>NC_088259.1:1478754-11478754 GCF_036013445.1 Caloenas nicobarica | reverse complement strand
CCTGTGATGGTGTGCCACTGCCCGTCACAGAGAGATGGATGCGTCACCGATGCGGAGAACTCGTCAGCCCCAGGGTTCACTCTCACAGTGACCTGGTGCATGAGACAAACCCGTCAGAGCACAGTGAGCTGAGCGGGATGGGCAGTATGTGGCCGCTGCCTCTGAAAACCTGTGGGGAAGCCACCCTCCCCCTACCTTCATCTTCTCCATGTACAATAGCAGATGGTGGGTTCTCCTCGTGCTGATGTGGAAGATGAGGCCAGAAGCACTGCGGGGACGGACCTCCAATGTCACCTCCAAGTCCTGCTCAGTTGCCACTGCATCAGCTGGAAGAGAAATGCTGGTGAGGAGGGGGACAAGGGACCTCCCATGAGATGCGTCCCTCCCGGTCCCAGGGCTGTGTGACCCAGCCCAGGCTGCTGTGGGTACCTAGGACGACGGACCCGCCATCCGCAGCAAAGAAGACTCCGCTCTCCAGTGCACCCTCGTAGCACGGTGTCACCCCAAGGGTGCGTGAGGGGGGACCCAGGGGCCTCCCGTCCAGCTGTGGGTTCCTTAGGCAGCCGTCGAAACTGGAGGTCGATGTGACCTGCAGAGAGGGGCCAAAAACCAGCAGGGATGCGGTAATGCCACAGGACTGGGAACTGGCAGGGACAGGGAGATGCCACGGGACCACCTTACCGGGATGTGAGCCTTGGCTCTTCCAGCTGGGACCCCCCCCACGTACAAGGGGGTCCGGGCCACAAAGAGCCCCGCGGTGGCCACCGCAGCATCTTGGGCTCGCAGCCCATCGATGACCAGCTTGGCTCGGTCCTGGTCCCTGCTGAAGAAGACCTGCAAGGAGCAAAGGTCAGTGCCAGGGCTGGGAGGGTCGGGAGGAGCCCCAGGGCTGTGCTCAGGGAAGGGACACTTCAGCTGGGAGGTTCCGCCAGCCTTGGATAGAGTTTGCTGTCCCCTTTGCTCCCATGGGACCGCAATGAGAAAGGGACACCCAGAGCTAAGCACTGTGGGGGCAGCTGGCACAGGGAGGGCTGCAATGTGGCTCGGGGAGGCCCCCCGAGCCCCGACCCCCCACTCACCGTGTGCCACCGCTGGTCACGGTACTTGTCTTTGCTGCGGATGCGCAGGCGGCGCCCGCCCGTGTGCAATAGGAAGACAAAGCGCCCGTTGGAGACAAAGAGAGCCATGGAGGTGCCCCGCTCGCCTGCCACGTAGAAGATCAGCCCGCTGGAGGAGTTCAGCTTCACCTCCAGGGAGAAGTGGGACCTGCCGGGACAGGGGGGTGACGGGAGCACCTTGCTCACCCACAGCTGCAAGGGACAACTGCTCTCCAAGAGACAGTGGTGTGGGCATGGGGTGAGCCTCACCTCCACCCAAAGGAGGCCGGGATCTCCTTGAACTCCCAGTGACTGCTCGGGGCACCCCCAAAGCGGAAGGCGCCCCCGGCTGCGCGGGGCTGCGGGTGCAGCTGGCAGAGCCCGTTCTGATCGTGGCGGCGATCCTTCGAGGCAGGCTTGCCCGGCACCTACACAAGGAATGGAGTGAGTGGAGCATCCCTGCGGGTGTCACAGAGGTGCTCACAAAGGGGACAACAGTGGAATCTGAGGATTGGGAGAGTTTCGGCAGCAGCTGGTACCTTGGGTTTCCGCCTGTCCTTCTTGGGAGTGAGTCTGAGCTGCTGTGGCTGCTCACTCCAGGGACAGCTCATGGTGACGTTGATGGTCTCCACGTTCTGCTGCAGGTCGACCACCATCTGCGGCTCTGATATCCTACATGGAAGGACAAGAAGTCCCTGTCACCAGGCCAGCTGGGAGATGGGAAGGGGCTGAGCCCTGCTCTCTGCAGGTGCCACAGAGATGCTCACGGAGATGCTCACCGCTTGACAAAGACATTCCCAATGCAGCCAGTGAGGTTGCTGAGGGCACCCGGCTCTGGGGAGCCCCCGAGCTGGAAGAGCGGCCGCCCATCCTGCCGTCGCTGCCGCCGGCCGGGCCCCACGCGGGCCGCAGTGTCCTGCAGCTCATCGTCCACGTACAGCCGGACCCTGCGGGGAGGAGCAGCGGGGGCTGAGCAGGTCCCGCGGCCACTGACACCCAGTCCCCCGTCAGGACACGTACCCACGGGCATCGCTGTAGAAGGCCACATAGTGGTTCCTGTCATCGGCGTAGGCATTTTCAGTGATGACTTTGGTTTCCAGCAGGTTCAAGGCCAGCTGGCCCCTCTGGAGGGACACCTGGCACGTCCCCTCCTGCAGAAAGCATCACCCCGCTGCTGCTCAGCAGCTGAACACAAGGAAGGGCCTGTTTCCCCGCCACCCTCCATTAGCTCAGGGTGCAGATCCCACTGCGGATTCACCCCCTGGCCCCACCAAAATCCCCCCTTTTCAAGCAGAAGCTTTCCTGGAGCAGGAGCTGATGTTTCTGCCTGGCTGCAGGTGCCCACCTGGGTGCTGTGGTGGTAGAGCAGCCCCTCGCGCTGGCTGGTCCGGAAACTGAAGCCGCTGTAGAAGTCCCGCAGCCCCGGCACGTCCTTCAGTGCCAGGGTGAGGTAGCCGTGGCCATGGACACTGACTGAGCGAGCCACCTGTGAGGGACACCGCGCAGGAGAGCTGAGAGCCTGGTCTGCTGTTGCAGGGGTGCTGGGAAGATGACCAAGGTGCTCAGGTCCTTGCTATGGCCAACCATGCAGAGGACCTCACCATGACCCCTCTGCACCGAGAACCTGGGGGTTTTATGTTTGTTTCTGTTCCCTTTCCCCAACAGACGGTCTCCCCAGCATGCTGGCCGGGCAGCCAGGGCTTTCTGCTTACCAGGAGGTCCGAGGTGCACCCGTAGCTCACGCCGACGGTGCTCATGCGCTTCAGGTCGACGTATTTGCCAAGAGCCTTCAAGCCCTTCATGCAGCCTCGGATGGGACCGCCCATGGGGAAGAGCGCTTTCAAGCTGCAGGAGAAGCAGATGGTGTTACCAGGGCAGCTCTGAGAAGGATCCAGCCCCAAGCAGGATCTGGCCCTGTAGCCCTTCAAACAGAGCATCTGGGAAGGACCCAGCATGGCCATGGGGATCTCCAGTGCCTCGGGCACAAGGCTGCTCCAGAGCACCCAGCATGGCAAAGGAAGACTCAGTGACACCCGCCAGCACCTCATCCCTCATCCGAGATGGAGATGTGCCATCCTCAAAAGCTCGCAGCAATGGGCAGGAAGAGAAAATCTTCCCCCTAGCTCCATCTGGGCCCCAGCATCCTTGAGATGTGGCTGGGAAGCGACCAGGGCCACCAGACTGTCCCACCCCATTGCAGGCTGGACCGACCTGGGGGGCAGCACAGCCGGGGGCACGCCGCCCAGGTAGTAGGAGACAGCGTTCTCCAGGGAGTTCTCCTGCTCCACCATGAAGATGGTGAGGCGCTCCAGCCGCACCAGGATGCGCTTCTTGTTATTCATTTTGAGAAGGAAAATCTGGATCTGGAGACAGAAGAAAAAAAAACGATCCAGCACACCAATTAGGTCCATCACAGAGGGCAGCAGGAGGCGTTTGGTTCATGGCTCTGTAGTCGAAGAACATCTTGCAGCTCCCCCTCACTCCCCCAAAACAAGGGTCTGGGTGTCCTCCCCAAGCCCTTACCGCTTTGTTGGTGGTGCTGCTGATGGTGAGGGAGGAGGAGTTGCTGCTGGGTTTTGCCATCTCCAGGCCAGTGCTGAAGTCATAGTAAAGCACCAGCTTCCCATCCCGGATGGCCAGACACAGGAACTGTCCCTGGAGGAGGCAGGACGGACACTCAGCCCCACGTCCCCGTGTCCAGGCTGCAGCTGTGGCGCTGAGCCCAACCTGCCCTTCAGCAGCGGTGGGAGCAGGTCCTGCTGCTGGTGCCTTGACACGTCACCGTGACAATTACTGGGGATTTATCTGGGAACGGCAGCCCTGTGCTGGGGCGAAAGGGTGGCACCGCAGGCTGGAAATCCTCCTGCTTGTCCCAGCAAACCCTGGCCCGGCTTGGAGGGTCTGTGCATGGGTGCTCTTGGAGCCCAGGGGATTCCCTCCAGCGCCAGACAAGCCATTGCCTGTGCTGTGAGGTCTGAGTCCAACCCTCTTGTGGCTTTTAACAATAGTGCAGAAACGCTGCTGCAAGTAGCACTGCCATCTCCACAGTCCTCTTCTCCCCAGGGCCATGAACTGGGAATGTGGGGTTGGGATTGTCCTGCAAACTGGCTGAGGCATGAAGGCTCCCCAGGGGAGCAAGCACCTGCCTCATTCTCCAGGAAGAAGATGATGCCGTTGTAAGAAACCAGCCGGATCTCCTGCTCAAAGCGCTTGGTTGTGCCAAACTGGCTCTCAAACTTGATCTCCGCGTAACCAGTGCCATCAAAGTAGGAGCCATCAGTCAACCAGGGGTCCCCTGTGGACTTGGACCTGGGCCACAAAAGAAGCCCCAGGCATCACTCCAAAGCCAAGCGCTCTGGGGCAGCCAAGGGTCACGGTAAGTGCCACAGACCAGAGCTGTCCCGGCCTGGGCACAGTGCCCTACCTTGCGCAGGGCTTCTCGGCAGTTGTATCCACCTGGAAGGTGTGTTGGAAGTTGTACAGACTCACCACCTCCTCGTTCAGCGTGTCCAGCTCCAGGCACCCGCGGTAGTTGGGATAGCGTAAAGTGGGAGGAGGCTGGGAATGAAACCCGACAGTCAGGGCAAGTCTGATCCTGGTTTTCTCTCCCAAGAAGCTCTAGAGGTATCACAGATACCTCCTAGAAAACGGAACCTCCGTCCCCACTGCCCGTCTCACCGTGAAGCTGGAAGGGTAGCCACCCACGTAGAACACCACGTTGCGCGGGTCAAGGTTGAGCAGCCCCTGCTCCCCCTTGGCCACGCTGTCCCCCTTGGTCTCATGCACCGTCTGCCTCTCCACGATCACCGACATGTGCCCATACTGCAGGATCCTGCAGCAGGGAGGGGTGGTCAAGACAAGGGGAAACCCCAAAGAGAAGCAAACCCTGCCCTCCCTGAGCAAAGGGCCTCCCCACATCACCCTACCAAAAAGGGGTGCATCTCCCACTGGGGAGCCCCCCAGCAGCAGTGCAAGGGCTCAGCGCTCGTTCTCAGCACTGCCCCAGGGCTGAATGGGCCCTCCGTGATGAGCTTCATCTCTCCTCTCCTGCAGGAACCCCCACACCCTCTGTGACCTGGTAAGACACCATCTCCCTGGTAGGTATCTCAGTGTTGATCATAGCACAAGAAGAAATAGTCTCAAGTTGCACCAGAAAGCATTTAGATTGGATACTGGGAAAAACTTCTTCATGGAAAGGGTTGTCAGGCATTGGAACAGGCTGCCCAGGGCAGTGGTGGAGTCACCATCCCTGGAAGTGTTTAAAAGACATGTAGATGAGGTTCTTAGAGACATGGTTTAGTGACAGTGTTGGGTTAACAGCTGAACTCAATGATCTCAAAGGTCTCTTCCAACCACGATGATTCTATGATTTAGAGGTAACTGGATGATGGAGTCCGCAGCATCTCTGCAAGCTCAGGGTCTGTCTAGGCTTGGGGACACCATTACCCACACCTGCTGCAGAGACATTCTCCCACTGAACTTCCTCGGGATGTGTCCCACTAGTCTCCTACCTGTTGATGCTGATGGTGGCAAACTGCTCCCCAATATCCTCATCGACGGTTAGGGAGGCTGGCTCCTCATTGCCCAGTCTGTAGACCCACTGCACTTTGTGGTCCTTAAGCACGATGCCCAGGTAGTCTCCGGTGGCCTGAATTCAGGGAGTGACAGGGCCAGGCATTGGCATTTGGGACAGGCAGGAGCACCAAGTGATGCTCCCAGGGCTGCACTGGCCAAGCCTCATCGTTTGCGCAGCTCTCCCCATCTTCCACCCAGGGCCTGTTTGTGCTCCGCACAAAGATGTGAAGGGACAAGGGCTCACGTCCAGGTGTGATCCCCCATAGATGCCACCAACATGGGCTCCCGCTGCCCTCCTCCTGCCCGCACCATCCTGTCTCACCTCTCGGCTGCCCAGGTACAACACGAACCGCCCCTCCTCTGTCTCGTCCTGCCGTCGCTGCCGGCTCCTGGGCTCGGGGTTTTGGATGTAGAATTTGAGGGATGTATAGGCTGCCAAATCCTGCAGGTTGCTGGGCATCCGGACCTGCACACCTGAGCTGCCGTTGAACTTCATGGGGACTTTCACCTGGAGGGAGAGAAATCTAAACCCACAGCACTGGATCCACTGCTGCTGCCATCTCTTGTCATCGCCAGCTCTACCAAGTCAATGCATTTTCTGGAGTCTTCCCATGAGAAAGGGACACTCACTGGTGACTCCAGAGCTTTTCTGGATACCCCTCCCATGTGCATAACACCTCAGGTAAGCCCCCATTCACCCCAAGACCCCAGCACAGCCCTCACCCTCCCCCGAGCCCACCTTGCTGGCAGCGCTCCTCGCCTGCGTGATGAGCTGCCGGATCCGCACGATGTTCTCTGACACGGTGGCATTCTTGTTCCTGCGGTTCTCCAGGCTGCTCAGCTTCTCCAGCAGCAGTGGGATGGTGCTCTCCAGGCTGGACACTGAGGTTGGAGAGGAGCCAGGGGTTTGGAACGTTAGTGAGGAAGGGAAATGTGAAGCTCAGATAGATTTGAGACATGGAAGTCAAAGCAGTGGTAGCTGGGAGCAGAATCACAGAACGATCCCCTAAATCCAGCAGCGTTGATGGAAAGGGTGTGAAAATGCTCTAGTGCATGCATCCTCTTGCAGTAAAGGCGTAGGTGACACAGACATTGCAGGGAAAGAAAAAAAATAAAGGGCCAGGGCTTAAAGCACCCACTATTGGCTGCTGCCTCCCTTTACTCCTGACCTGGAGCCACAAAGCACAGCTTCCAAAAGCAAGGAGCCCTCTGAGGACATCTGTCCATGCACCAGCTCATGCCAGACTCAGCCCTGGCAGCTCAGCACTCACCAGATCTCCTGGCATCCTGCACTGCCTGGTTCAGGTCTTCATTTCGAAGGCCTCCGTACTGGTCTTTCCACTCATCCAGGTTCTTCTTCATGGTGCTCAGGGTATCCTCCACTCTCGCAGCTGTTTCATTGGCCTCGGTAGCTGCCGCTTTGGCATTCTGGATCATCTCTTTTGTGTCCTCTGGAAAGAAAGGAGAAAAATCAGCAGGAGGGAGGAAGGACCCTTGGGTCACAGCCTGGGTGTGATGAAGGGAGCAGAGACAACCAGTACAGCTACCCCAGGACAAACCTTGGTCCCTGCCCAGCATGTCCTGCACAGACTGGAGCTGGTTCAGGAGCTGCTCCTTCCTCACACGGAGGTCAGCCAGCTTCTCCTTTGCTGTCTGCAGAGTGCCTTTAATAGCTGCGATGAAAGCCACGTGTATGTTGTGTGTTGGATCTCAGTCCAGCCCAAAGGATCCCACACCCTGCAAGGGGCCTCTCTCACCCTCGTTGAGTTTTCTCTGCTCTCTCCTCACAGCCTCCTCCAGGTTGCTGCTGTTCCTCTTCAGCTCTTTAGAGATGGCCCCAAGATTTTCTGATATGACATTCTGTAAAACAAACATGTGCTGCCTGGGAGTCTGAAGAGGAATTCCAGTCTCCAGCTCTGACTGCACACAAAAATGCTCGTGTGCTGCTGGGGTGTGATGGGGAGACCCAAACCTCCAGGGTCTGGCCCCAGCCACGGCAGAGGCTTTGCTCCCCGGCACAGAACGAAGTGCTCAGGTGTCAGAGGGAAGGGACAGCAGAGCCCTACATGTGCGTGTGAGAAGCTAGAGGAGTGTTGAGGGATTTTTCACGGGGCTCCCCAGAGCACGTACCATCAAAGCCTCGCTGGCTGCCTCATCAGCATCGTGGGCTGCTTGTTCGGCTTTTTTCACAGCTTCAATGATGCTGGCGTAGGCATTGGAAGCATCGATCGCCCGCTGGATAAAGCCATCCTGGTTTGTGCCCTGGATAATGCTGTGTTGGAAGATAAAGCCATCAAGTTCATGGAGACCGCTCAGGCTGGGCTTTTGCCCATGCTCCCACAGACAAATCCCTTTGTGCTCCTCATCACATCGTGTTCTCCAGGATAAAGCTTTGGAGATGACACCCCCGCTGCTCCCCTGCCACGGCGTGGGGCTGCAGTTTCCCATCCTCAGCTCTAGCAGGAGATGACGTGACTACTGTCAGGACTGGTGCCTCACCTGGACAGGTTTCTTGCCAGCTCATCCAGGAGCCGGGCGTGCTCCTCCGCCTGCTCCACGATGGGGATCTTGCTGCTGGCTGGGGAGAACTTCTTGACCCGCTCAGTCAGGGGCAGCTTTGCCCCATCTAGCAGGGCTGCCAGCTTCTCGTACGCCTGCAAGGACACAGGTCACTCCTGAGGGCTGCCGCCCGCTGCACTCTGCCCATGCTGAAGTTATCTCCATCACTCACCTCTCTTGCACTCTCCATCTTCTGTAGGAAGTTGGAGACTTGGGCCAGGGAGTCCTTGGCCATCCTCAGGGTCTCCTGCACCAGCACATGCTGCTTTTGGAGTTCACGGCTCTTTTGCTAGGCACGCAGAGAATCATAGAATCATTTTGGTTGGAAGAGACATTTAAGATCATCGAGTTCAACTATAACCTAACTCTAGCACTAACCCACGTCCCTAGGAGCCTCATCTATACATCTTTTAAACACGTCCTGGGATAGTGACTCAACCATTTCCCTGGGCGGCCTGTTCCAGTGCTTCACAACCCCTTCTATGAAGAAATTTTTTCTTAATATCCAATCTGAATCTTCCCTGGTGCAACTTGAGGCCATCTCCTCTCATCCTATCACTTGCTACTTGAGAGAACAACACCCTCCACGCCACAACCTCCTTTCAGGTAGTTGTAGAAAGCGGTATGGTCCCCCCTCAGCCTCCTGTTCTCCAGGCTGAACCCCCCAGTTCCCCAGAGATGCTGGGTTAGACACTGGCAGGGCTGGGGCAGGTCCCTCCTCACCTCAGTACAGCACCACCCGGTGAAGGTCCTACCTGACTCTCCTCCAGGTTGTTGCGGTTCAGGCTGTTCAAGTCCTCCGTCTGCCTGGTTTTGTTCACGGCCTCGTTGAGGGTGTCACGGAGATCCATCAGCTGGGAGCTGTGCTGCGCCAGCCGGTCCCGGACGCTGCTCACCAGGTCCTGGTTGGACTCCCAGCGAGCGTGCAGCTCGCTCTTCACCCGGTGCAGCACTGAGGACGGAGGAGATGAGAACTGTTGCTACTTCATCCTCCTGTGTTAAAAAGGCTCTCTCTGCGCTTGGCTGTGGAAAAACCTGGTTCTGGTCTCGCTTGGCAGGTATCAAGGCCAGAAGTGACCATGTTCCCTCCCTCTTTCAGCCTGGAATCTCACCCAAAATTGTCTCCAAACCCCCGGTGCTGCTGAGAGGGATGGGCTCTCATTCAGAAGGATACCCAGCCACGCCTGAAAGGCTCCAGATGATGGAGAAACCTCCTCAAGACCTGTTCCAGGACTTGATTACTTCCACTGTGAAAAATCACTTATTTCTAGAAAGGGCCAGTTTATAATTCCAGCTTTCAGCTGCAGAACTATGTTTTGCCGCTGTCTGTTAACCACAAGTGCTTGCTCCCAGCCAGTACAATTTGCTCTAAAATTCACATTAAGGGAAAAGGAATCATAAATGGGGTATCACAGGGGACCCTAAAACTACTGTAAAACTTGTTGGGGGTGCCTGTTTTATTAACCACACACCCCAAACTTGACCACAACATGTAGCATTCACATGGGCTCCAAGCCAGGCTTTGAGGAATGGCTAAACCCAGCGGGATCTGTGCAGCCCTGTCCCATGCCACTGAGCCGGACTCACACTTCCGAGCCTCCTCGTGCTCGCGTCTCGCCAGCTCCTCCTGGCTGCCCAGACTCCGCTCCTTCATCTCCCTCAGCATTCTTTCCACCTCGGCCATCTTCTGCCGAAACTCCTCGGTGGAGGTGACGCTGGCGTTTGCTGCCCCAAACCTGGCCATCTGCCGCACCAAGTCTGCGGGGAAATCCAGATCCTCGTCAGCATTGACCAACCTGGGTCCTTCATCATTCCTCAAGATCCTTCCTCTCTTACAGCACTCACGACAGGCTGCAGCCAGCTTGCACGCAGTACCCAGGCACCCAGATCACCCAGGGGCATCGCCCCATGTTTCTGTCTCTTTGGCTGTTACAGTAACACATGCTACATCCCAAGCATCTTTTTGTGGCTTTACATCCTCTCCTAGATCCAGTCACTCCCTGTTTCACCAAATCTCTCCTGAAGCGGTAGGACAGATTGCCCCCAGTTTTATGCATTTTAAGAACACTTGTGCAAGTGTAATGTGTTTTTTCCAAAGACTGTGTTTAGGCAAACAGCTGGGACTCACAATGAGCCCGGTCTACCTGAACAGCCAGAATTCTGCAGGGACCTCCATTTCATTTGTATTTCCCTTTGTTTTCTCCATGGCTCTAAGTGATGCAGTACTCAGTGCTGTTTCAAAGCAAGAGCATGGCACTCCCAGCAGGAAAAACCCTGAGATCCTTCTTCACCCACCTGCAATGCCTCTCTGGATGCTTTGGATATTTAGCAGCAGCTGCTCCCCCCTCTGGTAAGTCTCTCTTGTGTGCTGCTCAATCCGGTTTGCTTCTCTTTGAGTCATTGTCATCTACAACAAAAAAATATCAGCTCAGCTGAAGTGTGAGATTATGTTTTATGCGATCTGTCTGTCAGCAGGAAAAAATGTTCCCAAAAGGCACATACGGCTTGAAAACGTGCAGCTTTTGAGTTCCTTGAATCATGTCTCCTCCAACAGCCTGCCCTGTGCTGCTCACCTACAATGCATTTAGTCTTATTTACCACCTTCAGAGAAGCACAGGCAACAAATGCAGCTCCAATGCAACAGGCTGTGCATCCTGAAACAGTCCTAAGGCCACAGAGGACAGCACTGTCCTGTGCTCTGAACACAGGGAAAACCCTAGAGCCTGGAGCCAGGCCCACCTGGGAACTGACCAGGACACAAGAAGAGATGGATGGTTGCATCTTGCAAAAGGTGTTGCTGTCCTGAGGACTCCAAGGACTATTACAATTAAAAGGGTCAACTCATTTGCTGACAGGGCCCAGGCTTTCCCCACCACAGCATGGACACATCCAGGACAGATCTGGACATTTATGTTCCTTCCTCAAAGTGCTTCTTCTATAAATGACGTTTTACTGAATTTATTTTTATTGGTTAAATTTGGAGCCACCTCAAAAGCAAGTAATAAATCAAGAAACAACCACCAATAGCACAAGATGTTTAACAGCCCTTCCAAGGAAGGAATGCAGATAATCTAGCTTGAGCATCTAAAGTAAGAGACCCCAATCCCCAAGCCTCATGCTGGCTGGGCAGGAGAACCATCCTGCCTGAACTGGGCTCCTCACAGCCTCCAACCCCCTCATTTTAGGTAAAAGGATGGATTTCTGCTCTGGTGAAGCAAGACAGAAAAATACCCTACTTTGTGCTGCAGCGCGTTCAGGTCCTGTGTGAGGTCCACGCTCTCATCCTCCAGCTCGTCAGCCCTTTGCCTGGCCTTGTTCATGGCTCTCCGGTACTCACGCAGCTGGTTCTGGAAAAAAAAGAGCCCAAATCAGGCCAGCGGGCCAGGAAACATCAGCGGAAAGTGACGTTAAACCTCCCACATACAGCGACAGTGGCCATGGTGCTGTTGAGACCATGCAGGCGAGCCCAGGCGATGGAGCTGGCGTTGAGGTTGACCAGCTGGCCGCGAATGGAGGGGAAGGACATCTCGATATTCTGCAGATCCTCCAGCAGAAGCAGGACACAGCTGTCACACACTGCCAGGGGAATGGAGATGTCAGCACGGCACCCTGTCCCAGGGCTTTGCTCCCCTCTTTCCCCAGCACTGCAGGGCACAGACCTTCACACTTCATGCTGTCTGGACCGTTTGCCACGGGGATCTCGTACTCGTGCACGCACACGTCGCACTGCTTCCCCGTCAGCCCGTTGGAGCAGGTGCACTCCCCCGTGCGCGGGTCGCAGGAGCCGCCTCTGCACTCGCATTCTGCCAAGTTTAATAACAGAGAAACACCCGCGGCGTCATTTTATGCTGTTGCCACCTCGGAGGGAGGGGAAAGGGTGGTTTTATTCCAGCTGTGCCATTGCATCCCTGCTTATCTACTGGGGGTTTCCCTGTGCCACCCAGCAACGTGCACGCGAACTCAACAGTCCGTCGTTTTCCACCTTTATCAATCCCATTAGCACCAACGCCCTGCCCCACTCCCCGACGTGTGGGATGCAGCACCCAGGGCACGGGACTCACTCGTGCAGCCGCTCTCGCTGAAGCCCCAGTAGCCCGGGGCACAGTGCTGGCAGCGGGGGCCGCTGACGCCGGGCAGGCAGCTGCACTGGCCGCTCTGCGCGTGGCAGCTGCTCCCCACGGCGCCGACGTCGCAGTCACACCTCCGGCAGCCGGAGCACCCCTCGAAGCCATAGTACCCCTCCTAGGGAAAAGCAGAACAGCACGTGCCCTGTTCAGCAAGAGGGCACACGTGCCTCCCTCCTGGGGCAGGCTGAGGCGATGCGAGACCCGCGTCTTGCTTTCTAGGAGTGTTTTGACCACCACGAAACTCATATCAACATAGTGAAGGTGTGGAGCTGCAATAAGACCCCAGACACACCACAGCGCTGCTTTGCAGAGCTGCCCTTGCCCTGCAATGCCCGCACTAGATACCTGCAGGGAAATGGGGTTTATTGCAATTTCCCAAAGGGTACCAAGCTACTGCCCAGGCTGCAGGTGAACGCTGCCTCCGTCACTTGCTGCCAGAGCTTTAATAAGCTTTTGCAATGCACAGGCAGATCATACAAATCCCATCTTAACCACCTGGCTGCCAGCTCTGCTCTGCTCACAGGCCTGGGGACAACACACCAGGGCTGCCCCTCGTCGCTGTGCCAGGGACAGGCGACATCCCCGCATGCAGGTGGCCCTCACCTCGCAGCGGTCACAGTGCTGGCCTGTCACTCCAGCCTTGCAGAAGCACTGTCCGGTTTGTGGATGGCACGATTCTGTCCCACAAGGCGAACAGTTGCACCCTGCCGGGGAAAAAAAATGCACCCAGTTATATGCTACGGAGGTCGCTCAGCTGCTCACAAACCTTATTTCCAACAGGGAATGCTATTTCTCCCTTATCTATCACAGTCAGAGCAAAGACAGAGACCCTCTCCTCCTGGATTTGTTCCTGTCAACAACTTATTCCCAAGACACTGCACAGGGCAGAGCCCCTTTGGTGAGCTGCAGTTTGGCTGCTGCTCCTCACAAGAAGATGAGCAGTGCTGGGAGCGGCTGTGCAAACCCACACCCGAGGCAGCACCAGCACCGCTGCTGCACGAACTGCTCGGGGCAAAACAGTTCCAGCCTGGGTGTGCTTTGGAGGCTCACATTCACAGAATCATAGAATCATTTTGGTTGGGAAAGACTTTTAAGAGCATCGAGTCCAACCGTTAACCTAGCACTGCCAAGTCCACCTCTAAACCACGTCCCTAAGAAGCTCAGCCACACATCTTATAAACACCTCCAGGGATGGTGACTCCACCACTGCCCTGGGCAGCCTCTTCCAACTCCTTTCCATGAACAAGTTTTTCCTGATATTCAATCTAAACCTCCCCTGGCGCAACTTGTGGCCATTTCCTCTTGTCCTATCACTTGTTCCCTGGGAGCAGAGCGACCCCCCCTGGCTCCAAGCTCCTTTCAGGCAGGTCAGAGATCAGAAGGTCTCCCCTCAGCTCCTGTTCTCCAGGCTGAACCCCCAGCTCCCTCAGCCGCTCCCATCACACTTGTGCTCCAGACTCATGCAGGTGTGGATTGAAGGCCATGGAGTTGCGATGCTGGAGGGCAAGTTTTTGGAGGTTTGTGTTTCATTGTGGTTTTTTTTTCTCATTATCCTCTCTGCAGGATGCCTGCAGCGTGTGCAGTACAACCAAACACATAACTCATCACAGCAGCACACAGCCTCGCTAAGGTGCTAAACACATCTGTGGCCAGTCTGTCCATGTTCCCTCCCCAGTGCTCACTGCTGCCCCACTCACGTGTGCAGTTCTTGGCTACCACCGCATCCCCGTAGTAGCCAGGGCTGCAGAGCTCGCACCGCGCGCCGGCCGTGTGGTGCATGCACCCCGTGCAGGCGCCTGTCAGGGGGTCGCAGCTGCTGAACAGCATGTTGGGATCCGTGTTCCCGCTGCAGTCGCAGGGCTGGCACGAGCTGCCGATCACCAAGGGATTGCCGTAGTACCCTGGGGCACACCTGGAGAAATATGGCAAGTTAAAGCACAGCTGGGCATTGCGGGGGGATCCCCACAGCTCGTGCTTGAGTCCTGTGCAATTACAACAGTGTGAGCATCCAAACTTGTAACTGCTGCAACCCTCAGGGACCACAAAGCACTTTGTGTTTTGCCTCACGATACTCCAGAAAGGTGCCTTTATCACAGACTGCAAGTCAAGGCAAAGCACAGCTAAGTAATACACCCACGAAAACACAATATATCAGCAGTGCAGATGGCAGCAGGGCATGTGCAGGCTGAAAAGGACTGAAAGAAATCCTGCCAGAGCAAAGCACACTGGGGACAGAGCCAGCCATTTCTTCTGCAGTCTCTACTAGGACAACTGTACTTCTGCCACACCAGTGGCTGCACGGGACTTGGCTGTGCATGGTTTCAGACACCCGGGTGCCATCCCCCTTACCGCTCACAGTTGGGTCCGGCGTAGCCCGGCTTGCAGAGGCACTGCGTGTTGGAGCCCTTGTGGACACAACCCACGGCAAAACTGCAACGACAAGGGGCGAACAGGAAGGTGCAGTTACCCCTGAGCCCATCCCGGGGGAGATGATCGCTCGGTGTGGGCTGTTGGGGCCTTGGGGAAAGTAGCCATGGACATGGGTTGGGGACACTTGCCAGTGCCAAGCCCTGATGTGGCACAACCTGGTTCCCAGTGGTGAATCAGTGAGGCCGAACAGACAATCCCATCCAAGGGTGCTTACTTGTTGGAGGCAACTGAAAGAGGGCATGGACATCCCACACATTGTAGGGGTTCTTTGGCAGAGCTGCTGCCCACGTAGCCGTCCTTGCATCGCTCGCAGTGGTCTCCCTCCGTGTTGTGCTGGCAGTTCTGCAAGGAAAAGGCCAGCTGCGGGCTCAGCACTGACAGCAAGGAATGGTGGGTTGCACAAAGGATTCCCCATCAAATATTTGGATGCTTCAGTCCTTCCCCTTACCCAGAACTGTCTTTTATCCCAAGCTGACCCTGAGCGGGACCACCCCTGAAATGGTACACGCAGCCAATGCTCCAATCCAGGCACAGCCCTGCCAGCTCAGTTTGCGTATGATGAGCTTTTCAATCACATGCTACAGACCTTATAACTCAAAAATATCCTGCTGTTTCGCTGTTTACTTACAAGGCATATCCCAGATCCTGGCAGGCACTGATCTGAGTGGCCGTTGCAATGACATGGGATGCATTTTCCCAGAAAGAGCCCCTTGGTGTCCCTGTAGTAACCTGGAGCACATTCCTGAGGACAGAGAAAAAGTCAGAGATCTGAAAAACAGTCCAATACATTCAGGCAAAGCAAAGAGACTAATTTAGCTCCCATGACACAATTCCCACAGGGTCATACTGATGGAGAAGAGATTAAAAGCAACACCAAAGATTTTTCAGTGCAGCTCCTTCCCAATAAGAGATAATTGGACAGACAAAAGGACCTATTCCAAGCTACTGCATGCACTTAATTTTGGTCTGCACCACCTGAACTATTTCTCCATCATGCCTCTTCCGAGAGGCCAGAGGCAGCTACCACACCTCTCCCAGGTGCACCACGTTGTGGTGGGAGGGGAGCTGGGAGATGATGTTCCTTCCCCTGGCACAACCTGAGCTGTAATTTCAACTGAAGCCCTCAGGGGTCAGCTTGGAAGCTGGTACTCTGGCCCCACTACTTTCCACAAACATCCAAACCCCGCGGCTGCCACCCACGCCAAGCACGAGGGGTGGCTGGGACCTAAAATGTGACTGTTTGACTCCCCTCTGCCTGGAGCAGCACGTCCCCTTTCACCCTCACCTGGCAGGAGTCCCCCTGGTAGTTGGCCGGGCACAAGCACAGCTCCACGTTGCTGGCGCGGATGCCCGTAGCTGTATCCGTTGCCGTCTCCAGGACCACGTGGCGCAAGGACACGGATGAAGAGAGCTGGGAGAAGAGTGCCCGGATCTGCAGATGTTCCAGGTTTGCCAGCACCATCATGAGCTCCTCTCTAGACACGGGGTTGTGCGTTTCTGTGTGCCTGAAGTTCCCCTGATGGGAGAAGACCTGACATTACTGGCAGGAAGCACAAGACACCTGAACATCCAGCCCAGCCTTCGCTTCCCTGCTGCTGGGACGTCTCGCCTTTGAACAGGTAAAACAGCCGTGGATCTCCACAGCCAGCTCTATTTCGACTGGCAGCACCTAAAATACTGAGCTCAAAGCAATTGTCCCTTCTAAAAGTTGGACGAGGAGATCCTTGTGGTCCCTTCCAACCTGGTATTCCATGATTCTGTCTACAGGATAGTCTTGTCCTTTCAATAGTGTCTGAGCACTTCACTTGGTACACGCTTTTGTGTGCAAACTCACCTCCACCAGCTGCAGCTGGCCTTCGTGTGCATCCCCCGGGGATGGGTACGTGCCTTCCAGAAACATGATGCTCATCTGATTTCCCTGGGAGAAACGAGAAGGTGTCAGTCAGCACCTCATCCTGCTCGTGCGGTAGCAGGGGGCACCAGGGAATTTCTGGGGCTGCACCTTCAGGATCACATCAGGGCGGGACTCCACAGGAATGAAGACGTCACCCCTCCGCGGGTTGGAGTGCAGCTCGTAGCGCAGGTGCCCACCATAGGAGGAAACCTAAAGGGGAGGGAAATTGCATTTGTTGCTGCAAGTCCACACCGCACGGTCAGAGCTGTCCACATTCACCCAGAGCGTGAGCAACGCCTGCGCGTCAGCGGGCACGCTGCTGGCACACGTGTTGGTGCGGCCAGGGATGCACGTGCCTGCTGGTCCAGCTGCTGCTGTGCTCTTACTTACACGGTCCCCAAGGTAGGAGCTGGGTGCAACCCAGTAGAGCTCCTGGTAGGCATCCAGAAGGTTCTTGAGATCAGCGTGGACGAGCTGCTCGCGCAGGCTCAGGGTCGTCGGCACTTCCTGGCGGTCGCTGCTCAACAAGAGCCACCCGTTCATGTCAACAAACTGTGGGGAAAGAGCAATCGTAGATCTTCTAGTGGAGCTACAGAAGGTAGTTGGATGCTGGTGCTCCAGAAGAGCAAGTCCCAGAGCAGCAGAAAGGATAATACCAGGTTTACAACCTCGCATTCTGATGAAGCCACTGGAAAGCTGATCATCACCCCTGCCTCCCGCCTGGCACAGTCCCTCCACACCATGACTTTCCACCCTATTAGACCCCAGAGACCAGGAAAAGGGGCTGAAAAGTGGGAGACGGGCACGGGGAGACAAAGATAACCCTTCTCATGGTGTATCTTCCAGAGGGATGGGATTAATGCAGGGCAGAGACCTGAGGGCAGCGGGGAACCAGGGCGACAGGAACACAACTGCACCGCAGGCTCTGGTGGCCCTGGCCCCTCTCACCTCAGCTCGGTGCTTCTCAGCGCTGCGGCAGCGATCAGTGGCACCGAAGCAGAAACACTTGGTGCAGCCCTTCGGGTTGCTCGCATCCAAAGAAAATGTCCCCAGGCGGCACTGGTCGCACCTTGGGCCCTCCACGTTTTCCTGGAAGACAAGCAAAGCCCAACAGTGTCAGCAGCTTCTCACGAGGCATTTGAGGAGGACAGAGACGGCTGTATGAGAGATCGAAGCACAATGATGCGATGCTGAAGGACAATGAAGCAGTGCCTGCACAGGTTTGCTTGCACAGCACCCATCAAACATTAAATTCACCTGGAGAAAGCACTTGTGAGCCCTGCAAAGGGGCTGGAGCAGGCAGCTCAGCAGCAGTTGGAGCTACTCTGCTGTCATGCAGACGCAGGAGTAACAGGGCTGAAAGCTTTCCCTGCAACGGGCTCTGACACGGGGCTGGACCCAAACTGCCCATCTCCCGTGACAGCCAAAAGAATAAGCCTTCATGGCCAGGAAAGATGGGCAGAAGGAGTCTTTCTGACCCCACCAGCATGTGAGGAAGGCTGGCTGCAGCTCAGGCACTCGCCTTCTCCAGCCCTCCTCCCTCCTGGCACATCGGACACACACAGCCCCCCACAGCCGGAGCAGGAGGGTCGAGCTGAGGAGAAAGGCACCGTGTGAAGGCATCGAAGGGCTGACCTTGCAGTGACACTGCCCCGTGACCGGGTCGCACACGCTGGCTTCGGTACCAGCCTGGTGGCAGTCACAGCGCCGGCAGTTGGGGTAGTGGTAGTAGCCAGGGGCACAGAGGTCACACTGTCGCCCAATGATGTTGGGCTTGCACCTGAATGGGATGGAAGAGCCACAGCATGAGAAACCTCTGCCCCGCGCGGCTGCGCTGGGAGCAGCCGGGCTCTCAGAGCTTTACCCGCGCTGGCACGGACACAATGCTGATGAGGATGTCCCCATTTTGCAGCCTGCCGATGTGTCCCATCGCTCCAGCAGCCACCAGGGATGCCGGCAGACGTGCTCAGTGCCAGGACAGGGCTCCCTCACCTGCACTGCCCGCTGTCCACATCGCAGCCGGGCTCCGTCAGCTCCTGCACGCCAGGCCGAGAGCAATTACAGTCCTCGCAGCCGATGAGCGGGTGGCAGCCGAACGTCTGGGGCTCGCAGACGACACAGTCCGGCTTCAAGGTGTGCGGAGGGCAGATGCACTGCCCCGTCACTTCGTCGCAGAGACGTGTCCCACAGTCGCAGGCTGGAAGAGGCAGAAATGGGTCTGTGTTTGGGGGAGCCCAAGGAGAGTGCAAGGCGACGGATGCAAAGCTCAACTGCTCTGCAGGCAGCTGGGCGGTTTTCATGCAAGTGGAGCCATTACAGGGCTGGAAAATGCAGCCATTTCCCAAATCAGCCTCAGCCCTAAGAAGAAAAATGGCCAGCGCTGGGAAGGCAGAGCAGGAGATGGGACAACTCACGCCTACAGTTGGGGAAGCCCCAGTAGCCGGTGGCACAGCGGGAGCACTCTCGCCCGATGACGTTGGACTTGCAGGGACACTGCCCGCCGAAGGGCTCGCACTGGCTGCCCCGCGCCCCGGCCTCGTGGCACCCGCAGGGCTGCGCCCCGTTGTTGTAGAACAGGGAAAGCGAGACGGCGGAGTCGCGGCAGAACCTCGACGACGTGCTGGGGCTGCAGGGGAAGGCATGAGGAGTCACTGTGCTGCACACCCCCACAGCCTCCCGCCACCCCGAAATCCAGCAGGATCTCCTGCAGCAATAGGTACTGAGGGAAGGAGAGACCCACGATCACCGAGATCCCCCAAAAACCCACAGGTCTGGTCATAAGATAAGGAATGTCTTAATCAGATCTCTTCCCTGCCACATAGGAAGGGAAGGGGTTTTTGCTCCCTGAGGAGTGTGCAGCCACCCAAAGCCAAGTGTCTCACTTGATGTAGAAGCTGTTGATGCCACAGCTGCTGATGAAATCGTAGGACTTGTCCAGGGGTTCCTCCTGCAGGTACTGAGAGCTGTAGCTGTCCTCAGGCACCACAAGGATGTAATCCTGCAAGGCAAGGATATGATGGGTGAGCCAGGGCTCCTTAGATGAGCCAGACGCAGTCCAAAATGAGCTTACTCAAAAAGTGGAAATGCACCCTTAACTTCTCATCAGCTCATCCCTTGCTGGGACAGAACATAACACACAGAGTGCCCGAGTACTGGAAAGATTGGGGATCACCTCTCCATTGGAGTCTGTCAATCAAGGTGCATCTAATCTAGTGTTCCATGTGAGGAATGGCCCAAACTCACTGGAGTGAAAAAAGACAGAATACCCACAAAGGGCAGCACTGACTGTACTTCAGCAGAGACAGGCAGCCACTGTCATCTTAAACTCCTAGACATGAAGGCACTTGGGTTCCAGTTCTGTCTTTCAGCCATTTATCCAAATATTGGTCAACCTTCCAGTCCTGTTGCCTGAGGATAACAAGGGCTACCTGCTCCCACAATGAAACGTGCCTGAACAAACAATGCTATGCAGGTTCAAAATACTACTGGGGCAGGAAAAATGCTTATTCTCATCATCACAAGCTATGTATGCAGAGCAACAGCTTCCATTTCTGCGTTTTCTTGGTATCAAAATCAGACAGTGAGGGATAACTGTCATATACAGATCCTGTCTCTGTGAATCCTTCCCTCAATTCTACACCACTACAGTTGGAGATTGCAACTTTTTAGGGTAGTTCAGAAACTGAGTGATGGTGGGAAATATTCCTGCAGTCACACAGTGACAAAAATCCCCAAGGACAAACTCTGGCCCTGCTGGAGTCATGAGGCTGGAGCCTGGTCCAGCACACTCCAGGAGCTTCCCCAAGAGCCGCTCACCAGCCACAGCTGCTTGCCCTCTGGCACTCGAACAACCACCGTCAGATCGTTATCCGTAACATCCAGGATAATCTGGTCCTCAGAAACTACCAGGCTCCGGCACCCGTAGCCATGTGGGCAGAAAGCAGCATTGGTCTGACCTGAAAAGACAACAAACTTGTTAGTCTGACATTTCCCTACAGTCCCCATCGCACCCTCCTGGTTTGGAAGAGATGAGTCAGGCTTGCTTCAGATCTTTGCATTCCTCCGAGAACCCCCAGTTATCCTCTGGCATGAAAAACTTTCCAGGGCTTCTGCTTACCAGCAGCTTCCCCCAGGTCCCTGCTCTCACCTTGCCAGATGCGCCCACCGTTGATGAACACTTCCACGGGGAAGGTGGGGTGGTTGGGCTGGTAGTAGTGCAGGATGAACGCGTAGCGTCCCAGGGTCTGGATGCGGCTGTTAAACACAACAGCAGCCTGGCCCAAAACAGGAGAACAAAGAGACAAAACTCCACATTTGATGGCTGCATTCAAAGCCTGGATATTTTTCATTCTTGCATAAATTTGGGCTTTTATTGCACAACTGCCAGGTCTAGAGATTTGTGGTGAATCGACCCCCCATATCTCCACATTCCCCTCTGTAATGGTGCCACTTACAAAGCTTTTTCTGGGAGCCCAAAGAACCAAGCCGGGTCAAATGGAGGTAAGACATGACAGTGCACAAGAATTACAGGTTCAGGGACAAGTTTAAAGTCCAGATTAAATTCTGAAAATGCTAACTGCTAAATTGCTCATTGCTAAAGCTACTCAATAGAGAAGGAAAACCTCATGCACCAGGTGTCCAGTGTCACAGAACCATCAAACCAGCCCATGCCGCTACCTGCGGTGGTTGCAGGAGGATGAGCTCTGTGGTGGGATCCACCGCTGTGGGTGGCCGAGGCGCAGGATCCACCGGGACCCCAGCAGGGGCCACATGAACAGCCTGAGCCAGGGGGACATCAGGGGCGATGGGCAGAGCCTCGCCCCCCTCCAAAATGATCGACTGAGAAAGCTTCAGGAACCTCGAGGGAACACAAGAGCTGCTGCAAAACAAGGAGAAAATGGGATGTAAAGATCTCAGACAAGGAAAGAGAGAGGCTCCGGGTCGTGGCAGGAGAAGCACACCCTGTAACATGCAGCAGATCACAAAGCATGCCTGCCAAGGGAGAGGTTTCTACCAGGACCTCTGGGACAGGGACTCAGTGGGAAGAACAGGAACCTTCCACAGGCTAATTTATTCAACGCAGTGTCAAAAATCTGGACACAGCGTGTGTCTCTTGCTGCATGTAAGCAAAGAAACTGCTTTTGGAAACAGCCACCTGCACGCTAAAAACCTGCAGGACCCAAGACTCTTACTTGCTGGATGAGAACGTGCCATGGACGCTGATACAATGCACCTTGGGCTCGATGAACTCCATGGTGAACTGCGCAGCAGGTACGAGGTACACTTTGTGCTGCCGTACAGGAAAGAGAGAAACACCCGGTTACACGACAGCCTCTGCCACTGGGAGCCTGCGGCAGCTCTGTGCCCTCCAGCGATCGGCTGACCACACTAAGCATCTCCTTATCACACTTCAGCTAATGCACGGCAGGTCACACCTCTGTTTACTGCCCCTTCTTCCTTGGCACAAGCCCTAAGGCATTTAGGAGCTGCACATATTTATGGGATTCTTCTATCCTTGCCTAAGCAACTGCCTAAGCCTTCAAGGGGAAATAGGGAGAAGCCACACTGCTGCAGAGCTCCCTCTGCACAGAGCAGCCGCTTCTCTCCATCTCCTAAATCCCAGCCCCACGATCTACTTCAAAACACACCGCTGACCATGGTCTTCACCTTGGACTGCTCAGGACATAGACTAAGATCTAGTATCCAGTCCAAAGAGGACTAGAAAACCCTTCTCCAGGCCAGGCACCACTCCTGCTTCTCCTCCTTGCAACCTGCCCTTACCAGGAAGAAGTCGGCCAGATCAGAGGTGAAGCGAACGGTGGCCTCTGAGGTAAGTTCAAAAGTTGCCATGCGGCTCTGAGAATCTACAGCAATCCCTCGGCAAAGGAAACTGTAAGAGAAACACAGATTTTGAAGCCAGCCTTGAGCAGGGTCATGACCCATATCTTGTCTTGCCAGTTATATGTCCTGAAGGTATTTATACAAACTCCCTGGAAATCTTTTGGTGCCTCTTCCGGCAAGTCCTAAGAGTGAAGTCTCTCAAGGACACCCCAGACATTTGTTTCCTATTGCAAAGGTTGCAGTCTGAAGTCAGACACTTTGACAGTAAGGGACAGGGTTCGACCTGCACCAAGAGCTTCAATAAATCTGCCTGTAGGCCATTCCCTGAGTCAGGGTCCCACCAATGCACCCAGCTGTAAATGGGAGCAGCAGGTTATCTCCTGGCAGAGGCACTAGAGGACTATGTTGGCTCAGGAATGTATTTCCCAGGGATGGCCAGTCACTAAAATCCATGTCCAGCTAGAATGAGTTTGTTCATACACAGCTGAGATGTACAATGCTGAGGCATCGCTGTGTTCATGTGATAAAGCAGAAAAAGCTCAGCTGGGGGGGTTGTGTCTGTCCTTGCCACGTCAGAGGAGGACTGAACCCTTTCTCCTTCTCAGAGATGGCCATACCTGTAGACACACGGGTAGAAGATGAACATGCCCTGCTGCATGGCTAAGTGCGGCGAGCTCACAGCAACACCCACTGTCTGCAGAGCATTAGTGTTGGCATACTCCACCATCAGCAAGTATTTCCCAGGCTGGGCAATAGGCAGGGACAGCTGGACTTCCACCTGGAGGACAGAGGGACAGCTGAGCAGGGGTGTCCTATCCCGCTCCCCACAGCGAGTGCGTGCAGGATGCTACAAACCAGCCTCTTCTGCAGCTGAGGGGACAACGGGCCAACTCTTACCATACACCGCACGTGTCCTTGCAAGCCCTTTGCGTGTGAGACACTGCTTTTGAGTGCCCCAAACAACGGGGTGTGCAAGACTGATGGAGTAACAGTAACAAGTGGGGTATACAGAGGTGCAAAACCCTTCCAATAACCTGCCCGGGTTTATGTAAAGCACCAGAAGAGGGGAGCAGAGGGGTGAGCACCGCAGGGGCCACGCGAGCGGTGAAACAGAAGTGCCACTCACGTCACTGCCGCTGCACATGGCCATCCGGGGATGGGAGGGGGTGAGCTGCTCCGTGGGACACGCTCTGGGTAAGCGGTTGTCCAGCCTGCACACCGCATCCATGCCTGACGCTGCAGGGAAGCTCTCCACAGACAGGTACTTGTACAAGAGGCAGCTAAAAACATCAGGAAAAAAATTGTGAAGTACGATTGTTAGATCAGGATTGAAGTGCACCTGCACATCCTGATCCCATCAAGATTTGCAAAAGGCTCTGCTCTAACATGAGGGCTCCACTGCCCAAGGGAGCATCTCAGGTCAGTGTGGAGCAAGAGATTGTGTATTACAGGGCCAGTGAGGGCAGTAACAACAACAAACTTCCCTCCTTACAACGTGCTTTATCCTGGGGACCATTGCTATAGCGGAAGGGACAACTGGCGTCCAGAACCCAACCAGCCTTCTGGTCAACATGGACAGAGGGGTCCTGGGCAGAGCAAGCAGACACACCGAGATGCTCTCAGCACTACCAGACTCTGCCCATTCATTTTAAATAATCCAGCAAGACCCAACTCATTGTAGCCATTTTTCAGGACTGTTGACTGACATCCAATCCATCACTGGGAACCCAGCCTAGCAGAGGACTGGTCCATGGTCTTACTGGGTGAGGTGGCCCTCCAGGGTCCAGGAGAACACGCAGGCTGCCTGTGCCACGGATGGGGAGATCTAACCATTGGCTTTCTGGGCCACTGCAGGTTCAGCAAGTTAAATCAACCCCACCAAAGTGCTCCACTAAGCAGTTCTACTGCATCCAGACCCTCCCAGAGTATATATTTCTTAACCCCAGGCCAAGAGGAGTTGAGCACGTCCCACCCAGCATTAAGACGTGGAGATTCTTACTTCTGGGTGGCTTGTTCAGGCGCTGGTTGGTAGGTACATGGCTCTGTGACCTTTAGCTGCAGTATTGGTGCTTCATAGTATGAGCTGGGTAGCAAAACCAGATAGTCCTAGGAGGAAAGACGGGAGAGTTGGTTATGTTTGGGACACTTGCCCCCAGGGAGCTGCTGAAGCCCCCCCTGTGGTGGATGGTCCTTACCAGCAGCACACCCTCTGCTTCAACAACCAGAGACCAGGTGTTGGGGTTGAGTACGAAGGGCTCCCCAAAGCTGTTCTGGGGGACGGTGACAAAGGCTGGCTCCGTGCTGGGAGCAAAGACAATCTGCTTGGTCTGCTCTGTACCTGGAGCGGGAGGGATGAGACGCTGTGAAGGGACTGGGCTGGAAAACCCGGGGCTGCAAATCGGAGCCTGCGCTCGGGGAAGCAGCTCTGTAGTGCAGCGGGGAGTCCCGGGCTCCTGCTCTCCCAGTGCTGCCATAGCAGAGGCACCACAATCCCACACTGTCCCATAACAGACATCCAACCTGCTCAGTGGCTTAATGGGAGGAAAAAAACAACGAACCACACACAATAAATCACTACAATCCTTAATGCTAATCCACAGCGCTCTCAGTGTGCTCTGCATCCCCGGACTGCAAAGCATGGAGTACTGCACACCAAGGAGCGTTCTGCCAGCTAGAGAAGGAAGGAACTCATCTGTGAAGAATTTATTCTGAGACAGACAAAAAGAATGGCCCGGATATGTTCTTCCTTAGGGATATTCTCACCCCAGCCCCGCAGGCAAGATAGCTGTCTTCTGGCTAACTCTCAAACCCCTGGGCTGTGCTCCTGTCTTTCTTGCCAGCCACAGACTTTGTACCTGAGATTTAGACATCAATTTTAACGGACAGGACAGAATGCATTTAACGCCTGATCCTGCTGTTGTTGAACAGGTCCTTGGCTCAGCTGACAGATTCCTGTAACCTTTGAATTCATTAACTTTGGATGCAATAACAGTGCAGCACCTAGCAGCAGACTGTCTGCCTGTCTAGGAGTCTCAGGAGTGTTTTGAAGAGCACAGGTGAGAGGGATTCACCAAACAGGGCTGCATGGTGAGGAGACGAGATGAAGATGGAAGTGGAGAATGTGGCACGCTGGCTATCCTTGTGTGGTACGTGGACATCAAGGCAAAATGCAGAGGGCCAGAAGACAAAGCAAGGGGTTCGTGCTGCTGCTGGGATGGGTGACAGCCCTGCCCATGTGTGCTGGCGTCAGCCGAGGCCGAGCCCTTGCTTTGTCAGATGGGAAGCAGGAGTGAGGATGCAAGGAACGAAGAGATGGCCCTGAACAGGCAACAGGGTAGATTTCTTGAAGAGCTGAAGTTTCTCATTCTTTTGAGACAACAGACAACTCAAACCGAGGTGGCTTCTGGAGGTGGGGTGGGAGAAACTGGTCTGCAAATCATACACTTGGAAAAGGCTTCCCTTTTTGCAAGCCACATCTTCCAACTTATCTTCTTGCCAGGCCGCTTGTCTACCATGTGAAGCCCATTTCACCTTGGCAGAAGGTGGCTCAGCGTTTCTGGAGCTGATCTGGCCTATCGAGGAATCTGCCCTCTGGACCCCACTTCTGGTGTGTCAGTCTGGCAGCTTGCTTTCAGCACTAGAAAAATCAAACGTTGCTTCTGAGCAAGGAAGGAAGCACATTATAAAGGAAATGAGCTCTGCTGCTGGATAGGACAGATTAAATACTTCCTAATCTTTGGTGGGATCCTAAAGCATGAGCATGGCTCATGCTTCTCTCGTCTTTCTGCTGCGTAATATGACTGGCCATAAAAATAATCAGCTATTTTTCCTTTCAAAAAAAGTGGAAAAATAATATCTTGGCGTTTCAGACCTTGCATATCACATCAAAGGCAAAACGCCTCCTATGTCAATCCAAGACAGGGAGAGAACTTCACCCACTGATAAATTCGGTAGCTGGTGGTGACAGCCTTGTGCTGTGCACGTGTGGTCTGGAAGAGCTTCAGCAGGACGATGTGGCTGTGGCATTAGAAGAGGTAAAATCAATCAGCCAACCACTCGCTGGGGCACTTGCACGGCCTCAGGTCTGTCCCCACGCAGTCTTGCTCATAGGTATATTTGTTGTCCAGGTCTCTAGGCTTGTTCAACCATCTTTCGGTATCTCTTGTTCTTCTCCAGCAGCTCATGGCTTGATGAGAAGACATCGCATCAGAGTGCAATGCCTGTATAACACACAATTCCATTCCACTTCCAAACCCCACACCACGTGTGAAGCCAGCAGCCTAGTTTGGAAGAAGCACAAGGCACGGGCAGGTCTGCCACGAGGGCACCTGCGAAATAAAACCAAGTCCAGCTGCCAAAGTTTGAATCCAGTTCCCAGCATTTGGCCCATTCTGGTTTTATGGAAACTCAGTTCCATTCTGCCTGGGGCACTGACTGGGGTGTCCTTGTCCTGTATCAGATTGGACAGCAGCCGGATCTCACAGCAGCCCGGCTGCTAACAGTCCTCATCGCGCAGCGCCAGGACTGGGGGCCAACTTGCTGTCACTTTGTTAAATAAGGGGGGGCTGCAAACTCAAATCAGCCTTTTCAATTGGAAGGGCAGGACTAATGGGATAAAGCCATATGGAAGTGTCTTCTGGAAAGGATGACGCAGAAGGTTGCCTGGGATGGGGAGGAGGTGGCGATGGTGCAGGGGAGCAGAGCAGGCTGGGATCCTTACCTCTCCTTCGTGGCTGATAAGCTGTAATTTTGCCATACACAGTGGCCCCTCCTGAATTAATATACCTCAGGATGACATGGAACAGATAGAGCTCTGCCTCCTTCACGTCTACAGTGACTCTGATTTTATTCTGCAAAAAGCAAAAAAGCACACGGGGCCACATGTCACCGGCGGGGGCAGCTCCTGGCTGCTCACCCACCCTGCGGGAGAGCCTGACCCGCCTGCCTACCTGCCTGCCTGCCTCTCTTCCCCCTCCCTCGCCATCCCATGGCACGGCGCTGGCCAGCCACCTGGGATGGGCACACCTGGGACGGGCACACCTGGGACGGGCAAAGGGGCAGAGGAGCAGTGTCACAGCGTGGGATGCTCTGAGTTAGTCTAGAAGTGAAAAGTGCACTTACAGTTGCCACAAACATTAAACTTTCCTTCCTCAACGACCGAGACCCTCCCTTCCACACTGGCGGGCCCCCGGCTGACGTAGCGGAAGACGAGGCGGAAGAGGTCGGGGGATGTCACATTGAGAGTCACCACTACCTTGGGCTGGTGGGAGAGAGAAAGGGGAGAGAAGCAGAGCACACCTTCAGTTACCTCCACCGCCCACAGCTGCCAGCCCAAGCGCAGCCGCTCGGCTTCACTGCTCCCAAAGCAACATGCCACAGCGCAAGGAGACAAGCACATTGGCCCTGCGGCACAGTCATGGCATGGCCGTCCCTTTTGGGGACAGCCACCAGGGGAACAACCTGCCTGCGGGGCTCTGAGCACATCTGGAACGTGCTGTGGCACAACTGGGTGGTTCGGCTACCCCAGGGCACACACTGTGCCAGAGGAAAGGTTTTAAGAAGTTCTTGCTTTTGTTATCAGCATGTTGCTTTTGGGCTTCATGTGCTGTAACCAGACAGCAAGTACCAAAGGCTGAAGCTCCTGCCCTTGTGTTTAAGGGGCTCTGCCCAGATGCCTACAGAGGAGGCTGCAAATTGAGCTGGTGCCTCGTCCTTGGGAACCTGCAATGCGAAGGACCAGTGCTGCTAAGGGAGTGTGTCACCTGTCACCAACAGGCTTGGCAGCCCTCCGCCTGCCTGGACACTGTTTGGCAAGATCCCAGTTAAGGAGATGCTAAAGTCCGACCCATTTCAAAGAGATCTAAGCATCTGCTTAAATACCCTCCGATCTATAGGGCAAATCTGGACTCTGCCCGGGGACTCCTAATGAGGGCTCTGTGTTCTTCAAAGCTCCAGTTACACACCAGCTTCCCACTGGAGACTAAACTGGATGTATCTTGCAAAGTGAACTATAGGTGAGACCTGCCAGCAGAAAGCCACATGCTAGTCCATCTATCAAGGCCTATTTCTATCTCAGATGCCAACACTGGATGCAAAACAAAAGCTGTGAGCTTGAGCGTGAGCTCCATCCCTTACGCTTTAAGGCTGGGGTTTTCTCAAGGGAACCTACAGGAGTTTGTTGCTTAGCTCCTACCTACAAATTCAACAAGAAATGGCTAATGCATTTGGCACCTCTGTTATTTTCCCTAAGCATGAAAAAGTGAAGCAAACTGAAAGTACATGCACCAGAATAAGGACTATCTTAGATGGGACAAGACTGTCAGAGAATCGCTGCTCTGCACACACACAGGCAACACTTCCACGGGAGCCATGCAGAAGAAGAATCCACCCAGGAGAAAAAAGGGTCAACAAATGAAATAGCTTCACTTCTAGGCCTTAGACAACTCCAGATTAGTGTAAACCATCGTTACAGCAAACCAGCTAAGAGCAAGAGCAGAGGCAGAACGGTAACAAGAGGTCCAAGCTGAACATGGCAGCTAAGGAAGAGCTAACTTATTTTTGGAAAAGGGAGGGAAGGTTATGCAGAGAGTTGCAGGAAAGAGCAGAGTCAGATGAAAGAACCACAAGGAAACCCAGAGACAGTGTTTATAGACATCCCTGTAAGTAATCACTAAGCTACCACTCTTGTCTAAATGGATTAGGATGTCAGGGGATTCCCAATTTAGGATCTTTCCCCTCATCAGTCTATGCCACCCCAGCACTACAGGAAATATCTATGCAAACAGACTATATATACACCGTGCTGTTTATGTTGGCCATCATGTGATTCGGGGCGGGGGGGTTGAGGAGCATTTGGAGTGAAAGATGTGTGCCAAATCAGTCCTGCACCGGCTGCATCCTCCCCAGGGGCAGCTGGGCTGGGCTGGAAACACTGGCCGTACCTGGATGGAGGACATCTGCGCGTATCCTCGCCAGCTGAAGCCCTCAAACTCCAGCGGGTTGTAGCCGAAGCGCACAGCCCGGCCAGCTGGTGTGCTGCCTTCCTCCAGCTCGAATTTCAAGTGATGAAGGTCAGGGAAATAATGGTCCCTCGCGGGTCTGGGGAAGAGAAGGAGCATCGTTACCTGCTGGGCTACCTGGAGAGAGAGGCAAGAGGACACCTCTGCCCGGCACGCAGCTGATGGAGCAGCAGCCCAGAGGATGATGTCCCCATCCCCATGGTGGCAGAGGACACTGTCCCCAAGGGAGCAAACGGCAGGCAGAGCACTCCAAGGTGCATCTCCTGTCAGCAGCTTACTGGGTGCAGGTGGGGCCGCGTGTGCTCTGCCGGCAGCGACAGGCTCCGCTCCGCTCCTCGCAGGACGGCCCCAGGGACCCGCCGACGTCGCACCGGCAGCCTGCGGGCAGGAAACGCCTGTTTACATTCCCGCCGCGCTAACGAGCTCCTGGTCACTAATCAAAGGCGCATCCCGGCGGGCGGGGAGGCTGGGGCCGCTATTTTTATTCCATTGTATCCGTTTTCATATTGGCCCCAGCCCCACTTGGATCGGCTCCTCTTCCACCTCAGCGCCGAGCTATTTCCAGGCGGCTGCGGGAGGAACAAGGTCTGCAAACCCTGTCGGCCGGGTGCCGCAGCCCTGCTGCCAGCAGCGGCCTTGCTCCCTCTTCCCTGCCCTGCCAGGATCGCGTGGGCCGGCTGAGAGCGGCCCGATCTCCTCCTTTACCTCTTCCCATGGGCATGATGACGAGCAGCCAACCCCACACATCCATGCCCACCTGCTCCCAATGGGAGGAAGGGGTACAGCTGTAAGGACACGACCCGTGGTTAAAACACACCACTTTCTGGCACCTAAGGGGCACCTTTCCTGGCCTCTTATCCCCCAGCCTGACAGATGTGTGTTCAACAATGGCAAAAGTGTGAAGACAGGTCTCCAGATCCACAGCAAGACCCAGCCCCTGCTCTTGACCATGGTATGATCAAAAGCAAGAGGTAGCACACCTCCTGCCCCTTCTTTCCAAGGCAAACAGTCAGCTGGTATATGCAGAGCTGTTTGCTCCAGGGCCAGCTCTTGTAGCCCCCCTCAGTTCGCCCGAAACACCACGGAGGGGGCTCACCTTGGCACCCAAAGTAATTTGCATTCTCCATATTGAAGTAGCCGTCCTTGCACGCCGAGCAGAACTGGCCGCAGATGTTTGGTTTGCAGAAACACTGCCCATCGCTCTAGGAGAGAAGCAGGAACAGAGGCTCATTCCCTCCTGTTGCTTGTCATGGTTAAGTTGTTACTCAGTTATTTGGGTCTTCGTCTGAGGCACTGGAGGAGCATTTTGAGTTTCATGCTCTACATGGCTTCCTGCATGTGGGTGGGCCAGATAAGGGCCAGATAAGTTAAATCACCCAACAATGCAGGAAAACAAAAATCCAGGCATCCTGAGCCAGACCCAGAAATATGTAGGTGCCTAATTTATGACAGGTCTTAATCCCGTGTTCTCATGCAAGCCCAGATTGTGGTGCAACCTCTGAGAGCTCAGCGTCAGGACAGGCCTCTCCAGCAGCTGCCGGGAGAGACGGAGCTGAAACAATCCCAACACAGCCCATGCTCGGAGGCGCCTGGAAGCAGAGAGGAGCAAACCCACCTGCTGGCACTCCGCGATTCCGCTGGTGGTGCCCTTGGTATCACACTTGCAGCCTGGAGAGAGGGAGATGAACAAGAAAGCCAGATCAGTCAGCCCCTGAGAAGAAGCCTGATGAGGGACAGTACCCGCCACGCCAGAGGACATTGGGTGGGATAAGAGGAGCCAGGAACTGGTCAAGTAGAGGGTAGTGCTGCACAAGGGCTCACATTTCATTCTGGACGGTTGCTGTTGAGGACACGACTACCAAAGACATTTGCCTTTTCTGCACTTCTGTCCATGAAAAATTAAGTGTGCAAAGTCTGCAGGAAGGGCTGAGAATGGCACAACTCATTGCATGAGTCCTTTGTGTTTCATCCCAAGCAAAAAGATCCAGGCTTCAGCCTTTCCCCTCTCCAAGTGGGGGTAACCCAGACCACTCCAGTTCTGACATGTCACCCCGGGGCAAAGACGGAAGGAAAGGCATCCCTTCCATCCAGCAATGATGGTCTGGGTCTTGTACCATTACAGCACACAGGGGACTTTTGGGGACTGTGCCGATGCCATTTCCTTACTCAGGCAGCCGTAGGGGTTCTCTGGAGTCAGGTTCCAGTATAAGGGCTTGCATCTGTCACAAGCTGGGCCTTCAACGTATGTCCGACATGCACAGGAGCCCTGAGGAAAGGGAGAGGGAAAAAAGAAGAGGTGAGAACTTGCAGCACGGTGGATAAACGTGGTGTCCTGTACTCTGGCGTGGGTAATGGCTGTTTTCAGGCTGCGCTTAAGGAAGGACTTGGCCCAAAGTGAGAAAAAGGGGATCATGCAAAAACGACCTGCAGGGCTGGTGGGTTTATTCGATACTCACCGGGGCCAGCGCAGGATCTGCAGTCACCAGCCCTGCTGGGTTACAGGAGCCCACTAGAAAAGAGAGGCACAAGGAGGGATTTACAAAGAGACAGCTCACACCCTGGCTGTTCCTCAAGGGGGTTACTGCTTCCCTTGTGAAGCTCTTGGGGGATGATAAGCCCATTTGCCACCACCACACCACTGTGGCCCAAGATACCAGAGCCCCGACCCCATCAGGGAGAAGGGAGCTACCTTCGCAGTGTGGAAATCCATAGGCGCCCGGCACGCAGCTGTCGCAGCGCAGCCCCGCCACTTTGGGCCGGCAGCTGCACTGCCCCGTCTCCTGGTCGCAGGTGCTGTGCAGAGAGCCCTCCCGGGAGCACTGGCAAGCTGAGAAAGAGGACAGAGCGACCGCTGGAGCTGCAGGGCACGGGGACTCCTGCGTTCAAGGCTTCCCACCAGCAACCTCTTTTGGCTGCCTGACCTTCACCACCATCAAAGCAGGCAGAAATATGGGTAATAGATAACATACACACTCGTTCTTTGCTTTTGGTTAAAAAAAACCCCCATCTTTTAAGAGAAGTAATAGAAGCTGCAATGTTTATCAGACCTATTCCCATAGATTTATGTGTATTTCCAGAGGCGGGGAGAAGATTTGGTCAAAGAAAAGGGGAATGTGTGATCTCATCCCCCAAAGGTCAGCAACCAGTGACATACCAGACCCTACAAAAGCCCACCTGCACCCAAACACCCAAGAGCAGCTTCAGCCGTCAGGGTCTGCCCCGTGGACGTTGTATTGTGGGGAGCAGCCCTGCAGCACCAGGGCAGCAACGCAGCCGTGGCAGTGCCTGCGGCCAAGGGCAAGGGCAGGGAACGGCTCTGTGGCTCCTGGCGTGATCTGCATCCCGCGGCACACGTAGAGATTCTGCTCCCCTATCACATGAAAGGTCAGCAAGCTGTCCGGGAGCTGCCCATGCCCTCCTTGCCCAGCCAGCACTCCTCAAATCCCTGCCAAAGGGGGTGTTTCAGGCTGACAACCCCAGACTGGCTAACAGCAAAACATTGTTCGTAAAACAACAGATCAAAAAAAAAAAAATCGGGTTCTCTTTTTCTTTCCTTACTGTGACTCCTCTACAGCTCTGTAATATGGACGCTGCTTTATGAGACAGAAAAAAAAAGAAAAAAAAAAAAAAAGAAAAAAAAAGCGACTACTGAACTCCTGCGAGACCATTTCATCTCTGCCTCCAGCCTCTTCAAAGGCATTTTGCCGGCAGCGCTCTGCCAGCTGGCCACAGCTCAGGCGTCTACATTTCGTATGGTGCAAGAGGATGATGATGCTCTTTTGTTGCTTCAGGGAAATTGTATCACAGATTATTTTTTAATGAGCAGTAAATTCTTGCTGGGAGACATAAGAGTACATCTGGCTCCCAGTCGGACTGCTGACAGGGAGGGAGATGGGGACACTCTGCCCAGAGCTGGGGACAGCTGTTCAGAGGATTTGGGGCCACAGGCACCTGCCACAGGGATTGCTCAGCCCTGGCACCAGCGGCTCTGCTCCCAGAGCCATGTGGGGCATGGGGAGGTGGATGCAAAGCCACCCTGCCAGCAGGCACCCTGACTTTGGGGCTGCCATGAAAATCCCAAATCCTGACCCTCGTTGTTCAGCCTGTTGTACAACCCTACGCCCGCTGGTTTCAGCACAGTTGCTCCTCCTGTGCATTGGCGTGAACTGGGGTGGAGTAAAGCCCTGAAGAGCCTGGATGGGTCATTTGAGCCACATCTGAGCATCTCAGGGCACCAGGGTATAATCTGAACACAGGATTCAAGACTTTGCTTACCCCACTCAGAGCCCTGCTCCTCGGGCTGCAGGCTCTCCAGCCCAAGGACAGGCAGATGCAGTTCAACACGTTTTATATGCATCTGCACACAAAGCTTTTGGAGAGAGAGTGTGAACCACAGCTGCTCCCAAGTCATATTCTGTAGGTCTGTTTCTTAACAGGTCACTGGATTAGAGGCCATATGTCCAGAGTGGGTTTTATTTCCCAACGGAGCAGGCAGGTCCAAGCTCCAGCTGTTAGTGACAGCGAATGAACTGGGGGAGACAAACTGCACAGCCTTTGAGGAAGCATTTCTTCGAGACATTTACTCATGACAGAGCATGCCTGTCAGATGAGACAGGTGAACTGCGCCCAGGAAATCTGCTTCATGCTGCAAGAGCCAACTATATCCGCATACAGCCCTTGGAGATGGATTACGGAAATGAAAACCATTACAAAGCCAATAGCGGCAGCTATTCCCTTCCCTCCCCTGAGATGTGACGGTGGTTACTCACGCGTGCAGCTGGGGTACCCGTAGAAGCCCAGGGCACACTGGTTGCAGGTGTGTCCCGCAAAATTCACGTGGCATCGGCACTGGCCAGCTGGGCTGCAGTTGTTGTCCAGCGCACCCCGGGAATCGCAGGAACAAGCTGTAAGAGCAGGACTCTCAATAGTCTGGGGAAACGTGTGATCCAGCCACTGATGGTCTGAATTGTCACTCAGCCCCACAGGAATTAGCTGTTTCCATTGAAACCAAATTAATTTCTTAATGCTCTAGAGAGACAAGGAATATTTTCAGCTAGAGTCATGGCCATACCAGGAAAATGCCACTGAGGGTTTTTTACAGCCCACTCAATGTTCCTCAGCAGTTTAGTAGGTTAATGCACTAAAAAGACAAAAAAAGCATAAGCTGAGACACCAGGTCACAGGAGGATTGTGAGGAGGAAATGTGACTGATAAAAACTGCTTTGTCTTCCAGTCTTGGGCATGATCCACGACCTCCAGAACAAGCCTGCCAAGTTCACAGTGCAAACCGCACAGGTTTTGATTTTGAGAAACACCAAAGTCTTGCAAAAATAGGCATGTTTTTCCACAGAATCGTAGAATCATTTGGTTGGAAAAGACCTTTAAGATCATCGACTCAAAGCGCTAACCTAACGCTGAAGGTTCAGAAGGAACTGGCCGCGACCGTCCTTACCGTAGCAGTGGGGGTAGGAGTGGTGCCCGGGGCTGCACTGCTCGCACCGCGGCCCAGCAAACTCGGCTCTGCAGAAACACCTCCCGACGGAGTCGCAGCCGCCCGGCAGCGTCCCGACCGCGCTGCAGCCGCACACTGCAACACAGAGGAACCGTCTGCCCTGTGCTGGGAGCATGGGGCAAAGCTCATAGCAACGTGTTGGGTTTTTTCTGAGGTTCTCAGGTGGGCATTTAGGTGCTGCCCTAAGCATTCAAACTGTTGATCTCTGCCCATTGCACGTATCTTCCAAAACACCCAAAACCCCTCCTCCCAGCCCTCCCCCAAAGCCCTGCCAGAAGACTCTGGCTTTTCACGTGCCCACCCGTGGCAGGACAGATACGCACGCTGGCACAGAGGGTAGTTGAAGTAGCCGGGAGCGCACTGGTTACACAAGTGCCCTTCAAATCCCGTTCGGCACAGACACTGCCCTGTCTCGCTGTCACAGGTGCCATCATATTGACCAGGGCCGGAGCACTGGCAGGCTAGAAAGCAACAAGGGCACTAGTAAATAAACAGCTTATTATTCTTTCCCCTTCCCTAGGAAAGGAACCAGAGGCGCCTGTTCCTCTGGGGTAGAAATGCAGTTGCTGGAGGAACCATGGGGGACACAGCAAACATGCCTGGCCCACAGCTCACACCCACAGGGAATTTCTCAAGAGCCACCCCCCAGCTGGGAGGATGCTGGAGGGTCAGGGCTGGGTGGAAAATATCAGCAAAAGCCATGGGAATTTGTCACTTAGAAGTGAGGCTGGAGAATCTCTCCTCCCCAGCGCGAGTGGAGGACACAGAGAGGCACATTCCTTCCCAGCAAAGGAGGGCGAGCTTGGGGCCACCAACCCCGAGTGACTCACGCTGGCAGCTGGGTCCATAGTGGCCTGGGGCACACTGGTCACACTGTGTTCCCTGGAAGTTGGGTTTGCACACGCACATCCCCACCCGGGGGTCTTTGCGACAGGCGTTGCCTTCCGTCCCACCGGCGTAGCAATCGCAGTCTGGAGCGGGGACACACAACAAGGGACATCAGCGGCGTGGGGTGTCGGGTTGGGGGAGGGAAGGGGGCAAAAATCATCTGAGAACCACAGGGAAGGGGAGGAAGGGAAATGAGAAGGGAAGTGAGAAACTCCAGCTCAGGAAAGAAAAACCTGCCTGGAACATACAGAGTTTAAAACATCAAAAGGAAGGAAAAGGTTATCCTGAGCGCACTGGGGAGCATGAGACAGGGGAGGACTTGGTGGGAAAAGAGACCAAAAAAAAGCGGATGGGATGAGATGAACAAGAGGAACGAGCATCAGAGAAGAGGGAGGCAGAGGGAAGCAGGGATGGGGGCATGGGTGAGCTTCCAAAACAACACAGACAGCAAAACAGAGCGAGCGGCTGCCTGTGCACGCTACCGCAGCTTTGTGCAGAGGGGACCATGGGCACGGACCCCTGCGCTGCACACCGCATGGGAATGGCAGGACATGCAGGTGTGGCAGAAGGACAAGTTTATATCTAAACCCAAAGGCTGAGGTCTGGGAGGACCCAGCTCAGGATCCAGCTCAGCCACAGCCCCTCTGTGACCTTAGGGGGGCTCCTTACAGAAGGAATGTCCCCACGTGGCCCGGACCCCAGGAAAAAAGCACACAATCACAGACACTCTGGGCTAGAGCTTCCTTGTCTATGAAAAGGGGATCATAAAACTTCCCTTTCTCTCACCCCTCAGCTGCCTCCTCTCTCAGAATTACTCTGTGTCGGGGTTGTCTCTTGCAACGTATGTGCGCAGTAAGGCAAAAACCTGATCTTGCATCAGGTGATGAGATACAACAGTAAAGCATGGTGACTGCCAAAGCAGCAAGGAAAATCACACTACTTACTTATTATCTGTCCCGCAGGGAGCACTTGTTCTCCAGTATCGTTGTGAGCGAAAGCTGGAACAGCTATGTAGAGAAAGAGACATTGCACAGGTCATCACACATGCTCAAAGAAATCCTGTTGGTACATCAACAGGTTGGCAGTCTCACAGCTGAACAGGCTGAACGAAAATGTGGAACACGGAACAAAGCGCAGACATCCCACTAAGCAAAGATCCATTACAACCACTTTTAACCTGGGCTCTGGTAAGATGACATTCACAGAGAGGTGATACTCCAGCCAAAAGGGAAGCTCCTGGTGACTCCAGAGAGCCACGTTCAGCCCAGCTCAGCTCTGGTCCAGCTCCCACCAAAGCCAAACATGGGCTCGTCCCCACCTGCAGGAACTCCTCCTGGGACGGGTATGCCACGTGGCACAGGGAGAAGGCACCTGGGGAGCAGCCCCAAGTGGAGCTGCTGGCCCTTCATCTGCGGGGTCTGTGGGGACCCAGACCTGGCCCCCCCACTTACGGTAGCAGTGGGGGAAGTTGAGGTATCCCTCGGCGCAGGCATCGCAGTGCTCCCCCGTGTAGTTAGGCTTGCAGTAACAGCGGCCAGTGAGATCCTCGCAGGTGCCATCGGTGAAGTCGGACTCACAGTTACAGCCTGCGGAGAGGGACAAGCCGACAGCGGTTGTCACTAACTGAGACCCTTGGCGAGCCACAAGCGCCACAGAGGCATCCCTGCGATACAGAGCCTCTAAGAGACCCTGTCATCAGCTGTAAATTCTCTCCAAAACCAGAAAGTGTGATTTTTGCCTCTTCAAAAGGGGTCTGGCTCAGAGGAACTGCTCCCACTGTGCTTGTCCCACAAGTACAGAAGCGCAGATGCATCTCACTTCTCCAGGAGACTCCAGTTTCCCCGGAGAGGTGGTGGTGGCACACTGCAGCAAGGACATGCTCATGACAGCTGATGTGTCACAGACACCAGACCGAGCTGGGCTCCCCAGCAACATGGATAGAACCCCCTGCTGTCTAGAAGTCCCTGTCCTGCATTGTGTGAGAGCAATGGTCTGCAAGTGCCAGCTGAAAGGGCACACAGATGACAGCTACGACTGGACTGCCCTGCAGGCAACGGCAGGGCTAACAACACATTTTTAGCTCGTTCCAGCCCTAGAAAGTGCCACCACTTCTGATTCCATGGATGCTGCAGACACACACACATTCCCATGGGCAATGCCAGCTGCAGCAAGAACCGCTCACATAGCCACATCTCTTAAGGTGCTGCACTCCCTGTGCCAGAAAAAAGCATCTCTCAGCCCAGTCCTTCAGACCACCCTCCCCAGCGTCACCGAGCCCCAGCAGGCATCCACAGCCCGCAGCGGAAATCACACTCACGGTAGCAAATGTACGGAGAGTCGATCGGGTGGTCAGGGGACCGGTAATATCCTGGGATGCACCTCTCGCAGTTAATGCCAGTGGTGTGATGCTGAAAGACAGTGGGTTAGAGGGGCATGAGTTCCTCTGCTCGCAGGATTCACGTTCACTAACAGCTTCAGGGGCCAGGGGAAGCAACTCAGAAGTGCCAGCACACAGAAGACCTAAATCTGCTCGAAATTCCACTTACACCGATTTGAAAACAAAGCATTCCCTGCAAACTGTGTATCCTCACATGAGCCCAGTCTGAGTTTCAGGTTCATATCTTGACCTCAAGCCCATTTCACTTGCTTCAGACGGTAATACGTCCTGACCACTTTGTGCTAGGAGGACTGAGCAATCCGTTTCCTCCCAGTAAGAAAGCACAGCTAAAAGTTTCATGCCACTGCAAAAATTACCCAGCTCATAGTCAACTTGGGAGTGGAAAAGCGACTTTCTCACTTTTACTGGGAACTTTGGAGTCCGAGTTGATTGGCATTGGTGGTCAGAGAGCGACCCAGAGAGGTGGCAGCGCCTGAGCACTGCAAACTAGGCAGGGACATCCCGATGTGCTCAGCACCAACCTGCCCCTCCCAGGGCACGTAACCCTAATCCCTCCCAGTGCACCAACCTGGCCCTCCTCAGCAGACCTAACCCTAAAGCATCAGAGGTAACGGTACCACCCAGGGGACAGCGAGGAACCCAAGTGCTATTTTCATTACTGCTGTACACTCCTTTAATCTACGGCAAAGAGACAATTCCCAGGCAGAGACCTAATTAAGACAACAGAAGGTGCGTGAGGCGGTTGGCGGTGCTGCCAGCAAGGCCGAACTCCATGCTGACAGTGGAAACACACAAAAATCTGCAACAGCCTTTTCCGTAAGAGCCCTTCAGGCCCACCTGACAGTCAATGCAAACACCTCCCCCTTCAAACTTGTCTTCGTGACTTTTGCTGGCTTTGTGGCGATCCACCTCTGGGTCATAGTAGCAGTCGTAGGCATGGCCATTGCAATTGCAGGCTGAAAATACAAAGAGACATTAGGTAAGCTGCAAGTCCACGGAGGTCCTTCAGTCACCAGCTGGATCTCGAGATATGAACTCTTCCTCCTGGGTTACATTTCTATGAGGAAGATGCTCGAATGCATCTGGGGCATTACATGATCACCCAAGCTCCCAAAAGTCTTCCAGCTCAAAAGCCCAGAAGCAGCAACTATCTCACAAAAAAACCGCAGCAGGCACAAAATCAGAAATAAAATATGTGCAAGTGTGTACGGACAAGAAAGAGAAATTACCCAACTTTGGGGCCTCAAGTAGTCTGGTTTAAAGGGCAACATTCTTGCCTCTTTTATCCCATTCAGGATGGAGGTGAGCTGCAAAGTTCAGCGCATGGTGAGGCTGCTCTTTACCAACCCACAAGATTAAGGTCCATCTGTCCTTTGCTGCCCCGCGTTTATTAGCGATCGTGTGATGCAGCTACGCTCCACGCTCTGCGTTCCCAGCGCAGTATAAATTCCCCCTGTCGGCATTTACCAAAAGTTTCTCTAGACAAATAAAGATGTCCTGTATGTAAACATATCCAAATGTAATTCATCTTGGAGACAGAATTGAGCAACAAGACTTGCCTGCACGAACCCTCGGACACGGAGGAGGAACTGGAACATAAGCAGCATCAAAGTCCCGCACAGAACTAATGGGCCTCCCTGTGCAAGCCCTGACTGAGCACAATTAACCACTGTGCAAAGTGTCGTCTTTGCAGAATTAGTGATCTCCACCCAGTGCCACCCACCATAAAATCATCCATCCCGGCGAACAGCTTCTCTGCATTGCAACATCAAGGGGCTGGTGGAACGTGGTCAATCTGTGCTTTGCAAAACAGCCGGAAAAGGAAGGAAAAACCCAACCCCGACTTACGCTGGCACTCGTTGGCGCTGTCGGCCGTGGCGGGTTTCCAGGGGAACTGGTTGAAGCCGGGGCAGCAGCGGTCGCAGGACCCGCCGCAGGTGTTGTGCTGGCAGTCGCACTGCAGCCTGCGAGGGACAGAATGAGGTACAGCCAGGATGTCACCCTGACAAGGATGCGTGGGATGGGGCGCTGCTGCGTAACCCTGCTGTGCACATCACTAGTCATATACACAAATGAGTGATATTTGTTAAACCAAGTATTCTGGAAAAGAGGCTTTTAAAAAAAATTTTTAACTTTCGAATTGCTGATTATTTTTTTTTCTGAGCCAAACACCAAACTTTGCACTTCCAGTGCCATTCTGTCCCTTTCTTCTTCACCACTATCACTCTCTTCTTCACAGGGAGACAAGGATTAGAGAAAAATCAGTGTGCCACTACCTAGCCAGCTCTACAGACACTAAAATGTGAAACGGTCAGAGGGGGCAGCGGTAGAAACCTGAGCTGAAGTGGATTACTTGAGAGGGAGCAGCATGGTGCAGGGATGTGAAGATACCTGAGAGGGAGCAGCATGGAAGATGTCCCATCGCAGCGTGAAAGGAATAAATGACAGCCCGGGGCTGGAGAGGGATGGGCCACACGGGCCCATCTGCTCCTCGGGGTGGGTATACCTGTGCTTGCAGAGATGAAGGCCATGAAATTTGAATTAAGCCTTTTAGCAGCCGCTGGCCCCATGCTCCCTGTGAAACGCTCCTCCTGCTCTTCTCGGCCGGCACAGGCAGGGCTGTGCTGGGTAAACAGGCGGCTCTGGAGGCGCCAGGCAAGAAATCTCGATGGTCGACTGACGGATCTCGTCCCTGCTCGACCGCAACGGTGATTCATTAACATCAATGACATCATCTCCAAAACTTCCACTTAGCAGAAGGCGATTCCCATCCAACACAAACGCTTTGTTGTATTAGACTTATGGATAATACAGTGTGTTCCAGCTTTTATCTGTGCAATTACTCATTTCCCCTCAGGGCCGGTCTGCCACTCCCATCTCTCCCTCCTCCAATGCTTTTCCATTCAAAAGCAGTGTTCAAAAATAAATGTAATTTTTTAAAACATCAGAAATAAATGGAGCAGTCATTCTGGGTGAAATGTAGGGGTGCAGACACACTCCTCCATGGCTGCAATGAGCTGAGTGTCATGGTTTGCACCTACACGTATTTTTAAGATGCGAGACCAGCAAGTGTTACGTATGGGGAATAGCCAGGCAGAGGCAGCAGTGTGGGACAAGTGAACTCATTTTAATGAAACACAGGAGGATCTGCAAATTTAGGGTAATGCGGGCAGGAGCCACACTCAGCACATTTGCTTCAGCCCTGCTCCTGGTCCTCCCCTTGCAGACACCATGAGATGCTCGGCTGCAGGCAGCTCCAAGGAAACCACATTTAATGCTTTTTTTCTTTATTTTTTTCCTCCCATGGCAGCAGCTAGAAATTGAGATTAACATCCATATACATATGCGTAGAGCAAGACGGTCACTGAGTCAGGGAACTCACAGACCTGCAGAGCAGTGTTAATCTCCCCAGCTGGAAGACGTGGCTCCAGCCACACAGGCTGGCTTTTTGATGTTTGAGATGTTTGAAAAGCACTGGTTCAGTTCCCAAAATGTAAAAAGATGGCACTCCATGAGTAAAGATGCACATTTCAAACGGAGAAGGAGCTATTTATTTAGTCTCTGCTGTCCAGAGTTAGCAACGACCTCTCAGAGAGCTCATCTATCACGGCAGCTTTACCACACCTTCTGCTGAGTTCATGCTGCTAATGAATTATGGACAAATGTGCATAAGCTACACTATTTACATGTTTCATTGATTGAATATATACAAGGGAGAAGAGGGAGCGGCTGTGTTCACATAGCACATACTTGCTGTTTGTCCTGCCGTAAAAAATCAAACCGCAATCTTCCCACTAGAATTGACGCTCAATAGCAGAATATAAACAGTTCTTAGCGAGCAGCTGTGTCAGAACTGAGAGCAGCACACATGCTCTACAGCATCTGGATTTGGCCGGGACATCTGAGAAGCAGAAGCAAGACAAAAAAAGCTCCTTCCTCTAACTGCTTCTGACCATACTGAGGGAAAACCACCTGCAAAAGGGACTCTCAGACAGCACAAATCTATCAGCACACATAGTGCTTTTCCTTCTAAAGTGGGAAAGAGCAAGCTAGCGTTTGGGATGCAGCAGCAGGAAAGCATCCTTGATCTCCTGCAGCTCTGCTTCTGGCCTGGAGGCTGCTGTTATCTTCAACATCAGGCACAGAAGCAGCAGCTGGATGCTGTGGTTGTCTCCTCTCTTGCTCGTGGCATTCCATGATGGGGCAGTGAACCCAGGGAAACAGCTGCTCTTATCAGACAGACTCAGAGCACTTGCAGGGTCCTCCTGAGCTCACGTCAACAGCAGCCACAAGTTAAGACACGGTTCCTGTCTGGGCTCCTTGTCTGCAACGTGCCAGGTCCCTGCTGATGCTTATCTCACTGCTCCAGGGCTTTGCCAGGAGAAAGGTTTGTGTCTGATCCTGCTGGTGTTCACCTTTAACCAGGAGAACTTTCCTTCCCTCTGTTTAATTCAGCCCATGCGATCCCAGGGCAAAGACAATTGTGAAAAGTGCAAAGGAGCCGTGAGGAGGCTGATCCTGCCCACACACCGCAGGTCCTTGCACGCGCACGCGGGAACCAGACATGCTGCCAACTTGACACAGCTGGATGTGCAGCCTCCGTAACTTGGCACTTCAGAGAAACTTTCCAAAGCTGGATAAACATTATCATTTATGGCCAGGAAGTCAGCTCACGAACATGCTCCATCACGTCCTAAAGTCTCTGCCAAGATTTCTAGCTCAGCTCACCTCACCTCTATCAAAGTGCTCATCCTGCCTTTCTGGGCAACACGCACAAGAAACACAGGCATGTACAGAAGAGAGAAGTTAAAATGAGAAGCAGAGACCTCCCAGATAGGCTGAGACGTAACTGTGATTTCTAATGGGACTGGGCCGATTCACATTCCTTGCCTCCCTCTATTTGCATTTCCTTGCCCTGTTGCTGTCACACATCAGGACATGTGCAGAGGGACACACCACAGCTCCCACTCGGATTTCTGAAGGAATGATATGTTTCTGACCGCTGGGGCTCATGATATGACAGGACAGAGCGTCCGAGCCCCGGCTGCCCGAGCAATGGTCCTGCCACGCAGTGCTGTGGCTGGTATCACCCATGGGGCAGGAGCAGAGGGATGTCTGACCGCCCAGCAGCGCCCGTTCCGCAGGAAGGCTGGACACAGCTGCTGCCGGAGCCTTGGAGAACGGCAGCGTGACACCCATTAGTAATTATCTCAACTGCAAGTATCGTATTTCTGCTGAGTTCTCTGTGCTCCTGGGCTTGTTAACAGGGCATAGCAATGCCATGAGAAGTTCTGTATACCCAGCATCTTTGTCCTGATGCATCCCAAAGGGCTTTACAGATGTTATGTGCTCACTGTACAAAGCACCCAAGTAGGAAATGTTTTCTCCTCCCAGCAAGCGCGATCTGCTCATGGTGAAATGCAACAGCTGCTTAAGAACATGTGCTGCAACATTAGAGCACAGTTTGGGGCCAAGAGTGAAGATGCCAAATGCATCCAAATGAGAGCGGAGGAGGCGAATTCTGGGAGGCAGAGACAGTTGTCAGCAGAAGTGGCACTGAACAAGGATCCCAACATATCTCTCCTCCCTCATCTTCTCTCCCTGCCTGGAAAGACCCAAGTCATTGCTATAGTCAAGCAATATCATGGCATTTCTATGTTAAAGAATCACTTTGCATCATGAAGCCCTTTTGCCCTGGTACACAGGTGTACTGTACATCCAGCAACATCCAAGTCTAAAACAAACCCAAGGAACTGTACATTCAAGTGTTTATGAACTTCTTTCCTTTTGTCAGAGAGTTTGGCAGACTAAGGCAGACTTGCTTACCAACGCATCTTTGTTTTAATACTTAGTGGCTTTAACCTTGGCTGGGACTCACTGGAATTTTCTTTTAGAAGATCCAAAAGCTCTACATGATCCTGATGAGAAAGAAATACACGCTTCCCTCGTCCAGCTGAATCTACCCATCCCTTTCATAAAGGCAACATTCAGGCTGCAAACAGATGGCTAAGAAACAACAGTTTCATGGTTTGAAGCAGGTCTTTGGCATTTCAAGTTGCCAAGGCGGATGGGAAGTCCCATGAGCCAAGCGTAACTGCTTTGCATGCTCTTGTTCCTTTGCAAACAATATATGTTCAGCTACATACATAATCTATCGTTCTTATGAGTAGAAATGGACAGAGCAGAGTCTCTGGTTTCTTGGGAGACCATCTGTTTCTGAGCGCACTACCCCAATTCTTAAGAAGCCACATGAGAAGCAAGAGACTTCTCTGAATAAGCTCAGAAACCAGGGCTGGGCTTTGATGCAAAACCTCCACATTCAACAACAGCATCGGCGTTGCACACCCACCCTCCCATTCCAGCACTCTGCTCCATGGGGATGGCAAAGTTGTGGGCAGGGAAAATAGCTCAGGGAGCTGATATCTGGCTGAAAAACAGCCTGACAAAAACATATAATTTTTGCTACTTTGGCTAGGCCAGTTCCCAGTTTGTTCTCAGGGCAGAGTCAAGAACAACAGTGCTTGACACAGTTACCAGCTCGGGACAAGGCACAACTCACGCTGGTACCTTTCATTCTTAGCACAACAATTCAAACACTTTTACACAGAAAACTTTGAAAAACGTACCTGTAAGGGTCATTAGGGTCTTTGGCATCACAGACATCCGCGTGGCCATGGCAGACGCAGCGCCCTCCAATGCTGATATCTTTGATGCTGTAGTAGTACTGGAGAGAACAAGAAAAGTTGGCCATTAATATCTGTATGAATAAGCTTCACAACTGCCCTACTCAGGATTCAGCAGGACTTTATCCAGTAAAACGATGTGTTGGGCTTTTCCCTCACAGTGACAAGCTAGACCTTGTCGGCTGCAGCATCTCTCCACGGTAAGACCCGCCACCACTAACAGAGCCCATTAGCTACAAGTCAGGTCTCCCAGCACAGCCAACAAAGCCAAGTGACACTAAGAGGCGTTTCCCAGTTTCACGCTGTTGGTGCTAAGCACAGTTCTTCCCAAAAAGCCTCCAACTCCAGTCACGGCAGCAGTGGCATCTGCTGCAAACATCTCCAGCTGGAGGAACACAAGCACAAAGAGAGGAAATCCCCACAGGCAACATCCAGGAATGTCTTCTCCCCAGAGGTGGCCCGCGCAGCCCTCAAACACCTCCACCTCATTGGCAAGAGGTCTCAAGGCTTGCCTTACCCTCCTTGTCACCGTAGGGTCCCTTAAAGCTTTGCCCATCAGGTGCCCGAGCAGAGTGTTTGTCTGCAGAAACCGCAGTCTGATGTTGGTGGCTTTCGTGAAATTCCGCAGAAGAGGAGAGTAGGAGAAGTTCATGGCTCCCGGGCGCCCGTTTACCAGAGAGACAACAATCTGTCCATGCAAGGAGGGAAAACAAAGCTGTGTCATCCCCTGGGATGGGAGGAAATTAATCCCTCCCTCAGCCAAACCCAGTCTTTACCTCCCTTCAAGACAACTGAATCAGTTGCCTGCCAATCTCATTCGGTTTAACTGAGTAGTTTTAAATGGCATCCAAAACTCAAGAGGGAACCAATTAATAAGAGTGCATACAGACACTGAAAAACCTTGGAAACGCCATGGGATGAAAATGTGCAACTACTCACCTCCCCATTTTCCAAAGGCACGATACGGGAGTATTCAGTGGTGCAGATGGCGTGGTCGTCCTTGGTGATGCGATCCACGGTTTGCAGTCCAAACTTCTCGATGCAGTCCCTCTTGGAAGCTGTTCATCAATCAGAGGCGAGAGCACAATTCAGAGCTCTGCATTGATTTTCCCAACATGAGGGAAGGGTGTATAATCTTCGTTAAGCATTTACTATGTACGGATTGCTTTGTATCGTTAACTCTGTCATTGCTAACATAAATGTACTCCGTCAAGGGAGGGAGTCACTACAAGACTAATAGGCATGGTCAGAATATCCCTCAAATCATCTCATTGTAGTGAATTAATTCAGAGATGGAAGGTGAGAATGGTCATTGTACCTCCTGAGATCATCTGCAGAGAAACCCACCTCTTAATTTTGGCATTAAACTCTCAGCTTAACCACCTTGAGCCCTGACCCTGGTCTGAATTTGTTGCTTTGCTGGCACTGGGTTTGCTACACCACTTCTGCTGAACTGGGGAAGGGCTGTTTGCTGCTAGAGCTCCCTCCCGACGCAGGAGCTTGTACCATCATGTTCACGTGGCTCTTTAACCTTTTGGGTAAGTCTTAAAAAGCGAGCCAGCACAGAGCCACACAATGGGAGCCACCACAAGCCACAGCCACCACTGCAGCACCTCTCAGCAGGCAGGGTGGACACACAGGTGTGGGGAGGGGGCTGGCGGTGTTTGGGAGAAGCAGAGCCTGTGGGACACCTCGCCCTGAACTCTGCAATCGCTCTTAAATGCACACTACAAAGCAGAAATGCCGCAGCTGCCCAGAACCACTCCTTGGGGACAGTGATCGAGGGCTCCTGCCACTAAGTGGCAATGCAAGGCTGGCTAAGGCCAGAGGACAGGCACAGCCAGGCAGCCGCACTGCTGGCCCTGCAACCTGCTTTGGGGACACTGCATGCCAAGGAGTCTCCAAAGCAGCGGTAGGAGCATCCTGGCTTCCCTGCACAGCCGCTCCTGCAAGTCCAGCACCCTTGTCCCCAGGACGCCTGACAGCCCCATGCTGGCAGAGCCAACCAAACCACCGTGAACATTCTGGGGTAGTACAAGACCTGATTGTGCAGGGTGGTGAGCACTCACATCCACCCCTGCAAAACAACAGTGCTGCTCTCCGGCCACTCTCTGGGGCTGTTGCCCCGGGGAAGAGCCTGGGACAAAGGCTGCTGTTCCCTCCCACTCCAATTTCACCTGCACCAGGAGCTCTCAGCAGTGTGCGCCAAAGCACACATGCTCGTGAGGGTGTTTCCACGGGCAGAAGGAGTAAAAAGCAGCAGACACAACCCACTGCTCCTGCCAGCGCTGCTCAGCTCACACAAGGAGCTGATGGCGACATGTTAGCCTAACTTATGGGAATAATCCTCCAAAATCTGTTGCAATGTGCCCCCAGAAGGCACGTCCCCCACTCCACATGCTGCCTTGGTCGGCTAAGCCAGGCAGGAGGATCAGGACAGGGGGAGCACAGAGAGCTTCTGCCTCCCCTGCCTTCACCTCTGGCTTGCACCACCCACACCTCATCTCCAGTACGTGGCCTCGCTCCATGAAACACTGTTTTGGCAACAGCAGGAGCTTGGCTGCATCCACAGGAACACAATGTGGAAGCATTTAACATCGTGTCTCTGGCCACAAAGCTTTTCTTCACCGAGTGCTTTTTTAAAGACCATTTATTCTGAAGCCCCAGGCGAGCAGCCGGTCACCACATTGATTTCCAGAGCACTGCCATGGCTGGGCATGGAGACAGGATGCTCAGCAAGAGCAGATACTCAGGAAAACCAAACAACTCCTTCGGTTCTTGGAAATCTGCACAACCACATGAGCCAGAAGCTGAGCACTCTGAGCTAAAACAGAGCAACCCATCAGCCTTAAACCACAGCAATGCTTTAAGGAAACAGCAGGCTGGGGAAACCTGCTTACCCTCAGCGGAGAAAAGGATGGAGCCTTGTTCTGTGCTATGACTGCGTTCCCCTCTGCAGCGACACTGCCCAGCACAGCGAGACAAAACAGGATAATCCTGCACAACACGCTGAGCTGGGCAGGCAAGGATCCGCGGGAACGGACGGACAGCTGGGACCATGCACCTTTCATGTCCAGTCCCCATTTGAAACGCTGCGTGGGGAACCCTTCATGCGGATAAACGCCACCGTAAATCTCCCCCCAGCGCTCACACTTCTCCTTTGGTGGCCGAGGAACGCGTGGTGCCTCCCGACCGCGATGCACGGAGGATTTCCAGCGCCACGGTCCCCCCAGCCGCTCGCCCCAGGGAGCCCATCAGCTGCACCGACAGATGCTTTCCACAACGCTCATTTCTTCCCTCCTCCCACAAAGCTAAGCCCAAAAGCACTTCAGCAGCCTGGCTGGGGGACACAGGGCAGTGTGGGGACGCGAACACGTCCCACGATGAGCGGGGATCGAGGGGCAGCGCTGAGCCGGTGGGGACAGTGTCACCCACGGCAAGGCTCGCTGGAGTCCCTGTGGAACACTTACATTTCTGTCAGCTGCCTCTAACCCTCTTGCTGAACTGACCAGTGTTTTCATTAGACCACCTACAGAATTCCCCATGCTAAAAATAAATCTCCGCAAAGGACTTCTTGTGCTAGCGAATCTGGCAGGTTTTGGAGCAGCCACCTCTTTATTTCCATGGGAATTTTCCACTGGGTTGTGTCACTGCACGTCCCTTCTCAAGGGGGGTGGTAACAAGGTCTGATGTTGCGGGAGGGCAGAGGACTCCAGACATTGCCACTACATGCAAAGAACAAGCAAAAGGGGCAAGAGCTCCCCGCTCAGCCCCAGACCATGCAACAACGTGACCGTAACGGGCCCCAAGAGAGGCTTCAGAGCTGGAAGGGTAATTCTCAGAGACGATAAAAAAAAAAAAAGCAAAGCAGGCAATTTGACAGCAGTAATTTCCCACTTTCTGCACTGGAGAGGAGCCACCATGCTAAGCAACACAGTGGGTAAAACATCTGCAGCTCTTTCTTGCAAAAAGGTCAGCAAAGCTCAAGCACGGGCTGACAGGTAAGCCAGAAATATGAGCCTTCAGGGGCAGCCCAGGGTGAGGCCTCTGAGCACTCCAAGGTCTTTCCTTGCCAGGTTTTAAGCTCCGGCTGTAGATCTCAGCTCACACCTTCTCCCAATTAATGCTGTTGCTTCAGGGAGGTGACGGTGGTTAACAAGTTCCTTGGCATCTGGCTACCCCATAGACCCTTTGGGAGAGGCTGCATCCCATCTCCAGTACCAGTAAGTTCAAGAGGGCTGTTCTGCCGCAAGATTTTTCCATTACAGCAGCCACTTGGAAGCGAGCTGCTGGTTTGCTTCTGGAGGAGCTGAAATACGTCAGTCTGGATATGGTACAGGGCAGACTAACAAAGGAAAGCAGGGAGGAGATGATAAGTAATCTCATGTTGCCAGACCTAGATCAGCAATGCCCAACGATCGACGCTGGTGCCAGCTTCAGCATCCACATAGATTTGGGTGGACATCAATACTTTAAAAAACACAGTCCCAGAAAGCAAAGAAGTTCTCCTGTCCTGAGGAGCACCACAACTTCACCCAGCTGTTCCGCTCTAAGCTGCAACTCTCGCAGCCTTATGGGGCAGAAGAAATGGAGAACATGTACCACACCACAGCAACGACACAGAAACAACTCCGAACCCAGTCTCATGCTTGCACAAAGTGCCATCTTCACTGTGGCCTCACCACCTGGCACCAGCCTCCAGCTCTCTTATAACACTGGAATACTTACAGGCAAAATACTGCCAGGGCTCGTAGGTAAGGCCAAAGTCAGTAGATCGTTCCAGCACCCAGAGGTCAGGACGAGGGGAATTTGCAAATTTGATCAGGACATATGCCACATGGAAGAGCTGAAAGAAAGGAACACAGAGTTAGTTGGCTGCTCGAGGCATCATGAAAGCCAGGGAGAGCTTAGTGGTATCCAAACCGAATAAATGAGCTGGCACTTTGCAGATCCTGCTGCTCACAAGCAGCCCGTGGAGCAAAATCCTCCGTATCTAAAAGGATGGTGATACAACACGGCTGCTGGAGAGAGCCAGATAGGGAGCTCAGCTCCCACCGGTCCGAATGCAAACAAAACACAGACTTTGTGGCTACAGGCGGTACTCGGAGGTTGTGCTGGGCGACACCTTAGACTGAGCCTTGACCCAAGCAGGCGGCACTATAAACCAGTGCCCCTGCCCTACCAAAGCCCTACCGAGGGAATGTCATCCTGGCTTGGCAAGGCAAAGGCTTGGGCCCCACCACATCATCTGCAAGGTGACTGTGAAAAGTTGCTATATGAAGCTTTTCTGGGGTATTTGGCTTTTGGGCTGTTCTTGGAGTAACAGGTAACAAACACCCTGGACTGCCAGCTCGGGTACATCCGACTGCACCTTGCACCTATCACAAAATTGCTTTTTTTTCGTTTTGAAGGCTCTCTACACGGCAGCCCTGCTTCACCCACACAACCCGTGTTTTTAAGCTGGTTGCAGAAATGTCCCAGCACAGCTGCCCTTCCCCAGGTGCCACAGGGAGGGGAGAGCAGAAGACCCGCCTGGCTTCGGCACAGCTCCCATTTGTCTGGACACTGACGTGTGCACACACACTCTTGCCAAGAATAAAATAAACCTACTCTTTTAAAGAGCTAAAATATCAGTGCTAGAGAGAAACAAAAGCCCCAGCAGAATTTCCCTTCCCCGGCTGGCACGGGCTCGCTCCAAGAATTCCCACTCCATCATCCTGTCACAAAGTGATATTTAAAGGCAAATAAAAGTTCTCTTATCGGAGAAAATTCCTAATGTCAAAAACAACCCAAAAGGGAGTTTAGTGCTTGAAAAGCAGAGATTTATAGCTCAGGAGTCCCTCCTCATACAAAGCTGGCGCTGTATGAACATACATCCCCCAAAGACTAACAGGTAGCCAGAGGGACACCTCTGCAAGGGGAGGAAAAGGACGGCTCGGTGCCCATCGCAGCCATAACCAGCTGCAGGAGGGTCAGAACAGCAGCCTGCACCTCACCCTGCCCCAGCCACACACGGCACCAAGCCACGGGGCGAGTATTAATAATAACGTACCTCCAAAATAGCCCTGACAATCGACAGGAGACTTTTGAAGGGAAAATAGAGACAAGGGAAAAGCGCTTAAATCTACCACGTCATCCATAAAGTACGTGTCTTGCTATGGTAATTCGGACAAGGGGCTGAGCGCTGCCGTGTGGGTACGGAGCAGGAGGGCAGGAGCAGCCCTGCGATTGGCACCGGCGCAGTCTCCTCCTCGGGACACACAGACAAAAATGTCCTCAAGCTATATCAGAGCTAAATCCAGCTGGGAAATCTGCCTGATCCTGAAGCATAGCATTCCCCCCATCAAGGGGGAAACGGACATCCTTTCGAGTTGCTAAAAACTGGGGAAAAAACAGACCTAAATGCTGCCTTAATTTCCCTCTGCAACCTACGTATTGTTAAGGCTTACGAGGGCAAGTTTTTTTGGGAGAGCTGCATTTTCTGCACCCTAATCCTCTCAGTAGAGTTGTTATTTTTTAGTGAAGCCCAAGAGGCTTCAGCTCAGGCAGCTGCTTTCTCTGTAGGACCAGTTCTCACAGCTTCACATCTGCCTCTTGCCATGGGAACAGGGCTGGGTACCAGCCAGTGAACTTACACCTTCTCTCCACTGTAAATCCTCCTCCGGCTTTATTCTATAGGGAATAAATTAATGCTCCTACTGGAATCTGGCATAGCCTTTAGCTGGACAAAATTCACTGCAGCTCCAGCGTACCTGCCTGTGTTCTGGTCTCTGGTACTGGGTCAGCCCCTGCTCCAAAGGAACAACCACAAACATACAATTAGAAACATGAGGCATATCTGTCTTCTGCACTTTTCTTTTTGCAAAGCCAGCTATGAGTTTATGGTCAGAAAATCCCGTGGAGTTTCTGGAGGTTCCTCCTTACTGTCCAGTTTTGTGCTGGAAAGAAATGCTCCTAATTAAACGTCCTTGAGTCCAAACTCCTTGCACACTTCTAGCTCTCAGAAGTTCCCTGCAGAGGTTACGATCCAGTCAGAAATCAGTGCATGGTGAGAGTCGTTTCTTGCGCAAACACTGAAATGATGCAAATACAAACCTAGGGATCAGTGCTTTATAAAGTGAAAACAACAGCCGAAAAAAGAGCTGGTCCTGCTGGTTGCAAGCCCTGGAATAAGTGCTCCTGGGACAAGGGGCAGCAGGGTCAGGCAGTGCACAGGCTCATAAGCCCTACGAGCTCTCTCTAGCTGAAAGAAGCAGCAGTAGCTGGTTTCAGTACATTTTCAGTCCTAGGAGATGTGGGTTTGTGCGTCTACACAGGGCACTGGGGAGAACTGTGCCCGTGCTCCCTGGGAGCTCTCTGAAAGGCCAGTCCCACCCTCAGTAGCAGTGTTAAATATCCAAGACAGGGCTAGCATGCTAATTTTTTATCTTTTATTGCTGCTGTTCCCAGAAAACATCCTCTGGGTTCTTGCTGGATCAGCCGCGCTAACTCAGCTGAAGCCCAGCTCGGATATTCCTATCCTGCTCCTGCCCTCAAAGCCAAACATGATTCCCAAAAACATCATTAGCCACGCTGTGTGCTGTCAGACGGCTGCTGAATTTCATCCCAGTCATGACGGCAATTTTGGGACAGAAAGAAGCCAGCCAATATTGCACACCCACTCCTCTCCAGTCTGTAAGGGTTTGGGTCATTCCTACATGGAGCACAGAAAATATTCTGAAGTCTGTGACCACAGTGAACCCGACCCTGGAACAGGACCTGCATCCTGGTATTCAGAGGGATTTTTGTCAAATCGCCTGCCCCTCCATCCAACATCCTTATCTTGTAGAATATCACAGCCTGCCGGAAAAAATAAAGGCAGACTGCCTGCTTCAAGTGCATATGCTGAGAAAACTCAGAGATACAAAGATGGAGCAGTTATCTCTAAAAATAGAGCTGGCAGAAAAGCCAGACTTTTCATTCCATGTTTAGGTCTAGTACAGTTCTGCCCAACTAATATTGCAAGAGAAATGGTCGGGTTTTTTTTCCAAAGCCTTTATTTAGCTCCTATTAGCAATCAGATGAATAAAAACCTCTATGCTCCCAGCCTCTTAGGCAATTTTTTTCCCTTCTCCATTGAGGAAGGAGGTGGAGCAGCAGATTTGATGCACACCCTTGTCTCCATTGCTCTCAGCACCTCTGAAAGCACGCCAGGTACAACCCAACCTTCAACCAACGCCTGGGATTTCACAAAATGAGTTTTCAGCCAGGAAATTCTGACAGGAGTCTTTTAATTAGTAACCAACTTTCTTTGAAAATAGTAACATCCCTATCTCCAGATGATGTTGCTGTTAGTGGTTTTGAAGCCTGTTTCCTTAGTAACAATCACTTGTGGCTGCACCAGTGCCTGGAAGATGGAGCAAGTCCCAGAGCCAGGAGAGGAAGATGGAGATGAGGGCATTTCCTCCATCTCCCACCCACTCCATCTCCTGGCATGTTTGGATGATGGGCAACTTCATCCAGCATCAAAATCGCATGAAAATATAATTCTGATTACTGCCCAGTGTGACAGTGCAAAGACTTGAAGAGTAAAACCAAGATCCAGAGAGGCAAGAGAAACTGAGCTGCTTTTGGAGCAGTATGTTCTGTCTGTCTGTCCATGTATCCTCCTGCGTGAGCAGCACACGACGGCAAACTTGCACATTCCTGCTCTATTCCCTCCCTCGAGACACTGATTTCAGTTTTCCAGCTCTGGGAGGCACACGTGGAAACAAGACAGCAAGCTGGACCCAGCCACATCCCGTGTTTCTTTGGTGAGGGATTTTTGGTGAAGTCTCACTGATGTTCGTCCAAGGTGCCATAAAGCAACGCTGAATAAGCAAAATCAAGCTTGAAATTCTTCTAATATTGGCAACTCCATTTTGACAAACAGCACGAGAAGCCCTTTTTTGGTCCTCTGGCAAAAAGGTACAAGCAGGCTATGCTGGCCGGGAGCTACGCGCAGCTTTTCTCCCAGTCCCGCAGTGCACGGGGGTAGTTTATATAGCAAACCACTCTCTAATTTTCTGCAGGACAGATTTATTACCTTTGGCGTTGACTTATTAAAATAGCAACATGTAAAAACAAAGCAGTTCATCGCTTCCTAACCGCTGCTAAACATCCCCGTGCAGCACGCGTGTGGATAGCATTACCAGCGCTGCCGTATTCCTGCTTGGGATTTCCTGGAAGGATCGGATGGACCAGGCGAGCAGGTGTGCGGCTCAACGGCGCAGCGCACGGGCAATAAATCCCACTCTGCGGGGGCACACGAGGCCTCCTGGACACGCACAGCATGGCCAGGAGCAGCGGCCGGCCCAAAGGGCTTCAGCACACGCACAGCAGGCACCTGCAGCATTTCGGGGCACACTGCACCCCAGTCTGGGTCACTGCACAGCAGGGAAGGCAGGAAAAATCCAGATGAAGCATTTCAGAACCACTGTGGAAGGTGCGTTGTGGCGTGAGATTTTTTTTTTTGTAGGGTGGGGTTTTTTTGTTTGTGCGTTTTTTAATTTTTCCCCAGAGCTTTCAAAAGTGACCGATGCTTTTCTTTCCTCCCAGGCCCATCCAGCCCCCAGGCACTGCCCTGGTCTGATGCTGCAGCCACGAGCCCACCTGGGAGACACGGCGGAGGCCAGAGCTGGGCCGGGGGTATCTGTGACAAACCCAAGAACACAGGTCACCTCTGTCCCCAGCCCGGGCACCAGCTACCATGGGCACAGCGAACACTCGTCAGGCTTCAAACACTCGGCAGCGCTGGCACCACGTCTGCCTTCCCCAGCAGTGGCAGAAGCTGAAACTAATAAGCGATCAAGCCTCTCCAAGCACCTTTTATCCCCGCAAACAAGTGTGTGGAAGGTGAAGAAGCCCTAGAAAGCCAAAGAGCTCCTGACTTGCTTTGAATTTCTCCAGGTCAGTGATCTGCCCCTTTTGCATCTTTTGCCTGTAATCATTTATTCTCATTGAAGCAATGGATTTACTCATTAACAGTCTGACTGTCCCCGTGCTGAGCTCCTGCTGTCCTACAGCACATTTATTTCTTCCTAGCCCATACATCAGAATCCTTCAATAAAGTCTCTCACATTTAGCTGCTGGTAATTATATGCCTACCTTTTATTTCCAAACGTACAAGAACTTTTTCAACCCTTCTAGGCAGTAAACGAAAGGTGCTTCCCCTCCAAGCAGGCAAGGCTTTTGTGCAGTCATTTTTACTAAAATACTCAAATACCTGAGACCAAACAAACCCCGCAAAATAAAAGCACAAAAGATAGTGTTTGAAAGATGGGTGGGTCCCAAAACACTTTGCCCGTTTCCCTCTTTTGCTCACAGCACCTCCTGCCTCATTCTCTCCTGGAAACCACAAATTCAGAACCACCAGCCACCGTGAAACCTGCTCAGTGCCATCGCTAACAGCAACTCAGTGGTTTACAATGTTATTTTCTAACCAGCGCCTGCTCCCATTCTAAGTGGCCCGGCTTAGGTGAACAGCTGATAGAGCAATTTCCAAAAAGGATTTTTTTCTGTTTTTTAAACACCACTGCGGAGGATTTGGCTCGCTGACTTGTTTCGCACACAGCACTGCTTTATCTCCGCAGCATCCTCCCGCGCCAGCGGTCCCTCCCCGGCCAGGGCCATACACCGCTCCTGCCAAAAACCCTCCGGGGACCAAACCTGCGGCCCTTGGCACACGGCAGGACCGAGCGGTGCCATCACCTGTGGCTCGGCGAGCCTGCACGAGGGAAGATTTGGATAGCCAGGCTTTAGAAATGACCACAAAGAGAGCAGCAGCAAGAGCCCAACACGCAGAAGGTTCAGCCGGCTGGCGCTAAGGATGGGAGAGACACGGAGGAGTCTGCGCAGGACACGGGGTTTGGGGAACACCCCGTTAAATCCGTGCCTGCCTGGAGCTGCAAACAGCAAATGCCACCCGGCTACATATGCAGCGTTCAGGGGATGCTGACACTACAATCTGCGCACGCACTTGTGCTTCAAAAACCCAGCGAGCGGGCTCCCTTCTGAATTCAGAATCAGCCCTTTCCGTGTTCGCCCGACAGCCACCCAAGTGTCGCTGGAGGCGTCACAGCAGAGCAAAACGCGGTCAGGGCAGAAGGGGATGGCTGGAATTGCTTGCAATGGGGCTTCAGCCACTTACAGATAAGGACTTTGCCCACACTAGGCTTTCACTGTGCATTAGGAGATAACCTGCACTTGGCTGCGATGGCCTTTGCACCTTCTAGGTTGCTGGGAAAAGCGTAAAGTAACCCCTTGGAGACAAGATTTAAATATTTGTCTTTTAGCCCAAACTTGAACGAGCATGCCCCTAGGGAAGGGCAAAGTGGGCCCTACATTCAGGATTTCACATTCTCAGATATTTACCTTTGAGGTGTCAATTATCTTTGACTGTTAAACGCTCCTAGGAAGCTTCTCGGAACTTTTTTGGGAGTTGGGTGTTCCTGGAAAATATCTGCATGGTAATTAGTCACTGGCAGGATTAGCAGCAGTTCATACCAGCATCTTCCTCACAGTAAAATATGGTATTACTTAAAAAGAGGGGTAAGAAAAAAAGTGGCTTGAAGAAGAAAAATGGAAAATTACCATCAGTCTCTGGGCTCACGGAGGCACAAGGAGCACTAAGGGGTCGGCACTGATGGCTCCACCGTGAAGTAACACGTGCTTGTGCCGTGTTATCTGACGGGCGGAAGCAGCCAAACTGCCCGCAAGTATAATGTAGATAGGTGAGCAATGAGCAGATGCCCCAGAAAGACTTGGTGTTCTAGAGGAATTTAACTGGAAGTCACTCAAATCCAGACAGATGAATAAATCCATCCACATAAATAAATCCAGCCACCTACACAATGATGGCTTTGAGCAGAAAAAAATTCCACATTGTTCTTGGGGCTGATTTTCGAAGTCCCTTGGTGCATTGCCTTAGTTCTCCTCCCTTGAACTATCAGGAGTTTGTGACTAATTTTAGTAAAATGACAACAATATGAGCAAAAACTCTAGTGATCCCAAAACATACAGAAAAATGTGCTTTTCTATTAATAGCAAGCAGGAACTCCCTGATTTTTCTAATACTAACTGGTGTGCTTGCATCCTAAATCTGAAATTGCTGAGAAAAAACGTGACTTGAGGGATGCAATCTGACAGCAGTTATTCGAGACAGCAAGAAGCAGCAGCCTCTTCAGGGAGCAATCACGTCACATAAAGGGTTTTTTTTTTTTGGTAACTAATGGGAAAGAACTGACTCAGTTTTTAACGCCAGCTAGACTTTGAGAGGCTAATGGAAGAAAAAAATCTCCTTGGAGTGCCTCACCCTACCATAGCAAATTTTATTAATAGACAATTAATATGCATTAATAGACAATGAGCACATCTCTAACCTGGAAGGACATGGCTCGGTGCCTCCCAGTGAGCTCCAGCATGGCACTGGCTCTGCAAATCAGCCTTTTAAGCCCACCTCACTCTGCATCCACCTGGGTTGGCAACGTCCCTCAAGAGCAACTCACCCCAACGTCACCTTTGCTCAGGGAACAATCTTACACCGATATTTCAAGAACATCAATAGGTTGCTTTGTGAAGGAAGACTCAAACAATGTACAATACGCATGTATGAAGGAGAGGATGGCCCTACCTGGTACCTTCTTTTATCAACATGCAGCCTAACCAGGCAGAAATTATGACCTCGAGCACAAGGAAAAGAAAGGATCCCATTAAAGGACCATGTTCATCCCTCTACCAGCCAAGGACAACATCACCACAAAACGATTTCACCAAGAGATTACCAGGGCTTAGCAATGTTCCTGATCTTTCTTGTTTCCTCCGAGTATAATTTAACAACTCTCAGTTAACTTGGTTAACTGTTCACCCAGCTGCATGCGTGCTGAGATGCAGAGAATAAAGCATCCACAGTCACGGATTGTTTGCTTTTAAAACGTATAGAAGGAATCCATGACGTTGGCAGCAATCGCGACAAAAACAAGTCGTTAAGACATGGCACATTCCAGCCCCAGGTGCATGGGCACAGCTGTGAGAAAGCGCAGATCCCCGGGCCAGCTCCGCAGAGCTCAAATCTGCGGGGTACTCGGGTCCTCCAGGCTCTGCCCACGCTGCAGCCAGTGAACCTTGCTGGGAGGAGATGGGGAGAGCAGAGGGACTCTTCTGATCCCCATTCTCACAAGCCACCATCAGTTCGGGCAGGCACAACAGGGTCTGCAAGATGCAAAGTGTTCATGTCCTTATAAATAAGAGTTGAGGCGAGGCCTCGACGGATTTGTGAGCCGAGCTGCCTCCCCCGACCCAAGGGCTCCCACACAAGCAGGCAGGAATTTCAGCACACGCTGGGCCAAAATTCCGCAACTTCCTCCAAAGAGCAAACAGCTCCTCACTAAGAAATCTGGTCTGACCTTTCATATCGCTTCATTCCTCCTGCTCCACAATTAAAAAGCAACAGCAGCACAGCACGGCCACCAATTGTTGCACAATTTCTGTACGGAAACAGCACAGGGCACCTGGGATCAGCTCAAAGCATTGCAGTAAATCAGTGTGGCACAGTATGCGGCACCTACATCACACTGCTGATGTCTAAGCTCAGTGAACACCATGTGTGGTTAAATAACACCCCAATAAAGACAGGGTCCCTACCAATGCAGTACCCCGACAGCATTTCAAGCCAAGCAAAGCTGGCACAGTCAGAACAGAGAGCCTGCCTGGTTCTCAGTTTGGGTCCAAACTGCACAAGAAGGTACACAGCCCAAGCTTGCTCTCAAGCTCCTACAAGATGTAACACTCAGCAATTTTCAAAACCGTCCCTCAAGAAAGGATTTTGGTATGAAAGTGCCTTAAATCCCCCGGAGCCAGCATGACCCTGCAGCCAGCTCCTGTAGCTCACTGCATCTCCCCGTCACCACTCCGCCTTCAACACCTCCCGAACCCAGGCAGTCGGAGAAAGGAACCCGCGATGCAGATGGGCAGGAGACCTCTCTCCATTGCATTAACAAATCCCTCATGATATAACACCGACTTCCCAATGAGCTGGGCTGGGAGTGTGGAAAATCAGGGCAAAATGCACAGGGATGAATTTCTCCTCTTTGTAGATGTGTCAGACATCACAAGGTGGATTTGTGGAACAGGAATGCAGGGGAGGAAGAGCTGAGAAGGGTACATGAGAGGTCTTGTGGTTTAGACCAGGTGTAACAGCAAAATCCTTCAAATGGATTAAGATTTAAAAATATAAATTCAGTGAAGTAATATGCGTGATATCATTCATACAGGTCTGTACGCAATAAACTTGTATCTAACGGGTGGTCCCAGTTAAACTAGAGGCTGTTTCAGGTACATCACAAGCCAAAGCTGGTTGTGCAGAGCAGCTGGTGAGAAAAGTAACCATTCTGACTGGCAAGAAATTTAGATTTCCTTGAACTTTCCAGTCTGCCAGTTCACCCGTATTCTCTAAAGTGCATTATCTATGCTTGCAGGCTTTACTCCAGCCTTTTATTGTCATCTTATCTCCAGCCTCTTCCTGCCCCAGCTTCAAACATTTAACATCACAGAACAACATGAATGAGCTAAAAAAAAAGAAGAAAGAAAAAAAGAATATATATATACCAGTCCAAACTCCTTGGCAACCTGGCTACTCAACTCGCTGCAGAGGCAGGATGGGGTCTGCATGCAGAGATGAGGAGAAGCAATCTCCCCTGGCTGATGAGGACAAGATAACTACAAAATTCCCCATGCCCTGAGCACAGCTTGGTAAAGCACTGGTCAAACCAGACAGGCCTATCTGAGCCCACCACTAATCTCAATTTCAACAGCAACCACTGGGTCAACGGGAGGAGGAGAAAGGGCAAATGCATCCCAGCTATGTTTGTGCCAGGACCATAAACCATGGTCCACCCTTGGGTATGATGGACTAATTAAGCAGCCTATCTGCAATACAGGATGCAGCCCTTTTAGAGCAACAACCACGTAGCTGTTGATTTCTGCAGTTGTATTTGTGAGGGTGCACCGAAAAGCATTCCCGGGGAGCTGGAGAAAACAACCTTCTCTGGCTGAGGACACCACATCCCAAAAAGGGCTTTTGCTATGGGCAACATGCATTCATGACTACTGGGAGAAATCCCCATGCCTGTCAGATCAGCAAGAGGCATCCCAGGCAGCCCCCTCCCTCGATAGCACAGCGGGATGCCCACGGCTGCAGGCAGCGCTGATGAGATGCCTCAAAAGGCACCTGAGCTGCCCTGCTCACCAACGTGCAGGACAAGCTCTGCAGCTCTTCTTCTCTGCCAGTTTAAACACAAACCAACCAACCAACAAACAAAAAGCCTCAAACTCCCTGGTTCCCACATATCCCACAGCTCATGAGTCATGGCCACAACCAGAGCCCAGCCGGCCACTATGGGATTCTTCTGCAGCCTCTATCTGCCCAGGAAGAACGCAGTTATGACACCAGAGGCTCCATTCGAGACAAACGTAATCTCCCAAGATAAGGCTTGTCTGCGGTGAAAGGAAATTGGCTGCTTTGTTTCAAAGCAGACCTCCGTTTCAAGTACCTTTTTGCATACGCTTGCATCTCCTCCGCTGAGCGGCTCGGCCCGTGGGTCAGCACTGGGGCTGGTGCAACAGCAGAGCCCAAAAATAAATCACTGCGGCGGGCTCCCCGCCAGCACAGCCAGCGGCAGGAGGGCCGCGCTCTTCTGTGAACCAGCCCTCCCCGGGACCGACTTAATTGGACCTTGTAGACTCACTTCGCATTTCCAAAAGAGGCCACTGTCCCCCATCGCTGTTTGCTCGTTGCGGGGACAAACTCAGGAGCTGCATGCATCAAAGCCTGATGGTAACGAAGACCAGGAACCAATTAGCAACTCCCCAACTGCCTTATCGGGGGTTTCTGAAACCTGGATGTGCTGCAGGGTGTTCACCTACCCTGGCTACACTGCAAGTCTCTCACAAAGCAGCTTTGAGGTCATCCAGGCTATTCAAGTTTTGTGTTATTTTTAGGTCTCCAAATTATGTGGGGATATCCGGGAAGACTTCAGAGATCCAGTCCAGTTCCCACAGAGTTCAAGACCAAATTGCTCAAAAACTCATTTTATCCTCAAGGGTTTTTTCTTAATGTTTGGCTTATGCCCTCTTGCTTCTATTGGTATTTTAATTCTTTAAAAAACAAACAAACACACACCATACACACCCCATAACAACAAAAACTTGAAAACTTACTAACATTATTTTAAAGGGGAAAAAAATATTCTGCACTCTTTCTGGGCGAAACAGTTATTTTGAAGCATTTCCCACATAGGGAATGAAGGTCTAGAGTGTCTGAAAAGACCATTCACATCCTGCCTCTCCAATTCTCTGTGGGCTGTTACCAACAGAAAACAAGGGAGAGACAAAAAGGACGAAAACATCTTTCTCTTTCAATCACCTCAACTCCCAGTTGGGGCTTACGCTGGCTCATACTCTTTGAATTTCAATCAGCCCATAGCAAAACTTTCAGTCTTTTTTTCCTCTCGAACCACAAGTTTTCTTCTACAGCATCAGCCACTGCTGTTGTGCTCCAAGGGCTTATTCACAGATGTACCTAACTGCAACACCACCTTCATGGCTGACAGCTCTCTCTCCATCTCCCCAAGAAGATCCCCTCAGATCTAGATGCTGCCTTTGCCATCCCTGGTGTCATCACCTCTGTGAAACCCCAGCTGGATGCAGCAACTACAGATAGCAACTCTTACAGATGCCCAAATTTATCTCCTCTAACTCCATGGACCTTCTGGACCCAAGAAGGGAACTATGGGGCAAACTTCAGCAACTTAATTATCCAAGATCAGCTGGAATATGCAAAAGGTGGTGCCCTGCAACCCTCCTATTTGTGGACGTGCCCTGGCCAAGACCACTAGAAGCACACAAGCTTGGAGCATCCTTGCTATGAGCAAAGCCAACACTGGCAGAGGAGAGAATACTCCAGGAAGCTGGAATTCACCCCTCCTCCTCTTAATCCAAAATAGCCCCATTGCCGGCTCATGGGGCTCACTCCAGGACTCAACTGCTCTGGGGTCAGACGAGGAGAAAGGAGCTGTAGGCTGGAGATGTGCTGTGAAGGCAGCAGCATGTTTGCTGAAAGTAGCAGCGCTGGAAGGATTGATAACAATTTCTGCCTTTTTCTTTTTTAATAATTTAATTTCTTTTAGTTAATGCAAAGCTGCCTGAAGGCAGAGCCAGACACCTGGTTATTGAATCTATACCCAAATCAAGTGACTGTGCACAGCCTGGGGACAGCTGGTGTATGAAGGCAAGACCACAGCAATCCCCCGTCGGTTCATCACGCTGGCGTTCGCTCCCCACCGCAGCCGGCTCAGTTTGCTGCACGCTGCTGGGCGGAAAACAAATGATACTAACTCACTTGTCTACAGCATAGTATGTTTTGAAATATTTATCGCCACCCCAATCGGAAGAAAGAAACATTTATCTCTTGGACATAATGAAGAACACATTTCCAGTACTGAACAGCTGGGAGCTGGAAAGGTGGCCAAAGAAAATCCCTAACTATTTTTTCTTTTTCCTTCAAAGTAGGCATCTGGAAAACTCATTTCTGGGGAAGAGGAACCCTCCCAAACCAACCCAGGGAAAGAGTCAATTAAACTCTCAATTAAACTTGGTCACAATTCACAGGCAGGAGCTGATAAGATCCTATCCTGACTGTGACATCAACGTGTTTTTTCATCTGACTGGAGTAGAGGACAGAAGAGGCTGATTTTATTTAATGAAATGCAGCAACTCCCCCGGGCAGAGATTTTCAGTATGGTTTCGATCAGCCACTGAAATATCAGCGAACTCTTTAATCCCCAGCCCAGATCTCTTCAGCTGGTACACTCCAGGCGATGCTAACAAGTTCCTGCCCCCCCGGGATGGCAAATGAGCCCCCTCAGCTTCAGCTGTCCCTGGGAACGGCTCCTCCAGCCCAGGTTCGCGTGAACGCAGCAGAGAGAACGACAACCAGCACACATGCTTGCAAGCAAAATACTGTTTTTTCCAGGCCAGACCCCCCCAGTAACCCATCCAAATGACCAGGGAACCCCCGCATTCCTGTCCTTCAGCTGTTACACCATCACTCTCTGCACCTCCAGTGCACCCCAAGGTCTGGAACCAGTCACTGATTAAACGTGAGAGTAGCGAGAGGGAGCAGGGCTACACGCTGTTTGCTGACACAGGTCCATGCCCTTCATCGTGTCTGAATGATGACAACTTCAGGCTGCTCAAACCTTTCTCCACTCAAGGCACAACCCTCGGGGAGCCTACGGCAGATCCTGCTGGATGGTGCTCCCTGGGATGGTGCTTCTCGCCCCCGTAGCCCAGGAAAGCCCCACCAGACGCAGCAATTGCTGTTCCCAGAAGCACGAGCAGCTGTCAAGAACAGAAATGCTCGGCTTCGGACGGGCTGTCTGGGAAAAATGTTTCTCCTCTAAATTTCATGACGGGTTCGAATTCTTTTGGAGAGAGGACTAACGTGGGGTTGTTTTTAAGTACTTGCTGTGTTATTGCAACTAATAACAGGAAATTAACGGCTTGCTCTGCGGTGGGGCAGAAGGCAGCCCCTATGGGGGCGGGTGCCGGCTGTCCCCACCACGCCGTGTCCTGCCTGCTGGCTGCCACTGCTGGCTGTGTGGTGGGGCCTGCTGAAGTCACCAGACACCCCTCGGAGGAGCAGCAGCAGGTAGATGTGAAGAGGAAAGGCACAATCCAGAGCCAAAGCCTCTCCACGCGCCCCATCCCTCTCCCGCAGCTCTGGGGCAACCGAACCTAAAGCCTTTGTCCGGTTCTGCTCAGCTGCCCAGGACACTAAAGGCACATCCAAAGTGAAGTGTGCCACCTCCCCTGCCTTGGGGACACGCAAAGAGAGCCCCCCTCCCTTACCCTGGCTGCCACTCACCAGCCACTGGGAGAAAAGCTGCTTCTGGCAAACGCAAGACATTTCTTTTTGAGAAACGGAATTAGCTCACGCTGTTCTCCAGCATTCAGTTATCTATCTCAGCAGGCAACCGGGCTTTGCCAGAACAAACAGGACATCAAATAAACAACGCATTAAGACGAAGCACGCTGCGGACACGTGCGGTCACTCTGGTCTGGAGCCCCAGCGGCTCCCGCAGCTCAGACATCTGCAGCTGCTTCGCTCTGCGCTTCCCCGACCTGCCACGGGGCTGCCTTGGGGCACTTTGCTGCAGAAAGCGGTTCTTGCTGCTGATACAAGCCCAGTTCAAAAGCAACAGCTTCACTGAGGACTGATGCTTTCAACACACCCCCAGCTATCCTGGTCAGAAAGGTATCAGCACACAAAGAAGAGGCCAACTGCAAGTAACATCGCTCCTGTAAGCGCTTCTGCTCAGGCAGCACCAAGCCAGAGGCAGCACTAACCCACCTGCTCAAAGTTTTAACACCGAATTTCTGGTCGATGAGACACGCACGGTCCCCGGCAGCCAAGGACCGGAGGCAGAGGTGCAGCTCAAAACTTCTCAAGCCCAGGGGTGTGTTTCGGGTCGTGCTTCTGACCTAGTTTCAAATCCGGGTGGTTTCTATTTGGGGGAGCTGCGCTGCGGCACCTGCCACCCCTCTCCCTTTCAGCAACCCGGGCCGGGGCCGCTACGCTCACATCCCGTCCTGGCCCCGGGGACGCCGAGACACGCGGGCAGGGACACTGAACCGCTCCAGGCCTCACTGCTGATGTCAGACACATTCATTGGGACGTGGGGAAAATAAATCCCAAAGCCTTTCCAACACCGGCACCGAAGGCAGCGTCCCAGTCTGCACCGCAGCCATCTCATGTTTCCTCCTTTCTGGTGCTGTAGGTACCTGAAAACTGATCGCTCCCTCCACTGCAGAAATCCCAGCGCTTATCCCCACGCCCTGCCCAGGAAATAGCATCACCAGGGGGATTTACTACCCCTCAGTGCAAGAAAAATGGAGCGTAATTCCAGTACTAGTTACAGATACAGCGTAAGCGTGGGATTGCAAACTCAGCACGCCCTGAGCGCCCGGTGTGTCCTCACCGGAGGAGGTGGGACCACCAGCACCGGCGGCTCCTCTGCCAGGCTCCAGGGTTTGCTCCGCCGTTCGGGCAGGGACACAGAAAGGGCCAGCGAGAGGGACAGCCGCACACGGGGAGGTGCACGCTGCCTGCATCTGCACTGCTCCCCCAGGCCACGGAGCAAGAACCAAGGACACGAGGCTGCTACCGTGGAAGTGGCAGTGGTGTTGCTGTAGCACATCGCCCTGCTATGAGGTTAACAAGAAGCTGCTAACGACCTGATGTGGATATCCCAAAACACCTTTAGAGCAGCTGCTCAGAGCAGCCATTTAACTTCTGTCCTTTGCTGAACCCTCATAGTTTTTCTAGAGGCAGGGACCTTGTGAGTGCAGTTTAGCATTGAACACAGCACTGTGTATAACACTGATATAAACACCACGGGGTCAGTAACAAGTGGCCGCAGGGATGAAGCTGTATCCCTCAGCAGGATGCACGCTAACCTGAGCGGGTTTGGCTCGCGAGCTGTTAGATAGCTGTACTTGACAGACCAAGGCCACTGTACTGTACGGCTCTGTTCCCGAGGGGAGATTTATAAATATTTTCCAGGATAAACATTTGTAAATAGTGTCTTTCAATTTGTCTGTGAGCAGATTCTTGACCTCTTATTTTCAAAGACAGTCGTCATCTTCAAAGGAGGGGAAGCAAAGCCATTCATGCAAACACGGTAGCTACAGGCAATCCACACTGTTTGGTCCTTGCATCCAAAGCTGTCGTGGGGTGTCTGTACTAGATGGTGCGTCACCAGGCGCAGCAACAGCCTCCCCTGCGATGCCTCCCAGCGCTGTTCCAGGCGCAGGGTACGCCACCCAGAAATCGGATCTGCCTGGGGAAACGCGATCGCCTCGATGCCTCTGCTGCTGAGGGACAGGGGTCACATTCTGCTAAGATCACAGCAAAGCAAACTGGCATCTGACTCTGAGCCTCACGGTTCATGAAATCAATATATGGGCCACGGGAGTAATTTCACCTCCTCTGCTCTTTGAAGAGCTCCCTCCCTTCCCCCTCTGCTGGCCATGAAACCAGACGCTGGGTGGTCCCTTCCAAGACTGTAAACTGGCTTGTTGAAAGCCTTAGCAAAAGAAAGGTCAGATGCCTTATACACCAAGCAAAACCAATAGCGCTACACAATTATTTGCACGTTATTCAAAGGATATGCGCATCCACGCAGCTGCTTGCATCACAGGAGGCATCATATCGCGTGCAGATGCACCCATGTTGCACAGGTTTCCCCTGAAACAGTACATGAAGATGCAACTCTTAGTCACGCTCCAAACCTTCAGCTCTGGCTACAGAATGGGGTAAAGGTGGCGTGAGCTGTGGAGTTGCTGCCCTTCACTGTGGATGGCAAACCCCCACCACGAAAACAAACCTGTTGGGAAGCAGGTGCTCTCCAGCTCAAAGGGTCAACAAGCAAGATGTCCTTGCAAGGAGGAGCCATAAAACCCACAGTCTTTTCTGCAGGTTCAACCGTGAGAAGGCAAGAGCATAAGCACTTTCCTGGACTTTACAGTATCCTTATTCTGATGGTTCAAAAAAAGGACAAGGCAGGGACAAGGGCACAGAGAGCAGAGACAAGACCACAAAGACACTTGACTGCGACCTTCAAGCCAGTTTTCAGCCCCTTTCCGTAAGCCAACATCCATTTGAGAAACTGCAACTTTATGCTACGTGAACATGCTGCAAATCCTACTCCCTCAGCCCCTAAAAAGAATTGTCTTGCAGAAACCCCAACTGCCCAGCAATTTGGAAAAATCCAGCTGTCCTACAGGTGCTTCTTGTTGCTCTCAGTCTTGCCCATTGCTGTAGGCCACACAGCATCACTGCAGAGCAAACAGGCATTTACAGCTTGCTCAGCCCCTCCTGCTTCCCTGCTCCCACTGCCCAGCCCTGGGAAGGAACAGAGATAAGGGGAGTGCTACAGAAAACACCAGGGCTTAAGAAAGGCGTGATTTCGTGCAGATAAAAGGTCTGGGCGTGTAAGCACACACCACTGAAAGAAAGACCACTGCTGAAAGAAGAAAGGGCATGTGCGATGGCATGTGTCCAGGGTGGGGGCACAGCACAGGTATGTCATTTATTGGGGAGGTTATAAACAAGTTTTTAAGCAATAGCTGTATTGTCATTCTCACAGCACCACAGCCTAATGAAATATGTCCAACTGGACGTATTTCAAGGTAGAGTTTCCCTGCAGATGGCTCATGGATGTCCGAGCAGCCCAGCAAGCACAGAGAGAGGCCCCACAGCTCAAGTGAGCACCCAGCTCCTCTGCCCCACAGCCTGGGGTAACCACTCGAGCATTTCAGGCAAAAAGCAGCAAAGAGGGAAGCAAACCCACGCAGGTCTTGCCTGCAGCACCCATCCACCCCACCTGGAAGCAGACCTGCTCTGCTGGGCAGGCTGCAGCCCCTGCCCACACCCCGGGTTGGGCGAGCGGCACGTGCTGGAGAAGGCTGGATTTCCAGCTGTATTTCTCAGCGCAGGAGGCCCAGATCTGCCCTTTGCTCACATTAAAGGTAACACACAACTGACTCGTGGTTCCTTTGCACAGCCCGATCACCTCCAGGGAATGGTTTTCAGTCCTTGTGCTCGTGGTGTGAATTTAAGCCACGCTCTGGATCATGAGCACGGTGGTAGAGATTGGGTGCTGGGCTGGGGGAAGAAGAGCACGGGTCTAAAACAAGAAGGTGTAGAGCAGCATCCTCCTCTGCCTTGGGCTGATGGCGTTAGGAACGCAGCCTTGCCAAAAGCTCCTGGCACGCTGTTCTAACAGCTGCACAGACCTGGTACCAAAGTTGTTCGAGGTAACTTGGCTCACTGGCTGAAGAAGGTTGATGGCAAAGCAATGGGGGAAGAAAATAAGAAATTAACTAGATAGAAAAATCACATCTTGAAACAACACAGGATTTGCTGTCTCAAGCATCTCTGCGCCAAGCTCAGAGAGCCTGCTAGAAATGAACCTGCAATGACTGGGGCTCTGCAAAGCCCAAACCAGCTCCAGTCTGCTACACAGTAAATCTGAACTAAGCATTTCAGCTGCCAGCCCCAGGGATAATGTAAGCCAGGAATAATATTTCTGTGTAGCCCTTACTCCGAGCACACAGTTCCCCATGCTCCCTAATAAGACATATTAATTTTTCACACTGTTAAGGGGAAAGCAAACAGCTTAGACATTTCTGTTCCTACATTAGGCGCTCAAGCACATTTGCTGCATATCTTATCAGCACAGCTCTACCAGCCTTTCTAAGCTGTTTCAAGACTTTGGCCTTCAGAAACCTGGAGAGGGGGGTGGAAAAACCCTCTATTCATACTTACCAAAGCATAGCACATTTTCAAGAGGGCATTCCTACCATCCAGAGCAAACAAACGTTCCCAACTGTACATTCCATGAGTTACATTACAGCAAGTAATATCAATCCAGGTTCACTGTACAAGACAATTTAAACATTCTTAAGAGTTTCTGGGCCAGTTTGCAATCAAAATGGAGAAGCCAGACAAAATAATACTTGTCTCTGCTTTAGACAGCCTGCAGGATGGTTTACACCCAGAGTTTTACAAGTACCGCTACGTCAGCTAGGACCCCAGGCTTGTTGGAACGGGCTCTCCAAGGCATGCTAAGGGCTGTACAAATCCAGGACCTGCTCCGTGACCAGACATTCTCAGCCCTGCAGTACTAAAAATAAGAAAAATTACTATAAAAGAGCTATAGTAGGACCCTTTTCAGTACTGACAAAGCCATGCTGATTTGCTAAGTTTATTCAGGAAGCCCTTGGCCAAATCACGGGCTGAAAAAAGAAACACTCAAGTCCCTTTCCATAGGACACAAATAGGATTTTGTGCTTTAGGCACTGGATGAGACTTGAAACAGCTCTGGCTCTTTCTGTGGCCAACAGTGAATTAGACGACTGTGAAGTTCCCAGAACTTTTTAGGGGTCCTGGGGTGGCAATGTAACAATCCCAGCACAACACAGTATGCACACAGGTAAATATTACCTGATGCCTTATGACAAACAGAAGTCAAATCTTCTGCCTTGCAGGGCACAGTGGGCAGAGCAAGGTGTTCGAGCATCAATACATGCACAACCCAGGCAAATCACCTCACTGAGTAAAAACTCTTGCCCTCTCTATACTGCCTACAAACCCATCAGCCCAGAGCCCTGGACATCTTTGCTTTGGCCATAACAAGGCTTTAAGACCCAGACACTGCAATTCATGACTTTCCTTGCCACTGTCATTACTGGTCTGATTTTTTTTTTTTTAATTTACAAAAATGCCTTCTGCAATCACAACAGGGCTTGGGTGTCACCAAGAAGAGCCTCCAGCTACAACATGCTGAATGGAGCAGGGGAAACCATCTTCTTAAGCACACAACTGAATTCTCCTAGAAAACGCAGGCATGTCACAAGCTCAGATCTTAATCCGCCTAAAAAAACCTCCAAGACCTATTTTAACCTTGATAAAGCACAACTTGTATGGCTGTGACACAGCGACTTCCCATCAAAGGCAGGATCTCAGACCCAGCCTGTCCATAGCCCACCCAGCTCTTCTCTTCCCCTGCATTTATGGGATCAAAAAAAAAAAAAAAAAAATCCCTGATGTCATGCATTTCATTTCCAGAGCAGCAGGAAATCCATTCCAGTCTCATGCCAGCTTCAGCTCCGAGAGTTTCCTTGGGCCGTCCTTTCAGCAACATGGAGAACAAAGCAACCTTGGCAACTGGCCACGCTACAAGCAAATATTTCCCCCATTCCCTTGAAAGGAGTGGATATCCTGTCGCAAACCTGCATGCATGGGAAGGGTAAGGAGAGGAAGGAAACAGAAGAGGATGAATTAGCTAAAAATTGGCACAAAGAAAGAGGTCTCAGCTTGCCACCAAAGGCACTAAAAGGCTTTTCATTTTAAATGACCAGATGCCAAAGATGAATGATTCACACAAACCTCAGGGGAGTCCCAAGCTCTCTGGCACCCAAGAGCAGTATATACCCAAATCCTGCCTCTGTTGGATCTGGAAGCGGATACGGATGCTCCATTTCTCGTACCTTATTCCTGCCTGCTTCTGACCCCAGTTCTAGGAGAGAGCAAATGTTATTTCCTTTCTGCTCTCCATTCCCTGTCTTTCTTACTTCCATCTTGTCCATCCCCAGGGCCAAGTGGTGGTTTTGGAAGGTCCCTTTCTGGACCACCATCAGACAGCAGCTCCAGGTCCCACACAGAGAAGATCTGGCTCCAACACAAAAAGAGTCTCCCTTGCACCACTGTATTAGGTCGCCGTGCCAAACCCGACTGAATCAAGCTTCCAGACATTTCAGCAACATCACTTTTCGGTAATTCTTCTGCATAGTTCCTGCAAGCCTCGACAACACTGGGTTTAAAGCTCTAGTTGTTAGCAGATTTCAACAAAGCCAAGCCCAACGTGTGCAAGCAGGTTTATTCTTCTAAAAATCTGCGTTATAGCCACGCGCTATGTTAGCATTTGTCAGCAAGTTTTCCCACCATGACACTGCCATTCAGAGCCGGGTTAGCCGACCCAACAGCAGCGCATACCAGGGCTGCAGTGGGATTAACATTCCCAACGCCACTAACACCAGCACAGATCTGCAGCTACAACGTTTGTGTGGAAGTTCTCACTGCTGTTCGGACATACAAGGCTCACAAGAACATGAGCTTTGTACTCGGGATCCCCCAAGAGCCCCCTTGTATTTACGGTCCCATTTATGGAGACTTGAAGTAAGCTTATTCCAAGACAGAAAGCAATGACTAGTAAAGAAAGTAAAAAACAAGACAAACAAACAAACAACCTGCAACAACAAAAAAATGTACACACCATCCTGGAGTCCATCCAAAATGGATCCAAAATCTTTGTGCCCACTAAGTTTGGGTGGATGCAGACTTTGCAAAAACCTGGACGAGGATTAAGCAACAGCTTTAGCAAACAGCCAGGACAACAACAGTGAAGTCATGATGAAGCCAGCAATACAGATTGCTGTTTGCAGTCATGAGTCTGTGTTTACAGTTTGCAACTATGTGCAAATACCAGAAAGCCATTCTTTTCCCCGTCCCATCAGGGCTTGGCATCATGTGCATTTAACTAGATCCAAGAGATGCCTACAGCAGCATGCCAACTGTTTTTTGGTCACAGGATGTGCTCCAATCTGCAGCTACAGAAACTTGTAGGAGCCCATAAATAGAGCTCAGCTGAGCGTGTGTGTGAGGGAGAGCTCTGTAACAAAGCAGGCAAAGAATTAAATGGGAAAGTGCAACTAAATGCACGTGTGAAAAATCGCGGCATCTCTCAGAGTTTGGCTGTTTGCTTGTCACTGCATGGCTTAAGCAAACAATTACTGGAAGACTCAGGATGTCAAACAGAAGATGCAAAAATTATTCTCAAGCAGAGCACACCAAGTCACGCACAAGCTTTGCTAGTCAAACTGCTCCATCAAAGATGTGGTTTTCAGCACACACAGGTACAACGGCAAAATCCATCAACGATATGCAGATCTCCTAGGATAAGGGCAACTTACTCTAAGGGAAACCGTTCTGACTTCCAGATAACCACGTACACCACGCAACACAGCCAAAGGTATCCCTGCAACAGGAGCTCAGCTAATGTAACCCTGCTGGCAGCCACAGCTCCTCGAGGTAGATGTGGCTTGGAACGAGAGGTATGAAGCGTCCCATCACATCCAGGAGACTTGTGTCTCCCACGGACATTGTGTTATTCAACAGAGGGAAGCACAACACAAACTACCATGCTAACGCCATCCTCCAGGAGCTCTGAACAGCAAGCCCTGGCAAGTCTTGCTGCAGCAGCAATTGCTGGCCCCCGTTACCTGCGCATCCTCTCTGCCAGAGGCTGCCACCCCCGAGCAGAGCTGTCAGGAAGGAGCATGTCCCCACACGGCCTTTCCAACGCAGCGTGCACGGGGCCAGGCTGGGGTGCTTGGAGGAAACAAGCACCATCGCGTCCTGTGCTGCACAAACAGAAGCTGGCACCATCCAGACCCACCTTCCGTTAGCAGTGACCTCGTATTAACAAAGGTCTTTATTATAGTCATGCTTGGCAAGTCCTTCTACAGAGCACAAAATAATGTCATTCCTCTCATTCTTGTCAGCCTCTGGTGACCCGGGTGGCCCCAAACCACTGTGCCACCCTCGCCTTGTGCAGTCATCCATGTGCCACTCTCAAGACCTTGTCCTCCTCCCTGCACCTCCCAGAATGACAAATCCTTGTTCCAGTCCCTCCTCTCCAACCATTCCCTCAACATGCCTCCAGAAACAAAAACTTAGTTATCAGGTCTATGTGAAGAGGCCACATTTCCCTAATTAGCTGCCACTGATCTTGAGTCTACTCATAAGCCATTCAGAAAGACTCTTCCATGAGCCTCTCACCTTGTGTCTTCTTACTGGTCTCCCTTTTATTTTCTATCCAACAGGAAGCAGTGCAGTATTTATTGTGCTGCTTGGCATCACACATGGGAGGGGAGGTCTGGAATTTGAAGAGCATTTAATCCAGAAAACAGGAAACGGCTGAGGATCAAGGCTGGGCACAGCCCGGAGGCCCGCGTTTATGACTATAATAAAAGGATAAGGCAGAGATGAAAGCAGAGCTGAGCCAGGCTTGGTACAGCATCAAAAGAAAGGTGCAGGGGGCTAGAACAGGCTTGAAAGAGCGGAGAAGCTGACTAGGCAGATGATCAGAAGTGTATTTAGCATCCTCCCTGCCAGCCCAGTGGATCTGAGCCAGGACATAGCTACGCCGGAGCTGCGAGGGCAAGGATGGCTCCCAGAAACCCGCCCCGGGAAGCAGGAACAGCCCACTCGAGGGGCTTCTCATCGTGATCAGGACCAGTGTCAAGAACTGAACTGACTGCGCAATGCCACAGGATGAGCGTGTCTCCCAGCCCACCAGGAGCCGGACTGGCAGCACCTCCAGGCTCAGTCTTTGGGTAGGTGCTCAGGGCAGGAGCTCACGGGCAGCCAAGCGACCCCGCAGCGGTGGGGGATGCTGTCACTTGCTGGAGGACAATGATGGACAGAGGAGAAGGGCTGCACAGGGCCAAGCCGAGAGCTGTCATGGGCACTTGACTCAAGAAATAGTTTGATTTTGTACTCATTGCTCTGGTGCTGTGCAGGCTCCAGCACACAGGCTGTGCACACAAAATGATGGAGGTAGGTGCAGTTATTCCCCTTTTGGAGACGGGACAAGCCAAAGTGCAGAAGACACAAACCCACCTGCTCAGATGCCAGCACGCTCCATGCCAGAGCTGTGAACCTCTCTGGTCCCACTGGGTACACTGACCATCGCAAAACGCTCCCTGTCACATCTGTCTGAAGTAGGAAAACTCGACTGTCCTGTAAACAGAGGCCTGACCTAGAGGGTTCTGGTCTGTTTTAACTTGCGTGGTACAAGCACAAACGGGCTAGACAAAGCTGACCCCTGGAGCATGTGTATCTGCACACATTCGCACCCGATTCCAGGCTCTTGTTTCCCAGCCCAGCCAGGCAGACACTTTCCAGGAGAACAGTAAGAAATTACAAGGCTTGCCTTCCAGCTATTCATTACAAACTAAAGCCTCCCATACAGCTCGCCTGACCTCTCTCCAGCTCGTGCTCGCCCCAAAGCCTTCTCCTAATCTTTGAAGAATCCCAGGGAGCGGAGCAGGAACCAGCAGCCTGGAGGGAAAGGGGAGTTCCATGGCAGGAGACTTCACCATCAGCCTCCTCACTTCTCATCATGCCAAAAATCAAAAATAGGCAACAATATCTATGGAGAAATTACAGTGGAAATCTTACATACGCTTTTTAGAAACAGAGTAATTATCCTTTCATCAGTTGTTACCTGGAGCTGTTCTGGGGGGTGGCTGGGGCTCTTTTTAACACCTGAATTCTCCGGAGCTGGTTCAGGTCTAGGCAGAGCAAGCACAGCCTCTGGGAAGATTAAGCCACGGAAGCACAAGGGTCATTTGTACGAGATGCGATGGATGGGCAGAAACACCCTCCTTGGAGATCACAAAAGGTGCCACAACGCTGAATGATCTGCCCGGAGCCTCCTGCTCTCGCAGGAGCTTTCTCGGTGCTCACAGCCCGCAGACGTGACGCACTGCAGGTCGGGAGTCAAACGCTACCAGTGAAATACCAGCTACTCATTGCAGCCCTGGCAAACTGACTTTAAGCAGTACTGGTCCATGACATAAGTAAACGTAACATGCAATTAAAATTCACATGTCATCCATGATTTACCTAGAGTGATATTCTGCACATCTCCTCCCTTAGAGCAACCACCAGCACTAACAAAGAGGAAAGAAACCTCAGCCTTGGCTGCTCTAGATCCCGGAGAAGTGGACTTGGCATCTGACTTGGCAAGGCTGTTTGAAAAGGGAAGGCTGGGTCTGCTCTTGCTGCCGGAGGAAAGAGATGCCCACTTGATTAACAACCAGGCGCTCTCTTCCGCTCACCTGAGCGGCTCCTGCGCAGCCGCTGGAGCCGTGAATCTGCTGGGGGACGATAGAGAACACAGAAAGGTTGAAATGGGCCAAGTGAAGGAAAAAAATCTCCCCTTATCAGCACCGGAAGAAAAAAAAAAAAAAAAAAAAAGCAAGCTGCTGGTCTGAGTCAGGGGAACTGCAGCTTTGAAGGAAACAGAACAGCCTTCGCAAGCTAAGTTATTTCAAACAATAAAGGAGAAAACATATTGGGAGAGAAGATCCGTACACCTGGGCTCTGCGCCAGGTCCCGGCGCCGTGCGCTCTCACAGTCACACCTTTGCTGCTTCTCCCTGAGAAGCACGACAAATATGCACCCGCTTCCCAAAATACAGCAGCACCCAACAGGCTCCATAGTTAAAGGGCTATTTCAGATCAGGGAACCAAAAGCTTGTAAACAGACAAATAGAGATCTTGAACTACTCTTGGAGGATTTTACGGAAATTGCAGAGGATTCTACACAGGAGAAGAGACTGTAGCCTTAGCTGTTGAAAGCAAAAAGGATTTCTGCTCAGCCTGCTTAACATGCTTTATTTTTAATACTGCTTTTGCTCCAAAAAACAGAGAACAACTTGGAGAAAGAATGTCTTTGTTAGAGATTTTACGTCCCAGCCCCTTACTTAAGGTGCAGAAGCTCACAGTAAATGTCACTAAGCCCTCCTACCCCTTTCCCACAGCGGTGCCCCAGCACAGTGAACACCAAGCAGTCCTTACGGTAAGAGAAATAAAATTAAAAAAAAAAATCTTAAATCTTCACCTATTCTTGAAATGCTCCATAAGAAACACAAGTAGGGCAGATAGTGCAGCCTGTGGCCCCAAGAGAAGTGGAAGGTGTGCATTTGCCAGCCATATGTGCGGGGGAAATGGATGCAGAAGACACCCCAAGGGGAAGGAAAGGAAGAGACTGGTCTCAAGACTCCACTCGTGTAGAGCAAGAACAAACAGGATACCTCAGAGGGAAATGTAAGCAGCAGCTACATCACCCAGAGGCAGGTAAGAGCTCTCACAGCAACTGAAATGACGGTGCAAAAGGAAAAAGGTGCAAGAAAGGAGAGGTTTTCAGCTGAAAATTCTCCTTGGATGACCATCACCACGTCCCACTGCAATGTCAGGGAAAGCAGCCACTAGGAGAACAGCTCCATTCATGACTAACTATGAGCTTTCTTTTGGGACTTCATGAGTTTTCTCATCAAGAAAGCTTTTTAAAAATTAATTAAGCCAGAAAATAAACCAAATTCATCTGTGTGCTGAAGGCTTTTGCTGGGGACAGGGAGGTAACAGCACATCGGTTTGCCAGGTTTTCCTTCCAGCTGCCATTCAGAGCACTCCTGAAGATCTCCACCAGCAGCCTGCATTACTATTCCAACTAAATTAAAATAAATGAGAGGCTAAAAATCATGGTGGAAGAAGATTTCTGAGCACTGTGACATGCAAGGGACTATGCTCTGGTGCAATGGCATTCCTTTAGCACTAGGCCAGGTAGCATTTTCACGCAGAGAACCCAGCCCAGATCTACCGAGGATGAGTAGGAATTTAATATCCATTAAGAAGAAATCGGTTTGCACAGAAAGGATTGACTTGTTCATGCAAGTCAGGCATTCAGCCGCATACCCAGAACCTGCAAGCGCCCTGCACGTCCAACCGTTGTGCAAAGCCAGTCCCGAGGGGCCACGTTTGCAGTGCAAGAGGGAAACGAAGTAGGTTTGTGCCCTGGAAATCCACCACGGGAAAACATCTACCCCCTTCTGAGAGAAGATTCCCACTGAAAGAACAGCAGCCTGTTGACTAAGGGCTCAAGTGTGCAGTGTGTGTTGTGCCAATGAACACCTTCGGAGCTAGGTTAATTGACGGCATGCATAAGTTAATCAGCTCAACAGAAACCAGAAAAATGGTAACATTGGCAGATCCCACTATATTTACTAGAAAGTTCAAGAGGTACTTGAAGTTCCTGGTAAGTTATCAATCTACTCCTTTGCCTAGACACATCTTACAGTGACTGCAAAACACACCTTCAGCCTGGTCCAGGAGCTCAGCTCACAATTCTTTTCATTTCCTTTCTATCTTCATAAGTTACCAATGAATGCAGCTTTTTTTTTTTAACCCTAAAGGAGGCTGCACTTTAAACAGTAACAGCCTGGAGCCCTCCAAAGGAGGAGGTTTCTCTTCTCTCCCTGGTGGCAGAGGTCAGTGATGTGGGTATTTCTTGCCAGTGACCGGTGCGTAGGGGAGGCTGCGTGCGCTCGGTGCAGCACTGCCGAATTAAATACCTTCAGGGTGTAAATCAAAACTCCCTGCAAAGCTTCAGTCTGAAATTCTGCTGTTGTTTAGTGTCAGCAGGACCAGCAGACTCTGGAGATGGGGGATGCTATCCAGCCACCTTCTCACTGCAGTCATTAACCTCGAGCAAGCACTGGCACGAAGCTCCTGCTCTTGCCTGACTGCGAGCATTCCTCTGCACAGAGTTTATCCTGAAGCACCAACTCTCCATAAACATCTCTGGGAAGGGCTGGCCTGGGTTCACCTTCACGCAAGGAAGATGTCAGGCGCTGGCAGGAAGCCAGCCATTCATGTTTCTTTAAACCTCCTGATTTTTGTCAGCTCTGACTCAAATGACCTTCTTGGAAAAAAAAAAATAAAATAAAATAAAGGAATCTTCCATCACACCCTTTCCTCCCCTCCACCCACTGTGGCACTTAATCACAGCAGGATCACAGGGGACAATTCCCATGGTGGCCGTGACTCATGGCCTCCTGTCCCTCTGCTCCCTGCACAGCCCCTTTGCAGCAGAAGCGCTTTCCCATCTGCAGCTGGTCTGAAAGAGCTTGGAGCTCAGCAGCAGCAGGGCAGGCTCAGGAGCCTCCGTCACGACACAGCCCTTTGCCCTCCAAGCAGAACAGGACGGCCAGTTTTGGGGACAAGTCCAGATTGTCCAGCAATGCCACAGCACACAAATGTCCTCCCAAAGCACAGCACCCTCCAATTCTGCCACCCTGCGGAGCTGAACCGTGCTTCGTCGCAGTGCCGTGATGTTGTATTGTGCAGCAAACCCATGCGGTGGCCCAGCCATTCATCCTAAACATACTAAAGCTTCAAGCACAAGGTCATGATAAAAAGCAAGCAAGAAAAAAAAAAACATTCCTTCACACTCTCCACCCCAGCAGCTCCTAAAATTCATTCAAATTCCATCCTTGAAGCCATTTGCTGTACTTCTGGCTCCCAGACCTGTGTCTGACATAGGAACCCTCAGCAACTTTTCCTCCCCTCCCAGCTTTTCCCCCACCAATTCTGGAAAGAAAAGCTCTCTCTTCCCAAGGAGACAGGAACAGACACGGCACCAGGAGGAGCAATTCAGATCTGCCCCCCTCAGCCGATAATCAGACACAATCTCTTCCCATGCTGTGGTGAGAGGTCTGATCTGCCTTGATGATGAAGCTGTTAAGATTAGGCCACTGTTGGCACTAAGATGACATGACATGAGTGGTTAATATACTCACACCAGCTGGGTGGCCAGCCTGAGCCATTTTTTAACTTATTTGCTGGCTGTGAATGATATTTCTCCTTCTCTCCTTCCCAAACGATTTTAACATCCCCCTGAGAAGAGCAAGCTCCCAGCCAGCAAAAGCAAAGACCAACAGGCTGCTTAATTAACTGCCCCTCTCCCACTTGCCACAGCCTTGCCAAACGCTGCAGAAACCCGATTCCAGCTAGTAATTAAGCACTTATGGCTGGAGAGGGACAAAGACAGCAGGGAAGCACAGCAGTGAAGGCAGGGCTGACACCACAACCCCCTGTGCCAGCCCGGGCCAAAGCACCATGTCATCGGTGCTCCAGGCACTCACCATCCCTCAAAGGCACAGAAGCTTTTGGTGGCTGCCAGTCCCTTAAATTAAATCTTAATTGGCCCAAGAGCTCCCTAGGGGGTTGGGCAGAGCAAGGAGAGCCCTTGTTTGCCAGCCAAAAAAAAAGCCCTGCTCTCAGACAAGCCTTCGAGGGTGTTACCTGCACTCTTTCACCGGTATCCAAGGAATTTGCAAAGCCTGGCTGCCAGGTACGCGGGCCTGATCCTGCGCTCACCCTGCAGACCCCGCTGCGTCCTAACAATTCCACTTTTTGTCTTCCATCCTTCCACCCGACCTCAGCTTCAAAAGGAGGAAATTAGTGATTCTGTAACATTGCATGTTGTTTCTATTGCCCGACCTACCAAAACAAAGGAGGGAAAAGCAAAGAACTGACTCTCACCAGGAGCATAAACAGGTTATTACAGCAATTATATACAATAAGGGCATGTATAAAGAGGAAGCTATTAAAAACAGGCTGAAGCTTCAAGTCTGTGCTCCTGTTGAGACCAGCTGGGCAACCACTTACTTTGCAAAGCCAGGAGGGAGGCAGGGGACTCGGTAATTCCAGAGAAACTCCCCACCACGCGAGTCAACTGCAAAACCAGCACCACGCACGCGAGCCCTGCTACCAACCGTGCCGAAGACGTGGTGTGATCCCAGCCCCAGGGTACCCAGAGCAAATACAGAGCCTTGGGAGGGCAGGAGAGAGAAGGTAAACTTACACCACTCAGTTTTAGCACTATTGCAGGCCCCCCCCAATTATTCCAGTCTCAAGCTCCCAGCTCTGAAGGCTGCACATCCCCAGGTGAGCCAAATGCAGCAGCTCGCAAACGCACAGCACGGCTGGGTCAGCCCTGGCCTGAAGCCAGTAAGTTGCCACAGAGAATGACAAAGAGGAGGACGAGCTCCCAAGGAAAGCTGGTCTTTGAAAATCCCTTTCCAGACAAGCGGTGAGCGACCAGAAAGCTGCATTGCAGGCTGGCCCTTGGTCGGAGGAGGGAGTGCAAGCCATCCACCCACCCAGCACACCCCTGCCAGCTGAGAAGTTTCTAAGAGACGCAGCAGATGCCACCTACGTCGGCTAAAGGGATCAGCACACTGCGTGCGGCGGCGGGAGGCTTTGCCCACGCAGCTATTGTGCGATGCACGATGTGCCCCAGGCGTCAGGAGGCATTTTGCTGGTGCTGTGTATAGCACAGCTTTAGATAGCTGACTCTCATGGGAGAGAACAAATCTGTGGAGGGTGTCTGAGACGCTCCAAGCCGAGTGCTGCAGCAGGGCAAAGAGCAGATCAGAGACAATCCTGGGGACTGAAGTCGTGTTTGAGGCAACTAATAGAAGGGTATTGTCATTGATACATCCCACGTATCTGCAGCTGTAGATTTGGAGTCAGATGCCTTACAAATAGCAGTAAAAAACAAGCCTTTACTCCACCAGAGAGGGTGAAAAAGCCACTTGCAAGGTCAGAGCAAAGCTGCAGTGCTTGACAAGGCTTGAAATCACTGCAATCTGTGCAAACTCCCAAATAAAGGGGCAGCGCGCTCAGCCCCTGAAAGGCTGCTTGAGCAATCGCAAATCACGGCAACCACGTTTCCTCTGTGAGAGGTGACCTGTCCACAGCCGCACAACTGCCCCGTCCCACAGACCTTCCAGCCAAGGAGGACCCAAACTTGGCCTCTGGTGCTGCAGGGCAGGCAGCAGAGCTCGGGGAAGCGCGGCAGAGGTGAAAGCTCATCCCTACCTGTTTATGGGCGCACTTCAGTAGTTAACTGCTGAGCACTGAGCAAGTACCCTGAATCCTGAATTATAGCTGGGGCTGCTCAGCATAGCAGAGCATCTTGTCCAAGCCCTGCCACGGTCTGAGGAGTTGCCCCATCCAACAGCTCCACACCAGAAAGCAGACCCACATCCCACAGCCCTTCAGGTCTCTGGCTTGTAACACCTTCCTGCTTCCGCAGCTTCAGCCAGGACATCTTTTCTGCTGCTTTCCTACAAGTTGAGGAAAGTCTGAGAGAATAACCCACTCCCAGAGGGATGGTTGTGTGGATGAATAGCAGCAGCAGAGGAGGCGGTGGGGGCTGACAGCCAGCACTATTACAATGCTAATTCCCTTTGACTTGCCAGCATTACAGACCAAACAGCCATTGTGTCTTTTATAAGAAGATCTTCAGCACGGAGTTACTGTGTTTAAAGGTACCGGTTAAAGTTTTACAGCACAACCTTAAATTCCTCAGTGCTGTATTTTCGTGCTCTGGCGTGAAGCCTTGCTAACCATCCCCCTTCGGGAGGCAGGTACCTTTTTTGGGGAAAGGCACCTGTACAGCATGGCAGGTTTCTGTGAGTGACTCAACCTTTAGGGAGAGCCTAAATACTTAACAGCAAATAGCCCAGACTGCCATTAACACCACAAACAGACAAGAGGTTTTCCCTTCCACATTTTAACCAGAGCCTCCTGCCCTGTCATTAAACAAGTGGGTTTTGTCCCACCCTTCCAGCAAGGACCACTGAGGATGTTAGATGCAGAGTCCTTGCCAGCATGGTCTGCAACACAACCGAGAAGGTCTTGGGTTACCTGTCCAAGGTCCAAAGTGATGTTGACCTGGTTGAACTCCAGCCCCCGGGAGAGAGGGGGGCTCTGCCACCAGCGCTCCGTCCCATCGATGGCATTTGTTATGGGGTGGGCCTTGTTGCTGTTTGCAGAGGAGCAGATGTCGCAGTACTGGCCCTGTTGGAAAGCACAAAACCAACATTTAACTGTAGCCAGAAAAACATGGCACATCACAGACGGGTATCACAGCAATTCAGAACATAAAGGGTGTAAGCCTGCTAATGCAAATCAATATGTAAACTTTTTGTTTGCATCAATTCAGAGCATGGACGGAAGGAGGAACAAGAAAAGGCTCAAAACCCCCCCAACAACAACTCTGTGTAGAACTTGGGGTGCTCTAAGAAGCAACCCTTCTACATTTCAGATACGCAATGAGTGCTGGCAAAGGGACACAGACACAAAGAACTGGTTGCCACGTGCAGAAGAGCGGGCAGAGAGAGAAGCCACACTGCAATGGAGAGTGGCAGCTCCTGCTCCAGGGCCTGCAGCTCCTCCGCCGAGGCTGCCCCTCACCCTGCTGCCCTCCAGAGACCCTGACCCCACCATCCAATCATTCCTATGGGCCCGGACTGGCAGCTCTTCCACCCAACTCCCTGCAAGCTGTTTCTTATCAATGTATTCATGTCGCAAGTTTAGTCCTTTCAGCGACATTTTCAAGCTTAACGGTCTAGCAGCCAAGTTCCATTTGCTGGTGATGCTGCAATGCAAGGCCAGAAAGGGACGGTCCCTGGCCAGGGACGTAGCCGCAATCACTTTTCTGCCTTGCTTTTGTGGTGCGGGTGGCTTTGTCAGCTCCATGGACACGCTGCCAGAGAAAACAGCTCTGCAACCTTAACAGCACCTCCTGAGAAGGATCAGACAAAGACCTGAGCTGTTAGGGACCCTTCTTGCTTTCTCATTTAATGCACAAATTAATCTGGCCCGCTCTTAAGGAAACCTGCAAATAGCCCTGAAAATTGGCACGTTATTTGTTTTGTGGAGCCACTGTTCTGTCACCTAAATTGCTGCTACAAACAGCCTAGAAAGGAACTCTGTCACAGGCAGTTTTCCTTTTAAAGGCGCAGTTATCCCCAGGCAAGCAAGCCGCCCTTGCCTGCCCCAGCTGCCGCCAGCTTCACTATTACACCAGGTACATGATCTCAGGACAGACAATCTCCTTCCTGCTTATTCCATCTGCAGCCCTACAAGGGCTGAGGCAAGACAGAGCCGCCGCAGAGCATGTGATTTTCCAGATGTCACAAACTCTGGAGGACTCTCAGTGCAAAGGAAATGGAGATTTCACAGCATTCTTCCCCACAGCCACGTGCTGTGTTATTTGCAAGTAATTACACAATGCAAATTGTCCGGAACAAGCACACCTTTTAATTAACTCCTCCAGAAATATGAAAATAGCAGATGGGCAAGCACAAGGCCAAAGAAAAGGGAAACCATCCAGGTAACCCTGATGCCTGTGCAGGGAGCTCGGGCTGTACAGAGAGGTCAGGACAAGGCTCGTTGGAACACGCGGCAGAAGGAGGGAGAGCAGACCAGGTAAAACTGACCCAGCTCTTCAGCTCAAACCTTTAATGGGAGGAAACCGGTGCAACAGGTTGTGTGGAAACCTCCGCTGCACAATACACAACACTAAGGGGAGGGAGAAGTGAGGCGAGCTTTACAAAATGTGGATACGTAAAAAAAACCAATAAAGTGTTTCCATATTTTAAATTCTTGCCACGGATGTGAAAACCATTTTGAACCCAAAGTTCACACTGATGGGCAACAGTCAAGTCAAGTTTAGTAAGAGAAGACTAAAAATTAGGATTAGCTGCTCCACATTTGTAATGCTGCTGTTATTCCCCCACTGCTGTGCAGCCAGCGTGTTAGCTGCCAGTGGGCTGGTAGCACATCAACTGCTGAACTAAATTTGCTGTTAAAAGTGCGATTAGCCCCTCTGATACACCAGTTACTCGTTAGTTGTTTCATCAGAGCTGGACCTAAACCTGATGAGAATAATTTCCAGCTTTTCCTATTTTAGAGAAACTCAGGCTCCTGCACAGTGTGTCAGGTCTCTACGGGCAAAAGAAAAGTTCTGACACCAGCAGAAGATTTTAATTAAAATGCAATTGTGAGCTTAGCAGAGACAGCAGGTTGCCAGAGCAAGAGAGGCGTGGACATCACCAAGGTTTGCTAAAGAAAGAACTTCAGCAATGCAAGAAGTTGCAAGGCAGCTTAGAGAACATAAAACTGCCACTGTCAGAGCAAACTGCAGAGAGATAAGGAGGAGGTTTGAATGGAGGGCAGCTTCCAGAGACCTGCAAGGCCTGATCCTGTTCCCGCTCACATCAATGGGAACTTAGAAGTTTCCCCTGAGCATAAAGCCCAGCCTGGCACCCCGCTGGCAAGACCTGCCTGGGGGAAAGCAGATGCCTTTGTCCTGGTTTAACTGGCCCTGCCATGACCCAACCTCGGCTATCCTCACCTAATTTATTGGAAAACCACAGGGAGCGTGACCCAGCCTGGTCCACTGGGGGCGAGGTAAGAAGGGCAGGAAATGGGGGGCAAAAAGTAATATTTCAGCCAAGGGGAGTGCGTGCTTGTAGGCTGTTACCCGGGCTGTCCTCACAGATCAAGTCGCTGCTCACACTGCCTCACCACGTGTCTTTTCTGCAACTTGTTCTAAAAACTACATGTCTTCAATTGCAGTTAAACCACCGAAGTTCAATGCTATCATATATGTAAACACAGAAGAGACACATACAGAGAGATATATAGTCACCCAAACGGCAGAGAACCCCGGGCTGAACCAGGTGCCACCACGCACAAGAGACATGGGATGGAGAAACACCGGGGCAGACGGTCACTGCCCACTGCAGGACACCAAAAGAGAACGTCACTTAATTCAGAGACATTCGGGTATGAAACGGCTTCAGACTCAGCTGTTACCAACACCTGGAAGAGCGAGAGGACAAGACGTGCGATGAGCACCAACACTGCTCAGGCAAGCGGAGCTCAGCGCTGCAGCTCAATGTGCAAACAAAGCAAAAGCAGCGCTGATTTAAAATCAGTGATGTTTGTTGCACATTTTTAAATTCTAAGCTCTATAATTGCTTTGATTAATGCTAGTGACTTCCCTTATTGTTACACTACTAATCTCCTGAAATAAAGTAATCACCTCCAACCCTGTCTGGCTCGGGGAGCCGTGTACAGCCCCCCCAGCTTTGCCAGGTCTCTGGAACTGCCCCCGGTAGCCGGTGGGATGGGGAACACGAGCACAGGGCTGTGCCTTTGCAGAGCTGGCGGGCTTGGAAGACAGATCACTACGAGCATCTTCAGTAAACCTTGATCAGAAAAACAAACTTATAATCTCTCTTTTGCCTCATCTTCAAGACATCATCATTAAGGCAGTATTGCCCATGCTGATTAGCGAGTGGGAGAAGAGAAGCAAACCTTCATGGCGGGTCCCTTTCAGCACACCTCAGCATCACCGTGCATCACATCCTCACAGACTGAAAAGCCCCCTCCCTCCCCCAGTTAGAAATGCTGTCTTCTGCCAAAGAGCCCTGAATAAAGCAAAGGAAACTCCTTGAAAAGGTTTAGAGCCTTCTCAAAGACACTGCAAGTGTCTTTGAGGCAGCATTATTCCAGAAACTTTAACGATTATCAACATTTTAAGACTAGCAGGTTTTAAACTCAACGAACTCCCTTTCCTGAGCATCTTCTACAATGTCAAATACAAACAAGAAGGAAACTGACTGAACTCATTGACTAAATGATTGTGTTAATGTTTACACTAAGTCTTTAGTCCAGCAAACGTCCCTTTCACCACCACAGCACGCGGAAATCCCTTGGAGGGTCCCAAGGGGCACTCTGCCAGAATTCCTGACCAAAACCCCTTCAGGAGCAGGTGACAAGGGAAGGGACTCTGTCTGGTGGGACATGCGGGCAGCAAGGACACGCACGTGGAGTTCATTATTGTCACTTCAGCCTGCTCAAATTGAACACTTCCCTCCCACCTCCCTCATTGCTTTAGTCACCAGGTGGTGCCAAAACTCCTAAAGGGGATGAACTGGGAACTCTGACCTCTGCTCTGATGCCTCCTGTTTCCTCCCCTCCCTTTTAGGTGCTGCCTGCGGCCACGGAAAGGAGCCACGACAAAAGGATTTTTCTAAAGCTTTCAGACTGACCGAAGACCACTGGCCTGGGAAGAGGCGCTCAGATCAAAGTGACCACATGCCAGAGCTGCGGAGGGGAGGGGAGGGGGTTGCGGCAGAAATCAGCACCTGAGGAGCCCTGTTCGGCTCACCCTGCGGTACCAGCACAGGGCTGCACTTGAAGGATGAGTTACAACTGTCCCCAAAGCTGGCACCGCCTAAAGGGTTTATTTTAGTCACCAGCAGCCCCACTGCAGTGTGCCATGCTGGACTAGCAGTGTGGCCAGAGCACGGGTGGACAGATGGAGAGTGATAAATGCATATGCACGTTTGCCAGCTTTTCCAAACAGTCATATCCTCCCGGTTTTGCTTGGCAGATCATTCTCATTGGTTTGCAAGTGTACAGAGGAGCAGTTCTTTACCTCGCTGTAGGCGCAATTACTACATCTAGGTTCCTGTAAGTTTCCCGCTACTAGTATTTACCTAAAGCAAAGATTCTTCAAGTTACATTATTTTACAGTGCAGCAAAAAGACACAGATCGCTTTAAAGGTGGCAAAACTCAGAGGATGGTTCGTCAGCTTTTTGCCATCTACTAACATCTTCAACAATTTCTACAACAAACAGGGCAAAATTCCATGTCATAACCACACAATAGCCAGAAAATTCCTGGTACAGCACTAACACGGGAGAATGCGGCCAGAATGACAAAAATGTTTCAGAGATCATCTCATAACAAAGCCACTCCTACCAAAAGGCCAAGAAAGGCTCAATCCGAGAAACTGCCAGTTTTCCCTTGCTCTTCCTACTGTTACCTACAACAAGGACAATCCTATTGCTCCATTACAACAGGTGAATGCACTGTGAACCTCAGAAGCAACAAGCAGAAAACGCTGGTGAGCAGCAGCTGGTGGCTCTGCAGCTGCAAAGCATTTCAAATCAGAGCTGAGGGGGGCAGCGGGTCTGGAGCTCCTGCAACTAAAACTAGTGTTTTACAAGCTTGTTTACAACTGTTCTTTCCCCTTTTCAGGAGAAGAGTATCTGTTAAACTGCACAGCAGTTCTTACCATCTACATTCCTGGCTACAAGCTCTTTCTGGTCCACTTAAAATGGGAACCCTGAGGTAAGTCACCTGACATTCGCTTGTAAAATTCACTCTCTTAACTTTCTCTGCTCATCCTAATGCCCCACTAAACACAGAAGGAATGGCGGAGTTAAGACCCGTAAAGGTAAATATTATCATATTTATGATACATCGAGTCTCTGGCAGAGGAATTTAGGAGCTGGTTTGCCCAGGATTTTATCAACATAAAGACCCAACGGCTTTAATGCCACGGGAACTCAGCAAGCAGCGTTTCACACGTGCAACTTCTGGCAAAGCTGGGTGAGAAAGAGCACGTGCATCTCCCGGCCCCGCTGCTCGGGGGGTTCAGATGGGCTTCCAGCTCTGGGGCACAGGCCTGGGCAGGGGAGGATGCCCTGGGGACCACCCCTGGTGCCCTTTGCCCCCTCCCAGAGCTCCCACCACGAACCCACCAGCCAGCTGACGGACACCAGCTCTGCACAAGGTCTGGCCGCAGTGGCCGGGCAAGGGGGGGATGCGTGGGAAAACACCAGTGGTAGTGGGGGCCGTGGGGCCCCGCACGCCGCTTCCTCACCCATCCCCAACCTGCCCGCCTCTTTGCTGCAGCATCCACCCTTCCCAGCCCCCGGTGAGACCGAGCTCTGCCTCTTCTCGCACCGACGGCTGAAAAACAGGGGTGAGACAAGGGAGCGATGGCCCGGGGAGCACAAAGGGGGGCTCGGACCTTTCCGCGCACCCCCGGTCGGGAGGCGGCTTTGCCACCCCAGCGAGGCTCCGCAAGCTGCGCGGGTGCGTGTGTGTTCCCCCCCCCCCCGCACCGGCCGTACCTGGATGGTCTGGTTGGGGTCCCCCCCCGCCACCGGCCCCCCGACCAGCTTGCAGTAGAGATCCTCCACGGCGCGGCGGCTGCCGGCGCCCGCCGCCTCCTCGCCGCAGGTGGCGGTGGCGGAGATGCGGGTGCCCTCGGCCAGGTTGAAGTAGGGCGGGTGGAGGCTGTGCCCGTTCACATCGCTGGGGAAGGAGGCGGGCGGGCGGGCGGCAGCGGCGGGCAGAGCCAGCAGCAGCAGCCCCAGCAGCCGCGCACCGCCCCGCTCCGCCGCCCTCGCCATGTCCACCGAGGCTGCCCGAGCGGCGGGGCCGGGCAGCGGCACCGGGCGCCCCGTCCCCTCGGCACTGCGCCCCGCGCCGCCGCGCCCGCGCTACTTCAGCCCCGGCGGCGGGGAGGGGCCGCCCGGCCCATGCGCGGCCCCGCCGCCCTTAACCCTTTCGCTCAGCGCCGGGGCCCTCTGCCCCCCCCGCTTCAGCCCCAGCCTTGCGGGAGGAGAGGCCAAGTGGGGTGAAGTGATTGCCCCCCCCCCCCCAAATAAAAGGGGGGACAGGATCCTCAGGGAAACAATGTGCCTATTGTATCGGCGGGGCTGCGCTGCCTGCGTCGCGCTCACTGGTATTTTAGTACGTTAAACTCCATTAACCGATAGATCGGTTTATCTCCTGGAAAAGTTCTATTACTCATTAACAAAACACTCCACAAAATCCACTTTGCGTTCCTCGGGGTATGGTTTTGGTTATCATTAAATTTGGACGTCGAAAATTTGCTTCCACTTTCTCCAGCAAAGCTGGCTTTCCGGGAAAGGCTCTGCCCTCTCTGCTAAGGGGGGAAGAAGCAGCTGAGTGATAACCCAACCTTCTCCCCATCCCTTCTCTACCGACAGACAGCCCCGCCGTGGTGTGACTTGCAAGGACACACACACGGTCAGGTCTTTACATACTACTGGGGGAAGAAAATCTGCGGTCAAGAAACTGAACATATTACAAGAAATTATATATAACAATACATAAATTAAGTCATCAAAACACTGCTTTGATTTTCTAGCACAGACTTTTTTTTAATCCAAAAACTGAACAACACACACAAAACATTGTGGCTGAACTGGCCAATACTGTTTCTTTAAACTAAGAAGATACAGAGCAGACCAACAGAGATCAGATCTGGACTCCATACAGTTGGATCGCTATGGTATTTGAACCCCACAGGAAGCAAAACAAGCTCACAAGCGTGTCCAGGTCTTTACAGGCTGCTGCTGGGCATTTGCCTGTTGTCTCACATCATCCTCTTTGTTTCTCTTTCGTGGACAGCCTAGCAGGAGCCAGCTCTCCTGGAAAAGTTGCTGTCTTAAAAGCGAAAAGCCCTTTGAAAAAAAAAAAAGAAAAAAAACCAAAACCAACCAACCAACCAAAAAAAGCCCAAAAAGCCCCAAACCAGCCATTGTGATGTATGTAGTTCGAATACAAAGCTCCACGGACTGCATTCAAATATGGCATGTACCTGGCAGGCTATGCAATTACACTCATTTCAGCACTTTCAAGGGCCTTTGAAAGATCCCTTTTATTGTATCTAAAGCACTGTATGTGGCCTGTCCCATCGCGATATATTCTAAGATTACCGTACAGGGAGAGCGTGCCCGGTGCCGCAGCCAGTCGGACACTCGCAGCACCCCGGCCGGGTGCTGCTTGGTGGGTCCCAACATCAGGAGCTGACGAACCGCAGCCCCACACGCCATCAGGAGCCAGGGAGCCACCCAGTGCCAGCTGCTCCTCTCCGGGCACCGCGCGGTGCCAGGTGGCATTAGGGTGACATCAGGACTCATGAAGGCAGGGCGTTGAGAGGTGCCTGGTTCCACATGGCCAAGAGGCACTGGAGCACAGCCGACAAGCCCATTCAGTCAGAAAAACTTCCTAAAGGCCCTTCGGAAATTTTTTAACCCCTTCCTGCTCGTCCGCCTCTTTGGAGACCGCCCCCCCCCCGCCTTGATTTCCACGCTCAATGCAAGATCTTATCACCCAGCAGATGAATGTACCCTTTAAAGGCTAAACAGAACCTTTTAAAACAAATTCTATTAAAGAGAACAGGCAGTCTTTGCCCTTCAGATATGCTCAGAAATGCTTGCTCTGGGCAAAGCAGAACAGCCACCTTTAAAAATACTTGTGCTCTGCAGTAATCGTTAACTAACATGTTTATGTATGGGAGACCAATACTCCACAGGACAGGAATTAAAACTTCCTTAAACTTTATCAAATGCCGTATTTAATTAGCTACTTACACCCCATGGCACCTGTGAATATGTAAAAAGAGTTAACAAGGAAAGCAGGGCACAGATTAGGAAAATAACTTTCTCCTACCCCCACAAGTGAATTACAAGGCAGAAACACTTTGGCCAATCTAATATCCGTAATCCCTCTAGTGGTAACGGTGTGGCACGTAATTAACCACCCCGCCAAAATGCAATTAAGGGAAGTGAACAATCCACCCAGAGTGAAATCGCAGTGAGCATGAGGGTTTTGCGGCAGGGACTCAGGAGCATAATGCAGAAAAAATGACCATTCTGCAGCTCGACTGGCCTGTGGTCAACCCCTAAACTGCTTTGCAAAGACAATTTGAAGACTAAAAACATACTTAGGCTGCCTATACTGAGAGGACCTGAAGTTTTCCAAGAAGCAAAGGAAACAGCTTAAAGAAAGAGGATTCTGAGGGGGTTTTTTCCCAGCATGGAAAGAAGGGGGAGAGGGTTTATAACATGGCTAATCGGTCAATTTAGAGGTCAACCAAAAAGTTGAGGTTAACAGGTTCAACTCCTATCCTGATGCCATCTCTGGTCAGCCACGCTCAGGAAAACAAGACACATTTGCTGGTCTGGAGTGGACACAAGTCCCATGCACTCCAGCATCTCATCCGAGAATCACCCGCAGCAAATATTTCAGGTGAAAACCCCAGTGGGTGGACAAGGAATACTCTGCTCCCAAAAGCAATGTCCCCTGTCTATAACAGCTAGAACTTAGCTTGAATACTGGAGCCTTTCTTCCATTTAAGAAGCTTTTCTAAGCATTAGCTTCGACAACCCTGGACATTTACCATTCATGTTATTATCTGCTCTGATCCCTCTTCAAATTTTACTAGTTTCTTGCGCCCAGCACTGGTACTTCTTGGCTCAGATTCACAAAGCTACTGGCCATAGTGCTACACTCTCAAACAAGACCTGTTGAAGCGGAAGCGACTTTTCCATTTAAAACCAATCCACTACCAGTGAATGCAGAAAGAACTGAAAAAAAAAAAAAAATCTCGCTTGTGGCAATTCTACTCCAGTCTTCTCTGAACCTACATGTAGCAACATGACTTCAGCCATGCTGCTATCCATCTGTAACTGTTAAAGGCATCTGAGTTCCACTGAAGTTTTTACATTTTCCTCCCTAAAAACTGCAGGAGCTCAACAGAAATTGCCATCAGAAACCACAAGCTCTTTCTGCACGCAAACTGTAGAATGACAGCAGGGTTTGGGGAGGGTGGAGGGATGGGAAGAGCTTAAAAGTATCAGAGAATAAATTCAATGTTTGGGCTCTAAATAGCTTACCTCGATAAGGGAACCCAGTTCCTAAATCTGAACAAAGATTCAGCAAATTACAAGCAAGTTTTCCTATCTACACATACCCTTGTAACCCGCTGCAGAAGCGCGGGGAAGTGCCCCACACACAAAAGTGAGGCCTGTCGAGTAATTCAGTGGCAACGCCAACACATTCTGCTTGCTGCAAACAAATTCTCTGGTTTTGTATTGTCTGTTACATAGAGAAATGAGAAAAGAAACTCTTCACTCTGGGAAAACCAATAGAAAATCCACTGTTGCTCTCACGTGCAGGATTTCCTAGCAAGGTACCACCGCAGTCGGAGCCGTCAGCAAAAGCGGTGCCTGAGCCAAGAGAAAGAACTGAGCATATGGTTCTTGTACCGTGTACTGTATGGGGTCAGGAACATGTTATCTTACAAAGATTTAATTACTTTTCTACCACCCTGCATGCAAGCAGTGTGAAGGAGCATGTTTCCTGAGCTTTGCTCTGTGGTGGCTTAAGAACATCATACCAAGATCGCTGTTTTCATAGGCACGTTGAGTCTTGACACAAGTGTGTCAGGAACAGCCATGGGAAGCTAAGAACTAATTCCACGTGAGCTGGAATTGAACCAACACGAGCCAGAAGAGCAATCAATATCCTTCAAGCACATCTCCAGCTTTATAATTTTACAAGCTTTATAGGCTGCACCTGAGAAGACTAAAACAAAATAAAAAAGACACAAGCAGGTTCCAAGTGAGGCTTGCACTGAGTTTGCTGAGTTCACGAGGCGCAGAAAGGAGTTCCCATCCTGTTCACACAGACCCTGCACACACAGACAGTTCTGCAAACAGCCCACAGAGACCCAAAGTACATTTCCCCTGTTTGTTCTCCAAACTGACAGCTCCATTACAGCTTTTTAAGCCCTTCTGCGTATGGGGGGAGCCAGGGCACAGTTTGAATCTACGGTGGGAAATGACTGAAGAGTTTTGTTGAAGGCATGAGGAATTTGACCAGGATCTTGCCTTTCTCAGGCTGGTCCTTATGAACATAAAAAGGCCAGAAGGGACAAGGGGACGCATCACGGTACCTCATCTGCTGTTTACTACAGGGCATAAACTGCTACCCTGCAGTGTTATAACCAGCAGAGCTCTGCTTTTATTCAGATATTCCTGATGCTGGTTTGCAGCGTTAACAGAAGTAGTTAAAAACTGGACAAACCAGACCAGACTGATAAGGTGATGCAACTCTAGAAAAGACAGTGTCCTTTACATCTTTTCATAACTGAATTACATGATGTGAAAATGCAAAACCTCTAAAACTGACAAGCACCAAATGAGCATCTGCAAGAGCTCCCCCAACTCTGTAAAATTAACGTCTTATCTTTGTTACTTTAAAGTGTTCATTCAAATTTGAAGAAGACTGTTTTGACACACAGCTGGTCAGTTTGCGATGCCCGGACAGCACTTTTTAGTTAAAACCAAAAGGAACCATGCATCTGTGTTTCATTTGCTGCAGACATTTCTGCAGAGAGATCAAGAAGTTTCATAATGTAGCAGGACGTGTTACTCTACACCAGGGAATTCAATTCACTTTAAGGTCAGCCTGTACCTTCCCTGTAATCAAATGGTTCCAAAACCCTCCCAAAGCCAGAACAGGTGTTTCATTCATACTGTCTGTCTACCTGGCAAGGAACTAAATACTTTCTTTTAAAGCCTAAAGTCTGTATTATTCTGGGGCTGTCTCCTAGGCATGCTCCAGGCTTGGGCATCATTAGCTACATGTTTTTCTTTGCACAAAGCAAACAGGAACACAGCTGCTTTTATGTTAATAACTAAATCATGCTTTAAATTTATGCCACACAGCCCTCCCTTCAGCCAGAAGGGCCCTGCAGATTTAACGAGCTGACATGTCAACAGAGATCAGTTCACCCACCAGAAAAGTGCAGCTACTTCTAGGGTGAGACATGGGAGCCGTTTAGCGCTGCAGAAAAGTAGATGACCGCATGGAGTTGAAGCCACAGAGGAAGGAACGGGATGAGTGAATGTGCTCAGGATGAAAACCAGTGCAATTATGGGAATTAACGCACTCGCTCGAGTGTGAAAGAGCCGTGGGGGCAAGCTAGAGACACACAGAACACACTTTTACTTCTTGTCAGAAAGGTGGGACATATCCAGCACTGCAAATGGGAGACTGACTCAAGCCTGACTCAGAGAATAGAATTTTTCCTACTATGTCATTGTAACTTCTTTGAATACCAGGAAGTTCATTCTCCCACAGATTGCTTCACCCGGGGTTGTTTCTGTACCCTGTGGCTACGCGCACAAATGTTCTTCGGGCACGGGGTCACGACAGACCCTTGCTGGCTTCCACAAACATCAGATCACAACCAATTTTTCAAGATCTAGGTGGAAATTATTAGTAGCAAGGAACTTCAGGGATTTCAGAAAAAAAAACCAAAACCAAACATTAGCACTTCTCATGCAAATACACACATTTCTTTGCAGGAGGGGAAGGAACAATTGGTGCCAATAAGGGTTGCTTGGGTTAAATCATCCACTGCGTATCCACTGAACGAGTTTCTTTTCCCCTTGCCATTCTTGAGAGCTGGTGCTAAAGTCACAAATAACTCCAAAAACAATAGGTCCTGGAGCAAGTTAGTAACTGACATGGCAAAAGGAAGATTTCATCCAGATCAGGAAGGCAAGACACCAGCGGGCCGTTGCCCGGTTTGCCTCTGCCCTTGGCAACGGTGTTCCCATTAACTGCACATCTGTTCAGCTGGAAAGGTCCAAGTTTGCTTAGATCAGGGAAATGCTCTGATTTCATTAGCGCTACTAAACCAGCACCAAAACGAGGTTGAGTGCTGTGTTTGATAGGTAACGAGCTGTCTACAGGGAACACAGCATTGATACAGATATACCGGCCCCCAGGCAAGCGCAGAGCTCCTACTATGAAAACAACTTCTACCTTCAGACTGGTCTTTTGTCAGTAACTTTTGCCACTTACGTTCCGGGACTTTAAGGTCAGACTTCTCCTTTCCTATAATCAGATTGATCCAAATCTACTTTTCTGGTTTTGCATGGAAAACCTTTGTACTTGCAATCCAGATTTAACTGGAGCCACAAGATGGCCCGGGCACACACTCAAACGCCCAGTATGAACGTAAATGGTTCCTATTAGGGCTAATTACACTATCATATCATATAGAGCTAATTTCCCCAGGACTGATGAGACCCAAATCATGCCTTAAAGCCTCTCCACTATCAATTTCTAGTACACAGGCTTCATGGGGAGACTGCCTTCTCTGCCATACAGGATAGCAGTATTGGCATTTTCCTATTAAGTCCTTTTTATTTACTGAGAAATAATACATAGTAAACGAAAAGTGTAATTAGGAAAAAAACAACAGACCGCAGTAACATTACAAATGCCAAGCTGGCCCCACAAGAAGGACCATCTCAATGAATATCCCACACCAGCAGATGTCCTTTGGTTTTCACGTGTGTTTTGCCAGCTGAAGGGGATGCCCAGTCCAACACACAGTGGCTGCGGCTCCCCAAAGGAATCAGCAACACTTACAGGAAGGTGCACAAACCCAGCAACCCGATGGACTTGTTGGACTAAGCAGAACAAACAATTAAATTTGGAATTTCCCTGTTACCTCCAATCTGCAGTTTAGCTTGGTGTTTAAAAATGCACAAGGCTGAATGAAGCAGTGAAGACACATTCCAGCCAAAAAGCTCCAGTTTTTGCTGCTCTGCAGCAGCTTTTCTAATTGTGCTGCACGTGTTTTCCCAGATGAAATAAGAACTGTGAGTCTTACAAACAGTGCCAGCTGCTAAAGAGGTTAGATGAAAAGTTGGAAAAAAAAATGCTAAAAATGAGGGGGTTTCTTCCCTCATCCCTTTCAAAGCAGTTTTTGAACGTGGGAAATAACTTTGTTCCCCACGTCCAGCAAGCTGAACGGCCAATACCAGCAGCACTGGTATAGTGAGTATGTGGGGGCTCTGCCAGGAGGTCTCTGGCACATGGGCAGCTGTGCTGGGGTCACCGAGCAGCCACGGGGCTGCGGCTGCAAGACGGGAAGCAAAGACCAACCACTCGTCACGCTGCCTCGAGCATTACTTGTCGGAATTATAGACTAAGACCATCACTGGAACCTTCTGCGTACAAGCTGTCAAGGCAAAAACAAGTCTCAATGCACAGGTTTTGTGTTTTCTTCTCACTTCGGACTGGGCAAGGGCTACAGAACGTGAGGGAGAGGATAACTCCTCTGGAGTGGACAAACAGAAGGAGCTGGCATCCTACGTGTGCACCATTGACATTAAACACCCTCACGTTTGCATTATTTCGTTTGAGCACATTAGGAGACACAAATATGGTACTGCTAACTCTGCCCAGTAGTCCCTGTCCTTTCCCAGGGCAGAGGCTGCAATGCAAAGGAAAAAAGTCAACAGAAATTTGTGTGCAATGCCTCAGCCCCCACGGCTGGGGAAGGTCAAACAGCCTCTGCTTGCTGTACCCACAGTGCTGGTGTTGGGGACACGATTCCAGCAAAAGCAGCGATCGCAGCCGCAGTGTTTGGTGTGCGGCGGGTCCATCTGGAGCACCCCGGCCCCTCCATTTGGGGGCACCTGTTGGTACTGGTGTGAGCTGTGCTGCAGCCACTCGGAATGGAACGTGGCCCAGCACCGCTGCAGGCTGGTTTAGCATCATCTCCACACAGATGTGGTTGAGTTCATACCTGCATTTTCCACTTATTTCAGAGCTGGAAACAGAGAGGTTAGTTACTACCCAAGACCCCACAGGGCACAAGGCAGTGCTGGATGACAGAGTTTAGCTCCAGCTGCACATTGTGGGCTCTGCCGATGGGGAATGCTTTACTTTTTTTTTTTTTTTTCCCCTCAGGGATACACTCAATCCAAGCACAATATTGACAATAAACTCTTCTTTCCGAGATTCCCAGTCCTAATCCATGGGACTTGCAGAGGGCGAAAGCATTGTAATGAAATATTAGCAAGGGTTGCCTTGGTAACTGCCCAGATGAAGCCCTCTTATATTCACTGAAGTTCTCCCAGCGTGACTAATACCTCCTGGGCTGTAGTTACACCACTCTGAGAGTCCTGAATGCATGACCAAGTCAGCAGAGCAAACACACTCAAGCCCCATTTATACAGTTACGGCTTAATCTGATTATTTTGCAGTTTCACTAAGTGCAAGAGAAATTTGCGGCGAGTCCATCTGCAATCATTAGCTCCTCACTTTCATCTTGTTCCTCTCACTAATTCAAGCTAGGATTTCCCATTCTGCAGTTCCTAAGAAAAACCAGCAACCTAACAGCTGAGTGCGAATTGCAGTCATCTGTTAAAATGCATTTGGTAACATTTTCTTTATCCTGTTAACCTTATCAGTGAGCATAACAGGTGGGGAATGTGGAGGCCCTTCATGCAATGCAAAGCAAGATGCACTCCATGTAAAGGCCTTGCCAGCCCCTCTGCTGCAAAATCCGGATCACAATTTCCAGCAGCTTAAAACCAGCAGAACCGTGGGACACAGAGGAAGGCGCCGGCAGAGATCTCAGCTGACCTGAACAAGTCTTTTTCCCCCATCACGTCCCTCTCCACACGCTCCCTGGCACTACACGCACGCCCTTCCCCTTCTGCTGGGTGGAATCTGAACTGCTCAGGTATGTGTCCTTGGCCATGCGTGGCTTCAGGCTTGCACAGAAGACGGATTTTCTTCTGCTTCAGTGGGAGCCTGCAAAGAAAGCCTTGGACTGCAGTCCTGCTGTCCCCAGGAAGGCTGGCACCATCCCACCCACAGGACTGGGCCAGGGGGAAACCTAAATGGTTCCTTTGTGAGCCGCAGCTGACAGCAGCAAGACATTATCATTACTCCAAACTTGGGCTCACTCCTTGTGCTGGCTCCCTCCATCTCAGCTGTCTCCCCAGCCCTTAATTCTCCTTTTGCAAAGCTCCTTTCACTGCCAGGACTAAGGATTTATAGATCCCAGAGGGAATGAGCCAGTGCCCTGATCCTCCCTTGCTCTTATTTCTAGGAGTACGATTCATTTCCCTGACTGGGATCGGGGGCAGAGCGCCTGCAAGAGAGGAAAACTCACAAGGTCAAGAGTTCTCATCTGTTTAAAACTTTTTGGAAATATCTTCCTTTGACAAGATAATCTCAGAATTCAGACCCCCCCCCCATTTCTGTCCAGCACATCAAGCTCCCAAGAGTCCTGCTTCAGATGTGAGAGAGGGCGATTGCAATATCAGAGAGAGAACGCGAAGGTGACAATGTGCACTGTGATGTCAAATGAGGGGGGATGCTAATAGCTGTTCCAGCAATTGAGCTGAAAGGCTGAGGACAGCCCAGCGAGCACTGTGTAGCTCCTACAAGGAGCTAGATATTATTGTGGCTACAAGCTCACTTGGTTCTCCACACCTGCCTGTGGGCTTTCATCTCCAAGTGGGACGTGAGCCATAACCATATCCTCTGCAGGGGCCTTGCTTTCCTGGTGAAAGCAAAAGGTGGCAGAAGTTTTGGATCTCCTTCCTACAACAAAGGGCTGCTGCGCGTCTGCAGCTGCGGCTCCTGCAGATGTATCTGGCTCAGCTCAGAAACAAGCAGCACCAGATTCGCTCTCAGAACAGCTGCCGCAGGGCAGAGCTGCTTCCAGGCTGCAATATTCGCCTGACCGGCTGGTAAAAACTAGGACAGCTGCTCTGCACGGGGTACTCGAACCTCCTGGTGCCTGCCCTGGACTCGGATCAGCACAGCCTATTGCTGATAATAAAGGCTTCTTTAACAACAAAGGAAAAATAAATATAGCAGCAAATCCCTCCTGGCACTGGGGACCTGTGGTTTGGTTTTGTGCTGCACTAAGTTGCATACAAACCAGCTTTTAAGAGTCAATTTATAGAGGGTACAAGAAAACATATTATTGTCCACTCTTAAGCTGTTCACCATTACCAGCTGACTCACCTTCTAAATGCAAACTGCGGTAACAGGGGTATTTATGCCTTTCGTTAGCATTTGTCCCTTGCATGCAGCACGAGTGAGTTTTCACACCTGTGTCTGCCATAGATAAGAACCAGCCATGGTTTGGGCTCCACATCAGGAAAAGATTTTACATATTTCCATTGTCACAGCCATTAATCTGAAATCTAAATTACTTCCTATTTGTGAAAGCATCGGACTTTTTTCCATGCAGATTATTCCTACAGTAGCTTAATAGGATCAGCTAGCTATTTTGCACTTAAAAAAAAATCCCCCCAGTAGGAAGAGATAGCAAATAGGAAAATAGATGCTTTATCCAAAATAGAAGAGCTATAAGCCTGTTTCTAACACCACAGAGAACGATGGTGCCACAGCCAAGAACCTCAGCTACAGCTGAGGCTCAAATCCCTTCTCTACCAGTTTCCTGCATGACTTTAGACACATCACTTACTTTCTCTTTGCCTCTCTTCATCAACTCAAAAAGTAGTAGTAGTCATAGGGTATGATGAGAACAAAAGCTGTGAGATGCTCAGCTGTCAAATGTAAAAAAAAAAAAAGAAAATTAACAGAGAAGCACTTTGGGATCCCTGAGTGCAAAATTGAGTGTGGTTTTCCAGCCGTAACGCTTCAAATGAGGTAGCTGGAAACATAATAGAGAGTAGCCCTGGGTTTCTTCTCTGACTACCGGTTTTCAGCAGGAGATTTTCCTCCCCTGCAGTAACCTCCAATTTCCTCAGCACTTCAAGAAAGGTTTGTGTTCTATGTAACCTTTATGCAGTCGTCCAGGTAACCAAAGAAATATTCTTAAATTCACAATGACTGGTTTGCTGGGATAGATCCTGTTACTGCTTTTAAATACTATGCATTAATATCAAGGATAACATTTTAAATAAAGAAAAAAGAAACCTCATAACCACAGCTGGACTACTTGTGGGAGGTTTCTCCTCAGTTTTCAAAGATCCTTGAAAAACTGGCAAGGAAACCAAAAGCTATTTTACTTTCTTTAGGAACACTAAAGGGAAAAAGGTACTTTGTGGATAAGGAGATTAAAATTACAAATACACTATATGGAAATTTTATAGTAATTAAAGTCATTATCTTGATTGTATACTGTAATTTCAGCTGGTTTCAGGTTTTAGAATTTTATTTAAAGGAGCCACATTATTAAGAGCTTCAGATGTGGAATTACTGCTGAAAGGTATCCACTCTGGATTGATCCATAGCTCTGAACTTTTAAGGTCTCCCAAGATGAAAGCCATTTGGAAACTCCTTATGTGATTTATGCATATAGGGCCTGACATCCTCATCTTCATGCGAGGGGATTTATTCCTTCTCTAATGAGGTGAAGGTCAGGCATGCCACGCTCGTTCTGGAAACGGAGAGGGTACGGGCGTGTGCCCATTGGCATTCTTGCCTTGAGCTCTGCACTTGAAGCATGAGGTATGAATAAAGGAATTTAATTAGTTCTTGCCTGCTTCTATTAAACCACTCTGGAGGGAGGGATGCAGAGACAGTGTAATAAAGAGGGTATGTGATTTGCATGCTAATAAAGGCACATACACTTTCTGCGGACAAGCTTTGACTTGATACCGAGATTAGAACTTGCACTAAGCCCAACCTTGTTCCAAAGTGAGCCTGCCACACACAGCAGTGCGAGTTTCACGGGGTTTTAAAGTTAATTACAATCCATTCTGCTTTTGCTGTTTAATGTCTCTCTGGCTGTTCCCTGCCCTGCAGCTCACTGAAAAAGCAGATCAAGTGCTTTGGGGTGTTTATCAAATCCTTATTATTACAGGCACTCACTGGGTTTGGGAGAGGAAGCTCCAGATTCTCTTTTGCTGTTTGTTGATCATATTTAGGGCTGGAGAGAACGGATGAGACCTGCTCCCCGCACACAAGGGACCGAGGCTGCGGTTCCACAACATGTTGTCTTTGGCAGCAGTGTCGACCTAATCTGTTTCTGCCCTTTTTCCCCTTCTGGTTGTGCCAACAGAACCATTTGTGGAACCAGGCTGTGAACCAGAATATGGACCTGACCCGGCTATAAAAAGGGGTGTAAACAATTTTTTTACAGTTTATTTTTTTTAAGCTATCTTAAGCCATTTAAGAAATAGCCTTCCCTGTGAGACTGCACAAGTCGTACATCTGGAAACACAACTATTACTGTTAACACAGGTAAACACTAGAAGTTCTTGAAAGGGACATCCAGCTCTTGCTGATTTAAGACAGCAGTTCCTAATGTTAAGAGCAATATGGTAAAGCAAAGTGGAGTGTCACTACGCCAGAACCGAAAGTGATCTGTCCATTTCAGGGGAGAGAAAGACAGGTCCATGCACTTACAGCAGAGCTTGTAGTTCTTGGAGCACGCATAAGTTGTGCTGTTTCAGCTAGCCTTACAGATCTTGTTAGGGGAAAATCCCAAATGTTTTGCTGAAGTAGTCTTCAGCCAAATCCAGATTTGCAATAGGGATAGGAGAGTTAATGAGAAAGATGAATCAGCTGCAGTGATCAGCAGCAAAAGAGAAAAAAAAAAATTAAATGCTTATCTGGGTGCTGGATTGAGTCCTTGATTTCCATGAGTTTCCTACATGGTCTTGGAAGAATTCTTGCTTGCACCCCAGTTTCCCAGCTGTAAGACGGGTACAACAGCACTGCAGACACAGCAGTCGAGGCGCTAGATACTGAGGTAAAACACTCTCCTAAGGTAACGGAAGAAAAAGACTCACGTAACAGCACACGGTGTCAGCAGGGGACAGGGAGCTCCTACCCACTGCAGGGACAAGGTGGCCATGGGACCTCCTGACAGGAGTTCCGAAGCACAGCCATGTTCTCAGGGAGAGACCTGGGTGGTCTCTGATGCAGCTCGCACTGGTAATTTGCAATAAAACACTGTCTTGGCAACATACCACAAACACCTTCCTACTAAATGAAAGCCCAGCTTTGTCCCTGGAGCATAGTGTTCAACCTGACACAGCTGCTCTGAACACGCTCCAAAGGCCCTGCAGAGGGTGGGAGGCACCTGGGAAAACCCAGCAGAAGTGCAGGTGAAACAACCTCCTCGTTTCTCCCAAATCCCTCGGCTTACAGTGCAGCCGTGGCTTTTGCATTGGGAGTTTAACCACACCACGCTTGCTCCATGGGTTCTTCTTTGCCAGATCTTCCCTGCCTCACTGAGCCACCTGCACCAGCTGGACTTGGGACCTTCGCCTCCCCACCCATCCCATCCCAAAGGGTGGGAACGTCTCTCTTGTTGAGCTGCATCCAAAGGCTCCCAGAAGCCAGGCTCTGGGAAATCACAATCTTGGTGAAGCAGGAGCCAGCCAGAGGTTTAGTTCTTCTGCTTTACCACCTGCTGTGCATTAGCAACTAATCATTAACCTCCTCCTCTATGGTGAACCTCCAGATACACTCATACAGATGGATCTCAAGATCAAAAATATCCTAACTCTCATGTGTGGGTAAAGACTCATTTGAATGCATTTTCCCCTCCTCCAAAGTACATTACTATCACTGGTCAGTAGAAGCTTATTTCAAATATAGCAAATCCCCCATATGTGCAACGGGCTGGACTTTTCAAAGGCTGCAGCCATCATAACCCAGTTCCTAAATATTCAGTTTTTGGGAAGATCAACCTTCACAGTTTTTAACTCCAGAGTATTTCACAAAGTGTACTAAAAGATCAAGATTTTTTTGAGAGATATGTGATTTGCAATCCAAATTTGTACACTGTAAAATGGTTACATTTTAAGGTAAGCCGTAAACTTCTGAAAATCAGACATGCTACACCAGACACTCAAGATCAATAGCTCTTCAGAAGTGCTGCCCTGCATGCAAAAGATTAGAAGAATAGGATCCTGCATGAATATGCAGAAATGTATAGAATGACAGAGGGTTGCTGTTCTGTCATATAACACTGAAGCTTCACTGTCAAACTCCTTCCCTGAGAACATCACAGCACCATCAAGCCAGTAGTAAATCCCCAAATTATTTGACAAGGACATACATCCTGTTACTTTGCTTTACAACTGCAGAAATTAAGGCAAACAACAATCATGTCATTTACACAAGGTCACAGTGAGTCCATGCCGGATTTCCTTAAAATAGTTGAAAATCCCCCATGAACATCTCCACTGTCTCCATACAACAAGTTTGAAAGGAGATGAGTTGGGGAATAGCACGAACTCCACCAAAGAAAATGAATCCCTACAGAATTCCTCAAGAATGCAGAAAAACCCTGCAATCCTTCCCAATATTTTTTCTACTCTCTTGGTGATTACTAATCTTTACGGAGTTTACATTCCATCTATCATTTTTATAACCAGAGATCAAAAAGGGATTACGACCGGGGGCTGCAAGCTATTCACACAGGGACCCTGTTTATCTAAGCAAAGAGAGCAGCTCTCCCACTTTAACCATTTATATGGTGGCAGAAACATAACAACCTGGGACATGTGCAGAGGTAATTTGCTGTCCTACACCAGCAATTTAGATGGTGCCATTTATATCAGCAGAAGCATCTCTGAATACGTATCAGTCGCAAACAACAAGCACGCGCCCCGAGCAGATTTCAATTGTTACACCCATTTTACATCCAACTTTTTTTTGAAATTAATGTCAATAATTACATCCCTTCTTCGGCACAGCCGGGAGTGCGCTGGGAGCTGGAAGCGCTCTGACGACGGAGCGCTGTGACCCAGAGACCCCTGGCAGGCATAATTTAGAAAAGTCAAAGCGCTGATCTAAATTCATATTAAAGGTCAAATCATCCCCTTGGGGCTCACTGGAGCCAAAGCTCAGCTACAAGAACTCAGCTGCCCAGGTTGACCAGAAAGCAACTGAAGTCCAGCCCATGCTGCTGGATTGAGCGGATCTCAGTCACCAATGCCTACTCTCCTGGATAAAAATGATGGTTATTTGAGATGTAGCTGAGACCTCTTAACCATAACAAATAATGATGTTGGAAAGGGTTCCTTTGATCCTCAGCAAAAATTACAGCCCTGATATCAGAAATACTTCAGTTTTTGTTTTGAAGCAATAAGTGGTATTACCTGGCTTCCACTTCCTTTTGAGCTGGAAGGCTAAAAGAAAAGAAAAACAACAAAACCACAACAACAAAAAGGAGCAAGACCTTAAAAAAAGACAGTAAAATACCTGTAAATATTCAGTAGCTAAAATGAAATTGATTCCTTGATGCATGACAGCATCTTCTTAAATATCATGAAGAACAGAGCCTGCTCTAATCTAGACAGTTATATATAATAAGAACAAAACAACAGATGAAGGGAAGGAAAAGGGACCTCGGGAGACTTTTTGGAGCAGGAAGGGATTTCCAGGTTACGGCAAAGAGAGAGAGTCAGGGATTTAATGCCTGTAAGGTCATTTTGCAGACTTTCTGAGGAGTGGATTCTCCCCCGGTATTTGCTTGCAGAATGCCCTGATGCCGCCGAAGTACTGTATAAATTACACAATAACCAAGAGGAGTGGGACTGGCAGGCTTGATGGGCCTTTACCCTGGTTTAAAGACCACTCCCTCTACACAGATCCTTGCATGTTATTTCAAAAGAAGCTGGCATCCACTCAGTTTTTTCCTGCCAGGTGTGTTTTTCATCTCCTGCTCCCATCCTCAGCAAACACCGGCATTCGGAGCGGCTGGGTACCAGCTGTCCTGCCTGTGCACAGCCAGAGAACGGGCACAGGACTCTTTTGTGCTTTGCTGCAAGATAAGCCACACAGACTGAGCTGCTATAACAACTGGAAACTAGCATTAAAAACACATATGAACATGCACGCCCAGGTCTTTAGTTGATGGGGAGAGGAAGAGTTAACTTCAAAACGAAACCCAGCAGCCCCAACCTTTAGACAGGAGCTGTCTACTTGCAGTAAGTCAGGTCTGGGGGTGCTTTGCATCCCAGAAAGGTGACCAGCAATCTGCTGAAGCAGCTCTCGCCCATCCTCGGCGTGAGCAAACGCAGCATGACGGATCCCTCCCCGAAAATTAATCTTCTGTGGGTTTGGCTTCAGCTAATGCCAGGACCCCTGGGGCAGAGACGGGCTGTGCTGCTGCTCTGTGTACCAGGAGAAAGTCCCTTTGGCTACAGCACACCCTGCAACAGGGGAGCCGAGGCTTTCCAGGGTGCTCTCGGCAGCTCCCCGCTCCCACCCCTGCAGCTCTGAGCACCCCCCGAAATCCACAGCCCCTCCCTGCCTCCCCCGCAGCTCACTGCTGCCTTTGCCGTCAAAAGCAAGCCTTGGGGATAACCGCAGACAGCTCTGGGAGGCAAAGGTTACAGGTGTGCCCCGCACTCCCTCCTGGGTGAACCCACACTGGCGGCAGAACGATGTCCAGGCCCCGGGGTGACAGCTTGACGAATGACATGCCACATCAAGGCTGGCAGCTTCTTTGCCTGGGAGGAGCAGAGAGGTTCACGAGCATTCTTCTCCTCTGAAATCATTCCCCTGCCTGACTGCCATTTCTAGCCCCCGTAGCTCATTTTTTTTTTTTTTTTGCCCTAGTAAACTGTTTTAAGATAAAAGGTACCAGGAGAAGGTGCCCGCCTTGAGGTGAGGCCAGTCGTCACTCCAGGGATCGCCCCGCTTCGTGGCTGGGGGTTTTCTCAGTCACCTCCCGGCACGATGAGGTGGCTGTGGCAAAGGGGACAAATGCCACGGGGGACCTGGCACTGTCTTCTCACCCCTTTCTTAGCTGTGCAACATGGAGAGACAGGACAGATCCTCATCCCACAGGTCACTCCTGGTTCTTCAGAGCACTGTAGTTAGTGGGTATCTGCTTTGTCTTCTTCCCAGCTTGGACACTGGCTCTTTTAGCTCTGAAAAGACGACGTAAGAGCTGTTCTGGAGGCTGGTGGGTACCCTTCATTTCCAGAACTGGTGGGAGCAGAAGTCACCAAAGCACAAGCCATTAACTCCCGTCATTCCCTTACTCCAGGCAAAGCAGAGATATGCTGCCACATTAAAATATAACCCTTCAGAGTCCCTTTCTGCTACAGGCAGAGGCCCTCTAAGGTCGGCAGGAGACTCTCCAGCCACACCAGCATCTATGGATCAAACCTAAAGATTTGTTCTTTGTCGGATCCTGCCCCGCGTGTAGTGCAGAGCCACCACCAGCACTGCACGGCCATGCAGCCTCACAGGTCCTCAGCTCCCCCACTCACTAAAAAATCTGCAGAAAGAGCCAAGTCCATGTAGAAAAATGTGTATTTAAAAAAAACCCTGAAGATGTAAAACATGCGAGACTGTAGAACTCTTTTTACTAAAAGAAAGCAGACAAGGCAAGAAATACCAAGGAAGAGCCTTGAGCCCCGAAGCTGCAGGCATCACTCAGACCGCTGTGTTGTAGCATGGACACCAAATGGATGGGAAAGTACAGCCTGCAGCTCTCCGCCACGTCCAGGAAGGACCAAGGCCCTTCCCCCTCTGTTTTGGCAGTTTCAAGTGACATATCCGACCATGGCTCATAAATCTCAGCTAACCAGCGCATTTCCTTAGGCCCCCGTATCTTTGTTTAATCACTTTCTCTAGACCTTGCTGACTTTCCAGATCTTGCATGCAACAGCTCAGCAGTTCCAGCAAGTGACATAAATGAATTCAGCGGCCCAAAATACCACCCCCACGGGCTTCGGTAGAGCTGTTTCACAGCAGTGCCCCACACCAAGAGCTGGCCTGGACAAAGGTTTACTGTTAGATATGTCCGCTTGTGAGGTTTAACATGCATCATCTACCATGCTGACAAAGATTAAATGAGTCATCCTTTAGCAAGTGTTCAGCTGGCCAAACTCAATCTCGTGGGGATCTTTGACTGTAACTCAAGCTACTTAAATCTGTTCTACATTAGACTCCTGTCAGCCAAAATGGCTTAATTTAAAACGTATGTTGGGGTGTAATCACGCTTTTCAAAGCAGGCTTGATAAAACCCAAAGGTGCTTGAAAACCCAAAGCCGTACAAATGACTTTTCACAAAAACCTCCTAAATATGTAAGCCAAACAGTCTGCTCTTCTGAGAGAGCAGGAATCTGACTCAAAATGCACTTGGGTTACATCATGTCTCCATCTGATCCATGGGAAAAAGCTGGTATTAGTACAAGACACAGTAGCAAAGAGTTTAAATTGTCCATGTCTGGGGACTGTTCTTTGAGTTTTCAGTAAACGCCTGCTATTAAAATCCCTGTGCTGTAAATAGTCCAAAATCAACTATAATTTTAGCCTGCGACTCAAGCAGAATTTAAAAAAAATATTTTAGAAGCAAAACAAAAGATGCTTCACTTTCATTTCTGAGCTACAAAACAGCTGAGTTTGGATTGGGGGAGGGGACACGAATTCTCCTACAGAAATAAAGAGAGAGTGGGTTATATTTCACAGAGTTTTAAATGTAATATGTTGGCCATGGAACTCCAGAGAATACAATGTCCCATGCATCCTGGCATTTTCTATCATTGTAAGACTCTAACCTAACATTTGAAAATTAGAGGTTGGTATTTGCATGGGATAATAGTTTAATCTTTGTGAGAGTGGAAGGGCCTGGCTGGCAGTGGGGTGAGGATCAGGTATTAAGATGCATTGTTATAAATGGGGACAATCAGCGAGAGCTGTCAGGATGGCTTTTGTTAGGATTACCAAAGTAATATCCAGAAGTGAAGATGCTCATAGGAAACCAGATGCCAAATGCAGCAGTGTTTTGCGTTGCAGCAATTAGAAAAACTGGTGATGACTCGTTACAAAAGAGACTCACCATGTGCATACAGACACGCACATTTTTGCAAACAGAAGAAAACCCCCTCACAAAATATACTGTCCTAATGACACTTTCAGAAAGCATCTAGTATAGAACTTACACTTCTCCCAAGCCCTTAACATTTGTTGTATATTTATACCAAGGTAAAACCCATTAAAAACGATGCCCTGTGTGATAATGAACCACGCTATGACATGATGAGCTATTTCTACATGCAAGGGACTTATATTTGGGCAGTAAACTGCACGGACAGTTGTACCACGTTTGCCTCTACACTTGCTCCCCCCTCGAGTGAACGTGCTTGGAAGGGGCCGTGCCACAGGCAGCAATCTCAGCCAGGACACAGTCACACCAGGGTAAGGTGGAGAAGCTTTTGGACTCTAACGTTGTCTCCTAGACCAGTTCTCGAAGCTGGTGTGAATTCCTGTGGGCGTCTCTCCATTCAGTTCAAAGACATCACACTTGTCTGAGCATAAGTTAATTTTCCCAACACTTGGGAAAAAAAACCCACCACAGATGGTGCAAAAAGGATATACTCACTTGCCTCCATACCAAACACTGCAACAAAAACATAAAACCACACGAATAGGGTGAAGTCAGCGTACGCAGGCAGTTGCTGTCTGTCATCAGCAGAGCAAGTGGCCCCTACAATTAAGACCGCAGGCTCCGTCTGGTTTTGGCATCATTCATTTCTAATAGCTGCTGCCATATAATATACAGATGCTGTAGGTGAAATTAAACCTGAAACGCCACCACAATATATCATTTTTATCCCAATATCTGAAGTGAAAGGTATGCTCATGCTGGAATGCAACAATTTAAGTGTTGTTCCTGTCAATCTTCAAAAGCATTTGCAGTCAAATTGAGCTGCTCAAACTACTTTATTCCATTTGAAAAAATATGAGTAATAAAAGTAGTGTTAGATGATGAGCACGGGAGACAGGTGATGCTGAAATGAATTAGTGTGTAAAGTCCTGGGGACTTATCTGTATCTCTCCATCCTGCAGGAACCTGATCCTTGTAATATTTTGATATATGTGGTCCTGCTTCAGGAGCACAGAGGCAAGTGGAAACAGCAGGAAAAAAACCAGTGTCTGAGTAAGTCTATGTCTAAATAGTGGGAAACACTGGGGTGGAGGCAGAGAACAGTTTTTGCACAGTAGAACCTGATCCCTGGGGGGCTTCCCCTGCAGATCCTCTCCTCAACAGTGGTAGCCAAACAATTCCTGTTATGAAGGCGAGTGACTTTTCCTTCCTCACCATTGCCCCAATTAACCTGGGCGATGCAGGCAGCAGAGAGCACCCTGTGTTCACAGCCGTGCACACTCCCATCCCCACACACCCTTGTCCATATGGGGAGCCCAAGGGAGGCCAAACAAAGGGATTTTTCAAATTTCAAGTATGTACTGTTAATACCACAGCTACAAACAGGATAAAAACAGGACCTAGCCTCTCTCTCCACTCAAAACCCACTGCTGCAGCGGCACTGCCTGTGCCAGTACAGTTGCAAGTCCTTTATCTTTGCAAACAGTGTCCTCGGCTCCCCATTCAGCCTGTTACATCTAACGCAGGATTTAGTTAATCATATACAGCAAGAACACAGCCCTCTTTGTCAGAGCCCTGCAAGCGTAAAAGACTATTCAGGCAATGGGTGGGCATCACTTGAAATTATGATACTAACGAGGGTCAAACGCTCCTTGTTTCCCTTCTGTTAGTCACATCGAGCCTGTGCAACGCAGTGGAAAACCTGCATCTGCCCACCTCTAGGTGCTGAACGGGCCAGTGCCCATCGAAGGGTCCCCTAATGACCCCCCCACCATGCTGGGGCTGCCCTGCAGACCTGGGCAGGCTGGAAGCACATGGTGGCTACAGCTCCCATCCCCAGAAATGCACGTGGCACCAGGAATCATGGAACCACAGAACACCAGGTTGGAAGTGACCACAAGGATCATCTGGTCCCACCTTTCTGGGAGAGGGCTACAGACTATCAGTCACTCCCAGGACGTTTGTCTTGGCAAGTAACTTTATGCATCTGTCGCCAACGCTACGAGACTGGCTGCCATGGAAGCTGGTGCCTCAGGGGTACAAAAATCTGTGTACGCCTGCACCCGGCAGTGCCTCTCCAGCACACAGGAGATGGGGGAATTTGGATTCCTACCACAAGCAAATTGCAGCGTTATTTCATCCCTCACTTTCCTACCATATGTGTGGCCTCCCTGCTTTTGGGATGGGGCTTGAATGCATCAGTAACATACAGCGGGGTTTGATGTAAACTCCACCAGCCCTTTCTCAGCCAACTACATCATGACATCTCAGCTGCTTAACCCGATCTCTGCTTGAAAACTTAAAGGATTTGGTCTGCTAGAGCGGCAGCAACTCAAGCAGCAGTTTCCAGAAGTGCCTCTTTGGGACTGAACCTCAAAGCTGACAAAACCACTCCACAGATGCACCTCACACCCGCTTGTGTCCAACCAGAAAGCTTATGGGGAAAGCCCAAGTCATGATTGCCTGAGGTAGACCCAAAGTGGACATGATGACCCAAAAGTTCCATTCCCTACACTCCTATAATGGTGTTTTCAAAATCAAAATTAGGAATGAGCTTATGTTGTCCTGGGCTGGCAAATGGCCACAGGCTGCCCTGTGTGGGCCAACCCACTGTCATCCCAGGACCTACAACAGCCAGGAGAAATGTGCATGGGCAGAATTCCTGAGTCCACAACTGGCCTCAAAAACCAGATAATATCATGGGAAAACACAGGGATGACCCCTGGGGGAAGCAATCCTGTATCCCCAACTGCCGTCTTGAGAGCAACTCTAAAGCTGTCTTCACTGCACATAATGCCATTAGTTTCTGTAACTGCAGTAACTGATTAATTGTTTGAGAGCTGACTATGAAACACACTGCCTGGATCTGAGCAATTATTAAAAAAAAAAAAAGCATATTCTACCAGCCAACTGTTTAATTATCAAGGGTATTCAGCACAGTGTGAAACTACTAGAAACACTTCAGATTTTCAGAACGAGCTATTCACTCTACTCCGTTTATTGGAAAGAGTCAGAGTACATAACAGGACATGAATGTGATTTATTCCTGTCCGTACCACCCATGCTGTGGGCTGCGATGGAAATGCCACAGATTCAGGTACGTACTCTTCAGTACGCTCCCAAGGGAGAAAGTGGACTGAACTTCTAAGAACTGGACACGATTCCCATTATGGAGAGAATTCCCTTGGTGGATTTGTACTACCTCATTTTCACCGTTGGCTTTATGTCACCCCTCTGAACCCCCTGATCTGCAGAGGGGAGTTTTTGGTGGTCTGGAGGAGGGCAGTGCCGAGCGCCGCCGTTTCGGGGGGATCTCACCCTCCTCTGGCACTGGAAGCTCTCCAGGGAGATAATGCTGTCACTGCGAGATGAGCCCACTAGGACTGCTGACACAGCATTTCTTTTCAAATGTAAACAGTGGTTCACGGTCCAAGAAAGCATTTCACACTGCCCAGCCCAAACATTTAGAAAAACCCCTCCTCTCCCTGAGTCTTGCTTCAGAATCTCAATTTAATTTTCATGAAGTTAATGAGCTCTGGTGCTTTTCATCTGCCTTTTGGTTTCTGTACCATCTTTGGGGTGTACTTCAAGTTTTTCCTTACAGACTTCAGGAGCAGAAATGCAGCTTTAAAAAAAAATGAAAGCTAAATATTAAGCTGCAAGCAAAACATCTGATATTGCAAGACATGATAAAATCACAGGAGCTGGCAGGACTGGCAGGCTGCCCTCTCCTCCTCCACCCCTGGCCTGTGTCCCTTTGTGAATTGGCCTTTGTTTGCTACAGATCCACTCTAGCGGTTTCTCACACCAGAAATTAAGCCCTATTTCATACAAACCTGGCCCAGAGGGCCTTTGGCTTCTAGCCAGAACATACATAGCATTTCTTTTTATTTGCTCTTCCTTTTTCAATCTCTCTCCCTTCAGGGTCCTGTTATTTTTTTCTAAAAAAAATCCTGATTTTACTGATTAAAGCGCTTACTTTCATGTCGATACATTTGTTTTGTACTGCCTTTGGGGTCACAGGGAAGTACAAATCATTTTGCATTTAATGGGAGCTGGGAGAAAGCTGAGGAGAAAAAGGGATATTATCAAGCAGATGCTGATATTAGCCTGGTGATGGCTCAGGACTGGAAAGGAGGGAAGTGGTATTTTCCTAGAATGAGACGGCCCGTGATGTGCCTGCAGCGGGCCGAGGGAACACGCTGTTATCAGCGGGGCCGTGCCAAAGGACGTGCCGCGAGAGTGGTGGGACACGGGGTCCCGTCACAGCTGCTGCACGCCTGGGGACAGGCATCCGAGACAGGGTACATCACCACACACGCTACACACGCCCACTGCAATACACGCTGCCGTTTCCCTTAGCGCCGTAGCTTCAAAATTACAGGGAAAATAGCACCCAACGAGCTGGTCTCTCAGCACAAACCCTGCGTTGCAGAAGGGAGCCAGATGCCTGACACCAGAGACAGTCGCTCCAGGCCATGCCTCTGCCAGATGTAGTCGCCTGCATCTGGCACACATGTGCAGTCAGTCAGGGCCAGATTTCTTGTCCTACCAGACGTGGCCGTGCTGCCAGCTGCTTCCCACAGGGCTGCTCCTCTCCTGCTGCAGAACGCTGTTGGTTTCTTGGCTTTGCTCCCGCTGAACTTCTAGGCTGCTGCTGGACACCACCACCTTCCCAGAGGCAGGCACAGAGTCCTTCGCTGTTTTGCTGAGAATTAAGAAAACATGAGGTGAGGAATCTCTAAATGGAGACTGAGCAAAGCTAAACCTGCCCTCTCAGCTGGGTATAAATTTAGGTGGCTTCACAGTGAGATGGAAGCCTGCATCTGAGAGCAAATGAATTCTGTCCCTCTTCCAAATGTGGGGGTCTGAGATCAGACACAGATGCTCACAGATGCTGCCACCTTCCTAATTCCCGGGGTGTGCGGTACACAGGACCAGTGGCAACATCCCAGAATTCACATACTGTCCTCTGCACACTTACCTCGTGCAAGCACCTGTGCTCCTCAGGGCTGCCAGCACTTTGCTCTGAGACTAGCCTATCTTTCTGGCTCTGATTGCTCTCAGAGACCCCAAGACAGAGCGTGAAATCTCTGAGGAAGGAGAATAACCAGAATCAAATTGGGAAATATTAGAGGATTGTAGGACAAGAAAGGTTTTCTTGAAGATTTACAGGTCTTCCTTCCCATCCTCCTCTTTTGTGCTCAGTTTGGATCTAATTACTATTTCCACCTTCAAGTTCTCTTCCCTGATCCTAGAGATCTGTGTGCAGGCCACCTCCAACAGATAACTAGTCCCTACCGAACCTTAACCAGCCCATTTCCTTGTCTCCCTCCTGCCTGTGAGATGAAACTTGTGCAATTCCCTGGTTGCTCCTCCCTAAGGGCTGGTTCTACCACCTTGTCATCTGAGAAGACCTGGACCCCGAAAGCATTCGCTGAAAAACATGGGAAAAACAGTTACAAAGACCTCAAGCAGACGAGAGAATGGTACCTTTATCCAAATCTGGAGTCCATTGTCTTTTAAAATCAATTTAAACTGAAATAAGATCCATTCTTCCCTTGTTCCCTCTCCAAAAATCAGCCGTGATCACAGGGCACTCTCAGTTTCACAAAGGCTGGAGACCAGAATGGGCCTCTGGCACAAGTATTGGGCAATTTATCACAGGAGATTACACTCGGCGAGGGTGCTCATGTGGTTAGGATTTAACAGTCAATTAAATAACACCGACATTCCTAACAAAGAAGCTGGGATTAAGGAAGGACTCCAAAATGACTCCTTTTCCTTCCCGACTCTGATGCCAGCCTTGGGAATCTCCCTGTTATTAACCCAGGTGTTTAATTAAAGCCAACCGGAACAAATAAAATTGCTTCTGAAACTTCACTGCAGTGGCATCAGACGGTCAGGGCTGCCCTGGGGCCCTTTGGAAAGTGTGCAGAGGAAGCTGTGCTGTGTCTTGGACTTCACCGAAAGGATTCCAGCCATGTGTTCAGTGCAAGTGACTACGCTGCTCCTGCTCAGGTCATTCCAAATGAGTAGATAGGGAAGTACTACTTCTTTTCAAAGTTAACCACTGCCAGACAGTGCAGATGAATGTGGTGCTGCTGGTTAGAAAATGCACATCCAGCTGTGATTGCCCGTGATTTACAAAACACGTGCAGTGCTTGCACAGTGATATGAACATCTAGGTCCTACATAGTGTATAGATACACAAAACCTCTCCCTTCCCAACCCCTTCCAGCAGGCAGCAGTACCTCCCTCCAGATGTCAGTACTGCTCACATCTATATCATTCTTTAACCATAAATCCACAGTTTTCCATAAGAAAGCTGTGTGGTTTTCTTTCTTTTTCTTTTTTTTTTTTTTCCCCCCAAACAGTAAATGTGAATTTTCTCCCAAATGTCTGTCTCATTTTTATTAAGCAATGATACCTCAAAACAAATGCTTGAGGTAAAACCAGAGTTAAGACACACAGATTACCATGGTGTGGTTTCATGTCCTTCTCCTCAAGTAATCCTCATCTGCCATGGAGCAGGGTAGCTCTGCATCTGCAGTGATAACACCGAAAGGGTGACAATGACACAGGAAGGTGATGCTGTCCATGCGTTCATGCTTCAAGGAGCATGGGGCTGTTAGGTGTCTAATTACAAAACCCATGAGAGACACTGGCACTGTGTCTTAATGAAGACTTTTCTTATTCCAACAGACATTTATGATCAGAAAATCAGATCCCAAAGTCAACATTTAAACAACCCCCATATTTCTGGCATGTCATTTTTGCCAATATATGTTATTTTACTCAATAGCGCATTTCGCAGCCACCCAAGTGACAGCCAAACAGTAGTTTGAGCTTGTTTATTGGAACAGTAACACGTTCTGCTCCTTCTCCCTAAGGCCACACAGAACTAGCACCCCTCCAAACATTTTCCAGGAAGTAATGACTTTTGGGAACCCAAAAGATAGAATGGAAGTGGTTGCTCAGAACAAGCAGCTGTAGATCCCTTGGGGCTACACACAATGCAGAACGGGATGCTGCCTGACACTCTGTTTAAATTGGGTGGATTTATGAGCTTCTCTGATAACAACTGTTATCTGGAGCTAGAATCAGTTACGGCCCCCCCCTTTTGCTGGAATTTCTCTTGGTTTGTTCTGTTCCCAGCTCTGAGCACTTCTGGAGAGTGTTTGGTGGAGCTTTGTCATTTGCAAATTCATGAAGATGGGAATTGAAGTCTAATGGGATTCTGTGAATTTGCATTAAAGGCTCCATTGACCTCAGAGATCCAAGAAGTCTTTAGACTGTGCCAGAGTAGTAGGACCAAGGGTGGCAGCCACAACTGCGTGCCTTGGAGTAGCAGTGGGTTGTACAACGATCCATCCTTTGTGCCATTTGTGACTCCTGAATCCCAGCTACTGATACAAGAAATGGGTGACTGAGAACAGGCTCCCCACGAGCATTGCTTTTTGCCATTTGGAGTCCCCGAATACCAGAGGCATTATCTCAAGCTGCAGAGTGTTGTAAATCAGAGTCACTCTTTCCAGCAGCCAACTTTGATAAGACCCTCCTCAAGGAAGAAAAAATGCTCAAACAGCTCTACCCCTATAAATGGTACTGGATTCAAAAGAGAAAAAAGATACCTGGATTATTTTATTTGCGTGTCCAGGATGGTGTAAAAATTCCCTGCTGAAGAAAGGATAAAACCAGTGGTTAAAATAGTAAATTAGGACACCTGCCTCTCTCTCAACTCTACTGAGCAGATCTTCTTTAAAGAATATATTCCTCGTGTAACAGTTATTCAAATAACCACGCCACCTCATATTGTATTTTATGAACACTCTTCAAATCGATTCAAAGCTTCCTAATTTTTTCATAACATCCGTTTTAGAGATGGGTAAATTCTAGTATAGGATGTAGCAGTCGGCTGGTCTTGCTCAAAACAAACTTGACTGTCAGAAGTAGAAACGAGGTCTCCTGAGCCCTGGCCCCAGTGCTCTAGTTTTTCTGAATGCCTGTGATGCACACTTGATGGGAAGCATGCCAGGAACAGCTCTCTGCTCAGTAGAAACCAACAGCACTCTTTTTTACTTACCTTTTCTTTGTAAAGGCACTGAAATCAATGAGGGTTGAGTATCACACCAGGGACGAGACACAAGATTTCTGATAAAGTGACAGAATTTGAGATTTTTACATAAACCCGTGGAAACCTGTTACACATATATGTGTATGAGACTTTCCTGAATATTTAAAGTTTTCGTGGAATTAAGACTTAGGGCAGCGAGTCAGCACTGGTTCCAGCTGAGGCAAGGATTGACTTTGCTGTCAGGACAGTCTCAGACCATCTTGAAAACTAAAACCCACAGAGATACCTGACAAACATTGCATTCTGGAAAATAAAAAAACCTGCATCTGGGGCCTTAAGAACAAGCCAGGTTTGATGCCAACCATTCAGTAGCCAAGATCAGAAGCGAACACTGGCCGCAGTGTCACTGGCCGGCGGGTACGCTGGCACCTGTCCCACACCCCCAAAGCCTCCTGTTCCCTAAACCGGTGCAGCATTTGGGAGAACATCAGAAAAATTTCATAAAAATTTCGTAAAGATGAAAGGGTTTGTGCCTAACGTGGTCACACTTGTATCACTTGGCAAGAAGGTGACTGCTGAGACATCAGTTTCCTCTGCAATCAAAAGATCCAAGGCTTGGCGGCGTGGCCTTCTGCAGCATCCCCAAAGAGATGTGCTGGGTTTCCAGGAACGGGAGCTCCGTGCTGCAATGATCAAGTTCCCTCTCAAGTAACACACTTTGCAGCCTGAAAGCTGCTTCCTTAATCTGCCTGTTGTACTTCACATTTTAATCAGCACCATCTGTGATCAGCTTCCTTTTGTTTACTTATTTCTGGGTACAGGCAGTCTTAGATCCTCAGATTTTGGTCAGCTTGCCTGGAAACTCTTCCAAATTTGAGATGACCAGCTGATGTACTGAACTGATGGTTCCATGCACTTGAGAGCAGACACAAGACAGCAGCAAAAGCGACCCATGGGCAGACAGCGAACCGCAGCATCGACTTTTTAAGGTTGTTATTTCCTCAGCACAGCTGGCTCGGGGGCTGCACAGTCACAGATCTGGCTCCTGCTCCTGGCTGAGCGACCCGGCACAAATGACCCCATTTTCCCAGGAATGCGGAGGGAGTTTGCTGCGAGCACGGCTCCATTGGCCAGAACAGAAATCAGGCTTGTAAATCCCTTTCTTTTAGCACCAAACTAGTCAAAGGCAGAATTAAATCCCCAGCCTTTCTAGTCCTTGTAGAGGAAAGAACTGAATGAACCAGGGACAAGCTGCAAGTAATGACCTCTGCCACCGCCCCAGTGCGCTGCCCAATTTGTTTTGAAGTGCTATTTTTATTCAGCCTCAGACATTTGAAACACTTTGCTTAGAGCATGAACTATCACATTTCCCAGCTCAAAGTGCATTCCATGCAGAGTTGCGCTAACCGCTTCGAGAAAAAGCTGTTTTCTGAAATAAAACATGCAGTATCTTAGCATTTTCGCTCGACTTTACTTACCTGACGGGCACTGCAACTCATGCGAGAGGTCAATGCTCTGATTCACTTTGATGCCCGTGAGGATGCCGGCACATTCCTTTCTGGTGCAAAGCAACAGATGGATCAAGTCACTTCTCAGGACTCTGGTGCCCTGTGAAAGCAGCAAAAAGATTATTGTATTTAGAGCCAGACGAGAGACCTGGGTGTGCAACAGCTTAATTTTGATGCACATGGTGTGTCCTAGCACACAGTTTGCAAGCAGCTCAAAATGCATCAAAATGCAAAGTGTGACTTTTAGCTCCATCCCTGCAATAATCCCCGATTGATGTCCAGCAGGCCTGGCCGTACTGCATGAGGATCTTTGTTCATCTTCTCACGAGAACATCTGTGCTGGGTTAACAGACAATAAACACACAGGTCTGGGGCTCCAACGATCTGCATTTTAATCCTGGCGCTATCAGATGGCTGTGGATGGCCATACCTCACTTTCCCAGGTGTGAAACAAGGATAAATACACAGATGTCCCCACAAAGCTGGTGGGGATCAGCCATGGGAGAAGCACAACACAAAACCAAGGCACAATACATAAAAAACCCCCAACATTGACCTTATTACTCTGTTTCCCCCAAAATAAGCCCTGTCCCAAAAATAAGCCCTAGCATGATTTTTTCAGGATTTTTAAGGATGCTCAAAATATAAGTCCCACTCCAAAAATAAGCCATAGTTACAGTTCATAAAAAAGTCAATTTAAATAGTGCCCAGGCAGCTATACATGTAACAAAGTAATAAGTTTTGGAGCAAAAATTAGTATAAGATCCTGTCTTATTTTCAGGGAAACAGGGTAATTGTTCTTAATTCTTAAAATCTCACTACCTGCAGTTCCTATTGAGGATTTAGCCAAGAACTCCTGCCCAATATGAAACAATAATGTATTTCCCAGCAGGAAAAAAATGCCTAATTAGTTTCCTATGTTGTTTCCACAGCTGATTAGTCCAACATACATATGGGGAAGCTGCCTCCCCTGGGATGAGTCAACGCAAACAGTCAGCAATGAATTAACTAAAATCAAGCCCTCGCTTAACCCGTTCACAGTAATATTTGCAGCAGAGGTGTGTTTATCTCTGCGTGGCACTGAAAGCGGCAGCAACCGAACAAAACAGGAGGTGGGAACAGACAGCTCTCCCCGATATCCAACTGGAAAAACAAAATCGCTGGCAAATCCAGTGTAACGGCTTAGCTCAGACCTCTAGGTAGGCTTTCGGCAGCCTCCAGCATCGCTGCATGCCTTAGGAAAATAAATCATATTCCTCCTCACAAGCCGTCCCAGCTGCTTCTCTGCAGGGAGCACTAGTGGGACAGGCTCTGCTCCACACTCTCCTGCAGTAACGGATACACGTGAAGGCAAAAACCCCCATTCTTGGCCCTTTTTATTCCTCTTCTGAGTCCCAGAGCTCCTTTCTGCAGCAGGGAAACACGCTGCCCCTTGTCTTCTCCCAGCCTTGGCAGCGTTTTCCCTGTTCGGCACCTTGCAAGCAGAGCTGATGTTATCAAAGCTGCCAATTCTGTGCCTCTGACAACAGAAGATGCAGCGGCCTCCTAACCCCAGACCTCTGATCACAACACACAGCTGAGATTGGCTAAAGCAGCTTTTCAACACCACGCAGTTCATTAAGAGAATGTCAAGGCTTAAAAGAAACAAAATCAGTATTGAGACATTGACAAGCTCCCACCAACAATCAAGGTGTTTTAAATAGACAGGCTCTGCTCAAGCAGCAAAATTTTGGCCAAAGACACTAAAATAGCCCCAGTGAAATCAGATGTCTTTAGGATGCCCCTGCCAAGTCCTCGTAAGTAACAGAAAAGAATTTCACGACTTGGTGCAACGTAACCATGTAAGGGCAACTCTGTCCATCTTGTACAGTACGAGTACAGTTCGTTCCCTTTCATGGCTCTGGAAGATCTGAACTATTCCTGTCCCAGGGAAACAAAGAACATTTTACATCACAATACTAGAAAATGCAACTCAACATGGATTTTTAAAGGGACACATGTCCTCCCTTGTGAGGATTCCGCAGGAATTTTTGTAAGACCTCATGCGCTGCACAGTCTCGCTGGTGAAGACTCTGAATTCAGGAGCCCTTTAGCACAGCACTGACCCATTTCCCATTGAATGAGGTTTTAGGTTATGGCACCATAACGTTTCATAAGCTTATTTGGACAAGAAGTTAACGAAAAAGTAATTTATTTTGATTTTTTAAAAATTCTGAAAAACAGCAGCAATCAGAATTACAAAGCAAAGTTTTAGATTACAAAGTAATTCTTAAATACTTAATCAACACAGAAGTGTTAATTTTGTTTTGCTGTATGCTAATGGAGTTTTACTGCTTAAAAAGCCATCTGAGAGACTGCAAGTTCATCTTGAACTTTAAGCTGTCAGTTCCCTTTGCCTGATGGAGGAATTCCACTGAAATCCACAGGGATGAACAGAGTCGCAGGGGATTAGAAGCAAGTCAACAATATTTAAACTCTTTGGTAAACCAGGCATTTATCAGCAGTAAACAGTTACTGGTTTTATTTAAAGCTCTACCCTAATGCCAAGGCAGAAGCAGCTAATTTAAGATATGCCAGAAAGAAACATCAAGTCCAATTAAAACTTATCTCCCTTTACTATGTGTAAAGGAAAGTAATGAGGACTGGACATAAGCCAAGCTGAAATCACTCCAGTTTGGAGACTGTATTTGTCTTTCCAAAAAGTGTTTTCAGAGATTTATCTGCTGAAAAAATGAATTATTTCCAGGAGTATTACAACTATTTCTTTTTTTTAAGGCATCTTTCTTGGTTGACTTAGAAGTCAGAAGAAAAATAACTCAAAACTGAAGTGTGGGTTCATTTTTTTTTTCCTGCATGTGATATTTAAAAGGTATCTCCCTTGCATTTCTGTGCTATGTTCAACATAAATTCAACATGAAGCCTTTTTTTGTTCTTTTTAGCTGAGTTCCCCCTTACTTGAAACATCCAGGAGTTTATCTTTAAGCATTCTATCAGTTTGAAGGACAACTAGTAAATTCAAGCATTATCAGTGGGAAGACAGAACGTGCAACCAAAGATCTCTTAGTTTATATCCAGACAGTAGCTTACACTTGAAATCCTAATTCACTTAATGGTTTGAAAGAAACGTGATTCGAATTAAAAAACCACAGCACGCTGCAGTGACACATTAAGGTGGCCTGATTTGCTATGCCTTGGTTCAATACATGTTCATGGTGTCAAGACAGGATCTTCCAAAGAAATACGCTGCATTTTGACATGTCTGAGAAGTCAGAAAAATGAAGATAAGGAGAAAGATCCTACACTTGGGTAGTTCAGCCATTGTCCTCCTCGGTTCAGAGGCGACAGCATCCCTGTTCCAGGCTCTCATGAGAGAAGCTCAAGGCTTTTCCCACACCCACGTGCATCCACAACAACTTGCTAACAAGTCAGAAATAAGCCACATGGAAACCAGCCCTACACAGAGACAGCTTATGCCATAAACAGGAAAGCATCACCAGAACAGTTTCTATCACTGGAGAAAACTTTGAGAGAGTGACTATGCAGAGATTTGGGTACAGACAACTGCAAACGTCGTCCCAGAGATGATCACGCGGGAGCGAACACGCTGTAATCTGGATATAACCTCTCTCGGCAATTCTTGAGAACGCACGATCTGAAGGACGGCCTGTGTAAGGTTGTAGATACTACAAAATTGGTAAAATTCAGCTGTCAATGGAAGTTTTCAATACCTGTCATATAATGCTGGCATATTTTAAAATTATCAAAATCATATAAACATTCTGCTGAAGTGACAAGCCCCAGCTGATGACCTGCTGTGTGCAGACAAAATCTACCAAAGCAGAAGCAGCACCCGGCAGAAAGGAGACAGCCTCTTCTGGAATCCCTCCTGCAACACAAAAATCGGAGACATGACACCACTAGAAAAGACATTATGTGTTGAAGTCCTTGTGGAATCATAGCCAAAGTAAATCAGAAATCTCTTTTCCCAACAGAGGTACTAATGATTTTAACTAGACACTTTAAGACACAAAAGTATATTCTCTGAACATTGATTCTTTCCCCTTTCTCGCACCTGTATCTCAGTGCAGCAGCTGCTTCTTGCTTAGCACCTACTGCAATTCAGTTTCTCAGTTTCTGCAGACAGTATAGGAGAAAGAAGATTGTGGAGATTTCGCTACAGTGCTTAATATCGTTAAGACATAACGAAGTCTTAATACTGCCAAAAGCACTGGGGCCCACTGGAATGATGTGCAAGATCCCAAAGGTTCATTAGCACAGCTAGAGCACCTTAAGCATTGCACTGTCCAAACGTGGTGATACCAAAGCTGAATGTGAAGAGCTCAAAGTAAAAACAAAAAGCACAACAAACAAAACTCAACAGCAAAAAAACCCCATAAAGGCCATGAAACAGCTTGTTTCTGATATGTTCTGGCACACAAAGCAGGAGCAAGTTCCGAGGTGTCAGGATCCAGCACCGCCAGGTCAGGATGTTTGTACATCTTTTAAATGCTTCGGTTTGACAGCCCATCTGTGCTCTCAGCCTCGCAGGATCACCAGCTTCTTTCTAACCCAGTATCTGAAGTTAACGCCTGGCGATAACTCAGCAAAGCTTGTGGTTTGAGTATCTGTAGCCTGAGCCAAGAAATCACATTTTTCTTTCACAATCACTGCCTCAGATGCTTCACATTATCAGAAAACCAACCAGTTCCAATTAACACTAAAGACCAGACATACAACAGGTAAAACCTTGAAGCAGCTCTTTCCATCTACATTATAAAAACTTGCGTGTCAGGCCAGAAGCGTGAAGTGATGGAAATCAGCCCAAGACAGGGAACCAACAGAGGCAACGTCAGCAGGTGTAGAGTCATTCAAACTGTTTGCAACCTCCCTCGATCCCGCTAGCAAGATAGCTGAAGAAATAACATATCAGCAAGTAGAAAGACTACCTACCCCTCAAAGGGCTAGGAAGTAATCTACTAAAATATTGCCAAATGTCGAGTTATTTATCCTGAAATTATTTCCCTGCTTTTTAACATCAAGGTCTTTTATATAAGAGTAAAAATGCAAAACTTTAAGAGTCTCATATGGCAATCAATCTGAAGTATTTCTGGTCTTTTCCACGAATTCCAGTTTTAATAATTTGCTTAAAGAATGTGTGTCAACGGCAGAGGAAATAGCGAGCCTCTACCAGCAGAAAAAGCACTAAACTTTGATATAATAACCAAAAGAATCCCCTTAGTTTTTCCAGTGAAAAAAGCAGCAAGTGAAATTAGATTGCTACATTGCAAAATGTTCCATGACAGACCCATAAAGAAGCTGAGCTGCAATTGCAAAACCTTTTAAATCCGGAAGGAAAGAAAGATACTAGTGAACCAAAGAGTGAAGCTGAAATTCTTGATTTTCAACTCTGGTACTGCTTTACGAGCAAATTTGTTTTAAGAATTCACAATTGGAATCTGTATTTCTTTCGAAGACACACATTTCTAACTCCTTTTGGACTAGCTATATTAAATCAAACTACGTTTACAACTTGAACAGAAGACACAACACAAGGTAGGTTTGTTTGAACTCTTTATTTTACAACAGATGTTCCATATTGGAGTTGCTTCGGTTAGAAGTTCCTAGAAGAAAATGAAACAAACATTGTTACTAGTTTGCTTCAACAGCTCAAGTAAATATTTTTGACCAACTGTGTAATCATTCTATAAACAGCCTATATATTTTAATCCTAAAAGTTGGATTTGGCCATGGAAGTTACCCCTGCAAGAGTGAGAGGATAAGATAAACATACGTACTTGGAAACAATTCCATCATTTTTTGCCAGACGCAGAATGGAGTCATCTGATTCACCCTTTAAAAAAAAAAAAAAAGACGATTCTGAAGTGACCAAATAATTGCCGATACACATTAAAGACAGCTGCAGTGTTTAATGCCAGTGGTGAAACGCACAACGCTTTCCGCAGATCACTATATTTTGTATGCACAGATCAGCGTTTTCAAAACAAGCTGTTAAATTCTTTGTCATCGTTTAGGATAAGAAATAGCTTTAACTTGATAAAATATGCACTTGTATTAACAAGATAATATTTCAGGGTAAGCAGACTCCTGATGAACTCTAGGAAGATTCACACCATGTTTAACAAAATTAAGTGATGGTAGTATCGTCTCTAATAATTATAAAAAACAGGTGTTAGTACCTTGGTACATTCTTACAAGAAAAAAATCCACGCGCATCCTTCAGTGATTAAGAAGAAAAAATAAACATAGGTAATTCTACAAGCCAATGGATTGAGGAAAAAAACAGAAGAAACCGATTATTGCAAGTGAATTTGTTCCCATCTTCACTTTGTCTTCATCATTCCACAAAAGCTCTTCCTCTAGAACGTGCTGAAAGCAGACTGTGTTTTCAGGACCAAACAGAAATCTAAAAAATTATTAATCAATATAAAAGGAAGCACAATAATATTGTATGTCAAGAAAATACTTACCATTCTACGAATTGCTCCACAGATGGCGTACGTTTTGAACTGGCCATTTACTCTGCCTGTTACCTTGTCAACCTGTAATGACAAATAAGTTACGCCACACAGATTCTCGCAAGATTTTATATTTACGTCACATTTGTCGAGCACCCAAAGATGCAAATGACTTGTTAAATTCTACAAATATTTTTCTGCAAACTACAAACCTCAAGGAAAACACTGAATTTATAAAGACAATTACAGAACATATTTTCACAGTGAATTTATAGTTTATTACATAGAGCAGCTATAAAATTTAATAACAAGAACACCATAGAACATGGTAGACAAAAGAAGAAAATACATCTGAGTTATAAAAAACTATAAAAGTTCAGTGTGAAGTTTACTTGTGGATTCTACTGCCTTTGTTAATTCCTTTAATGTTTCTTTTAAGGTCAGAGTTATGGAAAAAAAGTGAAGGAGGGAAAAGGATGGTCTTGTTGGGCAGAAAAATGCCCAACTTGAGAGACACAAATTGTCTCACTTCCTCCAGTTGCTGAGAAATTTAACAAAAAAAAAAAAAAAAACCTGAGCAATATAAATAGTGAAATTTAACAGTATAGTAAAGCCAGTAATACCATGTGGGTTTGTTTTCAAGATCTGCGAATCTCTGATCCTTTGAACGTAAGAAATAGGGATCACTGAAGGAATGAAACAGTGAATAAGAAAAGCATTTGCCTTAACACTTACAGGAAATTGCAAACAGCATTTTCAAAAACGATTTCTTAAGTCAGACAGATAACACAAGACACCCAGTTGTTTAAAACGACAGGAATGTAGTCTTGTGGTCTCCTATTCAAGAAGAAATAAATCAAGCTATATAGCTCATATAGGATAAGAACATTGTGTACACAGAATTCCTGCAAGATTAATACCAATAAACAAATGAGAGGGAAAAAAAGCATGCTAAAAGGAGTTTAAATTAACTGGAGCCCATGTGCATTTGCTGGGTTCCTGCAGGAGTCAACGTTTTCTCAGCGTATGTGTTAAGCTTGGAGGGATCCGCAATAACGCTACCGTGAGAAGATGAAATTACACTCAGACAAGAACAAATTCCTTATGTTACAGAAAGAAAACCAGATACATGAATGCCAATTCAATGCAAATAACCAGCCTGCCTCAGGAAAAATTCTAAGCATTTAACACCCCAAGCACTGAATTAATCAAACAATAATGCTGCACACAAAACACACGAGTAATTTCATTTGTCACCTATCAAGAGCAGCAGTGTCAAGTATTAACAGGAATGATTGAAACAGAACACGGAAGATGGCATTTTAGTTAAGCAAGGAAGAACAGAAATAGAGTTCTGTGCTGGAAACTGTAGCTTAAAGTTTGGACTAACTAGGAAAAGTACAAAGAATATTAACAAGAATAAAAAATTAAAAAGCAGGGTGCACAAGGACAGACTGAAGAGCGGTTCTTTTTTAGACACGTGAAGGTACAAGGAATAAGAATCAGCCAGAAGCAAACATTTCTTCTTTCCTTCAGGACAAGGAACTCTCTAATTCATAACTAAATGTCTAGCATTAGGAAGTTGTGTTTAGTCAAACAGTGAAGCACTGGAACAGACTGTACAGAGCTTTATGCAATTCCCTCTATTTCTTAACCTCTATGAAAAGTTTAAAAGCGTGGCTCTCTCATCACACAGTTCTGTTACGGAACTTACCTCAGAAATGTTTATCTGAATAGAAGCATGATCCTTAGCACCAATTATTCGGTTGCTAGCAGAGCTAAGGAATAAAATCACATGATACATTTAAACAAAAGGAAATAGTGACAATGAGAAAAAATATTAAAGCCAAATCTACAGCAGTTAATTAAAGCCGCACAAGAAGTTTAGAGAACAACAGTTTAAGCTTTCAGAGTCCAGCAAATTAAAATGCAGTTTTAAGTAGATTTAAATGAGACTTTCGCTTGGTAGCATCAGGCTAAGTTGCCAAATGGCCCTTTACTTTGGTTTTCATGTGGCCAGTTCACCCCTATACAGTGCACACAGTAGCAGAGGCCTTCAAGACACAGAATATCAAGTTTTTCTTCTCTAAAGTGCAAGAAAATACAGCAATCAAGGTAATTCATGAGAAGGCAGTTTCTGTGCTTTTCATTGGGAGCCATCACAGCTGCCAAAAGACACTCTGGTTGGAAACTCTCAGAAATCACAGGCTGCAAAAAACATTTGACTTGAATCTAATAAAATATGGCCAAATGGTTTATTTTTCAGTGACTTTCTAACAAATGCATTTACAAAAAACTCCTCACTCTCCACTTGCTCTCATCTCAAAATTGTACTTAAGATGCGCTACCAAGGCAACAAGCCATCTCTCGTCACTATGAGCCTGTAGCACAGAAATGTTCGTTTGCTTCCGAAACAAACTCCACAGGAGCTGCTGCTGCCAGGCTGATGATATTAGTTATAATTGTTTAATTTCTTACTTACATCTATTAATTATTAGTTAAAAATAAACTAAGTGCTCTGCTCTTAAACAATGCGTTACTTAATCTTCTGTCTCCCTCTTGTCATGCAGAAGGATCTAAAACTTGAAAAATATCCCCTCGTTCTGCAGGTCGTCAGAAAGGATTTCTCTCATGTCAATGGGTTAATGATGGGTATGTCTTTCAGAACTTAGAATCATTGAATCATTTTGGTTGGAAGAGACCTTCAGGATCAACAAGTCCAATCATAACCCAACTCTAGCACCAACCCACGTTCCTAAGAACCTCGCCTAAACGCCTTTTCAACCCCTCCAGGGATGGTGACTCCACCACTGCACTGGGCAGCCTCTTCAAATGCCTGACAACCCTTTCAGTAATTTTTTTTTCCTAATATCCAATCTAAACCTCCCCTGGCACAACCTGAGGCTGTTTCCTCTAGTCTTGGCGCTTGTTCCTTGGGAGCAGAGCCCGACCCACCCTGGCTCTGAGCTCCTTTCAGGCAGTTCAGAGATCAGAAGGTCTCCCCTCAGCTCCTGTTCTCCAGGCTGAACCCCCAGCTCCCTCAGCCGCTCCCATCATACTTGTGCTCCAGCCCCTCACCAGCTTCATCACCTCCTCTGCACTCTCTAGTATTTCAATGTCCTTCTTATGGTGAGGGGCCCAAAACTGAACAGAGGATCCAACTTAATCAAAGTATACATTTACTTGGCAGCTTCTCTTCACTACTACTACTACCACCACAAAAAAAAGGGCTCTGGCACAGACCGTCCGGGCCTTGGGTCCCGGGTACAGATGCCGCCCGCTCAGGGAACCGCTCACCATTTCCGCGGCACGTAGAGGTCCACGAACTCCCCGGCGTCGTTCTGCATCTCGCTGCTGAGGCGCCGAGCGGTATCTCCTGCAAGGGACAAGGCCGAACTCGCAGGCCAGTCCCTACAGGAACCCGCCCCGCGGCGAGGCGAGCGGGCCCAGCCCGGGACACGCCGCCCCTTCCCCCGGCCTCACGGCAGCCCAGGAACCGAAGAGGGAACCGAGGAAGGCGCCTCCCCCGCCCCGCGGTGCCGCTCGGGCCGCCCCAAGCCCTCCCCACGCAGCAGCGCCACGATCGCGCTCCTACCTCGCGTGTGCGGCGGCGGAAAAGAAGGAACGGCGGCGGAAGCGGAAATACGGTGGGAGGGAGGGGAGCGCTTCCGGCATGGCGCCGAACGTCAGCAGGGCGGGAGCGCGGCCGTTGAATGTCCGTTAAACGGTCGCCATGGCCTTCCCCGCCCCTGCCCTCCGGGAGCGGCGCCGGCGCTGCCGTTGGGCCTCGTCCCGCCGGCCGGGGAGTTCGGAGCGGAGGCCAAAGCCTGTCCGTTCCTCCCCCGCGCCCCGGGATCGCCGTTGGTGACGGGACGGTCACGGCGCCATGTACGTGAGGGGACCCACAGAATCGCAGAATGTCCGGGGTTGGAAGGGGCCTCGAAGGATCATCCAGTCCAATCCCCCCACCGGAGCAGGAACACCCTGAGGTTACACAGGAAGGTGTCCAGGCGGGTTGGAATGTCTGCAGAGAAGGAGACTCCACAACCTCCCTGGGCAGCCTGGGCCAGGCCCTGTCATCCTCACCGGGAAGAAGTTTCTTATATTAAAGTGGAACCTCCTGTGTTCCAGTTTGCACCCACTGCCCTTTGTCCTATCATTGGTTGTCACTGAGAAGAGCCTGGCTCCATCCTCCATCCTCCTTTTATATATTTATAAACACTAATGAGGTCACCCCTCAGTCTCCTCCAAGCTCAAGAGCTCCAGCTCCCTCAGCCTTTCCTCACACGGGAGCCCCAGCTCCTCAGCCTTTCCTCACATGGGAGATGCTCCACTCCATCATCTTTGTGGCTCTGCGCTGGGCTCTCTCCAGCAGTTCCCTGTCCTTCTGGAACTGAGGGGCCCAGAACTGGACACAATATTCCAGATGCGGTCTCACCAGGGCAGAGTAGTAATATAGAGTAATCCACCCCAGGTACCATTGGCCTTCCTGGCCCCAAGGGCCCAATGCTGGCTCATAGTCATCCTGCTGTCCCCAGGACCCCCAGGTCCCTTTCCCCTACACTGCTCTCTAATAGGTCATTCCCGACCAGCCCCAGCACAGGGAAAAACCACTCCAAAAGAAGATGTTTGGTTACAAAACACGTATCAAAACAGTGTTTATTTCACAGCGTCTTAACCTCACAAGTTCATGGGGAAAATATGGAACGGGCTACAAAGACTTTAAAATAATGGAGTAAGACAAACCCAGTACTGTTGACATGACAATGTACAACAGCCTCTTCTCCAGAGAGTTCTCCAGCATCTGTACACAGCGCCAGAAACACCCTCGGCATAAACCAGCACTTCTCTGCAAAACAAGAGGAGTTGGGCTGGGAAAACGTCAGGCCAGCATATTATTAATATTTTGGGTCCCGGTTTATTAACGCACAAGGTAATAATAGTCCTTTGCCACACGGTGGCAGCTTTTCGGGGAAAAGAGAAAGATTCCAACACAGGACTGCGAGCTATGCTCTAGAAACAGAAAAATCAACACACAGACAAAAGTTACCGCATCCCTGCAGAAGGGCTGTTTCTGCACAGACTCCGATGTATGAGGCACAGACCAACGTCACAGGACGGCATTGGCCCTAAACCCGCGCTCCGCCAGAGACACCAGCCCAGTGTTTGCTACGCCAAGTTGTTTTTGGCCTGTGCTCCAAACAGCTTTTTATGCTCAGGAACACGGCACGCGCCCAAGCTGATGTTTAGAGTAACCTTTAGACAACATAAAGCATCCTGTAATTTAGTGCTCCTTATCCTAATTTGTTCTTCTGAAAAAGAAAACAAAACTTGCCGGTTTATGATGAGAAACTGTAACTTCAGGGAGTGTAACTCCAGCCTGATGCCCACTGCAACTAGACAAGCTTCCACTGAATAAAGACTGCAAAGTGTTGCAAACCAAAGTGTATTTTTTTTTCCTTAGATGGTGAGAAAGGAAAGTTAATTTTGTTCCAGAAAACTCTTCATACACTAAACAAAGAAGTTCCCAGACAAAGAATTTCTTATTCATACTAACCTAAGTGTTTTACTAGTTCTGGAGATACCGTGTAAGAAATTTCTTTGCTCAGTTTACTTCTTTAGGAAGTGGTGGACCACTTCTGTTTACTAATTTGAAGGTCATCATACACTAGATGTTTATTACATCACTATTTCTTGCATGCAAGGACAGTTATATTCAGTAGAAAGTTTAACTAGTAGGCAATTTTTTAAACCTCTTGGAAGATAACTGGCAAGCTTGTCTAACTTATGAGCTACTGTCTCACTTATGGAGACTGGGAAGTCCTTTTGCATTAGAGAGAAGTCACAAGCATATTGAATTTTACACAAATAACTTGAAGCTACATACAGCTGAACACAGTTACAAAGGATTTGATAGTGACTCTAATTATTATATACGAAAAAATACATTTTGAGCCCTAAAGAGGAAGGGACTCCAGTAAAGTTTGCTGCAATTCTAATGAAGCCAAATTAGCTTCAGATAAAACACAGCTGAAGCACAAAGATTCAGCTTTGGTTTTGGCTATAACCAACACTTAATACAAGGAACAGGAATTTACATTACTTTACATATTAGATAGCAGGTCCCTCACCTCAGTCCAAGGTCTAGTATTTCACGTAGGAGTCAAACTCAAATTACACATTTCTCAGTCGCAATAGCCAAGCATCAGTTTTGTTCCTTGCAAATGGACACGGTTACTTGTACCCCAGTATTGCTTCAGAAAATAAACCCTAGAGCCAATATCACAGAAGGTTCCGCATAAAATCAAGAGTTCATTCCCAACCCAGACATTTAAAAAATAAATGAAGGAATAGCCAATGGTCAGAGAAGTTATTTAACCTTTGTGTAAGCATCAGAGCACTGCTGGGCACCAGCCATTTAAAGTGGCTGTTCAGACGTGCAACAAATGCCAATTTTATGAGGACCACCACAGTGATGCAATGCTTGGAAGAACAGAGTGAAATAAATAAAATAAAAAAGCATTTTAAATATTGAGCATGCTTTGTTTCATTGGCTTAGTTTGGCAGCAGTAGCTCTACTGACTTAAGTATTTGCTCAGAGCATGTAAGACCATATATAATACAGTCATACTAAAAAGGTGCTTCTTTCAGACTATGAACACTGAAACAGATAAAAATCATTATACATTTGACAGCAAATTGCTCTTAGTCCACGGCTAATCTTCCACTGAAGAGTGAATTAGGATGGCAATCGCTTTGCTGCAGCTGCCTTGTTCAACATGTGGTACTTCATGACACATTTTCAAACAATACTTCCTTTTAAAATAAATATATGTTCTTAAAGTACTAATAGTTAACTAAATTGGAACAGAGTAGTTTCAATTTTGCTACTTCTAGACCTATAGTATAGTAGAGAATAGATGCCCCCTGTATCATTAGTGCAGATATACTGGAATTGTTTTCCTTATATGCAAGGCCAATGCAGGTAAAGAATAAATGGCTATACAAATTCAGGATTCCCCACTAAATAACATAACTAACTTAAAAAGAACTGGTACCGGACCAGCCAGTTTTAGGCACATCTTTAAAAAAATAAAGTATGCATTTCATTAATGTAAAAATGCGAGAGGATTCTTAGAAACATCTGAACTTCACGGTGCACTGGAATGGAAGTGATGCTTCCTTTAGTTTCAAGGAATACAATAAAAGCTTAAAAAAAAAAAAGGAAACAATACCATAGTGTTCTTCATAGCGAAGAACAGTTTTAGTAAAACCAAAAAGATAAATAAGGAATAATAAGCAGCCGTGACAGCTGACAGGTGAATATTTGTGCTTTAAATGTCCAAAAGAAAATAAAGTTCAATAACTGTTCTCGTACCATCCCCCAGGCTTGGCACACGTGTCCATAACACACACCTCGACAGTTCAATCGCAGCCCGCAGGCTCCAAACCCCGCCGCGGCTGTGGCAGGATGCACACAGCGGCGCAGAAAGGCCAGCGGCAACGTCCCCAGCGCTCAGTGACGTCCCCAGCGCTGCTGGCTGTCAGCTGCAACGCGGCTTTGGTTACGACTGTTGCGTGAGCCGTCTGTAATGAGGTAAAACTTGGTTTTCAGGAAGATAGAGAGCCAGTTCCAAAGCTACAAGGACGGTGAATTCAAAACCGATGAGATCTCTTCTGTTGAATCTGAATCGCTCTTCTAGTTTCTATGATAGTTATTAAAAGAGAGAAGGGGAAAAAGTACCAGTTAATCCACAAGATACCAATGCGCTGTTAAATTACGTCAGCATAAAACAGGACTCAGTGATATGCACTGTTCAATTAAGTCAGCATAAAATAGGAGTCAGTGATACATGGTCAGGGCTGCACCTACAGAATCAAAAGTGTTGCCAAGGATCAGACAAGTAAACCAGCTTATCAGCTCAGCTGTGACACCCACACAACAGCTACGTATGTTTGCCCGAGAAGCAGTCAATGTAAAAATAACCTCGCTGTAGGATCAGTAGGACATTAGACTGCACCAGTCAGGTAGTTTTAATGAATTAAAATAAAGAAAAATCAAGTAAGAGCCCTAATGACAAAAAACTGACTGAAAGGGCTGGTCTTAAATGCAGACATTCACTGCTGCAAATCTTGGCTCTAATGTTTGTCTCGTTCTATGGAATAGAGGGTTTTGACAATACCTGAAACAAGTCTCCTGTACTTACATCTATAAGGTGTTTAACTTCATGTTTCCTGAGATCGCTGCTGATCTTGGCTGCAAGCAGAACACAAGCACCAGCGCACAGTTTGCGGTTCTGTTTGTTGAGTTTGCCTTGGAGGACAAGCTTCTCAAAGTAAACATAAGCCATGGAGACTGTAACCGGCTCCAGATTGCACTCTTCACTCAGGTTCCGCATTTCTCTCTTTAAACTGGGAACAGGAAAAGAGGACACCTTCTCAAACACGACGGCTTTTATGAAATGCTGTAGAAATACTGCAGCCTGGGAACTCAGAAGAGCATCCAGGCAAGACTCCTCTTTGGAAAACTGTGATGTGGATTATCCCAGAGTGGAGAAGCCCAGCTGGCAGCAAGCTGAAGCTGATGCACAGATTTAACCCTGCTGACATCATCTGCTGCGGGAGAACAGTTCTCCACCTGCCCATAAACAGCAGGGGCTTGGCTGCCCCACTGACACACAGGCTACTCCTGGGTGGCTGCCTATGGGCTCCCAAACTGGTTTGTGATTCATAAGACCGAACACCCCTGACCTACAGAACACCACATCAAAGCCGTGCGTGTCGCAGCAGTTGCTGCATGGAGACCTGTCTGCTCCCCACCTCCTGGAGGAACCGCATCTGCAGGGGAAGGCAGACTGGCTTACGCCCTTCCCAAAACAGCTGGCATTTCACTTCGGCATTAAGGCAGACTTTACGGTGTGTGCTGCCCGTCAGGGCTGCCATCCGTGCTGCACCTGCAAGAAGCTCTCTGTGCAAGGACACTACTCAAAGCAGCTACAAAGAGGAGTATGCAGGATGCCGGCAGCACACAGACTCTGCCTGAGTGTCTGCTCAGCGCTGAGAGTTACACAGAGTCCTGGTGATTCAGCAGAGTCGTGGTTAAGCCAGCTATTTCAGAAGGTCCCAACTGCATTAACTGCCATGCGATACTGGCAGGACTACAGCTCTTGGGAAGCGCAACACTACATCTTGCTGATGAGCAGCCAGATACATTTCCAGGAAAATGAGGAATTCAGTGTGGCATAGTCCTGCCTTCATGAAATGCTTTTCTTTATTACAACTCCCCAGACCTAACATTCTTCTTTATCCTATAATCTTATTAGAGTTCACGGTCATCAGTGAGCCTGGTAATTGAAAGGAGAAAATAGCCCAGGGGTCCAGAAAGACAACTCAGAGCAGGACTGCACTACAGCCAGACAATCAGGTTACAATATTTGTTTCAAGGCTAATGCTGCTCCACTGTTAATTGGCTATGAGTGTTAGTCCACCACAGTTGGTGAAACAAAACCCTTTTAGACTGAACTATGAAAACCAACTGTTACCCTTTCTCAGCATCCTAAACATTCCTGTACAGGGTTGTCATCCTACACTCAACTCAAATGGCAACAAAAGATTAGTGTTTAATCATATCTACTATTAATAGATCTAGTATTTGCTCCACACAAGTGGAAGATAAAAGCAGCCTTGTACAGCACAGAAGTTCCTGTTATTCGATGCTTGTCTCTTACCTCCTAATTTTGCTCAGCGTCAACTTGATATGAGGAAACTTCTCTCTAAAGGTTTCATTCATATCCTTTTTAAGGTCCGAGGGTTTCACATATTCTATGACTGTAGTCTGAAACACAAGAAACAAAATTTACCATTTCTCAACAGCCAAGTCTTCCAAAGACACTAATGCAAAGGCACACCTGCATTTGACATTTCTGTAATGTCCTAAGTAACAGAACATGTTGAATCTCAGCCACAGACGATCTTAAAAAAATAGTAAGTGAATGGTTACAAGAAGCAAATGACAACATGAGATACATGTGAGGTTGTCCTCAACAAGCTGAGTGTACAAACCCAAATATTTGTATTTTTCTTAATCAATTCACAAAAACCCACAACTTTTTCTTCCTACTGGAAGTTTTCTTCCTTGAAGAAGTTCTTTATAGGAGGACCTTCCAGGCACTCTCTCACTCCGCTGTTCAGGTATGCCAGTCACTCACCATGTAAGAGGCAAAGATGAGAACACGTTTATGTTTTCCACATGGCCATTGAGGATCATCCAGAAGATTTGGATCGTACTCTGAAGCTTCCCCAGCTTCACTTCCTAAGTTGATGAGGAAAGCAAAAGAGACAGAGCTTTAAATTCTGTTTCCTCTTAAAAAAAGAATTTTCAAACAGCAAACATTGTGTTGGCAGATCCCATAGCACAGGCAAACTGCAGCTACCGTCACCTGTTTGCATTCCATGAACGCGCCAGTCAGGTATTACAATTATTAAAAACCGCACGAGCTCTTTCTCCAGCAAGTGCCTGACGAACCATTTTAGACTCAGTGCAAACCAACAGTTTGTCATCCACAAATATGCACAGAAAACAACTGCAGGAGACTGAATTCTTTCGCCTATAATCTAGCAGACAGCAGAGCTGTCAGGTTTGGTCTTTTACACAAGCGATTGTTGTCACAAGCTCTTTGGCTCATACATTGTCACAGTGCTAGAAGACCAGGAGAATCACCTGTACCAACCTACACCAGATGTTGCTTGTTGAGTAATATGAAACTTCGCATTTCCAAGGAAACAGCTTTGTGCTCCTTGAATTGTGTAAACAGAACTAGGCCGGATATATAGAGGATGTAAGGAGTGTGTGCAACTCTCAGTCCTCAGGCTCATCATGCATGCTTCATTAACGAGACTGCTTTACTAGGCTTCACTAAAACCAGTCTCCTTCCAGCTGCAGCATGTCCTTCCTAAATAACACACTTTATCACTTGCAATTGTTTCAGACAAACATTTTCTGCTGTGTGCACAGCAATGACAAAGCTGGTGACTGTCCTTACCAATGTCTGTTCCTGCTGGTATCGTTTTTGCTGTCACAGGTTTATATCTTGATCCGGGAAGACTCCGTGAAGCACTGGCTCGACATGAGGGAACAACACAATGGTTGTCGGCTTTGCGAACAACTAGGGCATTGGTGGGATACAAGAATTTTGCATAGGACACAACCTTAAAGAAGAGAAAGTTGTAGTAGTTTCAAAGGAAAATTTCTTGAAAAGCTTATTTCCAGACATTTATGATTTCCCAGCTCAGGGTCTCCTGGAATCTGTGTTTGGGAGTGGGGGCCTTGAAACTGTGGGACAGGAAGAAAGGGAAAAGTTGGATGAGGAATGCCTTGCTTCCATGATGCAGTGTGCAGGTGTTGTAGAAGATATAGTGGGGTGGCAAAGAGAAGGGGAGAATCACATCAGTAAAATTCTGGTAGTGCATAAATTTAACTAAAGAGGTAAAAATTTCACCCATGTTTCTCTCAAAACACCACTCACATGTTGCCTGAGGTACCAGAATTAAATCAGTTCAAAAACAGAAGCAGAAATGATCATGGCCTCCAACAGCCTCCTCAGAAGCAGCTTTATCACGGGCCAAACATTTCAAAGTTTAAAGATCAAAACAAACTCCAACTGCTCCGAAAAGTTACAGCTTTCACTTTACAGATGGCAAAGTACTGCATAAATTAAGCGATTTGCCCCAGCATGAAATGGTTCTGCTGCCCCCAGCTCCAGTCAGCTGTTTGGTCATTGGCATTACAGAGCAAGAGACCAAAAAAGAAGAGAAAGAAATTCCTTACCTTGCCATCAGCACCCAGCTCTACGCCTTCCAGTCCAAGCACCATCTCAGTGGAGACTGAAACTCCCCCAGAAGGATGTCGTTGCTTCTGTGCTTCCATTTTTAGATCGCTAAATGCAGATAAGAAAATGCAGTATTGGAAAATGCAGCATAAGCCCAGGCTCCTCTACGGCAAACACCAGAGTCCACCCACTACCTACGGCCAACACCGCCAGGTCAGAGTTCTACATGAGAACAGTGCATCCCTCAACCCCATCTCCAAGAAAGCATTAATTAAGTACTCCTTTCAAAATTTAGAGACGTCAATTCACTGAAGAATCAGATTTAGCCTCATTTTAACTCAAATCTGTACCAATATACCCATTAAAAGTGAACTTTTTTAAAATGCAGTCTTTATGCACAAGACCATACCATTTGTAACATGCTAATGCTCAAACACTTAACAGCCAATATGACTTATATTAACTAGTTTTCCAGGATTAGAAACTTGCCTTTTCAACTGCAATTTTCCAACCCTTGTGCACACAGGCTCAAATTCAGAATTAGGGCTGCGAGCAGAACTCTGCAGGCAGCTTTGTCACCTATGTTCCAATGCGAAAAAGCAGCTTTCAGTGGAAGAACTGCATTGCCAGCTTACATGCAGAACGACAGAGCGTGCAGAACTGCTCTAAAATAGCTCCAGTGACCTTGCTGCTTTTCTATGAAGTGAGAGAATATTTTCCCATCGACTATTTTTTACAGCAAGTGTATTTACATACAATACAATTCCCACCACTAAACATCCGTTTCCTTCCTCCATAAGTTATGTACAGGACAGAAGTGACAACACAATTGTTTTGCCAAAGGGGATTAGAACAAAAATCAGTATTTTCTATGGCATTACTTGTAGATCATAGACCTTCACAGAATCAACTTTGACTCCGCAAAGCAAAGCTGCAGAGAAATCCAGTTAGCAGTTTTGTTTCTCGTAAGTGATCATACTGACAGTTCTATACACATATGTAGTACAAACACTAAAAGCAGTATCAGTCTAAACTGCTGCTTTTTTTCTCAGATTGCAAACAATGACATTCATGGCTTAGGAGAGCTGAAAAAAAAAACCAAACCAAAAGCATTCTAAATTTCCTGAGATGGAACTTCCCTATAAAACCTTGAAGGGTTTCCAGTGAAGGTGGCAGCATCTTTCCTTGATGCTCTGCAAGTTTTTATGCTGAAAAAAAATGGTTTGTTGCACGAAAGACAGTTGATTTCTGCTCATTTTAGGAGCATAGGAAGTCCTAAAAACCACATCTGTTCAGAGTTGGTTTCAGGGATTTCACAGGACTGGAGTGCTTTAAATTGTGAATAAACATCTGAAGAAAAGTCTACTTTTCCACTGTTTTTCTCCTGGAGTTTGAATGAACACTTTGACACTGTGGCAATGTCTGATTTTCCTGCTCTGATAACAAGCTCTTGTCCTTACACATAAACCGTAAGTTAAGTAAGTCCACCTGCTTGAAAACAGGAGAGCTACACCAACCATACACATTTAAAAATAAGATCTTTTGCAAACAATAGACCAGGCGTTTCACAAAACTCACCTGATCCGTAAACTCTCCCCATAAGGTAGGATAGAAAAAGCCACACAGAGTGTTCGTTTAGCACAGATTAACACTATCCTGTAAGCAGACAGGAAAAGATCAGGACCAAAATTAAGACGCAGAAGTTACAACACAGCTTTTTGTGGAGCACAAACACAGAACTCTTAAATTGTTCTGTAAATCACACAGATACTGCTATGAATTTTATGGTTCCGGAAAGCAGAGGTTTCATTCTGACTCTGTAGGTCCTTAGAGCTGAGCTCTACATCAAACCCCAGCCTTCGGGAACCGCCATCACCTCGAGAGCTTCTCAAAGGAGATCCCAGTCTTTAAATATATACCTATATTTATGTCATTTTTACATAAACCTCGTGAAAAGATATAGATAATATTTTCAATTTAGATGAGGTCTCACACCTCTATTAATAATAAATATGAACGCAGCTCCCCCTTCTGCCCAGCAACTATGAGCTAAGAATTTGGCTAAATCAAGCCATCCTCCTTACACCCCCCTCAGCTCTAATATTTCTGTGTGCCAGAAATAAGGAGGAGAATGATTTAACCTCCTTGGAGCAGGATGGCAGAACCATCACAATATTGCTGCAGATGTAGCAGATATGAGCACCTACCACCTTTGATAGATTTAAGTATGAAATTATCAAGAGCCCAAGGATATCCCCTAATTAAACGGCTAATTGTGTTGAACTAGAATCTACTTCTGAGCACAACCTATTGCACCTGAGTCCAGGAGGCACCTGAATCTCCACAACTTACCTGCTGTTCTTGGTGTCATACTGCCTCATGTTCTTGATGAAGTGCATCTTCTTCAAACTTTTGTGTCTTGGAGACCCAGATATATGCTTGGTTCTAGAATGATAGAAAAAACCCAACAAAAACTGTTAAGTGCTCTGAAAAAAAAAAATAGTCATGCCAGTTGTATGATCAGATGGCAGCACTAGCATGCAGGACCTCATATTGGCGTGGAAGAGGGTGGAGGGAGGAGAGGACTGCATGCAACGAGTTGAAATTAATGCTGCTTTCGAAAAAAAAAAGTACCTTCGTACACTGGCATATTCCACTACGTCTTCTAAAAAGTCTAGAGAGCAGCGCTGGGAGATAAAACGCCTTCTGTAAAATGTACAACACCACGAAGAGTGAACAATATTAGTTCATGGCCTCTGAGTTTATGAACTGCAACAGATCTATGAGCTTTTAGGACAAATGGCAGGTTTTGGGGATTTTTGTTGTTGTTGTTGGAAGAGTGTTTAATTAAGAGTTTCGAGTTCCTAAAAAGGCCAAGAACGTGTCTCCCCCTCCAGGACCCCTACAGTACATACTTAGACCAACTGCATTAACGAGCATTCACTATCTTCAACACATAACACCACCTACCTAGAACTTAAACACCTAAAAAGCTTTCAAATACTCATTTAAAATCCTACAAGAAATATCACAAAGCGCCCAAGCCCCTCATCAAGGCAGGGGAGTAAGTAATTTCCTATCAGTCTGTGGACAGATACAGATATATCTGTATGATGACTGAACATCTGTGTATGTTGTCTATTCAGAACACAGCTGTGTCCAGCTGCAGGAGGCGACAGACCGAGATAGCTCAATAAAATCGACAGATCTCTCTGGAAAACTACAGAGAGGGCTATTAGAGAAAGCAAAGAGTATTCGGTACCCATCTGAAATCCCAGAAGGGAAGATGCAAGGAGAATAATAGTAGGAATCATGCGAGTTAGTGTAACAATAACAGGATATTACATTTAAGAAAAAAAAAAATAGACTTTGACAAAGTAAGATACATGACAATTGTCAAAGTCGAGTCATTCTTTGTGTGGTAGAGATTTCCAAATGAATTGTGAATTTCTTAAAAGAAAAAAAGATCACAACTCAAACAGGTAGGAGGATGAAAAATTAGTGTTCCTTTCTGTCAACACAAGAGAGGTACATCCTCCCACAGGACTAACAGCTTCAGAATTGCCAGAGACTGCCTCCTACAAATCAACAGCACTAAGGGTGCTACTGAAAAACATTCCTGGCACAGCTTCAACGCCCTTCACCTGCACTTCAGTATTAAAATAATTTTTTTTTTTTTTTTGCTTTTCAGGGAGAACTGCACAGGAAATTTTAATGCTTTCACATATACACAGTTCTCCAGTCTACTTTGGCATCTAACCTGCAACAAAAACCTTCATGAAATGTGAAGGCAAATCTCGAACCTCGTGGCACGAATGCAGTCGGTAACACCCAGAGTCCTCCGGCCCTCCTGGGGAGACCTGGCGAGATGCAGACGAAGATGCCATGTGTAGAGAGCAAAGGGAAAACACAGCTCAGGCCAACCACAACGGGCATTGGTATGAAAAAAAGCACATCATTCTGTAAAACCATGCTGGTGTCAGTAACTGGGCGGACTGGGAGAGACACAGCAAGACCTTCACCATTAACTCCAGTGCTGGAGGTGCAGCTGCCCATGGGACCTGTCTGGATCATTACACCTGCTGAACATCACCTCGTTTTCTCAGTAATGGGGACAAGGGTGACAAACACCTCAACCTGCTGCTCTAAGAGCACATCTGGAAGTCAAAACCTGCTGCAGGGAAGGGAAGATCCTGCCCCTCCGCTCCAAACCACGATGACTCATCCCCACTCTGCCAACAGGAAACTTCATTTTTAGCTACGCCTCTAAAGAATATTTTCTGTTCTCAAGTGAAGCTGTCACCTTGGAGGAATCCCAGATACCAAGCAAGGCACTCTCCCTCAAATCTCAAAACAAGGTGTACATAAAGATATCTCACTAACCAAGTTAGAGCGCCTGGAACAGTTTTTGTGCTCACGCTGATGTTTATAGAAACAGCTCCCCGCTGCAGCCCAGGAGAGGCTTGCTGGATTCCTTATTGCCACTAATGTACAGACCTTCTTGATTAGGTAGCACAGTACTTGGAGCGCATTGCAACACTTCACACTTTTTGAGTAGTCTGCACTTATTGTTATATATATTAATAAATACATTCATTTTTTTAGTTTGAACGCTCTCCTCATGCAGCTAATCCATACTCTGACAACAAACAGCACAGGATCACTCCAGCAGCTGCTGGCTTTGACAAAAAAAAAAAAAATGTTGAGTCACTTATCCTGTGCTAAGCAGCTTCACCTGGGATAACACTTCTTGCTTGTGCTCTGATCCACTGGAATTCAAAGGATTTTAAGTAGTTTACACAGAGCATTTGTTGCCAAATGCAACCTAAATACTAAGCCAGAATACTCAAAGTTATACACGTGCTGTATGTTACCGTACACACACCCTTAGCGACATGCTACCTGATAATTAGAAATCAAAGTATCCAATATTAAAGCATTAGTGAGTTCTGTGTAATTTCAACAGTATCCTAAAGAAAGTCCAAACACTTGTTAGCCAGTACCAGCTATTTCCTTGACAATTTCTAGAGGGTTTTCTTGCTTCTACGTCCTTGGCCAAGAGCTTCCCCCCCACTAATTTAGGAGCCAGTAAAGCAGGACCCTCCCAGGACTTGAATGTTAAAGCCAGCAACTGTGTTTACACAGCCAGAATCTCCGAGGGACCCAACAAGAGAGAAAACAAGTGCGGCATATGCTCCGAGATAAGGGGCTATCACGCAGAAGAATTCTGGATTACGCCTCAGCTTATCTCCACGTGCACGCACGGACACACGCAATCCAAACCCGCTGCCGAATTCCTGAGGAGCTAAACATGCACTTTTAGAAACCCACAAAGCCCCTTGTGTTCAGGTAAAACCCCATAAAACTAAGTTCGGAGTTGCGTTTTGACTCCCATCCTGGGAAGCAGCAGCCAGCCCACACGTTAATCCTTTCTGATGGATTTCCCACTGAGGAAACCCAACTTCTGAGAGCTTCCAGCTTTGGAGTTGTCCTCTCCTGCTCTGGCCAGAGGGCAAACAATGGACAAGAAATACTCAGGATCGCTGTCCCCGAGGTCGACACAGCTCTCAAGTGTCCCCAGCAGAACAGGACACAGCTAAGAACAACCTATGTATAGCGCCGGTAATCCCTGTGTGTCCCGTCTTATGAATTGAATGGAAAAAGCTGGTTAAGTCACAGCTCCAGATGAAAGAGCAGTGACCTTTCCGACAGCTTGCCAGGAGCATTTTCCCCTTCCCACCCACCGGCTGGGCTACTTGCAGGCACCCGTGAGGACAAGGGTGAAGCCTGAGGGCAGTTGGAAACATCCAAGATGGCCATTCTTGAGCAGATAATAAGTAGAATGCATAAGAGATGTTAACCCTGTGCTATCAGACGTGGCTTCAGGCACACGCCAGCCTCGTCCACACCTGCTCCTGGGCCTCCGTGTCTTCCAAGGGACAGCAGAACAGCCCTTTGTGCACCTGCGTCCCTGCTCAGCACTCCCACACTTTGCAACAGCCCTCGTGAACCTTTTAACTTCTAATATTGGTCTTTAAATTGCAGTGGCCACTGATGTTAAGCCACTGCGTGCAGCTGCCATTTGGCTGTTTTGAAGCTTTTGTCTGTTTTGCCCTTCTGGTTCCTGCATTTCTTCTAATTTCTTCTTTCTAAAACCTTACTGGGATTCTCCCCAGTAAGCCAGTTCACCCCCACCTCTCGCACGGCCAGGTTTGCACTCCGAGCCCAGCACACACCCTGAGTTCAATCAGCATCCAGCTGTTTTCACCAATACAGCTGCTCAAGTTCATCTTCTGCCCTGACTTCTCATCCTCATCACTCCCAGGATCACCGAGCAACACGAGCCTTCCAAGACAGTGACAGGACCTGAGACCTCCTCTGGGCAGGGGACTGATTTTTGTCACACGGAGCAGCATCTGTAGAATCCTAGAACAGAATCCATCGCCGTTCTGCGGGACACAGCCCCGGGCACCGCGCTCACATCAGCAGCCAGGCTCGTGTCCTCTGTTGCTCTTTAGCCGTACGCACTGTTAATATTATAGATGGGCAGAATGCAAGAGGCCAAGGATTTTTAATTACCGTGTAATTAGGGGCTAATAGATTTTGGTTTCTTATTTCTCCCTTGAAAGACGTTTATTTTAATACAGATGCCCCTTTGTAAGGTCCTTTACATGCCTCGGTATAATCACAGCTGTCAAGGGGCTGAGTTATTAATATAACAAAGACAAAAATAATTTATTGTTTTTGGGAAGCACTAGCTTAGTAACAACTGTCAAAGGTAATTTGCACAAGAAATCCAGATCCCAAATCCTGTTTACAATAGAAAGACATACCTGTCAGATTTGTTTTGCCAAGACATATTTTAAAGATTAAGCTGTATAGCTTTCCTTTCTCACGGGCAAGCCAGCAATCCAATATGAACTGCACTTCAGTTAGACTAGGTGAAATACTGGCGTCAAGGGATTAAGAAAAACAGTTCCAGTTTTTAAGCTTAATTTTTCGCAGCCGCCATTACTCACGCAGCCCAGGAGACATTTAGTGTTTTCAGGCTTGCATATCGGAGTTTGAGCATCCCTGAGCTCGTCCCTGTGCCCCACACCTTCCCACCCCAGTGCTCACGTTAACGAGCTCCAGCTCACAAGCACATCGAGTGCAGCTCACCGGTAGCAACAAGCTCTCAGTAATTAACACCAAAAGGAGTCAGAGACCACATTTATACTAAATCACCATCAAAACCACATATTGGGTGAAACAAATGACTTTGACAAAGAACCTACACCATGAAGTGCCCAGCACTGAGCAAGCTGTTTTCACGGACGGAGGGTTTCAGTTCTGATGTTCAACAAGTGGAAGACACTCTGCATAAATGATAGTAAGCGTACAGCTAATCGCTCCTTCCTTACAAATCAGCTACTCACTGTTTTATGGCACTGCAAACGTGCCGTTTGGATCGCAGGCCATCATCCCAAGAGCTTGTTCTGACATTTGTTTAAGTATCACACTGCCAGAGAGTAAATACAAGTCCCACAGCAGGGTTAGTTTAAGTTATTCTGCCAGTAATCTTCATTTTAAAGAGTAAACCCAAATTAGCCACATGAGCATGGGAAGTACTTTATGCTTCAGAGCAGGTCCCTCTGTGAGGCCCCAGGATGAGGCCCAATTCCTCCACCTTTGTGCTCTTACTCAAGGTTTGTTTGCAAAACTGAAGGGGTCCCAGGGGCTTTCCTGCAGGTCCCCAACAGCCAGGAAAAAATCCTGCACTCAGCCACCAGGAAAGCCACGTGCAAGAAAGAGAACGTGGCATGCACCGCATAGGCCAGGAGAGAAGGAACAGAAATGAAGTATAATTTGAATGAAGGTGGAGGCAGAGTAAGTGGGAAGCTCACTAAGCCTGGAGAGTTTTAAACACTAACAAGGAAAGAAATTAAGACGCTCTTCACAGCGGCTGCTGCTTCACTGCTGATTCACAACCGCATATGATTAAGACCTAATTCTACTACGAAACGAGCTTTGTATTCATTGCCTTTCATAAATCACATTGTTTTGGTGCTAAGAGTGTTCAGACAATCCAAGGATAAAACAATGCCTTCCAGTAAGGATTATGAAAGCCATCTGTCGCAACAGAGCCACCAAAGCAGATGGAAGGTTTGCTCTGCCCCGAGCCCACTTCTAAAGCCCACTCCTAAAATCCCAGCTGCTTCTCACAAGGCAAACTAGATGTGCTGGCCAGGACACAACCACTAACCGTATTTCTCCAAATTTCTGCCAGTTTGTGGAGAAGTTCTGAGCTCACCAACCTGCTTCCCTCTGCGCTTTGTGCTCTGCTCACCAAGCCCTGAACCACTGACTGAATCAGGTGAGTGAATGCAAAGTGCATCCTTGATAACTCTGTGGGCATTATGCTAGAAATATTCACGCACTTTCCCGAAAGATGATGCTGATGCTGTCATTTCATCACGTACCTTATTAGAATAAAAGCCTTCAGCTTTAAAATTTAAAAAAAAAAAAAAAGGAAGAAAAAAAAGAGATAAGCTTTTAACTGAGAAGGAGAATAAAATTAAAAACAGGTGACTGGAGGAAACCCCATCAAAGACAGTTTAGAGAAGTCTCCCAGTGTTTTTATGGGCACTTGGTTCTTCCCACCGCCACACCACTCATCTCCTCCAGCCCACAGTCAAAGGGCTGTAGCCTCAGCAGGGCAAAATTTTATGCTCAAATTGCAGCGACCACAACAGAGCAAGTGCAAATCTGTCTGTGCTGGCGAGCAAACCGCTCTGACCAGCAGCAGTTCAGCCCATGCTGCGGCTGGCAAACATCTGCCCAGCTCGGAGGCAGCTCTGGATCCGGGCTGAGCTGGGTACCAGCACACAGAGCCCCAGCTGGCCCGGGAGGGACGCTCCCCGGAGAAGGTGGCTGCACATTCGGGATGCTCAGACCCCCGGGATCTCAGCCTCAGGCAGCGGGGTCGGCTGGCAGCAAACTTTGTGTGTTGAAGACTCGATACATCTCAGGAATCAGAGGGATAACTTGTGAAATGCTTCACTTGCACTTACGAGACCAAAGGTTCTCATTTAACATCTTTTTTCAGAGGTCATACTATAATAACTTACAGTAAGTTATACACACAACAGCTATAAACCAAAGGTTAGGAATTTAAAGCTTTGCATTTGAATAGCAAGTGAGTGGCTTTAGCTGAGCACCCTCCATCTGCAGTCACCTGCTTAACAACAATACCTTGTCCTCATTAAAGAATCCAAATTTCATTATGCCTGTGTGCATGTCAGATTTTGCATTTTTAAACTCCAACTAGAGAGTCAGAAGACTTCAGAACAACCTTCAAAAGAAGGCTCGCGAGCATCTGCAAGCTCGCTCAGTCTGACAGCCGCACGGCTTTAACTGAGTGACAGATGGAAAATGGAGAAACACGGGACAACTGAGGTTAGGTCTTCAAGATTTAATAACTAAAACAAATACTGCAGGAAATTAAAAAATAAAAAGAGAATTATGCAAGAGTCTCCTCTTCTCCCTCCACCTTTTTGCCCCTCCCTTCTAAAGCAAACCAACCATACCCAAACCCAGAGAAGAACCCATCTGTAGCTCAGAACTACTCTTGGAAACAGAAAGCAAAGATCTTTCCCTCCCTGCCTCATCCCACAGTTCACAGAAACTTGCAGAAACAGCTCACCACTGCTGAGAACTCTTCTGAACCGGTTCAGTCGCAGTGCCATGAGCACACAACAGCCCTGAAGAAGCCTCACCTACAGCCGAGTGAGGCAGCTGTCTGGCTGGCAAAGTAGATGTAAGTCTGGGCAGCCCACGTCTCTGCAATTGTCAAGGAGTTTGGGGCTCAGTAAAGTCATGGTAAGGATCCCCAAGAACCTAAACATGTCCTCTTCTCACTGATCGTAACACTCCTACAGGACTTGCTTGCTGGAGGTGTAAAATGGGACCCCACCAATTCCTCCCCAAAATTAAGCTATCTGGCTTTTGACATTTCATTTGGTAGCATTTTCCCCTCTCTGCTGATGACTTGTTGACTTGAAGAAGCAAGACAGCATGATTCCAACCACCCTCATCGCCTCCTGCTCAGAGGAACTGGGAGCTGGAGCAAAGGAAAAGGTGGAAATGGCACTTTCAGAGCATCTCCAAACCTGCTGCTGGGGCACCTGCACCACCGCTGTGAAAAGCTGGTGAAATAACTGCAATTACAGTTAATTCTGTACAGACTCCTCCTGCCTGAAGATCAAAGTTACTTTAAAAGCCTCTGGACTCTTTTAGATGAAGATGTCAAATAACCTCGGTGTTAGCAGTGTTTAGGAGAGGTGTGCAGGATACCAGAACGCGCAATTTCTGATCTCCAAGTCTCCCACTAGGCATACAATTTACTTCTGATAACGTACCTGGCTGGGAATGCCAGATAACAAATACTACAGGCAGCTATAAATTACAAACATTTAATATTGGACACATGCAATTCACCTGCAGTTGCAAATACAAGAGAAAACTGCCGAAGCAAACTTAACTTTTCAGCTGACCTTTAAGTAAAGTTCAGGTTTCAAATACGTTCATTTTCAGCCCCAAGCAGCACATCTCAGTCTGCTCTTCTGTGACCTGAAAGGTCAAAGCTCGAAGGCTCTGACAGATCTTGCTGCTTCCTGAAAAGCACCATGTGTGCTCAACTTATTCCAAATAAGGCTTAGAAATTAAAAGTAAGGCTTTTAAACATTACATTTCATCCATCTCAACAAAATCTCTTTATTAGCAAATTTTTTTGTAAATATTTATAGTCTCAAAGTGAAAGCAGCAGCTAAGCTGACAGTAGGACAAAACAACACATTAACCATCATAAGCATAGAAGTCTGACCAAGCATTCCTGTCATTCCAAGGAACTAATTTGCTCACACCTATGTCAGCAATCTGGCATCCAATTAACACTTAAAAGCAGAATTGGTCCAAAGTGTTGCTGTTATCAACTGCTATTTAAACTCCCACCCTTAAAATGATCTAAATTAGCTCAGTCATTTCTGATTTATCAGCAACCACAAACCTGAGTGTTTGGCTCCTTGACCACTGAACACCAAGGACATTAAAGCATCAGATGCAAATAATTTAGTCTCTGTATTTATTCTTAGGCTCAACAAAATGCACCAAACATATGGCAAAACCAGCTGCTTTACATTGCACTATAGCGAAACCTCAGAAGCACAAGCAGCATTGACATTCTGGGCTGTTGTTCCCATTCTTCCTGCTTTCATAACCTGGCTATTTTCAAGGCTCTGTTATCTGTGTTTCCTCAGAAAGCTCTACCAGTTTCAGACCCAGCTGCAGAAATTCATTAAAAATCTGTGAATGCCGGTTTGTTCGCTGTTTGCTGCCGCCCTCCACTGCTTTTTGTGAGGCTTGTTCTTTGAAAGAACAAAAGAATGGGGCAAGATGGAAAAGGAGAAGGGAGGAGGGATGGCAGGCAGATTAAGCAAGCTAGTATAACAACACGGTTGTAATTTCAGATTCTGTAAACAGAACATTCCTTAGGAAAACAAAAATAGAAGGTTAAAGTCATTAAGTTTATAACGCTCAGCCAGCAGCACAATGAAACAGATTGAACGGTGCCTCCGTGGGAGCGTGCACCAAAGTTTCCATCCTAAAGGACCTGACAGCTCCAGAGCAACTCTGAGAAACTCCACATTATGTCAACTGAGCAGATCACCCATTCCTTGGGCTCTACCAAAGATCCCACCCGTTGCTAATCAATAAGCAGCAGCTGTAGCAGAGGTGCCATCACATCTGTGCTGCCACTCTCATCACCTTCTTGCAACTTTGCAAGCAAGCTGAACTAGGTCAAGTTTTGCAATATAGCTCTGCCTGGTGAAACTGTCAGTTCTAGATAAAGCGATCTCTGTGGATCAGGCCAAGCCCCAGCACGATGAAATCGCCGGGCACAGCACTGCTCACCAAACACGGCCGGAGCAAATCTAGAGACCCCTCAGCCCATGTTCCTGCTGCATTTAATGGAGGCTCCACAGAGGGCAATTCGAAGCAGCTCATGACAGTGACTAAAAAAGGACTCTGAGGAAGCAGCTGCCTTAAGTGGGCACCACAGATTAGATGTCCAGAGTCACAGCGCGGATTTCGCCTCCCCCTTCCCTCTGATGACTTCATGCACCTTTATGTTTGCATGATGCACAGTTAACCTATCTGGAGCGTAGCAACATTACTGTACGGCAAAGTGATGCCCAGATTCCTGAGTCCAAATAAAAGGAAACCCATTTTGCAACTGTTTGTTGATTTCTGAACCTTATTTTTCAAACAGCACATCACTCACAGAAATGGAAGCAGCATAAGCAACACTGTCCCACAGGAAAGTCCCTGAACCGTTCCTTGTGTGTTTGCAACAAGAGGAGACACCATCATTCCACAGGGATGAAGGGATGCTCGGTGCAGAGCAAGCCATGGAACCGTCAGAGAAAAAATAAAGTGCTCCAAGTCCCTCACCCTGCAAGTCGCATGTGAAATCGCAATTACAGAGGGATGGTCCATCTCACCCACTCCTGTGCCCAGTGTGACTGGGAGTAGACGCCTTGGGTCTCACATCCCCACAGGCAGTATAAAACTGTCCTTGTGTCAGAAAATGTGTGTATTGCTATGTGAAAATGTGGATCTTCTGCCCGATAGTTTTGGCAGATGTTCTCCACTCTTTTCTTCTTTAAAGACAAAAAATAGATGAACTCTCACTCCAAATCACCCTCATAAGCGGTACACAAAATGATTAATGCCATACAATATACCCTTTCAGCCATCTCTTCCAAGCTGAATATTCATGGTCTGTTCTGTCATGACTCAGATAGAAGCCCTTTCATTCCCCCACTCCTCACACTTACCTCTACCTTTTATTTCTGATTTATCATTCTTTTCAGGTGGATTGATTAGAATTACTATAGTGGAACATAACATCTAAAGTTGGATGCCAAGGAAAGAAGCAAGAAGGACACCATATGAGATGATCCTAGGAATATTTTCTTAGTGTCCTACTGACGTGGGAAGGGGGAAGGATTGATCCATTTATACAAACTCCATCAGCCCAGAACTCAGTATGTATAGGCACACCGAATGTCACACACTTGATGCAAAACTTGCCTTCAAGAGCTTTACCTACAATATTAAAGCAATTAAATGAATTGGACAGCAGCTACTGCTCTGGCTTTTGTGGACTGGAGTGCTAGGAAGGAGCTGTGCCACAGCAACCCCCTCGCTTCAGGCTTTCCTGCTCAACAAGCGGTGCACAACAGCGCAACCTGTGCACATAGGGCACCATCGAGCATCTCCAGCTTCAATTTCTGCAAGAAGTACAGAAAAAAAGACCCCTTCCATTACAAGAAGAAAAGCAACAGGTGGTAAATGACAGTTCAAGAAGGAAAATACCCAGTAGGGATGACACATAAGAGGACCCCAGACTGTACCGACCAATAGCTACTTCTCTTTAAATTCGCTTGACCCTCCAAGGAGACATCTCCTTAGGATACTCAGAACACCTCCACTGTGAGATGTACACTGAAAGGGAACACCCATTAGGGCATTAGCAAAGCTCCCCAGCTTTAAAGCACAGACAACATCTCTATTTCAGCTCGCTAACAAAGCTCTGGAAGCCACTACAAAGACCACAGAGACTTTGATACTGCTCTGCCTATCTGCAGGCTCAGAGGACCAGCTCACTTTACAAAGCTCTTTATGCAAGGAAAGGCCTGAAAAGAGTTCCTTCAGAGCTCAAATCCCCAAGATCTGAGCGAGGGCCCGCCTTCCAGTCGATTAGAAAACCAACACTGTCAGGCTGATAGAAGTCCCTTGGAAATGCGATGGTAATCCTGCACTGAAGGCCAGAACACCCTCCCTGAGGCTGACTCAAAGTTCCCAGCACACAAGCATTTATTAATATCTAGAGTTACTGCATAGACGGGCATCAGAGATCAGAAGGCTCTACATTAGCACTGTGGCCATTGCACCGAGGAAGAGTCCTACCGAGCAATGACTCCGTCGGCTTCATCCGTAAACGGAAAAATGCAAAAACCGAGCTCGGGAAAAGCAGGAGGCAGGGTTCAGGATACGGCAGAACTGCAGCCAGAGACTCAGCAAGTGAAACACTCTGCAAACCCCCCTCGCCAGGCGCTCCCGCCAGCTGGGGCATCCTCCGCGCAGGCAGCCGCGCATCCCCCGGGCTGAGCCGCGCGTCCGGGGGCAGCGCTCCCCGGCTCCTGCAAGGCCGAATCTCCCCGGGACACCTCCGGCGGGGCTGCCCCGGGGCAGCTGCTCCCTCCCGGGGCTGGCGCCGCCTGCCAGGGCCGCTCTCCCCGGGGGCGGCCGTTTCCCAAGCTCCGCTCCCCACCCCCCGGAGCCGCCGGCCGGCCGAGGGCCCTGGGAAAGTCCTTCTCTTCCCAGGGCCCCGGGGGGGTCCCGCCGCTTCCCACGCCCCGCGGGGTCAGGACGGCCCCGCCGGCGGGGGCGGGGGGGTGTGCGGGCTGGCCCAGCGCGCCCCGTCCCCTCACTCACCTCTGCCGCTGCGCCTCCAGCGCGAAGCCGCCGCCCGCCGCGCTCTGCGTGGGGCTCAGCAGCCCCGGGGCGCCCGGCTTGGCGGGCACCAGCATCCCCGGCAGGGCGGGCGGCGCCGGGGGCGGCGGGCACAGCGGGCCGCCCAGCAGCTGCGGCAGGAAGATGCCCCCGCGCGGGGGGTCCGCCTCCCCTCTAGCTCCGGCGGCGGCGAGGGGGGGGACGCCGGGCAGCAGCAGGGCGGGCGGCGACTGGCAGGCGGGCGGCAGGGACAGCAGGCGCGGGGGGGCTCCGGCCGGCTCCGCCGCCGCCTCCTCCCCCTCGCCCGGGCCGGCGGGCGACGGCTGTTTCTCGGCCGGCGGGCAGGGCGGTCGGCCGTCCAGGGAGATGTTGTTGAGGAAGAAGAGGGCGGCCTGTCGCCGCCGGGAGTCGCCCCGCTTCCGCGGCGGCGGCGGCGGCTGCTCGCGGGGCGGGCGGGGAGGCGGGGAGCCGCACGCCGTGGCCGCGGCCATTCTCCGAATGAGCCGCGACCGCCTCGCCCGCCCGGGCGGGGCGGCGGCGAGCGCAGCGCGGCCGGCAACTCGCGCGCTCATTGGATGCGTCGCGCCGGGATGCAAATGAGTCCGGCAGCGGCCCAGCGCTTATTGGCTCGGCTTGTCATCACGGGTAGCCCCTCCCTCTCCTCGCCGGCCCGTGAGGCTCGGCTGGGTCCTAGCGCCGGCGCACAGCGGCGTTGTGGGCCCGGGCAGCTCGGTGGTGCCCCCGCCGGGCGGGGAGGAGCTGCCCCGGTAGCCGGGCTGGCCGCTGGGGTTAGACCGTCGTGAGACAGGTTAGTTTTACCCTACTGATAATGTGTTGTTGCAATAGTAAAGCTGCTCTGCTACGTACGAAACCCCTCCCCGACCTTCTCCCCGAGGCTGTCACACGAACAGCCCCTCCTCCCTCAGATACTCCCCTGCCACAGCCACAATCCCACCGAGTCCCCACTCAACCGCCCACCGTGTCCCAACACAAGCACTCGTCATGTGTCTTTGTATAACTTTTTAAAAACTTCCCCCCGTCTCCCCACCCAAACCCCCAGTGACTCCAGCGGTCGCCTGTTCCCAAGGTCTCCTGGCCTTCCTGCACGCGGGGAGGACACATCTGCTAAAACCATCAGCAGGCGGCTGTGTGCATCCAGCTGCTCCTATAAAAGCAGATGATGGTTGTTCCTCATGCTCCAGCCCGGCAGCCTGGGACCCAGCCCTCCAGTTTGCGGCGCTGGGATGGACCTGAGGGCACAGATCTCCGTGTGTGTGGCATGGATACCCATGCACAGCCCTGCGACTCACTGGCAGCCTCCAAAACTCCCACGGAGGGATGAATCCCCATGTCTCCTGGCCCCTGAAGCAAAGCCGAGGCAGCGCTGATCGTGGACCGTATATGGGCAAAGCAGACCTGGCTCTGGGAGAGCATAAACTTAGTATTTATATCCACAAAGTGACTCAAAGCATTTCTGCGCAGCATGCCGCTTCCCGGATTGGCGTGTTTATAGTGCACAGAATAAACATATCCCTTAGGCACTTGAACCGATGTCTGCCGCATCCCGGGATGATGCTCTGACCGCTTGCCAAGTCAGAAAGCTCTGCCCTTTCCGCCATCCTCAGAGGACACTGATGTGCAGTGACGGTGTCCGAGCCACAGGGCCTGGCAGGGGAGGTTTGGGAGCTTTGCTGGGTGTGACGGAGCCTCTGGTGACGAAGCAGGATGTGGGTGCTGGTGGCCTCTGTGTTCCTCTGAAACCGAAATGGCCCTTGCAGACTCCTGTGCCTCCCACCTCATGTGCTGCAAAATCCGAGCAGGATTTTGCCCATAGACGTGGACAGATCAGACCGAATTTACCATTCATGAAGGACTACGAAGGTGTTTATAACTAAATGTATTAATGTATTTGCAACACAGGACCCTTAGAATGGTCAATTCATTCGACAAATATGTTTAAAGAAGCTATGTGACAACTCTTAATATTGCTTGCAGTTTATACCAGCAAACTGATGTCTGATGGTACAACCTGAAATATGGGCACTGAATAAAAGATGGATTTTGAAACTGTCCTATATAACACACACAGGTTCTATGCCTTTTCGTATTTTTTTTTGGAAACTGTTGCAAGCGGGACATCAACACTTGTCTAATAGTATTAAAAATATTTAATAATAATAATAATATGATTAGGATAGGAGACATAGACAATGTTTTCTTGTGGGCTTCCATTTAAAAGCCTACAGTGAAATATAAACTCTCCCCTTAAAATCCCAAGAACATCCTGAGTATCTTATGCCACTCAATATAGGTCAGATTTTGAGCCTAAATTATTTGGCAGAATCATCTGATATCACAGCTGTGGAAAAAACATTTTGGGATAAAAAGGAATTAAAATCCTTCCTACTGGCAAGCTCATCAAATAAGCCGAGGGATAAGTGGGCATGGAAACCTAGCTAGGCTTGCTGCAAACAATTCTCTAGAACCCAAGTTTGTTTTTTTTTTAAAAAAAAAAAAAAAAAATTCATTCTTTCCTTGTAAAAGCAGCTGTGGGATGTAAATCGTCCCACTGAGTCAGTGCAGGATGAAGCAGCCTCCATAGCTTACTGGGTTGCTAACTTCAAAGCTGAATTTAGCAGTTTGAATGTCGCTGCTGTTAGTGCTGGGGAGCTTTCATCTTCATCTGACAAGAGAACTAGCTCACAGCATATGAGTACAGTGGGCATGTTGCTGTGTTTCATGGAATCTGACACTAAAACAGATGGGTGGCACATCAGCATCATTTCCACAAAAAGCAGGGGCTGGGTACAACCCTGAGCAACCTTTGCTCCCCCTTTCCTGCACGGAGGGAATCCCTGCAGAGGGGGCACAGAAGGAGCCTGAGCTCCGTTTTGACTTGAGATGCTCCTAGTTCATACACAGGGATGCCGTTTTGGAGAAAGGCTGGACTCATCATGGTCTTGCTTCAAGGTCTGGGCTGAAGCGCGCTCCAGTCTTTTGCAAAACCCCAGACAAATGGGAAGACAGGCAGTTTTGCATTTACAACGATGTTATTGCGCAAATGTCAAATGTTACTCCAACTCTCCAATGCTGAACTCATGCTCGTTTTGCTCCTGGAGCTCCTGCTCTGCCTTAAAGAAGCCATGAGCATGAGCTGTGTGGTTACATGTCTGAGCAGTCAGGGGTTGCAGGATTAAGGAGCTGGTCTGCAGTGGGCCAAGCCTGTGAGTTCTTATTCCAATATTATGATGGGAATAGAGCCACCAAAGTCACCAAGATTTTTCTACACGCAAGAACTGCAGGATTTGTTCTAAGCATCTGAGACAGCACTTTAAAGTACATATGTGGGCTGGGTGTTACATTTTTTGCAAAATCATGGCCCAAAATCGAGCAAAGATAAACAGGTCATGAATATATTTAGGCTGGGAACCAGAAGAACCGCCTTCCAGTTGGCAGAACTGCTAGTATTAAGATAAGGCACCAGAAATTTCTGGACACATTTTTCCATCCTAAGCAGGGTGTGAACAGGGATCCAAGAGACAGGGGATCAGGGGGATCTCTGGAAGACTGGGAGGATGACGAGTAAATACAACGTGCAACCAGAGCTTACTGTCCCCTCTCTCCTGAACAGGCTCTAACCCAAGGACCTTGTCCCAAGGACCCTACCACAGTTCACCCCTGGTAAATCCTCTCCTTAAATCAGCACAGCCAGAGGGAGTGGGGCTCTCTGGAGTTCAGCGTCACACTCACCACATCCCCCTAAAGACCAGCTGCTGCATTTTTGGGAGTATGTGTTCTCCTGAGCTCATCTTCCCCCTCCTATTTAGTATGTCTCAGAAAATCCCTGGGGTACCATTCCCTACATGTGTTATATATAAGAAATAAAAAAACCCCCCACATTTCTAATAGCATTCATACGTTGGACCACTGCTGCTCTCCACTAGCACATCCATCTCCATTGTTCTCCTCCTGCATCCCAAACCCACGAGCCAGGTTTGACTCAAGCTGTTGGCCCCACCAGTACATTAGTGACCTTCAATGGTTTTAATCTGCCTCTAGTCGGTTCCGTTTGGGAGTCCTGGTTTCTTGTGGCTGCTGATGGAAGGGAGTGACCATGTCCCCTGGGTGCTCCCCCGCGGTGGGTGACACAATCCTCTATTCTGACTGCAGATTTCCAGTTACAGCAAAAGAACTTGTTGAGCCCCAGGAGGCCGACATTGCCAGCAGATCTCTGCGCTAATAACAGTGTGCCTGGAAAATGACTCAGACTCTCCTGTGCGATACGAAGTATTTAAAAAAGCACGGATCTGATTGATTTAATTGTATAGCTCTGCGCCTCTGCACTCAGGAGGGATGTGTGCTCGAGTTGTGAAAAATGAATGTGAGGACTTGTGAATGAATGAATCAAAACCTCTCCCCTGAGCCACATGGCGCCTCACTACATGCTGTTATTAATAGATGGATAATTTTCATGGGGGAATTTTGCAAAATGTGTTTTCTGGAGAGGTCCCTGGAGATCAGCACCTCTAGCAGATGATTCGGTAAGACTAATGTGTGCAGCAGGGCCCAGCCGCAGCTGGGGAACACTCAAAGGGTTGATGACAGTTTTCAAGGCAGAACAAAAAGCCATGATGCCCAAGGGCTGCAGGAGGAACATGCGCTTTGGCTCAAAAATTCCTACAATAAACTTTGCTTGAGATAAAAGAGAAAAAACCTCCCCAAATCTCTCCCTTCCAAGAACCACCACTGCATGTTGGATGGGCTAAGCCTGTCCACAACTTCATAGCCTGCTGTCAGCAATGTACGGCTTTGCTGTGGACAATCCCACTGTCCCTGTCTCCTCCAAGCCCCCAGCCACGCACCGCAGAGCTGCATGTGAGGCTGCCTGGGCACATGCTGCTTCTTTCACATGTGCAGGGTACATCTGAACTTGGGAAGGACCTACGCGAAACACCCAGCCCACTTAAATCCCCACAAAGGGACTTAAGCAAGACTTCAGTAATGCCTGGAATGAATTTTCCTATGGTGAACTGAGGAATGAAGCTGCGTTTCCAAAGCCGGCACTATAAATGGGCATTGCTTACTGCTCAGATCTCGCTTTAAAGGAATTCACTGCAGAGAAAGTGGTGCTCAGTCTCATGAAAAGGGCATGAATTAAGCCAGCTTCGAAATATCTATTGCCATAGAGGCGACACTACCACGGAAGTCTGTAAGGGGGAAGAATCTGATGTGCATTTCTCTATTTTTGTTGCTTTTGGTTCCTGCATTGCAGCCAGCCGTGTCCCCAGCACAGTTCCCTTTTGCTTCGAGCTCGTTGCGCTTCCCACTTTGCTGCTCCACACGGTCTCTGTTACACACGTAACAGAGGAACCTTTGTGTAGTGGCTTTTTTTTTTGAGTCGGAGAACTCACAGCTAGACTTGCACAAACTTATTTCTTACGCAATTTTACAAATCGAGTTCAGAGAGTAGCTGAAAACGTCAGTTCACTGCTGAGTTTAGGGGGAGGCTGATGCACAGGGAGGAGCAGGGGGGTCTATGTTGTGGGAGTGATCCAGCACATACAGTAACTTAACGATCAACGAGCAAACGAGTTGCGATGGTCTGTTACCGGAATTGTTTTGCATGACGGGCAATAAGGGAGCCAGTTGTTGCTCTTTTGGATGGTCTAAAAGCAAACAGAAATGCTGAGACCATTGCTCTTTCAGATTTGTTTGGGATTTCAAACCCAGCCCCTGGCCTGGGCAAACCCAAGCGTGCTCTGAGCCTGGTTCTCTGGGAAACCAGTTCACCGGCCTGGGCGTCCTACCTACATCATGTCACTGATGACATCAGAGCTATAATTTCTCTGAACAAAACAAACATGAACTGCCAGTCTGCCAGAAGGACTGGTCTGTTCACAGGACTTCTCTTCGGCTGGGCTGTGACTCTACGCGTAATTTCAGTGGCTTTTTTGGAGACCGCTGTGTAAAATAGTTCTCGCGCTGAACAGAAATGTGGCAACAAAAGCGGTTTAACTCTGCAAAAAGCACAGATTGCTGGGTCTGGGCCACAGATGCCCCTTGGGACCATCAGCCAAACCCCAGTGAAGTCATGTCCTCCTCTCAGGGATGGCAGCATCAGCCCAGGGGATGAACCCACCCAGCGTGTTCCTGCAAACACACTCCAGCAGAACTGAACTTGCACATCAAAAACCTCCGGGGGTCCTTGCAGGTCTCAGATTTCTTCCTTACAGCAGAGGAGTTCCAGTCTGAGGTTGGCTGCATATCACCAAATCAATATGTGCGTTTATCTGTCAAGAATGACTTGAACAAGAGACCGACAAGCATAATGATGAGAATTAATGACTTCAGCTATTACCTGTGCTTCTGCAACATGGGGCGGGGATGGGGTAAGAGTGAGCCAGGGGCTGGGTAGGAGCAGATTTTCCAGGGCTGGATGAAATGCAGTGTATAAAGTTTATTTTACTTCAGCCACTTTCTCAGAGGAGCCCTTTACACAGAGCTGACAAAACCATTATTTGTTTTTATAGTTATGGGATTGCCCTAACTATGAAATATGTGTCCCTGCCAGACCCTCACACACGTCCTGCACAGAGACATGGGGCATCAGCTGAAAACGGCAAGAAACAATATAAAAGAAAATAGAAGTCCCGTAAACAAGGGTGAAATCTGTGGTGATCTTGTGCAAGTGGAGGAAAAAAAAAAATCTCCTTAAGAAAAACAGAAATTGAAGAGTTCATTATTTTTGGCAGGACGTCTGCACGGTTTGTTTATCAAGGGATTGTCATAAGGAGGAGATTATTTTATAGTTGCATAAAAGTTCCCTCCCTCCCCCAGTTCTCCCGATCCCAGGCTGCCTCCCTGCAGTCTGCGGGGCTGGGGCTCCCGCACCCACCTCTTCCAGCAGAACACCTTGGGGACAGGGACCGCCAAACCCTCCCATCCCATGCTCTTCTCCCTGCCCTCTCCAGGGCCACGTCCCACGTCCCTGCCCATGTGCTTGCTCCTCACTTAACTAGAAAACCATGAGCTTTCTCCTGGCCAAACAAGATCCACACGTGTATGAACCCTGGGTAGGGATTTAATCGATGCGGGTTTGCGTGTGGGGCCCTGTTGCATCCAGCTTGGTCACCACCCTTTGCCCAGCCACCGGGATGATGTCTATGGAGAGTGGGGTCTGGATAGTCCATTCTCCTTGCATGAAATCCCAGGGAAGAGCATGGTCCTGATGCAGGGTGAGTGCTGCAAAGAAGGTGCCTCCTGTTCCTAGCACCAGTCTGAGGGTCACTGCGCTGCTCCACCAGCAGCGACCTGCCAGCTCCAGGTATCACCTGCACCTTGCTCAGCTTCTCCTGGGGCACCAACTGAGGATTTTCAGGGTGTTTTACTCCTTGATGAGTCCTTATGAATTCCCCAGTGCCTGGCCCGGCTCAGCAGGAGGAGCCGCTCTCCCAGCCTGGGTGGGATGCTGAGGTCTCCAAGCCCTCTCCTCTGGTCGGCAGCATCGGTGTCGCTGCTCATCCCACCCTGCTGCTAGCTCTCCTCAGAGGCGTCCTTGTGGGAAGCAGAGCAATTCTCCAGTTCCTTCGTGATCCCCGTTGAGCACTGCTCCACTTTGACTTTCTTTCTTCCTCTCGTCGGCTTCTTAGCTCCTGTAAACAGCAAGGTGACCGCAGTAGTTAACCACTTATCTCAGGGAAATGAAAGATTCCACTGTATCACCTTGAGCAAACTTTTTTTGCCGTATGACATGTTGTTTAGCCTGCAGAACAGGAGGCTGAGGGGAGACCTTCTTGCTCTCTAGAACTACCTGAAAGGAGGTTGTAGCATGGAGGGTGTTGGTCTCTTCTCCCAAGTAAAAAGCAATAGGACCAGAGGAAATAGCTTCAAGTTGTGCCAGGGAGGTTTAGATTGGATATTGGGAAAAATTTCTTCCTGGAAGGGGCTGTCGGGCATTGGAACAGGCTGCCCAGGGCAGTGGTGGAGTCACCATCCCTGGAGGGGTTTAACAGACATATAGATGAGGTTCTTAGGGACGTGGTTTAGTGACAGTGTTACGTTAATGGTTGGACTCGATAATATTGAGGGTCTTTTCCAACCAAAATGATTCTATGCACTCAGCAGAAGAGCACCCTACTCTCTGTGACAGGGAAGGTGGCCAGTGCCCTCAGGCATTTCTCACAGGAGCCCCTTGGGAAGCAGCAGAAGTTGTAGCCCTGAGCTGATAGCATAAAGAACTCCTCTTCCCTACCTTTTGTCCAGGGATCCTGTCCTCTTTTTCTCTTCTTCTGCAGTGCATGAGATTTGTCTTTGGTGCAAAAATATTTCCCATCAGCCTGGGCTTCTTGTAGGATGTCATCTTCATACGGGGCAGCCACCTACATCAACAACAAGAGCCGTTGGTCTACAAATTACTCCGCTTTCTCTGGGAGCTGATGACCTGGTGGCATGGCTGGGGACCTTTGTGACCACTGCTACGGAGCAGCGACAAATGCTCAGAAACCCTCTTGACTATGGAAAGAGCGATACCTTTATCCTTCAGCAGCAAGTTGGCTAACAGGGAGGGAATGCGGTTTGGCACCTGGTGTAGGAAGGGCTGTCACCTCCCAGAGTGACCTTGGGTCAGGACAACCCGTCTTACACCTCTCAGACCTGATGGCTCAAGCTAATGGGCTGGGGAGAGCAAACACACCTCGCTGTCCGTCGTGTCTGGCTCATCAGATTCCTGCTTCCCAGACTCAGCATCATCATCATCTAAGGAAACACAAAAAGAAGGGTTTTCTTTTGGCTGGCAGGGAACCCGACAAGCTCACGAGCAGATGCAGAGCTGGTGGTACAGCCTCTGGGAGCCATCAAGGCAGAAAACAGATTCAGCAATAAACTGTGTTGCAAAGCAAAGGCACTTTGAGCTACATGGCTTGAGATGAAGGTTTATGGAAGGTCCAACAGGGCTCTGTTGGGGAACGAGTTCCCAGTGAATCTGCATCTCTAGGACTTTACCACCCCAAGGTTGCAAGTGGCGCCCTGAAATCCATGGCCAGGTGCAGATTGGGAACCTGAGGTGTATTTAAAACCCCCAACTGTGCCATCTCATTTGAGATCCAGATGGGGAGGAGCATGTCTGGGTGAAGAGGCCAAAATGGACAATCCTCAAGTTTGCTGCCCGTGCCGGTCAATGGCTCTTTGGCAGGGCACACATTCCAAGGAGCAGAGGAAGGAAAGGTGGGGAAGCTGCTTCCCTGCCCAGCAAAAGGATTTTTCTGCATGCAGGCCCTGGGGCTACACAACCCCAGACATGTACCTGCACGCACCAGACACACACTCAACCTTTGCACAGAGCCAAGCTGCCCCGGTCAGTGGCTGAGCCTTGCTGGCGGTGGCATCACCCTGTCTGCATCCACAGCAGCAACCCATGCTGGCCGTGGAGGGCAGAAAGGGCTGGGGACAGAACTGTGCCCTCCTCCGAGGGGCAGGAATATTCCAGGACCTCCACATTTCTTGCTCCTGACACCCACATCTAGCCAGGGTGGGGCTGTTGGCAGAGCTGCCCCTGCCCAGCTGGGAGAGCAGATGCTGCTGCTTTCAGGCACTCCCAGAGCCCCTGTAGTTTGATCCCATCCTCACTTTATCTTTCCATGGGTTAAAGTTCACTAGAAAGTGCAGAAGTATTTGTGTATTGTTTCCTGGGCTTTCTGTCAAGCTTCAGGTGAGAACTGAAGAAAGTCCCGTATTCCCACACCCAGAATGTAATCAGCTGAAATTCTTCTGCTATGATGATATCTCCTTAGCATGTAAATCATGGAAGACTTTTTTTTTTTTTTTTTTTAAATTTTATTAACTGTGCAAAATCCTGCTCTGGAGAGTGTTCCCAAACTGCTCCGACACGCCCAGACCAACTAATCCAGGCGAGCTCAACTTTCTGGCTGAGCCAGTAAGGCTGGTCCTGAGCAGCTCTCAGCAGACGTGCGTCCTGCTCTTCTCCCCATGGCTGCTGCCTCCCACCCATCCGGCAAACCTGCTGCCCACATCCTACTGCAACTGGACAGGGAGAAAGCACCCTGTGTCCCCAGACTGCGGGCACTGCTGGTTTTGGGAAGGGAAAGGCTTGTACACAGGATGGAGCAAGGAAAGGGAAGAGAGCATCGTCTCCAACCTGCTGCAGGTACCAGCATCCCTTCCTCCATGCTCAACCCTCCGTGCTGTGCCAGCACTGGGCACTCTTTGGAGCAAGGGGGCACAGACAGGGATGGTTTTTCAGGGTTTTGTGAATAGGTCAATGCTAAACCAATATCTTCAGCTGCTAGAAAACTCCAAGACACCCAGCAGCTGGGTGCAGGGTGCTCTGCAGGGTGTGCAAGGTCACCCCATGGGTGGCTCCTGCTCGGTGCGGGGCAGAGATGCTGGGCTTTACTCCAGAACAGCCAGGGTTTTCTCCCTACAGGTACTGAGCCTAAATTTTGAGCATCCCTAGGTTTGAAAACTGAGCCCTCAAGGACAGAAGTGTCAAACTTAAGAGTTTCCTCAATGTCCCAAAAGAGCTGGGAGCTGGCAGCACCTGCATCCCTGGAAGGGTGTCCCATGTGGGGTGACTATTGCTTCAGTCAGCAGGGATTGCAGGTGGTGCAGAGCTCAGCACAGAGAGCTCCCAGCTGTGAGGTACCTTCACCAAAATGCACCTTTTGCTCTTGCTGTCTCCAGCGTCACATTTGCCTGAGGCTTTTTACCTGGTTCTCCCTTCTGTGCGCTGACAGCCAGTCTCACCCTGGTCTCTGGAAGAGCCTCTGGGTTGCTCGGCATGGACTTGTTTGTTGGATGTGCCTGTGAGAAAGCAAGCTGTAAGACAGAGGGAGGGCAGCAGTCCCATCAACACCAGATATTATCTCAGCTATCGAAACCCTGCCTTTGCCAGGCAGGACAAAAGGGCAGTCCCCAGCCCCTACGTGATGACTGTGACACCCGTGGGGACGAGCACTGCAGAGGTATTTCTATGCACTCGTGGCGTGTTACAGGGGAGCCCAGCACCCTCCTGCACTGACCGGCAGGGACGGGATGCAGGTGCTGCTGCACAGTGGCCCTTGGACCTGGATGGAAACCCACAGACGGGCACCGGAGGAGGGGGTGGGTAGGGAATGAGGACCAGGGCTGGACAGCCATGGCTTTACCATGTGCAATACATCCCTGTTGGCTTCACATGCAGCAAAGCCATCTTCTCATGGGGATATTCACGGTGGTCAAAACAGCGCTGGCACCAGGGCTGTTTGATGCCAACAGGAGCTGTACTCACCACAGCTGCCGCCTCCTCCTCCTCTTCTTCCTCCTCCTTGACAGCATCAGGCAGTGCTTGGGTGGCATTGGGCCAGTGGCAGGGGAAGCACAAGTTGTCCCTCTCTGTCCCGTGTCTCCCACAGGGGCCACGGGCTGCTGGCAAGGCAGGGCTCTCCCTGGGGCTTGGCCGTGGGCTACCAGCCCCCCGTGGCTCCCGACGGTTGTGCCAGCCCATTTCCCTGCCGCGGCCGGAGTCTGACAGATCCAGTGGTGCATCTGCACCATCGTCCCTTGTTGCCTCCACCTTTCCTCGGAGCTTGAAGCTGTCTCGGGTCAGCCAAAGATCCTTCTCTGCTTTCCCATCCATGGCATCCTCCAGGAAGGACCTTTCCTCCTTGCATCCCGGTGTGATGCTCAGCCACGGAGAGAGTGGCCGCTCCTCTTGGACGGGCTTTGGGTCTCCGTCTGCCCGCTGGCCGGGCTGGCACTGCTGCATGAGGAAATGCTGGAGCCGCTCCCTGTGCTTGAGGAGCTGCAGCTTCTCCTCCAGGTGCTGATCCCTCACGTACACCATGGTGGCAGGAAGCTTCAGTAAGGCTGCGTGATCTTCCCAGCCGTCATGCGACCTTGTCCTGCCATCGGCATCTTTGGACCTGAGCAAATGGCTGGAGAAGCTGCTGCCATCCCGGTCACCCGAGGCGCAGTTGCTCATCAGCCCCAGCTGGTGCAGGGAAAGGTGCTTGTGCAGGAGGCAGAGCTGCTCTCTCCGTGCAGTCATTTTTAGGTTTTCATATGATGGAGCAACCTTGGGGGAGTCTGGTTTGCTTGCTGTTAAATAACTAAAAGAAGGAGGAAAAAAATAATCAGGTTAATTAGAGATTTTTCACGTGATTTCTCAGCTCCAGCAGGTGATGTGTGTGGTTTCTCCTGCTCTTTCTGTGCCCTGTGGCAGCCCTTGGCCTGTGCACCACTCCTGCCTTTGGGTGCTATGCTGGGGAGAAGGGTCCTGGTGGCCGTGGGGGTCAGGCAGCCGGCAGCAGGTCTCCACATCACCATCCAGCAGCGCTCTCCTGTCCCTGGGTCACAGCAGCTCCAGGCAGGGGGTTGAGCAAGTGGAGGATGCGGTGACGGCTCACGTCAGTGTTGCTGCTGAGGAGTCACTTGTCAAACCTTGCCTTACAGCCAGAAGCATCCTAACTACCTCCACTTTGGGCTTTCCTAGTGCCTTGGTGGGCCTGAACAGCTCCAGGACAGAGGAGCAGCCCACCCTCCCCTAATCTCACTCAATGGGAGATTTGTACAGCCATACTAAGAATGTTGGTATGGTGTAAGAACCTGTCCTGCAAACCCAGCCCCTGCTGTCACTGGTTATTTGGCAGCTTCCACGTGTGTGAGCTTTTCCCGGGAGCTCTCAGCAGATCTGCTCCCAGCTCTGGGAAACTGGCTGGCTCTACAGGTGAACTCACTGGCTTTGCTTATCCCTCTGTGCTCCTTAAATCCATGGGCAGGATAAGCCCGGGGAGGTGCTGAGCCCTGCAGAAAAGCCCATTAGAATAGATAAGGAGGAGCTGGGATTGCTGCCTCCCGGGGGGCAAGTCCTTCTGCTCCCCGAGGTGGGGGCACCCCGTTCGCTTTACGAGTCTGTCTGACAAAACTGGAGCAACAAGAGGCTGATTTCATCAGACTGGATTCCAGTCATCTTTTGCTGGTGTAAACTGAGAGATCCCCCCTGCCCCCACAAGGCTGTGGGAGAAGTCTGGAGAAGAAGATGGGCAGATATGGCAAATACCAACCACCTCATTGCCATCTGCCTGGTGGGACAGCTGCAGCGGGCCATGGGTCAGCCCCACACCACCACCCCTGGGGCAAGCAGCTCACCTCTCAAGGCTGGGGCTGTGCTCGCGCTCCAGTGGGAGAGGAGGCTTCCTCATGGGTGGAGACACTGCTGCCCCTGAAGGACTTTTCTCCAGGAGGCAGGGTCTGGAGCCAGGTCTCACCAGGGCGATGGTTCCGTGCAGCTGGTTGGCGATCCTCTGGGATGCCTGGAGCACGGGGGAGAAAGGCCAGGTGAACCGTTCTGCTGCGCACCCCGGGATGGAGGGAGCCTCGCCGAGCAGAGACGCAGCTCTTCACCAGTGTGAAGTGCTCTGACATAATTCTGGTCAACAGCTCAACCATATTTTTATTGGTTTTCCCAGGAAATTTCCCCCTTCATGTTTTCTAGCGGGATTTGCAGTAGTCTTTATTTTCTGACTGCACTGATTTGTAGCTCAGAATGTCTTGCGCCTCCTCTCAAGTCAAGCCATGATTCAGTGGCTTAACCAAGATAGGATCCTGAAAATTCCCCGACCCCTAGTCAGGCCACTAGACTTTATTTATGCGATCTTCCTGGCACGCAGTGGTTTGATGGGTCTATTTCCAGTGGAGTACCCAGCTGTGAGGCCAGGACATTATCATCTCCATCTGCTGTCATCAAAGGCTCACCACATGTTCTGACTTGACTTTTCCCTGCCCACCTGGCGATGTCACCAACCCTTCCTGCAATCCCTATTAATTATCCTCACAGCCCGCCTGCAGCCTTACCAAAACCCCTTTTCACTTGCTCTTTCAAGTTTTCTCTGGAGTTCAGGTAAGTGAATCCTGTGCCAAAACAGAAGCATCTTTGTGGGTGTGTGTGTGGGCTCGAGTTCCCACGATGGGGAACAGGGCTCCAGGTCCTGCAATCTCATCTCCCACTGCCCAATATCACCATATCACTCAGCATCCCTCAGCTGACACATAGTCTTTCTGTTTTAAAGGCATAGCAGGCTTGCATCAATGCACTAAACAGCAACCACTGAATTCCTGGCCCTCTGAAAATACCAATATTCATTATACTGCAGATGGAGAGACATCTGCAATGGTCTTGGGCAGGGCTGCTGTGGTGTATTTGTTCTCAGTAGCCACAGCTCCCACGGTTTACATATTCTCCAGGCTTTTCCATCATTCATAGTGCTCCAGCTCCTTGTCTGGCCAGATAATGGAGAGCTGACTCTGTAACTCAGGATAAGCTACACTGAGAGATGGCTCAGCACAATCTCCCTGGGTCCTTCACTCCTCAGAGCTTTCTCCAGCAAGATACTCAAGAGAGGAACCAGCGTGGTGGGCAGAGGACATAAGGATGCTAGACGTGTTGTCATGGAGGATAAACAGGGGAGCAAACAGAGAACTGCGTGCTCACAGCAGGGACAGGAGCCTGTGCCAAATTCCAAATACTTTGCCTGCAGTGAGCGGCAATTTCTGCAGAGAGGATGCATCTGGCATTTGGTAGATGCCCTCCTTGGCTCTGGCAATGGCAAACCACCCAAGTCTGGCTAATTGTTTTACCGTCTAAGTGCCTCCTACTCATTCTCTATCCTAGTCCACCTGCCTTGATCCAGATCAGATGACCACAGTGGTGGGGAGAACGCCTGAGGACACCAGGCTGCCTCCAGCAACTCACCATTTCTGCAAGGCTGACTTCTTGGAGGACAGTGCTCGGGGAAGTCCTACTGCTTGGAGAGCTTCTCTGTCCCGCAGGCTTTTCTGCAACAAAAGACACAACCAGCCACCGTGACGGTCCCGCAGAGCTATTGCAGGCTGCCCTGCAGCGTGCTGGAGTCTTGCAGCCTCCTGAGGATGCTGCTGGCTGGCACCAACCACCTTCTCTTGAGAATTTCCAGCCAAAATTTCTGTCTGGCTCAAGCCAGCACCTGAAATAACGTTCCCTCCGTTGCATGTGTGGGCAGCAGCAAGGCAATGACATGGTCTCTACATGAAATGGGTGGCAGGTCCGCACCTGCAGAGCACTTGCCTTACAGTGAGGGCACCCAAGCACCCTTTTGCTCTAACACAGAGCAGTGCGTTTGTTGCTTGACATGCAGTTTCTCCCCTAACAGCTATTCTGGCCATGGCAATGTCCATCTGAGCTGCCAACAGCTTGGTCTTTGCTCTCCAGACTCTTTCCCAGAGCAGCTTTGCCCCGTGGCTCATGTCACTCTTCCCATCCCCAGGTCCCTTGAGGGTGGTGGGAGGCAGCAGCACCCACCTTCTCCCAGCTCAGGGCCCGGCATGTCATGAAGGGCTTCTTCTGCTCCCCTGTGAGCTGCTTTCTCTGGGCCAGCATTCCTGCTTGTGGGGGACAGTAACGCCAAGGGGGAGTTGGAGGTGGAGCTGCTTTCTCTGGAGGTGACTCCTGGGTGTTTTGTCTCATCCCTGTTGAAAGGAGAAGGACACGAGTGAATGAGAAGGGGCAGGAGTAGGAAATCACTGCTTTGAGAGCCACCACACTGGGAGTTCTGAGTTACAGAGCCCGATATATAAATATACATATTTATATATATATGTATGTGGATATACCGGATCCTCAGACTCACCGCCTTGCGTAGCAGCTTATTGCTGGCTCAGCTGCAGTCTGGAGCATGGGGCAGAGCCAGCGCAACAGCTCAGGCTCTGATTTCCCCACCTGGCTGTGGGTAACGTCACAGGAAGCCACCACGTTGGGCAAGCCAAAACCCAGCTGCAGCTATTGCAAAAGCTCTGTGAGAACCCGTACGTCCCTGACTGCGCTTTCAGCCTGTGTAGGGGTGGATTCAGCACGGGGACGTGAGGACTGTCACCCTGTACCTTATTGAGCTGGTGGGGCTGATGCTTTTGGTCACTATGAGGGAGTCACCAAGTCTTAGAGCCCCACGCTTATGCCATGGCTGGACCCTGATTCTGAGACATGGGTGTTTGGCTGGAAACCTTCCTATCCAGCAGCCCAGAGAAGAGCAGAGCAGAGCAGAAACTCTCAGTGCTCAGCAAACCCAGCCTGACCTAGAGCTCCAAAGCTCCTCAGGCCTTGGGGAGCACCAGGGAGCAAAAGCAGGAGTTTCTCTTTAAGCGGATGATGCTCTGTGCTCAAAACCCCCACATTTCTAAATTAATCCCTTGGTGCTAATTCCTCTGGACTTTAAACCCTTGAGGAATGAGCTGATTTGTATATATTGGCCAGCCTGGCATGTTCGTTGGCTTTCAGCATAGCGCGCTGCTGGGATATGAACCTGTTGGTACAGATCTCTCCTCCCTCCTAACCCTGGCTCAGTCCCCACTCTCTCTCCTTCCCCAAAACCACAACCTGCTCCCCGCAGACCCTCCCTGGCTGCTGCAGGAGGGGAGCCCATGTCCATGTCCATGGAAGTCCATTGTGAAGTCCATGGCCAAGGTGAGCAGCCCCCTATGGAGGGATGTTGAATACCCTTGTTCCCCAAAAACTGAATTATTGCCTGCAGGTGAACAGAGAATGAGCAAAGGTCAACAAGGACTTAGAGATCATTACAGGTGTTTTGGTGTCTAACATCTACAGGAATCTGTGGGAATTAGATGCTAAAATGCCCCTGATAATGGCACAGTCTGGACACAGCTCTGCTCAGCTGCAGAGATTCCTCTGTCCCTACCAACACCCCTTGTAATGAATAAAACCCAGGAGAGTGCTTACTCCAGACTCCGGAGCCTCTTCAGTTCTTCCTTGAGAGTTTTGTTCTCTTCCCTCAGGCGGTTCGTCTCGTTAGCTGCAGAAACACAAGTTGTGCTGCGGATTCAGGCACTGCAAGGAGAGAGCTGATGCTCCTCACATCTCGCTGGGGTGCACAGAGAAGGAGGGAACAGCACTGGGCTTTGGAGGGATACCGACCTTCCTTCCTTCTCTGAAAACACGCTGGGGGCTAAGAGATAAAAAGGAGCAACTTTCCAACTCGGGTTTGCTCCGGACTAGGGGGCTGCTTGGTGAGGACAGCATGATCCAGATGAGAAGGTGGCTGTGGCACGGTGGGATGGGCACAGCCAGCATCCTTACAGTGGGTACCACGGCCACATCCCATGAGAAGGCACTGGGTTCATGGGAGAGCTGGGGGCCTCAGGGGTGATGGGATGAAGAGCAGAGGGAGCTGCGAGCACCCAGCAGCCAGGCGCTGCAGCAAGCGAGAGCAGACATGCTCCCGGGCAGGGTGGGCTACTGCCGCAGGGTGCTCCTGCTCCAAAGCAGCACTTGGGGAGTGATGGCATAATAGGGGAGATAAACCACGGGCTGCTGGCACTTCTCCATCCCTCCTAAATGCCTTATCTCCTTTACCCCCATGAGCCTCCCTGGGCGAACCAGATCCCCAGGGAAACACACCCTGAGCCAAAGTGGTGCTGGGAGCTCTGCCAAAGGCTCAGGAGAGGATCCATCGCACGTGCTGCTTGATTTCCATTTACCCATGCTGAACTGCTGCTGGGACTTCCCTGTCTTTGCCAGTGTTGCTTCTGCGATGCCGAACACATCTTTTATCCAAGCAGCTGACATGACCTGGCCAGCCCAGGGCTGCTCTTGGCATGAGCATCTCCCATTTTTCTGGAGGTGCAGAGGGCTGTGACCCCCCAGCTCTGTCACTTCGTGTGAGCGGTTACCTCTGCTCGGAGAGGACATGGGCTGCCATCCGCAGTCCTGGTCAGATCTGATTTTTCAAGGCCCCCACACTCGCATTGGCTCCCTCCCTTCTCCCCATCCCCAGACCCCTCCTGGTTGCCCAGTCACTGGCTTATGTGCAAATATTTGGGAGAGGCATTAACTGAGGAAAGTCCCAGCCAGCCAAAGCCAAGCTTACAGCAGGCAGTGGTGCTTACTGAGGATGAAGATGTGCTGCAGGCTCTGGAAATGCGAGGTCTCATACTCATTCTGCTTCTTTTTCGCCAGCTCCTGGGTGACCATGCATCTGTCGCAGAGACCCGCTCGCAGCCTGGGGGAAAACCCACGGCGGCAGCTTGTTACAACACGGTTCCCACTGGGAAAATAAGCTCCTGCCTTCCACACGGAGAAGCGTGAACAGCCAGCACATCACTCAGAATTGGTGAGAGGGGTTATCACCCGTGCAGCCCAGCCCTGGCCCTTCCATCCCCCGCCCCAGATCCAGCCCCACCATCATCAGCTTAGGAAAACTCCTCTGCATGTGCCCAGGCTCCTCCAGCTTTCCCAGTAGCTGAGTATGAGCAAAAAAAAGAGGTTCAGGTGTTACATCCCACTCCTGGGAAGACAGCAAACCCCAAACTCTCCCCCAGGAGGGCGCACTCACTGCCACCAAACAGCACTCTGCTGAAAAAGAAATCTTACCTGTTTTCTAACACCTTTACATTTTCTTTAAGGACCTTCTGTTGTTCCCTTAATTGGTGATTCTTAGCAAACAGCTCTTCAATTCTCTGAGCATCACTAATTGAAGAAACAGAAGAAAAGAGGGTTGTTAGATTTCTCCCTCAAATCCGTGCCTTTATCTGCAGTGCCCTCCCTGGGGGAAGGATTTCTGCCCTTAGCCCCCTGTGCTGCTCACACTGATATGGCTGAAATGCTTTTGCTTGTGTGACAGGAGGGAAAACAAATGTATTAGAACCTAGATGCTGCCCTGTGACACCCACCCTTGGAGTTAGCATCTTGCTTTGTCCCAGTTTATTGCTTCCCAAGAGATCATGCACCCCTTAGAATGAGCATCACTTGGCGGTGGGAAGGCAAGGCAAACTGGAGGTGGGTGGCGATCACCTGAAGCCTGTGCTGAGGATTTGAATGGCAAAAGTCACCAAAAGGTTTGAATTTGGCAGAGCCAGAAAGGCAAACCATGCTCTCTAAACCGGGGGCGCAGAAAATGAAGTGGCGTAACCCCTGTCCATCCCCGTCCCGCTCGGCGTTGCTCACCGGCACTTCTCCGTCGTCAGCTCCATCAGCTTGCTTTGCAGACCTGCGATCATGGACAAAGAGGTGGGGATTTATTGCACGTTCCCCAGCGCTTCAGAATCAAAATGCACCCATGGAACATCAGCAAGGTACCTGGCTTTGCTGAAACCTCATCAATTTACAAACCTTATTTCTCAGGAGTAACACATTGCCTGTGTTAAGTAACACCACAGTGTAATATAGCTGGAAAAGTTGTACAAAACGCGAGCACATTTTGTATTTCCACTATTTAATGAGTCCGCATTTCCCTCCCACCTCCAAAAAGTCTGTTTCAGTTTTGTTTCTACTTATTTCTCGTTACAACATGCATTTCCCAGGTGGGCAGTATTTTATAACTCTCAGGGCTGCAAAGTGTCTTGGAGAATATTTACAGCTCAACAAGAATGGCTTTCATTGATGGATCTGCAGATGTTACATCTTGTCAAATCCATTTTATGCAAAGTAGATGTAAACATGTGGTTTAAATTGCTCAACAGTTTCCTCTAACTCTCACAAGGCTGGAAATTACACAAGAGAAGAATGAATTCATAAGCCAGAATCCTCCAAAAGTGTTGTTGTTTTGTTCATAATATTGATACTGGGAATTATTCTAATAGAAAAACAATTGAATTTGGCATTTGTTTGCTTAACCTAATGGTTCTTATTTTAATAATACATGATCTGAGGAATAATTTATTCCCTAGAGGAATAAACTATCCAATCGTCTCTAAGGTTTTCTTTAGCAGAGTCTCACACTCCTACTGCTTCTGTCTTATAGATTATTGCATCTTTCCACGGTCCCTTGGATCCCTCAGTATCCAAATATGCTTCAATCCACGTGGCGCAGAGAAGATGCCCAGTACCCACTTGCGTGTCACTTCTGCAAAGCTCTCAATTCCCCTTTATCACAGACCAGAGCAGCAGGAAAGGAGCCCAATCCCCTGTGATTAATTCTTGGAGCAACTGAGATTCCTTCAGAAATATCTTCAGGGATATCAGATACAGGAATGCCCCTCCCCCCGCTTCTGCTCCTCCTCCTCATCTAAAAAATTACTGATTTTATCAGTAAACCTCATTCTCCACCAGGATAAGACAGATAAACCATAGCAAGGTGCCACTGGATGGTCCCCTGAGGGCTGTGACCCTGCATCCCCATCCATCCCCATGGGTGATGCTCGCTCAGCTCTCATTCCCCAAACTCCCCAATCCACACCATCCTCCTACCCTCAGGTGATTTGAAACCAAACAGATCGAGGTGGCAGTACAAAGGAATGGACCTCAGCCAGTTTTTAATGAGACTTCTCGTATCTTCTTACCTTGGACTTCTTTCTCATGGATTTCCTTGAGCTTATTCAGGAACTCTGCAAAACTCTCTGTGCTCATGTTCAAGGCTGTGCCACACGCCGGGCTGCTTCCAGCGCGAGGATGTCCTTTCGTTTCAAATTATTCAAGTTTCAGTCTAAAATAGAAACAAAAAGTCCAATAAAAGAGAAGTACCTTGTGGATGTGATGTTTTGCAGAGTCCTAGAAATGGGGCAAAGCCCAAATTTAGAAAGTGGAATCATTTGCTAAACCACACGCATGCATAAAGCAGTAGGCTCACCCAAGGATGCGTTTTCAGACCTGTCCACCCTGCCTCAGCCTCAGCCTGGGGGCGCCAGAAAAGTGGAAGAACACCAAAAACCCAGTTTGGGAAAAAAAAAAAAATAAAATCAGGCTTTCCCTCTATTTTTGAGCTGTTTAAATCACATTTATCTGGGGTGAGCCGGGGGGCATTTTCTTGAGGAAGAGACTGCAGGGCTTGTGTAGGGACCACAGTGCTGGGGATGGATTATGGGAAAACCCACAGCAACTTCGGTGCTTGAATGGTTATGGGGTTATTAACGCTCCATCATGCTGAATGCCATCACTTAGTGCTGGTAATAGTGTTCAACAATCGCTGAAAACAGATAAAGTGCTCTACTTTTTTTTAAAAAAACCACCCTTGCTTTTTCCTTTTTCAGTTGAACACACCCCCAAACAGCAAAGAGACATGGAGAGTAACCCATGGCACTCCCAGCTCTGTACGCTGGGAAAGGCAGGAGGTAAAAAACCAGTCTGGTAGTAAAGTGGTTGTTTTTTAGGAATGTTGCTCTAATTTTAAGAATTTTTGCCCTAATTCTAAGAATTTCACCCTCCCCTAAAAGTCATACAGGGTTACCCAGTCACAGCCAGCAATTCCGTTACTGATAAAGTACCTGGGCACTCAGCCTTCAACCGTGCAGAGGTGATCGGGGGGGAAAACCTCCCCTCTGATGTTGGAAGGTGAAAGGCCAGGCTGGGACCCGGGTTTTGCAGCCACACGGCAGCATGGGGCGGTTTCTGCTGCGCTCCAGCACGCTCCCGGCGCGGCTGCCTGCCGACAGCCCGCCCGTGCCTTTATCTGCATGCAGAGGTGTGCCAGATCGCCTGCATATGCAAGATGTGGGCACGCAGAGCTGGAAGAAGAAACTTGCCCCTAAAGCGTCTGATTTTCAAAAGAAATGAGGCACGCGCCGGCGAGCAGAAGCAGGGAGCTCAGCTTTTGCCATGGTTGGATCAGCGAAATAACTTTATTGTCTTTTGAGCAAACAAGCAGAGATTTCACTGTCTGGGGAAACAATTAAAAAAATATTCATTACTCCCACTTCCTTGGGCATAACCCACCCTTTCCCAGGGCTGGGTGATCTCTCCCACCAAGGAAAAGCCACACAAGGCACGGCACGGCTTGGCATGGCTCGTGCAGCTGGGGATCAGCTGCCGTGAAATGGGGTTGGGAATCAACCTCTGCCCCAAGAGCCATAGCTGAGTAATGAGCTAGGTGAAATAATACCCAGCTCTACTCCAAAACAGGAGGGAAAAAAAAAAAAAAAAATCAGACCCCTGATGTTAATGGGAAGCACTTGTTGAGTCCTAAATCCAGCTCTATGTGGGCAAAGCACCTCCCTGGTGCTGAAGGGGGATGTGAGACCCATGGCTGCCATCGCAGGGCTGGAACCACCAGTGCCAACTGGGGAGGATTTGAAGTGCTCAGGCACCGATTCCCATTGCTTTCCCCAGTGCTGCAAACTGGGAAGGGGCTGCAGCTGGGAGCAGAGCCAGTGGCAGCTGTGCGGGCTTCCCACGATGCTCATGGTGCTGGATCAGCCCCCGCCGCCCCAGCACTGCCCAGGGCTGGAGTCTGAGCAGCACCTGGCATTTCGGGCCAGGGGGCTCCAGCTGGGACATCTCAGAAAGGTGACATCCCGGGAAGGTGACATCCCAGCTGGGGCTTGTGCCAGCCTGTGGTTGAGCCCAGCAGAGCCAGATTTGGGTCTGGGGTGTGGGCAGCAGCTTCGCCCTCAGTGCATGGCTGCGGTGCCAGCAGGGCTGATTTTCTTTTCCTCAGATCCCCCAGGTCAGCTGGGATCTGTGACCCGCTGGAGATCTGACCAGTGGGGAAAAGCTATCGCCTTTTTCGGTGCTTTTTGAGATGCCAGCATCTATCCCTGCCTGCAGACGAGACATCCACTCTGCAGCAAACCTGGCGAGGACATTGGGTCTCTGGTCCATGCACACACGCAGTCACAGAGATGATGCACATGCATCACTCTCCATGTATCCCTACCCAGGATTCAGACTTTTGCTGCAGCACTTCAAATCCACAGACAGCCCAGGATGTCTGGGGCTATGGCTTTGCTCCTTTCCCACCCCGTGTGGACCGGCCAAAGCATGAAGCAGTGGCCCCCTGCTCCTCCACCCTGCTCAGGAGGACTTATTGAGGGAGATTTACTGATGAAGACCAGACCACATGGTTCCTCAGTGTGGAGCTCACTCCCTGAGACAGAGATTTCATTTACAGCCCGGAGCCCTTTCCAGAGCTGTCACTGTAATATACACCCGGCAGTGCTGCATGCAGCCCCTTGGTGCGTATTTCAGAGTGACAGGTGCCCTCTGCAAACAGAGCCCCAGTGTCAGGGACTGGAGGCAAACTCCTCACCCAGCCCCTAAATCTGGTGGCTTTGGGAAGCCCAAGCCCCTGGGACAGCCACATCTTTGCTCACCTGCTCTCTGCATCCCCCGATGCTCAGCTCAGAGTGAGACACAGGGTCAGGGTGTGGGGATCCCTGACACATTGACTCTCACACATGGGGCTGGAGCATCCCCTGGCATCTTCTGGGTACCGGTGGCATCGCTCCTTGGGGCGGGATGCTCCTGATCGCAGCTGGGGAAAGGAAAAGTGGGAGGGAGGTTATTTCCTCATTCGTGCCAGGGGGCTTGGGCAAGAGTGGACTCAGACAGCTGGATCCCACAGTACAGCTGTTCACAGTTCCCTAGTCCCTGAGGGGTTTCTAGCCTCTTGTCACCATCCCTAGCACTACTGGCCACACTCACAGTGAGCTGCGGTGCATCCTTGCCCTCAGCACTGTTTCCTTTCAGAATAATAAAGCAGCTCATTAGATAAATCAGCTTACACCACTAAGAAAGAAAAAAAAAAAAAAAAAAAAGGCAGGACTCTGAAGTTCTGACTCTGTCAGATCAGTGAAGCTTAATGGATTTACAACCAGATATTTTCCCATCAGCAGCACCAGGGTTGTTCAGCTTCAGGCTGGATTTACGTAATATACCTTTCACTGGGTGATTGCTGGGCAGGGCTGCTTTTGCCAGACAAACTTTCTTTTCTTGGCTACCCTACTATGTTCCCGGTCTAATTTTAGAATTATGAATTGAATTTATACCCAGAAAAGCTGCCTGATCACTCATGGAAAATCTGCAGTGCCAGGAGTATTTTGCAGGCCAACGTGAGGCTGATCTGCTTTGCTGATGTACCGTGCACTTGTCACACTGAAGAGAGGTTTTTTTGCATGTATTGGGAATTTTTTCTTTTTTGCTGGGCATTTATTTGTTTGTATGACTGAATGTGGCACAGGTTGCTCTAAAATTGAGCCCAGCGCTTGCTCTCCACCACACTGGTTTTGTGCGCGGGTGCTGGATAGGGGCTGACAGATTGCAAAATTATCCCCCGACCAGTGAGACAGGAGGAGCAGCTTTGGCTCACTGGGGAGGAGGAGAAGGTGCCTTCCTCCGCCTCGTGCAACCCGAAAATCCTCCCTGATGCCCGGCAACCACTCTGTGCTGCTCTGCCAGCCCAGGGGCCAGTTTGCAGTGCAGACATCCAGCCCCAGGGTCCCCTCTGACTGAGGATGGGGATCCCACCAGTCTCAATGGTCCTTTGGGGTTGCTGGGGACCAGCACTGGTCACAGCCCCCAAAACAAGCTCAACAGGCCCAGCAGCCCCCAGGAGCTGCTGCACTTGCTCATGTGTGCACAGACACGTCCCATTGCAGGAAGAAGAGAACAAGAGCGAATCCTCCAAGATGAAGCTCCAGCCTCAGGTCCCAACCTGCATGCACCTCTTTTCTCCAACCCTAAAAAGCGTGTTGCCCTAATACAGCACAGCCCTGGCTATCACAAAACCGGCAGCACAGTTTCTACCCCACCACTCCAGCCCCTTTAGGAGCAGCTGCTGCTTCTCTAACCACAGTGACAACTACCAAAGCAACAGGGATTTGCTTCCATTACCTTATTTCTGCTTGAGAGCCCCCAGCTGGTGGTTATCCCTCTGTTCCCTGGGCACAGGGACATCCCTCCTCTCAGAACAGAGTTTTTGCTGTTCGGGTGTTGCAGGATCACTAAAAGCAGGAGGTGTTGGTCCTCTGCAATGCCTGGATATAGTCAAGAACCAGAATTTGGCTTTTCTGTAGCAGGATGAGCAGTTACAGGGTCTATTCTTGCACCATCCCCAGCTGGGAGGGTGGGTTTGTCCTCGTGCTCCCCAGTTTCTTTGACAAACAGCTTTGCTGAGGTTTAGCAGCAAAGATTTAACCTGCTCGGGAGGGACACTCTCATTTGGACCTGCTGGCCATGCCGGGATGCTCCCCAGAGCACGGTGGGCTTTGCCAGATCCACAGGCAGGTCTGTGTGCCCGCACAAGGATTTGGAAGATGATTAAAAGTAGCAACTTATCTGCCTGTACATCTCAGGGTAACCACAGCTTCTATAAACATTATTTAATTAACGCCTCAAAATGCTCTGGGAAGTGGGTAATGAAGCATTATCGCATTTTTCAGTGTTTTAATTGGGAAGCGGTGAGGCACAGGGAATAGCTCAGGGCCCCATCGGGTGCACGGTCACCACCTCCCAGCCCAGCCACCATGCTGCTCTGCATCCCCCATCCCCAGAGCCCTCGGCTGGGAAAAGCGGGTGGTAAATACCCTGGGAAGCTCTGATACATGCAGTATCACCCCACACTCTGCTTGTGATCCCATTACACTGTGCACGGTGCCTGGAGAGCATCTTGGTCTCGCTGTCTCCTCCTCCACAGCAGAAGACCTGGACAGCAGCATGCCTCAGAGCTCACGCTGCTCCTGATGGATGGAGAATCCATCATTCCTGATCCTGCATGGGCCAAGCGGGTCTTGTGTGGGGTAAAGGGCATGAAAATCCATCATAACCACACTCACAGACTGGCACCTCTGCTCCTGCTGTGTGCTGTCATCCCAAGTCCTTCAGATGGCTGTGCAAAATGAAAGAATAAATCTCTCCCCCTCGGATACAGTGCAGGTAATGAATCCCTTAACTGAATCAGCTTTTCTCTTAATCAGTATTTTAAAAAAGGGGTTATATACTGGGAAGATTCAGTCTTGCAAAACCATCCTGGGCGCTTTGTCCCCGCTGGTTGAACTAGGTCAGCTGGATGGGGGTGGGATGGCCTGCAGCACTTCTCCTCCTGGGAGCTTGCGGGACCTCAGGCTGCTGGATCTGGCCCCATCCCCATGGTCAGGGCAGGTTAAAGCCTCTGGTGGTGCAGGTTCTAAAGCTGAGCTGGGACCTCCTGCCATTGGGAGTGTCCCAAGGGGGAATGTCCCAGCTTTCAGGGAGCTGGGAAACCACTTCAGGCTTTTCTCCACTGATGTTTCCCTGTACATCCCATGTGGTTCTTCCAAGGCAGGGATGGAGCACATCTGCAGATGCTGCTTCTCCTTTTCAAGGCTCCTTTAGGGCAGCTGGAGCAATGACAGGGTTTCAGGCATCATGCAGCTGGGTAGGAAAGGTGGATGCTTTCTCTTCCCAGCCTCCACATCTGCTGCTGGTGAGGTTTGGAAGCCAGGTTGCCATCACCGAGATGGTATAGGAATGTGCTGATGGTGTTGGGGCAGCTGGAACAAATGAGCTCCCTCCAAAGGCCCATGAGGAGCTTTGACAAAAGATACCAAGGACTCATTCCACTAAATCTCTGTCCTTTGGGAATTCCTGCACCTCGCATCAGAACAGGTGAGAGGTCCCACTTACCTCCCCACTTCTGGGGAGGGAAAGTACCAAATGCCTCTAATTTAGAAGCAAAACCCACGCAGTGTGGCTTCACCTTCCTTGCAGCTATACATCAGTCCAGCAGCTGCAGGCATGGCTGCCAAGCAGAGCTAGTCTGCTCCCGAGCGCAGCCCCTAACACAGCGCATATTTGCGGGCTAGCTGGGACATGCGCACCCTCTCACCACTCCCGAGTGATCGAGGGCAAAGCTCAGTGCGAGATGCCTATTTGAGAAATATCTGCTTCTTCGATACCCGGTCATCTCCCCTGTAAGGGCTTTCAGGGCATTCCCCATCCGGGGCTGTCCCAGCACAGGGGACAAGGAGCAGGTGATGGGGACAGTCCAACCCGCTGCAACATGATCCCCGTGCAGGGAGGCAACATGCATAGACACAGCCCTGCCACCCCAGCAATCCCCCCATCATTTCCTTCAGCCTGGATTTAAAGTGGGGAAGAGGGACAACAGCCCCTGGTAGCATCACACCCACTGGGAGACCCAGCAAGCTCCAGCACTGCTGAATATTTGCGCTGCCCATAGGAACGTATCTGCCCACCCTGTGAGGACACAGGCAGGCTGTCCCATGGGGAATGCAATGGGGACAGAGAGGCTGAAGGTGGGGGGACAGGGGGCCACTTTGCCCAGCTACCAAGAGTCGCTGCAACCTGGCTCGCAGCTGCCACAGAGTGCAGAAAGGAGAAAATTCCTTCTTAGCCCTGGCAGCAGAGCTGCGATCAACTGCTGCCAGCCCCTGCGCTCCTGCTGTGCATCTCGACATGGCCACCGACCAGGCTCTGCCCGCACCCAGGATGTTTGCTCAGAGAACGCTTTGCTGTTTGCTGCCTCTGGTCTCTGCTCCCTGGATGCAAACGTGACTGGACTCCTGGATACTGACATAAACCCTGACACCCACAAACTGCTCTGACCCTTGCGCAGCTATTTCACTTCGCCCGAGCTGAACACTGTTTCTTCGCATTTCAGATTCCAGCAATACCTCATTACCTTTCATGCTCAAGTGGAAAACGCCAGAGGAGAAGTTTTTGTTAGAAGAGAGAAGAGCCCGGTGTCCCAACTGGGCAGTGGCCGCACAGCCCGGGCTGGCTCAGCTCTGCTCCCTGCCAACCCCGCACACCCGCAGAAGCAGAACCACCACTTTGCAACAACCCACCGACTCCACGACTGCTAGAAAAATCCAGATTTCCTCCTCAGACTGTGAGAAGTGACCGAAAAGCAAGCAAACCCGTGACACGGCAGCCTCTGCCCATCAGATGGGAGCTGGACCAGGCTCCGGCTGCCAGCACCAAGTGACAGCTCTCCCCAGCACCCTGCTGTGCAGATTTTGGGCAATTCTCCACACGTGGCTCGCACCAGCTCCCTTCCCAGCTATGTAACACTGCTCGGGATGCCGTAGGACAGATAAAAATCAGTGCAGGCACAATACTCACGTTGGAGGGCTGCCTCTGTGTCTCTGCCTCGACTCCTGTGGCTCGGTTAAGTTGTGATCAAGACACCGTCATCTGGGACACAGGAGACAGGAGTGAGCAGTGTAGGTGAACTTGCACAGACAATAAGCCATAATTTTTCTTTGCAGTCTGACTGGCTCTACTGGTTTGCGTTTCTTTGCCCCAGCAGCAGAAAGGAGGCTCAGCTTAACTAAAGCTGCCCAACAGGTTCTGCTATAATACAAAAAAAGCGGCAAGACCGGTATGGCGTGAACTCAGATAGAGATTTGATTGTTTTCCTGTAATTACAGTTCAACCTGTGCTGTTGGTTGAAGTCAATCACATTAGCAAACAGACCCATTTAAATAATTCATCCACCATTAATATGGGAAAATTTTCATTTTATATAACTCAGCTCTTTCTGAGAGGAAGAGAAAAAGAAGAAAAATCAGAGGTGACAGCAGCAGTGTTCTAAACTAGGGTGGCATAGCCCAGGGCACACAGCAGCCCCCAGCCCAAAGTGCTTTGAGAGGGGAAGGAACATGCCCAAATTGACACAAATGGCTACTTGCAAGTGTAGGATGAAAGCCTGTAGTCCTGGACCATCTCTGGGGTCACTTTGCAGCAGATGGGGATGCTTTGGGGACCAGTGGGGAAAGGCCGGGGTGACTTGGGTGCCGATCCTGGCCAGCAGCGCTGGCTCAGCCTGAGTTGCCTCCTGGCTCCAGCTGCTGACACAAGCAGCTTCCACCCCAAACCGTGGGCTGGTGGAGCCGAAGGCAACGTGGACACAGCCTGAGCCTTTGAAGTGCAGCTCTTTCAGCATCCCCCAGGAAAACACTGGCACAGATTCACTGCCCAGGCTGGGCAGGGACAGCCTTCCCCTACATCGCCGCAGACAGGGGCTGCGAAAGCAAGAGATGCATTTCCTCACCATCAGCATGGCACCAATGAAAACTTGTTGCCTACATATCTGAGACACAGACAAGCACATGCTGCTCAGCTGAGAGCTGCCTGGTGAGCACAGAGTCCTGCCGTGCTGGCGTAGCCACCTCTGGGCACGGCTCCACGCTCCGGAGAGATGCGTCCGTGTTGCTTAATAGGACGCGTAAGTTGGGGAGGGTGGTTTCCCCATGATATTTCCAGGGCTGGTGGATAGGGAGAGCTCCTGTGGAAGGGGATACGGAGCACCAAGGCTCTCCTTCAAGCCATCCTGTGCAAGGAAGGCAGCTCTGCCGTGCTGCGCTTCCCCAGAGCTCTGTCCCCAGCCACCAGCTCAGATCCTCAGCCAGTGCAAAACCACATCCATGCCCCGGCAGCAACATCAACATGCTGATTTACACCCCAGCTGCTGAGCTGGCTCCTTAAGTAAGCCCAGCACAGTGCTGAGCATCCTTGGCAACATTTCCTTGTGGCGATCACATTGCCTATCTGCGGCTCTGCTGCCAAACGGTGGCTTTACGCTTCCTCCCCCGTGCACGGACAGGTCGGGCAGGCGGGCAGCAGCCAGGACTCCCAGGAACGCGGCTGGACGCCCACGCTATGGAAATGGGCGGCAGGTAAACAAGCAGCCGCTCGGTGAGCCGTGGTCCTTGGCAGACCTGTAGGGACTGTTTGGTGGTTGTTCTGCATGCATGGAATTCCTGGCTTGTTCCTCTGCAAGAGGGACATAGCATAGGGCTAAGGGGGTTATTCTCCATCTGAATCTTCTCATGAGCCATCTGCAATGGACAGAGGGAAGCTCTTGGCCTCTTTATTCCCTTTGCTTTTAAGTTTTTTGTTTTACCAAGGGATATGGCAATTAGAGATTGATTGCTTGATATGGTCTGGTACCTCAGGCTGACGTTTGCGGTGGCGGAATTAATGGCAACTGCATAGAAGAGAGATCCTTGCTCAGACCAGCCCGGTAATGCCATGGGAGGAACAATGGGGTAACAGGGAGTTGCGGAGCTGCGGAAAACCTGCAGCAGCCAGAGCTCCCAGCAGCGGTGCTGGGACAGGCAGCACAAGCCATGGGGGCACCACCACCATCTCATGACTCTTTCCAATGGTTCAGCCACTGCTCTATCTGCAGCATCACCCACAGGGGTATTGGGAAGGGAAACACTGAAAGGGCTCAATGGTAGCGGCTGCTTGTGGGGAATGAGGAGACTCAAGGCAGGACCAGCTGCCTGGAAGGTTGTTCTAGTGCACGAGAAGGCAGAATGGACATTTCCTGGGAAGCAGAAGGTGATGAACTTTGAAATAATCTCCACTTCGTCTTGCAGGTGTCTATTGGAGATCACACAGACTGCTCACACAAACCATGATCACAACAAATATTGCTCTGCTTCAAGGCTAAAAAGTCAAAAGATCTGGGCAGGACATCAATTTCTATACAATTGGAACTTAAATTAAAAAAATTATATAGGCCCTCTCCTGAACTGATTCTTTCAGTAAGTTCAGGACACAAAGTGGGGAAAAAAAACCCCACCTCCCTCTCCTGCTAACAGAGAGAGCAACCCTTGTAGTTTTGCCTTGCCTTTTTGTACCAGGGCGCTTGATAACGTAATAGAGAAGAACAAGTTAATTGGTCTGAGAACATCAGCTCAATATACACAACAGGGAAACTGTTTTGATGGTGAAAAAAATCAATTATCTGAATTGATTCAACTGACCCCCACCCAAACTCAGACGACAAGCGTGAGTCAGGCTTTCAGAGAAATCTGGTCACCAAAAATAACATGTTATGGATGTAGGTTTTCTTTCACTCTGCAGGTTTCAATAGAACAGGAAAAAAATCCTATTTCATGGAAGAACTACATGAGAGTACAGATTTGTTCCCACCAAAAGGGCCTCCACAGGGGATTAAAACCACCCAGGGGCTGGGAGCTGGTGTCAGCAAGACAGGGCTGTGGTACCTGAGCAAGGAGAAGGGCAGAGCCGGAGATCACAAGCAGGTTCATCTCAGACCTCAGGTCACAAGGTGAGATCATAGTAACACAGCCAGAGCTGGACACCAGCATCCTGCAGCATCACTACAACAGGGACCGACAGCCCCATGCTGGGCTGAAATAGGCTCCTGGGCTATGGGTGGGGGTGGAAGCACCAGGTGAAGCTGCTCAAGGCAATTAAAACCCATTAATGCCCTCAGGGCCCTGACAAAAGGATCCTCCCATCATTAACAATCACTTCTGGACATGAGGGATCAGGTGAGCAGAGCCCAATGCCTAATTTTAGAGAACATCTACGGTACCAACTGCAGCACATGCCAGTAATACTAGACCCAACTTCACCCGCAGCATCCATAACTCCACGAGTCCCCATTGCCATTCTCGTGTATATTTTGAGGCTAAATAAAATGAAATAGAAACCCAGGTTGAGAAGCCAGAAGTGTCTGGCAGCTCCAGGGCAGGATGAGCAGCAGGAGCACCCACTGCAGCTTGTTTGCATTGCCCTGACCTTCCCACTCCCTGGCATGGTCACCCAGCACAAAGCTGTCCTGCCTGTCTTTACATCAATTTAGATAAGCACTTCAGAACCTGATCCTCTTGGGTTTTTCCATAAAACCCTGTGAGAGCGAACCCACCAAGCTCCCCGCAGCAAGAACAAGCAGACAGGAGCAGCATCACTGGGCTCATTTCAGCAGGATGCAGACATGCAGAAAACAAGGCAAAAATATAAAGGGGACCTATATAAACAAAACCAGGCAGGTGTTGCAACAAAATAATTAAATTTTCCCCAGTTAAAACCTCCTCATCCTGACATCCTTGCTGTCCCTGCGGCGGGCAGGCTGTGGGTCATAGCCAAGCAGCACATCTAGCAGGCAGCTTCCAGCAGAGGCTGCTCGCCGGCTGCAGAAACGCCGCTGCCTGCAGCTGCCTGCACAGGACATGGCTCCGGGCATCGCCTGGGGCAGGATCCGTGTGCCCGTGGGCCTGGAGCGGGTCCCCGCAGCCCGGGCAGCGCTGGGTGCTGGACCCGAGGGAGGGATGGAACATCACCTGGCAAACGGGAGTGAGGAGCTTGCAGGTTGCTTTTCTTGCCTGGCAAAGGTAGAAAGAGCCTGCAAAAGTGGAGAGAGATGGGGGATAAATCAGTCATTTTCAGGTGCTATAAGCATTTAAATCATATTAAATAAAAAAGACATCCTGCTTTTGTGTGCTGTTGTTTCACCCTGGGTTTGTATGGGGTGGCACTGGGTGACACAGGGTGCAGGCGAGGAGCAGCTTTAATCCTGGAGAATACCCATAGATCTCCTTGGAAACCTGCTTGCAAAAACCTTAAGGCACTACCTACCTTAAATTTCCATTACTACAAGATATAAAAACAGATCAGCTCGGAGAAGGGCGGCCACTGCAAATGTAGTGTTAGCACCAACAGAATAAATTCAATTTTTACACAGGTTTTCCTCCTGCCATCTGCTCCTGGAGAGTGTAACTCAGCTTGTCGGAGTCATCTTGCTGATTTCAAAGCCAGGAGCTACCTGCTTGGCAAGCCTCCTGGCATAATTAGCAAACTGGAGCAAAATGCATATCAAGGCAGAAGATGAACTTTGGGAAACCTCCATAAAACATCTAGACCCACAGCAAAGGATATCACTCCCCAGATGTAAGACCTTCATGCCCACATGGCAACACTGTAGGCAGGGAAAAGCTACTTCTGGAAGGGATGTTCAGCATAAGAATATCAGTGCTTTTGGGGCAGGTCTTTCCTAAATCGAAGAACCCAGCCTGCATTGGATGCAGCCACGGAGACTGCAAGCAAACAGTTATAGCAGATAAATGTGTGGTGCTAATGCAGCCCCATTCCCCGGCAGATCGCCCGGCTCTTTGCTCTGAAGTGGGTAAATATCATTATGCCTCCTTGCAGATGTGGCAGCTGCCAGTTTGAGAGATCAGAGCGATTTGTTCAAAGTGATGGATCTCACTTGTGGCCCTGGAAACGACCTGACACCTCACGGGAGGGTGGCTGGGGATGCTGCAGGGTTCTTCGTGCAATAGGAACAGATCCAGCCCGTGGCTGACACTGCTCCAGCGATGCCAGTGCTGGCAAACATGCCACACAACCAGCAGAACAACTTTGAGTCACTCCGAAATCGAGCCGTCAGACAATTTTCATCCTTTTGCCTCTCCAAATGTCAATGTCTTGTCCAGACTCATCCAGAAAAGGGAAATTTCCTACAAAAAGCTATCTTTTCATCCTCCTTTGGCCAGTGCTGCCAGCTCCAGCCCTGGACACATGCCGAGGAGCTGAGTCCACATCCCAGATCTCCTCCCGCTGCTGTTGCTTTGCCCTTTAGCTGTAACTTTTTGCTTAACTGGAAGGAGAAGCAGATGAGTCCTTTCCACTCTGGCTCAGTTTCCCTTCGCCTTCTTGAACCTGCACCATCTGGGATGCAAACACCCCGGGCGAGCAGCTTTTGTCTTCCAAGGTGCTGCAAACCTGCAGGAGAGTACAAAGACATCAGCAAACTAGGGGTCAGCTGCTCGCAATGAAACACAAAAGGATGATGGAAACGTAGCTGTCGATATCAGGCTTTGGCACAACTTGTCTGGTCAGGAAACATGCTGTAAGTTTTCGTGATCCCACCTAAATTCACCTGTTCCTATCGCTGTTGCTCAGTAGCCCAATGCATGAATATTTAATATGCTAAAAATATAGTCTGGCCCTGCGGATGGGGTGGTGTGCAGGGTGCATTGGTGCCTGATGCCAAGGACGGGGTTGTACCAAGAGTTATCCCCCTCTCTCCCTGCAAATCAGCTTGTTGAAATGAGCATTTCTTAAACTTTACCAAAATGACCTCTTTTTGGCTCATCCATCTTCATGTGACCACTCGGCTGGCAGTGGCTCGGTCCAGGCTGGGGAAATGCGAACAGGCTGCACATGCTGGGATTCGCCTCGCCTCCACCTCTGCCTTTCCCTCCTTCTGCAAGGAGGAGATTAATGCAATTAGGGTTTTTTCTTAACCATTTACGCACTAACAGGGAATCATGTAGCTAGTGTTCACAACTGGCTCCCACCTCCCACCTCTTCCATCCTGTGCTCCCGTCCAAGCTGGACCAGGATGCTGATCCTGCCCAAAATTCATCTTTTTTTTTTTTTTTTTTTTCCACAGGGAGAGAGGAGCCAGGTCTGTTTTCAACTGGCTCCTGCTCGGCTGAACTGGGGAGGACCCCGTTGTCCTCTGACATGTCTTGGCTGTCTTTTAAGCGGTCATGACCCATAGTTTGAGAAACTCTGCACTTAGCAGTCCTTCCTATCTCTTACTCCTCCATCTCAGCTCTGTCTCCTGCAATATCCATTTTCCCTTGCCCCTCCCTCCTCCCCTGGCCAAAAAGAAATAAAAAATTAAGTGTGAATTTCAGAGCCGAAGATGCCTTTTTTTTTTTTTAAAGCAGACACCAAGAAGTGAAAGAAAAACCCTTCCCGTTAATCATAGTCCCATGAAAATGGCTCCAATTGCACAGAGAGTTTGGCAAATTACAGAAGATGCAAATGTCAATCGAAGAAACTGTGGCAGTAAATATTTTTCACAACTACTTTGTTAGCAAAGCTTTTCATTGGAAAGGCTCCTGCTCTGGAGAGCTGGGGAGGATTGACAGCTCTTTATTTTTTGGTGGTCTTTAAGTGGTTTACCCATAATGCACAACCATGTGGTTTATCCCTCTGTAATTAATTCATCAGTAATATCTCAAAGGCAAGGAGCCTTATTTTGAACTTCATTTCTGGCGCAGATACTTGGAAAGAAAGATGCTTCATTGCTCTTCTCTTCCCAGCTCTCCTCGATGTGTTATCACCTGAATACTCAATGTCTGAACCCCGAAAGTGCCGAAGTTGTTTTTTTTCTCACTCTGTTTCCATCTTTTCTTCTCCATCATGGAAAACCAGCAGCAAAGTGGTCACATCACAATCAAAGGCATGAAGAGATGATTTGCTTGAGTCCATTTGAAGTGGAAAGAGTGAACGTCAAAGCAGCTGTGGAGCATCCAGTGCTGCTAACCCATCACTGGTTTCTCACCAGTCTCCTGTTATCTGATGATTTTCTTTAGAAAAATCACAGAAAACCCAATTCTTCAGTTTGCAGTAGTGGCTATTCAACTCTTAGGCAAGAAAAAGTAGCTCTCTGCCAAGTTAGGCTGCAAAAAACCCTGGAAAATGTTTCCCATAGCCTCCACAGCCAGAAGGTGAATAAAAGGACTGAAACGAGCACTGCACTTACATGGACAAACTGCTAAGCTGGTGCTACTGGAGTTATGTTCTCCTTCTGGGGCCAAAACCTTTGGAAATGTAAGATTTGCCCCGGGGCCTCGTTGTTGATGGGCTGTTTGCGGGGTGTAACGCTTGCAGTGGTGTACGCGGTTGTGCAATGCCACAGCGTGAGCCTGTGATTTATGTCTCTTTCTCCCAGGCACAAATAAAAGACAATGTCATCTGATGTATTTGCAGGGATCTCTGTGAGATTTCTTTCTCCAAGTGCGAAAGTTCCTTTAGGGAATGTCGTTTATTTGGGCCAACTTCTCCCTGACCGTGGCCAAGGGTTGTGTCCAAATCATGACTTTCCAGCCTTAGTCTTTGCAGGGTCCCCTCTCCCAGCTCACTCCCTTGCCTTGGCATGCGAAGATGTTGAGCAAGCATGCTCGGCACACGAGGGTGGCTGAGGGGATGGCTCCTGCAAACCCTCCCTCTCCCGTACATCTGCTCAACCTGCCCGAAGGGGTCCAAGCACACCCACCCCAGCAAAGCCACTGCAGCCACGTGCTGCCTGGTCTGCGTGCAACTCCTTTTGGGGAGTATTTTAGGCAGCTCCTCTCCATCATCCGCTAAAAGCAACACCCGTTTCATGCTCTTTGCAGAAATGAACTTGCGAATAAAGCCCAAAGGTGAAGGGCTTCTCTGCCTGCCTCCATGCCTGGCCCGGCTGCTCCCAGCCCCATGATTTATGCTTTGATTTGCGAATGCCTCTTCCTGCCAGGTGATCACATGGGCCCTCGCCTGCACATTATTTTCGTATTTGCTTTTCCTTCCCTTCCCCCCCCACCCAAAATGGTTTTAATTTTTATTAAAGCAATTTATTCTTGTGGTTGCCAAAGGCTTATCGGGTTCGGCATACGTTCAGACAAGTCGTGCCTGGTGATTTTGGAGGGGGGGTTATGTTTGAGGGGAGGAAAATGAATGAAAGCAACTCCAAAAGGGCGGCTGAGTGGGGCTGGAGCAAGCGTGGCTGGGCTCCAGCGCCAAGATTTCGGCTCCAGGCAAGGGTGGAGTTCAGGAGCGAGACAGCCTGTGCGGAGCTGGGGAGGACCAGAAAAGGGCCAAAGGGGATGGGGAGAGATATTTACACCCCCTTGAGCTCTTTGCAATACGGCCGCTGCCAATCTGGAGCTGTTGGTATTTAAAATGGCACGTAGAGAGGTGTCTCTTCTCCCTCGCAGGTATGTTAATGAATACCCTGGTAAGAAACTCCTTGGAAACTTCCAGGGAAGACAAATCCTCTTTGTTGACGAATTAATTTTCTCCCTTTGCTTGACCCTTCATCTCGTGCTGCCAGCAACGTTCCCATTAGCTTTGGCAGAGTTTGCCAACATTTGCTGGGATCCAAGACCCATTGAAATCTGCTGGAGCCTTTCCATGGATCTCAAGGAGCTTTGGGTCAAGTCTTCTGCCTGCGGGATGAGGCTCGGGGTATGCGCGTTGGCTGCCTGCTCGGAGCCTGCCGGTGAGTGATGAGCTGTTGAACAACGTCTTCATCTCTGGGCAGGGCTGGGAGGGGGACGGGGATGCTAACTGGAACCAGCCTGGAGTGAAGTCATTTGTTTCACCGCACTGTTCCCCTTCTCCTGAAGGCTCCCAGGGTGGGAAGCGGAGCTCGCAGGCGGTGATGGCTGCAAAAACCCCAGGGCTCTTGGTTTTGTTGCGTTCAAGCTTCACATTCATCCCCAGTGCTAGAAGAGCTGCTCAGTCCTTGAGGCTGTTCCCCACCAAAGATCAACCCACCAGGGCAGTCCCACCATGGGAACCTCCCACCGCTGCTTTCCCGCAAACACCGCGGCTCTGCGGGGAAAGGGCCGTGTCAAATGCCGGTGGCACGGGGAGAAGCGTGGCCCCCGCAGAGGCTGCCCCGTCCCTGGATAAGGAGAGCGAAATAACTCCAAACTGACATTTTTCCAGTGCTCTTTGCGAGGCAGCTATACATGGGTTTTATCAGCATATGAGAGCTTGCAAAGATAACACTTCAAAGAAAACACATTCTAAATACACCTTTAAAAGCCTTAAAATGTAATTCCATAAATGTTTGTGTTACTCGGGCAAGAGATAAAGCCAAGTGGTATTACTGAATTGTAGCGGGGCTGAATACCTGCAAACTTCCCTCGTGTTCCTATCAGATGAATGGTTCACTTATTAATCTATATCTGGATACAGTAGAGCCCTTTCCTTTCTCAATAATCTTTTTCCCCCCATCTCTGTGTGCTGGCTGCTTTGCTGCTCTGGCAGGACCCAGGCATGGGTGCAAATCCCAGCAGGAGCGTGGTGGCTGCACAGACTCCAGTTTGGTGCAGAGACCCCATCCCTGAAGTTTCACCTGGCTCCTGAAGATTAACTGAAAAGCAAGGTTGCAGAGAAATAATGAAGATGAATTCTCATTTAATTGGTGATGCTGGTCCCACTGGTTTGGAGGTGGGTGATCCCATTTTCCTCTGCTGTTGGTGAATCAGGAGCATGATGTCTCCGTGTCCCAAAGGATGGACTGCAATGGCCATATTTTAGCATTATAAAAATGCTCGGAGAGATTTGTGGCGCTTGAGGATTGCAGAGCTGTGGGGTACCAATATCCTATTTCAGTTTTGTTTCTCGTGGGTATGAAAGAAATCAAGGAAATCAAAAAGGCAGGACTGAAGCAGTCTGTGCAAAATCCTGAATTTAAATCCTTCACAGCACTCTGGTCAAATGAAAACGACTCACATTAACACATGTCCAGAGAGACTTCCGCTGCCTGGAGCAGGAGTGAAGGAAATCCCTGAAATCTCTGTTTTTCCATGGGAGAGCTCTGCTCTGCTGTTGCTCCAGGCAGCCAGTGACCTTACAGTGGGTACCTATTTATGCAGGGTTGCGAGTCAGGGGGGAGGCTGATGCAGCTTTATAATTAATTTCCCTGCAGCTTGTTTAGTCCCTATGATGCTTATTGGGGAAGGTGGAACGCTGTTTAACGGGGCCAACACGGCATGTCATAACAAAGCATCATGCTGACACCTTTGGAAATGTTAAACCTTGAGAGTACCAGCCCAAAAAGCTATTTTAAGAAACAAGTCTGCCCACACTGGCATACGTGCATCTCTCCAGCCATCTGGGATGGGAGAAGGATTTGGCCATTAGTGGAAGATTTCGCGCCCACTTACCAAATCCATCCCTGACTTACACTCAGCAACTTTCCTGAAGCTCAGTCTGAGGGATCTGGCCGGGGGTCCCAATGCCCATCACCAGTGAGAAGTGACACATACGAGCCAGGCTGGTATCTGAGGGGCTGCACAGCTTCTGAGATTTATTTCCACATGAAATGTGGAGATGAGGCCAGAAGTTTTCTGGCAGAACTTGCAGCTCCCACCCATGGGCAGGTCCCCCTGGCAGCGCTAATGGTCCAGGAGTGGACATCAACGGTGATGCAAAGGCAGCGCTAATTGATCCAAATTCTTGTGTGACAGACAAAAATTTCCCAGCGTATTGTCCAGTGCACTTAGTCTTAAATAGTTAACATTATTCTTAAGGTTCTTTCTTCTTTAAACCCCCACATGTCTCTTTCTCTGTATTTACCCTGTGCAGACTACTTTTCAATCTCTAGCACTCCTCAATCCCAAAACAAAACCCTCTGGACTTCTTTGGATGCTAGAAAGCAGGAGTTTGGATATTTGGTTTAGATCCAGAAACATTTCCCTCTCTCTAAGCCAAAGAAAAGGCATTTGCAATTTTTTTATACTGTACAGTGCAGAAAGATGCTTAGAGAAAGGAGGGTACAGGGTGGTCCAGGGTTTGCCACATCTTTGGGACCTTGTCCTATGGGAGCTACCACTGGCACCCAACAACCCCAGCAAAGACCACAGGGAATCTGTTTTCTCCCTTAAAGCCTTGATGATGATACAGTTTGCAGGGAAGGTGACTCTACCCCGAAGAAAGCGGCTCTGCAAGCCCTGTGGCTGAGGCAGCCGGGAGCCGCTTGCCTGGTGGGCTGGGAGATCAAAATCAGGAGTCAACAAAGATGAAGAATGGCAGAAGGTGAAATCCTGTGTTTTCTCTCAAGGAGGCATTTTCTCTCCTTTATCTAGCGTGCAAGCTATCTAGGCTGTGTGTACGTTTAGCTGTCAGTAACTGAGACGCTTAGCATTTTCCCTTCTGCTCAGCATCTGAGGGCAAACCCAGCGAAGGCAGCGACTGTAGCAGCACCATGAGCAGCTCGAGAGCTTTAGAGAGCCAGGGTAGTAAGCCCCCATCCTTCTCCAAAAGTCTCTTTTGAAATCATATTCCGTGCTTGCCCAAGGGCTCCTCTGGCTCCTGGTGCTCAGGATGAGTCCCTAGGCTGTGGGGCTGAAAAATCAGCTTGGTAAACCCAAGTCACTAATGGTAAATAAAGGTTTAATCATCTGTGTAATCTTTCCTAATTACCAAAGAAAAGCAATTACTCTGAGCCCACCCAGAGGCTCCAGTGTCAAACACTTGTCCCTGTGGTGATTGATTCTGGTTCCCCAAAATTCAAACTGATAGGAGCGTTTTGAGTGAATGCTGATGGGCAGGAGAAGGCACCCTGGAGGGTATAAACAAACCTGGGACTTTATCTTCAGCCCAGAGCTCCTCAATCCATGGCTGTGAGTGGTTTCTACCAGGGCAGCCGATCACGCTGGCCTTTTCCCCAAGTCCAGATGCTCTGGCTGGCTGGAGATCCCATACAGCAGGGACATGAGGGTTCCCCCACGGGTTACGTGACCACGTCAACAGCTGCTCTTACAATGCAATATCAAGAATGCAAAGGACCACCACAAAGGGTTAACTAATTAGGAATTAATAACCCCTTTTGGCTGGGGCAGAGAGATGCCTAAGATGTACTCAAGGTATCTGGAAAGGCTGGACATGGCTCTACTTCTGCAAAAGCTTTCCTGAAACCCACACTGATGAAGAAAACGTGATACCTGCTCTTTGCAGAGGCAAATGGGTTCCTTTCAGAGGGAGACCCACTGGGGAAAACCAGAAGGGCTAGTCACAGACTGTCTGGAGCCATATTTACACTTTTCATGCTTCAAATGTAACATGGCTTGTACAGGACTCAGTGCACCTCATCTCAAATTCAATGAGAAGAAAATGTCACCAAAATGGCAGTGCCAGGAGGTGATGCTCTTCTTCCTTCTGGCCAGGATACTTAGTTTTATTGCAAAGACTCTACTTTTTCTTTCATTTTATCTGGCTGTTTTATGTTTTCCTTCCTACAAGAGTCAAGTGCCGTCCACTGGTGCTGCCCAGGTTTTCGAGTCTCTGTATCCCTTCCATTCTCAGTGTAAATAAGGGAGGTGTTTCTTTAGTTGTGTGACATCTTTGCAGCACGAATTGCCTCATGTTTTACAACACTCAATTGCAGTCTGCTGTGCATGCACACTAGCACCGATAATTTTTTGGCTAACGGTGGTATTAAATCATCAAATAAAAACTAATGAAGGAGAGAGCCAGAAGATGTGATGATGATGAGGGGGAGGAATTCATAGTAGCAGAGGGGACCAGCCATCATCCAGGCATGGTTGCTGAATTTGTCTGTGTTAATTAACATTTTGATTCATTAAGCATGGCTCATGTTATGGATTCATTGACGAGAAGGTAATTTCAGAGCTGGTTACAAGGAGAAGAAAGTTTTCCCAGGTCCCACCCTGCCCTTGTTTTGCTGGTGTAGGACAGAAGCGGCTCTTAATTTTAAATGCAAATAAAAAGAGAGGCGAAATGGAGCACGTCTGGGGGCCAGGCAGCCCATGGACTGGCTGGAGCAAATGCAGGAATGGGGGTCCCTACCCACATCAAGTTTTCTGAGGCATTGCGACAATTAAGGGAATTCGCCAAAATCCAGCATCCGCTTCCCCCAGCTTTCTTTTATGCATACAGAAAACTCTGTACATCTTCTCCTGGATGGCATCACACTGCATAAAGAGGTTACTACTGGAGAGATAGGGATGGCCACATTATTCTTGTGCAGCCAAGTGCTGAATCATCAGGAGATGTCATCTATACTTGTCATATATATTTTACAGAAGGAATATTTCCAGGATGTTTTAGAGAGCATTAATATCATTTATATGTATTGCTTCTTTTATGCCTTTGCATAAAAATCCAGGTGTACTTTTTTGCCGTGAATCTGGCCACCTGGGACGTGTAAGGAGGGAAGAGTTATAGCTCAAACATTTCGGAAATCTCTAAAATGCACCTGCAATCATTTCCTCATCCATCACCACACTGTTATTTTAAGCTTCAACATCTTGGGACTTCCCAAGCCTCCAAGTGAGCATTGCACATCCTCTTTCCACACCCTCCTAGAAATTAATCACTACAATTAAGAAGGTGGAGCAGCTTCTCCATGGGCAGAAATCGGCCCAGCGCCAGTCCGAGCCATCAAGCCTTGCTATCACACACCAGCAGAAGACCTTGCCCTGTGCAGCTCTAGGCAAGAAAAAGCTGATCCAAGACCAGAGGGACATGAATGATCCTTCTTGAAGCATTTCAATATCTTCTCCTTTGACTCTTAGAGCAGGAATTACAGTGACTCATAAACACGGAAAACAACCTGATTAATTCTATCTGAACATCAAGAAGTGAAGGGGTCAAGATCAGAGACTGACACTTACTGTGTCTATTATTTTGCCCGGTGCCTGGTGCCCAGCTTTTTTACTGATATTACTTTTTCTTCAGACAAAAACCCAGCCAAGTTGCTCTGCTGGCTCACTGTACTTTTAAGAAGTGCATTTAGCCTCATGAGAATGTATCAAAATTTTGATGCCTAGCAGAAAATAAAAATATTTGCATTCGGTTCATTTATAGAGTTGCACATGAAATGCTCCCCCTCAGGGCATATCCAAGGAAAAGACTAGAAATAAAATATAAATTCTAAACAGCAGTAAAACGTTTATCGCTTTGGGGGTTATGAGTGTTCAGCTTTTATTACTACGAAAATCAATTTACTGAACTTGGGTTTACTGCAAAATCACAAAAGTGAAAACCTGAATTTCATTCGGCAGCCGCAGCTTTGCTGTTCTCCCTTCCCGTGCCCGGGAGAGTCGTGTCCTGCATGGCCCCCCCTCTGCCCTGTCGCCTCCTGATGGCAACCCATCCGCTCCCGATGGCAACCGAGCCACCGTCCATGTCTGACCACCTACCTGGGCTCTCTCCCCCTGGACATCTCCAAGGAGGAGACCAAGAGTCCAACTTGAAAAAACAAACCCTGAAAAAAAAAAAAAAAAGAGGAAACGGCCCATTTCCTCCACCAGGATTTTTGGTTGTATTTATGACCCCGCCATGAGCCGTGGTTTGGAATGGGACTGCAGGATACGTCCAAAAAAAGGAGCTGCTAAAAGCAGCCTGAGGGGGAAAACCCTCACGTGAACTTCATTATAGTGGATTATTTAGTGGGAAGTGCAAACGTGCTCGTTCAAAATAATATTAGGATATTGTAATAGTGATTCAAATGGTCAAAATAATTTAAAAAAAAAGGAAAAGTAGGTGCATGGAAGTCGCTTCCCTGTGACTGGTTATCATTCAGTGCAACACAACCCACCAATGAATCCCACGCAGCCACTCCTCTACTTTCATTTCAGGAGTTTTCAAGGCAAACATCAACACGTATTTTAACAGAGCAAGTGGAAAGTGGCACAAAATGTTTGGCCAAAGCGTTTCAGGCTTGATGCCCCTTAACAGTAGCTCAGAAGAAACCGTGGCCAGGCTGCCACAATGGTAACATTTTGCAAATCTTTCACAGTCCGGCACATTCCTCCTCTCCAGAGTCCCATTTCTCCATAAATGCAAATATTTAACATAAAGAGAATTTCAGCCCTGCTGATAATTTTTGGAGAAACTGTGAGCACAACCCACTCCAGATGCAGACAGGACTTCTGTCTTTTCCCCTTCCACCCTGACATCCCTCCGACCATCCCACCTGAGCTGAATTTTTCAGCTGTTGCACCAAAGCAGCCCCTCAAAGCTTTATCTATCTATCTTGCAAAAGATGGAAAGTGCTTTACAATTTTTCCAGAGGTCACCTGATAACCCTGTCAGGCTTAATTGTGCCATAATCAAATCCCCTCCCAGCATGGGGTGGGATGAATCAATCGCGAGCAAACACTGCTGACAGACCCCACTGACATGAAAGGCGTGAGCTCACAAATAATTCATTACAAATGCGTGCGACGGATGGGATCCATTTTCATTTCCTAAAAAGAAAAAAAAGAAAGAGTTTCTTGGCTTGCAGTGGAGCAAACAAGAGATGTGAACAGAGCCATTAAGCCACAATGGATCATGGAGGGAGGGCAGATCGGGATGCAGGAGGACAAGCTGTGGTGTCTCCACCGTGAACACTCAGCCCTGAGCATCACATCATGCTCGGGAAAACTGGGGACCCTTCATCCCTCCTGGGGAGGCTGGAGGGGCTCCCGCTGGGGATACACGGCTTTTTTCAGCCATGTCCCCCCCAGCTAATAGCTCCTGAGTTTGGGTCATGGTGTCCCGCCTGCTCTGCCTGTGCTTTTCAGGATGGTTAGTTGCTTGTCTTTAATACACAAACCCGCTCAGCTGATTCCTATTTTTCCAAGAAAATGAGCTGTCCTTGTCACCTCCAACATGCCAGACTGCGGATCAATTATAGAAACCTGTATCTACACCCAGTGCTCTTCTCCTGGGGGTTCAGAACCACCTGCCCCGGTGCAGAGGCACAAACCACTCATAAAGCTGTTGCAAACCTGTCACCAAGGGACGATCCCCCCTGGGGACCAGAGCCCCTTGAATTTTCCCCTGCACTGAAATTATTTTCCAACGAAGCAGACTCCCTCCTCAAAAAAAAAAAAAAAATCCTAATGAAATGACTCACATGAAGAGGAATTCAGTCATAAAGGTGCTGAGTTTTGCATCCCTTGAAAAAACTTTGTTTGACATCACTGGGAAGAGGAAAAACACATGTGAAAAATAACCTGGATTTTCCCCTCAACTCAAGCTATTTTCCCTGGAGCTCCAGCACTGCCTCTGTGGTGGGATACGAGCTCCTTTGGGCTCTTGCAGTGCTCAGAGCACATATATTGCAGGTCCTACACAAACAACCCCTCTGCCACAGGCTGAGGGAAGAAGGACAACAGCTTTCCTCGCTGCTACCACCACACTGATCCACGCCAGCATGAGCAATGCCCTGATTTCCAAACTCCTTTGACCATTAACATGTGAGTATTTTTTTATTTATCAGCAAAGATTTTGTGCTAATATCCCTATTAGCCCAGCTTTCCAAGCAAACAAGGATCCCAGCATAAATATCCCTATTAATCAAGGTTTCAAGCTACCAATTAAAAAAATTAAAATTATAGATTACATAAAGCTTATAGATGCTATACAGGTTATTTAACAGACTGATGCAGCACTCCCCCAACATGAAGCAAAGCCACCAGCACCTTGCCATTCTCTCAAGCCACGATGATAACCATAATAACACCGAGATAACTCTATTTTTTCCCGTACAACTGGACCGACCTCATTTCCTATGGGAAGGGGAGAGCCCCGCAGAAGCCGCTCACATTAAATATGGGAAATGACTGCCACCTCCAGCCCTCCGCCTGCTACTGGAACCAGCAGCTCCAGCCTCCCCGAGCGACTGGGGAGCCTGGAAACTTGTTTTACCGCTCACTTGTACCCGAGATATAAACACTGGGGCTCCGTGAGCAGAAACACGAGATGGCAATTAGCCCAGAGCTATTAGCTGTGCCCGAATGTCATATACTCCAAGCTTCCTTGATCCACTGGAATTTATATGACCATTAATGGGGACTGTAAATTGCTGTCAGCGGGGATAACTCGATCCATGTTTTTTTCGGAGAGGTGGAGGGACGGGGGAAATGGGGAGGAAGAGGGGAAAGTGGCCTGACATGGCCATGTACAACAGCTTAAAGGCACTGCTGTGTACTGGCATGTAACAGATAATAAAAATATGGTTGAATTTAAAATGTAAGGATACGGTGTCAAAATAAAATGTCTCAAGGACAAGTAGGGAGCATAAAAAAGTCACAGCCCATGCTGTGAGCATCAGCTGCACATCATAAAGATACATTAATGGTATATTTCTTTGAAAGAAATTTTCATACTTGGGGGTTTTATGAGAAATAAGTGTTTAAAATATTAAAAGGGGAAATTTTATGCTTGGAGGGGAAAAATGTTCAGATGAAGGTTATGGGAACAGCAAGAGTACAGAAGTAAAGCGCTGGTACCTTCGGTGGTGCCAGTGGTGACCGAGGGCATTGACCCTCCCAGCTGAGCTGCGGTCCCCACCACCCCCCCGCGTCAACCCTCCCCTCCACCCGTTCTGCATCCACAGAAACCAGTGGGATCTGTTATTAAATGGGAACAGAATCAGGCCCCTGAGGCCAGAGATACAGGCACAAAGTAATTTCTCATTGTAAAACAACAGGCAAGCAAAGCTACTTAAACCAGATCCACTTGCATGCCAAGGAACAAAAATAAAATCAATGAAAGAAATGAGGCTTCATTGTCAAATTCAAATGTTGGAGACGAAAGCAATTAATCAGGATGCATATTGCTCCTTTTTGATTCTGGGCTTGGAGAAATGTCCTAGGAAGAGCTCACAGCATCAGAGCATCTTCGCTGATGGCTTAAAGCCAGAAAATAGAGACCTCTGAGCTTGTGGCCAGTTTCCCTGGGTTCATTTGGGCTCAGGAATAAGCAAGAGACCCACAAGTCCATTTTTATCAGGGGGAAAAAAAAACCCAAAACATTTGAACCCAATGACTAAAATATCCCTTCCTATTGTTCCACTTCTCTGTCAGCCTCTGAGAAGAATAAACTGGCATTTCCTTCCCCTGTCCTGCTGTTAAACCCACAAGTTTCAAGGGAAAGCTCTAAAACCAGGGAATTTCTCAAATTTGATCTCCCATACACAGCCATCGATGGCAAGCAGCTGTTGACTATCTTCGCTTTTAGGGATGGTTCTACTACATATTTCACTGGCATTAACGTCTAGAGGTCCTGAACCGAGTCAGGGCGCTGGGATGCTCCTGAGCCAGCTTGAAATCATATGCTGATTTAATATTTGTCTTCGACATATTTATAATACCTGCCCCCTTCTGGTTTCTTAAAGGTGAAGAGATTTTGCTGCAGAGCAGTAGGGTCCGAAAAGGATGGGCATTGCCTGCACAAATTGGATTCTGTATCTGACATTTGGAGGATGCTGCTTGTCCAGCCCCAGCCGAACACAAACGACCATGTAAAGAGAGTTTGGTTGCACACCCCAAGGCTGGGAATTACAGCTCTGGAGAAAGAAGGACTAAAATTTCGTGCGAATCTCTTAGAAAGACAACACCTTTTTCCAAAATATGAAGCCAAATTTGCAGTATGTTGGACACCATAAATATTAATGCAGAATATATTATGCTTGTGTATCGTAACTATTCATGATGCGTAAATGTTCACACCCTGCAGCTGAAATCTGCCTCAGGGCACTCGGTGCCCATCAGCAAACCTTCCTGGCTCACAAGAAGAGATTTTTCCCTCTCTTGATTTAAAATCCATGCTCAATCCAGTTGTGCAAAAATTGCAATTCCGACCATTGTTCTAGGAAACTTTTTAGGAGGAGTGTCCTTAAAATAAACCAAAACCTTGTTCTCTTGGTTTCCTGACGCTGTAACAACCAACGTGGACCATTTTACACTACAGGACGCTCCATGAGGCTGAAGGTGGCACCGCTCATCCTCATGGTCCATAAAACGTTCCTACCATCATTAGGCTGCTCAGAGCCTTGTGTGGTCCATTATATTTTATGCCGGTTTCCTAAACATTCAGAGTTAAATAAACTATGATAACACTTCATAAACATTTTTCTAACATGCGGAATGTTTGACGTGAATTTCAGCTATTTTAAAACTAATAAACAATTGTCAATCGGACATCGGAGACTAAGCAGAAGCTACAACTGTTCTTATGGAACATCAAAGGCATAATAAATATCTGATTTTTTTAAGAAGAGGCTTTTGTACTTTCGCATATGAGCCTCTGTCAGAGAGCAGAGGGAGGAGCGCTGGGGCCGTGTGTTATTGTCTACCATGTTTTAGGTTTTGACCGAGAAATATGAGGCGACACACTTCATAGGATCAGACTGCACCTCAGAAATCTCCTGGTATTTGGGGGAAAAAAAAAAAAAAGAGGCCGAGAAGGCATCAGACTCCTGCTCTGCCCGCTGCAGATGCACTTATGCGCTTTTATCCATGTCCGGAAGATTTTGCATTGCTGCAGTATCAGAGCACACACAGGGTCCCTCGGCGTTTGGGACAGTGCCACCAGGCAGGGTCGGGAGCACAGGACCAGGGCCCCATGGCCACCCCAAGCACTCGCGGCTCCTCCCCGGCACAGAACCAGCCCTTTGATCATGTCCCGCTGGGTGGGAAGAGGAGACAGCTCAGAAAAATGTTTGTCAAGAGAAACTCAACGTCAATGGAATATTTTTTTCTCTGAAGAGTACCCTGGATTGGAGGAAAACAAAACAAAACAAAACAAAGCAGCTAATTTAGAATAACAGCTCATTTAGCAAGAGATAGTTCGTCTCCTTTAATCTATTGTTCGCAACATCTCGACTGGTTAAAGGTTTCCCGACTGAACAACAAGAGCTTGTCAGCTTTGGAGAGGAAACTACCACTGCTTAATATTTATCTCTGTGCACATACATCAGGAAGGAGTCACCGCGGGAGCGGAGCTATCGGCCCCTGCTCATCTCTCCTGTGCCACGAAGGATGTGCCATTCCAGATGAGATGAAATTTGTTCTCCTGCTTGGGATGACAAATGGTGGCCTGTGTTGTCGGGGGAGGACCCCTGGGATAATCGTGCTGCTTTATAAAACTAGAGAGTTTTGGAACTGAATCTAAGGCAAAGTCACAGAGATGCACTAAAAGCTCCATTTTTTTGTCATGACACAAAACAGCAGCACTGGAGAAAGCCTTTAAAGCCACCTGTGAGGCTCACGGGGGTTTGGGATGCTCTTGCCAAGCTGCTGCGGAGCCAGTGGTCACCAGTACTGGGCTCCCCCATTCCCTGAACAGCTCTGGAGCCCCTCTGCCCCACTCAGGAAAACCCCAGAGGTCCACAAGATGAGAAACCAGGAGGGTACGAAGCTGTTGAGCAGATCTCCCACCCTTCTCCAGAGCTTTCTGCAGGCTGACAGGTGTGATGCCTGAGGAAACCATGTCAGGGACCTGCCACAGGGATGCTGCTCCCCTCTTTGCAGCGAAACCTTCCCTAAATTCACACCTCAGCCTGTGCAGATGCCCTGTGCCCCTGCTCAGGATTTGCTTTAGTCTCTTCTGCACTGAGATGTGTCTTCTTCCCAGTACAGCCCTGCTGCTCCCAGGACAAGGGGTGATGGTTTTAAACTAAAGGAGGGGAGATTCAGGCCAGACATGAGGAAAACATTTTTTTACACTGAGAGTGGTGAGAGCCTGGCCCAGGCTGCCCAGAGAGGTGGTGGATGAACCATCCCTGGAGACATCCCAGGCCAGGCTGGACGGGGCTCTGAGCAACCTGAGCTGGTGCAGATGTCCCTGCTCATGGCAGGGGGGGCACTGGATGACTTTTGAAGGTCCCTTCCAACCCAAACTGTTCTATGGTTCTATGATCTCTGCTGCTGCCATTCTGTGCCAGGGCTGTGGGAAGGTTTTTGGCTGTCCCACTTTGCCTCTTCTGTCCCAACTGGCTGGGACGGGGCCGGCACCATCACCCTGTTTTTCCCAGCGGCAGGAAAAGGCTGGTGAGCCCCAGCGGAGCCAGTCTGGCTGCTTTTGGCTGAGTCGGGTGCTGGGGCAGATAAGTAAACACTTGCAGCTCTGACATAAATTACTTTAGTCCTTGACAGCAGGACACTGACCAGGGTCGCCTGATAAGGGAGGGAAAACCTTGCATGTCTCTCAGTCCCACTCAGATATTTCACAATAAATGTCACTGGGAAAGAATAGACACTTCTGTACCCATTAGGCAGCTGCATGTTCCTGTCACCTTGAGAAGAAGGGACGCATTGTCAGAGCTGTCCGAGCAGGCAGGAACCAGCTGTTAATCTGCTCCGACATCCTTTTTCACAGAGCAAGTGTGAACGGGGCGTTGCAAAAAGCCGGTGGAAAGGCGATTAAAAATAGGCCCTCAATGAACACCTACAGGGTCTGTCACTGCGCTGCCTATGGGGAGCATCGGCCAGAGGAGCGGGATGGAGACACCATCTCCACCACTCTGCAGTCCCCTCCTGCCTGTGCCTCAGTTTCCCCTTGTCAGGGATTACATCACACAAGAGCAGGACATCTCCCTTTACTTCTGTGAGTAGCCAAAGTCAGTCTTGCCTTCAAAGGACCCTGATTCACCCAGATCCTCCTTCAGAGCAGATTGTTTTGGGCTTTAGCTGGTTGCCCAAGTCCAGGTGGCACAGCTGCAAAGTTGATTTTCAAAAGTCGAGGTGGATGGACCAATATTGCGTCATCTGCATGGGTCCTGGCAGATGTAACAGTGATACCTGAGGATGTCACTAGCTCCAGGTGGACACCCTTCTCCTCTGCTGGACATCATCCATGGAAACCTGCCTGTACCTTCAGCATCAGTGCCCGGTGTACAGATGTACAGATTTCTGTAGTGGAAATGAGTTTGATTTTGGCCCCAATGGGTAAGATTGCTGCAGACCCATTGTAGCTTGTTACTCACGGTGAGACATTGCTGGCCCAGCTTTTGCTCCGTCTAAGTCACCTACACGCACTCTCTGTCAGATCTTTCACCTATTCTTGAAACCCCGTGTCCTGCAGGTCTTCAGGGCTTTGCTACTTGGTCTTTTAGCTACAGGTCCCTTTTATTACTTCAGATATTAGGAAATCTTGGGTGGAGTCATCCGTTTAGTGTCTAATGTATTTAGGATACTTATTTAAGAGATATTTCCCTCCACTATCTCACGTCTGATCTCTGGAGGACGATGCGGGCCACTGTGGCCAAAGGCTGCCACGTCTCACCAGGGTCCCACCATGGCACAAGCCCCGCGCACCCCTGGGGACTTGGCCTTGGCTCCTGCTCAGGTAGGACAGATCTGGCCAACGCAGTGAGCTCAAAGCTCCCTTGCAACCCCATGTTCAATATTGGAGTTTGCTCCACTGTTTAGTCTCTTAATGTGGTTCTGCTTATTTTTACAGGTTTCCCAATCTGCCCCCTCCCCAGATTGTTTATATTTTTGGAAAGCCTTCTGTTTAGCGCCTGTAATACCCCTGACGTCCTTTAGCTGCAGTGGTCTTCCCCTACCCGCCCCTCTGCTGAGACTTAACTGGGATTTGTTTCAATACTAATCTCTCAAATTGTTTATTAAACCACCTCCTGATTTATCGGCAAAAGATTTTTCTTTAAGTTATAAAATTTCAATCAAAATTCCTTTGGGTATTTTGCATTCCCCTCTTACGGTCACTAAATCCTTACTTGTTCTCGGCGTGACCCCCGTTGGCTTGCAGCCTGGGCTCAGCTGGAGAAGTGATGGAGAACATCGATGTGCACCGCAAGTGAGCGGCTCCGGGTGCCCCCCTGCCCCAAAAACCTCCCACCTCCAGATGATCAGCAGCACAGGGGCAGCTTTGCAGCCCTCCCACCACAGGGACTCATTCCCCGTTTAACTTTTTCTAGAGTTGCTCTGCTGAAACCATTTCTTTCCTTTTCACCTCCAGTCTAAGCCACCAGCAAGGCTTCCCCATTAGCAAGGGTGAGTTTTCCTTGTTGTTTCATCCCCTTACACCTCGTTCCATGCTAAATAATTCCTCTTCCACCTTGGTGTTTACATTCTTCAGATACTTTCCGCTGCTTTTCATGTCCCGACTCATTTGGCCCTTTGCTGGGTTATACCCGGCTCCTTTTATCTTTGCCCAGTGGTGCCGCCTCCCAACCCTTGCTCCCTCCAGCCTGCCCGGCTCAGCAATGGCAACACCAGCCAGGCTGTTTTCTCCCCAGAAAAGACTCATCCACCCATCCCAGTCCTTCCAGGACAAGAGCGGCCCAAAGGATGAGCTTGTTCCCTGTCCCTGTTGTTCCTCAGCCTTCCCATCCAACTCACTCTTGGTGTAAATCAGGTGTAGATCAGACCAGGCAGCACTTTATACTCATTTGTCACTCTGCAGCAAATACAAGTGTCCGAAATCCTGATTTGAGAGGCAGCCCATGAATGCACATGACAAAGCTGCATCCTTCCAAATGGGTGAAGCTTCATCCTCCTATTTCCCACATGACCACCACAGATTTTCCTAGAACCCAGGGAAACCTTTGGCCAAAGGTGAGAACAGAAAATATTTCACCCATCTGGGAAAAAATATTTGGTGTTCAGCCCTTCAAACAGCTTTTGGGCTCTATTTCCAGGAGGAGGAAAACCATTAATGGTCTGCATACCAAATAATGTCACATCAGGCCTTCAAATCCTTATGAGGGTTTTACCCTTGGTATCATTTGATTATATATTTACTATAGCAAAGGAATGGCAAGTCAGTAACTGGAATAATACAGCTATATAGAGAAGAAAAAAACACCTTATTAGTTTAATACACACTATTTCCCCCAAAACACAGCTCCTGACTAAAGTTAGCCAAACAAAACCGTCCACCTACTATATGCAAGACACTTCAAAGAGAAAATTAAAAGGGACAAAACCGATATGAAAGGATGAGGAATCCCAGAGGGTCGTTATCAGGATCTCTTTCAGTGGATGTTCCCATGTTTTAGTGGGGAAAAAAAAAAAAACGCAACAACAACAGAAAAGAGCTGGGAGTGCAAGCCTCTGTGGCTGATAGAGGATTTTCCTCTGGCTAGACACAGAGTCTTTAAAAAAGCTGCGGCAGAGTGTGGGATCACTAAACACCTTCAGATTCCTTCCCCGCTGCCAATCATGGCATCAGCAACCGCCCTCTCTCTGGCGTCTGTTGATCCCACTTTGAAAACCTCCCCATTTATCACCACTGGGAGAGATCCTGCTGGGACCGCTGGAGCCTGCTGCTTGTCAACAGGGTACCTTATCTTCTCCAAACATTTGCTTAACCCTTTGTCTGGCAGGCCAGGAACAATGGGAGCCCGACCCCAGCCCAACACCGGGATCCCAATTCCAGCCCTGCCTGGGGCAGGCGATGCTGGACCCTGCGTGGCCACGGGCACTGGTGGTGGGCTGAGCCAAAGGAGAATGTTGGAGACCACCATAATACCAGCCTTCACCTTCATGGCAAATGTCACTTGCAACACCATAGAACAGAGGACTATTTTTTAAAGTATTTTCTACCAGGGACAGAGGTACAAGGAGCTTTTCTAGCTCTAAGCAGGCAATGAAATACATAATTGACTCCAAAACCCACCCCAAACCCCTCAAAGTGACCCCTTTTTTTTATCCACCCCACCAGCGGTGAGCAGACATTTAGCACTGGGATGACAGCACACCCAGACCTTTGCTGTTCAGAGGATCTCACCTACTGTTCAGGTGATACGATTCAGCCACAGACCTGATCCGCAAGTAATAGTGTTAAAGATAAGGAAACCTTTTTGGGATCAGCAGAAGTACTCACAGGATCTGGAGCATGCGTGTTGAAGCTGTAGGTCTGTGCCGAGCTCTTCTGCCTTTCCCTGGAGCTGTCTCTGCAGGAGCGGCAACCTGACTGCACAGAGAGCAAAATATTACTGATTATGTGATGGCTGACAGGTCTCTGATGCTACAGCATGGCATGCTTACTCAGGTAAACTTTATCTCCTTCAGGGGAAATATTCCTTAGGCAGAGAGGACTAGTCTGAAAATGCCTCCTGTGTTCCTCTTCCAGGCATTGAACAGAATAAGGTTTGTTTGGGGGTGTTGGGCTTTTTTGTGTTGTGGTTTTTTTTTCCCCCCCCCCTCCACCTGAGCTATTTTTGTTTAACTTAACAAAGAAGGATGACTATCAGGAGGAAAAGGCCGGAGTGTTGCTTTTTTCTGCAGCTTGCAGAAGTTAAACCTCACCTTCAGGCTTTCATTTCAGAACACGTATATCTGCACCAAACCCACCAAATTGAAAACTGTTTTTTTGAGTCACCCTCTTCAGACCTCTTTTGCCCCAGCCAGTAAGTTGTTCTCATGGTACCAATGCCAGGTAAGCATTGCAAGTCTGACTCCAGCTCCTTGGGTCTGAGACACGAGTGGAGTTGAATAAAAGACATTAAGCCCATGAAACATCAGTTCAGACACCATGGGACTTTCCCAACCAGTAATTATGTGACTGCTACAGACTAGAAGACCAGATGTAGTAGGTTACTGCCCACAAGTGCTGGCTTACTTGCTGTCTGCTAGGTCACACTTAATATGGCTTTGAGAGGAGAACTGATGAGAGCCCTGTGATTATGTTTTACACACCAAAAAATCCCCACATTATGAACTTAATGGAAGATTATTATGAAGCAAGAGGAAAATGTTGTCAGGAGCCATGGGAAGGGTTAGAATAGAAATAAGCCCTTGAAAATTTTCAGCCGTTATCACAGCAAAGCTGTTTTTTTTGGCTAATAAAGCACCCAGGACTGCCTGCAAGACTCTAGTAATCCCATAGCTGGATAAAGAGCTGCAGGTGAAGCTGAAGAAGTGAGCTCCCCTGGGCCATGTGCTGCCAAACCTGGGCACAGAAGCCCCAATAGTGGCAAGTCCTCATCAGCAAATTGGGAAGCAGAAAACAGAGAAGTCTCAGACCCAAGCCCAACTAGGGGAGAGAGAAGATTTCAAGCCTCTCCACTGGGAAATGAAGCACCTCTGGTAGAAGCCAAGATTGCTTCAAACCCTAGAACCACATCCCTGAGACAACACACTATTTAGCACAGCTGGTGTCTGCAGGGCCCCCAGGCAGGTCGACGGCTCTCACTTGTCCTGGGCTTTCTTGGACTTTGAACTGTGTTTGCTGCACATCAGGAGAGCAGCAAGTGGGAGGGAGAAACGCTGCATTATCCAGGAGCTGCTGCTCACCTGAGCCCACCTGAGACCTTCACCTGCCCTCTCCACCAAGAACCTCCCTTATAAAGCCCAGCCCCTCCAGCCAGGGCTGGGGACATCCTGCTCATTCTTAAAGAGGCCAACTCTGGATCTGGCCTGTTCTCACAGAAATTGGCTTTGTCAGAGGGAGATAACTGCAAAGGAAAGCTTTGGGCAGCAGCTGACGGATGTGCTGCAGCAGGGGTGCATGTGGGGAGTGCCCAGCTCTCCTTTGGGCCCCACTGCATTGATGGAGCATCCTCTGCTTTGCATAAATACAGAATCATAGAAGTACATAATAAATATTTAGTGCATAATTAGTCATTTTTCATTCATCCTCACTTCTATAAAGTGGCTCCAATCTGGAGAGAATTTAGCTGGAGGGCTATAAAAATACTCCAATTTCCTACACTTGCATTGACTTAACATTTTTCCAGGTACTCTTCCCAGTCTTTATTCATGTTGTTCCTACCCATCATGGTCTTCTTTTAGGCATAATTTGGTTATCTATTTCTTTAATCCCAAAATGGTGAGGGAATACAACATGGAAAAAAAAAAAAAAAGGGAAATAGGCCCAGCAAATGGAGTTCAAGAGAGATAGGAAGGAGCCAGGGACTGTCAGCTCCCCGGGGCCCCGCAGGATGCCTGCGAATGACAGACAGCATTTCCCGAGTATCAGACGAGGCCAAACACATTTCTTGATAAACTAATTGAGTAAATGTGTCGAAGCAGTGTGAGTGTGACTGTGTGTGCTGGCTGGGGCTGCTCCTGGGGCAAGAGGGAACCCTGTGCCTCCCGAGGAGGGTACGGCGGGGGTGCAGCATCCTTCCAGGGAGACGGGATCTAATAAAGTGCATTTTGGGAGTGGGTTATGACCAGGGTGCCCGTTGTTACTGCTCAGTAGGGAATCTCCAGTGCCTGCTTAAGGGAAGCTCAGTGGGTGCCCATCTCCAGGGCCATCATCCCAATGTGTTGAGTGAGTAAAGGTCACTTTATGGGGCTTTTCTGATATAAAGTGGGGGTGCCGAGGTGGGCTGTGGCATGCCACAGTCCCTGTTAGCTGGGGTAGCCCATGCGAGCAGCTGTGTGCTGAGGGTTCAGCCCCAGGGCAGGTGGCCCAACCCACGAGGGAGATGTGACGTTTTGTGGGTGAGACTGGCAGGTGAATAAGGGCTGCCAGCCTGGACCAGTTGAGCATTGGCACTGGGAGTACTGGGGGATGTGATGTGGTAAGTTTTGGGCAACAGCTCTGGGTAAAGCCACCTGCGCTTATTATTTAGTTACAATGCTGATGCTGCTGGGGTTGAGGTGAGAGCAAAGAGGAAGATGGTGGTGGTACCCTGGAGACGAAGGATGGGGTGAGCTGGGATGCAGCTGCCCTGGGATACCCTGAGCTCACACCTGTGTCCACCAGCTCAATGCCGAGCATCCAGCCTTCCTTCTCAGCTCACCCATCCCCACTGGACCTTGACTGTGGCACATTTGTGCCTTTGGATCGTCTATTTCTTCATCCACACAAGAAGAACCACTGAGTTTAGCACAACGTCGCCGATTTTTTTCTGCCTTTATATTTTTCCTGTGCTCAAAAATATTAAGCAGATTCTCAGAATAGTGGTGCCAGGGCTGTGGAGACAGTGGCTGTTCTCTGCCCGGGCTGGGGACCCCATTCCTACACCCACTTGGGGCCAGACCCCCAGCAGCAGCAAAAAGAAATGTTCCCATCCCACATACTTATTCACAGGATGAAAGGTTACATCCTACCCTTCCTTCTCCTCCCTCTTGGTCCTCCACTGCCTTCCAAAAATGACGTTGGGCCACGTGTATCCTGAGCAGCATTTGCTCAGACACGACAACCTGGACTTGACCCCCGAGGTTCTGGCTCCACCGAGTCTTCCTGGCCGTTTCGGGCAGCAGGAACCTCTGTCAGCGCTAGTGATGGATGGGTTCAGTGGGAGAGAGGCCTACAGACAGAAAGTCTCACAAACACAGCGACAGGCAAAAATAAAATAGGCCCAGAGCAACAGCAGCTTGCTATGGGCAGAGCTCGTTGTTCGCGGCCTCCGAGAGCCATCCCTCCTCAGGGACACTTAGTTGTCACCATCCTTCCTGCAGCCCGTGCTGTAGATGGAAATCTCTCTTGCCCAGGTGCACATTGGCTTTTAGGCTTTCCCACCCTTCAGCTTAACCACCAACAGCTGGAAATAAAGCAAATAACAGCAAAGATTTCTCTAGTGTGTTAAGAAGCAGAGGTTTGAGTTTTCCAGGTGGAGGGAGTGACATGGCAGACACAATAAATGCCTGAGGCCACATCTCTTTTCATTCACAACCAAACTTCCAGGAAAGCAGGTGGTCCATGACGGTATCTCCAGCTAAATGATGTGATTTGACTGGCAGATGACTCCATTATATTGTGCAGGGTCAGGACAACTTCCGAGTGGGATCCATCTCCTCAGGACCATAGTACCTGTGAGATATCTCTCAACTAGAGGTGCTCCAGCATCCCTGCCCAGCACCCATCTCTTGCAGCTGCTAGTACCGTGGCTTGGGGGTTCACGCTGGGAACCCCTGGTGAGAAGCATCCTGGACACTGGTCACGGACATGAGCCTCTTCACTCCTCTGCAGTGTCTGGGCAGCTAGTGCAGATAGAAGTGGAAATGAGAGCAGAAGAGAGAGGATCTGACCTTGTGTTTCTGTCTCCTTCTCCAGATTAAGCCATTTCCTTATAAGAGACACACACCCTGCAGTCCAAATATTAGCTGAGTTTCCATTTCAGGCAATGCCATCATCAGCAAACTCAATCCCAGCATGCGTTTGTACCCGCTCTCCATTTCATGACATTCTAACATTGAAACTTTATTCATTTTCTAAGACTAGTCTTTCATTTGTGTATCCAGCGCAGAAGACAAGGTTGTCTGAAGTGCCAGTGATCTATGAGCACTGGATTGAGGGAACACCAAACTGGAGGGACAAGTCACAGCAACCCTTTGCTGCTGTCCCAGCTCCACATGCCAGGACACGAGCAGAGCAATTCTGCTTCTGGGAACGCCTGAAACAATGTCCCTCCTTATTCCACTACCCTTGTTCCACCACCAAAGCGGCAACAGGAGCCGCATTGTGCAAACCGTTTCCTTTAACCATGGGGACCAAAGCTGGAGACTAATCCTTTGGGAATACAGGCTCTGACCAAGGAATCGAGGTTGCTGTAGGATAGTGACTGTGTCTGCTCCGAACCCTTGCCGTTATTGCCTGTGCCACCTTATTCACCTGGTGCTTTATGATGGGTTATGCTAACATAAATGAAATTTAATTTCCGGTTATTAACCCACAGAAAGGTATTGCTGTTTTCAGAGAAATTACATTGCTTCCAATTAGCATTGCCCTTTGGTTTATGGTATGTTGTTTTGCTTGAAAACCTTTGAACCAGGTTGTACACCAGCTGAAGGGCATTCTGGGGCTGTTAATAAAGATTAACTCTTTTGAGCAAATACGTGTTCTGATTCATTTGCGAGGACTGCGCCGTTGCAAAGGAAAGAGATCTCAGGAAATGCTAGACGGCTCTTTGCTTTCCCTTCAGTGTTCTCCATATATATTTTAATGCTTTCCTGTTCCTTGGGTCCCAATTTCCAGCCTTCCCAAAAGAGATGTCCTTTCCATTGCCACAGCAAGATGGTCATGACAAAGTTAGCAGCTGCCTTCAGAAGCTGGACATTCAGCAACTGCCCTGCTTCTGCTAGAGAGGGCTTCGGGTTCTCTTTGTCCAACATCTCTGTAAAACTTCCATGGAGAAGAGGAAACTAGAGACACTAAGAAGAGGGAAAGGGGAGTTATTGTCACTTAAGAACAGTGATATACAAATTGATTTGACTGTCGCTCAGTCTTGTCTCTCACCGTCCATCTTTCCCCATGGTGCAAAGAAATTTTATGGCTCTGAGCTTTAGTCTTTCTACTTGCCAGTTATTTACCCAACCCCTTACCTTCAGACTACCGATGTACAGTACAAATACAAAGGCAAAACTGTCCCCAATGTGTGCATTTTCACTCCGACTGGCTTTCAGGTTACTTTTATTATCTTACACTTCTATCACACTGCCAAAGGCCATAGTCTCCCATGCTCATTTATTTTGTCTTTTCAGTGGACCTTCCCCAGTCAAAATACTTAAAACCAAGGGAAATAAAAAGGAAAAAAGAAAATTTACCTTTAAAAAAACTAGTTTTCATTCCTTCCTTTCAGACAAACACTTCTCTAGACTTCTTGCAGTCCCCGCAGGAGAAATGTGGTTTGCAGTGTGGGTACCTGTGCTATACGTCTGTGAGGCAAGGTGATGGGGTTTTGTCTAAGGACAACAATTCAGAATATTTCAATTTTCCTTTATTAAAGCTGTTTGCATGACCATGTGATCGACAGCTGCTGGATCTGAGCCACTCAGCAGTAAGTCTTTCATCTAAACTCCTTAGATTTTCCCTAGCCCCCCTTTTTTTCCCCCTCCTGTTGAGTCTGGGTAGCATGAGACATAACCTTGCATTTATTGCATGCTTCTCACCTTGGTACTTAGCTCCTAACGCCCATATTACCCCATAGATGCACAAGACTCTCCAACACGGAGTTCCAGAACAGAATGTGGCAATCCCACCTTCATCCCCACGCTCCAGGGAGACACAGATGTGTCTCATCTCTGAAAACCTACCCTTGAGTTCTTGGAAATGCCAATGTGTAGAGAAGTCCATTATCTTTAATTTCAAGCAAAAAAAGTGTGAATTAGACTCATTTGTGGTCAGGTTTGACATTTTGGGAGGCAATATCTACACGGATTCCATTGGGATTCAGGATTCACCCCCTCGTAGGTGCAAACTCAAGACAAGATCGATGTGCTGACAGCCATGGGTCAATATATCCCTTGGTCATACTCATTCCTTATGGAAGTGGGTGCTTCGTTCTGTACCTGTTTAATCTAATGTCCTGGTCTAGCGCTTCTCCTGAAAGCTGATCTATAAAGCAATGAGCATAAGATCCTGAGTGGGAAATACACTGCAGATATATGGCCATGCTAAAAACAGATAAGTGCAAGGATGTGTGGTGAACAAAATGGCTGCAACCTTGGCAGGTCTGAGGACATTTATTGTGAAAAGTAGCTGGGGAACAATCAAAGTAATTGCTCTGGGCCAATGTACATGTTTCTAATGAGTCTCGTTGCAGAGGGACTTATTCAGTATGTCTGCATTATTTACACAGGACACCACTATCAGTAAAAGGCCTTATTATCTTCTCTGTATTTGTTTCTATATCCATCAGTTTAGCAACTCTCAAATTCAGTGTGGGGTTTTTTTGTTTTATTTATTTTTATAGCTTGTTTCCTCTTTAGTGATATTATCACAGAGCCAATAAAAGTGCTTTCCTTCTACATCTGGTCAAGGAAAGATTTTGCTGGGTACGCGAGTCATATTTCTGAAAATGCCTCTGAGTGAATATAAAAAGCTGTTGGAAGCAATTGAGTTTATGGTTGCCTTATGTACTGTCATTAATTAGGAAATAAAGCAAAATGCATTTTATATCACTTGTAATCAAAATGTTACAGTCTTAATGTGAAGTCTTCCAAGTGCAGAGCCTGCAAACAGACTCTGTTCTTGTGCAGATGAGCAGAGAAGAAAAAAGGATATGGAGCTTTTTTAAATTTTAAATGCAAAGCCCAGATTTTCAGAGTGACAGTGTAAGAAAAGCTGCCATACAGTGAGGCAGGATGGAGGCAACTGCCCCGATGGGGAAGGCAGGATGACTGCACAGGATAACCAGGTGGCTGCTGTGATTTATTCCACCACTGCAGCATCACAGTAACTGCAGTAACTGACTGAGCTACAGCTCAGTCTGGCTCCCATTCTTGGGTACCACGAAATGCCCATCTTCAGCAACCACTCTTTTCCTCTGTTTTAGATTAAATTGATATTTTGCCCCCGTTTTCGGAGAGTTCAGAGTTTTCCTGATTCCCTTTCCTGCCTCCTGGTTCAAAACATTGAACAGGATAAAATATAAATAATAGAAGAAATACAAACAAAACACTTTAAAAGAAAAAAAAGGCATTTCATCAGCAGCCCCTTTTTTCACAACCTTTAACATTAGCTGCCTTTGTCAAGTCCATTAGGACCATATCTGCACTTTCCGGAGTTTGAATGCTTTCATATATTTGGCTCCATGTGAACAAACCGGTGGAGCAAACATATTAGTAGATCATTTGCCATATACATGATTCAGATACCCAGACACGTACAAAACCCAGGCAGGGATTAACCAAGTCTGACAGCACTGAAGTGACTCCAGTTCTGTGTATGTATAAGCGATAATGAACCAAAGGCCCTGTTTGTCTTCAAATAACACACAAAATGATTAATTAGACAGAGGGGCATGAGTAATAATCACAATATTATATGCTCTACCATAATGGAACGCTGCTCTCTTCTTGCTTTGTTCCTCTAATCTCAGAGAAGCAAATATCCACAGGGTGTTACCAACAGAGCTGGAGGCAGATTGCAGTTGCTCGCAGTTTATAAGAAGTACTTCTTTCCCATTGTGATTTTATACCCCAGGGACATACAGAAAACCTCTTTAGAAAATACACATGGTTGCTAAAGGATTAAAGGGATCAGCAGGAAAAAAAAAAGTGCAAAGAGCTCTAGTTGCAGATTACAGAATTGAACACATTCCCATTAACTTCAATCGCAAACTTTTCTTTGAATCAAGGTTGGATCTTGAATACTTTATCATTGAGATATTATTTGGTAAAAATCATATAGCTTGTCATACAGATACATTAAGAAAACCCCACAGTTGCTTAACTGCTTATTTCCTGATTATTCATCTACTTCTGATTATTCATCTACTTCTTGTGCAAGGCAAAACTGCTCTTTTGAATATTTACCAAAGCAGCTCTTCTGGTAGGGGGTTCCCACCCCAGGAGATGCTCATGGTGGGGTTGGGTACCGGCTCCAGGTCCCCGGGCTGAGCCCCTCGCTCTGAGCCGGGGTCGGCAGAGGGAGCAGCAGCCTCAACCGCTCCCGTCCCCTTGTCCCTCCAAGGAGCGGCGGGCTTCCAGCACAAACTGGAGAGCAAAAGGTGATGGCAGGAGCCACCTTATATGTTGCATCATGGCCCAGAGAGCTGGGCAGCAGCTGCTGCGTGAGCCCGTTTCCAAACTGCAATCTGTGTCCTCCACTCCTCTCGCCTGCTCAGCTGAATAACAAACAGGAGAAGGGGGTAAAACCCTCCTCTAACACTCAAGTGTCTATATGATATGATCCATACTTGCCCCCCCAGCTCCCCTGGGAAGCCCACACACTGTGCAGCAGCCCCCAGGTAAGCTCAGCAACACACAGTACCCCAAAAGTATTTCTGGTTTTGAAATCAAACCTACGTTATGGCAGTTATCCAGCTAAACATCTATGCTTTTTGTTTTCCTCATTTAAGCAATAAAACCCATTTTTCTGTGTTGGTTATATATAGCTTTGCCATCCTCCAACTTTAAAAATATTATAAGCAAGTTCCTGTCTTTGCCTATTTTTAGTTGCTATTGTCCACTTTGACATTTTGGTGTGCAGTATGGACTTGGATGCACATGGATCTGGCAGAGGTTTTGAAGCAGTTTTTCAGTAGGAAGGGACCAGGGAACACAAGCTGTGATGCATTTCTGCATTTTAATTCATTAATTAGCGCTCAGCCCAAGGGAAGCCAGTGCACCCCCTCGAGTACCATTTGATCTTCTCCCCCAGGGACCTTTGGGTCTGGAGGGAGCAAGAAAGTGATCACAACACCTGCATGAGAACCGGCCCTGGACAATGGAGTTTCTCAATGCATATTTGCTTTTTGCAACCATATTTTTCTCCTTTAAAATGCCTCTCGCCTCTCTTTCTTCAAAGATGACTTGGTTTGGGGATGCTCTTTGCAAGCAGGCCATGTTCAAGTGGAAGCAACATTAAGTTTTTCTGTCTCCAGAGTATTTCTGTCTCAGCAACACCAGTTTCTGGTGGAAATTTTTGTCTAGGGTTGCAAAAGGGCTCTCTCATTCATTTAGCAAAATAAGCTGTTTCCACTGTGACCTCTTGGTCCAACTCTGCCTTTGAAGCACCTCACATTGGCCATTGATAAATGGAGTAAATGGAAATGTGAGAAACCCTCCCAGGCTGCACCAAGCTCTTGCTCATGCTAGAAAGACTTGAGTAAGTAAGAGGAAAGATGTTCTTCTAGCCTACTCCAGAAACACGAGTTGGATAAGCTTGGGAAAACTGGTAGCTCTTAATGATTTAACTGTCCTTGCAACCTTGCAGTAACCTCTGAAATGCAGAGCCAAGTGGCTTTGCCAGCACAGCTCATGAACACCAGCCTCTCCTTCACCACCTCTGGGTACCCAGCACGCCATTCCCACCAGGGGCTGCCCACCTGGCACTGTCCCTTCCCCACAGCCTCTGAAGAACCCTGGACCCCACAACTTTACTCCTTGTCAGCCCTGACATTTGCAGACACGCTCCTGTGAGTGACCTCGGCGAAGCTGGAGTCTGATGCAGAAGGGAAAATATTCCCTTCACTTGACATACCTACGTGTTAAAATGGAACAGGCTTGTACAGGGGAAAAAACCTCACCCTTATCAGTGTGACATTGTGGAGTCTCACGATCATAATCCAATATTAGCGTGCGATAGGGATCCTGCTGGTGCTGCAGCCCGTGACGGGGGAAAAATTGGACCTTGCGAATGACCTCTGCCTGGGTCCCAGGTCTGCTGTCACCTGCTGCAGAACCCCCGCACGTCCCTGCTCCGACACGGGGAACATCAGAGCATTAAAGCCACATGCTCTGCAGGGAGGGCGGCAGCCCCTCTGGCACCCCAGCACAGGCCGAGCCTCCTGCAAAACCAGCCACATGTCCCTTCACATGTTTATCATCCTATAATCTCTCTGGCTCAAGGAAAGACATTTAGCATGTCAATCATATTCCCATTACTGTAACGATTCGCTGGCATGGTGGAATGAGAACCTGGGAGAAATCCTCTTGAAGGAAGGGGGAGGAAGAACGGACTGGGGAGTTGCTTTATTTTTTGAGGCAAATTTAATCATGCCTGCCAACTATTTTAAGGAAAGAACAATTACCTCGGGTGCTAAAACAACACAGAGACAAGCATAAATAGGGACTGGTCTGAGTTATACCCCTAAACCCAAAGCAGATACAAGTTTTTCCAAACAAGGGGTAAAAAGACAGCAAATGGCACGACTCAGCCAGGCAGCCATGTACCAGCGGTAAGATCTAAACCTAATATTAAAACTTAGCATGACAGTGGTTAGATGATGCTAGAAACCCTCCTTTTACTTTATACTCCTTGTAGCTCTGCCTTTACGGCCAGGTAACTACAACCAAATAGCAGCACAGGCAGCAGCCTCTTTATTTGCTCCCTATACCAGGGCAGTGGGATGCACATGAGCTCCTGGGAACACAACATTTGTCCCTGCCCTGCAGCATCCCTGGTCCAGACTTCAGCAAGAGCTGCTGAGAGCATCCATTTATAACCGAGACAGTGGAGATCCTACTCGGCACTACGGAAAGGCTTTTTACATCATAAATTGTATTTAAAGGCTCTTTCAAGAAGACAAGCAAATTTAAGAGGGCAGTTAGCTTCTGGCACTTAGATGCATAACTTTATTTGAGTATTCAATTTCCTCCTTCATTCATAAAGTAAACATCTGAGTTATCTGAAAGTGACTGTATACTTACGCAGTGTTTTCTTAAAAGAGTCAATAGGAGCAAGGCGACATAAAATGCTTCAGAGAGCATGACACAGGAAAACACAAGCCTTTAAATTATACACATTCAGGAAACGGTTGAATTCAGCATTTTAGATGGAAAGGTTAAAATGTTTGTGCTGAATTGTATTAAATCTTTCACCAGTAAATCCTGTAGGAAGCAGAACATTTGAAGGAACCTACTTATTCCCAGTGTCTAGGAAAGACTCCCAGAGTTTCGAAGGAAAAAGTCCATTAATCTCTTTGGACAAGTGCAATCTAATAAAAGCTGTTGTTAAATTAAGGCGACTTTGTTATTAAGTGTTTTCCAAATTTAGTCTATTTTTCTCCCCCCAACAAAATCCCTTTTTGTTCTGAAATGGAGTAACTTCGCTGCCTTTCAGCCTAAAATGTTCTTTTTTAGGAAGACTACTGTGCACAGCAGATTGGTGGTCCACCTACCAGAGAACAGTTTTCTTTACTACACATCTGCCTTTGCAGGATTTTTTTTAATAGATAGATGAGGTTTTGGTTTGGGCATCACCTCAGTGGTATAAAAATCCTACTGACAAGCCAAACTTTACCATATAGATGTTTTTTACTCCAATTCCATGTGAAAACCAGGGCCATTCTCTGCTACCGACCTCTAGTTGGACCTTGGTCATGTCACTTTGCCGCATTGCATCTCAGCTCCATCACTGACCAAGTGTGGATGTGACAGTGAGGATGACATGAGGATGACACCAGAAAGTGCCCTCGACACTGTAGGGTTAAAGGTGGGGAACCAAGCTTAAAACTCTGATAGAGATTGAACATTTTACCAATATTTTACCAAAAATCTCTCTGGGCAAGTGAAGGAAATAACTGACGACAGGACAGTATATTCACAGCCACTTTCCAAGTTAGAACTGAATTAATACTCGGTTTCAGTGGAGGACTCACAATGCATAGCTAGATTTATTTTTAAAAAAAATTTTAAAAAAGAATTTAGCACTTCTGGAGTCTGGAGAGCCTGAGGATCTGAACCATTGAAACTCATGAGCTTCTCAGTGATCAATTCAGACTTGGCTGGGAAGGGAAATTCTCAGCTTTCTTACAAAACAAACTAAAAGCAAAACAAACCACTTTTCCTGGTGAGACTTTCATTCAATTCTGCAGACTCAGGAAGCTCACAAGATAAGCTTCCACTCCAAGGATACACTCCAAGCTCACTGAAGCCTAGACCCAAGCTGGCAATTAGCAGGAATGCAGCATGCTTAATGAATTAACACATTGGGGCAGGCTGACCCGGTATGGAAAAATAACCTAAACATTTGTGGTGTTTTCTGCAGGCTGATTGTGCACCTCAAAAAAGGCATCAGTGATAACAAAAAGCATGTCAGTCTCCCAAGAAACCCCCCAAGGAAGTCCCCAGATTTCCTAGTTCTGAGAAATCATGAGGATTTCTCCCTGACTTTCTTTTTTTTTCCTCCTCTTGGTTTTGGATCTCAGTGGGAAATTCAGAAGCACTTAAATAGCAAGCTAAAAAAAAAAAAACCAAACAAAACAAAACCCACAAACCAAAACCAACAACAACAAAAACACCAACAAAAACACTCCAACCTTATAAACCTCAAATCAGATTCTGGTTCTGTTTAGATTTGGTTTCTGATGAAGAGATAAGTAGATTCCTATTCTATCCAAACCAATTTCCTACTAATTATGGACTGATCCCTTGCCTGTTTTTCTTTGAAAAATCAAAACCAAATTTAATTACAAGAGTAGAAGACAGTTATTTCAACTGGAAAACATGGATGATATTGTGGTTTTATTTTTGGCTTTGGCTCCTGCAGATGCAAGGGGTTTTGCTTGCCATTTATTCTAGCTGCCTTCAAAAAACAAAAGAAACTCCATCCCTGGTGACTTTGCTCAACCCGCTCCAGATGTAACTGATTTTGTGGTCATGTTACAAGCCCCATTGACACCGCTTTAACTAAAATGATTGGTGATGCACAAACCAAGCCAGAAAGGAAAAGCCAAGAGGTACCTTCATTTCAGAGCAACCATAGGCTTCAAAAAGTTTAAGAAAAACCACTTTGTGCAAGTGCAGAGACCTTCCAAAACCTGGAGCTCCCGAGGAGGAAAAGTGCCAACATCTTAAACCAGCTGCTGGTGTCTCCAATCTGCCCTGGCTGTCATCCCCCAAAATTGTACAAGGCTTTTCCTGCCTGCAACTTTGCTTTAAGAATAGATACAAATTTCCAAGGGTGGGAGACAAGGACAGGCCAAGTGCTTGCTCCCCATGAGCACCCAGGGTGCTGCTCCTGCTCTCCCAACCACACGACTTCGATGTGATGGGGCAGATGTGGCTCTTCCCAGGTTTATTGGCATTAACTCTGCAAAAGTAACACAGGCTCTGAAATGAGGGTGCCCAGGGAACCCCACACAACAGGGAAAAGGAAGCAACATGAGGACCAATTCTGCATCTTTGTCTAAAGGGCAAGTGGCAATGTCAAAGTCAATAACCTAGAGCAGAGTCCACCCAAAAAGGAGCACTGTTATTAAAACTTGCTGCTCAGAAATGAGCTATCCATTATTAATATTTTAAATTGCTAAATCCTTTCTAATCATGCTTTAATGTAAGGCAAAGCTGTATGATTTAAAAGCAAAGCTCAAGCCACTGCCAATCACCCCTGGTCATGTAGCAAAGCCCGCTGCAGGAATATTGATGAGACCAGCTTCAGGGAGAGATACTTCTGGAGCAGCTTTGCTGGGTCCTCAGCCTCCTCTGAGAGAAGCTGTGTGGCCTTTCATGCTCCGGGACTTTCCTGGAAGCCACAGAATTTGCAGGTTCATTTACCCTGGATGCAGAGCACAGGGCCAAGCTGGCACACAAGGCTCATGCTCACAGACGCTCTTCTGTGGATGCAAGATCTGCAATGCACCAAGAGAGAAGCACATCCAGGTACAACGTCCTTTTACCCTTGGTTCTCATCGTGGGCTTTCTACAGACTCTTGTGGAACTGCAAGAACCTTCTGGCATGCAGGAAGGATTTGCTCCTGGGGAAAGCCAGTTTTGGGGCATGACCTGAAACATGGCTGAAACCAGCAGCCCGAGCTACAGACAGTGAGGTCTGGGATGCTGTTGAGTGGGAAGAACTTGGTTATGGAGGAATGAGAGTTCCTATTTATCACATGTTCCTGTCAAAGGAAGGTGATAGCAGCATGTTCAGCTACATCCAAGTGCCAAGTCAACACCAAATCTTGCCTTGTTATTGTATCTGTATTATTAAATATAGAAATAATATGTACATATCACATTCATGATGACATAATAGGTTTAAAATGCTGTGGGATAGCAGAACAAGCTTACACCCTTCCAAGGGAACTCACATGGAGGCTCAACCACCACCATTATTCCTGAATGCTCACCATTAGTCACCACCTTCCATGCTCCTGTTTGGTGCTGAGGCATCATTAATCAGGGAGGAAAGATGCCAAGGTCAAGCTCAGGAGTGACAATCACCCTGCAGTCCCCACTCGCACTGCCTCACGGTGATGGGAATGTGCTCCCACAAAACAAAAGTGAATCTGAATAAACTGCCTCCCCAAAAGGCCACTTTATGATGCCCCTTGAGCAGCAGCTTCCCCATTTAACATTTATGCTTACAGATCCCTATACACACACAGCACACCTATTAGAGCCTCTGTCACACTCGAGGTGAATGATTAACGCTGCAGATTCCACCTTGCTGCTCACCTTAGTCCTCCTGCTCACACACAGAGGGGTGGTGTCTCCAGCACTGTTTTCTTACCCCTCTCGCTATGGGCACATCACTAAAAGCAGCTTAAGCACTGCTCCAGTCAATGTTTTAGCGGGCTCCTGCAGCTAAACACTCGTCATTTCCATTCATTTCACGAACTGGAGCTATTCTTCTTTATTACAAGCAAAGAGTGAACAGATGGGAAGAATGATACCGACACCTGAAATAACAGCAACATCAGGGCCCCGCTCCATGCTCACCTCTCCTTTCCTCCCATTCAAGCTCTCAGGAGGTCCCACAGGAGGGTCAGTCCCGTGCCTTGCCCTGGAATGGGGGTAATAGAAACACAGGTGATACTGGGACAAGGGCTGGAAGTTTCCACCAGTGTTTGCTTTAAGCTCTTTGCTTGATTTGGAGAAAAAAAAATAAGTAGTCTTATTCTACTCCTTCCTATCCATCCTTTCCCCTGTGTGTGCTCTTATTTGCACTCATCCTGAGAAGAGGGTTCCCAAAGCTTTCACAGGCACAAAGCAGCTAGTTTTGTACCCAAGACAGATTCTTCTACTTGAATGATAAAGTTTTCCCACTTTCTCCTGCTTTCTTCTGGGTCATCAGGAAATATAAATAGCAGCCTGTTAATGAGGTTAAATGTTTATATGGGAGACCGATTCAGCGCTGTTACCTTGTGTCAGCAGAGGAATTGGCCCTGGACACAGCTCAAACTCCAACATTTTCAAACACCACAACAGTCAAGGTCCACTCTTGGCCACATTTAACACTCCTGTAGAAATGCGTGTTATAAAATCTTTAAATTCCAGTACTAATGCATTTCCTAATGACATTGAAGACAGCCTGCAAGAACAGGAAAAGGCTGGTAAACACTGACAGTGCCATTGGCTTTAGAACACTGTAGATAAAGCTGGTTTTTTGCCAAGTTTGACTATAAAGACAGTCTAACACTGTTCTCCTTCTTTCCTCTCATCATCTATTGTATCCATGACATGGTACTCTTGGGTAGAAATTTTACTGAAACATGGGATCTGGGGTTTTCAATGATAACAGCCTGGGCATAAACTCCCTTTAACAAGAGCCTTTATGGTATGTGCTGCTTCTCACCAAGCTTCCCCTTGAGGAAGAGCTTCCTTGAAGTAAAACCACTTTGCAAAAGGTGTTACTGCTTCTCGTTAAGTGTCTTTTGGGTTATTCAATGTAAATTTGATGCTGAACAGGAGACGTTCTTTGGAGACGCCACCTCCTACCAACCCCTGCCTACAAAGCTTTCTCCATGGAGGACCACCTGATGTGATGAAAGGAGCAGTGCTGTTTGTTTTCTTCTCCTATGCATACAATGGTGAGAAGGAATATTTGGCTCTGGTTTAGCTGCTGCACAAGTAAATAGCCTGGACATTTAATTACTGCAGTACATTGACCTGGAAAGCAATGGGTTGTTTTCCTTACTGGTACACAACCAACTTAGCAATAAAAAGCATTGGAGAGGAGCAGGGGATAAGGACTGAGAAATAACAATGAATTTGTTTCTCTGTACCACCAAAACTATCAAAAAACCAGCAGCAGGGCCCCTACACCCTCACCAGCCCCTATAGCACTGCTGTACCTGGTCACAGCCTCGATTCCACCTTTTCTTCTGAGGAAAACCTCTTGGATTCACACAGTGCTTCACAGACTTGCCAAACACTGGGGTGAAGAAAGGGAGGCTTGATGCCCCCATCCTCTTATAACCATAATGGGCTTGTTCCTCAGCTGGCACAAATCAGCCTAAATGGAGACTTTGGTGCACAGCTTCACCTGAGGCATCCCAAAAGCCTGTGCAAACTTAGAACAGAACCTATCTGTCAGCTGGGTGGTGTTTGAGGTTCAGGCAGAGCTTGGTTGGCAGCTGAGCTGCCACACAAGTTGTGCTGAAGACTTCTGTGTTCCAATGTAAAAGTGACACCCCATTAGAGAGTCTGGGGCTTTGGGGCATCCAGCAGAAATTAAACCACAACTTCCCATTTTCCATGCAGAAATCAAAAAGAAACAAACTTTTCTTTTTGAAAGCAACTGCTTGGGTGAGCAATGATTTTATTGTGCTATTAATATGATCATAAACAAGAACAACATGTGTTCATAGGCTCAAGTGCTTCATTACTCACTCGCTGACTTGGGAAAAATCACCGTGGCATCAGTATAAAGTGCAAAATGGAACAGATCATTGTAGTCATGTTGTAAAATCATCTGGGCAGGTGACCTTTGAACAAAGGCAATTGATAGCTCTGAGGCAGCTGTGCAACAACAGTAAAGATAATAGTTGTCCACAAGCCACCAAACCTGTAGGAGAGCAAATACACACCATGCCTGGGTAACGTGAGTTGGGAAGACCCAAAATTTCCCATGTATTCTGTTCACGTCTATTGGGGCAAATGCTCCTCTTTGCTGTGTAATGAGGGATATAAAGGGACGTGGACCCCTTGGAGAAGGCCTTCAAAACGGCAGGTTGGGAAAGTAGTGGCTGGAAGGTGCATGGGTCCCCCTGGATGTGGCTGCTGCAAGGCTGAGACCTCCATAGGGTGAGCATCCCAGAGGGCTGGTTCCTCTGGGGGTGCAAGGAGCAGGAGCAATGGAAGGTTCCCCTCTCCTGTTAGGGCTGACCAGGAGTCAGAAGTCTGCGGGGATGGCTCCTGCCTTGGGGATGGGAGCGAAATTTTAGAAAACACCCCTGAGAAATGAAAAAACAGTGTTGTGGATGATGCCGTCCACTGAGTGCAGAAAGCGAGCAGGAAGGAAAAATTACACACGTCCTGGATGTTTCACTTCTTGTCCCTCTGCCTCATTTCGTCAGCCACCAGCCCCCAGAGCATCCCGACGCCTGGTCGACAGTTACCAACAGGCAATAAATAAAACCTCTGGAGCCACTGGTGTCAACATCTTGGCATTGTTTGGGTCTTCTTGTTTGCCTTTAAAATAACATTCCCCCTCGGGGTCACATAGACAAAAAAGCAAGGACCCCCTGCCATTGTCCGTAGAAATCAACTTGCCACGACTTGTGTTGCGCTGCCTTTTTTTTGCCTGCAAACTTGGGGTTTGGGGAGCTGCCCAGGAGTGTTACACTACGCCCAGAGTTTCTGCTCCATCCTGCTCAATCATGTCCTGACATGTCACCTTGAGCGCCTGCAGGTAGCCTGAGCCTGGCCCACATCACCTGGCCCACATTTTCCTGACTCCCAAAGGCACTGTTTGGGCTGGATTTGGGGACGGTGTCACCCTGCCAGCCCTGCGCTGCTGGCTTATCTGCTGCACGGCTTTGCCCGGCTCTGCTGCAGATGTTGGCAGGCCAGAGAGTGGAAAAACAAACGGTGGAGACGTGGATCTGTGGTGAGAGCCTGGCCATGCAAACACGGTGCGCCACTGCCCAGCCCAGCGCTGGAGGGATGCCCCTCCGTGACAGCCTCTGCCCCGGCACTGGAGCTTGGCGCGACGCAAACTGCTAACGAAGCTCTGGAGGCACAAGAAATACTCCTCCAAAGGCAGCATTCATCCATGGACTTTGATAAAAGGGTGGCTTGAAACCCCCCACACCCACACAGAGCTACGTTGAGGGACAAGCTGCTGAGCGATGGCAGCACTGGAGGGGACTGATGCTCCCCAGGCCTGGAGCATCTCCTTCCCTGCAGCAAGGGCTGCATGGTGGGAAGCATCATCCTCCATCTCAGCTGAGTCGTGGCTTGATGTCAGATTCACTCTCCCCAATCATCTTTAGCTTGTTGTTTATAATAAAAATCAAGCTATCCATCTCTTCTGACAAGAGGAAGAGTTGCTCCAGGAAGCCCTGGACAGGTCAACTTCTATATTAAGGAACTATTACTTGACGGCTTCCTGGCCATAAATAGCTGTCCAGCCAGGCTGGGGATTTTATTTAGAAATAACAAATAAAGCAGGCCATAGAAGTAGCTTCATGACCTTGCTCCCCTTTATTTCCCACCCATGTCCCCTCCTTGCCATGGTCTTCTCCTCACCCAGGGCTCCTCGGGAGCTTCAGGACCCTTGCATGTCCCCAGCAGACCAACTGGGGCAGCTCCAAGAAGCCATAAATATCTGCTGTTGCCAGCTTTTGAAAGTGTGATGTGGGTTTTGCATCACTAATGATATTTTGCTACAGCTCAGCTCCCAGAAATTATTTTCTATTTGGCTTTCGTTAAAATAATTAAAAAAGAATCTCTACCCTACATGGGAGAAAGCTGGAAATCCTCCATTCAAAACATCCCCAAAACTGGATGCAAACAAATACACCTTCAACGCATCCTTTATTTTTCAGTCCCTCAAACCCTTCTCTTAACTTTCGGAGGACCGACTTCTGATTTTCTAATGCTCAGAGTTGGCAATATCAAAAGTGATCAGGAAATACAAAGAAAAACAACATTTCAGTATTCTTTTATTATTGGGAGGTTTTGACCATTTTTGTCACGTGGTTTGCCTAAAATAATAATTAAAAAATTCTGTATTTGGAGCTGGAAAGGGAAGAGCAGTGTGTTTATTTCATGTATGACTCATCAGCTCAGTGTTGATACGCTAAACGCTTCAGAAGCTAACACTCTATAGAGATGATCATTTTTAATATAAAACAGTAAATGTTTAAAACAACTGTTACTTTTTTTTTCTCTTTTCTTCCTATCGTGGCCAATAAAACATAAGGGAGGCCACACAGTTTACATTTTAATAAAATTAAGTTATTTTGTGCCATGTTATTACAGTCTTTATTGGAAAGTGGAATAAATTGCACACAGAGGAGTCATAGGAGGGAGAAATCACTGTGAATAAACATAGATTCTGGGATGCATTTATTTGCTGGTTTCATCTCAAAGGAGGAAGGCTTTCCCCAGGAAAACAGAGGCGGTCCCAGGACTCCAGCCTCGGGGAGGCAACCCTGGGTCGCTCCAGACGAGGATGAGCTTGTTGGGGAGCCGGTGCCACAGCGGGACCACCCTGACCCCAGCCAGTCAGTGTTTTCCATGAACATCCTCCAACAGAAACCTGTCCTGTGGCCACAGCTTGACACCCCACAGTCCCGAAGCGCCAGGGCAGCCCGTCCTCCTGCCTGTCGGACGTTTTCAGGGCCAGCTAAAAATGTTGGTCCTGAGGCTTTTTGCTGGAGGTTGGGGGTTTCTAGGCGAGCGCCAGGGCACACCAGGAGTCCTGCCGGAGCGGCACGCTCAGCCCGGGCTGCGGGGCCATGGTGGTGGGCGAGAAGGTGTAGTCCTCAGGCTCGAATTTGAACTCGCCGTGGCTGCTGGCCAGTGCCTCATCCGACTGGCTCTGTGCCTGCTCGGGAAGGGAAGAAGAAAGTAATTAGAAAGCCTGTTGTTAGCCAACAGGTCACTATCACCATTGTTGTAAGGCAGTGGTGAGACTTGGATGGATTATGGACATGGTGGGTTATCCCTGAAACTACTGCTGCTCTTCAGAGCAGCCTGGAGCTGGGCATAAAAGGTGCTTCATCCCCAGCAAGCACAAGGAACAAGCGAGAAGGAGACATCCCAGGGACCATCTGCATTTATTTATTGACTAAACACGTCCAGTTTGGAGATCTCTAGGCATGTGTATATTTTTAAGAGCGTGGCACAAATCAGATTTATCAGTTTCAGTCAAAAAAAAGTCCCTCTCCCATACGACGCAGCTGGCACCGTACCAGGCACTCGGGCGCTGGAGCTGAACTTCCCCTACATACATGTATGTCCAGCTTGGGGAGGGCTTAGACCCAGCCTAAAGATAGAGCTGAATCACAAAATTTTGATGTGTGGTTTGATTTAGGGGCATTTTTTCCTCAGCCAAGACAAAATAGCAAATAAATCTTCATTGCAGAAGTACGGTATTGCAATCAGGCATCTCTGACAGCATCACAGCTCTGTGAGCGCTGAGAACCTCAGGGCTATAAAGCACAGATAATGTATGTCCTGGAAGACTTTCTTTAGGAGCTACAGAGGTTTCCACCCTGGGATGATCCCACCAGCTCAATGGGGTTGTAACTCCCAGGATTTCATGGCAAGAGATGGGAACTAAACCCAGCCCTGCACCAAAGCTGGTTCCTCACCGATTGCCTCTGCAGCAGCAGGGCTCAGACCTCCCAGTTCCCCACTGCAAGATGGAATAGCTGATGGGGAGCCAACAGGCTGGAGACCTTCCCAGTCTGCAAAATCTTGGCTCATGCTCCCCACTTTTCTCAGTCTGAGGCAGTCCATCAGGCTACTGGCCGCCAACACAACCAACAAATTGCTTAATATGATCAAGCCCCACCCAGGTCTATCGAGGTACATGGAGCATCCACTCCAGCAGACAATGGATGTGGGCCCCTGTGCCTTACCTGGGACACTGACACGATGGTTTGTCCAGGATACTGCGAGGTCGCACTGGGCTCTGACTTTAAAGTGACCGTGCTGTCTGAGTTGGTGATGGAAGAAGGGGAGTTAGTGGCCGAAGTTGTAGACCCTGGAAGAAAATCAGTACAGGATGATGGAGCAACATAGCACAAATCTGCTCTTAAATAAATTTATATTTTAATGGCTAGCATCACATCTCATGGCATGAATCTATTGTTCTCTTTCTCCATCACACCTCTGTCAGGGTAAGGCTTTGTATTTGGCTGCCAAGATGCTGGAGGAGGAGCAGCCTTTCACAGCCTGGTAGTGCTGGTCCTGGTACAGGACAAAGGGGCTAATGTTGAATATGTCATGATACCTTCTCTTTGACTCTTTAATATACCATTCCCAGCCCTGTTTTTTCCCATTACTCAGTTTAGCCCAGATCTACTTGAACATGAACGCTGCTGGGCTGAAACTGGGTGTCCACAGCACAGAGGAACCTCATGGGAACATGTCACCGTTGAGATTTCCCACCCAGCATCCTCCTTCCATGTGAGGTCTAGGCATAAATACAAGTCTTGCACTGAAAGTAATCTTCAGGCAAAAAATCACAATAATGTGTTCTAATTATCATAATTTCTTGCAGAAGACATGTTGCGGTGGATTTTATTCCAAGCCCCTGTGACGGATGATAGCAGCACTGTACCTGTTGAGGTTTTGCCTTTGGTAATGTTTTTAGGCTTCCTTTTCCTTGTCTGGATGCTTTCCTTTTTCATGGCCAGAGGTCGTGGTACCTTGACATTCATAAAGTTTAGAATCATTAATATCGTATTTTACTTAGCTCCTTCCCACACACGTGTTGCTCTCCTATTTACATGCTGTAGCTCATGCAAAGCACCTAAAGTCCTTGTCCTTCACTAAGTGCTATTTTTCTCTGCAATAGGCCTTGGCTGTGAGATGTATAAGGCTAACAGCTAAGGCTTTCCCACAAAGTTTTCCTTTATTTCCTATTTTCCTTTTCCTGATTTATTAGTGACCTTTATGACAGGGCCCTATTAAATTACACTGCCAGACTGAGAGCCTACATGGCTCGGAGAGAACGGTCATGGGATAAAGAGACTTTAACGTTTATGGCAGAAGTTTGAAGAGGCCTATATGGAGGGATGAAGTCTCCTCTTTGGCTGATGGACACGTTACCAACAGTTCCCATCCTCTGTGGATAAATGTCATCAGCCAGCCTCCATGTGGACTCCTTAGGATCCTTCACGCATTCTAAATTACCACATCTAGAAGAAATATAGCCCTTATCTCCAGTCTGGGATTGGGAAGCTTCAGTCTCCAGCTACTGGAACCTGGTAAGCTTTCTTTTTGGGGAGTAACTTGGCAAACAACCTAATTAAGAGCTACTCAGTGGGAAAAATCTCCCCTCTGTGCAGATACCTCCTGAGAGTATTCCAGAACCCCCTTAGCTTTATTCTGGAGAACATTAGTAGACTGAGCTTTTAACTGTTCAAGGAGACAGGACTGAATTATGGCTCTTCTGGGTCCAGCCTAGAGGCTGGTGCTTGATATCCTGGACCTGCCGGGTGGTGATCCCAGCACCCAAAGGGTCCATCCCAGCACCCAAAGGGTCCCTCCCAGCATGGACGTCGTCCTTACCCCGTGGAGCTTCATGTACAAGCCGCAGGCATTGCAGACAGGCTCCCCTTCGGCATTCCTTCTCCAGAGGGTGGTATTGGTTGTGTGGCAGTTAGTGCAACATAGGCCAGCACGTCTAGATGAAGACTTAAAAAACAAGCAAACAAACACGTGAATGCACACATAACCATGATAAATTGGGAAGTTTCCTTTCATATACAAATAAAATCTCCAATTACACCAGTTTCCTGGAAAATGTGAAACACAGACGATAGCCAAATTCAGATCAAAGAAATTACATTCAAATGAGATCACTCTAATTTGCAAGTGATTTTTTTTTTTTTAATGGAGCTTGATAAACCTGGCAAATATCCTTGCAACACACAAACTTTCAGCAAATCTGCTGGAAGTGATCAAAACTCAGAGCACAGAGAACTTTCTTCCAGGAGATCCACTCAGATGGAGACAGAGATGGAAAATGCCAGACAGACTTTAAGCACATGAACAAAACTCCTCATGCTTTAAGTGAACTCTTCTTCTGTTTTCTGCACTCAGAACTACTTCTAAAGTTAGCAACATCCCAACTAATCTCTGGTTTAAGACAACTGGAATCAATTGGCTGAACTGAGCGGGACTGAACTGAACTGGCCCATGATGGGACCAGGGAGCTTATTCTTTGCACGTCTCGCAGATAATCTGTTCTCTTCCAGGCTGCGGAAACACTGTGCAAACATTAATTAATGACATATTTTGTGAGTGCAGTGATTGCTGGCTCTTAGATGTTAATACTTCCAAATGGAGAGGCAAAATATTCTGGCAGAAGCAGCAAACTCATTTCTGACAACTGTACTCTGAGCCACTGGAAAATTCACAAGTGTCTAAATACAGACTCATCAGCTCAACAGGCATTTCATTTGAAAGTCTCTTAACACCAGGTATTGAAACTATTTTAATAAAAGCCTTCACTAACTATAAGATATTAGTGACATAAGGTAATACCACAGGCTCTCCACATTCAGGTGTTTGAATACGTTCTTTGGCCTTGAGAAAAATCACTTCGATTCCTCTCAAAGGCAGACGAGAGGTGATGCGGGCAATAAAGAACTCCCTGTTTGTTTATTCTTCCATTATTGCTTGATATCATGACTGAGCAATATAACAAATGAAGTGGGAAGAGTAGGAATAAAAATGAAATGTTTTTACAAGGTTAGCAGTCAAATAAAGCTCTGCTTTGAGTTTCAAGAGACACAAGTGACATGTCCAAGTTTTGATTCACTTGTTGCTCAGCAAAGAGGTCCCAGCAACTATTTGCTAATAACAGTATTGCTTTGGAAATCATTTAGCTTTCAAGAAATAACCAGGCAAAAATAACAATACACTGAGGTGTGAGCTGACAAGCCTGGCACAGAGCAAGGGACAGCAATCCTTGTCCTTCATATGGGACGTGGTGTCACAGTGAGATCCTGGAGCAGCTACAGAGCTGCCTGAAAGTCTTCCAGCTGCTGGGCTGTGCCGTCCATCTGTGTGGTCAGGAGGGACCTCAACCCCAATGGGGGCAGAGGGAGGGATGAGCACCCCATGGGAGCAAGGGCTGTGAGGTCCAGCTCCTGCCACAGGTGCGGAGGCGAATTTGGAGGCGCTGAGCCCTGGAGTGCCCGGCACTGTGAGATCTGCCATCGCCTGCTGACGGAGAAAGGCCAATGCAAAGACCTTTGGAAAGCCTCGAGATTTCTGAGCCACCACAGGTCCCTGGAAGGGAGGGAGACACTGTCCCTGTCTCATAGAATGGTTTGGCCGTGGCTTGCAGATGAGGTGGCAACCAGACCTGTGGCTCCAGTGGCCCAAGGGCAAGGGCAGCCCTGCCAGAGTTCTGCCCGTCCTGCCAGCACCTCGTCGCCACCTGCTCATGGGCAGCGACTCATGTCTTCTGCGTCTCCTGCACATCATCTCTCAGATCCACGGAGACCAGAAACCATCCTCCACAGCCAAATATTACAATTTAAACCCCTAAAACCCCATGCGAACCTGGCCCTGTAGCACAACCTGCCGGCTTAACAACAGAGACAGTCAAGGTTACTGTTGCTCCCTGAAGGACGAGAGCACAATACATTATTGCTGGTTTCCCAGCAGTTCCCTTAAAAGAAAATACATTTCTGCCTGCCTCCACCCGGCTGCCTTTGTACCGTTCTGACCTTGTCTAGGAAGTTGTTGACTTCAACATTGTGCTCCAGTGTTTATTTATACAAATGCAGCATACACTCAAACAAAAACTCTTCACAGACCCAGTTTGACAGCCAAGTGCTGCTGATAAGCTCAAGGAACCATGAGCTGGTGCCTATTGAATCAACCGTGTGTGAGCACTGCTTGGAGAGCCCAAAAAATTCAGCGGCAGCATGGCAGATCCTTTGAGGCAGCCCAAAGCCGTCAGAGAGTTTGCTTCACCTCCTTTTCAAAGGCGGTAATGAAACCACAGGGTCTCACAGGAAAAAAAGAAGCCTCTGAACCTTCAGATTTAATCAACGCTTCTCTGTCCTCCCTGCCAGCAGGACGGAGGGGACCTGGAGCTGATAGGAAAGAGGTTGCAGCAAAGTGTGCTGAGATACCCGAGCTCAGCTCCTGCAACCAGGCAGATCGAGGCTCAGAGCCAAAGGCAGCAGCATGTTCGGGGATTTGCCTTCGTTACCACAGCTCTGGGCAAACCTGCACCTTGGAGGATGAGGAAGCAGCAAGAATTGATGGCCAGGAGAAAGCCAAGGCACACAGCATGTATACTGCATGTCTCTGAGGTCCTATTAGATCAACCCAGGGCTGTGATCAGCCCCATCCCCGCCTTCCCCAAAAGTGTCACCCAACCCACTATGCATTGCAAACTGTAAAAAAGGACAGGCTGAAAAAATACCTGCTGAGCCAAGCTGGCAAAACTCAACTCCAGGTTAGTCCTTCAACTTAGGACGGTGTGGGAGCTGCTGAGCACAGGACGCTGCTGTATCTGCCCCCGCCCCGTGCTGCACTGCGTGGTGCAGCTCTGCTCCTGACACGGGGGAATCGCATGGGCAAGAATGGAGCCATCCACCTCCACCAGCTGCTCCTGAATGGTAAAAGTGGTCTGGCTTTTAGGACTGGGTCCAAGGTATCATCTTGTGAAACGCACCAAGAAACTTTGGCTAGAAAAGATACTGCCTAAAATGAAGTGCTGCTCCCATCCTCCTCTAAGATAAATTCTTTCTGCCAAAAGCCACGGTGCTTTGAATCCAGACACAGGCTGTGGCAAAACAGCTGTCCCTGCTGCAAAAGGGATGTTGCTCTTATCTCAAAAAAAAAAGAAACAAAAAATGAACTGGAAGCTACACTACTATTGCTCACCCTCTCCCACACATGAGCACTACTGAGCTGCAGGACGTCATTCCTGCAGCGTTATCTGGGCCATGTTGTGTTCTCCGGGGCTTTCAGTGGGACTTTGCTTTGTGAAAACAGAAGTTAGAATAACTCCCAGTGCGGCATCTACTTACAGAACAAAGGTCGTAACGTAAAGGACAAAAGCAACCATTTTTCCTCCCTGTGTCTGTATTTCACTGCATCATGAAACAGCCAGTTTCATCATTCCTTTCAATTGTGTGTCACCGCGTTCACTGCTCTGTTCCCACCCAGCCCGCACGGGGAGGTTATGAGTGAGGAAAACATTCCCCACCATGGAAATCGTTTTGGGGAAGAAACATCCCAAGCCACAGGGGTGCAGGTCACTCCCTTGGTGGTGGATTTGCAGATCATGCCTGGCACTCTCTTGTTGATCATCAGTGGATCCCCCGTCCTCTGACGGGGCAGAACTTGTTGCAACATGACATTCTAAACCCTTGGGAAAATCCAAGATTTTGAAATGTTTCATTGCAAAGTCAGGATGGAAAGTCAAAGTCGCAGCCCCTTTTCTAATCCATAGAATGAAATCCCCTCAGGTATTTCAATCTTATTGAGATGTTTCCCCTGAATAAGAATCAGCTTTTTCATTTGGGCTTTATCATTACTGTATTGATAGCCAAAATAACAATTAAAAAGTTTGTAAGTTCTTTGATAATTCCTGGCAAGATTTGCTTGTCCCTGGGAAACAGCCTTAATTCTGCAAACTAGCATTCTCCACCTGAAAACTCTGCTGAAATATTTGCCGAAAAATTCTTCACAGGTGCTAGGTACAGGGTGCAGGCAACGCAAGGCTGGCTCCCTTCCCACACACCGAAATAAAATACCGAATAGCAGCAAGACCTCTCCAATTCCTTTGGGGAAGAGCTGTTAAAAAAAAAGCCCTAAAATTCATCCAGTGCCACATTTTGATGCCAGTCCAAAATGTGGAGTTGGATATAAACTGGTTTGCACTGATCTCTCAATTCACGGATTGTATTTGCTCTGAAGAAATTAGCAGTGTGACTCTGAGATTCGCAGCACAGCAGCAAGCAGAGCCCGCTGCCGGGGTGCGGAATTAATGACATTATATTAAAGGAGACCAGGAGGTTTTTGGTGAGAGAGGCAAATCCTGTTGGATAATGCAAAACGTCTCACAGAAATGCTTCGATTTTGATGTGATAAAAAAAAATAGGGTGATTTTCCACGTAGCCGCCACTCATTTTGTTTTGCAAATCTGGAGCCACGTTTCCGGGATCAGAATCAAAATGAAACATCTTGCTCAATCCCAGCTTATGGGGGCTTTTTATGGCTTTCTTACACAGAAACTTGTCACTATTGGGTTATTGCTAATAATTTGTTTTGCAATGCAAAAAAAAATAACTGCATGAATACGCCCCAAGTGAAAGCAAAAGGAGCTCCCAGCTGTCCCCCCGCACAGCTCCGACAAACATCCTGTTTGTAAGGACGGCTTCTGATGACAGGCTCTGAAACCAAAACTGTTACCACCAAATTTAAACATCCCAAAGCGACTCTACCAAAAAAAAAAAAAAAAAAAAAGAGCTGCCTTTGCTCTCTCACTATGGGATCCCAATTGGACGAAGCCAAATATCATATTGGGGGAGGGGGAAATTAATGCCTTAACCTGCAGAGAAACCAGGAACCACCAAACCCCAAACTTCCCCCTTAGGCGGGTGGGTGAAGGCAGTGGGGGAATGAGCCTCCTCCTGCTCCCATCATGATCAGCCACAAACCTGCCTGGGCCGGCTCAGGATCAGCCCTGTCTCCTGTTCAACCCTGCCTAGACTGTCCGTGTCTGCATGAAGAACTAGGAAATAATCATCATTATTACAGGATAAAAAGCAATGCACAATGCAGGAACAGAGCTGGGGGAAGTCCAGAGAGCCCCAGATCGTGGGCAGGGCTGATCAGCCCCTGCTTGGCTGCAGCGCAGCCCCTCCATGCAGCCCTGGGACCCCTCTGGTCCCTCCTGCCCTGTCCCCGTGCTGCCCACCCTCCGGCTTCACTCCCCTCCTCCAGCCAGCTCTGCCCCACAAGAAGGGGCTCCTTCCAGCACTGACAGCGTTTTGTTTGTGGGAGAACCGGAGGTCAAACATGGCCTAACACAAAGTGCAGAGACCGCGACAGAGCAGAGAGCGCAACAGCCCCCTGGCTCCTGCCCTCCAGCCACCCCCCGGCTGGAGTAGGGGATCCCTGTGGGGTTTCCCCCTCTTACCAGCCTCTTCTGTGGCTTGAGTGGCCGGTTGATGCCGTTCATTTTGTGGTAGAGCCCGCAGGCGTTGCACAGGTAGTGCCCGGTGCCATCCTTCCTCCAGAGCGGCGTGGACATGGCCCCGCAGTTCACGCACTCCCGGCCGTCCCCGGGGAATTCCTCCAGGTACTCTGGAAGAGGCACCCAAGACATGAAGGTCAGGAGCTGTCCCCACCGGACAAAGCCACCCATGGGGACCCTGCAGGAGAAGGTTCCCAAAATCCTCTGTGCCCCGCTGCTCCTCTGCAAAGGAACATCCCTGCCCGGTGGGAATTTACCACCAGCCTGCAAAGTGTGGAACAACCCCTTTTCTTCCCCCCACACCTTAATATTTTAAGATTTTGCTCAAAACTAAAATATTCCCCACTACCTTCCCCAACAGACCCCAAAGTGCTGAGGGCGGCTGAGGTGTCCCTGGGGTGGGATCAGGCAGGGAGCCCATCAGCGGGAGAGCGCGGTGTTACCCCCGCGCCGGGCACAGCCCGAGCTGCGAAAAAAAAATGATGAGGAGGGAGGCAAAATGGGGACATTTTCCTGATTTTCCTAATTTCCAAGGAGCTGCGTTGGTCCCTGTCCCGGGCTCGGGGCTGCCCGCGGAGCAACGCCCGGGCTGCGGCTCCGCTCCGGCCGGGCCGGCAACCGCGGGGCTCCCCCGGACACCATCCCCGACACTTCCCCTCCCTCAAACTCCTGCTACAGCGGCTCTTCCTCACTTTTCTCCCCCTCTGAAAGCCCCGTGAAGAAGACGCGGAGCCGCCCGCTCCGAGCACCGTCCCCGGTCCCTCTCTGCCCCGAGCGCGGCTCCGCGGGGAACGGGCAGCCCGGAGCAAAACCGAGGGACTCTCAATCGAGCGAGTCGGTCTTTTCCCTCCTGCTGCTTTTCTGTCTCTTTTTGAAATAAATTCCTCTGCCTGGAATGTTATTTTCTTTCGAAGAAAAATATGGTCTTATTTTTTTTTTCTTTTTATCTTCGATCGTATTAATAATGATCCAGCGGAACGAAAAAGGAAAAAGAACAAAAATCACAAAGGGAAAATGGAAAATAAAAATAAAATGTAAAAAGTAAAAAAAAAAAAGCCTTAATAATTCATTAATGAAAAAAAAGAGAATAGTTTACGCTACTTAAGAGCGGTTTACACTATTGAAGAGCAAAAAATAAACGGCAGAGAGAACGGCGGCCACTATTCTGGGTCCCAAACCACCAGATTCAAAGCGCAGAAGACATTTCCGCGCCACCATCTCCCTCGGCAGGACCGGGGAGATCCCTTCTCGCACAACGCAACGGATTTTCCCAGACAAAGGGAAAATCCTAGAAAGAAATTGCTCCCGAGCACCTCCGGCATGGGAGGAAAAGCCGAGCTGGGGAAGCAGCTCAGTGGGGAGAGGGGCTGCTTCCCTGGTTTAACTTTGTTCTTGGGGTAAAGATAAGATAATTCGGTTCACCGCAGTAAAGATGATAACGCGGCTGAGATCTTGAAGTGGCTTTTAAAGGATTTTGCAAACCACCGCCGGAGGAGGATGGTGAAATACCCCCGGGGCTATAAACCCTGCGCACGGAGAGTCCTTTTAAATCAAGTCCCAAATTTTATTTGCTCAGGGCTTGGTTTAAGAGGACTGTCCGGTGTCGATGCAAACGAATTGAAGTGAGGTTTATTGTTCAACGCCTGAGTGCGTTTCAATGTCTCTCCAAAGGCCGCAGAGCCATGCAGCTGCGGACCTGTTTGGGAGAAGGAGAATTAGGAGACCGAGAGTCTGTTCAAATATAAACTAATTTACCACAATAAATTACTTAAAAGGGAGGGAGCTATAAATCTGCCCCGCTAATTTAAACACAAGGGTAAGTATTGAAGCACAGGCACAAAGTCGATATTGTGAGAAGGAGATATCGCGGGGGTGGGGAGGGAAAGGGTTGAACGGCCCCTGCTCCTCTGTCCTGCGGGGGAATTGCTCTCCTTTGAAACGTGGTCGTTGCCCCTCGTGTCACACACACACTCCCACACCCACCACCTCTATCCAGGGTCAGCCACACAGGCCCGGTGCCTGAACCATCTCTCCATCCCTGGATAAAGTCATCCCCTCTTTTACCATCGGGGATGGCAGCTCAGCCCAGAGCCAGGCCACCAACACACCGGGGGAAGGGGAATGGCTGCGACCCGGCGCCGAGAGCCGGGAAACGAGCCCGCGCCCCGAGGCGACGGTGAGGGGCGACGGCGACCTTACCGAAGGTGGACCTGCGGCCGGGTAAAGCCGCCTGTCTCGTCTGCAGGCTGTGCAGGACACTACTCTCGAAGTGTCCGGCCGTCCAGGAAGGCGGTATCTCGGGGGTCACGTAGGCGGGGTAGGGGCTGGAGTAGGACCCGTTAACGGAGCGCACCAAAGCGTTGCCGTATTGCTCCCGGCCCCCGCCGCCCAGCAGCAGGGACCCCTGGTAGGCGCCGTCGCGGCCCGGGGGGCTGCTGCCCGGCGGGCTGTGCGAGTAGGAGAAACCCGACGGCGGATGGGGGCTGCCGGCGTTGAAAGGAGCGGCCTCGCCACTGCTCTGCCCCCAGCCCGGGGGGCTGGAGAGGTGACTCTGGTGCGGTTCGCAGCTTTGCAGGTAGGGCAACGTCTGAAGGACGGAGGGTACCCGGGTGGTGGGCACGTAGACGGGCGAACCGGCCGACGAGTGGAGGAAGTTGCTGGAGTCGTGGGAATAAGCCGACTGGCCATGGTTGGGGGCGAGGGCCAGACCCTGATACATGTTCCGTCCTCGGCGGCGACGGCGGCTGCTCAGGGCCCGGCCGGCTGCGCCCCGACGTTGCCAAGGGACTCACTCAGAGGAACCTGGAGGGGAAAGAGTAGAGAGCCGCAGGCTGAGAACCCGGCAAACCCGGGCCCGGGGCCCTTCGCACCCGCCGGCGTTTCTCGCGGCGAAAGCGCCTCTTCCCTGCCTCAGGCAGGGGCTGTAATTTATATTTTTTTTTCTTTTTATTTAAACTTTCCTCCGGTCAGTTCGTCCCGCGGGGAAACCCGCGGCGCCGGCCCGAGAGCAGCAGCCGAGCCACGGCGACAAATAACCTCCGCGCAGCGGGAAGCGGCCCCGCCGGCACCTTCCCAGCGCCCCGCCGCCCGCCTGGGCACTTCCAAATGGCCAGAAAAAAACCACCAAAAAATAACCTTTTTTTTTTTTTTTTCTCCCCAAAAGTACTTCCCTTCCCGTCTTTTTTTTTTTTGAGCCCCAGGCCGGGAGCGCGTCTCGGGGCCTTGCTGGCGGGGAAGCGGCCGGCAGCGCCGCGGCCCCTGGGGCGCCCGTGTCGGGCGGGAGGGGGGTCCCGGCGGCTCTGGGCAGCGGTCCCGGACCTGAGGCATCCTCGGTGTCCTACATCCACTAGCGCTGCCGCTTTCTTGTTAAAAAATGAAATGACCCTCAGGCAGGCCTCTCCGTTCGGAGGAAGCCGTGGAGCACCGCAAGAGCATCCCGCCCCCGGCCCCCCTCCCGGGCCGCTCCTCCCGCACAGGTACTTACATGGCAGCGGACCGGGAGCGGAGCCGGGCATGGCCCGGGTGGGCATGAAGCTGCGCTCAGACCATCCAGGGATATCCCAGGAAAATAAAAATAATAGTAGTGACAAAAATAGAATAAAGTTTACGGGGGAGGGACGAGAAAAAACCCAAAACAACCAGGACCCGCTGGCAGACAGGGGCTGCTCTCCCCGGGTCCCTCCCCTCCCGCCACCGCCGTCTCCCGTGGGTGCGTCCCTGGCTGAGCCCGGCGGGGAAGTGGCGGCGGCGGAGGCGGCGGCGGCTCTTTACGGCGGGCCCCGGTGCGGCCCGGCCCACGTGACGGCCGGCGGGGTAGCCCCGGTCCCGGCCAGGATTGGGCGCCTCCCGATATGGGGGGGGCACTGGATAAGTCCCACCGGCTCCGCTCCCGGCGGGGGGGACGCGCCCGCCGGCTCCCCCCTGGTGCGGAGCCGCGGGCGCCGGGCGGAGCGGGGGCAGGATGCGGCCCCGAGGGTGCCCCGCACCTCCTCGCACCCCCTGGCTGACACCCCCCCTCAAGTCTGGATGTGTCCGCCCGCCCCCCGGGGAGGGGTAAGGGGTGGCTCCCTCTTTTCTGGGCCTCGCTGTGTTTCTGGGGGTCTCTCCAACACCCCGATGCTCCCGGGCCGTCGGTAGATACTGGGGAACACACCGAAACTTTTTTCCGGCGGGGCTTTCGGGTAGCAGAGGACATGGCCAGGCGGTTTTCTGCTCCGAGCGAACGCTCCGGTTCTGCTTTGCAACAAAACCTATACTAACGGGGAAGAGGGCTTTAACCAACATGCCCCCCAGCCCGCCCTGCTTTTCTCAAGCGGCCCACGGCCCCTGCGAAGCTGGACCGACGCTTAGAGTCTCTCCGGCCCGGCCTTGCGCGGGGCTCAAGGCGGCTCTGCCCGTCCGGGCCGCTGCGGAGAGCAGTTCTCCGGGTCCTCATCGTCCCGTCGGGGCCGTCGGGCCCCGGGCTGCCCCACTTGCAGGGATTCTGCGGTTCCCCGGGGGGAGCAGCGGAGAGAATCCTCCTCCCCGGCCCAGCGGCTCTGGCCTTGCGACGGCAGCAAAAGCCCTGTCCCCGATTTTCCCTGTCGGCGCGACCCCGCGAAGGGGCGGCAGGAGGGCAAGGAGCACTTGATCCCTTCTGCCCATTTAGCCCGGATAATTTGGCCGAGTTAATTCTCCTCCAGTACGGAGCAGCGAGGCTGGGCCTCACCCACCACCGAAGCGAGGAAATAATTTAATCGTTATCGCGTCTTGCCTCCGAGGCGTGCGGGGGAATTTTTGCGCCTTTGCCCCAAGGCGCCGTTTCTCTTCTCCTTGGAGAAACGGAGTAAAAAAAGACTCGTCGAGTCTCACCCACCGCTTGTTCCACTCACGGGCGGACAGAGCTTTGCCGCCTGCGGGGGACTACCGACAGGATCAGGCCCTATTCGGCCCCGGGAGCCCCGGCTGAGCGGGGTCCCGGCGCCCGGGGGAGCCCGTCCAGCTCTGGTTCCGCTGGGACCAGCGCTGCGGGAAGGGTGGGAAATTTCAGCTCCAAAATAAACTGGTGCAGGAATGCCAGCTATTTCCCTCGGAATAATGCAACGCAACTGGTCGGAGATGTATTTATTTGCTCGCGAAAGCGGCCGTTTACGGCTCGCGGGATATCCCTGTACCAGCAGAGCAAAAGAAAAAAAAGGAAGAAATAAAAATTATATTAATTTAAAAAAAAAGAGAGAGAAAAAATAAAAAAGGAAAATTAGCGATAGAAAAAGAAAATAACAAACGGGGGATAACAAACAGGGGAGGCTCCTGCTCAGCGAGCCCCGCGGCGGCACGGGCAGAAACGTCCCCGCGCAAAACCAGCCCCAACCCCTCGGTGTCTGTGGCTGAGCCAACGCTGGAGCTTCCTTCGTTTCGTTTCTGTTGTTAAAAGCGGGGTGAAGCCGTGGGGATGGGTAGGTTTGCAGGCTTTACAATTTCAAGGTGTTATGTAAGTGTGATTTTTTTTTTCTTAACGCGTTCGAACTGCCCGCTCCCATCGCTTCTGGCATTCAAATAAATGTTAAAACCTTGAAAGAAACGAGGCGCAGCTGAAATCCGGAGAGATTTACCCCGGGAGCGCGTTCACACCGGAGGAAACTGTCGTGCGCGAAAACCTGCCCGTGGACGTGTTGCGTGTCTGTGCTCTGACCCAGACATTTTTCTTTTTACCAGTTTTCAACCCACTTTCTCACGGCGGTAGCGTTAGCTCAGCTCCCGGTGGTGCCGGGGCTGCCTGGCTGTTGCCCCACCGGGCGGCGGAGACCCGAGGCCACGGCGAGGGGCGACGGGTTCCAGGGGTGACCCCTCCCGCTGCCGCACAAGGCAGCGCCCGCGGGCGCGGAGCAGCGCTGCGGGCAGGTGCTCCGACACTGGGGGGGTTTCCCGAGTCACTCGCGACAGTCGCCGTTGGATTGGACCCATATTCCGGTCCCAGGAGGGGACCGGCCCGGGCTAGTGCCACCCACCCGTGAAACCTACGTGGGGCTGCCCATGGGGTGGGGGAGCCGCACCCGGTGCTCACACCGTGCTTCCTTATCGCTGCCGTTTGGGTGTTTGTAGGAGTCTGGTCTGTGCACGGTAACCGGGGGCCAGGCGGGGGGCGCGGGGGTCCCCCGTTGAGGAAGGCCCTGTATGGGCGAATCTTTAGGTGAAGCGGGAGGCAAGTGCCAGCGTGGCGCCGGTGCCAGAGGCGATGCCCCATCCGCAGCCCTCGCACTGCGCCCGGGGACGTCACTCTGGGGTGCGGGACACGGGGAGCCCGGGCTGTGCGGGCACCCTCCCGTGGGGACAAGCAGGGGGTCCCTGGCGCTCCCTGTCCCACCGCGGGCACCCCCGACGTGGCAGGCGGGCACAGGGCGCCGGATATCTCTACCCGGGACCCAGGTCACAGCGAGGCTTAGACGGGCACAAAAATCCGAACACCAGCGCAGGGGCAGGTGATCCCCGGACTCCCCGGAGGAGGCCACAGCCCCTCTCTTCCAGCCCCGGCCGGAGAGGGGGGCAGGCGGGAGGGTCTTTCGGGAGACCACGGTGCCACCCCGACGGCTTTGCCACCGACGCACATCCCTTGCCAGGCTCACGGTCTTTTAGATGGGCTGGATCGGACCTGGATCAGCTCTTCCAGGGGGATACGGCCACTTTTTGGGAGGAGGGAGTGAATTAGGAAGGGGTCCCCGTTCATCGTTCCCCCCGTCCAGGCAGAGCTTAGCTCCGGCTGCATCCGAGCGGGGCCGGTGCGGCTCGGCATGGCGCGGCTCCCGAGGGAGCCCTGACCCCTCCAGGTGAGGCTCCCCCGGGCCGGGACAGACTGCCCGGCGCCCCGGCCCCTCGGCCCTAATCCCGCTCCGGCTGATTTGTGAGTCCTGCGCAGGGGCGGACGCGTGGGAGCGTCCTGCGAGGTCCCCGAGGGGAGCTTTTAGCTCCCCCTCTCTCTCCCCTCAACGAAAACCAAGGGGAAAAAGTAAAGTGGAGAAAGGAGGACAGAAACGTACCCGTTCCTGCTGCACCGGGCACAGCAATGTGCACCCTGAGTGATGCACCTCTCGGTGCATCGAGAGGTGGCAATTCACTAAATATGGCCCCTCTCCCCCGTCTGCCTCCTGCGGGCTGCAGCATCCTCCCCCGGGCTCGGAGGCAGCTCTCAGCCCGCTGCCCTCGGGGGTGCCGCTGGCGGCGAACCCCGACGTTAGAGCCGAGCCCAAGCCGATGCCCCGCGTCGGGGCTCAGCCAGCCCAGAAGCAGGTACTGGCCCCATTTCGGGATGCCCTGCACCGAGCACCCCGCTGTCAAGTATTTCGCCCCTGCAACCCCGACGGAGGGCACCGGGCCGCTTCCCAGCTCAGCCCTCGACTCCAAATTGAACGTCCTGGAGAAAGGATGAGCTGCCTGCTGGAAGAACAAGCTCCCCCGGGGCTACTACCCCCTACCCGTTGGGCTGTGAATGGCGGGGATGGATGGGAGGGGACCAGCAGGGTTTGCGTCCCCAGGTCTGCATCTCCCAATCCGCATCTGTGGTCCCCATCCCCTGACCAGCATCCCTCCCTCCATCCTCCCCCCAGCCCCTTCCTACCCGGTCTCCAAGGGGTGACTCGGTCCCTGCCCTGGGACTGGGCTCAGGTACCTCCTGCAGCCAAGGTCAGGTTGATTTGTGGGGCAGTGCTGGAGAAGAGAGAGAAGTGATGGATACGGCCAAGGCTGGGGGAGGCCCCAGCAAAGAGGGGCTGTGGGCAAGGACTGAGCTGCCCCAGGCCAGCCAGCCAGGGACAGCAGGGTTTTGTGCCTGGAGAAGTGAGGAGATGCCAGAGGGCTGTGTCTCAAAAGGGTTAAATAAACAGTGGGCTCTGCCAAAAAATATTTATCTCCTGTTATATGCATGTGGCAGTGGCTCTTGAGAAGGGGGGCTGTGAGAGATGGGTGGGTGAAGTATTTAAAATCTTTCTCCCTCTTACTCTGAGATCCTGTTTTCTTCCTTAGCCCATAAAGATCTCACTGGCATGGAAAATAAAAGAGGTCCCATAGAGTTGATGTTGCCTGCTGTCCCCTATGGACCCGTTGTATGGGGATGCTTCAGTCTCAACTATTCCTCCATCTGCTCACAAACCCATAACAGCCACAAAAATCACCCCACTTCCTTCAATATTTGAGCGTAGAAAGTGCAGACTGCAATGTGTGCCCCTCTAATATGGCTAACTTGGCACATGCCCCCCAAAAGTGACCTTTGCTTGTGTGATTTTGTCCCCGATTGTTTAAAATTCATTTTCCTTCCAGACTGACTTAACAGAAAGCTCCAAGTTTCAGAGTAGTCATTAAATTTCCCTGAATAAACTGGAGCCCGCGTGTGCTGCGCTGGTGTGCTGGTGCTGGCAAACCCAACCTGGCACTGGCAGAAGCCAGTGAGCAAAGAGCAAAACCACCTCCAGAGCCTTTCCAGCCACGCAGGTTTTCACCACGCTCCCCACTGCCATTACAGGCAATAAATGAGGAAAGAAAAAAAGAAAAAAAAAAAGGCTATTTTCGTATATTAACCTCCTTGTGGCCAGGTGAAAGGTTAAATTCACATGATTCATTGGCGGCTGAGAGACAGCACTTTGTTGCTAGGATTTTGGGGAATGTGGAGGGCTCCAGCAAAGGAGTCTCGCTAATCTTTAAGGGAGGGAGCCAGGCTCCTGTCTGACGGCTGCAGGCCCAGCAGCTCTGTGTTTCATTTCAGACTGTCACTCTCCTATCTCTCAGCTCACTCCCAGCTCCAGCTTGCTGCCAGATCTTGGGAACTGTTAACTCAGACAAATTTATAGATGGAAAAAGAACAGTTAGCCATTGTTCCTGAGGTGGGGGAGGGAGGAAAGTGAGGAGCTTCGGCCACCAAAGTCATGATGTAACCTGGTTGGTGCTTGGTTGGGAGAAACGTGCAAAGGATCTTGCTCTTCCTGTGCCAGGGAAGGAAATTAGGACCATTATGTCACTGCTAAATGTTGGGAGATGGGACACTGGTGCCCAAGTCACTTGGAGACCTCTGTAGAGCGTTCCCATAAAGCAGAATCTCCCAGCTGGACATCTCTGGGGTATGAGCTCATTTTCTTGTTTTGAGTCCTGTGATACTGGGTGTTTTTCCTTAAAGCTTCAGACTCTGGAGTCATGAGATGTAGTATCAACAGCAGTGTTCTCACAAACAAAGCTCCTCGCCATGTGGGCTGTGGAGAAGAAACTGGAAACAGGGAGGTGTCAAGGACTGAAAAAAAGAAAAATCCAGTTGGCAAGTATGGAGACGCTCAGATTTGTTATTCTTTAGGAATGTCATGACTTTTAGGAAGCATTACTGAATTCATCTACCTGGGAGAAAAGTGAGGCACCAAGAAGTTGTTGTCTGACTCGGTGCTCTGCCCCTGCTCCCAGTTGGATACTGTCCCAAGCAGCCTTCTTGGTGGAAAGACTTTTTTTTTTTTTTTTTTTTTTCCCCCAATACAACATTAAACCCTGTATCTGGAAAACGAGAGAGCATCTACTCAACTTTGTATTGTCTCTTTTGGAGGCATGTCTTCCAAAATTACTCAAAGAATAGAGACACACATTCTGGGGGCATTTACCTCCCTGCAGTAAGGCTGTCCCTGTGTTCCCATCCTCATGGTTTCTGCGGCCCCTTCGTCATCTGGAGACCTTCCTGGTTCTTTGTGCTTACTTGCTCAGAGGGAAGCGTGGGAAGGGTTTGGAGGACTGTTTGATGTGAGTGGGTCCACCTGCCTTCTGCATGGAGTGGGTCCACCTGCCTTCTGCATGTAGCTTCAGGCCAGGAGGAATGTGCATCTCAGTGGAATAAACCAGTTGGGGTTTTTATAGCAGCTATGAACCCAGATTCCCAATTTTTTGACCATTTAATGTGTGTACAGAGTAGATGGAGGTGAGAAATTTTTGATTTCAAAAGTAAATGGTATCATGTTAAGCTCTTAGTAAATCCAACCACTTGAGAATCTGGCTGCATGGAAGATAGTTTGTTCTTCCAAGGTCTGAAGGGCTGCAGAAGTCTGTTTGAAGCTGCTTTTTTCTAATAAGAAGCCTGCACAGATTAGATTCTGAAGACCTGTAGGGCAGCACAGTCCCCAAACATGACTCTCCCTCATTTTACTTACTGGAGTTTTATTTAACTCTGCAATAACAGGGACAGACTTTCACAATCTATAAAATTTCTGCCCAAAGTCAGCTGTGATATTGATGCTCATTGTCTGCTTAATTTTGGTATCTATAACTAGAAGCACTTCTTTTTCCCATTGCAGTCTTGGTGTGAATGATTGACTCAAAACCCCGGCATTACACAGATGTGCACTTATAAATGCAGGTGAGAATTAATCTCAGGTGGAAATCTTCCACAGAAGTTAACACAGATGCCCTAGGGATGAATTTGGGACACTATCTGCATCGTGGGCTAATTTTCATTTTGCATCTCTCTGCTCATATATTTTATGTGTCTAAAAATAATCTTCCATGAGGGAGAAATGGCAGTCTGACTTCTTATAAGCAAGGTACTGAAAGGATGTGACAAATGAATGGCACAGCATTCCCTATCTGCTAGAACTAAATTTAATGTATTTAATGTTCCATGCATTGCTTTGCTGTGCTTAATTTTAACACCCCTATGCCCAATATTTTTCCTGCTTTCTCTCATTGCGCTCATGGGCTCTGCTCTTCTTTCACAGCTTCTCAGCCACATCAGAACTGCCTTGGTTTGGGTCAGCAAATCTTCTCTTCCACCCCACAAAACTCCTCTTGTCACTTTTCTCCATCTCTTCAGCTGCATCTCTGACCTCTCCTAGCCTCATTTTTCAACTTCTCAGCAACCTTTCAGCCCTTACTGGCTGCATTTTTCATCTGCTTTGGCATGAAAACATGGCTCCAATTAGTTGGAAAGGTGGTATGGAGAGGGAGAGGTGGAGAGGCAGCTGGTTTGATCAGGATGGGGAGCAAAGCACCTCTTTCTCTGGGCACCCCGACTGCCCAAGAGAGGTGGTGGCTTTCATGGTTGAATACTCTGGAGCTGGGGAGAAGGAGGGGACAGCATTTTCCTGTTCCTCTAGATTTGCAAATATGAAGTTAAGCCAGACCCTGAGCTTTGCACCACATGAGTTTTAGGCATGGACCGTAGCTGGACCTACCCAGATGGCTTCTCCTTGCACAGCAGTGACCCACCAGTCCTGTGGTCAAAGCAGCACCCGGGGGAGGACGTGGCAATGGGCCACTTGGAATCTCCTGCTCACTCCTGAGATTTTGCAGAAACAAGCTGAGCAAAGCCATGTGTTACAAGGAACCACTGGAATGATTTTAAGCGAGTAAAGATATGCAGAAGCAGAAGTCCTGGCAAACCTTTATTCAGTTCCCCATGGAAGAGGAGAAAATTATGAGCATGTATATCCCATCTGATTGTACCCAGGCCAATCTCTAGGTAGAGTTTAACCATTGTCCATCTTTTCCAAACCTTCAGCCCCACATCTGGTCAGCCAGCCGCTTCCCACAGCCAAATGTCGGGGTCTTCCTTTAAGGGCACATTGGCCGATCTGCATACAATTGGCGCTGTGGGTTGAAGCTGAGGTCACCATTGAAGCTGTGTGTTTCCAAGAGTTGTTTGATCAAACAGAATTTACAGACCAGGACGGTTATTGACAGGGCTGACAAAAGTGATGCTCCAATGATTTACAGTCCAGGTGTGTTGTCAGAGCAAGATATTTACCTGAGATCCCAAGAACTGTTAAAATTTAATCCCTAGAGACCTTCTCTGGCTTTTCTGCAGTGTCTTGAAGGGTCACACCTCCATTTGAAGTCACCATGCAAATAGCCCAGAGTTTAGGAACTTCTAGGGGAAATATGAGCAGATACAGTGATTTAAAATATTTTTAATGGGTATAAAATTAGAGAGGTGAACTGATATAGGATGCCCTTTCCCTTATCCCAAATGTACAATTCTCCACAATAAACCTCTTTGAATATATACACATTAGTCAGGATTATCTCTGAATGTCTAACGGGCTAAGAATATGGATCCTGGAGACGTCAGCAGGAGGATTCATTAGAGGAGACGGCAAGTGCTTGGAAATGGGAAATGTATTCTCTTATAAACACAGCCTGCACTGGCGTTGACCTTAAGACTGAACAGAATTGGCTGGAGAGACGGGGAAGGCAGGGAATGAAAACAATGTTCATACGCAACCGTCTCCACTTTTTGCAACAAAACCCGTTATCGAAGTTTCTGTAACTTCTCTTCATGTTCCAAATGAAGGGAACTCTCACTCTCAAAATCAAGACTGCTAAAAAGGGAACGACAGATCAGCCCAAGCTTACTCTTTCCTGGTGAGACAGATTTTGTGGATTTTGAGGGCACATGATGTTACTCCAGGAGAAATTTCCCCTCTGCTGATGTGATGGAACATCCATGTGACCAAAGCAATGCACATTTCTTGTTCCACATATCAGATTATTATTTATTATCTCTCAAATCTTACTGGCCATTTCAACTCTGTAATATCAGAATTCATGTATATGGATGAATACTTATATTTGAAGTGAAAAGACGCCGGGAAATTTTAAAGCTCCTCTGTGTGTAGGCGCACACAAAACATGGATGGTTTCCCCTTTATTGCCACCTCTTCTTGCTCTCTCATTTGCTTACTGGGCAAAATGAAAGAAGCCAGCGCCAAGTACGAAAGGAACTCAGCAAGCCAACATTGACTCCTACCTCATATCTATTAGCTGTAAATTACTTTAACATGAGTGACATCACACTTGACTCTTGGTAAAACAGTGTTAAGCTAGTGGGTAATAAAACAGCTTGACACTAATGATGGGTTCTGCGTGATAAATTACTGTCAGTGATCAGATAAGGGTTCTGGAGACTAACCTTGAACTAAATCTGTTTTGTTGCTACATCTTGTGCGCAGTGTTCCACTTCTTACCGTGGGGATTAAGGGCTCAGAGCCCAATCCTTCTCCGTGCTCGGGGGCGAAAAGGCTGCTCGTGTGCAGGAGCATTTCCAGAAGCAGCTTCCAAGCATCAGGCTGCTCCCACGAGTGGAGCAAGGAGGGTTTGGCCCTAAGCTTGAGAGCGGCCGTCCGGTTACATGGGCCTCATGACCAATCTTTCAGATGCAGGAACAGTTTCCAGCAGTGACTTAAGCATCCAAATCTCTGATATTTTTCATTAAAAACAAAAAAAAGCACTACACAACTAAGGGGTGGATCCTCAAAGTTTCATGTCTTGTTTGTTTGATATGATGGATTTCATTATTGGATGACACTGTTTGACCTATGTGTTATATCTGCCCTACAAAACACAGAAGCCAATGACCTCAGTAAGAACAGAGGATGCTCAGCAGCTGGCAGGATCAGACCTTCATTCAAAGAACTTGTTTTACTTGCAAAACTTTGGGAGAAAGCTTTATACCCATGAGCTGGGAGCTGGCCAAAGTCAATGTAACACATGGGATTTTGAATATTTTTTGCATGTATTTTCTTTGGAATCTAACCAGGGTGCTGCTTAGAAAAGGCTTCACAAATTGTTTTACATTGTTATTATTATTTGAGGGTCTGTTTTCATTTATCATTCAGGTAGCATGCTTGTGAGATTTTTTTTTTATACTACTTGTATAAACCATTGTATTAAAACATTTACCATGGTTCAATTTCGGACCTAACCACTGTTGTCCTGGCCTGTTTATTATGGCCGGTCTTACCCTGGCATACTTGTGTGTTACAAATGACCTCAATGAAGAGAAGTTTTCAATATGTTCATCTGGATACCTCGTTCATCTATGATTATGACAGACCTTATATTAAGATGCAGTGATTTTAATGCAAGTTGCAATTAATCTATCATTCTGGAAAGTCCAGAGTGAGAAAAGACTCCTTGAGGATGGCTCCAGTGCAAGAGAAAGAGACAACTGTGGGGAAAATACCTGGAGATGTCTGGGTCTCCCAAGCAACAGGGATTATTGAACCATGGACACTACATCAGAGGCGCAATTAATGTGCTCCTGCTCTCAGTTCTTTGCTAAAATGCAAAATATTTATTGGTGCTTCCAACTGAGCAGTCAAGTAATGAAGAGCCCAGAGACACCATTTAAATGGAAATATTAATCAAACCCTATATTAATATAAGGTTAATGCACTGTTTACAGTGAGAATACAGTTAGTTCTCCACAAAGGGTGATCTCGAGGATGGAGATGGGGACAAGGCTCTGGCCATGCTTGCAGTCCCCGTGCTCTGGGCAGGTGGCACAGGAGCGGAGCTGCTGGAGAAATCACAGGCGTTCCCACAAAACCTCTCCAATGAAGAAAAATCCATTTTGTTCCCTGCACTTTTCTTTTTAAATCCCATTTTTCGCAGTATTTTCTTGGCTGTTCAGTTCCGTTTGAAAGAAGTGGGCCTTTTTCTGCATGATTCAATGCAAAAATCATTTCTCTTGGCTTATTGTTTGTTTGTTCACTTGTGCTCCTTCCTATCCCATATCTTGATTCCTTGTGGAGGGAAAAAAAAAAGGTAAAGAAAGAGGAGGAAAATAACACTTCTGCTTGGAAAGAAAGGGAGGAGTCTGTGTGGGAGATGTCAAACGGAGCAGAAAATCCCTGGACTTTCTCCAGAAACCCCCATCCACTTGAGCTGTGGATATGATCAGTTTATCAAAACACTCTCTGGCACATCACTGTGAGAGAGCAGAGTCTTCCCTCCATCGGGAAAGGTTTTTAAACAGTCCCCTGGGTTTATAGGACTGAGGGGAGATTTTCATCTGTATTGTGGCCCCTGTGTGCAAAGCGAAAAGGTGCAAGTGGAGATAGAGAGGGGCTGACATCCCCCGACACGCCCTGATGGAGCCAGGAGGAGACCAGGTTGTGGTGGCACTGGGGACATAGGGGACACCGGGCTGCTGCTGCATCCTTGCATGCCCACACACTCCAAACCTCACCCTTCCCAAACCCTGATGGTCCTTTTCCTCCACTGTCAGCTGTTTCCTTGCCATATGCTGTCCTGAGGGGAGAAGCCTGGAGCTCTCCTGACCAGTGATGGATTCGTCCTCATCATCACTGAGAACCCACTTGCAGATGTCCCAGCTGGCCGCAGGTTCCGCAGTGTAGATTTGCGGGGCACTGGAGATGTGACATCTGCAGCAGGAGCTGGTCTGCACCCCAGATTTCCCTGCAGCTCCTCCAAGCCCCACTGCCGGGAGGGGAAGCAATGGGTCAGCAACATTTGGGCAAGATCTGCAGGCGTAGCGAGGAATTCCTTCCTTCTTCCACCCTTTGATTTGCTGAGTGTGACTGGGGGCACAGATTTTACATCCCTGCTGCTGACAAACCAGCCCACGAATGTATGACACACATGCTCACAGACGTGTCTCAGGTTAAATGCTTTTGTCTTCAACGTGCCACTTTTTTTTCTTTCCATTCAGTCGCTTACGAGACGTAACATAGCCCAAGCAACCAGAGACACTGTGACTACCATGATGTAGGAAAGAAACAATCTCTGGCTGGAGCACTGGTCTCCAAACAGCTTTTCTGACAGATGCATGAGCAGGAAATGCAATATCATGTCCAATTTCACATACCTTATTCATGACTGCTGCAATCACAGAACACATGTAGCCCAGCGATACGTAGCACAGAATGCTTTTGGTGTGAGTCTTCTCTCTTGCTCCAAAACAGGCACTTTTGCCGGGAGAGAAGAGGACTCCTGAGAGATGCTGATTTGGCTGAGTTGAGAAATTCCCATGGGCTTATGTAAAACAACCCAGGCACTGAGAATGGATACATGCCCACGTTTGCTTTGCTAATTAACCTTAGCTTATGCTCAGAGGGACTTGTTTTGGAGGAGTAAGTGAGAAGAGATGGAGCAGAGCCTAAACAGCTCTTGCTTGCTCCATGTAGCTGTCTCTGGGGCCCAGCAAGATTCTTCTATTCTCCTTCTGGACCTGGATCCAGTCCCTCATTTCCACAGGAGCATCCTGAGCTCATCAAGCAGTGAAAACACTTGATGTCACAACTTCCCCAAGTATGAGCAGAACCTCTGGTCCCCAACATCCCAATCTCCCCTCTTGCTCCTAAAAGCAGAACAAAGACAAGAGGCCAGATTCTCAGGCAGCATCATAGCACCTTGGTGCTCCCAGAGCTGTGCAAGGAAAATGTTCTTTATTCCCATCTCCTCACAGGGAGTCCCTGTGTGCTGGATCCTCCACGAGCTGTTCCCCTGCTCTGCAGAAGGAGCATTTCCAAGAGCAACGACAAAGGTTTTATTTCATCAGGGACTTTAATCTGGTCGGGGCAGAGCAGGATGAAGTGGCTTTTTAAGGAAGGAATTGGGACCAGTTTCCATTCTGGGATCCTGTGGTCAAGCACCCTTTGGGGTTGGCACTGTGTCTCCCCTACCTCTCTAACACCCAGTTTCAGCAAAAGCTTTTTTATTAAATTAATAACTTTTTTTTTTTTCCCTATTATACTGTGTCATAGAAAAAAGGACTGAGTGATAGACTGATCTGAATGAAACTCCTCTGGTAGCGAGGGCAGGAAGTAAGGATTGTGCCTTGAAACACAAGGTTACAATAATACAATTGAGAACCGCGGGAAAGATGAGTTCAAAGTTTTAGAAAAATCCCACCTGGGCGTGTCTGTGTGGAAACACCTATTTCTGCATGTCAGCACCACTCACATAAGAAAAATTTAGCAAAGCTCAGCTCCATCCACTAGTTTAAAAACCTAATTTCTGCAGTTTAACACCAGTGGTGAGGTTTTTCCAAATAGTGCTCATTGTGCTTAGAAAGGTGCCCACAAATTTAATAATGATCATTGCAAAGTTTCTGCATTCTTGCCCAGATTCCAGGATTTTCCTCTGAGCTGGCTGGCCATACAGTAAAAGTTGGTAATAAATATCTGTCTTTAGTATAATAAAAGCAATGTTTATATTCTTGACAGAATGCATTTGTGAACTTACAGTCATTAGAGATGTAAACTGAAGGCAAGAAGATAACCTCTCTCCCAAATGTTCTATTTATTTCTGTAAAGTAATTTGTATGATTTATCTTATAGACTAAGGTTTATGGTTCACTTTGAACTCCAGGTTCTTAACTCAGCAATTGCCTGTTTGGGCTGAAGCGTATAAGTGATGGCATGACCCAAAGTGCTAGATGAAAGGAAAAAGACAAAAACAAGGCAGACTTCTGGGATTTTAACCATCATTTCTATATTCCATTGACATGTCTGGGTTAAATATTTTCCTTTAGAGGCCAATATGATCATTCCATCTGTATGCCATATCTCCCAGTGACAAGGCAAAGCGCAGAACACGGGCATCTTCAATGAGGCATGCCAGGCTGCGTCCAACGGGGAATGCGAGGAGGTCAAACGCTGGTTTTAGTCATAACTCCCAGTTTACACATACTCATAAGCAAGACAGCATCTATTTCATGATTCATAAAAGAACCATTTGATGTGGGTCCGCGTATCGCTGCTGTGCTGGGCTGGAAAACCCATGTGTTTAAAAACCAGGCTTCTAAGTCATGTTTGCAAGAGATAATATTTAATAATAAATAAAAGCAACTTTCCTGACTTTGCAAAGTCTAAAAAGAAACAGAGAAATGTGACCTGCCCTATTCACCCAATGCCAAGCAGGAAAAGCTGTTAACGTAACAGGAAAGATCCTACAACACTCAGGTTTTGGGCAGATGGACAGTACGTTGGTGCACCTCGAAAGCCAGAGCAGTGCTGGGGCTTTGCAAAGCTCGGTGCAGGGAGCTGCTGAATAGGAGGGCTGGTCCCAAGTTAATTTGGTTTTGTATTTTTATCGCCTTTTTATAAGAAATGTCTCACTCTGGTATCTTGAAAGAAGGGGAGTGAATGTACTTTGCTAAAATATTCAAGGTTGATATAACTTTGCCCACCTCTGAGTGTGTCTTTCTGTTAAATAGGAACCACATCATTAGGGAGAATTGCTGGAGACAGAGTAGGACCTGGTTCCCACCATGTTGTGAGTGATAAGAGTTGTTCCCAGAGAAATGCTTGCTTCCATTCAACCCCAATTTTAGCAGATTCCTAATATAAGGATGTAGTTAAACACCGCTTATTTCTCAGCATCTCCACTAGTGCCATCAGAAAGGATGAACCAAATTCTCCGTCACTTAGCCTGGCAAAAATGCAAGAGACTCAAGTGTGTATCGTGACATGTAACAGTTTTCTTTGAACAGGTGAGAAAACCTAGAGTAGGAGGAAAATTATCCCTCATTCTCAGACCTGGCTAGAAGATGGAGTTTATACTCTGTAGGAAACCTGAAGTATTCAAACCATTTTTCATTCCAAATCAGTGTCAAAAAGTCACCTCTCCTTCAAAAACAGCTCATAAACTTGAAATTTTCACCATTTTCCTTTGAGAAACATCTGAACAGGTCAGTATTAGAAAAATACATTAAATATATATATATATATATATGAGATATATATATATGAAATATATAATGGAATAGAACCAGGCAAGTCAAACTATTAATTTTGTTGCATTTCTCCTGTATATTTTCGTAGTAAGGGTCCAGCCACCAAATACACCCCGGGTGCAGGGACAACACCAGCCTCTCCAGGTCTCTGCCATTACGTTAGTTTAGCACCAACACTTGTTTAGTTGTTATTTTTATCTGGTGGCACTGGAAAGTAATTCGGGTTGGTAGCTTTCAGCATCCCTGCAGAAATCCCTCCCGAAGGTGGCAGGATCACCCAGATCAGCAGGAAAAGTGCTCTTTGTTCCACATAGGAGCAAAGTGGAAGCTACTGAAGCCATTTAATCTCCTGGATAATCATTTGCATTTGCAATTACCTGCCTTCCTCGGCACTTCTGCTGTCTAGCCCGGCTGTATACGGTTTCTGAGAGTGAGGAAAAGTTGCGTGCTAAGCACTGGCTATATTTTGGTGCATTTAGTTATCAATATGTGGAATTCTGTCCAGTCCGGGACGTGAAAAATCCGTATCTTATCTGGCCTCTGCCAGGTCAACATTACTCACAATTCAGACACCATTTACCCTGCAGGGCTGAGACCCGTGTGATGCCTGGCTCTGACCAGTACTATTATTCACTTACTCTTGAGAACACTATAATTAATCAGAAATACATGTTAACACCCTGTCTTCTCTCCCCTGCCTCCATCAAAAATACCCACCAGCCACACAGCTTCTGAAAACCACTGGATTAAGCCCTTACTGAAGTTAATGGGAAAAAGCTCAGCAGGAATTCATCATACTTGGGGTCAGCCTTCTGCTTTTGCTTGCCTCCCAAGGTAGGCAGAAAGCCTGGAAAATGGGAGCAGAGTTAGGAGCTACCAGCTGCATGTGTCTGGTGTTTGCTGTGCTGGATACGACCATGGAAGAAGTGAAACAGAAACTTCCTTGGAGCTGGTTTAAGTGGAGACAGATTTTGATACTGAGGCTGCTGTGATGTTAGTAAATTATTATACAGTACAATAAAAATTGCAAAATAAAGATGGTAATGAACAGTTTGGAAACATCTTCATGAAGTCTCTTTCTTTACAGATGTGATTGACGTAACCCACTGATATCAGATAATGTATCATACTTAAGAGTTCTCCTACTAATGTAGCATCCGAGATGTCATCCAACAATTAACAGAGATGACAAAAAGGATACCTCTAGTTACGCTTGGGGTTCCTGGCTCGAGGACACTTGTTCTTGCCCCAGGGATCTTCTTCTCCAGCCAATTCCTAAAGGACTATCAAAACCAATCTCAATGCAGGTGGTGACCAAGCTGTCCTCCACCTAAGGAACACAAGCTGTCCTGCCCAAATTCCTCCTAGCACACGCATTTAACCCGAAACACGGAAAATCAGAAGCAGGAGCTGGCCCCAGAGCCGGGTTCTCGGAAGCCGGCGTGGGTGCGGGCAGGAGCAGGGTGTACAATGGACCATCTGTTTCCCTCTGTTTTTATTCCCAGATTGGATCAGCCAAGCTAAAGAAAAATAGAGGCAGCCAGAATCCAGCACCACAGCCCTCACTGCACGAGGGGCACGTGTACCCGGGGAGGTTCAGACACGCAAACCCTCTTGCAGAGGGAACTGGCATGGAGACAGCTCACCGACTGGCTTGGAGAATTAACAGAAGCGTGTTTGAGACATGAAAATTATACCAGAAAAAGTGAGAAATCCCCCAAAACTCTGAGTGCTGGCTATTGTTTTGCAGCAGCTGCTTCACCTTGGCTCTGAGTGCTACCAAATTTTCTGTATTTCCCTGGTTGTGACAGATTTTGCTGCTCAGACAGCATGGTGTGATGGGGCTGTTTCTCCTGAAATTGTGTCCATTTGCCCCAAAATGTCTCTGAGCGGGGCCTGGGAAAGGCTCTGCTTGGGTTCCAACCCAGCAGGTTGTGACAGGCTCGATGCTCTGCATGGGCATAATTTCATCAGTGTCAGGGGAACTACTGGTGGCCTTGGTGTTAAGCACATGATTAAAAGCTTCGTTCTTTTAAGTCTTAAATATATAAATAGGCACAGGCTGTAAGGTGCATGAGAATAAATATCGGCAGGATTTAGAGCCTTGTTTAGGCTCGTCCTGTGCATCAGCAAAGCTTCACTCTCTCCTGGGTCAGGCATGGAAATGTGCAGAATTCCGGCTGGAAAAGCACCTTTTATTTTGAGCAGGGCAGGTACTTGCCCTTGTGTATCCTCTATTTGCTTTATACCGAAGCTGTAACGATGCAGGAGGGGGGCACCAAATGGGATTAATCTGCCTTGAAATCGTGTTCCCCCATCAGAGCAGCTTTTAGGTGGTAACCTGGGGGTGACCCCCTGGGCTGTCCTTGCAGCCCCTGTCCCCGCACCCACCCCACGGGTGTCCCTCCACCCGCTCAAAGCGCTGATAAGCGGGGAGGCGATGGCTGTTTTCTCTCTTTGGGGCTGACCTGCCGCTGACCCTGCTCTTGACAGGTCACGTTGCAAAGATGGTGGGGCACAGGGTCCCCGCACTGGCACTGGGGGGGACGCTGGGACAGGAGCACACCGGGGCTGTCCTGGGCTCAGGGGACGCCTCTTGAGGGGGTTTAAATGGATTTGCTGTGCGGGGATGCTTTGGGAAACCGTAGCCACCTACTCCTGATGCATGCACCTTCCTCATGCATGTGCATGTGTTATGGGCATCTTGCAACCTCCCCCAGGCACCTCTCTGAAGGTATTTTAAGAGGGAAAAAAAAAAATCTCTGTTTCACATCACTTGGCCACGTCAGCCCTGACTCAAGATCTCCTACTTCTCCACACCTTTGCATGTCTGAAACAACAGGGTTTGCCATTTCAAGCTCTTCTTGGCAGCTCTAAGGTACAAAAAATTACAATAAATGAAAGCTGAGATAATTGCACAATAACACAACTCCAGGCTCAGTGGAAAAGAAAAAAAAGAAACAACACTTGTTGCAAGATTCAGGGTTTTATCATCACAGCTGGAATCGTTATCATTAAAAGCAAATATTGCACACCAGAAATATCTGTTATGAAGCCATATGGGAATTTTGCACTAAAAATAACCTGCGTTTCTCTTAGTTGTACTATGGGAGAACCTCTGGACCCTAGCTGTAAATGTGTTAGGAGCCCTGTAAACAAATAATATCAATATCTCCTTTGTGGTATTTATACCCTTCATAAATACAACAGGGAAAAAAACCCGAAACTTTGCAAAAGAGGGTGAGGAAGCATAAAGAGATTATAAAACCTGCAGAAGTCACTAGGAGAGAGACGAGCAAATACAGAATGCTTTATCATTAAGATCGTTCCTCTGAGAGACACAGGCTATTTAAATATGTATTTTTAATGCAGCTAAGCAAGATAAAGGCAACATAGAGAAGAGATTTTAAATAAACAAGTAATAACTACCTTGAAAATAGATCAACAACAAAAGCATAACAAAAAGCTTCATATAAATGAAGGTGCTGATGGCAGAAACATATTTTGCACAACAATGTGTATAATAGAAATGCTAACACTTATTAATAGCATAGAAAGATTTGCAGGAATACTGTTTTGGGGCCATAAGGTTATTCATTTCAGAGCTTTTGATTGTCAAACTCCTTCAGAAAAATGACACTTCCATTTCAGCTCCTTTACCATACAGGTATTTTTGTCAAAAAATAATCTCATTCATGTTTTCAGAAATGGGTTTTTTCCTATAAGTACTTCAAACAAACTTTTACAAATAACACCTCATTTCTGCTCGTATTGCTCTGACAAATCACTGAAACAACACTCGAAAACATTAGAATCAGTTGACTCAAGGAGTTTAACATTTAGAATTGCGATAAGAACCGAAAAGTCACTGAAGGCAGCAACAACTTTGAGTCCAAGAGCAAAACCAAGGAAAATCTGTAAAGGGACTTTGCAGTTAACGGAAACACTGCTTGAAATATCTACCTTGTCACTTTACAGCATTTTTCATATAGTTTTGTCTTACGTCCAGATAAATACCAACCTCTCTGGCTCTCTTAAGCTTCTCCAGTGCTTATCTCCTCCAGCAACCCCATGTCCTTGGATCTCTGATCCTCCTGCCTTCGCCGCTGCCCCACACACACCCGTGCTGGGGGTGGGTGCGCGGTGTCACCGTGGGTGTGCAGGGGACTCTCCTCTCTCCCTGGAGTTTGCATTCATGGCCACCCCCAGCCGGGTCCTGCTCGGGGACCCTCAGCTCTTGGCGGTGGGATGATAGAGGGCAGCTGGGATGGGGGAGCCCCGGTTGGGATGTGCACGATCTGGTCCCCGCTGCCATTGTCCCCATGCCGGCTCAGCCCAGGGGGTGACACTGGGGTTTACCTGTTGGCCTGCAGCCTGCATGGGACCCCCTCACTCCTCTCCAGCCCCCCAGCAGCACGGCTGCTCTGCTCCCACTGAGCCACCCCATGTGAGCCCCAGCCCTGGATTTCGGCTGCCGAATGGTTTCTGCCAGCCATATCCTTTCATGACTCCATTTCCAAAGCTTCCCCCGCACCCAGGAGCATGTGCGTTCCTGCTTGGGGCTTGGGAGAAACCCCGCTGCTTATTTAAACCAGATCGAGAGGGTGTGAGCAGATTAGGAGAGGATGTAGAGAGGCTGTTTCTGCCATGCTCGGGGCAGACTGCATCTGTCCTTCATACGGGACGCTATAGAAAATGCAAGAGTTGCCATCTGTTCCTGCCCTGGACTGGTCCCATAAGTGATTCACCTGAAGGCACCCATGGAGACCTCACAGCCCGAGGGTGGTGGGCACCCATCAGACCTTCTCCACTGCTATGGCCCCAAGGAAACCCAACCGCACATCATTTCCTGGCAGCTGGGAAACCTGAACCCGTATCTATTCCTGCCCTCTGCTTTTCATAAATTAGCTCCCTGCATCTCAATGTGTTTTAAGAACTTTCCAAACACTTTATTTATCCCTAGGATCATGCAGGAATAATCAATCCCCTGAGCATCTGGTTCCTTTTGATTTTTTTTCCTTTTTTTTCCCCACGCCCTCTAATCTGGAAACCTGCTGGGGAAGCAGCAGGAGACCCGTATGATACCGAGCGACTTCATTTATAGGGCTTATTCAGTAAAAGCCGTCTTCCAAATACATCCTGCTGCTAAAGACAACAGCTGAGCAGGGAGGGAGAGAGAAGGGAATGAGGCTGGGCAGGGAAAATATGTTCATCAGGGATGGTGGGTTGAGAAGAGGTGAGATGTAGAGGAGAAAGTCAGGACAGCAAAGGGACCAGCGGCTGAAGACAGGGGCTATGTGTGGGCAGCGAGCAGAAGAAAGTGAGTGTGGGGCAGGGAAACACAGGTAAAAGGATAAAAGGAAATCATAGAGTGATAAGAGGTTTTTCCGTTGCAGTCCTGGTGCACACACTGTGGCGTGAGTTGGTACTTAAAGCGTCGGAGTTTCAATGGATGGGGCCAGGTCTCCTGTCCACAGAGAACGTGTCATTATTATTTCATTATCACTATCATATTCAATATGATATCAATATCATTATTACTATTACTTGGCAAGCTTATGCAATTTTCCTGCAAGAGTTGTACAGAAACATCTATATTACTATTACAGCAGCTTTTAAAAATTTAGCTGGTTTTATTTTGAAAGGATAAGCCAGTAAAAAGGCCATCACAAATATGAAATGAGCATCTTTAAGTGAGGGTTATTTCAGATGACAGATGCATCTGATACACCCCAGAGTTTATGCTGGAAAAATGTCAGAGAAAAGATCCCTGTTGGGAACAAGTGTCACCCCTGCCAGCAGACACTGAGCCCCGCAGCCCCAACGTGCACCCCAGGCGATGGAACTGCCTTATATCCAGCCCTGCCTGGGCAGATCGTCCTGCCTCTGTCACATTAATTGGCCATACTTGGGCAGGTTCCTTAAACCCAACGCGTTTGAAGGTTAAAAAGCAAAAGTCCTACCCACTCCCTCTGGCTCAGGGGCTTTCACCCCGTTTTCTTGGAATGGTGATCTCTGTGAAATGGTTCCCTTCCACGGCACAGCTGTAAAATAAATAAATGTGTAAATCGACAGGGCACACTTTCAGACTTTGAACCGCAGAGCCAGAGAACCTGGACTAGTGTTTTCACAAGCTCATGATTGAGCTCCAGCCCTTTGTAAACTTTTACTGGATTGCCATGGACGTGGCAGAAGCAAACAGTCTGCCTCAGCAATTACAAACACGCGGGGAGGCTGCGGCGGCAGGCGGCCGCCCGGGACGCCGTGCATGGCACCGCCAGACACGGGGCCGGGTGACTCACACCCTCCCCAACCATAAACCCCGAGGGACTGGTCGGAATTGCAGCCTGGTGGGGCCAGGACTGCGAGCAGGGCCCTTGGAGCGGCTCCGCCGAGGGGGCATCTGGGCGACGCTGCTGCTCCCCGTGCTGCCTTATTGACCGCTTAAATCCTCCGTAGATCAAAGCGGGTCTGAGAGTGTCTTCCTAATGCTGCTTGAACTACACTGACCTTTTCCTCTGGAACCTCTGTTAACTCCTGCCTGTTACTCATTGTAAACAAAAGGGAGATCCAAAGGGTTTCCAATGGCCAAGACAGACGAGAAATGTTAGGAAGCTGGTGAAGGATGCTCAGGCAGATGACATGATTTAGGGAAAGGCAGGAATTCAGCCCCATGCGGGCTGGCAGCACAAATCCACATCGTAATGCCTTTAACTTTGGCCACGTCTCACATAGATATGGCTTAGAGAAGGTGATGAGCTATAATGCTGGAGCGGCTCAACTATGAACTTCATAGCTTGGTTGTGGGTCAAGCTGGAAAGCGATGGCCAGCCTTGCTGAACATGTGCCAGTGCCACATCACAGTTTGCAGCTATATCGGACAAAATCATCCCATCAAGTCAAAGGGACCTTGAACTCCAGAGGAGCTCTGCTTGGAGCTTTGAACTTTGTGGCTCTGCTCTGCTTCCAACACAAACACTGTGCTGCCGTGTGGATGTTTGGCATTGCAGTTTATCCTCTCCTTTTGTATCTTATCCTCTTTGGGAAGCCCACTGGTACCTCACATTCACTTTTCACTGGCAAGATGATGTGTGCAGACTTTAAATAACGTTAAACCTCGTCATGGTCCATTACTCTTGTTGTAAGAATGTTTGGTTTTTTTTTTCTTATAATGCATCAGAAGTGTCTGGTTAAACTCCAGGGATGTTTCTGCATGGGCTGCAGAGGGAAGGAGCAGCAATGCACCCTTCTCCTCAAACCTGAGCGTGTGCTTGTCGTGCAGCACAGAGGTAAGAGCTGCTGATGCACAGCAGCCACAGCCAGTCCTGGGTGAGGACCCAAATTCCCCTCAGCCCTTCCTAGTGGATAATGCTGGTAATCAAAACTGAGATGAGTTTCATGTGTGATGGCTTCTCAGGTTCATATTGAGGCACAGTTCAGATCAATTCTTCATGCTCTCCAGCGAACCGATGGTGAGCTGAGCCTGGCAGGTTCTCCTGCCTGCTTCTCCTGCCCTCAGCATCCTTCTCCTGGCCATCTCCAGCAGACCCGTTTCCTGGTTTTGATTTAAATGTGGCTCATCTTTCCCCACCCATAACCCCCACCCGCTGCCTGCGCCAAGCCCTTTATCTCCCCTTGGCTTGAAACAAAGGCACAGGGTGTGACACGGTACCAGCAACACCAATTCCCTGTCCGATGGCGAGCGATAACATGGAGCCGCTCTCACCCGCCACCAGCCAAGCGGCTGCCCCGTGCCTGGGCAGGCTGCCTGCCCCCAGCCCCTCCATCAGTTCATCTCTGACTTTTCCACGTTCCCTCCCTGTGCAACCTGGCCCTTGGCCCAGGAATTTTCCCCATAGAGTCTGCTATGAACTCTCAGGAAAGTGCTTTTGAAATATGTCTGCCTGGGCAGCCTCTGGGCTTTGGGGATCTTTGGCGCTAATGCCCAGGGATTTAGGTATTTTGGGAGCCGCAGTTCATGGTCCAGGAGACACAATTTGCAGGGTGGATGCTGGGCAGTTTGGTAACTTCTTTGTGCTGTGGGTTCTTTTTAATGGAGCTGCAAGCATGGGATGGGGAAGAAGAGAGAGGGAATAACTACTCTACTGTGCTGCCCTGATACAAGGACATTTATGATCACTTCAGCACTTACCTGCACCCTGTAAGCCTGCGCAGTGCCATTGATGCAGATAATAAAATTGCTGCTACAGTTTTACCAAGTCGGGAGCAAGACGGATGAAAGGCATGAACTCGAAAAGCAAGACCAAATTTCGCAGGGGAGAGGGAGAGCACAGCCATTGCCCAGGGTTTGGTGTTTGTGGTCTGCCGGGCACACAGTGACCTCTACTGTCATCTCCCCAGCAAACCCCAACCCAGCAGGCGAAGGCAGACGGACACAGGTCTTTTATGGCAATATGAGCTGAGATTATTGGCCAGATGGTGCTGTATTAATCGCAGCCGTGGCTGGGATGCCGCACGCTCACCCCGGCCATTCTTTAGTGCCATCTTCAGGCAAAGCTTAAATATTGCTGAGATCAAAGAACCGAGTGTGGCATCAGCCAGGCAGCCGGCTCCTCACCCTGCCGTGCCCAGGCTTCAGCACTTGCTGGGGTCCATATGTGTCAGCGATTTGATCAAGGACTTTTGAAAGGATACAGTGATGGGCACAGAGTGTTTTGCTTGAGATTAGGTGCTGAGAAGTTTTTCCAGGGGTTGAATGTACCAGGTAAACACCAGCCCAGTGAGGTGGAAGTTGGGGTAATGTCAGTGCTTTTCTGAATAAGGTATTCACCTACAAAAACTCCATTCAGGGTCGTGTTTTTAGAAAGGGCATAGCAGAAAGGGCTGGGGATTCCCACTGTGCTGTCTTCCCTGTTCTGCTGGGTGGGATACAGGGGACTGGTGGGGGCACGGGGAGGATGCAGCTCTGCATGTGTTCCAAGGACCGCAACCCCAGCACTGTGAGCCCCGAAATCCTTGTTGCACCTCACTTTGCTCAGACTGCCCCCAGGAAAATTTACCTGTGCACAGCAGAGCTGCAGGTCTGACCGTACAGCCCGGATGGCCAGGCTGGGGTGGTCTCTGCTCTTTCAGGTACCTCTGAATCTCTGGAACAGGGAGAGCTTAGATGGTTACATGATACAACCTGGCATGCACATGCTGGGAGCAGCTCCTCTGCTGCGGATGGAAGCAACAAATAGAGCCGAAGGTCCCATCCAGACCCAGAGCCCCCAGCAGCTCCTGGGGGGCTCCCCAAAGTTACTGGGGCTCTGGCATATTCATATCTCAAAGCTGTGACCTCCAGCTTTGCCAGCACAGGGACATGGGATGAGAAAAGCTCCAGGCTTGCCTGCCTCCCGCACACATCTGGCACAGACATGAAGCTGATCCTGCAAACTGTTGCTCATGTTCCTCTTCCGCTGGAGGGTTTTTCAAAGACCAGGCTTCCTACAGCTGATTTACAGCGCTTTTTAAAGCAAAGGGGCGATTCCAGAGAAGCCACCAATTATGTTGATGAAGAGCCTGACAGTAAACAGTGTCTTTTCTCCCTCTAAAAGAAAAAGACACGGAGAGAAATCAGCATCTTCCCAACATCAAAGCTAATAACAGAAGTGAAGTGAGACTCTGACCTTTAACAGCCCGCCTGTTAGTGTGGATTATATCATGTCAGCAGCCATCTGCAATATAAACTATACCTGGCTTTGATGAGACCTCTTATAGACCTTTAAATGGGTGGAAATACTGCACGGCTTTCTGCAGAGAGGAAACAAGGCAAATACCGAGGCATTAGCTACGCAGCACATGGGACGAGGGTGTCCTGCCCAAGCTGCCGGGTCACTGGGGCTGCTGCAACCCTCATGCAGCCTTATCTGAGAAGTTGGAGCCAGGGCAGGTTGTTATGGTCCCTGCCAGCCTGAGGGTTTGGATATTTCTGAATATTTGGGCAAATAGCACCTCCTGGGCCTTTTTCTGAGACCAAAATGAGGTCACATCCCTGCTCTCATATGGAGATGTTGGCTCTCTGGAGACTTTAAGGGTTTATCAACCCCATTGACAAATTCATCCATTTGGGCAGCTTCTTGTCCCCATTTTTGCTGGTCTTTCTTTTCATTCCTCTCAAAATGCCGCCCTCACATCCTCAGGGGATGGACAGTCTCTCTGAAATGCAGCACCCACCTTCCTGCAGTGTCCTTTCCAGTTTTACCGGATGCTGGAGCCAACCTCAGGTTGCTCAGGTGCTTGGCCAAGCTAGCAACCTTATAGATTTCCAATTTCCCTGGGTTTCACCTTCATCTGGAGGCTGAGGAACAGCAAAATAGAAAATTGCTGAGCTAAATATAGCAGGAGCTACTTCCAGTAACATATTAGTCTAAGTGACCAATAATTAAAGCTAAACAGGAGTAGAAAGTCTGGGAAAAGCACATGCGATGCCTGCATGAATACCAAGTACTGTCATTGGGACTGTGGCATCGCATGGATGCTGGTGACCGTGAGCCGACACCAGCAGCCTGTGTTACTGTCTGGGAGGGTGTAGGAAAATGCAGGTGACATTTAACTATTTGAAATATAAGGCGCTCCAGGAAAAGCATATGTTTTAAGCCAGTTCTGCATTACATGACATCAGTGCTTCCTGGGAGCTGAGCAGTCCTCTGGTTAACAGAAAGCACAGCACTAACCAGTGCCTGCGTGGGTGAAAACCAGGTTTCTTGCAGATGTATGGGATGGGCAACTCAGTGCTCAAAGCATCGGCAGTGAAACGCAGAGAGCACTTGTAACTCTTGAGCCGTAAAGCCGTGTTTCTAACCCGGCTCTCCTGAACTGTTTGGTGCTGCCATGCACCTCTGCAGTGATTTTTTTGTTTTTGAAATCTCATCGATTTGCCTCGTGGGAAGATCCCACGTTACTGCTGCTGCTTCTGCTAAGCCCCAGCTCAGGTGAGGGGACTGTTCCACCTTGAAGTAAACTGCTTCATTTTGCTGCCCTCCTGCTCCTGGGAATGATGGAGCCGTTTGCTGGTTGATGCCAATTTAGGAGCCTTTGGTACTTCTTAGCTGTGCTGAAGACTCCAAACCCAGCCTTTTTGCCCACCCTGGGGCTCCTCTGCGATTTGGAGACTGATCTGTGGCCCTGACGGAGCAGAGCTCAGTGCTGGAGCATCCCAGCACTGCTCTAGTGTGGTAAGAAATGTGGAAAAGCTCTTCTGCATTGAAGCTTTGGGGATAGATAAGGGCAGAGGGGGATCGAGGATTGCAGGTGCTGGTGGCAGGAGTTTTCCTTCCGCACAGAAGCATCTCGCTAGTTTAGAAGGTGAAAGCCACCGGTCCCCAGAGAGGACCCAGAAATAGTAGGTCTGATGGAGTCACAGAGCATCACTGAGATGCTGATCTAATTTCCTAATATGTTGAAACATCACATAGATTCACAGGGGACTTGTTCCTAGAAGGGGAATTTTCTTAATCATATCAGTAAGAAAAGGAAAATGGAGGAGGGAAAAAAGCCATCATTATGCTGACACCTGGAGATAACACTTAAAGCCAAGCATTGGGTAAGATAACTGTGCTCCTAAACAAAGCTGATTTATGAGGAAAACTCTTCCATTTACAGTCCATAAGTTAAGGGCTCAGGGTTCTGTGCACAGCGGTGTTTCAGTCATCAAGGAATATGGTAATAATGTTTTATGGAAATATCTGAGACTTCCTCTCTATGGAGCCCTGGCCATTTCTGTTATGAAATACACAATGCTTTCACGTCTCAAAGTCCTACACATTGAGCCATAAAGACAAACATGAGTGATTTTGTATCTTCTGGGTCTTTATGGTGTTATAAAATATGTTTTATGTTCCAATCAGTAGCGACAATTTATGAACAGAGAGGCTCAAAAAGATATAACATCAGACTATGTATTTTAATATAGTTTGAGAGAACTGTAATGCCTTGAATGACATTTGCTCTCAGTGCACATGGAAAATGAATAGTAATGCAGTGGAGATTGATGTTTTATTTCATTGGGAAGGGTCTTCTGTGTGAAGAGTTTTATGAGCGTTATAGACAATAACTAGTTGGCTTAAGGAAGATGATTTATTGGTCGTGTGGCTACCTTTTCCTAGAGTGCTCACATTTTCTTAGTGGCTTGTTTGTGAAATTTGTTAGCATCGAGTCCAAGAATTTTTTTTTCTCACTGTAAGTATTAAAATTAGAGCAAGAGGTAGACACCAGCCATTTTTATTAATGTTTCGTTTTATTTACACAATGTATCAGTTATAAGAATGTATTATGAAGTAACACTGAAATGATCTATTTTATATGCAAGTCCTCTGGGGAATGAAAATAAACCTGCTCAGAAGTGGAATTAACATGGGTGTCAGACAAGAATTAGAGTATGCTCTTTGTTGAGTATTGGTCACATTAAAGCACCCCATTTTTAAGATTACACTGAGTATTTATCGCTAGTGCTGGATTTTTGTGAGTTCAGCATCTTTTGGTAAATCATCCTCAAAGCCTCTGTTGTAATTCAGCTTTTGTTAAGCATCGCTGCAAAGCACAATATGCGAAAGGATGCTCAGGCTGGTGTTTGCACAGGGGCTCGGCTCTGCCAACAAAAAATAGCTGTTTAGCCTGCAACAACCAGCCTGGACTTCTGCCCCTGAGCTCAAGTTCTGGGATGGACTCAGCTGCAAGCGAGTTTTGCCATCTCACACCTGAATATCTTTGTGCACGCAGCCATTGGTGCCATTTATTGTGCCAAACCCGCCAACAAACACCATTGCCAAGAATCCCATGATGGCAGAAGAAGGCAAGGGCCCGTTCTCAGATTCAAGTGCATTTCTTAGCCGCTACATTAGCAGGGAAAATCTAGAAAATATGTTTTTTTAAAGCCTCCTCATGAGAAAACAGGAAGATGAAAGCAGCCAGTCTTGTTTTATAAGCAGGTGGGAGCCTCCTGAAAGGACCAGCTTATGATTTGTTTAATGCTGGGCATTGCAGCTCTAATTTGCTGGTCTGCAGTGAAGCAGAAGAGAAGGCAGCTTGACTCCACGGACGGGCAAGGGTTTAGAGGCTGAAGGGTCACTGCACGGGCAGGGTCACTTCAGCAGGAGCTTTTGCACCATGAGAATGGAGCCAAGAGCTCTTGATGCCTCCAGAGTTCTCACACGAGGGCACCTCGAGAGCTGTTGGCCTCCCTCAAGGCAATGCCAGAGGTCAACATTTCATCCCTTAACATCGCCCTTATTGTACCTCCTGATTTATTTTTAATCTAAGAGTTTTATTAATGCTGTTGTCTCTCCTGTACTTAGTACCTGTCCCTCCACAGTAATTAAGCATTAGCTAATATCTGCTCATTGAAAACCGTAAGAGAGCTTTATCATCAGGCAGGAAAAGACTGCATTGATTTAGAAGACACAGTTCATGTGGTAATTTCCATGCCACCTTAAAAATCACTGCAAAGTGATCTCTATAAGGTAATAAACAAGATGCAAAATCACCGTGATAACATTAATCACCGTGAACTCACTTGATATTAATAACGACTGTGCCATGGATCTGTCCAAGGGAATTGCTTTGTAATGCAGTATCAATGTCCCATTATTTTAAAGTGTTACTAAAGTAAAGGGGAAAGTGGGATCCTTTATAGGATATGTGGGATTTTATTAAGCTCTTGTGTGTGGAGAAGAATGGGAGTGCATGGGGGCATCTAGCTGGGATGACATCTGCTAAGGACGATCAGTTTGTCCTTTCAAACCTATGTCACCTGAGTCACCCTGTAAAACAGCTCATCCTTAAAACCAGGGCAGGAGAAGCTGAACCAGAGAAAATAATCCCAAGCATCAACTTTCTTGTTCCAGAGCCCAGGACAGACAGGAGACTGATGAATCCATCTCCTTTCCCACCATATCCCTCCGATGCAGCCCCAACTCCCAGGGTGTCACAAGGAGTTGGGAGCAGAAGAGGCGGATTAGACCCTTCTGGTTGGCATGTGGTGAATTATGTGTTAGCTCTACATACAGCCGTTCACTAGAGATTTACCAGCTGCTTTTTGCCTAAATATTTGCTTAAAACCCTCAGTATATTTCATTCCATAGATTATTTTTTTTCCTACCAGTTATGAATCAGGGCTAAAAGCGTGTTAGAAAGAAAACACACGTTGCTGAAGTCGGATGTTGCATTCAATCAAAATCCATGAGAAACTGAATACTGGTTGGAAATACAAAGGGGGTTGGTGTTCACAGTCCTGGCAAGCGGATTGTTCCAAATTTTGCCTGAGTCCAGTGACTGGGACCAAGTCACCTGGATCAAATGCAGAGGGAGCTGAGGTGAGCTCATTTCTGCAATTTTCAGCCTCTTCTACTCCAGCAGAATCAATAAGAAAAATGATTCTTTTCATTTTCACTGTTTAATTTTTCCATTCCAGTGGTATAAGCCAGCTTTTCTGCCATTCCTCTAAGTACACAGGAATGCACTAAATTTTGCTGTCAATCTGGGAACACTTCTCTAACAGCACTGGGGCTCTCAGCTGGTGCCAGCTTTCCCTGAGAAGGGCCTGTTGAAGGCAGCTGTATTGGCCCAAATCATAATGGGAATCACTGTAGCCAGGGATATGGAAAGAATACTCAATTTTATCTCTTTATTTGTTTCTGTCATAAAGTCAACATATCAAACTTGCACCTAAGTTCTGAAATTCTGCCCATCAGTAACAAACGAGTTTACAATGGGTTGAAAAATCTGTGCATCTGTCTCAGCTGTCACAGGTTTTTCCCCTGGATCTTCCTGAACACAGGATTTTTGAAGCAACATTTAATTTAATCCAATTTTAAGATGTGCCTGGACAATAATATTTTAGAAGCTTTCCTTTTTAGTACAGCTTGAATATTAATTGCTATCTCAGCAGAGTCAAACAAGCTGAAACAATTCAGAGAAACCTCAAATTGTCATCAAAAACTTCCAGAATTCATATCCAAATTCAGGATCTGTCTCCAGGCTCAGTCAGGAGCCAGACCTTCCTCTTATGCAAGTCATCAGCCAATGAACCTGGATGAGTAACGTTCATTGAGGAGGTGAAACCTTCATTTCTCTACCTTTGTGGAGCAATGCCAATGCCACCCAGTAAGGGAACTGGTACCAGTGGGCACTGCAGGAGCTTTGCCAACTCAAACCAGCTGCAAATCTCCTCTAAGTGATTTAGTGATTTTTTTTTTTCCAGGTCCTTAATCTCCTGGGTTAAAGCTTTACGGTGAACACAGTACAGACCAGGACAGTCCAGCACTTCAGATTGCAGCTGCTAAAACCAGTCATCCCCCTCATCTCAGTGTTTGAAATAAATCCTTACATGGGTATCTTAAAGAGCTGGACTAACTCCCCAAAGCATTAATGAGTGTTAAGTGGTGTGCTGAGATAAGAGCACATCCCATTGTTAGGAATGACCGATAGAGCTCAGGGGTCAAGTGAAATTGTGCTTATCTGCTGGCAATTCAGCCTTTTTTCTTCCTGTATTTGCTGTCTAGAATTTTCTTCCGGGGGAGAGAAAAGGGAGAAAAAAAAAAAGGAAAAGCAAAGTGTAAACCAGCCCCTATTTTAATCAGGAGTCAACTGAAATATTCTCCAAGGGCTATGTAAGGATGAAAGACAGACACAGAATTTTGGATGGAAAAACTAAGGGATGCCTTCCTTGCATGATGAAGCTTTTGGGACCACCAAATTATTATAAATTACAGGGAAGTCTGAGCTCCCTTCATGAAAGCCATAGTGCAGGAAAAGTCCTTTTTCCACTAAACAATGAACAGACAGAAGTCTCCTCGCTACTTACTTTAATGCACAGGAGTTGGCACCTAAACCTGCCAACTCTTTCCTGGTGCATCCTGAATTATGGACCTCCGGAGGACGCACGGTGAGAGCCCTCTGGCTACAGCTTCTGCATTGGGAAAGCAATGACAGCTCAGAGCTCCAGAGGAGACCTTCACCTTTCCATATTTTGCTGGACTCCAAGGTTTTTGTAGCTGTAGTTGATGTGTTTTGGAGTCAACTGGGTGGGAGAAGGTTCCCAGCTCTGGAACGGACTCTCTGTTCTTGGCACATTAGAGTCAACTCTCACTACCTGGGACATTCGCCCAGGATTTGATTAAAAGGTTGTTGTAACCAGGGAAAAATGAGGTTCTTGTGTACTGGGATAGGTCCCAGCATATCCATTTCACAGGGAAAAGTTGCAGAACAAGCAATGGCCATGGTCTGGGTCTGCCTCACCCAGGGGCACCTTCACTGGGGTTTGGGGAGCACCTTAATGGTGAGGTGACATCAGAAGAAAGGGTGAGGTAGGAGAAATGCTCTTTGAAAGCAAATATCTAACCTTGTGGCTTTTGTGGAAAGGGACCAACTTTTTTAAAGTGAGGAACTTGAAGTCATAAGCGAAACAAGCAGCCGACCTTATCTTTATTGAGGTTCTCCTGACAAAGCCTGAGGGGTTTTGATCACTCTGTGAAACAGTTTGGACTGCTCGGCTGCACACAAACTCTTCTAAATAATCCTACCCTGTTTCCCAAGCTCTGCGGTCTTTCCAAGACCTAAACCAGCATTTAGCTGGCTGGGCAAATTCCCGGTCCCACTGAGACCAAGTGATGCTTTGCACTCACCTGCAGCAGAACCACGATCTCACCTCCCTGTATTTCTGTTTCCTTGCTGGTCACCATACCAGAAGGTTTCCATAGGTCTAACCTCTGCAGAAATGCCTTTTGACATGAGTGGTCTAATTCCACGCAACTGGAGTTGAGATTTGAGATGTAAATGCAGCCCAGTTAGAAGGAATAGCTGCAAACTCCTGAACTCTTTACCTAAAGAGCACATCAGGAAGGCAAGAGCTACATCTCCCCCTTATTGGAATCTGATGAATCTCTATTAAAATATTATTTGAAGGCTGAAACAAACAAATGTGTTCTCCTCCATGCATTAAAGTACCATATCTATATACAACAACAGTTATTCGAATGACTGGCAAAGTACAGGTCTCTAACACATTGTGTTAAAGCAATTTGTTTATAACCCTGAAGGAGCCTGGGATTTCACCTCAGTTCTTTGGTTTCAGTGATGAAACAAACCCTGGAGTGTTATGAAGTTGGGCAGGGAGGCTTTACCTAAGCTATTCAGCCTGAGCACAGAAATAAGAATGTGTGTTCTCCTTCCTTCTGATTAATAGTTCCAGTCAACATCAGCTAACTTATTCCTATTGACAGATCTATGAAATACTTGCAGAATCAACAGCTCTAAAATGGATGGCAATGCACTGGCACCATAAAGCCGTAACGTTCGTGTCTATTGCAATCAAGGCTTTTAAAACCTAATTACTTCTGGGTGACATCAGTCATATATTTTCATGTGAAATTACAGTGGCATGCAAGTGCCCAGCAAAAGAAAAGAAAACAAATGATGTCCTATAATAACAGAGAAGTGAACTATCATTTTTAATCTGGCATGAAAGCTCCAAATGATGAAGCTTAATACAACTTGTTAAAACACCTAACAAGCGAGGAGGTGATTGAGGATTGTCCTTTTGCCTCTGGGAAAGGGGATCTGCTCTCAGCAAGCACGGAGTGACTGAGATGGCCCTTCGGAGCTGCTTGAGCTGCACATAAAGTAACTTCTAATGATCTCAGTCCACTTTGAGCCATAAAGATTTAGAAGGGACAATATTTTAGAAATGATCAAGTTCCACTCTTTTTATTAGTGAAGATAAAACACCTTTGTGGAGGAAATTAAACAGAATAAATTGCGAAAGCCTTCTGCAGCTTCTGTCATTTAGCGGTGTTGGGAGAGGTGGCAGATGGAGTGAAGTGAGGGGAAAAACTGTCTTGTGCTCCCAAACTCACACACGAGGAGTTTCCAGGACGAGCAAAAATCCTCTCTCTGGTAAAATCCTTCCGGACAACTCCATTGACCAGATGCTTTTAGAGAAAGGCATCAAGATACCTCACAGTCTTCAGCTCCGTTACCTTTCCAGCATTCCTGTGTTATCTCCCTCCATCCCTGCAGGGAAATTGAGGCACTCGGAAACCACAGTGGGGTTTGGGACTTTGCAGGACGGACAGACTCCCTCTGCAGCTGGGGTGAAGGAGGAATGTCCTTCAGAGGAGCACATGGAGGACTCCAGGGATGCTCCTGCCCTGCTCTCCAAATCTCTGTATTACTGCCAAATCACCTCCGGTGCTAATCGCTCCACAGGGATGAACCTGCAGAAGTTCTCAGTTCCTGCAACGGACCATGGCAGAACCTGCCACAGTTCGTTCTTCTGACTTTTATTAAGGACACGTTTTTTTGGGGGGAGATGTTTCTTTTATGGTGTTTAAATTAAGTTTTCAAGGTTAATTGTCCAATTTGATGTCTTTGGTTCAATAAATAATTCAGAGACAGTTTACGTCTTCCCATGTAAAGATGCCTACTGAGGTTACAGTCGCAGCCAGGCACTTCCTCCGATGTGCTATTAGCTAATGTGCTGAAGGTTTTTCCAGCTCGTTTTGGAAGCATTTTTGCTGTTTGAGGGGACATTTGAATGGAACTGAAGTTCACTGGAAGGGATCGTAGTGAAGAGAGCCAAAGCCACCAAGCTATCGATAAAGTCACTGCCAACTTCTGTCGTCCAGTGATTTTCCTGTTGTCAGCCATCAAACAGCAAGAGCACAGCAATAATTTTAGGTCTTAAGAACAACAGCCAGACTTCAGTTCAGCAGGTCAAATTGAGGAGCCTTTTACATGCTCTTTGGGGACCCTTTGTGGAGCAGCTAACTCAGAAAACCCTTTTCTGCAGGACCCTGAGTTGTCACCAGAGCTGATAGAGACATTGTTAGAGATTTCACATCGCTAAACTGCTGTGTGGTATATATGAAGTTGCTTCTTAGTTACATTTTTATGGCTCTCTTGCAAACAATTTACAAGACTGGTTTTCCTATAGGCTTTGTATAATGGGATCGTAACCCTGCTGGGGCTCCCAGGTACCAATGTGAAAAACCCCTATAAATCATAAATATTCCTGTGGTGCCTTAGTGTGAGTTCCAGTGCTGGGAGAGTCCCAAGGGAATGCTGCTGGGGATGGTGTTTGCTCCTGATCCCAGGGACACGGAGCTGGCAATAGAGAGGGATGCTCCTTCTCTCGGAGGAGTCTTGGGGGACCAATTAGTTAATATCTGTACCACGCTACCACTATATAAAGCAAAAGATTTGCAATGCTTACTAAATACCAGTCTTTTCCCTGTTAATCAACCTGCATGCCGAGTTAACAGCATTTTCAGCAAATCCACCAGATCTAGAATTGTTTTATGATCTCAAAACCATCATCTCTCACAGGTACCCATGCAGGTTTGCTGTCACCGTGCTCACCCGCGGGTCAGCAGGTCGTGGGGGATTCGGGTAAGAGCTGCAGCTGGATGAGCCCCAGTGCTGACACTGCAATGCAGCTCCAATGCAGAGCTCCCGACAGAGCAACACTGATTCAACGGCACCGTCGCTGTCCTTTAAATAAAGGTCACGTTGCAGGGGCTGGCTCTGCTCGTGTGTGTGCGCACCTGGAGGGGAAGGCTGGCTCGGGATTTTGGGTGACAGCGAGCTGCTGTGCCCTGTGTTAGTGCCAGGGCTGAGGACAGGCACTGGGATAGAGCTCTCGGTCCATTCGCCCCGTGCTGAGGATGCAGAACTCTCCCAGGGCGACCAACCATAGGGCACAGGTATGTCCTCACTCTGCAAGAACCTGGGGGCTCAGCAGAGCAAAAGCTGGTATCTACAGGATGCTATTTCCATAGCTGTTTGGTTACCCCACCACCTCTTTTTTTTTATCTACTCACAGAGAAAAAAAAATCTGAATTTTGCCTGCTAGAGCAAATTACAGCTACAAATATTCTCACTTAAAAAAAAAATGCAGCTATTGGCAACCTGGCTCATAGCTGAGCAGGGCTTGCAGAGAGCAGATTCTGAGGTTTGCAACCAGCAATGTATTCAGGAGGCATCTGATCAAAGCTATAAAAGGGGGGAAAAAAATCATCAAGGCAACATTGTAAAAGATGATAGTTGTTAAATCTAATTTCAATACCGTGTGTGCATAACCTCTAACTCGGAGGCATCTAAGCATTCCAGACATGGCCGGTGCATTGTAATTTTTGCATCGTTTCACATTACTCACAAGGTACATTAGATGGACACTGAAGGATGAATTATTCTTTTCAGCAAAACATTTTTGTGGAGTAAGTAAATTTATCTTGCGGGGAGAGTAAAAGGAAGAAATATGGCATTAAAATGTGCAGATCTGAGTTGAACACATCTCTCTTTTACAGGGAAACCATGATTTAAGTGCACTCTATTACTAATGTTTAATAAAAGCCATAATTCAGAATGTCAGGCTGAGGCTGTGTGCATTGAAACTATGATTTGGGGAAAAAATGACATGGACATTTTTCAGTACAGTAGCTCTTCTTTAAGCCATTTGTCTGTAGGCCTAAATTAGCTTTGAAACGTACTTTATCTTTTCTAAAAAGGCATTGATACAGCGATTATGTTTTATCAATTAATTTTACCCACCGCACTGGGGAGGACAGAGGTTGATGCCCACCCTCCCCTGCCTGGCGCAGGCCACGTCGCTGTCCCTCTGCCCACATTTCTGCACCACCTTTCGCTTTGAGAGACTTTGGGAACTTCTGTGTATTCACAGACTAAACCTCTGCCTGCCTGCAAGCGGTTCTCCCAAAATATTTGCTTATCTGGCTCTCACCAGCCCCGTTTCTGAAATGGAGAACCCCCGCGCTATCAATACCGTTGCCAGCAGACTGTATATCGCCCCGTCACTGTTGGCTCCAAGGGGAATGTGGGATGGACGGATCGATGGAGAAGCAGAGCGGCTCTTGCACGTCTCCTTCCTCGACACTGCGCAGCCCCATGCGGGCGGGCAGACCTGCGCGGAGCTGGCTGCGGGCTGGGCTCCGCTTGCTGGGTCGTTGCTATTGATTCTTCTGAAAAGTGCAAATATCAAAGAGTTTGGTGTTTCCCGCTGCAGGGTGACTGCCTGGCAGTATCTGAGCACGACAGCAGAACAGCAACGCTGAGCTCGAAGCTCCATCCCTGGTGTCACAGCAGCTGGGCAGGACATCCCGTCGGGAACACAACCGGAGCACTGTCCTTCTGTGATTACACTGTTGCCTTTGGGAGGGTAATTCAGCCAGTGGTGTCCCTCCTGCAGCTCTGTTAGGCATGTCATTAAGGTTTGTGTGTCCCCATTTAGGTGTCATTCAGAGAATCAGTCCCTCAAGGTCCATTGGACAGCTGTCATGAGGGGGTTTCTTGCTCTCAAGCCTGCAAACACTGGCTGTGAAAGTTATATTAGAGCCTGAAGGCGTTCATGGACGTACAGTTGTCAGAAATGCTCTGGATTTTGTTTTGCTTTCTCTTCCTCTACTTCCCCTCAATAAAAGCTTTTTCTAGATTAAAAAAAAAAAAAAAATCAAACCAGCAGCTTGTCTGATGTCTGCTTTGCACCTTCGCATGTGTGCAGCCGTCTCTGAGCCTGCTCAGCTCCTGCCTCTCGATGCTTTGCTGAATCTCGTGCTGCCTTTACCCAGGCTGGGGCCAGCTCTACCCGCCTGCTCTGGGCACACTGCTGCCCGTGGCATCCCCATGGTGACCCCAAAGGACTAAAAGTCACACTGTGAGTGAAAAACACTCCCGTTCCCCCTCTTCCGTTGTCCTTTTCATGGCGGTGCAGGGTGCTGGGTCCTGCCTCGGTGTGATGCGCTGATGCTGGGGGGGGTCTTGTACATCCGCTCAGGCTGCTGCAAGTCCGGCAGGGGCTGTCTCATTGGAGCCGTTCCATCCTTGGGAGCGTTATAAGCCAGTGTCAGGCTTGCAAGACAGCAAAACCTTCTCAAAGTCATGTACACAGGTCAGTAACACCTGGATTTAAACCAAGCTCGAGCTCAGTGTGAGCAGCGGAGGGAGCTGGTTTACAACAGCGGAGGATTTGGGCCATTAAATATCACTTTCATTTACAATCTGACCTGCGGCTGGGACATTTATTAGCACAAACCAATTCCCCTTGGGGCAGGCAAAGCCGGGGAGCTGCATGCTGAGCCTGGCCCTGGTTGTACCTCTCCCAGGGAAACGCTACCTGCGAGAGGGTCTCCTCCCAGGCACCCCAGCGCCCGCAATTAAACTCTCCTTAAACTTTAAAGGCATACTTAAATGTGTTTTTATGGCCCCATTACTTTCTTTTTATAACCAGAGGTGAAGGCTGGAATCCTGTCCGAGACGTCTTAAAGGTTATATGTACAATTAGCTGGTTCTCATCACACCCTTTAATATTTCACTTCATAAGCCAAAACAAACCCCCATAAATCTGCCAAACGCTGGTGGCTACAGGATTGCGGGGGCACTGGTGGGGTGAAGGGGCTGCCAGCCCTCCCAAATATCAACGGGTGACTCAGTTATGGAGAAAACAGTGCTGGATGGGAGCTGGAGCTGCCTCCTGGCGACTCCAGCCGGGATCCAGGCTCCTCTCTCTCACTCTTGTGATATTGAGGCAGAGTCATTAATGACAGATGTGTAAACTTTTGCATGGAGAGTTGCCAATATTTTGCATACTTATGCAGTGCTGCCATAAATATTAATGCAGTGCTAATATGGGAAGTTCCACCAGCTGTGTCCATTCTCCTGGGATACTTCAACTATTTATATTCGGGGTAATGAGCAAGCTGTTATTATATAATCAGGCTGTTGGAGAAACCTTTGGAATAAAAGTCTAGCTGTGAATTAACCAACAACCAGAGTGTGTTTGGAGCCACAAGACATCACAGATTTAATGACAGAGGGTTTGACAGAGCAGAGCCAGGATAGGAGAAAAGCAGGAGAGAAGGAAAAAGGTGCTGAGAGTTAAGCTCCTGAGTAATTAACGCCGATTGGGAAGATGAGGGTTTATTTGCAGTTAGGAATTTGGTTTCTTCCATAGCATCGAGCTTCAGCCATGGGACCAGCTCTGGGAAAATATCTGCTATTTATCTTTAGCCTTAAAAATGAGTTGTCTGCCAGTGCTGGAGTGGAGACGAGATGCCACCGTGCTCGTGGTTCATGTTTGAGCTCCCATAGACAGACCCGGCTCCCATGGGAAGGAGGAGGCAGCTCTCCTGGAGTCCAACACAGGCTCATATTAAGAAAAACAAGTGAAACACCCCCCAAGCCCAAACAAACACCAAAATTCCGTACTTGCAAACACAAAAATTTCTTGCACAACATATTAAGTTCCCAAAGGAGGCAAAAATGAGGAAAGGTCAGTGTTTGCTCAGCAAAATAGCTGCTTCTGCACTGAAAACCACGAGGCAGAACGAACTTTGTTGTGCTGCCCTCTCTCCAAGCACAACCTGCTTGCTTAAATCAGAGCTGGAATGATGCTGCTTTCATCTGACTTGAGAATCAGCCGTCTCTGCTCATGCTAAAGCTGGATTTGTGTTGATTTTATTACTATTTTGGACTCCCACAATACAAATGACTGATGAGCCAGATCTGTGCTGCATCCCTGAACTCTCCTATTGTCTTTCTTTTTTTTTTTTCATCAAATCTATGCTTTTTACAAGGCAGACTTCCTCCTCCTTAAAAAAATTCTGGAGAACAGTTTGGAAGTGATTTAAATCCCCTCTCCTCCTCTTTTTGGGGAACGATGAATATTTAATTGAGTTGAAGGTGGATAAATGATCATTTTCTTCAGCCTATATGGTAGCAAGTAGTAAATTACTTTGCCTGGAAACCCAGTTATAATTGCAAAATTGATAACAGAGGTGTGAAAATTTACACCTGTGATAATAAAGACTAGCTTCCCATCGTACATCGACATTATATCTTATGAATTATCTCTTGTGCATGATCTAAATATTTCATACAAGCCAGCAATCAGAGCCTTCAGCTCACCAGGTAAGAAATAACCTGCTTTTATATTTCATATGCATATATATATTACAAAGAACAAGACATTCTGCATGCACCTACACACCTGCACAGCAGAGCTCCAAGGGTGGGTGTTTGTGCACCTGAAAACTGATAAAGGAACCCAACGGCATGCTGCAATGCAGAGTTTGGAGGCAGCGTGGCAGGGAGGGGAGGACAGAGCATCCTAACCTTGGGCAGACCCAGATTAAAAATTGCGATTTGCCATCCCCTGACTCGAAGCTGGGCCCCCAAACAAGAGGGATCTGCCTTTCCCTTTCTATCCTACCGGCTTTTCCTCTGGAAACTGCTGAGTAAAGGGGAGCACAAAACTTGTGCTCTGTTTTGGCAGCGGCTGTAGCCCTGGGGTGGGGGAGCAGCATGTGGATCCCTGGGGGCTTCAGGGTCCTGTTTGGGGCTCGGGACCCCTCGGAGGCTGCTGAGCTGCTGCCACATGCTAACAAGGTGATGCCTGGCTGCTAATTAAGCACTGCAATCAGCAGAGCTCTCAGCAGAGCATGCTGAAATGAACCCTGTACAGATCGAAATTAATACCGAACAACCTAATGGGCAGAAGCGCACTCACCAGTATTAACCAAAGAGGAAATCAAACCCTTTATATCAAGCTTTCGGCAGCAGGAATTGCCCTTTTAATATCCAGTGAGGGTGTAGATGCTAACTCTGAATTAATCCATAATTTGGGAAGATTTCCTCAAGGTCAAGGCTTTTTTTTTTTTTTCCCCTCCTAAATCTGGTTGCATTGGATGCAAAAAGGGCTGGATGTTACTGGGAATCTCTGTGATATCAGTGGGTTGGTTCAGACCTGGCAGAGCAGGGCTGGGGCTGGCAGCACGGACAGTCATTAAAACCCAGGGATTAGAGCCTTCAGCCTGAATCTGAGACTAATCCATTACCCACTTCACAGGGTATCACTCAGAACTGGAACTAATACCCTCCGTTTAGACTAAGAGAGATGGTCTGTTTTAAAAAGTTTGGACTGGTTAACAGTGTCATATTCAAGATTTCTCTTGCAGAGGTGCCAAAGCCATAAGATATGTAAATTGCCTCTTTCTCCTCATTTTAGCATGTCATTTCATGCTTTTATATAGATATATATTTTACTAAGCACTCTGTTTCTTAAGATATCATTACTTTGATCTTGGTCAGTTTATTAAAGATAATTATATGGAAGTTCCCATGCTTTCTCCAAGATCACAATTGGCTGAGCTGGATGAGAGCATTATGTTAACAAGGACATATTTTGCTGTACATGAGACTATCTTTTTCTAGGGGAGGAAGAAGTGAATCATTTTCCTTCTCATTTTCTCCCTCCCAATATTTTTCTTGAAGCTCATTTCAGTAGCAAGACATCTTCAGCTTCCCCTAGACTAAAGCAAGAGACAAGATGCAAGAGCCATTGATTCACCTTAGGGAATACTTTGGAGAGATCAAAAAGTGCTCGTGTGCAAGCTGTTTCCTGTGGGAGGAGCGTGGCAGTACAATCAATCCATGAATGCATTGTAAAATCAATGCTCTGTATAATTAGGGCAATCCAAGGGTAAAAAAAAAAAAAGAAAAAAAAAAAGGAAAAAACCCCAAACAAACCAGAAGATCACCAATGCATAACAGGACTCTTGAAGACTGGAGTACTCACAAGCCTCTGAATGAACATATTTTAAGTCCATTTCAAAGGCAGGGAGGGAAGACCTTGAGGGATTGATGCAAACCCCTTTTATCATGGTGTAGGCTGCGAAATGCTGAGAGGTCTGGGATGTTGATCACATGTGAGATGATCTCCTTGGTTCTCAGCTGGAACAACTGGTGCTTCAGCACCCTTACCGTCACCCATCCGTTTGTGGGAAATCATTTCCATGGCAAACCCAACCATCTCCCTGCAATGACGGTGGTGGAGATCTTCCCCATACCATTGGTATCCCCAGCAGCGCAGAAAGGCTCTGACCTCGAAAGCTTATTTTCCCATTTAAATATTTCCAACCGTTTCTCAGGGACTGAACGAAGCTGGATTATAATTCCCAGATAAACACAAATTTTAACTATAGATCATGAAAATACAGCAGGGCATAAACAGTTTTCTTTTATATGGCATTAAATTATAAGCGGAGCCAATTAAGTGAGAAGGCAAAAACTCCTTTGAATTAGCAGTCACTTTTGCAAGCCTGTGGTGAAAGCAATAAAGAGGTTTTTCCTGAAAAATCCATCTTTTAGGGTATGGGGAGGGAGTCGCAAGCTGCCAGTCCTGCCAGAGCATGCTTCAGCTCTTTAACAAAGCTTGGCTTGACAAATCGGGCTTTTAAATTTAAAGGCTAAGCCACCCTTCAGCCTGATTTTTAATTATTCAGTGCGAAAAGGCTCTGAAGATCCAACCTGTCCCCAAAGATCCTCTCCAGAAATTAGACTTTGAAGTACCAAGGGGCAAAAAACCAAACAAATACTTTGCCTGGAGTGGCCACCAACCCGACTAATGTTCCTCAGATGGGTCATTAGGTCTTTTATGGATTGTCAGCATGGAGAACCGCTCCTGGTTCCAGGGCAAAGAAAACTGCTTCAGATTTAAATACATGGCTCTTGTGGGACATGACACTTTTACAGGGCTGCCTGTGAATTTGGCAAGAGCCCTGAAGTTGAGAAAGACAGATAACCCTGCAAATCAGAAAAGGCAGGTTTTCATCAATAGAAAATTACAGATCCCTGGTGAGAACTCCCATCATTATCTATCAAGAAATAAATTGGCCTGAGTTCCCCTTAACTGGTTCATCTGCCGGGATCTCATGGTGCGAAGGACCTTTGCCTTCTGACCAGCCATCGGTTCGCTGGGTATTTTAATTGCTTGTAAGAGTAACTATTGCTAGAAAGATGGTAAAGCTGCTGATGCCGTGTTTTCAAAGAAAAGTGGAGGGTTTTTTTGAAGGATTCATTGGCCTGGAGTGTTCTGACCAGTGACACAGGTGGGAAGGGAGAGGTTCCTGCAGGGAAGAGGTGCAGAGATGTATCCTGATGTGCCCTTATATTAATAAATCTGTGGTTAGAGCAATGCCCATCCATGTGAAACCAACTCCAGGAGCAATGTTCAGTGTCAGAGCTTCATTTTCACATGAGAATGAGAAACATCCTTGGGGGGATGAGAAACGCCTCGGCAGGGCTGCGGGCCAGTTTGCTGAGGCAGCTTTGAGTCTTTAAATCCAGTCTTTGGAAAATGCATGGATCTACCTCAGATAAAATACTCGGGAATGTGGAAGGCAAGTGTCCCCTTTCCTTTGGGGAAAGGGCATGCAGGTTGTGTGGTGACAAGGACAAGGTTTGTCGGCCACTGCCCAGCTGACAGCACACGGACAAAGACAACTCTGCCAAAACAGCGCTTGGGCTCCGCTGGCGGGAGAAAGCCAGCGTGCCAAAAAGGATTAATTATGCCCCAAAATAAATGTAAGGAGAAAAGTATAATACCACCAGGAGGATTTCTGGCACCGAGCTGTGAACTCACGGGCTGGAGGAAACAGGGAGGGGGATGTGACGTGGAACATCACTGCTGTAAACCCGGGTGTTCAGTGTCGCCGGCGGGCGAGAGGCGCAGAGAGGACACGCGTGGAGGGGACAACTATTCCAGGAGAGGGCACTCGCGGGAAACAGCAGCTCCCGCCGCTCCGGCCGCGGGCAGCGGGACCGGCCGCATCCCTGCGGTCCCGGGAACGGGACCCCCCGGCCCCCCAGGCCCCTCCGGCCCCGGGAGTGGGGACTCCCCGTTCCCCTCCAGCCCTGGGCCAGCAGTGACTGAGGAATTAACTAGGAGATGAATCCTCGCTGGTCCATATGGATCCTCTCTCATGCCCTGTCTATGCTGGGCAGATGCTTCCATGTGCTCCTACTTGCCGTCAGTCCTGAAAAAAAAAGAAAAAAAAAGAAAAAAAAAAAAAAACAGGAAAAAAAAAAGCCCTAAGGCCACTGGTGCACTATGTGAGAGGGAAACATCATGTATGCTAATTGGCTTTAGGTACTTACAGCAAGATTGAGACTTGTAGGGTTGCCACAGATTGTTGGAAATTCCTCCGATAAGCTGACAGATGAATGTGTCTCTCTCATGGAGAGGTGAGAGAGCAGAAAAATACTTCCAAGAGCACGGGCAGCGCAGCAGAGATGTTTCAGGCATGTCAACACGCTGGGGCGGGGAGAACGCTGACCACTTGCTGCGGGAAGGATGGGGGGAGAGAGGCAACAGAGGGGGAAGGCAGCGGGCAGCTGGTCTGCTGGCCGTGTCCTGCCACCCGCACACTGAGAAGCAGCTTTTTGTATGAAGAGCTCCATCAATTTGAATTAGTGCTTGTAAAGCCAGGTGGGAGCGAGCAGGACTAACTCTGCCAGGATCCGGCCGTAGCATTTCGTACGCCAGGAAAGATGCGAGCTGAGATTAATGTCCCAGCAAAGCTTATTGTTGGGGCCTCCTCAAGCCATAAACCATGTCTGTTTGTTTGGCCGGGGTTTTAGTTTGGGATTTTTGTTTGTTTGTTTGTTTGTTTTCAGAAGGAGGCCTTGTGCATCTTGCACCACAGAGACTTCCACAGCTGGTGGAAATGCTGCTGCTCTGCCAGAGCAAAACCCTGTTCTGAAAATACACCGGAGCCTGTGGGACACCGGGTCTGTTCCAGGCTGTGTCTCCCTCCTCCCCACCCACACCAGAGCTGCATCGAGCCCCGGATATGGCCCAGCTCAAACCACGTTGCTTCTTCTCTCCAGCTGCATGAATACATTTGCACAAGTGATTTCCTGCCAGTTTAGAGCGTGCAAGGAGCAGAAATGGTCCTGGGGCATTTTACTGAGCCCCCAGTTTCTAGATCTGGGTTCGGCTCCTGACCCACAGAGAAAATCCTGCATCTGACCTTGCGCAAGGTCACTTTCTAGTTCTGTGCCTTGGTTCTCCCATCAATAAAATGGCCTTATTAACACCTTCTTTCTCCAAATTTAAGTTTTCCTCACTCTGTCTAGTTTTCGGTTTCTTTCCCATATCTACACACTGTGGATCCGATCGGACTCTTAACTTAATGAGCACAAGAGGCCCTATTACTATGAGCTTCATGCTGTAGCTCTGTCTTTAACTCTGTCTGCTATTTGCTGTGGGAAATATCTCAGCTTTCTCTTTTCAATCACAGCAGCCGTGGTGCAGGACCTGGGGATTTTCAGCTGAAGTCTAAATGTAGTTGACAACTGTATGAATCTTATAGCCAATGTAAGTAGCTAATGCAAATATCAACATTGTAGTGAGAAACACTCAGGAGCAGTAAGTGACTGATAGAAAAGTGATTATATGGACTTTATGTTAGAAAGTAAATATTTACTCTCCAGCATTGACAGCTGCCTCAAGCACCATAGATCTAAAAAAGACATTGATTTGCCCTCCTCCAGCCTCCCTTATCTCCTACTTATGAAAATATCTGGCAAATAGTACATCACCTGCTTCCTCCATAGCCCAAGTGCCTCAGAGCAGCCACTCAGGTAATTTATTTGGTATCCAACAGTGCAATTGTTAATACTAGTGCTTGTGGTGTCCAGTGATGCTCCTGCTTTGCCAATGCTGTGGGCAGCTCAGGCTGTGGGCCAGCTCCTGCCCCGCTCTGCATCCAACCACACATTAAAAAGCAAAAAAAAAAATTAAAAAGAGTTTTGTCTGCAAGAAATCTTATCCCTCGAAGAAGAAGTAGAAAAGAAAACAACCTGGGAAAATGTGACTGTGCTCTTTAAGAGCAGACTGGCGATCTGTGGCTCCCCGAGCGAGCTGCTCTCCTCTTTGCCCTCCTGGAATTGCTATGAAATAACTTAAATGAAGTTGAGCTGCTCGGAGGCTGTCAAGTTTGTAGGAACTCCTTGGCAATCAATTTAACCTCCTGGAATAATTTTTTTTTCTGCTGCTTGAATTTGCTGAGTCAGCGATGGGTGTCCAGGGGCTGCCTGCAAAGCTGGTCCCTGTCCCACGTCCCCATGAGCCACCCAGGGACTTCTCTCCCGTGCAGAACTGCTGGCAGATAAGGCTCTTCACTCTGTCCCTCTGCCTTGCTATTTTTGGAAGGGGCACTTGCAAATGCTGCGACTTAAAATGACTCGTGTGTGAGCACATTGTCATCAGCTGGGGGGTGGGACAGCCTTTGGGGGCAGCTGTGTAAGGCAGGTTCAGCCTCCCTGCTCCACCCAAGGGACAGGGAAATTCCTTTGGGATGCTTCAACATCCTTGAGCGGAGCAGCCGTTTTAACCTCCCATTGGCTCTAAAGGAGAGAAACACACCATGCTCCGTCGCTTTTGTCCCCTTTTGGGGCTTGCTTGCCTTTACAAGAGCCGTTGTAGCTGCAGGTGGCATTGGTTGACATTGGCAGGGTAGGTTGGTGCATGCAGCCGGTGATCGGCATCCCTCCCACCCATCGGAGTTGCGCCGTGCTTCACACTGCAGCAGCTTTCTCTCCACGGTTGATAATTACTCACCTCAGAAATACATAATCGCAAAGTGGAGGATACAGAGAGTCATTTGCAGAAGAAGGGAACTGAGAGCACTTCGTCTGTGTCTCCTGCGGAGCCTCCACATCAGCCAGAGGGATCTGCCCAAGCAGCTACCTGAACATTGTGCTCAATAATTACTAATTACATGAACATTTCTCTTTTATTTTATTTTGCTGGATGATAATTAAGTGTGAGAGTCTCTCTGTGCTGCTCCCATATGTGGAACAGAGGATAGGACCTGCCTTGAAATAATGTGACCCAGTAAGATGCCACCCAAGAAGGACACTATACCCTCAGAAAAGTGATTCAACCAGAAAAATCCTCCAGATTAAGCTCAAAATACAGTTGCAGTATAAACCTTTCTTCCAGGGGTTTCACCTAGCAGTGCGTTTAAAAGAAGAGGAATAAGAAACACATTTACCAAGTTCATAAAACTGTGACCTTGAGATATAGGTCACGAAGACAACACTGGCTTGGGTGGCAGGGTTGTGGCACAAGGGGACAACCGTAGCAACCTGGAAACGAACCTTACAAAAGACATTTCGAGGAGAGATTTGCTGGTTAATGGGGGTTTGGGTGTTCACAACACTGTTGGATTCTGCTTTTTCTTTCACCACAGCATCTAAAGCCACTGAAGCAGGTTGCCCGTCCCTATTGCTCTCCTCCTCCATCAAGTCCCGCTGCCTGCGTGAAGGCAAATCACTCCAAGGACTTTGATAAGATTATTCCCATGAAGGAAGCAGGTGAGACGGGACCCCCCTGTTGCAAAGCCAGCACTCTTTTTCCTCTTTCTTTAGTAGGTGCTTTGGTGTCTGAGATCAGGCTGGAAGAGTACGGGCCAACACAGATGTGTGTGTAAAGTTTTTTTGTCATCAGAGCAGAGAGGTGTGTGGATGGAGAATATTTTCTTCATACAGCTAAAGTTCAGGTTTCTTTTATTTTTTTATTTATTTTTTTTCTCTCCACTCTTCATGCGATGCCAGCAGTTCGGAGAGCAGCTGCCTGCAGTCCTAGGTGTGCATTAGCTTCTATTTGATTGCTGTACAGCAACTCTTCTTATCTTTGAAAATTAACCATTTCATAAGCAGAGAGGAGGTGTCTCGCAACGTGAGCGTAATGCACCAGGCATTGCACCAAAGACTGCAGAGTGCACCACTCCTTCAGTCAGCGCTCAGTCTTTGACACCTAAAAGAAAAAGTATATTCCAGCCCTGTCAGATATACAGAGCAATTATGAGAAACTGTCTTTAAGAAGATATTATTCTCATGACTTTTTTAAATTTTTTTTTTAGTGAGAGGCAATTTTTCACAAAGATCCTCACCTTTTCTTTGTTATATAATTCAGTGTCACTTACAGTAAATTATATTTGTGCAGTTTCATTATCACATCTATGTAAATTCTGCTGCCCTCCAGTAAAGTATCCTCAGACTTTAAGATGCAAAATGATGTTGTTAAGATAGAGTATAAGATAAAACAAAGGAAAGGCAAGAAAAGTGGTTCCTTTCTCTGCATTGACTGCATGGATGTTAATGAAAGTCATCTCCATGTACAGGTCTAGCATCTGGTTGTTATATTTATTTTAATTGTAGATTTATTTTTCATTTCAGGGAGAAATCCAAATCCCATTTGTGCTGTCTTATGACACAAACCCCTGCAAATTTGGAATAAATCTATAGATGAAACATCCGTGTGCTTTTTAATCGCTCCCTTCCCACTAACTAAATATTGTGGGATATTTTAGGGTGAGATATGAACTTTCCAGCTTCATCTCTTTTCCACTCCCATATTGTCCTGGCTGCCTGCTGTTGACTCCTTGTAGGTCATTTCCAGCAACATAAGCAAGACAAGCAAATAGCAAAATTGCAAGATGCAAATGCCCTTCATTTTTGGCTTTGAGTCAAAAAATAATAAGTTGACAATAACCCTGCCAGAATATGCAGCAAGGGTGACTGCATATTTCTTCCTGCTAGCATGACAGTACAAGAGAGCTGTGCACCGGGAAGAGACAAGCCTGTGTTCCCTTGGATGCTGCAGCATGTGCCTTGTCTCAGGTTTTAAAGGTTTTTCTGGATAAAGCATAAATGATTCCTTATAGCTAGCAGCTCATTTCCCCTTCTTCAGTAGAAAAAGTAAGGTGGGGAAAAAAAAAAAGAAAAAAAAGCAGGTGATTTAAAATTATGTTAAAATAATACTGAATGAAGCATAACTGGTTTTTTTTTAAAGCTGCTGCAGGTGTAGGGAAGAAATTATTGTCTGGGTGGTGCCTCTGGTGGGATGAGAGCGCAGTTTGGGACCCACAGGGGTTGGAGCTGAGAGCCCAAACCTGCATTGCTGGTCCCCAGCCCCCATCATGCTCCGAAATCCCACCCAGGCATCTCATGGGTCCCCCAATACTGCACAGTGGAGTCTTCTATATCAGCACTCAGGGTTTTGCACCTCAGGACAAACTCAGTTCCTGCTGTCAGTCTGGGGTATGTTTGTTACCTCTGCATTTCCTCCACCATCCTGTTGCAGGTGGCTGGTCTGTCTCTGATGCTGTCCTGTCTCAGGATTTTCTTCTTTTCCTGTCTCCAGCCATCCCTCTGTAAACACTCTTCAAATATCACCCCTTTCTCCCATCTCTTGTTTCTCAAAAGCTTTTAAAAATCTAATAACTTGCCCGAGCATCCTTGGAACTGAAGGGTTTGAGGTGGCTCCTCTGGTGTCCTCCCTTCTCTCCAGAGAGGCACAGTTTCCCACCACGGCCGGTCCCTTGGCACCAGGTGTGCACAGGGGCTGTCACGCTGCTGTGCTGCCCACTGCAATGACAATAGGGACATTTTGGGTGTGAATTGACTAAACCATAGAATCATAGAATAGTTTGGGTTGGAAGGGACCTTTAAAGGTTGTCCAGTGCCCCCCCTGCCATGAGCAGGGACATCTTCACCCAGCTCAGGTTGCTCAGAGCCCTGTCGAGCCTGGCCTGGGATGTCTCCAGGGATGGGGCATCCACCACCTCTCTGGGCAGCCTGAGCCAGTGTTTCACCACCCATCATCATCATTCTTCCTTATATCTAGTTTAAAATTTTAGGTTAGAACCATTGACTGCATGAACTCCTGGACCTTTTGGAGGTCAAGATTTGGGACTCAGCAACCATCTCAAGATCTTGAGTTGTTGCTGCTACTATTTATCACAAGAGGAAGAAGCAATGAAGTCTGGCCATGGAGGGACACTCATCTTCCAGAATTCAGATTTCTCCCAGCTAAGCCCATCTCTTATTTAGCTGGGGTCCAGCTCCAGCACCAGAGCCTCTTTATCTCCAGCCAGGAGGAGACAATGGAGAAGAATCCTGCAGTGAGCAGCACTTTGGTAGTTTGTGATAGATGCCATCTACCTCATTACCGAACAATGAAACTTTATTGTTCCCTCTGTTCTATTGATTTTTATGTCTCCAAAGCTCGCTGGCAAACTCTGAAATGAATATCTGTCAGAGAAGGAGGACTGCTGCTGCTGATCTGCATCTTTGAAGTGAATGTCCATGGATCAAGTCCTGGGGCACCATTTCTGCTGTGTCTCTGGGATGGGAGGGCTTCTCCAGCACGTCCCTGGGGGGTCTGCAGGGGCTGGGAACTTGCGGGGGGGTTGTCCTTCTTTTGCCCTGCTCGTTGTTCTGTACCCAGCCTGAGCGAAGGATGTATCTACAGGGCTTCTGCACAGCCTCTCTGCTGGAAAAAGGCAGTGTTTTGGCCAATATCCATGAAATTCAGCATGAATCTTCTCCAACTACTTTGGCTTAGGGATTTGGGCTCCACTGATGAGGTCTTCACTGCAAACTCCAGCCTGGGGCAGTGTCATGGCTGGCAGTCCCCCTCCAAGGCTGAGCACAGGAGGGGACCCCACATCTCTAGGACACCGTCCCCCAGATGCTTGCAGCCTTGGTGTGTGGCCAACCTGCCTGCAACGCTACATTCAATATATGTATTATTTGTTTTGTGTTTGTATATAGCCCTCAAGTGGGGAAGCATTTGCCCTGAGGTCTACATATATATCTGGGAACTTTGCAATTAGTTAATATTTTATGCATAATTCATAAAATTATACTACATTTTCTGGGAATAATTAGCTGACTCTGTACCTCTAATGAACTGCAGGTTCAGCTACGACATATACATTGCGTGACTCCAAGGGATAGCAACACGCAGGCGCCTTTAAGCAAAGTTCAAGCAGCTCCTAAATTAACCAAAGTGAATCCCCAAAGATGCAGTTTTTATGCACTGATGCAAGAAGGGAAGGCTCTTGTCTCATAAGCCCCACCAGCCATCGTAGCCCAAGAAGCAAGCGTGAGAAAATAAGAGTTATTTGCTAATTGGGAGCTGGGCAGCTCAGGTGAGACTTTCCTCCTTTTCCTTTATTTCAGTTATTGTGCGGAGCCATCATGGAAATGATCCCTGGTGTGGAAACACTGGGATGAAAATGGGTATGATTGACACCAAGGTTTTCAGGCTTAAATTGCAAATTTCTTTTAAAATTCTGCTCTGAATTGGAGGAGAACGAAACCTGTTTGAGCGGTTCTGTTTTTTAAGATAAAAAATGAGCAATTTTGTCAAAATACTTATTTCAACAGCCTCTGTGGGTGCAGGACTGTCCTCTCCTAGGGCACTCAGCCCCAGCACCAAATCCCTTTGAGGCTGCCACAGAGGTAACACTGGCTCTGCTTTGGCACTAGCTTTATACCCAAAAGTTGAGAATTTGAGTACTGGGTGAGCATTGCCTGCCATGACACAGGAGACAGCCTTTTCTTTTGGCCTCTCACTTTGGGGCTGAATAACGGGTACAAACCCTGGAGCAAAGCCCCAAAGTGCTCCCAGCACACAGCCGCTGCCTGCACCCAGGCAGGGACCTTTGGCGTTTGCTTATGGCATTGAATACAGATGACAAGGCAGGAGAGCATCTTCTCCTGCCCTGCTCAGCCTGGCTGCTCCGTCTGACCCACCACCAACACTAGGACCAGGTGACACGATGCTGGACACTGACAGCATCTCCAGGGCACAACTTCTCCTCCCAGCTCCCTCCTGCTCATGGACGTGGGCAGAAACGAGCTACTGTCTGAAGATGACCTCAGAAACCTGGAGATCTAATACAAGGCTACCAGTAGTCTAAAATATTAAATTTTCCCTGGACGGCACGCTCCCTAAATGAGGAGGCCAGGCGAGCCTGTCCCGCGGCAGGCAGCCACACCGCCAGGGCACACAGATCCGCTGCCAGTAATTGACTTTAAGTGGAGAGCTGCAAACTGGTAAGTATATTAACTTTATGTGCCTCTCTGACATTTTTGAAAAAAATTAGATTTTCGACTCTGTCATAGGTACAAAAGAAGACATGGAGAAAAGCTATGCATGTCAGGGCGTGAGCACATTAAGGCAGACGATGATGACACCTGTCTGGTTGAGTTTAGGCTGACAAAATTCAGCAGAGACACCTCAGTGGAGGGAAGAGGATGCTCAGGAGAAGCAGCGCTGGCAGGGCCCTCCTCGGAAGCATAGCTCACTTTTTTAAATTAGGTTATAACTCAATTACGAATGCAAGGCTCTTCATTCCTGACAAGTTTTCCGTAATCTTAATTTGATCTCATGTCAGAAGGGTAAGTTCCGCTGATAACCAAGCCCAGCTAAGAGTTTAACTAGAACAATAGCTGATTAAAAGGGGTTAATAGATATACCTCAAACAGAAGTAAATTAACGGGAGATGCTGTCTGTTGGCTAATGGGATCAGAACAGTATTTGTTTAGTTTATGAATGATTAATCTCCCTCTCTTGGCATTCCTCAGATGCTAATTGCACTTAGGGAGCCCGTGTTTGTTTTTAGAAGAGTTGGAGGTGGCAGAGGGAAGGTGCTGGTTGGCCCAAAGGGGAGCTCATTCACCCCCCGTAATGGGCTCTTGGCACAGAGAGGGGGAATACCAGTAAAACCACACTAAACCAGACCTGACCCCAAAAGTGTGAAACTCTTGAATTAAAGACATCATTAAAGTCATTTAGGGTATTTTATTGGAAAAATTGTAAAACACTCAAATGCACCAAGCGCCAAAACTCCTCTTACCCCCCTGCTACAAGCCCCAGGCATTACCGGACAACAGCGGAATCCCACACCACAAAAAATACTTGGATTTTTCCCTGCAGAAATACTCTGGGCTGATCACAGGAAAACTAAAAGAAAGTCCAAAGGAGGGAAACCACTTCCTCATGGCAACTTTTGCATTTGACAATTCAAAGCAGGAGCGCAGAAGCATTTGTCAGGAGCGCCGGGAGGGGAGCGGTGATTGCCTGGAAGCAGCTACAGATGGGGGGCTCCCTCCAGCTGCTGCTGCACCACTAAGAGGTGACCAAATCATTTTCCTCTCTACACACTTGTCAGCATTTTAATCCTCCATTATCTTTGTACCTAACAACATAAACATGCTATCTCAGCCATACTGTGAATTTACTAGCAAACAAACCGTTTTAAGCCAAAAAAAAGGGTTTTTTTCTATCCAAAGCTTAGCAAGCATGAGGTATTTTTTAAAGAAAGCCCTGCCAAGTGGGGGCCCCAGTTTAGTGAGGTACCAAGGGATGTGCCACCAAAGTCACCTGGAACCACCCAGCACAAACTTTTGGCATGTTTGCAAAGGGCTTATTGAATTTGGAGCCAGGAGGAGCAGTTTTGGAAGGCAGGTACACATCCTGAGCGCAGCATCCTTCCAGTAATGGGTCAAATTATGTTTGAAGCTATGGCGGACGTCTACAGAGATCAAGGTACCTGGTCTCACCGAATTACTGAGCTGTGATAAAGGCCAATTCTTTGTTCGGTTTAGCTTCGAATGTCCCAGGTGATGGTGGGGAATGACTTTATGGATGATTAGGGCTTTACCAAGGCACGAATATTTGAAAGACACAAGGAACATTGGGAAGACCAAGCCAGCACCAATTATGTACAAGACCTTATTTTAAATTTGGGGCAAACCTAAGTGATCTGAGGAGAATCTCACTTTAATCTCAAAATTCTGCTGTTACCAAAATTGCATGCTAGGAAACTGGATGCTCTTTTACTATTCTCCATAAATAACATTACTTTGTGCTGCTCCCAGGTATTTCATTCATCACTGTATCATATAGAAAGCCTGAGCTGAATAAAACCTTCTGAAAGAAGATGAGGAGATGCACTCTGCCTTATGGATTATTTTACAGTTAGCGAAACCATTCGTTTTCTCTACCTGCTTTCCACAAACATGGAAAATAAACCATATACTGGGAGGTGTGACTTCTATTTTTTGCCAAACAGCATTGAAATAAATTCCCCGTTAGGGAAGTCATCTATAAATATTGGTTTTAATAATAAATTACTGGATTATTTGCTTTCCAGCTTGATGGTGCAAGCAGCATGCTGCAAGGATGGGGGAAGCTCTAGCAAGGCAGATTTTTTTTTTTTGGCCAAAGTCTGGTGGGGAGTCAGAGCAGGGGCACAGTGTGGATACGAATACATGGGAGCCTTTGCAAACCCTGGATGAGGGGGGCAGGCATGGCTTATTTCTGGAATATGGGAACAGATGGGAAGCAGCGAAGCACCAGAGCGTTTATTAAACATCCTCCTGTATCACCTTCTGGAGCCATTTGATCCCCCAAGCTACGAGTATTTGTTACCCAAACCAAACTCCAACGGGGTTCTCCTGAGAGCTTATGGCAAGATTGTTGGCCACAATGTTTATAAACCCAATGAGATGCTTATGAGCACAGAAAGGATGTACAGACCTGGCACCCAGCCGTATTGCCCCTGCACCCTCACACCAGGCTTATTGCCTGCAATAATTACAAAAATACTGCTCCTCAAAGTGAAGTGAACCTCATGCCTGGAGGTGTAAGAGGTATAAGCACACATAATGTGCAGGTATGGAGCTGTTGTGCAAAAGAGACTGTGCTAAACCCTTCTTTGAAAACTATTGAACTCACCCAAAGGCAGTGCTGGAAGGGCAGGTTAGACACGGTGACAAGTCTCATGTGCAGCCACTGAGCTTTGGGACCCCATGGATGGTGGCCAGGGGGAAGCCTGGGGCAACGGGTGCCTCTCACAAGGGGCTGGTTGAGTAAGTTTTGCCCTCCAAACCTTTTCCTTCGCACTGAAGACCCACATCTGAAGCTGAAACAGCCTTTTGTAGAGCCCAGAGCAGGCTCCCAGGCAGCAGTTTGAAAATATTCTGTCTTTTGCAGGCGCTTACAGCTGCAGGTAGGTGCCTAACAAGATTTTCAGAAGCACCTGGGCATGTAAAGCACCTCATTCCCAGTGCAAATGCCACCAGGTGTCTGCCTGCATCATTAGGCACTTAATTGCCTCTGAAACCCAGCTCCTGGGAGTGGGATGGCTGCTGCCAGCATCACCCTGGTACTGAGCCTTGTTCTGAGCTGGCTGCACTGCAGAGCAGCTCCTGTGGGATGTGGGGACTCTTGGCTCTGATCCTGCACCTAGTCAGGCTTCCCCCTGCCTCAGTTTCCTCATGCAGCAGCTAAATTATTCCCATGCCTTTGGGAAGTCCTTTGAGATTTCCCACTGATGAGCTGCGCCAGAGAGAGGTGGTACCAAAGGGCTGATTATTGCAGTTACTGCTGAAAAATCCCCTTTACCTGCAAACCTGGAGCACAGCATGGCACCAAGTCCAAAGAACTGGGAACAGGGTTAAAAACACATCCCAGCAGAGCTGCCCTTTGGCTGTCTGTATTTCCAACTTGTCCTTGCACAGAGGGGCTACAAGGCAAGGAAGTTTTTGCTTCTTGCGCAGTGACGAATGGTCTGGCCAGGTAACAAATTCCAGGCTGAAATATGCCTCCTCAGCAGCCCAACAATATGTGATTGCAGTGGGCATTGCATTAATTTGTGAAATGTCGGGTTTAAATTGGTTTTACAGTTCACTGGGAGTGTGAGGCTGCAGCCTCAATAGTAAGTGCCACTTGCACACAACTGGAGGAAATAACAGCAGAAACTGGCCTCTGCTGCTGAGCCCCCAGGACTGGGGCTGGCAGTAAGGAGCAGGGATCAAGTCAGGTGTGAGCTAATAAATACATCTATGCTGTGAGCAAAGAGCACGCTGTATGCAATCATGAAAAAATACACAAGTGCATGCAACTTCGTTGCTGAAAATTGCTCCTGCTGAACTATTTTTGCTCACATTGCTTGAATTTCACTTGCGTGCAACGCTGCAAGACGGGGCTTTGTTTCCGAAAGTGCCAGACAGAAACCATACCTGGGGTAGAAGTGACCCAAATGGCACAAATTCCATGATGCATGATGCACAAACCCTGGAGACTCCAGTTAACTCCTATCTGCAGAAAAGACCTTTCCCTGCTGGCAGGTCCATATTTGCTCTAGTTAAGCATTAGCTCAGGTTTAGCAGGTGCCAGGCTCAGGAACAAGCCTGTGCCTCCCCGTGTGCCATCGCTGTCCCTTAGACCACAGGGCGAGCCGGTCCCCACCACATCCTGCTATTGAATCCCATCAGGTTAAAATGTGGTCACGCATTAGATATCCCTGCAAAACCCAGCAGCTTCCTGCCCTCCAGATCTGTGTGTTCATCCTCAGATCTGCTGGCTTTAGTGCTAAAACGTCCATTCGTACATTTTATCCCTGTTAGCACAGCACAGCCACTGCAGCAGTGATTTCAGGGCAGGAGGTACCTCCCTTCCCATCACTGTGTCCCATAGATGGGATGAGCTACGGCTCTTCTTCACCTCCAGAGCCTGGGGTGAGCTTGCTGAGCTGCTGGCCAGAAAAAAAAAAAAAAAAAAAGCAAGCAAACAAAAAGAGAATCCCAAACAAACAAAAAGAAATAAACTAACCCCCTTTATGCCTGTCTTTTTTTTTTTTTTAAACCTGGAAAATGAACTATAGCCTCTAAGCCCAGAATCCCAAAAGGGTAGTAACAGCAAGTCACTTTTCGGAGTGTAATCACACTTGGAGAGACAAATATCTGCAGCATGTCTGCATGGGCAGGATTCATGCCCAAGAGCTGGCAGCCTCCTCCAGCCCCTTTGAGCCCTGTGAAGATTTTGAGGGTCCTTGGCACAAGTCTGCTGGTTCCTCCTTGGTTGTGTTTTATTTTATTTCATTGTATTTTTTTCCCCTCAAGCAGACCCTGCTCTTGGGAATCATTTGGTCTTTATTCTAATATGTTTCTTAACAGGCAGGAGGCTGCGCTGATCTCCATGCAATGTGTCTATCATCTTAGTCCAGGCATTTTAATTTACACTGCAGTAAAAAATTTGGCACCAAACATTTTCTACTTTGAGCCACAACAGAGAGGCTGTGCCAAAGGCTTGACTGTGCTCACTTCCATCTTCCATTTGGGGGTTGCGTGTGTGGAAGGACATCAGAAAGAAACCCCCCCAAAATCTGAGTTGACAGTTTTTAATCATGTCAGCGTTGCTGACATGACTCTGCCAAACGAATACCTGTCTGTCTGTCCAGAGGAGCTTTGCAGCACGGAGGAATACAGACAGTATCTCCTGAAGCAGTGTCAGAGGCTGTTTCACTCTAGGAATAGCAGAAAATATGGGTTTCTTTGCTTGAGGAGGTCGCTCCGGTGTGGACGGGCTCCCCAAGTCCCTTGGGTAATCTTCGCAGCTGGGTTGGGGAAACCTCCACCAGAGGAATGGGCTTTTGGGGGTCTGCAGGGTCTGTCTCCTGCCTCTCCCATCCACATCAGAGTGATGCGGGAGTGGTGCAGCCCCACGCTGAGCTCCAGCAGCCGAGGGGACTCCTGTGCTGCTGCAATGCAGGGCTGAGTGCAGGTTGCAGAAAACGAAGGACACACAGACACTGCAGAACCAGGTCCGGAGGCTGGAGGGGAGGATCGGAGCCCAACCCGGTGCCGCTTTTCATTTCCCATTCATTTTAAACCAACACCACCCATAATCAAGCAGCCAGCAAAGGGCACCTGGGCATCACCACATTTCGGAGGTGAAGGGGCAGGAATGCAACCAGGAATAGGCAGGACTGATTTTGCACTGCCCTACATTCCTTACCTAATGCTTTGGCAAGAAGCTGGACCCAATTCCTCATTGTTTATCCCCAAAACAGCTCTTGCCTTTGCCAGATAAGATCTGGGGAGAGTCACCTCTCCTCCCCCCTGCTTGCGTTTTTAAGGGAGGGAGCACTAACTCAGCTGGGCACAGGAAAATGCACTGGTGGGAACACACTGATCCAAAACCCTCAAAAAAACTTCAGAAAAGAGCAAAAAAAAAGGAGAAAAGCAGTTTTCCTTCTCTCTTTTCTTGCTTATTTATCTCCTACACTGTTTTCAATATAAAACAAAGGGAGGACAAAAAAGAAACAAAAAGCCACTGGAAGTGGGGGGACAACAGCTTTCCCATTTCTTTTATGCATGTGAATTGTTCCCATGAATTACGATATTTTTGTTTTGTTTTGGACACAAATTCTCCTAAATTAGAAGGGGCAAAAGGTCAAAAAGAACTTCTTGAATAAAAATTCCCAAACAAGAGGCTGGTTTTCCTGCTTCTCTTTCCTTATCTTAGTCTTGATTCTTGCTGATACACAGTGGCTTCGTTTGCTCCTGTACTTTTACTCAGTAAACCCCTTGACATCACAAACTAACCCCAGCTTTTTTTCCACAGACTATTTTCAAAACCTGCATCAACATGAATTTAAAAGATGAACACACCTTCAAAAGACAGAGCAGAAGATAAAAGACACAGAGTAAAGTCTCGGACAATGCGTGTTTGCTATTGCACAAAGAGATGGGGAAACAACCAGCTGTGAGGAACAGCATGAAGAATTGGAGGCATCTTGGTGTGTTGCACGCTGGCAATGCCTCAAGGACGAGAAACAAATGATCGACTGCTGTATTTGTAATAGGATGGAGGGTAAGGGATGGTGAGCAGGGAGACATGGTCCTGTGGCTGGATGGAGTAGGAGGGAGATGCTGGTGAAGCCACAAAAATCCACCAGTTGGGTTGACCTTTGGAGAACATTATTCCTTCATTTTTTCCTGTCTCATTTGCTGTTCTGATGGAGTAGCTGAGGTTCTGGGCATCCGCAGAGTGGAATGGAAAGTAACAAGGGGAAGTGATGGGAAAATGGGGCTAAGAAAAGGAGAAGGGACAGAAGACATCAGATGGGGACACAGCGATTGGTACATGAGGCAATGGTAATTGGGGAACCTGAGTTACAGAGCACAAGGGAAGCAACAAGGAGATGGGAAAAAAAAAGCAGTAATAAATATTTCTGGACCTGTACTATTCATGACAGCTGTAACGGGTGTATATCAAAAGCTCCTACAAACCCTGGAAATTTCATTAAGAAGTCCACAATGCCTGGACACATATGGAATTATGATACTCCTCATCCTTTCCCGTGTCAAAATCCTCCAAGCCTCAGCTACCTTAAAAAGTTGTTTATAATATCTTCTGAGAGTTTACATCTTCTTAATGCTTCCATATAGGGTATTTGCAGCTGGATATATTTGACTGATACAGTGCATTCTTTATGGTGATCATTCCTTGATTAAAAAAAATATTTCTTCTGTGTCAGGCACTTTCTGTCACTATCTACCATAAATCAATTTGTCACATAGATGGTAATAAAACAAGAGGTGTTTGTTCTCTTAAAAACCACGTCCAAGCAGCTTTTGTAGCATCATTATAGCCGTGGTCCAATGTTGGACTCAGTGGTCCTTGCTATGATGGTCCCGGGAGGGCAGGACGGCTCAGTGGCACCAGAGGGTACAGGGGGAAGAGTCAAGGACTCTCCCGAGCATCACTCATGTCACAAGGGTCGCAGTTGTGTCCCAGCACCGGGGAGTGAGGATTGAGCCCTGCACCAGCCACTCACTGCGGACCTCCCCAAACAACCCAGATTCGAACAGAAATGTTTAAAATCCTGGGGTGTCCTGCCCAGAGTAATGGTGCTGCAGGGAGTGGGTCAGTACCTGTGAGAATCTCCATGTATTTTAATAAGAAAAAGTCTTTTTTCTCACCGCAATGACTGGCAGAGTCTCACAAAGTGATGCTGAAGCCACTTGTCCCTTCTGCAAAATATTCTCAGAAATGCTGCTTTGCGAAAAAAAACCCTTGTTTCTCATAGCGAAATATTTTTATTTTTTAAAATTTCCCAGCCTGGAAACACAGGACAAATCGGCTGTGCTGCGGGAACCCGAGCACCAGCCTGGCTGCTGGGCCATCCATCTCCCACTCCTCACTTCCAGAGCTTCTCAAATTTCAGCTTGGCATCTCTGCTCGTAAGTCTACTTAACCATTTTAATAGCACTAAATGGAGTCTGTGTTACTGCCCTTATCTGCTCTCGATGTCTTCCGGGTCACCCATGCTTAGTTTACTGTCAGAGACAAGTTTTTACTGCTGTCAGCACTGCAGCGTGGCGGTACCTGCAGAGCAGCAGGCTGCGGGCTCGGCTCTGCCTTCTTCATCCTCCAGAAAATTACCACCCGCAATCTGATTCCTGAACATTTGTCTTGCGGTTTTCTTAATTGGTGCCATCAAGGAAGTACTGGAGAAAAAAAAAAAAAACAACAAAAAACCCCCACGCTACACAGTGCAAAAGAAAAGGTGATATTATCTATTTACAATCCTTTTGTGCAATGGTAACAATAATTAACATAACAACAATGACTAATAATTAGAATTGCCTGCATTAAGTTAAGGACATGATTTTGTTTTCCTTTGTGCATATGCAAATCTGGACTCATTTTCGTCTCCTCACCAGGGGAAAAAAGAAAAGTGTGAGAGGAGAATAAGTCCACAAGCAGGGAAAATGCATTTAACTGGACATACGCAGAAGCTGCAGGTTCACCCCAGCCCCTTGCTCGCTGCCGGCAGGGGCGACCTCCAGCACCCACCCGGGTTTCCATGCAGGGTGCTGAGGGCTTTGCATGCCCCCTGTGTCTGCATTTGGTGCCCAGGAAACCTGGTCAGCTCTCTTTAAAATCCTCCCAAGCAGAACAATGCAGGTGGAGATGATAAAAGATGCAGAAAAGATGCACACGTGGCTTCATTTGCAGCCCCCTTCACTCCGAGCCCTGAAGGCTGGATCTGCAGCTCCAGCAGCTCAAGAAACTCTTTGTCAAATTAATAGATTTAAAAGTAGAAAACTCCAGCCGAGAGTCCAAGCACACTTCCGAGATCACCCACTCGGCTTTTGCACCAGCAGCACTGATGGAATTACTTTTACTTTACACCAGCATAAATAAAAGCAAGATCAAGTCCCCTGCCTGGAAGATAAGGATGCAGTTTTACAGTCTCTCTCTCCTTATCACACCCAGACTTCTTAATACTTTGGAAGTATAACGAGCAAGACTGAGGAATCTCCCAATGGCTTGGAGGCACTTCTTGCCTCTCCTGCCAGCAAGTGGGCTCTTTTCCTCTAGAAATTCAGAATGCAAACAGCACCGGGGCTGGATAAATGGTCAGTTGTTTATGAATAGATCATTTATTAAATCCCGTTTGGCTAAAGTAATTCCTGTCAGCATGAAGGTGCAACAAATTGCAAATGAATAATCAATCTCTTCTGCAATTTGCAGGGGTGAGAGACCACACTGCCTGTGTGCCCGGTTACTATATTTAGCACAGATACTATATTTTACTATAATACTATATTTAGCACAGATACAGTAAATGCATTCCTACATGGAAACCACTCTCCCCAAAAATCGTTTTCTGATAGTGGGCTGCCGGCAGAGCCTCAGGAGCAGTTTGATGCCCCTGGGTGTGTTATCAGGTTATTTCTGCTGCAGGATGCTCATGGTGGACACGGTGTTACTGGAAAATAAAACCCTGGACACAGCGTTTGAGCCCATGAACTGGGATAAATCAAATGTAATAGCTGTGACTTACCCGAATAGTCACTCCAGCTTTGGAGTTATCTAGTTACAAGCGTGTTGCTCCTGCTTCATCCAATGCTGGGCCTTAATATAACTTTTAAATCATTGTGAAATGAACTTTGCATTTTATTTCCTCGGACTGTGAAAAAATACGTTGCTGTAACCTGTCCTGGGACAGGGACAGAGGCAGCTATTTATATCGTAGCCAGCAAAACACCCTATGAAACATAAAGTAAACTGGAAAATCAATAATAATTATTATAAGAATGTCTCTGGGTCTCTGGTGTGTGGGGCACTGTATCTCCAGGGTTTGCCCCCCACTCAGAGCATTTGCAGCTTTTCTAGCAGCAATGTAGAGTGCGAAGGAAAAGAAGCAACAGGGAAACTGAGGCAGGGAACTATTTCTAAAGATAAGTTTCCGGCACAGCAAAAAGGCTCCATCCTCACTGCCTGAGTCCCCTGGCAGGGAATGGGGATGTCCCAGCCCAACGGGAGCATCTCTGCAGCAGAGCAAGAAGCACAGCGGCTCTGCAAAGCATCACAGGGATGATGTTTTGGGGACTGACTGTTTCTGGCAGTGATTTAAACCCACTCAGGTGAAGCCCTGGACTATTTTAGGGCAGGTTTTTGTGCTGTGCCCCCAGGTTTGGCTTCTCTGCCAGGGCAGCCCCCTCCCCAGGACCCCCCTCCTGCTTCCCACACCCATCTGCAGTGTCTGTGGGGACAATGAGCAGGACATTGTGGTTCTTCTTGTGAGATGCCCATCCCTTGGAGGGGCTCAACCCCACAGTGGTGGCTTGGGCTAGTTTCAACAAGGTGGACTTGCTCTGCCACACTGGAACAAAACCTCCCGGTGGACGGACAATAGATCCCATTGATGGGAAGGGAGGAAAGGAGACACAGGCTGAGATGTGCCTAGGACAGCAACCGGAGCTGCTCTGCCTGCACTAATGCTTATCATGTTCTAAAAACACTGATCTGTGGATCTCACTCCACCACCCAAGCACCTTTTGTGTAAAAGAAACCACTGGAGCAAAATCCCAAGGGAATTTCAAAGCTTGTAGCACTCACACGTTGCTTTTAGATCAGTCTTCTCTATTTTGGAGGCAATACCGCAGGAAAAACTCATTGCCTTTTTTCTTGTCCAACCAGCATTGATGTCCTCGCCACAGCGGTGGGCTCGGGAGGGAGATGGACTCGATGGTGGTGAGTCCATGTTCTTCCCTTCCTTCGTCCCCTGCATCCCTGGCGCATCACACACAAGGCACGCACCGGCTGGCGTCGTGATGGGTTGGGAGTACGAGCTGCCCTGTTGCCTGGCTTTGTTTTGAGTGCGTGCACAGAAGGCAGATAATGGCGATTGATGTGCTTTTTCCTTCAGGTTTACGTTTCCTGTCAGCTGAGCCGCAGATAAACCATAAACACGAAGAACAAACAAACAATTAGCCTCCCTCGGACCCAGGCGCAGAGGCACTCCGCTAAGGTTTATAGCCCTTTTCCAGCTTTACTGCCAAAATAAATCTTTCACCACCCACTGCCCAATCAACCCCAATACAAAAAAGCTTTTATTGTCTGTTGTGTATTTTTTTTTACAGTAGATATTCGATTTTTTATATTTAGGAAACATTAAAACGAGGGTGTGGATAGATAGATGGGGACCAACACGTAAATTATATATCAATCTGGAGGATGTGCTGGCTTAATCCTTCCTGATGTGGGACCAGAGGAGAGGTAGAACAACCTCTGCTTCCTCTGAACTGTGGTTTTCACCACTGCGGGACCTCCACGTGCAGCATCCCTTGGCCTCACGCACCCATCATGGTCCTGTTTGTTCGCTGGTGGGTACATGAGACCAGATTCTGCCTTGCACAAGCCCCAGCATCTACTTTATTACCCAGATTTATTTTTCAAACTGAAAACTTTTAAGATAAATCTGTTTAGGAACCTGTTTGTTTTCCATCCTGCATTTCTATTTACTCATCCAGGTAGGTTTTTGGTCACTGAGTGGAAATTCCCTTCATGGTATCACTGGTGCATCACTGGTATAAAAGGCTGATTCAGTTTTGGTGGTAAATTACCCATGGCCTTTTTTAAAAATTTCATATGACTGTGAATTTTGTCAAAACTTTGTGTGGCAGTTTAATTTCATGTCTTTATTGTCCAGCGAGGGAGAGCTGGGAGTGCTAAATTAATTTCCGTGGTGAGACCAATAAATTCAGCTCTCCTGCTGTAAAAGATACATTAATTTTGCTACATTCCTTTTTTAAATAGGCATAAAGCCACCTGGATAAATACAGGTTGCACACAGAGAGCAGTCATGGACCTGGGCACAGAGAATGTCAGCTGAAATAAATAAATCAGATGTTAAGAATACAGTAGATGCAGAGAAATTTCACTTTCTTTTGACTTTGCTTTTTAGTGTTTTTTATGTGAGGCAAGGGAAAATGCTAGAATCCAATAATCTCATCTACCTTAAAGACATGAAAAGGAGATGGAGAATATTCTCTGGGTTTAAAATATTTAGAGTTTTTAATGTTTAGTGTCAAATATGTAGGTTTTGATAAGCAGAATAAAGGAAGAATTAATCTCACGTACCATGCACTTGCACATGGGGCTGTTCGCTCATTATAGCTTCACTGCCAGTGGACAAACCTGTGCACCATTTTTAATGGACTTTCTTAGGGATAAACAGGGAAACTTGGGACTTGAGCTCTGTTTTCTGCAGGAGTTCAGGAGTAACTTTCTGTTGAACAACGGAAGTTGGCTGGAGATCTCCACTAATATGACTGGGATAACAGAACGATGATACTCATTGACATGTCAGCTCCAGAGATGGATAAACTAGAAGCCCAGCTAAATCTGGGAATAAACTATATTGATGATGCAGAGAGCAGGAGGAATTTGGGTTTGGTGTTTGGCTTGGTGTTCCTGTGGCATTCACTGTCCAGAACTGCAGGAAAATGTTGACATCGTTGTTGGTCATTCAGCTGGCACGTGAAATGCATTGAGTCGCAGGTAGATGTGTTTGCTAGAGAGAAGATGAAGATAAGACACAGCCAGCACTGGCCAGAATTAAGATGTAATCCTGTGAGGGAGGATCATCTTTTAACGGGCTCATTGCAAAAACCTTCCTTCTTTATGCTAGAAGTGAAAAGCAGCAAATCTCAGGCTAGTGGCTGCCCCAGGGACATGTACTTCCAAGGTCACCCGGCTCAGAGCTCTGGATTCAGAGTAGGTTCTCAGAAAGTGCTCGTTTTACAGTTGTTTTCTGAGTCTGATTCTGGTCTGGAGGGTGTCCTGGTATCACAAATTCAGAAGTCAATTAAAGAAACATTGAAGAACTTTTGAGATGAATAATGGGATGGTGCTTTAGTTCCTGAGACTGAAAATCAAAGCCAGGGGCCTCCGGAGGCTTGCCGAAGTGAGGACAGGCAGTGATGCCAAATGATGTCTGAAAGAGCTCCGTGTCCACAAGAATCCTGCTCACGGCAATGCGTTCCCATTTCTTAGACGGATCTCTGTCCTGTGCTGTCTAGCCAGCTCATAGGTTTCCTGCCAAATTCTCCTTGCTGTGCTATTACCTCATCCCTTTGACACACCGCTTGTCCAATTTGACCATTTTTCCTGCCGTTTCAGGAGGGTGAACTCTCCGAGACAAGGACTTCGCATCCCTTGCAGGTCCACGTTGTCCTCTGGCCCGACCCAAACACTGTGTGGATGGGTGCCCCCGGGGTCCTGCAGTGGCTTCTCTGCAGGGACCTTGGGGACTATTTTCTCTGTAGGTCTCAACTGGTTTGGGGTAGGTAAAGCGAGGCAAAGTCACTGCCCATGTCTGTCAAATGCAGTGAGAGAAAATCTATAGGACAAAAGGTACAGCCATATTTCCTCAAAGCTCGTAACATGGTCCCATCACTGGCAAGAAGGAAACAAAGCAGAGAAGTCAAGGAAAAACCCTGAAGATCAACTAACCTTTGTGTGGCAGAGCAAACGTCGGAGGCCGCGCATGTAAATCACCATGCAAATGATACTGGCAAAGCTTTAACGAGATGAAGTAACCACCACCAAGCTTCCTGATGCAGCCCCAAGGCTGGAGAGGAGAATTTCACTCCGCATGAGCGTCCAGAGCTCAGATGCAAACTGCACTTGCAAGGAATGGAATAAAAAGGGCGATTTAAGACAAGGGTGGCCATAAGTGGCAGATAAGAAAACACAATAAAAAGGAAGATTTCTTGCTCTGCAAGTGAATCCATTTACTTCAAGGGTACTGCATTTCTGTGATACAATAGCGTAACATTTTTATTGGGGACTAATTGAGCCAGTGGTATAATTACGACAGTAAATTAAGGCCTGAAGTATACTTTGAATTTAGGAATAAATTCGTAAATACTTCCTTATCAGTGGCATGTAGGAAAACAGCCAGACTGATTTAGCAAGGAGAAATCCTTACAGAGTAGCCATCTCTAGAAAATTATGAGCCCTCTTTCCACATAAAAATAAGTGATACATTAACAGCTTTGACTGTAACCCTTTTATTCATTGTTTGGTACAATCAGTTTTACTAGCGGGTTAATAAAATTTAATTAATAATTAAGTCTTACAATCGGGTATACCCATTTTTGATTACTTTATCATCGCAGTGTATACATCAATGTGCAATGCAGAGGCCAAAACCGATCTGTCTCTCTGAGCGCTGACGTCTGCAAGCCAGAAACGGTTTGCAGATCCAGGTCCAAACCTGCCAGCGATGGGATGCCCTTTGCAGAGGAGCATGTACCTGCAGGCTCCAGCTCTCAGAACACTCCTTAGGCTCTGTGTGAGATCCAGACCTCGTCTCTGTACCCAAAACAGAACTGATCCTCACTGTTCCCAAAGCTGTGTCCTTTCCTGGGTACCCACCGTTGAATTGGTACCCACCAGTGCAGGTGCAAGCAAGGGAGAAAAGCTGCTTTGCCTTTGAGCTTGGGGAAGTAGTAAGGGAGGGTCAGAACAGCTCTTCTCGGACAGACAGACTGCGTGTGGCTCTTTTGCCTGCAAGGCTGAAGTAGAGGTCTTGAAACCCCAGGGTTTCTGCAGTCTGGCTTTGCTTACTGGTTCTGGCCATGCCCATCCAAACAATCTCCCGGTCAGGAAAATAGAAAGGCAAATAAGCAACAAGCCAGAAACGCTCTCAGTCGGTTCCTCCTTTCCCAATCACTATGCAGATAATTACTGTCCAGGATATCCTCAAATTAGATTAATAAATCAAACTCCAGCTTTTCCACTGGAGTAAGTTTTTTTGCAGTTCAATGACAGCCTGGGTGTCTTATGTGTTGAAGAAAGATTTAGCCACATGTATACCCAGCAGAAACTGGATATTAGAAAGGAGGAAAGCCCTTGAATAATGTGTTTAATGCAGAAAATGCCATCGAACTGTTTTTTATGGAAGTGTATCCCTCAGAAACTGCTGACTTCTCTTTTATTATATTTAGCAATACAAATAGCTGAGGACTGTGTTTGGGCCCATTGCAGATAAAGTGCTGGGAAGACAGTTGGGGAGTGAAGGGACATTTATTTCTCTTACTAAGATCTGCACCATGCTGCCACAGCCAGTGAATCTTATCTCTAAGGCTTTTCTTGGGAATAAAGCATTTAGCCTTTGTAGCCGGGTCTTGTTACAAGGAGCCTAAGAGAAGATTCAATTATGTGCCGTGACACGGGGAAAGGGGATGAGCAACATCTAAGTCCTGATGCAAAGGGAAGAAAGTCGTGCGGTAATCACTGATTCCCTGAACCGCACACTGGAGATCTGATTGACCGCAACAACGTGAATATAGAGAGAAAAAAGAAAGATGAGAGCCTGGAGTATTCTCTAAGACAGCCGTGATCTTGGGGATAGGCTGCCTGCAGATATGCTGTCCTGTGCTATCAAGATCTCTATAGTGTTTCTCCTTGGAAGGGTTTACAGATAGAGAAATATTGCTCTCCCCAGAGATTCCCCTAGGAAAGAAAAGCAACAGCTCAATGAACATCCCTTCCTCAAGGAAGGCGATGTAGCAGTCTTTGAATTTATTACTGTAATTGCTACAGGAATTATTAATAACCTTGCTATATCCTTGCTAACCTTGTCTCAAAACCAGTCAAGACCAGGGGATGATATTGCACGAGTGTACCCATTAGGCAGTTCTATACTCTTGCAGATGGACTTGACAATATTAAACCCTGGCCAGATTTGGCCCAATACGGTGCCAATCCCCTGCTGAGCTGGAGACCTGCTCGGAGGATGGCGTTCGCACCAAGCTGCCAGCACGTCCCATGCCCCGCTGAGCCTCACCTCCATGCCAAGGCACCCAGGAGCAGATCCAAAAGCAGGGCAACCTGCTGGGTTTTCATCAAAGGCTCATTTATCTCTGGTGAAAGTACATGACCGATCAAATGTTTTGCCTTGATTAACGATGCTAATTAAGCTAATGGATCTGAGTAATTTTACAATTGATATTTTTCTGTAATTTTGTTTTTGCTCTGCAGTAGCCAGAACTTACTGCCCTGTCAGCTGCTCTCCGTCATGTTCAACATTATGCACAGACATCATCTTTAAGGTCATATAAATAAACAAAGCAAGAAAGCTCTTTGTATTTATCTCAGCCCTCCCCCGACACCCGCTGCACATTCTCAGGTTGTACAACAAAGCCAGATTTCAAAAGGAGGGAGTAAAGTCACCAAAAGCAATATCCTAGCAGAGAAAAAGATGGAATTTGGGGGTCAGGATGTTAAATTTGGCTTCTAGAAACTCAACTTCTCATCCCAATTCTACTACGAGTATCCTGGGGGCCGTGAAGGAGCCACTTTGTTCCTCATCAGTAAACTGGATAAACGAGGCAGGCTGTTGGCTTGCTGCGGCAGAGGCTGCAAATGAACTGTGTGTGTAACACACACACAATTTTGGACTCAACGATCTTAAGGGTCTTCTCCAGCCTAAAAGATTCTATGATTCTATAATATGGGTATAGATGTGTAAGGGAGAGGGATGCTGAGCTAGATTTGGGCCACGAAGGTGATGCTGTAATGCTAACAGAATACCCGAGGGACAGAGCGTGTCGATTAGGTGGTATTGCAAGAGACTGTTTGCATGGCACAAAACCTCTGTGCACATGTAGGAGCAAAGAGCAAGAATCGGGCATGCATTTCGTGGGTGCAGTATTGCACACACTGAGGAGCCTTTAAAAACCCTGTCAGTTTTATGTAGTGCCTCAATCCCCACAGGTAGAATTTGTGGGTCTTTATTTGTTTACAGGACACCATCAACCAGAAAGCCATGTAGCTACCAACCATGTAATTACACTGTAAGGCAAGTTCCACATGTTGACAGGGTAAATAAAATACCAGCTTATTTTTTCCCCTCTGCCAGAGAGAGGGTTATCATGAGATCTTACAGCTGCGAATTATGTAGTAATTATGACTTCAATAAGCAGGCAACTTCCAATATCGTTACCAAGTGATTACCAGGAACAGGAGACTGTTGTATACTGGATCCACATGAATCACAGACACTGGAGACTGATGTGGCAGCTCCAAACACCATTCCCACCAGTCCATTTTCCAGTTTTTATCCAGTGTAGTTTCAAACACCTCAAACAATGGCTTCCATGACCAGCCCTTGGAGATGGTTCTGCCCATCAGGAGGAGAAATGCTGAAGTTCATCCCTGTAGCCCTGGCTGTATTTATGCCCCATACTCCTCAATAACAACCACCCTGGCCCTGGCTTCAGCCTCCTGAGTGTGCCTTAGGCTGATGGCTTTAGAGGAACTGAGCAATGAGCCAAGAGCAAGAAAAGCTCCATCCAGCCTTACTCAGCATGCTGCTAAAGCAATAATTATATATGTAGTGCTACAGCTCAGCGGATAGCACTGGGCAATATCCGTAAGCCTAAATCTTGGCAAAACTTGCATAAACGTCTAATCTCTCATGCTGAGCATGCTTGCAAGAAGTGGCATACCTGGAAAACGAGAAGGCTGTGTGGGTGAGAAGAAGAAATGAATAATGATTTGGGAGGTGTTCATATACTTTAGGTTTTATGCTTGGACTAAAACAGCATTTTATTATGTGTATATTTAGTGAACCTAGAAACAAGGTCAATGGGTCAAGAAGTAAATAACTAAGAGGCGTCAAGGTGTGTGCCCTGTTCTGTGTGAGGGCTCTGAGGAAAGAAGCAGGAGCTAAAGCTTTGGATCTGCCTGAACTGCAGCAGAATTGTGTTGTGAGGTGGAGCCCATGTTGCTCGGAGAGCACAGTCCTCTTCCCACGGGAGCTGCTCACCTCTAGGTCAGCAGCTGGGGGACCCTGGGCTCCAGATTTTGCATCTCTTGGGTGAAATAGGTCTTTGCCTTGGCAGACGGTCCATGGCCAGATCTCTGCTGAAGCTGAACGAGTTACACCTGAACTACTGCCCAGGGGTATCACACACAATCAGACCTACTTCTGAGTATGTGCCACATTCATATGAGCAAAGCCACATACTTTTCTTCAAACTCTACAGCCTTTTAATTCAATTTTTAATTATTATTCCTTATCATGCTCGGTGTGTTTCTACTGCACTTAGGAAACTGTCTCTCGTGGTTAATTTAACACCTGCAAATTCCCAAAGCTGTTAACCTAAATCTAGTGGATGAAGTCTTTGCCATACATTTAAAAGATCATGAGGTCAAGTCTACTTGGGACTGAGCTTTTGTTAGTAAGCCCACAGGGTATCTATTTTACTTCCTTTATACAATAGACCACTGTAGGCCTTTATACTTATTTATCATCATTATTGGAGACATTCTGCAGTTGACTGAAATTTTATGCAACAAAACAAAATCTCAGAAGTGAGTGCTTTCGGGAATATTTCTTTACCATACCCTGCTTGAGAAGGACAAATATTGATTCAGAGACTTTGGGCACATCGATTATCCTTTTAGGGAAAGCACGATCACATTAATAAATCTTGGAATTTTGCTCTTTGCGTTTCTGAGACACTGTTTTCTCAGCACAGTCACATGCTGAATAACTGATTAGCGTCTCTTTTACTTGTTTTGGGTTTTTCCCTCTAACAGTACAGTGCCAGTTCCGTTGAAGTGAATGTGAGCCTTTTTGCTGCCACCACGTAAAGTCCTGCCTTTCCCCCTAAGCACATGTACAATACAGAAAGGGTCACTAATCTTAGCTCATAGACCTCTTTCAAATGACAAGCTATTACTTCCTCAGCCTGTAAGACCTAAGGCTTGGCTGCCCCTTTTCTTAAAAATGGAGGGAAAAAGAAAAACCTCGAGGGGTAAACCAAGGCCAAGCTTTTCAGATGGTTTTGAATGACAAGAGAAGAAAATTTCAGTGTCCAAGGTCACCACTCATATAAATTTCTATCATCCTCCTCATTCAGGCTAGAGGACTGTTAATTTTATTATCTCAGAAGATCTCCTCTGCCCCTATAATTGACTGAGAAGGTTCAACATTGCTGGTAATCTGAGAGGAGGATCTGTGAGCTGCCATCACAGACCAGGGGTGTCATCTTCTGATCTCCTCCTCATGAACTGTAAGATCGACGTGCTCGAGACTGTAGCTGGCCAAGAGATCCAGTGCACTTACAAGTTCTTAGGCAAAAATACCCAGCAGAACTGCTGAAAAAACTACTCCTTCCTCCTTCTCTGAGAGTATGGAAAGCAGATGATGGGTCAAAAGGGTGAGGGTGAGGCTCTGACATGTCCCAGCAATGACCCTAAAGGAGTGGCTGTTTTTCCTCAGATGAGGAGCAAGCAGGACAACCATCATGATAGCAAATGATGCCACTCTCCTTGAGCCTAGAGGAAATCTTTTGGAGGACGCCTGTGACTCCGATAGATCAGTGGCAGGTCAGATAGTCCTCAGAAACACATATGATATCGGCACCTTCCTGGCACAGCATTCCCAGAAAAGCCACTCTTGGCCAATTTCTCCTGAAGTTGAGGCAGGTAATTTGGCCTCATAAATCAGGGATTGTGGGGAATCGCATCGGAAGACTGGACTTGCAGTTCATTCTTATCAGTGTTTCTCAGGTCTTTGCTTGCTGTCAATAGCCCTCTATTTGATGTGGGAAAAGGCATTATAATACAGCTGTAATTACAGTCCTCTCTTTTCGGAGGCTCCTCAGCAGTTACAAATGTGTGTTTAAGTCAAAGGAATTGTGCTGATGTGCAGCCGATGAGGATCTGGTCTTCGGTTTTAGAGACACCACTTGTAATTTGCTTCAATCATTTTCCTGCAGTGAAACAGCATGGCAAACTATCTATACACAGATGAGAAGAAGCAAACAGTATTTTCCCCAGTTTTAAACAGATTTAAGCATGTTGTTTTATAGGGAGGACACATACTCACCAAGTTAGGAGACAGCCCAACGCAAACCATACCACCTTCCCACCGGAGGACAAAGCACAGTCCCCTGCTCATGTTTTTTCAAGTATATGTGGCACGTTACCTTAAAAAAGAAAACAAATAGGAGACATTTCACAATGCATTTTTCTTCTGGGCGAGTGGAAAAAAGAAGCTGCCAGGACAAAAGTCAGACCCATCTCCTTCTGCCCTGCAGAAAGCTGCTGGGTTGAACGCAGGGGAGGAGTGGTACTTGCCATGTCCCCAAACCCTCCCTGCTCAAAAAAACCCCCCGATTTGCAACCTGTCAGTGCTGGGACCAGCCTGGCAGCTGGAGGTGACTTTGCATGATGCCACTGTGCCTGTTAGGAGGGGGAAGACACCTTGCAGATGATAGCTCAGCCCCCACGAACGCGGCTGCCCTTCCCCAGCGCTTGCTCTGTCCCTTCCCCAGTGAGGAAGGAAACCTGAGAATACTTTCTGGTGAGAGCAGCAAGCTTGACAGGCTCATAAATATCACACCGCGTACCCTTCCTTTTCTGTCCTTTGAGAGAAAAGACTGACACTAAGGAAGCATTTGATCACATTGGATTTGTGCCATTTTGCGGCTTACCTGAATGAGCTGAAGGGGAGAGCTGGGAGCAGCAGAGACTGGGGGAATTTCATGGATGCAGCGGGGTTGTTGATGGAGAGACAGGGCAGCCAGGATCTGCATGAGATATTGGTGGCTTTGTTGGTCAAGTCAACTGGAAACATCCCCGTTGCCCATTATGGAGCTGAAGACAGAAGGGAGTGGAGCAGGGCTGGGTGCTGAAGGTGCCTCCCTTTGGACAGCCCAGTGCATGTGGCTCCTGGGTCACACTTTCTCATGACTTAAAGTGAGGGGGATGAGGAAGAAGAATAAATTTTGTCCTATGTCACCCTGGTGTATTTACATCATGACTTCTCCAGCTACACCTACGTGCTGCTGGTGCACATGGGATGCAAGGCACCATGCGATGGGTATCACCTCGATGGTCCTGGACATTCAGTGTCTCTGCTCCATATAATGCATTTCCAGCCCTATTTCCCCTTGCTGTATATTTATGCATGAGAAGGATGAATGCAGAAACAGCTCTGCATTTGCAAACTAGTAAAAGGTAAAAAACCAGACCATCTCTAACAATGAAATTGAGCTCTATAGCTAATTTCTCCTCATTTCCAGGGTTTGTGGCTGTAAATTTTAGCTCTTGACACAATCTCTAGTTGGGACAGATTGGCCTTTTGAAAACCACTCTTACTCTCACTTTGGAGCTCTGGTTTGCCCTAAGATATGGGCTCTTAGTTTGCAAATGCAGTGTAAATTTATAGTGCTATGTAGAAGAGAATAAATGATTCTTTATACCAGGTCCTTGGATTTTTTACAGCTCCTATGAATAAAATATGAAAAGACTTGAAAGGCTTTATTAAATAAGAAGGTGGGTGTCTTTAGAATGATCAGTATATAGGCATTGTACTGGTGTTGCGAATTGTTGGTTTTGAAGCCTTTGGGGTAATCTATAGTTGATCCAAATGACAAAATCAAAAAATACTTTTCATTGCTAGATGTGGAAATACCATCCAAAGACTACACTGACCTTCCACAAATCTTTATATATATATATATATATATATATATATATATAAATTTTTTTTTTTTAAATAAGGAAATGGAATAATTGAAGGATAAAATAACTTTTCAGATGTGGTACCATGACTGACAGATTCACATTTTACATGCGGGATAACTCTTCCTTCTTGCTAGGGAAATCCCAAACTAAGTTCTTCCTTACTGTGTTTACCTTCTTGTCTACATATATTTGTGGTTTGTTTATTTTTTATTATTTTGTGTGTGTTTTTCACATTAGCACTTGCTTAATGTATCACAGCACATCATTTACTTTGCTCTGTAGCTCCAAGACCTCTGCATACCTTTCGCTCCTCACAAAATGAATTGCTGGCTCGAATATTCAAATATAAAAAGAATACCATCACACAGTATACAAGCAATTTGTTATCACAGTGTGCAAACAAGGTAGAGAGGGGAATATGCTAGAGTAAATTTTATGTATAGCTACTGTGTAAATTTGCCCATTTCCCATGAGTGGTATTGTCACTATTAATCGTAATAGTGTTTCTAATATGGCATATTTCCAATATTTTCTCCTTAATTAGGATTCTGATCATACAACCTCCGTTTCATTCCTGTTGTGCTTCCCCTTGGCTTCCTGTAACCTGCCCAGCTCTTGTGCAAATGGTGACGGCTGGTGGCACAGGGGAGGAGCAGGCAGGGCCACCCTGCGGCCACCACGTCACCCAAGGACAGGCAGCGTGTCCTTCGCGCCCCTCCTGCGTGTGAAGCCCGTGGCAGGTCCGTGTTTGCAGAAAATGTTGTTTCTAACAGCAGGCAACTGAGCAAATTTCTGTGTGCTGCTATCTGCTCCTGGGTCTTTACTAAAATGCACATTTGTGTGTAGGTTTGGGGGAAAATGAGATTGTTTGGAGAGCAGTACTATACAGTTCTGTAGGAAGAGAAAGGGAATGAGGCAATTTCTAAGGAGACCTGGCTGTGTGGAGTGCCCTTGACCATGACTGCAAAGGGTTCCTGACAGCACTGATGTGCAGCAGGAGTCTGGGGACAACAGCTCCAGGTGAGGGGCCCAAGGTGTGAGCAGCACGTCTGCAAGAGCCATCCACCTAAATGATGAGCAAACTACTATCTCTAACTGTTTTAAAGCGCAATTTCCTCACTTATGCACACAAGGTTTAATCCAGCCTGTCCTTACCTCTTCCTTAACCCTGCTACCATGACTTCTGCAAGACCCTGATGCATTCTCTTCACTCTTTGTTATTTCAAGCACACAACTCCCCTCATTTAAAAGAGACATAGAAAAAGCATTCTTGCATGGAGGTCGTACAAAACACACCTGCATTCCTGCTGCCAGTGTCAGGTACAGGATGCTGATGCTGTGCCAGTGGAGTTTTTTTTTTCCTGGAAAACGCAAGCAGGTCAATAAGAGAGGTAAGGGAAGACAGCAAGTAGCTGTGGTAGCATTGAAACTGTTAAAAAATAGATCTGGTTTTGTTTAAAAGCTAAAGTAAATCCTATAGGGAACCTTCACATATTCTCTTCATGGGAGGGTAATTTTTCTGCAACAAGCTTAAAGAGTTCCTGCTCTGTAGTCTCAAGCAAGACCTTTAACTTCTTCTGTCTCTGCCTCCTCAAGTACAAAGGGAGAACAGTAGTCTTATCCTGCCTTGGTAAACACTTCAAATGCCATGGAAGAGGCATATAAAGTATCTCCTCGTCCTATGAGGTGAGAAGGGCAAGGCAGAAGATCTTCACACACCACGGATTAGGAGAGCTCCTCTGGAGCATCATCAGTTTGACCCATTTTCTGCCCTTTCCAATAGGAGATAAAACAGGAGAAGAGACATTCTCAGCTGGGCTTGAACCAGTTCAGCCAGGACTGGGGCTATTCCGGCAGTTCCAGTATTAATCCTCTGGGGTTATAACCTGTCCTTAGAAAAGAGGTAGAGCAGATTATCCTCTTCTTTTTCACCTCTGAGAAGTGTGGGAATGGAACAATTTATAAGGCACCAAAAATAACCTACAATCCTTTCAAATACCCAGAGGAAAGAGAATATTCAGAGTCCAGTAAATAAATGGGGACAGTGTTGCTACGACCCTTCCCAGTCTCTCGTGGTCCGAGTTCCCCATTATGCAATAAATCAATAGCTATCTGTTATATGGCTTTTTTTTTTTAATAAAAACACTTCAAAGTGCTTTGCTTTCCCTTAATTAAAAACACATCAAGCCATGGATAAAGCTTTGTGGAATGGCTTGTTGTGGCATTGCCTTTTACAGCTGGCAAGCAAATTTCTAATAAAATGGTTTTTGAAAGGAATATTGCCTTCATTCAAATCTCCTATAAAAACTACCCATCCATTAATTCCAATTAATGACACTACAGCATTTCCACTAACACTGGTAGTAATTCTTGGTTAATGGATGATTTTCAGCAAAATCAGAATCAATGTAAGTTTGGACAGGACCCTTGCAGAATTAATTTACTGCCCCGATGCTAGTTGAACCAGAGCACAGTGGTCTTCTCAAGCATATAAATCACAGGAAAAAAGCCCCAAAAGCCATGAAAAAAATGAAGCTGTGACTGCTCCATCCAGAGAGAAGGGAGTGAATTCAGGTTGTGAGAAAGCTGGGGCAAGTGACAGCTGCTGCGAGTCTGCAGGGCTTCACTCAAGCAAGATGCAACATTTTCTCCCAGCTACAGGTCTCTGGATTTCTTCCTCCTGAGCTGAAGGTCCAGGTCTCAGTGGGACTGAGAAGCAACAGCCAGTGTCACGCTGGGAGCAGTGGGGAGATAAAAAACAGGACAAAAATGTTATATCTGATTAAGGGAGTTGCTGGAAGGAACTACGGATGGGCCTCTGTCTTTTTGCTCCTCCAGTTGTATTCAGGTTTTTTATAAATATATGTATACACACACACTGTATAGATATGTATATATTTATGTTAATATAAAATCTGAAACGTTTTCTGTTCGGTCGCCAAAAGGGAAGAGGAGAACCAATTACACACTGAACTGGTCAGGAAATATTGAGTAAAAATGAAGTTTCTGTCTGATAGCTTCTAATGAAAACTGAGGAGCAGAGCACACAAGACATTTTACTGGGGACTGCATGGGAATAAGAGGCTTTGACACACAGGGATAAGACGAAAATTCACTCTGCCCCTAACAAAGAGATTCACCTGGTGATGGGAAGGGTTAAGGCACATCTTCCTTCTCCTAAAGGACTCTAATTAACAGCTGATTATGTTACTTAATCTATGCATCTCTGCCTACCTGGTTGCTCCTTTGTCCTTTTGGAGAAAAACTGGTAAAACTTAAATTGTTGACTTGGAAAAGCAATCATTCTGCAATCACCTCATTGGAAGGACTAACAACATCTCTGGGAAGTCCACATGAACACCAAAAAGGGTGGATAGCAGTAAAATCCAGACGGACCAAGTAAGGCCCTTTTCCCCTTTTATATATCATCAGTTTTACACCGTTACTGGTGACCTTACTGCACGTGGAAACCTTTGCGTGTAAGAGCAAAATAAATTGCAATTAATGTAAAATTAGCCATGTATGCAAGGAGGTCTGGGATGCACTAATTTGCATCTGTTCACCAAAATGTGCCCGTCGATAGAGCACAAGCAGCAATAACAAAACAGCCGTCGTGTTGAAACCCACTGGCAACCCATCAGCATGGGCCCAAACCCTTGAAACCCCCCAAAATATTGAGCACATCCCATAACAGGTCCTCTCTGGATAAAAAAAATTCCCACTGCTCAGCTGGAAGGAGACCAAAGAAATGCCTGATGGGATGCCAGCACATCCCGGATGGTGACGGGGCAAATATTCAGACCTTTCCTAAGCTCATTGACCATCGCTGGCTACTTCCAGGCCAGCGGATGCTGAAAATGGTCTTATCGGCAAGAGGCTCAGAGTGATCTGGGATCGAAGGCTTAAGAATAGAAAGGGAGGTTATTTATGCTTTATTTCATGTATCAATACTGTGCAAAAAATGCAAAGACCAGCAACATGAGAGATTTCTGAAAGAGAAAAGACACAAAGGCAAGCTGGGGGATCACTAATGTAATTCTTTTCTTCTTTTTTTTTTTTTTTTTCTCCCCAAAGCATTCATTTTCGAATGATTCAGCCGTGCAATTCAAGTCAACTCCCCTTTTGTATTGTGGATTTAGGTAGAAAACCCAAAGGGTGTTTATTTTACAATGTATTACAGAGAACCGGCATTAACAGCCAGAAGTGCAAGGATCACGAGCGCCGGGGCATGAGCCGCTCTCGCAGCAGCACTCGTGGGCTGGGCTGGGTCCCAGCGAAACTCCACGAGGGATCCTCATCAGCATCCCTCCCACTGCCACCAGACAGGGCAACTTAGTAGAAACAGCTTCCAAATCACAGAGCCCTGTAACCTGTCATTTTCTGGATGGCTTTATTATAGCTTTCCATGTCTGCGGTGTCAGAAAAAACCAACCAAAAAACCACAACAGGTTCATCCTTTGGCAGGTTAAAGGGATTGCGGGGTTTCCCGGCTGACGGTAACATCGTGCTGTGCAAACACTGGCAGCAGAGGGAAATATTATTTCAGCTGATAATAAGGAGCATTAATGAAAGAAGCTGCATCTGCTGGGTTGTAGCAATGTGTCTAAACACGAGCTCCAACAGGCTGTTGGAAATTCTCCTGCTGGCCCCAGGGTGGTTCATGCTCAGATTTCGGGGCCCGTGGGATGCAAAGCATCACCCGAGCCCCATGCAGGGGTTTCCCAGGGAATCTGTTGTCAAACAAGGTCTCAATGTTGCATTTTGAAAACTTAATTCCAACCCTCTGTCAGTGGAAAACGTGCTTAACACCGAGCCGTTCAATACGACTTAAGCACTTGCCTAAAGCTAAGCAAGTGCTTAAGCATTCACCTGGTTAAGGATTCTTTCATGAACCATGAGTAAGACATGATGTTTTTTAAACTGATTGATATATTTGGAATAAGTCAGTATTAATGATCATGTAAATTAAAATCTGGAAGACATCCAGCTTTTTAAAAGCTTCATCTGACACTGCGGCTTCTTGCAAATCGACTTCGTGTTCCAAAGATACCAATATGGAAATGTGCTTTCACTCACAAATATTTCTGGGTACAGGTTGCCTTTTAAAGAATCTCTAGTAATTACTGTGACAAAGCGATCATGAGGGTCATCTGGCTTTAAGACCAATTTGGAATACATATTGTTCAAAAAAACACAAACATGCCCATCATTAATGGAATCAGTTAAAAATAACAATAGTAAGATGCGTGGATGTTCTTTGCCTTGTTTGCTTACTCTTTCTCACGTGACAGCGGTCACCCAGGAGAGACAAAATGTCAGGGTTCGGAGCAACCCACTCCTTTCTGGCATCGTTTTTGTCCACTCCATTGAATCCTGGATTCCCCACCAGTGCAAGAGCCACCGGTTATTTTCCCTTCCCTGGGCACATCCACATGCTGGAGCATCACACCCAAAGGCACGTGAGCACCCCAAATACATCTCCCAGTGCCAGCACTTTCTGCATCATCTCTGTCCTTCAGTGATGTCCCTTTGGCCTCAGCTAGAGCCGTTCCAAGGGAGAGATCCCAGGGCTGCTGCATATACTAATCTTGTAAACGCTACTCGTTTTTGCCCAGGCTATCAAAGTAAAATGTCTCTACAGTGCAGTACATTTATTAAAGCCCTAATGGAATTAGAGTCCTCCCACCAAAAAGCCAGATGGTTGGTGTTTTTATGTTATTAGTTAATGCAATTTAGTATTAAAGTTTTCCGTTTAAAACAGTGCGTGTTGTTTTCTTTATGACATCTGCTTATATTCTGCCAGGAAGACAAAGTTATGTTTAAATCGGGCCTTTCCTTTATTAATGAAGTCAATTCAAAGAATGACCCAAATGAAGGAGATATTCAGTTTTGGAAACAATCACCTTTTATTGCTGGAGGCAGTGCTGGCTCTGGGAGCCGTAATGCTGAGCATGCACCCAAAAAAACCCTTCAATGTCCATTGTGTTTAACAGCCACCGAGAATCAGGAAGGAGAAATAAAAACTGCAGAGTGTCACAAGAGACCTCATATTTTGGTCGCCATAAAATATCTTATTCACAGTGATTGGCAGCTGCCAGTGGCACATGGGGGGTTGGAGGAGGGATGTCCTTGGGCGAAGAGTGCTCGGATGGCCACACGCTTGTTCGATCCTCATCATTCATTTCAAAACCCACTACCATAGCGCAAAGGCAACTCCAAAGACTATTTCACAGGCAGGCAAAAGGCTCAGTTGCACACAATGCCACTTCCCTCATTTTATTCTCTTTCTTCTTCCTTCAGTTTATAGGTGTTTTACGATATAACAGCAAGGACAGGTCCCTCTCTGATCATACTGGGCTTCCCCAATGCTAATGAAAAGATGCTCTAAGGGGGATGCAGGACCTGGTGTGGGAGGACCCGAGGGACAAACTCCACTCCCAGCCGCAGGATGCACTGGGGGTGGCACAGGAACCAGAACCCAGGCTTCCTCCGGTCGTCGTGGAGGATGACTTTGCCCCTCAGGTCGGTGTCATCTAATTCCCCACTCTGGAGCTGCAGTCTTATGTAAAACTGCTGCAATTTACTGGTTATCTCCTTTATACCAACCCCACAGCCTTTTCCTTTTCATAGTGCACTGTCATTACTGACCTTTCACATTTAGGATTAGGCAGAATGGAAGATAAAATCTTCATTCGACTCAGATAAATTTTGATTTTCTTTTTACTACATATTCTCTCTTTTCTTTCTTTTTCTCTTACTTTTTTTTAAATACATGTATCTCCAAGAGCCATCCAAGCAGCAGCAATGCCATCAAGCAAATGCTCTCAGCAGTCATCACAGTTGTTCTGAGACGTGAAATTGTGAAATACCCACAGATTTGCACTGCAAACATTACCATAGCATTTATGGACACGCACTGCCAAGAGACCTGGGCCAGATTTTGTCTGGATTAATCTCTAACCCAACTGAAGCCAGTGAAGAAAAGTCAAACTAAACCAGTGAGGATCTGAGCTGTAACTTGGTTGCTCTTTTCCTGCATATTAACATTGCTTTTAAGTCAGTAACTATCTGCTAATTAGGAAACTACGAAAAGGTCTCAGATCCATCTCAGACAGGAAAAGTGAATCAGCAGAACAAAATGAAGTTTTTTTCAGTTGCCTAGACACCATCCTCTTCCTGGGACATCCAGAGTGGATTTCATGGCTGCTGGTCTCAGAACAGAAAATAGGATGTCTTAAAAATGGGTATCTGGGAGACACATCTGGAAAGCTGTTAAACTGCAAAGCACAGATTGACACACAATAATGACATACAACGGATTCTATTCTATTCTACTCTATTCTATTCTATTCTATTCTATTCTATTCTATTCTATTCTATTCTATTCTATTCTATTCACCACCACTGCATGCGCACCTTACCAGAAGTGCATTGCGCAGTGCAGCTCACGTCTGTCACGCACGACAGATTTCCTTTCCTGCCTCCTCTCTCCAGGCCTGGAGCTGGGTTTAGGGCACAGTGCTTTGCATTGCAAATGCTCAGCTTGTTCGATTTCTAGATGCCTGTAGTACTCTGGCTTCACAAGAGACAAGAATTCCTCTGTGAAAGTGGGCTGCACTGCAGGGTATTGGACATCGGGGTGGTCTAAGTGCTCTGAGAAGAGCATGAGGCAGCTCACACCATGCAGAAGAGCCTGTTCCTGGCTTGTACAGGTTGCTCAGACTTCACCAAAGCAAAGGGTGAGGTGATTTTAACAAAGTGTTTGGGCTAAGGAAGGTGGGAATGGTTGTGGCTACACAGATCATCTGACTACAGAGCGTTCTGCATCTGGGGATCTCGAACAGCCTGATGCAATTAATATAAAATTCAACAGTCCAGAAAAAAAGCAGAGCTCAACTTATTGTTTGCATGCCAGAAAAACTTCAGCTTGCTTTTTCTTGCCTGTTTTCGTGTTCTGTATTCTCTTGCCAGCTTTAGAGAGCACCTTGGGGAAGCGGTGCCATGACCCTGGGGAGGGTAGTACAGGTGGTGCAGGAGCTGGGACAATGCTCAGGACACGAAGGACATCACTCAGCACATGGAGGACATCACTCATCTCCATGTCTTGCCTGACTCCTGGTTCCAGGAACAAAGGCTGGGGTCAGGCTGGGGTGCCTTGGCTGTCTTGGACTTCTGCGCCCCTCAGTATTGGCAAGAGAGGGTCAGATCCAGCTCCTTGAGTTCCCTAAAATTCCTAAACCAAGACATGAGTCCCAGGGTTTGCTCCTTGGTGTTTCTCTGGTAGGAAACAGCACCTCCTCCGGAAGTGCTGCCTTCATCCTGCTGGGACTTAGGGAGCTGCTCGAGAAATTGGAGTCATTCAGCTGTGGATGAAACTGCCCTCTCCTCTCTGCTTTGCTGCAAGAGAGAAGTGCTCCTCGGAAATTATTCTTTTTTTAAAATTTTTTTTCCTTCACTTGAAGCATTTCCTGTAAACCAGAAGATATATGACTGTTTCAAAGAGTTTTAATACTTTTACCAGTAACTCCGCAGCGCAGTTATGAAGAAGTGAGGCATTGCGGCTGAAGAAGTGCATGGCAGTTTAGAAGATTTAATAGAAGTCGATTTTACACTTACACACATTAACATTCACATGGGCTTGATGAGAAAAAAAAGCACCATCCAGTATTCTCAGTATTCTCACAGCTACATGATGCTGTTTGCCAAAGCCTTTAGTTATAATTAGTCAGATTAAACTCCATCCATAGATAGCTTCGACTCCATCCAGAAAATCTACCTCACTTTCTATTTTTACAAACCATGCTGACAATAAGTACTCTCGCATCTGACAGGATATATTGTCTTTGCCCGTTGCCTCTTATAACCTGACAGTGAAAAATGTATACTTCAGCATCCAGGGAGTCATTTGTTACCTCTCCACTTCCTTCTAATTAATGAAAACATAAGGGAAGAAACAATAACTGGGTCTACTGTTCAGGCAGAAAATGATTATTGCTCAGATGAAATAAAAAAAATATTTTTGGCATCTGATTGCCTCAGCAATGACATAATCAGCAGGGATTTTTACTGACTGTGAAATAAAGATACATATAGCTATAAATGCAAAATACTTAAAGGTTTCCCCCCACCTCTTTCCTTTGCATGTAGTTACACCTGCCATAAAGACTATCTTAAAGATGATAAAAAAGAGATGTGCTTTATAAACAAATGGTCTTGTTACAGAAAAGTGAGAGATTGAACCCAAAAAGCAGTCGAGGCTGGCTTCACTCACAGAGATGTGTTGCTTGGCATGGAGCACTTTGATTGCTGTATTTGGGCCAGGTAGCATATTTTTGTGCTGGTACATGGGGAAATGACGGATACAGATGAAATCTGGAAGTCAACAGAGCACATCCCAGGGTTCAACTCCAGCATGAGCCAGCGGAGGGGCTGGGGTGCCATGGGGGCTGGGGAAACAACCTCACCAACACAAAATGGGTTTCTCCAGGGGCTTTGGGGTTTCTGCTGTGAAAGGTGGGGGTTTCTCCAGCCTTTTTTTGAATTTTCTTGCTTTTCATGAGCACTACACCTGGCCAGGGCATTTCTGTTTGAGATGTTCATACCCAAGACCCATTTGGTGAAACACCTCCGGGGTATCTGAACTCATTTCAGAAATCTGATTTTCCAATTCATTGTCCACTCCTTCAGACTTTACACAGTAATGTCCTGAGTATAATGACTGTCCTGACCTCCATAAATACAGGGCAGTATTTTCTCAGTTGATCAAAATCGCTGAAATAGTGCTATTCCATTTCTCAGAAAGCAAGTTGCAGAGAGCTGTTGGGATCAGAACTGATGTCTTCATTACCCGCCAGAAGTAAATGGAAAACCAGTGAAACTCGGGGGAAAAAAAAAAAAAAAAAAAAAAAGAAGAACAGCAGTGATATGTTGATATTCTAGTTTCAACTGAGTGATACTTTATTGCCTGGTCTGAATGAGACTATGAACAGTGCAAGATGCTTTAGTACACCCAGGTACTAAACCCAAGCCTCAAGTAACCAGCGGCTGCATTTCATCTTCAGTGTAAATCAAATGTTTGGCTTGCACCAAGTATAAACAACGTATCAAAATAAGAAAGTGTTGTTATTAATGGGACACAGTGGCTTGCAAGGATGAATGCATGGCTATCTAGGAGTAATTCACCCAAAAGAGGTTTCATCCTTTCAGAAAAAGGGTGGATACTCAAGTTAATAATTGTGATGCACAGCCAGAAATAATTAGAGACTGCAAGACTGGCAATCATAAATTACTTTTCTTTTAATAACATAACGAAAGCAGAGTCACAGAGGTAATAGAAAAGTGCAGATCAAGCAGAGAAGTTCAAATGAAAAAATCAAGGCCAAATCCATTTCTTTAATTCCTTTCTTGCACAAAGGGCAATATAATATTCACGGTTTCCAATGGACTAACTTTAACTGTAGGTGATTTTTTCCACATCTAACTTGTCTAAGGGAGAGGAAGAAATAAAATCTTGAAGGAGAGCTCTGCTGGCTCTTTAAATCTACGAAATATAACACTGGAGAGATTTCCTTCACATCTGCAGTGGGGTGCTCCGGGTGATGGTCATTGTAGACAAGAGTGGGTCTGGTCTAACAAGCTGATTGCAGCTTGAAATTCCAGGAGAAATTCTGGATACCAGCCAGGGATGCTAACGGGAGCACCAAAAGCATAATTCTCCCATGGGATTTTCTTGGGATACATCAAAGTGAAAGTTCTTCCATTGCTGGAGACACGTTGCCACCCTCCCACCCAGTTTGCTCCCAGAGATAGTGCAGCAGAAATTAACAGGCTTAACACAGGCAACTAAGCTGGCACGGGACAAATTATCCTACAGTAAGACTCTGAATGATTGACTTAGTGCCCGTCTTTGGAAGCTGGAGTTGAGGGAGATGAATCCTCCTGAGAACAGCAGCCTGGAGACTGGATTTGTTTTAGTTCAGTCTGCAAGGTGCTGTGAAAGCAAGATCACTGAAATCTGCTGAGATGATGTTATCCATTGCAGTGATTTTCTTTAATTACGGTAGAAGCTGAACATCCTTTTGTCTGTACAGTATGATAGACTTATTAAAATATAATGTAAAACTTGAAATGTAACAAAAGGAGATGAAATTATTCGAAAATCAGTTATTCTTTGGGAAAAGAGGAAAGGCTTTGCTTCCATGCGCATACAGAGATAATATCAGTATTTGCATTACAGTAGAATCTTAAAGCCCTGAGCTTGAGGTTCAGTTGTCTTGGGTGGCATCAAGCAAAAAAAAAAAAATATACAGGCTTTTGCATGAATATAATTAAACATGGTTTAATATATTTTCCAATGTGAATGTAAACATGTCTGAGCCAAAAATGGGCTTAGTTTGAATTGTACAGATAACGTAGGCTGGAGGTTCCAGTGTGACTTTCAAGCAGGAGTCTGCAATTTGTTCTATTTTAATTTGACCCATCCATTCTTCTGGGTACTCTCATTAATACAGCACAGTTTTACATCAGAAATATCCTCTTTGAATGGTATGAAGCCTAATGCATTCCTCCCACACTAGAATAAATATAATATGTGGTAAACATATTATACCTGCTGATCCTTAATGTGACTGATCGATCATCAATTTTCAAAAAGGTAAACCATCATTGGGTAGAAAATAGATCAGCTATTGAGCCAGACAATTGTCTTCTTTCCTGAATGAGATACTGTGTGCCAAACTAGAAAGAAACAGCTATTTGGCAGAACAGTAAATGCAACTAATACCTTTAGGACATATTGGACAAAATTATTTGTTAGTAGCGCTCCAAGGACTGGAAAAAGGCTCCAGGACGAAGGTACATGTCCCATTAGTGGCATGAAAACCACTTCATGGTGCTACAAGACCTCGCATGGAGTAAGGAGCTGTCACTGCCAGTAGTGGTACCTGTTGACTTCATGACTGCTGGAAGGACCAACCATGTTCTTCAGTCCTCCTGGCCTCCATCAGGACACCTCGTGCATGGGGAAAGCAACACCAAGACACATTGCTCAGTTACATGACAGAAGTCCTTCAACAAAATGAGATTATCAGGTTTCTCAATCCAGTTTGCTCTTTTAAAAGCTCTATGTCAGTTTACATCAGATCCTTTGCTGGCTAATGGAATATATCAAAGGGACACTGTCAAGGGTTTTCAGGCCACAGGTTTGACCTACCTTAAAACAGCTGTTATTAAATGAGATAGAAACCTGGATGTCTTTTTTTTTTTTTTTTTTTTTTTAAGAGGAAAATGACACTCTGCTCTTGCAAATTTGATGCCTGCAATTAAATTTAAAAATTAAAATAAAAAATTCAGATCAAAAGAGAAAGAGCGATGCTCTTTGTTTGGTTAGGGTCTATAGAAACACAGTCATCTCCCCTTTTGCAGCTTCACAGCCTGTTGCTGGAGCTGCACTGTCATTGTTGTTGAGGCTGATACACACACACAGAGATTCTGGCACAGAGCTCCCTTCCATTAACATATTTTTTCTGTGAATGGCACTGTTTGTCCTGCAGAGTGGAAAATCCTTCTGCTTGAAAAAACGGTCTCGAGGGACCACCTCTAAAGGGAAGAAGGAAATTTATTCGCCCAGGCTCACACGGTCTTGGTCCCTCTGCTGAGAATGACAACCAGCGTGACTCCACGTGTCAGCAGAGGTCCTGGCTCAGGAACTGGGCTGAGAAATATGGAGTAATTTGATGTTGACATTAAAACCTGTCACCATCTGAAGCAGCAGGGGGGGGTTTGAAATAACAATATTTGCTAAAAGGCAGAAGATAAAAATCACACGATGAAATTACTGCTTCAGAATGACCTTCTAAAAATACCTGCGGTGATCAGTCTGGATGGCTGGAGAGCTACAAACTGGAAAGGTGGAGACTGGGCTCTGAAACCAGGTCCTACCTGGAGGGAGGTAATTTGCACCTTGCAAAAACACTGTCTCCAAGTAAATTAAGGTCATAAGGAATCACAAAGACAAGAGCCAAAAGGAGTCCTTTCATTGTAAACAAACGAGCAGGAGGGAAGGCTCCAGCTTCAGCTTCAGCCAACAGCTGTCATTATCTCTCATTAGCGCAAAGGTTAATGAAGAAGGTCCTAGCACACCTCCCACAGCCACCATTCCCTACAAAACAGGCAATGATTCTTTTGCTGCTCTCCTTTTCCTGCATTCAGTGACACCTACTAGAGTTTTCCAGGAGCTCTTGGCAGCAGGATCCCCGTTTGCATTTCCCGCTGCCTCCTGACAAGGGCGATATTGCTGATGGACCTGTGGCAGGGCTGCATTTCCTATTCCTTGCATAAATACCTTTGGATTTCACAATCTCTTTGCCACAGCCGGGAGCATGAATACACAACTGGGTACAAATCACCCCACAGGCCCACATACACTCTTAATTTCCAAGGCATTAGCAGCAAACTCCAAAGATCCATTCCAAGACACAGACAATAAAAATGAATTAACTGAACAGTCATTAGGATATAATGTGATAGCGTTAAGGTGAGTCACAATATAATTACCATTATTTCTAATGGAGTTACCATGCCATTACTACAGAACAACACACCTCACCTCCACCTTCCAATGGGTACACACTTCATTGCACAGGCACTGTGGTGCACACTTGATTTGAGCACAAAAATCAAGAAGAGATCCAGCACTTGCTTGGAAAACTGCAGCCCCAAGTCAGATGTGTGCGAAAACCACAGGCACCATTAGTGGTTGCATTTGTTTGAAAATCTGGGTCTGTGTCAATGGCATCAAAACGAGCGTTTTATTGACTACAGGGGTTTTGGATCAGGACCCTCACGTTTCTTAACAGGGATACCTACAAAAAGGTAGATTAGCTATTCATGATCTGTGGGTATTTAAGTAAGTTTTGAACCTGAAGGCCAAATTCATCTGCATTCAGGGGAGGAGCAGCAGACAGAAGGTCGTTTACTTTTAGCAGACTGCAAGAAAACACGTGGCTGAGGCAAAGGCATCAAGTCCTGATGGCCCCATGAAGGTCAAGGCTGTGGCATCTGCTCCTCAATCCAACCTTTGAGAAGACCCTTGGCTTCAGCAGTGTCCTCCACAAGTTTGGGGTTTGCTTCTCTCAGGACTCCTGGTTTACAAGGTGGTCAATGGACTTTTCACAGTTTTCATCTAAATGCCAAGTTTGGGCATGTTGGACAGTTCCTGAGAGATTCTCCGTAAGGAGCCCACAAAGGCAGGGAATATGGGATGTGACATAAATGTATTCTGCTAATGCTGTAAATCAGTCATCTCAAATATGTATTTAATGTAATAAATTTGGAAGACAGCTACTGTAGGTTAAGTGGCAACTGACAGCACTTATAATGAGGATTAATATACATACAGGTCCTACCGAATTGTTAAACTTCAATAAATATTTATTATAATCCACTGGTTCTTAACTTACACTTGAATAAATTGGCTAATGTTAAATAAATAGAGAAGCATGACCAAAAGAAGTGGGCAGAAGCCTGTCGGTACCACCGACATGACTCGCAAGGAGTATATCCTAACAAAACTCAGCTTAATTAGGTCTGTCTCTGATGCCAGTTAGTTCAACAAGATTTGCATTAGCGCTTTAATTTCCAGATATGCTCCAGAAGGGAATTTCTTCGTGATTTTAGATGAGATGACACTTTTAGCTCAGAATATGGTTGAGAGTTACTTGTGTCCTTCCTGAAGAGCAGCCTTTGCTACAATTATTCCAACAATCCCAAGAGGAAATTAGTTATTCTTGAATATATTGCCTCCTGATGCAGTCTGAGCATGAAAAAACAACCTAACTTTTGCAGCTTGAGTGAAAAATTGCACAAAATTACTCCCATCAAGCTGTTATGTCCCAGCAGTCTGAGGAAGCTCCAGTTGGAGTATCTGACCAGGGCCTAGGAGTGGTCCAGATGCCATCTGACCATCTCTCAACATGGTATCTCTGACATAGCTCTTCCAGAACTGACTTGGTCAAAACCAGTTTGGGTTCATTTTGTGAGCTGGAGGCATGGCAGAGTGCCTGGAAGGAGCAGATTTCCAAAGGTATTTGGGTGTCTTAAGATGTGGGAGGCAGTTCAGTTGAATTTTAGAAGTGCTTTGCCTTAAGTAAGCATCTAATTCACTGCCTGTGCTTTTGGAAATGTTACCAAGCACATATCTGTCTGCATGGGTTGGTGCCTAATTGCCGTTGAAGGTCTGGCAGGGGCAGGGACTGCATTAAAAGCTCCTCAGACATTCTAGACCAGTGTGGAAGGTTTGCACAAGGCAGAAATGAAGAACAGGGATTTTTTTGAACTGGTCAACATGATGAGTACAGAACATGCTGTTTTGCTAAGTTATTTTTGCTCATTGCTTCGCCCATATTTTTTTGTTGATTTTTTTTTCCCGACATATCAAAGCATTCTTGGATCCTTCAGAAGAATTTTTACCCATATCTGATGGCAAATTACCTTCTCCTGTAAGTGCAACATGGGGCATTCTCTCCTGACTGGCACTGCTGTGCATTACTATATTTCATGGATCATCTTGTTGGCTTCCTCTCCCATCATTTTATCTTTGCCTACGATAACCTCCTTGACATTGTCTTACTGATAATTTCTTAGCCTTCCTGGACCCTATTCCTACTGCTGTCATGCACAGGCTTGCAATGAATATTTCCTCAATCCCATGTGACAGATAATAATGTTTTTCTTAATTGCTAATCACATCTATTAGTCACTTATGTGCAGGAGAACAGTTAATTCCAGACTGCTTAGAAATTCTGCAGAAGGGCTGAGGGTACGTGCCGTGCTTCCCAGGGTGAGTCCCAAGCCCTGGGGATCTCTATACCACCACTGGATCTCGAAGTGATGTGGCTTTGTTCCCAGCCCTGGTCAAAAGAGGAGGAGATATCAGCGTTATGGCTTAGGTCAACCTCATCCAGCAGCGCAAGTCTTTTGTAATGCATTTCGGGGAGGGAACACAAATCCTGTAGGAAAGGTGAACTTGTAGAAAGTGGTTGATCTGGGCAAGGGCTTGGCTCAGCAGAGCATTGGGGACAAAGTCCCTCAGAGGACATCCCACCTGCTCCTGGGCAGGGACAGGACCCTAACTGATGCCCCTGGCTGCAGCCGGTTGCTCATTTTTAACACCTGGGACACAGCGCTGCAAGATTTCCTTGGCTAAGATGTTGTCAGAGACTCAGAAACAGTCTCAGAGATTAGATAAAAGTGGTAGGGTGACCCTGAAAGCCAGACAATCCCAACAACTTCAGGGAATTGAAGTAAAGCCAGAAGTAAAGCCTGAGTGAGAGCCTAAAGTATCCGTGCAGCACAGTCTGATGGGGAGATAACTGTAAGGAAACGGGCAAGGAGGGGGTAAAATGGAGCAGTGAGAGTTTGTAAATGGGAATCCTCAGGAACTGAACATGATTGCCTAAAGACTCCCGCACTTCCTCCAAACAGCTGCTTTCTCTGAGTTAAATAAATCATGCATCTTGTTACCTTACCCTGTACGCATAGAAAAATAGTGCTTAAGCAAAAAAGCACGGAGCCCTGCCAGCACTTTGTTTTTCTCACTAGTCTGCACCTCTCTCATGTCAGTTCCTGATCTGGGTTCTCTCCCATCCTCCTCCAGTTCCTCTGCTCCCAAACCAGTGTGGCACAGCCCTGGCTCTGACCAACCACCAGCAGTGGCCTGAGATGTGCAGTGGAGGAGCCTGATAAGAAATCTGAGAGCAGGTTTGTGCTCAGTGGGGTGGGGTGGAGTTCTTGGACCATCTCCAGTGGCGTCCCTGCCGCAGCCCTTGTCTCTCCAAGGATGCTCTTCTTGCTCTTCAAAACCTGGCTGAGGATGGTGCCTTGCAGCAGGCTGCATTTGGGGGTGCAAAGGGCACCGCTGCATTTTGGGGATGAGTTACTAGAGGTAGTGGGTCTTCACAGAGGAACATGAATATCAGGAGATATTTCTGTAGTGTGCACCAAACCATGAGTGTCCTTTTTGACTGATAAGCACCAGCACGGTTAATCTGGGAGAGAGCGGGAGGTGTGCTTGCTGGAGGAAGATGTGGGAAACCAATTACAAGTTCTTATACAAAACCAAATGTGTCTTCCTAAATACGCCGCCTCTCAAAATGAGGCTGAGATTTAGCTTTCACAATAAGCCTGAACTATGAACTTTTTAATTTGCACATGGTTTCAGGAAATCTAAGTCATCCTATCAGGAAAAAAAAAAGCCACTTGAAAAAAACTCTTTTGCTTGTTTCTTTATTCCAGGAGCAGAGTAATTTATGTACCCATTTAATTTTGTTCTACCACAAACAAAACCACAGTATATAATGTGATCTCTGTTGTCGGAATGCTTATTGTTGGAAGGACATCGGAGAAGACATAAATGTCCCTGGCACAAAAGAAGATCCCGGGTTTCAGAGAGATCACACAGATTGGAAAATACGTGTTTTTTGGTTAAATTTATGAGTGATCCTTTGTTCTTTCCTTTATAGTATGATAGCATAATAATCTTTTAAAACCACAGTAAGAGCCAGGCACCTGAGAGATTGATGCTTTATAAATACTTAAACAGATAGACCGCTATGAAAATCTTTTGTTCTGCTGCATTTTTGCCCATTGTTAATATTGCTCTAACAATGCAGGGGAAAAAAAAAATCCCTAATAATTGAAAAACATTTGTGTTTGGAGGTGAGGTGGTTAGTGTCTTCAGAGAAATATCTTCCAAAACAAAGAGCATTAAATTACACACAAAAACTGCAGAAGCAACGTGCTGCTTTTGTGTACATGTGCATATAGAGATACGGAAAATCTCCCAGTCAGCCAGTGAAACAGCCGTATTTCATGGTTACGACAGTATCCGACAGCTGTATTTCACAACTTCTGAAAAGTCAAAGAACACCCCAACACTTATATCTTGCTGAACTAAAAAAAAAAAGAATCCACAACATGTGAATGAGCCCAAGTCAGGTGGTGGGTAATGGGCTTGGTTATCTCTAATGTCACAGTTTCATCCCGCAACAGCGAGATGCTGATAAGATGCTGATAAGGGAGGATGGGGGAAAGCAGCCCCCTGGCACGCCCGGGCTGCGTCCTTGTCCCCCAGGCAAAATAACCCCTTCTCCTGCCTCAGTTTCCCTATTAATGAAGGAAGAGCATCACACCACTGTACCCCACATTACTGGTTTGAGAAGAAAGGGTGTTAGCACCACCTCTGCTTGTCATTATTTTTGAAAAAAATATTTTCTTTCTCTTGCCAGAAACACCAAACAAAAGGAAAAAGCTTGGAGAAAAAAAAAATCAAAATTTTAAAATAAAAAAAAAATTTAAAAAAAGCACTTTGTGCATAATACCCACATGAATTGTATGTCACACTACGCGTTGTATCCATGTACATTGGAAAAGTCTGCAGGTGGCCCCTGGGAGAAGGTAGGAGATGTGGGTTTTTTAAGTACCATTACATTGCAAAATGGGAATGCAACTGCTGCTTTCATCTGTTGGAAAAATCATAGGCAGCTTCTTCCCTTCGTCTGTCTTTGCTCGTGAAGCTGAGATTTTCTCAAGTAATGTGAAATTTTGCAATAGGTTCAGTTAATGGAGAAGTGGGACCCTGCACAAAACCAAAAAACCAACCAAACAAAAAAGGTGGTTTTTATTAAAAAAAAAAAACCTGAATTAACAAAGGGAGAAAAATAGCTTCAGAAAGGTGATACTGAAATAAACACTCTTTTTTGGGTCAAACTATAGATCAGGTGTTATAGTTGTGTGATGTAAGAGCCAGATCTGGTGCTGACTTAGGGGACTTTGCAGGTGGCTCCAAAGCTCGGAGTTGATCTTTCTCAGTCATTAATAAAAGACAAAGCCAAGAAAAGATTTGCTTTTATAAAATGAATAATAACTCATCTCTCCACTAGGTGTTTAGGTATTTGTTTTTTGGTAGGGATGTGCCAATTTGTCAAGACCTTAATTTTTGGAAAGAATTTATCTGTGTTGAGACAACTGCCACTGGCAAGAGCTAATTCCACCCAGTGATGGAATTTTGGGTCAAAGGAAGAAAAAGAGACAAAAAAGAGAGAAGGCACATCCCCAGCAACCTTATCAGCCAGGAGCAGGACGGAGCCACATTCAAGCTTCTGTGCCAATAAAAAATTAATTATTCATACAAGCTCTTATGGAGAACAGAGGAGGACCAACCCCTGGATGACCAAGAACCTCTTCATCACCAGCGTGGTGGGAAGTGACTGGACCAGGAGGCTGCCGCGAGATTTCCAGATTTTCCAGGAGCTCCCTCAAGCATTTGGAGGTGACGGGAGAGCGTATGGGGTGAATGGTTTGCTCAGTTTGGCTTCATCCCAGGAAAGTGCAGCATCCTCTGCAGGGTGTGAAAACCTGAGTGACCTGATCCTTGTCTCAGGGCACTGTCCAGTCTTTTGGTTCAAGATCAGATTTTGGCCCGAAGAAACCCAGAAATCAACTAAAAAAATGCTCTAATTGGGTCAATAATCTGCATTTTTTTAATATTGGAAATATTTATATTACAGTAGCTTGGTATTTTAGAAGGCTATAAATGCATTTTTATATAATCAGCGTTTTTAAAAGTCTATAAACATTCACTATGTTTGCCTAATGTACTATAAAAGCTTCCAAAGGAACTGTTATTATCCAACTTGTCACCTCACACATGCTCTGAGGAGGAATTTTTTTTTCTTGTCTGCTGTTAATAAAATGAAGCAAACCATTAACAGCTTTGGAGCTGCAAGGAGAAGTAAAGGGGCTTGTAATCTTGGACTCCAAAGGAAACGTCTGCAGCTTTGCTTCTCGCCTGTTTGAGATTCCCAACACGCAACAACAATTTCAAACAGACAAAATCAGTTTATGTTACATAAATTCAAAAGCCCAAGCCTGCCTCTTCTAAAGTAACATCTTGCATTTTGTTTGGAGTGTTGCAATCTCTCACACTACATTTTGAACTGGTTCAGTTTTGCAGTCTGCCGTGCATCTTCCTTCTTTCTTTAGTTAAAGGAGATTTAATGCAGAATTACTACGTGCACATATACATACATTATTTTACGTATGCACATACATATATGTATATGTGTATATATGTATGCGTGTATGCAAATATAAAAATATATGAATATATAAAGTCTAGCAGGCTGTGTGATTGCACCTCCAGGACCCACCTCTCCTGGCACTCTTCGCATGCCAAACTCCAGCGTTATTGGCATGTGGAACAAGCTCCAAACCAAGTCCTGGTAGAACGATTCCATGCATTTTGGAGAGCAACCCAGATATTTTAGTCCCTGCGAGCTCAAGCGCGACTGTGGTGTAAATCAATTAGTGAAGGGAAGAAATCTGTGTGCAAAAAAGCGGGTTTGGGATTTAAACAATCTCTTAATTCACATCTCAGAGATTTGCTTTTGGTTCATCTCCGTTTATAGTTTGCTCCTGTTCCCAACATATCTTAGTGTCGGGATGGATTCTCAACCCCGGGGAACCTGTCAGGGATGTGATAACAACTCACTCAATCCGAAGAAGGGCAGGATTGTGCCTGCGACAGCGAGCGGCTCTTCACAGCTGCTCTGCCGCCAGGGCAGGGTCCTGCCGGGGCACGGGGACCTCCTCCTCCCAGGGGCTTCATGATTTCGGATAAGGCTGAAAATAGCATGAGAACCTGTTGCTTTTGGCATTTAGGTTCTCAAAAACTCCAATATGTTCCCAAGAGGGTAACAGGCAAAAAACTCCCCCTGTGCTAGCTGGGCTGGTATTTGGGGTAAAGGCCTTTCTGGATGAATTTGGGGTGGCCCTGGGGTAAGCCAGGGTGGAGAAGGGATCCATGGCTCCAGTTATTGAAAGGGCAGAGGCTGGGAAAGCACTGAAAGTGCCATCTGATGCTCGAGGGGACCATCTTGGACATCCCTGCAGTGATAAAAAAGAGGAGACAAAACCAATGGATGGGCTTCACTCCACTGCAGGAAATTCCTGGCTGTTCTGCAGTGTAATGAGCTGAAGATGCAAAGGGGACATGGGTAGTCACAAGGACCATGTTGGTGCTCAGGAGTGGCAAGCCTGAGGGCTGCTCTGTGTTGTGGCCGCCGCAGAGGTGGCCCTGGCACCTCAGGGACATGAGACTTCATGGTTTTGCTGCCACACACCCTGTCCTGGGCTGTCTGAATGGTGACAGTGTGGAACAGCCTGTCCTCAGGACTAGGTGGGGACAGAGGGAAAGCCAAGTTCCCAGCACGGGTTCAGGAAAGCCATCAGCTGAGACAGACAAAGAGCCACAGCAGCCCAGGACAGGGAGCAGATACGTCAGCCGTGGTGGCTATTTCTGGCATCGTCCTTGGAGCTGGGGAGCTCAGACACCAGGAACAGGGAAGCACCGCTGGGACCTCCTGGGAGCCCTTCCCACCTCGTGTCACTACGGGGTGGTTCCTGCAGGCATTTCCCATCCTCAGATGACTTGTTATCAGCTCCCAACAAGTGCAACAACCTCAGACGAGTGTTGCCTGACAGCCTCACGCGGATGTCACAAGTGGAGGTATCCGTTGGGATCGGCACTGCTGGGTCTCTGTGCAGCAGCGCACAGACCCTATGGACGGGCGTCTCCATCACATGTTGCTCCATGTTCATGGATCGCTGATGGGAGCAGAGGGTGTTGGGCACCTCATTGGGGTCCATGCCAACTGCCCGTCCCAGCTCTGCGTCCAGCCACCACCACCCAAGCACACATTGGCAGATAGCAGTCCCTGCAGCCCTGATGTCCCAAAGCCTGCCCATGCCGGTGGTCCATCAGAGGCATGAGGTGTTCTTGGGATGTCAGGATAGGTGCACGGTGTGGAGACCTGGTGTGGGCAGGGTGGGGGCGCTGCTGGATTCAGGAGGTGCTCCAGGATAGGGGTCTGCTGCAAACACGCAAGACAGGTTGAGTGAATGCAGCCAATGCCACTTTTGCCGTAATTTTTCCACTCTCCCAAGGTAAACCCCTGTTATCCTGGACATCTTTACTTGGAAGCCAGGTCTAACATGAGTTTCTAGAGTGGTTCACCTGCTTGTCCAGCTGCAAGCCAAGGGCAGTGGCTGTGCTGCTGAAATTGCCCCTCCTTGGGGTACTGCCTCAAGGCCCAGGAGATGTGCTGGAGACCCGCATTAACCCACCATAGCAAGAGGGGTTTCCCCAGCTGGAAATGGGGCTTCACAGTGCTCCCCATGTAGAACAGAAAGTCCAACATCTTCCCAGCCCACAGCACCTTTGGAGACACAAGAGAACAGAGGTGGCTGGACCAAGGAGTGCCCAGGACCTTGTGGTGAGGGACTTAGACCCAGCACAAGGTCTTTGAATCCCAGTTCTTCCCTCCGTAAAGTGAAAATCAGGATCACTTAAGCTTCTTCCCAACCTTCTTATCTGGGTACTTTTCTACCATGGAGGAAGAAATATAAATTAAAGAAAAAAAAGGGGAGGAAAAGGATAAATACAGGAGGAGCTAAAGGTCTTCTGGCACGAACAAGGTCTCCACTCCATGTCTCCCAGCGCCGGCACTTACCAAACATAGCCAGGGCCCTGTGAAACCTCAGGCCGATGGAGCGTAGTAAGATGAGCTCCCTCTTTACTTGGCCTAGCTAAAAATAGAGGAGGGGAAAAAAAAGGCAGAGTCAGGACCCTGCAGGACCAGTAGTCAATGGGCTGCGAGGAGTGATTGAACTCCAAATCCTGCTCAGCAGCCTCCAGCTGACGGGCTATTTTTTGCCGTGGTTGACTAAATATGGTCAGGGAGGGAAGAGCAGGAGCAGGGGCCGCTGGCCCGGGGGTGCGTGTTTCGGATGCTTCGCTGGGTATATAAGCACTGGAAAGGTGGACTCGCTTTCTGACCAGCGCTCCCCCCTCCTTCCCCTCCACCAGTCCCCCCCCGGGGGGTACGTGTGTGTGCTGTGACCCCCAGCCCGGGCTGACCCCCGGGTGGTGGCGGGGGGTGGGTGAGGAGGAGAAAAGCGGGGGGGGACCGGGCATTTCTGCAGGCGCAGCCCTTTCACATCAAGGTGTGCTGCAATCCGGGCGGGCAAGGTTGCTGCTCCTTAACTCCTGCCTCGCCGGCAGCGCTGCCCGGAGCCCGGTTGGCCGGGGGGGAGCCCCGGGGGCAGCCCCGCTCCCCCCCGCTCCGGCGCCGCTCGGCCCCCGCGGTACCGCGCTGCCTCCCGCCTCCCCCCGCGCTCCTCCCGAGCCGCGATGCAGCAGCGGGGCTGGAACTGTGGTGGTGCTGGGTGGAGGGGGTGAGGTAAGGGTGGATGGGGAGGGGAGGGCTTGCCTGATCTTTTTTTTAAAAAAAAAAAAAAATTTATTTTTTTATTTTTTTTTTCTCCAAGTGAGGACTAATACCATTCCTGGGCCTGCTCTCTTTTTCCCTTCCTGCATTAGAGATTGGCTATAAGGAGAAGGCTGACGGCTGCAGCATGAAGCGCATTATTACCTTGTGATTCCATGACCCTCCTCTATGCATCCCTAACTCTCGAAAGCTGATTCAGCTTTCAGCTAGTGCTCTGGTGAGTCCTCTGCTGCAACAGAAGCTCCTAACTGGTATGTCTTTTTTTTTTTTTTCCCCCCCCCTTCTCCTCTTCTTCTCCCTGCCTTGCCTTTAACCACTACGAGCTCAGCTTGGTTTTAAACACTTTTTCTGGCCAATGCAGGACCATCCAACTTAGCCGGTGCCTTAAATGTGGGCTTTTGCATCCGGCAAATGGATGTGTGTGTGTGTGCCGTGTGTGTCTGTGCAGGGATGTGCTGGGTGTGGGTTTAATTTGTGGATGGGTTAGGAGATCTTTCCCCCCGCTCCTTTTTTTTTTTTTTTTTTGTTCTGCTGTGGCATACTCTGCATTTAAAAAAGAAAAAAAAAGAAACGAAACTAACAAACTGCAGAGCAAGCAGTGCACTAGAATAATCTGAACTGAAATGTTAGAACTTTGACATGTAACTGTTCTGCAAGGTTAAACCGGCCTTTAAATGCCTAATTCAGATACAGGCTGGCTAATGACACCTGGGGGGAATTTGGGCTTTATTTATTTATTTGCAACAAACTAGTGCTATAAGCTGATACCAGCCAGGGCAAAAGGGTGAAATGTGGTTAAACTTAGCCTAACTTGCAATGATCTCAATGCTGCGGTGATTAACTGTTAAAATGCCGAGAAGTGAGCATTAATTACATGCGCATGGTTTGTGGCTGATCAGAAAGAGAATATGAAGAGAAGTTAGGTTTTCCTTGCAAGGGTTTGGAATTCAGATTACACTTCATACATCAATTGGCTGTTACTGCTTCAGCAGCTTGGAGTTGACTGTGGTCATTATATTTTATATGATAGTGGTGATACCTAGTCACATAAATATATAGACATCAGTATTGTGAGATGGATACTGTGGTACATACACACATGCACACAAATTTGGGTGTGTTTTACAGCATGCATATGTCTGGTTTACACATCTTTATACATAGGGATATAAATGCTATATGTAAGCAGGTGTAACATATCATCCAAACACAATGCATCTCCAGGCTGTGTTTAGAGTATGGATACATGTATATGTCTGTGCCAGAGAGAGTGTACGCTCAGCAATCATGTGTAATTGTATAGGCAGAAATCTGTGATTTGTGCTGTCAGGTTAATTGCTGGTTTCTCTCAAACGGATGGTTGTGTCAGTGTCTCCCAAGGACTGAGCCCCGTGCCCAGCCCAGCTCCTCTGCCTCGGCCCCGCTTGCCTCTCCCTCCTCCAGCACCCGGCCCCAGATATGGGCTGTCTCCAAAGTCCCCAAAGTTTTGTGCTGCACAGCTCCAGCTTGATTTTGTCCCCTGAACCTGAGCAGCACCTGGAGCCTGGGGCAGGGCAGGGATATAATACACAGCACCTTGCTTTCCATCCCTCCCACCATCCTCCTCCCGCCTCCTCCTCCAGGCAACACCTCAGGATCTTCCTTTTTATTTGTCCCTTGGCCTCTGCACTATCCAAGTCTCCATCAATTTTTCCTCCTCAGAACAACCACAATTTTATTGCGCATGTTTTTCTGCTAAGAGCGAGCCCAGCAGCTCCGCGAGCCCAGATGGGTCGAGAACATTGGATGATGCTCACCCACCGCCAATTACTCTTGGTGGCAGCTGCAGGATGGGAACCACAGGGTGCTTCAGGAATCACCATTAAAAGCCCCATCAGGCCATTTATCTGTTCCTCAACCAAAAGGCACAACCCTGGAAAGCATGATCATGATTTCACGCAGAGCCTCAAAGCAGATTTAAACCTCCAGGATGAACTTTGCTGCTGTGGTTGCGTCTTTGTCTTCAGTTTTAGTAAGGACTTAGAAGGTCATTTTTTTAGCTCTTAATTAGTCCTCTCTTCAGTGGCCAGCAGCTGCTGTCCCATTCATTTGGAGAAGTTGGGGACTGTTCAGGACAACCTATGTCAAATACATTTGAAGAAATCAAATTGGGTATGAGTTGCAGATGTTTAAGGGTCCAAGAAGTCCAGCAGCTCTCCTACTGCTGTCGGTCTGAAGGAAATTCGATACCATGGAGTGCCTTGGCTGTGCAAAACCCCCCACCAGCACTTCGATTTTTGGTTTTTTTAATATTAAGCACTCAGACTTGCCCTCACACTCCTCAGCTTTCCCTTTGCTTTAATTTCACTGCAGTCATGCATTACAGTGGTGCCACAGCTCCATCTCTCTTCCCCTTAATCCAAACTAAAGGTTGAAATTTGCCTCGAAATGAGACAAATAATGATGGTTGAAAGGGCCAACAAACTCAGGGAATGAGGAGGGGAGCTGCACAGACCAGGACTGAGGCATGGGCTGGTGTTGCTTGAGTGGTGTAAAGCCATTTTGGGGGCCAGGGGCTGAGCACAGCAGATTTACACCCCAGTTTCACACGGCCTTTGCTTTTCAGTGGTGCTAGAAGTCGACGGGGAGCAGGGAAATGTTTCCTCCCCAGCCGGCAGTGATATTTTAAAAAGCAGTGGCGAAGCGTCGATGCAATTAGGTATTCCAAAGTGCTTAGTTTGCCACTTGCTAAGTTTACTTAAACCCTCTTTAAAGGCTTCATTAGAAGCCTGTGAGGAACGGCAAAATTCATTAACAGGAAGGCGGCCATTCTGCATTTGCCTGTAAATTGGTATCGATCGGCGGCGGCGGGGCGAGGGGCGGTGGGTGCAGGTGAGCGCGGCCGTGCTGAGCGAGCAGGCAGCGGCGCAGGCAGCGCCCGCCGTGACCTCCGCCGGCGCTCCCTGCCTAAATCCTGCCCATAATAGTCTCCTATTCAGCATTCGCAGCCCTGCCACTCGGCCCCCACATTGTTCGGGGAGCTTTAAAGCTCAGCAGGGCTGCGAGGAGGCGAGGGAGAGGGGAACAGCCAGCGGCTGCGCGCGGGGATGAGCCCCACGGGTGCAGAAGCGGCGAGCAGGGGCGCGCATCCCACGGGGGCTGCGGGAATAACTCAAGAAAGACTTTGGCCCGAGCTCCCGGCACCTGGCTTTGGCTGCTTTTTGTGTTGCATATCTGCAGGTGTCTCCCTAAAAACCCTTAGCTGGCGTGGAGCTCAACCGGATGACTTATTAGAAGCAAATTTTTTTTTTTTTTTTTAAATACCATGAATTCCCCAAAAGGCATGTGCTATCTTTTGGGGTTTGCTTATCTGTGAGGTAGCGTCTCACTCCCAGTGACCAACAGAGGAAAAAATCATTGGATTCACTAGGTAAGACGCTTTCTTCTTCCTATGCTTTAATCTCTACTTACTGATGAAAGCAATTGCTTGTCTGGAGCTGATGAGTTTTCTTACTCTGGCAAATGGAGCAGTCCTTCCCAGTGTCGGTTTGTAAATCAGTAGATGGTCATTTGATTTGGGGCTTTCTGAAAACAAATTGGCTTTTTGTTGGAGGATGGAGGCAATTGTGAAATAATATATGTCTAACTTTCCCCCACATGGCTTTGTCTAAAATTATCTCTATATGCATGTAAAGCAAATCCCTCCCACTAAACCACTTTTTGGTGGTTTTTAATTGCTGAAAGTTTATGATTTCGAGTGAAACACCTACTTTTTAGGTGGAGTGGGAGGCTGGCTTTTACTCTGTGCTGCTTATGTGACAAAGAGCCCCTGCCAGGGCAGCCACCGGACCCGCTGCCACTTTGTGTCCGGTGAATTATCCAGTTCCTCTTCCCAGGGACCAAAATCCATCACCTGCCGAGGGCAAAGCCTGGGATTGCCAGCGCGGAGCAGGATCCGGGGGAGTGTGTGTGTCTGCACATGGGCTGGGCAGGAGGAAAGTCTGCTGGTTTAAACTGAGCTGTAACTCCCTCTCAGGATGTAAATTGTAAATCAGCGTTATTTTTCCTCCTGTGACCATATAAATGCGCATATTGAAACTACCTGCTTGAGAGACATACTTCTTTATATGCCCATATGAACCTGGGAAGCTATGGAATGTAAAGAAGTATGTATTTCAGGTGGGAACCCTTCTCAGAGGAGCGATGTGTGACCCCAGGTGAAGGAGGGGAGAAAGACAGACAGATTATTTTATATGTATATTTTTTTTTAACTGCCTGACCCGGCAGACCGACTGGGGAGTCAATTGATGATCTTGTTCCAGCGCGTGTATTGTTCTGTCACTTTGCCTGTGTCAGCAGGTGGAAATGCTCATCAGGACATTAAATATTCAATATGCTGACTGCGGCATGGGCTTTGAAAGGCGATGCCAGAGGAAAGCTGGCTGTCCACTCCTGGGTTTTAACAGGGATGCAGGCCAAGCGCTCCTTTTTCTTGCTTCCCCGTCAAGCCTTTTTTCCCGAAAATAAGGCTAAATAGCAAACAGAGCTGACTGATCTCTAAATCTAGGAAAAACAAAAGGAGACAGAGGGCAGGATGAGAAAAGACAGAAACAGCGTACAACAGTTGTGACTCGGGCGTGCAGTGTTTTAGCTTTAAATTAATGTGCAAACTCTACTTTTCAAATCTTTCCTGTGTTAAAACTTTTTGTGCTTAAAACTGGAGAGAAGGAGATCTTGTCAGTGTGATGAACCACCGAGACCACAGCTAGAGCCAGCAGAGTGCTCTGAACATAGGGGGATTATTTTCCCAAAGGAAAATAAAAAACCTAGCTCCTTTAATTCCGGCTTTCCCTTTTCCTTTTTAACCTTTTCCAATGTAAAGTAGTTGGCCATTTTTCCAGGATCCTACAATAATGAGGCAAGATGAAAGAAACTGGGTTTCAATGCAAGTTTAACATTCTGTCTTGGTAGGAGTCATGTCCAAGGGTGTCAAGCTTCCAGCCCAAACATCCTCATGCGTCTGCACTGCCTGTAATGACGGGCAAAGCCAAACTCCTCGGAAAGCTGCTCCCCAGCTCCTAGAACTCACTTTCCCATCTCCACGGGGCAGCTGAGAGCAACATTTTGCTTTTGAGTAATCTCCCTGCAATCACAACATCCCTCTTGGCTTGGCTAACGGGCTCCCAAGGCATCCTTTGGTAGGTGTGATGCCTCAGCATCCTGCGCTGAGGTTCATCAGGTCTCACCCAGCACAGCATCCTCTGCCGGGCATGAGCAAGGCTCAGAGTCTGGATTTCGTGAGCCTTTATCCAGCTCTATTCACGGAGAGCGCCGTCATCACTTGTTACACGTACGCCAAAGGGGATTTAACTCTAAGCAGGCGCTTGTGAATAGCGGGTTAGAAAAAGCAGGCTGGGTTATCAGGGAGATTTCCTACATATAGGAATCGGTGGGCTTTATTAAGAGCTTTTTTGTTTGTTTGGTGGAGGTGTGGGAAGAGCCGAGCCTCTTCCTAGCAGAGGAGGAGCCTTTTCATTGCCAGGTGGCTTTGGGAAGGCTGGGTTTGCGCTGCAGGATGGCTGATTTGCGCGACATCCTTGTTGCATTTTAGGATGCTCTGGTGATGCTGGGCCCTGGGAAGTTGGGGTTTTCCCAGCTGTCCATGGTGGGATCTCTTGGGGCTTTGCTGGAGGGACACAGCATCCCCCTGGGCTCAGCCCTGCCAGCAGCCACCCTGCATGGGGATGGTCCCCATGAAGATGGGTCCTGTGGTTGTCCAGCCTCAGTTTCGGGGGTAGATTTAAGTAAAATGCTGTTGGATATTGGGAAATGAGCTGAGCCCAAGCAGGAAAGCTCCGGTGCCCAAGTGGGATTGCAGTTTCACTCCCTTGTAAATCACCAAAGTTAGCTTGAGTGTCAGGATGAAAAATGAGGACAATTCTCACCATTCCGGATATAAGATAAAACTATATGTTATATATAATTTTTATATAAATTTTGCTTCCTTCCTGCTGACCTTTTGCTCGACCGCTTCTCCGCCCATCTTTCCTTGTCTTTTTCTTGCTTGCTTTTTTTCTCTTGCTTGCTTGCTTTCTGCCTTGCTTTCTCTTTTCTTTCTTATTTTTCTTTCTTCTTTCTCTCATTCTGCCTTTCTCTCTTTTCATTCCCTTCTCTTTTCTGCCCTTTCTTTCTTTCTTTCCTCAGCCCAGGTTTTACTAAAGCTCCCGTGCTGCTGTGTGTTGCTCTCACGAAGGTGCTCGCGGTCTGATTTACAGTAGATACCTGCATTCCTAATGTAATTTTTAATCTCCTTCCCCCCCCACCCTCTGAATTAATACGCTTGTTAATCACACGGAATTGCTAACTTTAGGAAGTCACTAAGTGCTCAGATTTATTTTTTATGTAAATATTTTCAAAGCCATAATTCTGAGCGCTGTCTCACAGCACTGGCAGTGGAGGTGGCAGGGGAGGCTTCGCCGTGGCACGTGTCCCGAGGCACGCAGGCTTGGATGATGTTAAAAATTAAATGGGGAGTAAATGTGTGGCCCCCCCAGAGCCACAGCAGCCTCTTGTTGTTGGCGTCGATGGAAGCTGATGATGGCCACCAGCCTTCATCAACCAGTTTGCGCCTTTCTTCCACCTGGCGGCAGCTCCCCTTCCCTTTTATACCTTTTTGGATTAAAACTGTGACCGTTACATGGCACTAGGTCCACTCTCCTTGGTAGCTAGAATTAAGCCTCTTCTTTTTTCACGCTTTATAGAGCGGTGAGCATCTCCCAGCCTTGAGCGCTGTGGTGGGAACATCGGTGCCGGCCCCGGCGTGTGCAGCAGCGCCGGGATGCGGGAGCGCCCATCCATCCTGCAAACCACGGGCTGTGCGGTGCCGGCTGCCGAAACAGGAGCTTTGAGACTTGTAAAAGTCATAAATCCGGTGGACCAAATTAGTTAAATTTTTCTATTCTATGCCTCACAAAATCCAGCCGTTCTCAAGATGAATTCTCCGCATGTAAGCGGAACTACCAGCAGGTAGAAGATGGATATTTTGCACATGCATAAGAGAGCACAGGGACAAATTTGTGCCATGCGGTTTTCCCCGGTGATTTTTTTTTTTTTTTTTAGTTTTGTGCATTTGTTATGTTGATGATCTATTATTACTGCTGTTACTATTACTTAATATTAGAAGACAGGTGGTCCCATAAATTCCAACACCCTCTTTTTTTTTTAAATAAAAAAAAGGGGGGAGCATATTTGCAATTCAAGTTTAATAGTGCATTCATCAAGAGCAATAAAGCATTTTATTGCACAAGTATTTCAAGGGATGTGCTGGCCCTGGTAAAAGCATTAGTAAAGGGGTGCATCAGCAATCTCATTTAAAACTGTCGACCCAACGTGAAAAATGTTGCGTTGAAGAATAAACTGCTATTAAGCATGATTAGATTGACCTGCAGGACAGATATTTTAGCTGCAGCAGCACAAGTCGATCAAAGTGAGCATCGCTTAGATTGCAAAAAAAAAAAAAAAATTAATGCCCTAAATTAAAAATGAATAAGCCTTAGAATATTTAGGACCAGAAAGTGACTTCGGGTGCGAGATTCGTGCATTCGATTTGAAGCGGTTTGGAAAGGTGGGAAAAGGGGGGAAATGTATTAATTGCTGCCCCTTTAGCATACATTGAAAGTATGTTACTCAGATCAACCAATCAAAAAAGAAATTGTGCTGACTCAGCATTCGGGCTAGTCTGCACGTCCGATTGCAGAAGAGATCAGCACTGCACTGCAGTATCTTTCCCTGCCTTTGACACCAGCCTAGCTGGGCAGGGCTTCCCTTGTGTTTCCCAGGACTGGTTTAGGCCAAGAACAAGAGAAGGCCCTGAAGAGAGGAGGAGACAGTCAAGGTTGCACGAGCCTCAAGCTGCTAACGATCCTTTTTAGTCAGTACGCAAGAGCTTCCATGTGAGGTTTGCCCTGCCAGATGCGAGTGGCATGAATTGCTTGGGAATATATCTATTTTTAAAGACTTTCACCACATCTTGCACTTAGCAGTGACTGTGGGTGAGGGGGTGGTGTGTTCCTCGCAGGAGAAATATCCTCGCTCCTCAGCTCCAATCCCTCCCCTGAAAGCACAGGGCTGATTTGAGTTTGTGAAGTCAGTAGCTTCAATGTTTGCTGCTTGTTGCTGAAGTTACTCTTGACCTCGGCCAAGCAGGCAGCGATGCTGCGAGATGCTTTCCTGTTGGGATGTGGGATGGCGAGAGCAGCTCAGAGCTCCAAGGATGGGAGCCAAGGGCACAGGCTCCACTGCTGCCTCACTGGGCTTGCAGACAATTCATGTAGCTCACCTGCCTCAGTTTCCCCCAGAGGCAGAGTGGGTGCTCACTATGGAATTGTTGAAGCTGTTGTTGGGCTAAAGCTAGAGGAGGCCAAGCCAGGTTGAAGTGACTACCCAAGGACGAGCTGGTTCTGGGTTTGTAAGGACCTCCCTGCTTTGGTGTTGGCTTGCACAGTGATGCCTGGCACATGGTTTTGGGAGATGGCACAGCCTGGCTGGACTGTGCCCCTTCTGCACTTGTGGTGCAATGGAAAGACTTGTCTGGACTCCCCAACATCTCTGAGAGGGTGCAGAGTGTGAGGTGCTGAGGCTGGACCTCCAACCGGGACCCTACGGAGCTGTGGCTGCTTGGGAGATGTCGGAGCAGGAGTCAGCTGGGCGATGTGGTCCCTGGGATGCTCCAGCTCTGCCCCATGATGCTCTGGAGACATTTTTGCTCACACCGTTTAAGGCAGATCAGCGCGCATCCCCGCTGTTGTTTGTATTTTTGCAAAGCAATCTGTATGGAGGAGCAGAGGCTAGCGGTGGATATTCTCGTGCACGAGTGGAAGGCTTTCAGATACAGATATGTCTTGAATAAAGCGGAATTTAACAGCCAATGGTTTGAGCAGTTGGAGTGAGGCAAGCTGCATGCTGGGCCTCAGGGGAAGCAGGACGGCTGACATCTCAAACAGATGCAGGGTTTTCCTTTTTTTTTTTTTCTCTTTTACCTTTTATTTTTTTTTCATGAAGCACAGGGCTGTGCCTGTAAACGCCTCACCATGCCCAGATATGGCCTGTGCTGGGACCTGTGCCGCTATCTCAAAAAGCCCCCGGGCAGCCTGATGAGCCCGGGGAGGACCAGGGAACAGCTGCTATAAATAGTGCTCATTCTCAGCTGCCCTTCTGGTGGGACTGGATTAGGTGACATCTGGGCAGCCAAGAGGCGCGGGACTCGTGACCACCGACCGCAGAAGTCACCCAGCAGCTGTAAGGACGGGAGCCAGCCCTGCAAAGCCCTTACATAGGCAAGTCAACCCTGGCATTTGGGGAGTCGGATAAAGCGACGGGAACAGGAATCCAGTGACCTAAGAGCAGTCAAGAATAAAATTCACCCCAACGGCTGGGGCAGCGCTTCCAATCTGGGAAGTGACCCGGTGTTGGAGGCAGGACTTGGCCTTCGGCTGCTGGAGCCGTTGGGCGCAAGCGAAGGAAGGTGCTGGGAAACAGGCGGCAATGTGAGAACCAAAGTGTTGCAAGGAGTTGCCGAGATGAAGAGATTGGTGTCCTCTTCTGGGACGCTGCGGGTTAATTTGCTGGCAGTGAGATTACTGGAAGCTCTGATTTAATATTTGTGTTTGCTTCGAATAAACAAATTAACCAAAAACCCCAAGTCTTAATAGTTTAAGGCACCAACTTGATGGAAGCTAGTAGAAAATAACGAATCCCATGGAGTGATTTCGCTCCTAACATTGCAGAAGGTGGACAGTGTGTGTAGTTTATGCATCTGTGGATGCAATATAGCTGGTCCCTATATGCGAGGGATACGTGTAGCTATAGGCTGCAGGAGTGCGACCCAGCTGCTGTAACAGCAGTGAAAAGGACTGGGTTTTGCTTGAATTAAGCTCAGCCTTGAATATTTGAAGGGAAAAGACAGAGAAGGTAACAGGTACAGTTTGACCGAGCAGAGGAGGCAATATCTGGGACTGATGTCCTGAAATATGTGAAATGGGGGATTCTGGATAAAAAGCAGGGAGTGACGCTGCAGCTTGTCCCTGAGCAGGTCTGCTGCGGGATGGGGACTGGGAGGCAGGGATTTATATACGGGCTTTGTCCCTTCCCCTCCTCACCAGTGTCAGGGCCGTGATGCACGGGAAGCAGCACCACTTTGCTCTCTTTAAATTAAGCCAGCTTTGTCCTAAGGTCTTGTCTTTGAGACAGTAAGATGCACCCACACCCACTAAAATCTATTGTGCCATTTTTGCAAAGACCAGCAAAAGTCACTTGTGTGCCTTTCCCTCCCTGTCCTCCCCCCTCATTTGGCCTATTTGAAGCTGAATTTATTCCTGGGAAGGTCCCCATCAATTTGCCTTGCTCTTTTGTTGACAAGTTTATTAAAAACCTGGGCAACTACATATTAAACTTTTATCAGTGTCGAGGAAGAATATGTCCTTTGAGCGGCCACAAAAGTTATGGATTGGGTCTTAACGTTTCTTGTTCCACCGTTTGGCTGAGTCAGCGTAACAAATAAAAGCTGCCACTTCTTTTGTTTTTTTTCATTTCTTGAGAGACAGTACCCTTAACAGTGTAAGTAACAATGTCGAATAATGCAAAAAGGTTTTGAGTCTGGGTAAACATAAGACTTTTTTTGGGGGGGGGGAGGGGGCATTGGGTGTGTGCCCATAAACTTTTAATAATTTGAATTATTTAAATGGGAACGAACGCTGGACAAAGTTATTGATTCTTAGTTCTGAGTTAGTAGTTTTGGTAATATAACTGATACTTTCTAGTGTTCATATGAAAAAATCCCCCCCAAATTAATAATGTGTGTTGTATCACAAGTGTTGTGATTCCACCCACTGTGAGGGCATGAAGGTGCTGGAGCGCTGGCCCTCGGCGATACCTGGCTGGGGATGTACCTTTGGTGCTGCTGCAAGATGGGATCTTTGCTCTTTTCCTTTAGTCATAAGATGAAACAAAGAGGAGGCCAATATGTTGCACCAAAGAGGTTAAAAATAAAGCGTTAGAATCACATAACCTAGTTCCCATTTTGCCGTGCAGCTGAGTTTTCAGGAGTTGGAAGAAGGCTGAAAAATAATCGGTGAGAAGGAGTTTGAGCTGATATAATAACAGACAGGCAGGGAAAAAAAGTGAGTATCTGTGGGACTGAGCCACAATTCTTAAACACTGCCATATAAATAAATAAATAACGGTTCCCAAACAGCATCTTTCTCTGCCTGTCACCGCATCCAAGGATTTTTTAGTTCTTAAACAGGTTTGCTGGCATAATTTGTCAAGTCCAACAGGGAGGTTTCTGTGTGACAGAGGATCATTTTTCACCACGCACAGTGGTGCACCAAAGCAGTCCTGCAGGCTCCCAGCAACTCCATAATTAGATAACAGTTAACATACGTGCATTAGATGGCTCATCATTCATGCCATAGGATACAGCCGAGCCCGTCACTGCCGATACTGCGCCGTGCCGAAAGCAGGCAGGGAGCGTTCTGGACAAATACGTCTTCCTCCAGGAGTTTATCTGCATCACCATTTGCTCCAATTATAACTAATTGGACACATATTGCATTTTCATAGCGCCTAATTTTCTATTGATTTTAACGGGACTGCTGGTGTTTTGTACTATTAAGTGGTATCTCGTATCGGTTGCTGTTTAAAAATGCTGAGTACACTTCCCTGTATGGAATTATGCAGTCAGCAGATGTTTTAAAACCTATTTAATTGTTTGGTCCATAAAATGCACAAACTGTATTAAGGAATGGCTTTGTTCTCTTTTGAGTGTGTGAGCTGAAAAAATCCAACCCCACAACTATTTCCACCGCTGGTTTCAGGAGATGCAGCTCCCAGAGACCTGCTCAGAGTTTGCGTTTCGGGGAAAGAGCTTTAGAGGTTCGGTCTCAGTCCCGTGTGGAGCCGGAGCATTTGCAGCTTCTTCCAGGCATTGATGCTCTGTGTTGCCAGAACAGATCAGGTCTGTGCTTGAAATATAGGACCTTTATTTTTACAACAGGCCTAGAACCAAAATTTGGATTAAGACAGAGATTCTGATATTGAGAGCTAAGATTTTGGTAAGGTTACTTTTGACTTTCTGTGTAACTAAGGAATGAGGTGATAATTGTGGGATTTTGGGGCTTTATTCTCTGTCATAGGTATTGTCATGTACCTCAGCAATACATCCAAATAAAACCAGACTATCAAATTAGCCACTGCATTTCAGCAAATACTCAATGAAGCAGGATGAAAGCAATAGTCCTCTGTTCAGCATCATTTAAGGAAGAAAAGATTTAAAAGAGAGATTTAGGGGAGGAACAGAGAGGTGGCCTGGCAAAAAGCATTTCCAGCAATGCATGGTGGATCATTGCATCATGGATATTGGATAATGATATTAGTGGCAGGGAAGGCAGATAAAAGGTGATGGAAATTACATTATGGGGCAGCTGAGTTATCCCGGGGTGCTGGTGAGTTTGCCAGCAACTTGCTGCCTTTGCTGGCCGTTAGCACGAGCCACCTTGTGCCCATGGGAGACAGGTGAGTTCATGGGGGTGTATAAATTAAATAGACACTTTATTAAGTTCAGGTAATAGTTTTGGTTTGAAGGACTGAGTGGCTACTGCAATGTCAGCAACTGCTTTAATGCACAAAAGAACTGAGTGCTTTTTAATTAAGTCAAATAAAATCCAAGCGGAAGGCTCCGAAGCCTTGTCTGGAGTCTACTTTTTGGGCTGAATATCTATAATTTTAGAGATGTTAATAAAACACAGTCCACTTTTTCCCCATAACAATATAAGTTAAATTAATATTTGATGTCTGTAAGGGAAAGGATAAAAGCAGCGAGGTTGTATTTTCTGGTTTACAAATGGCACATTGTGCAGAATACAGCGACGGTGGCATTGATTTAAGCATCCTCACAAAGACACCATGCAATAAAGTTGAATCATCTACAGTGCAAGTATGGCTCTTTGGTGGAAAAAATAGCAAAGTGAGGGAGTAGAAGTTTTCCTGTATTATCAAAAGCCACTTCATTTTGGGGAAATTTCCTCTGATTTAGTAATGTTTGGATGGAAATCAAATAACACATTAGCTTGAGGAAAGGGGGAAAAAAACCTTCCAAAGCTAATTACGAAGGGAATGTGCACTTCATTAAGATAAAACTGTAGGAAATCAATGTTCTGTATTGTTGTTTTTTCCTTTTGATTGGATTTTAGGATGATAAATTGTTAATGCATTTGATCTAAAAATGATTTGTTTATTCAGATGAAGAGCAACGGTACTTTGTCTCATTTGGCCTTTTAGCTTGTAATGATAATGGCTTCGAGGGATGCTCATTTCTCAAAAGGGTATCGGACTGGAATAGGCAGGAGATTTCTGGACTCAGAAGGATGGGCCCTATGCAAGGGTTCATTGTAGGCTAATTCTATTGCATGTTGAATCTTCTGCTTCATTAGGAATATCGACAAAGGCTGACAAATTCTTTGGCTTTGCTGTACTGTCTATAACACATCTTTATTAGAATATTGAGGCTAAAATGGAAAGGTCTTCAGACCAGACCCTCTTACATAGCCTACTACTGATCCTACTTGTCATGGCAATGGTTTGGTAATGACACCCGGGCCAAATCAAAACTTAGGTGCTACCTAACAGTTGACAGAGAGGGAAAGGTGATGTTGTTTTGGCTTTGATTTGCCTCTAACAAGTGTTGCTCGCCCTGTGTGCCCATGGCTCTCCAATGCCATCCTGCAGCACATGTGGACTTTGCCCAGCTCGGGAACGTGCTGGTGCAATGGGCTTGGAGCAGGGTCCTGCAAAGGGTGACACCAGCACCTAATCCTGGCCCTGGGGGACAGAGCAGCCAGAAAGGACCTCTCCAGTGTGAGACCAAATTTCAGGAGGAAATGGCTGGACCTGAGTTCACTTTGGACAGCAAATTTAAATTCGGTGGTGTCGGGTGGTTGATGTTTCGAACCCAGGTGCATGGTGCTGTCGCAGATGGCACTTGCAGCATCAGCATAGGCTGGAAGGGAGGGTGACACCAAAGCCCTGCGTGGCTGTTAGGGCCAGGCAAAGCTCTCCTGCCAGATCCTGCCTGCTGAAGACTCTGTAATTCATCTTGCTCAATGGTTTGTACAGCCTCAGAGCCCAGCCTGGAGGTACCCGGGCTGGCAGAGACCTGGGCTCTCCCTGCCAGGGGTCTACAAGCCCCTGTGTGTTGCAGCTCTCTCCAGCTGATAGTGTAGGCTGCTCTTTCTCAGCTGCTGGGAAAGCCTCACCACCAGAGAGACATCATTAGTTTTGATTAATGGCATCCAGAAGAGAAAAACTAATTTTCTAAAAAGGAAAACCTCGCCCATAACTCACTGCAGAGAATTTAAACAAAATGTTACAGAGCATTCACGCCGACTCACATTGATTTCAAATGTGTTCCTGGGCAGTCCCCGAAGCAAAGCTGGGGGGGGTGGAGACAGCGCTTGTCAGAAGATGCTCAGAGTAACCCCAACACTGCTCTCCCACAGCACCGCTTTCAACTGACTCTCCCCAGATTACCGGCAAGCATACATGGAGAGCAGAGTGGGTTTTAAATCTGCAGTGGTGAAGCTCAGGCGGGTTGGTGCAAGCTAACCCGAAATCCACGTGCCCGGCAGGGTTTAGCTTGCAGGCTCAGTGCAGCATCGGTCACTGATGGCACTTCCACCTCCTCCCAATCACCGGTAAATAATTACTTTCCTTTGCCTCCTATAACTCACCAAAGGATGGATTTAATACTTCCAGGTCTGCACTGTCTAAGTTTCCATTTAGTTCCTTGGTTTGATTGTCTCTTGAAAAAGTACCTAGAGATAACTCGATTAAATTAATTGTAGACCTCTTTTTAAGAAGCTATTCTCTCTCTCTTTCCCTCTCTCACTGTCTCTCTCTCTCCATTTATTTATAGGCAGCATAGAATAACAGGTTTGGGCAGTCAAGTGATCTGCAGTACTTACCGTTACAACGCAAAGTCTGTATTTCTTGGGGAACTATAATGCTGGTCCGCTTGCAATATTTTTGTGTACAGTGGTTATAAGTGCAGGTGCTTTTTCCTAGTATCAGCTTGCAGCATGGTGGGCTGCAGGAAAGAGGGGGGAAAAGTCACCTTTGCCTTATGACGCATATAAATTCTTTAAATAGGTTATGCACATGGCGATGTGCAATATCTGCTCGTGGCTGTAGGTTAAGAAGGGAAGGCCTAACTTTATTGGCTCCCACTGCAGAAATGATCGGAGCTGCCGTGATTTTTAGATTTGATTTACCGAGTTATTTTTAGCAGTGGGGTGGTCATGCTGCAGGACTCTCCAGGAGGAATCAACTCCCCAGTGCTGCAACACAAACCATTGACTTGGGCAGCAGCGGTGAGGCAGGACTGCCTGGCAGGGGCTTGCTTTTGTTTTTTGGGAGCAAACTGCCCGATTATGGGATTGCAAGAAAGAAAAGCCATTTTTCCATTCCCTCCCTGCCCTTTCTTTTCCTTTCCACCTTTTCCTGTTGGTTTCTGATGATGGCAACTATTGCTTATCTCAAGCAGATCTCGAAACCACTAGTTTTAATGCCAGACAAGAAAACACAGGGTAGGGAGGCTGAGCCTGCTAACCACTAAAAAAGATTTCAGGGATTTCAGCCTTTTTCCTCCCATTTGCCAAGGAGACCCCCAGGAGGAGAAAAGCAAGACTGACTTGGCTATGGGCTGGGCTGGTGGTAGCAAAGAGCATCTCTTGCCTTTACCTGCTGCTGCTGCATGTTGGGTGGCACTTCAGATACTGAAACACAAGGCGTGGAGAATGGCAGACCATAACTCGTTGAAAGGAAGGAGGCAGGATGTAACAGTTAAAGTATCTGGATTAAAACAATAGCCTTTACTTATGTCATGCTGTAATAGCAATGTGGGTCTCAAAGCAGATGGAGCCAAATATCGGGTTTAAAAATGCTCCAGGCTGGTGCTTACTGCTGCAGACTATTCCACTGCTATTAAACCTGCCTCTTTAATTCAGACCCACTCTTCAGCTGCAGCCGCTAAGAAGCTTAAATAAATCCTGACTGCCTGAAAGTGAAGCCATTTGAACCAGCGCAATGTCAGGCAGCAAGTTCAGAAGAGGTCCCGGCGGCTGGGAAAGAAAAGACCCCAGGGAATTCCCTTCTTTGCTCGCCACAGCCCGTGAGGCCAAATGCTTTGCTAAAGCTGGTAAAATGGAACCAAATCAACTGTTCAATGGATTTGGTCCCCTTCAACCAGCTGTAGCTGTGCATTGATCTCTCAGATGCACCTTGGAGGATAAAACACTTGAACCGGACGGAGGCAACTCAGGTAGCAGAAGACAAATGGCCACGTGAATGCTGCTGATAAGGAAATTATGATAATTGGCATCTGCAGATCTATCAGTTGTGCTCTAAACTGGTGGGCTGAGCCTGCATCATTATGTGGTCACCAGTTAATTCTGCCTTAACAGAGACCACTCAAGACTGATAATCTCTATCATCCTCCTATATTGATCTCAGCTGCAATTCAGGACTGTGTATTTCAACTGCAAATGCTGTGCGTTTTTGTATGTATTCACTCACGCCCACCCAGGATCCCTGTGCCTCAGTGTTTCATCTGCTGCAAAGAAGAATAAAGGTTTTGATTTAAAGTTCCCTCCTTGTGTTTTATACCATGCGCCGAGCTGCTCATTTAATAAGCTCTAGTGAAGAAATGGGGATTAATGGGGCTACTAGAGCAGGAAACGAGTCGGGAATACCCCAAATTGCAAATATCCACAGCCTGTACTGGCCAGCAACAGGTTTTTTTTTTTGCTTGGGAGATAAAAGCTATGCTCCTAAAAAAGGGTTCCCAGTTTGACTTTACTGACCTAGAAGACTTGTGAGGTGTCTACCCCAGTCTGGTCCTTATAAGCACTAATGTCATGCTAATGGACATAAAGAAAATCACTCACTTTCCCATGTAATAATGATTGGTGAGAAAGTAAGCCCAGCGTCATCTTTTCCTAACCATCGTAAATCTATAGGACTATCACAAGCCATGAATATTGCTGGTATAATGAGCCATTTGGATGCAAAAGTCTGATGTGAGGTTATTCACGTCTTTACTTCTTAATGACAGCTGGCCCAAGTTAACCCCTGGCGTGAGACAGTGCAGAGATTTGTCTCTTTTCACACACCAGAAATTTGGTTCACTTGACTCCGCATCTCTGGTCCTTTAGGTACCATTTAACTAGGGCCAAGAGTATTCGTGTGCTTTAAGATAAGGAGCTATTTGCTGGATCTGAGGCTTAATATGCATCTAATGTTAATGCCACTGGGTATTTAAAAGGCAAAGACATCAGGAGCAATGTCACTGCAGGAGCACCTTTCCTCAGCTAAAAAAGAAAACAGTGCCTACTCACTTCTGCTAGCTCATTTTTCTGCACTGCAACAGTGCCTAAACATCCATGCTGAAATCCTACCGAAGTCTACATGGTTGGGGTTTTTTAAATTATTTAAAAATATTTATTTAATTATCTATTCCCACATACTTCAGTCAGATCAGGCATGTACCCAGTATTTCTGCCTGAGAACAAGTCCAGGTTGAAGAGCACGTGCGGAGCTGAGAGCTCAGCTCGCCAACTCTCTCTTTCAGGATGCAGTGATCATTTCTCATTCTGAAAAGATCGCTAAAATGTCAAAACTTCACTGAATGAGGCTAGTGCCCCTATAGCTGCCACACAGATCATCTTCCATGGCGAAACCCCCTTTTGCTGAGCCTGGGTCTGTACCACAGTGATGACAGATACATTTCCAGGGAGCTGCTGGGAAGATGTAGGTTCTAAGTTGTTCTGTTACTTTCTGCCTTTTCTGTGGTTTGTCAGTATTGAAGTGTAAATACACCAACAAGGAGAAGCAATAGTATTCAGAACTGATCAGAAATTTTCCTGCTTTTTCTTTTTTTTAACGCAAAAGCGGGAAGCAACAAATGAACTTTTAGATATTTTCCTTCATACCACCAGCTGATTTCTTCGAAACGTGTAAGACATCACTATTTTTTTAAATTTAGTTTTCACAAGCACAACCTTTTTCCAAACACCCAACAATAAATCCAAAATGGCTTTGACTTGGCCTAACGGAAGAGATGCTGCAACGTGCATTTACTGACATTGGTGCCTGCAAAGAGAGGCAAGTGAGTAGCTCCAACAACTCTTCACATTAGCACGAGGCCAGTTTGCAGGCAGGGGCAGTAAGGATGCTCATGGCTTTCCAGCTGTGGCCACACAGCACAGCTCTGTCCTTGGCCAAATAGCTGAGCGGCCACCACCTCTGTGGCTACAAGCTGCTGGCCCGTGCCTTGCCACACTCTATCACTGCCAATTATTTGCTTTGCAATTAGCAGCGCTAGTTTCTGAGCGCTACCCAACCCCACCTCCTAATTGCCATCTCAGAAGCATCAAGCGAAATCATCCGCAAGCACTACCTTGACGCTGTCGCTGTCAGTCCCAGGATTCATGAACAAGGATGGAGATGAAAGCACAAGGGAAAGGGAATCCTCAGCACAAGTCCCTAATTGCTGGCAGTCTGGGCTGTGGATGATATCGGGACTCTAGAGGAAAAGGTTGAGTAGAAACAGATGCTTCAAGCAGGCTGTGGCCTGGCTTTCCAAAATACCACGCTCCTCTCTCCTGCTCCTGCAATCTGGGTTATTCTCTCTCATTCCCCAGGGCTGCATCCAAAGTAAACGCCACCATTATTAAAATTCTTCCTTGGTAATGATAATTAAGTTACTAAAAAATGTCAAATGTAGAAGCTGGAGGCATCGTGACTTGAACAAAATCGTGGAATGTAAATGAAAATGTTTTCACCTTAAAGAAGCATGATCCATATTTAGGTACCCCCAAAGCCACCTGACCCTTGAATAGCAGGAAAGTTTCCAGTTCTCCTGAAGCCAGAGAAAATATGAATACACAGGGGCTACAAAAGTTGGGCCATGTATTTAGCTGCTTAAATGTGGATCTCACCTTCAGGCACCCATGCTTGAAGATTTCTGCCAGTAGTTTTATTGCCTAATCATATGTTTATGGAATGGAAAATTCAATTCACTTAGCAAGGAATTTCTATAACAATACAGTCTATTGTGGCCTAATCAAGGATATACAAGGCCTAAGCAGAAGGCAAAGCAGGTAGACTGCAGGGGAACTTTGTAGGGACTGCTAATATATATAGACATAAACCTAAGGCAAGTGCCAAAAAATAACAAATATCCCTCCCAACAGTTCGTGTTTCAGCCCTACTCATTCGCCAGTCCCTTCTGATGCCACAGCAGGGTTTTGGAGCAAATGGAGCTGCCCAGGTCATCAACTTGCCCATGGTTTGAAAATCAGATCTGCTTCAGTTGGTTTCCTTTAAAGCACAGTTCTGAGTGAAAGTTTTACCGCTGACTTTGAAAACCCCAGGATCAGGTCCTGCCTAAGTCATTATAAGCCTTTAGTCAACCACCCTTTAACTACATAAAATCTAATTGTCCTCCGTATCCTCTGAGAGGCTGCTCTGATGGCCCACCAGCCACTGCTGCTTTCCTGGAAACCCTATTATCTTCTCAAACAAGGCAATCCTGAGGACTCGGTCCTGCAAACCTTTTGTGCAAATATTAAATAGCAGTGAATAATTAGCAGGAATAATCCATTTTGTTTGACCTTCTTCTGTAATAAAGACCTTTGTTGGCAAATGCAAACGTTATTTTGAGGAGCAATTCATAATCTAGAGCTGCTAAACACATCAGCCTAAATACACTAATACTCTAATATCCACTGTATTTATACAGGACTTAAGACAGATAAAAACAGACACGTTATCTATCCCAAAGACCTGAGTCCATTCATCAGTCAAATGTAGGAAGAGAAGGTGTCAAAAGAGGTGGTAAAGAAAAGACACTCTTTAACCTTTGATACATCTGCAAGTACATCTCTGGGTGGAGCAACCAGATCACTTGGATTCTGCCCATGGAGTTTTATGATGTGCATCCATTTCCTTCACCTGTTTTTTGTTGGTTTTGGTTTGCTTTGTCTTGTTTTGTTTTGTTTTTTCTGAGAGGAAAGAAAGGACAAGCAAACCAACAGGCAGATAATTGTTCTGTGCTGACGGTTTGTCAAGTGAAGGAAGCACAATTTTAGTCAAGAGATCCGCATTACCGCTTGAGCAGAAGTCTCTACTTTTCCTCCCAGATGACATTGACATATAGCCTGAAGGGGCTATCAGGATACAAAGCTAAAGATGGTTAAAGACATTAAAAACTATACAATGTGAGCACCATCTACACCAGGATCATCATCTAGGAAGAAGATTAATCCTGACGTATTGGGCAGAAGACAGACCTTCTACTGGCGTTATGTATAGCCAACGGTATTTTTTGAGATAGACAAAAAAGTATATATAATCCTGCTACTAACCAGGCGTTTTCTAGTGGGTCTTTATTGACTCTTGAAAAACTATGACCAATAAATGGAATGATCTGCCTTCCCCTTGTTTTCTGGGTGAATGATGGCTCCTGCAGTGTGTTTTTCACTGAGTGCAGTGACTGGCTTGAGCTGTTCATGTCTGACTCCACTTCCCAGCAAGATATGGAATGCACCCTCTTCATGGCAGGACCACCAGCATTTCCCAGGTCCTGCCAGGGTCTCTGTTAATAATAAATATTGCACTCAGAATAAGATTGTAAATCTTGCCATAGAATGGAGGGAATTTGCAGTTCTGCATTCTTTGAGTCTGGTGCTGCAGAAGTCGCTGTAATTTACTTGCACAGAGAATGGGCTTAATACTGTTGCCTTTTTTTTAATAAGCTGCACAGCCCTTTTGTACAATGGGTGCAGGTGGAGGGATAGAGAACTGCAAAGAGGGGACTTCACCTGCAGGAAAATATCCTCTACTTCCCCCCAAAGCGATGAAAATGTCAATACTATTGACACAACCCCTAATTAAAAATGACTGCCATAATTATGCATAAGATAGCCATAGGACATTGGTGTGGATTAAACATAAACATTGAGATGTGCTGCACGTGTTTTCCAAAGGAATACAGGGCTGAATGATGGAATCCTCTGCACATCTGAGCAAGACAAGAAGAAGGATGCTCGGCTCAGCCGCCTGGCCCCGGTGAGCTCTGCAATGGCGACAGCCTGAGCTATTTGCAACCACACGATGAAACATGTCCACGTGTACTTCTTTGGCTGAGGTTTAAGCAAACGTCCTTTACTTTGTGTTTGACGTGGCCAGACAGCATGTGGCGGGTTCCTGCATCACCACAGTTACTGCGGCAGTGCTGTGCTGTAGTAACACCCCAGCCTGCGGTGCAGATAAGTCCTCCTTTTTCTCCCAAGGAATAAAATTCTTCCTTTTGGGGTATCCAGCCAACAGAATTATAACAGGAAATAGCTCGTCAATGCCCCACGAAAATTATTTTCTTATGTAACTGGTCTGCCTGGATTAGACAGACACCTTATTTTAATGTTCATCTGCTTGTGCTCATGATATTAATGTATGGCCAGGCATTTCTGCTGTCTATAGGTAGTTGTCTTATTGTACAACACCAAAAATAAACATTGTGATGTTCTGTGTAATCCCAGGGCTGCAAAATAGGGTTGCACCACTGAGCTGGGGCTGAGCAGAGAAGCACCATCTGCTACAGATGGGCTACAACAGGCAGAATAACTGAGTGATGGAGGCAGAGCATGGCCAGTTTTTCTCTTGAAGGTACAAGAGACTGAACACCAAGGACTTCTTTCCTACCTCCATGTGGGACAGGTATTTCACATCACTTAGCACCTCCCTCCGATAACATTTGCCTCCAGCTCTTTCTGCACTCCCCCTCCCATAAATCATTTTGTGCAGTGCATGACAGATCGTTTCTGCTTTCTCCTTTTACTGCTAAGGGGGAAAAAAAGATTAAGATTGAGAGACAGAGAGATTTGAAACAATTTCCCAAATGCGCAAGTGTTCTGCCATGAGCTGATATCCTGCCTGGGGTAAGAGGTGGCCCCGTGCTGCACCCACACAGCACCGAATAGTGAATTATCCTTCAGTCCCTCCTCAGCATTGTGGAAGGAATTAATTTCTATCCTCCTTTCATGAGGCAGCCCATTCTCCTGCTCCTGGGCTCCCCTTCCCTCAGCGTCTGTCACCCCCTCGCTAAGGGACACTCGTTTACTGGACGATTTGTGGCAGGACAATCAGCTCACGCTGTCTGCTCCTGCCCATGGCTGTGGGTCGAAATGGGTCTGTGTTTCCCTAAAAACCTGCTCTGAAGATGACAGCCCTCCTTTCTATCTCTTTTGCTCCCCAGATCGGCTGCCATCATAGCTTTACTCAAAGAGTAGGAAAAGCAGCTGCGTCCCCTCGCGGGGTGGTTTAACGGGGCTGGTCGTGCCCTGGGCTGAGCTGATCTGCCTGTTTGCTGCAGCGAGGTTTGCTCATCACTTTGGTTCCAAGTGCCGACGGCTGGGAACTGTCTAATAAAATAAATTTCCATTACAGGGACTCCCGCAGAATTTAAGGGGAATTTCCAACGCTGAGGCCTCTTCTCCCTTCCTGTGCTAAAACTCCTCTTTTGTGAAATTCCAGCATGCTCCGTGCTTCAGTAATGAAACACAGTAATGAAATATAATTAGACCTTTGTCTAATACCATGGCAGCGTTATTCCCAGATGGACAATAATCATAGTTAGTTTGCCCCATCTATCTTTGCAAGACAATCTGGGGTTTTTACACAAAGAAAAGAGGAGTGGAACATGTTAGTTGTTAAGTATTTAGGGGGAAAAGTGAATCACCTTGAAAGTAAAGGCATATTCCATCTTTCTGTGGTGAGGAACATGGCTCGATGAGCAAAAAAAGCCTGTGAAGGATAAAACCTGGGACAACCCCTCAAGGTGGGACATCTGTCAGTCCTAGAAAGAATCAGGAAAAGAAAAAAAAAATAAATAACTGCACCATTTGTGGCACAGGGCATTTGTGCCAGCGCTTCCCAAGTCAAATGATCCTGACCCCAAAACTACCATTGCAGAGGCTTAGGAGTTGTATCCTTCTTCATTTTAAAGCAGATGGTGGAGTGTGAAGCAGTCAGTCAAAAAAAAGGGATTTGGGGAAACAGCTGGGCAGAGATTTAACCCGACTTCAGACCCCGTACCTCTTAAACCCAGGAGAAAAGTTGAAGCTGGATCCAGAGCTTCTGCATCGTGGCTCAGGTCCATCTCCAGCAACCGCAGAGGATTTATCTAGTAAATACACACAGCCTGACTTTGCAGATTCCCCATTGGCAAATGACTCCTGATGTCCATGGGAGCTTTGCCTGTGTTGGGGTTGCGGAGAAGCCGGAGCTCGCTGGAGCCTCCCCATCGATCTGCTGCTGGAGTTATTGCAGGACTTGGCCAACATTCACCACCACCAGGTCTTTGAGTTTGTAACGTCTTCTCAGACCCTGTGGTGCAGTGAGGAAGGGGCTGGCAGGTGTCTTGGTCCCTGGTTTAGTCAGGATTGGTCACTGGGGCTCTTCTGCTTGCAGTTGCGGGTGCTTTTGGCACTTGTGAACAGCCAGGGTAAGGCTGGAAAAGCCTAGTGGTTTGCTGCTTGTGCTGATGTTGATGGATGCAATTCCATGATTTTACCAAGACAACGTCACCTCCAGTGAGTAAAGCTGGAGTTAACCCTGGTGTAACATCCCCACTTCACTCAGTTCTAGTGGAAGTGCTGAAGACTTCCAAATACTATATTTTCTTCATTTTAAAACTTTGATTGTTATGTCCAGCATGCAGTTTGACACTGGAAATTTTTATGTAGGGTATTAATAGGTTTTCAAGCATGGACAAATTAATTCCTGAGTGGATTAATCTGATGCATCTTTTAAATGGAAAACTGACATACTTTTTCCATCAGAGACCCACTAATAAAGTACATTTACGTGGTTAATCCATTTTTTTTTTCTGCACTAAATGCACTACATAAAGTATAAAACTACCAAATCAATAGCCAAAGAATGTATAAAAATGAGACCGGGTGATCAGAAACCATGTGTGATCCACCCTCCCTTCGGCTTCTCGGGCGAATCTGATTTCCATTTGTGCTGCCGAAAGATTCATTCTCCAAATCATCTCAGGTTCGCGAGGCTGCAGAACTCCAGGTGTCCTTGCAAGTCCCAGAGAGGAGCGGGTGTAACGAGCCACCTGCTTCCAGGGGCCTCATGGCACCAGCTCTCCTGAAGCCCTTCCTATTTTTAGAGGTAGCTAGTTTGAAGATATTGGGTTTTTTGTCTTTGTTAGTTTTCTTATTGTTATTGCAGAAGGAACTGGGAAGCAGGAATGCATGTAAAAGGCAAAGGCATCTTCCAGTACATTTGTGCAAGAAGCCTGTCTCAGCCTGCCAGGGAATCTGCACAAACTCCCCTTTTTTTTATTTTTCAGTTGGAGTTCAGCAATGTTATTTCAAAGAAAAAGCCTGCACAGCCTTCTCTCTGCAAACACTGCAACCATCATTTGATCAGTGCAACTCTCTCGTGTGAGCTAATTTAACAAGTGGTTGCTTTGCAGGCTGTGGAGAATTGCCTCTTACCTAATAATTCTGCTAATTTGCTTAACTTTCCCAGATTGCAAATGGCCCTACTCTGAACAAGCAGCTTTCTAAATGAACCCCCAGACAATTTCTTGACAAGAGGGAAAAAGAAAGGTGGATGGCTTGGGAGGTTGAAGCTGAGAGTCTTTTATTTTTGACCTTTGGGCCAGCATTCAGATTTGCTTGTTGGGAGAACTACATTCAGGATATATTTTCTTCAGGGATTTATACTACCCTTTTGCTTGTAATTATTCTCACTTGATGTTTTCCATAAATTAAAGATGAGCTCCAGTCCTCTCAATTATCTTGCTAAAGTCTCCTTATTTGTGGCTGTGAGCTACACCACCAGGATCGCCGTTCTTGCAAAGCTCCTGGTCGGTGGCTACAGGCAGAGAAATAAGGAATGTACATGGGTAATACAAATGTCTGAGCAATCCCAGAAAGAAATGAAAACTGCAGCAAAGGTAAATGTCAGACTATTTAAAGACAATGTTAACTATTGATTTTTCAGAGGAGACTACCTCTTCAAACGATGGCAAGCATACCTTCGGGTACAGACAAGGCAACCTAGACGGATGGGGGAGAGAGGGAGGCGAGTGAGCTGGGAAGACGGAGATTTTCCCAGAGAGCAAAACGAATCCTTTTTGAAGCCTTTTGGATTAAAGAGGTGGCTTAGTTTTTTTCATAGAGTTCACCCTTCAACCCATTTAAGAACCGTGCCTTTTCCAAGAAATGAAGGGCAAAGAAACCCTGATGAGCAATAAAGAGATAAGCAGCAAAGTACTCGGTTCAGCCGTGTTTTCCAATGAAAAATGAACCCTCGAGCACACCCGGTGATTTGTTGTTGAAGTGGCAAAGCTCACCCAGGTTCCTGATTCTGCTTCCAGCAGAGATGCTCATTGTTCATTCTCACACCCTGGAGCAACTTGCACTCATTACACATCATTTGGCTCTTCCCACCCACACCTGCCTGCACATGAGCTGGGACCAGCAAGGTGCTGCTGGTGTGGAAATGCAGCCAGGTAGCAAAAAGCGGGGAGCAAAATGATCATCATCCCTGTGCCTACAGCTAGGAACTTGTGGGGTATTATAAATAATCATTCTTTAGTACAACAGGATAGGCTGCGATTTCATATTGTTTAAGAGAAAATCAAGCCTAGAATAAAAGGCTTGTTTTTTAAGATATACATGTGTGTATATATATATTAGAAAAAATATGTATATATGCATTTTAGAGATGTATACTTACCTTATGGCCCATGCTGTGATATCCCTGCCAAAGCCCCCAGGAGCAGATATTGCTGGCCTTGGATGCACACATCTGCAGGGAATTGTTCTTTTCAAGCTGCAGTGCAGAGACGATGCTATACATGGTGCTTTGGCAAAACGGCATGATAAGAATTTAGTCAGGGGATTTAAAGGTCTTCCAGACCTGCATTTTCAAAAAGGGAAACTTCATATCTCACTGGGTGCTTTGGAACATGAGGAATGAAGGATCTAATCCAGTGAAGTGTAATGTCAGTGAGGGTGAATTAATTTTGCATTTTGATACAATGCCTTCTTTAGAGGCTAATTTGGGTCTTAAAATAAAAATTATTATATGCATCCACACAGCAAGGGAAATGGGTGACTCTAGGGGGTCCCTGATGACTTTGGCAGGTTTTGAAGTGGGTATACAAGAGGAACAGATCCTCCCATTGCTCTGCATTCCCCTCTGCAAGACTTTTGGGTGCTTCAGTTTAAAGATGCCTGTAGGGCTTACACCCCCAGCCCACCTTCTTTGGCAGCCAGCTCGAGTTGTAGAAAACCCCAGTCCCTGGGAGATCCCAAACACAGCGCAATACAGGATTACTGCCTGGGGTAACTTTTGATTTAGAAGTATTATTTCAATAAGGAGGTCTTCAGACAGTGTTAAATGACAGATGATATAATTTTTGAATGCGATGTTCATCTGAATTTTATTTTCTGATGTTTTGACTCATTGACTTGATGTCTCTCTATTATGCACACACCTCTGGAGATGTTGCTGGCAATGATTATGCATAGCACTGAGTTAGTGAATAAAACCACTCCAGGAACTGCTTTACAGATCACAGTATCGTTTTCTCTATAATTGTCCCACAAACGGTGGAAGTTATATGGAGAGAGTAGCGTGCTCTGACAGACTGCATATTTTTGCAGTGTGCATCAGATCTCGCTTTGGCTTCTGAGACTTATTTCTGATGGTTCTTGGGGATTTAACTTTAAGACCAATGTATTTTAGTATCCACATACGCTCCACTCTTCATGTCATCCAGCAGCAACAGAGGATGAGCTGTCTCCTTAATATGGATGAGACACCAATTTATCTAAGTTATCACCTCCCAATCTCTCATTCGTCTCTCCTGTTAACTGCTGCATTTCTGACATCCATACCTAAACTATCAGCAACTTCTTCTCTTTCAATTGAAACCATAAGTAATTTTTGGCTGGAAGTTCTTGTTATGTATATAATGGCTTCTTCATCTCCCAGCTGGAATTCAACCATCAGGTGACTGAATCAGGCTCTGGACACCGCATTTTAAACCCACAACATTGCACAGATCCGCACAGCACTCTAAATCAAAAGTCAGGGTGTCTTTCCACCATCCGAAAATATACAACCAAATTAGCATGTCCCAGGTTTACTCTGAACAGCACTGCAGCCTCGGTTGTGCACAGCCCATGCATTTACCTGCAAAGTCAGCAATTCTTTCCCCCTTCCTGATGCATTCCCAAACCAGTGAAACTTAGCCCTCTGTCTGGTATTCTCTTTATAGAAGACCCCAGCAGTATTATGTATCAAATAAAGGTCTCATTACTTAGTTTCTGCTTCCTTCATGCCTTTGCTCTCATTAATCATTCTGTTCTTGAAAATGATGCTACAAGCCCTTACGACTGTCTGGCTTCCCACTCCTCAGTTAAAGGTTCCCTCCCCTGCAATTCCCCTGCCCCTCCATGCTGCACGTGCCACGGGGACCACCGACCTGCTGGGAACCACTGGTGCTGATCAGACCAGTGCTGGGTGCCTGGACACTTCTTGGTTCAGAGCTTGTGCTTGAGTCTTAATGCAAAGAGATGGTCTCCCCTTTCCTCCCAGCCTCGTCTTGGGGCACGTGTGGATTCTCCGGCTGCTAAATACCCCAAAAATGTCAGCTTTGTGTGTTGTAGCATCTCTAGATGCAGCCCCAGTGCCAGGCAAAAAAGGGAAAGCTCTTTAGTTGTGCCCCTAATCTGTAAATTTCATCCTAAATTTCCCTCTGAAAATTGTTGCAATTGAGGAGACAGAATCTGCATCATCCCCTTCTCCCCCGTTTGAGTTCCCATTTGGTTTTATTAATATTGCAGGGACCCCCAAGGTCCAGAACAGGGATGACTCTGAAGAGCCCCACTCTGTCACTGCCACGTTTCTGTTTGCAGGGTGGGACCCAGGAACTTGGCTACTTTCTCTGGGTAATATATTTTTCAGGAGCACAAATGACTTGTGTAAAGCACTGGAATCTAATTCTCTTTGTGCTGAGGATGAAATGCAAAAAGGCAGAAGAGCAGAGGAGAGCAGATCCGCCTTCCGCTCTATGAATTCACCAAATCCAGTGGTTTACTCATTTTAATTAGCCTTGGAATTCACATGTAAGTTTGTGGGTATATATCTATACACATATGAATTCATATAATAACACATAATTCGTTTAGAGTTTGGCATTTCAGAACAGGTAATTAAAATAGTTCATTGTTGATTAATCACTTGCAAAATAAATTATTAGCAATATCACTGTTAACATTATGTTTATTACTACAATTTAGAGAAATTAAGGCGGTTCACTTACATTAAATTAAATATGAAAGCACAGATGTAATGTACCCTAGACAATATCTATTTACTCAGAGAACAAATGTGATGTGTGCATTACAGTACATTTGCTAGTTCATACATCTTGGATGGCCTCTTCGTGTCACCACCAGAAACCTAATACCGACACGCAGACAATTCCCATCTCTTTCTGTAAATATAAAAATAGGATCTGCTGGACTTTAGTGCTCGCTCTGCACTGCAACGTGCTCCCGGCAGCTCTGGCTCATCCGTGGATGCTGAAGGCACCTGGGACCTTCCAGGGATGGATGGAGGATGGCTCTGCAGCACTGCAAAGGACCTGGGGAGTAGGGACGTAATAGGGGCATGAAGGGCCACACCAAACACGATCCCCCAAAAACCAGAGATGGGAAGGAAAACCAATTTTTTCTCTCCTCAGCAGGACCGCAGGTCACTGTTATGAGCCAGATTATACCCAAACTGCACCGAAATGCAATAAATCTCAGCCTAACTCTATGAGGTGCCAAAGGCTTAAACATTTTGTTTAAGTATAAGGGGAATTTGATTTTTAAGCAGCTCTCTGCTAGGGTTGGGACAGATATTGTCCTGTGGGAAATAAGTATCCCTTACTTTTGACTACTGTTTTGTCTTGAGGATGTTCAGACTGGAGTCTCAGGGAGCAATGGGGACAAGTCAGTAGAGATGGAGAGGACACAGAGCACCTCACGGCACGTTTCCTGGATCTGCCTCTCTGTGGTTTTATAGCTATGGGAAATAATCTATAATTAGGTGTATAAAATAGCTCTCTGACCTCCTTGCTTCTGGCCCAAAAGAGCACAAAATTGATAACTCAATTATCGCTGCTGGAAATACAAATAAATTAAAAGCACCTGGTAGGAGGAATTCTAACGGAGACACCCATGCAGCAGAGTGGATGCTGCTCTTTAATTGTGAGCTCAGAGGCAATTAAAGCCCCGAGGCTTGGGCTGGGACCAGACTGATCCTTATGCTCTCAGGCACACGGGAACAGTCACACTCAATGTGATAGAGCCGAATGTCTTCCTGAGCTGATGGCACGGGTTGGTAGAAGCACTGGGAACAGGGAAATCACCTTTTCAACACAGGAGCAAAGTTGGGGTGAAAGCTTTGGAAGTGGTGACGTCTTCCGGGAGGAGAGGGACCTCCTGAACGGCTGGTCAGCTGAGCTCGGCTATGGGGTGAGGAAAGGCAGGATTGGGCTTTAACAGTTTTCTGCATAGGAAAATAATTCATGCCTAGTCCTGACCCCAGCAAATTCCTGGGAGTTTTTGTTCTGAACATACAAGCAGGGCAATGTAGGATATTGAGGGTCTTCTTCACTTTTTGCCAACTCATCTGGCATTTACAAAAAACCCTCTCTCCACTGAGGCTTGTTTTTAATGGCTCCTGTGCTGAATTAACAGTCTATACGGGTGTGACAATGACAACAGTCACTAATGACCACTGTGTTTGTCTAAGCCACATGCTGAGCTCTGATTTCAGTCCCTGCCACAGACTCTCTTTGCAAAACGGCTTCTGGGTCTTTTTAAGCAATTTAAAATGTGTAGGATGAGCTGGCCTGTCCATCCCTGCTCCTTTGATATTCTGCTGCCTGGAAGTGTCCTTGAGTCACCAGGGAGCACCTGTAGGGAAGCGTGACCTGGAACGATGTGAAGAGCAGGAGGAGAAAAGACTTTGAAATTTCATATTGCATTCAATAACCAGTGAAATTATATTTAAACAATCTGCCCTTTGATGCAATCTCAACAAGATCAGAGGGCAAATGCAGTTTCATGGAAAGGTCTGGTTTTATTAGGGAACACACTTCATGGCCTGATGGAGAGCATGTGATGGTGCAGACACATGGGATACATGCAGGTCTTATTTTAAAAAAGAAAGCGAAAGCGCTCCAGATGATCCCCAAAATCTTTGTGCCAGAAACATTCCACCATATAATGACATTTTCCCTCATTACATTGTTTCTCGGTTGAGGGAGAGCATAGATTTACCTTTCTGGGGTGCCATTGCAGGGTTCAAATGATGCAAACCCCAGCCAGGGTCACAGACACCCTGTGACAGCCATGCAGGGGACAAGGCACCACCTGGGGAAGGTGCCAGATCTTCTCATCCCAAGCACCATGCTGCCCACTCCCCCTGCAAGGCAGCACAACAATATTCACTTTAAGAACATGACAGGTTTTTATTTAGGCAGCAGCATTGCCGATGAAGAAGCCCGGTGCACATCATCCTTCCTCTGCCCATTGCTTGGGGCAGATGTTAGAACAATTCTATCCGAAAGCTTTTAGCTCCTGTAACTGATGATTTATATTTGTGCTGTAATAGCCAGATACTGAAACGATAGTAAGGATTTAATTGTTTTAATGAAAGTAGCTTTTTCTGCATTCAAATCAATTTGCTAAGTTTGTATGATGGAATGTAAGACTGGATTTGGCTGTCTTTTCGTCTGCGCTGAACAAAAAGGCACAAGCGATTTCAAAAGAACTAGCTTGGCATACTAAAACTTTTAATAGGTAATATCTGCATAACTAAAGGCAATAGGAACAGCCCAACCTGAAGAAAAAGGGTTTTACGGGAATTGGTGTCTCGCTGTCACATCTGTAGAAGGGACACATGCATTTTTCAGATCTTTGCACATTAATGGCTGTATTTGATTCAAAATACAGTCAGTGAACCCTCAGTAAATGGAATTAAATGGTATGTGTCTGATTTGAGGGTGACAATCCACCAATTGTTTCTTGTTTGAATTACTACCTGGGTGGCTGGGCACAGCGGTAATTGAAACTATAATGTTTCATTCCTCTTCAGCTATAATTTATCTGAAAAGTTCATTCACCGCTATTCTATTCTCCTTCCTGAAATCTCTCCCTTTACCATTACCCTGATGTTAGGGGCTGCATGCTTTCTGTGCACCCAGATTTTTAGCTGGCTTGAGCTCAGCATTTTGAGCACACAAGCAACCTGAGTCTCCCTGGACCAGCCCCATCTGTCCCCCTTGCCCTGGCCACAGGGCTCGCTGCTCCACAAGGCACGGGGCTCCTTTTCCTCAGCCTCAGGTCTCTGCTTTGCCTTTGGCTCAGAACTCAGGTGAGCACATCCTTACGAGGTTCTTCACATTTCCCTTCAAAACCAAGAGTTTGCAGTGGCTTTGAGACCATCTTATTTTGTGTGACTTCGGATTATTGACTTCAAGGCCCGGACCTACTTGTACGGCAATAACTGTAAATGGAGAGGTATTAGAGGTTATTTTCTTCCATCTGTGCCTTGTTTTGTTGCTTTACGTGGTTCTTACACACTACGCAGAGGTAGCTGTGGCTGCGGCAGTGCTGGGCATATGCTAGGGGTAACAAATAGATTGCCTCTCTTGACACTACCCATTTATAAGCAATTTCTACTCTGTTTTCACCCAATATTGATAAACAGAGGAAAATGGAATGTATTTTATTCACTCATAAAGTCTGACATTTCAAAAGATGGAATCAAATTATCTTCCTCATCTCTCTGCAGATAGCTGGATTGCTGTCTGGGTACGACTTTACAAACACAGACTAATGACACCTAGTAAGGACTCCTTAATTTCCTTACAAATAATACGAACCACAAGAGCCAGACTCAGTGTCTCAGGGTGACAGCACTTCTTTCTCCCATGGGACCAGGCTGGAAATCCCCGGGAATCCCTTGATCCCTTTGTGAGCAATGGGGCATGTTCTTGGCAGAGGCATTTCTACAAAAGCATTTGCATCTTCTTGAGTTGGTGCCACTGCCTGTGGTCTGCTTAGGATTCAGGAGTGATGAACTTTGGATTTTGACCTTCCTTTTGGGGTGATTTAGATGAAAATCCTGTGTGGCTCCTGTGCAAGTTGGTGCTACAGGGAATTGCATGGAGACGAAAAGCTCTCTGCTGCTTGCAGACACAGAAGGGTGGAAGGAGGAACAAAGAGGGGATCATAGGAAAGAAGGTAACAAGATTTAAAAGGTAATTAAGGCTGCTGGTTCCCAAATACCACAGTGCTCATAGCTGGGCTGATGCCCCCAGGGGAAAGCCAAGTGCTGGAATAAAGCTGACAGCTGAGGTGGGGCTGCAAATCTGGAAGTGCTGCTGCAGGGAAGGTCCTCAGCACATCCGAGTCCTGGAGCTGGCCCCTCTGTCCAGGCACAAGATGCGCAGAGATGTTCCTGCTCTGGGAGGCATTCATGGCATTGATCTACCAACCTTCACCTCCGCCAGGGGATCCTGGCACCTTGACAAACCATTTGTGTTTGAAACCAGGCTGAGCTGAGGAGAGGGGTGGAGAATAGCAATGAGCAAGGACAGACTGGAAGGAGCTTGGCAGCCCATGAAGAGAGATCTGAGGAAGAGATGGGGATGGAGTGAGACAAAGAACCTGGAAGACAAGGGCTGAGAGGGCAACACGACACCCAAGGGCAGAAGAGGACAGCTCCTCCCCAGGGAATTCCCTGCATTTCCATACCAGCACCAGGAGGACCCTTTAGTCCCTGTGGTGATGAAGGAAGTGTCTCCTTCATCCTCTTCTGGACCCAAAGGCTCTGGAGTTTCCCCTTACAAAGCTAATGATGCCATAGGAAAGCTCCCGGTGTGCTCAAATATAATAACTGTTCTGGGCAGAGGGAGAAATACCGATCCAGGTCATGGCACTACTTTCTCTAACAAAATCCCCAGCAGCTAAAGCAATCCCAGCTGCCACAGATGGGAATTTCACCCAAAATGAGACCTCAAGAGTCAGTCTACAATGCTCTTCTTCACATGCAAACCATCACATACAGACTGTCTTTCCTAGGGGTTGTACTTCTTCATGCCTGGAGTCACAGAGCTGTACCAATTTAAACCACCCTTGCCTTTTCAAGTTTGCCTACTAAATACTTTTTTTTGCTCACCTTAGAGTGTAGGCTGAATAATTAGAGCAAGTAGCTGCATTTCTCAAAATATAACTGGGATTTGTAAGTGCCAGAGGACATCGGTGGCGCTGGAAGGGAAAGGTAATTGACATTCCCTTCAGGAAATCTCTTCAAAAATTCGGGTGCTGGTTGCTTTGGATTATTGTCAGTGGTACAATACAAGCAGGGGATATGATAATCCTTTCAAGCAAATAAACAACACAACCAAAAGCAACCAAAGCAGAAGTTCAGCTCTGCTGCCTGTCTGATGACAGAGAGGGACCGGCTGTGACCTGGCTGATCTTCCAGCTCTTTTGCACCAACCTTGATGTTAGGAAATTACAATGGAAAAAAACCAAAAGCCAATAAAGTTCTTGTAAATCGGACTGGAAGGTCTCGTTAGCAAACCCAGGACCCTGCAGACGAAGCCAATGAGGGGCTGAGTGCTCAGCTGTCCCTAGGGCGATGGGAGGAACGTGGTTGTCTGGGCTATGGCAGCTCCAGGGTTTCCCGAAACGCCGCAGTGAAGCCTGGCTGCCCGCAGCGGTGCACAGCGACATGGTGCTGATTAACTGCAGGCTCCCCTGGGCTTGCCAGGATTTCCAGAGAAACGATGGAGAGAATTTGTGTGGCATCCCACACCCCACTGTGATGAGAGGAGAGCCTGTCTGCTCCCCAGCCCACATGCCATAGATAAATGAATACCTGTGTGAGATATATATACATATATATATATATATATATGCACCCACACTGCTGCAAATGCAGTGTATATGTGCTGGGTGCACAGCACAGCCTTGATTAACCCTTGCCTGAGCCACTCCTCCTCTTGTAACAAAATGTGCTTTAAATTATAATCTTACGACATGAGTTTGTACCAGCCTCGCAGCAGCTTCTGCTTAAAGCGCAACTTCGATGCCTTTGCCATTGCGATATTTCCAAAAGGGAACAAATTGTTGTCCCTTATCCCAGTCCCTTGTTACAAACCACCTTGAGCAGCAAACTGCTGCAAAATGAAAATTTTTTTTTTTTTTTTAATTTCCAGGGGAAGAGGGTTGCTGGGTGCTGACGTGCTGTGACCTAGGGGCAGGTTGGGCAGGGAGTCAGTCCCGGGGGTTGTGAGCCCTTTCAGCAACTCCAGCTCCCCCTTCCCCACCTGCAGAGGGTTTGAGGGAGCTTTCCAGTGGTTCCGCTTTAGCAGCCCATTTACTAGGGGCAGAGAAAAGACTCCTTCCTTGCCTGCTTTAAAGATGCTTCTCCTCACCCGAGGCTGCCCAAGCCTTTGACATTGCCATGTCTTTACCACTCACGACATGACAGACCACACACCTCATTTCTGCCCAGGATCTGTCTTTTCCCATTCGGTGATTTTGTAAAAGTGTGTCTCCAAATCTCCCCTCCTTGTACTTCTGTTTCCAAACTGCAATTGGGTGTCTTGTGGTTTAACTGCTGCCGAGAGCGCAGGAGCTCTGGTGCATCTAAATAGCTGATTTTTTCGGGATCTGATTCAGGTCTTGCCTCCAGTCATATCATCTTGGCTGCTGCAGTGGGAACATGGTGTTAAATGTGTTGAAGTGAAGGAGAAAAAGACTTGCAAGCGTCAGGTGCAGCGCAGGGAAGGGGCTGGCGGCTGCACCTTGGCTCCCCTCCACCCGTGCTGCCCCAGACATCGAGGTCCCTGGGCCTCCTGCTGCTCCCTGTCTAAATTTGGTGCGTGCCTGGAGCACGAAGCAATGTCTGCCCTCCCAGGCTGCAGAGCTTCTGCCTGGGAGACTATGAACACAGACACCCTGCTTTGCCTCCGGCTCAAATGCCAAGGTGCTGCCGTGGTATCATGCCCATGTCCCTATAAACTTTTCCATGCTTCAGAGGCACACATGTACCTGTGACATCCCCGTGCACTGTCCCCCTGCCCTGAGGACATGAAACACTAATAATTATGGGTGCAGCTAAATGCCTGTCTGTGCGGGGCTGAGAAGGGGAGGGTGGACAGAGGGGTTGTCCATAGTCATCGCTGCCAAGGTGCAGGTCGTACCCTGATGCTTTTCCCTGACCTAAGCAGATCAGATTTAGAAAGACCCTGGGAAGCACTTAATTCTTGATTATCTGTGAGCCACTAATCCCATGGAAAAGAGTCTGCAGGGAGCCAGTCACAGGGCTGAGTGGCTCTGGCAATATTTAGCTCCGCTCACAAAGATGCCTTCAGACCCTCAGCAAGCTGCAGGGACCACGACCTTCTGCTTCTGAGCCAGCAGCGCAGACTCTGCCAAAATCAGGGAGGATTTTGTGACATAGAACTGGGCAAGGAAGGAGCAAAACCTCCAGCATGACAGCAATGGCAGAGAGCTGCAGCCGCGACACTCACTGGCACCGCTGCCACGGAGCCACCATGGCTGTCACCGGCGGCCACGTGGGTCCCACAGTGGCTGCGCTGGCCGGGGCTCTGGCCACCAAACGTTCACACATAATTCCTGACCTCAAGTCGAAAGTATAATTCTTTCTGCCACATCTGACATTTAGCTGTACAGCGATCCTTGCCAGGAAATTGCCATCATTTCAGTTCTGCTCCCAGCTACCGTTCTGATTTATATTTTTGTTTTTATCCAATTTTTCTGACTTGTTTTGGTAGGATGGACAAAATGTTCTCACTCAAGACAGATGACAGTTTGCCGATAAGAGGAGCAACTTATCACAAACAGCTCCGATCCTTTCTCAAATGCTTAGTCTGTTGGAACAGCTTTAAAGTCTAATGTGATATTGTAGGTTAGCCCCAAATCTGCTTTCCCTCCTGTATTTCATACTTTATGGCTCCAAGCATTGGTCCTTTTAAAACAAAACACTTCAATCTTTTCAGATCATCCATGCTTTTCTTCCTTTTTCACTCCCTGCTTGGCCCCCTCCTCTTAATTTAAGTTTTTTGAAACTTCTTTTGGTATGGCAAATAAAATAAACACCATAGATGAGTGACCTCTCGGAAGCTTGGTGTCCTTGAGTCTAACTTTAGAAATCATTTGTCACAGGCACAGAAATGTGCACTGCAATCAGAATTAGCTGCCAGATTTTTTTTTTTCAGACAATTATATTGTAATTTGAGTGGCATCCTTGATAATAGTTCAGGCTCTTCAGCCTTCCCCCCATGCCCCAACAAACCGTTCACTAAAAAAGAAAATTTCTGTCTTATTCTGTTTGTAAATTTTTTTATTATTATTTATCATATGGAAAATAAGTGAGAGGGAAAAGAAAGACAAGGAAGCTGAACAGCTTTGAGCGCTGGAGATAAGCCCAGTAGGCTAAGAGGGTATTATACAGTTGGTTTTAGTTCAGCAAAACCGGGACTTCCTACCAGAACTGGGTGAATAATTTGCAATTAGTGATTTGGGCCAGAAAAATGCAGGTTATTTCAAACCTTGCAGCTTTACTGAGTGAAATGCCCTCTTCTGCTCATGATTTGTATGCTAGCAAAGCATAACATGCTCTGATCAGGTGCTACTGTTTGAAATTGTAGATTTTCTAGCAAAATCACTTTTGGTCTGCAAATGTGTTATTTCGATGCAGCCATTTATCGCTAACACTCAGGCTGCATCAGTGATTTGCACAGGATGTGGGATGCACCCTAGAAAGCTCCTGAAATGCTTTTGGGAGCTCCCTGTCCCTTCCAGAGCAATTGCAGGTTGGTTCACGTCGCTCCAGGGCACATGGGGTGGGAAAAACACCTTCCTGATTGCTGGGTTTGGATCATGGGTGAGACCTGTGCAGGGAACTCACTTGAATTTTTTTTGGGGGGGGGAAAACCTCTGGATTTGTAGCATTAACTGTGAGCAGGAGAAAGGGTCACTGTCCTGAAACAAAGGTAGCTGAAGCTACTACACGTCGGTTGCTCGGGGGTCAGGTCTCTTGGAGGATTTTGACAGTTGATTTCAAAATCTTGAACGACATTTTTGGGGCTCAAAATACTGCTGCCAGCCTCCATTGCTCATCACATCACCACAAACACCTCTCACTTGTGTTTGCAAGGAAGGTGTTCAGTGAAAAGCAAAGCTGCCCGGCCCTGTGAACCGTGACGTGTCAGGATAGAGTCCATCTACCAGCCGTGCCGGAGCATCGGTCCTAAATGCCTAAAAGCGGCTGCACCTGAGCAGCACCGACCTGTCCCAAAAGGGGTTTCACAGCTGCATCCTGGCCGACAGCTGAGCATCCCGGTGGGCACCGCACGGATCCTGCTGATGACTGTGCATCCCAATGGGCACTGCGTGGATCCTGCCACCGCAGGGGGCATCACCAGCCACAGCCTGCAGCTGTCCCGCCAGCACCAGCAAACCTCTCCCAAGGTCAAATACCCCCCAAGCAGCACGAAGGACCCTCCAGGGAGCACTAAGAGTAACGAAGTGTGAAACTCAGGTCTAAATACATGTACAGCCAGCAAGGTGCCTCTTTCACAATGGGTTGTTACCTGGAAATAGGGCACACGGTGCCTTGTAAGGGCACGAGCTTCATTTTCCCAGTGCTGGAACCCCCCAATGCTGACAGCTCCCCCTGCGACTTGCTGGGCCCTGTGGGCACAGAGGCAATAGAATGAGACACGTTCACTTCTCTGTGTGATGGAGTTATCCTCCTGTCAGTAAATAAATGTCTATATCTGTACTTCTTGCTTGTATCTGAGGAGGTGATACCGTGTGCCGGGCTCTTTCAATTTTTCATCCTCCTGGAGGGAATATGTGATAGGAAAAGCCTAAAAATTAAAAAAAAAAAAAAAAGACAGAGTGAACAGCCATACCTAGTACCTTTTTCAGCACAATCCACCCAGTTATTTTCCTTCCTCTGCCTTTTTTAATTTTAAAGCTTCCTCTGAATGTAGGTCCCAGGTCAGGAAGTCATTAAGGCACTCCTGAAGTACCTCAACTTTAAACCACATCCCATGGGAAGGACACTCATCATCTCTCGCATCTTCAGCTAAAGACACAGCATTTTATCTGGGATCCAGAGTGTGTCTATAAATATCAGCCCATCTCACAGCCGGGCAAGTGATCAGTCCATTACAGAAATGGGTAATCTAAATCATGGAGCTGGCCAGGGCTCGCCCATAGTTAATCTTTATAATGGGAGGGAGCTGGACCAAAATCTATGTATAGTTGAGATGGCAGGAGCTCCAGAGGATATATACAGTGCAAACACCAGGGAAAGCTGTTTCCATAAAGATGCCCAGAATAATCCCATCTCCCCCAAACTTTCCTCCAGGCCCATGCACCACCATGGGACAGAGGTGATGGGGGACATGGGCAAGTGGTGACGGCTGCTCCGGAGGTGTGCAGGTAGAGGACACATCTCAGGGGGGATCTTCAGAAAATAAGATGAACAAAGACCCATTTCTCCGCTCTTCTGCCGATGGAGGAGGCTGGATGGTTGGCCACAGTGAAAAGAAAGTGGGCAACCAGCTTGTTCCTGTGCCGTATCTAGATCACAGACAGAGAGTTCCTGAAATGCATCTGTACAGCTAAATGTAAAACCTGATGGGATTTCCAACCCTTTGATTTCTGCTAGCATTTTACTTGCTTTTTATTATCCCAAATACATAGGTTTTTAAAGTACTGATCCCTCTGAGAGGGCAAACCTGTGGTTAGTAAGCAAAACCACCTAAGCTCATTTCTGTTCTACCACAGGAAGGAAAAAAGGGAATAAAAAAACTAAATTTGAGGTAATTTGCTGGAGATTGTGTATATGATAACGAGGTCTGTAAAAAGTGGGAGAAGTTGCAAAAACCTAACATGGCCCTTTAGTGAAAAGTATCATCGAGTTAGCAAATATTGACAAGGTGAGATAAAAGTGTGGTGGTGTCAATGCATTTTGCATGTCTATAGATCACAAAGTGCCCAGCTCCCATCTGCGCAGCCCAGGACCTGCTTTTCTGGTTAGTTTGATGAGGTTTTGGTCAAATTTCATGAGGGATGTCACGGCATGGGCTGGCAGATCCTCAACAAGGATTCTGTTGCTCTTCTCTGTTTCCCACATCTCTGGGGAAGCACAAGGAGATCCAGGATGGGAAATGTCCCCTTCCCCCGCGACACAGAGCATCAGTCCTTTCGAATGTGGAGATAAATTTCGAAACCACCACTGAGAGACAGCCACGTCCCCATAAAGTGCTGGCTGCTCTTTGGAATGAAATGGAGGTTTCACCTGCTAATTATAAAAATGGCAGGCAAAACCCTGCACGGTATGATTTCTTACATTAAACAAATTTTATGGCGGAGAAGACTTTTAGTGGCACTATTTGCAGACCTGGTCTTTTGCCAGCTCGCTGTCATTAAATCTGCCGATCTTAAGTATCAGCTGCACTTATTCAAAGGGGCTATAAATAAAAAACCCTGAAGACTATTAAAGGAGCCGGCTTCCTCGGGCTGTTTGTCAAGCCTGTGGATAGACTGACATCGCGAGCGTTGGGCGACCCTGGCTGATGCTGAGCACGGGCAGCCCAGCACCTCTCAGGATGGGTTTTTCACATGCTCGCAGATTTATCGTTTATGCTGCAAGACACACGTGACTTTTTCATTAAAAGAAAACCTCTGTTTATGCTTGCGACAAATAGCACTTGTTCTGTTAGGGCTGGATGAGTCCTTGGCCACATGCCTGAAGCCTGAACGTGTTGAAGCTTTGCCTGGCTGCAAGGGTTAAAAATGAACAGGAGCATGTGAAGAGGATAAGAAATGGAGCTGGGATATTTTATAAGACAATAAGGTGTTTTAATGTGAAATACAGCAGAAGTCACCACTCCCAGGACGTTTATATGCGATCAGCTACACTGGCACCCAGGACCGCCACAGTTCTGTCTCTCCTCTGGGATTTACCTGATAAAAAACCAGCAAGTCCACAGGCTGTGGGTGCCCCCCAGCACCCCAAAATGCCCATGGGTTGCAGGCAGGATGCTCCAGGATGCAGCAGCCGCGCTCCGTGTCACTGGTGCAGCCCCTATGAAAAATCGCTAGCAGTACTAATGTGTGGGTAATGACCCATGGTTCAGAAATGACTAAGATGCAGGAATTAAATTTACAACCAACTTCCTTTTTTTTTTTTCTTTCTTTCCCCCTGAAACCTTGAAACCAAAGTTCCTAATGAAGAAAGTCCACCAGGGCAGGTGACTGCAGGCAGCCGCAGTATTGAAGCTGGGTGCTGTCACCGTGCCAGGCGTGACACAGGGCTGCTTCAGTGGCGGGTTAAATTGATGACACAGTCTCAGGAGAGCTCACTAGTTGATGCCAGGTTTATTTTTGTAAGTGCAAACTAATGAAATTTAGAGGTTTTAATAACAATTAAAAAAAAAAAAGTAGAAGCTACAATTTTAAAATGAAATTCATAACTGAACCGAGCGCCAATCGCATTAAAGAAATGAGCAGCTCAGGCTTTTTCCCAGAACAGCCCCCACATTTCTTGGCAAGAGGCAGGGAGCTCCAGTTTGTCCCAGTGAAACTCCTGGCTCTGCACAAGTGATGGAGCAGGGTCCCTGCAGACACCGCAGCGTCCGTCTGTCCTGGGCTCAAACAGGGGGAAACCACCGTGAGGGGCTTGAAATGATGTTTGACCCACAGCAGGCACTGACCTCTTACCAACCGTTCATCTCTTTCCCATTGCCCCATCGCTCAGCCGAGGCAGGGACCTCACTCATCGTGTTCTGAATTTTAAAAGGTAGCGAAGAAATTGCTTAAAAGGCAGGGAAAGGAAAAGGAAAGCAACCATAAACCCACAGCAGAGGCATCCCAGAAAACGAAGTGGACTTTGCAGGAGGGGAGTTGTTCAAAGAAAAAGACAACCTTGAATATCTCCCACCAGGAAGGATGCATAATTTAGAGCAACCTGGAGGCACTTTGTACCTTGTTTATTTTACAAGACTTTCTGCTCTCTTCTCTCATGCTTCTCCACTTCTCTGCTCACAGATTTGCCCCTAAATACTCTGTTGGATCAAAGAAGATGGAGGGGGCTATTTTCAAGAACAGGGCCAGGTATATCCCCAGTCACTGAGGCCACCAAAGGCTGAATCTGGAGAATAGCTGTGGTTTGGTTTTGCTCTGAAACAGTGATTCCATAACTGTAATACTCTAACATGTACCAGCTGTAAATAAATAAAAATAAAACCACCTGGGCAGGAGACTTTTCAAAACTATCAGAAGTCTCTGTTCCAGCCCTTGGCTGCAAACTCTTTAGGGCTTGCAAGAAAAGGGTTGGTTGTTTTTCTCTTGCTTCCCAACAGAGATGGTTAAAATGAGCACAGGTGTGTTCTGGGGTCAGCACAGCTTGGCCTGGGCTGGATTTAAGGCAACACAACCCTGAAGCACATGGCAAAGGCAGGAGATGAGCAGGTGAGAAGGAACCTTCACATCTCCAGCCACATCTGCAGGTGCCCTAAGCGTAGTCCTTCCTCTCTCTTGGCTTAGCCCCCATCACGGGGGTTTGCAAAAACTGCTGGAAATCCCCCCAGGGACAAAAAGGCATTTGAGATTATTCCCCAAATGTGATGTTTTTTGTGGCAGCCTAGTAAAAGTGTTCGTGTGTGCTTGGGGAACAGCATAGCAGGTCAAGCTGAATACGGACAGTGGCTGCTAGAAGAAATCAGGAGATTGGAGATCATCTGAAGCAGACGTATGACAGACTGTCATTCTACATCCACTGCCATGATGACCCTGGGATGCACCTGGGCTGAAACTGGTGGTGGTTGGGCTGAGGTTTTCCCTTCTGCTGTGTTTCTCCTCCCAGTTCTTTGGGATGGTGGCCTTTCTGGAAGAAGAGAAACTTGGACTTGGTGGGCTGGCACAGACACTGGAGAGTGTTAAGAAGCGTGGAAATCCATCGGCAACCATCCCCATCTCTGGCACAAAGAAGAAAATGAAGGTGCTGAGACAAGAGCTAATGAACGCACCAAGGAAAGTGAGGACAAGAACATTAATTGCCTGTACAGCAGTGCAGCGAGTCTGAGCAATAAAAAAAAAAGTGGGAACAACTAATTTATGAGTGCAAATTCTATCTGGAGAGCATGACTTAAACTTGGGGAGAAAATCCATGTGCCTGGAATATTAAAATCAATAGTTGTAACATATTTAGAAAGAATTGAGTGGTCAAAGAAGGTGCAGGAGGGGCAATCAATATCAAAAGTGACATTGCTGTGTTCCAAGCACCACTAGAAACTTAAGAGAAAGCGACCTCAAACACAAATAAAAGCCAAAAGAAGATGCTTCTTCAGACCATCAAATCTCATGGACTCCTTAGTCACACAGCTATATAACAATTAAGAAAATTTCCCTATGCTGTCCTGGAAAACATCAACCTGAACGATGTGAGCTGGAGGGCTCATGCTGCTGGTTTTTGGAATTTCTAAATGTCGTAGAAGGTGATTTCCTAACCGAAACCAGGAGGGTCCTCTACAGGATCATCTGGGCAGCTGGAGAACTGATCACAGATCCAAAAACTAGCTACAACCAGCACAGAGGTGACCCTATTTCAATCATACGTGCTGGGCACAGACAGCAGAAAGCCTGGGCTGGCAGTAGGTCCCTTTGGTTATCAGCATCATAGGCCAGGTCACCCGGAGGATTTTAAACAGCAAACATGAATGATATTGGGCAACTCTTTGTTTAAAAGCACTCTGGCTTCTCAGGAATCTAGTAAAGCCTCAGCATTGACAAAGAGGAGGTTATTCTGGTTAAAAACAGAAGTTCAAAGTGGAATGAGAGTAGTTTAAAATCACTCAAAGGAACGGAAAGTGGATAATGAAGAATGAAAACCAGCCCCAAGCAGAAGGCTGGTAGGTGAAACCCATGGCCAGCAGAGCTGAGGGCAGTAGGGGAGCGCTCTTTAGATATAAGAGACTAAAAGTAGTTGCCTAGACAGAATAGCAGACATTAAAAAAAGAATGCACAAAAGGCATACGCTAAATATTTAATTTCTCTATTTTGGGGGTAAAAAAAGCTAAGTGAAGTAGCAATGTAATCTGATGTAATCCAACTCAGGATGTTAAACAGCCGCTACTACAGCTAGAGGAGTTTTGTTGATCGGCAGCCGTCAATATTCAGTGCCTGGGAGTTTTAAAATCCGTCCCGGGCCAGCAGCGTCTGCAGGGCCAGGAGTTTTCCAGAAGCCTGAAGCAGCTCTGGCTTTGTGCCAACGCACAAACGTCAATGAGGAGGATGACTTGTGTAATTATAAATCTGATTGTCTGATGTTGATTTTGTGAAAAATAATGAAAGAGCTGATAAGGGACTTGATTAATAACAATTTAAGGAGAATAATTAATTACAATCAACATGAGTTAATGGAAAATAGATCTTATTAAATGAAATTGATATAATTTCTCAAGAATGTGATTATAGATTTGATTGATTTAGTACGTTTCATCAACACTGCTACGTTTGACTTCTGCAAGGCATTTGACTTAATGTTGCCTCATTTATTAGGAAGCTAAAACAATGTAAAATCAACACTGCAGGCGCTAAATGGATGAAAACCCCACTGATATGTTTAAACATATCAGAGAATCATCCCAAGCGGCTGTGTTTCAGTTCATCATTTTTAGCAAACACTGGAAAATCAAAACTCATTACAATCAAAGTTTGCTGATGAGACTTGGAGTAGGACCACGGTCAGCGTGTGGATTGGTCTTTTCCTCGGATCTGCATCTTTCATAAACCAGCTACAGGCAAGTTTAACGTGGGCACACACGAAGCCACACTTCTAGGAAGCAGGATTTCACTGCGGGGGGAGGAGGGATCCTCTTACACAACACTGGAAACTTGATAAAATAGCAGAGTGAAATATCTCCGGTGTAACATCTAGTGGGACACTGCAGCTATTTCTGGTGTCTGCGAGTCCAGAAAGATGGTGATGAATGGGAGAGGGCACACGAGAATGACTGAAGCGTTGCAAAACATGCCTTATAGTGACAGATTCAAGGACCCCAATACGCTTAGCTTAACAAAGAGAAGGTTAAGGGATGGCTTAATGACAATCGAAATGTATTCAGACAGGGTACAGAAATGCAGAAAGGGAGAGCTCTTCAATCTAACAGACAGAGCTATAAAAAGAGCCGGTGACTGGAAGCTGACATGGGTAAATTCAGACTGGAAAGGGTATGCTTTTTAAATTGGAAGAAGTAACATCAGAACAACTTCTCAACAGACAGTTTCGTCATTACTGGTCATTTCAAAATAATGGTGGTTTTTTTGGTTTGGTTTTTTTTTTGGTTCAGGTCATATTCTGGATCCACTAAAGATCACTGTGAAACAACATACAGGAACCCACATGTCACAGATGGGGTGGTCTTTCATTTTATAACATTCCAAATAATAAGTATTTAAGTCATCATCCCCAAGCACTGACCGGGACAATCCCCTTTTCTCAGAGTTATTGATCTGGCCTTGCTGGAGACTTACACAGACACCTCAGTGTTATTACGGCTTCATCTTTGCCAGTGGAAAGGCTGAAAAAGTACTATAAAATCAAACCAGCAAATCCAGCACACACCCCTCCATTATAAAAAACCCCAAAATGAAGTGCCAAAGAGAGCAGCTAAAAGCAAATACACAAAGGATCCAGCGATCCAGTTAAATCCTGCTGATCACCATCTGTTGCTTTAGTCCGATAGACTTTTCAGGGACGTGACACATCTGTATTCCTTAAAAATTGCTAAAACTGTAAGTAAAAATGCCTAGTTTGATAATAGGTTCATCTGAGCCCAGGAAACAGCAGAATGAGAGACATGATCATGCATGGTGGGGCTTTCTGCAGCAGCTCCTCCATGTCTCAGCTCTCTGGTTTGGGAGCTGGTGGAATTCTTAGAAAGTCGTGGAATTCTTTGAAATTCATGGCAATTCTTCAGCAGGAGCCCTGGGTGCAGAGCCCTCACTTGGGCAGCTCCAGTAGCCACCCGCTGACTTCTCCTGGGACTGGCCCGCGAGCCCCAGCTGACATCTTACTGTGCATCCAGATGCACGGGGCACCAAACAGGTATAGATTTTTTTTTTTTTTTTTCCTTTGGGTATGTGGATACTATTTCTGGGTTTTCAAGTGCTGAGAACAGTGTCAGGAAAAAAATTTCCTTCCAGAGAAATACTGGATAAATGGGTGAAGCTGTTTAGATAAGAACTGATATCCCAAAGCAGGACAATTAAGGTTGTTTCATAATTGATTTATATATAAGGGACTTTATCTTCTGGGAATGTCTTTACCTTTACCTTTAAAAGGAGGTCTTTACCTTATATAAAGGATATAAAGGAGATGTAATTTGTTATCTTAATGTGTAATGAGATCAGCAAAGAAAGAACTCTAAGCCCCTCCACAGCTGATTTGTGATTTCTCTGTGGTTCTTTAGCAGCAAAATCTACCCAGCTGTACATTTTGGTTCTTGTACCTGAAGCTGGGAGGCTGAGACCTTGTCTCATACACCCCTACTGCCTGTGCCAAGAAGCTCCACGCTGAGCACCACCAAGGACTCTGGGTCCTGAGCTGGACAGGACTCAGCTCTGGCATGATTCAAGCCATCGCTGCTGTCCCCATCACCTGCCACCTCTTTGCCGCTGTGACCAGCAGCCAAGAGCCAGACCTGGTCATTCAGATTATTAATTAGTGGGGAGGAGGCAGCGCTGGAGGATGCTGCTGACCACAGTAGCTGACCCTGTGCCTCCTTCTGCATCTCCTGCTCAGGGCAGAGGGCATCAGCAGCAACTTTTTCAGCAGCTCCAATTCAGTCTGCAAGATCCATGTAATCCAGGTCCATTTTAGCCAGCCAACAAGATTTCCATTGATTGCAGGTTTTGGCCCAGGAAATGTGCAGATGCATTTGAACTGAACAACTTAAGCACAAAGTTTATGTTTTGTCAGAAAAAACCTGAACCAGCAGAAACTGTTTTAAAGCCAGGGCAACATCATTACCATAGAGATAAACACTAGTTTAATGTAGTTCACTGTAACGACAGACCGTTTATTAAAACACTTCACCATTTAATTTATCCAGTATTTTATACTGAAGAGTGTTTTCATTATAATTCTACTGCAAAACCAAAGAAGGCATTAAATCATTTAATACATTGACAGCTCGCTTAATTTATTTAAGCACAGGAGTCTAATTCAAAAAAGCAGACCTTACACAGTGCCCCGTCTTTACAGTTCTGACATACAAGGTCCTATTAATTTCAGGATAGGGTGCTATATGATTTTAGTTTGAGATCCCATTACGTGCTTTCCTTTGGTCAGCAACCTGCTGCATCTGCCGGACCTGCCTGGAGGAATCCCTCCTGGTACACATCATCCCAATTCCATCCATTTTTATTCTGCTAATGCTTATAAGCAAATAGCCCTTTGTGTTTGTCACCTGGATTTGTTTGGTCCTCAATGGACCACAGAGCAACTGACATGGCTGGAGCAGCAGAGATCAGCAGGGAAACAGTAGCAAATGCAGCAATCCCTGAGGTCCTCAATGAAGTCTTCAATTTAACTCTCATTAATAGGCGTTCCTGGCCCTGGAGCACTTGGTAAAGTCTGTGAGATCCACTGCAACATATTCCTGTCTCGGTCGGTATTGAATTAACTGGTGACACTCAGTTCTCCAGCTCTGGGGTGATGCATGGTGAGGTTCCACCAGCCCTGCCCTGGGAGGTGCTGCAGCATCAGGACTGTCCACAGTTGTCACGTCAAAGTTGTCACATCCTCCCTGAAGCAAGTCGTCCACTTGGTATTCTGGGTGCTCAGCTCCTTGGATAATCAAGCCCCTGTGGCTTATTACTGGTGTTCCCAGATCTCCCATAATAAATAGCAGAGAAGAAAATAGTCCCCTCTGACAAAGCCCTGGATGATATTGGGGTCCCCGGTGGCTCTGGGTTTGGCTGCTTTCCAAGGCTGGTGTTGAAGCAGAACCTTGGAAACAATAGCACATTGTCAACAGGATGCATAGGACATCATTAATAAACATAAGGGAGCTTGATATGATCTGGCAAGAGCAGTACAATGAAATGAGGTACCAAAAGCAGGATGGAGAGGAGGGAAAGAGACCTGAACGGGGTGTTTAATGACTCACCAGACTGTGAAATGCAGCAGAGAGCAAGGCTGGGATAGAAAACCTTTTAATGAATTCAACATGTGCGCACCCTTTGAAGACTTAGCTCCCCATTCCCCAGCAATGTTTGACCCACCTGAAGATACTGATCATATAGAAAATAATAACCAGTAAGTAATAATAATAGTAATAATAATAAGAGCAAGGCCCTCATCTCCAATTCATATTTATAATCCAGCAAATATCTCACCTAAAGCCAGAAGATTTATGGGTTTGCATCTATAATTAATATCCTTCCTTAAGCAAGAAAGGGTATATTTTCATATAAATAAATCTAGTGCTCTAGACCTGGATTTTTGAAAACTAATATTTAAATCCCCAGCAAAACATGGTTATTGATTGTGTAGATGCATAATATGACAGAGACACACAATGCACATATATATATATATAGCATTGTGCATTTTATTTAAAATAAATAGGTACAGTTTCTCTTTTAAATGTAATAGATGAAGGTTAAGCAGGGAAAAGGAAGAAGATGGAGAGGTCAGCTTGGTGTCTGCCTCAAACTGTCCCTGTTTCCCAAAGATTCAATTTGCATTAGACCTGTTGCTAATGACAGGACTGTTCCTGGGCGCCAAGATACATAAAGGGCTTTGAGACAAAGGCAATCGATTTAGTTTTAGTTTTATGAGGAAGATAAACAGGCTGATATAACAGTAAAAAAGTCAAACAGGGTCAGGGCTAATGAAGTGACTCACAGAAGGTTAAAATTAAAACACCTTTCCTTTGCTCTGTCCTCCCTTTCATACCGCTCCTCCATGAGTGAACCCTGTATCTGCCCAAAATAGCACTCCTCACTCTCTGAATAGTCTTTACAACCAGGTTTCAAAAAGTGTATTTGTTCTTCTTATTTTCTCGGGGCTTCTTTTCACTTTCCTGAGTTGCAACTAGCAGAGTGGGAATGTGCTGGGTACGCAGTCAAACCAAAACTGAGAAAGGACAGCTTCTCTGGTGCAAGCAGGGATTTATCTGAAAAATATTGAGAATTACTGGAAATTTAAATGCAGGCGCTGTTCCAAGGTCAAGGGTGTAAGCATCAGCTCACTTAGTGGTGCACTTACCAATGGAGGTAAAGTACTTCTGCTGTTCTAGATCCAAAGAGTAAAGATAGGAACAGAGCCCAGACACTTGTATTTATACTGTCCTGAGCTGTATAACATCCCCATTTAACTGAGGTTTTAATTATTCATGTTTGAATACTATTCATCAAAAAAAACCCTTCTGCCCTCGGTCATTTCAGGAGCTCATCACCGACTGTGTGCCAATGCATGAGCTTGTTCAAACCTCCTGGCACTGGCTGCCATGGGCAGGGAAGGAGCTTCTTCCCCAAAATTATGGTCTCCCAGAAGACAGATTATACCTGTGGGAAGAAGGAGGAGGAGGGAAATGGCAACAATACTGGTGTGGTGCAGCAAAGTGGTGGTGAACCCCCCGGCAGGCTGGCTGCACCCTGCTTTGGGGTGTCAGCTCCATCACCCGCCAGCTGCACGGACAGACAGATGGTCTCCTTCCTCCCAACATCACTTCCCAGTGTCAGAAAATCACTGTGGAAAGGGGAAGAAAAAGAAGCAAAGGAAATCTTCTTGCAAGTACATGAAGGAGCGATGCTGCTCCAAAACCCAGCCACTGTGGAAAAGCTTTCTCTATAGACATGTTGCCCATCGCACCCCATACATGCTTTTTAACCCCTGAAGAACCTGGGCTGTGGGTCCTTGGCCATTGCAGCTGCGAAAGGGGGAATGAATTAACGGCTGGTGCTCTACAAGGCCAAGTACAAACAGCACAGGGGCTTAGGAAGCTGCAACCAGCGTGGGGTACTTAGCCAAGGCAGAGCTTTGCTGCAACTTCATTTTCATGATTTAGCATTCCTGCTGTAAATAATTGATACTAATGTAAGTGAGATAAGAGACAGACTGTCTGTGGGCCGGGAGGAAGTGGATCCTGGTGACATCCACCCAAAAATGTGCTTGTGGATTTATCTGAAATAAAGATGTTAAAAAGCCAAACACAAAATCTGAGAGGTGGGGAAGGGAGGAGGGATGGGAAAGGTAATCTGTGGATCAGCTCTGAGGACTTAATCTCTCTAGGAAAAAGCTATTAATGTCCTTAACATGAGAGCTCCAGCACTATCGCTTTTTAGCTCTGCATAAACATCAGTCTCACACTGGTCAATAAGCTGTGTTTGGGGATTGTCAGAGAGATGGGTGGGTTTTGTCATGGTTTAAGGAATCAAAACATCATTACAGGGGGTACGTGGAGAGCACCTCTCCTCATCAGAGACCAAGATGACAGGAAAATGGCCGTGAACTTGGTATATTTGATGCCTTTGGCTTAGGTTATCTACAAGCCAGCTGAGTACCAGGAAGGAGCTCTCCTGCATCTTAGTCTTTGAAACCGGAGAAGGCAAAAAGTATATATCTGGTCCTGCGAGGGCAGCCGTGAGACGGGTAATGGAGACAGCCGCTGTTGGGGCAGGGAAGGGGAGATCTCCCCGCTGGGAATGTTTGAATCCAGCACGTCCTAGGGGCCATTACACAACATCCTTTTCTAAATCTTGATTTTTGAGGCTGCTATTGGCATTTCACATCCTTTGAGCAGTCTGTGTCTGGTAGCAAATAGACATTCATCTCCCCCGGCATGACGCAATGCCCATTTTCCTCCTGTCTAGCATACGCGAAAAAAGGTGATGTCAGCTGAAAAAAAAAATGACATCACTGTTGAGCCACCTTCCAGCTCTCCACAGAACTTTCTCCATCTTTACACCCCACCTGTGTCACCGGTTGCTCCTCGACCCATGGACCTTCCTGTACCCACTGTGAAAGGTAAGCGTGCCTGATGGTTTTAAATTGCTGGAGGATGCCATAGGTAAGTGAAAGAAATCTGCAGTGGCAAATCTTTCATTTTAAACTCTTTCCTTGTAAATGTAGCGGAGGATCCCTCAGATCACAGGTCTCCCATGCCTAGAGCAGGCAGGGTTGTTGTACTCATGTCCCAAAGGCCATGACTTTACACATCACTCTGGGAAGCACATCTTCAGAGCTCTGAATTTGTTTTAGAATATACTTCTTAACCTATAGACTTCATGCAGGAAGCTGGATGAAAAGAGCTGCTTCAGAAATGGCAGGAAAGAGCAGCATTGACTCATCAGTGATACAGACAGAGAAAGCTGGAGAGACTTTCTCATCTCTAACAAGATTTTATGATTCAGTGAATAATGCATATTAGCATAGTACTAACTAAAAAAATCCATACTCATCATTTACTATTAATTAGTTATCAACATTATCCTATTATTAATTATTAACATTTACTCTATCAATCAGCCCCTGGCTGACTGATAGCTTAAAATCTTACATAAAGATTCTTACAAGAGCTACAGTACATCGCATAATGTGCTTCACAGTCGGGTTGTCATATCCTCATCTATAAAGCTTTTTACTAATGCACTTTACAACATATCTTACAGTACATGGATGAAGAATGTGGCTGCACCCAGTAATAATTCCATTAATTATGAATAAAGCATTTACAAATGACATCCTTATTTAAAAATGGTGATGAACACATTTCGTTTTAATGCGGATGCACTGTGTAATTTGTAATTCCATAAAAAGCAATGCTGGCAGTATGGGTCAGGGAAAAAGGGACAAGATCTTATGATCTTTACATTAGAAATGAAAAGGGGGGAAAAAAAAGATGGAGAAGATGGTTGACAAACAACAAAACGTTGCGATAAAGCTGACCAAACTCCAAGGTGATGGTTGGAAGGAACGATTAAAGGTGCCACGCAAAACTGAAAGGCAAAAGACCTTATCCAGTGACCTTGCTTTGTGATTATTTCAATAAAGCTCTATCCGATATTAATAAAGTCTATGTTTTCACTGCTTTCTCTCATTCACGATGTTTTCAGCTGGCTGGCAGCTCATCAAGACTCATCAACCACGCAGAGTTTGCCTTTGCAGTACCTTGGTAGCACTTTGTCCTATAGGCTTTCTGAGACGGCAGAATATTTATTACATACAATATTTCACTGAGGCTACTTACGTCAAGAGGCTATAAATACATTGCTCTTCCTAGTTTACTTAAGGGATAAAAAGTGAGTAGCTAAGTTTACAGATCAGGCTCAAGCTCTACTAATGTGTGGTCTGTTCATTTTCATATATATCTCAATTGTTTGAAATTATTTTCCAAATTAATCCTATGAGTGATTCGTGACTTACTGATCATTTCCGAGCATGGTGGTTGACTTGTGCAGCAGTCGTATTCAGGTTATTATACATATTATGCAAGAAAGGTTAATTTAAACTCATGACGCTTTCTGGTAACGAAGCTGTGAATATTTATGCTGGTCATCATTTTCAACTGAGAGCTGTGAGCCAAGACCTTCTCCTACCAAGGTTCAGCCATTTAAATGTGTGTTAACTGGGGATGCAAAAATCCAGGCAACTCACTTCTGACCACACTGGTGGGAGAGCTTTGGTGGTCAGCAGAAAGTCAGCAGATTCTTTTCAATTATTTATTGTATTTTATTATTTTTATTATTAAGAAAGAGCGTTGCCTTGGGTGGGACCTAGGTTTGGGTTCAGCCAGGCAAAGCTGCAAACCAGACCCAAACCAGGCAAGAATTTCATGCGAATTATTTTCACGCTCCTTTTCAGTGTGCCATCCTGGTATTCACGGGTGACATGACACGGCCCTTTCCCCAAATTTTCAAGTCAATAAACACAGTAAAAAGTTAATATACAGTGTTTGCTGCCAGCGGTGCCAAACAGAACATTCTGCAGCCCCTCTCCTCTCAAAGCCAGGCAGCACAGAGACGCTGCTGTAGTTACAGGTCCCCTTGTGCAAGGCTGCTTTGAATTTCCAAACCACCAGCAAGCTGGTTTTTCAAAGCTGGCTGACAGTGGGTTTATTTATTAAGGTTTTGGCCGTTTGCAGCAGCGGCTGGGCAGCAGCAGTTCCACACAGTTATGAAAAATCTATTTTCTCGCAGAGTCACAAGTAAAATATCAAACCTCCTCTGAAAAGCCGAGTGCAACATTTACATTTTAATCTTGCAAAACACTTTCGTTTGTGATAAGCTGGGTTTTTCTGTGTGTTACAGAGAGGAAAGACAGGGGGGTTACAGGAGAAAGCTTTATAGCTGTGGGAGTGAGCGCAGGCTGCTCCGTGTACGTGACATGGCCGGAGCGGCACAGTGACCTCCCCATCCACGGTGACAGCAGAGACTGTCACCCTTCAGCACTGCTGGAGCCAGGGGAAAAAGAAAAGCAGCCGGGCACCAGACGGTGCATGGGCATCTAGCGCTGAGTTTGGTCAGCGGTGGCATTTGCACGTATAAAAAAGGCGCGGGGCTGTAGGAATAAGCATCCCTGTGCTGCCAGCTGCCGTGCACAGTCAGTCCTGGCTGCACACAGAGCCAGGACAGGGGGTTTGAACATGGGCTTGTGTAGGATTTGCAGTAGCCATCTTCATAGCCTCTTCATAGCCATCTTCAGCCTCAGCTGCCAGCAACCCAAAAGCAAAGGTCTGCCGTGATGCACAGCTTTGAGCCGGGCTGGACCTGCGCAAGGCAGAGGTTTTTCTTGCACCCCTCAGCTCAACTCATCCTGCCCCAAATCACAGCTCTTATTTCACTGTCTATTCGCACCTTTGCCTACAGGGTATCCGGGATAAAGTGGAGGTGCTGGTTGGACCCACGCTCTACAGTTTACTGTCTGGTGATGAAAAGCATCTCTCTCTTTTCCTTGTTCTCACCAGTGCTGAGGTCCTGTAGTGCCTCCGTAGAATCGCTGCAGCAAGATATGAATTATGGATGAAATGAAAAATCCCAGCCCGGTGCACAGAGGGAATACGCAAAGCGCAGAGCGATCACCTCCATGCGGCGCATGAGCTTTGCTGTGTGCCGCCTTCAGGTGTGCGATGCCCAAAAGACTCTGCTCAGCCTCAACCTGTGGGCCCTCATCCCACAGGTCTCAGGATTCCCCCCCTCCCAAGGGCTTCGAGTTTGCAAATGATGACAACCATCAACTTGAAAAACACTCCCTTACACTTTGTGAGATCTTCATGTGGAGGTACTAAGGGCGCTGGATGGATCCGCTTTCTTTTGAATTTACACACGCAGCATCTCCAGCGGTGCAGACTTCAGGCAGGATCGGTGTCTGCTCCCGGTGTGGGAAGGGCTTGCCCTGGGGAAATTTAGCACCTTGCAGATTCCCCCCACTCCGGGTTTACTCCGAACACGTGAATGCACATTTTGCAATGGAGGTGATGCAGGGAGCGGTGGGCAGGAGCCTCCAGCCGAGGCTGGTTTGCAGAGGAGCTCCCGCAGGGGTTTGCAGAGGAGATGGCTGGTTCCCACCAGAGCTCCTGTCCACAGAGATGTGTTGGACAAGTGCTTCAAGGTAGAAACACACTCTGGTTTTAAGGTTTGGTGATTTGGGGAAGCTCAGTCTGTCTGTTCATAACTTCTCTTTCAGAGAAGAAACTGCCTTTCAGAAGGCATTTTTAAAATGTCTTTTAATTTTTAAATGCTTTAATTTCTCCCTCGCAAACACAGCTCTTTGCTTTCGTGCACCATCTAATAGCACATTGCAAATGTGTTTCCACGCAGCCATTTCTGAGTGTGCAATATCAACATCTGTGCTAAAACCAAGCAGAAATTTTTCCCTGAAGCAATATTTTGCTCAGTATTATTGTTACTTTTTCTTTTTAATGGTTTGCTTGTCATGGGGGCTCTTCAGCCTCTTAGTTTCAGGAAATGAAGGCTCCCTGCTTCTCCCTGCTTTTCAAAGCCAGCCCTGGCAGGTGAGAGCAACGTCACCCTTGTCCCCTCTGCTAAAAAACTTTTGTTTAGCGCTCACTAAAATTATACTGCACTGAAGCATCTCACTGAACTGGGCCTTGGCCTCTCTCTCCATCATCATACAGAGCCCAGGTTGACACCCGTCATGTGCTGCAGCCGGACCAGACATCCTTCAGAGCTGAGCTTTGCAGCAGATGAAGACTACTGGTTGGAGATTGAAAAGATGCAAAATAACTAAATAGAGAGGTTCCTGAGATTAAAAAAAAAATCCACGGGAGCCAGTGGTCGCCCTCCTGCAGTAGCTGAGATGCTGCAGCTGCTGCTCAAGGTCTGGTTTAGTTAATCCCGGTGCGGTGCTGTTATCTTGTCCTCTGCGTGAGAAAGCAGAATGGTCAGAGTTTGTCCTGTTCTGAACACCAGTGTGGGATAACTGTGGGTACACAGCTGCTCACGGATGGTATCAGCAGCACCTGTGCTGAAGGTGCTGATGAAGGTCACAAACAGCTGAGCAAAGTGCTGATTTCTGCCTGGGTAACAGCATTTAAGTGCCTTTTTTTATTTAGTAGGGCTCTCCTGCATACTCTTCAGTAGCCTCCCGTGTTTGCCCTGGCTTGTTGTCTGTGCACTTTTCTTTGGGAAATGCTTTTCCAGGCCAGTTCAGTTGCTATTATTATTATTATTTTCTCTCATAACCACAGTGGCAAACACTCCCCTGTGCATGTATTTAAGCTACCCAATGTGGTCCACTTTGTTCTTAATTTTGATTATTTTAAGAAGTCCTTTAGCACATCAAATAGTCTCCATAGATCAGGATTTACAGGAAGGTCTCAAGAGCTGTCAGAGTAATGTTTTTTTCCAGTAGAAAAAGCTTAACCTCCTCTTAGATCTTTATTTCTGCTTTGTCCTGGGTTTGCGATGTGATGAAGAGACAGTGTAGCTGCAGCAAGTACTCAGATACAGCTATCAGGATGAAGGAGATGTGCTGTCAGTTGTTTTATTTTTTTAATCCCATTGGAATGTGTCAGTCAACTGCCTCGAATCAAAGAAAGTGAGAAAGAGCCTTTAATAGTTGTGATCTGGAAACTTCAAGCTTACTTTTTTTTTAATAGACATTAAGTAAATTGTTGGTGGGCTCTTGTAAATCATAACATTTCTAAATTTATCAGAGAGGCTCTCTGCCAAGCTGCTGGTGAAGATGGTGTCTGTTCCTATTGACTTCTTTTCCCCCTTCAGATTACTTTCACATTGAATAATTTCAAATCATAATGCAAGAAATCAGGGGCTCTTAACAAGACTAGCTAAGGCTGTGATTAAGGAAAGCCTAATGCGAGCTACTGTACAGCTCTTAGAAACCAGTTAGCTAATTAGTGTGATCACAGAGGTGGAAATAATTAAAAGACCATAAACCAGAGGTAGCCTAATAACAATATTTTCTTCTGACCCAGAACTGGTGAGAAGAGCATGGTTTACTGGGTTAGGAATAAGAGGAGACTGAAAGGTTTGGGAGTAACCACCAGTACTGAGGTCTCAGGGCTGGATCAGACAAGTAGAAATAGAAGAAATTTTACAGCACTGTAACCCAGATTGCAGCAGAGTTCACTTTTTTTTTTTTTGTTCCTTTTCTTCTTTTCCAGGTTATTAGCAAATATAGTATTAAAACTTCATCCACCTTGCAGTCCCTGAGCCCTCCAGGTTTGGTTTCAGGCAAGGGAGAAATCAGTGTCCTAAGGTGCTTAAGAAGAAAATCCTGTTAGAGGATTCCCTATATTTATATAGCTTACAGTGTATTTATGTATGTTATTCACTATAAGCCTCACAGGACTCTGACAGCTGGTTGAAAAACCTCTTCCTAAGAGAGAAAAGTCCTTCTGGGCAGAGGAGGGAGGTGCAGAAGCTGGTGAGGGTGGGAGTTGTTGCCAGAGCTGCTCCCAGGAGCTGGGTGCCCAGCAGACCCGCCACCCTGCTCAGTCCTCACCCACAGCCCTTGCAGACACCCCTGTGTCCTTTGGGCAACACCAGCACCTCAGTGTGGTGATGAATGCTAAACAACCCCCAAAATGTGTGCCCAGTGTTTCCCCAAGGGGTCTCACAGGTGTGGCTGTTCAGAACCATCTCTTGTTAACGAGAGACATGGGACAGTGTGATAAGCTGGATCTCACCCTTGGTGATTAGAAGTGACCTACCTCTTGCTGCTCGATGAAATAGCTCCACGTAACAGGCTGTAAAAAGCCCGAACTGGTAATTTTCCAGTTGGGATGGGTCACCACGATGGCCGTCTCCATCGGTTCTTAGCATTTCTGCCGCAGTTTTGTGTGCGTTTCATTTGACCTGGGTATAATGAACAAAGAATAAAGTAGCTGCAGACACACAATCAAGGATCATCTGCTGAAGCTGATGAGTATGCAGAGACTTCTAAGTGGATCTTCATTACCTATTCACATACTAAGAGCAGCCCTTGTTTTTTTTTCTTTCCTAGGTGAATCTGTTTTTTAATATCTTTTGTACTGATCTTGTCTGGGGGTGTGAAGTTGGATGGAGAGTACCACCACTGCCAGGTAATGAGATTATTTTCATGAAAAAATAGACTGTGACATCAAGTTAGTAGCAAGATTAAAAGAAGAAACAATGTGATGCCATTTAGAGAAGGAAGGAATAATTTTCCCCGGTGACAACTCTAATGGGAGGCAGAACTTTATCTCCTCTTCACAGCTCAAATGAAGCATCACAGCAGCAGCATTAACTGCGCTTCCATGTTTCCAGCTTGTCTTTTCATTAACCTTTTTTTATTGCTCCAGCAGGGAACATGCTTTCCAGGGAGGGTTTGCAGGGCCATCGCTGGAGATGCAAGCCCAGGATGTCCCATCTCGGTCCCTGGGCGGTGGCACACGTGGTGCTGTTGCAGCCAAATGGGTGAGCCTGCTGGCCTGCGCTGCATGAGGAGGAGTTTGCAGTGAAAAAGGGAAAAATGATATATATCTACAAGTCTTCTGGAGAGATTTTGGAGCAGCAGGTTGTGGCCAGCCTTGCTCCAGGAGCCCTTTCACTCCACCAGCTCAGCTGCGTGAATCCCATGCTGGGACATCCTCAATGGTGCAGGCGGGACAGTACTTAACCCCTGGCAGCAGCAGCATCTTCATGAGTGAAAGGTGCCTTTTTCAGCTGCCCAACCCCCTTTACCACACAGGACATCACTTAAATTTTATAATTTAAGCTTTTCTGTAAAGCCACAGCTCTGGCTGGGCAGGACGGTTGGTTGCAGATGCCTCTCGCCTTCCTGGCCGCATCCATCTGTGGCCAAGGCTGCCCTCTCCCGACATCCCCAGTATTAGGGGGATGCAGCAGCTGAGCTGCACCCCAGCCTGGTCCCAGCCACGCTGTGGACACCCCGACAGCGTCCCCTCCCAGTGCGCACAGACCGACAGGGCTCCACACACCCCCGAGGTGGCCTGGCCCCATCGCTGGCTCCTGCCCGTGCTGGGTCCAACCTGCACCCCGCTCCAGCAGCGTGTGGGTGCTGCTTGAGGAACCCCCCCGAGCACTGTGTTCCTTTGGGGAGAAGAGTGCCATCTCACCTGACCGATTCCTGCCCTTCCGAACCTGCCCAGCACCTTCTGGTTTTATAATCTGACGCTTTGGGAGTGAGTACCACACTGATCTTTCTCTGGCTGAGGCTGTTCACGCTGCAGACTATGAGGGTGACACCCTGGGAAAGCCCAGCTTAGCACCATGCTGCTCCAGGAAAGCTTTTTTGTGTGAACAGCAACGTGAGCCGAGCCCTTGCATCCCTGGGGTTTGTAAACAGCTGATCTACAAAAGATTACTTTTTTTTTTTTTCCTCCCTTGTGCTTTTGACCTTATTTGCTGAAAATGAAACATCATCTAACCTCCCAGGAAATGCCACGATTCTTCAATCTGACATGAGAATACAAATCTTCTGTAAGAGCCCATCCATTCTGCATCTCAGGTCTCTGGAACCGAGCTTTGGACACCAGTGTGGGAATCACAGCATCCTGAACCAAGGACAGCAGGACCCGAGCCCCACATCACGGGGTAAGCAACAACCCCTGGGGTTAGCCAATGGCCAAGCTGGTTTTGCACCAGTTCCTCATGGAAAAATTGGGATTTCTTGGGCCTGAATCACCTTGAGCATCTTAAAGTTTTGTGGGAGAGGTGAAGCCCTTCCCATCCGGTTCTGTTTGTCTGGCTGAAACAAAACACAGCTTTAGAGCGCAAAGCAACGTACATTGCCCTGCTTCAGCCTCCCTCAGTCACCTCCTAGAAGAGGTTTTAAAGGCTGTTGCACGGCTGAAATGTGGGGCTCTGCACGCCATGCTCAGCGAGCGCAGCCCCAGCTCACGTTTCTGACGGGGCATTTCCTGAGTGTTATGCCTGTGGGTTCCTAATTTCCTCTGTACAATCAGCCTTTGCAGGTTGCGCCTCCCCCTCACTATTCTGGGGGGACCGCAGAGGCCTTTCCAGGAAGGCCATGGGGCTCGTATGTGGGGTGGCCATGGAGCTCATATGTGGGGTGGCCACGGGGCAGCTGCACAGAGCTGCTGGTTGTTTGAAAGTAAGAGGTTATTTCTGGGAAGATGCAATTCTCACGCTGCTCTACAGCTTTCCGCCTCCCACCCATCATGAGAGGATTAGAAGACATTATTTTATTCAAGGTCCAAACTGCTTTACCTGGGGTGTTTTCATCAGTGTGCAGATCTCTCTTCTTTGTGGTTTATTCCAGGAGCAGGGTCCTCCCAAATCCTGCTGGACCCAGGGAAGGACTCAGAGCCGCTTTTGCATTTTGCTGTTTCCCTCTGGATCAGGTTGGTGATGTTCCCACTCCCCAGAAAGCTTTTTTTTTTTTTTCCCCCTTCTGCCTGGACCACTTTTCCTCGTTTTACCACTAGATGGGAGAGTGAGACTGAGCTAACTCAGCTGCTCCCATCCTCATCCCGGTAGGAATTCCGAGGGGAGATAAGAAATGAGAAATGCCCGCAGGTCACCCTGCAAACCCTCCCACCTCGGGAGGGTCGTGGGTAACGCCCAAAATCCCTAGTTATTGCCTCATTCCAAAAATGCACAGTTAGGGGAGCCTAACGCTTGCCTTGTGCTTTCCCTCAATACTGGTATCCAGCAGTAGCCCCTCTGCCTTATTGCAAGGGGGAAACACTTGTACAAAGACTAGAAATATTCTTGGGGTGAAATACCTCATTTTTTTTTTCATATACACCTGTCATAGAGCAGAGGGAGGTGGGGAAAGCGCTTGCGATTCACTCCTCTCATCCACATCCCAAATCCTGCTTCCCAGGGAAGTGGGTAACCCAAATATTTTTTATGCGAGGTAAAAATAAAGCAGCATTTTCTGCTCCTTTCCTTCCACCCTTTTCTCCTATAGGACTCTTGTGTAACGGTACTCTCAGCAATACCATTTTCCTGCAAAGTTTAAAAATGGGCTGGTGCAATGATTGCATGCACAGGAGGAGAATTTGTGCCTGGTCTGATTCCACTCGCCTCGGGAGCTGCTGCAGGTGAGGGAGGGGAAGGCACCTGCTTCACTAAATCTTATTAAATTTACTTTCACTGCAGCACTTCCCATCTCCTGAGACACTTCCCAAGGTTTTACTGTAACTGGGTATGTTTGGAAATTATATAATTGCAGAAGAACTTTCTCAACCAAATCAGATTGCCCACATTGAGAATTTTTATTATTATAAGATTCTGGTCTTTTAAAAATGAACCTCCTCTTCCTTCCTGAGATTTCACAGGTTCTGGAAGAAACCTCATAGGAGCCAAATTCTCGAACTGCCTGTGTGACTACAGCAGGATATGTAATCCCTGTAATTTGGAAATTATATTTGCGGGGGGGGGGGTTGCTCTCTGCCAAACCTTCCTAATTTGCAAGCTTTTCAGTTAAGTGACTCAACTGATTTGTTTAATGCCTGGCACAGTTGGGCAATGAGATGAAATAATTCTAATAAACTCCCTAACTGCAGTACCCTTGTTGCTTCGGATGGGGTTTCCTGGCTTTGCCTTCACAGAAAATAGCTGTCATTATCCTGTTAGAGAGAAATAACAGCTTCTTTGGAAGAGGAAGCTTGGTTGGTTTGGGGTTTTTTTTACCGGACAGAACTACTCCAATTTTCCACAAGCAACAGCCACCCCACCCTGTGTGTGCAATGAGGTCACTGAGTCACCAGCACAAAGAACTGTCTGGCTTGTGCATCTCACTGGGGAGGACCCAAAAACCCCTCCAAGGAAGAGACGAGACATCTGTTGCCTGGAAGAAATTTAAAAAAAAAAAAAAAAAATAGACATTCCAGACCTGGCAGGTCCAGGATCAATTTTCTTGTGCAAATGCAGCTTCTGGGTGCTGGGCAGAGCTGGGGGTGACAGCAGCATCAGGACAGCGGGGCTGGGAGCATCCCCTGCTGCAGCGGGGCCAGGGCTGGTCCTCACCCCCCTCTCTCTCCATGGGGTGAAGTTGTGAGCAGCCATAGGATGCCTCTGATAGGTGGTTATTCCTATATTTGCTTCTGCCCACGGACAATTGTGGCAGAAGTTACTGCCCTCGGCCAGGCGCCTGCTGCTCCCTGTGCTCCTCAGATGCCAAACGCTGGGTAAGCAAGTGGGGGAAAAAAAAATCTCAAAATCTCAAATACTCAGGACCTGCTTTGCTATACCCCTAGTCTTTATGACTCTTTCTTCTCTTGTCTCCCTCTCACCACCCTAGAAGAGAATTAAAAACCAGAAAAAAAACCCACTAACTGGGGAGAGGGACTACAAAGCAACTGGTAGCCTGGTGCAGCCTTGCTCAGAAATGTTGTGTTGATGTAGGATGCAGGCAGAGCCCTTCGGTAGCTGGCTCACAGCATCCATGTGGACCCTGGTGATGGTGATTAAGAGCACAAATTAAGTGAAAAATATTAGATGGGTGAACACAGGCCGCAGCACACCGGGACATCCCCAGATGGAGGGCTCTGCACCACGCAGGACGGGTGACGCCTGCTCTGACCTTGACCCACATGGGCAGCTCCGGCGGGGACACAATCCGGCCTTGCAGGTGCAAAGTCCGATCTCTCCTCTAGACCTTGATCCTGCAAGAGGAACGACAGGGATGGGTTTTCCAAGTCAGGCAGAACTAGTGGGATCCAGGCTTCACCTGATATAGCAACAGAATTACCCACATGAATTGTTTTCTGTGTTTACAGGGGCAATATTTTTTCAAAGTTCAAAGTCTTTCTCTGCAGAAAGCATGTGACGTGCTTCGCAGTCATAACGTAGTTTTGGTGTTACGAACAATTTAAAAAATCAATTTCTGGAGCAATATTTCCTATGTTTGTAATCTCTGGACTAATTAAAGTACTGGAAAATCAATAGCTATCTGGAAATCTTTCCAATACGGCTAACTAAGCGCACTACATATCATGCTGGAATATATTCTTCACAAACACACGATGCTCATGACCATCTCCCAGGTTACATGGGCAGATTATATACATACACTGTCAATAAGTATCTGTACTTCGTCACATTGCAATGGCAATATTTACCAAAATCTGCAGGGGGCATTGGGCAGAGCAATTAGCACAGGATGTGAGATCTGGAGCAACATTCAGTGCCAGCATTTTAAGCCAACAACAAAAAGAGTTGAAAGACTTGGTTAGTTCAACAGGAATCTTCAAAAAGATTATGAAATAAAGTCATTAAAAGTTCATGCTTCAGTTATAATGTTGGGTTTTCATCACCTTTGGTGACTGAAAATAACCTTTCTCTAGTGTCCTAGCAAGAGTGAAGTAAGGTTAAATGGGTAGTTTGATGGCGATTGCACTTCAAAAACACATGTAAAGAGGAAGGGTGTTGCTCTGATGAACATGATCTCCTCTTGCTGTGCAAACACGCTGTGTTGATTGTGGCAACTCGGTCGGAGCCAAAGCCCAAACCCTTGTGCCGACGCTCTGCACCAGTTCCCGCGCTCCGCGGGTGTCGCTGGGACCTGATTTGAGATGTTGCCTCCTCAGTCCTGCCCTGCGAGAGCTCACCATGCTCCTCCTTGGCACGGTGGAGTTCGTGCTGCTGCTAAATGAAGGGTAAATATCCCCATCAGACACGGTGCCAGAAGCACAGCGAGCGGATAAGAAGCAAAGACTACAATGCCGGCGATTTTCCCCGTGCTCCTGTTTGCATCACTACTTAGTACAACCAAGCAATGAATTCTGAGCTGTCACATGCCCGCAAAAGATTTTCTCTCATTTTATATGTTTTTCTCTGATTATTCTTCATAGCTTTTTTCCCCCCAGTGAATTGAGCAGAGGAAAAGTGGGACGGGGGTACATCTCTGCCCTTGCTCCCTCCAAGCCGGGGGATTCCTGCAGCTGCACCCACAGCTTTCCGGGGTGGCAATCATCATCTCAGAGCAGAGCTTCGGGTCTAGAGACCCATGAACGTGCAAAGTGTGGTTTTTTCTAGCACTCATCTCATGAGATAGGCCACAATTTATAGTCCCTTCTAAATAAGAGCTTAGCAGGTTAATTACGCTCAAAGAATTTAAATTTTTGGAGCCAGGCATGACCCACATAATGATCTGGATTGTAATTATTGTTATTATCAATTACTGCTTGCATTTCTGTAGGTCTCTCACGTCCAGCTCAGGAGCTTCTGTGCACGATGCAGCACGTGGGCACAGAGAAAGGAGCCCCTCGAGTGGTGACAACCAGCCTGGAGCGGCAGAGCTGGACCTGAGCGTGGCCAGGGGGGTATTTATGATAAAATCGCTGCCTTGCCTGCACCTAGAACATACACTCCCATGGTGCGGCTTTGCTAGTCTGGGCTGCTTTCAGCCAAAAAATAACAGTTATAAAAATATTGTGCTTATCATCACCACAGTCAAAATTTCCCTTTTAACTCCTAAGCCTGAAATGACCTTGATGCAAACTTGAGGCTGCCGGGTGCCATGTCCTGTTCAGACTTGATAGGAACGCACCTACAGCTGCTGCACTGAGCTGCAACCTGATTTCTCTTCCGATGATGCCGTCTTTGGACTTTGTGCATGCTCAGCAGTGAAGTTCCTAATCCCATTTCCCGATAACCCAGAGGTACATGTTGCAGTGCTGCTGCTGGCTGGTTCATAACGAGGCGAGAGCAGGACAAGCAGGGAGGGATCGCTGCCATCGGCAACTTGGGGACATCCCAAACTAGAGGTTTGCATGGAGATTATTTGGTTTAACAGCCACTAGAGCATGTATCACCCATGAATTTGTCTAATTCTTCCTCAAATACAGTTACACTTCCAGCTCAGTAATGCCCTCCAGCAATGGTTGCCACTGTTCCACCAGGAGCTGTGCAAGAATTTGCTCTAAACCTCCCACCTGGTCCTTTCATTTACAGGATCCTTTGCTCTCACAATAATAAATGCAGCTTGGAGTGCTGAGCAGGACAGATTCTGATGCTCCAGTCTGCAAAACCAACAGGGTCTCACAGAGGTGGGATAAAAAATCACAGAGGGGATGTTCAGAAGCGCATTTCCCACTGCAAGCCAGCACTGGCCACTGCTCTATATGTTTCCTGTGAATGAATTTCTGGCTCAAATTAGAGCTACAATAAAAGTCTAAAAAAACATTATTTCAGAAAAAAAATCTAGTTCTGTACTTCCTGGAAATTTGTTGCTTGTGGAGATGTGAATCATGGAAGTATTTATAACAGTGGTATTAGGAAATCATCATTCAGGCACCAGAAACCTATATTAGACATTATGTCCTTAAAGAAATTGTTTATTACTATGTTAACCTAATCTTCTAAATACATGCACACTTAACTATATTAAAAATGTAAATGTTTCCAGAACCGGACTTTACATGATGAATATACAAGAACTCCCCTTCTTTCCTAGTCAGCTCTGTGGATCTTACAAAAATGAGGATAGTTGCATTTGATGGGCATTCATACGATCTATATCTGCACAGATTTAGCCCAAAGATTGTCATGATCATTTGAGGCTCCCCATGGCTTACAGGACTGAACTTGAAGAAATATCTTTCAACAGTTGCTGGTGATGGAGCAATTCCAGCTCTGGAGGAGCCTCCAGCCAACTGACTTCCCCTCTGTGGCACTAAATTTGCATTCACTAAAACCAGAGTTTTAATGATTTCTAGAGATTTATAACGAATGGCAGCCCAGAGCTCCTGACACTCCCAAAGCTTCTGACAGAGGTACAACACATCATAAATCCACCCTGGTGTGAAATACTGAATGAAAATCATTGCAGGTGTATCTGCAAGTATTAACATGACCCACAAAATCTGGGTTTCAGTCAAACTGAAATGATCAGAGCCTCCCAAACCTGAGGAAATAGTAACCCATACAATAACAATATTATAGTGATAATAATGTTAGTAGTTATACTACTAGCATGATCAACAGCCTCCTTGTCATTGTTTATTACCATCACTGCCCTGATCATTCTCAGCTCTAAGGATGGACAGGGCAGAGGTCACCCCATCCTTTCCAAAACCTTTGTGCCCACCACCAAGCCCCAGACAGGGAAGCTGGAGCTGGAGATGAATGCAGCTTGGCAGGGCTGGATGGGAAATGTGGGGGGTTTCCCCAGCTCAAATGCTTTTAATGCACTGCTTCAGTTTTGCACATCTGTTGTCCTTTCCACCCTGTTTATTTAAAATAGAAATGGCTTGAAACAGGGCCTTACTCATCAGTGATTGTACAGCACCAGTGAAAACAATGCCCGGTGCACAGGAAACGATTCATATGCAATAAAGCAACATCAGTGTGTGTCCGTGGAGAAAATGTTTCCTGCTTTTCCTGACCGCAGCATGTCGCAAGCGGCAGGCTCTCCCATGTGTAATTTTGCTTTAAAAGCTAATTCAACAATCTAGCCCAATAAGTGAAAGCAAAACCTGCAAGAAGCCACCTCCAACTCCAAGGGGCATAGCAAGGATGGGACAAAAAGGCACCAGATGGTGATGATGAGGAAGATATGGGCGGCACATTGCCACAGCCCGGGATGAGCCTCAGAGAGCTGTGGGTTCTGCTTCGGCCTCAGCTCCTGCTCGTGGTCACCTGTGGGTCCCTGAGCCCCCACAGCAGCCGTGGGGACAGTGCAGATGTGTACTGAACAGAGATGGGGACCGCAGGGCTCAGCGTGGCGGCTGGATGTCACACCTTGGGCTGTATCTTTCCTTCCTCACTGCCTCGTGCAGTGTTAGCTGGGGTTTTCCATTACCCAGGTTATCCCGCGCGCTCTGGAAAATGGAGAACTGATTGCACTTTAAAGAGCCAGACATACAGTGCCTGAATTATTTATCTTTGAACATGCAGAAACAGGCCAAATTCCCAAGTGATGTGAAACAGCCCTTTTAAGAAATGCAAAGGGGGCTGCAAAAGCTGCGCTGGTAGGCACATGAGAGCTGCATGGTCAGAGCCATGTCACATCTGCTGAGATTCTTCCTGCTGGGGTGATTTACACCCTGAAGGGTGTAGAGTGCTCAGGTGTGGGTGCTGGTCCAGACCCTCACCCGTGTAACCACCCAAGGGCCCCCTCTGTGCCTACAAACCAACCACTGTGACAGCAAGTCCCCAAAGAGCAGAGAAAAAGGCCCAAACAAATGTGTCAATGCAAATCAAAGGGGTTCGGTGTGTTCCCACAGCTTTTCCGCACAGCTCCTTGTCCTGGTTTCAGCTGGGATAGGGTTAATTTTCTTCCTGGAAGCTGGTGTAGTGTTGTAGTTTAAATCTAGGATGAGAATAATGTTGATAACACACTGATGTGTTAGTTCAGCTCTGGAGGTGAGTTGTACTTCTTCCGCAATCATTAACCCAACTGTGCCCAGCCCGATAGCGCCTGGCGCTATATTGCACCAATAAAGATAATGCCGCGATAGCTGTGTTTACGCCCCAGATAAAATAATATCCATGCATCTGCTCTTGGACTTTTTCCTCCTTTTATGCGAGGTCAGCTCGTTGCAAGAGCTGGAAGGAAAGGCTAAATTCTCGCCGTTGCTCTGTGCCAGCACAGCCGCGGATGTGGCTCCTTTCAGCACGGCTTCTCCCGCGGTCCGGTGCGCGGGTGTATCCCAGAATTTCTCTCTCAGCATCCCAGGGTGGGGAACGGGACGAGGGGGCAGCCCGAGCCCTTCCTGGGGGCTGTGAGGCCCCAGGTGCAGAGCGGGATGGGAAATTTGGCTTTTTTCGTAGGATGCACCTGCTCCTAGCCCCGCTCCCTCCTTACCCCTTCATTCTCGCTCCCCCATCCTCCCCTTACTGCCCCTCTCCCCCTTTTTTCCCCCACAACGCGAGATGTCCTCCCTGCCCTTCCTCTCCCCTGCTCCCATCTATTCATGTCCCCCCCATCCGCCCCTCTCCTGTCCCTCCCCATCTCCCTCTCCCCCCCCACCCCGCGTTACCCCCGCTTTCGCTTTGACCTCAGATTCCCCGCCATTGGCCGAGTCCTTGCCGGTATCCGTCGCCGATTGGACGAAGCACCCGTCCGTCAGGGCGGCATGCCCGCCCCCGCGGCGGGGGCCGGGGAGCGCGGAGGCGGCGGCGAAAGGGGCAGAGGCGGCGGCGGGCGGCAGGTACCGGTACCGCGGGGTGCGGGAGGGATGCAGGGGCACGGCGGGGCGGGGACTGCCCGGGAGAGACCCCCCCGCCCCGGCAGGACACACCGGGCCGTGCCGCACGTGTCTGCGGGAGCGGCGCGGGGAGCCCCGAGGAGGCGGCGATGGGCGCGGATCATCCGCGGGGGGATGAAAAGCCCCGAGATGGGGCTGGGGCTCGGGGAGTGGGGGGGCTCGGGGTCGGGGAGGGGTTTGGGGCCGGGGTAAGCGATGGGGTGGCCGGCGGCGGGCAGCGCTCCGGCCCCGGGCGTGCGGGCTTTGTGCGGGAGCGGGGGTTTGATGGAGGAGCTGACGGTGCGCGGCGGGGAAAGCCCGTCTTGCTTCAATGGGGCCGAAAAAAGTCGTCAAATTTGCCACAGTCATTGAGACTTTCCATTTGCAAGTCATCTCCAGTGATGGCTTCAAACCGGTATTATTACCACGTTGAAACTGGAATTCGTTAGAACTGACTCGCTGGTGTGCTTTATTTTTTTTTCCTTTCCCATTTGTCAAAACCTTGCCTTTCTATGGTAAATTAAAAAGCAGCAGAGAAAAGGCAGAAACTGAGAAAACCTAGTAAAGTGTCATGGCAAGATGATGCCTACAAGTTAAAAGTATGTTAGTGGTAAAATGGTCCTTGTTTCAAGAGGGTAGTAACTGAAGTTAGAGAAGGAAGTTGCAGGCAGCGTGCTGAGCCACAATCAGTGCACTTTCATCGCCTGACCTATACACTTTTACTAACCTATTTGTTCAGATAACATGAATCAAAAGCATTCTTATAATAAAAACGTGTTTTTCAGTTCTGAGAGCTCAAAAGGCACAAGTGGGCATTAATCACCCGAGTTTGTTGTGTCAACATTTTGTTACCATTTTATAGGTTGTTTGGTTTTACCAGGCAACACACTACAAACGTGAAGTTATCCCAATATGGCATCTCCTTTTTTTGATTTCTGGGCTCCTACTTTCTATAGTGTCACTTGGTTGTAAAAACACACACTAAAGTAGTTTTTGAGGGGGAGCGAACACAAAGGAGATCTTTGGAGATGTAAACGTGAGAAAGAGAACGAAAAAAGATGAAACAGTGGGGAGAGAGGGTTAGTCAAATAATGAAAAGGAAAAAAAAATGTAGCTATTTATATGCAAAGAGGTCTAGCCTGCAGGCTACCAAAAATGATGAGAAACTGAAGCAGCAGCGCTGTGCGGTGGGGAGGGACAGACCACAACCACCTGCGACCGAAACCTGCTGGTGTGTGACGAAGGTGTCTGGGCGCGATGGCTTCGCCAGATGCCCTGTGAAATAGCCGCCCCCCCGATATTGTCTCGATTCGCCCTGCACGTGTGGCTCTGACCCACAAAGTGATGGTGGCAAACCCATGAAGTGCAGCCCTGGGGTGACAAGTGAGATGGGAAGCGGCGATTCCTGCAAGGGTTGGATTTTCTTGGCCAGCGAAACCAGGAAATACCTGAGTGAGTACTTCCTAGAAATCTTTACAGAGATGAGAGATTTACGGGCACGGGGGAAGGTGGGATCAGCCACTAACAAAAGAAATATCCACAGGCTTAGAGAGATCAGCATCCAGCTGCTCAGTGCCTCATGATTTCTGTCTGCAAACTTCTCGAGGCAGCTTTAATCTTTTTGTGTGTGTGTCTTTACAGCGTAGAGCATCCTGGGGAGGATCCTGCTCTCTGATTTGGGGCTTTACACCCTGCAGTAGCACAAAAAGTGAATTATGGCTTTGCTTTACACTGCTTATTTTACTCAGTCCACCCCAAAAAAGCATTGCTGAACAGCTGGTTTGTTTTATTTTCTTTTAATTGAGCGTTGCAAGCTCAGAAACCTGCCTTTGCCTACTGGTTTGGTCACAACCTGCAGGTGAAGGTGCTTCTGTGCCAAATATTCTGCTTTGCCATTTGGGTTTCTTGTCCTTCTCACCTAGTTCCAGAGCTGGTGCCCATGAGTTGATTATTCAAAGCATGGGACATTCACGTCTTGCAGAATCCCATTAATGCAACAGCGAATGGTAGAAAAGCTTTTCAAGACTCTGCAACCACTTAGCAGAGCTGACATCTTGTTGCTGATGGGCTAGTGAGATGCTGAGTATGATTTCCAGGGAAAGGTTCCCCCTCTGGATTTTACACTTAATAAACCAAGGTTGCCGTGTAAAAGCAATGTGTTGGAGCTGTTAACCACGCACAGGGTGTTTTGGATACGGGCTGCTCTGAAATGCGTTGGTGTTCCTGTCTTGATTTCGATGGCCACCCTAAAATGTTCTGTGCTTTCTTACTACATTTAAGAACCACGTTATCTGCAGGGGAGCAGGATTTGGGAGCAGCAGTAGCCCAGACCACACCGCGGGCGGGATCGAGGGCTCTGCCCGCCGGGTCCATGGCAGCTCGGCTCTGCCCATGCCCGGGTTTCGGCAGGTCCCCAGCTGTCCCAGCCCTCTCTGGCTGTGGCATCTCTAGATGTAAGAGCTGCTCCTATCCTGCAGCCACTCTCCCTTTTCAAAACTGATTTATTGCTAGACCTCTCCGTGATATAATTAGTTTTGTTCCATCTTGGCCTTGAGCAACCTCCCAGTGTGCAAGTGGTGATGCTGAACTGGGGGATGTGGGAACAAAGAGTTTCTGCGAACGCTTTCTGGGAAAACGCTCTGAGAGAGGTCAAGGATTTCATCTGCTGTATGAGTCTCAGACAAAAGTATCCATCTGGCTTCAGTAGCTGTGATGAGTGATTGTAGATGAGTACTCAGAGCGACTCGCTAACTTGAATAGGTTTTGCATCAAGACCTCTCGTTAGTACAGCGGAGAGCATGAGATGGGGCCGTGAAGTGTTTAATATTAACAGAGTAACATTATTCTAACCTTAAATCTCTCTTCAGGCAGAAGTAGCCCTAAATCCGGAGTACTACCCTGTTGTTGCAGTCAAAAGTAGTGTCATTCCACTTCTAGATTGTAAATGAGTTTTATGAGCGATAGGAATACATTAGTGTTGGGAAACACTTGTTTTATTCTTGTTCACCTTGTTCAGTGAAGTGCTGAGCCCTTTTGGAATTCCCGGAGCGGGGGAGACACTAGTCCCATTTCTACTCTTGTGCTATTCCCCTGACGTGTGTATAGTTACACTAAAACTGAACTTGATTGCTATTGTTAATGGGTAAAGTATATTACTGTATGGCATCAATAATCTTCAGTCATTTGAATTCTTGGAGCTTGTCTTTGTTGCTTCAAGAAAGAAAACAAAATACTGGCAAGCTTTGTTTAACCATCATCCAGTGGTTCGAAGGAGTTAAGAGTGTCATTTTGATGTTGAGAAAGCAAGGTCAAACACTTTTTAACACCTTTTTTTCCCCCAAAGAAAATACCTTGACTTCACAATGTTCTGAAAAAAATCCAAGAAAAAGTACTTTTTGGCATTTTTTATAGCTATGGTTTCATATTTGTGAATTCAAGTGTTTGGGTATGCTATGAGTTAGGAGCTTATTTTTCTAGATGGCATTAAGAGAGAAAAAAATACTTTTAGATTCTAGAGTTCTGATAAATAGTACCAGCCCATGACAAAGAACTAAAAAGTCCCTAAAACATCTGAAGGACACCGGCTCTGTTGGATTTTCTCTTCCCTCATAGCCTCTCCTTGGAAAACTGCATCAATCTTTCTAGCTTAACATACTCCAGATCAATCAGATTTGAAAATTCAGTTCAAGATTTCTTTTGCTTTAAACACGCCATAGGAAACAAGCTCAGCCCATCTTGGAGGCTGCTTTACCTTGGCTTGTCTGGAAGGGTTTTCTAATGCCAGCCCCCTGACCGATCCGATCTTGCACCGCTGCAGCATCGTGGAGCACAGGGCAGGTGCCATGCAGCTTTATGTTAGCATAAGAATTCCCCCAAAAAAGGGATTTCCTCGTAGTGCTTTCAAAGCAGCTTTTATGGTCGTCTTTGTATTGCTGGAGTGGATTCAGTCTCATGGAGGATTTTGACCGAGATGTGGTCTTCGTTACAACAGAATCAGCCTTTTCTTGGAGTCCCCCTATAGCCCTGGTCAACCTGTGATCCCTTTAGTGTTGTGTATTTTCCTCTTATTTGACAGAAAGCCTTGACAAGTGTATTTTGTGATGCTGAAGAAACTGAATTAAAAGGAGTGAAAAGTAGTTATCCAGCCTGTGGTACACTGATTATCTGTCTCCAATATTCTTGTTTTAAAATAATTTAAAACATTACTAATTTTTTTCAAGAGGCAGTAAAAAAAACCAAACCAAACTAAACCAAACAAACAAAACCCTTCCTTGCCTACCACCACAAACCAGCCAATTTTCATTCCCTTGAGTTATCATTTCTTGGCGAACACTGGTCAAAACCAGTCCTTAGTGACCTCGTTCAAGCTGATAATCAAGAACGAGGTTATCCCGCTGTGTCCGTTTCTTGTAGTGCCTTGGCAGGGGCTGTAGGATGCAAATAGGTTCTTAGCAAGGAAAATCCAAAAGTTTCTGAGCCAGAAATGAAAACCTGCAGAGAAGCAGGATTTCATTGAAGGCCATTTTCAGATTTCCAAGTAAATCTATTCTCTGTCTAAGGCTGCAATTCCTCTGGCATGAGGAAAAGGAGGGTATGAAGTAGAAGCCGTTTCCACGTTGTGCATGGACAGCAAAACCCCTCTGAATTCCAGCAGATGTTTTGGGTTGACGATGGGAACACTATATGCCTATTTATTCCTTTATCTCAGGAAGAAGCACCATTTGGCAGCAATTTGCTCTCTGGCAGTAAAAATGAATTACTGACCTGATTGAGCCTTGTTGGATGAAGGACATGCCAGCCTGCAAGAGGGACAGCTTGCAGAGGGCGTCTGCTCACCTGTGTGCACACCTTTCTCTGTACATTAGTATGTATATTGGTTTATATGTGTATGGGATTGCTGTTTCATGCTGAGCTGGGTTTCTTCCAGAGACCTGGTAGTGCAGAACAGTATTGCTCAGCATTTTTCCACCAGCATCTCTCAAAGGGATCAGGGGAGTCTCATCTCTTCTGATCAGTGGGGATTTTTATTTATTTAGATGCAGCCGGGGTCTGCCTGCCGGTTTGCAACCTGTTGTGGCCATCCTTCAGGTTTTCAGTGCTTTCTACATTGGTGTAGCCACTGTAGGAACTTGCAGCACGAGGACTCACCATTGAAACAGACCTGAGGTTCCTAAGGAAGGTGTCGTTTCAGCTTGGCTTCTTCTGCCCATCATCCTCGGTTGCTGTGGTCAGCAGCCCTGCATGCTGCCAAAGTGCTGTCTCACGCTCTGTCCCACTCCCCTTTGGCTTTGGGTTCCCACCCTTCATCTCATAGTTGTTGTAACTGTAGTTTGTGGTTATGGTGCTAGTTAGGGGATTTTGAGTCCGAGAATGAAGAGAAGTCATCCCTTTGAAAGTGGTCATCATTTCCTCTCGATTACACAATAGGGATGTGCCCTCTTCCAAGAAATGCCAAAATATACCACAGTGTGTCAAGATCTAGGGTGTTGTGTGGTCAAATGCAAATTAACTGCAAGCTGACGTTGTGTTTATTCCAAGTGGATGAAATAGGATGAAGTACAATGCTTTGGTTTAGCTCGTCTTTGGAAGGTGGATAGAAAGTGCTTGGTGCCTGGAAACTTAGGTGCTGCACCTAATACAATTAAATTAACCAGTGTTCCCTGAAAATACAACAATTTCAGAACAAACATGAGGCCTTGATACTTATTTTTAAAATGTTCTTTAAGCTTCAATGGTTGTTGCTGCTGCCCTTATCTACAGTCATGCTGAATAAAACTATAGCTAAATGGGAAGTTAAATGTATTAATGAGGTGTTAATGTCAGAAGTTCATGCACTGATCTTGTCCAAACTCCCTTGGGCTGCATCAGATTTGTGCTGAAAGGGTTAATCTTGCACCACCTGGCTTTGTGCTAGATCAAATATTGTTTGCATTGTGGTAGCCAACATAAGGCCAGAATAATCTCAGTGTAATATGCTTGGCTAATCCAACAGAAATATGATTAAGTGCCTGTTCCTGCTCCAGATCATATCTGCAGTAATGGGTGATTTAGTAACACACAAAATAGTGATTGTGGAGACACAACTCGAGGGCTGTAGATAACCTGGATGTGATGATACCCTTGCAGCGAGGCAAGAGAATGTCTAACTCTAATTAGGTACTTAACTTTAAACGAATAATTAAGAGGGATAAATCCCACTCTTAATGCAAAATGACTTCCTAGGGAGTCACCTGAGATATAGAAATCAGGGTTATTTAACTTTTTATTTTGCATGCCGGAGTGACTTCCCAGGTACTAATCTGAGGTTAACCAAAAAAAAAAAAAAACCAGAACAAACAAAAAACCCCCAAACAGCTGGAGTTCTACTGTATTCTGCAAAATGTCCCGTTTCAAGCAGTGAGTTCATTTAAGTGCTGTCTGGGAGGCTGTGCTGTTCCCATGCTTGGCAGGAATCTCAAGACTAATACCTGAGAGGATTAGCGAGCATCGCTGAACATTAAACAAGATCAAGGCTAAGTGGTGTGCACCAATGAGCTTGTGCTCCGGGGTTCTTTGGGGAAGCTATTACTTGCTGATCTCAAAAAAAAAAAAAAAAAAGCGAGTTTGTGTAGGAAATACTCTTCCCTCAGCTGAATCCTTCCTGTAGTTTCTGTTTCTCCCATGCTTCCACTTGACGTGTTTCCACTCTGCGCACATCTCATGGACTCTTGTGCTCACTGAGGACGGCGAATGTTGCAGGGGATGCTGATGATCAGCAAGCTTCTTTCTTCCGTGATGTGCTCTTTTCATATGCTCTTTTCAGGTCCGTGTTGTTTGATTTAAGAGGAATGGTTGGGCATCAAGCCCACCAACACAGGGTTGAGCTGGAGAACTTGTCATAGAAAACTCAAGCTAAAGACTGTCGTTGGCTGGTAGAGCAATATGACCCCGTGGTACATGATTTTCCCCAGAAAGCTGACTTACTTTGGCAAATAGGGGTTGGAAGGCAATCTTTTCTCAGGAAAAAGTGAAGTATTGGGTAATTTGGATGTTGACCCCCAACTCCCTTTGTCCACAGCATGTAAAAAAGAGACAGCGTGGAGGCTTTGCCCCGTGCCAGATCTCTCCCTTTACAGCGTTGCATAGTGACTCAGGATTTCTCACAGATTTCTTCCCATGCTCCAGCAGAAATTGGGGACTTAAGATTTCTGTTTGATCTCCAAATTTTCGTCTATTTGGACCATTTGAAAGGAATGAGGCATTAAGACCCCATGAAGGAACGATGCCCACTCCTTTCAGCTCCTCGCTCGCAGTCGGCAGGGGGAAATGTGCAAATTTATCTGGGTTTTTTGAATGGGTGACTGTAGAAAGTGGGGTTGTGGCCCGAGTTAGGGTATAAATAGTTCTGGCTCCAAGCACAATCGTGTTTCTGCTTTTGCTCTTATGCTCAAGCCAAAAATAGATTCCCCCGCAAGAGAGTGCAGCCGGGTGTAATACATGAATTGGTCGTTCAGTGGGGGGGGAAAAAAAAAAGAAAAAGAAAAAAGCCAGATGAAGGAGGTATCTCAATGAAAAGGCTGTTATCCAGCAGCGATGTAAGAGAAGAGCCAGTGGAAAGGCTTTTGGAGGCTTTGCTACTCCGGCAATGACTGTTGCCCTCTGTTTATGAGGAGGATGCAGTAATTCTGTATTATAATAGCCACCACCTACTACAGAAAGGCCTCATACTATTTGTGCCAAATCCTTCTTGTGGAATGGCTTGCACTAAGTTTCATGATATCGTTTCCTCTGATTTGACCTTTTGGTTTTTACCTTCATACTAATGAAACCAGGAGGATGAAAAGGAGTAAGTTCCTATAAACCATGGCAGATATCAGCATTATTCTGTTATATTTATCCTGTAGTTGACAACCTTGCATTGTGTAACGTAGGATGTTGCATTTTATGCATTTTTATTGCTTCTATCTTTAGAAGCAGCAAAGAATTGCACGTCACATTCTTCATTCATCATAGCAGAGGATTTGCCTGAATCTGCATCTTCTGCGTGGAAACAAAGAAGGGGTATCTAAAGGAACTAACTGGTAATCATTGGGAAAATATTACTGATGGCTGATGCAGAAACATTATCCTGAAAATTAAACATCCTTAAACGGGTTGTAAGGATCCAAATGATGGAAAATAACACCGTGCTGTGGACAGGGCTAGATACTGGGGAAATGCTGGGGGTTTATCTGCACTGGAAGAGCCCCAGAGACACCCAGTTCCATGGGCAGTTAACGGTGGCTGGAGAGCACAGGACGGTGCCAGCATGAAAACCTTCTTGTCATTTATCAGACTTGTGGGTAGGAAAAAGATATTAAAGCAAGAGTGACATTAGGGAGAGGAATTAGGTATCAGAGCATAAAAGAACCTTTTGTCTGGATAAGCTTTGCTATGGCAGAATATAGCGGCTTGGTTAAATCTGCTTTGTGCATTGGCACTGCGAGTTTTTAAAGATGGTCTAAGGCAGCTGCAGCCAATTGTATTTGCACAGATAAGCTGGAACGAATAAGTAAGCTCAGAAAATCTGGCTAGGTTTATCTTCAAAGCATTTTCAAGCAGCTAATTGAAAAGTATCCAAGCCACCTTCCTGGTTTCTTGCATATTATTGCATTAATTTGCCTGTGAGTGGAAAGTGCTTGGAAAACATACAAAGGATTTGTGAGCGCTAAGCTTTACTATTTGGAATTTATTTAATTATAAATATATTCTTTCTCATGTGATAATTTAAAGCCTGCTTCTGCTGCTGTCATCCATGCTTCAGACTCTGGCAGGACTAATTATGGAAAACCAGGTCTCTGACAGGAGGGGTGTGTCAAGGTGTTCCTGGTATCCGACAGCGTTGGATATGTGGTCAGCTCGCTGATCGTTAGCTGTGTTTCTCTCTCCTGAAACGTTTCCATGTGTGCAGGATGATGCTGTTGCTGCAGGAATTGCCTGTGAAAGGCTCCAGGCTGGTCCCGATGCTGCTCCCAGCAACAGCAGCATCCTCCGTATTGCTGAAGCAAAGGGATGGGTTTTTTTAAAATGTGCTAAAAAACCCAAGGTTCGCACTTAGTGTGAGCTGTGGAAAGTTCCTCAGCTGCCAGGAAAACAGTTCAATGTTGTATGTGAGCAACTCGATCACCTTGCGCTTTGTTTTATCTCCCTTCCCTGAGGACAAGCCCCGTTCACAGGACCAGGACGTGGATTTATCTCACTTCTGGCAGGCTTTCCCATTCCTAAAGCAGCGAGTGGATTACACTCGATCCATATGGTGTTTATCAGCTATGACAGAAGTAATACTGATAATCCTCTGAAGCCAAACTATCTGAGAAAAATTCAGTACGTGTTAACAAGAGAAATTAAACGTACAAACCCAGATGGATTTGTCCCTTTCTGGAGTAACATGAACTTAATACCGGGACGTTGACTTTCCCCAAAGTCAAAGTATCTGTTTGCTAAGGTCAGGCTCACTCACACTTTGGGCAGAATAACATAGAGCACCCAGTGCAGCCACTGTGCATCACCTGGGGCTGCTCCTCCCTGGTTTACAATGTGTTTTCTGATCATTCTTTAATCCCCCAATTCTTCTCCTTAGTAAATATCTCCATGTATGCCATAGAATTGAAAAAATGATTAAGCCTGCTCATAAACCGTAAGCTGTGTTCATCTATAGAAAGCAGAAGTTATGAACAGATGCTTTTTGCCACAATAATACCCTGTAAAAGTCAAAAACCATAGAATGAAAGGGAAGATTAACTATTATTGGGCATGCTTCAGCAAATGGGATTATTTTGCTTGTCAGTTACGAGTTAATTTGAAACATTAATCTAATCACAGTCCTCAGCAGAGATGCAAAATGTTTTTAATTGGTCCTGTGACTTTTTAAATTGTCACCTGATGAAAAGCTTGTAAGTTTTACTATTGATTTAATTGTAAATATTAGCAGGGGGAAGTCTTTACAAATTCCATCACGAAATACAAATCATATGCCTTCATTGCCTTGCTACTTTTGTTGTGTTGATTTGGTAACGTTGGCAGTCTGGAACCAGCTGTACAGAGGGAAAAATAGATGAGTTAAAATCTTGCAGCAAAATAAGTAAATCTATAGCAGGGAGATAATAGCATTGGGCCTGATTCAATGTAAGCAAGAAATCATCAGCTGAGTCATTAAAAACAGATGGATGGAAAGCAATAAATGAATAAGATGAATAAGAATGATTAGGAAGTGCATGAAGTTGGTTGGGTTTTTTTTCCCTTAGGATTATATTTTGTCCTCTGAAGTGGCATATGGCTCCTCTGAAAGCTAATATTCCCAGTGAATGTGTCACTGCTGGTTTAGAAACACTTTGAGAGATGAAAAGCAGCTTGATGGACAGAACCTGTTCCTGCCCAGAGCTCCTGGGTACGCGTTGTTAGCAGGTCCATCGGGACATGGCCAGGACGTAAGATTTGGGGGCAGAGAAGGGGAAACATCTGCCACTTGGAGGAAAGCCTGGTTGCTTTCTTGGCAATGTTTCATCCCGTATTTACTGCTAGGACTAAGGGCAGGATTAAGGGTAACCACAGTCAAAGGGGAGGATGATGATGTCACCTGGGTCTGGTGGCCCAGACTCCTGGTTCTTCAAGGAAAAGAAAACTTGAATGAAAAGCTGTAATCTCTTCCCTGACTCATGTAATATTGAAGTATCAATATATATTAATGAAATATCAGAGGAGATAGCCCAGCGCCAGTGAAGAGGCAGTAGGAGTGTTTCCTCCAGGGTGAAGCTGCAGTTGAGGAGCTCTTGGCTCCTGGTCGCATCAGCTAATTAACAGAGATGGGCTTTTTTTTTGTCTACTGAAATCCGTGATAGCAAAGTCAGTCCCCAGCCAAGCCACCTTGTTTCCAAGTGCAGTCAAATATAAGATCAGACTTATGTTTGATATGGGGATTGTGCAGCTGGCTGCTGTGCAGGAGGCACGTTTGATTTACACCGGGGTAACATGACCAGTTCTGTGCCTTAGAGCCTGATCCAGTACCTAATAATCACATCTGACTTTAATAGAGTGCTAAGGCACTCTTATTTATTGTTTCCAATATTGCATCCAAAGATAAGGAAATAGATTTAGACCTGTAAGAGTCATAAGGATGCTGGAGGGATGAAAAAGTGAAAAAATATAGTCTTGCATCCTAAGCGTTATCTTTTTGTGCCAGCATATTACAACAGTCTGTCTCTGCAGCAAAAATTCAGTGCCTGCAGTTAGTTTTTGCGTTTACATGTTACACATCAAAGTCATCCTGCTCGATACTCAGCCAGCAAAAGTACAAGTTACCTGGAGGAATCCAGCATGGACTGGAAAAGCTGCGCCCTCCTGGCTGCCCAGCTCCCCCTGCCCTTGTGCAATCTTCAAATTCCTACTAAAATCTGGACCCTGAAATATTCTGTGCAGTCTGCTCCCCAGACAGGGTAATGAAGATAGAATTATTTGCCAATGAAAGGTGAATCTCATTTGTTTAAGTTGCCTGGAGGACCAGACCTGTTGTTGCGCTGCTGACCTGATGTTTAAAGCACCAAGTGCTTTATTCTGGGCTGGGAGCAGGACCTGCATGCTGCTCTAAGCATCATGTTCTGCCACGTCCTCCTGCCCTGGTGCCTGCAAGAACTGCTGGTACAGGGAAGCACATCAGTGCACACCATTATCTACCAAGCAAATGTCAGCGAGTTTTCCCAGCAACACACAGATGAGTTTTAATTTATTCACCAAAGGCAGCAATATTCTCAGGTTACAGTGGTCCGAACAAGATTCATTTTATTGGGGAAACAAGTGCCCGTTTTTCTGGTTCCCTGTTGCTGAGGCCGGTTGCCATTTCAAGAGCAACATTTTTTAGGAACCTCTTGAACAGATATTGGCAAAAATATTGGGAAACACAGGATGCTTTGAAGATGCTCTCTAATAAAACGGTTCTTGGCTAGCATCTGGTGCATATTTAAGTCCAGCATTCAAGGGAGAACCTTGTTGTTTTCATATTTATACTTCAGCCAAGGCATTTAAGAAAAAATTCTCTTGATTGCTGGCATGATCAGGTGCTGGGATGCACAGGAATCGGTTGAAAGAAGGCATGTTGGCATCAGTAATGAGGTTAGAGTCAGCTGCCTCTGCCCTCCAGCTCGCTCTGAAATGACATGTAGTCTAATTAGTTATAGAAAGGCTTTTACTGAATAGTTGTAAACAGATCTGAGGGCTTGGAATAAAATCAATCTGACCGTGGAAACTTTTTGAGATAATTATAAACTGTTATTGGCAGAGTGTGAAAGAGAGACCAAAGGACTTTTAACAGTGGGAAACTTGTAGCTGTGCGTGCTGTTCCCTGCAGGGGAAGGAGGGGACAGAGGTTGTGAGGGTCCAGCATTTAACCAGGGGCTCTTCGAGAGGAGGGATAGGGGGCTTTAGCTGGTAGAGAGACTGTCTTTAGAGGTGCTTTTTCTTTTTTTTTTTAATGCTCTTGAATGCTTTATTGTTTTCTGTGATGTTAATGGTGCCCCAGTACCTGGGGTACCAAGACCCCCCATGATGGAGGGCACACATCCAGCTGAACTGTGCAGTGAAATGCTAATACTTATTAAAACAAAAAAAAAAAAAGAAAGAAACAGTATTTGAAGGTTTTGAGCACGGTTTGATATAAAGGCATGTGTAAAAATTCTCTCTTCGCAGATCAGAATGGTCCTGGCTCAGACCTTCACCATCACGCTGCTGATGTAAGTGCCCAAAATTGCATCTCCCAGGCAGGCGGGTCCTCGCTGCCCCACAAAGCCACCTCAGCCACCAACTCCACCTCAACCTGCCGCTTGACTCTTGTGTTCCCCTTCATGGCAGTGCCCCGGAATTCGACTGGAGAAAATGGCTTTTGTTTTGCTCAGACACTCGACTTCTCCTGCCTGTCTTCTCCTCCCGGCGATGCCAGCCGGACCTGCGGCACCACCTTGAGCAATGGCACCGCATCCTCCGGCATCCCCAGCCCCTCTGACTCGTGTGCCAAACCCCTCTGCTCCACCACCCCAGGAGAGGAGGAGCCCCAGTTCAGCGAAGGGATTAAATACGTGTTGGCCGAAGGGGAGGAACTGGCGTGTGGCTGGGGGGGATTCACCCCTGGGTGCTTACAGCTCTTCAACACCTCCAAGGGCGTCTTGTTCTTCCTCTGCGTGGCCTCCTTCCTGCAAGGCATGACGGTGAACGGCTTCATCAACACGGTCATCACCTCCATCGAGCGACGCTTCGACCTCCGCAGCTACCAGAGCGGGCTGATCGCCAGCTCCTACGACATCGCCGCCTGCGTCTGCTTGACTTTCGTCAGCTATTTTGGGGGGAACGGCCACAAACCGCGCTGGCTGGGTTGGGGCGTGCTAGTCATGGGCTTGGGCTCCCTGGTCTTCGCCTTGCCCCACTTCACCACGGGCCGGTACGAGGCGCGTTCGGCGGCGGAGGTGGGGGTGTGCGGGGGGAACCAGAGCCTGCCCTGCGCCCAGGCTGCCTCCAGCCTCTCCAGCTACAGATTCGTCTTCATGCTGGGGCAGTTCCTGCACGGGATGGGAGCCACGCCGCTCTACACGCTCGGCGTCACCTATTTAGATGAAAACGTCAAGACTAACTACTCCCCTGTGTACATTGGTGAGTTGAGCCGGGGGGGGGCAGCTGGGCGATGGGAGGGAGAGCGGGTCCGGCTGCCTTGGCACCCAACGGGCCCCATTGAGCAGTTTCACAAATAAGTCCTCCCAGTCTTTTGTTCCCGATGATGGGCGAGGTAGTAATCAGAGGGAAGTGGCAGCTGTTGGGGTGGGTTTGATTATTTACAGGCGGGAACTGTAAGTGCAGCTGGGTATTTTCACTCCTGCAGTGCACGCCCTGCAGATCAGGAGGTGCCTCCTGCTCCCGGCACGGGGCTGGTTGGGGAGAGCCCTCCGGCGTGCCCCATCCATGCATGGCATTGGCATCTCTGGCAAAGAAGCATATGGCCATATCCCATCCGTGCGAGGGGACATCACCCCTTTAGTGCCACAGCACAGCAGAGAACATCTCTGGGCTGCTCAAATGCTGCTGGTGCAAAGCACAGCCAAGAGAAGAGGTTCATTTCACTCCTCTGCTCTGTATTGCTGATCACTCAGCAATTGCCAAATACTTATGGTCCTGTTGGGTGAAATTGCTGAAAGCACTGACCTTGTAGCAATTTCCAAATTTAGCAGTCTGCCTATACTGTTGTATCAGAAGGGTCTGCAGGGAGAGAAGAAGATCACAAGGAGATCATCAGTAAGCTGATGATCTCTGCACAGCAGCGAACCAAAATAAGTGCTGGTCATGCCGCGTTTAGCGTAGACATTGCATATTGTCAGTGAGGAGACAACTCTGCTGCTCATCACACCAGCAGTGGGCTCAGCTACATCCCTGCTAAAGAATAAAACAGTAACTACATAAATATGGTTTTCCACTGAACCAATTTTACCTACCCCGTGCTATAAAAATTCCCAGGCTAGATGAAAAAGTTGCCCTCATTAAAACTCTGGCTTTGTTTCTCAGTGGCTTAGGGCAAGGAGTGCGAGGTGGTGGGAGGCTAAGCATCCCAAATCCAGGAGAGAGTCAGGCTGCGGTGGGGTGGGGGATGCTGGGTACCAGTGATGTTCCGCAGCATCCCTGGTTGAAATCCTGCCGTTTGTCTAACACCGCTTGTTTTCCCTTTCAGCTGTTTTCTACACTGCTGCAATCCTTGGGCCTGCAGCGGGTTATCTGGTAGGAGGAATGTTTCTAAATATTTATACTGAAATTGGCAGAGAGTAAGTCGTTAAAAAAAATAATCTTGTTCCTTTTCATTTATGCTATAAGTTTCCTTTGGGGTAAAAAAACAATAATAACAGTCTGGAGAAATGACCTGGTGGCTGGGTGGAAACATGCCCATGGAGTTCAGCCGTGTTTCTGCAGGGGTGCTGAGGCTGGAAGGGGGGTTTGCATTAGTGCTGCTGCTGGAAGAAAATTGCTGACAAACCTGTCAGCTTAAATCCTTCCTCACGCTGCACTGCCTGCGCTAACGAGGCTGTGAGCAGCAGGTGAATTTTTTGAATGACTTCCCTGATGAGGCAACGCTGCCAGCAGTGCTGCTCGTCCTCCTGGTAATTCAGCTGGGATGCTTTAGTCCCTCCTTGCTTCTGTGTATTTGTGATTTATTCTTATCTCCTTACAGGCTCTTTGGCAGATAAATGGGTTAGGAAGGGGGAGTGAGTTTCCAGGGGATGGAATGAATTGTTTCTACCAGTTTTCTTGCAAAGGGTGGCTCTGAGGTGGAATTAGGATCATAGCAAGCCCCAAAGCACAAATGAAATGGGGAGAGGTGAATGTGCAAGCCAGAGATTAGAGGAGAATTAAAGGATGTAGTTTCTGGGGCTTGTTAAGTGTTATGCTCTCTGATAAGGCAGGCAGTGCTCTGGTGTGGCAGGAGGGATGATGGACATGGCATCCCCAGCAGATCGCCATGGGAGAGACCAGAGCTCCGTTTCCTTCACTGATGTCCCACCGTGTCCCTGCAGCCCGTGCCAGCTTCAGCAAAAGACACGCCGAGCTGTCCCGCTCCGCTCCAAACCGCCACCTCTCTCCCTTGTGTCCTTTTGGCTTCCTTTCTTACAGGATTGACATCGCCCCGGAGAACACGCTGTGGGTGGGGGCATGGTGGATTGGCTTCCTGGGGGCCGGAGCTGCCTCCCTCCTCATCTCCATCCCCATCCTGGGGTACCCCCAGCGCCTCCCAGGTACGTGGCCCAAGGGAATTGGAGCTGCTTTGGGGCTCACCTTGGGGTTTGCATCCTTCTGCACACCTGTAGCTGGGGACACAAGGGCAGAGGAAGAGCTTCCAGTGTTTAAATTTTAATTCCTACATGGATTTCACCCCTGCGGCTTTCCAGCTGCCTGTTTCCCTGCTCCTCCCTTGCAGGCATTGGTGGAGGGAGGATGTCACGTTGTATTTTCCCCCTGTAAATCCATCACTTCAGTTGCATCTGCATCCTGTGTCTCACACGCTCCTTGTTCCCGTGTGCCTTTTGTTTTCAGGATCCCAGCGATATATTGTTATGAGGGTGTCAGAGGCCCATCAGCTAAAGGACGGGAGCCATAAGAAAGCATCAGATCCAGACTTTGGGAAAACAGTTAAAGATCTGCCTCGGTGAGAAATCCGCCCAGTGCATGGGGTTGAGGGAGCCAGCCTTGAGGTGACAGATGCTCAGGCGTTGTGGTCTCATTCCCTCTCCTCAGCAGCATCATTTCTGCCTGTTTGTTTGTCTCTGGCCTCACCTGGCCCAATTGGGTGTTTTCCAACATCCCCTCCTCTCGGTCCCCTCGGGGCTTTTCTTCCTTTCCTCTGTTTTCGTTTGTGTTAGATCCATGTTCTGTCCTTTTATTGAGAAAAGAGAGTAAACAAAACCTTGACTCTGATAGCTCCGTTCCAGTTCCAGGGAACAAGACATCCTGCACTGTAGCTTTCAGTTGCTTTTCTCTTTTATTCTTAGTTTCTTTTTTTTTTTTTTTTTTTTGCCTTTGCATTTTCCAGCCACCGTTTCTGTGTTACTATTTCTTATCTCTCCTGCAAAGCAGTGACACAGCAATGTGCTTAATCACAGGGCCGCTGCTTGGCTCTGTGCTGTGAGTAAGGACACTGGTACCAAAGGAGGTTTGGTAGGAAATGGTTTAAAGGGATCCTGGGTGGGAACAAGCAAGTGGCCAAAATAAAATGTGGCCCTTTATCCTGGAAACATTTGCTATGGATCTTTGAAATATTTTATGATTTATTTTGTGTGTGTGTTGAGTTGTGTTTAAATGGCCTCAAGTTGCACCAGGGGAGGTTTAGATTGGGTATAAGGACAAATCTCTTCAAGGAAAGGGTCGTTGGGCATTGGAACAGGCTGCCCAGGGAAGCACTGGAGTCACCATCCCTGGAGATGTTTAAAAGACATGTAAATGTGGCATGTGGGGACATGGTGTAGAGGTGAACTTGACAATGATAAGTTAGTGGTTGGACTCGATGATCTTAAAGATCCTTTCCAACCTAAATGATTTTATGATTCTAGAATGAGGGCAAGGGGAGAGGTACTGCTTTATTTACAGCTTTATTTTAGCTGGTGTGCAAGCCGTGGATGTTGCAGAGATATCTGCCTATCAATTCCTTTCAGAGCTTGCAGTCAATAAGGGGATTTTTCTTTTTTTTTTTCATGTTTCTCGTGACTGTTCTTAGGGAGGAGTTTGCATCCACGTGTGACGGCTGCCCCACGCAAAGGCAAACACTCAGTGTTGCCAAACCCTGTGCCACTGCCAGCAATTACTTCTGAACTTTAGTTGTGACGTTTGCTGTCGTGCCGCAGAGAAGGGCCGAAGCAGGTGCTCAGGATGGGATTTTCAGCAGCAACGGCTCTGTACTGTGTCAACGCGACATTACACACCGGTCTGAAATTCTTGGAGGTTTTTTAGGAAGTTTACCAGGGGTTAAGGTGGTTTTATGAAGAATATTACATTGAACAGATTTCAATACCATTATTAAATGGCATTCTTGACTGGGTGCCATTTTCTGAGGTCACGGCTTAATCTCTGCGCGGAAATTAAAATCAAAACCTTCATTTAAATAATGATAAGGCTATGACTAAAACCAACACAAACAGGGTAGCAGAGAGGGATGAAATTCAGTGGTTGATGCTTTTCTTGCTTCTCTGGAACAAAGTTCTCACTGTTCCTTGGGAAAGGGGGTCTGACAGCAGGTATGGATACGGTCCTCCTCCAGGACCATCTTCTTTCACCCCTTGTTTCTGAAGAACAAATGCCCGAAGGTGGGCTACTCATATCAGATAATTCAGATCAGTCCAGACCTTAGTGTGGCTTTTGTTTGGAAGCAAAAACCCGACGGACTTTGGTGTTCTCTGCTTTTGATTAATAAAAGGGAAGTGCCTTAAAGGGTTGCTATTCTGGAAACTTGCATTAAAGAGGAGATCCCATCTGTGTGTGCGGCTCCTGGGGACACGTGGGCCAGGCTGGAGAGCGAGGCCAGAGGACATTGTTGCTTTTGTTTTAGTAAGGGATTGAGTACTACACGTTAACTCACAGTACAGACACTAATTCTCAATAACATAAGCAGAAATACTGATGAAATAAAATACTAGTCCGTGCCATCAGGTCCTTTCTAAGCGAGCTTAATGAATTGCTGTATTCACAGTGCTGCCTAAGAGCAGGAGCTTACAGGAAAGTAACAGTACAGCTTAATCCTCTGCCCTGAAGAGACTTCTGTCTTAATTCTTGGGTTGAAAAGACCTGATAAAATAGCATTTTCCTTTCTCTGGTTCCGTACGATTGGTCTCATGAAATAACCCCTGCTGTCAGTGCAGAGGGATTCAAACAGGAGACGCGCAGAGCTGTGCCAAAAGAGGAGGTTTTGTCCTAGTGAGCTACAGGACCGACTTCGTGGGGATCCCTCACTGGTCTGTCGGGCCCTGATCTTTTATATGAGAAGCCACGGTCAATAATTCGTTCATCCCTCTTGGATTAGTTGGCAGGATGGGGCTTCGGTTTGTCCCGTGGTTTTACTACTTTATACAGAGGGAGGTTGGTTTACATTCCTGCAGGACATATGTGCTGCCCCCTGTTCCCTTGGTGGTGTTGACAGTAGGTGTCATTTTTTTGTGCTGGAAAAGTCCCCATTCACATGCTCTAGGATTGCATAAATATCTGTCTATCATTATTGACTCATTAGCTTGTGGCCGGACTCTGTTGCAGGACCATTACGTGAGGACACAGCACCTGTGTGTGTCCATATCAGTAAAGACTTGCAGGGTCAGGCTTTTATAGATGGTGGGATTCTTCTCTTGGCAGTGCTGAGCCTCCCGAAAATCCCTTTGGCTGCAAGAACTGAGGGCAGCCAAGACTATTCGAGAGTTAAGTGGGTTTTTGGTGTGTTTGAAGCCCTACTAATAGCAGTGAAAAGGTCCCTGTTGACTTTGGTAAGGCTTTATATGCCGTAGCTCCTCACAAGTACATCTTCTGTCTACAAACAGATTAAATTACATGAGTAAGTTCTTACTTTTAGCACTGAAAGGAATTCCTCTACATTTTCCTACCTGCAAGTCTAACCTGTTGCTTTTGGCCAACAGGCACAAAGTCACGCTAGTGCCAGGGGACAGCTCCTCTCTTTTCTCTTGAATTGTGAATAGTTGAAGGCGTTGTACATTTTCTCCATCAGCCACAAGATCCACAAGTGTTTTCTCACTAAAATATTAGGCTTTGTGCTTCCAAATAAAGCACAGTCAAAAGGATCATTCCTGGAAAATAGTTTAGTAAATTAAACTAATCCCAACAGCTAGACAATGGTTTGTGTAAAGCCCACAGTAATCAAGGTGTAAGAATCCGTGGTATTTCTGTCTTTCAGCTTATTTGATTTGGTATAATGAAATTCTCCGCTTTATGTGGGTAAAATTGTGTAAATCTGATGCTGAGCCTCAGCACATCTCTCACTCCATTTAATACAGTAGGTTTTCTCTGATTTCACATTTCCTCCACAGCAGTAGGTGGTAAGTGACTGTGCGTTTCAATTCAGCGAGCATCTCATGGCATCTTTGTCTCTGCCGTCGCTGCGGGATGACGGGTTTGTGCCTGTCTCAGAAATGGGATGATCTGTGGGACTGGGCCAGGCCAGGCTTGGGGAAACTCATGCAGCAGAATTTCAGGCTTGTTACAAAACACTCCCTGCAGAGCAGTGTCAACTCTCTTAGTCCAATATCCGAGATAGCAAAAGATAATTGAGACCATTCCATGTGCCTGAGGGTGTTTCTGTGTCTCGGAGATGGAATTGTTGCTGGATCATCTTTCTGCATATAAATGACACATGGCAATTTTTCAGGCATATCTATGGCTCTCTACTAAATCCCAGTGGGTTGAAAATAAAATGTATTTGCTCAACTTATACATCAAGCTTAAAATAAAACTGCTTAAATTGAGGGAGAAAGATTGCTTTATGTTTTCCAGTGGGAGATAAGGTGTCTTGGAGGCGTTTCCTCCATATAGAAAGGCTTGCTTGGTATTTCCCCTGAGCTGCAAAACATCCACGGTTATCAGAGATTGTTATTCTCACAAGGACACGGTGCCCATGAGTAGCATGTGCGTGCCTGAGGATGTAACACCAGATTGTTCCCTGCTCTTGGTTGAGACAGAATTCCCAAGATAGCTGCCATCAGGGACTAATAAAACCTTGAAATGATTGAGATTTGGTGAGAAGTAGAGTCCTTTCAACATTGCCCCATTTAGGAATGAAGACAGAACAATAGCCAGTAGGAGCGAGAGCCAGATCAGGCTGGAATATGAAAGACATTATATATAAGAGCAGAGTTTGAGGGCAAACTTGTTGATCCCCTCCTGCAATGGAGACCATCTCCACAAAGCACCAACATCTACACTGTGCAGGCTGGTAGGCCTCAATAAGCCAAAGTGTTGGAGCTCACTGCTCTTTCAAACCCCAATTACCTCCTTTTGCTTTTTTTCTTTCAAAGAGATGCAGCATGATGGGATGCTGCCTCATCTTACATGTGGTCCTTCTGACTTGAAGATAGAGGACAGACCTACAATCAAAATATGCCACAGTGGTTCAATTCCAGTATATTTGTCCTTTGCAGATCAGTCCTGCTGCTTCTGAAGAACCCCACCTTCATCTTCCTCTGCTTAGCGGGAGCGACCGAAGCCACCCTCATTGCTGGGATGTCCACGTTTGGACCCAAGTTCCTGGAGTCTCAATTTAGTTTAAGTGCCTCTGAAGCCGCTACCTTTTTTGGTAAGGAAACCAGGTTTTTTTGCAATGTTTTCCCATTTTGCCTACAAATACAAGAGCACTGTAGCTCACTTAGAAAGGAGACAAACAAGCTTTGCAGCTCATTTACAGAGTGGTTATTGTTTTCAGCCATTAGGATCATTTGGCATCAGCACATCTGTACCAAGTGCGTTTTCAGAGCTGTGTCCACTGACATCAAGAAGAAATGTGTCACTTCTGTAGCCATCTGTTACCCTCTAGAGGAAGGCAAAATAATTGTAGTCTATTCCTTCTAGTGCATTACCAGGAAACATTAACTAAACGTCTCTTCTAACGAGGGATGTCTGAACTGGGGGATGTATTTCGTCAGCATCCCCAAACTGGGAAGATTCTCATTTAATTCCCATATCATAGACCGAGGAAGTGGTGCCCAACAGGCATCAATATTCATGATGTGCTCATCAAAGAGTCTGTTTTAAGATCTCTGGATAGGAAAAGCCTCCTGACCAGGCTCATGCCACGTTACCCAAGGTGTTACAGAGCACCACCTCCTGTAGCAAAGTCCACATGGCAACCAAGGGATTATTCTCATGCAGACATGCTGCAGTTAATGTGTTCAGACACGAGAACTCCTTGCTGACATTTCTAAACTTGCTTGTGTTTTATTTTTCCCCTTTTTTTTTCAGGTTATCTCGTTGTGCCAGCTGGAGGGGGAGGCACATTCCTGGGAGGATTCCTCGTGAATAAATTTAAACTCCGCTGTTCAGGAATCATCAAATTATGTTTACTTTGCACAGTGTCAAGTCTGCTGGCTATATTCATTTTTTTTATTCACTGCCCTAACATGCCAATGGCAGGAGTAACCCAGATGTATGAGGGAAGGTAACAGCAATCATCCCATCTGTCTTGTGCTGTGTGACCCTGGTCAGAATAGAAAGATAACTCCAAATACACGGTGCTGGTGGTAGTCATGTATGAATGTGTTGAGGATGGAAGATGATGTGCAGTCGGTCTTACAGGCAGATACTGAGGCTGAGACTCAGAATATAAATGTCGTAATTTTTGCGTCTAGTTGGAGTTTATGGAAGAGGCTCCTCCGTTATGAAGGGAGGGGATATGAGCAGTGCCAGAGTGTGAGATGCTCCACTCTTCGGTTGCCTTCACAGGATCCCCCATCTCTATCCAGTGGGATAAACTAGACTGAAAGTGGGAGTCTCCTCTCCAAATGGAGGTGTCTCCCTATGAGCTGGTCACTTAAACTCCTTTGGTAGCTGTTGCAAAGAGACAGCTCCAGGGTACGATTCCTGTTCATGGTTAAAATGGGGTGAGAATAAACCCTTCCCAAGTCAGGCTTTATGCTGCTTGGGGATCCACCACATGTCCTGCTGTCTCCTCTTCTCCTCCTCTTGCTCTACCCGTTTCCTCCTGGAAAATGTTGTTCAGTGTCTCCCCACTGACCACTCCCATGTTTTCCTTAGTGCTTTGCCTGGTGGCCACCTCAACCTGACAGCCGCCTGCAACGCCGAGTGTCACTGCTTACAGGAGACCTACAGCCCCGTCTGCGGCAGCGATGACATTATGTATTACTCTCCCTGCCATGCCGGCTGCAAAAGAGTGTCCAAAAACCTCAGGAATGGCAAGAAGGTATGTCTGACAGCACTATATATTAGCGAGGCGGCGACACGTCTTTGCAGTGATTTGGCTGGCTCTGCAAAAGTGTCCACAGGTTTGAGCTTTGCTGCAAATCAGTGTAAAAGCTCGGTGCAGGAGGGATGCTCCCAGACACCACCTGCGATGATACCCTGCTTTGCCTCTCTCAATGTGTCCAACAGGTTTTGTCTCACTTTGGGTCAAACTGTGTTGAAATCTGTGGTAAATCACCCAAACAGATAAAGAGCTTGGTAGGCACCTAATTACTGTCACAGTGCTTATTTCGGGTCTTCAGTGCACATGATGCACCTTCTCATCCTTCCAGCATGTTGCTCGTAGAGATAGACAAAGGCTTAATAAGGGTAATGATGACATTCAGCATTCAAGGGCTGCCTGACAAAGTTAATTTCTCTCATTTAATAACCTGTTCTGAAACAGATGTGTGTCAACAATGCAGCTTGATTTCTGCCTCACTCTGCTCCCGAAGAAAAACTGGCTGGTTTCTAGCCTCCTTGAATGTCTTTCTTTTTAAAACTTTGACTGTCACCACACTCTCCTTGGCAAAGCGCCCACCAGCCTTTCCTTCCCAGGTCTATCAGGAGTGTAGCTGTGTTGAGAAAACCCTGCTGCCCAGCCCCGGTGACGCAGAGGAAGGGAAATGCACCTCCTCATGTGCCAAAAGGCCCCTGCTCCTCTTCTTCATGTTCGTGGTGATCCTCTTCACCTTCTTGAGCAGCATTCCTGCTCTGACTGCCACTCTGCGGTAAGCACAGGATTGCTTTATCCTCCACCAGCACTGCAAGAATCCACCTCTTTGTCCTTCTGGCTCAAGCCATGGGGCCAGTGTGATGGGAACCACCTTGTTACTCACAGCCTGGAGACATCAGGACTAATTCCTTGCTCTGTCTAGCTGGGAAAGCAAATTTTAGCGTTGTCATTGGGCATCCATGTGTGTGTCCCAGTTTGCAGCAGTGGTGGGGAGACACTGCACTGGGGTCACCCTTGATCTCCAGAGGGGCTGGAGGTCCCAAGTATGGTGGACCCAAGCACATGGCGCTGTGGGGCGGAGAGGTGCCGTGCAGCCTGGCAGCGTTTTTAAACAATCCCCTTTTGTTCCCCAGGTGTGTCTCCGACAGGCAAAGGTCATTCGCGCTCGGGATCCAGTGGATTGTAGTCCGAACACTAGGTATGGAACAGAGTGAATTTGGGCATGAGTATGGTCCGTTTGCTTTGTGGAGTGTGTGCCAAGCTGTTACCTAAGAATAAAACACATTTCTTTGGAAAAGGAGGGGGTACGGCACATGCTGTTGAGGATGTTTTTTCTTGTTTGCTGTCATTCAGAAAAACCTAATTCCATTTGCATATGGTTTGCAAACTGAATGAAGGATTCTGTAACATGTTCTCAGCTGGCGTTGAAGAGCAAAGTCCAGGAAATGTGTCCTTATTTTAAGAAAAAAGGGGCATGGGCATTGAAGGCTTCCGTGCTTGTCTCTTGACATGTAGGTCAGGATGGTTGAAAGACCCACTGGACTCTCAGATCTTGAAATTCAGTGTATTTTGGGTACCTTGCGGTTCTGGGTACAGCTGTCGATATTGTGGGATGAGTTTCCTTAATCACAGTAGCAGCAGAAGAGCCTGATGCTTTTCTGCAAACACCTCGCATCTTGCAAGGCCGGTGCATAGGGGCTGCCCAAACTGAAGGTCCACTCTCTCTTCCCGCAGGAGGCATCCCTGGCCCCATTGCCTTTGGGTCCATGATTGATAAATCCTGCCTGCTCTGGCAGGACCAGTGTGGCGAGCAAGGTTCTTGCTATGTTTACCAGAACTCAGCCATGAGCCGGTACACCCTCATCGCCGGACTGGTCTACAAGGTGATGCTGCCTGTGAACTTCACCCTCTGATAAAGGGAACAGGTCTTTAGGGGACAGCGTTTTGCTCTGGGAGGGAATTTTACAAAATTGGGTTGTTCTGATCCGCCCTCCCTCCCCAACCGATTAGACCTTCACACAAGAAATGTTCTCAGGGAAGGCAAAAGCTCCATTTGCTTCTTGCCAGGTAATGGTGCTCCAGGCACCATCATTCTCTTAAATTCCCATTACTTTCTAGGCTTACAGCTTCTGTTGCACCATATGAAATGTCTCCTTTTCTCTCTACAGTTACAAAAGTGATTTTTTTGCTAGAAATAGAGTAAAATATATAACTGCAGCATGTTAGTGAGGGTGAGGGATGGCATTATGGGCAGGCTGTAAATAACCATTCCCCGATCACTGCTAGAAAAGAAGAGAGCTTAGCTGTGTATTTCTTGTTTATTAGCTGAAAACCATCATTTTAACTGCACCCGAGCAACTACTTGCACTGGACAGTAGTTTTTAGCAGTTGCTGTGACAAAGAGGCTTTCAAAAGCCTTCCAGCAAATGCCTCAGGCGGTGTCGATCCACAGAGCTCCCCTCCCCAAAGCTTGGTCAGCAAATCTCGTCCCAAATGAGGGCTGGGCGCCTGGTTTTGGGGGGAGTGGAGAGTAATGGGATGTCTTCATGGCTGCAGGTGCTTGGGACAACCTTCTTTATAGTCGCCTGTTTACTCTACAAACCCCCACCAACAGAATCAGCTCCGGGCAGCTCGGGTGCATCTGAAAATGGCAACTGTGACCTCCAGGAACACAAACCTTCATTGCCGGCTGAAGAGCATATATAGCACTGCACACGTTGAATTGACTTTCTCAGTCTCAAAAATATGATGAGAAGACGTCATGCAGTCCCTAGGGGGTTTTAAATTAATAGTAATATTATCACTTTTTTTAGTTCAAGAGAAATAATTTAATTAACCACTGGCGTGCTTGCTATTTTCTTAACAGCAGAAGCACATTTAAAATTGTGCGCTGATGCCATATGTAATTATTTAATTTTATTTAAAGAAAGGGCTACCTTAGCTTTGTTCTCTGTCTGCGACAAGCAAGGACTGCATTCTCCACTCGTGGAAATAAGCACCGGTAACTCCAATGGAACATGTGGGGTGTAAACCACCAGAGGATCTGGGCCCTAATATCTCAATTGTGAAACCAACTGTAGCAAAACTTCTGTTGAGACTTCCTAAGCCTGGGAAGATCCTTACTGTCCTGTGGTTTGCGTTGCAATGGGGTCGACTGGCCCTTAAACTACCGTATGCAAAGCAAATGGCCCCTGCAGTGTCCTCCTCCTTCCTGTGACACACAGCATCGCTCCTTTTGTTCAGGAGCAGGTTATCTAGTTATGCAAATTCACATTCCTGTGCACTGGGAGATGGGTTTGTGAGGAGATTTGTCTGGCAAATTCATCGGTGCACTACAGGCAGCCGTCCCCGAGAGCTGCCGAGCGCTGTACGTTCACTGCCTCATTTCATCGCAGGGTTTACGTCATGGTGACACTTCATTTTTTTTTCTGGCGTTATTTAAAGGTGATGCCTTTTGTAATGCACTGTGCAAAACTTGAACTTCTGGCTGTTTGTTGGGGGCGGGAAGACATGAGATACAGATCTATGCAATGCTTGTCTTCGGTTGCTCTGTAAAGACATTGAAGTTGGGTAGATGGGAAAAGTCTGAATGAATTTAGTTTTTCTCTGGATCACTAGCTTAAGGGCTAGCTTACCCTAAGGACAGGCTGCCCTGTGGAAAGGGGATGCTGACTTGGAACTGGCCTGCTTGCAAGTACAGAGGGCAGTGTTCCCAAAACAACCTTTGAATGTGCACTTGCAATATTGACCGGGACCTTTCTGAGGGCGAAAAGTGGAATTTGGTTGGGTGTATGTCTGGCTTCCCTCTCGCTCCAGATCAGGTAAGGCTGGTGCTTAGTCTGCCTGTATTTGCACAGCCACGAGATCAGGTGCAGCTCCAGGGGGCTGTGACCCCTGGAGTTCTACACTGTATAAATATAAACCGCCTTCCCGGGGATGGGACCCACATTACTGAGCTGCAAAACTGGCGCTTCTATTGTGCCAGCTGCTCCTTAGAATTACTTTGCAGAAGGTTTTGTATATTTTGTATATTTTTGCTTTCATAAGCAGACATGGGATGAGCATTTGTCTCCTTCGTTAGCAAAAGACCAACTACCAGAGCAGAGGTGAAGCTGTTCCCATTGCAGACAGGGATTGCGGTGCTGGGAGCTTGGTCCATCTTCAGGTTGATGCTCAAGAAAGCGGCTTCTTCCATACACAGATCCCCTTCCAGCACAACCCAAAGGTAGTGACCTTCCCATTTCCAAAACCTGTAATTCCTAGTCTTTATCAAGCGCTGGGAGAGACTCGATCATCTCCAGTAACCGCTGGAAAAACTAGAAGTGCTCAGGGTGAGATGGAGGGTGGCTTTGGCTGCCTGAACGTGGGCAACTGGTGCAACTTTGGGGCACAGCGTGCAGGAGAGCCCCGTTTTTCCAGGGAGGCACGATTAGACACACTGATGCAGGAGTTAACCCCAACATCAACCAGACACCAAAGGCTTCACCACAACCTCCCGCTGGGTTTGGAGCCACCTGCAAACACGAGCTGGTCTCCAGGCCAGCGATTGCACTTCCCAGCGTACTGACACCCTGGGTATAAACAGGGGTCTCGGATGGGGAAAATGCATGAATGTATTTTGGGGACATACTTTGTGTACGGTGTACTTATGAAAGGTAGAAGTTTTTCTTAAGAGGTGTAGATGGATATTGCAATGCAATTTTAGTGTTTATAAAATGAGCTTTATCTGAGTGCGTTGTTTCCAGAGCAAAAGAAAAGCTGATGGGATTCTGGGCATTTATTATGCTGCTATGGGACTGGTAAGTCATGTATTTAAGTAAGCAGCAACAAAGCATTCCTGTTCTGTAAACAGGTTATGCAGGTGTACAGGTAACTTAAAGTATCTGAAAGTATGTTTCCCAGTCTCATATGAAGTATTATATTGCTACAAAAACAGAGAAATATAACCAGTATTTCACAGGTTACATGTGTGTGTGTTCTGTCACCCTGTCCCAGCTGCTGTTCTCGGCAGCGTGGCTGGGTCTGTGCTGCCGGGGCAGCCCGTGCCACAGAGCCCTCTGCCAACGGGGTCAGGGCCGCCCCAGGGGGGTCCAGGCTTCGCCGCAGGTCATCGTGGTGCCTCCAAGGAGGAGCGTTTGGATTTAGGTTTGTGCTTAAATCATGGTGATAACAAAGCCCCTTGTGGATGCAGGAGCTGCAGGCAGCATCGTCTGACTGGTGGGAGAGTGGGTGACATTGAGACCCTGTGGGTCAGTGTCTCCTACTGACTTACCTTCTCCTTCTGAGCCTGAGGATAATTGATTTTAGAGGCAAAATGAGATTTTTGGTTGATGGGGAAGACGAATTAAAGAGGGATGGTAGTACCTTCACTGCCCTCCTTCATCCGCAGACCAACCCTTAACAGCCACGGTTTCTCCCAGACCTACACTACGCAAATGAGGCCAAAGTCCTGTGTCACCTGTGGTTTGCTTAAGGGGTGACTCACGTTGTTAAAGAATACAAACAAACGCTGGTTGGTATTGAGGAGAAGCCACAGGGAAGAAAAACAAATGCGCACCCAGAAGGGAGTCCAAGCAGGAAGAACTGAACATTATTAATTGTAGACAAAAACCCAGGCAGTCAATGAGGTGTTTTTCTCTAGTGCAGAGCTTGTTTGGAAGCTTCCTGGAAGTTTTAAAATGACAGCAAATAAAAGCTTTGAATGTGATACACAGATGGTTTTGCTGAGCTACCTCCCCTGCTCCTGCTGCTGTGGCCTCTTCTACACCTGGGTGTGCACAAGAGCCTCAATGTCTCCCCTCGGCTTCCCCTGCCCCCTTGGCCTTGCCATAGAGGAGAACAGGAGCAAATACTGATAATTCGCTTTTTATACTTAGAGTAATATAATTCAGGAAGAAAAAAAAAATATATATATATATAAACTAAACCAAAACCAACCAAACATGTTTTGATTGCATCAAAAGAAAGAAACCCTTTTTTTTTTTTTTTTTTTTTCAGGGGGTCAAGAGCCTTTTCCTGAGCTCAGCCCATCGCTGTGGGTCGCTCGGGTTTTGTGTGGGGACCGTGGCCCCGGTGCCACTAGATGGCAACGGAGACAGCAGGACAGGGCTTGGCCCAGCATCGCTGTGCTAGTTGATGCACATTCTTTTTGCTTTATGGAAAGGAGGAAGGCAGAACAGGGCACTGGATTCCACATTTGCACCAGCAAAACTGCAAATATACTTTATATGATCCAAATTGATCCAACGTTTTAGCATCTAGAAACAGATCTTTTCCAGGAAAAATAGATATTATTTGCAAACAGAAAGTGATGCAGCAGGTGAGGGTCCAAACAAACCAGCTGTATTACTTTTACAAAAGCTGATAAATTCTTATTTGAAGCCTTTCCAAGCAGGGATGGAGAGCTCTGAGCTGTCAATCGAAAGACTATTTATTTCTTTATATTTTTCCTTCTTGATTTTCTTCTTCCCCCAAATACCATAATTGCAATCACTGTTAGCCTGAGCCTGACTCTGCGTGAGGTGAAGATAAATCCACCTCCCCAAACAGCACCGTCCCTTCTCTGTGGTGCGTGGCTCCATCATCCAGACCCTAAAAAGATTAACTTTAAAAGGTTATTTACCTCTCTTTGGAGGGTACACCTGTGCTGATCCTCCTTTACCTTCATGCACCATTGTTGCTGTGTTGTCTCTAAGCTGGAAATCAAAACCGAGGAGGTTTTGGGGGGTGAAGGACTAAGGGGGTACCAGCCCCCCAGCCCCGGGGCATGATCCAGGTCAGAGGCTGGTGCTGTGCAGCTCCATCCCCATCACTGGTAAAACTTTGGGCAGTGAAGCTGCTGGGCTTTTTGGAAAATATGGGTTGCAAAAAAGTGTGTAAAAGCTGATAGGGGAGGAGGGAAGAAATCTCTGCCTTGCCACAAGCTGGCAGGGGGGTACATGCAACACCAGAGCCATCCAGGCAACGCAAAGAGGAGTTTGCAGATTATTTCTTTGCTGCTTCTCCCCATGGCAAGATTTTCCCTTGGCTAGCCAAGACCAAGCAGTGTTATTCTGCCCATGCAGTATTAGACCTCTCTGGTCTGACTTTCTTCTTGCTTCAGACAGAAATTGAATTGACCGCAGTCAACTAAGTGACACAGTGTGAGGAACAGAACTGAAAAAATAATTGAAGTACAGGAGGATGAAATCTTTACATCCCCACAGGAGATCCATGTTTGTTTTCGTTGTACAGCAAAGCCTACCTGTGTTTTCCTGCGTTTGCACAGAACACTTGTTTTGGAGCACAGCAATAACCCCGGGGTGCTCCGGTCCAGCTGAATTCAGTAGAAAACCTTTTATTGAGCCTGTTGGGCTCTGGATCAGGCTCATAATTAATAATTTCTCTGGCTTGCTTTAAAACCAAATAGCAATAAAGAAGAGTGGCAGAGTAAAGGAAACGTGTGTGTTTCACCAACCTGGGCAGACTCAGCCCAGCAAACGTGGTGGTGGCAGATGTGTGGGGCAGCTGTGGCTCTGCTGGGGGAACAGCACAGGATTTCTATCCAACACTTCAAGGGGGCAGAATGTGTTGGCATTTTCTGTGGCCAAAACAATTCCCTCTGGAACAGAACAAATGCCAAAATTTTCATGTCTTCCCTCAAGTTTTCATGTTGACCTGCACAAAGCAATTTTAGAAGATGAAAAGGAGACTATTCTGCTCCTTTGAAAGAGGTGCTGCATTTCTTCTCTGGCTGGGGACCCTCCATCCAATTTCCTAGAGACACACAGAAGACTAAATTTCATGTTAAATTAAGAATTTCAGTTGTGTTACATCTTGCCTGCTGCATTACCAATGTTCTGCCAGTTAATGCAGGGTCCTGAGAAACCTCCTAGAAGTTTATACAGTGGGATGAGTCCCACAAAAACTCTCATTACAGACCTACCCTTCTAGTAAGGGGGAAGCAGAGCTACTATAAAATTAATATTGCAGTAGTTCAGTGAAACACTAATGCACTAGTAACTATAGAAACTGTAGCTCTAGACACGAATGCTCAACATATTAACGTGTCCTGGTTCAAACTAATATGAAAAATCTGATCTCTTACTATTCTTGCAGCCTGGTTTAAAAATACAAAATCTCTTTCAAGTGGAGCAATGCTTTGAAAGCCAATGAAATCTCAGGTAAAGCTTTACTCCTCAACAGAGGTGGGAATTACCATCTAACTGGCTTTTAAAGACTTGCTGCACCCTGTGCTGAAGAGCGACTTCTCCTGAGAAACGGCCCAAGTTGCTAAAGAAACTCAGTCTGGGGTTTTCTGGTGTGTGGTTAATATTTCTTTGACGATATGTTAAAACTTTTTTTTTTTTGCATAATAATCCATAATTCCCAACGAGCAAACTGGAAAGATGATTTGGTTTTGTGCAATCCTTTTAACACTTCATTTGGATCTGTGCTAAGGATATTCTCTTATTAACCATTGAGGCATATTTCTTTCATTTTCTCTCTGCACCGGGGAGCTGAGCACTAAGCAGTGTGTTACCTGCATCTGCATGAATCAGATAATCAGGAAGAAAACCGATAAACAACCGGGACACCTTATCAGTGTTTTTCAGGTATCACACACTTTGTAAGTCAGTATTTTTCTGGACTTGTGAGCATTTCTTGCGTCTTATCTGCTTCTTGTCTAGCTCTGAATCAAATGATGCTCTTGTCTTTGAGATAAGCCTCGTCTCATTTTTTCATAGCCCTGTTATTATCATTATCACAAAGATCTTGGTAGCTCAGCGTGGGATGGCTCATGGGAATGCCCAGTTGGGTTTTACGTTGCCTGTGAATGCTCAAGAAGCAGGAGAACATCTGGTCCTCCCTGAGATTCACCTGAACCACGTGCTCCAGCTCTGGGGGTGCTGGGGCTCGGGGGGGTCCCTGCTGCAGCCCAGAGCAGACTGACAAGCTGCTAAACGTCTGCCCTCAGCCTCAAAAATTGAAAAGCTGAAGGGAGAACTAGAAATTTTCCCACGTCAATCCCACAGTGGTCTTCTGCCATTGCGTCTGGAGAAATCTCTCCCTCTGGAGCATCCCGGAGCCAGATGGGTGATGCTCCTTGGGAGGCACAAGCTGGAGAGCTGGAAGGAAAAAAAAAAAAAAAGAAAAAGAAGTGGCCATACCCATGTTTTGCTAATCTAATTAGGCAAAAGAAACATCATTAATGCTCCGCGTGTCTAATTGATTAACATTCCCACTAAGCACGAGGTTGCTCTCATTAGCAGAGCTTCATATTTGCGAATGCCTCTGCGCCTGAAGTTGCAAATATGTTGCGTTATCTAGAAGGCACATCTCATTTCTTTGTAAAATACTTCGCGTTTTTGTGTGACTATTAGCGATGAGGGGAAAGGGGGGAGATGATAGGAGAAAAGCTCTAAGTACAGAATAAGCAGAATGTCTTGGAAAGTGAGGGTTTGTTATATTTTGTGTCTCATTAGCAGCAAAAGGGAGCAAGATATTTTTCTTTTTCCTATCCCGTAACTATCATAAAGATTTTCCATTCTCCATGGATATTCTCACCTATACATAAGTTTAATATTAGATGGGGCTAAACTTGCAGGTGGGCAGCCTGAGAGGCTGCTTTTTCTGACCATTTTGCCCTGTTACCCAGCGGACCGTAGCTGTATTTACCTGGCCCTGCTTTCCCCAGCAGCAGAAAATAGTCCACAAGTTACACTTGGCCCATCCGAGGGCAAATGAAAGCCCAGAGTGAGGCCAGCGATATAAAAACCCCCATAATCGTGGACGAGGCATTGCCTTCCCTGATGGTGTTTGGTCTTGTCCCCTGGAGCGGTGACAAATCCCCTGTGAATCTGGGTCACACCGGGACAGTGACAAACAAACAGCACAGCCTGTGTGTGCTTCAGCATCTCCTCGCAGGCAGCCCTTCCCCAGGTTGTGAGAAATGGGTTTATTCTTCAGGAATGCATGTTAAAATAATTGCAAAAAAATGCAGCCGATTGAGTTTTAAGCTCACACCCTACATAATCATTGTTGAATTTTGTTTCTGTTTCTTTGAGGGGAAAAAAAAAAAGTTACTTTTAAGAAGCATTTGCAAATAACTCTATTTACAGAATTATTTTTGCATTCGTGGGCTCTCGGGGGAAGCGGTGGGAAAGGCACCCGGTCTGGGTACGTTGTGATCTGACTCACAGATAAACTGCTCAATGAATCCACTTCCCAGGCTGCTGCTGCTTTAGTTTGGCATTTGTTTTGTTTTGGTTTTTTTTCCTTACATTTTGCACATTTCCTCTTCAACACCCTCTTTCCTGGGTGTTGTCTTCCCTTTCCATTTTGCAGGACAGAGAAACCAAAAGCTCTGCAGGTTAAAGACAGATCCCATTGCAAATGCTGCCCAGTGCCAGGAAGAATCTTCATGTTATGAAAGTTTAATCTTTGGTTTTTTTCTGGATGATCATTCCCAAAGTGATGGAGCTCACCGTGATGAAACCCAGAGCTTGGAAAATATTAATATTAAAACAGACAAATTCTCTCTATACCTCTGCAACTTAGGAAAAAGCACAACATCCCGGACCTGAAGACTCAGTTCTTTCAAAACGCATCTTTTGGGCTATTTTCAGCCTAAACCAGAGCTGCTGTGGCTTTGGGGGTCCCTGCCTGCATCTATGCCAGCTTTTGTATTTAAAGAAACACCATCTTAGCTTATCCTGCCCAGGATCACAGCAAATCCTCTACCTCTTGAGAGCTTTAGTTACCAGCTTTCGTGGAATTCTTATACAAACCCTGTTGGTAGATTAAAACCGAGTCTGAGCAGCTTATACCCCCCAGGCTGTGGGGCTGGTGCCCCTGGTCCCTGGGCATGGAGCATCCCCCGTGTAGCCCAAACTGGGGGACAACCGTCCCCAGGCATCTACCCCTCTCACACCACAAAGGAGGCCACTAGCTCTTACTATCACCTTCCCAAAATCCCTGAAAGAAATAAGACAGACAGGAGGTTCTTAGCATCCCCTGGATTTGCTCAACATCAGGAATAATTGCCATGACAACGTGGTTTTCTATGTGCTCTATTAAGCCAACCTCAGGGGCCACGGTCCCCATGAGGGCTTGGGTGTCCCAAAGGTTTTCTGTCACGTCTTCCAGCCCCTTTGGGGATGTTTCAGATACCACAGGGGGTCCAAAGCAGCAGATGTTATATGCTCAGGCACCTGAATCCTTCCTCAAATGTCAGCCTCTTTTGGAAATTTCTCACTGCAAAAATCCACCTTGCTTTCCCTCTGGCATTGGGTTTTTGCTTTATATTGTGCATTGCAAGAACCATGAGCGGGAATATACTTACACATTTATAGACAAAGAAAGAAGCACTAAATGAAAGATCAAGTTATGAATCAAAGACAAAGGAAATGTAATTACTGTAGAAACCAGCTGAGAGCATGCAAATACTAGAATGGGTTAAGGAGGAACGTATCACCCAGCATTGCCACATTTGCTTCTGTAATATCCTGTTTATAGAGATAAATCTAAACATGTAGTTTCAAAAGAGCAACATTTAACCTCCCCCATGCCAAGTGTTTTGATTTAGGCTTCTCTTAATGTGCCAGATATAATTAAAACTCCTAAGCAGCTGTTAGAAGTGGTGAAAATATATCCTTTCCTACCTGCAGCTGATCGAAATAAATACTTGAAAGCTGGCAATTAATACAACACCAGCGAGATATCACTCATGTTAACGTTTTCTCTGTGCGCTGTTCTGACAACAATAACATTACAGGCTTTACCTTTTTTCACCTTTCTCTGCTTTCCAGCATTCACCAACTCACTGCCTGAAGCTTTTTTTCCTTTGCAAACATAAAGGCATGAAGTTCAGACGGTGCAATCGTGAATATCTCCATGGGTTAACGCATCTCATGCAGCCTCATCTTCCTAGAGCCATCGACACTTGGAAGAGCCTAAAACTGCATCCTCTTGCCATCCCACTGGCTAATTAGGTGTTAAAAGCCTGGATGATGACATTAAATAGACCCAGACTGGAAGTTACCTTGAAGATCAAGGTGAGATCAAAGCTGCATTTTGACTCAATGTGACACAAAGACCAAGTAGGTTAAGTTAAAACTGTATCAGACCCAAATGCTGCCAAAAACTTGGGCTTTTTAAGCACTATTCCTGCTGAAGAAGATGACAAATACCAGAAAATACATGGTGAAACCAGCAGCTGAGCAGCAGCTCGTCTCATTTTTACTCATCCATACCCTTAAGTTCCTATTGATCCAATGTTCCTCTGCTGCTTTTCTCCTAATTAATTCTCTTTGATTGGTAAACCTTCCACCCACTGTGTCTTCCCTGTGCACAGGTTCTTCACATGTGCTCTGAATTCCAAGCTGTGGTTAGATTATGGTCTACAAAGAATAAAAAAACAACTAATAATGTATTTAGAGAATGCTGTAGCTGCAGGGAACAGAGGACGTTCCCCACATCCCATGTGTTTTGTCCTCTTGGGTGTGACAGCACCTTGCCAGTTCTCAGTGGCACTTGTCCCGCTGCTATCACGCCTGATTCTGCAAAGGTTTTCCTCTGTGTTTGCCTGTGGTGCTGTGAGCTGTGTTCTCAGCTGCTGATTTGGGCAATATCATCACTGTAATTAGAAGGGGAAAAAAAATACAGAAAGAAAAGAAGTCCTGGGGTGTGCAGGGAAAATGATGAGGCTTATTTGTGATTTCTCATTGCTTTCTTGATCTGATCAGTGGTTGCAGTAAATAAACACACACGTACATAAATTCACATAGTCTAGCTTTTCCCAAGGCATACTCTCCACAGACAGAATACAAAACCCATCATCATTTGATACTGTAAGTGGCACAAAACTACTTGACATTTTTCACTGTGAATATCAAGATTGTTTTCTTGCCACTGCAAATCCCCGAGGATACATTACGCCTGGTTATCTGCATTCAACACATTTCACATGTTATAAGAGAGGCAAGATTGACGGAATTAAAAATTCACTTGAATGTAGAAGGCAAATCTATTTCTTGTTTGGCAGGCTCTGGCAACTGATACTTAAACAGCTCTTCATGCATATCGGATACACACATGGCACTTCAGCTGGGAAAATCACTGCCTGCCAGTCTGGAGGAGAAACAGGCAGTTTGCTTCACCCGTCTGATCATGGATCATCAAAGCTGAAGTTGCACCAAAGCTGCCTGAGTGCGTTTCAGTCTGGGGAATTCAGAGTTGCCTTTATGAACCAGCTACGCCGTTTGCATCGAAGCAAATTGGTTTTAACATCCCACCCTTGCTGGGCTCAAATACACTTGCGCAGGGTGGAAGAGGAGAGGAGTTTGGTGGGGTTCCTGCTGGGTCAGCCAGGCAAAGGCAATGTATAAGACATTTTTGCACCATTTCTGGGCAGATCTGCTATCTTCCTCCACCAGGCATGGGAGCTGGAAGAGCTAAAACCTGCTGTAGGACTCAAAAGGTATCTGAATTTAAGGAAAATGGGCAGCAGACCCTGCTGACTCCCCCCAGTCTGGCAGGCAGCGATCCCAACACTTCGCACTGAGTGAATCACAGGAACAGAGCATGCTTTATTAGAAGACCTTCTCGTAAGTTATTAATTATTATTTAGACTCAATACCAGACAGCAAAATTTAATCAGCTGGCACTGTGAAACAGCAGTGAGGGAGAACTCTAGCAAGCAGCAACAAATTGCCAGAGGCTTTATGAAGTTGCCCCTGTGGCTTTAACTACTTGTTTTGCCATATCTATTAGCAGTCCTGCTTTGCCTGCTTTAGTTCTGCTAAGGAGAGGCTGTAAGCATCGCTCCTCTCCATCATCCCCCCTTGCTGACCTGCTGTGTCCTTGGCCAGGACCTCACAGATGAGACCTCGTGGTTGGTGGCACATGTGGAGGAGAAGAGTAACTGAGATTTTTTTGATGAAGGACGTAAGGTCTGCATTGTGTCCACCCGCAACGCCAGCTCACCTGGTCTTTGAACATTTAAAAAGAGATTGACTTTCAAAATGACCCACCCAAAACCACAGTTACCTGGTTTGTAATGCAAGAATATTCCCAGTCCTTGCTCCTTTTGATCCTGTCAGTTCAAACTGGCAGCAGAACCTGCCATGAAGATGTAGCTTTCCCCTCTTACAATTTTTTTTTTGTTTGTGTTTCAAGTCTGTTAATTTGTTCTCAAGCTTCATTGACTTGACAATAACATTGTTGTATTAAGATCATCATTCACAGTTCCCCAGTTTTTTTCCCTTTCCTTGCTGCTGCTGTCATGGGTGAACAAGAGAGTACTTTAAAGTGAAATGGTGATTATTTATCATCGTTGCTGAGAGATGCTGAATTTCCCAGTCATAACTTCACAGCTAATTTGTTTTGTAAAAGACAGCAGAGTGGACCACTGGGCTCCTCTCACTTGTATTCAAAAGGTGACCTTTTAATTAAAGTTAAAGGGACTGAAAGAGGATTACCCAGTCTGAGATAGCAGCTCTGAAGGGTGAGCATGGCAGATGTACAGGCATGAGGATAAACAGGAGAAATCATGGGATAAACTCGGCCTCTGGGTCTCCTGAAGAGCTCATGGGGGTTGCAACTGCTTGGGAAAAGCTCGTCCTGTCTGATGTGTTCAGCAAAAGCGAAGCCCTGAGAACTGTGTTCGAACTTCCCGTGCTATTAATGCAAATGGAAGTGATCACTGCTGCTGCTGGGACGCATCTGAATCCGCACCAAGAAGGAAAGGGAAAATGCTCTAGTCATTGTTTTTCCTGGCTTGTGGCTATTCACAGCACTCTCTGAGGCAACACGTGGTGTCTGAGAACTTTGTGATCCTTTATCTGAATCCTCTGCTCAGTTAAATTTGGAGGTATTCCTTTCTCATTTGGCTGATCTGGGCAGAGAGCAAAGCCATATACTTTTTAATACCTGTTGGTAATCTTGGTAATAAAAGTTCCAAGCCCCCCAGAAGTCTTTTATTTTAATTTGTCTTTTTTAAATGGAGGAACACATTAGTTACTCCCAGGACTCAGGAGAAGCTTCTTGCGCACAGTCTCAGGATTATTTCTCTATATCCATGTCAAACCACATTGCATGTCTGTGATATAAGGAAAAAGAGGGTAGTAAATCCCCCCAGCCTGAAAAGCTAATGCATTAGCTTATTGCTCCCCTACCCTCACTAACACCATAATCTGATGGAATTAGGAGAGATGGTTCAAAAACCAGGAGAGTGGAATGTTTTCCTCCAAAGCCAAAGGTACCCATGAACCACTGCTTCACATTTCCAACTTCAATGAGGATCTTGCGTGAGAAGCGATGCTATCGTATCCGAGCAGATGTATAGGAGTAGAGCCATATGTTTTAATGGATTGTCGTTCCCAGGTGGGTTATTGCAATCGCTGTCCTACAGACAGCAGCACTTGTTAGGAAAGAATATAGAGGCTGAGGCAAAGCACTTGTCTTGACAGGAGATGGTTTCACAGTTGTAAGAAAAAGAGTGTTTGAGGTCTCTGTGACTGTCTGGAAGAGGTGCCAGGGTTTTCTCACCAGCTTGGCCCCTCTTCTTTTCTCCTCTCAGCACTTGGAGGGGCTCCATCCCGCAGCTTCATCTGCTTGGCTTCCTTCAGCGAGAGCTCTGCTGCCTTCTGCTCCGCTTGCTGCTAATTGAGTCATACAGCTCCTCCGCCAGCCACCTGGTGCCTTTGTTAAAAGGGGAGTAAACCTCAAACTGTTCTCTTTTCATTTCTAAGGGTAAAAATTGTCAACTTTTCTCATGTGTAGACTCATGAATATGTAGGAAATTCAGAGACCCCATCAGAGGCCTGATCCTAACTTAAACCTGACCCTCAAAGAAAGACAGACCAGCTCAGAAATCACTTGTCCTGGGCCTTAACCATTATGCAGTTGATGCCCTCTCCCATGATCTTTACCATGTCCTTAAGTTCTCACTTGAGTTCACACTAAATGAATGGAATCACACCTGTTGATGCAAACTGGATAGGGCACCCTGTACCAAATGGGGGAGAGGTTTTTGTGAATATTTCATCACGTCCTAGCTGAGGTCAAATGGAGGAATAATGAAAAGTCACAGAGTATATATAATTTCAAGCATGAGGGGATGGAAAGGGCCTCAAGAGAGGCTCTGCTGGTGGCTGGACTTGGGTTGTGGCAAGGGAGAGCTGCAGCTCTGGGCACCAAGATGGACCATCTGTGATGTGATGGTCCTGGGGGGAAAGGAGTGGTGGAGAACAGAGCTGAATCACCGCACCATCAGGACACAGAGGCAGTTTATATGCACCATGAGTCCCAGGGATGCTCATGTTTGTATCCCACAAGTCTTGTATTATTCATGGGAAGATACAGCTTTTTGACTGAGGAAAAAACTGTGGATGAATCCTGATTCGCTTCACACCCTGCAGATAATGATTTTACTCCATCGTCCTCACCTGAATAAAAGAGATTTGAATGTGGCCAATGTGTTTTGAATGCTGGAGTGACAATATGCATATGCTCTTGGAGACTGTCAAAGGACATGTAGTGATGGAATTGGGAAATTTTACAGTCACTGGAAAAGCATTAGAGGATATCACGTCTCCAGGGCCACAGAGCTGTTAAAGCACTACCTCAGCCATGACAGTACTAATTGTGCTTTGCGATTCATTGGCTTTTGGGGAAAATGTTATGCTTAAAAACCTACAGGACCCACCAGCCCCTTTTGAACCACCGGGACTTTCACTAAAACATGGAAGAGTTCCAGTATTGTCATAACCTTTCTTCTCCCTTTCAGGAGCTTTTTCAGAGTCTTAGGTGATATTTGTAGGTCTCATTGGAATATGGAAACTAATGAATAAAGGAGAAGAAACCAAAAGGAAATTAGTTGTTAACAACATTACATATGCACACATACCCAGGCCAGCCCTTTCTGCAAGGCATGTGGAGAAAGTGGGTGTGTACAGATTAATTAGACTTTATCTTCTGGTTGCCAAAGAAGTATAAATTAGCCATGCCATAAATTTGCCACTCTTTTTTTTTTTTTCCTTTTTTTTCTCTCACTTTTTATTTTAATTTGCCTTCAACAGAGTTTTAAATACTGATGCCAATGTAATGTGCTTCCCGAGTAGCATTAGTGTTGAGTCTAAACCAAACATTATCTGATTAAATCTTGACCCAAATGAGTTTGTCTACTTTCTGTGCTTCTAAATACATATTTACCATATGTTGCCTCATATGCTGCTTTTCTTTTTTACTGATACTTTGATCCAAATGTTATAGTAATCATATGTTGCTTTTAGTCACGAGTCAAACAAAGTTTCGAGTTTGTAACCACTTTTACAAGTCTGAAAATTAAATAGCATCAACATCCTGGCCAATCCTGATGTTGTCATATCTTCCCGTCCCCAGAAATGGGGGACAAAGCCTCGGTGGACGCGTGTCTTTGCCTGTACCGAGTCTGCCCGAGCACACAGCACCGCACAGCTGTTGCAGGACACCTTTTATGGTGCAATGTCATGTATGGGTTAAATTAATCTAATTCTCAGAGGAGAAGCAGAGTGACTGAAGTCAGAGCACAAAGGCACCTTTGCTTTCCTGGAGTTCTCGTACAGATCTGCCCCAGGTTGGGGATGACACCCCCTCCTGCTTTGCTACTTCTCCCTGAGGTTTCATCTCCTTTTAGCCTTGGGAAGGGCAGGGATAAAGCCAAGCAGCTCCTGGGGGCTGCAGCCCACAGGTCAGGGACCCCCCTGGGCTCTCAACATCCTCCAGCTCGACAGTAGCAACATCACAAGCCTTTTAGCAGTTGCTGTGCCTCCAGCCCCGGGTCGCACTTGAATTCTCAAACGAATCAAACAGAAACGTGTCAGGTTGGATCAAGGGCTTTCGTTTAACAGAAACAGCCCGGCTGGTCCTGGGTTCTTTTTCTCCAGCCTCCTGCAAGGAAAATGTGTGTTATCTGCTGGGGAAGGCTACATAGTCCCACCACTGCTCCATCACAGGTTGTGTCCTCTGCACGTTCCCATGCGGCTTCTCATCATCACACAGCAAATTCAGCCCCTGGTTTAGAACATGGCTGTTGTCCTCCTGCCCTTCTATGTGCAGGACACCATGCCCAGTAGCAAAGGGCAGCTGAGATGGCAGTGGCGAGCTGGGAAAGCCCGTCCAGATCCTGGAGCAGAGCTGGAGATGTCCCAGATGCGAAGCTGCAGTATCTGCATTCCCACCAGTGCCCAGCCCCACCATTCCCAGCCGTCTGGGCTGCCGTGCAGATGGGCTGAAGCATCCCAGATACTCCATCAGCCACTGGGAGCTGCAGAAGCAAGACAATAACCCGGTGGCATTTTCCTGGGCTCTGGGTCCGGCTCTGGCTGTGCCAGGGCAGGAACAAGCATGAGGAGGCGTTTTGCAGGTACCGGGCAAGCCGACCCCTTTGCTTGCTCAGCCATTCTCTCTGTTCTCCTCTTCAAGGCTGATTCTAAAATCGTCATTATAAAATCTTCAAAGAAGTGTCAATCGGCAGACACAGCAGCAAAGCAAGAGATTTTGTGAGCCTGGGGGTATTTTTATTCATTTATGAATGGTAAGCAGAGGGACACCATCTGTTATCAGGTAGTCATTTTTTTCCCTTCCTACCAATTGTTTCTGTGTTTGCAGCATGGACAGTCCCATGAGTCTGTCTTGCTATCGTTCATTTATTTTATAAAAATCCCTAAGAACATTAGAAGCATCTGAGCAGGGACCCCCACTGCATTATCTGCATCTACCTGCGCAGTAAGTTTCAGTGACCTGCAGGTCTGGACATGGCCCATTTCTTCCCAACTTTGTGGTTATTTGTCTGAGATGCACAACAGGAGAGTTTATTTCAAATTTATTTCATGTTATTGGGGGGCCAACAAGAGTAAATCAACAGACACAAACACAGAGAAGTGGTTATGCTAGCGGCTGTGTTTCCAGGTTAAAGAAAAATACTTTGGGATTCCACCTGTCTTTTAATTTACACCAGATCCGTGCATCGGTGGCTGAGGCTGTATAAATCTTCTTTGCTCCTATATGAAGATTCTCAGGCTGGTTTTTATTCCCAAAGCAAAGCCTCTGTCCCACAAACAATCTCCTTGCATAGACACAAAGTTGCTCCAGCCATTGGCTCCTTCCTTGCTCAGATGTATCAGTCAGGTCAAATCCTTATTGCGGGTCCTGGGGAACATCTTTTTTGTCCAAATTTCCAAACCAAATGTGAGAAGATTGTAGAGATCCTGTTTCTAGTCTGATGCTTACAAATGTTTTGCTTTTTAGGCTGGACACAAGGCTTAGTAAGATTCATATGTATACATAATATTCAAACTTGTTCAACTTCAATCAGATTTGACAATGCCTACAAAACCTTTGAATATCTGGAAAATCTAAATCTTTTTTTAGATGTTCTTAAGTATTTGCACTGTTCAAGTGAAAGTGAACATAAATGCAAGTTTAATATTTATCCCAGTTTGTTCATGGATTTTATTTTCAGGATTCTCCGTTCTGTGAGGGTAAAATAAATGTAAGTTATTGGTAATAAATATTCACACTTAATTCCTCTCTCCCATCCCTCTTTATGCTCACACTAGTTGCTCTTGCTTAAGCTCTTCCTTTTTTTAACCTGTTTCCTAGCAAACTGTGGTTATAGGTGAAGTATTTTCTAGTTCAAGCCAATTTCTAGAATTATTCAAGCGTTTAATTTAAAAAGAAGCATGTAATTATAGCAAAGTACTTCAGAAAATTTTAATCTCTATACCATGAAGCTGCCTTGGGAATGTATACACCTCACCACAGGCTGAGCTGGGACCCCAAAACAAAGCCTGTGATCCAAGGCGCTTCAACTTCATCGCCATGGTTGTTTCACAGCAGCTTCAGTGTTGCTTTTGGTTCCATTAAACGCACCTACAAAAGAGCATCTCAAGGGAGTGGGTTTCTGTCTGAATAGCAGAAGTTCCTGTGTTTAATTTAAATACTTAACATTTAACATCCTCTCACCCCATGCTCAGAATTTATTATAAACATAGGGATTTATATCTTCAATGGACAGAAATGAAGAGGGAAAGCAAAGTCTGCTGTTCTTATCATGGACCCAAATTCACAAGTGTTGGCCAAACAATGTTATGTATGGTATTTTCATATATTATGAATACGATCCATGATTATTGACTTATTGCACTGCTGGTGCTGAGCCTAATGATGGTAACAGCAGCTCTGAGCAGTAAGAGCAGGTTACCTGCAGTTTTATTGCAAACTGAGCTGCCTGCTCACTCCTTGCCTTACTCTAAAGCAAGAGCATTTCTTTGCTTATGATCACACAAAATTGACTTCAGTCATCTGTGCCAGGGTAGAAATCGCACTCCAGAATGGGGGTTGCTGTTGGAGCCACAGGAAAGGTGACATAAAATCACCGAATGCCATTTAAGCCATTTAGGACCAAACATTATCACCAGGATATCAGCAAACCCAAGGGCTGCAGCAATGGGACTGTTTCAAGGGAGGTTGTGTTTGAGGTGTTTGCTCAAAGCCAAAACCAAGCATGAGGATTTGCTGCTATTTTCTAGGTTGGCAAAAAATCACATAAACACAAGCTGTAATAATTAGCTCAAGACAGGAAGATAGACTTACCTTGAGTTAGAGGAAGGGGATGGGTTTTGTCCCTGCTATTTCTCCACTCATTTTGATTTAGGTGGTGGCAGGGGAAGGTTGAAACACATTGGTGGTGTCTGGTAGTCAACTCGCAGAATTAGCTGAGAGGCGGCAAAAATCAGAAATTCCTGATTTCTGGGGCAGGTCTGGGCAGTCAGGGACCCAGCATGGGGCAGGACCCGGCCACCGATCCCAGGTACAGTGGAGACAAGCCGCTCGCTGAGGGTGTCTGCATTCCCTCCCCACGAACTGGTAACATTTCAACCTAATTTGCCTTGTAATGAGTTTCATATAATGTATTTCAAGAACAATAGCAAAACTTGTGACTTCCCAAAGAGAAAATCGAAGATGCTTACCAGGAGTTGCTGTCGTTATCGACACATTTTGGGGTTCTGTCTGCGTGATCAAATAAGATAACAAGAATGGTGATGATTATTGTCGTCATGAGCAGTTCCTCTCCAGCACAATCTGATGAGGATCAATACCACTGGGACAGAAGGACAAGGCGTTGCAGCAGCTCTGGATCTGCCTCTCCCTTTTCCTCCTAATGAGACACAATGTGGGAGAAACACTGCACATCACTGTGCATTGATTTTGCACTGTTGTGTATTTCTGCCCTCTAAAATTATAACTTGTGCAAACAAAATGGGGCAGATTCTGCCACTCTGACCCAGTATTGTTTTTTAATTTTAATTATTGAGTTTCACAGGTTCTACTTCTACTTGGTCCTCTCTAGCAGAGGAACATCCCTCCTTGCACTGAGGTCAAGCCGTCATCTTGTCAGCATAGCTCCAAGAAAGGCAAAGACTGTCTCTCTGCACCATCCCCTTACACAACAGCTGTGCCAAGCTGTGCAAAATTTGCTGAAGGATTGGCTGAAGAATCAGAGCAAATCCTGGAGAATCAAATCATTTATTTAAATCTTTTTGTTAATTTAACTCTGTTCAGCTGTCTGCCAGTTCATCTCACGGCCCCATTTGTGGAAGTTATAATCATTATCACTTCTGTGTTTACCATGTAGTAAAATATGACTTTCTTTGATTAAATTATCATTGCTGAGCAAGAAAGACTCCGTTTAATTTTTCTGACCTGTTTCTCAGCCCTGTCATCAGTCTGGCTTTGCTGCTGTTTAGCAATTTCTTGTATGAATGCACCCTTCTACCCAAATCACTTTCTAGACTTTTTCCTCCAGCATTCAAGGCTGGGTGGGCAGTTTTTGCTATTTTGCTGTAAAGTCTTATACTGCACTAAAAGAGAACTGATTTTGGTTTCAACATCCCTCCGTGGGCTTTGTGAGCAAAAGAGAAAAAATGCAGCCTGTGTTCTTGCATAGAGCTGAGAAAATGCCTTGTGTATACATTGATTTGGTGCCTCACTGTAACACCCACTCGGGATTTCCTTGGTTATAACCGCACTGCTCTGCTATGCTCCCCTTTAAAATCTCTGCCAGTATGTATGAGATCTCCTTATTTCTGTGTGCTTGGAGAAATATAAACACAGTGATTAATTACTGTTAAAGGAGTATTTTGGGATGAAATACATTCACTAATTTCCTTTCCCCTCCTCCCCAAGCGAGCCTGTGTGCTGCCTTAAACCTGGTCCACCCCTGTGACTTTTCAGTGACATTAGACTATGTGAGATGGCGGGTTGGATAAAGCTTCTCGTGAAGACTCTGAGCTAGAAACAAGCTGTTATTTCAAATGCCCTTTTGCACCAGTGAAGGTCTCTTTATTTCAAAACAAGAGGTGGATCATCTTCTTTAGAAAGTATTCTGGGAGAACCTGAGAAAAAAGCTTGAACAGTGTTTTCTTTGCACTGTCTGCTACAGTATTCCACAAGAGAAACCTTCCCTCGTCTCCCAGCTACAGGTGTGTGCCCTATGAGCAAAAGATCAATTCTAGCAAAGATACCATAGGATCACCCCTTTGCCTTGACGTTAGGTTTTGAAAAGATATTTGCAGTTTGGCCATGACAACGAGCAGCCAGGGGAACACTCTGGAAGCAGAAAGGAGCACACGCTGCAAGAGCAGACATTGTTTTCTGTAAGATGCAAAAACAATTTCTTTTTTAACAATGCAACAGTTGGAAATATTTGTGCTTGGAGTCAGAACAGTTTGTTCGTGATTTATGAGAAAGTTTAGAAAGACAGCTGTTGTCCAGAGAGTTCCCCTTCTCGGTAACATCTTTCCACTAAATCAACCAAAGGTTTCTTTCACACGAGCTGGGCTTTTTTTTTTTTTTTTAAAATTTCTTCAGTGCCTGTAGCTCCCCAAACAGCTCGGGTCAGATTTACAAAAAACTCAGGCACCAAATGCAACTACAGTCAAGCCCCAGTATCACACTGAAAAGCACTGAATGAGCTCCCTCTCTAACAGGAGCTGAACTGAATTAACCTCCCTGACCATTTTTTGTAGATTTTTTTTCTTTTTTCATCTCCTGCCTCCTTTGCCTGTTTCCTTACAACTTAATTAAGAGCAGTCCCAGGACTGCGCTATGTTGCAGCCTGGGGCAGGGGCTATTACCTAAATGTGGAAGGAGCTCAGGAGCCTCTCGTGGCCTCTTGTTCCTCCTCCTGGTAATAATTTGGAGGAACATTCTCATCACTCGCAGAGGTTGCAGACCAGCGTTAGCATCCTCTCCTTGCACAGCAAGAGGGATGCTGGCATGGGCTCCAGCAAATCCAGGCTGCCAGGCTGCCAAAAATGGGAGGATGTGGGCTCTTAAAGGGAATAATAGCAGGAACGAGCCAGATCGCGGAGTACAAATAATATGTATTCACAGCAGGTCACGGTGTGCTTTGGAAGACACGAAATGCCAAGTTTTCGAGTCTGCTGAAGCGGCACAGAGTGACTCGAAGCCGGTGTAAGGTGTCCCAGGAAAATTTCCACTGGGAGCCTCTCAGGGGTGACCCTGCTGGCCCCTGCAGCCCTGGTCACCCCGATGGAAAGAAAGGGCCTTTCTGGGTGTAAAGGACCAAGGAGCGTCTGAACAAATGTCCTGTTGTTCGGTGACATCTGGCCAAGGAGAAAGCCTTACCGGCCCATGGTATTTCCAGCACTTAATAAAAAGACTCACGCTAGGACAAAGCACAAAGCATGCCTGGTGCTTTGCGTGTTTCCTGAAGTCCAAGGCATTTAATAGAGATTTGGGCTAATTTCAAACGTGTGAGAAGGTCACCAGTAAGAGTGTTTGGCTGCCAGGGGTTTTTACTGCGCTGCTTTTTCATTTGCATTTTAAAATTGCCAGGCATGCTGGCAGAGAAATTATTTGGGGGGGATGAGAAAATGAGGTTAATCTGTGATTCCTGAGATTTCCTGGAAAATGTTGGTGCGTTATACAAGGGGAAGAGCCGGTGCTGAGCTGGGAGCTGGAGCCGGAGCATCCCCTGGCAGCCAGGGCTGCGCTCCGAGCGGCACCGCTGAGCGGAGCTGTTGGAAACGCCGCTGGAACAGTCACTGCGGCTCCAGAGAGCCAGGGTTGCAAAAGCAGATTAAATCCTTTAGAAATAGAGTAATTGCCCGTTCGCGTGTGCACTGAGGGTACCGGCACCGTGCTTGAGGCTGCAGCAGACTCCCAGCTGCAGAAAATGCAAACTCTCCCCTCAGACTCCTCTGTCTCTTTTCTTTGTTCCTGGAATAAAACAGAGGATTTTTGAAGGGAAACTGTGTGCAGTGTGAGAACGAATGCCTATGTGTTGACCACTTATATTGCATATTATAAGATAAAGTGCATTTATTGCCATAAGGAATCTGATTTGGGCTTTTTGCGGTAACAGCTTGGAGGATCCGAAACCTACCTTTATCTCTAAACTCAATCATTCGCTATCTCCTGTGTGTGTCCAGTTAATCTATCAGGGACTATCAGCCAGTACATCTGTTAACTTTAAAGGAGTTTTGCTAAAGTAAGAGGCTGAATTTGAACATGCAGCACAGAGAAGATAAGACCTGTAAAAGATGTCTGGACCTCTAATTTCCCAGCTGTCTCTGCCCAGAGACTGATCTTTCTGCAGGGTACTTCTCTTATCAATATCATTGTACATATCTTGGTGTGTTCTGATTTTTGGTTTACCTTTTTTTTTTTTTTTAAATCTCCCCAGGGCTGCTCTGAGTATGGTCTGTCCACTTTGCCAACCCACACACCAATGTGCTCACACTGCAGAGTCTCAGCAGATTTCTCTGCTATGAAAATCAGAGGCAATAAATATCCCATATATCAACTGTTTTGATTTAAAATACTCTCCTGAAATCATTTCAGGCAAAGGCAGTAAATAACATGCAATCATTGGGAATCTGTTATTGCTCATCCAAACTAGCAATACTTTATTTTGCAATATGTTGAGTGTAGGATGGGATGCACTTACACTCCTGTAAGTAATCATGCAGTCAATATTGTCACCAACAAAGCTTATATATGTCCCTTTTTCTATCACCCCTTTCTCCCTCACTTCCCTGTTTTTCAAGCGCAGCATCCTCAGAAAAGCCCTGCACACCTCAGGATTTTACCTTCCTAACCCACCTTAGACACTCCTGACTTTTAGGGAGAGCCTGTCTATAGTGAATACACCTGGAACTGATTTTAAAGGCTGGAATCAGCCCAGTGTTGCCTGACTGAGGAGCCTGCTCTAACAGGTATTTGGAGCTGGGTGCTCAGACCTCAATGGCAAAAAGGTCGCTGCTGTCCCTTAGCACCCACCTCTGGCAGAGGATTCTCTCTGCTGCTTCCTGTGCCCTTCAGAAAAATCCCACCGGTGAAATCAGACTGGAATAGGATTGATATGAACAATTCCTAGTGGTCCCCAATTGCAACTGGAAAAAGCAAAGATGAAAAACACTTGGGTCAACATAAAAGGGAGGGAGGCAACCTGCGGGCCTCACGTCTGGGCACCGTGGGACCCTCAGCTCAAAGTCCAGGCACTTTTAATAGATGAGGTCTTTGGGTGACATTTTCCTGCAAGATTTTAAGTAAATGCCTTGCTGTAACATTTGAGATCAGGTGTCTCTTGGTTTCCATGATTCTTTTCCTTTTTAAGCCACAGACACACACATACAAAATATATTAAAACGAGCCCAGCTTAACTAAAAGGTCGGCTGGTTCAGAAACAAACAGCGGGGATTTAGGTTGGAGGCTTTAGCGCACAAGAAGATAGTGGTGCATCTCCAGCTCTGTTTTTGCTGGAAGGGGAATATGGATTAAAACATTGCAGGGAGCAGAAGTGAAGGCAAGAAGAGTTACTTCAGTCATTCATTTCATTATCCAACACCAGGAAAGGAACTTCACAAATTCCCCTGGCTATGCATGAGCAACAGGGAGGGCAAAGGGGTGCTGGATAGATGTGCTACAGGGTGGGGCAGGAACGGGGTCAATACCTTCCTTTGGCAGGCCTAAACGATGTGAGGACAGAAGGTAGAACCTGTCTGAACAAAAAGCTTTCTGAAAAGAGAAGAGAGAGGTGGACGCCTTTCCATCTAGAGAGATATGAGAGTTTCTTTTACCTTCTCCTTTGCAAGAAGTGACCCACACTTCTGCATGGGGGATGGCAAGGCTGCAGCCCAGAAGATGAGTCCTTTGCTCTAACCCAGATGTATGAGAAAAAGAACAAGGCAGAGATATCTATCCAGGCTTCATGTATGGCTGAGACAAACTCGCTAAGGAATTAATGGAATTTATTAAATTAATTAGCTCATGGAAATATGCTGCTGAGGCCTTTAAAATGGGAGCACCCAGCTCATTCGTTGGGTGGTCAGTTCTCTTCCAACACACTTTTATGGAAGGAGAGATTTGGCTGGTACAAACTGCACCAGTTTGTTAAAAGTGTTGATTGTAAATCAACAAGCCACATTGATTCCAGGTACCTGATAATTCAGTATGTAATTAGAATTATTTTTTAACTGTATCTCTTGATGTTCCCTGCCAATAATCGGTGTGGAGGGGAAGTGAAGGAGGCAGCACATGGAACACTCAGGGACAGTTGCTGGGACAGAGCAGGGAGATGTGACACTCCTTGTTTGCAGCTGTGCTTGTGCATCACTTGGATGCAGAAACATGAGGCAACAGAATCCAAACCAGAACATTTCTAGAGACAGCTATTGGTACAAATGTGCACATCCACACTGTAAAATTAGACCAGCAGATGGATATCTTGTCTGTGGGGATAGCAATAGCTTTCCACAAGGCCAAAATGAAGTTACAGGACCAAGAAGGGACAATGACTCTCCATTATAAACAAAGATCCCAAAGGAACTCACTTGCTGCCTCTGTGGGAGAAGTGCTTTAGTCCAGGATTAGGCGTTTGAGCTTGGACCATGGGGACAAAAGCCCCCCGCAACTTGGAGGTTGAGGATTAGGGACACCAGGCACCCAGGAGAAGGTTTGCACCCCAGCTGCAGCTCTGCTTCAGGCATCAGTAGGATACTACAACCCACCAGTTGTTTCATGTTCCACTTTCCTTCTTCAAGATAATTATTCTTGGTCCACCCCAAGAACCTGTTCAAAGACCAGGACAATGAATGAGCCCAGCCGGGAACACCAACCCCAACAATATCCTCTCAGCTAATAGAAATTTCATTACAGAAGCTTTTAAATGAAAGGAACATTGGTGTTAAGAGATTATTAGTCATTCTTTAAACTAGTGTGGGATGAATGCCGGAAAACATTTTTCTCCAAATTTGTGTGAATAATATGACTAAATAAATATGATTTTGGCTAGTCTTCCATGGTGATCCTATTGGATGGATTTAAGAGGAGGAAAGTTTGGGGAGAACATTGAGTCTCGGCAGATGGCTGTGGCAAGTTCACTGTTTGCATACAGAGATGATTTGACTGATTGCAGGATTCCACATCTTCTTGCATCAAACAGGTAAGCAGTCTGCAGGACCTCGGTGAACACAGGGCCCACTGGCTGGTAGGAACCAGGTGCCCAACACCTGTTAATGGATGGGACAAATTACAGCTATCTTTGGATAAATCAGTGATTCCCTAAATGGGATTTTCCTACATCTCCTCTACGCATTTGTAAAGATTTTATCGTGAAGACAACTGAGTGGACAAAGAGCTCGCTGGAGTTTTACAGAGTGGCTTGGCTGGCTCAGCACCCCGAGAGGGCAACCCCGTCAGAGACCGCTCATCCTCAGGGGGTCCTTTCATGTAGGGGATCCCCTTGTCACCCTCAGCATCACTGCGGCACCCCCACAGCCCCTGGTCCTGCAACAGGGCAGCTCAGAGAGGACCCCACATCCCCAAACATGTGGATAAAAGTCACTGATGGGGACAAAACCAAAGCAGCTTGCTGCTGTCACTGCTGTGCCGTGGTGCTGAGGGTGCCCCAGGCAGATCAGGGCAGGAGGAGGTATTTTAGGTGTTTTCCCTCCCCTTTAAATGCATTTCTCCTAGTAGCAGCAGGTGGGTGGGTATTTGGGGACACATGGATGTCCAAGGGTGATGGAACATCCCTGGTGCCTCCCCTCTCCCCAGAGGAGGGAGGAAGGTGGGGGGGTGGTAATGCTCGGACCCTCTCACCAGCCCCCCCAGCCCTCAGCTTAGAGCTGTGCCTGTGTCTGACTTCGCAAGGTTTGGAGAAGGCGAGTGGTGGGGGGTCTCAGCGGGGAGGGAGCTCAGCAGCACAGCCCGGACCGTGCTCCCTCCCTCCACACACACCCCGGCTCCGGTTTAAGCACCGGAGTGGGGCCGCAAAACCCCATTTCGGCGACGGGGAGAGTGGAAGGGGGTGCCGGGGGAAGGCAGAGCTGGGGCCGGCGTGGGGTGCGCGGTCACCGGCGGTGCGGGGACTCCCGGGGTGGGTGTGCGCGCAGGGAGGCTCCTGCCCTACCAGGACACATCTGGGCTCCGGGAAGCTGCAGGGAGGAGGGAGCTGGAGCTGCGGGCTGCTCACAGCCGAGGCTGCTCCGCCGGGGAGGGGGGTGGTTCTCTGTGTGTGTGAGTGTGTGTGTGTGTGTGTGTGTCTCACACGCACACGCTCGGCAGCCCGGGAGCCGCAGGCGCCTCCTCCCCGCCGCATTAAAACGAGCCAAGTTTCCCCGCCGCGGGCAGCGGCACGTCGGGTCCGAGCGGTGCTGCGGCCCCGGGAATGCACCTGAACGCCACGGCCCCGGCCGTGCCGGGCGGGCCCCCCCACCTCCACCCCGCCGGCTATGCCAACGCCTCCAACCGCTCCGACCTGCTCCCCAAAGCGCCCGACGAGGAGGACCTGGACGTCAACACCGACATCTACTCCAAAGTGATGGTGACCGTCATCTACTTGGCTCTTTTCTTGGTGGGCACCGTGGGTAACTCCATCACGGCATACACGCTGGTGCGCAAGAAGTCGCTGCAGAACCTGCAAAGCACCGTGCACTACCACCTGGCCAGCCTCGCCTTCTCCGACCTCCTCATCTTCCTCCTCTGCATGCCCATCGAGCTCTACAACTTCATCTGGGTCCATCACCCCTGGGCTTTCGGGGGGGCTGTCTGCAAGGGCTACTACTTCCTCCGGGACGCTTGCACCTACGCCACGGCGCTCAACATCGCCAGCCTCAGCGTGGAGCGCTACATGGCCATCTGCCACCCCTTCAAAGCCAAGAGCATCATGTCCCGCAGCCGCACCAAGAAGTTCATCAGCTGCATCTGGATCGCCTCCTTCCTCCTCGCCATCCCCATGATCTTCACCATGGGGGAGATCTACGGCAAGGACCAGGATCCCGACTCCCTCATCTGTACCACCATCGTGGACGCCTCCACGCTGAAGACGGTCATCCAGGTGAGGATCCCGGCGGCCGCGGCTCCCGGCGCAACCGGGACCGGGCACCTGCCTCCTTCCCCGGGCTCGGATGGTCAGACTTGGCGGAGACAGGCGAGCAGGAGAGGGAGGTTGCGAGGAGGGAAGCGGCTGGGGAAGGGGGGTGTTCCGGGCAGCCCTAATGGGGCGGACCGGCCCGGGGTGCGAGACTTGAGGGGGGTTCTGGGCTCCGCTTGCTGTGCCCCACCGCGCACCCCCTCCTGCCGGGCTGAGACCCTGCACCGCGGTAAATCCTGCCCAGCCGTTAACCCGGCCCAGGGCCGGTGTAGCTCCCCCGGAGCCCCCCCCGCCCCGGTGCCCGGAGCCGGGGCTGTCCCTCCGTGTGCAGCCATCTCGGGCTGGGGATGCTCGAGTCCTCCCCAAATGTGACAGTTCGTGGCCAGAAAACCCACAAATCTCCACCCTTTCTCTGCATCTTCTGTGTCTCCTTCCTTCTGCTGGAAAGGGGCCAGCAAGATCAAAGGAAATAAAGCCATCTCTCCTCCTCTCCCTGTTACTTTGCTTGGTCCAGAGCCCATTTCCTCTGTGCAGTGACAAGTCCTCATATCAGAAAGTTTGGGGAACAAGGTGCAGTATAGGTATCCAAAAAGAAACTGCATCTTCAAAGCCAAAGGCTGGTATTTTTGCTGTTTTGGGGAAATCATAGCTGGTTTAACTAGCAAACCCCTTCTGACTTCCAAAAGGCTTTGCTGGTCTCCACACACTGCTTAATCTAACACACCCATGCGTGGAAAGGATTTCAGCATCAACACTTGCTGTGCTCCAGTGCTCTGAGGGTTTGAGGCATCTGTTTACTGGAGCATTAGGCTTGAAAAATGCAAGAGACATGGAAGGAGAGACAGAAAGAGCAAGACACCACTCTCCACACTCCCTTTGCTGCCAGGTTCACATGTGATAGCTTCTCAATCTTTTATTTGGAACATGAATTTCAGGTGGGTTTAATCAGTGGCCAACTACAGTTTAGTAAAGCCTTTGTAGTAAAGCCTTTGAGATGTTCCCACAGTTAATCACAATAATTTCTTTCACTAGAAGAGGGTGAGGGTATGTGCAGTTTGATTTAAGCCCAGATCCTGCAGATGTTTAGACATGTTTCTCTAAGTTTCCCCCTGGACTGCTCCAGTAAACAAAAATCCACCCCACACAGAAGCACTGGATTCCCTCTGTATTTTGTCTTGATGGAGAAATACAGCCCCCACCATCTCAAGAGGCCGATACCGAACTTTCCTCTTGAGATGGTGGGGGCCGTATTTCACCTGTAGAGGCTTTGCAGGTTTTGTCAGTGGCATCCCAGCGTACTTAACCTAAATTCTGTACTCTCTAAGGAGGTGTGAGCCATCCGAGTTGAGAACAATGTGGCTGAAATACATTATTTCCAGTCATCTTCCTCTTAGGACTAAACTGATGCTCATTGTTGCCGTGATAGAGCTAAAACCAGAGGATTATTTCCTAGCCATGTCTTTGGAGATTATGTTTTAAACAATTCTCGATGTATTTTGTAGTCTTGCTATTATTCAGGCTATACCTTACCCTGTTACCCAAGTAAGAAGTAGGAAGGCATGAATACACAGTATGTGAAGTTCACCTGTGGGCTTTTCCTCATGTATTTTATTTTATTTGTGAATTAATTTAAAAGTAAAAAGGAAGAGGCAGTTGTTGGAGGAAAGAAAGGAGGGGAAAAAAAAAAGGCAAAACCACAGACCCACTACTGTACTGTTCCTTCTCAGGGGATATGGCTACAGAAGTAGATTTGCTAAGATAGGAAGGTTGTTCCAGCTTCTCCCCATTCCTGCGAGCAGAGGGAAGCGGCGCATGATGTGATGCGGGGCCCTGGGCTGGGGAAGGCTCAGGGTGAATAAGCAAAGCAGCTGCAAGTCGGGTTGTAAGTGCATTAGTGAAACCACCGCACAGCGTGTGAGCGGGCGTTCTCACATCGTAAGCTGTGCAGAGGTTTAAAAAAAGACAAATAATGGAAGACCTGTGAAAGAAAGGGCAGTGGTAATGTGGAGAGTGACACGCAAAGGTCAGAAATCTGGAGCCTTGGTCTTTCGCTTCTTTTGAGCAGGTCTTTGCATCTCTGCGTTCATTTTGTGTCTTTAAATTAAGCAGAGCAATAATGCACTTGCTCAAGCTGGCAAATCACTTGTAATAAATCACAAAACATATTTCACTCCTCTTCCTGTTTGGCGCACAGTCTAAAGCAAATTGGGATTTTTTCTGGAAGCCATTAGTTCTCCAAGAGGTTTTTTTGTTGACTGACTGAAAGCCAGTCCCAGAACAGAGCAATTGTAACCATTTATAGCCTCAGAGCCCAGTGTGAGCTGTGGTTCTGCTGGAATCATGGCAGGAGAACATTCCCCCCTGGACTGGAACAAGCTTCCCGGGATGAATACTTGAGTGTATTAATCTAACATCTCTGCTTTTGAAAAAGTTCCTCTGTATTTACTTTGAATATTTGTTTTAACTGGCATTCCTGAGTGAAACCAGACTGTGTGAACAACCAGGTTTCCTTATAAGAAGAAAAAAAAGTAACTATTCAAACAACACTCGGCATATTTGACTCTTGCTCATGTTACTTAACATGTACCACTTAAGCTCCACAACAACTGTAAGAACTAATTACTGATATTCTTCTAGTAATTACAGATTGCTCAGCACAGAGCACACTGATAAGCAGGAAGAGCAGTAAGTGAGATGTTCTGCAGGGCGTCACCATGTGTCACCACAATCCACATGGCTGGCCACTGCCCTTCTCACCTTGTGCCATTGAGATGTGAGCTCTGTGTGGCCTCTGGTACTTAATTCTTTACAAAGTACTGTTTCCCAGCTTGGTTTATCTCTAACCCTGCAGCTGCTTAAATCAGCCTGTGAATCTGGTTTATTATATATTCTTCATTGCTCAGCTCGCCTGTTACTTCTGTCAGTCAGGGACATCTGGTTTGAATATTGGCATCAGCATGGGATCTGGTAACAGGAATAATTTTAATGTATAATCCATTACGGCCACATTATTTACGTCTAGTTAACACTTTAACTGGCAGACATCCTCTAAAACACATCACAGTCAATTTCAGAGTTTTTTCCACATAAATTAAACACCTCGTAAAGCCATCCCCATACAAATTAATTCATGTTTACATGCCACTTCAGCTGGAGGAGGTTTTAAAAGTTACTCCTTGTGGCAATAACAGATATGAGAGTTCTGAGGCACAATGAGATGTTTCCCTGTTCACTGGTGAGTTGGTACCTGTGGCTTTGGCTACTCCCAGCCCTGCTGTTGACTTGGGGGTCAGCTACCCCAAAACAGGAGCCGGCTGAGTGTCCCATCCCACCACATGCAGCTTTGCATGCCATCAGCATCGTACACTCTCAGCCCCATTTTTAAAAAAGGTCTGAATTTTAATGGACAGGTGGTTGTGCAAATTGTTTTTCCTTTATTGCTGCTACCTTTATTACCTTCGAAGCTTTTTTCCGAAGAGGTCTTTAGTGGAACTGGGGAAAGAGGGGAAGTTGAAAGAAATACCGACAATGCTGGTGCACCATCAGTTCCAACACATAGAGACAGGCAGCTCCTTGACCTAAAATCCCAGGATTTTAACTGAGCCTGGACTGGGAACATGTGTAAGGGCAGACTGGGTCACGGAGGAGAGAGCAATGTGTTGTCTCACCGGCACGGCATGGTCTGCATTTGGGTGGCTCTGCTGCAAAATGTCCCCTAAGTTATGGCAAGTGCCTGGGTAGAGTCTGACACAGGCTCTTGTTTTATTTGCACGGGCAGATGTTGTGAACCCATTTATTAAAACACATGGCAGCAGGCCCTGCGCCTCCGGAAACCATCACAGCTCCATCAGCTCCAAGTTGTTTATTTGATAGGGCAGCTTTTTTGGAAGCACATTGAGAACTTCTCTGGAGCTCTGTGTTTGGGTGTTGAGCTGTTTTGTGGCAGTTCTGCTTTGCACCAGCCCACCCGGGCATGGCTGCACCTCACCTACCCCTCCAGATCCCTTGTTTATCGTGTTTTATGAAATCTGCTCATAGTTCAGATGATTTGTTGAGTAAATAACTCTTCACATGAAAGAACTGCTTGCCTTAGGAGGTTCTCTGCTTTATTTCTTCGTACACTTCTTGCAGAGCTTTCAAGAGAATGTGCCAAAGAGCCTCAGGTCTGAAGGGGACGGGAAGGAAGTACCGGGCGTTGGATCTGGGAGACACGAGGTGCGGTCTGGCCTCTCGGCATCCATTACCACAAACTCTACACACTTTTCCAAGGACGTCTATTCAATTTCCATTTGTCTGAGAGTCCCACAAAGTTATTAATTCCATGCACGATGTCGCAAACAGTCCCTTACGCTTTCCTCCGGTGAGGAGAACCTCGGTGGGCTGGTGCGATGAGCTTTCTGTCCTGACGGCACCCGCTCGGTGCTGTGGAAGGCAGAGCTCTGCCTGACAGCAGATCTGTGGTGCCATGTGAATAAACATGAAAAGCATCTCTCCATAGTACATGAAAACAGCAACCCATAAAACCAAATGGCTGAGTTTTCTGCAGGTTTGCTGGCAAATCATATCCAGGATTAGTCAATGGCTTCAGTTCAGGAATCCTGCGTTTATCCTGGTGTTGACTAGAGGAATTGAAGTTGGTTTCTTTTCCTCAGGTCACAGCCAAATTCTTGCTATGGCTTTTAATAGCAGTACTGTTTTAAATCACTCACTACAGCTCTGTGCTCTGATAATCCCACCCGTTGGGCCTGGCTGATAAAACTATTTTGGCTACACACACACACAGGATCTCTGCCCACCAGAGAAGCCCATGCCTGGGTACCACTAACCTCTCCTGCAGCACAATAAATTGCCACCTTTGTGACAGGACTGTGTCCCATCTGGTCATGGTGCTGCCAGCCCATTGGGTAAGCAAGAAAATGGAGATATTGATGCTTAAATGTGCCTGGATCTACCTCCACAGTGATGGAGAGAGACCCCCACCCCTGTGAGGATGCCCGTCTGCGATGGTGTGAGCATCCCTAAAAACCTGCCTTTTTTCCACATGCTACACAAGGAACTCAGGGCTTTAATTCAGCATATTCATGGCAGCCCAGTTTGCCTAATCCCAGCCCGTTTACACTGTGGTCCGTCTTGCAGCTAGATCTAAATTAAATAGGCTCTTGTGTTCATTGCTTTACATAACCACTTGGCCTGCTGTGTTTTGTCAGTTCTTACATAATTTCTTCTTCCCCCCCTGCCCCCATAGATTTTAATTCACTTGATTTCTTTTACCCTCCCCCTTCCCGAGATGTCAGCTGGAGGGGTAATAGAAGGACAAGGAAATGTGGCTGATCAATTTAGCTCTTAGTTTTTCCTCTTAACAGCAGTTTGTACAGGCAGAAAAGATGAAGGTAATAGTGGTTCCTCTTCCCAGAGACAAAAAAAAAAAATCCTGCAGCTGTCTTTAATCTTCTTCCAGATCATTTAAAACAGCTATTTAATTGTCTTCTCCCTGCCTCCCCCCTCCTTCCCCTTAAAGGCTTTTCCCATCATCTCTGTGCAGCATCTGCCTGAGACTCACAGATGGCACTTTCTCCTCCTGACGTTTGGAAACGCTTCTGTGTCCTGCCCGAGGCTTCCGGGATGGGCAGCCACCTAAAGAGTGGCAGGACATGCCTAGGAGGACAAGGGACAGAACAACCGCTCTTGCGTGAGCCCCGCCATGGAAAGGGACCTCAGCGCGACACGGGGCCACACGCTGCTCCTCCACCTGGTTACTGACACCAAGCACCCGCGGTGTCCGCTGCCCAGGGTGGGCTCAATAGCTCCGTTCTGCGATTTTGTGGGAGGGTGTGATCACTTGAGAAGGATTTTTTTTCTTCCTTTAAATAAAACTCTCAGGGGAGAAGGCCAGGTAACTCATCATGCTCCAATAACATCAGCCCCCACGTTTTGCTTCCCATGGATGCCTTTTTTCTATCCAATTTCAAAGCATCTTGGGTGTGGGATTAAAAAGAAAAGCTGATGATAAATCAGTTGAGCTGATGAGTTATTCAGGAAACACGTGCTTGGGGCTGGCTTAGAAAAGATGATGGTGATGGAGTACTAACCCTGTCTGGGTAGCAGAAATTTCTGATCTACTGGTTCATTCCCAGTATTTTCCTGCATCAGTCATTAAGTTTTCCATGGATGGGAGGGAAATAGCACTGAGACAATTTTATATCCTTATACCCAAAGCATCTGTGCCTGGAGGCCCATCCTCCTCCTCCCTCCCTGAGGTACCAGGAGCCAGCACCCCTGCTCCTGCCAGGCAGAGGATGCTGTGGGATGGGGCTGTATCTCCCCAAGAGCACTATTCTTGTCCTTGGCCTTTGGAGAAGTGTGCCTGGAGGAGCCGGTCACCCACAGGTGGCTCGAGCATGTGAGATTTGCTTCTCGTCTCCCATGGCTTTTTCACTTCAATAATTCTTAGTGCAGAGAGTGCACTGCCAGGCACAACTTCATGGACGTTCTTCTTCTCCTAGGGGGAAAAAAAAATAGAAAGAATAAGGTCTTTTTGACTGAACTTTTTTTGAGAGAGAAAGTTCAATGAGGTATCTTTGAAGCTTTTAAGTTCTCAGGGACTAGAGACAATTGTCAGCTGAAGACAGAATTAGAGATGAGGTTTTCCTAATGGAAAAAATAAAAAAGGAAAAAATGTAAACTTTCACAAAGTCTTCAGTATCTGACAGGGGTTGGAAAAGTATCTTCTTTATACAAAGTGCTCATGGAAAAGCTGGGAATACCTCTAAACTATAAAGCCACACACAGAGCAAAAAGCGTATTCAGTATCAGTAAATCAGAGAGGCACTGGAGTGACAGCTGAGCCAGGGGACATGCCCTGGTTTGGTGGCATTGCTCGCAGCCTCTCCCTGCCCGCCCGCTCCCCCTGTGATTTACACCCAGCTCGTGGATTTACATCTCCCCAGATGCTGAACCCCGTGCAGTAAATCTCCTTTTATAAAACCTTCCAGGTATCTCTTTGCCAAGCAAATTCCTAAATATATAAAAGGGGAACAGGCAGCCTAGACAGGATGGGATGTATTGCCTAATTTCAGCATTTTCCGTTCTCTCTGAAAATACCTTCTGGTACTTTCCTGCCAATTATTACCCCCTCTAGGTAATAAAGAATAAATTTAGGGCCACTGCTGTTACAGCCAACTTGCACTCTTGAAGTGAATGATTTACCTTGCTGCAAGAGATCTGTTCCTCCTCCAGAGGAAAAGAAGGAGTTTAGCAAACACTCCTTAGCACAGGGAGCCCCAAGAGATTCTTGGGATCCTGGAAGATGAGAACCTTTATTTCAGGGACTTGGGGTGGATCTGGTTTAACCTTTCCATGCCTTCCCGCTTGCTGAATGACACCAGGAGAGATCACACTTCAGTGCAACACTTTAGATGTGCCAACAAGCCTTGCACTGCCTGTGTTTGGAACCGTCATGTGTTTAAATATCAGAAGTGGTCCAGGTGCTGTTTCCTTTCGGTCCAATGAAAACCTACTGTCCCTTTGCTCACCCGCTGCCCCTGCTCTGCTGCTCAAGGCTTTGCACAGTCTCCGGCAGCAGGAGGAGCAATCTCATCCCTGAACCATCTCATTTTTGTCCTCCTTTCACCTTGAACAAAAGGGTCTACTGACTTACCAGCTTCACCCAGACCTGTGTAGCAAAGACCTGCTTCATATCACCTGTGAACGCTTTGATGCAGGATGGCATTTAGCTCAGCAGACTCCTATATTTGATCAGGACTCCAAGGAGCTAATTAATACAGTCATTGCAATACTACATCCTATTAATTGTAACATAATCAAGACCAAGTGCTGAGCCAAATAAATATGGTCTCAGTACTTGATAGGACTGTCATATTGTTTTGTTCCCTTGGAGAACTTGTTTAATAAGTCCATAACTATTTCAGTATGTCCAATACCAAATTAACCTGCCTTTCTTTCCTATTCTATGATTTTTTCTAAACCATCTGATAAAAATGCAACTCACACAGCCTCTGGGAAAGTTCAGCTCATTGCTCACATCACTCTATTGATTTTTCCTGCAAAGACCTTACATTTTATCCTCACGGGGACAATTTATACATTTTAATATACTTGTTTCATTCAAAAGAGAAACTCACACGATTTAATTTCCCTCCCCAAAGCCCATGTTTTGTTTTTTATCACTGTCAGTCATGGGCTTGTGATATTGTCATACTTACTTGTTCCTAAACTCCAAATATGTGAAGTGTGATACAGCACTGTAGGAGGAGGAAATAGAGGTTCAGGCTAATAAATAGATATTGGACCTCAAGATAAAACAATAGAGTGAGGTATACACCCCAAACTCTTAACAGACTGCAGTCACTAACCCAAGGGACAAACTCTGCCAAAACAAAACCACTGTTATCCAAATAAATGGGATATTTAAAAGGAGCCAGGGTGGTAATAATAACAAAAGACGAAGAGGCTGTGGGTCCCAGCACCCAGCTGCCCAAGCTCAGCTCCCAACCACAACCCACCCCGTCCGCCTGCTCCCCCCGACTCCTCCCAAATCCCATCAGGTCCTGTCGCTGCTTCCCACGATCTTGCCCTGTTTCACCAAGATTTCAGCTTGGTGCAATCCCTTAGCAACCAGCTCTTTGAATTCCTCCTCTCAAGGGTGGCTCTGAGGAGTGTTTCAGGTTACAAACATTGGTTGGGCTTTAGGATGGAGTAGCTGAGCTGAGTCAGAGGGAGTTGCTCTGCTCATTTATGAGAAAGAACAGGCATCTGGTTCACTAGTGATACTAATGCCAGGGGTCCTCTAGGAAAAGAAAAGGAAAATGAATCATGGCAGGAGCGGTTTATTTCAAGAATGAGATGCCAGGTGCATTGCTCCTTGCTAGCTCTGTCTCTTCCAGCAAATGAGGTCTCCCACCCCATCACTCCCTGCCTCACCTGGGTTCCTCAAAAAAGGGTTAGAGAGATGTGATCTGCAGGGAATTGCTGTATCGCATGGGAAAATGCAGGTCATCCACTTTCATCAATGCTTCTTTTTTCCTCCTTCCCCTCCCTTTTATTAACGGAGACATTTCAGAAAAGACTCCCACATATACAGGGATGTTACAGTCAGAAATAAAGCTAGGTTGTGTCTTCATTACTTTGAAACAAGTGTGTTTGGGAAAGGGAAAATTGCAGGGCATACTCTAGAGGTTTTCTCCTATCATGTAGTTCTGTTCTTAATTCCATCACTTAAATATTGCCCAGGCAGAAGTGGCTTTTGAAGGCTCTGAGGGGCTGCTCCCCTCATTGCGAGGTTACGTCTCCTTGCTCTTGCACAAAACAAGTTCAAATGATGTTTCTGTTTCCAGCTTGGGAGGTTGCTGGTTTCTTTCCTGTGAAATAATGGAAAACTTTGTTAAACTCACCAACTATTTAGGGAAAAAAAGTAATTGACTCAGTTTCAATTAAAACAAAAAAACCTAAAGCAATAAAAACCCCACTGGCAGCCTATAAAAAACAGAAGCAAAGAAAAGGGCAGAAACGGGGCAAGAAATGACAGTTTTATATACCTCCTGCCGAGTGCTGATAGAAGAGGCCCTTGTGCCTGCAAAACAAAGCTGGTTTTCTGTTAAAGCAACTATTGACTCAAACTCCACAAGTGCAGCTGTAGCTTTGCACAGAAGCTGTACGCCAGCAAATAGACTGATGGCCTCGCATCTGCTCGCCCTGCTCAGCCGTGCCTCTGCCTCCCAACCAAATTCAGCCCATGCCAGGAGAACCTCCAAATTCAGCCAAAAAAAAAAAAAAAAATTAGGTGATTTTTCAGGAGAAGGAGCTGGTTTGGGTGATTTGCATGACTTTTCCCTTTTCCCAGTTTGACGTGGCTGTGATGGGTGGCTTTTGCTGGGGCAGTGTCTGGCAGGGTGCAACCCCTGATTTTCCATGTGGATTTGCAATAACGCCTTTCCTGAGCTGCCCTCATGACAACGGTGAGCAACTTGTTTTTAAAGCCGTGCATATCGATCCAGCTGTAGGGATTATTTTGACTTGTGGCCTGTGGGTACTGTTGATGATAAAAAATTGAAGCACAGCTGAAAATCTTCTGGGCATTAATTCCTTTTCAGCAACGAGCCTCTTTTCTCTCTTGGATGCTGGTCCACACCCCAGTGCCTTACGCTGAAGGCAGATCTTAATAATTAGCAGATTTCCCTCTATCTCTGTCCTACAAATCTCACATACAAGCACATTTGCAAAACCCGCTTGTGCTGCATGCAGCCGGTGCATCGACCGAGCGGCGACTCCTCTCCAGACCCAGCATCCCCGTAGGAGTGATGCTGCTCTTCTGCCAAGAGCTAACCCATGTCTGGGGCCTTTCAGGTCAGTGTCTCGGCAGTGAGGAAACCACTCAGGTGGAGAATGGGTCTTTCTGCCTGGCTGCTTTCACTTATAAACAGACACTGGTCCCAAACGCAGGGTTGGTGCCGCAGCGGGGAGAAGCTGGTTTTGTTCCTCAGAGCTGGGTGAGCCTGATACTTTCAGCATGAACCCTGTATCAGCTCGCCAAGGCTGCTTTTGTTGTGTGTGTGTGTTACACCAACATATTTATTGCAGTAAATCATAGACCGGTGGTGCATCTGGAGTGCTGTTCTGGCTCCCCAGTTTAAGAAGGGCACGGAATTACTGGAGGGAGTCCAGTGGAGGGCTACAAAGATGCTGAGGGGTCTGGAGCATCTTTCTCATGGAGAAAGATTGAGGGAGCTGGGGCTGTTCTGCCTGGAGAAGAGAAACTGAGAGAGGATCTTGTTTACGCTTATAAATATCTCAAGGGTGGGTGTCAAGAGGATGGACCACATACTTTTCAGTAGCACCCAAAGACAGGATGAGGGGTAACAGACGCAGACTGAAGCATAGGAGGTTCCGTCTAATCACAAGAAGAAAATTCTTTACTTTGAGGGTGCCAGAGCCCTGGAACAGGCTGCCCAGAACGGGTGTGGAGTCTCCTTCTCTGGAGACATTGAAAACTCCCCTGGACGTGACTCTGTGCGATCTGCTCTGGTGAACCTGCTCTAGCGGGTGGGTTGGGCTAGGGGATCTCCAGAGGTCCCTTCAACCCCAACCATTCTGTGATTCCCTGAATCAACAGGAGATTCCTCGGAATTGCCCAGGAATGGGGTTGGCAATCAAAGATCTCTTCACCGGTGGTGAAGGGCTGTGCCCAGTGTCCCAGGAGGCTGATGGGGAGAAAATCCTTCACCCTTTCTGGGAATGAACCTGATGAAAATTGTTACCAGCAAACATCAAGGAAGAAGCCATGAAAAATGACTTTGCAGGCTGGGACAGTGGTTGTTTTGATAGATTTCATACCTTGGTTCACTATTCCATTGAAGCTTTGCTGGAGATAAGCGATCTCATAGAAAGCAAGGCTTTTGTGTCCAGTCACAAAGAATGAATTGTAAAGACTGCTGAGGAAAGCAGAGTTATTATCCAGGGAGACAAGAAATTCAGCTGAACATAAGCATGGCTTTTGCATTTATAATTCTAGCTACAATTTGTCAGAAATCTGGCTCCAGCCAAGCCGATTGGGCTGGAAATGGGGTAAATCGGTGATGAAATGTGCATTGGTCACCCCTAAGAAACCAGCTTGTTCGAGGACTTACAAAATGCTTCCAGGTTTGCCTTCTGCTCACAACATAGCATTCAACAAAAATTTCAAGTTTTTTAGGAGCATATGGTTAAGGCAGTAATGTCAGGATGAGGCGAGGCTGCTGCCCTGCCAGCCTCTCTCAGATGTTGAGCAAAGTTTTGTGTTTAAATTGTTTTAAGGTGAACGAGACAAGCTTGCCTGGAGCACCAGCATCAATCCCACAGCAAAAACTGACTGATTAAATAAACAGAAATTTCTCTGTTATTAGTGCTGTTTAGATAACTTTGAAACGCTTATTATTCAAAGTAGATGAATTACACAACTATTTTGCCTCTTTTTGGCTCAAGAAGGAGTCAGTGAATTTCCTTTTTCAGAGCAGAGCATTTGTGCTTTTTTACTGTGATTCAGGGAATGGCTTTGTACTTTGAAACCGATGCACGGATGACTCACGGTGACACATTTTGTGTTGGCAACGGGCCTGGTCTCGAAAGCCTCGATGCACCATGTGGTCCAGGCTGTGCCTCTCCAAAATTCAGGCTTGCAGCTGTGGTGACCCTGGGGGACCGGCTGCAAAGGGATTGAACCCTAGACCACACCAGAGTGTGAGTTAGCATCAGAGCTGACTAGGGCAGACTTTCATCACCTTTTCTAGTTAGAGTGCATCCTTATATTTGTGAAAAGTTTCATGGGTCACTTCCAGGTTTTCCTTTCTTTTTTACTTTCTTTCCTACTTTTTTTTTTTTCCCCACTTTTTTTTCCCCAACTTCACACCTGCAATAACTTCATTGCTTAGTCCTGGGCAGTGAGGAGGGTGCCCATCTGGGACTGAGGGATCCTCCTGGCTCTCGTGTGATTTTCTCTTCATTAGCAGCTTGGGAATGAGACAGGGAAGGGGCCACATGAAGGAAAACCCAACAGTGAGCTGAAGCAATCCTGCAGGACAACATGGCCAGGCATTCCCTGGGATGTGCATGAAGGAGCAGAGCCTGCAAGGTGCACCAGCTTATTGGAATAGGCTGTCCAGGGCAGTGGTGGAGTCACCATCCCTGGAGGTATTTAAAAGGTGTTTAGACGAGGTTCTCGGGGACATGGTTTAGTGCTAGAGTTAGGTTATGGTTGGACTCGATGATCCTGAGGGTCTCTTCCAACTGAAATGATTCTATGATTCTATGACCTCAGAGCTGTGGGTACACATCGCTGCTCTCTCTGTTCTTCTCCGCTCCCTGGGCAGGGACACGAGCCACATCTGCAATGTGACCCAGATCCTCTTTGCATCCTCATGGCTTCACGTCAGGCCATGTTCCTGCAGATTTACATCATGGTTTATGTCTGTGGTTTATGCCCACTTTGTGGGCATCCCCTGTTTTGGAGCTGTGGTTTGTTTGTTTGTTTGTTTGTTTTTTAATGCAAGCCAGCTAACGTGTCAGGAAGGGTGGGAACGTGGGCTGGGTCTGCTCCCCAAATCCATCCTTGCTGCAGTGAGAGGAAAGTCACTTCGCACCCGAGTTGTCCCTGGTTTCTATCACCGTAAGTGAGAAGAGACGGAGTGGTGCAAAAAGCGTTTTGGAAACTGTGCTGTTTAACTCTCCCTTTAGTGTGTAATCTATCAAAGTAATTACATGTGGCTTGGGAATCTCCAACTGCTGCAAAGATCTCATTCTCCTGTAGCTTTTCTATTTCCATCGGATTGAAATGTTATTGTTTCATTCACGTTAGTTTGCATTTTAAATAAGGAGATAGGGGCAGAGTGGCTGATTGGTAACTTATTCTCTGCATGGGTAAAGATAAGCATTAATCACCCTGTCATACTCATGCTTTCTCTTTCTTTATGAATCTCAGACATCAAATTGCAAACAAAGGGGAGAAAGAGCCTGGGTCTCTATGACACTTGATTTGCTTTCTCCATTGGGTCTCAGGGAGGGATGGTGAGATACCCTTGCTGGCTGCTGGGACAGTCACTGGCTCTATATGAGCCGCATTTTGAGAAACAAGGGAACTTTCTCTGCCTTGGAATTTCATGGGTTTCTCTCTCCTGATGCCTTTAATTTTCATTACACATTTTACCACTGCCACGTGCCTGCCTCTTCGGTGTGTCAAGGCAGCAGATGGAGGAAAGAAAGACTGTGTGTGTGTGCAAACACCTCTATTAGAAACATCATCTGAAATAATCCTCACCGTAAACAACGCGGTGTGGCTCAGCAGCCCCTTGTATGCCATGATTTGCCCCCAAAACAGCTGTCGTGCAGCAGGCACGCATCCACACTGCCCCAGGAGGCTCAGCAGCCTCCGGGTCCATCATCCCTCCGCACTCCCGGGACACGAAGCACATCAGCCACGGCAGAGATGATCAATGGAGGTCACATTAAATGGGAGCAGAGGTGCAAGACTCAACACAGCTGGGTTTTGAGGTGGGGAACTGGAATCTGATCGTGTGAAGTCTCCCAAGCTCCAGGTGGTTCTGTAGCCCTGAAGCACGTGTAGGGTATTTTTAGTAAACCTAGGTTTACAGAAGGTCACAGAGAAGTAGAGCATCAGCATCTGGGAGACCTGTCATTCCGCTTCCAGTCTAGCAGGACTAACACATTGACTTATTTATGAGAGCAGTCAGCTCCCTTCTCTCTGTGTGTAACAATCTGCTTTGCCTCTCCCAGCACAGAGAAGTAATTTTATTGTCAACAATTCCGTGTCCTCAACAAAACCTTAAAGCAAGTTAAGCAAGATGTGAGGGAAATGGAAATGTTCCCAGATATTTATTTGTTTTTCATTCATTCCAAAATATCTCAGTCTTTCAGTATCTAAACCAACAAACAACAATCCCTGCTCTGGCCAAAAGGAGAGGGAGAGGAAATCATTTTTCAAAACATGAAGACTGCTGGATAAACCCTTGGCCCCAGCAATTCCCGGGGGCTGTGCAAGCCTTTGGGTATTAATGCCATGCTCACTTCTGTTGATTTTCTGCTGGTTTGGATCTAGCTCCATCTTCTATGTTGGAAGAGGGACTAGCAGCATCCCACCAACACCAGAATTTCCCACTTAGCTTTTGTTCCATCTCTTCTGAGCTGCACCAACAACCCTTCCTTGCAGGAGTAAAAGTACCTCGGTGCACAGCAAACTCTAAGCAATTCATTAAAACTTGCAAGGCAACATCCAAATACTTTGCGGCCAGTTGGAGAAGCCTAATCTGTTAGCTGGAAAATGTCCATGTCAAGAATGACTAATCTCAGCCCAGATGATACTTGGAAAATGAAGATATATGATGCTCCCTGCAGAAAAAGAACCATCAAAATGGCAAGAGTTGCTCAACAAGCATGAAGAGCGAGTGTGCAAGCCATGGCAGCACTGTTTGGCTTATTTATATCATTGTGTGTTGATGCATTTAGGAGAGGACACAGGGAGAAGTGGCCCTGGGCAGGCTCCCACCTGCATCCTCCAACCCTGCAGGATTTTCCCTGGAGCTGTGATTGTAGCAGCTCCAAATATCTTATTCCAGGCCTAAAACAAGAGCTGGTGTGGTCAAGAATGAAAAATCTGAAGCAATAGGGAGGGGAAGCTGAAAAAGAAGCTAAGGAGAGATGAAATGAGGGCTGCCCATGTGCTGCTATTGCAGACTGTGGCCCCCGAGACTGGGGGATTCCTGCCCAGGGCTGAGCTCTACCCTGAGCTGATGTGGGCACTGTATTTGTTTGATTTCATTGATCAGACTGTGATGGTACATCAAACAATGTTTGCCATGAGTATGAACGGTCCAGAGCTGGTTAGTCAGGGCGCGGTTGTTGGGACTGTCAACCACCGAGATGGGCTTGGCTGAAGATGGAGGCTCTAAGCTAAAACACCCCTGTGCTTCATCAATATAATAATTTTCATGAAAAAATGCCAGTTCTTATTAAATAATTGCCTGTCATAATTGTCTCTAAAGCTGTCATTACCAAGGAGTCAGCTGTCACTCACACAGATGTGCTCCTGGAGATGCTTCTGGCTAATTCTAATGAAATGGCCCAGCAGGGCATTTCTACAAGATACAGAGATAGCCCTGGGGCACAGAGGAGGGTGATGAATCTCTGCCCTGCCTTTCCCAGATGTTGGTATAGCCTCTCCAGGCTGCAGTGAGAAGCTGATCCAACCTACTGTTCTTATTCATTCTTTAGTGCTGGTCACAGGAAAACTGGGGTTGAAGACTGTGGAGATGCATCTGCCCATGGCAAGAGCTGCATTTCTGCATCCAGCACTCGTGGGCTGGAGCCACTACTTCTCCTTCATCCTTTCTTTCCCCTGGAAAAATTCCTTCTGCACTTGGGAGAACAACAAGGTTTGTGGTTTCGCAGAGAACTAATTCATTTTCAAAGGAAAAAATACGTTTGGGTTAAAGAAAGAAGAATGAATTAAGAAATTTATCAGGGATGAGAGGAACAGAGCAATTAATTTGGGGTTGACCTACAGCATGTTGTTTGCAAATAAAACGTCCAGTTTGAGCTGAAGTAAATCACCTTGCTTCATGTTTGGCTTATACCCCATCTTTTTTTTCTTTCTTCTTTAGCTTAGGACAATTCTGAAATAAAACAGAAGTTCAACATGTTTTTTTATTTAATATTTAGAAATGAGATGTGTTAGTGTTTCCGGAGAGATGACAAATGTTTGTTTGAAATATTATTTTTTGTCAATACTGTTTATTGAATTTAACAGGAAACCTCAAGTAGCTCTTGATTTCCTTCCAAAAATTCATTTGTCATCAGATTCACCATTCTTGGAAGAAAATTAGCTGTATATAACTGCTGTATACTTAAGCAAGAGCAGAATCCTGTGCTTCCAGGCTTGTAACTCCCCATCCCTTTGTGTCAGCCTTCACCTGGGTGACTTGAACCAAGGATGTCCAGAAGTAAGAGCACAACATGTCACCACCTACATTAGAGGCTTCATTCTGTAGGAGGGGACCTAAAGACATGGCTTTGCGGTAGGGGCGCATATAGCAGCTACGCAACATTGACAACGCAGGTATAATAAGCTTACAACAGTGTGTAATATATCCTTAAATGGACAAAGCTTTTACATTCTCCAAACAGATCTTTCTCATTATATCTTTTTGTACATCTTTCACTGTCTCACTGCAATGAGTCAAAGCACGTCTGATTTGGCTTCATCAAACACGGAGCCAGGTTCCACTTCTTTTAAGCATTTTAATTAATGCGTAATAAATAAGGAAACACATACATAAATTTTCCCCTACAAGTTAGACACAATCTTCTTGGCGTTCTCTCTTGAGTTATTTCGTTTAAAGTATCTGTCTTCCAGTGTGTCTTTTTTTTTTCAATCTGCTCATGCTCCTTCACTGCTAAAGATCAAATGTTTTTCCTTGTCTGTGCCAGGTATATACCAAAGAGATCCTGGACGAAGAGTATTTAATAAGGTCTCTAATAGGCTCTAAATATAATAATCCAAATAGCACTCAAATGGCTGGTTCCTCTCCCTCTTTATGTTTGGTTCAGGCTCTTTATTTTTGTTCTCAGATTGTGAGACTGATTTTATCATTAAAGATCAGATAAATCCCTTTTTTTCATCTAAACGATCCCTGCTTTATCGAGAGTTATGCAGCAGAGCAGAATTTCTCAATGCCTTTTTGACAAACCCGACAGGTCCTGTGAAACGTTTTGGCGCACTCAAGTTAGGTTTGAACTCTACCATTAAAGCCAATCCTGGTATTGCATTCATGCATTTATTAAAAAAGCCATTTCTTCATGCAAAAGGAGAAAATATCAGAGACATCAGTTTCGCAATTGCCCTTCTCAGCTCCCTCCTGTAAGCTGTGAACCCGAGAAAGTGGTCAAAGTTGGCATAACCCTGTAGCTCTGCTTTCCCAAATTAAGCAGTGCAGGAAATAGAAGGTAAAATAAATAAGAACCATAAGCAATGGAGAAAAGAGGTATTTTCAAGAATAGGCTGGGTACCCTCAGAGGGGGGTTGCAGTGTGCGGTTGGGGATGGAAAGTTGCTATATGAAAAAAAAGAAAAAAAGAGAATATCAAATAGAGCTGGACCTGATGAGAGAGAAATGAAGGTAACCAGCAGCAAACTGTGTAAGATTCAGGTGGTCAAGGAGGACAATGCGAGAAGGCTGGAGAAACGTGCTGTGTTGTGGAGATGGCTGGATGTGGGTGACCCAGCTGCGGTGCCTTGTCTGCGGAAGGAAGAAGCAGCCATGAGTCTAAAGCATCTCCAGAGGAAAACATTCACTGCAGTGATTAAGTGCTGCACAGCAAATCCTCCGGGCTGGCCGAGACCTGCCTCTGCTTTGGCGATTGTCCTCTATCATCCACACGTTGATTGTAAACAACAGCCCAGCAGGGAGCTAAGCTCGGAGAACGTTTAATTTCTGTCTTAAACAAAATCAAGTGATGCCTCCCTGAGCTGGTAATTCAATACAAGCTAAATGGAGGGAATGAGTCACACCGGAGCTTCCCGTTCCCACCAGCTCTACCTGCAGCACTTTACCTTTACCAGCCCCATCTAACTGCATCAGTCGTGAAGGAAGCAGCATTTGCATCCTTGCTTACAGCTACTTTTGAAACCACTTAAACGATAGGAGGTAATCAGAAGGAAAATGCGCTCCCACACTTCTTGCTTTGCTCATGATGCCACCTTCGCTGAGCCTCGCTTGCCCGAGACCTTATGACCCATTGCTTCATGAGAGACATCAGAGTGTGAAAGAAGTGTTTTTCAGTGTAAAACAAGCCCTCGCTTTTGTTCTTGCACACCCTGCTTTCGTATCCCTCCTCCTCCTTCAGCACTTTAGTGCCAGAGAAATAATTGAGGACATGGATGTTTTAATTTCCATGACTTGATTTCAGAGTTAGCAACACAGGGCTGTTAGAAGAGTCACTTCTCCAAGGTGCCACAAATTCCTTTAAACAACCATGAACATCGCTAGCAGGGCAAATTATATCCGCATTGGTGAAAAGGAATGCTTTTTCCCTGAAATCTGAATTTTGCTTTATTCATTTATAATATCCGTGTACTCACTCTGCCAGACTGGCATTTCATCTCCCCTGTGGATGTTTTTATTGCTTTTAGTCAAAGCAATATTACACAGGAGTTAGATTGCAGTATGGAATGTCAGACTTCCCAAGGGTCACTTGAAGGCTTCATTTAAAAATAAATCTTGCTGCAAAACAGAGAAAGTCATTATGAAAATGCTTTTGAAGAAGAGATTTAGATCAGATCTAGTTATTTTCTACCTCCTTTTGTTTACCTGAAAAACAGGAATAATAAAAACTTTCTTGTACCCAGGAGAGAATGGACAGTTTTGCTTAATGAATTGCTTAATGTCTCTGTCCATAAAATGCTGAATAAATTCAAGGTACTTCCACCATTTCAGCGCTATGTATGCTAGTCTCTCTCCATGCAAATTCATCGCAGTACCTGAATACTGAGCACTAATGAGAATTCTCTGCACTTAAATGGCTGAAATTAAAATATCGCAATTACCAAAGTATCTTCTGTTAGATGGAATTATTTATGAGAATGTGTCACTTAAAAGTCTCTCAGTTTCTACTGAATCAGAAATCAAGACATTTCAGGCTGTTGTCATTTTTTTTTACCAGAGTGACACAGGAGCATCTCTTCCTACATTGCAATGAGCTATTTGGGAGAACAGAATCCAAGATTTCTTATGTTGTCTTCTCTAACCGCTGTGGTTCAAGTAGAGTCTCTCAAAACATTTAAGAGCTGCATCTTCACCGATTTTGATGCTTATCTTTCTCATGCGTGGTCCTTCGTGGCAAGTGAATCTGGAAGGACTTCAATTTACTGTTGTGGCATTCAATTCAGTCCTAACGGTTGACCATAGAGAGCATCACCCCACCAAATAATTACATTTTTCAGTATTTTTGGTAGAGACAGACCTGAACTTGGCACTCCAGGTGCTTTATACCTCTCCTCACATCTTCATAACTTGGAGGGTTCATTTTCTAAGGCCACACTCAGACCCCCAACTGAACAGGTCACCCCTCTAGTACTTCGGGGCTCCACTGCAAGAAGTTTCTTTTCAACTGGAAGTGGTAAACAATATTAGAAGTGTGTCTGTCATCCATCATGAGGCATGATTTTGTAGGCAGAGAAATATCTTTTATTAAAATAATGAACTGAACTGAAAAACAAACAAGCAAACACAAGATCTTGGTGGCTTCCTGGGCAAGCAGGTCCTTCTTTGGTCTCAGGTAGGAGCAGACAGCTCAGTTACGGACCAGAAAATCAAATTTGAGCATAACTTGCCTGTTAACAGGCCAGCAAGTGGGACTCAGTTTGGTCCCCGTGGTGCAGAGATGCTGACACAAGAGAAGGACCGTGACACCCCTGGGTGCCTGGCAGCAGGAGAGATATTAATAATAATACGTCGATATATGTATTGATATATATTACAATACATGTATTAATAATATAATATATATTAATAATATGTGTCAATATATGTATTAATAATACCTATAGTCCCTGGGGTGGGGTGAGCTGGGGACATCCTGGTGTGCCCCCAAAGCAGGATGTGTCATGGTCTGTCTCATGTTATCTAAAGCATTGACAGTGGCTTGTCTCCGAAGAAGGTACTTCTGCTTAAAATACATTCCTTGGTTTAAGGGTAGGAGGGGTCACTGTGAATCTTGGGGGTTTGTTAGCCTTTTGCAAATAGAAATGTTTTCGAGAAGTGAATAGTAATATTGCTGGTTGTCCGTCTCTGCCTCATTGTTGAAGGGAGAAAAAAGACAGGAGAAATTAATTGCAATTGAAAGGTATCAGATATTAAAAGAATGAAGAAGTCGTCAGTCACTGAAATGAGGAGAATGTTTCATTAGAAAGCTAATTTGCCCTTTATTGAGACTGATGTGTGCAGGTCCCTGCCTGGCAGGACCCATCAGCTTTTGGCTGTGAGGCTCTGAGCAGAGCCAGCCCTCCCCTGCACACACGGGCCGATCCTGCCCCTCTTCCCACCCTACATCAACCCACCTTCTCAGGAAATCCTGGAGAAAAATAGAGCATCTTTAAAGCAATTTGAGACAGAAATCAGCCACCAGAGAGACCCACAGCAGCAAGGGCAGGAGCTGGAGCATCTCGCCTCTCCCGCTTCTCACCCGGGGTTCCTGGAGCGGCTGCCTGGGGAGGTGGTTTCACTGACCTTCCCTCATTTCATGCAGTAAAGGACATGACACATGCTAAAAGAATAGCGGTGGCATCCAATAACTTCTACATAAAAGCAGCTTTTTGCAAATAGACATAAGGAAAAGGATCACGGGACTATTTCGCTGTCAGATTTTGTTCAACAGCAGCATCAAACAGAAATGTGATGCGTTGGTTCACTGTTGGAGTAGCAAAACCAGATGTTTCTGGTGCTCCAAAGAAATGGTGCTTCACTTCTCTGTGCTTGTTCTGAAACCAGTTTTGAGTAGTGAATTAAAAATTAAAAAAAAAATAAGGGCTCTATTCTTGGCTATGAATATTTATGACAATATTGGACTTGCAAATCTAAGGTAATTTAAATGTCAAAACTGGTGTAAAGTCTTTCCTTTGGAGGATAAGTCAGAGAAAATTAATCTTGATTACAAGTCATAACATTGGGAAATTTGCATCTTAGGGCGTCAGTGATAAACACTTCTGTACATCCCCTTTTTAAGTCATGTATTTTACAAAAATGAGAATTAATTTTAATTAAAAAATAGCCCCTTAATTAGCCAGTTAGGTAATTCACAGGGAAATCCTGGTTGCGTTCATGGCACTGTGATTATTTCATCTTGCTAAATCACCTCCTCTTCTGCAAGGACTCTGTCTCTATAACTGTTTGGAGAGGGATGGTTTCTACCTGAGACTGAGTCATGTCTGAGACGACTGCCTTAGTGATAAAACCAGCAATTTTTGCACTGAAAGTCTTGGGCTTAAAAAAAGGAAATTATTTTAGTTAACGCATAGAAAAGGCCAGCGTAAGCAAGTGCCAGAAACATCAGCTGCGACGTCTCTGTATGCACAGGATGATGTTACCAGCAGCCACACTCAGATCCCTGAAAAGGACCATGAGTTACTGGGATAAACCTGCAGAGATTGAGCTCCCGATTCTTGCATTGCAGGAGTCAGGGCACCGGAGGCTGGTTTCTGCTCCAGCTTCTAGGTCAAGGTTTTCAGTCGTTTCTTCACAGACCCTTGCAGTTTTGAGAAAGGTAAATCTGAAAAACAACCCTATTGTTAACAGGCTGCAAATTGCTATACAGGAGTTTGAAATGCCGTGGGGAAATAGAGGTTTTTCTAAACCTGCAATCAGAATCTTAATTTAAGGAATAGCAATTTATATCTTTGCAGGCAGCCGCAGCTCCATACAGAATCTAAAGGGTTAATTAACCCAGCACCTCAGACTTGCCTCATCTGTCAGATTTTAGCCAATCTCAATGGTAGCTACATCCAGACACTTTGGGGTAAGGTCCAAAATAATTTATAATGGAAAAGAAGCCACCCCACAGACACAACATCTTCCCCATGCCAGTGTGGGTGGCTGGATTCTGCCTTAACGCAAAGTAGGTTACATAAAGACTGTATTCAGTAATGATTCCTCAGCAGCTACAGTAGAAACAAACCTGACATTTGGCCTGTTAGTCTCATTTGCAGCCTTATCCGATAGTATTTGGTCCCACATGTTCACTTTGCACTTAAAAAAAAAATCAATTTTGGGAACTGCAAATGCAATTGGGACTTGTCTTTGCTATGGTTTGTAGCAGAAAGCCGTGAGCTTCTTGATATGTTTTGCCTTAGCATAATTTTCTGAAAGACCATGCGGATCCAGGGTTACAGTGACCTTCCAGCTGCCCAGTTGGGCTTTGGATCTGCAGCTCACTGGGAGCTGACCTGTTCAATGCAGTGGCTTTTAATTAGCCAACACTTTATCACCAGGGAAGGATGGTTCTCATTCTGCTTCCCTATCTGCGCTAGATTTAGGATTTCTCTCTCTGCTGTCACCTTTCCTTGCTCATCACTTGAGCCAACATCTCCTTCCACACTGTCCCTACTATATGTGTATTCACCTGGTGATTCACCTTCACGGTTTTGGGACGCAGCTGGTCAGCACCCTGAAAACAGGAGAACCTCTGAGCCGCTTGGAGACACCAGGTCTCTCTGCAGCCTTTCTGTTTGTTTCCTCTGCCTGGCAAAATGGCTTTTCTCCAAAACCGTGCCCCCTCCCACCTCCTCAGGTTGACACCTGTAATTCTACAGTGAGAGCAGCAGAGTGCATCGTGTTACTGTAAAAATATTAATAAGGCCCTTTTAAGTAGTCTGCAAGTCTGTGCATGAATAATCACCCCTGTTTCTGTTAGGGAGCTCATGGTTTCCCATACAATAATGTTTTAAGACCCAAGGTGATGTCTTCACAGCAGCCCTCCGTGCCCATTGCAGCACAGGTAGGCCCATCTCAGCCAGCCTTAATGTCTCTACCTGTGGAAGGTGACACTGGCTGTGGATGGAGATGTCCAGGCTGACTGTGTCCACCTGGGAACCTCTTGCAGCAGCTGCTCTTTTCCCTGAAATCCCCGCTATTGCTGCACCGAGCTGACCAAGCCATTGCTCATTGCTCAGCTCTCATGCTCTGCTGTGGCTCCAGCTCCCAGCTGGGTCAACCCTTCCATCCATCTTGGGTGGAGAATGACCTGTCTCAAAGCTTTAGACATGGAAATTGCTCAATCAAATGTAGATGCACCATTGCACTCAGTTCTCAAGCCTCCTTTTAAAAAAGTAGCTCCAAGCATCTCCAGCTATCATGCCTTCATTTTTGTCCCTTTCTGCATTTATCTGAGCCATTTGTATTAAAATTTCACCCTTATAACACAGAAAAGAAAGAAAAGAAAAGATACGTACATCGACTGAGAATGAATGGGCTTTTTTTTCCACCCTCTGGATAGATTTCTTCCCTTTCCTATTCCAGCACTTCACATCCTCAACTCTCCATCTCTCTCTTGCTGTAAATACCCTCAGCAATGGGTGGACTCAGCGAATGTGCTGAGGAACACGCAGCGCTGTGGAGAAACCAACAGCCACACTAAGATCACACAGCCTGAAAAAAAGATAGACAATATAAAGATATAACATAAAAGATAAAACAACATAATGACGTATCTGGTGATTAAAGCTGCCCAACAAAGACAGACATACAGATGCGCTCCCACTCACGCTGAGAACACAAGAGGACCAAGTCGCTCCCAGTTCACACTGTATCCCTATTTTTGTGCCACTGGCATTCAGCTTATGAACTGGGGGATGAAATGTAATTAATGGAGGACACATAGCTAGTGTGTGATAAAGGAAGAAAGACAAATGTTGTTTTGTGTTAGTTTTATGCCTTGCCCACAGTAAGAATGAAAAAAACAAAAGGATTTGGCCAGCATAAGAGAGGTGTTCCATGAAATAAATATGCGCTTTCCTCTTTCAAAAATCGAAAACTGCCTGGCTGTGACTGATATTTTCTCAGGTTCAGTAAGATCATAAAGAACCTGAGACTTCCATGAATAGTCCCATGATGATAAATCAGTAAAACAAATCTATAAATAAAAATGTGCTTCTTGATTTGCCTTGGTCACACCGCTCAAGCGCAGCAGAAGGAGATTATTTTAGTCTTCTTCAAGACACTACCCAGTCAACACTTTTTCTTGGTAGCTCATCTAATCACTCTGATTAAGAGATGCATAGTTGGGTCTCTCAGAGCAGCGGGAGAGAGATTCGGGAGAGATGAGCACACGCTCAGCGCTACTTGACCTTGCTTGTTGTTGAGAGGTCAGCTCCATTTCTGAAGCAGAACATCTTGAAGGAGAGATGGAGATCTCTCCAGCCCACTCAAAGCCTGATGAGAAGAGGGACAGCTACCACCTCATGGGAAGGGCTGACATGGAAATAGGGACTTCAAGGGGGTCTTACATCATTAAGTTACTCAAGAGAAAGCTAAAACCTCGTGCTGCCAAATGTTACAGCTGTACCAAGGTTTTGGTGTCCATCAGATGCTAGACTAGGACAGGTGTCAGCTGCTGCCTCTGGCTGTGGGGCATTACTGTAGACTGCAATTAATCTGTGTAAACTGGAAAAAAAATTAAGACCGAAGATCTGCACTGCCACAGCTTAATAATGCAACTTGAGAAGGAACTGTAGAATTTTCTCTATAAACAGAGGAATGTTCCAAACTTCAGCTTTAAAGTTCGGACCCCCAGAGAGATAGTTAGATTTTAATTGCTACCTTAATCAACATTTATTAGTGCTAACCAAAGCTCCTCATGGATTTAAAATTCAACCCATTTGTCAACTACTAATTATTTTAAGCAGTCAAGCTGTTATTTTACCAGCTATGTTATTGTGACTTTTCAGCATATGTGAAATATTGCAAACAGCTTCATAAAATTTGATCCTGAAACATAATTCAACAGATAAATCATTCTTTGCCATGATCTCACTTGTCTCTCTAGACACCTATAACACCTCTTACCCTCTTCCACCTCCACCTGACCTGGCAGAATGTGCAAAACCAGAATCAGGTCCAATGTGCTTTTCAGTAGGAGAATGATTTGTTCTTTCCATTTGTAGTGGTTTGGTTTGTGGTGGGGTTTTTTGTTCATTTTTTTTTAAATTAACACTCGTATGTCCTGTCATAATCCAACAGAGTGTGGGAAGAAAACAAGCACAAGCACCACTTGATTTAACTGTTTGCTGCTCTTCAGAGTTAGAAATCTTTGCTTATGGTACTCCCATGCTTATGCTTTTTGCTTTATTTTACTCCTAAAACACTGACTAGTGCTAGCCTGCTCCCCATGACTTCATACCCATGTAGGCAAAGCCATCTGTTTTCATTACCGGGACTCGAATGATTCAATATTACCAGAACAAGAAAAGCTGAGGAATAATTGACTGTCACCATGGTCTGATTTTTTTTTTTTTGACTTGCTCTGTGAGAGAATATCCAAGCATAATAGTCTCATTCATTACAACAACTATCCCAAGCATGAATTGAAGAAGTATGGAATAACAAGCAGATGTTAGAGAAGCAAGGATCTGGGTATGGGCTTGCAAAATCAGCTGCTGTGATTTATTTGCATGGCAAATGCACCCTCATTAAGGCTGCCATGGCTGCCACCCCTTCCTCCCTGTCCCCAGGCTGCAAAACCCACACATCAGGAGCAGGAGCATCAGATGGTTGCAGTTGTGGCATAGAAAAGAGAATGATTTTCTTGTTTTTGACTAGGACATTGTTAGCCACCCTCAGCATAGAGAATCAGCCCACAGCAGGGGAAGCACCAAGTCATGGAGGGACTTTCTTTGTGTGAATATCCACCACGTGAACCCCCACGGCTTGTGCAATGCCCAATGGATGAGAAGATAGGCAAGAGGATAGACACAAAATAACTTCAAAATCTGGATTAGGATTACTCAGATGTCAGGAGCACTAGGCACTGTATGAACATTTATTAAATTATTTAGAGGGCTGACAAGCAGCAGAACTGGAGAAAATGAAATATGTTGTGATAAGCAATGGGCGATATTCCTTTGGCAAAAAACAAGTAGGAAGCAAAATACCAGCAGACAGCGAGAACAGAAATCTAACCGCACCGGCAAATTATTTAAGCATATTTCCAACCTGTCATTTGAAGCTGAAATATTATTTCGCCTTCAGTAGAATACATCTGCTGGGGTGGGTGAGGGGGAAATAGTAATGGAGACCTGCATGTTCAAAAGGGAAAATCAAGAACATTATTCACTGAGTTTTTGTTCAACCAAAAATATTGCCCCAAAGAGTGTTATGGATAACTAAATCTGAGGAACAAAGCTGAGGCCAGTAAACTGACAGCACACAAATTGACTTTATTCTTGTTTGCAAGCAAAATTGGGTAAATTAAATTAATTTACCTTGTAGCTCAATGTTCCCAATCTCAGGAAATTAAGGAGGAGGATTTCCTGAAGGAGGGAGCGGGGAAGATTTGAAGCTTTCTTGTTAATGATGACATGATAGATGAACATCACTGTTGCTCTGTCACTTCTTCCTTCCTCCCTCACCAGGTATAGATGTGGAGGCAATAGCCATCCTGGGCCAGAACCCTTCCATTTTATCTCCCAGATATCCCACTTAAGTCAGTAGCAGGAGGCCCTGGATTAACTGAAGTGAGATGTATGAGTTCCCCAAACCCATCTTCATCATCTTCATCATCTTCATCAAGTGTAATCCTAGTGAGGATTTGCAGTCTTTTTTGTTTGGGGTTGGGACTTTTTTTTTAACTGTTTTACTCTTTCATTTTTCTAAATAAACATTCTTTTATCCTTCAGTTTTATCAAGTGATACATGATGTACAACAAGACGTTCTGCAACACACAGTGGCAAACATTAAGAGGTGGTTTGCTGGCATTTAGCAAGATAATGAAGAGCTCTGAGGTCTCCAGGGAGTTTGATACTTAGGTATTACCCTTGCGTACAATTAGGAATAATAAGCTTTATATCAAACACTTACATATGAATCATACCTTTTTGCTATTACTTATGATAAATCCGGAAATACTTTAGGCCACAGGATTGTAACTATGCATAGAAATGAGGTTAAATGATCTTTTCAGGTATCCAGTCAAGCTTAGGAATGCCGTCATTATTCAGTGCTCTGACATCTTTGCCAACCCATCATGAGTTGTTCTGCATCACATGTTGTTTTTTATGAACAAATGATTTCTCCATGGAGGGAGATTTATGAATGGGAAAGCTGGTGGAATGTTTTTTGCCATATAGATATGATGGATTTTTTTGTCAGTATGCAATTTATTTCCATCTGTTCTGTATCTGATTAACTCCTGCAGAGTATGTGATTAACTTAACTTCTTGAGATCATTAGCTGCTCTGCATTCCCATTATAGTTCATCAGTGTGGGACCACACACAGGCTTGAAAATGTTACATGTTAGTTATTCTTAATATCTTAATCCACAATGACTGGTCGTTCTCTCATGATGGCAGTGGATCTAAAGAGACAAGGCACGTTACCAGGAAAACATCACTACTCTGGAGCAAACACAAGACACTAATGAAAACGGAGTTTAAGCCGATCCTCCTCATCTACAGCTAAATTAAGTTCTTTGGAGGAGTTTGTGTCTGATGTGAACCAGTTGGAGGCAACATTGCGGGCATCTAGCCAGCCGAGGGAGGAGATGAGCACTATCCCGTGAGTGGTTCTGGCCATGACCACATTTGTGCTGAACAAGTCCTGTTTTGCAGTAGGTTGCACATACTTGCCCCTTGCACATCTCAAAGTACTGTGCAGACTGCAAACAGTGCATCCTGTCACCGTAAGCCTTGTAGGAAAATGCATTTTCGTCTGGGATAAATATCTACCAATAGAAAACCCGAAACATCTTAATAGAAGCAAGCAGCCAGAGCTCATGCACAAGTCTTGTGCATTGTCCTCTGAGTTGTCTTTTGAGGGGTTTTCCTGTAGCGAATAAGGCCATTAAATGGATGTGTCAGTAACAAAGACTCATATGTCCTTGCCATGCAATTAATTATCAGTCTCATTAACATTAATGGATACTGGGAAGTAGAATCAACAGGATGGGACCTGCTCCAGTCACTTGGGAGCATCCATCTGATAGTTTATCTTCAGGCTTGTGTGCTCTCTTTCTTAAACTAAGCAACAGCACCTGCAGCTCCCTGTTCCCAGATCCCATCAAAAACAAGCAGACAGCTGAGACTCCTGCAGGGGTCTCAAACACACAGGTTTAGCCAATTCAGGCTCCTGTGGCTGGGGCCAGCTGAGTTATTTAATCAGAGGTGGATTAGGAAAGATGTGCCTGTGTTTGAGGCCTTCCTCTTTTTTTCTTTTCTCCTAAATAACACACATTTGATGTCCTACTTATCTCTGTGTTTAGATTGGGCGCACATCTGCATCACTGCCCTGACTGCCAGATGTTTACCTGCTTCTGCCTCCCATCCCCTGTCCCCATGCAGCTGTGTCCTGGCTTCAGGGTTTGCACCTGTAATTCATAGCTGATCGTAGCATTTTGATATCAGATACCTGTGCCTGTGAGCAATGTTTTATATCACTGTAACCTTTATTTGAAATGACTGGGTTTGATATTTAACACTTTTGAAAAGGCTTTGCTGGGGCAGAGTGAGGGTGCTCCTCAGTCTCTCCGGTCTGCACTTAGAGCTCCCAGAGGTGAATAAGGGAGATGTTTGGAATGAGATTAGAGCAAGATATATAGGATCCTTACTCACCTATAGCTGGATAGAAGAGATACAGGGATAATGGCGTGCTAACAACCAGAGGATTTTGTGGCCATTTCTCAGAATGTTTTAAAGAGAAAATATTACTTGGGGTTTGGTATCTTTTCTTTGGTTATTCATTAAGTTAACGATGAGATATAATGTCCCATCACCTGGATCTCCATCAGATATTTGCATCCTGCTCCTGGTTCTGAGGCAAGGGCAGCATCGCTTCACCCAGCTGCTGAAGCCCCAGGCGGGTGAGGGGATGCTCCAGTGATGCAGGATCCGACCGTACCCTCATGCAGCACCGAGTGAGCCTGCCCAGGGCACCCAGTGCTACCCACCTACGTCACCAGCCAGCTCCCGGCTGAGGGTGACAGCTGTGTCACACCGCGTCACACCGTGTCACATTGTCAGGGCTGCTCGAGATAGCAGCCAGCAGAAATACAACCTGACAGGTGAACCTGTCTGAATTAAAACCGGCAATTTGTAAAGATCGAGCTCCTGCTCAAGTACCCTGTTAGAGCTCCAAATCTACATACGGGCTTCAGCACTTGGCCCTGTTCCTATTTATCCAGGCTTTCTGTTCCCACAACAGGATGCACTTACCTGAGATAAGGACCAGTGCTGTATCCTGCAGAATGGACGCACACTCAAGCATTTCAGATTCTTTAGTTTATTCTCTCACTTCCATACTCTTTTAAGCTTCCCCCTGCAGATTTAATTTAAATATTTATTAAACGAATGATCTGAGAGAGGAAAGATTGGAAAGCTTTTCTATCAAAATCTAGTGCTAATACACTCTGAAATTAATAAAATGGCTCATGCACTTCCAGAAGAGTTGGATTCCCTTCCTAGGCTGTGATTTTTCAGCTTTCACATTCCTCACTGTATTAGATAGTGGCTACAAAAGCAGTTGTTGTTTTCTTCCATCACTCACAAAGGCAGATCTCTCCTGCCCTGTTGTATCTAACGAATGGCATTTAGCTGATAACCGCGAGATACTTGGCATGGAAATTCGGAAAGCTGTGCAAAGATGTGGTTTAATTAGATGGTAATTTATTTACTGGGGGGAAAAAGCCCTTTGGTTTTTTCATCAGATACATCCTGTGAATATCAAACATGAGTGCCATTGCCAAATGCTCCCTTTGGCATCCCAGCACCGTGTGCCTGTCCCCTTCCTGATTGGTCTTCCACAGCTTGCTGTGTCCAGGAATGCTGGATATTGTGCTCATTAAAGGCTGAAATTCTCCACTGGGTGGTTAAAAAAATGCTAATTCTGGCCACTGAGATAACTGGTAATTTTGTAAAGTACATTTAGTCGAAAAAGATTTTTTGGCAGCCAAACATTGATCTAGCAGAATGTGCTTTTCTGATTGACATATGCTAACAATACTGCCTCCACTGTCAGGGGGAGGATAATTTACTTTTCATTTCCATTGGAAATGAGGTGAACCAGAATGTGGTAGATTGTTACATCCCAGCTATGTGGTTTCATTGATTTGCTCAAAACCACAAATCAAATGATACCTCGCATCCACAGACCTCTCCATCATCACTTCCAGGAAACCGGCAAAGACGAATCTCCTCCTGAGATACTTTACAGCTTCTTTGGGCTTTCTCAACCATTTCCCCAGATGTGCCCTCGAAGGGTGGCTGGACCAGAGGAGAGTCTCTGCAAAGAGAAATCCTCCCCAGCAGAAATCGGAAAGGCTGACAGCCATTTCACAGCGTTTCGCAGCCGGCAGACAAGTGTTCTGTGGGGAAATGGAGTATGAGAGCAGCTTAGAAAGTCCAGGTGAGATTTTACCTGCTCAGCATCATCCACACTTCTTCTCTTCATTTTAATTGTCCTTCTCACATCCCTGAAGAGAAAGGGGGAAAAATTGCTCTGAGCATCCAGCTCACTGCTGAAAGGCACCATGTCTCTGGAGACGTGGCGCTGGCAGAGACCGAGAAGTTGGCTCTGCTGTCACCTCATTTATCAGGCAGCGGGGGAACAGCTCTGGTCTCTGCCACAAAATCACTGTCACAACTCAGAGCTAAAATTGTCCCTAAATCTCAGTTGCCCCCCATGTCTCCTCCATGGGTCTTGCTCCTGCTGACAGGGGATCCTGGCATGTCACACTTCGTTTGCTTTGTGCGACGTTATTCACTTATTTAGAAAAAAAGGCTGGTTTATGGGAAAACACAAGACGCAAGTTCAAAAATCTTTTGTGATCTCAGTAAAGAAACATTTTCTTATCAAAACTCTTTCAGTGACAATATTATGAATAGTTCTAGTTCTTGGCTTTTTTATCACAAATACTTCCAGTGGAGGTGTTTAACTTGCTACTGTTTCTCCAGGAAGAGCCTTTAGCCTAGTTTTTTACATTTAACCGCATAAGTGCTCCAAGATCTCAAAAAGCATCTACAAACACTCATTAACAGTCTGAACTCCTTTGACTTCATGTGCTGACGGACCACGGGAACAGTCAGCTGCAGGTGGCTCAGGTGACCGAGTTTTGCCGGGAGGGAAAGTGACCTCTAAATGCCTGTAACATGTAATATTGCCCATATTTCAAATACATATAAGACAAAAGTCTGGGCCTTAGGAGGGATGGGAAAACCTTCTTCGTCCAAAGTGGCCTGTGAGTCTGTGTTCCTCCAGAAGTCAACCTGGAGCACAAAAGAATAAACTTTTGCAAAACTTTTTTTATAGGACTCGTTTAAGCCCTCTGGGGAGTCCCTCCGTGAAGTTACATGCTCATCTTCTCCATCACCTTTGCAAGTGAGCTGATGGCTGCTTTTAGTGGTAACCCAGGGAAACCAGGGCAGCCAAATAATTTGAGGGACTACTTGGTAAAAGCAAATCATGTCAGCGGGAAGCTCAGCAGAGCCAGGGGAGCAGTTTTCAATAGAAAATACTTAGGAAGAGTCACAAACCTAAGCGCTGGCTTCTGCTTTTGTGTCACTTCATTTTGCTCATCCCTTCCCCTGTGTCTCTCCCACACTCCTATTTGGAAGGAAGAAGAAAACTCACATCACATTGAATTCTCTAGTCTCACACAAAGTCTGATTTTTGTTGAGCTGACCAAGAGAGTCTGATAGCTGCATTTTTTCCCTTCCAGAAACATGACTTAATTTCTATTCTTCTTCTCATGAGCTTACGAAGCCCTGGTTTTTTTTGCTCTGTCTTCTGTGTCCTGCAAAACCCTGTATCATTTTAATGCTTCTTGTTTTGGCTGGAATCAAAATTCCCTTTGGCAACAGAGGGCTTAGAGAAAGGCTGTGTCATTAGAGAGTCAGAGGAGCTGGGTGCCTGGGCAGGGCAGGAGCCCCACAGCCACCAAGATGGAGCTGAGAAGGTCGGTGTCACTGCCTTGGGGACCGTGCAGGTGTTGTACCCCTGAGGACTGGCTGAATCAGAATGAGTGTCACTGTCGTGTCTTTACATCCACTGAGTGATCAGGTAGCTCAGCCGTGCCTTCATGGGGACAGGGTCTAGGTACAGGTTTCTGCTGGGGGCTCACCTGCAGATAACATCCATGTCATTACCATAAGAGAAGGTCGTTGTTCTGTGCTAGACAAAACATGATTTGGTCCTGAGGACTAATCCCATCCCACAGATGCTGCCAGCCTGGTGTTTGAACGGCTTTTAGGACTGCACTGATTACAGGAGCGACAGCCGCATGGAAGTGGGTTAGTGTTTCATGCTCTCCTGCCAGTCTCAAACATGGTAGGATTGGATTTTTTTTTTTATGAGGATTTAACACACAGTCAAAGGATTTGTGGTGTCGGGTTTTTTTACACTAGAGAGCAGCCAGTGCTAAGCCTTTCCATGCCCGGCTTTGTACTTCTGCACCATGCTCGTGTTGCACATCGCTGCCCGTCACGATGCTGAGCAGAAACCTTGGGTCTCGTGGGTTCACACTGGTACAAACATATCACTTTTCCTGGAGTGAAGAATCAAACTGAACCACACTTGGTGACAGCAGAGACACGGCCAGACCGCTCTGCTTGTGCATCCGAACAGCCCTGTATACAGAATTAGTTTAGATCCAATATCACATAAGCTGTCATTTCCATGGTGAGTCAACATAAAGCCCAAGACTTTTAGGTCGAAAAAGAACCTGGACATGGTCTAAAACCTCCTTCCCACGAACAGAGCAATCTCTAAAGGTATATAAGGATGCAAAGGCTCCCACAGGTGTTCAGCTGTAGCCACTTTAGTCCCACTGACATTAGGAGTTTCAGTGCTCTAAAAAATCCCATAAAACACTTATACAAGTCTTCCTTCTCCTGAAGACCTTTGAATGTGTGGTCCTGGGGCCCCAGACCAGCTGCTCTTGCAGCAGGTGGGAAAATTTCCACTGTTTGAGGCATCAGGTCCGGCAGCCTGCAAAGTCACCTGGAAATGAAGTGTTACTGCACCGACGTGCACAGTGCGCTGGGGTCCGGACTTGCACAACCCAGCAAGCAGCTCACCAGAAAAAAACCCCGAATACTGAGGGTTTGCATGAGGGGGATTAGCTTTTCTAGTCTTTATGGTCCTTGAGGGTTTGTGTTTGCAGATAATTCTTTCCACAAATTAAAACCTTCTGCCTCTGGGGAAAGTATTGATTTTTTTTTAACTATATGAGAGTTTTGATACAAATCAAGACATGGAAAAAATCTTTAAATATAGCCTTTCATAGAAAGAATGCAATTTTCACACTTTTAACGCAGCAATTCATAAAAGAGAAAGTCAATGCTATTCTATACAATTTCCCAAGCTCTTTGAAGACTTCCCAGTACACTTATGGAATGAATCAAGGCTTCAAAGAAAGCTCAGAAAAGACTTTTTGAGTTCTGCGTAATTATATTAGGCGAGACTAATTTACAGGTAGGGCAAAGGTTTTGAATGAAAGCCAATAAACTCTGAAGCTCAGGTGACAAAGCATTTCCAGAGTTAAAATGTTTCCTTTTGCTGATGTGCGAACATTGTTCAGCAGTAGGAAAGAAGGAAATTCAGCAACTAAACTGCACTCCAGGGCTCGTGTCTTAGTCTGATCCAGTAAATGTGAGCAAATCATTTCACCCCTGTGTGCACCAACGCAGCCCAGCTGCATCGTGAAGGTTAAATAAAGGAAGCAGGTTCTTTACAAGCACGAATTACTCTGTCGGTGAAACTGTCATTTTGGACCAGCTAAGAGCTTGGTCTGTACTGCTTAATGATCCTTCTTTGTGTCTTGAAGCAACTCCAAAAGATAACTCTTCTTTATATGCAGGTGGCTGTGAGATGTGTTATCTTTTAGAAGCTTGGAAAACTGCTATATATTTAACAAAGGAGGCCCTTAACAGTTTGCATTGGTGGGGTGTATCTAAGAATGTCCTCAGTCCACAGAAGAGTTCTATTATTATTACCAGTATAAATGAGAGGTGATGTTCTCACCATGTGGGTTGCAAAAGACAAAACCCAGCTGGTACTTTCGCTAAACGTGTGGAGCTCTGGAGCACAAAGCCATATAGAGACTTGATCCATCTAAAGAAATCTTTGGCAACAACAACACTACCTATCTTCACTGAAAGAGAAGTTGCATCTTTCTCACATTTATGAATAAAGAAACGTAAGTGCTTCTGATTGCCAATGAACCTGCTCCCCATGTGCTTATGTGCTTCTTACTTTTTTTTTTTTTTTTTTAATGGATCCTTTGTAGCATCCTGAGGTTGTGGTTGAATTCTTTCTCCATCTTTCCATTCATCGCTGGCATTTCTGGATCCCTCCAGAGCAAAGAGACCACACACCTGCACTAGATACTGGGTGTCTCCATCCCAGCAGACAGAGCACCCGGTTGTAGATGAGGCTTCCCTGGTTTCACAGTTTGCAGGGAGATGTGGGGTTGGCTTGGGTTGCAGGGTTGGTTCTGTATGCTAGAGCGCTGAGGTGTAAGACATGTGGCTGTCTGGGGAAGAAGTTAGTGACCTTGTAGCCCTACCACAGGGCAAAGTCCCTATTGGTTTTAGTAGTTGCTTCCACAGTGATTTGGAGCACACAGTTTAGTACTTGTTAATATTTTTAGATTTTAAAACTTGAAAAGGCTTTTAATTTGTCCCACACCCATCTCAGTGATGTTCTGAGCATCCTCCCGAGCTGGACAGCAGAGAGGACAAGCCCCAAGGGTTTGCATGACAGGTCACCATCCCACTGCAGCAACTTGGCCACAGACACACAGGCAAACCCTGCACGTGCCTCGATTTCCCTGGGCGGCTGTTTCTTAAGCTCAGTTCCAGCAGGGTTTTTAGACAGCCCTTAAGGCCCTCACAAAGCCTTCCTGCATTAATTTGACACAAACAGTGACTTCCACTTGATTCAATCACTGCTTAATTTGATCTTCCATTTAATTTTATCAAAACTGTAGTAACCAAATAATTTGTACTAAAAACATTACAACTTCCACTTGTTTATTCTGATCAACTTTTATCCTCTCAGGCACAAGGTTTATTTGATAATTTGATTATAAGATAACAAAACACTCATTAAATCTACAAGGAAAGGACGGAACACAAAAAAAAGTAAGTTAAAAAAATCCTAAGGACGGCTCATAAAAAAGAAAAAATACAATAACATACTGTTATTTAGAAGTCATGCTACACACAATGAAAGCTAAGAAGGATCCTGCTGTTCACAAGATGAAAAGATCAATGGCCTGTTTCAGTTGAGACATTTATGGCAATGAACTGCACTGAAAAGGGGAAGACAACATAATTGGATGCGAATGAATTTGCCCTCTTTGAATGTTGATCCATGCGAATGAACATATGTCAGTGGTTTTTGATTTTTTCCCTCTGTGCAATAAGCCTTCAAAAGCCAGCAGAGTAAGAGACGGGAAGAGATTTCCACTGCAGGCTGTTTCTCTGTTGCTTCGAGAAATAAAACACAATCTCCTGCTCTGCTGACCTTTCTCATCCCTTGACTGTGCCACATCTCTCCTCCCCGCAGGTCAACACTTTCATCTCCTTCGTGTTCCCCATGGTCGTCATTTCGGTGCTCAACACCATCATCGCCAACCAGCTCATGGTCATGTTCAAGCAGGCAGCCCAGGAGAACCAAGTGTGCACCATCGGTGGGCAGCAGACGATGCTCAGCATGTCCATGGAGCCCAGCCGCGTGCAAGCCTTGAAGCACGGCGTCAGGGTCCTGCGTAAGTACTCACTTCTTTTGGCACAGAACGGGCTAGAGGTGTCCAAATAAATACGGTTTGAAGAGTAGTAGGTTGAAATTGGTAAACGCTTTCACCCAAAATGTATCTTAAATGAAAATTAGCTCTCTTTGGAAACCCAAAGTGTCCCCAGATGCTTCGACATTTGCCAAAGTTGCCCAATTCTTGTCTCAAAGCCCCAGACTTTGTTAAATAAATTTGTTTGTTCTCTTGTTTGCTCTCTTTCCTTCTTCATCTATTTCTTGCTGAGTCACCTAAAGTTTTCTAGGGAATTTTACTGTCTATATTCCACTATTTTCTTTTTCTCCCAGAGTCACTTTTCTGAGTCCTAATCTTCCCTTAAAGGATTAAGAAAAACAAAACATATAGGGAGAGGAAGCTAAAGAGATATTTGTGTATTGTTTAATTAATTGTGCTCAATGGAGGAGAAGCTGATAAATGAAAATTTCAACTTTAAGGAAAAAAACATATTTCATGTTCTATGAAATAGAAACAACATTATATCATCAAGTTTTCCTGTTTCTTTTTCTATTTCTGGCCAGCTCCAGCCTGAGCTTCCAAACAACTACATTTAGGGTAATCACAAATAATCCTTTTCTTTTGCCTTTTCTTGTTGATATGTAGTGCTAAAGAACAGACCTGCTCACACACAGACTCTCTGAAAAAGCCAGTAGCCCAGTATTTTAATGACTCAGTCAACAGCAACTTAAGCCTTGCATATATTGCTTTATTCCTTTTTCTGCAGAGCTTTGGTTCAGACAAAGTTTAAATAAAAGATCTTACAACCAGGAATTGAGATGTCCTGCAAAATTCTGGATGGCTCAATTAAATAAGCTGAGGAAAAGACCAAAGAATCTGGTAGCTTAAACTGACAGATGATAAAGCAAAAACTCCTCAAAAATAGTACCCCAAAAAATCTAATAAAGTGTGCCAGTGCTGGTTACGAACTATGAGAGTCCTCATGCACATTCGATGGTGAGAGTTTGTTAGCAGAAAGCTTTCTGACCCTGATTTCATGGCAAAGCTCTTGGCAGCTGAAGTGCTTGGCCAAGGCTACTTTTTCAACCAGTAAAGAAATCCCTAGAGAAGGCACCAAGAACCCCCATGAGATTTTTCCAGCGGTTTTTCACTAGGAATGCACCCACACCGCGCTGTGCCCATGCCATAGCCAAGTCACCGTATGCACCCTGGCTTCGGACGCTGTGCTGGGAGGTGCCTACTGAGAAAAAGGAGAAAAAAACCCAGGAGACATTAAATTCCCCATATCTTGTTGAGCTGTGGTTATTTACTCTCCCTGCACCCTGGTTAACCATCGTCCACCCCGTTAACCATCATCCAGAGCCTTGCTTCAGTGCTGAGCCTGCAAGGACAGGGCCACGCACGTCCCTCAGTTCCCCACTATCTTTTTCTGGTTCTAGATGCTTCTGCCTGCTGCAAATAAGTGAGAAGATGCCTTTTCTCACTTGCACTACAACATCTCACACCTCTCTCTGTCCTTTTAGTATTGTATAGTCTATCAACATCAAGAGAGGAGACCTAAATTTACACCTGCTGCTCCCTGAGCATTTCTCGGGGGTGGTGGACAAGCATCCCTCACCAACAGGTCTGTGTTTTCTCGAAGACAATGAAAACCAGCCCTTCTTTCTCCAAACAATAAGCATGATCTTCTTCAAATTTTTGCTTTTGTTACGTGCTACAAAAGCTGAGAAAAGTTAGCAAAAGTGAGGGCTTCGGTCTGGAGCTTGAAATGATGTAAAAGCAGGTTCAACGTGGCTCCATGACCAGCACAGATATTAAGGTTCATCTCTGCTTTGCCACCCCGGCAGCAGGACTGAGGTCCTTCCCTGCTGGAAGACAATGAGAGAGAGGTCGCTTGCTCCCTTTCTGGGCTGAGTAAGATCAGATAAATAAGAAATCCACCATCAATTTGCCTGTGATTCACCACAGCATGCAGGAAGGCTTTTTTTATCTGGCAAGTGTGAGCGAAATCCTGCTTCATTTCATTTTTCAGATGCACTTGATTACTGGAGCTGTTTGATTCACTTTTACTTTTGTCACCTGTTCCCTGCAACTATTTTTTAATAAACCAGGCTTCTGAGCTGTCTGAAAAGTAGCAAAAAATAAACAAGGATGCACATGATTTATCCTGGATCCATGGCAGCCAAAACCATGTACACAGTCCAGGCTAGTTTATGGAAGAGGATGAGAAAAGAAAAATGACACATCCTCACAAATAAAACTGTCGGCAGAAAATCAAAGCTTCATGGATGTTAAAGTATTTTCCATTTCCAAAACTGAACTTCAGCCTGAAGTACAGAGAGCTTGATTTTGTTTTAAGGGTGAAAAGTTTCAGAACTTGTAAAACTAGTGCTCAGAAAAGAAATTTGTGCAGTTTGTGGTGTGCAGAGTTGTTGGATGAGATCAGAGCAGCAAACGCATTTCTTCCTTTCTCCAGATCTACTGAGATTATGTATTTATTTACATTGAAATAGGAGCTAAAAGTGGTCGGGTTAACAGCTTCATTCAAAACAACCACAACATCATTTTCCTCCCCTTTGGTAGCATTTATGTGTTTTCTTGGCTCTGCCTGACTTTGGTCATGTACAAATTAATTAGGGAGATCAGGACCAAGGAATGTGTCAGCCCTGCTGCCTGGGAGCCAACTCGTTATTTCATTAAGCATCTGATTTCTGATTGTAATTCCCTCTCTGGTCTCAACATTCATCAGGTGAGAGGATCCAAATTCAGAGAGTTGGAAGTGCTGGCAGCTTCCCAGCTCTTTCGTGAGAATAACGGGGCAATGTCTGCACCAGTGCTGCCACTAAAAATACCTCCCACTAAGATATTTCATACCCTCCTTCATCCACCCAATATTCCTGCAATTTCTCCAGTTATAAACCACCTCCATTTTTTGTTATTATTCCTTGGCTATATTGTAGTGCTGGGAAGCTGGGTCTCTTGGGCATTGCATGATGCTTCATGAAGGGTGAATATTCCTGACCGTACACCCTGATACGCCGATCACTTGATAACATCCCAAAAAAATCTTAAACACGTACGTACACTAATGCACCCTTGAGAACAAGGAGCTTTCAGCAGGTAAAACCTCACGTACACTGCCCAGACCATTGCGTATTCAGACATAGAGAAACAGAAGGAAAGAGTTCTGGAACGGCACAGCTGAGCCCTGCTAACAATGCTGAAACAAATTAATGGGCATCAAGGGGAGGCTTTGAGCGTCCCTTGTGGACCTTGGTTAAGCCTATTATAGTGTGATCAGTTCCAGGTAGCATTTGCTCCCTTACAGAAGCTGCTTAGTGAACACAATTATAAAGCACTTAGAGAGGTTTAACCAATTAAAAATCTATCCTTCAGTCTCCCACAGCTGGCTGGGTGATGCCTCTGTAAGTTGATTTTTAGGAGATGAAGTCAAACCACATTTTTTAACTGAACGTCTAAGAATTTTAAAACTATTATTTCAGGGTCTCTACATTTCTTCAAGTAATACTAGACAAATGCCAAGTATTAATGAAGAATCCGTGCAGCCCACATTTCATCAACTTGTGTATGAATAATCCCTTTTCTGAACAAATGTTTTGAAGAGTTCATTCATTTCTTGTCAGTGATGTTCCGAGTCTGAGTTATCCATCTGAGGAGGAAAATGTTGCTATGAGATTTAATGTAACTATCCCACGAACAGGAATAACAAATAATGGCAAATACTTCACAGCCACAATACACAGAGGAGCACCAGTCTGAAAATCTGCACCTTAAGCAGTTGTATTTTGTAATTCCTATATTCTAAGGAAATCAGATTTGTCTGTATCGCTAATAAAAAGTCTGAGCAACTGCAAGTGGAGTTCAGCAAAACCCCTGCGATATTAAGCATGAGTGGAAGCTGAGTTTAGCAGCTGAAGTGACACATTGAAATTCAGAAGGATAAATTAGTTCTATAACGGTTGTATATATTTCCCAGAGATGTTTGTATGTGTAGCTTTACTTTCCAGCCTGCCAAGTAACATGAAGCGAGCAGTATGGGGTCACTTTATAAACCACGGCGGTAGCTCTTGGGACACAGAAACTCTTTTTTTCCTCTCCCAAGACGTGTCCCTTCGCTGGCACCGCAGCTTGGGCTGGCGAGACATTTCTGCTGGGATTCAGGATCTACTGCCTGCATCTCTGAAGACAACTATAGAGTGGGTCATGCCCAGCAAGCAGATTTTCCAGGTGTTAAATCCTGTCCATATGAGTGTTTAAAAAGTTAAGTGATGTGTTTTTAAACACAAAATCTGGCCAGGGCCTTAGTCATTGCAGAAGCATGAAGTAAATACAGCCCCAGGATCCCTCTGGTGAGCAGAAACTGTTCAGGGAGGAATAAAGGACACGTGAAACTCAAAACTGGAGAGGAAAGAAGAAAAGGGCTGCAGAGGATGCCAGCTCAGGTTAGACCTGATCTTGCCAAATAGAAAGAGCCTTGAACCTGGTGAGGAGAAGACAGGAACTCTTTTCCATCCTTCAAATGGGAAATCTTTTTTCCTTCTTCCTCCTTCTCCTCCAAACACCCAGACACCCCTGGGTGGAATGGCACAAATGAAGTTCAAATGGAATAAAGAAATTTCTTTCTTTGCCCCAAAATTAATTATCTTAGAAGGAAACTGGGCAAGACACCCTGGTTTGCACTGTCATCAGGGACGTGCTGCTTGCACCCTGTTCTTGGGACAGCTCTTAACCTTCATTTTCTGCCTTGCTTCTATGGATGAAATGAGTGCCAGTGTATGATTTAATCACCAGCATGAGCAGGGGTAGGAATTCACATCCATTTTCAAATCTGTCAGCTGAAGCCACTGAAAATCAGGACTGGAGAATATAGTCTGAGTAAAATATGTTGGGTTTGCATGCCAAAAGATTTTCTGTCTCGCTTCCATTAACAGAGAAATATTTAGGGGAACATGGCTGCTTTCAAGCAAGATAGCATTTTCTACCCCTTAATCCAAAAAAAGAAACAATCCTTCTGCAGTAAAAAAAAAAAAAAAAAAAAAAAAAGAAGGAAAATGGTACAGAAAAATAAAACGCGAAGCTCTGGCTGCTGAGAATGGAAATTAAGGAGTCAAATCTAATGTTTACGCTGCTCAGTAACATGTGCAAGAGCACAGGGGGATTGTATCCAGCAAACGCTGAGTGTTTTCAGTGGTGCCTAAAGGAGCTGAGGGCTCCCCAGGACCATTGCTATTCTTAGTTTCTCCTTCTTTGCTCTCCTGAGCACTACTGGTGCATACTGGTGGTCCCCGATCTCTGCTGGTTGTTATCGACTTTTATGGAAATCCTTTCTTCTGCAGCCTTGTGACCCAAATACCAGCATAAGCAGTTTTAATTTTACTAGGCTCATCCCCACCCTTGCAGCTGCCACAATCCCTAGTTTGCGGGCCTCATGGTATAAATATTGCCCACAACCTGTCAGGTAGTGCATCATGTTAGAATAAACAGCTCCTCGGGGTTGAACTAGGCAGTGCCAGCTCCATCTACACTTGGCCCAGCTTTTACCATCTCTCATATCAAACGGTACAGCGACACCCGCTTCCCTTTGTGAGAGATTCTCTTTGACTAAGTAAGCACATAAAACCCAAGAGCTTTGAATACACGAGGACTTTTTCTCCAGAAACCAGCATTAATGCAAATCCCTGACATGAACCCCATAACACTGTCATATACATTACTAGTACCAGCTGGAGTGTGTATTTCTTGGGCAGAGCTGGAGACATGGTCATCGATGAGATGAAATGCAGAAAAAGCTGCGAGATGTTACTCAGATGGGTCAGTACTGACCCAAACATCTGCTGCCTTTGCTTAGAAATTATGACATGATGCTCCCCAACTGTATGTATTTATGCTCTCTTTGAAATGCAGCAAAAAGGAAATAAATTGGCCAAAATCATCTGAATGAAGCTATCAAGGAAGGTTGGACCTGAGCTTCTCTACAGGCACCAGTGGAGGTGGCTGGAAGAGGGAGCAGCATCTCTTTCCTTGCTCTCCTGGAGAGAAAGGAGGAGAGGACAGAGGGACACCCTCACCTGGGGCCATCCCAGAGGGGATGGGAGAGGCAAAGCCAGCAGGAAGACAACAGCCAAGTGCTTTGTGCTGCAGCAGCTCCCTGGGTCCCACATGAGTTGGCAGCAGCAGCACATTCCCCATCACCGCCCCTGCCCTGAGTCACACCGAGCCTCAGATGGCCCCCGAAGAGGGATGGAGGGCTGAAAATCACTCCCAAATGTGTCTCCCATACTCAGTTAAACCAGCCACCGTGCACTCACTGTGGTCTTTTTACACATTATATATTCCTCCATGCTCATGCTAACCCAACGTGAGCTTTTTGAGATGCTGGCCCTGGAGAAGGACTGTCTGCCAGTTTCAGCCACAGGATACACACAAGGTAAAATCAAATACTGAGTTCAGTCTAATATAATTTAACTTCCAGGATTGCTTCCACATCCAGTTTAGCCTGAAAATCAAAATTGGCACAGTTTAAATCTTCTTTTGCACAATGAAAAAGATGTCACTCAAAATTTATGTTTCTCTCTGCAGCACTTCCTGCAAGATGAACAAACAAGGGCTCGGTCTCCGCCGCTCCTCCTGCCTCTCTCCCCTTCTTCCTTGGGCTGCAGTTCAAATGGGCAGAGAATAGCACCATTATAAGACAAAATAGAAAGCCATAGGATGCAATAATTCAGGTTTTAATATGTGTTTACATTGGGAGTTTGATTTAGGGAGACGCAGCTCAGTGGAAGGATCATTTCCCAGTCCGCTTGCTCAGGTCCCCTCTCTGCTCCCCAGCCCTGGGCTGATCCACAGGTTTGGCACCTTGTTTGCTCCAATGTGGGAAATATCAGAAGTCCACAGAGCAGCCCTGCTCCTATTAAGACCATACTGAATTAATTAGAAGCGGGGGATGTATCTGGTTTATTTTTAGTTCAAAAAAAAGAGGCAGGAAATCGCAAGCCTCAAAAACACCATCCTGGACAGTCACCCCCAACACGCATTGGGTCTAATCCTTCCACTGCTGTGCTCAGCTCCACCAGGCTGACCTGCTCCATCTTGCACCAACAAAGAAACCCCTCTGTTAAGCCTTAAGATGGTGGAGAACAGGTCTTAAGAGCCAATAACAGTAATAAAAATAATTTTGGCAGCCACTTTGCCCATCACATGTTTTACAACTCACCTGTTTTGATAAGCCTGTACTCAAAGAGACAGAATACAGCTGCAAAAGGCACCAGGTATCTGGGAGAAAAGGGCATTTTTACCCTGTGTTAGATGGAAGTTAATACATCCCCACATTTCAAATCCATCTCTGGAGAGGGGACCCAAAAGGGCAGGATTGCCACCCTAAATCTGCTTCATCCCTTGTATGATAAAACTGAAACATAGGGATTAAGGGTGACAAATACAGGTCAGGGTCTCCTAATCTGCGTGGCAGGGGCTGGCAGCACAGAACTGCTCAGCTTGTTATCCAGCTGGGATTTCAAAATCAGACCATAAGTGTCTCCAATGCACTTAGCTATGTGTTTAATAGAGTTTTAATTGCAGAGTGATTGCATGTGATATTATAGAATTACCAGAGATTACTTAATTGACTATTGGTTTGCTGAGGTTAAACAGATATTTCTCTCAATATGTGTTTTTGCTGCTATAGATCCCTGCCTCTGTATTATTTGGCACAGCATTGTCTGAGCAACAGAAGCAGAGCTCTTCCACCAGGAGAAAACCACTTTCATTTAACATGTTGGTAAATTTAACAGGCAGATGTGTAAGACACTTAAAATTGGCTGTAGAAAGAATCCAGATCCTGCTGTTCTTGAAGAGCTGCCTTCAGGGGTAAGCAGCTGGAAAGTGCCGGTATTTGGAGGTTTCTGCAAAAATTATGATGTGCACAAATGAACTTGTGTTGGAAACCATTTGGAAAACTGCTTTCGCAGCCTGAAAATCCAGTTAATCCTGCACAGGCACTGGGAAAGCAGATGGACTGGAGCTGTGATGTTGGCTCCTTCCCATTGGCCCAAGGCTGATGGATGGAGAGGGAGAGGCTGGAGAGAATCGCTTCCCCTGTAGCCCCTGGAGGCATCTCCTGGGGCATCATGGGTGGAGTGCTCCATGCAGGGCAAACCAAAGGTCCACCCAATAGAGAAATTAATTTCTAGAGGTAGCCAAATGCAGGTGCCCAGAAATGTGAAAGAGCAAGGCTGGCATCCAGCACTGCCCCTGAGATTCTCGGTGGATCTCCTCGCTTCTCCTGTGCCACATGTCATTTCTGGGCTGTCCCCATAGAAGTCCCAACAAAGCTCAGGGCAGGATCTGACACAGGTCAAATTCATTCACTTGATGGCATCTGAAGAGCCACTGGCCATCTAGTGATGAATTACATCTGCGATCACAATGACCATATAGCAGCCAAAGATATTCAGATTGAAATAATGAATTCACTTGGACAAGAAAATAAAAACAGACCCTCTAGCCTTTTTTCCAAAACACGTCCCTTCAGCTGCCTAAAATTTTATTGAATAAATGATTTTTGCAGCATTCCTGGAAGATGTTCTCATACATCATGCAGCCTGATGCTAAAAGAAGATAACTATTTCCATTGTTAGTTATGTGTTTAATAACAGAAATAGCATATGGAGTGGAAGTAAAGCTGTGAGTACAGAGCTGGACACCAGGAATTATTTAATTTCTGTACAAATTAGGCAGTGACACTACTAGTGCTGACACGCACAAAAATAGGGCACAGACACTTCCCTCCCCACTGTGTCACTGAAGCCTCCCCTGTGCCTCTTGGCTGAGAAATGGTGATAGGGAAATGCAACCACAGCCAGACTTGCTCCTCCTGGACAGTGTTTTTCAAGGAAAAACACTTCTTCTGCAGATCTCCTCTATGAGCTATGGCACAGTCCCTGTGGGATGACAGCATCTGGGTTTGGGACATATCCACATAAACATTTTCAATCCCAAAGCAGAAGGAAAAGCAGCTTTTGCCTCCACGTGCCAAATCCGCATTGCACTGGTGGTGCGTAGCTCCGTAAAAGAGCTTTGCTGCTCCCTAGCCCTTTACAGGTCACATAAAGGACAAGAGTGATGTGGCCCTTATTCTCTGTAGAGCAAATCTGGGATAAAAAATTAACATAATTATTTTATTTAGCCTTGATTTTCTTCTTGTCTTTTATTGTGTTATGTTTTAACTGAGATTTCTTTATTTCCTGCTAGGATTCTGCCAGAATCCTGTCATTTCATACAGAGGTAGAAATGCATATTACAAAAGGAAACAAATCTTTCTCTTGATTGTCTGTTATATCTAGTCTTTAATCTAAATTGACAAACACGCTCTACCAGCAGCACTTTTATCCTTCAGAGTTGTTGCATTTTATTTTCCTTTGTTTGATATCCCTCGGCAGGAATCTGGAAAAGAAAAAAACTTATTGTCTTTCTCTGCTTACCATTGTATTAATCATTTTTATTATGGTAATATCCAGACCCAAGTGTCTTGTAATCACTGTCTCAGGTATTGCACAAATGTAGAACAAAAGAATGAGCCTTGATTCCAGAAAGCAGCTCCCGAGGCTGTTTAATGATCCCCAGCACTGCGGGGACTGCGGCCAGTGGCTCCTTGTAACAAAGTAATGGGATTATAGTGTCCCTGGCTCCTTGTCTACCTGGATGAAAAACACACACTAACAGTCTCTGCAAGTACTTTGAACAAAATACCCAATGCCACAAGGGCATGAAACACAAGGACGGATGCAAATACAATTTTGTTTTAGCCAGTGTCTGAACTAGACATCAGCAGTCTTTTATCCGTATCATACCTTCTTTTGTTCGTAATGTCACTGCCCCTGTACTTACAGTGATTTCCTAATATTTCTGTTATGCTTGTTTTTGCAGACATCTGCACGCTAGTTGTCCCTCAGGGTTATTAATTCTTTGCAAACGGCAACAGAAGGACAAAGTGGGGCTTTAGGAAAATAGTTTACAGTGATAAACACCACACAGACACGTTCCTTTTTCACGCCTGGTGAAGAATTGCTCACGAAAAGTAATGGGCTTTTTTTCATACCTTGCAGGTGCTGTGGTGATTGCCTTTGTGGTCTGCTGGCTCCCGTATCACATACGGCGTCTCATGTTTTGCTATGTCCCCTCCAGTCACTGGACAGAGTGAGTCACGATGTGGGGGACGAGCTCCCCCCGTGCCGGGAGGGGTGGTGGGGTCAGGCTGGGGCTGCCAGGAGCAGAATTTGGGATGGAAATGGGGATCTGAGAGCAAAGGCATTCTCCATGTGAGGGGTTAAAGCCTCAACCTCTTAATTATTGTTTTGCTTTTCCTTTTTGCATTCCTTACCATTATTGTCAGCCAAATTATGAGTCCCAGTTTTATCATTAAATCCCCCAGATGTGGCTGAAGGAAGTGTTGGCTTGAACCAAAATGCATCTGCATGCCCTTCCTTCTTCTGTGGCTGAGACCACAGACCTGCCCCTGTTAACAACAGTGATGTATATTCACCCGTGACGGTCCTTGATGAAATGACATTTGGACGAGGGGTTTTATACATCTGGAGTGGATTGCTGTCTCCATGGTGGAGATATCGATCACTGGCCCTAAGATGGAGCAGCTCCTGTCAATGCACAATTCAGCTTCACGATGTCACATTTCCTTAGTGACAGGAGGGATTACACAGGTGGGGAAATAACTGTGCTGCTTACTGAGGCTGGGGCAGCTTATTTACTGGGGTTTGCAGGGAGTGGATCAAAATTAAATTCTAGTAGTTGCCACGGATTAGAAAATGTCCAGATTCTGAGAGAATTTAGGGATAATTGCACGTCTACATTAAACGCACTTGCACAATTCACAGATGTGCAAGGGTACATGAACAGCTCTGTTTCTCAGCAAAGCAGCCATGGAACTGATGATTCGTTTTAAATATGCAATTAAATGCTAATGCTGTCTGGGGATATATGCCCAGGTAGCCTGAGACTCCATGAGATGCGCTCAGTGAAAAACGTGTCTTTCGTCTCATGGTGTTATGTCCCTCATCTCTCAGAGACCAAGTCTGTTTCCTACAATGAACAGGAAAAGAAAAATAATCTACAATACCAAAAAACAGAACAACTATGAGGCACTAAAATTTCATAAACTCCAAGTGCAAAAAATAGTAATTTAGCAGTCTACTGGATGGAACTGTACATCCGTCCATAGTAAAAAACAAACCCTACCTTCAATCAAGAGAACAGAGCTCTAGGCACACGCTGGCACAAACTGTTGTTTCTTGTTTGTTTTCCTATATGAAAGACACTTAAAGCGGCAATCAATTATGTAGCAACTGCGTTTGCTTTGAGCAAGAGAAGTCTCTCTGTAGTTAGTGCGAATTTATGCATTGTGGTTGCATTAACTTATTTTTTTCCTTCTTTTAAAAGCCATGAGCAATTTTAGGAAAACATTGAATTTACAGGTATATTACGAATGGTGAACCATCAGTACGGCAGCTTATCAAGAGCTTGCAGCAGCTTGACGTGTTCGTTTATAAACGCATGTGCCTAACCCCGAAGAAGAGAAATTTTTGCTATATTAATTCTTCACAGATACATAGAGAAACTCTGCTTGTAAGAGCTGGAAGGGCCACACAGTGCTTGGCAGTGCGGAGAGGGTGTGGAGGTGTTGGTGATGTACTCCAGCACACACCTATTTATCTTTTGTTAGACAGTACTCAGACTAACAAAAAGGTCTTTCCATGGAGATAAATGATCCTGTGGAACGTCTTCCTAAAAATGAGACCCACATTGTTTATAAACACTTTGCCAGCTCAGAGCTGTTGATCTCAGTTGTCCCAAGGAGAGATATTTCCAAAGGAAAAAAAAAAAAAAAGACTCTAAGCATTTTCAATAAATTCTAGTTGAAAACATTATATTTTAAGGTCAGGATATGTTTCCAACACATGCTATCATCAACTTATCCCCAGAATAGAGACTGCTCTCCCAGATTACAGACAAATCCCAACTCAGGGACCGCTGAATGAGCTGGTGCAGCTCTCGCTGCCAATGGGAGGGCGGCTGCATCTGTTACCGGATCCTGGCTCTTCTGCAGGCTCTGTAGACCAGAACCGCAGCCAGAAAAGTCAAGCTAATGTATATGCGTGACACAGAAACAAATTTCCATCTGGCTTCTCAGTTTCCAGAATGCCATTTTCAAAGACAAAATGAAAGCATGAGGTAAATATGATGGCATGAGGTCATAAATAAGTTGCTGCTAGTGACTGGGGTAAGACCTTTGCAGAGGCATTTGACTGACATTTGTGCAGCTCCAACTGAAAACACAGATGTTCTCCTGGTGGCTCATGCACCATTGCTAAGGCCATACCCCCAACCAAGAAAGGCTAGCTCATGGTTTTCTCACCCTTGTGACTTCATATTATTGCAGTTTTCCACACACTACTTAGATTTTTATCTTTCATCTGTCCTTGCAGCTTCCTTTTCAACTTCTACCACTACTTCTACATGCTGACAAATGTCCTTTTCTACGTCAGTTCAGCAATCAACCCCATCCTCTACAACCTGGTGTCTGCAAACTTTCGACAGATCTTCCTCTCTACTCTCACACTCCTGTGCCTGCCCTGGAGGAAGAAGAAGAAACGATTGGCCTTCACCAGGAAATCCAACAGCATCTCCAGCAACCACACGTTTTCCAGCCAGGTCACAAGGGAAACTACGTACTGAAGCCAAAGGAGGAAGGGAAATGCATTTCATCGTGGAGTAAAAACTTGAGAGAGGCCTCTGTGACTTTCATGCATGGTCTCCAAATTCACATAACACGAGTGCATTTAGCAAAGTCGTTTTTGTTGGAAAAATAGGCTTTGTGCTGCCAGTAACTTTGAGGTTATTTTAAAGCATTGGCCTTGCCTCTTGTGAGTAATGTCTACGCGTTTTGTAACTTCAGTCTGGCATAAATCCAGGTGCAGTGTTAACTGGGAAGCCAAAATATGTTAAACTTAGGCAAAATCATACTGCATTTCATCCTTTTCTCAGTGCAGAGATGCCATGTTCACATCCAAGGGTTTGTGATCACGTCTCTTGGTGGCACCGAGCAGAGAGTCTGACGAGGAGAAAGCAGGTTTGAACAGAAAGGGATGTTTTTGGAGAATGGACATGCTCATCTATGGGATGTTCAATGAACAAGGAGTGAAAACTCAGGGAGCCAGGTGGTTATTTTAGAAATATAGCTAAATTATGATTAATATGACCTAGGTGCTCAAGAGAGCCACTCTGGCTCCTTGAAATTAAATACCAACAGATGATGCCTTACCTAGATTGGGGTGGGTATGGCCTGGAGAAATGGGGGGTCATCTTTTACTTTAGGACATATATAGTGCCTGACATGGTGAACTCCCTCTCTCACTGGTATTGGTACTTAAACACCAATAAATAACTAAGTCTCTGGCAAAGAATGCAGAAACTGTGCCCAGCTGGAGTGCTGAAAATGAGCAGAAATGGAAAATCTTACTGTTGCCATACAGCCAAATCCTATTTTTCAGCAGGGAGAACAGTTAGCTGACCTGCATTAAGAGGTGAGAAAACTCTAGGCTCATGAGGGTTCCAGGCTGCTGAGATAAGAGCAACCTGCCCCAATTCTGTGGGACCTTCCAATCTTTCCCATTCTTATTCCGGTTTTACTTGTTTTTTCAACATTTTCACAAGGCTGATGTCTCATATGTGATAGCAGTTGTAGGCAGCAGGGCCTCTTGTCCTACCTTTTGTTTCTTTTTGCTACCAGACCTGTTGGCACCTTGTTCTGCACACGCAAATCTTCAGATAGTGCAAATGAAGAACACGAGAAGTTCTGACCTGGGAGTCTTCACTCTAAAACAACTTTCTTTTAGCAAGCCAGAGGAAAAAAAACAAGATCTGAAAATTCTCTTTGAAATTTCTCAGCTGGCCAAGATCAGTAGCATGCGCTTTTCTCCCATACGGTTTCCCATCTAACAGCCCAGTATGTGATGCAGCAAATCACTCCAGAGCCTTTAGCACCAGAGATCACAGGCCTCTGGGACAAGCTGAAGGGCTGTCCCCGCTGTCACATAACCAAATGGTGACTTGTATGGACCTGGAACCAGCAAATGATCCTGCACAACCTCTGCTGTGATTTTGCTGGTGGTGACCTTGTGTCCCCCATCACACCACACTTCACTAGGAGAGCAGGACTTGCCTTTTTATGACAACAAATTAAAAGAGCCACTTGGCTCAATTCAGCTTTCTGGGCTTTCCCCATAACCTGTCACTTTTCAACTAATGCGCACCTTTGGTATGTGACAGAAGTCTCAATGCTGGAGATGTGGATCTGGCCCCAGTGAACCATCACATAATGATGGAGACCAGTTACTGATCCACTGGGTACCAGTGACTTCTGCTACACACCTGGTTACCATCAGCCATTACCTCCAACCACACCTACCAAGGATGGGAGATTATTTTAATGCCTAGTACAGAACCACTCCAAAAGAAAGGGCTCAAAATAGAAATCAGTGGGGCTTTAGTTTCTTCCGATTCAGCCAAACTGCAAGCTCTGTCCTGTCATGCCTTCTTTTAACTTCTTGCCCTGGTTGTACCAAACAGAGGGTAGAGATTATATTTGACAAAGCACTTTTGTTGCTCGTGCACAGTTGACTCCTCTTTGGCAGGAAAAACAGGTAATCAAAAAAAAGAAAGGAGAGAGAGAGACTGGTCTCTTTAGAAGGAAATCTGTGAGGAACCAGCAAATGTTATTTGTGTGTGTGTTGGAAGTGGCTTGGGTAAGTTGGAAGAAGAAGCTCTAGAAGACCTGTACATACTGCCCTGTGGAAAAGTCCAGGTACGATGAGCAGAAGAAGAGGAGTATTAATATCACACACTTAACATTGGCCTTCCAGGCAAGACACTTCAAGTGCTTCTGGAGAGGACTCAAATTTTTTAACTTCACTTCTAAATAGAGCCAACAGCTGGGAGGTGGTTTCTGAAACCTCCCACAGAAGCTGTAACTGTGTGTTGCTTCGACTTTCATTAGGATTTAACATCCTGCGTGTCTCAGTTGCTTTTGAAATGCTAAACATTAATATACTTGTTCAACACCAACCTGCTGAAATGTACTTGATTATCTTAGAAAACACTGTACAAAAAATTGTTTCACATAAGATGCTTCGCTTAGATTTTCATTACTGACATACACTGGCAACTTACAGAATATTCGATCACAGCTCAGAGAAACTGGTAGGTTTATTTTTGGTTTGACATGAAAATGGGAACAAGCTGGAGTAAAAACAAACTTATCATAAACTCTTTCCACAATGTTTGTTGGGCCACTCAAGTCCCGAAGAGCTGATTATGCGGGGGGATTTATCCAAGTGGTTTGCTGGCATCCACAGCTCTGTTCCTGCAGTTTAACACGGGAGCAAACCAGAATCTATGGCCTTAATCTGAGATTGCAGCTCAAAGCTACCTCTTCCACTGGCGAAATCTGACTACCTTGAGCTGAGAAGTATAGGTTACAGCTGGCTTCATCCTCTCCCCCCTCCTCACCTAGTTTTGCTGTATTCAACCTAGAGATTTAGTTCCCTTGAGCTCGAAGAATTGAGGATAACTCACTGCAACGGCTCACGATTTTATAAAGGAAAGTGTGATACTGTAGAGAAGAAAAAGGTACAAACTGCCCAGCACATAACAGAAAAATGGTTCTTTCCATGCCTTTTAACAACGGTTGAACTACTGACCCAACAAGGTTTAGCTTTAAACCTAATCGAGCGTAAATAGCTGTTGCCAGCAGACGAAACTCATCCTCCCATGCTTTGTGTTCCTGTCTTGTGGGAACTCTCCACTGGGGCAGGGAGGCGAGTGTTGGTGCGGCACGCTCTTAATCTATGCAAATTTCCTATAAGTGTTTTGAACTGTTTGTTTCGACTAACAAAAAAAAAAAATCTGTTCAATCCACAGATGTGAAGTGCTGCCAGATGGATTCTGAGAAATTCCCATCTGAAGGGAGTCGATCAAGCAACCTCTTCAAATATTATTTTGAGGTTTTGTTTCTCTTCACAGTGTTCTTGTCAGGGCCATCCATTTGGCAGCATGTGAAATCAGATTTCAAAGTCATGATGCTATTCGGAAATTTCCCCCAGACAGGACATTCTCACCAAAGCCCAGTACACATCAGTGTTTGAATGCTCTACTGAGCTTGTCTTTTTTTTTTTTTTTTTTTTGTAAAGTGCATGAGCCTTCGCTTCAGCAACTGCGCCCGAAAAGAGAAAACTAAATGGAAAAGTCAGTGAGGCGAGTTAGCAGGACACATGCTGTAGACACAACGGTAGTAGGACCTTTGCATTTATAGCGTCAAACATTCAGCGAAATGCAGACCCAGGGTGCGCTGTTGCTGCAAACAGCTCATTTTGTAGTTTGAACCCATAGTCTGTGTGTCTGTCACCATGACCTGCCCTGGGGAGGGACAGACATCCAGATGGCATGAGAGCGCTGGAGCTTCCCCGTGCAATGCCTTGAGTGTCAGTCTGGTACCTTCCTGGTTGTGGTGTTTGGTAGCTGTTTAAACAAAGCCGTGTCTGCTAGAGTGTCTGGTTCTTAACATTCCAGCTCAACAAGTTCTTCTGTTCTCAGTCCGGATGCGTTTAGTAGGAAACCAGAAATTGCTACTCAAAAATTTCATGATGCTGTGTCCTGGCTTTGTGACCAAGAGTCCTTCCCTAGCCACGCCACCTGATAGTCCTGCATATATTGTATTTATGGCAAATATTTTTTCAAGTGCACCTTCTCTTTTTTTTTTCTGAAATACAAAATATTGATGTGCTTTATTTTCTGTGGCCTGTTGCTCAATGGAAAAAAAAATGAATGTTAAAAGTGCGTTGTCTCCTTTGTAATATTTTCTGTGGCAAAGGGAAGGAAGAGGGTGTAAAATCCTTTTGTGTAGCAATGGGAAACACTCTTTCAATGTAACATGCTATTATTGATACTGTATTTACTGATCAAACTGTAATGAGATGGTTACTTCCTGATATAGCCTTTGTACTGTATGGTATTTTATTTTATTTTGTCATTTATTTATCCTAAGAAATAAATATCCAAATTTAATTCTTGGATTGCTTATGCTTGAAATGGCAGCTGCGTCTTTATCATACGACCTGCTTGCAGGGTATCTGGCTGTGGTCTATACTGGTGCATTCTCCCTGCAGCTCCCAGTTCTGTGATGAAACAGCTCAGCTGAGCACCAGGAAAATCCACAAAATCTTCATAGTTTTCAGCCATTCAAGCCAATTGTTTTGATTTCTGGCAGAGGGAAAGTTTGCTTGGAAAGCAGCAACAAAATAACATTTAAATATTTGGAATCATTCATGCCTGGAAAATTCATCTTCTAAAACCCGGCTGAAATGCACTGCTCTCTGAAAGCATTTTGGTGCTGCTTCCAGATGAGAAGAGCAGGAGCCTCTATTGTCCCTGCACCATCAATTATTAAAGAATCAAATAGTTTATTTTATGGATACTTTTATTTGGTATTCAGCCCTGCTCTGTTAAAAGGTGTGTTTTCAGTCCACTGCCTAAGGAGCCACAGTTCCTATGTTCAGCAGTGAAAACCCACAACACGTGGCAATGTCCTTGTTTTCTGGCTGCAGGAGATTTTTGTGCAGGGCAGGATGCTCCCAGTGGAGCCTCCGTTGCTTGTGCAGAAAAATAGACCATGTTAAAGCCAGGGTGAAAAATGTTGCCCTCTGCTCGTGACTTCTCTAGCTTAGGGCTGATTCCTTGAAAAAGCAAAATTCCTGGGAACCAGAGCGTCTCCATCCTTCCATGCAACCCTCTCACCCAATGTCATGCAATGGGGCATCACATTACGCCCCATCAATTCAAAGGAAAAAGGCTATAGAGGGTCAATGAATTTCTTTGTTCTTTTAGAAAGGCACAAGGACTGTGCCTCGAGCAACGGGGAATGCTTTCAATTTAGCCCATGTTTCTCATTTCAATTATAGAAGTAATTTCCATAGTTCACAAAAGGAAAATTTCAAGCGCCTTTTGAAAAAAGTGTTACATTTAAGTAAATGGCATCATAAAGCTTAATAAACATCCACCCAGAAGTTAATTTATTTAAAATGTCTTTAAATCCTCCTCTGCCTTATTGAATTTGTTTGAACCATAGATGAGGTTGGAGTGTATTCATGAGGGTATTTAAGCAATAAGGCAGCTCATCCTGGTTATTGTTACAGGTCTCTTGTGGGCTGTGAAGGATGAAGCAGAGCGAGAAGCGACTTTGGGCAGTCGAGTGCAAAACCCCTCCAGAAGGACAGGAGCACAGACACAGTCCCGAGCGCTGGGGGGTGTCCAAACCAAAATGCTGATGTTGTTTCCCAGGGGAAAAGCACACAGCAGTCAGCCCAGTCTCCACCAGCTGCCAGCCCAGCCCTGGGCTCATGCAGCCAAGCGCCGGAGGGAAAGGACAGCGACAGAAAGTTGAGGACCCGTCAGCTGAGCTCACCGGGAACCACAGCTGCTAAAGAGAGAGAAAACACAATTGTGTCATTCTTGAAGACAGACTTACTGAAAGTAAAATAAGTGGGAAGAGTCAAAAAAACTTAAATGGAACTTGAATATTTCAGAGCTGGCCAGAATATCATCCAAGGTGTGAATAGAACAGCCACACAGGTACCCATGCGTAAACTCACTATAAATCTTTGGTCTTTCAGTGGGAAGCTCTTCCTCTTTCTTGCAAATACTGGCTGGCTTGACTGGTTTGTATTACCAGTGACATGATATTTAATTACACTTGGCTGCTTCTCTATGAAATCCTGAAGAAATGGGAAGCAAAATCCTTCGCCCTTTTAACACAAAAATGTAAAACCATCTTGTAAAGCAGGAACAGTCCACTCTGCTTTCACACTGCTGCTGCTCTGTGGAAGAGTGGAGATGTCCCAGTTCTGTTGCAAACTGAAGTTACACAAAGGAATAACTATGAACCCATAGCCTGGAAGACCTGCTTCATGATCTGCAAAGGTACAGAGAGAAGAAGGAACTCCTCTCTTGTGAGCAACGTTACTGTCTTGGATGGACCGTTTCATCCTCCCTCATCCTGATGAAACGTAGGATGAAGATGAAAGGACAGACAGACCACATTGAGCTTCAGTCGCATTAAGGGTTGAACCAGGTAGCCTGGGATTTCTTTGTTCCTTTCTTCTTCTTCTCCTCTCTCCTGTCTTTGGAAGCTGCTCAGTAGGAAGGGCACGTCCAGCACTTCTGCAACGCAGCTTTCAGCCTCAGGCACCACTAAAACACATCATAATTAATCAGGCTGCCTGATTGCTCTGTATCTCATCACTACTCCTTAACTATGTAATCTCCAATGAAAACATTCACATACCGTTTTTTCTTCATAAACATCTCAGGGCTGAGCAGGTATCAGCACTGCGTCACACAGGTCTATAGTTCATCTCCCTGCCAAAGACAAGCATGCAAGGGAAGAGTCCCAGGGCCAGAGCTCTGAATAACCAGGGTGTGGGTTGCATAACGTGATGCTTGCACCTCTGTAATCACATTTTGTGTTGAATAGCCCTGTTGGGCTCAGCCAGAGACCAAACCCTTGGCCACTTCCAACCTGTACCTGCATGCTGTACATGGTCACTTGTACACTCCAGCACCCCAACATTTCATGAACATAATCAAGATGTAATAGCAGTCATTATCAAGATATAATAGTGTTAGCGCACTGCTAACAATCTAGCACACTCCATACCTTTGTTGCTGGAAGGATGCTCTTGTTTTATGGTATAGATTTTAGGCACAGAGAGCTTAAGGGATTCATTCAAGGACTGTAATGAAATCTTCATGTAGACCAGAGATTCAAACTACAATGTTGCCAGCATAGTCAACTCTGATTCATCTTCCCCTTCATTCAGCATAACCAGGTAGTCCATGAGCTATTTTAAGCCTCTGTTCCGAGACATACATTCGCAAAACATGCCAACATTCAACCATTTAAAAGCAGCTTCTCGCTGGTTGTCAGCAACAGCAACAGCCTTGACACTCGGCAACTTTCAAAGTTGTTGTTATCCTTGGTATCTGCTTCCACATCGAAAACATACAGTTTGCAGAAGGTGAAGTATTGTATTCTGAATTTTTAAAATGCCCAAACAGGAACAAAATCCATTAAATAAGCATGACCTTAGAACTTCCATGGAGAGCTATAATGCAATCTGTAACACCTGACATTTTTAATGTTCTAGTCCTTCTGTCCACTTGAAAACAGCTACAACTGTCAACAGCATTTTTAATACAGTTCCCACACAGAGTACGTGTTCATACAAAGTTTCACATTACCTCAATAAATCATTTTTGCCTTCCTTCAGACTGTCAGATTGCAATAAGATTAATTTATCTTTACCATCCTCAGAAGCATGAAATTAGATTTTTTGTGACCATCCCAGAAAAACACCTTCTGTAGCCAATGGTGTTTCCTGACTCAGAACTTGAGACTTACCTACCTCCTTCCTCTGGGCTTGATCTGGATTAGGACAAGCAAAAGGTACAGGGATTGTAAACCTGGTCATGACACCACAGCAAGGCAGCCAGACTGGTTAGTTTTCTTGCCCAGAGAACTGAGCATCCTTCCCGGGGAGGGCCGATCTAGCAAGACATGTGAACACAAGCCTGCAGACTCTTGAAGTGAAAGAAAATACAAATTTGTGGAGCATTTGTGAGCCCAGAGGAAGGCCCACGTGCACAACAGGTATAAAACAGTTTGCATCCGCAAAGAAAGCCAGTTTGTGTTTTTAAGTGACCCGGTTTGGCTTTGTTTGTTTCTCTTTTCTGAGGCTTTTTTTAAAAATATCATTTAGCAAAGGGGAAATGAAGCAGTTCATTATGTTAGCAGCTCCACAGCCAATCTTAAATGCCAGAGGCGCTGATCAGATTAAAACAGAAATCACGGTTTGTAGCTTGTGTCTGGAAGGAACAAAGACTCTGGTCCTGATTTTGATTGAATACGGGACAATATCTCTTGCTTATTGTATATATTGCAAGGGCAAGGAGGAAAAGTGTTTATTACAGCATACCACATTGCTTTTTTAATATACTATTTATCATATAGAGCTCACTGGACTTCATGAAACACCTTTTCAGATTTCTTTTTGTATCTTCATAAGTTTTCATGGACTTTGGGAGACACAGCACGTGCTCCCATGCTGCCAGTCTCACACCATTTATGCACCATTAAAACCAGCTCCTCACCAAAGAGCAATGTCCTTGGCTTAGTACAGCTAACTGGTAGAAATGCCCCTGATCTGTGAAACGTTGTTATAATCTGATTCCTGGGGAAGAAGTGCTGTCTTTTGCTGGGAAAACATTTCATCAGTAAGCTTTAGGAAGCACAGGTGTGAGTGTGCGTGCGGGTGGCAGATGTATACCCACGGTGAACAGGAAAGCCAAAGCTACCCGTAGCCAAACACTAAAATAGAAATTGTGGAGAGCTATCTCTGCTCCACTCATCAGTCTGGAAGGCAAATGCAAAATTAATGAACCTCTGTACAGGGAGATAGAGGCAGAAAAGGTTTCTGCAGGGAAAAGATCTGGCTTTGTTTGGCCCCCCCTTGAAATGCATGCCACCCAAAAATTACTGACTTTCAATGTTCAGCTGTGAGAAAGATTGTGCCATATCAGCTTACGATGTATGATAAAAGGTACAAAAGAGTCCAAATGTCTTCAGAAAGCACAGGTGAAATAAGTGCATGGTAATAATTCTATTTGCTTTCTGTGTTTCTATATACATCATGTCATCAAAAGGATTTGCAGACTTTTCCCAGAGAGCAGATAGTTGTGTTAGTAACGTCAGCATGTAACAAAAAACACTGAAAAAAGGAAAGGGAAAAAAAGCGAACATTCTGCTCCTGTCGGATTTTTGCATCTTCACAAATCAGTCAAAAGCTTTTCTCTTCAACCAAAATCTCACTTCCACTTGTTTACGACAATTCATCCTCCTGTGCTATTCATTTTCCTTGCAGATTGCCTCCAGGGCTCAGGGTCTGCCTATTTTTTTCTATCCATCTCTCCAGGAGGCATCGTAGGGTTTGGAGATTGGTTGTCTTGATCAACATGAAAAGGCTGTTTTATCTAAGAAGAGGCTGTGAGTCACAGCAAGACTTTGATGAGCCCAATAGACTTCCTTAGCAGTTGGCACCAGAGCGATGGAGAATTAGGAGCTATAGGACTGAAATGAAATACTGAATCAGATGATAGGATGGGAAAGACATTCTGTTGTGGCAACAACTGATAAAGCTGAGGATGTTGCATTTTTATTTGAAATTAAGCCTACTTCTTGTAAGTCACAAACTGCAATTTCTTAGGAAGCTGTTTAATTGTGCACAGACAGAGAAATACAGAATAAGGCCATGATCAGAATGAACCGTAAGGGAACAAGGGCTGGTCAGAAAATGCACCCAACACAGTGGGATGAAGGAAGGGCAAGGGTACAACCCCATTATCCTGCTCAGTAAAGCATCCCCTCACCGAGCATCAGAGTAAAGAAGAGAAGCAAAGAGTTAAGTTTGCTCATGTCTCCCAGCACATGCTTCTTCCCACAATTGCTGTCTCTTTTTTTGGCCAGAGTTCTGTATTTTTCAACTGTTCTCAACTCTCTCTTTGAGCAATTTTTCCAAAGTGCAACTGAGGACATTTTCCCTTCTGCTCAGATGAAATTCACTTCTGTGCAGTTTGGTAGCAGCTCCTTGGACCACGTGAAAGCATCTCCTTCCTTTAGTTTCTAATCTGTACGTACCCAGCTACAGGGAGAGCTGCTGAGACACTTGGAAAGTCAGTGGGGGAAGAGAGCAGAAGAGGAGGAAGAGGATCTGAGCTGATGCTGCAGAGGCTGAGGAATGGGACACCCACCTGGCTTACAGGAGAGAGAAGTGGGATAGCAAAGAAGGAGCTAAACTTTCAGATTTGGGGAGGTTTGCAAGTTTCTCTGCAGCCAAATACAATTGCAGAGCACATCAAGCTGCATCTTCACCTGTACTCCCCTTCCCATGTCCGTCTTTTCAATCGCAGATGTTTTCACCGTCATCCCTAATTTTCGAACGTTAAATTTGGAAAAAATGGTCAGCCCCGGTTCCTTAAAACGCATGCATGTTTGGTTGGATTTACCTCATCTCCACTGCTAATACCCACAGCTTTCCAATCAGCTCCTTTTATTCAGGATTAACAAGGAGAAGTTTCACTTGAGCAGCTCTGGTTACACCCCATGAATGTTTAAATTCAGGATAATTTGTGTTTCTGCTCATATCCAAGCATCTGATCTATAAAATGGCTTGAGTCAATTCTACATTTTTACTGTTTGCGAGCAGAAATAATTCTGGTTTATTGACACTGCGAACAGATTTATTCCCAGCTTTGTTTTCTTTAATAAGTCTGTAACTTTAATGAGAATTAAATACTGAGACTTACAGTATACAGATTTTAGATAAATTTGTTCAACGGTCAAGGCAAAAAAGAGAGCATATTTCAATTAAATTGAATGTTAGCTTCTATCTACTATTCTACCAGCAATAATGAATTGCAATCTAAAATACAATTCAACTCCAACCATAAATATTTATAGCTAAAGTCCTTATTTTCCTTTGAACTGTTCTGTGCTGCTACAAAATCTAATGTTTCAAAAGTCAAACACTGAGACCCCATCATAACCAGATGTACCCAGAACAACTGTGATGCAGAAAGGTTGATTTCATTTCAAATAAATCAAGAACTGTGTTGGGAGCAATGCTGTATACTGAGAGTTGATGTTTGAAATGTGCATAGATACATAGAAAGCAAACTTGAGGCAAGCAAAACTGATATTGCACAACCAGGTGAAGATACTGAGATATCACAGACAGATATTCTAGCCCCACCATGGGGATCATGAGCAGCCACGTATGGATCTCATTTTGCAGCTCATCTGAAGGATAGCGCTCCTGTAAGCACACATCAGCTTCTTTTTATGCATTATTTTGAAAGAGGAGCTCACTTTTCAGGTGAACATCTCCAACAGTCTATAATCGTTAACCTTATATTTTCTCCTCTCTGCTCCCATCCCCTTGGCTGGCAGCTCACCGTCCCCGTTTAAACCACACCAGGAGTTTGCAGCCTGACGTCCCCAGGACGCGGGTAGCTGAGGAGCGAGACATCTTGAACCAATGCTGCCATCCTTGGATGCAGGGACAGAGGCATATGAGGCTGTTTGCAAAGACTGTTCGTGTGCACAACTGCACAGGGAGGGGGGAAGGAAGAGAGGGTGTCTTATAAACCCCGTGACAAATGGGAAGACAAAGGTAATTCAATTACTCTGCACAATGTTGTTAACAAAAAAGATGAAGAACTTAAGTAGATAATTGTTTATCCTTTGTTTTCATTGTCGATTCAAAACTAACACAATTATTTGTGCAGGTGATGTCTCCATTCTGATTCACATGGGGGAACAGTGCTTGTTGTGCCTTATGAACTGTTAATTCAACATGACAGGTTTGACCTGAGAACACTAACAATCTTGTCATCTCAGTTGTCTGTTGGCACGAAGCTGGACTGATACATTCTGTTTCACCCATTCAGGCAATTTTGTGCAACAAGAGGCCTTGCAGGTGACAACTCTGTACAAGAGGAATGCTTTTCCTTTTTCCTCCCCCCTTTTTTTTGATTACAAAATCACTTTCCCCATAACTTAAAGTTGTGATCCTCTTTCACTTTGGTTTCACCACTGAAATCACTGCTGGGAGCAGCTTCAGTTATTACATCCGATTTCCCATTTCCCCTTGCTGCCCCTAGCTGAAGTCATTATTGCGTCATTGGATTAAATGGATAAAAAGCAAAAACCACATATCCATGCATTGGGTATTCATTATTCTGGTAAGCACCTTGGCTGGTTCTCTTTTCTAGCTGATGACTGTCCCTCACAGACCAATGTGGTGGCACCTGGGACTTTCTGAAGATGGACAGATCATCCTGAGCATGTCACCTCACCTGTGCAGACCTGTAACGCTGTTGGTAAAGCACTAGTGCATCTCAGAAGCTACTTGAGCCTAAAGGCCAGGGCATGGATCACAACAGATTCTTAACAGCATCCAAAGGAAATGATTCCCAAATGCAACTCAGACACCAAATATCCTTTGGGAAGCCGAGCCGTGGGATGCCTCTTCTCACAAACTCCTCCTCTCCTGCTGCCAGCGGATGCCAAAATAAACTTGCTCAGATGTCACATCGGAGCCTGGAGACAGGCCAGGGGAGGGAGGGAGGACGTGTGGGGGTGGGTGAGGGGGAAGGGCTTTTTCTCTCTTTGCAAACATCCAGGTTCACCACTGACAAGTCTGACAGGTGGAAAGCAATTAAAAAAAAAATATCCTACTCACAGGTGCCCAGCTTCTCTGGAGAAGTTTCTCGCTTCTCCCCACTCCATTGCAGTAACTTTTTGGTGTTGACACCGGGCAAGTGAGCTAAAGTAGCTTTGCTTCCCCAGTGTCACAGCCCTCTTGCTTAAATTGGGACTGGGCTGAGGTCTTTGTCAGCTAAGGGGGTAACACGGCCACAGTCTCTCTGCTTGCACACGTTGTGGGACCACACATCCACCACGCTGCTGCCCACACTGTTTGGAACAAAGCCGCAGAGAGGCTGGTTGCAGTCGTCTGCTCTTGTTTTCCCATGAGATGCTAATGAAATGTCTCAGAAAGACATAAGCTATTTCAGTTTGATGCTTAGCAAAGCAAGGACAAGGATTAGCCTATTAAGATGGGTCATTTGGCTTCAGAATTTCATTTTCAATAAAATACTAAAATGGATCTAAGTGAAAATATCTATGTCAGAAAGGCAGGTCCTGCTCATCAGACAGGCTTGACACAAAAGCAGAAGATGGGTTCTTCCCTCCCAAGGTCAAGTTTGAATTTAAACACACATGTTCCTGGGAATCTGCATCAAAGGCCCTAAACAGCTCATAACAGAAAGAGCAAAATGGACATACAATGTTATTATTCAGCTACACTTACAACATCTCCATGCAAAATAAATGTGTTTCAAATTACTGCTGCAGCAGTATGAATCACAGGGGCCTTAATGCTTTAAAATTCCCTGATGAGGTCTACTCTGCAAGATACTAAGCAAGATTAGCCCTGCACCCTGAAGTCAGTAAGGGTGCAGAGCTGCCAATGCTTTGTAGGATGGAGCTCTTTCTGAGACAGGAGAGCTTTTCGAGAAAAGCAATTTGCTTTTTGTCACTTGCACTTTAAAAAAAAAAAAAAAAAGAAGAGAGATTGGAACCCTGCAGACCCAGTTAGAAGCAATTTGAGTTTAATGTTTCACATGCAGACACCAAGAGCAAACATCAGCAAACATGGTCAACTAGCCACATGGGTGTTGAAGGGTTTAGTTTCTTGGTGCCTAAAATGATGGTCTCAAATCACTTCCTTTGATGGCAGGAGGAATCAAGTCACTATTTTAATTTCTCCTAACTTTAGGACATGAAGGATAATAGTACTTATGGGTGTGACAGCAGCAATGACACTGTGAGTTGTTCCTCCTTGGCAAAGTGTTAACATGAGCTGTGGAGTCCCTGCTCATAGCAACAACAGAATGACACCAGTGGCTTTCCTTGGCCCCCAGTAGAGATCTCATCTCAGTGGAGAAGTCTCAACTCAAAAAAAAGAGGCCCTTTCTATCCATCTAATGGCCTTGTCAGGAGCTTTTCTACTTAGTGTTTGTTCAGGGATGCCCACCAGGACTTCTGAGGATGCTGCCCACTCGTCCTTGCTCACATGAGAGAACTTACGCTATGAAGCCTTTCAAAAGGTTTCCCAGTTAATGACAGTCACTTCTTTCCTGCAAGGACCTGCCATGGCCTGGTGATCAAAGCCAACATCCATCATTGGGCAGAGCTGCATTGTTGTTATAACCCCACCTTGCTGCAGTGCAAAGCTCATTAATACAACTTGCGTTCACCACTGGTCATTACGCGTAGGGCTGACATTTTGAAATGTTTGGCAAATCACACAGCAAGGTCCCCTAATGCCAGCTTACTCATACCCTCCCTAAAAAGAGAATCTGCCGAGTAATGACTGACAGAAGGTCTTGTTTGCCAATGTCTCTCAGTCTGCACTCATGAATTTTCATCCCGATGCCTTCCTCGTAGGACTTTCAGAAAGCCAAGCTGATTTTATTGAAAGTGACAGGAGATAACAGTGCCTTACAATAACTGCTTTTTTTTCTATCATGAAAACTATATAACGTAGCAACCTCAAGCTCGCTGATGAGCAAAGGGATGCCTTCCTAGGTCACAGGCTACAATGTAAGCAGCTAAAGCTCTACTTACCCTCATTATATCCCATGTAGAGAGGATGACCCAGGAGGTTAGCACTGACATCCAAAGCATCTTATGATTCAATTAGTCCCCTTATGGATAACAAAGGAGGACGTAGGATAGGAGCAGAAACACTGAAGTGCATCTCCCTTTTGAGGGACATCCTGCTAAGATGGAGTACGAATAAAATGGTTTGCTCTGGCTTGTTATTCTAATTTATTCCTGGAGATGGGCGGTTAACTACTGCATAATACCAAAAAGGGAGTCTTCTCCACATTGGCCAAGGAAAAGCCTGCCTTCATTTGTGAGACTCAAAGTAATCAGTGGCTGAAAAGTTATCCATAGCCAAAGGGAAGACTTCTGCCTCCAACATCTGCCCCTCTGAGATGGGCATCAGTCAGCAGGTATCAAAAGGACAGGAGATGTAGCAGGTTGGAATATGGGAAGCTTGAGATCAGAGGAACTGGTTCCACATGTGCTTGAGTTGTGTGTCCAGTTGCACGTGTTGATCAGTTGCTTGGCTGCACGGCAGCTCCCAGGAGTGTCTGCAATTCATGCCACAAGCACAGAAAAGAATGGCTGCACATTCTGTTAGAAGAAAATCAGGCAGTTTGCTGAAGATCAGAGACAGAGCAGGAAGCAATAGTGCTCCTGAGTTCTGCTTTTTTGCACAAAACCAGTGGTGCAGAGCTATCAGCGTCCTGAAAGAATGCTCACATACTTCATTTCTTCCTTTCAACCCCATCATTCTCCAATGACTCTCAGTTTGCTCCACTCATAATATTTTTCCTCCAACAATAATGAAATTTATGCTATTTTCATTAACCTTCAATTTGCTGCACATTCTGAATAGCACTCTTGGAAACCGATACAGAGAGCGTGCTGCTGACATTTGAAAGCAAGAAATTATTAGAGGGACTAAAGTCGGTCCTCAGATTCTACTCCTCAGCTTAGCACAGCCAAAATGGGACAAAAGATTACATTTATAATGGTACTAAGCTCCAAAAAAGACTGTCAGACACTTCCACATCTGTGCACTCTGGAACGTTCTCCACAATGTACATGCATACAGACATGCATTTTGCAAGATCATGGTGTTACCTGCATACCTCAAAAAATATGCACGGATTCTTGCAAACGCACACAGTAAATTTGCATTCTGACTTGTCGCCCACACCAGAGCTTTGGTCTCTTTGCACTGCCCACTTTGCCGCTCTTTGCTTGAGATGGTGGAATTTCACCTTGATCTCAGCAAGGGCTGGTGAGCTCTGATGTTTTCTCCTCATGACAGCTCTCTGCATCAGGTTCAAAACAATAAGCCAGAGCAAAAGAGATGAAAAGAGTTCCTGAAAGCGTAGCTGATTCTAGGTGCGCTCATTTAGCAAAACATTTTATGATGCCACATCTAAAGGACATTGTGTGAAATTAATTGTACTACATTTAATTAGTTCTCTTTCTTCTTTTCAGGTTCTGCTACATGCATATTTCCTTTCTTCCTGTTCAATTGTTCTACATTACTCTCTTTCAACTTCTTTTTTTCATTTAGCACTGTAGCTAATTCTGTAGCTGGTTGTTTACTTATGAAAGTGGAACTGAGGCAATTTGTACAGAAAAAAAAAACCAAACCTTCTGTGCTACAAGATGCTTTTTTTTCCTAGTGCCACTCACCAGACACAGACTCTTTCTGCTCCCCCCTGTAGACCCCAAACAGGTAAAATTACCCCTGACTGCACTACATGAAGCAGGGCTGCAGCCCAGCTTAGATCTGTGCAAATCCTCCCTCCTTGGCAGCATTTTAAAATCAGGAGGAGCCAATGTGAACGGATATCTATCAAAGTAAAAGAAGTACATCAAAGTCTGCATCTTTGGGGAGAGAATATGTCTGATCAATTTTCAACTGAAAATTGATCAGTTTTCAGTGGAGCTATGTTAACCCAACCCTTTGGGCACTGGATCCTTGTTTGGATTAGTAGAAATTTGTATTCCTACGTCAGAGTGATTACTATTCTCAATACTCGTTTTTTAGCTGTAACATGATGTCTTTCATCAGGCAGAACGATGACTTGGCAGAAGCAGAAACAGAAGAAGCAACAGCATTAACACAAATATACCACATCCACAAACTGATGCAGAAACTATCAGCAGCAGAAGGACCGGAGCAGGAATAATCCAGCGAGCACTCGTTGATCAAACGGTTTGGATGAGCAAGGTGGCTGATGAGATGACGTGTGCTATGCAGTCAAGGACAATTATACATTAACTTCTACCATCATGGGCAAATACTGGTTAGCAAACACATCCCAGTGTCTATTATTATATTCCTAGAAGCTGACTAACTTGCACCCACCACTGTTGGATGACGGTGACACTGAAGTTAGATAGTAAAACACTGTCTAAGGAACTGATAGCAATAAAACCTGTGCAGCTTTGGTTTGCATCCACAGTAAAACAGAGTTCTGCCCTCCTCCCAGCTCTCAGTCTTTGAAAAAACAACTTTGATGAGATCTTGCCTCTTTCTCTCTTCTCTCAATTTTGCTAGAATGTCTTTGAGATCTAGATACTGCCATAACAACCAGCTAAAGAGACCCTCAGCGAGCCCAGATGTAAAGCCAGGCTTCCAACGTTAGAAATCATGCAGAAGGGGAACAGGTATTTTGAATCCCTTTTCCTGGAATCTAAACTTTGATGTGCACAAATACACAAGTTTATTTGTTGCTGAAGAAGAGAAGTGAGTGAAGGTAGCAGTACATGAAATTGCATTAACGCTCACTTCGCCAATAAGAATTAAAGCTTCAGGGCAAAGGTCTGTTCTTCACCCAATTTTATTACGTGGCCTGGATTTAATTGTGAGCATCCTTTATCAGCTCTGTTCGTTCTCTTCGTCAGACTGCAGGTGCACACATAAGGGCACACATCGGTCTTGCCCTGCTGTTTCAGCTATCCCTGAAATACTGAAGTATCAGTTTTCAGGGCAGCGTCAGTGGCTCCTGGGATGCCAGAGGGAAGCTTAAATGAAGCTGGACAAAAACACCTAGCCAGTTTAAAAAGTGCTATGTTATAGCCACATTAAAGAAATGTTGATGTGGCTGGAAGAAGAGCATGTCCTAACACCAGGTTTAGTACAGTGAGGATTTAAAAACACGAAGAAAGGATCTTTTACTGAAAAGCCAAACTGGGGAAGTGATTATTTATTTTGTTTACCCAGTTTTGCCTACAGATCTGCTTTTTCTTTGCTTACTTATCACTCAGCTCCATTACTTATTTTTTCAGTCTTGCTGCTTATATACTATGCAATTCTTTTGGTTTTTTTCTCTCTCTGTGCCCTTACAACCAGTTTTCTGAAGTTCTCATCACAAATGATACTGACAACGTGATTTTGTAATGCAAAATTTTATAATGAGCTCCTTTTCCTGCACCATCCCAAGCATATTAATTCAGAAGTGGAAGCCTCAAAAATGTCACTTCTGCCACACATTCACACTGAAAACTGAGGTCAAATATATGGGGAGTTTGTATTTGTGAGTTCTGGTGAGTGTCAGCAAGCAAAGCCTAAAGTTCAAATCCAGAATGTAAGGAGACCATTTATAATACATAAATACTCTTGGTCAGTGACACTGAATGTGGCACAAATGTTACTGTAAGAGACCAGCTTGTAATTTTGGGTCAGAGCCAAAGGAATTCAAAGGATGATTTCCTATCATCTCTGATAGGCTTTGGGATCAGGCCAAATTTGCCTTAAATCAGGCATCTGGCACTTAAATAAACTAAAAGGCTTCTTAAGTTGTGGGCTTCCAGTCAGGCCAGCAGCAATACATTGTGCAAAGACAAAGCTGTCATGCAATATTCCTTCCTGCCTATAGTTTTGTCCCAAGACGACAAATTGTTTTCAGACTGACTCACATGATATAAATCTATTATAGATGCTCTGTGCATGTCTCATGATGGGTCTTTCTAATTTTTAAATTCCTTCAGGAAGCATATTTTAAGTGTATGGATTTATACATATCAAAACAAGCTATATGTTTAAAGGGAAAGGACAAAACAATTTAACTTCAAAAGAAAAAAGAAAAAAGGAAAAACAAGCAGGAAATAACAGAAAATTATGTAGCTTGTAGTATGTCAGAGTAACTATCTTGTGAAGGAAGAGCCAACACCCTTGTTTTATTTATTGAAGTGGCCCATCAGAGATTTTTTTGTTAGCTGAAATTTGGTTTCTGCTCAGCCCTCGGAAAACTGACCAAGCATTTGCACGACCCGATTGGCACAGATGAGATGTCAGCTGTGCTACAATATACATGGTCTTGGCTGACTTGATGATCTGAGCCTCCTACATGTTGAGAGGATCTTGACAAGACCTTCCTGATGCCGCTCTGCCAACATCATGGTTTGGTTATTTCAGTTCTGCTGCACATTGGACATTCAAATGGTTCCTCAGCTGCTGCTGGTTTATGAGGAACAAATGGCACATGTTTGGAACAGGAAAGATCAAGCTTTCTACTGCCAAGAGGCTCTCAGCTTATTTGGGTATCACTAATCTGCACTTAGCATTTTTCATGCTGGGATAATCATGCAAAGAAAGAAGTGTATGCACAAAACCCCTGGCTCAATATCTAGAGGATCTGGTTTTGGCCAAGAATATCATACAAGGAATTTCATGTGTTTAATTTTCTGGATCCTAGTTAGAAAAGGCAGTCACTAGTATTTACTCCATTTCATGTATATCTTTGACTTTCACAGCCTCTTCATTCTCAATGACCCAAATAGTTCTTGTCATGTCTTGTTGATAACCTGACTGTCATAAAACCTCTCTCAGTGTTATTAATTTCTCATGCAGAACCATGTGAGCAGAGCCCTCAGTCTTACCAAAGCCTGTTTCAAGAGCCGCTGAAAGCAATTCTCCTGTTACATCTGACCCACAGATCAGGCTACAAATATGAGGGCAAAATGTCAAGCTCATGTTCATATGCATAGGGACTTACTGCAAATTATATATACTAATGTTAGATATGTGATTACCAACTATTATTACATCAAAGGCACCTGTAACTACTTCAGCTCTAATTATGTTGATTAAACAACACAGGTGCAAAGCAAAAGGAGTTAATCAACTGCTGAGCACAGTGAAAGGCTCTTCCTTCATCTCAGGAAGGTCCTTAGATGTAATTATAAAGAGGCAGGTTGGCTCACAGTGCTCAAACTATGTTAGGGCAATGGGCTGCCCTTTGCAGTTTCTGTCATCTATCAGGTTTGTCTCCCCTGTCCTTGGCTCTCCCAGATTTGCAGTGACACCCACAGCAGGAGCTGCTGAACCCTTGAGCTTTCTGCTGTTCGCTTGCTTCTTCTGATACGAACTGGATGCGTTGGGCAATCCCAGGGGAAGGCGGAGGGCAGGGAAGCAATTAGCAATCCACTCCCTGCAAGGATGAAACCTTTTAATCTTCAGCAGCTGTGTGGAGGCAGCTTAAGGGGTGATTTCTTGAATGAGGCTCCTTCTTATTGCTCTCTTGTGAAGGAGGGTAAGGGTGAATTGGGATGTTTTGGGGTTTTTGTTGTTCTTCTATCTCTTCAGCTTCTATTTTTCAGCCATGATAGAGTGTATGACATACAGCAAGGGCACAAATGTGTGATATGATACAAGTGGGAAAAGAACTCAAGCTACACCACTCTTTGGAAGAAATTAAATGTCTCTGAGTTGTATTTTTCCTCAGCATCTTTCTTTCTTGAATCTTTTGGCTAAATGATCAGTTCTCCTGGTATTGTTTCTCCTTCCTCACCCCTGGAGAGGATTTTTATTTCCAGTAGTGGGCTGTTTTCTGGGGTTTGTATTGGCTCTACTCAATGTAAAATAGTGTCTGTCCCAGAGATGAAAGCAGTGCTGGTGCTTTTGGGAAGCAGAGACATGAAATGTGTACAAGCCATGGACATCTGACATCTCTACCTTGGCACACCTGGTTGATAAGAAAAACTGGAAAAAAGTTGCTGCTGTGGATAATTATCTGCTGGTAGAAGCTATTCCTTGCCCATATTATTTAGTTTACTATAGCACCTAGAAACAACAGCAAAAACAGAGTGCCTCCGGGTTTGATGTTAACTCAGTCTGTTGCCTGCATTTGGGTTTTCTTGTCCACAAGATCTAGAGGCCCAGGAGCATCAGATCAAAAGTTTCATCCTGGGCTCATCGCTGTGACAGGTGGGTGAGTTTCCTCCTTCCTGAAGATAAGTCAATTTTTCTCTCAAGCATCAGTGTAATTCTTATTGAGTTTTTGCATTAAAGATTCTATTGTTTAGTCAGTGTTATTATTTCTAGAAAAGGAATGATTGTCACTGCTGCTGTGGACTGGTATTTTCTCTGGTTTTGAATTGAACGAAAAGTCTAAATTAACAGTCTGCTATAAAAATGAAGAGATGGCAGCAGCTGTCATGAATTTGTCTCCCTGTGGAAAGAAAAGTGGAATTTGCTGCTGATTTGGTAGATCTGGGTCTCAGACCAGCATACAGTGTGCTAAGTGGAGTTACACTGAGGTCTAATAAATTAAACAGCTGTACCTGCAGTGGCGAGAAGATACAAATCCTCTGTTACAATCGGAAAATAACCAGCCAAATTATTTCCACCTTGCTGTTTCTTCTGGCTCCTGGAATGGTCTTGTTCTTAGGAGAAAGAACAGGATGAAAGATGACAGCCTGTATGGCTCTAGGAGAATGTTTGAACAATTTCCCAGACACCGTGCATCGTTTTGCATTGGCTTCTCTATCAGCAGATCCAAGACAGATGGGGGAAATTCCCCCATCATAGAGGGATGATTCCATAACAGTAATCACCTGCAAGACAGGAAGCAGAAAGTGCTAAAATCTTATGCTGGGGAGATGGTTAATGCAGAATCTGTCCCATACAGAGATTTGCTGTGGGGACTGTGCATGGATGAGCAATCCAGACTCTGAAATTCTAAATTCAGTGGGATGTGTGGGGACAGAAGACACAGGCAAGGCCAAAGTACTTAAATTTTTCCAGATAGTGTTGTCTCTCCACCTATACTTTATTGAAAAATGGAATATGGGATTGAAAGAGCTATTGAGCTTGGGATCCAGAAGAGCTATGCGATGTGTCAGTGTTTTTTACCATGACTGCAACATAAAAAGTTCATCTTCCTTTCCTTGCCTGCAATGTGAGTTTGTTGTTTTCTCTGCTTAGGGGGGAAAAAAAAAAAAAAAAAAAAAAAAGGCAGAAAGATCGAAATGCTGTTCTGCTGTTATAGCCCATCTCATAAAACATCACATCTGATGTGATAGCTGGGAGAGAAAGTGGGTCGCTCTGCTACAGCAAGTGGCTTTAATTAAACTTCCTGCAGGATCCATGAAGGCACGGTGTTCACACCTCTAATTGAATCTTTTTTGGGTGGTTGCATACGGCCACGGGATCTCCCTTTCCCCCTGGCATCCTCTGTGCCCTCTCTCTACTCCATATAAAAACTGTAAAGCTTCTTGAGCTCACAGGTAGGGGGCTGAATTGGTGGCACCTTGGGGATTCCCCCCGACATCCTTCTTCCCTTGCTGCTCTTCCCCTCGATAGCCAAGAGAGGACAGGGTGGCATAGAAGCAAGCAGCACCCAGCTGGTACCAGCAAGTGCCTATACCAGCCCTCTAAACATTGTCTTGGGAGATTTTGATCGAAAATGCGAGCTTTTAAATAAGCCCTCTGCAAAAAAAAAAAAAATGCAAGATAATGCATCCTGGTGTAAAACACTGAGTTGTGCCGTGGTGCCTCCTCCATCACATTGCATTAGGTTAAGCTCAGCGGCAGGACAGTGTATTTACGCAGCATCGTGGTGTATTAACTTGAATTTGTAGGCAGTGTATGTGCATCATATGATAATGGTTTGCTGTCAGCAAAGGTTGTTGGAAAAAGGAAGACTATTAATACAGACATAATGAAAACAGAGAGAGTGGGAATAATTACATTTCCTGGTTCTTGCTAGAGGTCTAGTGGGGCTCAGGGACTGACATGCACAGCCCAAACATGGCAAGAAAGGGGCAGTTAAGGGAATTCAGAATGGGGCAGAAAAAACAAGTATTGCCACAGAAGATGTGGCTGGATGGACAACTTTTCTTCTTTTTAAATTAGGAAAGATCTGACTTTTTTTCCCTGAAACTATATGCCACCAGGTAAATAACTATTCATGGAGATGCTCTTGGGAAATAGCCTCATTTAGAGGCTATTAGAGACAAGCATTTATTTGGTTTATAGAAAGAACAAGGTGTTTCTTGGGAAAGATCTAAAGTTTCAGCTGCCTTATTTCTGTCTTCCAGGCTTCTCATCAGAGGCATAAAACTTGATTTAGCACTGGATCGCTGAGTCACCTGTAGTTTAGCCATCACTGATTTAGAGAGACATCAAGCATAAATGGATGTGGAGTATAAGACAATGTACATTTGGTATTTTTTTCTCAGATACAGTAATTTATAATACTGAAAACAGGGCACAGCTGATTTTAAAGTGATCTCACCCTTGGAGAAGCAGTGAAAAACTTGTTAAACTAAATCTTCTGCAGATATCTTTTCAACATGTATATATTTGGAAGACCCTGGAGGAACAGGGTAAATAAAAGAGGCTTTTAGGATACCACCTGACAAGTAAGTCTTGCCATCAAGATATTAGACTGAGTTGAAGAATACGCTTTAATTCCTGGCTCTGCAAGAAATGCTCCCTGTGACCTTTAACATCTCATTTATTCTTCTGCTGTCTCCAAAATAAATAAAATAAGAAAAATCTTAATATATTTGCCCAACCTCCAAGGGGAACTACAGTGATAAATGCATTCCTGCCCCTAAGGCACCCAAGTAATGCCATGACTACGGCCTTATTAAACCCAAGACAGATGCTTCATGCTTTGGTCCAGCGCTCACCTATGGGTCACCAAGTCAATCCATACCCTATAAATGGATGTGACAGTCACACGACAAATTGCAGGGCTGTGGTAGAAATGGATCTGTCTTGTGCTTCTGACCCCATCACCTGCCCTCTGCCCACAAATGCATTTATTCCATCCTTCCCCATCTTTGCAAGCTCCAACCTGCCAGTGTTTGACAACTGAATCGCAGCTTTGATGAGAAATATTTAGAGATCTGCTTTGTGATAGTGGAAAGATGAGCATGATTCTAATTGAACAGTGCTCACATATCAGTGTAGCAGGGTGGGAAATGTCTCTTTTCTTCTCTTTAACTCTATCTAAATTATTGCTTTGCATCTAAAGAATATTCAGATGAAAACCCTACAGTCACCAACAACTAATTTCATTTCCAGTGTCATGGAATAAGTTACCATACGTTATCAAAAAACAGAGGAAGAATGTAATAGTTCTGGAAAGAAATGTTGTTCAAAAGGAACTCAAGTGGATTCAAATGGAATAATACAGCATAAAAAGATCGCTGTGTCTACCCTCATCACCAGCTATTTGTAGCAAGCACAGCATCAGCTGTATTACCCTAAGGCAGTCCTGTCAGGATCAATGACATTTTTAATTAATCTAGCCAAGGCAAAAACAAAGGAAAGAAATCTCTGCATTCAATATTTTCTTCGCACTTTGTATATCCCACAAAAAATGAACTTTGGGGAAGGCAGTGTCAGAAGACATTTTGGTGCCCAGACATCCCTCTGCGGTCCCTCCACTTCCCTCCCAGCTGCCCTGCAAGATGCGCTGATAGAGGAACCAGTTGTCTGCACCAAAGAGGTTTCGTTCATGTCCTTTCACAGATATCACACTTTGAGGTTCTAGTCTTTTAAGAGCCTGATGAGTCCTTTGGTAAGGGCTGACCTCCATCAAATTTGGGTCTTATACCCTTCTCATGAGTGTATTTGTTTGTGTGCGTTTGGTACCTGGTCTCTGCTTCAGTTTCTCTGAGGCAATCTAATGAAATATATTAATCTCTCAGTCTCTAGTCGCTAGCTTTTGTTTTTAATTTTCTCCTTTGTTTTGCACATGGAAGCTTGAGAAGTGAAGCCGCCAGGGGCCAAAATTTAATTTGCGTGAATCGCGCATCTCAGCAGACCTGATAAACCAGAGTATTGGGAACATTACCAGCTTGGAGACAGTGCTACAGATGGCTGCATGACCTCAGGTAGACCAGACTGTTATTAAACATTATCTCAGAGCAGCTAATTCTTTAGAAACTAGAAGTTTATTAAGCTCTATATTGACATTCCAATCTCCAGCAGTTGACAGAACAAGCACAAATTCATCTTCTGGCTGACTGTGCAACCCTCTGCTTCTCTCATGTTGACAGATCTCAGCTGAAGCACATTTTCAGTTTTCTTGGCAGATAAATCGAGGATTTTTGCCATCTGAGCAATCTCAGGCCAAATTAATTCACTGCCGAATGGACGCATGCCCAGCTCAGGACACTGGGCACATTGTCGTGGTCAAAGAGAACATCTCCAAACCCAGGTGACTCTACCACACACCTCCAAAGTGAAAGTGTGGTTCCAGTCCTGTCCAGTTGTGGGCACTGAAGAATCCAAGGATTTTATTCGGTTTTGTTTATGCACATACAGATGTATGTAAATTTACACACAAACACACACATGCACATCCACCGGTGTTTGTGGGTGTGTTGGGGTACATCCATCCAAACAACCTCAGCAGAAAACAGAGCACAACACTAAAGCTGATTGAATACTGTGCAGTATGCATATTTGAAAGAAAAAATAGAGTAAAAGAAAGCATTTTCCCAATTGATACAGCCTCCCCAAATGCCTTTGCCTTTACTCAAGGGACTTTTTAATACCATATTAGGATTTGTTGGTGAGTTGTAACCACTTTTGCATGAAGGCTATGGATGGACTCCGTGCTCCTGTACAATGGAGCTTCATCAGCGGTGCAATCAAGACCTTTCAGCCAGCTCAGATGCCTACAGGCAACAGATTACCTGGGGTACATGGAAAATCAGAGACCCTCTGAGGGGCTTAAGGAGTTTCTCTGCTTTTAAACACGATAATGTTTTGCCAGAAGTATCACCCTGTGCTCATTATAAAGCACAGTTTAGCAAACTGTATCTCAAAAAACCTCTTGCTGCTGCCACTTCACACCTTGTTTTCATATTGTACAGGTTCACTGTAGGAAGCAGAGCTCCCTCAGACTCCTCGAGTCTCTGTAATTTCTCAAAAATAGGCAGAAAGGCAGATCTCATGGAGGGAGCACACACAGGAGGTCCAGACAAGGATTTTCTCATCAAGGGAACTACCTGCTGTGTTTCCGCAACATTCACTGAAAATGTGTGTGTATTCTTCATAAATTAATGTCTAAAGAACACACAAGTCAGACATCAACCACCTCTCATCCTAATGGAAAGAACTCCCAAAATCTGTGAATATTTGTTAATCACACCAGTGGAAAGGGCAGCAACTCAATTAGCCAACCCATTAATTATTAACACAGTATTTGTTTCTTCATTTTTCTGAGGAAATGCAGCAAAACACTCAAATAAAAATCAAAATGCATGATAAAGACAATCCCTGAGTGTGTATTTATTGACACTCACTTTTTAATTTGCATAGAGCTGCCACCTAGAAGAAATAATGTCCTTGTTTGAATATCATTTCAATAAAACCCACACGATGTGCAGAGGGATCCCCATCCTGCTGGTTCCTCTTCTCAACACTTGCTGGTGGTCACAGCAGCTTCATCTGCAGGATTCTTGGCTGGCTGCTTGATCAGGATTTTAGAACTTGTCATCCCTGTGAGATGAGGATGGTCTCATCCTGCCATCACCATCTGTCTGAGGCTCCGAGACACAACCGTCCATTCTTCTCCTTCTCACAGCACAAATGTGTGCAAATCGGTCAATCTGCATCTTTTCTGCGTTTCCCACATGAGTCCCACAGTGACAGTCACTGCGCAAACTGTCGCTGAGGGGCAGGACCTGCTGAAAACACATTGGAAGCTAAAGGGAGATGGCAGCTAGGAAGAATTATCGTCTTAATTTTGTGAGCAGACAACTGAGGTAGGTAAACTGGGTCTACAATCTCACTCAAGTTTAAGAATTGAGCTTAATGCTAACTCATTTCTTGAATCCTAGCCCAGTGTCTTACCTGAAACCCATTTTCTGAGCTGTGGCTGTGAAGAGATAACTGAATAACTACCCTTTTGTTCACTTCATTATTTTGGATCCCATTCTGTTGCCTTTCCCCAGCCAGGACAACATTTAGCTCTGTGATTCATCTCACTTAAGCCCCGGAAACTCTATGGAAAGAGCAAGTCACTAATCAACTTGTGAGCAGACAGAATCTGGCCTCTGGAAGGGGCTGGAATGAAAATGGGAAAGCAGAAGATCTCCAGGGAGTTTAAAGTGTCTGTCAAACACACACCAAAGCTCCAGTTAAGTGGGCTGTGGGTAGTTTAATCGAATGGCATTATCCCAAAGTGAATTCATTTGGTAGTGTATAATGTTAATGAACCTCGGCTGCTCTTGCTGAAAATAGAGTATGAATGTGCATTATTTTGAGTGCACGCATTAGCCACTGCTAGTTCCTTAATGAGTTTTTCAAAGACTGTGTCTGAATGGAAAGGTTATGGAATAATAATTGATAATGGACTCTTATTTTATTTGGTACTATTTCCTAATTTAGGGGACATTAAAAGAATGGTAAAGAGAAATAATTTCTTTTCATCAAAGGTATTCACATTGTGAGAAAAATGAAGGATGTGTGTTTTACACAAATTATCTGAAACTCTCAGATCCAGACAAGCTCAGCTTTGACAGAACTCCCTTTTCAAGGGACAATTTGCCTGCCAAAAAAAAAGAGTGTATTTTTCATGCAACTTTTGGAACCTGCCGGCTTTGCTGTAATCCACTTGACTGATGCTCCAGTTCTCTTTAAAGAGCAGATCTGCACCGCAGCTGCTTCAGATGCAAGGACAAAAGAAACAGTGAAATTCCAAGAACTGAAAGCCATCAAGGCACTGGCAAATGCATTGACGTCCAAGAAAAGAAATGGATCTGAAGCTACAGGGCAGGCTTTCATGGAGAGAGGGAGCTGACTGATGGAAACACAAAAAAAGGCCAGGGTCTTAGGCAAAGACAGTGTCAGATTTCCTGTAGCAAATGGAAACAGTTCTTGAAAGAGGTTTTTCTACCAGCAAAGACCTTTGCACTTTTTTAAACAGGATTATGTAGCAGCGCTCACAAAAGCAGAGACAATTATCCACCTGAAACAGCAGAACACAATGTACCATGGAGCATCTCCTGACAATGGGACTGAAAGATGCACCTTTTCTTACCTGTTTCCTAATAGGAAACCCCATAACATCCTTTATAACCAAAGCGAGGGAGAAATCACCTTTCCCCTGAGGTGAGTGAGCCATGAATTCCCCGACCACCTTTCTCCTGCCCCTTGCTGAACACTGTGTTGCTTTAGGGTTTGCTGAGGACGGAGCAAGGAGCACTGAGCACTGAGCAAGCGCTCAAGATCTACAGCCAACATTTGAGGGTGGAAACGAAGAGAAAAATCTGAATACGGGCTGTGATGAGGTGGTCTGGAGTTCAGGGCTGGGTGTGCAATGGGGTCTGTCCATGCACAGCAGGAAAGCTGGACTATCTCAGTCCTTTTCAAAACCAGTTTCACTATGAGAGTTCAGAATGGCAATGCCCACATACTGTCCTTAATCTAGTTTGTAGTGGTTCTGAGAGAAGAAGTCAAATTAAAACTTTTGAAAATATTTTTTGATATTTAAAAACACTTCTGACAATTTCCAGGCTGTGTCTCAGTCTCATGAAAAGTTGGATAGTACCTTATTAAATAACACAACGATCGTCAACTTCCACTCATATGGTTTATGGCTTAATAACAGATGACTTAATAAAATGGTAGTAGCCACTTCTGTTTGTCTGAACCTCATTTCTGCATGAGAGATCCTGGAGAACATTATCATGCTAGAAATACATGAAATTCAGGCCCATTCCCTCTGCTATGTTATAGCTGTTCTGTTCCCATCCATTTCCTTCACTCTCGTATATAACGTCTTTCACATTCACTCCTTTTGCTATCAATTCCTAATTATGAACTCTTGACAAAGCAAACTATGTTTGGACTGAACACATATGAAAAACGTAAATTTCTGTGTTTATTCCACGTAATTATGCCTCAGCATCATAAGGCTTGATTTCACTTGTAAGGGATCCATTTGCACGCAGAGACTCTCTGTGGCTTTGCTATTTTCCTTTGCTTTATAAACACCACAGTCTCTGTGTGGTTGTGCATTTCATTGTATCTCATTTCCATACTTCAGGTTTGCTAGCAAGTCATACTCTGTGATTTATAACAACAAAATGAGACTAATCTGTCAGCTCTGTCACTGAAGAACTGACATGTTATAATGTCTAGGGAATTGCCCCTAATCAAACAATTAGTTAAATTGCAGTGTATTTAATTATTGGTAAACTTACCAGACACTGGAGCACAGAGCAGTCAAAACCCCTTCAGTAATGATTTTTCCTTGGAAAGCTGTTTTCTTGTGTCTGGATAACATTTCCCATGTTGAAACTTCTCACCCTGGATTAGCAGAGTCTTTAATGTGCACAAGGATTACTGTATTATTTGCAAACTTATTCATCAAATGCTGATGCCACGATTAATCAGAGTGGTATTTTCCTGGAAGTCTGGGATATAAATTAAACCCTGAGGGAGACTAATATCATCCCAGGCTGTTCTGAAGATCATGGAGGGACAGTAAGCCTTAATTAGATGCTCTTTCATTTCTACCAGAAATTTAATTTATTAGAACACTAGAACCAATCTTTGACAAAATCTTTATACTAACTGTTCTTTTGCTCCTGTGAAGAACTGCAAAGAATCTGCTTTTTCCACCAAAAATGTTTCTGATCAGATCCTGCTCACAATCATGCCCCAAACATATTTAAAGAAGGGAGGGATGCATGGTATTGATCACAAGAGAAAACATCTGCAGCTGTATCTGTCAGACAGATGCAGAGCACCCTGAGATGCTCCAGCTACTCCAGAGTTTAAAGATGAACCAGAGACACCTGGAACTGCAAAGAGGGAGAGTGAAACTACCAGATTTAAGCACGAAGATCCCTGCTGCAGCCTCACAGGCTTGCTTGTATGGTTAGAAAAGCCTTTTTATCAGCTGACAGTAAGCATCCTTAGTACTGCAGAAAGAAGCTCATGAGCCTTTCACTCCTAATTCGGGGCTTTGAGAGAAGAGAGGAGAAGAAAGGTTGGAAACAGGAGATAAAATGAAAACCCCTTCTTAAATTCAAGTGATTCAGAGAAAACATTTTATCAAGGTTTTTCCTGCTGTCAAGTAAAATACTACCAGATCAGACAGAAGACGGATGCTTTCTCCCTGAGTGTAAGGAATGAGAATTGAGAAACACGGATTTAATACTTGTTCATACCTGGCTACAGAAGCTGCACTTTTTTTGACTTATTTTGCCACACAATAGGGAATTACTGGCAGAGAAAAAGTAGATTTGCCCCAAACCCTCTTTGAGGGTGACCATGGTGGGCCATCTCTGATACTTGATGCACGCCTGGTTCTGGGTTGCTGTCCCAGACGCACAACAGGATTTAGCACCTAAAAGTTGAAGCCAGACACTGCAATAGAGTAAATAAGATCTTGTTATCTTCAGATCAATACTGGGTGTCTTCCTGGCCGTCTATCAGACTCAAAAAATAGGTCAAAAGCCAGGTAAATGGGTGAAATTTCATGTCTATGATGCACTTGGAAGTAAAACCATAGGGTCTGATGTCTCTTCTGGCTTCAAGCTCAATAGGGTTTTACTGCAGTACTATGACTACAAAGCAGTCCTTGGTCAGAGCTTTTATATTATTTCATGTAATACCATGGTGGTGCCCAAAGGACAAGGGGCAGTTGTCTTGCCAGAGGACTTCAGTCCCTCAGGATACTGTCTTTTAGTCCCTTCAGCAATATCTCGTTTCTAGAAAACAAATTCCATTTTCTAAAAACTAACCTTTTTTGGTGTGCTACATTGAGAAGGAAGGAAACATCTGGAAATTTCATTTAACAAATTTAAGAAGTAAGACTGGTTTTTTGGGGCTGCATGTTCTTACTGGAACACCTCCAGCTCCTTACTCAAGGCTCTTTTTGTCTCCTCAGGGGAAACATTATAGCAGTACTGATGTCCTGATGGATTAGACAATTTCTTAATAATTAATGACATTTTCCCTGTGCAGCTTGGTCAGCATCCCACTAAATAGCACAAAACAAATGAGGTAACAACAAAATATTTAACTGGTAGGTAATGCAGGACAAGAGCTCTGAGTTTTCTTTAATTTTGCCATGCACCTTCCAGTTCCTAGTGTGGGAAGCCTGTTTGGGGTTGCACTTTTTTAAACAGGTCATTAAAGACCATCAGGAAAGCGAACCCAAACTTTTGCTCTCAATAATATCCCCTGAAGTGCTGTATTTTGTGCGCTTTGAGGGCAATATACTGTAACAACTCTGCAGAGGCTTCATCCCTGCAGTATGGTACCCACCCAAGGGAAGAGCTGAGCATCTCCAGAGGACAAAAGTCTAACCTAAGTTACCCTATGGAAAAACCTCTCCATCTCAGCTGAGTAAACAGAGACTAAAAGTGAAGGTATCCCCAGCCTGTGAAAGGCAAAGTGCCATCGTCCTGCCCATGCTGAGCTCAGGCCACAGTTCCTCATCTCGTTCAGCAGCATCAGGGACCAACACGCAGACGAAGAGGCGTAACGTTGCCATCAGAGAAGCACTGCCTTATTAAATTATTAATGTGCTGCTGCTCTCCTGAATGTTCCTGAGAAATTATTATGTGAATAAATAATAAATTATACTTTTTTAATATATATATATTCTTTATACTATATACATATATATATACACACATTTTATACTTTATATATATAAGGATAAAATATTAGGAAAAAATTTCAGAAGCATTAGGAATCCGTTCCCGTGGACTTTGGTTATACAATTTCACTCTTGTATTTCATTATTTGAAAACATTATTCCATTCTTTATCATGCAGAATACTAGCCACATGGGATAACCAAGCACAGAGAAATATGGATCTGTTACTTACTGCAAAAGAAGACCAAATTATAGATTAAATGGGAAAAGGTTGAAATATTTCATAGCTGCTTTGCTATACCTTCACCAAAAAAAAAAAAAAAAAGTAGAAACCAGGTATGTAGTCTCCACTATTTTCACACAGAGAAGTGCAGGCCACATACAGATTAAATACTATGTAATTATGGTGGATAATTGAGTTTGGCAGGACTTGCAGAAGTCTCTCCTACAGTGTTTACAGAAATGCTGAGATTTAAATATCTGACCATAGGTTATCTTACATTCTCCTACAGTCTCTCCTGAGTATTTGCTACATAACAGAAGCAGAAGAAAATTAAAACTATTGAAGTCATCATATCCATTTACCTACTGAGTGGGGTAAAAACATTAAAAAAATAAAAATAGTTGGATTCGGAAATATTTTTATACTGTTGGATCTTACAGCCTCATTCATTACTTGCAAAAAAAAATTCAATATTGGGATCTGTTTCAGCAGGAATCAAAAGTCTTCTAAACCTGGGAACAAATTCTGTGCAGATTGAAAATTTCTGTTAGCCCCAAGAAGCATGTGGCTGGAAATCAGCAGAGATTTGAGGCAGAGCTCAAGTCAGAGTGCACATAAACTTCTTATGTTGTGATCAAGTCCAGCTCCAGTTTAGGATTAAGGTTATGAAATGCTAAAATTATGTAATCAGAAATGACGGCAGCAGATAATTTATCAAGTTGTCAGGGAAGGAGGGCTGTTCCAGCTAAATCAGACATGCTTTTATTTTAAATATTCTCCAAAGAGAACTAAGGTCTCTCTGAATGGGAAGGGAGAGCAAGAACCAAAAATTGAAGCTGCTAATAAAAAAAATAAGAGGCTGAATCCTTAAGTATGGCTTAAAAACTGCTGCTCTGCATGGAGTAAAACACCAGCAAATGTAACTTGTCTTCTGTGTGTGAGAATATTCGCCCAGAGCCAGGGCACACCCGGTGACACTCAGTGCCAGGACAGCTGTAAGGACATGGGCAAAGCAATATCTGGAAATACATTCTAGTAACATTAAGGCTGCCTTTTTTGCCTCTAAAAAGATTTTCCAGTTCTCTTGTATCACAGGTGCCTACATGGTCATCTCACGAATTAGTAAATACGATCACTGATTAGAAAATAAGAATTTCAGGCTATTGTTCCAGCAAAAGCTGGTGCCACCAACTTTCTGAAAGCTTTGGGATGCCATAAGCTTGGTAGTAATTTGATTAAACTGTAAGTGGAAGTGCTACCACCAAAAATCTCCCTGCAGCTGTAGCCCCAAATAGCACTCAGTCACCTGCAGGTATTCTGATTAATCGGAATTACAGAATTTCTCAATCAAAACCAGAATTCCTTGTTCTCCAAGCGATACTCTGACTGACAGTCTTCAGACACAGGAGACAGAGAAGAGGCAGATTGTTCTGTGGATGGATGGAGGATGGATGGAGGATGGATGGAGGATGGATGGATGGATGGAGCTGAACTGTTGCGCTTACCACCAAGGGTGGGTCCCATTTGTGGCTGTCTCTGTAAACAGGCTTGAGCTGCCTTTAAACCACTCCAGTACCATGAGCAGCACAGAGCTCAATGGGGGCTGGGAAACTCCCTGTGGAAATTAAGCACTCATTGCAGCTGTCAAGTAAATTATATATTGGGGCAATGCCTCCAATTACTCCTGATTCAGGTAGTTAAAAAGTAATCTGGGTAGAACTGTGTGGCCTGATGATTTTCATAGACTAAATATAATTGGAGGCATAATTAGGAAAATATGCCAGCTGGTAGGTATGATTTAAACACAGTTATCTGTTCAACACGTTCTGTTTAAGAAGAGGGGAGTTCATCAGTTCTTTAACCTCCTTCACACTTGCTGTTTGCTCTTGGTCACACGTTCCTCTACTCCAGTTCATCCAGGGTTTACCTTTCAAGTCTTATGATTTCTAGTGTAGTTAACTAAATTCATGGGTTCTGTAGACTGTCCTGAGCATATTCCTGTTCTGGGGATGAATCCTGGTTGGTAGGTGCCATCTCAGGATAGAAGAGGTGATGAAGCACCAAAGTAAAATAACATTGCTCTAAATTTTGCAATTTGTTGTAGCCTTCTTGTAACTGCCGTGCACTGTCTTTGGGGAGCTGCCAGCACTGCGTTGCCAGCAGCTTTGCCTTGATTGATGGTTCTTGTGCTCTGCTCTCTGGGGCAGGAGATTCAGGGACACATGCCCAGCACTTGCTAAAGGGGTTAATTCACATCATTCAACAGCTTTGCCTTTGGCTGACTCAGAAGTGGTGCTGAGAGGTTTGCAATACAGCTCTGCTCAGCCATCCCAACCCCAAATGGTGCCAGTTATGGGAAAAGGTTTGACATTTGGGCCATGGGTTACAGCTGGGGTGACGTTCCCAGGTGAGAGCGCCCTGCGGCAGAACCTGGAGGAGCAGGGAGAGGTGGAAAGTTTCCATTGCTGTTCACCGGGTGGAAAAATCACAGCCAGCAAGACACAGATGACAAAGATGTGCCGTGTTCCTGTGTCCAGTAGAATACCTGCTTCATAATTAAAGACTTTCAGAGCAAGAAGCATTGCACGGTGGGTTTTATAGCAGTCTATGAGGAAGCAGAAGGGCACTGTTTGTGCTCCGAGATCAGCTGGGAAGCCTGTAGTTAAACAGAAAAGTTGTTTAACTGTTTCCATCAGCAAACGTCTCTGCCTTGAGGAGCTCACCTACAAAATCAAAGCACTTACAGGACATAGCGTGGGGTAACAGCTGGGTGAAGGAAACTGGATGCTCCCAGGATATTCATAAGCACGTTGTTCCGTGAGTGATGAAGCCCGATAGCCTGCAAACTGGTGTTTTACGGCTGGATTCTCTAGTATTTATTAAGGCACACTTTTTTTGGTCTGAAGTCTTCCCCAATGAATGCAATATTCATAACGACTCTTTCTTGTGTGTCTTCTCTGGTGTCTGCTCAGGGCTGTGCTCTCATTCCCTCAATGAGAACATTAACAAAGTCCTTCCTCTTTGCCAGGCTTCCAGCTGCTAAGAGGTTTTTCAGACATTTATTTCTTTGGGAACTCTTCCTGTCCTATGAAATGAAACCAAAACTGATTATTTGAGACAGAAACTCGAAGTCTGTTAACATAAAAATGCCTATGGAAAGTGAGTTAAAAGGTGAAACTAGTGAAATATCTCTGATACACTGAAAATCAGCCTTTCTTTCTTTCTTTTTGGGACACCTAAGTATTTCAAGTGGCTTGCTGTAATACCCCGCTTTATCCATCCTGTTTCTTTCAGTAGCTGAAGACTACAAGCCCTTGGGATCCCAGGCTGTTTTTATAAGAAACATCTACAAATGCCTGATGGAAAGGGATTCTTACTGGATTTTCTGGCTAGCCTCATAGCCATATGAAGAAGAAAAATACCTGGACATTGAACAAAAATCCATGTCTTTTCAGTCACAAGAGAAGGCAAAAGATCATTTTGAGTGTAGCTGGGGCAGAATAAAATTAGTACTTACGACCTTTTAATTTTTAAATTAATAAAACCTCTCTTTTCTATTCTCCTCCTCTTTTAAAAAATAAAATCACTTAAAGATTTTTGAAAGTTTCACTTCTTTCTGGTTTTCGAAGTTGTTTGTAGGTTGGGTTTGTTGGTTTTGTGGTGGTTTTTTTTTTCCCCCAGAAAAACCTGTCAGAGTGGGCAGGTAGAATAAACACTGGCAGAAGCCAAAATGGAATGGCGTTTAGGACAAGTAAAGGGAAGTATAAAGGAAAATCCATCCTGAGAACATTCGTGCTCCTGTTTTCATTGGTAACATAACCATTTTGGGCTCAGACACACATGGAATAGGCCTGCTGACTACCTGTGCTGGTATTCAATCTGCAGAAATCGTATAATAACGTGAGTTAATCTAGCCTCAGAAAAGGCAAGATAAATATATTCAAATTTATCCAAAACCTACTAAATAATGAGGTCAATATATCATTAATTCAGGGAGAAACTTAAGAACTGTTTTGATTTCTGAAGAGTTGTTCTTGACACACACCACTGAGAGCCGCATGTGGTGTTAAAACAGTTGAAAATGTCTTTTTAAAGCTGCTGGAGGAATCCTTTGTGTTTTGTAACAGAAAAATTGCACCTTAAGTGAACTTCCGAAATCCCTGACAGAACCACAAAACCTTATTCTCCTTTCATGTTTACCAGTAGAATTACAGTTTATACTGATAAAAGAGATGAGAACAAATAAACCCAGATTGTGCACTAACGCTCTCGGAAGGCTCATTAAACTAATTGGGGTTTGTTCCCAGGGGCCCAAGTCCACTCTCCCTCCTGCCTCCACAGCAGCACATCCAAGGTCAGCGGAGTCAGTTTTATCCGCCCCAAGACAACACTTAGCTAGTCCAAAGGAAAAATCCAGTGTAACTGAAATACAGCACAGCAGGAGTTTTAATATTACAAGAATTGTAATGTATGCGACTCAATCAGTGGAACCATATTTCCTCTGAAAGTGTTTCTCACAGGAAGCCAAATCACATTCCTTCGTTCAACCCAGACTAGTTACATTTGCATTTGCAAAATGAACACCAATTTCTTCATGACTGTTTGCTCCTCCAGGAGAGATTTGTTACGTTATGTCCCATTTCCACCACGTGCACAAATTCCCCAGCCAGAATTGTGGCTGTTTAGTTTCCACAACCTTATGCACACAGGCCAGTTACGCATCTAATGAAGAAAGAGCAGATATTAATATATTATAAACATTAAACATGCAAACCTGGGATAAAAATATGAATATTAGTCTGCAATTTGTGATCTGTCTCTACCCGTAATTTTAATGCAAATAAACAAACGTGACCTACTTTAGCCCATCAGCTCTTCCCTGATATCAAAGGTTCTTGCAAGATTTTCTTTTTGCTCCAGGTTAGAGTTTAATATTTTTTACCCAGGTGTGACTATGGATCTACTTAAGCGACTTCAGCAGCTATTGCATTGATCCCAGTAAGAAGATTTGGGCTGGACTGACTCGCCCAATACGTCATAGTGGATTTGTGACAGAGATGAAAAGAAAATCCATGAGTCCTGATGCACTCCCTGCTGTTCTCCTCCTTACACAACACTTTGTTACATAAAACTTTTTTCTGTGAAAAAAAAAAAAAGGCGGGGGGAGAGATGGAAAAAAATAACATCTTTTTGGTTGTAAGCCAGTTTTCTGTATCAACATGGCAGTTGCCTGTGAAGTGAAGCAAGATTTCCTTATAGCACCATGTGACAAGGCTAATCAAAATAAACATCCAAAAAATAAAGAAATTAAGGGTGAGGTAGCAGACTGTGGGGAGAGCAGATGGTTATTTAAAATAACAGCAAATTTTGCATGCTGACTGCAACTATAGCTCTTGTCACAAAACATAGTTGTTAATGGCAAAAGAGAAGGCAGGAACAGCATCAGGGTATTTTGTGGGGTTGGTGAAAGCAGAAAGATTAAAAATATATGGGGAAGAGGGTGTTCTCAGCTCTCCACAGAACCTACCTCAAATATCACTGGCACTAGAGCAGAGGCAGGGGACACAGAAATGCAGTAGGTGGAAAGAACATCATATTGATCAAATTTGTCACGCAATATAAAAGGTGTCTCACAAGCCCAGGGATCAGACACTGAGCTAAAGAAGAATCTTTCGTCTACCCAGAAAAAAGAAAAAAAAAAAGAAAAAAAAAAAGAAAACCACAAAACCTGTCGTTTAAAGTAGTTTAAAACCCAGAAAAGCAGGTCTAGGCCCTGAGAAAGGAGCTGGGAAACCAGGGCTGCACCGACGGCTCCACTCAAGTCGTGATTCAACCTCATCCCCGTGCACAAATCCACAGCTCGAGTTCAAAGTCCTGGGTTTAGCCACGGGGTTTGCTCATCCTGTTATCTATCTCTGGTAACTGTGGATTCATCGCTGACCCTTTGGCAGGGAGCACCAGCAGGTTGGTTTTGTGCCACCACCCTGTCCCCAGGACCAGCCATCCCAGGGGAGTCAGCCGAGCAATTATATCAACCCAATAAAAGACATATATGCTTTTAGAAGTGCACAGAAAATACCTGTTTCCTTCTAAGCCACTAACTTTAAACTGCTCTTTACTGTGAATCTCCTTTTAAGACTGAATAATAAAAATAATAATCAGAAATTGCAGACAAATTGCTTCCTCTCTACAGTTAAAACTTTCAGAAATGAGCTGTCAGCACATTGAAAGAATGGAAAAAGCAGCCGGCTCTGCTCTGCGCTATTAAGTGTTTTTAGCACACCAGACACTTTAGGATCTTGGCACAGTGAGCAACAAATGCAGAAGCAGCATCTTTTCTGTCTCCTGCAGAGGAGGGGGAAATAGAGGGACATATTCTAAAGCCTCAAAAGCTGGAGATGACGGTGCCGTAGAGGATGCAGCTGGAGGCTTTTTCCGAGGACAACAGGTTTCCATGGAGTTCCCACCGCACATCGGCTACTGGTTTGTTGGTCGGGGTGGTACCCACCCCGCTCCGGCCATCTGGATGCGGGAAACCCTGCCAAGCATGTGGACATTTTAGAGATGGAGATACAGCAACACAGCCCTTTCCCCAACACCTGCGCACCGTGTCTATCAGAAAGATGGAAATTGCCAGTTTGGATCACTCCCAAAGTCCGTTTACTCCTCTCGCCTCTGACAGTGGCAGCACCAGATGCTTTGGATGAAAGTGAAAAAAATCCCCTGGGTACCACAAGCTGGGCAGCGTCCCTCCAATCTGGGAAGGCATCATCTGCCTTAATATCTGCATTTTCCTACCCTTCCAGCTGGTTTTCTGCCCTGTCTAATATGTTTGTGAGTTCCATGACTGTGAGAAAGATTTTCTATGAGGTATTTCACTCCTTCAGCAAAGTTTTCTATTGACTGGCAGCTTCAGATTTGTGGCATCAGGCTTCTCCTCACTTAGATACATCTCACTTCTTGTCTCACACAACTTCCTAATTTAAAATACATTTACCAGCTATCTCAGCATCAGAAAGGACAAAGGCCAAGGTTTATTGCCTGCCTAGAGATGCAGAAATTTTCACTTGTCTATCCTGATAAACTGCTGCATCTGAATAGCAAAAAAAATTCAAGCGTTTTTCTAATTTGCTTCCTCGCAAAAATTAACTGTATGGATGCTCACAGTATTTAAGATCATGGTCTGCTCAGAGGTGTTTTCTGAAGAGAAATAGAAGTTTTGTTGAGAGTCTCAGTTCCTTGTGACTGGACTTTATACAAGATCCTTCTGCAGCATTATCTACATAAATTACAACTCTAAACTTCCTCAGAATTCATGTGTCTTTGTATATCCTTTTCTTTAAACTCTCTGATATTATGCAACCATTTTATATCACCCCTCATCCGCACAGTATCCAAACACTTTCCACATAAAAACTGAGAGTGAATAAAAACTTCAATTAATTCTCTGTATTTCTTGTACTTTGGAGTAAAACCTTAGCTTTGATGGAGGTTTTATTTTTTATTTCACGTCACTCTTTCTTCTTCATTTAATATTACTTGATTAAAAGGGATTTATGGAATCACAATGTTGTGTCCTAAGGATGATTGTATTTGCTGGGACTCAGGGCAGGATAAATCTCATTACTAGCAGACAGAACAAGGATATTTCCAGGGTTACAATATGCAGGTGGGAAAAAGATGCGGTGAGGCACCATCCTGCTGTTGGGGAAGCAGAGCTATAGACACATATATACACATCCTAATATCCAATTTCCTAGTTCCTGCCAGAGCATTTGACTAGAGATTTTTAGTCTGTTTAATTCAGTTTTGTAAATATATCCTACCTTAGCAGCCTAATAAAACAAAAGATTACAGCTTTCTTCATTGCCGAAGGCCTTGAAATTCAGCACAGCAACTTCATTACAGAATCAACTTATCGGATTACATTAGAGTCCTTCAGATTTAGAAAATAGACACCTGGTGAGCTTCTATATTACATTTCCAAAACTTCTTGCATTTAGCAGCATTTTCAATAAGTTTCTTTGCAAATTAATTGGCAGTGTGATTAAATTCTTACTGAGTTACTCTATACAGTGATTCAAGCACCCATGTGAATATGTGATGAAACATAATATTAGACTCACTATAGAAGCAGAACAGGAACAGTGACTGGCAATGTTTGTTTGGATTTTTTTCTTTTGAAATTAAAGTTATTACCAGGTTCTATTACCCCCCAAAATTGCACATCTATGCCTCTAATACCCTAGTAAACATTTGCTTTGCAAAACATCCAGACTTGAAGGTTATATAATTAAGTACAACGCCAGAAGATATAATGGGGTTTATTGTCATGTTTACAAGCATTTTTAAAATAGGAAATCTTTCCATCTAATGTTTTCTGCCTGCAGCCCCTGGCTTGCTCAGTGAAGCACCAGCCAGGTAACAGGTAACCTCCAGTTTATCTTCAAACCGTCTGGCCTCAAGGGAGCTGTGCACTTAAAATATCTACAAACCATTTTTTCCCCTCTATCTACATGGCCTGGAAAAAAAAATTGAAAAAAAAAAAAAAAAGAAATCGCCAAGAAACCAATTCCCCTGTCCACTGTCTGGGTTTGTTTGGGTTTCTCCTGCCCAGTGCCACCTCTTCCACCCACCACAGGAACCAGCAGGACAAGAACCAGCAGGATTTCCACAAGGGAAGCACCCAAATAATTCATGGGACAGAGGAGAGCTGAAATCTTGTTGCTGAGGCACAGGGCTGTAAAGCTCGAATTCCCCCTCTTCTTTTGCTTTGCCACTTCACAGGTAACCCCCCCTGTTACCTGTGGCTCTCTGGTTGATGGTTCAGCAGGTATCATTCTGTTCCTGCTTACAGACATAAGCAAAAATACCTAATGGCCTCTTAATCACTTAATCTGCAGACATCTTCCTTGTGAACAGCCCCATCAACAGTCCACAAACGCCCATGGAAAGTCTTCACCTGTTGCACTAAATCCTAAACCTGGATGTGGCTCCTTCTTCTGGAATTTGGTGCGTCGGGCTCATCCCCAGGGGAGCCGCCTGATGTCACAAAGCATCGCCAGCGCTTCTGTCCCAGCAGCCTGAATGCAGATTGTTATCTGCATTCTCAGACTACACAATAAAAACCAGTGATGTTAACCGCCCATTAAGCCTGATAAGCCGTACTTATCTTCCCAATTAAGGGAATAATATAGTAGATTTGGATGTGATGATTGTAAGTGTCCCTGTCAGAGCCCAGGTGCCAGACAGGAGCAAAACCTCCTCGGTTTTATCTCCAGGCACCTGAAGCAGAAATATTTTCCCTGCTCCCCTTCCTGCTGCCCCCCAGGATGACATCCTCCAGGTATCACAGATGTCACTGATGTCACCCAGGACCAGCCAGCCAGCCGCACCACAGCAAACACAGAACTGTTGCCACACCGGGGCTTCGGAATTTGCCCAGGGACTTGATTCCAGTGCAAAATTGCTGTGGTTAAACCTGTTATTTTCACAACACAGCCACATCCAGCACTTCGGCATTTCCCTCTGTATACGAACCTGTTGTTATCTGTGTCTGTCTGATTCCCATGAACGCTGGTGTGTGATTTATTATTGGAATGGCGAATGCAAAATCACTGTCTGGGAGGGTTTTATGGCTGAAACAGAAACACCACGTTCCACAGAGGAATGGACGAGAGACAAGAATGAATACGGGACTGTCAGAATATCTGAATCCTGCCCCACTCAGATATTTAGCGTGATATTAAAAAAGGCACTTCCAGGTTTTCTTCTATTAGTTCATTTGTGAAAGACTGGGGCATTCTTATCCGTGGAGCCTTTAATCTCCTCTATTAGCCTGCTGTTATGAATTTGTAAGTATTACAAATTATTCTGTAAGGAGGCAGTCACAGTGGATGGAGACTGAAGATGTCTATCAAAAAAAACCAACCTTCAGTCTGGATTGATGTAACAGTTTGTGGTCCTCAGAACGGGGCAGTGGTAACCTGTGAAAAGATTAGAGAACTAAAACATTTGGGCTAGAAAACATCATTCCTCTGCTCTATGGTAATTCCAGGGGGTGTAATGCAGGGATCCAACCACCCAGTATCCTCAGCAGAGCTGCACTGAACTGCTTGACCATTCTTAAAAGAAAACCATTTTTGCATTACAAAGTCGGAGCTGTGTTTAATTACTGGTAAAGTTACGCTGAGTTTTGAAAGGAAGAAACTGTCAGAATGTACCAAGAAGCCAAGAAATGAGCCTGCATTAATGTTTGGCTGCCCCCACTTCCCAAGAAGACCTGAATTTGTAAGTCGTGTGAGCACTCAAATCGGTGTCACCACTGGGTCAAGCCACGAGGATTACAAAGAGTTTTCATTCTGCGGCTGAACGCAAAGGCACAAAAAACTAATAATGATTCTGAAGAACATTCAGGTTTCCAGTTGTCGACATCAACTGAGCTGATAAAGCAGCAAGAAGATAGCTGCTTCCATCAAAAAACAGAAATTTGAGATCTGATGCTTGATCCCACTTATCTTAATTATAACCTTTCGTTAACCGTCTAAAGAGAAAAACAATTTTAATCGAGTATTTCTTGGCAGAAGACTCAACCGAACAGTAAATTGAGGAAAAAATTCAGACTCACAATGCAGTAATAGTCATAATGAAAAGCTTTTCCCCTCCGCTGCCCTCTCATTATAATAGGTCATAAAGTTTTAAAATTACATTATCTTCAATGGTCGGTGATTTTTTGCAATATAAATAGCAATTGTTGTTCCAAACTGAAAATTAAAATGTAGGGTTTGGTTACAGAAGAAGTTTCTCATATTAGGGCATACCATACATATTAATATTACATCTTAAGAGGGTTTTGATTTTGTTTATTGTCTTGTTTTCTAGATGTTTGAGGAATATGGGAATTTAAACCTCTTGGACAAGCCCTGCCCTGTTGTGAATCCACTGAAACCTCCACCTGGGAGGTTTCCACCTCTCCTATCCATGTAAGGGAGGTTTGTAACCCTGTTTCTGGAGCTGGACCTGGATCTGTAACTGCTGAAACCAGCAAATACCTAAATCTGAGGGTTTGAATCAGATCTGCCTGTAACAAATAAAAACAAGATAATTTTAAAATATGACACGACTCTTCCTTTAAAAGCATCAAACAAAACGTTGGTTGTTGCAAGTTCTCTGCTAAACTTACCACAATTGTAAATGTTTTCTAGTGGAGATTTAGTCATTCAAAAGAAAAACTGTGGTGATTACGTTCAACATCACCAAAAGTAGAGTGCACTTCAGGTAATAGCTTCCAGGGAGAGGAAATAAAACACTGGGAATAAAGCCATACTTTTAATCTTGTAAATATTTATTATCATTGCATGAGCAATTCAGAATTCTGGTGTGTAACGTCAACAGGACCCATCATAGTTCACCTGAGCCCCAGATTTCCTACTGGTAAAGCAACAGGATTTTTGTATTCTTATTACTTACTTAAAGTACATTGTATTCTATTATATGGCAAGATGTGTATGGATCCAAAATGAACTTTCATCTGCTTCTAATAGTGAATAAATAGAGAAAAACTTTTGAAAGTCAAAAATACAATGAGATTGAATAATTCCTATCTCAGGATTGCAAGTGAACCTGGGGTCTAACTCATTGTCTCTGAAGTTGCTGGAAAAAAAAATAAAAAAGATTTTGATATCGCTGAGCAGCAAAGAGAGCTGGGAAAAGAGCTGTGTTCTGAAATACCTGGAGTCAGTTTGTTTGTAAGTTTGTTAGTACGTTTGGCAAATATGAATTAAAAACGTCAAGTTTTCCTGCACACAGTCCCTAAAATACAAAATGCACAGATACCTGATTTGAGGCACGTGAGTTAAGAAATCGTCCCTCAACCATTACGATGTTAGTAGTTAATAAACGCACTGATTTTGTGTGAACGAAGGGTCAGCTCCCTCTGTCCCATCCGGCCAGATCCAGACACCTCAGCAAATCTCAAAACTACTACTCAGCGAAGGAAGATTAGAAAAAAGGAGGATTTGGAGGATTCTATCCTCCCTGATTCTTTTGATGGTGCAGTAGCATCTCTCTTGTGGTAAAGGATCTCCAGCCATCAGTACATTCCGTATCAGCATTTCCTTGGGACGGTGGAGATCCTTTTCTAACGGGAATATAAGAAAAGTGTGAGCAATTCGGATTATCAGCAGAGACGGTTTTAAGAATGGGGTAAGAGCAAGAGATACTGGATTTCTCTGACATGGACAGGAGGGTTAATCAGCAGCACCAGGATGTGGAGGTGGGATCCAAAGCCAAAATGTGATGTGTGCTTGAGCATGAGTGTCCCATGCCTCACCTTCCAGTTCAAATCTATAAAGAAATAACTAGCGAGTTTTTAAAAGTATGTCCCCCAACACAGATGAAAAAAATCCAATAGATATTTTCTTTGTAAGTTTCTCAGTTAAACGATGAAGTCAACTATTATGAAAGAAATTAGGGCCTTCCTGCCATTCAGAAAATTGCTTAAATCTGATACTTTACCTCTGATATTGTGTCAAGAAGCATAAAACCAGCATGAATGGCTGAGGCAATTGAGAAATCCTGAATAGGAGGAGAAGCTCTGTCTCTTTCCAAAAAACTTACAGCCACAGCTTGCTGTGAAAAGCAGTGAAATGTGCTCACCGGCTTTGTCCTTAACATGATTATGCAAAGGAGCCGATAGTAATAGTGCTGCCCTGCCATCATTTACAATGGCATCTGCTCTCTTTCAATTTGATGCAATTTTCATTGAATTTAGGTCTGTCAGGTTGCCCTGCCATAGGATTCATGTGAAAATGAGACCTTTAGATGGCTGATGCAGTTGAAGAATCAGGAAGGCTGCTATCCATTACTCAAAAGGGGGAAGACTATTTCAAAAATGCAAAAAGAAAAAAATCTCTTTAAATGTGCAAGTTTTCAGTTGCTTTCATTCCAGAAAAAAAGTGAGGCTATTCTAAATAAGAAGTCTGCATATCACAGCTGGCCTCAGGATGCTCTAACATATGTGTTCAGATGGGAATTATGATATATATGTAAAATTGCTTACAGAACTGACCCAGCAAAGAATGAATTCTGAGACGAATCAGAGTTGGAGTTTGGGGTGAACACTCACTTCTGCAAGCTTGAAATACCAACTTTGGGGTAGAACCTACCAAGCAAAATAGAATTAAATTTAAATTTAAATTTAAAATTAAAGATGGACGGTGATCCTAGCAAAGTCGTAGAGAACATTGGCCAAGTCAGCCTGTATCAATCCACTACAAATTCCTCCAACACTGGAGTTTAAGTATGTCATACTCCTAGTAGGAAACAGTGCAGAAGGTGGTAATTAGAATTTTGGAGTGCAGTAGAGAACTGCTGATCCACTGGGCAGGTTTATGTAATTAGGTCTCTCATGAAGATAACATACATCATTTGTCAAACTTCTTAAGCAATAGCTCGTTAGCATCATTGACTTATAGATCAACTTACATCATCTCTGTCCACTTTATAAAATCACTGAGTTATGGTATACAAGCAGCAAGGCACTGAAATAAACGCCTGCTGAATCAGAAAACAAAAAATGGCTTTGTGTGTTGGCCCATAACAAAAAGAAGTGCATGTATTACCTTGGTAGGATTGTTAGCTGTATCTGTTCCTTTTTACAGGAACAGATAGATATTTATATTTTTACATAGGCACGTCAGTCCTGACAGTGTTGTCTACAGCCTTTCTTTAAATCTGTTTATTTATTTGAGGGTTTTTTCCCCTCCTAAGATGCCCTAGGGATGCACATGGTGATAACTGACATTTCGTTGGCTATGAAGATGGAACAACTTCCACGCTTCAGATCTAATCCAAATACTTAAAATTACTGATAGAGTTACTCTGGCATTTTTGTGCTGTTTAAAAGGAATAACTGGCTTTGAAATACGTGATACAAGCTACAAGCAAAAAAAGAAAGAGTCGCAGGCTTGAAATACAGTAAACAAATATCTCCTATCTCTTCTTACGGGTGTCTCCTAAACTGCCAAATAGATAGAAACAAGAATACAGTCCATATGAAATTCTACCTTCACTGAAATCAATGGATTTTCCCCTTTGATTAACAATTAAGCATAAGACAAATTTGTTTTGTTTTATTTTTCAGTCTGTCTGGTTTAGAATTATTAAAGATAGTGGTGGATTCACTGAAAATGGTGAAGTATAAAACCCAGAGACGTTGGGCAACACCAGTAATTTGCTCCTGATCCAGGACAGGAGCATCTGTCTGCTTGAAGACGAACTCTGCCCCATGTTAAAAGCATCTCCTACCAGTAAAACCACTGCAAATACACCGATGATTTCTGAGAATCCAGTTTCTTCTCCATCAACTTTACACCCCGCGAGGAATTTGGCTCAACAGATAAAGCTCCATCACCAGATATGTTGGTTTATCAACCATTCCCTGCTGTAATTACATTCTTTGCACATGAGGATAAACCCAGAATTATACAGCTCTGGTTTGGTTCTGTAAATCAAACGCAGGCTTGACATTTTGGAATCAAACCAGAAGTGTTTATAAAACAAAACAGGAGACAGGACAGGCCCGTTTTCCATAACTAATGAGGAAAAAAGATCCTGTTACTGGCACTTTGCGCAGTCTCTTGTTTGAGAGACACGTTGAATCTAGAGAAACATTCCCTCACATCAGACAAGGCCAGGAGTTCTTTGACAAGTTACTTGGCTCAGTCCCGGGTGCTGCTACTGACTTGTCATTATTACAAGCCAAATTTCATACTAACCTGTTGTTTCCACAGCTTTCCGTAACAGCAGCACTGCCTGGCTGCAGCTCCAGTTTGCTCCTAACACGTTATTTTTTGCCAATGCACAGGATCCGTCCTATGAATCAATCTTAAACATCACCCAGATGATATAGCCAAATGGATGATGCTGAAGGGCACCTGGGAATACTCTCGGGTAGTCAAAGTTGATATGCAAAAAAAAGGGCCTTAACATAATCTCCCAAACCCCCGGCTTGCAGAGTTCTGCCAAGGTTTGTATGTGCTTAAAGGTCTACACGAACTTTATGAAAATCTTCTGCCGCCCTCCCCCGCAGCGAAAGGCTGAGTGTGGTCGGCATCTTAATGTCAGCAAGTCAGGTTTAATGCTTGGCTGCTTTCCTTCGGAAGATCCTTCCTGTTTATGCCGGCTATTTTTTTAAAATCATTTTTAAATTAGTGCTTTTGTTTTGAAAAACAAAATTTTTAAAATTCCCCAGAGAAGAAAATGATGATCTGAACAATCCCGATCGCAACACTGAAACTCTCACGGAAGGGGATTCTTTGTGGCTTTATGCTGACCACCTGGGACAGGCTGAGGTTGGTTTGGCAGGCACTTCAGGTACTTTAAATAAAAATCACCTGCAGCGAAACGTGCTACGGTCCTGGGATAGCCAGGCATCCATGAACTCATTCTTGTGCTCACCTTGAACAGGTTCATTCTAAATCCACTGGTTCTTCTTTACATTTCTCTGTCAGCCTGGGATACAATGGATTTATGAAACTGAAAAATCAGTAATATGGCTTTTCCTTCCCCAATTCCCACTCTGCACTGGGATATTCTGAAGCCTAACAATAGCAGTAATGAACACCTCTGTGTGTGCTTAAAGATTATTATTTGTGCTGCTTTCAATCTATTTTTCTAAGACTCGCCATCTGATGCCCATCTGATACGTAGCCCCTCTCTGCTGGGAGAATGAGCACAACTGATCACAAGGGAGAAGTTCAGTTCAAGAACATATGTCTCAGCAAACAGAACGTATCCTCTGCCTGACAGCTGCTCCCCTTTTCTCTGCTGCTTCATCCCCCCGCTTCTTTTGAATTAAATTCCATATTTTTAGCCCTTAAGAAGCCATGCAGGCCAGAACTGAGATTGAACTCCTTGTTCAATGTCCTTGTTTAAAATAATCAAACGCACCTTTTTGCTAAGAACTTATGTAATTAGGAAGAAGCTGGAAGAGACAAAGATGCTCTAAAGGGCTGTGTGATTAGACTCTAACTACAAATAGGTTTATCATTTTAGTTCTTCCTCCTTGACAGGTTTAATGAGGAGAAAAGCACATCTATGTCAAACTATCTTCATCGACCTATTAAAAGATGTGCAAAATCATCAAGCTCCAACTTTTGGACAATTCCCTGTTAAAGTGGAGCTTCCCCCAGATTTCACATTGAAAGGCGGGTTTGGAAAGTACAGGAAAAGCTCACAAATCAGATAAGAACTCCACTTTTCAGGAAGTCCTCGTCAGTCAGAAAGGAGATTATATTTGGAAATACTAAAATATGTCAAGGCACTGAGGTTACTTACCTTGTAGGAGGATTTATGGACCTGAGAGTAATTCGGTGCAGTACTATGTATGTACTTCTGCATATAAAAACTACATATGCAATGAAAATGGCATGATATAGTAGCTAATTACTCGGTCTGCCAAAAATTAAACCCAGCTATGGCTAACGACACACTCGGCATCAGCCAACAGTGACATCCAGCAGCTGTAGCAGGGATCCCTGTCAGTGGGCTCCAGCAAATCGCTGTATTTCTCCTTCTCAGTTTCTCTAGAATAAAGCTGGTAATGCTCTCCGGGGGTCTCAGGAGGTTTCACTCACCTACATAAGAAAAAATCTGTTAGATTCTATATCAAAGAGGTACCAAAAACCCCAAGTAAAGGTTAAGTGACTGGTTTTAATGGAAAAGTATACAGGTTATATTCTTTTACAGACGTTCATGTGGCAGACCAAAAATGATCCAGAATTTGGACTGAAGTTTTTACTTTGTTAAGGGCACTAACACATGGTGTTCTGAAATAATGACAGAAATAGTTGTAGCCATATTGCTTATCCCAGAAATTAAACCCTTCTAGAGAGAAAGACAAATGCTGGGCGTATTTTTCAGTTGATCAGACTGTGATGTCTTATGAAATATCAGAATGTTCCCAGGGGGACACAACCTGATCCAGCAAAGGGCTGAGCACCCCTTGTTGGTATAACAGGTAACTGGATTTCTAAGGCTGAAAGCAGCCTAAAGAGTGGGAAGGGAAAGGGAGGAACTAAATTGTGCATGTCTTAGGTTGCTGATATCTGCTTAAAACCAAAAGTAAGATTTACATTTGAACAAGGGGAGGGTAATTTTTTCAGAATCTGAAAAATCTGTTCATTGAGGGGAAAAAAATCTCTAAAATTTAAAAAGAGAAAAACTTAACTCTGGTCTGAATCCAGGTAGAAGATGGTGTTATTATAAGCTCTCGTATGTTTCCTAGAGGCATTGAAAGAGACAAGGAAATTTAGACACAGGGAAATGTAATTATTTGTGATTGAAACAAAATAGCAGCCAGTTCATGCATGTACTCTTCCTGTCGAATTAACATTATTCTACTGAATTAAATTATTTTCATATGCTACTGTACTTTCAGAGGTAGCCATATGTTTTTTCACATGCTGTTTCACATGCTACTTATTTTAGTCATCGGAACTTAATGACATAAAAATTGCTATCTGAGTTGACATGGTTATTCCCTCTTGATGACAGTCTTTAAGTAGGAGCATAATGTGACAGATGAGAGTGCTGAAGCTCAGTGTTTCACCCAGACTTGAAAGCAATTAAAAAAAAATATTCCTGCAAAACTTTGAAAACTATTCTATGGGGGAGCAATTTTTCTACTCTGTAATTTATTTGCTTTTCTTTCTCCCTTCATTTTTCTACACCTAGAAACGTGTATGAAAACAGGAATTTAAATCGTTCAGGAACTCATTTACTCCTGCTGTGCAGTCATCACAGGAAATCGCAACCCTCTCTTTGGTAGCAGCTCAAGATTAAGCAGCAGCATAGATCAAACAAGCGCTGGCAGATTAAACAACCCAGGATCCAAACCACCAAACTTCCTCCCAAGGCTTCATGGGTGAACCTTTGGGTTTAGCTCATTTTGAACATTTACTTAATGTTAAATTAGTCTGGTTGGGGTATAAGCATTACATCAGACCCTAAAGAATGATATGAGTTAATTCTTCAGGTGTCAAAGATACAGAGGGTTTTCCATTGCAGAAAATGGCATCTTAATAATTTGGATAATTTGCAAGAAAATGATGTCTCTTTGCTTGTGGGTTTTTGCCCCCGCTGCTTTATTATTCACTCAGAACAGTCATTCTTTACATGTGATGTCATTGTTATTTGCTATTGAAATAATTTTAATGTCACAAAAAGGATTAAGACTTCAAGGGAGGCTGAGCAATAGGAAAACCTGATCACCTAAGCAACAGAAGACCTGTTTCATGCCTCTGTGTATAATAATACCTAGCAAGGCAAAAAAACCCCGTCACCGAGAGAATGATACATTCTCTTTCTTCCCAAACAAAATGCTTTTTATGCCTTAAATGACGGGCAGAGCTGGTAGGGTCTGAATTTTTCAAGAATGCCAGGCGTAGATATTTGTTAAGCATGTCAGGCTGATAGAAAGCCATCGTGTCGTGACGAGCGGTTCAGGGGGTTTTCCAGTGCGCTCTGGACCCTTCCCCAGCGCTTATAGCCCATCTTGGCCTCTCCTCCTGGTGGGATGGTGCGTGCTGGGGTGGCCAAGGCTCCCCTGGCAGCCTCAGACCTCACTCTGCCCCCCACGTGTCATCTTGCCAACCCTCTGGTGACCCCAAATGCACAAGAACAGGCCTATGGAGGCCATTTGGGATGGCGACATTGCGCTGCCTCTGTGACCGGGCCGAGAAACTCTAAAGCTTGACATCGGTCGATGAGACACTTCTCGGAGGCACCTGGTGGCCCCGTCCCATGTCTGAGGGGACAGGCTCCGTCCCCAGCACACGCTGTTGTCCCAAAACCAGGGTTCTTTACTCAGTGCGCATCCGAATGAGCCAAATTTAGCACACAGAGATGAAATGTTGTTTATTACAGAGTTGCGCAAGTCTCAACGCTGGAATAAAGCCAGCACGCCAGCAAGAAAAGTAAAAGGTGTTAATATGAAATTGTATCACTGCTCAGGGCAGTCCTAAAGAGCCAATTGGTTACACAATTGCATATTACATTACATAATCATTTTAGTGCAGAATGAGCAACATTCAGCTGAAGGACACTTTATCCAACATGTTAAAGCAAGACTCAACTAATTGTGCAGGTTGCAAAATGTCTAAAGCTGCACCGTCAGTAGGGTCTGTAGTTTGTGAGTGTTTTGCAAGTCACTCTTTTCTTTGTTGTATGAGTAGACTGAGCTAAACCAGAAAGATTTACACATCTTTAGGTTAGCAATTGCAGACAGGATTCATTAAGTGATGACAAAAAGAGACTGGACAACACCCTCAGACACATGTAAGGAGCCACTGAAGGAGGAAAGCTGTTTTGACAACTGATCTGGCACCTGACCCCGGCAGGGGGAAAGGACTGAAATACATCAGACCATAAATCTTTAATTTAAAACAAAGTCTCTTTGAACTAATCCCTGAATGCAAACTGATACCTGTATTTACAAAAGTTAATCTAGGGGGAAGGGTAGCCGAAGAGCCAGGAATCCATATTTTAAATAGATCCATAAGGGGAGGGGGCTGTTAGAATTAGATGAATGAGACAGGTAAACTGAGGCAGGGTCGCGTGGTCTGTAAACCCTGCAGTACCAACCCCTGGGGAATGAGGGAAATTGCAGCCTGGATTTGGGGGAGATATAAGCGGGGGCTTTTTGCCCTATTCCGTGTGCCTGCCTTTAGGTAGAACACCCGGTCTTGCAAAATTGTTATTAAAATATGCTTTGCTGAGAGATCCTGCCTGGGCTTATTCTATTGGCAAGGTAATTGTTTCCTACACACACGGTGTGAACTGCAGGGTTGCCTTGTGCAGGGACAGGGGTTGGACTGGATGATCCGTGTGGGTCTATTCTGAAGAGAAGCTGCGAAATTAATGCACACTGTGATTAAGTTACAAAAGACGTACCCATCATACAAAGACATACCAATTGACATGAGACAAATGCTTTCTGACCACCTGCAAAACGAGGGGATATTTTTCAAGTTTTAGATCCTTCTGCATGACAAGAGGGAGACAGAAGATTAAGTAATAAATTGTTTAGAAGCAGAGTGCTTAGTTTATATTTAACTAATAATTAATAGATGTATTGTACGTCAGGAACTAAACAATTCTAACACCATTAACTATTTCTAACTATTTCTTAGTATAAATGTACTGTATGTCAAAATTTTCAAAAACTGTAATGCATATGTAATAATTATGTGAATATAAGCAACGCGAGAGCATCGAGTCTTCGGAGCACTGATGGAGGATGATCCCCAGAGCTCCCCAGCGCTGACAAAATAATGACACAAGTTCATTTCCCCGTTTCGCTTCCAACTCAGGGCATTCTATGACTCTCTGACGACAACGCCGGCCCGCCCCAAGCCCGAGTCAACGCCAGCCCCGCGCCCCGGGCCCCAGGGCCGCCCCCCGGCCCCGCCTCCCCCGGCCCGGCCGGCAGGAGCCGCTGCGGGCCCGCGCGGGGCGGCCATGGGCGAGGCGGAGGGCGGCTCGGCGGCCGCTGTGGAGAAGCCGCCGCTGCCCGCGGCCGGGCCGGGAGCGGCGGCTGCGGTCGCTGCCGCTGTTGCGGCCGCCGCGGCGGCAGCGGCCGGCGGCCCGGAGCCCGGCGTGCCGGCCGAGGAGGCGGTGGTGGTGTGGAGCCCCGAAGTGGAGGTTTGCCTGTTCCACGCCATGCTGGGCCACAAGCCCGTAGGTGAGAGCAGGCCGCGGGCTCGGGTAGCGGCGCTGGCCGGGGAGGAGAGCCAGGCGCTGGGCCCGGAGCGGCAGGGGCCGGGCGGGGCGAGTGTGAGGGGCCTTTCAGCCCGGGTCTGGCGGCCTCACGGGCCCGCAGCAGCCGGGAGAGGGCCCCGGGGCTTCTCCCGGTCGTGGCGGGGCCTGCGGGGAAGGAGGCGCCGTGTGCTCCGGCCTCCGGGGACACCGGGCCAGCCCTCTGTAGGAAACCATCATCTTGCCAATATAACAGGCCCCGGCACGATCTCTCGGCAAAGCATATTTTATTAACGATTTTGCAAAATCGGGTGTTCTACCTAAAGGCATGCACGGGGAATAAGGCAAAAAGCCTCTGCTTATATCCCTCCCAAATGCCTGCCAAAAATTCCCTCTCCTGTTCCCCAGGGGTTGGTACTGCGGGGTTTACAGACCCCCCGACACCTGCCTCAGTTTACCTGTCTCATTCATTTAATTCTAACAGCCCCCTCCCCTTACTGATTTATTTAAAATATGGATTCCTGGCTCTTTGGTTACCCTTCCCGCTAGCTTAACTTCTTAAACACAGTAATCAGTTTGCATTTGGGATTAGTTCGAAGAGACTTCGTTTTAATTAAGGATTCATAGTCAGATGTCTTTCAGTCCTTCCCCCCACTGGGGTCAGGTGCCAGCTCCCTAGTTTTGTAAAAACAACGTTCTTCCTTCATTGGCTCCTTACACCTCCACACTCCCTCTTGCCATCACCTTTCTTGACTCTGCTGCCTTATACTTTCCTTCAGTTGTTTATCACGCAGCTGCTCTATAAGTTCTGGCTGCAGCCCTGTGTGGAAGCATCAGTCAGGGGGGCACCCTCAGCCCCTCTCCAGAATAGTACTTGTGCCGTAGGGTGAAATGAACAGAATCGTAGAAAATATCAGCCAGGTAGGGCTGCTGAGATTGCTATGTGTCTCTCCCATACTGTATGATTTCCTTGTAATGATAGGATGCTTTTTTTAAAAATCGTGTCATGTATGTAAGTTATTAGTAGTGTTAACTGCACTGAGTTCTTCCCCCAGGTGTGAATCGCCACTTCCACATGATTTGTATCCGGGATAAATTCAGTCAGAATATTGGACGGCAGATTTCTTCCAAAGTGATTTGGGACCACCTGAGCACCATGTATGATATGCAGGCTCTTGTGAGTATAAAGGGTTGATGCAGCCACTTTCTTATTTCTTAGAATTCAGGGAGTTTGATAGGCCTAAGTCACTGGGCCTGTTACACCTTTCATGTTAGTAAGAATCGTGTTTCATTCCAGAGAGTTGATGAGGTTTTCCCTGTGTGAAAGTAGATTAGGTGGAGACAAGGAAACTTGCAGTGGCTTGTTGTTGTGTTATTTCTTCTATACTGTGTTCTGACATTGTTTATTAAAATTGCCCAAATGCTGATCCAGCAAATGTTTACATATGTAGTTGAGTGTCAAATAAGGAGGTTATACTGTGTTTGCATAAGAATTTGCCATGTCTGGGTTCCCAAAGTTACCTCAAATCATCCTGAGTCGTGATCTGAGATATCTCGACCTTAGTAATGAGTTTGACATCAGGAGCCTCTTTTTAAGAATTATTTAGCTACTAATTGCATGTAAAATAGAAGTTGAAATTGCACTTCTAAATCCAAATTAAAGTTTATACCGAAGTAATTCATAGAGATGTTTCTTTTTTTTCTAAGCACGAGTCTGAGATTCTTCCATTCCCTAATATAGAGAAGAATTTTGCTCTTCCTGATGAAATGATTCAAGAAGTGAGAGAAGGTAAGATGTGAGAGCAGCCTCTTATTCTTGGCTGCTCTACTCTCATCTCAGAACAGGTAGTTTAATAAAACTTTGAGATGGCTGTAATATTACATCAGACCATAATTTTTGCTAACATGGATCATCTGCACATTTTAATGTGGTTCATTTTGTAGCAAGATATTTTTTTAAAGAGTAAGAGCTATGGAGCTGATCAGAACTACCAAGTTCTTCTGAATCTCACTCATGACAAGCCGATATGTAGTGTCTAATCTAATAGAAATATGCAGCGGTTTGACAGAAATCTCAGGTTAAGCAGTGAAATCTGGAGTTTCAGTTTAGCTACATGTATGTTACTTAGTACTGTTACCCAAGATAGGAGCTGGGAAGCTCATCTGCCAAAAGAGTTCTTGGGATATCTTAAACTACAGTGTAATGCTTCTCAATTACTAGGTACGCTAAGCTTTACACTAAAAATTCAATATAAAGTCATAATATAGCTAAGACATTGCATTATGTTTTGCGTATTTGCATATTTCACTTTCTTCCTGTTAGTAATTTCGGTGGAACTTTTTGGCATGGGACATCATCTCATTCAGTGCTTTACGTTACACTCGTAGCATGCCTGAACTGTTAGCTGCGTTTCTCTATTGCAGTGTCATAGAACCTTTCTAAATTGCTGCCAAATGTGGCACTGAGTACTTGTTAATGTTGTGCACATGTGCTAAAGCTGCTAATCCAGAAAAAAATACATCCGGTTTTTCAAAACCATATAACCGTAGTTTAACAACCCTTTCTGTAGGAAAAGTTATGATGGAAGAAGAAGTGAAAGAGGAAATAAAAGAAGAGATGGAAACGCATACAGGTCCAGAAGAAGGTAAATTTGTAACTCTGTACTGTGTAATACGAGATTAAAAAATCACTGTAACTGAGAAATTAATGTTAAAATGTAAATCCCAAATATGGTGTATGTTGTGATTTGTATTCAGACTTAGCACATGCTCATGCCAAGAACTAGAATAATTTAAGAATGCACAAAGTAAGCACTTGCCAATATCTGATACTTCAAGAGATGTCTCCTTTGCTCCTAATTCATATATGCAGAGTTGTATAGCTTTGGAGTTTTTTGGTTTTTATATGTGCTTGACAAAACCCTGGGAGTCTGAAGTAATCGAAGGATCTCTGAAAGAAAGTCGAGTCCAGTTTTAGTGAACCTAAATACTCTGTGTCAGGATCTGCATAGTCGTGGGGCAAAATAGAGCCTATAAATCAAAAAAGATTGTAAGACTGTATGCTGAAGTGGGAGGGCAGGCAGAGCGTGGGGTTTTTATTTACATTATCTTGCTTCTTCTAAATATAAGGCTTAGTTTCCTAACACTTTGCTGTAGAACAAAGTCAAACATGAACAGCAGAGATCCTGCTATTTACCTTAACAGACCAAGCCAACTGTTAACTATATAATTTCATAATATTTATATCGCAGAATAAGTGGTGTTTTAAGATTGAGTGTAATAAAAGATCCAAAAATGTATTTTTTAAATATGTAAAATTTCACATTTTGAGTGTTCAGTTTTAAAATCAATCTATAATACCAAATGTAACGACTGTTGCCGATCATTCATTTCATAGATTGGTCCTATGTTCTGTAAATGTTCGTATTAAGTATCATTTAATTTTAAGTGCTGTTTAATTCTACTTAATGAATTTCACTTTTAGCCTGTCAAAATACATGCCTGTCTTAAAAACAAATAATAAAGCAAGACGTGCCTTTCTTACATATTTTTCCTTTAAAAGTGAAAATAATACTTAAATGGTTGTTAAATATGCTGATAATTGATTGGTTTGAAAAGTTTTATGTAATATAAAGAAATTTGGTATCACTTCTGTTTGTCTATGTGTATGACTCTGATCTGGCATCATTACTTTGATCCTATTTCAGTTTTTGCACCCTCTGGAAGTTTAGGAAAAACAACTGAAAAGCCAAGCAGCAAAGAAAAAGAGAAAACTTCATCAGATTCTGGGTCCAAAGAAGGATGTGATAAGAGGAAGCGCAGCAGAGTCACTGAGAAGGTCCTAAATGCGAACAGTAACCCCTCAAGCCCGAGTGCTGCGAAGCGACGCAGAACGTAGAGAGAAGCGATAAACTCTGCGACGTGAGGAGCGAACAGTAAAAGCAAGTAGCAGGATAGTCGCTACGTAAACTTTTTGAGGAAGGACAAAATATCTGAGCCAAGTATTTGAAGAATCTCCACGTTGGCCTTATACACACAAGACTTCTTGTCCGATTTCCCGGTGTGTTTTGTGGCCAGTGGTGGTGGCCGTGTCGGGGCGCTGGAGGAGAAACGCGGCAGCGTCATGAGTCTGTGCGTGTACAACTCTGGTGGGTGTGTTTCAAACAAGTAACAGGCTCTGCACCCGTGTAGTTCCTGAAAACAAGTGCCCAGTGAAACACAGAACCTCAGTTCATTAAAAGCATTGGTTATTTCTGTAAATTTTGGGTTGTTCTTTCTGCCTTTTGGTTTTTTTTGCTGTCTTGGACTATTACAGAACTGCTGTGGGTAATGTTGGTTGGCAGTTTTACTTACTGCAAACAGTGTTTGCATCAAATGTCTGAATTTGTTGATTCAGTAAAACTAAACTTCTTTTACATACAGATAACTTGAAGTTAAGTATTATTTCACTCTGTTTGCTGAAGGAACCTTCTTTCACCCTTAGTGACATAACGTTTTTCAATCTTAAGTCGATATACCCTAAGTGGACTGAAAATGATAATGCCCCTTGAATAATAATAAAAACCCCGGTGATGTCACATGGTTTTCTGATGGATCAGCTGAGCTGAGCATAAAACTGGAGATGTTGCTTCATCAGTTTCTAATATCATAGTACATAACAGTGGGGTTTGTACGTCTTTATTTATTTGTTTAAAGCAGTTTTAGTAGATGTTAATGGCATTTGTATTCCAAAATGTTAATTTTGTTCTACAAGTTAAGAATCTTAACTGACATTGTAATGCTTATCCTTTCTATGCTAGAAAAATAAGATTTGAAGAAGTTACTGTTTTGGTGTTGTGAGAAGATGGACCATTTAACAAACACGTGTTAAATGGTGAACAAAGTAGGCTGAAATGTTACTGAATTTGTTTCACCATATTAACTATCCGTTAATAAAAAGAAAAGTTACTTCTTTATCTGTCAGCATTGGCTTCAAGGTGAGGAACTAGGAATCTACTAGTTTTTGCTTTTATTCTAGGTACGTAGCCAAGTTCTTCTCTGTCTTGTCTGCTTCACCTGTTTTATACCAAAAATAAATTTGACTTGTTTTTATTTTACTAAATGGTATTTCTTGTGTAACTTGATTAAAATTTGGCCCAATTTATTTTGAAAGTTATTTAGGTATCTTGAGCCATTAGTGAGATTGGTCAAAAGTGCCTCCATGTTTTTGTTTGGTTGTTTTGGTTTTTATTTTGTTTGTTTTTACAAATTTCATCTGGGTCTTACGAACAACTACCCTGTTATTTCTCTAAGTTGAAGTTTTGGTTGCAGCCTTTTGGAATCTTACCTGTTTACCCTCCGAGCTCTAGAAGGTCAGAACTCTGCCCATCTGCTGGGATGGGCACTATCACCGCTTTTCCAGCATGATGCAAGTTCACTGCTTTAGGGTCTGAAATTAAAGAGCAGGACACAAACAAATTCTGAGCCAGAAGGGATGAAACGCCATGAATTTCGTGCGGTGCTCTGATGGGCCGTGCAAGAGAGCTCTGGTTCGTGGGAGAGATACTGCAGGTGCCTCAGGTCTTCTGGGTGGGTAGAAATCAAACTCTATATAACCTTATGTGAGGAAACTCCTGGTTTTATTTTCGATGTTGCAGAAAAATGTACAAGTTAATTTATTTGGTATGATCAAGGTTGTAGAAGTTGTAATAATTTACATACAGACCGATCATTGGAGCAAGTGATGAAGGATGAAGTATTGCTGTTTCTTTAAGAATTAAAATGCTGTTTACTTTGCAGTGATCTACACAGATCTTGGCCATAAAGTGCAGATTTTGTAACTTTAAAGTCTCACGGCCTTGTGGCTAAATCCTTTTCACCCATGGGCTTCTAGTCTACATTTTTTTTGCTATACCAATGAAATGCTTTTCATTGCTTAAAGTAGGAATGTGTTAACATGACATGTAGTGGTACAACCTCTCAACGCTATCCTCCAAGCAGGGAAAGTCCACTTGGCATTTCATGGTCAATCCAGCGACACAGATTTTTTATTTTCAGTACTTCATTGGTTGCAAAGTTTGATATTTGGAAAATGCAAATGCTTTAAATGACCCGAGCGCTGCAGCTCCTTACCTCCCCTTTCTAAGAGTCCTGTCTTCTTGGGAAGATTGTTCTGTTATTCGTTATCCTGTAAGAGGAATATTACTTTTTTCTATGCGTAGTGCTGTTTTTGCCGTGTGAAGAAGTTAAATACACAAGTTTTGCTGAACGCTGAAAAGCTCCCGCTCCTCCAGTAGCTTGTTTCCAGCGGCCGGGGTGGCTGTCCGTAGCCTGTCCAGGACCCCTTACTGCTGCCCAGCGCCGGGCTGGATGAAACAGCGCAGAATTACCTTTTCTCCCTTTTTTTTTTCCGCAGGGGCAAATCCCGGGGAAACGCCGGAGCCACCGGTGAATGAGAGCGGGCGGGCGCAGGGACCGCGCGGCGACACGGGCGACGGCCAATGGGAAGCGGCACCGCAGGAAGGGGGCGGGGCATTCCCCCGCGCTTCCTTTCCTTGGTTCCCCCCCGCAACGTGCGCGGGCTTTGTGCCGGGCGGGCGGGCGGCCCCGCCGCCTCTTTCGCTTTCCCTTTGGCGTCCCCTCCCGCTCCCATGGCGGCCTGGCTCGGGTTCCGGGCGGAGGAGAGCGAGGCGGAGGACGAGGCGGGTTTCTGGAGGTACGACTCCACCTGGGAGGACGACGATGAGGAAGAGGAGGAGGATGGCGGCGGCGAGCCGGAGGGAGCGGAGGCGGCAGCCGGCTCGGAGCCGGAGGATGCGGAGGAGCAGCCGGTGCGGGGCTCCCGGCAGCAGGTGGGTGGGTGCGGGGGGTCGCCCGGGGCACGGAGCAGCCTCCGAGCTGGGACGAAGCCCCTTCCCTGCCCGCCCCCGGCTCCTGCTCCGGGGCCGCTGCCCGCGGTTCTCCGGCCGTTCCGAACCGAGCAGCCGCGGCGGTGCCGGGCGCGGCGCCGCCGCCCGCGGGGGTCTGGGACACTTGGGTGTGTGCTGGGTCCCCCTCCCCGGGCCGATCGCTTCGTCGGTGTGTTCGGGCCCCTTCTCTATCTTCGTTTATCATCAGGAACGGGAGTAGCTTAAAATACTTACAGCAAGTCCAAGGGGGTTTTTTTCGTCCTGACATTATTAGCATATAATTTTATTCTCGTCTTGATGGAGCAAATCAAAGAGAGGAGTCAGCCCTAGGAGTGGCGAAGGCAGATGTGCAACTTTACGACCTCTTTAATTACGCTGCCGTGAGCTGGGTTTTCATATTTGTTTTCTTTTTTTTCCCCACCATCCCCTGTAATCTGGGTACTTCATCCCACAAACACAAGTTCTGTGTTCTATATGGCACCCGCCTGTTCACCACATTCTGACGGCCAGTGGATTTGACATTATGACACTGATGCTCTTCAGCAACATTTACTTTTAAGTTTTTTCTTGCTATCTTTATCTTTGCACGGCGGCCTTTTGGTCTCTTCCATGCCACCAATAGAAAGCCATCACATAACATCTGCTCGCTTTTGAAAGTGAGCTGTAACTTTTAATTTCTTTTAGGCCTGTTTTCTTCTAGGGACCATATTATAAAGCACCTCTGAAAACAAAAAAAAAGATGCACTGATCTGCAGGTAAGTGTGTGAAATTCCAGTGAATGAGGCAGCGCTGCAAAATGTGAACACTTGTCCCTGGTGCTTTAAAATAATGTTGTTTTGAAATAAAAGGAGCTTGTTAGCCTTATCTGAGGTTCTTACCTTTACCATCTGTTTCTGTGTTTGATGTGGAGTGTCAATAATTTGTTCTACAGCATTGCTTTGGCAAATGCAGAACTGTTTTTCAGTCTTTCCTGGGTCACTCAAGGCACTACAGTCCTTTAATGTAACTCCTCCCCTTTCAGGGAAAGGGAAACTGATCTTCCCTTCAGTTTCATTTCAGTAACCTGTCCATATTCTTAGAATATAAATAGGCAGATAAAGCTTTCTAATTAATATACTTTTAAAGGAGTTTCATAACGTAATGATTTTAAGGTTGATATTAAAATAACCTCCCTTAAAAAAAACCCCAACACATTCCGTGCAACATAGTGTTCCAAGCACTCATGATATCCTACAGAAATACACGCTCTCTACTCTGTGAACAAAAATCAAGGTTTAAATATAGCAGATGGACGTGCTGACGTGCATCTCCACATCTCCTCCTGGAGTTCACTGCAGGAGCGGAGTCGCCGTCGCTGTGCGTGTCGCTCTGTGAAAGGGCACAAGTGTTTTGGGTGGAATACCTGTAATATTTGTACCTCAAGGAAGGGGCAGGGATTTCCTCTGAAGGGATTTGCACTGTTTGAGGGCACACTGGAAATCTTTTGTGCGTGGCTGGAGTGCTGGTTTTGTTCACAAGTTTTAATGCCTCTAGAACATCCAGATTATTCTTTTCAAATGTGTTTATTCTTCAGATATTTTTTTTTCCTTAGAGCAACTTCCAGATTGTGACAACTGTAAAATCAAGGACTGTTTTTTCACTCCAGCAAGTGGACTCTTCAAACTTTGCCTTACCAGGGAGGATGTTGTCCATGGCCCCTGGAATATTGTTCTGCATCTTTAAAGAGGAGTTCTTCCTTCAGCGTTGAGTGTGTAGTCACTTTTGTCTGACAGTGCCTGAAAAAATATTAAGGGGAGCAAGAATGAATACAAAAAGAAACAGTAAATCTTCTGTTATTCATTTATGCCTTTACAACCAGCCAAAGGCATGAGTCAGTTTCCAAAACTGGTTCCTACTTCTGCTTCTGTTACACTAATTCTCACTCTTCTCCCCTCAGCCTGGATGGTATACTTTATGGCTGAAGCTGCCAAGGTTTTTATTCAATACTGAGGTTAGAGTTTTTTTCATTTTTATTTTCACTATGCACTTGCAAAACCAACCTAAAATTCTTCTTGTATCTTTGCATCTCACCTGTGTCTCTGCAAATACTCCGTGTTCACGGTTTGAAATCCCTGCAGGTGTGTCTTTGCAGCTCTTTTGTGTTTCAGTGCTTTTAGCTTCTAAGAGCGAATGTTGACGATCTCGGGGTTTGTGCTCACTGCTGTAACACGTGGGGTTTGTGTCGTGCTGCTCAGAGCTGTGTTTTAGTAACAAGCCCGCTAGTTCTGCCTTCTCCTAATTCTCCATCAACAAAAGGATTTGGGCACTTTTCTAGGATTCTGTTGTCTTTTTCGTTCCTTTATCTTGTTCGCAATCTGCACCTTCTCTTTCAGTTGCAGCTGTTTTCCAGTTTTCAGCCAAATATTGCTCATATTACCCCCTCTTGCCTTTGCTCTCTGCTTTCCTGATGCATGTTCTGATGGATGCGTCGCGGCTCTGCAGGGAGAAGCCCACTGAGGTCAACTATCAGCATCATGAGAAATAGGGAGGTTTGATTTACCTGTGCAAGTTTAGTTTGCCTTTCTAACCTGGGAAGAAAGGGAAGGTTCTGTTTCTGTGTGGCTTAAATAGAGATTATAGAGACCTAGGAACAACCTCTGCTTGGAGAGAGCGCTGGGTTTTGTTCTCTTTGCTTCCCCGTGTTGTGCTCTCCAATGCTGTGCTCCAGAATACCTTAATTTTTTGGATCTGGCTTCTTTCTAGAGAAGCCTTACAGCCCCTGGCACCACCTCATTGCATCTGTCTCTGTATCTACGCTTACTCTTCAGCAAACCAGTTCTTTTTCAGAATTGGAGCCAGTCTTCCGTTAGCCTGTCCCACCCGACTGCCTTGAAGGATTTTGTCTGAGAACCTTAAGCATCAAGAATATCTGGAAATTGATTCTTCTGTAATTGGGAGCAAAATTTTCATTAATATCATGTGTTATCTGTGGAGTTCAAAAGTTCTAGTCAAAATAATCGATGAATTTCAAAGTGTGAAATCCCAGTCTCTGCTTACACCTTGAACAAAAGAATAATATTGATCTGCTCTGGCTGAACATATTTCTTAGTCTTGTGTTTGCAGTGACTTATTATTTTTTTTCCCCCCAAATGTTAGCTGTGTACCACAGTTTTTTGGAGTCCTGTGCATTTCTGCGGTCTGGTAGATTCTGGGTTTGTACACCAGCACTTGAATTTCTAATCCCCCATGGGCTGTGGCTGTGGGAGGTTCTGCCACCTGTGTTGGTCTGTGTTGTCATGTATAAAATGGAAATCTTTTCCAAGGTGTACAAGCATTATTTTAGGTCATCACAAGTTATCACATTAAAAAAGAAAACCACCAACTTGAACTTTGTTTAATTCCTCTCACCAAAGTGTGGGGGAATCGTAATGTATAAATGTATATTTTAAATGCAATTTAAAAAATTGTGCATTGATGACCTCCCTCTGTGGATCAAGGTTTGAGCTCCCAAATGCTGTGGATGTTGCATGAATTTGAAGTATTAACAATCAACAGGGCAGCTGAATGTATGACTTCGCCACTACACGGTGTTACAAAATCTAATCCAGTTCCTGCCTTAATAATTAATGAATCAGTGATAGGTGTTCACTGGACGGTCATTTAGGTTTTTTTATTTTTCTCTGGGCAGGTCAGGTTAGGAAGTACAAAATTAAGTTAAAAAATAACTTAGATTATTTTTTGCTTCTTTCTTCTGCGTTTCATAAAATGCTTATTTTGCATGAGTCTGCACATCTGACCCGTTTCACAGAGACCTTGTTCTCGCTGTGAGTTGATATTAAATGCTATAACTGCACTGAGCTTCGCACCAGGTGGGACCTTTTATTCCTGAGCAGTCTGGGTCGTTTTGGTGGTTCTGCCTTGACGCTTCAGGGCACTTCTAAGCGCTTTCAAGGTTTGGGCCAAGACGGTTCAGCACTCGGCAAGATTGAACCTGTGTTGCTTGTGAAGTGTAACAAAATCTCTTATTGAAGTAATCCACTGTAAAAAAAAAAAAAAAAAAAAAAAACAAAAAAACCCCCAAAAACAACAAACAAACAAAAAAAAACCAAAAAAAACCAAAAAAAAACCCCAAAAAAACACAGTTAAAATGCATTTTAAATTAAGTCATACTTGCAACTTTTATTTTCACAAAGTTCAGAGGAAGAAATGGGGCTGTTCTTTGTGACTTCTCTCTAAATGCTACATTTGGAAGGAATCTAGCAAGTCTGTGTAGTGAAGAGAACCTGACACCCAGTTTTCAGGTGGACGTGGCACCACAGGTTTTTCTATATAGCTATTTGAATTGTGAATGAAGTGAATTCAGCTGTAACTAGGTAAATCTGTCACTTGGCAACTGGTACGGGCCATGTGAGTCACTGCTGTGGGTATTCTCATTTACTATATTTCTTTTTAATCCTATTAGTGAAGTCCTGTTTCAAACTGTTTCCAACTAAATGCCTTTTATTTGTAGGAGAAAAGATCAAACTCGTCACCACTGTCTCAGAGGGGTTTTCAGATAGGTTTGACATAAAGTTTGGTTACTTGGAGAGATGAGTGATAATGAAGATGATGATTGGAATGGAAGGCCAGTAAAATAAGTATCTCATGTGGCTCTATTATTGTCCACTAGATCAGCACGATGCTAAATCAGCAAGGCTGCTCTCAAGCATAAGGTGAAGAAAAAGAAAAGTTTATTTCAATAATGTCTACAGGGAATGAGAATCCTGAATTTGAGGGATATTTCTACATCTTGAATTCTACAATTTTAGTCTGATCTCTATCTTGACTAAGGCATATAGTGACTCAGAGAGAGAGAGAGACAGGGCTTAGATTGTCTTGTTTTAAAACCTTTGAGTTATGGAAGAAAATTACATTCTACTATTCAGGATTTCCAGCTAGTTCTGACCGTTTCTGTAGGAAAACCCAACGGGGATTAACGAGAAGTATAAAACACAAAGACCTTGATTAATAGGAAAGAAAAAGAAATGTTTTGGTTCGAACTTCTCTTGAAGTTGTTTTCAGGAATGCGGAGAGCTAACTGCAGTAACCAAGTGGCTGGGTTTGGGATGCTGGGAGTGCAGGGCCAGGGGAACGCGTGTGAGAGATGCTGAATCCCATCAGTGGTTTGGTTTTGTTTGTTTGTTGTTCAGAAGACAACTTTATTCTGGATCTCTGATGTGTCTCTTTTTTTTTTCTAGTTCTCAGGCAGGCGCAACTGGAACGCAGCAAGAGACTTGCAGAGATACAGGCACCGTTACCCGGTACGGACTAAATATGATGCAGACGCTCTTGTGGCTCTTCCTCGTCGTCTGCCAAGCTTAGAAACACTTTCTAGATTTGAGAGCACCCTTTTGTCTTTACATTGGCAGGCTCAGAACCTCTAAGGGATTCATTTGTGAGGGGAAAGGGGTGAATGTGCATGCGGGTGCGTCATAAACAAGCTGTTACTTCCCAAAAACGCGTTTCAAGGATTTGGCTTGAAATGTTTAGGAAACGTGGGGGGAAGCAAGAAGTGTTGAAGTGAATGCTGCCTTTTGGAAGATTCCTGTATATTCATTTCTTGTTCTCATCGCCAGGGTCTGATAGAATCAGAAAATGAGGAGGAAGAAGAGATGTGGAACTTGAGCTTTTATAAAAATGAGATTAGTTTTCTGCCCCAGGGTGAGTACCTTGTGTGATGACTGAATTGGTAAAAGAGTAGCTTGATCCATGTGGGACAATTACTAAAACCAAACAAACAAAACCCACCACCAAACCAAACAAAACCACCAAGAATTTCCATTTAAAAATGTCCTTGCTCCTGCTGTATGTTAGTTTGGTGCTAGAAAACTAAGATTTTTTTTTTCTTTTTTTTTTTTTTTTTTCTGGCCTAGCAGGATGGTTGTTGAGTTAGAGAAGTTAATGCCTGTGTGCGAACACCTGATTCTGAATAATGAGCCACCCTGGGTGACTGGCTGATTTTTGTTTGGTGTCATTTCTTCTTACCTGACTTTTTTTCTTTTCAGGTTTGCATATTGAAACTCTGCTTGAATCTTGGTGGGACAACTATGAAGTTCTGGAAGAAAACCATTCTTACATACAGTGGTAAACTGCCTGCATGAATAGAGTAGTTCTATAGTTGTATTATCCTGGGAAGAAGTGCAGCTGTGGCAGTAGATCTCAGTCATGATCGGTCTTACAGCACAGAATAAAGTATTAGTGCAATGAGAGAGATGCAGATAAGCAAAGTATGTTGTTATCCCTGGTGTAGACAGTGCTTTTATGGGAGGGATTTATTTGTCATATAGTAAACTACTTCTGTGCCCATAAGGGTGTGAGGTCTCCAAGAGATGCCTGTGATATCATAATTTTTGGAATCTTTTTTAGTTTTAACAAAACGGGTACCCTGGGCTGGATGTCATCTTTGCTCATCTGGGCTGAAAATTTCTTCCCCTTCAGGCTTTTCCCTTTACGCGAACATGGGATGAACTGGCGTGCCAAACCGCTCACGTGTCAAGAAATCCAGGTATTTAAAGCTTTTGTGGTTTTTTTGAGATCTGAACAATGTTAGGATTTTCCCTAAATGCCTTGTATTTGAAGTCTTTTTTTTTTTTTTTTTTTTTACATTGCTTCTTTGGTGCCCTAGTGTTAACAGAGCTCACTCAGGCACTGTTAAGCATTTGTCTGTCTTGTGTCTGCCAGCAGCTACACCAGCAAATGAAATGCTTAGTAATATAATTCACCTTGTATACTTCAGGTGCCACTTAAACTGGTTCAGGTAATTAGGAAGATGCACCTTGTGCTCCTTGGTCTGTCTTGTTTTCAGGCCTTTAAGAAGTCCCAGGAAGTTATGCAAAGGTTTATACGTGCTTATCAGCTCATGCTGAGATTTTATGGGATCAATCTGATCAACGAGGAAACTGGAGAGCTGAAGAGAGCAGAGAATTGGGCTGAACGATTTCAAAACCTGAACCGGTGAGTGTCTGTCTGTGCTGCTGGTCATTGACTACAGCAAGATGTGCCTTTGAGAAGGAAAAAAAAAAAGTCAAAGTCAAGAAAATCCTCAGACATTGAGGAACGGAGGGTTTTGTTGGTAAAAAAGTAAGCTAGCTAAACTATTTTTAACTCAGCGCAGCTTCTGACTGTAGGTCATCACTTTCTCTGTCACTTTACAGTGACAAGTATAATAATTAAACCAGCCGAGACTGGTTTTGTTTTGTATGTGGTGCAGCTGTTACCAGCAGGCATTGCTCGTGTCGGTCTCCTAAAATATCAAATACAGACCTGAAGATGTTAATATTTGCTCTAGCAGAGCTTGTGTTTAAAACCATATTTTAAGCAGGAATCACTGAAACACTTTCACAGGTAGCTGAATTGCCTCTGTAGTGCTCTGTTAAACTACAAAATAGGAGTGTTTCCATAACCTTCCATGATTGCCTATTGAATCCTTGGTTGAAAAGCCCTCTGCAAATTGATGTTAATGTTTTTATATTATTGCACATCGTATCGTGGAGAGAGTGATGACCCTTCATATTCTAGTACCCGAATGGTATTAACAATGGCTCTAAAAGGACTGAGCATAGTCACAAAAGAAAAAACAACTTGAAAACTGTCAAGTATAAAAAGCAAAAAAAAGCAAAAAAAAAAAAGCTGTGTCTTGCTTAATCCCTCAGTCATTAATTTCTGGCAGCATGCTTACATGCCTGTGTTCTTATATTTTTCTACAAGCTTACCATGCAGGGTCACTGTCAGGGAGGGGATATTGGGCTGCAGGGACTCGTGTGTCTGACCCGGTCTGGTGCCTGGTATCTACTGGTGGGTGATGCAGAAAGCCAGAACCTTCCCAAGCACTTGAGACAGTTAATCCAAGCAGTCCAAGAAGGGCTAGGAAGGTATTACTAAGGGGAGACAGCAGCAGTAGGTGCTTTAAAAGTAACTCTGCTTATACTCCTGTCTGCATTGTCAAAGTGTCCTTAGTAGATCCCAGTCAATAATGCACAAAACGTTTTGCAGGTACCCTGGGGTTTTGTTGTGACTTTCATCTTGTAAGACTCACTTAACAACTTTGCTTATCTGTTTATTTCAGGTTTAGCCACAACAATTTGCGGATTACGCGCATCCTGAAGTGCCTGGGAGAGATGGGATATGAACACTACCAAGTGCACTTGGTAAAGTTTTTCCTAACAGAAACTCTTGTTAAGGAGACGTTACCGAACGTCAAGAGAAGTGCCTTGGATTATTTCCTGTTCACCGTCAGAAGCAAAAAGAAGAGAAGAGAACTCGTCTACTACGCTTGGCAACACTACAAACCCCGAGGCAGCTTCGTGTGGGGACCGCACGAAAAACTCTCCAAGTACAGACCTCGCTCCGCCAAGTCACAGCTGCACCAAAAGGCAGGAGATAAACAGGAACCTTCAGCTAAAAACTGCGATGATTCTGTGGAAGAGGATCAGAACCAGCCTCTAGAAGAAGAACAGAAAGCTGGAGATGCTGCGGGCTTGCAGCCTAAAGCGAACGATGAAGATGTAAAAGAGAAGTTAAGTGAATGCGTTTCGAAGGGAGGGGATGGTGAAGAGGAGAAAGAGGCTTCACGTACCCAGCAAGAGGAGAAGGATTTAAACAGCGCGACTGAAGAAGTGCAAGATACGGCAGAGAACGATTGCACAAAGGAGAGCAAGAAGAGAAAACTGGATGTGACTATGGCAGATGCTATAAAGACTGGGCCATCGAAAAGCCCTACTGATATTGAAAATATTTCCCGTAATCTGGGAGAATGTGCAATTGATGCAGAAACCCCTTCCTCAGGTCCACTCTTACAAGCAGGAGAGGACCAGGAACCGCTGAAAGAAGACGATGCGAACACCAAAGACTCAGCAGTGCCGGAGACCACTGATGCGGCTGTGAAACGGAGGAAAGTTGATAAAAGAACATCGAGAAGCAAAACATACAACTTGGCCATAAACCTGAACATGGGGCCCTCTGCCTCGAGTGCCAAGTTAAATCCATCTGTTGTGAATACTGAGGCTGAAAAAGAAAACGTCGGTGAGAAAAACTCAACAGTGGAAGCGACAAGCAAGAAGGGTGGTGGTGATGCAGATGGTGGGGCTGTGGGACCCCCGCTTGGTTCCAGGCTCCCCGAGACCAGCAGGACTTCTCCGGTGAGTGATGGCTTGGAATCGAGTGGAGATCAAGACGCAGCAAGGAGTGATGAGCACCACAACAGCACGGAAAAGGGCGAGAGGGAGGGAGGTGGGGCAGAGCAGCATAAAAAGGCAGAAAATGCAAATGGCAAAGGGCAAGCAGAAGTCACGGGCAAGAAACGGGTTCCAGAGAGTCTTGAGCAGAGCGCGGCACCCACTTGTCCTGAAGAAGACAGCGCTGAGGTTGCACCACAAAGACCTGGAAGCCCTGAGCGTGTGGCAGGACCTGAGGAGGAGCAGGTGGGGGCAGAGTGAGCTCCAGCCAGCGGAGGTGACACTGCCCGGAGCCGGCCGTCGCGGTTCACATAGCAGAAGTACACAGAAAAATAAACTTCCTTTGGGCTGATCCAGTCTAGACCTTGACTGACTTTCACACTTCCACGCTTTTTTTAATCATCTGTAGTAACTTCACTGAGATGCAGCCCTTGGTCACCCTAAAGAGGAAGACTCAATTTTGTCATCTCCATGGACAGGCTGTGTCCTGTCCGGTTTTTATCTGATGTTCAGGGCTATCTTGGAGTAACAGGGATTTTTGCACTTTGCTTTGGTTCTGGTATGTCTCTTCTTAAAGAGAGGATGAAAACAAATCTGTTTCCATGTTTGAACTAGTCAAATATTTATTTAATACTAATTTTTAATGTAAAGCAGCATGACCTAATTTGCCAGGCCTTTCTATTACCATGTAACGTTTCTCTGTTATTTTGAAAGGCTCTACCTTCCCAGGAGATTTACTTCTGGCAAAGATGCTGTGTGTCTGCTTCCTAGGGCATAAATTGTGGTGTTTGCCTGAAAGAGAGATGAGTATCTGCACTTCACATCATGTAAGAGCATAGTTGCCTCTCCTCCTATAAAGCAAGTAGGTTTGACTTTAAACTGGGATAAAATGCATAGTCAACCATATCTCTGACCAGTATGAACCTTCGTGTACAGATACTGGTTTTTAGGATGCAAAGTGCTGAGTAACTTGTTCCATTTATCCCCCACGGAAGTCGCTTTTTAAATTTGTTAGAATTCAGAATATGAATTGTTTACTGGTTTCTAAGAGTAAAATCTTCAGGCTTTGCAGAAAGCTTAGAGCTCTTCCTCCCCAGGTTTTTCCACCACTTTCAGACCCTTGATAGTCTTCCACGGATATTTATATCCACTACTGGTTCGAAGGCTTTCCTTCCTTCCTCAACTGCCAAAATAGAACAAGTATTTGTCATTGCACTTTTTTGGACTCTGCTGTGAATTTGTATTTGCCACAGGACTCTCTTTTCTGCAGCCCCATTGCGTGAAGTTACAGATGTCACATTTATTTACATGTGTCAGATGCTTCCTAGTTAGGGCAGGATTGTTTTCCCATTAATGATCAGCATGTCAGGCAGTGGGGGCACGTTCGAGTGCAACATGTCTGGAAACCACTGGGCTTTGTGGGGCAGCTAATTGAAACTTTAATTGGAGGGATGTGCTTGTCTGGTTCATTTATTTACAGCCCTCAAGAATTTACCTTCAGAGCTTGCCAGCCATTTGCCTGACCTCCCTGTTAGCTATTCTGCCCGACTTACACAGTATTCAACCAAGTCTGAAGGAGCGTTAAACAATTTAGCACTTTCACTGCTAGAGATTTACAACAGAGGGCCCGTTTCATGGAGCGGAGGAAACCGTTTCCAACAGCCAGAAGGTCTGGACTTGCTGTTTGCTCGGATTGTTTGCTTTATTTTGGGGGTTTTTAGGTGCTGTTTGTTTTGTGTAGGAGATGGCTGGATGCTTGGCCGCCTTGACAGAGAGCAGATGCAGTAGCCTGTGCAATGTTAATGGTTTTCCTCTCTCTGCTACAGCTCTGAAACTTCGTCTTTCAAGGAATTTGATCAGTGATTTGCCTTCCCAGACTGTAGGTCCTGATCCAGCATGCCACATACATGTGTGTGGGAATAAAAGTCTGCAAGCTTAACATCTAATGTTCATGATGGTCACATATGTGCTGGAAAAAAAGGCTTAAATGTTTTTTAAATAGTTCTTTTTTTTTCTTATGAACAAATGGAGTTAAATAGCCAATAATAACAGGCTTAATGGCAGATATAAATACTTGAAGATATTGACTTGAAAATTCTTTCATAAAAGATTCATAAGAAATCATTAATCCTGGCTTTTGTACAGATTCATAGTAATTTTCTTATTTAATGAAGTTTTCATTGTGAATACGCGCTCAGTTGGGGCATAGATCTTGTTACGGTGATGTGTGATTTGGTTTTGTGTTAATGGGATTTCACTGTGAGTCTTGGTCTGGAGTGCTCAAACCAAACTATTCCCCACCACGATCAGGTGTAGAGTCTGAGCTGTAGGTGTTCGCCGTGAGTTCATAGGATGTTTTCCAGCACTCAGACCTGCATCACAGTCTGTTACATTTATGTCACCTATTAAAGCATGACTTCAATGCATACCCATTTCCACTTATGTTTTTTTCACCTTGGAGGTCAGGATGTGACCACGTATCTGTTCCATCACCACCACCCCCCCTGCCGCCACCTGCTGTTGCTTGGGCAGCTCCAAAGAGCGGGTCCATGGGGCTGCCCAGCCTTCCCAAGCTGAGCTCTGCTGGGCTGCCCATGAGCCAAACCTGCTGCTTGTTCCACATGGAGGTGGTGACCAAGCCTTCTTCCACCGCTGTCAAATGTGGCCAGTGAATGTTTGTGGGGAAAAGACACCTCCCCACATGCTTCTTGTTAAATGATGGCCTCTGAAATGATTCAAGATACCCCATCTTGGCTCCATGCCACCATCCATCAAGTGTGTTGTGATGTGATGCTCTGCAGAGCAAACAGCGACTTTGCCTTGAGCAGCTCTCAGGGTTTATGGCAGGAGTGCAGCTGCCCAGCCTGTCTATGGGGGCTTGAGTCTAGAGGGCGTTTTCCTTCAGGACACAAGCACAGGGGTGTCCTTGTGGTAATAACTTCTCTAAGTCCCTTCAGCTGTGCTCCCTCTGCCTGAGGACGTGGAAGGAGAGGAGGACCAGTAGGACCCGTCCTCTTGGTCTGTGGGTGGGCTTGAAGGCGAATGCTCCCAGGGCTCTTCCGTCACTGGTCACAAGCAGGTTCTGCTCACAGCAGCTCTCCAAGCCCTGCATTGCCATGGGAAACGTGTGGTCGAGGAATTTGGATCTGCTCTGCCGCCTCTGTTTGGATCTGCTTTGCCGTCTCTCTTGCCACCCGTTGGCATCGGTGCGAGGGAGGAGGTACAAGCGCTGTGCAAAGCGGTTCATGCGACTGCGCTGCTCCCCCTCTGTGGTTTTTGTGGCGTCTAATAAAACATTCAGTTTACTTTGAGGCCATCTAAATGCAAACAGACACACACTCCCTTTCTGCCCCCAGCTGCCTGTTCCACGAAATCTCGTAGGGACTTAGCGAATCTTTGAGCCCTTTATCCCTCTGTCAGGGTTGGTGGAACCTTGGCTGCTGGGGAGCTGGGCAGGCACACACTGTGTGCTCAGATGAACCTCCCACTGTAAGGATGCCAAACTGAAACCTGGCATTTCTTTTTTTTTTTTTTTTTCCCCCAAACTTTGCTTTTTCCACTTCTGCTCTCCTCCTGCTAACCAAATGAGCTGCATCATTTCAATTCCAATGAACCTCTCCACTGTTCCTCACCAAGCCCTGCTTTGGATGAAATTATCTTTAATCCATAAAGGGAAGCATGAAGCTATTTGCAGGAGATGCCTCTTTGTTAATATATTGCTATTTGGGATCACCTAGCTGGGAGCTGTCATCCTGTTCCTTCCTTGCCAATATTTCAAAAGCCAATTCTTCCGTATTCTTTTAGTGGCTCTGAGAATGTTTCTCCTTTTTTCTTCCTTGCATCTGTCTGTGATCATCTGTTCTCTGGTCAGGATTCATCACTTTCTCAAAAAATCAGTTGGCATTTCTTTAGATCTCCCTGAAAAATAAATTACAGATGTGAATACACCTCCAGAGCTAATAAACCATCTCGCAAAGCAGTAAGTGCATCTCTCTGTTGTGTGTCTTGCACTCATTACAGGTATATTAATTTCTCTAGTTTCAGGTAGCCTCAGGCACTGAATAGCTCTCACTCTGTGTTGCTTTTTATCTGTCCAGCACCAAGATGGTGACGGGCTTTGAGAAATGCCCTGGGTGAGACCTAAGGAACATCTTTGTATCTCCAGCCAGAGCCGCTGAATTTTGTTCCTGCGGCGTGTCTGCAAGTCCAGCCCAGCCTTGGGCCCCAGCCGTGTTTGCTCAAGGCTGGGACTGCCCAGTGGGGCTTAAACATGAGCATCAGCCTAAGGGGCTGCTGCTCCCACCTCCTTCCCAAACCTTCCCCTGCTCCCACCTCCTTCCCAAACCTCCTCCCAGCTCAGCCCCTCCAGCCTGTGCTCCTGGGCTCTGCCCCTCCGGCTGGAGCCGCAGGTTTATCTGGAGACCAGGGCTCTGTAAGCTGAGACTGAGGAGGAGGGATCTGCTGGACCCTGGAGCAGAAACGGTTCAGCTGCCCAGGAGGAACAAGAGGCAGAGCCTGGGCACCATGGCTGGATTCTCTGCTCTTGGACTTCTCTTCTTATGCCAGCTCTTGGCCACAGCATCAGCTCAGGTAAGAAGTCTCATTTGTATCTTATGCCCAAGAAAAAAGGCTGTAAGTGAAAAAGATATTGTGACCTGTATATGTTATACCTGCAGGATGAAACGTGGTAATAGGCACGTTATTAGAGTCTAAACTTTGCTAAAAAAACGTGCATGTTGCTTGTGCTGTTATACAGAGAGCATCCAGCAAACACTTAACAGTTTGTACCTGCACAGGGAGGCTTGTATCCTCATGTGTAGAAACCGCTGCTTTAAACTTTCCGTAAAAGTATTGTCTTCCCGTCCAGGGCTGCAGTTACCAGAGATAAAGCCTTGGGAAAGGGGAGACCTGTTGGTATAAGAGAAACAGTTTTATTTTACAATGAAGTAATAGGTTGCTGATGAGATTGATCTGGGTCTTCCTCTGAATCAGAATTTCTTATTCCTTCCCTCAATCAATTTTTTAAAATTTTACATTTATGAAATAGCATATTTAAGCCTTGCTCACTTCAGACATGAAGTTATATTAATCTTCCCTATATGGTCATAATATTATTTCCTGGGGAAGTAACTCCTCAGTGAGGTTTTTCATTGTGTTAGTGAGGAATTTTTGCAGTCTGCGAGCAGAGCTGCTTCTACAATGAAACCTTTGTTTGCTGAAGCTACAGCAAGTTGCTCTCTGGAGCCCTCTCCACACAGAAGTCATTTATTGGACCTTTCTTTCCTTCCCCCACCTTAGACCTCCAAAATCCCAGACTTTAAAATGGCATCCTGCTCAGAGAGGTAATTTTCCCTTTCTTCTTCTGTCTTCAGCAGTGTCCACCTGGCTCTTCCATCACTCCATTATATTAGGACTATAAATTTATTTTTAATGCACTTAGCATCTGTTTCCCATGGGCTTTGCGTTCCCTCCTCTGTCCAAAATGAAACACGCCCGTAGGCAGTGAGAACTGTTCCCTATACAACCAAACCCATTTGCTTCCCAGTGACCAGCTCCGATTCCCAGCATAAGCCACCAGTTCAGCTGGGAGCCCTGAGGATGTGCTCAGTCAAGAGAGTTCTCCAAAGAGCCTTGTGCTGCTCCTGAGCTCCTCGGAGTCCACCCAGGATGGGCGAGGGATGGAGGCTTAGTACAGATTTAGGGTTATACTGTAGGACTTGGCCATTGCTTTCTGATTTAGCCCATATGTTTCTTTGGATGAAAAAATAAACTCTTCTCTCTCTCTTTCCCCCAACCCTTTCAGAGAATAGGACCACAAGGCCCTCCTGGACCACGAGGACCCCCTGGACCATCTGGCAAGGACGGCATAGATGTGAGTGGGGATGGCTGAGGGAGGGCGAGGGTGGAGGGGGGGCAGATCTGGCCGAGCAGAGGAGCTGCTCTGCTTCTCCAGAGCCCCAGCCCTTGGCCGATGTCCTTCAGAGATGGACCTGGAGAACCAGCCCACCCGCAGGAGACTCTGCAAGAGTCAGAGCAGCGAGCGGAGGTGCTGAGTGGCTTCAGGTTCTTCGCAGCATTAATCTCCTGCCTCGGGAGAGCGTTCCGGATGAAGCTGGTGTGTGCACAGGGATTTGTGACCCTGCTTGCAAAGCTGCGTGTTTCTCTTTTGATGTCTATGGAGGAAGAGGAATGTAATCTGTAACGTTGAGAGTATGGGTGCAATGCATGCTGGAGTCATTAGGTTCTGTAATTCAGAGAGAGGTTTATGTGACACTTCAGGGCATCCATGTTCCTAGAGAGGCCCCAAGAAACTCAAATATACAGCACTGGACACTGCTCTTAGATTGTCAGTATGGCTGACACTGCTGACACTGCTCTTAGATTTGTCAGTATGGCTGTCTCTAACTTAAATTGGTATGTGAGACGTCAGAACGTGGCTTGTGTGTTGCCAAATAGGAGTCGCCTTTAGTGGCACAAAAGGCAGATGAAGTGGGCGCCCTTTATTTCAGTAGGCAGTTCTTTATAAGTACACCTCCTGCAGAGATAGAAGACTGTATCGCAGGATTTATGGGATTTATGTTTCCATAAAAATGTACAATTTTGCTTCTGTGCATCTGTTGGATAAGGACTGAATTGTGTCCTGTAGTTGGCAGTGGATAAAAAGAGCATCAGATGGACCTTCAACAAGACCACATCAAATGCAGAAGGCCGGATTCCTGCTTGGACATTCAGTTTGAGTAGCGCTTGTCTCTCTAAGCTGCTTATGGAATAGGGCAGGGTGGTTTTTTTTTGAGGCTAGTCTGAAGTAAGTTTATTGGAATTGCACCCTTAAGCAACCTTGAAAAAATCTATTCATTCCATGCGGGTCATATTCTTTGGGATGGGAAGGTTAAAAAAAGATATATGAGTTCCCTGGTATATGGTGAACAAGGAGCTTTTTTGTCTGCAGTGGTGAGCTTTCCCAGTGGCTCTGGGAACTGAAGAGAGAACCTCATTGATTTGTCCCTCTAATGCATCCTCTTGGCTGATGGAGAATGTTTTACTGAAAATCTCTCTCTGGTTTTGCAGTGTGAAAAGTTCAGAGCTGGTTTCAGCAGTTTCTCTCTGCTATTTTTCATGATCAAAGTCTTAAGGGGACACCTTGGAAGAGGGTGAAGGACACGTGTTCCCGTTTGCAGCGGTTTGCTGGTAGAGTCTCTGCAGCAGGACATCTGTACGGAGTGAAAAAGAAGAATTTGGGAGGGATGAAACCCTTCGAACTTCAAGTGATAACCAGCTTCTGCACTTAGGCAGTTGGAAAGAAACAAATCCCTGTAATTGTGTCGTTCAGTTCCTGCTTTCTACAGGATGTTTTACACCTTAATTCTGGAACAGCACCAGCATTGCTTCTGATTGCTCTTGGAAACAGGAGCCTGGGGAGATGCTGGTCATGTGAACCTGCACCCTGTTATCTGCTGCTCAAAGCTTCAGAGGCTCCCCGTGGGACATGACCAAATAACATCTAATTAATATGAACAACTTAGTTCTAATAAATCAAATGGCTGAGTAAAGTATTTAAGGTGCTGAGTCTCACAGTCTCAGCTTGAGCCTGGAGTTTTGGCTACACACGAGCAGTCGTTTGAACAGATTTGATCTACATCCCCCTATGGATATAGGTTGTCAGGTGCCCTGTTCATGGGAGATGGTCCGGTGGTTCTGAGACAGGCTCCAGGATGGTTAATATTCAACAGGACACTGAGTCCTTTAAGGAACTGTGCAGGAGAAGCAGGGCAAAAATTATGGCATATAAAATCCAGCACTACTCTGCATTGTCATAGCACTCCACGGAGACAATCATGTGGAGCCTGAGTGGCAGTGGCAATTCTCCCACCGCAAAGAATGAAACCATTATTTATTTTCTTTAATGATGAGACTTTTTTTTTTAAAGCACAATCGAAGCTTTTCTGGGCTGTATCTGTGCAAGTTTCCTGAACTCTGGAAGCCGCTCAGGCTGGGTCATCTTCACAGGTAGCTTTGGATAAACTCTATGTGGGAAGAGTCTCTGGGCAGTCTTTGAGCTGGATGCATGCCACCGAGGCGCTCAGCGGTCCCTTACTGCTGGCACTGAGCGGTGCCTAACGTACAGCTGAATTATTCAGGGTATCTCCGAAGAAACCTTGAATGAACCCCGTAAGCACAATTTCTAGAAGCTGCTGCTTTCATTCCTGCCTTTCAGTGGGAACTGCAGCATTAAGTCCCTCTGAAATCTTTTATAATTATAGCCTTTACCATGCTTCACGTTTCATCTCCGTAACAAGCAAAATTTCTCCCTCCCAAGAATAGAAACGGCATGTTATGATCGAAAGAATTAGCAACAAGTCCCTGTGAATTATTTCTGGGGATGTAATTCTCCAAATTGCTAATAAGCAATTGTCACTTTTCAAAGATCAAGCTTTCTTTTTTTTTTTTTTCCCTCAACTTTCCATCTCCTGGCTTGACTTGCTAAGAGTAAACTTCCCTCTCGTGAGGCACCAGGAGAGCGTTTCCTTTTGCTGACAGCCTTTACCTCTAATTCTCGGTGATCTGGCATCAGGGGTATAAACACTGATTAGGCTTTCGATTCAGCTGGCTGAAGTTCTGGTGCTCCCGCAGAGTCCCGCAGGGGTCCACAGTGGCAGGATCAGGGTTTAAGATGGTCCCAAACAGCCTTTGCTGATGCCGTGGCTTTGCGGTATGGTTCGCTGTGGCTTCGCTGTATGGTTTGCCATGGCACAGGCAAGAAAAAATCCAAGGGGCTGGTGATCTTGAGTGGTGGAGGGAGGGAGTAAACCACCTCTGCTGCCATTTCTAGGTGCCTTTTCAAACCCTTCGTTGCAAAAGAACTGCTCCTTTCATTTCCTTGGCAGGGGGACCTTCCCCACCTATGATAATGATAACTATTTATGGAAAATCTGTAGGCAAAGCAGTTGCTTTAGCAAGGCAGAGCATAAAGACACCTCTGTTCCGTGAGCCTCTGGTCTGTGCATTGCTCGGTCACCAGTGCAGTAGGTAATCCTCACCTGAGCAAATCAAGGCTGGAGAGATTTGCCCGAGGCTTCACAGTTGTTGCCACAGTAAATATAGAAATGTGCTATAAATTCCACAACTTTGCTTACTGCCTTGTAACTCCTAATTATCAGGCCCACAGTAGGGGTGGTGTTATTTCTAGCCTTGCTCTGTTAATAACCACCTGTTTTCCTTATATGTTTTCTTCTTCCAGGGTATCAATGTGCCCCTTCCCCTTTGCTCACCCACAACATCCAAGTCTCTCACAATATTTAGTGCGCTTATCCTAAAGCCAAGAGGGGAAGGTGCCATCCAGACATCTGGAATACACAAAGTGATTTTCTGCAGGATGAGATGAGAAACCAAGCTCCTGCTATTCACAAATTATCTCCTTTTTCAGGGTCTAACAATAAAACACATTTATCTTGTTGTCTGGGGTCCATGTGAGCTCACGAATGATGTTACAGCTGGCTGAGGTAGAAGGAATGATTCAAAGACTTTTTAAAATATCACCTCCCAAACACCTTTAATGCTGTTCTTAAAAGTTGCTTTCTATTAGGACAGAAAAAATGAGTGCTTTTGAAATATTTTATAAAAATCGGGTTTAATCCAGATTGTGCAATTGGATTAGGTGGAAATCAGTTGGGGGCTTTGTTCATTTGCTTTTTCCTGTCAAAGTTTAGTCATATGAAGAAAATCACTGTTGACAGTTTGCTCATTCTTCACTTTCTGATAGTCGTCAGCGCCTGGTAGTACCACAGTTTCCCACTGTGTTCTGGATACCTGGAGATTATTGTTTTATCCTCTGCTTCATCAGGAAGATGTTTGAAAGCCTCGATAGCCACCCAGCTTCCTCTCTGCCCCACTTGCAGACAAGCCCAAGCGCAAATAATTTCTAAGTATATCTGGAAAACGTTGGAGGTGCTGGGCACTGTTCAGAAGGACTAGTTGTCTCTGGGAGGCTGAGGATGTGGGTCTTCACCAAATCTGCTTTGTAGATGTGGAAAGGGCTATCCCTTTTGAGGGTCAGCAGGACCTAGAGCATCAGCTTCATAAGACTGAGCGTGGTAAATCTTGGCGTGGGCACCAAGGGAGACTTGAGCACTGTGACAGCTGGGAACGTCATTGTTGCAAAAAGTCAAGAGAAGGAGGTTCAGCACTAACATGCATGTCTTTTCTCTTTCATTTAGGGAGAGCCAGGCCCTCCTGGTTTGCCAGGCCCACCAGTAAGTATTTTCTGCTTGACATTGACTTGCTCATCATTTTGAGAGGGACACAGTGCAAAGCTAAGACTTACTGGCTCACTTTCCTCTTGATCTGCAGCAGGATTTCCACAGGGGTACACAGGAGTGGAGATGCTCAGCACTGGTCCTGGGGACAAACACATTCTCCTGCTTCATTGCTAGCAGAGGATACGCACGAAATAAAGCTCACCCGTCAGCAGTGTGACAAAATTGGCACCAAGCCACATATGTGTGGTTATTTTTGGCATTGGTCTGAGTCTGCTTCAGCTCCTCAGTCTGCCAGCTGCTCAAAATTGTACCAGGTGGCACAGCTCTTTGCTTTGGGCCATTTACCCCACCCCTTTCTGCCACTTTCTACCCCTCCCTACCCCTTCACTAGGAACAGCTTATGGGTAACTCCATGTGGAACTGAGCCAAAGCACTGAAATGAATTTAAGATTTGGATATGGATTCACGGCAAGCTTCACCTCTCTGCAGGAATTCTTCCATGTTGCATGGTGTAAGATTAACGCACCAACAAATGGACTTCAGTCTTGCAGCCTGTATCAACACGTGCCACGTTTCTCTTGTTATTGTGTTAAAAGAATTGCCTGTTTATCTGGTTTAGGGGCCAAAAGGTGCACCAGGGAAGCCTGGAGCAGCTGGTGAAGCTGGATTGCCTGGCCTTCCTGGAGTGGATGTGAGTATTTTCTCATCTTCTGTTAGATCTTATCGATGTTTCACATAGGTATGGGTGTTTTCCTGAAGCGTGTCGTCAACTCGCTCTGCGTCTGCTGGAGAAGCAAAGTGGGTCCTGGCTCTGTCTTGCATATTAGGAGAAATTTTAAGAGTTGAAAGTATCTCTTGATTGAATTAAGGAGTATGAGGGCAATTTTGAGATGCATAGGATGGCACGCTGGCAATGAAACGTTGCAGTTCTTGAGAGGTGCGCCTGGCAAGGCTGCAGAAACACAAGCATCGGTTGACATTTCTAGAGCAAACCCACTGAGCCTCAGTTCAGAAATCCAGTCGCATTTACTGGCTGAGGTTTACTGGTCACTGGGACTTGCCCTACAGCTCTGGTCAAGTTTTCCCCACTTATTGCCCTGGTAGCTGAGTCTGGTTAAGGTTTTAACTAGCACGTTTTCTTCTGCATTCAGGCAGCTTCCACAGCTGTGCTGCAACTCAATAAACACCAGTAACAAGACTACTTGGGGGCATTAATCCATGCTTACAATGCACAGGGAACAGTATGAATAATTTGCTTCTGCGCCTTTGTGGTGCATTACAGAGAGAAAGAAAATGGTTAGGCTTTCCTGAAAGCTTGGCATACAGGTGATTTGTGTTGGTGACAGTGACAAGGACTTCTTATAGCTCTTATTACTGTATTTCTCTGGTTTTACACCTTTTTTTTTTTTTTTTTCCCAGGGTTTAACTGGAACTGATGGCCCACCTGGCCCAAATGGGCCTCCAGGAGACCGTGTGAGTACCACACTAGTACTTAAGTCCCTTTAAATGAACCTTGTTGGTGATTGTATTGATAATTTCTCACTCCTTTGTAAATCGGTGACATTTGAGTGTTGATTATGATGGTTTATACATAAACACTTGCAGAATACTTGGACCCTTGAAATGAAGCCCCAGATGGGTTTTCATTTGGCAGGGCATGAGATCCAGCTTGCGTTCGCATGGCTTTGGATGGGCTCGGACAGCCACAGTGGTGGGAGCATCAGTGCAGAACCGCTCTGGTGATATTTTGAGTTATCTAAAAAGCTCCTTGAAGCAGTCAATAGACTTAATTATGACATTTATCACAGTGAAGCTATGTTGGCCTTTATTTGCAGTCTGAGTACGCAGCTCTGTTCTGTTTGTAATTACTGCTACTGTGTATTAACTATTTGAACTTTTGTTAATTTTGGATCTGTCCATATGGTTGACATTATTAGTTGCTTTGGCATAGACTTCCCCAGACAGCGCAGCAAGAAATAAGAGTTTTCTCTTACTTCTTACATATTATAGCGCTGCTAAGGGGAACCACGGGGACAGAGAAATGACTGCCTGAGATGTTACACGTGTCCTTCAGATCATCACGGGGCCAGAAAGGTGCTTAGGCCTCCTGGTGACATTAAGAACTAAACACTAGTGAGCCATTCAGCACAGATTTTTCTCCAGCGTGGCTATTTTCCTGTCTCCCAGCATGGGGAGATAAGGGTTTTATCCACAGCTGGTGTTTACTGGTCTCTCGAACTCAGGGCTGCAGTGATGGGCTGAACACACAGCACAGCGTGCAGAGGTTAAAAAGGATGCACTTTTCTAACATGTTCAGTAAATCTCAAGAATCCATTTATTGTCCTAAGGAGGTACCCAAAGCTCAAATCTTTGTGTGTCTTTGACACACTCTTCCTCCTTTTACCACATGCAAAGCAAAGTTTGCTTGGCCACTGGGAAAGTTGAGAGTCGGGAGCCAAACATCTCGGTTGTAGCTCCAAACCTCCATCCATCAGCACCAAAACCCACCTTCTTCACTTTTCCTCATGCTCACCTTTCTCCCCAGAGATCCAGGGCTGCAAAATCCTGACCACTCTCAGACAAAAGTCCAGCGCCCTCTGGGAACCGATCACTGATTTTTAAAAAGGAAAAGTTCAGGACCACACGCACAAGACTGGGAACAGTTTTGTGCCCCTGTTTTCTGTTTGGCGGTAGTATTTGCCCATGCCCGCTTTAGCACACAAGCTCCTAGTTTGCAGGGCAATTGAGCACATAATTTCTGGACACAAGAATTTCCTTTTCAGCTGTTTAGCAGAAACACGCAAACCCAGTTACCATCACTACGTGCTCTGATTGGACGTGCTTTCCCATGTCTTGTAACTCAATCTATCAGCATGGGGCAAACTTGGGACCTGTTGTCACTTATGGGAGCTTTTCAAGGTCAGTGGTCCATCTGGAAAATTGTTTTAATTGGTCTAATAAAAGCCTGGAAAAAGGAAAAAAACCTCTAAAAGCTTTAGCACTCTAGAAGGACAGTGTTATTATCTCGTCTTTCTTTCTTCTCCCCAATTTCAAGAACATATTTCAGTCTCCCAGGAATCACTGAAATATGCAGATGTGGAATCGAATTCATGTTTAACACTGTGACTTTTTCTGAATAAGCATGTTTTTTCTGAACTGGAGTGTCTGAGAACGAAGGTGTTTAGCATATGGAAGTGGGTTCATGGAAGATGGTTTTTAGTAATATGTTATTGCTAAACATTTCTATTCCTCTATATGCCACATGGCATCAATCCGGCAGTGATTTATGTCTGGCCAAGGACAGGTACTGTGAAGGCAGCATACCACAGTGGTTTTTATCTTAAATACTCCTGTTGCTACCAGCATCCATTAGCTTTTCTCATGGTTCTGCTTACAGACTGATTAGATCAAGCCTACTTGTTTTTCCAATGAAAAAAAATCCTTTATTTTTAGCCAGGAATGAGGTGGGTTCTGACCTCAGTGCTAGATACTGGAATCCTTCATTGGAAAGTTTTTAAAGGCCATTTTGAAGTTGGGTGCTTTACACTATAAGCAATGAGGAAAACGGAATTGTTAATAGTTATTTATGAATGTCATGTTAATCAAGCATTTCCTGTGCTCCCTGGTTGTGTATTCATAAAGTATATTACTTTAAAGTGAAAAATTATGGTGAGATTGTTTTCTAATCAAAAGAGAAAGAACATTGTTACCAGGAGAATGAGTCAGACAATGTGATTAAAACTGAGGTGTAAAGCAGAGTCTTTCCTTTGAACGTAACGGAGCCACGTCAGCTTGCTCAGGAACTCAGTGATCTTTTACTGTACCAGGAACGCTCCCTGCTTCATGCTTCACCTTGCACACTCAAAGATATCAAAATTAAGCAGGGTAAAGTGCCAATACTTGGCACTTTGTGTGCTCTGCCAAGCTTTTGGCATGTTGGCCAAAGCAGAAAGTGGACACACAACGGGGTGCAGTGGGGCAGGATGGGGGTAAGTCAGTAGGTGCCGGAAATTCAAGGGTTTCTTTATAGGAGATCCCAGCTTGTCCCTTACAGCCATCAGTAGTTGTAAGGACTTCAGCCTAAAGATAAAAGTGACTGGAAGAAACACAGAATAACCCACAGCAAGAGAGATGAATGAGCTGACATCTGCAACTGAGTTGATTTTTATTGGATTACAGTCCTTTTCTCACAAGCCTGCTCTTAATGAGGCCTCGGGTCCTCGGTATCTTTCTCTTTCAGCTTAACAAGGGAAAATATTTCTAATCTGATTTGGTACGCGGAACAGCAGGAAAGGGCTGGAGTTGTCCATGGGATCCCAATAAGCAGCAGCATTTTGAGATATTTTCCAGCTCTGCCCGTCTGCCTTGTTCTCCTGGTCGTAGGGGTGGGTACCATTTAATTCCAGCTCAGGACGTTGCTCTTGAGATGTTTCTGTGCAGGATTTTGAGAACACGTGGAAAACAGGTCTGGGCAATCTGGCTGGCAAGAGGCTGAGGAAGCCTTGTGCTGTAATCGCTCTTCGTCCCCTGCGCAAGGAGATGAGGATTTTGCTGGCACTAGTTTGACGCAGTCCATAAATAACAACGTGGTTTGTTCCGGGTTGAAGTCTGTCACCTTCTCACTCACTATTTTAAGTTCTGCCTTTATCAGAGAGAAATATCAGCCAAGAACAATACAAATGCAAGCAAAGAGCTGTCTGTGGCACACTATTTTTTTTGTTTATTTTTATATTTCCATTTACGTTCTGTTTCAGAATTACTGCTAAATCTTTGTCTTTGCTTGAAAGGAACACGTATGAAATAATAAAATTAACTAACTAGAACAAGCCCAAATCTTAAACAGTTTCACACAATTTAGTCATTTGATCTACATCATGAAAGTATTATGAATCAGAATATTTCAAATGGATGAAATTCAGTTTATGAACCTTTAGATATTTGTGAAGACTAATCTGAAGCAGCTATGACTTGCAGAAGTGTCCCTTTGGTCTTTTAGGCACAGCTCATGTTTTAGTCGCCCAGCAAATGGTGAAGAAAGTTGCTGTGGCCAGTTCAGAACATCCATCCCTCCTACCCTAAAATGTTCTTCAGTCAAGTAATTAACCAGGAATGACAGTCATTATCCATCAATTTCTATCCTTATATTTGTGAATTCAGCTGACCATCTCCAGCTGTTACTGTAAGACACTGCTGGAGTTTTCAAACCAACATTGGTGTCAAGGACACCAGACACTGGTTTTTACCCATATGGGAGTTTCTGGTCTATCTCTGTTAATTGTCACTCTGGTTTATCCCCGTAGGGTGCGTTAGGACCTGCCGGGCCACCTGGACCAGCTGTAAGTAACTCCTGGAACTGCATAAGTAAAGATGGGGTGTAATATTATGCCAAAACCATCACCAAGAGATGGGAAGCCTTGTATCCCAAACAAAAGGGATCAAAGCCTGAATGAGTGAAAATACTGTTTGAAGTCTTTAAATATGTATGTGTGACCTGTGCTGGTATCGCAGGCCCTGTTCTTAGACTCTAAGATGCTAAAAGCAAGCCAGACTAGCATATCAAATGCTATCAAAATTATTAGACATTAGATAATGTCTAATAAAAAATTAAAGGGGAAAAAAAAAGTAGATTAACTGGAATGTTATCTTCATAAATGTCTGTGTCCTGCTATCACATCACCTTACGTGGCTTTACTTAGAGATATCTCGTAGGTAACAGTGATGCGAAGGGAATACAAATTATTAGAGGCGACAGAAAGATGTATTAAGACTCCAGCTCTGCTCTGGTTGCAAATTACAATAATTGGGGACAGGGGAGTGCTAAGGAAACTTAAAAGGAAAAAAAAAATATTAAGCATTGTTTTTCTGAGGTTTGCTTTTCTTCCTGGATGTTCAGTTTCTAAGTGATCTTTTACTGTTTTAAATGTTGTTTCCAGGGCAAAGGACTACCAGGACCTCCAGTAAGTTATGAGGCTCTTTTTCAAAATAGAGATTTGCATTATTATATTAGTTTCATTGGATACTCTTTAATGGTTGCACTCAATGATCTTAAAGGTCTTCTCCAACCAAAATATTGCTATGATTCTAACAGGCCATGATGACAAGAGTGTGCTCCATGGAAAGATGGAGCAAAAAGAAAGATGCGCGATGGTAAACTGATTGTCTGGGTGCAGGACTGGGCTCTTGGGGTGTCAGACAACCAAGGACAGCCAGGCTGTTTGTTTGCCCCTGGGTTTGGCAGCTCTGCGAGGTCACCATGGGTATAAAGCATCTTCTCTCTGTTCAACAGGGGCCTCCAGGACCCAGTGGCCTCCCAGGTGGAAATGGATTTCGGGGTCCTCCTGTGAGTTTCTCCTACTGTTTGATCCTCATGTACTGAACATGCCACAGCCACAGAAGAACGAGGTTCATTTCTGGTCTCTTACCCCATTCTGGATGCCTGATGCACAAGACCCTATGAACTCTATAAATTCCCACAGGCTGTTTCTTGTATCGGGTTGTGTAGGGTCACCTCAGTCAACCAGTGAAATGCCAAACATGTGCAGCTGTTTGCAGCCACCTCTTCCTTTACCAACTGTGAGTAAGGACAAAGGAGCGGCCAATGTCAAGAGAAAAGAGATGAGTTACCAGCTGGCGTCTCCTTCCAGCATCCTCAAAAGAATCTGCTGCACAGAATGGGTCTGGTCTGAGGGAGCTCGTTCTGCAGAAGCATTCTGTCATTTTTGGGTGCCCACAGCTCCCCAGAAAGGGACAGAGCCGGTGGAAGCAGGGATGTTGTTGGAGGGATATGTTCTGTCCTAATCCCTGTACTTCGATATGACTCTGCTCTTCTCTTTGCAGTCGTAGAAGGCAAAGGTGTAATTTAGTCCCATTAGAGATATCTTACCCCACACTTAAAAATATGCAGTGGTATTTGGTAGCCACCTGTCCTCTCCCTTTTAATTTTCATTATAATGATTAAGAAGGTGAATTCTTACTATTTTTCACTCTTTTTAGGGGCCTTTTGGCCTGCCAGGATTCCCAGGGCCTCCTGGACCACCTGGACCTCCCGTAAGTTGACACTTGCAAGTAGATGTGAGAAAATTTGCATGAGGAGTTCAGAATTTTCTTCTCGCTGCCAGGATGTGCACATTTTATTTGCTGCCTTTACCTTGAGTGTTCCCTTTCCGGGCTCCGTTTCAGCAGCCCATAAACACTGTGCCCCAAGGACAGCAGTGACTTTGCACTGGCTGCACTTTTAGTGTCGATTATCTCCTGTTAATTGCCTGTGCTGTGTGGGTGGGGGAACTATGCTTTGTGGCACAGACAGTTCGCAGGGTGGGTTTTCTGTTGTCTCAAGGTTTATATGGTTGCTTGGATTGTGAAATGTTCTTGTAGGATGAGCAAGTCTCTGTTTTGGGTTTGCTGCGCCATCTCTGGAGGGTTGGAGGGACAGAGAGGTCTTTCCCAAGGAATTCCCTGGCCCGAAGGAGGGTCAGGCACAGTTTTTCTTCTCACATTGCTGCTGTCATCACCTAAGGCTCAAGGCTCTTCCCTGAGCTCATCTGTGCGTCTTTGGAAGATAATTACACCCCTGACATATCTGTTTGAAGGACTGATGCTCTTCACGATGCTTTGGGTTCGGGGGCTGCGTTTTACTCTGCGGGGCTGGGTATCTGCCTCGTGCTGGTCTAACTGAACTGGGTCTGTAAAGCGCATTTGCTAGAAATTGTATTTCCTCCTGCTGTTTGTCTTGATGTATTTTAAAGACCACATTTCATGAATTACAGGGTCTTCCAGGTGCCCTTCCTGATGGTGGTGGGGACCTTCAGGTAGGTTTTTCTTTGTGTAGTATGAAAATATCTTTTGTTTAATCCTTGATGTGACTTTTTGTTGGCATACTTGGGTCAGACCATTTAACATGCATCATTCAGACTTGCAGACACGAGTCTAAGCTGCCGTATTGCAGAACGCAGAGTGTGTGCATATTTACAAGACCGAAATGTTCTTTCAAGGGGATAGAAATGCTAGTGCTGAGTTTTTGCCTTGATCTTTACTTTCTAGCTGGGTTTCCAAAATGCAGGTTTTGCGTACAGTTTTCATTTACAAAACAGCTTTAGCATTTGGTAAATGACAACAGCTTTTCATGTATCTGTTTCCGATCCTGCTTTGCAAAACAAAAGGTCGCCAGTGTTGCACTGTTTATTTCCATGGATGGTGGCACCAGGTTCCTACGGGCATATGCTTTGTTTAGAGTTCCTTCCTTCTGAGAAAGTCTTGATTCCTTTCTTTCAATGGAATAAAAGGAATGTTAAGTCCATGAGCGATGGAAGTGACATTTCCAGATTTCGCAGCTGTTGTTGTGACAGCATCTTTGCTTTTCTAATTGGTGTGCCCTAAAAAAGCTCAGAGTCAGTTTAGACTGCCTTATGGCAAGTCATGTGGAAGTTAATAGAAAATGATACTATTTTTGCAAGTTTAATTTAAGTTACCCTGTGGAATACACTAGAAAATTACATTTCTGCTACACAGATTTGCCTGAAGTTTTATTTAAAAGAAACAAACAAACAAATGAAAGAAAAGCTGCAGAAGAAAATCTCATTCCCTGATTATGAAATTTTTAGAGGATGATACTTTGAGCCCTCATTAAACTTCTGTGCAGGTTCTGATTTGTTCCCAGTCAAGCTAGAGTTCCCACCAGGGGCTCACCCAGCCCTAGACATCTGCAGGTACCAGCTTATAGGTATTTGGGTTAACGTTTTATAGGTCCCCTTCCAATAAACTTTAATGTTTGTCCTTGCTTCAGATAGGTGAGTTGTCTAAAGGAAATCAATAGGAGTCAATTAATGCATAGGATTAAATATGTTCCTTATGATTTACAAGATACCGATCCTGCTTCACTGGGGAACTGCGATTCTTTGGCACTTTGCACTGTGGACAACTCTCAGCCTTCAGAATTTTTCCCAGTCTATGCTCCAAGTGAAGCGGATCACTCATAAATCATTTTTTTGTGGGTTACTGGGGGTAGACTGGGAAGATGGTTTAGAAACCGTCTTCCCTGGCTGTGCTGTGTGTACCTGATAAACCCGAGTGTTTCTGCTCCTGCAGTGCCCAGCGCTGTGCCCACCGGGTCCACCAGGTCCTCCGGGAATGCCAGGCTTCAAGGTAAGGAAAATACCACCTGCAGATACAAAAGTCTGTCTCCCAAAGCAAATACCACTGTGAACCCCTGGGATTAAACTGGTTTATATACAGTAAACGTCTCCTGTAGGCTCCACGCCTCTCCAAACCAGCCATGTGTTTTCCTGGGTTTATGGTGTTGAAACGGAAAACCTGTAAAGCAGCCAAATATGAGACAAGGGGAGGATGAAGGGCCTGATCCTGCCCTCTTTGCTTGCTGTTCCCTGACTCGTAGAATAGCCAAACTCAGTCCTGCAAAGTGTGTGAGCACTTACCCTTCAGCAAGTGGCTTTGCATCCCTCAAGTAACTGCTGTCGCTTTGCTGCTCCCTCGCTTGCAGGATTGCAAACTTTGCTAGACGGAAGAATTTACTGATTTTTGACTATGGCCATTCATTCCTACAAATGAAATTTAACCTTTTGCATGGGATGAGCACAAAGATTAAAACACCGTGCAAGCCTCGCGAGGCCGAACAGGAGCGAGCAGAAGAGAGCAGTGGTTCAGGGCTGCTGCAAAAATGTCACCAGTTCTTAAACTGTGCTCACAGACCCTGTAAACACAGGGGTACGCATCTTACGGCAGCAAGACATAACTTACATTATTAAATACAATTTAATTGTCATTTTATACCCAGTGTAGCACCAGGTAGCTTTCTGTTTACGTTGTTTTATCCTGGTACATAAATATTAGGTTGCAACCCTCAGGAAACCTCACTCAGTGGTTAAACATCCCCTTCTCTATCCCTTCTATGATTCACATGAGTTTTGTGCAGTAGGTTACATTCCAGCAGTGAGTTGAAGTAATAAATTACTCGAGTTTTTTTATCAGAAGTTGGCGATGCGTGGAACATCTGGGAAAAGCTCTTAATTCCTCATGAACTGACCTTATGCAGGTCTGTTTGGTCTCTGAGCTGAGTTATAAACATCATTTGAAACACATAATGTTTAGCGTAGAACTATTCAAAATTCATAGCTTATGAAATGCAAACACCTGTGAAAGTCTCCCATTACAATGCGAATGATGCAGGCCCTTTTGCATGGTGAGGAATAACGTCTGCCATGGCTGAAATTAGACTGGGTCTCTCCCACAATAGTAGGAAGGGAGCCGAGAAGCAAATTGAATCTGAGTTTATGTAAAAGATTTAATTGGGACGTGGATTTCTTTGCAAGCTTGATGATGCAGACGTTAAAGGTGACTTAAGCAAAAAGGGAGGTTAAAGATGCAGAATGAGGCTTTCAGAAGGGTCTTGGCCCCATTTTCAAAAGTGATGGGAACGGAGTTGTGGTCCCTGATCGGTAATTGGGAGTTGCATCTGGAGACCTGTAGCCCAGCCTCACAGCAAGCCACCCTGGAAAACCAAATCTGAGCATTTCCTAAAGCTAGATCAATTCTGACACAATGAAACCCAACCCAGGAATGGTATACGGTGAACTAACCCCAGAAGTGACCTCCATTAATGTATCTACAGCATGTGTGTAGATGATTTTCCCTGTAAGTCATTTGTTGTGTGGGTTTAGGTTCTTACAGCTATCTCACAAAATTTATATTTTGAAACAAGACTGGAATGTGAATAATTTGAGTTCATCTTTCTAGGGACACACTGGTCACAAAGGAGAACCTGGTGAAATAGGAAAAGAAGGAGAGAAGGTAAACTTAGATTTAAAGGGGGCGAAGCAGGATTTTTCTCTTTAAAAGCACTGTAACAAATTATTTTTTCAAGAAGATGGGGCGAAATCAGCAATTGGCTGAACAAGGAGAAGTTGCTATGGCTAAAGTGCATTGGCTGCCATTGCTCTGTGTGTATGACAGTCTGCTCATACTTCAAGAAAATTCATCTTCCCAATAATCATGTTAAGATCAGTAAGTTAAGACCTGTTGTTTGACATGCAGGGATGTCAGCTCAGGAGAAAGTTCTGCATTAATCACTCGGGTAAATTCCTGACTGTTCAAGTGTTCCTGCATGTAGAAGAAATTGCCTGTAGCACAGAAGCAAATTCTGAAGCAGAAATCTGGGTGGGAGGAGAAATAAGATGGGAAGGTCCTTGGCTTCGGGTTGGCGGCTCATGCTGTCTCGCCTCTTGTATAATTAATTTTTGTCTCTTTTTTCCTGTCCCAGGGTAACGCTGGCCCTCCCGGCCCTCCGGGCATTCCCGGCAGCGTTGGCCTGCAGGTAACACCTGCTCTTCAGGGCAGTTCCCGTCACTTTTTTTACAGGGAAACTCAACGGTGCCATCAATCACTTTGCATTATACAAACAGCTCTTGCCTTTGCAGAATAACAGATGCGGAAGCTGATGCCGATAGAAAAACAAATCGTGCTGGTTTCACTGAGCTCTAATTCAGGTCCTGCTCACCTTGGATGACAGATCCAAGCGATAGCCAGTCTTGCTGGTGCTCCAGTAGAGCCCTGGACACCTTTTGGCTGGATTTGGGGCTGAGCTCTGGGCTGGTTTGACAGCCTGGCAGGTGTTCTGGGGAGAGCAGGCACTCCAAACACGGCTCTGCATGGGCTGTCACCAGCGTCACCTGCTCAGAGGTCATCACTGAAGGGGAAAACGTCTTGTTGGTGCATCAGGAGGCTGAGCTTTCTGCCGCTCTTCGCTGTTACTTAATGTTCTCTGTGTTGATGAGTTGCTACCTCGTGCTGTTCTGCCGTTTTATATTTAATAGTGATTGGGTTTTAACTGATTTGTTTTCTTAATTAGGGCCCAAGAGGACTAAGAGGTCTCCCTGGTCCAATGGGTCCAGCCGGTGACAGAGTAAGGAAAACCTTCCGATTTTTTTCCCCCTCCACCGCCAGTTTTGTCTCATGCAAGGTCCATATGACATCTGTCCTGGCTGAAGACCACTGGGGAGCTTGTGAAGATACAAGGTGCAGGCTCCTTCCTGCTCCTCCCGAGCAGAACAACCTTCCAAAGGCAGGAGGAGTCCCTGTACCCGAGGGACCGACAGGATCAGGCCCAGCCTGATTTAAGCATTCAGACCAGAAGGACAAAGCACTGTCCCTGCAGCACTGACGATGCTACAGAATCTTAAAAAAAAAAACCCTGAGAAACATTTCATGAACATTTAAATTTCTGTTCTCTTTACAAGAAAAAGCTAAAGAATCGCTGGTGGACAAAGATTTTCAGAACGTGAAAAGTCTCCTCAGTGAGAACAGGGTCAACCTCCAGCTCATCGTGGCTTTGGGCTTTTGCCAAGGTCCCTTGAGCATCAGCCTAGAGGCTGAATGGGTTTGAATTTGCAGAAGTCTTGCATTGATTTAGGAACAAGTGTGTTATCAGGATATCAAGGCCGTGAATGATATCAGTGTATCACAGAGGTAGTGGTGGGGAGATCCAGAGTAAAAACCTGCTTGTTCAGAAGGGGATCTTCTGCAAGGCTGTATTGCAAATTAGCAAGAAATATGGGGTGTCTTTACAGGGCTTTCGTGGGTTTTTTTAGATAGTGGTATAAGGTAGAGATACTGTTACTTCACCCTCTGCCAACCAGAATATCACAATGTTGTATTATTCTTTGCAGGGTGACATTGGTTTCCGAGGGCCACCTGGAATCCCTGGACCTCCAGGGAAAGCCGTATGTACCTAATTCTCAGCATCTCTGTGGCTCTGCCTTCCACAGCCAAAGCCTCAAGTTTATCCCTCCTGCACTAATTTCTTTGCTGCCGGTGAACAGGAGGAGTGTGCTGACCATCTCCATCAGATCATTCCCTTTGCCTTTTTCCCTTCAGTTAGAGCAATGCTATTTCACCTGATGCAGATATCATTATGTCTTTCACTTAGTCATGTCCCATGCCAGATTAAAGTCACCCCATTTCCATTGCTCTCCATTCTTCTCTGCTCTTCCCTGAGCATCAGCAGCTCCAGGCAAGCACTTGAGAGCAGCATCTGTATTGTCCTTGGGAAGGAGAAATTTGAGGAAGAATCAGTAGGTGCTGTCCTGAGCTTCATCCTTTGGGCCTGGTCTATTCCCAAGCGCCCACAGCTCATAAGGACTTTTGCTAGATGCAGAAACAGTCGTGTGTTAAAGATACAGAGCTCTGGGGTGGAACGCAGAACACAGAACTTGTGGGCAGACCCCTGTATCCTCCGTGCTGTGCCCAAATATGAGACTTGAGCTGCATCTGCAGCTTTATGGTCTCTCTAAGAGCATTTTCCACTGGGCTTCCACACAGTCTCTCCTTAGTGTGGATAATTTGGCATCTGATATATAGCACCTTCATCTGCCTACACCAGCCAACACATCACAGTCTCCAGTGACCCCAAGGCAGAACCACCCTCTGAGGACCCTCCTAGTCTTTGCAATTATAGAAGAAATTCATCCAAACATAAATAAAATAAAGCACCTACTCTCCACCAAACATTTCATTAAGCCAAGCAGGATCTAGACACTAAATATTAAAGTTTTTCTGCCTCTTTGTTTCTTGTTCTTGCTTTATTAAATGAAGGGGAAGATGGTCTCTGCCCCAAGGGATTGTTGGCAATGTCCCTGCTGCAATTCATCTGTGTGTCAGGAGTTACAGAGTGTAACAGATAGTACAGCCCAGCTCTGGGGGGAGTGTGTACACTCACGCCTCTGCTAACGTCAGCAAACAGCACAAAAAAAGTCATTTACATCCTTGAAACATTAGTCTTTGTCACTGTGTGATGAAGATGCTTAATGGCTTTTCCTCCTCTGTCATAGGGAATCCAAGGAAACAAAGGACCTCAAGGGTTCAGGGGGCCCAAAGGTGATACTGTAAGTGCAGTTAAATACGTGTCTGCTCAAATTTTGGATGTGACATTTGAAGGAGTCTGACAGGTTTATTATGGCTTGCACCCCCTTGTTTCATGTGAAAGGGGTGAAAGTGTTCCTCTCAAAAACGAGATGTTTAAGTCTTATTAAAGATGGCTAAGTAATAAGATGCATAAGTGCTTCTTACAGTCCAGGGATCAGATCTTGCATCTCCATCCCTTGAAACAATAAAGAATTTTCCCAGTTGCTGCAACCAGCACTGGGCCAGTTTTCTGGTGTATCCTGGAAGAACCACCGTACCTACGTGACCAGGACAGGAGCCAGCACAAACTGAACAAAATGTCCCTACAGAGTTTGAGTATTATCTTTGTTGACTGATTGTTCTTAAGGGTTATATCCTGGATAACGTGGGATTTATTGCTGATTTCTAGGGTAGACCTGGACCGAAAGGAAACCCAGGGGCTCGCGGACTCATAGGAGAGCCTGTAAGTCAATTAAGTAAGATGCAAGTCTCACTGTTGTTTTGCTTGCAGACGATGAAATAAAATCCGATAGGAGAAATCTTTCATCTTATGGTCTTTGCTATCAAACTTCTGGTCTGTGTAACCTTCAGTGTTATCCTGGCTGGACCAAGCCCTCGCTGTGCTGCTGGTCCGTGAAAAATCTCCCTGTTTCCCAGTACAACTAGAGCTGGACCCATTGCCAAAAGGTTCTTTGTGAATGTATTTTGCAAACCACAGAGTCTCCTCATGACCTTAACCTGCGTTGTGCACGCTTGCAGGGCATGCCTGGCAAGGATGGACAGGATGGAGCTCCTGGACTCGATGGTGAGAAGGTTTGTAAAGTCCTACTTAAACACTGCAGGAAACATTTCTGGTACTGTCCCTTGTGTGTTGCAAAGCTACTGATACTTGTCAAGAAAGAGCATGACTGGAAAGCTTTTGCTTCTAGAAAGTTTTCCAGTAGCACAACTAGTGAAAAAAGAGTGAAGTTCCTTCTGTTAATTAATCCCAAGGAAATTCTCTAAAGAAAGAAGATGCACACATGGGCCATGCACATATGATCTAAATTCAACTGTGTCCCTCTACTTAGTGGTTCCTGTTGGCTGACTCCAGCCCTTCAGAGATGCCTTTTCAGAGCTGTTGACAGAGACATCTGTTTGTTTTAATTGCCTGTAGACAAAGTACTGTCAGGTTTTTGAATGGTGATCCCACAGGAACGTGGGCCGTGAGCTGCAAGGGGACTATGGAACCACCCAGGAGCTCTGGGCACCATGTCCACCTCCCGAAGATGCAACATGCTCTGGGTCCCGCACATGTGGGGAGGGAGAAGATTTCAAATCCCTGTTTGGGAATGTGTCCCCTGCTTGTGTCAGACCGTTTTCCAGTAGCAGAGAGTCTCTCCTAACCTCTCGATATCCGCAGGGTGATGCAGCTCGCATGGGTGCTCCTGGAGAGAAGGGACCGAACGGACTGCCCGTGAGTATGGACCTGTCACCATCGGGGGTCCAGCAGCTTGGGCTGTGCATAGAGACCCTTCCTGGGGAGAAGGGGCGTCATCTTGTGCATTGTCTCACAGGCGGCCCCATCTAAGCCAAAAGAAAATGCACTTTTCCCACCATACCAGCAGGGCAGCAGTGCACAAGACAGAGTGGAAAACATCTGGAGTAGCACCAAATGCTAATACAGCAATACCCTGGATTTTGGCCTCTCTGGCTCTGTTTAAAATTTAAATTTGAGAGGAATTTTCTCTTTCACATCCCAGTGATGTGCATCCTTTATGCGGGAGAGGTGAAATCTGGGATACAAATGACCATAATTCAACAATAGCCTGAGCTCTGTCCCTGGCTTACTGGTGTTCATTGGCAAAATGTTTCATTTCTCCAGTCTTCCAGCTATTTAAGTAGAGGTAAAGTATTCCTTTCTTCCTGTCTTATAGAATATTTTGAAAACCTTTGGAGAGGGGTTTCTGCTGTGCAAAATGCTGCTGCTGCTCTATTTAGTATATTCCTCCTTTTTGCTCTAATTGTCGAGGTTTAGTGTATGTAGAGCTGCTGGTGCAGTGAACAAGGGGAAAACTGAAGCCATAATTTTTGTGGTGAAAGCTGCAGAAATGTAAATTCTCCATTGCTTCAAGCAAACTTTGCCCATTGTATAACAAATCAGACCAAAATAACAAACTTAATAACTTCACTTTTTCTGACATTGCTTTATTTTGATATTATTTTTTCAGGGACTGCCTGGAAGAGCAGGTGTTAAAGGCTCAAAGGGTGAACCAGTAAGTGAATCTCTCTAATGACGGGTTCTGGTGTGGAAACTACTGAACTTGTCACCACAAGGCTTTTCAGCTTTTGGGGAGTGGTGCCCACACAAAGACCCTGGGAGGACTCGCCCCAAAGTGATGGTGTCAGGGCTGGGTCCCCAAGAGCCGGCGTCAGGTGTCTCCACGGGGAAGGCTTTGCTCTTGCACCCAGATCAGGGGAGACATACCAGATGGACTGGGGAGATGCCAGTGGTTTAGGAAACCTCAGAGGAAGCATTCGGCCTTTTGCCAAAGTCCCAAGAGCAGGTTTCATCTTTGGGAATCTAAAGGCTGAGCAGCTGCAAGCAGCAGCAGGATGATCTCAACTTGCCTTTTGGAGACTTTCCCCCCAGCACGGAGCTTTAGAGTGTGCGATAAAAGAAAATCTCAGACAGACCAAAGCAATCCAGCACAAAGCTGGTCTGGGAAGTGGCTTTTTTTCTGTTCCTCCCATTCCTTTCTGAATTTCCCCATCTGCATCATTATTCTCTTTAACCCTCATGCTGAGATAGCGCTGCAGGGGGAAACGCTTCTCCTTGCATAAAGGTGATGCAGAAACGAATGAAACGGGGTGTCCTGAGTGTGCCTCCAAAAAAGCATCCCTGTCTCAGTCCGAGGTGGGATCTGGTGGCCCTGCCTGGGGCTGGGAGCCCTCCCTGCTCACCAGTCCCAGGACAGGACATACAGCTCACCTGCTCTTTAAATGTCCATTCTTTGGGGTTTTCTCTTCTTGATCTTAGAACTATAAAATTTTAAAGCTGTTTTTATGTCCTAATCCGGGTTTTAACTCCCTGCTCTGTTTGTGTCTCTAGGTAGGACAGAAATGACTCTCTGAAGTGATGCCCTAACCAGGTGTTTGCTTTCTCCTCTGCAGGGCAGCCCTGGGGAGATGGGAGAGGCCGGTCCCTCTGGAGAGCCGGGCATTCCTGTACGTATCCCCAGCATTTACGCTTATCATGAGCTCTGCTGAGGGCGTTTTAAACCAAGCTGCAAAGCTGGAGCTCATAGAGGTCGAAGCCCACCAAGGCAGGTGGTGCGACCTGTTTGGATGGGGCAGAGGCGGGGAGTTTGGGATCGAAATAGCCTGGGATCCAGGAATTCTGGCTCTGCACTGGGTTGGGAAGGGTGGATCAGCGGCTCCTAACAGGCACATCTGACTTTGGTGTTATTGCCAGGGTGATGTTGGGATTCCTGGTGAGAGGGGTCTGCCGGGACCCAGAGGAGCAACCGTAAGTACAACGCTGCTTGTAAATCTAATAGATGCCAAAATCGAGTTATGTACATGGGTGTTACTCTCTGGCTAAAATAAAATGCCACGTCTTGTCTTGGTATTTTCTCTGGGTAGTTTTGGCAGCAGAGGCATTACTCCTCTGTAAGTGGGTCAGATCCTGCTCTTGCTGACAATTCCATGCAAATGCAAAGCGATTCCTCCCACTTCATTTGGCAAAGGCAGCTGCAGCTGCCCAAGGGGTTTGTGGAGCTGCCACAGTCAGACAGGAGCCACTGGACAGTCGGCACTTCCCTCATTAGACAGCAATAATAAGGTTCAGCTTGTGCTGAATGTGAGTCATTAAGAAGCAAAACTCCTGTTATTTCAATGTACGTTGCCACCAGCACGTAAATCATGAAATCCTTCCCGTTCCTGTATCGCGCCCCTTGGAGCAGGAGAGGTTCACAAAACCTGAAGCAGCAAAACTGAACAGCCTGCACATCACCACGGTGAATGACAAGGGCTGGAAAAGTGTTACAAATTGGGCAGACCTGTTAGGAATCTCTTGCCTTCCTCGCGTGTAGTTGTGTGCTTTTCCCAACTGCTTGAAAATGCCCCAAAGTTCACAACCACAGGATGGGTGCGACACCAGAACAGTTTTCAGGTGGGGAATCTGTTCACCTTTCCTTCTCCCACCCTTCCTGCTGCGGCATTCTCTTGCTGGGAACCCCTAGGAAGAAACAAACAAAAACCCATACACAGCTCCAGCAGTTTTCACTTTTACTCTGTGAACTGACAACTTTTTGAAATTTCTGGGTTGGAAACCGCTGAGGTCCCCAATGGAGCATCTCGTTCCTGCTCTCACTGCATTCCCTGCATCATCTCAGAGCCTGAGAAATAAAAAGCTGCAGGAGTTGCAATGCAAACCCAAAAAGAACAGCATGGCCACCTGTTTTGTCCCTGCTGAACAGCAGAGATAACAACAAATGGTATCAGGGTGATAAAACCTGATTTTATTCACACTACTAAAATTGCGAGGATACCTTTTATTTTATCACTCCCCAACTAGTGTTGCCATTGTGGCTGGACTTGACATTCCAGTGGTTTCATTGCACTTTTTTCTTCCCTTTTTCCCCCCTTCTTAATCTCGTTTTGAAATCCAGAAGCCTACAGCAAGTCTAACATGATTTCTGGTATGTGCCACTTGGAAGAAATTGAACAGTATGATGATTTATTGTTTGTGAGCAGGTGCTCTCTAAACTTCCAAGGAGAGGGAAATCAGCCTTAGAAAGAAACAAAATTAATAATGTTTGCTTTTATGTCTGCAATTTTTCATCAAAATAGCTGGCCCCACAAAGGTATCATATTAGTACAGCTAAAAATCAAATACAGTCGAGCTAATTGCGTTGGTGCAGACTTCTGACGTGGGTGCAGATGAACCTCTGTTTATTTCTAACCTGGGTTCCTAGTTTCTGTTTTGTGTTATTAGAGTCCTAATTTATATGAAATATTGTTAAGCCTGAGCTATTCTAAGTTGCAGGATTTGTCTAGTGTTAAGATAGTTTGGCTCAAAACAATTTGACTTTATTTATCATGACATACCAAGGGTTTCTGCCCATTCCGAGGCTGTCAGGTTCCATCAGGTCCCACCAATTCTAAAGGCACCAGCACAGCAGAGTCGTTTTTGGTGCAATTTAATGTAACTTTGCTAGAGCTCTGTATTTCTAACTCTCCAAGTTCCTCAGTGAATTACAAGCAGAAAACAGAAACAGTAACCACAGAAACACCTGAGCGGTTCTGTAGCTTTTTTGAAGAGGATGCTGCTTTATTTCGGCAGATTCTTCTGGGCAGAGCCTGGTTTCTGCACCAGGTTGTGTCTGTGCTGCTCTGGAGAGCCAGGCAGGGGTACGGGTGACTGCTTTAGGTTGGATATTGAGTCACACGAAGCACGAGGATTTCCTCCTCATGATGACCAGAAAAAAATTATAAGAGACAGTGGGTGTTCAGGTACCAGGGAGAATTTGTAGGGCTGACAATTAGGGAAAAAATACAGTTGGCATTTGAAGGCAGAGCTGCACTGCAGTCCGGCAGAGCTGGTTTCTGGGGTACGTTGGACGGTCAGTGCTGATTTATCTTCTGCCTGCAGCAGCCGATTGGGAGTTTATTTGTGTCCCTTAATGCTGCGCCCAGCAGAGACGCTGTGAAATGAGGCACAAGTTTGCCCAAGGCATCTCTTTCAAGAAGACACTTTACAAAATGGGATTTAGGTGCCTAAATTACTTCAAGGGGTTTTTTTCACCCAAGATCTTTATCACATATGTGATTTTTCTCGGTAGAAAGCAATAGACTCCTAGTGGCAACGTTTATGTTCTGTCTGGTGAGCCGGGCTCCAAAAAGCAGCCTCACTAACAGCACAAGAAATTGCTTTTTTCTGCGTTGCAAGTACAAAATGTGCCAAAGCAAGTGGATGCAATTGCCATTTTTCATGTCCGAGTGCAGGCAGCACGTGTTTTACAGCAGTTTCTTGCAGAATCAATTGGATCAATTAAAAGTATAATACTGGGATAGCAAAGCCCCTTTAGTGTATATTGTCTATGCTCTATCATGCTACCACTTTTTGCTGTCATTGATTTTTACGCTTTATGAGTATGGTATGTCATTAAGCATTAATAGATACAAATAAGCGCTTTTTCCTAATAATAACACTATTAATAAAGCCCAGTAAACGCCAAGCCCCACTTTACAGCAGCTCATCGGGTCCATCAGCAATGCCAGTGGGCGACGGCTGCTGCAGCACAGAGCTGCATGCTTGCCCTCTGCTAGAAATGTGCTAATTTAATTATACAAGTCGCTTACCTGGCCCTAAATCTTCTTCTTATCTTTCTTTTTTCAGGGACCGCTTGGTCTTCAAGGCCCAATGGGAGCCCCCGGTGTCAGAGGTTTCCAGGTCGGTATCTGATGGGGTTGTTTAAAGTGTCTCATGTTCTGTCAGGCCACTGTTTTCTGCAAATGTCTGGCAGGACGAGTGATGGGAAGAAATGTCTTTCCACTTGCCAGAACCAGTTTGACACCGTTATTAACAGAGTGCAGTAGAAAGAGCACAAAGGCGACGACCTGCCTGCTGGAGCAAATGATATTTAGTATTGGATTGAAAATGAAGAGTTTGACCTGTGTAAAGATGCCTTAATTTCTTCTCGATCTGGACACTTCCAGGCTGGACGTCTCAGTGAACTCCTTTTCCCTCCTGCTGCGTGGAGGGATGCTTATATTTCTGCCTCCCCTTACCAAGGGAGTGTTCACAACCAGTCCCCATTCCCCAGTGCAACTGGCTGAAGACCAGTGTAGGGTCCAGCCTTCTGGGAGCATCACTCAGTCAGGAGTCACAGATGAGATTTTATTAATATTAATATATATTTTTTAAATTATTATTTTAATATCAGCAAAAGACCTGGGCAAGCCAGGGGCTGGAGCACTTGGGCAGGTGGCTGAAATGTGGGGAACAGGAGTCAGAGGGAGCTGGACCGACCAACACAAGTGGTCCCAGCAGCCAGCAAGTGGTCCCTCGGTCCTGGGGGAAAAAGGAGAGGGGACAAGTGAGGAAAATGACCTTTTTGAATGTGTTACGGAGACTGGTGAACGTTGGGAATGTCAAGACACACAAGGTTTTCTGGTGCTTTAAGTTGTAACTCCTTTTTTTTGTTGTTTTTTCCAACAGGGTCCCAAAGGTGCCAGCGGGGAGCCCGGCCTCCCTGGTCCCACTGGAATTCGTGGCGAGTTGGGTGACAGGGTAAGGAGAGAATATCTGTAACCCATTCTTGTTTGGGAGATGTGAAGTTAGAGCGTAACGAGGCACTAAACACCGTGGCTGATGTCAGCCCAGCAAACAGAGCAGGTCGGAGCGGGGTACACGGGGTGTCCCCATCCAAAATCCGAGTTTGCTGCCTGCCCAGGACAGACCCGACGGCAGGTAACAGATTCGTGCATCCCAACTCTTCCATTCCCATCCTTGTTTCAGTTCAGGAACTCCCACTATTTTCAGACAGGATGGATTGTTTAAAAGAGATTTTGGGATCCTCTCCCAGCCGGAAGAGATTATTATGTTTGGGTTTTTTTCCTGCTCTGTACACTGATTTCACCAAAACCTTGCTCCTCATGAGCACAGCAGAGCTGCTTCACGCACTTTTGTCATTCAGATGCTGGATTTGGGTTTCTGGCTTTTTTAAAATCACAGTTTCCTCAGTGATTTTTCTTTCTGAACAGCGGCACACCTGGGCCCCACGCCTCAGAATAAATGCCACTTTTTATTTAAACGAATTCACTCTCCTCCTAAGGAAGCCAGCAGGGCAAAGTAAAGGACATTTATTCGGGGTTTGCTGAGAACAGTAGCCGTGTGTTCGCCGGCCCCCTCGACTGCAGCTCGAAGGTGAAGTTTCTGTGTCAGCGATCGCAGCGGCACAGGGGGTTTCACAATGGCCCTTCTGTGCCGGCTCCAGGCAGGTTTCAAAAACCCCCTTGGAGGGACTGCGAGCCTGGAATGTGGAACAGGAGGGTTATTGTGGGCTCCTGGGCTTTGCCGCGGTGAAAAATGTGTGTTCGGAGGGGAAGAGGCCCCTGCACAGAACAGCTCAGTGTCCAGAGAGGGAGGGAAAATGTCCTGCTTAAAGGAAAAAAAAAAATTAGGTTTTATTTCTGGCTCTGAAGTTGTGCAGTTACTCTGAGATGTAATTGTTGGTGGTTGCTTAACGCCCCGGCTCGTTCGCAGCTTTCCCCAGGAAAATGTGCTGGAGCGGCTTTGGGTAACGCTGTAGGATTTCCACCTGGTTCTGAGAATATCTTCCATCCACTCACCATGTCCCGCTGGTGTCGGCGACAACCCCACTGGTGTCGGCGACAACCCCACTGGTGTCGGTGACAACCCCACTGGTGTCGGCGACAACCTCGCTGGTGTCAGCGAGAACCCCACTGGTGTCGGTGACAACCCCACTGGTGTCAGCGACAACCCCACTGGTGTCGGCGACAACCCCACTGGTGTCGGTGACAACCCCACTGGTGTCGGCGACAACCTCGCTGGTGTCAGCGAGAACCCCACTGGTGTCGGTGACAACCCCACTGGTGTCGGCGACAACCCCACTGGTGTCGGCGACAACCCCGCTGGTGTCAGCGAGAACCCCACTGGTGTCGGTGACAACCCCACTGGTGTCGGCGACAACCCCACGTCCCACAGTCCGTGTCCGTGCAGCAGCGAGGGCTGTGCCAGCAACCACCACTGCGGGTTCTGTGTTTATTACTGGGCGCAAGATCAGGGCTGGGCAGACCCTAAAACCTCAGACCGTGTCTTTACATGTTAAATAAACAGCCTTTGCTGCTGGGGGGTGGTGGCATCTGCTGGGGCGGACACAGAGCTGTATTTGCTGTATTGCCAGCCCAGCCTGCTGGTCCTGACACATCTAAAGAGGATCTGCAAATGCAGGATCAATACAATTCCAGGGGCCCAGCTGCAGCTCACCCATCACACTCTGCTGAAATCAACTGTGGCATTTTTAATTAGAAAAAAAAAAAGTCCTGCAAGCCTGTGTTCGCAGGTACTGATATGCTTTTTCCCAGTCCTTGGGCTGACTGTGGCCAGGAATATAAACCAGCATGTCAGTAAGTGTATTTTCTTGCATGAAAAATATGGGAAGTTTAGTGTGCTTGACCATAAGATATAAATAGCGTTGAGACGATATATAAACCATCTTGTTGGAATGGGGTATTGCGGAGGGGAAGGACTTGGCTGTTATTGCTGACTGAGGTAGCAACAGGCAAATATTTTTCCTAAAGATTTTTATTAAGGTCAAATTCCTGGGGATTCTGAATGCCGGCAGCAACCTGGGGCGATGTCTCTCTCAGCTCCGTAGTGGTGGCATCACCAGATGCTTGGTGAAAAATGTGAGTTGTAATTAACGGATAGAACGATGCAAACGTGAGGACGGCTGGTGGATTTGGAGCTGCTGGCCCTGAAGTCCTGTCACCTGTTCCTGCTGCTGGGAATTACACAGTTTTGAATCAAAATCTTTTGGGCCAAGCTTTTCTTTAAGGGCCTGTTCCTCGCAGGACACAGTCTTTGGTGACTGAGTTTTAATGCCATAAACTTTCATGGAGCCTTGGGACTCTGAAGATGGAGGTATAAATCTAGATGATAACATTCAGGAAAGAATATGTTACCTTTGCCTTCGGCAAACATAAAATGCGAGTTCTAAATAGCTGTAGCCATTCTTGCATTTGAACATTCCATTGTCTGTTTTGCCAAGAATTATTTTTCTTCAGTAGAAATCCCCTCTTTTTTAACTTATTCAGTGCTTGAGCAAAATGACATGTCCTCTAAGATTCTGTTCTGATGAGCCATCTCCAGATCTAGTTATTAAAAAAGATCAGTTTGCAGATGTCAGATTGATGGATGTGCTGTAGAAATCCTCTTTGAAGGGCAAAATAGTTGAATTTCCCATGTAGATTTTGCAGTAGAGAAAAAAAAAACTGGAGTTCTCCTGAACTACTCATTGGCTCTGCTAAATCCAAAGTCACAGAATGGAGCGAAAACATCTCCTGTCCTCTCTGTGAATGCCAGGTAGGTAGAGTTAAGTTGGAAGGATTTTTCAAGCTGCCTGAATTATCGCTAGGGTGATAATCAGCTCATCGTCTAAATGTATTTTATTCCTGTGGCCGTGTTGTTTTGTGGTTCTCAAAGTCAGGAGCACCTAACTCCAAATCCCCAGGAAAACTGACAGTCGAATAAAGCCTTGAAAAAACATCCTGACTTTTTGCCTCTGCAGTACAAAAATATTCTGGTCCATTTTATACCGTAAATCCAATCTCCTCCTTGCATCTTCAGGCGTGAAAGGCAGAGATCAATCACCCACCAGTCTCATCCTGGACCTCGTCCTTTAATTTGTGAATTTGTAAAATTGCTGTGTGGGTCATGCTTGTGAGATGACAATAACGAAAAGCAGAGAGGCAGAAGTAAAACAGAGTTCCTGCCCCTGGGATGGATGAGAAAAATTAATTTTGTGGAACAGGTGTGAAAAAACCTAGAATTAGAAGCCCAAAATTCATTCTGGTTGTACTTAGGTAATTGAGGAGGATGGTGTGACAAAGGCCGGTGTGAGAAACCATCCCACAACACAAACCCCTGACTGCAGAGAGTGCTCCAGAACTAGAAAGGACACTTAAAATCTCCTCTTCTTTCTATGAAGTACGAATGAGATTTGGTTCCCTCCTACTTGGCAGCCGGGAGACTTAATTCTCAGCCCCTTGCTGAGGGAGTGAATGTCTGACCCACCAGGAATTCACAGGAAAACAACAGTTTGAGCTCATTTGCCTTCTTTCTTTTCCTTATTCGCAGGGTCCTACCGGTGTTCCTGGTCCCAAAGGTAACCAGGTAAGTGACAACTATCACGCTGTAGTCAGCAGAGGCATTTAAGCTGTACCTTAGGCGCAGCCTTTGACGGCACGAACTGCTTTTCCTCCCTCAAATGAAAATATTCTAGAGCAGGCACCAACAGAAACCTCTTTGGTACGGATTTTCCTGTGTTGGCAAAAGAAATGTAGTCATTCTCATGGAGACACATGAAAATGCTGTGATAAAAATGTGAGTGTCTTGCTGTGTATTTTGTAATCACAAAGGATGCTGCCTGTGAGCTCCTCACATCATATTCCTCCGAATTAAGTTTAGAAGCTCGGCTTTTCACCAAACATCATCTGAACGGGATTTGTCCTGGCCTCAAAGCCTGGCATGCTAATAGACTAATTTAATCTTTTACTTTTTGCTGCTTATCTTCCATAGTTGGATTAATCTCAGTGATAAGCTTCTGAGCCAGTTTTCATCAAATGTATGACTTACATTATGACTGTGTTCTTGCAGAAAACGTGTGCTTTTCCAGCAAGCGCTGTTTGTTTTGTTTCCCAGTGTCTGTGTGGTCCCTGCTTTGTTGCTAAGGCAAAGTTACCAACCTAACCTGAATTTCTCTTGAAATAACTTCCTCTCTAGAGCCATAGAGTCATGGTAACAATGCTCATTATCTGCTCTAATTGCCGTGTAATAAGGCAGCTCTGCCGCAGAGCGTTTGGCGTGGGAAGCGCCGCCCGTGGCAGCGGATGCAGCGATTCGTGTCGCTCCCAGCGATGCTCGAATTGCTCGCGCTGCTATCGGCTTAACGCACGTGATCCCAAAATTGATGTTCCTTGTCGCGGTTAATAAAATTAACATCACCAGAGCTTTAGGCACCCTTGCATTAGGGTCCCCAGAGAGGGACGGTCCTCACCGTGTGATGGATCACTGCTGTTGAAGGGTGGGATGAAGCTGTTCTGCAGGTGACTCTTTCCACTGAGGACACAGTCGCACTGGACACTGAACATTGAACTGTCATTGCAAACTCACGTTTTCTGCGAGACCTGGCGCTGGGGAACCTGAAATTTAGATTCCCTGTAAGAAACTTGTAAAAAGTCCCATTCTGGACACTTCATGTCAGAGGCTGAGTGGGGACGGGGTTCAGCTTTGGGAAGGGAGAATTTGCTTTTGCTGGAGCAGCTGTATAAGCTGCGAAATGCCCCCATCTCCCTCAGGAGCTGAGCTTATCCATGTCTCAGAGTGGGCCTTATTGTCAGTAATCTTTGTGTACAACAGGTGCGGTGTTAATTCTGGTATCTCACTTTCAGGGCATTGCTGGAGCAGACGGCCTCCCAGGTGACAAAGGAGAACTGGTGGGTGTCCTGGAATTCAGTAGAACTGACTCCTTAAATAACAGATGGATCTAGAGAACCATGAAGAACTAGCATGGTCAGTCAGAATGAACCATCCAAGAGCTCCAACCCTGCTGGCTGTGAAAAGGAGAGGGCAATCCAAGCCCCTCCACCACCTGGTGTGGATCAGCTCTCCTCTTGTCTCCAGGACACCCCAGATGTGGCCTGTGCAGAGCTGGGGGTATCAGCACTCACCCCTTATTTTGCTCCTCAGAGCGGTTGACATTGCTCTGTCCACGGGGGGTTTGGTTCATCTCAAGAATTACCCAGGTTGCCTGGGGCTGCGTCGTAGCATCGGCGACGTCTCCCTGTTGTGCCAGGGATGAGTCTGGTCTCCGGGATCCTGTTCTCGTTCCTGGCCCCTTTGCCAGAAAAGTCCATCGGGTGCCATGTACATGTCTTCAGCGCTTCCTGCAGCTTGGGAGATTGGACTTTAGATGTGCATTTTCTGAATGGATCATTGTTTTTTTTTTTATTTCCCTTTTCTTTCTAACAGGGTCCCTTTGGTCCCCCTGGCCAAAAAGGAGAGGTACGTGTCAGACATTGCAGGCTCATGCCCTGAAAGGTTTGGGAGTAAATGTGCTTATCACATCTTTTGATGATGTATCTCCATAAACTGTGTTCTGGCGTTGTTTCCTAGAAGCACGTTTTCTTCATGGTCACACTATAAAATCTATGACTATGAGATTTTTTTTTTTTTGTGGCATTCAAAATATTCAAATGTGTGTGATAATTTTGCTGCAGCAAGAACTCCTGTTATCATGACCTATATATGTAAAACCACCCATACAACGTAAGACCCGTACGTGGTCAGCCCGGTCAGGGAAACCTGAAGAGAGGCTTAACTAATCCCCATGAGAAGAGAATAGACCATATCCTCTGTTTTAAGTGATTTTTTTTCTTTTCTTTTTTCATTACAGCCAGGAAAAAGAGGAGAACTTGGTCCAAAAGGTGTCCAAGGACCTAACGGGACAGCTGGAGTACCAGGGATCCCAGGACACCCAGGGCCCATGGGCCACCAGGGAGAACAAGGTGTTCCCGGCATCACAGGAAAACCTGGGCCCCCGGTAAGTGGGATCTGCTTCTGGGGCATGGTCAAGGAGTCTCTAAAATGAATAAATGGATCGTGGATTTTGGTTGCAGATTCAAAAAATAAGGTCCTGCGCTTCAGCAGGCAAAAGCAGGTGACCGTGCATGTAGGCTAATGGTCTTGCATCAAGAGTTTACCAGTGCAAACATATTAAGTTTGCAAGCTTCAGAATTAAAGTCCCCCAGAATGCATGTTCTGGAGAATTAGTTTTCTCTCACACTGATATAAAAATGATTATCTGTGTCCATTGGAACAGGCTGTAAGACACTGTGCTCATTACAAAAGTGAGTTAGAAGTTGGTAATTTAAAAATACAACTCCTGTTCACTGCTTCAAATGTTAGACCTTTTCTGTCTTGATCCAGAGCTCATGTTTCATCATTCAGGAGAAACCAAATAAACCCCACATTAAATATCTGAAAATGAATGAAAATGAAATCTCTGCCATTAGTATGACAGAGGTTCCGAATTAAAGCCATTGTCTTTTGAAGAGGGGAAAAAAACACCACTCCTCTTCATGCGGGATCCTGTGCTTCTCACGGAGCTACTGGAAATGTGTTTCATGTCCTGAAACTTCTGTCAATAACATGGTTTCTATAACAACAAATTATTCTGTTAATTGCAGGGCAAAGAGGCCAGTGAACAACATATAAGAGAACTCTGTGGGGAAATGATAAACGGTGAGTATTAGAGAAAACTGAGTTTAATTACCGTATTTAACTGAAGATGAGCAGATCCTCAGCATAAGGTGGCCCCCAAGATGTGTTATTTTGGTCTTAATAAGAAAAAAATACATTGAGTAGTGTTTTCTCTTTGAAGTTACCGTTCTGCATTTGAGGTTATTTTTGCCACTTGGGATGAAGTTAAACTCTGAAAGCTTGTTTCGAAAAACTTGTTTTCATTATTTAAGAATAATTTTTTAGAATACTTGACATGTTTTAAAGTGGTTTAGGGAACAGGAAATATCAATGGCTGAAAAACCTGCAGATTTCTGACCATAATCTTCCCCTGTGGACATTTTAAGAAAATAAAAAGCCAGATTCGATGTTTTCTTCTGCCCGGAGTGGCAAGTGTGCAGGAGTGGCAGGGAGCAGGACCTGCCCAAGCACCCAGCTCTGCTTTTCTGTCACACGCTCAGATTTCAGCTTGTCGCTCACACTTGGTGGCAGACGACGAACAGCCAAGCAAAGAGTGAAAATGTCAGGCAGTTTTTAATTGTTCTTTTCAGATCAAATTGCACAGTTAGCTGCTAATCTGAGAAAGCCCTTGTCTCCTGGAATGACGGGTCGTCCTGGTCCAGCGGGTCCCCCGGGTCCTCCCGGAGCTACGGGGAGCGTTGGGCACCCCGGTCCTCGCGGTCCCCCCGGGTACCGAGGGCCAACGGGAGAACTCGGTGATCCTGGTCCCCGAGGTAAGACTAAACCAACCCCCTTCTCTTTTATGCCCACTGAAATAAATTGCAAACTTGTCCTAATTTCAGCAGTGGAGGAGAAAAGATCAGGGGCAGCCGGTGGAGTTCTAGAGGGCAGTTTTGCATCTTTAGGGATGCGGCCTAAGTAAAAGACCCCAGCGGTGTCCTGAGGATTTTGAGTACACGACTCATTGTTGAAATTGTCTGTTTGTGGTTAAAGGTGACACTGGCGAAAAGGGAGACAAAGGACCCGTTGGTCAAGGTATCAATGGGCCTGACGGCGATCAAGGACTTCAAGGTAAGGCTGTGCAAATAATGTAATAAACCATGACTTAAGTAAAGGCTGAACAGGGACAGCTCTGCGTATTGTTGGCAGTATATTATATCAGTATATTAGATACAATTTGTCCCTGTAATCTTTATAGTAGGGTCCTCCAAAATTCAGTTCATGGTTCTGGATCAAACCAGAGAAATCAGGGACAATATTTCTTTTTACCAGAAACAAATATAATATCCTAGTGTAATGATCTCGAGAGTATCACGGTGTTCTTGCTCTGTACCTGGCTATAATCCCTGTCCCTGAAGTCATGAATCCTCTATCAAAAGATTCAAAGATTAATTTATGCAAATTAATGAGTATCTGTTAGAAACTCAAATAATATTATTTATTTTGCTCACCTATTAAAGCAGCTTTTCTAATTGCTATTATATCTGCACAGAGATTAAGTTACAGGCACCAAAATCAGGCTCTACATCCATGTAATTTCATAAAACCAGAATATTTATACCCAGTTGTCTCAGATTCTTCCATAAAATAATTGCATTAATCCATAAATTCAGGGCGATTGGACTAGATGATCTTTTGAGGTCCCTTCCAATCCCTAACATTCTGTGATAAATGTTTGCTTTTCTGAAGCATATAAAAAGAGGCTATGTCTCACAAATTAGATATTGAGAGCATTTGTCCTACTCACGCAATGTAAGGAGATTAACAGTAGATGCAATTTATCACTTACATGAATAAAAAGAATCAGGCACTGTGTCTCTATCACAATTAAGAGAGGAATGCAGGTTTATACACCACCTGATACCACTGTCCCTCAGGGAGACAGAAGAATATTTTACAGTATTTAAGAAAGCTTCAGTAGCTTGCTGTTACAGAAATTAGCATTTTGCGAATTATGTTTGGCATCTGAAGGAAAAAAGAAAAAAAAAATAAAAATAGCTTGAGCCTTTTTGCCAGTAAACAAAATATTTATTTCATCGTGAGCAAATTTTTGAAATTAGAGACAAATATAAAGGCAAGTCCTTATCTGCACCATCAGGGAGATGTTCTGTATCGCCATTCTTTCTACTCTCCTTTCCTTATTCAGCATTTTAATTACAACTAAGGAGGTGCAACGAGTTGAAGCAGCTGAAGGCCACGGCGTCCCTCACAAGAGCAGGCGGGTGGCCAGAAAGGAGGGACAGTTGTGAGAACTCTTGTCAAAATAAGAGAACTGTGAGCTCAACCATCCAGGACATCCCTTGAGCAAAATATTCAGGGACGACGTAAAATAATTCTAGTTACCAATTACTTGGTGTTGTTCATGGAGTCCTACACTAATGGGGCAGTTCTGGGATGGAATTCAGTTCTACAGCAATCAGCAAAAGTCCAACCAGACGCATGTGGTAACAAAAGCGCAACACTAAAGTTCCGCCTTTGACTATACGGAGGTAATTGCAGTAAAAATGCAAAGATAGTTCACAAAATCCAACAAACATACTTCAGATTCAGGCTAAATTTATTCAACACCTTGTACTCAATAAGGCCATAACAAGTCTGATGTCGAGACACTTAAAATATTTTAAGAACTCTAAAAGTAACACATATATATAGATATATTTTAAATAAAGGAAATAATTAATGTAATATTTTTCTCCTTGTTTAGGACCACCCGGTGTACCTGGAATTACTAAAAACGGCCGTGATGGTGCTCAGGGTGAACCTGGTCTGCCGGGGGATCCTGGTACTCCTGGTGCTATTGGGGCTCAGGGAACTCCCGGAATATGCGACACGTCAGCTTGTATGGGAGCTGTGGGAGCATCGACCTCCAAAAAATCATAAACCAACAGTACAGGAAGTGGAGAAGTGACTGAATATTTAAATAAATGTTGCATTGTAAGAATACAGACAGAATCCTCCTAGTGGTAAATGGACAGATGTTCCTTCTATTCTATAAAGTGGAGACTTTGACACAGTTCTATGAAAAAGAAAGCATCAGATGAAAACTTTAATTAAAAGATGCTGTATGAGTATTTTTCTCCTCCCCCAAATATTTTCCAGAATTTTTACTGCTAAACAACCTCACCTTCCCTTTCTCCCTTTGTTCACGAGACCTGCAAGAGAAAGTGTTGTTTCTTTTTTACCATCATACCCGTAACTCTAAGATCATGACATTTCACAAATTTGCACAAGACACATGTTGTTAAGGTGTTCAGGCATCCAACTGCTAATTACATCAGTGGAAATGAGGCATTTAAATATCCCATATTCTAATATCTTAACATTCTGGCCTAAGTAAAGACCATAGCTTATGTATATGCTGTCAATTATCAGTTTTCAGATTGCACCTCAAATATTTGCCAAGATTAGTAAATATTAATAGCAATCCTCTTGCAATCAAATTCTGCAAAAGGTGTAATGTATATATTTTAATTTACAGGGGAGAATTTTTGTATATTTCCATATGATAATAAAGGAAATGAAGTAACAGCATTTTCACCACCTCTACTGAAGCTATTTGCACAGTAATTGTGAATGACACCCCAAATAAGACAGGATGCTCTTTTAAAGTCCAGCCAAAAACACCTGTATGAACTGTTGTAAAAATAAAAGGAGATTTTTTTTTTTGTAACCTTTTCTTTGTGATGTTCTAAGTGTCACTAAACACATCAAATTAACTCAGCTGAACTCCATTCCCCAGAACTGGTTTTACTAGGATTGTTTGGAAATAAATTGCTGCAAAATTGCCCATACCCGTGATTTAAGACACTATTTATTTCGAGAAACCTTTTTGTACTTTAAAACCTGCTAGCATCATCTATAAAAAAAATAAATAAATAAAACCACTCTCAGCTCACATACTATTCTATTTCTGCTCTATATGCTAAAGCTTATGAACAAAGAAGAGTCATATTAATCTTTAAATATGAAAATAGTTTATGCATTTAAATAATCTGTTTACAATATGCCACTCTTGGATTAAAGTAACAACACAAGAAACTGTTGGACAGTTGTGTGACAGGCATTAAAAACAGCACTGTATTTAAAATAAATGCTAACACCATTGTATTGCTCATCAGGGCCAAGTACATTAAAATATATATGGCAAATGAACTTCGTAAGATCAGCACAGTTTAGAAACTATGCACTTAACCGATATAACATTTACATTTTAATGGAAAAAAGGGCATTATAATAGGCTAAATTTAATTTCTTTTTACACTTGAAAATTACATTTGCCTCTAGTCGTTAAAATAACACGACTGACGTTCTACAACTATTCCTAACTGTATTAGATCTTTAAAAAAACAAAACCCCACACAACAAAAAAACCCAAACCAAACAAAAAAAAACCACCCGAAGCAGAACCACAAATAGAAAATGAACATATTTGTAATAACTAAAAGGGAAAAATACTTGGCTGTCATGACATTTTCTTGTAGCTTCTGGCCCCAAAGCCCTTCTAACAGAGCACTGATTGCTATTGCCGGTAGTTAACTTTCATTTCCATTTTGAATAAAGAATGTTTTCTTTAAAGCTCTATTTATATATTTTTACAAGTTCTATTTTGCAATTCATATTCAGCATGTAAAATAAAATATTTAGGCCTTTGTTAATTAAGCCACACTTGTCATATGCTTCAAGGCGGGCAGTTCAGACTACTTGGTCTCCATAGCTGTGCGTGTTTTCCTGCACTGGACATGTTACAAATGGGTCTGATCTTGCTGTTTTTAGTCTCCTGCCTGTTTTACCACAGAACACAGTCTCAAATTCCTAAAAATCAAAATACAAAAAAATAAACAACAATGAGATGTATGGTCTTGTTTCACTAGTGTCTTAAAAAAACCCTAATAGACCTTGAATAGGAGATGCTGAGGAGCCACTCCAGTGTTTGACAAGCAGGTTTTCCTCTACATACTCCATCTGTTCTCTGAAGATACTCAGCAGAGCCAGACCCATCACGTAACTACTAGGTCACGAAAACTAACGAGAAGACAATGCTGTCAAATGTAGGAAACAGGGAAAATTAAGACGGGAGGAGGGAATGGCTGAAGAGGACTTCAATTCACATTGGTGTCCAGCCAATATGATACTCAGGAATTGGGCAAAGCTAAAAAATGAAAGCAAAAATCTGTTTTGAAAACCCTGAGGACAGCTTATGGTTTCATACTACTGAACTGAACCAGCTATTTAAAAAAAAAAAACCCACCACCAACAAAACAAACCCCACAACATTTTTAAAAGGAAGTTTCAATGATACAGTGGTCCTTCACAAACAGCATTAAGCAGAAGTATTCTAGATACTTTTAGCATTAAAACATTTCACATTTTTCTCAAGAACAAAAATGAAATTAGATTTAAAAACCTGTTTCAGAGAGTCGCCGTGCCTTTCCTGAATGTACTTCAGAAACGCAGTTGTCCATTGTAAAGTTGTTGCTTTATCAGTGTCAACAGTACAGAATGGGACCAGGAGATTCAGCTCATCACAACAAATCCGGATTCTGCGCCTGCAGACAAATACAAAAGGTTTTGTACTGATGGGTGAGAGGGAATGAAAACAACGGAAAAAAGGCAGACTCCTCACAGGCGCTACAAGCCATGGACTTTGGAGACTTCTTTTTGTTTGCTACAGGCTTTATATTTGTATATTAGTCATGTTATACCCAGGCTACCTTACCTTTACAGAATTGGTTAAATGTTTTGAAATCTTTTTGTTTGTTTATAGAGTAAAAAAACCAACACCCACAATGAAACATACGTGGTTTTTCCCTCTACCACCACCAAACCCTCACCACCTGCACTGCTTTTTCTTCTGGGTAAAACAAGATATGTCAAATTTACATATTACTCTGGCTGATGACGGGAATATTACCATATGAGTATTTTAGGCTTCAAAAACTTTATCTTGCCACTTATCACAGAAATTACCTCCTGTCCCTCTCCATGCGGTTGTGTCTTTCCCTTCGCTGGGCGATCCCGTCCTGTGTCACACTCTGCACCTGCACACTCGCCCCGGGCTGTGCCGCCTGCCAGGGCCCCTGGGCAGACACAGAGCCCTGGCTGTCATCGCACATATTCTGAATTTCACTAAGAGGTTTGCGATCTACGTTTGTATCCGATGGGTTTACTCGGCTGCAACTTCTTCTGTTTATTGCTTGCTTGCATAAGGTGTCTTCTTGGAAAAACAAAAAGAAGAACCTATTTATAACTCTCCCACTAATCACTGAAAATATTGATAATGGAAAATTTATTTTTGGTCACTTTATGTGAAATAATTTTTGAAGCTTTACTGCCAACCTACATCGACTTTTATAGTAGCACATCTCCATCTGCTTGCTCTTTCAAAATCCACCTAACCTTTCATGAGCATGTGAGGCCATCCCTTAAATGCTCTTCAGTTTATTCTGACTGGATCTGCTATATCCACTTTGGGGTCAGAATGTGTAGAAAGAAACCAGTTGTTTATTCTAAGCCCGGATTTTCAAAGGTACTTTGCAACCTCGGGCTTTCTCATGTCAAGCTGGAAGCACTAAACAATTTTCAATGTGCAGCTACAATCATAGATGTTGAATTTTTTGGAGTCCCATGTTGCCTATAGCACATCTCAGACATAAAAACCACGTCGTATGATTCACTAAAATCATATTCATTGTAAAAACAACACAAATTCAGAAAAAAAAAGTAGATTTGAAGGCCAAGAGAAAGCAAAGTGAAAAGATGATGAATGGTTTACCTCCAACTTTAATCCAGACTTCCTCAGGCAAAGCTTTATTCATAGCACCTACTGTCTGTTTTGTGGATTCAATTTCCTGATAGCAGAAAGAGAATGTCTTGGGAATCCCCAGGTCCTGATGTTTGGCAGCTTCCAAAATAGTGCAAGATGTTCCAGAGGTCTGTGAAAACCAACAAGGAAATACTTAAGAGGACTATATACACAAAAAAGAGACTATTTTGATACCCTCATGTTAACTTCCCAAGTTTTAGCCCTGTGATTCAATGTGTTGTATCACAATACATCTCGATTACTTCTGCACACAACCATAGGATTTTGACAGACTGATGAATTTTTTTGTGATACCCCTGACATTTTCAACTGCCATGCTATCAAAAAACCTTTTTCATCAAAATGAATGAGAAGAAAAGGAACCATAGAAAACGGTACTGTCTCCCCATCTCGCAGAAATGAAGCTGATGATACACTGATAAACTGAAGGAAAAAAATATTTTTAGTGCGAAATCTAACGACCTCCTGATCATCACCTGGATGCATGTTATTATAAATGCCACGTGATTAATTTGAGTAAGTATTTTTGATGGTTTTGACATAAGAATAAATAATTTGCGTTACAGATCATTCAGATCATCCCTATCCCAATGAAGTCACACTTCAAAACAAACCTCTAGAATTATATTACACCTAAGAGGTTAACATTATTAGCATTTGAAATTAGCAGAGTACCACTAGTGATGGAAAACGATGTACCTGTGCTTGCGGAGGATTAGCACTTCCAGCAGTAGAACACGCGTTCATAGTAAATAACGGGTATGTGAACTGTAAAGAAGGGGTGGCAGGTGCAGTCTTATTTTTCCCTAACACAGGACACTTGTTCTCTTGCTGATGAAGAGGAACATTGATCAGTTCTGACGGCTGTCGAATCAATGTTACTAAACTTAAAAAAAAAAAAAAATACAACAACAACAAAATAGACCAGACTGACTACTTGAAAACGAGTGCAGAAAAATTTAGAGCTACACATACTTTGGTAACTATCAGCCAGAAACCACTTTCATTTACCATAAACAGAAATCACTGTTATTGCCATATTGCTGACTTCAGGGACAAAAAAAAAACAGCTGAAAAGGTATTTTATTCTGTGCAGTAACAATTCAACTTTATGTCTCAATGAAATGTTTTATCAGCACACTAATTCAGTTACAGGGCCAGATTGTAAAACACTATTTTTGCTCATAATTTTTTGCTATAGTTGGGCCTCTACATTTTAACACTAAACAATTTCTCTTAATATTTATGATGATCAAAAATCTACTTTGCTTTCAGCAAGTCGCATGTCAAAATTAGGCAATGTTCTTCTCTCACCTCTATTTACATTACATGTTGTTATCAAGAATAAAGTTGTAATTAATTTTGGAACTACATGGTGACCATTTATGCAACACAAACAGGGTCTAATCAGCGGAGCTGCATCCACGTTTGACTGGCGCAGTTTAAAAAAGCCCAACCCATCATTCTCATGTAGTAGAAAAAGTACTGTTCTCAGGTTTAGTTTAGAACTATATGATATATATAGTTTAACAACAAAAACTAAAATTAATTGCAACACACTTGTTAAGAGTTACTCCAGATTCTTGGGGTTCTTGACATCTGGGGTTTTCTGTCTGGATGCTGTTGAATCTGTCTTCCAACCGAACTCTGACTGCAGATTTAGATCTAGGCTCTGGCGCCAGTGCCGAATTTTCAACAAGTATGTTTCCTTTATTCGTCCCACCAAAATTTTCACCATGTTTAACTTTTACTAAACTGTGTCCTGGGACTTCTACAGAGCCACTGTTGGGCGTTTTATCTGTTTGGTTCAAAGGGAGGTTCGACTCGCTAAGTAACATCATTCTGAGCTCCTGAAAGTCAGCGTAGCCTAAACGTGGGTTTGAACTTAGCAAACTGCTGTCAGAGGGTAATCCCGACTGACAGATAACTGGGTAAACCGCCTGGTTCCCCGAGCTGTTTGATGAACACCCCTCCTGACCGGCGTTCACCGAGCTCTGGTGCAGAGAGGAGTCTGCAGAATTACCAAGGGAGGAGAAAGAATTAAGCCTAGTTTCCACTTCACCTTCACTAGCTTGTGCCTCCGTATGTGAGTAAAGTATGTGCTGCAGCTGCGTATACTCAATTTCCATCATCTCCACCAGGCTGACGTCCGTGGTGGTGAAGCTAAGATTGTGCTCACCAAAGGCAACGTCACTTGAGCCTCCGGGTCCGACAGCAACGGGAGCGGGGTCGGGAACACAAGCTGTGCTCTGAGGAATGGAGGTCTGAGGCTCCTCTGGGGCCGATCCTGACATGACTACAGTAAACCTAAGCAGTTACCAACGGCTCTTTTCAACAGTAAACCATAAAACCTGCAAGAATTAGCAGCGACACCCATTAAAGAAGGGCGGGGGCACACAAAAACTTGCACTTCTGCACGGCCACGAGGCGATACGGCAAGGAACAGGCTCCTGGCAGCGCGGTGCCAGCCGGTGTCACCGCGTCCCCCCTCCAGCGTCCCCTCTGAGCCCAGGTGACCCCCCCACCCCCAACACCAGCACCGCTGCTCACGAGAAACGGCTTTCACCTGCCAGCACCCGGGCCCGGCTGGGCGGCTCCGGGCTCTCTGCGGCCTGAACCTCCCTCAGGGGAGCCCCCTGCGCCCCTGGCCTGCGCCCGTGGGGCCCGGGGAACGCGGAGCCCCGGGGGTGGGCAGCTCGCCCCCTCCTCCGCCACGCCCGCCGGGGGACGAGGAGGAAGAGAAGGCGGGGGAGGTGCAAAGGCGGAGAAAGGGGAGGTGGAGAAGGGAAGGCGGAGAACGGGAACCCCCCGCCCCCTCAGGCCGCCCCAACGCTCCGCGCAGCGGCCAACGCGCCCCAACCGCCGCGCGCAACCGCCGCCCGCCCGCGCTGCCCCCGCCCCGCCCCTCCGGCAGGGGCTCCGCCCATCCGGCAGAGGCCCCGCCCTTCGGGCTGTGCCGGCCCCGCCCCTCCGGCAGAAGTCCCGCCCCTCAGGCAGAGGCTCCGCCCCTCCGGCAGAGGCCCCGCTCTTCGGGCTGTGCCGGCCCCGCCCCTCCGGCAGAGGCCCCGCCCTCCGGGCTGTGCCGGCCCCGCCCCTCCGGCAGAAGCCACGCCCCTCCGACAGAGGCCCCGCCCTTCGGGCTGTGTCGGCCCCGCCCCTCAGGCTCTGTCGGCCCCGCCCCTCAGGCGGAGGCCCCGCCCCCCGCGGCCGCCATGGAAGCGCAGGGCGGCGATGGCCACTCGGCCTCCGCCTTCCCGGCCTGGTCTTGGGTTTTGTGTTTTGCCCGGTCCGGGCGGCGGTGGAGCGCGGTCTGTGAGGAAATGTCCAGGGGAAGTGCCGAGAGGCCAGCGGGGGGCCCCTCATGTCGCCATCTCGCAGCCTCGGGACACATTGCACTGAAAGTGACACTGGTGATTTTCCTCCAGAAACGAAAGCAGAAGTTTTATGAGCAGCTTTGTGCATGCTGGACTTGATAAGACACTTTTCCCTCCTTGAATCCTGCTGAGTCTCCTTTGGAATGCATAAAATTACTATATTCTAGATGTAATAATCTTTCTGCTTATATTTAAACCTTTCATAGGCTTTTATGTAAAAATTTAGTATACTCCTCTTTGGAAAGTTAACTCTGTACAGAGAAAAGCTGAAAATAGTTATTTCATGTTAATCAAAAGTTCGAACAAAGCCAGTGAATTATTTTCCTTTTTCTTGCAATGCATGACAATAACCCAACACCAATTTTAGTCTCTGTAAATGGAGTTAAATTATGTTCTTTTCAGGCCGGCTTTACTGGCTGCCGCAGTGCAGAACACAGGAGCCTTGCTGCCAAATCCAAGTCCAGGTCCTTGTAAACTACAGAAAGCTGTGGCTTAAAAAAATCTGTCATTAGTGTCTGTGTCTGCTGTTGAATTTTTATCACTCCATCTGTTGGACAGTGAATTTACTGTTCTAAATTGTGAACAGATTCCCCAAAGTGATCTGTGATAAAGGAGTTTCCTAGATGAAAAGCCACATATATATTTTATAAATAAAAAAGGTCAAGGAATTGATAAATGGTGTGAACAGAGTTTTTCTTAAGTTCGAAGCTGACCTGAATTAATTAATGTTTTTCTTTTCTTTAGGTCTTTTGGTGTCAAACTCTACAAATGACAAACTTCCTAATTCAAATTTTAAAAAAATAATCAGGGAATGTTTTAGAACTGAGAGGAAAATCACAGGCACAGATTTTCATATGAATTTTGGAATGTCTACAATTAAGCACCACTCGGTAGTGATGTTTGCACTTCTCTGTTAAATAATGAGGAAATGAAACCCGTGTGCCCTCAGTCTCTCGTGGTGACTCCTGTGGCATGTTGAGAAGTCATAATATTTGAAAAATAATAGACACAGATTTAAGAAATGGACAACAGTTCTCTGTAGATGTTTATTCTAATTACAGTAACAAAAACCTGTGAAGTCCCATATTTTAATGTACAGGATATATTTTGCCATATAAAATACAATTTACAGAAATTTCTATCAAGTAAACCTAAACAAACACACTTTTTTTGCATACTTTTATGTATGTCTTTAAATTAGAAACATCTCATTAGGGAAAAAAAAAATCTTACACCATAGTAGATGTCTGCATTTAATACCAGCTCTCTGCATTTTAACATTTTGTCTACAGGTTCCAAACCCCGATGACCATTTCAACCAGCAAATCCTTGGTGTGTAAGGATTTCCAAGATGCACCAATATGAACTGTAAAGTCTGTAGTGAGATACAACGGCATACACTACTTGTCACGTAGTCTTCAAGATGCAAATCTTACAGGAATCTAATTTTACATTTCCAAAACTATTTTATAAAAAATATCAAAATATTTACCCAACTGTTAATCTACACGGTCAAATAAATTAAGAGGGGTATTATTTAATACTTTAGAATTACATGCTTGAAGAACACACGAAAAGTAGCGATGAAATGTATTTCACAGTGAAAAACTTCCCTCTTGAGTCACACCACGAAGTACCAAACTTAATGCAGTTACATCTTCAGTGGGGATTTTATATACACTACCAGCCTAAGTAGGGTCTAACAAAAAAATAGTGACAGGGTTGCTTTTTCTTCAGGAGCAAAACACTTTCAGAATGAAAAGCAAAATCAAATGGGAATATTTCTTAAGTCTATGGTAAAATTCTGCAAAACCAAAACAAACCAAAAAAATATGCTTCACTAAATCAGTTCAAAGTAACAGATTTAGCGGCCTATTTAACCAACTTATTCTTCTTTCCTTTGGTAACCAATTCATTTGTAGTCTTAGCCTTTTTCAAATAAACATCTGATGGTTTAATTTAAAAGTTTTGCTGGTTATCAAGGTGCTACTCTGGTATGTTCTTTAATTACAGATTTGTAAAAATGTGACACTTAAAACCTCTCGGCCTCATGAAAAAATTAACTACGACTTTGTTTCTTTGCTGTACATTTAACAGATGAATTCCGAAACGCAAAATACCTGGATATAAAAAGGAAGATAGTGCACTTGAAGCTTATAAACATTCCGTTTTCAAATCCTCTGTCAGTCACAAGTAATTATTAACACTGTTCTTCTGCAGCCTTTTCCTAAATACACACGACCCTTCTGCTGTAAAATAAAGAAGACAGCAACACTTGGACGCCTTTTTGCAAAGCGTGTGCTGGGGAACAGTGTTGACACCAAAAAAATCACGTCAATGAGATGTAAAGGTATGGCTCCTAAGGTCTGGATTAAATTCTCTTATAAAATTACAATTCAAGTTACTGGAAAACATAACTTTATAATCTTAAAAAGCAATATGCTCTTCTTAGACTTTTTTCCATTTTGGTACTGTAAATGGAAATTTAAAGATGCAAGTAGAAAAAAACCCAAAATTTCAGTCCAGGTAATGCTGTGAATTTTTATAAGAAAAACATTATGCACAAAATGCAGCAAGTGAAAGTCCAGTATATTCTTGCCTTTTGTCTACTTGAGTATTTTCATTCACAGTTGTTCAAAAATTGCTAATTTGTCCATACATTTTGTAAGGCTAGTTGTACAACGGCATTTTTGTAAAGGTGAGAATATACAGTATATACAGAAGATGCCGACTCAGTCCTTGCTGTGTTGTAAAAAGTCTATTATTTATGGGAAATACACGATCAGCCCTATTTCTATGACTGATTAGTGGAAGATGAAGCCTCCGTTTCTGTTGGCTTCGGAGTTTCCTTCGGTGTTTCTGGCTTCGTCTCTTTCCCAGTTTCCCTACTCTTGCTCCGATCTTTGCGATCTTTTCCTCTGTCTCTGTCCCGGTCTCGATCTCTCTCTCGATCTCTGTCTTTTTCCCTGCTGCGATCTCGGTCTCTGTCACGGTCTCGGTCTCTGCTCCTTGATCGGTCTCTGTCACGTCTCCTGTAGGATTCTCTGTCCCTGGTTCTTGTTCTCTCTCGGTCTCTGTTTCTTTCCCATTCTTTACCCCGCTCCGAATCCTTATCTCTGTCTTTGTTTTGGTTTCTGTTTTTGTCCCACTCCTTGTCTCTGTGTCTCTCCCAGTCCCTGTCTCTATTCCAGTTTCTGCCACGGTCTCTTTCCCAAGGTCTGCCATGTTCTCGCTCCCTTCGTCTTTCCTCAAAGGGTCGACCTTGTCGATTATCTGCTTGCTGAGGCTCTGGCTGATCTAAAGCCTTGTCTTTATTTCCTCCCTCGTATCTCTCTCTCTGTCTCCCTTCAAATGTCTGGCCTCTAAATTCAGGATTTTTGCCTTCTCGGAACTCAGGTGCTGACCACTGTCCTTCCGACTCAGATCCTTGTCCGGAAATATTGGGAAGAGACGCAGGCGGTCCAGCTTCCTCCCACATCTCTTTTCTGTGGGATGGTGGATGGCTTGGAAGGTCCAGGAGTGGTCTTGGGGTTGACTTCATGCCTTGCGGTGACTGACCTTGGAAATGAAATCTAGAAGGGGGAGGCTCATTTTCCTCTGGAAACATTGCAGGTGCGGCTCCTCTTGGTCCTCCAAACTGGAGTGGGGCTGGACCTCTCTGGTTGGCAAATCTGGGTGGTGGACTCCCTCTCCGTTCTTCAAATGGCTGTGGCAAAAGTCCTCTTGGACCAGGCATATGATTTGGAGCTGGACCTCTCTGCCCTTCAAATTGATTGGGGTGAGGCCCTCTTGGTCCCCCAAAGTGACTTGGGGCTGGACCTCTTGGCCCTCCAAACTGAGGGCCTCCTCTCTGTCCTTTAAATGGAGCTGGTGAGGGTCGTCTTTGACCTCCAAAAGGAAAAGGCGAAGGTCCTCGGTTTCCCATAAACTGAGGTGGATCTGGTCCTTCGAACTGTCCTGGCGGCCCCATCATTTCATTATATTGGGAATCTGAGAATTCTCTTTGTTCCATGTGAGGTTCCCTATGATCTTCAAACTGAGATGGTGACATTCCTCTTGGAACACCATGATAAGAAGGGGCCGGGCCCCTATTATCACCAAAAAGAGATGGTGGTCCATGTTGTGTAGAAAATAAAGAAGGAATAGGACCCTTTTGACCTCCAAATCTTCCAGAGGGAGGTCCTCTTTGCCCGTCATTATTTGGAGAACCATGCTCTTCAGAGAACTGTGGTGCTGGTCCTCTAAAATTAGGTCCAGGAGGTCCTCCGGGTGCGTTGAGCATCAGCGATGGTGGAGGCCCACCTTTCTGCCCAGACAAAGGAAAGGAAGGTCCAACTCTGTTTTCTTCAAAGTGCTGTGGGGAAGGTCCACCCTCACTCTGAACTGATGGAGGTTCAGTTTGTTCTATAAACTGATGAGACTGAGGATTTCTCTGTTCATCATATTGCATGGATGAAAGACCTGGGTCAAAGTGACCAGCTGCCTGTTCCTGAGAAGTAAACATTGCATTTGAAAAAGAATCCCTTCCCATTAGTTCCTTTGACTCATTCGGCCATGACATTTGATGCATATCTTGCAAAGACTGACTGCCATTTGATGTGGAGAAATTAGGCTGGAAAGATGTACTTGGAGGTGTTGGAAGCAGCACTTTACGTAAAGGTTTGGATGTAGAAGGTTCTCCAGAAGCTGTTTGACTCATGTTTTCCACATTAACTTGAGCAGTGTTTTCAAATTTGGTATTAGATGCCTCTTTCTGGGACACCGTAGAAGACGTTTCACTTGAAACCCAGTTATCACCACTAAAACCAGGCTGAGCAGCAGAAACTAAGGTTTTATCTTCCATACCAAGGGAAGTCTGCAAAGCATTTGGGAAACTTGCTGGAGCCATTTCAATGGTAACTGTCTCATTCTGTACCACCTGTGGCTTTATTCGAGAATCAGCGTTGTCATTAGTCTCTGTCGCCATCCTTCTGGCTTGCCGAGGGTCTCTGTTCTGCCTTGGGTCACAGCCCTGGTTTAAAACTTGAGCTTGCTGATTTAAAGATGAAGGTAAATCTACTTTTTGCATAGCCTGCTGGTCCTGATGGAATAATTCAGCCTTTATTAGAGAAGATTTTGGTGGTGGTGACATCAAAGCATCAGACACTGAAAAATGAGCCATCGAAACACCAACAGCTGCTCTTTGTTGTCTGAGGGCTTCTTCTTGTTCCTCTAGTTGTCTTTTCTGTTCTTCTATTTGTTTGTTTAATTCTTCCAGCATTTTTTGCTGTTCTACCAAGGAGGAGGATGCAGATAAATCAGGCACATATGAAGCGGATGTTTCTGAAGAACTGCTTTTAGTGTCTGTATACATTTTGTTAGGTAAATCATCAACAGTCACTTTTGCTTCTTCCAGGATAGTTTCATCTTCTGGATCGTAGGCCTCATCCTCTAGTTCTGCTGTGTTAGATGGCTTTTCCACATTATATCGTTTCTCACTTTCACCAGTCTGCATTTCAAAAGCTTTCTCCGGACCATATTCTTCTTCAGGATCATAGGGTCTGTCGTCCTCCTCCTCTTCTATAGCTTTGTCTTTTGACATCTGTCCGAACTGTTGCACGATAGGATCTAACAAAGGAACAGCTGACATTCCTCCGTCAGAAGCAGCTTGGCCTTCCTGATTTGAAGACTGGACAGTTTCAGAATCTTTAGCAAGAGGCTCAAAAGTTTTCTTTTTGCCAAAAAGCGTCTGCAGGATGTGCTCGAGAGGTGTGGCAGTTTTGGAGGATGAAGAATGTGTAGCAGTAACGCTTGCAGAAGCAGCAGTTGAAACTGGGGGTGCTACTGTAGTTGTGGTTCCACTTTTAATCGAGGACAGTATTTTTAATACTGAAGGTGTAACTGCTGAGGTGTCTGGAATGGGAAGCGGAGGTGGAGGTGGAGGAGGAGATCCAGGTGGTGTCGTACTTACAGTTGAATCTCCTGAATAAATAGAGTATTTTGGAGCTTTCTTCTCTTGCGAAGCAGCTAGTGGCCCTTTAGAGAAGAGTGACATTTCGGTTTCCTCATGTGCTTGAATTCTGCTTCGCTTTTCCTCTATCTTTTCCGTTTCAATGCCAGTTGCAGGACGTTTCCCTTTCTGACAGATAACCAATCCAAGAATTAAATTGGGCCGAGATGACTCAAGACCTGAAAGGAAACAGAAAGATTGTATATGTAAAAACCAAATTTTTAATTATGCTTTCAGAAGAAACTTATTATTTTATATAGTGGCAGCTACAAAAGTCATAAATATAACAGTTCTTCTAAATTCCATTAGATGACCTATTGGCAATTTTCAGTAGTCCATAAGCATACACATCTATGTTTCTTTACTTTTTATATATATTTGTAGATACTAAATAATGTTTTCATTCCTTCCTTGATATTTTTAATAAAAGGTCGAAGAAACAAGTATCATTATTAAAAAGTGTCTCTGAAAATGTTCAAAACCAAATAAGTTTTCATATTTTTTGTACTGTTACATCGGTTTTGGTTTTGTTCAACTGGCCCTACCTCTTCCCCTGAAAAATCATACGTATACTTCTAAATAGTTTGCAAATATGTTGTATACACAGAGATATTGAGAAGTGAGAAAACCTGAGCTAAACATTTCTGTCATAATCTGTGCTAAAAGGCTACATTGGTGTTTACACCAGTCTATAAATATTTTGTCTATCTCTAAGTCAAACAAACATCAGTAATTGCTAAAACGATAACCTCAAACAAAGAGTTTTTGGAAACAGCATTCAAGCTTGTAACCCACTCCCTGTTTATTTTTTTTCCAGCTAGGTATTATTTTTAGAGGATAGAAGCAGAGAAACTCATAACTAACGTAGCAAACAAGCCAAGGGCCACTGGATGTTTGATTTCCCTGGTTGGGGCTGACCCGGGTGTGCAGAGCAGGGGGGGCTGAACCCCCAGAGCAGGATTCCCTTCCATGCTGTAAGACTTTTCTATCAGTAAAAAAAAATTAGTCCTTTGTGAAACCTTCAGACTTGAATTCTTGGAGAAGTCTATCTAAAAATGATGGGAAAGTTTCAGGCAAAACGGAAAAATACAAAGGTCTGTAGGTCTGTGTTACATTACTGTATTTCTTCCTTTTACGTACACAGTTCCCACTGGCACTTCTGGAAGATAAACGTGTCCAGAACGAAGGGCAGGGAATAAATCCTTTAATGTACACTTGGTGGCAAGTGTAGAAAATCCATATAGCAAGGGACTGTTTAACTTGTGGATTTAATGACTTCCACAGGGCCCTCATTTGAGGGCCACTGTCTTTCCCTCCTATGTGCCATTAGTTATTATTTGCATCTAGCCACGAAGCAGTAACAGAGAAACACAAAATTTCAGCGTTACTAAGTGTTGCCAATTTTTTTTTTCATATTTAGAAAAAAAAAAAAAAAGAGGAAAATTAACCAGCTATATTACCAGACCTAAGATTTGCTAATAATTCAGTACGTACAAAAATCTGCCCTATCAGAGGAGTAAGGACTGCTGAGATGTGCAATGAAAGAAGGCAGGACAGGAACAAAACAAATAATTATTTTCAGTTAATCAAAGATTACTCAGAAAGTACCACGTAAATACTTGACTTATCCAAATACTCAATTGCACCCACAGCCTAAAAGCAATTCTAGCAGTTCTGTTCACAATAATTTACTACCTTAAACAAAATTATATTACTATATAAGATCAAGGCACAATTCAAGACAAGCGGGAAAAAACACATTCAAAATTTACAGTCAGAATAGACTCAGTAGTTAGAAATGGTTCACTGTATGTGAATTTATCTTATATATTTTCTTTATCAGCATATGAATAACAGCTCCACACGTGGTCGGTGTTGACCAGTGCAGAGTATCTCACAAATTGGTGTTCATCCAAAAACTCCTAACAGGCATTTGCTGTTCCGCTGTGGTTCAAATACTGAATAATTGAAATGAACAGGTTTCAAAAATCTGTCAGACAGGATATCTGATAAAAAATGACTACTGAAAAATCAGTTTTGAATCCCTGTAAGAAACAGAGATCAAGTCACTAATCAAACCAGTAACATTTTAACACACTTTCAAGATGATACATTCCAGTAGCAAGCTAAGAACATTAGTTATAATTTGTTCAGAGTTTAGTCATCATATAATAAACCCATTAAAACTTCACATTTTAATACTGTAATTTTACACAAATATCAGAAGTTATGTCTAACCTGGCTTTTCCATGCACTCAGTTCAAAGTGATCAAATGCTTCTTTTGAATGGAACACACAGCCAGAGCAGCACGTCAAAGGTCCCTACTCAATATTTATAAATAGGTTGAGTGCCTAATTTTAGGTAATCATGAAACTGTGGGCTGCAGTCTGCAACGATCGCTCACGGACTGTCTTTCACAAGCATTTAAAAAGTGCTGAAAGCTGTGTTGGCACAGTTAGCAGCTTTCGGTGCTAATTATTTATAAAATAGTTATTATACTACTATGTATCTGAAGTCTACGTGCTGGTTTTGTTGAGTTACATCCTGTAACGAAAGCCATTAGAACAGGATATACTAAATACGACTACTGGATGAATATTTTTGTTACCCTTAAATGCATTTTTTTTCATTAAATCAGTTTTACCATATTTCTGCGTATAATGGCCACATCTTACCCTCTCCTCATCAGCTGGAGAGAAGTTCCCTGTACTGGTGAAGATCTTCACCTGATTTCTGTACAGCACTGACAAACCACGGGAACGGACTAAGCATACCCATGGTGGACATTTTTAAGTTGCGGAGACCAATACAAATATTTTCTTTAAATATTAACACCATTTATCTACGTGTCCTAATTAATCCTGTAAGCAACTGACTAATCTAATTTATCTAGGATATAGATCACTTCCTGCATTGTAACGCTGCGGCACCTTAAGGTACCATTGCTGACCGAAGTGGCTGGCACAGAAAATAACGTTCTCCTAGTCCTGCTGCTTTTCGTAATGGTGCCTGCCGAGATCACAGGATCATGGAACGGTTTGGGCTGGAAGGGACCGTAAAGATTGTTTAGTTCCACCCCCCTGCCAAAGGCAGGGACACCATCCATCAGGTGCTCAAAGAGACCTAACAATACAATTAAAATTGTGTTCTATATGTTGCCATTTTTAATAGCATTCTAAACAGCATGAGATTTCATGCCTTTAAAAAACCCCACACTTCTTACTGTAAACTACCAAAAGAGATATTTAATTCGTGGAATCCTTTTCTGGTTTATTAAAATGATTTTAACTATGTAAGATCTATGTTACATTCCTACCATTGCTGCTAAATCCCATAATAAACCACTCTATTGGTAATTAAGGCTGATTATACTATTTTTTACAAAGTGATTTAAGACCTACACACAAAAGTGCTAAATAACCCAAGTGTGTATGTGACAGACAAGTAAATTCACATACAGTAAACCATTGCAGAACAGCCTACTGGTACATCAAATCTGGTAAGAAATGTTTGAGATGAATTAAATATAAATATGGATAACCTTCCATTTTCCTCTATTTTAAAATCACCCACGTCAAAGTTTTTTGTAGATCTTCTAGGTACTAGCACAGTTCAGAAGTCCTCAGTAGTGTTTCAAATCCAGTCCATCAGAAAAGAGGAGAAATTCGTAACCCATACGTGCCTGATGAACTGGTTGATACAGCTGGAATATCCTCTAACCAGGATTTCTGGAGTGGCAGGTGTTTAGTGTCCTTTCCCTCCCCCCCATCCAGTCATATTTATCAAATCATCTCAAGCCATCTAGAGCACAATGCTTTGAGTCCTCACTCAGCTCTATTGGAAGGTACACGATTAAATTTAAGGAGACAATGACCACTTTCTGTAAAATATTTTTATTGATTATGAAAGAAAGAAAAGGCGGTAAATTCCATCAGATGTCATTAAAAAGTATGGATTACATCTCTTTCATGCTGTGGTTTTAATACATACACAAGAACAGAAGAACAGCTTACCTGAATTTTTTGCCCCCCCATACGGGATCTGGTTTGAAAATATGACACAACTTGGCACAACTATGAGGTAAAGACTGCTCCAGGAGTTTCCAAGACACATGAGCTGATGGCAGAACTCTAAGTGGGTCTTTTATGGATCTGCTACATCATGTGGCCTCTCTGCCTTTGGAACCTTGTATCTCTTGCTATCCTTTAATCCACTTTGCCTATAAATATGTATTTCAGTTGAAAAACGGACTCATAAAATTTGCCTCCATGAACACCTCCAAACACCTGTATTTCTTCTGAGCAATTCCCTCCAGTTTTGAAAAACTTCTACAATTTCAACTCAACAAAAGCAGGCTGACATTACAATTACCTCTACCAATACTTGGTAGAGTTTGTCTACATTTGTCAACCCTTCAATCAAAGATCTAAGTTTCATCTGACAGGAAATCTATAATGGAAAGCAAAAGGAAGTATAAAAAGGAAAGCTGGTATTTCTACAGGATTGCAAGTAAGCAACGATTAGGTGGGTGCCTCCCAAAAGCAGGTTATTCGCTACTCCAGCAAACACCTGCAGACATCTACAGCTGATTCCACGGCCAATCCCATTCTTGTGTTTTACTACCCAGGAAGAAGAGTATTTATTTTGTTCTAGCTGGAAGAACTAGTCCATGAGTTAAGGCTCTTTGCTTACATCCCTGTGCCAGAAGTGTTTTGCATTTAGTGTTTTCATTTCTTGGCTATGAAATGGGAATGACACGTTTTGCCTACCTTTCAACAATTCAGTAAGTTAAAGACTATGAGGTGCCCAGATTCAAAAATTATTATAGACTATGTGATTAATGTAGATTGCAATAATCCTGCCATTTTAGACATAGCCTAAAAACAATGACGTGATTGTGCATTGTCCAAGGACAGATAAGACAGACTTGAAGTGTATGAGAAAAATCTTATCTGAGGATGCAGAGCAAGCGCCCTTTGCAATGTCATGCAGGAAGGGAGAGCATTTTACTAATGATGTATCGCTTGTTGCTGTTCCAGTCATATGCTACTAAAATGTGAAAACCTGGTCTGTACGCTCTTACTCCTGAATATCAGCTCTGAGAATGTTTTATTGAGTTTAGTCCTGAACTTGTATTTGGGGCGTAGATGACAGTCAGCTTCTCAAAAAGGTCAGCTCCTTTCACGTTTGCTGTTTCATACTTACCGTTTAATATTTTGCAAACCACTGTTATGACAACTGTAACCTGTAGTTCTTCATCTTCTCAATCTGTTATTTTATATAAAACCCCAGATGCTTATTTGGAAACCAAGCATATGCAGCTCCTCCCATCCTCAGATGAAGATGACTTCAAATTTTGTAACAGGGGGGTGTTTTATGGCTGAATTAATTTTCAGTTCTTCTGTCACCATGTTCAAGGCACAAACATGGAGCAAACTCAAGCATTAGTTCTGGGAATTTTATCTAAAAATAGAAGATTATAATATAACCTGCCTATCCCACCTACTAGCCCTAAGGAATGTGGATCCCATTCCCCCACAACAAAGCGATTTTCAGAAGTCAGTGATTTGGGTAGAGTTTGTACCACCTAGAACAAAACATTTCTAACACCTTGTGCACCATGAGAGTTACCATGAGACAATGACAACACAGTGAAGCCACTGGAAATGTTACCTTTGTCTTCATAGATTTCTTGACTCCTCTGTGGACCAAGTCTCCTGCTTGATTTAAGTGATGGTGAATGGATTGTAAGGGCCCAGGTTTTGTGGATTTATGGGTTGCTGAAGATGGGGTGGGGGGTTTTCATTGTTTTTTTAATATAGTGGCTGTTCCACATACTTGACTTTACAGGTAAACTTCTCCTCCTAATAGTATTTAAGCATCTCATTGTAAAGGCTACGTAAATGTCAGATAATTTTACCTTGAAGCAAGTTAGATTTCCAATTTTTCCCTATTTACTTACTTTAAAATTGGTTTTATACAGAAAAATTTAATAATGCTTACATTAAACATTCCACAACAACTCGTCTCAGATTGACTTTTGGTTTGTGATTTTTCCCTAGCATTTAACCTCCCCTGGTTTGTGCTTACCTGGGCCCTCGAAGGGCAAGAGTTTGGAAGGAATTGGGTCCTTAGAACTCAAGGGGATCAGGTAGAGATCCTTGATATGTCTGTTGTTATTAGCTACAACACCAAACCGACCACGACTGCTAAAATAGGAGTAGAGAGAGATATAGGCAACTTCTTCTTCTTCTGTTGCAGGATGGAAACGAATCAAACACAATTCCTGTAATACAAAAGCAAAGTGGAAAAAACGCAACCTGTAACATAGCAGCAAATAAAATAGTAAAGGGCAAATTCCAGGGGTAAAAATAAATTCGACATTTATCACTCCAACTATGTTTTCTAGGCAATACTCTGGCTTTGAGTTCAATTTGTAATGTTAAAACAGAATTAGGTTTGTCATTTTCAGAAACACAAATTACTTGTGTATCTTACAAACTAAACATCTTGAGGCTCAAATTAATTACGAAAGAAATTGAAAAGTCTTAGTTTTATGATTATATCTGTATACTGTGTCCTTTTTTCACTTCTGAAGTGAAAATAGTATATAGTAAAATCTATTACATACATTTAATAAGTTCCTTTTCTTTAAAAATTTCAATCTTCAATACTGAATAAATAGATTATTTATGTTCAATCATCACAAATGAATAAACAGTATGAAGATTTCAAGCGATCTACAGCTCAATAAACATGTTTCTTCAATAAATCAAAATTACAAAGGAATAAGTAGTGTCGGTAGTTTTCCAGGTGTGATCTATATCAGGCTGTTTACTAATTTATATTATAAAAAGTTGGCATTTAAATTGCTGCATTTTTCTTCTGAGTTTTGCAAAGGATTTTAAGTGAATACCTTAGAAAGCGAAGATTTGAGTTTGCCAACATAATCCCAGACTGTCTTCGGTGAGATCCTCCCACCAATATGAATAGTATCTGGTAAATCCTAAACAAGAAGTATTACACAGTAGTGTGAGAAAAATCAAAAGAGACTTAATATTTAAAAGCAGCGCAGGTTGCCCCATCCCAGCAGCCTAGTGAATAATGCAGTATTTTAGTAAATTTTCATACATTTCTAATTTCAGCCGGGCTATTTCTAAATTTCAAGGTGTTTTACTATGACGTGTTACCACAAGGATACATGGAAGAGAAAAAGCACTCCCCAACAAGGACAGCAGCAAAATGTCTAATAATTCTGTGTGCTCATTATTGGGTTTGTTTTTATAGGGAAGCTGCTATTTGAAATATAGATTTTCTCCACCCTTTCAGTTTCTCGAGTCACATGAATTCCAGTGAACTCCCTGTCACAAGGACAGTGAAACCCATTTTAGCGAACTACCAAAAAGCACCAACCCTACTAATGAAAGTCCTAAAACATACACTTGTGTTTGAAACTTCTAACAGTCACATAAAATGCACTTATTCAGAGAGAAAAAAAAAGGCTTATTAATTTTAGCATAAACCTGTATACTATCTTGTTATTTAAACGTACACCCTCCCAGAATAATATCATCCAACTGATTGATTTGCAAATTAGTAAAAAGGATGATATTTCTAATACATAGCCAAAACAAACTTTTGCAGTAGATCACATCAGTGACCCATCTAGTGTGAGAACAGAGCAAGACATTTGCTTTAAAATACTGTCTCTCAAACTTCTTTTCAAAAAGTGAAGCTAAAATAAAGGTACTACTCCATATTAGATCCTGACACATATAAATATGTCTAAAGACATGAAAATTCTTCACAAATTTGTGAGGAATTTTTAGAAAGCTTTTTTTTTTTTTCTTTTCTTGAGCTACTTTTCCTATTACTCAAGGGATGCCATTTCCCCACTGTGACAGTTTCAATATTAGAACATACAGCGACCCCAGCCTTTCGAGCAACAGGAACTACAGTACAGATTGATTCTAAACACAGAAACACGTCAGTGCTGACCTCACTAAGATAATCAAAGCACCCGGACACAGGATATGCTTTAGTGACAAATTTGGCCACACTTTGCATGTTAATAAATCCTTTCCAAATTGTGTTGAGACGAGAGAGGAACAGGGAAGTGTCACTGTCTTGAGGTGAGCGTGGCTCTGCAACACTGCAAAACAAATCCAAAACAGAGAGGTTACAAAATACAAACCAGAATGGTCCCTTCTTTTTTCTTTTCTTCCCTCCTCCTATTGATCAAGTCCTTTATTTTAAACAAATAACAGAATTTTTACTAAATGTTTTGTTGATGTTTTCCATTAATTTGGTATTAGCGAAAAAAGCAAGGAGTAATGGAAAACAAACTTGTAGCTGCAGACAGGCAAAAAGATGCCAAAAGAGAGGACTTTGAGGAAATTAGGTTAGCACTGTAACTGTTGTGATCCTGATTCTTTAACAAACTAATCTGAATTATACATTTCCCATTAATTGAGTCAACAGTATGCACCTGAGATTCTCAAGTAATAGAATTTGCTCTGAATAAATAATGCTCCAGAAATTTTACCAACTAGAACAGGTAAATGAGGAGATAGTAAATTAAAAATCTGAATCAGGTTATCTGAACTTTAAAGTTGAACATGCCTTTTGATTGTGGGGAGGGGAATGGGACATATTAAGATAAAACATTAAAGATTCATCAGCTTGGCTTACTATCAAATGTACGCACTTGATATTGGGTGACTGATGAACCGCTAAGTATCTTGGATCTGGTGAGGATGATGGTTTTGTTAATATTGATTTGGGGATGGTCATTGCTGGTTTGGGAGTCTCCTGTTTTGTTTCCCCTGTTGAAACTTTGTCGGCTGCAGGACCAGAACGCAGGGCTGGCATCACAACCCCCGAGGAGCCACTCATGGCTGTCCTGGGGTCTCTGCCTGAAACCGTCACGGTTGTGACAACTCCACCGGCACAAGAAGCAGGAAAAGCAGGAGGCTCTTCAGGGACAGAAGAATCTGTGTTGTTGTGGCCCTGGGTTGTAGGAACGTAAGTTCTTTCTACGGTTGTCTGAGAAATTGTTTCTGCTGCCGGTGCAACTTCAGTTTCCATCGCGTTTTCAGGAACGGCCTCTTTGGCAGGTTCTGCTGGTGGGGATGGTGCAGAACTTTCATACTTCGGCTGAACTTCGGGTTTTGATTTCGACTCCGCCTTTTTAGCAGGAACCGCTGACTTTATCTTCTTAGGTGGTACCTCATCTTCCGAGGCTGAAATCTGACCTATATATTTATTTTAAAAGCTTTTGATTACTATTTAACAATGAAATAGTTTGGAAAAGAACAAATAAGGAAACAATACTCTTAACATAACAATTCTTCTACTTTGCACAAAGTCAGCACTGTAGATACCTGTACAGATTTTGCAGTTCAGGTCAAAAAGATGAGCTCGATGTTGACTTGTTGTATCCTTCAACATACTGCTAAAAACATCCAGAGAAGGAGCACTGTTTAAATTCGGTGCACTTCGAGATGACTCTTGCTGCTCCTAAAAGTGAATAAATACAAAAAATATTCCAGTTGATCATTAATTTCAACCATAAAAAAATACTTCGGAAACTGTTAATTAACTTCAGTTCTTTAAAAAAAGATTAAAGGCCTTAGTAAAAGCATATCAAGTCAGAGTTCTCAAAAATTATTTGTCCTCATTTCATTCCATGATGTTCTGGATAGCGAATGTTCAGAAATAAAAGATTTCTCTGTAAATAGCAGCAAGGGCTGAAAAATACACACCATTTTAGATATGCATGCAAAGTACACCTATCATTTGGTTGTTGCATTCCTTCAAACTAAAAGGAAAAATGCTCATAGCACACCTACTCGCTAATAATATCCTTACAGTTCATTGAACAATCTGCATTGCTGATCTATCTCTCTCGATGGGTTCACGCTGAAGCAACAGCCAATACTTACATCAGAATCAGACACTGGCGGAGAATCTTCCATATTCACAGCTGGCACATGTTCCCGTTTTACAGCTGTTTTCTTGATTTCATGAGATTTGCTTCTTGACTCTATCATCTGAAACAAAAACATTTTGGTAAAAAGTCCACATATGTATTTTATAATTTTATTCCATGATTTGTTATCATTTGGCTAGTGGCAGAGAAAAACTATACCGAACCTGAACATTATTAGTATTTCATTAGGAAGAAAATGGTGCATTAACATAATACGGGTGGCAAGGGCTGGAAAACTTGCTCTTAATTCGGGAAAATAAAGTTACTTACTGCCTTAGCTGGTTTCTCTTTCCATACAGATAGTTCTTTAGATAAAAGTTCTTCTGGTTTCATTCTCACTAGTTTTGACAGCGAGATTTCCTCCCGAAGGACACGATGAAAAAGTCCCTGAAAACAAACCACACTTTGTTGCTATAGTGAAGAGAACCTGTGTGGGGAACTAACAAGACTTGTAGCACTGAACAGGCAAAACCTGTTCTAGTTTCTTAATTCCTTATTAAAAATACTGGCTACTTATAAGCAAATTTGGAAAGCTGCAGCAACCATAAGGATGAAATAAACACGAAGTACAAATTTTCCTCGTTATCATCAATAACTATCAATACAATTGAATAGGAATGTCAGAAGTTGATCAGCCACTCTCCTATTTCATATCTATTGCAGAATTTTTTTAAAAAGTTTCAAGTGTTCTCTAGTGAATATTTTCATCTGTATCAGCATCTATTTTTTCTTTTAAATCACAAATATGGCCATGTACATGGGCAGCATTCAACACATCCTACAGATTGTCACGAAAGGATAAATCAATAAAGTCTGAATTTATTTTAAGAAAGCCATTCTGTTAATAAATATTTCACACCAAATGCCCAAACTTAACAAATACACATGACCAACTAAAGTAGACTTTGAACTCCTACTTGGGTAAAAAATTTTTTTGAAGATTCGAATGGCTTTGGAATAATATTTTATAATTCGTAAGTCTCTATCTCGAAACTCTTAATGTTGAGGTGGCAGTTTGACATATCATTAAAAACCAGCAGTATATTTCAGTATATGTTTACTGTTTAAGAAAATTCCAAACCTGGTTTTTGGGGTCCTTGAGATTGAACATGATGCTACGGTATTTACTCTTGTATCTGTTGTCCGTAACTTGGAACAAATTAAACATCTCCTTTTCAATATTGAGAGCTACTTTCCCTACTTCACTCTCTGTCATGACCAGATCATCACTATCATTGACTCTGTTAAAAACAAAAAAGGGTACGTGCATTTATGTTAGGCATGAATCTTCAGGCACATTCATCAAACGAACGTTTCAGAGGAAGGAGCCAACTCAGGCTGCTCCTCGCTCAGGGAGGACTCGGGACTCCTTGAAAAGACGTTGCAAAGCCCAAGTCTATCTCGAGACCTTGAACTCTGAGCTCTGGGATCCTTCCCTGCTGTCCTTGGGCAGCCCAGGCAGGTTTCACAGGGGTTTCTCTGTTGTAATGATACACGAGAGCCCAAACTCTCGACTTTTAGTGCCACATTCTCCCCTGCCAACAGCATTTCCATTTCAGAGGCGATACCAGAGTGCACTGCTCTACAGTCAGTATTGCTGGCTGGCACTAGCTTAATATGCCTTGGGGGTTTGTTGTTTTTTATGTTGGGAGGGAATCCCTACTTCAGCAAGCCATTAACCTTTCATTATGATATTTCGTATACTGTGTTCCCTACAACCTACACATCTCTGAGCACGGCCATCGCCAGATTTTAAACCTCCAGAGCACCTGCATTATAAAGGCTTTTATGCTGTAATTTTATTTCTCAGCTGTATCTGCCTCAATATAAATGGAATAGTGATGTTTATTTTTAAAGGCTTTTTCACATGCACATATATTTTATTTAATATAAACCTGAATGCCAATTATACTTGTAATTTTGTAGTATAAATTCAATCCTTCAATATCCCTTATCAAGAAGTAAAGAGCACGCCGCAAGCTAAACATTTACTTCTAGTTGTAGCTTCCTATATAGAGTAAGTACTTTGAATTCCCACCTCTTCCACAAAATTTCTTTTAGGGACCGTCGAATATTTTGTCGAATCTGTGAGTTGGGTTGTGACTGGACAGGGTTGGCTGATGCTTTGGCTTGATTACTTCCAGACGCGGCAGAAACGGAAGATGGTGAAGGCTTTTTAAGTCCTCCACCCAAACCGAAAGATGTGGCTGGTTTTTTGGAAACCGATGAGCCGTGAGAAAGAGTTGAATGTTTGGAAGGAACGATGCCTGATGAGGGAACACTGCCTGATGGATGGACACTGCCTGGTGAAGTCCAAGGTTTCTTGGGAATTATAACTTTGAAACTTCCAGCAGAAGGTTTAAGTGGTTGCTTTGCTAGTGATGTGTTAGAGAAGGACGGGGACTTCTTGGAAGGAAGGTTTTTAGTAAGAGAAGGCGTCTGTTTCTCCATTAGAGATGCAACAGCTTTCTTGGATGCTGACTCTGCTCTATCCTCATTCCTTTTCTCTTCCCTTTGAGCTGTTAAAACAAAGAGGGTAACACAATATTAAAGGCTTAACTTTATAACTTGCTATTCATGAAGACCAGGTACCAACTTATAAAGAAAAGACTGTGAAATAACATCTCCAGAGAATAATTATTCAAGTAGGCAATTTAAGCTATTTACTTTCACTTAAAAGTAATTTTAAAAACCATGCAGAGGTTGACACAGCTTTTTTGAAGAAATTTGTCTTTGATCCTTCAGAGTATTTTGTCTGACATGCCAACTAAAGAGTTTTAAAGAGTTCCACTTTGGCTCTGAAAGCTGAAAATTGTATTTACAATCTACTAAAGAAAACTGAAAAAAAAAAAAAAGGCACCACCTTCAAAGATTCCTGAGTGAGATTTCAGGGATTTCATGGTGAAGCTTCAAAAACACCCCAAACTTTCACACATTAAAAAACAAAACCCATAAACAATACAACCCATATTTTACCTTTAAACAGAAAAATTCTCATAGCATCTTAGGGAACCAGTTTATTCCAGAGACTGAGCCGATGATAGAGTCCGTAATTTGAAACTGCATTAAGTTTAGGATTACTGAAGTTTAATAAACCCTTTCACACAGATTTTTCATTTTAAAGAGCAGGCAAAGACAAACTACATAGGAGAGAAGTTGCTTAAAATATTTAAATACATAATCTACTTAGTTGCTAGCATGAATACCATAGTGATGACATTGCCATAAACTAATATTGGATGTTCTTATTCGGTTCCTAGCTAAATTCTAGATTTATAGAATAATTAAACACTAATATTGCTGCTCAGGCTATGGCCATTTAATTCCCAAACTATTCCTTTCACAATATTCAGATTCTGCATTTAAATATTTTTCCTGATATTAACAGAATAATTCATACACGTCATACGTAAGAAAATTCACGAAGTATAGATAACGGCTCCAGTTTTCACGCATGTTAAAGTTACACTTGCACAGGACTTTAACAGCAAGTATTTCTTCACATCGGATTTAATTTGTCCACCTTCTGGCATTGACAGGAACAATTCAACACAGCAAAAAGAGCCAAAACCAAAACCACACACACCCCCCCAGCAAACAAAACATAATTTACAAGACACTACAGCAGACTAACGCTGGCACTTTTATCCTGACAGCTCAAACACGGAAGGGTTCTGATGGAAACGACCAAAATCAACTCCTGAAATGCAATTGTTCCAATGAGAAAAGCCAAGTTTTCTCCCATGCCTTTTTTCTCACATATCTGTAGATAACCACTGACCAGCTAGCAAATCGATTTCTAATCTGATGTTTTTAGCTAGTGAAAATTGTAGATGAATTAGCCCAGAAGCCCTGGTTGCAAAATGCAACTTTCCAGGGAAAGAGCTGGGAATTACTTCAAATAACTTTACCAAGAACTAAAAGGTCCCTCTTCACCTTCCACCTCTGCTATAACAAGAGCAGAAATTACTAGAAAGGGTCAAAATTGCCCAGTCTGTTCTGAAATGGACTTGAAGGGGATGAACCACTCCTGTGAAATCTGGTTCAAGAAATCCCACAAATCGGCATGAGCTTCCAATTGAAACATCCCTCAAAAATCAGGGGAGATTTGAAATGTTAAAGAGAAATAAGGTGATACTCTCTCATTTTGGGAGGAAACAGCCTTGTAACCCTTCTCCATAACATTCAGGTACCGCCGGAATGTCACCACGTGCTTGCAGCAGAAAGGCGCTTCTAACCCCAGCTTCTTACAATGGGCTCTCACCGCTGGCAGTTTTACCACAAATACAGAAACTAGTGGTTAAGATCAACTAAGAAATGATGCTGTACTTGAACTTCTGTAAGGCTCAGTATGGGGTTGTGTGCTGCTTCTGCTGGAAAACACAGAGGAGCCAAAACACCCAGAAACATATGTTTATCCTGATTTTTTTTTTTCTAGACGCATTTGACAAGTAGACACCTTGAGGATTTTTTCGGAGATTCAGCTACTTAAAGCTTAAACCAAAACCAGCTGCTGTAATACATTAAGTAATTTCAAAGAACATGAAGGGGTTTTTTTGAAAGTAAATTAGTATTCTCACACTATTCCCACTGGTCCTGGTTACTGTGAGATCCCTCCTGTGTGACCCACAGCATCTTCTCATCTGTCTGTCCATCCCACCCTCTCTGTCTCTCTACCCCGGTTGTCAGAGGCTTTGGCAATCCCAGGAGCGAGAAGGGGGATCGGGGAATATTCCTGATGGTTTGGTCAAATTCAGCACCCAGAACATAACAGAGGGAAAAAGCCAACCTCTTTTAATAGCCTTGAATCAAGAGGTGAATATCCAAAATGCACACACTGATAACACTGCAGGAATTACTCTACTTCCATTCTCTTTTTCCTGGTTTATTGTGTGTTCTGCACAGAACTGTACCTTGTCAGGCAGGTGGGACAGAAGGACGTTTCTGTGACTTGTCATGGAAAGGCAGGACAGCACAGCTCGGGTTTCAAAACGATGACAGTAAAATTCAGTTCTCAGTGCTAAGACATTTAGTTATTTTGGTTTACAGCAGAAGTACAAAATGTGAAACTCTAATTTTGTATTTAATTCTCTATATGCTATCTTTTTAGCGATTAGTTCAAATTAGTTAACAAGAACTACATTGAAAAACTACAAACAGCACAACCAAGATGTTTTGTGTCAATCAGATGTATGTATGAGAACTATATGCACAGCACAAACCTTTCTATCTTACAGCTACATCATAGTAAGAAAATGTGTAAAATAAATAAATGTACTAGTATGAAGGTAGATTGAAGTTCCCAGGGTTGAAGGGCAGCAGAATCAGTAAGTGTCCAAGACGCAGAAGCATCCTTTATTCTGGCAAGTTGACAGCATGACCGTTTAGAAAGGTTTCCAAAATAAGGGGTGTAATTCTGTTTCTTTAGCCAATAATGTGCAAATATTTCATAAGCTTCATAGAAGTTTAACAGTTTCAAACTAGACTACTACTTTATAGCTACTAAAACTGTCTGCCTAGCAGTACTTGTTGAGAAGTTGATGGTACAGATTTTGTACATACTAACTCAGTCACATGGAGGTTATTCAGCACATCTACTAAGTATTTTTGCAAATTTACAGAACACTATTTGAAGGATACTGTCAAATAACGTGCACATTTTGACAAATAATCAAGACTATTTAAATCTAACATATGCAAATGACCTGTGATGGCTGTAGATGAATCTAATCTAAAAAACCTCTTATCCTGACTCTGAGAAGCCAGAATTCTTGTCCTATCAAGTTTTGGGTTTTATTGGCAAGATTAATGTGCTGCCATGTAATTCAGTGGAACCAACTCACTGTGTTGTTACACGGGTCTTGGATCCAAGGTGCCCCAGTACCAGTCGAGCGTGAGGATGGAGCAGGAGCTGTCCCCTGTGCCGCAACACGAGCACCCCAAGCTTACCCTGGCTCCTGATGGGTACGGAACTACGACACGTGCACGTTTGGAAGAGGTAACAGAAATATGTACACTTCTCAGAGAGCTGTACACCAACATAGTGGAGTTTAACTTCTGAACGGATGTCACAGTTGCTCAGTAATTGATGCAAGATACAATGGGACAGGTATTGTCAGACCACGGGTTTCAAATTGCTTGGCCTTGCAGTCCACGAGGACGCGACCCAGTCAATGGCTACTGTACCTACTGGCCACTGGTTTCATACTGTGATGATTCCAGTCCTTTCCATCAGCAGCTCCAGTGTACCTACAATAAATACTCTTAAATTTAAAATAAAAGGATGGAGATGACTGTTGATCATTAGCCTATCCAGCCTAACAGAACGACACAGAGTTTCACCACAGAATGAAGATCAGTGCCAAAATAAGGCATTTAGTGGCTCTTCTGTTCAGCACTTTTGAACGCACAGATGTGCCTCCTTGGCTTGATGTTAGAAAAGGTATTTAAAACAAAACATTAATTACTATTTTCCCCATTTTGTCCTGTGAACCGCTTATTAGAACAGCAACAGGATTCTTATTGAGGGAAGAGAGGCACAAGCTAAAAAGACTGAGAGGTGCAGATGGAGCTAATGAGTCGGCTCCTCTCCAGAAAGAAACCCAGGGAATCCCCTGGCAGAAAAAAAGTGCATTCTATGCAAGGCTTAAGGAACAGCGTTACCACGGTGTGTTCACTACAGACATCACTATCATCTCTCCCACTAGATGCCAACAGACACAGAAGCCGTCCCCTAAGGAAATTCCTCGTGAAGCTCAGCCAAATGTTACGACAGGCAGCTGAGAACAAAACTTCTGTAAGAGGTGGAGGACATAACCACCACATTATCTATTGTGTTACAGAGGGGCCCGTTGAAAACCCGATGGTTACATGTACTTCATTTTGTACATCTCAACATCAATGTTTCAGCACCGTAATGTGGTTGTTGAGGCCCAATTCAAGAACAATTTTCACAGTGCAGTGCTGTTTAATTTTGTGTGGAGAATTTGTGGGACGCACATCTATCATAATCCCTCACCTCACTGGGAGGTTGTGTTTTACACCACCAGCACGGGAATTACCCAAAGGAAACTTTGCTCTTCCTCTGACCTCCTCAAAGTATTTCTGTATGCTGCATTCAAGCCTATTCTGGTTCTTCTCCCTTTCCCCTCCACCAAATCTTTCTTTGGAATAGCTTTAGAAAGCCACTTCAAAAAAGCACCACGAGCATCCCTAGTTTCTGTTTAAACTATCTCATTTGTGACGGGTTATTTTGCTGGAGACATTCTCTAGTTTTATCCAATTTTTAAATACCGGAAAAAATGGGCTATTACTTTTCTATGTAAAGTTTTTAAATTATTCAAACTGCAGTTCTTCAAAGATCTTTAATTTCTTCCTGTAGCTGATGCTAAGTTTTAGAAGATGTGTAGATAAACCATGTGCAGTTACACTTCCTGAATAGCCTCTCTCACAATGAGTCTGTAAGGCTCAGATTTTTTTTTTTTTTTAAAGCTTTTACTACAGACCACTAGAGACTTTTGCGAAAACCCCCTTGCAGCTGTGCGAGCTGATTGTTTGTTACACAATACTAATTATGAGACGTTTCCCTACAGAATTAAAAATTTAGCTGTTCATACAACCGGAGCTCTCACCTCTGGTGTCTTAACTGTCTTAACATTTCCCTGTGTTCTCCTCCATCTACACGTATCTTTTTGTTCCCCCCAGAATAAAATTCCCCCAGGCAGCATGTGGGGAGCACAGGCCGATGGCTGCGTCGATTTGTCCAGCTCGCACAGAACTTTCCGCAGCAGTAACTGGACGTCGGCAACTTGGCACCTTGCGAGATGCTGTCGGGCACATCGGTGAGCCTTTGCCAGCCCAGAGGCTGCTGAAGCGTGGGGGGTCTACAGGTACTTTTCATGCTCCTCTGTCACTAAAATAGAGAGTTTTAGGAAAAACAAGACAACACAACCACAAGTAACTTTCAGAAGTATGCACAGCATACAGGGTGGTAAGGCACTAACGGTAAGAAAGTTGGTAGCTAACATTCAGTGATGTTCTGTAATAAGATTTCTGTAACATTCCACGCTATGAATAATAAAACTTAAGAAGCAGAGTACAGCTACCTGTGATCCACCTTTTAAAGTGGATCATTTACTTACTTAAAAGGATTTATGTTATTTTCAAAAAAAATTAATATCAACTTAGAGGGAGGAAAATTCACACTAGTGCAGCTTTGCAGTTGTTAAAAAGGCAAAAATACCCTTCAGAAGGCATTTTCCTACAGCTTGCATAAAGGCTGGCCAGAGCTGAGTTAATTATGTATTTTGAGAAGAGCTGATCTCTGAAGACAGGCAACAGCCCTGGCTTTGACAAGAGCTTCAACATCTGATATGAATGCAGGTCTGAAAAGACCAGCCAGAAGCAATAACCTACTTAGGAATTCACACAAAGAAGCCCAGCCAGCAGAGTGCCACTGAGACCCAGCCCGTGGGACTGTCCTGCAGGGCTGTGTGGTCCTGCGGCTCCTCCCGGCTCAGCCGCAGGCGGCTGCTCTGCCCGGTGCTCTGAATGTTGCCCCAATGCGCTGCAGGTCCGGGCTGACCCTTAGGAGTGAGGGCAGCACGATTCGGCACACACCACAGCAGAAAAGGACAGAGAAGATCAAACATCTCACCCGTATTTCCCAACATTGGCAAATTCAGAAACTGGATTCTTCCCTTTGTAAAACTGTTGAAACGAAGGATGGGCAGGATTTCTCAAATTCAAAGCTGGTGTTGTTCCAACAGCTTCTCTTTGCCACTGATCCCATGTCCTAAATGGACTTGTTGGATGACCCCAAAAATCTGAACAGAGCAGAATTCTAACCAATCCCTCCACCCCAATGCAGTGCCCAATACCAAACTTGAATCCACGATTTCTTCTGAAGTGAAACCTTTCGATGCATTATTTAACTTTGCAAAAACTGAACAAAATACACAGGTGAGCGGGTGCTTTTGCTGTCAGTTCTAAAGCACTCTACAATGGGAAGTTACTTACCCGTTTGAAGCTGTTCCTCGAGAGCAGCCTGTGCACAGTCACCCTGCGGGGATCGTGCCCGACACCTCGGACCCATCGCAGCCGGTCCTGCTCGGTGCCACTGAAGCACCCTCTGGTGGCACCAAGCACCCGCTGCCCCGGGTGCTCAGGGTGAGCTGGTTTGTAACCGCTGCAGCTCCTCGGCCGTTCACGTGGTGCTTCCCTGAAACCTGTTTGTGCTAAACTTTTTGTCATTTCTCTCAAAGGTAGCTGAGTGTTAGTTCTGAGTAATTCCAAGTGTCGAACTGTTCTTAAATAGGTCTCCGTTAGCTTTCACTGCTAATTGCCTACAGAATGTGTCTGCTTCTAATTTCAAGACCAAATCAAACTTTTATTATCAAACACTCCTGTTTCGGAGGTGTGCCTCCTTGTCCAGCTGGTTTTCTGCAAAAGCCTTTTATCAGTTCTAATCTTCACCACAACGAGAAGCTCCTAATTAAGCTGCCTGTGTGCCAAGCCTTTACATTCAGGCACACAAAGAAAGTAAATCCAGCTTTAAAGTTAATTAATTTAAGAAATTCTGACACAAAGACCCTTGCTGTGGTGGTGATTTGTTTGCTTTCAAGCCAAGGCTGTAGCTGTGCTCATGCAAATCTGTAGCTTCGACACGCAAAGATTTGTTGTAATCTACATGAAATTACAGTGATTTATCTGATATACATTAGACCACTACATCTTCACAACTACACCAACTCCTGAGTGAGAGGCACTATCTGCTGCTGCAAACAAATGGCTCCGTACTTTCCGGACTGTTTATGGATTGGTATCAGCACTCCTTGCAGGCACAGGCCATCTTCAGGTTCCGAGTTCAGTACAGAATAGACACAACAAATCCTCAGCACCAAGATCAGCAGCAAAACTTGACTCCAAAGTGCAAGAGATTGCCCCAAAAAAACCCTTTTATTTTGGGACTAGCAGAGGAAGATCTCCTTCACTGGCTATGCAGTCAAGTGAGCAAGTTCAAAGAACTAAAGTAATATTAGTAAAAGAAAGCAGAACAGCAATAGAGGGTGGTGACTTTTTTTAATCAAACTTTCATCACTTTCAGTGTTGATGACAAGAGGTAAACCACCCTGATTTTCAAAGTGCATTCAGAGGTTGTACCAGGTTTCTGCCCCCCAAACCTCTCCCCTTATACTGAAGCCAGGCAGCTATTGTGGCAGGAGTGCTGGCTTTCTGTCCTCCAAGCACCTTGGGGGTGCTTCAAAGGCAAAACAGGACACGCCAGCAGCAGGGACCAACCTTCCTAACTTAAAAAGACACTGCAAGAATCTTCAGATGGCTGCCAGGCACAGGACAGATGTAACATACCTTGTAGAGCAGAGAAGGGGAGCTCCAGGAGTTCACAGCAAGATGACAAATCGCTCCCCAAGGATCCCACTGCTCCTTTTAACGGGCTGGGTCCCAGGGGACAGTGGCTTCAGCAGCCACCACTGCTCAGCCTCAGCTGACAGCGGGGTTGGGAGCACAGGCAGCCCCAGCACAGCCCTGGGGATTCAAGTTCAGCACCAGAGCTGCCTCACACCTCACTCCTGTACTATCATCTTTGCAAAGCCAGAAGATATCCAGCATGAATTTCTCAGAAGTTCTGGCAGACTCATCTTAGGTATTCTGATCATTATTTGGTTTGTCAGCAGCTTTTCTGAGAACTCTGCTAGTTACAAAGGGTTAAGGCCAGACCTACATACACAGCAGCCACAGGTCCCAGAAAATGGCCAGTAACATAAAGTAAATAATTCTTTTTATTCTGCTGGTACTACTCAATACGTATTGCCTCTTAGTATGGGTTTACATTGCAGAATATAGCATTAAGTAAAGATACCTGAGCTTTCAAGGAGTTAATTCAGAAGCCAGAAGTAATTTAGTTACAACAGTATGGAACTTGGCACAGGCTTGTTTATCCTACAGGGAAGCACTCACACCAAAACAAGGGCAATACGTTTAGCTACAATTTCAGTCTTTGCAGACAAACATACTTATGACTTAAGAACAGCTCCTCAGTTTAAGTAAATATTTTTTATAGTTAGTAGTTAAGTATTCTTAATAGCTGAACCAAGAGCAGAATATCCACATACACTGCACTCAGTTGAATAGACACAACTTAAGTTGGTTCAATCTTGCCTGAAGAGAAGCATTAAATTGGCACCAGTCTATGTGCAGACAAGGCCTTATTTTTTTATTTTTTGTTTTCACAATGCTACAGCTTCCTACATCACTTCTACCTCCTGAGCCGTAACTGCTGTCCTGAGTGTACTACCTTTCCCCTGCTCTCTTTACAGTGGTATATTATCTTTCTTTCCTGCCATCATACTGTTATCACAGAAAAATAACAAAAAAAAGAAATTACACAAGAAAAAAACCACATAAATATGTATGCTATAATCTAAACATTTTGGTAGGCACATCACATTTTCTGATGCATCCCAATATCACTGTATTCCCTTTACGTCTCCATATTTTATTAGACGTGTACAGGAACAAAGCAGCCCAAGTGCCCCTTGTATCTGTGATTTTTAACTACGCAAACACTTTGTGAATAGGTCTTGGGTGTAAGAAAATTTAGCTGCAGAACAAATGAAGAAAACTGAAAGTGATAATAAAAGGAAATTTTTATCACCTGCGGCAGGGTGCTACAAACCTGGCCTCCCACCTCCAGGAGGTGGCAGCATTAAGTTCTCTCCATAATTCACTGCTGTAAAGCAGGAGGTACTACAAACACAGGACATCCTGTATTTAAGTCTAATAAGGTAAATCAGCTGAACTTCAAAGATTTGAAGCACTGATAGGTACTTATTATAGTACACTTATAACCAGGTAGCTAAAAAATCTGGATACTGCAAACATCTATCATTCTCTCCTCCTTTTGGATTCATTTGCTATTTTAAAACTGCTCATAGATTTGCTGCTGACTTCTATTTGACAATTAACAGCAAAAACACAGGAAAAAAGTCTCAAGTTTTGCTCTAACAAGCAGAAAACTTGAGTTCAGGTGCTTCACACATAAACACTGATACTGCTGAGAAACTTCTGTGCCAGCAAACTTCAGGTTTGAAGTGTTCCTTTACCCCCTTTTCACAGGGCAGCAGCGAATGTAGTGGGCAAACAAATCCAAACGTGATATTAATTAGTGCAAAACTAAGTATAAAAGTTCTCGGCAGAGTCACACAAGGAGTGGACACAAACTGCTTTCGTGGCTCCTTCCGGAAAAACGTGTTTATGTATTATGCTGTTTAAAGTTTGTCCTCCTTCAGTATAATTAAAAAGAATGGTTCCTGTTATTGTAAGATGTATGTTAATCTGCTAACACACTGAAACATTTCAGTAATTGTTTTGGGTGGTGCTTCCCCACAAACACCTAGATGATCTTAATAGATGAGCCCGTTTTGCTTTTGTTGTGAATTTTATACGTCCTTTGATATGATAATTAACACTTGCTCACATGACAAATTCAGGATTTCTATCAAAACTTGAATCTCTGAACAATGTTCCTAGATCTCAACAATCTGTATACTTGTATCAATTTGGAAGCTAGGATGACTTTTGAAATCCAATGTAAAAGCTGAGCACCGCACATTAAATAAATACCAATTTTCCTAACAAAATTAAAAGCAACATTTCTGAAAGGGAACATGACGCAGAGCTTATTTCTTCTTACATGTGTAGCTCAGACACTGTTTGCAACTTTAAAAGTACTTGAACTAAATACTCGCTTATCAAAGCAAGTTCAAGGTATTTCCCGCTCTAGTTATTAAACGAATAAATAGGATTCTATGATTCTGTTCACTGGGAACATCAAAGGTGTTGGACAGTCTTAACCAGGCTCCAGATTTTTGTGTACGAAGACAATTCTAAGTACAGCCCTAACTTATCCCCAAAAAAGCTCCCCTCAAAAAATTAGGAAGCAAAGAAACACAAATGAGTGGGGTAGCAGAGAAAAAGAAGTCATTGCTCTATATAACTGCATACTACTAGCACCAAATAGCCTTTTTCTTTTTTTTTTTTAAATACAAAACAGTTTTGGAGGAGAAAAGGTGGCCTGGTGGCAGGGTTTAGATGCAAATATACTCTATGCCTCTGTCGCCCAGTATGTCTGTAAGAGTGGCTTGATCTTCTTACTACTACTTAAAAACTACTGTCATACGTAACAACAAAATCTTGTATCTGATGAGTACAGAGTAAATGTGTAAAGTAAATTCATGTATAAAATATGATTAACTGACCACTGGAAAGAGTATTAGAGAGTAACTCTGTTCATCACATTAAGTTTCCTTAATTCCTAAAGGGCCACGTGCACTGAAGTCACAAAAAAGGCTTTGCAGAACATGGCTTGAGGCTGTGGGAGAACGCAGGCTGTGGTTTGAAATACTGTATTCAGAAGATGCCGGCCTTGGCCTCCTCTAGGAGACCTTCAGTCCAAACATTAGACACCCAGATGTCTGAACTAGTCAAACGTCTTTCATAATCATTGTTCAGAAATAAGCATTTCTGAACAGTGAGTCACTTTGTTCCAAGATAAATGTCTAAACCAGATTATATGTTTTGTCCACTGAAGGTGTTCGTCTTGACAGACTAGCTTGGACTTAAATAATTCTAACTTTTAGATACTCAAAGTGAAGTGAGACGCCTCACATGAATTTCCACAATGCTGTAACTTCTATGATTTGAACGGTATATAAAGATTTGTTAAGGAAATGAAATGTTGTAGAACGCTCTTAATGATGATGCAATAGCAGCTTCTCAGGAAGATAACAGATTAGAGCCACTCAATCAAAAAGAAGGACAGGTTTTTTCACAAATACACAATTTCCCTGGCAATTCAGTAACGGCACAGTCTCTGCATATTTGTACAACTTACCTTAATAAGAGCATCTGAAGTTCTTCCTTGCATTTGATACGAGGTTTCTTCATCACACGAACTAGGCGGTTTTCTATTAAAGTCTGGTATATACATATTTTGGAACCAATTTAACTACAATAATCCAATTTTCTACCGGAATTGGTTAAAACTGTATAACTGCCAGTGTGGGAAAACTTAAGAGCAACCCACCCTTCAAAAAACTTCAAACTCGCTGCCCCAAAACCTGTATTCCTGTCTCCTGGAAAAAAACTACAGCAATAAGGACATTTTAACTGATTTGGTTATGAGACAAGGTGTCACTGAAATTTGACATGTAAAATAAGCCCTTATAGATTCCTTTATAGCTTTCTCTCCTAATTTTAGATATGTTTAAAACCCTACCGTTTCTGACCAAAAAACACCAAAAAAGCTACAGTTTCTTTAGGAGAAACTAAAAAAAAAAATTGCAAATTTATCAAAATATGTATCTTAAGCATTCACTATAAAAAGGCAAAGGGTCCAAGTAACAAAATATGGAACAAAAATTTGCAGGGAAAAATCATGACCATTTAAGTATTTGATGTTGGTAAATACAAATAAAATATACCTACTAAGTCTACTATGTGCTATAATAACAAACAGCAATTCAGGGTAGCTGATGTTCCCTCAAGTGTTTAAAAACTAAATCTAAAAAATTCTCATCTTAATTTCTAAACTTATCAGCTACTTTACATACAGCGTGTTTAATAACTAAGGTTTATTTCTGAAAATAAAATGTAAAATTGGCTCAAGTGTGGTTAAGAAAGCTGTGGGAATGGAATTTCTGAATTCATTAATCTTCAAGTGAGTAAATATTAGACACTGGACCATGTGTTTTGTAAACATCAAATGTAAGATTTCATCTGAAGTTCCACCTCTGCATTATAAAACTACATCAAAAAATGTCATTAGCAGATAGACTTGTTCAGGCTACAAAGCAGTATCACTTACCTTTGTGAGAGTTACAAGGATGCTATTCAAAACCTGCAAAAATATGCAAGGCAATCTCTCTGCCTAACAGCCACTTCAGATGTGTCCTTGTGTGTGTGAATAATGTGTGAAGTATGAACACATAAGTAGGAAAAAAAATAAAAAACAAAAGAGTACTGCCTCCCCCCAAACTTAAAAGTAAAGAATGGTCCTTAAATTATTTCATGTAAGGAAGAAAAGCAGCAGGAAGAACTTGGATATACTTGACAGTTAAAAGTTGTTTGCAGAAGTGTAAAGTATCGTTGGATACCACGTTGAAGATTTCATTCTCGGCACTAGCACTGAAAATGCAAGACCTGAGAGACAGGTGCCAAATCTAAATTACAAAAATACAATTCAAATTAGTACAGGCAATTGCTGATTCAGGGCGCACACTGCGCAACCTTTTTGTAAAACTTAGCATAAACATATAAATACTTACCTTTTCTATATTAGAAACTGTTATTTTCTTTATGGGAAAAATTTAAAGCTTAACCGTGTAGTTTTCATCCAGAAATCAGCTGGGCAGATTGACAGGCTCTTAATCATACAACTGTCATACAATACAAGTGAAACTTCTACAAGTGTCTCCCATTTGTGTGTATCTTTGTGTGTGAATCTTTGAAGGTGGAGAAAAGTGGTTTGGTGCCATATCAAGAAAAAAATAAATCCTAAACTCCCTAGTCTTGCAGAGCCAAGAATGGATGGGTATTCAAAGAAAATGTAAATGATTATTCAGCAATATCCCTATGCGATACATACATTTGAACAACAGTGAAGATGAAATGGCAGGAGTCCTTTCAGGCTTTACAGCATTGTAATTATGATCGCTTGCCCAGGACGGTGTGGTGTGTTCTGCCGGGGTCTCTCTAGCAACAGGTTGAGCGTTTGCCTCACTCTTGGCCGTTGTCAAAATAGTTTTCTTCATATTCATGTCTCTTTTCTCAGGAAATGGTCTCTTTTGATTTGAAAGAGGCTTAATAGTTGCCTGTATGATTAAGAGAGGCTTAATTACTAATAATAACCTAACATAGTAGTTTGCAAACAAGCAAAGATATAGTTACATACATGTACATACATTTATTTTACAGTAAGCTCCTGTACATGCACTTGCAATGAGGTAATTTAACCTTCACATCTACAATGCAAAGGTAATATACACTGTAACTTCAGGAAAAAAGAATAGTAAAGAAACCATCCCCAAAACAACACTATTTATCATCAATGTGTGGGTTGGTTCAGGTTTTTTTTTTGGTCTGTTTGTTTGAAAAACTACTGGTCATTTTATAATGGTTTCAAAAGGGAAAAAAGTATTTGAATTCATCTTTTTGCTTCCCAAAGCACACATACAATGCAGTCATATTAGCTCACAATTCAGAGTAACTCCAAATTAATGTCCAAAACTCAGTTATTTTGAATTTTAAAAGGTTAAATTATTTTGGAATGGAATTAAAATAAAAAGGTGTACTGCTTATACTTTTTCTTTAAAGCTAAATTAATTTGGATTTTTCTTTTGTAAATTGCACTGCCTTCTACAAGGCCCTTTCAAGAAACTGTCTTTATCCAGAGGCAACTATTAAGATTTTTAAAAGTGTCCAGAAAAAATTTTATTGTCAGAAGAATCAAACAAAGAGAAAGAAAAAAAAATAGAAAGCTCCTTTTAAAAGCAGGACTTCAGAATTTTATTTGTCTCAAAAAGGAGAGCACAGAAATAAGCTATTGTGCCTCAGGACAGCTGTTCTGGATCAGGAACATTCACTTACCTGCAGCTGAGATTTTGGGACGCCAGGCTTTTCAGATTTTGGTTTGATCTTCTCTTTAGGTTTTGGTTTTGAATCTTTGCCAGCACTTAAAAACTTCATGGTTGCTGCAGCGTGTTTGAGGATGCAGTCATTGCTGCAATACACAGAATCGGGCTGAGCCAAATTAAAACAGCCAGGACCAATGCACTTGGATGCACCAGGAGCTTCAATTACCTAGAGATGGAAACAGAGCAAGTTCAAATATCAAAGAGGAAACAACAAAACCAAACCTTTATAATATGTACAAATGCTTAAATATCCTATGCACAGACCACAGCTATGACTGCTAGTGACTTACATGATTGCCAGCATGAAAACATCTTTCATTAATGATATAAACAGAATTTTACTCTTGTAACACACTATTTTCAGAATGTCCTGTATTTTCAAGTGCTTGGTCTGCCCGCAGTGAACTAAGGGAGGCTGGTTTCCTAAATTATCAGATCTCATAAGCCCACAAACGCTTCTGTCTGATCCTTTACATCATGTAAGAAATGTCCTTGACAATGCAGAACTGTTTTTTCAAGAGCAAGATTTCTAAAACACATTTTATATCTCACCAGCAGCAGGTGTCCTCACCCATGCACACAGCAAAAGGAGGAACTCAGCTATTCAGGTGTACAGAACATCCTTGCTCTAGAGGTTTACCAAGTTTAATTTTAGAAGTCTCCAACTTACCTAAACACAACCATTCTCCTAGACAATTCTGCCATAGCCTATATACTTCTTACACACTGAGAAGTTTGCATATGCAATTTGTATTTTCCTCTACTTCACCATTACTCTCCATTTATAGCAAAGTGTAATATACTAAGCACTTCCTCTTCAAATTTTAAGATTCAGAAAATAGCTTATCCCTTAAAGGACATTAGGTCAAAGTCTAGAAATATCTGAAAGCTCTTTAGGCTCCAACATATCATCTCCAGGTATTATACCTTTTAGTCTCACTCTTCTAGATTACTCCTAAAAATGTTACACAAGCCACCTAACACTTGGAACTACTGTACTCTAGACAGCCTCTCCCCCATCAATAAGCTGCAATTTGTAATTACCAAAAGCAACTTTTTCAAGAATATTTCCAGTTAAAAAAAAATACTATTTGCAAAGTGTGGCTTATTTTTCCACAACGAGAAGTCAGTAAGACAGCATTATCTGCTGCAGTCTGATAAAACCTGAGTTTGGGAATTTTCCTATAAAAATTAATCTTATGCTTTCGAATACTTTTCTGTGTGTACACACTTAACTGTGAAATACAAGAAAGAAGTATCAATTCACATTCCCCCCTACTAAGCATCTCAAACTTCAGATTAACTGAGCTGTCATTTCTAACTAAGGTCATTTACTCAGACACTGACAAAACTTTCAGTGTTGTTGTCTGTACTTATAAAATTTCTATGAGTTTTGATCACAAACCAAAACTCTACAGCTGTAAATGCTTAAGGACAGCACCAAAAAGGAGTCTGTCCCAAAGTGCTTAGAAAACTGGTGTAAGAGAACAGATAAACTGAATAATGACTGTCCAGGCACCATAATACAGAGGGATTTCAGTACATAGCAATGATCTTTTTGCCTAGAATGGGCAGGGAATTCTGCAGTAAAAATCACTTATTTCTACCAGCCTTAGAGAGATCTTAACCAAGGTATGAGGGATAGCACAGGGTAAAACACAGGCTTGACCACTAAGTTCTCTCAAAACATGGTACCACCTGGCAAACACCAGTAGAGCAGTTCCATTCCATTTCCAAACGCCAAAAGAATAACTAAAATATAAGCAGTTCTTCCCTAAGAGGCAATGGGTTAATGACACTTATGTTCTTCCTTCACTAAAGGAGAGTAACTTGACAGGAAAATAATATAAAAGAGTAATTGGTGACACTCAGAAACAGAAATTAAAATTAACACTGACACTGTCAGTGAAATGAAGGCCAACAGAACTGGACTCCCAAAACCATTTCTGTATACAAAAAAGTACAAATGTATTAGAAATTGCATTTGAAAACATCTTTGAGAAAAATACTGTTTTCTATACATCTTAAAATAGTAAATATCTATATATTAAGCTCAAACTGTTCTGATCTATACATTCAGCTCTCTATACTGATATGGATAGCTCTGCTATTTAAATTGTGTAAAAGTGGAGGAGTGTTCCATAAACAGTTTGTAGAAAATGTACAACAGAGAGATTCCTCCAGAGAGATGCTTCTACTCAAACTTGTAACACTTATTCTAGGGATGATTTCAAAGTTTAAAGATGAGGCGTCAAAGAACAAATTCATACAGAAAAAATATGAATAGCTGTAGCATTCTAACAGCAAATACACTAAACATGCGCTTCAAGGCATAGTCAGAAAAAAAAAAATGTTCAAGATGTTGGCATTAGCACAGTAGCTGACACACTACAAAGACAACCACTATAGAATGAAGTTTTTAAATTTGTGTACATTTGAGTTGAAGAAGCTTCTTTGCCTGTATTTTGAGTTGGACATGGAACTTGCTACTACAAAACGTAAGCCTCTTGTGTATTCTATGCCGGAATTTGTGATAATTCAAAATACACCTTTTTATGCTAAAAAAGGCAGAACAAGGCAATTCTCTATGTACTAATAACTTTAAGAAGCATCGGGACAAACACCAGAACTTCAAAAACCTAATTGGAAGTAGAGAGGAAGTACAGCCGGAATTAACTCCAACAGATACTTGTCAATGGTAAGTAAAAAGTTTCACTATCATTGAAAATGTCCAAAGTTGTTTGATATTATTTCAAAGCTAGCATAAACTAGTCCATAATTCTAGGGTTTTTTTAATTAAAAGAACACTTATTATTTGACTTCCAAAACAGTATTTATAAAAGGCAGAATAGCACAAAGCATGTAGTGTGGCACTTCCTTACATCTACATAAAACTTTTAAATTCCCCAGTTCAAAAATAACATTCTTAGTTTTAGTTCCTTTACCGATAGAACTACGGATAAACTCCTGCTAAACAGTAATAATCATCAGGTTAAGATTTACAGCCATACAAGTAAGCCATTGTCTCAATGTACTTGGGGAAACAAGAAAAATAAAGAACAATTAAAATACTTACAGGCTGAAATATCTTTAGTTTTTTCTTCCCACTTGGATTTGCAGCTTTTTCAATCCTACCCTTGATACCTTGGTCCTCGACGGATTTTTGTTCAATTGTTCCTATGCTTGTGAATTCTGTGCCATCCACATTTCCTTGCCCCACTTTAGCTTCCTGCTGCTCTATTTCTGAGACCGGCTCATCCTGTCCCTGCAGAATGGTGCAGTTTGGACAGATATAGTCCTCACCATTCCTTTCCAGCAATCGCCCTCGAGCCTCAGAAATACCCACGCAGTCCCCATGAAACCATTCCTCACATCTATCACAACAAATCATAAACCTGAAAAAAAAAAATAAAACAAGGAACAGTAAAACATGGTGAAAAGAAGAGACAGTGTTCACCAGGTATTTCCAGCAGCAGATGTTAGGTATCCCTCTAAAGTACCAGTATACTGCTCTGCCTCACTGTTCATTTCCGTTTCCATTTATCCCCTCTTTTAAGTATCTGTCATAAACTCCACCCCAAACCTCAAACAAACCCAACATGTCATTTACATATACTCAAAAAATAAGTATTAGCATTTAGTTAAATTTTTCATCACAGAAAAATTCCACCTACTTGCACTGCACTTTTAGTTGAAACCTTTGCCTACCTGTTGTTGTGAGGCTGACGACAAATACAATACAGTGCATTTGGGTCATAAATCTCAGATTCAGGTTTGCTTTTGCGCGGTTCTTCGGGTTCCTCATCCGAGATCCCTTTTGTGCCAAGGGCAGGCTTCACCTCCTCCTGAACCTGAAGATCTTCAGTGTTTTCCTCTGACACAACCACTTGACTTGCGACCTCAATGTTGTCTGCAGTCTCAGGCTCTTGTTTGACAGACAACTCAGGCTCAACCTGTTTTTCAGACTGGACGTCCCCTGTTTCTGTAGGATCCTGTTCTGGATTTCTTTTCCTCAGGCGCGTCTGTATGTCCTTCAACGTCAGCTGCGCAGGTTTCTGTTCAACGCGTTTCTTTCTTAGCCTATTCTGCAGTTCCTTTAGCGTTAACCCATCGCTATCGCTATCAGAAGTATCATCATCATCATCATCTTCTTCCTCCTCCTCTTCTTCTTCCTCTTTTGTGCATCTGCTTTTAGAGCCTTTCTGATCCTTACTACTCCTAGTCCTAATCCTCCGAGTTGCAGGTTTTATCTCTGGAGTGCTCTCAACACTGTCTTCTGAAGCGGTTTCAGCATCTGTCGCTGTACAAGACGCCGGTTCACTGGAATCTTCCAGCGTGGTAGGAACAGTCCTCCTTCCTCTGCGTCTCACTGTTGTAAGAAATTCTTCCACTCTTTCCGTTCGCTTTGGTTGCCGTCCACTCCGCCTGAGGTTTAAGCTTTGCTGCTGTTGTGGTTGTTGTTCACTGCAGTCCACATCAGCATCTCCTGCACCTTCTCGCTTGGCGATTGTTGTCCTTCGAAACCCCCAGGTTTTCCTGAACTCCTTACTTGTAGGCTTGATAGTTTTTTGTTCCTCCTCATTGCTTTGTTCACCTTTCTCATCCAAAACTGATGCTAAAAACAAGGGAATAGTTATCAAACTGATGGTGAAGGTTTTATCTTAAAAGATTTTTTTTTTCCAACATATATATATTATCAAAAACAAAATAATTCTATCTCCACCTCATTTTATGACTCTGAAAACAGATAAAACGCTTTCTTGTGAATGTAACGCCACAGCAGTAGCAATTAAATGTGTCATTGAACACTGTGACAACATAAGCCAGCTGTTAAACTCTTCTGTTATTTAAAAATATATGTATATACAGATATACACGCACAATGAACAAATAGGCATATTTTTCGCTCAATTTGAAAGGAAGAAACCTTACCAGGAGAACTATTTTCCATGTTGTCAGTATTAGATTCAGATTCTAATGGCACTGGCTGTGAACTCACAGCTTGTTCCATAGTATGGAAAACACTGTCCCCACCCTGAAAGGCTGAAGAGAAACACAAGGTTCAAAACTCAGATTCAAAAACATTCATAGACTAAGTAATAAATATTCTGATGTAATCCCATTATGTTATTGTCACAAATACTTAACTTTAATTTCAAGCCACTAATAGTAGTCACTGAATACCAACAAAAAGTTGACTGAACTCCTTCAAGGACAAAGCACTAAGTTAAATATATGGGTCTGGACATTATACTGACATTTTATTAAATAGCCTTAGGACTTCTGATATTTCTCAAAAAATCCATTCATGGTATGAACATATTCCACTCCTTTCATGGACATATGAGGTTTTGGATTTTAAACAAAATGTAAAACCAGAGAAATAGCCTAATGTTCCTTCTTAACATAAACTAGGTCTATGTCTTGTCTATTAAACAGTTTAGCTGCTGTTTTTAAGCTGTTTCAGAAACACTTGTGGGTATTCAGGATGCAGGAACACTTTCCCTTCATACTCTAACAAGGTTTACTGGACAGCAGAAACTATACAGAAAAGAACAACAACAACAAAAAAAATCCCCTTTCTCTTGAAAGTCTTTTCCAGCATAGTAGGAGACTCTTATTTGAGAAGACAGACACAGATATGAAACGGCACTTCGAGTAATTCAGGAATAACCTGGTTTGAACGAGTATTAAAGTCAGTATTACATCATGGTGCAATGTTTTAAATGAGCTGCATGCTAGGTAAATGCTTTCCTAAGCAAATGCTGAAACTACGCTTTGCAGTCACTGCAATTCCATTCCCCATGTGAAACCCTAATACATAGTAGTAAGTATTGAACTGGGTGAACAGAAACAGTTCTTTAAAAACAAGACAAGATCTCCCAGCTCTCCCTCTAAGAATGTTTGTTGAAGTAGCTATACGTGTATTCTTGGCTCAAGAATTGCACAGGTTAAGCCAAAAGGGAACAGTAGCAGAATTCCTAAATAGCAGTATTTGCTGAAAGAATCAAAGGCATTTCTAACAGCTGCACATATTACAGCTGCAAGGTTCCAGTGAGCTTCTCCCACTCCTGCAGTGTACACTTCTGATAAACGCCTCCTTATTTCATATACTGCACTAGTTGCATTACTGTTCCGCCTTATCAAACATGACCTCTCTATCGCGCAACTCCTCTTTTTTCTAGTATTATATTTAATGATAATATGACAGAAACATAACTGTCAATGCTATGGAAATTTAAACATCCATGCAGATACATGAAAAAAATTAACACATAAGTTGTAACTTGAGTAATTTCAGTGAGATATTGTAAATGTCGCTGTAAAAGCAGCAGACTCCAGAACATCAATTTAAATAGGAACTAATAACTTTTAATGTTACAGCCAGAATAAAAAGTTAATTTTAAGTCTGTAGAACACAGGTAAAAAGCTGAAATTACTTCAATCCAATATGAAATTAACTTCCCCCCTAAAAAAAACCATTAACTATATTTTTTTTAAACACAACACTAAAATTATATTCACATCAGAAAAAGGCTACAATGGAAGTAAAGGAACAGTCAAAACAGTTAAAGCTTACATCTTTGTTTACCTTGGAAAACGAAGAAATGTTAAAAGCTACAAGCAGAAGTAATCCAAATTCTGAGATTTAAATTCCAGATAAAATGTAAAGAATTAATTAGTCTCTTCAATGTCCTCTGTATGTTTTACCTGACAGAGCATTAGAAGTTTGAGCGGTTCCTCCCTGCAGAGCTGAATGAAAAGCAGAGCCAGAGGAGGGCAGCAAAGGGTCGGAGTCATTCAGCATTATCCAGCCAGCACATGCTGAATCTCCGGATGCAGAAGCGTCAAATCGAGTCTCTGAGCTGCCAGCAGGACCAGATACTGTCAATCCTCCTTTTTCTGCTGGCTCCTGGAAAAAAAAAAATGCAACATAAGGCACCGATATATTTATAAACTTCTTATTGTTTACATACATTTGGAACTGGTTTGCCTCTATTACATCATAAAGTAAACTCTGTTATTTTGCCTTACTGATCGTTTTCTACTTCTGAAAGACACTGAAACTGGAAAGAAAAGTTGAAGTAAAGCAATACCACCTCCACCGCTTACCAACAGTCGAGACCTTTGAAATAAACAAAAAATATGATTGCACTCTGATCAATTCATCTAGATCCCACTGAGACTCCCAAGAACAGTAATAAACTGTAATCAACAAGTCTACTCCATTTACAGTATTTAAAAGCACTCTGAGAATGAAGTTGAATAACCGTATTTTGTGCTATGAAAATGCAGAAATGCTTTTAAACTCCATCCGCATGGCCAAGGTTACAGTTGGGATGATTTACTGGTTTGTACTACATTTCACCACATAAAACACTTGCAGCTTTGAGGATTTAAATCCAAGCAGCTACTCCATGGTTTTGCAAGGTGGGATAATAAAAATTTATAGCGGAGCTTCAGAATTAAGGAATATTCCTTATCACTGTTCCTTTTACTAATACGCTTTGCAATGTAGAAAATTTCAGAAGCTTTATCTGAAGGACAGCAGATTATATCAATAACAACACATACTCCCAAGAACTAACCCTTGGAAAATATCTCAAAACCATTAGGCTTTCATTAAAGCCATCTGAACAACTGTTTATTGCGGGGGTCCCAATTCACATGCAGAATGGCAATGGAACATCAAGTGCTTGCTTCTGAGCTCACAAGAGCTTGAAAATCAGTAGGAAATGCCTGCATTTAACCCAAAGTAGTCTACCAACCTGGAAGAACACTAGAAAACAATTTGAGAGGAAAATGAGGACCAGATGGACTGGACAGGACAGAAAAAGTCACTTTTCAACTGGCCTATAAAATAAATCAGTGAAAACAAAAGAACAAAACCAGACACAGACTCTGTGCGTCAGCATTCTGCAACTAAAGATGCAGGAAAACAGCCATAGTAGGGGTAGGAAATAACTACAACATGAATAATTCTTTCAAAGGAGTAAAAACTTATTGTTAACACTCCAGGTGGGGAGACAAATTTAAGAACAGAATACATAATCCTTCATAGACATGCCAATACACAGCTTGACTTTTCTTTTTAAAAAATACATCATTTTTCTTCAATTCTCTCAAGCCCCCAAATCTTGAAGCACCTTTGCTGTTTAGAAACACGTTTTATTTCTTAAGCAACTATCATCTCTAGGTATTCTCCAATGCCATGTCACTGTCTCAACAATAAGGAGAGGGGAAAAGACAAAGCCCACCCCAAATCTGATTTTCATCAGTGCATCACTTTATTATTTCACAAACAATAAACCTCAAAATTTGCATGACTCTGGCAAAGCAGAATTAGGAAAAAAATTAGTGTATAGCTACATCCACATCAGTATTTCCTTGCCCTCTACCTTTATTAGGGATTATATACATTATTCACATTCTTTCCCTCAGCTAACTATTCCCACTCCAAAAAGAGAAGAAAAAAGAAATACAATAGAATAAACTAATTTTCAAGTCCCTCGTGCTATATCTCATGGTATTGAATACCTGCTCTAATATGTATTTTGGTCCATTGTCTGAATCAGTGATTATATCCAGGGAGTCAGTCACTGATGGCTGAAGACAGTCTGAGTTTAAAGCACCTTCTTCCGTTCTGCTGCTCTGCAATAACCTTTCAATCTCCCTGTTCAGAATCTCCAACTGATCACACATCACGCAATTTTTAAGTGATATGCCTAAAGGAAGAGGGGAAAATCAGCTAATCACTTCTTGTTCAACTCTAATATTAAACTATGAAAACAAACTATGCCTTTAGAACATGCAAAAAGTGCATCCTATTTGAATAATTTATCCAGTAACAAACTAAAGAATTATCTAAACTATTGTCTTCCCAGTGCACAATTAGGTATTCAACACATATAATAATAATTGAAAATTAGGAGATTCTATGCAAGAATCAGGCTGTTTTTTGCATTACTACATTTCATTATTACCTGTATTATTACCTCTATTACCTACAGGAAAAAACTTCAACAAAACTGCAATTTTAAAATAATGACAAATTTGAGAAGTATAAAAATTCCATACACTTAAAACACTAAAATTGCATACCCCCTACACTTGCTATAAAATGCTTGGTTTCTTAGTATTATTATTTAGTACTTCCATTTTTTCCTCTTGCCATTTGGCCTATATTATTTTTCATGAAAAACAGAATAAGTTTCAATCTTATTTGTGATGAATCTGCTCTTGCAGAACTGCATCTTAATGCAGGTTAAACTTAAACACCTAAAAGGAGCTGAAAAATCAAAGATTATAAAAACATAAAAGTACAAAGCCTTAACTCACAATTACACTTTTTAAACCTAACAAACCTGCTGGCACTTCCAAGCAAACGTTCTACTAACTGCCTGCAAAAATATTTACTACAACATAAGACAACTTTGGAAGTCTTCAAACATCTGTTTCTCTTCCCAATCAAGTGTGATTTTTTTGTTCATTTTGTTCTCCAGTTTGCTCTTCAGTTGTAGTTGAAATGCTGACAGAAACATAAGCTGAAGCAGCAAACTGTTTATCTTGTTTTAAAGGAAGTGAATGTCCATGATCAACTTAATCTTATTCCTCCTAATACAGCAAATTAATCACATTTCTCAAACTGGCAGTTCTAGCTAGAAACTGAAAATTATTGTACTTCCCCGAATAGACAACTCCTACCAGCATCATCCTGCCTTGCTGCCACATCACCTACAGAAAGGATATTATGTACCTTTCGAAAAATTGAGGCAAGAATCTCAAAATCATGTCAATAATAAACATATACACTGTTGCTTATTCAAAAAGTCCCCTAGTTTTGCTTAGGTTAGCAACATTGTGATAAGTGATCTCCATTGTGAACAGGTGTAAACTTTTAAGGCCTACTATAAATAAAGTTAGAAACAAATCAAGTTTCTTAAAGGAAAAAACTCTCATCCCCCTTCCCAGATGAAGAATGCTTTGCCAATACAAACCCTAAGTTGATTTAAATGGTTACATAAAATACACTCCAGGTCCTCATTAAACAAAGGATTCACAGTGCTTATTAGATCCACGTTTATGGACTATGAAGAACAAAGTACAACCCTATGCTACCTGAGCGGCTCCTGTCCTGCTCCCTTCTCCCATGCTCAGTGACATGGTCTCTGCCACACAAATAGTCGCCTGACTCCTCAGTAGAGACTCAGCTTCTGAATCCAGCAGAAAATGAACCCAAAGTGCAATCCAAAAGTATAAAAAAATGAACATCAGAACCAGTGTAAAAACGTGCAAGAGGGAGAGAGAATAAGATGCCCTCATGCAGGCTGAGCTGGTGCAGGATCCTGCTGCTCTCACTGATCTAAAAGTGGAGTATAAAGCCAATGCACAATATCTTGATAAAGAATATTCAGCCAAGAAAGCATTTATTCAGGTTTTTCCTCCCCCATTAGTTTGCAGGTAAAATGCTCTGGTTCCTCCAAGTTAGGCACTTGAATTCATGCTGGAACCTAAACTCCAGAAGCAATCGAAGCACAAAAGTATCCTGCCCTAGAAAATTCACAAAACTGTCACAAGCTTTTAATTTCAATTTGAACAACCATTCTTAAGCAGTGACAAACCCAAAACGACAGGGCTGCCCACTCTGCAAGGCTCCAGAAACCATCACCCATGTTCAGCATCCCTCTGGATTCCCTAACTACTGCAAAACCATAAGGTTTTTAGTATATATGGCTTGAAGAAATTTCAGAGCAGTATCAGCAGCAAATCTAAGAGACAGAAAAGATATTCCCAGATTCCAAAACCTGCTACTGCAACACTACTTGTTCACAACACATATTAAAGTCCATCCTCCAACGTGTCTTTATTAATCCATTAAAAAAAAAAAGAGAAAGCTTTAATCTTTTTTCTGTAAATATATTTTTACTCTCACTTTCAAACAAAACCTCAAGAAAGGCATTACTGCTACCTATTGCCATCTTTGTAACTCACAGTTCGCAGATCTCAGGCAAGAAGGAAGGGAGAGAGATTATCTCAGCCAGGAACACAGGCTGAGGGATGTTAACTGCAGGACACACAGCTTGAAGACACCTGCATCTGCTGATGCTGACTTAATATTAAGCCCTTTTCGGGATATTTAAAAAAAACATTTTAATCTGATGAAGACAGAGCAAAGCTTTTAAATAACACCAACGTTTCCCCATTTTTTGTGTGTTTACATTTTTAGGCAAAGGCCAAATCAACAAGTTACCAGCAAATATACATTCAAGTCCGTATCTCCACTTTTATTTTTTCTCTCATTTCCCTGAAGAGGTAATAAAACATTCAGTGTGTCCACTGACTGCATAAAGATTTTGTCTTTTCTAGAACTTGTCATTTTAACTGCACTAAGAATTCTCTGTCTCAGCCAGGAAGACTTCACTCTGAAAACAAAGGCTCTTGAAAGACAGCTTAGTAATAAAACCTTTAAGATGAACTAAAAAAATCCAAAAGAAATAATTTCTCCTTCATCTGAGGACCCGTGTACCAAAAAGAAACAAACAAAAAAACCCACTAACACCACCTATGCCAATATTCAGGGTAAATTCTTCAGTTTCAGCTTGCTAGCTATTTTATTTAGTTTTTTGAAGAATCTATTTGAAAGATTAGTGATCTTTATCCTGTTATTAATGTTAATCCTCATTGTCAACAGCTTGATGACAAAATATGCTGCCCCTTGTTCCATGTTCTTGGATGTTAGCACTCCTCCATACTCAGCCAGTTTGCTGTAATCTGCACAAATTCTGGTATCTCGTTATTAGAGAGTACACAAGCACCTTGCCTGAACACTTCGGTGATGTTTTAGATACATTACGGAAATCCAGTGGCCAGTGCCCAAGGACAGGACAGAAATCTCAACCACAATGGCCAATAATATAAGGCTCAAGGACTGACGGCATCTACAAAGAAACTGAAAGCATAAGAGCCTTATACCATCTAGCTTTTAAAAGCAAATATCATTCATCAGTGAACAGTGTCATCTCCACATCCAGACACAAATCCAGTCTGTGCCAGGATACAAGATATTGGCTTCAATTAGAATGACTTGTAACTGGCCTTCAGTATATTTTTCTGTGAGTTTCTTCAGAATTAAAAGGCTTGACATGCAAGATATTTGTCTGGAATGAAAATATCCAGGATAGGCTTCTTAAATGTCAAAACTGCAGAATGTTTTGAACAGGACAGAAATCATCCGTTCCAGAATGATATAACAAGTGACACTGTTTCCTTGCTTTATTCCCTGTGAAGGAAGCACTGGGCTTGGCCAGAGTTAGAAAATTCCTAATAAGCAAACATATTAATATCATGTGATACAAAAAAAATTGTCTGAGAACTCATAAAAGGACGTAATTTCTGGTGCAACTAAAAGAAATGCAAGTATGGCTGAGCTGATGCTGCTCCCACTCAGAAGACTAATCCCATTGAAAATTACTCTGCATCCCTATTTGTGAAAGATGACAACAGGGGAATCTGTATTCTTTCTACTAAGCAGCAGCAAAATTAATCCCTTGCATCAACAAGCATTACAAAAGCAGCCCAAAGGAAGTCAATAGGGCAAAACCTACTTTGTACATAAATGAGCAGCTCCATTCTGACCACGGACAAAAGGTCCAATCCACTGACCCCTGAGAACAGCAGGAAACAGGTTCTGCACCCGTGCTGGAAAAAGCTCCATAACACAGGGTTGTGGTACAGTTCCCTCCCTCTGCTCATCCACCAAAGATGCAGGAGCAGACTACTTAGATGAGAAGCAAGGGAAAATAAGGTGATGAAACTTAAATGTTTCACCGCTCCTCTGAGGAGAACCCGCTTGGTTCAAGCCTGTCTTAAGGCTGGCGCAGAGAATCCCTGACATTTGTAGGTGCACATGAGCAAGCACAGACCTGACAGAACAGTCACATCCATGCTAAAGATGCTCTGATTGTACAGTGCACCAATTCTTCCCACAACTAGTACATGGTCTTTTATTTTCATATAAAATGTATCCACTGCTTAGTGATTTAAGTATTTTCCTTCTGAAAGAGGAAAACACCTTTCAGAAAGTTGTGAAATGGGAATGTTGTAACAAGAGAGAAGTAATGAGAGTTGAAGAGTGTGCAAGGCAGCAGCTGTAAGGCTCATTTCTGGATGTGAGGAAACATAAAACTCCTGTGATCTTGAACCCCTTCCCTGCCCCCCAAATAATTTACTATCTCGCTACTTGACTGCTATAGATAAGCTGCAGTTAAAGGTCGAAAGTCCAGATATCCCTGGTAAATACAAAGATTCTAAGCCAGGAATAAGTTACATTTGAAAGATCACGTTAAAATAAAACTTGCATAAAATTAAGTATTTCACTGCTTGTAGTTAGACATAGAAGAATAAAACCAAACAGAAATAATGCTACAGAAAATGTAACACTTACCTGTGAACACTATGCTGGCTATAAACACACTAAATTAATTCCAAGACTATAAACAAACCCACAACCTCACATACCCACAATACTAACACCTTAAAAGTGCTAGCTAATTCCTTCCTATTCTGGACTCAATATATTATTCCCATTTAAAAAAATGAATACATTAACACGTTTCAAAATTTGCATGGTGTAGATTAAGTAATACGTAATTCATTAATACAGTCATGTTCCTCAGAAATAACCCATCCTAATTTAAGAAATGTGTACTCTTCTTAAATAATGCATTACAGGCAAATATGAGCAGTGCTATATAGCCAAATTAGGGCAAAGTACCACCATGATCTAGTTTTAAGGGTGCTTTTAATATCCCAGTATTTCAACCTCAAATGCACAGAACACAATATTGTCAAGGATGGCACCACTGACACCTACAATTCAGTTCACATCCCACTCTTCCACTCAGACCTGCTGGTTCTTCCCTCACCTCCCCACCTCCCTTCACAAAGTCAGGTTTCAGTGCTTGTAAAGCCTCATTTTTCAGTAACTGGGAAGCACTGGGTAGTAACCCATCTAAGTTCCTACCAAAAGTAATGGAAGAGAACTGACTTGGCTAGCATGGGAGATCAGGCTGCCCCAGGATAGAAATAGTTGCACGGGACAGGGGGGGAGTGGGGCAGAAAAATAATTAATTCAGAGGCTTCTGCATCTCTGTTGAAACCTCCTTGCTCAATCTCACTGACATTTTATCACAGAACTTTTGAAGGTACTCTTAGGACTTTGTGGCTTCATGATGTGGTACCACAAATAATTCAGTAGTGTCCATCACTACCACCTTTCTACTGTCAGACATGCCTGGAAAACCACAGAGACCATTTCAATGAAGTTTTGTGGTTTGCAGACTTTCTGACTTTGAATGAAGCTTTTTTTTTTTGCTTGGTGTTGAAAAATTATTTCAAATGTTCATGGTATGGTACAAAACATTTGTCCTGTCTTGGTACAAGAGCCCCCATTAAGTGCACGTTTACATGACACCAAGTACTAGCAAGATGCAGTGCTGATGCAAACCACCTAATAAGATTTAAAATACAAACATTAACTACTTTTTTTTAATCCCCAAAGATGCAAAAACAAGTGTTCAGTTTTCTTCTAGACTTTTCTCTCATGAAAAATGACTCAGACTCAATACGTTTTAAACTCCATAAGACCACTTTTTTCCACTTGAGAAAGGTATTGAAGCAATATTCTAAATTGACAAACTTCATAGCAAACCAATTTGACAGCTTACTTTTAAAAAGAATTAAGCAAATAGATTCGTTCCAAGAAGTTAAAGAAACAGCTTCCCTTAAAAACAGTAAATACATTCATCTGGTCTCTGTACTTGTAATAATAAATTATCCATGCCAAATTAAAATGTCTTTAGTCAGCCATTATTATAAACACTCTCTACCGTATGTCTGAAACTAATAGATACACCATCACCCTTCCCATGATTTCTGTCAGGCCGTTCACTTACCTTGTGTGAGCCTCCTAAGGAGGCCAGTGCCTCGCACGACGGTAACTGCACGCACAGGACAGCAATCCCGCACCTGTGCAGTGAATGTGGGACCTCCTGGAAGTGTTGAATTCAATGTGTATGCACAGAACCACATCACCACACACACACAGCACAGACTGGTGCGCAGCAGTTAGAACAGACAACGAGCGACTCCACAGTACAACATAACTACTCCAACAAAAATGCATGAAGTAACTCCCTGGTTTATACAACACAAAATACACACACACACTGAAGTTTATTTGGATGTCTTTCAAACTAAAAAATCATCTTCTCAAGTAAAACATTTTTTAAAATGTCTTCTTTCAAGTTGTGTCATACAGGACCAGAACAGTCGAAAAAAATAAATCAAAGGAAAGGACGGATGGACCACTCAGGAGGTAGTGCAGCAGAATGAAGACAGCAACAGGTATTACAAGTGTACTTTATTCTGGATAAGCAGCAAAGAGTGCTTCTTTGAACCAGAGTGAAGTTCCCACTGCTAAATTCAGCTAATAGTGCTTTCTCACAGAAACATTCAAGGCACTTTAGCAGCAGGCCCACCAGTAATCTGGCAAACATGAAAATTTTATTTAATAGTAGACGAGACTATGATCGTATCTACACTAGAGATGTTCACTGTCACAACTGCAGAAGTCAGGAATGTTAAGGGTACAACCCCTAATCAGCAGAGAGCTGGCTAATGACATCTGCAGAATGGTACTTTTACCTGTACAAGTGGTGTGTTTGCAGGGTGGGTACAGGTGTGCACCTGCCTGGTGCAGCGCAGGTTTATCACTCTGGTGCACACGGAATAACTAACAAAGCTCTATCAACACACGAGTACGGGCCCTTCCAAGCAGGGAAGCAGTTTATCTCAGGAGGAAGTAAAGACTTTGAAAGTTCACTCAAATTCCTTGAATGAAAAAAGTTACATTAGCAAACAGATTCTAAGATGCTTTTGCCAGCACCGCTCAGCCTGTCAGGAGCTGGGCAAAGAACTGGAACTGACAACTGCACTGACAGAACTTTAGCAAAAATCAAACTTTAACATGAGGCACTTACGACCATGCACATCTGCCAACCTGCAGGTCTGTAATTGTGTTTGATACACGAGAATTGTATTCAGTTTATTGTTTTCTGCATTTGAGGAAACATTAATTTTAAGGTGAAAGAAAAGTATTATATACATGACATTGGTATTTTCTAGTCCTAAGCTTCAGGAGAGCTTAGAAGACTAGACAGGTACACTGTTGTGTTACTAACAGACTGACATTTGGCTTTTTTGCTACTCCTATAATACCTTCTGAAGCCTTTTATTCACATTCTACTGAGTAAGCTAATCCCATACCTGACCTAACAACGAATATTTACCTAAAGGCAATAAAATAAAATTTAATTTTTTGGTCAGGTTTATTTCTGCTTTCAGGGTCTGAATAGTATAAGCAAAAATGAGATGGCAAACAGATTTTGCTCATTAAGAATAGTTGTGAGCAGAATCACAAGAGTATAGGTAGTTCTTTTTTTCTCATTTCTCTTTTACATAGATTAAGGGGGAAAAAAGGCAGCCTTCTGTGGTCAAAAGCTTAAACTAAAAAACCAAACAGAACCATCTCTGTACAAGAAACCTTTTAAAGGTCCTAGTACAAGCCAACTTTACAAGCTACGGTCCTAAGTTTAGGCAACAGAAATATCAAACTTTCATTGTTTCTTTTTCCATCACCTTGAATAAAAATATTTTACAAACACATATTACTTACTTTCCTAATGTTCAATTTCTGCTACTGAACTTGACCTCTTCAAGTGCACTGAAAATACATTTTCGGCAACACAGTTCAGTTCCTAATTTTGCTTAGAGTTTACTGTGAGAACACAGATAATGCACATTTAGTCTTTGTGCCTTAGCTCCTTAACTGGCAGTAAGATTTTTCCTAACCTCAAAGTCCATCAATGCTCCTGATACCACCATCGTTCATTAATGCGAAATATTCACTTATTTCAGAAGCTGCATTAGATAAAAACTTAATAGTAGTACAACCCTCAAAGTGTTAACTGACAGTTGACTAAAGATTCTCCTACTGAGGAGAAAAGCCTGACAGCGCACAAAAAAGCCACCGGTTCTTGCATAAACTAGATCAATCTTACTTAATATTAAAACACTCTCCTTAAATATCCTATCACTGTCCTACTACTTGTAGCACTACAAAAGATATCAGGCAGAAAAAGCGCACTAGAGCATAAAACTAGTGCAGATAGACACGACCACTTCTGTCAACTAAAACCATCTGATCTTCCTCTTGCTGATTTCAGTCCCTTCTTCAATCAGTACATTTTACAAACCCTCAGCCTAACTCCTATAGTCCTGCCCTTCCTCTCTCCGCTTAGTATTTCTAGCTGAATTTTCAGGCTGTACACAGAATTAAAATTGCACAGTTGTAAGTTACAACTATAAAAACAATTACTATCTTAAAACAGAAACGAATAACATAAGCTACTGCCAGAAAAATCTTAGTAGTGAAGCAGGATTAATTAGATCAAACGCTGCCTTTTGATGAGTCCACCACTGAAAAATATTTATTCAATTTTATTTACTATTTTGGACTCATACAATTCTATTAGCATTGCTTTGGGGAGTTTCAGGCTTGTTTGGTTTTTAAACTCAAGCAACATCTTAGTTATATCACATGCACCCTCCAAAGCACTGTGTGAATTATCCCTATTATTTTATATTTGAAAAATTTTTAAACCTATAAGTATTTTGTAATGCATATAAATTTGTAGCAGAGCAAAAACTTCATTTACACACCCATAGAAATCAATGAAAACACCCCTTACAAACAAAACAACACAGAAACTTTGTAAAAAAAAAAAATTAAATGCTAGTCTTGAAATCAACAATTATTTGATTTGCAAATCACTGGAGTCATGTGGTCTCAAAGTAGGCTGAAGGGTAACATAAGCCTTTATTCTTCCACCAAAGTCCATTAAAAAAATCCTTTATGTGCAATATGTTCCTGGAACCATCAAGGGAAAAAAATTTAAGGCCTGACCGAACAGCTATTTTGAGTGTACTTCTACATTTATTCCTACAGAAAGTTCCAAATGTCAAAGAACGCTAACAAGCAGCTGGCATGCATAAAAGTGGAGCAGAACCCAAAATATCTATTACAATTAACACAGTATATGCTACACTTATACTGTAACTACACATATCATTTTTCATTGACCAGCAATTAAATTGCTTAAAAAGCTATCAAATTGTTTGTAGAAGCAGCAACACAGTTGAAGCTAAACCAACTCAAATTACCATTTAAGAAAACTGTGTAAAACACAAACAAAAAGCAGCGAAAAAGTTCTCATAAAATAAAGCAAAATATAGCTGAATATCAGCTGCCAAGGAATTTACTTAAACAAGGCTGTGATGATTAAGTATTCAAAGCAGCTATTTCTGCAAAAAACCTCAAAGATTATGCATTAAAAACTAGAGAAACTATGAATGCTATATATATTCTTTTGAGTTAAATAAAACCAGCATGTTACACTGTTCTGAATTACTGAACATACAAACAGCAGGGAGAGTGTAACACACATTTTGTAACATGTTAAAAATATTGTAACGTTCTTTCTAAGCTAAAAAGGTAAAATCTTCTTAAACCACTACCAAAATATAGCTATCACTTGGAGGTATAAACTGGAAGTTAACTGTATAAAACGAATTTGGGTCACCATCAAAGAATGGCTTTTGCAAGCCAAATAAAATAAGCAACTCCAACTACCATCACCTCCAAGAGACAGTATTTAATAGTGCAAGGCATAAGGATTAGTTATTGACAAGGAAATTACTGAATATTTAAAGCCAGCCAGCCATTACTACAGTCTAAAAATCCAACCCCTCCTCTTTTCCCCTGCGAGAAACGTGATAAAGTTCAACTTTTGTTGTATAACTCACCAATATGGAGATCACCTCCATCGCCCGGGAAAAAGTCACCTCAAAGCAGGTTAATTTTACCCCCACCCTCCGAAGCCCCCCAGCCCCGGGATGAGTTTTCGGGTGGGTTTCTCGGCTCCCCCGCGGCGATCGGCACCGCCAAGGCCGCCGCCGCCCCCGCCCCGCCGAACCCCGGGGCCGCTGCTACGGCAACGGTGACACCGAGCGAGAGAGGCGGTTAAAGGCGGTTAAAGGCGGTTGCGACGTCAGGGAGCAGCTCGCCGGCGTCCATCGCCTCACAGCACAAACCGTCCCCTCTCTGTCTCTCCTCACAAGATGGAGGAGCCCGCCTTCCCGCCCGCTCCGCCCGGGGAGGCGGCGGCTCCGCTCCGGCCCAACCGCCTTATCAGCTCATGGGGCGGCGGCTTTTGGCTCCATCCGGGGGTGGGGGGGCCGCATTGAGTCGCCGACCTCCTCTGGAACCGGGCCAGGCCTCCGGTGTGCACGTACCCTGCAGCCGCACCGGCGGTCTCCTGAAAACAGGCCGCGCTACCCCCCCTCACCGCCCCCCTCGCGGTCCCTCCGGCCGCCCTGACCCGCACCACCCGCCTCCATTTTCTAGTCGAGCCCGAAGGCGTCCAGGCCGCAGGAGGCGGTTGCCTCTTTTCCGCGACCTCCTCCGCCGCAGAGGCGGCCCCGTTCCCTTTCTCCTCCCGTGCCGGTGCTTCTCCGGCTGCCTCCCTCACTCACCGCGGGGAGGGGGTGAGGGGGATCTCGCCGCCGCAGGTCTCAACCGAGCCGAGCCGCCATTTCCTCCTCGCAACCGCTCCCGAGCGCTGGGCGGGGACGCTCCTCCCCCGCTACCATAGAGACCGAACGGGCGGCCAACGGCTGCCTAGAGCGCCCGCGCCGCGCTTCGCTTTTGCGCACGGCACCTCGGAAGACTTCGGTTGGCGTTGGCTCCGCCCCAGCGGCGCGTGCTCCCTCACGGCGGGGAGCTGGGCGGGAAAAGGGCGGGCGGTCGCTCCTGCCCGGTCACCCCTTGTTCAGACATACCCCGCTCGCCCTTCTCCGCCTCCCTCCAGCTCCAGGGGAGGCTGAGCCGTTCCCCACACAGCCGTAGAGACGAGGCTGCCCGCGGAGTCCCCATGCCGTCAGCTCTAGTCAGCCAGACGCTGCTGTTCCTGAAGCCACTGGGGAAAACTCGAGGCAGGCCACCCTGGTCACCTCAGGGCTTCTGCTGCAGATGAGTTCTAGAGATCAACAACTCCTGCTTCCAGCTTTCTTACCAAAACATGGGGTGATATTACCCCACAGGAACGGCAGTTTTATTCATTATTGGAGAAGTTGCAAGTGCCAAAGCAAAACCACATTGTAGCAGCACTAAATACTTTTCTTGCTTACAGTGAGACTTCTCACACAGAAGTACAGCTTTGTCACAGGATTGACACAGCAGAGGAGCTCACCTGCTGCTTGCAGGCCCAGCTGCTCACAGCAGCTTTGCTTCCCACCTGTCCTCATTCCATGGTGGTTTTGTTTTTCCTATTCTACTCCATCTGCTTTAGAAAAATCAAACAGCAATTGCCGCAATAACACTTTCCCTTGGGTCCAAAGTACGGGGTGCTGTGGAAGGGAAGCATTCACTGGATCAGCTTATCCACTGCAAGGAGACTTCCCAGTAAACAAACCCTTAAAGGTTGGGCTACTGAAAATCCAGGATCCAAGCTGCTATAAAGAGTTACAGAGAGTTAACTCCTATTGTTCCCACTGTCAGCATTTGTGATATTAACCAGCAGAAACGCCTGCAAATCACAACTGCTGAGGGGTCCCAAGGGACCAACAAGGCCATGCAAACACTCCTGACCTGAACATCTGAGGAGCCTTTCAGGCAGTTGGAAATGTGAGGTTTGGCTCTTTGATTGACCCTGATCCTGCACATTTTTTCTTATAGGTTGATAAAATTGATTGCAGTTGGATTCCAGATGGGTGCAGTATTTACTACAATTAAGGAGTGAAAACATGAGGAAACAAACATACTTAGCATTAATTCTATAGAATTACAGGATTCTATTGAGTAATTTGATTATATCTTTTGGAAATCTGCATTCTAAAGAATACTCTGTAGAAGACTTCTGGTGGTAAAACCTCAGGATAATGTTGGAAAAGCTACTATTAGCCTTTTTTCTGATAGCATAGTCAGCCTCTTTCTCCACCTGTAAAACTGGACAGTATTAATACTTACTTCACACAGGAACACCAAGAGGTGTGCAAAAGTACAAGACACCATTATTAAAGGCAAACAGAAGTTCAATTTTTACTTTGCAGCTACAGGGCTACAATAAATCAAAAACACATGGAGGGGAAATACCTTGTGATTTGGTAAATCAAGCTGCACTGTGATTTATGCCCTGGGAAAAGCTGATGAGATGTTGTTAATAGACAAATTTAGCATCCAGGGAGTGCTCAAACCCAGGAATTACACACCCAGGGAGAGGGAACATGCAAAACAAGGAATTGCACACCAACAGTGAACAGGGGATCCCACAGTGAAACTAGTATTAAATGCCTCTTACACACATTTAGTAAGAGGCTTACACTATCTTAACATAATACTGATACACTCTACACACCCAGTGAACACCAGCTAAAGCACATTAACACTTTCAACCCAGAAAAAACTCAGTTTTTGTGTTACAGCCCAAATCAGTATCTACCTCTGCTGACTAAGCACCTGTGTCACCTTCACTTAAATGGAACCCTCAGCACCTCAGTTCTTCCCCTGCTTCACTCCCTTCCTAATTATTTTCCTGTTAGAGCCAGATTTCCCTTAATTTGGGAAATTTACTCCTGGGCTACTTGTCTGAATCTGCATTGTCCTCGCAGCACGCAGAAGGAGCTTTTTTTGTGAGTTTAGCACATCACTCAGAATAGAGTGAGTTTTCTTTCAGTTTAGGTCTCCTCTCATATAACTTGACAATAGCTTCTAACTGGCTTGAACTGAAAACATTGCTGGGCAATCCTAGCATAGATTAATGACTATCAATCAGCTTCTAAAACAGCCTAATAAGCACCTTATCTATCTCTCCTTCTTAAACACCGGATAAGCTTATGCTGAGATATCTACAAATCCCTCAGCACTAACTCTCCTTAAAACTTTTTTCCACTGCTTTCCAAAACCTTTTCCACTAATAAGCGGTCCGTACACTGAAACTGTCCTCTGCAGCTGACAGAGCTTTGTTTATCCCTTGGGTTTTCCTAATTATTCATTTTTAAACTTTAGGTGTCTACAAATTGCCCTTACTTATATTTGCAGTGTGTACACAATGGTCTTTACACGTGACCCATGAAACCATTTGTGACGGGCACCTTTGTGTTGCAGAGTTGTCTCCCCAGACACCTGGGGTGTCACTTGTCTCACCCACCTTTCCCTTCACCAAGGTGGTGACCTCTTCCAGTGTTTGAAGATGCAAAGCCCTTAAATACTTACTTTATGTTCACCCTTTCTCTCAGTCCTTCCTCACTCAATGTTCTCAGGAGCCAATCATTTCAGCAGCCAGGTAAAAGCTAGAGACAGAGTTAGCCCATGAAAAGAGTAGGGATGAGTTCTCTTCACTCCTCCATTTCTAGCATTGTTTTGCCCTTTTTTTTTTTTTCAACAGATTAATAATTTAAAGTCAGAAAAGACTAATTTCTGTTGGCTGTGCTCCAGCTTTACCTTTTTTTTTGGTAGAAAATGGCCTCTGTCCTCAGAGTTTAGCACATCACTCAGAATAGATATGTCAGGTGTTCACTGCAGTGTACCTTCTGCATCCCTGATTCACCGAGGCTGCCGATACTTCATTTGTCATAAAGACTACAAGAGCACAGAGAAACACTTTACCAAGAGTTTATCATCTTTAAATAAATAAAGCAATCCCCTTTCTTACCAGATGACAAACTTCCAGATTCTTTTCCTTCCAATTCTAGGTAAACACTCTTCCTCCCCCTGCAATATATACATTTTTTTTTTCAGGGATTTTTTTTTTTTGACTTCTCCAGGAATTAGTGATTTTGGTTTGGGATTCAGTCTAATCAACTCCAAATATCAGCCATCAAAATACTTTTTTGAAATTAGGATTTATCAAACCTTAATCCATACAGAAAATTCTATAAACTGCACTGAATTAGTTACTATATGTTTCTTTCAATCTCAGTTTTGTAGTCTTGCCAAAAAGTTCAACTTCCCATGTTATTACTGCCCTCATTTCAAGATTCTTGCAGGACTATGGCATCTTGAAGCTACAAGATAGTTTCCCAAGAGCAAAGCAGTTTGTTTCCATGCATTCTATGATTCTATGCCAAATCTAGAGTCACAAAAGTATCCTGCAAGGTTTTCCCTGAGTAATGAAAGAAAGGTTTGGTTCCAACTTTGGGGAGAATGTAAGGGCTTTTAGTGCTAAGAAAAGGAGGAATGATATAGGAAGCTTTTTGCACAGCTTTGTATTTTCCAACTCCCTTCTTAATTTTGTGAGGTTTAACAAAGAACAGCCATGCAAATTTGGTATTTCCAAGTCCTTGAGTATGCCAGGCTACAAAGCACAGGGAACATAAATGTTCCTCTTCACTAAAGACAGCAGCAGGTATTGTACATGGGATGATTAAACATTTATTCAGTGAGATACAAGTTAAAAAGAGGGGAATACAGAAGGTGACTAGGCAGACTTTTATCAGGAGTTAGTATAAAATGTGTCATTTATTACTCAAGATACTGCTCAATCACCCACACATGCAGAGTTTCCATTGCACTCAAGGTCATTAGTAGGGGGAAAAAAGCCCTGTATCAAGATAAAGGAATATTGGAAGTTTTTGTATACTTAGGATTTTATCACTTTGGGCCAATACTACCATCAAAAAAGATGCCACTACAAGTAGCACTGTTTACTACTATTTAACCAAATACAAACAATTCAAGCATTACAAAGTCACTTTGTTTTCAGACACAGTAAGAAAATGCCTCAATAGTAACATTCCAAGTATGTTTGTTGCCAACTAAGGTGGTTATAAGGCCTCTTCTCTCAAACAAAAGCTCAGTTTTTAAGGTTTGACGTTACTGAAACCATCAAAAAACTACAGAAAGCATATGAAAGGGGAAAAGAAAGGAGAACGCGGCTGGCCATGGTATTCTGCACAAAAACATTACAAACTTATTTTTGTTAACATTAGGGTCAGGAGAAAAAACCAAAACACCTCCTAAAAATAATTGTAAAAAATCCTAAACTATTTTTCACAACAAGCAAAACCACAAGTCAGGAGCTGGTTTTACCCCATTTCTACTTTGCTTTAGCTCAGGTACAATAAAGTGGTAAATTCTTGTTGCATTTGATTGAAAAAGCAGGTGTCAGCACCACACCACCAAGTAGGCTGCAAAACAGTACCTCACGCATTTTTAGCTTACTTAGTCAATATATTATTCTACTTATTGGAAAGCGATTACGCTTACTCTTTACCTGTAAACAGCAATTGTGGTACGAATTACACTCTGTTGTCTCCCCTCTGCTCGGGGTGCGTTTCCCTCTGTAAAAAAGCCAAGAAATCACCCCAGAGAGAAGCTTCTTCCTCCCCTCGTCCTCTTTATGGAAATCTCCCGAAAAACTCCGCCTTTTAGGGAGGAGCTGACAAGAACCAGCCAGGACAGCTGAGCCACAGGGAGATTTACAAACCCCCTGCTTCAAAACCAGAGCCTGAATGTTGGTATTTCCCAATTAGTGAAATTCATTGCGATAAGTTTTTAGATTAAAGCCTGATCGATGGGATTCCTTGTCACACTGTAGCTTTGTCACGTGGCTAACGACTAATGGCATGTATTGATATATATATATATATATGTAATATTTATATTGGAGGCTCTTTGTCCACAACTCTGCAGTCTTTATAAACGTGGAGGTTTGTCTGGGGAAACAAGTTAGAATAATAAATTACTGATTACATTGTGGCTTTTCTCCATTTCAATGTAGGAAAAATTGTAACAGAAGTGAGGTTTGGAGGCTGCACTTTATGGCATATGTACAAAAACAAGAGTGAAAAATGAGTAATTGTATCCATATCCCCCCTCTGTGTGAAATTATGTTTTTCTGAGGAATACCATTTGCAGCATTTCACACATAAAAGTACCTCTTAAGCCTGTTTTTCGTTTAAATCTGTAAATCGAAGTGTCGCCTCGGACTTTCTGGGGAGTGCTTTGACTCACAAACCCCACTGGATCTTGCCACAGCAGGTTTATTAACTCAGCAGCCAATGTGGATTTTTGGCAGAGATCATAAATCGGAGCCCTCAGCCCCCGCGGTTCACAGTCCAGCCAATCGACAGTCATGGATATTGGTGGAACTGTACAACGATACACCGGGCTGGGATCTATAGCTGCCCTTCTACAAAGTTGGTGAAGGGTTTGGAGAGGAAGCTGTATGAGGAGTGCCTAAAGTTGCTCGGTTTGTTCAGCTTGGAGGAGACTGAGAGGAAACCTCATCATGGTTACAGCTTCCTCGCAAGGGGAGGAGGACGGGTGGGCATGGAATTCCTCGCTTTAGTGACCAATGACAGGACCTGAGGGAATGGCAGGAAGATGTGCCAGGGGAGGGTCAGGCTGGACATTCAGAAAAGGTTCTTCACCCAGAGGTGCTGGACACTGGAACAGGCTCCCCGGGGAGGTGTCACAGCCCCAAGCCTGACAGTGTTCAAGAAGAGACTGGACAACGTCCTCAGACACACGGTGTGAACTACGGGGTGTCCCGTGCAGGGACAGGAGTTGGACTCGATGATCCTTGCGGGTCCCTCCAGCTCAGGACATTCTATGACTCCTATGATTCTCCCTTTACATTAACCCGGCAGATTGGCAGGGCCAGCTCTGCGGGCAGCGGCCCGACACGGAATTTCTGCTTCGGGGTTGGTGTCCCTCTCCTAGGGAGGTCCCCGCTGTCACCTCGGGTGTTATTCAAGCGTCAGGGGGACACGAGTCACCGAGCAGCTGCTGGCACAGGCAGCACGGGGGAGCCAGAACGGGCCCTGCGCCGACGTCTGTGCGGCCGTGAGCAGGCAGGAAAGGGGCAAGGCCTGGCCTTCGGCTCCCTCTGCTGCAGTGCCCCCATCCCCACGGGCTTGCCCTGTCCCCGCGGCTGCCCGGTGCAGCCATCTTGCGGCCCCGCTCGCCCCGCGCTACGGTGGCCGCGGCGGGATCGGGCCCAGATCTGCGCTACTCAGGCGCCGCCACCCCTCGCCGCCTCTATGGTACCACCTCCCCGCGGCCGGGGTGCACCAACAAGGCCGCACGTACACTCTATCCCGGAGGTCGACTCTATGGTTGCATGTTCTCGCCCCTCTCCGGGCGCTGATTGGCCGAGAGGGTTGTTCTCGCGAGATCCGCGCACCAGCGGCCTGGCGGAGGCGGCGGAGGGGCCCGCGTTCGTGCGTCGGAGCCGGCACCGCGGCGCGCTGGGTAAGATGGCGCCGGCGGGCCCGCTCCTTCCCTTGGGGGACGGGGGCTGGCGGGGCCCTTCCCCTGGCCCGGCGGGTCGGCCCGCTGGGGGCCGCTCTGGGTGTCGGGGAGGCGCTGGGCCTGTGGCGAGCGAGGCCGAGCGCTTGGGTGGCCCGGGCCGCGGGGATGGCCGGGCCGGGGGCAGCACCTCACGGGCTGTGGGCGGGCGGGGGCCGCGGCGCTGCGAGGGGAGGTCGGGGTGTCCCGGCGGGCGGGGACCGCGCGGGGCTGAAGCTGCACACAGCCTCGTCCCCCCGTCGCGTGGTTGGGAGCGGCGCGAACGGGGGGGCCTGGGAGCGATCGGCCCCTCAGCGGCCCGGGCTGGTCCTGCCGCCCGGCGGCCAACTTCCCTGCGGCCGGCGGTAGTTGAGAGGGAGAAGAACCTGTTGGAAACTGGCCGGGGATGAGAGGGCGCGCTGCCGCTCGTGTTTGTGCGGGAGGGGCGGCGGAGCCTGTTGCTGTTGTTGTTGTTGCCGCCTCTCCTCCCCCTTTGCTGCCTTTGTGATCGTGACTTGAAGGTAGAAATGATTAAAAGTCGGCTTAAATTTTAGCGAAGTGCTTTGCTTGCAAATCTGAAAAAAATATGCTGTCGAGAAAAGTACTAGGAGATGGCATTTTAGTGGTGTTGACTGGAGTACTTTTGGGGACAGCAAAGCTAAGTTAGTGTAAGTCTTCTAAGTTATACATTGGATAATGTGGCATGTACTGTGCTGTAGCTATACAATATATGGAACTGTCCTGTCTAGGTTTTGGTGAAAACTTTAAAGCAAGTCTTGCTTACGTAGTCTTTGCTTTAAAGGTTTGTTACAATTTTTCTGGCCAGCTGTCAAACTCTTTGATTCACTTGTGTCACTTTATGGTGCCGTGTGTCCTGTGTAACTTGTAAACGAGATTTATTTGGAGTGGATTTAAGAGTAAGTGCAATAAGATGGTATTTGAATTTTTATTCTGACCGTTGATGAAAGCAGCTTTAGTGGCTGGCGAGCAGATGTGAAAGAGTGCAGGAGTGAGGATGAAAATGGAAAATGTGTTTTGAGAGGGAAAGCAGCTCTTTTGGACTATTACTTTAAAAGATCTCATAAACAAGATTTTATATAAAGATGATAGTAACACAGAGTGTATACACATTAAACTTACTTCTTGAACCATGTTAAATGAGGTGCTTTTATTTTCTTGTAGTAAGAGTCCAGGATGAGTTATGCAGAAAAACCTGATGAAATCACGAAAGATGAATGGATGGAAAAACTTAATAACTTGCATATCCAGAGAGCGGACATGAACCGCCTTATCATGAACTACCTTGTTACAGGTAAAAATGAGTAGTAGTGCGAGCAGGCTCTTAACTGCTTGTCACTTATTTTATCAAGATAGACGGTTTTGGCTAGAATATGCTACTAGATCGAGTGAGATTTAGGGCTTTAAAGATTGAGTGATTGCTGTTGGCTTCTCTTAGCAATGTGTAACTGCTCTTATGTTCTCTTAAGTGAAAACTGAGTAAGATTCAGAGACTGACGTTTATTAACCTTAGCTCTCCTGCTAAAAGATACAGAAAATAAAGTGTTTTCTGAAATGCTGTTAACAAACATGACCCACTTCTGTACGTTGTCCCTATTTTGTGCCATTAAACCAGAGATCCAGGTATGTTACAGTTGTCAAGTAGCACTCTTGAGAGCTGCACGGAACAACTGTCAGAAGCAAGTTTTAACTGGCTGGAAAGATAAACTCCGAAAAGGCACTGGTGTCAAAATAGTTTGAGACCAAAAATATTAACCCCTTCAGCATAGAGCCCAACTTTATACTTAGAACATTGTCCCAAGCAATTATGCTGTGTACCTTCCCGGGAAGCTGCACCAGGGCGGAGGCGGCTGCATCCGATCTACGCCCCTGTTTACATTGGTGTGTAGGTGAAGCCTCTGGGATGAAGGAAGAGCATCTTAGTGGCGTAAATAGTTTTTGCGTGTATGAAAGTATGACTTAGGATTTAAGTAGCAGTTGCATGTTTAGAAAAAACAGTGTTGGTATGAGAAAGCAAAATTATTTTTTTTGTTTCTTCTCAGTAAAACTGCTTGGTCTGTATAAGCAGATTTGGGGACTAGAGGGAGAAGCAAAACTACCCAAATTTTGAAAATGTGATTTTGAAAATCTCATATTTTGGAATAAGTACACTGTTCTGTTTAAGTAAAAAACAAGCTTTCAAGTTAAGAGGTATCAGGCTACAAGTTGTGTGCATCCTTAGAGAATGAGGGCACTTGATTTAGGAATGAATTAAGCGCGTACTGTTAGACGCCTGTTGGATAAATGCCTATTTAAACAGATAGGAATTTTTCAGAAGTTTAGACTTAATCTTTAAACCCCCCAAATCCACACGCAATACTTAAATCTTTTCATTTAAGCTGCTATTTTAAAAAAGTGTTTCATAGAATATATTTTATAGTTAAAATGTTTCTATTTCAGAGGGCTTTAAAGAAGCAGCAGAGAAATTTCGAATGGAGTCTGGAATTGAACCCAGTGTTGATTTAGAAACTCTCGATGAAAGAATAAAAATTCGAGAAATGATATTGAAAGGACAGATTCAAGAAGCCATCGCATTAATAAACAGCCTCCATCCAGAATTGCTAGATACAAACAGATATCTTTACTTTCATTTGCAGGTAAGGACGGGTGGCAAACTTCATCTTTGTTTGAGAGGTTGCTGAGAGACTGGAAGAAATAGTGCAGGTTTTAAGAGTATGTTGGGAGGTTTGTGCCTGAACTGGATGCAATTTCAAGTGTTTGTTCTTGGCATCATTTTGTAGCAATAGGAAACTTTGTGGCATAATTCAGGAACCATCAAATACACTTAGTAACGTGAAAACTTACAGTCACAGCTGCTGTGGCCTATGACTTATCAACTGCCAATTACTGCTAGTCTGAATTTCTAGTAGTTCCTTTAGTAACACATCTTTTCAAAACCTGTTACTGAAAAGCGTCAGGTTACCTTTTTCAGTAATTTTGTAGACGAGTCTGCTCCTTGTCTCACACATTGAGAAGAATTGACCTCAAATTGTCAAATTATGGATTAGTGTTTGTCCTGAATTGCGCACTAATGTCTGAAGATTACACTCTTGAAATACTGAAGATTCGTTAGTTGTGTAGCTAATATTGCTCTGTCTTTCACATGTAGCAGCAGCATTTGATTGAACTGATTCGGCAGCGCGAGACAGAAGCAGCTCTGGAATTTGCTCAGACCCAATTAGCAGAACAAGGCGAGGAGAGCAGGGAATGCCTGACAGAAATGGAGCGTACGCTGGCTTTGCTTGCCTTTGATAATCCCGAAGAATCACCATTTGGAGACTTGCTGAACATGATGCAGCGACAGAAGGTAGTCCTTTCTCAAAAGGAAATCAATGTCTTTTATTCATATGTGGTGAAAACGATGTCCAAATATTTTTGAAATGTTTAGGAAAAGTGCATATAGTGGTATGCGAAAGAACAGAAATATTTCTTAAGCAAAATTTTAAAAAATGGTGCTAATGTTTTCAACTCCTTGGCTCTCTTCCGTGTTTTCTCCAGGCTCAGAGTCTATAGAGCTTTGTCCCGACCCTGTTCTGAGGAATTAGCGCGCTAGTTGTGATCTTTTCAGTGTCTGCGTGACATTTACGCTGTTAATCATAGGAAAACTATTACTGAACTCCAGTATTTCTTTTCCAGGTATGGAGTGAGGTTAACCAAGCTGTTCTAGACTATGAAAATCGTGAATCAACACCCAAGCTGGCAAAATTACTGAAGCTACTACTGTGGGCTCAGAATGAGCTGGACCAGAAGAAAGTGAAATATCCCAAAATGACAGACCTCAGCAAGGGGACGATTGAAGAACCCAAGTAAAAAGTGTGCAGATGGACATCAAACAATCTTAGTACTGCACAGTATACGTTTATATCAGTCTGTGACTGAAATATTTTTACTACAGTACAGCACTCAATTCAGATTTTTCAATGAACATCTGATTTGAAGGGAGAAAAGTCCCTTTTAAATGCTGCAAAAACTGCATTGAAAGGCGCTGTATCTCTTTGAAAGTCTGACTTAGGCTATGCACTATAATACATTTTTAAAAACAGGACAGGATATAAAATAGCATTTTTAAAAGTACAGAACTCGAGCTTTCTAATTGGCTGCTGATGCCTAGTTTAGTGGCCGGTGAGTTAACACGGAGTTATATTGGCAACTATTCAGTTAAGTTTAACTGTCTCCTGTTTGAAATGTGTATATAGAACAGTGAATATTTTCTACCTTTAAGTTATAGCCAGATATACATTCCCCTTAAAAGTAACTGGTCAAGTTTTCCTCTATAAATTTTGCAGTAAGGTCAACCGTTTTGCTTAGGAAATAGTGTACAAACTTGTAAATCGTAATTTAAGGACTTTTTTTTTTTTTCCTTGTTTCTGACTTTTTGGTGCTTTATATGATGAGAGCTATGTTCATAATGGATCAGTCACCCATCTTTTCAGGAGGAGTATTGTTGGAAATAAGTTGGTTTTTTTGTTTTTTTTTTTTTTTTTTCTTAATTTTCACAAATGACCAAAATGGCCCCAGAGGCATTTGAGGGTTTTTGTTAACAGGGGCCTTTCCCCCTATATTAAATTTGCAGCTGTAGACACTGCAGTGATTCCACTAAAGCTTTGAAGGCCACTGGATGTTTATAAGCTGGAAGACGTGCTTGTGTTAGGAAATGATGCGGCGGGAGAGATGCTCGTTGAAGCCTCCGATGCCTCATCTTGCGCAGGATCTGCCTTTATGCTTGCTGAAAAACAATCGTAGTTTTAGAGCTACTTGGGCTGTTTTCACGCCTTGAGCTGAGCAGAGCAGGGCTGTCTAAAATGAGAAATCTCCATTCTCTCGATTCTTCCTCACCTTTCTGAAGAGATGCAGTTCATCTTCACCTGTATTTGTTTACTGACTGTCCTCACTCCAGTTAGGGTTATAATGTCTTACATGTCAAGTCCAGACTTTCAAGTCAACAAATTGTGATCTTCTGGGTATGGGGTGTTCTGGTCGACTTAAATTTTCAGCACTGTACGCTGGTATATATCCAGTGGTAGTAAGCACTAATCTCGCCACATCGATCTCTAGATTTTTAGGTCTGTATATCAGGTTATTAGAGATTTGCTGAACAAAGACCGATGGGTGAAATAGCTGAACATCATGAGACACGGGCAGTTGTCACACCAGTCCCATACTGTACATAATCTAGTCTTGTATGGTAGATACTACCCTGTAGAATGAAACTTAGTTTTCACTTAATTTTACTGGAATACTTACGCATTAAACTGTATAAAGCTTTGCAGATACACCCGACTTATGGAAAATAACAAAACCTGTTACTGATTGCATTACTGTGAACACTGTTTACTTGTGTAGCTATTTTTTGTGGGGGGAAACTGTTGTTTATTAAGCAGCTATTAGAGAGCTGAGCGCCAAGGTTAAGCCAGATGATGGATATAACAAAATTATTTGTTCCCGTTTATTACTGATCCTTCTGTTCTCCACTTTGAGGCATTTGTGATATCGAGTCTTAAAGTTTATACATGACAAACTAGTGATCAGTAGCCCCCCAGCTGCAGCTGCGGTCTGGCTTTTCTTCACCCGGGCTGGTTATTCTCACACTAAGCTTTGAACAGTTGTGGGTTTTGGATTGTTTTGTGGGGGTTTTTGTTTTGTTTGTTTGTTTGTTTTTTATGTGTTTTTTGTTTTTGTTTTGGGGGTTTCTTTTTGTTTTTCGTGGGGTTTTTTTGGTTTGGTTTGGTTTGTTTTTTTTTTTTCCTTTTCCAGTCGGTTGATGTCTAAAAACCATGTATGAACTTCTAGTTTGTGAGAAACTGTATGGTTAATGTAACTTTGTTTAATAACAAACTGCAGAAACAAAACTGGAATAGCTCAGATTTCTTCCTCTGTAACTGATCAGCTTTTCCTCTGTTTTGACACTCGTGTTGTTAAATCTCATCTAAAGCTTCTCCTGGATGACGTGGAAAGTGGTGCGTTTTTGTGGCATGACTCGCATTTTTCTCCATGAGAAATGCAGTATTGCAGTCCTGGTTGAGAAGTTCACTGTACTTCTAGAACGCTACGTTAATTTCATATAGTATTTGGGCAAAGATTGAGCATAGATTACTTGAATTTTCACTAGCTTGGTTTTTTTTCCATTAAAAAAATAAACACGTTTTTTAAGGGGTTTAATATAAAATTAGTATAGAAGTATTTCACTTTGTTTTTATGAACATGCCACATTGATAAGCAGCTTTAATCTGTAAAGTTTTTGGTAACTGCAAGAAAATATTCGAAAGCTATGCATTTTAGAGAAAGCAGAAAGGTAGTGATAATGGTACTTCTAAGGATCTTTATATTAGTGTATATAAAATAGTTTGCATATACAAATATAATATATAATCTGTTTGAAATATTCTTGAATGGTAGGGGCTGTGAAGCATATTATAATTTATGGAAGTATTGTACACAGTAAACAGACCTCTCAGTACACGAATGAACTTTTGTCATATGCATGAGAAATGTCTTATTTGGTGACTACTAATGAATGGGATTTTGTTAACCCATTTTTGTTAGATAACCACTTTAACAAATATTATTAAATGCCACTTTGATCAGTTTGCTTTAGTGTAAAAATACGTATTTTGTTCCACTTAATTTAGAACAAGATGAAAATAACTTTTGTAAGAAGATCTGTTCCCAACTCAATGGTGGCAAACCAATCCAGTAATTAAACGTGGTGCACTACGCTCATTCCTCCCCCAACCTTCCCTTTGTTGGAAGCAAATACGATCTTTTCCATTAATGCTGTGGAGATGAAGAAGTTGGGTTGTAAATATCCCATGTTAGATGCCTCTGCAGAAAGGCTGTGTATCAGGTGTGTTTTGATTAGGCTACAAATGTGCTTTTCCAAAACCTGTCGCCTCCCCAATAACTGTCACCTTTGCTGTTCCCATGTTTCTTTTCTGCCTGCCAAATCTGAGCTAAACTGTGGTTGCTTCTGTTGTACAGAGGAGTCAGTTGGGAAGGGTGGGAGATACTGGGTTTCCATGAAGGTGAAGTACTGGTGATACTTCCTGAGAAATACTGAACTGTTTCATTCCATAGAGCTGGAAAAACAGAGGCTGCTGCACAGGAACCAACAGCAGAATTTGAAGTAAAGCTTTTCCTCTCAAGGCTTTTGAAGAGGCAAACATACACAGCTTGGAACCTGGGGAAGCACCTCTCGCTCTTTAAGGTTATTTCATTGAAACACTTTCAGCTCCTTCCACCCACACTGAAAGAAAAATGGAAACGAATGTGGAGAGCAATTACGTAGCATTGAAGATGTGTGAAATTACCCGGAAGGAATTTTGTGTGCTTTCTACTCCTTGTACACATAAGGGAAGCCATGATGTTATTCTAGGATGACTTTATTGTTTTTAATTTGTAAAATTTATGCTTTGTATGCTTGAGTATAAGCTTAAAAGCATTACTTAAAAAAAATATCCTTGACGAGTAGATGAGTGTTGCTCGACTTATTTCAAACCACTTTCTGTCCAAGTTGATTACGAAGCTTATTAAATCGAGTTGGAGCGTGATCCCTGTGTGTTGTATCTTCACGGGTGACGGGGCCACCTGCTGCCAACAGCAGCTGAAAACATCCTCACTGCAAAGAATATAAATGCATTTTTTTTGCCCCAAATCTGCCTTTAGGCTACAGCAAGTTGAGATGGGTTCCAACCTGTGCTGTGGATCTCTCATCCATCCAGAAGCATGTTACCGGTCAGTATCTGTTTCTGCTATAACGTTCTTAATGAAAAAGGACGAGCAGGTTTATCGCTGTTTTGTGAGCAACGGTGTCCCCAGCTCTGCTCATCAGCTGACAAAACACAAAGCTTGTGAATAACACCCTCCAAATGATATTTATTTCTTAATGGACATGTCCAGGTGCTAGAAACTATTTTTATTCTTTTGCTCTCCCTTCTGCCCTTCACATGTTGTTTGGGGATTCCAACAGGGTGCTACTACTCACACCCACCTGGGTCAGTTTTGGTGTGGGAGTTGCTGTCCACTGAAGACCAACTTCTCTGATAATTTGCTTGTTTTTCAGCATATCGCTGTCTGCAGTGGGTTTGCAAAGCTGCATTATTTAGTACTAGGAACCATGTGCGTTTTCTTCAGAGTGTGAACAAATTGCACTGAAGCTGCTCTTGGTGAGCGGGAGCTTTGAAGCTGCAGCTGGACCATCCTTTCAGGGACAAAAATTGTCCTTTGTGGAATGTGTGCGGGGATTTCTCCTTTCACACCCCTTTGGCCTTGATCTGTGCTTAACTTCATCAGATCTTCAAATAATACAACCATTGTCTGGATAAACTTCAATAGTAGTAAATGTCAGCTGAAATATTAACCCAATAATCTTTTGTTTGGTTTAATCTTTTGACAGATTAAACTGAACACAGAAAAAACAGAGGAGATTGTGTTCTTGCGTAAGATCGTTTTCTTTACTCAGCACCTGTCTTCTGAACCAATTCCATTTGCCATTTAATCAGCTTGGCGGGAGGTTGGCTTCTAGAAAATTATGCAGCAGTAAAAGGAACCATGTCTTTGTTTTTACCTTTTAAAATTATTTATCTGTATGTGGTGGATGTTATGTTTAAGCACTTTTTTAAACTGCAGCTATTTTTGACAGCAAAACTAGGTGCTTACGTGAGAAGTAAATTAGTCAAAGAAGCTATTAATTGAGGAGGTGATGCTGAGCAGTGCAAGGAGAGGACCTAGAAGAGTACAACAAATACAGAAAACTCCAAATTGAATGATAATTTTAACAAGTTAGTAGGAAATGTTGCAGTGTTTGTGTTGAAGGTGCTTGCATCCCACAGCAGTGAGACGTAACATAGTTCTAAGTCATACACGGGGATGAGTTAATGATTTATGAGTTAATAATGAGTTAATGATAATTTTCTGTATCTGTGATTACCTTTTCAGTTCTTTTCTGAGCATACTACACACATTTCACTTCTGTAGTTACATCAGTACTCATCTCCTACCTAGCATGAACTTCAAACATATACGCTATTTAGAAAAAAAAAAAGTTTAAAAAGTTAATATACACCCTCCACAACCAATTGAACAACGGTTCTGATTTTTGGCTGTATTTTACCATGACTTGGCTCCCTCTTCTGGAAACGGGCACAGTAGCAGAGTGAATAAAATTACTTTCTTTATAGTTTCGAGTTTCCTGTGCCAATAAAGGAAGGAAAGCCTGCAGCAGGATGAAGGTTGAGCCCTGTGGTTACTACACGTGGTTCCTCTCAGTTTCCACTTGCACCAAAGCTGGTTGGATTGTTTGTTTTCTCTGTTGGTAGCAGGTCTATGTGACTCTGATTATGCCACAGGCCTTTTGAGGTAGATCTCTTTCCTCTGAGGAAGAAATTCTGAAGCAAAGAATAAAGTCTGATTTCATGACTACAGCTCTTGTCAGCCGTGGAGACCTGGAAATTGTCTCCACAGTGTGTGAAGAACCTTTTGCTCCTTCACTCTCTAAGGTTCAGCTCAATAATACTGTCACCACTCTTGATGTAAGTGGCAAAGTGTCCAGGTTAGGAGAATGCGTGAGGTAACTAAACACCAGTCTGCTAAGGGCTCAATTGAATGAGCGTTTCCAGGCTGCTGGCTGCAGGAGGAGCAGGCAGGAGGTGCCTGCCCTGCACCTGCACACCCTGTTCGTGTTGGTGCAGCCCAGAAGCTCCGGTCCCTTTCCCAAGGGCCATGTAGGACCATGGTTGAGCTGAGCGGGAGCTCCTGCATCCTGAAGTTCTGCCATGGGGCACAGGATCACCTGAACGATGTTTTCACAAAGCTCTCTGCCTGCTCATTCATATCCCTGAAGTGAGCCACGAGACCTCTTGTTTCGGACTGAGATAACCATCATTTTAATTATCTGTTTCCATAAAGGAGTCTGATAATCTCTCTCAGATACAGCAAGGTAACAGCTCTATCCAACAGAGTTAAATCAAGCTGGAACTATACTGATTCCTATTTATTTTTTTCGTGAAATTCTTCGAGTGGGAATATCATACTGAGCTTTAATGCTTAAAAAGCAGAGACGGAGACTTTTCCGCTGGCAAACCTGTGAAAGCCAGAGGAGCAGGGGCCGCCTCACCGGCAGTGTTGCACGTTCCAGATGTCAGAAGGAGAGACCCTGCTTAGTCCTCTCTGTCAACCCCGCTCGACTTTGCCGATGGGGTTGTTAAGTATTTACCGGAGGAGAAAAAAAAAAGGAAAAGGGGAAAAACAAGGGGAAAAAAAAAGAAAAAAATAAAGAGGGAGGGGAGAATGAAAAAGAAAATAGAAAACCCACAACACCTATTCGTGGGTGTTCGGTGGAGAAACCGACCCCCGCCCGTTCATCCCCCGGCTGCCCCGGGTGCGAGGCCGCCCCGGGCCAGCGGGAGCGGGTCCCCGCGTTGCGGGCGGCCCCGGGCAGCGGCGCGGCCGCCGGGACTTCCCGGAACGGCGGCGGGAGGCGCTGACACGTGGCCGCGGCTCGGCGGGGGGAGGGAGCCCGGCGGCCGCCGCGATGTGAAGCGGCGGAGGCGGAAGGCGCTGCCCGCATGGCCGCGGGTGCCGGCGGCAGGAATGTGCCGCTGTGCAGCGCCGAGCAGCGCGACGGCATGAGGAGGGATGGCGGCGGGGACCCGTACTGGTCCAGGTAAGGCTGGAGCCGCTCCCGGGAAAAGCCGCTCCCCTCCTTGCAGCGCTCGCCCGGGACCTCCCGCATCCCCCGGCCGGTCCCTTCCCGGCCACGGGACTCCCCGCAGCCTCGGGCAGGTTTAGCCGGAGGTCCCCTCCGCCACCTCTTGATGCAGGTTCGGGATGGAGGGGGTCACGCAGCCTGAACCCTTCTCCGGAGAGGCGGTTTCGGGAGGTGCCGGGTGCTCCCCGCCGGGATGCCGCCGGTCCCAGCCCCTCCTCTGCCCCTCCGAGCGTGCAGGAGGACGGCACCGGGGACACGGACCCACCGGCCCGGGCTGTCCCCACTGCCTCACTCCGCCAACTCCACCAGAGACGGTTGAGGAAAGAGGGGAGATGCCGAATTACTGAGAAACACCCGGGAAAAAAAGTCTATTGAGCTTATTTCTGGCCTGTAGTCAGTTAAACATGCCGTTGGAACCACTATGAGGTTCTTATCGAAGAAGGATATTTGTACTGGTGATAGTAATTAATTAAGATAAAGTCTGGAATAGCAGCTGGGCAGCAGCTAGACAGCACAAACTGTTCTTCAAATGGAGGAACTGAAATAGTTAAAAACACTCTTCAGCCCAAGCTGCCCAGTTTTAACAGTAGGCGCATAAGCAAACACAGGGTGGGCTTGTGTTTGGAGCAGAGGCTACAAACCAGGGGCAGAGCTGGGAGATGTGGGGCAGTGCTGCTCCTCTCTGCCACCCTGGGAAAGTCATCCAGCACCTCACCCTCGGGATCCGCCACTTCTCCCAGCCGAGGCAGGGTGAGATGGTGATGCAGAAGTACCGTGGGGCAGCTGGAAGTGATGGTCAGAGGCTTTTCCAAACTGGGAGCCCCTGAACTTCACCGGGTCATCTCTACACTTTTGAAATTGGGTTTGGTTTAACGCTGCCACAAAGAGGAACTGACGCCTGGCAGCCACAGTGGCCTATAGCAATTAGCTGCTGGGTAAATAGAGGTTTATCGTCAATTGCTCCCTGCAGTGGTGACAGACCGATAGCTGGCGTTAAACTGCCGTCCCAAGGGAGACTTGTCCTGCAGTCAGAGACCTGCAAGTCTGATCAAACCCACGCTCATCTCAAGAGTAAGGGCGTAGATCTCAAAAGCCGACCTTTGGCACTAGGGTTGCTAGAAATTTGAATGTTTTTCCTCTAGAAAAAAATGGAATACATTTGGCCAGAATGAAACCTCCAGTTTCTCAAATCTCTTTAAAAAAAAAAAAAACGAACATCGATAACACTTTCCAAAACAAGAGGCTGTTGATGAAGACAGTCCGTTGGTCCAGACAGATGTGTTTGGAAGCGATTCTGACTATCTTAAGTGCTGCTAGTCATTGAAAGAATCTGGTTAATGCAAAGGAGCAGCCCGATAACCATATCTCCAATCAGATTATTATCTATATTGCAGTAATTGACAGAAGTTGAGGTGACGTCCCTGTTGTTTGCTGTAGATGTGTGCATGTGGTCACAGCCCTTGTTTGGAGAGGTTTTATGGAGGTTTTATGGTCTATAGACCATAATGGAAATAGACAGGGCAGCGGAGAGTGGGAATGGGAAATGGGGAGCAGAAAGGGGGAGCGATCCACCAGGTCACGTCAGCAGGTTGGTCGAGCTTTATCAAACACCTTGCTGGGTGGTTTCAAACCAATTTGGTGGACAGTTTTCGAACATCATATGCAAATAAATAGCTCTCACCATTTCCGGGTAATGAGTTATTGCCATGGAGGCAAGGTTTTGTCAAGTGGGGGAGCTGACATGGGTTCTCCTTCCGTGCTCCAATGAAAGGCAGGCCAGGCAGCCTTCCAAGATCTGTCTGCACCCTCAGTGCAAGGAGAGAGAAACGGTTATCTTGGCAGGTTTGTTCTTCTGTCTTTGTTCATGCTGCTTCTTCTTTTGTCCTCCCTTTTTTCAGCTGGCTTTTCCTCCCTCTTCCACTCTTCTTGCCCTACGTTTTATCCTGCCTCTCCAGCTGCCTTTCCCAAACTTTTCCGCAGGTTTCCAATGGCTCCATTATTACACATCTCCTCTTGCTCTGCCAAGAACAACAAGATTTCTGTTCGGGGCTTGAAAATGCCCTCATGTTTATGTAGTGCTTCTGGACATTTGAATAGCACTTTTTAATGGAGATCTTAACATGCCCAAGCAGGATCCTTCAGGCAGTAGAAGTGTGTTAGCACCTCGGGTTTAACCGGGTGAAAGACCGAAGCACTGGGAAATCTGTTTTTCACTGAAGGCTGCACACAGAGCCACGGGCAGGTCCAGCAGTAGACACGGGGATCACATTTTGGATGGTACCCCCAGGAGAGAAATAGAACATGAAGAAGTCAGCGTGTCCTGGGAAGCGAATGACTCCTGGAACTACCCTGCACCACCCAGCCTCTGGCTACACCTGAAGACGAGGGATTATTATAATCACAGTTTCTTCAAGCTCCAGAGATAAAAGCGGTTGTACCACTGGCCACAAGCTGGTCTCCAGTCTCCTGACCACACTCTGCCCAGAGCCAACGGTCACGTTGTTTTTCTGAGCTCTGTGCCCTGATCTTTTGTCAACATAATGTTGCAGCTTCAGTTGCCTTTTTTTTTTTTTTTTTTTGGTGGTTGGGTTTCTTTATTGTACAAGTTCCTCATGACCTTGCTAAGAACTTTTTTTCACGTGGAAAATGTAACCAAGGGGCACGTTTCATCCCTGGCTGATCCATGTATGCTCTCAGATCAGTGTGCAAAACACGTATGAACTTTATTATTATGTTTTCCCACCATCTCCACCTGGAATTTAACAACTATTTCCAGCTCATAGGAGTGGCTGAAATCTAATTTTATCTTTGCTTTTGCCAAAAGCAAGAAATGAAGAGAGGGAATAAACCCAGAGCCACACGTGCTGAGCACCACTTGGTTGCTCTGCGGAAGGAGTTTGTGCAGACAGGAAACCAGCAGCTTTCCCAGGAAAAAAAAGGCCAGTGTCCTCTGTGCTGCTCGCGTTGGCCGTTAGCTGGTGGGCTGGAAAAAAAAAACAAAAAACCCTCCTCTAAACTCCAAAACTGCTTTTGACAGCAACAAATCATTAGCTTGGAGCCGGTCTGCAGCATGGCAAAATCAACTCAAGGAGGGGAAAAAATACCAACAAACGTCTCTCTTGAAAAGCAGGTTAGATTTTCAAGAGAAGTAGAAATTGTTGAAAAAAACAAAGAGAAGTGAGAGGACTGTCAAACCGGGTTAAAAATAGCTACCTGGGTATTATCTGCTGGCACAGGAGTGTCTGCACGGTGCTGTGGTTACGCCACGTCAGTCAGGCCGTGGTTGTGTTGGATGTTACTGTAAATTAAAGCCACAGGCAGGTAAGCTGGAAAAGAGGTTTTCGAAGGGTGATGCTCCCATGGGAACGGGTCACGGGGAGCAGAGTGTCCCCAGGCGGGGACCACAGCACCGGCTGCCTGTGCTGGGGACATTCCCCTGGGAGGTGGCCTCGTGTTTGGGCTGCTGGGTGCCCTTGTTTGGGAGCTGGTGGCCCTGCAGCGTGGCTGGGAGCTCGGTACCACCACGGGGGCTCATCCCCATCCTGTTCATCCCGGGGTTCTTGCAGGGACGGCTGAGTGGCCGCTGCTGGTGGCTGGAATGAGCGAGCGGTCTGGGGACACAGGAGGTGGCTCCAGGTGATGTACCCTCCATGTACCTCCCACAGAGCTGGTTTTAGTGTCTTTTTACAGAAGAGAACTAAGGCAGAGATGTCCTGGGGGTGGGTGGTAATGCCCTGCCAAGGATACCTGCGCCCACCTTGGCCATGGCCAGTTCTGATGCAGGTCAGGAGCTGCAGCTCCTGGTTCTTGTCCCACTTCCAATTAAGGAAAACACCCACAAACCTCGGAGATGGCTTCTGGCCAAGAGCTGTTGCTCGGACAGACTGTTTGTAGTCTTGTTGTTTAACACAGCTCTTGTACCACCTCAAAATACCTGACGGTCCAGACTTGTGCCTTGAGGGAGATGCTGAACTGTCATCTAATTGATAGTCTAAAATCCAGCAAGTCCATGTTAACAGCGACCTGCAGTGTCTGCAAACAGACAGACCTGCAGATGGGGGAAAGGAGGGAAGCAAGTCAAGAGAAATAAAGTTGAGTAAATATTTGCTCTGTGGCATCTACCAGAGAAATTCCTCCAGCAGGAAAACATGCTGAAGATAAAGATACCCTGTGCTGCTGGCTCTCCTGCTGCGGCGGGACAGCTCGGTTTGGTTTTGCCCCTTTGGGTCTCTCAGTCGTCCTTGAAAATCAATCTTAACCACTGTGCCCTGAGCAGAGACCTGCTGGATTAGTGGGAGCTGGGTTCCAGGGGAATCACTAGACGTTTTGAAGCAAAGCTGTGACCATGCACTGCCCAGGGCTGTGTTTGGAAGAGGAGAACCAGAGGGCATCAGGCAGGGCTGCTCAAATATAGGGCTGCTGCCATGCAAAAAGCTACCCAGGAAGAGTCATTAGGGCTCAAGCTAATTATAGTCAGTCTGGGTGGTGGTTGGAGGCTGATGAAATAGGAAGTGTTTCAAGCTGCAAGGCTGCTTCGCTCAGTGAAGAGCGAGATGCAGGAGGGGATGCACCTGCAGTGCCTGTTGTGAGCAGAACGGCACGACAGGTCAGGAGAGCTCAGCCCGGGCAGCGAGGAGCTGCCGCCGTCACGCAGCTCCCAATTAAGTCAATTAGATGCGTCCAGACAAGCTCCGGTGATTCACCTGCCCCGCGGTTTGTGGGTGGCTGTCCCCTCCCGTGGAGGTTTCTGTCCCGCGTAGCTGGGGTTCGGTCAGGACGGGCACAGGGACGTGGGGATGCTCGGTGTGTTCCCATGGCTGGTGGGATGGGCACGGTGACACCGATGACACCGACGGCTGTGACTTCCTTGGGTTTAGATGTGCTTTACTCTGACTCCGTTTGGTTATCTCCAGCACAGGTTATCTCTACCTCCCTCCTCAGGGAAGCCATTAGATTTAGTTTATTAGTGCTGGTAAAGCTCTGCTTCTCAGGCGGCTGGTGTTACCTACAAAAACTGTTGTTTGATTTGTCATTATTCCTTAGTTTTTGAAGGAGAGTTTTATTTTTTCCCCTTTGTGCTAGTCAGGGTTTCTGCTGTAACCTTTGCTGTTGTTGTTTTGCACTGAGCAGAACACTGAGTCATCGGCAGCCTCTGTGATAACTGTAATTAGGAGAAAATGCATTTACAAAGCTCTTTCCTCTGATGCAAGCACATCATTGTCCTTGCAGAGAAATAATTCTTGCTGTGCTTTCAGGTGGGTGTGGGCAGCTAGTGATTACATATGACACTCATATTATTTGAGTGGATTCTCCTAGCTGGATACGCTACCTACAGAGCGAGTGGTAGCTGAAGCCATCTTTATACTCCCCACTTGTTTTGAGCATAAGTCTCTAATGATGCTTTAAACACATGGGTGGTGAGAGCCTGGCCCAGGCTGCCCAGAGAGGTGGTGGATGCCCCATCCCTGGAGACATCCCAGGCCAGGCTGGACGGGGCTCTGAGCAACCTGAGCTGGTGCAGATGTCCCTGCTCGTGGCAGGGGGGCACTGGGGGAGCTGGGAAGGTCCCTTCAACCCAAACTGTTGTGATTCTACAGGAAATGAATCTAAATGTGTAGAATGGAGTAGGAGCCAAAGAGAGTATTGAGACCATGTCACACACCCAGAGACTTATTTAGTGCTTTTGAAAAAAGAATAAAAGTCAAGTGAAAATAATTCACTGGGTTTTTGTCAAAATATCAGCTGGGATGAGGCTTGTCGAGAGAACGTCTCTGCTGGGCGATCTCTTCCCACCGCTGTGTCTCAGCCGCACTTTGCTGTCGTGCTTTTGCAAGCAGCGACGTTGCACTTTGTTTCCAGCTCTTGGGCAGGTCGGACTTGCTGCCTGGATAACGCAGTGATTAAAAAACCAAATCACCTTTGGTTTTGCAGCAAATGAAGATATGGTTGCTGCATATCTTCCTCTTGACATAAGACCGGGAGGGATTCTGAGAGTGTTTGTCTGCCAGCTCAACTGGCTGAGGCAAGTCAACCCTTGGTTACTTATTCTTCCAGCAAAGACTCGTGAGGTTTCCTAGTTCCTGTGTTATTCTGTGCATTTTCATGTGTGCAAAAATGGTTCCAACCTTCAAAGCATCAACTGAAACACTTCCAGTTCCTCCTGCCAGAGTTTGCGCCAACCTGCTTATCTGCCTCATCAGGAAACAGCAATAAATCCACCTCCAGCGGGTACAACTGCCTGACGTGGTTTACTTTTCATTGTTCCTTTGCCTCCCTCTGTGATGGGCCATTTGACACATTTATAAATGGTTTTGTGCTGTGGGGAATTAACCTACATTTATCATAATTCCAGTACAGAGAAATAACTGCTCATTTCAATGTAAGAAGTGACCCAGGTTATTTCCCATGCAGAAGATGGGGATGTTTAGTCGGGTGGAAAGCACAGAGGTTAATGCCCCGGTACAGTGAATTCTCTGTCTCTGGAGCAGAGAGAGTCTGTTTGCTCAGTGCTTTGTGCTCTGGCCTCTGGGCGTAAGAATAACCAAATACAAATAATACAAATAGTGGGTGTTCTCACTGAGCTTTTAACTCCATAATTCACGGAAAAAGAGGGACCCAGACTGACAGTAGGGCGGGAGAGTTCAGCTACACCTGGGGCCTGAAGTTTGCCGCAAAATGTGGGTCTCTGCTCCAGAAGCACATCACTGACTTGGAACAGGAGAAAATTGCCTTCCCACTGATTTCCAGCCTGTATCTTTTGCAGGAGCACTTTTCTTGGGGCTGAGTACTCATGCACCAAAAAATGTATTCTGTTAACTTATTATTACTCATCTTAAACTTCTTATCAGGCCAGGCTGGATTATCTTGCTCATCTCTCTGGGATATTCAACCCCCTCATGTCTTGTCTCTCACTAGACAATTCCTGCATCTCCCTCCTCTTTAGGAAGGGCAACACATGCCGCTTCTCTTGGGGAATGGGTAGGAACGCCAAATAACAAATGTTTGCTGCAAGAATGGTGTGTCTCACGCAAATGCTTCCAACCTCATGCACTGACCTTTCCTTTGTTATTCTTATCTTTTAAGGAACAGTTTCTAAAGCTTTTGTTTGGAGAAAAAAATAGCAAATAAACCAGGTTTTTCCCCTGCCTTTGCGTTGTTTTGCAGTCAACATTGTCTGAGCAGCCCATGCCACCTTGCAGCCTACGGACAGACATCATTTTACTGCTGGGGTTGAATAATGTTTGGGATGAAAGTTAGAATCTATGATTCCTTGATAAAAGTCACCAGACGCGATGTGCCCTGTGTCAGAACAACTGTGCCACAGGGGGATTGCACTGACCTTTATTTAATCAAGACTTGTTGCAGCTTTTGAGCAAACCAGTCTGACCAGCAAGTCCTCACTGTGCGTGGATCTACCAGGCAGACCATTCCCTCTGCCCTGTTCCCATCCTCCTCTCCATCCTTGCAGGCCCGAGTCCCGTGTCTGGATGGTGATGCTGCTGCTGGGGACGTGCCTGCTGTACTGCACCCGCGTCACCGTCCCCATCTGCGCCATCGCCCTGAGCACCCACTTCGACTGGGACAAGAAGCAGTCCGGCATCGTGCTCAGCAGCTTCTTCTGGGGCTACTGCTTGACACAGATTATCGGGGGACACATCAGTGATCAGTACTGGAAATTATTCTCATGTTTTGTTTGTTGTTTTTTTTTTTTTTTCCCTCTGCTCAGCGTTTTTTTCAGGGGCTGGAGCACAAGTGTGATGGGAGCGGCTGAGGGAGCTGGGGGTTCAGCCTGGAGAACAGGAGCTGAGGGGAGACCTCCTGATCTCTGACCTGCCTGAAAGGAGCTTGGAGCCAGGGGGGATCGGGCTCTGCTCCCCAGGAACAAGCGCCAGGACCAGAGGGAACGGCCTCAAGTTGCGCCAGGGGAGGTTGAGGTTGGATCTGGGGAGCAATTTCTTCCCCAAAGGGCTGTGGGGCATTGGAACAGGCTGCCCAGGGCAGTGGTGGAGTCACCATCCCTGGAGGGGTTGGACAGATAGAGATGAAGTTCTGAGGGACACGGGTTAGTGACAGTGTTGGGTTATGGTTGGACGCAATGACCTGGAGGGTCTCTTCCAACCAAAACCATTCTATGATTCTATGAAATGACACTTCACTTGGTTTTGACCTCCAAGTTCATGTCTCAAGAATGGCTGTGAAATTTTCACCCTGGGACAGCGATGGAATGGGAGGGTGAAGCGCGTCCATGGGGAAAAGCTTTGTGGGGTTCCGCAGGTTGCTCTGAAAGCAGCTCAGGTCTCTCCATCACTCAGGGTCTGTAGCTGTGATTCAGAAAGGACACGTGTGGTTTTGACTGTCTGGTTAGATCTCTGGATATTAAAATTGGCACTATGCTTATAGAGCAGCATGTGCTGGGGGACTTTGCACAGGGACAGTTCCCACGATGGTCAAAGCCTCCGTGGTTCCTGCCAGGACAGATCTACACTCATGTTAATGGACACTTCGACCAACATAGTTTTGGTTTTTTTTTCACCTGGAAACAGTGAAGAGCGCTTTTATACCAGCCTATTTTTTTTCTGATGGAGGTTGTTTTCAGCACCGGTTCATTAATTGGAATAAAAAAAGCAAAGCCACAAGCTTACATGTAAAGATGATGAAAGAGATAGTGGGTGTCAAGCAGGCTTTATTTTAGAAATGTGATAAATGCTGATGCTCTTTGCATAGTTCATAGCTGCTGCTCACCAGGAGTGTTATTTGTCCATTAACAGACAGTTTAATCCCAGTGGTGCTGGACAGCCATTTGGAAGGGTTTATAGCTGCAATCACTAACCAGAGAAGAAAATATTTCCTTTTTGGAAGGAATACAGCTTTTTTCTATATGATCCGCACAGTCATACCTTCATTTTCAGTTCAACGCCTCCAGTTTTTCCACCCTATATTCTCATGCAATCTTTTCACAAGCAAGTGCCCATCACGGTTTCCATCGTATTTGGGAAAATCAAGTGTCTTCATTTTATCATATCAATTGAAAACGAACTTTCCCGGTTAGTTGTAATGAAAGATATGAGTAATTACCTGCTCCAGTCCCTTTCCCCAGCCACCCTGTTCTTAGTGAGGAGGGCTTTCCTATGAAATCTTTTGTGAGAAACATGTGCCTGGAAGGAGTACTTTATCCAGGCAGTGCACTATGCTATTTAATTATGTTCCTTAATAGTTCGCAAGCAAATGCCTGCAAAAATCAACAAATGTTAACAGGCAGAGCTGATGCGAAAGAACAGATGGAAGAGAAAACACTGTCATTGGCTAAGAAAAGCAGAACGGTGACAGCAGCTTGGGCTTCTCCTCCATCAGAGACTGGAGTGCACCAGTGTGGTCGTGTCCTGGGGCTGGTCTTCTCATCTGTAAGAGGAGAAGAACAGGTCTGATGGAAAGGTTGCTCTTGAAAACAGGCTGAACTGGGAAGAACACTTGAGTCTTGGCCTGGGAGGCTTTGCCCTTTTGCCCCCTGCTCATTTTTCATAGCGTGTTTTCTGTTGCAGAATAGGAGGTGAGAAGGTTCTCCTCCTCTCGGCGTCAGCCTGGGGGTTCCTCACGGTCCTCACCCCGCTGCTCACCCACCTCACTTCTGCCCATCTCGTTTTCATGACCTGCTCCAGGTTCCTCATGGGGCTGCTGCAAGGTGAGACCTGCGTCCTGGGTGTGTGTCTGTGTGTCCGTCTGCCCAGGGACCTCCTCGCATACGCAGTAAATTCAGATGCGAGTCGTGGCTGGCAGTGTGTGACCCCTTCTCCTCTGCCTCAAAACTGCCTTCACATCCAGAACTTCCATGGGAAAAGAAAGTGACATTTCTAGAGAAAGCAGCTGACAAATCATTCCCCCGTAGAGATCTCTGCCAGACAAGGGCTGCTGGCTCTGAAATCATCACTGCTCCTGCTTGATTTCCCACATTTTAAATTCCTTCAAAGCACTCGGGGAAAATTGGTCCTTGCCAAAACTTTTGGATAATTTGGGATGATTTTCCTTCTCTCTTGCTAAGGGAACCGTTGGGATAAGTGCATTGACACTGGTGGATTTTCAGTAGCAGCAGTGATGATGAAGCGGGGGCTTACGGAGAACGCACAAACAAACCTTTCATGGGGTTGAATTCACTCATTTTATTTTACATCCCTGTTATGAATTCACCAAAGGTTTTGTCGCTTTGTCTCAGTGTTTGGCTCCTGCTGGCTCTTTTAAACTTGCTTTTCATTTGCTGGTGAGAGCACAGGAGCCTGACCGCTCCTGGTCGCTCCCTCGCTCGCAGGGGCGTATTTCCCATCCCTGGCCAGTCTCCTGTCCCAGAAGGTCCGGGAGAGCGAACGAGCCTTCACCTACAGCACCGTGGGGACCGGCTCACAGTTTGGGTAAGTTCAAAAGGCTTTGAGCAGTGAGTGACAGTCTCCGGACATCACACATGATGAAATGCCGTTAAATAGTTGGAGGCAAAACTTGCAGCCCGAAGTACATGGGGATTCCTGGGTCCTTCAGGACACCGGCTGTGGCTGAGGAAGCCTCAGGCAGTTGCTGTCGTGTATGTCAAAGATTTATGGTTTGGTTTTTTTTCCTTTCTTTTCAAGCCAGGCTTTGAAGAGTGTTTGCAACTTTTAATTACTATGGGAAACAGCATGATTCAGTAGGAAGAGCAAGGGTCAGCCTGAGACTGGTCACCTGTCCTCGCTGATAAACGAGGATAATACAACGTTCCCATCCCTGCTAATCTCCATGAGAATGTCCTGTCTAGATGGAAGGGTTGCTTAAAAGCCAACTAGAAATATTACTGTGTTTAATCACTTGGTTTTCCGGTGTACTAGTTTCTTTTGCTGATATATACATTCTCTGAGATACTTTCTGCACACCAGCAACCTCATTTTCTTTCCCCGACGAGCACTTTTCAGTGCAGGACGGGTAAGCGTGGGACCCTGCAGTGATTTCTTCTGCCCAGATGAGGATCCTGAGATGTCACACAGGGAACAGGGCAGGTTGCAGAGTCACGAGGTGGCCATGCAGATGGACTCTTTAAAGTGCATTTGGTGACACGCAGCGTCCACCCCAGGGAGCATCTCCCACTGACGCCTGCAGCCCAAACGCTCTTACCCAGACCTGTAAATCCCAGTGTGGCTTCCCTTGCAGGACGCTGGTGATCGGCGGTGCAGGGTCTCTCCTCCTGGACTGGTACGGCTGGGAGAGCGTTTTCTACTTCTCTGGTTTGCTCACTTTGCTCTGGGTTTACTGTACCTGCAAGTACCTCCTGAGTGAGAAAGGTAAGTGCAGCCGCCAGCGCTCCCGAGGCTGCGGGACCCGATGGTTCCTCTCCATTATTTTCTGTAAATCCCCCATATTTCCAAGGTCATGCCTGATTTTACATAAAACCCTTTTGTTCAGATGCCTTTTATAATACACGCTGTGTCTTAACCCAAGACACTAAACCCAGAAACAAGGTTTTGAGCTCTTGCGTTGCCGATTTCCTATTTCAAGTCCCACGCTGGATTATGTTGCTGTCGAGAGCCTGATCTGACTCCTCAGTACCCTTAAGCACCAGTGAAAACACCAAACAAAGCATGATCTTCAAAGTGGATTAAGCTAAAGCAGGGCAAGATACTTATTCCAAACTAAGAGCATCTACACATAGAGCTTTTAAAAACCAGTTAATCCAGACTATCTCTTCCCAAATAGCTGTCTGGGAGTAATTCCACACATGGGGAAATCATTACACCTGGTTACAGCATTATTAGTGTGAGCACGATATAGAAGCCCAGCTCATCAGGAGCTGGTGCTGCACAAAATCCAAACCTGCTCCCTGCCCAAGGGATTTTTATTTAATTGTAACAAGAAATATAACAAGTGGGCGAAGGTGGTTGGATGGGGAAGTGTGTGGATGCAGTGGAAAAATTTTGGTCAACATAACAAGGTGTTTTCCTGAGCATTCAATGGTGGTATAGCCAAAAAGCAAGGGTTAGAAGGAGATTAAAGGTGATTGTATAGTGGTCTCTCAGGGCTCCCTCCAGCTGCAAAGAAAATGACTAATCAGAGCTTTCCTTTGGATGTTTTCTTCCCTGCAGAACTCATCATCCCCATCGATTATTTAATGAGAAGCCTCTCAATATCCAAGCAGACAAAAGTTCCCTGGAAGCAGCTGTTTAGGAAGGCACCGATATGGTAGGTAGCTGTGTTCTCATTGGTGGCAAAACATCTTTTTAATAGCCGTTGTTTTCTTTGGCATTCTGCATTTGGTACTGAAGCTCATCTGAGCACGTTCCCAAGGGCTGTTTAAAGACTAGGAGGGCGATGGGGCTGCAGGGCAGTGAGCCCATTCCTGCCTTGAATAACCACAGAGCATCTGCTGATAACAAATCCCTAGAAAACCCCAAACGACACCTCTTGGAACCAGGCAGCTCTTGCAGCACTCAAGGGACTGGTGGGAAATGCACTTGAACAATCGCTGCCGCAATTAACCTTGTCTGAACCCAGGAATGACGTCGGGCGCTGGGGGGCGAGGGCAGCGAGGGAAGGAGTGGTGCGAGCCAAAAGGAGCAGTTATCTATGAAAAAAATCTCAGGAAGCAATTGTAGTGCTGTGAGGGATTTATTTATAGCCCAGGAACTGAAATATTGGGTTGCTTGAGTGCACGTTTCCCACCCGGCATGACCTGTCACTCCTGATTATTTTCTCCCCGCTGTGTATTTCTAGGGCTGTCATCATTGCTCAGCTTTGCACGGCCAGCACGTTTTTCACTCTCCTTTCCTGGCTGCCGACTTTCTTTAAGGAAACTTTCCCCGAGTCAAAGGTAAGTTGGCTCTGAGGCATGGGCATTGCCGGTCTCCGTGCAAATGAGGTCGTGCTGGGTTCCTGGCAAAAGGCGTTGGTTGGGGAGGAAGGTGATGGCAAAGGGTCTTGGTGACGGCAGGAAGGGTTGGGAGGTTTCCCTGTAGGGTTGGGAGCTGTTACCCCCGTGCACATTAATTTGGAGATAGAATCATAGAACAGTTTGGGTTGAAGGGACCTTCCCAGCTCCCCCAGTGCCCCCCCTGCCACGAGCAGGGACATCTGCACCAGCTCAGGTTGCTCAGAGCCCCGTCCAGCCTGGCCTGGGATGTCTCCAGGGATGGTTCATCCACCACCTCTCTGGGCGACCTGGACCAGGCTCTCACCACCCTCAGTGTAAAAAATTTCTTCCTCATGTCCAGCCTGAGGTGCAAGCATCCTCCATCCAGGCAGGCAGAGGCTGGATTCCAGTCACTTCTTTAGGGATGCTGAAGTGAGGCAGAGCTGGGGCACCTTCCAGGAGAGAAGAGAGAGTTATATTTGGGGTTTAGTCTGCTTTTCTTCTCAGGGAAGGATGGTTTCCAAATGGCACAGACCTCATGACATTATTGCAAATGACCATCAACCCATTCACTCCTGAGTTTTCAAAGAGCTGCCTGTGAAAACGATAATTACCATTAAAAACTTGTGCTTCAAAAATACTAGGAAAGCTTCCTTCTCCTCAGCACAAACAATGTCCCCCTTTTTCAGAAAACTAGGCAGTACTCAGCTGGACTGAAAGCTGGTGTTCTTGTTCTCAGAAACTCAGACAATCTTTTCCACAATGCCTCTGTTTGGTTTTTATAATTTCCAGAGCTGCTTACAAATGCCTTTTCATATTACATGTATAAGGCGCTTTATGGCATACTCGATATTTATATTAAAATCGTCTCTTAAACCAGCAAACATATTGTTGTGATGAGATCTGTGCACCTCGAGTAATATGCTTGTGCAGCAGTAATTTACCATCTGTTAAGCATTATATCATGGTGCCCTTATGTAAGATGCTCTATATAGTGTTCCTGCATCTGATAATCGCTTCCTACATTTTAATAAATGGGGCTTGAGGATGCTTGATTTTAAAGGATGGGTGATGATCCTTAGTGTGGGAAACCAATGTCACCTACCGGTCAAAGTCCCTTTCTGCAGGTGAGCTGCCTCCACTGCTGCCCCAGCCCACCTGGATGGAGGTGGTGGAGGATTTCGGCTGTTGCTGCTCAGGGCGATGGGCCATAGGGATGAGACAAGAGTGGTGTGTCGAGGTTGACTTGCTGAGCAACCTCAGACACTGGAGATATTACACCACAAGTCCTATGGGCTAACATTTTCCAAAGTGGCAAAGACCCAGAGTTTCCAAGGCAATGAAAGTTGCAGGTGGGCCCTGGTACGATTTCCAGGAGCAGCTGAAAGAGGATTATTTAAACCCAAGATTATTCAGCCTTCCTGAGCATCCTGAAGCCGGGCTTCCTGCCTCCCGAGGAAGGGAGGGCTGTCTCCATGGATGGACAGGGAGGTTCAACCAGCTGAGGTGAAACCCAGCTCAACCTGCGCTGATTTCAGCTCCTCCAGGGATCTGGGCATCAAAATGCCTCTGAGCAGCTATAATCCAGATGACCAGTAATCGTCTGTGATTACAACTGCAGCAAGCTCTCTTAATTGAAAATAGACCAAAGTATGCTGCTACCCGTAATGTTACCTAATCCTGGCATTAGAAAATCCAGCTGTGTTTGCCCAGCTTCGCAGTAACGCTGCTAATGAGGTTGCAGCTGATGTCGGAAATGTTGCCGGCAGCTCTACTAACAACCCATGGGACAGAGTAGAATCTATAGCTTGCTTTCCAGGGCTCGGTGGCTCTCTGCCACATCACCTTGCTGAACAGTAAACTTTGCCACATTTAATCCCTCTTTCCCAGAGCAAACAGAGTTTTCTGCCTCCCCGCTGAATGCAAAATCACCAGGACAGAAGGAAAAACAACAAAGCTACCAAATGCCACAGCCCTGTGACGCTCCTGCCACCCTACAGACTTCGGAGTGGTGCAGGGTGTAGCTGAGAGCTTGCTGAGATCCTGCAAGAAGTCCTGATCACTTCATTTTTCTTCCCTTCTACAAATATCACAGGCTATCAAATGCAATATTTGAAAACAAACTCATCTCTGACACCAAACCTCTCTTGATTTTTCGCTCCCTTTCAGGGTTGGGTGTTTAATGTTGTCCCCTGGCTGGTTGCAATTCCCACGAGCTTGTTCAGTGGATTTCTGTCTGATCATTTAATCAACCAGGGTAAGAGCTCTTTTGGGTTTTCCTCAGCTCTTATGCGATGTGGAAGGAAGATCTGAGTGGGAGGAGGTGGGCTTTTTGGTAGGGAGAAGACCCAGCAAATAGACAAGGTGAGGTTCTGATATGAAAACGGGTTAAGTAGTGTAGGATCCAAATCCATTCATGTCCTTGGGGCTCCCTTTGATCTCAGTCACAATATCCACCTGGAGATGAAGTCTGACCCTCTGAAATCCCCTTACCCTGTGGTCTCTTGGCCACCTGAGCTCAGACCTGCTGAGCTGTGCTTAACTGCGACTCTCCTTTCTCCTCCAGGGTACAAAACCATCACCGTCCGTAAGTTCATGCAGGTGAGAGAGGTGAAGCCGCAGGAGTGACGCTGGGGCTGCTTGCTGAGCTCAGTTTGCACGGCATGTGAGACCCGGATGGAGCGGGGTTGGTGGGTTCAGGTGGAAGGAGGAAAGGTTTTGTAGCTTTGCAGATAGACTAGTGCTCAGTGTGTATGGGAAATGCAATCCGGAGGAAAAAACCTGATGGAGAAACAGCATGGGCCAACAATAACATTGAGCACGGAGATTTGTGAGTGCTCCAAAGAGGTTTTCTGTCACACGCAAAGGCCGACCACACGCTGTCAGTACAAATGACTCCCTAGACACAAGGAAATAGCAATACAAGGGCGAGCAGAAATAGAAATGCTGGGTGAGAGCACGGCGCATCCTCTGCTCTGCAGCACCGCATCCCTCTCGACACAGCTGTGGCACAGAACAGCAGGACACCAAGGGAAAAACGGCTTGAGAAGCACCTGGTGCATCCGAGCTCATGCCATTGTAAAAGGGGACAGTTTGTGAAAGAAGTTGCTTTCTTCCTTGCAGAAAATGTGCTGTGGTACTTAATTTTCCCGTCTTCCAGGTCATTGGCTCCGGTGTCTCAAGCATTTTTGCTTTATGCCTGGGCCAGACATCCAGTTTTTGCAAAGCGATAGTGTTCGCTTCCGCCTCTGTTGGACTTCAGACCTTTAACCACAGGTAAGAAGTGTGATAACACCAGGAGCTCTGACCCCACACTCGGTATTTTGGGGTTTTGGAGGAGGCTGCCTCCGTCTGACTGTCAGAGCAAGAACCGGCGCTTGTCTGAGCATCGTGTGCTGGTCCCTGCGAGGCCGATGGAGTTTAGTGCCTGCTGGATTGGGATTGATGTGGCAAACCTGTGTCATGGGGAAGGGCTGGGTGTACCAAGGGCACGTTGGACCAGGCAGGGATTAGGGAGATGAAGCGAGAGGGGAATTGCATTTCGGCCCCTCTGACCACTTTAATTTGAATCCTTTTCCTCCTCGTGCTCTACCGTGCTGCTTCACTCTCAAACCTTTTTCCTCCTTTCCTCTGACAGTGCCATTTATTGTCCAGGATCCCTTCCTTTTGTTTGACAAACTAAACTCTGTGTAAATGACGAAAAAGCAGTTGTGCTCCATTAAAGCAGCCATTTCCCCCTCTCTGTTTCTCACTAGTGGCATTTCAGTGAACGTCCAGGATCTGGCCCCCTCGTGTGCTGGCTTGCTGTTCGGTGAGGATTCCTGCGGGGTGTCGGTTGTGCTGCAGAGCTGGGGTGTGCGGGACGGGGGGAACACGGTCGTCAGAATTAAGGTTTGAGTTGCTCTGTGCAACGTCTACTTGGTATTTGCAGCCTCAGGTTCTTTCTGTGATACACCTGCCATTGCCAGGGGCAGGTAACACACCAATTTGGCTTTGATTCGCCAAATGCTTCCCTGCACCAAAGGGTGGGGACAAGGACGAGTGTCAGTTGTCCCAGCCATCGGCAAAGTATTTCGCTGTGCACAGCCTGGGCATCAGGTTGGAGCCTGGCTGAAAGCACTCATAGAATCACAGGACAGTTTGGGTTGGAAGGGACCTTCCCAGCTCCCCCAGTGCCCCCCCTGCCATGAGCAGGGACATCTGCACCAGCTCAGGTTGCTCAGAGCCCCGTCCAGCCTGGCCTGGGATGTCTCCAGGGATGGTTCATCCACCACCTCTCTGGGCAGCCTGGGCCAGGCTCTCACCACCCTCAGTGTACAAAATTTCATCTCGTGTCTGCATTTTGAATATGCAATTTCTTTCTTTTCTTCGCAGGTGTTGGGAATACAGGTGGAGCCCTCCTAGGTAAGACACCTCCCTGCAGCTCATCCTTTCCTGAGGAGTCCTCTGCTCTCCTCTCCAGGCAGGATCTGGCCCCAGAAACTTTGCATTTCTGTTTTCTCCTGTCCCAGGTGTCATTTGCGTGTACTTGGCTGGCCACCTGATTGAAATGACTGGCTCCTGGATTTCTGTTTTCAACCTGGTGGCTGCTGTTAACAGCATTGGCCTCTGTGCATTCCTCATGTTTGGAGCAGCCCAGAGGGTGGACACAGACTCTGCATATATGGACCTCTAGAGATGAGTCCAGCAAACAGCCAAAACGTCACATCTATATGTCATTGTCGCACAAGTGCCAAAGAACTTTATTTTTTTTAGGTGTTTAACAGGGAAAAAAAATATACTGAGACCAAGTACATAATGGGTCTGAGTGAAACCCATGGGAGAAAAAAAATCTAGGGTTCATTTTTTCCTCAGGGCATGGCTGATGGCCTCTAGAGCCATCCAGCTCAACATCTCCAGTGAAGATATGGCCCATGGGACTGGTTTGCCTCAGTCCATGTCTAGTGGACAAATATCTATGTGGCCAAAGCAGCTTAACCCAAAGGGAGCTGCGGTTTGGATGCTCTGCCCTGGAACGGTCCCTCACCGAGGGGACCTGCTTTGCTGTATCAGGAGTGGGTCCCTCCATGCTCCGCCGTCCTGTGACAGCAGGGACGATGGCCGGCTCTCCGGCTGCCACCGGACACGTGTCGTCTGAACTCCAGGAAAGGAATAATCCAAACGAATGTACCTCTGACCTTAACTCTCCCTCACGTGCCTTCATTTTGCCATCTGCTCGACAGGAGCAAGCCGGGTGTATAAGAGAACGGATTGTGAGATGAATTCAAGGCTTCCCTTCAGGGGAAAGCTTCTGGCTGGATGTCTCCTGTAGACCCGGGGGCATGAGGCTGCATCCATATTTCCTTCCCCACGTGTGAGCTGAGCCAGGAGGTTGCAGAGCCAATAGCTTGAACCAGCTGAGCCCAGCTTTGCTCAAGGGCAGAGCTTGAAGGCTCCCTCCTCTCCTGGGTCACTTATCTCCAGCTCTGAGCTGAGGTTGACCATCTCGGAGCCGAGGAAAGCTGCAGCCGCCCGTGGTCAGGCTTAGCTGGGCTTGACTTCGCACTGTAGGTGCAGCCGAGGAATCCCCCGCGGGCTGGTTTGCCACGCGCTGTGAATGTGTAAGAACAGCGGGTCGTGTTCTGTGCGGTGGATCTACACTTCCAAATGCTTTCCTCTTGATTAGACGTGTCCTCCACGTGCTCTCAAAGGGGTATGGGAGACTTTCCAAAGAGCCTGCAACGGGCGGGTTTTGTTTCAACGTTAAACGTGAAGCAAATCTCTGCACTGGGGATCAGTAGCACTGGATGTGGGTCCTTGCTGTTCCCCGTGTCAGAGGGAAATACTCGGCTGTACACGCCTCTGAGCCTGAATGTCTTAAGTTATTTATAAATATTTTTAAATTTAGGTACCAAATTCTATATTTTATGTATGTGAGGCCTGATTCTGCATTCTTATTTTGAGTGTTACTCCCACCAAAACCCACAGTATTTCTAGAAGGAGAGAATATTCCAGCCTACAGTTTCTGGTTTTGTAGGATCTATTTTAAATGGGGCATTTCATATTAAACCAATTCACTGCTTTTCCTTGCACCCATTTCTTACGGCCTGAAAGGATCTCTTTGATTTATCTCGTACTTACCAGAAAACTTCAGCTGAGACTTGGGAACTGATTTCCCAAGGGACCTTGCTGTGCAGGAAAGCTATAAGTTCAGATTAATTGTCCTTAAGAAAAAATAAATTATCCCCTGCTTCTCTTTTTGTTTTGGCCAAGTTTCCTCTTGGAAGACATGTTGGAGCCATGTTGAGTTTGTGAATAGCTGGGTTTATAGTGAAAATACAGACAGCCTTTTAATCGCAGAGATGCTAATGAGTGCCACTAAACTAAGCTGAGCTTATTGGGGGTATTAAGAGATAAAGATGCAACTGCCTGATGTCTTCACGAGAGAATGAAGGATCAGTGTGGTCTGATTGGGGACCAGAGAGATAAGGAAGTATTTTTTTCTCCTACTGTGGTTTTTTTCTCTAAAAGGCTGGTTACTACCACAGGTCCAACCCTGTGTCTGGGGTGCTGCAGAGCCAGGACACGTGGACGCTGCTGGGAAGCATCTTAGAATCAGTGGATAAAATGGGGAGGGCACACAGAGCAAATGGAAACCAGGCTTGCCAAAGGCCCGAGGCTGTGCAGACATCCCTGCCAGCCTTGTCCCTCCTCCCATCCCAGCAGATTGTTTGCACAGCTTTTTCTATAGGGACACAGGAAAAAAAAACCCAAGGTGGCTTTTTTATTAAAAAAAAAAACAAACCCAAACCAAAAAACAAACCCAACATCTTCCCAGCTGTTCAGCATTGCAATTCAGGAACACAAGGAGTGAATTCTGGTTGTCTTTGCTGGTTGCACCATTTTCTGTGGACGAGTTGATTGGTTTAAATCACTCACATTCGACCCAGGCAGCTTGGGTATCCCTTGGTTCTGCAAATTGGGAAGTCTGGAACTGAGATTATGAAAGGAAAATCAACGTTTCTAGCTGTGCCTTCGCTGTAAATCCAGCTAACATTTTTGTGGGTTGTCCGGATTATCTGTCCCTGTAAACTGGCTAATAAGTTAAATATTTGAAGTACATTTGAGGCTTAGGTTTCATTATATTCTTACCTCTTTGGTGAAGTATTGAAACCATTTGACATTGCTGTGCTATTATTTGTTTAAGCAACCTTGCCAAAGCTTGCCATCTGAGGATTTTTGTTACGGAAGGACCTGAAAAAAATAAAGGTAGTGAATCATTTGCAGACCGTCTGATTTTCCTTTGAATGCAGAGGTGCTAATTTGATGATCAGTAAGGGACAGACAGAGCTCAAGTGTATTTAGTGTGATTAACTCCTTAGAGCTGGTGTGAGAGGATTGGGAAGCTGTGAGAATATCTGGGCTGGCAGATTTTCCCAGTATCCTCACATATACTTGGATGTTGGACCTCAGAGCACATCCAGCTACATCTTCTTCCCACTTATTTTGGAAAAATGACTGAAAAGCTGTTTTCAGTAGAGCTGTGGTCACTGCAGCATCAGGAGACATAGTCCGATATAAATTTTTAGAGTAATAACACAAATGAAACAAGTGTTCGGTGAGGTGGGATGTGCCCCTGCAGACAGATCGCCTTCCACCTGGAGACTGGGCTAAAAAATAATTAATACGTTGCCAACTTTTTTCCATCCTCACTGAGAGGTTCGAACAGATGCCAACAGAGGGAGCTGTTAGATTTGGGATGTGGCAGCTTCTGGCCAGCCGAGAGCTGCCGAGCCTGGCACAGCTGGCACAGCTGGAATGGCTGGGATGGATGGCGTGGTTGGTTTGGCTGGCAGAGGTGGCACAGCTGGCACAGCTGGCAGTGAGCAGATCCCAGCCCCATGAGGAGCAGCCACTAAAGGAATTTTAAAACCATGTCTGTTGAGTCACACAATCAAGAAAATAAAGACTGCAGACTCCACTAATTCTCTTCTCAATGTGCTCTGAAAAAAAAAAACAACTTTGTTTTATGAAAGTGATGCTGAAGGTAATTCAGCAGAACGCAAGTTATCCTTAACTTTTCCTGTCCTTTTGCTCCTCTCATAAAGGTATAGCCAACCCCTGACATACACACTTAAGCTATTTCGACCTGAAAAGCTCTAAGAAGCCACAGACCCACCTTAAACCCTGCCCTGTTCTCCTTCATGGTATCCTGCAAGTGTGAAAATCCTGAGAGAAAAGGAGCTCTGCCACATTCCTTAAACTGGGCGGGCTGGGACTGGTATCGTGCGAAAGGGAGCGGGAATTTGTGACTGGGCTTAAAGGCTGATAAATCACAGGTACATGGTGTTGCTGCCGAGAGCTGGAATTGATGCGTTTGTTTGTATTTAAATTGTTTGGGCCACATTCAGTAGCTGGCTCTGGAGGATTGGAAAGATACTGTTTTATTGCAGTTTGCATAACACTAAATCAATAAACCCATCCGAGCAGATGGAAAGCAAAACACAGAAGAAAAATAGCACTGTGTGGAGGAGAAAAGAAATAGCAAAGAGCATTTCTCACTGATACTTTTGCCTTGAAAACACAAGCAGATGCTCTCACAGCAGAAACCTGATCTAACATCCACCTGCCAGGTCCCCAGGGCTGGGACATGCCACAAAGTCACCACCATTCTGCAAAGGGCACCCAGCGCCATAACAAGCAAAATATCACCATTTATTGCAGCCGTGACCTACTGCATGGCACGTAATGAGGAATTTTCCATTTCAAACTTTAATGTAATAATTAAGATGTCCATTAAGGTCTTTACAGTTTGACTGCTTGTAATTAAAAATGGGGGGGCAATGGTAGGGAGTTGCCGTCCAGGGCATCAAGCTCTCACCAGCAGCTTTAAATGCTCTCCCTGATTTTTCTTCTCAGTTTCGTTTCTTTCTTCAAAATAATTTTCCTGGTATTGTTCATAACTGTCCTCAGGGCAGGTGGCCTGAAAACCGCATGAAAACCAATCTTAATTTCCACAAGTCCAGATTGATTTAAAAAAAAAAGCTTTTCTCCTCTACCAAAACACCTCCAAAATGCCGGTCCTCCTGGGCTGCCATTTTTGGGGATGTCTCTGAGCAGAGAGATCCTTGGGGCATCATTTTGAGCCAGACTATCCCAGCTGGTGTAAGTCAGGACAGCCAAACTTCATCAGCAGAAAGTCTCAGGAATAGTCCGAAATCACAGCGTGACCATCAGCCGCAGGAATGGTCACTGGGGTTTTATGCTCCAGTTGGTTTCCAGACTGGTGTAGCTCCCCGCTCACACCGTTCCCAGTGCAGGATTAAGGGTGGAGTAGGTTTTAATCCAATAATGAAAAGAGAAGAAACCCCCCTATAAACCCACATCTTCCAAAGTGTCTCTTCTCCTGGAAGGCCAAAGTCCCATTATCCAGTAATAGGATTTGGCCTCCTAAAGCAGTACTGAAATTGTTGTGAAATTTTGTTTCCAAATCACCAGATTTTTGCAAAGGATTAACAAAAATTAATGGTTTGACTGAGGAACTGCCTGCCAGACAAGCTTCTGCTGATCCCTTGAATCCTTCCCAAATTGCTTTCCCCTGCTCTGTCCAACTACCAATTTACTGGTGACTCGCTCTTGTTCTTCCAAACACAGCGCCAGGCACGATATTCTGGCACTTCAGCATTAATTATCCTCTAATAAATAGCTTTTAATTTCAGCTCCAAATGAAAAAAAAATTAAAAATCCCACTTCCATGGGACAAAATGGAAAGGTACACGTGTAGCAATTATCGGTAGGATTTTACATAAAGAATTAGCAACCTGCTCGCGCGTGTCTTGCATTCTCATTAAAAGCAAATGGTTTGTGCTTGATGGGGGATTTTCCTGTGCAACCATTTAGGCTCATTGCAGCTGTTAAATTCCTTTCACATTGGGACTTTTCCCTGCTTTCCTACTGAGTCTCGTACAAACCCATGCATTTACAGTCTCTCCCATGTACCTGCATGGGTTACACTTCTATGAGATTCATCCTCAGCCCTTTGGATACCCAGAGCTGGTGCAAACCTTGGCTGGTCACAGGAGCCTTTTTATGCTTTTGCTCTTATTTTGGCCCAAACGAGAAGCTACGGCTCGTGCCCATAAACCCAATGTCACAAATCTCCCAGCTGCAGTTGCCTTCATGTGGTTTTGCTGCCGCTCCTTGGTACCTGCAGCTCTGTGTGCTGCCTCTTCCAGCATCCTCCCTCTGGCTCCTGCATCCCGCCATCCATCCCTCTCCCAGCCCCTCTCCATGAGCCCCCTGAGCTGGTTTGGGGGAGCAGATGAGGTCCCCACACATCCCAGGCTCAGGGGAGGACGTGTCCTCTTCTTCCACACCTCTGACTCTGCTTATTTACTGGTTATTTAGCAAAATAACCTCCCCGAACAAATAGTATTATCAGGAAGAGCATAATCAGATATCACAGATGAGGTCTCCAGGTGAGTAGTTTATTGTGATCTGCTTTATTACATTTTATTTCAGCCCATCTGGGGCACAATTGTGCTTTGAAAAGGGCTGGAGGCTGCAGTTTCCACTGCAGGAGCCACCTGGACCAGCCAGAGCTCAGGGTAAAACTTCCATCCTTGTGATTTCATTACACAGGAGCCTCTAAGTAGGACATGAATTGCAACCAAGTGTGTGACCTGAGAAATATTTGCACAGCCCTGGGCTGTCCTTCCAGGAGAGCCAACGCCAGCAGGAGATGGGCTGTTCTGCACTTGGACAAAAAGGTTCAGATCCAGGGACCATGACAAACCTTTTCAAAGGGGTACCTGTTTTCTGGGGATTTTGTGCCTGGAGTCAGCTGAAAGCACAAAATTCAAATTTAACTTATAGCTTAGTCAAGTGATGCATTTTTTGGGGATTAAAAACTGTGGGAAAATTCTGATTCACTCCAAATATTTTTTTTTCCCTTGGTTCATGACTCTCTGACAAACTAGATGAAAAGCTTTAGCCTTTATGTCACCAGACTCCAGATACAGCTCTTCATCATTTGAGCTCTATCAAATACCAACTGATCTCTCTTGGCACCCTCAGGTTAAATATTTTCAGAAATGCACTGTATAACTTTGAAACAAGTTAGTATAAAATTACTGAATATCCAGGAACAGAGAGATGGACAAACTCTTCTTGGCAGGTTTTAGAAATCCTTCATAATAGCTTGGTGTTGAAAAATGGGAACTTTTTGAGACAGCTAAAAGATAAACATGCCTGGAACCAGCTGTATTTTAAAGGGTTTAGGATAGAAACCCTGCCTGAAAGAGCATCATTAAGATGTATTACTCACAGGTTTAAAGGATATGGATAAAGCTGGTCAGGATGGAAACCAAACCAGATTCACTGTGGTTTCAAAACCAAATATGCTAATACACACGCTATTAATCTGCTGAATTTGCCGTGGTGGTTACCCTGGCTGAGACCTGCATGTGTGGGTTGGATCTTCAGGCACGGTCGCAGTTACACATGGCGCAGACACATGAAAATCTGCCTTGTAAATATAACTCCAAGGTGATGCAATGTGGGGTATTACTGGGGTTTTTTGCTGTTTGGATTGAGAGGGGGTGAGGGGCTTTGGATTGAGGGGCTGACAGCTCCGATAAGGCATCTGCCTCCAGGAGGGTCCCAGAGCACTGCAAACCAGGAGGGGTTTTCTTTAGCACCTGCCCTTTTCTGGCAGATTTAAAGCAGAGCCAAAAACTACAGCATGAGTAAGAAATGGCACATTTTGGCATAGCTCAGGGCTTCAGTATTTGTAGGTAAATCTTTACCACTGGGCTGGTAAGAGCATTGTACCACTCTCCGTAAAGACACTGTTTTCTCTCTTTTCCTTAAATGCAGTGCTGATTTTTATCCTCTTCTGATAGTAACTGTTCATCCTCTCCCTCCTCCTCCTCCTCCTTGGAGATTTCTGGATTAAAGAATAAAGCACCGAATTGATTTCCTGAACGTGCATTAGAGAGGATTATTCCAGGAGATTCATCCGTGTTTGGTGGATTAATATTTCCAGGGAAGGGCAACTCCGATCTCAGCCAATACTTCTCTCAACATACCCTGAAACATTTTTTTTCTTTTGCAGGCACGGAGGAGTATCTTTAACGGCCAGAGACAGACAGCAGTTCACAGCACTGGTGTTGGAGCTTCAGTATCTTTTTTAACACCAGCATTTCCCATTATAAATATACAAAGGGCAATTTGTGTGAATTCTGCCTTTTCTTTACTTTGCTAATAATAAAGAATAAAACCAGGCACATGTCAGACAGACACATAAATTACTACCAGCACCAAGGAAGTCAGGTACAAATCCTTGTGTAGCGCCACTTACCACCACGTGCACCCTCTGAGAGAGGGACACAGCATTCAAACGACATAAGGGTCTGTCCAATTAATTAATTTGGCCTCCATACCCCGCACAAAAGTAACAGATCAAGGGCCTATTATGTTATAAGAGCAATCTGTGGAGCCTTTATGGCAATGTGTGGCTCTGAATTATGCTTCAGAGGTTACAACTAAAATGGAGCTAAAGCTCCGTCCCTCCTGGTCTGTCCTGCACGTGGAGGAGACACCGTGGATAATTGAGCAGAAGAGGCGAAACCTCGTCCCAGGAGAGGTGGAGGTGAATGAGCCCCGAACTCTAATTAAGACCTCAGAGACCAGCCTTTAGATGTCAATCAGCCGGACAAAAAACGATTGATCCTCGATCCTCCGTTGTGCTTGGACAGATCAGCTGGGCTCCTCTTTCATCTGGCTTTATGGTGGTGGCCATAAGGAAAAAGAAAAAAGGAATTTAAAAAATCAGATTTTTGGCGTGGGGGCAAAAGAAAGCATTCAGAAGGACTGCCTATCCCTCCCTGGGAATTTTATTCTGCGTATTGACCGCTTCATCTGCTTGTACTCTTTGCATGGTCCCAGGTTTGCAAACAACACTGCTGTAAGGCAGAGTAGGTGTTAGAAAGCCAGCTGGGGACTAGTGCCTGCAGGGGAAATTGTCCTGACTTACCATCAGCACATCTGGCAGCTGCTGCAGAGCAGGCAAGGGTCACGGCCCTTCCACCCAAGGAAGGAACTGGGTGTTGTAGCCACAGTTTTCTGAGAGTCTGAAATACTTGGTTTTAAGAGCTGGTTTGATTTTAGCTTCCAGTCTTGGTCTAGGACCAAAGTGGGAAGTCCTTGAAGTGTCAAAGAAAATCATCGACATGTCTGTAAGGATGGAGAAGGAAATGGGGGGTGGATCGCTCCACCCAGCGCTGATAAACCACATGGCCTCACAATTCTTTTGTTTCATTACCATTGCTACACAACAAACATAACAAAAGGATTTGCATTTTCTTAGAACTACCAGGAATAATTTCTCCAGCTGATGTTCAGGATTGGGCAGTAAGGACATTTCCCTCTGTGCCACGGCTCAATTTGAGACACTGAAACGCAGAAACACAACCTGACACAAAGAATAAACACAACCCACATGATTTATTTATTAGTCCCACCACATGATGTGCTCTTAGCTAATACCCCAGCAATGCATTACCAACACGCAACGTAATGAGTATTGTCTTGCTTGGCTTCAGAGGGAAACTGCAAGTTGGGACATGGATTGAAGCATTTCCTTCCAGTCCCTCTTGCTTTCCTCCTTTTTTCTACAGGAATCTCCATCTCTCCTCTCTGTTCCCATCACAGAAGTATCCCACACCAGGTCACAGTCTTTTTTTGCTTTCTGCAACAAATCATACGAGACCTCTGTGTACCCAAACAACAGGGATAGTTGGACAATATCTTCCTTTCCCCCCAATTTCTTGTTTTCTATAAATAATATTTTCTCTCTAAAAGATTCCTCTCCCTCCTCAAGGTTTACCTGAAAAAAACAGCTTTTATAATAAACCATTTGGGGTTCAATATCCATATACTCCACAAGACTTTCTCTTGGTTTCATTTTCCGAGTGTTTCGAATGGAAAACTTCTACCAGATGGCGCCCAAGAGAGCTCATCGCAGCTTTGCATTTTTTTTTGGCCTGATATAACTCATCATCAACTGCAAAATAGCTTCTTTCACACTGTTCCTATACCAGCCCTTAGCAGCAGCCTCTTTGGTGACACAGCTCAGTAATTAAAACCCGCACTTGGGAAGCGATTCGTTTAACTGTGGAAAGGAAGCACGTTGCTCTGAGCTCCCCAAATTTGGCCCAAGGCTGGGAAGGCACCGAGGGCCTGTCCTCACTGCAGTTTTACAGTAGGAAAGGGAGAGAAAAGAGGAGGATGATGCAACGCTCAGACCTTGGAGGGAAAAGAGCCGCCTGTGAGAGCCTGAGCTCATTTTAAATCTTCCCCGCGTGCAGCAGCATCCTTTGCTTGATAAGCCTGAAGTGTCAGAAGGAAAGAAAAAACCCCAATTATTATTTTTTTTTCTACTTCTTTCTAGTTATTTTTGACAAGCTGGAAGAGAACAGGGGGAGAGGGAAAGGCTGACGCATGTTTGATATACACTTTTGAGGGAGCTTTTACTTTATTATGTTTAATTGAAAAGCGTTAACATCGTCCGACATGAATATTCAGCTGATGCCTTTTGGTGCCGTTCCAGGAGTTACGATCGCCTGTGATTCCACTACGGCTTCTCAGCACGGAGCCCTGTCAAAGCCAGAGTGACAGTGGGGAAGCTATTAATTGAAATAGCTTCATTAATTAGTAATTAACAGCAGGGTAATGACTATGTCACACATCGTATTTCAATGAATGCCCTTCATGTGTTATGGGGCCTTTAATTAAAGAATATGCATTTTAATTAAAGGCAAGTTTAGCCCCTTGGCCTCTGGAATAGAAAAGATGTTTCTAACTTTCAAGACTGGGAGAGGGAAAGGTGAGTGTGGGGAGAAACAGGCTGAGGACAAGTTGTTTCGAAGTGAAAAATGCAGGTTTGGGGGATTTGGGAGCAGCTCCAGCACAGCTCCCATCCTTCACATCGGTTCCTTGGAAAGAAAGTACCCATCACTTTGTCATGGGCGCAGCAGTTGGGGACGATCATTTCAATGAGCCAAATGGGACAAATTACAGCAGGTTTTGGTCTTTGCATATTCTACTCATTAGGATTTCCTCCCTGAGACTGGAATGGGCACGGTGTTGGTTTCTGTTGACTTTAAGTACAGTTTTTCTGGAGTGAACTCACACAAATGCTTGGTAAATACAATTCAGAGATTTGAAATAAACGGACTATACGGTGAGCATCAAGGAAAAGTTGAGGAAAACAGATCCAAGGTGCCTGAGAGCTACTTACTGTCTCAAGCAAAAAAACCTCAAACCCCACAAAACAGTAAAACCTCAAGCCAACCCCACCAGAAACAACCACCAAAGGGGTTCATTTACATTTTGATTTAAAAAAAAAAAAGCATTTACGTTTAAAAAAAACCCCAAAAATCTTCAAACTGGCCCCTTTCAAAAGTAAACTCTACTCCCCTGACATCCCGATCTGAAAGACTGAAGAGAAGCTTCCCAAATGTGATGGGGATTAGATGAGCGAGACATTGCATTTCAAAGAGAAAATGGCACATCAAAGGCAGCTCCAGCCTGATATTGAAGCACCCAGCCAGGAGGGCTCCTGCCTGGAGGATGGGACAAGGCAGAGGAGACCTCGGAGAGAGGGTGGGAAGGGTCGAGATGCAGCCCCATGTCCTTCTGAAGGCAGCTGAGGTCCAGATCAGGGTTTTGGGAAGCACATCTGCTTATGATGCTGTTTGGAAAGTCACCGCTTTGTCCTGTGCTGTTGAAGTGTCAACAGTGTCATCGGAACCAACCCCAGAAATTAATTTAATAATGAACTAAAAGAATCTTCTGCCTCCCTACCTGGCCATTTTCAGAAGATGAGGCATCCTCCATCTGGCTGTTAGGTTGCCAGTGTGTCTTGGGGACATCCAAATTCCTTGGTCCCTCACATGGTGAGGATGCTCTTTCCCTTGAGCAGACCAGACGTTGTCTCAACTTATGGGCTACACAAGAAATTGTGCTAAAACTTAGTAATGAAAGCCAACAGTTTCATCAGGTGAAGATAATTTATGCTACTATTTATATGACCCTCTTATTGTGCTGGAGTGCTGAACTCCACCGGTATCTCTTTAACCTCATCACCTGCGAGTCTCTGATACCCAACAGCACTGAGACCACCCTGGGTCTTGGCCAAACCCTTCCAGACCCCCCAATATCCCCATGGATGTGACAGCTGGAAACTGGGACACACCAAACCGGGACTTGTGGCTGTGGTGCAAAAAGAGATGTAGAGGAAATAAGATTTGGAACAAAGAGGACCAGGATGGGGAGACACCATCTGCCCAACCCCTTCTGCTGCTCTACGGAAATGGATGGAGAAAACAAGCGGGTGTCGAAATTCAGAGTTAAACTTTGGAGGAGAAGATGTGGGAGGGAAAACCTGTGAATCACTCAGGGTATCCGAATATGGTAATTAATGTTAATAACATTAAATAATTTAAACGGACAAGCAATATTTTATATTCTATTTCTTTGGCATTTTTACTGGTGTCACTTTGGTTTTGTCCTTGTGTCTCGGATCACTAAGATTCCATTCACCACAAGTCAAACCAAGGGTGACTTTGGGGTGAGGGCTTGTTTTAAAGATTTTTTCTTTTGTTTCCCAAAGTAAAACTCCAGATATGAAATTCCTGTTCAGGTGGAAACATAAATTGTATAGACAAAGGATTTTTTTACTTTGCGACAGCAGGTATTTTGTGCAATTGTGGGAAGGCGGACCATGTTTCTGTTCACCACCAAGGCTTGTGTGTGTATATTTTACTGTTATACTTGCTCAGACACTAAGAACAGAATATTTTAAGCATATTTTCACCTTTAGGCCCTGCGTCCATTCAAGACCCTGGGTTTGGTTTCACAACCTGAGCTAAAGTTGTGACCAAGCTGGAGGGAAAAGTGCCATCGCAACATGTGTGAAAAAAAGCCTTTGGTTTTACCATGGTTGTTTATACAAGTGCTAAAATGCTGGGGGTGTGCTCAGCTGTGTGTAGAACATAGAGCTCAGGTTTGCCTCCTGAATAAGGCTGCTTGAAAAAACATATACGAATTTGTAATAGGAAAATAGCTCGCTATGTAAATAAATTTCGATGGCACATAGAACAGCAAAAGATGCTACGGCTTTTGTAAAAGTAAGAATCAAAGCCTCTTGCTTTCCAGTTATCTGATCTGTAATGCTGGCTGGATCCACCTTAGCAGAAAAACCCCAGATGAGTCTTCATTTTCTTCAATAACTCTAACAAGAAATGCTGCTTTAGAGCGAGTCTTGGTAGACTAGATCTAAATATACTGAGTGTGAAACGCCTGGATTATCCCAGCCTTATCCCCTTTCTTGCTGTAGGGCAGAGAGATGCTTGAGGTGTTTTTAGATGCAGCTCTTTGCAACTCTGCAGTTGGAAAAGTCATCAAAATACAGTCAATCTCTATTGAGACGTGATGCAGACTGGGGGACAGGAGTGTGTTGGTCTCTCTGGGACACCCGGGCCAAAATTTTCCTTTTTATTTGCAGACATAAGAAAGTCCTACCTGGATGTGACCCACCCTGTGCAGAGCAGTTTGGCCACGATTCAGGTCTGGTGATGCTCCTGAGGTTTCTCCCACCTGGAGAAGGGTCAACCATTAGTCTGCCCACTAAGTGCAACTCGTTAAGGTAATTGCTATTGCTGCAGAAAGGCCACCAATGACTCCTGCCCCCAGCCTGGTCTGCGGCCAATGCTGGCTCTGGAGTCAAACCATTGCCACTCTACGATTTAGCTCCACCTGGGAAGAGCATCATGGCAGAGACAGACAGACGCATCTTATTTACAGGTTCAATTAAATCCAAACATCCCCAAGATGTGCGCTGAAAACCCATGTAAACGCCTGACCTTGCTCTGCTTTCCCTCTGTTGTACAAGTCCAGGAGAGGAGCCAACTTGTCCCTTTTTTCCTCTGCTTTTTTTTTTTTCAATACCTTGTTTGTTGTGTACCAGAAGTCACCTCATCACTTTCAAATCAAACGTCTTCTGCCTTTTTGCTCCCAGAAATTAAAATGTGGCAAGGTCTTTTCTATTTTTTTTTTGAACAGCAAGATTAAAAGTTGTTTGAAGAATAATGTTTTCCTAAGTTTTAGCTGACATTCAATTTTAATGACTTTTTAAACAAAGTAACTATTAACTGTGCATCGTTTTATAGTTTCCTGATGTCTGACAGGTGTTTTTGCCCATGTGGGAAACAGATGCTAATAACATTTTCCCTAATAGCTCATAAATAATAAGCATTTAGCATTTTCCTTTGTGTACCGCTCTGTCAATAGCCAATTTACTTTTCAGAAGCCACAACGTTTTCCTGTCAATCAGTTCTAGCCTCAGGCACTTTTTGGTGATTAGAAACCCCTTAGAGAGTGAGAACTCCAAATTAGTTTTAAATAAAAAATAAGAATATTCATGCTGTTGAACATCTAAAGGTAAAAAAAAAAAAAAAAAAAAAAAGAGATCTGGGTACATAAATATCACTGGTGGGGTATTAATACTTCATAAAAATAGAGTGACCAACTGTTCTCAGGAGAAATGCAGCAAAGACAAGCACATGGCACAAAGAAAGTAATATATGCAGGAGAAAAATAACTTTTTATTTAAAAAAGGAAGTAATCTAGGGGTTTGCTAAAAAGCTTTAGCTTCAGGAGAGCTATATCACCATCTTGTTTGACAAATAAGCAGCAAATCTAACATAGAGCTTGATGCCTACCATAATGTCTCATTCTTTCGATATGCCATGGATCCAGTCCTGACATTTTTTCTCTTTCCAGAAGAGAAAAAGGGGGAAAGCAGAAATATTTCCCTCTGAGGGGAGAGCAGATACAGAGCTGGGAACTCTGTGGTGGGAGGCACCAAACCCAGGAGGTGCCTGAAGGACCATGGGGACCGTGTGGCAATTGTCCTCTGCTGGTTCACCCCTGCAGAAACTCTCCCTTTTCTACAGGCACAACTGTCAGAAGAAGGTCCAGGTATCTCCTGTCAGACCTTTAAGCTCCACTGTAATATCTATGCACTTCCCAGGTAAAACCAATTTTAATAAACTCAATTTAAATACTTTTTTCCCCCACACAACGATCAAAATAAACAGCACTTTGGAAGAGAGAAGAACCTCACGCACCAGGATCCAAACCTGTTTCTGGTGGTGGTGTGTTCAGATTTCACACCTGACTTTATCACATCAGCATCTGGATGCTCTTAGACCTTCAGCAGAGTTCTGATCACCAGCAGAGACGGGACGCCAATATGGATGGAGCTGGGCTCTGGCACAGTTTGGCCTTTTCTGCATAAATGAGCTGAAATTAATTGATTGCACTGTTCATTAGCCTTACATCATCACATTGCATTGTAATATGCAACTCTTCCACCAAATTTGTTTTCTTATTCATTTTACAAGAGAAATGGAGTGATGCAACATTTGCCAGCCAATACAAGAGGCAGCGTTTTATTTTAAGAGAAAGTGGCTTCATTTATTCTAACATATTGACCTAAAACTCCGTGGCACGCTGACATATCTGCATCCACCCTGAATACCATTAAATCCCAAGGGGTCTTAGTTAATCAAATGTAGACATGAATAATGCAGTGACATAAAACACAGGTGTCCCGTGTATACAAGACAAACGGTCGGATAGCGGGTTGGTTTTTCTGGTCGATTTTTCTCCTTGAATGAAGGAAGAGGAAACTTTTGCCCTCAAATGAAGTGATTCTTCAATCCCTACCATCAAACATGACAACAGTGACGTGACCCACATTACTTTCTGCCTCCACGAGCTCATTTTGTAGCAGCAGCAGTGTCACATAAATTCCTTTTGAAATGGCAGCGACGAAATGGTTAATCATGGTTTTAAATGGCGATCCTCAGATTTAGCCTTAGCACTGAGGTGAGGAAGCCTGGATTTCTCTAAGCAATTCAGGCTGCCTGGTTGCCCATGCAGAAGGCAAACATGCCTGATGTTTCAACTCACTTGTGACTTTCTAATAATAGGGGTGTTAACTGGGAACAGAATAGCTCTAGCAGGTGAGCAACAATTAGCTGATGCTCCTGCTATTGCAAAATGTATCGTGTCACATCCGTGCATAGTAGGCTAGAAATCACTTTTGCATATCCAATTTTTAAAGCTGAAAGATAACTGTTCTGAAAGCAAAAGGGCTTCTGACACCAGGCTGGGGCCCCAAAAAGTCCCAGTGAACAACCCTGGCACCATTATACTGTAGGATGCTGGTTTTTATTCAATACCTTCTGTACAAGTCCCAACTTGATGATCTCCTTGAAGAGTATTTGCCAGGATTAATTGGACCAAAGGAAAGTCGATGCTTGGTATCGCTGGGATCAGAACTCTTTCATGGTCTGGATGCTGATGGAGCACCAAAACCTGCGGGAAGTTCTGAGACTCCCTCTCCAGACGATGTTGGGTGGGAATTGTCACTGCTGAGTAACTCAGTGCTAAGTGCAAGAGGTCTGAAAGAAACCTGAAAGGCTCAAGACACTTTTATGTCTGTTATTTTTCATTCTTTTACTCCTTGGGAATCTTCCCCCACCCATCCCCACCAGTCCCAAACCCCTTTTCACTGCTGCTCAGGCTCCCAGGTGGGAACAGTTGGAGTCAGCCTCCTTGGCCAACCTCAACAGCCTGAAAACCAGGGAAAAGCTCTTAAAACCCACACACATCCTTATGAGACTTTCTCTTGCATGTCAAAGTGATGGAGGGGAATCAGAATAATCCCAATGAGCTATTTCAGTGTGTTTAACCCAAATTCTTTCTGCCCCAGCGCTAGTAGAGAATAACGCCTGGTTTTGGTCCTCTCCCTTTTTTTGACTTCCTACACACCAAATGGTAAACTGCCCCGAACAGCTACCTCGTTAGTTTGTCCTCTCTGAGCAGTTGGGTTGAAACATATGTCATTAGACTCGACGTTCCCAGTTAAAACCCCTGTCACATCACTAAATATTTTAGCAAATAAAAATTTTTTTAAACACGCGGCCAGATGTCCACATTGACATAGCGCTTACGGCGTTTGACTGATAAAAAGCCAGGGCCCTTGGTAAGTGGGGATTTAAAAACATGTCCTGAGGCAAGTGTGTGATATTAAAAACATCCTGGGCTCTTTTGTATGGAGATTTGCATACGTTGAGGTTTTAAAGAGAGTGTCCATCTGTCACTGAGCATTCTCCCAATACAACAAAGCATCGATAAATATTTTGAACCACAGTCACTTTTCAGCAGGCACCAGCAAGGAAGCAGGATGGTTTCAGCTGGGATATCCACCTCTTTGTGCAATAAAAGGACCTGCAGTTTCACTTGGAAGCGGTGTTTAATATTTATGAGGATGACAGCCCTGTACAATTACAAAACTACAACCTGGCCCTTGAGTGATTCCATAAAAAGTATCAGCCAGCCAGAGCGAAAAAAATGAAACAAAAAACCCTAAAGCTTTTGTTCTGGAAAGTCTGGTTGCTGGATGCAGTGATGCGCTGCGATCGCGCTTCGGTAACGGTGGCACCCGCCTGCAATGCACATGGCAGCAGGTCTGCCCCAGCGTCTGTTGGAGCATCGGGAAGACTCCTGCCAGCCTTAACGAGCTCTGGACCAGCCTGGATGCAGCTGAATTGTCGCCAAAGTGGATGAAATTCATCGTTCTTAGTGTACATATTGGGAAGAAGGGTCAAAAAGTTAACCAGCTGCAGTCCTGTTCAGAGCCATTGCGTCAGCAGTGGGTTTGGCTCCTTGGATTTGAGACAATCTGGGATGTAAGAAAACATGCAGTGGCAGCAAGGATGGGGACCAGGATGCTCTCACAATAATAGAAGGCCCAGTGGCATGGGAGGCATTTTACAGAAGGAAAAAGCAAGCAAGCAGGCATCGCTCAGTGCCTTGGGGAGCTTGCAGTCTCATTTCAGACAGGACAGAGGGAATAACCACATTTTTAGTTAGTTTTGCTTTTTCAGGTTGACATTTTTCAAGGAGGTGCCATATTCCTCTTACTCTCCAACCGTCTAGAAGATCTGAAGTGTGTAATTGAGTCGAGACAAAGTCAGAGCGCAAAATACGCTTGCAGCAACTCTTTTAGTTAATTAGACAGTTTAATTACAGTTTAAGCACGTGTGCATCTGACCAGATTATCTCAGTAGATTTCCAGCCTGTGCTTCTCATATTCTTTCCTTCCTTTAATCTGAATCTGGTCCTGTACTCCTCCTGCCTGACAGCTGACCTTTCTAAAGAGCCACCCATAAAATAGGTGGTTATTAATAATGCATTTCTCTGTTCCTCTTGCAAAGCTCTTTCTAACAGTGCAGTAAATATTACAGTGTTTATGGTGGGCGATGCCAGGTGGCAGATGGGTTTTTTCATAGGTGCAGCATGATGGTCTTACACAGTATACGGGTAGGTGACTGCAGATCCATCTTGACTGGCAAAGAGGAATCTCTCTCTACTAGCACATGTTTGGGGGTATTTCTGTAAGTCTCATGTTTAAGTTGTGAAATGCCTGAGGAAAGCAGAGTTTCAAGAAAGCAAGAGGCAGACAATGGTAAAACCATCTCTGTTTCATTTGCAGAATACACATATTTATGGGGAAGACATTGATTTTTTTCCCCCAGCAGGCAATACATGCTTACTGCTCCTTGAAGCAGCAATACTTTATTTACAAGCATATGCTGCTAAAGGAAACTCTGACTTTCCTGTTTACAGCTTCTATCCAAGCAAGGGACACTTGATGGGCTTCGGGACAAATCCTGGGTGTCTTGATGGTTAAACATCTGCATCAGTCGTGTCAGTGGTTGCGGTGTTAAATGCATGATTGCCTGGGAGAACAGGAGGACGTGACAGGGGAAAAATGGCTCATGACCATAGTAATTTCAGGCAGAACAAAGGGAATGACATGGATAAGAATATCAACCAAAGATATCCCAGTCCTAAGGCCAGAGTTTGGAGAAAGCGAATGCTCACCTGCCAGCAGAGCCATGCCAAGTTACACTGGTTCTGCCTCTTGCCCAATGGGTAAGCCATCAAAATTAAATGCCAAATCCTTTTCTTTTTATATAGCCAATTAAAGTCAATTAGACTACTGGTGTGAGTTGGGCACACCAGCACTGGGGTAAAAACAAAACTGTGCTGCTTGCTTTCAACAATCGGAGCTGGATTACTCAGGGTTTTTTTGTTTGTTTGTGTTTTTTTTTTTTTCCTTCCCCCACAATAATTCAAGCTTTGGGATGGGGCACTAGTTTAGGAGAAAATACATTTCAGAGAGAAGAAAAAAAAAAAAAATCAGCCTTCACTATACCCATACCCCATCTCCTCAAAGCTTGCTCACTGCCAGCTCCCTAATTTATGTAAACTGGTCACCAGAGCTGAATTAACACCCACAATTAACAATCCAGGAGGGCGTGGCTGTAATTCAGACAGATGTGCCACTTAAAAATCTTTACATAAAGCTTGCAGGATAACCAGCTGGTTTTGGGGTGATATCCACCAGTTCAGCTCAGCTGCCCCAGTCTGCAGAGCACGACCAGGGCTTTAAAATTGCAAACTGCTGCAAACACAGCTGCAGCCCTTGGGGTTAAAGAGCACAAAGACTTAAATAAGTCATCAAGAGCCTGAATGTTTTCTGACCTTTTTCTCAGAGGAGACAGGGAAGCTGCTCTGGACTCAGCCTGAGTTTGTTAGAAGCTGCTCAGAAAAGCTCAAAACCATCTTAACAGACCAGGAAAGACTTGTTGCACCGTAAGCTTATTGGTAAGTACCCCCCCTGCACAGAAAAATTAGGACTTTCTGATGTTAAAATCCAGGAAGGAGTACATGACATGGGTAGCAGCTTGGATCAGTGGTTAGAGCAGGGGGAACAGGGGCTGATTTTTGGTGGCAGCAGCCTCTCAGTTCGCTTGGTTGTTCGTAAGGGCTAATTCTCTCTAACGATTTTTTCTTGGAAAAGACTTTAGGATTAATTTTCACTTTTAAAAGTTTGGGAATATGGACCAGACTATGAAGCCTTCACTGTGAGCTGGCTGTGAGCATGGCTTCCACTTTTATTTTAACCAGCTTGTGCCAGCAATATGCTTTTGTTAGAAAGTGTGAAGAAGCTTAGGGGAAAACTTCTAATTTGCAGAGATCCATTGCTGTTATGGTGCAAAATTTAAACCTGTTTATACCCAGCCTAAGTCATTCTCCAGTGCAATTCGGATGTGAAGGAAATCCTTGTGAATGAATGGTGGGTTCCATTTGTGGACCTTTCCCTCTGGTGCATCCCCTTTTTTATCTTCCAAATCAAATGCAAGAGAGAAACTATTTCTGGAAAGCAGCACTTCCTATGTGTCAAGAAACTCTAATTTAGAGGCTTTATCTCCAATTCCAGAAGCAGGTAAGGATGGCTTAAAAGGAACTGTGTAGGTGGTGTTGGGATGCTGGGAAGTCCCAGGTTTTCTCAGGAAGGTTTGGAAGCCCTGAACAAACATGTGTCTGAGTGATTTAAAGCTGGGAAAAGGTTTGTAACAGTCAGCTAGAAAATGGGGCCAGTTCACACAGATGGTGGAGACATTCATGCCATTTTAAATCCACAGCAAAACCATTGAATACAATTGGCCCAGACATAGCTCTGGTAGAATCAATAAAAACTATTCACAGATGTCAATTTATGGAGATAAGCTTTTTTTTTTTTCCTCCACTAGTGCCTTGGCTACTCATAATCACAATTTTCCGCATTTCCAGTTCCAGAAGTTGCCATTTAATGTAAAGAAATTTCAGCCTGGAGAATGCAAATGAAATTTTGAAGATATTCATTTTGATATTCACTTGCTACTCTCATCACACACAGTATTTCTGTCTCCCTTACTGGTGGCCAACACCTCCTCTGGCACTGACACGTATTCCAAAACGACTGCAAAAACCCGTGATTTTTCTCAAATATTTCTGGGAATACCCAGAATATTCACAGTGACAGATGAGAGAAGACTGAGTAACAGATTTACTCGTTTATTAGTAAAATACAGGAAAAAAAAAAAAAGTGGTTGCCCTGTTTTGTTTCTATTCTACCTGTGGCTTGCTCAAAATTTTCCAAACTTGAATATACTTTCATTTTAAAATGGAAATGTCTTACACCAAGCTTGATTCATTTGCTTGTCTTAGTGGCTGGAATATTCCAGCAATGGGTTTGCTTTGTTTCAGCACAATAGAAGTTGGGGAAAAAAAAAAAAAAAAAACGCAGATGAATTTTATTATTGCAGCTTTTATATGAGACATGAAAGCGTACTAGTTTAATACAAAGTCATTACTGCAGTTAAAACCATTAAGTTAATTAATATGGACATTTATTACTGCCGATAAAAGATAATATCAGGGGATTTATAGAAACAATATATCTGTATGTTCTTCCTCCTAAAGTCTCCACGAAGACAGGACTTTCAGTGGGGCGGAATATATTGTAATGGCACCTGTTACTGAGGCTTGCACTGAAGGTAGGTCAAAGGGAACACTTGCAGGACAGTCATTAAATAACCCCGGCCCCGAGAGCACTAGGGCTCGCAAAATTAATCTTTCAGCCTTTATAATTATAATACATTGAAGGAAGCAGAAAGTCCCTTGGTCCTGCCAAGCCTTGAGAGGCAGAGGGGGAGTTGTCGGTGTAACCTATTGCTTTTATTGTGAGCAACCCCCCTCACTGCCAAAAGTGGGGACAGTGTCAGCTCCCATCCGTGAGCTTGAAGATAATTCTGTACTCAGCTTTCAGCTGGAGAAAAATCACCAAACCCCCAACTTTCAACCCCTTCCACCTTCCCGGATCTTTGGAGCTCAAAATCCTCAAGTTGTCCCTGACTGCTCTTGGTCATTTCCTTGTACTGATGCCGGATAACAGTTGGGAGACGTGGTAATTTAATAAAGCTTTGCAAATGCAGACAACTGCAGAATGTGATAGAGGGGTTGTATCAATCACGGTAATGACAGACATTAGCAGAATGCCAAGTGTTTTGGTCCCAACAGATCTGTCACCGGTTTGCAGGCGGCAGTTGTAAGTACAGGTCTGTGCAACGGCCGCTCTAATTTAGTGCTGTCTGCAAAGCTGTCATTTCAGGAGGAGATTTATTGGGCTGATACATGTGATTTATGTCAGACGGTTTCAGCTTTGCTAACTTGTGTGCGACAATAGTAGTTAACAAGCAATTAAAATCTTGGGTCCATTGTGTTGGAAGTTTCAGGATGGTTCCCCGGAGCCATTGTTCAGCATTATCCTCTCTTAAAACTCCTCATTTTGGAGGCTGGGGGGAATTTCAGGGACTGCCCTCACTGGCACGGATGGCTCTTCCTCTACTTAAAATGATATGAGTCTGTTGTTGGAGAGGGTGTTTTTAATTCTGATTTTTCTCTAGCTCCACGGTTCTGCTGTGGAAGTCTCCAGGTGATGAGAGATATAGAGATATCTACCACGTATGTGTCTGCTCCTGCATGCACGTAGTGCTGCGGCCGTGGTCTGCAGCCAGTGGGAAACACCATTAGATACAACGATCCAACAAACCGTCACCTCGTCTTGTAGCTGAGATGAGCTGGTGACCCTCTCGGTGATGCCCACACAACCAAACTGCTGCCGCCGCACCTGTCCGGGGAGCAACCAGGCAAAAACCTGGCTGTGAAAAATACACATTCTGGAGCAAAAATGAATTTGGGTCGATCATTTCAGGCAGCATCTCCTCCGTCTCCACTTGCACACCCACTGCTATCATCCCGCCGCTGTGCTCCATCCTTCCAACGCTGCAGCTGTCAGGAGCTGCAGATGCTGATGAGCGGTAACAGCCCTCCGAACCCCATCGTCGGGGCGAGGAGCCGAAGTCAAACTGCTCCGACTGAAGCGCAGCCAGCCTGGCTGTGCGAGCCCCTCCGTGCGTCCGCGGGAACCCAACTCTTTTAAATCAGACAGTACTTTGGAGATAATTAGCCTCATTGCATATACACAACGGCTCTCCCATGAATGATGCGGGCTTAATTACTAATGACAAAGCTGATATGTTGGGGTTTTTTTTGTGTGTGGGTTTTTTTTTTTTTGTGTCCTTCTGTTACAACCCCAAGTGATGGTAAACACACACCTTAGTGGGCATTTCCACCCACTGAACGCTGCAGTTCTTTTTCTCCCTTTCTTTTTGTGGTCTCTGAGATGGTATTTGAGAGATCAGGTTGGTTTTTTTTCCCTATTACAAAATGGGTACAGGTGGCTGCACCTTTTTCTGTGTCTTTTTCTTTTTTACTCTCTAATACCTAGTACATATTTAAATCTCATTTTCCTTTGTTTTATGTACAAGCTGCAGTTCATATTAGAAACAATATATTTGTGTTTCTGCACTTTTCAACCTGTTAAAATTGCAGGGAAATGTTACAGATGAGCAATTGCCCAGCAAAGGGAGCAGCCTTTGGGAATTGCTGCATCCCACTGCTTAATCAATAACCCCATCTTTTATACATTTTCCAACACTTTGTCCTGCAGGGACAGTGTTTATTTGCCACAGGTGAATATTTGGTGTTTAAAAACCAGCAGAGCCTTTTCCCCCAGCTCTTATTTCTCCTATCAGTCACCCACAGTCCATGTGCAGGTGGTCTTGACCGGGCGAAGGTGCCAGGGGAAGGCAAATTCTCATGATGAGCTTAGTTCAGATTTTTGGCTCCAGCCCAGCTTTACTAGTATTCAGCCAGGCTTTTCTGCTATTTACAATTTTCCTGGTTGTTTTTCCCTTTTCCCCCCATCCCAGAAGCTGGATCCTTCCTGCCCTCTGTCTGCCAAGCTGGAAAACCCTTGGGCATCAGCTAATGAGGCATCAGGACGGGGTTTGTGCCTTTTGGTACAAGGTGGGTAGAACAGATCAACTTCTGCTCCTGCAAAACGTTGAATGGTTTCTTCCTTTTCAAGGTAAAAATTATTTTAAAATTTATTTATTTTTATTATTATTATTATTATTATTTTTACCAGGGAGATGAATTGCCTGATCCTTTATACTCGGGACCTGGGTGTGAAGACCCAGGGAAGAATTACAGCATTGCAGCCAGGATCCCGACACGGTCTGCGGCACCGACCCGTGCAGCTCGTCTCGCATATCAGGTTGGGAAGAGAGCATATTTGTTTAAAGTAAAGCAAAAAAACCTGAAGGAACTAAACAAACCCTCTGGAAAAACTTCTGCTGAGCAAAGGTGATCTGAGCTGACATTGAGAATTGTTTGATTTACAATAACAGGGAGATAATATTTTGCTAAGCCTCCCTGTAATACAATGTGTGTCATTTTAAATTTCCCATTACACTGAGCAATCTAATAAATAAATGCCCCGGCTGCAATAAACATGAATCATTCAGTGCGGAGAAGCTCTCAGCAGCCCTGTAACAAATATCTTCTTCCTAATGGTCTTTGGAAGTCACCGATTAATTTGACTTTGAGCTGACTGGCTCTGAAGCAGAGGAGCCTGGCTACTGCCAGGCAAGTGCCTGCAAGATGCTGGGTCAAACTCTGCAGAGATTTAGTGACAAATCAGATTTACAAATTAGGGATGTGCTGCTCTGTAAAGGATACAGCTCAAGCCTGGTGATTAGCAAGTATATGGTTGAATGGAATTGGCTACCGGGGTTTTTCAAGGGTGTTTGTTTGGTTTTTTTTTTTTTTTTTTCAATGGTAGAAGACAAAAGCAGTTGTTTGACATGCTGCAGCAATGAAAGCTACCTTGTGAGGACAAGAAAGAGGTTCATGCTATTTGTCCCCTAATTTCTGCTGTTGATCTTTCACCGGATTATGTGCACGTGAAGGTATTTCAGTTATCTTCTGCCCTCATGCCAATATTTGTTAGAATTTGGGATGGAATTTAATATGAGTAATGTTAGGAGAAACAGGTCAGAGTTTCAGATTAACACCAATAACCATAATGAGAACAGATGCTTATATCCATCTGGAATGTAGATTTAATATGTTAAATTCATAGCTCAGCCCATGAAATGCAATCATCAGATGTTTACTGGTCCCAATTTAATGAGCGATTTTGGATTAAACAGGGGCCAAACAACAGGCCACCAATCTATATTAAATCTCTGCAAAATGAAAATTGCAAAGATTTACTTAGGGTCATTACACAAGAAAATTTAATCACAACCTCATCCATAATGTCACATCGTCATCAGACTGATAATTGAAATGCCATGTGAGGGATTATGAATAACCCTCTGTTTATGAAGATAGCTTTCTGATTATCTCTATGTCCTGTGAGTAACATAAAATATGATTTGTATTAATATACACAGTCCCTGCCTAAAAGAAACCCATTGGGGATCTGCAGAAAATGTCTGATTTTTTTTTTTTTTTTTTTTTTTTTTTTCCTCTTTACCTCCACTATTACTGAGGGGAGATGTTGTTCAGTAACATCATTGCCACAATTTTGAAGCTGCGCGGGAAGGTGAAGCCTTGTGAACAGATTCGCGCTGTGTTTCATGGCATCGCAGGGAGATGTTGCTCACAATCTCCCTGCAGCTGTGCGGGTGCTATAAAGTATTCAGCACATGATCTCAGTAAGTAAACATTGATTTGTCTAGAATCAATATTAATTTTTCAGACTGTATGTTCTCTGGGGCAAGAAACAGATCTTCCAGTATTTAGTAAACACTTGGTACGCTTGGGATGCTAATAAGAGCACGCTTTTGATTTTGGCATGTTACAAAATATTAAACTCTTGGATTCTGACAATTATATAACTGTGCATGGTACTGGATTATACAATAGCCAAATTTCTAATAGCATTTGGTTTGAAAAGTCCCTCTAAATATTTATATAGTGTGTGCTGAGGGACTCTGTTCCAGCCCAGAAGGTGAATGCTCAGTTGAGATATTCCAGAAACCGCACAAATGAGCAACAGGCTCTTCTGGCGAACAGGTGTATGTGTTGCTGACATATATATGTTCCAAATTTACACCTGTTTCTTTATTTAATTCATACCTAGATGATCCAGTCAGGAGACGATGCCCTGCTCTGCCACCGACCTCCCCGCTGGCCTTGGTCATGTCACCTCCTCCCTGTGAGGTGTCACCACGACACCGGCGTACCCGGGCACAGGAGAAGATCCAAGAGACTGTTAGCAGCACCAGTAAGTGCCCTGTGTGGGGGATGAGGTTTCTCATTTTCCCATCCTGTAGATGAGATCTTGAGCAACTAAACAAAGCTTCTACCTGCCAAGACCCGGATCAGTGACCAGACCCCAGCTTTTATTATTTACATGAGTAGCACAGAGAAAGCTATTAGAAACAAGACATCCGGAGAGAATTGGGAGCCATATGCTGCACATCATTTACATCAGAGCATGCAGCAGCACAACCAATGCAATTAAACACAGATAAATAAGTAAGGCACATCCCTCTGTGGACCAAGGTAAGAGAGGATGTTATTTTAGAAGAAGTCCTTGTGATATTTCTGGCTGTCCAACCATTGAAAAACCAAGGACCAAATCCCATGTGGGTGGAATTTACCCAAGAGGCCACATCCTTAACTAAATCACAGGAGACAAAGTGCACTGAGTGGCTCATAATGGGGTGGACTCCTTAGACATAAATGATAATGCTGCAGTTCTAAAGGACACAGTGATTTCCACCTGCGGGTGCTGACAGAGCACATGGATGGGCAACCCATAGGCAATGATGCTGCTCTGACAACCTCACTTCAACACACTTCTCGAAGGGGATGACCCGAAGCTGCTGTCACAAGATGAGGTGCCCTCCAAAATGACAAGAGCACCATGGAAAGATTCCTTGAGAATATTACCTCAGCCCTTAAAAAGAAACATGTTTTCCATTAAAGCCACAAAATATTCCCTGAGTCTCCATTACAAGCTGTTTAATCCCTTATTGGCCAACAGCATTTTAATGGGGATTAGTGTGAAGGAATGGACTGGGTGATCTCCCCTGTGCCTGAGGGTTTGTGCTTGCCATGCCACCCATATTGCTAAAAGATGAGCAGAAAGTTTCTGCTCCTGAAGATGCACAACCCTGACTCTATCCTGAGTCAGGAGAGAGAAGCAGCTGTGGTGTTCAAGGTGGGTATCCATGGGAGGCAAGTTGGGTATGACTCGAGCCTCCATCCAGGAGCTGTTTGGCCCTTGTTGTTTTCCACATTAGGTGTGATTCCATCAGAGATATCTGACGGATGATGGCAAATCTCATGGCACATTTAATGGCATCCTGAAATGCCGCTTCCCAGCTACTCCCTGCTGCCACTATGGAACAAGATCCCTGCTTTCCCAAGGTGTCCATGATGGGGGTGATGTGTACACAACACACGTGGGCTCTGCCCACCATCATCCCATGCTCACGTGCAAGAAACGGGGGGATCTGCGATGTTTAACAGGCTTAACCAGTGTTACATCTCCCAGGCACCTCCTCTCCTGTGGGCTGACCCATATAAGCATCTAAGAGCATCGTACGGCAGCCAGGCGATGGTTTGCTCTGCTGACAGATGTCCCTGTGTCGTATTTAAACTCTAATCCCGCAATTACCCATTAGGGAGGTTATTATACATGTACCGACACAACAAACCTGGGCGTAGATTGACAGCTTTTGTTAGTCCCTTCCTCTTTTTCCAAACCCAGGATATATTTCTGAGTTTCTCTAGACATAAGGTGCTGGAGTGGATTCAGCTCTGCGGTGATGACAGGACGTTATCTGCTCCTCTTTCTTTGAACAGTTGGGCTGAGTGTTGCCTTCCTTATTACCAAGGGTAAAAAAATAACGAGTCATTATTAATGGTTGCTGGCACGTGGGCAAAGTTCAAAGGTGTTGGGTGAGGGCCAAATTCCACACATGCCCATGGCTGCATGGGCACAGACATGCTGTCATGTGTGGGTCTTCCTGTAGCTATGGGAAATAGGAATATAAATGCAAATTCTGCTATAGGAAGCATGAATGTAGATGCAAATACTGCTATGGAGACAAAGCTCTCCGGTGTGTAACAGAGCTGATACGGCAGGACGCTTTAGTGAATCCCGTTCTGTAAAAGTCCTCATCTGAAGGTGACAGCAGCCACCAAATGGAGGTGTTAAAGAGAACTGACGCATCAGATAAACTCCAGCTGTCGCCTCCAGTCAGCGCCTCTTCTCTTCCCCCTGTCTGGCCCTCTTCTCTTGGCTAGTATCCCTAATGATTAAGATTGAAAACATTTTTTTTTGTTTTTCATCTTTTGCTTTCAGCCTCAAAGGTTGATCTTTGTTTTCTTCCTTTCATTCTTTAAACAGTCTTATTTCTGAAAGAAGAGGCAACTGAAACCCAGGAAGTCAGTGGTTTGCTGCTTGACCTGTTTTTCTCTAGAAAGATTGTAAGACACCTTTTGGATGCTTTTCTGTATCCTCCAGGTAAACACTGCTCCAGACTCTATGCTCAGTACTTTTCTTTTTTTCTCCCAACCCTTGTTTAAAAGATTTTGAAGTTTTTTTCCCTTGCTGCAAAAAGTCGCATAACACGGATCAGAGGACCCCAACCCAAAGTCTCTAAGGTCGTGCTTGGGTCACAACATCCCGTCTGAAACAGATTTAAATGTGGTGATCTTTGCTAAGTTTTCTGTGGCCCCTTGTTCAAAAAATAATTGAACTTAGTAGACTCTCTTTTTTGAATTATTCCATAGGGTGATTTTCTCAAGCTCAGCTTTAGCCAGGGGAAAATTGAGTCTGTTTGCAAAGAAAATCATCAAAGAATCAAAGAATGCTGCAGAAGCAGATGCTGATGGTTCAGGCTGCAAATACGTTACCCACTAGGTCAGGGCTAAAACTAGTGTTCCTTGGTGGGTAATAAAGATTGCAGTGTGGCTTTTCTGAGCTGAGATGAAAATGTTTGTTTGAGATCCCTCCCAGGTACCAGTTTCTTGCATGGCAGATATTAAAAGCATCCCTGGCTCAAGGAAGGCAAGGTACTCATCCCTGCCTGTACACAACCCTGTTGTGATTCACTCAAACTGCTAAAATCCATTCCCCCCTACATAGAGGCAAAGTATGTAGGACCTTTTTGGGACGCATAATTCCACTTCAATAAACCCAGATGCATAAAATGAAGTGTATGTGTGTATACAAGATCACAGGCTTTAAATGGGCAAACGTTCATTGCTGTGCTGACAAACTGGCCAAACAAGTGTAAATATATCTCCATCCACAGATATATTGATATATATACATCCATCACTATACCTTAGGATGTTATTTTGTGCAGAGAAATAAAAATCTTTTAAATTAATTTCCACTCACGTCTCAGGAGACCTGTAGAAAATTACCCAATGATGAAGAATGTCACTTACTAAAGTCTTATTCTGTCCAAATAAGATGGTTGCTAAATTAATGTAAATATTATATGGTATTTTTCTTTAAACAGTCCACCATCAGTTAGAAATCTCATAAAGAGAAAGGAGCAATCAGAAAATATTGTAGAACTGATCCCTTGATTTTGTTTCATTTTTTTTTCCAATAGTGACTATTTTGAAAATACGCTCTGCTTACTTACATGAACAACACACAGAGTTGAAAGTGGCACATTATCTTTCCAATGACATATTTAGCCAGTTATTCAGGCTATAATGAAGCTGTGTAATGAAGTCAATGTCCTTGAAAGTTCTTCATCAATTTTTTTCTCATCTGTCAGCATATCCACTTGCCGACACAATATTAATTAAACACAACATTTCCTGGAGTGTTGAAGTGCAGTCCCATCACTGATAATGAACAGGTTTAGGAGAGTCACATCCCAACAAAATTACTTTTTAAACCAGCCTTATTAAGCAGAAAATTAGACCTAAATCACCCTACAACATCCTCATTAAAAGCCACTGATCCTTGGCTGCTTCTATGTTCTAACATCTTTAATTAGCAAACTGCTAGTCTATCTGCCATGATAAATGCTATTAATCTTACCTTTCATTTGCTTTCTCTTAACCTGTCGTTTGCCCACTTCAGGGAGACACACACATCCACCAGAATTCATTTTATTGCGTCTAACGTCCTTGTAAGGATGAAAAATGCAGCAGTCATGGGTTAAACGTGATGACTCTGCCCACCCTCACTCCATCACAGAATTTCAGGTTTTGTCGGTATCTTGGATGGCAGACTTGCTGTGTTTGAGGGGAAATTAAGAGTATTTTCCAGTATATACGCATGGAAAACTGTTGTCAAGCCTTGACATAAACCACAGTGCACCTGTGGATCGGTGCCCTCTCTGCTGCCCTGCTCACACCTGGAAAGAGTTACGGACATCAATTAAAAAAATCTTCTGGGTGTCTGTGAAAAATCCACCTGGGGAAAAGAAATGCTTTAAAAACACAACTGCATTTCAGAATAATAGTTACTAAATCTACAGCCTTTGAGTGGCCTTTACAAAGTGTGACAGCTTCACAGCTTCCTTAATATTTGTTCACAGAAGCTCCAGAATATTTCAGGACAAATAACAGACTGCATTAAGGCACCTTCACATTACATTCATCAGATGTAAGCATATAATGCAGTGCCATACTATGCATTTCAGAAATACGTTGTTTTTTGCAGTGTTCCCAGGTGCAAAATGCCATCTCGCATGTGCAGTAGTTTTTTCCAGTTTGTAACTATGGAATTGGGACTTTTCACTAGATTCGTGCTGGCTGACTTTTGCAGCATGTCTGTGCATCATCTTCTTACAGCAAATAACATCAACACGTTCAGCTCCTGGGCGACACAGAAGTACAAACTTGACCTCACCCACTCAAGTATTTTGTGTGACAAATGCAGTTTGCAGTACTCGGTAGTTCTGTCCAAGGGGCCTCTGAAAGAGGCTCTGACCTGCATTAACATGTCCCGATCGCAGACACTCTCCTCAACCTTCAGTTTTAAGAGCTTAACTGAGGTTTGTCAGCATAATTTACTCCATCTACCCCTATTCATTTATCTCTTTGTTACTATCCCATATTATTTAGTGACCACACTTGCTTCCCACAGATAGAAACACTTTCCCTTGGCAGTTTTAATGAAAGTTGCTTTTAATTTCACATCGCCTGGGGTTATTCTTACTGCTGATGGGCTGCTCCTCATTTGGACCAGGTTATTCTAACTGCAAGGAAACCGCAACCTTTTAAGCTCTCGTTGTAAGTTCTGGTGCTAGGCTGTAATCCAGGGTTTCTCTCACTACGTTTATGTGTCTGGAAGTTGGGATCTATTCTAAGCTACCTGTGTAGCTTCTGCAGACCGTGGTGAGAGATGAGCATCCCCGGAAGGCAACGTGTCCACCTATTCCACAGTGACACGAATCACCCCTGGGAAACCGTTATCTATTATTCCTCAGCATGGAGACAGCCTAGGCTTAATTAGTTGTCTGACTTTTAGATGTTAAGTACAATAATCTGACTCCCAGTGATTTTTTTTTTTTTTTTCACTCTGGAGCAGATGAGTCATGATTCGTATGCAAGAATCGTATTTGTGAAGCTGTGCTTTTCTAATGAAACCCTGCTCTCACCCCCAATATGTTTCCATTATCTTGCCATCAGGAAATAATTTTTTCTCCAGCGTGCAAAGACGCATGACGTGCTCATTTACTCGCACACATGCAGAACCAGATTAACTACTCCATAAATTAGTTAAAAGATTTTCCCAGAGAAAATGAAGAGGAAAGACATGTAATTTCTACTTCTTAACTCCTGAATGAATGAAGATACTTTGCTCTGTCTGGGACTATCCAGGCAGATACTAGAAATCAAGACCACTCCGGTCTATCCCAAGCTAGATTCTATTAAAGTGCAAAAGATGAGTGTTACTACTACAGCAGGACCTGATGGGAGATACTGTCCTGCGGAGCATACCTGCCACATTCAGCAATGAGCAGAGACACCTTTTTGTCTGGGTTAAATTAAATATCTTCTGTGTCTTACCTGCTCACCTGGGTTGTCTCCTTTTGACCAGAGCACTCCTCGTGTCATTTCCTAGCAGAGTCTTTAATGTCGTTGGGTGAAAAGAATTCTTTCATCTCAGACAGCTAGAATCAGCCATTAAAAGTGTTTCAGCCAGAAGTGTGTGTGTGTGATCAGCAATGTTGATGTTACACAGAAAATCTTGGGAAGGGCCAGACAATAGAAATGTGCTAGAAGTTGACTGTTCAAATACAGCTGATCACAAGAAGTGAATTTTATAAGGCTGGCGCTTGTATCATTTTCAAATGAGAAGGCTCCCTGAGGTTAGGAGAGTGATGGTGGTGCAAAATTAGTGTCAGAAATGGATTAAGTCCACCGAATGAAAATCAAATGTTGGATATCAAACTGGGAAGGGAATTACAGGTGTGTAAGTATTAATACAATCACATCAGGATGAACAAGAGCAAACCAGGGCTGGTTCAAAACCAAAAGTGAGGCTAAAGTAGGGATGTGACTATATGAATAATAAAAAAAATCCCTGCTAGAGATGCCTGTTTTTCTTGTAGAAAGAAAAACAAAGAGTTGTTCAGCCCGTGACAGCAGCTCCTCCTCCCATCGTGTATCAGTCTTGGCTGTTTCCTGGGGTTACCAGCTTCGTGCAGGACCCTCTGAGGCAGGAGCCTGTGTCTCAACAAGAGACAGAGACACAGAGAAAGCAGCAAGGGACATCCCTGCGGTTACAGCCTGGTGCTCCTACAGACAAGGCTGGGATCTTGGCTGGAGCCTTTGCCATCTCCCCCGTTGCAGGGCAAGAAGCGACGGGTGTTGAGACAGGAGCTCAGAGCAGCACAAAGCTGTGTTTTGCAACCAGGGAATGTTTTCTACAGCAAAGCATTTTGTAAACTCTGGCCCAGATTCTCCCCTGTGACTCGGCTGCACTCAGCGCAAGACAAGGTTTGGAGAACAAAGGTGGCTTGAAGCCACCTCGCTGCTTCTCCACCTTGGAAGCAGCTGAGGACCGACTGGTCCCTGGGGAAGAGTCAAGTCGCCTCGGGCTATCTTAGCAGCAGGAAATGGCTAAAAAATACCAGCTAAATCTCCTTTTCCATCGGCTGTCACTGCACCAGAAGGAACCAGGAGGTGACCTGGGTGACACCACGGCCACCATAGAGGCTCAATCTTCCCAGGGACCCGGAGAGAGCGGAGTGAGCAAATGTCCGTGTGGATGCTGCCGAGGAGGCAGCGTCATGTGGGGTTTATTTTGGCAAGCAGCAAGCTGAGATCATCTGAATTCAGCTACGAGGAGCCACTCACTGGAGTCAGTGTGTGTCCATGGGCAAACGCCTTGATCTTTTCTGTGCCTCAGGGCAAGGCAACTGGAGGAGGGAGTCAAAAGCAACAGAATTGCACTGAAATGATCAGATGCCACTTCCAAATTTGGTTTAACTCTAAAAACAAAACCAGGTAAATATCTACAGACACACACGCAGACATGCAACACCCAGTGTTGCTGAGAACTAATTTTTCACATATGTACATGCAAACTATTCTGTTTGCAGGCTGAATCACAATCCCGCTGAGGGCAAAAACGTTTACAGGGGGGATAATTTGCAAGAAGAAGAATTTCAACAAGCTGTCTGGTCCTAACAAGTGCACACAAGAGCTCAAAAAGGAAAGGAAAATCTCTTGCCTGACAAGGGATTTTGGTTTTGCTTTTGATGCAACGTAAGATGGACCCCGAACATCTGCAAAGTTGAGAAATGATGCTCTTTGCAGCACTGCGTACCCCCCCCAAAAGGGTATTTGTGAACAAGCAAACACCTGAAAGAGGAGTCGGGTCCCACAGGAATAAGCTGAAAATGTTGTACAATCTCCCAGTACCAAGATTATTCTATACGGTGCCACATTCAATTGCAAAAAGGACTGTTAGGAGTAATAGAGCTCCTGTAACTAAAGTGTTTCCTGTCCTCAAATCTTCCAGCAAACTGATTGAGGCAAGAGAGGGAAAAAGCCGAGGGGAGAAAACTTGTTAGAAGTAAAATTGTATTTTCTTGGACATTGGGAAGGATGTAAAACTAACCCAGAGGCCTCCAAGTCAGCAGCCATTTTAACATTTTGCGAGAGATTTTCATCTTTTTCCCCTACAGCCTCAGTTGTGCTGTAAACACCGAGCGCACCCACTCTGGCTGTCAGCTGCGGAGTTTGCTTTACACTGAAGCTGCCGGGAGAGGAAAAATACTTGAGGTAATGTAATTCTCAAGTTGGAGGCACAAGGATCTCTTCATGACATCTCTGTGAAGAGCCCAATGCATGACTTTTACTTTTAGCAAAACAATAAAAAGAGGGTGCATGCTTTTGGAAACGCGTAAAAGCAAAAATACGCCGGATTCTCTGTCGTTCTTCCTGCAAAGCTGCCAAAGGCAGAACGTGAAACAAGCACCCTGTTCCACCCCAAGACAACATTTTCTTTTTTTTAAGGGTAAAATCAAATGCTGAAAAATATTATCCATGGGTTTCTCAGGTTGAACAAGCCAAAGCAATTTTTTCAGGAGACCAGTTGTTTTCATGCGATGACACTATCTGTTCTATCATTAAATGGTGGTGTACTAAGTTTCATGAAAATATAATAAAAGCATTCCAGGAAAGCTACGAACAACTGATGGGAAAAAGACACATTGAGTAAATATGTTATAGAAATATTTGTTCATGCAGGCACAGGTGCAATATACATGAAGCCATCGTGAATATGCATTAATATATCACGCATGTGGATGTGCATTTTACACAGATAAACATGCCCACACATACAACCACATTTATCAGCGTAACCTGATTTTGAAAGTTTTTTTTGTCAATAATCAATCGACCACCATCTGCTTGAAGGCAAGTACAAGCACAATAAATTCCTTACTGGTATCACGGCAGAGGAAATGTTACTACAGACTGGGGAAAAGTTCAGCACTAGTAAATTCTGATGAACACCATTACTATGATTATGGTCTGTGCAAAGATCTGCCCGCCCCATTGTCATTTCTTGTACTACATCAAGCAAAGGCTGGTGGGGACCTAGCGCTGCTGTCGCCCAACTGTATGTGACCTTTTTTGGGTGACCGCGTTGCGGGGGGATTTTCCTGCTCCTCTGGGAAAATGTGAATAATAAAAACAAAAGTGCAGACTCTAGGATGCAACGTATGGTTTTAATAAGGGCAGAAATTAAACAGATGAGCTTTTTGCTTTTAAATGTCAGGGTTGCAACTTCCCTGTCATTTGCAGGAAAAAAGGGATGGGACTAAATACCTTGGGATGTGGCGAGTTTTAAGCCACATAATGATGGCGATAAAAATCTATAATGTCAGTTGCCTTGTGGCAATCAAGAACCGTTTCACATTATGCTTGCATCTTAAGGTTTGCGGCCAAAAACCAGATTTGCCTCCGTCTCATTAAAATAACGAATGCAGTCCGAGTGGATCTGCAATGATTCACTGTACGTCACACTAAATCACGCCGCTTTTTGGAGCCAACTGACTATGGCCTCATTACTTTAGACAAAAGTGGGCTTGGAGGAAAAACTGGGGTGATGGTTTTTTGCTTGGCCATGTTTTTCCCTTTGAATACTTAAGGCAAAAGAGCAGATAGTTTTTCCCATTGGTAGCTGTGGAAGGTTGGGTTATATTCATAGCACAATTTCGTATCAATATCCATAAACACAGAAAACATCAGTGTTAGCGTGAGGAAATAGAAATTAAGCAAATGCAAATGGCATTAATGAAACAGATTTAAATGAACACGAATTACTGATGAAATTAGAGACTTAAAAATTAAAATAAGTATTAAATAGTAATAAAAAATATATGTTTTAACTGTTTCACTAGAACAAGGAGTTTGACAACCAGCATGTTCTCCTCTGTTGTGTAAGATGTTACGTACTTGTGATCTGTCTTCTGCAAGTCTTTGTTCTGCAAATCTCAATATCTTGAGTGTAGCAAAAGAATTAAAACCCTTTTTTTTTTTTTTTGTCTGAAACAGCTTGGCTAAATATCTCTACAAAATAATTAATTTCAGCTCTAATACTTCAGATTAATCTATTTGGCCTGAAAAACATTTTGAGAATTATGCTTGAAACTGTTTAGCATTTCAGGAATAAACATTAACACAGATTTTACTGTTGCTAAATGCAGCTAAGAATACTTTAAAAATTTAACAAGATGGTTTTAAAACTATATATTTATAAATACAAATAAAAATCAGAATTTGAGGTAACAGGTAAAAGAATTAATGTAAATTTTAACTATGAAAAGATTACTAAAAGTTCATGGTGAAAATAACACTTTGAAACATCTAAATGAATGGCAAAGGTCTCAAATATATTCTTTGTTTTGATAATAGTTTCCATTTTCTCTTATACATAAGTTTTATTGTAAAGAGAAAATACTTGATATTAAGCTATTTCTCTATAAAAAATATGTAAACATTTCTAGATTGATAGCAAAATATTTTTTTATATACCCATTAGGTATTTTTTATTTCAGGTAGAAGAACAACTGCCTGAGAAGCATTCGCAGAATGACTGATTTAAATGTTAGAAATGCCCAAATTTTTCATCTTCCTTTGAATGGAATGCCAAAGGAGATTAAAGACTAAAGACATATCACAAACAAATTTACATTATTAAAATTACTGTAATCAAGAGTCTTTTCCATCCTTAATCAGGATTAGTGAAAACAGAAAACCTCAACTTTTCTATTGTGCAATACTAATCAAAATCCTATCAAATGACAGATAACGGAGTAAAAGCAGTTTGGAAAATTAAAAATATTGGTTGGTGTATTCTGGTATTCTTTCAAAGTATTTTTACCTATTTGAGATCAGACCAATGATTTCTCTGCTGATAATTCACATGGCTGGCAACAAGCATTGGCAAAAATAAATTCCAATAACGCTGCAAAGTCTTATTTTCAGGAAACACAATTGTTTGAAGAAATGCTATAGAAGGAGGGGAAAGTGCAATGTGGAATGCTTAGTTTTGTTCTCCTAAACTCTAAGCTAAATAATCTGAATTGTGGAAAACTTAACTAAAAACCTGCCGTATGTGAGAACTCAGCCTTGCAGGACGCTGAGCCAGCAAGAAGGTTTGGGCTGAAGAACCGCAAAAGCTTTTTAAGCGAGATCTTTATCCATCGTGCCCACACTTTACAGTTATACTATGAGGCGAATACAGTGAAAGGATAAAGCTTGTACAGATATTTCTGGTCCTCTGGAGCCTCTTAGAGAAGGCAGCAGCATTATTCTGGTTTTCGAAACCACCTCTGTGCTCCGGAGCATCAGGCCCCATATCTCGCTGTCACCGATATCACCAGAAATGCCATCATTTAGTAAAACAGCAGCAGGATTGGACCCTCCGCTCCCTTCACCCTTGTAAAATGTCAATTCCTATTTTAGAATGGAAATTATAGAAATATATATGTAAAGAACAATCCTGAAAAATAAACTGAGAACAAGATCAATCACTTCCTAAAGTCTCGAAAAAAAGCTTGAAAATCAGCGAAACACATCAAAGCATAAGAAAAACTGCACGATTCTCACGGCTTCTTTCCAGGAACTCAAACCGATTTAACGTTTTGCTGGTATCTGAAGTAGATAGCAGCCTTCTGGGTTCTCCATCTTCAAACCTGTTGCTTCCCAGTATTTGATTTAACAAGATTTTACCTTGCAAGCTCAAGCCTGCTAATGGTGAATGTTGACTGGTGCAGAGCAAATTGACAGCAGATTCCAGCTATCTATTAATAAGGTTATACTGGTTGTTAGTTTTGGTTAGTGACTGGAATTAAACAGCTTAAAAAAAGCAACAGAGAGTGGAGTTGCATCTCCTCTTTGCATCTCTTCCTAAAGACTCCTCATGCTGATCACTCCTGAAGTTTAAAGAAAAACTAAATGAGGTTAGAAAATAAAATATTATCTTTAATTAAAAGTTGGCATTATGTTTTCTTCAAAGTATGAACATACCAGGATAACAAGTACGTTAGAACACATGATCTGTATTTCAGTTCCATCTGAGTATACACCATAAATCCTTCTTGGAGAAAAAGCGAGCACTATAACAAGAACATTTGAGCAGAAAAAAGGATCTTCGGCATTTTGAAGTCCTCCCTTCATATTGTCTGAAACACCAACTAGAAGCAGACACTTAAAATCTTACATGGAACACAAAATAAGCTTGATTTGTTTTGTTTTTTTCATATGCCAGACAAGGGGCAAAACAAATGAGAAGTTACAGGGTCTGATCCCCAGGACAACCATGCACATTGGCAAGGTGAGCACCGATGCTTCACACACGCAAATGCGATAACCAGAGACTAGTTTATCCCGTGCCAACAAAATCATCTTGCCAGGGGTATTGGGCAGTGGTTTTAGCAGCAGCTCAGGACAAAATGTAAATCACACCGAAATAGCTGCCTCCTGTTGAGGGGAAACGCGAAGGTCCCAGGACAAGTTTCAAGAGAAGAGTTAAAATCCTATAAGCCCCTGCTGACCAGAAGCAACTCACAGGACTGAACTTTCAGATTAACTGAGAAGGCAACTTTGTTTTAGTTTCATGTTAATATGTTTGTTGCAGGAAAAGTTATGATTCGACTTCTTTTCACTTTTGAATTAAAAACTCCTGTACTTCAAGGTTGATTTTAATAATGATTTACAAGTTCCTCTAGTACTGTTTTGCTAAGTTCTACACTCCTGTTTTTAATACTAGACTTGTAATAGGACTTAGATACTCAAGCTTGATTTTTTTTGCGATCAAAATTCTGCTTAATGCAGGTTTTATCTTCTATATTTGAAATTCCATGTTTAGCCTCCTGAGATTGTTTAATTCAAAGTGGGCTCTCAAAGAGCCTTCTGAATATTTCAGGCACTCTCAGAAGGTGGATTTTTAGGATTCTAGGTAGATACATAAATCATGTAAAGAGTTAAACAATCACTGTACTAAAAACCATTGTTCCAAAAATAGCTTCTCTCTATGACTATGAAGACTTTTTTAGACTCTGAAATTAGCGAGCCACTTTCTTTGCCATAATTACTCGAGAAAGAATCAATTATAAATTCCATTATTATTAGTGTAAGTCTTTAACCAAACCAAACTCACATTTAATATTAAGCTGTTAAATACTTCATTCTGCAGCTATTTTAGTTTTGGTGAAAAATTAACAGTTTAACTAATTTCCATTAAAATATTTCCAACTGCTCAATCTTCTATAATGTTAATGAGAAATAATAAGCATTTACTTATAAATGATAATTCTCTTTTAAACTGACTTTTTTTTTTTTTTCCAAAATGTTATCTAGCAACAACTCAGGCTGCAACATTTTAAATGACCTTTGCTGATTTGCAGTTTTGTGTCATTTTTGCTTCAGGAGTGGTTTTGGTTGGCTTTCGCTTCATCAGAAGAAATAAAGATATAAAAATGGAAATGAGCAGGAACCAGTTTCAGGCATATGTCTTTATGAATGTGGCTGGATCACACACTTCGTTTTCCAAACACAAAAAGTCTTTTGGAAATGTATTAATTAAAATCAAGTGCCACAGACAAGCAGCTTTAGAGGGATGGCAGTCTTTTTCAAATTAGCATAACACTAGCGACAGGCATGGAAATTGGTTTAATAACCCTAAATAGTTACACCCCACTCCTAACGCAAATGGGCACGGACAGCTCGAGCCCCTCAGGCTGCGGCTGTACCAGTTTGTGCGGTTGCTTTGACATTGGGTGGGTATTTCAATCTGAACAGAAATCACTGAATGCGCCTCAATTATTATTATTATTATATAATGACTAGTGAAGCGTGCAAGCCACCAAAGCGTTAAACATCATAAACCAAAGTGAACCAACACGAGCAACATCACAAACTTTGCCAGCAAGGGACTCACTTTGTAACTTGTACTAACACAGTCAATACTTGGCAAGAGATTATTAGTTTAGTTGTGATATTAAGTGGTCCAACCCCCCCTGCACAGGTCTAGGGTCAAGCTGTAGATATAACAGAAAACCAAGAGAAAGGGATAAGCAGAGTCTTTAAGCCATTTCCTTCCCTGCCGTGTTTGACAGCGGTGTCCTCAGAGCCAAGCTTGGTGCCACAATAACCCCTTTCAAACACCACTTCCAGGGCGCAGCAACCTCCAGCAAGTGTCAAAATACACAAGCTAAATCTCTGCCTACTTAACTCTAAACATCAGGCAGAAACAACACTTTTGTGCGTGTTCACGATTCATGAGAAACTGGAGGGAAAAAACTAAATCCCTGCTGATAAGGAGCTGAAGGTCCACAAGCTTTTCCCCACGTATTCCCATCATTCAGCTAACTTGACAGCACTGCTCCTCCACAGAGGATGGCCGTGGCCGTCCCCGCTTTACCTTACTTCAGCGGGGCTTTAGCTTTGACTGCCAGCTGGTTTTAGAGACATGTAGGACAGAGAAAGTGGTTATTCATGTCTTTTATTTATTATAAATACATATAAATATGTTACGTGACTTTTTTTGCTTTGTTTATCATGATGAGCAACGACTTTGGAAAAAAATCATCTGGAAAACTTAACCAAGCTGAGAAACAGGCAAAAAGCAAGCATTAGCATACAATCACAGGTTCCTCTCAGTTCAAGAAGAGGTTAATTTTTTTCCTTTTTCTTTTTAAGAGAAAAAAAAAAAGCGCATCTTATTTTGAAGCATCTATTGTTTTATCAAGAGCATTGACCTTCCCCCCTCCCATGAGCTGGTCGAATGACATTTTCATTGGGATTTGCGAGTGCAGTCCAACCCCAGCAGGCTACACGGGACACCTCCCCAAGATTCTGAAACATTGCATAGTTTTGCAGCTGGATTTTGCTTCCCCTTCCCCCCTCTTTTAAGCTGTTTTTTAACACGGGTTGATCGTGCCAAAGAAAACTCACTGAGATTTCCATCTCCAGATCTCTCTCCCTTCCTTTTTCTACAGTTTAGTTTAAAAACTGCTCAAAACCTTCGTAGATCAGAGCAAGCAGAAAAGCAACATTATGCTCACAGTTCACTAACAGGCCAGGAAGGAAATAACTCTATAGATGAAGTTGCATGGTAGGGTGGGGGAGGTTAACTAAAAGTTGAAAAGTGGGTGGTTTTGGGGTCCACATAAACTGCCAAATATTTCCAAATGGGGTGCGGGGAGAGGAATATTTAAGAGAAGCAAACAAAAAGAAAACCCAGACTTAACTGATGGTAGGAAGCCAGGGCTGATGGCAGTGGAAAGAAAAGTGCAAAGAAAGAAAGAAAAAAATGAATAAAAACCAAAAAGAAGCCAGAAGTCAAGGCTTGTCATTACAGTGTTTGCAGAGGGCGGAGGTGGCTCCTGTGAAGGCAGTGCATTTCTCGGGGCAGCCGGGCAAGGCTGCGCTGCCGAACGGGTAGACGGCCGACTGTCCGAAGGGATTGAGGGTGGCGGGCAGCGGGGTGCTCAGCGTCTGGCCCTGGTTCAGATAAGCCACCAGCCGCCGCATCTCCTCCAGAGCCTGCGCCTGCATGAGGATGTAGTTCTTGGCCAGGAGCAGGGTGGCGATTTTGGAGAGTTTCCTCACCGAGGGGCTGTGGGCGTAAGGGATAACGGAGCGCAGCCCGTCCAGGGCATCGTTCAGGTCGTGCATCCTCCGCCGCTCCCGCGCGTTGATGCTGAGCCGCAGCGAGCGCTGCTCCTTCGGCTTCTTGCCCAGGGCTCCCCCCTTCAGCTTGCCCTCCCGCTCGAAGCCCGCACCGCCCTTCACCCCGGCCTCGAAGCCGTCCTCCTCATCGCCGCTCTGCTCGCCGCTGCTCTCCGCCGACTTGCCCAGCGCCCCGGGGTGAAAGTCCGTCCCGCCGCCCCCCGGGTACGTCCCTCGCGGACCCTCGGTACCGCCGCGGACGGTCCCGTAGGCGAAAGCCGAGGGCCCGTAGCCCGGGGTCAGCGCCAGGTACGTCTCGCCGCCCAGCGACTTGAGCTCTGCCATGGCCTTGGCGGGGAGAAGCCGCGCTCCGCCGCCGCTGCCTCAGCGCTGAGGATGATGATGGGGATGATGATGAAGAACAGGAGGAGTAGGAGGCGGTCCCGCTGCGCCCGGGCTGGGGGCGGGCAGTGAGCGCGGTACCGGCCCCGCTGCCGCTTATATCGGCGGAGAGGGGCCCGGCGGGATTCCCCCGCCGCCCAATCAGCGGGGCAGGGGGGACGGGGGGGGCGACACTGCCCTCCCCTCCGTCACCGGCTTCCCTCGCCCCCGGCCCCGCCACCGCAGCCCCGCGGCTCCCCCGGCTCCCGGCGGAGCGGTCCCGGGGTCCGACGGGGCGACAAACACCCCTTGGTGGGCACCAGAGGGTGAAAGGAGACGCTGCCCGAGGAGCGGCAGGACAAAACAGGTCTGGAAAGTGAGCGGGGATGGACACAAATCGCCATTGAGCTTCTAGAACTTATATCCCTAGAGGGGTTTAAAAGACGGGGTGATGAGGTTCTTGGAGACATGGTTTAGTGCCAGAGTTAGGTTAATGGTTGGGCTCTATGATCTTGACAGTCTCTTTCAACCAAAACAATCCTATGATTCTATATTTGCTGGCTGGGACAATGCAGCAGAGGAGAAAATGAACAGTGCAGCAACGAGAGTCGTTACCTCTGCTTAATGGAAGCTGCCCCTGGATGCTGGAAGGGCAGGGAAAGCATCATGACTTTGTAGTCCAGCCTCTGGCTTGCCGTGTCTGAACTCTTTGGAAACATGAGAGCAGTTTCAGCTCTTAGGAGGTGACAGTGCTGAGCTCCAGGCCTGTGAATTTGCTTGTTTCCCTTTCTAAAATTGATGAGAAAAGGTGATGATTGAACTGCTGCTTCATGCTGCCTCTCACCTTAGCCCTTGTCAGCCTCAAAGCAAATAAAGAATTGACTAGGGAAGGAAAATATTTTTCTGGAGAATTTCCTAGCATCATTCTCAGGAAAAACTGGAGAAGTGAACACTCCTGTCCCCCCCGCATACCCCCCGCCAAGACATGGGACCATGCACCACTCATGGTACATGTTGTGATGGGAGGCAAAGGCATGCAAGGTCTTGACAGCTGTGGGCATGACTTGCTGATCAGCACATTTGATTTAGGTGGGGATGACAGAGGAGGCACCTGTTGCACAGAGAGTTTTCCAAGGCAAAGGCCCCGTCTGTTTCCATTTTCTTCAGAGACTCACTTTGCTCCTTCCTTCCATGTGTCCCAAAAATAAATTTGATCCTTGGTGAATCAGTCCAGCTCTGAAGGGACTCTCTGTTCTTCCCAGTTGTGAGTACCAGTAATCAAGTGCTAAGCTGGGAAAAGAAACGAACAGCTCCACGCAATGATGTGGAGAAACCATCACTGGGGGGGAATCCTTGCTGTGACCACTGGAGTGTCTGACCAACAGAGAAATCCCATGGAGAATCCAAGGCAGACATTGGCAAAGATGAGAGCTGCAGAGGGAAGGATAATCAGGGTGCTTTGTCCCATATTCCTGCACTGAGATGACAGAGAGGGCTTAGTCTTTAATTGCAACAGAAAGAGGTCATAGTATTTTTTTTTTCCTTAGGCTTCTGAGACTGCTTCCTAGTACTGAGCTTTGGTATAAAGATAGTATAAGGGCATTCCAGACTTTCTCCAAGCATGGTGTGTGCTTGGTCCAGGCCCTTTGAGTGTCTGCTAGGAAGGATGGGATGAATCCTGTATCCTGATGTACAGATGCAAGTAGGTGGATGTTGCCTACAGGCAGATGCAATCAGTTCATACAGGTGTACCTGGTAGGTTATTTGCCGTAGTAAATAGTTTGGGCGTTAAGGTGACATGAGGCTTTTCCCAGAATGTGTTTTGTTTTCATCAGGCCCTCTACAAAGTGTAGTTAGCTTGTCCTCTTCCCATCAGCTCCCTTTATGCAGCGCGCTAACGCGAAATGACGAGCTTGTCTCTCTTCTTTCTCCACATCAGAGCCAAGAGCGCTGAGATCTGAGGTGACACATGCACCCGTGGCTGGAGAGCTGCTGCCTGGCATGAGGCTGCTCCCTGCTCCGGGAATGTGTGTCTGGAAGGTCGTGGTTCTGCATTTCGGAGTGGTGGAACACATTAAACTACCTGCTGTCCCAGCCTGGCTGTCAGAGGATGTACAAGGTTTGAGCATCGTACTTTTCACTCGTCTTCTCTTATCTCACCTCCAGTGTCTGAACATGTTACAATACCATCATGTCTCTTTTTTTGCTGCCCTTATCAGGCTTATCAGACCATGAAGATTGATTACTGGTTTTAGTCACTTAATTGTTTTATGAGAATTGGACCACTTAACTACTCCTGGGACAGAGCACTGTATATGTTCATGGTGACTTTCAAATATAGGTGAGCACAGTGTAACTTCTGCTCATCTCTGGAATCAGTCCTACACTTCAAGTGATAACAGACAAAGGGAGTGAGGCGCTAGACAATCATCACTGGCATAAATCATTCCCATAAGAAAGATGATCAGGGATTGTTAAAAGCAGGACTGTCCCCTGCTAAAAATGATTTACCTTATTTTCTAATGTGTTGAAATCTTGCAATGAGAAGGACTAGCAGTGTTACAATATTATAGGAATTCTGTTTGTAAAGACATGTTACAAGTAGCACTAGCTTTTTAGGTATGTCATATGCATCTAACAAGGGTAATGCCAGGAGCAGCAGTGGGCTGGAAATTAGAAGTAAACACTTTTCACACAGGCTTTCTAGTGGTTTAATAAACAGAGGTGTTCTTCAAGGGTTATTTCAACACTGAAAGGCAGCTTGGGAGATATATAAACTACAAGAGAAGAGAGCAGAAGGATTTGCTGCTTTATATGTAATTCCAAAATGCAAAGCTGAGAGAAATCCTGTATAAAACTGAAGTCAAAACAGATTTAATGTGCTACCAAAAAATGCACATGGAAGAATTTGTTTTGGAATTCTTCCTCAAATTTCAGCTATGAATATGCATCTTTGAAACTATTCAACCTGGTTTCTCACTGCAAACTGAGAAATGGAATAATCTGATTTGGGTTTTGACATCATAGACTAGACCAACAAACAAGGAAGAAAAAAAAAACCAGAAGGGAGTGACTTATATGGAAAAACATGGCAGAAAACATTATAAAATCTCTTCCAGGTGCCTTGGGGAAAAATGGACACATGCAATACGAATTAAATTTATCAGATACTGTAGAGTATTTGCCAGCTTAAAATGGGTTTTTGCCTTGTACTGTTTTACATATTCAGTACTTGGTATGAATATTTAATAATTAATAGCAGACTATTACCACTGCAATTATAACAGTTATTGTAACTGTGAGTTCCTCGAGGCAGGACACACACCTTTATTAACACTCTTTCAAGCCACAAACATTTTATAAGTAATAGGCAGTGTTAATGATCTGATTACTGCATTCCTCACACCTGCCTTCATAAATTCAAAGGGTTCGTGTTAGTTTGACAAGTGAAAACTGCCCAGGAAGAGAAACACTTGTTGTTGGGGCTATTTCAGGACTACAGCTCCCAGCTGCAGCTTGGATATTGTAGCACCTGTTACTACAGGAAGAGCTTGAATACAATTTATTTCAGTTTCGATGCGAAGAGAGGGAGAAAAGCATCAAAAGAAATACATATTTTCTTCAATTTCAGTTTTACTTTTGCAGCCATGTGCCTGAATAAAATGATGTTGGTGCCTTCTGCCTGCATGTCTAGAGGACCGGGATGAGGTAGGACTGAGCTATGAAGCACAAACTTTTACTCAGAGCCACGTTACATGTCCCTTGTAGATAAAAGACCTCAGGGACCTATTATCATAGAATCATTTCAGTTGGAAGAGACCCTCAGGATCATCGAGTCCAACTGCAATCTAACTCTAGCACTAAACCATGTCCCTGAGAACCTCATCTAAACGCCTTTCAAACCCCTCCAGGAATGACGACTCCACCACTGCCCTGGGCAGCCTGTTCCAATGCCCGACAGCCCTTTCTGTGTATATAAGAAAATTAGTTGCAGAGACTGCTGCATTCCTTTAAAAACTTTAGTTGCTCTGCTGAATAGCAGCATTTTTGACTGAGGGACCAATTCGCAGACAGATTTTTTTTTCCCATCAGAAAAGAGGAGGGGGCAACCGTGAGAAATGCCGTCTCCATCCCCAGCAGCTAGATTTGGATAATAAAAGTCGAACAAAACGAAAATGTCTTGAAAAGATGAGAAGGAAGGAGGTTTAAGAGAGATCGCTATGCTCTGGTTTTCTGGTTTTGGTGAGGCCGGGGGGGTGGTCGGGAGCTGCAGCCCGGAGCGGTGGGCGCTGTGGCGGTCCCAGGCTGACACCTACCGACCGGCTGCTCCGAGCCCCGCAGCTCAGCGGCCCCTCCTGCCCTGCTCGGCATCGCGGCGCGGGGAGGCAAAGCGCCAAAAAATCAGAAGTCACCCCAAAAGCTAACAGGAACAATAGGACCCACGTGCGCCTATGGGTCTCGGGTTGTAATCCCGCAGTCTGTATTTTGGGTACCTGGCCTGTGAATCCCTGTTGCTGCAGCAAGCCTGGCAGTCATGGAATCATGAAATCATAAAATCCTGGAATAATATAATAATATAATCTTTTGGGTTGGAAAAGAGCTTTAAGATCATCGAGTCTAACCGTCAACCCCACATTGCCAAGTCCACCTTGAAACCGCATTCCTAAGCACCACCTCTATACGTCTGTCCAACCCCTCCAGGGATGGTGACTCCACCACTGCCCTGGGCAGCCTGTTCCAATGCCCAACAACCCTTTCCAGGAATAAATTTTTCTCAAGATCCAACCTCAGCCTCCCCTGGTGCAACCTGAGGCTGTTTCTGCTGGTCCTGGCGCTTGTTCCTTGGGAGCAGAGCCCGACCCCCCCTGGCTCCAAGCTCCTTTCAGGCAGTTCAGAGATCAGAAGGTCTCCCCTCAGCTCCTGTTCTCCAGGCTGAACTCCCCAGGTCCCTCAGCCGCTCCCATCAACTTGTGCTCCAGCCTCTTCCCCAGCTCTGTTCCCTTCTCTGAATTTGCTCCAGTAGTTCAATGTCTTTCTTGTCGTGAGGGGCTGGTCTTTGGATCTTTTATTGAAACACATGGAGGGTGGAAAATGAGGAGGTGTTCCAGCATCAAAACACATGAATGAATTGTCTTCTGCTGAGTACAAATTATGCTGGGACAAGTGGAGTTATTCTATCCTGAAAGCTCCACTGGAACAGCTGGAAATAGTGGGCAAATACTTCTTCCCTCTTGTGCAGAATAGTAGAAAATCAGCAAGAGCAACCAAATAGGAAAAGCACAAGCTACGGCAATGCTGTGCTGGTTCCAGCTATTTGGAAATGATGGGTAGGCAGAGGACAGAAACTCAAGGCAGGGAAAAGCAGGCAGAGCTCAGCCTGGCAGGTGTCTGCCAAACCCGTATGTAGATCTGGACCAGCTCGGGGTCATGGCTGTTCCCTGGAAGCATGACAGGAGAGTAACAAGAACTGGAGCTGCTGAAGTGTTAGCGTTTCTGCTGACTTCTTGTCTGTCACTTGTCTATCACACAGCTGAGGGTCCCCTCTCAAAAAATCTCCGAATGAGGCAGGAACATACCATTTTTATTTCAGGGAAGGAAGACCTTTTGGCTAAGGCACCTGCCTGAGAAATTAGGTGGATGTGTAAAGAGTCTGTGCTTACGATCCTCCCTGCCATAGTGGCTATACTAATTACATATCCATGATAAAATAAAAGATAGTGAGAGATTCTTTTACTATCTGATCCTGCAAAACCACAACAATTCCTACAGCTTGTAAAAGCACTCCAAGGAGTTTCAGTACAACAAAATGCTCAATATTGTATTGCTTATCGTGTACAAGGATGAAGTGAGGCCTCCATCAGTAGCTGTCCCTTCCAGGACCTGGCAGGGTGCTTTCTGAAGAAGACTTTCCAACAGGGAAGGAACTGAGCTTCGGGCACCTTTGAAGGTTATTTTGAGGCAGTCTCTTCAAAGTAAGAGTTTGTTTAACTGGGATAGGTTTTGCTGTGCTTGTGTCAGTCAGTCATACTTTTTCCCCTTCACTAGGTGGCAGCAAGAAGATACGTATAAAGATTCGCAGAAATATTTTTTTTAATACAGCAAGCAGTTTTCAGCTGTCTGACTGTTTGAATGGATGTCTTTAGCAGCACCCCTCCCAACCCTCGACAACCAAACCAACCATCACCCAGCTGGTCCAAAGCACTGACAGAGGTGTCTGACACCTCTCTTTTCCAGGCAGGAGGGAAGAAAGACTGTGTAGCCGCCAGCTTGGGTGCCTGTTTCAGGACGGAAGGAGCGATGCTCTGGTCTGCAGGTCCCTCTGCTGGCAAAGCCCGGCCTTGCAGCACCCGGGCTCGGAGCCGCCCGGGGATGTGCAATGCGAATGCAGATCCGTGGTCGGGTTGGTGCAGGCTGGCAATCTTGGGCTTTGCTTTCTGTGCTCAAGCATAATAATAAGTCCCTGTTGTCAAATCCTCGAGCCTTAGAGGGATTAAAGAAGGTGCAGAGGATTCTTCTGCCAAGTGTTTTTCTAAGACAACGGCTGGTCCCACTGCATGTGCCTGTTTGGCGCTTCCCCCTCTGCAGAACGGCCCCATGCGCTACAGAAGGTGATGGGATGTGACAGGTGGCCTTGAAGAAAAACTGCGATGGAAAGATGTTCCAGCATGGGTCAGGGCTGACAGTGTGTGCAGGATGTGTCGGGGTTCACAGAAACTTATTGTGAACCCAGGCTTTCTAGCAGAAGGTTTTTAGAATAAGGATTTGGGTTCAGAATAAGGTTTAGACTTCTCTCCCAAAGACAAATGCTCTGTTCTCTTTCCTGCCTTTCAGGAGGTTTCTGCTTCTCTGGGTGCTTTCAGTTCCCTTCTGCACGGCGAATATCCCAACCTCACGAGTGTGGGAAAACTTGGCTGTTCTAATAAGACAGGGGAGCAGTTGAAAATGGATTAAGAAGAGATTGAATGTGTCTTATGAGAGCTTGGCTATTGATTTCTAACCCTTCCATTCTGATGTTATTGCAGAAGTGATTTTCTTCTGCACTGTGTGGAGATTAAATATTAATAAATAGAAAATTAAAAAAAAAAAAGGGGAGGGAGAAAAAGACCAGATCCCAAGACATCCCACTGCACAATTAAAAAGCAAATGAAGGATTTCTAGAACGAAAAAGTTTGTTTCCTCAAGTTTTCTTGAGCTCAGAGTAGAAACATGAGAGGTTTTGGTGAGATCATGTCTAATTCTGTTTAGCATTTTGTAGCAGAGGTGTTTGAGTTTTAGCCGCATCCCATTGCAGTAGGTTGACTATAAAGACAGAATAAAAAGGATGGAGATTTACTTAGATCCCGTTCACCAGTGACCCATTTACTCACTGATGATGAAGTAAGGGGGAAGACGCAGGTCTGCTCTGGCTACACTTATGCTGCATCCTGCAGTCAGACTCAGTTCCATTAGGTGACTATTTATTATTTAACACAGGAGATGGAAGACAAGGCACACCGAGATGATTTTTATGTCCTAGACGTTTCACTTGCCCAAACATTGCACAAGCTGCTACTTCCCATGAACTCTGGCTCCCAAGTGAAACCCATGTCCTTGGGTCTCTGAAGCAGGAGAGGAGCAGACAGGCAGATCAGGACTAATAATGTGCATGGGGTTTGCAAGGAAATCTGCTCTCCTATGAGAATGGCAGTTATTCTGCCCCAACTTCCCTTCTCATTCTCTCTGCTCGCAGGATACACATGGAAAACGCAAATGAAAGTTTGGAGGCATTTAATATGGAAGACCATTCTTTTCTAAGGGAGTTGTTACCATGAGATGGGGGCTTGCTAGGGTCTCATCCAAAGGCTGCAGAAATGTATGTGCATCTGCCACGCATCGCTCACATTCTCTCCCAACACTCTAAAAGGTTATTTATGCTGGTACATTGTCCAACAAATTCAGGGCATAGTTAGGGAGTGGAGACAACAGAGGAAGAAAGAAGAAACAGCTCTGGGGTCCCATGAGTATAACCCAAGGTAGGATTTGCCCCACAGCTTTTCTCCACTCCCAGAAGTGTTCCTGGCCGATTTCCATTCTAATCCAACAGCTTTCAAGCTGCACAAGATGTACAATCAGTGTTTTACATCCCAGAGAAGCCCTTCTTTGACAGACTCATAGCTGGACATACCTCATCTGTTCCCATCTCTATTCGTCTTCTTTTTTATGACCTCCCTTGAATTTAGTGGCTGTGGCTGGTTGTGGCTTTGCTGCTGTCAGTTCTTCATGGTCTTAATGCTTAACCTGGAACCATTTCATGACGGTTCCTGTAGCCTGTTCTTTGTTTCCTCAGCAAAGCAAGCCCAGGTAGGACTTTCAAGATAGATGGACAAGCCTGTGGAGATACACCCCTTACTTGGATGGCAGAAGTGCTGACCGCTGGTAGAGGAGGGGGAAAATGATTCTTTCTCTGGATTTAAGGGAATTTGGGAGAAAAATTTGTGCCAAACACATGGGCAAATGGAAACCTGGCCCTGGGCTTCAGGTTCTGCTGAAGGGCTGAGCAGATGGGGCTTTAGTCTTTTACTGATTCACTGGGTGTCTGAGGTGGCCCAGGGCCTTGAAATCAGTGCGAGTCAAGAAGCCAAAGGCTTGTGAAAACCCGGTTATAAAGTGCTAGAGCTTCTGTGGCTTAACAAGTGACTGCCTGTCAGCAGAGCTGGAGGACCTAATCATGTGCATTCTCAGCCCGTTCTGAAAATAAAACACCCTGAATTGGAGAGTGATCCAAGAACACTCATATAGATGATTATTAGGGATCAGCTGATGGGTGGCAACCCTGGAAGCCACAGTCAATCAACTGCTTTCTGTTGTTCCTCCTGCTCTCAGCTGTGCTTCAGTTCTTCATCTTCAAAATAGCAGTGTTTGCAGTCCTGGGGCCTGAGAGGATCAGACACAGATGACCATAAAGCGCTGATATTGTTGATAGTGCTAGAGTCCCATCAATGTTCTCCAGTGTTGCCTGGTAAGATGGTACAATAATAGAAAAAAGTGAGTAAATGCCCTTCCTGGGTGTATAAAAAGAGTGTGTGCAGATTATCCAGCACATCACACCTAGGTTTAGAAGCAACATACGGCATTATTTGGCAGACACCAGGCAATACTTAGTGACTATGATAGCTATATATAATGGGATTATGGAGGGTGTGAGAAAGCAGCACCTCCTCCCATCTGCCCCCTTAAGGGACGCAAATGCTTTGCTATAACACTGTTCCCCGAGAGCTAGAACTTTAGCAAATAAGGGACTTTATTAAGTTGTTAATAAGATTTCATTTTCTCACTAATGCTGCAGTGCTACATTATTAATTTAAAACTGTATTTAGCCTGACATGCTAAAGTGCTAGGCCTCATTATTAATGCATAAACCCATGCCTCTGTTGTTTAATTAAACACCATGATTATGAAGTTCTGATGTGGTTTAATGATAGCAGGCTGGAGTGGCAGTACATTCCTGTGCACAGATCTCCCCCATTCCCCCCTCCTGCTACTTTCTCTTTTCATTTCCCTTTAAAAGCACAAATGCAGTTGTTGTTCTGCTGAATAAACACCACAAGATAAATGATGTTGATCTTTCCAAGGTGACATGGAATTGCATTTTTATTTTCCCAAGCTTAGCTTCCTATTGACCAGAGATTTCTATCCTCAGTTTTTTAATGGCTCTGAAGGGAACTGTTTCTATTTCCCCAGAAGACAATGTAATCCTTGCTCCCGATAAAGTCAACAGGACTTTCCAATGGATTTCAATGGGGCAGAGTTTCCCCTAAAGACAAGAAGAGACCTAGAGAAGAAGCCTAGACCATTTCTAAACAGTTGTTCCCTTGGTGATGGAACTTGGTCAAGGGAAGATGATGTTGTACTGAATCACATAAGAATTATACAGATCCAGACCGGGATAATAAACCCTGTGGACATTTCCATGTTTCAGTTTCCCCACCAGCATCCTTCTGTGTTGGGCTCAAGTGTTCTGGAGTCATTGTTTCATGGAACCCACAAGTTATTGTATTCTCCTTGGTCTGCTTTGCAGGACCAAGACTTTCTGGGTATTTCTGAGAGACTTTCTGCTGTATATTCCCTCTTTTGTCCCTTCAACATTTGGCATCATCATCTTATTCCTCCCTGTTCCTTGTGATGATTCTTTCTGAATGGCAGCTTACCCAACCTGGCTTGCAGAGCCTCTTTATTGACTAGGAGTAAAATTAGACATATTATGTGCTTTCCTGCTTAATAAGGATTTACACAGATCAGCCTTCTGTGCCTTTGCTTCTCTCCACACCCCATGCCTGCTTGTCTGTTCAAATAGAAAGTTCCTGGCTTAGGAGCCTGACATTTCCCAAACTTTTGGGGTCCTCTCTCTCTTTTTGAAGGCAAAGGGGGTTTTGCTGTGGCCTTTAGTGGAACCAGAATTTTACCTCAAGCATTCTTAAGCTAGGGCAGACACTGGTCTGGCTAGAGGAGAAGGACAAGGAACAAGTTGCACAACAAAGTGTGGGAACACTCATAGTTCTGGCTGTTTCCAGCAGGGTGGGTAAAGTCCCTTTTTATTGCCATCCAGGTGAATTCACAGCTGACAACTCATGCTTCGCTCAGCAGAGCCCAAGTTCTGTTTTTAAATAGCCATTTATTTGAAATACATTTTTGATTCTCTTTCTTCTGTTTCTCAAAGAAAATTTTTCATTATAACCAAACTTCCTTCTCATTCTTGTGCTGAGAGTGCAAAGATCTGTTCTCTGCATGTGCAAATACAACAGAAATGTTAACAAGCTTAATTTCCTTTAGTAGATTTTTTTTTTTAAGTATGTGTTCAGCAAAGTAACCTTTTTCTAACAAAGAGATGACCTTTTTGCATTTATGTAGTGCTTGTTGCTAGGATTTAGATCTTTGCCGAAAGCTGTTATTTTTCTTAAGTACAGGAGAAAGTGCATTTTCGCCTCCATTTGGGTAAACTGTCATTTTCTACTGTTCACTGCTTTTCTCACCACGGAATAATAATTTGAGGTTCAGTGGGTTTTTTGAGAGAATGCATTCCAGGAGTGTGGTGGGGCCTGGGAAGTCCTCTACGTTCGCTAGTGGGGGAGAAAAGGAAGAGGAGGGAGAAGGCTTCTGAAATATTTAAGGCTTCTGAGTACTGCAGTTGCTTGGCTTCTGCCATCAAATCATATTCAACCTAGGAGGGTCATGCAGGTATTTTATAATTGTACACAAAAAGCAGCCGGTGGGTAGCTGCAAAGCTATACATGTATGCATAATATATTATTTTTTTAGTGGTAGCACTAGCATCCATGGGAAGCCACTTTAGGTAGATTTAAGAGGATTCTGTCCAACTGTGATACTGATGAATAACAGAAATAATCTAATATTAATCTTTGTATAGCCGTGTTACTGGTGTTATTACAAGTCATTCTGTTAACATGTGATGCAGTAGGAACCAAACCACTTCACGTGCAGTGGGCTGTAAGAGTGAAAGGGAGGGTTAGACACAGGTGTGCAGATCACTTCATGAGACACAGAAATTACTATCTCGCTCCTGAACCCTTTCCTGTATTAGTTTCTGCAGCTAGCAAGAGACTAATAGAAACTGCAAAGAGCAACTTGACTAGTTCTCTCTCTTTTCCCTGCAAATTGGGCTTGGGAAAATCCCTCGATTCCTTCTGTGTTGGAAATGTACGAAGGGTGAAGACCCTGCCAAGTGGGGAAAAAGACCCAAAGACTTAAAACGTATAGCTGCAGTTGTCTCCAAATAGGAACATGCAGAGTAAAAATGTCCCCTAAAAACAGTCGCACTATTCTTGGTCAAAATTGCTCTTCCAACAAATGACTTCATAAGTTGGATATACTGTTTGCCAGTCTCACAGTGTTTTAGGAAGTGGAAGGCAATATCTTAAGCATTTGTAGTTGTGTAAAATAATTGAATTGAATGGATTGAAGGGGAATGGCACAAAATTGTGCTGCTCGGTGCAGGGTCCGTCGGACCAGCCATGTTAACAGCAATATTCCCTCTTTACATCCTCTTTCTCTGTCTCACACACACTTAGAAGAACGAGAACAATCGACAGTTTCATTGCAATTGAAACAACTAAAATTAATCAAGTCCAAATCCCTCCTGTCCAAGAGACCATGAATTCAGCTGGATCAGAAGCCCTTGGTTAAGCAGCCCCTGAAAGTCTATCAGAAGTTTATTAGTATGGTAATTTATCTGGGTAAGCGCATAAAGAAGCTAATTGAAATGTTTTTTATGCATTATTTTTTAAAGGCAGAAATGTTGCAGATTTTCTAGGAGGAAACATAGAATTGTCACTTATATTTCATCATAATGTTATAATTTCATTATTTTTGTATGCTTCACTTTATTTTTTTTTTATTTTAAACACAAAGAACAAAGAACTTGATACTCCCAAGATTTGGGGCTCGTGCCACGTCTGGTTCTGGTCTTGATGCATGGAGATAGATTGAATTAATCAAACTTCTTCACACTGCTATTTAATCGGGTTTACAATTAGCTGAGGGCTGCAGGTCTCCCGGGCCCATCGGCTTTGCGAGCAGAAGCTGTAATACAGCAGCTCTGCAGCCGCACACTGGGAGTGCCTTACAGACCAGATTGTCATAATGTGCCATGAAATTAAAGCGTGATGTTACTTGACAACAGAATTTCAATTTCTCCCTCCTCCTCCTCTTTTTTTTTTTTTTTCTCTTTAACAAAGTCTCTACCTAGAGATAGTCTTCCCTGTCGAGTTGCACCCACCTGCTCTAAGCTACACAGCTGCCTTCAAAAGAGTTTCTGATACCATTAAACCAATCTGTGTTCCATTACAGTCATTCTGATATTCTTCCCTGTCTGCTTTCAATGGCAGATTATTTTGCTGTGAGGAGCTAATAAGCATGCAGCTCTTAACTTGTTTCAATTCTTACCCAAATGTATTGATTTAGTCTCTCCCTCTCTTCTCACAGCACAGAAGGTTTGTGCTGGTGTCTGTTTTCCCCAAACCTGCCTGCACAGTTGTGTCAAACCTCCTCAATCCCACTTCCATTCAGATAAATAAACAGTGGAGACCTTGGAATATTTTTTCCTTCCATCACCTCTCATGTCTCCAGAAGCAGTGTGGATGCTCCGTTAGGAAATGGGGTTTATAATTCCCCCTCCCACAAGCAAGTCAAGATCTTGCCACCACCACTACCACCAATTCGTTATCTGGGTGTTGATGATTTTGTATAGTTCGGGAAACCTGTTGTAGGAAGAGCTGAAAAGAACATCAGGAACCCAGAAGGGCTGGAAGGAAAGAGGTGAGGATCAGGTCAGGCTGGTGATGGAGGATGTTATTCCGTCGTTGAACTGACCTGGAGTCTGACCTAGTTCCATGTACACCTTAGAAATCAATGGGTTGATGATGAAGCGTTCCCTGTAATTATAAAATAAAAGGTTGGGCACGTGTTCCTGATGGTGATATTTGACTGTGGACTTGATGACACAGGTTGGTTTCCGTGGTTTCACCGGTTTCCCATGACTTCTCTAGGTCTGGGTAGTCATCAGACCCACCAGTGGCCTGGCCTTTCGATTTACAACAATGGATTCTGCTCGTTAGCTCTGTGGTTTTTTCCGCCTCTGAATTTTAAAAAGTGGTTAGGTTCCATCTCTTCTAATATCAGATACTGAATCAAAAACCAAATCATATCCACAGAACAACACCTGTAGGTGGGTGACAGAGGTGAGATCCATGCAAAACAGACATAATTACATCTTCTGCATTCACTTTAACTGTATCTGCTGCCTGAAATGGCACAGAGCTACAATTTTGAGAGTGATTTGGACATGTTTAATCAGAATAGCTTCCATTTAGTTATCAAACATGGGAGCAAAATGAGCTTTGCTTATAAAAACCCACAAACTCTGTGAACATCTCTCCCCCATTACTCTCCATTCTTCTTTCCTTCCTGCCTGGTGCTGAGCATCTCCCAAGGATTAAGTGATTATTCAGAAAATTGATTCTGCTCCCGTTGAAGGTGATTACTTCCCCCATGCTGAAACCCACAAAAGCACAATCAGGTACACAACCAAGGTAGTTTTAAGCATTTGCATCTTAGACAGGTTAGCCTGCAAACACCTGTAGTTTTTCTGGCTGATAGCAACCATTAATGGGCATAGGGGGTAAGGAAAAAAAATCAGTGAACTTTAAAAAGCAAAATAAAAAGAGCACATTTTTCTGACTGAGAAAAATCAAGCCTAATGAACTGAGATGAAATAATTTCCTCAATTTGCTTGGACATTTTAAATTAAAAGGAGAGTGTAACCTCTGCTTGCAAATTACTGTAAACATTTCAATCACTCTCTAATTCATGGTAAAAAGGAGGAAAGGCTGGACCATGGAATACTAATCAAAGATCATTCTTGGGAAGTCAGACTCTTTGTTTTCACTTGTTTTTGGGTCAGAGTGTCTAGGGCTTTACAGAATTTATATATATATATATATATATATATATATATATATATATATATGAATATTTATGAAGAGCTTGCTAGTGACAGACCAGGCTGGCCCTGCAGGCCCAGAGGAATTAATGTAAATTCCAGTCAACCATGAAAACCCACTAGAATTGAACTGTATTTCAGCATGGAGGATAAAGCACATCAAAGAGCAGAATTTCTATAAGATAATTACACACAATGCAACTCTAATCACAGAAAGACTGTGGATATTGCTGATAAAGCGTAATAAATCTTTTATGACTACGCCTTGTTCTGCTGAATCAGCTTTCTGTTTCTATTGCACTAAACTCCAGATTCTTGCTCTTAATTATATATTTACAATTTAAAAAAAACACATCAACTAACAATTTACTGTAGCTTCTGTGAAAGGTTTGGGCTTGTTTTTTTGTTTTTGCACCTGTTGAAGTGCATTTAGATGAACAACAGCAAAATATTCGTCTCTCCTGTCTGGCAAGTCTGCAGAAATAATTAGTCTATAACTGAGAACTTGTATTTTAAGAAATTGGAATAATTTCAGTTTTGACAGGTCGAAGTGTTCAAAATTCAGGCTCCCTTTCTCACACTCCATAGCCCCATGAATTAATCTCACAGACTTACAGGATGGTTGAGGTGGCACAGACCTCTGGAGATCATCCAGTCCACCCCCCCTGCTCAGGCAGGGCCACCTGGTCCTCAGGACTGTGTCCACTCACATTTGGAACATCTCCAAGGATGGAGACTCCACAACCCCTCTGGGCAACTGGTTCCCACACTTCACCCTCACAGTAAATTTTTTTTTCTTGTATATTTAAAGAGAATTTCCTGTGCTTCAATTTGTGTCCATTGCTTCTTATCCTTTCAGTGGTGACCACCGAGCTTCCCCCAGCTGCTATCCCCTTACATGCAGGTGTAAGCCTGGGGGTGGGCAAACCCTGAGCAGCACTAACCTGTGCCAGGGATAAGACCCGATGCTGATGACACCCCATTTCTAGCAGGAGGGGAACTGGAGACCCAGAGTCTGTGGTGACTGTTTCTTGACTGTTCTTGGGGACTCCTTGTGTCTCATGGTGTGTCTCGTATATCAAAACATCACCTGAGCACCAGCAGACACATTTATGGAAGGTGTCTTTACTGTTCCTTAATCAAGAAGCAAAAGTTTTGCTTTCTTCATGTGAGCCTTGCCCTTCATTTGTCTTTCTGGCATATGGGCAGCAGAAGGTCTCTGCTTGTGACAGAGTGAAAGAATTTTACATATGGTTTAATTACAGTAAATTAGCAGCAAAGGGGACAGCTGAATCCCACTCATGGGTTCAGTGAGCGTCTGCCCAGGATCCCAGTGCTCTGCCACATGTCACAGCAACACTTTGCTCCACCCCAGAGGACAACCGTTCTGTAAAGTCCATCCCTTGGTATCCCTCTGTGCTGGGAACCTTTCTCGAAGTGACAGCATGGGAAACGTCTGGCTTCTCAGTCTGGTGTCTCAACTTTGTGCTCTGGGAGGAGCATGAAGAGGAATTAGACAGCAGGATCAATATTTCCTAACTCCAGATTGATATCCTCTTCTGATTTCAGAACTTGGAGGTTGATGTCCACTCTGGCTGTTGTCTTCATAAAGTCTATGATGAATTTGAACATGAACTGATCCATCCTCTGGCAAGTAGCTCGATATTCTCTTCCACAACTATTGTGCTCTCCTCATCCCTTCAACAAGTGCATGTTACTAAAGTTATACTGAAGACTTTCCACAGCCCTTGTGAGTGCACCATCACTTCAGAGCCTTATTTATATGAGTAGCATCACCCAGGTTGTCACCCAATGGGAAGGGCTTTTGTGCGCAATCCCCCCAGCAGACATGAAAGCCCATGTCAGGACAATGGAGGGTTGCAGAGGATGTTCTTCCTTTGCCTGATTTACATCATATCTTTGAAAGCGTGTCCCTCCTGCGACAGTCTGAAGCGAATAAACAAAGTTCCCTGGGAAATGGTATGCAGTGTTCAAACACTTGGCTGAACTTTAATGTTCTGTAAGTTGTAGGGAAATGACTACAAAAGCCTTGGAAGAGCAAAGGAAGAGAGTTAGCTCAAGGCAAGGTGATATTCCCTCATTAAAATCTATTTGTGCAAAGTTAAGACGTCAAAGAGATTTCACTTGTTCCAAGAGGGTATGAAAGCCCATGTTATTAGTGATCAGAAGGGACTTGGGAGTCCTATTTGCCAAAGAGGAGGGTGCGGTAAGAGAAAGAAAAAGAAAAAAATGGTATTTGAGAATGTAATGTTGTCTGAGAATAATAATGAATTTGGCTGCCTTAAAACAACAACTTGTGTTGCCCAAGTATGGATCATAGAAAATATTTTTAAGGAAAAAATCTTCAAAATATGGGCTGAGATTCTGCATGAAGTTTTTCAAGCCATCCTGCTGCACAGAGACACCCGCAGTCCAGTGCCAGGGGGAAACAACCTTGTATCATTTCATCCATTGTCACAGAGGATGAATGAGGTTGTTAATACCAGATTATTAATTCTTAGATTACCCAGATATACCATGTATGGATGGTGTGTGCTCCAGAGCCATGGTATCACAGGCAGGGTTAGAGTGAGATATTTAGCATTAAACCTGGTGCTCCTTTTCATATTTTCATAGCTTGGTGGTGACAGCATCAGGTGTTTTTACAATCCAAGGACCAAACACTCAGATGCAAATCGTTTTGTGGTCGATGGGGGTTTGGCTCTTTAGGTGCAGGTGTTTGGCAGAATCAGCATTTGCATCTGTACTCCAAGTTGCCTGAGCAGAGATGTGCCAAGGAGAGCCATGTGGTCAGCCTGCCCTTAACTGCTGGTGAGCAGAGGGGAAAATGAGCCTGGGCCTTCCATTCTGCACTTCATGGTGTATTAGCCATCTGCAGCAGCGGGAAAAACTGCTAAAAATACCAGTCTGAAGTACTAATAATCCTGCCTCCAGGAAAAAGAGCTTTGGCTGATGGTGGGGCATGCAAGTGAGCCAGACTTTAGCAGCATTCCCGGGCCTTGTGTGCCAGCAGTGACCCTTTGTTGTGCTTTTTCCAAGTGCCGGACTCCTCGACAGGACCTGCGGTGGGACCTGCTTGGGAAACTCATCCCCTGCTCCAGGCAGAGCAGCTGTGTTGCAGCGGGCAGCAGCACAGACAAAACCAGAATTAGCAAAGCTGAGCTTGCAAGTCCCTGGGGCCCTGCCAGAGCCTGGGTTGCTCCGTGAGTGGTAACTGCTGATGATGTGCACCGTGCTTATTGCATGTGCTTTTTTTGTTTTCCCTGGGAAATCAGCAGAAATCCCCTATCTCTGCCTGGGCCGGCCTGTCCAGCTGTTTTGACGGCTTTTTTATCACCAGCAGCCATGTGAAGAACGAGCACATTAAAAGGTAAGCCTCTCTTTTTGTGCCGATAGTGGACGAGGCCCTCCCCCGTTTTCGCATTAATGGCGAGTGGCGACGTGGCCACGGGCTGATTGCATTTGCTAACGTTAATCACCACGGGGCTGGGTGAGGTGAATAAGTGAACTATATTTTATTCAGTTTGACAGAAGGACAAGTCAAATGGAAATTATTTTTATCTCTGGTTGCGGCCGACCTGCATTAATGTTACCTCTGGTGCTGAAAGGCTCAGGAGAGCAGATGTCTGTATTTTGTATGTTCTCCGTGGTGGGATATGGCTGTACTAAACCACACATCAGTGTGTTAACTTAGGGACAAGGCTGAGCTGTGTTCCCAGTTGCATGGGCTGCCTTTCCTGCCTTGAATCTTGCATTTCCTTCTTGGGAAAGCGTCTTGCATTTGCTTCTTGCATTAGCATCTTGCATCTTGAATTAGAATCTTGCATTTGCTTCTTGGGAAAGCATCTTGCATTAGCATCTTGCATCTTGAATCTGCTTTTTGGAAAAAGAAATACTGTGCTGATGATAGGGTGAAAACAGAGCAGTCACTGGAAGGAGAAAGGATGGAAGAGGCTTTAACGAAATCTATCTGGGAAATGAAAGAGAGATGGGAAGGAGAGTGAACAGGGAAGCAAATGTGCTAATTGGCAGCGGGTGGTGAGCAGTACCACCCACACAGCTACGGGCGGGATGCTCGAGCTGAGGCAGGTGGCACTGCAAGCACATTTCCATTTCTTTATTCTTTGTATTCTCCTCTTCTCATTTCAAGGTCTGATCAGGTCTGACTATCGTCACCCCTTTTTGCTGTAAAGAAACCTATTAATGTTGACAGGTTCGGCGGCTGGGGGATGTGGTATTAGTGCTGACAAATGCTGGTAATTTGCAAGCAATGTTTTCCCTCTAGCACCAGTGGGAAATCACCTAACCCTTGCCAATAATTCTCAGCATAACTCACAAAACCTCATCTTCGATCATTATGAGGAGCAGCGTTTCTGAAAATTAGCAGCTTCTTCTTGAATCCGTCCATGCCAGACTCTACAGAGGAGGTGATGTTCATCAGTGTGTGAGGCCCACTGTAACATTAAGGATTCTCTTACAAGATCTTTTTACCATATGCTCTCTGATACTAAACTTACTTGATTATACTTTCAGATTTTTTTTCCGACCTGTCACATCACTTGACTTTAACTATTCTCTTAGCTGTTGCTATTTTATATATATATATATATATTTAACCGTAATTTTCTTAACATCCCTGTGGAGAACACTTGTGTATGTTTATGCTTTAAACCAACACTGATTAATCAATAACTGGTGGACTGGTGTAAGTGTAATTGGCACAGATCTGAAAGCTGCAGTGGGGACAGGGAGCTGAGAATCTGACCCACTGTCCATACACTGAAGCTTAAGTAACAGATTTTCAGAGCAGCTGATCTTAGAGCAGATTCTTTGGAGAATACATTGAGCCATTGGCCACTTAAGTCTTTGGCAAATCTTGCCTTAATTTTTCATCTGAGGATACACAAAGAAATGACACTGATAGGAAATATCCTGGCACTTGCGCTGAGCCGAGGAACCTCCTGAGTTCAAATACAGCCCGATCTTATTTTGCAGAAGCTGTAGCCAAACAATGCTGATAGCAACTGTCTTTAAAGTGAAATTAAAATGTAATGAGGGTGGGAGGCAGGGACAAGCTCGCATGGACCATCTGAGCTGTTGCAATTCTAGAATTCATCAGTGCGGCTGAAAGCGGAGAGCGGCTGTTGTGTTATTGATGCAGAGGGAGAGCGAGGTTATTGCATTATTGACATACAGGAGGTGGAGAAAGATTACCCTGTTAGCAGCGGTACAAGAAGCGAGATTATCCAAATGCAATAAACCATTGTTACAGCAGTGACATTTTTCCACACCTCCTCCCCACTTCCCATCCCATCCTTTCCACCTCCCTCCTGCATAATATTAAAGGTCAGTAATATCCAGACAGATGGCTGGGGGGGCTTATGGAGAGGGGCTGCTTTCTTTGGTCATTTTTCTGAAATGGTGATTGTGCTCAGGAAAAAAAAAATTAAGAAAAGAAAGCATTTGGGTTTTCTGACTGGGATTAACTCATCCGAATGCTATACCAGGCAAGAGAGAATTTGGGTTAGGAGATTGTCCCTTTTGCTGACATCTGCGCTACTCTGTATGACAGCTCTGAGAGGCACAGCTGCATCTCAGGCACTAGAATAACCAGGGAATAAGTGCCACTGGATTTTGGCTCTTTATTCCATAAATAAATTTACTACATATATATATATATATATATATATATATATGAAAGAGGGGTGGTAAACTTTTTGAGGAGGGTCTCTGCAAGACATTGATCCTCAAAGGACTCCGGTCCCTCATTGAGAGAGTATTTATCGCTCAGGTTCACTTTTTTTGCTCTCAAATGAAACCTGTCTTCTCTGATATTTCAGTTCCCTGGGTTTAGTTCTGTTTTCATCTGGAACTGCTTGTTTGCTCTGAGACCTGGCTCCCTAATACTAAACCATAATTGAGTTAAATCATTACCCACTGCAGAGAAAGTGACTCACTGTGTAAAATATCCTCCCTGGAAAATGCATCAAGCTGCGTTCATGGGTCAGATCTGCAGTTCCAAGAAGTTTATTTCAAGATTCCCTGTTGATGGATGTGAGGTTTGGAGCTGGCCTGAAGTGATCAGCTCATATCCTCTTGGATTTAATTGGGTTACAGGGGTGACTTCTGATCCCCGATCCCCAGGGAAGGAGCCGCCAAGATTGCTGTGTCTGCAGCAATCTCATCTGTCCCTGGTCACAGGCAGGGAGAGAAGAATGGCGGCTTAATCAGACGCACAATCTGAAAATGTCACATTATTATTTATGAAGTGTTTAATAATCACACCACAATCATTGGACGCAGTGAGGCGGAAAACAAAAATGTATTTTTTTTCTAATAATACATTCGAATTCTGTTATTTTGGGAGAAAAAAAAAAAGTAAATGATTTCTTTTAATTTGAAGAATACAGTTTGTGCTAGTCTTGCGACGATGCCTCATTTAGGTGTGGATCAGAAGTCGCGCACAGCTGGGGCAGCCTCCAATTCGGCTCAGCCAGACGTGCCCTCCTGCACCCGCATCCTTCTCTCTTGCTGCTGTGAAATTCTGCAAAGTTTGGTCCATTCTGAGCATCGCAGCCCGGGCGCTGGGTTGTCTCAGACACACTGAGAACCCCAACCCTGGCCCTGGCTGTGAATGCTAACAATAACCTAGAGCTTTTAGATAAAACTATTGCATAATGGCATTTTCAGCTGGGATAAAGAGGCAGCTTTACCATAAAAATACTTACTTGACTATCCTGGGGTGGCTGGAGAGCAAACTGCGTTTGGATGGATGTGGGTCTGGAAACTGGGCTGGTGCAGGGAGTGTTTCTGCTGTGGGCACGTATTTGTGTGATGCTGGAGAATGGGTCTTGTCTCATAAGGAAGGCAAGCAGGCCACTGTGCTTACTGAGGGAGAAAAAGGAATATATAGTGTTTCTTTTCAGGCAGAAATTAATCTGAGAAAAATGAGCTGGTGCGATTTGTAATTATTAGATGTGTGTCTGGTTTTGCCCGCATGTTTCGCTTAAAATCTTTTCCATCTTGCTGCCTTTCCCTTTGTGACCAGGGAATTATTTTGCAGAAGAGCTTAAGCTTTAAAATACAAACCCTTATCTGCTCTCACTTTTTTGCATCTTTCCTTTCCAGACCGGCCTTTTCTTTACCGATATCTTGCTTCATTTTCATATTTTCAGATCACGGCTCTAATTTGGAGTAGTGTCCTCCAAAGAGCTGAGCTGTTCCATGTCCTGTCGCGGGGAAGGGGGTTCGGAGCAGGTTATTCCTCCGAGACTGGTGCATTTTGGTGTCTCCTGGTTGTGTGCCAGCGCGATCAGCAATTGCAGCTGAGAGGACGGCAGAGCCCAGGCGGGTAGCGCTGCGCAGGAATTTGTGCTCCCTCTGTTGGCTGCCTGGCTCTGGAGCAATGGAGGAAAAAAATAGAGGTTATTAGGTTATGTCAGGCAGAAACAGTTTCTCTTATTTCTAATCGCCTGGTGACCAGCAAGCTAATTTTGGAGGGTACTATAAAAATAAAAGGCCTGTTGCTTCAAGAATTTGACTAACCAGCAGCTTCTGAATTCGGCATCTTGTGGATAATGCCGAGGATTAGATCTTGATTCATTTAAATGCCTGAATTTGTGGTGTGTGTCTGTGTGGGAGAAGCAATGAGAAGCTGAGGGCTGTGGGCTCGGGTCTGTGTAAATACGAGCAGTTTGAGGATGCTCCGGCACATCCCTGGGGTGAAGACCCCTCATGGTGCCTGGCAGCCAGAGATGTCCCCAAATTTGTCATCCGTGTTTTGGTCCAGGTTGTGGAGAATGGTCTACATTCTTGTCCTTGGTGTGTGCCTCTGTGGCGATGCCATCAGCTCATCCACAGCTTGTGTCCACAGACACTTGCAGCACAAACGGGTCTGTCAAGGTCCCAGGACCTGGGACTCTCCTCCACACCCGCGTCTCCCACCCCGCGGACGTGGAAGCGAAATATGGACGTGTATTTCATATCGCTTCCCATGTATCATATCATCTCTGCCGATTAATGCAGTGCAATCAACAGTTTAATATGTTACTACTAAATGCGTTAATTATATTATTCCTTTCTGACACTGCAATCACTAGATTTTTATGCTTTGATGCTGAATCTAGTAAAACTTTAAATTAAAGTAATTAAATAATTAGCTGTAATATGTGACAAGCCAACAAAAAGATTGCTGTTTTATTATTTTGTGGTGACAACGTTGCTTCTGTTTGTGTTCAGGCAGCCAGGCCTTGCAAGGGAGTACACAGTCAGGAATACCATCTTACTTGAGAGCCGGAGATCTCAGCCAGAGTCAGTTTTGACCAGGGAAAGTAATTTGTATTGTCTTGAGCTCCAAAAGTAGCTCTCCATGCTTTCCCGACTTCTGTTTCTTTGTCTTTTAAGATAGACTTCACCAACACTTTCTCCTTAAGAATTATTTCTACTTTTTTCCAAAGCTCTACTGTCCCTAATGGCTTTTCCTTCTCCATTTAACCTTACACTTCAGTGCACTTATTTAGGCTTTTATCTTTGGTTCAGGGCTCTGGCTGTTCTCTGCATGCCTTTTTTTTCTTTTTTCTTTTTTTCTTCTTTTTTAAAATTTAGATATATTAGCTGCCCAACACATCCCTGTGACAACCGGAAAAAGAAATATCCCCTTTTCTGCCCGAGGAGCTCCTGCTGGGGAAAATGGGTTGGGTGAGTTTTCACAACGTGGCACCAGCAACCTGAAATGTATGAAACTGGACAGCCCTGCAAGAGAAATACATCTATCAATGTCACCTTGTGGTATGCTCAGAAATCAAATATCAACTTTAGATGAGCAGCCGAGATTGCCTGCACAGAATTGGGCTCTTCTTCTCTTTCATTTTACCTCTTTACCTCTTCTCCCACTCCCTCTGGTTCTCCCTCGCTATCCCATTTATTCGTGCAACCACTTGTGCCTGAGCAGTTCACAAAGTGCTTGGGAAATCACTGGTTGCAGCAATTGCTGCCAACTAGATTTTATAACTCTTCTGGAGATCATTGAAATTTTTAAGTTGGCATCTGAGCAAGATCCTGTTACTGAGGATGTCAGGTTCTAATGGAGCCTTTGTCTGTTTGTTTACTTGTTTGTTTTAATACCAGCTGTTTTCTTACAGCTTGGTGCCAGGGGTAAATCCTGCTCTTGTATGTTATTCTGGACTTTTTAGGTGAGAAAGGGGATGGTTCCCCAGCCCCTCCACAGCGCTTTGGCACTGCAAACCATGGCCGGAGGCAAAATGAGAGTGTCCTCATTTACCAAAGGCCTCTGGAGTGGTGTCCAAAAGCGTTTTGGCTTGTTTTTCCAGTAAAGTGCCCCTTGTGCAATCCCTTGGCACATGGATGTTGGCATCTCACTGCGGTTAAAACCCGCAGAGAGGCCGGACCCCGGGCTGGGGACCCTCCTGCTCGGCACGTTCTGTCCCTCGTGCTCGGCATGTTCTGTCCCTCCTGCACGACACGTTCTCTTCTTTTCAGCAGCTCCTCCAAAAAAACCTGTGAGCAGCAGCAGCAACGTGTTTTACAGCCCCACAGAGTGTGAGGAGAAGTGACAAGATTTTCCTATAAATACGACTCTAATCACAGAAATGTGTAAACCCCTTAGGAGGGATCCAGGTGAACTTCACACTCGCTGATAGGTTTTTGTTGTTATTTCATTTTCTTGCCACTTTTTTTTTTTTTCTGTTTTTTTACATGGCGGTAAGTCCTGGGCTGCATCTTACCTTTTTTTCTTGTAGACAGCTTAGGCTATGTCCCCAGAAACACAAAAATGATTTAAATTAAATACTTCACAGCAATGCAGCACTTTACAGCCTTGAATTGACTATCAATCCTCACACTCTCTCTCTTGGCCAGCAATGTGAAAACAGGCTGTCTCCTCTAAAATAAGTAGAAAACAGAGCAAAAGAGCCAAGTTACCTTTGCCCAATAGCACCATTGACTTTAGTGGGCTTACATCAGGGATTAATTTGGTTTAGAGAGATTCTGTTTGTAAAAAATAAGCCTCCAATTTTCCTCTCATCCTATCCGCACCTTTATTTGTTGGGTACCAGTCCAGCAATGACACCCATACCCCTGACAGAATGTAAAACTGTCAAGCCTTGTACTGTTACTATTTTTCTAGCAACATGAACACTATATATAATTCTTGTGATACATTTCAAGCGTTTTACATCATACATACGTATCTGGCATCACTGGTCCCTGAAATGCTGCGTGATGGGATATGAATTTTTTTAGCATCCCCAGGGAAAATTCATTCTCTCGCTTGTTTTAGCTTTTTGTTTTAATCTTAAAAAGGAGTGTTAGAGAGTAATCTTGCAAAGTAAGACAGATGTTTAAGAAAGAAGAGAGTCGTTGCGTGGGCAAATTTTTCGCAAGAAGCACTATTTTTAAATGTTAGAAATTTGAATACAGACACTCAGGTGGATTTTTAGCAAAATTGGGGGAAACCCAAAAATAAGACTGTAAGAGTAATTAAGACACTTTACTACTAACTCCTTAGGTATCTGATGGGCTCAGCTCTTGCGCAGTCAAAGCTGGGTATCGTTGCAGGGGGAGGTCTGTAAAGTCACTTACACCAGGTGGAAGTTTGATGATACCTAAGTTAAATAGGTGCCTTTTAGGGCTTGTTACAATAGCTCTACCTTGCAGCCCATTATAGAACAGCCAGCGTACAAACCAGTGGGATCTATTGTCCGTCACCTCCGGTGCTATTTATATGGGTAATTTAATTTAACACCAGCAGGAGGCTTCCAAATAACTCTCCCCAGCATGGAAAGAAAAATAACCTCTAGTGCTTATTCATACAATATTTTTGGCCTGTGGGACTGACCAGATTTGGGAGGGGATGTGCACTGTTCTGTCTGGAGGAGGACTGAAGCCAGTTACCCCCCTACCTTTGTTCTGTTTCATTTAAGGGATTTTGTAACTCTCTCAGAGCTGGCTCACCAGGGCTCATCATGTCCCTGCTACTTCTCTCACCTAGCACTTGCATTTGCTTTATTATATTAAACTGAGCAAATCGCATTTGCCTTTATGACCAAGCCTCTTTGCTGGATTTTTTTGGACTATTACACAAATCAGTGATGGCCCTATAAACCATTATAGTGACCCAGGAGCAGTGTGTGTGGCTCTTTGGGGACAGGGACATGGCAGCTGAGGGCTGGGAAACTCCAAAAATCATCCCTAGCCTTGCTGTGCCAGCCTGTGTTTTGGGTGATGGTCTCTCTTGTTTTGGCTGTCATGACATTAAGCCTCAATGGAAAAGCAACTGCAACTGCCAGTTTCACGGAGGTTGTGACCCACCCATCACAATATGGTATATGTCTGCATAGAGTGAGGATTTATAGGCTTGTGGAAAGATGCCACATGCTTACTAGCCGGTGAATAGAAATAAGAGAGCACTAATTAGGTCTGTGATGTTGGCAGATGGATCCATGTGTCAGGAAAAGAAAGCACTGTGCTATACAGAAATCCGGCCATCTTTCAAGCATATTCATCAATATATGTAAACCGGGAAGAGGAGTTATTCCACATTTGAGGAACACAACACAGATTTCAGTGCCAGGCTCCTATGAAAGATGCAACCTTCCGAACCAAGCTGTTTCTGAATACATCATTTAACTTATCTCCCAGTGCAGCTGTCTTGTGTGATTCCAAACATCACCAAGTTTGGGGAGGTTTCTGAAAGGAAATGTCCTCAGTCTTTCTTCGCCTGCTTTTATTAATTGAACCAGAGAGGGACTGAGTGGATACAAATGGTTCCATTTGGCACGCAGGATATATTGATTCTGGTATTTTATCTTGCAAGTTGTTATTAGCTGGAGCAAAAGTTTTCTGGGTTGGGTATCAGGTTTATTTAGTGCCTTCGCTTCTCTGGGGGAAGCTGGTGGCCTTGCCTGTGAATCTGGTGGCCCAGGTGAATGTGGAACACTCTGAATTTTTGTGCCGGTATTAGTCCTTGCCTTACGTTTCCTCCCAGCACTAAACACTCCTTTATTTTGGCTCCCCCCAAACAGGGCAACAAGAAGAGCTAATTGGCTGCTTCAGCTCCACCACCCTGGCTGCTACATATCAAAAACCAGTATTTTTCTTGCACATTGACTGCATCACATGAAAACATGCTCTGTTGCATCCTGCCAGATGCTGCTGCCCCTTTTACTAAAACTCTGCAGGAACTGAGCTCTGCAAATCCTGGTGGCATCCTCACCCCTCACTCAGGGTGCTGATCACCAAAGAAACATGCTCAGCTTTTTTGGGAGCTGTATTTAATTATTGCACTCAATTAGTCACTTCCCTCCACCCCCACACTTTATTTATATTTCTTTTTTCTTTTTTTTTTTGCATGAGTTATGAAAAGGTTGTAGCCAAAAGCTTTAGAAATGACAAATGATTCACAGATAACCCCCTCTCCTGTTTTGTGCTCCTAAGAACTTTGGGAACCAGAAAGCAAAATAATTTTTGGACTAATGCAACTGCTCATGCTGGGCCGTGGCAATGAGTTACCTGGCCTCTCCCTTCTCCTTCCCTCCAGTGGCTTTGGCACCTTCACATGATGATTAATATTGGCATGGCAGGTAATATTAAGCACATTGGAAGGTTTCCATGAGCCAAAGGCTATTGGGGGCCATTTTATGGGCTGGAACGAAAGTTGTCAGGGAAAATGTGGGCATTGTCATTTCATAAAATGCATGAAGAGCTGATTCTAAAGGAAGACACACATCCCTCCTTTGAGAGAGGACCTTGGACAGGCAATGCTTTATTTTCTCCTTTTTCTGCCTGTTCTTGAGCCGTTAGAGAAAATAGGAACATTTGGGTCCTATCAGTGTAACAGCTAGTAATAGCTTCACAGTTTACTTATCTTCACACAAACCCCTTAATATACCCAGTCATTTTCTAACAGACTGGAAACAAATATAGAGGAAACCTAAGCCCAAGGTCATAGGGGAAGGTTGTGGCAGAGCCGGAGCTGAGTCCAAGTTTGCAGATCCCGAGCCAGATCCCCAGCAATCGGGTGATGTCCTCACCAAGCAAGCAATGGGAGATCACACCCTGAGAGCTGAGCTGTGTCCTGGACTATCCTCAGCCTCATCTGCTGACAGAGAAGGTCTCAAATTGCTGCTGAGGGCTGAGGCTGATCTGCCCTGATGGATGCTGCAGCTTAAGTAAGGGCTGGGATCTCAGCAGGAACAAGAGCATCTCTGACAGACAAGATCTGGCCTCGTACAGCAGCGTCTATGCTGAGGAGAGCCGAAGGAGCTGCTCATCTTGCAGAATGCATGCATGTATATAAGTGCATATAACCTGCCTCCCAATGCAGCTGGGGAGGTTCAGCTCGCTGCCAGGGGCTGGATGGGGTGTTGAGCCCACCCCGCTCAGACTCGCCATGTTCCCCAGTGATACTTGTTTATACAGCAGCTCCATGGTAATTTTTGTTTGGTGGCTTTTTGCAGTGAGGTGCAACAAGGTGCTTGTAACAAACATGGCGTGGGGAAGAGCAGACACCTGCTCACCAGCCTGGACACATGGGCAGGAGATGGATGGGCTCTCCTGGGCTCACCAGCGTCTCTTCTGGGAGCCCCCAGACCCAAGGGATGACATTTGCAAATCTGCAGGGCTATTTTAAACAGGGCCATCCTTTTTTTTTTTTTTTTTTTTTTTTTCTTTCAGTGAAACACATGCTCGAGTTGTTCCTTATTCTAGAGGGTAACTGCTAATTAGTTTTGTGTACAGCATAAGCCTTCGCTCCACATGGTATATTTTGTGTCAGCAAAGGATCCCTATCAGGGACTTTATCTGTTTGCTGTCCTCCCCCGATATTCAGGAGAGAAATGGAGTGTCCATCACGAGCTCTGCCTTTCCGCTCTTATCACTTCTCTCTTAAAAAATGAAATTACAGAAACTGTGTGGTTGAAATGTGGTGTTTTGGAGGAGGGGACCAGCCCCATGCCCTGCTCACCTTTCCACGAAGGCTGCGTGGCTGCTGGGGGAGCCCATGGGTGGGTCCTGGTTGCATGGGAGGATTTTTCTTCTTTTAGCAGGGCCCCTCTGCCACACGGGGATTGCAAATGTGTGGGAGGAATGCAGTGCATGGCCCATTTGAAGTCTTCTTTATAAATATTCAATTCCCCTTGACGCAACGGGCAACCCAGCACAGCAGCCTCTCATGCTCTTGCATGCCAATAATTTGCAGATTAAAACTCGCTCCAATGTGCATCTCCGCATTGGGCCCTGCCTTATCTGGAATGGGCCTGTGGAACTATTGTGCCGATAATCTGGGGATTAAGAGACTTTAATAAAAAGCTTTGACATGACAGGTCATAGCCGCTCTGGAAAAAAAAAGAAAAATCAAATCTGCTACTCCCGAATGGCTTAATCCTGTGTGAGACGGGATCCTTGCTCTCCAAGGGTGCCGGGGGATTCCGAGGTGCTCAGCACCTTGCTCTGGGAGCTCATGGTCCCCCAGGACAGGGTTAATTGCCTTACAAGTTTGCTGTTCTGAGTGTGCCACATACAGCCAACCTGGGGGGACTCTGATGTCTTTTTGGAGCTTTTCTTAAAACCCATCACCCCAGGGCTGCTGCTGCACTTAACCCTTGGCTCCATCCATCCATCCATCCGTCCATCCATCCATCCATCCTTCTGAGCTGGCTGTGATGCTGCCCACGGTCCAGTCCAGCCATGGTCCTCACTCTGCTCCCAGTACGTTTCATGGACGATTCCCAGTTTGTTTCGGGGAGGATTCCCAGTTCAGCTGCCCTCCTGGACCCCACACTGAGCATACCCCCATGTACATTAATTACATTTGGGTTTCTTATGAAAATACGACGCTGCAGCAATCCTCATCCAGCACTTGTCTCTAAACAAACTGTTAATATTTTAAGTGTCTTTCATGAGCCTGAGTCTAATTAATTAAAGGTTTATGAAAAACAATTAGGTTTTGATAGGGATCACCTTCTCTTGCGTCCTGCGTCTGCACAGCAAAAAAGAGAGGGGTTAGAAAGGCTCAGGTTGAAATTTAGAACTGCAGTGAATAAGAGAATACACAAATCCCAAATGGATTGGGGAAATTAGGACATTTGGTGCCAGATTGTCTGACTAATTAGATTTCTATCAAGTCCTGAGGGACTGTCTGATGCAGCATTTTAATTTAAAGCTGCAGCAGCAGCAGCAGCAGCAGCAGCAGCAGCTTATTTCCTTCTTCTCATGTCCTTTATCAAACTGTGTTTTCAACATTCAACTATTTTCCTTTCTACTGTTGCACCTCTGCAAGGATCAGACGTCGTTCTGCATTTTGCAGCATGGCTCTGCTGTTCACCCTTGGGTTTGGTTTGAATGGGAAAACAGCTCTCTGCTTGAAGAAGGATTTTCCCCTGACATGAGGCTTGGCATTCCTTGGCAGACACGTGGGATATACTTGTATGGGAAAAAGCTGAGGTGTCTCCGAGTTACCCACTACATCAGCTTGTATTTATAATTTAAAGCATCTTCAAAAACTGGTGTATTGCGCAGGAAAGCAGACCGAAGAGAACAGTCCCCGTCCTTGTAAAGCCATGCTTCTCTCTGAACCTGCTATCTAAGTATTTTACTGGGCATCAGGAGTGTTGCTTTGCATTTCAGATCAAATGCGGGCAATTTCTTGGAGTTAGTTCATTTCTGTCCTGAGCCTCCTGAAATTAAGAGCGATGCTTAAATGGTTGCTCCCTGCAGGGAGAATAGAATGGCACCTCTTTCAATTATATTAATTTAAAATATGGTGATGCAATTCTTCTGCATCCAGATACAGGCTGGAAAACAGAGCAGCTCGGTGGCAAAGCTGTGGGATGGGGACAAGTCTGAGGTCCCCGTCCCTGGACCGTGTTGATAGTTCAGGCACCGAATTTAGAGCAGGAGTCTACGTTTTAAGCCCCTGAAGTTACAGAGGCTGAACTCGAGCTTAATGTGTATGGAGCAATGCACGAATTGATTCAGAACTGCAAAATTGTCACGTTCCTACTTAGTAGGTACCAAAATTTTAGTGTTAATTGCTGCAAAATTAGCTAGCATTATTGAAATAGAGTAAGTGGAGTTTTTTAAAGCTGTTTCTTACTTGACAGTACAAGATTGCAAATATTCCTGTGCCCTATTTAATGAAAAATTATTATGCTATTATTGCTATTTTATATGATGGATACATAATTAAAAGGGTCTATAGAATCATTTCTTCTCCCATTTTGCTCTACTTCTTCTAGATTATTTTATCAAAAAAAAGAAGATAATGGAATTATATCTTATGCTTCAATGAAACTGAAAACTATTATTCCTCTCGATAACCAAATCCAGCAAAGCCAACCATTCCAGTGAATATTAAACTTAAAAAGTACATTTCAGATGTATTATGAATCTACTGCTAAGTCTTTGACTCATTGCTTTGTGAAGAGAAGTTCAGCAGCGGAGGGAGCTAAAATGAAATGAGAGCCTCTAAAATGCTGAATTTCCCAGCTTTCATTGATTGAAAGCAGGCCTATAACATTATTGAAATGGTTTCACTTAACCTCATTTTCCCATTATTATTCTGTTATGCTTTTTTGGGGGAAGGTTATATAATACTTATTTACTCCTGTCAGTGAAGACCAGATGCTAAAAATGATTTAACCCCAGCGTGTTTCAGTCAGATGCATCATGCAGGAGGCAACAGGAGCTTGGCCAGGACCACCAGCCCCGTTTGTGGTCCAGTCATGACAATTTACAGCATGCGTGTTGAAGAGGGAAAAGGCCACTTATTCCTGTAAAAGCATTAAATTCCCGAGTGACAGATGAGATCCCACTGAACTGGGTAATAAAGAAACAGAGAACGAAAAGGACATTTCTCGCCCCAAAGTGCCCAGAGATGCTGGGCTTCAAAAGGTGCCGTAAGCATCACGGTAAGAGCAGATGAGTTTGAGCTCCTGGGGAAGTATCACTTTTATTCAGTGATCTTCGGTCTCTGGAAAAGGTAAAGGTCTCTCATTGTCTTACTCAGATTTGTGGACCTATAAAGTGCTCCTAAAATTTTGTACTGGTGCTTTTTCACCCTTGAAATGTCAGATCAGATAGAAAATGCAGAATCATGATTATAAAGTGCACTTTCAGGAAGCCACTTCTGGAGATGTTTTTTTCCCTCTCTCACTCCCCTCCTGTTTCTCTCTCCAGCCAACAGAGAAATATAACAAATTTCCAGCATATTTGGATTAATTAGAAATTATTTTTCTTTTTTTCTCCTTTTCCTTTCCCTGAAATAAAAACAAAGAATGGAACAAGCCACCATTTTGCATCAAAGATACGGTTTAATTTCCCTTTCCTTTGTTTTAAAACCCATTTTATTTTCAAATTAAGTTGAGGCACATCCAGAGAATAATTTCTCTCATCGGAAGGTAGTCATCAAAAATGCGAAGGAGGGATATGCAGTTTGTGTTCACAGGTTGTGGAACCAGCTGACATATCTACATTTTCAATGGCTAAAGGTACAGAGAGGAAACCCCCCACTGGAGGTCTGAAATTCGAAAAGAAAAAGGTATTGGTTTGAAAATTATCAAAATGAGATCATTCTGACATTTCCTAAAAATAATTCCTGCTTGTAACTCTGCATTATACCTGTGAAAAATTGTCCATGGCTCCACCAGAGCTAATGCAGGTTTTAAAATAGGCTTGTTGTCTGAAAATGCATTTATTTTGATTTGCAATGTGCATATTGTGAAAACATTGTCCTGAGTGACCATGATAAATGTTGTTTGTATCATTCTGTGAATCACAATACGACGAACAACTTGAGGATTTCTTCCTAACATAGAATAATATGTCTAGCCAGATTTTTTGAAGAAAAATACAAAAAGTCTTGTTTCAGTGATTTCTAAAACCAGTTTTGTTTCTAATTCAAACGTTTCCAGGATTCACCTCTCCTGATTTTGAGCTGGATGAGTAACGTGGGACTATTCCAGGAGGAAGGGACAGGAATTCCAGGTACACGGCATCATTTCAGCATCTCTCTCATATTACCCATCCTCTTGCTATAGTGTCAGGACATTATGCATTTTCCCTGCAAGCACTATCCAGTACTATCTGAGGTGTCTTCTTTAATGCTATTTAAGTGTAAAGCACTGGTAAAAACATGTCCAAAAGCATGATTTGGCAAAAGAGCAAGAAAATCAGAACCCGCTCCATGTCCAGCTCCTCTGCATCCGACAGTCTGTGTCCAATGCTGCCCATGAGCAGAAAATTCTGCAACATAAGGGAGCAGGAGCTCAGAGAAAGTTGTTTTTCCGACCCATTCCTGCCTTGGTTATCTTCAGTCTGGAGAAGTTACATGTGATTTTCAATAGATTATCTATAATATAAGCAGCTGTGAAAAACAACTGCTCTGTAGTAAGTGGATGATCTAACAAATCAGTCGAAATGTTCTTATATGAAAGGGAGAGGATAACTTATATTACTTTTCCAGCCATTGAGATTGACTGTTTCACATTCTATTGGCCTGAGCAATTAGCTAATGGGGACTTGAATATTATTTTGTGTCTTTGGTTCAGTCCACAGAAAATACTAAAAATAAAAGAATATAACGTTTTGCTGAAAGTAGCAGAACTCTGCCAGGAGAAACCAGGTTCTGCCTCTGCAGCTTTGAGTCCCTTTTAGGGAATAATCAGCCCAAAACATCCTTCTTGCTGCTCCGGGTACCAGGGTTTGCTCACTGGCACATCTGGCACATCCTCTATGCCTTTCCCCTTAGAGCCTCTGGACTTTTCTGCCTAATACCAACCCCCAGAGCTCATATTTTTGTAGCCCACACCTTGCTAAGCCTTTGCTGAAAGCGCTAGGATGAATCTGTGCTTTGGATTAGGGCTGCGATCATTTTGTCTAACCCAAAGGAGCTCAAGTATCTTTTACCTGCCTTAAACGAAAGGTGACAACTATGTCCACATCTTCACTGCTCCCTTACTTGTTCCGCCAGCCCACAGAGAGAACATACATGATTTATCTTAACACACGACCCTAAAGCACTTAGAACCTAGACCTTGTTTCTAGTAGTTATTTATGCCCTGCTTTGTAGTAAAGAATAGATGGCACCAGTGGGGTATTTTCAAAAGAAAGTTAAAAAAGAAAAAAAGCTGAAAAACTATATATTTGTGCTTTGGACACAAAAAAGTAACAAACTACCATGTGCCTCTGTCCGGTCTGATGTAGATGGAAACCCCATCAGAGATTTAAGTCCACGGGCACTTGACCAGCTACCCCCAGTCAACACGTCTCACTTGCCTGGGAAGTGAAGGGAAATCTATTTTGTTTGTAATAAAGCTGATTATCATAGATAAATGTATCTAATTAGTCTCATTTGCTGACACACAAGCCTTTAATTGCAAGTTGAATAATTAGACATATCTGCATATGCAAATGAATAGGGTTATACTATGTCACTCTTAACATGATTTCTCTGGAGACAAATAGCTCTCTATATTTCAGGAGAGAATATGATATATTAATTTACGTAGACAAATAACTTTATTTAGAACGAGTCGCTCTCATGTTTGTTTATATAAAGCAATAAGAGAAGAAATAGAAGAGATTTTTATGTGGAAGGAAACAGCTGGAAGATACTAATTTATGAGGGGGAAATCCTTGCAAACTATAACGCTTCTGTGCAGTGAGCGATGGGAACAGGGAACGTTCCCTCAGTAGAAATTCCCGGCGGGGCTGGACATCCCGGCACAGCGGGGTCGGGAGCTGCGGCAAAGGGTCGCAGCATCACCGAAACCATCGCTCCCGCGCATCCGTCCGCGCCAACCGCCTTCCATCCCGCTGGCATTTCTGCATCATAATCCCCATCGCTCCCCTTCCTCTTCTCTCCGCTGGCGGATCCATGACGTGATGCTGAAATTGCTTGGCCTGTTGTTTTCCCAACCAGATGGCCGCTGCAGCGCCAGCAATGGGCTGCAATTTTGGGCGAGTGCATGGTGGGAGGCGAGGTGAATCCTAATCAGGACGGGGCGGGGTGGGCACCGGGAGGGGGCACCGGGGCGGGGGGGGGACCGGGTGGGGGGTCGGGGGGGGCCGAACGGCCCCCCCCGACCCCCCACCCCGTCCCCCCCCCGCCCCGGTGCCCCCCCCGCGCCGTTGCCGTGGCAACCGCGACTCGGGCCGGCTGCAGTGCGCGGGTGGCGCCAGCAGGGGGCAGCACAGGCACGGGCCAGCCCGGGGCGGGAGGGGAGGGGGCGGTTTGGAGGGGGGTGAGTGCAGGCAGCGTGCGGGCAGCGGGCGAGCTGTGTGCCGGCAGCACGCAGGCTGCGCACAGGCTGATTGCAGGCTGGGTGCAGGCTGTGCGCAGGCTGATTGCAGGCTGGGTGCAGGCAGCGGGCGAGCTGTGCACAGGCTGATTGCAGGCTGGGTGCCGGCTGTGTGCAGGCTGATTGCAGGCAGGGTGCAGACAGCGTGCGAGCTGTGCACAGGCTGATTGCAGGCTGGATGCAGGCTGAGCATAGGCTGATTGCAGGCAGGGTGCAGGCAGCGTGCAAGCAGCGGGCAAGCTGTGCACAGGCTGATTGTGGGCTGGGTGCAGGCAGCGTGCAAGCAGCGTGTGAGCTGTGCACAGGCTGATTGCAGGCAGGGTGCACGCTGTGCGCAGGCTGATTGCAGGCAGGGTGCAGGCAGCGTGTGAGCTGTGCACAGGCTGATTGCAGGCTGATTGCAGGCTGATTGCAGGCAGGGTGCAGGCAGCGTGCAAGCAGCGGGCAAGCTGTGCACAGGCTGATTGTGGGCTGGGTGCAGGCAGCGTGCAAGCAGCGTGTGAGCTGTGCACAGGCTGATTGCAGGCAGGGTGCACGCTGTGCGCAGGCTGATTGCAGGCAGGGTGCAGGCAGCGTGTGAGCTGTGCACAGGCTGATTGCAGGCTGGGTGCAGGCTGTGCATAGGTTGATTGCAGGCAAGGTGCAGGCAGGGTGCGAGCTGCGCACACGTTGATTGCAGGCTGGGTGCAGGCTGTGCACAGGCTGATTGTGGGCTGGGTGCAGGCAGCGTGCAAGCAGCGTGCGAGCTGTGTACAGGCTGATTGCAGGCTGGGTGCAGGCTGTGTGCAGGCTGATTGCAGGCAGGGTGCAGGCAGCGTGTGAGCTGTGCACCGACTGATTGCAGGCAGCGTGCAAGAAGCATGCAATACACCCCTCCCACCCACCCCACCCACCCCACCCACCCCACCCATCACACCCTCCACACCCACCTCCCACACCAGATTTAAGCCCCTTCCTCACCAACCAGCATCCCTTCCTGGCTGTCCAGTGCAGGGAAATGCTGTTCCTGGAGCAAGCCTGCACAGGGCGGGGGTAAGTTTTCCTTTTGCACTCCCATCCCACCCGTGTCAGCTGGAGGTGGGGGGTGGTTTGCCGCACGGCGGCAGCAGACCCGTGTCACCACATGTCGCGGTCATGGCAGCGGAAGGACTGTCACTGGTGATGGGCCACAGTCCCCTGTGATATCCATGCAGTGACCCAGGGTCATGGACAGGATTCCCATTCAAACCTCATATCCCTATGTTGAAGCCCAAATGGTCTTCGAGATTTCTAGAGCAAGCCTGATTCATTGGTTTGGTAGGAGCCAGTGATGCAACCTGCTTCGCATAATTTCTTAACTTCCTCTTCTGTCCTCATTTTGAACTTTTAGTTCAAGTGTCATACCTTAATTGAGGCTTAAACGCATCCATCGTGACTCAGCTGGGGAAGCTCACAGATCGGTGTTCCCCTGGTCCATCCCTCTGCCCAGCTAAGGGAACAGTCACTTCTGCTCTCAGCCTGACTCAAACATGAAACAACTGTGAGTTACTGAAGATGTTTGTGGATAAACTGGATGTTGGTAAACTCTCACTTTACTAGTCAAATACAGCTATGAGCTAAGGAAAATTGCCATAAACATTTACAATCTTAGTACCGACTAGTAAAAAACCTTTAATGCTATACAAACGGTTTCTTTAATCCAACTGATACAGGCTTTGCGATATGAGAAAGGTGTGAAAAACGGCTGATAAGGCACCCAGGCCTCTGTGGTAGGTTTTCTAAGGAAATTGCCGGATAGTCTCAATAAGATGCTGTGTCGTGCCACAAAGTTTTAGGATTCCCACAACCAACAGCCTCCCCAAATCCGTGGAGACATTTGGGGTGTGCTGGCACAACAGAGATGGAGGAATCTGCACAAGGGTGATTTGGGGGAAAAAAATAATGGAATACAGCTTGGATGAAATAACAGCTGAGTGGGATTTGGTGAATGGCAGCTCTGAAGGGAAACCTGCCCCAGACAGGAGCTGTGCTGTTCTGTAAGGGGCATCTCGCTGGAAGCTGGTGAGGCCTCTAATTCACACACAGAAACATCCCTCTGTGAGATGTGGGTTATTTATTGCTTCTCAACTCAGTGCCTACAGCTTGTCACTCATCCCCCGGCCTGCAGGAGGGTGACAAGTGGCCCTCGGGGCTGCCGGTGCCTGGTCCTGGCCACCATAACACTGCCATGTGAATTGCTTGGAGCAACCCACCCCAAGGCTGTATCAAAGTTGCATTAATTTGCCTCAGTGATCAGGTCAAGATGAGCCTTCTCGCCATTATTATTATTATTGAATATTTCTAGAGAGCAGCATCTGGGAGCTGCATCCAGCCCTGGTCTGTTCTGTGCGAAGTCTCTTGCTGCAGCAGCAAGTCTTTCATGTAAAAGCATCTCCACGTGACCAACCCCTTCCTTTGCTCCAGAAATGTGTGCTGTGCAGGGATGTGTGCTGGGAACCACCCTGCCTTTCCCCCCATGGTTTGGGGGTAGGGCCATCTTGGGGTGCCCCAGCTCCCACCGAGCCCTATTGCTATGTCCCCCCAACAGCAACACCCTGACAGCAAACTCTTCCATCTACCTTTGACCGATGCAATTGTGCCGGTGCTGGAGCCCTTCCTGGGAGAGCTCAGTCCTGTGCTCACGCTTTTCTAATGACACCATGAGTCCTTACAGGCTTTCCTTCTGTGTGTAGGTGTGGGTATGTATGTGTATTTCTGAGCACACACACCCAAACATGGCATTTTTTGGAAAGGCGATGTCACAGTGTCATGATGCTTTGCTAAAACCCGTCAAGTTGTCATTCCCGTTAATGCCTTCTTAATCCCAGTGACTTGGTGAAGAGCGATCAGACCGTGCTCTTGGCTTCAAAAAAGCCGTGGGGTTCTTTTCCCTAATTCGTGGTTTTATTCTTCCTATCTGGGTGCAGCATTTTGATGCAGGTTGCAGCTCAGCATCGCCCTTTTTATTCTCTCTAACAGTTTCTTTGCCTCGTGACAACATGGAGCTTTCATAGCCCAAACAAGTCCAAGGAATAGATGAATTTCCTCAGCTATGAAATAAGTAAAGCAGATGATTGAATGAAGTTTCCTTTCCCTGCCTGGTTCAGCAGCTCTGTCTTGCTGTGTTACATTTCCTAACTTCTGGTCCCAGCAATTCTCTTACCCAGACCAGGAACTCCCCAAGGGCTGAAATGCTGTTGGGTTTTCTCTGCCATTGAAAACTTGACCTTTTTACATAGGGCTAAATACTGCTCTAATTTCTCTGGGTTAATCTGGAGTAAATCCCTGGGATTAAGTGGAATTTAACCCTGCGCTGTCTGAACGGCTCGGTGTGGCCCCGACCACTGGTGTTGCCCAGGGTTTACTGGGCTCCGTGTCCTTGCCAGGAACCATGGGTTGGGTAAAGAGATGCTCCCAGAAAAGACCAATGAACCATCCCATGCTCCACAGGCAACTGCTGGTCAGCCACCTCCTGGAGCAACAGCTGGAGGGGATCCATCCAAAATCATAGAATCACAGAATTGTTTTGGTTGGAAGAGACCCTCAAGGTCATTGAGTTCAACTGTTAACCCACCCCTGGCACTGCCCCATGTCCCTGAGAACCTCATCTCCGTCTGTCCAACCCCTCCAGGGATGGTGACTCCACCACTGCCCTGGGCAGCCTGTTCCAATGCCCCACAGCCCTTTGGGGAAGAAATTGTTCCCAAGATCCAATCTAAACCTCCTCTGGAGGTTCACAGATCCTTGCAGAGGCTTTCCTGCTCTCCTCAGGATGGGGACACAGGTTTTGTTCTGTGGTTTTCTCTTTGGATCCTGGGTGAAATATTCAGGCCCTTTGTTTGGCCAAAGTCAGGCTGAAGAGCCCGTGCAAGGCAGGTGCCCGTAGGTTTTTCTACCTGCTGGCTGTTTTCTTGGCCTGATGCGCATGAGGGGAGGTTCTGCCTCCATGGGACCTGGGCGAGCAGCTCATCCCGCCCCTGATTCTGCATCCTCCTTAGACCCTTTTCATCCCCATCATCACATGAGGATGCTCCCTTCTTGCTCCCCAAATCCCCCTCCATCCCCTGCGCCGCTGTTCCCCCCCCCGCCAGCTGCTTGGCGAAGGAGCCTGATGGAAAAAGAGAGCAGCAAACCCCAAAGACGTGTCATTGTGCTAAGTACTTTCAAACCTTGCAGGATGTCACTGTGTCACAATTTCAGTTCATTAGGCGGCGCAGGGAAGACGCTGTGACATCAAAGCACTCCTTTTCCCTATAGAAACAGGAGCAGCTCTTTTGATCTCAGCCCCCAGTATCCCCCCCAGATTAATATTTACTTGTACAACCCAAACCTACGGGGGATCCTGCGCTTGATTCCGCCATATGTTCTGGGGCGGTTTTCGTTGCTTCCCTGGTTTTCTTTGGGAGGTGGTTTGTCGGCAGGGGGAGGAGTAAGCAGTAATTTTTATACGTTTATTTATTTCCCTGCTACCCTCTGCTCATCGGGCACAGCAGGGGAAGGCACCCAACCCTATTTCGTGTCAACCAGTCGCTTTGAAGCTTGCCACAATCAAACGCTTTTATTTTGGGGGAACCCGGCCAGCTGTTTGTTTGCTTCCCTGCTTTATATTGATTCAAGGAGATAATCTCCCTGGCCCCACATGCTTAATCTGCGAGCTGCTAATGTTGCATGAGATATTGAAATGGTCCCATCTCCCCTGGACTGCTGGAGTATTTATAGCTTAATGCAGAGGTTTACAGCGTAACGCTTATTTTCAGAGCAGCAGAGGATTCATATGTGTGTCTAATAGCACAAACTGCTGTTGACTGTAGTGAGGATGTTGTAACTCTAATTCAGTGCCAAAAGGTGACTGTATACTTTATATTGTAGGAATATCCTGATATTTTTTTTTTCCTAGTGAGCTGTTAGGATTTCTAACATGAGTGTTCAGCCTCTGTCTGCATCCGAGCAAGGGATGCTCCTCGAGATGCTGAAACGTGGGGCATGAGCTCAGGGCGGGGGAAAATTCGGCACAAGTGTGAAGCCCCGACTTCTGCGGGCAAAAAGCAGGACCATGTCTGGAAACCAATTAGAGCAGGATCTGATTCTCATTGCGTTTGCATCTGACAAAATGGAGTGGAAATGAATTCAATTCAGAGACATCTAATTTCATGAGAGACTCTCTAAGAATAATTCCGCCGCAGATGCTTAAAGTGATTTCAACATGAAAAGCAGGAAAGACAGAGAAGACGATAGAAAACGACTACGGAATTTATACCTTTCCCTCCTTCCTTCCAGCCCTGCACGTCCCGCGCGTGTCCTGGCATGAAAGCTGCAGAAAACCGCAGTGCAAATGAAACAATTTCCTCTATGTTTTTATTGCCCTGAAACAAAGAGGTGACCACTGAAGGTGTCTATAGCCACCTGTCCTGGACCCACAGGGACCAGTCCAAAGGGAAAATCTGTAGTTTTTTTCATAATGAAGTTTTTAAGCAACATTTTAAAGTCCTGCTTACAGGGTGAGAAAAGGCAATATTTAAACCACACGCATTGGATATCAGTCATTCACACCATCCTGGGGAGCTCTAGGTGATACTTCTGTGCCCTACGTCGTGTTCAGGAAGCCAGATCTCAAATGCCCTGCCACAGCGACTGTCGCTGATAAGAACACAAGACCACTATTCTCTCTATTATTTTTTTTTTTAACTGCTTTTTTCCTTCCTGCTGTTTAGGGGCTTTAAACAGCCTTGATTTTCTGTGGCTGACAACACACCCCATATGCTATTTATCTTGTCAGAACTCTCTCCCTCTGCCCTCAGCTCCCATTTTGTTCTCATTAATAGTGATTATGAAAAATGGGGCTAAATACTTACTTTCATATGATTTATCCAAATGTTGAACTGCGTAATTGGAGAAGCTAAGACATTATCCCTTCAGATTCTGTCAAGACTCAATTTCTGCATTTGATTTAATTTTTAGACTCATGACCCATAACAGTACATATATTTATTGCCTTTATGGTGGCTTGGCTGAACAATATATCTATCAGTCAGAATTGAGGAAGCCGCATATTATTTATAAGAACTTAAATAGTCAGTGTTTTCTAAGAACACGTCCTTAGCATGCAGTTATTAACATAAGGCCCCTAGATACAACAAAATTGAAAGTCAGCTGGACGGAATGCCCTTATAATGAAGATATTTAATAACTGGCATCAGACTCTGATTTTCCTTTCGGTGACAGAAATGACGCACGAGCAAAGGTGCTTTGCGCTGCAGAAACCTTCCAGGGCTGGATCCAGCGTTTTCCTCCCCCTCCACTTGCCACTAGGAATTGCTCATCTATAAAAGGTGCACTGGTACATGGACATATAAAATTCGGTCCTGCCTTTCTGAGCTGTGTGCGCAGACACGCACAGTGTTTATGGGAGCGCCTGTCGCTGCCTTGCAGTGATTTTGTCCATCCCTCTCTGTGTCTAATCCATCATTTCTCTGCCTGTTTTTCGCAAACCACTTTTGCGTGGCTTTGGCCCTGATGGCCCGCTGAATGCAAATGCTGATCTGCAGCCAAGTGTCTTGATCGTATAGATTGTCAACACACAACTCGGATTGAAACCGAGATTCCTCTCGGCTTCCAAGCCGGGTTTGCTGGGGTAAGGGAGGCAAAGCAAAATAATAAAGCAAAGTAACAAAGCAAAATAACAAAGCGTGGCTGAAACTCAAACCCACCATCGCATCCATGTCACCGACAGCACCACCCCGCTGCCCAAATCAACACTGACACAGTGTTGAAATTGTTAATAAAACAAGTAATCAAGCTGCTAATATCTGCAAGCACCATTTTGGGAAAAAATAATGATAATAGAGCAACCATCAGGGAGTATAGTTAATGTATAAAACAATTACTGTAGTCAGATGCTTAAATAAGAGCCATAGTGGTAACAAATGCATTACTGTACAGAGGAGTGGTTTACAGTACACATCGTGTTTTATTTGTGATGCCAGAAAGGAAAAGAATAACTCTAAGATGAAGTTGATGCATTTGTCACCGAATTTTGTCCAGCAGACTTTTCCTTTGGCATGAAACCTGCCAGCACACGTGTGCACACACGTATGTGTGCACACAGATACAGTTTTAACTTAGTATTCTTTGTTGTAGAAACTAATATAATTATTTAAAGCACACTCATTTACTGCCAGCTAGTTCATATCAGTGGTCCTCTTTCTTTTAAATATAAACACAGTACCAGTCAGGACACCTTTCTTTTAGGTAGACCTTTAAAAAAAAAGGCTTCCCATTGCCGTTTTGATAGGGATCTAACCACTAATCTTTTATTTTGCAGCCAGCCCTGAGACTTCGGGCACGGCTCTTCCCTCCTTGTGAGGCTCTTGCAGGGAACAATAAGAATATTGATTTTTTTTTTTTTTTTTTTTAGACTCATAATACCACAATGATTTTTTTTCCCCCTCCTTATTTTCTCTAGCGTTTGGTGGGTTTTGACCAGCTTTAATTGCTACAAAGCTCTCCTTTTATTCTGTTGTTAGCGCTAAATCTGTAACCTGCTCTCTGCCGCACGGCAGCGGTTAGAACTTCTCATTGTCTCTTTAATCCCAATTCCTCTGTTGTGCATCTTCCTCTGCAAGGAGGAAAAAAAAAACGGCCTGGAGAACCCCAAAGCACAGAGAAAAAACCATCAAGAGCATAAAGAAAAGGGCCAGAACATCCTGCTTATATACCTATGGAGCAGGAGCGTGTTTGCTGGGAAAGGGTTGCTAAGAAGGAATTTTGCTGGTTTTAGTTTAAGGCTGAGTGTAAGAGTGGAAGTACCTAAAATAGCTTAACTGAAGTGCATTGGGTTTGTTCTAAAAGATTTCTGTCTGTGCAGCCATTCAGCCTGCTTGGGAGAAAAATAATTATTGTCACTGATAATTTTTTAATCAAACCTCACCCTTTAGAAATCTCAGATTTCTATTAGTGAAATACTTTTCCCTGTAGTGAACTCAGCTCAATTTTTTAATGTGTACAAGATATCATAGTTGTTTCCCCGCCTTTAATTTCAAAAAGTTTAAAAATAAAAAATTTAAAGTACCAGCTTTACTAACCACATTGTCTCTCGGGTTTTGATTTTATGCCATATTCTGCATATTAGTAGAACTCAAAGCCAGCAAAACTACTCTATACCCCCATTAAAAACCATGGAGATGATGATCTACTGCCCAATTCCTTCTGGTTGTATTATAGACCCAACAACAGCAATAACCATACCTCAGGTTACCTAGCACTTCGCATTAAAACTCAGCTTTAGGTTGTTTAATATTTTGAACTCCTTTTAGCCCGAAGTTTAAGCACAAACAATAGACTCCTTTCTCAGAACAAGATTAATGAAAATCAGAAAGCTCTGTCCAATAAATAACTATTTTTGGAGCAGAGTGCGCTTGCTGGGTAATTTCCCTGCAAGTCGGGATTTGCAAAGGGTCATGTGCTGTTTCCTATCGACTTCCCTGAACTTTGCCTTTAACCATTCCTCTAGTGCTCTCTGGTTCCTGTGGGAAATACCTTTAATGCTGGAAATCTGGAGGTTAACTAGCTACAAATGGTATTTAGTTATTAAAAGCACTGGCCGAAGGGTCCCAGCCCTTCCCGGGCAGCATCTCCAGCTCCATCGATGGCATTAGAGATGCAGGAAACCTCAGCCCCTCATCCCAGTGTCCTTCACTATGGCCGGCACATCGCATTTGCTATTACTAGGGTTTTTTTTTTAATTACATCGCTTGTCTTTTTTTATGGCCAGACAGTCAACTGTCAGCATCAATTACGAGAGTTAATATTGACGTCCTCTTAAAAGAGGTTTAAATATTCAAGTCAAAAGGGACTTGCTCTGGGCTTCATCCCTTTGTAGTGTTCATCAATAAAAACCTTAACTCGCAAAACAGTTGTCACAGCGATTTTTTGTGTCTTGCGCTGACATGATGCCTGAGTGGCAAATGTTGCCGGAATTTTTCAAATGAGCAAACTGCACTTATTAATTACGCTAATAAGCCCGACTCAAGATAGCTGCTCCGAGGAAGACAATAGCTGAAACTTGCTCCTCGTAAAAGGGGCAGTGGAGCCGTCGCCTTTGTCGTATTTAAAGGCTCTATGCAGAAAAAAAAAATATCCCTCCACTTCTTGGGAAAAAGCCATTCACACATACAAACCAGAAACCTCAATATGCACATCTTTATTTTAACCACCATACTATGTATTGATTTTTCCCTTCAATTATGCAGTGCTGTATTTATTTGCATCAGTGCTCTGCTGTGCCATATATTAAACCTGCCTTCCTCCAGCGGTGGCTCTTTAGAAAAATGCTTCTGATTTCCCCTCAGAGTATGAGGTCAATAGGCCATAACTTATGATTTTTAACCTATAGCCAGGCCTAATTTATGGTTCAGTTCTGGTTTCTTGTGTTTAACTCTTGCTGGGAGAGGGTTTCATCAGAGAAACGCGTGGAGTCATTGTGCACAGCTGAGATCCAAGCTTTGGGGGCGAGAGAGATGTATGGACGGTCGTAAAGCTCAATGCAGTGCTACAGCTAATTCAGATCTGCTTCTCTATGAATTATGTATAGTTCTTCTGAAAAATGTTTGTATTTCCTAATATAGCTCTAGACTATCTCAGTAAAGCAAGGGGAATCTTATGAGAAAGTCAGTTCTCACGTATCAGAAATTAATTTTCATTTGCTAAGCATAGAATGCGTTTAGTTCTCAAATTTTGTTTATCGGACTATTATTGACAAAATATGGATTAGCTTTTCTTAGTCTCCAACAACTTTGGCAATATTTGCCATGGACAAAAGGTTAAGGTTTTACACGATAGTATGTAAACATTCAAGAAAAACATTCTCCTGATCCCCAGCTGGATCGCAGCTTGCATTGCCCAGGGTCTGGTGCAGCTCTCGTGGTGGGTTGTGCATTGTGATGCAACGGTTGGCACGATCAGCAAAGGGATATTTCAGCGGATTTTGGATTAGACGCAGAGCAAACTCTGGGTATAAAGCGCTGCGGAGGCCGTGGGGACGGTGCAGGCTGCAGAAGAAAGCGTCAGACCCTGGCGGGATGGGGCCGTGGCACGCCGCTCGCATCAGCGCGTTTTTGACTTCACCGCCTCAGCAGCTCTTGGGAGCGATCCCCTTGTGCTTTACATCACCAAAACCATCTGCTAGAGTTGTGCCTTGAATCGCCTGGTCCTCTAGAGGCAGCAGGGAGAAGAAAAGGCAAAGTGAAATTCTTCCATGGAAAGAAGTTAAAAAAAAAAAAAATCTTTTTTTTTTTTTTTTTTTTTTTTAATTAACCCCTTCCAGCCTGAATAACATTTTTGCAACCCCAACTTGGTTCAGGCAGAGGCTGGACTGGCTCCATCCCTCAGGAACTCACGTGGTGATATCAGGTGCCCTGAGGTTCGCAGGTGCCTGGAGGGTACATTGCACTTGCCAGGGAACAAATAAACAGCAGCGTCAAAAGCTCCCGATGAGGTTCGGATGTGAGCCGGTGCCAGGTGCTGCCCTCAGCAGTGCCGCAGTGTCGGGCTGTGTCAGCACCGGAGCTTTTGTCATGAAAACCTCCCGTTCAGCCCTTCCCGGGCTGCCTGCGATGCTGCAGGGGCGGCTGCACACGTGTAACGAGCGCGTTAGTGCTCGTGCCCACTCACATCAGGCTCTGACCGCCCCCCCCCCAGCACCCACACACCACGAGGTGGTTGGAGACGAACACTCAGCCTTTAATTCCGGATTTATGGCTGCTACTGATCCTAAGGTAACCTTTTGCCATCACAGTGTCTGAATGCAACTTTGGGGATTAATAAATGGGAAAAGTCGGGACCTTAACTGTCAGGAATATAGTAGATGTGCCCGGCACTAAAACCAACAGCCATAAACCATGGAGGAATCCACTTCACCCAAAGAAAAAAACAGCTACTTGGTGTATAGGGTTAATAGCATTGAGCCAACTCCACGGTGCAGCGTCCGCGTAGCAGGATCCCAAGGAGTTAAAACGCAGCAAACCTCCTCATGCATTTTATGTCACAGCTCCCCCTTTTTTTATCTGTGTGTGTGTGTGACCAAGCCAAGTTCTTTTTTAGCTCTACCCTTTTGAAAACTGCTGGTTACAGATAAATTAAAATGCCAGAACTGAAATTGCCCACGTTAGCCCCTAAGGGAGGCTGCACTGTCATCTTTCATTAGATGCTGATAGACCAAAAGCCCAAGGCAAAGTGAAAGCTGGTTCCTAAGAAAGGGCTGGGAGCCAGGAGCTGCATCTCTCTGCTGTAATCTTGCATCTCTGTCCTTTTAAGTTTAAGCTGAGCAATGCTTTCTTGGACATGTCTGTTTTCATACTGCAAATTTCAGTCTTAAAATCAACAGCAAATGTGAACGGGGTATTCCACGGAGTCCTGAATTGTCAAGACAAGCCAATGCATTTTCTCAGAGCAATCTGATGGTTTTGTCTGGTGTCAGCCCTTACATCCTCCCGTGCAGATGATGTGTTTGGACGGTTTAATAAAGAGCTGTTTAGAAATGTGACTGTTATTCTTTAAAAAAAAAAAAAGGCCACATAATCTCTCAGTAAAAAAGTGGGATTTTCCCTTCTTCCATCAGCTTGAAGGAGGGATGGTGGCTTGGTGGGTTTTGCAAAGTGCGACACAGAGGTCAAACGGTCTAGACTAAGAAAAGAAAAAAAAAAAAAGAGTCTAAAATTATGCCTGCACAAGGAGCTTAATAAACCATAAAGGCCAGTGGCTTTCCAGCATCCTTTCACTTTGTGTTTGAATTAGAGATGTGCTCTGACTTAGAAAAATGGGGCTGGTCCTTGGAGCACGCAGGCACTTGGTGGTGGGGAAGGAGCCTCCAAAAGGAGCAAAAATCCAGATGTGATTCCCTCAGGGCAGCTCCAACTGCACTTTGCTCTTGTGCCCGAGGGATAAAATCTTCCTTGAGTCCCCAGGAGTGGTGAAGGGGTGAGGGAGAGGAGGCTCTTGGGCACCACCTCTGTGTCACCTTATCCCTACAAAATCCTGCTGAGAAAATCAAGCTGGAAAATGATACCGGGCTGCCTGGTTATGGTAATATTTGGATGGACAACCACCACGAAGTTCAGTAGCAGGTGGCTGCACATGGTATTTTTTAAGGCATGCAAAAGTGTTGAAAGTCCGGAGAAGCCAGCCCAGTTGTTTTTGCTCATTTATTGCTCTAGGCAGTGAAATAATTTACTCCATTTCTATCCACTTTGTTCTACTTATTTGTATTGAGTTATGATGGGGAAAGGAATGGGGAAAGGAATGGTCTTAGATGTCTCTCACTTTCCTGGAGTCAGCAAGGCTTTAGTTTTCAGGCCATTATATCTCTGTGCTCCTAATCTTGGTGGTTTTTTTCCTTTTTTTCCCTAGCTGCTCCTGAATTAGCTTTTATTCTGTGTATACAGCACAAAGCAAACAACTGCACAGCAAAGTCCGGGGCGCTTTTCTCTCTGTGGTAGGTAGGACCACTTGGCTGCATGACATCCGCAATTGATTGAGTGTGTGAAACCATCACACAAAGTAAAGAAAACTGGAAAATATATTGTTCCAAAAGTTATTGGGCAAGGCCATGGGGAATTAGTTTTCATTGCACTACAAGTCCAGAGGAGACAATAATAATAAGCTGCACTTAGCAAAAGTAAATACCTGTGGTAACTCCATGTAGGCGCAGGGGGCTGGGGGTGGCGCACCATGTCAGCCCTCGTGTGCTTTACACCTTGAGATCACAAGGTAAGAGGAAACATTTTGGCTTTTTTCTGGGAAGTTTCTGCTATATCTGAGCACTTCATTGGAAGGCATTGTGGTAGGGGCAGTACGAGCGGTATTAGCAAGTACAAACATTCCTGTGATGCAACAACTTGGCATTTTGACTGTAGATTTTCTTTCTCTGCATCCCCAAGGCTTGCTTCAAACATGCAATCAGGAAGGTACTTCCATCATCTTCACTGAACAGCATTGCCACTGCTCTACCTTCCCAATTTAACTCCTTCTCACTTTTAAAATAAATTTATGCTTGCATGCTGCAGTTTAATTTTCACTTACCTACCCTGCCTGTTACCAAAGGCTACTCATCCAGGATAAAGCAAAGGTTTAACCTCATGGGCGCGATCCAAATATAATCAGAAGAGTGAAAAGAAGCAGATCGGACTTTGGCTCTCCCTTCTTCTGACTATGTGGATAATTTTTGCAGACCGTGATTCATCGGGAGGGGCGGCAAAGGGTGTGCAAGCACCCAGCAAGGCTTCATGATGCTGCATCGCCTTGTCTGGCTTTTCCAGCTCTCTGGCATCCACACTACCTTTAATAGACATGAAAAAAACCCAACCAAGCCTCTAAAGCTTTCCAAAAGGAGCCTGGGAACAGCTGTCAGGCAGCACTGGTGCTTGACATGGTGCAAATCGAGGTGGTTTCTCCCACTAGTTGTGCAGAGATGGGAGCTCTGAAGAAGCTGCTTTGGCCACAGAGCAAAGGTCGTGGCAGCAGAAGCTGCGGGGTTGCAAGAAGGACATATTCAATCTAAAATCAGAAAGCCGTTTAGTTTCCTGACTTACAAAAGAGGATAATCACACTCCCTTTACATGAGTATCATGCCGTTTAATTAGCAAATGATTAATTTGTTAATGATTTCCCTGGCATGGAAAGCGCTACTGAACAGCTTCTTTTCCCAGCCATGTAAATCAGCAGCAGAAGGGAGGGACATCTGCACCTTCCCACTCCCAGTCCCTCTGTTGCTCTGCCCAGATCTACTCACTTGGGAGACGCAGCGAGTGAAATGCAGCTCTGGGAACAGGTTCCTGCAGCAATTCTGCGTTAAAGCATGTGAGATTTCTGGGAAGCCGAGCCACGTCATCGCCCTCTGAAGCAAGAAGTGAGAAGGTGCTTCCTTAGAGCTGGACGAGAGCTGGGAACTGAGTTTCAGCTCTCCTGGTGTCCATCATTGCGCCTTCCTCAGAGCCACCTGCACAATGTACACGTTTGCATGGTAAACTTAAACATAAAACACAGTGTTCTGCTCTGTAAACACTCAAATGTCTCAAATTCTGTTTTATGCATGATTTCAGCAAATAAGATTATCAGTGAAAAGAGAAGGAAGCAGAAATGCATTGCAGCTTTGCTTAAGAAAAGGGAAAGAGACCCATTTAAGCCAATTTCTCCAATCAAGAAGAAAGGCTGTTTGAAAAACAGATCAAAACAAGCCTATTTTCCTTGCAAAGGGAGTCGATCAGAATGGCATTTTCCATAAAAAGGGTTCAAGAGAGACTGTGAGGATGCTGGGGCTGCTCCCCAGCCTGGTTTGCACCTTTGTAGCACACGCTGCAAAGTCCCCATCCCCTGCTGCGGCTGGTTCTCCATCTTCCTCTGGCTCCCGAGGCATTAGTTTGCCACAGAGATGGATGAAAAGCTCCAGAAAAGTTTCCTTTTTCCCTGGCCCTGCTTCAAAAGTTCCCTGACCAAGCTGAATCTGCTCCCTGGCCTCTGAGAGCATCCCAGGTTTCAGGCAGCTCAGTGGTAGCAAAGACACAGCTCAATCCTGTCCTCTGCCCTGGGTCCTGCCCTTTTAATTCTTTTGAGCAGCTTATCTGCCTTTCCTCATCTCAATCCTTTCCTTCTTCATGATGCACTTCTTACCCCACCCCTCCTGCCATCCTTTCCCCCCTGCCCCTCACCACTCAACCTCCCTGGGGAGGAGCTGCCCCTTTTATAGGTTTTTGCCTGAAGCCACATGACCCCCAAGCAAGTGCTTTTTTAAAGGGTCTTGACTTTAAAAAGGCTCTCTTTTTGGAGCTCAGTGGTGAAGTATAACTCTGTCATCAGCCTTGTGGCACTGGGAAAAAACCTGCTACAAGTGTGAGCAGAGCTGGACCCCTTGGATTTTGAGTGGCTTCATATTCCTTAGGAAAGCTTAACAGGCAAATGCACTGCCTGTTATGTGCAGAGCCATGAATTGAGCTCTCTGCAAGCTGGTGAGGTTGGCTTAAAAATAATGAGGTTTAAAAATAGAGTAAAATACATTTTGGGCAACTTTCATGTGCTCCTTGGCTTTGGAGTGGTTCTCAGCTTGGCTCAGGGGACCACTTCAATCCCATTTCCAAGTTCTTCTCTGTACCCTGGAGGGCCAGACATCTACTTGAAGAAATGAAATCAAATCTGAAATTGCCAGAAACCCCACAAAAATACTGATGTTTTTTAAACCAAACAAAATCTTCATTCCAAATGGAAGCCCAGTCCAGCCTGACAACAAAAATCGCAAGTTGGCAGCGCAGCCCTCCTAGCGAGGCATCCTTGCTGATTAGCGCTGCTGCCTCATTAACATGCATACTGTAATCTCATTTGCTCCAGGATTGCTTTGATGTTAATTCCAGCGTTTTGGTGCAGTGTGGTGCTGCACTTTATGTTGCCAGGCTAGCATCCCTCTCTCCTGCAGCCCGAGCCCTTTCTTTCTCTGGATTTTGCCTTTGCTGCAGCCCCTAAAGCACCGGCCACCTTCACCCTCCCACCTTGCAGCCTGGCCCCATGCTGGTTGTGCTCTGCTTTCCGTATAATTTTCCCTCTAATTTTTCAGACATCCTTTTATATTTTTTTTTTCAAGCTATGTGCACCTTTTCCCCAAGCCCCATGACTCCTAGGCGGGATGTTCAGCCATGAAGTTTGTCTAATTTGGGGAAGACAAACCTCGATGCATCCTGCTCTGTGGGTTTGCTATACGGCTCATGAACAAACCTGCTCAGTCCTGCTCCTGCATCCCGTCCAGGATGTGCTGCCTCCCTTCCTTGTGACAGTGGGGACAGCTTTGGTGTGGAGAGGATGGACAGACAGCATCCTTGCAAGGGTGCCTGCAGAGACCTGGTCTCCCCAAACACTGCTGTCATTACTGGGAGCTGAGGTATCCAGAGCCAGACGTGTGGACGGGGTCGGCTGGGGCTGGGGATGCCATGAAGAGGTTTTGTTCAAAGCAAGATGGGTACTTCACCTCCCCGCAAAATCAATCACTTACATATTTCTCAAAAGTGTCTTCCAGATATCCCGGGTGTTTACGATCCCGAAGGCTCAGAGCTACCTCAAAACATGGGCAGGCCAGAAAAGCGAGTCTGCTTTATTGTCTGGGAGATCAATGACTTTAATAATTAGCATCTTACTTACACATGATTTCTATACTCAATTTGAATCTTAATTAGAGATGGGGAGGAGGATTTAGAAACTGTGATGTAGCACAGCGCTGTGCATTTCTCCTGTCCGCTTGGGGGGGACCCTTGGCAGGACCTGTGACGAACCTGCTGCAGCATCGAGGACCTCACCCTGCTGATCCCTGGGGAGCACTCGGTCCCCCTGGGGAGGACACCAGCGCTGGAGGGTCCCACAGCCAAGTGCCCTCCACCCCAAAGCCCAGCTCCAGCCTGCGGAGACAGGGGCTGGCCAACGGGTCACACACCTCCGGTGCCACCCCATGCGTGTCCCCAGCTCGCAGGTGCCACCTGTCACCAACACCTTCTGCTAAAGGGAGACGTGACCAGCCCTGGGGCCACCAGTCCTGGTGGGACAGGCTGCAGGGGACATGGAACAGTTCTGGATGCAGCTGAGGCCGAGGATGCTGTTCAGACCCGGCGCTCGCAGCTGTAAAAATCTGCTGGAATTTAAGGACCGAGAAATGGATGAAGGGGCTGTCAGCACAGGCAGCAGCTTTAAACTGCTCAGCCTACATGTCTTTACACAGGGACATGCATTAAAAAAATGCAAAACATTTGAAGTCCACCATTTTAATTAAACTGATTTAACATTCGAGCTTGCAAGGGGCGCGGGGCTGGCGAACACAAAGGAGCTGCACAATCACTTTGGCTCCATTGTTGACGGGCTTTTGCTCTCTGTTTGTACAATAACCTATTGAACTTTTCCAGACTGTAATTCAATACAGAATAGATCCTTGCAGGAGGCTTTTTTGGCAGGAGCACTGAAGGCCTTGAATCAATTTCACTTTTCCAGCGTGGCTGTTTAATGTATTGATACCAGCTGGAAAAAAAAAAAAAAAAAGGAAAATAAAAAGGAATCAATGTTACTTTTATTTGTCCTGAGCTGAAGCCTTTTGGGTCCGTTCTTTGTGACACTGATACCATGCAGCGTGTGGCTATTGTCCCACCTTCGCCAGGAAAAGCAAAGACCGTTAATGTGAAACAAGGCTTTTTTTTTTTTCTCGATAATACTTCCCTGTTTTGCAAAGGTTTAAAACCTTTTATAGGAAGAAAAAAGTCCAGCAATTGCACTGCTGCACAGCTTAGCTGGTTATTCTAGTGATACTGAGACAATACTGTGTAACGCCTGGGAACCTGGGTTAGCAACCAATGCTCGGGATCTGGCATTGCCCCATCGCTCGGGCACAACCTGGAGCTGAGCTCAGCATCACTCCAGACAGGGCTCTTCAGTTCCAATTTGAGGACCTGATTTAAAACCAACTCATATTCTGGCAGCACAGCTGAATACGTCCCTGCGAGGGACTTGTGCGGCATCCGCAGCGGGACACTCGCATCCTCCCCATCCTGGGCAGCAGCACAGGTACCTCTGTGCAGCTTCCCAGCAATTTCAAGAGGAGTAAAAGCATCTTTCTGGCTGTGGCCAAGCCTGGGGTGGGCTCAGAGACAGGGTGCAGCCCATCACCACCCTTCCACATGGAAGGATGATGAGTGGGAAGGAGCTGGGGGATGTCCATGGTTTGGGTACCACGGCAGGAGAGCGCAGGCTCTGGAGCAGGGGATGCACGTGTGGCACCAGAAGCATTCCCAAAAGACAAGGCTGTTAATTGTTACTTAAGCAATCAAGCTGTTTCCAGACTGCCTGGGGTGAAGCAGCGGCAGTGGAAAGTGTCTTACTACCAGAGCGAGAAGTGGCAGCGTCGGGGCCCCTCTTTGCTGGGAAACTTTTGCTGGGGGTGTGAATGAAAGCTGTGGGCTGCCCTGGGGCTGCCGGTGTGACACGTAAACGTGAAGCAACTGGGAGAGAAACCAGAGAAACCAGCCAAAAGTGAGCAAAAAAATCCCTCTTGGGTTGAGCCAAACTCCCAGAAAAAACAGGTAGGAGGATTGGGATGGGTCACACCTACCATGGGCACCCAGGCATCCTGGGGTGCCTTTTCCAGCCCCAAAAGAGAACATTTCCCCCAACCCAGCCCTGCTGAATACAGAGGCTTTGGCCTCCATCCTATGTGATACATATGTACATGCACCGACATTATACAATATATATGAACACGCACACATAGAGACAGGGGATGTGCTTGGTGACAACTGCCAGTTTTCCTACAGAAAGGGAAATCTGGATTTCACAACCCCCTAAGTGATGTAAAAGCACAAATCCTGCTGACTTACACTCTTGGAGTATTTTTCTGTTAGAATTTGCCCCAAATTAAGAGGACGCTGATACTGCAGCAGTTAATTACAGGAAACAGGACAACTGTTTTGACTGGAGTTTCACTTGCTGAGGATCTGCCCTGAAGATTAAATCTTGGCTTTAAAAGGCAGCTGCTTGAGGGCCAGACAGAGCTTTCTGCCCAGCTGTTTACTAGGGAGACAGAGGGTAAACTCTTGCCTAAAATATATATATGTATGTATGCATTGCAAAGTGGCTGTGTCTCCCTATGTAATCAGAAATCCAAGCCATCCGATATTACCGTAGTGAGTCCTGCCAAAGGGAACTGGGAAACAAAGCCACTGCTTATAAAGTGGTGCTGCAGTGTAAATCTAATCTTCATTTTGGGCAATTTCTGAAAGACAAAGCAAAATCCACCTGACGAGGTGTTGGTGAACCGTACGATGTGTCGGCAAACCAAAGCCCCACGTCTGGAAATTTGGCTGGGAAAGGAGAAATAAATGGCAGGGGAGCGGCCGAGGAGGTGACACGCACATTGCAGGAGCCGTCACTGAGCAGGATGGGGCCGGTGGGGATTAATTCCCAGGAGCATCGTCCATCCACGCAGCCCCCTCCCCGCTGCACACGCTTGTACGCCTGACCCTCAGCGTCCCCTTCCCCCCCACCCCACTTATAAATCAGAGCAGAATTAATTCAGGCGCCGCGTTTTATTTGATAAACGTCAAAATATGTAAATACCGGGCTCTCTTCCTACAGTCGCTAAAACAAATGGAAAACACATTTATTAGCATAGAGATGAGTTTAATCAAATCAGCGGCGAGTACAAATTAGCCACAGGAAACGTAATGAGCTGGGAATTAATTAGCAGCATAATGGTAATAACTTTGCCTGCTGATTACCTTGCGGCCATGGCTCTCCCCCAGGGCTTTCCATGGGTTCTCCAACAGCTGATCTTTTCTGTTGCAGGAGCCCCTGAACTGGAACAGTACGGCCGGCAGCTCCGGTGCAACAGACTGGAGGAGGGAGGGAGAGAGGGAGGAAAAAAAAAAGCCATGTGAGAGATCCGCCGCCTTTACCTTCCCAAGCCACAAGCCTGTTTCTTTACCTATTGCTCTCCCGGTTTGTCCTGCCAGGCTGAGCGGCCCCGTGTCCCTACGCGGCTCTGGCGCGGTGCGTGGGAATGCTGCCCTCATGGGTAGTGGGCTGAGTGGGACGCGTGGGTCACCTTCACCAACTAAATATTGCCTCCATGGCACATTTCAGAGCCGCAACACCAGCCATCCTGCACCCCGGGGTTATTTCAGTGCTTTCAGCATCATGCTGCAAGGGGGTAATGCTGGATCTGATTTGTCCAAAAATAAATATCCAGGCGGTTTTGGACAGAGGCTGAAGTCGCCTTGGGAAGGGCAGGAGCGGGATGACCCCCGGAGACTCAGCTGGCTGTTTCTGAGGAGCTGATGTTGCATAAGAAAGGGACAATTGCTGCTCCAGGGGCTTTGTAAAGTGCTGGACTTGTAAATTAACTGTGTGACACCAACAGTGATGGAGAGCAGTGGGGGGCAGGGGCTGGATGGAGGAAAGGGGCAGTTTCTCTTCTTGATTTATTTGTATTCCTTCCGCAGTGCCTCTCCTCCAAACACCTGAGCCGTCCAAAATGACTTGAGCAGAGCCTTCCAGTGCTGGAGCTAAAAGCACTTCATAAGCCTTAATGAATCAAGCTGTGCAACAGCCCTGCAAGGAATTATTATTCCCAATGGTGCAGAAGGTTAAGGGAAAAACGCTCACGTTTGGGGGTCTCCATTTAGATGCTCCAGTCCATCCTTGTGCACCTTCACACAGCAGCCTCCCGTTCAAGAGACTGAGTCAAAACTTGAGAAGTTAAAAAAAAGGAAAAAAGCTAAGTTAAAAAATAAGCGAGGCTGTGCATTGAGGTGCTTTAGCAGGGATTTGTGGGGGAATTAACTGAGTATCTAAGTTTAAAATGTAATTCAAAGTGGTTTCTGGAAATGCTATGGATGCTAAAAAGTGGGAGTTCTGCTCCCAGATCGCTGGTACCTGCAGAGTTTCCTCTCTGCTTGGGATAGTTGGCTCCAGTTTGCAGAAATTCTCCATGAAATGGAGGGAGGACAATAAAACAAAGGCCCAACGATGACAAGGGCATGGTGATTTTTTTTTTTTTTTTTTTTCCAAGTGAGATGGTGTCAGTTTGGACTCGTATATCCCCCAGTCTCCGGGCTGTCAGTGGTACCTAATAAATCAGGCTGGTGAATCCAAGATGTGATGCTAACCGTATTGCTCTGAACCGTGCCTCAACCATGCCAGTTCCTTGGGCCATCTGGGTTTGGGTAGATGTTTGATCGGAGCTGTCAAGAGCTGGTGGACTGAGACTGATGCAAACAAGGAAGAAGTCAACGCTTTAAAAATATATATGGGTTTTGGATGGGAAGGGGCAGAGGTTCTTCCTTTTACTGGAGACAAAAGAGAGGCAGGATTTTTGCATTTTACAGCATGTCTGTGCTTAGAGATCTTAGTAAAATCCATATTGGACATTTGGATGAAAAAGTAAGCAAGTAGGTGTATAAATTCTTGCTTAAACACCCAAGCTAAAGTTTTAAATGTCCTCAGTATTGCCCTAACTTTTTTTTTTTCCCCCCCCCCCAGGTATTTCTGGGGTATTCACCATTGCCTTTAGTTCAAGCAATGTTAGGTCATTTATCCTACCAACATTTCTCTAAATGATCTGATCAAACCTGCCACCTTCATCAGCAGTGACGGCAACGCCTCACCTCAGCAAGCTGGTTGGTAGAAGAATTTGACATCTTTGACAGTTGTCCCTGAAAAACCTCACAAGTCCCTCCAAAACCACGAGTCAGAGGAGAGAAAATCAGTCCTGCTGATCTTCAGATCAGACCTGCTTTCGTGCAGGGGCTGAAATGCCTATTTTAGAGTCCCCAAACATTGCAATAAACTGAAATTTGTGTGGCTTTGGTTGAAGATGCTTAGTTTTTTATGCCTTTTAATGTGTCTGATTTTTTTTTCCCCCCACGGGAGCTTGTGCAAGTTGACATGCTAGATCAAACCATGACTTGTAGTTGAAGAATCCTGTATTTTACAGGGCTTTTCAAAAAGATGGACCCAGTTTCAAAGTAATTTCAATTTGAAATTGAGTCCATCTTTTTGAAACACCTGGTATTATCATGGATAAATAATATCTCACCCAGAGGAAAATGGGAGAACACAAGGTCAGTAGCCTAAAGCTGAGCCTGAAGAAGAGGTCGAGCTTGTTGGCCTGTGCTCCAGCCTCCTGTGCAGCCCGTGTTTCGTGTTTCCTTCTGAAGGGTTTTTATTCTTCAAAGTGCCACTTTCCTTTGCTACCTGCAGACAAATAGGTTGCTGTACGATGCGTGCCACGAACTGATTTTTGATTCATGAGAGCCTGAACCAACACTGATCATCAGAGAATCGACAGTGATCATAAAATATGAAAGGTTTTTAAGAAGGAGTCTACACCATATTGAGCTCTGCAGCAGTTTTATTTTGCTTCAGAGCCAGAGGGGCCAAATGCAACTCTGGTTTATTAATGAAAATGTGGAAGGGAAAGCAGTGAAAGCAGAATTTGCCCCTGTATATTCAAGGCTACCTAGTTCTGCAGAAGCTTTTAGGAAATCTACCACTTTAAGCATAAACACAAGACAATTTTGTTCTCATGCAATTTTCTTGCCAGTGCTTTTTCTTAAAAATCTGTACGGCTGTCATATAAAATATGCCTGGGTTTGTTCTAATTTAGATTACGCATATTTGTCCTCAGTGAATGATTGATTAAGTGCTCTGATCTTGACTGCTATGTTAGCAGCAGGGTATCTGCGCAAGAGGATTGGAAATCTCATTGGGTAGATGGTAGAGATGAAATCTTAGCTGTTAGAGATCTGGATTTCTTTTTCACAGCCAAGGCAAATGCTGTCTTCTTCACAATAATAAACATGTTTTGTACTGCGTTCCAGGACAGTGCTGAGCCTGACTTTGTTTTTGCGTGGAGGGGCTTTCAGCTGTCACAATACGGTGGCACCAAACTCTTAATGTCACCGATATCACTGTAAAGAGGGGATCTCGGAGTTCACTAGATCAGTTGTGATTTACACTGATGGAACCGCAAACAAAATGTGTCTCACTGACGTCTGCGGAGCTGCTCTGATAAAAACAGTGTATAAGAAAAACTAGAGGAAAACGGATATATTTGTGCAACTGAGCTCATTCAAAGCATCAAGCATAGTTTAGCGGGACTGCCCAGCATGGAAAAGCTTCTTCAGGGGTAGTCGCCCTGTCAGTCTCCCTTTAACAACACTGAACCTGAGCTGTGTGCCAATATATTGTTACCCACAGGAGCTGGGAGATATTTTCTTGCTTATTTGTATAATCTTCTGTCCCATACTTCTTACAGGAAATTATGTCAAGCTGTGTTTTGTCATATTTTCATTTGTTTGTATTTATACACTAGAACTGACACAACTAAAGGTACCTGAAAACACTAACTTAAAAAAAAAAAAAGAAAAATTAGTTTTCTTTAATTCCTCTTAATTTCTAACACTGGTCTACTGCATTGCCTTTAGAGCACAGTATCCCTAGGAAGGTGGGGTAACACACCAGGCAATTTTCTGAAGAAAGGAAGATTTTTTTTCTCATTTTCTTTCTGAAGCTTTTCTCTGACCTTCTTGGAGGTGTAGAGAAAGCTTTCAAGACCATCAGAATAAATGGGTTGTTTACTGTGATGCTTGCATCCTTGGAAGAAAAGAAAAAAAAAAGATAAAAGAATAAAGAAAAGAAAATCCCTATACCTGCTGTCTTCCAAAACGAGAAAGATGAGGTGTGAGCTCAAGCAAAAATATTCCAAAATCTGAGCAAGATGCTGTCACAGTAAAGCAGAGTAAAACAGAGAAAAGCTAAATAATAAGGGAGTGACCCGAGGGATGGCAGCAGGACTCAGCACCCTCCTTCTTCTCAGGGGGTTCAATGCTTTGGGAAAAACAAACAAACAAACAAGCAACAAAAAAAAGGCAGGTTGCAGAACTACCAAAACAAGGAGATATATCTTGGAAAAAAGTCTGTTCTGGCTTAATTTCCCATGCTTAGGATGTCATGTTTGCTGCTGTCTGCACGGATTTGTTGGCACGTACCCGCGCACGCAGATGTGATGATGGGGGCAGGATCTCAGGCGACTCCTGACGAGATCTCCAGACTCGGTCACGGAACTGTGAGCCCTTTCCCGAGGAAAACCGTGGCCTGTAGCCACGTCTGGAGGTGCTAAGCTGTGCTAATGACGCCGGGTTATCATCAGGCTCTAATGCTGCCTGGGATGGATGTCACCGCTGCGGATGTTCCTGCAGATCAGTTGGTAATTACACTTGGATCCCAAGTAATTACCTTGAGACTTGCACTCCGGTTTAGAAGACAGAAATAACCGTGCACTCGCCTAGTCCCACACGTAGCACTTGTGATGTAATTTAATAGCCAGCTTCTAACATGAACGTGAAGAGGCATTTCTCTCATATTTATGCCCTTTTAAATTAAACATCGGTGTTTTTCCCTAGGAAAGGAGCAGGGGCCAGTGTGCCACCGGTCTTCTTTTTCCCACTCAAGCGCCCTACTCTTTCCTTGACAAAATGAAACACTCTGAAGCAAAATAAATATTTATAAGCTCCTCCTGGTGTGTGTTTGTTTTGACAAAACAACGTGTGCAGGTCTTGCTTTGGCTTTACTCTCCGGCCTATTTAAATTTTAGGCAGGGGGAAACCCAGCCCTCTAAAGGCTGCAGGAAGATGATGAATTTTGCGGTCTCTGCATGGGGAGTGGATCCTTTTTTTTGAGGTTTTCCAGGTCACATCTGCCAGCATGTTTCCTTTTAACCTCCGAACGCTAAACACCTGGACAGCTGTAGCTCTGCATTAAGCACTTTTTTTGATGAAGAGCTGGAAGACGAGGCAGCCTGATGCCAGAAGCCCGTGTACAGAACCTCCCCTGTCTGCAGTTCCATTTCCCAACCTCTCATTAGCAAAGCATGTAGCTTTTTTCATGTAGAATTTACTTTTTGTGTGTTTCTAAATAAGCCAGTGCTGTCGCAAATAGTCTTCTTCCTTCAGGGTGAGTAGCTTATTTTGGTTAGGAAAAATCAGAGTTTACTGTGATCTCTTTCTTTTGGCAATGTCTGGGTAATCATTGCTCGTAATAATGCCATCCCAGATGTTGAAACATCTCCTGTATTAATTTTACCCAGAAGATAATTTCCCTTAGAAATCATGTGCAAATCCCCTGTTCTAATTTAAGAATTAATTCAGTGCACTAAATCTTAGCACTTCATCCTGGAAATGTTTTCTGTGCCTGTTAACCCTTCACAACAGCAACAACAAGCCCACTTGGGAGATTTGCAGATTTAACTAAGCCTGTGTTTGATGCCAGCTCTGTTTGAGCCTAGTACACAATATTTTGAAATGAGCGTCCCCTTTGACACCTGGAGCCTACCTGTTTGAATTATTTCCTTTTCCTCAGAGAATCACAAATATAAGTTGATTTGTTGTTACAAATAAGGGCAGAAATATGGGGGGCAAATACACCGGTGGTCACAGAGATCCCCAGTCCAGTCATGCCTGGGATTGTCCCGTGCATTTGGTGGGCTTTCTTCATTTAATTTATGATGGAAAAGACATTAAACTCCAGACTAGGCACTTTCCTGCCCTTCCAAATTGTGACAGTCTTAGCGCATTGCAGCCTTTATACTCAAAGTCTTTGACTGTCAGTGAAAACAATAAAGAAAATAAAAAGGCCAAATCTGTGACTTTCACCCCAGCTATATGAGACCAGAGTGGTCCAGCACACCTTCTGCAGAGCAGATGCTTTGAAAGCCAAGAATCTTCTGTTTGTACTCAGATACCTCTGCTTTGCCTTTGTTCTCTTATTTCTACTGGTATTCGGAGTACGAAAGAATTCCAGGTATCAGTACATTTAAGTCAAAGAAAATCATGCAAGGAATTGGGCTCTGGGTTTTGCAGCTACACAGCTTGCAAAAGCACAAACCCATATTCGTAAGATCATGCCACCAACTATAAAGTGTGACATGCAAACCGCCAGAGGATTGCAGAATTCTTTCAGACAGAATTTTTATATCTATCTACAAATGTTTCCTCATTCCTGCTGTATCAACATGAATTTATTACATCTCAGTGCTAGTTGCTTCATGCAATGTAATATCATATCTTGGATTTCGCTGATGTTGCTGCTGGTGATTCTTGTGTTTCTACACGTGGTTCCTCGTGCATTTTTCAGAGCAGAGGGCAGGCCAAGGACCTTCTCCAAAGAGGATTCATTCAGAATTAGCTTTGATAATTACCATAAGGTGATAATATGTGATTAGTGCCGGGACATGCCAGCACTTCCACTACCACCTCATAAACTCTCAGATTCTGTATAGACGCTGCGCAGCAGCTCAGCCTCAGGGGTGAGGAAGGATGCAGCCCCGAAAAGGAAAAAAGGCAGAAAAAACAACATTGCTCATACTGGGGCAAATCCTATTTTCCTTCCTCTGAGTGATCCACTATTAATAGTAAGCAGTGGCTATGAGCCTGGCTTTTAAAGGATCCTGGAGTACAAAGTCTGGCTATCAGTTTAAAAATGCGTGGAGTTCACTGATGTGGAAATGCTCAGAGGGGCAAGGTAGTAAATCACTCTAGAAAGCGTATATATTTCTCCCAGGTTGGCCATCAGACTGAATGCTATCCTGGCATGAAATCATACAAATGCAAGGCAACTTTTCTGATTTACACAGCCAAGACTGCGTGTAGCTCCCAAAGTCAGGAAAAAACGCAAGAACATGATGCTCACCTGTCCCATCCCGTCCGACTGGATTGGGGATCCCACGCCCAGAGCAGATCATGTCTGACGTCCTGTGCAACACCGAGAGGATCTGCTGGAATGACAGAAACCATTTAAACCATTATCCTTTATTCACAAAATACATTCTGTTTGATGACCCCCTTGCTGGGCATTGCTACTTAGTCATTTGCTGCTGGTTAGACTTTATTCTTCCTCTCACATTTCAGTAAAATAAGGTGGAAAGATATTGCTGTTACCTTCTGGTCCTCAAGTAAGGGAGACCGCAATTATGCTGCCCTGAAATCAGCACACTGACAACTGCAGGATGGATCTGCTGGCCCAGCAACTCCTTCCTTGTGTGTTGGTTATTATTCCTCCTGATGAATTCACTTGGGGGATCTGCTCCTTGAATGCAAAGCTCTTGGGTCAGGACAAATGGAAAATGCATTACATGGAGCGTGACACGCTGCGAGTCCCAGAAATGAGTGCGTGTGGAGATATGTCCATAGGCAGTGGGATAAAGTCGTTCCTTTATCTCCAAGTTGCTGCTGGAATCTCCTTCTAAAAACCTGTGTTTGCAGCAGCAATGGCTATTTGCAGTGCAATACTGGAGTTTCTTGTATTTATTACAAATTGAAATTTAAGAAGCTAAAATCAGCTTCAGTCTGATTTTGATAAGTGGGGATTTTAGCTCCCTGTCTCTGGCGTTCTTGGACTCTGACCATTCCCTGCAGTCAGAGACCAGTCTCAGCAAGAAAACTGTTTTCTCATGGGCATCAGTTTAGTCTCCTTCCATTCCTTCAACTCCCCATTTGGGGTTCCCCTCCACGAGACACCCACAAGCAAACCAGGTCCACGTGCATCTCGGCCACACTCCCCACCCGCATCCTCGCAGTGTAACGAGCAGAGCCCAGTGCAACTCATCTCTGCTGTGATGGGGATATACAAGTGTGTCCTCATGTTATAATCTTTCTTAATTTTGTTTTCTCCAGGCAGCACTCCTTAGCCTTGACATTAATGTGCCCATCCTATATCTGCATCACTGGACATTTTATATTTACCTGCCAAACCTTTGTCTCTTGCCCCACTGTAGCGATGATGTTAATGACGTTCCTATTTTCAGTCACAGAGGCGGCTGTCATTCAGGTTTTGTCAAAGAAATGACAAAAAGACCCAGTATCAAATCTGAAATGTTTAGAAAGCCTTTCTCAAAAAAACCCCCAGAACTTAAAATATTGTCCTGATGGGAAAGCTAGCTGTAATTTTCCAACAAACCTCCAGCCCAAATTTTCTGCAGCATCTCAGGATCTTGATCCCAAAAACAAACAGTTTGTGGTGTCTGAGGCCCCGATCCTGCCACAAAATATATGCTGGCTGGTTCTGTGGGGGTTTTCTCCTCTTTTCTGAGAGAGAGAGACACATAGTTTAGTGTTATTTAGCAAATTGTCACAAGACAAGCAGAGACAGCTATTCCCACCCAACCCACTGATCTTTCTAGAATACTTTATATATAATTTCTTCTGCTGTGCTGTTCTCCTGAGCTATAGGATACTACATTCTCACTCAGGTTGTTTCATATTTAGATCCTAAAGCATCTTGTAAAGGACAGGAACTGTGTTTCCAGACATGTTTTGCAGCTCAGACCAAGACGCTAAAGCCTTGTTCTCAGCAATAGCTTCCCAAACGTGTAGGATGTGGGAGGCTGATTTGTGGATGAGTTGACATGATGAAGATGCAAAGGGGCAGGAGGTCACCATTGGCTTGGTGGCCTGGGGGAGCCACTGGAGGTGGAAGCAGAAGTTCTGTGCAGCCTGTTGACAACAGGAAGGAAGAAAATATCGCGGCAGAAAATGGTGCCCACTGTCAAATCGAAGCAGGGCAGAGGTTGAATAACCACATCTCGGTTTGTCTGTGCTCTAATGCACATCAAAAGTCAGCTGGCAGGCAAAGGGAGGAAGGAAAAGTCAAGGGAAGGAGATGGAGCAGTACTGGTTTATGGGATTCGGTGGTTGGGCATGGAAAGTTGGACTTTGTCAGTGCGGGTCTTTGTCACCGTGTCAGTGCAGCCCCAAGTGAGACCAACCATGGTTCATCATGTTGCCATGAACACGCACTCAGGGCAACCCTTGTTCCCAGGAACCGTCTCGTAGCTCAGTGTTTTAGCTGAGGACAGTGAGTGTTTGCACAATAGAGAATTTTCTTTTCTCTCCCTTCATTTCCTCTACCCGGGGGAAAAATGTTGGATTTAAAGACTGCTCTCCTTTGGCAACTTCCCTTAACTATCAGCTAAATAATACATGAACACTGATCCACCGTGCTGACTCTCTCTGCTGACCCTGTTTTATTTTTATTGCTTGGCTCGGGCCAGTTCCTTCAAGTCCTGAATCATCAGAACAGAGACCTTGAGGTATTCCAGCCAAATCAATCCCTGGCCCATTGACATATTGCTTTACCTAACCAACCATACAACTTCGCTTTTCCCTGATAATTTCTCAATTAATTGCTTTTCAGCTCTCATTCGTTACAAGGTCAGGCTGTGACTGGGCTCGTACAATCCCATCTCTGATAAACTCTCCTGGCCCCCTAATCAGCTACGACTGGGATTTTAGTTCCATTAACTTATTCATCATCTAGACATTTTCATCTTAGGAAGCTTGACTTTTGATTGTATCGGTAGTATCTTCAATTATTTAAGAGGACTTAAAATTCCCTTCTTACCTAAAAGGAAAATGCATCTTGAGCACTGAGAAATGATCAGATTGGACCAGTGTCTTTTGGATGTTCATACGTGCAAGCCCATGTTAAACAACTCATGCATGGCGTGAACATAAGAATTTGCTGCTGATGAACATGCGTGTGCATGGGGCTGACTATATTAAGATGTCAGATATAGGGGAATGACAGTATGCTGATGACTAGTGGCTTACTAGTGCTAAATCACACCTGAGATTCTGTTCCATGATGTCAAACATTGATTCAGTTTCTGTCGGAAGTTATGCAAATGCCGCAGCCCCTCAATGAGATATGAAACTGAAAAAAAAAAATAAACTTGCCCTCTCCCAGCAATAAAATCTTTTTGGAAAATCTTGAAGCTAGCTGCTCCAGGAGGGGGGTGTATTTTGAACATGCCCCCTCCACCAGACAGAAGGTCTTGTAGGATCCTTGTTCAGCTCTGGTGCTACCTGGGAGCCAAATTCTTCTCCTCCAGCCTTCTGTCTGAGTCTGTGCTTCAGCTTTGCAGCAGCTGGTCCAATCCGAGGCAACAGCCCACTGGTGCTACTTACTGCAAAATTAATATTTTAACAGAAGCAGCAGTCTGTATCGCACCACAAAATCACATCCCAGCTCTTCTCAATGCCCTTCTTCCCACCATATGCATCCAGGCAAAACTCTGCAAGCTTCTCCCAGTAGGAAAACTGGTGGCAAAAGCTGACAAACTGGCATCAGCTGGGAAACGGTGCATTTCTGAATGGGGTGATGGGACCAAGGAGTCTTGCTCATTGTCCCAGGCTCCAGGGAAGTCACTTGACTGAAAACCGCTTTCCTACAGTGGTGTCGGGGGACCCATTTAGATTATCTGAGTGCTTCAGGCTCTGAAGAATATCCAGAGAGAGGTCAAACTGTATTGACAGACTCTCCAGGAAGAAAAGCTAGTTTAATATTGGCAAGACAAGACCTGCTGCATATTGAAAAGGAGCCTCTCCTTCCAAGAAAGATATGCTCAGGTCTCGGTTTCCTTTCTGCAAAATGCACGTGACAGCTTTTAACACTCGCGCTTTCATTGCAGACTGCAGAATTATGGATTTCTCTTGCAGAACGCTACGCTCACACTTTGGAGTGTAAATTTTCAACATTCGCTTAAAAAGAAAAGCCCACATTATCACTAGGAAGGGCTTAAAAAAGATTAAAAGCACAGAAAACTGAAAACCCCCCCCCGCACCAACAGGCAGTGAGTTGTGATGAAGGAAAGTGCAACAGCAACACCAGTATGAACTCCGGAGTGTTGCTTTGTTTGCTTTTCCCCCCAAACTGTAATAACTCACCCACCCCACTGGAAAAATTCTGTCTTTTTGTGCCCTTTCTCGATGCAATGGCATGAAGGGCCTTTCCAAGGTCTCTGTTGCTCCCTGTGAATTATGTACCAGAAGGCACCAACACTTGGAGGACATGAAGAAACGTACAGTTCTCTCTCCGCCTGTTGCTAGGATTCACAGCTCCACTCCACCGCTTTCTGGGGCTTCGGCTCTTATTTTGGCTGTAGGAAAAAAAAAGAAGGAAACCTTGTTGCTTCCAGGCTCTCTGCATCAGGCTTGGGCAGCTCCAAAGCCAACCCTTACAATATTGCTACAGTCAGACATAAAATCTTAATGCATGATAGTGCCTTGAATCTTACATTCTTCTGAAAAAGGTGAGTTCCCAGTAGCAAATGAAATATTAAACATTATTAAATATGAAACAGCTAAACCTGGATTCCATTAAAATGAATCTTTCATAGTTTTCCTGCTTTTTTTTTTCTTTTTTTTTTTTTTTCTCAGGGAGCACAGTGATCTCATGAGCTTTTATGTGTCCTTTTCAAGACGGAAAAATCACAGGTAATTTAAGTCTATTCTATTCAGATTTATTTTAGCTGGAAAACAAATCAAGGCTGTGAAACTCTCTCATGGTCGCATCTATCTCACTGAACTATTCAGCAGTCTGTATCAAAGGCTCACCTAAAGACACTGTTGTAATTCCTGCTGACATGTGCCACCTATTTAGAAATCTTGTATGCAGTTACACACTCTACTTTCATTTAGAATGGCTTTAATCTTCCACCATATGCAAAAAAAGAGAAAAAAATTCCTCTTTTCGTATTACACAGGATACATTTAGAGCTGGTCTTGTTGCTCCTGCAGGTTTTCTGGGAGTTAAACTGTGACTAAAGTGAGTGTCGATGTGGGAGCTGGTAACCGGGCATCTAAAGGAATATCTGCAAGAAAAAACGTAAAATTTTATAGATCTGCCATTAGCCTGGGAGAGGCTGATGGTGCAAACATGACTGAGGTTATGACTGCAGAGGCAGCACAGGGCACTCAATGGGATAAGCCATGACTCTGTATTGTTGCTGGATTTTGTGACCGTTTATTTCTGCCTCAAAGTTCATAAATATTTGGGAATCTGTGAAGGTTGGTTGACTCTGGTGCTAAAACAAATGCAAAGGTGCATAATTCTCATTAGATGTATTTATGTCCTTGTACTCAGATCTTATGCTCTTTCTTTTATTCTTAAATGCTGTCATTTGAGTAGGACTGGTAGAAATTTTTAAAAGAGGGTGGGAAAAAGATCACTTGGCCTTGCTAGGAGGGTCCCAGAGCCCGGTCCTGTGTGAGAGCATCGCTGCTGAAGAAACCTGGGTCTGGTGGGAATTCACATTTCCAGCACACACCTTAATTCTTGACTCTTCGGGTTGCTGCATTATGGTCTCCAAAACATGCATGAATTAGTTTATCAATCTACAGACACACTTTTAGATTGGAAGGCAATAACTACTAAGAAAGACAAGGTAAAATAGCAAAGAAGGTAGAAATCCATTAATTATTGAGAACTGCTGTTCTATTTTGAGCAAAAAACCTTCTACCTTGCTTTCCATTTTGCTTTCCTTGGGTCACTTCCAAGGCTTAGCAAAGCAGGAGACATAAACAGACTTGTGACTCCATCAGTCCAGTTGTGGTTTTCACATCTCCCCCCTCCAGGAACTGAGCAAAATTGGGAAAAAAGAAGCCAGTTCTGCAGCAAAATGGGATAGCGCATGATCTTCCCTGGTTTAGATTTTTGTAACATTTCACAGTTAAAAAAAAAAAAAAAAGAGTAAATTGTATGAGGTTATTTTCTGGGTTTAAACACTAATGTTTTCTTTTTTTCAGCTGAGATGGCAAGAGCATCCCATCAATACTGACCTTCTGGCAGCCTGACCAGAAGCATACGCTCTTGGTCTGTTTTTGTAAGGGCTTTTTATGCCTGTTTTTGGCCTGACACCCTTGGGATGGAGGGGAACAAATCCCAACTTTATAATTTATTTATTTATTTTAATGAACCGCCCTTGGCCAGTTCACGTTTTCACCAGAAAGATTTCGAATTGCCTCAGAGCAACAGAAAACATGTTGCAAAGCGCTATGAAGCTTAGACACAAACATGTCAAATAAGTGATCCACATGAGAGTAGATAGACGTGACATTTAGTGATCATCTTGCTTGGACAAAATGGGGCATCGCTGTCACTTTAAGTAAATCTCAGTCAAATTTCTGGCATTTTACCATAGGGGAAGCAGGAGGCATAAGAGTAAATTTCTCTTTAAAAAATATAAAAGATCAACCCTGGGAAAACAAATGGTTGCCACAATTTAAGGTGTAATACTTTATCCTAGCTTGGCCTTCCGTTTACTTGCTGCTGATATCAATATGTCACCCCTAATATTTACTGATGTTCACTTTACAAATGACTTCTCCTAGCTGTCAGAATATCTGTCACCAGCAGCTCTTCTCCCTCTTTGCTTCTCATCCCCTTTAATAAAGATTAATATCTTTGAGGTTAAGTAGAAAGATCAGATACTACGTAAATGACACCATAGGTCTGATATTTAAACAAGATGAACATGTAATTGCTGAGATTATGTGAGCAAATTGGGTAATTCCTGGCCTAAATGAGCACAGTTGGCTTTTGTGGGGTCAGTTAATATAAGTGCACGTTCAAATGAATTGTATATTGTGCAGACATTTGGGCTTCTGAAGGTTCAGCCATTGAAGAATTGTAGATGTTCAAACCAAAAATTGGTGAGCTTAGATTCTACAGCTTCTCTGAAGTACTAATATGTTTAAAAGACATGCAGAATGGGGATTCTGTAGAAATATGGCACATTGGTTTTCCATATTTATAGTCCACCAGGGACTTCTATATTAAACAGTTTCAGTCTACAAGTCCAAACAAGATTTTTCAACCTGTCATTCCCGCAGCTTAACCTGGTATATGAAATGCTAAACGTGTTCTGTCTGCTTTGTACATCTTCCTTGACAAACACCTGGAGTAATGATTCCAGAATGAAAATTTAGCTGGCAGTTTTATGGATGAAGCACAAACCAGTTATCTTGACTTTGCAATGCTACTAAGACCGAAGATGTATTTTGCTTTTAAATTGCAAGATGTGATTTGGAAGACACAGTGGAATAGACCATGGACTCTTCACATAAACCACGGTCCAAGTGGCTCAAGCAAGGTTTGCCTGACAAAGACCTGCAGGATTGGACCAAAACATAGGAGCATACCTATGGACCAAAAACTACAAGATCAGATCAAAACAGTTGCTTTAGAGATCAAACTTAGACTTATTTTTCTAACCATCGCCCTTGATGTATATGTAGGATGGTCTTGTGGTGAAGAGTGGAAGATATGAGGCTCACAGTCCAACTTAGATAGTTTCCTTCAGACTTCCCAGCCAGGCTATGCAGATCATATCTAATGAAGGAGGCAAATACCTCAAAAGGGACTTCAGCCTTACTTTCTGATCTATTAACCTGAAATAATTTACTTTTTTGGCTCTCCAACTTTGGATGTTAGAGCTCTCTGATACCCTGGAAATGGAAAAAAACCTGAGGACCCATTGGATCAGGAACAGACCACAAAACGGATTGCGGCTTTGATGGAAATGCTTCTTTAGGAGTGGAGCATTTGGTTCTGTTTTGTGTTTTGTCCAGAGGCAGTTTGACATAAATCGTCAGGTTTAGCCCTCAAACTCTCTGAGTAAAACCCCCCTCCCAACGTCAAAAGCGACATCCCCATTGGTGTCCGTACCGCAGCCTCCTCTTTGGGCAGGTACCTCTCTCTGTGTTGCGAACTCAAACTCAGCGATAACTGACAAAAGGCACTGACGGTGCCACCTCAGCATCACATAAAACCTCCCAAATATTGGCAAGCTGGGGAAAAAAAAAAAAAAAGTAGGTACAAAAAGCCGATTCCTGAAGTGAGAATTTCATACATAATTTCTTTCCAGTGCACCAAAAAAACCCTATTGTACTAAGAAGATGACTCTGAAACTGCCTTTTGTTGTATTTTGTATGAAGTAGGGTTTTATATCTGCAATAACCACCAGGTGATTTTATTTCTAGGAAATAGATTATTTTACAATAAAAGAAAAGGCTCTCTGATCGGTATTTTAGCAATCATATTATGAAAAAAGCCCCCATCTAAACATTCTAGGAATATTACAATATGTCCTAAAATCAGCTTAGTTTTGACTCACACAAATTGATATTTGCACTATTTTACTGTATGACACTGTTTTTCTCATACATACAATTGTTTCTTTCAAGTATAACTAACTTGATTCTTCATGTAGCAGGATCTGAGAGTAGCAAACCACAAAGAAATTTTACACTGCAGACTATAGCAAGCAGAGGTCTCTCTAGCAAAGGCATTATTTTACAAAATGATGGATGTGCATATTTATTTGCTCTGTGACTTCCATGTCAGGTTTGTCATATTTCCTCAAATTACTAGTTAAACCAAGGTTTTGTGTTTTGTTTTGTTTTTGTTTCTGCTGAAGCCTGCAGGCTCAACATACCTTATAAAAATCAAGCTGTAATTTATCTGCTCCATAGATCATGTGTAACAATAATCACTCTGGAGTCTGCACTGGGTTCTGATGTCTGGCTTTGTTGGAAGAGATGTATGAAGAGAACAAAAAGCTTCTTGATTTTCATATTCTGTAATAAACCTGAAATATGGAGAGAAGTGAAACACGTATTTAAATTAAACCATGGAATCATGACGAAGAAGGAATACAGAGGGATACACTCACACCCAGACACATATTATGCAATGACACAGAATTATTTCTCTTACCAGATGGACCTCTGTAAGTTATATATACTATGTGTCTCATACATATAGGAATTGAACTAGTGAAACAATTTTTCTCCTGAACTTGGACTCATCAAAATGGTGCATACGTTAACTTGTATTTTGCAGGGAAGAAGAACCTTTGCTAACATAAAAATATGTGGACCCCCAAATGGGTTAATATGCACAGGTGCCACCCGCATTAGCTAAGTGGGAGTTCACACTAAATTCACTGCTCAGTGTTAATGCTTGTTTCACATACATATGGGTAAATTTGGAAAGATCACAAACAAATTTCAGGTTTTTTTGTAGATTTTGGAAAAAAAAAAGGCTAAAATTCTTAGATGAACAATTCAACTGTATACAAATGGAATACACATAGAAAAACTCACTGAAGATGGTTGTAGCTTAAATTTCCACCCACACCAACACCCACACCCACCCCTGCCTACACCCCTGTGAGGGCAGGAAAAAATATTTATCTCTTGAAATATTTTTGATTGCCCTAGGTGGGCAGTTCCTCCCCCAGCTGAATTCCCTTTTGCAAGGCACTGCTCTCCCCATGCTGTTTATTGCAATACAAAAAGAATACAAGATTCATCTTGCAGGTGTTAGAAAAGCACCTCGCCAGCTGGGGATGCAAACCAGGCACTAGACGTGCTGCAAAGGCGCTTGCAGGGCCACACGAGTCCTTTGTCACCACACGGGTTAATAAGCATCCATGTGCTGTCACCACCGGGGCCCCAAGGAAGCCAAGCATGGGGTAAAGATTTCTGGTCCACTGGCCATAGGAATATAGAGCTGCAGTGAGGCCCTATCATTAAGAATAGAATGTAATTTTAAATTTAATTAATTCTCTGCAATGCACTTAGTTGGAGAGAGGCAGCCCCGTCCTGACCGTGGGAGGGGTGACTCCTCCGCTCCTCCCCGACAACGATGGATAAAGAGCTTCTTGGGGGGCACTTTCCAAAAAACCAAGGTCTGTTTAATCTGCAGTCTTGGTTACAGGGCAAATCTGATTCTCCCTCTAGCTCCCCAAAGTCTCTCTTGCCTTTTTTTTTTTTTTTTTTAAACCAACAAACTAAATAGCAGTGGCATCATCATGAAGAGATCCAACAGAAGCCTGGAAGAAGAGATAAGCACATACCAGAGTGACAGGGCTGCTAGGAAGGGGAAAAAATAGACAACATCAGTGCAATGTACCATTAAAAGTATGGAGTGACAGATGACAGTTGGTCTGTGATGGGGTGATTCAGCTAAATGGTAAACAGAAGGGCGAATTCTGATCTTGCTTATGCCAACATAAACCTTGGGTTGCAGAGGAGCTGCTTCGCGTCTCTAGTACCGGAGTCGAGCCCATAAAAGCTGTGACTCAGCCAGATAGTCTCTGACAACTGTTAGCGCCGTGGTAAATATGGCAACGTGGCAGGCTGGAAAAGAGACTAAAAAAAGTTTCGCTTCCACACTTCCAAACCAAAATGTTTCAGGGCTTTTTTTCTTCAAAAACAACATTTAAGATCTTGATAGTAATAATAGAGGTGGTTAAGAAATGTCTAAGTAAAACATAATTTTTTGGGAGGGTTGGATGCTATATTTTGATTAAGGTGAAATTAATGAGGTTGTTGAGCTGATGAGTTGAAAAGTCAATTATTCCCATCACTCCAGTCCCTCCAGACTGGACCTGATGTGCACTTTACAGAAGGGTTAGTGGTGATGTGGTGGACAGTCACTAATTCATGTCTGGATGGGTGGACAAGGAGAAGTTTTCAAAAGGAGAATTTGCTAAGAAAATCTTCATTGTTTCATTTTGCTTCAAAGAAAGGATCCTATACAAAACATATGTTACCCTCTTTATGTGAGCAGGCATGCAGACACTAATGTGGGACCTAACAAATTGCAAATTAGAGTTGAAATCTTATTGAAGCCAAAGCTCAAATTCTCCTGTCCTGCTTGCTGAGGCTTCCTCACAATAAAACTGGCTGCTCTCTGGTTTTAGCACCAAGATGTCTGAACCTCAAAGGGATGGACTCGGCTTGTCCTGCCTTCCAGACTGCCCAAGATCCCTTGTCCCTTCACCCATCAGCATCGTCTGGCACCGTGGTGTTTGCATTTGGCAAATTTCAACCTAAGGAACTACTGCAATGTGAATATGTGTCATATTACTTTGGTGATTCAAAGAAGAAATTCCCTTTTTTCTCTCTGTGTTCTGTCTTTATGAGGTGTTGGTATTTTTACATCAGTCCACATTATGCCTGGTTTCATCAGTGAGCTACAGCAGTATGTGCAGAACTATAAAAAAGCCATTTCTCACAGAAATTGTTACATTTTCCAGATTGTAGCTGGTCTGAAAGGCAGCTACATGTGGAGCTGTGAAGATCCGAAGTTTGTGCCTGCAAAAAGTTGGGATGTCCACCTGGAAACCCACCCTACCAGGTGGGAAAGGCTGTGGGAAAGGGCTGTCCCATGGCGGGGACATCACTGCAGAGGGACCTCCTGGCTCCTGAGTAGGGCCAATGTCTGTTTGTACCCACTCACACCATCTTCCAAAATTTAGGATCACTCAGAGTCATTTTAAGATCTGGGGAAAGGTTTTTATATTAAGCAGAATGAGTTTCTCATCCGAGCCCAGCTCAAGGTGGCTGTGAAAACGGGTCTAGGAAATAAAGGTATGCAGAAGTATTCACCTTATAGGAAAACCACACACCCAAAAAAGGATTGTGGAATTACTTTTTGCTGAGATGGGAATTCAGATTTTATTCCTTTCATTACGTTTTATTTCTTGTGTCATTACAGTGTACACAAGCGGATTATTCTGCAGCTACAGAAACAGTTGTAGTGAGATGCTGCAGTTGAAAAGAACAAAACAGGCAACAGTTCGACATTCTCAGTTCAGATAATTATGTTAATATTAATGGGTATTAATTTCTGTTTATTTTACAAATATTGTATTAGGAAACTAGCTTTCAAATTCACACCTCACCAAATGCTTTTCAACAATGATTTGTTTCATTAATTTTATCAGCTGCATTCCTTATTTTTTATAGCACGTCCTTTGCTGAGAGATATTAATTCATGATAGAGCATCCTAAAAGTCTGTGCAGAGGAACCAAGCTAATAAATGTTGGTGTATAGGCTACCCACCACTGTCAGTTTTTCAATTTGCAATGTCATTTGGGCACATAATCAATTTCTGATTTTTTAAATTTCTATTTTAAAGAAGTCTTGACAAATTTCTGTGCATATTTTCTCACTGTTTTAACACATGTGTGAGCCCTCAACATTCAAATGTCAAATTATGCGTGATATGGGTTAGGTAATAAACACTATGGTATTATTTTTAGAATACCTATAAAAATAGCTAACACAGTTTAAAGTCAATGTCGTAGTCAAATATTCAGTGCGGAATTAGTTTTTAGCTGAACTCAGCATATATCATTTCTGAGCTTCTCACTAATAAATGTAAAATGCAAATGGAAAGAGAACAGGAAAATATTCTGCATTTGCTAAATTGATCTTATATTCAAAATGCAAGCACTGATGGCAAAAGTGCTTGTGCTATGTGTCTAGCTGGCTAAAAAAAATAAAGTGAGTTAATGCTTACACCTGATTGAAAAAGAAAACAGTGCATATATTGTTATTTAAAAGGTTTCCTTGAAAATTTCAGATTTATAAAACGTCATGTCCTTTTCTGTTGTGGCAAGAGCAGAGAGGGGTAACTGACTCTTGTTAAACTCTCTTTCTGATTTTGAGCCAGTTTCATTCTTACTGGTATAACCGCTCATTTCTGAAGGATATTCTGCTCCTGAGAGCTGCAGTTCTACCCCAGTCCCCCCACCTCAGGGACACTGCTGGGTAACTGGCCCAAGGGAGCAGCGACCGGTACCCTCCAGCTCAGCCAGCTCTGGGTTGCGTCTGGCACACGTAAAATATTATTTTTTAATGCCCGTGTGCCAGTAGGTTCACATGCCATCATCAGATGGCTGCATACAACGTTACACCTCCCAGATTATAAACTCTTCCCCAAAAGGAGCGTGTAAAGCTGAGGCAGGGATGGAGATCTGCAGAACCTTCTTCCAGGTAAGGGCAAGCCCAAGGTGAGGGTTTTAGGGGCTGAAATAACCACCTGAGCGTGAAGCTGCTTTTGCTCTGTTCTTCCCTGTCAGTTTGCCATGAATGCTCCGCTAGATGCTGAATTCCTCTACTGAAAACTGGAGATGGAGCTAAAATTCAGGTCTTGCGATCAAACCTCCTTGCACTCTCATGTCTGGTGAGCGCCGCCAGCTATGAATCAGTGTGGGAATGTCAATAGCAAAACATCACAATAAAAAATGAGTGCTGTTACGTTTTCTCCCTTCCTCCCAGCTTGCTGGGACAAATTTCTTTCTTTCTCCAAACGCAACTTAAAGCCAATGAAGTCAATAGAAAAATCAGGTGACTAGACCTTGACTCACCCCTTGGTTTGCTTAAACCAGGCAATACTGTTGAGTTAACCCATGACACACGTCAGTTTACCTTCATCTCTTTCCCCAGAATAGACAGAGAATCCTATTTTTCATATTTATTTATTTCCCTGGCCCTTGGCCAGCTGCACAGAGGTCAAATGTGTCAAGCTGGGTCTAAACCACAGGAAGAAAATAAGCTGCATTTCAACCTTCTCCTCTAGCAGAGTGACAATATAATTCATGTTTATATTCCTGCCTTTGCCACCGTCCTGCTGTTTGACCTTGGGGAAGTCACTTCATCTTTTTGGACCTTCATTTCTCCTCCAGCTTGTTTCTTTTGTATTTAGACTAATACGGGGCAACAATACACTAATATCTATAGGGCAAAACATGGCTTATGCTGCACATTTGCACTTCTACTACATAGTGCATCCTTTCTCCAGGACTTGAGGTCTCTGGCTAGAAGTTAAGGAAAATAATACCAGCACAAATTCCAAGCTATGGGATGAATGTAAAGCAACATACTGCCTTCATACATGAACACACAGTGTGTGTTTTCAGTATTCCTCGGATGTTGAAGATGACTCAGAAGAATTTGTTCCCAGTCACCCAAATTAGCAGGCAGGCTCTTTCACACGAAGCAGCACCGTGCCCACCGGTTCTGCCATGCAGCAGGAAAAGAAACTGCTCGCTTTGTGCTGAGCTGGGATTGAATTTGTTCCGATTAGACCAGGAGCTGAGCAGACTCAAAATGCCTTCATTTGAGTGAAGCTCCCATTTTTATGGAGACGTTTGGCTGTCTTCAGATCTAATTTCAGGATCCAAACACTCCAATTTCCCCATAAGAATGTGTTCAAACACCGCTTGACTGCTATTCTTCTCCCTTGCTGCAGAGCTGGAAAGTCATCGCATCTGATGGGGATTCATTATAAAGTTGACAATTTGCCCCTTCCCTTCAAAAAAACGCAGCAGAGCTTCATTCCTTTCAGCCCACACCGACTCTCATCTGAAACCTTCCCTGCTGCTCTTAAGAAACCTAAAATATCTGAACTGCAGGATTAAACCCATCCTCGCCCCCTCCAAACAAGCAAACAAATAACAAAAGAGGGAAGAAATTATCTCTACGGTAGGGCAATGAATGTGAAGAGCTTATATGTTAATCATTAGCAGAAAAAAAATTCCAACTGCTCACACTGCCCTGAAGTCAGAAAGAAATAAAGGGTGAGATAAAGGAAGAATATGGACATCGGGAAAATAAAAGATGCGAGAGCAAGAAATACAAAGTGCCACAGCCAAGAGTATTATATTATTTGTCCCCATGCGAGAGTGCTGCCGGAGCTCTGTCCAGACTGGTTAACTGGGTTATTCACCCTTTAAACTCCTGGTAATTCCTGCAGTGAGTCCTCTGGGTCCCAGCTCTCCCGCACACCCCAGGGTGCGGGTCACCCACCCACGGGTCCCTCTGCCGGGGGTGAGAGGGAGGGGGGACAGGCCAGCTGAGCAAATCTCCTTCTCTCCTTTATACCCATCACTTACACAGACATTCATTTCTCTATTTGCAAAATAAAGGCAACTTTTTTTAAAAAAAATTTTTTTTAGGATTATTATAGTATTTTGTGGCTGTCCCTGGTCTGGAAGGAGTTAAAGTCATTATCTCCTCGGATGTCCACAGCAGCACCACATCCCTGCTGAGCTCCATCAGAGCTGCCGGGGCAGTGGCAGCGCTGACTTCACCTCCGCGCGCCACAGCATCGCGCGGTGCCCGACTGCTGGAGTTTGCTAATTTGTGTGTTTTCACTCGAGGCCTGCTGATTCAATCATTTTAAAGATGCCCATTTCTTCCAAGCCAGGGATTTTATGACTCTAAGGATTAGAAGCTGTTATCCCAACAAACCCTGGAGCTCTATATATTCTGATTTTATGGTAAGCTTCACTAATAAACTGTTTAAAACATATGCTAATTGTGTTTATTGTATTCTTTAATTATCATATGTATCATTAAAGATGTACTATCCCGTTTGGAATCCTAATACCTAATGCTGTCCTTTTTTTTTCTTTTTGTACCGCTGCACAGTACTGCATTACTTAAAAAAAAAGAGAGATGAAATAGAGATATATATTAATATATTTTAACAAGGAAGCCTATTTTCAATTTTCATCATTTATTTAAAAGTAGAGTCTTTGAATTTAATTCGAAATCTCCCTCCTGAAGAAAGGCAGGCAGGGAATGACATAACAAAACATGGCATTCTGTCTCTGTGCATTTTATTCCTTAATTTATTTTTTAAATATGCCTCCCTATAGTCTATTATGCTTAGTTTTCTCTTTTCAGCCTGCTCAAAATGATAATTTGCCCAGCCAAGATGGGTTACAAAAGATCAGAATAATTGTCTCTTCATTTTTGTTATAGCTCATTATTCTTATCATACATACACACACGTGTATACACACTCCAGCACGTGCATAATAAATAAGTGTATTATGTATATGTACACACACCATTTACACATATGTATATTCACACTTATTCTTGTGCCAGCTTTTTCCCAATTAATTAAGAGTTGTTTTTCCAAAAAAGAGATACCAGTCATCCTAGCCATGTGAGTAATTTTCACTATTTTTGATCTTGATTCTGAATGTGGTTTCATCCTGCCCCTTTAAAATAAGGGTTCCCCTGCATAATAAAAGCCTCATATTTAGCACTGACAATATATTCCCCTCTACTGACCTGCTCCCAACAGCTGAAACAACATCTCCCAGCCCTGTTGGCTATTGATTGCAATGGCCTGCCCTGATTCCTCTGTTTGCTGGTTTGATTTATTTTCTTTCTTTTTCTATTTTTTTTTTCACCTAGGAAAATGAATTGGCATTAACGTTTGGGCATTTCGCTCGCTGCTTAAAAACAAAACAGCAAGAACAACAAAAAAAATCTAAGCATTTTTCAGCTGCACAAGTCAAGGAGAAAGGATGTGGGGGAGAAAGCCGCACGTGCAGTGAGATCAGCTCTTGGCCATCAATATTGCAGATGAGAACAATAAATATGTGCCGACACACACCAGCAAAATGTGGGTACACATATTTATCACAGGGTTCTTCTTCTTTTCTACTGGGTCATGCATGCTCATGTGCTCCAGCCTAGATCTTTAAATTGTACCCCCCCTCCGATGTTCGAGGAACATCCTGGGAAAAACATGAATATCCCAACACAGAGTTATGGTTTGATGCAAAAGAAAGAAACTACTGGACTATTTCACTGCTGGCGTAGTGGAGAATTTGCTCTCAGGAATCTATCAATCAGAATTTTTTAAAATTTTAGTTGGTGAAGAATGTTTCCTTTAGGTACCAGATGCTAATGTCACATCATGAATGAAAACATTTCTGCAAATTGAATAATGTCATTTGCGTTCATTCATTCAAAATAACATTGAAAAGTGGCAACGCTGCTCTGTGTTAAAGTAAAAAGTCATATTTCCAGGCAAAAGAGAATGTCTGTGATAAAACAATGGGATTTGGATTCTGATAGAGGTCTTTAATATACATGTTAAATAAGCGTATCATTAGGCCAAAAATAATTTTAAAACCCATATAATTTTGGTTTCTAACTAATGGCAATCAACAACCTACAGCATCCTCATCACATAACACAGAACTTAACATTGGGTCAGATTCACTTTATAGGGGGGGTGGGTAAATTTGGAATAAGCTGCCTGCAAATGTGTTGCTTTTCACTTGCAGGGATCCCTTAGAAAATCTTTAATTGTTTATTTTGCCTTTTTTGGGATTTAACCCTTGTCTGCTTGTTGGTATGACATCCCAGCCACAGGTGGACTTCAAGCTGCAGGAAGAGATAGTGGTTTATACCATGTCAAAATAAACCTATTGAAATTAGAGACATCTCAGCCATGTGCAGACCAAGGTGGGTTTTACCCTGATTGCTGCGGGATTAATATTTCAGCCCAGAACATGGAGTGTTGGTGTGTCTGGGATTTTGGGGAGAACAGGTCTCCCCTGCCTACACCAACCCCAAACAAGACCAAACGTCATCCTCTCTCCCTATTATATTAATGGATTTTATGCTACTTTAAAAATGATGCTGTTTTCAAACATGAATACATTTCAATGTCAGATTCTAGTACCCAAATATAAATGTCAAGACCTCTGTACATCTCTGGCATGTAGGAACTAATTTAATCATCTCGGTGAAGCGATTTCAGTTCAGACAATCACTTGGTTCAAGTGGAAGGGTTATGAAAGAGGAGGATGCTTACACATTATTTAGGGCCGCACTTTTTTATAAAAAGAAAACCAAGAAGGGAATTTGTTCACAAGTGGAAATTCCCAGCCTCTGCCCAGCTGATGGAAACTGGGGTAATTGTATCACGGGTTCAGAAAAATAAAAATACTAAATTTTCATTTACTGGGGGGAGAAAGTGATGGGAAGTGATTTTTTTTTGTCCTGTAGCTGGAGAAAAAAAGGACAATTTTGTGAAATACAGGACGTCTGGTCACTATGCGCTATGCTGGCCATGCACACAGATAAAGCGAACGTGGGAGCAAAACCAGTGGCAGTTTCACATCTGGACCGTGGGCCTCCTTCTAAAATTCAGCTTAAATGGTTTTGTTTCTCCTTTTTGCATACCACATTTTAAAAAAAGGCAAAGGCAGCGCGGGCTGTATTTTTTCCGAGAGATAACTGCTAAACAGGAGCAGCAGAAGGAGCTTATTTTCTATACGGGCTGGCTACCCACAGCAATCATGTTGCTCAAATATAACCCCTGTCTTCAATTGGTCTTAGGAGGAAGCGGTTTGCACGGGAGCTGATCCAGCTCTTGATGAAGTCACTGGGAATAAGCACGGATTTGGTGCTGATCGCATTCACCTGTCTTGAATTTAAAACTTTTAGCCCTAATTCTGTCTTCACAACTCGCAGGGTCAAAAAGTCTGAGCTAAAATAATTTTGCTACTGTTTCAGGTGCCCCCAAACAAAACAAACTAAAAGAATAATCAGAAGAGCAATCCATTCTGGAGAGCTTTGGTGAAAGGGGCTTAATTTGTTGGATTACTTGTTACAATTAGATCCAGTGTAGATGATATCAAATTATATTAATAGCTCTACCATTTTGTGAGTGTTAGTATGAAAACTGCCCAGCCTTGATAATGAAAACATGCATAAGCGAGCTTTGTAAAACAATCAAAAATCAATCCGATGTGTCAAGCTGAACATATCAATGAAATAGTTTGCAGTCAGAGGGTTTTCTTATGAAGTGCTGTCAACAGTCAACGCTACACTTGTCTGATCTGTCCAGCTCCGCTAAGTGGAAAGATCTCTTTTTTTTTTTTTTTTTTTTAAATTTTAACGCAGTAGAAGAGAAACAGGAAAATGTAAGCCACGGTAATTCATCTCAAGTATCCTGAAGGACAATCAGTAACAAAGGCGAGCAGTGGTAAGCCTGCTCTTTGGTGTGGTTTGGAGATCCAGGGCTGTAATTATTGAGCCATCCTGCTGAAGAGCACAATCGATGCTTGACGGCTGCATGGCAGAGCGCCGGTGCGAGGGCTTGAGCTCTTGTGTAAATGAAACGTCAGGCTGGGGGGAAAGGGGACCATTGTGTTTACCCACGCTTTGATTAGCTTTTAGCGAACAATGAATTTGCAATCGACGCAAGACATTTTAAAGGTGTCGTCAGGATCGTTCTTAATAGGAGGTTGGGGTGATGGACAGGGAGGGAGGAAGGCGCTGGTGAGGAGGATGAATTTCCCGCACGCCGTGCAGGTGAGAGGGACCAGTGTGCTCACATCCAGCCCCAGCCCCCAACCACAAGGCTTTTCCCAGCTGGATTGGGGTCCTCAGCACTGGCGGATTGTGCTGGAAGCATCCACCTGGGATCTGAGCATCGGGACCACGGCACAGCCCTGCCAGGCTTCATGACTGGCGGGGCAGGTGACATGTTTTTGCACCCAATGACACATTTTTCTGCCCAAAGGTCCTCAAGCCATCTCCCTCTTGCTCCCACGAGCATGGCTTGTCCTCATTTATAACATCAGGGTTTGTCCCTCTCCCTCTTCCATTATATTTTCACCCTTACCCCCCACCTCTGTCAAAAATAAGCTTCTCCCTTGCAACATCAAGCTCAAGTTTTCAGCCTTCCCTTTAAACTCCTGCCTAACTTCTCACAGACACATCTCTATTCTTGTCATGTCTTATTTCCTTCTTTCACAGCAGAAATATTTACCAAACTGTTCTTCAAACCTGCCGGTAGATATTCCAGACTCAGACAATGTGGTTAAGTGGGGAAGGGACAGGTAAACCCAGTGCCTTGTTTCCAGCTGCATGCCAGAAAAGCAAACTCGTGCTACCAATGTATACGCTAAAATTCACTTTTTGCCTGTGTGCAGACTGTAATGCTCATCCCTTCAGGAAACCAGGAATATCAAGGTAAATAAATACCTGTAGAATACACATTACTCTGCATTTATTTTTATTGCAAGGGTGTCAAACTGCCCCAGTGAACGAAGCAGCCCTGGCTGTGCTAAGCCTGGGGAAGACAAGTGACAACAGGAATATCCAAATGTTCTGGGAATGCATTTGTTTTCCTCACTCAGGCCTCATTTAAATACATTTTTGCAACCAACCTGTTCAGCTTTAATCTCCCCGTAAGATTAAGCACATCCTACCCAGACCCCACCGACACTGTAGCTGGTACATGAGATGCCCAGCTCCTGCTCTTCAGCTCTGGTGGAGAGTTTGGTCCCATATTTCTTCCTCCAGCCATAGTAACTGCTCATTTATTAAGCAAAGCAAAGCTGGACGCCTGTAAGCTGCTCGGGGCAGGCACTGTGCCTTCCCTGCAAATCACCGCAACGCACCGCCTCAGTGGAACGCAAACTCTGCAGATGTAATTGATTAGTAACTATCAGCTAATTACAGAGTAATCACATGATTATTTTTGCTTTGCAAACTGAATAGTTGTCATGAGATTGAATAATTGTGCGGGGCAATTTTACATGCAGGCACATACTAAAGCTGAGTAAAACCAGGTCATCTAAGGGCTGCATACAGCAGGTAGGATTATTTTATTTCTATAATTTTTAAGTCCAGCATGCACATCATTGCATCGTGTACTTATAAAAGGATGTTTGGATCCTGTGGGATAAATGCTCCCACAGAAGAGGACTGTATTTTCTAACTTAAATAGAAATGTGAATGCTTCCCTTGCCAGGGAATCCTAAAACTTCCTACATCTCAGGATTCTTGCAAAAATCACTGGAACTACTAAAATAGGACTGACTAGTGGAAAAAACCCCACACTTCAGTGACTTAGAAAAAATAATATAAAGAACCAACATATGTCTCACTTAAAAAAAATGTTTCTATCGATTTAAGTTTGGCATTAGAAGACACATTTCTACATGAGTCAAAAGCTAGCAGAACATACACTGGAATACTTTTGGTTTTATCCAGGAAAAGTTAATACAAGCAAAAAATGCCATAAGCAAATTAATGGATGTACAGGAGGATGGTCCAGCTCCTCAGCTGATGGAACTAAGCCTCCATCATTTGTAGCAAAGGAGATGCAGGGATTTAGCCCAGCTGAGGCTTCAGCTCAGACTACAGAAATACTGGACACTAACTGGGAAGGAAGGAACCTGGAGTATTAAGATTTTGTCTCTTTATATTTCTTCAGGAAATAATGAAGGAGACATATGTAAAATACCAAAATTTTGAAGTGAAACTGAAAGCTTATACACACTCACTGATCTGAATTTGGAAGAACACAGACACTTCTCAATAATTTTCAAAATGCCCCCTGCTACCCCCACACGATGTATTTCAGTGTGCACCAGCTAAACTTGCTTTAGTTTCAAGGTATAGATTTTTGTAACTGGAAAATATAGGTATCATGTGAACTCTTTTTTTAATATGTCTGGATTTTAAAATCTCAGTGGTGAAACTAAGAAATGCGTTAGAAGTAGAAAGGAAAGGTCGAAAGCTCTAAGTGAGGAAAAAAAAAGAGGAAAAATCAGGGTCACTTGGTTACAGTCAGACAAAAGCCACATTTCAAAAAATGTATCCTGTAATTTAGTCAAAATGGAAAGGATGGGAAAAAGGTCAATATTGTTTTAAATGAGACTAACAGCTTCCTTTATGTAATGGGTGAACTCCAGTGTGTTTCCAGATGATTGGCAATTTAGCTGCTTGGGGAAAAAAAAAAAAGGTTAAACTTATCAGCACACAAAAGTGCCAGCAATTTATTTCTGTCACTTTCCTACAAATTAATCTATTTTAAGGCATTCTGGACCTCATCAGCAAGCCCAGGTGTGGTTGGGAATGAGGGTCACCACCAGGTCCACCTGCACCGGGGGGTACGTGACAGCAGCCCTGGGAGGTGGCAGCCACACAAGGGGTTGGAAGACGCACTGGATGAGAAGAAAGCTTGCAGTTACGAAAAGGAAAATAAATACTCAACGCTTTCCCAAATGAGCGAGGTTGGGTCAGCCCGAACACTAATGTGAACCCTGAGGTCTGATGCTCTGCATCTATCTGCAAGCCAGGGAGGTGCAAGGGGTGGATGCTCCAGAGGGATGAGCTTGCATAGCTCTGCTACATGCAAAAATATTTAAGGACCTGGGTTCCTGCACTGAACAACTCCTAATTTCAGATGCAAATGGTTTGGACAAGCAGAGAAAACCACATCTCTAACCCTCTCCCCTCACACACTTTTGCTCATCCAGTTTGGAAACATTGTCATACACATGCAGGTTACTGGGTTTCTTAGGCTGTAATCCCCAGAGACAGCAAGGAGAAAACACCTTCTTCTGCAGCCCCAGTGTCTGTCTGCTCTGCTGTCTGTCTGTCCATAGTGCTGAATGTGTGTTTATAGCTTTAGGGAGAAGCACAAGGTTGGGGTCCCAGCAGCGGTGACAGTCTCCAGCAGAGGGGTGGCCCACAGCTTCAATATGTGCCCGAGTAGGGAGGTTTCCCCATCATTATATTTTTTACAGAGCAGCTATTGCTCAAGCCCCATTGATCTTTCCTGGCTTGGCTTTAAGCTGCGTCCTTCATCCGTAGGGTGTTTGGGTGGAAAGACAAAGCGAGACAGAAGAAGGGATGGAAGAGAGATGGTGGGCAGCAGGAGCTGGGAAAGGCTCCTGGCATCGCAGCTGCATAGAAATGGGCTGGAAACGCTGGAGAATGGTACAGAGGGAGCCAGGGAGGTCGACGAGCAGGGGGGAATGCTCAAATCCACCTCCAAGAGCCTCCGAAAGGCACAGTTCCCCACAGGGGGGAAGGAAAGAGCCAGAGCAGAAAAGTAACATCTTTTTACCATCAGCTTATATGAAAGACATGGGCTTCTACAAGAGACACCAGCTTAAACGAGACCTTTAGCATGAACATTTTCAAACAACAGTTGGTCTTTCCTTTCTGTGCTAATTACAGCTTTTCCGAAAGACCAGGGCAGGGCCTCCTGTCACCCCAAGTGTACCGGGGCTGGGCAAGGCTCACGGCACAGCGCTCTGCAATTTCCACAGAAAATAGCATAATTAATTTAGACACAATAGCTACAATTTCCAAGAGGACCAACATGAAAGGCCAGGGGCTGGAGGGTCCCATACCATTTGTGGCCAGAAATTTTCTACGGTATAGATGCTGAGAAGTTTGGTAGCACTGATCTCCACAGTGAGGTGCTCAGATCTCTGAAAATCGGATATTTTGTGCCACCTCTGGATGGGAACATTAATGGCTTTGCTCTAGATCACTCAGTCTCACGGTTGATAAAGCTTTTAACCGTAGCAGTGCTTTTCCCTTTAGAATACATCTGGTAGATATAGTAGCATCCTTCAATATCTGGATATTTTTTAGTGTCAATTTTAAATACAAGGATGCTTGACTGGCTGCTCTGTACCGTGACAAAGCTCTTAACGATTCTTCCAGATACATCCACAGGTGAATCTGACAGTGAACTAATCAGCAAAACATGCTTGACACAGTGATATTTTGACCTTTAGGATTTCCGTGAACATTTATGGGTCCTTTTTCCCTTTTCTAACCATTTAAAACATCACTATCAACGGGCCTCCTTCATACCCATATTACTCTACAGCTAAACACTGCCCAATAGCAAAGTATTGACCTCAAATTAACTGCATAGACTCCTGTAAAACTTACAGGAGTATGATTTCAATTCAGACCATTAAAATATTTCCATTACTTGTGCTCGATCCTTAATACTTGTTTTCTTGAATACCTGAAATACCTGTTTTCACCTGCTATAGACACCATTACTGCCATGACCTCTTGTGATAAGACATTTACTCTCGTGAGCACGCCCATAGATGATCAAGAAAACCAGACTGAAAATATAAGTTATTTGCAAGCAGTGGAGGGAGCCTTTAAAATTTATCTTTTAGATCTAGTTAACACAGCTTAATTACCTTTTAATAAAAATTGTAGTCATAATAAGAATAAAATTTTGTATAAGCAGCAACAGGAGGAATGGGCTGTAGATTTCCAGCCAAGTTTTCAGGGTCAGGTAAAGTGCCTGGTGTAGGAATAAATCAGAAAGGCTGAATTTTCACTTGCTCTTTTTTTCCCTCTGGTATGAGACAGTCAGGTGGCAGCTCATGTTAGCAAAACATTAACTTGCAGAGGCCTTTAATAACGGCTTTCAGTGATCCTAGAAATGCTAAGAGGGCCAATTTTGCAGTCTAGGGTATTTGAATCAGTAGCTTTTCATATTGTGGCTGAGACATAAATAGCCATTGTATCTGCTGAAATTATTTTGATCAACTTATGTATTCACCAAGTGGTGTCACTACCACCGTTCTCGCCATCGCAGGGCTGGAGGAGCTAAGATTCGAGGAACTTGACAGGATAATTAAGTATGAAAGCAGACTGGATTTAGCAGGACCCCAGTGAGTCAACAATCCTGATTGTTTCATCATCTCGGCTTTGTGCTGTTCATATCTTATCAGATTAGATAACAATCTGGTATAGCTATGAGTTGAATTACCATGTTGAACTGCACAGTTAGACCACATGAAAAACATCAATACACATTTAAATAATCTCATTTTCAAACTCAGATAAGAAATGGCCAACCTCTACAAATCAAAGGCATATCCTCAGGCTAAAATAAAGAGTGTTCTGATTACCTATTCAGTTATATCAAAGTGCAACAATCAAATGCTATTGCCAATATGACGCAAAGGGTCTTATAGCGGAGCAGTAGCACGACTGCCTCGCGACAGCAAACTTCAGAGCTAAAATTCACGAGTGGAGAATTTCAAAGGTGAGGAAAGGATGTAGCCAGGCAGCTCACACGGAACTGAATGTTTTCTGTGTCTCAGATCCTCCTCCTTCACATTCCTCCTTGCAGCCCTCAGAGGGCTCTTGTTCTCAGCCTCCGGTGCCAAAGCTTGGAGGGTCTCCAGGCAGCAGGTCCCCCTTTTTCTAAGCTCTTCATTGCCCTCCCTGGACACAGAGCCTCTGTCACCAGCCCATGGACACAGGACCTCTTGTTCCTCCTGCCCTGTCTTCCCAAAATGACCTACGCTCTCCCAGAAACCCCATTTTACAGGCTTTTCTACTGGAGACTCCCCAACCTCTCCCCACTTCCACCCATAGATGCAGGTGGTCAGATGTGACCTCCTGGGAGGTGGCCAGGCCATGGTAGCTATAAGAGCTTTTCCTGCAGCATCTCTGGAGAAGGGGTGGTGTGTGATAGACTTGAAGGATCTGGCTAACCTGTGAAGGCACGTGCAAGGAGTCATGGAGACCTCCCCTTTGAGACTTCCCACCCTTCTCTTTTCTGCCCTTCTTGTCTATAACGATATGAGAACCGATCAGACTTTCTACTTGCATGAATGTAAATTTTCCCAAGCTGCCCTGTCTTTAAAAGGCTCTCATTAAAAAGATCACTCTCTTATTCCATGACTTTGATCTCATGATCTCATATTTCCCATTCTCAGTAATGCCGTGGCACACGTAATGTCTTCTCTTTAACAAGGGATGGAGGACTTGAAGGGCCATGCTGTTCCAGCAGATTCATGTGGCTGGGAAATGTATTAATGGAAATGAAATGATTTCTGATCTGTCTTGGGCTGAGAAGAGAATTAAGCCTGGAGAAGTTACGTTTGAAACTAATATGTGGCCCTTTTAATTACAGTCACAGTTTCTACCACCCTGCCAGATCCTCGTACGGCATGAATCTCGTTGAGATTCTGCATTAAGAATCCTACTACTGAGAATTAATATCGAACTAAATAAAAATTAATCAGGAATCAATTTTCGTTAAGTACTACCAGTCATTCCCCTTCCTTCTCCTTTCCCCGCCCCTCACACATTATCCTCTGATCTTTTATGCAGCTATTTGCAAACTAACCATTAGTTGTCAGTCTCCAGCCACGCACTGAGCCAGCAGGTGGAGGATCCTGCGGTCGCTCCGGCAGCGATCCAGCTCCGGTGCAGCCACCGGCATGGTCGCGGGAGCGTGGGGGAGCCCACACGAGGACACGTGTGACCCACCGGAGCAGGGAACCACTGTCGTTAATCAAGGATAACTGGAAATAACCAAATAACAGTCCCAAAACTGAGCTCCTCTCTTCCCACTCTGCTTCCGACCGATGTGCAATGAGCTGATTTCCAGCTGCGGCACCAAAACCTGTCGCGGCGTTGCCAGGGTGGAGGGACCGGCACATGCTGAAGCAGCATCGTGCTGTGGGAGGCTTTTATACTTTAGTTTTCATCAGTGGAAAGTGGAAGGAGTTGGGGAAGGAGAAGGGCATTAGCAATTTTTTCACACATTTGACCAATTATTTTCAAAGTTTCCTTTGCTGAAAATACTTTTCAATCATGACATTCTGAGAGAAAACAGTGAAGAAGCACATATTTCCCATAAGCATTTAGATTTCAGTAAAATAGCCCATTGCATTTTATATACTTTTCTCTCGGCTGGGTTTGCTCAGAAGCTCTTTGGCAGCAGATTAGGTCCCACAGCAAAAAATATCTGCACATTTCCAGAGTAAATGGAAGCTGGCTTGGCAACGTGCATCATCCTCTTGCTGAAATGGCCGGTCTGCATGGGATGGTAATAAAAATGCGCTGTGGATTTTCTGGGCACCCGTCTTGAAAAAGAGCTTGCTGTAGACTAATAGGAAAGTGTCAGACTGAAAATACCTTTGGTGTGCTGATGCTGGAAGAAGATGCGTGAATAAACCATAACTTGATCTGTTAAACTGTTATTTGTTCATGGCTTACATACCCTCCAGGACGTGGTTCATCTGACCAGGAATGGTCAGAGAACAATTTCCCTCAAGAGGCACAGTGTAAGCTTGGAGAACAATTGATTTTTTGAATGGTGGCCAAATGGCAGGGATGTGTGCATGTGTGCTTCACTTTGGGTCAAATGGAGCACGTTGTTCAATCCAGAATGAAACGTCTGATCCCTAAACCTTCCTTTAAAATAAAATTTAGCCAGAGCTGAAAAGAACATGATTTAGAAATTTTGGAAGTATATAATTTAGGAAATTTCTAAAAAAAATTTCCTATTTAAGTGTTTTCACCTTTGCCAGCTAAAATGATTTATGAATTCAAACCATATTTAGTGAACAGTTTTGATTTATGTTGGATCTGACTTATAGTGACTAAACCATCCATCCAGTGCTTTCTCTGGGATAGTCAGTTGCGATGGTGATTGGAGTAAAACTTGAACCCAAAAGTTATAATTGGGGATAGTGGCATTTCGAACCCACTGGATTTCCAAGGACAGAGAAGGAGGAATTCAGCTCCTGGCTCCACGTAACTCAGAGAGTTTCCCCCATGATGCTTCCAGAGCAGATACTGGGAGCTCTGCTCAGCAGCACGTGAAATCCCAGCCCTTCCTTCTCATCTCTTTTATGGGTGTTGGCACTGCAAACCAACATTTTCTCTTACAACTTTCCTGTGTCCCTTACGTGACGCAGGTGCAATGGCAAGAGATTAGTCAAACCCTCTGTTATTGTTTTTTTTCCCCAAGATTTCACGGGTGTCCTTGTCCAAAGTGGTGGCCCCGGGAGATGGCACAACATCCCTGAAGTCTCACAGGTGGGGTTTTGGGATGATCTCAATGGTCTTTTCCAACCTAAATTATTCTCTAAGTTGGAGAATTTGACTGTGCAGCTCCTTTGGACTGTCAGACCTCATTATATTTCCCAGGACTCCTATGTGCTAAGGTTAGAGAGACATTTCCAAACAAGGGGCAAGATACCAAGGAGAAAATTATGGATGAGAAGCAGAGGGGTTTTTGTTTGTTTCTCATTTTAAAATGTATTGATATATACATTGACGAGCCAAACCAACAAGCTGTGCTTGAGAAAGGAGTAATTGCATCTTTAATAATATTAAACCTGACACCTGCCTTGGCCGATAACACGCAGTCCTGACACTACTTAGCTAACAATTAGGGCACATGAAAAGGATGAAGGGAAAACCAGTATTAAATTGAGTCTGCATTTTAAAGAACACAAAAATAAAAAGAAAGACTGTTAATTGTCTAACACTTTGTTAATTCAATCAGGCACACAATTTAAAAATAGCTTTGCTTTTTCACTGAAAGAGGAATTAATTACAATTTCTTCCTGAATCCCGTATAGGAGAAAAAATATTTAGGACAGTCACAGTGCTCTTAGAAAGGCTGTTTATTAATAAAAGCAGAAAACCCCAATGCTAATTGGTATCATACGCACAATTAGAATAAGATGTTGTCCTCCATTTGAAAAAGAACAGAGAGCTACATAGCTGAAGGATATTATTGCAAAATGATAAATTGTTCAAAGGCACAAGTAAAAAAGGAGGTCTTTTCTTTAATGGTAAAATGCCATGTTATCTTGTTTAAATGGCATAACTTTGCAAAAGACGCCATAACATTTCAACCTTTTAAAATGTCAGTATTAAAAAATACATATCACAAATAGCTTCTTTATAGACTTCGGTTTTTTTCTTTCTTTTTTTTTCTTTTTGTTTTTTTTCTTCCTTTTTTTTTTTTTTTTCTTCTTCCTCAAGGGCTTATGTAGAACTTGCAACTTCAAAAGAAAAAGGAAAGGAAACAGCAAAGATGGTTCAAGGTGATCTTGAGTCTTGCAAAACGTAAATAGATTTAGAAGAAATTTGGCTTTGCAGGGTTTCTTTCCCTCTGTGTGCATGTTTGTCTGTGTTTTAAATAAAAACCACCTCCATCCTGCCAGCTGGGTGGATATTGTCTCTACACTGAGGGTCTGAGATGGGAGGTCCTCACTCTACGGAGCTCTTTTCCATCTTGATTATACAGAACGCCAGTGCAATGACACCGGGTGGGATGCTGGTCTACACAAAGGTGCCAGGAGGTCGGGGTTATTTATTTATTTCTTGGAAGGGCACCTTAATCATCACCACCATGCTGCTTACCCGCCTTTCTCTCTTTTTCTTTTTTAATCTTTGCAGTCACACTTGGGTTTCTTCGGGGAAATAAATCTGTGGCTCAGTGCAACGAGAAAAAAATATTTTTGCTCAGTTCGCTGCCTGAACACGGTGAGACATTTTATGATCACCTGTTTCTAGCAACAACAGTGACAAAAAAACAAAGCAGGGAAGAAAAGAGACAGTAAAAATCCCTCATGCAAGTGTTAGAAGCTGGCTGGATGGTGGAACCTCCCCGTTGGTGCAACAGATGGATGAACGTGAAGAAGTTTCTCAGGATTAACCAGAGGCAGGTTGAGTCCATGGTTTTCAGTGGGATTTGCTGTTCTTGATTTCTAGATTTGATCCAGCTACCTAGTGAAATGCACCCCTTTAAATAATTTTTTTGGTGGAAACTCTTCTCCTGCTCACCCAGGAGTTTTGCGGTTGATTTCGACGGGGTCACGACTGCGGTTTGGCTGCAGCATCTTGCTGGAATAGGATTAAAAATAAAAGGGACATGGGAGCTCCCCCCAGCTTTGGTTTCTGCAGGTTGCTGGAGGTGGCTGCAGCGAAGCGGGGAAATTGGAGCTGCCACACTTGGCTCTGGCCAGATAAACTCGGATTTCAGTCCTGCACACTGAGCAGCACCATTTTCTGTGAGCTTTCTCTTATGGAAAACAACAATGACAAAAAGAACCTCAAACCAGGAGTTTTGATGTAGTTACAGCTGGAATATTCTGCAAATAATCCATCAACACGTGTATCTAGATGTATGTGCATGCATACATACGGATATATATGTATATATACATATACAGTTCCCTAATTTAAAACTACACAGAAAACCCCATGCTACTGTTAGACCAAGTATCTGAGGACACAAATGACTATAATTTAGCTCCATCTGTGGGGTTTTTTTGCAGTATACCATTGCACCTCTATCAAATAATCAATGACATTGAATAGGTACAACATAAAAATATGCATTTCTCTATAAATATATAACGTGTTATATCTATATGTATAAATGGATTATTTACAAAGTATTTCTGCAAATATACTGACAGTTCATCATATTGAAGGTGCGGTAGTTTGGTTAAAATGACACTGTTGAGCCCCTAGGGTCTTTTAAAATAAATATATTTTTGGTTTCTGCCTTCTGGAAATCTGCATCAGGCTTTGAAACTCCTGAAAAATTGATTTGCTTTTTTATTGCTGCTTAGCCCACAGTACAGGCTGGACATATTTTCTTCTTTTAATTGAATCTGCCCGTTACACCACACAAGTGCCAGGACATCAATTTAATATCTAGATTTTTTTGTGAGCTTTCAAACACACACAAAAAACTTATTTAATATGGTTGGATGTTTCTATTTGGCTCCTCAGAGTTTTGATTTGTATATTAGCATTACAGTAGCTGTCCAAGTTGTGTGATATTCTTTTTTTTTTTTTGCTGTTTCTTTCCTGCTATAGCTTATTTTCTTAACAAAGCCAGGACTACAGTGGGTTTCACAACCTGAGTAAAAGCACTTTATCTGAGAGACACAGCAATGGGTAAGAACTGAGAGAAGATAAACATCCCCACATCAAGAGGCGCCCCAGGAGAGCGGAGCAGCACGGAGGGCTGTGCCAAGGCTCTCCAGAGCAGCCGGGGGGTCTCCGGCACCAAAGGGGGATTCTGCCCTTCACCGCTGTGATAATTGTCTCTGGAACAAGTGCTTGCCTTGCAAAAGTTAAAATCATGCTTGCAAAAGAAAAAAAAAAAAACAACAAACCAGCAACCTAATAAAACCCCAGAGGCCAAAGTGACTGATTCTGATTCTCAAATAAGGTAGGGAGTGGTGGAGTTGTTGGTTTGCAACAGGCACGGATGGTTGCAAAGCAGCAGCTCGTGTGACACCGAGGGCAAACAGGAATGAACACGGGACCTCGGGAGCAAGAGCTGCTTAGTTCCATGCACAAGGTTTGCAGTGGATCTGGAGCAGTGATCGCATCCCTCATGCCTTCAGGTCCCCGAATAACGTGGACTGTCCTGGTGGCAGAGTGGGGCAGGACCAGGCAGCTGCATGTGTTCTATATCAGCTGTAAAAACTTCACCTACATGAATGAATTAAACCTCTTGATTCACTTGTTGGAAAAGGAAGAAATAAGCGGTATGAGACAAATGGAGCATAAGATACTGTCTACAATAATTTCCCTTTTTGTAATTGATGTAGTTACTTCCTTGAAAATCCCTTATGCAACAGGCATGCTGGAAGGGTGCAAAGCAAGATTTACATTGCTCGTAGTCTGATTGAATCTAGAAAATTACCAGGGCAAAGAAGATTGGTGTGCACAGAGTTAGACCAACAGAAGCTTTTCTGGTGATCAAAGAGGCTCTAGCTCTGTGCTCCCATTCCTGATTCCGGAGCACTGTGCACATCTCCTGAATCCAATCCTTTATTTTACTTGCTGAATTATTATTTCAGGATTTTGTCAATCATCTGTTGAACAGGAGCAGGACAATCCCTCAGAGAAGCTGCTTTACAGGCTGTGCAGTGTGTGGCTCTGAGATTGCCATCTGGGTTTAGGACAAATAACCCAATATTAAGAAAAACTTTGTTTAAAATATTTTGGGTTTGTTCTGCTCTCATGCAAGCCCACTAATTGTACTGGGACAAAAAAGAGATATGCATGCTACAGCTGAGTCCTTGTGTAATTAAGGTCAAGCAATTGTACACCGGTGCACTCAATTAGTATTAAGGAGTTTCCACTTGTGTGTTCCTTTGATGTAAACCCTTTTCCCCACTGTATCAGATAAAATCTCAGCTTCATCTGACTGTCTGTTCCCAAACCCAGAACAATGAGGAGTCTACAGTCCCAGAGAGAAAAAAAAAATTACACATTAAATGAATCTCAGAAATAAATACAAATGCCAGAGTCATTCCAACAGGGTTGTATCATGTGCCAGTGATATGGGCAAGGAGGAGGCAGCCCTGGAGCAAGTACTAGTCATTATTATTGACGAATATTCTCAGGAGAAACAGAGGATGTTGCTTAATGGCTTGATCTAATATGCCATCAGGGAAGAGGGGGAAAAAATAGAGTGAAAGATATCCACAGACGCAAAAGCTAAGGAATCTTCTGAGCTGTGGCTGGTCCTTTAATTACCCATGCTGTGAGGGAGGAACGCACAAAGAAGAAGATGGCTTCAGTGAAAATCCTTTGAGATGAAGTCCTTTTACGAAGGCACTCTACTTGTTAAATCTGTAATAATGTCACCTGGAGGTTAGCTTTTTTGTTAGGACTTAGAGTCACAGGAACATTTAACACACACTTGTGCATCTAATTTGCCATGCAATGGGTATAACTACCTGTGCCAGTTGGGGAGGTGCAGGTAGGAATGGATGTATTTGTGTAAGGAGTTATTAGGTTTGTAGAGAGCATCAGAAAAAAGATTGGAAAAAGAAAGGGTCGGAAGAAGATCTGGCTCTGGCATGGAGTAGATAATATGCAGACAGAACCAAGGATGATCAGAGAAGCTTTGGGGAAAGCAACACTTGTGGCCAACAGACCCAAAGACATGCTGCTCCTTTGCAAAATTAGAAATTTTTTTCCGACAAGTTGTACGGATGACAGGGAGAGCAAAGCCAGATGATGCAGAACTTTAGTGGCTGGTCAGGCAGGTTCAGAAGTGCACAGTGGTACCTGCCCACCCATTGTCCACCCTTCAAAATCCTGCAAACAGTGCATCCTATTGCAAGAGAACCCCTGAGTTATCTACAGCCTCTCTGCAACATCTCTGTAGGACGTTTCCTCAGTGCATCTCTGATGCCTGTGTGGACTTGCAAGCTCAGGGGACCAGGAATTCCCCCATCACAGCCTCCCGCATCCCTTTGCCCTGAGCGGGGATGCAGAAAGTGCTCTGGGTCCTGCTGGAGAGCAGTGGGCGCTGGGGATGCTCTGCCACCTGTACGCAGGGCCCCCGAGCCCCACACACCCATGAAACCCCTCCCCAGCTGCCTGCAATGGTGCAGAACCGCACCAGCCAGCTGGCAGGCGAGGAGAGCAGCGAGCGAAGCAGGCAGAGGAACCATTAGGAAAATATCTCTGGCTCAAAGCCTGGCAAGCACGTGATGCCAGCGCACGGGGAGGCTGCGGGGAGGAGGGGCGGCAGGATGCTGCTGGGACCAGCCCCCAGGTCCGGGTGACAACAGGGTCCCCAGCCTCATCCTTAGAATAGAATAATAGAAGCATTTCAGTTGGAAGAGAACCTCAGGATCAGCCATAACCTAACTCTAGCACTAACCCACGTCCCTAAGAACCTCGGATTTGGCTACAACCTCCATTCATTCCCATGAAGGCTGATGTCCAGGCGATGCAGCTTTTTGGGTTTTAGGGAGGTTTCTGCAGTGAGGAATGGGAGCGAGAAGAGATGCGAGCTCAGGTTTTCGAGGTAGGTGCAGGAGTGGAGCTTGCAGGGCATCAGCCAAGGGAAGGGGACAGGCAAGGAGCCGTCTCCATGCACTGAGAAATGTAGGGAAACGCTGGATTAGCAATGCCTGGTGCTAAAAGTTAATGGTCGACAGGGTGCCAGCACCTCAATGACCCATGCTGGAACACCTCCCACCTGCTACATAGATTCGCTCTGCTCACACCGCCCCTTGCAGCCCCTTGCAGGGAAAAGAATCAGTATTTGGGTCTCTCCTCACTCACAGCTCATATCCCCCCACTGGTTTTGTTAAATGCAGCACATTTCCAAAGAATCAGATTTTAATTTCAATAAACTCTGTAAGAAATAGATCAGCGCTAAGGAGGGGAGCAGCCACAGGAAGTGAGTTTAACTGCTCGGCTGCAGAATATTAATAGGATAGAATGTTATTAGAATAATTTTTCACCGTTTATTAGAATGATTTTTCATCATGAATAATAAATTAATAGAATAATTTAATACAACTAGCCCTCCCTTTGAAAGCATATTTTGTTTAAAAGTTGCTTGAAAAGCAGCATTTGGGGAGGTGGGATGGGGAGCAGACCCAGGGTGGAGGCTGCACAGTGCAGGGACCCTCCACTTGCCTTCATCCCCCTCGATTTGGGTGATCTTCTCACTGCCTGGCTGGGGAAACCCAACCAGGTGAGTCCATCATCACTGATAGCTCCATGAGGGTCTTGCTTGGGGCAGGAGAGATGGCTGGACCAGAGGATTCCTACAGCCCAGGCCTCCCCCTGCCCAGCTGTGCATCACTGTGCATCCATCCCCCCCAGCTCCACATCCCAGTGGAAAGTCCATCTTTCCTTCCAGCAGCCTGGGAAGTGGCCACATCCACTCCCGGGTACCTTTACGTGGCTTTAACCCCTTGTTTCCCTGTCTCGCAATGGGACATTGATGCCCATCGCGGTAGTTGTGTGCAAACCAAGAGGTCTGTCTCCCTTTCTGTCTCTCTTTCTTTTTTTATTTGCATCTGTGTGGAAGATAATCATTCCTCACAAGGCTATTCACACCACAAAAGCACAATGACATTATTCTCTCCCTCTCTCTCTCTTTCTACTGTTTTACTCTACAACTGACAATTAATGTTAGAAAGAACATGAAATGGAGGAGAAATTACAGCAATTTATCAACTGAAATTATAGGTGTAGACACATGTCAGCAGTGGAAACAGTTTCTATCAAAATTAAAGTATTTAGAGATTTTCCTCAAATTTCAAATTATGCAAATCTCATTTTTGTGATACGCTGGTACTGTAGCTTTAATTGCAGGATTACCAGCAAGCTGCAAACTGCACTTGTAACCAGGATTCAGCTCTTCAGAGAGCGGCTCCCTTCTCCAGCACATCTTATTAATTCAACAAAGTTCCCATCTCTTTAACAAATTAAATATGTTTTGCAGAACAGGCAGTGGTTTTCTTGGTTTCAATCTGTCACGAAGGACCCTGCTGTTTGCAGAGGTTACTCGACAGCTGGATGAACAGACAGGTTTGAGTCCAAACACGGCTTCAAATGCATATTTATACATAAAACATATTTATACAACAACATCGCAGGAACAGCTTGTGCTGCTGAAGTTTCTACAAGTCCCTTTACAATAAGGACATTGTAACAAAAGCTGGAGAAGGAATCTGGATTTCAACTTCTTTCTCCAGGTCTTTCTGGATCAGTTAAAAGCTGCTTTGTGACCCCAGGAGATCACGAATGCTTCCATAAGGATGGAGCTCTCTTTTCCCCTAGAAATAACCCTCATGGATGGAAAGCCCCATGCCAGCAAGCCTGCCACAGCATGCGCATGAAAAGCTGTTTGATCACTGCTAGCCTAATTAGAAGGCACGATATTCAGGTTATTTCTCTTCCTTTTCCCCCATTTTATGTTCCTCTGATGTTGCAAAAGGAGCCAAGGATGAAGCACAGGACCAGGCAGTAGCTGGGAAAGACGTTTGCATGGTAGAGAGTGCCAGGAGACTGCTGGGCTAAGGAGGGGAGATTTGATGTGTCCAAGCCATCCCGGCGCTGTGCACCCCGCTGGGATGCTGTGGTCCCACTCACACCTTCCAGAGAGCCAGGGAGAAACAGAGCAGACGAGAGAAGAGGAGAACATGTTTCGTCTCCACAGGAGGGGCAAAGAGAACTCTCTGGTTAACTGTTCTGTAATGCCAAGCATTGCTGGGGAAGGAAAGAAAAAACAGCACTTTCCCAACTTGCCCCATGGAAGAAGAGTGGGGTTGTACTCTGCTGCATCTGCCAAGTCGGGATAGCTCCGGGGCACTGACACCGGGGAGACCTGTACATCAAAATATTAAATCTCAGTGGTCCCTTATCATAGATGAAAGTTCAATGGTCTAGCGTCAAGCTGTGGTTTTCAGGTGGTTTGCAGTGATGTTATTTAATGCAAGAACATCTCCAGTGCTGTGCAATACATCAGTGTTAAGAGTCATCCTACAGACACTGGGGATGAAAATCCTTTCTCAGACTCAACTGGAAAGATATAAGGCCTGGCTGTAGAAGATCACATGAAATCAGTAGAAATTGTGGCAGGACTATGAGCTCTGTATACAGACTTGTAGACTTCACACTCAGAAGCAAACTGCATCAATGTGGGCTGGATTTTTCATGCACTTGGCTTGTTCATCTGCTCACTGGATGGGTGACATGCAGCCACCCTGTAAGAACATTGGAGATAAGCTAGCACTGAATTCCCCTTTCTTGAGTGTTCTGCCAACGACGAACTAAATCTATACCAAAGTGAAGTGAAAGGTGGCACAAGAATCTGAAATGCATCGAGGATTTAATTCAAACCCCTGTTCTGATAACAACGCACCCAGGTGCTGTGGTGGTGTGTGGGTGCTGCACCCAGCCGTGGCTTTGCTATCACACCCATCCAGTCCCACCAGCACCCAGGTCTGCTGTCAGGTTGGCATTTTGCACAGCCAGGCGTACACCTACTATCTTTGAAAACTCCTCCTTCCCTGGCTTATCTACCACATCATGAATCACACAATAGCTATTGCACAGTAACATCCAAGCTACGGTCGGTGTGTCTCCCTAACCAATGGGTCTCTTTTAATATTTTTTTAATATGGCCAGCCCAAGACACAACCAGATGCCGGGGATCTATTTGCATATGCCAGGCAGCGTAAGGCTTCTGACAGTCACTGTATCCAACTTCAATAACCACGATATGCTCCATCTGCTGACGCCCCAGCAGAACAACAGTGGGGAGCTGTACTGCCAGAGGCACTATTCTTGAACAGCTGAATGGCTGAACAGCTGGTAAATCATCCAAGGACACTTTTCACAGAAGAGCGGGGTTGTTGGCCCTGATTCTCGACGCACACAAGTCGTGGAGCTGGGGCAGAGAAGCCACGTACACAATGACACGTTGTAGGAGCAGACTCAGGGAGAGTGTTCGTGTCCTCTGCACTCCAAGGAGTCATGAGTCGAAGAGAAACTGAATTGCGTGATATAAAAAGAACAGTCTAATTGGAAAAATAAGTTATCTACAGGTCACCGTGCATTCAGATGGGGTAGAATTTCACCTGTTTAGGGATCCAGGGGTGATGCTACCTGTGTACCAGTAATCCTCATTGCTGCTGTTTGTAAAAACAGTGATGGAGACTGAGCTGAGCACCCAGGAATGGGGAGAGAGGCCAGAAAAGCCTCGTCCCTCGGTGCAGGGGTGACAAACAGCACCCACCTCCTGGCAAGTCGCAGGATCAGGCTATTTGGATACATCTTTTGCTGTGCAGGGAGGAACAGAGATTGCTGCTGAATGGCACGATGGAACTGGGGTGATGGGTGATGCTCAGCACGGAGCTCCTGGCTGGGCTTTGTTGACGTTACTCTTGTGGTTTTTTTGGAAAGAGGGAGGGAGAAGACAGAGCTGGGAATTTTGAGTTGTGTGTGTTCAGGAGAAAAGATTCTGTTTTTCCAGTGGCTTGGGATGGGAGCTTGATGGAAGGCTATGGATTGGTTTCACTGGAAATTGGGAAAGGGAAAGGGAAGGGGAAAGGGAAAGGGAAAGGGAAAAGGAAAGGGAAAGGGAAAGGGAGGGGTAAGAAAGGAAAAGAAACAAAAAAGAAAGAAAAGAACAATCATTGGGAGAAGGGGGAAAACCAGAATTGATTCAAGCATTTTTTTTTCCAAAATAATTCAGTGATTCTCATTCAGCTGGTGCTTTTCTTAAAGACCAAAGAGCCTATATGATAAGCATATTTTACAAATTAGGTAGCGATTTATCCCGCTTTTGTTTTAATGATTGAAATGAATGATGTCGTGCCGCTTGCTGCTGCTGCTGCATTCAGCGCCTGCTGTTCTTGGGAGCTGAAGACACCGAGAAATTTGCATACTTAATGCCGGGAACTGGCACAGACTAAATAGCTTCTTTTCTTTCCTCTGTGTTTGTAGATTTACTGTAGTGCTGGGTTTAATCAAAGGCTTTTTAAAGCCATCCGTGTGCCATTTCACAATGCTGAACTTGCATGTGACAAAGGCAGCTATTTATTACTTATCAGCTTTATGGCAAGTACCACAGGCTACTCTAATAAAAGGTATAGGGGCTGCATACCCCTGCAGGAAAAGGCACTGGCCGGTTAATGTTTCTAATCCCTAATCAAGGCATGGCATGGATTAATTTTGTTTTGTTTTGTTTCTGGTTAAATATCCAGGAATAAGGTTGGGGTTAGGGAGGGAGCGAAGCCAAGAAGGTCCCTTTGGATGGGATGTGAACTTCCAAGTGTAGGAGACGAGCTCTTCACGTAGATCTTGTTGGCTTCATTCGCTGAGGTGCTCTACACCTTCACCTTCGCCAAAGCAGAACTGGCTGGGACATCATCATCTTCATGAAATGTCACCAAAACAGGATGAAACATTAAAGCAAAAAAGTTCCATGGAGATAAATCCATATTAAGCAGCTTTCTTGCGGCTTTCCCCGTTTATTTCTCATGTGCACATGAAAGACAGCAGAAAAGAGAGAGCTGTCATATTCCATCACTTCATTTGAGGTTGAATGGACCATCAAGCAGAAGATGCAGAGTGAAAATCTCTTCTTCAGAAGAAGCTTGAACCTTGCATCTTTTATGACTATGACCACCACCCCAGAGTCAGGCTATGACCCAGAAAATTCTTCTACTTATTTAGATCTTCCAATGGTCCTAAATCTAGGAAACCTTCTTATGATAGCTAGGTTTTGATTTGAAAACTAATATTTTGATACAATCCTATATCTTAAAAAAAATAGCTCAAAATTATTTTTTTTTGTTCCACCACGGACAAAAATGAAAGCTGAACTTTAGAGGATGCTCACAGAATGGAAATACCATGTTGTGGACATCTTCACGTTAAAATCAGTGCCCACAAAACCCCACAAGAATAGTTACACTGACTGTAGTGAAAGCAGGATTGCCTCTTATTTACTATCAGCAAATTTAGGGCTTCCTTTGAAGTCAGCAATAAATTTCCACAGGCAAATTATTATTACTTTGAATAGCAAGAAAACACATTTTCCTCTCTAAATATTTTCCAACTTAAAGAGACAAAACACAGTGCAGGGGAGAGCAAACAGAACTAATCTCTCATCAGGGCTGGTCCTTAAAGAGGTAAAGTTCTTTAAAAATAAAAAAATTGCCCCCTCCCCCCAACATCTGCTGGGAGCACTTGGAGATAACTGGCAGCTTGAACAATAACTGGGAGGACGGGAGTCCTGGAACAATGGGAGTGGGATGAGAGCAGCCCTCGCTGTGGCATCGTTTCCAGGCCTTCTGCACATGCAATTGGTTAACGGGAATAAAGATCAAGTTGGACCAATAACACTATAATTTGGAAACAAATATATTGATTACAAGAGAGTCCCACTGGAATGAAAGGGGCTACTAGCAAAGTGCGGTTATTATTCTGCGCGCGTAGGGATTACAGAATGCGGTCTATCTGTGGTTCTGAATTGACCGACCTGGTGTTATCATCTTGCAAACGCAACATTATCACATTGAGGGGCCAGCACAGCCATGGGGTGAAGGGTCGTTCACATAGCCCAAACCCTCAGAGGCCTAATGGCTAGAGGCACTGGGCTCCTAAAGTGTTGTGGGTTTGAGTCCCAGCTGAGGTGAGGTGTGAACTGTTGGGTTGTCCTGTGCAGGGACAGGAGATGGACTCCGTGATCCTTGTGGGTCCTTTCCAGCTCAGCACATTCTACAATTATCTTTCTTCTAAACTGACTACTTAACAAAAGAAATTAAAAACGGGTATGAAATCTTTAGGAGAAAGGCTAGTATTAAAATAACAGGATTTGCCAAAATCTCTGCACCTATTAGTAATGTTTTAGAGCACAATAATGGGATTAATTTTAAACTCCTAGCTTATCTTTCACCATCAGTGGGTTTTAGTTAGGTTCAGCTCTTTATCCAGCTCTGGAAATGACACCAAATCACTCTGGTTTTATTCTCGACTATTTATTTATTTAAACCTAAATTAAAAGATGAGATGCACATCTAAGATTTTTAATCCCCTAATTCATCTTTCTTAAAGCACCAAATCCCAACATCATCAAAATGCTTGGCTTGAAAGGAAGTCAACCAGTCAGATCCCTTCAAAAATACAAACAGAGGTCCTCAAATTTGCATTATTTCAGAACTAGCAGCAACAAGTCCCAAGATCCTGGAGACCTTGTGGTCTTTATCTACATAAGTGATGAAGATTGGTCACCTTTCCCTGTTGTTCTACCACTACTCTGTGTCTACTATTATTAGCCCAGAATAATATTTATTTCCACCTCATCTCCCCCTAACATGAGCATCACTGCTGCCTTTACATCGGTGCTTCCCTTTGTTAAACATATTTTTGCCTTCCTGCATGTGGAGTATCGCAGTTACTCCACATTTTTAGTTGAACTTTATTTAAGGCTAAGATGAACCTTTCAAACAGACCAGTGAATTCAGGGCCCATCTTTAGCTACCTGCAGAGAACAGATTTTCCAAAGGTGGGTGTTCAATATTTTCTGGAAACTGTTTCTATATAATGAGTCCAGCCTCAGGCTCCCAAGACGAAAGACACCCAAACTGCTCGTCTTCGCTTAAAACTTCATCCCTGTAGCAAAGTTAAACTGCAAAGTTGCATTTTCTTTTCCAAATAATTTTCTCTGCATTTTAATTCCTTCCAATTTGACAGCCTTAAAGGAGACAGATCAGGCTGAACCAAAGATTTTACCAACTCTCAGTTAAGCCTGTTTTAAACGACCGCAATGTTCATTTAAAATGAGGAATTAAGATGTAAAAAGTATTTTTTTTTCCCCACCGTGGAGGTAACAGCCCTGTGCGGACCCTTTTGGGAAAACATACGCAACAGCACAATGCTGACCAAACTACCAAAAAAAAAAAATTAGCAGGACCAGAGATTTGTAAAGAGGGTTTTGCATTCAGCCCATCACAGGCAGAGGCTCTAATGGGCTGTGTGGGTCTCATCAGGCTCGTGCAGCTGTTACTTCGGCGAGCGCTAGCCTTAGCCTAAAGGGGAAAAAGACACTTATTTGGGGGTTGTAGTGGCTGCTGCAGCTTCATCAGCCTGATTTATATGCTGATTTGCATTTATTCACCCACCAATGCTGCGAATTGAGCTTTTCCACGGAACTGCACCCTTCGCTCTGGCTGCCGAAGCCGTGACCAGCGGTGCAGCTCCATGCGTTTGTGTGCACGTGTCTCGGGTGGCGGGTGTGTTATCAGGCAGCCTTAAAGCTTCTGGTGCTCACACTGACACTTGGGGGTAAGACACCGTATGTAATGAAAGATGGATGATATCGTAGCTGGGACTTGGTTTTGAGTGCTGTAACATTTCACATCTCTTGCCAGAGAGGATACTACTACACATCACTTGCAGGCCAGAACTGGTGATATCTACGTACTGTAGTAGCTGGCTCTACAGCATTCCATTTAAGGTAACTATAATGCCGATTCAAAAAACAAACAAACAAAACCCACAACAAACCAAACCAAACCAAACAACCCACCACCACCAAAAAAACAACTGGCAAATATTCTGTGAGCACAAAATAATGTTATTTATAGATCAATTTCTCAACATCTGCCATTTCTGCAAGAAACCTATGTATTATCTTCACTTGAGTCACCATGCAAACCTCCAAACAGATCTGCAGTCCCGTGATATCTTGAAGACAAAAGAGACGAACTCCCTGGGTAATTACAAAAGTGCCGAGCGATACTGGAAGGGTTGGGAAGACGTTTCTTATACCCAGTGAAGCTCATGGTCTCTTGGTGAGGGTCATCAGACCTCAGCTTGAGCTGGACCATTCCCAACTCCTCACCTTTGGGAGAGCAAAGCGTTCAGACCATGGCTGCAGAGTTTGTCCTGCCGGCGGACACAGTCCTCAATTTCCTCTAGGTATGCCAGTCAGGGTAGAAACTTGGCTATGTAATTGATTTTATTCCATTTTATTACTCTCAGCTCTTCCAGAGTATTACAAACTCCCAGAAGACCTTTTAAGACATCTATTGATGCTTCACTTATAAATCAAATTTCCCCTTTCTGGATACTTGGCTGGGTCTCATCCCTCTCTTGAGCTTTGGGAGCAAATTCGTGCTGAGCATGGCCTGGGAGCCCAGCACCGAGGCCACCTCCACCTTCGTCATGTCTCCCAAAAATCTGTGTCGGGGGAAATTTTCATACTGTGAGCTCAGGTTTTACTGGTCAAACTTCTTTTGTTATGGCCCCTTTATCGCCCCTTCTCCCCAGGTGGCAATTGCAACAGGTAAAACCAGGATTTTGCTACTATATGTGAATCTGCAAAAGATTTTTTTCCAGGCATGCTGTGTTCGGTGGAGATGGCACCTCTTGAACATCCCGAATAACAAGGCCGTGCCAGATGGTGCCTGGGACTGTGGAACATTTGAGACAGAGGAAGGTTACCAGGAAAGAAGATATTTTCAACCAAACATTTTTCTTGAATTGAAATTAAAAGCTGAAAAGATTTATTACAGTGACATATTCATGCTGCTATATTTAAGGTGATGTCAGTGTTCTCAGCATAATCCTTCTTATGCACCGAGGATTAAAACTCAGCCATAATAAACTACTCTGAGTTGAAACTTGTCCTCAAATGTTTCCTACTTGAGGCATTAATTTGATTTTATTAAATTAAAAACAAAATTAATTCAAGAGTTTTGTGGGTTTGGAGATGAGAACAAGGAAGAATTCTGCCCATAGGTTTGTCCCTACTGATTGCGGGGAGACTTGCAAGGAGATGATGCTGCAAAGGTAAAAACTTGTTCCTGCTTTTCTTAATTTGACTGTGGAATATTGGAGTACAAACTGAAAAAGTACCTTTACCTATAAATGGGAGATAAAAGTGCAAATGAACACAAATTCCTATTTGCAATGTTGCCCTGTCTGTGGTGCTCCGAGGCCATTTGTGTATGGGAGAAGGGAGACAGAAACAGCTGAACTTTAAAAAGCTTTCATTTCCTCCCTGAAGTGTGTGTTTACTCTTGAACATGCTACAAATAATTAATAGCTTATATCTGTTGAAATTACAAGTAAAATGGCAACAAAGCTACTTTGCTTGTGCAGTAGGAACAGATCTCTACAAGGGAATTTGCATGTATTTTTCCAGGATATTCTAATTACTAAAAATATCAAGTTTCCTGAGTTTTCCTTGGCTGATGGCCAGCATTTTTACTGCATAAGTTGAACTTTAAAATATGAACTTCTATCATAGTCCTGCTCACCCTAAAGAAGTTTTAAATGATTTTTTTTTCATTGTTCAGCCAGGGGTAGGACCCCGGGTGAGGATCCAGCTGACTATGCTGGATCAGTAAGGGTGCATATGGGACAAGGAGTGCTCAACAAGCATGTAGGAGAGGGAGAAAACCAGATCGACTGTGGGATTTTCCCCCAGACGGCAAGAAATAGCCAGGTTTCCATTTCAGAGAGGACAAACGTGGGTGTGGGTGATGTCAGGAAGGTCTCAGCAATACAGACCTTAAAGACTAGGATCTTGCAGGAGTGAAATGACTCAACAAAAGCTGCACATCTCGTCAGAGGGCTCTTAGATATGTACGTATATACACAGATATATTAATTCAGGGCTATTTATCGGCTTTGCAGAGGAGCTACTAAACTCATTTCTCCATCTGCCCGTTCCTGGTAGCTATTCACAGGTTCTGCGTAAGGATCGCAAGAAGCTGCTCCTGCAAAGGGCAGGAACCAGGCGTGCTTTTCCAGTAAGTGTTTCTGCTTGCAATTAATATAGCCGTAGATTAATTAGCACTGATCACAACTGTTCATGGCAAGCCGTGGGAAGTTGTTGAGCACTTAACGGCTGCCGTGGCCGCCTGTGTGAAGTCCCTCCCCAGACTGCACGTGATGATCAGAGCAAACCAGCCATGGTGCGGTTCAGAAATGCAGAGGAAGAGAAGACAAAGACCAGCGAGCGCCTCTGATGTTTTCTGCGTTGGCCATGCTCAAACCACAGCCTTTGAGGTCAGGTAGGAAGAAAGACTCATGGCTGGGCAGTGAGCTGCAGTGAGCTGAGAGCTTCCATACAGAGGTTTCACCTGCTTTACACCTTTACCTGATAATCTTCTTGGTGATGCTTGACCCAACAAGCTCAAAGTTGGCACCAACCAAGCATAAACTCTGCCTGTCCTCAGCGTGGCTTTGCTGGACACTTCTGCCTCCCCCCTGGCCTGTAAGGCTCAAGTAGGGCTGCAGAAATAGCAAAACTTTCCTCCAAGAGCCTTTCCTGAATGTCTCCTTTGAGCTTTTTATATCCTACACCAGCTATTCTCACCAAGCTGCTGTGTGGGATAATGTGCACAGGCAAACATTGTTACATGCAAACACAAATACTGGAGATGTTGACAGACGGAGGAATCGCACCGTTTTGCAGGAAGGAAGGGCAGAATAGGAGCAGGAATCTCAGAATGAGTCTTACCGTTTACATATAACAAGCTACAGCTATATTTGGCTATGCTGCTGCATTCACAACCTTCCCAATTGCCAGGCTTTCAAATACACACATTACCACCAGAAGTGCTCTTGCTTAAGTGCTCCCATCTCCAGGATTTCCTTTGAAGTATCTGACTGAAGTAATGTAAAGTGCATTTCAATTGGCAGTGAATGCAGGTTAAATGGTAACAGCACAACAGATCCAGTGTTTGTTCCCTGGGCTTTTTCTTTTACCAGTCTCTCTTTTTAAGAGAGTCGCTTACTCGCTGTAACGCTGCATTCAGGCACCTTCAGCCTATTAAGCCTGTTTCCTGACCCTCTATACAACTGCTTGAGGATGCTGTGAGCTGTATCAGCACTGCTTTAGTACACAAAAAAGCGAGTAAATGCACTGCTGAATGCCCAGGCTGAGCAGTAAGCAGTGGGTAAACTCACTTTACAAATCTGTGCACTTGCCATTTATCTTTAGCTACACCACCAAGCTGGCTGGAGACTGAGCCAGTCGCTTTGGATCACTTTGGATTTGTCTGTTACCTCCCATCCATGCTGATGGAACATCAACTATTTAACCTTTCAATAGAGCTCTTCTTCAGTCCATTGGATTGGCTGAAGAACATATATTGTGGTAGCAAAATAGCCAAGTCTGCACCAGACAATGAAATATCCCCACCTGCCCATGCCAAATGCTCTCTCCACCTTAGATCACTGAGCCAGCGCTGCAGCGTTCTTTGAAAAACAAACAACAAAATGCAGAGTTGGGGAAGAGCTTAACCTAAGTCACTATGGTTATCCGAGAGGTGTCTAACCCTGTCTGGTACTGAACAGGATCCATCAGAAAGAGGAATGACCCACTGCAGAACCTGGGACTGAAGACTCCTGGTTATTATTAACCAGACAAATTCTGTATTGGAGAAAGGACTGATCTGGGTTATGGATGTGCTAATACATTACCCTGGTGTGTCAGGGGAGAGGTCGTGGATCAGCTGAAGAGGGATGCAGAGGTTACACCCTTTTTCCGCTTTTGTGCCACAAAATCAGGCTGAGTGATTCCTAAAGCTAACAGGAGAAGGGATCGCATCCTAAACTTGCGGTGTAGCACAGCCAGGCTAAAGCTTTCCCACCATCAAACCCTATTTGTACCTGTGTGTATGTCCGTGAAAGAGATTTGAATTTAACTGCTGCAGTTAACTTGCATGTGCTTCATACATACGAGCTGAAGAGAATTCCCTCTTTTTTTTTTTTTTCCTTCTTAAAGCTATGAGCCATTTTTTTCAGATTCATCTTTTTGGAGTGGAAAGGTGGAAAAAAAAGAACACCCTGCTAAGGATTTGCTGAACTGAAAACATTACATCTGCGTAATCTTCCAGATCTGGATGTTGGTAGCTTCTTATAACTTCTTCGTGACTTCTCTGAACCTCCACCCGTGATAGATGTTTAACATGCTGTAATGCATATTATTCTGTAATGACTTTGGTGGAGCCATTACAATGAGTTACACCAGTGACAGATTGATACTTATGTCAGTATATGTTTGCATAATATCTGTCTACGTTCTCACATAGCCCCCCATTACCATAGCGTCGGCGCACATATAGCATAATGACAGCACGGAGAGCCATATGACTGGTGGGTTCAGCCCTATTCCCTGTCACATATTGCCATGGTACCCAGAACTGAATCACTGAGTGTGTTTAAATAGGCAGACGTTAATTTACAGAGTAAATCGTTATGAAATGGAGGAATTAAGTGACTATCATTGGCACTGATCTGATCTAATAAAGCTTCACACTAAATTGCTAATATTCTTCCTCCCACACTATTTTTTTTTTCTTTTAAATGACAGAAACAAATAAAAATATAAGCCTTTGTTCAACCTGCCTTCAAAATACCATTGCCAGGTACAGGGTTTGCTGATTATGTACAAATTTACCTTACCTGCTCCCTGCTGCTTCCCAGGCTGGGGAACAGGATCGCATCCTTTTGGTTTCAGTGGAGACTCGATAACCTGAAAATTGAAGGAAGACACATTTATCGCTCTCTCCTAAACTCTCCTTTCCCTTTCTTATCTGGAAGAAGGCAGCTTTTGGTTCACTCGAGTGGAAGCCGGCTGTCCGTTTCCCGATGGCAGCGAAGAGCAGCCTCCCATCTGGTTGATGCAGATGCCACTGTTTTGCCTTTATCCAGGTGGTCACCCAGCAAACCCTGTTGTGCCTAATTATTTAAGAGGGTTGTGAAACACTAGGTGATTTTATATACCATATGTGCTAGAAAACATAAGCATGAAGACGCTGTGACTTAATGATGTGGCAACCTCAGCTCTGAATCTTCCACGTTTTGTGGCTTAAATCTGACCTTTCGCTTTACTGTAATGCACTTTGTAGCGTTTAGCATGAAAGAGCAAACAGAATTGGAGATGGGGAGGTTATCAGCAGTGGTTATGGAGCCATCCTCCATCTTCTATCAAGATAAAGCACTTGACTCAATTTTAGAACACCCATCCTAGCAGGGAGAGGGTGAGAGGAAAGGGGGAGATAGCTTGTCCTTTAAATGGGATTTCAGGATTTAGTGTTCAGAGACTTCCTTCGTGGTTTTAGAGCACACAGACCTTCTTCAGAGCAAAACAACAGCACACCAGGTCTCCTGCTCTGGTCATTAATTTATTTATTTTGAACATGCATAGTTTGTTGCTTTGACTTCTCAAACAATGGGAAGGTACAAGGAGGGTAGGATAATAAATTGCATTCCCTCCTTTTTGCCATCACAGGAAACCTTGAGGGACTGTTCAGCAAGCTCGAGTTCTTATCTGCCTTTGGGCGATCTCATTATCAAACCTTCATTTTGCTCCCCAGCAGGAGAGATGGCCTGCAATGTACGATAACCTATACTTATGAAACTCACACTCCAGAAATCTCTGATAATAGGCCAGCTAAAATGGAAAACCAAAGAGCAGGCAGTGGGTTTTCAGTCACCAATAAAGACTATACACACACATGCACAGGAAGGCACCAAAATACCCTTATGTTTATTTATATTTCCATGCATCAGTCCAACTTTGATGGCACCTCCCAGAACTTGAACCACAAATCTAATATGACTAACATTTTCTAGCATATTTTGAATAATGTTTTCAAATAAGCCTGTGCGATGTAGGAGCCTGTGTCCCATCTACAGAGAGGTCAGTGAAATCAGTGGGAATTATAACCTATCTAACCTGCTCAGGTGGTTTTATAAATCCCATTAAACACTTATTTAAAGGCTGTTGAAAACATGAGCTGCAGGAACATAAGTAGTTCCTTGGAGTACAGAGAAAAAGTGGAGAGGAGGAATAAAGAGTATCAAGTTCCTAAAACACTTGGGCACTTTGATCATATTTATTTTCAATTACTTTCCCGTTGCTAACACTCCTGCGAGCAGACTTTCCCACAACGGTTTAACTCTTTGCCTGCACCAGTGTAATTTGTGATGCCACCCCTCAATTCAACCTCCAGCCACCAAACCCTCCATTTCTGAACCCTTAATCTCTCCATAGGCAGCTGAGGAATAAACAAGTTTGCAGCACTCCCAGGGCTCCCTTCTGGGTTCAGGCTAGAGAAGAGGAGAACTTGAGGGCCCTCTACCAAAAAAAAGCCCTATTAGCCACTCAATCTTGTTTTCATCAAGATGCTTCCAGCTCAAGACCCACTTGCCAACCATGATTCTACCAGTTTCATCCTCATTAAGAAAATTTACTGCTGGCCTCTCTCAGGAGTGAATGACCATGTCCCCTGTACAGCCAGATGTCCCCTGCACCCCAGCTTGCTGCAGCACTGCCACAAATATCAGACTTCTGCAAAGTGCTCTGTCTCATCCAAGGGCTGGAAAATGGCACTGGAGAGGCGAGAGATTGAGAGGAGGGCTGGGCAGGGGATTTGGGGTGTGCAGCTGCAAATCCCAGACTTCATGTCCATTCTGTCTGGTTTATGCCACGTACCCAGCAAACCATTGTGTTCTGCAAAGCGATCCAGCCTACAGCTGCCCACGAGGGCACAATCACAAACACCCAACAGTAAGGCTTCTCCAGTAACTTCCCACCCCAGCTTGGCAGGAGATCAGGTCATGCAAAACAATTATTGCTCTGCATCCCCAGGCCACCCACTTCCCCATCACCCTGCCATGCCAGAACTTCTTCATCGCAACCTGAAAAACACACCAATCCAGGCTGTGAACTTAATTCTTATCTCCATTTCTGGTGCCACTGGGAGACACTCTGGATCAGAAAAAAAAAGCTGTCAAGGTGAAACACCTGGAAGCATAAAAAATCCTTCTCCTCTTTTTTTTGTTTCCATTTTCTTATCAGTAAAAGGGGTTAGCAATGGTCAGTTGGTCTCCTTCACTTGTAAAATCTCCCTAGGCATAACATGCTGCTGAAAATATGAGAACACTTTTAGTTATATTTTAATATACCATATGGATTATATTTTAATACCTTAAAAAATAATCGGCTGAAAAATCCCAGCTAGTGAGGAAATAAATGCAGAGGACAGAAAAATTAAGATATATGGAAAGATTTTTCTTATTAAAGGCTAAATAGGTCTTGTTTTTAAATTCCCATTAAACAGAAACACATATCAGAAAATAATCATAAAACACCATAGGGAGGCACCTAGTTACCTGAGTGGACCTCATTGAGATAGATTGTTCTTACTCCTACGAGGCTGAACAAAAGAGTAAAAGCGATAGAGCCACCTCTCAGTCTCCTTTGCTGGATCTTAGAAATGGGGAAATACTCATCCAGGGGTGTCTCTTCAAAAAAGCAGAGGCAGAGAGGGAAGCAGGAGCTCTCCTGACACCAGGACTCCCACTGTGCAGTGGGAAGGGAAGGATGCTTGGTTCCCCCAACCTTCCCGTGCACAGGTTGTCGCATCACAGAATCACAGAATCATTTTGATTGGAAGAGAACCTCAAGATCATCAAGTCCAACCGTTCACCCAACATTGGCACTAACCCATGTCCCTGAGAACCTCATGTCTGCATCTGTCCAACCCCTCCAGGGATGGTGACTCCTCCACCACCCTAGGCAGACTGTTCCAATGCCCAACAGCCCTTTCTGTGAAGAAATCATGGTTGAGCTCACCACCACCACAAAGACCAGAGGGGTGATCAGGAATTAGGTCACACACACTCTCACAGCACCAAAATGATTTCTTTTTTTTTTTTTTTTTGGTTAGATTAGTGCCTTCCGGTTCCTATGCCTATTAATCTAGTGCTTTTCAGAGACATCACAACCCCTCTTAATAACACATAGGGTGAAGTTTGGATTTCCTTTAATGGAAAGTAAAATGACTCACTTGCTGGTAAAACAGCCAGGGCTCAATTCAGATCTGCTGGGCAGACCCAGCAAGAGTCCCCATGACAACACGGATGTTATCGATAAAGTTAAGACTACTTCAAACTGATTTAACAAACACACAGAGGACTTTTCTTTAGAAATGGGTGAGCATATAGGTAGGATTCAAAGCAGTCCCCCTTTAACAGAGGCATTTGAGCTCTTTTCAGGTGTTATTTTGCGAAAGACAAAAAACTGAACCCTAAAAGCAACCTCACAAGGCAGCAGATCTCTGCTCCCAACATCCTCCACTTCACGTTTCATGCCAACGTGTCGGTTGGATTCCAAGTTGGATTCCAGCTCGTGCCCGTTCTCCTCTCCCATGCTAAGGGCAGGTAATTATCTCTGCATTCCTGGAGGAATGTTACAATAAATATAGCTGTCATTTTTCATTACTGCATAGCGAACAAAGGGAACAAAGAGAACAAAAGCAAGTGTGGTTTTGCTAACCTGGGTTTATGTGTGCTTGTATATATGCAAGACGTAAATGAGGGAGAGAGTTTATTGCTATTATTTACTGTGGATATACCAATCTGGGTAAATGTCTCAAAATTTACCAGTTTTTTAAACTAATTAAAAAACATTCACTGGGAAAGTCCTTACCTCCTACTTGCTGCTCCACCATCAGGGTTGTTGGCTTAAAATGGAAATTATCTGAAAGGCGAGAAATCCAATCCTGTCTCCCTAACTTTTACCCTACTGAGCACAATTTTTTTTTTTTAATTCCATCCCTCTCCACCCCCCCCATCTCCTCTCAATAGTGGCTAGATTTCTGAATGTAACTTGATGACCATTGTCCTCACATGTTGGAAAATATGGCAAAGGAATTTGCGTAAATAAAAGTACTTAGAAAATTTGTGTGTGTTAGTTTCTTCCCTCTATAGTCATCTGTTTCAATGCAGAAAAGATAAAATAAAAAATGGTCGATACCCCTAATCACTGAGAATATCTAAACTGAGACACAGCCAGCTGAAAGTCCATCTCTATGCCTCTGTATATTTTTTGCATGGTTCCTAGGTGTTTTTACTGACTAACTGAACAGACACTTTGATTTGCCAAACTGTTATTAGAGAAAAAAAATTAGAAGGTTTGCAGTGTTCACACTGACTGCAAAATTATCTCCCGAGTTGCAGAAAGAACAGTTTGCACTCATCTGTCTGAAGTCTAGCAGCAAATGGAAAATTACAGTGTAAGCAAAATTTCCCCTGGCAACTGTCTACGCATGAAATATCAAACTCTGGAAAGGACTGAAAACCACGTAGGTCACAACAGTTACTCAGGTACGAAGGATCCCAGAGTGGAGTCTTGCTCTTCTCTTTCTCTGGTAATAGTTCTCCAAAACTCTGCTGAGATCTAGTAGTGACAAATTCATTTCTGTTATATCCCAAGCCCTACACTCCATTTTCCACACTGTTTTCCATGGCTTTTACATTTACCTTGCAAATCCCCTCCTTTTGCTCCTCAGCTCTTGACAGATATGGTTGTATTGTCACTTTGGCTGCTCCCTTCTCCACTCCAATGCTCTGGTCCTTGATGGTCTTGGCTGCACCCATCCTGGTTTGCTGTCAAGATCCAACTTACAGAGACCCAGGCACCAGCTCTTTGCCATTGTCAGCACCAAAGAGACACTTTAAAATCCCTCTCCCCACAGAAGAAATAAAACACCAGCCCCACAAGGTCTTGCATCCTCAGATTCCCTCATGCTTTTAACTGCTCTTCAGAAGTCCACAGCTGTCAAGCTGCTGCATGTTACTCTGTTATTTCAGGTCCAATGCACTGAAAAACAGTAATATCTTTGTATGTATGTATCTCAGAGCTACAGTGGGTCCATATGGGCCCAGACATGACCTGGTGAAGCTCACCCACTCCAGAAGATGCTGATTTCCAGCAGTGTGGACAATCTGGAACAGCTGGCATAGGATGAGCTGGGTCATCTCCCAGCACCGCACACAAAGACTGTGCAGACACACGAGTGTCACGGGGCTGACGCTCAGCTGCAGGAAGGCTTCATGATGGACATTTCTACACTGTATGCAAAGACGTAGACACATCCGAGCCAGGTCCTCAGCAACTTTAGCTGTGGTAGCACAAAGCTCAAGGATGTAGCTGGATTAGTTCCCTTACGGCTTCAAGGAGGGTTAGTGCAAAAGTTCTGTAAAGCAACGGCAAGCCCATCTCTGTCAGAAGTGCAGGAAGCAAGTAATTGGAAACTGGTGAAAAAAAATTTGAAGAACATTGATGAAAAATAAGATATTTCTGATTTGTCACTCTCTCCTCTTATCTGATCTCAACCTGTTTGCTCTAACAGGCACCTTCTTGTCAGTAGCCACAATGACATCAATTGAGTGGGAGTGCAAAGCATCAACATTACTTGTGAGAACAATTGAGTTAGGGAAGGTTGCTCTGCTGGTAATATTAGAATCAAAACATTCAAATGCAAAGACAGAGAGGCTAACAATTCAATTTACACCGTGAATGCTGAACAGCATATTAAGCAAATCAGTTCAGATGGCTCTGAGTTGTTCTTGTTTAAAAAAGATCAGAAACAAAATTTCAAATCCTGCACCGCATCTAAATGCAAGAGCTGAGGCACTAAAACATTCACTTTTGTTATTTTTATTCTACTGCATTTAACACAACCGATCAGTCTTTTACTGCTGCCCTGTGGCCCTGTGATCCATAAGGAACTGCTGTGGTCCTTCACAGGAGATCTTTTCAAATAAAAGGAATATTAAGTGTACCATGTAGGTACACATCACGTAATGGGCTGGAAGACATTTTAGAGAAGTTAATGTTATTTTTTCCCCAAATAATCTGTCATAAGATTAATCAGAACATAACACACAGAAAAGCTTCCAGCAGGAGTTTGCCATATTCCCCAGAGTTTTGGGCTCGGGTTTCCAAAGTTGCAAATAGCCATTCCAAGGATTTTTGAAGAGCTTTAAGCAAGTTTGGTGTCAAACTGTGGCAGGTTATGCTAATGTCAACCGTCCCATCAGGACCTGAAATTATTCCCCCACCTCTGACTCTCTGCCTTGAGTCCTGCAGTAGAGCAAAAAGTCTGTACAAAGCAGACAGGTATATAAAAACACTCCTTCCACAATGGACCTGATTTTGGGAGAAATGTTCCTGCGCTCAGTCCTAAACCCCAAGCACTTCAGAGGCCTCTAAATACTGCAGCTGGGTACGTAGCACTGCACACAACTAGGCAGGCTGGAGGCTTGGATGAGAACAAATCCTTACAGCAAGACCTAGACCAGATTGTAATTTTATAGCTGAAAACATCTCTTCCCAAAAACTTGAGGAGATGGGAGGAAAGCCCCCAAAACGGGGGTGTGGAGGCAGCGGGGCTGGAGGCAGCATCGCCAGCCCTGGGGTCGGTACCGCTGCGGTGTCCCCGTGGTGCTGGTCGCTCCCAGGTCGGGCTAATTAGCAATCATTGAGCAGCAAATTAGCACAGCGATACAGAGCTGGGGACTCCCGCTCGTTTTCCTGCATACCCCGGCTTGCTTGGAGCTACACTTGCCACTTGCAAATGTTTTAAGATTCATTAACCTCCCTTCGCACTCGCCAAGTAGAGAGACAATATATCAGGACAGGAAACTTGCAGCAGCAGCGAGACAGACAGGATGATAATTTCTCACCCATTCTCCTTTCCTCTGCTCTAACACACTCCAGATAATCACACCCGAAGCCGGATCAGACAGGGACAAAATTAACTGAAACTAGAGCTCGGTCCTCACACATTTCTTGCTCGTATCTATACAAGGCACTGCGACCCTTCCCTATCCGTCAACTGCTATTCGGTTGTTTATGTCTTAAATGTATGGAAGATACTATTGAGAAAATGAGCATGGTAATGAATTCTGTATTTGTCTTATTTTTTCATAAATGATCTTCTGAAAACTAGTTTTCTTTGGTCAAAATATAAACCTCCTCAATCTTATGAAGGTTCCTGGAAATTTAACTGGTCTACTATGCTTTTCTGGACCTGAATTAATGGTGACTACTTTGACACATATTACTTAGTTTACCTAGGTAGGGTATTACTTTCTTATTTAACTACATTAATTGATTCTACATCACTTAATAGCTCAATAGCTTATCAGGTTACTTCACTCACTAGACAAGCTAAATGTCTGGAGGCAATTAGAGTGTCATTCTCCGTAATAACAAGTTTCTTTGAGAAGTTGCTGATGAGGTTCTTTATTACACAGATTATAAAACGTATCTTCATACTGTTATAAATATAGGTACAAATTGAAATTACTTACCAGGAGTCCCACTTCCCTAGCAACTAGGCAGATTTTAGGCTCGTTTTAGGAATGGTTGTTTTCTCCCCTTCCTCCTCCCTCTCCAGTGCTCTCTCCTGCCTTCCTCATGATCTGCGTCCAATTTTCTGTCACTCAGAGGTGATCTACGACCACGGAGAATCTGTCACCACATCCCTTGCAGTTTGCCATTCTCAATGTTCAGTTTATTTCGAGGATGTTACCTCCAGGGCACCAGGGCTCAACATCACGGTTTAATCGTGGCTGCTCTTCTCCTTGGCTGCCACTTACATGATAAGTGAAAAGCTGGAGAGAGGCTCTTCCCTTTCCCATTTCCATTCACCGATGGCCATTACACACAAATTCCTGCTCTGTCTTCCACTCCATCCTTCCCATAGCAGCTTTCGGCTTTAACGTAGTTATTTCTCACATAGGTACTGGAAAAGCCATTAAACCTGTTAAACCCTGTACAACAAATTGCCATGGATGGAGACCCCCTCTCTGTGCATCTCCAAATACACTCTCATGCCCGACAGAAATCTGAACACATTTTGCTTACTGCTGCATGCATTCAAACACTAATAAATGCTTCTTTCCATGGAATAAATTAATCAACAAATATTTAATAAATTAAAATTAAGTGGAAGATCATTAAATCAACTTGATAAGCTGTCTACAAGGCTAAGTTGTATGCAGGAAAGAGCCTGAACCCGATACAACTGATGCGCATTTTTGTGCAAACCCCAAACCTATCTGTACTCTGCAAAGCCTAAATCAGTATTTTCTCATCCCAAACCAGTGTCCCACTTTAGGGCAGCGAGGAAAGTGAGCAGAGTGGCAAGTGGGGATGTAAGACATGGGCTGTGAGCTCTGGTGACATTAGCACCGTGCAAAAGGGACAGTCGAGCTCATCACCTCCCCCTGTCTGGGAAGCACCAGGAATCTGAGCCTGCAGGAAGGTGCCTGCGAGACACAAAAATAGCTTCAAAACTGCAGAACCGTGTTTCTGTGCCATCCCAGCAATCCTCCATGAGCTGGGGCTGTGCAGTTCTGTCCAGTGCATTTGCTCTCTGTGCCTCCTATCTTGGGCGTTTAAGATGTTCAGTAATTTTCAGACAAACAAACAAACCCCTTGTGGTTCGCCTTTAAATAATATGCAAGACCCACAGCTAGTTGATATTCACCAGCCAGAGATGTCTGCTACCTCAGAACAATTAGTCTAAAATATTTATCAGAAATAAGTGTTGGGGTTTTTTTGTCCAAGTTTTTGAAGTTATGAGGCCTCAGATGGGATTAATGGAAATTTTAATTAAGATATGGAAATAAGCTGCTTTCTCCCTGTCTCTCTGAGACTGCAGGGAGTTAACATTATCCTCAACAGCGTGTGCTCAACCTGCTGGGGGAACCATTTGCAAGACGACTTTGTTTTTAAGTTCACCTTAGACAGGATGTTTAGCCGGGAATTTGATGTGAAACCCTAGTCCGTGTCTGCAAGTAGCTGCTCTGTCCTGAGTGTCACAACCGACCCCCTGCGCTCTTGCACCTCGGGGGCAGCCAGAAGCACCAACCCTTTTCCCACTGCAGGGAAACGCTTTCCTAAAGGAGGGAAAAGGGGTTTAAATCCTTTTGCATGTTTTCCAACATGAGTCCTGGCCATGTAGCTGATTAGCTCCATTCATAAGGAGAAGATACACAGAAACAGGAATGGAAGGGGAGCAGCAGAGGAGAGGAGCCCAGTGATGAGGACCCTGACAAGGCTGATGCTAAAGCAGAAATGATGATTTTTGGTCTGATAAGCAGCACAGAGCTCCCCTGATTTCATCCAGCAATCATGGTGCAAACATCCAACACCGGCAGAACGAGCTTCCCCTCCTGAAACATCTCTGCTACCCCAGGGAAAATATTTATTTTATGGCTGTTCACCGTCTTTACAGAGCAGCATTGATAATGGTGTGAATGGAACTTTTTTTTGAAGGTAAAGGATTTGGATTTAAGCCTTGGAGCAATTTGGGCCTCTAGTTCTTGAAGAGTTCATTGGAAATCAGGAACCCAAGTGTGCTGAAGAGCTGGATTTTTGCACAGAAGCAGAAATTGTGACTTATGTGGAGAAGATGTCTCAAAATATTGAGCAAAGACATCTGCAGGGACTGCCTGGGAGCTTTCTGCTTTCGCTTCCTCCTTCCTCCATTTAGTCTGTTTATATAAATCTCATCTTTCCCAGTCTAAAGATGAGGGAAAATGAAGCACATAAGCACTTATATTTTTCGAAGAGAATTCTATTTTTGGATGCTTGACTTCAGAAAATGATGGTCTGGCTTCCAGATGCACTAAATATCTGTATTTCTAGACGAGCTCAACAAGAGCAGAAGTTTTAAGAGACGGGTGTTTTAGTTCTGGTTTCCAAAGGTAGTGAAAAGTATCCAACATAAGTATTCCAAATTATTCATGCTATTTTGCACCCTGTGGGATCACACTTAAATTCCTACTGATATAAAAAATGGTTTTTTATTTATGGGAAACAAGTCTCGTTCCCAAACCTGTTAAACCAATGAAAGAACTTTTGAATGCACAGTGAGTGACTTATTTCATGTGAGGATCACAAAAGAACTTATGAGCATTAATTAGTCAAGTATTGAGACCTAAGCATGAGCTATCCAGGGTTTTCTATGCCAAGCCCATCTTACTGACAAGGGGAGACTAAAAGGCATGAAATGATTTGTCCAGGGTCGCAGACAAGTCCATGGCAATGCTAAAACTGAAATTCAGGAGTTCTTTTTCTCTTTCTTCAAACCCAGAGTCTGTCCTCTAGCATTGGGAACAAAGGAAAAAGGAAAAAAATAAAAGGAATAGATGTATTAAGGATGCCCAGATGTTCTTGACACAGAGGGCATAGGTCAAATCTGAGATCCTATTTCAAAATCTAGAGAAAATTACCTTTCCAATGACATGTGGCGTGACCTTCAACTCCTAATAGTCTAGGAGCAGTCCATTTCTGAGCGTTTGGATCATGCATTTTACATTCAGGACCTCTAAATCATCTCTTATCATTTACTTACTTCTCTCGGATAATGAACACTATTTTTCTGCTGTATCTCTCTTTTTTTTATGTGGGCTGCATCCTGCTACGCACTTTTCAAAAGCACATGAAAAATCCCAAAGCACAAAACTGACATTTAATGCAAGACTTGGGTATAGCTGCTGATTACTTCTTACTTGTATGTTTTGTACAAAATGGGCAGACAGACTGCAGAAGGCTGGAAGGCATTAAGCAGAGACGATTTTGAGGGGATCTCAACCAAATTAAACTTTTTTTTTTTTTCAAGTAAAGCCCAGCAGGGGATAAGAAAAATTAGGGTTGGATTTACTAAAAATGAAGTGCTCCAGTGATTAAAAAATGATTGGCTGCAAAATCCCAAACTGCATTTGGTTGTGAAACAGCACCAAGTCAAGATAGTGTGGCTTTAATAAATTGTGTTGCTAATTACAAATATTTCATAGTATCTCCATTTGTACAATAAGGATGGAACTGTTTAATGACAATTTACTAGTGTATATGCACAGATATAGTGTATTTTAATATTTTTCTTTCTTTCTTTTTTTTTTTTTTTCCCAATTGCTTCTTCCAAATAGGAAAAAATGATAATCGTTATCTAAGCTCTTGACTTCCCTTGACTTAATTGCAATCTAAGCCCGCTTCTAATCTGTACAGATCACAGTTGCACAATTTGGAGTTTAATTTGAACCCCTGGTGAATTCATGCGTAGAGGCTGGAGGGTTTGTGTGTGCACACATTCGTGTGCTTAGTGTTTTGAACATACCTTTTTTCTTTCTTTCTTCCAAAAAAACCTAGCAGATAAAGGTCTCTCTATATTTTCCCTGTCAGCACATGCAACATCTGCCTGTCTGCCAGTATTGCAGCTTTCTGAATGATCAGGATTTTTTTCCACAACTTCTTATTTCATGATATAAATAAAAATAAGAGCCTTTGAGGAAGCAAAACGTAATTTGGGGAAGACCAGAGCAGTTCTGTGCCTGGTCCATCAAATGTATCATGGCCCTGAGCTCAGGAAAAGATCCCTTTGTGCTTCATGTCTGATATTGCAAAGCTGCCTAAGAAATCTGGATGCCTAATTTTTATTAGAATACTAAACTGATGTTTTTCTTATACATCTTCACCTTACATGTGCCTCAGGAGGATTTTTCCATCCATTTAGAAATACTGGAAAGGGGATCTCAATCTCTGCATTAATGTGCCCCAGCTGGGGAGAGCAGGCAACGCAGATGAAGTAAGAAACAATGAACCTAAAAATTTGAACCAACCCACTTTTGAAGATCAAGAGGGATGAGTTACCTATTTTTCTATCTTTTTGATTATTATTTTTAAAGTGTCTGCCCATCCTGGATCAGGTTGAAAACCCAAAGCACTGAAATAACTCCGTGTTTGGTGACTGGACCTAAATGAGAGCAGAAGGATGGCGTTTGCCCCCGTAGGAACCGCATCACACTCACAGTTCAGGAATAAGCTCAAAATAGCTTCTTCTGCCATGGTGGAAAACACACTATCTCCTCCCCTGCTCACTTACTAACATAAAAGCAAAGCCACACAGCCAGAAAAAAAAAAAAAATACTATGTTCATAGCTCAGACTTAGGTTGATTACTGCTGAAATAAGACTTCCACAGTTTTAATTAACTACAGGGTGGGGGCCTAGCTCATTAGTCTGAAAATATAATGACGTTTCCGCTTCCATTTCCACAATTAGTTTCTTCTATTTACAAAGGGGCTTCTGGCATATTAAAGATGGGCTGTGATCTAGGTCAAGCCACATCCAGTGTCATTGGACCACTCTGGACCTTGAGGTGGGACTGTGGCTGGACTCCATCTGCACCTCCCTTGTCCTCATCTGGACCTTGCAAGCCAACAGTGCCTCCTCCAGCACTCCTGATATCTCACCTGAGTTTGTTCCAAGAACAGATCATAGAATCATTTTTGTTAGAAGACACCCTCAAGGCCATCGAATCCAAACATTAACCCACCCCTGGTACTAATCCATGTCCCTGAGAACGTCATCTCTGCATCTGTTCCACCCCTTCAGGAATGGTGACTCCACCACTGCCCTGGGCAGCCTGTTCCAATGCCCGACAGCCCTTTCTGGGAAGAAATTGTTCCCAAGATCCAACCTCAACCTCCGCTGGCGCAACTTGAGGCCATTTTATCTCATCCTATCACTTGCTATTTGGGAGAAGAGACAGACATGCTCCATGTTCCAACCTCCTTTCAGGCAGTTGCAGAGAGCGAGAAGGTCTCCCCTCAGCCTCCTCTTCTCCAGGCTGAACCGCCCCCGGTCCCTCAGCTGCACGGTATTTTTATCTGTGGTATATTCAAGGTCATGATGAGCTCAGCATTATCCTCACCTGAAATGATGCATTGTCCAAGGTCTCACCAAGCACGCTCTTACATGCCTGGAAGTCCCAGCGTCTGATGATTAACAATGACTCCAAGTGAAGACTAAGAGACAAGCAATGAAAAATGTCCCCAGAAGACAGAGAGGCTGAATGTGAAGAAACAAATCCCTTTAAGGTGCCCTGAGAGTTACTTTCAAGACCATGATAGCTCCATTAGCTGTATCTAAGGTGCCACTTTGCATTTCATGCTACAGCGAAGTTTTCCTTTGACCAGCAGTGATTTGCACAACTTGTGGAAGTTTCTTTCTCAGTGCTGGCACATTAAAGAAAAAGGCTATACAGCCCTGCAGGCGAGATCCAATATTTTGTTGTCATGTACGATTGCCTATTGACTGTGAAAAAACAAATAACACAGTTTGAGCCATGCAAGCTTTTGGATACCTGAATCCAAGCCTGTCTTTCTGCTTAAAACAAGACCCTTTGGTAATTGTTTGAGGAGGGATCCCGACCCCAGAAAATGTGTCAGACTCTCCCAGTTATGAAAAAGGGTGTCTTGCTTTTAACTCAATTAGCAAACCCTGCCAGCTCTGACAGTCCCTAGGCTGTCAGCTGCTGGTCCAATTTTAGTTTTGTGTACTGTCTAGATAGCAAATTTATTGATGAAATATGGTCGTAGGTGTAAGAAAAACTTGGAGGATCTGATACATATTCTTGAACCTATACTTATGAAGAATGATGTATATCTTGATGAACTGGCAAATGCATCTTTCTATCCCTGATGGTTTGTGTATGTGAAAAAACAATCTGCAAAAAAAGATGCTGATACTTTGAACGTTGGCTTGTTGTTGTTGTTGTTGTTGTTGTTTTTTAGTCCTGCTGCAGTCAGTGAAAAAAAAAATCTGGAAAAACAACATATAAAGAATTGTTACTATGACAGTGCTGAGAAGACCCAGCCCCAGAGCAGCACTCTGTTCCACAATTGTTTTTCTCAGCTTAAAAAAAACCCCAAAAACTACTTACAGAAGAGTTTTGCCCCAAACATTATTGGGCACTAACATGCAATTCCTACCCTGCCGCACACACAGCTGATGTTGTATCAAGAGACTGGGGGTGAGAGGGAAGAGCAGCAGAAGGGATCTGTAGGTTGGCAGCTGAGTAGAAAGGTGACGCCATCCTTAGAAATCTTTGACTAAGCTTTGTGTTTCTTATTTAAATTAATGCCAAACATACATCATTATAATAGTACATTGTAGTACCTTAGCTTCCCATCTATGTGCTGTGTCTTCTGTGAACAGAGGTCTCTGAAAGCTCAGAGTCAGCTCAGAAGAGATACTAGTGGACAGATTTGGGGGGAAGTTAGTCTTCAAATATCTGGATTTTGTAGGATGTCAGCCCACGCAACTCTGAAGCCAATGGGATCTGTGGGAGAGTGTCATGTCTGATAATCAGGACAAAAATAATTGTGATGGGGAAGATCATACCCTCCTAGATAATCGTATGGAGATCTTTTCATGCGTGTGGATTGTCCTTCAAAAAATGGAGAGGAAACCAAAGCAGTCTGGGAAAGGGGGGTATAGCTCCATGGAACACTGAGCAAGGGCTGGAGAGAAAATAAATTCCTCCAGTTCTGTAGAGGTTCCCTGAAAACAGCCATTGAAGTTCTCCTGAAGGACTGCGAGCATTGGCTGGGAAGGAGAAACATCAGAAACAGAGGAGATGGAGCAAACTCCTTGAAGTCCATGCTCATGGCTTTCCTTTCCAGAGCCTCTGGGGAAGAAGCAGTGATTGAATCCAACAAATTGCAACCCATTTACACACGGAGAGGGAAGCAGGCGGGACTGCTGGCGACAGAGCCAAGGAGAAGGCAGAAACTCCTCAGAAGTGTGAGAAAAAATGTCCTCGATGTGTGGGAAGAGAGGGAGAGGTCAGACAGATAATGCTGCTGGCTTCTGTTTTGTGGTTCAGGTCTTTCCACGTTCTGACTGACTGTTTCTGACATGAGCGCGCCCTCCTTATTTTAATTTAACTGTAAGTTGTGTATAGCATGCTGTTAATGCGTAGTGCCTTATTTTGTAGAAGCAAAAGGTTCTGAGCCCATAAGGGGGTGAAAAAAAATCAATAAATTACAATAAAAGTGAAAGAAAAACATTTATCTGGCAAGCAGCAATGCGGCACCAGCAGGAGAAGCAGCCGCCATAAGTGGGGAGAAAAGACAGGGAAAAAAATAAACAAGATGTCTCATTTAAAAAAAAAAAAAAGAGAGAGAGAGAATTTAAAGTTAAGCACATGTTTTTTTTGCAGGAAAGAAATAGTGAATGAAAAGAGGACAGTTACATGGAATAATTCCCCTTGAAAAGCTTGGATAAATGGGAAGGAATATATCGTAAACAATAGCTGGGCTTTGCTGTGTGCTAAAGATGAGTGAGAGGAGGAATGAGAAAACACCACAAAAGTAAAGCAAAAAGCAGCAAGCTGCCTTCCCATGCGGCTGCTTCCTCAAAAACCTCTACCAAGCAGCCTCTGAAGTCCAGATTTCCTTGTGGAAGGGAAAAAAGACATTTCAGCTGGCTGTCCCTGCCCCAGTAAAGACTGAGGAGGGAGGACAAACGTGCTGGATGGTACTGGTGACACAGTGATGTATTTCGATCTTGGTTATTTCTCTACCATCATCTCTCTATCCCAAGGCCACCAGACCGGTACAACCAGAGGTCTCGCTGCCAGCCCTCCTCCTCCTCCTGCCCCGTCCAGGAAAGAGGAGAGCATCCCACTGCCAGGGAATATCTACGTATTGCAAAGCGAATTTGCCACCGTCATTATTCTGCTGCAATCATTTAACAGCAACCACCCCAAAACTGTGATTTTTCAAGGAGAACTGGGATATTTTGCAGCCTACTTGCTTCGCCAGAGTGCTGGGAAGTGTCCTAGGTTGAGGTTAGGTGCTAAGGACCTGATTTCCAATATTCCTACCCATTGGCCCCATTCAGAAAGAAACTGGGAAGTCCGCCTGACTTCTCGTTTCACTGAAGTTATACACACTGGAGTCAAAATGAGGGAGGAGGCCTCACCTTTAGGCCTTTACCTGTCACCTTTAGGCTCCAGTGTTAACAAGGCAATAGAGGTGCTACGAGGCGCCGCTGTGTCAAAGGTGAAAAACACACTTTATCTTCCTCATCATGCTATTGAGATAATTCCAAAGAAGCATGTGCATGTCTATATTTAACTCTTGTTCCTTTTTAAAAATAAATAAAAAATAAATTATCCAGCTCATACAGGCAATGAATATAGGCCACAGAATCCAATACACAGCAGCAAAAGTACTCCATTATTAAGTCTGTAATTGCCAAGAATTAATTTGCTAATTGCATGCAACTAATCTGCGTCCTTTTTGTTTTATATCAATTAACAGAGTAATTAAAAAAAGCAATCTTCTTGATAGTTCCTCACTGGCAGACTTAGCCCAGCAGAGCTAATGAAAGAGGGCCACCCTTTAACTAACCTCATTAGTATCTCTTCTTTTGTTAAACATCCTACAAAAAATAGTTAATTTTGCTGCATGAAAGTCCTTGATGTTAGACTGCTAATGAGGGGGCCACACAGCTCTGATTGGTGTTTGTTTGGAGAGTGGCTCTGCTCATTGCAAAGGAAATGCTTGTTCCCTGCCTTGCTGCCCTTTTCAGGGACGGAGAGCCAGGTAGATAGCCAGAACTGTGTGCTGGTTAGAGGTTTATAGATATGAGCGGTTACCAACCCTTTACAGTTCCCTCCAGGTCAAAGAGGAAATTTGTTTCACATAAAAAAAAAAAAAAAGAAAAAAAGCAAAAATGCAAACAGGAGAAGACCTGCCTGCAAGAAGAGAATGGCAGAGATACAGCTATTTCTAGGTTATAGTGCGAAGGGATACTGCTCTGACAGCGGAGCTGGGCGAAAAAAAGAAAGAGGAGTTTCCAGCTATTGCAGAGATGATGCACTGGAGTTTGTACACATGGTGTGAGTGATCCATGCAGGGAGCAGCACAATGCAGCTCTAGATGCTGCGCAGGCTCATCCGAATCACGAACGGGTGGGTGGGAGCTGGGGAATGCACAGAGACCTGCTGGGATTGTCATTACCTGCACTTATGAAACCCTCCGAGGATCTCTGCTCATCGGCAGCTCCTAGCTTTAAAAAAGCCCGTGCACAAGGGGAGTTGAAGTGCTCGTCATGGATGCTTTTCTAACGTGTTCCTGTCTTACAGCGATCTCACACCTTTGAAGGATGGTGGTGTACATGGCAGTGATGTCTAAAGCATTTTAAAGGTGCTGGGCAAGGGAAAAAGTGATTAGCTGTAGGGGAATCACCAAGAAGGTGGACAGGAGGACGGGTGTGAGGCTGTGTCTGTGTCACTGTGATTCAGAAAGGAAAACCTCTGCTCTGGTTACAGAAAAATACATAGTTTTAAGTCCTCTCACCTGGTTGACCATCATGTGAGACTTTGTATGAAGCATCTGTAAGTTCAGCTGGGCACCGATCAGAGCCTGTGTGCTTGGTACTGCCCTTATTTTCAGCAGGATAAAGGCCCACAATTCCTTTTTTTTTTTTTTTTTGGCTGTTGTAAGAGATATTCTATAATATTCTATTGTCCAAAGGACAGCTCACGAGGAGAACTGCACCATCACTAGTGTAGCAGATTTGCACTTATTCCCAGGGCTGTGGGCTCTTTCATTTTGTTTGCTTTGCTTTTAGAGTCTGCTGGGTTAGGAGACCCTTGTGCCAATGTACGTGACGGGGACATCTCATTCCTGCCGTGGTGGTGCACCTGGAGCTGGGGACTCGATGAGCTCCTCGCTCTGGTTTAGCACCCTGCCAGTCACCTACCTCCCTGTCAGCCTCGTCTGAAGGTGTTTGCAGCTCATGTCCTGCTTTTTTCCGATAGCTCCTGGAGCTGAAAACCGTCCTTGCTGTAATGAGACCTTCCACCAGGAGGCAAGTCGGGCTTTATAGCAGCACAGCAAAGAGCAGAAACGGCTCTAGCCAAGAGCTCTCTTTCCCCTCGGTCCCGGATGATGCTTGGGTACCAAAACCACCAGGAATTTATCTCTGAATACATCAGATGAGACTTATAAACTTTTCCTTGAACTGAATTTCTAGATTTACTCAGTAGATTTAGTGAAAGTATGGGTGTGCGAGGGTGGGTGTACAAGGGCAGGCGTGCAAGGGTGGGCGTGCAATGACAAATCAGTATGCAACAGCAGATGGATGTGCAGTGTCAGATGGATGGGTGTGCAATGGCGGATGGGTGTGCAAGGGCGGGCGTGCAAATGCAGGCATGCAAGGGTGGGCATGCAACCGTGGGTGGATGTACAAGGGTACATGTGCAAGGGTAGGTGTGCAATGGTGAATCAGTGTGCAACGGTGGATGGGTGTGCAGGGGCGGATGTGCAGGGGTGGGTGGTCAGTCTTGCGCACGCACATGTGGCGGGGGCAGGTGGGGCTGGCAGGGGCCCAGCGCCCGGTGGGACCCCCTCCCACCAGGCCGGGTGTGACAGAGCAGCTGAGACGAATTGCAAAACCTCCCACTCCCCTGCCCATTTGTTTCTTATGAATGCATAATGAATGCTAATGAATTCCTCACTTGGGGCACATGGTTAAGACATATAGAGCCCAACCTTGCTACAAAGAATAAAGACCTTGATGTTACACAGTGGGGGAGGGCTGGGGGGAACCCAGCGATTTGTGAGCCGAGCTTGGGTCAGCGGGACTCATCCTGCTCCAGCCCAAGGCCTTGTTCAAAGACAAGGGCTGTGGCACCTGGAGAGGGAGAGAGAGATTATTTACTTCCCTACTAAAGGAAAAGCGAACATATCTCCAGATAAGTGTTCTGGAGTCTGAGAGCTGCCATGAGGTCAAAGAAAGAGGTTTGCTCTTTCCTCTGGAGAACTGGGGGGTATCTGAAGCGAAACATTTCATAGTGGTGCAGAGGGGAAATGGATACACAAAGATTTAAAAGCAAAGTTGGAAAGAACCAAAACCACCCTCAGTTTATGCTTCTTTATGTCGGTTCAGCCCTTCGGCTCCTCAAGTGAAAGGAATGATGGAAGGTGACATGGAGCACCTGAGGTGAGGAGTGGGTTTGTGAGCAGATTTCTGCCTTCCTGCCTGGAGATCTCAGGTACTAAAGTCTCCAGGGTTAGTGCTGCAAACCGTGGGCTGTGCCTCAACCTTTCACAACCCAATATATTTGGAAAATACTGAGAGACTTCACTTTTAATCGGAAGAGCTAAAAACTCGATTCGCCAGGCAACTTTGGATCTAGTCAAGTGCTGCCAGTACCCCAACAAAGCAAAGATGTACAGACCAAGATTTAAACAAGCTAGCTTAGATCTCCTTACTGGACTATATGCCAAGCTACTCCTGGCTGAGTTTTGGGTCTGCAAAGAGCTCAGTCCCAAGCCAGGCAGCACTAACCTGCTCCAATATTCCTCCATGGGTTGCTGTCATGTCTGTGAGATATCAACAAACATGCACCCTGATGGCCTGTCCCAAAAGGGTTAGAAAACACCAAGAAAATACTCAAGGACATTCAAAGTATTCAAAAAACGTCTGAAGAAACTTTCACCCGCACCAAATGTTCTTTCAACACCAAAGACTCTCACAGGACCCTTTTGGAAATCTGCAGCAGACAGATTTCTGAGTGAGACTACCTCTCCTGAACAGCTGGGGGATGAGATGACACATGAGCTGGATACTCCACCATCAGCATTAGGACTTTGACCAATGTGGGTGAAGGTTTGCCTTTTTCTTCGCTATTTTCCAGCCAAATCCATCCACATCCTCTCCCCTAAACTGCAGCAGGAGTGATTAGATGGATGGTTTTGTAGCACATCGAGGCATTGCTGTCTTCTGCCGTCCATCTCATGCCTTACAACAGGAGCTGAGATGGGTCAAAACAATGTAGAAAAGCAGTGTTTACCGTAGCCTGTGACTGGTAATTTATCAATGCATTTCCGAGAACAAAGCAACCCAGGTACCTCACTGAACAAGCGGTGAAAAACAGCAGAGAGAGAGAGAGAGCTGGAAAAATTTCAAAGTCCTTCTAAAAATTAAAACCTGAAAGCCGGCCAAGTCTCAGCAGCCGAGCGGAGGTGCGAGGCATTTAGTCTCCGGGGTGGGCAAAAGCAGCCGACTGCCGTATGCAGTGTGCATCAACACCTCTTGACACTTATGAACATGGGGCTGGTGCTGATGCCCACTTGGATGAAAGAACAGAGCAAGATTGCCAGCCTCGAAGCGGGTGGAAGGGAGGGATGATCTGCAGCAAGATGCTGGGTTTTCTTTAACCCTCTCTCACACAAAGAGGCACCCAGGCACCCGTTTGTGTGGCGTTGAGATGTGGAGATTTAAGGGCTGCAAACGTTTGAGCGCAGGTTAACTGAAGGATGGATCTGGGCTAAGCCCACGGGAGGGCATCTGTGTGGTTGTGTGTTGTGGATACTGGTACTCAGTGCTGGGGGAAAAGAGGTCTGATGGATTTCTTACAGCTCTGACTTAATTTGTGGAAATGCTTGAGTTTGCTGGGAGCTGTGGTTGTTGAGCAACTCTGGAAACTCACGCCCTTTGCATCTCCCTCTGTACTTTACACACAACTCAGCAGCAAGCCCCAACTCCTGAAAAGCAGGGAATCATGCTGCCGTTAAGTTTCCAAGCCTTGATGACTTCTTTCTGCAAGCCCAGAGAAGATACCGTGATCACCTAAAATAGCCCTTTGCAATAAAAATCGCGGTAGGAACAAGAAGGTTTCAGTAAAAGCTACTGATAAATGCAGGCTCAGCTTGGAGTGTGTTTTAAGTCCCTACACCATAAATACAAATTCATGTAGGTGGGGACAGCTGGGGTGAGTTTGGGTCATGGAAGCCTCATCAACAGACAAAGAATCTCTTTAGTTTGAAGTGCCAGCCTCCTTCACTTCCCGACTTCTCAGCTGTGGGTTTTTTTGGCTTTTGCCAAATCCTAAACAAAACAACAAAGTAATCCCAACCTGCGCTGCTCTTCTCCGTCTTCTCCCCTTGCATGAGGCTTCCCCAGTGCAGACCCACAGGCTGGAGCAGCAGCATCCCACTCCCTCGGAGCTGGACGGGGAGCTCACCCAGGAATACTCCCCTCACTGCCACATTTGGATGACAGACAGCTCCTTTGCGTTATCCACTTCTTCCCAGGGAAGCCCCGTCCATCCCTTGGGCATCCTGCATGGTTATCTGCTATCTCAGGCTGCTTCTCACCCCCTCACTCCTACGTGCTCCCAGCAAAGCATCACTCCTATACGTTGGCCCCACTTTAACTTCTAGTCATGCTAGCTCCTTCCATAATTTGTTTAGAATTACAGGCCTCTGCGATGCAAAGGGACAGTCCTTCGACACCTGCAATGACCATCCTGTGTGGACATGGACCAGTCCAGCTTGAAGCCCCCACCAGCCCTGGGGACAAGAGGCAGAAACGAGCATCTCTCCGGGAGAGCAACTGTCCTTACCCCAGCTGCAACACACACCGTGCCTGATCCGTTGTAATGACATGAAAATGAATGGAATAAACTGACTGAGTGGCATTGTTATTAACCTTTGTTACCTCAATAAATCACACCAAAGAGCAGCAATTACTCCTGTTTCTGACAAATACTGGTTACGCAGTGGGTTCCCCCCTTGCTCTCGGTCCCGTGCCCTCTTCCTCACTCTCACATCTGGAATCAGGAAGGTGTGGTACATATCGCAGTATTGAAAGGAATAAGAATTAATACCAGCTCATAAAGGCATGTAATGGATAGTATGGGGCTTCCATGGCATCCATCTACTTCAGTCTTAAACCATCTACTTAATTCTTAAGCCATGTACTTCACTCTTAAACAAAGCAGTGGGTTTTTCAGGGGCTCTGCATCCCTGGGTGGATCCTGGTCCTGGCCCCTAACCCCAAACGCACAGCAGCCTTCATTCATCCCTGTGTGCACAGATACGGATATGTGCATTTCTTTTGCATTAAGCCTTGGGTCTCAGGAATTACTGAATGAAAATGCTGGAAAGTAAAATTTACCCTCGTCCAAACTGTTGTCCAAGGTGTGAGTCAAGCTTTTGGCCCCAAATCAGCACTAGCAATCATGTTTTCTCTGTAGCACTAACTTGGCTTGAGTTTTCGTCACGCACTCGTGTCAACACTGATACGACTTTAAGAGTTTGATGCTGCGCCCAAGCCAGCTAATTTCTGAGGTCAGTGCCATGCTTTCAGATCGATAAGTGCAGAATTTTGTCAGCACAAACAGCCTCACAGCAGAGTGCTATCCTTGCATATTTAAAGCTATTTGGGAAGAGGACCTTTCAACGAAGGTATTCAATGAGACTTAAAAATCAATTCTCATTTCAAGAAACTGGCAAAGTATTGTAGCAACCGTTGTTAAAATGCCTAGATTAATAGTAAATTGGAGTTGACAAATACTTTTTGCATTTTTTAACTTTGTGGATTTGTTTTCACAGGGGACCTGATTGTGAACTCAGGAGTTGAAGACATGTTTCTTTAAAGAAAGATTCAGGATTACAATTCAATAAACTTTGAAGGACTTTTTGTAAATATGGCAGAACACATATTTTATTTGTTCATACTTTTGTTCTTCAGAAATTCACAGAAGTCACTTTGGAGATAGTAAAAAATTCTCTGGGTATTTCCAAATTTCATGCAATGGCTTATTTCCTCTCGTATAATTTCAGCAGTGTGACAGCGCAGGGAACTAAAACTGGAAATACTCAGCTCTTTCTGAAGCGACCGCTTGTCTCGGTAGCTTTGCTATCGCTCGATCTGCAATGAGACCCAACCTTTATTTTAGGTCAGCTTGAATCTAATTTAGGAAAGAATCTTTGTTTTATGGATGTCTTTGTGACTTATGTGCTCGGCGTTGATTTTACTCCCTCGATCTTATTAAGGACTTATTATAGAGTGAAGATGGCTGCAGAGTCCATGAGGAGATGGGAGAGGTGCCCTTTATTGCTAGCAAGGGGTGTGTGTGCGAGATAGAAAGAGCAAAAGGGAAGAAAACTGGACATAAATCATCCCGAATGCCAGCCAGCAGAAGCTAAAACCCACAGAAAAGCAAGATTATTTTCTTTTTTTTTTTTTTTTCAAAGAGCAGAGGATCTGACCCAAACTCTAACAGCAAGTAGTGACTTCAGCAGGTATCAGGTGTGTAAGGAACGGCACAGGACCTCTTCCCGACTAACCTCGGCGACCTGGTTCCTGCACTTTCATTATCCTAAAATAATCCTTCCTCTCCTGCCTCCCCCACTGCTTCTGAAGAAAGGAGGTGGGATTTTGTCATTTCCCTCAGCATAAGAGGAGCGGGACTCGTTTGGGGATGAGGTGGCTGGAGCCCATGTTTTCTTCCTTTTCTTTTTCTCTGAGGCACGCGACAGTTTGCAATGGGAGGACCGGGTGGCTGCAGGAGCGAAGTTGTAAAAAAAACCCACCCAGTCCCACATCACAATGACTTTTCTTAGATGATAAACATAATAATAAAGCCCCTCCTAGTAGCCAATATGATGCTAATGCTTCTTAGCTCTGTCAAAAGTGAAAACAGCTCCTTGCTGTCAATTACTGGAGGGACAGCTGGAGTCTCTCCTCTCACTGTCAGGATGCAGACATATTGCATGTCATCAAGAAGGTAACAAATTCACCAGGACAGCATCACCATCTGTCACCAACAGAGACACCGCCGAAACAAAGGGTCAGGCTTCGGCGCAGAGCTTGGGCCTGATCTTACCCCGTCTTGCTCGTCCGAAGCAGAGGGACGCAGACGGAGCCGCCCCCCAAAGCCCAGCATCCGTCCCAGGGACGCACAGGGGAGTTTTGGTTTATGCACTGAAGGGACAAGCTTTGAGTTTTGCAATGATTTTCACCAGAAACCCTTGTACTGAAGCCTCCAGACCCTGCTTATGGGTATAAGCCACGGCGTGAAACACCTTCTGGTTTAGCGCTGTCCCTCACCCAGCTTCCACCTCCGAGTGCAATGTTTTCCACTGCGACCTCCTTACGCATGGGGCATCTTCCTACACACCCGACTAGATGCGTTTGGGCTACTCATAGGAGTAAAATGACAGGAATCAGGCTGTAAGTCGATTTGTTTGGGGCCAGATGGCTGATTCCCTGCATTATTGAAGTCTGACTGCCCTGGATCGGCTCTCACAAGGAGATGCACACCCACCCTGGGAAGGCGTTTGCACTGGTCCAAACTCCACACATGATCTAAAACTCAGTAAGATGACAAAATATTCTGTGATATGTTTTGAGGTCAATTTTGGTATTTTATCAGCTCTCCAAAAACTTCAAAAAATGCTCTTCAAAAAAACCCCTCAATTAAGAATGCCATTTTTTAAAAAAACATGTTTTTGAAGATGCTGTTTAGGAGAATAGTGTAAATAACGTAAATTATTTAAGTGATTATTTTTTTCTAGCATTTATTGTTGTGCTATTTAAAAATAACCCACATAACTCCATTCTTTCACTCAAGCTGAGGCTGATTTCCAACTGATGATGTGCTAATTATTTCAAGAGCAAAGTTTATTCTTGACAGAAAAATCATTGTACTTAAAATCACATTGAGTGCTGAGACTTCAGATTAGTCTGAAAGAAAGATGTTTCTGCAAAACTAGCCCAATGTGACAGTGCAACATGTTCACGTAGCTCCCGTGCTCATGTCACAGTATTAATTTGGGATACCCTGCGGCTGCTGGCAAATGCAGCACAGTGGGGTCCAGCTGACATCTGGGGATCCCCTTTGGGTTTCCAGAGTCAGATGGCAGCTTTCCTGTTTGCTATCACTTGCAAGATCACAATTTACAATCTTAAATATCTCGGGTGTTATTTAGAAGTTAGCTCAGGAGTCAGTCAGGTGAAGGAAATGAAGTTACCTGGAATAAAATAACACAGTTCAGACTTTGGCAGTTATTTGGATGCTGCTTTGCTCTGGTCCTGCAGAACTTCCCTGCAAATTCTGCCTCTCCCTGCTCTATTGCACAGTAATAATCCAAAATAAGCACAACTGAAGTTAGATCTTAATTCCAAAATGCAGCAAAAAAAAAAAATTGACTTGTTACTGCTCTTTCTTGATGTGCACTGCTGCTTCTGAGATCTACGACCAGCACAGAGTCCTTCAGGGAAAAAATGTTACTGCAGACATAAGGATATGTTTCTAACGAGGAGAAATAGCCCATCTTCTAGTCCCTCTGGAACACCTTTCATCCTCATCCCAATGTGGGATAACGTCCTCCACTGAGCAAATCCCTCCCCGAGAACCAAATCTGGGCAGTTTGCTGAAACTCAGAACCTGACCTCTAAATCTGAACCCGATCCTGCCTAGAAACAACCTCAAAAAAGCTAATTTAGGAAATTATATCGAAGTGGTGCTCCTGGAGGAGTGTCCTGGTCTGCTTTGGAGGAGTCATCTCGGCACGGAAACCGCCGTGTTTAAACCGCAAGCTGCAGGTTTAACGGCATTGAATGGATGGAGCCTGGGCCACACACTTGTGGTTTTAATTCTCTTGTTTGCAAAGGTTTCTGCAAACCAAAGCAAATCCTGCCCTGGCTGCCCGGCTTAGTTTGCCCTGTGAAAGGCTTAGAGCGGTATAAGGGTATTTTATCTTTATGGCTACATAAGAAAAAGGCCAAATGATCAAATGCTCCATGTCCCCTCGGTTCATGCTGGGCGGCTGACTTCACAGTCGGAGCTTGCCGACTTTCACAAAGCCCTGTGTAGCTATTTTGGAACTAGAGCTGATCTTTATGCATTAACACGGACCCAGATTTTAGCAGAAAACTCACATCTCTTTTGAGCTGCTGCTCAGAACATTTTGCTCTCTCGATCGTTCTGCCTGCGGAGCCCTGTAGCCACCACCAGCAAAAGAGAAATGAGAAACCCGATGTTGTGCTTTTATTAAACGGAGTGGAAAACTTCAAGAGAAAAAAAAACTTTGCTTGAAAGCAATATCTGCACTTAGATGTTGTCGCAATGCTCCTGCAATATAAAGGCGTGCTGAAATCCAGCCTGTGCTGCTGTCCTGAGCTTGCACGGAGGTGCTGCCCCCACATCACACGCGATAGCAAAGCTCCGTAAGTGGCACTGAATATAAAAATTGTTTCTTCCTCCAGTGAAATGCAGCTGCCTCTGGGGTGGAGAGAGCAGTTGATAAAAATGCAGCTGTTTCATTAGTTTGGACAGGGAATGGAAAAAAATCGGAGAGCTACAGAGGAAGTCAGGTGGGAAGAACCTGATCTGAGGAGCTGCTCTAAGGAAAGATTTTTTTTGTTTGAAAACAAATGGCTTTTCAGCGTAGATTTTTGGCACTGGCCACATTTTTCTTGCTGAAACAATTGTGACATTTCCATTAAAACTTTTCATTTTAGCTCATGATTTGATTCAGTCCATAAAAAACCAGGAAACATTCTGATAAATCTCATAAAAGCCACATACATCTTTTAAGAAATACATGAAAAAATATTTAAAACTAGTAAGAATTTGGGTAATTCTGGGTTTCCCCAGTAACTTGAGCAGCTACAGTAAGCAACAGGCAAATAGAAACGTCAGAGTTGTATCTCTGAGGACTCACAAACAGGGAAGACGTTGGCTCTGAGGGTTTCTGCAGGACAGCTAAGCCAAGGCATGTTGTGCCAAAGATGCGTATGGGTGTAAGTGTTGTTAGAAAACAGGTCTGTCTAGTGAACAACAAATCTATCTGCCCTAGCCTTGAATTATCAGATATCTCATGGCTAAATACAGAAGAGTCACATACTTGGTGTAAGTTATAAGTTCTGGGACTCTGGGGCATGGCCCACAATTAATCAGTGTTTCCTGCATCTGTTTTATCAGTGGTTACTGATAAAAATATCCTCTCTAGGAAAGCGATTGTTCAGTTCTCCTATGTGACTTTAATGTATGAGGTGAGCAGGCAAGAGCAATGGTTCTAGAAATATTTCCCTGCACCTTGAATATCCATGTTGATAAAAAGGGGCGAACATAGATAAGTGCTCTTGTTAGCAATTAACTTTTTATTTTTTAGTCAATTAATAAATTAGTTTTCTAACACATTAATACACTAGAGATGTGTATTTCTAGGGGTTTTTTTTCCAAATAATTTTCCACGTCAAGTCCAAGGGGCTTTGCTCTGCTGACATCCAGAAGACAGAGATTCATACTCAAGACTTGGGGCAAGATTTATCAAAGGCAAAATGAGTAGATTTTTTTGACACTTCTCCTTGATGCACTGTATGCACTTTCACCTCTTAACGAACAATAGTAATGGTCACTGCAACGCGACGGCACTGGAACTGAAAAACACCCTCCCAGTTTGCTCCAGTTAGGGCTGTTCACAGGGAGATGCAGGGAAGAAGCAGCTCACATCTGCTCACGTATACTATGTAAAAGACCAAGCACACAGCTAATGATTTTTTTTTTTAACAACCGTTTTCCATAAAGATAGATACATATCTGAAATTTGTCATCATATTTTGATATTTCTGTTTTAATAGGCAACTTTGCACACAAAATGCAAGTGTGTTTTATCACACAGTCTGTGTTCATGAAACTGCCAGGACTGGGAGCCTTCAGGGGATGCACGACCACATCGTCGGATTTGTGCTTTTTTTTAATTCTCATGGGCAAAATTCTGCCAGTTGCAAACTTTCCATTTCAATTATTTACACGCAGAAGCTACTATGTGATTTTGCAGATCTTTAGAAGAAAAAATAACAGATTTTTCTTGTTCCCCAGTACTGAGATTTTTTTTTTTAAGTCTCACAGGTCTAGGTGCAGTTTACACTAAAAACCAAAGAGAATTAAATACCTAATATACTCAAGCAAGTTCAAGAAATCCTATTTTAGAAGTTTTACTTGCAGCTGATGTCCTTTCCTCTCCAACAGACAGGGACTAACCATATCTGCACACTCAGAGATTAATTTTTACTGCAATTTAAAAAATATCTTGGCACCTGAAGGTGCATATGTCCACACTGTGACTTGTGAAAGCTCATGAATGTCTTCTTTAACAGCAGCTAAATGCCACAAGTTTTGAAAGTTGCACTAGACAGTTCTATGAATTTTCAGGCAGAGTCTTTACAAACATGGGTTAATCTTTGCAGGCATGAATAAAGAAGAATGCAGAAAAATACTCTTCCAAAGATGGTTGCTTTTGAAAGTGCTACCTGGAATCCTCAATAATTGTTAAATTTATTTTGCTGTGGTTGAGTGTAAAAGACAAAACGGGGGCCTGGACCTTACTCAGGCTTTCCTACCAAGTATCTCTACCAAATTAGGAATTTAAATTGAGTCTGAAACAGCACTTTGTCTGCATTTACAGACGTATTGCCCCAGGATAAGAGATGTAATTCTCTGAAATGAAGAAAATTAAATCATTACCCTCTTCACCCAAGCCTTTCTGCTGTTGGAAAGTTAGTTTTGCATTTAATGAATATGAGCTCATGTCCTTCTAATGAGTATGAGATAGCTGATGTAATTGAAAACTTAAGCAGGGAAAAATCATTACAAGTATTTTTTTAAATTAATTTATTTTGTATATTTGCGTTATGAGTGATAGCTACCAGCAGAGTAATGGGGGTGGAAAACCACAATTTACTCAACAGACAATTCAAAAACACGTGTTGTAATAGGAGATTCCCCATATTTTACCTGCCTGAAGGAAAGAAGCTGGAGGAGTTTCCTGCTGTACTTCCCTATGTCTCTGGGAGATCCCAGGCATTTCCTTACTCCTGCCTTCCTCCTGCTTCTTGCTGTTATGAACCCATTCTCATATTTTTTGTACTCCCTTTTCCTGATGGAAAACACCTCCTCTGCCCCTTGTTCCAGGACTCTCAACCACCCCGACATTTGGAAAGGCATCTGCAAATAGAGAGATGGGGAAGGGATAACAGCTCCCAAGCTGGCATCCCTCGACAGTCACATAAATGCCTTCCCTCCCACACTGGGCTGTATTTCAGTCTGGGTTTTTACCTTCCTTAGGGCCAGGAACTAAACAAGAGCCCAAGGAAATCCAGGGGAGAGCTACTGCTCCAGGACCATGTTTCCAGGATGGCAGTGATGGCTGCAATCTCGACAAAGAACGAACTCTGGCATCCTCTGCTCATTGTTCAAACCTTCAGCCGATGGCTTTGGTGCTCCAAAGACTAATGGGACTGATTGTCACTGTGTTCCCATGTATGAAATTGAGGACAGAAACATGCATTTTTAATAATGAAAGGACATGTAGGGGAAGGGCAAAAGAGGTGCTGGGGAGAGAGAAAAGTGTTTCATAAGGTCAATGTGATTCATAACAGATCCATAAATCTCTACCATTAACTGGCAATGCCTTTCTCCATCTTTTTTGATATCTTTCCCCAGGTTTTGACAATCCCCATCAGCCCCCTGCACATTTACCTCTGGACGCCAGCCTTCATCCCAAGGCCCATATATCATTTCCAGACAGATTTTCTTCTCTAAGCTTTTTGTTTTCCTTTGATCTTTCTCTAATAGTTAGATATTTTGTGTTTCCTTGCTCTCCCATGAGTAGCTTATCTTGGCTGCCACCATCCACAGCAAAATACCTGTCATTAACGTCACTTTAAATGCCGATATCATTCTCCTGATAGTACAAAAATTTCCTCCTCATTCTCATTTCAGAGGCTGTCCTTGAGATATAGAGTCATAGAATCTTTTACATTGGAAAAGACCTTTAAGATCATCGAGTCCAACCATTAACCTCACACTGCCAAGTCTGCCTCTAAACTATGTCCCTAAGCACCACCTCTACACATCTTTTAAACCCCTCCAGGGATGGTGACTCCACCACTGCCCTGGGCAGCCTGTTCCAATACCCAACAACCCTGTTCAGGAAGAAATTGTTCCCAAGATCCAACCTCAGCCTCCCCGGGCGCAACTTGAGGCCATTTCCTCTGGTCCTGGCGCTTGTTCCTGGGGAGCAGAGCCCGACCCCCCCTGGCTCCAAGCTCCTTTCAGGCAGGTCAGAGATCAGAAGGTCTCCCCTCAGCTCCTCTTCTCCTGCTGAACCCCCAGCTCCCTCAGCCGCTCCCATCACACTTGTGCTCCAGCCCCTTCCCCAGCTCCGTTCCCTTCTCTGAACTCACTCCAGCACCTCAAGGGCTTTCTTGTTCTGACAGGCCCAAAACTGACCCCAGGATTCAAAGTTTCAAGAGCAAAATTAGAAGAGAGAGCAGGTAAAATTATTCTGAATTTCCCTGGAAAGCCCCAGTCATCTATTTACGGGCACTGACTATCACAAAGCTGTGTTTGTGCAGTTAGCATCGTGCTCCACACATCACCTTGTCCTCGCGGAAGAAGGTTTCCAAAGTAGCTGAGAGCACAAGTTGAGAGCATAAAATCTATTTCTTTGCAAACTGCAGAACTGATTGAAGATTTTACCAGTCTCCAGCTTTCCTTTCCTTCCTGCCAACAGCCGGGAGCGTGCGAGCGCTCCCTAATCAGTTCCACGCCGTCATCCATCTCCTACCTGCAGTCACTGGCAGTTTAAACTAACCTGGCTGGTTTTGCCCGAAGTGGATTAGGGAGCGCATGTACCATCACTCCTCCCCACAGGGCTGGTAATAGCTGGGGAAAGTTAATGTCTTCAAGTAGCATCACTTGATCTGGGAGAGGATAAATTTTTGAAACAGTAGCCAGGGGTTATGTCCTGATCCCAGCGCATAACTTATCCACAAATTGGCTTTCTGGAAAGAGGCAGGAGTAGAAAAACACCTCTATTTCTAAGCAGATTGAGCTGAGATATAAGAAGGTTGCAACTCTGCTCTAGAGCTAGATCTGGACAGCGATTTTTCTGCTCTTCATTTCCATGAATGCCCAATTTAAAATCAAATGTCAGTCCCTACTAGCTGTTCAGATTAGAACAGACGCATCTGGAAACCAAGTATTGCCCTGAAAGCCACCCAAGCTGGCTCTGAAGTTGAAGACGAGGGTGGAATGTTCTTATCCCAGAGCCAAGGCTGTCACTGCATGAGCACAAAAGGCAGTTGGTAGGACATCAGCTTGTGGGAGTTTCCTTAGTTACCATAAGGAAAAGTTAAATGTCACAGTCTCCACTGGCTCAAATCTATGAGAACAGAGATGATTTATCTGAGCTCAGATCTGGGTTTAGCCACTGATCTAAATGTGAGGCTGGAATACGGAGTGTGCAGGAAAAGTGAATTTGTGTTTTCTAGGGTGAAACTAGAGAAGTCAAGGCAGCAAGTTTTAAATGAAGTTGGCAGAAAATAGACCAAGGCAAGTTCAGCCTTGGTCTTCATGATCCATGAATTAATTTGTCTTTACCAATGTTTTAACACGCGTAGCTTGCTCGTATTAGCTAAATTTAACTGAGAAACTCTACATCCCAGGAGAAAAGAGGCATAAGATCTATGAAGCAGCAATTCTGGTCTTACTCTCATTTCAGCTTTCTGGCAACATCATTGTGATCCGGCTGAGACCCGATTCCAGAGGTGCGAGGTGACACACTGAGGTGGCATTTCCAGGCGCACTGACCTGCATCTCCACCACCTGACAGGCAGCATCACCTAAACCTTGCACCTCACACTCTTTTCTCTGCTGACCAGAAGCAAATCAAGACATGAGCCTGGTTGAAAAGTTACTGGCAATTTAACAAGATGCTAATGCCACCGCCAGCACTGAGACCTTCGACAATATTTTTTCTCAGTCTAAAATCCACCTTTTCAAAAGTCAGCAGCACTTTAAAGAGGCAGAGGAAAAAAAACCGGTACTCATTAATCATTCTGCCACGACAACACTACAGGGTGATTTCGGCTCTACACCTTTCCTCACAATAGTATGCAATTTAATTGCTTTTAAAAAAGCTTTAATGATACAGACCAAAAGCTGATCTTAGCAACATCTTTTCTACTTCAGTGGAATTAAGGACACAGTTGGTAGTTGACAGAAATGAGCAACTGAACCACTTCAAAAAGGCAAATACATCTCAAACCTCAGTCAGGCTAAATGCCACGCATTCTGCAAAGGTCCAGTGAAACACCTTCTAACTATTCTGAATCCCAAATGCCTTTTAACTTGCTGTCTGGCCAATGTATATCATTTCAGGGTGTTTTGACCCAGGACCTTCTTGTCTGTAAGAATCTGTCTCTGAGAGGCAGGTTCTACAGATGGAAAGAGGATGGAGACACAGATGCATGGTTAGTAAACTGAAAAGACAAAATGGATGAGGCCACTGATAGAGTGCCAGAGAGTCTTTATAAAAGTTAAGAGTCACAGACCGCCAGGTGTTCAAATAAATGCGGTGTGTATTATCAGCAGATCCAGCTTTCCAGCAGCACTCGGCAGGCTGGGTGCTGGTTACACAGTGGGCACTTCACTAGGATTGTGTTAGATGCCAGGAACCCCTCTGAAAAAAGCAGATCTGGCATTGGATCTGGAGCTGGACTTTTCTGCAGGTCTGACCTAGATCACTGCAATCCCGTATAGATATTGCAGTGAGTTAATCAGACGAGGCGGTGTTCGGATGGGGTGTGCAGACTTCTTTTATGAGAAAACGTGGCCAAAAGTCAATGAATTACTTTTGTATTTGTGCCACCAGCTATTAAGCTCTTGTTTTACGAGTGATTCAGGTCACTTCTACTGTCACCAATTGCAATGTGTGTGCACATCCAAAGTAATGAGTGGGCTTTACCTGCTGAAGGGCCAAGCCTTTGTGCTTCTGGAAATGTCTGATGAACACTTCGCACACAGACTACTAAATGCATCCATGCTTTTCTATCACTGGGCTTTGTGACCAAATTCTCTGGTCTCAGCATGCCCTTTTCTCCCCATGTGGGATTTACCACTTATTTGACAGCTTCTCAGGTTCTGAGATGCCAGAGCTGGACAGTCTTGCTTTAGCATGCTTTCTCAGGGAGGGCTTTACTGAAATGTCACAAGGATTTCTACCTCTTCTAGATTTGAAGTAATAGTGCCTTTCCCACCTCGCTACCAGGAAAAGCAGAATTTCTGAGCACTGGTGTAGGAACCAGACTGAAGCAATGGCATCACAGGAGCGAGAAACCTGCCCAGCGTTGCATGTGGAAGCCAGTCCCTTGAGAAAAGTGCTTAGAATTCAGGCTGGAGGCACGAAGAGGATGAAAAATGTCACTTGTTGGGGATGAACGGGGAGAGGGGAGGAATTTGTTAATAAAAAGAGAAGCCTCGTTGCATGCAGCTTTGCCTCTGGAAAAGCATCTGTGACCATCTTGTCCCAGCCAGAACTGTGCACTGTGACTCTGTCCAACCCACACAACATGCTCCAAGTCAGAAAGTTTACACCTGCTCTCCTTCACAGCCTTAGCAGAGTTAAGGCCAATTTAGAAGAGGTTACCTTTTCTAAGATGAAAGATCTTGATTTCTTTAAGAGCTATGCATGAAAAAATTATTTGTTACAGGAATGTACACAGCAAATTTACTGGTAAATATTTACCTCAATGGAAGACATTGCTCGTATGACAGAGTTCTATGTTATTTTAGATAGCACCTTAAAAATTCCTCTGGGATCACTTTTTAAAAGGGATGGTTTCAGTGTTGATAGGGCTGCCTAGAAGGATATATTCAATGCAATCTATATATATGAGTGCTTTATAATATTAAAAAAAAAATATAATAATAATGCTTTGGGAGTTGCAGGTCATGGCCAGGTTTTCCTTTTGAACCAGGACTGGCAGTGAGGGGGTTGACACCACTCTGTGCTGCTGGTTTCCAACCCTCCCAGTCTATGACTGAGGAGAACACAAGCATTGTCTAGTTTGTCCTATACAAAAGCCCCAGACTTGGTGAAGCCAGGGAACTTCATTATTGCTCAGGGGTTTATAGAAGTGTAGAGAGCTCTGAAGGCCAATGGCCCAGCCATGCTCCAAAAGAACAAGAAGCAAAAGCTGCTTTTTTCAGATGAGCTGGTATTTTTAGCTGGAGAGAGAAAACAAAGAAATGAGGTAAGGTCATAGAGCAGGTTGATAGCAGGTAGAGAAACAGAGACCTCTTTGTCCCAGCTGGTGTCCTACTCACAACAAGGTGTCTCCACCCGGAGCAAAGCCTGTCCTAGAAAATTTGGCCCCCGCAAACTTTCTTCCTATGGCTTTTATTTCATACATGGGATTCTAGGCTCACTCTTGTGCCACAGTATTAGTTTAATGTACATTTATTTTGTATACATTATCTTTCCTTTCAAGCACTTCAATATGTTTGAAAATCAGAGATAAAAAGGGATAACACATTATACACAAGAACTCCCAAAGAGGCAGCCACGGTGTGAAGAACATTGAATTCCCATATGATATTATTATATTGCCTTCTTTGCTGCACAATGTTACAGTAAGTAAGGGGATTATCTGCTTGTCTCCCAATATATATATGAGGAACAAAAAAGAAAAAAAGAATTGCTTTTGTTTCAGTACTTCTAGTCTATTTGCCCACAGGAAGACAAAATCCTGCCTATTCAAAATTCTGTCCTCCTGCAGCATCACCATCCTTTCTCAAGAAATCATCTTTATCCGATTAGAGGAAGAAAGGAGAAGGTAGGGCAAGCTAGGAGATCACTCAGACGCTCATGATCATAACTTACACATGTATCTCCTTCGCAGGATAATAAGTCTTCAGGTGGGCATTGCCCTTTGGAGGTGGTACATCTTCTAGGGCTTGTTCTTACCCTGGAGTCTGAGCCCTCCCTTATTGCTTCAAGTAAAGTCAAAGAGGAGAGCATCCCAGAAACTGGAGAGAAGGTTTAGGTCCTGTAGGTAAATTCTGGTGAAGGTGTGTGTCTGTGACCATGAGAAAGACACGGGCAAAATATTTCTGGATTTTCCAGATGTTCCCTTGAATACTGGCTATTGAGAGCAAAGCAAGGAGCAAGGCTGTGCCAGCTCTATTGCTTAGGAAAGGAGTTACAAAGCAATGAGAAGAGCCTCCCTGTTTCTGAAATCCCATCATCCAGCTGCAGGGAGGTGGAGCACAGCTGGAGAAGATGGGCCAGCACTGGAGCAGTTCGAGTGCTTCAGCATTTGGAGTTGCATGAACTCCATCTACAAAATGTCACCTTGCGCAAAGGCAAACCATAGCAGCTGGATATCGCAAGGTAAGGAGAAGAGATCATTTCTCCCACGGTGCCCAGCTCCTTCCAGGATCAGGCCCTCTCACCTGACATGCCGTTCAGCCTGGTGCCTGACCTAGTAATTAAGATGTCCTGCCTTGTCTATTAAGTGTGGAAACCCTCTCCCGCTTTACCCCAAACATTAATTTAGAAAGCAAAATGCTAGAGTGACTGCCTCTCTCGTATAATTTTTTCCCCCTTCAGATTCCCTTGCTTCCTTTATTTAGTGCCAGCAGAAAACAATATGGTTCCTTTCATTGTCTTCTATTAAGACTTCCAGGCAAGGGGGGAGATTATTACTGTTCCAGCGTGTGACGACATAATAGGCTCCTGTCCCAGAAAACAAAAGTCTTTGCAAGACGATAAAGAGACAAGTCCTACTTATGATGTCACCAAAAAGACAGTAGTAGAAATAAAGAAAGGAAGGGGGGGGAAGGGGATAGGAAGATAAGAATAAACATCTGTATATTGGGAATAACAATAACATTTTTTCTGCCTTTTATTTCTGAAAGCTGCCTTAAATTGTGCCTTGTACAGAACAGAAAGGACTTTTGTGTGTGTGTGTGTGTGCATGCACAGATGGATTTATAATAATAATAAAATCCATTGAAATGCAAAGTTTAGGATTTACCCCCTCCTCCTCAAAAATAAAAAAGATCAAATAATTCTTGACAAAGAAAACCGTTCCGGTTCTATTTTTTCCTGACATTCTCAAGTTCTTCCACTTCTTTAACCATGCAGAGCAAAATGTAGGATTCTTTCCAAAAGAGACATATGTATATTTCTGGAAAAAATGCTTTAGGGTGCTATAATTAATAAGGCACGTGAACAGGAGGAATCAAATATAGGAACTGATTTGCCTTCAGTGCCAGTACAACTGGGATGACGGGAGAGTCACTCATGGGCTGTTTCCAGGAGGACAAGGCAGGGAAGATGTTGGGTTCCGATCAAGCCATGGACATATTGCGGGGATCCCTGTCCTAATGCTGCACCTGAACCACACAGAGAAATGCCCTGCAGAAGCACGACCCTGAGTCCCAGCAGCATCACGGTTGTGCTCTGCACCCCACTGGGATTTATACTTGGTCATACCAATGACAATGCTGGCTTTATACCAGAATATCTGGGTTTATACCAGCATCTCTGGGTTTAGACCAGCAGTATTTGTGCCTCTGTTTAGAAAAGAAGGGTGAAAATATCTTCATACTTTTAACATTAGTTTGAGTTATATATTAGTTTGCATATGGCTTGTTGGCTGCTGGTTGCACGGCGAGATCATCATGTTTTCTGTTTTATAAAGAGGGAAACCAAGGCACGGAACGTCTCTGGAGAGATGGAGCAGACAGAGGCTGCTCTGGGTCTACAGGGATCCTGAAGCAGAAGGACAGATCAGAGTGTGACAAATCCCGGTCCTGTGCAAGGAACAACAACGTCACTTCCCACAACTGCTGTTGTGGGGTCTGCAAATCATTGCTCCTCACAGATTGCTGTAAACCCCAACATAATCAGCTTCATTGCATCAACTGCTCTAATGACGGCTTCTTGCTCTTGAAGGCAGCATTATAACAAAGGTGGGCATTATTTGATAAATAGAACCAAACCATGCATTTACATCTGATTTACCTTCTCATAGCACGGTTATTCCTAAGAGTTGCACAGTGTTATTAGATCTATACGCATGTGTATTAATAACAACAATTGTACTTGCAATTAATTTTAAAGCCCACCATCAATCTTTCTTAGAATTCAATCTGATGCACAGCTAGAGGGAAGGGACGTGTGCACTGAATTTCATTTTAACCCCTTCCTTTTTTGTTTGCCAACATTGGATTTATGGCAAATAATAAACCACTGCGGCTATTGCATTTCCAGGCCAGGCCTGAAGAGTTAAATTTGCCATTGTGGGGAGATTGGACATCATCAAAACCTAAAATATCAATAAGTAAGCACAGGAAAACAATGCGCTCCTCCCTCACGTGACTGATGTTACTAGCGGAATTAGGAATTAAATACAAGATTAAAGCCACCATTTTAATTCATCAGACCAAGCTGGTTATCCGTACAGCCATCGTAAGCAGGTGGCCAGCTTGCTGGCTACCATGGACACAATGGCCAGTATAATGCAAAGTGGACCGGGAGGTAATAATTCAGCCGATAACCCCTGACACACGTATTCAGTTGCTAATTCTCTCTGCGTGCAGGAGCTGTAACCGACGTTTAAAGATGTGCTATGATATTTAAAGCCTAATTTATTCTCTTTATTAAAAATTATATCAAACAATATTTCACTCTCTCTTTTGGTGAAGATTAACTGTTTATAATCCTTGTGTGTTACGTGGGGCCATAAACATCACTCACGTCAACTGTTGGGCTGGGGCATCTGAGGCCCTTCAGATTAATCGTTTGGCCATTATTTGTTAACGCAGACGAGGTATCATGGAAGGGAACAGCCTCGGTTCTGAATCAACTTTATGCCAAGTACTGAAAACATTTATTTCAATTTGAGCATTTCTAATGACCTCTATATTTTCAAGCTTTTTATCACAGATAGAGAAGTATTTTTCAAATTTGAGTATAGAAGACTTATTCTTAGATTTAACAGCCACTTTACCATAACTGGATTCTTTGTATACCTATGTATTAGAGCACTATCTAAGCAACTACTCTTCCCAGGCATCCAAATGTTCAGCAACTTGTAAGGTGAATAATTGGTGCAAACAGGCTACAAATACCATGGTCCAGCTGCATCATCTGAAACCCCCACCAAGACCTGAATGAGCCACCAGGCAACAGTATTTCCAGTTTCCCTGGGGAATAGAATTGTTTTTTCTCCTCTGAACTGTCTTACACATTTCCTTGTGCATCTTTTTCCTTGCACAGAAAGCAAACCTCACTGTTCAGCTGTTTTAGCCTACAAAGAGCAGTGCTGATCCTCCAGGTACTCCACAGGTCTTCTGATCTAGCCTGGTTGAAAAGAATCATAAAAGTCTTGTAAACATGTGTGGAGTACCACTGTACTGGCTAGGGAATTTCTAGGGAAATAAGGCTATTTCTTTTAGTTGCTTGTAGTTAATGAAATATCGTTATTAAAGCAGACCCGTCCTGTTAAGGAGGTGAAGTTTGAAATAATAAAATAGAATTAATGTAGAAATAGTAATGAACTGCCCTTCTAAAACACAATGAAGAGAAGTGATTGGAAGTTATAAAGCGAGGTACCACCACCTGCAAGGGTGAAACCGAACACAACCTCTCCCAAAATTTCTGTGGAATGAAGATCAAACATTAATGGAACAATACTGCAATGTGGAGTTGTGAGGGGGAAGAGACATTTAGACTCCAATTTAGACAGTTACAGAAGCTGTAAGTGCCTGGGACTCTCTTTGGCTTGATGTTGGTCTACAGGATTTCAGAGATCTCTTCTAGCCGCATTTTTTATTTGAAGGGACCACAATAGTTAAACTGCATCGCACCTCCCATGCCTTCTTTTCATTTATTTGTACGTCCATATTTCCTAAATTTTAACCCGCAGAGAGTGCTTTGATTTTTCTGTGTGCCATAAAAACCCACCGGCTCTGGAGGGATCTGCTGGCTCGTCACGAAAGGCGCAGATGTCAGGAACTTCCCGTGAACGACAGAGCCGGCGCCGTGGGAGCACACAGCTCCATCCCGCACCGCTGCAGATCCGGAACCGCTCCACTAACTCCAGCACGTTGTACCCGGGCTGAGGGCAGCAGAATTTGGGCCATGGACTGGAAACAGTAGGATAGTATGCTTTTTTTTTTTTTTTCCCCAGTAAAACTGAGCTGGATTTGAATGGCTCTTACAGCTCCGCAGCCCCATGGGTTTACAGCAGCTGAGCGGCTGCGGAGCAGCTCTGGTTTCCCTTGGCATAAAGGGGATCCTAATTCAGAGTCAGGAAAAACAGGCAAGCAAATGAGCTAGTGAACGAGAACCCTCTTCACCCTTCATCACTCTCATCGTGCCACACAGCTTTATTTTCTTCTCCATCGGAGCAATGTTAGTAAAAAAAATTTCAATAAAGAGCATGTAGATACATAATGCAAAACCTGTGTTAGTGATGGTAAATTTGGATGTGTAATATACATATCTGTATACAAATATCCATACTTGGCTATACGTAACCCTTCAGTTCCATTATTTAGGCCCTTTTTCTCATTTTATCATCTCAGTTGGATGCATGTAGCCACCTGGAGCCACAAAGTCACTTACACACCCATTTTAAGTGCACTTTTGCACAGGAAAGTCACCCAGAAGAACAGTCCCCTCACTGCTGGCACTGCAGAGGTGACAAACAAAGGCGGTTACTCATCTCATGCAAGTGGAAATTTGATGTCAGGAGATTCAGTTTGAGATCAGGAGAATAATACAGGTCCCTCCTGCTCTGCATTGCTAAAGAAGGAAGAGATTGAGCTGGAGCTCCCGGGACAAAGGGGCTGTGGCCCTAGGATTTGGTCCTGGCTCTTTCCTGGACTTTGTGTTTCCTCTCCCCATCTGTGAAATGGGGACAACTGCACTTTCCTGAAAGTATGACAGCTTATCTTGCAAAGCGACAGAGATAAATAGATTAAAACTGTGCTGGTGGAGAGCCACAGAGAAGAGGGTCATGCAACAGCCTATTCAGACAGTTCCTATTATTAATATGTAAAGCTGTCATACTTCATAAGATCACATCCAGTGTAATCAAGAGGATTTAGTTCACTAATATAGCGGCAGTCACACTAGATAAGATTGCTTATAGGGATAAGAGTGTACATTTGTCACTCCATTTTAATTAAAAAAAACCTTAATAAAAGGTTGTAATGATAAACTGATAAGCAATTGCGTTCTCCCCTTCTCCCAGTAGGTTACAACACAAAACTCATATTGCAATTAGAAACCACCATAAGACACCATAGGACATATATCAATGTTGGCTCAGCAGCACAGAGTTACTGGTCACCCCACTTTATACGTTCGGTTGCTGCTAACTAGATTTTTTTGCCCCCCACCTTGATTCACAAATCATTTTGCCAGACAGGGAACAACCCAGAGTGAAGTTAGTAACACATCCTGATGTTATGACTAAGTGGGAAAAAAATCCTCTCTCCAAAGAAAACTAATTGAAAACGTAAGTAATTCCAGCAGGACAGCCCTGCTGCACACTCCCCCTTGGAAAGTAGCGGCTCGCTCAGTGGTAGCGCTGCTAAACACTCCCCCTCGTTAGCTGAGGTGTTAAAGCGAATCTCTTCCCCTTTTCGGGAGATGAATTATAAAATGGTGTGATCCAGAGCTCCAGACTGGTTGGATGAGAGGTGCATGTCGATTTATACAACCGAGCATATACGTTCCTGTAGCAGCATGAAGAGGCATGCTGCTATTGAAATTTCAGATCATTTTGCAGCTGCAAACTGTAATAGCAGTAATAATAAACCAGAAGCTGTGCTATCCATTAAAAAGAACCCCAGACACTCTAGCATGTTTGTTTTGCCTCTGATTTTAAACATTCAGTGCCAGCTGAACTTCTTGTTCACGACTCATTAAAAATGCCCTGCATCTTTTCATATGCACAAGCTACTGTGTGTATCCAGAGATAAGCGTGCAAGATGGAAGGAGGAACAAAACCCGAGCTCTCCCCTCAGTTAGGTGGTTCTCTCCACCTCGCTGTGCCTCAGCTGCTCAAAGGGCAGGATGGAGGCGGTGGCGTCTTACACACCCTCGTAAGGCAGATGCTTTTCTACTGAGAAAAATCTGGAAACCTTAGAAATGAGTTGTCTCAGGTATAACCAGGCAGGGAAGGTGGCTGATTGCGTGTTCTGTCGAAACACAGCTGTGCATCACTACTGGGATGCAGCACCGGTCTGAGCTGCAGCACACGGATGGTCTCCCACTCCGGTTGGAAGAGGGTCTGAGCTCCTGCCCAGGCAGAGACATCAACAGTCAAAAGTCCCGAAACTTTGCTTGCTGCCTCAGACACATAAATGATTTGTTTCAGGTCACAAGTGCTGGTGTGTTAGACGCAACCCAAAACTTTTGCCTAAAGAGTTTCCCCATGCCACACATGCTGTGGGTTAGAATCATAGAATAGTTTGGGTTGGAAGGGACCTTCTAAGCTCACCCAGTCCCACCCCTGCCATGAGCAGGGACATCTTCACCAGCTCAGGTTGCTTAGAGCCTCATCTAGCCTGGCCTGAGATGTCTCCAGGGATGGGGTGTCTACCATCTGGTTAAGACTGTGCACAAAGCAAAGCCCAAGCAAACCCCCCCTGCTCCCCCAAGAAGGTGTCTCCTCCTTTCCCATGTCACGTTCTGCAGCTTTAAGGGAAGGATTTTTCTCCCTCACAAGGTCTCACAAGTGTTTAACTTCATTACTCAATCTGTGGAGGAAAAGCAAGACCTGCACGATGGTTTGTGCAGCGAGTCTGTGTGATTTGTAAAGGTTCGTGGGAAAAGAAGCATTTTGCTCTAGGTTACTCAAGAAACCTTGCGCTGGAAACCCTCCCTCCTGAGTCCCCGTCAAATGCCTGAATCCCATTAATAAGGGCAGTAAGAGAAAGCCACACTGCCACTATTGCAATTTAAAAATCCATGTGCACATTTAGGCGGTGACAAACTGGGAACAACCCTGGGCAAGCAGCAGCCAAATCCCCTCCGTGCTGCACTGCAATGGTACAGAGCCTGGTTCCTGCGCCTGCAACACCCTCGATGCTGCCTCCGACAGTGCTGGGCAATTAACTGAGTATGGTCAACCAAAAAGCTACACCAGGTTTTGTGAACCTGAGAAGAGCACTACCTCCCTATAATAGGACAGAAACATTTATCAATAATATTTTCTTGCTTAGCTGCTTTTTTTTCCCGAAGTGTGCCAAATTAACACAATAATGGCAACGTTGTTTTTTTTTTTATCTCTACTTTTCAGTGAATATGAATGCTCGACTCTGGCAGGGCTTAACTTTGTGTATGAAGAGGGAAAAAAAAATCCTGGTAAATATGTTGTTACTGATTTAAAAATCTATTTGTTCAGTAATTTCTGCTGGAGCCATCATTATCTTGCCAAAGCAGCTGTTGGAATATTAACTAGACACAGCAGTAACAAGTGGAATATAATTAGCACTCCTTGTTCCAGTGAATTTTCAGTTTTAACTAGGAACAATTTGCAATGAATCTCTGTGCTGTTGTAATTAACTTAACTAATGCACCACACATACCGACGACTGTACTGAGTACTGTAGGAAATCACTGAGGATTCTGCAGGTGGGGCAAAGCTATTGCTTAATTCTGGCCAGCTATTACATACCCAGGATATCCCTCCTTGCTTTGCAGTGCGTTGTCTGCAATTAAAGACTGGCAGCGTACATTTGCAAAACCGTAAAAATGAAATTACAAGGAAATATTAATGCCTCACACTTGGTTTTTTGTGTGTATTTTTGCGGCGTGCACTTCTAATATACAAATTGCTTTCCAAGCATTAAGACTAAAATGGTGAGGGCAGAAACATGTACATAAAAGCAAGGTTTCCTGAGAAAAGCTGCTCCACAAGCCCCATCCTGCATAACCACGTGTACCATTAACTTTTACTGCCACAAGTAGCTCTTTGCAGCTACTGGCATAAGCCAGAGCAGCCAGAGATGCTGCTGGTAATTAAAGTGGATCCCTCTCCATTCTCTGGTACCCACCAACACGCTGCTGACAGCATCCTCTGGAGCTGACCTCCCCTCTTTACAAACACGTTTCTTGCAGCCCCATTTCTCTCTTACTTGTTTTTACTCTGGAAATTGGCATGAAACCACAATTCTACAGTATTTCTGTAATGGGGAAATTCTTCAAAGGGCTTTGTCAGCCCTGGGAGCTCACTGGACCAAACCCTTGCCTGAATCAGTCGGGGTTTAACCACCACACACTGCATCCAGCCACCTTCTTCAGACTGGGTAAACCAGACACTCCATCTCCATCATCTTCAAACTATGTGAGCTTGCCATGCCCTCCTTGCCAAAGCAAAACTCTCAGGGCAACAGATCAGATTTAAAGAGTTACATTGATTTAGGAATTTTTCTTTAAATACTTAGCGTGCTGTAAAGAAGAAATTAATTTTAAAACCTTGAGAGCATAAAAATAAAACAGATATAGAAAAATAAAAGAAATAAAATGGGAAATTTGCTATTTTTACAAGCAATCTGCAGGCTACAGCTAGCAAGCCAAGCTGATACTTAGTCACCAATATGGAGAACAAAGATTAAAAAGACATAAGAAATGTGGAGGGGACCATAAAGAGGTGCTTTCATTTCTATATATATCCTTTCTTGCCTGTGTTTCTGCAACAGAAGGGAGTTGGGAGATGGTCCATCTTTTGGGCACCTCCATCGCAGCCTTGCAGGCAGGACGGGATGTGCTGACGGGCTCTATCAAAGCCACCTACATCGCATGAAAGATGAGCCAGGGATGCTGTAGCTCAACAGACCTTGTCACAACCTCTTTAAATCAGGTGTGATCTTCCGAAACCCAAAGAAAAATCTCACAACCTAAAACTATAACCTCGCAAAAAGCCCTTTGTCGGCGCAGCATACAACATCACAGAAGAAGGCAAAAAGGAAATATATTAAGTCGTGCTGTTGCAAAACGCAATTCTTGACATCTAACTCCTGAAACGCGAGTGAGGTGGGCTCCTCTCGTGCTCTTTAAAAAGCATCACTTCGTGCTTTCTTGTCTTTTTGCGTTAAGATCCCACACGCATAGCTATTCATCCCCTCAGCACACAGGAGCCAGATTGTTTGCCGAAGTGTAGATGAAAAATTCATTCTGTTTTGAGGATGTTTAAACATTCAAAGCAGGAGTGTAACTGGCTGCTGGGCAGCCAGCTTAGCAATTGCTCTCCAGCTCAGAGTCTCTAAGGTTCAGGCTGCAAATTCCAAACCCTACCCATGGTCAAACAAAATTGTCAGAAATTTGACTCAGATTTTTTTTCTTTGCTTTGTTTTTAATAAGGATTTTTCGGTTTATAAATCTATCTACACTGTAGCACTTTACAGTTTATTCTCCTGAGCTTGACCAGGGCTGTTGTGTAGTAAGTAATGAAAATCTTGGAGTCCAAAGGGAAACATCTCCCTGTGTTTGTATGTGTGTGTACAAATACATATATTATTTTGAAAAATGAATTGAGAGACATCCCTATGAGATCATGTTTGCAGGCTGAATTTCCTACCCTATTTTTTTCTACAAGACTAAATCAAGACGTTTATGCTACGGAGGCAAAAGATTTTAATATCTAACCCTTCCCCAGCCAGTATGTTCTTGCACACACACAAAACCAAGGCAGAAAATCACATTGCTTTCTCAGCAAATACGTGTTCCACCCCTGCAAAAATGGTGTAATCTGTTTTCCCTGTAACTGGAATTCGTGATGTCAGGGATGCTGATGGCAATGTCAAGAAATCAGCTGAGCCTCTGATAATGGCATTTGCACATTTGACTTTTTTTATTCTTCGGGCTTTATGATTTAAAATCCACAGCTTAATCTGCACCCACCATCTCACATGTGGACTGTAAAACGCCCACATATCCTGACACAGAAACAGCAAACGCTCTTCTCTATTGTCAGCCATTGCTGTCTGAGGCCAAAAGAAAGAGGTCACCCATAATAATAAGGTCAACCATCACCATGGTATCTGAGCACCATTTGATTTAAAGAATGATGTAAGAGTCTATGGAAAACGTAGAGGCAGCAAAGGGAAAGCACTCAGAGTAACTTCAGAAATAATTGCAATGCAATTAAGACATGCCACCAAAATGAATATTTCAGATCAAGGTTCATCTGCGGAGAGGTTGCCAGTATTATAGAAGTTAGAGACATTTAGGCTTGATTAGGCTCTCGCACGAAACTCAGCAGCCAAACACACAAAAATCAATGGATTTATATCGGTAAAAATCCACCCTGAGAGGAAAACCTTGCTTAAAAGGACATAACTGTACCCATCAGCTGCTCTGCAGGCTCTGACATCGATGGGCAGCCAGCGCTGCTCGGGATCAAGCTCTGAAGCTGAAATGTTGCTGGACCAAGGGAAGACGAAGCTGCTACACTTCTGGAATGGGCTTTTCACAACTGTGTCCAGATTTGCAACAGGCAACACCTTCAGCTCAGTTCCTTCAAGTTTAAATTAACATGGGAAACTGCACCAGGAAAGATGAGGGTGATTCCTTTTGTTACCGATGCCTCATTTAAGAGGATTTTTGCTTTCCCACTGATAGAGCAGGTGCAGAAGTGTGGTGATCCCAGGGTGCACCCACCGCAGGGGCTACTGGAAGAGGAAAAGGCAAGGATCTTGCTAGCAGGCAATTCACAAGTTTAGCTGCCTCACCCCATCGGGGAGCAGTTGGTGTATGCCTTGAAAAATGATGCTATTTCTGCTAAAAAGGAAAGAAAAAAGGGAAGGTCCTTGATGCATCCCTCTACGGCCGCTGCCTAAATCCTGTCCTGACCCTGAGCATCTTCTCTCATCCAGCACAGGCAAGGACGGGCTCTGCTTTCAGCAAACCAGCAGCCCCAGTGAAGGCAGCTGGGCTTAAGGACAGGTTTAAAACAAAAATTAAGCATGTTTTGCTTAAGAGCTTAATGGTTAAACGTTTGTGTGAAGGGGATCGATTCTGGCAGCGCTGGCAGCCCAGTGGGTACGATGCCGAAAAGCACTGAAGAATTATAAGCACAAGTTAAAAAAAAAAAAAAAACACAACAAAAAAACAACAAATACAAAACAAAAACCAGCACAGGGGGAGCAGCTTTCAGAGGCTGCTTTTCCCAGAACCGCGCTGCAACTCTCAGCAGCAGGATTGTTGTGAGCAGAGACGTGGCTGTTTATCTACTAGAGACGAGAATTTATTTTCCACAGGGCAAGTGCACCTCTAGGGAAGCCTATTTTGGATATTAATGCAGGTTTAGCAAGCACCATTATATGTCAAACTTTGCTGGTATGGAGCTGTAAATACGTTTAAAATTCTCGTGACTGAAAATCAGGGATGATGCTCACTCAGCCAGGCAAAGGCCCAGCCTGAAGGTAAATATGAGCATGGGGCAGCTTTGTTGCCTTTTTATGATCCCCACCGTACAGTAGCCTTTGAAGTTTATTATGAAATATTATGATTTAAGTGACTACAGTAGTTCATGAAAAATGACCCCTGTAAATGCTGCCTGGGAAACTAGATTCAGTAAATTAGCACATTCCTTAACAGGATCCTCCTAGCTGGATATTGTATGTTAACTTAAATGTGCCTAAATAGTTCAGTAGCCTATACATAAAATCTTTAAATGATTATCCTGTTAAGGACTATTATTGGAGTGGTTTAGTCTTGTGCTGTATCATTTATGCAAATGAGAGAAAAACTGAAGTTACTGTTAATTTTAGACAAAGTGCAAATAAGCTTTTCATTGCATATTAATGAATTGCTAATACCACAGCTCTTCCGGCCCCATCTTTATGCAGATTATAGTAATGCTGTTTGCACAGTTGTATAATTTGAACTTTTTCATTTTGAAGCACCTAGACCAAGACTTAAAATCAAAACCAAACCTGATACCCTGCAAGTTAAAACAAACAAAAACCCAAATAGTCTTCAGCAGAAATACAGAATTGAAGTTGCAGACGTGGTGAACACGTTCAGCTGACTATATTTTGTATTAAATATATAAAATTTATTTTTTCTGAGTGCAGTGTACAATCTAGCAGATCCAAACAGCAGCTCTAAAAGCATTTAAGAACGGACTAAAACCCATCCATATTTGAGATTATTCTTATTTTTAAGCACATTTAAATCCCACTGATTGCAGTGATGTATTGACATATGTTTCAGTGCCTCTCTAAAGGAAATATTTTCTTGATTCAAGACTTTAGAGAACACATCTCATTTTTGGACCCAATCCTGCAACCCATTACTCTTAACTCATACGAGCAACCCCTGTGACATGAGACTCCTTATGTCTGTGCAAATTCCTCAGGTATCAGAGTCAAAACTGCAAACAGAAGTGTAAATACTCACTGGCTTTAATGGGAAGAATATCAGGTCCACAGAGAAAAATAGAGATGATAAATGTGATCAATAATGATTGTAACTTGTTAAGTTATAACTTTACTGAAAACAATGCTTCCAGCTGTAAGAAAGGTGGGAAGAAATAAATGCACACTATTCCAGGAAAGTAATAATGCACTTTTATGTAGCTTCAGCAAATTTGATTCCAGAAGACAATCAACAAAAGCACTTGATGGATCTTAATTTTTTTAGATTTGCCTGTTCATTTTTACTGCTACCTGATGTAACAGCTACACAGTCACTAATGAAAGTTATCCTCATAAAACCATCTAGTTCATATTTACAACACTGCATTTGAATAAATATTAGAAAAACAGAGTCATGCAGGAAGAAAGCATCTCTTCTGGAAATAGCTTTTGGTGCAAAATGGAGAAGGACTGGCCCAAATCCACCTCTCTTCTATCAGACGGTCCCTAGAGAGAAGGGTGGATTTGCAGAGAGATGGTTTCTCCATAAGAGTTGCTGCTGAATCCAGATTTGTGACAGCAGCAACAGAGCTGACGGCACCGGGATGCGGTTTGGGTTCCATTTCTGGTACTGCCACAAACCTGCATGTCGAGTTGATGGCACACTGGTTGTTTTTCCTTCCTCTGTTGAAGGACATAGCAATCTTTGATAGCAATCCCTTGTGAAATTCTGTTGTTTCTATAGAGGGGAAGCACTGCATTCAGACAGGAGTATCATATATGTATTTTTTTTTTTTTTTAAGGAAATTCAAATTCATGGTTACAAGGGAGAAAATTTTGAATTTTCAGGAGCTCCCATCTTCCAGGGACTCACATGGAAACAAGTATTCCTTTCTTTTGCAACCACCAAACTAAATACAGCTTATTGGGTTTGAAAAAGTAGATTCTGGCTACAAAACAATCTGAGGACCTTAACAACAAAAGTATGTGGCTTTCCACTACCTCCATTCATATCTACATCATCCTGAGGCTGACAAAATAGCAGCAGCGGGCACAATTCAGCCAGGCGAGGGAGGTGAGATGCCTGGTGCTCCATCACCGCTTCACCTCAAATCCTCCAACATCTGTATTTACCCTGGATCATCACAACTGTTTCACAACCATTACCAGCTATTCGGTAAATAACGCGTGTGCTGTCTAACTGCATAACATACAAATGCTCAAATACATAATTAATGTGAGTTTACCCTTGAGAGCTGTTGTTGGTCTCCTGAGTAAGTAATAGGTCTTTTATTGTTTAGACTTAAAGATCTCTTGAGCCTCTTTTAAGGATGTGCTTTGAGCAGCTAAGGAAAAAAAAAAATGCACACAAGAAATCTATAGATGACTGCATTGGCAAAAAGCCGAAACTACCATCCTGAATTTGAACCAATAGCTTAAAGGTAAAAGGGCATTTATATTTCTTTGCTAATTCACAGAGCATCCAAACCCCTCACTATCCTGATTCGGAAGGATTACAGAATAAAATTCCTCTTGGCATCTGGGCAAACCATTTCTAAACGGCTCTGTGAAGCTGTGGTGACCTTCTCCAGCCAGGCTGGGCAATGACTTTGACCATGAGAACATGAAATTAATTCAAGCAGTGGTATGGGCACAGACAGTTCTTTGACACGATTCTAGAAACCCCACACAGGTGCTCCTGCTGTTCCATAAAAATCATTGCTGACATCCTGTCGGTTCACCCACATCCAACATTTTCATTTTTTATACACATAAAAAGTTAACATTCCTTATCTTCGATAGCAGAAGAGGTGGGAAAGACCCAAGATCGGCGCAGAGGTGACATTTGTGCATCATGGTCCCTGCTGGTAAAATTCTCCTTTACCCAGTTCTGGTATTTATTGATGTTAAAGCCACATTTAGGCCTCTCTTTCAGCCTAAAGAAACAGATTATATCTAAGCCTGCCTTAAAGCACCTTGGCTGGATGTGTGCAGGGACAAGTGTGTTTGCACATTCGCTAATTCTGGGGTCCCAGGGTGGCCCCAGGGGACTCAGCCACTCAGCTCATCTCAATCTCTGTTGAAGGCTGTGAACATCGTTTGGAAGGGTGTTTGCAAACACAGGCACGTGGGGTAGATTCCAGTTCTCACCATAGGCTTGTACAATAATTACCATTAGTATTAATGAATTTATGAGAGAACATCAATGGGGAATATACCCCAATGTATTTGATTTAAAAACATAATAGGAAGAGCAATACTGTGAACGAACACCTGACTCAAATGGAATTCAGGCTTTTCCTACATTATAACAATTTTGAGGAGGTCAATAACTGTTTACAAATACAGATAGCATTTGCTTTTGTGTTTCTTTTTATAAATTATAAAATTAAATTTCCACTGTTACTTCATTTGGGCCCCCCTCCTTTTATGTTTAAACCATGGCATTATTATAGACTTTATGGGAAAAGTAACTAAGAACAATACAAGCATCATAATGAAGATGATGTGCAGCATTTTCCACTGCATAATAAATGCATGTCCATATCAATGTAAAACATACAAATGGCAATAATTTAACACTGAATATTTTCTGCCTTTAATTAAAATAAACTAATAAAGATTTCAGAGATGCATTTGCTTTAATAGAATGCAGAGTTATAATTGGTGACCTATTTTAAGCAATTTAATTTCCCATGACCTGTTTTCCAAATTAACATAGTAATAGAAGAATGTTTATTGTGTTTGGGAATATAAGTTTCTCCTTCAAAGATGTCATATGCCTTTGTGATTTGATTTAAAGGTGTATTCTTTTATTAAAATGTTCGTATAAAGAGCTTGTAAATTATGTAAATGTTTCTTTTTATGGCATTTAATGAGCCTAGAATTTTAAATCAAAGCACAATCAAAGAAAATAAACAAGGACATCCTGAAGATTCAGAAGATCACTTTAAAAAAAGCATATCGGCTAGGTCATGCCAAATTCATTTGAATCCTCTTTTTCTCAAAGCATTCATGGGAATACTTTCCCCAACTACTTTATTATGTTCATGTATTTGTATATACACCTAAACACACCTATAGACAAAATTATGTATTTTACAGACACGAGCTCAATCTGCAGCTGTTTAGAGATGGCCCTTTTTGGAGTGTCATTAAACCCTTGCGGCATTGTGTGCCAAGGGCTGATTAGGAGTTATTAAAAATATATATATATATATATATATATTCCCTTGTGTGATTTTGAGGCACTTGAATTATTCACAAGTTGCATGAAGGGCCCATTTCCTGGGCCTGACACTTCTGCACCCGTGCGCTAAACACAGCTAAGAGCGAGTTCCATCTGATATTACAACAGAGCCCAAATCCAACAGTTGGGGATGGGTTTTAAATGTTAAATCCTCACTTTTAGAGAATGATGCAGTCTTTAAAATGGACAGTAATCTCACAAATTTTGGGGGAGAGAGAAAAAAAAAAAAAAAGAAAAAACCCCACCCACACAAGGAAACTAATTTTTTTTTGTTGTTAACTGATTTTAGTGAGCATTTTAATTTTCTCCTGATCCTTTTTCAGTTTGAGGGCAAGCTGCCCAATAAAATAGCAGACTGAAATCCTTTGGACTGCCACGGCAGAGGATGGGGAGCCCATGGGGGTGAAGGTGCTGCAGGGATCCAGGTAAACCTCTGTGCCAGACACCTCAAACCTCCATCCAAGTAATGAGCCCAGCATGAGCATCACGCAAAGACGCGTCCTGCACGTGTTACACTGGAGGTAATCCTGCTTTTCATTATGGGATTAGTGAAGCAATGATCTACAAGGCTTCAGAAGATCTCCAGTTTGTTTGGGGTGGGGAGGACAACAACATCAAATTAAGTATTCTATAAAAACAGGAAAAAACATTTGTCGTCTTCTCTCTTCTTCGTTCATAAGGAATATTGGAATTGTTTCAAGGGGTTGCACAGGGTTAATGAAATATGTCACCTCATTATAAAAACAGTTCTAATACTTTAAAATTATTTTATCATGTTGAAATGTTATAGATCAGCCTTATTTTCTGGGAAAAGGAGCCACTCCTCAATTCTTCCTATTGTTAAACAGGTTTGCTCATCATACAAGTATACGAACGCATCTATATATGTGTATATTTTGCTGCTTATATACATTCCCATAGCTGTGCACACACTATGCCACAGGTCTGCACATGGATGCAAAATACACGAGAACTCAGTCTCAGCCAATGCTCTTAAAAAGCCTTATTCCCTCTCCGCAGGACTCCATCACCTGAAAAGGTGGGAGAAAGGAAAAATCCCTCCATGGAATAGTCTCTTTAACGCACCACGGATGCACGTGATGTGGCCGAAAAAAATCTCTCCTGCCCTATGCTCTCTACACTATCTCCAAATCACTCGTGAAATGTTCGGGAAAGCAAAGGCGCATGTTTAACGAGAGGAAACTCTCATCACAGCATTCGTGCCTCCCTAAATATGCAGAGGAGCTGAGCGAGTTTAACAGGGGGTCAACGGCTTGACTAGATCTCTCAGAGTCGAACAGGACATCAACACCTAAGACGTGACAGCCTCCTCCTCCTCCAGCTCATCACCATTTCGTTAGGGCTCGGTGGCATTATTTTAGCAGCGCATCCCCACAGCAGAGGAGATGCTCTCCAACAGCTTGTTATAGCCCCATCTGTTAGGAATTTACAGCTAATGTATCTTATAACATGGGTTTTCATAGGTAAGAAAGAAGCATTTGGCCTGGTTAGGAGATCTCTGTGTTGCACTGTTTGTGATCTCACCGCCTAACACATTTGGTTTAGCATTTTGGGGAATTGGTATTAAAAATATCAATGATTCGGCCATCATTGATAAACACACTGAGAAGTTCAATAAAGATGCTTCAGCAGCAATAGCTGTACGGATATATAGACAGATAGATGGATGAATGTGTCTCCTACATGTGTTTCAAGCACGATCCCTCCAGAACAGTCTGAGCTATAAGGTATTTTATGTTCAAATCCAGGTTTTGTACTCTGACAATTTAAAATCTGCAATCTATGGAAGTGCAGGGTCTGAAGGCTGCTGGAGTTGGGGACCCCTCAGGCAGCTGCCACTGTCCCGGCTCCTGGAAGCATCGGGAAGAAAAAGACTAACCACAAACTATAAGAAATTTCCAGCTAGTTTCTGTTATATTATTTGCTCTTTATAGCCTTATAAAGCACCAAGCAGATGAATATTCTGCCAAGAAGATTCTGAGGGAACAAATGAAATGGATTTGGGTGGAGAAAGCAAGACCAAATCGGTCCTTTTCTCCAAAGACTAAGGCTAACCGAGTTCTGATTTACGTCTGCACATTGAGTAAGTCCTTCGTCCCTCCAGACCCCTAAAGCACCCGCTGTGCCCGTGCAAACAGCTCACCGAACACGCGCACCAGGATGGAGCCGCGATGGTTTGTCCCATGTCCCTCGCTGATGGGACACGGTGTGACCTCCCTGCTCCAGCCACCCCAGCAACTCTTGTCAGAGAGCAGGAAAAACGGGGAGAACAAAGCACTAAAACAGACAATAAAGAGAACACTTCAGAAACCTATCCATCGGGGATCTTTTAAAAGCATTGATTTCTGGGCTTCGAGAGAGGAAAAGGAATAATGTTTCAAGGGAAAAATAACAGCCCCCAAACCACAGACTTCAAGCTGCCTAAATTTCCTCTTGCCTTCAGGAGCCTTAGTCTGGGCTCGCTGTGGTTTAACACCTGTGCTGCTGGATCTGATCTTTCCAGCAGCAGCTTCACGAGGACACGGCTCGGATACAAAACCACCCAACTTTCTGTCATCCTGTTTTCGGAGGTCAAGAGGCCCAATGCTTCTCTCCCTTTGGTCCCAAGCCCAGGGCAATTCTACTGGCTCCTGTCAAGCACCCTCTGATAGAAACGTGAAAGCAAAACCCAGGCCCTTCCATTTCCTTTTTATTTTATTTTTAAAGGCTCTGAACTGAAAGTGGGAGGAAGGGGCTATCTGAAGATCTCTGTGTGCCTTCTTCATTCAGGGGGGAGCAGGGAAAAGCATTTTGCTGCTCTGAGGGTGCACAGTCAGTGATCTGAATGGCACATTATATAACACTGCCGAATAAATGCCAGACAGCCGGGATTTACAAGGCGAAACGAGCACATCAAAGTACCCCGGTGACGACACGAGCCACATGAACGCAGCTTGAGCCTGCTTTGCTGTCACTCCAGCATCTCCAAACGCATCCTTGTGCCAGCCTGCCTCTGTTTTATCTGTGCAACGAGTTCATCTCGCCCTCCCGCTCCCCCCCACCGAAAGGCTGATGCTTTTCTGGTCTGTCTTCTTCCCTTTTGGTACCTGCTCATCCCATCCCCTGCACCACCATTGACCTCTCAGGTTGCCTTTCCCTCCTACAGCCCAGCCGTGTTCCCACTCCTCTGCTCTTCCTTCAGTCCAGCAGGAGAAATACTGCTGAAATAAATCATATCGGGTCCTATATAGGACAAAAAAAAAATATTACTTCTGTGGTTACCAACCCAGAATATCCACATTGCTCTGCCTTGACCTTACGTGCCTTTGGTTAAAGGGATGTTCCATTATTAATCCAGCTTAGAGCTGGATTAACTTTTAAAGACACAAAAATGCCCGCAAGCCAAGTAAGGTGATATATTTTCGGCTGGTTGGAACTGGCAGGCTGCCGGGCAGGGTTAGCAAGCATCTAGAGCTTAGGAGAGATGCTTTTAGATATAAATCTCAATGAAAAACAAAAAAACCCGAAGAACAAAAAAACCCCACCCTCCCTCCCCCCCCCAAAAAAAGCAAACACCACAACCAAACCCAAACAAACAAAAAAACAAACCACAAAAAAACCTCCACAAAAAACCTCCACAAAACAAACAACCACCACCCCAACAAACAAAAAACCCCAAACAAACAAAAACAGTAAAAAAACCAACAAACAACCCACCCCAAAAATAGATTATGTAAGCAAGTAATAGCCAGCTGGTCACATAGGACAGTTAACATCCTCCAGATATATTTGTTCTCTATGAGAAATGCCCACAACAGATCAAATCTGCCCAGCCTGGAAAGCAGAATCACATCCTGACCTGGCAAGTTTGATTTTGAAAGGGGAGGGATGAGAGAAAGAGAGGGACGAATAGCAATTCAAAAGAGGAAAATAACAATATGCTGGGTAGAAAAACATTTAAGGGCTGATGTAAAGCCTACTAAACCTGATATCAATGGGAGGGTTTTGTTTTCCTCCCTTCAATAGACACTGGATCATGTCCCTAAAGAACAGTTTCCAAATGTGGCCACTCTAATGAAGCATCTAGAATCTGGATTTGGAGGCTAAAAAAAAAAAATAAAATAAAAAAAAATTAAAAAAAAAATCGCAGCGATTGCAGTCCCCCAAGTAGGAACTCTGCCTTGTTTGCTGTTTTACTGAACCCAGCACGGGGTAGGCGCTCCTGGAAACAAGACCTGTCTGGCAGGAACATCACCAGGAGAGCAGAATGATGGGTGTGATTAGTGAAATCTGGATTTTCACATTCGTCTGCACAAAGAGAGCTGAAATACCATCCTAAGACATCCCCTCACATTTGAAATAAGGTATTCAGATTCCTAAATGCATTTAGAATATTAACTCGTGCATCAACAGAAAGATGGATTTAACATATCCCTTAAAACAAACTCTTAAATACTTTTAATGTATGCCTCTCATGAAACTCTGTGCACATCTATACCCATGGATTGCTGCTGGCTGCAAAATACTTTTCCGTTGTGTTTGCTTTCATCGCTGCCTGAAAAAGGGATTTATGAGCAGGATACCTGTTTTTGACAAGCATCCTATTGAGGAGCTGAGCAGAAAGGGAGAGAGAAGACATTACAACCCATCTCTTCAGATGGCAAATAAAACAGACACTGTTGAGCTGCTACTGTTTTGCTCATTGCAATGAAGTTCCTTGTTCAGCATTAAAAGGAGATGATTCTTACTCATTTACCTGTATTACTATACATCAAAAATGTACAAGGAAAAATAGTCAGATGAGAAAAATTATCTTAGAATAAGTATGAGATAAAAAGAAATAGTTAAGATCTGCTATGAATCGTTCGAGTAGCTCCAAATATAAATTGACACAAACAGCAAGACAAGATCTTGCCTTTATGCATGTTGCATTTGTCCTGCAACAAACCAGACAGAACATTTCGCTTGGGAAGCTGCTTATGGAGAATTGCATCACCTCAAGTAAATCCAATAGGAGGCGAGGGTATACAGGGCAGAATACGCTCTTTTTCACCTTATGGAGAGCATATATATGTTTTAAAGCTACTTCGTGCAACTAGGATCTTTCAGCACGTAATGCTTCTGTTGAAAACCTACTGCCGCACCCAGAGGGTTTCACAGAAAATACTGCAGCCTTGGGACAGTCTGGGTCCCACAGTCCAAAATTAGGGCTGTAGAACACAGATTCCCTTGCAGCCCTCACATAACTAAGAGTGATTCTTCACTAAAATCGCAATTTTGTTACTGCAATACTGACAGTTATTTAAATGCACTTGGGAAAAAAAAATAGTGGCTGGTGACTAAGCCGCTATAAATCTATTTATAACAATAAGGCTGTACCACGCAGGTCAAAAAGCAGAATTTGGCATGAAGTCGGCGGCACTTGGGCTCACCTACCTTTTCTAGGACACGGCGCGCAAAGGACGGTGGTAACCTGCACTTCTGCTTGTCTGAAACTGCAGGGAGCAGAGCTCCTCTAACTTTGCTCACTCTGTAACTCCACAAATGCCTGAGCAAATTAAATGGATCAAATGCAGAAACGCAGCCTCGTGCGTCCTACCTGAGCTGCACAGCCGCTCCCCATCCCGGGGAATTCTGCATCTTTCTTCCTGCTCCTCTTCCCTTCCTCATCCTTCCCCTCAGCCTCTCCTCTTCTTTCAAAATTTGGGTCACCTTGCTTACACCAACACAGCTTTACCCAACAAAAACTGCTTTCGTGCAGGCTCCCAGGGTGAGAATAAAGTAGGGATTGATGCTATAGGGAGACAGACAGCTATCTGTGCGTAGGAATTGAGTTCTCTCATTCGGGGGGCATGTGTGGAGGGAATATGTAGACAAGTATTTATATTATTTATTTTCATAATGTTCCAGGTGAAAGTTCAAAACTTTACAAACATGCAATCTGCAGAAATGCATTGTTTTTCTTAAATGCATGAAGTCAAAAAGTATTTGCTTTCTGAGTCTTTAAAAAAAAAAAAAGACAGAGATAGTAAAAAAAAAAAAAAAAATGTTCTGCTGCTTTGAAAGCAACACACATTTGCATGTGCCCACCGCTTTGAGAGCGTCTCTCTGCCTTGCCCGAGGAGCATGTGCCTGCTCGAGTCCCCACGGTGAGTCGCAGAATCTACCATATGGAGGTCACCTTGTCCAGGTCCATAAATAGCTCTATTTTTTCCTAAGCGGGGAAGGGAAGGAGCTACTGAGAGCAATGAAAGAGGAGGTGAGCTCGCATCCGTGGCACCGACCGGTGCCAGGTTACAACACGCAGAGACTTGTCCTGCCAGCAGCAGCGATACCGTCAATCTGCAGGCGCAGGAGTCACCTAGTTCCACTGTGAAAACATGTGCCAGCCGGTTTTTCATTTCAGTTTTTGCACAGGGGTTTGGATGCCTTTCAGGAGCGGAGAACAGCTACTCCAGGAAAGGTGTCCTTGGGGAGGTGACAGCAACCCCCAGGCAAAGGGCTCTTGCTGCCGAAGGACACACGTTGGGGTCTGTGAGGTTGGTCCCACGTGGTGGGTCGGGGCAGGGGAGGGATTTTGATGAAGTGAAGAAGCAGCATCGAGGAGGCACAGTCCGAGCCCCCCATCGCTGCCGAGACCTCTGTAATGGCACAGGTACAGCATCACTGCCACCAGTCAGTCCCCCAGTTTGTGGCAAGGACTTCTCTTCCACGTACCGACAACTCGAGATGGAAAGATCAAGATCTGCACCTCGTGCAATGAACCTTTTTTGCTTTATTCAGCTTTCAAGATACCAACAACTCTGAAAATGCAGCAACAGAACCATCTGATAGCCAAGAAGGTGCTCAGCTGGCAGCAAAGTAATTCATAATTCCATTTAAAAATAGACTGGAATATGTCACCTAGATCTCACGTCAGACTGGCTTTCACAGACCAGAAAGCACACTGTCATGTTTCCGTTACAGCATCCTGTGGAACAATGTGAAATTAATGAAAATATTGCAGAAGAATGTTCCCAGGTAGATCAGAGGAAATTTAAAAGAGGAGAGAAAAATGTTTGATTCCAATTCAGAATTAGTTTGGAGTGCAAACACTTCCCACAGCGCTTCAAGTCTGAATTAACATCAGCCTTTTTTTGCCCCAAAATGTTTTGCAAATAGGTCATATCGGGATATAAGGTTAAGAAGGAGACAAAGTCTTGATGCACTCAGTTTGCAACTTTTGACAAAGTTACACCTGGTAGCAGTGAGGTGGTAGTCCTGTTGTTAACATCCCTTTGTCCGGAGGATGCCAGCGTCCTCCTCTCTGTCCTGCTAAAAACGATTCCCTCCCGTTTGTCAATGTAGGAAGGGACGAGCACTTATCCCCCCATGACATCTTTTTGCATCCCACAGGCTGCAAATCCCTGGTTTGATCTTGTTCCGTGTGGAACATCTGACATGCCTGTGATGGGGAGGCTTTAACCGCTTTTATTCCTCCTTGTGATACCCATGACTATAGGATTGGATAAAAGGGATGAACAGATGGATGGATCACGTATATACACTGTAAAGCCTTTATCCTTTGCTAGGTGTTGGTTTAAGAAATGCACAGTATTTTTAAATAGCCTTTTCTATTTTTCCTTTCCCCTTCACAAATTTTCCTCTATATTCAACCCCCCCAGCAGTCTGTTCCCCCCTCTCCCAAACAAACACTTTGAACTACAGTCTTGATACACAAAATATATATATATATCACCATGAAGCAGCCCTAAAACAGTGTTTCCTTTGTCCTTGCTCTTTAAAAGCTGCAGTTGCTGCTCAGAGGAGGTAACGGGGCTCATAACACAAGAAGTATGTTTTTCAGAACTTAATGTCCTCTGCCACAGATGTCATCTCTGCCAGAAGCTTATTAACACCTCAGAAGAGCAAAAGCCCTGCCCACAAAGGGAAGGGAATCTAAAGAAGATACACAAACAAAGGAGGTGAATGTTAAAAGCAGCTAATGAGACGGAGGGGAAAAAAAATCCTCCACCTTCCCATCACAGCACTTCAGAACAAGTAGCATTGCCAAGCACTGAGAACCTGGGGATTAAAGAGACAATTTAGGAAGACTTGATGTGGGGAATGGAAATCTCCTGGAGGACATTAAAAGAACACAGAAGATCAGCACACGTATTTGGGGAAAGGAAGAAAAACCTAGAAAAAAATACAGATATATGCATATGGACAACTTTGCAAGGACTAATGGAGAAGCTATTTGGAAATAGGTACATTTATTTCCTATAGGGGAAATTTAAATTTGAAACGAAATTGAAAGAGGGGGACATGTACAAAGCAGATTCGTTTTCAAAAAGAGATGTACGTTCAAAGGGACTTACTGAAAAAGCGAACCTGTTTGTTTCCAAGCTTTTCTGTTTAAAACAAATCCTTTTAGAAACGCCAAGAAGCCCTCAAATAAAATATCCACATCATTGGCTTGTCTTCCTTCCTTTGGAAATGCTATGTGTTGCTTTCGAAATTATTTTTCCCCCCACCCGGTGCTACAGTTAGTTCTCTTCAGCAGCAGGGTTTGGGTTCCAGCATGTTGAGGTTGTCCTCTGGGACCACAGGGGTGAGCACGGACATCCTGTGGGGCCCCCAGCACCTAGTACATTGGGATGTGTTTTCTCTTCCCTTTCTCTCCAGGGCAGTCAAAAAGTGATGCAGGTGTCCCTTTAGTCCTTTGGAGAGAGATTTGGGGAAGGTGAGACAGATCGCAAAGACCAGGATTTTTCTCACTAGAGAGACACACATGTCACCGTCAGGAACATGGTGAATATCTGGGACCAGACTAGCGTAAGTCTTCTGGTATGAAAAATGGGTGGGTGAGAAGTAATTACAGGTCCATAAAGATCACCCCAAATAAACAATAAGCCGGGATGTTCAAAAGGGCACCATGACTGAGATAAGCCACAGCAAGGACAATAAAAATCAGCCCCTGAGATTGTTGCTATTTAAAGAAATGTTTCATATGCAAATGAACAGCCCACAGGGGGATGAGCTGGGTGCATAACACACATAATGCTAAAACTGCGTGGCATTTATCCCCAGCCCAGCACACAGAGGCTGTGTGGATCACAAAATATAACACAGGGGTTAAGAAAACTCAAGTGGCTAAAAGGATTCAAAGAGCACTTAAATCAGGTTAGACACTCCCTCCAATGTTGCAAGAACTGGATGGTAATTAAAGCCTTTCCAGTTAGTAAAGTTGCATTAATCTATTTAAGGGGAGGCAAACTTTTAACATGGGTCTCGCACTTCCTGCCTTTTGCACGGAAAAAAAAAAAAAAAAAGAATCAGTTCACAAACGGAATTTATCCTGAACTGCTCCAGACTGAACTGAGGCTGCAGTGGACATTGAACAACCCAACCCTTGAAAAGAGCTGCGCCACTGAGATGTCCTGGTCAAACACTGTGGTCCAAACACCTCAATAAGCACCCTTGGAGGAGTGGGTGCTCTTATCCCTGCTGTAGCTTAGTTGATCAGGCAGATGGAGGAATCAATTCTTGGTACTTAGAGGCTCTCCAGTACAGCCATGTTAACAGGTCATGTCTACGGAGAGGACACACGTGGAGCCCCAGCTTCACCCCTGGGTCAAGCATCACATCTCAGGTACTGGATGCACAGCAAGGAAGATTATAATTTTTCCAACCATCCACCCCTCTTACACGATCCAAGCCCAGTTTTGTCAGCCCTCCTTGCTTATGCAGGGCTGAGCCAGACCGAAAGACAAGATCAAGATCATCCAAAGGGCGGGAGGCTGCAGTTTGCTTCAGATGGCACAGGCTTGGATTGCAGTCAAGCAACTGAATCTTCTGCAGAGATTAACAAGCTCCACAGGTGCAGGGGATGAACAGGCTCTTCAAACGCAGGAGGAGAAAAAACACACAGTATGGAAAAGTGCCCACTGCCCGAGTCACTAGTGAAACTGTTAAACAACTGCCAGTGGGTTTTCTGGAAGGAGGTCAGGAGAAGCAAAGGTGTGGAAAGAGAGAAAGCAGCAGCCGCCGATGTCCCACAGGAAGGGAATGCTGGCCAGCACCAGGAGATACAATCTGATCCTTTGTGTATTTTGCAAGTTGCCTTGTTGGAATCAAAGACCGTAGAAAACCAGTTTGCAAAATAATGCTGGTGACAGAGCAGCACCACCCCGTGTCAGGGCTGCTTCACAGAGTGGGGCTAATTCACCTTTTGTCTGCCTAATAGTACTGCAAAAACTGAACCTTGCCGATCAGAGAGGCTGAGTTATTTCATGCTACAAGCCCTTCGCAGGCAGCCTGACAACAGAATGGGCTCTGCAAAGCATTACTGAGTCGCAATGGGCCTCACACGGCACTTCCCAAAGCCTTTCTACCCTGCGGAGAATGAAAATTGTGGTGGGGAAATACCGGCTTCTCAGGGAGGGGGTGTAAATAGCTTCGAGGGACTAAGTGGATATGGCAGCAAAAGCATTGCAATAATAAGGAGGAAGAACTGCTGAGATTATCAGTTCCTGGCATTATATTCCCAAAACACTGCTGAAGCCTCACAGCTTCCATATGGCTCAACAGACACATACAATAACATGATCACTCAGAACATTCAGTCCTATAGAAAGGAAACAAGAAACACAGACACATCCTTGTGCTCCTTCACACACACAAAGGTGACACTGGAACCTGAAGCAAAAGGGACAGGACCAAATTCTGCATCCAAGTCACCTTCCTCCATGGGTCGTGTTGACAAGTTCACTGTGAACGTCAAACCTTTGGAGAGACTGTTCACGTGTTGCTTCCACACAGGGCACAGATCCCAGCGATCCCAGCCCCTCCGGTGGGACACATCTATGCAGATGACCCATCTGCAGTTGCAATGGAGACATTTGTGCAAACCCAGCCCTCCAGGAACATTTTGCAGATCTGCATTGCTGATGAGTAGGTACCACCTAACGCTTCCACCGAGCTGCAGCTCCACAAAATCCTGCCTATGAGCAACTTGGAGAGCAATTCTGCTAGAGAGAGCAAAGCTGTGCTGGGATGACTGGAGGTAGTGGTGACTCTGAAAAGGTGGCCGTTGTCGCACACATCCACCTTGGTGACAGCAAAACGGAGCCTTGAACACCTCATCCCTTTGTGCTATCAACAGAGCAAGGGTTTGAAGAAAGCAGAAGGTGGTGTTGGTCCTGCAAGGAAAACATCGTCTTTTCCCTGGAGTTCTCCTAGAAGATGTCGCTGTGTGACAACCCTGGCTCATCCCAGAGCTGCCCCAGTCGTGGTCTCCACTGACTGCAGCATTTTATTTTCAGTCTGAGGAAGGATCAGACCCTGTAGTGAGCTCCAGAAAAACTTCTCAGTCATGGCTTGTAACCACTAAAACTCCTTCCCCAGCCTACTGAGGCTTAAATGGATGCAGTTTCAGTTTCTGTGATTCTTTTCCAAGACTGATAAGCCAGCATCCGTATTACTTATTTCTGTCATCTGGTCTACAGTTTTGAGAAACTATTTCAGTTCTACAAACCTGGCCTGCCATCTTTTTCCTTCTATGAAGATTTAGAAAGAAAAAAAAAAGGATAAATCACCCTTTTTTTCATTGCTTTTCCAAGTGGGGGGCTACTTCACACCGTTACTTACTTCTAGCATCCATTGCACCATTCCTTCTCTGGCACCTGCAGCTTCTTTGACGCTTTCTCTTCCCTCACCGAGGGTCTTGTTTATTTCTATTCATTTTTTTATAAGCAAAGCCTTATTCTTGGTTTTCTTGTTAAAATCCCTCAACTCAGCTCCTTGAGGAGTAAAGTAGGCATACAGAAAGTTAATGAGAAATTCTCCCTCTACCACTGAGGATTGAAGAGGGGATAATTTAGGTAATATTCAGAACCAGCTCTGACCCTTTTAAGACTCTCCGGCATTGCTGCAGGAGGAGGATCTGACTGTCCTACATTTTCCTCGTGGATGCTGCCATCGCTAATAGCGCACGGCTTTTCTTCCACGGCTCTCCCGAAGGCTTGACCAGCAGCCGAGCTGAGCACGCAGCCCCACACTGGTACCTGGGCAGCTACAGATTGCTGGTGATAAGTGCTAATTTCCATCACTTCCCTATGTTGGACACCCAGAAAGCTGACGACCAGTTATGGCACCTTCCCCTGGATGCGATCATCGTGTTATATCCTAATTAACCGGATGAGCTTTCCTCCTCAACACGAGCAGCGACCGAACCCCTTTGCCCAGGACGGGCTCTCCCCCCGGCTCCGCTCTGCCGCGCTTCACCCTGGGAAGCATTTTTGTGATACTTTGGATCCCTTGTAAACCGTATTCTTCGATTTGGGCAGTCTTTCAACTCCATGAAAGTTACACGTTGTTTTCATTTCTACTCAAGTACCTCAGGTCAAAGAAAGACCTGTGTCAGTGGCTTTAAAAGCCTAATAAAGTCTTTCATCCATGGGCCGGCTTGCTGGCGCAAAGTCAGGGAAAACAAACTAAGTCATCGAGTGTTGTTCAAACTGTCAGATCCTTTTCAGCATGCTCTTCCTGCCAGCCTGTTCGTGTGCGTTTGGGGGCTGGGATGGGGAGGAAGAAGAAAAAAAAAAAAAAAATCCTGATGGCAGAAAGCCCATGGAACAACTGGCACCTTTCCAAAGCAGCTTCCCCCCGGCCCCCAGCCCGCCGTGGTGGGCACAGGCGTCTGCCAATCTGTTCTGCACACACACGCTGCACAACACAAGCAACTAAATGACTTTCCGACAACTTTGCTCACAAGTGCCACTCTACTCCCAGTTTGGCACCGCGCGCTTGCTCCTCACCCCCGCCTCTCCAGGCTCTGCCTCCCAACAAGCTGGACAGGTTCCAGTGGTTAAAAGCCCATTTAACCACTCCCTTTTGTTTAGAAATGCTAAGCCTTGATCTGATTTTATCGACACTGCCGTGCCAAGAGGAGGAGGATGCTGAGGGTTTCTGAGGATCCTGCAATGAGCTGAAAAGCTCCAGGAGCCCTTCAAGCTTCAAGAAGGGCTTTGCCCACTTTGCAGCAGTCCTCGTGCTATTGAGAAGCCCCAGAAGGAGAGTGTGCACCATTCACCAGGCCACACAGGATGGCTTCAACTATTGTTTTTGTGCATGTTTCTCCCTTTAAAAACTTCATTATTGGCATGTTTAGGAGCTGAAAGTCGGTGCCATGCTTGGCTGGCACTGTCTTTTGATGGTTAAATAGTTCTTTACACTCTTTGCCTCGTTCAGTGCTGCTATGCCAAGGAAAAGCAGAGCGGCAGGGGAGGGAGGCAAAGAGGCAAAAACAGGACCTCCACTCTGATTGACAAGCGTAATCTTCCTGGGTATTGTTAGGAGACATCTTTCTGCACTTGATAAACCCAGCGTGATTACATGAAACGTATCCTTTTAAAATATATTTCTCTTTTCCATAAAGTAGGTAAAGCCAACTGCATTTAGAGCTAATTTCAGTTCCTTTGTACAGTGCAGCATTTGGATGCCCTCTTAAGGATGCTAGGTTTGAAAGTTTGCCTTATCAACATCCTTTTCTCATAACACCAGAGAAGCTCTTAACATTAGCGATAGAAAGACTGGGTAGATTACAAGTCAGACACAGCCATAGAACCCTTGGAGTCACCGGAAATTTACCTCTCTTTCCCACATGATTATTTCTTTCAGGCAGGTTGGAGAGGACAAATACGCTCACTCAGCCAGTTACAGTGTGTGGAAAGAGGTAACCAAACATTGACCACTAAGATCACCAGCCACGGGAAAAGACATTTTGATCCAATTATTCATATCCATCATCCCATCAGTTCTGTGCAGCTGCTGAACGGAGGGTGGAATTCAAATATCCATATAGCTGCTATAAATTTGAATAAGAATACTTTTTCATCTGTGGCAATTTACACCAAGCAGGGCTCTACTTTCACGTGTCAGGCAATCTGGAGAAAAGAGTCTGTCTCCTGCTGGGCAGTTACTGGCACATTTTTAACTTCCCTACACTGGCTCTTCCCTCCTCTGCTTTAACTTATCCAAAGAGAAAACAAACTAACGATGAACAGGCAGCTGTGATCAACAGAAGTGACATGATCGAGAGAGCTCCTATCTAAAAGTTCACAGAGAAACAGAGACTTACTGGCATTGAGAACAGCACAGCCTGGAACAATGTCACTGAAAAACAAATTACACAGACACCATCCAAGCAACTTTCTTCTGTCCAAACCAGTCAGATATTTTTGATATCCTGCAGCTCCAAGGAGGATAACAGGCTAGTGCTGAAGATCACGTTAGCCCTACCAGATTATTCAGGTCATGCTAAACAGCAAATTCAGTGGATTAAAAGAGTCCTCATTCCTGCTGTGCGGTTTTAACAGTCTGCAAGTTACACAGAGGCTCTGAGGATGCTATGTACGTTGCATGTCTTGGGTAGCACTTTATAGTCAGACAAGCTCAGCAAGGGGCATCTGCCTTCCTAAAAATTACCATTGACCCATTCCTGTTTAGAAACATTGAGAAACCAATGGACTCACCCAGCAGCTCTGTGAAAATCTCTTTGCCAAGCCATGCAGAACTCACTTTTGTGTCTGCAGTGTATCGCCATTGTATTACCATGACAAAACCAAATTACCACCATTGAGGACAGCCTTTGCTAATGCAACAGTCCTTCTATAGTAATATACTCGTGGGCACAAATGATAGCACAATGGAGTGGATGTGCAACTGCTATAGTATCTCTGTGGTAGCGGCAGACAGTTTTTCGGCTTCTTTCTTGTCTTACCCAAGTCATTTTACATGCATGCCGTAGTATAAAGTTCTGCGGCGCAAAGATCGCCTAACACCAGTGCAATGAGTTGCCTCACGTTAACATACTACTCCTGCAATTGCTACAGAGCAAAGGCAGGATGGCGCCCCTTGTCACTGCAAAAAATCTGGGGGGTTCTGCTGTGTCAAGCACTGCCGTTGCTCTCATTGCAGGTCAGCAAAATCGTAGGTGTTCTTGTACAATGACCAAATTCGATATGGTACCAATGTGAGAAATACTGAAACCACCCACAGTAATTAAGGCTGTATTTCAGATGCCAATTAAAACAGGCTTTTGTAATCATTACAAATGAAGGTGATGGTTTGCCTGGGAACGGAGGTCCTGGGACAGGTAGAAAGAGAAGCAACAACAACAAAACCAACACACCACGCACACATTAGTCCTTCAACAAGTGAGCAAATGGCAAACAAATGAACTGGTGGTGTTTCTGCTTGTTTTTTCAAAATATCTACTGCCCAGATAGAGTCTTTGATGTCTAATAGAGATATAAACTGTGCAGTTCCCTTCAGTTCGGGGGGAGCAGCAATGAGATCTCTCCTCTCTCCCACTGCCCATGCTGGAAAACTTGTAGGAATTAAATACCCTTGAGACTTCTATCTCTGTCAAAACTGGCAGAAATTAGCTGACAGGCTTGAAAAATGTTATGGAAACTGATAGACAGAGACACCTACACGATACTTGGGATGGCACAGACCTGCTTTGCTGAGAAAAACTAAGCTAAAAATGAAAATGGTCAGTCTCTGAGTGGGTCAAGACATAGATACGAGCTTGTTGGCAGCAGGCTGACAGATTCCTTTTGGAGGCAGACAGCTCTCCCAAGATTCAACGAGCAACATAAGGGAGAAGAATTTGGTTTAGAGTAAAACGCTAAGCCATGCACAAGGCTTTAGGGGGACAATTCTTCCTAAGACTAACTTCAATCAGCAGTTTCACAAAGTAGCTTTGGCCTTGCAACCAGCACGTTATCAACTCAAGCCCCACAGCTGCACCCAAAGGTCCAGACTAGAAGCTGAAGCAGTTACTTTTCCACCCATAATTGTCATCCCACTGGAGTGCAGAGTCATGTACAACAAAACTAAAAGATGCTCTAAGAAAGTAATCAACAAACCTAACATTACTTTTTGCCAATACAACAGCACAGCGCGCCACTGTAACAATTTCACAAAAGTTTTTTTCACTGAAGTTAGCAGACATTCCTAGGTATTTTTTCAGCCAAGAAAAATCACCAGGAGCTCCCACGAAGGACTTCTCGAGGGTAGGAGACGACAAAGCTGAACATTTGTCACGAGCAGATCAGGGAGCAGATGGAAAAACCACGGTAAGAGGTCGCACCGAGTTTGCTGTTCCTTTAAGTTGCTGATGGATTCACACATGATGCAACTAGACACAACACAGCACTTGCATCTTCCTGCATCAGTGATTCTGCAGACATAGATCTTCCCACCCTCCTCTTCCCCCTTCCAAAGCCCAGAAGGATTTTTTTGTCTGCAACTGGATACAATCACTTTCTGCACACAAGCCCAGCAAAACAAAACATCCCATTTTCAGTTCACAGAGCTGCCATGGCAGAAATAAATATTATTTTGTTTGTTGGGGTTTTCTTTCTGGTTGCTGCCGTTTTGTTTTCCAAAATCATTGTTGTGCAGAACAATTTAACAAAACACATTCTTCCTGATTCAAGACTTTGCATCTAGCTGCGTAGTAGCTTGGTTGTCATTGAAAAAGCCAACCCTTCCAAGGCAAAATTCAAACGTCTCTGAAATCTCAAACTCTAGAGAACTTCCTAAATCAGTAAATCTAAGCCAAGCAATGGACTTCCTCCCAGTTTCAGCAGGTAACCACTAAACACAAGATCTCTGCAGCACTGCTATGGTTTGCAAGCAGAACACCTTTGCTTTTGCCTTTCTGCTTGGAACGTGCTGTAGCTGAGGGAAGGCAGCTGTGCACGGACCAAACCAATTCCTCATTCACAGTCTGAATTCTGTTTGCAACTGGTGTCAGCATCCCTTTGGGAGACGTGGTAGCAAACGCCCATCTGGCTGATACCCTCAGGAGTTCAGGATAAACCACCCAGCAGTGCAGAGGCCTTGCACCAACCACTGTGGCCGTGTTGTGTTTTCTGAAGCACGTTGTTTGATGTTGCTGAACTGTGTCAGGGATGAGCCCTCTTTGGAAGAGAAACCTGCTCAAGTCTGGGCTTTATGGTCCTGACTCAGACTTACCAAGCCAAAGCACCTGTAAAGGAGCCCGAACTCTGTTTGCAGGGGGTGGCTTCAGGAATTCACATCTGTTTTCTCCTTCTCCCTCCCTTTCCTCCCTTCTCATTTCAGTTTCCTGATCTGGTGATAATTTCCTTCTCCCTGGTGCCTCCCCCCCCAATCCGTCCCTTCTCTCTTCCCACCCTGTCAGCCAATGACAAAAATAGAGACGAGAAAAGATGCGATTGCATAAAAGAAGGGATTTTTCCATCTTTAATCGTAGAGGGGGACTGGTTTGCACGCCGCCTCACTGTGAAAGCATCGCGGGCTGGGCAGGTAAGATGCGGAGGGAGGTGGTACGATGCATCGAGCCAAGCCTGCCTGTGACCCCGGCTCCTGCCCGCAGCTTTATCGAGGGCATCGGGCATGAAATGGTCCCGGCAACGATGCTTTGTGCTTTTCTAAGCAGCCTTTGTGCGGAGGGAGCAGTCGTGTCAAATCTGAACCCTGCATGGTGTGCTTACCTTTAACAGGCAAGGAATATTTCCCTGGGTTTGCATCACTAGCAAAAAAAAAAAAAAAGGCGTGTTTCTGTGCAGACACTGTCTCTGTGGCTCAGCAGATACAACACTGTCATGCTCCAATGTTAGAATCGATTTAAAGAAACCTGAGGTACTGACAACTTACACATGAAGGAAAAAAAATAATTTATGCTTACCTTGGCTTTTGGCTGGTTTGGCTTGGGGGTTTCTTTTTGTTCAATGGGGACTGCTTCACTGGGCTCTTTGTAGCTAGAGAAAAAAAACCCCAAAATATTGTAAAGAACAAATCAAAATAAAACATATCAGTATACCAGTTCTAAAAAGCTGTATGTGTTTCATGGTTTATTTTGATTTTTGTATAGTATTACAGCTGATCGGATTAAACTCAGCAAAAAAACATTCATCACAGGTCTATCGTCATTTTTGTTGGGCTACATTAGTGCTCTGATCTCTAGTGTTGTTCCTCTCCTTCCAGCCCCTTCCTTCCTCATCACCATTGGCTGCATTTGAAATAAATGCAGGTCCCAGAACTGCTCTGGGACATCTTGTCATATTCACCTGGGTAGTTTATCACCAAACTCAGTCTATGGTTCTCCTCCCCAGCTGGACAATTAAAACCACATGAGGTTAACAAGAGATTAATTTCCAGGTACCACCAACACAACTTTCAGGACAATCACTCATACAAATCGGGACAATCTCCTCCAGTTCCACCAGCAAACACTGCAGAAAACTCCTGGACCATTTCTGAATGCAGAGCGAAGGAGCAGAGGTGGCTCCTCTGAGCAGCAAATGCTGCTTTCCCTCACGAGTGGCTGCTCTTTGCCTTTTATTTCTCCTCCGTTCCAATTTCCAAGCTGAAGAGTCCCTCTCTCCTTCACCTCCACACATCCCATCGTCATTTGTACCAGCACAAATGATGTTCAAACCGAAGGAAAGCACCAAAAGGAGATACCAAGCCCACAGCACTACTGGCCTAAGGGATGGTGTCATGATGCTCAGCATTTGATTGTACATTCTCCATGTAAATTAATTGATCTTTCAGTGGGCCACCTACAGCTGCCAGAGTTTAACTAGATAGAAGCAGAAAAGCTCCATTCAGAGATTTGAATCTTTATGAAAATAAAATTATTCCCATTATGATTTTGGTTTTAAATGAATACAACTCAGTAGGGTGCATCCATTAATTTCTTCAGAGTACTTGAGTCCGGACTTCTTAAATACATTTGAGAGATTTCCTAAAACAACTTATTTTAGAAAGACAGATTTATCAAGATTAGAAATTTTCCCTGGAAATTCACTGTAAATATTTGTCAACCTACTTTTCTTCCTCGCTCCCTCCTCAGGAGCCCTTTGTCTCACATCAGTGCTCTGCCACTCTTGAATCCTATGAGTCCTTCTGCCTCAGTGCTTCTTGGGATAAAATGATCTTTACCAGCGACTCTGATTTAAAGCAGCCTTTCACGATTTGTGCATTTCACAATTTCTCTCTCTCTTCTCCACTCTTGCAGCTATAATTACCGGTGGGTTTCATTTTATTAAAAAAAATAAAATAAATAAATTAAAAAAACCCCTAAAAGGCTAAAAAAACGCTAACCAAAAAAAGCCCCACAATCTGCATCTCCTCCTGCCAGAAATGACCCCGGTGGTGGGTGCTCGGGATGGAGCGGAGCTGCCCAAGCCAGATGGGAGCTGCTGAAGACCTGAGATCAAGCCTCCAGCCTTCAATTTTGACATTTGGTCGTGGGTGGCAGATTTCTTCCTTTCACACTTAAAAACAAAAAAAGGTTGAAAACCACAGTAGTTCTGTTTGACGGGGAATGGGGAGGCTGATTAACCTTATCTTGTTATGTGCCCATGCAGATGTTGAGAAAATTTCCCACCCACATTGACCCGAAACCATCTTTGGACCGTCAGCCAACGCACAATATTCCATCCCAAGCACAAAACCCTCCACATGCCGCACAGACCATTAATGGAGGTTTTGTGCTTTTCAGAATGTGAGAATCAAGGGAAAATAAAGTTTACTCCTTCCCATGCTGCCCTACAACTAGATCTGGAAACTAGCCCTGAATATCCTTAAATTTTTAGCATCACTGCAAAATATTTTCCTCATGGGCCAAAAAAAAAAAAAAATTCAGAAAAATCATGGGTGATGCTGAGCCAGCAGGACCTTTCCCATTACAGATGGCAGGAGTGAGGACAACAGTCCCCTTTTTCTTATTTGAAATAAGGAGGATCCTTCATGTGCTTTTATTAAACTCTGCGCCTGCACCGTGAGCTCAAAATGACACTTTTGAATAATTTAAGATAACGATAATAGAAACATTAAAAAAATTCTCATAGAGACCAAACCCGATTCCTCTCGCGGCTTCTGAATTAGTTTTTCGCTTGTAGCCTCTTCTGCTCTATCTTAAGAGCTATAAAAAAGAAGCGCGATAGAAGGGAATATTAGGAAATTACTAATGCCTTTTAGAAAGCACCTATTGCTTAATCTTCTGCAGTACTATTTCTGGATTCCTGTGCAGCTTTCATCTTTACCCTGTTTTACAAGGCACCGTGCACACTCTCAGCCCGAGTCCAAAGAGGATGGGCTGTTTTTGCGGATTTTCCCCTGCAGCTGTTTTGTTCCATTGGAGATGATGCCTCACTGGGTCAGGATGTGGAGGTGGGTTTTTTTTGGTTTAAGGGATGAGCTTTATTTACAAAACAACATTAACCATTTGGATTTCCCAGCTCCAAAATTCCTTGCAGACATTCTGAATACATTAGTTTGTTTTGGTTTTTTCTTTTAAATTCTATTTTTAAAGCTAGGAATGCTGCATCTGACACAGCTGGGGACTTTGCTGGGTTGTTTTTTTTTTTTTTTTCCATCTTTTGCCTTCAGCAAGGCAGAGACGCAAGCTACTCCTCTAAACCACTGGGATCAGGACATCATCTTTTCCCCAGCAACATCTGGAATATTAACAGATGGGAGTGGGGTTGGATTTGCGTTGGCTGAACCAATCTTGGGCAGGAGCCTCCCCCCGCTCGCGAGGAGGGAAGGAGCAGCCGCGAACGTGAGGAGCAGAAGCCGCACTCGCTGCTGCGTGACTCCAGCTTCGTGCCTGCGCTTCGCCATTGATTTATGGGGCAGCTCGTTTCCAGACCCACCTCCTTCAGGAGGAGGAACTTCCAACTCGGTGTGAATAATGAGGTCCTATATCTCTTAAAGCAGTCGCTGCTTCATTCCAGGGCAGCGAGTAGGGGGAATTATGGTAAAGAGCAATATTTCTCCTCCTTTTGGATGGGTCTGGGAATGAACTGCGCAGCTAGAAAGCTGGTCTATTTTGCAAATTTGTTAAAAAGGAAAAAAAAAAAAAGATGTAAAGTCCATCACCCAAAATACAGCTCGAGATGAGGAGGAGATCCCACAACCCACTGCTGTCGTTAAAGCCTCACAATAGAAGACACACACGCCTTCCGCCCATTCAATCTCTCCCTTACATCTATATACCTATATACACATGCCCCACAAAGGCATATTTTCTACGTTAAGCCTATGGATTACTGGCTCAGGCCCTTACAAAAAAAAAAAAATGTTGCCAAGGCAACGAGCCAGGGGTTGCTATGGCATCTCGGAGCCGAGCAGCTGGGCCAATCCCCGCTCCCCGCGAGCTGGGAAGGCGCAAAGCCTCTAAATTTAATGTCAGTGCGGAGAGGAAGGGAAGCTGTTGAGGCATGCATGATGCTGAGCGTGCGCTTGCTAAATGCGGACAACATGGCCCCCATGATTAGGACCAGCACACTAATGAATATTCATTGGGCTGATTAAAGCAAAGTCAATTAACTACTTGACTGCTTGATTTTTTGCTGGATTTTAGTCGTCTCTTTTAACCATTTTGCCACTGGGGATGCTCTTGTTCTCCCCTTCATCTCCCTCTTTCCTCTTCTATATTTCCTTACAGTGGCAATTAGAGTTTAGATTTTTTTTTTTCCTTGTCTTTATGCTTTTTACTGACAACAACCCATCCTACTCAGATTTTATGGCTCTCTTTATTTCACCACTAAATCATGTTCTTCTAGGGTCGCTGTCTTCCCACTACGGTTGTAGGTAAGCCAGAGAGTCACAGATTTCCATCAAGTTTTTAAATCTCATGTGCGATTTAATTCAAAAATCCACGGCTAAGCAATAATGCTAATTTTCTACTTCACATTGGGATTCCCCGCCATCACCACAGCCCTATGTTTTATAACACAGAAAGTTGCTGTGAGCCAGGTCAAGGGCTGCAGAATATTTTATTTATTCTGATTTGTTAGATCAGGATTCCTTCAGACAGACCACTCGGACTGAATGTTCCAGGAAATCTAAAGGGATCCTAAAATAAAACAACAATTCGTTAAAAATGGTTTTCAATTTAGAGAGATGTCTTCCTCCCAGTGCAGGAGTGATGTAATAAGACTGCGAAGAGAACTGCATATTTTATAAAGATCATTTTTTCAGAAAGTGCCTGCAAACTAAAACATGTGATTAAATTAAAAATAAATGAAAAGTCGTTGGCCAAAAAAAGTCCACATTTGTGAATTCAGCCCTTACAACCCAACCTGAGAAAATACATTCGTTTTCATCATGTTCTTTGGCTTGTTTTGAAAACTCTCTCAGGTTTTCTTATTACATATACAGAACAGTGTCAGAGAAAGATGCATTTACATTATAGTTATGACCCTCCTGAAGGAGAGTTATTAATAGTTGTAAGGAATATATCTGATGGGTAGAGTAGAAAACCTGAACATAATCACCCAGAATTTGGGTTCATGTCTTTGTCAGCAACTGAATTAAAAAGGTGCAGAAAAAGGCAGAGTCTACAGCGCGGTAGGGACAACGCTGACTTCTAATATCGTACGTGAAATTCAGCTACTTGCAAGCAAAAAGAAGGGGGAAAAGTAGTGGAAAAGGAATGAAGGGAGACAGAATATAACTGATTGGGGGAAGTTTGTATTATTTTTGACAGCAAATTAATCAATTTCCATTATATAAACTCCATGGACATCCAGGTTTCTCGTTATTTTGCTGGATGTTGCACATATTTCTGTGTTTTTATACAAATACAGTTATAAAAACAAACATTTGCTATTCCAGCATGCCACTAAATTGCAAAAAACAACGCTTTCCTATGCAAGTTGTATTCTGGGAGCATCACAAGCGACTTCTCTGCAAACTCGCTCCGTGTACATCATCCCTCTATTAATGCCGTTATCCCAACTTTTCATCTTTTCATTCGCAATCGAAACATTCAGCACCCGCTTGGGCTCTACGAGTGGTCAGGGTTTGAGCCCGCGCTGGCTGACGCTGCCGGGAGGGTGGAATCGCAGCCGCGGTTTCATGTGCGCGCTCCCGGATTGCCGAGATGCCACCCTTCTTTTCAGGGCTTTCCGTTTCTACCCTCAAAATCAGAAATCTGCATAGCAACACTGAGCTCCGCAGGGCAACACATTTCACTTACCCAAATCCGAAGAAAAAGCCACAACAAATAATTACCTATTTACAAAATTAAAAGCACAACTGAAGAAAAGGGAAATGTATTAAGCTGCCACGTTCAATCAAAAGAAATATATATTGAGGGCTCTTTTTCAAAATAATACATTTTCATCCATGTGCAGTGGAAATCTCTTCACAGGGGGCAATCTGCAAACATAGATGTACACACACAAAGAAAACAGAATAATACCATTCTGACAAAAAACCACAAAATCAAAAAAACTTTAGAGAATTGGATTCAAATTTTAACTGCGTCTCAGATGAAACATAGTCAGCAACCTACAGTACAGCTGGGGGGGAAATAAAAAAAAATAATTAAAAAAATAGACAAAACCCACCCCAGTGCCACACAGCTCGGCAATTCCTGGTCATGAGAGGCCACCGCATTAGCCAGGCAGGGCGTTACAGGTCAGGATTAAGACGCATTAACAAATTCATATGGAGGAAGCTGGCCCAGCACCTGCCCACAATTTGCCAATTCTCTTCATCTCCTTTCCATGTGAATCAAGTTCTCTTTTTCTACTTGGAGGAGGATTTTTTTTTTTAAAATAATGTTTTTCTCAGTAAAATTTGCACCCTTGAGTTGCGAAAATCATTTCAGTTCAAAACCTCCACAAGAGTAAGAGCTACGTGATTATTGTGCTTATATTGTGAATCACACTGAGATAAAAAAATGCTCAAAGGCGTGTGCATGTGTGCGCACGCATACACGCACACACAGATAAATGACAGTAAACAGCATCTATCCTGGTTCTAAGATATACAGCAGATTCTATAAACTATTAAAAAAAAAAAAAAGCACCACAAAAATACAAACCCAGAATCTACATCCACACAATGGAAAACACTCTGACCGCAAACCCATTGCAGGAGCAGTAAATTCAGGGTCAAGTCTCTGGATTTCTGTCTGATACTCTCAGACTTTCATCACGTCTCTATGAATTTTTATTCCTGCACTCTGGGGTAAATTAAGGCTGATGGTGTCAATATGGAGTTTTGAGCCCTATTTCAACATTTCTTATGTTTTGCCTGTTTAATTCAGACCCTTTAAGTTTGATTTTTCAACAATTTAGGAGGAGGACTTGGGGCTTTCTAATCTGCTTTTGAAATGCCATATTTTCCAGGAGGTTATTTCCCACCCAACTCCCCTCCAAGTCATCCTGTGCGTGTTGTCTCAAGCCAGTAGCCATTTTCCCAGGCAGAATAAATTCCTCATTGTTCACTTTTAGCAACCCGATGGCTGACCAACCCCCTCCAAAGCACCGTGAGCAGGTTCACCCCAAAGCTGCAGAGATGCTGAACTTTTGCATCTATCCGCTCTTGAAAAACAAACCCTCCCCCCTCCAAAACCCTTCAGGAAAAGCCTGATGTGTTTGAGATTAAAAACGTGATGTGCCTGGGATTAAAGCAAAACACGTTTCCAGTCCTTGCAGTGCTACCCAACCAGAAGAGTTATCTAATACGCGATACATGTGATTGCTTGAATAATACGACTGTAGACACCGCATCCCTTCCTCCCTGCGTACCCTCCACGCACGCACACACATGGTATTTCTAATAGGATCTCTGCTCCCCTCTCTCTCTCCCCCGCTTTCACAATCTGTCGCTCTCCAATCTGCCCACTCTGCTCTATTTTCCCATCCAATATTCCCCCCCTAACACCTTCCCCTCCTCTTCAGCCCTCATCCTTGCTCCCTCCATCTTCCCCCAGCTCCAGGCTCTGCTATTGGCCACATTTACCCCAGCGCCAAGTTTTGGGTCTGTGGACATTCAAAGCAGTTCACAGACTGGCTAAAAAAAAAAAAAACGGAAAAAAAAACCATAAGAAAAAGCAATTTTCCCCCTACAACTAGCACTTAAATAACATGGTAACTAACTAGCTCCTCTAATAATTTGGTGCCTAAAATCAATTTTTCATAGTGATGGACTACATTATTAATACCCAATCTTACTTGCTACTATTTTATCAGAAACTTTACAAACAAGTTCGCGATTCCTATCTCCACTTTATGGAGGGGAAGAAACAACAGACCGGGGGGGAAAGACGTGGTCAGAGCTCCCTAGCAGGCTGGTAGCATAGCCTGAAATAAATTAGGTCTCCTGGGTTCCAGTCCAGTGCTCTACCCATTAGTCTCTGACTAAGAAACAAATGCAGAGAGCCCAGAAAATGCGTAAATTGAAGAAACACTTCACCACTCCTTGTAGTCTGTAGAATAATTACTAGATGCAGATGTAGCTAGAGATGCCTGAGGCTTGGGTGATCCTAGGGATACATTTATAAGAGCTGGCTTTTCCTCCAGACCGTCCTGCTGCTCTTTAGTGTTGTAGGAACTATTTGCTCCGGCTGCAATTTGGCCCTAACTTGGGAAGCACAGGACACAACCATGTCTGAGCAGAGCAATGGGTTTAAAGAGTTCAAGGGAACAGCATCAGGCTTAACCTAGGCCTGGCAGGAATATGGAAATAAGTATTTAATTTCCTAGAAGAGAAAGAGCTCACAGCCAGCTTATGTGTGGCTACACATGGACATATACATGCAACACATGGGAACATGCTAAAAGTTCCACTACAGCACTCAAGGAGAGGGAGAAATGGGATTTACACAGTAAGATAATAACAGATTTCATTAAGAGGGAAGAAAGGTATTTAAGTTATAGGTCTCTCTTGTGGGTACCCCTTGGTTCCTGCCATGCTGCACAGCTCATGGGGACGAGGACAGCACTGACCCCAGGGAGTGATGGGCATGGCAGCAGCATCGAGTCCCTCCATGGATGTGAGGATGTAGAGCAAGGACTGATCTAGGACCTAATAGCCTGAGGATCCTAGAATATGATGATGTTCTGCGCCACTTTCCAAGTGATAAAAGCACCTACGGATAGGAAAATGAATCCTGCCACATGCAGAAAGCATTAAAATCAATAAGAAACTGCTGCTATTCTCACAGACCAAGCAAACACTGTATTAAGAATAGATTTAGATAAGAAAAAAAAAACCTCAAAGCTCTTTAAAAGTCCAGAAAGCCAAGAGCTAAGTCTTTGTCCCCACTCTAAATTCACATCTGCTTTACATTATGTTTAGACAGAGTAAAACACGGACAGTGGCACTGCAATGCCGAATCACACGGCGAGAGCTGGGGAGGGATCACAGCTTTCAGTCCAAGACAGACCTGTGCACCACCGAACAAGGAGCTGCTCTGAAAGAGACATCATCCAGAAATCTCCTGCTGTGGACCGTGATTGTGGTGATGATTACTGGAGGAACCTCAACTCTCGAGCTGTTCCCCTGCTTGGAATATCACTCCAGAGCCTGCAGATCAGGCTCCCCAGTACAAGAGAGATGTGAACATACTAGAGGGAGTTCAACAAAGGGCCACAAGGATGATTAAGGGACCAGAGCATCTCTCATATGATGAAAGGCTGGGAGAGCTGGGACAGTTCAGCCTGGAGAAGGCTCAGGAAGGATCTTCTTATTGGATATAAAAACCTGAAGGGAGGGTGCAAGGAGGATGGAGCCAGGCTCTTTTCAGTGGTGTCCTGCAACAGAACAAGAAGCAATGGACACAAACTGAAACACGGGAAGGTCCTTATGTCTGAAAATAAGGACACACTTTTTACTGTGAGGGTGACTGAGCTCTGGTGCAGGTTGCCCAGGAAGGATGTGGACTCTTCATCCTTGGAGATATGAAAAAATAATCTGGACACAGTTCTGGACAACTGGCTCTAGATTGCCCTGCTTGAGCAGGGGGGGTTGGACCAAATGACCTCCAGAGATGCCTTGCAATATCATTATGAAATTTCAAACAAACATTTTGATGCACACTTTTCAGATACAGCTTTATTAACAATTTCTTTATTATGAAGGCAAACAACTTTCAAAATCTGCGAAATTTCTGGGAAGACAACTATCCGGATTTCCTTGCAATAGTGGCACTGATGACTGCAAGAAACCTGAACAGCCAGATCACCTGGAGACATTTCCTGGTCAAAACTTTGAGGATCAGGCCTACAGCAAGGATTTCTGTGCATATCCAGGGTTCTTTACCAACAGGATGGCCTCCCAGCCTTGGGCAAGTACATATTTATAGAAGGAATTCAAGAAGAAATCAGCCATAATAAAAGCATGAAGTATCACAGCAGTTTTAAAAAGTGCTCCAAAACTGAACCCAAGGACTACAGACTTGTAAATACAACTCACATAGCTAGTAAAAAATATTTGCAATTATGTGTACATACACAAATTCCTAAGATCTGTGGCAGATTTGTGAAGTGTGACTGATTCATCCTACACAAAGGTGACACTATTGTGACAACACTTGCATCTTTGAAAAGCTTCTGGCTGCCTCCCTCTCCAAAATCTTCTACAGAAACTGAGCCATTGTAGCATAAGAGGGAACATTCCCTTCTAGATTCATAACTGGTTGCAACATGGGAAGTCAAAGACAGGGAGAAAAAGCTTTCAGCTGGATTGTCCCAATCATCCTGGTGCTCATCTTGCTTAAGTGACCTGGAAAAGGTCACAAACAACAAGAGGGCAAAGTCTGCAGCCAATAAAAAGTCATTTGAGAACCGTCTCTTCTAAAGCAACTGATTACTACTTATTTCTAAAAGATCTGACTGTGCCTGCTGACAGAATAATAAAACAATGTCAGTAAGCAGATATACAGAAAAAGAATAACTGTGTTTGTGAGGAGGCCTCTCCACTGTTGGACAGAGCGTGCTGGACCAGAAAAACCCTCACCATACCTCTTTGGTCATCCTGATACTTTGCATGGCCCATTTGTTTCAGACCTTTTGCACCACTGCAGGAGCACAAAGTCCACGTTACATCTGACAACCAAGGTTTTCGCTTCTAACTTGAAGTAAATGATCAGTGTCCCACTACATTTTACTGGCATCTGCACTCTACAGGATTCTCAGCAATAAATTTTGTAGTCATCAGGATCTATGATTGTGTGGGGGATAGTATTTCTCCAATACGAAGTGAGTGGAAGCTTCACACAAGAGCAGACCTGAGGTCAGCTTTGACTCCGAAGGTCTGCTGGACAGGCACCAAACACGTTGCTGACAAGTTGGAGGCTACTGAAAATGCAAGTGCAGAAGGATTTTCTTGGTTGTCCTGCACATGTCATGGCACTGCACATCTCTGTTCTTGTGACTGATGACTACATTCCAAAATTATGATATACTGTACATCCGAGCCTGTGTTATCTTACAAATCTGTACAACTTCTGCATGCACACAGTCAGGTACTGAGAGCAGTCTGCCCAGAGATGCTGACAAGATGACTTTCCTCAAACCTGTCTGAAAAATCCCCATTCCATGCAACCTTGAGCAGAGATTTCCAAATACCTTGAATCAGGCAAGACCAAAAAACACTTTCCTGCATGAGAGAAGTAACACTGGGAAAACATGTACTAGAGAAGGACAGAAAGCAGAACTCTTTGAAATCAACATGAAACCGATTCTAACTCTTGGGTTAGGCTGTGAATGAGGCAACTTTCCTGTGCTAATGCAAATATCTTTGAATATCAGGCTAGGGAGAGTTACAAGCAATGCCTCTGGCTTTAAGTAAGGACAGAATGTTCTTTTTAGTTCTTGGTGTGCCTGTGGGCGCCCAAAACCAGATTTTCATGTCCTGCTATCTTATCCTGACAGTGGGTGCACTGTCTCACTTGATATCGCAGCCTACGAGATGCCAAGACCCATCTAAAACCTCTTCACCTCACCTCAGTGCACAGACCCCAGCTCCAAGGAAGCCCTGAGATGCACCACAAGTCAAAAGTGCTCAACTTGCACAGGCTTTTCAGCAACAGAGTAGCCCACCTCCATGCCCGCTCCACCAACAAGAAGTATCTGCCTTTTTATTTCACTCAACAAACACTTTGTGCTGTTCAGCATTTGCAGAACACAAAGTCACCTCTACACTGAGCCAACCCCTTTCAACAAGTGCAACCAGGAGGCTGGAGCAGCACACGAGTGCACTGGTGCAAACTCAACCCAGCCCCAGCAGAGCTGCAAACGCACACATCACCTCTCCAGGAACTTGTTTGTATTCTTGGGAGAATGTTGAAAAATATCTCTGACCCCCAAACATTTACCTTTTGATCGGAGGTTTCCAATGTTGCTGTAGTGTATTAAAGCTGAGATGCTCATAAAAAAACCCTTTGTGTCAACATAGTAAATGACTCTAATTAGGCTGGTGGTGCAATGAAAATGCTTAATTCATTCTGATGAGGCAGAAGGAAGAGCTAAAATGTTTATAGACAATGGGTGAACAGGGAGATATAATGCTGAGTGCCAGCTTTAAATGCAAATTACCGCAGAAATCTTTCCCTCTTCACCATCCCATTCCTCCCCCTTCCTCTCTTTCTCTGTCGCCAGCACCACACTGTAATCTCCTAGTGCAGTAATTAGAAGTGAAAGGAGCCACATAGAGGGGCCTCTAAAGGCAACACTGAAGAGAATTACAGAAAAAAATACCTGCCTTTAATAGAAGACAGCACCATTTTCCAAAGTGCACCACCATTGCAGCACTTAGCATGGTGGCAGGATCAGAGAGGTGATAATTTGGAGGGGTATTACTGAAATGGTATGTAAATTTGTTGCATTTCCCCTCCCGTCTGAACTGGCTTCGTCTATAGTGTCTGTTCACAGGGTTGAGGCCACTTTGTCTTTTGGAAAAAGGCCAGGCCAGCACCCACAAGCAAATATTTTGGGGAAAGCAGCTCTCATGGGGTTTCTTCCCCTCACCAGAAGTACGGAGCTGCAAGTGGACAAGAACTGTGAGCTTGAAAAATCTCAGCCTGGAAGTTGCCAAGAGACAAACATGGAAACCTTACAAGGTCATCCTTAGAAATGTTTCTCATCACGCTTGTAGTGTTCTCAGCTTCTTTTAGAAGAGGAGAAATTGTACATTTGGTGACAAAAAGACGTGGAATGGAAGAGGACAAAGAAGAGGGATAGAAGGTAACCAGTGTTTCATTCGCATGTAGAGTAGTACAATTTTTTCTTTAAATATTATCATATGAAACTCTGGAATAGCTTTTTCTTGGGAGTTTTAAGTGAAGAAATGTCCTGCTGCCAACTCGAGTGTCTCATGTTTTAGGATCTCCAGTATCAGCATGGACACAGCAATGCACAGCAGCATACAGATGTGTCTTAGAGTTTCACATCTGGAGTCTGAGCTAAAATTGGGATTTGTTTCATCTTCTGTGAATCAAGTGCTCTCAGCCTTGCCTCAGTGTTGAACAAATCCCCTTTTCCTTCCCACACACAGGCACACAAATCACCCCAGTACAGCAGAAGGTCAGAACAGGAGACCAGAAAATCTGTCACAGTCACAGACTACGAGGCAAATGAACTAGCAAAAAGCTGCGGAAATTATATTCTGGATTGAAATCCTGTAAACAAAAATATTTTATTTCTTCCTTGCAGTGGCAACTGAGTCTCAGGTTCGAGGATGACAGGTGAATGTGTCCTGATGCCCTGGAATTTTGCCACCAGGAGCTGACCAAGGCATGGTGAAGGGGCAGATATCAGGTAGCATTTTGTGGGGACTATATATTTTTATTACCTTGCCACTCTAACATGGTTGTGTTGCCAGCAGACCAGGTCATGCTCACTCCAGGCTCAGCATTTAACTCCGTGCTCATCTCTAGGCAAGCCTGGTGACATGTCCTGCCCTATTCTGCAGGTGGCCCGAGCACAGCAGCCAACCTGGGCTGGCTTTTACTTGTGGGATTTCACACCCTTTAGGAAAGCCGCAGGAGGCCAAGGTGTGCTGCTGGAGGTCAGACCCCGCTGCCAGATCACATCATGTTACTGACATCCAAATCAAGCTGGATTTTCTGCCTTAAAACATTTTTATTTGCTAAAAATACTAAGGTGATGTCTTTCCCCTCCCTTCAGGCCAGCATGCGAGCGGTCCGGCTGCATCCCCAAGCCTGGTCTGCGCACAGTCACATCCCTGCAGGATGGTTATTACAGAGGTGATGCCACATTTGTGCATTGCACAAATATAATGGAGCACCCTCCCCTGCACCTCCTCATCTGCATAAACAGGACCACAGAAGCCCGAGACAAAGCTGGACTTGGAAAAAGGCAGGGCTTGCTTGTGCCTGTGATTAATTCCCAAGGCTCAGCTCAGCTCATTCATAAAAGATCTCCAGCTGACCCGCAGAGCCGCCCCAAAGCCCGGGTGTGTAGGTGACGCTGGGCTCTCCTTGAGGATGCCCCTGGGCACAGCACAACGTGCCAACAGCTCCAATCTCCTCCAGCCGCGGCTGGAGCATCCCACCGCCTCTTTCTCTCTCCCTCTCTGTGTTTGCTCAGTGAGACAGAAGCAATACCAGTTTGCAGCACAATAAACCATGTAAAGGAAGCATCAATTAACTAGAATACATGGATATAGTATTTAATTAACTGATAGGCTCACAGTTACCGTATGATGTCATGGAAACCTCGAATCTCTTGGGTGCCACCTCGCACATGCCAACTGGGAATTGGAGCCATCACAAATCCCATGTAAAGTTTGAATCCTGACATTTTTAATTAAAACAAAAATTCTGACTCTCTTAAGTACCTTTTAATTGACATAAATGTGTGCACATCTTTGGTACCGCAGGAGCCCTGGGTGTGATGGCTCTTGCAGAATGGAGGTCAGTGGCATTACTCACCCATTCAAGGCCACTGTCATTAACCATGGCTTTGTGTTAAGGAAGCAGAAGAATGAGCCCGCAAGGCTCTAAGGAAATAAAAAGAGGGCAAAATCATACTGAATGGGTTTTCAAGGCTATAACAAGATAATACACTGTATTTACATTGCCTTTGATATGAGGATGTCCAAGTACTTTGCAAAATAAAAATGCAGACATTTGAGGCTGATTTCCTGACTCCTAATTCAATATGAAAGCATCATTTCAGTCTATAACTTCTTGTTCAGCACCTTCTAGAAAGCCAGCCTGCCCTAGTTTGAACACTGAATAACATAGCCTCATCCATTTAAAAAACAAGCATTATTTCAGAACATCTACAGCAGAGGAAACTGAGGCAAGCGGAGGTTGGGCCTATTGCTCCAAAAGTCAACAGCTGTTGGGTGTCAGAGCAAGGAATGGAGCTGAGACACCCCAGCACGTACTGACCAGTCAGATCCAGGAGTGGTGAAGGGACCAGCACCCTCCAAGCACCACTCATCCCCTGAATGACGCCAAGGTCTAGTTTCCCCAAGTACCAGGCTGCTGTAGTAGGTATTGAAGTTAAATCTCTGCAGTCCATAAACAAATACCAACAATCAGCGTGAAACAACACTCCAAAAGTAGTAAGTTGTAAACATTAATACTTTCATTCCATTTACTGCAAGATATTTGTTGCCTGACACTAGTTTTGTCCCAACAGCTTAAATTACAGGAAAAGTCCTGTATTAAAAACCATTAGGCTGAGACTTATTATATTCTTTCCTTTACTGCTCTGACAGTAGAACATTAGACTTAAATACACCAGGGCAGGTAAGTACAGTATTATTTTTTGTGAATGAAGGTGTGAGTTCGTTATGAGTATTCGTCGTCTCTGTTTCTGTGCGAATTAGCGTATGGATTGTTCTTGACAGAGCTACAGCGCCCTCCCTTAAGGGCATTGCTGATATATCATTTTTGAAAGAGAATCACGATTTATTCATTCAAACACAGGGCTAAAGATAGATGTGCACTGGAATATTTTGAAATATTGCATTATATACAAAATGAAATGGGGGGAAGCTAAATTACACAGCTATAATTAGAGTTCAGGTGGCATCGTAAATAATCTATTCACAACTCACTCAGTGTTTATTATGTCACCAGAGCAATATAATTAACATGGTATAGATGGGAACTATGCAAGGCAGATGCCTAATATAGCCAGATCAAACACACTATGACACAAGTATAAAAAAGCACAAATTCATACGTCATTCATGAAAATTCATATGAAAGTGGGGAAAAAAAGAAAACAGCAGCAGTTTGACAATTTTGAGGCCGCAGCCGTGATAACACCACCACCGCCTTTTTGGAATGGCCATAGTTAAAATTATGGGCACGCTTCAGTGTTTGCATTACAGGGGCATAGGTGGTTTTGCATTGACTGCGTTCATGTTACCTATGAAATTCTTTCTGTGCTGCTCCAAAACCAGCTTCCTGGGTGTTTGAAATGAAATTGGTACGAGGGATAAGAAGTTGCCAAACAAAACCTGGAATCTGCAAGTCATCTTCGTCCAGTCCTGCACCACAAATACATGAGTTCACACACCCAAGTGAAATTGCTTGGAAATTATAAATAAGGTGTCAGGCAAAACCAACAAAAATATTAATAAAATTAGAATATATTACAAACGGAAAAGAAAAAGGCCCAAATGTCAAAAAAGCCTCAATACAGTAGTTAAATTAATCAAAAAAATATTTCCTATTTTACCCAGAAATCACAAAGTTTGTCTAGTTGAATCTTGTTTCCAAAAATCTCTGCTCACACAGTAAAATGTGTATATACCTTAGCACTGAAGGAAAGTTGTAGACACAAGTGAAGGTGCCTTTCAGAGGCTCAAAGAAGGAAGGAGATAAGCAGGTGGCAAACTTTCCATTAAAGAAACAGAAAAGTTTGAGGAATAAGTTTTCAAGAGGGTTCGTTTGGGGTATGACAGCATGAGAGGCTGGAAAATAACCTGCTTTTCTCCAAGTCTAAGGTGTCCTTAACTTTCAGTTGCTTGAATCATGACAGTATTTTTAGGGTCTTTAAAAAACAATTGGATTGGTGTTACTCCATTTCTGACTCACTCCTTTCCTTCCCGTAACATCTCTCTGCTGGCCATCTCCCTATATATAATTTCTTTTCCAATTTTGTTTCTATAGAAGGGAAAGCAAAGGGAAGAAGAGAGTGGGGGGACAAACTCCCACAACTCCCCCCAAACTGGAGGTGAGAAAGTGAGTCAGAAATCAGATTTTTTCCCCTTTACACCTGCTTTTCACTGCTATAATAGCTATTTGCAAACAGTTTATTACACATTTCTCCATTGAAAAGACAAAATACAGTATGCCAGAGGAGTTCTGGATGTTTGCTCTTTTACTGCTTTCTTGGTCAAACCTGTTTACTCTTAAAAAGGACTTTTTCCCCAGCCTCAACCTCTTTGCTACTATTAAAAACACCCTCGCTAGGCTTAATCATAACCTCTGGGTAGAAACCAGAGCAAGTCCTGGAGGACACATCCTTCAAAGGGCTGCAGCACCAGACTCAGCCAGGATTTCAATACCTGATTTCTACTGAAGACTGGAAGATGCCCGAATTGGTGGGGGGATAGGGGGGAAATCATCATGCCAGCCAGCTTCAATGAAATCACAATTTTCTTTTTCCTGCAGTCAAATTGCAGGTACAAACGATGTCCTTACAGAGTTTTGGCCCAGCACTGAGCGTGTTCTTGGCCTCGCAGCAAAGGTGCGAAGGGGCTGGCTCGCTGCCGCCGCCAGGGAAAGGATCCAGCAGGTTCGACACAGAGCAGAGGCAAGCGCTGTGTCTTTCATTAAACAGCATCTGCCCTTCTTCTGGATATATTACTTTATGCCAAGTGGTGTGGATCATTTTTTTTTTTTTGTTAAGTAAAGAATATTTAACGACATATAAAAAGAAAAATGGTCCCTTAAATTATTTGTGGCATGTCCTCTGCGCCGTGGAAGAACACAGCTCACTCTCCCGATGTGCCGCACCAGAGTTCGGGAGCAGCGGTGACAGTCAGGAAAGAATTTATGGTCCCTGGGGAGAGATCCACTAAGGTCCTGCAGAGCAGGATAAAAATATTTGAGGGCTGGTGTTGTGTTTTTCTCTTCTTGTCCATGGGGGCAGCAGAGATGAAAGACGTAAATCCATTTCCCAGGGACCAAGACCCCACCAAAACACCTTCCCCTCCAAGACGACACACTCAGGTTTGCAGAGGGAAGTTAATAATCATGCTTTGTTTCCATGATGCTCTTTTATCTGTTCCAAATAAATTTTGCAGTATGAATGGGAATTCTCCAAAGGTTAAAAACAAACTCTGGAAAAGGCAAGAGAAAGCAACACACTGGGTTCCCTTCCCCTTGGACCTTTATGTTTTGTTTTGGTTTTTTTGAGCATGTGGTTTTTGGGTCACACTTCATGATGAACGTGATTCATGAACATTCCATCCAGGTGCCACCAGGAAAGCTGATCAGCCTCATGTTCTTAAACGCCTTTCACTGGTGGCTCCCCTGGGCCAGGCTGAGCTCAGGGTTCACAGCTCGAGTGCGATGGAGAGGGTTTGGGTTATTTCTCCAGAACCTGCTCTCAAGGACCAAACCTCTCACAAAGCTGTCACTCTCAAGCCCTGCACTGAAAATTGGTACAAAACCTGCATGTTTGTACCAAAACGGTAACCGTGACCTTTCCAGGGCTGAGGCAGAATAGCCTCACACTCGCTGAACAGTTGCACCATCATTTTAGGTCTCCTACCTGCCATGAGACAACAGCAGCTTTTCTGAAAGCCCAGAACAGCTCAAACAGGTAAATTATTTAAAGTGCTGTTCCTGCCTCAAAATCTACTATGGCTTACCCACTGACTTCAGCCCAAGCACACGGAACCTTCAGCAGTCAGCACGATTCAAGAGTGACAACATCTGGCTGATATGAAGCACCAAAGGCTCACTTATTCCAGTAGTGCCATAGTAATTAATACTAGCTAAAAGTCATCATCTTTTTAAATACATCCCATGAGCAGATAGATGCCTTGAATGTTAGGTTCTTCGTCCTGAATCACACTTAACTTTAATACAGAACAAGGTGATAAACAGGGGGTTGATCACCAGCACCAATGCTGCTCGCACCTCCTCACCAAGGCACCCTGCTGCAAATTGCATTCAGCATCACTTTGGGAGCAGAAGTAAAAAACAAAACAAAACCAAAACAACCACACCAAAACAAAGTCAACCCATGCATAGGCTGAAGTAAAAACACTAGTGTCTCCAGCTGAAAAGGTCGAAGCTACAGACAGCTTTGCTGACCACTGAAAACAAGCACAAGCAGCCACAGAGCATCTCTGGTCTCAACTCGCTCCAGCTTCAACAGCACTATGTTTTTTTCCGAGCCCCCAAACAAAATCCCTCATCGAGGGACTGACTTCTCTGAAAATTAGCACATCAGCGAACTGCACATCCCACTTTCTGGTAAGAAGATTTCAAAGGCGGCTGCAGTCCCCCCTTTCTGCTGCAGGGAAGTGGAACTAATTACACGGCAGTTTTGAAGCACCACTGGGCCAGTTTTGCCCCCCGGGCTCCCGCCGAGGCAGTCACAACACATCGGACAGTCTCTCTGCTGCCAGAGCAGCCAGGCGCTTCGGATGGAGCGACAACAGCAGTAATAGATTTGATCTTATTATATTCATTTAGAAAGATGTTTATGGCAGGCTGACGTGAATTTCAATGCAAGCCTCGCTCTCTTCTCATAGCATCTGCACCTCCCAGAACCTGCAAGTGGAGGCAAACATACTGTTCTTTAAAAATTGAAGATGTAGGTCAAAAGGAAAAAAAAAATACTAGAGCCTTGTGTTATCTAAGCTCTTCACAGTTCCACAGAGGTGTTCTGGTGCCTCAGCCCTCTTAAAAATAAGGGTTAACAATAAAGCCTGGTATTTGTGTGTGGCTCATGAAACCTCTTACAACGCTACAGAGATAGAACCAATCTCCATCTCACAAAGGACCCAGATCTTCAAATCTATGCAAGTATTTCGGTATTTACTTCTCAAGACCGGTGGGCTCTAGTACACAAATAGCTGTGAGGCTGTGGAGACTGAAATAGTGAAGAATCGAACCAGAAACATTCCCCATCACACCACAAACCAAAAGCCTGACCCCCAAACACCACCCAGGTTCTCCCAGGTCCCCGTCCTCCACTATCACGCTCGGCTACAGCCGGTTCCCATCGTGGCAGCAGTTCAGATCAAGGCTGATTGTATTTGAATCTACAGGGTACCAATTTTCCAGCGAAGGGGTTTTAATCTAACATGCAGATCTCTTGTCTACATTCACATCACCCCAGAGACCCATAACATAGGTCATTTGTGCATACACAATCTCCGTAATAGGATGCACAATTTTTAAATGGCTAAATCTGTAGAGAAGAAAAAAATGTTATTACAGGACGAAAAAGAGAAGATTAGCTCACAGGCTGAGATCATGTTTGCCAAGTTTCCACCCAGAGAATTATTCCAGTACCGAATACTATGCTACCAAAATAACGGGTTTATACAGCAGGCATTGTGCCAGCTTTTTGGCTATAATTATAGTGTTTTCCTCTCTCAAGTTCTTTATTGATATCCAGAATTTTTTTAAAAAAAGAAGGAGGTGGAGAAATGATTTTATACGTTCAACAAACTACAGCAACACTTGATGCAGTTAAAAACTGGGAAGTTTTAACAACCTGCCAGCCTCCAACTTCACAGGAAATGTCAGTGCCACTATCAGACTTTAGAGAAACCCCAGGGATCCATTACTGCGGTTTGAAGATGTCCCTGCACTTCTCTTTTAAGTAAACGCCAGAGCTGCTTGCTTCATTCGCTTGCTGCTGTGCTGCACAATATTCCTTTGAGGAGATGCTTTGCAGTGACAAAATAACTGCTGACAATGTGGATACCGACTTGATTTTAATTTTGTTTTACATTTTCTTTGGTATGTTTTGATCCTAAAAATCTTTAGAGCACGATTTTCTTATGATAATAAAGCAACTATTTATACAGTACCACAGAGCCACTGCGTTACTTCTCCCCCGACCCCTCTTCCATTTTTCCCCCCATCCAAAGGGAGCAGGTTGCGAAGGCAGGACATGCTTAGTGCCGTTTCAACAAAGAAAATAAACGTAAGACAGGGGAAGCACCCCAGAAAGAATGTAAAGATCAGCAGTGACACAAAATAGGGCAACACTTCTCTTTTTTTGCAAGCTGTATAAACAAACATTGAAGAATGCGATGTCAATATGACTGTTAGGGAATCAAGCCCTTGCGATAGTCATCTCTTGTAGATGCCAGTTTCCCATCCCGTCTCCATCCCAAAAGCTGACAGCAGTAAATCCCAGTTCAGGAAGCTCTCTTACACAGGGATACACTTTACTGAAGTCTTAATAAATTCCCTGAATTCAGGACACCATTATTACTTAAAAAAAAAAACATGGCTTTTTCACCTTCTTTTATAATTCTGGGGAACTTCTCCAGCCACCACCACCACTAAAATTAAAATTCTGCCAGCCCTGAACCCAGGAACAATTAGCCCAGCCAAGTGATTCCTGATAGTCTTTCACATATAATAACCAATATCCAATATACCTCAACATTGTGAAGATCTCTGTAAATGAAGTGACATCTCTTGCTGGACAAAGCCCAGAAATGTTATCCTTCGGTGATAAGAATCCTAAGGGGACAACTATTCTCCCTCGTTCGAAAGCTTACTTAATTGTTCCAGTTGCTGGAAATTTTAAACGATTTCCCCAGTCGCTATGCCAAGTTGTGTTAAGCTCTTTGTCTGGCTGATATGCCAACCAAAGGCACAGGGAGATAAGGAGAGCTGTGGGAATTACACAAACCGACTTACACAGCAAGAGTTCCCTCGCCCAAGCTCTTTCCTTCAGCTTTTCCACTGTTTTTACTACTTATTATTATCATTGCATAACTGAAGCTAGCAGCTCTTTCATCTCCAGCACCTTGGCTACATTTACTTTAGAAGGACTCTAAAACCAGGACCCTGGATTTAACACCTTTTTTGTACATCTGCCTTCCATATTTGCTTTATTTTCCAGTAAAACTATATATATTTATCCTATTTGTTTCAGCATTCCAACAGCAGAGTGGGCATGCCAAAGGACATAGATTTCTCTTATGCATCTGTAATTATTTTCACAGGGTCAGATATTCGGTGGTGGTAATGGTGGGAAAAATCTCATTTTCCAAGAACAAGCCAAGCCATAAGTGAAAACAATCCTCTGGATGTCTGAGCAGATGGAAGTAGTTTGTGCTTGTATGATTCCCAAACAGCACAACAGGTCCTCAGCAAGACCTTGCCTCTGGCTGGATAAACCAAAGACCTCACGTCACTAACATTAAGAAAATATGTTACTTGATGGCATGTATTCCTAGAAATTGTCCCTTCTTACTAAGTATGTCTCTACTGAGAAAAAAAAAACAACACCACCACCAACAACCTTCTTGTCCATCTCAACCATCTTTGCTGCCATCTGCCTAGACAAAAAGTTGGTGAAACTCTTTTCTAAGGCGTCTCCTCCCAGGATCAAACTACAATGCAAAGACCAGAGCATTTAGTAAAGGGTTATATTTCTATAGCTCTCAGGTGCAGAGGTTGATCTATATTGGATTTCAGAAAGGCTAAATCTTCTCCAAGAAGCAGTCATGAGAACCATTACATTTAATCATCTGTTGGGGGTTCTGCACCTTCAAATGGGCCTTTCCCATCAGATCAATGAGCAGGTCATTAGCAATGGAGTGCAGGATCCTCAGAAGGGATTGATCTTGGGTACGGAATGGGTTGCACAACTTCAAGCCTTCCTGGAGCTGGGAGAAGCCAGGGTGTCCTCTCAGACCTTTCCCTCCACTCCCATGCATGGTTATTTATATTTATAAGCATGGTCACACTGTTTATTTTGCACCCGAATGATAGAGAAGCTGGTCCTTGGCACATTAGCTCCCCCCTCTCATTCTGCCTGTATGAGGTTGCCAAAGACTTTAGCTTCAAGGACAACACAAACCAAAAAGACAGCTCTTCTCTCCTCATCTGACCTCCTAAGGAATTGCCTCTGCACATGACATGCCTTTCGTTTCATCCCAAACCTTCATGCAAATGTTTATATTTGTGTCAATCTCACTAAAATAGCAGCGCCCAGTTTCCCGGTGCTTTATAAACGTCACTTTTGTGTCAGGCCAGCTTAACTCTGCCTGAAGACAACCTTCAGGGCAGACTTTCGAAATGGCATGAGCTGGGGCCACTTCATCACTGACAATATTCCTAGAGGTTTGAAGAGCCAATATCATTTCAATACTATGTTCTGCTTCTCAATATGTTCTAGCTAGACACTGACAAGGATATTTTCCTTCTCTATAACCCTCTTTCCCCATTATAACAATACCAGCACCCAGAAGAACACAAACAAAAGTCTTCTCTCTAGAGCCTTTTTCCTTCTGCTCCAAGAAGAAACCCAATGGGAGCCAGGAATGGCCAGGAGAAACCTCTACCAGTTCAAACTTGCTACTAAGTTAAAAATCAGAAATGATGTCAAGGCTGGTACTAGCCCACAAGTGTTTCTCCTCCAGCAGAATGATTTTTGTAGAACTTCCTGACTTCCTGTCACTTCAAAACGTTTTCAAGACTGAATATTTTTTAAAAGTGTTTTGGGGCAATAACAAATATTTGGGTTAAAAATAATTGAATTGTAGCTTGAAAAACCTCATAACACCTTTTGCAAAAGCTGTTTTAAAAATTAGGGTTTTTTTTCTTCCCAGAAAATATTAAGAACATCGTGTACAGGTATTCATTCCACTGAAGAGACATTTTCTTTTTAAACATCCCTAAAATACTCTCTTCAGGAGTCAGCTTTAAAAACAGCAGCTTTATAGCTGCGAACTTGGCCCGTAGTCTCTACTCCCAGATGCTTTAAGGTCTGTTCTGTCCCCTCCTTAACAAGTGGCCTCCCATAGCAAAGAGCCCAACTGGTTTCACTGGGGCCATCCAGCCCAGCAGCATCTGTAGCATCCTCTGTGCCCCCCGCAAGGTTTTTTCTGCGAATCAGTAACACTCATCTCCCGACCTTAAACCGATTTTATGGTAGGATGGAGGCAACCGACAGTCTCTGACATTGGCCTCCAACACGGTATCACGAGCTTTGCCACTTTGGCAAGATGGGCTCTTGCCAGCAGGAGCAGGCGGCTCAGGATGCAGCCTGTATTCTTCCTCGGCAAAAAAAAAAAAAATATTAGTTTTAAATGCAAGTCACAGCTTAGAAATGCCAAGAAATTCCTCTTGCCACATGAATGTTTCCAGAATGCTGTGCTGAATTAAAAGGATTCAGCTTGCTTTCAGATCCACACATACAAAGAGACAGCTTGATAGATAAATACGTTTAGGGGTGCCGACAGCTCTGGTCAGCAGACAATTAAAGATGGGAAGACGACCATGTCCGGGTAGCTTGAGCTCCAGAGCACAAATTATTCCTGCTGGAGGATTCTATTAGTAATATTTGCATCTTGCTAATAGAAATCCAATTACTCAGAATGACTCGGAGCACATGATCCATTTTTAGCAAAATTCGCCTTATTCTGCAAACGGATTTTTGCTTCATCGCCACTTTACTTTTGTTCCCGCGGTCCTCTGGGATGCAGCATCCTTCAAGGACATGTCAGAGGAGCACGCTATCCCGTCATCCTCCTGCTTTGAGGCCTAGCAGCTGAATCACCCCCAGCCTTATTTTCTTTTGCAGTGTTAGATTAGCGAGAGGGCTTATGACCTGCCATCTGTCACTGCAGTCTGCTGACTGTGAGTCTCCGCTCTCTTCGCAACATTGCTGAGGAGGTGGAAGGTTTGTGGGGGGAGGAGGGCGGGGGAAAAAGAGCCTTTTCATCCTCCTGCTGCTCCTTGCTCCAAAGACATCCCTTAAAGCCATAGTGTGCAAGCCCAGCAGAGGATGCTCCGGTCTCACCAAGGATGGACAGGCACCCAAAGGACCTTTTTTTTTTTTTTGGTTTAATGCGGTGACATTTGCTGTCCAGGGGCTTTGACGACAAATCTAGCGGTACCTCAGAGGCAGGCTGCTCTGAACCTGCGGCTCCCGCATGCTGTTTGATCACACCTGCTGAAGCTTTCCCAGCCTTGCCAGGGAGAGCCAGGCAATGTGACCATGCATCTGGCTCCCTGGCAAGGACCGGGCTGCCTCTGGCCCTGCGCCAGCCCGCTCCATCTCCTCCTGAAAATAGTGCACCAGTTAAAAAACAATAATAATAAAAAAATAAGCTGCACACGCTCCCCACTTGCCCAGCCCCCAGGACAGCTCTGTCACCTGCCACGGATGGAGGACCCACGGATGGTGTCATGGGACCAGGAACCAGCCCGTAGGGTTTGGGGGAAAAAGCAATGCATTGACTGCTGAATTTTCCTGCTTGATTTAAAGTAATCTGGTTGCAAAGGCTTCTGCCCTGAAGGAAGTAACTTTTCATTGCAGCAAGGAGTCATAAGACAGCAACTCTCCTTGAAAGCCGAGGGAAGGAGTGTTCCCACCTCCTGTTGGTTTGCTTGAAAAAAGAAAAAGGAACCTCTGCATAAATTCTCCAGTATTTTCCACAGAGTCTCAGTATAATTGTACCAGAACCTACCAGCTCCAGCCCCACTAGAGCAGATGGGACTTTGTCAGATCAACTTATTTCTGTCTTAGAAATAAGACAATGTACAACGATGGGAGCAAATACCAAATCAGTCCAGTTGTGGTACCAGACTTCTCCCCACAGCAGTTCCTGCAGCCTCCTGTTCCTGAAATGGTTGCTCCTTAAACACTTGGCCTGTTTCAATGGCCAAAATTGAGCTCCCAGTTTTCTTCCCCCCAGCCTCTGGTGAGTGACTGCTATTGCTGTAAAACCACAACACTTGAGGAACCAGCAGCCTGAGCAGAAAACACCTGATTTGGGCAGTGAACCATCAAGTCCTGGTGCTTGGGAAGGAGCAGCCCCTCCAAACTGGCCTCCAGATAGATCCCTGCCTTCAGACACCACTCGGGTCTGTCAGCACTGGGCTGCTCACGTCCTCCTACACCACATGAGAAGTCTCCAGAGATGCATTTCTCTGGCTGAGAAAGAAGAAAGGACTGAGGAACCAAAGGAAAAGAGCAAGTTAAATTATTTCTCCAACTTGACATCCCCTGGGACTGTTTCAGCACTAGCTGATTCCACTTTGGAGATCCAGGAAGTCTGAGCCAAAGCCCTAATAACCAGCATTAGGGAAATTAATGGGGTGTGGCGGGTAAGATGCCACCTTGCCAAAGCATTTCTTTATGCAGGGGCCTTCTGGACCCACAGGTAAGTATGAAAATAAGTCTTGCACATCATGGTCAATTGCCACATCCTCCCATCCCTTTCCAAGCAGTGATCCATCCAGCAGATGGTATTGTTGACAAGGAGCCTGTGGAACTGGCACTGCCAGTCCCGCGTTCCCTGCGGTGGTCCATGACCTCACCGCAGAGCTGTGTTCTGGATGTTGCTAGGCACATGTGGGTAGTCGGATGTTAGCAAGCAGATATTTCTAGAAATAAGATCATTTCACCTCCTAATTGATATCAGCAGTAAGTCCCACCAAGGTAGGGCTGTCTTGCCCCTGGATGCCCCCATCCATTTCATCCCTCTTTCAGCACATTTTATCTGGATGGAGGATGAGGATTTTGACCATGTGTGCACCCAGAAACCCCAGACAAGCAGCCCCTGTGCACACACAGACCATCTCAGCACATTTGGGTTTGCTGCAAGTGGTCAAGCTATTTTTACAGCATATGTGCAGCAGGTCTAACACAGCTTGAAAAATCACTGTACACATGTTACACAGTGTATATGCACATTTTTCTGCACAAGAAACCTCAATAAGGAGCATGACACCTTTTACCATAAGGCAGCGGGACCCAAACATCCAACACCGCTCTCAAGCCACACGCACGATTTGTGTGCACAGACACAGCAACAGTGTGCACAGGCATAAAATTAACCGGGCTGCGTTATCCCCTCCAGCAACTCTGCATTTGAGGATGCTGCAAAAATACAATAGCGATAGAGTACAAAGGACAAGGATGCGGGTTGTAGAATTTGGCACCAAAGCAGCAGCTGTTCAACTTCAGTTTTTCTCAGACAGTCTGGCCTCTTGCAATCCAAGGAACACACAACAGGTACCACACAGAGCTGCCACCGAACGACGCTGCTGTGGGTGATGCACATGATGTAGGACTCACTAAGGCATCTCTTACTTAACATTTGTGGACCCAGACAGCCTATTTCAAACAATTGCATTTTTACCCAGGTATGTAGGGGATCAGGCAAAGACACAGATTTCCAGCAAAAGCCCAAGCTTCTTTGGCTGTCAAACACAAGGATGGTGCAGAACCTTCCGCATAGGAATGAACTGGTGACACTTGCTGGGGTGCAAGTCTGGAGGGGCAAAGACCATTCAGGCACTCTTCCCCTCCTTGAGGGCCCATTACAAACCATTAAGCCATACTGGCTCCTCTTTGCACCAAAACCATTGGAGAAAGCAGTGCCCCAGGTCTGGACGTTTTGCAGCATGAACTGTGCACATCAAATTCTTCTGCATTAGACATGCAGAGAAGCTAAAAAGTCGTTTGGAAACAAGGAAGTGTATAAGTTACTCTAGCTTGAGGGCTCTAGTAATTTATGCACCGAGAATTTATACAGGTCATGTACCTATTTACTTTGCTGTGCTCTAAAAAAATGCACAGTTACCTTAGCAACTTCAACATTGCAAGAGAGTACAGAGCTTTCTTAAAGAGACATTTTCACAAGCGGTCAGCCTGACCAGCCATTCCCTCACTTCCCTGTGTGCTGGATCTCCCTTCACATGTGTGGGGGTTTTTTCCTCCTGAGATCAAACATATGTTTTGTTATTTTAACAATGAACAACCCATCTCAGAACTCATTGACATCATCTAACAGTAAACAAACATAAGCCTACCATGCATGAGAATGAGAAAATGTCATAAAAAAATAGATGGAATTTACTCATTTCATCATCCTGACATGTTCTGAAAGCTTAAAATAATTTTTCAATTTGTGGAAATTGCCTAGACTCTATAAAAACATAAAGTATGCTAGTTACACCTTGGAGGCTTTCAGATTTTTAAAAAACATTGTAGAAGAAATCTAATAAGCTGACTAGGCAATAAGCACCCAATCTCTCAAAATTGTTTTAGTTTATTCTCCTCTCTCTCCAGGATTTTTCACTAGATTTGTTCATGGAGTGTTTTCCCTAAAACCAAATTTAAAAGGAATCACTAGAAAACGCTCCCCAGTACCCAAAACTCAGAAGTAACTATTCAGAACAGAAACACCTTCTCTGCCCATCATGAGAGGTCTGATCTAGTACCCATTAGGTCTTACCAAGCCTGTTACCAACCTTTTTTTCAGCCCTGTGAAATATGTGAAAAATCTCACAAACTAAAGGAAAAGCGTCTGAGAAATTCCCCAAACTCACAGCCATGGAGAAGGATGGGAACGTGCGGAGTCAGGATGTGGAGGAAAGCACAGCCCTCGCCTTTCAGAATCAAGTCATCCCAAGAACATTTGACACCAGCACAAATTGCAGTGGGGACTCAAAAAACCACAAACTTGCCACCCCAGACAATTCAGGTTGTGCTTCATTAGCTACCAAAAATCCTCCCGCTTCTGCCCCAGCTGTTAAAAGCACAGTAAAGCAACAACAGGACACGCTGCAAACCAGGGAGGGACCATGCTACAGAAAACAATGATTTTGTTACAAACCCCTTAGGGCCAAATCAGAAATGGCCCAGAAATGCTGCACTGTGGCACCATCAAAATTTCGGCCCTTTTCTTCCTTCCTACCCACATCTGCAAGTCATTGCAAGCTACAAAGCACACAATGAAACAGCTTTTTCTCCATACCTGCATAACCACTATCCAGCTTTCAATAAGAAAAAAAAATATATACTTAATGATTTATCTCCCAAACAACTCTGATTTTTCAAACCTTAGAGAGCACACAATAGATTTAAACAACAGCTTTTTTTTTTTTTAACAGCTATAAACATGATATATTTTCTGCAGCATCCTGTGAATACAGGAGGTGCCTCTTTTCTGCACACAAAGGTTGTGTCTGTTGAGCTGGGGCAGGGAGAGCAGGAAAGAACGCTGTAAAACTCCTGCTTTCTGGGCAACAACTTTATTCCTACATTATCAAAAAAAGAGTCAAATTGAGGCTCTTTTCAATCACAGGGACAAAAAAAAGCCTTAGAGAAGCAAAAATGTTGACTCTTCCTGATGAATAGTATATTCTTCCAATCAAATTCTATAGCAGTAGACCCATATAGTTATATTTTAGATGGGTTGTGCCTGAGAACTAGGAGAAATATCTACAACAACACTTTTTTTTTTTTTTTTGCATTTCTGCTGATAAGCATAGTGCACCTTCAGGGCTTCATTTCAGGAGAAGCTGTAGGAGTGAATCTCAGAAATCACCTCTGTGAGCAGCACGAGTAGACTCCCTCCAAAGCAAGAAGGCTGGGAATTCATTCGTCTTGCCCTTATGGTTGAACACAACCAAACCTCAGCAATTTTCTTTTAACGTTGTACCCAATCATCCCACTCACACCCTATTGCTGACACTGTTCAGAACAGCCTCAGCAACAGCGTCTGAGGGGCTTGTAACGTGTTTTGCATCTGCAGACAGGGCACAACAACAGGCAAGGAGCAAACACCACGTTAACACCCATCACACTCCCATGGAAACCAATGGAAAGGCTGCACAGAACATAATGCAACTTTAAGCCATATCAGCTGTTGCAAGGAAATCTCATCTTTATATCCAACTTATAGATGTGCCAGCAGATCCATATCGAGGAGCGAGGTCCCCGGGTTTCAAAGCCTCCTACACAAACAGCATGGCCACTATCTACTACAGCATCCTGCTGCCTCTCCTACCAATACTCCAGCCTAGTGCCCTCCCTTCTCCCACCACCCCAGAGCAGAAGGAGCCTGGGAGAAGCGAGGAGAATGGGGAGAGTGTGGTTTGCACAGAACCGCTCTGCTCCCCATCCTCCACCCCTCATCCTTCCCTGCAAGCTTTTTTTATTTTTTTCCCCCCCCATAGAAGGCAGCAATCTGCCTCCCGTGCCCAGGTACCGCAGGCAGCGTGCCACTTTGCCAACGCACTGTCAGATCCACGCCGCGTCAGAACGAGCCCTATCGCATTAATTCAACTTGGTGGATTAAAAAAAATATATATAGACGAAGGAAGGCAGGACAAGGCATAGCAGATGGCTGAGGACAGATACTGCATCCCATTCTTACTTGCTCTGCAAGAGAACAGCTTCACTCTCTGCTGTTTGTCATGCTGCTCCTAGCTTTTTTCTTTTTATCTAAAAAAAAATGCAGAAATTGGTGTCCAAATACGCAAGGTTTCCGTGTTTTTGTTGCCTCCACTTAAATTTTGTGGATTGCCATTCCTGTTGCAGTTCTTCGGGCCACATGGCACAATGAGGGTGCGATTGCTAGGAGATAATCACACCCTTGGGGTGTTATTAAGCACAAGGCTATGCCTCATGCCTCTCCCTCTCCAGGGATGTGATTATATCATGATAACCAAACTCTCCAGAGACACCTTATTGCAATTATGACATTTCTTTCAGGTTTATGTATGAATACATTATTTAAGGAAATTACTTTGATCACCAGAAACTTCCACTTAGTGTTCAAACACTTAAACTGGATGGTTTACAGAGATGAAGTTCCTTCTTTACAGTATTTGACAGGGAGAGAAACAGGGCTTTGAATGTGAGCAGAGCAGTACCAGAGCCTGATCACCAACATGCAGATACACTCTTATTACAGATAACAGTTTTTCAGTTAACCAAACTCATCCAAACATTCAATCCATATTTTGGCTACTCCAGTTCCTGGAGAGCTAATCCAGCAAACAACTTCTCTAAAAAAAACTTTAAGATAAAAAGAATTAAAGATGGAGCTATTACCTTCTGACTTAGTCACCACAAGGACCTGTGCAATTCAAGGATGAGAGAGAAGTAACTGCTGCTCTTAGTGACTTTATAAACTTGGCTGCACCACTGAGTGGTCCCACCTGTGCGAGGCATCCAGCATCACACCCAAGTGTTTCCAATGATCTTTGGTGCCTCTTTGCAATGACTGACCCAAAAGCTCCAGCAAAACTCATTGGCTAAATGTGCCCACCTGCCTCCCTTGGTTACGGACATCTCTGCAGCAGCAGCTTGTACAGCTGGTTTTCTATTTCCATTGTGGTGCAAGAAAAATCAGACCTACAATACCGAAGGGTTAAATAGTTGAGGAGCCAGAACTGACTCTACAGATTAGTGATGGGGCAACATCAAGGTCACACTGAAGATGGGTCACACGAAAGGCCAGCACAGTGCCACAGATGGATAGTGTGAGATGATAAAAGGTGCAGCCAGAAGGTCTCCAAAGCCCATAAGGATTCTTCAGGGACCAACTGAATTAAAACAGAGAAGCAGTAATAACACCTGCACCCCAATAGCAGTGACTATTCCCTAGAGACCTATGGACTTAGTGAGAGGGTACTGTGGGTCTGTTCCTGGATTTGTTTTACTGACCTTGGCCAAATGTTTATGAAATACATATCGGCTATTGATTAAGAGAACCCAGCACTTAATAGCACAGGTCTGGTGTGAGAAACACAGAAAAGAGGACAGAGTCTGAGTGCTTTGCAGAGACAATCAGAAAATGTACATCAAAAACTCAGTGGTGTCATCCACAGGCTTTTTTTCTTTCATGGTTTCTGTACAGCTGGGCTGTGTTCCCCACAGAGAGAGGCCGTGCCAGCCGGGGGATGGCAAAACGGCTTTTCCCAGTGCCCAGTAATGCTCCCTGCTCATCACAGCCCTGTATCGCTGCTGCTTGGAAAGCCAGCAAAAGCCAAACGTCTGTACCACCTCACACTGAAACAAACACCAGTCCAAGGGGAACAAGGAGTGTGTACCTAGAATTTACACTCAGTTTATTTATTTTTTTTTTTAAAAAAGGTTTGTGTCAGAAAAAATGAATTGCTTATTAACTAAATTCTGGCAGTTTGGTTATATTTTATTTAAAAAAAAAAAAAAAAAAAGAAAAAAGTCCTAAGTGGGATGGGAAATATAAAAAGAGCTCAGTGAGCACAGTACAGCTGAACAACCTACAATGAATGTTCCCTCTCTGGATACTTAGTTAATCTCTCATTGATGTTATTCTTCAACTTGTAACCAATAGTCAAAGAAGAAATCTCAGCATTACTCTGTATTTCCTATGCCAAGCCTGTCTTTCCTATGAGAAGTTTTAGTCCCTGATCACCTCCTCTCTTCTAAACATAATTGCTGTCACGAGCTTTGATCTCTAAAATAGAGACAATCTCTAAAACTGCCAATGTTTGGGGGCCTCTAACTATCTAACGTCCTGTCGCAGAGGTCCCTTGCAGAAGGGTTTAAAAAGCAGGTGTTTGGCTCTGGTGGGATGGAAGGTAGTTCAACGTTTTATTTGGGACTTGCAGTCAAGCTTTAGGAAAGAGCAGATCCACACAGCTCCTGACGCCCTTGTTCACGTTGGGTTTGATTTCTATGGAGCTGCTTGTGCTGCAGGCGGCTGCCAGGAGAAGGTTTCTGCAGATACCAGAGGCCACAGACCATGCACTGGTGCTCTTAAAGCTGTTACATGCTTTGGAAAGCCCCGTCCTTCCAGGGAATAATGCTGTCATGCACCTAAAAAACAGATTTTGTGATACGGTCTCACCTGCAAATGCGGAACACAAATGCTTCCAGCCTGTGTAAGACCTTCCGATAGCTACTGCGATTCTCCTGTGTCTTCCTCAGCCTTCCCACCACCTTCCAGAGCCCATCGCACTCACACCTCTTATTCTGAATTCGAAAAGCGAGTGGAAGCGTCAGAAAATCTGTTACACAGGTGATGCCTCACTTACAACAGCCACGAGAACATTTCTGCCATGGAAGCCAAATATATATATAAAGTGCTAAACATAATGACAGAGTGTGCATTATCAGCCTCTCATCACTGTATAGTTATTGGGGATAAATTTGAATCTATGGTGATCTTCATATATCTCACATCCATTCCTGACTATCACTGAAGGTGACTCCAGGCAGGGGCAGCTTATCTCCAATAGTTTACTAAGTTAATTGAAATGAGCTTAAAACCAGCTCAAATGATCAAATTCCCATACACACGACTTTGTTTCTATCTCTTCAGCAATGTGACAGGCGATCTGCAGAATTACAATGCAACAGAAAGCACGATTGCCAAGAGAGCTGGTCAAACACGTCCGAGGAGGGAGAGAACAGTGAGCTTGGCTAAGAAGTACATTTTATTGATAAACAGTCCCTGCTGCTTGAAAACACTCAGTGATTGTGATGATTAACAAAAGGACTAATGCAAAACAGAATCATTATTAACATTACTGTGAACTAGTATTTACAACATTTGCACTGCAGCTCACCCGGCCCTTTTTTTTTCTTTACGCTATGAATTTGAGCGGAAACCCAATGTTTGCGTGTTATCAGGGAAATCGCCTCCTGCTTATCCTGTTATCACAGAACTTACCTGCGCATGGGGAGCGATGCCATGAGGCTGAAGCGGCCGGTCCCACAAAAGACGTGACAAAGAGCAGCCGCAGTGTTTCTGTGCACCAGGAATTGCTCACGGAGGCCACTGTGAATAACAAATAAATTCTCTCCCAGCCCAGTTCTCTGTATCAGTATTACTACTAATTCAGTCACCAATTCTGCACCTTTTTGGCCAAAATCATCTCTTTTTTACACCACTACCTTTATTTGTGTCCCACACTGCCCCAGGTGTGGTAGTCTACGCTTAAGCAAGGTCAGCTAAGATGAAGTAGATGCAGACAAGGGCTACTTAGGTGATGTGGGGAAACAGCCCCTTTTCTGATAAAAACAGGTGGGAAACCTGCATTGCACGGCCTGGGAAACCTGCATTGCACGGCCTTGCAAACCCAAGGCCAGGGGTGATGCTGCTGATTGTCAACCCCGGTTCAGAAAGGTGCAAACAGCCACCACCATCCCAAAAAGCTGTTTAGACCTTTCCCCAGCGTGCCCACTGCCCAATAGTAAGAGGCTCCTATGTTCATCATGAACACAAATAATAAATACGATCTGTACACAGCAAATGATCCTTTGGACAATTAACAAGAGAAATAATTATATTTTTAAAAAGTGCCTTCATGAATCGGATACTCTCTTTGCAATGATTATGTTGCTTAAGAGAAGACCTTGCATCAGTGTCTTTCTCAAAGCTGGACAACCCTCCTCATGGTCACAAATAAATGTGCTTGTTACGGTGTACTTGGTCCTCATAAGGACAATTATGCAAGGACAGCATCAGTGCTGCCAGAAAATGAAATCAAGAGAAGTCAGTGGTTGCCAAAGCTGAGCCTGTACCTTATGAAATCTGATTCTCCCCCAAAGACACAACTCCAGCAAAGGTGACACAACTAACAGCATATTCCTGTGTTGTAAAATTCATTGAGGGCAGCAGGAGCCAAAACAAAAAAAAAAAAAATCAAGCACTCCAACATTTAAGGACCAGAGTTTAAAATAAATGCACAATGAAAGGTTATGCTGTCATTAAAGAAATAGCCAACACTTTACAGCACGAGTTAACACAGTGCTGCAGCAGACACTTTGCATTTGCAGCTAATCTGCCAATGATTAAACGAGCTGTTATTGAGCATTTGCCCTGTTGAACTAGGTTTTTCTTATCCTTATTAATCATTCATTTTACACTACAGTAGCCTCCTGTCTTTAAGTAAAACATTTTTTTTCTTTCAATAAGGCAAATTTAGCTTTTTTTTTTTTTCCTCTGGTGATGTCCTTTATGATCCCAAGAAGAGATAGCTGAACAAAAGCACGAACAAAACCTGGGAGAGCTCTAAAGAGTGTGGGGAAGCACATTCTTTTTGCACTAAAACTTAGGGAGTTAAAAGTAGAGGACATGGCTGGAGCCACTAAGCTCTGGTGTAAACACAGCCATTTAAGAGGATTTGCATACCATTTATTAACCTTCCGGAAGAACTACACAGACCCCAGTCAGTGAAAACAACTGTGTACACATGTTCGTTCCATTCTTGTTATCAAAATATAGCTTCTGCCAGACACCTCCGAGCATTTTCTGCATGCAGATAAATGCAGGAACTGGGAAGGGGGTGGACAGATCCAGCCTCTTTCCTGTCCCTTTTGGGTATCATGAGACCTGGAATTCATCTTTTAGCTACATTTGAGGAGGAAAGGTGTGAGCAGGCACCTGCTGTGCTGCAGGTATTTAAGATACAGAAATGAGGACGATCCCGTGATCCAGGCAGCCCCGCAGGGAAGGACCGTGGGTGCTGTGGGGACACGACTGTGGGTGCTGGGAGCTGGTGACACCACGGCCATCAGGGACCATCTGCAGTGGCAGGGGCTGTAGCAGAGCCCTCAGCACCTCACCCATCCTCAGGCTCCTCCGGGAGGTCCCAGTCCTGTCCTCACCCTAATTTAGGATTTTGCCCCGCACCATCACAGTTCGTGCCTCAGTTTCCTCAACAGCAAACGGACACATCAACACCTCCTCTCCTCTGTTGGGCTCCCCAAATCTCTGATGGTCACATAACCAATGTGTCTTGTTGTCTTTTTGCTGTTGAGAGTCTGTATTCACTCTATAAATTTCAAGATGCTTAATAAAAAATTCTCAACAGTGCATTTCACAGCTCTCTGGAAAGAAAATCCTCTCTACATGGGCATGTTATTGAGACTTTTTTTTCAGAAACATGGAGGAAATTAAAGCAAAACCCTGTCCTCATGGCAGCAAGTTCCTCTGTGCACCCACGGCAGGTATGAATAGACAGCAGCGCACACACGAGACGGGGCGGGGGGATGTTGGATGTAGATCTTCCAAAGGCACCAACTGCCTCAAGTTCCACTGAGCTCCAATTCCACCTTTGCAAAATTTACCAGCTGCTTTCTCTTGGGGTGAGGGTGCTGCACAGACAGCAGCCAAATGGGATGGGATCACACCGTGGGTACAAAGCACCCAGGGACTCAGGAGATCCCAAATCTCACCCCCATCCACCCACAGATTTGCAGAGCTCCAGAGCTCCGATTCCATCTGCACCAGTAGCAGCAACCTGGCCAGAGCCCTCATCATACAACCTATACATTTTTTATATCATTGGTGGCTTTTCACCCAGCAGTAGCTTGAGTTCTAGGTGTCCTATTCACTTTCCATAAGGAAAATACACTTCAGTTTAGAAGCTGAATTGACTAATACTTTTTTTTTTTTTTTTGCTTTCATACAACAGCACGTTGTATGTAATGTTTAATTTGCAAGCTCTGCATAGGAACAGTTTTAAAGTAAAGCTCTATAATTGATTTTTCACTGATTTTTGGCTAAATTACAGGATCTATGCCATTGCTATAGGGTTTTATAAAAACCTATTTCTGTGTGTTTGTTCTTTAGGTTGTAATTTATTTTAACAGTAACTTCTTTAAACTCTTAATGTAATAAAATCCACCTTCATAACAGCTACACTACCACCAAAAATCCAGCAACATGTTCCAAAAACCAAGGTGAACATGGAACTGAGGAAGAAAACCTGACATCCAATATGTTAACAATATGTAGGAAAAGTGTAATTAATGTAAGACAGAAAGCAAAAAAGGAAAGTAAGTTTTGAAATCTCTCCCAGCGATCACATACTTCACAGTGTAGTACAAATGTAGTTCCAATGGTTATTTTTAGCCTGGCACACACGGGTATATTGTTACTCAGCCTGCTGCTAGAAGTAATTTTAAATATCTTTCCGAACAATCAAAGAAGATGCTATATTCAAGAACAGGCACAGAAGTCGTCTTTATCTCGCATTCTCCATGAAAACATTTGACCTTCCTGATTTGGGTTCATTTGACAAGAATTTGCTGGCTGCTGAAAGATCTGCATCTCGTGTTGAATGATTATAATAAAAGTTCGTATCGCAAACCCTACACAGAATAGCATTCTCTTTACCTACAAAAAGGTGACATTTTCCAAGCTGTTACCTAGAGAGCAAAGGACAAATGGAAAAGATCAGTCACATAAAAGCAGTATTATCATAACATCCCATGGCAATTTCAGAGTTCTTTGAAGGCCAGATGCTTCTGCTCCATATCTAAATTTCCTATAATAAGAGACTCAGTGGAAGCACAAAACATACCTGTGTCGCAAAGTAAAAAATCATAGCTATCCTACAATTTCGGGTAATTTCCTATTTGGGGTTGGTCAATTTTTTCAGTGTGAAAAGTGGTGCGGTTTCCCTAGTGTGCCAGAGAGACAACAAAATATCACGAGTGGAGTTGAACAAAACGCTGTGGACAGATTGGAACCATTGAACTGGCTCAGCTGGACGGGAGCCCTGGCTGAGGAGCTGCAGCTGAGTCTGAATTTCCTCAAAGTGCAGGAATTGTCTGGCCGGATCCCATCTCATCCCTAACAGCTACTTCACAGCGAAGGCAAGAAACCCGCAGATTGACAATCCAAACTGAATCTGCACGTAGGAAAAGCTTTTGGGTGGTCTCTTTCTATGCCAAAGCAACCAACTTCCAGTGCTTTTTGAAAATGCTTGGATCTACTGCAATATATTGGGTATATCTGTTGTTGGTGTTCAGTGTCCTAACTTCCGTGAAGCCTTCAAAGTTTGAAAATCAAAGTTTAGAGTAAAAAAAGAAGAAAAGCCAGTTCTTTGCAGGATCTGAGCGCGGTTTGGGCTCAGCGATGAGCAGCCCCTGGGTACACCCCAGCAAGCTGACGCATTCCAAGCTCTGCGAGCTCCATTTCCTTGCACAGATGGCAACCTTGCATGGAAGGTCCACAGCGAACTCTAAAACTGTCATTTCAACCAAACACTCGTGTCGGTCCTGCCTTTCTTAGGCCAAAATCATGCCAGACTATCTGCAGGAGCTGGGGAAAGAGACTGGCTTTAGGAGAGTGTAAACTGACTTCACTGGAACTTCTGCCAAGCCAGGCTGATGGAAACAAGAGGAAAATCACTGTCCTCCAGTTTTAATTCCCAAAGGCAGCAGAGCCTTTGCACAGCCCTGGTTTCCACTTGCTTAGCCAAAAGAGAACAAAAACAAATAAGGAAGGCAGTGGATGTCTAACCAATGCACTTACCCACTCGGCCTTGCTTTGCTAAATCATCTCAAAATACAAGCTGGTTTCCTGGTAGTTGTTATTTATTTATATATATTTGCCAAAAAAAAAAAATCAATTCTTCTGTGATTTACGGTGAGGTTAAGGAAAACGTGAAGCCCATGTTAAGGCTGCTCATCTCATGATAAGGCAGCAAAAAGGTCAACAAATTACTCTCTTCCTAATGGTTCATTTGAACCAATGAAAACAGGATATTTTATCCTCCCGAGTCAGGTCTGCTTAGAAAACCTACGTCCCATTCCCCCCACCCCTCCTCAATCTCCCCCCATACCTCCTCCCTCTCTCCCACTCCCAGCCACTTTCTTTTAACTCTCTGTCTCTGATCCTCCAAGGTGACCTTTTCTCCCACTCCTAATACCAAATTTTCTGGCTGAGTGACCCTGGGCATTGCTGCCGCCCTGCCCGGGGGTCCCTCGGCTGCAGGGACGGGACTCGAATCTGCATCCCCAGCCCAGGACAGGTTGTGCCACTTGCTGATGCTGCTGTGTTGAGTGGAAAAAAAAAAAAAAAAAGACAGAGCAAGAAAGATGGAGGGGGCAAAGCCCTAAGGTTCCTATCCTGCTTAGGAGAGGTTTATTTGGCAATCTGAGCCTCATCAATTCTAAACTCGCAGGGGATGAGCTGGGGCTCCTCTGCCTGAGCCAGTGCTGGAGCAGGCAGCACTAACTGCCGCCTATTAGGAATAACCATCACATCTAATTGTTATCCTTGCCACTGATTGAAGGGGGAAGCGGAGGGATGGGAAGTTCAGCTGGGTGACATGATGCAGTTTTAATGAGTCTCTCTTTTTCTTTTCCTTTTCTTCTTCCATTTTTTTCTTCCCCCTCCGGCCTAGCTGTTTTAATATGGAAATATAGTAAATTCTAACAAAATAAGGCTAGCACTTAGAGCAGAGACCGAAGGCAAACCTCCGGGAGCCTTTCAGCAGTTGCAGGGCAGTGACAGCACTACAGAAGCAATTAGTTCCTTAAGTTCTTTAATACGGGCCCTTTGGAGGGGGTGGACACTAGATTAAGCCCTGCTTCATTTGCCTATTTATTCAGCTGTCAGAAAACTGAGAGGGTTAAATCGTCTAGTGGAGAAGAAAGAGCCAGAGCCAGCTCCTGGAGTGACCGTCCCCAGCCAACAGCCCTGGCGGGGACACCGCTGGCTCCATCGCAGCGCGCCCGCTCGCTGCAGTATGACCTCATGCATTCGATAGTTTAAAAATCGCATTTCTTTGCCTTTCCCAGCAGGTGCAGCGCGGTGCGTGGCGGGGGCGGCAGCAGCTCCTGACTCAGCAAAGGCGCCTGATGTCAGAGCAGCCCCAGCGGTGCTGGAATTCACCGCGAGCAAAGCCCGGGACGGGCTGCACCGAAAGCCAAAAAACACGCTCTGCGGAATTAACCCAGGTTTAAAAAGAGAGGGTTTCTAAGCTGGGGTACATATGTGAAACCGGGAGAGGTTGGGATGCAGCAGCAGGCTCTCTGTCTCTAAATAAGAGAGAGATTAAGCTCCGCTTTTGGATATGGTTTGTATTTATTCCCCTGCTTGTTTTTCCTTCCTTGCAGCCACGCGTGTGTCTGATTTGAGTATCTCAATGCTGCAAAGTATTGATGCTCCCCTCTGTATTCCAGCTTGTAGTTCCAACGTTTCATCAGAACTAGATTTAAAAAGTTAATTCTCCCAGTAAAGCAGTTTTGTTTTGTGTGCCTCCACACACACACTCTGCATCAATTGTGCCTGTACTAGAAAGGGTTTTAATTACAGAATAATGTTTGTGGTGCATGACCAGTTTATTCCTGATATAAGTCACTAACTTGGGTTCTCTTTGGGCTGAAGGATCACTTAGTGCTGTTTGCTGTAATGTCTGACAGCCTATATCCAACCCTGGAGCATTTGCTCTTTCTCTGCATTATTTGAGATACAAATTTGAAAGAAGCTTTTTCACAACCTAAGAAATGTCTGGTTGGTTGTTTGTTTGTTGTTCCAGGATTTTTTTCTTGAAGAATTAAAAAAGTAGCATATTCAAAGTGGATTTAGAGAAACAGCTCACATAAGATCACTCACACACAGGGAAGGAACGCCAGTATATACAGAGTATAACAGCTCAAAACACAGAGATAGCACATAATGCAATTTTGCTATAGCATAGCATTGAATTTTCTTAATATAATAGCCTGAAATAAAGTGTTAAGACAGATTGACATGCCTTGGTAGCACAGCTGAGGATTCAACTATTTAAATCTAACAGGTTCTAGCTTGTTCTTATTGAAATCAATGAAAGTTTTCCTTCACAGCTGATTGCGGGGGAAAAAAAGGGATCCAGCGTATGCAGAATAATGACAGGAGGGACAAGTTCAGCTGAGTTTTAAAATGTTGATTTCTTACCTCAAATCAGCTCTAATTTGTGTTTCTTTTTTGTTGTTGTTGCTAGAGGGGGGAAAAAAAAACAACAAAAAAGGAAGCTGTTTTCTTCTACATCCAAGAATAAAATAGAAATAATCCCAGTGCAAGGAAGCACAAAGGGAAGAGAGTGAAAAATATGTGCATCTTTCATGCCTTAATGATGTAAAACTTTCTTAGCCACTTCTTTCTATTTGCCACTTTATCTACCCAAAGGATAAGACCGTATCCTGCTGGAACCCAGGGATTCGCTGAGCCTGCTCACAATTGAGACAAAAACTTCAAAACATGTTTGAGCTCCCAGTCTGAAAACATAAATATAGAAAAAACACTGTGGCTACATGCTCAATTTATGTGGGGTCACATTTTTGTATCACTCATCCATTTGTGTTCAAAGAGGATCATGAACAGGTATTTGCTCTCTTAGCGGCCTGCTAACATCATTTCTAATTATTTTTCCAGGACTGCGCTGCTTCATGTTAGCAATTTGGGTCTGGGCATTCATCCTTCAAACTGACTTAAAAACCACTTAAGAAAAAGGTTCATATTTCCACCGAGACAACAGCGATGTCCCAGTTAATCACAGGAGAAAGCGGCTCCAACCCAGATCTCAGAAGGCAGCAATATTTTGAAAAAGACTAAATCTGTTTCAAATTGATTCTACACAGGGTATTTTCAATTACCCCTCCCTAAGACCATTTCCTTTGATTGACTTTAAACATCATGAAAGTTCTGTGAAATATAAAACTTCTGCTATTAAGAATCATGCAAACACGTTTAAAGCTAATGCAAATTTCCGCACTCAAAACGTGCCACTTCAAAATGTTTTCTCAGATTACAAGCCGATTTTTCAAAAATAAAGCTGTAGCAGCTACAAAAGCAGCCCGGTGGATTTTGCTAGAAATAAGCAGGAAACACCTAATTTTTCTTTCAGACAAAACTAAATCAAATGGATTAATGAAGGGCTACGAAAATCAACAGGGAGGGTCCTGACATTTCCAATAGGAGCTTTGAAGAGAAAGAAAATGGCAATTCCCAGACCTCCCAAAACAACCAAATGAAATCCTTTCTGTGATAGATGCCTGGAAAGAGGGAAAATGCATACTCCAAATTATTGCACCCCCAACCAGGGATGGGTAAGAGAAAACTGTTCCTCTATATTCAATTTTCTGACTGTAAATTCGACCTGACCCCCTCCCCAAATGATTTCAGTATTTTATCTATGAGATTCCTATGGCTTGTTTAGTGCATGGCTCTGGTTTCTGCTTTTGTGTTTTGTTTGGTTTGGTTGTTTTGTTGTTTTGTTTTTTTTTTTTTTTTTTAATTGCACTTGACAAAAATCATACACCTTTTAGCTGCTGAAAATATCCCGTACTGCTGCTCGCAGCATCCCTGGGAAGGTCCATCTTTTGTGATAAACAAAGAGTTGGGGGAGGCAGATGAGAGCAGCCGCCTGGCTCTGCTCTCCCGTCCCCTCCGGCGTCCAGGGGAAGGAAAAAGTCCCTTGCAGGGTGTGACCTTGATGAGGACCCTCCGTTTGCAGCTCCTGAGGAACGCCAGGTTGCATCCTCTGCTCCGGACAAATCGTTGCTTTCTGTTTTTACATTCGAATCAGCTTTGCGGGGCTGGACACTCACCACCGAGCCAGGGGTGAGAGCATAACTTTGTGTTCCTCAGCTGGAAGAAAACACTGGGAATATAAATTGGAGCCCAAATCACTTTCTGGCATTATTTCACTGTAAATTTAAATGGCCCTGGCATTGTGAAGCTCTCTCATTTTTTTAAAAAAGCAGAAAAGATTTATTCTGCCCAAAAGTCATTCAGAGCAGCATGGAGAACAACCAGGACTTGGGTTGCTGGTTTCCTAACAATAACCAAAGTTAGGGCTGCTTTTTTTTTGCTAAATTGCAGAGTGGTTTAGGGCACTTCTGTTCCATAATAATCTCAATATTTTTCTGTATTTCAAGAAGCTATCCTTCAGACATAACTCCTGGTACTCTGATGGGCCATTTACCCCTTTAAAACCCACCCGGGTTTTAAGCAGCAGCTTTGAGAGCCATGCCTATATTTCTTGTACGTGACAAACATAAAGGTCCATTCCTAGGAATTCAGGATATTTGGGCATATGTTGGATCAATCTTCTGATCACAAATGACATGTCCCTGTTGAGGACTATTTTGAGATGCAAATAAATACTTAGCATTAACCTCCCGCTATTCTAGAAAAGGAAAAACAGGCTGGGGAAGGAGAAATGACCCAAAGACAAAGAACAGACCTGCCGGGAAGCTGAGCTTATTGCTCATGTTCCTGGCTGGCAGCCTCATCTCCTCACCGCTACTCAAGCTCTACATCTTTGCAGGGTATGCAACTGGCATATGGAATTTTTAAATGCGATTTTGTAAAGATGGGCTTCTATTTCTGTTCATGCCATAGCTTTTAATCCTGAGGCAGAAACAACCAATGCCTGAGTTTTGCATGCATGCATATGCATTACCTGGAAAAGGCAGGCAAATGTCAGTTTTGGGTTTCTACCAAAATCTTTCCTTAGCTGAGTTTTTCTCAGGAACTGGAGAATAGACAGAAGCAGAGCCCTTAAAATATGTTTTCAGGATTTAAAATGCAAACTGGAGCCTTCCTCCCTTTCTTGCACATACTCGGGGTGAAATTCAACGCTCTGGGTAACTCACAGATCACTCCGAGATGGAGCGCGAAGTGGCTGCAGAGGTGAATCCTGAATCTGGGCACAAGCTCTTTGTTGAGTAAAAAACATGTGCAAGGGAGGTTGGAGCAAAATCAGAGAAGGAACAAGAGATATTCTTGACTGGCTTGCTATCATTTGAATACATGGGGTCAGACTTATGCTGTGCAGAAAGGCTACAGCCCCCAGGCCAGCTCTGGATATTAACTATGCAGAAGAGATTTCAAGCTCTGCCTTCAGGGTTGGTGCTGGACTCTCTTTTGTCATATATTCATATCTCCTTTGTATTCAACCCATTAGCTTAAGCTGTGCGTAGGGTGCCATGTGTACGTATATAGCCATGCACATATTGCGTCTCCATGAGCGTACGGCATCTCTGCGCTTCTGTGGATGCTCAGCAATCAGCTAGGGATGCTGTTGTTGGACTCTGTTATATAAGGCTGAGAAATTCAGCCGGTGCCATGACCATCTGATTCGCTCGTTTACTGCCCACTCCAACAGGAACTGGCCCTAAAATCTGTTAAAGCTGGGAACAGCACTCATTTGGTGAACTAAAAAGACGGGTGTTTGTTCATATGTGTTCTTTTTGATGTTTATTGGCCTAACTGGCTTTTCATTAACTCAAGAGCTCTGCTATTTATTTTAATATTCTAAGCATTTATGACCTTGTAGCTATATCATCTGATTGTCTCTCTATGTATGTTGTATGTCATCAACAGTTTGTTTTCATTTTCCTAAGGCTGGCTTGTAAAACTATTTGACCAGGTCATACAATTTCCTATGGAGGAATTTTGAAAATTCTTCAAGGCTTGATCTTTTCTGGGCACAGACACCTTATTGAAATCAGGGTTTGTGTATTCAAATGCAGAAATCAGGTTTGTTGAAATCATGCACAATAAAATAATGCTCTCCTCTTTTTCTTAAACAAAGGAGTAGTTGTTGAAAAGTCTATTTGTATTTTTGTAATTTCATGGTTCAGTTCCACAGGGTTTTAGTCCAGCTTCACTAAACCTTAGTGTGTGGACAAAATTTGTCCTTCAGACACAGAGGGGTGAGAGAGTAAAGGGAAAGAAAAAAATATTTCATATTTTTGTGAGTGAACTCTTCCTTTACTATTTACTCTGACTTAAATCAATCACTTGTTTCTTAACCATTAGAGGTTTATATCATCGAGACAGAAAAATGTACTAAAAGCATGGATAACCCTCACTTTTCCATTTGTTTTCTGTTCAGAAGGACCCTGTCTTTGGAGCAAACACCCCACAGATACCTGTGTGGTCCGTGTCTCGTCTTCAGTCCTTGACTCATAGAACCTGGTTTAGCTCACCAGACTTCACCAAGCATCTGCATCTAGTTTTGTGAGTTTTTTAATCTTGTCCTTGAGTTTCCTATATCTATGATTGGAGCTAAGTGACAGCAAGGCCAAGGAGAGAGATTACTCTTGTTTTCAGTGGCCACTGTATCAGGCCCCTCATTTCCAGAGTTCATGAGCGATGGCCATGGTCAACTCTGAACCACTCAGGATTTGGCTCTGCTAATATACAAGTGAACTATCACACACACAGAACAACAGAATCTGGTTGAAAGAAAAAGTCCAGGAATGAAATCAGGACATAAAATAATCAACTTTCTGCTGGACTAGAACTGTCATGTTATGGGAAAGGAGCAAAGCAAAGAGGCTGAAAATACATCAGAAGGGTGGTGGGGACATATAGGGATGCAGAGCTTGGGCTGTCCCAGCTAAACCTGACACAAACCTTCAGGCATGGAAAACACCCTTCAGACCTTTGACATTTTTGGCTTTCTTCTCACAATCTTCAGTCTCTCTTCTTTATTTGAGGGGGAGAAAATCCACTTGGCATTTGCAAACAGCTGTGATTCAAGGCAACAAAGGGTCTCCATCAACACCAACCTCTCTGAGCCTTGGGAGCTCCCTGTGCCATAACAAACCCACATCTGTTGCCAAGTGGGGAGGCAGTGGAGGATGGATGGGTGGGGAGATGCTTTCTCAGGCAGGCTGGGCTCTACTCCTTCCCGAGTTTAACATCCATGCGCTGCACCACCTGGGTGTGCATTGATCCCGTCATCTGCCCCAGAGAGAATGACACTGGAGCAGGCAAGGGGGTTGACCAAGGTAGCGAGAAAATCATTTTGCAATGGGTAAGCTGTTACAGAATAAGGGCAACCATCCCTTTTTGGCAACATCTCACAAAAAACAGTGGCACAAATGGGTACCCTGTTTACAACAAGAGGCTACCCCGGGCTTGGGAAAGCCCAGAGAAGTGGATGTAAAGGCAGACAATGCATCTCATCACTGATTCACGGTAACAAGAGCTACAGAAGTAGCACTCAATGAATTTCTCCAAGCTCTTAGAGCATCTTAAGAGCAGATCACTGTATTGCTTGCTTTATGGGTCTATAGAGGATCTGACTGGGTAAGAAATGCATATATTTAAGTTTATGGAAAGCTAAACCTAACATTTAGTGTCCAGCTATGTACATGTTTAGTTCTTCACATTATAAGGTATATTTCTGCAATATAGGGCATTCTGGCTGACCAAACTGGAATTAGTTCAGTAATTATTTAATTGCTATAGCAAGGTGATACCTGTTATTAATACGATGAATAATGAACAATATATCTAAAATTATAAACCCCAAAGAGCAAGTCAGACAGATGCATGGGAAGAAAAACAGGGATGTAAAAATATACGTGTGTCTAGTAAAGATGAAACAGAGGCACTGTAGGAGTCAGGGAAGTGGAAATACTGAGGAAATAACAGTATGGTCCCTGCCTTGTGCTGAATCTACACAAAACACATCATATGAAATGGTCTCTGTCCTGAGGACTTAAAATTCATGGCTTATGCTGAGTGAGAAAATGCCTTTACTATGTCTGTCTCTCTCCCATGTGGCACTGAAGGAAGATCTTTAGGGGTAGAAATAGCCAAGTCGGAGGATTTTATCACCTCTGGCTGGATTTTCACTGCCATGCCGACTGAGAAGAGCTTGTTCACAGGAAGGGTTTGCAGAGGGAGAGAGGGGAAGGACTGGCAGAGAGAAGTAAAGGAGGAGCAGAGACCAACTCAAGAGAAAGAGAGAGAAGGAAGAAGCAGGACTAGGTCTCTGCTCATCTTTTTGGGGTGGAGGATGGAGAGACGCTTTAGGGGAAGACGGGCAGGAGGGAAGGGCGGGAGAAGTCAGAGGCAGAGCTCTGGGGTAAGAGGCAGAGATGGAAATGCTAAAGAAAGGTTCCAGTGCTGGAGAGCATGACATTCAACTAAACCTTCCCTGCTGGCACCTCACTGAGCCTGGACCTGACATCTCTGTGGGCAGGTCCTGCACAGGCTCCCTGCCCTGGCCACCTCCCAGCTGCCCCTTCCTCTCACATCTGTGTGCAGAGTAAGAGGAGGGGTAACCTTTTCTGTGTTTTATTTTTATATAACAAAAGAGTTACTTGGATAGAATTCACTCAAGCTCTCCTAAACCACCCCAACCCATCTCTTCTCTCAGAGAAAATATTTTGCCTTTGCTTTTTACCGTCTCCACAAAACAAGATGCATTTGTCCCCTCGGTGCTGGAGAGTCTAGTGTGGATCCCCATCCCTGTTCCCACCACCTCCTGCCACCTCCTTCTCCGGAGCCAACGGGCCAAAACTCCAGCAGCAAAGTGCTTCAACCCTGCGGATTTGCCCCGAGTGCCTTGAGAGAGGCTGGGAATGTCAGCAATGGGGAGGTGAAAAGAGGGGATAATAATAAGAATAATATCCAAACACGGAACCTCACAGGAATGAATTGCTCCAAGGTCACCTGGTAGATGGCACAGGGACAGGTGGGACAGACTACCTTCCTGCTCCCTGTCTTCTAATGAAAGATGCACTTTAATGTGCTGATTACATTTGCACCAAGTTCTTTTAAGTGTGAAACAAATGCAGAAACTCCAGAGATTTGCTGCACTGCTGAAAAAAATCTTTACTAAGCAATTAGCATAAAGCATCCATTTCTGTGTGCAAGTTCTGCCAGTTTTACAAATTAATAATAGTAACAGATCTTGTGCAGTAGGTTTGGGGCATTGGGTTTACACCTTGTCCATAATTTCCTCAAAACTGACCGGTAAAATACTTTTTAAAAATTATTATTTTTATAGTGTGTTAGTGATGACACAAGGAGAAAGAAGAAGTAAGTCTCACCACGATGTTGTGGGCAGGAGTGCCTGTTTGTTCTGGAAGGAATTGGAAGAAGAAGAAAAGAAATGGATCTCTGCTGTACACTAATTGTATGAGAAATGCAAAATGGCTGAAAATAGAGGAACGGTATTTATAAAGCCACCTAGTTTTCACAAGATCAAAGGCAGAGGTAGAGAAATAATCCATTGGATGTGTCTAATTGCAAAGAGTATATTTTAAAAATATATATACACATATCTATATAAAATCTCTGGCTGTTTCACTTGTTTCCTGCCTCCTGCGCTGTGTTCAGTCCGCATGGGGCTGTGTGAGCAGTCACGGGGGAATGGCCACAGCTGATGCTGCAGCATTTCCCACATCAAGCTGCCCGCGGTGTGAACACACATGTCTCGGAGGAAGGACAAACGTGGAGTATCTTTGGAGGAGAGAGCTCGGAGCAGGTCACCAGGCCACTGGCTGTGACACCCAGGGCTGTCACTCTGGGGACACGCCAACTAGTTGTCACTTGGTGCTTGCTCAGAAGAAAAAGCCTCAGGGATGCAAACACCCAAGTGCCTTTTTAGGGGTGACAGAGAGAGGCTGGATACCCTCAAAACCCGAACCTGCCAGTTCACTGCCTCCTTCCCCCAATGCTCAATGGCTGGGTGCATTCTGCAGTTTATCCATCCCAAACTGCACCCACCCTCCCTCTAAAATCCACCTACTGCTGGGACCAGGAGGTGGAGGGGACCTTTGCAGGCTGGTGAGGGAACAGTGGCAGATGGGGCAGGGACAGGCAGGGACAGGCAGGGACAGGCAGGGACAGGCAGGGACAGGCAGGGCAGGTGGAGGTTGGAACAGCCAAAGCAGGAGCAGGCAAGACAGGACAGGCAGAGCAAGGACAGGGCAGGGACAAGCAGAACAGGGCAGAGCAGGGCAAGAATAGACAGGGCAGAATAATGCACCGCAAAAGCAGAGAAGGATAAGGCAGGGCAGGAGCAGGAAGGAATAGCCAGGACAGGGACAGGCAGGATGGAAACAGGCAGCGGTGGCTCCCGGCGAGCTGGGGTGGGACAAGGAGGTGTCTCTGTCCCTGTATTTTGGGAGACGGGCTGTGTCCCGGGCCGGGGGCATCTACCCTCTCCCCGAAGGCAGCCGCGGAGGGCGGGGAGGGATGCCCGCAGCCCTGGAGGAGAGAGAGGGGACCCCGGGCACCGGAGACGCCCCGTGCCCCTCCAGTGCTGCTGCCCCCCAGCTGCAAAGGGGCGAGAAAGCGCCTTCTCGCCCCCCGCTGCTCGTCTCGTCGGCGGGGCCGGTTGGTCGCCCCAAGGGTCGCCCCGGGGGCTCCGCAGGGACGCGGCGGGGGCCGATCCGGGGAGGGCGCAGCCGCCGGGTGCCCCCGGAGGGTCCCCCCGGAGGGTCCCCCCGGCCCCGGGGCTCCTGCGGCCGCCGCCCCCTCAGTCGGAGCGGGCAGGGAGCTGGGGCGGGAGGCTCGAAAGAGCAATTTCACAACCGCGTATTGAAATGAGGCTGAGCGGAATTGCATTTCGCCGTCCCTTTAATCCAATAAGTCAGAACTTCTTAACTGATTAATTACAAAATTAATGAGTAAAATGGCAGGGTTTCAGTGAGGCGGGATGGTTAGGGATTTTTTTTTTTAATGTTGTGCTCTTTAAAAAGACTGATGGAAATAAAGTTACCTCAAAGCATGAGGGTGCTTTGATGCCTATAATAGCAATTTAGTTATTACATTAATAGATTTCCTCTTTATTTTTAACTAGGCATTGTTAAATATGTTCTTGTTTTGTCTGAACGAGGAATATTGGAGTTCGCATTTTTCATTATACGAATTCTCCCCGTGCAATGAATTATTTCGCGTTATTCCTCCGCCTTAAATCTCAGCATTAAAGCGAGATTATCAGCGCATTTCACGGGGAGAGCAGGACTGACAAAACTCCATAACCGTCCATCACCCGGCGGTTCCAGCAGCAGAGGTGGTGTTTACAAACACGCTATTCCCTCTAGAAACTACTGCATCAAACTTAGCACCATCAGCCCCCGAGACTGAAACCTCTACCCAGAATCCCAAATAGACGGGACTGATGGTTTGAGATAACACCAAAACGTCAGTTCAATGCACATTAAACATATGTATCTCCCCCCGCAAAACTCCGCTGGAAAAAACACGCATCTGATGCTGCAGCAGCAGCAAAGATACAGTAGTTTTCCCCTCTCATAATGAACTCCGAGGTGCCTTCATTTCAGCGGATTGTCATGCTTGTCGCAGAGGAATCAAAGGCAGAGATGTCTGCCAGAGTGGTGTTTTCAGGTATTTACAGTGGATTTTTTTCGCCGCGGAAGCCCCAGAGCGGGATCCCGCGGCTCGGAGCGGCGCCCGGGACCCGGCGGGTCCTGCGGGCTCTTCACACGCTGCCGAATGTGTTTGGAAAACTCTCTTTAATCAAACAGGCTGCCACCTCGATTAGAGACTAATATTTTTAGGGCAAATATTTAAGGAGAGGTGATATTTGAGGTGGGGGAAGATTTTTTTTTTTTTTTTTCCTTCTAGAAGCACTTTTACTAAATAAAGAAGAGGACGACAGTGGTGCCCAGTAAAACACAAATGCGTGTTTGTCCCTTCAGCATTTCCTTGGCGAGTGGAGCATCAGGAGCAGGAAGGTGCCTTTCCCCTTCAATGGGACCTTCCTTAGAGAGATGGGTTGATTTTATAAGGGAAGGTGGAAAACCCACGATGATGGTACTTTTCTCCCCCCTTTCCTTAGAGTAAAACAATCTCAGCAAAGCCCCCATGGCCAGGAGCGCATTCCTTGGAATGGCTCGGGATAAATGTATTCCCTAAAAGAAAAAGAAAAAAAAAAAAAAAGAAAAATAATTGTGTGCTTTATCTTTCCTTTTTTTTTTTTTTTCTTTTTCTTTTTTCCCTAGGAAAAAGGGCTTCCCGTAGCCTAGCCGGTGGCACTAGCTAATGTCGCGCTGCTCTCCCAAGCACAGAACTGAGAACTGGAGTTACCTCCTGGCAGGGGCGAAGGTTTTGGGGGTGGGGGGTGCAGGGGTGTCCGTGTCGGGCTCAGCCCCGACCGTTCCTGGCTCCTGCACCGCCCGTAGCCGGAGCAATGACCGCGCTACCGCCCCCGCGCAGCTTCCGCGGGGGAAGCCGAGGGGTACAACGCCGAAATTAGGCGTGAAACGACAAAACGCGGCTGCGGACGCTTCCGACGGAGCTGCCGAGACGGAGACATGTCCTGGCGTGTCCGGACAGGCGGACAGCAGCGCAGAGGTGCCGGCTCGGTACCCGCGACAGCTATAGGGATTTAAAGATATATTCCGCGAAATATCTCCGTAAACTAGACACACGTTACACGCACTGAATAAGCCGTGCAAGTTGCACAGACACAGCTGGAAAGATTTGGAGCACGCAGGGCGTCACAAGCACACGCGGCGCGTACACAGACATGCAGCCTGGCCATATAAATGTAGGTGCCATCCCCATTATGTATGCATTATATATACGTATATATATAACCTGGTACATTTGGTATAGCCACGCAAACAGAGCTATAAAGCTGTCCCTGACAAGTGGGCAGCATTTCATATGTGCGAGAGGGGCTGCGGTTGTACCCACGGGTGCTGGGGGGGCAGTTGCTCCTGTTTTATCCCCCCAAGGTAGATCCAAGCTTGGCCGTGGGGCTGTCCCGAGCAGGCGGTGGGGACAGGGCAGGGGTGCAGGGCCTGGGGGGTCGGGGGCTGTGATGAGGTACAGGGGGAAGCTTTGAGCATCCCTCTCCTGCATCCTCTGGCCCGGGTAAACATCCACGGCTGGGCTGAGTTGGGGCGGGTTGCAAAGAAAAGTAAAGCTGGAGGGATGGGGTGTGGGGGGAGGGATTCGTGGGGGGCTTTTTGAGGGGGGACAGCAGCAGCCAGAGATGTCCCCAGCGAGGGGACAGCCCTTGAACCCTCTGCTTGGTGCTCAGGGCCCATTCCTGGCCAGACCCCCCTCCCGTGGCCCTCAGTGCAGTCCGAGCCTGAGCCTGTTTTTCCAGAGCGGTTTACCAACATTTTGCAAAAATCCCTTTAAATAAGTGGCGAGCGGTATTTAAACATAGCTCTATAATTATTAATTCCCCCCACACATCCTCCTGGAATGTGAGGGTTTAATTGGCTCCGCGATGAAGAAGCTACGAGCAGCGTTATAAAATGAACTGACCCCACGAAATGATGCAACATCTGGAGGCAGGGCAGGCAGGGAGGCAAGAGCATCTCTGCAGAGCATCCCGACACGCAGCCTGTGCACATGGGAAGGGCCAGCCGAGCTGCATCCCAGCTCATGCCTCCGAAATCCCGGGCAGCCCTCAGAAACCCCCGAGCGTGGTAAGAAAGAGAAGTCCCTTGGTGCTTACCTGCACGCAGCGAGGCACGTCCCCTCAGCACCTGCAGAAAGAGGAGCCCTCTCCTTTCAAACAGCCCTAAAAAACTTCCCCTAAGTCCACCCAGGCGATTATTTTTTTTGAGCTAATCAAGGAAATAAAGTTAAAGAGGAGGAGAGTTCCTCTTGTTTGGGGTCTGATTTGGGGGAAGAGGGGGTGGGGGGAGTTAAAGAGACCAGTTGCTGCCCACTGCTTTGACCAGTGAGGGATTCAACCCTTATTACCATTTTGTTTTTGTCCAGATTTGAAAGTAGGGCCCCCTGCATTCAAATCATCGCCCTCCATCGTTATTGTAAAGGACAGGCCTTAGTGGGCCCCCTTTGGATTGTCCTCCATTAACAATCCCTTCTTTTGTGGAGGTGTTTCTTTTTCTATTCACACACATCGCTGATGGTACTTCAGGCCCAGCTCTTAAAGAAACTGTTTGCAAAATTATACCTTACCGCACGCTACTCCACAAGGAAGCAGGGAACTGTAGTTAGGAAAACATTATTGAGGCTTGTAATTTAATTAAAAATGCTAAAGCTGGTGAAGGGGAAGGGAGAAAAGGAAAAAGAGCCTAAGAGTGCAAAAGCAGGAACCAGGTTTACTTTTTTTTAACCTCCCCAGCAGCACATCCCTGAACATCCAGGGCTGGGGTGTGCAGGGAAGCGCTCGCACGGGAGCACACGCTGCCCACGGCTGTACATGTGCCTGTGCTCGCGGGCCAAGGCACGGATAAGGCATCCAGATACCCTTCAGTAAATAATGTTTTTAAAATGTGAACGCAACCCTGGACGTGCACGGATAGACCGTGCAGTGGACGCCTGCATCTGCCTGGTGCTCAGGGAAAAGCTCTGAGGGGGTTGCACATGTGCAACCCCCTAGCCTCCTCCTAAAACACTCTTGTTTTAAAGAGTTATGCTGAAATAAAGCTGGAAGAGCTGCATCTCGTTCAGCATCCTCACTATCAGAAAGGTTCAGATGCACGACTGCAGTGAGGACACCCTTTCTTTGGTTATTGTTGTTATCCTCTTTGCCAACAGATCTGTAAATGTTCAAAGAGGAACACAACTTTAAAAAAAATAATAATAATTCAGCTGGCAAAGCAGGGCAGAGCCTGACCTCCGGCTCCATGGATGAGTGCTTTGCTGGGATCCCTGCTGAGCCAATGTGGACCTTCAACATCAACTCAGAAATTGGTGTGATTTGCCTGGGAAACCAGCAGTCATAGAGCAACTGGCCTTGACAAGATGAAGAGGAAATGTATAGAAGACATTTAATGGGTCGCAAAAGGAAGAGCGGGGGGAGAAACCCAGCCCGGAGTGCTGCATTTGAGATGTGTGGAGGGGCCCTTCTGCAGAAGGGAAGAAGCAGGGCTGGGGAGGGGAGACTTTCCCAAGTTGGGCTTTATTTCCCATTCATCCGGGAAGGCTCTGCCCTGCAAAAGGTTATTTCCCTGTCCCTGGCTGGGACTCAGGCCCGGGCTGGGCTTCCAATAAAAACGGTGATTTCTTTAATGTCAGTGAATAGCTGAAGGCAGGCCGGCTGGCGAGGCTTTGTACATAGACGCACTGGGCTTGGATTATGCACGCCTAATCGCCTAATTTTCTTCGAGTGATCTGGATGCCGTACTCTTGGGCTGTGGAACATTTTATAAATAGCTGTGCTTGGAGTTAATATGATTTACTGGAGAGAGACCGGTTAAGCAATTCCCCACCTAAGTAGAGCAGTAATGAACAGGGTCTGGAGAAGATGCCTTCCCCACCGGCCTCAAGAGGGGGTGGGCAGGGAAGCAGGGATGCAGAGGGGTGATGTTTATTTGTGTGCGTGCACAGAGTGTCATTGATTTTTAATTGTATTAAAAGAATTGCAGTAGCCACAGGCTGCCTCTAGGACTGGACTTTTCCCTCAAAAATGTACAATGAAGCCATGGTTTCCCTCTCCCTCTAATGCTTGATGCTGCCGCCAAATCCCAGTGTGGCAGAGAGCGGGGACAGCAGAGCCCTGACCCCCCTGCACACTGCTTCCCCTTCCTCTTCCCTTTCCCCTTCCAGGAAGCCAAACCAGACCAGGAGGTGCCCATGCTGCCCTGGTCCCCATTAATCCTGACCGGGGAACCTCCATCTCTGGGAGGTGCCAGCAGAGCCAGGCTGGCTCCTCAGGGACAGGAGCATCCCTGGGCCTGTCCCTCTCCACTGGGGAGGGGACAGTGGCTCCAGCCTTGGTGGGGACAGTTGGCAGTGCCTGGAGACTCAGGTGAGCTGGGGGTGCTGAGGGCAGGGACCCCCCACCACCATCGGTGAAGCCCTTAACCAAAGACACTGTGATTTCAGTGGTGTTTCGTGCGCAGGGACGTCTCTGCTCCCCGTTCCCAGACAAAACCCATCCTGGGACAATGTTCTGGGGCTTGGGGGAGCATTGCTGGGATCGGGGATGCTCCTCAGGGAAGGAGGGGGCGAGCAGAGGGTTGGAGATGATGAAAACAACCTTCTTCACTTAGAAAACAGAAAGAGGAGAAAATATATAAAGGAGAAGGTGGTGGTGGTGTGGGGAAATTGTGCAAAGCCTGTCCAAGGTAGGAGACACCTCACCCTGTGCAGGGGCAGGGAGAGGGTCCTCATCCCTACTTGGATATGCCTCTGTCCCCACTTGTGTCACCTCAGCCAGGGAAGGGGCCCATAGCCCCTGTGACACCGAGGTGGGGGTGACCCCTGGGTGCAGACGGGCTCCCCTCGGAGCAGCCCCCACCCTCCCCACGCCGGGGGATGTCGGTCCCCACTCCCAGCCCCTCGCACAAGCGCAGCATCCGCGCTGCACCGCGGGCACACAATGACAAGGAGCCTCCTCCCAGCAGCTCCCAGCCCCCAGTTGTGCCTTGGCGAGGTGACTGGGGAAAATTAGGCTGGAAACCATCCTGGTGATTGATACAAGCAAATAAACATCTCTAGGGAAAGGGGAAAAAAGGGGGAAAAAAACGCCTTTCTGCAGCGCGGAGCACTGAGAGGGGAAGCAGGTAATTAGCTATGTGATGGAGCAATCCTCTCCTGCAGAGGAAATTCTTGACACCAGAATTCTGCCCTGTGAAACCATGTGTGACCCAAGTGAGGATTTTTTTTTTTCGCCCTCCCTTTTTAAAATTAAGATCATTATATGTTTTTTAAAATGTCAAGCCCAGGAACAAGTGGAGGGGGTGGGGGTTGGGGAGCTGCGGGCATTCTTCACTTCAGAAGCTTGAATGTTTCAAAGTTGCTGCTGTGCTGTTAGCTGACGGCTATTGTGTGTGTTTAAGGCTGGGGGGGGGGCATGAGGAGGGGGCTCAGACCCCCCGTTGGTGTGGATTTGCTGTCCAAAGACCGTTGGAAAGAGGCAAGAATGAATGAGATTGAATGGAATTGTAATGCACAAGGCCCTCCTCCTTTCTCAAGGAGCTGGGAGGCCAGGAAAGCGAGTGTTGGGGAGAGCAGGCAGCTTTCCTGCACATAGGAAGAGGCTTTGCAAATCAGCAAATTGCGTATTTCTAGGGGAAGAGGGGATGGAGGGGGTTTATTTATATTTTTTTTATTACAGATCCAAGGAAAAAAAAAAAAGCCCTGCAGCAGCCAAGAAGACCAAAAGGAGACAGAGAAAGAAAAAGAGAGAGAGGAGACTTGATAGAAAAATCTGATTCCCAAATCTCTTGTAAGTTTAATTACTTTCTAAGAAAATGAATTGCTTTCTAAGAAAAAGAAAAAGATGTAGAAGAATGCCTGAAATCATAGCAGAGAACAAACTGTGTTGATCTCTTTCTTATGCAATGAGATTTCTGGAGCAGGAACCAGAGGCCTAGAATCTGCAAAACCTTTCTCGGAGATTTGAAAGAGATCTGGGCCTCATTTTAAAGAGATTTTGCTTTCTCCTCCAGGCTGCGGGTCAGCTCAGAGATGATGCTCAGGATACCAAGGGGGTACCGGCCACTGAGGACGGTTCCCATACCTGGGCCGCATCTCGGTGGCAAACGAACAGACAAAGGCTGTTTTGTTATTGACTTATTCAGCAGAAATGAGGAGGGAGTTGAATTTTTTCAGGTGTTTTGTGAGCTCTCCGCAGTGTGTGTGTGTCATGCTGCCCGGGACTGGACTGAGTGTACGTTTTCTGCAGTTTGTTGTGCTGCAGTTGATTTCAGGTTCAATCTTGTGTATTTTTCTAATGTCATCTGTGCACGGTGGAGTCGGGGTTTGGAAATGGAAGGAAAGTGGAGGCATGTTGCTTGTCTCTGGGATTTCTTTGTTCGAGAAACAGTAGGTGGTAGGTTTAAAAAGGCAGAGAGCGAAAGAGGGGGAGAAGAAGAAAGAAATGAAAAAGAAAAAAAAAATGTCCCTTTGCAAATCATCTGACTATTTTCTTCCGGGATGCAGAAATGCTGCATTAGAGATTAAGGAAGGGCCGTGCTTAAGACAAAATGTCTCACTGGAAGTGTTAACAAAATAGTAGCCAAACCCCAGCCTGATTTTAAAGCCTGAGGAAGAGGATGCAGGGCCAAGGGAGGGGGGAATGAGCTGGTGGGGGTGTTTAATGGAGAACTTTAGAGGGACAAAACTGTTGGTGAGGTTCGTTTTAAGGCAGAAATGAAACCCGGCTGAGCAGGGATGCTTTCCCCCACCGCCAATCACTAGAACGGGGGTTCCAAATGCCCCAACCCTGCTTCACTCCAGGGTAGGGGGAAATAAAATAAAACCCCATGGATTCTCGGGGAGGATTCATGAGGGGGAAAGAGGCAGGTGAAGGAGCACGGCCTGGGGACGGACAGACAGACAGACAGAAGGAAGAGGGAAGGAAGGGGGCACGAAGGAAAACACCCTTCTGCTTTATGGGGAGAAACAACCCACCAGCCCCCCCAAATTGAATCATCGAGCCCCCGCGCACCGGCTGCTGGCGGCTCCGTTCCTTCAATACCATGGACAGCGAAGCGAGGCAGGGCCGGGGGGAGCCTGGGGGAGGCGGCCCCGCCGGCCCGGCACCCCCGGAGCTCCCCCCCGGCTCCGGGCAGCCCTGGGTGGGCGCACCCCGGCGCTGGGTGCGGAGGTCGGGTCCGAGCGTCCTCCCCCCGGGGCCAGGCCCCGTGCGAACGGCAAAGCCTTGGGGGTAAGGAGCGCGGTTTCGTCCGTGTTAATTTGTTTAGGTTGTTTTCTTTTAAATCGATAGAAGATTGAGAGCCTTGGTCTGGCGGAGTAAATAGGTCAATATGGAATAGGCTCTAAATAAGCAGATTTTTTTTTTTTTTTAAGTTTCAGAAGATGAAAAGCTAAGGGAAAATTCCCTTCACTGGGTAATGTCAAATACTGATTTTCCCCGGTTTGGTGCTGGTGTTGTGAACTGCAGCGTTATAACTGAAGAAGAAAAAAAATGCATGCAAATAGGGATGTAGGCTGTGGCTGCCTTTTAAATACGGCTCTTGGGCTTGGAAGGTGATATTTCACCTCACTGCAGAGTATTTCTACTCATTCATCAATAGCCAAATATGGCCCACCAGCTACTTTTTTTTTTTAATGAGCTTCTATGTGGAAGCAGTTTTCCCCTCAGAGTGTGGTCTGGCATGGCACAGCTCTCAGAAAGGGAGATGCCATCCTCAAAATAATTGTTTTGATATAGTGGGGAAGGGAATAGATGTCCCTACCAGCAGTTATTACCCGGCTGTCCTGGAAATACTCCCACTACTGAGGCAGAGAGAGACTTCCAGAGCTGGACCAAGACGCTTTCCATCAAAATAATTGTGTCCTGCCTCCCCTCACCTCAACCCCTTCCTAAGAAAAAGGAAAATACCACCGTGCATGGAAGTACACACAGGCAAATAAATCCTTGCCTGCAAGCTATTCTAGCTGATACGCATAGTGGTGCTGGCCATAAAAGTTACTCTAGATGCAGAATAAGGGCATGTAGAAACCTACAGACCCGCACCTCCCATCATAAAAATCAGTGTGAGTGTGTGTGTATACACATTTTTTGGAGAGGTGTGTGTGTCTGGAGAGGGAGGGATGGATGACTAGCAGGCAAGAAGTGGCTTGCTTCCCAAAAAATTAAACATACGCAAGGCTTCTAAGCAAGACCTCTCCTAGCTGGACATAGCCTGCTTGTTGTTAAACACATATTCTCTCCCCAGAGATGAAATTTGGTGACCTTAGATAAATAAATATATCCCGGTGCCCATTTCCATCGTAACAGCCGGTCCATGATGAGGTCTGTGAATTTAACCAACAAGAGCTGCAGCAAACCCATGTCTGCTTTCCAGCACACAAAATGGATGTGGCGGAAGGTTGTAGTGAAACACCAGCTAAACTGCGAGCACAGGATGCCCGAGAGGGACGGCGCGTGGGGAGAGCTGCCTGGGTGCTCCAGCATAGGGTAGAGAAGGCAGCAAACCTATAGATGTTTTCAGCATTTTCCAAGGTGGAAGTCTTAACTTAAAAAGAAAAAAACCAAAACTCTCTCGGTTTGTCACTTGGAAGCCAGAGCCATTTCCTTGCAGGTCCTTGCTCCTGACAGCCTGTGCTCATGCAATATTAAGAAAAATCTAGCAATAAACCCCAAAATATAAAATTTGTACGGTATATTTAAAGAGAACCTCTTACTTTATATAACTCGGGACACATTGTCTCTTCTCAGAGAGAACGGGGGTGCAATCCTACACATTTCTTAAAAAAGAAAAAAAAGAAAAAAAAGACGTTTTAAAATTACATTCATATCAGCTTTAAAGAAAATTATCGCTGATGTCTTTTTGAGCTTGGAAATATAAGTGTAGGATGCAGCTTTCCCCTCCCCCTCTGCCCCTCCACCCCCTCCCTTCTCAACCGAAAAAAAAAAAAAAAAAAAGGCAAAAGCAACAGAATATATAAAGCTCCTCTGATTAACAGTTTAGGTGCAGAACCCTATTTATAGGGTACGCGCTCTCCTATACTGCCTCGATCCTCCAGCCCGGAGCGGCACATTATTGATGCAGCTGCAAGTGCTCAAAGCTTAAACAATATTTTTCCGAAAGCCCCAGCAGCCCGCACGGGAGGAAACCGGGGCTGGGCTGGCGATGGAGTCCTGAATGTTACTCCTCCAGTTTCAAGGACATCTTGCTGATGAGGATTTGGTTAATGGAGGAGAACTTATGTCCTAACGGTGACGTCATTGGGTCCCAATGTAATCCTCTTGTGCTGAACCCAATCAGCAGATGTGCTGAGAGCCGGGATGCGGAGAAGAAGCTCTAATCCCTTAGACTGGATGAGATCAGCTGAAACAGCCAGGACTAGACCCCAAACCCCTCTGCTAGGAAGATCAAGAGAAAAGGGATAAATTGAGAGAGACGCCTCATAACCCCTTTAAAGAGCTTTGGAGAAGAGAAGAGAAAGATGGGTGGTGCACCAAGTTCATCTTGCTTTTAAAGCCTAGCAGGAGCCTGGTTTTCACTCTGATGAGGTCCTTCTGCATTGTTCCAGGGCAGGAGAAGAAAAAAGAAAAGGAAAAAAAAAAAAAGGGAAAAGGAGAAAAAAAAAAGAGAGAGAGGAGAAAAAGTCTGAAATGCAAAGATAATGAGAGCCTAGGCGCCTTTCTTGTTCCTCTCCAGCTTGCCTACACAAAAACAAGCGTCCTGAGCCACGGGAGGGCGTTTGCGCCGGATCTGAGCGAGGCAGCAGAGTTTGTGCCGCCGAAGCCGCCGAGCGCAGCTTCCACCGGAGCGGGTAAATCTGCTAAGAGCTGTAATTACGGGGTTTGGGCGACAATGGTGGGATAGCGACCCAGCTCTATTGCTAACTTGGAAGAGCATCAGGATTTTTTTTTTCCTCCCCTTGTGCAAGCGACCTTAAAGGGCTTGTGATTTTTTTTTTTTTTGGCCTTTTTTTTTTTTTTTGGCCAAAAAGGAAGGGGAGGAAAGGGAGGGGGTGAGGATTTTTCAGACGCGGTATCTAGAGAGAAATCGTCCTAAATTTGTAAGGCGCCTCGAAGTCGACGGCGATCAACGAAACCGTTTTAATTGCCTTACCCCTTTTCAATCCCTCTTTTTCTTTTCTTTGCATTTTTTTTTTAAGTGGAGCGATTATTGTGCCGAACCGCGGCGGAGCGGAGATGGGAAACGCGCGTTTTAACCTCCACCGGTTTCCCTTCGAGAGGATTGAAATCGGCTCCTTTGCCTTGCGAGCAAAGCGGAAACGCACGAGCGGGATTTTCATTTTGCTCTGGGAAGGGAGCGAGAGTCCCCCCCCAGCCACCCCCTCGGCTCCCCGGGGGTCGGACGGCGGCGGGACCCGCTCGCAGGACCGGGGGGACCGGGCGGCATCACCGGCCGCTTTGCCGCCGCTCCCGCCTCTGCGCCGGGACGCGTCGCTCGGCACCGGCAGCCGGAGGTTTGTTGCGATCTGTCTTCGGCGCTATCGGCTTTTGTGATGATTATTATTAATTACTGTTATCATTACCAGCCGCATTTTTATCGCTAGTAGGGCCGGGATGTGTCCGTCTGTCCGTCCCTCTGCCCCCGGGGCTCTGCATCTGGCCGGGTGCGATGCAGCGGGGAGGCTGGTTGAGCCCCGGAGGGGGATGCTGGGGGGTGATGCTGACCCCGGCAAGGCGAAGAGTGAGGGGGGGATGGCAGCGGCACCCCCCAAACAACCCCCATCCCCGGCCGAGGGGGCCCCGGGCGGCGGGGGGGTAGGACGGCGATCCCGGCGGGGGGGACCCTGCACTGACGGCCTCTCTTTCTCTCTCCCCTCCCCTCTCTCCCGCAAGCCCCGCTCGCCGCCTGCGCTGCTCCGAGCGGGGACAGCCCGAGCCCCTCTCTGCGTGTTCACAGCGGACCTTGATTTAATGTCCATACAATTAAGGCACGCGGTGAATGCCAAGAGAGGAGCCTCACAGCTTCATTTTCATGGAAATTGGGGACATAAACCCTCTAATTACACTTAACAACAGCCACGGAGCGATCTATGGAGCATCCTCGGCCTTTTGACAAATAGGAGTAACAATGCCGGCAGCGGCTGGCGGGGCAGCTGGCTCCGCGCATTAACGGGGGCACGGGGGGAGGTGGGGGGAGGCCCCGCTCCGGCACCGCCGGGGCTTGCGGGGGCTCCCGGCGTACAAAGGGCAGGAGGAGCGGCAGGACAATGCGGGCAGAACCGGGGGGAGGTGGAAGGGGGGCGCGGGCAGGAGCGCTCCGAGGAGCGGGGCGAGGGGAGGGGGTGACAACCCCCACACTGCAGAGCGAGGGAACCCCCCCTCCCATGCAAAGGGACCCCCCACTTCCTAGCGCTGTAAAAGGAGCGCTGGCCTCTGCAATGCTGTTCTGAAGCTCCCTGAAAAAACTCTTCTTTGGAGGTTCTTTTTTTGGGAGGTGCTTTCTGTTTTATTTTTTCACTCGCTTTTTATGGTTTTATTTTTGTCGTTGCCCCCGCAGCCCTGCACCACTCCTCCCTTGGCGGGGGCTTGGCCACGCGGCCCCCCTGCGCTGCAGAGCCGCAACACGGGTCCGTGGTCCTGTCCTGCCCAACCACTCTCATAGCCCCTTCGCAACTCAACTATTCACAGAATTCAATCACGAGCCTGCTTTTTTTCCAAAAGCCAGACAGGTCGGGTGATGCAATGTGCTGCAGCACCGCAACCACCCCAGTGTCACCTCCAGCCCCATCAGGCTCTGCCACCACAGCCTGCAAGGTGGGACACATCCCCTTTTATGGCCTCCAGTGAGACTGCAATAGCCCACACCAGTCCTTAGGTTAGGCTTTAGACCTCAATAAACCTCTGTTGTAAGACTCGTGTTCTCAGCTTCCTAAAGATACATCGAGCCTTGAGTTTGAGCCTTCTCGAGAGCTGTGTTTGGGCAAGGGAAGATGTAATTATTTGGCTGCAAAAAGCTATATAGCTGGATTCAGCCGCATACACACAACTCTGCACTCTCTCCCTCTTCATCTCTGCTCCACTTTTACCAGCATTGCGTCTGTCCAAGGAACTGCGTCTATAGACATCTCCATCCTCTACCCCTGCAGTATCTGATGTGGGATGTAGGACCTTGTCTGCGATGGAGATGGTGGTAGCCACGTATTTTCCTTGTTTAGGAGAGAGGGAAAAGAAAAGCCTTACTGTACTTTGTGGGATCGCTTGGTTTCATGCTCACCTGTGAAAAGCAGGCACTTCTAGGTAGGGATCTTGGGGGAAGCGGGACGAGGAGAGGGAAGAAGCAGAGGCCGTGTCCGCGGAGGACAGCAGCGTGGTGGTGCGGAAGGCAGCTGTCTCCGCTCCCAGAGCTGTTCTGCAGCAGAGGCGTCGCACAAACAAGCAGTTGAGAACAGGTCCTGCCTCCAACCCTGGCAAGCGGCAGCACGCGATGCCCATACGGCGACATCGAGCGGTGCAGCATCCTGTTCCTCTCCTGCGGACCTGATCCTGAGCGTTGCTCCAGAAAGGCCAGGTACCGTGTCACTGCAGAACCTCCCAGGGCAAGAGGCTGCAAGGTGCAGAAGGGCCCAGCTTCACCTGGAGTGCTCTAGAGGCACAGAGAATCTTTAAGAGAAGCTGGATTTTTCCCTTCCCTCTTTCCCAGTAGATCAGCGCACGTACCAAGGTGTCGGAGACCTGCTTGCTCCCACGTCCATGAAGCGCTGCAAGGTCACCGGACACATTCTGACCTCGTTTGCCCCCACTGTAAGTCAGGGGCTACGTGGTGACTGGGTTCAGTGTTGGGGGAAGGGACATCGGTACCACCCTGGCCTCTTCCATCCAAAATTGTGGGGGCAGATTTCCAGCCTTGGGTCAGTTCTGCTCTTGAACAAGTCCTTGGTTCTTTGCAAAGCAGGTAGTGAGGGATAAGAAGCCAGGTGCAGAAAGCCAGAACCCAGTAAACCTAAAGCTGGCATTAAGAGACAGAAGGGAGCAAGTCATTCCAGGGCAACCTGCAGTGCAGCAGGAAAGCTGGTGGCTCCCTCCAGGGGCCACCAAGGGGCCAAGGACAGCTCTGAAGGAACGCAGGTAATGGGGGGGCTGTGCTGGATGGACCAGGACTGGCCCTGGTCCCCAGATTAGGGCATGAAGGGGATTGAGGATCAAGACTGATTGTGCCAAGACGGCACAAGCCAGATGTTCATCCTGGACCAGATCCCTGTCTGGGTTTGCAGAGGAGGCAGTCGCACAGACTTCTCAGCAAACAGGACTGTCTTGACTCTCGAAGGTTCTCTCCTTCCTTGGGCTTATTATACATCCCTTCATCTTAGCCAAGAGGGGATTTAGGAGGTTAGAGCACTTAGAGGTAACCCTTTTCCCCACACACAAAGCCCCCTCCAACACAACCAAGTGCATCACTCCAGCATTCCTGGCAATGGCAGCCCCAGACTGCAGAACTGCCCTGACCGTGCTCCCCAGTGCCTGCGCACGAGCAGAGGGCTGTGGCACAGCTAAGGGGGTTCGAACACACCCCACCAAGCACAGTCACGGGCCCCTGCACTGCAACGAGCCTTTCACACTAGCCTGAAATCAAGGGAGACAAGAGCATGAGCCAGCAAGAGTCAGGTCAGCTCTGGCTGGCAGATGGAAAAGCAAGAGAGGTGGGTGATGGACCCAGCTATAGTTTCGCTTTGCGTGTTTTCTGCTCGTATAGTGACTCTGATTGTTCAGGTAAGTCAAGGCTCGGTCGCCTGGGAGCAGAGGGTTATTGCACAGAGGCAAAACTGCCCTCACTCTCCCTCCTCCAGTGTGATTTCTGCTCAGGAGTGAGATCCCATGTTCACAGATATATGGGCCCAGTTCCGTGTCAAAGTCTTGGATGCCAGTGATCCTACAGCGATTCCTGGCTGGCTGGGAGGCTCGATCTGCTCAGGGTTCAGCTGGGGGCACCTCCTTTGGGAGGTCACACATCCCACAGGCTGGTTAAACTAAAAAAAGCCCCCAGAGCAACACCATTAGTCACACAGCAAGAACAGCACCAGCATCAAGTCCTCTCCACTCCCAGGCACCACCTTCTTTTCATTCAGAAGGAGGATTTATCCAAAAATCAGTGAAATCCAGTTTTCTGGTGGAAAAACCTTGGGGAATATAAGCTGGTCTTTGCAACAGTGGGTTTGTATCAGGCCATTCCATGGTGGAGTCACTACAGAGTACAAATTACCACCTTATTTCCCCTGCACAGTTTCCCTCTTGCCCTCAGGAGAGCTACACAGTTTCCCCCCAAGGAAAAGCACAGCTGGGTCCGAGAAGGGGTGAGAAGGAAGATTTACGTTTAACCCTCTATACACCCCTTCCCTGTAGATGTATACAAAGCACCAGTCTCCACTCCTTATTAAATATGACAACAGCTCAGGGAATGGCTTTGCACATGTCTGCCTCATCCTATACAAGCCCAGTCATTAAGGGCAAGTTAAAATAAAATATGTATCTTTGCTCTCAAATCACCATATGGCAGATGAAGCTGCCCTGTCATCCCACTGCGTGTGCCAGGGAGGCCTCAGGTTTGAGCTACGTGGAGAAATACAGGGACTGCTTGCAAATAGGATAAGGAGAAATAAATCCGGGCAGAGGCTGGATCTCGAGGGAAGGTTTGATGATATGGGTGGGTAAACCTAAGAAGAAAAGAGGCGAGGGGAAAGAGGACAACAGTCAAGTGCAGAAAGGGCTGCTGGAAGGGGAGGGAACCACCCAATTTCCATAGCTGCATAGGTAGTAACAGGCCAAACCTGTAGCAGGAATGATTCAAGTATTAGGAAAAGAGCTTTCTGGTGGAAAGGATAGAGAGAAGCGATAGAGGGAAGCACTGGAACAATATGAGAAAGAGGAGAAATTCCTGCCTAGAAAAGACATTGGAGAATACCTAGCAGGAGTCCCAAGGCAGCACTGGTCCCTCCGGCCTCACACAGAAGGTGGGATCACACATCTGTTTTCCTCGGAAGAACTGAAAAGCCCCCAACCATCCTCATGGCTTTTCCTAAGCCCAAAGGGTTTGTCTGTGTCACCACAGAGACCTGGGCAGGTACCACAGCTCGAGTGGCAATGACAGAGCACAGTAGCTATAACAGCCCAGGCTTGTCGTCCTCAAATGAGGACAGGGTAGGGACATCCCAAGAGAAGTGATCAAATGCAAGGTGTCATTTTTTTTCCCAGGGAGATGGAAATGGGATGTACCTTCATCAATCCTATGGAAATAATCCTATTTGGGATTACTTCCTTCCACGGTTTGTCCCAAGCCCGCTCGAAACTAATTGACAGCATTACCAAGGTATGATAGCCCCAGGTGACATCCCAGAGGGACGGATATTTTCTTTCACCTCCTACTAGCTTCCCTTTCACTGAACTGCACACTTTCCTGGGTATTTTTGCAGAAACAGAGGAAAACAGCAATAACTTGATGTGTATGGGATTATATATCTATTATACAGCTGTATCTGCAGCTTTTTGGAAGCCCTGAGAAGGACATGCCCAGGGGACCCACAGAGCCAGACAGGGAAGGATTCAGAGCCCTCGCTCGAGGACCTGGACTCTGCCACACTCTCCAGGGAGGGAAGAGGAGATCTTTTAGGCTCTCGGGACAGAGTGGCTATAGGATGATGACAGCACAGGGATCGTTTTCACAGGCTGCTCTCACAATCCTCTATGTAACCCCATCCTTAGTTGCTGCCCGGTTTAAGCAGGAAATACCTGTTTAAACTTTTATGGCCTTTATTACAAAGGGACAACTGAGATAAAACCAGTTCCTGGAGAAGCAGAGGGAACAATAGCGGGACAAAGCCACTCTCCCTCTTGCAAAGGGCCAGGTGACCGCAGGATGGCACCACTGTCATTTCTCCTCCAGGTTCACCATGACCTGTGCCAGGACCTGGGACCAGAGGAATCGTAGAATCTTAGAACAGGAGAGGGCAGCGCTCCTCTCGACAGCCCACCCAGCGTTTCGGGCTCCCAGGTGGTGTTTCTGTCACTTAACTGCCCATGAATGACTCGGGATCCTGGATCCACACAGGTGTTGAGCAATGAATTTGATTTCAAGACTGTGGCTTGAATTAAATTTCATTCTGAACTGGGAAGGCTATTCTGCCTCCCTCTGCCAGTCCAGTCTTGTTTTCTCAGTGGCAAGAGCCACCTCTGTGCTTTGGCACCCACAGAAACAACCAGAAGTGATGTTCTACCAGGTTCTTTCACCCTCAGCTTTTTAACCCATCGCCCCCGTCCCCCACTGGCTTTGCCACTCCGACTGAGCTCTGAAAGCCTCTCAGCCTTGCAGAGAAGTGGCTGGGCGAGGTTGTCACCATCACTTCTGCCTCCTAGTGCCTTCTGTCCCCTGTGCAGGGGGCAGGGGGCTGCTGGGGAGGGGCAGGCAGCCCGGGGCCCGCTCTCCTGCATGGCTGCAGCTCTGCACAAGGTGGCACTCGCTCTCCATCTCAGCGACAGGCTGCAGGGACCGCGGGAAAGCCGCTCCTGCTATGAGATGCAAAGCAGCAGGCGTTGGGTTATCCCCCCGTGCTATGAGATCCATCCTGTGGTTCCTTCCCTCCAGCCCCTGGCCCCTCTCTGGATACTCCAAACACCAGCCGACCCGCTCACGCACAGAGTATTTATTTTACAAACAGCAAGACGGGATGCCAGGGCCACCACTTCCACAGGTGTGCTGAGTGTTGGCCGAGAGCTGGCGTCTGTAATGACGAGGATGGAAGCGTGCAAGGAACATAACCTTTCTTGCTGCTCTGCAAATTAGTGCTGCGATAAACCAGACTATCTGAAGCCCTTTCTCCCCAGAAGAGTGGAAGGCAGTAGTCTTCCCCCAGCTCACCCTTAGCTGAGCAACTAGCTCTCCCTCCTTTCCTTCGTTTCCACAGGCTTCCCAACGGAGCCACACGAACACGTTCACTCTCCAGCCCCAGAGCATCTCAAGCCTCCCTTTCCCCAGCCCTGTCCCTTCCGAGTGAACCGCGGTACCCAGCGTTCGTGGAGCCTGGATGCTCTTTAACACTCCACTTGCACAGTGGTGACCCCCAGTCTGCCCCACCACCTTCTCCTAGGAAAGCTCGTACCCCTTCCCATACAGAAACACCCGCTGATTTAGAACTGGTCATATTTTGTGCAAAGAAGTGTTCAAAGGCTTGTTTGTAACTGCTGAGCTTGATTTTAGCTATTGCACGACACAAGAAGCTTGCTCCTAGCTCACCTTTTTCCCAACAGCCTCTCCAAACGAGGAGTGAGATTTAAGTGAGATCTACAGAAATCACATAATAGGAAGTGGCAAATTTCTTGCATTCAGATGGGAGAGAAAAAAAAAAGAAAAAAAATAGAATTGGAAGCAGAGGAAAGGAGAAGGTATGGACTCAAGATAATTTGCCAGAGGCTTACACATTAGCTCACAGGAGAGAGGACTTATATCACACACATGTAACTGGGCATTGTCCCTTTTATTAGAGGGGTTACTTGTAGCTTGGAACCCCCATGAAAGACACCACATGGGGTCCTGCAGCAAGAGAGGTCGGGCAGTCTTGATGCCAAGACACAAGGCTGCCCAATCTGGGGGCAACCAAGTTGCAGGCTGGGAGTGCAAGACATGAAAAGTTGATTCTTCAGTGTCTGTAAATAAAATAAGGGAAGGGGGAGAACTGAGATGTAGCAGAGAAACACTGGAACCTGGCCAGTGGAAGCAGGAGGAAGGGGGGGATGTTTTACTGCGCTGCCTGGCAGTTCTGTACTGGAGATGTCCGTGGGCAGCATGAGAGTTTGCACTTTCCTACCTGCTTTGCTGGAACTCCTGCAGCTCCTTGGCTCCCAAACTCCTCACACCAAAGGCTCCCCCCTTCCCAGTGCAGCCAGCAAACAATGGTCGGACAAATCCCAAACCTACACTACCAAAATCCTGATGCAAAACTTCACCTCTTGGAAGCCCATCATTTCACAGCTAAATTCAGGTGCAGACCCCAGAGACAGAGCAGCTCTTGGCATCATTACAGGAAAAGATCCAGAAGTGCTATAGGAAGTTACATTCCAATTAGCTTCACGTCAGTGGTGGGAAAGGCATTACAAAGCATTTAAAAGATCAAATGCAAAAAGCACAGCTTGAGTAATAGGGACCGAGGTGGTTTCAGCGAGGCGCAGTTGTGGTTAATCTGATGGGGCTCTTTGAGGCTGTAACTGCTACAGCAGTCAAAGTGGAGGCAACAGGCAGAGCACAATTAGGTTTGCAGCACACAGTGGACAAGGCTTTGCAAAAGAAGCTAATGACTGAGACGGGGAGTCCCAGAATAAGTGGATGTGCTGTGGCTTAATGCTCTGGAAATTGCCCAGAAACAAAGATGCAAGCAGGAAGGTATTAATGGAAACCCTCTATGTCAGAAGGAAATGATTCCTGGGATGGAGCAATACAGCCAGCTTGGCTGGAGCAGAACAAAAGGCAGCAGGTAAGACAGAGAGCTCCCGAGGGCAAGCAGCTGTTTTTCAGTTCTGAACATCGTGTTCCACGACCCTTCATGCCCCAAACAAACAATTTTCTCCTGTTTTTTTCCGAACAGGGCTGCTAGAACTCTGCTTTCTGTATTTTCTCTCCCTCATTTTCCTGCCCTAATGGCATTGGCTTTGTTTTTTAACAAAACCAAAAACTCCTTTCAGAAGAAGCAGTGCCAGCAGCACACACCAGCCCCATGGAAGTGGGGATGGAACAGTCGCACGGCTGCGATTGCATCCCAGGAAGCTCGAGCATGAGCTGTGCCAGGTGGTGCTAACTGGGAGTTCTGCTCCTGCATCCCTCCCTCCGTGCACTTCGCAAATCTGCAGATGAAAGTTTTGCTTGTACAACACTTATTTCCCATGCACGGAGGTGGCAGAGAGGTACTGTCTATAAATAGAGAGGTACCGCCTATAAATCCCCCTTTCTCTGCAAAGCAGTGGTTCTTGTAACTCATCTCCCAAATGAACGGATCACTTGCTGCAGTCACCAGGCTGAAGACGCTTTCTGCCTCTGGACAAACTTCACCAGACTAATGACACAGCTGAGTTCCTGGGAATAATTCAAACGGCTTCTTCATTTCTGTACAAACAACAACTGAGGATGGTTTAATAGCCGCGAACCTCATGCGGGCTGCTCGCTGCAGGTGTGTTGTTGAAGCTGATGACCACACGGACCATACATGACCTATTTTCCCTCCTCCTATCTTTCCATTTATCCCTAACATAACCACAAGGGAAAAAGAAAAAAAAGACAGAATTACTTTCACATTCGCCATCTTTCTCCCCACTTAGCTCAGGTTCAGCTGCCCTGGCCCCAGCTGTGCCTTTCTGTCCACGCTGCAGAACCGATGCGGGGGGTCTCATATGCTCCACTTGCAGAGCAACCTCGACAGGCTTCTGACTACAGTGACCTGAATATACGAAGTATCTCTGACCAAAAATCTGCCTGTGTTCAACGACTGAAAAGCACAAAAGTGCTGCTTCATAAATGCCTTGTATCTTTTTACTTACCCTTTTCATTACTGACTTTCTAGAGCACCAGTTGGTATTGAGGACACGGGCTGTGTCATCTCTCAAGCACTAACACGGGTCATATTCCCCAGAACAGGTGATGATTTTGTGTGTGTTTCTGAGGATGGTTACGGTCATTTCACCAGGAAGCTTTTGAAATTTAACAGGATGAATCTGTGCAATTTGCAATCTGCAGGTTCACATCCTTGGTTGTATTTATTATTCAAAATAAAACCTAACGGACTAATAATAATAATAATTTTGAAAAACTGTCTAAAGAAATCCTGTCTGCCAGTCTGTTATGAATATTCTGCTATGATTTATCTTCCACTATCACATGCTTCAAAATAACTGAATTAGCAACACGCAGTGTTTTCCCATCCTCAGCAAGGTGAGTAAATTAAGGAAAAATCTGAAATGATACCTGGCTCATAAAATCACTCTTCTTCCCCACCTTGTATTTGACTCACCATGGGCAGATTACATTTCCCATAGGAGCTCATTAGTGCTGCTCCTTGCTCAGCATTGGGAAATCTTTTGGAGTTGTCTTTCCCTCGGCTGGTAAAAAATGCTTTTTGTTTTTTCTCCTGACTTACTGCCCACCACCCCCAGGTCTGAAGTGGCATTTTTAGAAATACAGAGCTTTTGGACTGTGCTTCTAGCCTCGATAATGAAAAATGAAATAACTGTCAAGTTATGTGAACCAAGGGTACAGCTAAGGAACAGTGAAAGACATCCTTATGGATTAATGGGTCAAAACTGGGAACTCTTGTTCCTTGTCAAGGTGAACAATGAATTATTATAGTTTTAATGCTTTAGTTATAATTTCTGTTTTATGCAGGTTAAATATATAAAACTAGAGGACACAAGGCAGCCTCCCTCGTCTTCACTTTTAAGATGCTGCGCAGCCACCGGAGTGATGCAGCATGCTGATCCACCACCTCAATTGTTCCTTTACTTCTAATTTCTGTTGCCTGATCTGCCCTAAGTCACTACAATGCCCTGGCTCCAAAGACCAACCACTATGAAATAGGCTAGCTTAGTTAAGCAGGTACCATATATAAAACAAGACCTAACTAAAAGGCACTGAAGCTGGTGTGATGAAGCGTACGACCATCTGACTGCTGCACGCAGTTCTGTTTGAATGTCCAAAAATCATTTGAATGCAAATTTAATATTTTGATTTAAAGGGAGATCTCCGCAAAGTTATGCAGCCACTTGCACGGGAACTGAAAAGGGTAAAATAGGAAAAAAATCCCCGCAACTTGCCAGGGGCTTAAGCCAGGAAACCTGCTTTGATATCTCAGAATTCAAGATTGTCCCAGAAAGGGAGTCCTTAAAGACAACTCCTTCCTTCATAACACCTCCCCGAGGACAACCAGCTGCCATCCTCAGCTCCCAGCCCTGGGGAAAGTACAAAATATCGCCTTTAAGGACTAAATCATGCAACCTTGAAACAGAGCAGCCCAATCGACCTCCACAACAGCACGGTTTGTATCTGTCCTAACCCGCGCCTGTCTTCCCGGCTTTGGCCCATCTCAAACTCCAGTGGCAGAAATGGAAGGATCACAACATTCACATATTCAAGCATGAAAAAGGCTTTTCAGGCATAAAACATCAGAACAGAGGGCTAGAAAGTTTCCCAGATACTGGCACTTAATGCATTTCTAGTTTTTCATACCAGATGGCAATAAACACCGCTGATTTATGAGAACTGTCAAAATACCTCGCCCTTCCACAGAACTCTTGAGGGCTCCTGATAATCAGCTTATTTAAAAGTGGCCAAAAGCCTCTGCTGACAGTTTTTGCAATTACAAAAATCACTGGTTCATTACAGACCTCCAAAGAGTTCTTCCCACTAAATACGAGACTATATAATCATATTCTGTTGATATTTTACAAATTTCTATGAAACAGATTTACATTAGAAAAGGATTTCTGTATATATCAACAGGGTAAGAAAGCCATGTAGTTTCCATAAATCCCCAGACCTTCTAAAATTCACTTTTTTTTCTTGTAAGTGCTGATGATGCAGAAGTTTCACCCCAGAGAAGGTGAAAAGGGAGCTGCTCTACCATTGGGTCTGACTTCAAACTTGAGCTCACTACAGGACATGCGCCATCGTTAATTAGAATGTGAAACTCTGGCCAGGTGTAGACACTGATCTGCTTTGCTTCTTCGTTAGCCTAATGACAATCACCTCCTGCAACTTTCCATCAGAAGCAGGATAAATACTGTTTCAGCAAATTGCTTTCAGCTGCAAGAGTCAGGATGTTCAGTTTTTCTGCTGTGTTTCCAGCTAAAACGTCTTGCTACAGGAGAGCCAGGAGCAGCAAGAACTTTGCCAACACCAGTGGTTTCTAATTCCTTCAGAAGGTTTGCAGACCCATGACAGTCAGATGTTATCAGTCATCAGCTCGCTGAAGTTACAATTTGTAGATCTGCAAGAGCAGAGCACAGAAATTAAAACTGTGCTGCAGTTCACAATAATGGGAAAGTAGCAGCATAGGCGAACCCTTAATCGAGGGACTACACTGAAGATAACACGTGAAAAACCTCCCTAATAATATACATGTAGATTGATATATCATTATTATATATATTATTATATGTTATATATCATTATCGGTGTTCAAGAAGAGACTGGACAACGTCCTCAGACACACGGTGTGACCTGTGGGGTTGTCCCGTGCAGGGACAGGAGTTGAACTCGATGATCCTTGTGGGTCCCTTCCAACTCAGGACATTCTATGTTTTACTGATAAAATTGACTTTCTTCCTGTTCTCATCCCACAGAATAATGAGGGTGGTTGGAACTGAGAAGGTTGTTTGCAGTATGTGTTATTGCCCAATGCACGGCATTAATAATCCAAAAATACCTGGAGAACGCAAATTTGGCAAAACAAGAATTTACACCTTTTTCACACGGTCTTTGTTACTGAAACCACAGCAAAACACCAGATCCTCCTGATTTAGCAGCAGTTGGACAACATTAGAAATGCACTTGGTGAAGACTTTACCAACTGTCTGTTGTCATGGTAACATCCCAGGTAAAAATAATTTCTTGAATAACTTACAAACAGACAGATGGCATAAAACCGCCTATGCTCCAATTTACAGGAGATTCAGTAAAAGTGTAGATGCCATTTCTCTAAAGTCCTGCATGTTGAAGAAAGCACATCTCCAAAGTCTTCCTGATGCTGCCGGTAACTCTCCTCAGGAATGAGACAAAAGGGGGATCAGGGATGTTATGGGAAGCAAAAAGATGATCCAGAAGTGGAGTCAGCACCCTCTAATGTAGGATTTCCCAAGGGATTACAAAGGTGCCCTGAAATGATGATCCTGCAGAAAACAGGGAAATTAATCCAGCTTCATACCAGGGAACAAAAAGCTGTTCTTGTAATTCCTAAAGCCCTGCCCTGCTTGTGCTCTTGCTATGAAATGAAAAATATTACAGCCTGCCATCACATTGCATGTGCAATACATCATCGCACATGCAACGTGCAAGCCAATTTTCAAGGGTTTTTTTTCAACATAGAAGTTTCCTGAAGACAGGAAAGCTGTGAAATCAGTAACATCCACACACAAGACAAGCCCGTTCACCCTGACATGAGGTCAACGTGCCGATATACGTGACTGGGAGTAGCACTGTGAGAACCATGTTGGGTCTGAAACCGCTTACAGGCCGAACCACGCGGCTCGTGAAATCCCAGATCTCCCTCTGCCAAGTCACACCCGAATTAAGTCATTTTGACATTTCAACTCGACTCCCTTACTTCTAAAACCAGGCCGAACTAGAGCTGCTCCTTCTCAAAGGAATTGCAGAGAAGGCTGCGGCCAAGGTGGGATCACAGAACAGCCCTGGCTGCACTCACATTGCTCCTGGGCAGCATCACCAATTCCAATTAAAAACCTGCACTTTTCCCAAAATAGCGAACAGCTTTCTCCTCAAAATGAGCAGATGCTGAAGCACTGTTTTCAGAAAAAGCCAGAGCTTCTTCCAAGTGAAACAGATTGTTCAACATGAACAATTCAAAGGAACTGAGACACCAGGAGAAGGAGCATTAGATCAAAACACACTTTTGCCCCAGTAGATTTACTTGTGCTTAATTTTGCATTTACCTGCTACTTTAGCTGAGCTTCTCTCGCTCCCCTCAACTACTTTTCTCAACAGGTGAAGAAGAGAGTAGCAACACTACAACAGCTATTTTGCTTTTGATAGTTTTGTAGAATCTTTGCCTACAAGTTTTTTTAATGCCCCCTCAGTGTAATTTGAACACTGCAAACCAAAAAAAAGTCGGGTGTCTCGTTAAACTGAAAAGACAGTTGATTGAAAATTAAATGACCGGTCTGCATTTTGGTTCTCGTAACACTCAACAAGGCCATAATGAAAGTGATTCTTTCACCCGCTGTTAAATTTCCCCCAACCTTTAACTCAAGATATTGCTGCACAACCCAGACACAGCGCTGCACTGTCAGAAACCTCCGCAGGCTGAAGCTCTTACAAATTTTTTCTGCTATCCACAAAGCCAGACAGCAGGTTGAGACACATCATTCCTTTTCTTAACAATACAGCCAAACAAGTTTCAACTAAAACCTTTTTGCGTGGTTTTTGTTCAGATTTTTTTCTTCATTTTTGGTGGTGGTGGTTTTTGGTGTTGTTTGTTGGTTGGATTTTTGAGAAAATATTTACCTGAAGTCTATAGGTTTATCACAAAGATATTCCTTTCTTTATATCTCAAAATAATAATAATAATTAAAAAAAAGGTAAAAGTTGTGTAACTAACTTTCCTCTTCAGGATCCAGATGGAGCTGAATTTGTTTTGGCTCTGGAATCACCAGTTCTAAGTGTCCTGACATAACAACTGAAAGTAACAGCAGGTGCTTTTATTAGATGGTAACATGTTCATAAAATGCACTATCGCTTAAAAAAATCAGTTAAAAAAAGATATCAAGTCAAATTACTCAAGTTAAAGCTGGAAAATGCAGCCAAGTGCTGTAAAAGCTGCTCAGAGCTTGACTTCTATAGGGAAAGTTCTCATCACAGTGACCCACATCTGCGGTAAAGCCCCCTGAAAGCTACGAGGCAACTTCCAACGTGTTCTTCAGCTTCTCTGTCACCCAAGGAGAAAGGAAAATATGAGTGAAAGCCACTGTGTGGACAGGTATTTCCTCTGAGGAACATTCAGGTAACATTCAAAGCAGCTTAACTGTCTTCTGCAGAGTCCCGCAAAACCCTTCGGCAATTCGCAAACATCTCAGTGATTCCATCAAAACACTTCTCAACTTGGACTTAACTTCTGAGTCAGCATGAAGGGGGTTTGTAACATAGGAAGAGAACTGAAAGGAGGGGGAAAAAAATGAAAATGACATCAAACTTGCTAAATATGTATTGTTTATTAAGGCTTGTATTCTCCTAGAGGAAAAAGTTAATCTGATGCTGTCCATTACCCCTTACAGGCAGGAACAGTCCAGAGACAGAGTTATACGTTCTAGATACAAGTCTAAATGATACAGATTAAACTTTATTTAAATTGGAGGTCCTTTTGGAGTAAATAGTATTCAGAAGATACTTGCTTTCTAATATAGTAAAAGATCCTCTACGATAAAGACGTGCAGATTCAGTGTGCTAGAGCAGCGGACATGAGCACCATTTCCATGCGTAATTGGAACTCCGGTTGGTGACAGGTTCTCCGACGGTCCCCTCACTCCACAAAAACATGACAGTAAATTCAGTTTCTTAAAACAGGTTTTTTTACTTATCCAACAGAAAAAAAAAATTAGACATACACACTGTCAATTTTAAACATCTGAGGCATAATCCATCATATTATCCGTACTATTAGTTCCTACGTTAAAGCTCAGCATTATTGGTATAAAAACTTTAAATGGCATTAGGATTTGGGGGGTGGGAGGGAGTAATGAAGGGAAGGATTAAAAATGATCTGCAATTAACTAATAACACCTGAAAGCTGAAACAGGTTTCAACACATTGTCCAAAACCCCTGCAATGTTGATAGCATCACATTATTATTTAATTAAGCTACAAAAACCGTAAAGCAGAATTATGGCAGAGAGAAAGCGTCTCGCTCACCCTCGGCAGGATATGGTATAACAAATGCACACTGAAGCACTGCTCAACAGAACGTGAGAGGGAAATATTGTCCAGAGAAACAATTTCACTGACAAGTTGATTTTCTACTAGACAGAAAAAAACAACATGGGGCATTAGCAGTTTCAAAAGTGTAATTGTACAGATAAATAAAGAGGCAGAGCAGCTGCACAAAGTGATTGGAAATTTAGCTTTTTCATTTCAAAATTGTGAAGTACAGTATCTTAAAAGTTTTTTCAATGGAGGGAAGGAGAGAAAAAAAAAAAAAAAAAAAAAAAAAAATCAATGCATGGTTTCTTACTTCCACCGTGAAGAAAAAGGGCTTGCGAGGAGGAGAAAGGAAGATTTGTCATGTATTCTCCATAATCTGTATATCTAGCTAGGAACATAATTTGTGCCAAAATAAAGTCTTTGGGAAGCACTGACACTTTAGTATCCTTGTGTATAGGTCCACATTAGGTTAATAGAACTGTTTACCAACTTAAAAAAAATAAAAACAGACACATCTTTATTAATGATTTCTACAGAATTTTACATAGAAAAAAAAGATACAAATTAATGCAGATCCACCTGGGCAAAAATAAACTACAATGTACTTAAAGATGAGACAACTTAATTTCCCCTGCACGAGAAGATATATTGGAGCTGAAAGCTTTAGTTTGTCCTGATGCCAGGATACAGCACCAGTATACTTTAATTTTGTTTCTCATAGTCGAATTTAATATCAGTTCTAGTATATATATCAAACTGTATATGTTTATTCTTATTGTTTGTTTCGATTCTGACGTTCCTGCAAAGAGAAAAAAGTTAAGAAATATTTTAGTCAAATGAACAAGCAAAAAGTTTTTAGTAGTATAACAGCACTAATTTCATCCCAGACAATTATACACTTTATTAAATCATTACTGCTGTATTTTATAAATATATTGTATATACCTGACAAGCCCAAGGATTTGATAATTTAATAATTAAGTGCAGCTTCAAGTGGAACAGTCACTTCAAACTGAACAGATGAAGGTCCCAGAAAGAAAGTGGGGAATATCAATTCCCAAGCAGAAACAGGACCTGCAATGTTCTACGTGCTGCATTATTTTAGCTGCTGCAGAAGCAACACAACCAAAACAGGAGCAGAAAGGAGATGGTAGAATAGCAAACTCCACAGAACTGGGATGATTTTGAAGGACTCAAATGATTTCAGAGTTTAGTCACATCCAACAAAAGCAGGATTTGAGCGCTCTCAGAAAATATTCCTCTTTTAACTGCTGACTTATGATGAACTATCAAAGCAAGTAATCTCTTAGTGGCAGAGTATCAGAACATATTAGGTGTTGTATGTTCTTAATGAAAAGAATTTATGGCTGCCAGACTTTTCAAACAAAAGGTGGTTAGAAAGAATCTTAACCTGAATTGTATCAACCCCATTTTCAGGCTTCCAAAAACGAACTGTTCCATCCTACTCCCATGTCTCAGGTGGCAAATCCCCTTTACTCTGCCTCACTCTCCTCCCAAGCTCACCAGCCCATTCTTTCCCTTTGCCACTTCATAGAACTTGCGTTTTCTGTGTAGTTACCCACTAACCCTCATAATTCCACTTACTTTCAAAAATCCAAGTTTTCCATTCTCCTGGCCTAGTCCCACATAAACAGAAGACAGTCTAATACCTCAGACTTCCACCTAGTACCCAGACAGTATGCTCAGGCTTTATAATTCAGTAAAAAGCACTATTTATTGAGCAATTTATAAGCAGTTCCTCCTACCTTGCTGCTTGCTTTCAGAGGCTAGTCTGAGTCTTCCTTTTAAAAAGTGTCTGAAACCATATAGACGGATCGGGAGGAAACTGATGCAACAATTCTTTGTGCTCTAGAGCATGGCTGCTTTTTAGAAGCTCTACCTCTCAAATTCTCTTCCTTACTGCAATTTAGCACTACTGCAAGAAAGAACAAGCAGTTTTGTAAGCAACTAACAAAGCTTTGCTCATTTTGGTTCTGAAGATCCATCCAGAGCCTTCATAGTTTCTCTTCTCCAGGGAAAATTTCCAATATCTCACAGGGGAGCTCCTGTTCTGTACTTCTCTTTCACGACATTAATATGTATCATCTTCAGACACAGGAAAAATGAGTTTTCACAAAACTTGCAGAAGCTTCCACTTTGGAGACACTCACCCCTGTCAAGTTTCTGTTCCCTTCACCTCAGTCTAAAGCAGCTGTCAACCTTCCTACTAAACTCTATTTGTTAAGGTCAGTGGGATGAAGGTATTCATCTGCTGACACAAAAATACATTTTCTTTGTATCAGGAAACACAATTAGTATTATGAAGTATAATTTTTTTTAACTACAGTTTTGGAGGAAGGACAATATTCCATCCTTAGAAGTTCTGTGCCAATGAATGCTCACAGAAAGCATCTTGAAAGAAAATCAACAATGCTAGAAAAAAACGACTATTTCTAAGAGCCAACATGCACTAGCTACCACTTTACAATACTTAATCACCCCAAAGGAAAAATGGCAAGTTGGGTGACTCAAGAGCTTTCCGAGATAAGACTATGCAGCTCTTCCAACACAACGGCGAGGTGCAGACCCAGGAATAGCTGGTGCCAGGCGACGAGCTGCTGACAGGACATCGACCCATCTCTCCTACCAGGAGATGCAAACAAAAATACCCAAACCTGCAACAAGTTTATTTTCTTTGCAAACTTTTTCACTTTGGAAGACAATTTTGTTAAAACTATGCAAGCATATTTCTAGGGAATGTTAATCATTAATGTCTTTTTGAAGAAGCGCTCTCACACGTTGCAACTTTTTTTTTTTAAGAGCTTGACGACAGAAGTTGCTCTCTTTGTGGGCACTGCAGTGGCCCTAAAAACTGACTGAGAAATGCTGGGAGAGATCTCATGTCACTCACTTTTTTACTATTTAATTCCAGACACTAATATGCTTCTATTAGTCCTTTCCCAGGTTCTCGGTCACCAGGCTGGGTTTAAATAGTTTATTACTATATAGTTTATTTGGTAAATCAAAAGCTAGACTTAAATCCCAGCATGAACAAATCTTCCCTCAGTTCTGGATGACGATACAGTCCTTAAGCAATGCTAGTAACACTGATGAATCTTTGGCACTTTAATTTTATCCAGTGTTATCCCTGCCAACTCCTCATCTGATGATTTGGTGTTGACCCAGAGGTTCCTACATCAGTTAAATTCCCAAGCACACACTGGAGCTTCCTCTGCACACGTTAGTTAAGGAAACGCTGGCTACCAGTAAACCAAAACCATCTAAAAAGAAAGAACTGAAATGCTAGTGGCTTGCATTGTACAGATTACATGAAGTTATTGTTCCCTACTAAATATTTGTGTATAAATCAAATTAAAGCATTCAAGCCCTCCACATGTAGATTTTTAAGAATTCTGGCCCTTTGTAATCACAACAGTGGTGAAGTGGAAGCACAAAACTTCAACAAGTAATTTTACAGCTAAACAGAGTATAATTAATAAGAAACATAGCAACTCGAAAATCAATTAAGACGGCACATACACAAACAACCTTCTGAAAATGTCAATTAGGTTAGAAGATACCTTAACTGGCAATAAGATTCTTCAAAAGTTATTGTCATAAGAAGGTTAACTTTGCAAACCAGGAAGGCTTCAACTTACAATAGCACAAACTGCTCATCAATAAGTTTAAGCGTGTGCATAGCCTGCAAAAACACTCTTCTAGTTGGACTTCTAAAATTCATTTAGTCAATGAAGGGGAAAAATATTAATTCTTCAAACAATATTTTTATAGAATGCAACCTGACAAGCAGCATCTTATTTTTCATTCCCTCATTGTTGATCTGCTTTACCTCTCTAGCACTATTACCTTTCTCGGTGTATTTCGATTGTCTGTACATCATCCTATTTCCTAAGCCATTTAGAGCAATCTTAGAAATGTTAAATTAGACTCCAGAGTTTATTTTCTGAATGTGACATACAAGGTAGAACCTCGGTTTTAAATGAGACAGAAAAAAAATTGCATTACTTACAAAAACTGAACCTCTTATAAAGCAGTGACCTGGGTAAGAATAATGTATCAGCATTTGAACTGAATGTGGGAAATAGTTGTGCGTATTGGAACCACCCGAAGTGGGATCAGCCCAATAGTAGAACATCAGCTCCCTGAGCTGCTACAAAGCAAAGGGAGCTCAGTGTTCAGTACTGAGCCACTTGGATCTTCCTCTGGCCAGTAAGTTAATTGGTCAAGACTAGACTTCCTATCACACTTCCACAGTGCTCTCACTCTTTAAATACGCACATTATTCTCCCCTCCAGATTTGGCAGCAAATCACAGGGAGACTCAGCATGGGGGAAAAACAACAACCACCACCCCCACCACCCCCCACCAAACAAACAAAACAAACAAAAAACCCCCAAACAATCATCCCCCCATACACTGTAAACACTGGACAAAAGAACCCGGGTCTTTTGACTTGTCAAGATTCCTATGTTAGGGAACACCTCTCTTCAAGACACAGGTTGCATTAAACTTTGAATTGCTAATTGTCTACTGAAGAAACGAAGTGTTGAGGTAAAGGCTTTTAGGTTTGAGCTTGTGGAACCCCACAGGGAGTACACAAGAAAAAACTGCAAACCTGAAGCTCTCCTTCCCTGCTGTGTTGAGGTTACGCTGTGCACAGCCTATCTGATGGCTTGGGAAAGCTGAGCTTAAAAGTCCTTAAGACACTGATCTACTTTTCTCTCATAATTTACAGGTACATTCTATGAAGACAGTTTAAAGCAATGTTATCTGCACTTTTAAATGGTAATAAAACCTTTAAAATGGCAACTTCAATTTAAGCTCCAGGAACGTGCATCAAGTCTTTGCTTCAAAAACATTCTGTAGCAAGTGTGAGCTGCATTAAACTAGCCTGTCAAATAACTGCTTTATATTTGAAATGCTATACAAAAAAAGTAACTATACATCCCGACACCTGTTATTTTGTCAGTTCATTACTTCTAGGCTGTTTAATTAGAGAAGGGAATTTTTGAAACGGAGGTCATGGGATGGATAGGGACAGATGTCTTGTGGCAGACTGAGAGCCATGAAAGCATATGGAAGTTTTTACTACACTTTCCCTGTTACTGCCCAAATTTCTCTTACTACGTATTTACTCAAAACTTCTTTTCAAGAATTAGTAGACAGATTAGAGCTGGGAACTGAAAACCTTTATTTACCCAAATAATAATACACGTGACTTTAGCAGCAGAAACGCAGTCTTTCTAGCACTATTGCAATAATTTTATGCAACTCTTTCTTTTCCAGAGAGGTCAACTAAACAAACAAGATGAGGCTTCTTGCTCTTAAAGGCGATGTACAAATTTCAAATGCAAGCACAAGTATCCATTTTGATAGCCCAGTTCCAGTAAAACAGTTTGAGAACACCTCATATTTATAAGGCAAAAAAACTTAAGCGGCAATTATTTGCAAATCTAATTCTGAAACAGAAACTATTGTCTAGTTTATTAACCATTCTGAGATAAAAAAATAAATCAAACTCCAAAAGCCTGGACATAATGCCCTTTACCTGCATCACTGCTTAACTTTCTGCTTTGAAACGCATTTAGCTATGAAACTGTCACAGACAAATAAGCATCGGTTTGTTTTTTGTGTTGTTAAACACACATAAAACCATCAAGTTGAGATGTATGAAAAACATTTCGAATTCCTACTTACATTTTTTCCACCATAGCAGCCTTCACATTTCATTTTCCCCATATCTGTGTATAAAATAAATTTTTTAATAAGTTTACCTTCCGCACCACCTCCTCCTCTTCTTGGCGCTTTTCATAATGAGAAAAGTCATCAAAGATGGAGGTCGTGTGCTTGTAAGTAGCAATAATTTTAAGCACTTGTTTTGCTTTTTCTAAGGGCACCTCCTGTGTATCACGGGAGTTTGTAACGGGTTTGTTGTCATTGTTCTCCAGCCTGATGTGTCGGAGCTGGTTGTTGGGCACATCCTTCACAAAGATCCACTTGACATCAAATTTTCCCTTCCACTTGTCCTGAGACCAGACACCTGCACTGGTGCCATAGTCCACAGGTGATTTCATCTCCGCTACTCCACAGAAGTGTCCACTGCCATTGACACTGAACAGCAAGTAGACTGGACCCTTGCTATTCATGGACCGAAAAGCACTGTCCAGGCGTTTGTTGCCATGTTCTGTACTACACCAAATAGAATACTTAATGGAACGATGAATATCATCCTCAGAATAGCTCTTTATTATGAACACACGTCCATTTTTAAGGTTCCATTCAAAATCTTTAGGGTTATAGCTGTGAGCAGCTTTCAGTTTTTCAAGAACGGGATGGGACTCGCCACTTGGTACAGGGTTAGGCTGGGTACTGCCAACTGAGTTGGTGTCATTACCAGTTCCTCCGCTTTGGCCAAAAGCTACATTTCTGTTGCGAGGAGCTACCCAGCGATTTTGGGGTGGCTGCTGAGGCGTCTGATACTGCGGCTGAGTCAATGGAGGAGGTTGAGTTGGAACAGGTTGAACAATTGGTTGCTGTGGCTGTGGAACAGACTGAGGAGAAGGGATCTGTTGGGGGGCAGGAACTTTTGCCACAGGACCCTTATTATCCCAAGTACCGATGTCCATATTATGCTTTATAGGTGGAGGAGGCAATGCTCCTCCGATTACAGGTCCAGTTTTTGCTTTCATTTTAGGCTGTGGTTTCGCAGGCTTGCTAGCTATAGCAGCCCAAGAAGTTGGTTTAGATACTGGCAAGTTGACATTAGATCCACCGTTACCAGAGAGGGCACCTGTCATCCCAGCACTGTTGACAACAGAACCTACTGTTTTCACCGCAGAGGTTGTAACGTCTCCACCAATCTTAAGTCCAACCATCCCCTGTTCAATACTGTTCATTCCAGGAGCTTTATTTAATGTATCGTTATGAAATCCTGTTTGTCCATCCACAATGGTACCGCCCAGTGAACTGGGTGGGTAGCTGTAACTGCTCCCATATGCTGAACTTTGAGTCTGCTGTCCTTGGGATCCGCTTGTTCCCCATGCTGAGAAGGCAGGATTTTCAGGGAAAAAGTTAAACCGGTGTTGGTAGATGTTATTTCCCAGACCCCCAGGCTGTCCAAAAACAGCATCGTGCATAAAATGATGATCTCCATTACTGAGCTGTCCATAGGTGGTGAGATACGGGATAGGAGGATCTCCTCCTGTAGACCACGGTGCTTCACTGAGAGAATAGGGGAACCCAATAGATGGTGGATAATAACTGGACAGATAAGGATCAGTCATTGATGGATAGCTACTGTTCTGTTAAAGGAAGAAAAAAATATAACTTCAGATATAAAACCACCCTTAATATACAAATAGTCACAACGCTGTTCATTACCAAATAGAAATAACAATAGAGACAAGGTAATATAACTTCTAATTACAGATCTTGGTTCATACTCCAAGAAAGATTCAGGGTTAAAATGCAGTCTCTGGACATTTACGATACATCCAAGGACTAGTGGCTCACAACGAGGTTAGTACTCGAGATTTTGAAACCATATAAACTTAGTGACATTACTAAGGCTATTTAGTGGCTTCTTCTAGAATTATTTAATCTACCGATACCCCAAAATATTTCAAGGAACTTAGAGAACAATATATTTTGTGTCTCACAGAACTAAGGATATTTAGCATTCTAGATCACTACACAGGAGAAGTTTTAGATTAAATTACTTTAACAAGACAACACATAACAGAAAATATGATTACAGACATCATTAAAGAATTGTTTTGGGGGCCAACAGTCCCCAACAAGCAAAACATAACTGACGCGGTAAAACATGCAAAGGTTACTTTTGACATAGCGTGTGATCTCACTGTGATCCTAAGACACATGCCGAGTTTTCTATAAGTAGACCTAACAACTACAAACTGAAATTAATCTGACTGGCATACTAGAGACAGACACAAATATGGCATGTGGTATACGCCATCCAAACTGTCTTGAGAAATACCCTGTTCAGCCTTTTGCAAGTGTCTCTTCTTCCCTCAGAAACAAAGTTACAAATGTGCAAGCCTGTTTCTGACTGCCCTTCCAAACAGGCTGCCTTTTCCACTCTAGGAAATAAGAGACTGACCAGGTATAAACCGGCAGATTCCCCTCAGAAATTCCAGCTTTTCCTCCCTTTCAACTGCTTCTTAGACCAAGCCGAGAAGCCCTTCCTTCCACTCTAAATCTTCTGCTGACGCCTGATTTTTGAAGCATTCTGTGTTTCTCATATTCAACAATGCAAAGGAACAAATAACGAATATTCTAAAATAGCTTTTACTCCTCCTTAAATAAACTTCAAACATATATATTGCAGACCTTCCAAACTGACATTCTAACGGTAATTACCAGCGAGGGGGAGAGAAGGTCAACATCTCCTGTTAATGAGTCAAACAGCGGCTAGCCTTTCCTTACTCATGGAGAAAGATTATTTTAAGAACAACTAAGATCTCTCTCAAACTGCAAGATTTCAAACCTGAAAAAAAATGCATCTGCAATATCAGCAGAACTGCTCTGGAGCTTCAGTCATTTTTCCAAAAAATCAGAATATTTCACAGCTGATTCAAAAAAATGAAGTAAAAAAGCTCCTTGCTGAAGATAAGCATAATACCTAACTGATACACAGAATCATTTTTACTGCTCAATTTTCAACAACTCCCTTTTGTGACATCCCAAAGCCAGAGTAATTCAATATTCTTACCTTCCAGATACAGAATGGTACCAGAAAATGCCTCCAAGACTTACATTCAGTACTGCAAAGATGCCAACAGCCTAAATCCAATGTTATTGATTAAAAAGAAATTATCTCCGCCACTGTTCATGCTTCCTTTATTCACATGCAAATTCTATCATTAACAAGGGTTACACAATTCACCTATGAGAAGATCCTCTAAAATACATTTTCTGAGATTCCCAAAATAATCTATATCTAACATATGAAAACATTCTTCTGAAAGACTCTACTTTGAGACTGCTATGTGGTGATCTTAAAGTGATAAGAACAATGTAAAAACAAGTGCAAGTGAAAGGGAGGAAACAAATAGTTCTTTAGAGAGCTTATGTTCATACATTCTACAGATTTAGAATTTATTACGACCAAAGAAGAATAAGCTTGGAGAAAGCAGGTGGTTCGTCCTAAAATATTTCTGCTAAAAGATTCTAGACAATTCCTGAGAGTGTCACCTCCTGTCACACAGCCTGTAAAGTTTCCACAAGGATTCTAACAAGATTACAGGCAAGTTTCAGCAGACATGCTTACAAAACATCCAATCTATTTTGACTGGCTTTATGCCAGGGTGTGTAAAAGAAACCCTGACAGAAGTCCTTCACTGCAGCAGCACAGCATTTATTTCAACAAACTTATCCTTGACCTTTCTGCATCCTTCCTTTTTTTTTTTAATTAAAAAAAAAAAAATCACAACAAACAAACCCAACCATTTTTTTAATTAGGAAGGGAACCTTCCTAGTGCTTCTCACTAGGAATTCCCTGTTACTTATGAATAATCTTTTGGTTCTGGATGAAGTTACATGGGGGATGCCTTTCTTGCTTTGAGTATAACTTTGTATACGAACACTCCACTCAGTTCCCTTTGCACTTAAAAGTACTTTTAGTGTGCTTTGTACCACAAAGCTACCACATCTCAAATCTGATCTGTATTAACTACTGCTACTTGGATACAAAAACCTTTACAGAAAGAAAGGAAGGAAGCACTACTTAGGAGCACTTCTCAACACAAGGAAGACAACTACATTTTATTTGATTATATTACATGCTCAATACTGATTTCAAAGAGTAAACTGTATTTTTAAAAGATGAAATTAACAAAATATTACCAACCTACATCTGATTTTGATGTCAAAACCCCGGCTGACACAACAATATATTTTCTTAAGTATTTCTTTAATTTCTTAAGGATTTTTTAAAATATCCAGTTGGTTTCAAATATTTTCTTCTAAGTCGCTTGTATTTTACATTTATTTTAAAGGGCTCAATAAATCTGACTGAATAACCAGATAAAACCACTTTGTTCAGAAACATGATTGTCTTCAGTACAAAATCTCACAGCCCTAATTAATGCTACTGCCACTTTCCACTTGAAACTGTAAGACAACCTGCACAATTGTTTCTTGTAGCATGCCAATTTCTTAGTGCAGCACAAATAAATCAGCCAATGGAGCTACACACTCACATAAGAAAATTTTATTAGAATTATGGAAATTCTAATAGTCATAGCAATTTTTCTATTTAAACCTAATAATTTGGCTTGCTGACAGCTAAGACAAATTTCCTAGAATTAATCTATAAGAGATGGTTCTGCATGTTTTCTGTATGAAGTTTAAAGTTCAATATATTTCACATTAGAAAAACATATCTTCGTCTTAAGTAATTAAAAATTGCATACAAACGTGATGAAGTGGAATTTCAAAAAAAATAGAGCAAGGTGAAAACCACAATTTCTTTCAAAACTAGTTCTGCATTAAAAAGGAGAATTTTACTTCCTTTTTTTCCCCACAAATTCCCTGCTTTCATGGCTGCAACAGCACATTAATTCCAGAGAAGAGGGAATGTTTCCCGTTACATCATTTTAACTTCATAAAAGCCTGGAGAACACATTTGTGCTGCAGCAGCTCAGCTGGAGAGCTGGTACCCACAGAGCTCAGAGTTCACATTGTCAGACAGACACTTGTCCCGACTTTCACAGCGGTGCCCGCGTTGCTCACGTGTATCTATATTGTGCTAAAGTTTGTAATCTTCCTAAAAGCTGCCACAATCCAAACCAAACTTGTAACACAGTTCCATCTATCTGCCTAACAAAAATAATACATCTTGAAGATCCCTGATACACAGTGCAGGAATTGATACTGTTTGCTCTGGTGTTTATGGTCAAGATGAAATCACAATTTCCACAAATGAAACAGAACAGCATATCATGTGCTACTTTTCTTAGCATATAGAATAATTTTATTTTACAAGCAAGTTCAGTGATGTCACCACTGGCATCTATCAGCTTCGGGTTGAATTATAAATTTTCCTTTTAAAACATAACACTTTGCCTTTCTGCCAAGAAATAATAACGTTCCTCTGGTCAGTCTCTCTCTCTGAAACTGCAAAAGAAAACTTTCAGCATCTCCACTTTCTCTACACTTTTTTCAGTTTAAAGATTTGAATGTAAGGCCAAAGTTTACTTCAATTACAAGGTATTTTAAATTATCATGGTATTTAAGTCATGGATGTTGATTTAATGTACATTATAATGAATTGGATTATATTGAGTTTACATTACAGTACCTTGTTCTTAAAATAACACATCTTTAATTGTTAAGATACTTCAGAGGACATGAAAGAACAACAATACTTTCTGAAGTGTAAAAAGCAAGTGGGACAACTCTATGAGCTACCTAGAAAGCATCGAAACCAATTTCAACTACACTCATTTCTAGGATTGTACAAATTATAAACATCAAGAGGGCCCATAAGTGGAACCTTCAGACTCCCACACGCAACTCATCTCCCAAAGAACCCTAAGATCAAATAGTCTGTCACAGTCCAACTGTATCAATAACCTGCAATTTGAGGAGCAATCAGCAGACACTAGTTGGAGCATTAACTTCATTTTCACTTGTGGCCATCTGGATATGCAGAGTAATATTAGCTTTGTGAGCACAAATGCTAGTTGTATTACCAAGTAACACAATATGCCAGTCATTTCTTTTTCCACTTCTATTTAAGGAATTTGCTCCCTCAACACAATCCTACGAATTGAGTGCCAACAGCATGCCTGAGAAAAAACCTCAGTTAAAAATACACCAACCTGATTTGACTGCCCGGAAAGGTAAGGTTCAAAATCGTTGTCATGAACTGTATCCTTCTGATGTAATGAACCATTTTGTACTAAAAGAAAAAGGTTACAACATGTTATAATACTGCATAGTAGCATTTCAGTAAAGATTTCTACCTATTTTATGAAAAACCGTATTTCTTTTTTTCACAGACTGAAGACTCATAAAAATATCAAGGGATGACATTCTTCCCCAAAACAGTTTCTCTTTATATTATTGTTTATAAAGCCAAAATTTAGTAAAGTAAAAAAAATACAGACAAGGATTTTGTGAAAAATATTGGGAAACAACATCTATTGTACTGGTCCATAATTAAATTCACAGTTCTCCTCCCAGTACGTGTTATTCACTGCTTGCTTAATTTAAGTTGGCTAAAATAAGATGAAGTGAGGTTACATTTAATTATGAAATAATGACTGCTAAGTGCCTTGGTACCCTGGTATCTTCAGGAAAATCCAAGTCTCATATTTCTCAGGTGTAAAACAGAGATATCTGCCACAATCAAAGGCCCACTTAAGCATAAATTAGTGTGAAAAGCATTCAAACCCCGCTACAGAAAGATACACAAACCTAAAGTTATTATTAGGTCACTTCAAATAATTTCTGTTTTTTGCTTTAAATTTAAGAAAACAAGGTGAAATGCATTACGTGATAGGTAAATAAAGCAACTATTTCATAGAACAGCTAAACTAAAAGTAACACTATACCAAACAGGACACTTAGCAAACGAGTTTGGGAATTTAGCAGAATATTTCTGCAAAGTTTGGCAGGGAGAGTAGAGGTAAAAGAGTATTTACAAACACAGGACATACTCTGAAATTTTCTCTAAGTAACTGGATTTTTAAGGCAGGTTAGATACATTAAAAAGCATTTATGAGTTGAATATTGCTAGTTTCTAAGTCTAAACAGTTACACACTTATTAGCAACCACAGTAATCATCAAGGTATTTTCTCAGATAATCTGTTATTAAATTTAATTTCAAAAGAAGCACAGGAGTTATCATAAAAAATTTATTATCTCATCAGAAGTTAACTAATTTCATTTTAAAATTCCTTAAGTAATTAAGTTTGTAGGCTTATATGTAACACCTAGTAGACATATTAATCAACAGAAGATCAGTAACACAATTGTAATCATACGGCAGTAAGGCACCATGCAAAACTGTGTAAAAATGTATACTGAATAGGCATATCCCTGTGACTTTATGCATAAATCTGCTTTATTTAAAGGAAATGAAGAACATTATTATGTTCAGTACTAACATATAATCCTTCTAACTGTAAACTCAGCAACATTAAGTAAGATGCAAGCAAGCTTGTACGAGTAACAGTTTGTTATTTTTGAAACAAAGCACAACTTCCTTTGTTCCAGATTTTATCCGTAGGGATTAAGAGCAATATCTTTCTGCTCACCTACAGGTACCTGCATAATTCATCTGTTATGGTAACAATTTAAACGACCAGATCTCAGCATGATCCTCACCTTTATTATCCTGTCCTTTCAGTCTCTGGGAAGCCACGGCACATGATTGGGTGAAGGAAAAGAAAAAGAGAGGAAATTTTAAAAAGTTAATTTTAGAAAAACCTCTAATTTGTCACAGCAAAGCACACAGCTTTTGAGGAGGGATAAGAGACTGAAAAAAAAATGGCTAACAGCACATCAGGGTTTGTTTAAACTGCGGTTGAAGAGAGTGTTTCACCCATCACTCAGCGCTGGCCTGCCTCAGAAATGGCCACGGCTCTCGAAAAGCAAGAGGAACGTTCTGTGTCCACAGGGCGGGGAGTAAACGAGAAAGAGAAAGGTGCAAAGAAGCAGGGAGGGAAAGGAAAAGCCTCTCCCGGGGCAGACGCAGGCACCGGCCTACAAGGCAAACCCCCCGCCCGCGGCGGGTAGGAGGAGGAGGCCGCCCCGCGCCGCGCTCCGCCGCTTACCTGGGGGTCAACGCTTGTGGCCGACATAATTCATGTACGGGGCCGCCGTGGTTCAGCGGAGGGAGCCGGGGGAGAAGGCAGAGCCGCTGAGCGCGGCGCGGAGCTGCGGGGCCTGGCGGAGGAGCGGCGGGGCCTCTCCCCTCAGGCGGCGGCCGGGGCGGGGAAGGGGCCGGGGCCGAGGGGAGGGAAAGGGGCCGCTGGCGCGCGCGCTCGGCGTCTCCTCAGAGGGGCCCAGGGGACGGGCGGTCGGTCGGGCGGTGGGTCAGGCCGGCTCCGCGCCTCGCCTCACCCTGCCGGCCTCGTCTCTTCACATACCCCCACCCCGCCCGGGGCCGCTCCGCCCGGACCTCCCCGCCGCCGTCAGGCCGCAGCCGAGGGGATGGAGCCAGAGCCTCCAACTCCAATGGCGGCGGGCGCCGGCCTGCGGTGACGTCAGCGCCGAGAGCGCGCGGGGCACGCCGGGAAGGGACGTGCGCGGGCGGGCGGCGGCGCCGAGCGCGGCCTTCGGGTTTGTGCTGGGGCTCCCCCTGCTTCTCCTTCTCCCGCTCCTTCTCCTCTCCTCACTGCGGCCATGTACGAGCTCCTTGGCTCGCAGGCTCACCCGAGGCGCTGAGCGGGGCCGGTCTCCCCTCATAGCAGCCCCGCAGGCGTTGCGGATCCAGCCCTTGGGCCAGCGGGAGCCACAGCGCGGACCCTCTGGTCCCCGCCAGCCTGGCTGCAGCTGCGCTCGCCATGGGGTTTTTTTATCCGGTTAATTAATTTTTTTCGTTCAAGAACCTGGGTGAAATCCGGGCCCCGTTAGCAATAGCGGTTGAGGGAGCTGGGGCTGTTCAGCCTGGAGAAAAGGAGGCTGAGAGGAGACCTTATTGCTGCCTACAACTGCCTGAAAGGAGGTGGTAGCATGGAGGGGGTTGGTCTCTTCTCCCAAGTTACAAGTGATGGGACAAGAGGAAATGGCCTCAAGTTGTGCCAGGGGAGGTTTAGATTGGATATTAGGAAAAAATTATTCCTGTAAAGGGCTGTGGGGCATTGGAACAGGCTGTCCAGGGCAGTGGTGCAGTCACCATCCCTGGAGGGGTTTAAAAGGCGTTTGGATGAGGTTCTTAGGGACACGGGTTAGCGCACCTCTGAGGGAAGATGCCACAGTCTTTTGTAATCATTCAGTGCTGCTTTATGCCCAAGTTGAATCTCTAGTTTTTAGGCAGGCCTGGTTTAAGGAGAAAACAGATTAAATAAAAGCAATGCCCTTTTATTTCAACTATTTGAGTTCTACCTCATTAATGATTGTGGGTTGGGGTTTTTTGTTGTTTTCTTCTAGATGTGTGGAACATCTAACGACCAGAACTGTTGCTACTTCTTAATAGTTTTTAGGTCCTGCTTAGAACCCTTTAGTAAAGGTAAAGTCTGTAGGTACCACACAGGACAAAAGGGCAGTTCCTGCGCTCCCCAACGTCCTGTAGTTTATGATATATTATATATTCTGATTACAGAAACTCGTGCAACAATCTGTCTCAAATCTGTTTTGAGTTCTGATGACCGAATCGTAAATGTTTTTGTCATGAAACAGAAATCAACATTGTTTTGCTTTCTTATTACTTGTGTTATGGTAACACCCAGAGGCTTCACTGTCCTGCTGATTAACAAGCATAGTAAATGATAGTTCACTCCATGCAGTGAGAGAAATAAAAGGGTTTTTTAAGAGAAAGACAAAACCAGGCCTTCAACACATGTGTAATATATTGTGTTACTGCCTGCAGTAATAACTTGAGGCCCAAACGGAGCCGAGTGCCACCTTGTGTGATGCTCGTATCCAGTCCCATTGCTGCGTTCACACGGAGCTGGAGCTCTGAGCCAAGTAGTGAAGACTCTGCCACACCAGACACTAGTTCTGGATGTTGCAAAGTCTTATTTGGAACATCTCCATTGTTAATTTTGGGGGTAAAAGTGGCAAATTTTAGCCCTCATGAAAGATAGTAAACAATGCAATCATCCTTTCGTTTAGATGCAGTCAAAAATCAGTCTCCTTTGTGTTCGCATGTTTGGAAATTGTTACTTTGAGTTTGTATTATTCTAATAAAATATCTGAAATGAATGGCCCACTCTCTTCTGTCCTTTTTCTGATCAGTCATCCAGAGATAAGGAAAAAGGCATTTTTGCATTAGTCTTCAGCACATGGAGATGCTTCGAGGTCTTTCTTTGGCTTGGGTAGCAGGTAAAAATTAGGATGTTGTCTTAGTTCTGTTTGCCATATGGTATAGCTATGGGCAAAGCAAGTTTGGGCTCTTGAGAGTCCCTGGATGAGCTGGAGAGGTGCTTTACAGAACAGTGCTTCAAAAATTAATGAGAGACAGAAGTGAGCAGCACAGCTAGAGAGCGAAACAGCTGGAAGGGAGAGGGGAAAGCTCGTCTAGGTACCAGGGTGACGGGCCCTGCTCCAGCCCATGTGATTGGGGATGTTCACTAGTCTTGATATAGAAACTATGTGACTATGAATCATCCCAACCATGAGTGTGTGTGGGCAGAATGTTAGAGCTGGATTTGCTTCAGCACCCCAAGGTACAGGGGACAACAGCTATTAGGCTGTACCTGTTATTTGAGATTCAAAGGCAGAGCATGTCAGGTGCTTATATATATATATGTGCCTAAATCCATGTTTGTGGGAGCACTTTTTTATTTTATATTAGGAAAATGTGAGTTATTGCTTCTTCGTGATAACTTTAAGAATGATCTTGTCTTTCCATTGAGAAGTACACAATCTTCTAGAAACAAAACCAGTATGACAAGAAGTCTTAGTTGAAATATATTCGTTAAGAGGCAGTATTCAGAACTATATAAACTCAGGATACTCTTGGAGAGTCAAAGTGTAACCGAGGGGGTAACACAGGTGTTTGTTCGCTTTTGGCTTTGTTGAGAGAACATGGTGATATGTTCTTCTAGTCTCAGAAAAAGTTATGGATACCTTTTTCTTCCTTTGCCAACAGTCTCTGAAATCTCAGAAGTGTTAATGTGTATATTACAGAATACTTTTTTTTTCTCCCCCAAGTTTAGATTTTACAGGGATTTTTTGCAGCCCCATCTGCTATGGGCGTAGGGGTAAAGTCAAACATTGCCATGCAGGAATCGTCTCCCTCCTGCACCCTTGCAGAATGTAATCAAAGCGAGGATCATCCAATCGTAATTTCCATCATTTTAGGGTGAAAAATAAAAGGAAGCACACAGAGAAATAGTGTTGGTTCTTCTCTTCATGTTGCTGGCACGTTGTGAAAACGTGAGAAGCGAAATCATGCAAAGAGCGTGGCCTGTGAACGGATCTCGTCTGACATCCTTGTCGCACATGCTGTTCATGAGACAACTTCACCCACAAGCTGTAGCAAGGAGCTCGATGGAGCAACAACCCATCACAAGGACCCTCCTGTGTCTCCCTCTTGGTCTTCATCATCCACAGCTCTTCGTTGCTGCTGTCATGTTGTTTTCATTAAATTGTAAGGCCAGTTTGTCTTTGCTGAATTATTAGAATATGGTCACCTGTTTTTCACTTCAACTTTTTGCAGTGTCCTTCAGATTTGTCTATTGTCTTTCTTCTTCATCTTTCCATCTTGCTATTGGTTATTGATACAGGGACAAAATAAACCTATTCCAAGTCAATTTGCATGGAGAAAAACCAGATGATCGCTAGTGTCAATAGCTCAAGAGCAGATCTTTCTGCCTGTCGTCCAAGCAATATTCAGGCAGGTAGGCACATCGCTGCAATAAAAACGTGTTCTGAACTATAGCAGAATTGTGAAATCAGGTGTTCCATGTTTCTCGATGGCTGATTTTCCACCAATTAAAAAGCAGGATGAGCTCCATTAGCGTCATGACAATGCCTGACAAATCCTTCTTTAAAGGTAATTAATGGCTGAATGCTGGGACGTACATTAGTCACAAGCTGATAGCAATCTCTTCCGAAGGGCTGCTAGTTATATTTGTGAACAATGTGGAGTAACAATGTCACCCGGTTCATGTGAGGCCACATCTCCTGGTCCTGTCCCTCCCGCCAGGCTTTGTGCAGGTGGAGAAAACAGAGCATGAGCCTGAGGCTCCACCTCAGAATTGGGAGGAATCATGAAATTATCTGAATCAGTGAGGGGGGGAGGCCGGAACAGATAGGGAAGAGAAGTACAACTGATCTTTGGGGAAACCAGCCAGATCTAACTCAGAAAAGAAGGAAGAAAAGGAATATAATTCACGTTTTCCATGCTCGCGGTGGGAATTGTGCGTAGCCATCCCATACTCTCCATCACATTCATCTGCTGAAAACTGAAAATAGTTCATTCAATTTGGGGCAGCACTGATTTTTTTTACAGATTTTTTTTTTAAGTATTCAGAACATTCTGGGAAACAGACAAACAAAAAAACCCAAACCAAAATGAAACAAAAAACCCTCAACAAATAGTGGGTGGGGTTTAGTTTTGTTCTTTTTTTTTTTTTCCCCCTCCTTTATGTTTTGTGTTCACTGGCAAAAGCAAAGGGGGGTAGAAAACCGAATAAAGAGGAAAAAAGACCGTCGAATAAGAAACTCAAATTTTTCAGCTCTAAAAGGCATTCAGAAACATAAAAAATAAACTGCCAGAATCAGCCAAAAGTTTGTAAATTAACTTATAATTAACTGCCTTTCAGCTGGCCCCTCTGAGCCTTTATACAGCTTTTCTCTTTTTAACAGTCACAAATGGAATTTGGTCTTGGCAGTTCTTTAACCTTGACAACAAGCCGTGGTGCAGCAGCGCTGCCCAGCGAATTGTAAAACGTGATGCCCACGAGCCATCAGCAGAGTCCCAAACAGCCTCTGGAACAGGGGTTTGGTTAACTCTGTATCTTATATTTTTTAGGATATGTTCTTCAAGAAATTAATATAGACTTATAAAGAACAAGACTGGTGGAGCAGAAGATAATGTGCAATTGCATATACATTCATTATGGAGAAAAAAAAACCCAAAAGAAAAAACCCGCAACTAAACCAACAACCAATCAAGCAACAAAAACCAAACCCAAAGACATTCCCTTGTTAGAAGAGTCTCTAAATTTTGTACATAAGCACTGCCCTCTACTGCTCACGGATTTTCATTAACACATATTTAATTAAAAAAAAAAAAAAAAAGCTGGAGGATGTTTGAACGTAATTTTGTATCTTTCCCAGGTGACTTCCGCTTACAAAGATGAAATCAGGGCTGTTTAACCAATCGAGAATTTGAGGGCGAAATGAACCAATTGGGGCAAAACGAGCATTAGGAATGGGCTCCGTGTCAGGTGGGGCCACTCAGAGCCTGGAGGGTTCTTGCTGCTTCAGGAAAGGTCTCTGACAAGCTTGAAGCTTGTAGGGTGGGGAGAGTCTTAGTTCTTTGAAGTGTTTTGTGTTTTTTAAGCGTTTTGCAGGTAAATTTCTCTCTCTGCTTTTATTTATTTATTAGTTGTGCTGCTCACACGGAATCGTTGCTATCAGCTATAATGTTGCTTTGGAAGTGTGTTACTGTGTAGGTGTAAGTAGTGGGTTGTGGGAGAATATTGGCTTTCGGTGGTGGTGTAGCTATTGACAATACCAATTTTAAAATGGAGAGCTTTATTAGCCAGGTTAATGGATCTTCTGCAGAGCAGAAGCCTCTTTAATGCAGGTGAACCATAGTGTGTTTCTTCATATACAAAATATAAATATAGTTGATCTCTATGTTGCATTTCTTATTAAAAAAAAAAAAAAAGCAGCTTGATTCGGCTGTTAAACTTTTGGCTAGAAAAACTTTTCTTTGTGTTTTGCTGTGATGTATACTTCCTAAGGGGAGGCAGACTAAGATAACTTGGTCACCTTCTAGGTGTAAAATGGTGTTTGTCATAGTTTAACAGCTTTTGTTTAGTTCAGGCTTAAGATGAGAGCAGTGCCGAAGCTGATGGACAAGTCTCTCCATCCCTTTCTGTGTTCTGAGAGAAAAATCTGCTGTGCGGGCTGAAAAATGGAATCATTATAAGTTTGCTGAGCTTGCAAATTCTGCTGTATATCAGTGACTACCTTTTTTTTTTGGTATGGGTTTTTCTTTATATCAGCAGCATAGTTCTTGAGTTACTACTTTATTGTATTAAATAAAGTACAATTTTAAAACCAAACTTTTAAAGCTGTTTTTTCCTACAACTCTGGTTTCTGTGATTATGATTATAGAAGAAAATTCTAGTTGCTAATGAACTTTCTCTTCCTTGCTGCCTTTCACTGTGAGAGGCATGTGCTTGAGCAAGCCTGCTTTTGCTTTTAAAAATCTCACTAAACTTATAGTACCTCCGGAGGATGGATTTGTTAACTCTGGCTACAGGTCTTGCAACTAAAATGCCGTGTAAGTTTTTTTCCTTTAAATGTACTGCAGCACTTAACTAGAAGGAATAGGTACTTTGGAGGTGCTATAGGCCACGAAAAATCTCTGCAGCTGTACCTGCAGAATAGTTGTGATTTTCTTAATAATGGTTTGTATCAGCTTTGAAACACCATATCTTTTTAGGGCTCTGCATTTATATAGATAGGTTTTTTTTTTTAACAACTTACTATTTGCGTGTGTGATGTTTTAGGTCCATGTGCTTATAATTTTTAGCTTTAATAACCAGAAGATAGTCAACACTTTCTTGAGATGAAGTGACCTATTGAATTAGGTGCTGAAGGGATTTTTCAGGGCACTTAATTTAAAAAAAAAAAAAAAAAATTTGATTGCACCTACCATTTAGTCACGTGTGTGGTGACTTCACTCCAAAGGAATTATTTTGGAGTAATTAGTTAAATTGATCCTGATTCTCAGTTGTGTAATTGTATGACCTTTTGAAAGTGTATTTGCCAGCTCTAGAGAAAGTATTAGAAGCAGTAGGTGAGTTGCAGTTCAGCTCGCTTGCTCAGTGAAGGGCTGTTACCTTAAGCAAGATGAGGACTTCCATAATTGGGCACTAAATAACTTTAATTTCGCTCTTCCACTTGCACAGAACTACTACAGGCAGAAAATGTCACATCTTTTATTTAAGGACACCTCCCTGTAGAAACCAGACCTAATTATTTTAGACTGTGTCCTGGAGAAGTTATCTTTTATAGAGAGATTTTTATATATTCACTGTTTAATTAGCGTAATAAGGTTATGAAAAAATCTACTGCTATTCTGTGTAGTGTTTGGCTGTAAACTGAACATTATGAGACGCTTTGGGTGTGGCTGTTCTCTGCTTTGGTATGGCATGCCTTAAATCTGGTTTTGGGGGAAAAAAATAAAAAGCAGAGCCTTTTAAATGTTAATTTAAAGTCTGAGCAAAATGACTGGGGATTTATGACACTGGTCAGATGCCAAAAATTTGATTGGCTGAGCTGGGGAGGGAGGTGAGGTTTTGCTCTCCCCTCCGCTGTGTGTTCCCACGAGCATCTCTCCTGTAAACTGGCAGAAAGTTCCAGTCTCTTCCCTTCGGACACTGGTGAGGACTCAGCAAAAAATCCAACAGCAAATTACGGAGGCACCAGATCTCTGATTGGGCTGCAATTCAAGCTCAGCTTTGTTAAGACCAGGAGTTTTCTGGAACTTGCACGGGGGTGAGCTGTGGGGATGTGGGACAAATCACGCAGGATGGGTGTTGCCTGGTCCTGGGAATTCAGCTGACTGCTCTCATCCTCGTTATCTTTTTGTCTCGTCCTCTTTCAGAGCGAGGACATGGGGGACATGACGCCGGCGGAGGAGCTGGAGCCCAGGGCTGCGTGCTGCCGGCTGTTTGACCCCAGCATGAGGAGCGAGGCGAGAAGGCTGAGGACTTTTTGGCAATGGCCACACACTGCCCCTGTGTCTGCCCGAGATTTGGCCAAGGCTGGCTTCTTCTTTGTGGGTCCGAGAGATCAAGTGCAGTGTTTCTGCTGTGGCGGTGTCCTGATGGACTGGGGACCCGGCGACTGCCCGGTAGCAGAGCACCTGAAGTTCTTCTCGTCCTGTAAGTTCATTCGTGGTGAGGATGCTGGGAACCAAGAGATGTTTCCTCTCCAGGAAATCTTTGACACTGTGGATGGGCAGTTCCTCAGTCTTCTGCAGGGGATAGATAGTGAGGAGGCAGCCCCGCAAAACCCCGAGATGGTGACAGAGGAGATGAGACTAACGACGTTTCGGAATTGGCCCCAATATGTTGACGTGCACCCGGAGCAACTGGCTAGAGCAGGGTTCTTTTACACAGGTAGGTACTCCATGGAAATGTTTTTAACTCTTATTCAAGTTAACTTTTGAAGGTGTCACCATGTTTTATTGCTTGTACAAATACTTGTGAGTATGTGTCCTGGATTTAGAAACCACGTTCTTGCTTCAGCCTCTGCTGCTTCACCTGCTGCTTGTGCAGAATTCACTTCAACGTTACCTCCTGTTTGGATACTGAGGGGTCCCCAATAAGTCAATTCCCTTAGCAGCAGGAGTGCAAAAAGCGGTGTGTGTTAAACAGATGTTTTACTGGCAGAAAATTGTGTGTTTAAGATCCATTGAGCCTATTTATTAATTGCATTTCTAAAAGAACTTGAGGCACTTACTTGACGTGTTGTATTTTGTACAAGCTCTGCCTTTCACTGAAGCCTTCTGTTCTCAAAAAACCACCCAAACCTGTAGGTAGTCAGCCCATTTGGCTGTCACTGGGGCTTGTTGCTGTGGGGACTCTGCACTTGTAATAGAAAAACAAAAAAGTGCCCAGGAGAACTCTGGAACTGAGCACTTGAGTGAAGCCAAACTCCCTGGCAGCCTTTACTGACATAGCTTCATTGCCTATAGGACAGGGCATTTGTAGACAGTTCTTTTTTACTGTTTTTTGCTTTAATTTTTTTTTTCCCTTGTGATTTCTGTAAATTGAAGCACAGTAGCAGGATGGATAGCCTGGGACTGTGCTGTGGCGAATTCTTGTACCTATGCGGTGGAAGCTTTTTACATTGCCTGGCCGTGCCTGCTGCTAGTTAGGGCAGATTGTGGTTAGGAAGCAAAATACGTTTATAGGTATAGTTGCAGCTCTAAACACAGGCAAGAGGGGGTTGCATAGGAATGTGCACACAGGGGAGCTGTGGTGCTCACAGTCACGCTGCCGGTCGGCTTGTGACCCAGTTCTGGAACCGTCTCCATCGGCTGCAGCTCTGGGAATTCAAACTCCTGTCGTGTTTCCCACCCCTTTACAACTTGCACAGTGTTGGTAAATTGTCATGTGCTCTGCCTGGTAGCCCATGTTTTGTGCTGAATTGCTCCCCAGGTTCTCACTCATGGCTAATAAAGCATTCAGTGTCTCAGATATCAAATAATTTCTTGATGTCTTTTTCAGGACAAGGTGATGTAGTGAGGTGTTTTTACTGTGATGGAGCCGTGAGGAACTGGTCGTTCAGAGATGATCCTTGGAGGGAACATGCCAAATGGTATCCAGAGTAAGTCAATCTTGGTTGACCAATGTCCCTGGTAGCAAGACCAAAAGATGTGCTGTGCATTCCACACAGATTTCTTTTTTCATAAGATAGTACCCCCAGTTGAGAGGCAAGTCACAGGTGCACTGGTAATAAGCGCTGCTTCCAGGCTCTGTTATTACTTTAGTTTTAGATTTTTCTATCTAGCTAGACCAGGTGGAAAGCTAGTCAGGTATGTTCAATCACGTTTAACTTCAGAAACTGTTGCAATAGTCTGTAACCTTCTGGAAATCCCTGAAATCTCAAGAAAGAGGCTCTGAATCCTCAAGGTCAAAGTTGCACAGCAAGGGACCATCTTAGATCCTGGTAGTGGGTCAAGATAGAAAACTGGTTTCTAGGGTGGTTGTTTAGTCTGTACTATCTTCCAGAAGTGCCTTCCTCTTACTCTCCCCTCGCATGTGGAAAAACCAAGGACTGGCCTGAAAACCTAATCATATCTTCAGCTGCCTCTCCTCTCCTGTTTCTCCCTTTCCACTCTCCTCAAAAAGCAGCCAATGTGTGTCTGGTGTCTCTGCATATCTACAATAGTTATCTGACTATAGGACAGTCGCCTTCAGTCCCTTCGGGCTTCTTCTCAGGCATTGCCACATATTCTGTTCCAAAGGCTGTTTTATCACTGCAGTGTTCTGTGTTAGTGACAAAACCTACTGGATGATGATTGTCTAAGCTTGTAACTATTTTTTTACAAAGAACTGTACAAATAGAAGTGACAAACCTAAATATTTAGGCCATCTCACTTTTTAAAAGCAAAACCAAATGTTCAAGCTCAAGTAGAATGGCACAGTTCAGACCTGAGATTTTCTATTTTGACCTGGAGTTCACCATCTAAAAGTTCAATTAAAATCACTTTGACATCAAAGAACAGCTTTGTTTTCTACTACTCTGAGGTACAATAAGGAAGATACTGTAAACCTTGTTTTTCTGCAGCAGTTCTATGTGTTTTTCTGTGAACTGGTCTATTGTCACGTTTCCTATGATCTGTTCTAAAGAACATTGCAAGATCTTGTGCCAAACATGAAGACTGAGTTAAGGGAGGGAGCAAACTGAGCCTTTTATTGTTGTCCTTCATGAAAGGAGGGGTGGGGAAAAAAACCATACTCCCTCTTATTTAATGAATATAGTAGTTTGCTCATAACCTCATGGCACCTTTTGCTTCTAAAATTCAAGCTACTACTGCTGCTTTCACTTGAGAGATCATGTACTAATGCATTTAAATCTTTCTGCTTATAGGTGTGAATTTTTATTGCGATCAAGGGGGAGAGACTTTGTTAGCAGTGTTCGGGAGGCCTTTTCTAGCACCCTGATATCTCCAGTGAGTCATGAATATTTTCTGTAGAGTGGATGGGGGTTTGGTAGATAAGGGGAGTTTTGAACACGTGCTTCTCTTTTGTGACTATTTTGTGACATTTTCAGAGAGATTCCTGGGATCAGACTGAACAAGATTCCTCTGCTCTCCAAGGTCAGTGCTATTATTACGGGGTGTTTTGTCTTCTGTTGGAAGTGTAGTCATCTTCTACCCCCCACTCCGGTCACTGTGCACTCTGTAGACATGGTGTTTGAGAGATGTTTTGATATCCTAGAAGCTGTTTCACTTTATTTTTACTAATTGTCTCTAGCACAAGAAGCAAAATTGCCTTTGTGAGACCTCTTGGTCTAAGACCAGAGACATTTAGCTAGTCTGGATAATCATGTGACTTTGGGGTTCCTGTCTAACTGTCCTTTGACTTGTCCATGCTCTCGATGTTGTTGTCTGTCCATAGAGCCTTTCAGACTACAGCATTTCAAACCTACTTGGTAGGAGACCAGTGAACATTTAGAGGGTCCAGTTGTTCATTAAAGTATTGATCCTGGGGATCTGTTCCTGTTCATCATTTGCTCCTGGAAGTTTAAGTAGGTGAAATTTGGCTCCCATAACTGTGGAAAACTGTTTTTTCTCAGTCTCTTGAAAAGCCTGTCCCATAGGATGAGCTTAAAGACTTCAGACTTTGAAGGGACTGCCAGCTGAATTTCCCAGTTAGGTCTTTACTGGTGAATGGTTGAGCTAGATTATGAGGTAGGAGAGACTTCAATTGGGATGTTCCACTTGATCTTCATCAAAGCAGTTTTGAAACTTCTCTTCTGGGATGTGAAAACAAAGATAAGGATTCTGGACTGGGGCCAAACATGGGAGACTTGGTTCAGTGATACAGTAGAATGAACCATCCAAAATTAGTCTCTTAGCTTTTATAAAATTACTTTGGATGACTTTCTTGTGAATTATGGTAGGAAGTAAAAACTGTAAATCTGGACGTCGATCTAGCTATATAGATAGCTCGAGGAATGTTCTAGAATATATTAATGCTGTTGCATAAATCACAGCTTCAGGGAGTGGCATACTTTGGGCCTAAAGTTCTGCCTTTTTGGTAAAATATCTGCTCACTGCTTTACAGATCCTTGGAGGGACTGGGTATTGCAGGATCAGGGTCTCGTAATGCAGAATGTCCTGCAGATGGGCTTTGACCCCATGTGGGTGGCTAACCTGATGCAGAATAAGTACGTGCTGACGGGGACTGTCTACCTGTCTGCGTCTGAGCTGATCTCTGATCTGCTCCGGTCAGACTGGGAGGAGAGCAGCAGAGCCGAGGAATGCAGAGGTACGCCTGACTTGCACACCTGCCTTCTCAGTGGTGGTTTAACCTCTTATCCACTTCATCTTGAGCACTGCTGTGTCTTGTGGGTCTGCCTTCTCTCTTCCTAGTCTGGAATTAAGAGTAGTAATGTACCCAAGCATGCCTTTCTTCAAGAAGCTGAAAGATTAGGTTCTGCTTTAAAGAAACCTGAAGGAGCTATGAGTGCTGGAGTGTCAGTAACTATATCTGCCTCCAATAGGCTGTGGTGTAGATATCCTCAGTATTTTCTGCTGCCCTTAGACGTGCAGTAGCAGGTGGTTGGATGATGTGGAGGCCGGTGCACAGTCACATCTAATGCAGACAGACACGGGCAGTTGTTGGAAGCAAGACATCTAGGATGGATGAGTATTTAAAATTGAATCAATGACTTGGTCAGAAATAGCCATACTTCCTGTTTGTTTGGATAATATATATTATCCTTATCAATGCCTGTCTTGTTATCTGTTTTGTGGAGTCTGTTTGCCAAGTGAGGTTTATTTGAAGATGCGGTTCCACATGGGCTTTCTCTGGTAGCAAGCCTGCTTTCCAAAGCTCCCTTCTCCGTATAATGGTCTGCCACTTCTACAGCTAAGGGAAAAAAAAAAATTCCCATAAAACCGAAAGTGTGATTAATTAGTAGCACAGGAGGAGAAACGAGCAGCTGCTGGCTCCTGTCTGATGGATAAACCAACTTTGAGGGCACAATGCGATGTGGACATGTCTTGGTAGGGAGGTTAAAATACACAAAGCACTGCAGAGAGCATCAGCTTTGCCAGGCTGAGTGGGCGAAGTTAAGAGCAGAGCAAAGCAAAGAGGTGTTTGACCTAAAGCTACTGAAATCCAGGATATTTCATCTTTTTAACAGTACTGTCTGAAGAGGGAGGAAAGGGATAGCATTTAATATCATCTTCTTTCTTGATTATACAGGTGCTGTTCAGAGAGAGACTGAAACATCAAGTTCAAGAGAAGAAATGCGATCTGTGCAGCAAAAGGAATCAGGTGCACTGAGGGGACAGTGGTGGTGAAATTGAGCCTAGGCGTAACTGGGATGGTTTTTATAGTAATGGTATCAGTGGCCATTGTATTAGTTCACTTTGAATCCTGATGGAACGTGTGCTGGCTAGTATGGTAACTGAGCACAGAGACCTTTATTCAGGAGTTAGAGTTCCACTGTGACACAGACTGTTATGCAAAAAAAAAAAATTGGTTCATCAGGGATAATTTACATATTACAGTAAAAAGGTGTTGATCTCTGTCCCTGCTCAGTCCAGCAGCTGTAGATAAGCCAGAGTCTATAATAGCTGTAGCTTTTCAGCTTAAATGAAATTTGCCTGAGACGTGCTTTTGGCATCTTCAGTCAGCCTCTGAACAAAATTATGAGCAAGTTGCAGTCTGACTTCCTAAGATAACAGGACTGGCACTCTGGAGCTGTTATAATACTAAGTTTGAGCGCTTTTTTTTTTTCCTTTCTTTTGTTAAAGATGAGTCTTGGATGAGTACAGAAGAACAGCTCCGCCTGCAAGAGGAAAGGATGTGCAAAGTGTGCATGGACAGAGATGTGTCTGTTGTGTTTGTTCCTTGCGGCCACCTGGTGACTTGTGGAGAATGTGCCTCCAATTTGAGGTTGTGTCCCATCTGCAGAGCTGTCATCCGGGAAAGCGTGAGGACTTTTATGTCCTGAACCGGGACGAGCCTAAAGGGAAAGATAAGTCTACACAACTTGTTCATAACACAGCAGAGAAAGAAAAGAAGTAAATAGTTCAATTGATGCTGGAGCAATCTTATTTGCAGGGTAGCTTGGCATAAGTGTAAAAATTTACTAAATGTGCCTCCTTTGCACGGTGTTTCTAGTAAGAGCTGCTGGTTTGCTGTACTCTTGCTGATCTTGCTTAGGACCGCTCCAGAAAAACCTCTGCTAGTTTCTTTTGTCCTCCAAAAAGAAGCTTTTGTTGACAGATTCTCCTTCTCCAAATTCTTGCATTCTCCAATGAATCCCTGCTCTGTGTTGAAATCAAGGGCTGTTTTCAGTAGACTGTCTCAGGTTCTTTTTCTCTCATTTAGCAGTTGTTTGGAGATTATTCTGCTGGGGTTGATGACTCCCTTCAGTAAGTCTGAGTCAAAATGGGAGCACTTTTATACAAAATGCATTCTGTTCAGACTAGAATACTCAGCAGCAATGTATTGTGGGGGAGGGAAAATCTGGTTTCTTCTGAGCTCTTTGCTGTCTCCCCCAACCCCTGTTGAATTGTCAACAATTGACAGAATGTTTCAGTAATGCTCAAATCCACGTAACTAAGTGAAAAGCCTCCCTGTTGGAGACTCTGCAACCTCTTTATTCTCAGCTGGCTGCCCCAGGTGGAATGTGAAGGGCTCTTTGGTCGGGCAATGATCTCAAGGAATCTTCTTACAGAGCCTCTTCCTTGGTTGTTGGGTACTACAAGAAGATAACTAAGGAAATTTAACTTTTAGGACTTTAGTGTGCTGGCTAAACTGATGATTCTTATTTTAAATCAAACATCCTATCACGTAGCCAAAAAGAGAAAATTTTGTCAATTCTATAGCTTCTGAGCTGCAGGGGAAAGGGAATATGCGTGTTTTTAAAATTAACTGTTGTTTTTCATGGAATAAAGAGCTTTCTTTTTATTTTACAGAGGCCTGAGTACCTGATTCTAGTATAATGCCTTTCTGGGGGAGGGAGTGTGGTGGTGTCTTAAGATGCTGGAGTGGCATCGGGTTGTAATCACTTCTATCCCTCAGTACTACCCAGGCATGAGTGAGAGAAGCAACTATGTGTTGGAATAGCGTTATTTCATCTTAAATTTTAGCTTAGTGTGGCTGGAACCCAGTCTGAGCATCAACAGGATTATAAGGCTGTAAATATATGAGCTATTTCTGGGGCTGCTTTTCTTCAGCACTTTGAAAATTGTGGCTTTTCCATATCTGGAAAGGTGGAGATGTTTTGGTGGGTTTTTTTTTTTTCTATGGGAAGATGTCCCTTCAGAACCAGGTACACGTTGTATTTTGAGTAGCTGCATCTCCGGGGATGCCCATTCCCAATAGAGGGCACTCCTGACCTGGCCATGAGGGACACACTGGAGCAAAATCGCCAGCTCCTTCTTCTTCCAGTATGATGGAGATGAAGACGACTGGGAGTCCCTACCCTTATTTTCTTTCTTCTCAGACTTATTTTTTTAATTATTTAACTCAGTCATTGATACTAAACATTATAGGCTTACCTGAGCCTTTATTTTACTTCTCTTAAAAGATACTTAATTACCTGTGTTCATCATAAGGTGGTAGTTAGGAAGCTGCTCAGTCATTACACTTGTATTAATTTAATTAATGTTTACCAGAGTGTATTAAAGTCAAGAGGCATGCTGTTAAGTGCATAGTTTGCTTAGTCTCTTTAGAGTCCTTGGCAAGTGTTTTTGTTCAGTTTTATTAGTATACGTTGTATCAAGGCTTGGTCAGTTTGAGAGGTATAGTATTAAAACATGCAGACCTCAATAATTCAGAGTTACTCTGATTTCATACTACTGTCTAGAATTCCTTCCTGAAACTACTAAGGAAACGTTTCAGCTGTTCCAAACTGAACCTGTGCTTTCTCCACCATCTGTGCTGAATTTTTGGTTGCTCTCAAGGCCAATGAATAATGCTGATATCTGAAGGACAACATTTCTTTCTGAGGAAAAGAAATTGTCTTAAACCAAAAAGTGTAAAGTCAGTGTTTTCTGGTGAGGAAAGGGAAGATTAATTTCAAAACCCCCAAATAAATGGAGTCTTCCATGGAATAGTCTCACTGACTAGAGTTGTGTGTTCTTCCCTTTGTTTTTCTGCCCCTCCAGGGAACATCAGGTGGGCAGGTTGGAATGAGTGCAGTACAGAAATGAACTGAATTAAAGAAGAGGTGGAGAAGGTGCTGTCTAAACGGTGCAGTAGCTTCTGTTCCAATAATTTAACGCAGTGGTGCCACAGCACTGACTGATACAGGAGGGAGCGTGTTTTGTCAGGCAGAGCTATTTCAAAGAGGGTTGAACTTTTTCTTCCTCAAGTGATGAAACTAATAGCAAACCAGCAGCTCTCAGCTGTTCGTCCTGCTCAGTCAGAAGCTGTGGCTTCTACTGGCTAAAAGAAGGAAAAATTCCTCTAGAAGGCAGCATTTTGACTCACAGCTGCACCTAACAGAACTCAGGACATTAGGCTGCAGTGGGTATTTGGAATGGAACTTGTACAGAAACAAAAATGTTCTCTTAGTGCTTATATTTTTGGATTTATAGAAGAGGATTTTGCTTTCTGCGCCCTTTAGAATGGGACAAAAAAAAAGTGCATCATTCTGTCTTTGACTTAGCACTTAATATTTTTATTTCTTTTAATTCTTCCCTTGCACCTCCCCTCCCTAGTGTGGCTTCTAGCTTGACTCTCCTGAAAAGCATTCCTCAAAAATGCCAAGTAATCTCAACCAGAATAAGCAAGTCAATAAAGAATTACACCAGCACTTGGAAGGTACCAGCCGTGGAATGCTGACAAGTGCCATTTTTCTGCTTGACGCTTCACGTGCTGGGAGACATTGCTAACAAAACTGGCATTGTTTTTTGTTTGTGTGTTTTTCTTTTTTTTTTTTAATTAATAGCTGCAGCGCATTAATGCAACTTCATACACTTATATCCCCCCTTTCCTTCTGCTCATTCCCTCCCCTCATAATTGTGTCACAAAAATCCCTTCCATCGGGGTGTTGCCAGACTTGTGCCTGGAATAAGCTTGGAGAAGAAGGCAGGTACAAAAAGCATCTGTGATCCATGAAGAACTGGGCATTTCCAGTGTCCCGCAGCAGGTTTTGGCTGTGTATACAGCTACACCAGTGTTAATTTAATGTAAATGGGCAAACCCAGAGCAAGCTCCAGCTGCTCTGAGAATGGCTTGGCATGTTGAATTGGGGCTAAGCTCCATGCTGAGTAAAGATTTAGTGCTTGTTTTCAGCTGTTCAGCATTATAGGAGTTGGGTCACAAAACACTGAAATCCAGGACAAGTGCCTGTTGCTTAGGTGCTGACTGTGTCTAAAGAATAAAGAATGAGGAATGGAGTCCTGAATGAACAGGAGGGGGGAAGAAAGGAAGAGCCCTCATCTATAACTTAAAAAAAAAAAAAAGCCTAAATAATTCAAATGTAAATAGCTCCCACCTAGTTCTATACAGGCAAGGAGGAGATGAAGTTGTGTTAGGGGATTTAGGCTCTTTTCAGAACAAGGGAGAGGAGAAGGGGAAGAAGCTAACTACAAAACATAGGAAATGTCCCAGGGTGTTCCGCAGTGCTTCCTTCTCTATGGATCCTGGCGCAAGGAAGCAGCTCTGACCTCAGCTGTATCTCTGGAGAGATGCTCTCGGTGAACTTGTTCTGCCTGAAGCTTTTCAGGCCATTTCTTGGCTTGTACCACCAGGCAATGGTAGAAATGGTTCATCAGGGCACTTGGAGAATTAAAAACCAACTGCATGGCCATTCTTCAATGTACATTCATTGCATTTGAATAGAAGACAAGGAACAAAAAATGGAATGGAGTTCACCATCCTGCTTTTCCTCTGCCAAAGATCCAGGCCCCAGGGGATTGTTTCCTGCAGCACCTTTGGTGCTGTGCAAGGCTGGTCCATCCTCTGGCTCCTCTTCATTTACGCAGGCCTGGAGGGGGGGGAAAAATGAAGACAGAGCATCAATGTGCAGCACATACTAAGTTGCTTATTTAAAAGTACAGAAATGGTGTGGAAATAATGAGGACAAAAGTTTTTTTTCTTGCTCTGCGTTTTTAAATACAGTTGACTACAGATGAGGAGCAGGATTGAGAGCTCGGCAGTAATGTGGTTAAGTGGTCCTCAAGTCTGGAAAGAATGTTATGTGTGTACCGGACCTGCATGCGCTGCAGTTAGACTAAGGAATAGATATGAGCCAAAGTGTTAAATCTATGTACCCTCAGCATCTGGAGCTGCATAAGATTTGGTTAGGAATTTTAAAAGCTAGGGGTCATCTCTAGAATAAAGTAGCTGCTTGAAATTGCGGTGATGTGCTTTTGGTGTAGATGCAGCAGTATTAGCAGGTCTGCTTTTGCAGGCAGCAGTAAGGATGAGCGAATGTTTTCAGCTGAAACATCACCTTAAACATGCAGCTTCAGGTTGATCAAAACAGTTTGCAAATTCCTGTTGTTATTCAGCAAATTGTTTGTTTGGGAAAAAGTCTACCTAGAAAAGAAAAGCAAAAGCACTTTGTTTTGTGTTTTTGTTCTCTCTTCAAAACAAAGTGGGATTTTTTTTTTTCCTGTTTAAATTTCCTTTGTAAAGTATTCTGGGCATCAAAGTTTGGTGGGGGTGGGGTGGAAACACTGCTCAAGGAATTTAGTTTCTTCCCCAGAGTTTCAGTCTGGATTTTGAATTCTTTTGAATTTAAGAATGTTATTTGTGTTCTTGTCCCTGTCAGTTGATCTACTGAAGAACCTGCTTCCAATCTGTAAGTCAATGACCCTTACATGGGGTCTAGTGTAATGCTGCACGGTCCAGCTGCTTCATGCCTCTGGCCAGCAGACAGGGGTTGGTCTTGGACTTAAGCTCTGCTCATCGGTCTAGGTCAACGTCATTGTTCTGTGGGGCCTTGTGATCTATGAAAATTCGTAAATTTGGAGCAATGAAGAGAGACCAGGGAAAAAGGCAAGCCAGGACAAGGAAAAAGGGCACAGTGGGAGGAGAGGAGAGAGTGTGATCTCATCAGAAAAGGACAGATAAAACTGGGGTGAATAGGGTAATGCCATTAGGGGATGAAGAAAAATGATTCTGTTAGAATGGTGGCACCAGGGAATTGCATTATCAGGAGAGCCGCTGACTGCTGACAATGGGGTGATGCCATCTGAAAATGGGAGCCCCTGGCTGCATTTAGCTCCAAGCCAGTAGTTGTAGAATAGGTTTGGTTTTGTCCAGCATTTCCTTCAACAAATAGGAGTTAAAACCAGAAAGCCCATGTTCCTGACCTCTAGCTGTTCTATAAATTTAAACTTAAAAGAAGTTGGATGTATTTGTTGTTTTGCATCTTCTTGAATGGGACATTTAAAAAAAAAAAAAAGCCTTCAGTTGTCTTGAATGGATTTTTGCAGCAGGACAAAGGCATTTGGCACTCAGTGCCCCAGACTGCAAAACTCCATAAAACTCCATGGCATCATTAGCTGAAAATGGAGTATCTGTTCATCCTCTCCCTTCCATTCATACATCTGGAAGAAAGGCAAGAGCTAGGCTGAAATAAATCAAAGAAAATTGCTCTTTGGTAGCTGCTTTAAAATTTATAGAGGGTCACCTTATCTACTGCTCAGCAGCTGTTTTCACCTCCTGTTAGCCAGAAATAAATATTATATTGTGCTGGCAGAAGCTCTCAAATGATAAGTGATGCTCTGAAGAACAGGACTGAAAAACAAAATTATCTGTGTACTTCATTAGTAGCTTACCATCTTACTGAGACCCTTGTAAGGAAGTTTTACATTACTAGCTTCTGTTCATGTTACAATCTCCCTGTATAGAAAATTTGTTTATAAGTACTAGCTTCTTTCACAAACAGAATTTGTCATTTTAAGAAAAATACAGCCCAAACCCCAGCCTGTAAAAGTGTGATGTTTCTCCAGCATACTGCTGCACCAACCCAGTAAATCAGGGAGCTGCTTAAAGCTCCGCAGTGTCTGCAGACTGCGGAAAATTCCATCCCACTGTGACAAAATGAGAGGGAAATCAATATTTAATCTCCTGTAGCATCCCTTCTAATAATGCCATAGAAGCCCCGAAGTTACAGGGAATTTAACTGCTTTGCAAAAATTACTCATTCTCCTGGTCTTGTGCTGCAGTGACAAAGTGGGTAGTAAGTCTGTGCTACATTAAAGAGACACATCTACAAATCTATTTGGGGGCAGTTTTTCTTCCCTCAGCCCCACTCCCTCATCTTCACATCCTTCTTGTTGCCAGGACTCTCCAGCAACATTATTCCTAAAAAACAACTTCTTTTAGCAGCTGCTTTAAAAAAATGTCTGCACGTGGAACTGCCTTCTTGCAGCTTGATTTAGAAAGCATGAAAAAATCATATCTTATTGCTGCTTTAAACAAATGTCACTGGCCTTTATGTTTGAGAATCTTATTAAGAACTAGTTTTTAAGTGGACTGTGTGAAAGTGTGATCTTGTGCCTTCAGCAGCAGGGAGGGATTATCAGAGTGGAAGCTGGAACTCAGCAATGGGTCTATGGGTGATATGAGAGGAGCTGCTGTGGACGAGTCCCCTTTCTGCCCCCTGCTCTCAGCTGAACTCTTGGGATGCCCCACACATAAAAGCTGCTGTTCTTGTAGGCAACAGAATTTTAAAAATCAAAAAACCAAAAGCCAAAACCACACAAACAACAAAAACAAACCAACCCCCCCACGCACCTTAAGAGCAAACCTGTGCCATTGAGCACACAAACCATCTAATGCTTGGTTTAATTTAATTCACCAGCGCATTAGCTTTGTACCCTAGGAGTTCCCTTCAAGACAGGGTCAGATTTTGTGGTGCTACCATGAGAAGATTATCGGAGGATGACAAAGGTGTGGTCAGTGATCAAAATTGCATGGATGTATAATTAAGAGCTCAGTTAATGACTGTCTGTCCACAGATCTAAAATACAGCAGTTTTACCCCTCTGGTGTCCACTTATTCATTCCTTCCACTCCTGAAAAGCCTGCTGGAGAAATCAACCCACCCGGAGGAACAAACCCAAACCTGTGGCACCCTTGAGCCATCAGACTAAGAGGCATGCACGGCCTCTTAGCACAGGAGATGATACTTACAGGTATGTCTGCTTGAACAAAAGGTTGGTGGGTTTTTCATTGACATGGTAGAGAGGAAATGGATCAAATCCACCAATGAAATCAACTGAAAAAAAATCAAAACTCAAATAAACAAACAAACATGGCCATAAAGTTGAAAGGAAATGAAAAGAAGAAGTTGGTGCATGTCATGGCATAACACAAAAGTGAGAGAACAGAAAAGTGGTTTTTCAGGTATGGATTGCCTGCTGGAAGTCTCTGCCTGCACAGAACCTCTTTTCTGGGATCTCCTGTGCCAAGGAGGAGATTGAGCTGGCGCAAGACTTAAAGCAGAGAGCTCACAAGAGACAGAAAAACACCAGGGTGTCCTTGGCTTCCTTGTGTATTGCCACCGCGAGAGAACGGAGCTGGCAAAGCCAGAAGAAGTTGGCAGCACAGCAATTCCCCAGGAAGGCCATATATTAACAATAAAATGGGAATTTTCTTGCCCCACTTGTCTTTCCCGCAAGACACACAACAGCAGTTTTGGAAAACTGCAAATACTTCATTAGCTTCAGCTCAGATATTTTTCACGTCCCCTCTGCCAACTCCATTTCTTTTAATGGTATACAAGTAGAAACAATGCTTCCCTTCTCCAGTATTCATACGAGGGCAATGCAACTAAACAAGGAAAATTTCAAGTGTCAATTCCCCTAGTAACCACAGAAGAATTTTCCAAGACACTCTTAGTTCCCCTGAAATTAGGCCGGGTCTAAATTACCGAGCTGGCCAAGCCAGCCAGGTCAGTCAGGGTACGATGTGATGTGATTTGTGACTGACCTACTAGGCCTTGCAAAAACCTTTAGAATAGATCCAGCTTAGACCACTTTTTGGTGCCAAGTTAGTGCATTTTGTTTGGAAGTGTGAAAGCTCTCCAGTCCAAAGGCCATTTAAAAATAACTGGAGAGTCTTAGTAACTATATAAATGCCTGATTATTTTTTCTTTCCTGAAGGTGGCACTATCATTTTAAATTTTAGCTACAGAGTTTTAGTATTTTTTGGTGAAAAAACAATAGAAAATATATTTACTAAATATATTGGAAGTGAAAAAAAAAACAACCCTCTTAAAATATATTTAAAAACCCAGGGACAACATATTCTAACAAATTCCATCTTGAAGGATAGCTTCATGCTGATATTGTGATTTTGGAACAACTGTCACTTAATGAGCAAAACCTGTAGAGGTTCTTAGTTACTTGGGGGATAATATCCAGGAGTTCCAGTGAGCCTTCACCTTTTCTCAGCCACTTTTGAATATGTTTGAGTATTTTAAAATTTAGACAGTCTGCAGTTTTAAAAAGCAGATACTAACTATATTAGCTCAGTTGTGGAATGCCTAAATTAGGAAACCTTAAAGAATTGCAATTTTCAGTAACTATCTAGTACTTTGAACAAACAAGAGTCCTGTCTTCTGAGTACCCAACCATGGAAACACTCAAAATCCAAGTTAGTTACAAAAATCTTAACTGCGGTTCATTGTTGCGAGATATTACAGTGCATTAATACATCTAAAATGTTCTTGCCCACAATTCAGCATTAGTAGATCCCTACTGCTGTGTTTTCTCATGAAAATCACGTTAGCATGAGCTTCCTGATTAATGTGCCTCAGCACTTATAATTACTTCATGCTGCATATCAAAGCAACATTTAAAGGAAACCACAAATGGAAGAGAAAATTAAAACGCAGCTCAGATTTGTCCGGGTCACTGGAAGGATCTACCACTGTGAGTGTGAAATATTGATGGATTGTCATTGTTAATTATTCAAGCTGGCATTTTCACTCCAAGCTGGGAAACGGAGGGAAAAAGAATTTGTTAGTGGAAAAAAAAACCAAACCAAACATATCTCGAAATTAACAGCTCTGTGTTTCTAGATAATGCTTCCTTCCATGCAGTTGCCTTTCCTAACAGATCCCCATTATAAAAATGAGCTCTGTCAAGTTGTTACTCCACAGTAGTCAAAAGGGGCTCAGAGCTCAAGCTATTTAGCTAATACAAGAGCTACAGGGTAATTTTAAAATATTACTTATAATGTTAACACTTTTGCTAAGTGCACTGCCGGGCTCTAAACAAATGATCAATAAAGTCAGCAGAGTGAGTTCAGCCACACGGGAAGCAACAGAAGAACATGAGGACAAGTCAGAAAAGCAACGTTATCTCACTCCCATGAAACTAACATTCGTCACATACTTCCAAGTATTCAGTTCAAAGCTGTTGTTTTTCAGCTGAAATCCACGCCAGCTGCTCTTTAAAACAACAAAGCTACTTACACAAACCTAATAAATGTATTGAAGAAGTGCCACTTGGATACAAAACTGTTGGATCAGATCCTTACCTGGAGTAAACTGATTTTCTCATTATTTAAACATGCTAAGAATTCACAGAAAAGCAACACATTGCCAAAGAAATCAGCCTTCACATTTATTTGAACCCTACATGTCCATTCTTATTTTGCCAAATTATTGCGCTCAAAGGGAGTTTTAGAAGGGCAAAGTAACCAGGTTATAGATATCTGGATAGATCCCAGAAACCCAACCACTCACGTGATTCTTCTGAGCCTTTGCTCTTCTCTGACATGTTGTAACACTTAAAATATATCCCTTTTTGTATACCAAATGTGAGAGAGTTAGCTCCGTCTCGTAATTACAATACAGGGCTTCCTCTGCTTTTAAATTAAGTGGTCAGGTTGGTTCTTGGCAAGAAATCTCATGCTCTGCTTCATCCTCACCTTGTGGCATATGATGCTCAGCAGGTGACCTGCTTGAGTGCCAGGCTGTGTTCCTTGTTGTAGGTGCTCCTAATTACAATGGTAATATTTCAGTGGCATTAAGCTATAGAAGCTTGAAGACAGAAGAAGCTGCCCAGTTTCTCTAAAGCCTGAGTGAGCAGCCAACGCCAAGCTTTTTTGGGCTTAGAGTAACAGAATTACAGCATCTAACACATGGTGATATGAGGAAAAAAAAAAAAATCTCACAGTACAAATAGCTGATCCTTGACAGGTAGTTAGTGCCACATCACATAGAGAGATAGAAAGAAGTCTGATGGCAACTCGTTCCTGATAGATGAACATCTGAGAGGGGAATAAAACTTAATAAAGCCTTTGCTTTGCTTATCTGTTGATAAATACTTACAGCTGTCTTCTTCTTCTGTAAAAACACTGACAACATAACAGGCGTAGACAAAGCCCACCAGCTGGAAAATAGAGAGAATAAATCATTTTAGCATCAGTCTTGCAAGACTGGTCAAAACCTACTTGGCACAACTTCAACAGCCAATATTACTGTCAGCTTCACAGCGTTACTGTACAGGTGGAGCCAAGTCCTATTTGCTGCGAGGTCCAAACTAAAACCCTGCAAGACCCATCCTCACCTTCAGAACAGCAGAAAAATGGTGATGTACTGGCAGCAACATTCAGAGACACTGAAATCTTTAGTAACTTAGGCTTGGAGATCAAAAATACATTAGAAAGAAATCCCAGTCTTACTCTAGCTCTACAATTGCTATGGTTACTTCTGTCTTTGGAGAACAAACCCTTCTGCATGAACTAACCAAGCATTGGGCCTGCAAAGTAAATGGGCCAGGGCACAGGAGAAACAGAAGACAACAGCCGTGGTCTTAATTCACAAATCGCATAGGTTAGCAGTAAACTGTCACCTCCTGGGAACCAGTTAGAAGCAGGGAAAGAGCAATAAACCAGTAGGTGCCTCTCAAAGAACAGCCATCCTGGCACGGTGCAGCCCGCAAGTCAACCCATCGCTCAGGGCAGTCTCCACAGCAGAAAACCAGTGAACATTAAAACTGCCATTTACAGTAGTCCGGTGGGTCTGTCCTTAGCTGGTGGTTTGCAGAAGCTCTAAAGCATCAGAACGGCCTCGTGCAGTTTCTGTGGCAAGTTGTCACTCAGCCTGAATAGAAAAACAAACTTCTGGTACTATGGGAGTTAAGCATCCTCACTCCAACAGGGCTTTATTTTGCTTTACCTTCTTCAAGTTAATCAAATATCTTCCCCATCCTTCATTTTACATCTTTACATAATACCCCACTTAGCAAGATCTTGGTTGACAGTAACTGTGTTAGTAAAGTTATTTTGAGACGTAATTGTTTTCCACTGTGAACTCAATTCTTTTGAACAAGAGTTAAAATGTAACATACAGTGACTCACTCCAAGGCAAGACAGAATGATGCATAGTAGGGCTTGAAAAGTGGAGTTCATTCATTTTTAATTTGACAGAAAAATACATCACACCAGAAAACAAAAGGCAAGATAACGAGATTTCTGCTGGGGAGTTATAAGGCATTTGTGACTTCTCCAGCTCTCCCTGACAAAACACACGGTGTTGGAAGGAAAGCATAGCTAAACCTTGTATTTCTTTTACAATTTTCTATAATCATCTGAAAGACAAGCCAGCTCTCTCTTGGGTGAGCCTTATGGAAGCTCATCCTGGTACCTCAGTGGAGAAGAAGTTGCTCTCACTCATCCCCACTGCGCATTTTTGAAACCAGGGCTGCTTCGTACTAAGTTTCTATGAGCTACAGAGGACTTCGTGCAGAAAAAGAAATATATATATGTCCTTCTGGGCATGATGGTAACCACAAAGCCACGTGTAATGGCCAATCTGGTTTTACCTGCTGACTTTTAGAATTGCCTTCAAGTAGAAACATTGCGTTTTAAAGGCAAACAAGGAAACAAAATATATTTTAAAAAAATCAGAACAATCGGAGATTTTTCTTCTCTTGCAGTGCTTGTACTGTGCTGACAGAAAAGCCAGGGAACTGTTTTTCTTTCTGCAGTTTGGGGCAGGTTTGGTAGCCCCGGACATGTCCTTTCATGATTAGTAGCCTTGGCTGCATAATCAGCAATTAGTGCTCATCAGCTGGGCTGGGGTAGTTACTGATGTCACCACTTAGAGATACTCTTGGAAAAACAAAATGCTTCAGATTAAAGCAGTCCCAGCATCCAACGAGATGTCCAACCAGCCACACACGCACACTAGCTTCCAACACAAGTGCATTTGCGCTTGCCCTAGGATCAAATCAGGAGTGTGGTCACACTATTTTTTTTTTAGTTTGAAGATCCAGACTTTTCCATTTTACAGGATATAAGGTCAAATCATGCAATTTACATACACACAAATACCCAAGCAGGAAAGAAGCGTCTTGAATGTGTGGCCTGATTCCAAGAGAACGCCAGGAAGGTTCTCTCTTTCCCCAGATTTTCCATCACACCTCAGAGCAGGGACTTTGGGTTAATAGAGCCATGCAAAGTGGCAGAAAGCTTCACAAAGACCAAAGTTCCATCTTTGTTGCCGATTTCAATACAAAAGAGCGGTTTAAGCTCTACTATCCCAGAGAAATAATGATAGTTCTTAGTAGAGGAGGTGGAAGAGGAGGGGAAACATCAGCGATGTAAAATGACACTAAGCTATTGCTCTAATTCCCCAAAGAATGTTCTTGGGCTTTAGCCTCTGCTGCTGTTTCTTTACTTGTTCTACATGTTCAGTACCAGCTTCCTCCAGGCTGCACAAGTATCTGATTAAGGTTTTTATTAGGAACACATGTTGCGGGCAGGTGTGTTCAGTCAGCCTGTCAGACAGCCTGGGAACACACATGCTGCCCAACAAAGGAGGATGGAGCTGGGGTGTCCTGGGTGTCCTGCAGGCAAATGAACAGAGCAAGAGAGATGGCAAGAGACACATGTGCCTGAAGGGAACAAGGAAAAGTCTGTACATCCCTATACCCCTCAGTCATCTGAGGTTGATTTTTTAATAGTGAGTTGAAAAGCATTCGCGAAACAGCAGCATTGAACTGAAGTGCTGGAGCCAGGAAGGCCAAATTACAGCAAGAGGTACAGAAAAGGAGCTGCTGGCTGTGAGTGTGCAAAACACGTGAAGGATGGGAAGGTGAATTTTAGGAGGTGTTACTGTTGCTCATGTAAAATCTTTGCTTCATCCTACATCTGTCCCAGTGAAGATTCTGGGCTCTTCAGCTCTTCTCTCAACAGAAAAAACTTGCCATTGGTTTTTCCACCACAGAGAATATGTGCAGAGTCTCCACCTTCAGCGCAAATGGATTCCAGGTCTCACTTGTAATCCAAACTAATGAAGTGTGTATGCTAGAGGCGGGGAAAGGAAGAGATCTCTGCTATGAGCAAGCAAAAAGCCAGCTTAAGAAAGAGCTAGTGTGGCCAGATGGCCAAAAAGAGGCAACCAAAATCCTTTGATTCCTTGACCTTCTTTACTCTTTGGATGCAATCACAGCCACTGAAAATCTCGCTTCTGCCAACAGCAAAGTATCTCTTGTGTGTTGCTTCTCACATAACATCTGCTGTCAGGGCTTGTATCACCGCCTTCCTGGGAACCTTCCAACCTGTCAGTCTGAGCGAACAGACAACAGGCAGGCAACGAGCTCTCTCGGTTGGGAAGACATTTCCAATTTCTATCCCGTTCAGCAGAGCCTCAGGAAAAGCCACACACTCCCCGCTCCCAGAACTGCCATATGGACAGCCCAGAGCTATGCCAGGTATTTCCCAACCAGAAATCACTCCTCTCCCTGCTGGCTGCGAGCTGGGGAGATGCAAGATGAATCCTTGCTAAGATTAAAAAAAAAAAAAAAAAAAAGGGGTTTTTTTTGGACAAACTAGTTGCTGTTGCATTTCCTAATTGGGGTGGTAGGATTAGTTTTATAGTGGCATTTCTGTACCAGCATAGACTTTAAGATGTTGTTGTAATAAGCTTTTCCCTCTAATATCTTCCGTGCTAAAGCACTGAGAAAACCTACAGCCACTTGTAACATGCATGGTGAGTGATATGCGCAAATCTGATCCCATTCCAGCTTAAAGGAGTTGCTTTTACATTTAAGAAGTACAGAAAAGCCCAGAGCAAAAGCAGACTGAGACCTTATGTATCTTCAAATGTATGCCCAGGAGCAGGATAATATAGTCAGCAGGAGTCCTGACAGCAGACACTGTGCTCACCATATGGGTTCAGGTTTGCTTTCCCTCTCCTTTGGCATGCGAGATGGAACTTGACGAGATGAACTCAGCCTTACCCCAGGTATGCAATATGGTGCTCTACAGCTCCTCAGTAGTCTCAAGGAACTGGTGTTTCCAGAAAACAGGCAAAAATGTCCACAGCTGGGTAGTGCTTAAAGAACATGCATTTCACACTACTGTATCTGGAATTCAACAAACAAACAAACCCCAGAACACAAACAAACCAAAAAACCCAAACCAAAACCACCACCACACACAAAAATGAAAACAACACACACACACAGAAAAACCCCCAAACCAATCAAACCAACTCCCCCAAAACCCAACCCAAATCAAAACAAAAAGCATCATACAAAAACCCCCACAAACCTTCCCACTCACAACTTCCCAAGACCATTAAACAATGAAAAAAAAAAAACCTACAGAAAACACAGTTTTGCCTGTCCCTTGCCCTTCTTAACAGGGAAGGGACTGTTCTGGTTTCAAATGTGCGGTGACAAGGAGGGAACTGGGTCACGTCCCTCGCTGCATCCTCTGAACCTTCAAGTTCCCAGTCATGTTTTCTGTCCTATTGATCTGGCCTCCCTGCCTGTCTGTGGCACGGGCGCTCTGGGAAGGACAGCAGCTTGTAATAAAATCTGCCTTAAAATGAGATAAAGGGAACAGAAAAAGATCCTGGCAGGGATCAAAGAGTTTGACCCTTAGAGACTAAAAAGAGAGAGGACGGGCTGACTGTTTGCAGGCGAGGTCTGAGTGAGAATGTGAAAAGGCTCGATTTCTGCCTTGCCTCAGCAATGCAGAGAGGAAAAGCTCTATTTCTCCCACTACATGACAAAATTACATGAGCGTTTCAGAGCTGGCAGCAGTTACAGGCCTGGGGCTTCAATACTTTATTACAGGACAAGCAGAAATTTAGTTCGCTCTGCACAGCTCAGCCCATGTGGCTTTCTTGCATACACATATTTTAGCCTCATTTCCAGGGTTCAGGATTCGAAAGTCCACTGCAACTTAAATTTCAGGGAGAAAGGAAATATTTACCTAATTCCTATTTTATCTTATAGTTCCCTCCTCAGTCTCCCCATCTGGCCCTTCTCTGTGCATCTGTAAAACACCACGAATATTATCACGTGCCTTTGGGAAGAAGCAAAGGAGAAAACACTGCCGGAGACACAGACTCCTAAATATCAGCATGACCTCTTAGCTCAGGACCATGTGCCTACATTAGCGAGTTGCTATAAAACAAACTCAGGACCATTTTTTAGCTGAAACTTTAGCCTGGGGGACAGGGGCTGGTGCCAGCCCAGGCGTTTCAGGAGGATGCTCTAATAATAGTAACAGACTCCTGCACTTTAAAAGCCTGGGATGTTCTGTCAATTGTGTCACCAATCTCAGGAACAGAACCAGCAGCATCAATCCCATTCCAGCCAACAACCCTTTCTAAAAGACAAGAGGTTTTATTCTTCTCGATACCTGGGTTTGCTTTTCTCATACATGTGCATCAAAGCGACTCTTGAGACAGTTTAATGCAGATCATTTTCCCTGAAGGGGAACTAACCAGATATTAACAGCCCACACACATGCCAGGGAGTCAGTCCAGCTCAGGAAACAGGAGCTTGTCTGTCTGCCGCTTCTTTTGTGACATGGCAAGCAAGAAGCCGGGGTCTGTCCCTCCCTGCAATTCACTGGGTCACACAGATCACCCCAGCTAATAGGAAATGCAGTGGCAACTTCTATCAAAAACGTGCAGAGAAGTACTTGGCACTCCAGCAGCTTGGAATTTCTCTATTCGTTACCCTTCAACATTTAATCAGGGCACGTTACCCTTTTTTAAGCCAAAACCAAAAGCTGAAATGTGAACGTTTCACCAGTCCACGTCTGTTTGTACTTAAATCCTTTAACCACAAGTAACAAAGCAAAGCAGATTAGGAAGATGCAGGCTGCTAACTCTAATGCTGCTACAAAATTCAAGAGTACCCACGAAGTAAGGGGGACAATGGCCATTTTGTTTCAGTTAATTTTGCAAACAAGTGAGAAACAATTAATAGTGAACATTAAGAACATCCAATTACTTCAGAGTACTTTAAAAAGCCTGTGGAAGACTCTGCTGAGGAAAGAGCTGATGGAAACATTTAGTGCATATCTCTTAGGTGTCAGCAGAAAGAAAACATGCTGCTTTTTGCTTCCTTAAAGTTTCTTTCATTTTCTGGAGATAACGATCTTCTCCCTTTTATTTCTTCACAACAAATATGCACATATGTGCTCCTCCCCCATCACTAAGGCATGTGGAGTAAGATAAATCCTTGCTCAGAAGGGTCTCTGTTCTCATCAAAACACGAGTTTCCACACCCCGCCAGGGACACAGAACGATATGTTATTGTATGCTTGCATGTGATGCATCACTTCAGGTGTTAGGTTGCTGGGATCCATTTCCGATTCTTTTAAGCAATATTGTTCATAAGAGAGAACAGGAGAACAAACAAAATTTACAGAGGCTTTTTGCAAACAGATGATAACAAACGGGGTGGGAAATATGGGCCAGCCTCTGTGGCAGGACAAAAACCAAACAGCATCTCCTCAACAATTTGTACTCACCGCGATCAGGATCTGGAAGGAGCTGTGCATGACCTCGATGTACCGGTACTCCAGGGCGCAGCCGATCACAGAGATGTAGGAATGGCTGTCCAGCCCTTTGATGCCAGACATTGACGCCTCCTTCCTTACGCAGCCAGGACCATTTTCACTCCACCATGACTGGTGCTGGGAGATGTTGAATGTCAAGAGTTCACTGTCCTAAAGAGAAAAGTTTCAGAGATCTCCATAAGAGTGCTGGATATGCTGTCAGATGGAGGTCATACTAAATCAATGGAAAATCTGAAGTTTCTGGGACCCCAGGAAATTCTAGCACAGATTGAAATACATTTGCTTTATATTCCTTATTAAAAAGTGTTTTACAGGTGGAACCATTTCTGAGGCAGTCCTGCCACACTCCAACAAAGCAACTTCACCATCACGTAGCACATTTCAGAAGCAGGTCTGAGCAGCTTCTAAAGCAGAAAGACAGTTTCTAGGCTGCAGATCCAAGAACACTTTGCTAGTGGTTCCTGTGCCCAGAAAAGAACCCTCAAGTTTTGGGTTTGGGAGATCAACCTTGCAAATCTAGAAGAAAAAGCTAAATGAGGCAGCGCTAAGCATCTTGTCACAGAATCATGTGTTATGGGTCTCTGTGCTTCCCAGCACACAGAACTGAGAAATATGGACTTCAGAACGCCAAGGTGAGTTTCAAAACCCAAATCCTCTGTTCCTAGCTTTTAACACATCTAACAAGTCCCTTTACCGTTCCTGTCTGATTTCCTTCCACACTCTTCACATGTGGTGCTTCTGCATCTTCTGCTGACCTTATTGACTGTCAGCCTCAGATCGGGTTACCCAGTGGAGCTGAGCTGACCCCTCGGTGGTGATTGCAGCTTCTTGCAAACACCTCCCCAGCAGCTCCTTATCACCTCTACCCCAAGAGAGGCTTTTTGTTTTGCTCTTGTCATCTTTGCTAATTCAATAATTTAAACCATGCCATGGTGGGGGTTACACACATAGTGCAGGAGTTTGGTGTGCAACTGGGAGCTCATTTATAATAAAAATGACAACACTTTCCTCACATTTGGGAAAAAGAGTGGTACTTGCTGGAGCACCCATTTTGAGCTTACAGGACATGGCAAACCCCTCCCTGCAGATGGTAAAAGATGGCTCAGAACTGGCTCAGCAGATCAGCCGCATCACTTCACAGACGGTGTTAAGTGCCGGGTGCCCCAGCAGCCCCACGGTCACTTTGATGCGGAATCAGCTCCTCCTTTTGACCATAAAATGGGGCAAGGCATTGGAAGTTTTATTCTAAAGGACGGATTATAAAATGGATCAGGCAGAGAATCTGTGTGTCTCTATAAGGTAGAAATAGGTACTGGATACAGACATCCCAGTTAATTATTACTAAAAGTTTTAGCAGCAATCCATATATTACTTCACACTGCTCATGCCAGGGTCTTACACAGTCCCTGTAGGAAAGAAGTGGCTCCCAGAACAGCAGCAGAGCTTGGGATATTCAGGCTTCCCAACACGGGAAACATCACATGGCAGCTCCTTTGCCTCAGCTCCCTGTAGAGTCAAGAGGGAAAAACAGATTCAAAGCAGCTAATCCAGGCTCCTGCTCTGAATTACCCTCTGGAGAAAAGACTTGTCTCCACAGCCAATACAGGGATCTTGGCCAGGCAGTCCTGCAGATACAATTTTGTGTCTTCATGTTTGTTTCCAGAAGCAAACTTGAGTTACAAGAGCAGAAAATTTGAATGCCAGCCAGAAAAACCTGTGACCCAGAAACCAGCTGCCCCTCTATGCACATTGCGTGGTTCCCTCCGCTCCACCACAGATACTCAAAAACAGTTCGCAGAGCCGTTATTAAAATATGCTGCAGGAAGCACACGTTAAGAAATGCGGATGATTAAATGAGAAGACAGCTGCCAAACTGCCGACACAATCACCACACCAGATGGGATGTGTGTTACAGTAGATGGCGAAGGGCACAGAGACGAAGTGTGGCACCGGTGCAAAAGCTGCCTGAATAGCAAAGACAACAGGGAAAACTCTGTTAACAGTTGGGAGTTTAAAGGCAGCTATCTACATTTTAAAGGCTATAGGGAATAATTATTAGATTGGCATCTACACAATAGTGCAGACAGTACAAGGTGTGGTGCTATCTGCATTTCTAGAGACAGTTTTGCAGCTTCTCACGATTTTGGCAGAAGAGTCTGGGTTGCTCCCTCTGCTGGGCACTGCTCTTCAGTGGCCCACAGACATCCCACATACCCACTACATCACATCTTTTCTGCAAAGCTTGTTCCTTCTCTCCCAAGTTTGCATGTTCTGAGACACATGGATCTTCCCCAGCAAGAGCTCTCTGCGCTCTTCTCCCTCTCACAAGCCACACGCCACTGGTGAGGGAAGGAAAGAATCCTCTTTCTTACAAAAAGGACTCAATTCCTGCTTCTTTGCCTGGGGCGTCCCTCAGTCAGCACAGAAACAAAGCTGTTCCACAGGATCTACTCTTAATCTCTGTCCCCAGGGCTTCCCTCTCCCAGCTCACAGATGGCACCTTCCCAAACCTTCTGCCTCACTGATGCAAAAAGCCCCTTTGGCACCTTCTCTGCTCCTTCCAGAGGCATTGATGTGGATTTGGCAAAGTAAGAAAAAGGCTGCTTTCCTTCCTGAATCTCCCTTTCGTCAGTCCTTATAGAATTGGCTATGGCTTAACTTTGCTGCAGAAGCTGAGCTTGCTTGTGAATTAAGCTTGAAAAAGCAGAGCAGGTGCTGGGCTGAAGGGAGGCAGGTGGAGGAACAGTAGGTCCAAACCAGCATGCGCTGCTCTTTGCCTACAGTCACGCTCCAGCTCCGTTAAAAAAAATATATATATATATGTATATACTTCAGTTAAGAACAGATTGGAAAAACTGAGCACATTTGGATTCTAAAAGCACCACAACGACTCACACACATCCATCTCACAGATGTAAAATGAATCTCAATGGCACACGGGGAGTGTGGATGCCCTCACGTTCACAGAGACACCTTTCTGAACAAACGTCTGAGAACTGCAGGGCACGAGGGCAGCATGAATGAAAGGGTCTCAACATCCAAAGGGACATCGTTCCTTTGCCTGTGTCCCTGGTTGAGTGTCCTTGGAGGATACCTGGGCTGATGGGGCACAATAAAAGAGCGTTCAAGAAAAATCACTTGATTGACCTCCAGTTGCTCAGTGCTTGCTGGGAGACTGGCAAAAAAATGCGCAGGGCGTCTCCTGTGGTTCGCCGACTTCATTTGCGAGGAGGTGGTTGAAGATAAATGAAACAACGAAATAGGAGCAGTGCACTAAAATCAGAACAGAACCAGTTGCAAGAAAGTTTAGGAAACAGCTGTTTCCCAAAACCTTTCTGCAGCACATTTGAAGTCTAAACACACTGAAATGCTCCCAGAAGGGGTATCCAGGTTGTTAATCATCCCCAGAAGTGAGTCCTGCCGCAGGGGGAGATCTGCGTGTAACCACGCTCCCCCCGGCTCTCGACAGGCTGCTGTTTAAGGGCTATCGCTTCCTCTTTAACCTTCAGCCTGGAGAGAAATATGAGCAAAGAACGACACCAGCTCCTTCTCGGGAGCGTGTTGAAAGCCAGCCAGAAAATCACATATCACTCCAAACTGTTGCAGCACCTGGTTGCCATCCATTTGCCATCAGCGTGAGAGGAAGAGAACAGCACTAAAACTGTAGTACCTGCATTTTATAGGCTATTTTCCCCTCCCAGCCTCACCCCTCAGTGTCCCATGGGGAGCTCACACCTACCCCTGACACCCACTGAGCCAGCTGTGCTCCTCTTAAACAGTTTTCTGAAAGCTGTTCTGAAATGGCTTTCTAAGGGATGCTATCAGAGATGGTTTTATTTCTTGTTGATAACAGCCTTCTGAACTGCCTCCCCCCAAATTTCCTTAATTATCAGACAAGCCAGCACGATAATGGCTCTGGAAACAAATCGAACCCCGTATGGGAGCCCCCAGAGCAGAATAATTTTAAGTCTTTTTGGCTGGAAATATTTCTTATCAAAATAGGAAATACAGCATTTATCTTTTAGTCACGTGTGCTGAATAGCTGGATACCCTGAGCCAACAGAGAACCACTTTCATTGTCTCCCAGCAGGCTTGTTGACAATGCCACAGCATTTAAAGGCCAAATCCAAGGCTTCCAGTTTCAAAATTTAGATGGAGTTGAGGGACAGTTGTAATTACACATGCATTTATCCATCCTCAGATTATTTTTGCAGGTACAAAGTCATCCCACAAATAACCCCCCAACTGACTAATAAGGGCTGCTTCCATTTCAAGAGGAGATTTAGACCACACCACGGCTCTGGATTCAGATCAAAGCACTGGGTAGGCAAGAGATAATATAAAGAAAGGGTAAAAAAACCCAAACCAAAACACATCCTTTCAAGATGAATAATTCCAGAGGGAAAAGACAAAGGAATACATTGAAATACACAACACCAATTCCTCAAACCTCTCTGAACCTTTCTCAAGTACATGATGAAGAGTCAATCAGAGCGGCAGCTGGACAGACAGATGCTCATATGTCTTAACAGCAGGATTTTAATAATTAACTCAGACTGGGGGGCTGCAGGAGGGACTGTGCTTCACACTCAAGTAGACAGGGAGAAGCTTAACATGTTATTTCAAGCACAGCCTAGAAACTTCAGAGAGAGCTCCCAACAGTTCACCTAACCAAATGGCCAGCCAGAAAAGAGGGAGATGGAACAGGCACAGACCAGGAGGAGGAACAGCATTCTGGAAATTCAGCTGTGACTCGCCCCCGAGCAGCAGTACAGCACTTTTGGAGAGGCTGCATTTCCCTCAAGCGTGCTCAGAAGGACGAGCAGAGCAAGTCAGCGCGGTGATGTTGCCAAAAGCCGCTCGAAGACACATCGCCATCTCCCTGCCAGTGCCAAGAAGCAACCCTTCAAACCCAGATTGCTCCATCTCTTGCCTGCTCGTTGGCAAAGCACTTCGAGGAAAGCTGGCATGGGCTACATGCTTAGGGAGGCCCTTGCAGCATAAAGGGATGTGTTTTCTTAGACACTTGTGCTGATCCATTTGTGTCTGGCCACCTAATGAAGTTCTGCTTGTTCCATATTTCACACTCTTATTCCTACTAAGAAGAAATTACAAGATAAAAAAGTGACAGGATAGAAAAATCAGGCCAGTTTAGTCCTTCCAGAAAGTAGAGAATAGATTCACAACGCAGGAAAGATAGTTTTCCTTTTCAATAAAAAGGACTCAGCATAGTTATAACTAGAGGTTAGAAGGCAGACGGTTAGCAAGTAGTTATAACTACCCTGAGCAGGTCTGGCCAGAATAGCCATTCTTGGGGTTTCCATAGCCAGGAGAGAGCAAACACTGCTGGAGGAACCTGGAGGCTAAATAAGCACATCAGAAAGTGTTGGGAAAGGCAGGAGGAAAGAGGGAGAGAAGCAGGAGGCAGAGAACCCAAAGGAGGAAAGAGACAGTGGGGAGTGATTCAGCAATTCAACAATGATGCACCTACCAGTCCACAGTCCACTGATGACACAGAGTTTATAACTGGGGGGTCTCTTAACCCCTTTGCCAAATTGCTTGTGGGCTGACGTGGGACCTCGCCTCAGACCCCACAGCCGTGCAGCCCCTGGTTTCTGGTTTTTCGATCAGCCGGGCACCCAAAGCAAGGGGGGGCACAAGGAGAAGTGGCTGAGCTCCCCTCACAGCCCTGCCCTGCACACATCCTGTACCCCCCACCACTGCACATCCAGATCCAGGCCCCAGAGCACAAAGAATTATTTGCAAGAAGGGCACACAACTGCTTCCACATTTTTTTCATTTCTCCAGGCTTTTTCTAAACTTGTTATAGCAAAAGCACTTGGATCCTTTCTCCTCTTTCTCACCCGACCCAAGTTATCACCTGTTTCGGTTGCACTGGGCTGTCATTACCAGTCATCAAGTTAACAAACTCCATTCTTTCTAGCTCGCTGCCCTTTCTGCATTTTGTCATGATGAATTAGCCGGCTGCTGACAGAGATCTCCCGGGCAGGCTGCCCTTGTCAGGAATACAGAGGGGCGAGCAGGAGTGCTGCTCACCAGGAATCAAAGGAAAAAACAGCACCCAAGACCTTCCTCAGAGCTACCAGCCCCTTGAGGGACTTGCACAGGAGCACAGTCCTATCCAAAACACTCCCCAGCATCTTCATGCTTAGTCTAGTAGTCAATGAGTTAGTCTTTACCCGACCAGCTCCATCAGCCTCACTCCACCAAAGCTGCTCTTCTAATATTTACAAATTCCCTGCTTATTGCCAGGCTAATTACAAGCTTTGACTTTGTTTTTTTAATTAGGAACTAAAGGAGAGCTTCTCTCAAGGTCCCACAGAGATACCTGCTCCTCTGCCATTAACCCCATGGGTGCTGCCCTGCCCTTGCCCCCTCCAAGAGCATGAACAACACTTGCTCATGCAAGCCCAGGTTTGTCCTTCCAGGGTCCGATCCCAAGACTGCAGAGGTCAGCCGGCTTTGGATCAGGTATCTAGAGATGCAGCAAGAGAGCAACATCACTCTGGAGTCCATCCTGCAAATCGCCACGCTTTCCTACAGAAACCTTCATTCCTGTTTTAAGTTTATCTTCTGTTACCATGTGAAGTTTTGTTTTGCCATTACATAGCCCCAAATAACTTCGGTTAAATGGGAGAGGGAGAAAAGAAAGCAGCCCCATGAGCTTTTCTTACAAGACAGCCGTTTTAAATGAAAATAACTCATTAAGAACACAGGCAAGGCTGTAAAGAATTTTACCACCAAATGAGCACAAATACTATCACGTTTTTGCCAATTGCCGCCAAACTAACAGCAGGAATTTCTCATTTCAGCTCTAGGGGGAAATCCACTGGGTCAATGACAACTTTTATAAAACCGGGCTGCGGTACAGAAGTTCTCAGTTAGAAGAGTCACCCGTAGGCTAAATAAAGGTTCTCTGTCTACTGGCTTTGCTGAAATGAGCCACAGCACAGAGCAAGGTTATAAGCTGGAGCTCCTCTGTAGCAGAGAAAGGAGTTTGCTGTTCTGTTTGAATTGCAGAACAGCAACCCAATGTGTTGTACGGCAGGTTGGGATTAGTAAACACGAGTAATCAGCTGGCTGGAAGCAAACATTGGCTGTCAGAGAAGCTCCCAGGGCAGCTTAATCAAGCCAATATTTCCTCCACAGAAGGAAGCTTTTGAATAGTTACATAAAATCCTTTTTTCACTTGGTCACAGCCAACACAAAGATCATCTCAGGCTGAGCTTTCAGGCCATGAGTAATCACTGTTTTGGGCAAGAACTCTCTCAAAATTTCTGTGGATAATTGTGAAGGGAAATGGAAATTAATTGAGGAATTAGGAGGTTACATTTTCCTATCTGCAAAGGATTTATGCTGTCACTCACAACTTGCTGTAGGCCTGATAAGAAAACCACAGCGCAGTTCCAATTATGACTGCAACTTAGATGTATGACCTGGGAATTTAGGCCAGATGTAGAGTGCTCCACAATGAACCTGTATCCTATAATTGCTCTGAGTCTGCTAAGATACAGCAACACTTTGTAATTTATTGCTTACAGCCCAGGCTTAATTCAGGACCTACCTCCCATTTTTGTTATTTCTGACTCACCCATCATTAAGCAGACAGCAATACTTAGCTTATCTAGTCTTCAAAGAGCTTCACATATTAACTCACAACACCCCCGGCCAAGGGCCATAAATAACTACTACTGCATTTAAGAAGGAAGAATTAAGACAGGGAAGCCACACCACCTGTGAGGCCACATCCAGAGGAGATACAGCAGCCTCCCCAGCATGCCTCTGCTTTGTTCTCCATCCAGCAGAGAGAGAAGTCTCTCCCAAATGGTGCAACAGGAAATATTTTGTCCGGTGTGGCCACAACCACGCAGCTGAGGTGCACTAGGTCTTCAGCAGGATTGGAAGAAAACCAAACAGAAACAAACACCACCATCCAAAAACATCAGGAGCTGGTCAGGTATGGAACTATAGCCAAGTCCTTGGTCCAAGTGAGCCCATACACTCAATCCACTACAAGGACCTTACCCATCCCACAGCTCAGCTCCATCTCCTCTAGCACAAAACCTGGGCACTGACCCATAAATCCTCTACTCACCTTTGAGAGCCCTCCCACTTCTAAGTAAAAGCAGATGATGAAGATGTTCCAGGTGACCCAAATTGCAGTCCAGATGGCGTACTAGAAGGGAATGGAGGGGGGAGAGAGAAGTAATAAACATTAGAAAGTCACTGGAATTAGTTTATATATATGTGATGCAGCTGGGGGCAGTGAAATGCCCTGAGTCAACACCACAATTGTTTTATCTTATTTCCCATATGCAGATGGTTCTTTGGCTGATTAGAGACACAGGGGCAGGAGTTTGGAGGGAACAGATGAGCTTCTGCTGTACCTTTGTCCAGCGTCTAGTTGTCCCTCTCTGTGTTGTGCAGCATCTCGGTGTTACTTTTGTACTAATAATAATTATCTGAAATCTTTGAAGCTGGAAGTACAGTAGAAGTGCAGCCCCCTGAACAAGGTGTTTCCAAGCTCAGCGCCTCCTGCTTAAATTGTTTCCAATGCTCATGCCTGATTTCCCAAGGGCTTTACTCAGTTCCTCATCATTTGCCATATCCCACCAGAGCAAAGGCTGCAAAAGGCTTTGAATGGCTCTGAACAAAATGGGTATTACTTACCACCACTATGTAGCGAGGTCTATACTGGATAGTGCCAAAGAGGCCAAGGATAACGATGATGATGTGGAGGAAGTTGGCCAGGATGGGGGCCCACTGGTAGCCCAGGAAATCAAACACCTGCCTCTCTAATGCAGCGAGCTGGAAGGGAGAAGGCAAAGAAGAGTTACAGCTTCTGGGTTCATTCTCAAGGTTTTGACGTGCTCCCTGAGCAAATCACTGCAGCAGCTGAACATATTGCTCCTTTCCCAAAGCAATTTATTGCCTGTGAACCAGGTCAGTAGGACAGAACGTGTGTCTACGTGCCCTCCTTCCACTTCGTACTCATCCCATCTCCTCTGACAGCTAAGCCAATGCAGACCAGTGAGCTCCGGTGCCCATGTGGGGACACGTCCTCTGTTCTGAGTACTTTGCCACGGGGAGGTGGCCCTGGCAGCGAGTAGGGCTGAGCAGCAGGACAGGAATAGCTCAAATGGCTGCAGCAGGACTTTCGAGAGCTCATTTGTCAGAGCCTTCAGCATCACTCCATCACTCCTGACATCCCTCATGTTTCTGCTCTCCAGCACACATCCATCAAAGTGAGAGAGAGGAAGAAACTCTCTCCTCCACCTTAACCCCACAGAAAATGCTGCCACCCAGCAAAGAAATTCTGCAAACACATCAAATTTCTGAGAGGATAGGCTGTGTTCCTCTCCCGCACTAACAACACGGTTCAAGGCTAGTACTATGTTCTAGAAATAAAACTCCATCACTGTTGAAGTGCTGGGCCTGATTTTTAAATCATATTTGCATAAAGATGTGGTTTTGATCTGTAGCCATCATCTGCGTATCAGCAGCTCACCCGGATTGGAAGGGCTGCGTTACGCGCACAGCTGAAAGAGCACAGGAAACATGCAATTGCATGGAACCTTAACATCCCCCTCCTGCCTTTAAATATTATGTCTATAGGTGAAATAGTGATTGGAGGGGGCAGAATGGTTCCTGCAGGTTTTTTTCCCAGTGCTCAGCCTTACACAGAGAGATCTCTTTGCTGATCTTCACTAAAGGAAAGCATCCAACCTCGTCCCATTGACCAGTGATTTTGCCAGTGCCAAGGCACAGCAGGAGATTTCCCTGTCTGGGCAAGATTTCGAAGAGTGTTTAAGTACCATTGTAGTACGCTGGGGTTGCATTATTGCATTTCATATTTATTTACACCTAAATAAATCATTACAATTTACCATCGATAGTCAATATTAATTTAACTACTAATTAGACATGAACCATGGATGATCCTAGTCCGCTGTGTGTCATCAGCTCTGTGACATCTTTTCCTGGCTTGGCTTTTGAATGGCAGCTGGGGACCAAGCACTGGAGCATCTGTAATGGCTTGAAGCATTCAAGGACGTGAGTGGTTGCAGGTCCCAGTCAAGCCACATCTACTAAATGATCATTATTTCTTCTTCCTGCATCAGTGGGGAAATCACCTTCACACCTCTCTTGGGGTAGGAAGGTATTGCAATTCTCAACTCCACCTTGGAAGTTCAACAAAAATCAGTATTTCAGAGGAATCTAGAGCAGCCCTGGCTAAGAGATATCAGTCCACGTGGCGATAAGCAGCTTTCCCTCTCTGACATCTCTCTTCACTGGCAAAGGGGCACAGGGAGTGGGGAGGGAATGGATGTCAACAAATCTCTCTCTTCTGCGAAATAATGAGTCTTCTTTTTGAAGCAACACACGCTGCCTGGTTCTGATCCATTTGAACCGCCTGGAAGATGCTGTGAGATGAGCTGCGTGGCCACACGCGGGGCTGGGACAGGGCAAGTCTGCTCCTTCTGGCACCCAGCCCGCTCCTCCCAGCATAGCAGGTTTTCTGTATCTCATCTGAAACGGCAGCAATAGGTTAAACGCTTAATCTTTTAGGAGGAGATTAATGCACATACCTTAATGTTATTCAGAAATTTGGACTCCTGACTGGCTGGCAGTGGGTCACTTGACGGTGACCGCTTCATCCAATCAGGCATTTAATTGGCTTTGTGCATTACGTTAACACAGGAGTAGAGCATCAATTAGCGAGGGGACACAATTGGGGGGTGTTCTGCAGAGATAACGCCCTGCTCAGCTTCGCCTCCTGCCTTCAGGCCCTGAAATGGGAGATAAAGACAGATCCTTCCCTCCTGTGCCTTCTGCCGGGAGTTTTCCCACTCAGGCATCCACGTTTGGACAAGTGTTTTCTTCTCACAAACCAACATTTGCCATTAGGGCTGGATAAAAAGGGGACAGCTTGTCCTTCCATAGCTTTGTGATGTTTCCTGGCTTGTTTGGACCAGGGAAGACATTGGCCTGTGAAGTGAGAGGTACCCAGCCGTCCTGGAGATGGACCTGCCTATCTGCACTGGTTCAGACTGGGAGCTCCTGGAGAGGTCTCCGGTCTCTGGCCACACTGGCTTTTCCCCCCAAGATCCCAGAAATTACCTTCATGTCATACTTCCCTCTTCCTCACTGCAGTTGCCCTTGTCTCCAGGTTATTCCTCTTCTGATTTACATTCCTTTGCCGCTTTCTTTGCTTTTTTTTTTTTTTTTTTAATGGTTTTGTGTCCCTGGGAGCTGCAGGTGTGACTGGCACAGAGATCGGCTGGTTCGGTGGAGGGAGCAGGAATTGGACCACTCTGCTTTTGTGTGATGTGCGAGTTCACGCAAGCTGTTTCCTCATTTATAAAAATAAAAGCAATTTTCTGCAAGAGGTGTGTTATGACAAGCATGTTTACCGATGAAACTCTAACACTGTATTATTGACAGGCAGGTAGTGAGTCTCTGCTAAAATCCAGCCATCAGAAATGCAGGCTGAAGTTACCTGGGGCTTGTCCCTCTTCCCCCAGGAACCTCACATAATTAAGAACATATTTGCTAAAAACAAATAGATAAACAACCATTTCCCTCATTACACTCTAGGTCTGTGTGCAAAGCTTATCTGTTAATTTCTGCTGAGATTTGCAGGTGAGCAGGGCTGATGTTTGTGAGAAGCTGTGGGCCTTGATTTGGGGCTGGGATGTAAATAATCTCAGGGTGCTCTCCAGATTTGGTTCCTTCAGGCTCAGGAATGGCAGGGTCAGGGTTTGCCTCTCCCTACAGGTACCAAAATATCTGCACCCTCATCCCGAACATCTCCTGGATCCCTCTGGTTGAGCAGGGGAAATGCCATCTTTGGTGCTGCAGGGTTTCTGCAGGGTAATGTCCTTGCTGTAGCGTTCTTTACGATGATTCACAAAGCCTATTACAGTCTAGAGGTATTGGCTGTAAAGAGAAATTTCACAGATTGTGGCACAGGTTTCAACCCATTCGAAGCTGACAGGACCTTTCAATCAGGGAGGGCAAATTTCTCTTCTTTATGACTGTTCTTATTAAATGTAGGATTCCTTCTACTCCTTTTGCTTCTCTAGCCTGCAGAACATTTTTACCTTTCATTCGTTAAATTACATGATTTGTTGTGGTGCTAAAATCCGAAGAGTTGTGGCACACTTTTCTCTGCTGAAATAAAGCACGTTTCTGCTGATCGGAGTGTAACCAGAATAGCAAATAACCATGTGAAGCTATTGTCAGCCAGGCAAACCAAACAAGCCAAAGCTCCCTCTTGGGCTATCGTTCATTTATACATCCAGGAAAGGTAAGAAAGGCAGAGAAGATGCTCTGCAGTTTACAGAGTTCTATCACCCAGCGATGCTGATGAACAAGTCAGAGTCACCTGTAATCCTTTAACTCCCCGTCCTTTACAGCCTACTATCAAGGCCCTGTTATCAGCTAGATTTGCTCTTCTTAGTTTATTAAGCTTTTAAAGCCTTTAATCTTATTTGGTTTGGATCTGTGTCTTTCACTACATTTCTGAAATCAATTGGGACACAAACCAACAAATATCACTTTCAAGATGCTGACACGACTCATATAGATGCAAGAAAGATGCTCAGAAAGCCCAATGACAGCTGCAGATATGCAAAAAACACATCCTGCCTACACACACACACACACACGTGTCCATATGTATCTGTTCCTGCAAGCAACCTCGCTTTTACATTTTCCAAGTTCAGCTTTAATGAGAGATTTCTTTTTAAAGTTAAGCGTTTGAAATAAATTTAGAAGCACGCAATAAATGGGAAAGGCTGATCCTACTGCAATGGACCAGCCAGAATTTAAGGAAGATACTCCTGCAAAAAAGAAGAAAAAATGTTTTACCCAGAAACCTGGATGATTTCCCACTGGCCTATAAAAAAGCAAAGAGAAAATTCTGCTTTTCCTTGTCTTTCACTGTTATAAGGACATCACAGAGCATATAAGAGCATCACAGGCTGCTCCAGCACCCTTGCTCAGTGCTGCCTTGGACCCCTGTGTGCCCATCTACAGCTTCAATACAGACAAAATTGACAAATGCAACCCCTGTATTGACTTTCTGTCCAGCCTGAAGTGAGAAGGAGCCTCAGCTGCAGCCGTCGGAGCCACCGCGCTCCGGGATGTCCAGGGCTCCTGGCCGGTGCCCAACGCCACGATGCAGCAGTTGGTTTCCTGCCAACTGGCTTTGCTTTTTAAGAAGATGCTCTTTGTTTGTCCACTGCGCAAACACTATCGGAGCGGCCAAGACTTTCACTGAAAAAGGTCACGGGTCTTTTCTTGGGGAAAAACTTGTATTGATTTCCTGAGGTGCTTTGGCTGCGTGATGGTTGATGGCTGGAGTTCAGGGCAAAGTCACAGTACTGCTGTCTCTGTGAGACATGATATAAGGATGAAAACCGAAGTGCAGCTAGCTGAAACAGCAGGAGGAAATTAAAAAGTCTCAAATGTATAATTTAAAAATATATCTATTTAGGTTTTGAACACAAATATCTCTATTTTTTGTTCTTTCAAACAGCTTGTTAGACAATACTAAACACGTGTCTGCTCTGTTTATTATTATTATTGGCATTACTGGTATTAGTATGATATTTATATTATTGTATATATTCTTTCTATACAATTGTTCTGTGTTTGTAAATGGTGAAATAATGCTGGATCTCAAGAATCCAAAACCCAAGCTGCAGTGGGGTGAAACTATCAGCAGCAAGCAGAAAATTCCCTCTGTGCCAGAGCTGATTCAAGGTAAAGATTTTGCGGGCAGAAAAATTATTAAACAATAAGTCTGCTTTTACTGCATCTCTAAATAAATATTAATGGTTGTAATAGCTGTTTAATTAAGTTTATCTGAAAAAGCAGTTCACTGAGCCACTGCTTCACATCCCCCTCACCGAGGGGCTCGTTCTGCTGGGTGCCGCGTCCTTGTCTCTTCTAAAGTCGGCATCTCACGTGCTAATGCCTGATGCGTTCACATGAAATCTCATTTTTCTTCAATAAGTGTTGTCAAGGAAACCTTCCTCGGGGCCTTGTGATCCACTGCTCCGTTCCCAGCATCCCTCGCCGAACCACAGAGGTCAAGAGACTAATTGCACAGGAGGTGTCTGTCACTTTGTCTCTCAGCCACCTTTGGTCACTCTGGATACAATAAGCCCCATCCTCTGCTCGGTTTGGTCTGTTTTCTCCGCAGAAGCTGCTGAAACCCCCTTTATTCCTGCAGACATTAGAGAGGCCTCCAACAGCAGACCTTAGATCTTTAAATGATTTCTGTTTCAGAAGCAAACTCTGGTCAGCGCGATGGCCTGGAGGACCAGTGCCTGCCGAAGGTCCCTGCTGGAGAAGTCCCCATGGCCAGTGTTGAGCCCCACGCCAGGTCTGTGCCCTGCAGCAGGGTCTGGCTGCTCCTGGGATGTTAACCCCCAGCAAACACAACTTTCAGACCGCACCAAGCTGAGCATCAGGACTTCTCCCACCCCAGCGCCATCCTGTGTGGAGCCTGGGCAAACGTAACCCCTCGCTGTGGTTCAGCACAACTGATGAATCCTAGAGCGTCCTGCTGTTAAACATCGTGGTGTTGAGTCCTCGCCACCTCCTCCTGCTCCCTGGCCTGGCACCTCTGTGCTCTGGTTTCTCCTCTCCTGGTATCATCCTGCGAGTTGGCGGTGATGCTCTCAGAGGTGCCGCTGCTTTGACCTTGATCCCTACGCTTTCTGCTGCCGATGCCTTTCAGAAACATCCTAACTGCAAAGATACAGCGTTATTCAGTCCCATGTGCCTGAATGCTGCTTAGCATTCCAGGAAAGGCACAATCCTTGCTGAACATAAGGGAGGAGGCTGGCACTGAAGCGATGCAGAAGGTGTTTGTGTCTGGAGTTGAGGCTCTGGCTTCAGAAAGGACTGACCTTTCCCAGTACATCCCATACAGCCACCAGCCTTGCTTAGGTGAAGACATGGGCTACACACAAGTATTCGCAAACCTCTTAAACCCTTTTTCTCCAAAGTGGGAAAACCAGCCGGGATATGCAAAGAGAGAGAGAAGGTGCTGGGGTGGGAGGGAGTAGTTGGCAGTGTATTTTCTAGCAAGACTCTGAAGTCCGTGGTCCCCACCATGGCACATCCCCAGGTGCAGCTTAAGTGTGACAACCCCTCTCCTGCTCCACAACCTTCTCAATGGGGTGATCAGCAGAACAGTTAATTAGCTGGCTTGTGCACATAACAGTGGAAAGAAGAGGCTGCCCAGCACTGGCTTTCTGAACGGTGCTCAGAGCACAGCTCCCAGGAAAAAAGTCTGCTTCCTAGGATAAACATTTCAGTAAAATTATTGCCATGTATTGCCTAAATTTCTCTCATATCAGGGTCAGTTAAGTGCCTGGTGAGGCTTGTGCTCTGTGCACCCCACACGGTCACTGTCCTGTTTGGTTTTCCTGCACCACATCTCACCCCAGGGCTCAGACCTCAGGGATGCAAAGAGATGTTTATGCAGCAGCATCAGACACCCAAGCTGCTCTGTTCCCTTTGCTCCTGCATCTCCTGATAGCATCTAAGTACCCAATACTGCTCTGATTGCTGATTGCCAAGATTAGCAATCAGGCTAAATTAATAAGCAGGTGCCTTTGTGATCCAAGCAAAAAAGCACTCTGACAAGAATGACAAACTTGTTTTATTTCTAACCTACATCAACACTTAAACCTAAGTTTCCCAAACATAATTAAATCAATCTGTTGTGCCCACAATGCTCCCCTGTCTCCCCCCCAGCTTTTTTTTCCTTAGTTTCCTAGCTTGGCTTTGGCTCTCCAGCTTTGCAGCAGAGAGATGGGGCACTGGAATAGAGAGGACGTGATTCTATTTGCAACAGACATTAAAAAAATGAGTTTCTGCAACAAGTGCCTGACATCTTATCAGCCAGATGTTCTGTAAGGCTCAGCCTTACCCAGGCTCAGGCTCAGCACTTGCAGCAGTCCCAGATTTCCCCCGCCTCTTGGAGGGAGGACTGATCCCACCTTGTACCAATGGCCACGGGCAGACATCCTTGCTGGTCCCCACAAACAGCTTTAGCACTTCAGGGGGACCTTCTCCCACCAGTAGCACAAATTTCCCTGTTGAGCGCAGTATATTAAAGATGTGCCATTAACTCACCAGCCATTTCCCTTGGGAGATCTGCTACTGTTTATGAAACCATCTAAACACTGTAAAGGCTGTGAAGCAGAGCAGTGTTGGGAGATCAGCAGGAATTTAATTTTCTAATAGAGAGATTTACTTCCTACCAACAGGGCATTATATTCTGTCGTCCCTGCCTCTGCTCAGCCAGGAAGGCTGTCCAAAGTTTGGGCTGGTTCACATGACAGGGATGCAGGAAAAAAATGAAAATACTTAAAAAATAACCAAGGGGGTGTCTGGTATAGAGAATATAGCCTATACCCTCTGGACCTGCTATCTTAAGCATTATCTACTTAGCAAAGGAGTCAGTTTTGCTGCTGCAGGGAGAGAGCAAACACACGGGTAGGGCTTGCACAGAAGGTACAAGACTGGACTGAAGGACTATTTGGGCCAGGACTACCCAGGCTGTCTTCTAACAATGCGGCAATCCAGAGTCTCCCAGATGTGGGAGCGGCAGTTTGGGAGCAGCTCAGAGATTCCCATGAACTCTTGAGTGCACTAGAAAGACTCCAGATCATTCAGAGGTTGGACCAAAACTCACAGGGCATATAAAGCCCATGAGATACTAGCTGGACTCACTCAGTTTAGACAAAATTATGGTTATGTTTACTATTTTATAGGCACGCACTGCAAACTGGAATTTTATTTTGCCTGTGGTTACCTTGAAGTTGAATTCCGACCTTAAATACACTGCTGGGACCTTCCCAAAGGAGGGAGAAACTCTTGCTTCAGGCTCAAAAAGCCAAACTCGGTTTTCCTTCCATCCTGCCTGCACACAGCCTGAGAAAGACTTGCTGTGTCAGAGGGACACTGAGAACATCCCCTGCCTTCAGCTTTATGAATAAAATGTCCCCTGCAAGTCTCATTCATGGCTGGCACCTGCAGCGCTTTCTCCTCACGAAGCCTCAGCTGTAGCCTGAGTTACAAAAATGCCTCTCTAAAGGCAAAACACCTGCAGAAAGGCACCTGAAGCTGTTTTTCTCAGCCAGGGGAATACGAGGATGAGGGTTTCTTGGTGTCTGTGCAACATGGCTACCAAAGCCCTGCTTTCTGCAGAGCTTTGTGTGTCCTGAACTCAGCAGGATGCACCCCAGAACGTGCAGACAAATGGTCTCTGGGTCACAGATCTTTTGTGAAAACCCCAGCAAGCCTTGCTAGATAAAGCTCCCTGCTTTCCCCTTTGCTTGATGGTCCCTGTCCCCCTGCTCCGCACCTTCCACCCATCCCATCCTGCTCTCCCCCAGCTCCTTCCCACGCATTGCACTGGGAGCTCCAGCAGCTGATCCCCTTAATTAGGTCACAAATAGATCACGTGTAAAACACTTAGACCAGCCAGATCCTCTGGGGGAAAAACATGCAAGCTCTGCAAACCGAGTAGAAGCTTGAGAGAGGAAGGATGCCAAGGCTGAAATAACTCCTTAAAACTTTATCTGTAGGAGCCCTGTTGCAGTTTCTACTCAGCAGCTGGGTCCCTGCTCCCTGACACTGTAGCTGAGTGGTAGTGTTGCTTTAATTTCCTCTTGCTCCTGCCGAAATGCCAGATTGCTTGGATATTCATAAACAGAAGGAGTTTAATGAAAATTATAATTAGAGCCCTGCGGTGCTCTTGCAGGTTCGCCTTTACACTGGGCTGCCTATTTACATTACAAATCAGGCTGGTGTCACTGCGGAGTCTACAGCGAGAGAAGGGAATTCATTAAAAGGGAAGTGCAGGGCGGGTGAGAAATAGGGAAGAAAGAAAATGATATTGTTATTATTAATAATCTAGGAAACTGGGATCTGCCATGGTCTTGCTGCAACTTTGCTCCTAGAAGAAAAGCCCATTTGTAATCATCCCGTGGCAGAAGGAAAGCACAGCCACCCCGAAACTTCCACTGGAAATTACTGCACAAACAGACCCTTTTTCACAGAGCAACCGTTTCTCATGGAAAGCAAGGTGGCAACGGAGACTTTATCCCCTCCAACAGGACACAGAGAAGTGCCCTTAGCACTTCTGCTTCCTCATACCTTGCTGTGAATTTGGGGGGTGGGGGTGTAAGAAGAGACAACATGTGAACCAAAGGGATGCGTTTCCCACCATTTTACAGCTTTCCCTTCCCACCTGCCAGCAGCTACACATGATGCTTTTTGCCCCGCTGTAATGCCACGAGCAGCAGCTTCTTGAGAAAGACAGAAACGCTCATTCTGTGAAGCCAGAGCATCTGCTGCCTTGAGGCAGCGTCCGTCCAGCTGTGGCCTGGGGCTGATGAGAGGAGATCCCGTGGGAACAACATGGAGGCATCTGGGCGTCGATGCACGGACACCCAGCAGCACAAATCGGCGTTATCCCAAATACAAATCAGTCTCCTGGGTTTGATTCTGCTTCTGCTCCTTCCACCAAAGCCCTCCAGCATGGTTGTTCCCATCTATATAGTGGAATTAGAAGTAACACCCTCATTTTACACAGTGGATAGCTGGACACTTGGGTTGTACTTGTGAAAAGCTTCTTTAACATTTCACATTAATCATCCCGCATCAGTGGAAACCACATCGTCATTGCGATGCTGCTTTTATTGGATGCCCACCTGCCCATCAGAAGAGGTGGCATTTTAGGTTGGAGACCTCCCTGTGCCAGTGGCAGCACCAGGCCCCTCAACTTTCACATCATTTCTGGAAACAGAGAGGTAAACTCACCCCGCTGCTGTGCCTGCATCCCCCCAAATTCAGCCCGATTGATGCTCCAACCAAATCCCACAGTGCCCAGCAAGCGATGCCGATGCTCCTCTCAGCTGCTCATCTTCCCTCGCCCTCCTTGCTCAGAGGACGTAACTTCAGTCTAATAAACAGCTGGGAAGTCAGGGCAGAGCCAGATGAGCTAATACTGCACAAGTGATTGGGTTTATATATCAAAACAGACCTGGGAGACTTTTCCCTCTGCACATCATAGCAATATACAGAGTTTTCAGGCAAATCAGAAGCTGGAGGTATTTTAGGAGTTGGGCTGCAAGTGGGCCAAGTGATGTGCTTGCATTTCATGCATGTTGTCTTCAGTATAAAATGACCCATACTGTGATAGCTGAGCTTTAATCATCACTAGGAGCACCCTGTTGTTTACGCTTTGCAAAAAAACCCCACAGCCTAACATAAAAATGTGCTGATTTCAGTTACAAAAAAGGACAAAAGAAAATTTATCTTGAAAAACTATAGTTGAAAAAAACATGTAGCCATTTTTTGGCTGAAAAATAAATATCAGTGAAGAAATACTGCCCAGCTCTCCCCTAATGAATGTACTAGCAAACTTCCAGGCCTGTCCTCAAAGCACGAAATGAAAAAGCACTGGGAAGAAAAGAGTATTTTGGACACGAAAAACATTTAGTGGTCCAGATTCTAGTTCCAGTAAAATGCTTTTGACGGGAAGGGTTTTAAATTGGAACAAACAGGAAAACGACTATTTTGTTACAAATGTGGACCGTCAGAGGCTTTTGGGGTATTGCAGGAATTTTGCAATAACCACAGTCCCCACAAAGAACTTCCAGAAAGTTGCTAGAAAATGAATCAATCACTATTTACTTCCATCTTGTGATTGCTTCAATGAAAGGAATCCAATCAGCCGTACTTAAATAATTGATTAATTACCTTAGTAATTACAGGTAACAAATCTAGCTTCCCTTGCCTCCCTCCAGACATGTAAACTAGGGATATTTCAATTTTCCAGCCACTTCAGGAGGCAAAGCCAATTTTGTGTGACCCGAGAGGACTTCTGAGCTGCCACCTGCATCTCAGGAGTGGCCAGTGATGGAAGTCACTGAACCCATGTTTTTCTCATGCTCGCCATCCCCCGCACTGCTGCGTTTTCCTGCTACACTTGAGAGGAGTTCCATGAAACAAAAGGTTCTCATCAGGGATTTCTTAGCAATACAGTATCATGCTTTTTTTTTTTAAAAAAAAAGCTATAGTTTAACAATTTCTCCCACTTGTATTAAAAATGGCATTGATCAGATCAGTTTTTGTGCAGCATCCCCTTTGTTTTTGCTCTTCAGTCCAAGTAGATGATGAAATGAGACCCATGATGTTCAATTTGATGGAGATGAGCTGCTGGCTTTCCAACAGTGTAAATAAGGATTCAGTGCCTTTTAAAAAGCATTATTTTTAAAGGAAAGCCCTTTTGAGTGAGGGCTAGAATGGGGTTATTTTCCACATGACCAAGTGTCAAAAAGAAAGTGCAGCCCAGTCCATGCTCTTATCACCCTCCCCGAGTCACCCACTGGATTGATTTGTCACCAGGTGAAATAAGAGCAAGTCCTCAATTTATTATCATTTTCTACTTGTCCTCCTTAATGCAGTTCCTGCCAGGATGAGTTTGCTGTGGGAAAGTGGAATGAAACCAGGCCTTTCACTTTGCTGCTAAATGGGACCGGGGGGAAGTTCTCAGCAGGGAGGGAAAAACCTTCCTCATTAAAAAGGGAAAATGTGCAACACAGAGTTTTCATCGGATGCCGCCCAGCCTTCCAATTAGGATGGCTAAGACAAACAGTGGCGTTATTATATGGAACTGTTTATCCAGTGTCACTCAGCCATTGTTTATTTTATGAGCATCATTTATCTCTTCTGTTGTGCTACCCAATTTGTTTGCATTTTCAGTCCGGTCGAGTGTCTCGGTTTTATTGTATACATTTTTTGGCCTCCCACCAACCGAGTCTCCAATTAAGTTTCCAAGAGTGTCACACAATGGCCCAGCTCCTCCTGTGCTTCAGTTTTCGCATGACGTTTGCATCCCCTTCGTTTCGCGCTGCCCCTGCCCCTCCCCTGCTGACTCCTCAATGGCTCATGGTTTATTCAACAGCAAAGCTGAATTTCTCTTCTCCCTCTTTTTTTGCCCCCTTCCTCCTCTCTTTTAAAATAGAGGCTGGTCAATAGATGCTGCTTTGGCCCCTCTGGAGAACAAAGTTCATTTGCAGCAAATGTTTAGCGGTCACATCTCTGCAGTTTGGTGACCTTGCAGGGATGAACTCTGAACCGTGGGGCAGCAGCTCAGATGTGGGACACTTGTGAACTCTTATGTCTCCTCTGGCCACGAAAGGGGACGAAGCCTTGCCCTCTATTAGCATTTGTCACCAAAGCTCCATCTGCACACGGTCCTGTGTCCCTGCTGCACCCCGTGGAGGTGCCAGACGACTCCTCATCCCTGGAATGACGGCATCTTTGGCTTGTCCCTACTCCAAACTTTCCGACCACTTTTTTACGATTCTTTTGATCTTCTTGCTTGCGCGTCTGTCTGCAAGGGTTAGCTAAAATAGAAAAGTTCTAACCCACATTATGGAAATTCAAATCCTTGCCATGAAGTAACTTCGAGGAAGTTTAATCTGGCAGGACTCTGAGGTGAACTGTAGAACAGTGATAACGATATCTGTGCATCGCCTTTTCCCCAAGTGTGACAACACTGCAGAGGTAAGAAACAGCATTTTCTTCCTTATCGCAGCAGGCTCCAGGCTATCGCTATTTCTGACGGGATCCAGCAAAATCCCATCGAGCTCTGAGCCCTGGGTTACAGCTGAACAAGGGCTTTCCTGCTGCATTCCCGCTGACTCTGCCAGGACTGGGTCTCCAGGATTTCTGCTAGAAAATCTGTGCAGTGTCTTACTGCCAAACACTGTGGCTCCATCTGAAACGCCCTTTGTTTGCAGGTTAGTGTCCAGAACTGGGAGCGAGGAGCTTTACATGGCCGTGGGAGCCACCACGAGAGAAAAACGTGGGAGCCACCACGAGAGAAAAACTTGGCAGCCACGAAACCTGGGTTACGTCTCACGCGAGGAAAGCATCCTTTGGCTAAGTGATCTGCAACGGAGTTTACTGCCCCTCCACCTCCTGTCAGTGGGAGCTGCTTCAGAAATTCATCGTACTTTAAATGATCCACTCAAGTACCCATTCAGTCCCAGTTCATAGATTGCAGAGCCTTTATTACACAGCCATATATTTAGCACTGGAATAGTTCTCAGCAGTTGTAACAGCCCTGTCATCTAAGGAATAAAACAAAGAGCCATTATTCATCAGAAGAGAGACACAGTCTTTATTGTCTGAGGCCATGGCAGAGTTTTTATATCACCCTATCTATTCTTTCAGGCTGTCACACAACTCAGTTTTAAGCCATTTCAGTGGCAGTCCTGGAAGCCCGGACGCTTCTGTAGCTTCTCGTAGCCAACTTCCCAGCTAATGTTGTTTTAAACCGACAGCAGGACTGATCCTGAGCACACTGAGTGTGGCCAGTGTCTCCAGAGCAGGACAGTCAACCTCTTCAGAAGAGCTTGCGGCAGACGTCAGCCTCTGGTGAGGTCAGGAATAAAACCATGCAAGGTTATTTAAAGACACAAGGACGGCTACAGGGAGCAATGTTTTAAGGCTGGTAATCACATCTCCAAACCCCCATGATCACTTTTCTCCACATCCTCAGAAAGCAAAGGCCACATAACAGACTGTGGAGTCCCATTATGCTTCTCCCAACACTTTCTCTCCTCCCAGCAACCTCCCAGGCTAATTAACCAAACTGTATTCTGCACATATTTAACATTTCTGAGTAATTAGGATAATCAGATTTCTCCCCTAATTCCCTCCATATACAATACAAACAGGTGTATTGCCTTTCCCACAATGATATCACAAAAAGCGCGTTGTCTGCTGGAGCTGGGGATGCCAGAACCCGTTCTCATCTCACACGTGGAAATCTGCTGCTCACGGATTACCGGTACCAGGGGAAATGAGGAACTGGGTTTCATTTGGCAAAGTAGCCAGTAGCTCAGATATTCATGCAAGCTATCTGAATGCACAGAGTCTTCAAATCTAGCCAGAAATCTGGATGTTCTCTGCACCGTTCTCAAGGGAAGAGCTGCAGGTGCAGTTGAACAGGAGGTGTTCGGCCCAGAACCTCAAAGGTGTTTTGGGTTCTGGGAAGGTGCACCAGTCCATCTAAGTCTGAGGACTCGGGTCTTGTTTATCCTCCACAAGGTTGACCAGCCTATGGACCTAGACCTTGTCTCCGTGGACCCATTAACAATTCAAGGCCTTTAAATGAAGGTCAAAGCCGGTCAGGCCAGGCCGGCTCTGTCTTGTCCTGCTGAGGGAGGGTCTTTGGTTCAGGAGTTTTTCTCCAGTCAGCTTCACTCAATAATGAATTCCTTCTCAGGGGAGCAGAAAAGTGAGGGTTTTTTTAAGTTCCCATGACTACATCCTGATCCTCGGAGCATTTGGATGTGGTGCATCCACCAAAGTGGGACAATTACCCTCTTAATGGTCTATCAAGGGTCCAGCATTTCTGAAAGGAGGAAAGGATGCTCCCAAGGCCCATAGCGTGGAGTTAGGCACTCCTGAGTATTTGGACCATGGCAGCAATATTAAGGAAAGACCTTGCCCCATACCCTCCACAAAAAGACCATCTGCTGAGCTTTATGTAGAGGCAAACTTTGCTGGTACACCTTAGAGTACAACCCAATATACTCCCAACACAAAGAAGCCACTTATAATGTGCAGGGCAATGCTCTTATTGTAGCACAGTCTATATACTGTAGTAATGTCTAAACCTCCTAAATAGGAAGAAATCTGAGTAAGGCCAGGATTTAGATTCCTCCTGATCTCCAGGTGGGTTGACCATCCTCGTACTGAGGCTGAGCTCTGGATACTACAGAGGGAATTTTCAGGTGGAGCTGAAGACAGACAGTGACAAACTGTTAATTGAGGTGAAGCTGTTTATCTGTGATGGATGAACACACCATTCAAAGCACTCCATGCAAGGTTACACTCAATATTTTATAAGTTCCATGTGGGTAATAAAATGCTCCATCCCCTTCTTTAGTGTCCTCTGTCTCACCTTCCCTGTTCAGATGAAACGGTGCTTACAGATGAACTATCTCCAGAGAATAGCACTTGGAAAATATAATTCAGCATCAGATGCTTTAATGGGTCCAAGGCTGTTGTCAGGGTCACCACAGCCATCGGACAGGTCCCTGTTCCCCAGAGAAGGGTCACAAGAGGCATCTACCCAGGCTTTGTATATTCACCATAACTGTGTATTCATCTGAGCACCAGGATTCATTTTTATTAAGTATATTTAGCTCTTGAGAAGTGTAACCCAACTATCCTCAATATGATTAAATTCTTCTTTGGTGTATCTGACCAGGTAATTGGTTTTCCAAGTGCTCAATAATGAAGGAGAGAGTCCATCCTGGATCACCCTGACCAACCCATCGCTGTTCAGCGGGACCACCGGCTGCCCTGACGGGGTGGCAACCAGGTGGCAACCAGGACCTGGGTGGACATGTATGTGTTTGCTCCATCGGTGCAGAAAAAACATGATGATGGTCCTGGTTCTCTGGAGTTTTGAGCACTGGATGAAAAAAATGGTGAAAAAAGAAAAGGTGGAGGGGTAGAAAACAGATATTTTTCTGTCCTGAGAGCCTGGGAGCCTGGAGAGCAGGTGGGAAGTTGCCTGCAGGGCTGGGCAGTGGCTGAAAGGTGGCAAAAGAAGCTGGCACAGGGACTCCCGACGTCTGCCATCCCCAAGCAGGTGACGAGGACAAGCTGTTGCCCTGATTCCCACAGTATATTTTCATTAAGCCGTGGCAGATGGCAGCGGACGTCACCGCTTCCACACCATCACCCTCGCAGCCGAAAGGTGTCAGGGAATCTGACACCTCAATTACTAAACCCAGATTCACCTTTGAGAGAAAATCTGGGGTGTGCACTTCCCCAATAAACAAAATATTTGTGTCTAACGTCCTGACACAGAGCAGCTGTGCTGAGAACAAGCCACAGACACCAGGAAAATGGCAATTAAGTCCGTGTGGATGTGAGACCCAAAAGCATCCCTTGGAAAAGGTGGTTGATGTTAATGAGCTACCCCAAAGTTAAGGGAGGATCTACTGATCTTGCCCCAGCAGAGAACCGCTGCTCCCTCTTCTCTAGTCTGTGAAACCTCGGATCACAAAGCAAAATAAAACTTCTGTTCTTCACAAGGACTTGGAGATGTGGGCCCAGGGCTCAGCTAACCCAGGGAGAAATCAGAACAAAGCAGAAGTCGATTATTCTTATTCTGGAACCTCATGAACTTTAAGGTAATATTATGACTCTGGAATGATTAGGAAATACCTCAGATTGGCAATTCTGCAGGCGTTTGTTCATTCGGTTTCCTTTCACAACACAAATACCAAAGCCACCCAAAACCACCACCCTACGAGCAGATAATGAGTCAACTCAGCACAGCACTACCCTGTGCTTTCTCTTGGAGGATTTCTCCCCTTAAGCCCCAACACAAGCTGGGTTTAGGGGAGACACAATGACATCAGAGATAGTTGGGAGATAAGAACTTCTAGAGCTCACAATTTCAAAGAAAAATAAAACAACAAACCAACTTATTTCTAGTGAGACTTTTCAATTTTTTTTTTACAGAAGCTTGAAAACAGTTTTGAAAATTTCAAAATATTTGGGGTTTGGCACAACAAACTCCCCCATCGTTTTCAGCAAACTTTGCTAAATGCCAGAATATTTTCATATTTTGCCCTGAAATGTCCTTTTTTTTCCCCCCTCTTCATGTTCTGGAGATGGGGAATGGGAGAAGAATGTGCTACTTTCCAGAAAAAAGTTTCCACTTTATTGAAAACCTTTTTTTCTAACAAACCTAAACCCAGAGACACAACCTGTGCAATCGGGTGTGCTCCTCACATCTGCTGCAGCCTGGGAGGAGAGGGGCAAAGGGAATGCCACAAGCATAATGACATTGAATCACAAATCATCTATGGTTTTTGTTTGTTTGGGGGTTTTTTGGGTTTATCATTTTGTTTGGTTTTAATAAGAAAGGGATTTTTAATAATAAATAAACTTTTTTTAATAAGAAAGAAAGGTTCATTTCTAGTGACCTCAAACCCAATGCGCCACTTACTACTCGCTGATCGTCTGCATTTTCTTAAGTGCTCGCAAAGCAATGGGCTATTCCCGGGTTTTCCTGGAGGAAAAGCGATCACAATCTGGCCTTTGTTATCCAGCTTATTCTCCAAGAGTTCATTCTTGAGGGCCCGTGGAGCAGATTCTTGGAAGGGCTCCATTGTACACCCTGGCCAAAAATGATCCGAGTTTCTGTATATTCTTAGCAGAAAATGGAGCAACGTCAGGCCAGGGCTGGCGGGTGCAGAGCTCCCTTAACCCCATCGGAGGGAAAAACATCTCCTTCTCTTCTTGTATGACCCCAGTGCTCAGAGAGAGGAAAAAGGAGAAGGCAAAGGAGCAGAAAGTGGCTGGGAGAAATCAGAGACCAGCCAGGCAAATACACTGTGTCAGCCAAAATAAAGCCCCGGTTCTCCAAGAAGAGTTGACTTCGATACGACCCTTGCCCTCAGCTGCTTTTTTGGCTTGGCCTTTGCCAAATTTAAATCCTGAAAGCACTCGATGGGTTTGGTTAGAGGACACAAAGGAACGTGGTTGCTGTGAGTCATTTGCTGCGATGGGAAATGAGGTTGTGGGCAAAGCATCATCTGCAATGGGGCATGGCTGAAACACAGACCCCCAGCTCCTCGTGGGCTCAGTCCGCTGTGCCGCAGCGGTGCTGACTCCAGCTGCTCAGGAAAAAGAAAAAAACCTCATGAAAAATTCAACATTTGGAGCTCTACAGCTCCAAAATCACAAATGTTGGCCAGCACAGCAAACATTTGCCAGCACATTTTTGATTTTTCGCCAAAATATTCTAGCCAAAAATTGGGAGAAAAACTCAGAATTGCCTATGGAAAGCAGATACTTCTCATGAAAATATCCATTTAGTCAAATCCCCAGGTTTTTACTGAAAGTCAGCTTCAGTGGAAAATGCTGACGAGCTCTATTATTGGCACAGCTTTAATTTTCCTTTGTCTGGAACAGACATGGAGAAGACAATATCTGTCAAACGTCGTCTTTAGACTTATGTTGTTATTTAGCCTGGAGTATTGTTCAAGGACTTCAGGAAAGGTTCAAGCCATCACGGTGCTGTGCATACATGCAAAAGATAGTCCCTTCCCTAGAGGGATTAAGATTTAAGTGCAAACCATGGAGGAGATAAACAGCTGGGGAGAGCACAAGGGAATTTTGGAGAGTCCTGAGCAGTGTGATGAGCAAAGGGACTCTGTGCTCCCTTTGCACCCTCCAGCACCTCGTGCTCAGCCATCCTGCAGCTGTGTGAGCTCAGAGAGATGCATCCAACCGCCCCAGCACTGGGGGCAGCTGCAGGGGAGGGGACAGACGGGTCCTGCTCTGCCCACCCTGCTGCCAGCTCCAAATGTCCCTGGGATGGAGTGGACAAAGCCAAGCAAGTCACGTCTACAGCCCTCAGATGCCACAATCCTCCTTGCTCCTCACCTTGGATGGGAAGATGCTCAACCACCCTCCCCCTTGCAGCCCACATTTGCCAATCCCATCAAGTCCACTTATTTTATCTCACACCTTTTTTTTTTCCCCCCAAATCCTGACCTGTCGTGCAATCCCACCTGCCACGCACCCCCTGCATGCTCCTCATCACTTTGTGCCTTCATCAAACTGCCCCAACCACTTTAGCTACAAGACAGGAGTTAGAGAAGGATCTGTGCTGCTTTCAGATGGTTTCCAAAACCGGTCACCCCCTTCTGTAAGAGGTTAGCAAAAGCATCGCAAAGAGGTGAGTGAGGGAGAAAGAGAGCACAAGAAAATAAATAAATAAAGGTATATGGTTGCTTTTGGTTAGTCCCGTCCCAGGGCGCCTTGTTCTGTGCTCATTTGAAGTATTAGTCACTTTTTCCATTAGAAGCTCTTATTCTAGGGGGATTTATAATGTATCTGTAAAATTGTCTCCAGGCTTTGCTTGGCATCTGAGCTCTCAATCCACGGACAGAATGTAAAGAAACTCCAGTTGTTTGATTTATTGGGACAGGGCACAGGGAGGGAGGGAATTTTTCCATGCTCAGTGGAAATAAATTCACATAGTCCCTTCAGTGCACGATCACTTCTCCAGAAAATACACTGTTTGGGTGCAATCTCATGCTGGCAGAGAGGAAAGAAGCAAATCAATTATTTTTTAATACTTCTCTGCCTGAGACCCAGCCCTCGTTTGTGGTTTCTCACCGTGACCCACCCAGACCACAGTCTCGCTGGGTGCAACAGTCTCATATCCCCTGGGTTCAGAAATCCTGCCCTTGACAAACCTTTTTCAACCCTAATTTCTACAAGGGATATTTCTTAACCCTCTGCAGTGGCTCCCTTACAAAGTACTGATTTTTTCCTGGGGCAGCCTATGCTTCATTTAAGTTTTACTCACGTTAATATGCAACTGCTTGAGGGATGGGAGGGATGAGCAAGGGCTGGCGAACTGCGAGAATTAGGAGGTCACAACACCCTTGGGATGCACAAATTCTGGGCTACAAACACCCATCACCTCACCAACGGTCTCCGCTCTGGTGTGGCTGAGGACAAGCTCATCTGCAGGGTGGCCTTGACCTGGGCCAACATTCACCCAAACTTCTGCTGAAGTCAGGGATGGATCGGGAAGAGGGGAAGGACTGGGGACATGGACCCATATGGGGATCGGGGCAGGCAGAGCCAGAAACTTCTGGCAGCCTCTCTGCAGCACCGATGAGCAGAGCAAGCGCCTAACGTGGACGTTTCAAGGAAACAATAACCTAAAATTGGAACACGGCAAATTATTTATTCAAACTACAGCCTTCCCTCCCCCCTTGATTAGCAAAGCGCTGGGGAGCCAGCCCTGATTTTCTTCAGACAGATGCACATGACTCTCCTCCTCCTCCTCCTCCTCCTCCTCTCGCCCCACCAGCTCTCAGCCTGAGCGGGGCTGAGGATCTCGTTGGTATTCGCATTGTGTAGCGGCTCCTTGAATTCACACGTTCTGCTCCCCCACTGGATCACAAACTTTTTCACTGGGAGCACACACTGCAGTGATGAATATGTTTGTTTTCTGCCTTCTTTTCCCAGGGAAACATTTAGGCTGCCACGTGCAAACACTTCCCCACACAGTCAACAACTTGCAGCTAATAATAAAACAATCCCTACGAAGCATTGCAACTCAAATTCCGAATTTGATTTTTGGGAGGGAGTTGTTTCATGTTTCCATGCATCGTTTATAAAAAGCCCCAGTGAAGCCTCAAGGAACAGGCAGGAGAATATGTAAAGAAACATAAGGGTGTGCTGCAAAACTCAAGTGGGAAATCCCAGCACTGAAATCCTGTCCTTGTTTAAGTCAGAGGCAAAACCTCCACAGAGCAGAGAGGAGCCAGGATTTCACCCCTGGGACTTTGGCAGTGGGAGACACAGAGCTTGGCAATGTACCGGGAAGACTGTGAAGGGTTCAAAGTATCAAATGAAGCAGAGCAGAGACATGAGAGGAACAAAGGAAGTTCACGTCATTATAATTTATTGATGATCTTGGCCCGATCACTTCAGTGTTTTGTCTTAACAGAACTCACTCCTGAGCAGCAGCGAGTCCTGCAGGTCACTTGGCCCTACTGATGTGGAAGCGATGTGACGATTTACAGATTATGATTTATTTGCTTAAAAATACAACGAAAAAAATTTAAAAAGTAGCAGGGTGGATCTCACCCTCACCCACGCACTTGCTGGGAATCGGCCAGGGTGTCCTGCCCTTGCCCCCATCGCAACGCGGCTCCAGGAATTCCCTCCCCACACTTCACGTTTTTCCAGCTCTACCAATTCACCCAGCAAGTGCCATGGGAAATCGCTATGGCCGAGGCATCCAAACTTGCTTAAGAATGAGCCAAACTGATTCTTTTCTTCAAGGAGGAGGGTCTTAAGGAAAATAAAATGCTGGGGGTTCTTTGTCCCTGTATCTTGGATACGAGAAAACTCCCACGCTTGTCAGAAATAAGAACAGCACCAGCAGCTCATGGCTTTTTCTCTTTCTTATATTTTTTTCCCTCCAGTGTGTGTGAGTGTGCGCTTTAAAGCCAGACAACACAGTGATGGGTTTAAGAGACAGTGAGTGTTGAGATGCCAATTTCTAATTGCAGCTCCTTTCTTCTGTGATCATGGGTGAAAAATCAAAAGAAATAATCCAGGAGACTAAATACACTCCCTAGCCATTCAACTCGCTCATAAATATGCCTAGCAAGACGCTTTGTGCAAGAAAACCCCATCACTTCTATTCTGGGATTTGTTTAACTACGAGTCAAATCTTCCATCCACATCTTCCGATGGTGCTAGTCAGTGTTCACAGGATTGCACTCCCACCCTCATCCCTTTGAATTTTAGGCTGATAGTTTACATTGAAAACCGAGCAGATTCCCGGTTTTTCTCTCCCACCTTCAGCAAAGTGCCTGCTCACCCTCCCTTTGCAGAAAGTGCTCTGCTGTCACAGCCAGCAACTCCAAAACAAAGAGTTTTAACTAGACTCACTCCTTGGCACTAGCCGACTATTCAACAGAACTTAGCAGGAAGCCTGCCCTTTCCTGCATGCTGCTAATGCCCCAGAATAAAGCAAATTTGGAAGAAGTAAATGAAATTAAATACATGGATGCTGTCATTTCCTTTTTAAGGCTCGAGAAGCCCTGGAGCCCATTAGCTATTGACAAGAAGGGGACCCTCCAGATCCAGGCTGGATGCACAGACACTCGGGGAACAACCAGACCTTTGTTTATCACGTTATCATGTACGCAGATGTCATGAGGACAAGGGACCCAGCAGGGACCACACTTTCCGCACACGGAGAAATGTATTCCCAAATAAATACATATATAAATACATTATATCTAAGCACTTCATCCCGAGGAGGTCTGAAATAATTATTTCCAAGCCACACAAACCCCTCCCGTGCAGGCGAGCAGGGGGGAAGAGAGGGACACAGGGACAGAGGGACACAGGGACAGAGGGACACAGGGACACAGCCGAGCCCTTTCTCGCAGCTGGAGATGGAAGAAGCTGAAGGTACCGGTGGGTTTCGGCAGATACAAAGTTTGGTTTGGTTCACAACATCGCCACCAAACCGCCTGGATTCCTTGGATGGAGTGATTTTTTTTAGTTATATTTTATAAGCACAAACTTAGGAATTGAGAACTTTTTTGTTTTTAAACGTTTCTACGAGTTATAGGCATCACTAAATTCCCCCGCGGTGCAAAGTGTCCCCGCAGCACAGCCTGACATCCCTCCACCATCCTCGGAACCGGAGCCTTCACCAGCACCGGGGCAGCGGACGTTCGGGGGAGGCTTTTGTTCCCGGCTCCATCCCGGGGAGCCGAACCCCCCGTTCTCCGCCGTTCCCCACCTCTCCCCTCCCGAAGCGCCTCCACTTACCAGCTGCAAAGTGCAGAGGAAAATGAGGGTGCAGCGCCCGGTGCAGCATCCCATGGTCCCCGAGCCGAGGGCAGGGGCAGCCCGGGGGCTCCGCGCTCCGCGGCCCGGCCCGCAGCTGCCGCTCGCCGGGAGCGGGAGGGACGGACGGACGGACGGGCGGAGGGAGGGAGGGAGGTGGCGGCTGCTGCCGGAGCCCCTCCGGGAGCCGGGGAGGAGGCAAGTGGGGCCACAGCTTAAAAGGGCAATGCCCCGCCGGCGGCTGCCGTCCCGACTGCTGGCGGGGCTGGCGGGGCGGGGGATTCGCCCCCCCGGAGCCCTCGCAGGGATGCAGGATGCTCCCGGACAGAGCCCTCCCCCGGGGGCTGAACCGGGCAGCGCAGCCGGGGCAGCTCCTTTTCCCCCGGCGAGGAGCTGGTGGGGCAGCCCCTGATATATGTTTTTTCCTTGATGGGACGTTTTTCCCCAGTTTTCCCCCGTTTTTTGCTGGCTCGGGTGCTGGACGGGGGTGCCCGGTGCGTGCCGGGGCAGGGGGGTGCACAGGACAAGCTGTGTCTATAGGACACGGAGCCTATAAGGCATCCTAGGTGACGGGAATCAGGGGCCCCTCTCCCCCTTCCACATATACCCACCACCTTCCTCCTCCATACAGGTGCTGGCATGCTCACCCTACAAATCGCGAAGCCCAGAATTAACCTAAAATACAACCTCCCATAAAATTTGTCAGTCAAAGTGCACATGGAAGACAAACTCAGAAAGGGGGATAAGACAGGGAATTCTTTAAAATGCAAGCTTGTGGGTATTTTAATGTCTATATCCAGGCTTGTGTATGAATCACAGCTGACTAGTAGCAGAGGGATGTAGGGGAGCATCTCTCCTTCCAAGAGCTTCTGCTTGAGCACCATCTATGAACCAGACCCTGCATCTGTAGAAAACCAAGTCAGACTTCTTCAACTGCAAATAGTAGACTAAAAGAGAGGAAATTCAGTCTAGATGTGAGGAATAATTTTTTTACAATGAGGGTGGTGAGAGCCTGGCCCAGATTGCCCAGAGAAGTGGTGGATGCCCCATCCCTGGAGACATCCCAGGCCAGGCTGGACGGGGCTCTGAGCAACCTGAGCTGGTGAAGATGTCCCTGCTTATGGCAGGGGTGGGACTAGGGGAGCTTTGAAGGTCCCTTCAACCCAAACTATTCTGTGATTCCATGAAATCCATGAACACACAACCACTCCCTTTACACACCCAAGTCCTCCTTGTTGCCTTCCCCTCCAGAAGGAAAAGCAGGGTCCAGAAGAGACAGGATCACATCGTTGCTCCCTGCCCTACACGTTTCTGGTCGCGTGAGGAGCAGGACGCACAGCACACACTGTGACAGGGACAGACGTGTTGCTAAGCTCAACACAACAGGATAAGAAGCTTTGGGAGAGACTCATCTGATGAAGATGCCATCTCTTTCCAGTCTCCAGTGGCTCCAGCAGCTGCATGATGACATTTTGCTCTGTTCCTCTCAGGCTGTTGCTTTTTCCTCTGAAACAAGTCAGGGTTTCACTTCTGCCTCCAAATCAGGGTAAAACTTTGTACCTGAGTGACCATTTCCACTTTCCTTTTAAATAAGCCACGCTGTTTGGTACGGCGGTGTGAGGAGATGGTATCTGAAATGATACAGTCTCTGTCATTTTACTCGAGGAAAGCATTGCCTGACTATACTCCAAGGAAGCAGGATTAGTCTTAAAGTGCTATGAATGTTAAAAACCTTATATTAACAACATCATTGTTATTCAAATCAGCCTTAGGGAGAAACAGAACAAATAAACAAGCAAACTCTGAATGCCTGACATTAGGAGATAGACTCTGAATTGATCACAAATCCTACTGGTTTTAAATGGTAAAGTATATTGATCATCTGACCTATGCACTGTGCATAACCAGGATATCAATTAATGCAGTCAGATACAATAAAACACCATTTATTGTAGGTGAAAGCAGTACACCTAGAGAAGAAACCAATTTACTTCACCCAGAAAGCTGTGGACTGAAGAAACTTTGGCAGTATTTGTACTCCCAGGAAGATAGTTTTTGGATGGCAGAGGCAATAGGAACAAAGACCAGTTTATTTTTTAATGAATGCAGACAAAACATTCCTTACAAACTGCATAGGGAGGTCTCACTCTGCACTGTAGGGTCAGGCAACCTGAGTTCAGAATTCAACCAGGAGCTCAAGGCTGCCGAGAGCAGGCTGGGCTGAGGCAGGTTTGTGGTACGTGCTCTGGAAACTGCTGGGAACAGCATGTGAAAGGCTGAGTTGTGGCCCTGCAGGTTAGTACCTGTCCTTTGTGCTTTTTCTTTAGGTTTTCTGCATCTCTTGTACTCCCTCCTGCTTCTAAAAGCCTCCCGTAAGCATTGCTGTTTTCCAACTCAGTTGTACTGTTGTACTACAAAGGAGACTTCATGTGAAACGGCAAAAGGTATCGCTGCTGAAAGACCAGGTTTGACATAAACAGTATTTTTTCCGCCTGTACTTTTATCTTGATAAGCTAAGTAAAAGGCAACCCTGCGTTGGCTGGGACTCCACATGCATCTGAAAGAAAACACACTGACTCTCCTTTGCTTATTAAGACGGGTGAAACCACAGGGATAAGTAACCTGTATTTCAAAGAGAGAGACTTGAAACTCCCAGAGCCTGATCTTGTAATCATCATTTGTATGATCTCTTATCTGTGTTGGTGAAGGCCTGGACACACAGGGGATCTGCCTTTAAGCATCCAAGTGCCTCACTGGTTTCAGTGGGGCTACTCACATGTTGAAAGTGGGAAACTTGCTTCAGTACTGTGGTCTCCAACCTCTTCTGATTGTGGAGACCAGTGGAGGTGCATTGAATCTGAGTCTCCTGACAACAGGTTTGTTTTTTTGGTTACTCTTTGCCGGCCAATTAAAAAGACTCCTGCAGACTTCCAGAAAACCCGTTATTTCCATGAGATTCCAGTTGGGAATGATCCTCAGGTTCAAGTGATGCTTCAGAGACTAAATGTCCCCATTCTTAGCCAGTGCTTGGATCAGGAACCTCTTCCCATCCAATTTTGATGTGCAGAGGGGGTTGCATGGATCCAGCTGCTCTGCTAGGGGAGATTAACCTGTAACAACAGGACCTTGTTACCTGTTCCTGACTGATACATCCAAATTAGTTCAAGAAGTCACAGGTTTACTTCAGAAGAAATCAAGAAACAAAGTTAGCATGCTTGAAACAAAGCAGCAGCATCTTAACACAGCTTGTTATCCCCCATATCCGCAGCCTCCTTGCTCTGACTGATCAAGATGGGCAACAGAGGCTAATAGTATTAGCTGGGGACACGTCTCTTCATAGCCCAAACCCTGTAATCGTCACAGCTGCTGAAAGCTATAGATGGTCTTACATCCCACGATACATGTCGGGTGCATTATTCCACTCCGCTCATTTATATTCACCTCCTCTCCATTTTAATAACCTCATCTGGGTCTCAGTGCCTTTACAGATGTCTGATCAAACGCGGTGGTGTCAGAGTACTCCAGCCTTTTCAATGCCACATCCGAAAGGCAAAACTTGCCTGTCCTGGAGCTTTACGGCCTTACAAGCTCATCAGCCAGCTCGCTCCCCTCCTTCAGGGCAGGCAGCAGCCTTCCCAAGGTGGCTTGTCACATCATATTTCTCTATCACAAATGAGAAGTAAAACCTGCTGCCCATCACCTGACTGATGGCAGCTTTCCACCACGCACAGCAATATTTCAAAGGGGACACAATCAAAACGAGCAACTGGAAAGTCTTCACGTAAGAGCCGGGTGAGCTGTGAAGCTCCCTGCCACAGGACACTGTGGATGCTTAAAACATACACAAGTACAAATGGATTAGGATAAATCATCTTCCAGGGAGGAGGAAAGGGCACTAACCTCTGTCCTGTCTCCTCAAAGGAGTAACTGGATGCAGTGACAGGACCCAAAGGCTGGTGACCAGGGGCTGCCACCGCTCACCTTGCTGTAAGCACTGGACTTTGTGATATCCCCATGTGTTTTACTGAAGAATTTTTACATAGAAAAGGATTGGTGAACCATCTAGAAAGAAAGGGAGATCATTAAAAGAAAGGCAAGGACTTTTGACCTTCTAATTTTAAACTTCTAATTTTTTAAAGCTCCCATTACCCCAGGGTAATAGCTAGAGAGTCGTTACAGAGCTCAGCTGCTCTGGGACTGAAGCCAGCTGAAGCCAAGGCTATTAAAGTAGAAGACCTAAGAGAGCTGGCAATAGCACAGACGTGTCCTCCCCCTCTCCAGAGGGACCAGAGAGGCAGAGAAGCACAAACCAAGCAGCACTGTGGTGGTTCAACCTCAGCCGGTGATGTCCAAGGGAACTACACTCTGCTCTTCCCCTCCTTTTGCAGCCCGGCGAATACATCACAGAGAAAAACAGCCCTGTGAGAGCAAAGCACAATGGTTTAAAAATTGCTCTCATCACTACAGAAGGAAACAATTTCAATGACTCTTATGCTTTGAAATGGTTCCCCACCAGCCCAGGGCAACCTGTAAAATTTATCAGAGCTGCTGTGTGAAATCTGCCATTTTCTCTCTGATCCCTGTGAAGTCTTAGATGTTGGAGGGGAGGCGGCTCCTAATCAGGCTTTTTGGCATTTCTACACCACCGTCATCTACATTGCGCTTTTGTAATTCCCTGATATTAACTTGCTGAGCTGCACGACAAATTCTCATCACTTTGCTGAGCTGGTGATGGACGGCAGAGGTGGAGGGGAGATTCACCGAGCTCTCTGGTACATCAGAATAACAGCAAGGTGAACAATCTGCCCACGTCTAGTGGATACAGCTGCCTTGTTTGGGTGATGAAAGGCTCGGAGGAAGGAAATATGACTGGTATTGTTCCTCTCCCGGATCAAACACACAGGCACCCATTTACCACCAGAGTGGGGGCCAAGGTTCAAATTCACACTTTTACAGCTTTAATAAGATGCCTTGACAATTCTGCCATAACATCCCACAGCATTTCAAATAATTCTTCTTCTACTTCTCTGTGACTATAAAGGAAAGACACAAAGACAGAAACACCCTGGAACGTGCTGGTATTTTTGTCAGTCTGAGGAGGTGTCCTGTGCCACAGACCATCACCTCGGCAGAGCAGCACCGAGGAGCCTCCCTGTCCCCTGAAATCCCCCGTCGGTCGGATTTACAACCTGGAGGCTGAGAACACGAAACAACCACCAAACTACTTTGGGAAGAGATGCTAAAATTAGGGTCATGGTAGCACTGGGGATTGCATGTCAGCATTCCTGGGTAAATGGGCAGGTGCTTTCACAGGCAAGGCCTGTGGGGTGGGGAGGACGGGGAGCCCGAAGGGTTAATTCCCTCCCGAAAAGCGAGTGGTGGCAGCTGACACCCCAGCACAGCCCCTGCAACCCGAGGAGCTGGCACGACTGCAGCCACATTTCCAGCTGCAATTTCACTAGGCAGTGTGACCAAGGAGTAATTCAACGCAGCTGCCAAGGTCCATGGGTATCGATACCCAGTGATTATTCAAGGTTTCCATGCAACAGTTGCATTTCTCAAATGATGAGACAAAAAAAGAGCCTGAAGGGTGAGAGGAGTCTCCAATTTTAGGCACTCTCCTTTAGACAAGCTGCTTCTCCGTTTGCTTAGGAATCATTTTTTCTTCTCAAATGCTTATGAACTTCCCCAAGCCCATTTAACAAGTCTCATGTGATAGGACGGAGAAGAAATCAATAATAAGTTTCTTTTAGACTGTCTTTTGAAGGACACCCACAGCAGTACGTGCACGAGTGTACAGTGTCAGGAGCTGACGTATGTAAGTACTGCCCGAGGTACGTATGAAACGTGCAGTCAGAAGGGCTTCAAACACATCCATACACAAAAGAAATGTACTTTTCTGCCATGTTTTCCATTACATTCTTTCCAATCCCAGCCACTGAGAGCTATTACGTATTAAGAAGTCAGCAGTGTCAGTTGCCACCAGGTTGAAGGAACATTTTTTACACACTTTAGAAAGAATTAATTCGCACTTTTAGAAAGAATTAATTGCCTGGGAAATAAGCCACTTGAACCAGCCTCCCAAGGTTCATTCTGTGTATGCACAGACCAGATACAGGCAGCCGGCAGCATGTCCAGGCCTTTTCATCCTAGATGGCCACTTTGGTGGGTTTGAGTGACAATGATACAAACTGTGATGTGACACACACATATGTGACACTAATGCAAAATTAAAACTGTGTGTAGTAATAGCTGCTTGTCAAATAGAAGCTTTTGCTTTTCTGTTTGCTGTTTCAATATCAGAGGTAAGGCTTGCTGCTGCCTCATATGAAGACTTTCCAAATTTTGTCTCATTCCTGAAATGAAAAAAATGTGCATCTGCAGAATTTCTGACGAGGGTCTCTAAATCCAAGTGGCTGCTTAAGCTTTTCTTCAGCTCTGGCTACGCAGAAACATAATGAAAGGATGTCTTAGTAACCTGATTGAGGGTAGAAATGCAGACATTAAAATGCAAGGAGGAGTGGGCACGGTGAGCTCAAATCAGAAGTGAATTTTCCATAAATATGCAGTGGGAGGATGGGGGTTGATTACTCTCCTGATCTTGTCTGTGCTTTGAAGAGCTGGACATGAAATTCAGCACCAGCGGCTGCGCTGCGTGATCCACAGTGTAGGCTGGACTCCTTGTTTTAGCCGCAGGACTAAACTCCTGCCTAAGCTCCAACTTCTCTTGCCTGATCACCAGTTGGGCTGTACCGGTAATCACAGATTTTTGCCAGTGTCAAGTTAAACGAGGAAATGTATCAGAAAAGCCCTTATATACAGGTTTCTAGCTGCAGAGGAAGGACAAAGTAAGGTTCCCTTGCACAATGAGAGCAAAGTGATTATTTTATTAAGTGCATGTGGCATTTCTATAACCTAATGGCAATATTCGTTGTAGCTGGGTAAGACTGCTATGCTGTGGCTGCCAAATGCAATGAATATCAATAGTCCTGAATGCTATAATTAATTAAAAAATCTTATTTATTCAGCATAATAACAAATAATAAAAATTAAACATTTAATAACAACTGCTGTTTCATCCCATGGCAGAAAATATTTCACATTTTCCTTTTCTAATATTTTTAATGTGACATAATGTTAGTAGGAATCAGCCTCTGTCAAGATTTACAAAAATAAGACACCCCCCGAAGTCACTCTGATTTCTTAAGCCCATTAAGTTGAAAAAAAGATTGATTCTTTGGTGTCTTGGGTGACAACCTGCTCATTACCATTCACAGGGTGCTACCAGACCACGCAACCCACAGAAATACCAAAAAACCCTCCAAGAAAAGGGGGTTATCACACTCCCGTCCATCGATGAGGCTACTCATGGGGCTAAAAGGGCTGAGTTTGGGGTTTTATTATTATTCACACAATTATAGTTACATAAGTCATGTGTAATGACAACACAGAACTTGAATGGTGACATTTATCACGCAAACAGGTCTATTCCTTGCTCCTTCCTCTTCAGATTTATTAAATAGATTTATCTAACAAGGGTATCTAGGTTTCCTTTTGTTCCCCCTCAATTTAAGCGCTGTGACACCCTGCACATAACTCTGATATAGTGCCTAATCTCAGGTGTGTTGGGAGAGAAAAAGGCCATAAAAATCCACAGCTTCTCAGTCCACAACAAGTGCTGCTACTACCGAGTATGGTATTCAGCCCACACAGGTGTTAAAAAACAAGTCAAAACAGGGTTTTGTTGTTTCTCCTTTTCCTTTAAGATTTGAAGAGTTATGAGGAATCACTCCCAACCCCTTACTTCTGCTGTCAGCTATTCTAGAAGATATTTTTTCAGTTATTTATGTGTAATTTATACTGAGTGGTAGTGACACTTCATTATACGTCAGGGACTGCAATATTTAAGAGCTAAAATCAAGTCTTATTAACAGATTAGAAAGGGTCCAGGAAATCTGTAAAACAGGAAAAAGTGAAAATGAATGCTCTTTGCTTTAAATCCTCTTCCAGAGACTTTTTTTTTTTAACCTAAGAAGTTTCAAATCCATCATTCAAAATCATTCACCTAAAAGCAAAATTGCATACTAGGTAGGTTATCTTAATAAGCTTTCACTTGCTATCAGCCTTCCTCACTGCAGTTGTGATGCACATGTTCATGAAATCTTTGCAGAATTGTGCACTGGTTTTTTTCTGTGCTCTCAAATCGGACTACCCTTCACATGTTTCAGTATTATCCTTTCATAGCCATATAAAATTATTTATATCTGAAAAATCTCAGCATGGAAAACAGCTCAGAGACTGTGCCTACTTATATTTTATTATTTTATCCCGTAATTTTTTCCTTATTGTCATTTCATATGTGCTTGACAGTGAGCATAACAATCATAACAATGGCAACTGTGCTAAAAATATTCGTAATGTAGTTTCAAGCTAGGATCAATTCACAACTAGAGAAAGGGAAGAAGTAGGGAATACAATGCAGGATGCCTTTGTAAACATTTCTTGTTGGCATTATCTTAGAATAGATATTCATCACACATTGCAGAGATGGGAAGAGAGCTATGCACCCATCCCAAATTCCGGGGATGAAGCAAACTGGACCTGCCAGGGAATGGCGTGCATTATATTTGCTTGCTAAGAAAGGCAAATGTTTGTGGCTTCCCTTCATTCCTATGGAAATTCAGATAGTCCCATCCTGCAGCCTTTACTCATGTAGGTAACTCTTTGCTTCTCTTTGTACATATCAGGGTGAAGATGACTCGTGGTTCAGGAGAAATCGCAATATTATTACTACCATGAAAACAGAAGTGCTGTTTTGTGCTTCTTCAGTGACAGTGATTCTGCTCCCAGAAGGACAGAGCTGCCAGTGCGAGAGTTTGCTGCCCAGCATGTGAACATGCATGTTTGGTAAATTAAGGCCATGGGAGGAATCAGTCTGCTACTTCTGCACCAACACGGATGGAAAATGTTGCCCAACACTGCTCCCCTGAGGCTGCCAGCCCAAGTATTGACCGTGCAACGTGCGCCCTTCCAGACCCACGGCAGAACCACCACCAATCACCGGACTTTCTACCAGTTATATGGAAAAACTAAGATTAATATTCTCATTAGGCACTATAAAACAGCGTCTGTATAATGGGAGCCTCATTGCCCATTAGTTCATGTTTCCTGGAAAATAATGGTGCTTATCAGAAAACTTAACTGGAAGAGCGAATTATTTAAGCCGAGTTTGCTTTATATTTTGTACACCCCCTCCGTCCTTCATACACAGGCACATTTAAGGGTCCATTATCTTCTCATTGATGCAAGGGGGTTACGTATGTAGCTCCCATTAATGGTAATGAAAATGGCTCTTGTTAATCTCCTGTGCACTGATAGTAAGATAATAGCCTACTTATTAAGTACGAAGGCCAGGTGAGGAGTTGCACTCAAAATGAGGAGCATATTGTCTCAGTGGGATTCCTATGGAAATGTTAAAGCATCGCTCTGGAGTTGATTATTAAAAAGAAATCAGCGAAGAGCATAAATGTACCATCCTGGCACATGACTCCAACCACCACAGAGCATCTCCAGGTGCTCTTTCCATCCCCTAACACCTTACAACACCTTTGGGGAATATTTCTGGAGATCAATGGATGGAAAAAGTCCTCCGAGACCAGGTGAAATGAGGTTTGTGGTTTCAGACCAGCCCCTCAACCTCCTCTCCCTGCCTTGGACAAATGTGCAGCCTAAGCAACACCCCCCCGGCTCACAGAAATAACTGATTAAAAACAAAAAACACCCTGCAACTTGATGTAATTCACCTTTATGACTAAGTTTTCCTCAGAACTAAACCCCAAAGTGTTCTAAACCCCCCTAATGTGGGTTGTTTGGTTTTTTTCAGTCTGAAAGAAAGCAGAGTGCACACCGACGTTCATCGTAAAGCTTTATTTCGCTTTTGCTTGGTTGAAATAAATCCTTGAAGTCTGATAATTCAATATTCTGTGCCTTTCTTCCCTACGCGCTAGGGCCGGGGCTTGGGCCGAGGCCCCGGGGCCGGATTCCCGGCCCCGGGGCCTCGGCCCAAGCCCCGGCCCACAGTACATTCCTTCCCCGGGCAGCAGCGGGTTAAGGCGGGTACCCACAATCCCTCACGGCCCTGCAACGTCGCCGGCCGCGGCAGGGGCAGCGGCTGCGCCGTGAGGCGCCGGGCGGGACCGGCGGTGCCGCGTCAAGACCGCCGGTGCGTCCCCCGGCCCCTGCAGCTTTTCCCCGGGCTGCGGCCCACTCGTTCGGACCGGTTCGTGCCCCCTCGTCCCCCGCCGCCATCAGCCCTTGCTCGGCCTCGGCGCCGAACCTTTCCCCGGGCTGTCACCCCTGAGGGAAAGCAGGAGGTACCGGCGCCCGGCTGGCGTGGCAGGGAGGAGGCCTGAACTCCTCTTCACGACGGCATTTCCTTCCTCTATTTTATTCATCTCTTTATATATACGTATTTTTTTTTTTTTTCCTAGAAAGGAGTCACTGGTGCGGTTGCCGGGGATCGGGCCATGTTCTGAGGGAAGCCCCCAGGACTCAGCTCGGATCCAGATATCGCAGGTGTGCGTGAAGAACTTGCCCTCCTCGCATCCCCCGTGAAGCTCTTGGTAAGGCGGCGGTGCTTTGGAGTAAGCAAACCTGCACGGCTTTAAAAATATGCAACAGTTTCTGGTATATATTTGAAAGTGAACCCATGGAGGGGGGTGACAATGTTTGGTTCAAAGCTTTTCTTTGGCTGATGAGGCCTCTGTGGCCTTTTTGCCCTGGTGAGACCTATAGGGAACCTGCAGGACCATGAAGTCATGCAGACCACGTCAGCTGCTTAATCTTCATCTACTCAATTGCAAAGCTCTTTACAGGTTGGCTGTGTGAATTTGCTGCTACATCAGAGAAGCAAAGTCCTATCACAGCTCACTTCCACTTAAAAGTATCAAGTGTTGCGTCTGCCTTTTTGCTTGCTTTTAGCAAGCTAAAGATTCCTAACGTGGAAACTCATATGGTGCATCTCTAGTTTTTGTTTTAGAAACAGATTGTTTGGGAAATAAGAGTGTGAGGTTGGTCTGTTTCCACCTTGGAATGCTTAGTCCAAAATATTGATATTCTCCAATGAAAACTTAAACTAAGAAGCTGGTGGCCTTAATGATCTTCTCCTTTTCTTGGATGACGTGGTGTGGATGAAGCTCTGCCTTCCCACCGGAGAGATGCGGTGGTTTGGTCAGGGAGCTTGTGGAACGGGCACGTGTTCAGATTGCAGTTGGCCAAAGTCTTTCTTTTAAAAGGTTTTTATCAAAAAAAAGGAAGTTAGTACAGACCCAAAGGCAGTTGCTTTCTTTGTCAGCTTGGAGATCTGAAATTTGTGCTCTATGAAATGGTGTGGATATTGGCTGCTGTAGGATCAATGTCTCTTTCTGCTCCATAAAAAATTCCTGGCTCGTGGAACTGGAGTGGGAAGAGGCTTTCCTGTTCAGCTCCAGGAATGATTGCATGCTGTTGAGGCTGGAATGCCTTTGGATATGTTATAGGCTGCCTCTGTTTGTCATTCCAAATGAAAACCTCAGAAAAAGGAGGAAAAAATGGTAAAGGAAGGGTAGCAATAAAGGGAACAGGTGGCCAGCCAAAGAGGGGGACCTTGTAACTTGTCGCTGGGGAAGCACAGAGTACAAAGAGAGTATAACAACATGGCAAAGAGGGACCCAAAGTGTGCACCGTTGTCTGTCTGGCTGTTACTTCTAAGTTATTTAGTTAATTTCTGTACCGCAGAGGGAGAATTTTCCCTTATCTTGCCAGTGGCAAATAGTAGAATTGAAGACGTGGACTTTGATTCATGTAAATGTGTTTATGGGCTCTGTTTAGGATCTGAGCAAACACGTTTTATGTAGTAGTGCCATCTCCCTCCTCACATGGACATAAGTAAGTTATATCAAATTAAATGTTGTTATTGGAATGCTGTTGTTTCTGTTTTCTGAAAGTTACACAGTTTCCATTTGATTATTGATAAAAATAATTCAGTTTTAGCTGGATGCAGGATGACTGGAAGGTTTTACTCACCAATAATTACAGTAACCTTTTCAGTCTAAACCACTTTTTTTTCACAGCTTATCTGTTTTTGTCTAGTACAAATTAATTAATATTGAAAGGCAGCATATTTTAAATGCCAGTGAAAACACTGTCGTGTAAATTACACAGAGTTAAGTGCTTGTCAACAAGATGTTTATGAAGGAATAAGTGCTTTAAATAAAAGGAAGTGAGTTCTGCCACAAATAATTTCTGTGTTTAACGGTGATAATACACAGGTACAATGTTGAGCTTATTTCTTTATGAATCATGTTGTCTTAGCTGGTCGTGCATATAATTGTATTTACTGTACCGCTGTGGTTGCAGTTCACAGGAAGGCTGTTGTGCTTTAATGATATCTAAAAAATTGATGGTAAAGTCATACGAATTTAATGTTTTCTTACCTGTAGCAGTTTTCTTTTTAAAATAGCTTTCCTTTTCTAATTAAAAGTGTGTTGTCCCTCCATCCCCTACTGGGTTTTGGCAATTGTATTTAATGCTTAATCATTTACCTTCTGACATTCTTGCAAGATTGTTAATCCTATGGGTAATTTAAGGATTTATGACTGTTTAGTCAAATAGCACAGTGAACAAGTGTCAAATACTTGCATAGAGGTGTTTCTGCCCCTCAGACCAGTATTTGATGAAAACATCAACCTGATATTTTTGACTGACCAAGAAGCTTGACATTTAGTAGTTGGTGCATTTCCTAGTCAGCCTGATGGCTTCTCTGTCTTTTATTGCGTCTCAGAAGTCAGTTTTCTGGGGTAGAAATGAAAGGATGGACTGGAAGTAAAAAGGAAGAAGAGATGTTATATATTTAAAATTAACTTAAATATCATACTGGCAAATTGGTTGGAAATGTGAATTCATTTTCTGTCTAAATTGCAGTATGATGTTGCACCCGACACTGTATTTCTATTAATGATGAGTGCTTTGTATACTTTCAGGTTTTCTAGGCGATGTACTATGTGTGAGTCACATTTTTAATTTTCCTACTGTGGATTTTATCTGTAGCTTGACACTGCTCCCTGCTCCTGTATTTCATGATTCATAAAAACTAGAGTAAGATGATGTGGTCTGCCAGTGAGACACAACTGTTGGAATTAGAATTGTCTTTTGTGTAAATGTCCCAATAATTGCCTTATTTTCTTAGAATTCATTTGCTAAGCAAACTGAATACTTCTGAAAAATCATTATTACTTTTTTTTTTTTTGGTATCTTCTAGTATCTTTTTCATCGAAATGTGCTTGTAAGGTACGGACCAACTTATCAATATGAAATTCTTGAATATGACTGGTTTTTTGTTTTTCTCCCTTTGTAGAATCATGGCAAGTCCAAGAACAAGGAAAGTTCTCAAGGAAGTCAGAGCACAAGATGAGAACAATGTGAGAAAATTATCGTCGTCTTTAGATTAGTTTTGTAGAATTCCATTTTCTTTTTACCTACTCCTGATATATGCTGCGGTCTACTACAGCTATCATCTTTATAGCACTAGTATGGCTAACTAATGGTAACATATACCTTTGAATATCTCGTATTTGTCTTAGTTCCAGTAAGTTTTGTATGTATTCTGATACACTGCCGCATATTTGGCACATCTTTCAGAAGTTCCAGTAATGCTGTAACCCCCAGAGTCTGTTGAACATGTGATGTCTTGGGCACAGCTTAATTAAAACGATCTATTTCAAGGAGGTTGATTATACACCACCTTGAATGTGACAGCCCATGGACAGGCTCGGTTTTATTTCTGTCAATGTATTAAACCTTGAATGGTGATTCCAATCATTAGAACTTAAGTTGTTGCACTGTATGAGCAGTAACGCGATTTTTAAGAAACACGTCTGTTTAGATCTGCTAGCATTTACTGCCAGGCTGTAGTATGACTGAATTAATGTTCCAAACTTTCAATATTGTATCTTATTTTGCCAAAGAAACTTCAGTAATTCAGTTTCGTTACTTTCTTATCCTTCAAGACAATATGAAAATGAAATCAAGTTGATCTCTTTGCCCATTAATTTTAACACTCTCAACTGTATTACCTCACTGGTTTTTGGTAGTCACTGTGGTAATTTTTATTTTCCAAGTCAGGCAAGTTATTGAGCATTTCTTTTCATGCAGCATAAATAAATATTTGAAGGAATTTCATGCTGTCAGGGAAGGTGTTTCCAAACACTAGGAACTCTCCCATCTAAAATTATTTTCTGTGTGTAACGTTTTCATTATTTTACTTTTTGAGCTGTACAGTGGAAACTTCCCATGGATGAGTAGTGACTGAGTGTTAGAGATAATTATTTTTCTCTCACAGGTTTGTTTTGAATGTGGCGCATTTAACCCCCAGTGGGTGAGTGTGACCTACGGAATTTGGATATGTCTTGAGTGCTCAGGAAAACACCGAGGCTTGGGAGTTCACCTCAGGTCAGCCTTTCAAGCAGACGATGGGTTGGGTACCTCAGGGTTCATTATGGTTGCAAACAGAATGTTTTGCTTCAGAAGGATATAAATGGTCTCAATTCCAATATTTCACTGTCAGTTTTGCTTCGTGTTCCTCTCTAAAGTGAGCGATACTCTCTGTACCTTGTCTGTAACTAGGTGGGGTGTGTGCTGCACCAGAGCTGCTGTGTTGTGCCCAGTTCTAGAAAGTAATGTCTCTGGCTGCGTCTGGAGATTGCACGGTGCTCCTGCTGATATAGCAGGAAATTCTAACAAGCTGCGATTTTAATTTTCTTAAAAAACTGCGTTTCAGTTTTGTACGTTCTGTAACCATGGACAAATGGAAGGATATTGAGCTGGAGAAAATGAAGGTGGGAGGTAATAGGAAATTTCGAGAGTTCTTGGAGTCTCAAGATGACTATGATCCCTGCTGGTCAATGCAAGAGAAGTACAACAGCAAAGCTGCTGCTCTTTTTAGGGATCAGGTAAGTTCAGTCGTGTGCATGTTCTTACTCCCTACTATCTGAAAATATCAAAATACTTTGTGAGCAGCTGTTTTTGAAGTTGTGGGGGAAAGCAGCAGCCTTTTGAACCTCTGCAATGGTTCTTTAAAAACTGGCAGGCCTATGAACAAATAAATTAGTAATTGTAATGGCGTTATCATTTTGTGGAGGTTTGGAATCTCCAAAAATGAAATGACAAACAACTCGAACTTGTGAGCTTAGAGATTTACAAGGCTCCTGTATTTTTATGCTAATCCTGTCACAGAGGTGGTGAGAAGGAACATTCTGTGCTCGCTGGGATATTCATACAGCTTTCAAGTTTGTTGTGTATGTTGTCTCTGCATCTTTAGAGGGGAACGGGAGATGGTTGGCTAAAGTGGAATATTTTGATGAAAGGAAGGAATTCATAAGTTCTGTGCTGTAGGCCTTTTGGTATGTGAAATGGCATTACGGAGTTCCTATGGCAAGGCCCTTGGAAATTTTATATTAACTTGCTGATGTTAAGACTTGGATTGGAGGAGCGGTATGGGATGAAGAGATGAAGTTCAGGTCCTTTTTTTGAAGGAAGCAGAGAGAACATTTATATTCCGTGTATGTGTTTTAGCCACTCTATGCTAGTGTATAAATCCAGCTCTTTCTGTTCCTCTGTTCTGTGATTAGTGCTTACACCTCTATTACTGTAGTCTTTCCTATTCAAACCAAAATTGCCTCTTTGAAGAAGTTGCCTAAAATCAGCTGCCCGAAGTAAAACCAGTGTTCAACATTACTAGCCCGAGATTTAGAAAAAAATCCGTTTATTGTGAAAACAAATGAATTGATCTATGTAGCTGGCAGAAAATTGGAAAAATGACTTGTCCTCACTTCAACAGGACCAGTGTATATTTTGTATGAAAACTCTCACCCAGCGTTCTGATTATTTTCCTACCTCTTCTAGGTGGCTACAGTAGCCGAGGGCAAGGAGTGGTCCATTGAAACGTCTCCTGCCAGAAACTGGACCCCACCTCAGCCTAAAATGTCTCTCTCTTCCACTCATCGGTGTGTATTTCTGTTATCTAATGTCGATATAGGAACAGCAGGGTCCAAACCTGAAGTTTGAATGTCTGCTGGTTTTATTCTGTTGATGGTGTTGTCTGAACAAGCGTTTATTTTGTGGCAGTTAAGGAATACAAGGTGTAGCAGGGCTTTATTTTCTCTAATAATTTCCACCTCCTGTGTCTGAGTCTTAAACCGTGGCAGGGACAAGTGAGCAAGAGCAGAGGACAAGCCATGCTGGTTTTATCTTGACTTGTCATGCACCTGAGACTCGTCATTGTGTCAGTCACGCATAAGCGCAGTCACCACGCTGTGGTTCCAGTTTGTGACCGAGTGACAGGGAGGGAGAAACAGACTTTTTCCTTATGCTGCTAATTACTAATGGGAAGCATCAGAGCTGGACTGCAGCAGTTTTGTTTTTCTGCATTTGCATGTAGTGTTTGTGATTCTTTACACTAAAGAATCATGTTAGCTGAAAAAGCAGTTGTAAATCAAGCAAACAAGCGCTTCAAGCCTGGCCGTCATCCAGCAAGTTCTACTCCTAGTCTGAGTAGCATGGTCTGGGTCTACTCCTGTGTTACTCAGTCAGTACTCCAGTGGCTTTTAGTGGTTGCATTAGAGTTTCCTGCTTGGTGGACAAAAGAAATAATCAATTTTGCACCTGCATTATGAGGATATATGTCAGACTGCACTGCTGAGCTAGTGCGTTTTGCTTTATGCAGTCTAATTCTGAAATCTTTCCTTTCTATAGCTCTGCTGGACAATCTCAGGCTGCAACTGCCTCTTCTGACAAGGCTTTTGAAGACTGGTTAAATGATGATGTCAGCTCCTACCAAGGGTAATGCAATATTTATTAAATTTTCAAGTGCCTCATCCTCGGGTGTTATACTACAGCTGCACAACTGTGATCCCAATTCACTAGTTAGCGGTTAAATCTTGTTTACTGTTAAAAATATGTTAATAACATATGATAAAGGGTAAGAGGAGGGAAAGTGACTCTTAATGCATTTGTATTACAAAAATGTTTGAATAGCATTGAACAAAGAGCTTGTAACTGTAAATGGTACTGTGGTGGGTTCCTAACAAGGGAATTTTTAGTGTAGATAGTGTCTTATAGTGATTTGAGTTAAACAGAAGTATGTCTAAAGCTGTTTACTTCTTTCTTTCTGATTTTCGTGTATCTCTTCATGAGGATTTAGTCAGATTTCTGGTATCATGATCTGTTAAACCTGGAGAGTTATTAAGGCCACATTAGCTTGCATAGCAGACACTTTAATTTGCAAGGATTCACCGGTGGATCCTTGTTGGTTTCATGTCTTTATGAAGCGAGTGGGTTTGTATTTTGCGTGCCAGATGCATAGGACTTTTTTGCAGGTGTATTTTAAAGTCTGTTAAACAATTATCATTCTTTCATGCATTTCAGGTTTTGTGTAATTGTTCTAATGAATTCATGCTAATACAGGTACTGTTTATTCATTTTCTTATGGTAGTGGCCAAGAGAATCGCTATGTGGGGTTTGGAAACACAGTAAACCCTCCAAAAAAAGAGGATGACTTCCTGAACAATGCGATGTCTTCATTGTACTCGGTAAGGAAATGCTTGAAGCTTTCTGTGACCCCAATTATTATTTTGTTCTGTTTTATCCATTTATGGGATGATATAAACAGAGAAACTAAAGACTGCAAGTAGATCCAGAGAGATGTAGAGTGTTGGTTGTATTCTCAAAGAGTGAAGAAGATACTGGTACACTTTAAAAGGCAAAATGAAAGGAGAACTTCACCAAAGCTTGGGAATTATGGCTGGTGTCAGTCCATAGAAATAAGGAAATGAGGATATAGCAATGGATTGAGAACTAATACTCAACAGGGCTTGGAGAAAAAAAAGTAATTACCTGTTGGGAATAGTAGTTAGGCTGGTGATGCTCAAAATAGATTAACCATATTAGGTATGTTCAGTGGAAAACAAGTGAAATGTGTGTGTACATGGGTGCCAGAAGCCCTGAGCAGCAATGAAAACATTTGAAATACTTGTGACGGGGTGTGAAGAGATAAGAGCATATGGTTGAACAGTTGTCATGATTAAAGTAGAGATAATGAAGGACGTGTTGTTGAAGGAAAATGGGAATAAAGTCAGAGGCAGTCGGGGACATATTGGTGCTGCAGAGTAACAGTGCAGAACAGTATGTGGGATTTGGAGTCACTTTGAAATGCAGTAAAGTTTCCTACCAGGGTTAGTGGCCGTTAGTCTGTAGAGCCTGAATAAGTCTGAATATCCACACCAGTTTCCATTGTTTGTTTGTTTGATTTAAATATAATAATTTCACTAGAACATAATAGAAAAAGGTAACGCCTGAGCCTTTCCATGGTAATCCAGGTGATCCCGCAGGGTGCTTAATATGGGTCTGCTGAGTATTTTCTAGGTATGTCATAGATTGTAGGCCAGAGAGTTCAGACTGGAGCCCACATCTGTAATGGACTGCACATGTGCTAAGGCAGCAAGGGAGAGATGACACCGTGTTGTCCAGGTTACTGTTAACCATCATTTGAATCCGAGATGTCATTGGAACATGACTCAAATGCCATCTTGTGACCACAGGCACACACTGCAGTGCAATTTTACGGCGTTTATTATAGTGAGAGTGAATATTTGCATGTGTATTCATCCTAGAGAGGAAACCAATTTTCCTTCCACGGTGTGTGATCATTTTTCCCCGTGGGTGCTGTATTTATCTATATACGTTATTTTCTGCTGTTGCATATCAGAAGGAGCACTTTCTGTCGAATTCACACAAACCGCACTGTCCAAGTCATCCTGTAAAGAACAGGTGGAATTGCAGTTTAGGTTTGTCCTGAGTCCTGTGAGACTCATAAAAGCTACAAGAATACATCACTTCATCACTTTGTCATCTGCAAATAGTGACAATTATCTTTTAGTCTGTCAGCATGACACAAGAAAAATAACTAATGCAGAGACTTCAAAAGGATAGGCAAAAATATTTTTGCTGCTTTTTTTTTTTTTTTTTTAAGAGACGTTCCCTCAACCTAAATATGTGGTATAGTCCAATTAAATAGAAGGGGTAATGAGAAAAAGATTCTCCTTTTTACAGCCTTTGTATGGAAATTACCCAAAAGGTAATATGTTACCAAAACATCCATGCTTTAAACAAAACATACACACTTGGTGGAAATGAAATTGATAAAAGGCAGTGGTAGACCCAGATAATAACCTTGCATTTGTAGAGCCATATTTAAAAGATTCTGCAGCACAGCTTAAAATTAATTGGTGATGATCTGCAAGGAAAAATACCTGTATCTGTTTATTCCTTCATTATTATGTACAAGGAGATTTCTCTTCAGCTTTTTCCAGGCACACATTTTAGCTGCTCCTTGATGATTTTTTTTTTTTTTCTCCTCCATCCAGTCCCTACTTGTTGAAGAGCCAGTCTCTGTTTACTAAGGCTTTAATGTCTTCTTTTTGCTCTTACTTCCCTTAAGGGACGGAAGATTTTTTTTTATGTTGCCATTTTTAGTAGGATAACATGTGAAGCACTCAGGTTTGTTCAAATTGCAGCTGTTTTGACACAGATAATGGAAATTCATCACTATATTACAGTTAAATGAGAGACTATAATTTTTGCTTAGTAGCGAGTAGTTTTTATGACTCCAGGACAAGCTGTACTAGAGGAGATTTTGACTTAATTTAATGTGTAAGAGTGAACACTTGGTTATTCACAATTATTATTCACATGTAGCTTACAACATTCTCACTTTCTTTAAAGGGATGGAGCAGTTTTACAACTGGAGCAAGCAAGATTGCCTCAGCTGCTAAAGAGGGTGTAAGTAAACTAAAGATATTTCAATGTAACTCATGTTCTGTTAGTGTTCTAATGGGGAGGTATCTTTAAAAGTACTACCAAGAAAAACTAAACTCTGCTTTTTGTGTATTTTTGCCTATGGCATATAAAATAGATGCACATTGAATGCAGATCTCTGCTTTAACTGTTCCTCATGTTTCTGGCTGGACATTTTTGTAAATATGTCCACTGGATGGAAGCATCAAGAAAGAACTCAAAAAAAATCTTTTGTTTATAAAGCAGAAATTTCATTCTATGCCAAGTAAGGCCAAATTGCATTCCTCAGCAGGAATTGAATACCAAGTTACAAATTGCTGATGCTTTTATATTTTTCCCTTCCTTTGCTCTCTAACTACAGCATTTTTGTCAGTTTAAATAGGAAACTTGTTTGGCAGAACTTGTGCCCAGAGGGGCAGTTTGGGAAAAACTGAGGCAAGGTCTTCATGCTCTGTGTGTTCTGCAGGTTTGCACACTTAGGTGACAGTTATTCAACTAACTGCAGACCAAAACCAGAGGAATTAAAGATCTATTAAATTTTAAGTAGATGATGGTGGAAAGAGATTTAAAGTTTTTTTTGTGGAAATAGTGCATTACAACTTTTTTTCAGTTTTGTTTAGTAATTCTTCCAAACTTTTATGAGCATAACAGTCACCCTTTAAGCAAAATAATTTGGGTGACATTCTGAGAGACAAAAATATTGATACTCACCTGCAGTGCCCCACCAAGGTCTAGTCCCTGTTGAAGACTCTTCCTTCCCCTGTTGTCAGTTGGGAAAGGCTGGTGCTTTCCCAGAGCAATTGGGGGTACCAGAGGTGCTGAGATGGATATTCTCTGTTCAGTGTGGAATTCTGGCACAGGTCCATTCGTCTTGGAGAACATTTGGAAATGTGTGTTTACTGGGAATAAAACCTTTAATTTTTAAACTTGAAGATATTTCCTTTTTTTTTTTTTCCCCATAGGCTACCAGATTTGGATCTCAAGCAAGTCAAAAGGTGATTATAGATTTAGTTCTGTCTTATTGACTGCAATTGGCTTTAAATATTATGTATTTGCCTGCACCAATTCATTTAGACTTGATCGTCAACAGACCAGTGTGTTTATCCTTCATGGTACACAGTAATTTTTAGGTTTTAGTTTTTGTTTCTGTGGGAATTGCAATCAACTGCAGTGATCAAATTAAGCAAGAAATAAACAGTGATACTCTGCTGTGTACAACTGTCAGATACATTGGAGAAGCAGGAGAATGAAATGCTTTAATTCATGCTTGCAGATTTAAAAGACCCTTATTTTTGTGAACCTTAAATGTGGTCTATCTGGAAGTAGTATCCTTTGTGATGAAATGTCATGCAAGCCTTCTTTCCATTGCTAAAGCCTAACACCATATTACAAATGTGAACTGCTTAATATTGTTATTAAATTAACTTGCTTGTGTGCATTTAAAAAAGTAGCAAATACAAAAGCATTTCCTCTTTCAAATTAGGGTTAAACCAGAGACAATCGGACCTGAATTGCACAGAGCTCTGACATAAGCAAGATCTGTTTGCATGGAGAAGTTTTAAATTCAAATGTAAAAATGTGTAAATTAATAGTATTCTTAATGTGCCCGAGTTCTAGTGAGAGAGGGCTTACGTGTATTAATATATGATACGGTTTTACTTTGAACTGTAACTCTTCCTGTACGTGGAGTGTTACCCTGGCTGCTTTCTGACATGCATATCAAACAAAAGCGAAGCTGCAGGTGTTGGTGTTCAAGCAGCTATATGGGTAAGATGTTAATACTACAAATCACAAACCAAACTTGAGCATGTGTTGCAACCAAAATGTCTTGTTAGAGCACCCAGACTTGATACTTGGAGGCTTTAAAGTATTTGCTGCTTGGCTTATGTAAGAAAAAACAAGTGTTCTACAAGTCATCTTCTTTCACTCCTTCTGGTAGTTTCACTTTTAGAAAACTGTTTATTTCTTTAGTATTGTTAGCAAGTGTAAATATAATATTGAGTGTGAAAAGCTCATTGCATCTACTGACAAGGACCACAGCAACATGGTGCTCAGTCTAAGCTGTTACTGAAGCTTAGCTTTTATTCCTCAAACATCTGATTTTTTGCTCTGTTGAAGAGTTTGAACATCTTTTTGATGTAATATATTGTTTAAAAGTATATTTGTTGTCCAGTGCCCAAACATATTCACTGTTTGTCTTGGCAGTAGATGTTAAAGTTGGAAAAGGTTCATGCTACTTAACTTGCCTGAAAAAATGCTGCCAATTTTTTGCTAAAAGCTGCTTCTACCTTCCTTGCTCTTTCTCTTGTGCTGTCTGGGTAAAGTTTTGGGGCTACAAGCAGCAGCCAGAGCCGGTAACACCCTCACGTATATTCTTGTGCATGGACTCCTTGTCACTGTTCGTGCTGAATATGTACATTTGCTCTTGAGCTGTCTTTCTTTTTTTTGCCTTAAGTCAAATCCGTTTACAATAATGTTATGTGTTTCATATGGTAATGTTTCTTCAAACCTATTTAAAATAGGTTAAATTGGATAGAGACACCTGAGCTCTTACTCTCAGAAAACGTGCTGTACTTTTGTCCATGCTCTTCACAAACACAGATGAGTTCAGGATCTCTGCACATCTGAGCCAGGAGTGCAGGATACCAAGAGCTGCCCTGGGGTGTTGTTTGAAGGCAGATTCTTTAATAAATGCCCCATTATATAGTGTTTGTAATGGTGGTTAGGACACTGTCCTAAATTCAATAGTAGTAAAGATAAAGAAGCACCCAAATCTTCCCTTTCCTTATTTACAAAATTTTGTGGTTGAGTAAATGGGATAATAGAGGAATTCTTCCTAATTCTAGCAACGACTTCACTTAGCGCATCTGAACTGTCAGTCTGAGTGTATTATACTCTCTATTATACAGCATAAACAATTTGCCAGGTTTAATAGACTGAAGGATTTTTTTCAAAGATGAAAAATCCCCTTTCTTGTTTTTCTTAAACATTTTCTAGCCTCACATCCAATGGAAACAAGCCATAAGTGCTTCATATCCACCTTTTTTACTAGGTGGAAACGGGGTCACCTTTACCTTTGTCTTCTCAAAGAACTTTTGAACTGGCGAGGAGATGACGGTGGTTGGGGAGAGGGAGATCCCAGCAGAAAGGCTTTTTAGACACCTGGGAATCTGCAGAGGAAAGATTTTCAAGGTGCTTCATTCCCAGGAAGAACAGGAGTGACGGCTCACACCCCACCCAGTGTTAGCGAGAAGATAAAACTCTTGGGAAATGAAAATTCAGGAGTCTTGATAAGATAAAACCCTTAGGAAATGGAAATTCGTGAATCTCTGCTGATGTTTAGGAATAATGTTTGGCAACCAAACTAGCCCTTTTAGATTAATTGGGCTAAATCAGAATGTAATCTGTATAATGTGGCAATTCTGAAAAAAAAGTTTAAATCAATCAAAGGCTTATTATTATAGTAGGGAAAGGAATGATTTCCAATGAAACATTTGCAGACCCTGCGTCCTTGTCAATATTGTCTTATGAAAGTAATTTTGTGGCTTGTACTGTGGGCTTACTTTTTTGTAAGATGCCTCTGAAGTACAATATCCATATGCATCTTGTTCTGGATTGAAATAGGTTTCTGAAGTTCATTGTTTTATCTCGCTGCAAACCTGGAGCTGTAGAAAAGATTACAAACATTTTTTGTCAGAGCTTTGCCTCTTGTGTAGAGCTTAGAAATAATTAGGCTGTCATTAACAGATGACAACAGCAGCACTGCAAGACAGAAGAAGAATTAGTGAAAAATTTGCTTAGAAGATCTAATTCTACAAGTAATTCCATTAGTAAGGAAAAATAAGGGTGGATGAGGTCAGTTCTTCCAAATTTTCAGCAAGGGCCCATCTTCTCGGCTGGTGCTGGTTGAACCATCGCTTCTGCTTCAGGGCAGGCTCAGCCTTAGCTTGGGCTCTGGGCAGCTCCAACAACCTGTTGCCATGCGCAGCTGGTTTAATTTCTTTTCTTTTAATGTCTTCTGCAGCACTGTACTGTGTGTGCTTTTCAGCTCATTCTGCTTGTACAAACCAAAGCTTAAGGCTTCATGTGTTTTTGGAGATAATGCTGAGAAATTAGTCTGCAGAAGACATCGGCTGTGGGTTTTGGTGTGTGGTTTTTTTTAAAGGAAAATATAACTGACTTTATTTTTGTTTTGCTTTTAAATAGGCATCAGAGTTAGGTCAGACATTAAATGAAAATGTTCTCAAACCTGCACAGGAAAAGGTAACTTTGGAACTAGTACATGACTTGCAGAATTTGGTTGTGCTGACTTAGGGAATGATCGTTTCCTCCTGCCACAGGTGCCCAGTTTGCAGCCTCCTTCTCTCTTCTCATATAAGCACAGTAGCAAAAGGGAAACATCAAATAGTTCAAGGCTGGTATGTTAGCAAAGAAATAATGAGGGTGATTCCCCCCCACCAATCTCTCCAATGTCCACAAGAGTCTGTTACATTCTTCCCAGTTAGATACTGTTTTCTAGATTCCATGCTTTGGAAGAGGGGACAAGATGAAAATGCACCCTAAATGGATATAAAAATTGATGTATAACAAAAAGAATGATTAGTACTATCTTGGAGTGTTAAGTTCCCAGTGTCTTACCCACCTGCCTGCCAGCACTGCTGAAACTCAATGAAGCATCTTTGAGCCGCTGTAGTTCAGCTGCTGCCTCCTTGGAGGCAGCAGAAGTTGGGGCAAAGTATAAATTTAAGATGAATGGGGCCAATTCATCATTAAGTTAACATGTTCTTGCAACTTTTATATTCATTCAGAGTATTCTGGCAGTCAGTTAGTACCAAGTTTTGCACATGTTAATGCGCAAAGTGTGCTCTAAAGTGACATTTTGTGTAGCTGTTCTAGTTGAGGTGTTGTTTCTAGAAAACTAGTTTGAAGCAGATTTTCATCTTCACAGCTGTTAGTGACCAAGAACATGTGGCTGATGGCATTTCCAACAGCAGCTGGAAAAAAAGAGCACAGGCTGACATGAGGAAGCATAGATAATCACTAGTGGGCATATACAAAAAGCAAGGCAGTCTGAGGAGAGATCACTGAGACCGCAGATTTTAGGCAAAGGTTCTCCCTAATGCCAAATGTTGCCTTCCTGTTTCATGTGTTGAAAAAAAAAATCTTGCCCATTTGGCATGCATTTGTTTTGTCCTTCTAGAATTTTGGCTTAGCTCCAAAATTTTGGTATATTTTCTGAGAAGGTGGTGCTGTATTCACCTACGTACCTTTTCCCAAATCATATTGGTTTTGGTAAAGCAGACTAATGGTGCTCTCGTAAGAGAAGCAGTGGCACCACTTTGGGATACGGATTAATTTTCAATTTGAAAAGAATGGTTTAATCACATTACAAAATAATTTCACTTGCCTTACCTTTATTAATTCAACATACTTTACATAGCATTCCAAATCACAGGAGAAGACTGTTTTCCTATTCCCTAGAATTATCTCCAACTTAGTTCAGAGGAATCGTTTTCAGGGTTATATTTAGGGTGATTTTTATTTTGCAGGTCAATTTAATGAGGAATGTTGCATTCTATATATTTTTTTTTAAAAAAAAGGTTTATTTCCCTTAGGATGTTGTGCTGTTAGTTCTAAATAGGTGTTACTTTCTGAAGTAGTTATTCACTGATCACTGCCTGGCACATAGATGGTCATGGAAAGTCACTTACTTTGGAACAGCTGCCACTTATTAATTGGTGAAAGACACCAATTGTTCAAAGTTCAGAGCCCTTTTAGTATTTAAATAAGAATGTATAGAAGATAGAGAATAAAATGGACCTGCTAGGTTTTTAACATCTCCAAACCACATTTTTTATATATATTAAAATATATTTATAAAATGTCACATTTTCAAATTGTATTGGTGTTTTTATGCACAGCATTCATGTAATGATACCTTTGTCAAACTGTAGTATATCAGTAGAAAATTCCCACAAACTTCAAATGACTGAGGTTAACTCCGTTAAAGATCAATGGACTTTATATGTAGTTTTCTTAGTTAGCTTTGGCTTAAGTATATTTTGATTTACTTTTAGTTTGAGGGCTTTTTTACACTGTTTTTTTTAGCTGTTAAGCCCAAGTAAGCTTGTCCAAAGGTTTCAACAGTACTTTATTTTGTGACTAATTACCAATACTTTGATTCACGTAGGTGAAAGAGGGGAAAATATTGGAGGAGGTGACCGTGGGGGTATCACAGTTGGCCAGCAAGGTATGAAGTGGCCTGCCTGCCTTGGAGGAGGCCAAACACTGAGCCAGTCTCCACATTCTTATGCAAAGTTCATAGTGAAACAAAACCACAACGCAGCTTTAGTCTCTTTGTGTTGAATACAGAAATTTTGAAAGTGGAATTTTTGATATGCAGGACTTGTTTTGGGATGTTAGAAAGCTGCACGACTGATGTTGTCCTTGTAAGAGTTTCACTGGGGGCACAATGAAGAGTTATGGGACAGCCAGTGTCCCAAACACAGAAGGAAAATATCTGCTAGAGAATATGGAGACAGCTCGCAGTACATTTGTGTGGTTAAACTTATTAATGTTCTGTACCTTTTTTCTTTGTCTTCTTTTGCTGTCGTTGCTTGGTAATGTGGTAAGTGTTCTCTACAGCTGCTGAGTACAAAAGTCCTGCACAATCTAATACCTGTTTTAATAACCTGTAAGGAGAGTCTGTCTTTCTGGCACTGTGAATCTGGAATCTCTATCATGTACCACCCTAGTGCCTTAAATGTTGGGGCTATTTGAATAAAATAAGTGATGTACCTTGTCCTGTTTAGAGCCTGGCAACTTCACGTCTGGTTTCTGGGATTCATCCTCTGTATCTGTGGCCTAGAATAATTACTTGCATGGGTGTCACTTCAGAATTTGTGTTTCTAATGCAACGTCATTGTGTTTTAATAACCCTCAAAGGATTCTCCGAGCAGTCACATTTATTCTGGAACCTGACTTTTGTCCTGTTTTACATGGGCAGTGAAATAGTACTACTGAAACGGGGCGAAGATAGTTTTGTAGAACAGTGGAAATATAAATACTAGTTACATGAGTCATAACATCAAAACATCAGTGCTGCCATTAAGTTTAATTTTATGTAAGGAGTAATTCCAGCCTTTTTTGCCAAGGAAGTCTAGGAGAGAATTCAAAATCTGTTATTGGCAATGATGGGTGAAAAAGCTGAACTTGACCTACTTTTCACATCTCCCAGCAGCACGATGCTGTCAATGTATGTTCTTTACATCAACCACGTACCTGCCCATCAACATGATTAAGTTGTGAGTGAATTTTTTGGATGAAATGTGTTCCCTTTATCTGAACAAGGGGAGGAATGTGTTGCGGCTTTTGCTGTTGGACTTGAAAGGCATGTTGGTTCAGTCCAAAGGAATGAAGTGTCTTTTTTTAACTCCAGGTTCAGGGAGTTGGCAGTAAGGGATGGCGAGACGTCACCACTTTTTTTTCTGGCAAGACAGATGATAATTCTGAAAGGTATTTTTTCGTTATTATTTTTTTTGTCTCTTTAAACACATAATTTTATTTCCTGCACGTTCTCTGCGGTATAGTAGTAGCAGGTAAATTTTAAATATGAAGAAATTGTTCTGTCTTTGCTAGTAGTCCTCCTGTATGTAATACCAGAGGAATTACATCTATTTGTTTATGACAGTTGTTAAACTGAGAACAAAATAGTGCATGACACCTTCATTTTAAAATTATTCCAAGGTTATATCCCCTCCCCTGGACCTATTAGTACTTAAAAGGCTGTTAACAAAAATCTGTGAATTAGAATATAAGCTTATGCAACTTGGAGCGATGTATTTAGTTCTTTTTCCTTTATCCTCAGGGCTTTTTTTAAGCAAAGGGCAGTAGTGTTATAGTTTTCTCTGTTTGTGGTCATTTATTTTTATTATATTTGTCATAACTAATTTATTTCTACCTTTGGTTTGTATTTTCCACCTCCCTCATAAAAGACCTGCTGAGGCCAACAGCTACCAGAACAGTGGAGGGGAGGGCTACCAGAACAATGCTGTGGATCAAAGCTTCTGGGAGACCTTTGGCAACTCGGATCCACCAAAAGCCCATAAATCTCCAAGCAGTGAGAGCTGGACCTATGTGGACAATTCCACCGAGAAGAAGAGCTCTGACAGCTGGGACGTGTGGGGCTCGGGAACCGTCTCCAACAACAAGAACAGTAACAGCGACAGCTGGGAAAACTGGGAGACCAACTGGGAAAACACGGGAGGGGAGAGCAAGACCAAAAAACCTCCCAAGGCAACAAAAAAAGCGTCTTCGTCTGATGATATGTGGGATAAACAGAACTGGTAGAACTTTGTTAACAGGGTTTTGCACAGCTGGGAAGGGGAGGCTGTGCTGGCTGATCGAGGGGGGAAAGTTTTACACGCAACTGGAGTATCTTGGTTGACCTTACTCATCTGTTACTTTTGTGCTTCCTGTTCGTTCTCCTTTCTTCTATCCCAGTTTAGGGAAAAAAAGTAGCGTCTGAATCTTTTATTACATAAAGGTGGCTCTCCCTTTTTTTAAAGATGGTGATAAATATATTCTCCTTGCACTATTGAAGTGACTTTCTTGACACGAATGTTCAAAGGAAAAAAACAATCAGTGCAAGGACCCTTTCATGGCACAGCCTTGCATGTGTAGGTTCATAGTTGTTCATCCAGCCCTCACAGAATTTGAGATGTTTAATGCAAACAAAGGACAGGGTGTGTCTTGAAAAGATAGCCATTAAATAAGCAAACTGCAGTTGAACAGATCTAGTTCAAATGCCTTATGGATTGCTCTGACCATATTAAATCTGGCAATTCAATATAGTCTTTAAGATACTTTTTATTGGAGCTTTGTTTTTAAACTTTGAGGTTTTTTTAGTGTTTAAAAACTTATTTTTCTCCCCTTAGAACGAATAAGGAGCCTAGAGCTAAATAATTATTTGCATTAACTCATAGTTTTGACCTGAGCTATCAAGGGAGATCCACAACGGCTCTACTTGCTCTTGCTTGATGGGTTCAGAGTTTGCACAGTCCAGCTCTCCTCACAGCCAAAATGCAAAGCTGTGATTTCTCCTTCCCCCACCCCCTTCCCCAGTCTGAGTATTTTATAGGGTCTGTTTTTTCTCTTTCTTCCTTCTACCCGTCTATTTTATCTCCTCTGATAAAAATGAAATCTTTCTGCTGCTTATGGCCTTTTGGACATCTGTCTGGCAACTTGGCAGTGAAACAAATTTCTAAAAAAGATTCCAGTAAGGAAAAAAAGGGGTGGAAAATATGAGAACACTGAGGAGAGGGGCTGGCAGCAAGCCCTTTTCGAGATAAGTAGATGTCTGGATTTAATAGTAAAATTTAAATTAAGCAGATGTTTTCCAAATTAATCTTTAGTATGTCAAACTGTATCTCTGTTTCTATCATGTATTTCTCTGCATATTTTTCAAGGATCTTGTTGGAGAAACACTATTTTGGAAACATTAGAAACTCCTTGTCAGCATTAAGGAATGGAATAGAAGTTTCGTCTCAGTTTTGATGCAACAAATTGTTCTGCATGACACAAACCATAACTTCTACAGAAGATATGTGACTTTAACAACGAAGGTGTCCTGTGTATCCCATTTGATTTTGGGGGGTGGGGTGTGAATGTACACTCAGCCCAAAACCAATCAGCTCACTTGGAAACTTTAAATCATTATATTGTTATGCAGTCTGCTTTACTACCAGCATGGTGTTCTTTACTGTGGACCCTGTAGAGGTTACTATGTACCTAAAAAGCCTTTTATTTTTGAAACCAGTTAATTTGTTCAAGCAAACAACCAGCCTAAGTTGTCAAAGTTACCTCAATTAATGCTTCATTTCTTTTTCTCTTCACAGGGGTTTTTGAGCTTGTAGTAATATCGTGAGGTTAAGGAAGGAAAGTAATATCAAGAGGTTAAGGAAAATCTATGAATCACCTCAAAAGTAGCAGATTTTAAAGGCTTAAGTCTAAGTAGCTCTATTTATAGCCCGATTCTATATTTCTATTAGTAGGATCTTTCAGATGGTGAACAGAATATTCTTCTGGTCTTCTCTAGCCCTGTCCTGCAAGAGTTGGGATTTCTTTTTGTCGCGTGGTCTCTGAAGCTCGTGCAGCAGGACCTGGAGCTGCTTACGGCCTAAGCTCTGCTCTAGGCTGAGTCTTGCAAGGTGCCTGAGACGTTCTTGCTGACCCGAAGGCTCGAGGGATCTCGGTTTCCAGTCCTGCTGGTGGTACCATTTGCAGACATTTACAGCCTGACTGTGAAACAAGGATTTTGTTCTGCTTTTTCTCGAGTTAGACCTTCGTCATAGCTTAACTGCATGTCAGACTAACTGGATTTTGGTGCACACGCCTCTGTTGCCTCCTCGTTGTCTGTCCGTGGGGAGCGGGTGCGTGTCCCTCGGCGCTGGGCGCTGTTGGTGCAGCGGCACCGTCTGCTCCTCGCTCACCGTTCGGCTTTGGGAAGCGTCGTGGCAGCGGTGACGGCAGAACGCAGCCCGTGGGCTGCACTGTCCGACTGCTGCTGTCTGTCTGGAGTGATGCGAAGCTGATTTAGCTTCCCGTGTACAAGGTTATTACGGTTTCTCTTTCATAGACCTCCTGAAATAGCTCGTAGCAGGATAAGTTTTATTTCAGTCCATTCAATCAGCAGTATTGTGATGTGGGTGCAAACGTTCTGCTCAGCTGTGTGGTTTACCTAGGAGAAAACTGGTTTATTTATACATCACTTGCAGCTATGATTGGCATGAGCCTTTTTTTTATTCTTCTGGTTTTATTTTTGTATCTCTTGAGACTTTATGTTTTAAATTAAACAGCCAGGGCCCTACTCAGGCAGAGGCCTCGGGTAACAATTTTTCTTCCAGTTGAGGAGACAATGACAGATCAGTTGCTGTCTCTCTTTTTGCAGTGCCGTAGAGAGGCAACAAATGCTACAACTCCCAGAAAGGTGTTAATGGAAGATACTAAAAACCAATATAACAATATAATGGCAGAAAGTGTAACTGCAGCCACATAACTAGTATACCAACTGGTCTTGGTTTGACAGGCTAATCGGTATTTTTTTTTTATGACTTGTCTGAATCTGAATGTTTTACAGTGTCTTCCAGAGGAGAGGATGAAATGAGAGCATTTTCTTTTGCAAAACCTGTTTTGTTGGATTTTACTTTTTTTACAGCAGATGGCTGGGAAGTTTCCACTGTTTGGCAGGATGCACGCAATCAGGTTGCACGTGTGGAACAAGTGTTCATGAATTCGACATTTTTTTTATCCCAAATTAACAATTTTAAGTCATACAAGCCAGTTGCCAGGAGGGAGCGCAGTAGGTGAAGTGATTACCGCAACAACTGGACATTGCAGTGTTTGGTTTAAATTTCCTCGTGTTTCAAACTGTTTTATTTATTTGTATGGCTTCAAATTTGGAAAATACAGAGCAGCTGGATTCCTCCAGGTAGGCTGATAGAAGAAAAACTTCAAGACATTCGAAGTGCCACTTCCAAAAGAGTGAAAGTCAGAGAATGTTCCCAGGAACTTAATCCTAGGAGTTAGGGATTGTTTTAAAATGTTTCGTTTGTGGCTTGAAACCTGTTAATTATTACGTTTCAAGAAGCGCTTGGGCAACTCTCCCTCGTGGTTGAAACCTCAAGGATAATGCTGCTGCTTTGATTTTCCAGGCTAGACTGTATAACATTCCATGGGTTCATAATGTATTTATCAGTGTAATGATCTGTGCAATAATTTAACAAATGTAGGTAAAACCTTTGTTGTTTAATCCAGGATACATTTAAAGATACAGTGGTCCTCTTGAAGAACAGCAGTCTACCAAGGTATTGCAGTTCTCGCTTTACTTTGGCCATGTTAAATTTCAGTAACCCTGTTGAGAAAGGCTTGAGCAATCAGTCATTTAAACAGAAATCAAAAAACATTTTGATGTCCCTTATTAGAGTTTTATTGTAATGGCTTAGTGACCTCTAGTTGTAGAGCCCTTTTTCATGCCAGCAGAACCTTGGTCAGCATGGAGTGCTGTATCTTTAATTTTCCTGATGTGTCTCTTGTGAAGTTCACAGGAATGGCAATTTCGGTGAACACTATTCATTGTTCTGTAGAGTGGTACCAGACTTGAACTGCAGTGTCATCTTTTAAGGAGCATTATAATAAAGCAAAGAGATATGGAGCAGAATGGTGTTCAGCCCTTTTTCAGGAAACTTCAATTGATTTTAAACCCATGTGTGTTAATAGAGAGTAGTTAGTTCTTACGGTTAACATCATGGCGTGAACTCAAAATGGGATGCCTCGTAATTAAGAAAGTAGGAAAGTATTGTTACAGTATGAGTATGGAATTGTGTTGTTGGAGGGGAGTAAGTGCCATTAACAGCGTGAATATCTCCTGAAGTGCTGGTGTTGTGCACGTTCTTCACTGCCAGTAATGAGAGAGAAAGGACGACTGAGCCAAACCCAGGGGTGTCAGCTTCGTAATTCGTTGGAGTTTTATAGTCTAAATACTAATTTCAGATCTATTTGAATCAGAAGCAGTTTTAAGACAACATTGGTTGCCTCCTTTATTTAAAGAGAGGTATAAAATAGAAATTAAAGTGGTTGCAAATAGATTTATGTACTCAGAGCTTTTTATTAGCTTGTCTACAAAGGCACTTACCAGAGGAGAAGAGGTGACTGTTAGAGCAGTTTTTCTTTCCAAGAAGCGAGATTCTGATGAATCCTTCAGCTGCTGGTGATGCTTCGCCTTCAGATTCCAGTTTCCTTGGTTAGCCAGTCAGCCACGTGAGTACTCCAGGTGATTCGTGACTGCGCTGAGCTTTATATAAATTTAAAATACGTTTTATTATGTTCTTGGTCAGCAGGACTGAATCCTACTTGCCTTGTAGAAGTAACTGTATTGATTTTTTGTTGTTGTTGTTGTTGTTGTTTTGTTGGGTTTTTTTTGTTACACAAAAGGTGGACATTTGGGTTGGGTAACGGCACTGTTATTATTCCACTGAGCCGCTGCGTCCTTTCTTGCCATAACATGCTGCGTTCAGGGCTGCTCTGTGTGTCGGATGCAAAGTCTTCAGCAGGGATAACTGCCGGTAAATGGGATCTGCTGGCTCTGGAGGGTTTTGGCCCTTGGTTCTGTCAGGAGATGGAGGCCAATGGCCTAGAAATGCACAAAATACCATAGAACGAAATAACGTGTGTTTTCCACTTCAGACTGAGCACAGTCAGCAAAAGCGGATAGAAAAAATGGAGTCTGTAGATGAGAAAATGTCACAGTGGTTGACTTGAGGGAGAACAGATCACCGCTACGGGCAAGACGTCCAGCACGCTGCCGTCTTTGTGCTCAGATCCCAGTAACGAGCAAGTTCAGCTGAAGCTGTTTTACCATTACGCAGCTGTTACGTGTGCCTTCCTAGCAGCCGCAGGCTCAGAAGATGATCTGCAGGTGTTTCCTGGGGTTCGCAGCTCCCTGATTTTAAGGAATTTTTGCTTTCTGAGGCGTCTGAGAGCAGGCAGTGGGGATGTGTCCTGGTTTCCCTTCTCACCTCTGTCTGTTCTGTAGGTTCAGCAGCAGACGCTCTGCTCTGCCTTTTGCAGCACTTTTGGCTCTGTGGGGCAATACCTTCCCCCAGCTCAGACCAGTACAGGGGCACCCAGTACAAACCTGGCATCGGGACAAGGCTCAAGTCCTCTAAGGAAAGTGGAGCCGTGTTGTCCTGTTGGGAAGCAGTAAAACCCAAAGCCCTGATGTACGTGCTGTGCAATCCTTCATCTTTTAAGTCTAATTTGCAAGGAGGCCAAGACACGCTTGTCTGTCTTGGCTCCAGCTCTTTGTGCTCTGTCAGCAAGAAGCTGCATCTCCCCAGTAACTCAGGAAAATAAAGGTTAGCTGCCTCTGCTGAGCGAGTTGCTGTTTGGTTTAGGTGAGATGAAACTTCATGGTTTTCCACCCTCAAATGATGCTCTGCCATGCTCTGAATTTCACCAACACTGCCACAATGGCAACGTTTAAACTGGCTAAAAGTGCAAGAGATTAAATAAATACTGAAAAGATCTCCTAGGAGAAGCCGACTTGTACTTGCAGCCGCTGAGAACAAGTGAGAGACACCGGGTCTCGTTAGTTACAAGGGCTGCCCAAGAATCCAGTCGTGTTGTACCTCACTAGGATCCCAATCGCTGCTCAGGCAGGAAAATCCAGCACTATCAGCTCTCCACAGTTTATAAGCCCGGTTTTGTCTTTCCCTTTAAGCTCTGCCAAAACGTGCTCCCTCTGAGAGGCTGTTCAGCTTTGCTGAGGCTGTTGAATTTTGCAAGAGATAAATCAGCTTCTGCCAGGAAACACCGAAAGGCTGGAGTGTGTCTTTATGAAAAAAAATTACCACTTCAGATTGAAGTGCTAATGCTTAATATCAGCAGTTCTTCACTGGATTGCTCGAGTTGCCTTAAATATGACAGTGTTTGACTATCTAGGGCAAAACCTACTTTTTTCCTAGTCTGCTGACATGGATGGTTAACATACGTAAATTGATATGCCAGACTGTGTAAAGGCTGTTGTGATCAAGGTCAAACTAGGAATTTTCTTCTTTACAGAAACCTTTTCTGTGTGGTGTTATTGCACAGAAGCTTGTTACATTTCAAGAGTGAATTGCTATTTTAACTCCATATTCACAAATTTCCTATTGACTCCAGCCACCAGCTGTCACTTTTGGGGTGTATCGCAATGCAATACATTGGACTTGAATTTCAGATTTAGTCCACTTGAACAGGGCTTAACCATTCAACTCAAGCTCCTCAGTGTTACTGCAGTACAGGCAAGAGTAGAGAGAATCTGAACCTAAGACTGCTTGCAAGTCCCTTAAACTTGTTGTTCCCACCAAGGTCTGTCTCTAAGCTGGTCCTAGAACTTTGTACAGAGCACAAAGCATATCAAAGATGTGCAATAAATACTTATTGTATAACGTAGGCTGCTAGTGCTATCCCAGCTAGCTAAATTAAACCTCTGCAGAATAGGCTTGCTCATCTCCATGCCTGTTAAATGCCTTTACCAAGGGAATTTTTTCATCTGCAAAAGGCCACGCACACCCCGGGCTCTGCTGATGCTGCAGTTGGAGACTCACCTGCCTTTGCTGTTCATTTCCTTCCAGAACCTCTGAGGCATCGGAGGTGAAATGGCTCCATCATGCTCGGTTGCCACTGCCAGGGGAACTGGAGGCGTGACAAGAAAACTGAAGCTAATTTGTTCAGAGAAATGCGTCTGAATATTGGTGCCGGTGGGAAACACTTGTACTGTGAGTAGTTGCTGAGTGGCACCAGCTCAGGACCAGTAAGTCTTCCTGGGGCTGTTGTCCGTTTGCCTCTGTAGTTGAACACAAGCCAGGCACTGCTGGGCATGTTCCTTGGGCTAAAACTCCTCCGGATCAGTCCCAGTGCAACCCCTCTCTCACACTCGTTGTGCTGAAGGACCAGGGCAACCTACCAGCTCACGCAGAAGATGCTGCTTTGGGAGCCTGTGGTCGGAGGACGCTGCTGGTGAGGAGCATCTTCTCCATCCTTCCTCTAGAGGGGATTGTGCTACTGTGCATGGAACATGGAACCTGGTGCCTAGGAGGGCTGAAGAGCTGGATGCAGGGTTAGGGATGTGTTCCTGCTGGTGTACCTGCTATCCAAAGCCCCATCCCACCCTCTGCCTTTGACTTTCACGCTGTGTTAACCCTTCATTATGTGAATTCCTCTCCCCCAACCACACACATGTACTCTTTTCATTCTACTTGCTCCCTGAGGATTTTGGCTCTCCCTTCCTTCTGTCTGAGTGCTCCAGGCTGGATGGAGGTAGTTTGGAGCTCAGGCTCTAACAAAGACCAGGTTTAGACTGTTATTAACCCCTGTTATCCTGGCCCTTTGCTGTTAAACCAGCCTAATGGCCCTTTCTTTACCAGGAGGAAGCTGCAGATTTGTGGTATGGAGCTGGGACAGGGTTGTCCCCTTCATCCCTCCTGGTACAGGTATGGCACAGCAACACTGGAAACTTGCCCACCTCTGGAGCCTGAGGGTTTCTTCTCTGGAAAAAGTGTGGGTCTGATGCTGCACAGTGGCCAATTATAGACACAGTTCCGACCCAGGTCAGGGGTTTTTAATATTTATTCTAATAGCTGTTGAGGAATGGGGAAATGAAGAACATGCAGGTTCTTGGTCTTGTGGCACAAGTGTGTTTCTTTTGTTGTTGTTATTTGTGTTTTTTTTTTTTTTCCCAATGAAAACGTTTCTTAGTTCATTATGAAGGTAAGTATTTGGTGGTGTTTTCATTAAAGCTGCAGGTCCTGAAGCAATGCAGTTGTGGGATAATTTAATTTTTCAGGGTTTTGGTTTATTATGGGGAACTTTTGTGTGTGTGTGGTGGTTTTTTTGTGGGTTTGTTTTTTGTGTGGGTTTTTTTGCTTGTGGTTTTTTGGTTGGTTGGTTGGTTTGGTTTGTGGTTTGTTTTTTTTTTTTTTTTCCCAAGCTGAATTTCTATTCTTTGTAATTTTGGAGAACCATGACTGAGCTGTAATTGTTTAAAATTTTAAGGGAAACAAAGATCCCCCTATTTGCTCTTTTGAAGCCGGCCAGATTATTTGGACTTACTCTTGATTACTTGGGGCTAGCAGTCCTTCTTTTCTGTGGAAACAAACAATACATATTTCTCTAACATCCAAATTCATTTTCTGGAGCAAAATGAAGGACACTCAATGACACGAGAGCTCCAGCTGAGATTTATATCTGGCTAATGAGAAATTGCTGAATAACACGCTCATTTTCTACAAGTAGAATGTAATAAATCTTCCCAAACTTGTTGGGCTCTGAGGATGCTGCTCTCCAGTCTCATTATCAGCTGCCAACGCAGAAATGGAGTCTCTGTGGTGCAAACACCCCTCCCTGGTGCACAGTGATCTCAAGGCTGATTTTAATGGCTACAAACCCATTCCCCTGGGTGCTGTTGGGTGAGAGATCTCCACGCAAGACCCTCCCAGTATTGCTAATCTGCTATTTAGACTGGTTTTGTACCGAGGTGTTGGCTGTGAGGTGGCCTCCAGCATTGTGCTGTGGCGCTGCCACCGATGGGTTAAGCAGCAAATAGCCCCAGGTGTGGGTCTGTGAGATTTACAGCCAAATATAAACTTGATTTTTCTGCAAGCAGCAGGGAGAGCCTGGCTCCCAAACAATGCCCGGCTCCGCCCAGCCCAGCTGGCCGGGCTCCAGCCCAGGTGAGCACACCTGGCTGGGGACAAATGGTCTCTGGCAAGAACATCTCGCTGCCAGGTGGCGTGGGATGCTCTTTCTCATGCAGAGTAAACACAGGCCCTGCAAAATCAGGGATTTTAGTGTGTTGATGTTGGCTGTGAATTTTTTTTTTTTTTTTTTTTTGCTAAGCTAAATCAAAATCGGTGTGGGGAGGAAGAAGCGAGGGCTGATTGCAGCTGCAGACTGCTGGCATAGCATGTGCCCACTCAGAGCAGGAAAAATCTGAATCTTGGGCTCTCCTGCCCTGCACAGGAGATTTCTGCAGCTCTCTGCTTCCCTGCAAGAAAGGCAGAGCTTTTTTCCTCCTGTGCTTTTCATGAAAGAAGCTGGCAAGAGCTGAAATCCTTTACCTTATTACTATAATAGCAAAAGACTCACTCTTGAGCTTGGAGCTTCATTTTAAATAGCCTCGGTTGGTTGGTTGGTTGGGTTTTTTTTAAGGAACACTTTCAATATCCAATGAATAAACCAGCAGCAGTTTGTCTCTAGGTGAAGTGAAGAATACCAGACCCAGAAAGGAAGCAAAGGGGGAACCCCTGGTCTCTTGGGCACCTCCCCAGTGAGAGGACATGGTCGTGGGACCAACCCGAGCAGCAGGTGAACCCTCTCAACCCCTTCTGCTGGTAACAAGGAGACTTTAACCTCAGACCATTCTGCTTTTAGCTCTGTACTGTTGCTTCTACCATGAAACGCAGCCCTGCATACGCAGCGGATGCAGGAAAACAGCTGCCCACAGTGGCTGGTGTTTGGCAAACTGCACGGTAGCCCTGGGCTCGGGGAAAGGATGGTGTGTGTGGTGGCTGGGTGGCCCAGGAGCGATGGATGAGAGCCAGGCTTCAGCTTTGGTGATGAACACTGACTGTGGGCAGGGGGTGGGATCCAGCTGCCTGTGGTGCGATGAGATGGGCAGGTTTGGGAAGCTCTCCCCACGGCACACATTCGTGTTACGAGTGAAGGATGTTGTGGCACTGGGCACGAATGAGCCCTGCCTGCCCTGGGGACACCTGAAAGGCCCATTTGCTGGGGCTAGAGCAGACACACCAGCATCAGCACTGTTCGAACGGGCTTCAGGAGACAGCCCGAGAGCCGCCAGCTGAGCCTGTGCACAAGGGGAGCCTGTTCTCCTGCATTTACAGCGTCGTGTGATCAGCAAAGACACGGGAGAGAGTGTGAGCTGGGATAGAAGGAGCCTTGTTGGTGCAGCCCATCGCTGCGGCTCTCTGCACAGCCGGGCTGCAGCGGCTGTTTGACTTGGATGGGAGCACGAGACTGAGATTTGTTCAGCCCCACCGGCTCCACCTCTGCTGCTCCTCATCCCCAGAGAGCCAGTGGTGATGCTGGCCAGAGGAAGACCAGCATTATTTCCAGCCTATCTGCTGTTACCCTGTGTTATCAGTTCTTTCTTGCTCTGCCCCCATCTCTGCATGCACAGAGACATCTTCTCCCACCTTCTCTCCCTCTGCTCAGACTGTGCTTTGTACTTGGCTGGCTGGAGAAGGCCAATGCATGCCCCGAATGCTTGCACAGGAGTGCTGACACCTCATGGTGTCGGATGCCTGTCCCACGCAGGTGGCGATACCCTCCGCCTGTGCTTGCATCCTGATCAAGGGAAAGGATACAGACATGGTGGAATGACAAATGGGTGAAAGCCTGATGTAGAGCTCTGTTATGGGGCAGAAGACCTAGAGGGTATCAGATGAAGTCAACCACATCCACAGTCATCCAAGCAAGGAGCTCAACCGCACCTGCAGCCCTCAGCAAAGCGATTCTGCATACCGCACCGTGAGAAATGAGCTGCATGGCTTGTACTCAGCCCTGGGAAAGATGTGTCCGGGCACCTACGGAACAGCAGATACAAGAGCTGGGTCTCTCCTGGGATGGTGTGAAAATCCCCTCCTGGACTGGCAATAATTAGCAGTATTTATCAGTGACTCTATCCATAGCTGGGTGTTACTGGGTTCTTCTCTCTGAAGAGCCTGCAAGGCATCTGTTTTCCTCTCTGAAATCTTTCAGCATCCACCTCTTGGCAATCCAGGAGCCCAGCTATCACCATCTAAAAATCTCCCTTCTCAAGATTTGATGACAAACATGTTTCAGTGAGTTTCACTTTTGGGAGAGAGGTCAGAAAAGGTGAGGAAGACATTGGAAGCACAGATAGCCCAGGACCAGCTTAGCCAGGATAGCAAACTGTAAGAACTGTTCTCCTCGGTTTGCCTGCTGTCCTACAACCACAGGCGATGTTTCAGGACACTGAGCTTGTTCGGAGGTGCCAAGACCCGCGGTCCCCGCTGCCAGCTTGGGGCGGGAGGGACACAGCTCTGCCTTTGAGCTCAGCCCTGGCTGCTGTGAGCTGTGCTCCTTGAAATGCTGAGCTTGTTTGATTTAGTGATGTTATAGTGTACGAAGAGTGAAAGCCTGGAAGGGTCTGCTTGTGCTGATGGGGATATTGGCTAACTAGCTGCTGGCTGACGAGTTGCTGCTAAAGATTATCTAATTAAAGGCAGCATTTAGTTTACTGCTGCTTTATTAGGCTTCAGATTGAATCAGAATCTCCTTAGGTGATACAATTTTCTTCCCTTACCCCCATGTTCTCTTCTGGGAGGTTTGTATTTCTGAGGTTTGGTCCTTTATGCCAGCCTGTACTTTTCACTCCTACTTTAACTAATGGAAATATAATTGCACATGCATCTGATGGTAATGATGGATGTAATTAACCATCTTCCTCTGCCTGTTTCTCTTCAGAACACTATTGCTTTCAAGCCAGCTCTGGCCTGCAGAAAATACCTCAAATAATCAAAAATGGCTGGTAATGGCTGAGGTGGGTATCAGTACCTGGAGGTAGATTTTAAAGGCTGTAGCTGGTAGCACCATACAGGCAAACAGCTTGGCACCAGTGGAGTCCCAGTCTCATTAGTGCCAGCTCTTGCTAATTACAGCCTGTGCTTCTGTGTCCAGCCTCTGTGATGGCTGCCACAATGAGGAAGGGCTCAAGATACTTAAAGGACTCAGTACTTAAATGGAGCCTATAAGAAGGACGGGGACAGAATTTTAGAAGGGTGTAGTATGACAGGACAAGGGGTGATAGTTTTAAACTCAGAAGGGAGATTCAGGTTAGATATGAGGAAGAAATTTTTTCCCCTGAGGGTGGTGAGAGCCTGGCCCAGATTGCCCAGAGAGGCGGTGGATGAACCATCCCTGGAGACATCCCAGGCCAGGCTGGACGGGGCTCTGAGCAACCTGAGCTGGTGCAGATGTCCCTGCGCATGGCAGGGGGGGCACTGGGGAAGCTTTGAAGGTCCCTTCAACCCAAACTATTCTGTGATTCTATGAAGATGCTCTGAGCCCACTTTTTAGCAAGTGTTGGATGCAACTCACGCTAGGGGGAGGTGAAAAGCCCCTCGGGAGGGGGCTGGGAGTGAACCCCATGGTTTGCATCAGAGAATGGCACATCTTGAACCCTTCACAGGAAAGACTGGGCACAAGGCAGGAAGCATTTTGCCCATCTTCTTGCTAATCAAACCGATCATTCTACAGCCTGCGTATGCCCAGAACCTGCTGGACTCACCTACACAGAGCAAACACTGTCCCCAGCAGATGGACCTGCCACCTTCCTGGCTTTTAGCTGAAGCCCGGCCGGAGCCGAGCGGTGAGAAGGCAGCAAAGCCGGGCTCAGATTGCAGCAGGCTCCTCCTCCAGAGCCTACGGAGAGAAGGAGAGGCGGGGAGCTGGAACCAGCAACTCTAGGCTGCCCACCTGCACCGTCCCCGCCGGGCTGGGGACCACGCTGGGGCCGAGCATCTCCGGGACCTGCATCCCAGGGGATGTGTGGGGTCCCCGGGTGCATCCCCCCGCCACCCCCGGCTCGGCATGGAGAGCCTGAGCAACAGCCTGAAGAAGAAAGCCACGGAGCAGCACTACAGGGCAGAGGTGATGATTGCTGGAGAGCAACTGAGGTAGGAGGTGACGGGGCCCTTCTCCAGGCTGCGCTTAGCCCCTGGGGCTCTGGGCTCTGCTAGCAGGAGGCTTAAAGCTTTAACCTTGAGCAAGTGCTTTCCCCCATGTGCTGCTGCCTCCCCATTCCCAGTATCTGCTGATCCTTCACCCACCAAACCACCTGTGAAACGGGTCCTTTCCCATGGAACCTTCTCCTGCTGCTCCTCCCTGGGCATCTCCTGCTCTCCAGGTGCCAGGCAGATGCTTTCAGATGGCAACAGGTGTTTGTTTGTTTGGGGTTTTTTTTAATCCCTTTACACCCTCCCCTAAACCCAGAGCCTGATGTGGTGGCACTGAGCAGCTCCCCAAGGTCCCTGGTCCTTGGCTGGGGCAGCATCACGTCTGGGAGTGTTTGGACTTTTGGGGATGATTTGGGAGGTCGTCCCCTGGGCGTCATACACCTGAATTGTTTTGCACAGCAACATGTAAGGTCTTCCATCTCTTGAAAGCCACTGTTGGGAACTTCTGCTGGTTGAGAGTCCCAGTTGTTGAGCAATTTCTGAGGTTTTTTTCTTGTGAAGGCAGAAATATTTTCTCCTATGTGAGGAAACCTGTGCAGCTGAGAAAATGTTTTCCTTGTGTATTTGGGCTCGGAAGCCCTGCCCCTTTCCTCTTAGCATGCGACTGGAGGCTTTTCTAGCTCTTGAGCAGAATTTCCATGTTTGTATCTGGAGCCGTTCTGTTTTGGTTTTCCTCCCAACATTTGTCTGGAAACTTCACTCATTATCAGTGTGAATGTACCGTGAGCCTTTAAAAAGGATGCTACAAGCCTGAAGGGAGGAGGCCAGGTTTGTGCAGGGTGGGAATATCTTTCCGTTAGTTTGACCGGGACAAAGTTGTAGAGAAAACCCAAAATATATGTACTTCTTGGGGAAACTGGAGTACTTTGGAGTTTCCTGGTAACGTAAGTCTCAAAATCGGAGAGTTTTCAGACCAAGCCCTTGGCAGCAGGTTGCAATCTTGAACTGCTTGCTCCTGTTCAGTTTGGTACCCTGGGTGAACCTGGCACGGGTTATCTGTGCTGGAAGGGCTGACAGGAGGGGTAGGAAGCACGAGTGGATGGAGAGGAGAAGGCTCTCAGCTCGGAATCTGGCATGCACCAAACCCGTGATGCTGGGACACGTGGGCTGTTTTGCAAACAGCGAAGGGAGCAAACCCCATCTGCCTTTGGGCAGCCTTGGCTGCCTCGTGCCCCTGACCTGCTCTTGAAACGCTCCAGCTCTGCGTTGCGTGGAGAAAACAGGGTGGATTTCAACCAGCACGACTGCTCTGTTCTTTGTTTGTGAATAATGGGTCTAAATGCTGAGGAAGGACCCCAGTGCTCCCAGTGATGGAGAGGTGGGTGATACGAATCTTCCCAGGGCCTGGGTGACCAATAGGTAGCAATGAGGAAACTGAGGCAAAGCAGCTGGATGATGCCTCAGGCAGCAGCTCAGTGTCCATGTTGTGCTCTCCTGCTTTCCCCCAGGGAAGGAATAAAGAAGCATGTAAAGGAGCCTCACAATCTGCCCTGACTCCATAAACCTCAATCAGCAAATAATGCTGCTGTATCTACACAAAATCTCAAACATTTGTTTTTCCTTGTCCTCCGCTTCCTGCCCTGCCTCCCCGCTATTGTATTTAATCAAACAAACCTTTGCTCTGTCTTTACAGTTCTTTGGCTTCCCAGCAAGTTTGCAAATCCCTCCGAGTTTGGTTTGGCTGGAGAGATGAGTCTGGTCTGTGTCAGGATGCTTTTCCCAGCCAGAAATAGCTGCACAAACGAGGGGTGAGGGGAAAAGGCTTAGTGGGGATAGCTGGGAACCAAACAGACGCTAAAGGAACTGAAGGATGAGTGGATGCTTCAGGCTGTCCCTCTACCAGGGTCCCTTTGCTTCCATGGGATACTGCTTTCTAGTCCATGGAAGGAGAAGAGAAGTTTTGGATCTTGAGTCTCTCCCCATCAAAAAGATGAAGATAATAATTTCCACTGATATTTTGCTCTTGGGTTTGGGAGGGATGTTGTCTCAGGTTCATTCCTCATATCTCCTGCTGTCCCTCTTTTTGTTTCAGACAAACAAACTTGTGTGAAAATCACACTGGTTTGACTGGGTGCTGTGTGTTGCTGGGTGGCATTCTGTAAAAGAGGCCCAATTAGTCATTTCTAATTGCAACAAATGGCTTATCTGCACAGAGGTATTCTGGAACAGCTACTGCACTTTGAATTCACACCCTGCTGTAATCTGAATTTCTCAAGTATGGGCAAGTCCTTGTGTTCTCTCTTCTGGGTATTCCTCATGGTCAAGTGAACCAGCTGTTCTCTAATAACTCTGTTAAGCTGCATTAATCACTCTTAAATGTAACGTGTTTGGTAAATGTATGCATTGGGCAGACAAAGTGAGAGGACAAGGAAGGTTTTCTCCTATGTAGAACAAATTTGTGATTTCAGGTACTGTTCAAAGGTGCTGAGTGTTTTATTCAGCTACTTACATTGAGATGCTGTTAAATAAAGTGTTCATGCTTTGATGCTCTGGAAATTGGGCTCACTTAAAGGTTTGTAGCTGAACACACCAAAATTTGTATTCCTGGCTGAAAATCTTGGGTCCACAGGAGGTTTGATGCTTCTCTGTTGAAATTTGATCTCTTAAAGTGGGGATGTCACCTTGCAGGACTTATGGGACACTGCTTGATATGGCAGTCACCAGGTTAATGTTATTTAGAAGATGAGACTACGTGATCAGAATGACCTTAAAAAGCATATTATTAAATTTTCAGCGCTGGTGAAAGTGAGGACTGGGAAGCAGACTTGTGCTTGCTGGGATTTCTTTTTGAGATTTAAGTCCAGTTTTCCTATATATACATTTAAACACAAGTAGGAAAATAAAACATCCTTGTGGCACTTTGGGCTTTTTGTTTTGTTTTGTTTTTCTTTAAAGACAGGAACAGAAAACATCCTTCGAGTGACGCATCTTTCCAGGGCCATTCATTTGTACTTACCTGCTGGGGAAATGGGAACCAGAGTTAATATCCTTGAAAGATCCACCTTGGCATTTGAGATGCTCAGGGTCTGTTCCCATGGGCAGGAGGTGATGGGGAGCATCCCCGGGGAGATTGATCTGGTCGTGCAAGTGCGAGACAGCAAAAACAGCACGTTTTCCAGTGCAAGAAAGTCCTTTGCTTCAGCAAGATTTAGACTCTTGGTTCTGAAATTGTGTGAAATGTGAACACGCAGAGGTAATAAAGCGGAGCTGCTCGGGTTGGTGTCCAGCAGTAGACATGTGTAATGCTGCTGGGAAAATGCTGGTGGAGGAGGAGCAGGGAAGTTGTGTTTATAACAGCTGAAGTGACCTAAACTCTTGATGTCCTAGAGGTTTGTGCTTTGGTTTTATTGGGGATTTTTTTCTTTTGGAGATCTTTTTCTTTTTTTTTTTTTTTTTCTTCTGTTTACACTACTGCAGATCTGCCTTTCAACAAGGTTACACAGGGTGAATAATGATGTCTTTGTAGTGACTTTGACAAAGAAACAACTTGGTTACCCAAAGCAAACGCATGGGAAAGCGGCGCAGCGTTTGCCAAGCCCTGAGTGTTTCCTAAGAGTTGATTCTCATGTTCCAGCAGGCACTTCATCCTTGCCTTATTCTGCCTTTTTTTTTTTCCTTTTGAAGAAGTAATGTGTACATGGTGTAGGTTCTGGCATCTAGAAAGCTCACAATATTGCATTACACATGCTTCCTTAATTTTTTTTTTTTAGTCTGGAAGTATTATTATAAACCACTCATACTTTCACTGCCTTTGTTTTTGCAACATGGTCCATGGACAGGTTTATAGAGGGTGTCAGCTGAGCAGTCAGTGTTATGTCCTTCTGTGTCTGAAGGACAAAATTTGTCTCCTTGTAGATGATGGGAAACAGTAAACAAGAGGAAAGTAGAAAGAGCACAAGGACGCTCAAGCTGCGCATCTTCCGCTGGGTCTGCAGCAAGAGAACAAACTCGTTGCGAACTTAAAACAGACCAAGAATGCCCAAGATGCTGCCGCTCCAGCAGTCCTTGAATACCACTTAATTCCTGTCCTGGCAATTGTTCCCAATAGAATAGTTTCAGAATTAGTGTATTTTTTTTTTAATCCTAGGTTTAAGTAGTATTGTTTGGTGAAAATATTTTTTTTTTCTCCTTTTAAATTTTCTTCCTGACAAGATCTGTGCATTTTCTGCAGTATTCTGGAATGTGATTAAAAAAAGACCTGTAGGTGAAATAATATTATCCCAACCAATTCCTATTCAGGCATTGTGTGATTATGGTCTTTGTGTTATTGTGGGTAAAGACATGCATGTATGTATGTGTGTATGTGTATATATATAGTCTTTATAGAGTCCTGCAGACTCTTGATAGCAACAGAATACTCATGGTACATTTCTTATCTCCACCGAACATGCCTCTGAAGCGGCAGCCCACTTGCTGATTACCAAGGAAAGAAAGCAAATAAAAAATGACGGCTTGTCGGCCGCCGGAGCAGAGGGATGTCGGGGTGGGAGCTGCGCCGTTCACAGCTGCTGCTGTGGCTGGTTGGGTTTGGACAGTGGACCATGAAAAAAAAAAAAAAAAAAAAGAGAAAAAAAGAAAAAAAAAAAAGGAAAAAGCTAAAAACTCTAAAAATAGCAAGCAGTTGTCTGTAGCCTCTTCAGGTAAAATCCATATGCAGAATGGCTCCTGGTCACGTGTGAGAATGAGCCTTCCATGTAAGAGAATAAAATACTGAATACAGACTTGAGGGAGGCCTGTCAGAGGCAAGGCCGGGAGCTGGTTATGTATTAATCTTTGGTTTCGTATTTTAGTTACCTGGAAGGTCTGAATATATCTGTTAAGAATTGTGTTGGCTTGTAGTAGCCTCAGCATTAATTACAACAACCAATTAAGACTTCTTCATCCAACTAAACTTTTCATCTTAAGACTTTCGAGACCCTGGTATTTGTTAAATCCTACAATAGAGGATAATCCGTTATTATCTGATAGGTTTTTAGGATATTTAAAATTTCTCGTGTGGTGCCTGTAACTGTTGTCCAACATGCTGTGTTGTACATGTCTTCAAAAAGAACAAAAGAACGTGAGTCATTAAATAGTCTGCAGTGATTAATGCCTTTGTAAAATACACTGGCCCGGGGCAAAACCGAATTGAAATGAATAATTTGAAACCAGAAACATCCTGGAGTTACAGAGGAGATGTTTAATTAACATCTCCCCCCGAGTTTGCTGCTTATACTGCGCATTTTCCAGGGCTGGTATTTCGGGAACAGCTGGGACTGCAGGGCAGTAGTTTGGCTCCTGGACAGATGTGCTGCCAAGTTGGGTTGGCTTTGGCTTGAACACACAGGATCTCTGTGCCCTGTGGCTTGTGCAGTTGTTAAGGTCCTTTTAAAAGTCAAAGCCATGCTCACCTGAGTATATATTCACTCATATATACCTTTCCGTTGGAGTCCCAGGCTAGCCATAATATCAGGGTTTTCAGGAAAGGACGGTGGTTGTTTTGGTAAACTCAGTCCCAGTCTATCCCAGTTTGAACCAGAAAATGTTAGGTCTGTTCTCTGCTGTTACTGTGGGTTAGATGGTACGTGGATCAGTGGGTAGTGCATGGAATCCACCTGGCACTTGTCTCTTAGACACATGCAGAAGAAACGAGTGGTCCCGTTACTGCTCCCACCCTGAGCTGTGACAAAGGCTTCGTCCTGGGAGCAGCTGCATTCCTGCTGTCGTGGTTATAGGGAAGGAGAACTAGACACAGAATGGTGCCAAGATGACAAATATATGTACTATATTTTTTTTCTGCCTTTTGGTCCTTCTTCACAAGCCTGTTAGCTGCTGTGTGTGTTTTAGAGGCTTGTTTAGAACAAGATGCATTGCTCCAGACTAAGCCTGGTGCAGGCAGCTGTATAACCTGCACAGTGACAGGAGGAGAGAAGAGGATGATGGAGAAGCTCCTGAGGACTGACTGATGCAATCTTGCAAAGCCAAGAGGTTTTCTTGAATTTATAAGTCACTGGGTGCTGGCCAGAAGTCCCAAATCATCAGCATTTTCTCCAGGCTGGGCAGATGCTGGGTTATTAGACCCAAATTCCCCTGTAACAGCAGCTGTGCTCAACAGCTGTCTTTCTCTCTAGGCTTCGCCTCCACGATGGGAAGCTCATTAAGGACAGGCGTTACCACCTTCGAACGTACCCAAACTGCTTCGTGGCCAAGGAGCTCACAGACTGGCTGATTGACCACAAAGAAGCACCGGACCGAGAGACAGGCATCCGCCTCATGCAGAAGCTGATGGACCACTACATCATCCACCATGGTGCGTGGGCTTCTCCCCAGGGAGGTGGTTGTGTGTCTGGTCACTGTGTGTGTTCATCAGTCCAGGATACAGAAGCATAGTCAGGTCCCTGTTTGTGACCCTCCTGGTAAAACACTGGCCCAGGTTGTCCAGAGAGGTGGTGGATGAACCATCCCTGGATGTGAGCTTGGAAATCATCATCTGAAACGCCTCTTGTTTGAAAGCGAGTTCAGTAACCCTCCACCTGTATCGCCCTGCAGCAATTGCACCAGCAGCCAGGGGTGGATATTCTTACAGAAGCTGTTTTACCTCCTCCTTGTGTTGTGCAGAAGTGGGAGCTGAATGATAACACATGCTTCACATCTACAGGAAAATTCATTTTTTTTACTGTAATGGCCCAGTGTTCCTCAGTTTCCCCATCCATGCTGGGGTGGGACAAGTAACAGTGTGGAGTCCATTCCGCTCAAAGCAAAAAGTAATATTGTACTTGTAAACCTGGAGGTGAAGCAATCCTGTGGGAATGCCTCCTTGGGAATTCAGTGTGTGAAGCCACAAAAGCTTGTTAAAAAAAAAAAAATTAGGAAAAGGAAGGAGGAGAAATAAAACCTTGATGCCCAAGCCCAGCTCTTAGTATTCAGGCTTTATTATTTTTAAAAATTATTTGGAACTTTCAGCAGTTTTGGACTAACTCAGGTCATGCGCTGTGGTCTGCACCTGTCCCTGCGCTGCAGAGCAATCCCCAGGGTCCCCTTGGTCCCAACACAACGATGGGAAATCAGTGCTTGAAATTGGCCAAGATCTGTTTCTCTCCCTGTGATTTTTTTTTTTTTTTTTTTTTTCTCTTTTCTTTTTGTGCCCAACCAGGAAGCAGACGACAACCCTAGCAAATTCAGCCCTCTCTTCCCCCCTCTTCTCTAGGGTGCAGAATTAGCTGCCTTGCCCCCTTGCAATGCAAACCCTCCGTCACCATCTGCTGCTTGGTGAGGTTAATGCCCTTTACATTAAGCTGCCTCGAATAAAAATAAACTGCTGCTGTGCTTTATCACAAAAGCGTAAAGTTGAAGCAGCGAGTTCTCGGTTAACCATTAATACTTAAAACTGATTGTTTTTCCATCTCTCCAGCCGACAGTTTCAAACAAATCTATTAGTTAATTAAGCCTGTGCAGTGCTGGGTACCAGTGCTGTTCTGATTGCTTATCGCGAACGCGTCCCTCCTGCTTCTGTGATAATTCCTGGCAGGACACAGAAGTTGACTTTCCTACTTGCTTTATGACCATTAATTTTTGTTAGTCCTATGGAAACGGGGCTGCCTGGTAACCGCAGCACTGGGCTAAGTGCTTTGCAATTAGCTGTCTAAACTGTTTGTCCTCTTCTCTGCTGGGATCCAGAAGACGATAATTATCTCATGAAGATCATTGTCTGTGCTGCTTCTTAATGGTCTGATGTGGTTTGAGCTGTTACTCTGTTACATGCTGGAAACACGTTGAAATCGGTCTTCAAATAGCACAAATGCTTTGGTTTTCTATGGGCACAGTCGTGTAAGGTTTTATGTGCAATTCCTGATTGCAATGACGTCTGAATCACTTCTCCTTGGAGTTGTTAAGATGCAAAACTTTCACCTTTTAAAACAACCTTCCTGACCTGCGTTCTTGCTCCATGAGTCGCAGGCTTTAGTGTCCTGCGTTCACACCGAGACAAGTGCTCAGGAGGAACAATGAACTCCAGATAATCCGACAGTTTTTGGCATTGAGCTGCTCACCAAACAGGGAATGAAGTTTTGCCAGTTTGCTCAGAAGAATGAACAAGTGCTAAAATTTTCTCAAGAAATATCTTGCATCTTTTGGATTTTACTTGAGTGGATTACATTACTTTAGTGAGGAAATCTTTGTAGCTTTTTCCCCCCTTTGACTAATTTTGTTTGTTTTCTGGGCATATTCTTTACTGCCGATTGATTTAAGAGCTGGACTGTGATTTTTGGGCTGGGTGTTTTGTTTTCCTTTTTCCCTTTTTTTTTCTTTCCTTTTTCCCTTTTTTTTTTTCCCCCTTTTTCCCTTTTTTTTTTTCCCCCTTTTTCCCTTTTTTTTTTTCCCCCTTTTTCCCTTTTTTTTTTTCCCCCTTTTTCCCTTTTTTTTTTTCCCCCTTTTTCCCTTTTTTTTTTTCCCCCTTTTTCCCTTTTTTCCCCTTTTCCCCTCTTTTTTCCCTTTTTCGCTTTGATTTGTAGTCTAGGAATCTTTTGCAGGCAACTTTATCTCAAAGACATATTCCAAATATTTATCTGCTAAATATTGCATGCTCTTAACAGCCATGCATTACAAAGTGTGCGCTTACCCCCACGATGAAACAGAGGCATTTCATATAGATTTGATTATTCCCGTTCCATGCATGTAGCTTTGAAGAAAAATTTCTCTCTGAGGTCAGTTTGCTGTGCAAATGAATTGTGCAGAGTTGGCACAAAATCATGTGGAAAAGTTGGTGTCATTATACAGTTTAGCTTACAGGAATTTCTGACAGGGACAGAGGTGATTTTTATGGGGTTTTGGATGCAGTATGGGGTTTTTTCTTCCTGTCCTCCAAGTCTGCTTACATGTGGCAGTAGTTTTCTGAAAAAAAAAAAATAGGCGATTGAGATAATTGTGTTTGTTTTTCTTTTAGTCTAAACCAAAACATTAAGATTAAAATGTTTAAAAAGCAAAAGCAAAACCAAACAAACAAAACCTGAAAACCAACCAAGCAGGGGAAAAAAAAAAAAAAAAAAAGACATCCTCCCAGTTTGTTCTAATGAACATTTTAGTGTCTGGATCAAAATGTAGACTCAAACTCAAGTTTTCCCAAGGTCTGTTCAGTGGGACTGAGCTCTCCCACCAGTACCATTCGTAACCATCTAATCTGGAGAGGGAAGGCTGGGATGCTGGTTGCTGTGTGGCATGAGGGACACAGAGAAGGACATCACACGCATCCCCCATAGCTCTAACCTGGAGATAACGCCTTGCTGAGCCAGCACAGCTCTGTCTGTCCTTCACGGACTGACGGACACCGGCAGTGCTGATGTCCCTGCCCTGAACTCCTCCTTTCAGTCTGTGACGAGCACTCGGACTACAAGGACGCCAAGCTGCTGTACCGCTTCCGCAAGGACGACGGGACCTTCCCGCTCAGCAAGGACGTGAAGGTGTTCATGAGAGGGCAGAGTCTGTATGAGAAGTACGTGAGTCCTTCCCCTGCAAAATCACTCTCGGCAAGGGGCTCTGGGATGCAGTTTGCTGGCTGTGCTGGCTGCTGATGCTCTGTGGTTGGTTTTTCTCTTCCTTCTCAGTGCTGGAGCATCAGGAAATGTTGTTTCCTGAGCCCTGTGACAGCCACAGGACAACTGGCCTCTTTGGGGCTGGGGCAGCAGCTTTACTCTGAAGTCATGATGCTTCCAGGGGTTCCAGCCCCAGGGCAGGTTCTGGGATCCAGCACAGGGAAGTGCTGAGGTCCGGGCTGCAGTTTGGGTGCTCCTGGGATGGGCAGGTCCAGCGGCTGTTTCCCTCAGCATCCCTGGCCAGGCTGCTTCCACTAGCACTGGTACGACTTATGTTCCACCAAAATCAGCAGGGTACAGGATTTTGGGGCTCTCGTGGGCCTGGATCCCTGCACTTCATTTAGCCTATTTGCAAAATTTGTAATGGAAAAACTAATTCTCAGACAGTAGAGAAAACAATTCCTTCTACCTCCAAGTGTTTAGTTTTCCTTGTGCTGGTTGTTTCTGGTTCTAAATGCAAGCCATTTTTCCAGATATCTCACGAGTCCTTTTGTTAGACTGGGTTCAACCACAGACCCCCCTGCTCTGGACCTGTTGCCTTTGACAGCCTCTTCACGTTTTCCTCATCCTCAAACCCTGTCAGTCAGATTCACCAACTGGCACTGAGGGAGAAGTCCTTCAGCCGGGTGGGTGATGATTTTGCTGTCTCCCTACCCCTCTGGCAGACGTCCCTCCCTTGGACTTCGCTTTTCCTCGGTGTTGGCCGTGGGACCAGGGAGAGCATCTCATGGCTGAGCCCACTGCACCCTCTCGTGGAGACACAGGATTTAGCTCTTGCATCTGCTGCAGACCGAACTTGTGTTTACTGAAACACACCTTCTCCATCAGTTTGGACTATCTGCTCTTTGTTGTGTGCCTTCGGTTGCTTGCTTGGCTTTCCCCTCATGGTCTTTAGCCGAGGTCGCAGCTGGTTTGGCTGAAGCTGCTTTCTCCACTGCGATGAAGATTTCCAAAGCTGCCTGACTGCAGCTCTGCATCTCTCCCTCCCTTCCCACTGCTCCCAGGCAGCGATGTCTTGGCTGTAACGCTTTGCCCACTTCTCTTGGCCTTGCTTGGGCTGGCTGCAGCTCCCGCGAGGGGCGGCGGGGCTGGATGGCATCACAGGATCCTCGTCCCACCCCTGTGCCAGGCTGGTGAGTGTGGAAGAGTCAATTCTGAAGGTGAGGGAGGAGAACTCAGTGAAGTACCAGAGGACTTTCCTGGGCTGCGAGATGATTGACTGGCTGGTTCAGGAGGGAGAAGTGGAGAACCGAAAGGAAGCGGTGGAGCTGGGACGCGCGCTGCTGGAACACGGGATCATTCAGCATGGTGAGCGAGGGTCGGGGTGGAAAGCAAGAGACGAGCGCGGTTGTCAGGGCTGCACTAAGAACAAACCCCCATTCATGTCATGCAACAAGTGCTGGTCAAGTGCCCGCTTGGAGATGGCAATGGGACCTTTTAGTTCTATGTTTGGAGCTGGTGACCTTTGAAATCGGAGCAATCATATTCCACCACCCGCAGAGGCTTTGAGCTGAAATCTGAGCTATTGCTCTTCGGCTCTTCAAAGCCTCCGGCCGCAGGACTGGGATCCGCCCCTGGGTTTGGAGGGCTGGGTTGTGAGGATGTGATGTCCAGCTCCGCTTGGCTGGAGATCATAATGATTTGCAGGAATTAAACTTCCAATTCAGAAGGCAGGGAGTTCTCTGAGTGTCTTGGGGCAGGTGACAGAGGGCTGTGACTCAGTGGTGCGCCCCTGGGAGATGGCATCCCTTGGGGAGATGGCATCCCTTGGGGAAATGGCCCTGCTGTTCCTCCTTCCCTGCAGATAGCACTCTGAAACAGTCAGAAAACCCTCAGTAGAACACAGAAGCATTACAAGCAATTCATTTGGGTCCCCGAGTATATTTGCTATATTTTTTTCACACTCCTTCAGCCTCTCCCTCCTCCCCTGTTCTCTCCTAGTCTCCAACAGGCATCACTTCTTTGACAGTGACCTCCTCTACCAATTCTGGACCAACTTCCGACGGAGGCGGCGTCTCACAGAGTTACTCAATGAGAACTCTTCTCGTGCCCTGTCCGAGAGCCCTGACAGCCCCTTCTGCCTTCGCAAGCTCAACCCAGACCCAGGCAACACCAGCTTTCTCTCTGGTAACTGTGGATGTGTTTGGGAAGGCGTGTGAAAGTGAGGATGATGTTACCAGAGCATCCCAGAGCTGAGGATGTTCTTCCAGGCACCCCATGAAGTGACCACTCCTCTGTTTGTCGTGGATGCCATGACGCGGTTGCAGTCTCAATCACAAGAAAATAACTGAATTTACTGTCAACTCAGCTCTTGATCTTTCTTTGAAGCTAGTTTTATTCTTTCTTAGCTCAAACGCATTTTCAGTGCATGCTTACTTTTCAGATGTGGGTCAGGCTGGTGGGGAAGTTGTTTTAAACTAGTCTGTTCCTTCCTTGAGTAACTGTTATTTGTGCATCTTTCAGTCCAGACCAACAAGGAGATCAAGATTGTCTCAGCGGTTCGAAGGAGCAGCATCACTTCCCTCGCTGGAAACTCCAATCCCTACTTCAGCGCTGCTCCTACGTTGGCGTTCCCTCCTGTGGCTGAGTGCAACCCCAAATCAGGTCAGAGCTTCTGCATTGCATGGGATACCTCTGCTCCTTCAGGGCACGGGTGAGCTCAAGCCTCAGGTCCCAACTCATTCAGTGTCAGCTCGGTGACTTGCAAGAGGAGAGGGTCAGCCTCACCTCTGAGTCTGGATTTGAAAAGTTGTGTGAGTGTTTTGAAGAACTTTGAGGTGACTGCAAAGACTTCTGTGTGCAGTGACTGCGGCTGGTTCTAACATCTGTTCTCCAGCCCACGGTAACCCCCAGGCTGCCTCGTTATGCACTTTATTGCATGAAACCCTTGATTCTGACAGCATCCGTCACCTTCTGCTCTAGTGTTAAAGAAACCCATCACCAATGAAGAGCTCCTGTCCCCTGGGGCCCCCTACATCAAGAAGACACTAACCGTAAGTGACCACAACGAACGGTGTTGCTAAGCCGGCAGTACTGAGCTCTCTGATTGCTCTTTGATAGCTCTATCTGCTGCTCTGACCTCTGTGTGTCGGAACTTTGATTGCATGTCACATCATCTCAGCTTTTTCTTGGTGAGCCTTAGTGGGTCAATGTTTGCAAATGTTCTTGTGGGTGAAAATGTGCACAGCCTCTGCTTTAGTTTAATGTATATTTAAGGGGTAGATCAGGAAAGAGAACTTTTCCTGGACAGAAAAACTCCCATTTATGTTTCATCCAGCTCCGTACAAATACAATCAGTCAAGTCTTGTGAGGGTTGAGAGCTTGACACTCACCCTGTGTCACACAGATGTCACCTTTGTGCACGGTTCTAAGCATCTCTCAGGTTCCTGCTGCAGATCAGATGTGTTGATATCAATACGATCTATCAGCATCTGATGGAGCAGCACTGAGCAGGGAGCATCTGAGGGCCCCTCTTGCCTTTCTTAGGATGGGCTTTTTTCATGGACAAAATGAACACACTGCAAAAATCTCCAGGATGCTGCAGATAACCTGAGTTTTGGGCTTTTGCTTTTCTAATTATTTCTAAAGCTGTAGTACTGGTCAAGGCAGGGCTGGTAGGTTCTGGCAGGAACTGTTGGGCAACATTCACACTCAGCACCCGTAGTGCTTGTTTATTTTTGTATAAAACTTCTCAGCCCTTTGCTGCCCACCTTTGAAAGGGGGAATCTCACTGTAGCCAGTTTAGGAAGCATGAGGGCTGTCTTGCCACACTGCTTTGACACAAGAGGGCTTACAGGAGAGCCGTGGATCAGTTTCCCAAATTAACTGTGCTGTAGAAATTGGCAAGAAGGAGCAAGGAAAATAAAGCCGGTGATTAACATGGCACGTATGAGGATTTGCCGTTCATTCTCCTGCTGAACGCTCTTGCCCTGCCCTTCAACTCTGCCAGCCCAGGCCTTTCATGGCTCATTTCCTTCTGCTTAGCTGTGCGGTTGCTGTTATTTATTTATATGGGTAATGTGCAAAGTCCTTTGGGAATTCCTTTTCTCTTTTAGTCGCATCAGATGGTCGCAGTATTACAGCAAACTGTTCTGACAGCTTGAGATCAGTGGGAAAAGAGTGGTTACTTCCACTCTGGAAATGCTCTCTGTGCCAGGGAAAAGGCATCGTGTGCGTGCTCTGGAAATGTTCTCAACATGCTCTCAGTGCATGCTTTGCACTTCAATTTCATGGTGCCTGTGCGTAGCTCTTCTGCACTTGCTGGCAGAGAATATTAACTGGAAAGCAGCTTTGCAGAGAGCAATTAATCTGTGGTTCTGCATCTTGCTTGGTGCGCAGCCCTTTCTCTCCCACCCATGACAGAGCAGGATCATGAGCAGAGCTCTCCATCTCACTAGGAACAGATGCATCTCTTCTATCCAGCCCATTCCTTGTTTTTTAAAGCTCTTTTGTCCTACTTGTAGATTGTGGGGGATGCAGTGGGCTGGGGCTTTGTGGTCCGAGGAGGAAGACCTTGCCACATCCAGGCGGTGGACCCAGGAGGACCTGCTGCTGCCGCAGGGATGAAGGTACTTCTGCCTCATGATGACTTAACAGGAGGCAGGACTCATGTCCTGCTTGAGGTGTTCAGGCTGAGCACATCCTCCATATTCCCACCTTCTGCACTGGAGATCAGTCTGTTGGAGTAGGTGGATGGATCTCCACGGTGCTGTGATGAAGGATGCTCTCTGCAGGCAATGTGCACCATGTGTGGCTGCAGGGCAGCAGATTTGCCTTTTGCCAGGGCAGAACAGAGGCTGCAGGCAGCTAAAATAGGAAAAAAAACCTCTGACAAAACTAAGCTGTCCCTGTGATAGACTTTGGAGATGTTGAAACTCTGTTTGAGCTACTAAAAACAAGTAACTGTATATAACCTGAGCGAAGCAGGGAAGGAGCAGAGTTTTATCTTGAATCACCTGCTCTCACAGCTCCTGAGATGTAAAGTGTTTTGTGTTTCTCTGCTATTAATGATGTAGTTCTGCATGGAACGATTTACCATGTACCTGAAAGCTAAATGACCTTAGACTGATACCTTGTTTTGTTTCATCAAGTAATTTCCAGTGTTTCCAGAAATGAATTGACGTCTTGAAACATATTTTAGACCCAAGCATGTATGGGTTTTGTGTGTAGAGTTTCAGGTGTGAATGAAAGAGATGTAGAGTTTCACAGTTCCCTATAGAAACCCCAGCAGAAAGAGAGTAGTTTCTACAAGCTGACATAAGCCTGAAGTCCCATGGATATTGGAAATAATGGGATTCTTCAGAGACAGAGCATGAGTCTATGTTTGCTCCAGGCAGGATTGGAAGGGGATGGCTGAATTTGTTTCATTTACTCAAGAGCTCAGTTCATTTCTCCTTACCTAATCTCATTTGCTACCAAATTGCTAGATGTTAATATCGTGCCTCATTTCCATCCGTGAAATGAACCACTGCTCACAAATGAGTCTTTTTTTTCCTCTGTTAGCTCACAGTCTAAATCCCTTTGGTGTCTTTTTATGATCGTAGCACAGTGATTATTAGTGTTGCTTATGGAGTGGTAATGCTTTAGGGTTTGCAGGATTTTGTAGCAAGTTATTTGTATTGCAGCCTCTGGCTCTCCTCAGTCATAAGCAGAAGTTTCCACAAAGCACCAGCTGAAGGTAACCTGCCCTTCCTCTCCTTGCAGGTGTGCCAGTTTGTTTTCTCAGTCAATGGTATGTACGTTTTGCATCTGGACTATCAAACCATCAGCAGCCTCATCATGACAGGACCACGAACTCTCGTGATGGAAGTCATGGAAGCCGTTGAATGAGCAAAGGAGTTTCATCTTGCCGCTGTTTGGGATGGCAGGACACTCCACTGAGCAAGGGTGGACTGTGGGGAGGGACCAAGCTTGACCATTCACTCTGAAATGTTAGCGAGGCATTTTAAGATATTTTCAAATAAATGCATTCTAATGGAGAAGTCTCAGATTTTGATGGTGTTGAACTACTTGGCTATACCTGATGTTAACAGGGTCTAAGTCTAAGCTCTCACAACTCCTTTTTAATGCCAATGGGAGAGTTCAGCACATCACAAACCCAAGCTTCAGAACGAGCCGTTCCCCCAGCCAGGCTGCCGGGCAGGTGCTACAGGCTGGTGAGCAGCGAGAAGTTTGACACCAAGTGAGTCTGTCTGAGCTCCCCTGAGCTGTCTGTGCAGTCTACCGAGAACACAATGTGCTTTCCAGATGGCCTGATAAGCCGTACCACCGACTCTGTCAAGAAGATAAGGAAATGAATACAGTGATGTGTGCTTCCTTATAAAGAACATCAAAGGCTCCTGTTACGCTCTTGGCTTAGCCACGCTCACAGCCAGGGCTAGTTGCTCTTCCCAGATGTGTTTCTTGGAAAGGTCAGACTTTAGGAGAGACCCCAAACAGTGTCTGCCCTAAGGGAAGTGTCCTAGTCCGAGTTTGACTCTGGGAAGGAACAGAAATGAATGAAAACCACCAAAATCCAGGCCCCCTGAGCCCTGCTGCTCCCAGGGTGACTTCATTTGCAGGCAATGCAGAATACTCATATGCAAACTACCCTGAAAATGAGCTAAACATAGAATAACAGGTAATAACAAGAAACTGGGGAGGTTTCTTTCTGGTTCACAGGGCATCCTGCTTGTGATCAGCCTGTGATGCTGTGCATATACAGCAGGATGATTTCCAGCACTCCTGTTTGGGGCAGAGCCCTCAGCGCAGCTCTTTTGGCCACCAGCTAAGTCTCAATATATATATATATAACGTTAATTTTGATTTGTGTTAAAGTGGGAGCTGACTTTCTTGGAAAATCTGGCGTCAGCTGCATATTATGTATTGCGTTACTGCTGGCTGCCTTTTTTTCCTTTGTATAAAGGGATATGTGCTCCCCCAGTGCTGGTGCAGAGGTGATAGGACTACTTGGAGCACAGCATTCCTGGAACGAGGTCCAAGCAAGATGTTTGCATTGATAATCCACTGGGGTCCTTCCAGTCCCTAAGTAAAACCAGACAATCTCTAAAGCCATTTGTCAATATACTCACAGTTGTGATTTCTAGCCATTTGGTGCACAAGCAAAGCAGCATCCACCTGCCTTTTTTTATTTTAAAGTCCTGTTTTGTGTTGCTGTTCAGATAGGGCTTGTGTGTCTGTGGTGGCCCCAAGGTTCAATCCACAGTGTTGGGCTTGAGCTCAAGTCAGACAAAGCCCAGAGACTCCAGCGTTGCGTGCGCACCTTGGGAAAGGTGGATCAGTGAGCAACAACCTGAACATAAGCGCTGGGAGCAGCTCCAGATTTTTCTGACGTAAACAGAGCCTAATTTTAGCTCTGGATCTGAATTTACGTGAAAGTGAAGTGCAGGAGATGTGTTCTTTCCTTTCTCACCTCCTGGTTTTAGAGTAAACTGTAGCAAAGCTGAGCAACTATTAAAACCCATCAGGAATCACAAGAGAGGTAATTTGGGGTATTTATGTGTGGGGCAGTGACAGCTCGCTCTCCATAGGCTACCAAATGCTCCATGTTTTGTTTTAACGAGATCTAAGTGCTTCTTTTTGGTGTTTTCCTTTGGCTTGTATACTGTGATGCTTTTAAATACTTATTAGATTACAAAGCAAAATGGCAATAAACTACCAAATGTTTGGTTATTGTGCAAACTATTTGGAAACTATGATTTTTTTTTTTTTTCCGTCTAACTTGAGACTTTCAAAGGTGCCTGTGTTTCATGTAGGATGGTAATATTCGAGTTTCTTGCAGCTCACTCTGCAATGGTGATGCTGATAGTCCCTGGAAGTGCAGCTGAAAATCTGGGCTCCATTTGTAATGAGAAATGCCACTGTCAGTTGTTCCATTCCTGGAAATGAGGACAAGATCTTTCTGAAAAGGTTTTGGCACGGAGCTGGGGGCTCTCCCAGTCGCTCCCAGGGCTGGGGACCACATGCCGGTGGAGGTCAGGGCTGCATCCCACAGCTGGGGAGTCTGCCGCACCGCCGAGCTCCAGTTCATGATTCAGCCTCTGGCCTTGCAAAAACTACAGATGTGCTTAATTTCCTTAAACAAATGCAATGCAATTTGCCTTTAGTGCAAAAGCCGGGCTCTCAAAAATATGTAATGGGATGCGAATGGGGCTGGACTGACTTCATCCCTGGGAGTCTGACAGTGGGTGGGAGCCAGGACTTGTTGCTGCGCTCTAGGAACTTGTGCAGCTTCCTAGGCAGAGCTTGAGCATTTAGTTTGAAAAACCACTCAAAACTATTTACTATTTTTCATAGAAGCAGAGTCTTGCTTTTCATGCATGCTTTACTTAGCTGCACGTAGGGGCCAAACGCCGCTCTCCGCTGTGTGGTGAGAGGGAGGTGGGGGAATCGCTGTCCCTCTCCCCCTCCTCTCCCTCCCCTTCCTCATCCCTCCTGACGTCTTGGGATTGAAATCTCTCATCACGCCGAGGAGCGGATGAGGCGCCGGGGCTGCTCTTCTCCCACCGTTGAAGAATGTAGCTGGATTCCTCGCACCTCCCAGCCGACTCCAGAGAAAGCTGTGCCGCTCCAGAGGTCTGTGGTTCATTCCCCCTTGGGGGTTGGTTCACGGGGATGCTGAGGAGGGGCTGTGGTGTTTTGGGGTATCAGCAGAGCAGGGAACTTCTGCAGGGTTTTGCTCTTTGGGGGACTTGGAGCTGGTGCAGCTCAGCTTGGGGCAGTGCAGCCGATGCTACACAGGGCGACAGGTCTCAGCCTCTCATGGTGAAGCAGCTTCAAGTCTCGCATTTGCTGCAGGTCGGGTCTAAACATTGCCAGGACTGCTTTAGCAATTCTTTCCGAGTGATGGCTTGGAGAAATGTACTTTGGTTTTTTTTTTTTCCTTTTTTTTTTGCTGGCTAATTGTGTAAGACCTGCAAGAAGTTGCTGGCAGAGAGGACAGTACTCAGATTTGTTATCAACAGCAGTTGTCTGGGTGGGTTTTTCCCACCCAGAGGTGTGGTGTGGGTCTGCGTCCAGCAGATGTTACTGAGCTTTCCTGGACTGTGGGGAGCTGCAAAGGCTCAGCCTGGAAGTGAAACTTGTGCCTCACTTTTTGAGAGTGGGGCTGGGATAATTGAGAACTTTTGTTCAATAGTGGAACCGAAATACAGGAGATTTCTATGACAGAGCAGAAAGGGGTTTATGAATGTGGTGGGTTTTTTAAGTAGCAAAGAACTCGGGACCTTGGGACAGGTTTACGCCCCACAGCTGGTCACCCCTGGCAGGTCACTGGTCTCTTCTGCAGGGTTGTCCCTGGCAGCGCTCCTCTGTCCGGCAGCGAGTGGGCCACGGGGTGACACTGCTGCTGCCAGCGCTTCTGTGCAGAGAGGGTGATGCCCTCTGGAATTAGGAAATGACCCCAAACTGCAGTTGTGGAGGGTGGAAATAATTCACTATTCCCCCAAATCCCCAGTTTTAGTTGTGCTGATTTAAATATGTGGCAGGGAAATTTTGCATCGATTTTTTTTCTTTTTTTCTTTTTAATTAAAGAGACTACATTTAAAATTTTTTGTACAAATAAGGGGATCTCTGACTGCCTCAACCTCCAAATCCCCTCTGAGCACACAGCTGGGGCAAGTGGGCAGTGGTGCGTGAGTGTCCCTGCCGTTTGCCAGGCCCTGGAAATGCCACATTCTCCATATGTTGCCGTTTCCAAATTCCTTCCCTGGGTCAGTAACACAGAAAGGCACCAAGTGCCAGAGGCTGCAGGAGCAGCCTGGTGTCACTGTGGTCCCCTCCATCCCACAGGAAGCTGCAGGGAAATCAAGAGCAGTTTGGTGGCATTGCAAAATGGCACAAATGAACTTTTTGATGCAGGGAATTTTTTTAAAAATGCAGGTTTCTTGCTGGTGTTTGACACATGTAGCTCTGCAGCCAGGGCAGGCTTTGCTTTTCTTGAGGTGACAGTCAGATTCCTGAAATGCACCTGTAAAATGTTTGCTGTTTTTTAGAAGAAATGACTTCATTTTATTAGCTGGAAAAAAAAAAAAAAAAGCAAGTGTTTCCCATGGCTGAGGGCTTCAGTTACACTGCAGTTGTTCCCTATAACCTGATCTTCAATTGAAAAAAACCCAAATCACAGACTGAGCAGGCTTCTTAACATCTCGCTGTTATAACTTGCATATTTTTCTATTCAGCAATTTAGAACTGCTTTAAACCTAGGAGATCATGGCTGGGTGACTCACATGCATATTTATTTTTCCTTTAAATCACTAAAAAGTTGATGTATTTGAAGGGAAATAGGCATTTGCCAGGAGCCTCTAAATACCTGTCCATCAGAACGAATAGACGTGAAATGTCACTGTAGATGGCAACGGAGGAAATTTGTGTGTGGTCTCGTTCTGCCCAAAGCAATAAGGCTGAAATCTGTAGCACAAAAATGACAAATGCCAATGATGTGTTGCAAAAAGCCAACAGCGCATGTTTTAAACCTGGTATATTAAGACTGAGACAAGGGTGGGGGACGCTGTTTCCATCAGGCTAGTTTTATGCTGAACTAACATTTCTGACCTAAAAAACACAAGACTATCCCAACGAGTCTTGAATGTAACTTCTTGGGAACTCCACTGTGAAATACGAAATAAACCCCTTGTTTCTGAACTGGCCACATATAAACTCAGCTGGGCCTGTGTTTTCCTTCCTACTGCGTAATTGCTTTATCGCAGCGACCACGGGGTCATTAAATTGGTGGTGTGAGGAGCTTGTCTGCCAAAGAATGCTCCTCAAACCACTTTTCCCCTTATGATCAGTGTGTGCATTGCAGGGACGTGATCAAGATGCTGTGTGTTTGTGTACCTATATTGATTTTGGTCATGATAATCAGAAATAATTACTTCTGTATGGTTTAAACCAGAAGTTATTCTGGAATCTATGCCTGCCCAGTGATTCTACAATTGGCCAATGTTGCATATTTCCATGATCAGAGCAGAACTCTGCGCTTATTGTGCCACTGTTGAGATTGTCCTAGAAGAGGACAGTGCCCATCTCTAGGACCAAGCAGGCTGAGAGGAGGAGTACCAAGTCAAAGTCCATCACGTTTATAACATGGTTTAGTGCTGGTCCAAGGCATTGAACAGCTGTATTGGAGAGAGCAAGAACGTAAAAGAATATCTAGGAATAGCAGGAAAATTCATTATGTATTTCTCCGGTGTTGTCAACAATGCACAGAGCTGTAGATCTCGGCTCGTGGTCCCTTAACCAAGGATTGCAAAAAACTGAGTTTTCACATAATGAACTGTGACTTGTGCTTCTCCTTCCTGATGTTTGCCCTCTTGCAGGTCCTGCTCACCATGCTGCTTCACACGTGTTTCTTTTTTGCCTGCCTGCCTGTGGCGAGCCAAGTCTGGGGCCGCATGGGCCCAGGTAAGGAGCCCGCCTGCCCTCGCCCTGGGCCATTCCTTGCGGCTTTGCTGTCACCTGCATTAGCCCAGCCCTTGCCCGAGCCCTTCCCGGTGGCAGTGGCACCGCGTGGGGGGACATTCCCTATTACACACAGGATTCCAGGGGGCTGCTGTGCCCTGGTGTCTGATGCTGAAGCTCTAAACAGTCTGTTCCCACACACGAAGAGCAGCAGGAGATCAGGGGACCCATTTGGGGAGCATCTCCATCCCTCTCCACCTTGCAAAGCCCATCCTCATCACTGGCAGCAGTTCATTGTGCTGCTCCCTCACTTTTCAGCCTGGATAAGTGATGAAGGGTGCTTACTTGATCTGCAAACAGACCTTGAGAAATAGGAAGAAAAAGAGCATCACTGCTGTTAGTTGCTGCATCATCCCGCACTCTGAAACTATTGCTTTGGGTGTATATGGTGATATGTGGATTGGTGACATCTGGATAAGAAAGAGCATGAGGTGCATTCCTTCTGTAACATATAGTGCTCCCATAGTAGTATAAATGATCAGAAAATACTTATAGCACCTCCTCGTAGCCTTTCTGATGTTGAAGAACCACCTTCGTATTATGTTTGAACCTCCTGTGGAACTGGTCAGCACAAAGGTTTCTAGAGAGGTGATGGCACTTCAGAGTTTGGACAGATGCATCTTAATGCTGTGGATATTCCAGACCAGCCTCTGTAGTTAAGTCTGGGCTTAACTCCCTATCAGCTGGAGAGCAAGGTTACCGCATCAGATAGCTCACATCCAACACAGGGCATGGAAACAGTGGAGCTTTCATGGCACTGGGGTTCATTAGCATCCAGCACATAATGGTGCTTTAGACGATGCTGTCCTTTCTGATCTGAGGACATTCTTGCCTTTTTAGCTTTTGGGCTCCTAGAGTGATGGCTGAGGAGCTGGACCACACTTGGCCAAAAGAAGACAGCTCCATGTTTAATCTAACCATGAATTCCCCTCATTGTTCCACAATCTTTTACCATTTCTCTTGGGCATGATTCTGGGATTTGCTTTTGCCCCTCACCCCTCTTCCCTGTGTTTTCTTCCTTCCCCTTCAGATTTGCCAGGCATGAGATGTGAATCTGAGCTTTGTTTCCCCAGAATAGTTATCTGCTTGTTGGGCAGCTTGCAGGAAGTCTCCGCAAAAGAAGGTTAAGGCACAGATGTCGGGCTGGGACAAGCAAGTCCTCACTGCCAGCCCTCACTGCTTTCCTGGGCTGGGACTTCATGGCCAAGATGTAGGAGATGCTTGACATCATGCAAGACCAGATTAGGGACTTGAGCCGGACACCGGACACTTCAGGTCACCCTAAGGGTTGTTTTGGTTTTTTTTTTTTTATGAGTAATGATAAAGGGAAAGAGATTGGTAACAACTGCAAAAGAGGGTGGGCATCTGAGTGCAAATGCTTCTATTCTGCAGGCAAAGGATGTGCTCACTCATGGTGAATTAGGGCAGCCTGCTGGAAAGGCAGCTGTAGGTACAGGGGCAGGAGGGAGGGGAGATAAATCTGCTGACTTGCCACCCTACATCCAGTCAAGTGAAAAAGTTTCATATGGTGATGTTTGTATGACAGTACAGCTATGTTTTACCAAGGAATCGTTGTTTCAAGGAGGTTCAGACATCCAGGTGGGGTTCAAAAGGTTTCTGTGAAATCTGGAGATGATAAGGGAATGTGTTCTTTCTTCCTTTTACCTCCTTGTCTGAGATTATTTTTTTCCTCATTTGGTTTGTTGCTCCCTGCAGCAAACTGATACAAGCTGGTGCCCACGAGTTATGGTGCTGCCAGGAACTGTTATTTACACTTTACCAGGTTTTCTTTCTCCTTTTTTTTTTTTTCCTTTCTTCTTTCTAAACCCAGCTGGTCATTGGATCTGCCTCTGAAATGGTCTTTCTGCAGAAGTATGGGATCCATCACCTGGGCAATTCCTGTTTTTCTCAGCAGCCCAAGCCCACTGAAGAGCCTCACTGAGCCCTTTTATCTATTTCCCACTCTCTCCTCTTAGACATTTGCATTAAACACTCTTCCTGAGACAAAACATTCTGTATGAAAACTCTCAGGGGAGTTGTCCAAGATGTGAAGGTGCAGAGAAAGCCCTCCTCTCTATGGCAGGCTGCTTTCCCTGTTTGCAGCAGTATATATTGAGGTCTCATTTGTGCACCTGAGAAGCTCCTGTCTGCACAGGGGGACACTATAGGTTTGCAAAGGTGCAGCAGTTGCTGTGCAGCATCAGGGGATGCTGAGGACTTGCATGGGATGGTGAAGGTTTCCTTGGCACTTCATCTGTTCCCCTGTCCTAGAGGAGATGGGCTACGTGGGGTTTTGTGTGTGCATGTGCAGAGGGAGGAATTGCACCCGCACAGCCACGTCTCCTGCCCAGGGTCCGGCCGGTTGAAGCTCACTGTCCTTTCGGAAGACAGGCTGCAGATGAAATGGAAAGAGACTGAAGGGAACATCAACGGCTACAAAGTCCGGGTAAAGCCCATGGCAGGTACGTGCCAGCGCCTGGGACATCAGAACAGGCAGAGGTTTGTGTGTGAGTGAGGGACCGAGCTGCACATTTTGGTGGGCGCACAACAGGGCTTAAGTAAGAGCTTCGTTCAGACCTTAAGGTGACAGAGAAAAGGCAGAGAGAATTATCCACTGGTTGTTCTGGTTTGAAGCGTTGATTGCCTAGATCAAAACTTTCCACGGGGCTGTATATGCAGTACAGACAAGAAGCCTTTCTGGTCACCGTGAGGGCAGCCCATAGTGCCATTCAGTGCAGGCACTGTCCCTTTGCCACCTGTTCACAAGAGGGAATTCATTCCTCTTCATCCTCAGGGAAAGCCTTAGCCAGAAACTGTTGCTCTTTGGGACTGCATGAGGAAAAAAAAAGATGATGAACTGCTCCTTGTCCGGTTCTTTGGGTGTTCTCAGCTCTCCCCATCTGCAGGGACACGAGATGGGAATTCCTGACCCCACCTGTGTGTGGGGCACAGCCCCATGGCTCCCTGTCCTGGCCAAGCTCCCGCTCTCCCTGACTTCAGACACTGAACGTGGTGGTGTTGGAAGGACACGACGACCCTCAGCAGGGAGCAGCGGTTGGAGGCAACCTTAGTCTTGGCTGGCATTTAGGTTTCAGCGGCTGCCGCTCTCCCAGCGAGCTGGAGATGGGAGCTGCCGGGCAGGACTGCGTGCGGCCGAGCCCCTCTGATCATCCACCCGCTTTTAGCGCAGCCCCCACCTGTTTCCCAAGCTGGAGCAGGAGGTTTCTCATTCCTTCTCTGCCCTGCTCCTCCCCAGGAGCATCCCGGGAATGCAGGGAATCCCTGCTGGTCCTCATGCCTGAGGCTTTCCCTCTGCGTAGGCTGGGGAGCTCCATCTCCAACCCACGGCATGAGCACAGGGATGGCTGGGTCAGAAATACATCCATAGTTTAAATTTTGCAGTTGTTTCTTAATCAGAGGGTTTTAGGGAGCTACTTTGCCTTTTCCCCTGTGTTTTGTGTAGCACAGAGACCGTGGTGCAGCACTGACTGCTGCTTTGCAGAGCTGCCTTGCTCCATCTGCTCAGTGCCGTGCCAACGCAGAAATGCCCCCGTTCCTGGCTGGCTGGGACATCACAGCCCTGGGACAGGTCCCACAGCCCCAGGACGTGGCCAGAGGGGTCTGCAGGCAGTGCCGACCCCAGAAATGAGCTGTGTCCCCACAGAGAGCAGCTGCCCTTGGGAGGGATGGGGATTGCAGAGGCAGCACAGTGAGAGGGGCTGGGATAAGTAAGAGGGGACCCAAGTGCCAGTGATGACCTCCAAAAACACTAAGCCACTTCGTCACTTTTCCATGTATGACCTCAAACACATTAATTGGTTTTCATAAGCAGAATTTACTAGTAATTGCCCAACCTTTACCCTCTGAAGACCAGCTTTTCGCTCAGCAACTCCTTGAGAAGTTGGCGAGTGTTGCACTAGTGCTGGATGAATATTTTAAAAAAAACCAAAACAAACCTAAGCATTCTAAACCATGGAAAAAAAAAAAGTAAAAATCAGAGATCCACAGAATTAAAAAAGAAATAGGAATTGACTGAGGTCTCTAGGCAGACATTCCCTGCATTTCAGGAGTGCTTTGGCTACTGTCAGCTTAAATTTAAGCTCTAACAGTCTCTGAACTCTGGTTTCATCCCACCTCAGGGGACTCGGAGCAAGAAGTCATGCTGAAAACCAAGACTCCCAAAGCCACGGTGGCGGGGCTGAGCCCTACCAAGGAATACACGCTGCAGGTCTACGTGCTCAACGGCTCCCAGGAAGCCCTGTTTGCCAAGAGGAAATTTGTGAGTAAGTAGAGAGAGCTACATTTTACCATTCAGGGAGCTCCTGAAGCTCTTGGAGGTGTGGCTCCTATGACCTCAACCTCCAGAGTATGTCCTGTAGAGCATGCTGCAATCACGGAAGGTTAGAAAAGGAGATGGTGAAAACCCAGGGGATGAGGGATGGACTGTGACACACAGACCCATCTAGATTGACTCTCTCTTCCTGTTCTTGGCCTTCCCACAGTCGAGGAGTTAAAAAATGCATCACAGACGAGAAATAACCGAAGAAACTCAGGAGCTGCGTCAGGAAAGAATCTCACCTCTTCGGGGAGCTCAGCTGCTGAGCACAGCGGGGTGGCAGAGGTCACCCCCCCACCCCTGAATGCCGTCCTGACACAGCCAGGTGGGTGCACAGCTGTCCCCAAAACCATCCCCACCCTCCCCCTGCACCCCCTGATTCGTCAGGGACATTCACTCAGTGAGACGTCCCTCAGCCCAATCTCATCTCTTGCCTGCACCTCTGAATTAAAAGAGCACAGTAAGCAACCTAAAAATATTTGCACCTCATGCCAGCCAAACTGTCCAGCTTTACGAAGCACAACCATATACGCCTGGGGCTGGCAGGTATTCAGATTCAGCAGATACAGTCAAATCCTTCAACTTAGAATCATAGAATCATAGAATGTCCTGAGCTGGAGCAGATCCTATGAGAACAATCTGTTCCCCAAGCACTGGGGCTAATAATACCTGATTTCCTGGCCTCTGTGTCCCAAGCCTGGCTGCAGATGGGCTATAAGAAGGTGTGAGCCCTCTCCTATGGCTGAGAACGGTATATAACTGCATAGATTCACCTGCATCTGGCAACAAGGTTTACATGAGCTGAAGAGGCAATTATACGTGTTGATCCATCAGGGCTATTACACAAAAAGACTTGCACTTGCTCAGGATGTTTCTGAGTCACAGGTTACTGAGGTCTGAAGGGTACATTGGGTATCAGGTGCCATGTTATGTTTTCCCTGGTTTATATTTTATACACATTCATTATTTTTCATTGTCAAAGATAATGGGAAGGACAAACTTTCGATATGACCCACTATTAACATTGTTATAAACTCATGAGCCTGCACACAGTCATCTCAGAGAGGCATGAAAAAGATGTTCTGATTTATCTAGCTACCTGTTGGCATAAAGCCTGTAGGACTTGGATCCTTTCTGAGCCCCCCACACCTCTGTCAAATGTGGCTGAAATCAGCCGATAAGTGCAGCAGGTTGCATGGGGATAACACAGGTAGGGACAATAGGTTTTTTTTTTTTCCTCTTTGGAGCACAGCAAAGGACAGAGCTGAAAAGAAAAGGCAGAAGGGGACACAGCCAAAGGGCTCAGGAGAAACCACCAGAAACCAGCCCAGAGCAGAGACCAGTGTGACAGAAGCAACACCAACAACCACAAGATCATCCCACCGTGCTCCTGCAAGCTCAGAGCAAGAGTCTCTCGGAAAAGAAAAACCCACCAAGGATTCATTGAGGCGAGGTGAGAGGGGTTTCAAACACATTGTACTCCTTCTTCCCTAGTTTTCCCTAATGCTTGTTGAATACAAGCCTTCCATCTCACTTTCTGTCACCAAGATTTTCAGGGGGACAAGTGATGCTGACAGTGGTTTTAACTGGTAGGTCATGTGTTGGGGAACTGTCAGGGATCTCTGGAGAAGTTTGGAGTTCTGCGGAACTTCACGGATTTTAAGGCAAACTGGAGCTAGGCCAAAAATTCCTTCCAGATGATTTAGTTGATTGATTTTCCACTATTGTCTCCATGTTGCCACCTCCCCCTGCTTCTGACAGATCCATGTAAGAGTATGTGTTCTGCAGCATAACCCCCCACCAATGGACCTTCCCAAGCCTTCAGAAGGGGAGTTCATTACCCAACCTGCTTCTGGACTTGTTCCTCGTGTTTCTCAGATAACTGATCCATGATGACCCTTCAGATGTGTCAGTTGATGCTATGGCAGGGCAGATGGTCACAGCACTGTTGAAGTGGTGGGAATGGGATTGGCCAGAGCATCCTCACGTGGTCCCTTGAGACCAGTACGAATCTATGGCTGTGAGAAGAGATAGGGGAGTAACCTCATTGCAGCCCACTGAATCTTGCTGAGATCATATATTTCCCTCTGACAAAGATGGAAAATCCCCCATCTGAAAAATATTTGGGGAAGATGCATTCGATCAGCAACATGCCCTGTCTTATCCTCTGTTGAGCTTCAGGCCTGAGGTGGGGAGAAAGGCAGGGCTGGAGTATCTGCGATGCCAGCAGGTTTTTACGGAGAGACTGAATTTAATATAAAGCCGTGAAATAATTATAGCCCACAGGGGATCTCGTGATGGAATGGAATTAAGCAATCACCTGCAGTTCTTGGAGACTTAGGCCAGATAAAAGGGAAGCACAGGGCTGGGGCTGAGATGTAGTGGAGCTGACAGCTTGCAGAGAGCAGAGCTCACGTTAGGCACAAGCTTCCTGACAGCTTTAACCCATTCTTTGCAGAAATACAGCTGTGCACCACTCAGTTCTCAGTGCTGAGATGGGTTACCCTTAACCAGGTGCTTTTCCTAAGATGCTGGGATGTGTCAGACTGGCAGATGGTCCAGTCCACCATCCAGACAAAGCCTTACGCTGCAGATTTGCTTTTTATCTTAAAACTGAAGTAGTTTTTCCTCCTTCACAATTGCTTCTCTCAATATCAAACCTTATCCCTCCCCAGGTTCCCAGTTCCAGTGCGACACATCTGCAATGACTGATATCGTCCTGCTTGTGGATGGATCCTGGAGCATTGGACGCAACAATTTCAAGCTCATTAAGGAGTTTCTGAGCAATTTGATTTCCCCATTCAGTATTGCCCAAGACAAGATAAGAGTAGGTAGGACTCTGTCCTGTTTCCTGACCTGGGGAAGTGTGTGTTTGAAGGAGCCTTGGTTCTGTTTCAGTGGTCATGTTCTACTCTGAGGAGCTTTTATTCCTTTAGGATGGGGTCCCACTTGTTGCTTTCACAGCTTTTCCCATCTGGTAGCAAGCTCTGGCCCCTAGTGGTTGTGAGAAATAGCTGCACAGTGAACAAAAGCAATGTCTTCTGGGCAGCATCAGGTCTGGCATTGATGCTGAGATACATTTGGGATTTTCTGCCTACCTCTGAGGTGCTCAGCCTCCACAGCACCATGTTTACAGATGCCCTGGTGATGCTGCATTGGAGCTGCTCCCAGTTCTGAAGGATGTTAACCCCATCATACGGCCTTGGCCAGGCTGTGCATGAAATCAGGACAGCGTAAATCCTTCCTTCTCCCTGCATCCAACTAGTTTGACCCCAATCAGCAGTGGGAATTTATCAAACACTTCAGAGCACCACCACAGGGGTAGGTACCACTGTTCCCATTGGGGTCTGAAGCATCACCTTGCTGCCTGCATGACAAGGACCATGCAGAGAAATGGAGTAAGAAACCAAGTCTGCTCACCCTTACTCCCTATCATTATTTCGTGGCATCCTCCCATGGCAAGCCTGGCACCACCTCCCTAAAATGAGTCTTCTCTTGCAACTTAGCTTGCATGATGCTGATGCTCTTGCCTTCCCCAGGGCTGTCCCAGTACAGCAGCGATCCCCGCACAGAATGGGACCTGAGCACTTACTCCACAAGGGAGCAGGTGCTGGAGGCTGTGAGGAGTTTGCGATACAAGGGTGGCAACACTTTTACAGGTAACTCCATCTTCCAGGGCTCTGCTAAGCGATCTGTGGGGCTGCAGTGGGGGAAGTTGTTCCCACAGGATGAACTTCATGGGGACCAAAGCCACTGGGGGCAGAGAAAAGAGCAAAGGTGTTGGGGGGTGGTGCGCAAGACTGTAGCACATCATCCATCTCTGCTCCTCCCCAGGTCTGGCGCTGACCCATGTCCTGGAGCAGAATTTGAAACCAGAGGCTGGTGCACGGCTGGAGGCTGAGAAGCTTGTGATCCTCCTGACTGATGGGAAATCCCAGGATGATGCCAACTTGGCTGCTCAGACGTTGAAAAACCTGGGCATAGAGATACTTGCCATTGGTAAGGTCACAGCCATCGATAAGCTATAGGACAAAGTCAACCTACTTGTGATCTTCTTCAAATTGAAGGTTATGTTCCCTCGACTTTCATAGGAACATCATGATGCTTTAAATGTAAGGTAATGGGTAAGGCCTCATTGCACTGTAGCCAAGATGAAAATTAACTCATTTATTCAGCACAGGCAGTGTCTCAAAGGGGATTTTGTTTGTTTAGGAAAAACACTCACTCACATGAGAGATTTCACACCTCCCAGCCATAAAGACCTTTGCGAGCCTCACAGACCTGTGCTGTGAGAACAATATTCTCAGCTGTGGAATTAGGCAAGAGAACATTGTATTGGGGAGGGCAGGACACCTTCTTTATAATTACTGCCTCTCAAAACTTCCAATTTCTCTGAATAATAACATTATCTTCTCTTTGCTATCTAGCAGCAATAATGACACAAAATGGCCTTGAGCAGCTCTGTCCTTGATGACTAAACAAGTCTGCTAGACTAATATATGGGCAATAAAGTTACACAGAAAATTCACCTAAAATTGCAGTCTCCCAAACTTTAATTTATCTTGGGAAGACACAAGCAAGGTTTTATTGCATATTGCTAAGTGGCTGGCACTGTGATTTCTTTCATGGACTGAGTGGAGCTGCTGAGCCTCAGCTGTATGTTGTGCAGCTCAACAGACCAACATTTGAGTACCTGAGATCCCTGGAGATCTGTTCCTGGCTGGAGTCTTTGCCTTTCCTCTCTGGTTAGAGGTAGATCACATTGTTTAGTCCTTAGACATCAGGACCTGATTATTAATCTCCATAGCACCTTGGTTCTCACTGCAAGAGCAAGCAAGGAGTAGGCTGGCAAAGCTGGGAAGGTAATGGCCTTGGACTTGAGAAACCAGGTGTGATCCCTGTCTGGCAATGGTTCTGCTTGGGCAGTGCTAGGGTGACCTTGAGCCACTGGGAAGCAAAATAAGTTGCATGTTGTGGAGCTTGGTCTGTAGGGAGTTAATGAGGATGTGAAGCACAAGGACAAGGATGGAGGATACCCTGTGATGGTGAAGTTCTGCTAGATAAATGGTCTATCTTTTGCTTATCCCTGACACTCTTGAAATGCAACGTGATGTTCTGATGAATAGCAGAGTCTCTATGGGGAGTGCTGGCACCTTATAAATATAAAATTGTTATTTATTCATTCACTCATTCCCCCATTTATGCCTCTTAGGGTGCAAAATATCTGCCTTCCTGGTAGCAAAGCCTACGAGTGGAAGAATGATTCACTAGACCACTTCAGGCCAGAAAAGACCTTCTGAGCCCACAGTGTTGAAAGCCCTTCCCAGGCTGGCCTGAGGCTGTTGCTGCAGGAAAGCCCAAGGCCGTTCTGAGATGCCACCACCCCACCGGAATGACTGGGAGGCTCTGCTGGGGGAGTAGGGTGACGATGGACCCATCCTGCCCCTGAATGAACAACACAGAAGCAAGAGGGAGAAGCTGCTCCTCTCTGGGGAGGTTTCTCAGGCTCGTTCTCTGGTCTGGTTGCAGGGGTGAAGAACGCGGATGAGGCCGAGCTGAAGCAGGTGGCCTCGGAGCCGCTGGAGCTCACCGTGTACAACGTGCTGGATTTCCCCCTGCTGAGCTCTCTGGTCAGCAGGCTCACCCGTGTCCTCTGCACCAGGATCAAAGAGAAGAGCAACAAGGAAAATGCAGGTGAAGTGAAACCTTCTCAGTGAGGACTGAGCTTCCTTCTGCTCAGCATCCACCTTCCCAGCCATCAGAATTGGCCCTTTCTCATACCTTTCCCTCCATGAGCTCCACCACCCTTTCCACACCACTGAACTCTTCTCCTCAGCCCTGATTTCCTTGCTCAGCCCTCTTGCTGCCTGACAAGGGTCCTGTAGATATTTCTGTTCTGATGCTCTTGGTTTGGTTACCTGCTTTTGGTCTGTGAGCCAATATAGGCAACGGACATTCCTACCAGGGGTTTGGATGACTCTTGGTGGATATATTAAGAATAACCTAATGACAATAACCACCATTGTAGAGAAGAAAGGACTTCTTTTCCCTCTTCCGTTATCTTATGGCATGATAAATGCTTTGTAACCATCTCCTCTTCTAAGTTTCTTCCAACCGAGAGGAGGAAGAAAAAGCAAAAGAGCTGGTTTGAGAATAGATTAGGGAGAATGTTTGGAGGAAATGTGGAGGTAGGAAGAGGAGAGGGTGAAACACCTAACACATTTTTTTTCTCCACTCTTTAAATGATGGACCTCCAAGGCATTTTCAAGTTAAAACCAAGCAGCCCATTTCTTTCCTTTGCTGGAGAGCAGCTTCTGTGATGAACAAGAGAGTGAAAAACCACCCCAGATGTTAACTTAGATCCTCAGGAGAAATATCATGTACATGTTTCCATCTCTCCCTGCTCGAAGATTGGTCTGAGAATGGGAAAGTAACTTTCAAGCATACTTTTATTTTAATGCTCTGGAAATTAATATAAATAAATTGATTAATCCATATTATTTTGTACTTATTTGATATAATTAGACATTTTTCAAAGGTGCAGATTAGATTAAAGAAAGATGAACTGCTCAAAAAAAGAAACCAAAATAACTTTTGTTTGTTCATTTTCACAAATTTTCATGACTAAGGAAAGCTGGGTCATCTTTTGGATACATGCAAAAATGCAGACTTGTGTTGAAAAAATATTCCCAGCACCCAGCAAAATACACAGCCTGTTCTCTATGGAGTATTTATGTTCTCTGTATTCCCACTTTTAAAATATTTATTTCAGAGCAGTTTGGAACAGTTTCTCTATAGGGAAGGAGTCTGTAACTTGACTTGAAAAATGTCACTCATATTTATGAGCTGGAAAGTACATTTGGCATGAGAAATCTGAGTATAAGAAAGTAAGTGTGTTTTTAATTCCTAGGCAGCACTGTGAAAGATATCCCTGTGAACACAGGTCCCCAGCTGAGCCCAACTGACCTTAAAATATCAGCCGTGACTTCTAAGAGCATGCACTTGACCTGGAGTCCTCCTCTGAGGCCACCAAAGAAATATCGGGTTGTGTATTACCCGTCTAAGGGTGGTATCCCCAAAGAGGTGAGACACCTTTCTTGGACATCTGAGACTGAAGTATCTTCCAGATGGTGGGTGGGAATTTAAGTAGACTTGAGTAGACAAAAAGATGAGGAAAGAGGTACAGTTCTTGTTGGACATCAGCTAAAGCCTGAGATGAAATTAAATGCATGATGGACATAAATGTGATCAGCTGATAGGATGACAAGACAGAGGAGGACATGGGATAAATATCACCTTGCTAGAAATACTGCAAGCCACGCCAATGCTGATTTTTCTCTTATGCAGTGTTATCCCCTCCCTAAATCACCTATTTTGACTCAAAGAGGACACTCAGGTACACAGAGCTGTCCAAGGATGCTCATCTTTGATGGATATTTGCTTAGAAAAGCAAACCCAAATTGTTGATGGATTTCCATTGATTTCCATGAGGGCATGATTAGAGTCTTGTGCTTGGTGTTTGCACAGATTGCTGTCTTAGAGGACAGGAATGCTTATTGCCTCTTACCTCTCTATTTTGGGGAGATGCTAGCTGGCACAGAATTCGGAAGGCAACTGGACTTCATGTTTCTGGGCACAGATCTGCTGAGAAAGGCCAGTTCAGCCGTTCCTTTGCTAAAGAGTGGCCAGCAGCTCGCTGTCTTGACAGCCCTCCTTTGTGCTTTCAGGTGGTTTTAGACGGAGGAGTCTCCTCTTTGCAACTCTCCAATTTGACCTCGCACACAGAGTATCTGGTGTCGGTGGTTCCTGTCTATGACACGGTTGTTGGGGACACGCTGAGAGGTGTCACCTCCACATGTAGGTTGTGAGTAGAGAGAATTATGCGGATGCGTGGTTATGATAGGTGAACAAAGCCCTTGCTTTGTGACCATCTCAAACTGGAGCCTGACATTGTATTTTTCTCCCTTCCCCAAATTCACTCTGTCTACAGCTGTCTCCATCTGAGGAGATGTTCAGAACTTTACCAGACAAGACCTTGAGCAATCAGCTCTTTGAGCAGCAGTTTGGACCAGAGACCTTCAGGGGTCCCTTTCCACCTACATCATGCTGCAAAGGAGACAACAGACGTGGCAGTAACACACCATGCTAGAAATATCTTCCAACCCCTTGCTGCTTATTCAATCTCGGGTTCCAAGTGAATTAAACCCGTGTTCTGTACAGCGCCTGCTCCGCTGTGTTAGATGTGGGGTGGATTGCCACCAGCTGGCGGCAGCTGTTGCAAAGCCAGGTCTCCTCTGGGTCTGAGCTGTCGCAGCCCTCAGACACTGACGATATCTTTCTGCCTTGTCTCTCCCCTCAGTGCCTTTGTCTCCCCCTCGCTCCCTGCGCGTCTCCGAGCTGAGCCACAACAGCATCAGGCTGAGCTGGACCCCCGCCCGGGGAGCCACCCAGTACCTGGTGCTCTGCTCCGCTGCCCCCGACGGAGCAGAGGACTATACCACAGAGGTAAAGTTAAATACGGATAATATCAGTTTTTCAGCCTCTGGGCTGAGTTGAGTTGTAGCTCTAACCTTTGTGAATTGGTATCATGTGTTGTGTTTTTTTGGTTTTTTGGGTTTTTTTAAAGTGTCAGCATTATTGCCAGCAACATCTTTCATGGAAGATTTTTTTTTTATGGTGTATCTCAAAGCAATTTATAATTGTGAGGTTTTAATGTAGGAAATTAAGCACAGGGAGAGAACCATCTCATGGGGCCCTGGAAACCTGGGCACTGAACTCACATCTTTGCAGCCCCAAGTATAATTGCTGTATCCTTGAGACTGTACAAAAATGGCTTTGTTCTGCTTATCTTAAAATGTTAATTGAAAATTAGTTAGGGCAGTTTTCGCTGACCTCTAGAAACAGACCAACGATACTGCATAAGGCTAAAACAATGCTTGATAAATGGAAAATCCTTAAAAACATATAAGATAGTTTTGTAATATGTGCATTTTAATGAGGTCTCTGGAATACTTGTAGATTGAGGATAAGAATTAAATAAAAAAAAAAAAAAAGAAAAGGAGTGGGGCACATTTATTGCCTTTCTGACTCAGATTCACCCCCTGAATAAGCAGCAATAGGAGCAATTGCAGGATGGTTTTCAAAACAAAGCCACTAATGCTTATATTCTGCTCTCAGTGCATAATTGTGTGGGGTTTGGTTTTGTTTTTTTTTTTTTAATTCAAAATATTTGAAGAGAGACCAACATTTAAAATTGTATTTTTGCACATTAGAACATTTCCGCAGTTACCTATGCACTCCAAGAGTCCAGTGCTCTAAGGCTACGGGATATCTGCAAAACCAGCATTAAAATGTTCCCAGCCTTTTATAAGAATGTTCTTCATTGTGTGGAGACTCCTATAAGCTTCTGGGTTGGTTTCTGGAATGATCAGCTGCCGGAGCGGAGCTTTGCTGGGCTGTGTTAGCGGCAGGTGGCAGCAACTCAGCTGCTCTGGGTGTATTTGCAGCAGGCAGCTCTTCTGCAAGGGCTTTCCGTGAGTCTGAGCAAAGCGGGAGAAGAGGAGAAGGGGCAGGAGTTGATCTCTTCTCTCTGGCGATCAGTGACAGGACCCAAGGGAATGGCAGAAAATGTGCTAGGGGAGATTTAGGTTGGACATTAGGAAAAGTTTCTTGATGCAGAGAGTGCTGGACACTGGAACAGGCTCCCCAGGGAGGTCTCACGGCCCCAAGCCTGACAATATTCCAGAAGGATTTGGACAACGTCCTCAGGCACACGGTGTGAACTGTGGGGCTGTCCTGTGCAGGGACAGGAGTTGGACTCGATGATCCCTGTGGGTCCCTTCCAGCTCAGGGCATCCTATGATTCCATGTGTATCCCCAGCGTGTTTGGTGTTGCTTGGGAAGACGGGCAGAGCACTGAGCACCGTAGAGCGCCAAACCAAGTGCTGAAGTCCCAAAGGGACCACGGCCTGTGTCTCCCTAAGGTTTTGCTCTGTTGAGGGTATTGGTGAGTACCCCAGAACTAAAGAATACCCCAAAACTTCTCTCTGTTGACAGGTGAAGGTGGCCCAGCCTGAGGTCCTGCTGGACGGGCTGTCCCCCAGCACAGAGTATTCTGTCGCGGTGTACGCGATGTATGGGGAAGATGCGAGTGACCCAGCCAGCATCCAGGAAACCACCCGTAAGTGCTGCTGCTGCTACTGACTTGTTATTAAACACTTAAGGCAGGAGAGACATGTTAAATGAGGTGCTTCCCGTATTGTGCATGTGGCTTGTAAACACGCTGCTTCTTCCCTGCCTGATCTTAAGTGAATATTGGTCCCCGAGGGGATCTCTAATTACGTGTTGAGCTGTGGAAAAGGAGTGATTTTCCCCTGGTAAGAGAACTGAAAGAGCTGTTCCCTGAGCTCTTTGTTGTTTGGGGGGAAATTTGACTGCTTCTTCATCTAAAGCCCAGGCAGCCTTTCATGACATCCCAGGGACATGTATGGTAGTGACATAAAGAGAATATTTTCTTGTATGGTGAATGAGTTTCTTAGTTCAAGGTAGGGTTATCTAAGAGCAGCAGGTGGCATTGCCATTGTGCAGCCTGTGGAACCTGAGAGTTTTGTCACTACTTCTTGTTGCAGTGGCCTTGAGTCCTCCCAGGTACCTGAGCTTCTCCGAGCTCAGCCACGCGTCCGTTCGGGTCAGCTGGGACGCTGCGTCTCCAGCCGTGAAAGCTCATCGCGTCACCTACGTTTCTAGCAGAGGGAGCAACCCTGGAGAGGTGAGTCCTCAAGGGGCTGATGGAAGGAAAATAAATTTGAGGGGGTCAGATACTACCTTGTTCTCCTTCAGCTGTGTGTTTCAGGGAGGGCTATTCTGCTGGCAGTGTTTTAATTCTGAAATGGGCACTTTTGATGCAGTTGCCACCCATGTGCTAACCCCTCTGCAACTGTCCCGCTGCTCCTCTCCAAACTCTCACACAACTCCTCCACTGCAGGTGGAAGTTCCTGGCACTGCAACGTCCACTGTCCTGAGACCTTTGTCCTCCCTCACCCAATATTTCATCGGTGTCCGATCTACGTATGATGAGGGGGACTCCTTTCCAATTACTGGCAATGTTACTACCTGTAAGTAGGGAATGGAAATGTTTGGTCCCAGTAACAGGTGACAAAATTGGTTTGCGTGTGTCTCAGCTGGGATGTTTTGAAGGCTGGTCCCAGCAGCTCATGGCCAAAGCCCTTGCACAAATCCCAGATGACTGTTGTTCTTTGTATGTGGAATATGTTCAACTGTGTTATGTTTAAAATGAGGTGGAAGGGAGTAAATGAAGAAAAGGCGTGGTATATCACTAAGCTCTGTGTCCTTGAGAGCCCTCCTGGCCTTCTCCCCTTTAGAATACCAGTGTGATACGTGTCCTCTCCACAAGTGACATAATCCTCCTTAATTATGGTCCTAAAAATAATTTACTCCTCTCCGTCCTGATGGCCGTTGTCATGCGGGTCTGAAGAAGTGAAAGACAGGCTGGTCTCAGACATCTGCCTAGTTGATGTTTTGCTCCCTGACCATCTGCTCCCCACCTTGGCTCTGACTTCAGCTTCAGCTGCTTTTCCTTCTGCATCCCCCAGTGAAGGTCCCCCCGCCACGGGCACTGAAGGTCACCGAGCTCTCCGGGAACAGCCTCCGACTGCAGTGGGAAGCTGTTGCTGCCTCTGACGTGGTTGTCTATCAGATCAAGTGGAGCACAGCCAGTGGAGAGAAGCCTCAGGAGGTATGGATCCATGCACAGCTCTAGGGAGGTTGTGGTGGCTTTGTGCCTGCTTGATGGCTCTGAACTCGCCTGCAAGAGTGGCATGGGGAGGTGCAAAACTATTCCTCTTAATGCACTCAATAAATCAAACAACTCTGCACCTAGTGAAGGAGCCTATGGAGTCAGACAAGGTCTGTCCTGGGTTTGGTACCATTCAGTGGAACATTCATGTTAAGTGCTGGAAACAAGAGGGACAGCAGGATGGCATCCTACAGACTCTGGGAAGATTGCAGAAGTGTTCTGGAAAAACTCAAGGATGAAATTCAATAGGGACAAACAGAAAGTATTAAGCTTAGGCAGGAATAATTAACTACAGGTATACAGGATGTAGAACAAATAGCTAAGAAGCAATTCAGTAGAAAAAGATCTGGGTTTGCAGAGAATCACCCGCCCACAATGTCAAGTTGTTGTTGAAAAGACAAAGATAATACTCGAGTATTTATAGCTGGAGGTGTCACCTCTAAGACGGGTGAAGGAACTTCTGCTTTCCTCAGTGCTGGTGAGCACTGACTGCTTTTGGGATCCTGCACTTCCATAAGGATGGGATCCAAGTGAGGAACACACAGGGGAGAATGACCAGGGACAACAGGGGGAGGAGGGCAGGGATGGACCAGGTCACCTCTTCCATCTTAAGTCCCTCTTTTCAGTGTGACTGCAAACAGCACTTTAAATAATGATTTAAAAACACGAGTCTCTCATGCAATGCTTCATGTTTGGGCTGAAATAGGGATGTACTGGGGCTTCTGTCCCCAGCACATCTAAAAACTGAAACTGAGCAAAGGGATTTCATGCTCCAGATGGGCTGTTGTGTGTCAGAGCAGGGAATGATGGTACTGGGGTAGCTGCTGTATATAACTGGGCAGGAACGCATGGGCATCTAGCCTGCACTAATCACAGCTGGGATTTTGCCTTTGCTTAGACGTGCACAACCCACAACAGCAGACTTTGTCCCCAAAGCCCAGTGCAAACTCATTTGTGCCTACGAGCAATCTGTGAGACAGACACTTGGATGGCATGGACTAGCTTGGGGCTGCCTGGGAACTCGACTGACTCATTTCTTTCCCCGCTGCAGCTCTCCATTGCTGGAAATGTGGCAACTGCTGTCCTGCCAGGCCTGCAGAAGAACACCGACTATAAAATATCCATCTGGGCCTATTACAAAGATGGTGCTCGAAGCGACACCGTGTCTGTCCAGCACAGGACCAGTAAGTGATCCGTGCTTGGTACCCACAGCCTTGGGGTAGTTAACTGAGCACAGGATGCCTTAGAACCCATCACAGAGTGGCAGCTCAGATCTGGGCATCTCCAGCTCTGCAAACCCAAGCCTGAATGTCTGCAAGTGGCTAGAGATATTTAGATTTCCATCCTAAAGTATTCTGAATTTGTCCTGAGAAAAATAGGCTGGGCAAACATAAGCAGGCTGGCGCATCTTGTAGACATCTGATACCCTTGCAATGTGTTTAATGTAGAATACATTGGGTTTTCCCCTTGCTTCTGTGAAGTGTATTAGTGTAAATGAATTGGCTTTCTGTGAGGTGTTCAGCTGAACGTGTGCTGCCTAATGGATGCCTCCTGTTAGTAAAATATTTTCTGTTAAGGAGGGTGAGGATTTCTGCAGCTACGTCACGGCTGAGCTCTGCTTCATCTGAGGGCACTTACAAAAATGAGAGAGAATCCTGCAGGCAGACTCTGCCTGGGAGCATTATCTAAATCTTGCTTTGTACAGGCAGGATATGAGGTTAAAAAGTGGCACTCCCAGAGGCCCTCTTAATTAATATTGCCTCTATAATGGCTTTGTTGGCAGGGAATGGAATACAATTCATTCAACTGCAGCAATCCTCTCCTCCTCCATCTTTCAGCTCTTACCCTCCTTCACAGAATAAACTCATTTAGGGAGGTATTTTGCTGATGTAGCTCAGAGTAAATGGCAGTCTTGGGATAAGAAGCTCAGGTTTTATTAATAATGAATAATAATAACATTTGTTTATAGAAAGCTATTTCAGGCAAGTACCTAGGATCTGCATACTGCCAAAAAAAAAAGGAAAAAAAAAAGCATTCTACAGGTATATAATGATAAATGGACAATTAGAGCTGTTTAGAGGCTTCAGAAAATTGATGGCTACGTCTTTGATTTTTAATGTTTACTGTTTCTTTTGATTTTTAATGCTTAAAGCAAGAAGTGCCCACAGGGGAGAAGTGGCACAGAGGGGGCAGGTGGTGGTTTCCAGGGGGCCGTGCTGATCTCGGGCAGTTCAGAGGAAACTTGCAGATGGCAGCAAATTGAATAAGGCTTGTGCAATGGATGTGTGGGGAGATGTGGCATCAGGCAGGACTCTGGGAAATTCTGCGGTATGGTTATATTCGAACCTTTACTGTTTCAAGCAAAAACTACTGCCTTGTATTGTGCAATTATGAGTGGTTAGAATGTCCAACAGGGTCAATCTGCAGAGCGGGTGAATGATAACTCATTCACCTAGAGCATCACAAGCCCCAAACCCCTGGTTCAATTCTTATAAGCCCTCTCCACCCTAATTTTCATCATAAAATGAAATTCTGGGGGCTGAAAGCTCCCTAGTTCTCCTCAGGATGGCAGACGTTGGGTTGCAACCTGGTAAACAGCAGTGGCTGCACTGAATAAAAACAAAAGTGCATTAGAGGAGGTTGAGAAACTCTTTTTCCTTTCATCAGTGCTTTTCTCTTTTTCTCTTCTGGCAGCATCCCCTTACGCAGGGATAGGTCAAGTTATGAAGTTTCTCTTAAAAACGTCTTGGTAGAATTTCTAAGAAACATTGAAGTTTGAGGGCAGTGGCTGAAGTGAAACTCAGCAGGAAGCGCTGGTAACACAAGCTTCTCTCCCCGTCCTTCATCCTCCCGGGAATACTTTCTTCTTTGAAGGCTAAAGGAAAAAAATGCCAGGTCAGGGCAATGCTCTTTGCACACTGGTTTTGTGAAACAGGCCAAATGGGTTATGCTCAAGAGACCCTGCAGACACCAGCCCCTTGCAGACAAGTCATCAGAAACATCACCCTCTTTTATAAAAACCAAAACCATTCATCGTTGTGATGTGTCACTCGGTAGGCTTGGGACAAGGTTTCTTTTCTTCCTGGCAGGCAGAATACTTGTTTCAAAGTTATGGTTTGAGACTTATCCCCAGTGTGTTTATGAATTAATCCTAAAATGGCTGAACAGCTTTAGCTGGAAAGGGAACAAAAGTTGGAGACGGTGATATGGTACACGTCCCTTCTTATCATCTTCTCTAGCTCAGCACTTCATGTTTAAGTGGTAATGGTGTAACTAAATATTCAGAGAGAGCAAGAGGGAGTAAAAAGTACTTTTGGAGTTAAGATGTGTAGCTGGAAAAAGTGGGATCTTCTGTTTTGTTTTGTTTTTTTTTTTTTAATTATTGTTTATTTCAATGTTTAACTTTTTTATGTAGATTGAGAGCATTGCAACATAACTGAGATCCCTTAATTTCATTCCGACCACCAGAACCAGGTGGCCTGAGCATCTGAGCATCCTCCTCAGGAGGAGGACATGCCCCCCATGGGAGGGCTCACAACCACCTTTCTCCTGTGACTCTCATCCCTCTGCTATTGCCTTATTTTTATATGAGACTGAAACCCAAATGAAAACCTGCTGCCAAAAGGAGCGCTTCAGTTGTCACAAAATGCATGGAGCAAGTGGATTACAAAGTGCTTATGTGCCCCATTCCTCCAGCTGAGCTGTGCCAGCAGCATCTCCAGCCTAAGGCTGATAAACCTCTTCAGGTTCTTTATCCAGCTCCTCCATGAGCTCTTCCTAACAGAGCATGCATTGCAAATAAAAGGGATTGAAATATAGGGAGGAAGCTTCAACCCATGGCAGTGAGGGGAAAAAAACCCAACCCATATAATCATTGCAGATGAGTATTTTGATGGAGTGGACTCCAGGTCTTACTCTTATTTGAAAATGTGCCCATAATGCTGGTTAGACCCAGGAGCGAGAAGCCTGGGATTCTTCCTGTGGAGGAGCAGAGGTTCACGAGGTATTTGAAGGCACAGATGGTGTCCTCGGTGTCAGAGATGCTTCTTTCCTCCTGGGCAGCTGCAGGAAGTGACCTTTCTCCTGCTTGTCAGATCCATGCCATCAAATTCTGCCAGGCCTGGGGGCTTTCCAAAATAAACCCAACTCAGAAGACTTTTCCTAACTTTCCTTTTGTTCACTTAAACAGAGTCTCCACTTACCTCAGCTGAAGGAAATAGCCAGCAAAGATGCAGATGTATAGCGCAGCACTAATAATAGTGCTGTTGAAGTGACTTTACCTCCCACACTTGTTTTCTTCTCCTCTGTACCCTGTGGTGATGCACAGCAACAGCCTCCAGCCTGACTCAGCTGCCAGCAAACTTGGTTCAGCATCAGTAAAATAGGCTCATTTTATACAGAAAAGGGAAGGAGGATCAATGAAGATGCAAATGATCTTCACTCAACCTGTGCTCTAAGGTCACCCTAGACTTTGCTGGGTGGGCAGAGGAGCCTTACAGGTAAAACTGCAGAATAGAAATCTCACAGCCTGGGTGTGTGTCCTTGACAGTCTTTAGGGCTCAGCCATCATTGTTAGTCTCTTCTGGATAAAATGCTTCCTTTTCTTTGTCCAACACTTCTGTGTCTTCACACCAGCACGGGTCCGAAGCCAGAAATGTGCATTTATGCTGAGCAAGACACTGCTTGGAAACAAGCTCCAGGAGTAGATGACCCTTATTTGAACAGCCAATGGATTTAGCCCATTCCACCTTTCTCTTAGTAACTCTCATCCCCTGCTCAGAGAAATCACTCCAACATAACAGCCTCTGTCACCGGGTCTGGTTTGCTACACAGCAGGACCCCAGGGAAAAAAAAAACCCAACATTTACATAATGAAAAATTGCTCAGCTTTTGTCTCTGTCAAACCCTTTTCTGGCTGACCACAGCTCAGCCCATCACCTATTTGGGACACAGCCATACATTGCGGTGCAGGGCGAGGACATGGAGAGTAGCTCAGATGCTTTACGTGCTCCCCTTGTCGAGGCTGCAGGTGTTGGTGTGAGAGGTGCTAGACAAAACTGTTGTGTGCTGGCTGCTCTGGGATTTTTTTTAGAACAATTTTAAAACAGAAAGAAAAGCTGGGAAATATTAGAAATTATGATGGAATAACTTGGAAGTGTGATCCAGGCTTAACCAGCAATCATTGTTTGTCCATGATGTATACAAAGGATCACTTTTCCTTGTGCTTCCAGGAGTTCCAAGATTTTTTTCCAGGTCATAGGATTTCAATTGTTGAATGCTTGAGTTGTACTATGTTGTATTAGGGCAATCCTCACCCCTCCAGGATCTGTTTTCTCTCTTGCCTGGTCCCCAGGGTGACTGCTGCTGCTCCATGCGCTGGTTAACAGCACAGCAGAGCACTGAAGTGTTCAGAAATGGCCTTGGAAGCAAGTGCTGCTAGCCCTGTTTATAGACTTTAGTTCCTGCCTTTTATGCTGTTCACCTTTAATCCTTGCTGCAGATTCCCGGAGCCCACCCACCAACCTCTTCATTGACTCTGAGACCCCCACCAGCCTCCAGATCCACTGGACCCCTCCTGACGGCCGCGTACAGCACTACAAAATCTCCTACAACCCCGTTTCTGACACCGGTGCTCAGCAAACAGTAAGCGTCCAGCTCCTTTGTAGGTGACATGGGGACAAATTCATGCCCAGGGGACCTCTGCTTGCTCCAGGAGGGTTTACCAGAAGGATAACTGGTTTGCAGGACTACAAAACAAGTCTCTTCCCCTGACTTGCTGGATGTTGTTTTGTGAAGAGGACCTCCAGGCTTCTTTGTGATTAAGATATTTGTGTCCATCAAAGCTGCTAATAACGCAGCTTTTTCCCCTCCCTGATGTGGGGTGAGGAATTCTCAGAGGATAAACCTGCTGTCCCTCTGACTTAGAAAGCTTAAATATTAACCTTTTAAACCCCAGGTTTTCTACTCATACCCAGTCTAGTTACCATGTTCCAAGGCACTTCTGCTGCATTTGCATAGGGAGTATTGAGGTCTTTCCATAGGGAAATGCTCTTCCCCTGGACACAGCTAGTGTTGCGGTTGAGACGGACAAACGACATAGACCGAGTTCTTCCAGGATGAAAGTAGTAGATCCCATTTATTGCCACAAGTGCATTTTTATACAGTTTTACCAATTCATGTGTCTCTTCACCATTGGTTACAAGTTACAGCAGTAACATCTCATTGGCTAATTTTGCTATCGTCAATGTTACTCTTCTACTCCTTTCTCTCTCATGGGTACACCTTAATATCTCTGGATACTCCTTTACTCCCATCTTTCTCATGGGTAGGCCTGAATATCTTCAAGGCTGATCTCTGTTCCCATGCCCTCCGTCAGGGAATCCAGGGACGCACCGTAGTCCCCCACACAGCTAGTCCGATGGCAATGCATGGCCAGGCTTCCTTGGCTTGCTCTCACTGTTGGGTGAACTGAGCAGGGATGCTGCCCTGAGCCCCCTGTCCCAGGGCTGGTCACTAGAACCCCTCCAGGTAACGCTGGGGTGTGAATAAGAGCCATACTGGGGAGCCTGCCCGCATGTCAGGCTCTATTTCCACCCCGCTGTAGATCATGGCTCCAGGCAAAAGCAGCAGCGTGACCCTACAGTCGTTGCTGCCTGATCGAGCCTACAAGGTGACTGTTTCTGCTGTCCACTACACGGGAGAGAGCGAGATCACAGCCACGACGGGACGGACGGGTGAGTGCATCAGTCAGCATGTGTGTGTTCGTCATCACGTTCCATCCATCATTCTTGAGGTAATGTCTCTTGGGGCAGTGATGTCCTCGCTTGCACGGGGCTGTGGCCAAGGTCAGGGTTTTGCTCAGCAGGGTATAGGCTACTCACCTTGAAAAAGGAAAATCCTGCCTCAACTTCTTCACTCCTCCCGTGCTTTATTTGCAATTCCAGAATGACTGGGAAGGGCTGGTGACCATGTGGGTCTCCAGCCAGGAATCCCCATCCTGAATAACAGAGCTCATCTGTGCGTTGTTTTGTCTTTCAGCTCCTGTGTTGTCTAAATTCCCTTCAATTCGAGGATTCATTCCACCTAAAACAGAGGGTAAATCACCTTTTATAAAGTCTTGTTTTTCTACTTTAATTTAATTTTACTTTTTGTGTATCAAGTCACACAGTGTGGGCTCTGCAGGGCAGGCAGGAGTGGGTCTGTTATTTTGTGACAGATGTCTCTTGGGACTGGCCAAGGACAGCCAGAAACCATATAACTTCTTAAAATCAGACTCACTTAGTAAAGAGACTGATAGGATTTTCAGAGGATTTCTGCACAACTTGAACAAAACAGGGCAAAGGGAATGATGACATGTTTAAATTCCCTTATTAAATTTAATGAGCATATGTTCTCATAGCTGAAATAAAGCAAACTATGAAATGGATTAGTGAGAAATGTTGAATTAACAGGGCTATAAAAAGTTGTTAAGAAGCAAATATTAGAATACAGATATTGTGGCAGTAATGCCTTTTCTGTCTATTTGAAATGTTTCTAAGCAAAACTTTAGTTTTAAAATTTATTGATGGAAGCCACAAAGGAAGGTGGAAGCAAGTTAAATGAGAAAGTTTTAGTTTGTACCCAACGAAGAACATGTTGGACTAAGTTTTCAAGTGGCTTATTGAGGAAATCTGCAGGTGTTCAGACTACAGCGGAACAGTCCTGTGAACTTTCAAGCAGAAATCCTTCCATAGAGTTGATGAGTCACCTTGTAGAATTCAATATAGCTGGAAAGACAATAGGAGAAATATTAAATTCTGTATGTTTTCTAAAGTAACCTTTTTATAAAGAAGCAGACATCATATGTAATAATGCAGGGATAACTGTTGAATGTGCAGTAAAGGACTCAAAAATTGATGTGTAACCAAATTATTGAGAGAGACGGTCTGATGTATTGCAGGAGTGAATGTTTATTGTTCTGCATTTGGCTGGGGCTTGAGGAGAAAAACAAGAAACAAAGAGAACAACAAGACAGCAGGAATCCCAGGCTGGAAAGTCTAGGAAAAAACTTCAAAGCAGAAATGCAAACTGCCATTGTTGAGGATCCTTACTCTGATTTTGAATCCAATATACTTTGTCTATGGTTTGGAAATCTTAACCGCTTTCCGTAAAACCCTTCATTAGTTTTATACCCAGTACTACAAGAATTATGGTATATATGTGTAAAACTAGGCATTAGGTTGAATAATGGAGGTCACAGCATCACACATCTTGTAAGTCTTTGTATTTTAACTCCTGGCTCCAGCGGTTCCATGGCCGTCCAGGTCACAGGTTTGAGTGTCCTTTCTTTCATGTATTTCTTGATCATGAAAAGGGCATTGACACTCCTATAGACTTAGGAGTCTCAGGTGCCCACAAGAGAGTAAGTCACCCCCTTTAAATATTTTTACACTTTTGGCAGAAGTTGGGTAAGGACAATTGGAAGCCCTGCTTTTCTGGTGAGGTATGAAACGTCATTGATGCAAGAATAGCAATAGCAAGGCTATAACGAAGCCTCAGAATAATGATCTGCGACACTCTATTATACCGATGACCTAGAAAACCATTTCTGAAATAGCCCATCTTGTCAAGTGTCCTTGATTTTCAGGGACATTTCTCGTTTTGCGTCAAGCATTCCCTTTGTCCCAGCTCCATCTGGCATCCATGGCCTGGGATTTACATGGCAGCAGATAATTGAAAGCAGCATTCGTGTTCTGTTTTCTAAAGCACCCTCTGACCTGAGTCTTTTAAACGGAGAGTGCTCATAACCACAGTGCCTCGTGTTCCAGCCTCACGTCTCAGTCTTCTCTCTTTTGCTTTCTGCCCCATGGCATCTTAGAGGATTTACCAAGGGAATTTCTGAAAGACAAATTGCAAAACTTTGCCCAAACTCTGTGTTTCCCTAAAGACTTCAAAAGCTGAACTCTCAGGATGGGATATATATTTTTGCTGTGTATAATTTGAGTTTCAGGTACAACATTTGGAACTGCAGATATCTTTACTTTATAATACCATTAAAGTGCACGTTGCAGTAAAAGCACTGCTTAAAAACAAAAATAGTGTTTTGATGTCTGTTTTTAAAGAGAAGCTTGCAGAACATAATGATCCCTTGTATTTCATATTGTAAGGTGCCAGGTTAGTCAAAAGAAAGTGATCATGAAGATGTTTGATGATGAAAGATGGTATTTTTATTTTTGTGATGAGCAAGCCAAGGAACAACCTTTATGTTTGCATAAACATAAATTCTCTGTCTCTATCCATATATATATATATATATATATATATATAAAAACAAGGTTAAAGACTAGGCTCTGAATTAAGCTGTATAATATTCGAAGTCTTGTTGTATTTTCCCATTGCTCTGCCCAGAGGAACTGTGTTCATTTTGCTTCTATAATCTCCTACTGTTTTTTTTTCCCCCTAATAGTTTTCCCCTTGTATTTTCTTCTCACAGCCTGCCCCACCATCCGCTCCACCCACGGCTCCATACGAGGTACAGTAGCACCTCAAGCCCCAATGATGCTTGGCTGTGAACATGAAAATACTACCTGGTCTTCTCGTTTTGAGAAATCCACAACAAGTGAGCAGGAGGGAAATGGTTTCCCTGTCCTGAGGGAAAGGGGAGAAGTCTGAGATCCGAAGTAGGAAAACATTCCTTATCAGGCAGAAGAATATTCTGCACTAACAGTATTGGTATGCCTCTGCTGTTGGTGGTTAATGCCGGGATTTTCACTGGCCTTAAGCAAGCTGGGCTTCAAATAGCTGTTGAGATTCAAGAGGATTTCAATTCCTAGCTCATATGGTTTCCATAAGAAAAGCTCTCAGTCTGTCACCAAGATCACCTTTCCATCTCTAGCGAAGGGCTCTCTGCAGTCGGGCTGTGCCTTTGCTAAGGCAGCAAATTCCTATTCTCCCATCTGTGCTGTAACCTCACGTCATACTGTTCAGGCTGCTGTGTGTATTTGCTGCTTTGAAAACAATTAGTCCTGCTTATAAAGTGATATCACCTCCTTCCCAGAGAGTTTTGTGATACGAGTGAGACTGAGAAACTGCCCCAGTTCTCAGCTCCGCTGTTACCCCGTGGCTGAGTCGCTTTGCCCAGCGCCTACCCTGCTCCTTGCAGCTCCCAAGGATGTGCATCCCCACCCAGGAGGCTCTCAGAGTCGTTATCCTGTCTGTGGATGCAGAAACCACAGCGATCAAATCCTAAACCCATGACAAATCAGCCTCCTCTTCTCCTCCTTGACGAAGGTGTCAGGAGCAGCCCATTTCCACAGCAGCTCGCTGAAACCATGACATTCAGATTCATGATGTGAGAATAATACGACCATATTACGATACGTTTATAATTGTGACTCAAGCTTTATTTTCATCCTTTACACTACAATATTTCCTGCATGTTTTAAGGAATCTCCTGTGCCAGAAGCCCTATATCAGAGATAAATGTCTCTCAAGTAGGTCATTTCCTTTGGCAAACTCCCTGGTGCTGTTGGAAAACAAACAAACAGAAAAAGCGCCCTGGACCAAGCCCCAGGCGAAATAACAACTCAAGCCAAGAAACTGCAGAAGATTGTAAATGGTGAACGGGTGAGGGAATCCAGACTGAAAGAACCACAATTTAATGAAGTTATAGCCTTTTCACTTGCTAAGGAACGAGCTCTCTCCTTCATCCCAGCCTGCTGCAAACTCAGATAAACTGAAAAAAAGAAAAAGAATACCAATTGCAAGATCTTGTCTTACTGAACAGAAAACTGAAATGAGAAAATGACTCGGAGCATTAATGATGAGCTGGGAGAGCGAGAAGAAGCTGCACGAGCCAGGCAGGGGATGTCAGGGGAGAATTTCTGCACACCACATCAGGCAGGTCACTCCTGGGTGTCTCAAGAAAATAGAGAGAAATGGAAATGCTCATATTTTAAAGTTCTTTCCTAATTTTTCTGACTCTTACATGTAAAGCATTTAAGAGCAGAAATCATTCTCTCTCCCTGCTAGAAATTACTAGGCTGATTCCATGTCTTTTGAAGATAATGGTTTTGCATCTCGTTGAAAAGAACTTATTGGAGTAACTTCTTTCTCATCTGTTCTTCATTCTGGAGATTTGACCACACAACTGTGAAAGTCTCCATCTTTAGTCTACTCTTCTCCAAGAGGACATTATAGCAAATATGTGCAGAGGGTACAGGCAGAAACTATTTTCCTTGGCTGCCACTTGGAGAACACACGCCAGGTTTCTAGTGAGCTTGCACAGCCTTGCTGGTATCTGTGTTGCTGTGGCTTTTTCTCCTATTGCCTGCTCCTTGCTAGCTAGAGTTTAATTCTACCTGCTTTGCCATCACTTTTGGGTTTTTTTGACTCTTATCTAACAATTCGTTTTTCTTTGTCTATTCCAGGATTTGATATGATGGAAGCTTTTGGCTTGGTAGAGAAGGAATACGCCTCCATTAAAGGCGTAGCTATGGAGCCGTTTGTGTTCAGCGGTTCCCGGACCTTCACCCTGTTCAGAGACACCCAGCTCACCCTGAGGACCAGGTGGGAGCGGAGCTGTGAGCCGCAGCATCCTCCTCTGTCCCATGCACACACATTAGCTACGCTCACAGCAAAGGAAGATCAATGACTTGTGGATGGGATGAATGATGCAGCCCCTCTGGCAACGGCAAACTGAAATTATAATGATGATGAGCTAAATCGAACCATAGGTAGACTGAAAAGAATGCCGGAGTCTTTTTCCTTAATATATTAAGAAATTAACCTCTTAATTTCTCAAGATCAGTATGGAATATGTCATGCAGAAGCTAAGGGGACACAATAGGGGGTATTTATATTTTTTTTTCTTTTGTGCAGCCAAACGTTTTCACAGTGAGGTTTTTCCTTTTTACAAAATCACTTTTTCCAGCAGTGTTAGCTGCTGTGATGGACATAAGGATCCTGTATGGACACTGGACGATTCTTTAGGCAGTTTGTCCACAACCACATACGCCTTGGTGATGGCAGCTTGAGGTCACATTTGCATCTTCAATCCCTTCTCCCTGCATCTCTGATTTGGAGAGAGATCTTCACTTCAGAGAATACTTGTCTCACAGCTGCTTTCCGCAGCTTGGTCTTTACTGATGAGAGGGAATAACCAGTGACTCCGGGTTGTGACTTGACCCTGTTTCATTGCGTACGAGGCTTCTCCGCAGGGTCCCAAGTGGGCCAGGCAGCTCCCATGACCTCAATCATTTTTTATGATTATAAATCAGGAATGATCTGACTCCTGACATTCAGTACTACTTTGTTTGAAGCCTAATTACTGAGGCACTGGCTCAATTTAATCTTAGTTAAAGAAGCAAATCTTCTTAATGTAAACAGAGTGGGGGAGATTCAGAGAACTCTTTGGTTTAAATACTCAGAAAATTATGGGCAAATCCTTTTGTTCAGCTGGTGCATACATCTTTCAAGGACATTAGTCCTTCAGAAACAGAGACAGAATGCAGAACCTGGCATTACTTATGAATCAGTCCTGAAAAGATGCTTGATGAGTTGTGTATATGCCCATGCAAATGTGTCCTGTTTCAGATTGCAGCTGCATTTCAGGCATAACCAATTCGACCTTCCCTGTTGTCTTGCATCCCCTGGCTGCTGCTCCTGCCCGGTTTGCTCTGCCGGCGTTGGCAGCGGCTGCAGAGGGAGCCGGGTTGTGCCAGCAGCTGCTGATGGGCATCGCTGCATGGGCAGAGTCCAGAACTCAGCCCAAATTTTGCAGCTGGGATGTAGGGACCCAGAGGCGGGTTCTGTGGGTGCTCTGCTTATCCCTGGAGGGCACTTGTAAGTGATTTCCACCAAGGCTTGAGGATTTTACCCCATCATACATGATGACCATTCCTCCTTCTTGAAGAAGAGGTTTAGAGGGGTGTTTTGGAGCCTGGCAGGGATGGTTTGTGAGCTGTTGCTGGGCTCTGGTTTGAGAAGCATTAAGGCTGCACTCGCTGTGCCTTGGCATTCCCCGGGGCAGCTCTGGCAGCAATGGATCAACACCGGCTGCTCCACTTGAGCATCTCCACGGCACCAGGGGAAGGTCCTTGAGAGCTCATCACAACAGCCTGAGAGGGATGCACAAAACAGGGGCTGGGCTCTGTCCTGGCAGATTATGTTCACCTTCCTTGGGCAAAGCTTTCCCAGGCCAAGCTGCCCAAGAAACATGATGGATGAGCCCCGTCTGTAGGATGTTTTTGGCTGGCTTTCACTTCTTTACACCACTGATGTTTTTTTGGCTTGTCTCGTTCCAGCGATGTCCATCTCTTCACAGTCCCCCCTGAGCACACCATCAGCATCCTCCTGCGCCTCCTGCCTGACACCCCCAAGGAGCCCTTCGCCGTCTGGCAAATAACAGACGAGGATTTCCAGCCCCTCCTTGGCATTAACCTTGACCGTAAGGTTTCTTTTTGAGTACATTGAATTCAGGTATTTGCATCCATTTCTGTGAGCAGCAGAACTCATTTTGCTGTTCTCTTGGAAAGTTTCAATGATTGAAAGTTCTTGTTGTACAGCAGCATTTTTGGGAAGTTTTGTTGCTGCTGCCAGCTTTGCATTTTAAATACTTCCTAGTGCAATAAAAATACATATTTTCATTTTTATTCTACTTATAACATATTCTTTATTTTTACATATTCTTTTTTTTTCCACTTTTTAGAAGTATTTCATTATAACCTACAAAGTTTTGCCATGTTCAAGCCTATTTATATACTGTTGTTCAGCATATGGATAAAATCAATTTCTCTTTTAATTCTAAGCTGTTATTTGTCCTATTTTCCCTGTAGCCAGTAAGAAATCCTTGACTTATTTCAATCATGACTACAAGGCTGATTTGCAGGAAGTCTCCTTTGACCAGCAGGAAGTGAAGAAGATTTTCTATGGGAGCTTTCACAAGGTCCTTATCAAGAGAGGGAAAAATGTGGCTCACGATCTTACTCCGACCTGGGAGTATTGTGCCATCAATGTGTATTGTTTAAAGTGAGGAGCGATTATACAAATGCTTTGCATCCAGATTGCTAGGGAACTGGCAAACCTATTTCATATTGCTGAGGTCTGTAATTGTAAAGAATTTAGGTTGATCCCATGTTCAAAATATGATTTTTCAAGTATTGATTGCTTCCCTTTTCCCCCCAGAAACTCCAAAACCGAGGGGTTTTTAGGTCTTAAACCAGGAAAAATCGAAAAATCAATTATTTTTTTTTTTAATTTGGGATTTTGGTGACCATTTAGTACTGGAAAGAAGGAAAAAAAAATCTAGCCTTATGAGAAAGCCACCTTATCCTCAGGGCTTTTTTGGGGGCATCTATGTCCTCAGAGCAAATGTATTCCACCCAAACGAGCAATGAGGACTTTCTATGTGTGAGGACTGTGTGTGCCAATATCTGTAGGCAATTTCATTATTCAGCTGGTTCTGAAAACTGAATTATTTAATACTACTACTCCAGCAAGACTTCTCCCAAGGAGAGGTGAGGGGAAGATCAGGGAAAAGTGCAATGTTGTGCAGCAGACGCGGCACATGCTGAAACTTATTCCTGAGCCCCCTTGATCCATTTGCTCATTAAAAACACAGCAGTAGTAACAGCAGCAGCCTGGGAGTTGGGCAGAAGGAGTTATTGTCTTTAAATGGTTCCCCCATCTTGTTGTGGGGCTCCAACCCTCCTCCTTCCACCTGTCGCCCAGGTGCACGTGGCCGTGAGCCACTTCAAGGTCAAGCTCTACCTGGACTGTAAGAAAATAGCGGAGAAACCTCTGCACACCCTCGGCAGCATCTCCACTGCTGGCTTCATCATGCTGGGAAAAGTGACGCGCACCAGGGGACCCAGGAGCGGTTCTGCAGCGGTGAGTCCCCCCCAGGTGGAGGCTGTTGGAGACTTGGGGAGGCTTCGATTTGGAGCTGGCTGGGGTGGGCAGATGGAGAGGAGCATCAGCTCGCACCGTTTGAGCTCTGAACGCCTCCCAGCACTGCTGTGATGCACGACCCTGCCCTGATCCCGCTGATGGCTGTGGTTTTAATGAGCTTTCCCAGTGAGGGGTTTCTCCCCCTCGCCTCCTACCTCTGTTTGAGGTCTGTGATCAGCAGGAGCGTATCTCCGAGGTGCCTTCAGCTCCTGCATCCTCTGCGGATGCGCAGATCCTGCACTGAGAGGCTGGAGCAGACAGGAGGGTTTGGGAATCGCTTGTGCAGAGGAAGGTTTTGTACATCAACCCCCGCCAAGTGATAACGAGAAATTCTGGTGACTGAAAGCAGCAGGGCTGGATGCACCTCAGTCTCCAGCATATTTGGGTTTGTGCAATCTCCATGAAAATTATAGGAAAACAATTTGCAGAGCCCGAAAGAGGAGAGAATAAGGGAAAGCGTGGACTTGGTGTCATGCCCTGTGACAGCCCAGTGCTCTGTCCTAAGGGCAAAAACACCCATGTATGCCATCACCCAGCAGTCAGTTGCCATGCTAACTCCACAAAATGAGTGTTAAATATGCGGAGAATAAGGGGCAGATTCACTCACAATCTGCTAATGGGACTGTAGAAAATCATTCCTGACTTAGGTGAAGCTTTTACTCTTTGGCTTTGCTTTTAGATCTGTAAGGCTAGGGGAAAGCAGCACATCAGTTGATTTACAGCTTCCCTCGCCTCAAAGCAATGCAGTAAAAACAATGTCCCATGTGCCTCCCCAACTGCAAAGAGAGAAGCAAAGGTCTGGGATACACCAGGGAAAACGTGGACATTGGAATTGGCAGTAAGATATTGGGGTCAGCTGTATAAGAAACCAGGGGATCATAGTATTCAAGCAGTACTTACTTATTTCCTAAATAAATTCTGTGGCAATTTGATCACAAACCTGTGGCCAACAAGGCAGGAATCTGTGCTCTCCTTATCCCCACCACATTCTCCCTGTAGCAGCTCCACTAGACAGATCTCACAAACTAATGAACAGCTTCATGCTGTCCCTGCTCCCCTTGCCTTTCAAGCTCAGCAAAGCTTCACATTTTCCATGGCTCTGCTGCCCTTGAGAAGACAGAGTATCTCATTAACGGTTATCGTGGAACATTATTTAATTTATCTCTAAATGCCGCTTGATCTACGGGGCTCATCTATATCTGTATGCTGCATGTCACCCTCCCTGGGCTGCACAGCGTGCTCGTTGTTAAATGCATGGAGTGGAAGAAAAAAAACAAATGAGAAATTGTGCCAAGGAAAGAAAAAAAATCTCTGCCTCGTTATTTTGGTTTGGCTTTGTGCAATGTGTGCTCCTTGGTTAATTAGAATGGGAAGATGTGTGGGTTGTGGAGGATGTGGTGAGAGAGACAGGTTGGGGGTTCTTGTGAGGTATCACGTCTGTCCTGGGAAATGCTGCTGCCACCTCACTCTGATCTCTGTGCCCCTAAGCAGGAGCAAAGCAAAGTTTGTTTTCACATTTTGGTGATGCTGAAGCCCAATTACTGGTGTTGCAGGGCTGTAAGTAAATTGGAGAGCCCGCTTTTGCTGGGGTGAAGCTGCTTGTTGACTTGCTCAGCAAGACACAGAGACCTGAGGGCTTGTAAAACACTGACCGGGGGTACTTTTCATGTTATGACTTTCACAATTATAATTGGAACCACATGGAAGAGTCCTGTCAAATCGTCACTGAAGGTTATTTTCAGCAGTTGAACATCATGAGATTTGGTGATAGACTGTGTGTGCCAATGCTGTTTTCTTGTCAAACCCTCTTTTTCCCGCAGTTCCAGCTGCAGTCCCTGCAGATCGTCTGCAGCAGCGTCGGGGCAGAGGATGACAGATGCTGTGATCTCCCTGCTCTGGTAAGACAAGAGGAGCCACTATGCTCATTGACATGAAGCTGGGGGTGATGGAACAAGCCCATGGCACTGAAGTGACACTGCAAATGATTTGGATAGACTCAAGAGGAAAACCATTTCCCCCGCCCCCGCTTCTCTTGGGAATAACATCCGTGTGTCTTTTGGGGAAGTGGATAAAACTGTGTGTGTGTCAAAAGGAAAGAAAACTGCAGATACCAGGGCCGTGTGTATCCCTCCTGTCACACACTGACCTGTGACAGCAGCCCCGACAGTCCCACGGCTTTGCTGCCACCTCAGCCCTGAGTCACAATACCCTCCTGCTTCCCCTTTCAAGTTTTCCTCTCAACACAGAAAGCTGCTTTGTGGGGTGTATAAATACTTAGCAAGAAGAAAACTATATTCCAGCATATGTCACCGAAATTTCAGGCAGGGATGGTGGGTTTTTTTTTTGGTCTAAACTTGTTATTTGACAGAAAAATAAAGCACTCTAGTGTTCACAAAAATCTTTTGGTGGGGTCGAGAAAATTTCTGTGTTTCTTCAACTGAAACACTGAAAATGTTACCTGCGATCCACCCTGCTCTTGCTACACAGCTGCTCACGCTGCTTTGGCTTGCTTTCGTTTCAGAGGGATGAGGAGACCTGTCCGACCTTAGCTCCTGCCTGCTCCTGTTCTTCTGGCCGCCCGGGCTTGCCAGGACCTCCAGGCCCTCCCGTAAGTTCACCCTTCCATGCTGTGTATTGATTTACTGGTGTTGCTTCATGTTCTTCGGGCATGTGAGGCATGAGGAGAATGCTCCTGGGTCTCCATGAGGTTTTAGAATCATGGAATCATTTAGACTAGAAAAGACCCTTAAGATCATTGAGCCCAACCATTAACCTAACGCTACCAAGTCCCCCATGTCCCTAAGAATCTCATCTCTGTCTGTCCAACCCCTCCAGGGATGGTGACTCCACCACTGCCCTGGGCAGCCTGTTCCAATGCCCAACAGCCCTTTGGGGAAGAAATTGTTCCCAAGATCCAACCTCAACCTTCCCTGGCGCAACTTGAGGCCGTTTCCTCTCCTCCTATCTCAGGTAGCTTTGATGTCCTCCTCGTGCCAGGGCAGGGCTGAGAGGTGCCCTTGGTGTTTCAGACATTGATGAAATGGGGAGACGGGGAGTTGGCAATGGAACAGCTGCAGCTGGGAACAGGCTCAGTAGGTCCTGGTGCCATGTTAATCCTCTTAGGAGAGGAGGACGGGTCATCCTTGGTGCCTGCGGAGATTTCATGGGTTGGAGGCTCTGAAGCTCTCTGCAAATGAAAAAAAGATCACCGAAAAAAAAGGTTTCTTTATTAAGTAGGAGCCTCCTAAGTGTCTGTGTGGGTGAGCAGTGTAAAGAGAAACGGGAGATGTTGCAATCCTGCCTGTCTCCAAAGCTCTCTGCAGTGAATGTGACTTGCAAGAAAACCCTGAAGAAAATGGAGGAGGGAAGAGATAACAGTGATAACAGTATTTTGCCCCGTCCATTATGGATACAGGACAGTCACCATGGACTTAAATCACAGGAGGAAATATTCCAGATAAACACTAGGAAGCAGTTATCAAAAAAGTGTGCATTTTGGAAGTCTTGGGGAAAACATTTTATTTGAAGAAAGCAGCTGAAACCTGACAACTTGTCCAGAGCGCCCCATTTCAACCACTACAGGTGCTTTTCTCCTAAAAAAATAACCATTAAGAAACCATTGGCCTCCTTTCTCAAGTGGAAAGGTCTCAGATCACCCTCCACATTACTGTGGTTTAACTGAGAATTCAGTTCCACGCTTTGCAAGGAACAGTGTCTCACTGCAGGGTAATTACGTGCTCATTCCAGTGGAAGTTTAATTACACAGCACACTCCACTATCACATTTTGCTTCAATATCCTAAGTGCATAATTACCAGCTTGCATTGCCCTGTGGTTTAAACATCTCCACAGTACACCACTTTAAAGAGCAGGACTTTCTAAGCATTAGAGAAAATATGGTTTTGACACATAACCTTATCCTCACACCACTAAACCCTTGGTAATTTGCTGATGTTACAAGAGTACTCATTGCTAATTTTAAAACTCCATTTAGCAGGACTATGTCCCATCTTGTTTTTATCACTGTTCCTAAAGTTTTTGACCAGGTCCGGCTGATTTCTGAAATTAGCTTCTGGTCACTTCTGAAAGCACCTTTCCCAAGGATCCCTGCCTGTGCTGCTTAAAACAAATCCCTTGGGGTTTTTTGTTTGTTTGTTTGGGTTTTTTTTAAGATTGAAGAATAGAAACGTTCAGATTAAGATGTCAAATGTTCACATGATACTGGTTCATGCCAGAAGATTGGTTTCTTTTCTCTGTCCAGCAGTTACACAGCTGCAGAGCTAAGCCAGGCGTCCCCAGAGCTGGTCATTGTCCCCAATCTCAGTGTGTGTCTGTTCTCTCAGGATGATATTATAAAAACCAACATAGACGCAAAGGGTTGTAGACATGATCCCCTCCTTCTTTTTTTTTTTATTCTTCAGTGCATTCCCATGTTCATATGTGACTTCTTTTCCACTCATTATCTCAGCACAGATTTGCTGGGGATACCAGAGGGAGGAGGTTGAACCTTCCTCTGTCCCTGCTGGTGGTGAGAGCAGCGTCCCCACCACCTGTCATGAGGGGCTCTCGTCTCCTCTCCTCTCGTCTCCTCTCGTCTCCTCTCGTCTCCTCTCCTCTCGTCTCCTCTCGTCTCCTCTCGTCTCGTCTCCTCTCCTCTCCTCTCCTCTCCTCTCCTCTCCTCTCCTCTCCTCTCCTCTCCTCTCCTCTCCTCTCCTCTCCTCTCCTCTCCTCTCCTCTCCTCTCCTCTCCTCTCCTCTCCTCTCCTCTCCTCTCCTCTTTTTTCCACATTTGCTGGATGACTTGATTAATTTTCTTCCTGTCTCCATTTGCTATGAGCTCTCTGGGGCAGGAAACATCTTTCACTCTGTGCACAGCAAAGTGCGCCAACTTCTGTCCCCTGAGCACCTGGTTGCTCTGCAGTGAAAATGATGATATTCCTAACAGCAGCTTTGTGTCCCGCTGTCAGGGCAGCCCTGGGAGGAGAGGACCACAAGGCGAGCAGGGGGAGCCAGGGCCCAAGGTGAGTCCTGCTGGCTTCGTTTTCTTCAGGATGTGTCGGAGGATGATGCTGGAGTGCAGAATCCTCTGTTGGTGCAGCTGGATGTCTTCGGTCCTGGTCTGAGCTGGACTCTTTAAACCAGGGACCATCTCGCTGCACCAAACAGAGCTTAAGAACTGATGCATTGAGGAGGATGGGAGCACTTATTATTAATTAAATGCTCAGTTGGGCTTTGGAAATTGGGATGATGGGCCTGATTGTGCTGAACAAATGCAATGCATGTGGTCAGCAATGTTCTCTGAAAGCAGCCTTGATGACAAATGGTCAGTCTTTGTGCTGGGCTTGTTCTGGCTGCCAAGCTTCCAAACTGGACAGACATTGGTTCTGCTCTGGAGCAGAAAAAAACACGAAGCCTTCAGAGAATCCCCAAGGTGAGCACAGGGAACAGCTGGATCTGAATCCCCAAACCCTGGGGACCAGAGTGAGCCCTGTCCAAGTGTCTCCTGCTCCACTGATTGACACAGGGCAGAGCCAGATCAGACCATTGCTCCTTTTTTGGGGTAACATCTGGGAAAGCAGTGTGGTTACACGGGAAAGATTTTGGGGAAGGCATGAGAATGGATGCAGATCTCAGCCACGGTTAAGGAACATTTCCCTTTGCTCTCTGGCCACCTTGGGTAACAGGAATGAACCGCTGCTCAGGAAGGTGAATTGTGCTTTGCCAAGCACCATCTACAGCTTTTCTGCTTTTGCCCTTGAAAGATGCACCAAAACCTTAGACTTGAAGGCCAAAGGCAGCCGAGGTTACTAGAGATCCCCTCACTGTCCTGACTTCGTCTTGGATCCTGTAGATGGTTCATGCTGACCCAGGCCATGCAGTGCAGCCCATGTGGAGAAGACACTGATTACTTTCTTTCCTGATGTTTGATTTCTTGTCTTTGGCTTTAGGGTGAACCAGGCCCACCTGGACAAGTGGGGCCAGAGGGTCCTAGTGGCCAACAAGGCTCTCCAGGTTCCCAAGGAATCACGGTTCAGGGTCCTGTGGTATGTGATCTCTTCCACTGCCCTTTTTATTGCTCCCTCTTTGGAGTTAGAACATGTCTCAGAAATGGGCGTCTCAATAAATCCCCCGAAATGTGATCTATGTATTTACATCATCCTTGCTAACAGCTGGGCAGCTGCACTAGAGACAGATAATGATCATTTTTTCATGCTGACGAGGCCCTGCACTTACTTCTTCTGGCAAAAGGCTGCTTTTTGTCCAGACTCTCCCTAATGTACCTTTAATGAAAACAGCCCAGTGGAGTATTCAGGCATTTTTCTTTGCAACAATCGTTGTCGTTTGGCAAGGAGTTGAGGTGGAGGCTGTTTTGTGCATGTGTGGGGGTGGCAGAAACCCTGTGCATGTGCTGTGGCTGCAAAGTTCCCTGTAGCACAACAAAGAGCAGGAGCAACCTGGGACATGGACGTGGAGCAGCAGGATGCTGTTTGCCTTGAAGGATGCTGCAGCATGCCTAACTACATGTGCTGCTTTTTTAATCCAAGGGGCCACCAGGAATGAAAGGAGAAAAAGGAGACACTGGAAGTCCAGGCGTGCAGGTAATGGTAGACCATTCCTTTTAAATGTCTCAAATATTTGTCCATTTTTTCCCCGTAATTACTTTAAGCAAGATTTAAAAGCCATAGAGTTGCTGTTATCTGCTAGGAATCTGTTTTTCATTTTGGAGTGTCATGACTTTCCATAGGGAAACTGAGCCACTTGGTTCAAGAAATATAGACCTATCTGGAAGCTAGATATAACGGAGTTAAAGGTGGGATAGCAGTGTTTGCTCTGTTTAATGAATAACACTGTTTCTTCTTCCATCTTTTTTTTTTCTTATGTCCCATGTTACAAGACGAATTAGGGCAATGATAATTAGATGCCAACTTTACCCAGCAATTCTGATTTACAGGGCATTCCTGGTGTGCAGGGAGCTCCAGGCAGGGATGGTCTTCAAGGTGCAAAGGTGAGGTTCCTCATCTCTGAGTTTTCATGCATGGATGCCTAAAATTCTGCTGTGAGTGTATCAGTAGAGACCCAAAACATCCAGCTCTCCTAATCTGGAGGGATTGGGGGGGTGGGAAAAAGTGTCATGTCGGGTTTGTCCAAATTTGAGCAGGTGCTACCCTTGGTGCCTACTTGGCAGACACATTTTTTACCCATTCCTAGCCAGCTCCTGTTAAAAGCAGCACATGGCAAAACCACCTGAGCATGTACTAGATATCTTTGAATCTTCTTGTTAATAAATATCTGGATTTGGCTTTGCAGGGAGTGAGGGGACTCGAAGGCACTGCTGGGCCCCCAGGACCTCCTGGACCAAGGGTGAGTGCTCACCATGAGTGTAGAAATCCACATCTCTTCCTCAGCAGGGGCTTGTGGTTTCTCCTGACCAGCCATCACCCAGAGGTGTCAGGGAAAAACCCCTTCTTGGGGTACCACAGGGGGGTACCTGGCACATTGGGCAGATGTCCACATACCCTGCCACTCTCAGTGCAAGGAGAAAACCTTGGCTTGTTCTGACAAGTGCTGGGGAAGTTTTGACCCAGTGAGGAGATGCTTGTTTTGCTATTTTTGCATTCTTGGTGCAACTGTTTTTTGAGGTAAATGGGCTTGCTAGACTGAAATCAGCAGGAGCTGGAGGATGCAGGCAGGTGTGAGAGGTTTCCCTCAACACCATCTCCAACATCTTCTGCCAGGATCACATGCAGATAAGTGTATTTGCACTTTGTTGTGCCCAGGATAGCAGAACCTTAAGATCTGTTGATTTACATCCATCTGCTAATTCGAAGGCACCACAGCCCTTCCATGTTCTGAACTCTTCACTTTACATGGGAAACTGAACAAAATTTAATTTTAGATAACGGGTAGTGGACCTGATATTTACCGATTCTCACTGCTGAATTATAAGGAATTCAGCAGTCCTGAATAGTGTAAGATGGAGTTTGCTCACTGCTAGTTTTGTGTTAGACTCCACAGCAGTTGTGGTGAAGTCAGGTATTTATGGGAGCTAAGGCTGAATTCAGCTTGGAACTTGGACTTGCTCATCCTGGGAAGATGTGGAGCCCACAGGCTTGAACCTCAGCTTTCTAAATACGAGGAAAGTGCCATAGCCTTCAGAGCAGGCTCTGAAAGCCGTTCTGATGCTGCCTTGAAAACTTCTTTTATTTTCCGGTGATCAGAAGAGCTGTTACGATCTATTGAGATTAAATGTAATAGCTGGAAAATTAGAAAAGAAACTATTTCTACTGGTTGTTTTCAGCTTTTTTCTTTCTTCCCTTTGTGGCACCAAAGGGCAGAGAAATGTCACAAAGAGGAGATGACCAAAGAAGACACATTATACTCTCTAAGCTGCTCTTACTGTTGTAAAGTATTGGAGGCAAACACAGATCTTAAGGGGAAAACAAATAAATAAATAAAATAACCAAACCCCAACAGCATGGTTTTAGCAAGCTGAAGAAAAGGATTATGCTCTAGGCTATGTCTAATTCTGAATATATTATCAAGAATCTAAAGCCTGTAAAGTAAAAAACACACTGTGGTTTGTTGGCAGACCTCAGCTTTGCTGGCTTGACAATAATTGAGACAGTAATGGGAAATGATGTGAAGGTGACTCAGATGTGATACACTCTTAACATTGGACTCATGGCTGGACGAGGTTCTGACATCAACCTTCAGGCTCCAGTGCCCTTGCTGGAGCCTCTGGAGCTGCAGGGAGATGTCAGCCTCCAACAGAAAAAGAAGAAAGTTCAGAAGGAACTGGAATTTCATCAGTGTTGTAATTGATGTCTGCAGGGTTTCCAAGGGGTGACAGGCTCCCGAGGCAGCAGTGGAGAGAAGGGACCTCCGGGTGACGTTGGGCCAACAGTAAGTTCCTGCTTTTGGCTCTCAAAGAAGGCAAAGACATGAAATAACTGAGTGGAAACAAGCTGTTCCCACAGCAGCTCTCCCTCAGAGTCTAAAGAACAGTTCTAATTTGCACTCCTCCTTCTTGGGGAGATGTCTGGATATGTAAATCCCAGGCTACTTAACTGTTGATAAAGCGTTTAACAAATCCCACCTCCCTTTGCTCTCTGTAGATTTACAGGCTACACAAAATCCAACATCCAAATAAATTTCTGGTGTCAGATTCTAGAATAAAGCAAGAGAGTCAGTTGTGAGCTGGAGCAACCAGCGCTGGGCTTGGAGGGGCAGCCACAGGTCCAGATGTCACAGTTATTTCTTCTTCTCAGATGTTAAAAACCACCTGCTGCATTGGGAAATCTGTTCTAAGATTGTGCCTGAGGAATTTCTGCATCCTTGTTGATGGTGCTTTGTGCCACTGCTCCAGCTGCTGCTTTATTCTTCTTTTTGTTAAGAAACAAACCAAAATATTCCTATGAGCTTGAAGCTCTTCTAGTCCCTGCCATGAGGTCACAGAAATGATGAGAGTGTGGGAAACAGACTTCATGCTCCATGTTCCACTAATGTTCCACCACGTTCCACATCCCCATTGATTTTCTTGTTTTCTTCTGCTCTTCCTTTCCTTAGACAATTATTTTTCCTTTTCTTTCCTTGTAGGGGCTGCCGGGTCCAAAAGGAGAAAGAGGAGAGAAAGTGAGTTTTTGTGGTGCTGGACAACGCCAGTAAAGTGCTTTGCAGACTGTGCTCACACATATAAACTTTCCTAATGCTGAATAACTTGATGTATCTTCAGCTTGTTGCCTGTCCACCCGCCCTGGCCATGCTGGTTGGATATTACTAATCCTGCAGCAATCAGGAACTTTTAGTAGTAGAGTGATGAAGAAGAAATGCCAACTGCAAATCCATTCTTTGCTGAGAAGGAAAAAAAGAAAACACTTGACTGAGTTGCTCTTTTTTAATGTATTGCATAAGAGGGGACTCATTCGTAATAACCCTCTGGCATGACCCAGCATGGTCAGCAGATCAGGAGATGCTTTCAAGGTTATTTTATTGTGAGAGGAGGTTTTTTCCACCCTGACTTTTGGTTAAAAAGAAATCCCATGTCTCTCCAGGAGTCTGTGTCTCATTGCCAAGACTGACTTACATGAATTAGGCTTCAGAGAGGAGTGAGCTGCTTTTGGTGGACTGCGTTTGTCTCAAGTTAATGCCTCAGTGTTATAATTTTTAACACTATTCTCTTTCCATTCCCACCAGCTTTTCCTTTTCTACACTTTTTTGTTTGTTTTTTGTTGCAGTGAACATTCCTTTTCCCCTCCCTTGGGTGTTGTGCCAAGCTATCATTTAAGACTGGGTAATCTACACAGTGATCCAGCCAGACATGTATATTTTATGAATCTTTTCGAAAGCATACAGTCTGTTATGAATTTTCACATACAGAGTCAGTGTTTATTTATAAGCAGCTTTTTGCATTTTTATCACTTTTCCCTGCTTACTAAAACTTCCTAAAGAACCCCTCAGATACGATTTATTCAGAACACAGTAAGAATAAATATTCATAAAAGATTTAGACAAAGATAGGACATTGTAATATCTGATCATGTTAAATGTTTTACATATCACAGAACATTGACTTATAGACGTAGCATCTCTTTTGATAAAATTTGAGAGTGAAATTTACTCTCCCTTTTTCGGTAGCTTTGGTAATTATTGAGATTCGGTCTGGGCTTTTTGATGTGCAAGAGACAAGCAAATATTGATGTTTCCCAATTTTTATTTTATGGCTTCAGAGCTTTGTGATAAATAAATAAAGCTGCATTTCATGGTCATTAACATCTCTGAAACTCAAGGGGACAAAAAGAATGGGCAGAAAGCTATAGTGCATTACGATATTGATAATTTTAAAAGATATTAATAACTCTTTTTTTTTTTTTTAATTAAAAAATAATCACTTTAGGGGGAACCACAGTCCTTGGCCACAATTTACCAGCTCGTTACCCAGGCTTGTGAGCGGATGATCCAAAGTGAGTATAACCAGCCCAGCTCCCCTGTGGGTTCACGTCTCTCGTGAACAAAACCAGAGAGGTGACAACATGAAGCTGTGGTGACCCATGGAGCTCCTCCATCCTCTACCCTGCTGAGCACCACACGTAGCAAACGTCCCATCACAGGCTCCCAGTGGCTATACTGGGTGGCATTTGCACAGAATATTTGTGAAGTATTTCTTAGGAAAACTCTCTGGCACTTTGCAAAGACTCTTGTATTTCTCAAATAGAAAAACTTGGAACTCATTAGAAAGAAATTATTCTTTTGGTGATTTGTGCTGATCCCTCTTGAGACACGAGGCGTTTCTGGTAAAGCTCCTGTGCTGTGGTACATGATGAGGAGCAGCAGTTTGCCCAAGGTCAGGCAGCAAAGTCATGACTCAACTGCCCATCATCATCTTCAGCTTTGGGCTTTCTTGGTTTGGACTGACTGCTCCTTAGCACTAGCTGATAGTTTAACCTTTTTAGACAACATCCTCTGATTTGTCTCTTTTCTGAATTTCCCAGCCAAGGAAACATTCATTTTGTGTCTTCCCCTCTCAGCTCATGTGTTGAAATTTGACTCATTCATTCATGAACACACAAGGAAGCCGGTTCCTGTTTGGGATGAAAGATTAAAACCAGGAGAACCGGGACCACCAGGTCCTCCAGGTCCCCCTGGGAGCAACGGAGAAAGAGGAGAAAACGGCGTCCCTGGGCAGCCAGGCAAAGATGGGTATCCCGGAGAAAGAGGTATGGACAGAAGTGTTCGTAAGCATTTTTTATTATAACTTTGATAATTAAACATTTTAGTGCCTCAGGCAGTACCGTAAAGATAACCTGTGATATTATCTCATTTGATTACTATTTTGCTTTTAGGTTTCTCTCTCCTAGGAAGGGTAACACAAGTCAGACAGCTCAAACAATAAGGAGAAAGATACAGCCCGCTCTTTTTGCAAGCTCTGCTTTGAGAGGAAGGCCAGCTTGTAGATTTTGAGGGATGGAGAGTTTGATTTTAGATGGCAAGAAGCTCTTCCCACAGAAAGGCAAAAGAAACAGGCATTTGGCTGAACACACGGCGGTGGAAAGTATGAACTCTGGATAGAAATGACAAGTCTTGGGAAACACTGAAGGCAGGCATGAGGCTACTGAAGTAATATTGAGAGTAGAAGTAGGTTTCTGGAGCAGTAGTTCCAACAACAAAACCCTCACACATGACTAAAGGAATAGATTAATGTAATCTCAGAAAGTGGCACCCGCTATTGCACGTGAATGAGTGAATGGTTGGACGATGTTTTGTTTGGATTCACAGATAACGTTTGTCAGTGGCTCAAGTAATTGTCAAAATAAAATGAAAGTCATTGGTTTCAGTGGTGCCCTCACACCTCTAAGTAACTAGAGACCTTCTGTTTAACTCCCTGCTCTGGCACTATTCTGTTTTAGCTGGTATCTGCAGAGTTTGTAAAAATGTCACTTAAGAGAAAAGGAGAGTAACAAGCTGCAGATGTTTCCAGCCTGTCGAGCAAGGAGATGAGAGAAGATGGATCTCACTGGAAAAAACAATCTTAAGGACACTACTAATCAAAGTATTTTCATCTTAAAAATATGAAAAATGCTATTTTGTCAATATACACCTTTTTCACGAAGATGTAGTGGTTTCATAAGCAATTTCATATGAAAACATCACTCCTGACTTAGCAGCATCTGATGGAAGAGATGATTCAGCTTTGTGGTTTGTCTGATCCATGGGGAGAGCGTGGGAGTAGACCTCACACTCAGGCCAGTGCGCTAACTCTAGCGCTATGAATTTCTCTGTGAAAAATCTCCATTTTCACCCATATTAGCTGCAAATCAGTGCTGGTTGGAGCCCTGTCAGTCATTGGCAACTGGCCACTTGAAAAAAGAGAGTGGGTCCCCAGATAGAATTTAAAGAAATGGATAATTTCTCTGTATTGCCAAAGGCTGTGACTCCAACATTTAAAGAGCCTGAAAGGAGCCTTAATTGAGGGTGAAACGCAGAATGCGGTGAAGTGACACTTACTCTTGTCTATGATTAGGTGTCCCAGGGCCTAAAGGAGAAAAAGGGACGCCTGGAACCAGCGAGGAAGGGACCCCAGGACCCAGAGGCAGAACAGGTAGAGTGAATACAACCTCTTTGTATTGACCAGTGGGTCACCAGCTCACCAGCCGCCAGATTCAAAGACTTGTTCAGCCTTAGGACCACTGTGGTGGGACAGCCTGACCTTCCCACCACAACAGGGTCAGCAGCATCCCTGGTGGTTTCTCCCCAAGAGATTGCTCCAGGTCGTCTCCTCCCTCTGATACCCACTCCCAGGTAGTGATGTGTCCTAAGGACCTGAGGCACATCCAAGGAGTTTTAGTTTTGCTGCCTTTTTGCATGCAAACCCAGATGCTAAGGGGATAGAAACTCTTTGAAAATTCAACTGGTGAAACACAAGGGTTTTAGAGGAATCTGTTAGGATGTGGCATACTCCTCCATCCTGATCCGGTTACTTGAAATTAGTGGGAGTTTTGCCACTGACGTAACAAACTATCAAGGGAATACGGTTAAAAATATTCTGCTGTATTTAAACTTTTATAGTGGAGATGTAAAGACACAAAAAACAATGAGATGGATCCTGGGGCTAAGGTGATTTTGCATTGACACGTAGGTGGACTTTGAATTCATGTAACCAGGCTCCATTTTTAGCCAAGGTGGATACCCTTAAAGTCAAGAATAAGACCTCTAGTTACTGAGATTCAGAACATTTTTTTTCTGACTAGCAGGTCTGATTCTTCCACTAAAATGAGGAAACAATGCTCAGAAAATTAACCACCATGTAGGAGAAAATATAGAAGCTGTATTACACTGGAGCAGCCACTGCTATGTGCTATGACTTACTGTGCTTCTCCTTCTTCAGGCCCACCAGGAGAAGTTGTGCTGGGGAAGCCAGGTCCGAAGGGTTATCCTGGGAATGCTGGTCCTCAAGGTTTTCCAGGTCTCAGAGGGCAGCCTGGGCAGCCTGGATATCCAGGGGGTTGTGATATCTCTGGATGTTATGAGGCAGATAGAAGAGGTGAGCCCTGACTATCTCAGTGCAAAAGTTACGATTTTAGAACGGGTTACTTCTGGTTACTTCTCTTCAGCTGGCAGAGACCTCTGTTCATCCTTCAGGCGCTGCCAGTCTTGCCAGAGCCTTCTATGCCGAGCAATTAAGATGATTCACGTGCAATTCATATGGCTAAAAGCCAGTTCAATTGTCTGCTCCTCAGCCATCCTTCATAGATTAACACCTAACAGCAGCAGTAATCGAGCAAGTGGAGTGATCGTGGGGGTATTTTTCAGTTCTTAATGTCCCTGGCAATGTTTCCATGCTGGGCAGAAAGGAACAATATCTCAGTTCCTACACATACATTTCACAGAGGCTCAGTTGCGCTAAGTCCTGGGAAATTAAGAAAATCACTGTCACCAAGCAAAAGATTTACAAGGGAAAATAATTAATGCTATACTGCTCTTTCTCAGTGCTTGACACTGATTTATTCATTTTCTCAGTGCCCTCATCTCCTTTCCACACACAGATTTCATCCCCTGATGCGATGGCTGGTGCGGAGGCAGCTGAAGATGTTGCTTTGCCTGGAAATCTCTGGGTGAAAACTCCACACACTCCAAGAGAAGCAGTAACCTGAACAGTAAATGTGTTGTTTGTGCTCTTTTTAATGTCCCATCATTTCTATATGGACAAGTAAATCAAACAGTAAAGCCAGCAAAACAGCCTGCATTCAAATGAGCCATCTCTCTGGTTTTCGGCATTGGACAACTGCAGTGTTCAAACTGGGATTGTATGTCCCGCAGCAAGGCAAAGACACAGTCAGGGGTGCAGACTGATGGACTCGTAAGAAAAAGAAATAATGTATTGAAATGCTCAGAAATAACAGATATTTTTTTCCCATGTATATGCTTGTGGTTTCTTTTTGTCACTTGTTATTCTGGGTCCCCAGCACAGAGAAAAGACAGCACTTCGTGCCCAAAGATGCAAATCCACTGGAGCAAAACTGTGTTTTCGGTTGATTGACAAGGTGACAAAGTCTAGCACCATTTTGACTGTTTCTGCTTTTGGCAAAACGCTGATGGCTTCTTTGCAGGGGTGTTATGTACACAAGCACTGCAGACAGCGTGACAACCTTCCCGTGATGTGGCAAACCCTTCCATGATGTGACAAACCCCACCGTTTGGCCTCATTCTCTGGGGCTTCATATCTGTCACGCAAAGCCTTAGATCAGACTCAGCCCAACCGTGTACCGAGAGCTGGAGATTAACCCACTGGCCTTTTCCATCTCTCCCTCCTGCAGTCTGAGTAGGTACTTTACATTTTATCAAGTAGAATATTGAATGAGTCTGACTTTAATCTATATTGGAGGTAATTGTCATGTTACACCCTTTTCCTTGAGCCATAGTCTAAAATGTATCCACAACAAACCATACAGATACTGATAAAAACGCACAAATGTAGCCCCTTTGCAACTGCTACTTTAGGCAGTGCTCAGTCATACTCCTTGTAAACCACCCTTGCTTCACAAACATTTATTTCTGAACTGATTTAAACCTGGAGCAACAAAATATTTTGGTTTTGCAAAACTGGAATGAAGCAGAAAAGTATCAGCACAGTTTTTTTCCAAAGATGCTAAGGGGCAAAAAAATGGAGCTTTGTGCATATTTCCGTGCACTTAGTTTGGGTGTGCAGTTTCTGCAGCTACGTGCAGACTGGTAGCTGGGTATTCATGCAGCTGTAGCCGACCTTTGGGAACTTAAAGTAAATACACCCACATTTAGGAACAAGATTGTCACATAAATACCAAAGAGAGAGAGGTCTACCTTAAGAATATTAGGTTGCTCAGGCACAGAATACAGATATTATTTCTTCTTGTCTTTATGGAAAAATCCTGTAGAATTAACAATTTTTGCTAAAGGAACACTTAAACATATCAGAATCGTATGGGAGTCATTATTGTGTGGCAGTTATTACTGCATCCTGTAAATATTTAAAGTAATCTTTGGCTTAATACATATTCGTTCTCCAGAAACTCCCAAGAATTAATGTTTTCAGTATGACATACATTCCCTTTGGAAAATGTAGGAAAATGCATAGAAATAGCACACTGATAGAAATAACATTTCTGTTCACTTCGGAGCTTTCCAGAGTTGCCCTGACATATAAAATAGAAATCTTTCTAGCTGAGATGAAGTGTTGCCACAGACAAAGCTCCAGCCAGAAGAAAAAGGAGAGGGCAGAGGAGCTGAAATACACGGCACGTTGGGAACACTGTGTTTGGAAGAGATGCGGCCATCAGGATCGACACTCTGCGAATCTGTTGGGGAGATGTAGACGTTCCCATTTATACAGGTAAAAGAGCTTTTGATCTGTTTTTTCCTATAAACCCCAATACTTGTGGCAGCTGGCAGGTGCAAAGCGGGAAAGGTAAGGAGGTAAAAGGGGTACCTGCACAGCAAAACCCAAAATTGTTCCCATGAAACACTGACAAACTGGGGAAGGTATGCAGTTCAACATAGAACATCTGCATTTCGTGGGTAATTCTGTTTCCTTCCCGATTTAAATTAGTGCAGCCAAATTCCCCATTGTGAATTTGCTGCTCTGCTCGAATCCAGCAAGTGCAGGTGGTTTGAGACATCTCCTTTATTTTTCTTTATCAACTCTTTTTGGAACTTACTACTATCACCTCGCTGCCTGCCTTGGGATTTAATCTATTTGGCAGAGTTTCAAGTAATATTTGCTTTTGTCTGATGATTTCAGATAAAACATGGAGGGTCAGACTTCAACAAAATTGGGTCCCAGAAGGGCTATTGATTAAGAGACAGATAACCTGCACAAACAACTTGTCCATTTATGTTCCTAGACTTTGTCCCATGAGTGGTTTTATTTACTTGAAATCTTGGATATTTAGTCCATCCTGTATCACAGAGCACGTGTGCAAGTGCTTTGTAACTCAGTTCCTTGAAGCCAAGGGGCATTTCTGCTGAGGGATTTTAGGCACTGAGAGTCTCCTCATCCAGCAATGAACATTGCATTCTTTTAAACAGCAAAAATAAGATTTCAGTGGTTGGAAAAACACAGCAGCCCTAAAGGCAGAGGTGCAGGGAGGCTCGGGAGACCCTGCCCAGCACAAATTGCGGTTCCCTTTTCTATCAGTGGATACAAAAACCAACCATGTGTGAATATTAATATCCCACGCTCTATGCTGCACGCAACCTGTTGCTTTCCCTCTTGTGCTGTTCTTTAGCACACTTTGTACTTTTCTGGCCCAATCTATCATTTTTAATGCTAACTGTAAAGAAAAACAGTGCCATTCATTAGCAATTTGCTTTAAAAAAGTCTCTTTCAGATCTTTCCTTAGTAGGGACTTTGTTCTCAAAGCTTTAATCACTACAAATAGAAGTTTGGATATTAGCTTTTCTGGATTTAAACCTGTTTTCTGGATAAACCTGGATTAACCTCAGTGCATAAATTTAATATGTCCTTGTGAAATCCCACAAGTTCCTGCCATGTCTTCACCTTTGCAGACTAATGCCTGTTTACCTCTCCTTCTGTTCAGTCCTTATTAAAATCCTTTGCCCTGATTTGCTTATTCTTATTACTGTCCTTAAGTAATCTGTGGCACAGAGACTTTCTTTCCCACACAGTGTGAAGCATGACATCATATCTCAAATTTTTTTAAAGTTTCTATGCTCCAGACCTTAAACTGCAATAAATTTGGATTTTTATCCCTGCTGCAGACTTTGACCCACCTGGTGCAGCTGGATTCTGGCAGAGGCTGAGGACCTTCCAGGGACAGATTTTCCTGCTACAAGCATCATTTTAAGGTATTAAATCGGTCTCAGGGATAAGATACAATAAGTACAGAGGACTAAGCAGCAACACTACTAACAAGCTGGTTTGAAAAAGCTTTTTCCAGAGCTCAACTGCTTGGATTGACCAGATTTAAAGGGCTGGAAACAAAAAATACATCCTGGATGGGAGAAAATGATCTCATAAGTGGACATCACTGCCCATAGGGGCTATCAAGGCAGGTGGGGCTCTTATAGGGGGATTTTCCTTAGCACTGTATATGAATTTTACATCCCATACATCTTTCTGCCTGTCTGTCTCTATACAAGTGGATTTCCTCGGGTCCAGTTTCTTGATAGTGGTGATACATGGTACGTGGATTAGCTCACTGGAGAATGAGCTGATACGGTGGAAACCAGCCCAGAAAACAGCTGGGGAAATGGGGATTACATAGATCATCCTACCAGCCAGCTGCAGATAAAATGCCCTGCGTGCCCTACGGCTGGGAAGATGACCCAGAATAAGTGAGCATTAGGGAACCAGAAGAAAGAGGATGGAGGGAAAATCAGAAAAATGGTGGTAACTGAGGTTATTACAGTCAAGTTTCTGTGGCTTTGCTCTTCTTCCATTGGTGGTCGATGGAGCTGTACTGGTGGGAAAGCCTGAAACTCTATGGTGAGGATATGATCTCTGTTTCACAAGTGAAACAGAAAAGATCAGCATCTGTGTCTGATTTTGTGGTGCCTTTGAGGTCTCTGAGCCTGGTTTTGCACTCCCAGGTCCTGAAAAACAGTTACTTTGCTCTGGGTCTGTTCCAAGGCAGGTTTAGAGCTCCTCTTGTATCCCAGTCTTGGTTCCTCACTCTTCTGATCTTGCTTTGTTCAGTCAAGTCCTGGGAATCAGTTCTGAGGTGGGAACATTGCAAACGTTAACAGTCTGGCTGCGTACATTTTCCTGGAGTCTTTCATATGCTAAAAAACTCTCTCTTTGTGTTTCATGGGTTTGGACTAGCAGAATTATTCATTATTCTGCAGTTCTAGTCTGGCTCATGTCCCAGTTTTATTCCAGTTCCTGATCATTAAATCCTATGGAGGGATAGCATCTTTCTTAACAACCAACAAGATGGAATAACCTGTCTAAGAAAGAGCAGTAGGTGTTGATTCCTATTTTCTCCTTTAGAGTTTACAAAGCAGCACATCACAAGCAGAAGCCAAGACTTTATTTGGACTTTAAACAAAGGAACTATTAATGCCACTTGAGAAGAAATGGAGTTGCCACTGTATGAAAAATATTATGGTGTTAGCAAAACAGAGGATGCAGTGACCTGCATTATTTGAGCTTCTCCCCAAACACCAGTAACATCTTTGTAACTGGTTCCAGCTGTCGCTTCTCATCTTGTCCTGCCAAACCCTGTGATCCCGCAGTGGTGTTGACTCTTCAGGGACATGACCACATCCCTGGCACTCCTCATCACACCTGATATTTTTGATGTGCTGATGGAGAAGATGCCTGTGGCTCTTTCCTTCTCCTCCTGCCAGGCAGGGCAGTTCTGCCAGGGGCTGCATTGCAGTTTTACATCCTTGCCAGGCGGTCCAGCTCAATCGCTGTCACCGTGCCGTGCTCCCCTTGAGATGCTGCCGTTTACACTGTGCACACTGGCAAAAACTTTTTGCAGAAAAGGTGAAGATTTGAGATGGACCCTTTGCTGTGAAAAAAGTAGAGTCTTTACCTGCCCCTACTGAGGTTCTCAACATGCTGCCTTAAACATTTGGCTTTTAAATCTGTAGTTAGACCTTTATCAATTCTCCTGCCACCCCCCAAATAATCCCTTTCTGCTAAGCAGAGGCTGTACAGCTGCTGTCACCTCTGGGGTCCCCAGCCCTGGTTTGCTGTGGCTATTGCTCCACTGCTGCCCGAGCCCACGTTCACAGGGAGACAGGAGCAGAGACTCGAGCTGCTGCTGAGTCTCCAGCCTCGCTTGGAAAGTGCATGCGGGTTTATTGCTAAAATGTGCGTGCACAGCCAAGACTCTCACCTGCTCTGTTGCCATCAGGGCTCATGGGCTCAGGAGGAGGAGGAGGAGGAGGTGGCAGTGGGGCCTCTGACCAGCCATTGTGGGCACGGCTGCACTGTGACGATATGATGCCCCTGACTCAGCAATGCCCAGGGTCAGAAAACATCACACCTTCATGATTATTTTATCGGTGCACTTGAAATGCGAAAAAAGGCACTGGAGAGGGTTCAGGCCACCTCGGTGAGCCCAGCCTGTCTGCAACACAAACCATAACCCATCTCCATCTGTGGCGAGCAGCCACCACGATGCAGACTGCAGCTGTGTTCCTACATTTATGCACTAGACCTTGAAGATGTTTGACTGTTTGTTTTCCTTTCATTGCCATAAGCAAACTCACTGACTGTGAAAAGGGATAAATTAGCATCTCCAAAGACGGAGTCTCTCTTTATTCTGAAAACAAGCAAAGCGGCAGCAGCAGCTCAGGCTCCCTCCTCCTCCCTCCCTGGACGTGCCAGCACAGCTCTTCATGGAACTGGCCCAAGCCACAGTTACTCTACGTTTTTGTGAGCTGTAGGGATTTTAAGCACTTGGCTGAGCCTGTGAACACAGAGGGCAGTTGTAGCTTCTTAGATGAGGCCAAACAGGCTGATCATTACATTGTTTTTCAGCCTGTACTGTTTCAACTTGTATTTCAAAGAAGTTTCTTTAAACCACGTTGTTCCAGTGCCAGCATTACTGTCACAAGCCCTTGCAGCTCTCCGCTGCTCGCTGAGCTGTGTGGCATGAGCAAACCTCAGGTGCCAGGGTATTGTGTAGGGATGCTGCACATCTCGCCTGGGGTCCCACCTGCCCCAAGCTCTGGCTTCTACCAAGACCTTCCGTGCTGGCCACTGGCTTCTCCTGGTGTCTGTTCTCCAAAGCTCTGGGCTGGCCAGGCAGTAAATGTCACAGTGGCCAGACAGTCCCGTGTGTGCTGGTCCACGGGTGAGGCCCAGAGCCCCTCAGCTGCCAGCCTGGGCTTTGGGGCAAGCAGTCATGGCAGGTCCTGGGGAAAGCTGTATTTTTAGGCTATGTCTGCCTTTCCTTGCTTCAGCCTCTGAAATAAACAGGGAGACACTGGGCTGGATGCTGCTGTGCTGATCCCACCTGGTACCCAGCAATGAGGATGGGAACAGTGAGTTTGTAAGTACCAAACAGGGGGTGCTGAGCTGGACGGAATTATGGTCTGTGGTCACTCTTACTGTTGCAAATACACAGAGAAAAGGCAGAAGATAGATTAAGCCCGTGCTCACCCTCTGTCTTCCAGCCTTGCACCCATACATCTGGCTCAGCTGTGCCATCGTGCACGGATGTCCCCATGTGGCAGGACAGGGCTCAGTGTTCCCCTCCCTCTGACTGGTGGTGCCCATCCCTGCCTCATCGCAGCAGGTCCCAAAGCAAGGATGAGATGTACAAAAAAGGTTGGTTTAGTTTGGATAGAGCTGGGAAGAGCACAGCTGCTGGAACAACTGGCCGAATTTAAGGCCGTAATACCTGTAATTTCTGCAAAGTGCCATTCAGAATTCCCAAGTGTGGCTATGTGTCCTGTTTAGGTTTCCCCATGTAATAGCACAATTTCTTATTACATGAATGCGTTGTCCTGGGTTTCTGCTGTGGCTTCCACATCTCTAAGTACCTTCATTACCTACAGCAAGGGCTTTTAGTATCAGGGTGACCCTCTGCTGTTCTGCAGCAGCAATAATTCCCATCCAGGTAATTTCCCTTAAAAGCACACTAACGTGCTACCAACACAGGCTGAATCTTAACCCCAAATCGTCCTTCATTCGCATGATCCTCACTTGGCTCTACTCCCCATGGTTTCTGAGGGGTATTGGCCAAAGTAAACTCTGTCAATACAAAGACCATAGCTATTGTATTTTTGGTGATTTAGTGTTCACTGTTGGTCCCAAAGGGGCTGAGCTGCCTTGAGGAATTCTTTCAGCCTTTCCAGTCTGTCCATCTTTACCAGCCAACCACAGATCACACCCTATGCAGGTATCCCAGATCTGGAACTTTATTTATTTATAAAATGACTCATACAGGGACACGTAGTCCTGAACCACTTCAGCTTGACAGGGCAAAAATCACTAGGCAGGGCACACCGAGACCTCTGAAGACAACTGGAGCTAATTTGCCAGGGGCTGGCTTGTAGATGTGAAGCCTCTTTATGTGCTGCTTTAGGGAACAAGCTCAAGTTCTTAAATTGCTGAGTATATACCAATGAATGCCACCATGCTATGTACAAACTTTAATTAGAACTTTTCCCCTAAATTAGATGGAGGAAATGAAAATGGCGTGGCAATACGATGAGACCTTGGAAAGTATTCCCAGAGAGATCTAGAGCAACTCAAGCGCGGACACGCAGTGAATTATTGAAAGGGCTGCCTCCAACTCTCTGCTCCTCTCCTTCCAGGTGAGCTGAAATCCATAGAGTGGGACATACTTTCTTCCTTATATAGCTACACTTAGATCATTCCTGCCAGCCACGGTGGGAGGAAGAGACCAACGGTTCCCAGCAAACACACAATGATGAACATCCAGAGGAAGATCCTGTCGATGACCATTGCGACGTACTTCCAGTCTTCCTTCACCTGTGAACACAGAGGTGAAAAGCCCACTATTGTTTATTTGAGACTAAAATTTATGAAGATGATTAATACTTTTTATATATATATATATATATATATGTTTTATATATGCTTTGCATATGTGCTTTACTTATATATATATATATTAGTGCTTTAGATATATATGCATAAAATATTTTAAGTCCAGAGAAAGGAGAAGGTCTCGCTTACATTTAGTGGTCCTATATAAAGGCAAAGGTTTATTCTATCAGTTGCTGATGTGGGAGAGAGGTTCCCCTACAGCATGGGTGTACATGTGCAGTTGCAAACCCAGTTCACAGCTCCCCAGGGATGACACAAACCTGTGGATAATTAAGCTCGTCTGCACACTCACTATCCCGTTTTCCATGAGCAACAGCTGTAACTGGGTGTATAAATGAGGCTGCGATTCAAGCTGGGGATGGTGGGGTTGGGGGAAAAGAAATTACTCTTTTCTCCGTGCTCGTAAACAGATTTGCTTACAGAGTAACGGAGCCAAACTCTTTCTGCGAAGGGATTTACAGCTTTGAGTGAGTAAGCAGTGAAAATGAATGAGCAAATTTTAAAAAAAGTCTTCTCACCCTGCTTTTTGTCTTGCTGTGGAAAGATTTTCTAGCAATCCCTCTCTGGGGAGGTCTAGTACTTATTAATACCATCAGGCAAGAATTGTAAATGGCTATTTCATTAAGTGAGAAACCCCATACATATGAAAGCCTCTTTTATTACATTGCTGTTATTAATTTATTTCTGAGGACTGATCAGATGGAAAAGCTTTATTTCATACAGCTGTACCCATCATAATTTCCTACAATATACCACTTGGTGATTAATAGGCCTGAGGGCTGAAAATTTGGCATTCTGCCTCCCTCTTTAGGGAAAACATCTCCACAGGAGCTTGCTCGAACCTCTTCGGGTGCTGTGATTGCAGCAAGTTGGGAGCGTGGTGTAAGGAGAGGGAGGCAGCAGAGCCAGAGCACAGAGATATTGCATTTGTTTTAAGCAGATAAGGGAATAGCCCAGAACAGTAAGTGTGAGCTAAAACACATCTATGAAACCTGTATTGAGATATCTATATATATATATATATATTTTTAAGGATTTGCTGATTATGCTGAAAATTAATTTGGGTGAGGAAAGCAATCCAAATGTCAGTGAAATAGCCATTTGCAGCTGATGATGTTTTCATAGGTACAGTGACAGCTTCAGGTCCTAAAATGTTATGATTTGTCAAGCACCAAACAAGCTCTGAGCACAGCACAGTGACCCTGAAAACTCACCCTGAGTCTTCTCTTCCTTCATCAGTCACGGATGTACCACTAAATTTTATCTGATACCTTGTGGGTGGTACAGAGAAATCACGGTGTGTCAGAGGGAGAGAGTGTACAATCCTGGCTCCTGTGACCAATGCTGTGATATTTTATTGAGCTAAGAGGAGAATTCCTTGCAGGTAAAGTGTGTGCATTTAGCTGATTTCGGTGTGCTGAACCCTCCATGACCTGACCATGAATTTTCCGATATGTTTGCAGACGATGTTCAGCTGAAGCAATGCCAGCAAAGTGAGCTCTTTAACTACACCGTCATTATTTGCCATGTGGACTGCTTGGTTCAGCCTTTAAATCACTGATATTGCTCCAGCTCCTTGGCTCAATAAGCAGCTTTGTAAATTGGGAAATGAGGCATATACTGCAGAACATGTATTTGCCCCATAATTCATTCTCTGAGCAAAGAATCTTAAATTTCAGGAGCACCTGGGGATTTTCAAAAGTGTAAGAATCAGTTCAATATTTTAATGCAATGGATAATTTTATTCCTTTAAAATATAGCATCAACTTAAACAGGTTGTTACTATCTAATAGGCAAAACAAACAAAAAAATAAAGATTCATCCTGAAGCTTGTTGCCTTCTTAGGAGAAACCATGTAGTTTTATGATTGTGCATCCATCCATTTTTAGGATGAATAAAAGAAATAATGACCCTGGAAATTGCAAGGAATTCTCTCATCCCAAGGGTAAGGTCTTGGTGGATAACTCCCTTTTGCTGTACATATTTTCTGATCTATTCATCGCTTGCTGGGAGTTGGAGTGAGTCGCTGATGCTTAAAATTCCTGGTGAGAAAGGCAAGATCTGGATGACTGCATTTATGGGATTAATGTAAAGAAAGTCTGAAATTTAGCACTTGATCTCCAATGGGAAATCTGGATTGGCAAAATAAGTTTTTTTGAGTATTTGTGCTAGTAAAAGTAAGTGCTGGATCACGAGAAGAAAATAAATGAACTAGATGAGCTTCTCTTTGAGAAAAGAAGGGGGAACAGGGGAAGAGGAACAACTTGGACAGTTGAACAGAAATTTGCTTTTGAATGTAATGATGTATGCATAAAAACTCAGCCCATCTTGAAAATGATGGCTGGGAGTGCATCAGATGTTTGCAAAATCAATATCCAGCTTCAGAACGAGAGCAGGGAAGGGTGAAATTGGAAATTATGGAGCAACACTGAAAAAAAATAAAAAAGCAGGAGGAAAAGAATTTTTTTTTTTTCTTTTTTTCTGACAGTGCTGTAACATTTCCCTGTGGTCCAGCACCTCACGTGGAACATCATCTGCAGAGGCTTCTCTGACAACATCTCTGCAGCTGTCAACATCTGCCACCCCAACTCCTGAGCTGTATTTTGATTAGTTTTTAAGCAGCTCACTCAAAACTATTTTTGGGAAAGGATCAGGGACAGGAGCCATCTGACTCCCCCACCCCCAAATTCCTGAAAAATAAGGGAATCTGCTGCTATTCTCTGGCCCAGCTCCGTGCAGGTCTGAGCGTGGGGACAGAACAGTCCCGGGTGGTTTAATTGTACTTTGTTAAAAATAAACTGGTGAGATTATCCCATGTTTCCTCCCGCTCAGCTATATTCTCTCCTGTTTTATATTTAAGCTGTCTTAAAAGTCTTTTTATCAGAGCAGTCTGGAGATGTGCACAGGCATGAGGACAAAGAGGTTTTCCAGTTGGTGCTGTTGGGGTCTGGTTAGTTGGGCTTGTGTGTGACACACACCTTGTTTTGCTTCTCAGTCTGTAATTAATTTCTAACAGCATTTCTATCATATGCTGGGGTAATTTGGTCTTGCATTTTCCCCTGTGTACCATGGTGCTTGTATTGTTTGCAGATTTTTTTTCTTTTTTTTTTTTTTTTTTGTAACAAACAACTGCCTCTTGCATTTCCCATTTTCTCTTTGCTGAAGCACTTAATTAAATGAGCTATTTACTTTTAATTTAGAAGCACTGCCCCTGTGGCAATGATGCTTTAGAAAAAGACAGGGCCTTGAAAAGCAGCTCTGTTCTCATTCCAGGAAGGTGCATGTCTCTGAAAATATAACCCAAGAGCCAGCAAGCTGTGTCTCAGGGGCTGCAGCTGCATCAGAGTGCTTGCTGACAGATTTATTGAAGACTTCCATGAAGAAATGCCACAATTTCATTTTAAGATGAAAGCAAATTACTGAGTGCTGATTTTTTTCCCCAATAAACTCTCATTTTACTAGATCAGTTCTGCTCCTTGCAGTACATCTCAATTCCAGAAGATCATGTTTCCTTCTTCTTTGTCATTTCCACCTGGAGAAAAAAAATGTGCTTTCCCACTTGACATTACTTGGATCCAAAAAAAAAAAAAAAAAAAAAAAGCCTCATAGCAGGCTCAGTGAATATTCCCCCAAATCCGAAAACCCAACCTCTCCCTACCATGTCAAACTGCTGTGAAAGTGCACAAAACTGTGGGCAGGTTTGGAGGCTTCTCCTGGGGGCGACTCTTCTCTGCTCCTCGATGGATGTTTTCCTGGTGCTTTTCCTCACTGGGCTGGCAGGAGGTTTGGTCAGAGCCCTCAAAACTCCTCCTTTTCTCCTGCTTTTGATGTTTAGTGCTGTAAATACCTTTGTCCTCAGGATAACAATTCATTTAAAGTGGGAAGTGTAGTGGAAGGTATAAGGAAAAAAAAAATGTGGCTAGAAGCCTGTTTTCATTTTACAGAAAGTTGCAGTCACAGATTAAAAGGAAAGAACCCAAGGTATTCATTGATTTGGTTCTCGATGATATCAAGAAGGTAGCAGAAAGAGAATTGGTTGAAATGGGATGTAATATTGGTGCAATATTCTTTCATTTGCACCTGGGGGAAATAAGTGAGTTAAAATCAACTGGCTTCAATGGCTTTATGTGTGATTATTACTAGGAGGAGAGAAAACAGAGTTTAATTCCCGCAGTCCTAATGTGCTTGTGAAGTGCTTTAGCCTGACAAAGAGTGCTGGGCTGTCAAGTGATGAAGATGGCAATTCACAGCCTGTCTCTGCCACACCTTTGTTCTGTGACCTTGAGCATGTCACCTCATCTCTGTATTTTGCCTGTCACTCCTCAACATGAGGAATAACCAGTTACTTCCTCGAAGGGATGTTGTGAAGTGAAATACATTAAAGAACAGAGACCTCTCAGACTGTGGTACCAAAGAGTGTATAAATGGACAGTAGCACTTAGTCTTTTGTTGCTGTTGTTAAGTGCTCAGTGCTGTGAAAAATGCAAATATAAAGACTCTCTTCATGCCCAGGAAGTCTTGCATAAAAGCACTATGACTTGCACTGACTCTAAATCTTGAGAAAAATCAAACTGTAAGCACAGCTGAGAAAGAATTTTTGCCTAGAGATCCCTCTAGGAAAAGCCAGGTAAGATTTTTCTTTAGCAAGAACACTAACTTCAGGTTACCTTGTGGCTTCCTTCATTATGGCCGTAATTAGCTAGCACACCATATCCATAGTATTGCAGGGGAAGAGCTACAGGAGGTGTGAAAGGATGTGGTATTTATACGTGCATCACCATCCCCATTAAAAGAAATTCTTTCAGCCTCTACTTCCTTTCTCTATTTGTAGCCATATTTACCCCTTCAGAGTAAGTGTGAAATGTGTCTGTCCACCCACCTTCCCACACGGCGCCAACCACGCTGGTGGAAGTCCACTGATGAGGAATTGCATCAAGCAGAGCTAAACAAACCCTGCAGAGTCCCCACACTACTACGCGCTTCCCACATCCACAGCCTATTTTGGGAGTTTGCTTTCCTGGGCTCAGTAGCCACAGTCAATGCTTAATAAAACACGAAGTGTGAATTCTCCGTCTGTCAGAGGCTTCTCTATAAAGAATAAGTTTGCTATGTTCCCACCAGTTGACATAAATCTTAGCTGCCTCCTTCCTACCTATCAACAACTTTACTCTTATTTTCTGCTGGAGAAACTTATTGTTTTAGAGCAGTCCTGAGCAGTGTCTGGTTGTGCTACCTGCTGGATTCACATGCCAGCCAAGACCCTAAGGACAATCTCTACAGCTGTGCCAACGTGCTCAAAAGCCACAATGTCAGGGATGGCTGAACATGCATCAACAAGTAGACTCTCTGTACAGCCCCAGGTTTGGAGTGGCTTCCTTAGCAGATATTTTTGACTTACCCAAGGGCAGAATGCTAAGTTAGTGTACTTACTGAGAAATCAGCGTCTTCTGCCCGCAGGTGGTCTGCGATGTAGTGAACTCCTTCTACTGCCAGCTTCAGGGCTGGGGACATCAACAGAAGGTGTTGCTCTTTGGCACTATGAGTCTTGCTTCCTTGCGCCGGTATGCCGGCTGCTTCGCTTTTTTTGCATTTACACTTGCACTGAGGGGGCTTGTGCTGGGACTGCTCTTCATTGAGATGGCAACGCTGGGATGCTGGAGAGCCAGTGGATCGCCCATTGGTCTGGGAAGAGTCCTCTTGCAGGTAACAATACTGGATGCTCCGGGACCTACAGCGGAGACTCCCTTCCTCCATCTTATTGGGGCTGTACATCTGCTGGACACTTAGTGATCGGCCTTTTGAGATGGAGGTGGTCTGGGTGTCACTCAGGGGGTGGCAGGAGGGTTGTGGAGAGGAGCAGGTCACCTGTACGGGCTCTGGGTGCAGCACGGAGTACTGCCCAGATGGGGACTTGCAGATAGGCTGGGGCTTGGTTGGCTCCTCGAGGTGGGCACAGAAGGAAGATGTGGGTGATGGCTCATTGCTCTGGGGGCTGGGGGAGGATGAGGTAGTGAAGTTGGGCTCCACTTCAGTCTCGGACCAAAGCCTTGGTGTGTTGGTTATTTTGTGCATGGATTCAATGAGCTTCTTGCAATTGTCTTTCACCGTGGAGGGACGTTTCATGAAGAGGAGGCGTGGGACGATGTCAAGGAAGATCCTCCTCACCCAGTCAGGCATCGTGTGGGTACGCGGAGAACGATGGTGCACGTTGAGCACAAAGACAGTGATGATGATAGACAAGGTAACAAATATCATGGTGAAGAGAAGATACTCTCCAATCAGGGGGATAACCAAGGAGGTAGACGGGATGATCTCTGTGATGAGCAGCAGGAACACAGTGAGGGACAGCAGCACGGAGATGCACAAGGTTATCTTCTCTCCACACTCGGAGGGCAGGTAGAAGACCAGGACAGTCAAGCAGGAGATCAGCAGGCAGGGGATGATCAGGTTGATCGTGTAGAACAGTGGCAGCCTTCGGATAATGAAGGAGTAAGTTATATCAGGGTAGATCTCTGTGCAGCATTCGTATTTCTTGCTGTTGTAATTGCCCACAGCGTTGATGATGACCCATTCCCCACTCTCCCAGTAGTCCAGCTGGTCCACATGACTGTGCATGCTCACCAAGTCTATCTTGGCTTTGTCATATGTCCAGGAGCCAAACTTCATTGTGCAGTTTTGCTGGTCAAAGGGGAAGAAGGTAACATCGATGCTGCAGGAGCTTTTATAGATAGCAGGTGGCATCCATTTAATTCTCCCATCGTAGAAGAGGTGGGCCTTGGTCAGGTGGGTGACTGCAAAGTCACCGTCAGCACTGGGGAGAAATAGAAGATAAAAAAAGACTAAGGCTTCTCTGTGACTTCTCAGCTCTGTCAAAGAAATAGAACATTTAGTGCCTGGCTTCCAAAAATGCACTCAAGCCACCTGGGAGATGCAAGATGAACATCATGTGCAAGCATTGGATCCATCCAATCTATTTTAACTCTGTTTTCTTATGCACACACTGAATTTGCATACAAATGCAGCCCTCACCTTGCATAAGTCAGGTCTTTGAGGTGAACGTACACAAGTTTTCCTCGAAGGTGTCCCACAAATGCCCTGAAAAGGGTTGAGTTTGCTTTACAGACATGGGAAGAACCACTATCAGGTACTGTGTCTGTGGGCTCTGCAGAATTAATTGTGACAGCTGCTATAAATGAAACAGTGTTGGATAATCGTTCAGTCTGTTACGTGTAAAACAGTGAGAACATTCTATTAATAGGGATAATGAAAGTTAATCTCTTGATTTCCCAGTCAGGAAGATCTGTCTCTTATTGTGTCTTCTTACTAGGACTCTCAGTTGGGGTCTGCGTGCTGGTATAAGATAAATAGATAACAACCCAGGATTCTACAGCAGAAAGCCATTTTCTAGACAGTGAAAAAACTATTGCATAAACAGCATATTTTTTTTTGTTTGGATCTGCTTTTCTCAGCTGGGCAAGGTGGGAAAAGCACCCTGATTTCCCACAGCACCGTGCCGTGACACCAAGACTGGGATGGAGATCAAAAAAGGCAACAGGAAAGGCAAGTGCACTGGGGATTTGGGGGAAAAAAGGACACCAAGGGATGCCATACTCAGTCTGTTATAGTGTTGGAGAAAGGAGGGAGACTCAGTAACTCTGGGGATGGGAACCCCAGCCCTGGAGACAGCCCTGTCCTCACCAGGTTGAAATCCCAACTGAATAAAGCAGGCGGAATCTGTTTGTAAAGCAATGCCCTCAAGTCTAGCTACAGGAACAGAGAAAAGAGCATCCAAAAAGTAGGGAGGGAATGGGGGACTGTTACATACCCAGCTGGAGCTGCTGCAGAGCTCGGGGATACGGAGGAAAAAGCCTGTTGTGTGATGCCGAGTGGTAAAGAGCAACGCTGCTAAAGAAATGGGAAGCCGAGCAGGGAAGGGAGAGCTTCTGCTGAGAACTTGAGATGAATTATTCAGGCTGATATAGATAGAAACCTCTCTGCTCCTGCCCAGCCCGCCCGGCTGGAGCCAATCCCGCCTGCAGACACTTTCCAGCCATCGGCAAAGTCCCTTGTCCCCGCTCGGCTGCTTCAGATCTCAGATGTGGCCTGACAGCAGCCATACAGCGACGGGGTCCGTGGGGTCACACCTCTCCTCTTCCTCACCAGCAGCAACATAAACAGCACAGGGACAGCCTGGTGGGGTCCCTCAAGATGCTGTAGGCAGATGAGCTTCCCTAAATTTGTTTCTTTAGGAGAACCTCCGTTCATTCACATGCAAAAGGAGGAGGAAAAAAAAAAAAAAAAAAAAAAAAGACTTTCTGATGTTTCCTCTTGCCCTACAAAGAATCCTCACTACCACACCAGCTTCCAGTGAGACTGGTGTAGTATTGCTCATTTTCTAAAGCTGTAAAATGTGAGAGGTTTTTGTTTGGTTTTAGAATAGGAAAGCTAAAAATATGTAGAAACCCAGACTGGTGTCTCAGAGACCAAGGCAAAACCACCGTTGGGTTTTACTTGGATGCAAATAAACCCAAGCAATGCCGTTGTACCATCCACCCAACTCCTTTCTTACCTCTTCTTTCTTAAATCTCATTTATACTCCAGGATCACTTGCTTTGGATGAAAAACATCTCTTTTTTTGTTTTCTCCTGGATTTTGCCTGCACTGTAAAGCCAGTCTGAGACACGAAACATGCACAGCAGGTGACAGTCCAGTGTTTGCTGTTCTTGGTAATTTTCTTTCTAGATCTCGATAGGAATTTGGAATCCAATTCTGCATTTAATGAGATCTCTGAGGCATGATTAAATCATTCATTAATGGAACAATATGCTTATAACTGGAGTCATATTACCGAAAAGGGATAATGAGCATTTACTAGTGTTTCTCTTCTTAAGTAGAGCAATGTGTAAGTGTCTGGGTAAACAACACAGGTATGTGTTTTTCCTTATGACAACTGTTGGAAAAAGGCATGAAACTCTTGCTTTAAAGTCATCTAGGAACAATAATAACTCACAGAATTGCATTTCACTCCCAGAAGTGTCTTGTCCAGCAGTTTTGCAGTCTCTGGATAACTACTCACATACCTTTTTTCTGCAAGCATAGTTGTGACTAATGCGATGCTGCAGATCTCATGTGTCAATTATTCCCATAAACGATCTGCTTCTTTGATAAGGAAAATATTTTTTAATTGCTTGCCTAACAAACCCAGCCTCATCCTGGGTCCTCCTCAGCTCACACATTATTACGAATAACACTGGTCCTGCCTTCCAAGCTGGATTTTGCCTGCAGCATCACAGCAGGAGTGAAACCAGCAACAAAATCGCTTCTTGCCTTTGCAAGTCAGCTAATGACTCTGAGGAGCCATAAAACACCGTGGGACCCTCTTGTTTCCCCCTCACCAACCTAACAGGGCTGTGAAGCAATTCCTGACTTCACTGGGCACGTTTGAATTTCTCATTGCCGTTCAATTTAGGGATATTTGAGCAATTTGTAAGCAGGGTAAATTAGCTATGCTGTTACACATAGCCTGTATCCAAGCCAGCTATATATATCATGCAAAGGTAATGTTCACAGTTGTCTTAACCCTTCGTGCAAACATATATTTTTGCCTCCTTCTCCAAGCTTACCGCCCACACTGGACCTTCAAGCATATGTTTAGGGGATCGGAAGCTCCACTTGCTGGCACGCTGCCGACGCGGGGTGAACAGAGAGCGATGCTTTCATTGGGCGAGGCTTTCGTCTGCTCCTCTTGACACGAGAGAGGGAGCAAACAGGGTCACTTGGTTATTGCTGGTCTTCCAAAGCCTCTCCCCAACCTCCTCCAAGGGACGAAGGTGAGACAACCTGCTGCAAATGAAGTCTGGAGTTGGGAGACTGGGGAAACCTAGTTATTTTGTGGAAAGCTTTGCTGTGGGAAAAGCCGTTCCTGGCCAAGTGATGCCGACATCCCTGACGGCATAACAGGAATATTTCCTGAGACAGGAAGGTGGGAGATCTGATAGAGAGGAACGGAGAAAATCTGCAGCAGTCCCTTTACAGTGGTAGCACATTTTCATCTCGTTCAGTCTAGATCACGGTGTTGTGACAATTGTCATGAAAAAACATTGAGAAGAAGGAGCGAGTGCAAGGCAAACATCACAACAAGAACTTGAGAATTAAGATAGGCTCTCCTGATTACCCTGACCTGACAGCTCTCAAAATCTGTCACTAATAAAGTACTGGAGCTCTTATATTTTCATGTCAAATACAACAGTGCACACCAATAAAGAGAGAAGATATTAGGTTATTTTTTTGCCAACAGAAATAGCGCTGCTGTGTTCTGCAGCCTTTTATACCTCATTTCAAGAATAAAGGCAGCTCTTCTAAAATCTTCTAAGCTTACAAGGGTTCGAGAATGGCATTGTTTTACTGGCAGCCATCAACCATATTTCATTAGAAAGCTCTGCTGATGGAGAAGCTTATTATTCTTTTTTTTTTTCTGGCTGGTTTCTATTTTCCCTGCAGTTGGGAGATACATCATCTCACAAAATGAAATGTTTTCAAAATGCATGTAAATGAGGCACACATTTATTTTAATTTCTGATGATACAATTTAAATCCAAAAAGGGCTTTAAGAGCCTGAAAATTAGCTGTATACATGTTGCTAGAACGTCCCCATTTAAAGCATTTTTCATTGAACAGCAGTAACCAAGAAAAATTGCAGTTTCGAAACCTCTCTAAGAAAAGTACCCTGTACCCTTCTGGTCCATATTAAAGAGATCCTTCTGTAACGTAAGGTACTCTCTGAAGGCAAACCAGAGAATATGTAGTTTAAGAATTGTTTTGTGCTACCAAAAGTATAACTACAAATGCACAGATTACCTGGTCTAAACTACCTACTCAAAATGGGGTCAGCTACAAGAGGATTGAGACCCTGTCCATTTGGGTTTTATTATCCCCAAGGTCTTGGCATCTTGGGTATAAAACCTCTTGGGTACATAGACGGAGGTTTCTGTGCACCAATGTGTAATTCTTTAGGTCACATCCCAGGTTTTGCTTGCTTTGGATCTTTAGGAGCCAGTGGTAACTGATATTTTGATTGTTCCTCAGTGAAACAGGCATCTGTCTCAGAACTGGCTGTGCTACACCGATGGGATAAGCACAAGTTTCTCCGAAGGCTCTAAGAGCGCTGAATTTGTGCATTTGGATTCAGCTCTTCCCTTTGCCGAGCGTCCTCGTCAGCACTTGGGAGGCAAAACTCCAGCTCTGTCTGGAGCATAATGGCAGGAGAAGTCCTGGATGCTCACTCAGCAACAGTCCAGGAGAGATGCCCCTTATAGATTTCCTCCTATTAATTCCTGTATTGCTGGGCAGAACTTGCAGCAAATCTCTAAGGCATCTAGAGGCCTAATTCCTCTCACAAACATAGTCACTTAAACTCCCAGAAGAATCAGGAAAGCTTAAGTGTGAAGTAACCATTATAGGCCTATTTTGAGTACAATCTGGTGCAAAATGACACAATTTGTGCAAGAACACACAAATAAAAATGTCAAGAACGATTCCAATATTTTAAAGGTTAGACTGGGGCATGTTTTGGTATTTCTCCCCCAAACAGCTTTGGGATGAGTCAGGAAACCAGTGTTACTCCGTAAGTCTCACTGGTTGCAAACATCAGAGCGTAGTTCAAAAGAACAAGCCGCTGTAGTGCACTTCAAAAGAACTCTTTGCTTTCTCATGATTTTCAGAAGCCGCCTGCCAGATGATCTTCTAACCCACTCCAGTAATCCTTCGTGTCCATATTACCACTGGGTGAGTTCCTCCAGATATTTCCTGCTCCTAATTACAGCAATTTGTGTTTGAATTCCCTTCATGTCTGATCTTTTTTTTTTTTTTTTTTGTGACTATGGAGGCTGAGGCAGGGATTTCTTTTTTGGAACAGCTAATACCAGAAAATATTGAGGAAAAAAAAAATTCAAAGTTTGACTGTTCCCAGTAGCTTCTTCCCAGGTTTTACAATAATCAGGCTAGGGAAGACAAATGTTATCACGAATATTCAGTTGAAAACTAGCCAGTGAACTCACATTTCAAGATTCCTGCCCATCCATGAGGCTGAGGGACACCGTCTCGCATTCCTCTGGCAGCCTGTGGCAGAATGCGGCTGCAAACCTGCGGTTTCAGGGTTTTCTCCTCTGGAGTTTTTATGTTGCATGGAGTCCAAATGGCTCAACACAGTGGTGGAGAAGCCAAGAAAAAAAAAATTGAAATGCAGCCCCAAGACCTTACTCCCTGATTAGACAATTTTTTTCTTTTTTACTTTAAATACACGAAGGAAAACTAAAATGCGATTAAAGTCCATTCATGAATGGGAAAATAAGTCAATGCAGAGGATTAGATAATTCATTTATAAATGATTTGGTGGTGTCTGAAGAGCCTTTACAGGCTCAGATAAGGAACAGCTGGTATTCTTGGCAGGGAAGAAGAGGTTTTGTTGCTTCACTATTAACTCCTATTCCTCTGTTATCCATGTGCTTTGTCACATCTAGTAGAAACTATTTACAGAGTCTTGGAACTTATCTCATCAAGCCTGAAAATTCAACGGCATATTAATTTCCCTGTAGGATATTAATTTCGTTTTAGATTCCTTATGAATGTTGACAACTACATACACTCTCTAGGCCAAACCAGCTGAGTTTACTGATTTAATTCGGGCCTCTAGAGCAGATAAATGGAAGTTTTCGACAATAATGAGCTTAGATATGAGAATAATGTCACAACAAGAGGTTAGGTTTCCTTAAAGATGTAAATCTCAAAGCGATTTAGATTTCACCATTTCTATATGTACCCCAAGATGAAAACAGAAGAGACATTTGTATAATCTCCTGCCTAGAAAGTCTCTTTTCCAAAGGATACCATCTCAAACAGAAACACCATACTGCTGCAATAAGCAATTTGCATTAAAAAGCTTGAACAGTGCAAAAGGCCAGTGTGGCCACTTGCTCTCCTCCACCAAGGTCTCTGCACACATTCTCTTGCTTTTATGGATGCAGAATTATCTGCATCTACTTTAAATTCCCTCTAAACTATAGAGAGTATATATCTGTAAAATATGAGAGGGAATCCTTGTTAGCATCACCCATGACTACTTGCTGTCTTTGCAAAGTCTTTCTTTCTGAAAGATTTCTAGCTGAGGTACCTGCAAGGAGAAACAACAAAACTAAGATGCTAATTGCAGCTTCAGATGTGTTTGATAGGAAATCAGGTAGAAAAGAGAAGTATGTTGCAGCACAGAATACAGTTTACACCAGACTGTATGAAAGAGCTCGGGCAAATATAGCTGTAAAGAGGTACAGAATTAATGGAAAACCATTACTGACTGGCTGATGGTTGGCATCTACATCCATGTTTAATTCATGGATAAAGTAACCAATTAAAAATGCATGATAGGCTCATGACAACCGACAGAGGAATGCATGATTATTAATGGTACATAAGGATAAACGGAGGGATGTAGCTTGGGTTTGGGCAGCTGGGGCATGAGACCTCCCTGCGTGGTGGCCAGGTTAGATTTGTCATCTGCCATCCCTCCCTGCAAGTCAGACTGAGTCAAGACCAAAAAGATGGGCAAGGCTGAAAGACCCCAGAAGAAGATAAGAACATTCTGGAAGAGTCACTGTGGCCAGCAGACAGGCAGCTGCTCCCTGGAGTCCCTGTAGCTGCTCAAGTGACAGTGACCTGGGACAGCAGGGCAGAGCCTGCCAGGGCCAGAAGCCAAAGGCTACTTTCAGCATGAAATCCCAACGTGCCTACAGCACAAAAGGACACTCAGCCCTCCTTCTTTACTGCTAGAACCCTCATTTCATGGACCATGCTCACCAACCGTGATGAGCGTGGTGAGTCAAGGGAGCGGATGCAGAGATGACGCCTCAGGCTCTTGTGTACCAGTAGCTCCAGCAAATGGATGGTTTGAAGCACAAAAATCCCATAGAAGAGGAGGTTTGTGTAGCACTGTTTCCTTTGGCACTAAGGTCCATCACAACCACCACCAGAAGCTCCAAAAATAATAATCATTTCCATTGTTGTTAATTAAGCAATGAAAAGGACAAGGACATTCATTTTTCCAGAGGAAGCTGTGAACACCTTGCTTGGCTGCAAAGTGAGGCACTTGTAATATAATATTCATGCTCAGTGTCTCTGTAGAGTAGGAAGGTCCAAGTGCCTGTGAATTAGTCATTTCCATCAGTCTAATCTCTGAAAGGTGCTGTGTGAAGGTGCAGTGATTTCCAAGAGGTTTGCAATCACTGCACACCACTGAGGATCAGAGACAAGCTAATGGGAATGATAACAAATTCCACAGTCTCCAAAGCTCACAATCTGCTGGACAGATTCCTCCCTCATTTTTTTTTTTTTTTTAAAACACAAAAGCAAAATCATATCAAACTAGAAGCAGGCAACTGTTTATTAAAAATGAGCCTGGCTTCTGTTGTGTTTTCTCTGTTAGCCACATGCAAAAATGTTTTTGTTTGATGCTTGCAGCAAGTGTTTTCTCTGGAACCTGTGCCAGGGAGGGAGACTGGGATGCCCTACATCCAGGAGAATAGAGAGCTCTGCTGTGATAAACCAAGGAGAAAACAGTCTTGGGACTTGGACAGTCTTTCAAAGAATATCAACAGACTCCAAAGGAAAGAAAGAAAACAACCACCTGCTCCCTAGGAAGTGTCCGTACATCACAGTTTTGAAGCCTTAGGTATTAGGAACAAATATCTATTTCAGAAAAATTCTAGAATGGTACTGGGCTGACCTGAAACCTGTATTTGCAGACACAAAAGTCTGAAATTTTTCAGCATATTTTCCTTATTTAAGCCCATCCTCTGTAACTGGCTTTTCCAGTTGACAGGGGTGAATTAGGGGAGAGCTCCTTGGTGAAGCGAAATTAAAGAGGGCTGAAAGCACGAATCCAGCTTAATTGTGTCTCCAACATGTGAGGAGAAGACAATACCTGGCATCTCCCAACAAAACCCACTGTCCAGAGGAAGGATCCTTGGGAGAACAAAAACCTTATGATGAATATTAATCATATCATTTAAGGCACATCTGGGACAGATATTATGAGAGTCTACATGGAATTCAACCACAGAGAACAAAATAAGGAGGAACAATTGCAAGAAACACCTTGACAGCACAGGCAGAGAAAATTTGCAAGGACGGGTTTGCCTTGTGGGCACAGCGCTCACACTTACTTGTTGTAGAGGACAATATCTGGCCTCCAAATGAGCTCCGAGGGGATTCGGATGGATGTGACGTTTTCGTATTCCTGGGGGTCCCAGCGAAGCTTGTAGTCGTGCCACTCCTGCCAAAAACAAGGCGGTTACAAAGCTGGGAGAGTCCGCATTGCAAAACTGAAAAGCAACATGGAAAAAACACATGTTTTGGTGCACCCACCTGCTTCACCCACACGTTTGTGGTCATCATTTGATTTTTCTCGTCCTGAAATGCAAGATCATATATTGGTTACACAAGCAGGTGAGGCAGCCCAAGGAAATAATTAAATTTCTCTTAATTTGCACTTCATTTCTGTAATTATAAATCACCTCTGCAATAAACGCAGATTCCACCTTGGAAATAACAAGCAGATGTTTCTGTCAGTTAACGTGGGACAGGACACAGCTGCCTGATACCACTGAACAGCTGAGCCTGCACCTCAGCGATCTTGTGAGCAGACGGACTTGAATTTATTGGGATTTTCCTCGATGCTGGTAGATCCAGCGTAGGACGATGGGGACAGGCAAGGAGCTCCCCAGCTTGGCTTTGCCCTGAGCACTGAAGGGGAGCGATGGATACATACATCCTTACTCACACGTGCGCATGGATTGCAACACTCAGCTTCATCTGCAAGCGGTGTTTAGTACTTCTACTGCAAAAAATTATCCACGAACACAGGTCTGGAAACGTGAAGCTCGGCAGTGTTTCTCCTTCTACCCAATACATGAACTTAGAGCACCATGGATTGTGTTTTCTGAATAAATCCAAGCTACTCTGCTGACATGTAACCCTTGGACAGTCTGGTATATGCCCATGCTGTCAGTTGTAGAATTTTCTCAACTCTACATACAAATAGTATAGAAAGACAGAACTATACATATATATATTTAAGTAATGTAAGGCAGATATCATGCTGGCAACACTGTAGTAGAATTAATCACTGCTTGCCTTGCCTGTTACAACCCCTACATAAATAACTAAGACAAATTATGTGGGGCAGAGCCCAGTGCTGGTCTGATTCAAGTGTCACGCCAGAGCTCAGAGCTTATTTGTGTGTTTCTTTCTTTTCTCTCTCTCTCTTTGGTCAGCATCAGAACCAGCTCTTTTGACAGGGCTCATTTGGAAGCAAACTGCTTGTCATTAACCTTGTGGCAGTTCAAGATTAATTCTGCACATTAAAAGCCAGGAGATTTGGGTGGGCTGAGCCTCCTCACTGCTGTTGTGGCACCAAGTGTAAAACCTGATCAGAGATACACTTGTCCAGGGTGAGAGACCAGAAGCACATAGAGGAAGGAGGAATACAAAAACTATTTAAATGAGTAACAAAGAAAGGGAAAATATCCAGCTATTCCCTTGGGTGCCGATGGGAGATGAGGAACGCCACTGCAAGAGGCTGCCATACTGTGGACTGGACCAACCCTTGGGCAACTGCTGCTCTCCCCCCTTTGCAATTCAAGCATCTGAGGGTCTCCACCACTGTCCCTGCTCTGGGGATCCCAGTTGCACAGGTGCTACCCTTTACTGGAATTTTCCTCCCTTTTCTGTGTGCAGACTTTGGTGGAAACGCTTGCCCATCGCTACACACGAGGGCTCTGCCGTCCTCCTGACCGACACCAAGCATGAACCTGCTCCTATGGGTTTCTTTCATATGGGGTTTGCAATGTCCTAACAACTGATTGCTTCCTTCTCCTGCACAGACTGAGGACAGTGGGGGATTCCACAACTGATAATGGTGTTACACCAGGGGGATCCTGCAGCCAACGGTGGTGTTACACCAGGAGATTCCACACAGGATGGTGGTGTTACACCACCTGGTTTCTTTTCTCAAGGTGAACACAGCACACCAGGTTCTGCAGAGACACAGGCATAGAAGCCCAAACGTGTTTCTCAGCGGCTTCTCCTGGACACACGCTCGATCACTCGCCACTTTTCTCTGGGCTCAGAAAACCCCCAGAGCACCAGGGTGAGGTAAGGACATGCAGGGATGTCAAGTTCCACATTGATTTTTTTTGTGTCGTCCCCCCTCCCAGCTTTTGTCAGCAGGAGCCGGGGTTTGAATGCGGCTCCGATTTCCCTTTCAGATTTTTGTCATTGGGTCTAACAATTACAGCAGGGTTTGCACCAAAACAGTGTCACTGTCGAGAGGGGGGAGGGACAGTCAAAATGCTGCAGTGGTGGCAGGGGTGTCACCAGTCCGCAACCACACAGACCGGTGCAGGAGGTACAAGAGCTCTCCTCTGGCTGTACTCACCGACCCTGGCACAGAGCTGCCTGCTTGTTGCACTTCTAACCACTGACATGAATTCAAGAAGATTAATTCTTCTTAAGTAAACTGGGAAAAGCACTGTGAGGTAGGTGTATCGATCCCCCCTCTTCCACGATTCAGCAGCTGCATAATGGAAAGTCTCTCTCATGCCTCCACAGTCACTAATGTCTCATCTTTAGTCTTATCAATAATTCAGATGAGAACCGTACAACTTCAACATTAGCAACTGCAAACAGGCCTGGATGCCTCTGGCTGACGTAGGAGAGAGTAAAGGAATGGAAAACCATTTCTGTGCTGCAGAGCTGGAAGACAATGGCTTCTGCACAAGGAGATGCAGGTCTCTAGCAACTAGTGGTTTTGATTTCCCACCCCTCATGTCATCCCAGCTGTGTTTCCTCTGCGTCTCAAAGCTCTTATCTCAACATATAATATGTGGAGAGTTGTCTGTTATGATTGTCCCACACCAGTAATGTTTTCAAGTTGCATTGCACTTTGCTTTGTCACCCCTTTTACTCTGCCACACAAATATAGTAAAAAGTGACAGAGAGAGCTTCTCAAATCAAGGTCTGTACTTGTTCAAGAGATGTTCCTTTACACGAACACACTGCCCTGGAAGTATTGCATGCAAACAGAGACAGGAGAAAGAAGCACAGGGGAGGAAGATCTGCACAGGCTAGAAAGCCTGTGTTTGTGCTTCACATCTGCAGCCCTGCAGGGATCAACTTGAGATCCAGCACTTGACCCCACCTCACTGTGACAGAATAATCCTTTAAATACCATTTCAGTGCACAACAGTCCGGAGTGCAAACCACTCTGTTTCATACACGACATATGCAGTTTGCACACGTATAACTTCTATTTGAGCAAACACTCAGAAACAAGTTTCTTGTTAATATCTGCCAGATTAGATAACAACCCTCAAAACTTTCATTTGCAGAAAGCTCTTCAGACAAGTTATCTTCCAGAGACATGCAAGCCACTGCTTCTATTAGATTGTGTAAATTAACATTCATAAGTATGGCTCAAATTGCAAATCTGCTCTTTGGTTTTTTTCTTTAGCCAGGACTCTCTGGCATTTATACTAGTTGCTTCGCTGCTCTGTTGTGATCAGTCCCACGGGTTTTGACCAGGAATTTGGGATTTTGCTTAGAGTAAATGAAGAATAAAGGATGCACTTTGATGACCAACTACTCACAAGTCACCCCTCATACCAGCAGAGCTGTTTGTGTGAAAACTCTGCTGAGAGCAAAGTTCTTCTCAACCCAGTAAAACCCACATGCACCAGGAGCCTCCCTCCGAGCCCCGACCTGGTTAATCTTGGCTGCTTGTTGCACGAACAGGTTGCACTTACAACATCGATGAGCTGGGCAATGGACAAGCCAAAGCGGACAAGGACCACATCGGAAATGTTGGCGACGGGGCGGGACCACTTGTTATAACCAGAGAAGAGTTTCTTCAGGAGACGCTCCTCTGCGTGGGCTCGGGTTTCCACGTGGCCAAAAGCTGTGGGGAAGGCGTGGGGCACGGTGGTGTGAAACACGTGCAGTTCCGAGCACCGACACCTTCTCCGGGGTGGGATCTCCAGGCTAAACTTAGCGATGGGCAGGTAGGGACACACAGGAGGGTGATGCCACCCTGGTGACTTTGCCTCTCTGCTACCCCATGGATTTCTCTGTTCACCCACTGTGGCCAAATCCCAATTGTAGAATTTCTGCTGCAGAGCAGAATGAGTCTGCAGAAAGTGGAAGCATCAGTAAAACCATTTGAAAAACATTACATGAGCCATTCTCCCCTGAATCTGGTTTAATCTTTATGACCACTTTGCAGCAAGTTTCTAGCACTGAAGTCTGCGAGCAGGAAAGAGGGATGCTAGAAGGGCAAGACAAAAAGGAAAAAGTAGCCTCCTGCTGCAAAATAGGGATTTTGGATCAGATTTACACATAAAAAACCTGGCATCAAATACATCAGAAAAAAAAAAAAGTAGACTGAAATTTAGCTTTTTAAACTAACCTTCATAGCTGGTCTTTCACAAAAACAATGGGTGAAGGAAGAGGGTGGGGAAGAGCACAAATTGGATAATGAGAGCTCGGTTTCCCTTAAAAAGGACTTTAGAAGTTGGAGGCTGCGAGGAGCAGCCTTGACCCTGCACGTACACGACAGGAACCGTCGGAAGTGCCTGTTGGTAATTAAAAATTAAAACCGCTTCTCCTCCCGGGGGCTGCCGGGGGAGCTGCGCTCCCGAGCCGGCTGCATCCTCCGGCACGGAGAGGGAGCCGGGGGCTCCCCCCGTGGAACATGGCTCCGATTTAGGTTTTAGGTGCCCTGGATTACACAAAGGGAAGCATTAGCGGAGCTCTGGCTGTGCTCACCCCAGCCGGAGCTGTAGCCCCGAGACACATGAACACACTTTACCCGGGCAAGGAGCAGAATGCGGAGCCTCTGCCTGTGTTGTCCCTCCCGCCCCTGTCCCCACCGCCGCTTTAACCCCTTCCCCATCAAATCAGGCAAGGAGCAGAAAAACGGGGAAACGGGGATGCAGAAACGGGGAAAATTCCTTGCTGAGAGGGACTGGTGTTTGCAGTGTGCTTTTGAGAGGGATAAGGGAGAAAAGAGCTGAAGAGCAGCGCAGGGGTAGAAAAGCTTTCTCAAACTTACCGGGGAAGATGCTGGCACAGAGTAGGAGGAGGAGGTTTCCTTTAGACACGAGAAATCCCATTGTGGAGCAGAGCTCAGGCTTTAGCAGGCAGAGTCTCCCGTCCGGGCTACTTTTCCTCTCTGAGTCTCTGGATCCTCCAGCTTCATTCCCCTAAACTCCTTTCTCCCTCTCACCTGCAAGGGATAATTGCTGGTGGATTTTGTTTGTTTGTTTTTCTCTTCCTCCTGGAAGGATGCTCTTCCCTGGGACACAGATGCACATATGGACTTGCAAGAGCTATGGAAGGGCTGCAGAAAGCTCCTGCAAAGAGCCACGAAATGCACAACCTCCCTGGGCTCTCCTTTCTCCTCTCCCCTTTCCTCCGGGGCGGTTTGGCTGCTGGGTTGATTCGTTGCTGCTGTTTTCAGCCTCCCCCAGCCCTTTGCTCGGATTTTGCTGCTGCTGGGGCCACCGATGCCCTCGGTGGAGCAGAGGGGGAGCACAGGGTGTTTGTATATTTAATGGAGTTATAGGCCTGCCCACCTCCTGCTTGGGAGGAGGAGGAGAGAATCTGTGCACTCCAGCAAACAGGCTGCAGGGAGGAAAAACTTTTAGCATGAGCAATCAAGGAGGAGATGCAGACCCCAGCTGCAGCCAGAGGTGACTATGGGGCCACCTGGGATCTTTACACCACCTGAAGCCCAAACAGTTCTTAATTGATGAAAGCTGGCTGTTTAATCTCGTCCAAGTGCTTTTCAAAATCATTCCTGCAGACTAACAGGGTAATTAGCCTGAGAGATATTCCTGGCCAGGGCTCCTCTCTTTGCTGTCAGCAGCTATTGGGCTGATGAACCTGCCCATGAGACAGGGCTCTGCTGCACTTGCTGCTGTACAAACACATAGTACAAATACAACTAGTTGAACAAATACAACTATTAGGCAATATGCATATCAAAGGTGAGGCTGAGACAAGAGATTACTTGAATATATCTACATGTTTCAATGTACCTTAAATATACCACGAATAAGTCCGTTGAAGTCCTCAAGCCTTTTTGTGGAGGAAAGGATAATTCCTTGTGTTAGTAAGGAATTGTCACTCCAGCCCTTCATCTCACAAGGAGTAGAGCCCTCTCTGTTTCATTTTAAAACTAGCTTTGATATCAACACCATTACTTCCACATGAATAGTAAATGGATTTCATTTTCAGGCAGGGGTAATTTTGCCAGCTGCAAAATTAATCAAAGTCTGTTTTAATAATACTAGCTACATATTTTACATATAATAATTTCCCTACTCGCAAAGCATCTCAAGTATCTTCCAATATAATAGATTGTTGGCTGGAAAAGGGGAGGACTAAAGCCACAAGAGAAATTAGGTCTGTAGTGAGATTATAAATAACATCAGTGTAGTACAAAACTCATCTTTCCTTGTTTCATCCCTTCCTCAACAGTTCTCAGCCTTTCGAATGACAAATCCCACCATATTTTCCACTGGGTGTGTGGACTCCTGTACAATTCGTTTGTCTTGCTTATGGTGTCCTAACCCTTATTGCAGCAACTGGGCACTTGTGACATGCTATAAAAACCTCTAAGTGCTCCTTCCAGGGAACCAGGGGATTTCTAAAGACCATTTTTCAAGGAGGCTGGTACTCTGCATAGGTCACACATTGGGCAACCAGACCCAAGGGATCCAAGATCAACTATTCCCTTCTGAAAACCTTGGCCATCAATAATACAGGTATCCTTGACTACAGGCACAGACCTGATTCAAATCCCATGGAAGAACCCCATCCATCTTCACCTTGCCTCGGTTTCTGTGCTGGCGAGCAAATACTGCCTTTGGATTAACCCTATAAATAATTTTGATTAAAAAAGGATTTCCTTCTTTTGGAAATTAATCATAAATCATCGTTTCCTATAAGTGAAAGGTTTATCCCTCACCTCCCTGGCCCTGGTTTTATATGATGTGGGGAATGAGCATATTTTACAGAGGTTTCTGTGCCTTGAAGTGACCTTGTTAAATATCACTGCCAGTTTCTTTCTGCATCATTGAGCCATAACGAAATTTCCATCAGCTCCTGTGTGTATTTGGAAGGCAAAGTCTTCCACTGATACATGTGCAAGGGACTCAGTTTGACTGGGACAAAAGATGCCATTCAAAGATTTTTAATGATTTTTTTTTGTTTGTTTGTTTGTGGGAGAAAGCTGAAATTCCAGCCTGATTCTCAGGCACCCGGCTCTGAGACTGCTCATTATTATTATTATTATCTTCCTTTGTTTGGAAAAGATGTGGATAATTTGGGTAATCCAGATGTTCACAAAAACTGAATGCAAACATCCCAGCTATTGAATATTGTAGATTGAACTAAACAGAACTGAAGCAGTGCTTTCCCTGAGGTTTTCACTGAAGTCTCAGACTTGGCCTTGGAATAAGGACAATCCAGTAACGAGCTTGGGCTCAAGTATTTGGAGTCATTTAATAGAATTCCATGATTTTGGAAAGGTCTGACAACTCTTGTATCCACTGTCCTGCATTCTGCACTCCTGCAAATCTCTTCCCCATTTTAGCCCTTTCTCAAATATTTTTTAGCCTATAAAAGGCAATAATAGAAGGGGTCTGGAGGTCCTGCATACAAACTGTGCCTGATCCCCCTTTCCTGCCGTCACTAGTTCAATATGGAAAAAATCCATCTGCTCAAGGAGGCAAAGGGATGCTGCACTAACAGGGAATCCTAGGACTGCATGTTTTCTTTGAATTTGCCCTCTCTTTCCATGATCTTGTTTTGGATGTCACTGCCAGGTCCCCAGGGCAAGCCCTTGGTCTCTGTTTATTTCGTGAAATGTCATCTGCATGTTAGAATCTACAGAAGTGGGACAGAATAATGATAATATCTCCTTACTTGTTCCCTGTTTGGGCTTGACACAGGGGACAAAGCCAGTTAATGGAATGGGTGAGAAACACCATCTTTGCATTCAAAGGTAGTCTGATATTTTTTCCTTTTATAAAGAAGACTTCTCTCTCCTGTTTCTAACTGCTTTGTCATCAACAGAGACTTCAAGTGGAGCAAAAGCAGAAGGAAGAAAACCAACACGGAAAGTGGGGAGATCTCCTTTCAGTGAAATGTGCACTGGAATGAGCAGAGGAACGTGCGAGGCTGTTTCTCAGAAGAGCTGGCTCAGTCTGCCCCTGGGGAAATCTGTCAGGTACTGCTGGCCTCACAAGAGTAACTCTGATTTATTCATATTTATTTCAGACTCTCTGTGAAGTGCCAGAGGACTTTGAAAGACATTTTAAACTAAATCAAACATTTTTAACATGTGAGAGAATTTTGGCCATTCAGGGAAGCTGAGACACCTGCATAGGAGTAAAAACAACAGAGAAAAAGCAAGTGTAGTAAATATTATTTCCAAAGCAGTAGATATGGTTACGAAGCCCAGGCTTTTCTCCTTCTTGGAAGCTGGAAGATGGATTTCCAACCATACAATACTCCTGTAGTCTCTTATTATTTCCTGGAGCACCCTCATGGCAATGATCAGACTCTGGGGACAAAGGCAATGTCAAGCTTTTACAACAATTACAGCATCCACAGTGAGAAACCACCTTTCCATCATCAATGAACAACACATCTGATGTGAGATGCTCTAAAGCTGCATCACCCGTGTGATTACTTTCTAGTCTAGTTCCCATCACAAAGTGAGCAGATGAACTGGCAGCCCCCTGCCTGGCAGCCCATCCCCGGGTACTCGGGGCCACCAAAGACTCATGTCCCCCCAGCCAGGGCACCACAGTCCCCACCCCACAGTTCCAGCCATGCAGAGATGCTGAGCGGGGCACGGACCAGATACCACAGACACCTCCCAGCAGAGCAGGGTTGCTAGTGCAGCATCTCTCGTTCTTCTTTGTGAGCTGATTAAGATCTGAATCCAAGCGCGAGAGCCCTAATGCATTAACCTATTGTGTTGCCCTGAAATCCTCACGCATTTCTGAGCTGGGAGCCCAGGCAGCTCAGCACCTTGCAGGATTAGCTCTGTAACAAAGCTCTGAGCAGCATCTAGATGTGTTTAGCTCTGGACAGGCTGTGCTGGTGCGGAGCACAGGGAGCTCTCCCACCACCTTTGTCTCCTGGCTGGTTCCCACCCATCTCTGCTCCACAGCCATGTAACATGGTGATGATCTTTTTCTCCAACCATTGACTCATAGTGGCAACAAAATGCACTAATCCAGACGTTGCTTCTTCTCTGCATTTCTCCTCTTCCTGTTCCTCACTCAAGATATATCTTGGGAATTTCAGAATAAGGTTCATTGTTAATAAAGCAACAAGGGGATTTTTGATTCTGGCTATGCTAAAGCAAAGCAACAAATGAAGTGGGCCAAACATGAAAACCAGAAAGGAAATAAGGCAGTGGGTCACGGCCTCATTAAGGCTTTCAGCTCTGTGACCATTAAAGACCTCATGTTACAAACCAGATGAAGTTCTACATCTTATTTGTAAATGCCAGACTTCATTGTAAAGAGCCCATAAAGAGCAAGGAGGCAGCTTTAGTTTGGCTTGAGATCCAAGATGGATTTTTAAATTAGAGAACAGAAGCATGTCTCTTCAGACAAGTTTGTTCTCCAAGGATAGCTTTGGTTTCACTGCTCAGCTTTGTAGATCTAAATTAGGCTCTTGTCCTTCCTCACCAGAGGGCAAATGCTGCCCAATTGATTTGCTAAAGAAATCTGGAGTTGACTGATTGACAAATCCATTCCCAGGCCTTCTGACGTCAACTTCAAGTGCTCTCACCAAGGCTGCTGTGAAGGCAAGGATGAGATTTTCTAGAGATAGACCCTGCTCCAAGCTCTGTCTTGATGGCTTCAGGCTTCGGTTTCATGCCCAGACCAGTGTGAATGTGATCTGCGTTCTCTGTGCAAAATCCAGCATTAAAAAAATGCAGTCAATGCTAAAAACTTGGTCATAAATATTGTGCTTGGCACCAAGCTTTGGCCATAAATATTTCCTTGGTTAACCAATAGGAAATGATAGCTCTTAAATCTCAATTATAGTTGAGTGGTAACTGGCTCACGCTCATTGGCACTGGGGTCCTGCCTTGCTTGTGCGGGAAATAAGGGCAGATTTCCCACAGCTCCTGGAGCAACCGTGAAATGCTGATTTCTGGTGATTTCCAGAATTCAACAGCATTTTGTCCTTGAGTTTGGAATATCTAGGATGAAAATATATGTACGTATATATGTGTGTGTGTGTATATATATATATATACACGCACTTAAGTTTTGTCCAAAAGCTTCCTGCAGTAGATGTTGTAATGACAGTTCTGTTCCAGCTTCTTATCTTTCCAGCAGTCTCCTTATTACTGGCTGGATTCATTCAGATATAGCTGACCGTCTTAGGATGTGAATCTTCAGAAGTATTGTCCAAACAGAGGAGTAAAGATTTTTTTTTTTAGGAAATCTATGGAATTGGGAATTGTTGAGATGCTACCACCTTGTCTGGTAGGTTTACTGTCATCAAGCCAGTTGAGATGACCTTTGGTATGTACTATAAAGTCAGCATTCAAAGTTTAAAAATGATGCCATAATACTCTGAATTCAGGCCAAAGATTCTTTCTCCCTTCACATCGCTTTTTTAGCAACACACAAGAAAGTCTTTCAATAACCAGGGAGGTAGAACCTGGTTTGTTTGCATCCATCTCCCAGTAACCAGTACCTTCAGGCTCACATCTTGCTGCTCATTAAGACAAACACTTCTAGTATTTTCCTGCTGACTGGCCTACATGAAAAGAAACAGCCATCTGTTCCTCCCACAGTTTTCTGGATCACAAGGGTTTTGTTGATTAAGGAGGAAGTTTTTCAAAAAGGCACCCATTTCCCACTGATTTCCAAAAACTATATTATCTTTCTCTACAATTACAGCTTCTTTGCCTGCTTTCAATATTAATAACACACTGGCCTTTACTCGGGCCCTGATTCATGTACAGTGTGTGTATTTGCACAGCAGTTACGTACAGCACTATGTTCTGCTCCATCTGAGTAGAGGAACACAAATATTTGATTTCAAGTGCCTGAATATGTCAGGAGATCTGCAGTATACTCATCAAAGTATTATCAGAAAACCACCACGGTCTCATGCTGTCTAAGAACTCGGTTATTTTCTCACGCTTTTCTGCAAAAACATTTTCTCGTGATGTCTTTAGGCCTCATCCTGCCACTCTAAATATCCAAAAGTGCAAGGATATTTATACCTGTGCTGCTGCTTATTTTGCCAATGAAGATGACTGGGCTGGCACGACGACAAGTCCCCTCCCATCGTGATGACTGCAGAGCTTGGAATTAGCATGAAGATACTTTTGACGTATTTTGTTCCTGATTCAATTCTTCTTCATTTGGCATAGACTCATGTCCCATATGGCCTATTGTTGGACCCTACACCAGCTGAAGGGAAAGCATCTCTGATTGACACTTGAAAATACCAAGTTGTGCCTTTGGGCTGGCTCAGGCTGAAAATGCTCTTGGCAAATGGAAACAGTCATGTCATTTTTATTTCACTGTTCAACAGGAAGAAGACACTTTCTGCACTGAGCGATATCCATAAAAGTTTATTCTCTAAGGGGATAAAATATTCCTCTTTTGATCTCCTGTAGCATATTTCCAACTGGAAACTGGTTTCAGATCAGACATTCAGCTCTGAATGGAATAGCTGGTGGAATAGAAACCCATTCCCAGCTCTGGCCTTCAGGTTTAAAAAATCAAATGACTCCTTCCCTTACAGAACAAAACTCTTGGTCTGAATAATCTCCTGTTCCATAGGTTTGAAACCCATGTGTGGGACACCCACGGTACACAACATCTACCATCTCCTCTCATCTGTGATGATGGAAATTCAGACAAAGTCTTCAGAATGAGCTGGGGCTAGAAATTTGAAGAAATGGACACTGGGATATTTCTTTTTCTATACCACCTCCAAAAACCACAACAACATGTCTCCACTTATTTTCCTTGAATTCCTCCAGACTAGCCAGACCATCAGGAGTAAAAGTTCATCCATTCTTTGAAATTTTGGCATTAAGGACGAGGAGAGAATTGCAAAAGGACTCCCCAGCCTATTTCACACAAAAATAGGTATAGGTAAATGAGCAACAAATAACAAAACCCCTCTTTGTTATTAGGAAGGCTTGTGCTAACATTATTTTTTTTGTAACGTTGCTGGAAGCATTTTAGTGCAGTCAGAGACGAGCTGAATAATTTGTGAGCTGCAGTGAGAAGTAAAAATCGTGTAAAGGAAGAAAAGAAGGATATGGGCAAATTATCCCTGCTGCCTGTCCAGAAAGTGCTCAAAATAGAATATTTGCAATCCTCGAGTATTCTCAGTCATGATCTTGTTACTGGCAGGGGAACCAAATCAGGCTGTTGGAAGAGGAGAACATTGAAATCACAAATTATGTCCATTTTGTGGGATGAAAATATTGGTGGATACAGAGCTGATCCCATGCGGGAGCAGTCGAGTTTGATCTTATGGCTTAGGTACATAGAACATATAACACACGTAAAAATTCCTTGAGAAATGGAGTGCTTAAATGGAAATCAGACAGACAGCTCCACACAGCACAGAGTGCAAAAAAATCACTCAGCTATAACAGCAAATATAAAAGTCTGTGCTGCCAGGACCTCAGAGCTGTTTTACTCCCTGTATTCAAACACCTCCAGCAGAAGAGGTTCCTGTGGTACCTCCTTTCTGCTGGAGAGACATTTCTCATCTTTGTCCTTAATGAAGACTCAGATCATTGAGCTGAGCTTTGCTTCGTGCAAGGAAAAAAAGCGCTGACCACTTAACACGGGAACAAGAGCCTACAAACATGAATCATAGTCCAAACAGCAGGAGTTTTTCTTAAAAATTATAGCATTAAAACAGGTATACGAGGTTCTTTTCACTCTTTATTTGCCCCATCCCACAGAGAGCATACACTTCACTTCCCGGCTAAGGCTTTTTACAGCTATGACAGGAACACCAGAGGCTCTTAGGTGCTGATTTAAGTTTGGTGGCTGAGGCTGTGGATGAGACATCCCAAGCCCTGTGCTGTAACCCAGAGACCTGGCGGTCTCAGCCCGCAGCCCTTTGCCCAGCATCATGTGCAGCCTCTGATGCATCAGTTCAGGTGAGAAGCAAGCTCAGAAAAGCCAAATCTCTGGCCATTTTTCAGCATGGCTGGTTCTACTCCAAAAACGTTGTTTGCTGGAACTGTGGAAAACTTTCTAGATTTGAAAACCCAGGTCACAATAACAATTGTTGTTGTTGTTGCTGGGGTTTGCTATTTTTTTTCTTCTCCCATGAGTGAAGGAGCTTTGGAATTCATGAAAGTGTTTAGTTGAGGGATATTCGCTTCAAAGGGCTGCCTCTGTGAGCAAACCCAGCCATTGTTTGCTCCTTTATTCACAGAAGACAGACATGAATGGATAAATTATGCAAGCAAAAAAATCAATGAGGCTTCTGATGGGGGGTTCACTGAAACTGGTTTTGAAGGCCAAGAGCGGCTCAGCTCTGCCACAGCCAGTGACTCATAAGTACCAACCACACCAGCCCTGCAGTTTATTAAAAATCAAGTCAGGTCCCATGCAGAAGTGATGTTATTCTAATATTACAATCATTTCGGCAAGGTGTAAATTGCTAGGCTACAAGGAATGACGTTGCCTAAGGCAAGCTATCAGTTTTGTGGAGATCATTTGTGGAAGGGACGGTACAGAGCTGGCGAGGGGCTGACAGCCTGAATATTTCCATCAGGATCCCAACTGTAGCAACCAAAGCTTCAGTCAAAGACAATTATTGCTAGGATATAAGAAAATCTGTCCAGAGCCATAGCAACAATTTATTACAAGCAATTCTCCAAATTGGGATGTTTCACCCTAGATCAGCACCTCAACTTCTTGGTGTTTATCCAAGATATAAATATCTTCACCCAAATAATCTATCTGGCAGCTGTGAAAATATCCTATTTTTGCATTAATTTTAATGTAAATTTGTAAATCTGATATTCGTAGCTATAGTCAAAAAGAAGTTAAGAAATCTCAAGCAAATCAAACATGAAAACAAATCTCAGCATCATCTTTAAAGCCTCACGATTTTAAGATTTACTCAGGATTTTGGAGGAACTGACACATGGGTTTGGAGAAAAGGCACAACACACAAGTCATTCATCCCTCTCCCACCCCCCCAGCATTGCACATTGCCCCCAGTAAAGGCAGCACCTGCCCCATCTGTACTGGAAACCAGCACCTGCCTCCCCATGTGAGAAAGACTGAACCACCAACGCAGGCAGGGAAGAGTGGGAGGGAAGGCGAAGTTTAACATCTCCAGAAATCCAGGCAAGAATTAAAGTTGCTGCAGGGCACGTGCAATGCAGAGGTCTGGGGTGGGATGTCAGTGGCTTTTTTACTTTATTTTAAGCACAGTGGATGTGATTTATATGTAGAGATCATTTACCAAAGTTGGTTTTCGTGCTCCTGATCCAAATACCAGCAGAGGTGACATGAGGTTCTGCTTTGCCTCTGCAGCTTCAGCACTGAAATCATTTGACATATCTGTGGTTAAAATTATGGGACTTGTGTCTCTGAAAACATATGGGTACCTTGAATACTCAGGCTCCACGTCAAAAAGACTTAACCATTGACCCCTACACAGCACCCATCCTTCCAGGGAGATGAGGAGAAAAGTTTACACGCACATGTGGTTACACAACCTGCGGGTGAAACCTCCTTTCAACATGCATCTCTGTTAGACACACAAGATAAATATAGAGAAGGCAGAATCTCAGCTAATTAAGCTCTCACAAAGGTGAACTGCTGCAAGTTTAATTAGCTGAAGCGCAGCTCATCAATGTTCCTACTGCAAGGGTGTTTAAATCAAAGTCAGCTTCATCTGGAGCTAATTTGTAATGTACAGGAGCCCAGAAGGGTGACTAGTCTTTCGCCTTTTGTTGGGAACAGCACATCATCACAAGCCCAGGGAAAACAAGGTAATGACATCATCAGGGCTCCTCCAGGCAATGAGTTATGTTTTTCTGTTAAAATTATTCATCTGTCATTTAGCTTAACATTGCACCTGTTTTTACTGAAGAGGCTCAGCTCAAAAATCCTATTGCTCAATTCACTTTGAGTTTCAGTCCTGGTTTAGTAGAAAAATGCTTATGGAGGGGCAGCAGAGGGTCGTGGGGCATTGGGTGGCAGTTTGCTAGTGAATCCCATCATAGGGGAGTCAACTAAATGTTACCTGAGCTTCTGGTTTGCCTCCCCACACCCTGAGCTTCTCTTAGTGGCATGTTAAACAGAAGAGAGATTGGAGTTTTCGAAGACAGATAGAAATCTGAGGCAGGGGAGAAGGGCTGTACATAATCACTCCTGACTGCACATTTCACCTCATAACCCCAGCCAGAGCTGTTGATCCAAGCCAAGGCTCTTCCCAAATCTGGAGCAGCACTACTTGCCCTACATCAGCAGCCTGGTGCAGGTACTGCCATGTGCAACAGGGAAGCTTCGTAAATCAATGAGCGTTACTTTTAATCAAATCTTGAAACTATCATCTTTTCTAAGCTAAAATAAAAATACTAGACATCAGTTGAAGACCCTCCAAAGCTTGAGAGCAGAAGTGATCAAATGCACATGGAAAAGAAATAAGCACATGGTGACTATTAAAATTTGCAAATTAGCTTCTTTACTTGCTGTGTCAAAGGTCCCTTCTCTCAAAAGCATAAATCTTCCTTTGACAGTGAAGTACAAACTGTGACCAAACTTTCTGGAAGGTCCCAAACTTTTCCTTCCTTTAAAGAGAGAAAGTTCCCTGCTGGCCACCACCAACTCTGCTTCCCCCTCTATGGTTATTGCAGTCAGGTGCCCTGCAAAAGCATTGTGTCAATCCAAGAGTCCTCCACTGTCCACACATTTACAAGGAAATAAGAGAATGGGGAGTTTCAAACAGGTTTCTAAACATTTCTCTAAATTTGGCCTCTTTGTGCCTCTCCAATAGAACCCATGGTGATGGTTCCCTTCTAGCACCGCAGTGCCTCTTTCTCTGTCACTGCTCGTCCCACAAGGCTCTGAGCTGGATGATGGGAAGCTCAGCAGGAGCATCCAAGGAGACGGGAAGGTCAGAGACCATCATCATGCCTCTTGAGCCCAAAACTGCTGAACAGGAGGTCCCCTGGTTCAACATTAACAATGGTGTTCCATTGGTAGAAAACCAGTATTTTACTAATCTGCTATGAACAAACTGACTCCTGAGCAGGGCGGAGTGGCTATATAAATGGATCAATTTGAATATACAGCAGTAAAAGATCTCTTCACTCCCTCCTTCCTTAGATTTGGAAATCAAAAGGGTTTCTTAATTCTGTCTATCTCTGTCTGAACACGCCAGCTCTTCTGGTCTACCCATATGCAAGCTCTTACCCCACAGTAAGTGAGAGCTAATTGGAAATGGTTTGCCAGGAATGATTTAAAAATATTTTTTCCAAAAGTAAATCTTGTGAGTCTGAGGCTGTCCTAGACTTGAGTAATTATTATAATGTTTCTCCCCTCTAATTTAATCTTATCCACAGTCCTTTGATTCCACAGTGGCATCTTCCCACCAGTATCGACAAACAATTAGTACTTTTGCTGAAACTTGTTTATGCTTGCTTTGCTTTAGAATGAACAGAAGGTATGGCTTCTTGAGAAAATTTTAAAAAGAAAAAAAAATAAAATAAACAAACAAAATATGCTAGTAGGAAAGAATTACATAGCGCCTGGAAGAGAACAATTAATATCTCCCGTGAAATTGAGTAAGAGCCACAAAATTCATTTGTATCCTAACAGGATTTTCCTTTGTAAAGGAAAACATGAAATATACATCAGCGATTGACATTTCTCTTTGGGGAATGAGAAAGAGTGACACATGACAGATGGCAGAGAAGTGACAGTACTCTTTGTAGAGATGCTCAAATCATTTGTTGACAAGGAGAGTTTAAAAGCTTGAACAAAATGAGATATTTCTGCTCATGCATTTAGTCAGCTACTGCTTAACTGGGTTTGTTATGAAGGCAGAAAAATGCTATTTAAAGTTTATGAAGATCTGAAAAAAATAGCTCATGGATGATCATTTTCTTCAAAGTCCAAGTTGTGAAAAAATGATAAAGCATTGGCATAACATTTTCTCCAGGATAAGACTTGAAAGCCAGCACAGGAAATAGGTTAAATAAACATAACTTTACTGTCATAAGAAATTATGGGTTTGCATTTTCCCTGAAGATTTTTTTATTTTTAAGCAGGCAGTAAAAACTCTCTAAAGCCTGACTTTAAAAAACGCATTTATCTATGTGTTGGATTTGTGTGTATATAGATCTATTTATATAAATGTAAAAAACCATATATTTGCTTATATTTGAATGCATATTTTATTATTTTCACTCACTGAAACAGACACTAGAGCCTGAGCAACGAGGAGCAGCAAAACTTCAAAAAGTAGCAAATGGCACAGGGCACAAATGAAGTGGAACCAAGCATCACAGTCCAGTCTGCCTCTTCCCAAGGGCTGTCTCGGGAGTTCAAGACAACACTAAAACTCCTGCACCAGTTTGTGTGAATCAGCTTTGTGGATACTTGCAAAGCCAGGAACAGGTTTGGATCATCTCAGACTGGTTTTCTGTTCGAAGTCAAAGACATGAGGACTTCAAGAGCTGTGTAAAATTTGTTTCTTGCTCACTAGATCAATGATTCCTATTTAGCACTGTGTACACAATCCTACAATAGCCATGGTAAAGCTGAGCTGACCAGGACTCCTCCTCTTTAACTGTGCCAGCAAAAGATGTTCCTTGATGCCTAAAATCTAACTCTTTTAATTTTTTTTTAAATTTATTTTTTTTGTCTCTCAGGAGTTTGTTGCGTTATTTACTGGATGCCATGGGGAACTCTGGGGTTTGTCATTTGCCTTCTGCTCCATTCTCTGGGAGCTTGAAGATGCATTTTACTTAATTTGCCTGTTCTGAAAATACAGGTATTTGTGTTGTGGTGGGGTTTTTTGTTTTATTTTTTTTTTAAATTATTATTTATTTATTAAAATTCTCTCCACAAAGATCCTTGCAGGGTCCAATATTGCATGAAAAGAAAAATGAAGCAAGTTGGTTCTGGCCAGGACTCTGGGTATTTTCATGTGTCTATTCAAGAGCTTTGACTCCTACTAGCTTTGTATGAGCAGGACTATAAACAGATGGTTTCAGCAGAGCTGATCTTGCCTTAGGATAGGTGAACAAAAATAAATCTTTCAAGGTCTGGAAGTTTGTGTCTTCCTCTCTGTTCCAGGGTTGCAGCCCACATGCTTTCCAGGGGTTTCTTTCCAAATGTAGACAACACAAGCCCTCCTCCCTGAGCATCTCCCCACCCAGATGCCTTCACCACCTCCTCTCCCCAGCTGGGAGGCTCTTCCACCCTTTTCGGCCACTTTACATCCCATGGGATACGAGGCAGCAACATTTCAGCCTGATCACAGGGAAGGGGGCTTCTAACAAAACCTGTCAGCTGAATAAACCCATATCCACACCTAGTCTGGAGTGGATTTAAAGCCTTGAGAAATGTGGGACCTCCCTCACAAGAGGATCATCTCTGCACAGGATCTGCTGCTGAGCAGAGTTTGAGGTTAATGTTCCACTCCTTTAAGTAGGAAAGCAGGGACTGGAAAGGTTTTAGCAGGAAGGAATTCACCAAACATATGCAAAACATGAGGTCTGTGTTAGTAGGGTTAACAAAGCCTCACATGCTTACAGAGACATACATGAAGAGAATGAGTTTTTTAGGGTTATTAACCCTAATACCTGTTTTTTGGGGATTATCGTGCAGCAGGGAACAGTGATTTCTACATGTTTTATTTGTCTGGAAAGCCTGGAGCATTCCAGAGAGGGGGACATGCTCAGATTTGAGCTGCTCATTCAGGCTGAGCTGAAGAGGATTCCTAATTCTTCCTCCTGTTGTGTCCCAGTTAAGTGGTGCCTTGGCTCGTTCTTTTGCAGATGAATTTGCTGAGGCCAGAAGGTCAGCGCAGCAGGGAGATAACCTTGCCCTGCAGGAATGGGCCACTTAGACATCACCAGCCATTCCCTCATATGCAACACCAGCATAGCAATGAGCTGCTTCCACCCTTTCCTCTCCTTTAAAATACTGTGGTTTTATTCCAGGGACTGCCTCACTTCTACCCTCATAAGCTTCAGTGCAGTCTGTGAGATGAAGCATCTTCCCAGAATGTTTTGGGAACTATCACCCCAGGAGGGGACAATATATCCTTTACATCGACTGTTAGACCAAAGCACTTGCTACTTGCCATCCACATCATAACACTGTTAGCTGAAATCTTTTAGAATGACTCAATATGAAGATGGATTTCTAAGTGAGAACTGAAGTCTGGACAGGTCTTCTCATGTGTGGGTTTGACAGGACGCTTGAAACTGAAACCGAAATTTTGGGTCGAAATTTTTGCTTGAAATTTTGAAAGTTTTACATTTTGCAATTTTGGGGGAAAACGGAATCTGGAATTTCGGTTTGCTTGATGCAGGCTTTCTGTATGTACACATACATGGCGCATTGCTCTGATTATGCCTTATCACAGACATGGAAAAGCCAGGAGTAGCTGTGCTGAGGTCCTGAGGATGCTCCTCCAGCCCTGCCCCAGGAGCTACTGGGGGCTGCAGCGTGTTTTACAATCACTCTGTTCACCAGTGCTGAGCACAGGGCACAAAAGAAGATCAGGTACAGCCAAATTGCAGTAACACACAGCCAACAAGCTAGGAGAGAGCCTCACCTACAGCAGGGAGAGGTTTCCCCAGCACCTACACAGTTTCAGAGAACATCCATGAAATATCCAGACTGCTAATTCCTCAATAGCAGGGTAAGAAAGAAGCAATCATATTACTTTGTTCTTGTCATTAATCATGAGGAAAAAATTACAATTGAAGTGTTGTTCACTCACCAAGTAGGAAGAGCCTCCCCGGGGCCAGGTGAACCCCGACATAATGCAGAAGGGAAACACCATGCTCAGCCCTGACTCTTTATAGGAAGGCAGCTAACAAGAATTAACGAGGTAACTGTGGAAGGGAGTGGTGGTTGTTAGGGAAAAGCTGCCTGGGGTGAATGCTGGTTGAAAGCTCAAATGTCTTGTCTTAGCACAGATTCATTTTCTTTTACTCAATGTATTAGAAGTCAGGCAGAAGATGAAGCTGAGCTTCCTATTAGACCTAGCTCTATTCTCTTAAGTTTTCAGTTAAGAAAAAAAGAGGAAGAGTAAGACTGGAGAATGGAAATTTCACAGGGAACAACAGCTTTGAGGACATGAAATAAAGACAGGAAAAAAGTTGCAAAGATGAAGTGTAACACTGTGTGTCTTATGCTTTCTAAGTCCCTAGTTAATAGTAGGAGGATTCTGCCTTTTCTTTTCTGCAAACTTTTCTCCTAAAACCTGTTGTGCCAAATATTTTCTGTCTGTTACAAATGAAACAAGGAGGAAGTTGATTCACAGCACTGCAGGTGCCTCTTTTTTTGTGGGGTCAGTTCAACCTGAAGCCATAGAGGATGGGTGGGCACCAAGGAGAAAGCACTGGATGTTTTAGGGATGGGCTGCACTTAAGAAAATAGTCATACTTCAAATAAATGAGTGAATTTACTGCAGGAAAGAACAGACTCTGAACCCCTGTGCTTGTGGCTCAGTGTGAAGTCGCAACTGGGGGGTTGCTAACACAAAAGGAAAATCACTGCTGCTTTGGCTGCATCTCGCCAAGGTGACAAGCAGCAGCCTGCTTTTCAGCAGCACCATCAAAGGAATAAAGTTGGGAGCATCTCTTGCCCCGACAGCCTGCTGCACACTGTGTGTGTTTACTGCCGGGATAATGACTCCTTGTCAGGACTAATTCTGTAATGGGAGTGACAACCATTTATGGGCTGAGTGGTGCCATTAGATGTGGCTTGCATGCTCTCCAAGCTACTTTTGCTTGCAATTTATGCCATGTTGTCTTTCAAGATGTGTGGGAGCGAATGAGGGGAGGAGGGAGTGCAGTGGGTTATCTGTTTCCAAACCTTTCCAATAGTGTTTGAGTCATGGCGAGTTACTGCAGGTTCAAGGATTCACTTGAGGAAGCACGGAGGAGAGAAGCATGGGCATGAAAAGTGAGGAACCGACCCCAAATCTGCTCTTCATTTGGATGTGCAGGTCCCTGATCTTCTCCATGTTCCTCTGAGCATCTGCACATGTGAATGAACAGGCATCTGCTTTCGCTGGGAAGGGAGCTCCTTTTCTGCACAGCAACACTGCTGATTTCTCACACACCCAGATCCCCATTTTCATATCACTCTGGTGTTACTTTTTTAGAGCTAACAGTACAAATTTGTCCAGGGTTTCCCCCCTGGAATAACAGAGGAGGGTACTGTTAAACCCACTGTAAATATACTTTTTGACTGATAGCTTAAAAAAACTAATGTTCTGAAGCAAATTGTCTCTGGTCAAATATTAATCACTTATCATTATTCACCTTGGAAAATAAAGGCTGTCGTAGCTCTCAGATACACATGTCTTAGCAGTTGGCAAGGTTTTTTCTTAACAAGATCTTGACTTTGATCAAGGACAAACAAAACAGAGATGCAGAGCAAGGTGCTGTTCTAGCTGGAAATGCAGTTGTGGTTTTCAATTTTTGGGGGTCTGATCTCTGGCTCTCTCCTTGAGGCAGCAAACCAGCATGGGGTTTGCTGGAGCAACAGCCTTTCCATGTCATCTGGACTGGCACAAGCCTTGCACTTGTCATCTTGTCAGTGGAATAACAAGATTTGCTCTTCCTTTGGACAGAAAGAAACGAGCTTGATGGAGAAATGGAAAGGGTAAAACCCAACCAAACCCTGAGCAGGACCCATTTGGCTTTGTTTCAAGCTACGCTCACTGCAGGTTGGCATCTTCTTCTCTGATGATGCTGCGTGACCAGCAAAAGTCCACCTGGCCACAGCAGTGGGATAGTTGGCCATGTCCTGACTGCAGGTGTCAGATGGCACCAATGCCCAGTGGAGTCTTCGCCATCCATTGGGCAGCTAATTTGTTCTGACAACAAATGAAGATGTTTCCTTCTCTTCCCCCATGGTCAGCCGTTCCTTAAAATAACTACTTTTTCAACAGTCACTCTGAAAAAGGGCTAAAATGAGTTGAAATGACTGAATTGATTTGGGGAAGGTGGTTAATCACATTTAATTGTATGACATGTTTGAGCCTTGGTGCAGTGATATGGTCTTATGAAGCATGTTTCCACAAGCTGTAAAGGAGTTGCACCAGCTTTATATAACAATATGCATCTGGACAATAAATCTCCCACGTACTTTACCTGGCTGGCTCTACAGATTCCTGCAAACACTGTACCTGCTGATTTTTGTATATTTTAGGGGGATATTTGGATTCATTTGCACATACAATTAGCATGGCTGATGTCAATGGGAGCTACTCTTAGCAGAGGGCAGGCAGGCAGGATTTTAAATAAATACATGTATGTTAGACAGAATTAATGTCAATCAAAAATTTCAACTCTTGTCTTGGCAAAAAAACCAAAAGGCAGTAGTGCATTATTATTTTTTTCAGTTGTCAGATGAAAATTAGAGCTGTACAACGCTGAAGGTAAAGGGTGGAAGCGGGAGCTGCTGGGCGATCTCAGCAGACCCAGGTTTTCACTCTGCAGTAATAATTCATGGTGCTGACATGCTGGACAGAAACCTGAGGGCAAGTCAGCCCAGCGCTGGCAAGGACGTGGCGGAGGGATGTGGAGTGTGAGGTCCACGTTACCATGAGTGCTGACGTGTGTGATAGATGGGCAAGAAGTTCAAGTAAGTGTAATGATGGATTATGAAAGCTGTCTTGAAGATGGAAGAATTGCCCAGGTGCTGAAAGAAGAAAAATCCAGCGTGCTGCAGGGAATTAAACCCTTTATTTGTGTCGCTGGAGTGAGGCCAGAAGACTGTGTTTAGGATCTGCACGTCAGAGAGACTCGGCGTTGTCCAATTTCTTTTCTGTCTCCTGGACGATGATTGATTTACTGACCTTGAGACTAACACCTCACCTTGCAAGCGGTGCACAGCCTTCCCTGTTGCCCCACTCTTCGTCTAGGCTCTTACCTTTAAAATATATTTTCCTACATAATCTGGGAATCTCATTTTAATTCAGTACAGTTTGGTAACAGTTTCATGCTGCTGCATCAGGCAGGTGGTCAGTCTATTGCAGGCTACCTGGGAACACGCAGGCGAGGGAGAAACCCCTCCATTTATTTATGTCTCAAGAGCTGAAAGACGGGGCTTTGCTCTCCCAATGCAGAGCCTTGAAACAGCAGGTGATTAAAAAATAGCTAGTACCCTGGTTCTGCTGACAAACCAGGCTGGGCTTCCAAGGGGGGTTGGACTCATCCGGCAGTACCTGGGCTCTCTCTGCCCAAATGCTGGGTCCTGTCACCCCCACAATAACAGCCTTCTGCCTATTTACTCTGAATCACTTTGCAATCTCATTTTCTCTTGCCTGGCTGCCCTCCCCCATCTTCCCTTTCCTTTCTTTTTCCATCTTTCCTGACATTTACCCCCCTCTCTCATCTGCCATTCCCTCTCTTCATTTCAGACTGTCCTTCCTTTCATTTCCCGTCACTCTAAATCCTTTCTGATGTCTGAGCTTTTGTTCTGCTCCCTCCTCATCCCTGCTGGGACCGACGCTGCTTTTTCTGTTTACACGCATGTCTATACAAATGCTGCGTCTGGCAAAGCATGGAAAAATGCCCCTCTGAGACTCTTTTTCTTTTGCAGAACAGACTGTCCTTTATGCCAAAATGATGAGTCAGCACTGCCGGGGGAGAGGGTATTTACTCCTCAAGTGAAAGAGGGATGCAGATGAGCCGCCCAGGCTTGGGACTGAATCTGTGCCTAGAAGACGATCTGATGCTAGCAAAGAAAACCAGCAGCCAGGCAGGGAGGTGGGAAGGAGAAGAAATGATACAACAACATAAAATCAACTTTTAGCTTTGTTTTCCATGCCTGGATGGACAAGAGGCTGGTTAAGAAGCAGCTCCTCCCTTGCTCTTGCCCACCACATGCATGCAAAGAAGTTCCCAGGGGTTGGCCCATTCCCTTTGTGTAACTTGAAGCATAATCCCATTCTAAAAAGAAACCGGGGCATTTTGAGCTTTCAGCAAAGTGTTCCCGAATGGTCACTTGTCACCTTGACTCCAGCATCCTTTATCAGTCACTTTCTGCCACAGCATTTTACCTTGAAGACAACCAGCTACATATTTCAACATTGCCCACTCGAACTGGCTGCCAGTTTCTCTCTGACTCATAGCATTTTATTTTAAGCAAAACGAGTCATGAAATATTTATCTTTTTTTTTTTTTGGAGTGGGGGGAGAGGAACTAGAAATTAAAGGCAAAATGAGACATTTTTGCATTTCTCTTCCGCCCCTCAAGTCTCTGAGCTGCCCACTTCACACCCATCAGGATAAGAGAGCTGCTCAGGAGTCACCAGCAGTGGGAGATGCAGCCTCACTTTACAGATATTGGGATTTCTTTGGGGGAGAAGGCTTTGGAAGTCTCCTCTGATGATGCTCCTGGCGACACTAAAGCCATCTCACCTTCTGCCTGTCCCCACAAAGTCACCCTGCCCAGTTTTCTGTCCTCACTTGCCTTGCTGGCTCTGCTGGGGTTCCTCAGCATCAGTTCTGGAGACAGGCAGTTGCACTCTTTCTCCATTCATTTCTTCTCTTATGCTAAGAGAAATAGCAGAACCCCTTGTTGTCATGAATTTGAATATCATGAAACCATCTACTCATTTTCTTGTGCAACTTCTGTGCCGTTGGCATCATTTAAAGATGGATTGCCCTAATCCATCACCAGTGGGAAAAGGGGAAAAGCCCTGCTAGAGGTAGCCCTGTACTGGGATATACTAGGACAGAGCTGATTTTACCCACACAAGATAATAATAAGCCCGTGGGAGGAGACGATTAGTGGAACAGATTCAAAAGCCACCCTGCTGAGTCTAATCTGTCTGTTGTCATTCTGCTGCTGCTGTTAGGTCTAAACAGCCAGGGAGTGAGGTAGCCACACATTTCCGTGGGCTTTATGTCAATCTTCTGACTTTTCATTTTAGTAGCGTGGATTTTTATTTATTTAATGTATAGCGTTGGGCCAGGCTTGGGTTGTGGATAATCTCCTCTTAGAGCTTTTTGATCCATTTTCCAAAAAGATTATTTTAATCTCTTCCTCCCTTCCCCCAGCCCGTCTTGCCACTCCAAAGGATAATTATTTATCCTCTTGGCTCACCTCACTTCCACGAAGCCACTGTTTAATACTGGCCAGATGCTCGGAGCAGAGGAGACGGGGTCAGTTTTTGTGCGAGGGATGCAATATGGCACAGTAACGACGACTTGAGACAGCAGGACAAAAGAAATAAATCCCTACTTAACTAAACTGTTGCAAAATGCGGTTTTCTTGCTTATGTGTACCCTGGGCCAGGCAGAGGCCAGGCTGACCCTGGCACGGTTTTGAGCAGTCGCTGGGGTGCTCTGGTTTGTTCTTTCAAGTTGTTCTACCAAGAAAACAGAGAGCAAGTGAGCAGTCAAACCCTTTAGCCAGGACCAGACAGGTCCAAGCACCCACCATCACCTCCTCTCCCTCAAATTTTGTCTTCAAATAAAGGCAGCAGCTGAAACCTTCTGCCTCTTCAGCTGCTCAATTTTAACAGCACTGATTTTATTCTGGAAGAAATCACCATATTCATATGAAAAAGCCCTAAGCTGTCCCAAAACGACAGTCAGTGTCATTTCCTTTAAGTGCTGCTCTGAAGCCACGCGCTGGAACTGGCTGGGTTTGGTGTTCCAGCTGGTGATGAGGGTGAATGTCACCATCTCGGGCCACACAGAGCTGGAAAGTATGGATGGGCTGATAAAGGGAATTGGAAATCCCATCAAAAATATGATTCAGAATATTTTCTTTTCCCTTTCTCCTCCTCCTGCTTTTGTCTTTAGCAATCCTCCTCTTCCTACTCCTCAGTCCCGGCGGGTAATTTGTCTCTTCAAGGCTTGTGGAGGCTACTTGAAAAGCTTCAATTAGCGAAGAAAGGTTCTGGCCCTGTATTTGCAGCACTCCAATTTCTTGGTTGTGCTGAACCTCTGTCTTCATGGAGATTACACACTAATCTTAATTAGGAAGTGGGAGAGGAAAAGATGGGCTTTTTAGCCTGCATTATTCAACTTTGATCTGACTCATTCCCTTTCATTCTGGAAGAAAAACATTTCAAAAACTTCCAGGAGCCTTAGTCTAATGGCATTGACCAGAGGCACTGTGAGTCTTGCTGGAAAAGATAAAAATGTACCAATATTGGCTGTTTTTTGTAAAATGTAATAACACCACCCCTGGCAAAAATGGCCCAACAACATCCTTCAGGCACAGGCTGGTACAGATTCCCAATCTAGAGATGCTTCAAGGCTGAGAAAGAGGCCAGGACCAGACACCTGAAAGGTTAGCTGAAGATCCTATTTATAGGACTGTTCTGGTAGCAAGTGAAATGTGAACCCTGCCCAGAAGGGTCTGTGCAAAAGCCTGAGCCCCCCGGGACATTGTCAGAGAGACCTAAACCGAGTGGTGTCACCTCCTGCGCCTTCAGTGCTGTGTCCGTGCTGCCATGTATAAATAAAATATCACATGAATACATTCATCCTACCTGTAGAGCTTGATCTGATTTGTCTGACATCCCAAGAAATCAGCCAGCTATGTATAATAAAGAGCTATTGATGCTTCAAAGGACCTGGGTTACATGAATCAATTCTCTCTTTCAGAAATAGCCTGAGATTTGACTTCCTTCCTTTTTTTTATTTTAACAAAACCCAACAAGAAGTGAGATAGGGAGAATCCTCAGATTGTGCTGAATTGTAGATTAGGTCCTGTAATATAGGAAAATTAAACACATTTCTAACCATAGCAGGAGAGATTTTATATTTAGGAAAGGGTAGCAACGAGGGATTCTACATGTAGCCCGGCTGAAGATGGACAATTTGGCAATAAACAGATTTCCAAGTTGTAATGCGGAGGAAATAATTAGTAAAAGGGGAAGTGTTTATCCTTGCAGAGTTGCCTCCAGAAAGGAGAACCTGTGTGTTGGCACATACAGCACTGTCAGGCTGAGCACATCAACGGAGCAGCAGCGCCCAGGAAAAATCCCCAGTGCATTCAGGAACACGAACTGCCCCAAATTTACAGTGAGGTGGAGGAGAAAAGACAAACCCGTGATGGAAAAAAAAAAAAAAAGAGGAATATTTTCTCCATTTCACTTCTCAGCCTAAATGTAGCTCAAGGCAGGTTGTTCTTGTTTCTGGAAGGAGTCTAGAGTTCACTCCTGAAATTAACTTCGATGCGACTTTGGGGGGAAGGAGCCCTGCTCACCGCAACAGGGTGAGCATGGAGCAAGTTTGTAGATTTTGTGGGATATGGGATATTTTTGCCCATACTGAATAGGGCACATCCAAACCAGTTTTGTATCTGTCTTTCAGCTCTGTAATTCAGCTCCTTCCATCATATCTGTTCAGGACAAGACCCTCTCCCTCTCCTCTGCCTCTGGAAAAACCTCATTAGCTTCTCATTGTATTTTGCTGTCTTAGCTGGCTTCCAATTTTCTTGAAGTATCAATTTGATCACCTCAACTGCTCCATCCCTCTCTGTATCACGCCTGGCATAGGCAGGGCCAGTGTGCCAAAAGGGTACAAATCAGCATCATTCCAGTAAAAATGATGAAATTCGGCTGCTTTTTGACAACCTGTGGATGTGACTGGGCTATGTTGCTGGAGCCAGATGAGGTTTTGGTACACCTTCGATTGTGCGTGTCAGGATGACTCAGAGCCTGTGGAGGTGGGAATAGCGGTTCAGCACAAATAAAATTTTACTTTTACTTTGCTTAAGATGAAAGAATTGAACCCAAATCCTTTTCAGTATTTTTCCCCTCACATTATAACTTCCCTTTCTGTAATGATTTTTCCTCTAAGGTGCCATTAGGGACATCCTTCAGTACAAAATACCAATCAAGAATATTCCAGTTAATTCTTTCATGCAAACCCTTACAAATTAAATGAACCAATCCACCGAATGCTTTTTTTCTTCCCTTTTGCATTTTCTTATTATGGGCTGGTCAGTACTTAGGGATGCTGTTGATGATAAGCTAATAGCCGATTAGGACTCTAATCACGTGCCATCTAGAATGAAAAGAAAATGCCAGGGAGAACTGAAATGCAGATTTAATATTTCTGAAGGAGAAAGCTGCTGCAGTGCTCGCAGGGTGTGTGGAGGTGGCTGAGTGTGAGATGGCAGGGACTGCCAGGCAGGGCTGTCCCAGGGATAGGGATAAGGATGGGGACAAAGATGGGGACAGTCCCTTTGACGCTTTCAGTCAAGGCAGATCTCAGTTCCTGATGGGCTCTGGCAGAGCTGCTTTTGCTGCATCAAACTGTTGCCACTTCTCTTTGAAGTGTTCAGTGAATATAATCTTGTTTTTCCAGCCTCTTATCTACCTTATATAAACTAAGGATTGGCAAACATTTCAACCCTGCTTGGAAAGGTGTGAGAAGCAGATTAATACATCTGTCTTTCAGCCCTAAGAGGGGTCCTGCCTCCCTTTCCCGAGACAGTGTTAGGGTCTTTGTGCTACAAAATACTTCTTGATTTGGTGAGCAACTGTAACCCATGAGCAACTGTAACCCATGAGCATCTGAAAGTCTAATCTCCACCAGCTCATTACAGGTTTCCTTGGGCCAATTCAAATGGTCTAGACCCAGGCACCACGCTTAGAATGCAATAAGCAAACTCCATCTTCTTTCCCATTGCTGGCGGTGGCTGTAGTGGAAGCAGGAATCTCAGATGCACAGCCCAAATCCACAAAGTAACTCCTGTTAATCTGCTGTCTGTGACTTGGGGTTCAACAGAAAACCTTTCCTATTGCAGCACGGAACCTCATGTTAGAAAAACAACATGCCAAAAAAACCCAAAACAAAACAAAAAAACATTGACTGGACAAAGTCCTGTGAGCTCCTTTCTCAGAGAACAGAGCAAACCTCAGCTCAGCAACTTGGTCCCCTTGGGAGAAAAGCTGCAGCCTCTCCTAGGGGATGTGCCAGCTAAAACAGCGGCACCAGGTTCTGAAAGAAACCTGCTCTGGGTCAGGACAGAGTCCAACAAGGCTGGTACCTTGCCCTTGGACCTGTTTACAAGGTGTAGATTATCTTTTTCATGGTAGGGATGGGAGGGATGGAGAAGCACCAACTGCAGCTGGAGCCCAGGTATAGTGGAGCCCCATTTGGGGAGCTGCTGCTGAGGGGAAGCATCAATGACCAGGGGCTTGATCAGGGATCAGCATCATCAGCATTGTTCCGCCGAATCGAGGGAGGAACAGGCACAAAGATCTGGGAGCAGTCGTGAGCTGCCTGCCTGCAGCAGATAACTTTGCTGCCAGATCACGCTGCGTGACCAGACAAGGCTTAAAGGATAAACGTAGGGGCTTTGTATTCAGGTAACTTAATGCACATTCAGAAAGCAGTGATCTCAGCCAGTGATTTTTTCCAAGCTCTCAATGCAGGCAGGTTTTCTTTTCCATAAACTGCCTGCATTTTAATGGGTGGAGAAGGGAACCTATGCTTTTGCGGGGGGGAGAGGGAGGAGGTAATATTTGTGTTTTCCACTCAAATAAATATTTGGCACTTGAACAGCTCTGCTGCATGCTACCTCTGCCCTGTCCCACCCAGACCTCAGCATCTCACAGCCTGAAGGGTGGATGGAGAAAAGCTCACATTTTCATTTTAGATGGAACTGAGGGACAGAGAAGCAAAGCGATTGATCAAGAATAATCTGTGACAAAGCAGAGTCCCCAACCCTGAATCCTACCTTGTGGGTTATTCTTGCTCTGTGTGTCTTTAATAAGAACAGATTTGGACCTAAAAATCAGACTACGTTCATAGTCAATGCAGCATGAAATCCTTCATGCTACGTCTCTGGAGATTTGGGTTGCTTGTATGCAAGATTTGGCTTTCAGTTCTGGCTCCTAATTTTAATTTCCTATCATATACAGGTGCTTGGCTCGGGAGCCCATGTTGCTGCTGGTCCTGAATGCTAATTCCAACCAAGCCAAACGAAAGAGCTATTGGAAATGTGATAAGGAAGCACTGGGAGCTAGTGTCAGAGTCTCAGCTGATTGTAAACTGATACTCTTCCCTTGTTTAAGTGGAAAATTAGCTGGAAAATTCATTAAAATATGGTAGACACTTTCTTCAGGCTCTTCTGAGGGCTGCTGTTTCTTGATGCATTCAAATAAGGTCTGTATTCCCTATGCCCTTGTAATACAGAGTAACTATTTGTCAAGAAGTATGTGACTATCTGCTATCTATTCTCTCTTCTACTGTAATTAAGGCACTGGGAATGTTTAGGGGATTTGGACCCTTGCATTTAATGAGCGTTGGACTTGTGTCTCCATTTTAATCAAGTGTGGGATCCGTTATTATTAACGTAGGACTTCAGATGCGCATGGCTTCTTACAGAGTTAATGAAGATAGATCTCTTTCCCAGAATAGATTACAAGCCCAGGTCCTTGAACCGCTGATTCTGATGTGCTCTTGGTGAGTAAATCATTGTGGAAAATCATGAACTGCTGTGAGATGACAGAACTCTAAAGAACAGTGAGAACTGGCCCTGCTGAGGATTCTCTTCTGGTGAGAAATGAGTAAACCAGTGGGATTTTCTTGCTTTGGATTAAAGTTAGGCTGGAGTCTAGAAGACAAAAGACAGCAAAAGAGGAGTCTTGGGCAGCACCAATCATTTTGAACTCTGATGAGCCAATTTGTTCCAGGTGTCAGGATACTGAGGTCTTGACACTTTGCTGTGCACACTCCCCATCCATCACACCCACCAGCCTCTGTGTCTGTGTCCTGAGACACAAGCTCAGTCCCTCATTTGTCACATTCTTCCTTCTTATGTCCCTTCTGCCCTTCAGCTGCCCTGAGGCACACAACGCATGGATCTGTACCTCCATGTGTCTCCTACTGCAACGTAAACGTAGTGCTGGTTCTTGCTTGCTTAGGCAGTTTTCAGGCAAATCACATCTATTATGTATCGGTGCATCTTTTTACACAGCGGTGCATGATGTCAGTCAGGGGCTCTTGGAAGTGGAATAATATAAATACTAACCAAGTGAGAAAAATATGGGAAAATAGGACAATGTGAAGGGCTGGAATAAACCCCACAAGGTCAGGGATTTCAAGCCATGGCTGATCTTATCAAGAGTTGGCAAAATTCCTGCTTCAGACTGGAGGATGGGTTAGAAACTTCCAGAAGCCCTTTCCAGGCAACTCTGCTGTAATTTGGTGATTACTAATAAAGTTAGCACACTGAATTTTGCTAGTTTTAAAACAGAGCAGTGAGGTGAATAAACGTACGTCTCCTGAGATTCATGTCTGAATTGCGTTGGAAGAAATATCCTTGGTGTTTAATCTGTTGTAAGGCAGCTCTGCAGCCTGACAGCTGAAAATATTGTTTAAATGGTCTGAAAAGACTGGCTGGAGAGATAGATGGATGGATGGATGACCCAGAAATCTCTCAAGGGGCAGGCTTATAGATGGAGTCAGATATAACAGGCTCCTCTTTTAATTTAAAATTAAGTCTAAGATGCTGAGTTAACAGAAGGGATCACAACATTGCATTTTAGGCTCAAAAACCAGGCACCTGAGACCCTTTTGGACTCCTCTGGTCAGCTCTCTAATGTCGTGGATGCTGTGTCCATCCCAACAGCCAGTACACATGGAGTGGAAATTTCGGTGCACGGGTGACATTTGGACATTTTAGAGCTAGATACTATCAAGGTAGGTTTGTTGTTTGTCAAAAGCTTTTTTACCCTGCTACCCACAGGGGATGAATTTTGGCTTTTGACTCAGTTCCTTGGGATCCCCACTGAGACCAGACCTGTCAGCAGCAAGGCTGCAAAAGGACTTGAATGCAATCACTCTTGATGTGACAGAATAACGATATGCTCATTATCATAGCCTGAAATCACATCGTATTGTGGTTCTCAGGATAGTAGAGTGTCTCCTTCCCCCAGCTGTTTGGCTGAATTATTTGTGTCCAGATGCTATCATACCGGATTGGATTGTGCTGTTGCAAAAAGCACTAAATGAAACCTCCCAAACCACTGCTTTCTGCCCATAGACTGTCTCCTACTGAAATATTCAGCACTTATCACCCTGTAAAAGGGAATAACATCTTTTCTCATGAATCCTGACACTCGACAAAACTCCATGCATTTTTGCATTATTTGCCTTGTCTTATGTTGTGTAACGAGGAAAAGGGAAGGACTGAGGGGAGAGCACTGATCTGTTTCCGTAATCCTAACTTCCACATTGGCATGGACTGGTCCAAGGTCTCGGCTAATATAAACATGTTACATTGACTTAATGAGAGAAGCTTAAGCAAATACATTTCACCGTCCGACATGATAAAAGCTCGTATAAGGTTTTCTACTCTGCTCACCAGGTGAGTTTAAACTTGCCATGCTATAACTTGATTTCGTTTCATTATGTGCTTATGTGATTTGGAGGAAAAAAAAAAAAATTGGAAAGGGAGAGTATAGCACTTGCATATGGGTCTTTGCAGTTTAGATAACAGAGTGCTGCCTCAATTTTGATAAGAACGGCCACCACCAGGTCATCGGCAGAGAGTCACCTTTGTGTCTGCCCTTCTACATAGCTCTCAGGCTGCCCAAAGAGGCTGTGAAGTCTTCATCCTTGGAAATGTTCTCAAATTGATTGCAAAAAGGCCTGAGCAACCTAGTCTGACTTCAAAGCCAGGCCTAATGTTGTCCTCACTGCCTGGGGAGGGAGGATGGATAAAGAGGAACCCAGAGGTTTCCTCCAGCTTTGGTGACTCTGGTGGTGTCATGCAAGGGAAATGAGCTGTGTTTACCTCGGGAAAAACACTCGTGTCAGCACTTCAGTGGTTACACAAAGGCCCATATAAATTACAATGTCAGGTAGAGTTAGCAAAGCATGAAATTCCTTTTTCATCCTGAGTATATTGGAATTGATTCATTTTCATGAGAAATGTGCTCACGCTTGGCACTACATCCTTTCACTTCTCTTTCAATTCACACTGAACACCCACATGCAAAAGTTGTTTTTTCTTCCAATGTTCTCTCTGACATGAGTTTCTGTGCAGGTTTGTAGTAGCAGAGGGACCTGGTAGCTACCAGGAGTTATTGCAGTAAACATCGTTACAAAAGAAAGTGATGAAATACCCTTTAACTTTCCATCTTGCAAATCTGTCATCATGCTATGAGCAAACATGGTAGGCTATGTGCACTCAAACTCTTATTTTCACGTATAAATTGAATTCTGCTTTCAAGCAAATGCTGGTGTATATAAATCTGGAGATAGTCTGTCCCTTTGGAAACTTCACACTCCAGGATATTCCCACATTGAATTGTACAACTCCGTATTTGTTTGGCTAGACTTAACCTAAACTTGCAAAACTGATGAGAGTTTTCAGCATAAATACATTTATACTAGCTGGCAGTAGCACACACCCTCCCCAACACATCACTAATTTGATTAGAATTCTAATTTTTTAAAAAATGTTGGAAAAACCTGATGTGAAGTAGACCAAATAGATCATCTTTTTTCCTGCTTTATTCTCATGGTGTTTTGTTTTCAGGCAAAGGAGACTGCATCTCTTTGATCATCTACACTATATCTTATTCATACTGTAGGATATAATGCTTGGTGGAAGCTAGTTCGTGCCGAATGACCAGCTGTTCTTACAAGCCTTTGAGAAAACAAAATGGTTTGATTACAGCTCCCAACCCACAAAACCAAGAAGGAAAAAAAAAAAGAGATTAGGGATACAGAGCATGCCAGAAATGGTCTTTTTCCCCAGCCACTGGTTTATGAGGACTGGGATTTTCTTGTTGGGATGAAACTTGGCAGCCTCATCATCCTTTCACTGGGGTGTTTCAAGAACTGCAGATCTTGGGGACAGGGACAAACCTGGTGTCTCGAATGCTCTTGTAAAATTACAGAGTCTATATAGCTGCAGAGGGGGTGGCAAGAGAGTGAAGGAAATGCAAACTCATTTCAAATGCAAATACCAAGGCAACAGTTTGCATTAAAAATTAGCAGCTCTGAATGTCAGGGAAAGAGTTTTACAGGCTTCGTCTCTCTCATTGCAGACAAGGTGTCCAAATGTGGGCAGGCTGCTAGTTCCAGAAAACTGGGCTGGAAAGAGGAAAAACTTGTCTGGAAAGGGTCTTTAATTATTTCTGTGGGAGAGTGACCTGGGGTAGCTCTGTTCTCCCAGGAGACACCTTTGTGGAGACCCTGGGAAGACAGGGGTTCCCAAACTGGGACTGCAAGAGCAGAAGTGGACAGAGGATGGTCCAAGTTGATGGAGACAGCAAGAGGATGATTTGAGAACTGGCTACAGTCTTGCTGAAAAACAGCAGCAGATTAGAAGATGCCTGGCAATGCCGAAAGGCTGTGGTTTGAAGAACAACAGGACAAGCACCAAGGATGGGCCAGGATACACATTGCTTTGGAAGAGGAAGGTTCAAGAGTCTTGTCTCAGCTTTTGTGTGACCTGATGATTCTCCTTCATGTGCTGCAAAATCTCTTCTGCTCTAAGTTCTTTTCCAACAGGATTTCATGTTAAAAAGAAAAATAAACACAGCTTTCAAATGAAACAGAAGCTGATATTATCTCAACAGTTTCAGCTGCCACTTGCCAAGTTCTGCTCTGGCACAAACAGGTCTCTTCCATCTGGTGTGTATTTCCAGCTCTCTGAATTGAAGTTCTGGCCACGTGATCCATTTTCTGTAACAGAAAACTTTATGGGCCATTTCTAGCAGCTCCTCTGTCTCTCTGTCCCTCTGTTTCTTGGCTGTGCAGGAGATAATGGGTTTTTTTCTGCCAACATGGGCCATCAGCATCGGCTGCTGCATTGCAGCTGCACTGAACACGTGGGCTGGGACCCATCAAAGGTCCCTGGGTGTCACTTTGAAAAATACAGCCCCAAGTGGAACAGCATCTCCAGCACACAAAGTAACTATGAGATGCAAGATGCCTGGTTCTTCCAAGACACCGTGCTTAGATATGGAGGATGGGATATAAACCTTTCAAAAATGGTACCCAATTTCTGGTTTAGTTTAGTACTTTGGCTGCCATTACGATTAATAAAAGCCGTAACCATTGATATTGCACATGGTTTTACCCACACACTTTTCTCTACAGAAAGGCAAACTTTCACAGAACTCTTCTTTAAAAAGAAGTTTTCTATTGAAGAAAGACCGGAGGCACTGAATAACATTTTCTTTAAATTGTCCAATTAAAAACAAAGTGTCCAAGAGCTAATAACCAAAGCAGATGTTAGCTCAAAATCTGAACCAATTATTTCTAAGATGTGTTTTTGATCGACTTATGCTAATGCACTGTTTTATTATAATGAGAAATTGTAGCTTGTGCTGTATTTTAACAGTCTAATTACCGAGATAACACTTGTTTTGTGTGCCCACGATAAGCACAGACTTTTAACTCACTCAGCAAAGAGCACCATGACAGAGATCAAGCAGGTCTCAGTGTCTGCAGCTCTACAGAGACACAGAACTGGAGCTCTTAACATCTGAAGAAGCGATCAGAGTTTTTCTCTGTCTTGCCTACATGGGGAATTAGAGTGTCACCAGTAAAGAATTTCTTTCAGCATTTGTCCTTCTGTAGACCCCAAGGAAAGATTGCTCGACCGTGCATACAGCCTGAGGCTGGGGTTATAGAAATGACAGATATTTAGGATATTTATTTATTTTCTTTGTCCCTCTTTACTGTTCCAGAAAGGGAGATACACTGGAGATAGAATCATTTTTGATGGAAAAGACCTTTAAGATCATCAAGTCCAACCGTTAACTGGGTATCCTTCAGAGGTGAAGAACACCCTGCTGCATGGCCATGATGCGGTTACATTGGCTTTCGATTTCTGAACATTAAATGCTTTTAAAAATCCTTGCAAAGAAAACAGTTTCTTGCAACAAACCCCAGCCAAGAGGAAAGTCTCCGTGCCCAGGATGGAGAGCCCATGAGTCAGTTCGGAGCTTTCTTTGCAAGCCCTCTGGCTGTCTGCCCACCTGTCCGTTAAACCCAAATCTTCATTTTTTTCTTTTGCCAACATGACTAAAGATGCTTTAGCCAAAGGCAAGAGGACAGGACTTCTATCTTCTGTAGAAATCGCTCCTTTTTTTTTTTCTTAGCACAAATAATGACTTTCACAAAAATGAAAACCGGAATGCAAGGACTCACAAGAACAAGTCTCCAGAAACCTGATACTAATTTAATCAGCAACCACATCTATGAGACACCTGGAAATTTCTCTGACTGCACATTAATACTCCACATAACGCTCTCAACGAAGGACAAACCTGGTTTACTTAGCATGATGCGAGCGGTGCTTGGGAGCATCTTCATTGCTGTCCCACAAGTTGCATGCAGCATTGGAGAGGGTGTTGACCAACAGACAACTGAGAACCAGGTTCAGATAAAACCAGCGATCTGAACTTTCCGTCCAAAGGGCTGAAGAGGACAGAGAAATCACTGCATACCCTCTGGAATAAGTCTTTTATCAGGTTCCAGAGGTAAGTTCTGCTGCTTGTGTTGCTCTCCTGCCTGCATTGGCTGCTCTGCCTTTCTGCTTCAGAGCAGCTGGAGAAAATTATCAGGCTATAATCAAGATATTTTTCAGGTGACACTGATCGTTAAATAAATGTGAAGGTCATGGAGTTGTTTTCTCCCCTCCTTTTTCTAAAATCCATTTTTATACAAATCAATATCTGTGGAGACTGAAAGAAAAAACAGACTTTGGGAAGAAAACATTATCTATTTGGAAGCAGGGCAAGAACAGGGTGCTCCCCAGCAGTGCTTTATTAAGGAGCAGGATTTATCATCGCAGGCCAAGGTTGGTTTCTCTTTCATTCTTCAGCCGCCTCCTTCCTTTCAGTGTCTCATTTCTTCCCAGTGCAGCAAGAGGGTGATTGGTGAATAAACCTCAGCGCCCGGCACATCCATTCCCCTACATTTCAAAGGAATTTTCTCCTTGCACAGCACATCACTGAGCTTTCATCCCACTGGCTGCAAACAGGTGGTTTCTGCTCACTCGAAATATTGGAAATGAAAGGAAGAGCAAAAGTTCTTGCTTGCTTCTTTTTACTCCCCCCACCCTCCCATCCCCATTTACCCAGTATGATTGAGGTGCAGTTTTGAGATTCAGCCAGTTTGATCAAATTTCCCATTTCGCAGGCAATGTGGTGAAGAGCTTATTTAAGATTTTAAAAAAAACCACAAAACAACATAATATGGCAGAGAAAATTCCTCAATGCTGCTGAACTTCGTGTTATTAATAGCAATGCAGTGCTTGGCTCTTTTTCCTCTCCTCTCCAAGAAAAGTCTTGGCCGCTGAGCAGCAGCAGGAACCTTCCCCATGTCCCCAGCTGTCCCTGAGCCTTGACGTGAGTGCACAGGGTGCTCTGCCGTAGGAGGAGATGGTCTGAGATGCTCTGGGGCAACGGGATTGCTGAAGAGCTCACATTTCTGCAGAACCAGTGGTATTTACTTCCCACCTTTGCAAAACTCCAATCCATTAAAACAGTTTATTTCGCATTTTGGATAAAACCACCTTGCTTGCTTTGTACCCTAGAAACCTGCAGAAATTTGATTTGCAAAAAACTACCTCTACTCCTCTCTCAGCCATCTCATTTCTATATCAGACACCCTATCAATATCCATCACGTAGCATCTCCATCAAAGACCAGCTTCAGCCTCTCAACCCTCTCTCCATTAAGAAGAGATGAAGTAAATCAGCTCTTCGCTGGCTGGTCCTGACGGCTTCCAGGCTGCAGTGGAAGATGAATTGCCCCATTGCCTTTTATGACTAATGCAGACTAATCATACGAAGACTTTACAAAGAGCCATACATCTTCAAAGAGCTGCATTTCTGTTAGCTAAATAACACGGACGTGCTCAATGCAGGAAAGCATTCACTAGATGGGGAAAAATAATACACATTTTCCCCCCTCTGAAATACAACTGAGTCTATGTGAGAGCTTCATTCCCTTTTCAAAGGACAGTGTCACAGGTCTTCTGATCCAGACGAGATGAGCATAGCCACCGTAATCTGCAGGACTACAGTGAGAGAGGGCAGGACCAGATTACCATCACTGCACTAATAAATATCCCAAATTAACCAAGTGATGTACTATCGAGTCTGGAAATAAAGCTCCTGCACCCTCTGCTGGGGAGAGGATCGTGGCTGCACAACCTGGCACATCAACGCTGTCCTGGGCAGACACTGCCCTTTCACTGCAGATTCATCCAAAATTGCTTATTTTACCAGGCAAATACCAGCACGGATGTGTCTGAGCTGCCCTTACACGGTCTGTGTTAGGGAACAGGAGGCCTTAGCTTATTAAATTATTGAGTATACTGCTTCTTATAGCACTTGTTTAGAAGCTGCTTATATAGAATTTGCTTGGAATAAGTTTGCTTAGCGTAACTTCTGCAAGCTGCAAACCTTTGAACTTTCTGCTTCGTTAAGTGAAAAAGGCCTCAGAGTCTTCAAGCTAGAAGATAAGGGGAGCTGCGTCCCTGGAGATAAGTAAAGGAACAGAATGGTGTCTACCACAAGAGTGTTTCGGCTACTGCCAAGAACTTATTTTCTCCAGTTGCAGGTGCAACATAGCAACCGAAGGTCAGGACGTTGATTGATAGCCTGCCTGATGAAAATGGGGAGATCGCAAACTCTAATTTTGCAGTCGGCCTGGAGTGACTCCCGGAGGGTAGGGGCTTGGATTTAGGGGGTATAATTGTCCAAGGTTTTTTCTGCTGAGAGTCCCTATTCAGGAGGCACCAGCTCGAGCTGCTCTATGCTGTACTTTGCAAATGAATTATGAATTTTAGAAGAATTTCTGGAAGCCATGCCTGGGTGCTGTGGGAAACCTCGGGAAAAGGAACTTCCCCCCCAGACCCGAGTCCTTGCTCCGGTACCCCCTCTCAGGACTGGTGCACCCTCATTTCACTGATGGATGTACAGCTGTACCTACAGCAGCTGCTGCACAATCGGGGACATCGAGGCACCCACAGCAAAGCCAGGTGTGAAACTCAGCTGGAGGAGTCGAGAGAGGATCTGCTCCCACCCAGCCTTTCCAGTTGTGCTAAACAAGAAAGCCTGCAGGCCCTGGATGAGATGGAAGCTTTGAATAATATATCCAATGCTATGAATAAATCATGGAGTAAAACCAAAATGTTTTTCTTCTCTCAGCTTGAAGGGCAAAAGACCAGGAGATATTAATACTTGAGCCTTTGGTAGCTGCCCACCTGGCAGCTTTGCATGCTTCACAGAATACCCTAATTCTTACAAGAATATGTTTTGCCTCATTTAGGAAAACAGCCTCACTAAATCCCTTGATTTTTGCCAACAATCCTAAGGGAGACCTAAAACCCAGGAAGACCCCAAAGTTTGCTTGTGTTCTTCCCTTATTTAGAGAAATGAAATCCAGATGCTTTGCACTGCTGAGCTGGGGTTGCAGGCGCAGCCCAGGTGTGTGCCTGATTCTTGGCGTGATCTCCTGCTTCTCCCCAGAAAAAAACAGCTCTGAGTCAGTGGGTTATAGGGGATGCTTCCCTGGGGCTGCCCAGAAACTCCACTCTCTTTGTCCGGTTGGTGTTTAACTAGAATGACCGTGGCTTTCTGGAGTCTGAAGGACCCAGAAGTTCATCTGGAAGAGGGAGCGGGTCAGTCTGCTCCCATGGATGATGCCCTGCAGCCACCGGCAGGTTTCCAGCACGATGCTCTGTGCTCAGCAGCGGGTTTGTTCTGCCATCTAGGGCCCAGGCTCCGTGCCGTCTCCAGCAAGGCTGCCTTCCTCACGAAGACAAGCTCTGACTTCTCTGCAGCAGCTTGGGGGCATTTGTTTGTTTGCTTTAGCACCTAAATTAAATGGTTTAAAGTGTAATCTTACTGGCTTTTCAGTTGTATCCGAGAATCTCATCTCTCTGTCTCTGACTTGCCTCCTGCTATCAAAAGTCCTTCAAGGGCAAGGAGATAAAAAATTCACTCATGAGTTTCGTGTGAAAAATCTCATGTTCCATTATTCACCAAAGTCCTTATCCACGTCAAATTACGTGTGTCCTATCCTCATCCTTCCACTTCAGTTTATGTCTGTCTTTCTGTTCAGCTGTATATTAACTTCCTCGCATAAAAATAGAGTAACCACCTTGCTGAAAAAAGGTTTCTCTTTCCAGAAAGATACTTTATGCCCCGAACCGCCATTAGGTTACTGTTGATGGAAACAGAAGACCACTGCCAAAATAAATGATACCCCAGAGCAGTGCTGGAGTGGCATTAAATGGATCAGAGGGATTTCATTCATAGTTCTGCCACTGAGTTATTGCACAGTTTCCAAAAGGAAAAGGATTTCTGACCACCCAAGGCTGGAAAACTGAATGCTGGAGTCAGGTGTTACTGGGATCAAAAGCTGGAGCTGCCTTTTTTTTCAGGTGCCTTAATGAGGTGCCCAAAAGTAGGATTGAGATTTCACAATCTAAGTCTTCCTCTTGTAAAAACTCCTGCTTACCCCTCCAGTGTATAAAGAATTGTATCTTTAATTTCAAGGACAGTATATTCATTCCTCAGGATGTGGCTGATGTCTAAGCTTAAAGAAAATCAATATTATTAAAGGACTCTGAAGGGACAGTGTTCTCAGTTATGAGAGCACCTGAGATTTCTGAGCTTGATTTTATATATCAGAAAGAAAAATGTTGTCTAACATTAGAAATAAGAAAGAGAGGTGTGAAGGTTTAGTGCTGGGAAGGGTGAGACCCTCAGTCACCATCTCGCTCCTCTTCATCAGCCATTAAATATGCTCCCAAAGCACCAAGAAACCACCAGAAATAACCAAGCGAAGTAAACAGAAGTGCAAAGAAAAATAAATGTGTATTTCTTCTCATGAAGGTTAAATCTCTGGTATTTTTACTGAAAGCAAATTTTCCATTCTGATACTTCGAGGCTTAAATTAATGATTGTGATTATTTAATTTTCCTCCATTTCCCTTCCGATTGCAACCGTCACTGTTGTTTTTCATATCACACATATACAGTTTGCAGCTGCTACAGTCATTCATGTGAAGGTACACGCCGTATCATGCTCAACACTTCGGTGTAAAAGTCTGGGCTACGTTGCTTTTCCGCGGTGTTATTGTAAAACCATCTGTGACTGTGTCGTTCGGCTTCTAGCTATTCCCTTAGAAAAATACCGGTCATTCCCTTGGCATCTGTCCCTATAAAATGTACATTGCACAAAGTCATGATTGAAATGTACAGAGGAAATTACACATTCACCAAAAAGAAAGAAAGAAAAAAAGTCTGAGTGCTATTTTACAAGAGAAAGTGTGTACCATTCAATACATACAAAATGTTTTAAAATTGTACAGAAGTACCAAAGGCATTATGAGAGATTCTTTGGAGATGAAACGAAAGTGCAAAGAAGCCAAGGCAACGGAGCAAATGAAAGGAAGCAAAGCAGCAGCTGCCTTTGCTTTCGAAAGGACAACGAAACTTTCGTGCTCAGCCGAGCCCCAGATTTGTCCCTGCGGAGGCACCTGGACCCGCGCTGAGCGAGAACGGCCCGTCCCAGTGTGAAACTCACCTCTCAGGTCCTTGTCAGGACAAAAACATGAACCGTTTTTACCCTAATTAAGGCCGAATGAGCCAGATGCAGTTCTAAACCATGATAGATTCAACATACTCCAGCGATGGATGTACCCTTTGATAGGAACGTATTTGGGACTGAAGTGGCTCTTAGTTGACGATTTTAACTTTGGACCTTGAGATGAATTTCAGGCCAATGCAAAAATCTGATTGCTGTTTTTTCAATGGTGTCCAGCAGTATTTGACTGGAAAAGTTAGCTCTTCATGCCTTTGTTTATCTAAACACTGAAGGATAAGTTCTATCCAGTATAGATCTTATATATGTGAAAATCCGGGCAAAATTAAATCCTAGATGATTTATTTGATGAGAATAGTGAAATCCCTGTATAGGGGCAATTGGAGTCTGAGGGATGGCCTCTTCGGAAAATCAGATTTATTAGTTATAGCTTTCGTCATTTCTTTCATAACTTTAAAATAAAAAATGGGCCTTCGATGACTCTGTTCTTAAGTGTCTCTTAACTAGAGGGTTTTTTAAAATATGTAGGCAAAGGTAAGAGCAGGAGGAGCCTCTGCCCGGGCAGTAGCCCATTCAGGAGCGATGCCGTGTTTGTGGGTGACCGTGGCACTTGCCCATCAGCCACCAGAGCTGCCACCGGGGTCACCTGTCACAGCACCCACAGCTCTTGCCCTTGGCTCTCCGGTGGCACAGGACAACAGTGGCCACACGTCCTAGGAACGGGCTTTTTGGTTTGGACCGGGAATTGGCACTGACCGCTCTATTCTTTTGTTTGTTTGAAAGGAAGCCAAAGAAATGATTGTTTAAAGCAATTGCATCATTCTCCCACCTCCAAAAAACAGAACTTTTTTTCCCCATGCATTTCAGATGCAGCTTTATCTGTTTTAAAGCGTGTGCGCATTTGTTTGCATACGCATGCACATACAGCAATATGTATATGCATGTAGGCAAACAACATGCATACGCTTTTGCAGCCAAAGTTGTGTTGTCCTTTTATCTTGCAGGTAATGACAAAGATAAACTGTGAACTTCATTCAATCTGTACAGAATTTACAGTTCAGATGAACAGCAATGAAGAATATATAGAAGTACAGTAGTTGTTACGTATTTTCGGGCTGTGTGTGTTTTGCTCAGGTATTTTTTAAGTAACATTGCAGAAGCAATCTCACTTATTTTAGCTTCCTCGTAAAACCTGTTTAAAGAAGCAATCAAATGCAGTGTATTTCTTAACAAAACAAGATTTTCGTTTTCCTCTTTTCCCGGTTATGTTGAGTCGCATCACAAGCAAGGCAGGTAACACTTTGGTGTCTGTTCAACACACGTACCCTTATTCCATGTAGTGATACCTATCAGCATTTGGCATGTAATGTGCAATCTGTGCACAGTATATGTGGACAGTGTGCCAAAGTGACACTAAGCAAGATAAATTCCATAAATACAATGTCTATGCTGGAGAAACAGGAATATAGTTTTAGTGCGTGGTGCATTGTTGTATAAGAACAGTGGCACGCACCTATACAAATTACTGATGGAAGAATAAAACATTCATAAGAATAATTCATTGAATCTCCTAAAGCATTTGATATACCACGCAGCAACTGCAACTATGTTTAAAATCTGCTCTTGATTTAAAATAATAAAACCTTTGTCATTTATCAGCTATATTTTCTTTTGCTTCAACATTCCTGAAAGTCTCAGGTTCTCTACCCTGTGACTGAATTTTTTGAGAAAAGGTGAAGAAACTTGAAATTTTAGCATTTGGGTTTGGATGGTGGGGAAGAGTAACCAACACAGAAGGGTCTCCATCCTGCCTGCTGGTGGGAGTACATGATACTTTCAGCTCCAGGGGAGATGCTGGACCAATGTGGATAACCAGGCAGGACAGAAAAGACCTGTCACCAGATTTAATGACTTCTCCTCATGTCATCAGCAAGGCTGGACACGGTGTCTACAGAGATGCTTAAGGACTGAGCCCTCTATAGCCACATCTGTAATAAATCACTTTCATGAGCATCACTGCATATGTGAAATATTGGGTCATGGCCACTATGTTGGTCAGATTTAAGGAATTACCTTGAAATGCTGCTTCTACTCTTAACCAGAGGTGCCTGTGGCATGCTAAAATAAAGAGGCATTTTCTCGTCTTGGCTTACAAGTCTTGTACCAACCTTTTCTTGCAATGGGAAGGAGAGCGTCTCCTGAGGTCCACAGACATCAGTGTCAAATGAAGCTGAAATTCCAGGGGAAGCTTCACTGGCAGTGTGACATTCAGCCTTGTTTTTTGGGCCAGAGCCATCCAAACTGGAGAGTTTGGCATGGCCTATACCTGAAACCATTAACCCTGCCCCAAAATCATAGGCGGAACTGCAGGTGAAATCAAGCCTGAGCTTGGCACTGAGTTTGGGAAAGCTTTGCAGCTGCCTTTAGCTCAAGTTTCTCAGGATTAAGCAAACAGATGCTGCTTGAGCAATTCATCTGCAGTTGTATTTACAGGAGTTATGAGAGGGCAAGATGCTTCCAGGTTCACTGGCAGCTTTGGAAACAGCACAGCTTGGACCAGCTGCTTTCTGTTTCTCCCCAGTATCGAGCTGGAGCCTGGCAGTAAAGCCAGATGTGTAGACTGCTAATGGGGACTGGGGTCTCAAAAGCAGCTCTTGCTTCAGGGAACAAAAGCATAAACAGCGTTAGAGCCTGTAAGCTCTCCTCTGAGACATTCAGCTTGACAGAAAAACCAGAACGGAACCCTCATCCCTGTTTCACCACAAGCAGCTAAAGCCAAGGGGACAAACCCTGCCAGGGTGCTGTACAGAGGGGCAAAATCCATCCCTGCGCTGAAAAACTCCAGCAGAACAAACCAGGGATGTGTTGAGGCCACAGTGTCTCAATGAGGACACAAATAAATTGCCAATAAAAAGCAAAACTGTCATGCTAACAAAACATGAAGGCTTTCTGGTGTGTCTAGTAATGCCAGGCCAAAAGCAAATCTCAGAGCTGAGCTCTGGCATTACATCTTCACCTGTATATAGTTCAGACAAGGAAGGTGAGGATACAGGGCCAGTGTCATATGATGACAAATTATAGATTATGGCAGCAGTGCTAAGAGATACAAGAGACTGCAAACACCAGCAAGGTGGGAAAACTCTGAAGGCCTCATGAGTCTGGTATTACAGCGGGAAAACTGTGGCAAAACATTCATGGAGATATGAAGGCAGCTCAGTGCCTCACTGTAAGGAGAGTGAGAGATGCTCCCAAAAGAGAAGGAGATGGCACAGCTGCAGGGTCCCTGAGACCCCCAAGGGCTGTAGACAAAGGGAGTTGAAATTTCCAAAGAGGGTTTTCCAAAGTTTGGGAGTCACATTCTGCCCCCACCCCTCAGGCTGGGCTGCAGGCAAATGCACATGCAGAACTAAGCTGGATGCAGGTGAGAGAACCCTATGGGAATTCATACAGAAATACAGCAAGTCCCACACGTGTGGGTTCAAATGGCATCTCCTAAATGAAGATCAGGCCTCCATCCTTGGCACTGCCTGCTCCTCCAAACCCTCAAAAGGGGGGATGCTCTTCTTCAGAGGCATCTGGACGGAAAGGAGAGCGTTATACACAGCCAACACAATTCGTAATTTTTCTCCCCATGTACACATTTCAGTGAATCACAGGTACAAACATCTTTTTTTATCCCTTAGTTACAAGCAGTAGAAGGAGAGTTTGTGCATGCTGTACCAGAGGGATGGGGCAATGACCAGTCGCAGCAGGACAGACACTTGGTATAGCAGTGTTACCTACAGAAGCACGGCAGCACCCTACCTGATGGGCCACTGGGAGGAAAGTCTCTCCCAAAAACGATGCTTTTGGCAATGTTACCTCGTCAGGTACTACAGCAATCTGGGAGTGCAGATACAGCTGGAGCGTATGGCTGTCTACTCATCTCAGGCTGCATGCAGTAGCAGGCAAAATTGAGAGTACAGTCAGTGAGATAGTCTGGAAAGCACATTCATATGTTAAAGAGGACTTGGCTGCTCCTTCTGCAGCAGCCGCTCCTTGCTGCTACCTAAATTATAAGCGTGATTAATACTGTATCAAAAGATGGGTAATCCCCCTCCCTCTAGATGCTAATATAAGGCAAGCAGTATTCTGTCACTGGGGCATCAAACACTAAGATATACTAAAGAAGATTCCTATGCATTATTATTACCCTTATTATTAAAAAAAACCCCTACTGTTATTGTTAAAAAATACAGCGAACCCACGCCCTTACTCTAAGCAGATTTTGCTCTGTGATGCAAAAAAGTCAAGGTGTTTGTGTGCTAAAACCAAGAGTTTGCTTTTACGCCGCGGAGTAGCGATGACCCATGCAGGGCTCAGAGAGGGCTGCCACCGTCCCCCCCGTGCTACCACCCTCCACCTCGCAGCCTCTGTGTTACAGGTGAAGGAGCTTTTGTATCTGATTTCCTTGTTTCTGCCTCACGAAAAGGATGCTGATGAAAACAGAAGATGCTGACCCCCAGTGGGGAGAGAGGATGTGGGTGGGAGGACCACAGGGGTGCTGGGAGAAAGGGATGGAGGCTCAGGGCTCACTCAGCAAGGATGAAGAAACAGAAATTCTCAGCCTGCTCCTGGCCTTTTGAACATTACCAATAAAACACTCGCTGCTAAGGGTCTTTATATGGGATAACTCTGGGGCAAATTCCTTAGGAATCTCAGTTTCTCTTTTAATACTTGCATTTTGTTTTTAGCAATAATGTTGCTTTGACAACAGCGGTCTGAGGATAGAAAGGAAACGAGGTTTGCAGTAGCTCCCTCTTGAGAAAAATATGAGTAAATGTGTATTTCTTTTCTCTGATAACTGTTAGGAAGGGGAGCACTTGTATCTGAGGTGATGCTCTGGCTTCTCAAGTAGTTTATACAAACTTGTTCTAAAAATTTGCATAATTTAAAATCTTAAAAATCAAGTAAAAATGTAAAAATATACCTATTTATCTGTAAATAGCAATGGCCCTGCAGAATTCATTTGGATCTATTAAGTGGCATTTGAAACAAAATACATTTTTAGAAAACCTGATCTATCACATAGTCTGTCTAAAGAAATAGCATGGCTTTCTGAGCTGGCCAAGAAGTTTGTTTTCAGTGAGTTCCTTGACATTTTTGTTTTAAAAATTATCAATAAGAAGATGAGTCAACAAGGAAATTCACATACAAAATCTGCACTTGAGTAACATCAAAATCCCTTCCCAAATGTTGGGAAATTCGACTTATGGCTAGCACTGTGTTCCTGTATCACAGGGTCACTTGCCCAGAGATGGCAAGACCTCCAGTCACATCTCCTGTTGGAGACACCAACTCCTCAGGCAACTTGAACTCACACTTGGACTTGAAATGCCCAAAAACTGATCGTGGCTTCAGGTCCCACGCTCAGAAGTTGCTCCATCTCACAAGTGGGACCATTTGCGATATTTCTCTCCAGACCTAGACCCAGATCCTGAAAACAAATATCCAAAAGTTCCTTGGAGAGCAGGTCCCAGGCTCTAGTCCAAGGCCACGGCTCCATATTCAGCACAGATGTACCTCAAAACCAGGCTTTGGGCACCCCTGCAGCAGTTCAGGGTGACCTGCTGGAAATTTGGCTTTTGAACCTTCTTCAGTCCTCCCTGATCTCCTCTGTCCATGCTCAGCATCATCTAAAAGCTGTTTCTGTCCTCTGAAAAATACCGGATCAGACTTGGGAGGAGCAGGGGAGGAAAGACCAGCCCGAGAAAGGCTCAGCAGAGGGACAAAGTTTACCGGTCCGTCCTTTTAAAGGTCTTTATCTTTGGGACTGCCTTATTAGCAAAACAAAGCCAATTATTTTCTTTTAATCTAGTGGTTAAGACTTCTTTTGGGAGATTACCACCAGGTGTGTCGTACAGGCATAGGGGAATTGAAGGACTGAAAGTGAAGACTTTGCGGGGAGTATTGGACTGTGATTTAGGACAGGAATTAAAAGATTTATGTTAATAAGCAATGAAACCTTCAGTTAGAGCTGGCTTTGTTCCCATTCACACAGATACAAATCATTTCATGAAAACAAGTAACATTATTTGGAGTTAATTCAGGTATAAGTTAACTCAAAAATCCAAGTCGAGCCTTTTTGCCTGAATGAATGAGATGTGATGATTTATGGCTCAGTTGTGGATGCCAGAATTTCTTTGAAATAATGTCACAAATATAGCTGGAATCTTTCTTACACCTTCAAAAAAAAAAAAAAAAAGCCAATAGGGTTTTAAAATTAGGACATGATGAAAATTACATCCCACAAAAATTGTGCCTTGAAGTCCTGTTGACTTTGCCTCCTATCTTAAACACCAGTCATGTACCTGTGCTGCAATAGGACTGCATGACACCATCCTCATCCTCCTGCCTCTACATCATATCCTTGTGTACCAAATTTCCAGCAGGCCTCAAAAAGTAATTGCAAACAAATCAGATAATAAATCTTTGTTATCTCTGACTTGGAGCAAATTGGCAGCTGGCTGGAGCGATGCTGACTGTTGCCTCACCCAATGCCATTTCCATTCTTGTGGCCACTAGAAAACAGATGCCACCGAGTGTGATTTGGGACCTGCTGACATGTCTTGCCTTACCAGAGGAATTTTGCAACACACCAGGGGGAAATCTGCACAATTTGCAGCACAATTTGCAGCCATTTTGCATTCAAAGGTTTCTCTGTATGGAAGTCAAGGGCATCACTGGGTTCACTTTGCACAAAGAAATCTGGAGCCAAAAGGAGTTTGGGAGCACAAACAGAGAGGGAAAAATTGCAGGAGCCAACAAAAAAATGGATCAAATGGGAAAGAAAGGAACTAGAACGGCTGGAAGCCCTGGTTCCCACTAAGAAAAATGTTTTCCCTCCTGAATGGTGAAAAATGGCAGGAAAAATTGTGCAGAGCCTTTCCCCCAAGCCAAAATAGTCCTGGGTCTCCCCTAGTTGCTGCCTCTGGTCAAGCAAACAGGAGGAGAGGAGAAAAAACCTGATTTTCCTTTCACCCCAAGCAAGTCAATGCCCAGCCTCTCAAAGGCCACACAGAAATGAAGTTGCCACCTAAATATCCTTAAGAGGCTCTTGATAGAACACAGGGAAAATGTGTAGAGAGGGGCTTTGAAATCACAGACACAGCCCCAGCAGAAAACACAGGCGGGATTTGGGCTGTAGATGTGTGGAAGGGCTCAGCAGCACAATGCTGGCCATGGTGTCCCAGCCCTAGAGATGGATCACAAACACACTTTTCCTGATCCACCCCCTTGCAAAATACCACCCCAACCAACCTATCCATGTAAAGGGTCACTTTGCGACTTCCTTTTGGTCCCAAATGAAACTTTGAGCATCACTTTTCCCCTTGCCTTCCCCCAGCTGAACACGCTGCTGAGGTTCCCAGTAAAAACACAAAGATCTTTCCAAGAGAAAGGACTTTAACAACAACGAAACGGGGCAGACCTTGATTGGCACAACTTGTGGGCAAGCACAGGTAAGAGGCTTCTAAAAGACCATGAAGAAACAAAGAAGCACCTCTTAACTCAGCTTGAGGGATTCAAACAAAACTGAAGGATGTCCCGAGAACATGGGTGTGAGATTCTTGGCAGGGCAGAAGAAGAAAGGGAAGATTTTCACGGGGCATAGCGTGTGCAAAAGTGTTCAGGCACAATGCAAACGGTAAGAAAAGTGCCCACTCTGACCAACAAGGCTTCAAGAGTATGGAGCTCAGCACTTAACTCGCAGCAACGCGGGGACCACGGCATCTTGCGTATCCACCCTCAACCTTTGCGTGGTGACTGTGACCCAACAACAGCACTGTTGGCCACCAGAATGGCTTCACAGAGTGGCAGCCCCTCCAGAGGGGTTGCCTTTGGTTTGCCTTTGCTTCCAAAGCACCTCTAGGTCCATTTTCAATGGGAGGAGAGATAATTAAATATAATACATGGTTTAGAACATAAAATCCCAGCCCCATAGACTCTTGTCCTCCTTCTCTGTCTCATTTCTCTGCCCTGTGGGTTGTTTCTCTTTTTGCACTCAACCTCATATTTCGGAGTTTTTCAGTTTCCTAAGATGGGACAATTTCCAAAACGTTCTGGTTCAGAGCAGCATCCTAACCTGTCCCACTTTGAGGCCACATCTTCTGCTCATGCAAATATTCAAGCCACCATCCCACTCCTCCAGTGGCCCACGCAATATTTCCATGTATTATATTGAAATTATGCCACCTTCCTGACGGTTAATGAGAAATCACAGAGTAACAACCCCGCTGTAATTACATGTGACCTGAAATCTAAGTCAGAAACAAATGTGTTCATTCTGTGACTCCAAGATACCTAAAAGTGTAATTACCAGTGCTGTTGGCAGTTCCCATCTAACACTTGTCAGCCACCAGTTACTGTGACTTCCAAAAGCCCTGGCCAAGTGATTTATTCCTGTCCCAGACTTCTGAAGATTCCCAAGAAATGCAAATCGCCTACCCTGCACCATGAAATAATTTCACCTAATGATCTTAGAAAGAGAGTATGAAAGAAATCTGGACTCCACGGCTCCAGTTCGCTCACCACCGTGACCTCTTCCACAAATGCAGGCTCGGACCTGCTCTTTCCCCCCCACACACAGAGTAAGCTGCAAAAAAGTTATCTGCCAGCTAAGGATGTCCTATAGAAGGAGGAAAACCTTAGCTGTCGATCTCCTTGAGAAGTTCGATGCGTGGACAGCTGGCGCGGACAGGTGCCAGCGCTCGGACGTGGCTCAGCGGCTGCGAGAAGGTTTCACTGCCTGGGGGCTGACCAGCCCATGTCACTGAAGGGTCCCTCACCCGTGGCCGACCTGGGAGGAGGACCGCAGGGCGTGCAGAGGTCAGAATCGGTGTCTGATTCTCCTTCTGCAATGTAGGGTCTGATTTTGGCCACGGCTGCATAGCAACCGTTGTTAAGGATGTCCAAATTCTCTTTGGACTGCGAGATGCTAAAGCCGCTGAAAGAGCGCTCCAGTTCCTCGTGGTCTACTGAGGGGATGGAGATGGACGTGTCGCTGTCTCTCAGGGCACTCTCGTGGTGTTTGGTTGTAATGTCTTCGTTCCTCAGGTACTCTGCGCTCGCCCTGTGCCCGCCGCTGTACGCTGACAAGGAGCGCTCGTGGGACGGAGGAGGTGGGATGCGGACAAGTGAGCCGGGGTCTCCGATGGGCGACGAGCCATGGCTTTGCCGCTGGTAGACCTGCTGCTGGCACGACGTCGAGGGTGGGCATGTGTTGGTTGGGGCTGGCGGGGCAGAGAAGTTCTTCTGCCCCATGGAGCTGGTGGACCTGATGATCTTGATGATGCAGCCGTTCTTGTCAATGTGCTCCCGGCTGTCTTCGGGGCTGTGGTAGGGAGGTGCTGGGTCTGGTTCTTTGGACCCAAAATAAGCCTCCGTCTCCGTTGGTGGGATGCCCATCCGCTGCATGTAAATGTTCACCAGGAAGTCCAGCTTCTTCTCCATTGACTGAACCTGCAAAACATCATAGTTCCAGTGCTACACATTGCATGTTGGTTGAAGCAAATTAACATCCTGAGTAGAAGCAAGTTCCAACCCATCCGGGCACAAGTGTGGGGCTGGGCTTCATAGATGATCTCTGCCTACACCAAACTGAAACTTTCAGTAGATATTTAGTTGTTCTGTTCTAACAGAACCTCTTAATTTTCCATCTTTTTATGGGTTTTACTTAAGTTCCTATAACCTTTTTGCCATGCACTAAGTTCCAGGAAAGCTGGGGCACACTCACATCCTTCCAGTGGCTTTCGGCTCCTTACTGGGTTTGGCACTTGTCATGGGGATTTCTGAATCTTATCCTCTAGGAAGGCTTCCATCTTCAGGAAGGATAGCACCTACGGCAGCCAGGCTCACGGACACATTTGAAACACCTCTACTATGGTGGCAAAGAAACCAACGTGCCATTTTGAAAAATAATGCAGACTTTTGGTAAACTCACTAAAAAAGAAAGTCTATATGTCACAAACTCCAAAGTACCTGTTTTGAAAGTAGTACTTAGGCTTCTAAGACATTTAGTGCCCTTTCATAACATCCACTTTGTTTCTTTTTCAAAAGATTCTTAGCTCTTTTTTTATTCCTAAATGGTAATGTCCCACTGCGGAAAAATAAAATGAAAAAAACACCACAATGTATGCAACTCCCTCTGATAAGAACCCCCTTCTGACCCAATATACCTGTTTTTCAACTTTTCCAAGCCTGCCCATCATGCTGGGGTCTTCAGGCAGCTCCCCCTCCACAGGTCCTTTGGTCCGATCCTTGTCGGTCATGGAGGATCCTCTCCCAACGATCTGGTCAACTCTACCGGGATCAGAAAATCCCCCCCAGCCCCAGAAAAGGACCTGGAGTCAGTTGGAGGCAGCAGGCGAGGAAAGTTCCGCTCCTCACGCCTCCGTGGGACAAAGCAACGTCCTCGCTCCCAACTAACACCCCAAATTACTCACAGATACACGGTGGCGCTGAAGTGTTAATTCAGATGCAAAAATTCAGAGCAGGATTAGCAGAGTTTGAAATTATCCATTTCTGTTTATACAGATAAAACCTGGCACATTATGCACAGTAAGTTTACCCGCTGCAAAGAATTTCTTTAACTGGCTTTCTTCCAAACCAATTAACTTCTTATTTGTATTCAGAAATTACTATTTTTGGGGAAGATCAAGTTTTCTGTCTAGCATTTGTCAAGGGGATTTTTTGCAGTCTCTGCAGCAGTTTCCTCCCCTCAATGCAAATGTAAGTGTGTAATTCTCATGTCCACAAAAATGAGCTGCTTGCCTTAAACCAAACAGGTGTAGTGCTAACTGTGTCAGCTGAATTACATCAAGGCTGAATTTGGTCATAACTCACCAAACGCTACCAAATTGTCTCAACACTACTGCAGTTCACACCTGGATCCTGAAATGTTTCCCATTAGCAGGGCTCCAAACTGGTAACAGCAGAGGATACTCCTGCCAAATCAGCACCTAAAGCCACTGGGCACGTTATTTGGCACTGAATTCTTTACACACATTACTTTTGCGACTCCTCGTTCCCAGTCTAGAAACACCTGGGTTGATATATAGCTCAATATGTAGAGGAAGGAGGAGGGCAGAGCCAGTTTGGAATCTGGAAGTCAATTTTATTTGAGACATCTTATAAATTTTCATCAATTAAATTTTCTAGAGAGCAAACACCAGAGCTTCTTGATCCTTCAAAAATCGGGGGAGCAACTCAGTTTTGGAATAACTTCTTAATGGCAGCCCAGTTCAGAACCCAATCGTACGCCAGGCAAACTTTACTCTTGCATAATGCACCAAACATAAGGGTGGCAGGGGAAAAGAAGGGTTAATTAATCTGACTGAAACCAAGTTGAGGTATCTTGAGCGGAAAACTCAAAATGCTTCTTACGCAGTTCTGCCGTGTGGGTCCATGCACCAGGAGGAAAAGGAAGGAGCTGAACAGAGACACACATGGGAAAATGAACAAACAAACAAAAACCAAGGAAAGGAATGAGATGTGAGGCTATTTGCAACACAAGAGCCATCTGTTTTCTTTACATTTGAACAGGGACTCAATACATACGTTGGCTGTTGACATTAAGGGACAGATATAAGTGGGTATGGACCAGTGTGGCTCCCTTGGCTTATATTAGAGCACCAGCAGTTTACAGCATCAGAAGATCTGGGTCAAAGAGATGAAGTGGATGAACACATCACACCAAAGACAGAAAATATAAGCCAACAATTATTTTAGACTTTGTCTTTGATCCCAGAAGGTACTTCATTTGGGCAGGGATGTGACAGAATCCTGTTCTGTTTAAAAAAAGTCCAGTTCGATCCTTTGCTTAGCAATATAAGCACAGGAGTACAAGGAGCACCAAGTGCTATAATTACAAGTCTGAGGAATATGCATGCCTTATTTCTCTCTTGTAATAGGAGAAGCAAATTATTGACATGTACAGGAACTCCCCACAAGGGATGCAATTACTGACATGACATACAGCACAAGAAATCCTACGACAATGTTGTTACCATGTAAGCAAAGAGGTATTAAATCAGATACCTCGGGCTACCTTGGTTTGGAATCACAAGTCAAGGCGTAGTACAGCCACTGTACGAACTCCTCTCCTGTATGCACAAGCAAGTAGACTAGTAAAACAATGAACATGCATTTAAAGAGGCCCAAAGTCTAAATGCTACTGAATATTGCGGAAGGCCAAGAACAATCAGGGTGCCCTATCCTCGTGTCCTGTCTAGCACAGCACTAACACTGAAATACGTCCACTAATGGAAACGAGATATCCTTCAACAATTGCTTTGTAGAGCGGGGAGGGAGGACAGACTAACACAGAGAGGAAAACTGAACATTGCCATGCTGTGGTGTATTGTAAGAGCAGAGATAGTCTTGTGCAACCCTATTTCTAGTCTTGCAGAAATTGGAGGAGGACTTTGCTCTCTTCCTTGTCCTTACAAGAAGAGCTACCCAGTAAGTGAAGCTCACACGACGCACGTGAAGCGCAGGAGGCCACATGGCATGTCACAGATGGAGTGGTACCCAGCATCGTATAGAAGAGCACTGACTTCTGTCACCTTCGGGCTGGACACAACTCACCTGTAGACCTGCTGTGATTTGAAAGCAGGACTGATGTACTTCACAGAGCTCACCCCTGAAGCATTCTGAAGCCCTTGCCTACATTCCATCAATGCTAGAGCCCAGGAGAATTCCTGCTTGGTTCATTCCCTTCATGTCTATACTTTAACACAGTCCTGACTCCTGGTGGTCATCTTGCCCAGCTCTGAGAAACCAGAGATCCCGATGTCACCTGGTAGGCAGGGTCAGCGTGGAGCACAGCACAGTGGGCAGCTCTGGGCCACCGACTGCAGTGCAGAGAGGGGAGAAGAAGGTGAACCAAGCCCTTCTCTCTTGATGGAAGACACCAGGTTCAAGGTCTCCCACCCCTTTGTTTCCCATGGCAGAGGTCAGGCCAGGGGAGAGCGCTCCTACCCTGAGCAAAGTGCAGAGATTTCCTTTGTGCCTTATTTGATGCAAGAGAAGAGAGAAATTTCCTCAGGAGCTCCCAGCCCACCTGTGCCACTGAGCACCGCAAAGAGCAGAAGGTCCTTTAAGCCATTGTAAGACTTCGAGGTTTTGTCTAAATTGAGCTGCAAAGCTCAGAAGATGAAGAAGAGAGAGAACATATTCCACCTTTGCAAGCAGAGTGGGATAGCATGTACCTTTACTGCGTGACAAGGGACCACGAATCTCCTCAGTTGCCAAACCCCACTTCTGCGCTACATCCCTTGGGGACCATGCGCCTTCCCAACGCTTGTCCTGGCTGTGTCAACTACATGGGTGGAGGGAAGAATCCAGCTGAGGCTTTGGAAGAGTCAGCCCTGTATTTTTCCCTGTGTGGCAGAAGAGGATTCAGAGATTTCTAATGATACATGACAAACTGTGCCATCTGCTGTCCCTGACAGGCTCTGCTGGGTCTCAGTTTGGGAGCGAGAGAGAAAGGGGATTGCTCTTTAAAGTGAATTTGGATATCTTTCCTTCTTTCTAATGATACAAAAAAAAAGGAAAGTCTCGCATCAGCCACAGTGCAGGTTTTCTCATGCTTCATTATGCTTCATGCTAACAGTGCATGCAAAGAGGTGTAATATGTCACCCTCGGGCCAGAAGCAGACATCAAAAGGTCAAACGGCTCAAATGAGATAAAAATGAAGTGTTTGGGAATATATATTCAATTTTTTTTTCATTATCTTTTATAATTTTTGTACGTAATCCAGGCATTGAAGCCAAACCCCCTTCATCCATGTCACAGGACTGGCTACTTACCTCTTCATTTAGCAATAAAGTTTGCCCTTGCCTAAAAATCACAGCTGAGGTTGCACCTATTGCATGTTTAATCAGCTGATTAGGGGAATTTCAGCCAAATTGCCTGTGTGTACAGCACGGAGCAAACAACCTCAGCCAAACCACAGTGTGGACATCCACTGATAACCAGCTGCCTTTGCTGGGAGCTCCATGCAGAAAACTTGAGGCTGAGCTGAGCTTCACAATACAACCCACGGGGTTCGGATATCTCATGGGACATCACTCTGTTTTGTTTCTCTTCCTTCACTGGGTGTTTTCATATGATCTGGGCAGCATTTGGCTAAAACAGGGGTGTGCAGGCTAAAAAGGTGTCTGTGGGAGGATGCAGATGCCAAAAATTAGGCAGAGCATAAGCCTTTTAACGGGTGGGAGCAGAGATTTCAGCAGCTTTCTGTGCTCTGCTACTTTCTGGAGCCTCTTAGGCACAGCTCGACAATGAACAAATGAGATAATTCATTTCAAAAGGTAGTAATTATTAAAAAAAAAAAAAAGTCTTAATGTCCAAGGAGCCTAGGGGGCATGTGTGAACAGATTTTTTTATCTGGCCATCAGTATTAGAAATTGTAAAAATAGGGGATGGGAGGGGAAGTTATTACCATTAAGCTGATATAGCAACAGATCTGGAGTGGATAAAATAAACATCCCAGTTTGAGGCCTCCTCCCCATCTATCAGCTTTTCTGTGTACAAGGCACAAGCTTTCACGTGAAAATCTTGCCTCTCGTGAAGGCTTGTTGCACACTTAATATTATAGGTTTAATACAACAAAATCCATTTGAATATGTATTTTTAGTACAAAATCAAAATGTTGCTGAAGATAAGAAAGTTATTTCATTTTTAAAAACTAGTTTTGGGCCTCATCATTCGGAAAGGAGGAGAAAGGGAAAAAAGGTTTTTCTGAGGGCATCTTTTTTCCAAGCATAAAGCTTGAGGCTTCTGGAAAATTCTTTTTTTTTTTTTTTTTAAATCTTTCAGCTAGCTGAATGGGGAAAAGCAAGCTTTCAATATTCCTTTTACTCACATTCCTCTAGTGAGGATTACTCAGAGCAGCTTAAATAAAAATCAAGATATTTGTCATGTATCAGCTCTTAGGGAGGACAAATATATTGAGGAAGAAAAAGATATTTGAGGCTAAGCTTGTTGCATATAAAAATCATCTACTATTTGTGCATGGAAAATGACTTTCTGGCAAATATTTACACCTGCCTTGGGCTCTGGTGGTCTCAATACAAGGTGAAAATAGAGCTCAGCTCATGGCCCTGCTGACCAGACCTCAGGATGCCCTAAAACGGGCACTTTACTGAAAATATGTTCCTCATGGCATCAGCTTCAGGTTTTACCTACAGAGAGAACTTCATAGGGACAATGAGAAAAGTCTCGCAGCGTGACTGAGGGCTGGGTTTGACTCCTGCTCTTCTTTTTGCTTGCAAAATCAGGATTTTTATTTTATTTTATAATCTAAGTCCTATGTTTGTAATATTTTAACACATTTTTCCCCCATGGTTGATAGAGTTGCATCAACAAGAAAAAGAGCCCACTGTGTTCATGGGTCTGAAACACTTCATTCTTACTTTGCCCACTGAAGTAAACTCATCTCATAGTGCAATGAGCTGCAGTGTTTAATCTTTCAGAAAGGAGATCATTCAGTTTACATTGGCTTTGTGGGTAAATATTTCACCTTTTACATTTGAAGACAGCCTGATAAAATATCAGATTTTTAGAAAGATAGAATTTTGCTTTCTAACACCTAGAAGAAGACTGAAAATAGAAAATACATTAGCTGAAGAAACTGATGGTTATTGATGACTCTATGAATGTCCCTTTTTTGTTTTGTTTTGTTTTTTTCCTTTGGCTTGCCTGGTGTGAAAGCTCATTACTGAAAATAAATCAGAGCATCCCCAGAGTAGCAAACCCTTCTGAGTTGTGATTTAGCAAGCTGCACCACTAAATAATAAATGCCGTCATATAACTGGCATGAAAGGGGTTTGACATTAAGCAAATGAAAAAAATCCAGAGAAAGCGGCGTTTTGGTGAATCCTAACCTAGGCGAGTATTGGGGAGATTCTTTGGAAGAATACATGGGTCCTTTGGTTGGATACTTCTTATGCCGGGGAGTTGAAGGGGGCGGGGGACCCACAATCATATCTATCCTGGCAAAGTAAATAAGAAAAAAAGACACGAGCAAAATGCATAATGAAGCAACACGTAGAGAAAAGTTGGTCAGAAAAGTTGCAGAAAGAAACAACTGAAAACCAGAACAACAGAGAGACAGAAAGAGAGAGAAGTTGAAAATATATTCCACTGGAAACAGAAGGTTCTGTCCTACCACCTGGTTGTTGGTGAAAGCCAGAGTCTCACCCACCCCGGGGACAAATTTGGAGATTTAGGCACCACTGAAAAATCATTGGGAGATCTCCCCACCCCAGAGAGAATAGGCAACATGCTTTACCCTCTGGAATATATTTGCATACGTGTAGCAATATCCCATTGAGGTGATTGGATATTAAACAACATAAATCAATTCTCCTTTCAGTTCCACTGCCTGATAACAAACACATCCTCAGCTAGGTCAGAAAAGCACGAGCCGTTGAGGTCAGAGAGAGACGCTGTGGGATTGTACGGCTCAATGAATGGAGACATCCATGGTTGGCAAGGTGTCAGGATGAGACACGAGACAGTGAGAACACAACACTGAAAAAAGCACATTACAGACACACCACAGTGACAGAGGCATTAATGATTAGAGAGGAAAGTGCATGTAAACACCCCAGAAATTTGCTGGAATGCAGCTTTCATCCACCAAAGCCCTGGCTACGGGAGGCCACAGCCAGCCCTGAGCTGAGCTGGCAGGGAGAACACAGTGCTTTGATTGCTGAAGGGAAATAAAAATATCTGTTCTTTGATTCAACCCCTGACAGGCCCCCTGGGCTTTATCACATTGGTGCACTGTACTTCTGGTACCAGTCGGTCATGTCCCAACATTGGCCATGGCCACCCCAGGCACAAGTCTACAGGGTGGCCCTTCCAGTTGTACTGGGCAGGTGACCAGCCATGGGACCTCTTGGTGCCCACCTGGTTGTGATGATGAGTCCCTCAAAGGATGACCCCAAGGGGGTCTGCTCGCGTCACCGTCACTGGTGTCCCGCTCACTGGGGACAGTGAAACCAGTAAAGATGCCTGGTAGGCCTGGATCCCAAATCCAGCTAATTCACACTTTCGAAGCAGCTCCTGGTCCTCCTGACGTCCCTGCACTGGGGTGGATAGCCTAGTCCAGCCTCAGGAACCTCAGCCTCCCAGTCCCATGGGTACAGCAAAGAGGAGAATTCTGTTTGGTCTTTGAGAGGTGCCATTCCTTGCCCCAGTCCCCCAAAATCAGCCAACCAAGCCTCTTTATGTTTGCAGCACTTCACCTTGAAGGATTGACGATGGGAGATTTGGGTGGGTGGTGAGACAATCTGACACACCAGCTCGGGGGGTTGAGAACTCAGGTGTCCCACCTGGAGCCAGTGGAGATGACAGCCTCGATGGCTCACTACGCACCACGGAGGCAGCCTGGAAGCCTCATGTTTCAGGTTTTTAAAGTTAGGAAATATAAACCTCCTTCTCTTCTTCCCTCTCCAGATTCAGCTACATATCTTGGATCTATAATCATTGAATTCGTACCGAATGGGTGTGAGAGGCTCAAAGAGAGGAAATTCTCCAGAATACTTTGGTCTCCATTGCAATGGAGAATTTATCTTCTGGCTGCATATCTGGAAATGGGAAATGCACAGCGTGCAGCAACACTGCAAAAGCATCCTCTGCTGCTTGAACATCAAAAATAGCACACTTAAAATGGTCTCTGAGAGATTAATGGGAGAAGAGAGATTCCTCTTTTACCTAAGACAATTTCTTGTTCCATTCTTGGGGTTCATATTAGCTCTTCGCACACTCAAACACTTCTCTTTTTTCACATTAGGTGACTCTACCAGGCACCTAGATGGGTTTGAAATTAAAGGAAAACTTCCCCAATGGCTTCCAGAGGAAGCTGGGCTGCCACAGCCATCAAGAGAAATACTTTTATTCTCCAACTGTAAAAGTAAATAGTAAATTATTTTGACTGGAGACAGCCTATGGACAAGCTCTGCCTCTGTTCTGGGTGTCCTTCGAGTTCAGCAGAACCAGGGCTACTTCTGCTGAGCCGACATAACCGGAGGGTATTGGGGATTTGGGGTTCGGTTTTCAATGTGGGACATCAGGGCTGAGGGAGGAGTGGCCAGACAAAAAGGTTTGGCTCAGATCTTCTGTTCAGGGGACCAAATTCATCTGAGGTGATCGTAGCAGAAAATGAAATTTTAAATGCTCTTCTCTGTTCCATTTGTCCCTTTTTCACATTTCTTTCCCTACTAAGACTAACTCACCTCCCCTTAAAATTTGAGTGCAGAGGCTGAAATGCTGCTTGGCTAAACCCCCCTGCATGTATTTTTGGCAGACTGTGCCATCTGAGGAGGGATTTCTCCTCCAACAGCATCCCGACAGTGGGACGGAGCCGCTGCTTCCCCACCGCCCTGCAGCAGCAGGGTCATGACCAGCACACCAAGTTTTATTCTGTATCGCTCCCAGAAAGGTACCAAATTAGCCATATTAGCCTTAAAACAGAGTCTCCAAACCTTTGCTATCCTGCCAGGAGGACCAGAGAGATATGCCTATTATATACTATAATAACTATATATGTATGTTACCTATTATATACTACAATGACAGAAACTCTCAAAATAAAGTGGAAGGATGAGCTGTGATTTTTGTGGGTATGTCCTGGGGCAGTAAGGCAGTTTTAGTGGTAAAACATCCCTAATTTGCAGTCCCTGTCCTGCTCATGCCTGTGGTTTCCAGCCACAAGCATCAATGTTTTCCTTGAGGTTTTCCCTTCGGAAGAAAAATAACTTGTAGCTACAAAGGAAAGTGTCTCTCTCCTGGCAATAGCCCCACGATGAACAAAAAACAGTGAAAAAAAGGAAGCAAAGAGAGGGGTCTCTTGCCTGGCCTGAAGGTTTTTAATCCGGGAGAGCATGTCCAGGTGACCAGCAGAATATTGCTCAATGACATCCATCACGTCGTAGGGCCGAAGGCTCTCCTTAAACTTGCGCTTGGAGACGAGAAATCTCATAATGCTGCGGGAGATGGAGAGGAAAGGGAAAATAGAGTCTCTGGGCTGCAGCCTGACCTGCTTCGTGGCAGATAAAAAACAACTCAGGGAGCTGCTTTGGAAGGAAAAATGGAACAAATCCCAACCCTGCAGGTTTGGGAAAGAATGTGGCAATAGGGGAGGGGAAAGGGATTGCGGGGGCTGGTGACCGAAGCCCCGTCTGTGACAGGAGATCCCTGCTGTCCCTTGGACTATCAGCTACGCGAGCATCCTCTCTGCACTGCTTTTATAAATGTCAGCATTAAATCCCAGAGCTGGTGAGAATGATCATTTGGCTGCATCCCTGCAGGGGATTTTCCTGTTCCTCTGTTTATTCCTTCCCTCAGCAAAAACTGCCTTTTCTGGCAGAATTTTCTGTGAAGGAGGGCAGGACACCCAGGAGAAAATCAGCCCGCAGCATAGACATTTCAGCATTTGCCACCTCTGCTTGGACTTTATATTTCTTTTTTTTCCCTATTATTTATCTTTCTGGATCTCTTTCCCCCTCTCCCTCTCTTACCACACGGCCCTGATGCTGACTTTCAGTCCCGGTGTCAAATCTTCCGTCACAAACTCGCAGTTGCAGCTTTTGTTCTCATCAGGAATGTCTTCTCCAGGGAGACTTGCTTCTGGGTTTGGGAGAGGGAGGAATAAAGACAACGCGTTACTCTTTCCTGTGCAAGGGAGGGCGAGCTGGATCACAAACAGCAATCCCGGGGGAAGCAGCAGAGATATCTTTGCGGAGCATCCTGATGGGAGCATTTCCCAAGATGTGCTAAGGTGACACCCAGCAATGCCAACTGTAGCTCTCACCCATCTCTCGATGCCCCATCCCTGGAGACATCCCAGGCCAGGCTGGACGGGGCTCTGAGCAACCTGAGCTGGTGCAGATGTCCCTGCCCATGGCAGGGGTGGCACTGGCTGGGCTGGGAAGTTCCCTTCCAACCCAAAAAATTCTATGATTCTATGACTTCCTCCTTTCCCCATCCCTATATACATAAAGTCTCCTTTATTTTACTAACTTCTTTAATTCCTACTTGAATATGGATAGATGTAGTAGTTTCACCTATGTTGAAGTTCATATTAATGAATATACTTGCTTCTAAATCATGGAATCATGGAATGTCCTGAGTTGGAAGGGAAACACAAGAATCATCAAGTCCAACTCGGGACTTTGTTCTCTGCATCATGAAGTTAAAAGCAATTTAAATATTCTGCATAATAAGGGCTCTAAAATTTCATACTAGTAGATGTGCTAGTGTTGAATTCAAATTTATGTGGAATGTTATTAGAAGCTTTCCAGACAAAAGCCACCGTTTTCTGTTGAGATCAGGCATCGTCCTTCTAGCAGCTGTATATCAAGTTTGTTAACAATTGGACTCATGATCTTAAAGGTCTTTTCCAATCAAAACAATTCTATGATTGTATATACATTATCGTGGGTGTCAGCGGGGGTTTTCTTATCTCTTATTATAGCCCACGCTAAAGGACTGCAAGGGGAAGGAGACCTATGGAAGGACCCTGGCTGGCACCTTCTTAGGTGTGGAGGAAGAGGATGTCAGGGCCAGCCAGGGATTTGGGTTCCGGCACATCACCCCAGGTCCTCACCTTCTGAGTTTTGCCGCGACGCTGCTCCCTTGATGCGGAAAGCTTGGCGGGCTCGGCTGCGGTCTCCGAAGCTCCAGCTCTTGGGCACCTTGCTGGGGCTGTCCTCGATGCTCTGGTCAGCGCTGGGGGACCTCCGGATGCCCTGAGCCTGTGGAGAGCCTTTCCCTTTGGTGCCAGCACCGCGGGGACTGGAGAAGACACGATCTTTCAAACTGACCTTCTGACTGTTCAGAGAAACACGTTGAAACAAAGACAAAAAGGAGACAGCAGGAGGAGTCATTCTGGAAACCACGCAGTCCTTCCCCACCAGCCATTAGAAACCAAGAGCACTTCCAAGCAGCAGTGAGATGGAGTTTTGCTGTTGGCTTTTTTTTTTTTTTAATATATATATATATTTATTTTCTTTTTTTTTTTTTTTAAAGAAATCTTGTAGAAATGTTTAAATGTTTTCGCCATAATGAGTGAAATGGGAATGATTATTAAGAGAGATAAGATAATGAAGACTTAAACAGGAGCCCCTCGTGGGATGCCAGGGCTGGCGGGACAGAATGACGTCAAACAATGAGGTTACGATTCCTTAAATCACTGATCGGCTCCGATCACGAGCGAGGAAGCTTTTCTTTCACAACCACCTTCCTTAGCCCTAGATCTAATAAGAAAATACAAATAAAAAGACCTTTATCTTAAACTTTTAACTTTCTTGGCAACACTTCATTTGTGGTGCTCAGACCTGTCCTCTCCCTTTCTTCAGCTCCTGTATTTCCTCCCTCTTAAAACACGATCTGCCCTTTTTACATATTCCAAAGAGTTCCTCTTTTTGCAGTCATATATTCAAAGACTTAAATACCAACACTTCAGTATGCAACTCCTTTGTACTCTATAGTTTCAGTCTAAAAGCTAACTACCATCTATCCGCAACTCTGCTATGAGTGTCATAAACATGCAAAGCAAAATTTTACAGAATATAGCATTTTATTGCTGTTTTTTCTCTTAGAATGCCATTTCTTCAAAATCTCGTAATTATGGTTTGAAAAGAAGATCTCTCCAGAAGCAGAGATGATCGCACTGATAAATGGTCTGCTGACCCAGCTCTATTTTCCAAATTATGAAATTTTTTATTAAAAACTTTCACCCAAATGAAGTTGATGAATTTTCACACTAAAATTGCAAAACAAAAAGATTCTGTGAATCTTTATGAAAGCGCAAACTTTATAGAGGCAGCATTGGCGAAACCAAACTGCAAATAGTTTTGGATAATTTGATATTTTCTGAATAGCAACTGATTATTAAAATACACTAACAGAGATTAGACAGCCAGTGCAAGGCACTTGCACAGGTAGCTAACATTTTATATACAGGTGAATCAAAACAGAGTAAAACCTCAAATGTAATTCCAGATACCCTGTACCACTGCAGCAGCCACTTATCATTTTGCTGCAAATGCTCTGACTTAATTTGCAAGAAGAACATGGCAGGAATTTCAATTTCTACATAAGATTTCCAGATTATCAGCCAAAGACCTGGGGGTTTTTTTGTCTGTCAGCAGCTTCACCTTAAAACTCAGGATCAAATGATTTTCCTGAGCATTCAAAACTGGCACGAGGTTCTTCAATCAGAGTTTAGTTGCTGATACTTGAAGCAAAACAAAATGCAACTCCCTCTTCCCCAGCTGGATCTTGCTGACAGGAACAGACATGCGTTTTTGTCAGTAAAGGAAGAAAACATCACTCGGAGACACACAGGGAGCAGATTTGTTGACTAAGTAGGTGCTATTTTTACAAAGTCACTTTACATTGTGAAATGCTGAACATTTACAGGGAGAGAAAGGTGCTTGGGCAGCATTTTCTGACTAGCACAGTGGGATCCCGCGAACGGGGAGCAAGGGGATCTGTGGCCATTGGCTGGGCAACAATTTTGAGTTAAAAGATACGTTTGAGAGAAAATAAAATTTGTTCATGACCGAGTTAGAAAAAGCAGAATTAATCCAATTAACACTGCGTTTTTAATTCAGGTAAGTGCTAGAGATTTCCTTGCCAGCGTGCTGCCCACCAGCCTGGCCAAAAGCCGTGGGACCAACCAATATTCAGCAGAACTGAAAATCAGATCAGAGGTACAAACCCGCAGGAATCTGGGAACAAGCGTGTGCCTAAATACGTTTCTGGATGTAAGCCTTAGTCACTAATGCTACCGAAATCATCGCACATAATGAGCCAAAGGTTTAAAAGCAATTCTCATTCTGTGTTTCTTGGATTAGAAATCAGATTAAAATTTTATTTGTCATTTGATCCTAAATCACAATAAATGTGCTGCAAATGTTTGCCAGAATCATCATAAAAGGCAAAAAAGGAAGCGTTGAACTCAGTGAGGAACACGAGCAAAGAGTTTCAAGGCTGACGGCATGAGGTGCAACACTTCTACACAGTAAAAATCGCTTAGAAATCTGATGAGCAATTAAGATATGGATGGGTCTTGTTCCTGAGTACTCACTACTCAGAAAAAAGCCTGACACCTGATGTAACTTCTCTGTTTTAACACAGACGATATGAAACGATATGAACAATTAATGCATTTTTCCTTCTGCCATGCAATTCTCTCATTGGAAATGACATCTGGAATCACATGCAAGTACAATTCCTGCAGAGGAGGATGCTGTTGGGGTCTGCAGGAGCTGGCAGGAAAGAGCCCAAAAGAAACATAGACACTTATAGAGATATACATAGTCAGCTAATCCAAGATCACGTTCTTAATCAACCAGAAAGTCATGCAGAGTGACGCAGTGTCTCAGAGAAGTGGTGTTTCGCTGTCACTCAAGCAGATGGTAAATGAGCCTCTGTTTGGTGGAAGGTGTATGAGTTGGTGACACGAACACAAGGAAAGCACTGACCCAGCCACACACCACGACACCAACTGAAGCTTGTGAGCGTGACATCTAAGGGTGGTGTGAGCGTGGGGCAGGAGCCCTGCTCGGTCCAGGGGAAAGGGAAAGAAAACTGTGGCTTTACAACCGGAGACAAAGATCATGGAAAGCTGGAACAGCATAATGGGCCATGCTTCAGTTTCTGGATCTTCAAAACCACTTGCAGTTGGCATCCATTAAAAACATACTTGGCAACGAAAAAAGTTTAAGGTTTCCAGGCTGACTTTTAGGGACGGTTTACAAAACTTTCAGCTTTTGACTTGAGTTTAACAGAAGTTGAGTTGACCTTTACCTCTACTGCCAGTCAAAAAATGAGAGCCCACGCTGGATGAACACTGAAAGACCAATCGATCCATGGTCCCACAGCTGATAGAAAGGTGCTCCTTGCTTTAGCGGATTTTGCATTTAGTTTCACGTAGGACGAAGAGCCCAGCACTCAGCAGCAAAATGTATGAGAACTAACCCTTAAATGAGCTGCCATCAGCCTCCTTAGGACGCTGGGGGTCTGAACGCCCATTTGAAACCCTCTGAATTTGGCTTCATTCCACAGTCCTCTATAGTATTAAATCAGCATTCCTAAAAAATGTGGACTCATTATGTCAATAATAATTTTGGATTAATAAAAAATATCACCTGTAACTTCCTATCATTGATTTTAAACTACAGTTGAACAACTGTTTAATTTTCTCCTTTCATTTTGCAGTCAGCAAACATCAGCCAAACCAAGTTGGACTAACAAGGAGTCAGATCCATCTCTGCACATGAACTCAACCAGTAACAGTGTTCATTCGTTGGAGAAGCTATGGCCAGAAGAAAGAGGTTGTCTCCTGTGGGGAAATAAGGCTGCTTTTTAACCCAGAGCTTGTGCTGAGCTCATGGCATTTGAGAACAGCTTGTTAAAACCAGGCAGGAGTAAATGACAGCCTTTGTGGCTATCCCTGGGCTCCGGTCTGGTCTCAGGTGCAAATAAGAGACAGAAACCAATTACTGGAGATACGAAGGAAAGGAAAATACATCTGTGTGTGCAAAACTTGCCATGACTAGAGCAGAAACCAAGAGAGGACCAGGCTCAAGCCTGGTTTGTCTCCAGTGATTTCAGAAAAGCCTTGGCAAAGGTGAATTCAGCCCAGAGAAGGGAATTGTTAGAAGCAGAACAACCTGGGCGTGAGGAAAACAAAAGGTCGGCCAAGGATCCGTGTCATGGTGTGTAATCCCTCATCTCATCCTTGTGCACAAGCACCGTGTTAGACTTGGGTTGAAGGGAGACACTGAAATCACAACTGGTAAGACCAGAGTCCCACCATCCCCGTGGCCACCACATAAAGCCCGGCCGAGCAGGGGGGCTCAGGTCAGCAAAGGGACGCTGGAGCCAGACACATCTTTAACCTTGGCCTTCAGTGTTTTGCAGTTATCCCATCACCGCTCTCTCCCTAACACGCAGCAGTTTTTCCCTAAACTGATGTTGAGCGCTCTCAAACACCACATCACACACAACCTGCATTTTCTCGCAACATTTTGCTATTTGCCAGCTCAGTTGTTTGGCATTTCAGGAGCAAAGCAAAGCATCTAGATTGCATCTTAGAGCTGGCTGATTATTCCCAAACAAGATTTCAATAAATATTCTCCCCGCAAGCCGGGCAAGGGCTCTGCAAACACCTTCACTGCTCTGTGTGCCCCTTCCCACTAGCAGGTCTCTGCGGTGCCTTCACCTCTCTGAACAGATGCCAGAAAAGTATCTTACAAAGCAGAATTTGATAGACTTGCTAATCTGGCTTGGTATAGTTACATTACCCTCTAAAAATGCATGCATTATTGCATTTATTGACTAGAGACCATTGGTTTAGTGCATTAAGAAACCACGGCTTCTAAGGAGTTTTCTATTAATTTACCTACACTGAGTTTTACATGATTGCCTCATGGTTTGCTGTTCTTTCGTTATATGCATCCAAGATGACGGCTTTTAGCACTCATCTTTAGGTACATCAAAGTGCTGGCATCTGCCCCTATGAGTTTGTGTGGTGGGGGTTTGCAGGCAGCCCCAGGGGCCAGGAAAACAAGACATTTTAATTATTTTTAAATCCCTTCAAGGTTAACCTACAGTTTTACTAAAGCACAGTGTGTAAAACACTATGTTCAGGATGGATGCAGGTAACAAAGATGCTCTTGTAGCTACTCTGGAGTTCAAGACTCCTTTTTGACTTAGAAGAACCACAGTCTATAACCCTCCTTCTCAGGGTCTCCAACGGGTTAAGATGATCTTGAGATAATTATTTGTTTCATCCTCCCCTTTCCCTTGCAGGACTCAAGATGGGGAAGATGAAATGAGGACCACAGTGGGAAGGAATTCATTAGAATATAGAAAAAAATATACTGGATTTACCACTTAAAAAAATCATGCCTAGGAAGACATGCAAGGAAGACATAAAGATCAAAGTGGCTGATTTTCCAGAAAACAGAACCAGACATGGACAGGTGAGAGGACAGCATTACGAATACTGCTGCTTGTTTTAATCTCTGACAAAACCAACCTCAAAATTAAGCAATTGAAAGGAGCCTTTCTCTGGGGAGGGGTCCCTCCTCTACCTCCAAGGATAAACCAACCTCACCTGGCAAATGGAAACCCTGCAAAAGTCATTATATATATGTATGTGTGTGTGTGTATATATATATATATATATATATATTTTTAGCTAGACTATTGACTCAATCTTTGCCATTTGGAAAAGTATTGAAATGCTGTTTCACAACTGATGATCACCCAACATTTGAACCAGTTCGTTCAAGGATAAACTTCCACAGTACTGTCAAAATGCACAGCAGGAGGCCAACTCAAAAATTCAGACTATTGATCCAGGCACAGGGGATTTCCTACCATGCAGTACTGCTTGTTATGAAACCTAGATCATGCCCCCTTCCTCTCTGTTACCCACTCAGAGATGGGATTTACCAAACTACTTCTGAGCTTCTGGTACACACGCAAGCCTCAGGCACGAGTCCTGGCCTCTAGTCTGATAGATAGTAAAAATAGCCAGCAGGGAAAAAAATAGCAAGAAAAGATACAAGTTGGAACAATTAATGGAGAAAACCAGAAATACATGTACTTTTTAAAATTTCTTTTTGGTGGCTTTCTGAGGGAGACAGAGACTGGTGATTTTGAGAATTCAAACGGACTCCAAAAAAAGAGCATGCAGAAATCCGATTCCACAAGCATGCGGCATCACTGGGCGCCCTGTCACTCCTGCGCTGGGGGCCCCCCTGCCAGCATTCACCGCATGCAAACTGTGGGCCTCGCTACATCGAGAAGGTGCATGTTTGCTGCTGAGAAGCAGAATCTGGGGCAGGGGAAGAGACTCTTCCGGTGTAAAATAAGCAAAATAAGATATATGTATCTGTGTGCCCTTGTGGCCATCAGATGGGTGCACTGAGGGATGCTTGTTGGGGATTCTCTGAAGACACTTAACGACTTTCAGCTTGATGAAAAAGATGAAAACACTGCTGGTACGAAAGCCTCTGCTCTAGCTACCTATTCCCCACGGGACTGAGAAACAGAACCATTCACAAAGCTGATGTCAAGGCCAAGGGGAACCCGGGTCCCCTACATCTGGTGGGACAGGCTGAGATTAGTCCTTCTCTAGCTGCGTAGTAGAGGTGCTAGACAGGCAAGTCATGGCTTCCAAAGGCCACAAGACTGGAAAAGGTCAATTTGTGGTGTTGAGAGCGCCAAAGGAATGGTGATTGAGCAGCGGTAGGAAGCTGGTGTTTCTCATGCTACTAACTTGATATTGCTGCACAGCACAATTCAATTTGCAAGGATTCCCTGGACATTGAAGAGGGATGGAGCAATAGGAAGGGGTCTTAAAAAAAAAGTATTAATTTTTTGAAAAAAATTTCCATCAATTGCTAATCTTCAATTCCTGGCCTCCTTCATTGCTGAGCAGACACTGGCTTACTGGCCCAGACCAAATTTCCCATCCTCACCTCTTCGAATCACGTATTCTGCATGATTAGAAGACAAGAAAGCCTCTAATTTCTGAGTGGGCAATGGGGAGGCTCTTTCACCTTTTTTTTTGTTGTCACTCATCTAGTACCTCTATTAAGCAGAGAAGTGATCAGAACGGGTGGTAGCAGGGCAGAGGGAGAATGAGCCGTGCAGCTTTTGATTAGTTCCGTGCGACGCATTTCCCGTGGTACCTAGAGTTTCCTGAGCAGCATCCGCATAGTGACTCTCTGCACGGTTTGCTTTTACTGGAAATGAGGGGAGAGTAAAAATTAGACCTGGAAGCAAATGCCAGACAGGAAACTTTTGATTACTGACTCTAGGTTTAAAAGACAGGTGTTTTGAGGGCCGGGTTCATGACAGGATTTTTCTGTTTGAGTGTTAAATGGGAAAGAAAAAAAAAAAAAAGAAAAAGGTTTCTGAAATTTTTCTCACTCTGGGCAATAAATGTCATTATTAGAAATGACTCATTCTGCATTGAATTGGTGGCATTGGTTCATCTACAATTGACTGAGTCCTGCAGGATGATTTTTTTCATCTGCATTAGAAACAAAGTATTCTCTTCTTCCTCTAAACAGATAAAGTAGATACTTTTTTAATCGCCTAAGCCATGGAGAGTCAGATCTTGAACTTGGTTTGTCCAACCACATCCAAAAGGTTCAAATTTGCTCTTTTTTTGCCAAATAAAAACCTCACAAAGAGAGCCAGTTAAACTGTGAATTATTTGCACTTCTCATGCAGGAAATAGCATTATATTAAGCCTGACATTAAAAAAAAAAAAGGTAAAAATGGGGTGTGGCACAGTCCCTTATAGGAAGGGATTTGAACATCTGTGTTCACGCATCTGTTTTTTGTAACGCTTTTTAGACGGGCCCTGCCGCTGCTGGGAGTCTCCAGCTTTGCTGAGGCAGCACCACAGGTCCCTTGAGCCCATCCCAACCGGCTGCTCAGGAGATGATAGCCACCACGACCTCAGGAGATGGCCACCACCACCAGGGTCCTCCACGCCATGGAGCAGCCCTCGACCTGCGCAAGGGGAGTGAGGCGGCCCCATTGTCCCACCTGGCCACCAATGGGCATCGCTTGCTGAGTTCACGGACAGACCAAACAGGCTGAAGGGTATAAAAAACCCAACCTCGTTTTAATTTACACTTGAACTCGGCAATCAGAGGAGCTCGCGGGCGCGCACAGAAGGAATTTGCAAGAAATCCTTCTGCTTGGCAGCATCCCGTGCAAGCTCAGCCAACACCACTCTCTGCATCCCGGGGACTCCTCTGGTACCCGTGATGGGACCCCAGATCCCCAGGGAGCCCCGGGGACTGGCGGTGCTCCCGTGGCTGTTCTGGAGCTGGGGTCTGAGCATCGTGGTGTGGGAGTGGGATATTCAGCATGCAGAGCCTCAGGGAGACACGGGGGTTTCTCTCCTCTCTGTCTCCTCTGCAGTCCCAAGGGAAGGATGCAGTCCCTTCTGTGCAAATAATCCGCTCCCCCTAAAGGCAACTGATTATTTCCAGATTACTGTCAGTCCCAGCATGAGTCTCTGACACCGGTTTAGGTGGTTAGAAGGTCAAATGCTAACCCAGGCTACCATGGCCCATCGGGCTCCCGTGACTGACACCGGTTTCCATGGGCAGTGGCAGCCAGTGACACCTTGGACACCCTGGGCTGGATGAGCAGGGGCTCACTGACTCAACCAAAGGCATCCTCCAGTGCGTACAAAAGCCTTAATCACACCCCTGAACAGAGATATTAATGTTGTGTGTACCTCAGACAGACATATACATACACTGATATATAGATAGATATACGCACAGATATACACACACATTACAAGGCGGCCCAGTCCAGCATTTACTCAATATAACGGCCAAGGTCTTGCTTAACTCGTTAAGGTCAAGGACAAACCACAGCTGAGAACAACCTTTCAAAAAGGTTCATCTCATTGTCTACAGGACTGAACTCATGCTGGACAAAGTAATCTGAGTTTTAGCTTCCCAGATCCCCGGAATCCTTCTGTTTCTTTTTCTCTGCTATTAATGTATTATTATGATCGTTCGCTTCATTCATTTTTAGCTTTTCACCCAATCATGTATTGGAAAATCCAAGAGGTATAAATGTGGTCATGGATGCCTTCAGATGTTTATCAAACCATCTGTTAAAGAGCATTTGAAGCACACATTTCATACAGGAGCCCCCATAGTCCTGGCTAACCATCCATTTGCCTTTTTGACATTACAATCACAAGACAAAATTAAATGGAGATGAGATGCCACAGCAAGTTTCCTGCCTGATTACTGCAGGAGCATCAAACCTCGTTACTACTCTGACTTGCTGCTTTTCTGCAGCAGGAGGGGTGAGAAAACCCGACCCCAGAGCAGCCCCTCGTCCGTGGGGTTGTGAGGCAGAAGAGGACTCAGATTTGGCCCCTTGGAGGTGTGATGAGCACCAATTGCTCCTGCAGCAGCAGCCAGTCCAGGGGAGGGCAGGTGGCCACTTCTCCTGGCCAAGGCAGATGGAAGGGTGGCCACAGCGCCCAAAGCGATGGGCAACAGAGCAGATTTTGGAAAGCAGATTTTAGAAAAAGGGAGGAAAATAACAAGGGGGAAGAGGTATGTAGCATGTAGAGAAAGGCCAGCGTCTCTTCTGCTTATCACAGCCTGGGCTCCATGTCACAGGGAGGTGACCTCTTGTCCCGCCGAGCAGGTCAGCACATCATGACCTGGTACTCGGTCGTAGATGGATGCAGACAAGCTCATTGCGAGAAAAAATAACCAGAAGCGATAAAGAAAGGACATAACCTGTCTCTCAAATCAGTTGTCCCATTTTACACCAAGACCAAATCAAAAGCCACCCAGGTAACTCCAGGTGACCCCAAGCCTGCATCACACTAACCCCATCACCTCCCCACGTCCTCCCACTTCGGGCAGCAGCTGTCCCACTGCCAGCTTGGAAAAAACCAGCAGAAATCTGCACAGCTATGGCAGCACCAGAGCCAGAGGGCAGCACCGCCTCTGGTGCATGGACACGGCCCCCCCAGCTGCCCCACGGGGCATTTGGGATGCTCCCCAACCTTGCAAGGCGACATTTGTCTTGCACAGCACGTTCCCATGAGCCATGCCAGCATCCTTTCTCTAACTTCAAACATATCAAGATGCAAAATCGTGAAAAAGGCTGTTTCTGTTCCATTTTCTTAAAGGACTTTGTGGTGGATCAGGTGTGGAAAGAGGGATATAGGAAATCAGCCACTCCCTGCACATAACTACAACAGGAGGAAGATCCAGCCATCTCCAGATGACAGATTGTTTCCTCATGTCAATGGAAACAGAGGCAAATGCTTCACCAGCCGAAGCAGTAAAAGTGTGGTGCTGGGGTCTGCTGCAAGAGAAGATTCATCCCGAGGAGTTTCCTAAGGGAGAGAGTCGTCAGCGAGAGAGCACGGCTGGATGAAGAACTGTCAGGGGGCTGAGAAGCAGCGTGAGTTTTCTTTCTAGGGCAGGATGACGCACTCCAAGCATCACTGGGAGGTTGTTGGAAATTAAAGTGGGCAGGAGATTTGGGATGTGAATGTAAAAAAACAATCCAGAAACTTTTATTTGGGAAAATAGGTGATTTGGGGCTCCCTGAATACAGGGACTATTGTGTAAAATTCCTTCCTGAAGTCTGAAACATTATCAGATGGAAAAGGGCAGTGGGAGCAGGTAGAATTGAAATAGCACTAACGAAACACAGAAGCAAAGAGCTTTGGTTCTGCTGTGGCAGCTAAACTAAACGATACAGAAAATACCCTAATGCCATATACACGACAGCTGCAGGCCCTCAGCTTACGCGTTCCTGGGTTCAGGTTTAGCATCTTACAACAGAGAGCAACAAAATCCAGCAGTGTCACAACAGACAGATACACTACAGGAGCAGGAAAGCAGCATCTGGAAATGACCCTGATGAAGAAGCTACATACAGTAAAAAATACTTGGAAAAAGGGCAGTGAAAGGCTATTTTTCCTTTTTCTGTGACATAAGATTAAGAAAGCAATATAGAAAATGAACAGGGAAAAACCTGCAGTCTCTACAAAGAAATATTATATCTAACCTGGTAAAAATGAAGCCTGCAAGACAGGACTGAGGTTTCAAAATAAGAAATTAAGACTACTGCCTCAGAAATAAGACTAGAGCCTGCAATTGCAGGGATGCTGGCTGGTGTGACCCCGTAAGGGACCGTCAGTCCTCAGATTTCCTCAGCTATGGAGCTGATTTGGTTGAACAGAGATTTTATCTCATTGCACAGTCAGATGCCTGCAAGAAATGTGGATTTACTCTTTGATGCACCCAAAGTATGAGACAGGGCAGCAGAACAGCCAGGTCCCTGGGATGAAATGTTGACCCTGCTGATACCATGGGGGGGTGGCCAAGATTTCAGCCTTGCTCTGCTCCCAAAGAGCATTTCCCATGTTGTGCTCCTAGGTTTAATAAAGCCTTTGCTCCAGTTACACAGGCTGAGACCTCAACTAGGAAAGAAAAAAATCTGGATAGTTGAAACATGATCTTGGAGATTTGGTTTATTTGGCAGGGAAGTGGATGGAGTGCTAGAGAGGTTCTGCTTGCAAAGAAAAGTTCAAATGAAAGACAGAAAAAAGAGAGTGGAGAGGGTGAAGGAAGGATGAAATTTTCCTCCCTTTAGTTAGCACCGTATCTACCCAAATATGTTTGGTTGGATTTTGCACCAGGGAAAAACTAGTTTCTAGCCTCTTATAAGTTAAAAGGCATAGGAGAAAGTTACATCTGCAAAATGCCAGACTCTAGTTACATGTCCGGAAAACATATTCAGTGTTCATAATATTTAGGCTGTAAGCTGCTTTGAGGTATGAGATGGAAGATCTGAAAGCCAAGCAGATGATCCTCACAGATCATCAGTTTTGCATGTTGCCTCTCAAGAAAAATCAGATTCAGTTCCAGAATTACTTCTTAAAAGAACTGGGAAAACATAAGGGGGAAAATAATCCCAGGGCTAAATAATTCTAAGGGCATGAAAAGTATCCTAAAAGTATCCTAAAAGTATCCCAAATACCAGCCCTGTTGCTTTCTCTGGGCCGTGTGAACAGAGAAAAGCTCTCCCCAGGTGAGGTTTCGGGGTGCCCTTGGAAGGTGCTCGCCCCATCCCAGAGGCGCCCGCTGGACACGCTCTGCACGGTGGCCTGAGGCAGGGGGAGGACAGAGCAGGGACCGTGCTGCACCCAGAGCTGGGGAGGCCAAAGGGAACCGGGTGGAGAAAAAGGTCTCTCTGCCACGCAACATCGTGCCATGTCAGAGAACCCTCCTGCGTCCCACAGAGCAGCAGGTCCATGCAGCATGAGAGGCTCAGGAGAAGTCGCTAACTCGGTGACACGGTGATGGCTTTGTGTCCCCACGTCACCACCGCCTGGCGTGGTGGCGGGTGATGGAGATGTCGGCAAAGCATCACCTACCCATCGGCACTCAGCCTGTGTTGTACTGTTTCAGCTACAACTCCAGCAACAAAATTTAAAAAAAAAATTAAAAAAATAAAATAAAAGCAGCATAAACCAAAAGCCCTCCTGTCACCCTGGAGAAGTGTCTGCCAGCTCTGCGCACCCCTCTCTAACCCCCCCGGTCTCACTGTCCTCGCAGCTACAGCCCCAGGCAGACTGGAAGGAAGAGATGATTTAAGGTCCAGCATAACACGCAGATACATCAGACTGCCATAGCACAGAAAAAAGCACGTTAATACCTAGAATGCTTCCCTCGATGGCACCACGACACGGTACACACACGCACACACGGACACAGAAATCTACGGCTAATGCATGGGGATGGCGCGGTGGCAGTGATACAGACCTTGGCGATGGTTCGGGCTGCTGCTCTTTCCTTTAAACAGAAGCAATAGTACATTAGCATGGCGGCAGGTGGCAAAAGATGTTGCTGCTTCACTGTTAAAACATAACGAAGGGACAATACCAAACAATACGACTAAGTGGAAGTTGTGGACAGAAGGAAGGGAAAGGAGCACTTAATTCCTGGAATTTCTGGCCCGGACAGAAGATCACTGAAGACTCACACAACCTCAGAGAAGACACATACAAAAACATAGGGCTGAAGAGTTTATCCCAACCCATCCTTGTGCCCACATGTGACTGAGACACCTGACGGTTGCGTGATTTGTGTGAGCACAGGAGGACTTCTGTGGGGTCAGGGAGCGACCCCTTCCTTCGGAAATGCACTGCCCTGGCTTGTTCCTGCACACGGAGAAGGACTTCAATGGTTTCCACGCATTTGATTTTCCTTCATAGCCATTGGGACAGAAGTAACGTCAGGTCTCTTGGTGCTTTGCACCGCAGTGCTAACGCGAGGTGCTGGGGGACACTGGTGGGAAGGAGCACAGAGCCCTGGCACCCCACCACCCCAGCTGGGGCTTCTGCCTCCAGAGCCTCTGGTAGCTACTTTGCCATAATAGTTGGCAAAAGCTACATGGAGGGAGTGAGGAGCCACAGTTTTTGTATGCGGTTTTCTGTTGAGACTCCAAAGCACTTGATTGCCCTGAAAGCTCATTGATTTCAAGGACAAAGTGAGCTGAACGCCTGCAAAAGGGTCAGCATAGCACTGCGAGCCAAGCTAAGGCCACACTGCAAACAAACCCCTTAACTGACCAGGCATCTTAGTGGCATTTCCCTCCAGCAACAAGGAAAACCTGCTCTGCCTTCAACTATTCTGATTCACGGGAAATGGCATTTAATATGGGGCCCTGAAGCAGCCTTGCCCCTGCAGCCCCACCAGAAATGGCGCAGACTGTGGTTCTCAGCAGGTAAGTGTCTGCGTTCCCTCACACCTGACGATCTAAGGGACAAACCAGACTGCGAAAAGACCCAGGCAGGAGGAGTTTAATTCCCAATGAGCGTGATGCTGTCCCAGCCCTGGCCCGGCCTCCACGCCGAGATCTGCACAGACCCCAACTCCTCTCCCTTCGGCTGAAGGCAGCAGCCTGGAGAGACCCAAAAAAATGCCCCTCCGCCCTCTGCTCCCTGCTCAGACCAGCCTGGAAGCCCAGCCTCGGTCACTAGCTCAGACACATTTTAAATTTGCTGTCTGACCCATGGGTCTACAGATCTCGACTCTCTAGAGAGAGACACAGCCCGGGGCAGGTCCCATGCCACCCCACCGGCACAGCCAGCATCTCCTCTCCATCCCTCCTGGGTCTGCACAACCCCTGTTCACCAAATGGGGCAACCTCACTTGCTTAAAAAAAAAATAAACATTACGCCTCCTGAGCACACAGGTAAGCTGCAAGACTCTCGGACTTCTGAGGAAATCGTGTATACCGCGCCACAGCAAATTTAGCAAAAACTTCTCACTTCTACAACTTTGCCTGTTCTTGGGGGAGGCGAGGGAAGGCTGGAGGGAACAGGGAATGAACTAACACGTCATGGGGCTGAGTCTCCTCTGAGAGTGGTGAAGAGCAGAAAGGTCAGAGGAAAACTGAGAACACCACCTCGGTCAGATCCTTTGAAAATATGACTTTGCATTTTCAGCCAAACATCATAACGTTACTCCAGAGCCAAGTCAGGCTGAAGAAATTCATGTACAGCACAGGAGAGGGATGGGGACAAGGTCGCTGAACGACCCATGGGGGACCAGCTGCCAAAACCTCTCAGGTCTTCAAGGCTGTCCATATGCAAAAAGCAGGAAGAAAAAAGAAAGAAAAAAAAAAAGGTTGCAAAATGTGTGTTTTCCAAGCTGTCTTAACTCTGCTGCTAACCTGAATGTCAGTCCTGATTTGCTCTTCAGGTTCCTCAGGAGCTCCAGCTGGTTCAGAGGAGGGATGAGTCTAGAGGGAGAAAATAAAGACCATTAATATCCCGGTAGAGCTGATTTCAGAACCTCCTGTCTTGGAAACTTCCCCCACTGCCCTCTCCTTTCAACTACAACCAGGTTTGTGCCACCAACTGCAACTGGGGGACAGCTGGGGAAGGATGGAGAGGGGTTTGGCTGCTACTGCCAACAGTGCCCTACAGCAGAGTGGTGGGGGAAGGAAGAGAAGGTGACAGCGAGAGAGAGAGAGAGAGAGAGAGAGAAACTTGTCTGTACCGCCAGATTTTGAACCTCCCAAAAACAAGTGGCTGCTGGGGTTTCTGAGATTATAGGGCAGAGAAAACAGGGACCGGAGGCTGGGAGCATCCCAGGAGAAACAGCAGTGTGCTCTGGGGTCAAGTTTAACCGCTTCCCTACTGTCCGTGTCAGGTTTTGCCCCAAAATGAGGAAAAACTATGCATCATTGCCTTCTAGGAAACACAGGTTTCCTTTCTTTTGCAGGAAGAAAAAGAATGTGCCAATGAGAATCCTGATCAATAATTAGAAAAACCCAAAGAACAAACACATTGTCGTCTGTCCTGATTTGTGCTAAAAGCCACTGAATTAGCGCCTATATCCACTTTTGCTTTCTTCTCTCAGATCCTGTGAGACCGGGGCTTGCTCCATAAATATTTAACGCTGACATTTACACTCCAGTTTTCAACCAAGGGAGATGCGAGCTGGAGGTGCCGGGGGGAGGCTGGAGAACATGGCACATGGTTGGGAAAAGCAGCACCTACTTGGAGACCCTGCATTCGGGGTCGAGGCCAACGGGGCTCATCCCATGGCTTAAAGCAAAGTCCTTTCTGGGCCACCAATGTGCCCTTGTCAAACTGTCCAAGTGCCACATGCCATCGCTGTGCCCAGAGGGTGCCGAGTCAGCGGAGCAGCTGCTGTGACAGGCGAGCAGGAGAAGCATCATTGCACGGACAAAGGGGAGGACAAGGGGCTGCAGCTGGGGCCACGGCCCAAAGTGCCACAACCCCAGGACAGTGCAGACTTATGGCTGGAAAATGAACCACGTAGGTTTTAATTAAAGTGAGACAGACCTGCTCAAACTGTCCTAAAACTGAAACGTAGGACTGGAAGGAAAGGGAGGCAACACTCCCGTAACAGACTGGTCTTGTCTGATGTGCTATAAGAAATACAGCTGTTTCTAACTGTAAAATAAAGATATTTATGCCCACATTTTTTCAGCCATTATGAAACCAATAGTTCCACAGTTTTCCTGTAACTGGAAAAAAAAAAACAAACAAAAAACCAACTGGAAAAGTCTCTCCTCTGCATGCACAAAACTCATCCTCAAAACCACAGTTGTTCAGCAGAGCAGGTCTGCAGCTCGGAAGAGAGAGGCAATGAGAAAATTTTCCAATCTTAAGTATGGAGAAAAGAATAAAAATAGCCCAGAAAATTTTGGCTCGGCTTCCCAGTCCAGCTCCGTTTGCTTCCATCCACAGAAGAGCACATCCTGACCTGGGGAACTGATGATCCTCTTCACTCTAGCTGCCGGGAACACATTGACCTTGGTGCAGCGGAGCAGTGCACGAAGCTGGGCTGTCACCTGCCTTCAAACCCACCATAGGGCTTGCAAATTCATTCCAAGACAAGAGGAGATGGTGCATAAAATCAAGCACAAAGTATACTTAGCAATTACCAAAGGATGCACAGACTGTTCTTCTTTAGCAAGTTCCTCAGGGAGGTCCATACCCAGCAGAACACAGGACAACAGCCCTGCTTTCTCCAGCTGGGATCACAAATCCAGGGCTCCCACCGATGCAAGTCTCAGAGCTGAAGAGCTCATTAGCTCAACAGATTGAAGGATTCAGGATCCCAAAGGAAGATTCTTCCTTCGCATTAGCCCATAACGTGAGGTCTACACCATGCTGGAGGTGACAACCTCTCGGGCCACCACAGATGCTTCCATGCAAAGGTGAAGACACACAAGCAAACACAGATATTCACAGTTTCTGTGGGAGGGTAATGGGCCTGGTACGTGTGTGATAGAAAAAAAGCATTTCACTGAAACAATAATTATTAAAAATGGTCGTAAACTCAGCCATGTATCTGACCCATAATTTAATCTGAATTGAATGCTCAGCCTAACCTGTCATTATAAGAGCGCCCTGGGGAACAGCTACTGCACTATTTCACCAGAACCTCAAAGAAAGGCAGGGCTCCGCATAGTCCTTTGAGCTTTGCTGTACGATGCTGGATGGAGAACACCCTGCTCTGGTGTGCGTGCCCAGGGGACAGGTGACACAGCTGCCACTGTGTCCCTCCAGAGATGTGGAGAAAAGACCTCCAGCTGGGGCATCTCACATTTTCTCTCTCTCCTCCTGGTCCGTGTGTCACTTGTTAGCAAGGGAAGGACGTTTCGGTTAAAGGGGAGCTGGGGGAGAAGATCCACACGCCCCAAGAACACACACAGCTCATGCCACCCGCCACAGCGATGCTTCCAAGGCAGCGGCTGCTGCAGGGGACCCAGCGGTGCCCACAGCGCAGCGCAGGGAAAGGCCACGCTAACTCAGGCTGCCGGTTCCCCATCCAAAGGGACAGCAAATATGCTATTCCTAGTAGCACAGATAACGTTCAAGCAGTTGGGGACAGTGGGGATATCATGCGTCCGGCCAGGACATCGCCAAAAATCCACAACAGGAGGACGACAGCAGCACACAACAGTGGGTGGGAGCACACACAAAAACACACACACCACGACACACAGACACAGAGACAATGATGATTTTTTTTTTTTTAACAGCCCCAGTATGAGCAATTTGGAAGATGGTGACAAGGAGATGGATGCTGGACTAGGATGGGAACTTAAATGAGTCTCCGTGCTGTGTTAGAATTCCTATTAGGAGCAAATTATTACCTTAACCATGACTTTAAGTCTCCAGCCTAAGTGACTTTTCAAAACTGAGAACATTTATGTAATTTATAAAATATTATAAGAAATGAGATGGAAGTGACACATTCTTATTTCACTCCCAGAAGTAGAAAAATATCTGATTATCAAAACAGGCTGTTGCTCAGGACAACAGGAAAATACATTCATAATATTATACTTGCAATTCATTGACGCAATTTGCTGTAAATTAAACACACAAAGCGGTAAGTGTGATTTACTAAGGCTGTAAAACTTTTATCTGTGAAAACTGGAACAAGGTTTGGAAATTGGGCACTAAATCACATTAATGCATCTAGTGAGGATTTCAACTGCTCTAAGAACAGAGCTTGTCCCACAGTCTGGAAATACAAGTTATTTACTCCCCATCTTAAAATATTGACTACACCTTCAGATACACACTTCATATAAAATACACCTGTGATTTGAAAATCTGCTCTTTTCTGCAGAACCTGAGGTAACATTATTTATAATAAATTTTACCCAGTCACATATAGGTCTTTTCATTTAGATTAATCCCAAAAGGCTGAGCCCCATTGAACAACTGGTCATAACAACTGCTTGGCTCTAGGTCAGTCTTGGAAGAAAAAACTGAAACAAAGTTCTTGCTGAGATGGGACATCTCTTTCCCAAAAGTCAGATTGGATTACTAAAAGAAATGAATGATCATTTCGGTTTAGCATTCCAGATCTCTGTCACCTCCAGAAATTGTTCTCAAAAGTGGTCACAGTTCCTACTGTGACTTTACTCTGTGCTACCACTGACGTGTCTCATGGTGCCACCAGCAAATTCAGCAAACCCAGCACGATCTGGTGAGTACAGCTCCTACAGCATAGAATGAGATAAGTGACACAATGAAGGATGGGGAAAGGCTAGAGAAAGATAAAAATGCAGGAGAGATGGCAGAGACAAAATGGATGTACGGACAGGAAAGTTTTCTTGTTAAGCGTTGTATGAATTGGAGGAAGTTGATCAGACCATCAAGAAATCATCCTTAAAAAAAGCAAACTTATCAAGCACTCTCCCATTCTCATTCCTTAAAAATCAACATTTTGGCAGATAGTTTCCCAACATTTGTGTGTACCAATAGCTAAAATGTTCGTGGAGGTGCATGGAGTTGCTCTGTAGGCAGCAGGATGGGGAGTCTGGTTTGGGCTTTCAGTTTTTTCAGAGAAATGAGTGATCTTCAGAGTTTACTATTTTTCTTTTTTTTTTCTTTTTTTTTCTTTTTTTTTTAAATTGAAGGCTTTGCACGTTACAGTCCCAAATGAAGAACAAGGAGTGACATGACACACAGTTTCAGAGTCACATGCACTTCATACCTGGAGGCACCGTACGTTTGCGTTTGCGTGCTTTTCAAGTGTTTTCACCAAAGAAAACCAAAGGGACAAGAGAAAGAAAAACAGGGGCAGGGAAAAGGTGGGGTGGAGGAAAGGGGAAAAGAAACAGAATAAAGAAAATTAGCATATGAACGAAGTGTATCCCTGGAGCAGATGCGCAGTGACCAGGTCAGCACGGGAGCGTGGGCTGAGCTCACTCCTGCTGCAGCCAAACCACTGCCCGCCCGTGTCACCCACATGTCACCCTTGGGGACAGGCAGCTGGCACCTCACTCCAAAAGCAAACCGGCACCACAGAGAGGGGAAAATGTGGGGGACACCGAGAAATCTTTCATGAGGCATCCGCAGCCCTTGGTCCCATCAGCTGGGGACTCCTTGGGCATGATGTGCCGGTGGGTTCTTATAGCAAACAACAATATATGAACACAGCTGAGATCAAGGCCTTGTTCTCATGAGCGACAATAAATAGCAGATTTGTTTTCAGCAAATCCAGTGGCTGCTGAATGGGCGCACCAAGCTACACATGCATCACAAGCCCAAACCGCACCCACGTGCACAGGAGCGTATCTCAAATTTGGCTCTACCACATTTTGAATTTAAAGATGAAACACCTGAGATTCTCAGAGGACACCACATTTTCCCCAAACGAGTGAGACGAGCTCTACCACAGTGATCTGAGTGATGTTCTGGAGACACGTCACCTCCTCCAAGGCATGTGAACCAATTTGCTCATCTCAAGCAGCCAAGTCTTTTTGGAGATGCCTTGGGAAGACGAGAAAGCTCAAGTCACGGGGCTCCTGCTCTGAGGAATAAACAGCCCTGTGTTGAGCAGAAAGGCTGCCAAGGTTGGGGTGACTGCAGATCACCCCCAGAAACCCAGGAAGGAGATGGGGACATCATGTTCCTCCAACCCACTTCCTAACCACGCTGTGCGCTTCAGCAGCCACCGCCTCAACGTGCTGCCTTAGCGAAGTGGGTAGACGAGGAGAGATGGACAGTGTGAGTGATGGAAGCTGCAGCCAGAACATACAGTTACCCCCCTTTTTCTTCCCCAATTAATCTGAGTGCATCCAAAATATATTTAAAAGAGGTTCACTGCTTTCTTGGTAAAAATTTCAATTTGCCCAACAGCTGAATCCATTGGTGCACCCACGGCTCGCTCTCCCAGGTGATGTTCACTTGTCTGCACACAGACAGGAGCTGGGATTTAAGGGTGGAACCAGGAGACCAGAAACCTGTGCCCAGGGACACCCAGGGTGACGCTGCTGCTTGGGGCTGGCCTTGGGAGCAGCACTTGCAGCACCAGCCAGCAAAACTCTATGACCCTGTGACAACTTTGTCCTGGCTTTTTATCCCGGATAGTTGGGCACTTCACCAAACCATATTTTTTTGCTCTTTCTCCACCCCAAAGTTTTTATTTAGCCTGTTCTTGAGCTCTTTAGCTTAGTTTTCTTCCTGTGCATATTAGCTCCCTGGGAAGCACAAGTTTTAACAAGTGGATTAGTAGGATTAATTACCCCAGTACATCCCTATGCAAAAGGGTGTCACTGTATGTCTGGCTGCGTGGTAAGTTCAGTCTTTCAAACAGCAGAAAAACCTGACAAAGTCCACTGAAATCAGCTTTGTGCATTTTGCAGCAGACTTTGGGCCAGGCTCCGGTCCTCATCCCCCCCAGTAGCTGATCTCAGCCAGCGCTGCAAATGTACAACAAGAACATCAAATACTGGGAGGGAGAGTTTCGATGGGGGTGGGTTAAATGCTATTGGAAAACAGTTTTGTTCTTTTTTGTTGGGTTGTTGTTTTGGTTGGTTGGTTTGGGTTTTTTTGTTTGTTTGGGTTTTTTTAAAGCAAAATCTTGAAGTCGGTTCATAAGTCTCTAGGGAAAAATCAACCAATCAGACACACACTGGGAATGAATCCAATGAAAACTTACTGACCGCAACGACGTGACTTCCAACAGGTTTTTAAGATGGTTTAACAAGCTAATGCTGACCCTAGGAAATATATCCAGATTGTCTGCCCAAGGGCTAAAAGGCACCACTAACATGGGAAAACACAACAGAATTCACACCTGCAGCAGCACAACCGTGTGCTGGACCAGGGCCCTGCTTGGGAACATGGAGATGGAGCACGTGGAGCCCCATCACACCCAACAAAACCCTGCCAAGCTGCAGGAATATCTACCCAACACATCTGACTCTTCTACAAACCCAGAGAGGTCTGGTCAGCCTCTAAAAACGGGTCAGAAAGGGATGCACAGCCCTGCCCAGGAAGCCATGTGATATGGAATTGAAAATGAACAGGAACATTTTGCATTTTAGCTTCTGAGGAAGCCTTGTCCTTGATGCCACCAACCCTGCAAGTGACATGGGGGATCCAGAGCCTCCCCATGTCCCCATGGCAATGAGGCATAGCAGGGGACCCTGTTCACATCTTCACAAGGCTCCGAATTCCCACAGCGCTGCTCTAACCTGTGTCATTTCAGCTGAAAAAGCTGCCTGGGTGCCATGATGAGTTACCCCTCCTTAGCGCAAGCCAGATGGATGCTGCTAACACACAGCGATGTCTTATCAGCATCATCCATCCTGGCTCCGCCGTCCTTCCCTACTCATGTCAACACATCGTGATGGATAAATGAAATGCAAGAAATAGGGAAATGCTCACTGAATCCTGATTTCTTTTTTCTCCTCTTAGAGTACAAAAAAAAAGGAAAGGGAGACTCAGGGCAAATGCACCTGGGGAGAATGTTGGGCCAGTCAAGGGAGGGACAGAAGTTTGTTGAAAGGCAGAAGGACCAGGAGAGACCAGCTGGAGCAGCAAGGAGAGCCCAGGCAAGGGCATGGGGACAGTGGCATTTACCTACGGTCCAGGGCAGCTCGGGAGGGAGATCTTCACACCTGGGCACGGCAACTGTCACAACACAATGCAACTACCAGCAGACGTGCAGAAATAAAGGTGAAAAGAGCAGCATGTACACACACAGACACAAAAAGAAAAAAAAATGCAGGGAAATTAAAATCAAGTCAAAAAGAAACACACAAAAAAATAAAAGAAAAAACAATTCCAAAAGAAAAAGCATGTACCAGCTCTTGAAATCAACTTTTTCAACCTAAAAAAAAGTAAATAAATAGATAAAAGTAGTAAATAAATAGACAAAGCTATGTATCCAGATAAAAATAAATATGGAGGCAGTGGCATCACGAAGGTGACAGTGGAAGAGGGAGGTTGAGGATGAGGTACCTGTACATGGGGACGGTGACGGTGCGTTCGTAGTACTGCCAGGTGGAGTGCAGGTCCGTCCGGGACAGGTTGGTGGCATAAAATCTCCAAGCCGCCTATGGACAAGACAACACTGTGGGACTGTGGACTCAGGCATGGCCAGCACTGCCCTCAGTTTATAATATTCATCCTCCCTCTGTCTTCTATGGGACGGTTCTGACATTCTGCTTTTTCCTTGCTTTAACACATGACACATTTGGGGTGGTACCGTGATCCTCCTGCCCATACGGGCCCAGCTGAAAATGCTGTGGGTACCAGGCACTCACTGTCAGGTTGAGCTCAGGTATTAAATGGGTGTTGTTGCCCATTAGGGAGTTAAAAATCTGGAGAAAGGAGCAGGGGAATGTAAAATTATTCTTAATTTCAAATCTCCAAGGCATACATCAAGGGCAACCTTCTGCGCAGACATCTGTTATCGTGAAGAAAATGCTCCCAATTGTAATTTTATATCAGTATAAATATTCTCTTTTTGGGGGAAAAAAAATAATTTGGTGAAAACACACTGTCCTAATGCATTTGTCTTGCTGCGCTGGGCTGGATTTCATCCCTTTTCTCCCCAGCTTGCCTACCACATATGCTGTTCGCCCATGGCTGGTTTCCTGGCATTTATTCCCAGACAAGACAAGTCACCAGCTGCTGTCTCGCACCTCACACACGCGGCCCCATTTTTCACCTGCCTGTCTCCTCCTCAACTTCTAGAAGTGTATTAAACCCCCAAAATCAGGACAACGTAACCCCAAGGCTCCCTGGGGGGATCCTCACCTGAATCAGACCCGCTGCTGGGTTTCGCCTCTTCTCAAAGTGTTTTTGTCGATGCTGCTCTTGAACCTTCAGAGCAAACCCCGAACCCAAGATGCCCTGGGGAAGACAACAAAAAATTTGCAGTTAGCAGGGTGTTAGCTAAGCTTTCACTTAAAAATTGCAGCCAGCTTTCCTTCTAAAGGTTCGTTCTGGGTTATTTTGGTTTTGCTTCAAACATATAGGTGAAAGAAGGACAAGGCTGCACCCGGGGCAGCCCTGGCAGACATACTCCCCATGATGGGGCAGCAAACTTTGCTCACTAGAATTGCTGCCTTTACCAAACTACCTCCAGCCAGTTGATAAAATACAAAATAACCACATTGTGTTGGCATTCAGCAAATTATCCTCATGGAGGAAAAATCAGATCCATGCAACACACTGAAATGCACTGAGAAAGGGATGGGATTAATTTGCTGAAACGGTGTCATCACCCCTAAGAACATACTGTTGCAGGAAAAAAATGGTTTCATTTCAATAAACGTTTGTACAGTACCAAATCTAGAGTTTCCATCCCATTCGCTCATAAGCACTGTCTGAGCTGTGGACAGTCAGACAGGGTTTCTCCTCTTGTCCCTTTTTTATATTTTTTGACTCAACAGCCACAGAGCAGTCACAGTCGGGATGTCTGTGGGTGCATCACATTGCTGGGTGTAGTTCATAGAATCACAGAATGTCCTGAGTTGGAAGGGACCCACAAGGATCATCGAGTCCAACTCCTGTCCCTGCACAGGACAACCCCACAGTTCACACCGTGTGTCTGAGGATGTTGTCCAGTCTCTTCTTGAACACTGTCAGGCTTGGGGCTGTGACACCTCCCTGGGGAGCCTGTTCCAGTGTCCGGCACCCTCTGGGTGAAGAACCTTTTCCTAATATCCAACCTAAACCTTCTCTATGTTGCCACCAGCTCCACGGACAAAGCTCATCCCCCCTTCCAACACGATGCTGCCACCTCCGCTTACAGCAGGAAGGGCGAAGAAGGAGACGCCGATGAGCGTGAACGTCGCCGCCAGCAGCCGCCCATTCCAGGTCTGTGGGTACTTGTCCCCGTAGCCGATGGTGGTCAGAGTAATCTGCAGGGAGGAGATCACCACAGAGCCCACGGTCAGAAAGCCTCAGAACTAAAACAACAGGGACAAAACTCCTGCAACACCAGAGCAGGACATGGGGGACCAAATTGAGGTGCAGCTCAGGTACCCGGGAGGACCCCAAACTTCTTGGGATGGGCACCTCCGCGGGAAGCAGCGACGCTCTGACAGCCAGGACAGCGCTGTCACCCTCCCTGCTCAACACAAGGGGTTTTCACACTAGTCGGGAGCATTTTCTTTCTTTTAGGTGACACAGAGAGCTGCCATCTGGCACGGAGGTTTGCGGCAGCTTGGAGCCTCCCCCGGGAGATGGGCTTGTGCCTTCGGCAGGGGAACCGAACCGGCACAGTTCCCCAAAACCCTTTCAGCATCTCACAAAAGAAGGCAGGGCTATTCACATGCATGAAGAGCTGATGCTGTTTATTCCTTATCTTCCCATCAGCGCCTATTAGCTGGTCTCCCTATTTAAAAAGAGTGTAAGAGCATGACAGGATGAATTATGGTTGCTTCACACAACCTAATTTAGGGATGTTTTTTCTCTCCTCAGTATTATTGCAATGCACCAAGAGAGTGCTGGCAAGCTGCTGCATGCGTTTTGGGGAAGGAGCTAAAAGATTTGTTGGAGACAAAGAATCCCTGAACTCCAAACCGCAGGAAAAGATGCATTTTCTCACTTCAATCCATGGACATCACTAGTAGGAAAGGCTTCTGAGATGATTTGGAGAGCTCAGGACTGGCAGGGTAAGGTAGGGAGAGATGATTCGATTAGGAATGTCTTTTTTTGATGTTTCTGCCCACTGGACCCCAAAGGTCCCTGTGCCAAGTGGGAAGGTGTCCCTGTCCCACAGTCCCCATGGCCAGAGCTGGCACCATGCTGATGGGTCTTGGGAAACCTCACGCATTCAACTTCGAAGAAAATCACTTTTACACAAATGGAAGTACGATCCCAAAGTACCATTTAATTGGACCCACTAAAAGCCCTATCAATTAGATGCCATTTTGACAAAGCGGTTAGAAAATGCATCTACATGGCTATTCCTTACTGAAACACAAAGTCAAAGCGATGCTCTCTCTGCGATCACTGCAAAGTTGGTTTACAAGTTTTTATCATTTATATAGATAACTACAAGGGTTGAATCCACTAAGATCACACTACGGGATGAGTTTCTGAACCTGAAATTTGATTTATTTTGCCCATCTCTTAACATCTGTCTGTACTGGACCCATGAGTTGGACAATGTCAAAAACTATTTATTATAATGAAGCTTAAATTTTACTCTGAGCTTCTCAGTGGCAAAACAGCCTGGTTCAGCTCCATGTCCCAAAATGGGGACGGGGTGATCCTGCGCCAAAGGCTCACACAGCCTGGGAAGCAGGAGGGACAAATCTGCACATGGTTCTCCCAGACTGAGCTCTAATCTGGGCTGTCACTCTTTTCCTCATTGTTTATTTTCTAGTTATGTCAAATTGGGCTTTGTTTTTATTTTCTGTCACAACCAAGGGGCTTGAAAAGCCATTTACTGCTTCTTTCGCTTTGTTGGAAGAGAGGAGCTGCTTGATCAGCCAATTCCTCCCCAAGCCTGTTATTGGGATTTGATCAGATCTGGGATTTTCATTACATGCTTTGTAATCAAGGCCAGACGAGCGCCACAGTGTCGGAGCAGAAGAACAATAACACAAGAAGATTAGAACGTCATTAATTCTCTCTTTGTTAATCGGGTAATCCAATAATTCACATGCACACGCACACACAGAGCAAACTAAAAGTATTGCCCTTTCCTCCTTTGTCAGCAAAGATGTGAGAGGGGAGTGAGTGTTTTCAGCGCTAAATCTTTCTGCTACTTAGACCCTATCCATTTTATAAAATTTATTCCAGCATATTTAAGAGTGCATTGCCCAAGTACCATTTTAAATAATTAAAATGCAGCAATATTTGTCAAAATTATGATCAAAGCATCCTGTAGCGTGGGGTCTTTATCTGACCTGCTTCTATTGTCACATCAGAGCGGAATTCCACACAAGTTCCCAGTTTCCTCGCAGCTCCAGTTAATTCACGAAATGTGATCCCTAAACATTTTCTCCAAGATTTATTTAAGAAAAATACCTAAATGGGGAAGCCTGAAGCCATTTAATAAAAATGTTAACTAAGCACTTTGTAAGTTGACTCCTCACAATAGTGACAGAAGATGGCGGGTTAATGGACATTTTATTTTTATAACCAGCAGCTGCTCTATGAAAATTACTTACCAGACCCCACCAGAGTGCATCTGCGTACGTATCAAAGTGCTCATTTTCTCCTTTCTCAGCCAAGTATACCAGGAAAGAGGCCAGGATGAGGCACAGGAAGCCAATATACCAGGCAGTAATCAGCTCCTGCAAGATCATTAAGGGACAGAAGAGAATAATTGCAATCCTGGTGCGCATCTCCGAAAGCTGAGTTACTTGCTTGCGGTTGGCCTCAGATCTGAACTTTTCCCTGTATTTCTTTAGGCTTTGGGGCTTGAGTTGGAGATCAGTAGTGCCACTTTTTGAGGTGGGACTATGTACCGGTGGTAGCCCTGCCACACAAAGAGGGTGATCCCCATCCTGAAGACCCCACCAGCTGAACACAGCCAGCAAACGGACAAGGAATGGGAAAGTTACTATAGTTTCATTATTTTAAGATGTGGAACTGAGACATAATAATTATTATTATTATTCTTTCCCCCATTCACACAGGGAAATTAGACTAAAGCTGAAATGGGAACCCCTAGATCCCTGGAGACTCTGCTTAGGGCAGATCCCTTCCACTAACCATGAAGGAGCTGAAAAGTTGTGGTCTGGATACAAACACCTCAGTTTCAGGTAAGTTTTAATTCAGAATTCACAGGAGTGATTATCTCTGGATGAAGTTAATACAAGGGTAGATCAGAGACACCTACAAATTCCCTGTGATTTCTACGCAGTTCTGGATAAGCTGGCTAAGCTTCTCAGGAGGAAAAAAGCATAAGAAAGAGGAGAAACATTAAATTCATAAATTCACCAGCAGGAAACAAATAAAAAAAAAAAAAAAAAAAAAATCAACAAACTCTTCCTAAACCAGAGAAAGGCCAAAGTGCCTTACATGAGGGATCGGTTCTGTCACTGGTCCGTGATTTCACGTTGGGAAGAGGAACTCTGTGCAATAACCGTGTCTGAGATGCTGCTGCTCGCAGGATGCGCTTCCAGAAACGCATCCGCTTTGACGCCTGCATCCTAGACAAAGATGCACCTGTGCTTAACGAGGGTGCTTGGCTAATTGCTCACTCTTTGAAATGAGCTGTATCAGTGTGCAGGTGGTCACTGTGTTCACAATACTCCCCGCAAACATCACAGAATGGTTGGGGTTGGAAGAGACCTCTGGAGATCATCTAGTCCAACCTCCCTGCTAAACCGGGTTCACCCAGAGAAGGTTAGCACAGGAGTATGTCCAGGCAGGTTTTGAATATCTGCCAAAAAGGAGACTCCACAGCCTCTCTGGGTGGCCCATTCCAGTTCTCTGATCATCTAAACATCCCTCCTTTCTCTACTCTATCAGTTGGAGGGCTCTATCAAACCTCGTGTCTTCAACTTCACATCGCTCCCCAAGATACTCTACAGTGACTTTCTAATCCTGAGAGATGTTTGGGGTGGAGAACTGAACCAAAGCATTGTCTCTGGTGAAGGAAAACATGAAGAGTGACTCAATGTCCTTGCTTGGGTCTTGCTCACCTTACTGTGTGCATAGACCACAGAGCCCAGGAGCTTCCAGGTGCCGCCCCGCCGGTCCATGCGGATCATGCGCAGGATCTGCAGGAACCTCAAACTCCTGAGCGCCGAGGTGGCAAAGACGTTCCCTTGGGACCCCGCTGCCAGCACGGCGATGGAGGCGATCAGCACCATGATGTCTGCAAGAAAAGCCAGCAAGAACAGCTAAAAAAAATGCTGCTGAACCAACTACCAACAGCAGAAGGCTGCGTGCAAAAGGGATCTTGTATCAGTTGTGTCTTGTGCTGGAAGGACGCGGCCAAAACCTTAACCTGGATGAACCTTATGGAAGCATCTTAGTTTCCTTCGCCATGCTCATCCTTCCCATGGAAAATGCGTCAAATACTGCAAAGCCTGAATTCCGATAGGATTCAGTGCTAACACTGCTGAAGTGGATTAAATCCTCACAAAACACATGCCCTTTTTTAATCGGGTGCAGCTGCCTGTTACACAGAGCTGTCTAGAGGTGCAAATTCCCCCAGCTAAATTGGGGAATGAAAATCTAGAGGTCCACCAGAGCAATCCTAGGATCCTCATGGACAAAGTCCAAGAAACAAAGCCTTGCTCTATATATCTCAAAGATCCTGTAAACCTCCCTCTTCCCTAGTTTTCCAGGCAAATTTTCTAGGAGTGCTTTTCTGTGGAATAAGCTAAAATCCTGCATATGACCATTGCCAGCTCCTGTACATCTGAAAGCAGGTTCATAGCGAATGGCTTGGCCTCTGCCCACTCCTTACCCCAGTGAAAACAATCACTGTGCCCAGACAGTCCCTTTCACAGGAGGATCGCTGAGTACTTTACAAACAAGAATTAATTAAGTCTCATAACTCCCTTGTGAGGCAGCTCATCAACATTGGGGAAGGCACAGTGAGACACAGAGGGTTTTAATGAGCTGGGAGCAATTCAGTGTCAAGGTTGGACATGGGATCGCAGGATCCCAGCTCCTACACTCAGCTTTCTACTGGAAAAAAACTCTTTTCTTGTGGCTGTTCGGGGCTGCCAGCAACGCCCAGGGTATGCAGGACAACGGGACAGCTCCCAGATCTGCAAAAACCAGGACCTTAAGCAGAATAACAAAAACCATGTCCATGGATTAGGACTTTGGCCTTTTTGCTCTTTCTCAAGGTGATCATGAAGCAGCTGGGGATCAACCCCCAAAATGCACGTAAGAAACCACAGCACTGTGCAAACGAGCCCTTGCAATAGCCGGTTTGGTTTGGAAAACCCCAGGTGGGGAGGCAGGACTCACCGATGACGCAGAAAGGCTTGCGGGCAAATTTTAACCTTCCCCTCCAGCCGCGGTATCGGCAGCAGCAGCCGGCCGCCCAGATCCGCACAAAGTATTCGACCCCAAACACCACGATAGTGACAATTTCCTGCGAGGGAGACAAGGCTGTTAGTTAGGAAAGAAGCGAGATGGAGAGAACGGGCTGTTTGAGGAACAAATCTGTGCTGCTTGATGTCGGATCAAATAGTTGCGGGGATGTTACGGCATGGGGGAGGAGGCAGCTCTGCGGGCTTTAAACACGGGGAGCTGTTAGACATTAAACTGCTTTTCAGTTGGGATCGGTCTTGCTACTGGGTTTTACAATTGGAGATAAATGAAAAAAAAGAAAAAACTTTAGGAAGAAACAATTTAAAGGATCCTTAAAATTATTTATTGCTGATACATTTTTCTCCTTTTCACATTTTTCCTATTTCTAACCTGGATATCCAAATGAACCCCTTCTCACAAGCAGCAGTTTACATTCTTGCCCCAGTTAAATACTCCCAACCTCAGCTTTTTATTGTGTTTTTGACTTTAATGCCTCCCTGATGGCTTCATGTGCAACCTCCCACTTACCAGGATGTAAAGGGCCCCTTCTGAGCTGTTCTGGTACTCATCGATGGTCGAAAACACAGACAGCACCAGGCAGGAGAAAACTAGTAGGAAACTACATGACACCAAAAAAAAAAAAAAAAAAAAAGAGAGAGACAAGGAACATCAGTGTTCAGAGTAGGAGTTTTTCACATTTTTCAAACTAGTCCAGAAAGCATTTTGGTTGAGCACAAAGCCAGAGAAAACTCCACGGATGCTTCTGTATTTTCAGCCCCAAACTGCATTTCCCATCCTTGCCAGGGTAGGACATTTTTTGCGTGGATGTAATGTTCCTTAGGCAGGCACATCAGAATAACTCTGTAATGCCTGGAAAGGCTGGTGAGTTTTTAGATTTGTTGTAGTATGGCTGGGAGGGGGATGGTTGTTACTCTGCTCTTCTGTGGCCCTGACATCTACGTCCATGGGTTGTCCCAAAAGCAGCCTCAGAAGTGTCACATCACCCTGTCACTCACAGCCTCTCTCCATTGAAACTGCCCGCTCTGTGCTTTTTGTGGATGTACTAATGCAAATCAGAAGGCACAAGGTGAATGACGGGTGCTCGACTGTTCTGACACTGGACGCCCGAGTCTGCAGCTGCAGAGATGTCCTGGCAGCTGCTCAGGGGTGGAGAAGGTTTCCACCAGCCCACGATACCCACTGCTTGCTCAAACAAAAGGAGGGAAATTAATTTACTAAACATTGATTTACTGATACAATAAAGTAGGCCAGCGCAGGGAGAAACTAAGAGCCGCATTCTTTAAAAGCATTAAATAATTCATCTGTCTGGCTTTGTCTCACATTCCTACGAACTGCACATTGAATATTTATAAGGTACAGTTCAGCTGGTGGGTGCTGTTCCTTTTTGTTGTGTAAAGAAAAGGAGTTTCTCACCACCAGGTCATGCTTGTGGCTTTGCAATGACCATTAATGTCACAATAACAAGTAAAAATAGGGGGATTTGCAGTATTCATTTGAATCACAGGCTGAAACGTCCCAGCTTGCTTGATGGACCTTCAGAGCCACCTCAGCAAAGGCTGAACCCTGCCAGCAACAAGATGAATTCAGCACAGACCAGATAAGGAGATTGTGTGATTTCCCACTGAAAATTTCCTCTTCTCACCCCAGATCTGGTACCTGGAGACTTGAAACAACCTCAAGAGAGTAAGAAAACATCCCTTGCAACCCCTTTCATGATGTCCCTCAGTGTCTTCTCTGGGTCTCACTTAAAATGTTTTTTTCTCCCCAAGCTGGTATTTTAAAAGCCCTTCCTTGCCATAAACAAGCCTTCCACAACCTGCCCGGCAGCCAAGTGGTCTCCATCCATCCCCATATCCCCCCAGTTGCGCCAGGAGCTGGATACAGGACCCTGCTGCTGCTTCATGCCGCGAGAGGGAAGGAGCCGCAACTGGGTCAGGCAGCCCCGCTCCCGGGCTGGCTCAGATTTTGCTGCAAACTCCCACATTGGAGTGAGAAACAAATGAATAATCAATGAAAGAAGAAAGAGAAAAGGAAAACAAGACAAAGTGGGCGGGGGGGGTAAAGCATCATGGAAAGGGATCAGGGAAAAGAAAAATCCAACATTTTCTGGTTAAAGAAGTAGAACATGGGTTGTATCTTTAAGAGCAAACCTCACAACAAAATGCCTGGGGAGGTGCTGAAAGCAAAGTGCCAATATCAGCACAGACTTGTGGGCAAGGTGACCACCTTGGACAGATCCAGAATAAACCCACACTCAAATGATGAGTCCTGGCAGGGACAAATGCCACATTACATACATTAAATTTGTCACTAGACAGGTACTGATGAGGCAGAAAAGAGGAGAAATTATTTTATCACTTTGATTCCCAAGCATGGATAGTGCAAGCAGGGGTGATGTGGAGAGAGCCAGGGCAGGTCCAGGTGCTGTCGGGGAGATGCAATGCCCAGGGGCGGCTTCTTCCCCTCCCAGAACATCACTGCAGCCTCAGCCTTGGTCCCTCCATTCCCTCAGCTCCCTGGGGCCAGCTCGAGGCTGCTGTAATTTCATCTCTGTGCTCTCCAGGGCTCTCATTGCTGGGGAGACCTGATGCAGATCCCACTTGCAGGGCCAGTATCAATTACAGTGCTGCCAAGCATAGGCGGCAATGGGGAAGGCACCAGCTTCTTCATCAAAGCATGGGGGCTCCATGGCCAAATCCCACATAGACCAAAAACTCCCCTGTGTCAGTCCTGATGGGGGATGTTCAGCTCCCGGGTAAGGAACAGTCCTGCCAGCAAGGGATGCAGGCACTGGCTCCTCCCAGGGGGAGCATCCCAAAACAGCTGCTCTGCTTGACTCTGTGGTCCATGAACCTCTGGGAGGCTATAAAAGGAGATTGAGAGAATGAAGCTTTTCTGCAAGGAAACTGAATTCAGGGGTTTGGGATCTGTATGGCTCCTGGGAGGCTTTGAAGGATCTGCGGACCCTCTATGGATGGGGGGTTGGAAGAAGAAAGGTGAGAGGTATGTCCACATCAGAGATGGTGTGTATCCTCCGAGCTCCAATGAGCAGCAGAAAACATGAAGGTTGACTCTGCTTTAATTTCACTTAATCTATCCAGACAGCACAAGAAAGGGCTCCAGATAATAATGGATAGCTTGGAAAAGGAAAACAGGTCAATAAATAGTGCAGAGGTTGGGATAAATCTAATTTTTAAAGCTACCTATCTAATCAAAGCAAATCACATCTGCAGCCTGACTCTGGGTAACATTAACGTGCAGCAAGGAACGTTAATTATGTCCCATTTAATGATTTTTACATTAAAGACGCCAATTCTGCTTAGAGCTTTGGAGAAGACATCCTCCTCCCAAGCAGACAGGAGCTGGGTCCTGCACGATGCACCAGCCTCTCCCAAACTCCGACTGGGATGCAAAGGGCAGCGTGTGGGTCTGGACCAGTCTCCTCCACAGAGTGATGGTCCAGAGGATGCTCCATCCCCGTGGAGCAAGACACTTCATGTCACTTCACCTTCTCATCCACCACCCATCCCAACAGGCATCCAGCACCTTTTGCTGCTCCAGCATCCCCTTGCCTGTTGCTTAGACCTTTGTGCTCCGCCAAGACTCAGCTGTGCAAATCTGACTGTTGCTAACACTAATAAATCCAAAGTCAGGCTTTACACTCAGGGTTATGTTGAATTAGAACACTTCTGCAAGCTTATTATAACAATTTAGAAATCCCAGCACAAAATCTGCATATCCAGATTTCATATCCATTGTACTTCATTGCAGCAATAGAAAAAGAAATGACTGAACACTCCCTAAAAAGAAGCAAAGAAAAAACCCACAAACGAACAAAAAAACCCCAACAACCTTAAAATTATTTGAAACAGGAAAGACTGCCCTTTTTATTTTCCTCAGTAAAAGCATATGACAAACATCATGAAGCTTTTCAGGTTAATCGTCTAATCTGCCTTCCGAAAGAAACCCCCTTGGAATCTACACACCCATTTACATAAGAATATAGAAAGACCTTTAAATTTGTTCCTGAAATACTTGTATTCAAATAACACTCACTGACATGCAAAGAACATTGGGGTTCCTCTGGTGGAGCACCAGGAGAATAATTAGCAACTGGATTCCTGGATGGGTTGGAGATGGATACAGGACAAGGAGGTGGCACAAGCTTGTAACAAGCCACTGTGCTCATAACACACTTCATTGGCTCTCCCTGGAATTTGGAAAGGGATTTAATGATTTGTTTAATTAGAAAGAGCAAGGCTGGAAAGGAAGGAGATTTTTACTACAAGCATTTGAGAGCTGCACAATGGAAAACAACTTAAAACATTTATAACACTTAAAAATTACTTTGGGGATGCAAACGAGGTGTTGATAATTGTGCTAAAATAAAACCAAAATGCTTCTGGGTGATCCATCTGCAAGCCCAGCGATCCATTTGCTGTGGTCTCTGTAAAATGCTGCGTTTTGAGCAGCTAAGACATCAATGCAAATCAAAGGCCATGAAAATGCGGCAATGACAATAAAACAAGGCGAAGAGCAACAGAGTATCAAATGCCTTTTAACACTCAAAAAGCCTCATAATCAGAACTATTTACAGCTTTGTTTAAACCTCCAGTGAATCAGAAGCAAAACTCTGATAATGCCGTGACTTTTCCAGGGGTAATGATATCATTGGATTGCAAAAGATACCGTTGTATTGCACCTACCCTTAGCCAGGAGCATCCATCATCTTTATTCATGTAAGCAATCCTGCTGTGATTTGCCACCCAGCTATTCATTTACAAGGCTAAATGCGAGCCTAAATGCCTCACTCCAGCTTTCCACAGCCCTCAGTCTCAGCCAAAATCATCTCCCAAGGCGACTTCTGTCGTTAACAGAGCTGAAAATAGATGCGGGGAGTCCTGCCTTTCAGTCCTGTGCCTTAATAAATGCTCTTTTTTCCAAGCAGAGCTCTTGATGGTGCCTCATTCCCCACAGGTCTGGCCATGCTCAGCCTCAAGCCCAGATCTTGCTGCTCCTCCTCAGAGCCCAGAGGGTCCCTGAGCATCCATGCGGGTAGAAAATATTGTTTATGGACAACACACAGGTTGGCTCCAAGGCAGGGGTTCTCACGGTTTATAAACTTTTAAATAGATCTTCAGCAAAGGCACCTCTGGGACAATGTCAACAGCTCCTGTGCCTTCTCAGTGCACCGAGATGATGGCTGAAGAGCTCCAATAAGAAGTTCATGTACTAAGGACGGTGGGGTAAATGGAGCAAGAGATCATCTCCAGAGGACCACAGCAGTGTTGTGGAGGAGGATGCAGTGTGGACAGCAAAGCTGCATTAAATGGTGCTTTGGGAGGTGGGAATTAATGAGGTCTTGGAGATCCCCAGCCACATCATTATAGGGGCAGCACTGGGATGGGAAGGAAAATGAGAGGGTTTGCTTTCCCAATGAGCTCAGTTGCACCATCACCACCTGCACGACCCCAGGACATTCCCCAGCCCCTGTGCAGGGGTGCAGCAAACCTGCTCTCCTTGCTGCACCACAGCAAGGTGGCAAACGGGAGGTGGTTTGCCAGCAGATGAGGTTTTCTGGGGTCTCTCCGCTACATGTGGCCTGGAGCAGGATCGTTGCCAAGCCCTGTGCCCTCTCTGTACTTCTGCTGGAACCCGCCTGCACATCCACATCCCAGGGAAGTTGGGGGGGATGAGATCTCCATTGCATCAAGTTTTTGGGGAAAGTTCCTTTCAGCTTTATGGACAGATAAGGAACTTTCACAAATCCATCACAAACTACAGAAAAAGGAATAGGTGTCCATAGCTTTACTGTATTTGCACAAATCACAAAACTTCTCTTCCTCTGCCTTCCCTCTGTTTAGGCAGCAATTTCTCAGTTAAATATGGGTTCACAGATATTTTCTCCTTCAACATCCAACAACTTTTGAGTCAGTTCCCACTCCGAGAGCTCCTCCAGCCTCTCCCCCTTGCTTATAACAGAGTCAGGGAGCAGAAATAGCATCATCTGACCCAAGGTCCCCAGTAGAGTCAAGAGTCCTGACCTGAACTCATGAACTGCAGGAATTTGAGCAGAAATGGGTTTCGCATAACATATTTTGTCTCTAGTCCAGCAAAGGATTGTGTATCTCCATGCTGACAAGCAAGAGTGAGCTTAAGAGCTTTTCTGGATTGAAGCCTCAAAGAACAAAAGCCGTCTGGAAATGACAGGGAACGGAGATCAAGAGCTGAACATTTACAGCAGGAAAAGAGGTTAAATTCAAGGAATTGTTTCCAATTCCTTAAATTAGAGGTGGCTCTAACCATCTAACATGCTAAAGGCAACTCAGAGTAAAAGCCTTAATAATCACCGCATGCAACATTCTAGCTCCGATGTTCTTCTTTGTCCTCATCTCACATGAATCACTGGGAAATGCTTGTCTGCATAATTCTCTGGCCCCACACATGCAGCCTTGGAGGAGCCAGATATCTGGAGAAAAACCCAAAGTATCCATCCAGCCTCTGCACCCACCAGAAGAGTATGTCCCTGCTGCGATTCAGCACTGCCAGGCTGAGGTTTTCTTTTAAAAACTTGGTTTGTAAAGAATATTTAAAATATATTCACACAGCTGCAGAAACGGTTCACAGGAGAGAATCCTAAAGATCACAGTGCAATTACATTGAATTGGAAGATAAATTAAGAGTATAAAATATTGGACATTTAAGTAATTCTTAAAACATCTGTGCAGGCATTTATTCAGAGCACGTTCATTGATTTTAATGTGAGGGAAAGTTGCTGTCTCATGCAATACCCGTATTATTCAGATTGAAATCCGAGCGCTGCCTGTTTCATCCTACAGGGTATTCCCCCAAAAGAGCCTCTGCTTCCTCCCTACCTCTGAGAAACCATTATTCATGAGTACAGGAATACAAGCCTTCTTAATCTAACCTTCATCTGTACGTGAAGATCAAGTTATTTCTGTGTCTTAAGGGCAAAGCCCTGCTTTTCTGCAACACTTCGAGAAAAAAAAAAAATCAAATAAATTTAAGAAGCCAAGGGCTATGCTGCATGGTTGGAGCATACAGGAATTAAAAAAAACCTCTTGCTGAGGTCAAGTCCCTTTGACTGACCTGGGCAAATCACTTGACCTGACTTAACTGAGGTGTAAAACTGGGTTAAAAGCAAGATGTCCCTGTAAGATGTAATGCTGCATCTCATCTAAATATCCCTCGAGGGAATGGGATATACAAAAATAGGCTCTGGTCTAATTGCAGATAGGAAGATTTTCTCAAAAAGTGCAGGGCTGGCTCCTGCTGCAGACAGGAATAGTAGCTGGTTTTTCAAAGGTCTGTCCCAGAATCAGCGATTCAGCTGGAGCCCAAGGATTCCTGCCCTGAAGGACAGGCTCTGTCTCCCCAAGCTCCTTGAGCTTCGCTTCCCCGTCTCTGACTTTGCACTAGGTTTACAGCACCAAGAATTACAGCACCTCAAACACGAGCATCCTCAGGGAGCTGCTGATACCGAGGCTCGGTGGCTCCCAGCAGCCACATGAACCGTCTCAGACCCACAGCAGGCAACTAAATGGCTCAAAATCCTGATGTTCAGTTAAAAAAAAAAAAAATCTCACTTTCCCCACATCTCAGCCCATGGTTTTTGTCTCTGTACAGGCAGGACTCCAAAGTCATGCTCTCAGGCTCCCTCCCAGCAAAGAACAGCTGAGATTTTGGGACCATCCCTGGCTTCATGTCTCCATAATAAGAAGAACGCAGTTTTTCAGAGCCAGAGACTAATGGATAACACCAAAGCATCACCAAAGCATTGCTAATTTCATTTGCTCATCAGTTTACTTAATTAACTGAGTCTTGGAGAAAAGAAAGAAGTATTTGCAAACTGCCCATATAAGATGTCTTAGAGTTGGTGATTTCACCATCTGTTTAATTTTACTTCTCTCGTCCCAGCCAGTGCTTAGGAAGCTCAGAGCCAAGAAGCAGGAGCGCTGGTTCACAGCTTTTTGATTTTAGACACCAGAAGACAATGACCCTCAAGCTAGGTAAAAAAAAAACGTACCTAGAGGAATAACAGGAGTGCTGCAATCAGCAGAACCACGTTCCTTCTCTGCAACTCACACTGGTGTAAATCAGGAATAAACCCCCAAAAGCCAAGGGGGTGCACCACTTCAGCTCAGCCGGGTCTGAATCCAGCGATGCCCAAAAGATACCCAAGTTTGGCACGCAGGAAAACACAGAATTAAGTCCAGCAACAAGAAACAAAAAGCCAGCGGCTTTGCACACCTTCCCCATATCAGTAGGACAGTTCGCTCCTCCACAGCAAAGGTGGCAGAGTGTGGCCCCGGTGCTTTGTGTGCCCATGAAGCTGCTCCTGCTGGGACAGGTCGGTTCCCACTGGGACGGCACCTTGGCCATGCAGACAGGAGGAGCTGCTCAGGGGGAATGGATGCAAACCAAAGCCCCATCTCCAGAGAGCTCAGACTTAAAAAGTCAGCGCTCTTTAGCCCTAAAAATTTGCTGAAACAGCCTGTTATGCTGCAGGGAGGAGAGAGCATCACAACAGCTGCCAGTCAAGCTCCATTTAACTTTGCTACTAATATAAGTATTTTGGGTCTTCCAGGAGCTTTAAAGCCCTTTTCCACCAATCTTCCCTTTACAGAGATAATATTTCCCTGAGCTGCAGACAGATTTGCCCCAGCCATGCTGCTCCCCAGGAGCGACAGGGAGATCCTCCTGCCACCACCCACATTGGTGTCTAGAGAACAGGCAGCTCGTGACACCAGCCCCACCTGCACAGAGAGCCAGGTCTGCCCAGACACAGCCTCTCCTTGCACCTGATAAATTAATCCCCAGCACCAATTAATCATTTTATTATCTCTTGCTTCTTCTCCGGCATAACTTAAACACAGCAAGCGGGTGGCCAGGTGTGGATGGGAGAGCAGGAGATCACAGCTCAGCCCCCCCACCATCAAGAGCCCTTGGCAAGGGGAGAGGATGCCCAGAGAGGAGGGGAAAGTGATGCTCCTGCCAGAAGAAATAATGGCAACCTCAGCTGCCTCCTTTTTAAACCCTTTCAGGCTGGGTAGCTTTGGGGATTTGTTGCTTTTTGGATCACCTGGATGCTTCCAAAAAAGCACCTGCCTCACCCACAGCTCCTCCAAAAACCTCCACCAGTGGGAGAGGGAAGAAGACTGCAGGTGTCCCCCGGTCCCTGCAGTGCAGCCATTCGCAGGTCGGCCCCACACTTTAATCTCATTTAAGGCCACCCTTCCCAGCTAGTTCCCAAGCCCTGTGCCTGGGAGAGCCACGAGCTCACAAAAACCAGCTCCCCCCAGTTCCCTCACTTCACAAATGACAGGTTTGTTCCCTCTTCTTATTTCCCCATGCCAGTAAACACAATAATAAATAGCAAGCTGCAGGAGGCAGATGATTGTGTGGTAAAAGGTGCAAAACATCTAAAAATGATTTAAAGCAGGGAGGAGAATAGGAAGAGAGGGCTGCAGATTATATTATCCGAGGAGGAAGAGCTGTTGGGCTGGGGAAAGGCAGCAGACAGGGAAGGTTTTCCTGCCCACCCTGCAGCTCCTTGCTCCAAGTGATGCTCAGGTCCCTGGTCCCAGCCCTGATATGGGGCCCCAGCAGCTCCAGCCCTGGGACGGGCCAGGAGTACGGCCAGTGCTGCAGGGGCCAGACCCACAGTGTTTTGAAGCTTACAAGAAACAGGGACACAGGGCATGGACACATTAAAGTTGAAGAGAGATTATCTAGCTGCCATTTCAACACGCCGGTAAATCAAAGTCGATGGGAGCCATATGCTCTGCTGGGAAGCATCCATCTCGTTGCCAGGGAAACATCCTTCCCATTTAAAATGGCAGGCAAAGGCTTGCAAAAACCTGCTTTTAACCCCCTTTTTTCAGGCAGGATCCAAGTCCCCCAGCAGCATCGAGCTGTTCTGCTGCTGGGCTGCTCCTTGGCAGAGCTGTCGCAGCTTCACTCGGGAGCATGACAAGGGGATGGTTCCTCTCCCACAGGGTCTAAGGAAATCAGACCCATGCTGACAGCACTGTGACCCTGCTTCCAACTTCCAGCTCACTCACAAGCTAGTTTCCATGGTTTATTCCCTGGGAAAACCAGGGATCACCTGCCTGGGCCAAATCAAGCAGCCCCACTCAGGGACCCTGCAGGTGCACAGCACAGATGTGTCCAGCTGTGGGGCAAGACAGTTCTAGAGCAGGGGAATAACACAAACCCAGCCTTTTGCAAAGCAGCAAGGGTACCATGCAATGTCTTACAAGCAGCAAGCAAAAATCTGACCTTGGAAATCATGGCAATCTGCAACCAGGGCTTCAGGCTCGCAGAAATAATGATAAACCCATCCCCAAGCTCTGCAGCTGGCTGGAGTCTGCAGCTGGCCCTGGGTCTCCTTCTGCATCTGCAGCTTTTTGTTGCTCCATCACAGTCAAGTGTACAATTATTGTGCAGAAACATGGCCAGAGCCTCTGCCAGCTGATGAGGGGACAGTGATGGGGGTGTGGGAAGGGGCACCCGTGGAGCATCAAGGGCAATCTGTAACCCAGCATTGTGGGAGTCACGGCAGCGAACACTTTCCAGCCTATTAATACTAATGATTTTGCATGTGATTTTGTTTTAGACAGAAGATAGAGACCAGTGACCACGTGGGTACTGAGACAGAAAACGGAACATCCTCTTGCAAATATCTTATTCTCTGTGTTTACTTCCAACCTCAGCCTCTCAATTTTTCTTTTTTGCCCCTTTTTTTTTTTTTTTAAACTCTTCTCATTTATTGTAAATCCCACAAGTAGATGAAGCCAACTGTTAAAGTACAGAAACGGAGTATTTTCTGTTCTCATAAGTAGCTGGGCCCTAACAACCTTTATAATGGAGATTTGAGACAATATTTAATAATTCAAAGCCTAGGAAGGTCTGACGGGACAAGGATGCATTGCTCAAGTCTCTTTGTCTATATGGGAAATGGTTATTACTGCTGGAGAGGAAGAGACTGGGTTTAGAGCACAGTGAGCAGGGATGCTGGATTATACCACAGGTATACCACATCTGAATTCCTCCGCACCTCAGCTCCCAAACTGGAAAATGGGGGTAACGATTCACCCCCCAGCACACAGGGTGACAGCTGAGGTTAAGCCCACGCAAAGCTCAAGACATTCCCATGGCTGTCAGCAACCAATAAATCCTTCTAGAGCAGAATAAAGCCTGGCACAAAACCACTGCAAAGCTCACCAGTAACCATGGCTCACATGGACCAGAGCTAGTAAGTGACAGAATGAAGCCACCCAGGAGCACACAGAAGCAACATCCTCCAGCACATGGCACCAGGGCATGCCCAGCACTGCAACCAAGGGGTTAGTCCTCCCCTGTATGACATAGAATCACAGAACAGTTTGGGTTGGAGGGACCTTCCCAGCTCCCCCAGTGCCACCCCTGCCATCTTCACCAGCTCAGGTTGCTCAGAACCCCATCCAGCCTGGCCTGGGATGACTCCAGGGATGGGACATCTACCACCTCTCTGGGCAACCTGGGCCAGTGTTTCACCATCCTCAACATCTCACAGCACTTGCTACCGTCCTAAATGCCTTTCCCAGCCACTAACTTGGCTCTTAACCCAGGTGACAGCAGCTGGTGCAGAGCTCATGAGCAGATGCTAGAGTGTGACTTCTCCATCAGGACATCCTGCTCCTGCCCTAGCAGGGAAAGTGTCACCTTTACTAGGTGACATCATATAAGATCTCCCCAGTGATTTGTCAGCCGGCTCCAAGATACGCTCTGGCTGTCTGGAATAATGTCACAAGGCACTGTACATATCAAACAGCCCTTTTATGATCCTACATGCTCCTTCCTACCTCCTTGTTGGCTCAGAGCCTCACGAGTGGTCTGTGCTGCGCGTGGAGGACACTCACAGTGATAAAAAGCAATGAATGGATAACAGCCAGGTAGTATTTCGAGTTACAGTATCATCAGCCTGCTGCTAAACCAAAGCAGGAGCAGCTCTCCATCCTGGTTGTGTAACCCAGCCTCACAGGGCGCTCCCCGTAATTACAGGCCCTTTCCTGCAGTCCCATGGGGGCCATATTCTGCATTCATGAAAGGATGCTCAGTGTTTAGCTTCCTCTTTAGCACATTTTTTTCAGTCTTCCCTAGAAACAGCAAAGAGCAAGAGGAAGCAGGAGGCAGAGGGGAGAAAAAAAATAAGGTTTAATTAATTTTCATTTAATTTCTGCTGGGCTTTTAGCAAATGAAAAATAAGTGAGCCATCCCATCAGGTTTGTACTGCCTCCCTGGGATGCTCTACCAGCCTGTGTTTCGTACACAGGTGCACATCCCACCGTCCAGGAATGGCAGCACAGGGTCAGGCTTGGCTCCGGCTGCTCTTCCCAACTTGCATCCCATGGGATGTGACTGCAGGGTAGATGGGCCTCCCCAGCCACAGTTGGGGGCTAGCAATCCATTAGCTTAATGAATTTCTCTGGGGTTTTTAATAATCGTCTGCTCCCACGTGGAGAAGGGCCAGAAGAGCAGGGCTGGGTAGGGCTGGAATCGCTTTGGACATTCAGCCCATTTCTCTGCAGGGAGCTGGGGCTTGGGCAAGTACTCTATGCCCACACCTCACCCACAGAGGGATTATTTGCATTTGCAAAAATGCAAAATTTGAATGGCAAAAGTGGCCAATTCAATGCAGGTGCTCCAGTTCTCACATTCGGATGGGTCAAGCCCAGGCAATGTCCAGCCCTGCCTCCTAGCAGGTCTCCCAGATTTGGCTTTTCCAAATCAAGAGTGGAGACCTGAGGCTGGGATACTTCTTGCCTGTTTGTAGATGTCTACATCCTCATCCCCCAGGAGAAACAGTGGAAAAACAGCAATATCCTCAGAGTCCCATTCACCTGTCTTATTCAGGCACTTCCATTACTTCTCCATTTTCTCACAACCTCCAATCATTCCCTCCATACTTGAGGCAGGTTAATCCATCATCAACTTGAAACCAAGTTTCAAATCTATATGGTATTATTTATTCCAGGCTAAAATGGGAGATTTACTGATTCACAGACTAAGCCTCGGCAGCTCGCTCTGTGCCATTTAGCACGACTTGAGATGGTCCCACTGCCCTCAAACAGGCTCAGGGCTGGAGGGGCAGCTCAGACAATGTTTCAAATTATATCAGATTTCTGTTGCAGAAAAGAAAAACAACAGCAGCAGCAAAAGGTCACTGCAGAAATTCTTCCTACCCCTCATTAGCTGGTATGGCAAGGGAGAAGCTGCTAAATGAGAATAGCATTTAGAACATCTAAATGTTAAAGGGGAAAATGTGGGAAACAAGAAAAATTCCATGCAAAATTCTGTGTGACTGCATGTTGTGTCTGAAAAATTACAAAGAGCGCAAGGAATTCTCCTTTCTCTAGGTCTATTTCCTTCCTTACAGGAATAGCCATAACTCAGAAAAAGACAATTCCAGTGATGCGCATCCAGCACCCACAAGGACCAAACCACGAGGTCACATCAACAAAGTTTATTTGGTGCCGATAGATATTAAATGCATTAGTCCCTCAGGCTATGGAGACAGAGCCTTCATGAAGTGCCAGCAATTTACTTCAAGACATAATGACATGAGGACTTGTCCCTCTGGCTCAGGGTGATGCTTAATTGGGTGTGAAGGCAGCTTTTGGATGAATATGGTCATCAGCACGCTGGCTTCTTTGCAGCTGCCTGGAAAGCTGCTACATGAGGGGCTCTCTTTGCACCTCCAAATCACAGACAGCAAGGCAGCTTTCTGCAAGGCCACCAAGCAAGCGTGGGATGCCTCTGAAAAAGGACCATCCCAGGAGAAATGACAGTGAAATTCCTCCAAACCTGGCAGCTCCTGCACTGGCAATGTCTCAGAGGAACTCGTCTGCATCTGCTTGTGGCACCTGTGCTCTGATACAAATGGAGAATTGCAGGCACTCAGAAATATCTGTTCTCTCCTAAATAAGAAAAATCCCACTGAGCAAAAACTCAACATCATCAGCAAATCAACCTCAACGGAGCAAACAAGGTACAAATCACGCTTCTACCGTGCTCATGAGACACTGTAGAGCAAGACTTGCTCCTGGACATGGACATGCAGTAAACCGTGCCCCTACAAGCCATCTCAGCAGCTACACAACCCCCAGACAGACAAACATCCCATGCAAACTCTTACCCATGCTCCAAACGGCCACGCTCCTTCAGCCAGGAGAGACGGGGTCAGCAGCACAAAGCTTCCAAAGGACGGAGCCAGTTTGAGGGTCGGCTTTGCTGCTCATTCAAGCTTTATATAGAGCCGGGGCAGAATCCAAAAGCGGAAGAGAGACACCCACTCCCAGGGAGTGTAACACACACCGAAATAAATAGCTCCCTGCCTAAGGAGATGACTCAGGAATATTCTCACTAGTCCTTAAAGCACAAATCATCACTAATAAACCCCCAGGAACTTCGAGGAAGGCCCAAGCGAGAGGTTAACCGCACAAGACATGGCATTTTCAGCCTTGCCAGGTGTAGAGAAAGGAGGAACAACCACCTTACTAAACAATGGCCAACACCAAACCAATGGCCCCACCAGCCTGAGCCCTTCATGCTGTCTCCCTGCCCCAAGAACAAGGAGCATCCTTATTCCCAGAGACAGGGTTTGTTTCTCACTGCCCCTCCTGGAAGCATTCAGGCATAACCACCATATGGCTTGAAGTGGCAAGAGGCAACACGGCCTCACTCCCTGTTTGTCCAGCTATAATACACAGACATTTATATTTAACTCCTTTGCTCTCCTCTTGAGTGAAAGATGGAGTACTCTTACATGCCTTATGACTTTATTCAGATGAGGTAATGAACCTCCAAGCAACCATAAACTCAATTAATGGACACTTTGAGACCGAGTTGTGCGAAAGCCCATAAACATGCAGGAGAAAAAGTCTCCCCATGCTGTCATTTCACTGCCACATGTAACACTTAAACAGCACGAAAGCCGATAAGCCCAATTCGCAGCCCTCTACGTGCTGCATTTTTAAAGAACTGCAAGATCACAGCAAAGTACCCCAGTACGGGAGATCCATGTCCCATGAAAATGTGTCTCATCGTCCCAGTCCAATGTTAACCCTGCTGAGGTCCTCAGGCTACAGGATTTACTGCCAGAATCGGCTGCTCTAGCCAAAGCCAACCCCACTTTCCTTTGCAAACTCAAGGAACATAAATAGAAACCAACCCGCCAAACCAAAAGGAAATAAGAAGCTGGGCAAATACTATTAAAAAGAAAAATGGAGCAAAGATAACATTTACCAGCAGTCCCTCAACAGCTACTTTATGCCTTTCTTCTGTCTTGTCTGTTCAATACAATAAGTCCTTGCAGCAAGAACTGCCTCTTTTTGGCTTGATGTGCAGAGCAGAAGCTTGTAGACTTCTATCTCCATTTGGGGTGCTCGCCCACTACTGTAATATTAAAATCAATACCAAAGGGAAAACAATATTAACTATCATTTGACTGAAGTTTTTCTTTGGCACCGCAGATTAGTTTTTCCCACCATATCAAACCAAAGTCGCAACAAACACACAGCAGGTATCCAGACACAAGCTACTGCATTCACAGCAGAGATGGAGAAGAGGTGCACGCAAGTCACATTTGAGTCAGGATTTCTGCTAGGTTTTTTCTTTTTCTTTTTTTTTTCCCCCCTGGGTATCATAATAACTTTATAGGCAGTGACAGCGTATCTCTGGAAGCTGCATTAAGGTTGCCTGTCCTGCTGTGCTCATCCACCGCAGCATGCAGCAGCAGCTCAGCTATCGCCCCAGCTGCATTTTGCTTTGATGCCGTCACCTCCCCAGGCTGGCAGGGCTCTAAAGGAGAAAGCGGGACTTCCAGGCAGATCAGCGTTTGTTTACAATTGAGGCGGTTGTGAATCCCTAGGAAAGGCTCTCTGGAAGGCAAAAATCTCTGTCTCTTTCAGTCTTGTCCTGAAGAGACCAAGCGCCAGCCACGATGGACTGGTGGGATTCCCAGATGGAGTGGTTGCCTCCCAGACAGTTGTTTCCTCTGATCTTGCCTGTCCTCATGTTTTATGCCTTGTCTCACCTTCCCATTAAAAAAGGAGGAGCTCTGAATTAAGACTGACCACTGGGTACTCCCCTCCAAGAGCCTAAACACAACTGTAGCTGCTTATGAACTATAATCAGCATTAATAAGGCTTGATTACCTTTTGATTTCCCCTGGGTCTTGGGTTGCAGGTCTGCAAGACTTGATCCAGGTTTGCTGTAAAAGTTCCTTTCTCAAAACTGCTTCTCAGACACGGCTGGGTAAATGTGGATCCCAGATCCTGGTCACCCCAGATCCTGGTCACCCCAGCTCAACGTGGATCAGCCCCATCTCTCACCTTGACCTGGCAGGGGGTCCAGAGAGTAGTTCTGGCTCTGAATGTCTGCCTTCTGTCCTCCTCTGGACTCATCCCACCCAGCTTTCACCCCAGGTATAGAGTGGAACTTGGGTTCCAGAAGTCCCAGTGACCCTGATGCAGCTTTAAATCATCTCCCTACAGCAGCAAGAGTGAGAAGTGAGAAGATCTCACAGGTCGTCTGCTCCCCACACCTTAGAAAGGCTGCCCTTTGACAGCAAATCCACTCAAAAAAAGAGCCGCCAGTTCAATGCTTACAGACAGCAAAGCTTTCCACACATCTAAAAAAGCACATTAAGAGGCTAGAGTGATACTAAAGACAGATCAGAGATCTGGAGGAATGCTTCCGTTTCCCTCGTTTATTGGTAGTTCTACAGCCAAGATGCCCCAAGGCCGTAATAAAGCAGCTCTTGCCATCCCAGCCAGTGACTTGTGTGAGATACTCTGCACCAACCAACACTCTATGTCATTACTTCAGTGCTTTAGAACAAATGCACATGACCCCCCCAAAACATCTTCAATGTGAGTGTCATAGGAGGCCACATTTGCAGTTTACCCAGGATACAGCCAGGAGCTGAGGTCACCCGCAGCTTCAGTGAAATGATCAAGTATCTCACAACTAGTTCTTACTGGAGAAAAATGACATTTTTCTTTTAATCTGAGTGGATGGGCTCATCCACCAAGGGACCACATTAAAATACCTGCTCTGGTAGTCCTGGTGGGGCCATCTTTTGCCATAGGTGAGTGTCAAAATAGCCCGAGTGTTTTGGGCTCGCAACCCAATTAGGAGCCATTTAAACATCTGGTGGTGAAAGACTCGGCTGCACCAGCTAAACCACCATGCCCAGTGTCCTTCTGCACTGCCTGGTTTTGCCATCACATGCTCATTTTTCAAATCACCTTGCATCACAGCTCCCGTCTAAATACATTCATGAAACTCAGTTTAAACCATCACAATAATCTCGTTTTGCAATATGGTTCCTTTTTGAGGTTTCCTTTCGTTCCATTATTCTGCAGCCATGTGTATCTCAGTGCTGGAGACCCCCTCTCTCTTTGATGCATTGGGAACAGGGGACATCACCAACAGGGACAGGTTTGTGTTTGCCCAAGCAGCACATCATAGGCAACTTTCATCCTTTGCAGGAACCACTCTCCATCTTTCCCAGCTCTCCTGTATCTACAGAAGACTGCAGAACAGAAAAAGGGACTAGCATGTCCCTGTCACCACAATTTAAACAGGAATCTGTCCCTCAGGAGCTAAGAAAACAACTGAGCATTTGGGCCACATTAAAACATACTATGCAGCACTAAGCATTTGCCGCTTAAGTCCCAGAAGCCAAATACCAAACTTAGGTGTTTTTTTATGCTAGTAAGCCCCACTGACGCCAAACAGACAGGCAAACCCTTCATCCCACCAAACAAATCACAGTGTCTCACTCCGCTAATATCCTCTCCTTCTCTGCAATGCAAAAAAAAAAAAAAAAAAAAAAAAATCTGATTTTTGCTAACTGCATCTCTTTAATCAATGCCTATCTTCCCTCCAGTACAGGATTTGGGGTTTGTTTTTTGAGTTATTGCCTCTTACAATAAATCAAGCCATAGCAAGACTCATCTAGTTGAGGTGTGTTGCAGCACAGAAAAGAGGTCACCCAGAGGATTGGCTTGTTTTTCAGTTTCTTGATGTCAGTGTGGGGTGAACGTGACGGCTGGAACGTGACACATTAAAGCGACTGAAATCAGGTTGCTCCCACCAAGCTCTGACTAAGCAGCTGGAGAAGCTCATGAGGCATCACAGTGGGAAGGTCTCCTTGGTCCCCAGGACAGACACAACTGTGCAGCTGAAGGGCATCACCACCAGAGGTCCAAGCCCAGCAGCTCCATCAACTCGGCACCTATGGGGGATCTGTACCAGCCCCTTCATGCCACATACTCACTAGGACATGGGGATGAGAATCCAGAAGGTCTGTGTGTCACCAGTGGTGGGCTGAGTTTGGTGGCATCATCCCTGCCAGCAATATCCCCGCTGTGGGTGAGGGTTGGCCATGAACAACCACCCCTCGGTGCTTGGAGATGGATAAATGAGAGCATCAAACTAAATTTACCCCTAATAAAATGCCATAAAACAAGTATGAAAAAATGTAAGTGGAAAACAAAACAGCTGCCTAAAAACTCAACCCAGGCAGCAGAAAAATGACTGGGCATTCCTAAAGCCATTCAATCCGATGCAAAAATATTATATTGGAATGGATCTATATGAAATAACCATGTTTTCTTCAATCCCTGAGGAGCGGAACGAGGCACGGAAGAGGCCACCTCTGCACTGAGAAACCCTGGACCTTCAGGGAAGTAATTGCATCAAGTCTCCATCCTCCCGCCGCGCCAGCCGCGGCAATGCCAGGATGCGGGCAGCACAGAGAGGAGACTTTCTGGAGAGAGAAGTGGCTTCTGGCTGGGTTAAAAGGGAAGAACAAACGGGATGGGAATGGCACAAGGAAATTTTAATAGAATTAGACAGGGAGGAAATGTTCTTCCTTACTATAATTTGAGTCCGTGCACTTGCTTAATTAACTGAATATGTGGTGCACCGTATGCAGATAAAAAAATGCATCTAAACCTATTTTTAATGCAGTTAAAAAGACGCATTAAGGTTGTAAATTCAAAGTAGGAAATGCAAGAATTACATTGGCCCTGGGGACATGGCTTTAAAAGTGTCTGAACACAGGCTGTTTTCTTGTTACTGCCCCAAATCCAGCTCCCCATATCTTCATTTTGGGGACCAAACATAAGCAGCTCAGCCAGGGGATCAGCAAATGTGTCTCCAGACACATCAGGCTATGGAGATGCCCAGCGCAAGTACCTTGCTTAGGCTGGCACAGAATACAGTGATCCCTCCTGAAGTTAGATAGCAGGCAGGGACAAAAATCACTTTTGAGTATCACAGCCCTTCAAACTCAGCACAGGATAGGTTACAATAACCAAAGTAAAAAAAGTAGAAGGAAAAAAAAAAATCTGAATTTTTGAAAGAAATAAAATGGAAACATTTTGGAGGCAAAATGCCTCCCTGCACAAAGAACCCCATTGCATTCCTCAAAAAGCCTGGCCTGATGTTTAGGCAGGGCTCAACTTTTCAAGTTTCAGCTCAACCTTGAACAGAACGAGGCCACGTGCTGCATTGCTAAGGCTCTGTCACAAAAAAAAAAAAAAAAAAAGGAAATTAAAAATGCCAAGTGAAATACTGGGAGAAGGAGAGAGAAGGGAGGCTCAGACCTCTGGGAGCCAGAGTCCAACTCCAGCCATGCTCAAAAATGGGACCCATCAGGCTCAGTTGTCCATGGGGCTGTGCAAAATATATACATTATATATAATCTGTATACACACACAGCTGCCATGAGCAGGTCACACAGTTGTGCCAGCCTAGGAAGAGCTATCAAGTATAAAAATGAATCACAACACAGAAATACAAGATAGTGCTTTTGCTCACAGAGGCAATAGTGCTTTTTTACAGAGGCAACATCTGAGATGAGACCACGTTAATGAGTTTGGGGCTGGGAGTTGCTCTGAATTTCCCTGGTTTCTTACGCATGAAATGGTGCGAAGGGGAATAAGTGATGACAGGAAGAACAGGTGGGGAAAGGAACCAGATGGATTTGATCTAGGATGCAACACTGGAAATAAATGCAACTTGCATGGGCTTCTCAAAGCAGCACATCAATCGCCTGGTGCAATACCACCCTGGGGGGTGGGCCTCTGCAGACAGACATTTATCAGTGGTATTTACACAGAGGCACCTCTCGAATTTATTAAAACATGTCCATGCTGGAAGAGTCTCTATATTAACAGTTTGTGCCTTGGCATCTGGGTGCAGGGAGGCTGCCTGAGCAGCACAACAGCTCCAAACCCAGAAATGCAGTGGGGTCTATCAGCATCAAAACAAGGTAAAAAAAACAAACACAACCACCCACCACCTTGCAAATAGTTCACAAATCTTCATTCAAGGAAGTCTTTGTGAGTAGCAGGAGCAGGGAAATGGTGCTGGCAGGTGGGGTCGGCCAGCAGGACGGGGCTGCCCCATCCAGCTACCCTCAGGAGTCCCCTCCTGCCATGTGAAGGCTAAAGGTGCTTTTGCGCTCAAGGCTTTTGGCGCAAAATGGGGTTTTGGACGGGAAAAGATAGTGTGACCCCAATAGCGTGGGGAGGGCGCTGCACCACCCATACAAACTTTATGACCTTGAGCCAGTCTCTTCATCCCACCATATCTTTGGGGAAAAAAAAAAGGCACTAAGCCTTCTCTGTCCTATCTGTCTGGATTATATAGTTCTAGGTACAGAAACCCAGGAAACACCGTTTCTGCCCCACTCAAACACACGCAGAGCTGGCACGGCCATGCTGGGCTCACCCGGGCAGCAGAGCAGTAACCGCTGCACGGGCTGATCCTGGTGACTTCGTATGATGCTTACCACATCCTTCAGCACTTTAAATAATAAATTTACAGACTGCTAAGGCTAAACCATTCATACACATAGCTCAGAAGATCGGAATCCATGTAACTTCCTGAAACATTTAAAAAATTAATTGTATCACTGATGGTTCACAGACACGGGTGCAATTACCACTTCAGCCCTGAATTCAGCCTCCATTTCCCAATGGGTGCATGGGTAGGAGTCAGAGGACGGTTTTGTGGTGGTTACATCTCCCGGCTGCTTGGGCATCACCCCCAAGGTGAGCCAGGGAGGGTCCCCGGTTCCCAGCATACCCCAGGCCAATGTTTTCTAATGAGAGTGCACAGCTCCATGTGGTTCCACGGCAGGAACAGATAGAGTCACAAGCCCAGGAGAAATGCAGCTGCTTGGGATGGGTGAAGGAGGCAGCTGCACAGTGAGAGCCAAGGGGCACCCTGCCCTGACATGGGGGACAGGGCGTTTGTGGGAAAGGGAGCCCTGGCAGCAGGTCAGTTTGGGATGTCCCCACTCCTGGTTGCCCAAGGAAGCGCCACACAGAGAGCCAGAAGTTAAGACAGAGCCGTTGTCTTAAGCCAAAGATGTTTATAAAGCCCTCAAAGTGAGGGCTACCCTTGCCTCTTGCCATTTGGCTTTCAGCCCTTTTGACTTCTGTCATTGTCACCCCAGCGTCCCCAAGCTGGGGTCTTGCCTGCATCTAATAGCATGTTGCACGCGACATCCCCCCCATCCTCGGTGCACGCACAAGCACCCAGCTCACAATGTGAACACTCGGCCCCTTCACACAATTCTGGAGGATTTTGTGAAACAAGCTGCCTGCAGCTCCAGAGAATGGCCCTGAGCATGGAGGATACTCACGGGTCCCAGTGCTGGACTTCACGCTGCTCATCGTAGCTGCAACCAAGCTCCAGTGATGCTCCCTCTTCTCCTCTCTCCTGTTCCTTGGAAGAGCCCCTTGCAAGGACCCCAACTCGCTGCAGTGCCCAGCAAAGCTCCCCCTTCCACACAGCCAGCATTTCACCAACAGGACTCACCAACACCTCCCTGGGAGGCCTCAGTGTACAAAATGGCTGAGGACCAGAAAGCATAGCCCAACATCTTAGTTGAGAAGAGCGTAACAGCAAAATGATGTGGGGGGGGGGGGGAAAAAAAGCTCCAGCATCCCTCCCCCCTCCAAAAAAAAAAAAGCAACAATCTTCTTGCCAGGGCTGACACAGGCCCTAGTCATGATGAAAAACATGCAAACAGAAAAACCCATCAGCACCAAGGGAACGAGCACTCAAGCCTGAGCCCAGGCCTGCAGAAGAGCCCGTTGGGACTGTGGAAAGTCCCAGAGGGAAGGGAGTTGCAGTAACACAGCAATTTATCTTGACCCTCCCTTTGCCATCCTCTAAACAATGGGAAGTCATCTGCTCTCCCTCTGCAGCAATGCCTTCAGATGTGGGCATCTTTCTGCCAAACTGCGGGTCAGATGTAGCCATTTCTGGCTAAAAAGAACGGGGTGGCAGAGGGGAAATGTGCACCCTGGGACTGCTCCTTTGTTTACCGCTCCATCGTTGTGCAGCCAGGAAGCCCCAGACACTGATTAGCATTTCTTTCTAGACACATCTTTAATTCAGTGGCTTCCCATAAGGGGATAAGAAATATCACCAGAACCCAGTGCAGAGCCACAAAACCAACCCTGGCCCCAAACCCTTCGCAAGCCGCCCAGCAGCTCAAGATGGGGCCAGAGGAGAAGGAGCGCTGGGGGGTGGGGGGAGGAAAGACACTGCCTGAGTAGAGCTTTTTTGTTCCTCTGCTCACAGCATTGCTATGGTGATTTCAAGCAAGACGGAGGAGCAGTCCCTACCCATCACTCCCGCTGCTCCAGCCCCCTGCACCCACCGCATGAGCAGCCCCTTCCCCCGCAAGCAGGAGTGGGCAGGGAGGGGGGACAGGAGGCCGGTGCATTGCACCTCTCCGGGGGAGTCACCCCCCAGCTCTGCAGGAGCAGCTTCTCTCGCCAATCCCCCCGAATTCCCTTCCCCACCGATCCCCACCCCATCCCCGTGTGGTTTGCCCGAGCACCGGCTGGGCCAGCGATGCAGCGGCGGCCCGGCTGCTCCCGGGGCTGGGGGGGACTCAGCCTCCGCTGCCCCCCAGCATCCAGCCCTCCGGGGCTCCCCAACCAGCCCTGGCACCCGCTCTGCAGCTGGAGCATCCTTCCCCTCCGGCGCGCATTTTGGGGGCTGGGATGGGGGGCAGAAGAGGGTAGATCCGGACCGGGTTGGGGGGTCTCTCCCATCGGGTTTGCCTCCCAACCCTTTTACTCACACGTATGCGTGGTAAATGAAAGCCCAGCCCCGCGGTCTCTCCAGTACATTGTAGAGGAAATTCTGCAGCTTGCGGTAAAATGCATTCCTTTTGGGGGGTTTCCCACTGCCCGACACCCCGGAGCGAGGTTTGCTGAGGATGCTGCCCCGCTTGCTGCTCTCGGAGCCGGCGATCAGGAGCGCCCCGTCCCGGCTGGAGTCCGGGGCTCCCGGGTCCAGCCCCACGAAGCCCACCTTGAGCTTCTTCTCAGCGGCGGGACCCGGGTAAACGCCTCCGTTGCGGGATTTCTGCACCATGGTGGCGGCCCGGGGAGGGTGGCGGTGGCGGGGCCGGGGGCGGCGGGGGCTCCGCCCGCGCTCCCCGCCGCTGCTCCGCGCCCGGCACAGGAGAAGCCGCAGGAACCGGCTGCAATCTGCTCCGGCAGCACCGCCCCGGCCGCCACCGCCCGCCCCCTTAACCCTCTGCCTCCCCCTCTGGCAGCAGGCTCTCGCACTGCCCCCACCCCGAAAAATCCGGGTTTGCCATCCTCCAACCAAGAGAAAAAACAAACAGGCTCTGGCCTCTTCCCCAGAAAATCAGGATCTGGCATCGTCCCCCAAAAGGAAGGCTTCAGTATCCTCCCTAAGCAGGTTCTGGCATCATCTCCTAAAATCAAGGTCTGTCATCTTCCCCTTGTCCCCAAGTCAGAGTACAGTTTTTCCTTCCAAAACCAGGCTCTGGCTCTTTAGGACCCAAGGGAATGACAGGAAGATGTGCCAGGGAGGTTTAGGTTGGACATTAGGAAAAGATTCTTCACCCAGAGTGTGCTGGAGCACTGGAACAGGCTCCCCAGGGAGCCCCAAGCCTGACTGTGTTCAACAAGAGACTGGACAACGTCCTCAGACACACGGTGTGACCTGTGGGGTTGTCCCGTGCAGGGACAGGAGTTGGACTCTATGATCCTTGTGGGTCCCTTCCAACTCAGGACATTCTATGATTCTATCCCCCCACAAAACCACCACAGTGGGCTCCTTCTGCAACGGCCCCACAGGAAGGGCAGGGTGACGGCCTGCGCTGGGATGCCCATCCCCAACGTGCTCCCACGTGCAGTGGGTGCAGACAGTGCCACAGGTTCACAGGAAGGACTCAAGTCTGTGCCCCATCTCCACATGCCACCAGATCCACTTAACCTCACCACAAATCCCCTTGTACAAAGCCATTCCCTTTGCCATTCTTCCCCAAGGTCCAACCTGCCCTCTTAAGGCTTGGAAGCCCAAATTCAGCTTAACTTCATGCACTGAAACTCCACCATGATATGGTCACCAAGGTGGACAGAGACCAAGCTCCGGGCATAGGAAGTTCATCTCCAGCTGTGCTGACCCAAATCAGCTCATTAACATGCCCTATTGGTTATGGTCCAGCATTACCATTTTGTAATTAAACAATGCTTTAGGACAAGGCTTTTTGTATGTGAATAAAGTTGCAAGCTCAAATCAGCTGCCCCTTTCATCGCAAAGTACCTTGTCGCAAGAGGGTTATTAGGGAAGCAGTAAAATGGTTGCCCAGAGTTCCATGGGGTCCAGGGGCCAGACAAGGCTGTGTTTCAGTTCCCTCTCTTGTGAGGGGCAGCAACTGGAAAACCAATCCTGCCACTCTGTATTATTGATAGGCTTTTCCTGAATTTCCTATTTAAGTTAGAAAACCAACATGACCTTCCAGAGATCTTCTCCCAAATCCTGGCCTTTTGTTCCTTTCCTTATGTCTCAGGAGAATCTCAGCAACAACTAATGGACAAGAGGAGCACTGAGACTAAAACTGCTGCTGCTTACTCTCCAAATCCTACTATGTATGTTAGAAGAGCCAGTGTGGAGCAGCCCTACATCCTTATGAACAGTGAGTTTCCTGTGACCCATATTCTCTCCAATGCATGGCAGAAAGAGAAGCCATCTCTGCAAGGCAGGCAGAAAACTAAAGCTGGGTTAAATGACAGAAAAACAGATCTGCAAGTATGTCAGTGAATAAATTACTCAATTCAGTGAGGGGCCATTCTATTCATTATTTGTGAACACTTGTAAGATCATTAGTGTTCTTTAATAGGGCAGCCAATTACAAATGTGCCTGGCACTAATGTACAAAGTGCATTATTATAGATCCAGCAATGCAGTCCAAAAGCAGGAAATATCCCCCTCCACAAAAAGGCCAACAACAAACAGAGGAAGCAATTTTCAATTAACAAATTCAAGATTACTAATAGTCTGTGAGCCCTCAAGAAGAGTCTAAATTCATCGCACACATCTTTGCCTAATTAGTTGGTCATTTGCAGTGTCACGCTGCAGCACTGCTTTGGGTATTGCGTATCTCCCAGACCATGAAAAACCAGGAGGAGGCCAAGGGCGGGGATGGGGTTTCATCCTTCCCAAGCCATGGATGGGCAAGACATGATGCTGTCACAGTTTGTTGCTTCACTTGGGAGGTAATCAAGTTGCCATGTCCTGCCATAGAGTCTGCAGCAGGTGATTTCAAAGATGAAGTTGGTTGTGTTGCTGCTTCTGCTGGGGGGCAGAAGAAGAGGCACAGGCACTAGCACTGTGCAAATTGATGAGCAGTAGTGGGAAGGTGCCTTTATCTGATCCAAGGACATTATGTCTCCACAAACAAACAGAATTACTGAGTCAGTTCTTTGCTTTCAACACTACTGATGGCTTTAAAATACAAATACCGTGGCAGATCACTTAGACCCTGAAGGTAAGATGAAATCTATCAAGCCATGTTAAGATGCAGAAAGTCCATGCTCTGTCCCTTGGCAATTTTTGAGATGTAGTAAGAAATGACTGGTGTGAAAAATACAGAATGACTCCAGGGATATTATTTCTGTTTGAAACCCTGAACCAGAGCCCTTTCTCCATGAACTGCGCTGCCCATGGCCTGGGGCTTGGCACTCCCAGCTTTCTTCCAGAGCTGTTTTCAAGACCTAAAGTTGGCTTTACCTCCCCTTGTACAGGAGGATACACCACCTGAGCAAAACCAACTTGCCAAGAGCGAAGGCGTGAACAGCTCAGTCTTTGTGCAACTAGCATCTACCCATGTCTGTCCTCTGCTTCAGCTGCCCCTCACAACCCCATCCTCCCATCGGAGCAGCACACAGCCCCCAGGAACCCACATTCATTCATTAGATGCCTGTCTTCACTTCTCGGCTAACAGGGACCCGTCCCATCACGTGCCAAACCATTTTTGGTTTTGAAACCAAGAGCCCCAACTCAAGAGAGGTTGGTTCATACAAGGAATTCAACCTGGATGGTGACACTTCTCCAGCATTAAGGTTTGAGCCTATAGGGGAAAACATTGTAAGAAAGAAGTTATTGTGCATAAACAGAAATCTGCAGATTTCCAGAGGAGAACGAGGATATGAGATATGTGCTTCTGGCTAGAACATAAGGCAATACTGAGTAAAGGTTTTATCATTTGGGGCAGGGAGATTTGGGCACAGCTGCAGTAAATGTGCAGGGCAGTGAGGGCAGCATTTGGATGAGTGCATGGTAAACTAAAGAGAGCTTGCTTATCACCACTGTTATTAGAGTCATAAGAAAATGGGGCTTTGCTGGGAATCAGAAATTGGCTAAATAAGCTTCAATTAGACTGAAGATCCATGCCTGGTTTATGGGACCAAGGGATTAAAAGCTCATCATCAATCCGGAGTCGCTAAGTACACAGGGTTAATGGCAGGTGTGGTAGCATCGTCCCACTGATCTCAAAATCAGTAGGAAGGACCTGAGAGCAAGAGGGTTTCAAATCAGGCATTGGAGAAAGAGTAAAGGCCTTTCTGGCACTCACTTTCAAACATAGTGTCACCACTGAGTAGTTGGGGTTTTTTTTGGTTTGTTTGGTTGGGTTTTTTACCAGCCTAAAATGAAGACGCATCAAACGGTTTTCCAGTTTCAATCAAACCTGACAGCCTCAAGGCTAATTAAATTTGTGTCAATTTCCACGAAAACAAGAAACCTAGGGAGACGCAGAGGCTCCCTAATGCTTCCTCCTTCCCCCTCCGAGGGGAATCCTGAAGGGTGATCTCATCTTTATCAGACACCAGAGCAGGACACCCCCTCTCCCAGCCACTAAAGTGCTTCAATCAGAATTTGCATCCAACACACTGATAAAAAGCCAGACTTCCTTCCTCCTGGCACTGACAGAGCTACTTATTTTGTATTATGTATTTACTGGATGCAAAATTTCTGTGCCATCACCCATCTTTCTGTCCTGTTCTTAGACAGCACCTACCTCATTGGAGGCTGCTCCAACAAAACCCAGGACAAAACATGCTATATGAGATTGGCTTGAGCTGCAACTGGAAGCATCCAAATACATGAACAGAAATGTCCACAAGTTGCACTGAATTAGCCAGGAAGGGAGGTGCATGCTCTGCTTTCTCAAACAGAAAGTTTACATTTCTCCTTTCTGAGGGTGATTAAAATTGCTGAGGTCTAAATATTCATTTTGGCTTTGGAGGTCTAGCTGTAAAGAAAACCAGTTACCAGAAGGAACAGCTATTTGACTGGGCACATGGAAGGAGAAGCAATGATGAAAGGCAAAGTCAGGGTGAATTCTGTTGAATTAAACTGGGTTACACTCAGGAACATCCATAAAGCCAAAAACAAGCCCCTTGGTCACACAGGGACCAGTGTCCATCCCATTTCCCCTGGCTCCTCATGACCACCTTGCTTCTGCCCTGCTTCTCCAGGTGAATTCCCCACCGACCAGGTCTCCTTCCCCATCTCTACTCTGCTTCCTTCCTTACCCTCCAGCTCTAGCTCTCACCCTTTGAGACCACACACAATTCCCTTTCTTCACTTATATTGTTACCTTGAAGGTATTTTTAGCCTGTGACCATGTTGCCATGTGCCAAAGCCACACAACTGAAATTGCTGTCACCTCCGTGCTCTTAGATATCATTCCCCAAAACAAGGTTGCTCCAGGACCTCCATAAGCTCCTTGGGGATGACTCTTCAGAGACATAACTTGGAAGACCCTCCCCCATCAGCAACCTCCTTCCAGTTTCCCCAGACCAGTGCTTTGCTCTTCACAACATACAGCTTTATAGTAATAAAACTAACCTGGTTTTGCACAGGAGCTCTTCCAGCCTTGCCAGGTCTCCAGAGCTTGGGATCCAGCTCAGGGTTGCCTCTGCTCCCAGTAAAGCATCTCCCAGGACTGGAACTGCATCCTTACTGGGACCCAGTCCCACAAAGCCCATTAGGTGCTTTGTTCCCATTTGCATCTGCCACCCACCAACTTCAAAGCTGAATTGAAACCCACATGAATATTTAGGGACTGGAGGTTAGCATCAAAAAGAAAAAGCCCAAGCTGAAAGAGGTAACAACTCCAACACATCTCATGTGAGAAACAAGCAGGAGTACATTGCATTGCTGGGCTTTTTTTCTGCTAAGGGAGAAATGGGATGAGGCCAATTAAAATAAATAGGCTCCAAATGGCCTCAGGTGTTCTGGGTTAGGAGGGGAGGAACCTTCCAGATTTGGGCTCCAACCCATCTGGGAAGGGTGCAGTGTGTGGGGAGCAGGACAGGAGATGCTGGTTTAGGGGGTGGGGGATTCCTGCTCCGTTGGGCTGTTACGGCACTTTTTTTCTGAAGCGTCAACATGTCCGGGTTTGGCAAGCAAGACAACCAAACCCAATCACTAAAATACTGAAAAGGTTTAAAGCCAATTATTTTATCATTTCATTACTGAAGGAGATTTAAAAAAACAAACAACCCCCCCAAAAAACCAAAACCAAACCAAAACCAAAACACAAACAAAAAAACCCCCTTCCAAATATAAAAATCTGTTTTCCATTTTTTTCAGGCTTTTTTTTTCTCTTTTCAAAAAATGTTAAAGAGGGAAGATTAGGGTTTTTTTGTTTTAATTAGGAGTGTTGCTTTTGATACATCTTGCGTGTTAAAAAATGCAAGTATTCTGTTGGGAAACTGCCAGGCAGACCTGGCTGTCCCCGTGGTCCTGTCATAGCACACAATATGTCATACACAAAGAAAAGCTCTTGAAGTAACTAAATTCATAGTTTCTCTGCACCATTAGCTTTGCTGCAGGCCTGCTTCAGTTTTTCAACCTGGACACGCGCAAAATGAGAGAACACGAAGGGACAAGGGTTTATGATTTATTTATCTTCTATCTGAGGTCCTAAGGAAAGCTTGTGTGTGTGCATCTGCCTCTCTTTTCCTTCCTTTAATAACTGCAGAGCTTATGGGCAAATTTTATCTCAGTTCCTTAGAGGTAGGGGGGAACATTTCAGATTGCTACAAGTGAAAATATGTGATAAGAGGGAGGACAAAAGCCCTGAAATCTCCCCACTGAGGGAGATAGTGATGTGTGCACACAACCATATGGGACACCAGAGAACCCACCTATGGCTTTTCAAAACACAAATCCATGGGAAACTGGACCTCCTCGTGGTTCTGCTGTTCATGAACTGCTTTTTTTTTATGGGCTGCTTTGGCCTCTGCCAAACATCTCGGTGCCCAGGTACTCGACAAGGCAGGCAGGACCAAGCTGGAGGGGAACGCTCCTCTGGGCGAAGCGATGCTGTGTCTGCAGGATGACAATTCCTCATTTCCAGCCTTATTTTCATGCAGCCCCTGTTTTGTTCTTGTAAATTTGTCTTGCGCGCAGCGGTCCAAAGGATGTTCCCGTCCTCTGGGTATCCGGACGCTCTGGCCGTGCCTGCAAAACATCTCCTTCAGCATCTCCGTGTACTCTCCTGCGTGCGCAGACAGCAGGCAGAGTTGGTGGGGGGGTGGTTTGAGGAATGAGCTGTGCTGGTAGCCTGACAGCGAGCTGTCTGCTGCAACGGCTCAGCTGCCAGGGCCACCCTGCAAGAGGGATGTCACCTCCACCCCTCCCTGTCCCCCTTCTGCACATTTCCTGTGGTCCCCATGGAGATCTATGGCCAGAGATGTCTTAGAATCAGAGATTCATAAACTCATTTTGGTTGAGACACTCAAAATGATCAAGTCCAACTGTTTCCCCACCCCTGGCACTGCCCCATGTCCCTGAGAACCTCATCTCCACGTCTGTCCAACCCCTCCAGGGATGGTGACTCCACCACTGCCCTGGGCAGCCTGTTCCAATGCCCGACAGCCCTTTGGGGGAGAAATTGTTCCCAAGATCCAACCTCAACCTCCCCTGGTGCAACTTGAGGCCGTTTCCTCTGGTCCTGGCGCTTGTTCCTGGGGAGCAGAGCCCGACCCCCCCTGGCTCCAAGCTCCTTCCAGGCAGTTCAGAGATCAGAAGGTCTCCCCTCAGCTCCTGTTCTCCAGCTGAACCCCCCAGCTCGCTCAGCCGCTCCCATCACACTAGTGTTCCAGCCCCTCCACCAGCTTCCTGAGCTGGCACCAAATGTATTGAGCTGCTGCCACCCGCTTCCCTCACAGCAATTGCTCTAATGGGAACCGCTCAGAGCATCCAAGATGCTGGTGCAGCTCCATTAATCACAGCCTTCTCCCGCCTGGCACGAGCTGCCCTCGCTCATCACCGTGGTCCTTCAGGTCGGTGCTGGAGGAGAATTCCACACTGTGTCCTTGGAGCTGGTGCACATTGGAGAGGATCTTCCCATCGCGCTGATGTGTAAGCAGAGGCTGGCACAGGCTTCACATCCCCCCGTACTCCCACTCCACATCAAAACACCAGCTCAGAAACCTGCAGCCTTTGCTAAGGAGCTGCTGTCAAACCCATCATGTCCCCGCAGAAATGATATTTGGGGATCATCCTCCACTCTTTCCCCTTCTTGCAGGCCCATCCCGAAGACTGGCTGCTTCCAGACTCATCACTCCTAAGTGCTCGGCGGGCAGACACTCACTGCAGCTGGCCAGGATTGCAAAAAAGCATTTAGCAGATAAAAGGCATGAAAACAGTGCCAGACAAGGGGTGATTAGAAATCATTCAGACCAGGCAAAACCAGGCCATCCTAAATGTGCAGGCAGCCTGACACATGGAAGGAATGTTTGTGAACAGAGCTGAAATGAATTATTTGAGGATGCTGCAGCACCTGTACGTAGCTGTGGCTAAATGATAACAGAGCGCTTGGAGACCGGAGGGGGTGTCTGGCCGGGATCTCGGCCTCAGGCTGTGTTACGACTCAGGTTTCTGCCTTGGATCAGCAATATTTCTGCATGGGGTGAAGGCACAGGCCAAGAGGAGGATGGGGCACGGTGCATTGCCCCAGCTAGAGCCGCTGCTTTGTGCTACCCCGGACGCAAACACACCCCAGGTTCACACTGAAAATGTGGATCTCAAATGAGGGGATGCAGAGGGAAGTGGTTAAAGGAAATGAGTAAAAACTTTTCAGGTTTGGTCCTCGGCAGGTTATAAAATGCCAAACAGAGCACAGCTTTGCAGGATGAAACATGACGTGAAACTGCCCAAGGAAAAGGTGAGTGGCTGCTGTTGGGACACAGGCCCCGGGCAAAGATGTTGGTCAGTGATGAACTCACTCTCTGAGATCACGTAATCATGGATTTCACACTCTATCTGCATCATTCCCACTTCTGCTATAGGTGGTTCAGCATCTCCATCAGCAGCAGGTGATGGCAGGACCCACCTGGGTGATGTCCTCCGGTGATGCTGGTGTTCAGAGGGCTGGAGTGCACCTTAGCCTCCCTGGCAGCTGTGGCACCGGCTTCCAAGGTAGCAGAAACACGATGGAAGGTCAAGAGATCTCCTCTTGCTCTTCTCCTATAGTTGGGTGTGTTTTCAAATGCTATTGAGGTGCTCCAGATGTCATCATGGCTTTTGAGTCAAGAAGAGACGGCCAGGACCTCGCTGCCTGCATGGGGTTAAGGTTCAACAAACATACTGGGAGACTGGTGACAGATTAAGGGAGCAATGGGAAAGGAGCTGCCTTAACTGGAGAGGCTTTCTCCTGCATCCAAGCTGCCACGCAATGCTCCATAGGGATGTGCCCGGGCAGACGAGGGGTTGCGGCTGATGCTTTAACTCGCCTCCAAGTGCAGAAGGGCTCAAATTAACCCAGCTCAGCATCTGCAGCTTGGATTCCACTTGCAGTCTTGCAAGAGCCTTATAAATTTTTTAGAGCAGCCCAAAGTGCCTGCTGACTTGGCCAATCAGCTCCAATGGATTAAGGAAACTTATTTTAAATTATTAACAGTGCACAGCCGGGTGCAAGGCCCATGGGGTGGAGGTGGGAAAGGAGAAGTTACTCGTTCCTCAGTGGGTGCCACTAGTGCAGACAGCACCAGGCTGGGGAGGATGGTCTCATCCACGGGGTCTTCCCTTCTCCATCAGAAAATCCCAACGAGGCACCAGGGCTGTGCTGTTCATGGGGTGTGATTGCATCTTGGAGATGATGTCCCATTTGGAAACTGGATGCTGGTCCACATCCAGCCTCCCCTGCACCTCCCTCTCCTCTTGTCTTCCAGACCCTTTGGTTTCTCAAACACCCTCTTGAAGAGCTGATCAGCTGCTCTAGAGAAGAATCATCCCTTATGTTCTTTGACTTTCCTGCAACCTCTAGTAATTTTCCCCCCATGAGCTTTAAATTTCAGGTAATATAATCACATTTGCAAACTCTGGTCTCCAAAGAAACACCGATAAGCATTTTGCAGCTGCCGAGGCTGTACCCTTCACTTTGCCATGGACATGCTGCTTGCCAGGGCCAGGCTTTGTGGAGGTGGGACACAGGGCTGGATTTCTTCTCCTTGGCAGCTGCTCCAGAAGGACTTTGTCCCACTTTCCACGAGATGGCATCGCTGAGACTGCTACAGAGGGGAAGCATCACTGCGGTACCTGCAGGGAGGACAGTGATGAAAAATGCCTAAAAAAAAAAAGTTACTAGGAAAAAATGCCTCTCAGTTCTTGGTTGTGAGGTCTCAGCACACCTGGCCATGGTGGGGAGGAATCAGAGGAGAAGTCAGGGATTTAAAATGCATCTCACCAGCACAGCCCTATATATCACCTGCCACAGGCCACACGACACCCGCCTGCTTTCCCAGGGTGTTGATGGGTCTCGAATCGACTCGAGTTGGCTGCAAGGTTTGCCAAAAGCCATCTGTGACCCAGTTCAGGGTGATCTTGGGTTGGTTATATTTATGGTAGAAAACCAAAATGGGTCACCTACCCCAAACCAAGCATCATTCCCAGAGCCCTGCAAGGTCAGACCAGGGCTTGCACGTGGCAGGTCATGGACCCAGTCCCAAAACTCAGATTCATGCTGAGTCTTCAAACCCAAGGTTTGGGTGTAGGAAGGCCGTGGCTTCATTTGGTTTTGATTTGAGATCCCCAGAAATTCAGCATGTTTGATTTTTCTTTTTTTTTTGAACCTCATGCTTTGAAGTGGGTCTAAATTAGACCATTTCTGTTTATTCTGGCTCCCTACAGAGCCTGACACAAACCTCCTAAAATGGGGGATGCTGCAGCTGCAGACGTCTCACTTCAGGGCCTGTGTCTTCTTTCAGACTCTGCAGATTAACCGCGGTACGAACCGCACTGAAATCAGGCTGAAAATTTGAACCTGCTTCAAGCCATGAGCAAGTTTGAGTTAAATCCTCTGGGTTTTATATTTTTCCTTTTCTGCAGCTACACCGTTAATTACTGCACCACTTGTGCATCGCTCCCAGAGCATCTTTCACAGCTCCCCTGGCATATTTCTATGGAAACACAGCTGTGGCTTTGTCAAACTAGTTTTTGCTTTTAAAATAGCTATAGAGGACCAGGTGCAGACTTGGTACCTGCTCTTCTCTGTGTCTCACCTGACCCCAAGGTTGTCCCCATTCCTGCTGTGCCAGGGACTGGCTTCCTCTGGAGACCAGAGAGCTGGAGGTTCCTGAGCAGCTTGGGAGGGATGTTCCCAAAAGGATTCCTCTTCCTGCTCCATTTAAGGATGAAGCAAAAACATGCAGATGATGATGCTCTCCTGCCCTGCTTGGAAATACCCAGGAAGGGGCACAAGTCTACCATGCTGGCTCAAGAACAACATGCCTTGGGAGCTGGGAAATGCAGGAGGAGCTGGAAGATGAGGTTAAACCATCAGTGGGAAAAGAGCCTTCTCCTGCAGTCCTGCTGTGCCTGGAGGGATTCCTAGGTCCCTTTCCAATTTGTGGCAAGCCAAGGAGACAGCACTTCATAAAGCCCAAATGCTGCTAGGACCTTGGGCATCAAATTGGTTTCTCTGGATGATGCTGGGGGTGCAAAGAGGGGTGAGGAGCCTTGGCGGCCTGTGCGCACCTTTTTGGGAACACGGTTCAGTGAGCTGGTACGTGTCCATCTGCTGTCAGCTGGGACATGGGATGGGGACAGTGTTGGGGGAACAGGTGACAGGGGCTTCATGCCATACTCTCTGTAATTCAGCTTGGTGCCAGCTCCTTGAGGCTCTGCCTGGGGCACTTCGCGCTGTGGAGTGTCACATGTTAATTAGGATCATTAAGGGCTCCTGCAACACAAACAGTAATGACGTTTGTGCCTCTGGAGCTCTCTGGGCAAGGACCTTGCATGATGCTGAGCCCATGCATGGCATCTGCTCCCGACACTCTGGCATCTCCTAAAATCTGAGCCAGGCACACAGACAAGCTCAGGACGCCCCAGCAGGCTGCTAACCCCACCTTTGAGGAGGAAATGTCCCCAGAAGCACCCTCACACCTCCTCCCTCCACCTCCCTGCCCCACCGTACCACCCCCCACTCATCCTCACGCTTGGTCTTCCCACTTGCTCCCCCTTCAAGCACCCGGCTCTTGGATTTTGGTCAGTCCTAAACACTCAAACCCCTCTGGATTGGGGCAGCTGATACTGGGTGGGGTGGGGAGAAGTGCAGACCTCGACCCAGGCTGCAAGGTGAGCCAAGACACCATCCTGGGTGAAGACCATAAGTTTTGGGGCTTCTTAGGAGTCTGGGCTCCAGCACATGGCTTCAGTTGGGGAGAAATGTTCCTGTCGTGTTGTTTGGAAAGGGCTGGGGGATCCGTCATGTGTGAGGCAAAGCAAGGTGTAGAGAGAAGGCAGCTTTGGACGCTTCTCCCAAAATGATGGGGTATTATAAAGAATAAGAGCAATCCTGCCAGGAGGCATGGGGCATGCTGTTTTCTCTCTTCAAAAGGCATAAATTTAGGGATTTAACTTAATCTTATGTTGCATGGAAAAAAAATATAATAATGGCCCTGATAGTTGATATTAGAAAGTTGAGCAGGTTAAGGATAGTATCAAAACCCAGGCTGCTGTAAGAGCAGCCCCTGGCTGGGGAAATCAGACTGGACATCTGCATCAGTCAAAAGGCAAGAGCTGTGCACTGGGTGACACCCTGAATACAGGTGCCAAACTCTCCTCATTTCTCCAAACCCTCCAAATTTCCACTCCAGCCTCATCTGTGCCTGTCTCCACCATCTGCTCTAAGTGGGACTACAGGAAACCCACCAAAACCAGCCCTTCTTAATGACAGACGCACACACAGAGCTCCGCACCTTTTGGGTTGGTTGGTTTAGTTTGTTTTTTGGGGTATTTTGTTTGTTTGTTATTTTTTTTTTCCACTGTGGATGTTGTACCAGTTTTATTGGTAAAATTAACATGAAGCCTCACAAACGCTGGAACATGCTTTTCCTTTTAAAGAATTTCCACTGGACCTTAATGGTGAGCATCCAGTCGTTGACATATAAACTCTTACAAGCTGATGTGCACACATGCGCCTGGGGGAGACGGTGGCAGCGTCCTGGTGTCAGGGATGGTTTCTGCGCGATGCACTGGGAGTCCACAATTCATTTGCCAGCCTTCTGGGCCTTCTGGGCAGACTTGGTGACTTTACCGGCCCCACCGCTTTTCTTCTCCACGTTCTTGATGACGCCCACAGCCACAGTCTGCCGCATGTCACGGACAGCGAAGCGGCCTGAGGGGTGGAGAGAGGAGGGGACATGAGCGAAACGCGGCCACTTGGCCCCCACTAGGCCTGAGATCTTCTGGGTGGGTGATGGTGGGATCTACACCCACCTCTCGTGGTGCCATTTGTCACCCCTGCCCTTGGAGCAGGTTCCTGCAGGAATGAGCCCTGAGCCTTCAACCCTTGCTCTGACTGCCAAGCCAGCCCTGATGCTCCTCTGTTTAAATGACTATTTATTAAACTTAAATCACATCTGCGCTGCAAGCTCCTGGTGTTGCTAAAGCTTCCAGACATGCAACACCATCCATGGAAAGCATGGCACTTCTCTGCTTTATAAGGTGACCTCTGCTGAGCAAACTTCCTTCTTCTCCTGATCAGCTCTGTTTTAGGGCAGAGATGGGGACGCTGAAAAATGTTTCTGCATCCAGAAACTATCAGGGTTTAGTAACCTGGAAGGAAAGATCTTCTTGCTCCCAGAGGGAAAATCCAGCCATGCCTTTGGGAACAGCCACCCAGCTCAGCAGAGAACCTGTCCCACCCCACCAGCCCTGACACAGTTCATGCATCAGATTTCACACCCTCAACACATTTGGGAGCAAGAAAAAGTGCTCAGCTCCCTCCCCAGTTTAACTGGAAGAGGCTCAGCACATCTGGTGTGAGCTCTACACCCACAGAGTCTCCATGCTCCTCTTCGGGAGACCACAAAAGAGCCGTTCCCTTACCGAGGGGTGGGTACTGGGAGAAGCTCTCCACACACATCGGCTTGCCAGGGATCATCTCCACGATGGCCGCATCGCCCGATTTCAGGGACTTGGGATTGTCCTCCAGCTTCTTGCCGGATCGTCGGTCAATCTTCTCCTTCAGCTCAGCGAACTTGCAGGCGATGTGTGCGGTGTGGCAGTCGATGACAGGCGAGTAGCCAGCGCTGATCTGGCCAGGGTGGTTCAGGATGATCACCTGGGGAACAGAGCGGTGTCAGGGCAAGGCTGGGAGCCGGAGGACGGTGACAAACCATGCGTGGTGGCACCAGCAGCTTTGCTCACCTGAGATGTGAACTGCGCTGCTTCCTGCGGTGGGTCCGACTTGCTGTCCCCGCAGACGTTCCCGCGGCGGATGTCCTTGACGGAGACATTCTTCACGTTGAAGCCGACGTTGTCCCCGGGCAGAGCCTCACTCAGGGCCTCATGGTGCATCTCCACGGACTTCACCTCAGTGGTGATGTTCACAGGTGCGAAGGTGACCACCATGCCGGGCCGCAGGATGCCGGTCTCCACTCGGCCCACAGGGACTGTGCCAATCCCTGTGGAAACAAGGACAGAGCAGAGCAAAATGTAACCTGTAGCCAGAACCTGTCTGCAGCAAAAGCAAGACATCTCCAGTGGTTCGTACCAAAGACCATGCTTACTTCTTTCCCCCCTAAAAACCCAGTTTTTAGCTGCGAGATCAACATTAAGGTCTTGAAAAATACCATGAGTCCACCTTTTCTATCCAATGCTTCATAAAAAAGGAGTAATGTCATGATCAGAAGGCCATGAGCAATCCATGTGCGCTGAAAGCTCTTCCTTTGTAGGAGCTATGGCATCTCCTGCATGGGCACTGGGCACATCGTAGCATGTGTAGAACATGCTCTACATCTCTGATGGAGACACCAGCACCATGGGATAAGGCCCAGCTCTGCCAGCGAATGAGGGTGGCTAATTAAACAAAGGGGATGTTTTACACCCCATGTCATCAGGAGACTTTGGGAAAACTCACCTTTGGAGTGAGGTGAATAATCATTAAGAGAAACAACCTTGAAAAGAGGTTGGGGAGGTTGGCTAGATCTGTTTGCTTCTCCACCTCCCCTCTTCCCACGGTGTCTCTGCTCTCTAAGGACCGGCCTAATGGTAAAACCATATCTGCCTTTCCCCCAGCTGAGCTAGGGGAGGACACAGACCTGCTCGCTGTCTTTCATCTCCATTAGAAATAAAAGACTGCATTCAAAAGCCTGCTATAATAAAACCCATGTTCAATCCCTGCCTGGTGTCTACAGCACACGTGTCCTTGGGAAATCGTGGAAAAGGGCTGGAAACGGCTACACCTGCCTGATCCGGCAGCCGGGGAGTCAGCAGGGCTGCCCGCTGCTGCCAGCACTCAGGGGTATTTATAGCTCAGAAAAGTGTCCCCATCACAGAGGGGACAGGAGACGCGCCAGCCGAAACGTTCCCTACATGGCTGGCATTGCAGCCCAGCTCGGCAGATGGAGGTGCTGGTGATGGACACCAACATTTGGGAAGCACGGGCAGACTGTGGCCAAGCTGGCACACACCAGCCTCACGGGTGGCTCTTCCCGCTGGCCTTGTCCCTCATCCGTGCCGCAGCACATTTTTGCTGCCTCCAACTTGTCCTGCCAGCTGTGACCTCTGGGGCACCCAAATCTACAGCCGTTTTGGCATCACCATTTCCTTGGGAAGAGCTCACAAACCTGCTGCTCCTCCCCAGTCCTCAGGCACCCTTGGGTATGTCAATGGAACCTTTGCCCTGGAATTAATACCCTTCTCCCCAGCGTTATCTCAAGTTTTCACAGTCCAATCCCTTCAGTTCCCCAACGCCTGGAAATGTCATTCCCAAATCCCCAGAGAACGAAGGCTCTGGTTAAAGCAGTGGGAGGAGGGACAGTGGCAAGGTTTTTGCTCACCTCCGATCTTGTAGACGTCCTGGAGGGGCAGGCGCAGGGGTTTATCTGTGGGGCGGGTCGGAGGCAGGATGGTGTCCAGGGCCTCCAAGAGGGATACCCCGCTGGCATTGCCTTCCTTGCGCTCCACCTTCCAGCCTTTGAACCAAGGCATCTGGAAAGAGAGCAGCAACAGCATGCACTGAGTGTGCCTGACCTCAGCATCCCGAGGTGATCCCCCAGAGATGTTCCACCACGACAACCTTCATGGAGTCAGTCCAGCTATGTCTTGGCTTTACCTCAGGGATGAGGAGCTCTTTCTACTTCACCATCCCTGCATGATTATCTGCAACCCCTTGCTCAATCTCCCCACTCTGTCCTGGAAACATGCAAAATATTCATTAACGGGAGAAAAAGGATGGAAGTGGTTAAAACCACCAAACTCACAGCCCCCATTTCCAACCCACGGGTGCTGCACCAGCTGCTGGAATATTGCCTGCCCTCCAGCAAAGGTTTCTCCAGCACAGGCACCACAAGGTCTGCAGCCAAGTCCCAGCTACAAAGCACCCAACCTTCACTCCTGGGAACTGAGTTTCTTCAAGGTGAGCCCCAGCCAGACCCTTCTCCCTGCTCCCTCCTGGTATCACCCCTCCAGTGTTTGGTTTTTAAACCCTGGCTTGGGAGGATGCTGGAAACCTGGCGCTTGCACTAGGGCTGCTGAGGGGCAGGATCATTTTTCACAGATGCTCTCTGCTCCTGCCTCTTGAAGCTAAAATTGGTGAGAAAAGAGGCAGAGAGGTAGGGAAAAGTGCTCAGCAGAGGCCAGGGTTTGATGCAGGGACTCACAGTGCTTTCTCAGGGTGATGCTGCACATCTGGAAGCTGTAGGGCTTGCTGGTGAGAAAAATTCAGTCCTGGGTCTGAAACAACCCTGATACAACAGAGATCAGAGTCTGCAAGATCATTTGCCTTTCACACAGAGAGGTTTAGACAATATTTTCCCACTCAGCTGTAAAATGCCCCAGTTCCATCACACGTGCTATGGATGTGGCTTTTCCCTTAGGTACCAACACCAGTGGCACGGTGCATCAGGCATGGGGCTGGGGGTGAAACAGGACGCCCAAAGCGTCCCCAGTTTCACACCATCCCTGGAGGACTTGGCTATGCCAAGGCTGGTTTCCCATGCCGCAGTCTGCACCACTTTTGGGAAGGAGAGGGGAAGAGCTGCGTCCATCTATGGAATTCAGCCTGCATCGAACGCATCCCCATCAGCATCCCTTGGAGGGTCATGTCCAACACCAACTGCCCTCCTTGGTGACAGTGACAGGAGAAGCCTGGGGACACTCTTGCAGAGGGATCCTTCCAGACCATGCAGCCAGTGCCAGCGCCAGGCTAACAGCTCATCGAAATGATAAATCCATCCAGTCAGTGACGGAGCCGCATGTGATGCACAGGGTGACTCAGACCTTCATGTCCCCACAGCTCCCATCCCTCTGCCCTTGTACGGCTCGGGGACTGGAGACATGGCAACCTCTGCCCTGTGCTGCCTGGCTCTCAGAGCCACCCTTTTTCCTTTTGATGCTTTATCCAGAAAACTTCTGACATCCCAAGAATCAGATAAAGATGCACTTTGACCCCTTCTGGGAGCAAATCCACTCTGTGAAACCTTGGCATGGCCCCAGGGTGAAAAGCATCCACAAACCATGGGTTTTGCTGCCTCCTAAGGCCACCCAAGTAAAACACCTCTTATGTATTCCCCAAATCTGTCTCCCAAAGAGCAATTTCTATTCCATCACTCCTTTGGCAGAAGCAGGATCTGACCAAAGCCCGCAGCCAGCCAGGCTAAACTGCAGGCTCAAGCTCCCTAAATAACAACTGAGCTCCAATGCTTTTGCACCCCATGTGCATATTACAGAGCAGTCACCTTTCTCTGATTTTACTCGGTCCCTGAGCATCCCAACACATCCACCCCATGCCCCATAACACTGAGGCTGCAGCCCTGGGCCACCATGTCCCCTTGCACCGCAGATCGGGCATGTTTGGGTTGCAGTATCCCACAGGGCAAAAAATCTCCCAAATCACATAGAGTGGCCCAATTCTGCCAGCTGCAGCAACAGAAAGCTGGCTTCATGTAAAAGCCCATTTGCCAAAAACCTCTCAAATGTCAAATTTTGATGTAAACACAGTTCAGCCATCATTTTTCGCACTTGGCCTTGGGCTGCTATGGAACAGGGACATGGGCTAGAGTTTTCCATGCAGAGCTGGCTCCAGTCCGACGTCCCACCTCACCTCCCTTGCCCAGAGGTGACAGGAGCTGCTGGAATGCCATGGCTCTAATCCCCGCTTTCTGATAAGTCCCTTGACAGACAGACAAGTCACTTGACTGCCTTGTGCTTCGGTGAAACACTGCCAGAAACTGCGAGTGAAAAAAATCAGAGCTTTTTCAGATGAGGAACGAGAGGACAGATATCTACTCTAGCTTCCTGTTCCAGCTTTCCTAGATGGGGTGCAAGATGGGAAAGAGGAGCCTGTCCCAAGCCGGTGTCCTGGCAAAGGCAGGACGGTGACCTCCTGGGGACCACAGCATGGGGAGGACCCTGCACCCTCTCCAGCAAAGCTCATGCTGATCCAGACCTCTGGCCAGGTTTTCCTCACAGTTCCCCACCTCAGGGAGCTCCTAGGGACCCACCCTAGAGGCAGTTGTCTCCTTACAGCAGAGCGGTGAGTTATTTCAGCTCCTGCCTTCTCTCAGGCAGCCCATCACATTGAAAACATTCTCTGAGACGCATCCAGAGGAAGGGGGCCAGCGAACCCCATCCTGCTCAGTGCCTCCCCTCCGCAGCCTATTAATAGGAGAATTGTTCAGGATCATCTTCCCGGCCCAGCAGCTGCTGACATTTGGAGTCTGTCTGGTTTGAGGCCCCCAGGAACCATGCGGTTGGGTTTGGTATGGCCGCAGTTGACCTTTAGCCCAGGTCTGCTCTGCAGGGAACGGGAATCTCCCATGCACCCCAAAAATTTCTTCCTTCCAAGACAGCCCCTTTCCCGTGCAAGGCTGTGAGCTGCGTTTCATGCATTGCAGCACTCCTCAAGCTCAGGCTCGTGATTCCTGACCTCCCTCGATTGCTGCTGTACTCACACGTTACCTCCCTCATCATAGATCCCTGACCTGTAATCCACAGGTGAAGTCCTAAACCACCCTTAAACATCAAATCTCCCATTGGTTTCACAAGACATGGCTGGGGGTTTCTGGTCTGAGCTACTTGCACAAGGTCACCCAGAAGCCAGCAGGGACCTTCCTCCGGCCAGAACTTTCCAGCCCATAATTTCTTTAGAAGTCTAAAGCTGAGATAGCTTTTTCTTCAAAAAAACCCAGTGTCAGAATAACAACTGTTATTGGCAGCTTGTCTGCCAAGAAGTCCCTGTCCTCCTTCAAGCTTTTCTTTCTCCCCTGCTGTCATATGAAATAATGGCAAGGACTCACCCAGAGCACCCTGCCTCGGTATCCCCACCATCCCCACCATCAAGAGGCATTGTAAAAATCAACTCGACAAGAAGCAGCCCCAAACAGATGCTCTAGGAAACCATGGTTTTGGCATGGGAAACCTGGTACCTCCTCAGGAAAAAGTCACCTTAAGAAGTGAGGTCCCAGCAGCGGAGCTGGACGTGCGGCCACCACAGTGGCACACGGCACCGATGGGGAAGAGGACCTGCTACCCAACATGCAGGAGCCTGGCTGCACGGTGGGAATCGATCCAAGCCTGTGACCAGATTGTGCTATTTCACTCAGAAAACAATGCCCTAAAACCACACATTATGTTCCTGCTGAGAGTGACGATTGCTGTGGGTGGCTCTAGTGTCACCATGGGACTGATGATGTGAAACCTTCAAATCACATCCCAGAAGTAAAGTCATGCAGATCATCTGGAGATGCTCGTGCTTAGCTGCTGAGGTGCCTGGCCACAGTACAGCAACCAGCGTGCCCACAAACGGTGGCCCATTCATCCTCGCTGGGTGCAATCAGAGCTACGTGACAAACACATCGATGCTGGCAACACGGGCCATTACACACAACGGACACACGAAATGTACCCATGGCCTTCAGAGAATGGAGATCAGCTTCAGCTTGGATGAGAATAATCAAGATGGGGGGAAAGGTCTAACACAACACACACTTACATTGGGAGAGGGCTCCAGCATGTTGTCCCCGTGCCAGCCCGAGATGGGCACGAAGGGAACTGTGGCTGGGTTGTAGCCGATCTTCTTGATGTAGGCGCTGACCTCCTTGACGATCTCATCGTAGCGTTTCTCGCTGTAGGGGGGCTCTGTGGAATCCATCTTGTTGATGCCCACGATGAGCTGCTTGACCCCCAGGGTGTAAGCCAGTAGGGCATGCTCACGGGTCTGCCCGTTCTTGGAGATGCCGGCTTCAAATTCACCAACGCCAGCAGCAACAATCAGGACGGCGCAGTCAGCCTGGGAGGAGAGAGTTAATGAACTGCTGCTGTCCCCAGAGAGCTCTGCTCTTGGTGACACTCCTGGGAGCGTTGAGTCAGTCCCAGATGAACACTACTCCAAATAAGCCTGGCTTGAATACATTCCTGCCAGCTGCTACCCTTAGCCCTGCTGATCTACCTCAAAACTCACCTAACTGTTATTTCAGACTTGCCAGCTGTGCAAAGGTTCTACGACGTGGGCTGGAAACCCGGATAGGTCCCTCCACATCGCATGACTCTAACTAGGACCTCACCTTGATCATCCACAGCTGCACGGCCAAGGCCTTATCTAAAACCCTACTGCAGTCTTGCAAATAACCTCCCTGGGTGACGGATGAGGCTCCAGCCATGCAAACTGTGTCCCTTGGCTCACTTTTGTACCCAGAATCCCCACCAGAAGCTGCATGGGTTTGATGGAAAGCCATGCCCAGCCCAGCTGGCATCACAACAGGAATCTTGCTGGGCACCCAGAGAGGCTCATCCAGCACCCATCAACCACAGGGTGATGCAGGAATGTCCTGTAGAGTCGTGAGGGGTAACTGCCCTACCCTGGAAGGGTAGACCATGGAGTATGGCAATGTGATGTGGTCTATCAGACAAATAAAGCTGGTTTGAGAAAAGGGAAGGAGACCCATGGAGTCTAAAAGATTGCTGGACGTTTCTTGTATACCTCAGCTGGCTGAGGGTAAAATGATATGGGAGACATCCTCATACAAAGGCCTATAGGTCATAGCATCCACCTCCCAGAGAGGCCAGATTCATCCCCACCTCCTCCAAGTAGGGAGAACAGGGTAGAGAAACCACCTCTCTGTGCCCAAGGAGGCCCTTTCTTCCAGATGCCCAGGGAGATGCAAGACCATGGTGTGCTGGGTCCCCTGGTGCTATCCAGCCTTTTGCATTGACCCTGCTCGATGCCATTTGATGTCTTCTGTCTCAACCACCCACCTCCAAAAGGACTCCAACAGGACCTACATGACTCTGGGCTCACTGGGAAGCCTCAGCCTCCCACCTCCAGCAGCCCCTGCCATCATTCCTCACCTGGGAGGTCCCAGTGATCATGTTCTTGATGAAGTCCCTGTGGCCAGGTGCATCAATGATGGTGATGTAGTACTTGGTGGTCTCAAACTTCCACAGCGAGATGTCAATGGTGATGCCACGCTCACGCTCGGCCTTCAGCTTGTCCAGCACCCAGGCGTATTTGAAGGACCCCTTCCCCATCTGGCCAACACAAAGGAAAGAGCTGGTGAGAAATCCAAGCCCATGGCACTGGTGCTGGCAACCCACCCTCCGGGGCACATCCGAGCTCATCTAGGGTCACATTGCAAACAATGAAGGCAAAATTCTCTAAATCCAATGGCAGTGATCTATTTACTAATAAATACAGACAAAGGGAGATATTGTTCTCAACACATTCCTCAATTGGATGGAGGAGAAGCTGGAAGAAGAGCTGTGAAGTGAATTTGTGAGTGGGACTGGATGGGGAGGAGCTGGAGCCAGTGACCCATGAGGTCTCCTCCATGAAACGCCATGGTCCTGCACAGCTGCCGGGAAATCATGGTGCTACAGAACTCTACAGCAATGGTGGAAAGCTTCTTAGTGTTGCGTTTTAACCTATTAACCAAATCGGTGAGATAGCTGGTTAGTGGGAGAGGTCATTGCTGCATGAGTGACCCCACAAGTGACAGGGGTGTAGGAGGAGAATGGGTTAAAAGAAAATGAAATGCGAGATGGTTGCTATGAGCAGAATAGAAATGTGATTGATTTTTGCCACAGAGTGCGCAAATTCACACGAAAAGCTCCTGTGAGCCGCAGCCAGACCAACTGTTGTTGCCAAATGGCCAAAATCTCAGCCAACATCGTAATGCACAAAACCGTTCTGGGTGACATCAGCTACAGTAAATCTGTCCTGTGATAAAGCACACTCCTTGGTAAAAGTGTGATGCCACTTGTGAACCTCTGTCTCCTTTGGGTCAGTGTCCTTTGATGTCCTGGCACTGGGGACAGCTGGATTTCACCCCCCAGTATGGTGGTAGTGAACCCAGTCTGGGCTGGGATCCTGCCAACGTGGAGACGGGGCAGGAGAAGACCACCCCTCGGTGACCATGCTGTGTGCATTGATCAGCCAAAGAAAAGGGTTAATGTGCATCAATCATCAGCTCATGGCCTCAGATGCAAGGGGCATTTTTTAAGATGGAAAATGGAATTCAGGTCATTGTGGATGATTTAATGGCCTCTAATTGCTGTGCAAGGACAGAGCTGTGATATCCCACTCCCATCCATCCCCGTGTTCTCTGCAACCACAGCTTCTTTTGGAGCATCAATGCATAAAATTAATTATGGCCCATAATAAATCACTTTTACAGAGGGAAGCGCTGCCTGATTGCAGGCAGCCAGTGCTTCAGCGATGCTCCTCACCAAGAAGGCGAAGGCGGCATCACATCTGAACCCGTCCTGCCCCAGGCTCCCCCCGCTCCAGCTCAAGGAATTAACGGTGTCGGCCCATTTACATAACCGCCGAGGGCTGCGATGACTTTGCAGCTTGCTCTGGAGGATTACGGGCAAGATCCCAAAGCCAGGGGCTGCTCCCCCGTCCTGGGAGGGGGCACCCAGTCTCAGGGGTGATGCTCCATCCCCGTGGGGCAGCCGGGAGCTCTCGCACCTGCAGGAAAGGCAGTTGGGAGGGTGGAAAAATCCAGAATCAAATCTCTGCTGCTGAGCATCCTCCTGGCATCAGGCTTAGTGAGGAGGCAGAGCAAAGAGCCAGGAGCTTAACCCTTTCCAGCATGGAAATGGGGGGCAAGGCGGGGGGGTCGTTTGCTGGAGCTGGTGGAGATACACCGAGGAATGGTGCATTTTGGGCAAGGCGTTAGTAATGGGTAATTCTCAGGCAGAAGTCAATCAGCAGATCCCACAGCTTTTCACTCAGCAGCCTGTTCCTTCATTTTTGGATGGGGAAACTGAGGCATGGAGCAGACCCTGGATGTCCTGCAAGAGCTGAGTGGGAATCAGCACCTTATCACAGGCACCCGCATCCACACACACACAAAACAGTCGTTTTGTGTGGAAACCCCCCCGACATACGTAGCTCGAAGACAAATGAGATCCTTCATTTAGCAACAGTTTCCCTCCTTTCACGGGGTATATTCAGTTACCCAGAGCTGTTGTTGAAAAAAACAGGGTATTATTGAGCTTTGCACAATACCTTCCCTGTTCAGTGCCAGGAACAGCCTGATTTTCCCTCATCAAACCCCAGCAGAGGGACAGCTTTCTATTTGGAGACCACAAACACCGATTTTTTTTTTTTTTTAAATAGAACAACTCTTCTTTTGGAGATACTGCTACCTCTGCCCTCGAGTAAAAATAAATAAATAAATAAAAATAAAAATCCTTGCTCTTTTCTCTTAAAAATAAAATATCAGACCCTGGTGCTTGTTTGTTTTTTGTTGGCTTTTTGGGTGCACACAGGCCTCCATTTCCTGTGAATGCCACCTAATGGAAGAAAACCCTTCCCCAGCCCTGCACCAGAAAATGGAGTCTGGAAGCTCAGTCAATAGGCTATTAATAGCAGCTCCCAGTCTCCGCGTATTCCGGCAAGTCAGTGAAAGTGCCTGTTCAATTAAAACAGCCACAATCACATCTACAAGAACCTAATCACACTATCTGCGATCTGTAGGTAAATTGGGGAAATATATGGAGGGATATCAGCGATCATTTTAAAGCAGGGGGGACAGAGATCGTTTTGTACGAGGGAAAAAGCCCTTCATGTAAGGGCTGGAAAAAAGGGCTGACAGTGAGGCAGGAAAATGGGTGGTTTAGCTTGGATGCTATTGACATATTCAAAGGGTTAAGACAGACAGACAGCAAAACGTCTAATTGAGAGTGGCAGCTCTATAAACCTTTTTTTTTTTTTCCTTGAAATGTGGGATGTTGTCTAGAAAAAAAAAAAAAAAAAAAAAAAAAAAAAAAAATCGAGGGATATCTGCATTAAAGATTCCTGTAACGATGATGACAAGCCATCTTCTGAGACCAGATCTGCCCTATCAATAACACAGTCGGGCTTTTCTTGGCTCACCCACCTCTCTAGAATTTACCATCGTTAATTTCTGAGAGCTTCCAGTTCACATTTTTCTCCCCAGGACTATTTATCCTCTTTAATTTCTGTATTTGCCACATTATAGATATTGGGCGGTGTGGGACAGCCTGCTAAATGCATGCACTATTAAATTGCTACAAATGCCACCATTATAAGAGTTAAACAAAATATTTTAACTTAAATGCTCATGCTTCATGCCAGCTTTTCTGTATTAAAGGCTACCAATCAAGCTCCACACCAGACCACATGCTTGAGAAGAAAAAAAAAAAAAGGAATAGGATTTTTAAACAAAATGGATCAAACGAGTGGTCTAGTTGATGCTTGTCCCCAGCACGCAATGGAAATAGATGTTTCAGAGTGAAAATCAGAGAGTCCTGTACCAGCCAGTGAGGGATTACCAGGTTTTCCTCCTCACGCCCAATATTTAGAGGGAATTTCATGCCCTGAAGCACCACGGTTTGTGGCTCTTCCAGAACCCTAAGCTCATCTTGCAGACCTCGCTGTGCCCCTGTTCTCACTAAAAGCCCTCAGCAGGGAACCCCCCAGCTCCGGAGAACAGGGTGGAGAGCGCCCAAATAGCCAATTATCCCAGCTCAGAGGAGTTGGGAAGATCCAGAGGGGGAAAAAAGAGATGGGGACAGAGGGAGAAAGAGAAGGAACAAGAAGGACAGCACCAGGAAAAGGGGAATATTGCCCGTGGAGCATCAATGTGGAGCATCCCTGCGGGTGGGAGGGTGGGGCGGGGGGCACGGCGGGGGGACGGGCTCCTCACCTCGGCAGCCTCCTTCTCAAATTTCTCAATGGTCCTTTTGTCAATGCCCCCGCATTTGTAGATGAGGTGCCCGGTGGTGGTGGATTTCCCAGAGTCCACATGCCCGATGACGACGATGTTGATGTGCGTCTTCTCCTTCCCCATGCTGGTGGGCTACGCGGGGCTGGTGACGCTGGGGAGGGCTGTGGGAACGCGGCTGCGTTTTTGAGGAGGCTGCGAGGCGAGGGGGAAAGAGGCAGGAGGGTCAAAAGAGTCCCCATGACAGCACCCTCCCAGCCCATCAGCGATGCTTCTCCTCCCCTCACCCCACCTTCCCACTGGACCACGAGCCCTATCGCGGCTGGGGGTGCCTGGCCTGGGCTGGCAGCTCTGCCAGATGGGCTGGAGCCAGCTCGCCCCCGGAGGAGACCAGCCGGGCTATTTCTGGCTGCCACGTACAGCCTCCAACTCTCAGCGAGACGCCACGTTTTCCAGCATCTCACCCTCCTGGAGACCCCCAGTTCCCAGAGCTACGTCATCGCTGCCTCAAAGGTGCCCTTCCTCCCCGGAAAAATCCTTCCTCCGGCTCAGGGCTGCTCCTGCCGCCTTCTCGCTCTTTCCAAACCCGAGGGCATCTTCCTCCATCTTGTGGGTGCCCTGGGAGGAGCTGTGGGTGCCCGTCCCCGCACGCTGCCTTCCCAAGCCACATAGAGTTTGGGTGACAACATGGTGTCCGCAAAACAGGACGGACAAAAATAGCTCTCGCCCGCTCCCCCCAAGCAGGGCTGCAAATAGCGGGGCTGCCGAGAGCTGGGCAGCGCGGGCTGAGCCTGCAGTGGCGGGGTTTGTTGTATCTTGGTGCCATGAATCTGGATGAAACGGGAGGAGGAAGCAAAAAACGCAGATCGATAGATCCGGGGAGCTGTTCTGGCATCTCCCAGCGTTACCATGGTTCTGCTACACAAACCCGGCACAATTAGGAGCTTTAATTTGACGTCTAATAAAATCCAATTTTGCGAATCTGCCCATAAAACTAAAAGAGGTCAGGAGGAGTTTGCTGCTCTAATAGCAATCCAGTCATGCGGGCAATAATATCCCCGTGAAAAGCCTCCCTGGGCAGCAGAGTTCCAGCTGCCCCGTCCCTCCCTGCCCTTGAACATGAATTTGGCCATTTTGCAGCTTCGCTGAGATGCCCAAACCCCAGGAGCGGGTCCCTCTGCCCTGGGGGGCACCCCCAGCACCCAGGGTGGGAGATATGGAGGCGCGTGGGGGACCGGGCATTTATTTTATTTATTTTTTCTCTCTTTAAGGAGCTAAAGGCTGGGGGCGGGGGGAGCGGCAGGTTCTTTCCCACCTGCAGAGGCACCTGCGGGATGAAGGAATGGCCCAGCCTCATCCTCTCCCTCCCTACCCGGGGGTACCCCCCACCCCATACAGCACAAGGTGGGGTTCACCCAATCCCCGCACCCCCTGGGGCAGGAACCCCCGTTTCCCCGCTCCAAATCCCGGTTCCCACCCCCCATCCCGGCCCGGGGGGGTCCCGGAGCTCTTACCGGAGCGGCGGTCGGGGCAGCAGAGGCTGCCAGCTTGGGCTCCGGCGGCTTTATCTCCCCGGGAGGGGCCCACCTATTGACGGCGACAGCGCAATGCAGCGACCCCCCCGCACTACGGCAATGCGGTACCGGGCGGGGGAGGAGGAGGCGCGCCGGGGGGAGGAGGAGGAGGAGGGAGAGGAAGGGGGGGAGGAGGGACGCGGAGCTGGGAGGGAGGGAAGGTGGAGGGATGGGAGAAATGGAAGGGTGGGAGATGGAGGGATGGGGAAGGACGGGAGATAAAGGGATGGGAGGAAGATGGAGGCATGGGAGAAATGGAGAGGTGGGAGAAATGGAGAGGTAGGGGAGAGATGGAGGGGTGGAAGGTGGGGGGATGGCAAGATGGGTGGATGGATGGCAGAGGTCAGAGGGAGACAGTAGGATAGAAGACAGAGGGTTGGGAGGAAGGTGAAAGGATAAAAGATGGAATCATAGAATCATTGTGGTTGGAAGAGACCCTCAAGAACGACAAGTTCAACCATTAACCCAACACTGTCACTAGCCCATGTCCCTGAGAACCTCATCTCCACGTCTGTCCAACCCCTCCAGGGATGGTGACTCCACCACTGCCCTGGGCAGCCTGTTCCAATGCCCAACAGCCCGTTGCGGGAAGAAATTGTTCCCAAGATCCAACCTCAACTTCTCCTGGCACAACTTGAGGCCGTTTCCTCTCATCCTATCATTTGTTCCTTGGGAGAAGGAGAGATAGGAGAGACAATAAAGATGTAGGGATGGAAGATTAAGGCATGAGATGAAGATGCGGGAGATGGAGAGACTGGATATAGAGAGATGGGAGGAGGAAGGAATTATAGAGGAAGATGGAAGGAAGGGCTTTTTGGAATAGAGGAGAAATTCTGGTTATCCTGGTCCAGGGGAAGTGACAGGGATGGAGGTCAAGTGGGGCTTGGAGCCCCAAGTGTCCTCCTTGGCAGCCCGTGGGTGAAGGGACAGGGGAATGGGACAGGGGCCCAAGGCCACCAAGTGCCACAGCTCTTGCTCTGTCCCCACTGGGGCCAGTGGTGCAGAAGGGCTTTTTTTTTTTCCCACACATGGGGACAAGCGGTGTCCCTGCATGGCACACACGGGGCAAACCCACATTTCTGCCTCGGTGGAAATGCTTTAGCCTAGGAACAAACAGCAAAGTGAGGGACAAATGGAGCAAAATAGGTTTCTGCACCTGCAACATGTGTATTGGTTGCTCAAGAATCTGTGGTTTGTTATCATAATTTCATTTAACAGGAGATGGGGTTCAAGTCCTAGGAGGACAAGGAAACCATAAGTAATCTCCTTTGGTAAGACCATGCATGTTTCTTTGCATAAAAAAGTAACATGTAGTGGTCAGAATATTTATACCTGTGTCAGCTGTGCAATTACAAGGCTAATGCAAAATTTTCTGTGTCCTGAAGCCCAATATAGGTCAAAAGAGAGCTAATTTTGAATTAAGCTATGTAATAGTCCAGGCCGATTTTATGGCTCAGACCATCCTTCCAGCAAATTTAACAGCTAAATCGGGTACTTTTACCTTCATAGTCTAAGAGTTACAAACTTATCATGCAGATGAAAATGTTACTAGCCTCTCATTAATGTTTAAAGGGAGACTCTAGTATTTTTCTAAATGTTATAGTTCACTGGTATTTTCTTAGAAATATGATAGGAAAGATACCTTTTATTTTTATGCAGCATTCCTTGCACAACATAAAATTCACTGAGTGCCAGGAAAAATAAAAAGAAACTTCCAAGCAGAAGAATCTAAAACAGCAGTTAAAAGGATTGACCCAGCGGGTCTGGATGTGCCAGGGATGGACATCAAGGGTGGTAACATGGAGGAGAGATGGGTATATAAACCCCTCGTTCTTCACACCCATGTTTTAGTGTTTTTGCCAAGAAATAATCCCCTTTTTTAATGCAAGGGTTGTGGGGCAGAGGCTGCGTTTTCTGATGGATACTTCAGCTTTTGTGGAGATGGAGTAAATCCTGGGTCCCTCGGCTGCTCGGAGCTCTCCTCTCTCCGTTCCTTCTCCAGTATAGAGAACTGGGATTTTCACCTCTTTTCCCAGGCAGGGAAAAGAGAAACAGGCAGTGCACTATGCTTTACTTCTAGAATGAAACAGAGCCTGATGGCACATCAGACTATAAATAGGTCGGGACATGAGGAGGAGAGGGGGCTGTCAGACCTGGCTAATCCAGGCTCGGTTAAGCCACCTTATGCCCGGCCTCCGAGAAGCTTAAAGTCACAGCTGTGTGCCCAGGTCCCAGCCCGGAGAAAAGGGTTTCATCAAATACATGAGGTCCCTGTGGACCATTAAGTTCAATTGTCATGCCCGAGTATAACCATTTTCTTGGAAAATATGGCAATTTGTCCTCAAATGGTCAGCTATGTGAAATAAAAGAGACATAAGCAGGCAAAATTTGAGGGCAGCTGAAGTTTAGCACTTTGTCTCCATCCATCTGGCTTCAAATTCAGGTCCCAGCTGAAACAATTCCTGCACATCCTATTTCGGCTTGATTCCTTACCCGCCAAAAAATCACCAAATGATTTGGGGTCACTTAAGAAAATAGAACCCCCCCGAAGGGATGGGCAGGCTGCATATATGCAAGGCAGGTACCTCCCACCCCTTTCATCATCACCTCCACTCCATCCAGCCCCCAGAGTAGGACATGATTCTTTAAACTGTGTCAACATTCCCATTTGCCCAGACATAATAATTGAGATTTTTTTTTTTCTTTTTTTTCCAAAGAGGCCCCGCATGGTGTGACTGGGAAAGCAAATAATCTGCAGTGCCGGTAATTTGTATGTATCTGGGATGCGAACACCCCGGGCTGCCTGCCTGGATTTGCCTTCGCGCTGAGGGTGTTTCTTCCTGTGAGTAACGTGTTCAGTGAACTGAGCGCTTGTGTTTTTGTCTCTATAAAATGCATCAGGTCTCCTTTGGAGGCAGCGGTTTGGGCAGAGCAGACAGCAGCCATGGGGGATGCCTGCCCTGGTGTCACCCCAGAAGCCCTGCCAGAGAAAAATCTGGCTATAAATTGCTATTTTCTTCCTTTTTCCCTTGCAAAGCAATAGAGTTATTTTCCCTGAAAAGCAGAAATGCAGGGCCTTGTGCTGGCCTCATGCAACGGCCATCGGAAAAGCAGATCAGAGCGTGCAGGGCAGCGGGTGTTCTCCAAAGAGCAGCTTTATAGAAGGGGTGAACACTCTTAGGGTTCGTTCTTCCCATGGTTGGGCTTTCAGCTGCTTCCACACCAGTTTTGGAGGCTTTGCAGAGGCTTTGCACCCACATGTTTCAGCATTTACTGTCTGCTGGAAGTGGACGAGCTCAAAACACCCAGACACTGGTCATCCTCGTCTATACAACGTGCATCCCATGGCAAGTCTGAGTGCCAACGCCGGTGCACATAAACAGGCATTCCCATTCCAGTTTAACCTCGGTGGGGTTAAGATGGGATGGGTTTTCCCGCTGCGTCTCCCAGAGGTTTCTAGAGCCCGTTTACATGGGGTTGGCTTTGAGGTCAACCTGTCCAGGCCCCTGCGCTGACATGTCGTTCCTCTCTCTGTATGTTTGCCTGGCAGCAGCCCCTGCCCAGGGCACCGAACAGGAGAAGATTTCATGAAATATAGAATGTGAGCAGGTTTTTCAGCCCATGCGGACCTGGACAGGGGAGACAAAGACAGAAATGATGGGACAGAAAGGCAGGCGAAGGAGGAGGAAGAGGGGAGTATTTTGAGGCCCTGCACTCAGCGCATGCTGCTGATACCTTTAAATTGGAGCCAGAGGCTTAAAAATAAACGTGGGAGGTGATAACAAAATGCCCAAGCCCTCTGGCCGCCCGGCCAGCTGGGGACGGTGTCTGGTGTCACCCCGATGGGACAGCAGCATGCCTTGGATGCCTGCATCCCTTGGCACAGGCTGCAGGTGAGGACAGCAGAGCTGCTCCCGTCACCGCACTGATCCCACTTCGGTTCATCCTCCTGCCTTGGTGGCACTTGGGTCGCTTTGCTGCATATATCCCAGAAAGGCAGAGCACAATTTCCAGCTGACAGGTAAAATGCACTGCTCGCATATTGTGCTTAAGGAAGTCGCTTATTGCATTCCAGGACATCCCCTTTTCTAATTTAAACATGCCCAAGTCATCTGTGTCAGGCCACGACATGGGTTTGGTTTCACGGCTGCTCTTGCTCTGACCCCAGTGTGGCTGCAAAGGCTCCAGGCAGAGACAGGATGGTCCTAATGTGGTATCTGGGGTGAACATTTCGGATATTTTTTTATCCATAGGTGGCAGCAGCTGCCTGCACCGGACGGATGCTGCCCAAATCCCAAACCCGGCACTGAGCAACACAGCAGGGAAAACACAGCCCAGGAGGAGCGGGAGGGCAGAGCCTGAGCACAGGTCGTGTCTGCTCCCTCCACTGCAGCGAGAGGTCTCCGAGAGAGGAAGAATTAAGCAAACCCCTCAGTGGTGCAGGATCGGGCCCTCTGGCACTATACAGAGCTCAGGTTCGTATTTCTGCTGTGCTGGGAGCGAGCGCTACCATCTCACTTGAGTGAAGGGTGGTGGGGAAGGGGTTGCGGGGTGACTTTCTCACCAAATTCCTGAAGCCACCGGGATGTTGCATCCCCAGAGGGAATCTGGCAGCAGCATTAAGCCTCATTGGGCACAAGGGTGTCCCATCGTCCCCACCTGTGACATCCCACGAGCGCTGATGGAGTCCAGAGGCAGCAGCTCCTGCAGCTCTGCAGCCTTCGCTGGCTTCCAGATTTACTGCCAAGCACAAAATGTGACATGAAAGGTGATTTCCCAATGACACACGCAACCAGCAGGTAACAAAAGCCAATTTCCAGCTGTAACTTGGAGCCCAGAGAGATAGATTTAAAACAAAAATAAAGGAAAACACAGGAACCTTGCTCAAAAGCAAACTGCGAGGAGAGTTACAGTCAACTCAGAGCCTCTAATTAGAGGAAAACCAAAGAGAAAATCTATCCAAATCTTGTCATCTGCTTGCTTTTAAAACTACTGGTTCTTGATCAATACAAATGAAATTTATCTTCTCCTCAACACACCCAGGATGGGCTTTATCCTGGGAAACTAGATGGATGCTCCACCAATCCCCCTGGCTGCTCTGTCCGCCTGGTGCTGCTCCCGCTGCATCGCTCAGCAGAAATGGATTTGGCTTCAGGATGAAGAGCAGAGCAAGACACATTATGCTGGAGGCTGGAATTCATCTGCACATGGACACTGATCTCCCCCCATTCATCCCCCATCGCTACGGGCCCAGCATCATGCCCCCAGTGCGATCTGCTTAATGAGCTGATTCTTTAAAAAGCAGCCCCAAAATGTGGGTGTAAGTGGTGTCGTTGCACAAAGAGACTGGGAAGTGTTTGTTCATCTCTATCCTTAATTAAAGCCATTAGCCCACTCAAGCTCGGTGGGGTACAAAGCCATCCTGTACCAGTTGGGAAGAATATACTCCATTATGAAGTATACTCTATATCAATTTACTCTTACTGCTCTGTAGATCATTAGAGAGACTTGGGGTGCAGGGAATCACCTCTCAGGAAGGAACTGAGGAGGAATCTGAGAAATTACAGCAGCTTCACTAAAACAAAAGTAATTTTTCAGATCCGAAGCACACAATTTTTAGCCTTTCTGTCTTTCACTTCTAGGCCAGAAAAATATTCTGAGCCTGTGCCCTAGAGCTCATACACTGCGGGAGAAGTGAGCCCCACTGCCTGAAGAGCTTGTGCTCCAAACCCCAAAATGTCTCAGAGCATCACCTCCCAAAATCCCCACTTCCTGCAGTTGCACCCAAACTGTGAGATTTTATTGCAAACCCTCAGTGTGCCGGGCTGCAGCACTCTGCTCTGAAGGATTACTGAGCTCGCAAGAGAGGATAAATTAATAACACTGTAGCTATAGCCAATATCAAACCGCCTTTGTGGAGATAACGCGAGGCTCTTGCACCTCTCAAGAGGGCTGCTCTCACAAAAGTGGATTCACTTTTGTGTTCTCAACCACATTTCCATTCCATGCAGAAAGCAGTTCTCTGTAAGGTTTCTGTTTTAATTTTACATAGATATGGCATTGCTTCGGTTCTCCAGGACTCGGACTCTCCAGTACCGGTGGTTTATAGACCAGCATCTGTAGAGAATTACACCGGTACCCAAACACAGAGGAGTTGTATACTGGTGTGGGTTGTACTTAGACCTTGCTGCAGGCTTTTTCCTATAAAATATTCTCCCCCAAAAACTGATACAGCCGGCCAGCTCAGAATCCCTTCAAGTCCATATTTATCTTTTGATTCATTTATGCTCGAATTTTAGAACTGGCATCAGGCCGTATCACTTGAGCTTTTTTAAACCTCCTCGCTCCGAATGTCCAGTGTTATTTGACTGCTATGTGAAAAGTTTTTATGGGGGTGCAAGCCAAGCCCGCGACGCCTCCCCGCGACACCGCCGGTCCCGGCGCGGCCCCGCAATTCCCGGCGCTGCGCACACGCTCCCGCGCAGGCCACGCCCCTCGCACGAAAGGGGCGTGCCCGGGGACGCGCTCCCCATCCCGATTGGCGGAGCTCCCCTCACGGGGGCGTGGCCTGACGAGGTTATATAAGGGCGGGGCGGGGGGGCGGAGCCAGCAGCGCCACGGCTCACGCCGTGCGGAGCGGACGCTGCGCTCCTCGAGCGGCGCCGCCGCCGAGCGGCCCCCGCGGCCCTAGTGCCCGCCCGCCGGACCCCCACCGCCGCCCCTCCAAGGTGCGCTGCGATCGGGCTGGGGACGGGGAGAAAGGGGGTGGCCCGTAGCAATGTAGTGGTGGGGAAGGGAGGGTTGCTTTGGAATAGGTCAGCTGCAAGGCTGCATCTAGTCCTTTTGGGGTGAAGCTTCTGGGAGATGGCTCCGTGCCTCAGTTTCCCACCTAGAGGTTGCTGTATTGACCGGGACGTGAGTGCGTGGAGGACGTTTTGTAACAGGACATCCAACGAGTGGGTCCATCGTTAGACCAAGGAAAGCCTCATCAGAGCTAGGGAGGACTTGGGTGCCCGGGGGATGGTGGGTGTCCCGGGGCGCTGAGTACTCACAGGTCGGTGCTTTTGCTGTTCTTGCGGGTGGCGATGGGGTCGGTGTCCTCCTGCAAGCCCAGGGGACTGTGCCTTGTGCTGCCAAGCGGCGCCGTTGATTGTTTGAGCCTTTTCAGAGCTCGCTTGAAAAAGAGAGGGTCAGACTCTGAGGCGTGGGAAGAGTCAGTGTCTGAGCAGGGAAGTGCTTTGTATCAGGAGGAGAAAAATATTAATATTTCCCCAGTGCAGAAGTGGGCATGTTATAGGCCAGGGAGAGCCATCTTGCCTGTGGAGCTGGGGATATGTCGTGCAGGGCGGGCAGGTTTGGCCCCAGCTCGGGGGGGGGTGGTTGTGCTGCTGGGGACAGGCTGGGGCTGGAACCCTTTGCAGGAAAATCCTCGGTATGCGCCCCGAGCAAAACACTCCTTTGCTACTTACGCAACCTCTGCCCGCGATTTCATAACTCCCGAGCTGCTGATGCGAAGAAGGGAACTGGATTTCTGTACAGAAGCAAAACACCCGCGCAGGGAAGCTGCTGTGCAGACTCGCCCACCCTGGGCTCTGTGTGAGCAGTTGTTTTCGAGGGAATTATTTTGGCTTTGCACGTAAGAGCTCTACAGCTGCAGACTTAAACCGCGTGTAGCACCATGAGCACTAACCTCCATCTCCAGTGCGGAGCCGCCGTGATGGTGCACATGTCAAATCTGTGGAGAAATCACACTGGGACCATTCAAACTCCTGCAGTTTTCTCGTGGGTGGGTGCAGGTCAGGCCCGAGGCAGGTAGGGGCTGCGGGGGCCCCTCTGCAATGACAGCTGCCCCTTTGCTCGCAGGTTTTAGATCTGCACAAGAACCAAGATCAAGAACCATGGCATCCATCCCATCGAGCGGCTCGCTCATGGCCACGCACAACTACTACAGAAGTAAGAGCTCGGGTGGGCTCGGGCAGGGGGTGTGTGGGCAGGACGTTCTGCCAGGCTTGGGGGGACGTGGTTCCAGCTGAGATGAAGCTGATGTTGGGTGTGAGCTTCCAGCTGAAGCCCCAGGAGAGCTGCCAGGCTCCTTGGTAACAAACCGGGGCAGCCACCAGCCGTCCCTCCTGCTGCTGGGACCCTCCTTTGGGCCACTGCAGCCCCTGCCCGGTTGTACCAGCTGGAGGTGGGTCTCACAATCTCCTTCACTTGTCATTAAAGTTGTAGGTGAGGGGAGGTGACGGTTTTAAATGCATTTTGAACTGTTGCTGTTGAAATGAGCTGTAAAACCAGTCCGGGCAATGGCAGCTGCTGGTACATCTCCAGGGAAGAGACTTTCTGGATTAGTGGATTGTCTAAACCAGAGGAAATTAAAGTATTCCCCTTGAGCTGAAACTAGTAACCAGCTTGTAGCAACTGGACTAAACCTGCATGGATTATATGCAGAAATCTGCATCTTCTCAACCTTAAAGGCCTCCTGAGTGTTGCATACAGATGCAAAGCCATTAAATAATGTCCTTGGGACTGCGAGTGTTTTCCTACATGTGTGTTTAGGTGTTTTTCTACTGCCTGCTGTTGGCCAGCCTGTCATCCCTCTGGTGTTTTCTTCCTAGTGGTTTTTATTGATTTGGCACTAAAGCTGGGCAGGTACCGGAGAGAGGTGGTGATGAGACCGAGCCTTGTCACCCCAGGGACGGCCACACCGAGGCCGTGCTCCGCTTTTCATGGCACGACCAAGGGTCGATGGTGCCTCTGATGGCCATGATGTCTCCACAGGGCGCCTGAGCTCCACATCCAGCAACAGCTCCTGTGGCAGCTCGGAGTATTCTGGGGAGGTCATCCCCCATCCCCCGGGTAAGTGCCTCCTGTCCCGGGTCAATGGGGGGGACTCTGCCCCCGGCCCCTCCACTGCAAATCTTACTGGAGATGCTCCAGCTCCTCCTGTGGGATGGAACTGGGGGGCGGTGGGGGCTGCACTGACCCAGACCTTCCCCCAGGTCTGCCCAAGTCCGACCCCGGCCACTGGTGGGCCAGCTTCTTCTTCGGGAAGACAACTCACCCGGCCATGACAACCGTGTCGGAATCCCCGGAGAGGTGAGTCCTTTCCCTGGGTGAGATGATGCAGAGAAGTGCCAACACAGCACCCAGGGCAGCTGGGGACATCCCTGGTGCGTCCCTTGAGGTGCATCCTGACCCGATGGGTGATGTCTTCGTGCCCAGGGCACTGACTCTTTCACTGCAAAAATAAATGCAGAGTGAGAATGAAATGCTTTGATGTCAGCCTGACCCTTTCTCTGCTCTGTCTTGCAGCTTGGGAGCGCTGCAGGTGACAACAGGACCCATGGCGTGTGGCCTGATGGCAGCCCCGGGAGCGGGACGGAGGCATCACACCAGCGAGCCCAGCTCCGGGCCCTTGGCGTGAGCCGGCGGGTACAGCCCCTTCCCCCATAGAGTAGGCAAAAGTGCTGCTTTGTAAGAAAAAAAAAAAGCACAGCAAAACCCCAACGATTCCCACACCAGCCTTTTTACTCTTCCTTAATGCAACGACACCCTTTCTGCGCAGGCATGGTAACATGTTTTATTTACCTTGTACTTGTACGATGGCAACTAATAAAGTCGAGCAGCCTTTTAAAACTGGTCTTCATCCAGGGTGGGAGGGCAGAGCTGTGGATGTCGGTAGGGGAAAGACATGGACCTGTTCGAGAGGGGCCAGAGGAGGCATAAAAATGATGAGGGCCGTGGAACATCTATAGGGGGACAGGCTGAGAAAGATGGGAGTCTTCAGCCTGGAGAAGAGAAGGCTCCAGGGAGACCTTATTGTGGTGGTTTTATACTTAAAAGGGGCTGATAAGAAAGATGGGGACAGACTTTTTAGCAGGGCCTGCTGCAATAGGAAAAGGAGCAATGGCTTTCAACTAAAAGAGGGGAGTGGAGGCCAGACATGAGGTAGAAATTCTTTCCCCTGAGGGTGGTGAGACCCTGGTCCAGGCTGCCCAGAGAGGTGGTGGGTGCCCCATCCCTGGAGACATCCCAGGCCAGGCTGGACGGGGCTCTGAGCAACCTGAGCTGGTGCAGATGTCCCTGCTCATGGCAGGGGGGCACTGGGGGAGCTTTGAAGATCTCTTCAACCCAAACCATTCTGTTTGCATGTCAATGTGGCTGGACCAGGACACGTCACCGTGTCCAACCGCAGCACTTCCAGCAGGATCCAGTAATTCCAGATGGCACCATCCTGCCAGCGTGACTCACCGGCGCGTGTGTGTTTTGGATGTGAGCAGCTCCGGCTCTGCTGTGGCCTCCCCCACCCTTGGCTGCACAGCCTGTTCTCGCTGGCTCCAAACTGGTTTTGCTCCCCTGGCATGTTGCTGCCCCGCTCCAGTGCCCCGTGGGGTAGCAGAAAGTGCCTGGGGAAGGGTTTGAGAGCAGAGGGAGCGCTCTGGGATGTGGGGAGAGATGAGCCTTGCTCAGGGCTTGCGTTTCGTGAGGCTGATCCCAGACTGGAGCTCGTGGTCGGGTGGCACCTTGGGGGATGCACTGGGCTGGCCAGCCCAGCTGGCCCGTATGTTCTACTGCCCAAAGTGATGTTTCGGCTGATTTTTTTTTCCATGAATTAGTCAGCTTTGCTGTTTGGCCCTTCTCTGATCAGCCTGAGAGCTGGAGAGCGCTGCCCAATAAAGCACTGAGCAAACAGTGTGGGGGCAAGGTCCCCGTTCCTGCTGGAGGCAAACAAAACCCTGGCAGGGTGGATTTAAAGGTGCGAAATCTTCCTGCTCTGGTCTGCTCCCAGCCCCACCATGAGATTCAGGACAGTCCCTCGCGTTTCTATCGGAGGGGCACCCACCACCCATGGCCCCAAACCCCCGGGGACAGATGTCCCTTCCTCTGCTCCATTTTGACTATTGATTAACTCACATATTTGAGCAAAAAAAATAGCTGGTGTTTTCCGCTCACTCTCAGCCCTTGCAGCAGCCCCTGTGCCACCCCGCAGTCCTTGCAGGACCTCTCACTGCAGTCCCCGAGTAAGAAATATTTCCTTTCATTGCCTGCCTCTTGCTGCTTGGGGATTTTTATTTTTATTTTTTCCCCTCCAACAGCTTTGCTTCCCCATTACCTTCAAAGACCAGTGTGGGACCTTAAAAATAGAAACAAACTGTGCAGCTCAAATAAATACATTGCATTAGCCTGACGCTGTTTTTTTTTTTTTTTAAATGCCACTTGGTGAAGCTGGATCTGCAAACAGGGCACATGCCAGGCTGAAAGCAGAGCAGCCTTTAACAACACGTGTTTGCAATGCCCACCCAGGGGGGGATTTGGAAAGGCCCCAGCAGCTCTGCTTTTGAGAGGTGGATTTTGGGAAGAGCCCGTAGCAGCCCGGACTTTAGGGGACAGCTGCAGTGCCCAGCCCAGGCTGAGATCCTGGGAGAAGGTGAGAAAATCTGGGCTTCCCTCCCCCCACCAAACTCTGCTTTTAGAAAGCAAGTAATGACTCAGACAAATGCCAGAACCCAGCAGACCGTGCTGGAGGGCAAGCCCAGGCAGCAGATCGGCTTTTAATGCAGCTGCGGAGGAGGAAGGAAAAGCTCCCATGGGCAGCGCTGGCTTGGCCCGTGTCCCCATGTCACCCTGGCTTCTCCAGGGATGCCAGCCATGCACGGCTGCTCCCCACGCCAGCCCTGCTCACCCCACACGCACCCTCGTCCTTCTCCAGCTTGATTTTTTAGCCCCATCTGGTGGCGATCAGACCTGCAAATTTAATATCTTGCTGCAACCGCCCTGTTGTGCCTCCACCACGCATGTCACAGCCCTTTGGCACGCGATAAATCCATCACCTGCCGCACATGGCTTCGGTCCTTTAGTTTCTTGTAGGAGGAACGCGAAGGTTTAACGTGCACATGGATAAACAGAGACCAAAGAGACACGAAGATGGTTATATCCGGGGTTGCAAGAGCGGGACTGATTGCAAACCATCATTTCCTCAGCAGGGAGGGCAGAGCATCCAGCAAGGACTCACGTGAGTGGATGCACACGTGTTTATTGATAAATACACCGGACACACACTACGAGAAAAAACAAGAGCCACAACTGACCACAAACCTTCAGGTCGGTGCGGGGAGCGTCAGGGACCTCTCACCCCACTGGCTGGCTGAAGATGTAAACTCTGGGTGATGCCTTCACTGCCACGCGGCTTCTCCAGGCTGCTACACAGCCAAGCGCCGGCCGTGGATTCTCCACAACTCATCGCCTTCTCCCTTGGCCACCTCCCTGCATCCTGAGCAAGAGGGACCACGGGCTGTTTTTTGGGGGGAGATGTGCTCTCCCTGGAGCCCTGTCAGAGGGCAAAACCAGAAGGAAGGAGCCGCTTGGCAAGAGCTGGCCTGGAGGGGCTTGTGCAGGAAGGATGGTGGGAAGGGGTCCCTCAGGAGAGGGAGCTGAGCAGCCGTCTGTAGATGAAGCCCAGCTTCTCCCGCAGGGCCAGGAAGGTGGGCCGCTCCTCCGTGTTGCCGTTCCAGCACTCCAGCATGATGCTGTAGATCTCGGGAGGGCAGGAGCTGGGCCGGGGAAGGCGGTAGCCCCTGGTGATTTGCCGTACAGTTTCTTGGTTTGTCATTCCTACAAGGAAGGAGAAGATGTGCCTGAATCTAATAGCCCCAAAGGATGTCCTGAAGGTACTCCTGCAATGGGCCAAGATGTCAACTGGTGCTGCTGTGAAATGGTGTCTCTGCCATGAAGCTGGTAGAATAGAGGCTGTGGTAGAATAGAGCCTGAACCACCTTCCCACCCCCATCTCCTGCACCCACGCTACAAGCACTGAACATCATAGAATCATTTCAGTTGGAAGAGACCCTCAAGATCATCGAGTCCAACCATTAACCTAAGACTGTCACTAAAACCATGTCCCTAAGAACCTCATCTACACATTCTAAGTAATCCCCAAAGTGGACAATAACTTGCTCATGCTCTTGGAGCTGCTTCCACATCCACTGTGGAAGGGACAATACGACAATTCATGACATGTTGGCTTTTGGGGACTGTGAACAAGCAGCCCAGTGTGTGGACAGAGTGGTGCTGGAGGGGGCTGGCAGTCCTACCTTCATACGGGATCTGTCCATACGTGAAGACTTCGTAGAGCAGAATCCCGTAGGACCAGACATCTGACTTGAGGGAGTAGGTGCGGTAGTTGGCAGCTTCCGGGGCCGTCCACTTCACCGGGATTTTGGTGCTGCTGCTGGTGGAATAAATGTCATCCTGAAAAGCAATGGGAGATGGGTCACGAGGGCTGGTCTGATGAACACAGCCACTGCTTTGGGGACTTTGCTGGGGCTGTGGGCTGGGACAGGGGACGGCAGGGGAACGGCTGCAGCATGGGGCAACTGGGTGGCCTACAGCGATGGGAGGGACCACAGCATCCCACCAACCAACCTTGAGGAGACGGGCAAGTCCAAAATCAGCGATTTTGCAGGTGAGTTCCTCTCCCACCAGGATATTTCTGGCTGCCAGGTCCCGGTGGACAATGTGCTTCTCCTCCAGGTACCTCATCCCATCCGCCACTTGGCAGGCGATGTTGAGCAGGTGGGAGGTGCCCAGGGACTTCCCTTCAGGACCTGTTAACCCAGACAATCCAAGCATTGGGGGCAACCTAGCAAGGTGGGAGTTGTTTGTCTTGTTTCCCTTCAAGACTGATTACTGGGTCAGGAAAAGAAAGGCCAAGAAAAATAAACTGATGGCTGGGTGATGGGTGGACCATGGTCTATGACCAGCTCTGTTTGTGAACCAAGCCACTGGGAGGTTTGGCCATTTCATTCCTAACGAAGTTGCCTAACCACAGCAGTGAGGTTTCTGTGCACTGGTGGAAGCTGGCAGATCATGGATGGGTGAAGGAGGGATGAAGGTCCCTGCCAACATGCTTGGGCTCCCAGAGACTGATATGGACCCAGCTCACACAGACACCAAAAGGATCATGCCACACAGTGTCTTGGTGTCACCCAAGACCGTCTCCACCGCGCACCCATGGATTGCTCTGCATTACCACTGATCTAAACAGGACCAAAACCAGGCTTGTGCTCTCTTAAGGTCCCCACTTGGGTTTTTAAGGCCATTTTGAGGCACAAAAAGCATTTACAGGGCAGCACCAGGACTCACTGTTGAGGTAGCTGTGGAGGTTGCCTTTCCGCATGAGCTCAGTGATGATGTACACGGGCTCATCCAGCGAGCAGACGGCGTGCAGCTGGATCAGCTTCTCATGCCTCAGGCGCTTCAGGTTCTGGATCTCCTTGGTGAAGTCTTCTGCCTTCATGTCAGCTGGGGGGAGAAAGACAACACAGCTGTTGTGAGCTATTTATGTGGATATTGGGAGCTTAGCACCTCTAGCTGGGATGAGGACTATTTTCTTCCTCACAGCCCACCCCTGCTCTCAAAGTTTGTGTCTGCACACCCTGTGTCTTAGACCAAAACACCCAAAAGGTGTTTTCCATGGGGCTTTGGATCCCATTTTCAGAATTGTAGTCCCACCAGGACTTATCACAAACCCATTGGACTTAACATGATTATCACAAACCCATTGAACAGAGCCATGTTATAAAGGTGCAACCCAAGCTTAGGTGAGTCCACAGAAGTAGTCCAGTGGCTACTTGCCACATCCTACAACAGTTTGCTTCATAAGGCAGACACAACGACCAAGAGGACCAGGAAACAAAAACGGGTGAACAACGAGGTGGTGAACGAGAGACCCAGTTGGCCATTGTTAACATCTGCTCCTCCACCTACCTTTTATGATCTTGATGGCCACCGGCACCGTGTTCTTCCACAGCCCTTCCCACACCTCGCCGAAGTAGCCCTCGCCCAGTTTCCTCCGCAGGGTGAACTCCCAGCGCGGGCGCTCCCAGCCGTCCCTCTCGGGGGGGGTCTGTGAAAGGGACATTTCACACTTGGACCAGCCACCATGCACGGCCTGCTGGTGGAGCCTGCACCAGCTCTTGATGCCCACCAAGGTCTGGTGGCCACCGAGGAGTGAGCAAGACATGGTGCTCCACCACCTGCATTGCACTGGTGTTGCAGCCTGTGTATCGCTTTTCCCTCTGCTAAATGTACCCTGTTGTAATAGGACAAGTGGTAATGGTTTTAAACTAAAAGATGGGAGATTTAGACTAGATATAAGGAAGAAATTCTTTCCCCTGAGGGTGGTGAGAGCCTGGCCCAGGTTGCCCAGAGAGGTGGTGGATGAACCATCCCTGGAGACATCCCAGGCCAGGCTGGACGGGGCTCTGAGCAACCTGAGCTGGTGCAGATGTCCCTGCTCATGGGAGGGGTGGCACTGGGGGAGCTGGGAAGGTCCTTCCAACCCAAACTGTCCTGTGATTCTATGATTCATCGGGGGCACAAAACATGTGGGACATCCTCTGCATCCCCTCTGCTGGGAACCAGTGTGCGCGAGGGGGGAGATTTTTGGAGACTACATGGAATATTAGGAATTCAAGTCATAATTCTCTCCTCATCAGACCTCAAATGTGGCTTTTCTCTATTTCCACCAATAAATAAAAATGAGTAAATGAGTATTATTGCACGTTATGGCTGACTTAGACTTCAGCTCATTAAGCATTTCTTTTATCTTACACCTTTCAATTTCACTCTCAAATTATGCACATGCTTAATTGTTATTTCTAAGTAATAAGTGGTGGATGGAATCCTAATCACGAAATGAGCTGGCAACTTGGGATTAATAGTCTAATTGGATCTATGGCTGCCACACTAATTGGCCTGAAAACAATATTAAAGTAATGTGGTCATCTTATACTCTAGGAAAAAAATTTGAAGTGCAGGTATTTCCAGATTCAGTATCGAAGGGATGTACAACAGCACGGTTTCTAGTCTTTGATATGGAAAAGACATTTCAGGAAAGCCTGTGCATTTTGGCTGGTCAAAAATACATATAAAAGCCATGTCCAGCCTTAATATGTCTCATTAAAGGTGATGCTGGTAGCCATACTAATGGTGTCTTTTAAATTTAGTTTAATAAAGCTGCAATCACAAATGGATAGACTAATTATTCCTATTTTTCCTTAATTTATCTTTCCTTTCTTTTCCGCCCTGGCAGCGTACGCACCGCGGGGCTGCAGGGCTGCAGCAAGGGGCTCTGGATGACCTTCCAGTGCTCGGTGTAGAAGGCCAGGAGCTCCTCCATGTTGGGGAAGGGACGTCCCTTCTGGATGTAGAGGCTGCCCCTGGGGCTCTTGCAGATTCGAAAGTGACTGACCTTCCCATGGTTGTGAACTGCAGGGAAAAGCCCAGGTAGGGAGAAAAGCTCAGACCGTGCAATCACCAGTTCCTTCCCACCTCCCTCCTGACTCGCACCCTGTCTCCTTTGCAGGCACTCAGTCTATTAATTCACCCTAAAGCCACCCAACTCACCCCTGGAGTGTCACATCCCATCGCCCCCTTTGCTCCTACCTCCTGGCTCAGAAGACTCCTGGCCATGGGCAAGCAGAGCTCGTTTGGACTGCAGAGGTGATGCAGTGATAATTAGTTTATTAGCAGAGATAATTCCCACAGAAACAACCTGCTCGGAGCTCATTGCTGCGCAAGGTGGATAAACCAGCATCGGGAGGAACCTTCCACAGACCCTCTGCAGCTGGGGGGGCAATGGGTGGGATGTGGGTACACAGGGAATTTCTCCAGGTTGTTTTTACATGGATGGGACCTGGTCGCACTGGCACTGCCTGGCCCAAAACTCCCTGAATTCAGATTTCTGTGCGTGGGAGCAGCCCAGGCTCTGGCAATCTGGTGCGGTGGCATATTTTTAGACAACGCTCGGATGACAAAAGCCACTGGAATGAAATCCTGGGACTTAGCACTACAAAACCATCATTAAACTGCTGTGAATTGTTGATGGCTTTCATATCCTGGATGGGAGACACGTACTTTCCTTTGTCACAATAACTCAGCAATCCAAACCTGCATCTATTAGCTTTCCCCATCCTTTTAGAAAGCAGTTGATTCACTTTAACAAGATGCTGGAAAGCATTTTAAACATATTTCCATGTTTTTCACCCTGTGCTGACCAAGCCAGGAGCTGCCTTAAGGAATAGCCTGGCTCCTTTCCCTCTGCTCATTTTCTCTGGGTAATTGCCACTAAATTACCTGAGAGAGAGTACTCGCCCTTGCTGCTCTCACTGTCGCGGACGAGGAAGGAGCCGTGTTGGTTGGGAGGCGAGAGGAGAAGCTGTTCAGCTTCGTTTCGGCTGATCTTGCTGAAGTACCAGCTGGGGGAGACGAGCAGCGGGGTTAGAGGTGCAAAGAGATGGTACATGGATGGGGCTGCATCTATCCCAGGGGCTTCTGCACCTTCTGAGCAGGATTAGCTCCTCCCCACCCTTTGCTCCCCCCTGGCAGCCACTGAGCGAGCAGCTCAGAGCCTGTAAATGTGTCTCCCTGCTCACACCATTGCTAGCCAGAGTTGCAATGGTTTTGCAGGCACACGTTGCATTTTATTGCAGCTTGCTGACTGCAAACCATTTGCTCCAGCAGCATCTGCTCACGGCTGCATTGAGCTGGCCAGGTCTCAGTGTTTTCATCAACAAAAACATCTCTGGGAATTGCCATTTGCTGCTCCAGACACAGCGGCATTGGCTGGGGACCTTCGCAGCATCGAGCCAGGAGGGAGGACCCAGCCAGACCCTTATCTGCCCCATCAGTGCTGAGATTTGTCACCAAATCTCCAGTGTGACAAGGCAGGGTGGCTGGCTGGGTCCTCAGCGGGCACACAGGAAGGGAAGGTAGAGGCTGCTCCATCCTAACATAGCCGGGACGTGAGGAGCTGAGGGTTTCGTCATTAACTGGGATCAGCAGCGTCTGAGAAGCTGTGCAGGAAATTATGTGAATTATACATGCTGGGGTTACACAGCTGAACAAATTACCACCCAGCGCTGAGCTGTGTGCTCACTCCGGCACGGCGGCATCCTCTTCCCCTCCAGCATCGGGATGGGGCTGTGCACAGATTGTGCATGTGCACACATAGACATGCAGACACAGACACACTCAGCTGCTGCCCACCCAACTGTTTTGTGAGTGGGACCAAGGCAGGATCTGACCCCTCCGTCCTCCCCAGTCTGGTCCCAGCACGATCCCAGCCAGACTGGCTTTGCCTTTCCCCAAAGCAGCCACAGGGTGGGGAGCAAATGAGGGTCTCTCCCATCCCACCACCTGCAATCGCTGTCCCTGAATTCATGGCACCTTACCCAGTCCCCCCGAATCCTTTCCATCACCCCTGTGCCCCGGTAGCACTGAGTGAGCACCCAGGGGGTCTGCAGGGCTATTACACCCCCCATCCCCACACTCCCCGTCGCTCAGCGTGTCTCAGGACCTGGCACCGCAGGAGCTGCTGTGTCTCGGGGCGCTTTGCCTGGCATGTCGGGACCAGGCTGCCTTATGTAATGATGAGCCTGGGCTTTCCCCAGCTGAGACATCGACCCAAGCTCCACATCAGGTGGGAGAGGCACCAGCAAGGAGGGAGCCCCCAGCCCTGGGTTAACAGAACCCGGATGGCAGCAGCACGATTTATCCCTACAGAGCCCCGGGCTTCCCAGCAGGTCCCAACACAAACTGCTTCTCCCCACACTCCTGGACTCTCAGGACTCAAGCACAAGCTTCCCCAGCTCCCTCTCTCCCCTTTAACACAGGGGAAGAGGAGCTAGAACCCATTTATTTGGCACCATAGCTGCACCCATCCACTCTATCACACCAAATCCAAGCCCAGAGCCACCCCATCCTGTGCCAGGGTGATGCACCCAGGAAACGGGACCAGGTTCTCTTCCCCTGGGTACATCCCCCAGCCCTCACTCGCTGTGCTGAAAACCCCCACCCCACTGCCGTGAGCTGCAGGAGCTCCACAGCAGGGACCCCCGCTCGGTGCCACCACGGCTGGTGGCAGAAGCAGGGGACAGGGAGCTCCTGCTCCTCACTGCCACAGAGGGATGTGCCACCCTGGTCCAGCCTCCATCCCCCAGCGCTCGGGGTACTTACGGGTGATGAGCCGAGGTGCCCTGGCTGAGGTTGGCCACATAGGCAGCGGGGACGTAGCCCACGGCCGGCTCCCCCAGCAGCCGACGGGCTAAGACATACTCTCCTTCTTCTCGGAGGACACGTAGTTTGTCCCCTGCGCTTACGCTCAGCTCGTCCACACTCCGGGCTGTGAAAGCGTATAAAGCGATACAGAGAGAGGACTTGGGGATGAAGGAAACGGAGTTTGGCTCCGAGTGCAGCGAAATGGAATCGGAACCGAGATACCCCAGCGAGCAGCTCTCCGGCACAGAGCGGGGACGGAGCTTGTTCCAGAACGACGTCAGGAAGGTCAGACGCTTGCGGACAAACTGCTCCATCGCCGGTGGATGCGGTGGGTGGGGTGGTCTAAGCCACCACGTTGCTGGAGGCCGGAGGAGGGGGCGATCCCGGGCTCACCGCACCGGCCAGGCAGCTCATGCTGCCGTCCCACGTCCCTCACACGCGTCTGGGCCCTTCCCCACCAACTTCCTATTTCTGAAAGTGAAACTGGTTGATCTGGTGGGACGAGTCTGCGGGTGGGATGAGTCTGCAGGAGGGAGTCCCACGCTCAGACCCGCGGGCACATCTGGGAGACAGGCACAGCTGGAGCCAGGCTCGCCGCTCTCAAGAAAGGAGAATAACTTTTCTTTTTTTTTTTTTTTAAATTATTATTTTAAAGCGTGCTCTCCTGCTTGTTGCCAGAGCCCCGGTAAACACAGGTCTCTGTTCTTCAAGCAGCTCTTGTGATAAGTGGCTGACTCCAGTTAATAGTCTTGATCTCACTTATGTGGGAGGGTATTTTTTTGATTCATAAGAGAATAATTTCATCCACAAATGTGTGAGAGTTAAAATAGAATTAAGGAAATAACCTTAGAGGAGATCTGAAGTGGTTTGGATATTTGCCAGGTGGATATTGTAGGGTTTATAACACAAGATCCTTCTTCCTTTCTGTCCGCAGTGGCCTCCCAGGCGCAGCCTGCCAAAGCATTTCCCTCATCCCGGTAATTCCCCATTGCAGAGTGGCTCTAAGAAATCCACTTCCCAGATCCACTGGGATCTGGTGCTTGCTCAGCCTCTAGCAAAGACAGCCAAAGGAACAGAGATTTCCATCCCACATCTTGCACGTGCATATTCAGATTGCTGCTCTGGTGAGAAATCCCAATGCCAGCCCCCCAGCCCCAGCCTGGGTTTTGTCACTTAACCATTCCCTCTAATTACCGGGAGTTTTGCCCCGGCAATTCTGCTCCTGGCCTCGAGGCCATTATTTCGATCCTCCTTTGCTTATACTTGGTCTGGGTACCACATTTTGGGTGTGCAGTTGGGTTTTGAAAGAAAAAGGAAAACGTATTGTAGGGGTCTGACCTGCAGACTGCAACTGTATGGTGTGTGAGGAACAAACTGGACCCATTCCTGGGTCAACAGCTCTGGCCTTGCTGTGTTCTGGGCGTCCTATGATGCCCAAACAAGCTGTAAAAGCTGGATCTCTGTATCTGAGTTTGGGCTCAGCTCCATCCCCACTCTGTCCCAGGCAGAGAAGGGCACAGGGCAGGACAGTGCTCCGTGAGCAGGCTCTGCTCCACATGTTGCTGCATAGGTGGGAGCAAGAAAAAAAAAAAAATCTTTAATAAAATATTCTGCTCCCTACTTACCAAAGTAGCACCTGAATATTCGGGTAATTCCCCCAAGATCTTTCCCCTCTGCCCAGCAAACAGCCTCACTTGCTGCCACACAGGGATTTGTAATTTCTCTGTGTGTTTTTCCCACTTCAGCAGGGGGAGGATGGAGCACAGAAAGGTTTGCAACACATGGGGAAGGGAAAATCTCCTCTGCAGCACTTCTGACAAGTCTGCTCCTCACCTCCTGCTCCATCAGGAGGAAAATGGGTTGCTTGGTTATGTATTTAGAGATTATCTGATTAGATTAAGCACTGAACATTTATGCCTTGCTGTTTTGACTGGGGACTTGGTAAAGTTGTGGTTTGCAGGAGGCTAGAGCCTGATTTACCTTTATTGACCTTTGCCAGATGAGATTCTCTAGTGGTACAAGCGATAGACAAGTGCAGCTGACTTATAACACGCGAGGCTTTGGACCTGGATTTGCACCTAAATGAAAGAGTACTTCCAAATGACAAACAGCCCTGAGGACTAAATGCTGCCTCCGAGCTGAACGGGCCAGACACGCATGACACACACTCATCACTGCAAACCCACGTCGGCACAGGACACGCACGCACGGCACCAGGTCCTACGCCAGCAAACAGCTGATAAACCACAACCTTTTTCTAGTATCTTTTTTATTTTCTTATTCAGTTCCAGGAGCATCCCTGCTGCCTTGAATCCCTTTGGTACTCTAACACAACTAAAAAGTAAAAAAAAAAAAACAACACACAACACACAAAGCGGGGAGAAGAACAAGCACATTCACCAAAGTTTCTGGTCCTTGCACTGTGGGAAGGAGGGTAGGAGGACAGAGGAAAGATAAGGAAGGCACAGATATCTAATGGATCAAGTATCTTCTCTTTAGTCCCTGTGACCAGCTTACAAAGACATGTTAAAAACCAATCTGTGCAAACAGATTTGAGGCTATGGTGGATACACAGGGACTTCCTAGCACCACTAAAAAGCACCTCCAAAGAGCAACCAAACCAGCAAACCTGTTCCGCAGAGCTGGTTACATAGTCCTGGCTTAGCTGCAGAGCACCTGGGAGCACTAAACACAAACAGCACTTTGCATTCATCCGCCTGTCAAATACTGCACATCATGTTCTCCCGTACGAACTGACAGAAACCAGCAGCTCCTCTCCACTAATGAGAGCGCCCAGTACATCTAATTATCCGAGGTTCTGTTCCAGGTTCTGTTATGTTTACACTCCAAATACATGTTCCAACAAAGAGCCTTTTGGAAAAAAAAAAAAAGGAAGCAAAATATAAATCAAATTAAACCTCTAAAGGGACAGAAAGTTGGAGAATTAAGGTCACAGCAAGGAAAATGTTTTTGAGCACTGGGCATGTGACAGTAGGTCACTCGCAGGGCCACGTCACTGAGGATGCACCACTTGGTACCCCATATCTGGCAAAGCTCAGCAGCTGATCTCAGCACTGCGGGTGGCTGCGGTTTGTGTCTGGCATCCCGTCCTGGAGCACCCAAACAGCCGGGGGACTTCCCCAAGCCCTGGGGTCACCCCCTCGGGGCTGGCAGGGACGGTGAGCTCAGCCCAAACAGTGGCAGGGCCCTCAGGTTCCTCTTGGTCTTTCTCTTGGCATCAGAAGATGGCTGAGGGTTTGGTTTGGGTTTCATGTTTATTTTTTTTCTTTTTTTTTTTCTTTTTTTTTTTCTTTTTTTTTTTAAGATTTCTCCAGATGCTTCCTGGCACCACAGTGCATTCGAGAAAGGTTTTGCCTCTCAATGAATTGTTTCAGTTGGGTGCCCACGGGACACTTCAGACAAAGGGCGGTGGATGATGACAGCGTTGCGTGGGAAGAGGAGAAGAGCAGAATGGTGGCACTAAAGCAGCTTCAATTAGCCTATGTTTCCCGGGGATTGCAGAAGAAAGTGGCATCTCAGCAGGTGGCTGGTCTGTCACCATCCAAGAGGGCAGAGCCCATCCCTGGGGGCTGACAGACGTAGGGACGGTGGACAGGCAGTGCAGAGGGTTCAGTACAGGCAGAAGTACAGTGGTCCGGGAACAGGCAGCAGTACAGGAGGTGTGAGAGGAGGCAGAGCATCGCAGGGGCTCATGGCCGCTGTTGCTGAGCCCTTAGGAGCGGGTTGGACTGGCTGGTGGAGAGTGGGAGTGCAGGTCACAGGGCACCTGAAATGGCAAAAAAAAAAAAAGTAAAAAAATTCGACAGGAGGCAGCTGGAGGCAGAGAGAGATGTTTGTACAGTGCCTGGCAGGTCTGGGGTGTGCATGACTGCAGCACAAAAACAGAAGCATAGAACAGTTTGGGTTGGAAGGGACCTTCAAAGCTCATCTAGTCCCAACCCCTGAAATAAGCAGGGACATCTTCACCCAGCTCAGGTTGCTCAGAGCCCTTTAAAACCACAGAAATACTTTCCAGGGATCCTGTAAACCCTAGAGTGCTCTTCAAGGATCTGCAAACAACAGCAAGGAAAAGCCAACTCACGCAACACAGCAATTTATGTCAAATTTCTAAAGGGGCATCACTGTTCAACTGGAAAATCTATAGGGACAAACATACCCAATTAGACTGGAAAACAGTGTGGCCAGTGTCCAGGCTTCCCCTTCTGCTTTCTGCTGATTACCAGCACAGACCAGCCTTTGCTCGCCCTCTCCTGTAATCTGACTTCCAGAGGATGCTCCTTCTGGTACAGACTGCCTGGCAGAACAACACTTCTGCATAACTCCTCTGCTCCTGTCCCTGGAGTAATCATTTGCAACATGTAAAAGCCATTAAACACCTCCAGACTGGCAGGTGCCAGCGAGCTGTTCATCCTCTCTTTCAAGGCTGCAGGGATCCCCAGGGAACACAGCCTAAGGGAGCTCAGTTTTTGCTCTTTGTGCCCCAAAACACAGGTCTAGAGGTTGTGCAGCTTCTGTCAGCACCCTGTACAGCTGAGCAGGATCCCCAGGCTGGGAGGTGGTGACAGTGACTTTAAACATGCACTTGAACATCCTCAACTTCTTGGCTCAAGCTGAGCAAACAGAGGACTGGTCCTGCAGAAGAGAAGTGGGCCATGACTCATGTTGAAAGGGAAATCTCTTCCAACATGTACGCAAATGATGGATTGCTCCATCTGCCCAGATGTCCTGGTTACCCTGAGGAGGGACCAGTCCATCTAGTCCATCATGGAGCTTTGTGATATCTCTCCCCACAAAGGTCCTGTGGAGGCTGTTGGATTTGGGGTTGGGATATTAAGTGTTGCTAGAAGAAACCTACCCAGAATCCCAGGAGAACCTCACCCAGTCCACCAAGTCCATGCTATACTTATGTCTTTCCCCATCTTTGCCAAACCGGTTCTTAAAAGACCTCCAGGAATGGATACGCCACAGTATCCCCAGACAACCCATTCCAGTGAATCATCCACTAATCATTACTGGTAGGAAGGAGTGTCTAATCTGCCGCATTTAAGCCTATTACCTCTTGTCCCATTCATCACCAGATTGCTCCATCCCCTTCTGCAAGTCTTTATGTGAAGACTCCTCAGGTGTCCCACTACATGCCCAGCAGCACCACATTGATTCACCTCTTGGACCCCAGCCCAGAAGAAGCACACTGACCTTAGAGAAACAGGCAACATCGTCATCTTTTTCTCCATTTGTCTCCAGTCTTCTTCCCCTGTCCATGTGTGCTGATGTTACCGTGGTGCCACCTCAGCTGGCTCTCTAGTGCATTCACCTGGTGGGGAGGAGAAAGCAGCAGCTCTGAGTCTGCAACTTTGCACAGATCATCGTTAACCTGTCCCAAATCCAAGAAGGAAGTGCCAGCTCAAGTTAACCTCCACTGAGGCTCAAATCTGTATTTTACCCTTTGGTTGCAGAGGTCTGAGTTCACAAAGCCAGGCTTAATCTCTTCTCTCCCTACTCTACCTCTCCTCTACCTGCTGCTGGTCCTCTCTGATCAGATGGTTGTTCTTGGCTCTGGAGGGCACAGAAGTCATAGAGGCTGCCCATAGCTAATGGCTAAATCCTGTTCCTGGGGTGACAAGAAGACAAATATTGAGGCACAAAGTTTTACCTGTTTCTGTAGAGAAGCAACCGTCTTCTCCAGTTCAGCCACAAGAAACTCGAGATTCTCTCTGGACGATGGGCTTGGAGAAGGTGCCTCGTTCCTGGGGTCAGGGATAAAAATGAAAGGGATTATATAAATGTCAGATGAGAGCATGATAGTGCCTTCTCCAACATCAGCCTCCAAGTAAGCACCGAACAGAGGGGCCCAGCTCCCAGATCCAGCTGCCAAGAGATGACAACCAGCCACTCAGCCCAGATATTTAAATAGCAGAGCTGGGCTCTGCACTAAAGTGTTGGATGACTTTGACCAAGCTCAGCACCTGTCTGCTGAAACGCTCCTGGCCTCCAGACCTCTGCAGAATTCCAACTGCAAAGGCCTGAATGGATTGAGTTATTAAACACTTTTCTTATGCTTCATAAAATGGAGGTAAAAAAAGTGGTGATACCACACCTGAGGAAGGCAGGCTGATGCTTGGCAGGGTTTTCTTCTGGGTAGCTGAAGCCAGGAGACCTCTTGCCTCGGAACCGCTGAGAAAGAGCCCTGAACTGCCCACGTGTCTGGCAGTCTTGGGAAGGAAGGGAAAGCCTGCAGTGAGCATTGGTGTTTAAAGCAGAATCATGCAGATTGAAGGCAGCGCTGGTCCCCTCCACCATTCATCTTCTCCTCCACCATTCACCTTCTCCTCCACCATCCACCCCGACATATCTCTTGTGCCAGAGGACAGGAGGCAACAAAGGTGTGTAACAGGGCACACATCATGCATGGATTCCCATGGCTCAGCTGGACATCTGTGGCCAGGATACAGCACAAAGGGACCATGGTAGGATCTGTTCTTTAATGGCAGAGTTTTACAGACACCCAAATGAATCTTTAAAGTGATATGTGGTGGGGATCACTGTGCCTTTGTCCTGCTTTAGTCTATCCCCACAAGGATGAGCTATAGGCTGCTGCCAGAGACAGAAGCCCTCAGCCAGGTGGGCCTTTGGCCACATTCAGTGAAGCTAATGGGCTTCCCAGAGACATGGGCGATGCCCCCAGTTTATCAGTGTTTAAGAGGCTTTTGGACAACACCCTTAATAATTTGCTTTAACTTTCGGTCAGCCCTGAAGTGGTCAGGCACTTGGACTAGATGATCATTGTGGGTCCCTTCCAACTGAAATATTCAAATTCTATTCCATTCCATTGCAATTCTATTCTTATCCGTATTCTTATTCTATTCTACTCTGTTCTCCTCTTTGCAACCATTTGCTGACACACTGTTCTCATGATGTACCATGAAACCAGTTCCTGGCATTTCCTATAAGCTGATAGCAGGCGACAAATGTCACCCAGAGCTGTCCCCATGTCAGTCGGTGCTGAAGCAGCCTCCTTCCTCACCCTCACAACAGTCCTGCCACAAGCGGAGATCCACCGTGGGAATCTCTTCGCAGCTGACCATGCCCTGCGGGTACGAGGCCACCTGGAAGACATCTCTTTGGAGCTGCTGGATGTGGTCGCTGTTGTCACAGATGACACGAGCAAGGGACGTCTGTCTGATCTGAGTCAGCTGCGCCGGCGTAAAGACTCCGGGATTCTCATACCAAAACCTGCAGTGGGTTTGTAATCACAGCGTGATTCAGGGGGTAGGAGTAGAGGATGGGGAGTGAGGCTGGGAGGAGAGTTCCCCTACACATGTGGCAGCATCCACACACCTCAAAAGGAGCTTTTATTCTGGTGTTAGGTGGTTTTGAACACAGACTGCCCTTTTCTGAACCCACAAATCCCTGTGAAGTGCTGGCCAGAGCTGCAGGTGCCATCAGCAGCAGGTACAGCCCATGCAGGGGAACCCAAGGCTCAGACAGATCTGCTGGAGCAGGGACATGGGGAAACAACATTCCTGCATCACCAGGCAAAGATGTGTCTTATTCACACAAGCAGCAAATGCGAATTAGAAGGAAAATCCTGTGGATATTTTCTAGCATTTTCAGAAGACATCGGGCACATCCACAGTAGTATCCAGTGTCCTGCAGTGGAGCAGAAATTGTTAAATCAGGAAAGGACACACTGACAGTAATTGTGGAAAGTCCTTTTATGCTGGCCAGATGAGACCCTGCCCTGTATTGTAAGACAAGAAATAATCAAAACTTATAGCTTCTGTTCCTTCCCATAGGGAGCAAATCCCCCCAAATGGAATACCAAAAACTCTGGGTTGACTCCGATGATAATACCTGTCTCCATCCCTCAGCCTTCTGAACTGTGTGGTTAACACGCACATCAGCGTTGGTCCAACTCTGGTACCAGGGACAAGATCCTCCACCATCAGTGCTGGAAACAGGTCAATATTTTTGGCAGTCCCATATAAACTGCAGGATAAAATATATTTTAAAAAAAAGAAGTTAAAAGACGATCAAAGAGTGGAGATAAAATAAATCTGATCACATCACATTTGCATGCAAGGAACTCATCTGGACCATATTTACAATGGTCTTTATCTAAAAGACATTGGGATGAAGGACTTGCTGTGGAAAGAGGCAGTCAGTGCAGATAGGATGCAGTTTTGTCTCACTGGAAAACAGCTCCAAGGCTCAACCTGCTCCCAAACCCCACTCCAGCAATGCCTGATGACATTCCACTCGGAACCAGACCGATCACTTAGGGAGATCTCATTTGTCTTACCCCGTTCTTAAACCACAGCTATTACCCTATCTCAGCATCTGTGGGGAGCAATATCTGCGAAGGTTATTTGATAGGTCTCCTGGGAGGAGCAGAAACTTTCCACTGACTGATTTCCAGTGATTTTGATGCTCCCAAGTCCAGGCTACAGTACCTCCTGAGCTTTTCCCTGATCTCAAAGTTCTTGATCTCAGTTCTGAGGTCCTCAAACTCCTGCACAGAGGAGAGGTTGCAGAAGACCCTGAAGTCGTTGTAAGGTGGGATGCCATGGTCTCGCCCCCTCTGGATGTTGATAGCAGCCAAGTCCAGTGAGACAGAGTGTGCCATGGAGAAGAGTTTCTCAGTCAGCTCCATGTTGAGGAGTTCAGAGGGGACCCGCATTTTCCCAGGAACCCCAAAGAGCCCACGGAGGAGGGGGTCGATCCCACCTTCCTGCGTGATCCTGAAAGGGGAGAAGAAGGCCTTGTGCAGGGGGACGTGGCCTTGGCGGATGGGCTGGAAGGTTTCGTTCAGCCGGTACAGGATGGGGTTGATCAAGGTGTGCCCAAAGCGGAAGGCAGCGGTGGCGAAGGCGTTGAGAATCCCCGCATTGACGTTGGGGTTGTAGCCTTTGTACTCACCCAGCATCTTCATCCCAGCTTCCCCAAGGACCTTGGGGAGCCACTGGGCATACGTGATATGTTGCATCTGGGCACCCACGATCTTCCGTGCCTCATGATACAGGAGTTCTCCGTCCCAGTGGGGGTTGAGGGCCGACAGCTCCGTGGCGATGCGGTTGTGCTCCCGGAACCAAAGCGTGTGCATGGCCGTCAGACCCAGCTGCTCGTTGGCACGGTGGTCCCCAGCCAGGAAGCACGGCACGGGGCTCTCGTTCTCATCTCTCATGCACTCCGTGGGTGGCCCCACAGCAAAGGGAAGGAGATGCTTCCCCGAGCTGGGCACAACTTTCCCTTGCTTCAGCAGCCCATTTCGGCTGCTCAGATCCCGCAGTTCCCGTGATTCCTGCTCTGTGCTGCCGTAAACATTGGAAGCATCGATGTAAGACGTCAAGTGGTTGATCTGCTCCCTGGCGTAGACGGAGTTCATCAGCAGGGAGGTCATCCCGCTGCCGCACACTGGGCTGGAGCGGACAAAGAACATGCAGCGCCCGTTCCTGACGCGAGGGTCGTTGGCTGGGACTGTGATGGAGAAGCAAGGTGGATCGTTGCTGCACACCTGACTGCAAGGTGCTCCATCTGAGAAGCGGGACATGCTGATGGCTGCCACCGTCTGGTCCATGTCGTGGTCCAGAAACTGTCCCCACTGCATGAGCATGTGCGTGAACTGGTCATCAGGGGTGATGGTCTCAGTCCCGATCATGGTGGTGGAGACGAGGCGGGGTAGAGGAAGGGGCAGCCCCCTGGCATCTTGTGCCAAGGAAAAGCCCCGGGGGAGGTTAAATCCGTTCTGGTAGGCGGGTTTGAGGAGCCTCTGGAAGGCTGTGAGAGATGCACCCCACATCGGGTGCTGGAGGTTGTTGCAAGATCCATCGTGGGTCCTGTACTTCTTGTGGAAGCAGATATTGGAGCAGTTGGGCGTGCGGCGGTGGGCAGAGCAACCCGACAGGTTGGCGATCATGTTCAGGTAGTGGGGGGACACCAAGTCATTGTACCGATACCCTGCGAAGGCAAAGCACCAGGTCAGACCACAGCTGCTGGAGCCATTGTTTTCCCACCACCCCATGTCAGGGCTTTGGGTGGCCCCTGCTGCTGGGATTGTCATGGTGGGCACGGGAAGGCTGGGTCTCTGATCCTGGTGTTGCTATGTCATTTGTGGAAGGTTAAATGAAGCATAGCACCATATCAGAAAAAAAGGGAAAAAGAGTTTAGTATGAACTGCACAGAGGTAGAACCAGAAATGTTGTGACTGGTCTTGGTCTCCATCCTGGGTTTATTTTACATCTCTCTGGGTTATAACTGCAACCTCAAGCACCATCGACCATCCCAACCCTACGTGAGGAGCCGCAGGGAAGCCACGGGTGACTGCCAGGGTGTTACGTCGTGTGAAAGCGCTGAATAACACTGAATAACGCTGTGCTGTGCGGATGCTGACGGGGCGAGGAGGGGGAGAGGTTGGCAGAACAACCAGCCCAGACGGGACCTGCACCCTGGAGAAAGGCTCCTCACAGCCTGGAACGCATCCAGGCAGGCAAAAATATTTACGAGCTCCAAACGTACATGGTGACTCACACGTATAGGTAGAAACTTGCAGCGTGTGGGTATGTCTGTTGTATATAAAGGAGGTCCCAGTCAGCAAGTTTTGGAGCTCAGCTGCTGGGTGCTTGGACCTCCCTTGGTTTTTTTGCTGTTGCATTGTTCTGTTGCTTGCTATCCTGCCTCAATAAAAGAAATCCGAGTGGTTGGAACCCATCTGAGTTTGTAGCTAAGAGGCCAAAGTGGTAGAAAGACAAAGCGATATCCCCTTCCTCTGTTACAGCACCCAAATACTTCAGTTTTCAGTATTTTTCTTGTTGCCACTCGGAGGGCAGGAAACATCTCTGACTGCGCTGCTGGGAGACTGAACCTCAGACCCACCACGGCACTCCTTTGGGAGTCAGGTGGTGAAATATTTTTTAAAGACTGGGGCTTTCATAGCCAGCCAAGAAATCTTTATCAGAACAGGGAATGGAAACACTTTCCCAAGTGCGAGGTTGGTTCAGTCACTTCAAGAACTCTGGCTGTTATGAAAATCACGAGATGTAAGAATTGCAACCCAGACAACACATTTCTTGGCATACCTGAAATTGCACTTTTTAAACTTTCTGGATAACTACACACAGTAGTATTAATTTAATCCTATGCACAAAGTGAAGACAGAAAATAAAATCTCTCGTACCTGTGACATTCATATCCACGATGAGACCTTGTTGCACGTGTTCCTGGATCAGCTGCAAGGTCCTTTCAAAGATCTCACCTGCCCGGGCTGTTTCCAGGGTGTAGGGGTCCCGAGGGTAACGGAAAAGAGCCAGCAAGTCATTGGGAGTCTTGGGGCGTCTGTTTCCAGGAGGTAGAAGTGATGCAGGAACATTAAAATAAATAGACCGAACATTTAAATAAATCAACTCTACAGGCAGCAAGAGTCAGGCTCTAAGCCTGATCCAGTGCTTAACTAGTGTACAATAATGATGGGGCTTGCCTGCATATTGCAGATGATTAAAGAAAGGATATTTTTCCCCAGAAAAATACACATATTTAATTTCCTCAGCATTTCTATTTTTTTTTCCTGCTATAGTAAATTATTTTTCACATTCCAACAGCTGAAACCCAGAGGTTTTGGGCTTAATATGAACTATATATCTTTTCAATAAAAACATATATTGGAGTGGAAGAGGAGGGAATTACCATTCACTCAGGAAGTCATTTTTCATTGAGGAAATGGTTCGCACTATTATTTCTGTTCACCCTACACAAAGTCAGTTGCATTTATAAAATGACTATACTGATTATTTTCTTTTCTAGGCATTGTCTCTGGAGCCAGTTCCAGCTGACAAAATTTATGTTGCAGATATAAGTGACATAAAAGGTGATATTCGCATATCGGATATTCATGCATCAGATTTTTCCAGAATCCCAAAGGCCTGTTATGAAGCTCTATCACATCCTCACATCTACATGGTGCAGCTTCAACCTCCAGTACCCAAAACAATACTGTAGCTTTCATTTGTGGATTGTCAACTATAAAATGAGATCTGAGAAAGCTTCATTCCCTGTCTTTTTTAATCTCTTTTCTGCTCCAAGTCTCGGATCGTGGCGTCTCACACACTTACTTGCTGAAGAGCTCGGTGCGCGTGGAGTTGATGGCATGGTCCACGCTGCTGATGGCTTCTCGGATCGACGTGGCCACAAACGTGTCGCCACTCCGACCGACGAATGTGGCTTCCCAAAGCAGAAAGAAAGAACATAAAATTCTCAATTTTATAGAAATTTATCTTCCAAGCTCAAGAAAAATCTGTGTATTGATACAAGCCCCATAGTAACCCCATTGCAGGTCAAACTTCGTTTCCATTTGCAACATAATCATCATGAAACTTCTTTTGTTTTCAAAAGCAGATATTCTAAAGAAGAAATTAACTGCCTGAAAAAGCAGATGGCTTTCTCAGGAGATGGCTGTGGAACACATATTCACAATTTGCTCCTGTATGACTTTGCAAATAAATGCATGTTTTGTTTGGTGGTTAAACTGGAAAAAGAAAATGTAAAAAAAAAAAAAAAATCACAGGAAGTTAACCCAAAATAATGTATTTACTTCCCACAAAGAGAACTTATAAAATTCATGAAATTCATTTGAATGTATTGCTCGTACATTAATTTTCCATTTGTGGAACACTTCTAATTCAGTACAAACCTAGAGTTAACACATCAAACACATCATTTTGAAACAAAAAAGAAAGCTGTTGCTTGAATACCTTTGGGAGTAAACACATGAATTCTTAACAATTACTACCGAACGCATTTTTTAAGCCAGGGCCTTTGTCACAGCTGAACAAACCGGTTCCCATTTGGCTACTGATGTACGCAATGGCCAGCTGGAAAACGAGGTACCAATCAAGAATAAATCACAGAAATAATCTCAGGAATAATTTCAAACAACAAAGACATTTCAGATTATTCTCAGCTCCTTGCACACAATCCCTGCATAGAAAATGACACTAAATTCACCTAATAAGCTACTCAATATTCATGCTGGTTGTTCCTGCGTGCTTGAGGAATAACTCTCTACTTATATTTTTAACTTCATTGCTTGCCTTTGGGGTTTTTTTCCCTTGCCAGTTCTTCCTCACCCTCTAACAAGCACAATTTCCACTCTTGACCTCTTTAACCATCACAGCCTCCCTAATGCATGGAGCGGGAGCTTGAAAATGAGCGACTTATTTCCCATCCCCAAGGGACTGAGCAGACATTTTAAACTCCGTACTTGCAGTGACAATGTCGTTCTCCTTTGCCCTCCCCTGGTGTGTGAGGTTACGGTCAGATGATGACTTAGAATCATAGAATCATTTTGGTTGGAAGAGACCCTCAAGATCGTCAAGTCCAACCGTTAAACTTGTGAGCGTGTTGGCACATTTTAACAAGTTTTTTACTAAGTTTCTCCCTCCCAGCAGAGGCAGTAGTTACACGTATACCAACAGCTCGGCTTGCAGGAGGCGGTTTAAAGCAACACCTTTGTTTTTGCAGGGAGAAATTGCAGCTCAGCTGAGAAAACAGCAAGGAGCAGCTTGGAGATGCTTGGGCTTACAGAACGGAGTGACTCCGATCACGCCCGCAAGGGATTTGTCTGCAAAGAAGCTGAAGAAATAAGATGTTCATGTTCATATGGATATATGTTCAAAGCGTAGGCATCAACACAGCATAGCCCTTCCTTACACAAGAGGAGGAGAAGACTCCCGAGGAGCACAGGAGATGCCCTACCAGTGATGGAGAGCTGCATGGCACTGGAGGTGAAGCCAAAGGGGTTTCTTGCTATGCACTCGTATCTGCCCTGGTCAGCCACACCGAGGTCGTGGATGGAGAGGGTCCCGTCTTGGCTGACGTGGAACTTGCCGCTCTCCGTGATCTGGATACCCTCCTGTTGCACCGTGAAAAGACAGAAAACGTGTCAGGGTGTGGAGAGCTTCCTACCATCCAAGCCCTCAGCCCATTCAGCCAACCCGCAGATGGATGCAATGAAGTGATGTGGCCACCAGATGTTAGCATTGCTCTTCTAGAGAAAGCAGAAAGCCACCCAAGGACATCTCCTCCTGCATCCACCCACTGCCAGGAGGTCCTCGCTTGGCTCCTTCACCCTGGGCCACCTCCAGGCACTCACTGCATTTCTTGGCACTTCTAACAGATGCTCTGGCTGGAGCCAGCACTGTGCCCTGGTGCTGTCACAGAAGTTTCACAGCACATAAATAAGCCTAAAAGTCTTCAGCTTTCGGACAACCTGAAACTGATGGATTTTTGCTGGCCTTGAACTGCAGATACCAGGTTTTGCTGGCGCTGGGCAGCATTGCTGATCAAAGCGCTGCCAGCAGCAGCTCCCTCAAACCCCAACCTCTCCACCTGGCTGGGGGCTTCACATTTCCCTTTTTTTATTCTCTTGTTTCTTAACATCTTCCTGGGGCTCAAGCATATTCCCCTCTAATTTGTCCTGCGCCCGACTGTGCTCAAAGGCACGGCAGGTCCCAGGGAAGGTCACAGGTGTTGTACTACAGCACAGCAAGAAAAAGTCTGGAGAGCTTCGCCTAAGGAATTCTTGGAAAGAGCAGCCAGGCTGCAGAGCTATTGTGAGGGATCGTGGGTTTGCCCCATCAATGCTGGAGCCAACCAGCATCATCCAGTTCCACCAGGGGGGATCCTGGAAATAAGGACAAACTACTTAGGGGAAAAAAAAAAAAATCTATTTTCGTTTTTTTTTTCCGGGAATAGTCAATTAAGTGTTTCTAACATCCTGGAGGGTCACTGGCTTCAAATTACTCATTTGGAAGGAAGAACGAGCAAAAACAGGAATGTGCGTTGCAAAGTTTTGAGCTTGAGAAAGACCAACATTCTTTCAGACCACTAAAAACGTTAAATCAGTGGAAATATCAGTCCTTAAATTTTCATCAAACACCATTTCTTCCATGTGTATTGCACAAACTGATTTAACTAGTTGAGCTGGAAGAGATGTTTAACAAGAGAGTTGTTTAATGCCCCCATGGAGGACAAGATACTATAGAATCACAGGACAGTTTGGGTTGGAGGGACTTTCCCAGCTCCCCCAGTGCCATTCCTGCCATGAGCAGGGACATCTGCACCAGCTCAGGTTGCTCAGAGCCCCGTCCAGCCTGGCCTGGGATGTCTCCAGGGATGGTTCATCCACCACCTCTCTGGGCAACCTGGGCCAGGCTCTCACCACCCTCAGTGTAAAAAAACCGTCTTCCTCCTGTCCACCTCTTACTTTGACCCAGGTGATGGTTGGCTGTGGATCTCCTTGGGCAGTGCAGGTAATGGCAATGTCCTGGCCCGTCTCTGCCACCACGTCTTGTGGGGGGTGAAGGAACACGGGTATCACTGTACAAAAAAGTCACAAGTGCAAGAAACGCATCAAGGAAAACAGAGAAATCTGCATGAAAAACATCTCAGCACAGGCAAACCAGAGCTGCTGGGCTCCTTCTGCTCTTGCAAGGGCTCTTCAAAGGGGTCTCAGTCTCTCTACCAAGTCCTCTGTAATTTATGTTCATTATTTTCTGCTCGTGTGTCTCTTTACTTGGGGCAATTACATAGGAATGTGCTGGGTTCTCTGTCATTTAAAAGAGTTAATTCGAAGGCTTTCTAGAAAAGATGCTTGAGCTGAAACAAGTATCATGATTTGATTCAGGAACTATCAGATGAGGCCCTCTGGCAAGTGTTAACTCAGGTCAGATTAAATCATTATATTGATCTTGCTGGTCTTCAAATATTCAGCGAATTCTGTGCTTGAAGCATCACTGATTTCATGTTTCTAGACAGTTTCCTTCCCCCAGTCTACTATCAGTAAAATTCTGCCATATTTGTGAACAAGCAGGGATGTTTGCTTATTTTGAACAACTATTTATACGGAAACAAAAAAGCAAATAAAAACCTGAAAGCATTCCTGTGTGACTTGTGTTTTACAGAGGCTTGATTTTAGAATACCTATGTTTAGGTTGAACCTGTGACCTGGTAGCTCATGTTTAAGATAAACGTATGTGGAGCCAGAGTTAAATCTTTCTGAGAAAGAAATCAGGAATCAGTTTTTTTGCAAGGTATTTCATTTTAAAAAGAATCTTGCGATTCATCTTGTAGGTAAGCCAAGATTCAAAAATAGTAAGAAAAGAAAAAAAATTACTAAGAATTTAATTAGTTTTTGTAAATTCTCAGACAAAAATCCTTTGTTTCCTTTACCAAAATAATTTTCTTACAAACAACTCCAAAACACATTCAAGGGCCCCATTTTTCACTCAAACTGGCCAGCTCAGATTTGATCTGATGGGCATTAAAGGTCATTTTGATCCCATAGCCCCGCCCTGGGGTTTATTTGTGCAGACGCCAACCGATACCAGCTCATCCCCTGGCCACACCAGATGAGTTTCATTCCCCTGGTTGTACTTTTTCTAGACTACCAGATAAATTTTCAAGGAAAACTGAAGCAGCTTCTTCCAATTTACAAATCTTGGCACTCTGGAAACCTCTTTAAAGTTTCCCACCAACTGATGGAGCTCTCAGGACTCGATGTCTGTTCCTGGGCAAAACCAAAATCCCATCCCATGGGAACCAGGGCAATTCCCCGCCTTGGCAGACAGCGTGTTCTATACCTTAACATGAACTTAATAAACCCATTTTCCAGCCCTTATTCCCCCAGCCTCACCTCGGGGGGTCACCGACAGCTGTACCAGCAGTGTCCTCACTCCGATCGCACTGACGGCGTGACATTCGTACTGGCCTTGGTCGTGCAAAGCCACCCTGGTCACCCGCAGCGTGCCCGTGGAGAGGACACTGTGCCTCCGGTCGCTCGGCAGCGGCCCCCCTGCTCAGACAAGAAGTGCCATTTGTTAATTGTCTCTGAGATTTCTCTTCCCATCACTGCAAGTATCCGTGTGACAGTTCAGAATTTCATTTCCTTCCCAACATGTCAGCCACCTTGAAATACCATCTTGGTCTTGCTAAGCAAGGAACGGGACAGATGCTCCTCTTCCCAGACACAGGATCGTGACTGAGTTCTTATCTAAGCAACTGGAAAGAGGCTGGTACCCTTTTTCTTTCCTTGTAACCCTTTTCTTAGTGCAAACTGCAGATTTACTGACACCTGATGGATAGCAAATCTGTGTTCAACTGCCCAAGCTGGCTGTTCAATCAAATACATGGAAACATCTAGCACTGCCTTTTTCATTTGGTATTTTGATTTTCTTTGGTTTGGAAACTGCATCGTTTCAATATTTCCTCTATTTAAGGAGAAAAGTTCAAAATTAAAATGCTTTACCAAACCCAAACAAAATTATTAGAGCTTCTCAGCTTAGCAACTTTTTTTTAAAATATTCCATTTTCCTCCAAATAAGGGCTCTATTTATTCATCCCAAATAACAAAAGGAATCTGAATCTTCCCCACACTGTTAAAAGTGGCTTTGAGAATGAGCAATGGTCCATCACTTCTCCTCTTGTCTCACTCTTAGCATCCCTTCTGTGACAGCACTGCTAAGCCTGGCTGATCACTGGATCACTGCGTGACCAAACTAACCTGGTTACACAGCAGTTATTACATTAATTTTACTTCTTGTCACTGTGCTCCTTTCCACATCTCTAAGAAATATCCTCTGAAATCTGGGCAGTGGAGGAAAACAGGTTAAAAGAGATGGAGAACATGCTGCTGGAAGAGAATTTTAGCTGGTCCTTTTTAACTCCACATCAGCTGTGGAAGCTGGGAAACAATAGCCATGAATTCTCCACAGTACTAAACCATTAATTATGGCTTGTGAAGCATAAGGAAAAGTTGGAGGGCCTCTGGGCCAGGCATTGTTGGCTTCTGTCCCAGAAAGTGTTGGAAGGGATCAGTTCAGTGGAGCCAGCACTAACCATCATCCGAGCCTTCAAAAGTTCACCAGCACCTGTTGGTCCCAAGTAGTTTTTCCAAAGCTAAAAGAAACCCCAGAGGTGTCAGCAGTGACCGGTGCTCTCCTGCAATGTGCTCCCCAAGAGGAGCAAATCAATGATAATGATGGAGAGCCGGTACCTGGTGATACCCACCGATTCGGAGTGGCCAGACCTGCTTTCTCAAAGGAGGTAGGAAGCCACCATAGAAGGATGTTTGAGGCTTTTTTGATGAAAACCAGCACATTCCTCCCTTCTGACATGATGACTTAGCGTGTCAGAGATCTAAGAGGCTCCTTCCTCACTGCTTAACATCGTCCTTGGTGATCCCCAACATACCTCCCAGCGTGACCAGGTCTGTGCTGATCACCATCTGTCTTGTGTCACCACTGCCTGTCATCACCCTGGACCAGCAGCTGGGCTGTTCTCACCCACTCCCCATGGACGGGAGCACGAAAGGAAAATAAAGCCCTGAGTCGAGTGAGGCCATACCTGCCCTCGTCCAGGTGATCACAGGCGGAGGGTGACCCTCGGCAGAGCAGGGAAAATCCACACTTTGTCCCTCAGTTACTGTCTGATCAGTGGGGATGAGGAGAAACCTGGGAGAATCTGGAATGGAAAGCAGTGACTGAGCAGCAGGAAAAACTCAGGCAGCAAACTTGGGTTAATTCTCAGCTCACAGAAGCAGAACCAGTCATGGGACTTAAATACAGCCCCCTGACTGAGCAATTTATCCCAGAAATGTCATCAGCCTGGGACTTCTCACCTTGCACTATGACCCTCGCTGTCGCCTGGATGGATCCCTCGGTGTTGCTGGCGTTGCAGTTGTACTGGCCCTGGTCCGAGAAGGTGACGTTCCGAATGAAGAGTCCTCCAGAGCTGGTGATAGCGAAACGGGAATCCTGCGGTAAAGGAGAGCCCGTGCCAAGGGTCCAGCTGATGCGAGGGTGAGGGTGCCCAGAGACCCCGCACTCCAAGGTGACGCTTTCCCCAATCAGCACTTCGGTGTTCTGCGGCTGGATCACAAAAGTGGGCTTGGCTGGAAGGAAAGGAGTGCTTCAGAAAGCAGAAGCCCTGGTGCCTGCTCCGTTATGGGCAGGAATTGCCCAGACTCCTCATGCAGCCACCTGGCTCTTCCCTGAGCTCCAAATCCTCTGTGTGAGCAATTTCCCCAGCGCTGCTTCTTCCCACCAACTCCCCATCCCAGTCACCTCATGCTGGAGCATCCCCACTCCTGTGTCCCCTTCACCCCGCTATCTCTGTGCTGCAGAATTAACCCCAAACTCCCTCCCCAGCCCCAAATTACCTTCGATCTCTAAACCCCCAGTCTCCCACTCCCATGAAGGAACCCCCTAAAGCTCAGACTATGTTACGCTGTAGCCACTCTTCCCTGGCACACCAAGAACATCTTGGCATATACAAAGCTGAGACTGACTCTGACTTAGCTCTAGTCCCAGCCCAAATCCGAGCTTGACCTTCAAGGGGTGCACAAGGCTCAATTACATGGAGTGTCAAAATAGCGCAGGATGACTTCTTGTGTCTTGACCTCCCCAGCGACATTCTTGGCCATGCACTGGTAGACACCTTCGTCTGACTCCTTGGTATTCTGGATCATCAAGGTACCGTCTTGCAACAGATTCAGGCGGTTGTCGTCTTTCATGTCGATCTTGTTACTGAAAAACAGCCGCAAAACAGGCAAAATCTGAAAGGAGTGAAGATGGGTGGTCTTCCCCGAGCTGCTGGGAGCAGTGGTGCTTTGCATGTGTTGCAATAAATCAGTGTTTCTTGGAGCTGAGACTTTATGAAATTTATAGCATGAGTTATGATTTACAACCCTGAACTCCAGCTCTGATTCGCTCCCTGGGTGAGCTACTTTGTCTCTCACCACTGATTACATACGACATTTACAGCCCATCAGCAGAGCACACTGTTCCCATGCAAGAGCATCGTTGCTATTGTCAGGACATCCAGGCACAGAAAGCTTGTTCTCATTATTTACCAAGTGCAAATATAACAGTTAATTAATATCATTATTGTGTGCAGCCATTTCTAGGCCTCTCTAGGGGGGGCAGGAATCTCTGAGTAAGTCGCTGTGGGACCTCAACACAGCTTGGACTCCAACCCAACTCAAGAGCTGTGAAATATCTTCCTCCTTTCTACAATGACCTGCAACTCCTGGATCTCAGCCCGCGGCAGAAGGTCCCACTGCTGCGTTCCATTTGTCCCAGCACGAAGGAATCTTGGATGGCTGCAGATGATTGAAAAGGGAGAAAGGACCTCTCTCCCCCTAGGACAAAGGCTGAATCCACTCTGCAAACTAATATGCTTGCTGGGCATTTATTTAATTCCCCTGATGTCTCCCCACTCTAGTCATATCTTGCTTGCGGAACATTTATTATCGTTACCACTCTGACAATGCTGTCTTTGGGACCCTGCCAGCATTTCCCTAACAAAACCTTCCTTCCAGGGGACTTAACTCAGCCGTAAACTTTTGCTCTGTGCTGAAACTCTGCCTGGTGGAGAGTTTGCTGGAGAAGCACACATTGATCATTTTTATTAATAACCGAGCCCTATCCAGGCACCCACAGACAAGATGCTCATAAAGCAGCAAAGTAACTGCAGTTCCACAGTGGGCAACTGCTTGAGCACAGAATATTTTATTGTGTAGCATTTCCCAGAAATGCTCTGGCATCTGGCACAGCTGCATATTTTTTCAGTGTTGCTGTACAGCATGATAATCTATACGCTGCTTTGCAAGGTCTGTCAGTGGAGCACCATGATTTTTCCCTTTGAACAAAAGGCCATTTTCCCAGCACGCTAGGCCTTCAGTGAGAAAAATTTAGAAGCTAGAAGCATTTCAGCAGTTAATAAAATGGCAAGCATGATGGCTGAGAGCAACATGAAATACTAATTTTATTTTCTGATCAAAAGACAACTGCTTTCAGCCTGCGGAGTATGCTTATGGGAAAGTTATAAGCTCTTAGAATCCATCACAAATGCAGATGAAATATTTCAAATGCAGATGAAAATGCCACATGGGTTATGTAGTCGCCAGAGAACACTATTAAAAGGAAGGTATAATAAATACAACCAATGGAATATCTATTTCTTTTATATTTTATGTTGCATGAAACAGCTTTTGTAATTACAAAACTACACTGAAGAGCTTGGTGCTTGGAAAACTTTGCTACCCCAGGGCCCATTTTTGTGTGACTTACTTGTTGTGCAGCCAAATAATCGCAGGCTTTGGGTTGCCTTCTGCCCTGCAGGTGAAATAAACTGTGTTTCCCAAGAGGACGTCGACGTCATGGGGTTCTGAGGTTATGCGAGGCCTCTCTGCAAAAGACAGTTTTAACACATCCCAGTCTAGAGCAGCACAAAACCACCTACAAGCCATCCTGCAACTCCCAGTGAGCAGGTACCAGCAGAGCCCTGGGCACAACAGCATCTCCCAGAGCCACCCCGAAACTTCCCACCAACATCGGCAAAACTACTGATATCGGGGAGGGAACAGCATCGTTCGCCTGAGCCTGATACAAGCAAGCCCTGGAGAATCAAAGTGGTTGTTCTTATTGCCAGTAAGTTGGGCAGTAAATCAGGTCCAGAGCTGGCTGAACATTGGTTCACTGTAGCTGCCCCCACCTGGTTCCCCTAAAATAATGGAAGAAGTCGGTAGCATCTTCGCTTGGGCTGTTTTTCTGCCTCTGCCAGTCTGCTGCTCTCAGTTCCATCCGAACATTGTGCCAGCTCTCTGCAAATCACACCTTTTCGACTGGATTTCATCCATTATGACCCTAATTCACCAGCTGACCTCTGTTCAACCAAGCTTTTCACTGTGTGCTTCACTTTAGGATGTTCTCAAGCACGAAGCAAGTTAAACATCTAAAGGATGCACTAAAATACGAAGGAATTTATGTGTGTGGTCTGGAGCGCTTGGTCTCGATTCAGCAGAATACTTACCCATCCAATAATCTGTACGCTCACCAGTAATCCAGTAAAGCCAGATGGATTATTCATAAGATTAAGTGAGAATCTGTCACCTTCTCCAGTGGAAGGTCTGTGCCCCTGCTCCTTGGACCACAAGTGAATGGCTTGGCAACGTGTCCCCAATGGCAACACCAGTGTGGGACTAAACCCACCACAGCCCCATGGTACAAAACGCTGATCCAGTGCAGATTTGCTCACATCTGCTAAAAAGTGGTGGGTTAACTTGATGCCAGCAGGTTTCGGACTGACTCAGATATCAGCTGCCTGCATCATTAGAGCTTTACGCTGAATTATGCATCATTTGTCTTCCCCAGCTGGCACAATACCAGCATAAAAACCTAATGCCAGCAAAATCTTCCCACCAGGTGCTCAGGCTAGTTTGACAGACATCCCACTGTGTGCCCATGCCTAAACCAGAACAAATTTACATTAACGGCTGTACCGTGGCACCGGGTGTGTGCCTGGAGCCCAAGCTCATTGAGCAGCACACCCACTTGCAGTGGGTCCCACCCCATGTGTTCCCAGCTGTTTTCTCTACACCCTTCCTATTTCCCCTGTCCCTCGAGATTACAGACTCTGTGCCAATTCAACTCTTTGCATGGCTGTGCATTAAATTGAGCTGTGAAATGGTTGAGATTAAAAAAAAAAAACACCCACATAATAGGAAAAAAAGCAGAATTCATGGGACCGTTCTTCAAAATCCAGCTGATGTCACATCTGGCTTACAGCACAGCCACGCACACAGCTGGACTGGCATACCCAGGAGGGATGCTAACAGCTGGCTTGGGTGAGTGGGAACATCTCCGACTGAATCTACCAGTACTGAAGTATCAGGGAACCACAGACGATGCTTGTACCATCCCGCACTTACAAGTTAGAGTTTTGTCTTTCTCTGCATGACATATTGAACTTTGGAATTTTTCAGAACAAAACCTTTCATTTCAAAATAGCATTTTTCACTGAGATATTATTTAAATTTAAGGAAGAGCAGCTTAACAAACCCCGCACATTAGCACAGTCAAACAAAACATTCAGCTATGTATCTGCTAAGAGTTTGCTTTGGTTTTCAGTTGTGTTTCCAGCCATCACAGCTCTCCCCCTCTGTTCAGCCCAATGCGGGACTTTTCTTCTGGTTGCTGGTTTAACCACCAGCCCCAGTAAGTCCTTCACTGGCCCTACTCTATCTAAAAACCAACAAGACACTTGGCAGCCAAAACACAGCTGCTGTCAATCCCCACACGACTGTCTGCTTTCTCTGCATTATCCTGATCACTCGTGTGACCCAACTGGGACTTTCCCATTTCAGCAGCAAAAGGAGGGAGAAAGCGAGATGCCAGGATGGGGAAGAGGGAGGAAAAAGGGGTGGAGGAAGCAATTCCTAGACCAAAACCCAGCTCCACGGACTGGGGTTGGTGGATGGAGGGGTTTGAGCTCGCTCACCGCAGTTGAAGTCCTGGGCGGTCAGGGTGACGACGGAGCGGCCGTGCAGGTCCCGCGGGGCCTCGCAGGTGGCGGCGGTTTGGATGCTGCCCTGCTCCGCGTATTTCTTCAGCAGCTCCGTCAGCCACATCAAGTCACAGTCACAAAGCAAAGCGTTGGAGTCCAGCCGCCTGCAAAAGCGAGGAAAAAGCTGCTCGTTTCCCAGCCCCCGACTGCCACCGCCTTACCCAGGACACGGGAGGGGAACCGCACCCTGGAGTGAAGGATCACTCGGCTGCTCTTCCCCACATTTGATCATACCCCAAATGAAAATTAGAGATATTTCATTCCCACAATGTTTAAATAGGATGCTTAACCAAGTCCGAAGGACTTCATTGAAAAACTAACATTACCCATCAGCCATTCCAGTTTCAAATGAAAATTACTCTGTTAAAACAGACTATGCGTTTTTGGATTAATTTGAGGCCAAGAGAAACACTGAAATATCGGTATTTCCCCCAGGATGGAGATTTCAACCTTTACTGAAATCTGTAAGAGCAGCAGATAACACCACCCCTGTTAGAGCTTTTTTACTCTTAGCTCAAAACACCTCCGTGCGTCAGATCAATCTCCTGTGAGCAGCTGCGTGAGGTTGCAGCATTCCTGCACAACTGGAAGAACTTTTATTCCAGCATCATATGCCTGGACCATGCAGAACGGAGCCCCGGTGACCTCCCAGCACACCCGTGTTTTTCCTTCCACTAACCTCATCACTCCTGATGTGCAGAACTGCACATCAGGATAAATACAAACCACAGGGGGATTTAGTTTCTGCCTCCTTCCCCACTGATGGTTTTACAGGAGATGGGGCTGGGCCATTGAAAAAACAAAAAACAAAACAATAAAACAAAACAAAACAAAAAAACAAAAACACCAAAACCAAAACTAAACAAAAAACCAAACATGGAAGAAAAGTCTAACGTTTTCAGGGACAAATATTTGAGAACATGATATTTTACACAAGGCCATAAAAGAGCATTTTATAGACACCAAACCTTTTCCTCTGACACATACAGACAACATTTCACAAGTTATTTGCTGTTAAACAAAAGTGAAGCATTTTACCTGCTGGCAGAAATCACAGAGGGCTGCAGTGAGAAACACATTGTTTTCTTCTGGTTTAAAATCATGGCAGAAAACCAAAATTCTTTAGTTTTTGCTTTTTGTCCTCAAAACACATCATAGAACTTATTACCAGAGCTCACAAAAGACAAACAAAGCAAAGCTCTGGGACGTTTAAGCAAGCAAGAAGTAAGCTTGAGAGGCAGCAGGTTATGTAGGAATACTACACCAGGGCATTCCTGCATGAGAGGAGAATTGTGCACCTCGGCACTCCTCTGAGTATTTTCAATTGCTAGGAAAAAAAGCCTTTCTTTTTATGATTATGATTTTCCCTTCCATGTTAGATACAGATAAGAACACATGACCAATGTCATATCTGTAACCTGCACTTCCTACATTTTTGAAGGATGTTCTATAGGTTCAGACGGTTGTGAGGACTTTCCAGGAATGTTCATTCCTGTGGCATTATTGAGCTGTAAACAGATTATTAGTTAGATTATAATTAGACACTAGCATGAAGAAACTATTAAGTGGTTAAATCAGCTCTCATGTCCAATCAAAACTATTTTACAAACTTAGCGGTGGCCTCACAAGTGCAACAACTTAAAGTTTTGCCAACCAGCCACGTTTTTCCTCAGGTCCTGGCCATCTGATCAAAGACAAACAATTGCTCTTTGCAGGCGATGTTTTTTACTTACAGCCGTTTGAGGGATTCCAGTTGAGAGAATGTCCCTGGATGAATCCTGGAAATCTTGTTGTTGTGCAAGAATCTGCAATGGGAGAACAGATGCCAAAATATTATTCAGTTATTTGCACTACAAGGACGACAACATCCCAGGTCAAAACTCAGTTTAAATACAAAGGCTGCTCATCAAAATGGAACTTAGTTTAAACATTTACAGTGTTTATTTCCCTGAGCTATAGGGATTTCATTCATTGCGAGTGCAACACAATGCACCAAAGCGGAGAGAGGGTGTGGACTGGAAACGGTGACTCAAGATGTGATGTAACAGGTTTAAACTGGAACCTTAATCTGCTTCATGCTCTCAAAGGGAGGAGAAAGGGCACAAAATCCCCACAGACTGGACCCACCCGATGTTTTCTAAACTAGAGCTGACCCAGGCACAGAAGGGACCTTTTCTTCCCCCCTGCAGAAGATACCGCAGTTTTCCATTGCAGTAAGGCTCCAGAAGATGCTGCACAACTACAACATAGTTATTAACCCAAATCCATGAGTAAATCTAATTCAGACAACAACAGCCTAAGCTGGGCTTATCTCTGAACAATGCTGAGGTGAATTCTCGCTTCCAGATTCTTAGCACACAGGTAAAACTCCCCAGTTCTTAGAAAGAAACCCTGATAGTGCTAAAATACAGTGGGGACCAAGATGGGATAATTAACTCTCCATTCCCATAATGGAGGGGAAAATTTAATTACATCAGTGACATCTAAAACTCACACACAAAAGATAGGAAGCAACTTTAGTAGATGGTGGAACAAAAGAAATACAAAAGCAGTACAGCTTGCATGCAAATGTCTGCACACACACATGTAGGCACGAGTTCAGCCTAGCTGGATGCTGAAAAACCTGCCTCTAAAATTTAAATCCAGAATTTTCGTTGGATCAAGTACAGAGGCTGAGATCAGCCATAGCATACAGATCCAGGTCTGAGTTTTCCTCAGGGTGTTTGGATCCCATGATTTTCTTTGCCTAGCATGTATGGACACAAGGCACATTTCCATGCAGCACAGAAGGGTCTGGTGGTTTCATGACCGAGTGGGAACCACCATGGGAACTTCTGTCCTAGTTGCTGCGTCACTACTAGAAGCAAACCCGGGGAGCAGGAGACATAGGAATTCATTTCCTAACTGCTTTCAAGAAGGATGCATGTTTTTCTTGTTAGGCTTTCTTCTCACTTTATTCCTTTTCCACCCTTTTTTTTTTTTGATACACACTGCCCAACAATGACTAATGTTGACCTTATGGTCAGAGTAAAATGTCAGTTGGCTTGGCCAACCATTGGGCTTTCTACAGATTTACCCCTACTTGGGTGGAAATGCGAACATAACACAACACAGGAAATTCCCTTTTTATTCTCAGTAACTCTTCTACTTCGCAAATTAAAATCTCCTTCAAGGAAGTTTCTTTTTGCATTTACCTCTATTTTGGAGATCACATCAAAAGAGTTACACAAAATAAGGGGGTTTTTTCCCCCTTCTCCTCACCCCCTTCCTCACAAGAAAGGTCCCATCTTTACTCACAGCCTTTCAAGTTTAGGCAGGTCACTGAAAGTCTCCGGCTCCAGGCTCTCCAGGTGGTTGAAATGCAGGTACCTGTTATGCAGAAAAATCACAAAGGACACGGTTACATATCTGCAATTTAAAAAAGAGAAGATCTTTTCAGATCAATCCACCAACACCCAGCACTTGGTCACCACACATCTCAGGGCAGATGCAGAGAAAGCAGCAGCCACTTTGATGTCTCCACTTCCCATGTGCAAACACAGCAGCCAACACTGGCTTTTCCCTATTCTGTCAACTATTTACTCTCACTCTTAATAAACTAAAACACACACTGGGAGGAGGACAGGTCAGCTCTTCCCTGAGGCCTAAGACCACAACCATCAGCATTGCCCAACACACATCCTTGCTTGGTTGAGAGTGAAGAAATAGCTTTCCTCTTATGGCACTTGTTCCCAGCCTAATTATTGTAATATTTCTGAATGGGATCATGCGTTTGCTGAGAATGAATTTGTATAAAAAGGCCTTGAACAACCTGATAAAGCTTTAAAATTGGTCCTGCTTATTGCTGAAGGTGGGACTGGAGGCACCCAAAGGTCTCTTCCAGCCTGCATTTGTGTGTGATTCTAACAGGGGCTCCCAGCACTTGCATCCACCCAGCAAGAGCACAAACATCTGGAAACAGCTGCCGTTGGGCTGTTCTGTTTCTGCAGAGGGAAGGCAGAAGCCTCCAAAGACAGAGATGGTGCCGTCAGCTGGAACACTTGGGTCTAAGTGGCACATCAACGTGAACAGCTCAGTTCTTGCTCATACAGACTGATGGTTTTAGTTCCACTAAAAATCTCAATTCCAGAGGCCTGGAAGACCTTTGGCACTGCCACAGGTCACCCGTTGCCACCAGCAAAGGAAACCTGGGGTCTGCAGAACAACACTCCATGATACCCTGTTCCCATTAGCTGTGACATTCACTGGCATAACTAACATGTTCCTGACCATTAAATGAATTTCAGTACAGTTTCAAAGTTGCCTAAAGTCTTTCCCCTTATTTTACACAGGCATGAATTTCACAGTGGACAGTGATTAATCACAGATCTACAAATACTCATTCTGCTATTGTAGCTGACTGCATCGAGAAATAATTGCCTAAGCTACCACATGGCTGTCTGATTTGTAATGGAAGGATTAATGATAAATTGTCCACTATCTGAGCACAAACGGAGAGACGGTGACTCAGATTCTGCAGTGCAGGGCAACAGCGGGGAGACGTGTATGTGCTTTAATAAGTCTCGGATGTCTGCTGTCATTGCTTTGGACCTTGAGGAATGCATCTGATACTGCCCATCAACCGGGTTCTACTTTTTCTTGAAAAGCTGGCTTGTCAGGTAACAGGGAAACGGGGTAGGATTTGAGCAGAGCTAATTCTTTTGGAACCATGCCTGCCTGAGATTGAAAACAGATGGGCCTTCCAGAGGGTTGTTTGTTGGTTTTGTGGCTTTGTTGTGGGGGTTTTTGGGGTTTGTTTTTCTTTTTTTTTGTTGGGTTTTTTTTTTTTTTTTTAATTCGTGACATCAAGTCTAGAATGCTTACTGTTAAAATATCACTGTGGCCAGCATCCTCTCCTCTCTAAGTGTAGCTGAGCTGATATCTGCTTCCGATGTGTTCTGCCAGGCACCCTTGCTGAGCTGGTCGATAAAAGCCACACTGTAGACAAGGCTGGCAGCACACCTCTTATTAAGCTTGCCTGAAACTTCCCATTATACTCTGTCTACTCCTGCTGTCAGCCTGGAGAACAAGCTGGATCCTATCCCTCTTACAGCAACATTTTTAGTTATATTCCAGCCCTATAAATGCTGCCGTTGGGGACAATGCATGAATTGGAACGGTTTCCCCTTTGGTGCCTGTTCTCCAATGATGCGAATAATTCCTATACTTCAAATATCCACACTCACACTCTTTCCACATGCACACATATATTTACATACGTGCACATAAAATATCACGACCTCTGGGATGAAAAGTCCAATCCCAGTTTAGCAAGACACTTTGGAAGAGTTAAACCTCGGTCTTCCCATCTCACCTTGAACTCAGAGCGCTAAGAGTCAAAAAACAAAACTTATTTGACTGGCTAAACAGCACAGATTTGCCATACACAGAAGCGGGGCAAATAAGGACTGCTGGAGCGTCACTGCGATGGGACATCAGTAGGAAGATATCTCAGTATTAACTGACCAAAATCAGTACTGGGACCAGCTGGTTTCAAATGACACCAGCGTAGTCTTGCAAAGCTGGATGATAAAACAGTAGAAGCCTCATCCTACTCCTTGCTAAGTGTCTGGTACTCTCCACTACTGGAAACACAGCGCTTGGGGCAGAGGAGCCAATAAATCAGCTCTTACACACGTCACATTCAGCAGTAAATGAAGCTCATTTGTACTTACAGCTGTTCCAGAGAATGGAGCCCGTTGAAAGCATGTTGCTGGATGCTCTGAATTTCATTTTTATAAAGGTAGCTTTGAAAAGGAGAGAAAGAAAAACACGTTAGGATAACTGATCAGCAGCTGTGTTTTAAAAAGACACAGGTAACACCTGTGGACCTCAATACAAAGCATTGCTTTCTGATTGGATTCAAGGGCCATGTTTTATAGCTTTGACATTGACATCCAGAAATTCTGAGCAGAGAAAATACATTCTTGACTGGGAAGCATTAGAAGTGGGTTGTTCAATGTCAAAGAGGTTAAGAAACCACCGAGCTACCAACTCACAGGTATTTCAGGTTCTCCAGATCTTCAAAGGATCTTCTCACAATTTGTTTTATCTGATTATTGTTCAGCAGCCTGTTCAAATCAAGAAAGAAAAACACCACCAGTGAATTCAGCATGTGTGAAACTTGTGGCATTTGTGTGCCTGGATGCCCACTAAAAACAATCCTGAAGCTATGTTTTGCAGAGCTTAAGATTTAAAGGGGTTAACAGATCAAAGTTTGGGTACTCACACCAGCTAAGTCAACAAGAAGGTTTCTTGCCCAGAGGTGTCAAACGCTTCCAATATGTACAGTGTTCAAAGACTTTTTTTTACTTTTGCCCCAGTGGTTTTCATCCCAAAGTTAAAATTTTGGCCAGGAAAGGGATGAGGGGAAGGGAGACAGGCAGAAGGGAGGGGAGGGAGGAATTATATCATTGCTGCTAACCAGGTACAACCGCAATGGTTTGTGAAGGTGCATGTTTGTGTTCAACAACGTTTGAGCAGAGCCATTTTTTGAGAGTACCAACACAGTTTAAAACACCCGTTTGCAGGGGAGTTATAAAATGGTAATGCTGTGTTCTAATCACTTTGTGTACAAATATGTGCAATTGGAAAATAAATAACACAGATCTGACACCTGAGGCTATTCAGAGACAGCCTCTTTCGGTCTAGAGAACCTTGCGCCAGATTTTAATACAAAATCTATGGACAAAATCGCATTGGCAAGCAATCTCTGACTTGTACGCGCAGTTGCCGTGACTGTGCATGCAAACGATGGCCGGTGCCAATGATCAGAAACAGCTCAGCCTTGGTTATTAAACCACTGCAACAGTGGTAACCACACAGCCAAATGCTCCAGAAACCTCTGCTGCAACCACTGCCAAGCCCAACACCGAGAAAACCAAATAAATCACTTATAAATAGCACTTCAATATACAACGTTTAACTATTCATGGGGGCTGCCCAACCGCATTCCTGCAGGTCTTTCGCTGTGGGATCCCACTGATGCTCAGAGCTGGCGGAGCTTATAGCTCAATAGCTCAGAGCAAGGATTTCACTAGTTACACTTATTTTTAAAATTCCTAAAAGAAGAGGAGAGCTGTGACCACATACTACAAAGATTTGGTTTTTCTCATGTTGGAGGAAAAACTGTTATTCCCTCTGCAAGCAGCCAGACCTTAGAACATTGGGTCAAATTCAACACATGCATTGGATTTGCATTTTCTATTTTACAAGCTCTTTTTTGTGGCAACTGTGCTCCTCAGAAATGATCTGCCACCAGACAGCAGGTGAGAAGACTGTTCAGCACTTTCGTAGCAAAGCCCAGTCTTTTGCCCCCATTTGCTGGAGAAAACAGGGTAGATGGTGCATCAGGAAGCCCCTGGCACTGCCAGCAAAGGTCCCTTCCTGGGAAGAACAGTTTGTGCAGGTAAAGGATGGAGAGAAAAGACAAAGAAGTGGGGAGGAACAGAAGAAAACGTGTGGGAAAAGAAGATGCAGATAAAATCAAACGCCTCAGGGATGCAAAGATAAAAGGTGCCAGAAACACACACGTGTTATGACAGCTTCACAAGCTACCGCCAAGCACCTGAGTCACACCAGCTTTCCAATACCTTGCTCTCAGGCTGAGTTTTACATCAAGGGTCCAAAAAGCATGTGAGAAACTCAAGTGCAAAGAAACCTTTGGAAGCCAGAACAATAAGGGTTTGAGAAAAGTCTCTCTGCCCTTGGTTTGTCCACCCTCTTCGGATTAGCTGCTCTGCTCCCAGGGATGCAGGTGCCACAACCAAACTGCACATCCCCAGGGCTGTGGCCAAGCAGCCCAAAGAGATTAAGGCAGAAAATCACTGGAAAGTTTCAGCACAGCTGGAAGCAAGGGCTCGATACACACAGCTGAGGTTAAACAACCCAAATTCACTCAAAAGGATGCAAAAATGATGTCAGGTCCTTGGAACACACGATCCTGCTTTGACAGTCAGATACGCTGAGTGGAAATACAGCCCCTGAACACCAACCCAAAGGGTTATTTGACAGCTGAACACCCAAGGACTGGAAATAACTGCTTGAGAGCGGTGTGGGAGAGGGATTTTGTCTATTTACCCGCAGGACAAAGACAACACAGGCACCAGCCGTGCATGCTGCCTTCCCTGTCCTCCGTCAGCTCGCTTTCATCCGCAGCCAGGGGAGAACGAAGGCAGCTTGTTCTCAGTTATCTGATCCTTGGCCCCACTTCTGAGGATGCGAGATGGGCCGATAGACGGGTGCCAGCTCCGACGTCACTCCCATGGACGTGAGCACCTGCCCCCTGCTACACAACCGGCATCAGCCGCTCGTTTCTTAGGGAACAAGAGATGACGACCAGGTCCTTGACGCAGGGTCATACCAACAGCCCAAGCAGCCCTGCACACCATGACGGGCTGGAATCCTTCACCGACATCTTTAATGCAATGATTTTAGACAAGGAATGAAGTCCAGATGGGATTTCAAACTGCAACATGCTGTCTGACTGCATTTTGGTGCTATTTAAAAGCATTAACCTAGTCTGTTTTGTTGTCTTGGATATTTAGGACAGTTCAAGGGGGTGTAATCAGTGATCCAACCCAAACAAGACAGATTCTGGAAGTTCAGATGGCATGTGGTACGCAGGCCACTTATCTCATCGTCTGATACTTAAAAATTTGTTCATTGCCCAATAGAAGGTTAAAAAGCGTATGGAAGAAGCCATCTCTGTTTCCTGTCTCAGGATTCCCCATTGTAATAGGATATGTCCTGGAAAAAACTCAAAAGTGAGATAATTTATGAAGTCCTTCGTAGTCCACATACTCCAAAACACTGCTTTCAGAGAAATCAGCACATCTGGCTCCTAGAAAGACTTCAGATGGCTTCTGCACAGCTGTCTGCTCCTTGACTCCTGTGCAACTCATCCAGAGTCCTGGCATGACCTTGGTATTGATCCCAGCTGCAATCAATAGCAAAACCACCCAAATTCCTGCTAACATTAAAAGGGATTGAAAGCTGAGATCTGCTGGGAACAAATGCTCTGGCAGACAGAAGACGGAAAGATCATTATCGATGCATGTCTGGAGTATACCCTGTAGCGAAACAAGCTAGATTAAAAGTATCCGAAGTACATTTCCTGGAGCTTATCAAAAGATAGCAAAATGATAGGGCATTCCCCTTCCTGCCAGTTGGTGAACTGGGTTCCAAATGAGTAGGTGGACTCATTCACACAAGTTTTATTCCTGAAAAAATCTTCTGGGAGATTTGAGATATACAAGCACCATGAGATCTGGCCCAAATTCACTAAGAGAACATTTTACATTCAGTTTCCTTCAGATTTTATGTCCTGACTGCCTCTCCCTTCCCCACCCTCTCTCTGGGCTGCCAAGCACAGGCTTAAGTTGCATTAAATGCGTCATTTTCTGTCTTCAAAAATGTATTAAACGATGTGACAGTACAGAATTCAGACTCAAACCACCCTCTCTTTCCTCTTGACAAACCACATGCTACAGCCATTGTGACATAACAGCTATTTTTCTCCTCCCACTATCAACAGAAATCATCATGTCGTGTACTTAAAGGGGGAGAAAAAGTGACTAACATTCAGCCATTATTTTCCATTGTTGTCAAAATGATCTGGAATAGGCACTTCCCATATCTGAGGGAGAAACTTTTATTCTGAGATCCAAGCAGGCTCCGACATCCCCTCCTTGCTGACAGAACACATTCTCTCAAGAGCTACTGGAGTGTTCAAGACAGATGCTCCATGTTCCCCTGTCCTTCACCCTGGAACCCTTTACAAGCAGCAGCTAAAGGAGCTGCAGAGCTCCCCAGAACTGCCTTTGCTCTCACCTGAGCAGAAAAAGAAATAAAATGTCCAACAATATTGACAGGGCAAGGGCAGAGGCAGAAGCACGTGCCACCATGTAGTCTCCACAGAAGCCCAGTTCTCTAGGGCAGAACAAAATACCAACTGGGCAAGTCCAGAAATAGTGCTTTGGTCCCAGAGCTGGACATTTCTACAGGTGACGTGGGAGAGACCCAAGTAGCAGCAACTATTCGGCTGTGATGGCCCAGCTGGGCCAATACAGCAGGGTGCTGACCTCCTGCGGGGACACGGAAGGGGACGGTCACACAAGGGCGCTGTCATCCATCCCACCCAAAGATGACCTGAAGCAGCAAAGACTGGAAAGCAATAAGACTCTGTGTCTCACCACCAGCTCACAATGCGTTTTCTCTTTTCCACAGTCCCCCACCTGCTGTGAGCTCATATTGGGTTCAGCAATGAGGCTGGTGTTGGCAAACAAGCAGAACAGCTGTTGAAGAGCTGCGGGTATTTTGTGGATGGCACACAAGAGTTTTTTACCCTCCCTCTCCCTGCACATTAACAGTTTAAAAATACACCAAGGAGATCCTGACACCAACATCTGCACAGGGACTGAGAAGAGGCAATAGGAAGGGATGAGGAAACCTTGCAAATTCTAAGACCTTCAGCCCAAGAGGACTTCTCCAATGCAACACTGCAGACAGCCAACGAGCAAGCTCCAAATGGTGCAGGCTTTAGGATAATTGATTATTACCTGTGGTGACTGTATCTCTTGCACTGACAAACAGGGCTCCTGCTTTTAATTTTAAAGTAGTGCTCTGTAATTTATCAAATCTCCCACAGCAGGGAGAGAAAAGAGGCAGGGGAAGGTTTGAACTGTTGAAAAGTCCCACTGGACATTCACGTCAGGCTCCTCTTCCGTCAGTCTCACATCTCACCTCCCCACACAGGCCACAAAGGTTTCCTTATCAGGGTGGTTTATAAACTGTCAGACTTGGATATACCACAGCCATCCTGCCCAAAAGGTGATGCAGAACAGAAACTTCACCAGAATCTCCTGCCCTTGCCTGCCAGGCTCAAGCGCTGTAGAAAAAGGCTCTTTTAAAATAATTTATCTGCTTTAGGGACTTCTGTTTAAGTCCCACAGCAAAAAGCTGCAAGCTCAGAGCTCTGCATATGGAATCTGAGCTACTCTGTCCTCCAAGCCTCTTGCTTCAAATATCCTGGCCAAACTTTCACAGCAAGTCTCTCAGGGATTTTAAAGGATTTCTTCTCTTTATCACTTGAAGACCTATATGAGTCCTCAGACAAAAGTTTACCATCTAAGAAACATCAGCAAATTTTTCAGCTCTCGTCAGTTTTGATGTGGCAATTGCACAAACCAAAGTGCCTGGAGAGAAATTTACTTTAGGAGTGCGAGGTTTTAGGTTCTCTCATTCAGTTATCAAGCTCCATCACCCATGGGAGTTAACTACTGCCAGTGTGAGGATAACTGATTTTTGGAAATACAACCAAGCACACGAATTACTATCTAAATGGAAAGGTTTCATTTGCAAAAGTAGTTTATATTCAGAATTCAAATGTAAAATTGCTGCATTTTTTCCCCACCTAGTCTAGTACTCCAGATCTGACGACAGTCATAGGACACTATTTAGGGAAAGCAGGACAGCCTGACCACTGCCTGTGCAAAACACCTTCCTCTTATTGCCCAGCATCCATAACCATGAGATTAGGGATGTGAGGGGTACATTCATGCCTATTCCCTTTAGTATCTGTTCACGGACTTGCTGTCCTTGGTTTCCTTGTCCAGGAGGGTGTGGAGACAGACACCAAAAAGTACTGAACAAATTCACGGAGCATAAGTAGGTATTACAGAGAGACAGGTCTTTCCACCTCAGCTGGGCTGTGTATCTATATCTAGCTTTAAGCAGAGTGGCAAGAGTCAGAAAAAAAGAGGCAGAAATCTTGCAGCTGACAGGGACCTGCCTTGACCAGGCACTGGCAGGGCAGGAACTGGGATCTCAAACCGGCAGGAGCTGGGATCTCTGTTGGGTTGGCTGGAGTGTCTCTTCATGTGAAGGGCTCTCCAGCGTGCCGAGTTTCCCCAGGGTTCGGCTGAAACGAGCCTGGCGGTGCTGCCGAGCCCGCTGCCAAACAGCTGTCTGCATCTCCCAGGGCTGACGTCATCTGGAACGGTTTCTTCTGGCGACTCAGGAGGGCTGGGAGAGCAGGTCTGGAGACCAAGATGCCTCAGCAGAGTTTTGTGATAAGGTAAAACCCTACAGAATCGGACTCTTATTTTCTCTCTAGATATTTTAGTCGCATTTATCAACCTGTCTGGGCCTATCTCAAATGACAGAAATCCATCCAAAGCACCCCTTCTCTCTATTATTTTGGTAATTCAGTACCACATGGTGCTGTTTGAGAGACTAACACAGGCTGTTCTCATTTTCTGCATGAACAGCATCATTGCAAATAAAGTCTTCTACCAGTCTACTAGTTGGCCACAAGTGCTATGAGCAGAGACCTGGGCCACAACCAGGGTACTTGGAATGATCCTGCAGTCAGGGTTTGGACAATCATTCGTCCACACACAGTGGAACAATCTTTAGCAAATGTTGATTTTTAAAAGACAGCTATTGAACAGGGCTCTGTGATACAGTCTTGCTGGGCTCCCAGTCTTCCTACAACTCCTTGCAGTTGACTGAATTCCTCATTGCCCAGGTCTCCCTCCCTTCAGCACCGTCATCTTCACAGGATCAGGGACTTCAGATCTCTCAAGGCCAGACAAAAAAAAAAAAACAATCTGGAATTTCTATTGCCATTTGGGTCTGTGAATGTATAAACCCAGGAAATCTGAGCATGTGCAGGTTCCCAAGCTAATTGGTTTGCCTTGCAGAGGTTCGAGCTTGGACCTGGAAATCTTGGAGCTGTTAGCACCATGTTACAGCTGGAATAATCACATCTGAGTCTCGACAGGCCAATTACATCCAGCACAGTGCTGAGCTGACACAGCTTCTGTTTCTGATTTGGGAGCTGTTTGTTTTCAACTCCTTGGCCACACGGTGCAGATACACTCGTATCTATCCTCAAACGCTCGGCACTACAGCGGCAAGAAGCAGCAAAGGCTCCCACTGTTTCCTTTGAGCAGAGTGAGAAACTCGTTAGTAGAGCTGTATTTCATACCAACATGAGCGCGTCTGCTCCGGCTGGCTCGCAAAACAAGGAGCAGCAGTAGAAGGTGATGCTGTTATCTGTAGTAGGGCAGGTGTAAACATTTATTCCAGGGCAAGGCAGAGTGACAAGACAGCATTTGGAAGGATGCTCTCTCACTTCGGTCAAAGTCATATCAAGCAACTAATGTGGAAAGGAAGATTTTTAATGCATCCCTCTGCTGTTTTGATCCAGGGCCAGAATTGTCTTTACAGGCTACTCTAAAGCCACACCTGCTGAAACAGCCCTGGGCAGTGACAGGATTTTTAATTGCCAAAATGAAAGTTATTAAATTGCAAATTTAATTTTAAAGGGTAAGAAACACAATCCAGGGTAGAACGGAGAGGATTTTAAAGCTTTAGCTGGATATGCACACCTTGGCTGAAATAATTAAAAGCCCAAGGGCATCTTTAAGCCACCATGGGGACTAGTACTGACATAAATAATAAACGGATATCCTCACTGCAGGAGAAACTTACAGCGTGTTGAGATTCTTCAGTCTCCTGAACGCTCCAGGTTGTATCTCCTTGATATGGTTGAAACGTAAATCTCTGAAAGCAGAAAATACAATCAGTGCACTCATGATACGAGCAACTTATATTTGTATAAATTTATATAGCAATCAGCATCACCACAGGAGGAAGGGAGCTGGGCTGCTGGGGGAGTCCGTCCTGCATGAAGTGGAGAAACGGAGCCAAAGACCAGGGAAGGGGTGGAGAAGGAGTGGGGACAGTGACTGGGGTCTGCTCGTGTCTGCAAAGACAGGCCTACGCTTACAAAATTCATTTTCATTTCATAGAAAAACCAAAGACTGAAAGGCCTCAAGTGATTATTTCCATGAACACAGGGCAATGTCGGCTGCTCAACGCCCCAAGTTCATGTGCAATTACACTTGAGTCTCATACCGATTTGCAGAGGAATGCGCATCGTCACACGGACCCATTTTTTAGCTCCCTAGCAAAATTACCTTTGCCCTAAAATGGTTAAATCTGATTAAATAACCTCATATAATAAGCATTTCACATTGTGCTCTGCAATGCTCCAAGACTCAGAACAGCTTATCGCTGCCTGCATTTCAAATTTGTGCCAACTTCAATTAGAATTAGTGGAGTCCAGGGGATTCTGACAATTTTCAAGGGCTGTCCATGTAACTACATCGACTTGGAGCCCTAAAACAAGGGGTTTTGATTCCTAATGAGATAATAAAATAAGAGCTAAGTGGTTTAACTTGGTTAACCAAGTAGAAACACTTCTATAGGGAATGTGCATTGATTTGGCACCTTCCACAGTCAGTGTATTACAACAAATCACAAAAGACTGACATATTTTTTGCTGATAGTTTCTATCCAAAGCTCAACAATGAAGTTCCTTTTTTTTTTTTTATTAATCCTAAACTGCCTGATCTATCACATTTAGAGAATACACAGCTATTTCTTGATTTTAAGGCAGCCTTTTAAGGCTTTAAGAGGAAAAAAAGACACAAACATGCTGAATCGCCTGTCGTCCTAGTGGTAAGTTACAGAGAATTTGGAGGCAGAGTTTAAAACAAGACTTCTACAAATAGCTACAAGTTGAGCACTTATTTTTAGAGCAGGCACCAACAAGAACAGTGGCCTTTATAAAATGAAGAATAGAAAGAGGTGCATTGATTGCGGGTGGCTGTGAACTCAAAATGACAGTGAGTATCCACGGGGGCTGAAACATCTTTGAGCTCGAGAACAGTAAGTAAAGCCAATTTTAAGATGTAATGTTTCTTTAGCTTAACATTTTGCAAAGCTAGTTATGTTAAATTCCCACTGAGTTGTCTTACTTTTTAGGTAGAGTTAGAGGGCAGGAAGGAATACAGCTTCAATGTTTTGGAAAAAAAAAAAGTGTTTGAATTGTAATTTCCAAGCACCATTTGTCCACTGCAAACTGCAGTCCTGAAGGATCACCCTTTGGAATTGCGGTTTTTAACAGCAACTTTACCTTTGATACCTTCTGGTGTGTTTGGCTCTACCTGCATTGCTTCAAATGTGCATTTTTTCCTCTTCTCGTTGGAAGGTGTTACACGTCTCTCCCTCTGATGATGTGAATTTGAGGATATCTGCACAGATTTTTCAAGGCAACGGTTGACACCGTAAAGCCCAATACAATTACACATTGGCAAAAGTGATAGTACAATGCGCTGACTATTGTCCACGGCCTCATTAAGTGAAATGAGGAAAGACCAGGCCATGAAAAAAGCTGAAGAAATGCAAACTTGATTTATATACTGTAACACACAGACACCAACTCTGCCTGCCCCGGGGGCCTGTAGAGAGCTGTGCAATTAGTCCAGGCAGCTGGTACAGGTAATAGTGAACATAACAAATAAATGGAAGAAATACACAGGGGTCACGGCTGAAGCTGTTGATGCTCACAGAAGGCAGTGGGAAGCAGGCAGAGAAGTGTAAAATACCACATTGGGTCACAGGCTGCAGGTGAGGGGGAAAAAAAAGAAAAATCAAACTATTTTAATGAACAAAGACAACTGCAATCCTTCAGTTTCCAGCATTCACATGTAAGAATACAACAGAATCATAGAATGTCAGGGATTGGAAGGGACCCCGAAAGCTCATCCAGTCCAACCCCCCCGCCGGAGCAGGAACACCCAGATGAGGTTACACAGGGAGGTGTCCAGGCGGGTTGGAATGTCTGCAGAGAAGGAGACTCCACAACCTCCCTGGGCAGCCTGGGCCAGGCTGTGGCACCCTCACTGAGAAGAAGTTTCTTCTCATATTTAAGTGGAACCTCCTGTGTTCCAGTTTGTACCCATTGCCCCTTGTATGCACACAGCTTTCACAGCCGAAACCAAAAGCAAAACCCAGAACCACAGGTGACTGAGCTGGGCAGAAGTGAACCCTGTCACTCAGGGAGGTCCCCCAGCTGTCACCTGGCTGGACCATCTCTGACTGGTGCCTCTGCTGCCAAGAAGCACACGGATGGAGAGCTGGATGGAGATGCCTCCTGCCACTGCTGAGACAGCAATGGGGCTCTGGCTTCACGCAGGAACGTTTTCCCTCCACCACCCCCAAGGAGCACATCGTAAAACTCAGCCTATTATTTTAATGAAAAATCCTGATTTTCCTTCCATTTTCTGTTCCAGATAAGACCTTCCAATGAGTCCCCAGACCCCTGGCTCCAAACTCAGCTGTCTCGCACTCCTTTGGAAAGCTTACTCTCCACTTTGCTCTCCATCACACAAAGGCAGCAGCTTTCCCCACAGACACAAAGGGCAGCTGAAACGGCGGGTGTGTGCCCTGAGCACTTCATTTCAAGAAACGATGGGAATTAACTGGAGAGAATCCAGAGGAAAGCAACTGAAGTCTAGAAAACATGACAATGAAAAGAACTGAAATGGCTTATTTAGCCATAGATAGAATAACTATGTCAGATCATGGCTAAAAATAGAAACGGGCAAATAGTCACTGACCAAAACTGCAGATTCTGCATTTTTTTTAAAAAAATATCTTAAACAGCAATGCTAATAAAACACTCAGGTGCACTGCAGCTGAGACAGATGTTAGCCACAATATGGTTTAGGTAGCCCTGGAGGCAGAACGGGCTGGACTATTTTGTATCCCAGAAAGCAGTAAAAACACACAGCAAAATCCTTGGAGGCACAAAGGAACACACACCTTCCTCCTTACTCATTCATTTGAAAAAATAAAATAAAAACTGACTTTGGCTCATCCACAGTACTTTGTGCCAGCCCTTGCCTTGGCCTGAAGCTGAGCCGGTAACAAATTCTGCGTAGGGCGGCACAGGGGAATTCCTGCCTTGCGTGTATTGGATTGAGAACGTTCCCTGCAGAGTTTGTCCTCTCTGACGCAGAAACACTTGTTTCTCTCTATTCCCAGGGCACTCACTCTGGAAACTTTGTGTTTCTTTTCAGGAACAAGTGTGATTTTCTATGGGGACCCACCACACAGCTTCTCCCACACCAGCCCGTCCAGCTGCTGTGAGCACCGGCAGCTGGGCTGCCCTGCTCCCGCCGGCTTCTTCCCACCTTGGAATTTGCAAAATGCGGGGAAAAATATAAATAAAATATATCCCTTGTGATTTAACTCTTCCCCATGTTTTCAAGGCCAGCGGTCTGGGATTACAAGATACTGTTCCACAAGGGAAAGCTGCTGCTACAGGATCCCAGATCCTTGTCTACCGTCATATACAGTTTGGAGAAAATGTCACCAAACCCAAAGCACCACAGTTCTGACAGGAAACTGGGCTGGAATATACAGATAATCTAGGATCTGCTATTGAAATAACTCACCTTTGCTGACTCTGGGAAGTCTTAACCCCATTGCAGAGGCTCTGTGGGAATGCCAGAATTTGCAAATGGCTGGGGAAACAGGTCTTTACAGAGTGACAATTAAATCTTTCTGATCCTCTCAGCTGCTGTCGGAACAATCATTCCTGAAAGCATCGTGTTAAATAATTAACAGCGATTAGCATATAAAGCAATCAACTGCTTTAACAAGAAACTTCCATTGCTGTTTAATCTATTTAGACTTTTACAGAATCATGTATTACTATGTTAACTAAGCAGATAATTAGCTACAAGGGGTATTTTACTGCAGTTCCAAAGAAATTACTGGGTTTGTTTCATCGGAGCATCTTTTGTGCTCAAAACATTGTGCACAGTAATGATGCTGATGGTTCTGGACCATTTTACCCAGAACTGGTTAAGTGGCAGTCACCCAACCATTATGAACAAAGAGAGTATAGGAGGTTTTACGAAAAGAGATAAGACACTGAGGTTTCTTCCAGTGTTTCCTGGGGAAGGCAGGATGTGAAAGACATCTGAAATGCAATTTTTAAGTCAAACTTCCTATATATAAGAAGAGCTATAACATTTATCGAGAAGATGCTCATTTCTCTTACTCATCCACAGAGCATCACAGTCAGCTCCTCAGGTTCCCCCGTCACGCCAAACAGCTCTCTGGTCTTGGCACGAAGGGAAAACAGCCTTGCTGAGATGGAAATAGAGTCTTCCAGACTGACTGTCATCAGCTCCCCAGCTCAGGAATGTCCCTCTCACACACGAGTCCCCACATGGCTTTAATAAACGACAGCCGTCATCTCCCAGCCCTTACATGGACAGCGGAGCGTCACCATCGCTGTCAGACAGATGAGACCGCAGGGAGGCTCCGGGATGGGTTTTTTTCCAAGTCCTGGCTATTCTGGAGTGTATCAGCTTAAGACATCAAGATTTGACTGTTCAAAGAGTGAAGAGGAAGGAAAAAATGTTCAGCATGAAAAGACTAATAAATGAGATTATACGATCGTGGTTGAAACACCGATGGGCGAGCAGATGCAGAGCCCCATGCTGCAGAACAGGCGGCTGCACTGCCACGCTGCTTACGTTTTGAAGTTTTGGGGATAGGCACACTAGATTTTAATTAAGAAATTACCAGAGGCATTCCAGAAACCAGCTTTTGAAGATTTCAGCTGCCACAAACAGATCTGAGGAATAAAAGAAAACTTTCGAGCATGAAGAGTCCAAGCAGCAGTAGCAACACGTCAGCAAAAACAAACTGCTGGGACACTCTTTAATATCACGTCTCATGTAGCACAGGTGTCAGCTTTTTTCTTTTTTAAGAGCATGATCATTTAAGTCTTTACCCAGGATACACACATTATTTCACCAAAAAAAAAAAAAAAAAAAAATATACTGACTTCTCCTTAAAGAGCACAGGAAAAAACCCTGGTACACCAGTGGGGACAAGGACATGACGAGGTCAAAGAAAATGAAATTACTCAAGTGGGAATCAGCTGATGAAATGCTGTGAAGCTCAGTAAAGCTGGGATTTCTAAACACAGGGAGCTACAATCCCAAGACTTTGGATATTGTCACCAAAAGATGCTGGAATGTTTCTAGGAAGGAAAATATGTTTTCAATACCTTCCCTTCCCATTTTCCTTCCGATGAAGGGAAATCTATACACAGAACACACAGAAGACTTTGGTCACCTCTAAAAGGCTTAATGAGGACAAAATAGTAGAGCGAAAGAAGACAGCAAGCGATCACACCTGGCACATCCAGAACGTGTGGGTGTGCGTTTAATGGCTGTGTGTAAGACTATCACGTGCAGAGGAAATGAGTAATCCCTTCTTCAACCCACAGCGCACGACAGAGACCACAAATGGAGCAGCATTCCCAGAACTTGTTTGCTCAGTCAACCTTTCCCCAACAAATGTGTAAAGTTCCTTCTCAAAACTATGCTCCTTAAGAGCTACACCCTGTCCTACTACAGCCTTCCAACGACCCGCGGGAGGAAGAAAAGAACCGAGCGGCCACCAAAGCAGCAGCACCACGATGATGGGAAATAAAACTTGTGAAGCTGGCAGTGCTGACACTGCCCAATTAGCAACCAGGTCTGTGAACAACTGGGTCACCTTCGGTTCATGCCAGCGACGCGTTCAGACCCCAGCGACGGCACCCGCCTTTGCCTGTGCCCTCGGCTGTGTTCTCTGGGCGGGCTCATTCATTACGTGCTATGCATAATGCAGAAGGGAGAATCGCCCATGGATAATTGGATTGCAATCCATTCACCGCCAGCCAGAGGGGAACTTCTTTCCATGGGTTCCTTCTACTCATGCCCACATGTTTCAAAGTTTATTGTTTTAAATGTCACACTGCAGAACTAATGGCTTAGAAGGTTAAAGACCTATTGAAATTTTCGGAGTGTATGTTCCGCAGCTGGGGCTGCTGGCAAAAAGAACTGCTTGAATCCCAGTGGTAACCAGCAGATCACATCTGGATAATCATGTTCCAGTTGAACAGACAGCAGCCAAAATACGTTTGCAGTTATACACCATGAATTTTTATAGCTCACTTATCTGTACACGTGTAGTCATTCCTGCGATCCTATTCTCTGCTCAGGATAAAACAAACAGACTTAATTACCAGAGATAAATAGTCTATTGCTAAAACCAGACACTGGGCCAGATCCTCAGCTGCACCCAGCTGGGATTGGGAAGGGAGGAGGGAAATGGTGACCAAGGAGGTGCCAGTAACAGCTCATCAATCCTGGAACTGGTTCCATGCCAATCTCAGCATCAGAGAAGGGCTATGGGCTGCTCTACGTTACCGCCAGCTGGCAACAGCCCCGGGGGGACCAGCTGCCAACGGGGCTGGTTGAAGCACAGCGTGTGCTGGCCAGGAGAGCTCCCCGCCCCTCCAGGGTTGGAGGAGAGGGTGGCACCGAGTCCCGGGGGTCACAAAGTCCCAAACTCCCAACTTCAAAGCAAACTCCATCTGGAAACTGCAGCTGTTCAGCAAGGGAACCGAGCTGGAGCCTGAGGTCAGGGTTTGTATCTGCACTCACAGACTCGGTCCTGTTCATACCAAAGGGCAAATGTGGAAAATATCACCATCCCACCTTTTCTACTCAGAACAACGCCACGATCAAGACTACTCTTGCTAGAATTCTGCATATTTGCTCTGACACAACGGTCCTTTCAGGAGAAAGATTAACATACCAAAAAGCTGGAGTAGTCAGCGGCTTGGTTAAGAAGCATTCTTTGATCTTCCACAATTTAAAAAGTTTAATTATTCAAATGCTATTTGTAACAGATACAATGGGATGCTGGCTGGCAAACGCATTTACATACATTAGATCTTCAAGATGGCCAGAAAGTCAGGATTTTCACTTGCCACACACCACACAAAGCCACACTACCTGCCAGAGAACACTTACCAAGCTCGTATATCTTTATCTATGGGGATCTCTGCTCTTAAGTATGAGTTTTGCTTATAATTATACAGATGGTATTAAAAGAGAATAAACCAGATAAGTCTCCTTAAAGAATACTGATCTATAAAGACAGTAATCTCATTTTGGAATATCACTGCTTTTTGTATCTCACACCTACATCATTTAGTTAATGTTTAAAAAACCCAGTTTCCCATTCAAGGTTGTGGCTATGGTGTTAAACTAAATAAACCAGCTTTCCAAATGGTTAAATGGGCAAAACATGGATCATCTACAAGCAGAGAATAGGCAAACTGGTTCCAGCAGGGGAGAGGGAACAAGGGCGACTGTACACACCAGAAAACCTGCTCACCTTCCTAGGTTGAGTTGTATAGACAACTTAATGCTGCCTGCACTACAGCACGGTGCTCCCTGGAATTTCACTACAGTTGCCAGGACAAGCCATGGACCACAGTTGGGTTTTGCCCCCTGCAGTCCAGAGAACCAAGTGTGCTGTTTCCAAAGGGCATTGAGAAATACACCATATTCCAGTGCTGAAAAACAGGCAGTGACCACAGCACTTGAAAGATCTCTACCAGTAACACTGCCACACTGGACAGCCTGAGTGTAAGTGTTATCTCGTTTCAAACAGAACAGAAATTAAGCTTTACTGAGCTCAGAAATATCCCAGTTCAGCAATGAAACAAACTTTTTCCTCAATAAAAATCTATGTTAAAACAAGGAGAAAAAGTTATTTTGCTAAAATCAAGCAGTGTAAGGGTATTTTAAATATTTAAATATTTCAAGATGCGGGGGAATGGGGTGGGGGGGAAGTTTGGAGAGTCAGCCCCTACAAGTTGCTGTGGAGCAGCTAATCACTACCCAGTTTGCACTGACCAGTTCCACACTGCAGAATAACCAGTCCAGATTCTGACCTGCCCCATGTCAGGGTGACTCCCAAGCAGCCCAGCTGCGAACAGTTTCCTCAACAGGGTATTTTTGGCAGCTGTAGCAAGTGTAGACATTTCCCTGTGTGCTGCTAATACCAGAACCTCTGTGGTTTCCCTCCACCAAAGCACATGTGGGTGGCAGCGATTCAAACACCGCCATCCTGCCCATACCATGTTCCTCAGGCTGCCAGCAGAGAAACTGCACCAGCAATAGCAGTGAGATATTTGCAGGAGAAATGCTCATTTAGATGTTCTGGCTGAGACCAAATTTCATTTGTTACAGGCACAGAGAAAAACTTCTCAAACTAGCGTTGAAAAAGTTTTACAAGTCGGCAGCAGTTTGAGGAGGATGAGCATAGAGATAAATTTTTGACAAGTCTTTCCTATTCTTTACAAAGAAAGGTCTTTCAAACCAAAGGATCAGCTAAGAGTAGCACAAAGGGAAGTATTTTGTCACTGCATCTTAAATCCACCTTTAAGTTGAGGATTAACTACTTCGGAATCACAGTGAATTGCTCTTCTGGATCTGTAATATCAGAAAGAGCTGCCCAGGAGTCTCCAAGCGTTACCTGCCCTTCTCCTCCACTTCCTCTGTTCAAATGGACTCAGCTCCCTCTCCAACAGGTACTTTATTTCTCAAGGAATTTGGGAGTTGACACAACTACTGCTTTCCAAATAAGCCCTTAGTTTGGCTTGCATAGTTCAGACAAGAATTGGAAAACCAGTACTTAAAAGTCTAGCAAAGAAATAGGGTTGTATTTAATTAGAAAAGTCTATAAGCTCAGCTTAACATTTAACACCTTAGATTCTCCAAAACTGGCTTCCAGTGACCGCCCTGGCATTATTCTCATTAATTTTTTCAATTCCCTTGACTGTCCTGTTAACAGTTAACCGATGCCAAAAGCAGCAGTTTCTGCTTCATGGTTTAAAAGCATGAAAGAGTCTGTGATGCAGACAGTTCTGCAGGAAAAAAAAGGAGGATAAAAACTTCAGCCTTGGCTGTTTCTTTCTAAACCCAAGCAGGTAAGGCGGCAGTAAAATGAAGTTGTTACTCACAGTATGTTTGTCTGGGGTGGGATATCGGGGATGGTTTCCAGCATCAGATGCATGCATCTCACTGTGGTCCTGAAGCACAGGCAGCGACTGGGGCAGGAGCAGGAGAAACCGGGCAGGAGGAGAAACCACAAAAAGCCTGGGAGAGCTGCAGGTTTCATCAGCATGGTTGGTGTTTGCTGGAGTGGATTTGCCTCAATTCTGAACTGCGGGGAGCTGACAAGGGAAAAAAAAAAAAGTTTCCCAGCCCTGAGGTCCAGGAGGAGGGGACTCATCAGCATGTGTTTGCAATTAAATTAAGGCAGCTTGACAGTCCAACCACCCACCCTCCCTGCCATTATGTACATCACTGAAGATCAGACTGTTCCCACCCCTCTTTAATTGTGGTGCTGAAAGAGAAACTCTTCATTTGTGATTTATTGTTGCCTTGTTTGTTTTTTTGTTTGTTTTTGGTTTTTTGGTTTTTTTAAACAGCCAGTTAACTCCTCACCTTCTCCTCAGGCATTTCTCTGAAAGCGTTTTGCAGGATGTACCTCTGTGGACAATGACCAAAAAATGACCCCGTGCTCCCAGGGCAGATGGCCCAGGGTCAAGTTTTTTAAGCCAAAATTTTTGGCTCGGCACAGGCTCTGCAAACTGATAGCACCTTATCTAACAGCCTGTCAAGTGTATCAGGCAGTAAGATTTTTAAGATAGGGTCTGTCTCTTATTACATGTAGCTACAACATCCAGCAAAAATACGTTTCCAACCATTGACATGAGAGTGGAATCCTAGAGAAGTGATTTTAAAAGGGAGATCACTAACAGAGATAAATAACCTGCAAATAAAAAAATTTAAAAATTAAAGAAAACCATAAACAAACAAAAAAACCCACATCTGATAGAAAGGATTCTGTAAAGTTTCTTATGCAGAGTAAGAGCTGATTCACAAAGACCTTTGGCTGGTGTAATTTCTTTCAACAAGGGTGTCATTTGGAAACAAGTCAGGATTTGAGAGAAATTAAAGGCAATTGAGGGGTGAAGAGGGGAAAAAAAATCTCAGTGAAATCAACTGAGTTTGACCTGTAGGAAACGCAGACCTCAGTTTCTTTCTCCCGTTGAATGCTAAAATTGAGATGCAAAAGGGAGGACTTGTTTCCACTAGAATTAATCACCTTTTACTGCTCAAAAAAAAAAAAAAATCTTAAAGTCAAACCAGCTTGGTTTAGGTTATCACTACACAAAATCCTAAATGTGTGGGCTTAGCATGAGCGTGAGGCACTAACGCTGATTGGGATATAAAAGTGCTTGAGGAATTTCAAACACGGCCTCACTCCACATTACCTGGAAGATAAAGGAAAGTTTCCCACCGACCTGCACATCTGCTTTATGTTGTAAACTGCAATAGCATTAATGTGACAAAACAGTATTTAACAAAAGTGACATTTAAACCTCCCTAGTTCTCTTCTCCCTTCAGATTCTTTGTCACTTGAGCATTTGGGGAGAGAGTGTTGGGTCTGGGGGTTTCACTTACAGATTTCATTTCCTACATGGTAAAAGTTATGTTTTTCCCAGATATAAAAGGGCATTTTACTGCAGGTTTTCTGTGTCTGGTCCTCAGGTGACCTGTTGTTTGTTTGCCCTGACATGGCTCTGAAATCTCAGCAAGTTCCCTCAACTCCTCCTCACTCTCCTGTGGACCCAACCGATGGTTTAGAGCAGAGTGTCCTCTAGTGGCCACCCAGCCCTTTCTGACAAAAACAGGTTCTAAGAGGCTCAATTACCTGCTTATTTTCTACCAACATGACAAACCGTTTAAAAAGGAGCGTGCAGCTCTGAACAAGAAGTAAAAGTCAACTCCCAAGCACCAGGAATGAAAGGTAACACTTGTGTCCTGCGCTTCGGCACTTCCAGCCTCTACCTGAAAGACTTTTTCACACCAGTAGAATGTAAGAAGTTTGGGGTTGGTTTTCAAATGTGGCTTTTCCCTCCTCCCCACTTTGTTTTAATCACCACTTCTGCCCCAAGAGAAAGATTTCATTGGGGTACATCCCCTGAGGAACTCCGCTTCCCAGGGAACTGTGATGTTGTACATTATACTACGAACATAAACATTATCTGTCAAATTTAATTTACTTGATACTATTTGTATGACACATGCATAGATTTCCAAAGCAGAAAAGGATTTTTTTTTTTCCAGCAAGCATCATGTGAAGGAAAACATGAACACTGAGCTAGCCTCCTGTTACAGCTGTAAAAGGAGATCTATCATACACACAAATGACAGGAAGAAACACAGACTACAGGTAATTATCCTGTGGAATAAAGGTTAATGGATACATTTAATTAGCAACAGCTGTATTTGCTATGATGATAAGTTTCCTATTACAGCTGAAGCCAAAATATTATTCTCTATACTAGTGAAATGAAGCCTTGAACACCAGCTCTTTAAAATGTCTGTTAATTAAGCACTGAAGCAGAGCAGAGGAAGACAAGCGGGGAGTTGCAGCTCAGAACGCATTAAACGAGCTTCTGACGTGTTTGGTTTGGCAATTTCTGGAAGTACAGAAATGGACTAAATAACCTCTTGATATCTGCTGTCTGCAGGTCTAACAGCCAGGTAAATGAACTTACTCTTGAACCATTCCGATATATTAGATCTAGGTCAGTTCTATGTGTGCTAATTCCAAAATACGTTTTGCACGACTCCACCACATCAAGGTTTAGAAATCATGAGCTGGGCAGGTTTCTTTTGAGAGGTTATACTCTGAGGAGCTTATCTAAAACTACGCACCTGCACCACATTATTAAGTGCTTTTTCTAGTGTTTTAACCTTCAATTATGAAGGTAAGTACTTATCTACAATGTATTCTAATCACAACATGATGCGAAGCCATGTTAAGAAGGCTAAAAAGTCTTTACTGAATTTATTGATACAGAAACACTTGTTAGTAAAGTTTAAATTGCATAACGCTTTCGCATGCCTCGGGCCAACTGAACACTAGTTTCTACACATCGATTTTTCAACTTACTAATGATCAAAGCAGCTTGAAGTTCATTTCTTTTTGCAAATTTACTGCAGTATTGAAACCTATAAGGAGTAACACGCAATTACAGTGAAGACAAAAGGAAAGAGCTAAAGCAGGTAAAATTCCTAGACAGTTTACAGACTACACAAAACCAGTTATCCTACAATTACTCTCTTACAAACGCATACAAAACTACAGTGCAAGTGCTTGTGCACAGGGAAAACATATTTACAGTTCCCCTTCATGTACAGGCTATAAGCAATAGTATTTCACAATTATATTACACAAAAAAATTCTACTACAGGTTTTTTTGGATCTGTGGTTTTTTGGACAAGGGGACAATCTGACAATCTAGAACATAAATCTTCTGTATATATATTTATTTATTCGACCTTATCCAGGAAAAATAGCAGTATTCTATGCATCTTATAGAAAGCTACAAAAATCTAGCAAATGTAATAAAAAAGGCAAATCTGGTGAAAAATCTGACAAAATATATTTTAGAACTGGGAGTGGGATGGAGGTAAAAATCAAACAGGGATAAATGAAAGATAACTCTCCCTCTACTGGTCAGCTTTAACAGAATCTCAGCCTGGTTTACAAATACAAACCTGAAGTTTAATGTCATTTTTAAAGCAGCTCCTTTAAAAGAAGTTTTGTAATGAACAAACTGCAGGATGAGCTGGTAGCCAAAGAAAGAGGCACCTTGTACTACACAGGGGGGTGAAAACTGTGCCACAATTCGGAAAGGCACATACCTGGTGTGACAGCTATTAAGCAAAAATGCCTTATAAACAGAGAGGTGACAGCTTTGGGGAAGCACAAAGAAGTATTACACGGAGATTCTACTAAGCCTCCATCTACCACCATATTCAGCATTTTCATTTGTAGAGAAAAATTTATTGCAGTTGCCAGAATTACAAGATGGGCACTTGTGTGTTTACAGGAAACCATCAGCTCAGTGGCCACAGAACTGCCCCATTTAAAAAAAAAAAAAAATCAAGAAATAAAAATCAGAGGGAACAAGATAGCTTGGGGTACCACTGAGACCAGCCGTGGAGGCTTAGGAAACCAGAGGCAAAATACAGCCCATGACTGCATTATGTGCCAGTGGCCACAACACCGTATTATCAGGAAATATTCTCAAAGATCTACAAAAAGCCTGTTAAGCACAGAAGAGTTCTCCACCCCAGGCTTAGACGTACAAGAGTTATCTGTTTATTTTCAAAGCCACACAGAACTCTGAAACACTATCATTAAGCAAGTTATGCAACTCAGTACCATTAACCGAAAACCCAGCATATTTTTGGCAAGACCATCTTCATTCATCCTTCCTCAGAAAATGAGATGGCATAAAGAACAAAAAAGAAGATACCAAACTGACACCAACTGAAGTGCTTCTGATGGGGCAATGCCTTCACACAGCTTTAGTACCTAGTGCGAGGGGTTTGTCACCCCTGCCCCCCAGCTTCAGCAATATTTCACATCAATACAAGCTCAAGGGTTTCCTGCCAGCCTTTACCAGTTTAGGTTGATTTTTTCAAACAGGCTGAACCAAATACTTCTAAACACCATATCTCCTTCCATCCCCATTACAGGAAGACTTGGGAAAAAAAATTAGAGTTCACATCCACAGAACTGCAGAGTGGAAAGTCCTTCTATATGAGTCTGTTAAAACATCTACTTAATTGTTGCAGGAATAAAATAACCTACTAGGTCAATCAACTTCATTCCACCTACTGCATGTGGACCACGTGTACGCACGTTGTATTCCAGCCGCCTCGCTACAGCCGGGCCACACAGACAGGAACACTGACAAACTGTGTCTGTTTGATTTTCTACACTGTTTTCAGGTTCTACATGTCCTCCCCAAAACTACATGTGGCTGATTTACCAGGACACAAGCCACTCCACGCAGGCCAGCGCTCTGCACTTCGCTCTGTTCAGCCCAGCAGATCTAACCTTGCACAACAGCAAAATCTGCAAATTCCGCTTTCACGATCTCACTGCTCCGCATCTCCTCTCTACGCTCTTCCTCACCCAGAATTACTCTGTAAACATTTCCAGGGACAGTCACAGCCCTGCCAACCCTCGCATCCCGTCACAGCTGATCAGCTCTGCAATTCTCCACTTGCCTCCATCACTTAAAAAAAAAAACAACACAACAACAAAAAACCAAAAACACCACACTTTGCATCTCTTAGACTAATTCACTAGAACAGGTGTTTCCCATTTAAAAAGTCCAATATTCTGTAAAACATTTTTACCTTGCACTGGAAAAAATTATATATAGTTTATAAGCAAAACTGAGACCAAACAAAGGGGAGCTGATGCTTTTCTTCTCATTCAAAACCTGGATGCCACGAGGTTAACGCCAAAAATTCTTTCATGTCTGTAAAAGTTGTGCTTTTTCAGATTTCTGGAAGAAACAAGATTTGCCAGGTCAGTTTTTACTAATAATCTTCATCGTCCATTAAACACACACCACAGGAAACACATGGCAGGTTTAGTGGGAGAGAGCACAGACAGCAAAGGTTTTTGGGGAACTGCTTAAGAATATTTTAAAACTGCAATTTGGTAGAGCAGCCATGAGACTCTTAGAATATCTCTGTGCAGTTAGTTTCAGGGAATTGAATCCCACTTTCATAAGCAGCTGAGCATTTCACCAACTCGCTTCCTAAGGAATCCCTGCTGTAGGATAAAACTATAGCACACGACTGAGAAGAAAAAACTTTAAAAAGCTCTAAAGTTGAAGTATACAGCAGCCACATTCCCCAGCTAACCTACTGCCTCGGGTGGTCAGATTAGCAGGCAAGCAAGTGGTACATTTGTCAAGCCCTAAGTAGTACTTTATTTTCTGCCTACTTCCCAGTTTCTAAAAGAAGGAAATTACTTTTCCCTGTAATAAAGCAGGTAATATTTCAAGGGATCAGGCAAAGGCAGACTCAAGACCTTTTCTCTCAAAAAGTTTACAGGGGGATCTGGCTTTAATTCAGAGGGTTTAGTTTCTTCATCTTCTCGTCTCTCATCCTCCAGATCCTCACTGTTGTTGTTATCGTCTGACGGGTTGGAGATACGACTAGCGAAGACTTCTTTGTCCAAGAAAACAATAGTTTCCATGCGACGGCGACGCACACGTCTTCGTTTAAATTTGGGGGGGTTCTTCAGCCCACTTCCATTTTTGCTCATTGTTTCTTGATGTATGATTTTTTTAATGGTTCCTCGGATGGCGATGCGAGCCAGGTCCTGGAGGCTGCGAACAGCCACTGGGGCTAAAACAAAATGAAAACCGTGAACAGATATGGAGACGCTTCCCTCAAGAGTACTCACAGGCAAAGTTGCATTTGCTCAAATTAAATCAAGGCCACTTGAATTCCCTGCTGCGATTACAAAAACAGCTCTATTCAAATCCTGTCAACTCAAATAAACTGTATTGTAAATTTCCAAACAAAATTTAACTATGCATTTCTCTCATTATCTGAAGAAAAAGAACGGGATCAAAGAAGAGTTTCATATTTTGATGTCAAGTCCCCACAATTGTTTTAAGATACAAGTCTTAAAGATTATAAGAATGCAGACTTAGTGACTAAAACTGTGACTGCTTAATAACATAGAAAATATATTTTTCCTACCATAGATAACTAGACCTGAAGTCTATTTAACTCTTCCATTAAATTATTTTTCTATTGTGAAGTTACCTCAGCTTCGCTAAGTTCTTCACTTACAGAACATGAGTACTATTTACACTCTTCAAAAACTGCTTCAGACTTAGTGGGTGAAGACAGGCTGGAAACCATTTGGTAAAAGTGATTATAGAAGCATACAGTAAGTTATTGTACTAAAATACCTTCCACATTAATAGTTTGGAAGACTGTTTTGTCTTCTACACTTATTTGCTGCCAGCCCATAAGTACACAACATAAGCCATGCAGCATAAAGAAAAAAAAAAATGTATTGACACACACACATCCATGTACTAAAGATGAAGGAAAAAAACCCATCTTTCAATGACAAGTAAGTGTTCCTGTGATCTGAAGGAACTAGAAAAAAAAACATGTAATACATACAGAGGTCTCACTACAAATCCACCATACAAAGTGTGCTGAAATATGCACTTAATGGACTTTAAAGCACTTCTTAGTCTATATTGAACTTTATAGTCCATAGTACGGACTGCTTGTCGAGCTGCTTTTTGTCATGCAAAGACACCTTCCCAGAAAATAAGCAAAGCCTGACTAATCTCTTTAAGGAAGTATCTCTGTCTTCACATGTTCTTAAGAGGCCTCTGTACACTGAAGCCTTAATCTAAAGATTGAGGCCACTGCGCTCCAGACAGCTCACCAAAAATTGCACCACTTCTGTCCCTCAACTGTTCAAAGAAGGAAGCGGTTGGAATAATTTTCCTTGAAAGGATTCACAGAATGTTACATCTAAGCAAGGTGCAGCTTGTAACCAAAGAGCAGAAAAAAACCTCCCCCATCCTCAGGAATGTCTTTACTCACGCAAGTGAACAAGCCTTGATTTTCCTGAATCCGTGTGGTTGGGCTGAACCAAAGGAGCAAAAGAAACGGCAAGAATCTTCTTGGTCTCCCAGGCAGAAGGACCCGTACGAGTTATCTTAGTCAACTAAAGCAAAACAAGGAGATTATTGTCCATTGTGTGAACTATAGGAAGATTTTTTTGAACAAAAAAAAAAATTAACAAACTACTATTCTGCCTGGACAAGTGGTTAAAGTACTAGAAGGTACAACAGTAAAACTAGGTAATAAGGAGAAACATCCGTTTTTTTTCAGAAAATTCATAAGTTCTTACAGGATTAGCTCCAAATAACTTCATTTGTTCCAACAGCTTCTGGGCACTGGCAGTTCGGCTCACCCTGCTTTTCCCGATCTTCCCCAATTCTGAACCCCAACGTCTATGTCTGACCACTGAGAAAAACATGTCCATCACTGATAACACTCACTCTCGAAAGAAGTCTGCAAATCGCTGGATTTCTGTTCCAGCTCAAATCTCTTACACAAACTCACCGCACAGCATCTTACGGGAAGAAACTCTGCGCTCTGCCCATCCCAGCTACCCTGACAGCGGTAAAAGGGCAGATCCCTGCACCTCAGCCATCCCAGCCCGATAGAACACCACACCATTACACCAAAAACATCCTCTGCATGACAGTCTTGAGCTCACATACAGGGCAGATACCCTACTTTTCACTAAAAATAAACCACTAACACTTTAAATAGGAACAATTTCCACACTTCCATAAGCCAGTTAATGGTAAAATACAGAATTTTACACCCTAAGTACAACACGCGATCATACAACTTGTACAAAGTTGCTGACATTTTTCCGCTGCATGAAAGTAAATTTCCAATTTAAAACAACAGATTGGTACGTGTGAAAAAGTGGCAGAACTATGAACTTCTTAGTTGTCATGAAGTGTGCAGAGTTCAGTTTCCACTCATAGTGGAAACGGGAGCACTTACTACTTTCTTCAACCTGCTACAAGAAGGGCGAACAAAAGCAAGAGCTACCAACTAAACCGAGATCAGAATTAACAACAACTGAAAGAGAAACATGAGTAGAAAGACACTCAACCTTCTCTTCTAGCGGCATGACGAGAATTCCCCCAACTTTCAACAGGTTCTTCATGTAGTCCTCATGTTCCTTCTGTACTCCAGCCCCACAGTAAACACGGTCGTACTGAGTACAGTCCGGAGAAATCTCTAAACAATTGCCGGTAACAAAAGATGGCTCACAAAATTCAAATCTGAAAATGAAGGCGTGTACCATACAAGAATATTACAATCTATCAAATGAATTATTTTCATTGTTCTGAAAAAAATGAAACAATGAAAAATACTTGAAAAAAAAAGTTTCATGAGATTTCTCCTCCAAAGCCCCTATATTGTAGGCATTATTGGAACAGACCACAGCTAGACGTCTCAAAACCAGAGAACAATGAGGTGAGAATTCATAGGTGAAAATCTCCAAAGGATAAATAATTTCATACATAATTCGCATATAACTCTTTAGAACAAGCTATTTTTAGTCACCTGATGCTGAGTCAGTTATAACACACAAATATAAATATTAGACCAGTAATTCCAAATGCTAACCAGGGGGTTTTTTTGGCATTTTCTAAAGCTTTTAAATGGCTTTCAGATGTCGTGGGGAACTACCACCTGCTGCTTCAGAAATATGCTTTGCTGAAGTCAATGGAAGTTTTGCCAGTAGCTTCAGAAGAGCTGTGATTTCATCCTTCATAAAGAAGAATTTTTGCCTATAGCTTTTCTGATTCAGTTTAAAAGAAAAATGGATGATTCCATGATGCTTCTGGTCTTCTTACATGTTCCCAAACTGCATAAGCTTTAAGCCCTGCATTTAAGGGCTGATTTTGATAGATTTTTCTACCAGTATCTTGAGAGGCAGCTCAAAATAGCACCTATTTATTCTTCAACACTTCCTAAAGCTTTCTGGTTTTGCAAAGCACGCTAGACATTGAGAGCAGCCAGCTAACAGCTCCTGAACACAGTGTTCTAACCGTGTAGCCCAGCAGATATTTCTCTCAGCAATGCCAATATTCCGATCATGTTTATTTCTGAATTCAGCTCACTTTTGCTCCATAGCTATATTTGTCTGGAGAGAAAACAAAGAGTCTTCCTTAAAACACCTATTCAAACAACAGCAACATGACTCTGGAAAAAAAAAAAAATCCAGTCATCTGTGTGCAAGCTGAAAACTTTCGGTCTGCTGCCAACATCAGGAACATACAGCCCTCTAATCGGGAGCTTTCCAGCACAGCAGTAACAGCACAAAGCTGAGCGGTTTAAATTCCAGCATGTAATGACTTTAATTTTCTTCCTCCCACAAGAGGAGGACTATCAGGTATCCAGAGATGCTTTACTTCACTGTTCGAACAAACTATGAGATGGATCCAAAAATATGACAGCTACAGCTTTTATTGCCGAGGTTACTATCAGCAATGGTTATCTCGCTGGAAAGCTATTACTTGTGACAGCAGCGGAATGGAGGTTCCAAGGAAGAAGATAAATCAAATCCCAAGCAGTTTTAGTACCAACTTAATCATCATAAAACTACCTTCATATTTTAAAATGCCATTTTTCTTCTACTCAGATAAAACATATTAGGCTACCACAGAAATCAGTTCATATTCTCTTAATAACCATGCACGCTCTCAGATCACAAACTGAACTATTATTGTTATTTGCAAGTTTCAAGCTCTTACCTGCAAGTGCTTTTTAAAATAAGTAACTATCTTCAGCTGCCTCTAAGCTCTGCAACACAACTGCTATTAAAAACACTGCAAAAATTTCTGAAACCCCCCCACAACACACATCAGCTTAGAAGGTCATACTCTGCAGCTCAGCAAGCCTAAGGAGCCAGAATCCTCGGATTACCCTGAATCCAGAGCTGCCACATGGGAGCAAGAACCGCCGTGACTGAAGCCAAATGCACAAAATGAATCCAAGCAGGCATTCCACATTCTTACTTGTCAAAGCTGTCGCTTGTTTTGATGAAGAAGTCCAGTTTCTGCTTTGCATATTCGATCACATCAGAATGAAGCTCCACGCCATGGTTAACACCAAAAGGACCTGCACATTTAGAACAGGAGGATAATGGTAACAGGCAACAACGCAAAAATCCAACAAGGTTGAAAAGAATTTTGGTTATTTCCTATAACAGATTGTTCCTTCGGTGTCGGGCACTCAGCACCTGCATAGGGTCAGCTATTTTAGCACTACAGTGGGAATTGCAACCCTATATCTGCAATTTCTGGCAGTAAATGAGGCTGTTTTGCACAATTCATTTCAAATTATTTGCTCTTAACTATGCAGGAAATTCCTCTGTAGGAGGGAAACACTGATACTATTGCTGTAAAACTGACTACCTCAAAAAAACTCCAATGCAACAACAGCCTGTGTGTTTTAATAAATTCCTCAAAAAAAAAAAATCTTTATGCTATTTTCATACCCCCCTACTAAAATAAGATATGCTAAAAATCTCCTCAATGGAACCAGGAACAGTCACCATATATTGTACCTCAATTAACAGCAAAAATAAATTGGAAAATACAGAAGCTATTCAGCACTCACACTTTTTATCCAGAACTGACTTGGTAACTTTTCAAAAAATTCAAAAGAATTCAAAAGCCCTGGAATTACTTATTGGCATCCTAGGTAATGTGAACAAACCTAACAGCAAACCACAAACATGATTCCATGAAAAGCCACGGGAGATGGGAACAAGGGTTCACCCTGACAAAAAACATTTCAGCAGTTAAAATTCTTGACACCTCCACAAAAGGAAAACACGTACCCTATGGTCACCTGTTACCTATCCCGGCAGCCACAAGCAGCAGCTTTTGGCTGAAGTACTTCAGGGCAAATTGCAATTGTATAATTGCACTTTGACGCTTTGATTTGTACCTGCTGTAGATGTGGTCACAAAGTCAGTTCTGATGCACTAACCCTTTTCCAGAGACTATTTCCACCTGTATGTTGGTCAGAGTCAACACAGGATGTCACACATGTTTCAGTCTAGACAGGACAGTGTGAAAACAAAGCAGGCGCACAGCAGCTGTAGTCAAAGGTTCCTGTGACATGCTCAGTCCCTGCTCAAACGTGGCACTCTTGCTCCTGAGCTGGATTCTTGCTCAAGGGGCAACAAACCCAAGTTTGTGTCTGGCCCTGCGGGAATCCGCTACAGCCACCTGTGCAGTCACATCGTTGCCTGTTCTGAACCGCCACAGAAACCTGGATCCCACATACTTCCAGAGAGAAGGCCGTAAGAATAAATTGGCCAGTTGGATTAACGCATTCTTTACTCCTAGCTACCTTTTAGTTTCATTACTTGAGGAATGCTTCGCTCCCGATTTCAAAACTTTTAAAAAAAAAATCTAACGTAAACAGTTAACACGACTGAAAAGGTATTTACCCAAGATGAGTCCAACCATGGAACTCAGATAGCCGGTGCCACTGCCAAGATTCAAAAACGACAGCCCTGGCTGCAGATCCAAAGCTTCCATCACCTCAGAGTAAATGCACGGTGCTGAGAGATGAATATTTCCATGCTTCCACGCCAAGTCCTTGTAGGCATTGTCTTTGAACTCTTCCAGGTAGTAATCTGCTCGGTCGATGGCTCGGAACGCCTGTTCTACCAACTCTGTCCGGATATATTGTGCCTCCTTCAGGTTATCAATTAATTCATCATTATCTTCTCCTGCGCTGACTGCACCTCCCATCTTCAACGGTTTTCTATAAGCACTAAAACTAAAGGAATAATAAAGGGATATGAGGTACAGAACATGCACTTCAACACTAAATTATGCTGCTGTATATGAAGTACTTTGAGAGAGACCTTTAGGTATGTAAAGGACCACAAGCAGCAGAAAAACATTAAGGCCAGCACCCCCACCCCGCATGGAAACAATGAAAACCAAAATGCAGCAGATTTGGCATCTAGTACCTGACACTAGCAGGGAAAAATCACAATAGACAATTTAAACATGGAATGCCCATCTTCAAACACTACCAATGTTTTACTAGCATGTCAGCTGTTCCACCGAACTCTTTTATGTAAAGGATTATTCCAGCTCCTCTGCTTACAGGTCATTTTTCATTGCAAATTCAGCCACTAGTGTAAGTCTGGCTTGTCTATCAGAATTCTTACCGCACACAGACTTTCCATCTCTAATAGCAGTAAGGGAAAATTAAGAGACTAAGACACAGACAGCAAGAACCAGAAAAGTCTCAAATTACATTTTCTTGGAACATGCATCCGGATGCTGATTTCACAGAGGTTAAAAAAGCCTCTGACCTGGAGAACAAACTCACTTTAGCAACTGCACTTTCCTTAGTGCTTGAGCCACCGGCATCAGTAAAGCACTTAACAAAACAGAGAAACTGCAGAGAGAATTTCCACTGAAGCCTGTGGAATTGCTTACATGAACTGACCCCAATTTGGAAACTCTTCAGTGACACATTTATGAGTTAAAACAATTCTGACTTCACTGGCATGATCATCTCCAGCAACCTACTCAGGCTTGTTGGCAGAAAGTAAGCACCTTCCTTGACTATGCACTTAATGTAATAAAATACTATAGATTTAAAAGAAAAAGGTATAGGTGGAAGAGAACATAGAAGAACTTATTACTCAAAATTAATCTAGCTTTTCTTCCCCACCCATACCTTAAAATAACTTTTCAGAAAACATATAATGATTTTTTTTTAATATGCATTTATTTACAATGCCTTTCTCTGCTCCCAAGAGCAACCACAGAAGCAGCAGCTTAAGAGTTCACTCCTGGGACCAGAAGATCTGCCTACAGCTAAATTGTTGGGTTTTGCTTGTTGCATTCAGCAAGAGTAGATTATATACTTTCAGTTTCAGAAGAAACAAAGAAAAGCTACAGGAGCCTAAGGAAATTTCAGTTACTCAAATAACACATCATCCTGATTACCTGCAGAGAGACACAAAATAAGATACACTTAGGCAAGCAACTTGAGCCAGTTTTTGATACATTCCTGTCTCAAACATATTAATCCAGTTTCAGACCATTAAGAAAACTTTAAAAAAATGCCACTCCTCTCCTTTCTGTAGTTACTCCTTCATTTTCCCTACAAAAAATGATTGTGTTTTGTTACTTCACACTGCAAAGACATCAAGTTGAAGGCTTACGCGGGTTCATCAGCCAATTTGATTTTTTTTTCTCCTTTACATACACAACTCATTGCACTTGCATACATGGAGCTGCTTATATCTTCAGTCAGTATACTTTATACAACATTCTGCATTAAAATACTCTCTTCCCTGAGAGCATTGACTCTCTTGATTTTTTTTTTTTGTATATTTTGTTCTTAGGCTTGCTTCTTTCTTCCACCTAAGCTCTTTTAGCTATTAAAAAAAAGAAATCTACATTTTTTAAAGTATGAATAAAAAGTTGTGCCTTTAACGGTGTTCCACTTTGGATCCCAAACAAATTCTTTCTGATGTACACAAGTCCCACTGGGACAACTGGTCCAACCTGGTTTTAATTAAGCTGTATGATCAATAATTACTCTTCCACGTTCTACAACATGGAAGACATTTTTCTAATGAGATCAAGGAACACTCCAGTTGCAACAGGTGTCCGTTACTTCTGAAATTATTACTTTCACTGGACACTAGCTTACTTCCAATAAAATGCATGTTTTATAGGCAGAACATAGAACTCAAACATTTAAATTCCTCTTCAGATAGTTCCACATCTTCATTCAACTTTGTTTCCCTTCTCCTATTGGAAGTGGGAACCAAGACTATGAGGAGGACTTATTTTTAACAAACTTTTTAAAACAAGATCCTCTCCCTTCACAATCAGCACAGTTGCACTTTTCACAGTTCTAGGTAAGGCACAGATTTCCACAAATCTGAGCAGGGACAAAGTTCACATCCACAAATTATGACCATTAGCAGATCACAACACAGGAATCAAACCAAGCAGCCTTTCAGTTTTGAAACATCCCTTCCGTTGCATGTTGCCATCTTCCCCTTAAACAAAACAAAGCAGGAAAACGAACAAACAAAACCAAAACCAAGTCGGACATGAGAAGCTGCATTCAGATACCTGGAACAAAACACTGAAATTTCTTCCAAGGCATATGCCAGCAGATGCACAGGGCAAGACTCAAAACAACACACAAAGAACAAAAAGGCAGTTCTTGACCCCGAAAGATTTCCAGGGTAATCCGTGCTCTGACATAACACACTCCAGAATGGGTAAGAAAAGTGAGGAGTTTACCAATTAAAAAAAAAAAAAAGCTGGCACAGCTTTCAATTCTATCACTTCTAACCCTCTCCAACAACACATTAGAAACCCCCACATCACGTAGCTCGATCACTACCTGCGTTATCATCCTGAGGCCAAGGAAACTGACGGAGGGAGGGGGAGGTCGGTCTAGGGGAGCCCTGGCTGATGCTCTCTGCCCCCCGCTCCGGTCACCCCCCGCTGGCCCCGCTCCCCACCCATCGCCGCCCCCGGCCGTGCCCGGAGCCCAGCGCGGCCCTGGGGCAGCCCCGGCCGGGCAGGCGGCGTTGGGCCGGGGGCAGAGGCCACGGGCAGGGCCGTGTCCGCCCCGCGGGGCAGCCCCAGCAGCAGCGGGAGCCGCAGGGCCCGAGGGAGGCCCGGGGGGCAGCGGCCTGAGGAGCCCGCACGGCTCCGGCCGGGGCTGAAGAGAAGGGGCCGGCCGGGGGAGGGGGGGGGTGAAGCGGCCCGGTGAGGTCAGGGCGAGCCGAGACCGGGCGCACCTCAGCGGGCAGGGTCTCCTCGCCCCCCCGGCCGTACCTTAGCGGCGGGTCGGGTTGGCGCGGCCCAGCCCGGCGCTCCCGCTCCCCTCCCGGGCCCGGCGGCGGGGCCGTCCCGCCGCGCTGCGGAGCTGTAAACACCACCGAGCGCCGGCCGCGCCACTGCGCATGTGCGGCGCGTACCACCGCCGCGGGAGGGGGGGCGGGAGCATACCACTGCTGCCCGCGGGAGGAGGTGCTCGGGATGTACCATGCAGATCCGGTGCGGGGGGGAAGATTGTACCACTGCGGGGCGGGGGGGGGCAGCGCTGGTTCCGTGTGGGGGACCCGGCAGGGTCTATGGACCAGAGCTGCAGATGGGGGCTCGGTGCAGATGGGGCCAACACGCCAGGCTTAGATCTGGCCTGGATCTGCAGCACAGGGATATCGGCCGGTTGTAAATGCAGGCCGGGTCTAAATACAGACCGGTCCAACAGCCTGCACCCACAGATCCAGCCTAAATATGGACCAGGACTAAATAAAGACCAGGACTCACTTTTCCTGATCTTTTCCCTGCCCTGATTTCTGGCTCCCAGCCCAGGGCTGCATTTCCACACCTGCTCCTTCAGCTCGGTGCCCAGTTCTCCCAGTTCTCCGGGTCCTCGTCCCCGCAGGACACCCCGCGCACCCCGTGCTGTGCCAGCGCGTTGCTGCGAGTGGGATCAGGGATTCCTGGGGTGCGGGAGCAGCCGAGGAGCTGGGGAGGTGCCAGGCTCTGGCTGGCACACACGGTCCTCGTGCTGGAGCTCAACCTCCCGCGTGAAGAGCAGCCAACACCAGATGTTCTGATATCATCAGGCTCGGGAAAAAATCACGGGAATTTGGAAAAAGACATTACTCCAGGAGCTGATTGATATTCTGCATTTCGAGCCTATGAACATCCAACTTGAGTCACACGCTTTGATTTTTCTTTCTTTTTTTTTTTTTTCTGCAACCAGAAATGCCGTGGAGAAATTCACTGAGAAGAAAATAAGTGAGATGCACATTCACCTGACTCCAGGGGCTGGGGCTTGAAGAAAACATGGAGAAGTGCGAGACTGCCACAAAATCTGACTTGCAGTTCGTGCAGTGGAGGGATCTCTGTCCCCTGATGTGACCTGGCTGAGTTTTAGGCACCTAATTTAGATTTTACCTGGCCACATAGGCTCCTTAAGTGGTTATAACCGACGTGGCAGAGCCCAACAAGACATGGGGAAAGGTGCTTCCCTCCACTCATCGCAGAATGAGAGAAATTATCCTCTAAAAGTTTGTGTTTGTCTCCATAAGTGACCCACACAGCACTGGCTGAGGCTACATGAGCTGTGCGAGCTCTAAGGCTGCAGATCAGCCAAAACTGTCTGGACTGGCCTTAGATCTAGGACTTGATAGTACCTATGGCTACAAAAGTAGAAGCAATAAATGCGTCTAGACAAGAGGCTTCTCGATTGAAGTTGTTTGGAGATTAATTGTGAAAAAAAGAAATAGCTATTTCAGACACAACAAGCCTGTAGTGGATAAAGAAAAAAAAAATTATCCTGGTAAATAGACTCAAATAGGAGAAAGTGAATCAGCATCCAAGATGTATTTATGCTTTAAGGTGATTAGCTCAGCTCCCTTCATTACCATGATAAGAGCAGACTCTGTGCAAAGGGGTAATTCTGTAGATGTCTGCACTTTCATTTTGCAGAGGCAGCTGCCTGGGAGAATGGGATTATTCCTGGAGAGCAAGCGCTGAAACTCCTCCTTGCTGATTCAACCGAACCGGGTCGCGAGGATTGCGCTCGCCTCGTCTCCTTTCATACGGAAAGCGCTCGAGCGTAACAGCAATGCAGTCAGAATCTGCAAAGGCAGAACGGACAAACTCCTTACACGTGTGATTCCAGGGCTTCCATTCAGCATCTGGTCCCCTGCTTGGAAAACAGCAGTTGGTCGTTTGGTGGGTTTTTTTTTTTTTTTCGCAAAAATTGTTAAAATAAAAGCTGGGTAAACAATTTCCCATGATTGCTAGAGCGGCTGTGCTGTCGATGAGACTCACAGCCCTTCGTTTTCCTGATAATTATATGAATTAGCAGGGTGAAGCATGAGGAGAAGACACTTTCTCACTCCAAGTCCCCACCTCATTGCCTGCACCCCAAACCTGCCGGGGCACGGCCATGGGGAGGGAATAGCTGAAGGGAGATGGTCTTTTTTCTTCAAAAATTTAGTTCTTGCTGAAAACTCCTCCATGTAGGTCATAGCACCGGGTTCCAGCTATGGAGCAAACCTGAAGTTGTCTGATAAAATTGCAAAAACACCCACATTTAGAAAAACAAAATGGTTGGGTATTTCATGATTTCATGGGTCTGTGATTGCTGTTTGTGCTATTTCTTTCTCAGCTTTCTTAAAAAGACCTTCCTTCCACCCTCACAGCTCACCTGGGCCTTTGTTATCCGTGAGTTAAGAGTCAGCAAGAGATGAGCAAGTCCTGCGTGTGCCTGGTCTGCAAATGTGCGTGGGCAGCTGCCCCCGGCTTGAAGAGCCCCGGCAGCCTCCGAGAGTGGAAAAAACACGAGCAGGACTGGGGAAGCTGGGGCTGGTGGCACTGGTTAAATCCCAGCGTTATTCTCTTGCTCAGCCACCTACCACAAGGTGTCCCCAGCAGTTCGGGCATCGCTGCAGGGTTTGGAGGTGGCACCTCAGCATCTTCTTCTGGGCTGGGGCACGGCAGGGACTGGGCGCAAGGGCAATCCCTGGCCCTGCCCTCAGCAACAAAACGACCAGCTCTCCATCCTTCATCAGCCGAGATATTTAATTGCTGAGAACAAGCAATTTTCACGAGGGCAAGCTGAAGCCAAGATTTTTCTTGTTTTTCCTTGTCTTTATTTCCCTGTGTTTTAAAGTTCCTCCTTCCTTTTTTCTAAACCAATTAATTTTATAAGTATTTTTAAAACATCAGTCAGCATGAATTAACTTCCAAAGTCCATCTTAGCGATGGCCAGTTAAAATGGGATGTTTCTATTTATTCGAAAGAGCAAATTGTAAAAATGTGTTTTACCCCCGATGTCGTGGCCCAGGCAGTCTGACCTCAGCCTCGCAATACAGGTGGATGTTTAAGTCAACAATTTGTGGGTGACAGGATGACATTGTTTCCTTCTCTATTTTGCAAAATATGCTCTGGTCAGTTTGGCACTATGCCACTTCCAGAAGCATATGCTATATATGCATGAACACACACTTATGTATATATGTAAATACATGCAGACGTGCATTTACACTAGCAGTAAGTACTATTAGCACACTGACAGCAAATCACCCGAGATCCTCCTGCCCATGCAAAGGGCAGATGTGTGTGTGTCTCCTCAAGCTGTCCTCTCGCCTCGCTTCGTCAAAGGGCTCTGAGTGATTGCTGAAGCGAGAGGAAGAACATATGTCATGATTTCCACTGTGCCGCACCGCACATAACCGCTGCCACTTGGAGAAAAGACTCGTAAAGACCTGGATTCATCTCACTTAACTGCGTCGTCAAAGGAGAGCGGCCGGGAGATGGTGCAGCCCGGCTGAGGGTGGGAGAACGTGTCCCCAGAGGCCCCTGGTGCTGGGGACACCGAGCAGCCCCATTCGGTGTCCTGCTCTCTCCTGGCTCATTAGGGCCTGTCTGCCATGATTTAGGAGAGGATTGCCAAATAAAAAATCTCAAAAATCAAGCTTTTCATATTTACGGGGGAAGAAAATGATTCCCAGATCTTTCAAGTGGTTCATGGATTACACAAAAATCAATGGATTTTATGGATTCATAAATAATAAAAAAATCAACAAAGTGGCAGCCGTATCATATTTTCCTGCTTTGGCTTTGCACCAGCCACAACTTTGGTTCATTCCCCCCTTAAAAACCAGGAGGGCTCCGCTGTCCTGCTCAAAAGGCCTTTCCAGAACCTCCCTCCTCCAGCAATGGGAAAACATCTTCAGATTTCCCATGGAAATGCATTCCTGGCCAAGATGAGCCTTATTTGATCTCCTACCCATATTATCCTCTAACTTAAATCATTCCCCTTCCTCCCACCCCGAATGTATTTATGAAGAGTAATCATATCCCCTCTTAACCTTTGTTTTTCTAGGCTAACCAAGCCAAGCTCTTTTAATCTCCTGTGCTAAGATAGGTTCTCCATTCTCCTAATCACCCTGCCAGTCCTTCCTTGCACCTGTTCAAGGATAAATTAATCTTTTATTTTTCCAAAGAGACGTCCCAGAATACACACAACACCCCACGTGAGGTCCTATGAATGCCGGTACTAATATTCCTCTGCATCTACCAAATAAATGGTTTGTTTCATGAGCCTTTTTGCACAGCAAATGAAAAATAGATAATCCATAAACCAATAACCACAACACAATCTCACTGAAGGAGATCCCTGTTTTACCTGGAAGGGCATCTTGCTCCATTGCGGTTGTGGGTCCTGGTCCTTAGCAGGTCTTAATCAGTGATTTTCCATATTTTATTTACCCTGGATGAGCATCAGGACCTTGTGTTAAAGGAGGCACGGAGGGAAGTTTTGTCTGTGTTTGACCCAGCCTTTGCTCTGGCAAAACTCCCTTTGAAATCATGGCTGAGGGTTTGAACTGCGAAGATGCAGAGTCAAAGGATGAAAAGCATTTTGCATTCGTCTCTTCTCTTTTCAAAATGATTTTCCAGTTTCACTTGGGGTTTAATTAAATTTCTGTGACCCAGTCAGGGTGTTCAGCCTTTCTTGATTAATGCTCTTTTAGGTGGCTCTGATAAGAATTTAGCATCAACAATTGAACTAACAAGCCCCAGTGAACAGTTTATAGCAGGAGACTAATTCTATTAACACTTTGCCGTGTCAGGACTCCACTTCGAGCGCGCAGCCGGGAGGAGTGATGGAGGAGAGGCAGCAAATGTAAAATTTGGCAACTAAATCACCAAGATTCAGCTTCTTTGTGGGCACTGCTCATCTGGAAACTCTTTCAGCTGACAACATCAGAATTTCACCTGTTCTTTTTTTTTTTTTTCCCTCCTGGCTCATACTCTGCACTTTCTTGCCTCCTTGTGATAACGGATGGGAATAAGGAGCGGAACTGAATGTTGGCGTTGATAAGAGAGATGAAAGAAAATGTGATGACGTGATCCCGGGGCAGGTTCTCCGCAGTCAGCCCTGCCCGCGCTGGATGTGCGCAGGATGGTCAGGACAAAGATGCTTGTGCTGACAGCTGCAAATTAGTATGTTGTGAGGAAAAAATTGAGGTTAACACTCTGTAGAAACATTTCTGTTACTTTTTTGGTGACAACAGAAATATCTTGTGGGTCTGTTGTGCTGTTCAGCGCTGAAGAAGCCAGGCTGATTCACAACTGTTTTCTCTCTCTTTCCCTCTCCTCCCTACCCTACCACTAAAATCTCACTCTGTGCTAAAACACAACCTGATGTTGTTAGACCATAATGCAAAGTCTTGGCCAAGATATCACAGTTGACCCACCTGTCCAGCGCTCCTCATCTCCAGGACCTTGGAGACCCAGGTTTGTATTCGGTTGTTTTGAGCTGCCCACAAACCTTGTGCAAGTGTCTCCTTTGTGGGATCCCGCAGAAACCAGAAAGTTATTTTATTTATTTGACAAAGCAGGCTAAAAATTCAATTAAATTACTTAGGCAATTGGATTACTCCCACTGTCAGTGTGGTCGTCAGAGGGGATGAGCAGCATCTCGACCCCTCACATCACACATCGCCCCTGCTCAAACCCTATCCCTCTGCCCTTCATTTGCATGACACATGTTTGCTGTCCCTGGATGAAACCGATGATAAAATATGCCAAGGGTGCACAGACACCTTCGCTCACTCCCCCTGCATGAGTTCTGCTGCAGCATCGCTGCAAGCTGTGGTCGTCAGCAGGGGAGCCAGGCTCATCGGGGGGCTCCATCCATCACCAGGATCAAGAGGATGCACCTATCCAAGTCCTGATGCTCCCCAATATCACATCACAGCAGGGACTGAACTAATACCCATGTTCCCTCTCCTGAAAACATGAAGACCCGGTGAGAAGTCACAGATGAGGGAGGTTCTGACAACACTCCCCACCTCTCAGGACAAGAGGCGGCCGAAGTGTTGGTCCCCGAAGGCGCCGGCCCTGGCGATGCTGCCAGGAGCCGCGTTGTGAGCGAAGATCCTCCTGCCGTCATCTCCACAGCTGTTCAAAATGGCCCCGTGCACAAACGGCAGCGTCCTCATTAAATTTCGTGGAGGGTTGCCATGTGGCCAGCAGAAATTTTGTTTTGTTTTTATTTCGATAATATATTCACCACCTCAGAACGTAATGGGGCGACAGATGGGGGAGCTGGGCTCCGGCTTTCATGGGAAGGGCTCCTCTCAGCAGGGAGGCCCTAAGTTTCCCACCTAATCTTCTGTAACCTTCAGACGGCTAACAACTGCAAGAAGCAAAGCAATGGGTAGTTATTAAATTAATGACTTCATCCCCAAGCTGGTAATAAATACTTTACAGTTTTATCTCCCCACCCTGTAGACTGCTCTAGACAGACTGGTCTGTTTATTAATCTAGCTTCTGGATTTATGTTATTTAATTGCTAAACAGCCTCAGTGGGGTTGGCCTGGATTATTAAATGTTGAAGCCCGAGGACTCCTCTGACAAATGGCAAAACCTGCTTGATCCTTGATCTTGGACTTTGTGAGCTTCATGCCAAACTCAACTCCCCTGCGATGCTAAAGCCAGGTTTGCCCCTGTTTGAGACCATTTGGCCAACGCCTCGTGCTCAGTTTGGGTGGACTCTGGGACTTACCAGGCAAGGAAGAGTTTTGGTACACCCTGGATTCAATAAGGGCAAGCTGGAGTTAACTGTGGCCACGATGCTGTGGGATCAGACATCGTATCTTAGCGTAGACCAGTCTTCCCAGGGTGGTCCAGCCCTCCGTGCTAGTCCTGGAGCTCAGGCAGAGCATCTGTTCTTGCTCTATCCTTTCGTGGTTCGTGTTTCTTCACATTTTCGCAGATAGTCACTGACATTCAAACAAAAGAGCATTGCAGTTATATAAACGAAAGCAGGCTTTAATGGTTGTTATACTTCCTTGTTGACAGGGTCGAAAAATGTCTTTAAGTCTGATACTACCGTTTTTACAACAATTGGTGATTTATTCATCCCGCTGAAAGAAGGGGATGAAGGCATCTGGAATAACGAGAGCTATTTGTCTGAAGAATGCATCATCCATGTACTTCCCAGCAGCCTCAATCCCACGAGCCCTTCTGTACAAAGCGGGAGGTCGTTTCAGGATATATCTTCTCGTAAAAGTGTAGGAGCAGTGAGTGTGTTAACAAGTGTGAGCCAGAGCCTTTAATCCAGCCAGGCTGAGCTCAGGGCTGCTTGGGAAGGAGCAGTTTCCAGCTCCATTGACTCCAGTGTCATCTCCAGCCCAACCGATTGCTCCCCAGCCTCAGCAACATCCTCCCAGGGCTCAAAGCGGGTGGATTTGATACCAAATGGCAGCTCTGAAGAGCTAAGTTCCCCTCTCTCCCCAATAATCTGATGAAGAATGAGGCAACTCCGTCCTGACCACCCAGCTGTGTGTTTTTCAGGACACCTTGGTCATGAGAGCAGAGTGAGATGGACAGAGCCTTGAGACTTCACCCAGAGGAGCTCTGGGGCAGGACGAACAAAAATCAGGAAAAAAATGCAGGAGGCTGGGAAAGAAACCCCTTTTCTGCACAAACCCAAAAGCCATCACCAGAGCCCACAGCTCTCTGGGAGAGGATGGGTAAATGTCAGCAAGTAGAAGGTACCACCTGAGCAGAAGAACGGAGGGATGAGTCATTAGCAGCTTTTAATGACTAACAGCGGCATCAGTGAGGCCAGATGACACTCTTGTTGGTCAATGATTTATCGACATGTCTGGAAACAACTCTATGCTGACAAGTATCTTTTCCCTCATATCCTTGAAGCAGAAGACCCACTCTCCTCTGCCATTCAGCTCTCACCCTGTGCATGTTGGAGGAGGCTTAAGAGCTCTCCGAAGCACACCCATAAACTGACAGCGTACCATCTTAAACCCATCCAATTCCCTTCCCTGCGATAAAGGACGCCAGTTCAGAGAAGATAACATCTCACAGTGATGGCTCCCAAAGCTGCAATTTAACACAAATCTAACCGCTCTATTATGCGGCACAGCCAATTCGTTAAGAAAGGACAAGCGAGCACGTCTATTAACTCTATCATCATAATCAAATATTGGCACAAGGAGCTGCTTGGCAGTGCAAAGTCTAGAAAAATCCCCCATAAAACAATTACATGCCCTTCAGAAAAACAACATGCCAAGCAGTTTAGGTGAGCCATTGCATGAATCGTCCTGTTTTGCTTGTTTTAAGATGTGCAGCTCTTTGTGGAGGGGACAAAATGCCATTGACTCTGAGTTGTGCCCAGCAGAGCCTCAAACAGCGCTTGTCCTTGGGGCTGCTCCACAGCTCCTGGGGCTGAGAGGGTTACTGGTAAAGAAAACGTGTACATGCTTGGAAAAAGGCTTTAAGAAATCTTCTTTCTGCCCAGACTTTGCTCCAATTTTTCCTGGCTACAGTTCTTACCTTTTTAGCTCCATTTTATTCTGCCTTTCACTTTTGTGTCTTTGCCATGTGGCTGCCCCCGTCCTGCTGTAACTGAGCAGCGCTTGTGCCTCTGCACGGGGACAGTCAGGAAAGTTCAGCTCAATAATCAGGGAATTTAATTTCTTGGTGATGGACCTGCCTGAAATTCCCATTTGACCCAACTCACTCAGCTCCAAATGGCCTTAATGTGATTTACCTTATTTCACCTTGGAAGCTACATCTGCAGCACAGCAAAACTGAATTTTGGCAACTTCAGAAATGATGTTTCCAATGCAGAGACTGATGAGAAATTCTCTTCATTGCCACAGCTTCAAAACAAACTCTTGCCAGTGAAAAAGCTCCATTCTTCCAGACAGGGAATCTGTGAACATTACAGTCAGATCTAAGTGAGGAAATCTGGTTAAAAAAAACAAGCCATCTCCCAGCATTTTAGCTAAACCTCAGAGATCAGTTCGGTGAGGCTTTTTTCTAAATCTGGGAGGGGAAAGTGTCTGCCTTGGTGTCCCATTCCAGGGCGGGCATCTCCTGCACTGCTCCCGATAGCAGCTCCTCTGCTCGCACGTCGCTTGCAGGAGCACAAAGCTGCGAAATCCTGCAGATGCCGAGTGCCGGGCATGCAGGAGGATCGCTGCCTGCAGCTCCCTGCCGTGGCAAGGGGCTTCGGCCTAAAGAAATCCAAAATCCATACCCCATCACAGGACTAGTGGGATTTTAGGTGCCCTCCTGGGCAGATGACGACAGCTCCTGATTCTTCAAAGCCTTCAGAGATACCAAACCTAAATTCATAGAATCATAGAATCATTTTGGTTGGAAAAGACCTTTAAGATCACGGAGTCCAACTGTTCCCCCACCCCTGGCACTACCCATGTCCCTAAGAACCTCATCTCCGTGTCTGTCCAACCCCTCCAGGGATGGTGACTCCACCACTGCCCTGGGCAGCCTGTTCCAGTGCCCGACAGCCCTTTGGGGAAGAAATTGTTCCCAAGATCAAATATAAACCTCCCCTAGTGCAACCTGCTCCTCCCTTAATCCCCCGGTTTAGTAGGTGGGGAGAGCCAGGTTTGGGGGGACAGTTCCTGACTGCAGCTCTGGGGGGTCACACACCCGAGGACAAAACCCATCAGGGACCCGTTGGGGACGTTGGCAGCAGCTCGAAGAAAGACCATAGGAACTAAAGTCACAAACAGAACTGGGTTTTATTATGAAATAACCCTGCCAGTACATAAGGAAGTTCTGTCTGCAAAATACATTTCCTGAGGAAAGTAGATCACAGTATCGTTTTCACAGAATAACATGTAGCCTGCTATAACTTTCAATGTGACTCTTTATTATTTAAATATTAACAGTATTCCTTCACATAAACAAGTACTCAGTCATCACATAACCAACACACAAACGACAAAATAAATATACAACAAGAGCACAGTTCATTTTTTTCCCCCCGCGACTTAAATATTAAATAAATAATAAATACAGAATTCTCATTTCCTGTTATCAGTGCCTGAAACAATATGAATGAAAAAGAAAAAAAACTGAAAAAGTCTCTCTTCACCCCGGTGCCCCTGCCCCGCAAAAAAACAAACAAAAAAATTATCAAAATGTCTCAGTTATAAAATATCTTTAAAAAAATTCCCATCGTTAAAAGAATAAATAACAAAATATATAAAAAATAACTTGGTTGCATCAAAATTACAAGTAGGAGTTGTAGATAGGTTTTTTCTTTTTTTTTTTTTTTTGGAATATCATTTTTATGGTCAAAAGATTAAATTTTTAACTTTTTTTTGCTTCTTTTCTTTTCTATGGTGCAGTGTCCAGTTCAAAATAAGTATAAAATTAATAAATAAAAAAGTTAAATAAATAGCAAAAAGTTAACATAAGGTGTTGTAAATATAAATTACATACATCTTGCCAAAATTAAATAATTTACAGGATAATTAAACTAACTACTTTTTTTTTTTCCTCTCTTTCTTCCAGGAAGTGCAATTTCTCTACTTTTAAATACTAACTGAATTGCAGTCACAATCAATTTGGACTCTATTTACATGTTAAGAACATTGTGTTTTTAACACCTCAAATTATTTTTTTTTCCCCTTTCTTTTTTGTAGTTTTGCACTTGGAATGGGTTCTAAAATAAGTGAACTAGTGGAGTCTGATCCTGCAAACACGCGTGTGAGCAAATTCCCTGTGCCAGCCACCCCCACTGAACCCGGCAGGAACGACACCAGTCGGTGGCCACTGCCATCGCTGGGAATCCACTGACTTCTCCAAACTGTGGATTTTTTCCTAAATATCTGCAGGATTGGGCTCAAAACGATGCCACAGTCTTGCCTTTAGTGTGGGGTAGCAAAATCCTCCTCAGCTCTGCCCGCCCCGCTGCCAGGAGGGATGCAGGATGCAGATGTGGGATGTAGGATGCGGATGCGGGATGCAGATGCGGGACACAGATGCACCCCACACTGAGACCCCTTTGGGGGGTTTTGTCCCCCTTCGTTCCCGAAGTGTTTGCAGCAGTGGGACAGCGAGCTCCGGGCAGGAGCGAAAGTTGGGGACAGCAAACCCGGGGGGTGACAGGCGGCTCCACGCGCTGGGGCGGGTGCTGGAGAGCCGCGTCGCAAAGACATTCATAGAGTTGTCCTGTAAGTGCACAGTGGGCTGCATGTACCGAGCTGCTTATAAAATGCTTCTTTGGAAGAATACCCAATACCTGAATACTCTTTTTTTTTTTTTCTTTTCTTTTTTTTTCTTTTCTTTTTTTTTTTTTTCTTTTCAGAATGGCGCTTGCGCTGTGATCTTGCACAAAACCTAGAACACCAAACCAAAAAATACCCATTGCCCTGTGGATATCTGTAAGAAATCAACTACTGATTCAGGGTAGGTAAGCACTTTGCTGGCCATCAATTAACATCTCTCTTTATGTTGTTTTTTTTCTTTTTTTTTTGTTCATCACAATCTCAAACGTTCTCTGGCATCGATGTATGATCTCTGGACTGGCAGTACTGCGCTGCTGTAAGGATGATCACAATAATGAAAAGAACCAGAACTGTCAAACAGACTTCCAAAAAATCATATACACTGGACCATGATACATTAAAGAATTCTTCTGTATGAAATATCTGGTATTGGCCTATTCATAATAGCTATTCTCATAGTTAAGACAGACAAAGGAATACTGTAGTTGCAAACTCCAAAAGCTTCCCTGAGAACCTTTTTTCCATTGCGCTTTCCACTGGAGATCCAGAACTGCTCTTCGGATTTCTGTCAGAAAATAAAAATAAGCTACTTTATAATACTTCAGAGGTCCTGTGCCCAGTGGGTATCTGAACAGCTCGGGGTTGGGAGGCCCAGCACAGGTTCAGATTTACAGGTAGCTTGCCGCTCCAGCACTTGTAGCAATACAGAACGTAATTCATGTGTGAGTAGGTGATCTGGACATACGATCATAGACGACATGAGGGTTTAAGCCAGTCTTATGCTAGTCTTGGATCAGACAAGACCCTGTTCTTGAAATGTTTCAACCCTTGGATCAACTCTGCGAGAGCGTGGCAGCTCAGGAAAGCTGTCTGCTCTTCACCAGCTACCAAGCCCCACAGCCTACTGGAGAATTTAACCTTCCATCCTCATCTACCTTGTGGTCCAAGTAGAAAAAATCCCACTTTTCTCAAGAAGGTCCAAAGTTAAGTAAACGAGAACATTGAGTTCGATCAGTTCCACGTCTCAGAAATGGCCTCTTGGTTACATTTTGGTCCTTTTTTTTAAAAAAAAGTTTGTTGTTTTTTTTTTTTTTTCATTCATTAAACAAGTTTTCTAACTTGTAAACCTGAATACTTGGAGGGAAAGTTCCATCTTACGGTCTGTTTGTTTCCTCATCTCCATCCCGTGGCACTAAACCTGGATGCCCTTGACAGCTTGCTTGATGCTCTCCAGCAGGTCCTTGTTCTCTGGGTTCTGGTAGCAGTCCTGGTTGGTGTACATGTCGGTCAGCGTGTTCACGTACGCGTCAAAGTTCTGCTCGCTAATTGGCTCCTGCAGCCAAAAAAGCCAAATAAAGGAGTTAGCGGTAGAGCAGAAGGCTGAGATGTTTCTTTGAGGGACCTGGGGGGTTCAGCTGGAGAACAGGAGCTGAGGGGAGACCTTCTGATCTCTGACCTGCCTGAAAGGAGTTTGGAGCCAGGGGGGGTCGGGCTCTGCTCCCAAGGAACAAGCGCCAGGACCAGAGGAAACGGCCTCAAGTTGCACCAGGGGAGGTTGAGGTTGGATCTTGGGAACAATTTCTTCCCCAAAGGGCTGTCGGGCACTGGAACAGGCTGCCCAGGGCAGTGGTGGAGTCACCATCCCTGGAGGGGTTGAACGGACACGGAGATGAGGTTCTCAGGGACATGGGTAGTGCCTGGGTTGGAGTAACGTTTGGACTTGATCTTGAGGGACTTTTCCAACCAAAATGATTCTATGATTCTATTTGCAATTAATCATCTGTATGCATCAACAGCCGAGGGTCTCCAGGTCAGAGCCTTTTTGTGCCCGTGCTGTACGTACGGGAATCTCATCGTGCAACCCCTGATCCTGACTTATCTTAACTGGGTCCTTAATTATATTTATTGGCCTCGTGGAACTATTAACAGCATCAGCTTAAGCGTGTGCAGGCAGCTGGATGGACTTGAGGCTGAATTAAGCCGTGGAAATGAAGGGCTGGGGGACAAGAGGAGGCAGGGGCTGCTGGAGCATCATGGAAGGAATCAAAGGCAAAGCCAGGACAGAAGCCGGGTCACCTTGGGCTCACATCTGCCCACACCAGCACCCTGCTGCGGCACAGCATCGCTTTTGAGGGGCGTCGTGGAAACCTTGCAAATATCTAACTTGGAGTTAACGGGGGGGGAAAGAAAGGGAGGAGGAAGAAAAAGAACAGGAATAAAAAGAGCATACAGGTCTCGTGGGCATGATTTAATTGGAGTTGCCTGAAACCTTGAAAAAAATATTTGCTGAACAGTTTATTTGACCTTTATGTGTCAAATACTTTACAGAAAAGCACTCAGTGAGTGGTTTTCTGCCAGTGAGGCAGCTGGGTGAATACTATCCAAAACCGCTCTGCTGGAGGGTGGCTCCTCTCCAACCAGCCTGAATTTAAATACGAACCCCAATGAAAAAGATTCCGCCCCCACTTCCCCCCCCCCCAAAAAAAAAAAAAGGCAGAAAAAATAAATCAAAAGCTCATTCCTCTAATCATTGTGATGGTCTTTATGAGTTATAAGAGGACAGATTCCCCGACAACACGGGCCCCCCTCCATACACCTGGTTTTGACAACAGTAATTACATCGCTGTGAATAGCAAGGAGGTAATTAATAGCCTTTTGTGGTTTTACTATTTTAATGCAGTCTTTTCATTTTGCACTAACTCTGTGGTAACATGCTGTGGGCTGTTAGACCTTGTTAAATTAAACAAAATACACTCTCTTTAAGAATGCTATTCTTTGGCTGCCAGCTATTCAAAACTGAATTGAAACTACCTGCATTATAATAGGAGCTTTAAGATCTTTCTGACGTTGAAATCCAATCCCTCCTGATCTCTGCTGGTGCTGTCTTAGCCTAAAAGGCGCTGAGTGCCCTTGATAAAGTTTCCTATTTTGTGATAATGCTCCCAGATGTAATGAGACAGAACAATAGATACAAAGGGAGATCAGCAGAAAATGACAACAAAAGGGAGATACAATGCAAGCTTCAGAGATAAGGCTAAAGTACTGATCTTATAAAGGACGTATAGGTGTATGGAGAGAAATTCTCCCACTTTAATTGTACATAAGCCTTATTGTGAATTTGGTTTGGCACAGCTCCCTTGATCGCACTGGCTGAAAGTTTCTTACCATGTGCGGAAGGCGAATATTGGCAAGACTTTGGATTAGAGCCTGGCTCAACCCTGAGAGCTCCAGGAACAGGGCTTCGTTTTGCTCCTCTATGATTTTGTTCTCCTCCTCAATGTTCTTCAGGTTCTTCTCCATGGTGGAGATCTGCAGAGCAAGGAGCACAGCAGGGTGACCAGCCCACATGTGACAGCACCCACCACCACCCATGGCTTGGCCACGCATCCCCGATCTTGGGCACACAGCCGAGGACACAAACCTGCGACTGCAGTTTCACCATGGCCGCTTCCATCTCCGAGTTGGACTCGTTCAGCTCACTGATCTCCTTGTTCAGCTGCTTGATCTCTTCATCGTTCTCCAGAACTGCAGGAGAGAAGGTCATGGGCACTCAGCAAACACTCATGGGCAAAGCAAAAATGTTGGGTTTTCTGCTGAGCCCGTCCTGATCACAGACATTAACACTCGCAAAGTCCTCACCTTTGTGTCCTCAAAATAGGATCCACATCTCACCTGTGGTTTTTATTATTTAAAAAAAAATTTTTAGTAACATTCTTAGCATCATGGTTCAATGATACTTTAGAGGTCAATATGTAAATGCAAAAGCCAACAACAGTGTAGCAGCTGGAGTCCAGCATCTCCACACACCCTGCAAGGTTGATTGCCCTGAAAACTCAGGTCATTCTCTCCAGTCCTGAGTTTGGGAAGATGCCGTTTAAAAAACTAATGCATGTCTTGGTTAGAAATTCCAAGGTTCATAAAATAAAGCAATATTTCTAGCAGAGTGTGGGTATTTATAGGTTCCAAACTGTATAAGTATTCAAGTAAAATGCCTGAACCTTGTCCAATACCACAGAAATCTCAGTAATAGCAATGGAAATGCAAAGTGCCATCGCTAACAAAATTCCAGATCCAGAAATATCTGCGGGGTTAAAAGCCCTGACTAGGTGAAAATTGCTGAATGACTGCAAGGGATTTGTAAAAACGTCAGTCAATATTTCAAAAAATATCTCAATTTCATCATTAATTCTTTTTGCCTGGAATTTCGCCCTGGAAACTCCTTCTTTATCATTTCACCTGCTCCCTCCCAGGGTGTCACTGGGGAGTGGTGCCGGTACCACACCACCCCAGATAGACAAGCAACCTGAGAAATGGGGGTTCATAGCATGTGACAAGCTTGAAAATCTGAGGCCAGATTTCAGTTGTCAAAACCTCCCCAGTCTACAAAGAAAAAGATAAATGGGCTCAATACCCTGACACACACCTGCAAGGCAAGAGGAGTGAAAATCCTTACCATCGCTGGTCTTGAACTTTGTGTTGAGAATTTCATCCCCTGAGAGTTTTCCTTTCTTCCCAGCAAAAGTAGCTCTTGGACACCCTGACAAACTGAAAAGCGAGTAAAAATGGGTTTCATAAACTCTCGGTATTTATAGGTGCTTATGTTCCCAACAAGAGCACGTACCATTTGGTGGAGTTCATGCTGCGAGACAGTTCTTCTAAAAGCTTTTTACGGTACAGAGGAAATTGCTTTATGAATAATGCCACAAAACTCCCCATTTATGAAGCGAGAGCAATTTTCTCTGAACAAAGATTTTAAAACACATTGTTTCCTAAAAGACAGGACATGACAGGTGAGGAAGGTGAGATGAGTCTAGTTGGTTTGGGTATCAAACACTCTCTTTGGGGTGCCCAAGTTTGGTTCATAAAAGGACATTGTATTATTAATTTTCATTATTTTGCCCAATCCACATCTCACCATTGCAATATTAAAACAATAACGCGTTTTCTTCCATGCAGAAAGCTCCAATGTTGGAGCAACCTGACTGAGGCCAGCACCAAAAGCACCAGACACTGAGCCTTCATGAAGAGCTGAGCGATGCCCAAGCAGCATCTACCGCCGGGTGGAGCTGTCCATGGCAATGTTGTCGCTCTCCTGGTGATTCCCACCCCGTGATTTACCTTCTGTGAGTGAGGAAGCTCCCGTTGGCGTGGCCGGAGCCATCACAGCCTGGGGTAGGGCAGGTTGGACCTTCGTTCTTCAATGATTTCCAGGAAAACGAGGAGCCATTGAGCGATCCTTCCTTCTGCCTGCGGGCTGCGAGGGGACACCCCGACGCGCTCCGGTGAGAGGCGTATTTGCCACTGATGTGTCCAAGCCCAACGCAGCCAGGAACCGGACACCTGGGCAGAGGGAATTACCAACATTTGCAGCATGGGAATGAAGAGGGATGTAAGAAAATGAGAGATGAGCAGGAACGAGGGAGGCTGGGAAGAGAGCTTTGCATTGGGGAATCTCATCTGGGCTTCATGCTTAGTTGATGGAAATGGCAGATGGGAAATTAAGAGCTAAAAGTGTCCACAACTGTGGGTTTGGTGCCTCATTGAGAGCAAAGACAGCAGGCTGGGCTTCCTGACTTTGGACCCTGACATTACCCCGAGCCTGACACGCTCACACTGAACCATCACACATTTACAGCTGGCTCTGCCCAGTGTTACTGCCGAGGAACCCAAGGTCATCAACTTCATCACCCTACACCAGCATGGTCAATGCGATCCAGAAGACTGCCTGTGCCCCTGGGGACACAACCCTACCCTGGGGACCAGCCCTTGCACTGGGAACCAGTCAAGCTGCAACCTGTGCTCCAAAAAGCTGCAAACCAGCTCCTGTAAGGAGAGTGTCCAAGGGGTTTCCGAGCCCATAACTCACCGGACAGGATGAATGAACCCAGGGCACTGTTCAGCCTGCAGCCTCAAGTTGCACCAAGGGAGGCTGAGATTGGAAATCAGGAACAATTTCTTCCCAGAAAGGGCTGTCAGGCATTGAAACAGGCTGCCCAGGGCAGTGGTGGAGTCACCATCCATGGAGGGGTTGAACGGACGGAGATGAGGTTCTCAGGGACATGGGGTAGTACCAGGGGTGGGTTAACGGTTGGACTCAAAGATCTTAAGGGTCTTTTCCAACCCAAATGACTCTATGATGCTATGATTCCCTCCTCTTGCTTCACATCCCATGGCTACTGAGAGATCAACCTGCTCTCACAAGGGGATAAAACTGGGAATTACCATCAAACCAGCACACAAACCCTCCTGCCCCCACCATTTACTGGTTAGGGTGGGTGGGAGGTGCAGGGGTGGAAGCTGCTAATTGCCAGGAAGACGATGAACGCCTCTAAAAAGCTCACAAAACTCTCCATCTAATGATATACTCACTAAATTCAGCCATTCAACAGAGCCCGGTGTATCTATTAAGGTTTCTGCTGTGGTTTGCATTTGTTTAAAGATGCTAGCCAATTATAAATACACTTAAAAGTTTATTACTCAAGGGAGGCTACTCTAAAAAAAGCGGGAGTGGGAGGAAAAATAGGTAAGAAATGGCAAAAATAACCCCGTGTCCTTGGTTTGAAAGCAATTAGGGACTTAAGTTTCCCCAGCAAAATATCCGCTGAGCTGCTCCTGAAAATCGCAAGCTGCGTTTCACCGCAGAAATGATTACCCTGATTGTTTATATTTCGTACAAAAGGGAGATGACAGCAGAACGGGGGGAGTTGCACACCCAGCCTTTTCCCAAGATAATTTGAAAAATGCTGATCTCGATTTTAATCAGCTGCAAATGCAGCACAATTCACTTATAATATCCCTGCCAGCAGGATCCTCAGTAAATTCATAACATCATTGCTTTTATATGATCACGAGCAAATTACTGAATCCTCAGGAGGAAAAGGAGAAGGAAAAAAAAAAAAAAAAAAAAGAGTGAGAAAGAGACGAACCCCAGCAGTTAGAACACAGCCGTTATGGTCCAACCGTTACATATTTTACACTGTTAATTTAACTTTCATTACACTTTCATTGTTAAAAAAATAAACCAGAGCCTTATTGTGCAAAACAGCTGGCTTAGGCTTCTTTTTAATAAATTTTTTTTTTAATTGTTATTATTTAACGGAAGCATTGGTAGCGTTTGATCAATTAGGCAGCGGCGGACGCTTCCGTTGTATGGCAGGGCTGGGCTGGAGGTTGAGGTGATCTGTTCAATCCCATCTTGAGCAAATTACTTGAAGGATGAACAGCAGAAACAACAGGGACTAAATGACTTTCTCCTCGGTGACGATGTGCAAAACTCGGCTGGGTTCCAAGCGGCACTCAGTGCAGACGGAGGATGGATTTATCGAGTCAAAGCTCCTTAATGCAAACCTGCACCGGGCACATCCAAACCTGCACCGGGAGTATCCGAACCTGCTCTGGGTGCATTTTGCTGCAGGAGGTGGAACAGGAGCTTTCCAAGGGCTGGGGGAAGATGGTGGCGAAGGGACCACTGCACTGTGTTGCTTTGCAAATCTCAGAGGAGCTTCTGCTCCTTCTGGGCATTTTGGAGGAGCAGGGTTCCTGCTCCTGCCATGGGACATTAGGGAACGGCGTCATGCCCCCAAGGCCACCCAGGGTGGTAAAACACTCGCCCAGGTTGCCCAGAGAGGTGGTGGGTGCCCCATCCCTGGAGTTATCCCAGGTCAGACTGGACGGGGCTCTGAGCAACCTGAGCTGGTGCAGATGTCCCTGCTCGTGGCAGGAGTGGCACTGGGGGAGCTGGGAAGGTCCCTCCAACCCAAACTGTTCTGTGATTCTATGAAATGTGCAACAGCCGGCAGTTGCACAGCAGCATTGGCTGCTTGTCCTTTCCTTCACTGTGTGCTCAATGGCACGGCATTACAATACCACCAGCAATTCAGTGTATTTCAGCCAAAACAGGATTTTTTTCCCCACAGATTCTAAAGTAGGTTGCTTAATTTTTAATAAACTCTGCTAACTCCTGCTAATTATCGCACGGCTCATTGAACCGGGAGGCTTTCCTTCCTGTAGACTGAGGAGTAAGAACAGAGCAGATGGCTCAAATATCATCTTTCCTAAAGGTCCTTCCCATGGCTCCTGCATCCCAGTTTCCCGCAGCCCCCTGGGGCTCTTCCGCACCCAACGGTTTATGCTCCAGCTCAGTCTTTGCTCCAGGGCAAAACCCAGCTCTGCGGAGAGACTCAGCTCTGCAAGGACAAGACCTGCAGTAGGGCTGAAATGGGGAAGAAAAGATGCATTTGAGGACAGCCTGCAGAGCCAAAGGGGTTTAGATGGAAATGCCATCACTCCTGGCCATCCAACAACTCTGGGAAGGTGTTGATAAGTTTTTCCACATTTCTTTTTACCCAGCTCCACCTGCACTTGCTGGGTGAGTGGGGATGCTTTGGGTTAACCAAAAGTAAGATGCTGGAGTCAGTGCTGGCCCCGGCCTGGCCATAAAGGCTTTGATGTCCTGTAGCTGTGTGGGGTTGAGGTACAGACCCCAAACCCGAGCCCGTGATGCTCAGGCTTTCTTAAAGTCAGAACAAATGGATTTCACAGAAAATAAAAGCTCTTGAGGCAGACCAAGAGATATTTAAAATCTCTGTTCACACTAGGAATAAACCCTAATAAATGTTTTGCTTGACTGTGGGGTTTTACCCTCATTTACAACACTGGTGGGGGTTTTTAGGAATTATATAAAGTGCAGGTAGGAAGGAACTGTTTATGCTCTACCAGCCTACCTTTCACATCTGCAAAAACAAATACGAAAAAAATACACCAATGCCTCCCCACCACCTGACTTTCCAAGCAAATTTCAAAATCACAACACCATTGCTGGGATCAGGGAGAAATTCCCCGGAAAGCAGCAGAAGAGCTCGGGCAGATGATGCTCGGAGCAGCGTGAGCCGGGGGGGGATGCAGCACGGATGCTGCTCCCCCTGCGTCAATCTGTGCGAGCCAAAGCCAAGTAAAAAGCTCCGCTTGGGAGCTTCATCCAGACTTACTTCATCAGTTCTGGGTCTTCTTTATCATCCTTTGTCGGTGTGATCTTGATCCCGCTTTTCTTGGCACGAGGGCAGCCTGACAGACTGTGGTTAAAAAGAGAAGAAAGGCCTGTCTGACTGGCAGAATCACTGCATTTGCTATTCCCCCGCTTCAGTCATCTCTCCCTTGAATTTTGCACAGTATTTTTTGATCTCTCTCTTTTTGCAGCTTCACATCACGAGGAGAAGTCAGGAGGAAAAAAAAAATAAAATAAAAAATTGAGGGAGATGGACAGTAATTAATGGTGTCTAGATGAGACGATATCTGCTAACAGCCTGCGATGTTTAATGGAATTGTTGAAACAGAAGGCTCAGATCTCTGCTATTAATGCTCTAAAGTGATAATAGAAGTCATAAATAGGTAGCATTATTAACAGGAACATTGCATCAGCTAAAATCTGACCCTTTGTCTTTTATTCTGTTGAAGGGGGCTTCTAATCAGATGCTGGAAACATCAAAAAAATAAAAAAGAGAAGTCAGATTAAAGAGATGAAAATAGGCTTCAGTTGTCAGTAACATTAATGTTTTATTCAGAACTTTACAACTCTGCCCACTGCAGGGGAAAGAAAAAAAAAAAGAAAAAAGAAAAAAAAATAAAAACAAAACAAAAAGAGGCTACCGCAAAAATAATTTAAGGGAGATCTTACCTTCTATGCGATGCATAATTTCCTGTTATGTGACCAGAGCCATCACAACCAGGAGTAGGGCACCTGCGGAGGAAAGGGATGCTCAGATTAGCCTGGGGCCATGAGCAGGGGATCGACACTTTGCGGCAGCTCATTTCAAAGAGAAATCTGGGGGCCATCACCACAGAAGCAGGATTTTTTTTTTCTTCCTGCCACTTCTCCCTCTGTAAGAACAAGGTCTGGTCTGCAATATCCACGGCACCAAAGTTGATGCATCGCTGCACGATGTTGGTGTTGGAGAGGAACATCAGCGGGACACAGCGGGGACGTTGGGAGCACAGTGGGTGGCTGCTCTCCAGCACAGGGTCACAGGTCCCAGCCTCTGTCCCCACCCTCACGAAAGGGACAGCTCAAGAGATGACAATAGGCCCAAAATGACCTCCAGAACGGTATCTGTCATCTTGAGGAAGCCATAAGGAGACAGCAGGTACCACCCAGGGCCATAGGGCTGGATGCAAACATGGACAAGAAACCAGAAATACGGCCTACGGCTCTGAACAATGGGGCCACCTTGGCCACCACAAAGGGGAAGCCCAACAGAAGGTCTCAGCTCAGGTCTAGGTGACTTGGTGGGTGCTAATGTCACTGAGGGCAAACAGACACCCCACTGCAGGAGGGTCCTCGGGGTCCAAAATGGGCAGATGTCTCTGATGGAGGAATAGGAGGGAGAAGGTTGGGTGAACCTCAGGTCTCCTCCTTCCGTAACACCATGGGCAAGGGACAGCAGTGTCTGCAGGAGGACAACGGGACCTTGGGCTGGGGATCACCAGGTCACCACGCACCGTGCATCAACAGCTTCTGGTGCTTCGGTGCAAAATCTGCCCCTCGGTCCTCAACTGCTGCTGATACAAAGGGGACTTCGAAGATGCAGCCATGATCATGGGGCTGAAGGTAAAGCATCCAGCTCTCCGGGCCGTGGTTGAAAGCGAAGCCTGGGGAATCGTTCTGTGATCACACAAACCTGCACAAAGGCTGGCAGGGGCCAAGATAATGGCACAAGTTCAGCACCACATCATTAACGGTGCAAGAGCGAGGAAGGTGTGGGGTTATGAAGTACCACGTGCACAAAGATCTGCTCCGAATGCTGTAGGTGACGCAGCAGACATAAAAGTTGTCATGGGGACAAGGACGAGAGGCGAGGAGTGCTCGCCGAGGACGTGTCAATTAACCAGGGCTTTTTGAGCCAAGCGATTAGGACCGGGAGGAGAAAATCCACAGTGCTGCCACGGGATGAGTGGGAGATGCTCAACCACTCGCTTAGGAGCTGTTAAAATAGAACGCAAAACTATTTCTTGTTGTTGTTCTAGCTTCAGGGTGGGATGAAATAATGGAAACACTAACACCGAACTCCTTTTGCCTTTCAGGACTTTTAAAGAGGGGAGAGAAGTGATTTGATTTTTATTTTTAATTATCTGGAGACAAATCATACCGCCAGAGACCTTTTATTGCATGCTCCAGCCTGGAGCTATTTTTTTTTATAACAAGGATATTAACCCCTGAAATAGAATTTATAATAGAAACACTGACATGGCCTTATCTGAAGTTGTGAAAAGGTATGACTCTGCTATCTGTAATATCATCTCCAAATCCTCTTCCTCCATCCTCTGTTCCCATTCTTGCTAGAAAAAAAAAACAGTACTTGGGAAACAACACTAAAAAGCTTTGCTTTGGCCAAAAATCTCCTGGTTTACAGAGGATTTTGATAAAAAGTGCTGACATCAGGTGCCCAAGGGGAGTAGGGGACGCTGCACAGCAAAGCTTAGCACAATGCTCGGTCTCACAGACGAGCCCCTTTGCTTTATCTTGGGGCCCTTACTGGAAACAGGCACCGTTCTGGAGAGCTTTTAATATCTCTAACACTAATTGCCTGATCACTGGGCTATTCTTTAAGGCTGTTGGAGAAACACCAGTTCAGCAAAGCTCTCTTAAGAGGTTCTTGCAAAACATATATCGCCAATAATGCATGATTAAGCGTACTTAGTGCTAATCATGCGCATCCTTTCCATCCACTGGCATATTCTATTAATATAAACTAATCCAGCTACTTTTTCCACCTCTGTGATAAGTAGCAGGCGGTTAATGAGCATTTTTCCTGGTACCAGCACCCACATTGGTTCCAGACCCACGCTGGCCTCCGGACCACCAAGAAAAGGATTTGGGACTTTACCAACCACCTTAATGACCAAAGGGGCTCCCACCTGCCTCTGCTATGACTCCAGACATCACTTTTTGCATATACAGGACACAGGGCATTATTATTTTTTTCATTACGAGCCTGTGCAATGTGAAGTCCTCCATGAGGTTTTACCCTCAGTAGAGGCTCCTCAGTTATAGTTATGAATATTTCAGTGTCTAAATAATCCTGAAACTGGATTCAGCAAAGTGGGAAGCTCAGAGGAGAATTGGACTCCAAAGGCAGGCTGGCTCTGTGGAAGAGATGCTGAAAAAAATTTCACAATTAGCTTTCCCCCAAAGATGCAGGTTGGGTGGAGGAGGGTTATGGTCCCACCAGTGTCTCCATCTATTTTAAATACAATTTCTATCAAACCTTTCTTTAGGGGAAGCAACCTACGAGAGTATCTGGGAAACCCCCTGTAAAGAATAAACTCCTCTTGAAAATGAGGACTTTTGGGAAGACAGCAGTAAAGCTGAAAACAGGATTCAGAGGAAGATATTTGAATGAAAATTTCAAAACCAGGTTCGCTTGTTCTTGCTTCCTCATCCATTCCCTCACAAATCAAACAGCAAATGAACAAATGAACAGCAACCTCTGTCACTACATCCCAAATGGTCCCTCAAATTTAGCATTAAAATCAGGTTCTCCAAAAGCATTGGCTTTGCTGTGTCCTGGCAGTGTTTTCCCAGCTGTGTCTCTACCCAAAAATAAAACGCACGCCTTTATCTAGGCTTTGGATTATTTGAGAGATGTACAAAAAATGTTGAATGAAAAGGGTTGTGGCACAAATTAGGGAACAAAAGCTTGGGGAAAAAAATGTCAAATGAAGAAAAAAATAGCATACAGATTTCTACAGTGCCCAAAGGAAACCTGCCATGGGTCCGCGTTATCTCCAGTTACTGCCATGATCCCCCCTCCCCAAAATAAACCTCTTCTCAACGCAGCAGCTTGAGGTTGGACTCCACCAGAGCTCCTTGCAGGCAGATTTTCATCAGCTCTTTGAAAGGAGGAGGGAGGGGATGGAAAAGCCAAAGCAGAGCAAGAGGAGGGGCAGCAGTGAGGGGGAAGAGAGAAAAAAGGGTGGGAAAAAAAAAAAAGAAAAAAAAGGGAGTTCCAAGTTGAGCGCAAACATACTTGAGGTCAGCAGAGTGGGCAGCCATGAGGTTTCTGAGGCTCTTGTCAGCAAGAGGACAACCAGAAAGGCTGAAAGAGAAGAGATGGAATATCTGGATAAGCAAAAAAAAAAAAAAAAAAAAAAAGGAGAAAGAAAAAGGGTGTGGGGAGGGAGGGGGCAACAGAAGGTGGGGAGGAAATAGAACCAAACTATCCACATGGTCAAAAAATATACTAAAAAAATTTAAAAATGTTGTCTTGGAGTCCAAATTGTGAAAGAAGGGTCAACCCACCTGCGGTGAGAGGCATAGTTTCCCGTTATGTGTCCACTGCCATCACAGCCTGGGGTCGGGCAACTGGGCAACAAAAACAACAACAGGAGGGTCAGTGCTGGGAAGGAACAGTCACCCTGAGCCGCAGGACCGCGATGTCCCCTGAGCCCCCCGGTCTGGCTGGGGCAGCTCAGCCAGACCCCCAACACTGGCTCCTTCCATCCAACCGCAGCATGCGTGCATATGTTTGCATGCAAATAAACCAGCTGTTTCCCCCTTGGCTCCCTTTCCTCCCTTTTTTATTCCCAAAAGATCTCAAGGATTCTCAAAAAAATTTGAAATAAAATGAAAAAAATTGTGGAAAATGTGTAGAAGATGTTCAAAATACTTAGCTGCTTGGTTTGCTTGGCAGTGGAAGACTTAAAGCAGCTTGTATGTGGCACAAACACCAGTGCCTCAGTGCTGCCAATATTGAAGCTCTGGCTGCAGGAATCAGTTTGTTCCCTGAAAGCATCAGATTTCAGCTTTCTGAAAGGATTTTTTTTTTTTTTCAGCCCTTATAGCTGCAAAAATAGCTTGATAACACTGCCTGCCCAAAGCCAGGGGGTGTGTGAGAGAGCAGGGATGTCCTGGGACACTGCAGGGATGTCCTGGGACATTTCAGCCCAGTGTCCCCAAATGAGAGGGCAGGAGATCAGGCAGTCTCCATCACTGTGCCAGAAACATCATTGCAGTAAAATACCAGGGAGAACAGGCTCTACAAGGAGGTTTCCACATCCACAAATCCTGAGAGCACTGAGCTCCCCAGAAAGATCCCTTATCATTGCAGACTTTCAAGGCCACATGGAAATGTACTTTGCCTCAATGATCTGCAGTTGTGTGAAAACAGAGTTTCTCTCTCAGCTTTCATTTGAACTGCTTAGATAAGACCAATCACAATAAAAAAGAGAACTACACTTCTACTTTTTAAAATATATTTGCTAACAACTTTTGTCTCCTGCCAACCTGTCTGTGCTGGGTACATGTTTTGTACGTTTTGGAAGAAGAGCCAAGAAGGCAAGACTTACGTGAGCAGCTCTTTCTTGATGTCCTTGGAGAGGAATTTAAGCTTGAAGTTGCTTAAAGTAACTTCCCCGGGGTATTTTCGTTCTTCAAAGTTTTCCTCCGACACTTCTTGCTCATCAGCTTCCGAGGAGGCAAAAGAGTGGGCAGCAGGCTCTGACTGCAAGAAAACAGCCAGAAAAAGCAGTTGTAGTGGTGGTCATTGTTGCTGAGCCACGGTGGGAAAGGAACCCAGGCTCATCCATGTTAGTGCAGCATTGCTGACACTCCTGAGCCCTTTGCAAGCACTTTGAAGTGCCCAAAACCAGAGAGCAAATAGGAGAAAGTCACCAGGAGCAGTGCTGGTGCAATGGACTGAAAGGATTTACAATGAGGAAAACACTGCAGAGCCAGGAGAAGGCAAGTGGTGGGATCTTCCTTGGCAAAAGCATCTGCCTCCTGCCCAATTGTCCACAGACGATGTCTGATAGCACTGATGAAGCTAATAATACTTCTCTCCTAGGCTCAAAGGACAAACTAGAGGTTCTAGGGGCAAACAGGACAACTGTGCAAGCACACATGGCATTCAGTCCCCCATGAGATGTTATTTAAGCATCAAGAGTCACTGCTCACCTCTTCTGGCTCCTCTTCCCGCTGCCGGTTTGGTTTCGTGTAGTCGATGGGCCCATCCCACTCATCCTGGCGGGAGGTCTGGCTGGACTGGGGGGAGGTCATGGTGCTGCTCGTGGCACTGGTGCTGTTTTGGCGCTGGGACATGTCTGGGGACTTGACGCTGGGACTGCTGCTGCAGCTGCTGCTGCTGGGAAAGGTGCTCTCCCGCTTGCGGTGCTTGTTCATACTCAAGTCCAGGGTCCCGTTTTCATCCACCTCAATGTCCATGGACTGGAAGGTTGGAAACATGCCCAACATTACCAGCTGCCAGCAATTCCCTACAGGGATCTTGTCCCCATTTGGCTTTTGCCGTGTGCGGAGCAGGTTATTCATGTCCCATCCTCTCCACAGTCAGAAGGAACAGAATGGAAGGGATGTTCTTTCATAAATATTTCAGAAACATGCCATGCAAATGCACTCCTCTACTACCAGCAATCTGGCATTTTGACTCAGTTGCTTGAACACAGGCATCTAGTGCCATTTAAGATGCCCCACAACAGCGAAGACATCTGCTCAAGGCTGAGGGTGCAATGTGGGACTTCTGGAAAACCCATGTTCCTCTGAAAAACAGCTGGAGGTCAGCCTGGGTGCAACTGGAGAATCTCAAATGGCATCAGATACAAACCAGCGAGCAACTGAAACCAGTCCTGAGACTCTGCTTGGGAGCGGCGCTCATCTCAGATGGGTAATTTGAGCCGTGATGCATCTCCATAACACACTAAGAGCCAAGATTACCTCCTCCAAACCGCATCACCCAATGCAGGGAGTGAAAGGGTGATATGAGTCTCTGAATTTTATCAGTATTTAAAGATTAAAATGAAAAGGAATGCAAAAAAGGGGTATTTCTCCCATCCCAAACTTCATTTTAATCCCTCTGCTGCGTGGCGGTGGGGTGGTCCCTGTGCTCACCTTGCTGGGGGCTTCTTGTTGCTTGGTGCTGAGATTCTCCGGCATTTCCCAGCAGCGGGTGGAGAGGTTGAGGATGGCGGTGGCCGCCATGTGCGCGGCCTCGGCGTCATGGGAGTAGTCGAAGGCTGTGGAGGAAGATGAAGTGCTCTTCACGTAACTGCCGGAGGGGCTGTGGCTGGGGGAAGAGGCCTTTGGAAAAGGTTTGGCTGGAAGAAAAAGAGGAGGAACAACACAAGGCTCATGTATCACGGCACAGGCAGCATTGAGAGGTTAAGTCAGTCCAAAACAGGTAATATATAGGTAGTTCCAGTGGTTATTGCCCATCCACAGGCTATTTTGTTGCCCGGGATGTGCAATAGGAGTGGTCCTGGCTGTGGCTCGTGTAAATGGTCTCTCGGTGTGAAAACTTAATTCATTAACTGACTCTGCCATCAAGTCCCCAAAACATGCATGCTTTTCTACAGTCCTCAGTGGAAGTGGTTAAAGGAAAAAGCTTAGAGAATCTTCCTGGCTCTTTTTTTTTAATCGTTGATAACCTATCTGCAGAGCTGAATTATGGGGAGATTTCTTGTAGCACGTTTGAAAACTTACAATTTAAAAAATTACATTAATAGCAAAACCATGGCCATGAAATAAGAGCTTCCAATGATAACACCAGTGAAATATGGATTTTCTGGCAGCTGACATATCATTTAAATAAGCCTGAATAACAGGATTTATTACACAGCCGCTCATGGTCACAGCACCGCACGGTTAATGTCTGTCACACCATGCAGCAGCGCAACCCTGGAGAGAAAATTTCTCTTTACACCCTATGAGTGTAAAGAGTGAGTACTTCCCAGGGTTAACCCACAATAAAACTTGCCCTAATCTTGAACCTGGACCCATTCAGGAGGGCCCTGACCCACACAGAGTCCATCTGGATCAGTAGTTCCAGTGGGTGCAAACTGGGGATCATTTGATTTTGAACAACCACAAGATTGTATTCTGAACCAATGAGCAAAATCTTCAAATTCCTAATTCATTTCACTCTGCCATTTTTGGTGGAAAAAAATCCACCCCCTTCAGTGAGAGTCTCGCCAGGGAAGACTCACAAGCTTTGGCCCGACAATGGCAAAGCAGCGAGACAATCCTGGCTGACGTGGCTACAGAGCAAAGCGATTTCATTATTCCCATTACAAACTCATAATATAAGACACTATAAAATGCTAATCTTCCCGAGGACTGCTTTCTTCCTCATTGTGTGCGTATATAATGCATATTGACATTAATGGGAGTTATGCACACACATGCAGAGGAATATAAATCCCTCTGGATGAAGATCTCTTTAAAATAAGTTCTGAGTGAAAGGAACAGATTTCCCCACTATGATTGGCAATCATATTAATCTTGTCGCTTTGATTAACTCATTGGCGGTTTGCCCAAATGGTTATTCTTGTGTATGGCTACTTGTTTTCGAGTCCGGTTTAATCCATGTCTTTGCGGCAGGGTGCAGGTATTCACCAGCCCAACCTGACAATATCCAGGACTGTGAGATGCCAATTGCAATTTCACACCACAGGCTCAGCGATGCTTTTCCATTTCATAAGTATTTCTACCACTTATAGACTCGCAATCAGCAAATTAGTAAAATAAGTGATGAGAAAAAATAGAAAGGATTATCCTAGTGGGTCTGCTGGAATTATTTTTGTCAGTACAATTACCCTGAAAATTCTTTGCTAATATTGCAAATAACACAATCTATTCAGCAAGAAAATCACTTGTGCTGGGAAACAAATTACTTTTCCATCAGCCCTAACCCAGGATGACAGTGGCAGTTGTGCTCTCTGGCCTCCATCCAATTTCATTGTCTGATCCTTTACAGATTTAGTACTGTAATAAAGGGCACTTGCATTGTAGTGCAACAACCGGGATGCTTTCAAGTACGACCACTTCTCAGAGAGCAGCTGCCTCAGGATTAAACAGGATTGTGGAAGTGGGATTAGCCAGACAGAAAGCCCTCTTGAGGCTGCTGACTTCTGCAAACTGGGCTCCTAAATCTATTTATTTTTTTCCTCAAAAAATGTCTTCAGGTGCACATTTCATGTCCAAGGGAAGAAGGAGGTTGAGCATCAGCCTGTGCAGCCTGGCTCCCCGTGCAGGTTCCCTCCTGTCCCCAACAGCCCCTGAGGGTTTATTTAACCATTCCGTTTTCCCCCATGCTTTCATCGCACAGTGTTGTAACCAGCACCAGGTCCTCGGTGCGGAGCAGAGGCGGGTGGCTACACTAGGAAAGAGCTGGGAGACAGGAGGCAGGTGATCGATAGGTAGCAGAGCTGCAGAGCAGGGCAGAGAAGACAAATGGGCAGAGTGGGTCATATAGAAGATGGAAGAGAAGAAAACTGTAATCCATTTAGCCAGATGAGGCAAGACAGATCAATAGATATGAACTGCAAAGCAACGGGGACCGACCGAGGACAACTGTGTAACTTATCCCACCTAAAGACGTTGCTCAGATTAATGTTTCCAGCACTCGATGCAATTCTTCCCAAAGCCAAAGCCACTCTCCCCAAGCAAAGCTTTCCCGGCAGCCGCGGGCTCCTCTCTCCACCAAAGGTGCACAACTTGGGACCAAGCTCAGCGTCCCCAGCCCCGTTTCTCCCGCCTGCATCCACAGCAGCACGATGGATCCAGCAGCTCAGCCCCAGGACTCCCCCATCACCCCAAAGCTACGATCCCAAGATGCTGAGAAAGGCAGAAAATGCAAAACCCGGCCCATCCTTGCACCCAACTTACATTTAAAGGCTTTAGGTGAGGTTTCGCTAGTCTGAATCTTTGGGGCAAGCATGCGTTTGCCAAAAACCTGAGCATCAAAACTTGCATAATCGAAGGTGACCTTGGAGTACTTCTCCAGCTCCTTGGCCAGGTTGGCCCGGGGGGTTGCTGGGACCATGTTGGGCCGGTAGCTTCCATACTGAGGGATCTCCAGTTGCTTCACAAAACACATAGGCCTGAGGATGAAACAATGAAAAACAGTGATTTCTCTTTCCCTCAACAAGATGGCTGTTGGGAGGAGACAAGATGTGATGGGGACACATAGCTGCATCTTGTCCCTGAGGTGTTACTGGGGAAGAGGAGGCAGTGACAGCCCTTTTGCTCTCCCTCAGCAAGTCTGCATCTCGTTTGGACCTCTTAGATTCCTCTTTTTTTTTTCCCCCTTTTTAAAAAATTTTATTTTCCTTCTCTTTTTAAGCAAAATACCAAGGTGTCGATCTCATTCAAAACAATATCCTTGCAGCATTTTCCAACAGCAACAGAAACTTGGGCATCCCTCACCGATGGGACCCATGCCACGGGATGGCACACCAAGGCATGAGGACCCCAGTTTAGCTCCACTCCCTGCTGCATGTTCATTGCAAAGGCACCAGGGCCTCCCCCCTGCCTGCAGAGTCCCTCTTAAAGCCCCGCTTATGCTGGGCTGCCTATCATGAATCAATTTGTCTTGCATATAAATTGTATATAAATGGCTTATTGTTATTCTCCTTCCCGTGACCTCTTTGCACCAGTGAATCCTCAGAGCGGGAGCTCCTTGGAGCGTGGACCGTCCTCGTGATGCGCCCAGAGCGCTCGGCACCCGGCGTGGGCTCTGCTGCAAATAAATAAGTAATCGCCCTAAATGGCCTTTCCAAAGCACCAGGGTGCTCAGGAGCCCTGGGGAGCAAAGAAATAAATTAATCAGACCTGGACGCCTTTGTGGGAGTGCTGTTCAGGGATCGTGCTGTGGTTTTTGTCCTGCTCTCGTTGCAAAATAACTAACCATATTACAATCCATCTGTAGCCTCATGAATCACATCGGCTACAGAAGCCAGCATCTATCAGGGACATCCTTAATGTGCGACAGCCCTTTCTTCCGGGAAGATAGAGATGGGTGAAATAACAAAACAAATGCGACTGGTTTGGAAATGAGTGGCAGGTTTCTCTCCTCTGAACCGTGCGGGCTAAGGAAGAAAAGCGAGTGGACTTCTGCGAAACTGCCATGGAGTGATTTATATGTAGCCTAAATCTCCTCTTCCCCCTCCCCGAGCCCACCCTACTTATAATGCTAATATAATAGCCGTCATTCTCTGGCAGTTTGCGTTGCAGAGCAATCGGCACAAACGCCTTCTGCTGCACTGGTAAAACCCTTTGGCCTGTAGCCTCAGCATTAATTGATGCTACAGAAGCAATTCATTGTCCTCAATGCCCTCCCTGGGATCATCAATTAAATATCTCCCCACCTTGGCGAGACCTATGATGATAATAACAGGGCTCAGCAGTATCAAGATGCAGCCGGGGGAGCTGTGACGGCTGCCGGTGCCAGCGCGGTCCCATTTACCTGAGGATCCGGTCGGAATTGGAGCTGGTCTTCGCGGGATCGCCAGACTGGGTTTGTTGCTTTTCATGTGATTTGGCTAATTTTTCAGCAGCAGCAATGGGGCACCCAGATAAACTGTGTTTTGTTTTGTTTTGTTTTTAAAAGGAAGAAAAAAAGAGAAGGAAATGAAGTGTGAGAGTTGAACATGAACATCTTCACTCATTTCAGCGACGCAGAGCTGCACTGAGCCCATGGGAATAGTGTTTGTATTTAAGGGGTTTTTTTAATTATCATTATCCTAGTTTACTTTTAGTCTTGGCAAGCAGCAAAGCAGCCAAACGTCGAGTGTCAAACCTCTCCACGATGAGCCCTGGAGCATCCCCAGGGCCTGAGGGGACCATGGAGGCAGGTCCAAGGGCTGAGCACAGCAGGGGCAGAAGGGGATGGGTTGGTTTCTTGGAGTGGTTTTAGCAGTTAAATGGCATTTTTGATTTGAATTTATTTGGATCTTCTGCAGAGGCTGTTTTAAGGGAGCCTTCTGAGGGGCACTTGCAGGGAAACATTTGCACTTCTGATGTGCATGGCTGCCAGCGTGCCGGTGCCTGGGGACGCCGGGGGCTGTAATGGCTTTTGCTGGCACGCACCCTGGGCACGAGCCTGGCTCTGCCTCTTCAGGACTGCTTGGATCTTACCGTGATTGCTCGGAGAAAGTAAAAACCCCTCACAAGCAGAGCTCACACCCTCCCAGCCGACCCCAAACCATCACAGGCATCGCTGGAGCAGCCAGCACCAAGAGATCCCCATCTCCATCTCCAGGCTCCAAACCCGTTGGGTCTCAGCCTAAAGTGTTGTGCCCAAAGCTCTCTCCATAACCCACCAACATCAGTGGATCAACCTCATCCTCGCCGCGATCGCTTGCTGCCTGCACCAAAATGAGCTTCTCCATTAACCAAACAGATTTCCCCAATTTTCCTCTAGCAGCTATGGCCATGATGAAGCATCCAGCAGCTTCCTGCATGGCTGAGCAGGGAACGCCACAAACTCACCTCGCGTCTGCAAACACACTGGAACTCAGAGTCGTCACTCTCTGCCAATTAAGCTCAAGCGCAATGAATGGTAAACCATAAACTTATGAGTGCATCCCTGCAGCACAAGCTAGTCTGGCTTTTTGGAAGGTTTTTAGCTTTTAAGTGCAAAATCCTCTCCACTTTCAGCCTTCTCATTTGTGAAAGTGCTCGAGTTTAACCAAAGCCAGAGCACGGGGTATAATTAGAGGTCCCAACACACAACTCTGTCCCCTCCTGACCACATCTGGGCTGAGGTCCTACAACAAGAGGACCTAAATCCCCAGTTTATCAATAATTTCAGCCTCAATATTGTGGAAATTCCTAGAAATCCTGCCATGTGCCACACCAACATCACCCACACCAAACACCATTTGCTTCCCTAGTACCAAATACCTCTTCCCTGAACCTCCACCTGCATCTACCCCTCCATAGTCCCACCTGGAAGCATTGTTCTGCTCTGTTGTCCAGCCAGAAATTGCTACCCTGTCCTGTTTTCACCACATTATTCTTTGTCTTAGGATCATCCCTACTTCACCTATCTTAGTTACACCACCTCCCAGTGCAAGAGCAAAGCTGAGGCTTTTTGGGCTGGTTGCCCTCGTGCCATCCTTGCCCTGGCCATGAAGAAGAGGATGAAGCCAGTACCTCCTGTGCGTGTTGCGGTTGCTGTTGACGTGACCCTGTCCTGTGCAGCCTGGCGTGGGGCATTTCAACACGTTCTCGTGCATCGCCAAGACTTCGGAGCAAGAAGGGGAAGGGGAGAAGGGAATGGAAGCAAAAACAACTTGATAAAAAATCAGAGGAAAAGAAGAAGAAAAAAAAAAAGACAAAATCATCAAGTCTTGTACGTTGGTTTCCTAGAAATCAGGGAACTTGAAATGCTGTAATTAGAATGCGTCTGCATAGAGAAAGAAAAGATTTACAAGGCAGCAGTGCTCAGGTCAGCACTAGATTAGCATCTCTGCACACAGCTTGGGCTTTCTCCTCATTTGCTGATTGCAATCCAGTTTCCCCCCACCCAGCCCCTCCCGCCCACCACTGGTTTGGAGCCAGGTCTCCTAATTTCAGGTAGTTTTAAGTGATTGAAGTTGTATCTCTGCTTTTATCCTTAGGGCTAGTCTTTGTTTGATTTTTTTTTTAATTTTAATCTTCATGATTATTGCTTCCTGCAGTGCTGACCTTAAAAGTAAAGAAAATCATTTAATTCACAAGCCTTTCTAAAGCACACAGCTTGTGTTAGTTATTTATTAATATTTTTTTCTTGCATTCAAGCTTGTATGAAGATAGCTGTACTTCCTCCGCATTTCCTGCATTTCTGTGTTTATGCCAGGCCTGCAACCTTTGAAATTACTGATAAGTAAGGGCTCTTTTTTTTTTTGGTCTATTATGCCATTATCATAAACATACAACATTGATTTTTATGTATATGTACAGGGAAAGCTATTTAGGATGGTAGTAGAGAGGTAGAAATAGAATCTCTATGCATATATACATATATATAAAAATCCGTTACAATGACAATAAATATTTTCTGTGGAATAGATGAATCTTGGCATAGCACCTTGTGAATTTTATAGTGATGTGAGTGTAGGAGGAGACTCAGCAATCCTGAGCATCCTGAACAACTTCAGCACATTAGGACAGCAAGAAAGAAGAGTTTCCCTTTCTCCCCAACAGGATATCCCAAATAGGGAAAAATGTGCGGCATTCAGTGTAAAGATGGGAACTGCTTAACACACCTCTGGAAGTGGGAGCATCATTTTTAAAGCACCTCTTTGATTTTTGGAGAAGGGACCTCATTCTCCACAGGATGGTGCTAAAAATCTTTAAGAACTGTAGAAACTTCTTAGTAATCTTCATAGCATTTTCTATGAAGAGTGATAACACTTTGGCAGATAGAAGCAGCCTAGAACAATTTGGAAAAGCACCATCCCATGCCAGAAGCTCTGTTATACCCCAAGGATTAACATCGGGCTTGTGTTAGGGACTCAGTCACAAAATTCACACATTCGGGACTATTTAGAGTCCTCATTGGCCTTGAGACAGCTCTACCCATCAGGTGTGAAATTCCCCTAAGGAAATAAGGATTCAGAGTAATTTCAGCCACCCTTGTTATCCCACCGTGTACTCACTCTCGGGAGGGATCCTGTCTTTGTGCGGACACCCAGAGAGGCTGCGGTGGTGAGGGTAGAGACCCGTGACGTGGCCAGTCCCATCACAGCCAGGAGTCGGACATTTGATTTCTCGCTTCTCAGGTCTTGAGGGATCTAGAGATTGTGGGGAAAGGGCAGTGGGAAGCAGGTCAGCGATTTGGAAGGGAAGAGGGAGAAAAATTGCTGAGGATGCTTCCCACCACTTTTCCAGTCAAACAAAGAAACCTTTGGGTTTGGAGGGTTTTTTTACCCGGAGATGGAGTTGTAACACTGGAAATTTCAAAAATTAAAATTGGTAAATTTTAGTATCTAACTGGGCTGGGAGCATGGAGCTGCTCACAGCCACCAAGCAGGCAGCCCAGCCAAGGGACTCCGCAGCCTCTGCCATGTCCCTCGTGTTGCTGTGGCCAGACTCCTACCATCACTTTAAAACCCACTTGCATTTTAAAACCAGCCCCACTGACCAGGCTGAGACTTTTGAGGCCAACAAAAAAATTAGCCAGGTTATTCCCCTGCTGGTATATAGAGGACACCATTACTTTGCGCATTCACTATTGATCTCTAGGATGGTGATCTCCTAGGTGAGCTCCAGAGGTCCCTTCCAACCAGAACTACTCCGTGATTCTGTCCCCATCCCTCTGGGCACTGAGGATTTGTGGCTAAATTCCCCTTTGGGCTGTGAAACCCCCCAGCAGCCAAGTTTTCATGGGGTGCTGAGCAGAAAAATCCAGCTTTTTCACTGGGGATGGGAAGGAAGGAGACACATGAAGGCTCATCCCCATACCTTTGCCATAGTAGCTCTTTCGGATGCTGTCCAGCGGTTTGCTCTGTTTCTCATCCACCTGGAAGTGCTTGACATGCTCTCCTGGCAGCCGGCTGGGCTCTCGCACGATTTTCACCTGCTCGGCTTTCAGGGCAATGGCTTGTTCCAGCAGCCCCAGGTTCCCCCTTGTCATCATGTCGTACATCTCTGACTCGTCGGTCACTGCCGATTTTTGGGAGCGGGCATCGTCGTCTTTGTCATCATCCGACCGGACCTCCACGATGACCGAGTACTCGGGCTTTGGGCTGAACTGCCCTTCGCAGTGACTTTTCTGGGTGTCCTGAGAAGTGTGAGGAGCTTCTTCACAGATCACTTCTGGAGCCATTTCCTCATCCTCTTCATCCTCCTCTTCTTCTTCCTCTTCCTCCTCCTCTTCCTCTTCCTCCTCCTCCTCATCATCGTCTTCATCCTCCTCCTCGTTCTCCTCATCCTCTTCTTCTGCTTCAGCCTTTTGCAGTTTGCAGGACTCCTCGCAGTTTGCATCGTCCCGGTGCTCCGGACACAACTCGCTGCTGCGTTCGCTGGTAACCTCAATGACCTCCTCTGCATCCTCTGTCTGGATGATGATCTCCTTGTCACACTCCTCCTCCACCAGCTCCTCTCCCGCATCCTCGTGGACCAGGTGCACAACATTGGATGGCGGCTTGGAGACCTGCAGCTCAGCTTCAGGCAGCTGCCCTTCGATGGCGAGGGTTTCCTCCGCTATCTGGCCGAGGTTGAGGAGGGAGTTGGCAATTATTTCTTGATAGCTGCTGTAGTTGGCCTTGCTGGGCCCAGATGTACTTGTTGCCGTGTTTTGTCCATAATGGGTTGATTTTGCTGGGCTTCGCTCTGAGAGGAGGAAAAGAAAAAAAAAAAAAGGGAAAGGGGAAACAGGCAAGAAAAGGAGAAAAGGAGAAGGAGGAAAATGGGAAAAAATGAATATATAAAAAGGGAAAAGAAAAGAAAAGAAAAAGAAAAAGAAAAAAGGAGGAAAATTTTTAAAAGGGAGGAAAGTAATTATAGGAGCTCATAAACATCTCTTTGTCTTACTTAAGCCTATTTGAAACCAGAGCCTGGCTCTTATACCCCGGAGCAGCCTAATTTATTGCACTTGGGCACAGCAGGTAGAAAGAGGATTTCCACGTGGAAGCTTTCACGAGGCTCAGATGCTCACGGCTTCCCGACCACCAACAGCCACCTGCCCCCCCCTTGTTCCCAGTGCTTCCCAGGCCAGGGGCTCCAAACTGGGGTCTCACACAGTGCCTGGACCCCGGCTCCTTTGCCTGTCACTCCCGCGCTGGGGGAGGTGACCGAGCCCCTCGAGGCAGCGCGGTGGGACCCCAGCTGCTGTCCCCACCGCCATCTGAGCCACACCGCCACCTCCTCTGTGCTTTCCATGGGTCTTTCCCCAGGGAGCATCCCCGATGGAAAAACTCTCATTTTTAGGACACCGGAGACAATCTGTGCATGTCCCCTCTCAGCTTAACCAGAGCTTTGCTGTTGTGCTTCCACCAAACGTAATAATGGAAGGACCCATCCTATACATAACTCAGAGGAGCTATAACTCCTGGTTATTTACACTCCCTGCCCTTTATTCATCTGCAATCAGTAATGATAAAGTACCTTCTGCCAGCTCGGGGCTGTGGGTCTCCTCCTGCTCCACCACCTCAGACTCATCCTCCTCCAGCGTCCCCTCCGACTCTTCAGAGCCGGACTCCTCCTTTGCCTCGGCCTCCTCGCTGCCATCGCTGTCGACATTGTAGCCTTCATCCAAGGCCAGCTTGAGCGGATGGGATTTTCTCTTTGACACCAGATGTTCGGTCTCCACATCCTGAAGTTTCCTCTTCTTTGCCAGAGGGCAGCTTTGTAAACTGCAGATGGGATCAAGGAGCAGAGAGGAAGCATTGCCGAGTGAGAAAGGCATGGCTATGGCATCTGAACCCATTAGGCAAAGACAAGGGAGACAAATACGCAAATACTAAAAAAATAATTATCCAGCAACCCAGATTTTTATCGGTTTGAACCCTTCATGGCCAGAAGATCTGCTCTCAGACCTTGGCTTTGTGCAACTTCGTCAGCTTTACTCAGAAGTCAGTGCAAGGATGATGCTGAGCTCACTCCAACCACCTGGCCCACAGGCAGTGGTTGTCCAGGGAGCAGCAGGACCAGCAGCTCCCAGAACCACTGTTGGTGATGGCCACCAGTGCAGTCATGAAACCAGGCAGGGATGCAGAACAAGCCCCTGGGACATGTCTACCAACTGCTCCGATTCCACCATTACAGGGTGATGAAACCCATCACTTAAGGCTGGCACAGCCTCCAAGGCAGCCAGCAGGCTCTCATTTGCCCTCCCCGTCCATAGAGGCACCAAACAGACCAAAATCTCTGCCTGCTGACAGCTCCTGTCAACCCCGGGCACCTGAGCCGGGTAATTTTGCCTTGGTTTGGGGTGCGTGGGAAGGCTCCATGCAGCCTGGGGAAGCAGCTCCCCCAGGATCCCTCCTGGACCGATGGAGAGACAGAAAAGATGTGCCAGGGGAGGTTTAATTTGGACATTAGAAAAAGGTTCTTCACCCAGAGGGTGCTGGACACTGGAACAGGCTCCCCAGGGAGGTGTCACAGCCCCAAGCCTGACAGTGTTCAAGAAGAGACTGGACAACGTCCTCAGACACACGGTGTGAACTGTGGGGTTGTCCTGTGCAGGGACAGGAGCTGGACTCGATGATCCTTGTGGGTCCCTTCCAACTCAGGACATTCTATGATTCTATCATAAAATGGGCTCTTTTATGCAGATTCGGGGCAGGTGAGTTGGGTTGATGCTCTGAACCAGTTTCTCTCCAGTGTATGTCTGTCTTTGGGTTCCTTTCTTGCATTTTTCCACCCCAACTACCTTCGACTCAGCCTCACCTTCTGTGTCTTGCATACTTCCCACGGATGTGTCCTGAGCCGTTACAGCCTGGGGTTGGACAGCTTGAGAGGGAAACAGGCAACCGTCAAGAGCAGCAATAGGACTCTGAGAATTCATTTTTAATTAGAAGCATATAAACTATGGTCAGTTAAACAGATCCTGTGCACAAAGAACAAAATAACCGCAAAAGGGAAGATAATTCCCCGCAAATGGTTCAGCTTGTCCCTTTGAATTCCAAGGGAGGAGGGTAGGAGAGCAGCCTTGCAGTTTTCTAAAAATTAATGAAATGACTCACCCCATTTAATTAGATGAACGGTTCATTATAGTTTTATGAGTATGTTTAATTAAAGATTTGCATGTGTAAGAGCAAGCTTTTAAAAAGCAGACAACTACAGCACCCTGCCTCCCCACTGCCACTCTGCAGTTTTCTATTTTGCTGCTGCAGGAGGAAAACACAGGCTTTTCACTGGTTTGATGGCTTATCAGGGAACTGGGGTTCCTTACAGTAAGAAATGGGCAGCTTGTTGGAAAGAGCAGGCTGGGAACGGATCGAGGAGTTTTTAGCAAGAGCACGTTGGATGGAGAACACCAGGACAAAAACCTGCAAAACAACCTTGGAATCTAATTTGGGGGGGAACAGAAGGGATTTATGTGACCAGATCTCTCAAATCTCTGCATTTATTCCTGCTGCTCTGCAGAAGAGGACGAGTTAAAGGTTTCCAGGGAGCTTTCGGCAGCACGTTCCTGCTCGCTGCATCCCTCGGCGCAGGGCCACACACCTCCCCTGCAGCCACGATCAGTCCCAGCTCCGGGATCTATAAAGGCCTCAGATAAGCAGCATTAAAGCAAACATTTTCTGGCAAAACCAGATTATGGCATTGATTATAGGATGCCCAAGTGACTTGCCTGCCGTCTGAGGAATCCTGGAGTCGTGTAGGATTAATAACTGCATTTAGCACCGTATCACCCTCAGCCCGGGAAGTTGGAAGCACTAATGAAATCTCTTGATGACAGTACAAAAGGAGAAGGCATTGCCAGCCCAGAGGGCATCTGGCCAGCCTGTTATTCTTGGAGTAAAAGACACGGGAAAATATTTAATAAGTACCAAGTGCCAAGTCAGGCTTTAGGGACGCAGAATTCCTGCTCTCAGCAGAGAGCTCGGCCCTTGCAGAAAGCTGAGGATGAGGAGGATCCAAGTGCACTAATTGATGCAGCAGCTCTGGGTGCACCAGCGGGTTATTAATGGCTCGGCTCCCCAGAACACCCTGCACAAGTCAAATCTGCGTTCAAAGAACAGAATTCAACCCAAAACAGGGACAGGAAAGGGCTACTGAACAATTCCTTTGGGGAGACCGGCTTGCTTTAGCTTAGTAAAGCTAATGCTAAGAGGGCAAATGACAGCAGCATGTCCCCTATGGGGACATGGATTTCTAGATGAGGTGGATGTGTAGCTGTAAGCTGCACCTCCTGGCCCCTCCAAGACAAAGTCCCCCCTTTCTACTGTTCCCTTTGCTCGTGGCCCAATGTCAACCCAAGATCCTGAGCATCTTCCAACACCATCACTTGAGGAACAGCTCCCAAGTTTTTCACTGTGCACACAACCTGAGCCCCACCACACCTGGGGTCCTGCTGGCCACCGAGCAAAATGGTCCAGGTCATACACAAAAAGATCTCATCCCACTAGTGTGCATGATTAGAAGAGGGAGCTCCCTCCTTTGCTGCTCCCTCTGCTGATGATCTGAAAGACTTATTTAATTTTAATTGCCCTCAGCCCTGACTGAGGCAGCTCTGTCCCAAGCAGCCCCAGACACACTTTAAATGGCTCTGCACCAAAAGACAGAGCGATGTTTATGTTACCAGTGACTTGCCTGAAAAAGGCCTTATTCAGTGGGGAACAAGAGCAGCTCTGATGAAGATGTTACAGGCTTTTATAAGCTTTCCTGCATCAATTAAGGCTGATTCCCCCCATTCCGTTTTTGATGTGGTGAAATGAAGCCTGCACTAAAGAGTGAGCAGGAAAGAGCCAAGTGGTTCAGCATCAAGGTTTTCCAAAGCAGGTGGTGATTTGGGATGTCTTGGGCTTTGGCGCCTTTAGAAAACACCAGCACAGAGGTGATGCTCAACATGGCCAGGCTTTCCAGTCCCCAGCCTCCTCCAGGGAGGTTTCATGTATTTTGGCAGGAGTCCCAAAAGGGGAAAATGGCTTCGATATCCATTAAAGCTGCTCTCCTTCCCCACAAGAGCCACCACACCGACCTGCTCTCCCCTCCTCCCCGGCCTTCATATGCTTGACAAAAGGGCCTCTTATTGTTATGCAGACGATGCCCTGCTTCCAATTAGTCGATTAATCGTCCAGTTAATCAGGCAATTAGGTGACAGCTGCAGAGATGGCTTTGTGGAGCACTCTGTCCTGCCCCTTATATATGTCACCTGCTCCAATTACCACCTCCGCTCAAGTGTTCAGCAATAAAAGTTGGAGAAGTGGCTTGTTCACTGCTTGCTCCTCCTGCCTCTCCGGAGTAATGGGAGAGCGGAGGAGCAGAAATGCTCTGAAATTGGGTTGGATAAGGTCCAATTACTCTTTGACACACACGGCTTTCGAACGGAGGCTGCTAGGAGAGGCATCCCCTGCTATTAGCGCCAGTCCAGGTTAAAGACTTCTACCTCTTGTGTAAGCCCTTGTGCAGGGTTTAAAAGGAGCTTAGAGATGGGGGAGGCTATTATTTATAAAGAGAAGCTCTGTTGGGCTGCAGAGGCTCGCTCCGGCTCTTTTGGCTGCTGCTGTTGGCATGCCAGCGCTGCTGAGTGACAACAGGAGCTCGGTGACACAATAGGGGATGTAGGGCCAAAGGAGGAGCATCTGGCACAAGAAGTGATGTGACAACATCATCTAGGGGCAACAAGAGGATGCAAAATACATGGAAAAGAAACTCTGCTTATTAGAATGTTGTTCCTAATGACCCTGCAATACAAAAGGCGCGCATCAGGTTTTGCCAAGGTTTAGACCTGAGGTGGGACAGAGGATGGCTGGAGGGTCTAATGTGACCCATCCAGAGCTTGTGTTTTCATCCCTTTAACTCCCACAGTTCCTCTGATGTGTGTCGTCAAGTGGTGCCCCAAGAACTTGGACACAATGAGTAGCCCACTGATATAAGCCCCCCAGCAAGCCTTCCACCCCATTATTCCCCAGTTCCCAAGCCAGTCCCAGCACAGGTTCCCCCCCTCCCTCCCAGCGCCGAGGAGCAGAGTCCTTACCTCACCTCCTGGCCGATGAGCTCCGTGGGCACTGGGCAAGGGGACAGGACACAGCAATGGAAACAAACACAAGGTCAAAAACACAAGAGGGATGCTCAGCCCCCCGAGACATCCCCCTTCCTTGGGGATCCTCTCCTGCCTGCTGCTGCATTTCTGTTGCCTCCTTGGGCATCCCATTTGGGAAAGAAAGGGCAAATCTATCCTGCCATCATTTACTGCATGCCAGCCTGTGGTAAATCATAATCCTGCCTGTAAATCCTCATGGCTGTGCTTAATTTCAAGCACGTGAGTGTATGTTTGCAGCAGCAGTGACCACATCTCTCTCTAAATACATGATGACTTCAAAGTCCATGGAGCTATAGTGATATAAATGCATATGACTTTTAAGTAAAGACTGAGTTTTCTCATGCCTTCGTCTCTATGTCTGCCTGTAAAAACACCCCTCAATTACTCTTTGCACAGTTCACTACTGTTTTGCTGCAATGGCCATATTTACCTCTAACATGCACAGGCATGTTTTTCTCCCCTTGTCACACCGAACTGATGTGGCAGCCCCTGACTATGCTCAGACACACGATAGGGATGTGCTACTTGGCTTTTAGGGTCAACAACAGTTTGTAGGGATTATTCCCCACTTGTGAATAAGAGAACATGTCACTGCTTACAATAAAAACATACAACATCTCATCACTGCTGAAACCTTACATCCAGCCAGGAATCCAAATAATCAGGAGAAAAAAAAATACCCACAAGTCTAAATTTGCCTGGGCTAAAAACCATAACACGTTTGCTCAATCTGTTTGAGCTAATTGGTTTCCTGGGATCCAGCTCCCAGTGGGATGACTCACAAGCTTCAACGAACTGGAGGCAGCGGCAAGTCCCAGGGTGTATGCAATAAATTACCTTTTCACATTAAGAAATCCAGATTTGAGTGTGGGGAAGGCAGGGTGTGAGAAAATAAATAGAATCTGGGCACTCTCATTAGTAACCTGAGCAAGGACCTTTATGTACGTGCAACAAAGCGATGAAACTCAAATAGCTGAGCTCATTTCAGCACAACTGGCAGCATCTAGGTTTTGTTTTTAAAAAGATGCGGATGCTGAAAAGAGCGAGGAAGGTGGGTCAGGACAAAGGGAGGTGTCCAGCACAGCTGTGTGGGTGACGCTGCGGTCCCTGCGGCTATTGTGTTTTTTCAGCCAGCCTTGTTTGTTTTTCTCCTCCAGCCACCTCTAAAATTTATCAAATCCACATCCACAAAAAGGAACCAGAATGGAGAAACCAGTCCGTAACCATCACACGTGGCAATGGGGCCACCCAAGGTGCCACCCTGTGCTCTGTACCTTCTCCCAGACAGAAAGCACCCCAAAACAGACCTGCACATTTTTTTAAAGCCGGAAAATAAACAGCAATCAAGCTTCGCATTAACAAGCCGTTTGTCCTCACGTCCCTGCCAGGGACAACCCTGTTTGCCTCTCCAGCACGCACGGCTTCTGCCAGGCGCTCTCAGATGTGCAACTTCAAAGCTGCTGCCAGAGTGTGCGTGATGAAAGCCCCAGGAACTGATCTGAAGCTCCAGTGATTGCAATTCCCCTAAGGCAAAGCATGCAAAGGGGTTTTTCTCCCCCTACTCCACCCCCTGGTTTTTTTTTTTTCTTCTTCTCCTGGGTGTAGGGTACGAGGGTTAAATGTTACGAGGACCTGTAAAGTTTCCTAGACAAATTCTGGTGGGGAGACAGTGAGCATAACTTAAAGAGTTAAGCCTGGACCTGGAAAATCAAAGCTTGTTTGGAACAAGCAAAATGCAGGGAGGTTGGGTCTAAACATCCCCGCGCTGCAGGATCGCCAGCTGCTCACCTCTGATAGACTTCGATCGCGTGCGTGCTCTCTTATCATCATTTTCTAAACTCATCTGGAATGGAAAGAAAAGATAATTGTTGAAAGATAACAAGAAAATCATTGTTAAAGGACAACCTTACTCGTGGTTGCTGCTCTGTGTGAATACCCGAGTGGCAGGGAAATCTTTCCCACGTTTTTGAAGCAGAGGTTTCTTGCGTTGATTTTTATCATTCAACCCACAGTGCTCAAATTTAGCAACCTTAAATTAATTTCCACATCCTGGGACACAACCAGGACTCTCTGCTGGTTGGGTGCCACACAGGGACAGACACCCAGATGTGATGCCCTAAGATAGAACACAGCTATGTCTGAGGTATCACTTATTAAGGCCAGAACTGATCTATCTGGATTTACACCACAGAAGTGCTGTGAGCACCTAGGTGAGTAGCCAGCACATATTCAGAAATCTCTGAATTCGCAGCCTAGCTGATATTGTGCCTGGGAAGGGCGACTTCTCATGTAGTGCCCTAAAGAGCAACCTCTCCTCTCCACTTCAATTTGACACAAAGAGGGTTGCATCTAAATAACCCCTGCAACACAGACATCAAACAGGAGGGTCTGCGGGGAATACGGGCATGAATAAGTAACATCGGGGACTTCAAAGAGCTCAATATTAATTAAACATCACAACATGCCACACGGTAGCGGAAGGCTGAAGTGCAGCCACTTCTGGGGTGCAGCATGGGCTCTGTGTCCCAGCGCCAGGGGCTTTGAAATTGGGTTGTACCCAGGGTGGGAGCAGCAAAAGCTGGAGACTCTACGGTGGGGTAAAGAAACATGGCCAGAAAAAGAGCAATGGGATTTCATTAAACTTGTCAATGAAGTTTCTGAAGTGGTCAAGGAGCCGGTTCTACATCTCAAAATAGATGCTCTTGTGGGCAGGTGCGTTTGGCAGCACATTCCAGGGTTGTGCAGGGGGTTGGAGTGTGAGCAGGGAGGTGGATCAGAGCTTGGTAAGTTGGGGACAAGGCAATTTGTTTTTTATTAGAGTATTATGGCCTGGGACATTTCTTCCTGGGAAAACAGGAAGGAGGAAGAATGCGGTGGGTGAGAAGGACCATTCCCAAGTGGGATTTGCTGTACTAAACACAAATTCTCTTTGACATGTGCTCTTTGGAGCATCCTCAACAAGGTCCATCTGGAGGGGAATCCATCCAGCTCCTGTGGCGTCCCTAAATGACGAGGATCCATGGATAAATCCTCTGGCACCCCCAACGGAGGTGGGACAGCAGTGGATGCTCCCCCTGGTCAAAGGGCAGGAAGGACACGAGGGGACAATGCACCCATGACATGTTCCACCACAGCCCCATATGTGCCTTGAAACCCAGCAGAAGGGGCTGGGGGTCCTCGCCCATCCCTCTCAGAGGATGCACTAATGGTTGGGGACCCTTTTGTCCTCCCTGAGTTTTTGGTGTGGTGGGGAGGGAGGGAGGCTGCTGGGCAGGCAGGGAGAGGGGACAGAGGTCCCAAGGTGATGGGACACCACAGCTGAAAAGGGGAGGGATGACAGCTCCCCAAGTGCTTCTATCCATCCCGCCCTCCAGAAACGCAGCATTAACACACAGTGATTTATGTGATTTGTTAGATGGCGAGATTGGAGAGAAAAAAAAGAAAAATCAAAACCTGGAGCAATTTATGCATCCTGTCAGCATTCAGCTCATGGCACCACGGTGTTGTGCTCCACGTTTATTACAATCTTCCCAATAACACAGCAGACAATTACTATAATTTCTATTTTTAAAGCCCCGGCTCCCTGCGGACCAATGGCTCACGCTTAAAGTGTGGAGAGGAGCAGGTGTCAAAGGGACTTCATTACATTTATGAGCCTTTCAACGCCGGTGCGCACTGAGCGAGCCAGTTAATGCCACCGCCGCACGCCGACAATACGAGTAATACGTTTGATTGCTGGGAGCTGCTTCCAACCAAAATGAATTTCGCAGAAGGCTTTTTCTTTTTTTTTTTTTTCCTAATTTTTTTTTGACAGTTTTCCCAGGGAATTGGCACATGTTGGGCTGGTGCCTTGGCAAGATGGGTTTCCTGCAGATAAATTATTGAAAGTGGCAGAGGAGGGAAGGCTGTGGGAAGCGGAATGGGCACCGCCTGCAACATGCCAGCTCTGGCCAAAATAAGAGGAAAAGGCTGGGACCCTGCAGGGACCGTGGGGGAAAAGTGGAGCAAAACTTCCATTTTCTAAAACCTGCCCTTCAAGGACAGGCAGGTGGGAAGGGCTCAAGCTGCTTGTCTAAAAATGGGAGAGATCCCATTTTATGTCACATTTGTCTTCAAAATATTAGGTATCACATCTGAGCTAACATCCAGAATAAAAAAAAAAAAGCCAAATAAGCTGCCTTGCCTGACCTGCTGTCCAAAGAAGCCTTTTTTACAAAGAAAAAAACTAAACAAAAAAACCACCAACAACATACCAGCCACACACACACATATATATACACACCAAGAAAACCCACAAACTAAATTATTGGGGTTTTTCCCCCATAGAGAAGACCCCATTACTTGGTTAGAGAACCTGACACAGCCGCACCACTGTGTATTTATCCTCTTTCACTTAGAGCACCGAGGGATGGGGTGGGCTCTGCACACCCATACTCTGTTTTCTACCATCAGGCTCATTTTCTCAGCTTAACTCAACAGCAGCATCACCTCAAAAAAAAAAAAAAAAAAAAAAAAAAAAAAAAAAAAATCTTCCTTTCCCACCGAAGTGCAGAAACACCAGGAGAAAGATCCATTTCTGAGCTCAGTCCCTGCTCCTCCCAGGCAACTTAAATTAACTGACGTGGCCATTACAGCCCTTCTGGAGCCTCCGTGGTTATCGGGCTTGGGTGCATGAAGGTTACATGAAACCACTGTCCTTTATTGCTCGCCTCCTTCAGCGAGAAGCCCTCTAGACAGATCGTTTTAATGCGAAATTTCAGGTCACATAGTGCATGTTTGCAGTCTTGGAGACTGAGGGGGGTATTTTCATTTGTTCTCTTCTCTTGCTCGCATAATAACCAGGCTGAGAAGCTGTGTGGATTTCACTCTTATTATTTTAACTCTGAATGGAAAACAAAACAAACTGAAAGGAAACCTGCAAATACATTATTGGTACCAGATGCCCGCCTCAGAGCATGTTAGTCCAGCTAGAAAACACAGAGGTTTATTCTGCACCTTAGTGCTGGATTCTCGGTCACATTAAACCAGAATAAGCCTCTAGCAGAGTTCCTAACCTAACGCCAGGACACAACACAGGGGAAAGGACCCTGTCTCAGGGTGTTTGCTTCAGGATTCAGCTCCAAGCTCTGCCACTGCCAGGCAGGGTAACCTTGGGCACATCACTTCATCTCTGGGTACCTCTTTTTCCCCCCTCTTCTCTCTGAAGTTTGTCCCACACTAAGGAGCCTCCTGACATGACCATAACACAAGCTCAGTTGGTGATGTCCCGTTGCTGCAAATCTAAATCAACGAGGCTCAGACAGATAAACTTGAAAGACACTTTAACCCAAGTTCAATGCGAATTTTAAACAGCCTGCTTCTACAATAACGGTCTTGCTCTGCTGCTGCGATACAGTGCGGGATCTGCAGCTGCAGTTTATGGAGTACCTACAGGGTTGATATTTTCTTCTTTCTTATCTTAATACACATTTATTTTCTGATGGAAGACTGAGGTGCTAACATAAAACCGCTGTTGCCCAGGTGTGCCTGGGCTTTGACAGCTCTATGCAAATAAACCATTAAGGGCCACGCTGAAATTCCCCACGGTCAGCGGTAATACTTTATATGTATTCAAGAGCATCACGGAGCTCAGGGAAAATAAACACGCTGAAAAAGCTTTCAGCTGGACAAAGGGAGGTGAGGATTCAGTGGGAATATTTATTTTATTCTGAAATCAGCAAAGCTTCCATCAGCGCTTATTTGTGGATATAGCAAAATGCCATTTGCAAGAAGCTGTGGCTGAGTTTTAGAGGGACAGACAGAGCCTCTGTGTTTAGTTAAAAAAAACCCAAAACATAAATTTGCCTAGCAGCAAGATGGTCAAGCTCTCACAACCGTGTTTCAAAGCCAGGATGAGGGAGGGGAATGGAGAAGGATGCTGTGTGGGAAACCTTCACCACCAACCACCTCATCCCAGCAAACTCCTTCAAGCTCTCACCAGGAAAGATTACTTTGCTGGTTAATTTGCTGCTTCTCTCCTACACAAGCATCACCTCACCAGTGTGAGACAATGAAAGGAGCAAACCTCAAGGTCCAGCTGGATGTGAACTATGGGGCAAATCACAGCCAGGCAGCAAAACCACCTCTCAGCACCAAATCCATCCTCACCGCCCGGTGGAATGGCCACCCTCGTTTCTTTTGGAGGGTTTTTATTTTCCGCCCCACGAGGAATTTCCCCATTGGCTGCTGCAGGCTGAACATGGGTGGACAGACCCGGATCTGGGTCTCTAAATCTCTCCTCCTGCTCTCTGCAAAGTGCCATGCAGGACGTGAAGAGGGCTTCATCCCACTGGACCTTCTCTAGCTATTAATTTTAAAATAAAAAAATATTAAGGGGTGATGGCGGGAGAAATACTCCTTGATCAAGAATCTCGCTCTACTTTTAAAAAAGGCTCAGTAGCTCCCAGTTGCTATTTTATAACCACACTCTGAGGTTAGGGTTGGGGTTTTTTTCCCTTCTTCCCTTAGGGACTTCCCTGCTGCTTGATTTAAATCCTCCTGACGTTCCACCTATTGTGAGTCCCGTCCTCAGCTGAATAAACTACCGTCTGCCTTTTGCTCTGGCACAGCTTCCAGGAAAGGACACCCTGTGCGATGTTCTCGGGCTCAGAGTTGGGGGGAGGATTTTGCTTTGACATCTCTAGATGCAAAACTGCAGCTTGTACCGACCTCAAATTAAAAACTACAGCTGTGGCGCAAACATCCTCCTGAAGCTGTGCTGTCAGTTTGCATTTACAGAAAGGGTCCAACCCCCACCCAAAAAGGAAAAAAAAAAAAAAAAAAATCCAATGCTGCGAATGAAACACTTACAGAGCACTAACGCTTTGTGGTGATAGCAGAGGCATCCTCCACACGGAGGAAGCGGACCAGAAAAGATGCTCCTGAGCATCACGCCTGACACAGCTGCAGCTGTATCGTGGGCCTGACATTCAAGTATTAGGCTGAGGTGATTTCATATGCGGTAGTTTAAGTTGACATATACTTTCCTCTTGACTGTTTGCAAGCGCTACAGCACACAATCCAAACATCATTTGACGCGCGGAGGGACCTAAGTGGCTCCGTACATGCAAACGGCTCTTACGCCAGAAGAAAAGGGGTAGGGGGAAAAAAAAAAATTGCAGTTCTTCAACCTCATTGTTTTCAAGCTCAGTAATAAGCTGTCTTTTTAATAAGATTATCCTCGAGTGGCACAATGCAAGGCAATGGCTGAAGTGAGCTCTGTGCACATCTCCAAAGAGAACAGCAGCAGCTGGTGCTGATGGCGGGGATGGGACCTGGTAGTCCCATCACCATCAGCCCTACCTGTCCTACCAGCAGCCTACCCGCTAGTTAACAGCACCCTCAGCTAGCTCACCACAGCACAGGAGAAAAACGATCTGGGAGAGAAAGATTCATTTCTCCATCAGCCACCGTGGTCCAGGATGAGCTCAGGCAGGAGTGCCCGTGCGGACAGTCTCACCTCACCCCAGCGCTCGGCAGAGATCTCATTTCAGACCCGTCATGGGAAATTTTATCCTGTGCCTGGGCTTCTTTAGAAGCAAAAAATAAATAAGTAAACGTGCCCTGCATCCCATTGTCCTTCACCGTTGAGCATCCTGTGGATTACGAGCTGTAACTGGCATGAAAAACTACATTTAAATGCAATATGTATTTATGAGCACACACACAAGTGCAAGCGTGCGCACACGATGCAGATCCGAAGGTTAGAGAGGGACTGAGACCTCTCTCTCTGCTGTGAGGTAAGACGGCTGCACACACACAAAATCCAGACCTAAACTATCCTAAGTTCCACCTGGATTTTAGGAAAACGTAGCAGAAAAATAAATGTGACTGCACTGATACGCAGAGAAATATTTTTTAAGTTTGTCTGAATAGATTTAAAGTAACACATGGGGAAAACTGCTCCTAGAGAGCCAGCGATAGCCTTATTGAAGCCGGCCTCTTCCTTCACCTTTCCCATTCAAATTTAATTTGGCTTTTATAACAAAGGACCAGAATTCATCTATCGCTCACTCAGAGCCCTCGGACCATCAGGCTCAGTCTTGCAGCCAAAGATGTGCAGGATCAGGCCCTTGTGCACCCTCAGCATCCCACGCTGGGACTCTTCGTGGACCTGGCTTTGCAGGACCAGCACTGCCACCTCCTAAAGCTGCAGCCCCTCAAGTCCTGCTCCCCCCTAGATACCCCCCACACCTCCTCCTCTTGCCCCCCTCTGTTAAAACACAGATAAGCAGAGCTGGGGGTTGCAAGCAACGGTTAACACGAGCAATGTGCTCAGCAGAAGCAGAGCACTAGATGAGCACCAGGTACTATGAATATTACCTTTTGTAATCATTGCTTTATTAACATACAACAATCTTATTAAATCTAATTTAAGTGCTTATTTGGCAGGTTCAATAGAAAAGCCTTAATTGAGCTCATTTTAAATACAGCAACAACTGCTTACTCTGCCTTCCAAGAAGGTGTGAGCTTTCTGGGCAACACCTGCTTGCAGCTGACAGCTTGTTAGGGAAGAAGGATGGTTTTTAAGGGTGGATTTTTGCTGGTTTGGGGTTTTTCCAGGGCTCGGTTTATTTGGGGATGCAGGAAGAGTCAGTAACATCAGTCACTGAAGAAGAGCTTCCTCCACTGCCCAGGTGGGTCCATCCGCCCATCAGAGATGATGCCTCATTACCGAGGGGCCAAAGCGGGCCAGGAAGTGCCATTTGCGTAACGAGCAGCCCAGTTCTATGCTTAATTAAAGCTTCCTAATCTGCTGGCATTGAATCTGCCGGGAGGTTTGACAGCCTTGGCTAGACCTCTTTCATTAGCCACAGCTGCAGCAGTAACTGAGGGGCTCTGTTGAGCCCCCGGAGTCACCCGGGGTCCCAGGGGGGATGAATGCCTTGCTTGTCTCCTCCAAAGGCACCACGGCTTCACCTGGCGTACGAGGGGCTTCTTCCGACCAGCCGGCGCCTTGGAGAAAGGGCCTATTCTAAGAGGCCTGGGACTGACCTAAATATCCAGATCTGAGCCATCCTTGAAGGATGAGACCGGAGAGGAAGGCGAGGATTTAAATATCTGGACTCAAAGCCAAATCATGACAGCTGGAAGCTTTCTCTTCCCGGATTCACCAAGCAGGAGGTTTGGCTATAGCAAGGAGACAGACTTCCAAGTCCTGCCCATTGCTTTAGGGACTGGAAAGGCTCCATCCCCCCAGGACCACCTGGTCCATAAGGGCTGGAGCAGCACATAGCCTTTGTCCTGGGGCAGAGGGTCACCATACCAAAAAGTTACACGGCCATGGAGGACTGAGGGCTTTCTGCTCACCTTGATGTGTGTGCCGTGCAGGCTGGCAGCTCCCTCACAGCTGCTGATCTTCTCTCCACAGGTCCACCTCTGATTCAGCAGCTCGCCCCGAAACTCATTTTCTGGGGACGGGAAAAGGAACATAGGGTCAGGACACATCGCCAGCCCAGCAGCCCGTCAGCAGCATCAGCCAGAGGCAAAACCACAATATTTATTCCCCGCCTGCTTTATTTAATGGCCACACAAATCCAGCCTGAGGGTCTCCATGCCCTGAGCAGGATCCCAGGGTGACACACCAAGGCCAAGAGCACCAACCATGACGAATTTTGTGTGTGCACCCTCAGCCGAGCCCAAACACTGTGCAACGCTGCTCAGCTTGGTCCTCAGCTGGAAAACCCAGTATTAGCAGTGAGGGTCACTGGTGGGCTGAGCAAAGGGCTTCTTCTTCCTTCCACTCTCTTCTCTTTCCAGAGATTAAGTGAATTTTTAATCTTTCAAAATATTTGCACATCTACAGCAGTGGATGGGACCCATTAACAGGGCATCGCTGAGAGCCAAGTGGAATCCCCACTCGGGTTTCCATGACAACTCTCAGTGACACTGGCATTTTGGGAATGTGTCATTACAAGGATATGTAGTGAAAGTACAAAATGGGAATCTTGAAGTTAAGGCTCCCTGACACACAGCTGCTTTGCGCACAAGGGAGAGCAGGCAGAGAGGAGCCTGCATCTGAAGAGAAAATTATGGGAAATATGTCCTTTACAAGCAGATTCTTGAAACTTTCCCTTCACCTCGTACAACTTCAAACATCTCCATGGGTCCAGCACCAGCCCTGCCGCACACAGCTGGATCTGCAGCAGCTGTTGTGGTGCAGGAGCTACTGGCACAGCTTCCCCTCCCACACTGTTATTGCTCATGGTGATGAGATTAAGAGCTTTTTCCCCCAGACTGGCCTCTGGCTCCCCAGTGTCACAGCTCACCTTGGCAAACCCTTGTCGCTTTGGGCGCCGGCGCCGTGAGCATTCCCCTCACATCTCTAATTGTGGCTCCCTCTGGCACTGAGTATTGAATAATTTACTGCCTGTTCTCCAAGTCTTGCTCCATGCATTTTCTACCACCCATGCAAAAGAAAGAGGAAAGCATCCCCCACAAGGACGCATGTAAGGAGCTACATGCTTGCCGGCACGCTCATTCATTTCAGGATGCTAATAGCCCGGGGAATAGCTCAGGGCAGAGGTTTCGTTTCCTCTGCTGAACAGACTGCCATGCTTTCTTGACTTGATGTTTCTATTGTTGGGGTGATGTCAAAGGCATGGAAAGTAGGGAGAAGGTCTCACACACGCTAAAGGAAACCTGCCCAAGGTGGGTGTTGCCAGCAATGGACACCAGCCAAGCAACTTTAGAACTGCTCTGCCACAAAGCAGCTTTTAGGAGAACGCACAGAAAAGAGCTGGGGAATTTATTCCTCCCCTGCCTGTGTCTGTTCTCTATCTGCAAGACATTAAGGAACAACCAGCATGTCTCACAGCGCTCTTGTAAGAATGGGTACATTGAAAGACTGGGAAAATTCAATCCTATGATGACATACAATCCAAGTTAGTGCCTAAGACAGGTAACCGTGAAAGTCACCTTCACGTATTTGTCCCGAGACAGAGCTGTTCGGAAGTCAGGACAGCAGCTGGGGGGATTATTCTAGCTTTCACAGGAGAAACATCTGTTTTGGAGACTCTACTGCAAACCCTGTCTGAAGCATTGTGTTCCAGTCTGGATCCACAGGAAAGGCACAGGGCTTGGAAACAAAATCCAAGAGTTGTTGAAACGTTATTCTGCTTTGGAGAAGCTCCGAGGAAAGGGAGCAGAGAGGCACAGATGGCCAGGCAGATGATGACGACCAAGTGAAATGTGGGAAAGAAGCTAGAAAGGGACAGAAGAAAGAAGAACAGAGAGGAAAAACACATCAAAAAAGGAAAAATAAAGATGTTTCTATAGCACATTCATAGGACAGTACAGCCTGCCTGCTTATCTGAAGCATTTCCCTGAACATCCTTCTCCCAAGCAGCATGTTTTAAAGCAGGAACACGCTCTCTGGTATGCAGTGGGTGCAGAAGCAGAGAGTTAAACCATAGAAACAATAGATAACCCCAAAGAAAGCTCAGAAGAGTTTTGAAAGGTTGAGAGGTCACAAGATTCAACCCTGAGGAGGAAAAAATAGCAAAACACACACACTTCTGCTCTTTGGGCCAGTTTTGCTCACATGTGCCTAAGTCACAGGCTAAGGGTGAGCTCTAGAGGCTGCTGTGGTAAATCTGGCCCAAGACGACAGCTTGTCCTTGTCACGGGCCCTGTTCCAACTTCCTGTGTCTTCATCCCGCTGAGCAAGAGGAGGGGAAGGGGCTGCGTGTTGGAGTGATGAGCCTTGGCCAGGCTGAGGGTGCATTTGCCACTCCAGCTCAGTGCCCTCCTGCCTGTTCCTGTCCCCTGCCCAGCCCGGGTCCAATGGCCAAGGCGGCTCCATCAACATACGAATCACATTTCCTCCGCTCTGTGCTGCTTAAATGCATCTGCTCTCCGGAGGGGATCAGCTTGCACTGCTGGCTGTGCCCTTTCCACCTCATCTCCAGACCCTGCATTCAGCAGAAATGCAGCTCACCGGTGATGTGAAGGACACGTCATTTAACCCCTCCCTGGACCACCCAGGAGATGCAGAATATTGGCTTAAATGCAAAATTTTGCCCATGGGAAGCAGATCCTGGAGGGAACAGCATGTCCTGATGTCCCCTCCTGGCACTGAGCTGGGACAGGCAAAGCACAGAGCCAGGAGCACTCGCTTCCACTCCCTCTTGAAAAATAACCCAGATGCTCAGCTGGTCTGATAGATCGATGCCTGGTGTTCCCATCCCAAAGGGAATCACCAGCTTTCCCCCACCTGCTCCATTCTCAGTTCCCACCACACATTGGGGTCCCTCGTTTGTTCCCTATCAACATTTCTGACAATCTACCACCAAAACATCAGTGTACCCTCTCCCAAATGAGGTTCATTCCCAAACCTTGTATATATTTGTCCCCTTCTCTCCTTCACAAATATCTGCAGAGAAAGGGTCAGCTGCGAACCGAAGCACTGCGAGTTGCGCAGAATCTTGGCATGAAAGAGCAAGTTCTGTGAATCCTTTGGGTCACTCTCATCAAGCCCAAACAAGAAAACCTGGAAACCTGGGAGGGAGACCACACACAATTCTAAGTGTTAATCAGACTTACTTTCCATTCCCAAATTGAGAAGAAAGCATTGATTTCCCAGAAAAAAAAAAAAAAATTAAACCCTCTAAAGAACGGCAGAAGGTTCTCCCAAAAGCAAAACAAATAAACCTCAAAGGAAGCTTTGGATGCAGAAGGTGAATAGAAATCGAGGCAGGACGCTGCAGGAGGGGCTGCCTGGGTGGCAGCCGGTCCCACATGTCCTTATGGGGAGCCCTGCTTGCAGGCTGCCCCCAAATCTCTGCAGACATTACATCTGCTATAGCACCGTGATGGGGTGAGAGACAGGTTCCGTGGAGAAAAGATGGGAGGTGAAGGCTTTGTTTCCTCATAAAATGTGTCACTGCATATCTAAACTGAAAGACTAGAAGAAAAACATATCAATCTTCATTTGCTCCCCCAAGTGCAAGAAAAGAAAAAGGAAGAGAGTACAATTTTTCTTCATCTTTGTTCAGGCACATTTTTCACAGGGAGGGTGAACCCTGCGTTAACAAGGCAGCAACGTGCTGAGAGCAGGCTGGGACCTTCTGTGTCCCACCGGACAGCACAGGCTCCCCATCCAGAGCAAACACAGCAGCAACATCAGGGACATATTCATTAAAGAAAAAAAAAAAATCCCAAATCCAAATTTTGCATCTTTGCTAAGCTGCAAAAGCCACCCACGGGCCCCTCCGCCCCCTTGCTGGCCAACACCTCTGCATTTTGCAGGGCATCACCCGCACAAGCAGCTCTCCAGGGCCACCAGCCATCACCAGGAGAACACCGAGAACTGAATTTTCTTGTCCCCAAACCCACAGTGCAGCGAGGGCTTCTCTTCCTGCAGGCAACACGAGTCTTACATTTGATTAAGGCTTCAGTCTCACAAATGAGCTGCACCACTGAGCCCCCTTGCAAAGCCCCAGGACCCAGCACAGCCCATCCCAGTCTGACGCAGCACTAATTGCCTCCCACACTGGTTGCCCCCAGCCCTTGCCAAGAAAAGGCTCCTCCAAACCCATACTCTGCACAAGCCCCTGCCAGTTCAGCCTTCACACTCACAGGAGTGCAGCAGCGATGCATCAGGGTGCTTTTTTTCAAGGAAGATGAATGAAAACCTCCATAACGATCAAAATACACTGGAAAAGTAGAACCCAGCTACTTTAGCAATTCTTCTCTGATGCCAGGAGTGTTGGTTTAACCGCCTCTCAGGGCACAGAAATACTGTCTATTCAACACAATTATTGCTGTTTTCTGCGGCACGGCTATGTTCAGTGCTTTAAATTTAGCTTCCCAAACATGCATTTAATTTAAGATCTAATACTGGATGTTAATTGTATATTGCACAGTAAATGACTGATCATTAAAACATATTAATTGAGGTTTAACAGCTGTATAATAGATATTACATCTCATACTTAGCAAATATGATTTAATAATCAGTTAGGATGGGATGTATGGATGGGAGACATAGCAAGGCCAGCTAGATTGCAGGTTGTTCTTTGTTGTTTGTTTGCTGACCTAAAGATACCTTTCTTCTGCATTTTTGCAAAGCAGCTGGGCAAGCACCAAGCAGATGTTGAACTTTGACGCTCTCACCTGGGGATCTCGCCTAGACAAGCCGCAAAGAGCTTATGATCTCTATAAAAGGAGAAGTGTGGAAACTGTGAGCAGTTTCCTCCTTTCTAGTGCTTTCGCTGCCAAATGGACACTTGCAGCACGATGTGCGTTGCAAACCCACTAAGTGACCAGCTCAGCCCCAGCACAACTCAGAGGAGTTTGTTACCAACACCCAAGTACAGCCCCGCTCAGCTCTGCGGGTCTGTGGGGCACAGAGGAGAGAGGAGCACCGGGGTTTCCATCTGGCTATGCAAAAGGTCACCAACATTTCATCCTGTGTCACCCAGCACTGCCGGGTGGTACAGGAGGAGCTGGAGCCCTCAGTGCAGCTACGATGCAAAAGGCAGCAAATGAGGCTGCAGGCTCTCCTCATTAACAGCAGTATTCATGCTCCAGTGTTCATGGCCAGTTAATAAGACTCTTTATTAGAGTCTTTTCTTCTACACAGTGTCAGAAGGACACTACGCAGCGCTGCAGAAGATATAAAAGGCGGTTTTCCCCTTCCATCCTTGCATCACTTGTGTACTCTTCAACAGAGGAACAAATGCTGCATGCCCACATTAGCACTGTTGTCTGTGCATTGTTCTTAAGTATATTGATCAAAAAGAATAAAGAGTGAACATTGTCCAACATCCCATCCTCCCCCAGCTCCTTGGGGGAGCTGTCAAAATGCAAAGCTGCTCCAAGCCTGGCAAGCAGGACCACCAACACGAGGGAAAACAAAGCCACGAGGTTCTCCACTGGAGAACCCCTTTGGGGTTTCTAAGGCCCAGGGCAACATCAAGGCTTGGAAAATCTCTCAGCCGATGCTGATCCGCTTCAAGATGAGAGCAAGAGCTGAGCCATGGGCATCTCTGTCTCCTGCCTTTGCCCTGCCAGCCACTAAGAGCTGCCCAAAGTGTGTCTTTTCCTAATGCTATAGCAGGAACTTTGTACAAGCCTGCTGATTAATTCCTTTCCAAACATACCTGAGCCTGAATAAAATATATAAAAATATTTATCTTTATATATTTATATATTTTTAATATATATTTATATTTTTATACATATGTCAAGCAAGCCCTGGCTTATCATGAGTGCCAGCATCCCCTCCTCTGCCAGACTTATCCACCGCACAGACAGCTCCTGTCGCTGGTTCCATCTCCAGCATCCATCCTTCAGTGCACGCAGAGGGACTCTGCTCAGCAACACTCCTCGGCTCGTGCCCAGCACGGGTGCAAGCAGCGTATAACGGGTCAGGCACGCGGGAGAGTATCTCCGAGAAACGGGATGTTGCTTCTTGCACATTTTCCTCATTATTTTGTTCTAATTTGGCTTTCCCGGTACCTTCTCTATTCGACAAAAGCCAAATGCAAACCGCGTCCCTTAATCTCTGAAACAGCAGCTCACTGCTGAGAAAATAATATAGATGTAACTTCCAGCATCACACACTTTCTTTTCCATTTATATGCAAATGCCGACCTTTCACCCAAGCTGTCTCAAAGAAGTATTTCCTTAAAAATGCAAATAGCATGTTGCAGGCAGTTACTCTGGCTGAGTCTTTCTTATATTATTATTATTATTTCTTTTAACCTTACCAGCACTGTAAAACACAACTGCTAAACTGCACCCCAGTAATAATTACTTTTCCTACCAAATTGAAAGCCTCTGTGGAGCCGATGTGTCGAAACACCAGCAGGAGCATTCAGCACAGATAAATTTTTAGAGATGGCTTTGGATAAGCCTGTCCTGGACCAGGGCGAAGGAAGCAGCTCCGAGACGTGTTGCTGCCGAAGGCAACGAGGTGATGGTTCAAGGTGAGGTTACAAGAGCATTTTCTGTCTTAAACCCTTCCTGTGGTGCTGCTGAAACACAGAACCCTCAGGAAGGGGAAAATAACCTGCAAAACCTGGGGAGGTTTGACAGCCTGTGTCCAAGCTGCTCCATCAGCAGTTTGGAAACTGGGAGAGAAGAGGAAGAGCAAGTCCGGGCGTTGTGCCTGCGGAGGGGGAGACAAGGCTGTGTCTGGCGGGGAAGCCAAATATATAAAGTAAAGGTAATAAATGAGGTCCTTCACACAGAGAAATAGCAAGTGAGAAAAGCTCCAGACGGCCTTGCTGGAACAGGGCAACACATCGTTCAGCTCAGTACCTGTTTCTGAGCAGCAAATATAGATTTTTTCCATCATGTAGGGACTAAAAAAACCAGGTGAGATATGAACTGATATTTCCTCTGTCATTTCAGTCATCTACAGATTTAGCTCTCAATGACTCTTCAGTTCTTTCTGGGCTCCAGACCTTCGGAGATGCCCCAGTGTTGACTGTCACAGCCCAGGTGAATTGGAATCTGCCCTGGGACCTTACCCTTGCCAAAAAACAAAACAAAAAACCCACAAAAAATGACAACAAACAAAAAGAAAAAAAAAAGAAAAAAAAAAAAGATAAAATTGCAAAACCCCACATTGCTGCTGCCCCAAACTGGGCACACCGAGGTGTTCGAGGAACACAAACCCTTTTGCCCTCAGCACAGGACTGGGGCCCAGTACCTGCTTGAGCAAACAATGTTGATTTTTCTGGATGGAGATTTCTGCCATGTGTGACACCAGGTCATGCAGAGGATGGAGAAGCTGCCTGGAAAAGCCAGGGAAGATGCTGGCAGCACTTCTGACGCAGAGTTGGATGACTAAGTGGGCTCCTTCCCAGCTGCCAGCTTGTCTTTATGATATTAAGCTTTTCCTCTCTGCTGCCGTATAAGAAGTGAAAAGTTGACACGTAAGCATGTGTCACACGGAGTCAGAGAGACAGAAGCAATAAGGCATAAAAGGAGGTGAGATCATCGTGTGGCAACAGCTCCCCAGGGGTCGGAGGCAGTGCTGCACGGTGCCCGCCGGCTCGCAGCCCCCCGTAACCCCCAGAGCATCCCCTCTTGCATCATGGGCTCGGCACCCCCAAACCAAAGCCCATTTCCACACCAAACCTCCTGGACCAGGGGCACACCTGGGGTGTCATACACGAAACAAGGCGATGGAGCCGACCCTTCCAATGTCTTTATCCAAAAGGAGCCCCCGTCACAGTGCACGGCTCTGCCAGCCCTAATGTCATGGCCCCCCGGGATTATCACCGCTGAATGGGGTGGCTGCTGTGCACCACTCGCTTGAAAAGAAGGAGAATAGTCAAATACGTTAAGTTTATAGCCCTGCTGGCACCACTCTTAGCACTCCTGCGGACCCCGTGTAATTGAAATTAGAGGCAAGTTATACCTTTCTGTATCTCCTACGGCAGCCTGCGCTTGCTTGTGAATACGAAGTGGGAACAATGAGGCAGAGGGACAAGGCAGCAGCTGGGTGCCCATGGGCTCCCGGAGCAGCTTTCATCCAGCCTCTTGCACAGGCTGAACCCCCTGGGCTGCAGCAGTTTTACTCCAAAGCTGAGTCAGGAGAAGGGAAACCCCAAGCGATGCATTTGGTCCGTAGAACCCCCAACCCAGAATTAGCTCATATCCTCTAACTGGGAAGTTTAATTCTCCTCCAAACCTTTATTTTCCCAGTGCTCCCCTCTCGGATGGGGTGTTCTTGCTCTCCTCAGCAACGCTTCCTGCTTGGGGATGCAGCCGATCCACCAGAGCCGCTTTGCTGGCCCAGCAGCGACCGGCATCCCCGGCAGCCAGGAGGGAGCTGAAAGTTTCTCAGGGATGCAGGAGAGGAGCTGACAACCCTGTGCTCCTCCAAGACACTGCAGGCAAAATTAACTGTTTAGACTATCATTTTTCTTAAAGTAGCAACATTGCTCCCAGGCACTTTTTTTTAGTAAAAAACCAGAGCAGCTCTCTCCAGAAGGCTATTAATCCTCTCCTGTCACTTGCGTTCTTGGAGAGAGCGTTTCTCTGGGCAAAAGCAGCTAGTTGCTCGCTGACTAATTACATCAAAATATTTAGGGCAACAGACAAACCTTTAACTCCACTTGCCAGAAGCTCGTGAGATGCAAAGCTTCAGAATTGTGAAGGAGAAACGTACGTATCAGCAGGAGAACCTGGGACTCCAGACTCGCTCATGGCCACATCATTTTTCAAAGGAACAAACTTTCCTTCCTCTCTGCAGGGCCACTCGTGTTGGGCTAACTTTGCCCAAGATAACCTTACTCAGAATATCCCCCACTCGAGGTTCTTTTTGGTTGGAAAAGACCCTCAAGATCATCAAGTCCAACTGTTAACCCAACACTGGCACTAAACCGTGTCACTAAGAGCCTCATCTCCACGTCTTTTAAACACCTCCAGAGATGGTGATTGTATTTTTTATAAATAAAGATTTTTTGCCTTTTCCAGGGAAGGGAATTAATTTATTTTCTCTCATTCCTATGCAGGTGTACGGGGTTTGGGTACAGAGTGAGGACTGGACTCACATACCCAAAGGAAGGCTCTTGCTAAGGCTTTGAGCCCCATCACAAGAAAGTTTTCAGAATGTCTTGGCTGAAATCAAGCAACTCCTCTCAAAGCCCATCTGACACCTTCTCCTCTCCCAGCAGCAGCCTCTCCTTGGGACATGGCTTGGCAGACCAGAACCAAAACTCTCACTGGACGTCCAGCCATCAGGGTTTGGGCTCTGATTTACTTTACATCCCATCACCCCACATCACCTGTACAGCCAGAATGGGAAAAGCCAGTGCTGAAAGAGGAAAGCCAAATTTTGCATTCAGGTGCTAAACCTGATGTTCTTCCAAGGGGATTTAGATGTCCGAGTGCCAAAACAAGCAATTCAAACACCAGCTGTGGCCCCAAACTCACAGTGACCGGAAAGACACCCCCTTCCACCCCTCAGAGCTGCCTGTCCCCATCCAGGGAACAGCAGGGACAGGGAAAGGTGACAGATTCTGGCTCCAAAACATAGGTTAACCCAAGGCAGCTGCCGGGAAGGCTTCTCTGACCCACAGGGTGTTTCTCCACACAGGTAATGGGGTACTCATCACTAAACTTAATGAGCCACACTCAGGGAGCCCAGCGACAAGAACAAGGCAGAGTTATTGTACATAAAACTGTTGGTTTCAAGGAACTGTTTAAAAAAAAGGAATTCAAAAGTGCTCAGAGTATCACGTACAGATTTTGCCAGCAATACATTGGTTTTTAAATACTATGTGCATGAAAGCTTCCCCAGAGCCACCTCTTCTACCTTATAACAACATTCACCAGGGGATCCTCCTAATGTGGGGTTTGAATACGTTGCTGTTGAACACACCTGACTCCTCAGCTCACAGAGAGTGTTCAGGTAAACACACCCATGAGCTGCTGCTCAAATGGCAATTACAGTCCTCAGCATCGATTGGAAAGTTCTGATCGCGCCCACAAGAAGCGAGAGGCTTCCCCAAAATCAGCACAGACCTGGCTTGCGGATGCTGTCCCAGGGAGAGCCACGCACTTGCCAAATGGTTCCAAGCAAAGGAACGATGAAACCCAGGTCTCTACCGCAGTGTATATTTAATTAGAGGAAAGGCAGCTTACGCAGCAGTTTCAGAAACATATTGTCTTACAGCATATTGGATATTTGTATCTTAACAGCTCAACATCGATTTCTTTTATGTAACGGAAGAGGTGGGGAAGAGAACTGTGTGCCCTAAGTTGTGTTAGCTCCAAAGAGACGCCTGTACCGCTTGGACTAATGTTTAGAGTAATCAAAGGCGTGAACTCATGTATTATGTATGGGAACGAGAGTTTTCAGTCTTCTGCAAAGAGGAATCTCCAGCGTTTGGTATTTTGTTAGCAGGCTGGCACCATATGGCTCTCCCCTGCTGATATTCTTTCACACCAGAACTTTATGTTCAGATGCTTTAGTTAATATTTTACCCAGCAAGCATAAACAAGATGCAAAGATTGCAGTCGACAGCAACCTTCTCTCAAACCATATACCCACGTTAACAGTGAAGGCTTCTTTCAGCAAGTAGTTTACCAAACACATGCCTGCCTTCCTTTTTTTTTTTGTTCTTTTTTATCTTAAGGGTCCAAGCTGGCCATTTGCTTTAATTGCCTCAGCCTCAAATAAAACACAAGCAGTGAACCCACGCAGGTTGTTTTCACTCCCTTTCTACTCAGTTTTCTGGCTGGTCCAAGGCAGCACTGGATGCACACAGGTGCTGCACAAATACAAATTCTTATTTACGTGCAATTCAAGGCTGCATCTCTGCTTGGTTTCCATTTCAGCCTAGTTATTATCTCAGGGAGGTAAAGCTGCCTCTTCTCCACTACTGAAGCAGGGATGGAACACCTGACAAAGCTCAGAGCCCGCAGGGAACCATCACCTGAGCTCCAACAGTCCAACCTGACCACACAAGAGCAACCACATGGAGTATCCAACTTGAGGGGCTTCACCAAGACTGGCGTTTCCCCCAAGTCAGACATATAATCACTTTGGAAAACTCCAGCTTAGACATTTGGCTCTAAATATTACATTTAGATTTTCTCCACTCCCCTCCACCCTTCAATACTATTCTTTAATATTCTTAAAACAAATAAGACCTAACAGATGTCTTTCAGCCTGCACTCTTATTAATGAGAATATTGTAAGAATGGAAATCAGGTCACAAATGTTTAATACTTTGTTTTAAAAGTCTTCAGCTTCTTTAAAGAGTTCCACTAATCCCGACATGACAGATGTACAAGGCAGTTTTGCTTGGGGCAGATTAAAATGCTCGCTCTGATTTGCTCTTTCATTTGGTCTGATTAAAATAACATTGCAATTTTTTTTAATGTGCTGACTTCAAAATAAAAAAGGAAATAATAAAAAGTGACCAGTAAAGGCCAGCAGGATCACAATAAAAGCAAATTTATTGTTGTTAAGATAAAAAAGCAAGACAAAAGGAACTGAGGGACAGCCAGCCCATGCCCAGGTTAGCGTTAAATCTCTGTGTTAAAGATAAAAGGGGGACCTTTCCAAACTATGTTTTTCCATTTGAAAGTGTTTATTAATCTATTCTCTCTGAAGCAAAAAGTTCAATGAAAGACAAAGATCAAAAGTATTTTAATTCAGGTGAAAATTGTGGTTTATCCTTTAAAAAAAAAAAAAAGAAAAGAAAAGAAAAGCAGAGTGTTACAGAGTGGGTCACTTCATTATTCTGCTGTAAGACTGACACTTGCTGGGAACACCCTGTTGGCAGGACAAAGTGGTCTCAGCCACCCTTTCCCCAACTAAACTGCACCCGGAAATTCTCTGTTTCCTTTCCTGACCCCCTTTCACACCAGACCACCCTTCCCAGGACAAGTTTTCGCAGCTAACTTTATTTCCTCACTGCTGGAAAACACACCAGCATCCAAATCACGACTGACAGCATGCACAGCAATGGATGCCCCGGGATGCTTCGGTGGGATCGCAGTGGAGCAGGGAAGCTGGATGGAGCCCTGGTTGCACTCACAGCCCATCTCCTCTCCCCATGCTCATCCATAAATCAGCCAGAGCCACCAGAGCTTTTTCCCTCTTGGCTCTGCACAAAAGCAGCCACAGCTCCCAGTGTCGGGTCCCTCCAGGGTGTTGCTGGACCAGTTTCACACAGGCACTGGACAGACGTATTGCTTTACAAAGAAGCCAGCGATGTTCAAAATTAAACACCTGAAAAGCAAACATTGCCCTCCCACCTCTGAAGGGAGCAAAAGGGATGCCCCAGCCCTGCTCTGTGCCATTACTCTTGACCTTGCTCCCAGATTCCAGAGCAGAAATCTCAAGTAAATTCATTTCACTCTAAAAGCAAGGTGGTTTGGGGCATTTCTCCCATCCCAGAAACTTTTTGTAGCGTGTGCTTATCACCAAGCTTCTCTATTCACACCATGTTCTCCTCTCTAAGGATTAGGTGGTGGGCCAAGTTTCTACTTTGGCAAAGGTAAACAGGCTCAGCAACTTCTGCCCTGACAAACCTCTAGAAATACCTGGGAACTGAGAAGATGGGTAGAAGTTAATCCCAGCCTGCTAGTCCCTACCACACCACTGCTGTAGGGCTCTCTCCCCAAAAGACAAACAACCCTGGGGTCCGTTATCCTCCCTCCTGGGTGTCAGCATCCTTGTCTGCACAGCCAGAGAGTAAACAGCATTTGCACAACAAATAACTCAGAGCGAGGACTTCTTAGGGAAAGAAAAGTAACACATGGTGGTGTATTCCTAGCTCTAAGTTTACAGCGTGGATCCTCCACCCTCAGCTCCCATGTACGAGAAAGGAGAACAGCTACAAATTGGTGATGGGCATGTCCTTTGTTATTAAGAAAACAGCTCGAGCAACACCACCGTACAGCTTACAGCTGTAAAACTAGGTCCTTTCCATTTACAAACTGACACATACACAGAAAAAGCAAAGGGGAGACCGGGTCTTGCCCCCTGCTTTGCCATTAAATTCTCGTGTCTGACTTCCCAGTGGTGAAGCGAAGCGATGCTTCCCCTCCCACCCCCGTTTCCCTCCCCTGCCCACGGCTGATTTCATGTCTTCTGGGAAGCCCAGCCCAGCTGCGGCGACTTCCCCCGCATACTCCGGCCTTTCCTGTAAACTTGACACTTCCCCTCATCACTCAGCTCTTGGAGGGGCAAAGAGTCTCCCCAAACCTTCGAGTGGGGTGGATAGCAGCACCGCTTGCAAAATAAGAACCCGCAAGTTGCAAAAAGAGTGCTCTATCCCTCACTGGACAGGGAGCTAGTGACAAATTTTGCGTTGCACCTCCTTATTTTTTCAAGCTCAGGAGCGTGAATTCGCTCTCCTCAAGTCCTGGTGCAAAACCACGGTAGGATCTGGGGGAAGGAGAAGAGTTTCTATTCCTGAGCACCCAAAGCTGTGTAAATCAGTCTGTTTAGGGTGTATTGCTGACTTAGGGTGCACTGCTCCCCCCAAAGCCCAAGATGAGCAGCATGCCCTAACAAGAAGCCAAGTTTGGAGGCAGCCGCTCAAAGCGAAGGCTTCCGCGGGGGCGGAAGGAGGAGTGCGGGGGAGTTTAGCGCTGTCTGATAAAATGGCAGCTGCTCTGACGCCAAGCTACGTCTTGCTAAGCCAGCCCTGCCCTCATCATCTGACTGCCGGGAACGGGGGCCGCTCCGCTGCCGGCCCCCCCGGGGACTCCGAGGGACGGGGGGCGCAGAGCCGGAGCTTCGTCTGCCCACCCCCAGCTTCGGATTGTTAGGGAAAGTCGCGGCCCATCAGGGTTAGTCGCCGGCCTAATGACTTCCCCCAGCCCGCGGCTGGAAGGCGCCGGGGTTCGCCGTGTGCCCCCCCGGGGCCATTAACCGACACAGCCCGGCTCTACAAAACAAAAGCTGGGGGAGGCATGGGGGCCGCTGCCCCGACCCCTGGGCTGCTCTCCGCCTGCTCTGTGTCCTCCCTGCTTTGGGGACACGGAGGAGCCTGGAGGCAAAGGGAGCAGGCACCGACTAGCCACACGGCGGGGCGGGGGGGGAGGGAAGAAAGGGGGAGGCGAGGGGACACCCCCGTCCCGAAGCCACCAACGCCTCCCTCAGCAGCGACCGTCAGCACCGTCCCGAGGCGGGACGCCCCCCCGGCCGGGCCAAGCCCCGGCATCTCCCTTGCAGGGGAGCCCAGGAGGGTGCGGGAGCTGCATTCCTGGCTCTCCTGCGGTTCGAGCTGCCCCCGCTGTCCCCTCTCCCCCCGAGGGCTGGGACGGGGAGCGGAGGTCGGATTCACGGCCCCTTGTTCGGGGTTGCGCAGGGGACAAGCGGCTCTGCCCGCCCACACGCCTCCTCGATGAGACCCCCGGGAAGTTGCCGCCCACCCCCGGGGAGACGGTGCCCCCGCCGTACCGGTGCCTCGGGCCAGACCCGGACCCGCCGCTCCGGGATACACGGACCCCATCTCCGCCGGGATAACAAGGGGCAGCTCCCGTCTGCTTTATGTGAAGGGATAAACTCAACTTTCTGGAGGACTTTTCCGACACTTCTAGCCTTTGGGATCCTACAGACCCCTTAAACCACTTGCAAAAAAACCCCAAAAAACCAACAACAAGCAAACAAAAAACCACGCAAGCAAAAAGTTATCCTTGTTCTTCCCGGGGCAGGAGAAAGAGGGGAAAAAAGGAGAGAGAGAAGGCAGCTTTGAGAGAGAAAGAGCTAAAGGGGACAAGTCGTGCCCGGGCTTCTCGAGCCGCAGCAGCAGGCGATGGTTTGCGCTTTGCAACATGCGCCTGCTCCAATCTGCGCCGCTCGGGAACAATAAACAGGATCATACAAAGAAGTGGAAAGGCGGCATCTTTGCTTCTGGTTTCTATGACAGCATCAGAGACAAACCAACTATAAACTCTAATTCCTGTATTCCTCCTCCCCTCCCCAACTCCCTTTTGTCTGCCATTAATTAAAGTGGCCATATGGAAAAGACTGATAATAACAGCAGATGAGCCAACGAGAGAGAGGGAAAGGGAAAGAAAAGAAAAATAATAAAAGTAGCGGCAGCGCAATGGCGAGGATTTATCCTGAGCTTTTTGCACTTGTTTTCAGCGGCTGCTCGGGGCGAGGGGGCTCAACAATAGCGGGAGGAGAGCGGAGCGGTCGAGCCCCCTCCTCTGCCCCGGCAGCCGGGCTCCGGGGGGGCTTCTCACTCCAGGCCTTCTGCTCCGAAGGGGCTGATCCCCAAGACTTGCCTCTTTGTGTAAGGGACGTTGGGAGGGTGCTTCGGGGCTGCCTCCTCGGGGAAAGTCCGTCCTACCTACCGGCAAACTGCGCCCCAAACTCAGCCTAACTCGCCGGGGTCGATCGCAGTGCAAGCACATCCTCAGGCACCAGCCCTCCTCCCAAATTACCCACAATACAACAACAACAAACAAACTTTGCTAAAATTGATAGAGAGATTAGCCAAGCAAAGCCTCTTCCGAGCTAGCTAAAAATAAGAACCCGCAGATTTCTGTCGTGGTCAATGTATAGAGAGAAATCCACAAACATGGCACACTTCCCTTGTTCCTCACTGCTATAAATAGAGAACTCTCAAGCAGTCAATGTGGGGGAGTGGGAAGGAAAAAAAAAAAAAAAAAGAAAGAAAAGTGTGCCAGTGGCAAGAGTGAGCACCCGGCGGGCGACTTGCGGGGGCAAACGCCAGCGCTCCGCACCCGTAGCCATCGGCCCCCCCGCCGGGGCGCGCAGCTCCCCAAAGACCCAGGAATGAGAAACTGCAGACTCGGGCTGGACTTTTTGTAGAAAGGGGGTAGGGGTAGCGGGGGATAGAGCCCAGAGAGGGACGCGCGGAGCCCCTGTCCCCGCACCGCGGGCGCGCATCGCCATCAGCACCTCCGAGAGCTCCGCGGCCGCGGAAACTCCTCCCGGCGCCCCGGAGCGTCTTCTGCTAAAACCGCACACGGTTCCCTCCGGATAAACATCCACCGATCTCGCGGTCCACAAACCCGGCAAGCATCCTCTTCCAGAAATATTCAGAAAGTTTCCTGGTCGAATGCGATGTTGTGCCTTTTTTTTTTTTTTTTAATAGATCTCTTCCTTTCTCGGCTTATTCAACCTCTTTTCAGTCAGAAGCATAACATGTCCACTAGCGTCTCGCAGACAGAGAGAGAGTGAGCGAGCAAAGATGGACCTAAGAGCATGATGATCATCATAAAAATCCCCTCGGTTCTCCAGTGCAATTTTCAAAACAACAACCCAGCCTTGGTGCTCTAAAGGCGAAACGCCTGCGTCTGTTTACATCAACTGTGTGCTCCGAAAGCCTTTCCCCTCTGTCTCAATCCAAGGGAGGGGGAGAAGGAAAAGAGAAGGAAAAAAAAAAAAAAAAAAAAGAGACACAGGGAAAAAAAAAAAGAAAATAAAAAAGCCAGCATTATCTGCCTTTGTCAGCGAAAGAACATAATATTGACTTACCTTTCCCCACAGCTATTGTCTGCCCCTTTGCAAAATGACATCACGGAAACCAATCATGAAATTTGCATGGGGGAGGTTGTGGGGGGAGAGTTCTTGGAGGGCAGCCCACTTCCCTACACCAGTAACACGCGTGTAAGACGGGTTGTTGGTTTCAATTAAATATCTGATACTCCTTAGTGTGTGAACTCTTAAGCCTGCTAAAGGCAATGTCTCATTTACTTAATGACCGCTCTCATTAATGGAAATGGCACAGAGGGGGCTTGCTGCGCCTTCCCTTTGTAAATACACTACCCATGAACCCTTGGGGTTGCAATATATCTGTTTACTCTCTGAGGTGAAATAAATTTACAGTATAGCATCAAAAAGAGAGAGAGAGAGAGAGAGATGGAGCTGCTGACTTGAGTGCACGGAGAGCTGGGGCTCTCCCAGCCCTGCCAGCCCCTCTCGCCGAGCCCCCCCCCTCCCCGAGCCCTAGCAGAAGGTGATTTTCCCCGAGTTAATTCATAATTAATATGCACGAGGCTCGGGGCCCCTTTGATAGCAGCAACACAAAAGGACGGCGAGCGCGACAAGCGCCGTGCCGTGTCCCCCCCCCCGCGCATCCCAACGCGTGGTACGGCCCAATAATTCCTAATAGCAGCAAGCAGCGAGTGACAGATGCCCTGGGTTAGCACAGCTCCAGCGAAAGTACTTTACAATATTTATTGGTGGTTAGGAAGATGACCTATCACCATAAAGAACAGACTGGGAAATTTATCGCCTCTATGAACCTGGAAGTATTGCATATTAACTGATATACATATTCAAAAGCGAGCAGTTAAAAGGTGTATAAATATTTTTTTTCCTCTCCTTAAAAAAAAAAAAAAAGACAACGTATTCCCAGCAGACATTGCCTCGTCCCGCAAAGGACGGATCATAGCTCAGGCAGTTACATTTGGGCTTCGTGATGGGAAGGAGAATAACACAAGGATAAGTCCTAAAAGAAAACGGTGACTACAATAGTTTGGGGATTGTTTCTAAGTGAGAAAAGTGTGTGTTCTTCCATTTCCTCCCAGGAAGAGCCGCACTCTCCAGGAGCCAGCAGCATCTTTACTTGGAAATACTTCTGTTTGGTGGACATCTGCCCACCCCGGGAGGAAAAAGTCCTCGCCGAGCTGGAGGCTCTGGGGAGGACCTCGGCTCCATGCAACAGGAAGGGCATTAGCACCGTCGTCACCCGCCAGACGGGAGCATCAGCACTGGGATTGCAAATTTTCGGAAATAGCGGGGGAAAACCCAGGCATGCTGCAGCCCCCTGGGGCGGGGGGGTGTCATCTTTCTACCCAGCACTTTTTCCCACACTGTCACGCCATCCCCAGCATCTCCGGGACGACTGAGACTTTATTGTCATCTTAATGAACATTTCCGAAAAGACACACTAGCTCACAAATGGATGGAAACCCCAGGAGCCTTCACAGAGCAGAGGCAGAGGCTGGCATGGAAAGTTGAATCCTGCGGCAAACTCCAGCTCCAGAGCTGCGGGAGCCCAAACCATTCCTCCCCAGCTCCCCACCACCCCGGCAAGGTTCGGAGCAGACAGGAAGGGGGAAAACCCTCTTGAGCCGCCCAAAGTTTCAGCCCATGCCCATTATTAGCTCTGCCAGACACACGCCTGGCAGCGGGGGCTCGAGTGGGCACTAGACACAACCCTATCTCACCCACGGACTGTTACAGGGGCACAAGGCAGGGACGAGTGATTCAGTTTCTCATTTCATGCATTTTATGGAGGACAGGATAACAGACATACGAATTTTAAACTGTTTGGGCTGCTTCGGAGATTCTTACAATGCCCATTTCCACAGCTTGCAAGCCTGGTGTGCTCCTAAACCATTAACAGAAAGGAGGTATTCAGCAGAGAGTACTCCTGAAAAGCCATTTTCTGTCTCCTTTGGACACACCACGAAGACAGGGATATTTTACATCCTAAACCTTTGGCATTCAGAAATTCTATTAAACTCTTATCTGCAGGCAGCAGGCCTGGTGCTACACGGCATCTCCATTGTTCTGCACCCGCGATAGAATCAAAGGGAAAGACGGGAGGACTCAGCTCCTCTCCCCTCACAAAGCTGCCTAGTCCTCTCCACCACTATTTCATTTAGAGACATAATGCTAAAACTTGAGAAAAAAAAAAAAAGGACAACAGATGGGCTAGAAGGCAGGAGGGGACTGTGTTTACTTGCATGTGTTTCCACATAAATTTGTGTCCACCCACACTATACGTATATGAACACAGACAAATATGCAAACATACCTGTGCCTGTGAGTGTTTTATTATTGCCATTGTTGCATTTAATAATACACAATGCACCGAGGAGCCCTAAGGCAGCTCACAGCTTTGATACCATTCTACTAAGCTCTACGTTGCAAGAGGGTGTTTGGCTTTCTTTGTTCCCAAACTCCCCAAACTTCCCCCTTCCCTCCAAACCTCCCCAAACGCTGGGAACAAGCAGCTCCTGACCCGCAGCTACTAATGACCACCCACAACTCCAGCAGCCGCAAGAATCCCCATCTCGCAGCCCCCAAATCCCTCCCCACCCCCTGAATCTCTCCGGGTCAGACTGGCCAGCAGCAAACTCCCCCAAAAAACACGCTGGAGGAGCCCACAGAGGGACGCGAGGCCACGCGTGAGCGCAGCGGCCGGTCAGCACCACGGCGCTGGACAGCTCCGCCCGCTCCCGCTTTTCAACCCGTTTGATCCTTTTTAGGCATTTTTCGATTCCGCCCCCCCAAGCTTTACAGAGTCACTTTACAGCTGTTTTCAGGGAGGAAATAATGATCGCGCATTCCCAGGTCTGAAAGAGCTGAGGCTTCCCGAAAGGGAGCCGTACAGCACAGAGGGATAAAATAAATATTCACATATTTTCACTTTTGGAGCGGTGGTTGAGTCGAGTGCTCCAAGGGTCCCTCCGTGTGTATCGACTGCAGGAGCAAAAGGATTGTAAAAAAGTAGATTCTCTTCATGCCATCTCCCGTGCATTATTTTTTTTAAACACCTTACTATGCTCATGTTTTCAGATCAAGCGTTTCAAGTTTGAGATTTTTTTTTTTTTAAGTAAACCTGATTTTGCTTGTGTAAATACAAACTTAAAACTACTGTGCTGCATTTTGTGTTCTTCTTTGAGTCCATTTCAAAGTAAATGAGATCTCAAACTTTATGCATTTGTAATTGGCACCAACTTCTCCGGTTACCAGCTGGGGGTGAAAGATTTTTTTTTCCCCCTTGTTTCTTTCTGAAAGCTTCTATGCAGATGGGCTGGCTGCCTTAATGCCTCAGACTACAATTAGTGCTGTTGTATGCCGAATAGAAATGGCCAGCATTAATATTGTATATGGAACAGCTGAAGGGTTGAGAAGAAACCTGCCCACTACAGGCCCCTGGCAGATGGAACAACATGCACAGGCACAAAAAAAACTTTTAATAACCCTTTGCTCTCCCCTTCTTCCCGATTTGGGCGGTTCCTTCCTGAAGAGGCAATGCCTTTGTCTAACCCAAATCTCGAGCTCTTTTTTTTTTTTCTTTTTTTTTTCCCCGAAGAACAACAATTGGAGCAATCACCATCTTTTGCAAAAGGGCACCTCACATAATCCCCCAAACTTTCTCCTTTTGTGTTTTGTGCCTCGGTTAATGCAGGCACTGAAACACACCCAGCTGAACAGGCACGAACTAACTTTTTATTTAATAACACCCCACCTCGCCCTTTTATTATCCAGCAATTTGCAAAAAAAAAAAAAAAAACCAAACCTGCAAAAGCAACCCAAACGCCACGCTCCCCGCCCCCCCAGCAGAACTGTGACCAGAAGTGGCAGAAAACAGGATTTTCTCTCTCCCTCCTCGTCCTTTGTAATCAGGTGAAACCCGCGATAGTGGGGACAAAGCCCCTCCGGTGCCTCGGAGCAGCAGCACCGGGGGCCGCGCATTACCCCCCCGCACTCACAGCCCGGGGTGGGGGGGGAAGGAAACCAGCACCTCACTTGCTAAACGCAAACACGGGAAACCCGCGCTCTGAAACGCCCTCGGGGAACCGCTTTACCCCACGGGAAGATAAACACCTTAAAACAACAGGATAGTTTGTGGGTCCGCGATCTCGCCTCCCCCGGCCGACCGACCAAGCCCCTTTGCCAAGGCGTGGCGTGGGCAGAGTTAAGCTGCTCAAGTGCTCTAGAGGAGAAACGAGGGGAGGCACTGAGGAACCCACCCCTCCACACACACTCACAACCCCCCTATCCACCGGCGAACCGCTACGAACCGAGGAAAGTCCCGCAGAGCTTCATCCTTGCCGGGTGTCGGTGGCTGCCTTGGCTCGGGGCGATGCGGGGGGAGCCCGGGGGGAGCCGGGAGGGAGCGGAGCCGCCGCGGGGTTTTACTCCATCATCCCTGGGAAAAGTTGCCGTCCGGAGCAAAACTTATGGGCGGCGGCGGCCAATGGGACCTCGGCGCAAAATCACTGCAGCGCACTCGGCGGCCAATCCGCGGGGGCCCCGCACAATGGCTCTGGTGTGTGTGTCCCCTCTGCCCCGGGGATACTTTTCCCTCCCCCCAACCCCTCCTGGCTGGGCAGGAGAGGAGAAGATAGGAAGGGAATCCGTCCTCCCCAGTGGTCGGGGTCTCAGTGCCTCAGTTCTGCCTTTAATTAGGATAGAGATGAAATGACACATGCAGATCCCAGTGGAGGGGTGGACGGGCTAGAATCCTCCCTTACTTCCAGGCCAAGCATCCCCAGGGAGCCCCATCCACCTCCACTATGTCAGAGTAACCCCAAAAGACACTGTTTCTGCTTGTGAAGTGACAGTCCCCCCAGCTCACCCAGGGGACAGGGGTAACATGGGCTGGCAGGGCTCTGGGCAGCCCAGCGGTCAGGGAACTGGACCCCTTACATGTCCCAGTCTGTTTAACATTCACGAGGCTAATGATGGCCACAGACAGCTCGTTTGGTGCTTTGGACAAACCCAGGGTGTATGGGAGAACGGAAAAGGGGGAATTGCTTCTGGGAGAGATCCGGAATGGAAGAGGATGGGATGTCCCTCTGCCTCAAAGGACAGATGGCAACATTGGACTGAACTGATCCCAGCTGGAGAGAACTGGCTATGGGCCAGTGAGGAACAGTCTCACTGGCCTCCCAGATGGAAAAGCAGGGAAATAGCAGGAAATAATAATAATAATAATAATAATAATAATAATAATAATAATAATAATAATAGAAAACTAACCAGGATTGCAATTACTATGTATGATACCACCAAACTTTGTTACCCCACTGGCTTGGAGGGTAAAGTGCCTTCCGTGTGTTGCATCACCCACTGCACTCTGCTCATTATCCGAGATGAAAACGGGGCCAGCTCCTTCTGTGGGTCAGCCCTGGCCTTCAGAGGTGAAAGTGCCATTTCTGAAAGTGGGAGAGAGGAGGAACTGCCTGGCAAAAAGCCTGATTGTCAGTGTGAAAACTCAGCATCCTGACCTGGGTGGGTAAATAAGTGCATTTGCAGAGAGAGGGCAAGCCCACCCAAGCCTCAGCTCCAGTAATTTGGGAAAGGGGAAAAGCCTGTGCTTGGAGGGACAGGTGGCACCCATAATAAAGAGCCCTGGACAAAGCTGATATTAACTGAAGGAGAGTTGAATGCAATTTATCTCAGCAGGGCATGCCTGTATATTTGGGTAATTTTTTTGTTTTATGAACATAAGGGGGATGCAGTTGGAATAAAGGTTGGCAAAGAATGCAGAACAAGAGGCTAATTCACTCTTTGGTACAAGATCTCAGGCTGATCTCTTTGTTGAATATATCTAACTCCTTAATCCAGATTTCTTTGAAGGCAGAGAGCTGGAAGGAGGAATAGGGAGGAACAGCTTTGCTGGGTTGAGGCAGGGCATGTGTAAATATCAAAGTGCCCCTCTTCTTCTGTGCTCTCATCATGGTATTCTGCTGGTCTCAGGGAGGGCTAAGAAAATCATGATAGCAATAATCATTATCAACATCACTGGATTGATTGAAAGTCAGGAGTTTAAGTTGAATTAAAAGTGTCACTGTTGAATAGGTGGGCTTTTTTTTTTTTTTTTTTTTTGAGATCCTTACTCTTAGAAGGACCTGGGTAAGCCGTGCTTAGCTGCGCCGGTTCACTCATCCAGACTGGATACAGCTCAGGAAAGGAGCTGGAACTGGTTCCCCCGTACAGCTACATCTAATGGTGCAGATCTCCCGGCAGAAGGGCTGTGAGGCAGCCTGTTTGGGGACTGGCACCTCTTCCATCTTTGAATTAGCAGTTCTGTCTTTGCAGAATATTCTGTGCTTTATTGTCCCTTCAATCCTCACCTTGGAAGATGAGAGGTGACATTGCGGAGAGCTCTGTGCTTGGAAAATTACTTTCAGAATTACGTTCTGGCAATTTGAAACTTTCGCTCTCTCATCTTCAGCCTCTTGGGGCTTTAATGGGAGAGACAGCAAAGTGCCTGTTCCTCCTCCTCTCTTTTCTTTTCCTTCCCTGTTCTCCTGGAGCTGCAGCAGCTGGGATTCAGCAAGGTCACTTCACTCCATTGCTTCCTGCAAGCAGGAGATCTCAAATTAAGGGGTGTTGGGAGCAGCCTGTTGAGATGAAACAGCCTTCGCTCAGCTCTAGTAAGCAAGGGAAGGAAACCCATTCACAGCAGCTCCAGACCGTCCCACCTTCCCTTTGCATTAGTGAGGGAAAAGGTAAAGACATAGAGGAGCAAAAAGCAGAGGAAAATTAATCCATCCTTGAGCTGGAAGCTGCTGTGAGGGAGCCCCAAAGTGTTATTAGCAGGCCTTGTGGCTGCAGCTGCCTTGTCCACTCATTGGTGTTTTCATCAACACCTCACCCCGGTTCTCTTTTTGCCCCAAATTCCCTGCTTCCCTGGCAAGACAGAGCTGGCCCTGGCTCCCTCCACCCTCTGCTCTCAGGGCACAGTGCAAAAATGTGGGAGCTTCTCCCGTTGGACTCTGGGCTTGCCAGATCCTCTGCCCAGGTGCCACTGGCTTCAGTCCTGTGCAGGCATTAAGAGAAGCAGATTCAACCCTGGAGCTGAAAAGAACATAAACAGGAATGGAGAAAAATCACAGGAATTCCACTGAGATCTGGGTGGTTCCCTGCCATGGGTCCTGGGAAGCCACGTGGCTTGTGTAGAAAAAGACCAAAGGAAATATCGTCCTTTTGTAGGCTCTGATTTCTGCTGATGCACTGCCAGAAGCTGTGTGTGTTTATTCCATGTGTGCAGTTTTACATCTGAAAAAAAATAAAACCACAATCCACAGGACGTTTCACTGTGCACCACACCACCACCTTACAAACAGCCTGTGTTACACCTTCCTCCTCCTTAAACAGGTCCCCCGGTCCACAGCAGCCCTGGCTTTTTCACAAAAAAAAAAAGGGGGATATTTCCAATTATCTGTTGACTGTTTGCTTCTGTCTTAAATCTCTTCCTCCAGCATCTCTGTCATCTCCGCGCGAGGGAAAGCCGGAGAAGGAATATGCAGATATTGTCAAGCTCAACTTGATAGGTACTGTCAAAACTGCCAGAGTGTGGTGACAATAAACATTTTAGCTGGCTAACAATTTGCTGCAAAAAGAGTTGACCCTGAAATCAAGTTCTGCTGTAATGAACACTTTGTCTCTAAATATTTGCATTTTTGCTGACAAGGTTCACTCTCCAGGAGATTTCCTCCGCCCATGAGCAATCTGCCTTCAGACGAGATGGAGGATGGATGCGGTTTCCTGAGCCAGTTCGTTATCTGGTGTGCGGGAGGGACGTTCACGTGCCCCAAATCAGCAGAGCCACCTTGGATGGGGGAGTGCCTGACCAGGGGAGCTGCTCAGCTCCAGGGTGTTGCTCGCCCTCATTGACAAGCCGCATTTTCTGTTAGATTCTGCATAGCAGTGCAGTGCTGACAACACAAAACTGAAAGCAATTCTTAGCCTCGTTTAACAGATGGGGAAATTGAGGCATGTGGTGATTCAGGACCATATTTGACTGTCTTTGCTGAGTCAGCCTGTTATCTGGGGCTGCCCCAACCCGCGGAGCTGCTGCACTGAATCTTCTTCCACCCTCTTCAAAGTGGCAAGTGATTTGACCAAGGTTACACAGGCAGTCGGTGGCAGAGCTAAGAGCAAAGTATCACCTTCCTTAGCTGACACTCCAAAAGCCCAACTGGCTCCACTGTATCAAAGAAAGTTTCTTCATTTTCCCTCTGACACTTGGCTTCTCTATTTTGAGTAAAAGGTGCTCAGAGCACACCCTGCCTCTTACAGCATCTCCTAGCAGTTCTTGCCAGACTGGGGCTGTGATTTGCTTGAGATCCCTAAATTCTTACACAAATCCACAATACATTGTAATAAAACTTCTTGCTGCTGGAGGAAATGGGGGGCGGGGGGGGAAGAAAGAAAGAATTCTTACAGGTTTACAAAAAGGACATAAAGGGAAGAAAAGCCCAGCTTATTTCATTTTTACCTTCCTTTCCTGTCCCTGCTGTAATGAAAGGCAGATTTCACAAGCAAAGTGTTGCCATTTTTGCTGAAGATGAATTCACAGTTTTGGCCAGAGCGTGGTTTTGGTTTTTTGTTTGTTTGTTTTCTCCCTATTCATGACAGAAAGCTGTTGCATTTCTGGTAGCACTGTGCCTTGGGCTCCCACCTCGATGCTCTCTGGCTCTGATGTCCCACGTGTCTCCATCTTCAGGTAGATGTCCTAAGGTTACTCCTATTTTTCCTCTCTATTATAAAATCTGGGAGCTACTGGGGAGAAAAAAATCCTGGTTGAAGGTTATAAGCTGAGTTCTCCAATTCACCATTGACTCCAAAGAGATGATTTTCTCCTTTTCCTCCTTCTTCCCCTCGCTCCCTCCACTCTGGCACAGGACAATTACCACAGCTCCAAGACACACACACCGCGAGGCCCTTTGCCAGCTGAGCCATTTCACCCTGTCCTCTCTGCAAACGTGCTGGGAAGCCCAGAAAGCACAAGGGATGGATAATTACCAGTCCCAGCACTGTGATGATAATTAATACTCTGCTAAAAGGAGCACTTGTCAGGTCAGGGAGGAGAAGGAGGGATGGGAAAGCAAATAGGCAAAGCTAAAACCTGAGCAAAGGTTTGGGGTGAGGACGGGGCTGAGGGCAAAGGGGCAGGGAGTGCAGATGTCCAGGGCAATGAGGATGGGCTCTGTGCTCATCCACAGGCTGTTGGAGAGGAAAGCGGGTGTTCCACACCCATCAAGGGGCTGTCGGGGAGCTTTACTGCTCATAATTTCACAGGAGCCCTCCTCCCATCCCCCCTTCATCACTAAGGAGCTGAGAGCCAGCAAAAGCCCCCCAGTCCTCTTGACCAGAAAAACACTTTGCTTTGGGTCAGCCCCCGTCTGCCAGCCAGGTTTCTGCCTTGAGTGGGAGTATTGCAGAAAAGGCCATTTGTATTTTTCCCTATTTTGATGACTGCAGCTCCTCTTTGGTTATTTCGGCTCCTCAGATGCATTTGCCCAGGAATCTGCATCTTGCTGCTCATGTGTCACAGGGTCTGGAGGTGATTTCTGCTCCTCTATTGCTCACGTTTAACAGAAAAATCTCTTCCCTGGGAAAAAAGTACTGTTCTATGTTCCTCTTGAAAAAAAAAAAAAAAAGTTATTTAGGAAACAACTTGGATTCCCAAGCCAAATTAACTCCATCCCTGAGTGAACATCCCGCAGACCTCACATCGGAAAAGTGGGATCTTCCAACAAGTAAGAGCATCTGCTCATCCCCTTCGTGCACACAGAGAGCTCCTCGTCCCCCGTCCTCTCTTCACAAGCTTTCTGAATTGAAGACTGACTTCATCATTTTGGGGACATCAGAGTCCACCTTTTAATTGAAGTTGTAGAAGGAAATGTAGAAGAAATATAAATAATTCAGCAGTATCAATGGGGATCTTGAAACTTAAACTTCATAAATCTAAACTCAATAAATCTGAACAAGGTGAAGCATAAAAAAGGGTGATAGCCAGGGAAATGTGGGCTTGGGTCTTTCCTCCAGCAGAGGCTTCTGGACAGCCTTGGGCAAACGGGTTTGTTCTTCTCTCCCGTCATGTCATCACCTGAATGGTCAGCAAAATGCCCCCATATATGCTGCATATCAGCCTGCTTGCAACGACAGAGTTAAAGCCAAAAAGGCAACCCAGAACCCATGGTAAAGGGTGAGAGAAACAGAGAGGCTCTGGCAAGGGAGAACAATATGTTTCCAGACAAGATTTAAAAAAGAAATGTTATGTTAATTCTAATTTGGCGTCATACTGTCATAACACCATCAAAATGACATGCTGTCACCACTAATATGACTGTTTAGGGAATATGCAACGTGAACAAAAAAGCAATTCGCTCAGAAACAAGCTGGGATGAGTCTATATAGTAAGAAAACAGAAATATGCTGTAATCCAAGGGAGAACCAGATGAATGCTCAGCATTTTCTGCTGACAGTGATGCAGACGGGGACCAGAAGCTCTGAACAGAACTTGCTCCTTGTTTTCCATGGCCTCTCGGCCTTCACTGGGATAATCTGCTCATAAGAGAGAAACAGTTTAAGGACAGCTGTTCCGGCATTAATTAAAAACCCCTACAGTCCTTTCATAATAAACCCACTTTTCTTCTAAGTTCTTCTCCCTGGATTTGTTTTAATACCTGTCCCTAATTAAGCCCAGTGAGAGGAATTCACTACTTCAAATGAGTTAAAACCAGATGTTCTCAAGGCACCTGAATCTGAAGAAACTTATTTGTGAAGTCCATGAATTAAGAGGGGACATTTTCAAGCTGATCACCTCCTTTTGATTAACGCAAATGAGGTGCTCTACCGGTGCTGAGTTAAAAATTGTTGTACTTGCTTTTCCGGGTAATTTGGAGAGATTTCAGCTATTAGGGTGCTTAATAGCCACATTAAAGACTGCAGACCTGATAGTGCATTTAGGCTGAGTCCTTTAAAAAGGAATTTCAGCCTCACATCACCTGAAGATGCTCCTCTCCACGGATGGCTATGGAAACACGCTGCCCAACAGTGCTGACAGCAGCTTGTTGACCAACAAAATCCTGGCACGAGCCCCGTGTATCAGCCATAGCAACCGGGCTGCCAGCACGGCAATGGCAGCTGTTCCACACAGAAAAACGCTCTTAAAAATATCCCGGCTGAAAACCATTAAAGAAAATAAAAATAGAAAAGATACAAGCAAATGAGGCTGCATGTGAAATAGATCCCGGGAAGTATGTTAGGTGCATTTATAACTCTAGCCTGCCCCAAATTTTCCTGGGCTTTTAACCCTACGCTTCTTCACTATGAGCAATCCAATTTTTTTTTGAACAGAAAATGTAAAATTTTCCTGCTTTTAATAACTCTTGCTGATGTGATCAAAATTGAGAGCTGGGTTGTAGCAGATTAAGCCAAATCATTGGTATCTGCTGATCTCCTGGGCTTGCACAGCCCTTGTTCCCAGCACCAGTTTTCCTCCTTTAGCCCCTGCCAGCTCCATTGGCTGCAGAATTAGACCAGGGAGTGTGAAGGGAGATGCCAGTTGCCTCGCTCCTCCCAATAAGTCTGATTGGAAAATGGCTTGGACCCTTTCTGAGGGGCATCTTTAATGATAATTTCATACCTCCTGTCAGAGTCTGCAGAAGAAGTGATCAATCAATGAGGGGTGATGTGCCAGGACGGAGCGTAAGCTCCTCAAAAGCTGCCCCTCAACCCCAGCTGAGCCTTGAGTGAGCTAAATCCATCCCCGGTGCCAGCCCAGTGAAGCACACAATTACATGAGGAAGATTTTGGTCTGTGCTGTCTGGTTATGTCAGACCACCGCACCAGGAGCTGGAGAGATCGCAGCCAAGAATTTGTTTATGGAAGAATGAAAAACTGCCCTGTTCCATCTCTTCCTTCCCACCTGATGGGTTTTATCTCTTAAAACCTGAAAAATAAAGCAGAAAGATTTGCTCCAAGAGCTTTGGCCCAGGAGCCGGTTTTCTCATGTTGCTAACAACCGAGCATTTAAAAAATAAAACGAGCCAAGGTTTTGCCATCCAGGATGAATTACCTGTGTTACGGGTAATGGGCACGGTGGTAGGCTGGGTTCTGCTGCAGCTGGGCATTTGCCATGTTTTCCTAGAAAAGCTCTCCTTGTAACATTAATTCTGAACAACAGAGATGGAATGAAATGTACCTTTGAAACCAAGCCACGAGGCAGAGAGCAATATTTAGCTCTCCTCTCCCAGGGGTCTCACCTGGGTTGGCACTGGTTTAAAGATGTTAGAATGGGATTAGGGTGCTGAATCAGATATTTTATTAGTTACAGGAGCCCATTTTCCTTGCTAAATAATTGAATGCATGTGCTTAAGGCAGAAGTCTAGGCTGGTGAAAGGAGGTTCGTGAAAGTCCAGGTTGAGCTTTCAGAGAGGGTCAGATGGAGTTTGCAGCTTCGATCTATCTGCAAAGACACCTGGTTTTCCTGTCATCTGGAGTGGACACCGCATGTTACTGTGAACATCAGTTCATGTTTTTTTTCTGACAAGGATTTACATGAGGAGATAAAGAGCTACAAAATTTCTTTGGAGGAAATTGTTTTTCCTCTAAAGAAGAAAACAGGAGTTGAACTTGTGTCTTCATAAGGGTTTGTTTGTTTGTTTGTTTGTTGGCCAAATCTCTGTCTAGGGTGAGAACTCAAAGGTCTGCTTAGGTTCAGGTCTTTGTGTGGCGTTAGCCAGTCCAGGGAAAGAAAAAGCTGAGAAACTTGCAGAGAAACCATTCTTAAGATTTTTTTCAACTCTTCTGCAGATTTAATAAATTAAAATACTTCTGCAAACACTTTGAAGCTTATTCATCTTTGATAACACTTGGTACCTTATCATTTCTAACTGAGCTACAGAGAAAAACACATTATTATGAATTTTGTGGTAGATCCTCCAATTTATCAACCTAAAAAGATTTCAAAGCAATAGAGGCTTTCTCTATAAGTTAATATGTCATACGCTATTTATCACCCATGGTTTGCTGAGTCTGCATTCCTAATCAATGATTTGATAACTTGAGTTACTGAACACTGAAAGATTATATCCATGTAAAGGAAGGGATGTGACCAAAGCAGTTTCCACCTCCAGGAGGGGACACCAGGCACCTTGGTCACCCAAGATGTCCTGCACATGTGGGTGCATTGGCCAGTGATGCGCACCAATGTTAACCATAATTCCCTTACCTGAGCAAGCACTAATCTCGCAAAAATCCAAAGAAGCAGACACTAAAATACCCCAGGACCCAGTTGATCATGGAAAACCTCCAGTTTCCAAGACATATAATTCCATTCTGCCCCCTTCAGCTCTCCCCAGGGCCAGGGCAGAGATGTCCCTCCTTGCAGCCACTCATCATGTCCCCACCCGGGCGATGTCACGCTGGTTTCTGCCACCTGCCATGCTGTGTCCCAGAGGCGCTGCCTCCGCTGCAGGTGAATAATGACAGTGTATATAGGGTGTTATTGGCACTGGGAGGCTGAACATCACTAAATAAATGTAATGAATATATACGATTTCATTTCTACCCCCCCAGACGCATTTCTACACTTTCATTTGATCTCGTTGATGCACTGCAGCCTCGCTCCATATAACCCACATGACCTCCACATGCTTCAGAGTGGAGCTGGGAGACTTGGCAGGTAGGAGTTTCACGTGAAAGAGACTCCGGCACCGCATATGAGTGAACAGGTGGCCAGCAAAGTTGTACATCCCACTGCACACCTGACCTGATAGCTAACGGAGCTGCAGCATCCCATTCCGTCCCATCTCATCCTCATCCCCATCCCATCCGCAGCCTGGACACCTCTGTGCATGCACACGACTGCTCATGCTGCATGCTGTATGTGTCCTGCAGCAGTGCAGACCCAGAAACATGAGAACAGGCAGGACAAGTGTTTCCAGGCACATTTACTGACTCTGGGGAGGGTCAGGGATGCTCACCGGATGGGCGCTGCCTCCACCTCGGCAGAGGAAACCCATCTTTCACCCCATGATGGATTCACTCCTGTGACCCAGCGAGCGGAGGTCAGAAGGCTCTGACAGAAAACAAATGAGAAATGGCATCTTTCAGAAATTCCTACAGTAACTTCTTTCCTCTCCATCCATGGCATCCCTCCCCAGAACCACCATGGAGCAACTGGGCAGAGAAACACCATTCCCAGCCTGGGTGCCACTGGGGTGTCTCCCTGGGGGTCCCCGTTACTTGCTCTTGGCCATCTCCTCCCAACTTTACACGTTATTGGGGCAATGACATGTAAAACCCCCCTACCGGCATCCCACATCTCCCCTGCTCTGGCTCCCGCTGCTCCTGCGAGCAGCAAGTTACATCTGAAATAAAACGGAGGCATTAAAAATGACTTTGTCCGGAAGCAGAGGATTTGTGTGGTCTTGTTTATGTCCCGCTGTCAAAGCCCACGTTCCCTCCTGTCTCCTTTGGAGATGCACTTGAGGTTACTCATCTCAGCGATCTGTTATGGGTCCCCATCCCGAATCCTGGCTTGGGAACCCCTAAACCTGAGGCAGCCTGTGGGTCCAAATCATCTGAGCTCCCTTCCCCAAATCCCTCCCATTTGCTTTCCAAAATGTCCCCAGTCAGGAGGGTGAATGTGTTTAGGGTCATGGTAATTTATTGTATCCGTTTCTGACGAGGACAGTACACCGTCAGTCAGAAAGCAGGGAAAGAAATGAATTAGCTGGATTAGTTTTCTTCACCGCTTAATTGTTCCAGAGAGGCTGAGTTCTGGGGAGGGTGATGAATCATTGTTTATGAAATATTTCTTCCAAGAAGATGATAAGAAAAAATACATTTATAATTTATTGCAACCTCTTGCTTTCTCAGGGAACATCAGCCAAAGGAGGAAAGTTCCTCCCTCCCCTGTTCGCCTTCCTTCAGTTCATTATCGCTCTCATCTCTCATACCCTCTTCTCACCCTTTGAATATTACATCTCCTCCCATTTGTGTGCGGAGGTGTAGCTGCATACGGGGACGGGGGGGAAGTCAGCGGGGAGACTGGGAAAAATCGTCACATATTTCAGGCTGGCTCTATTTAAATGAGTTTGGGATTGTGCTTCTCCGGAGCAGATGGCCCTGGAGATAATGATGCCTGAGCAGCGGAGGCTGGAGCCCCTCTCTCCTGTTGCCATGGCAGGCCACAGGGCTGAAATGGATTCTGCTTATTAAATTTGCGAGCTCTTATGTACTCGGGATGAATGGTGTTCAGTCATAAAGAGGCCCAACCTCCTAATGTCGCTGGATAGTTTTATCTTAGAAAGCCAGGCACTCTCACTCCGCCAGACGAGAGTCTCGTTAACCTATTAACAGCAGCCCTGAGGAGTTCAGCCCACGGGGGCTTTGAGCGGCGTGTTTCCAGGAACATGCTGAACATCCCTGTGGTGTGAAAAACCCCGAGTGAGGGCGGTCGATCAACGATCGGCACAAAAAAGGGGAAAGTTTCACTCAACCCCCGTGTTTCCAACACGTGTTTGCATGCGATCTAACGCAACAGAGCCCACTGGAGACTCCAGCACTGTCATTAGCTCCGATATGAATGTTAACAAGAGTCTGGGGTTCACCCAGGTCAGTGAGGCTTGCACAGGGTCTGATTTGCAATATAACCTCTGCTTTTTAAATCAAGATAACATAGAAGTATGTGTGATGCTGCCTTGGAGCCATAGCAAGAACTTGGCAGGACAGAGATCACAGCTCATGATAGAAATTGCAGGAGGAGAAAATGAAAAGCTTTGATATTTAGAGGACAAATTTCTTTAAAAAAAAAATAAGAGAGAGAGAAAGAAACAAAAAATCAAAGATAAGATTGGTGTTTCTTTCTTTTCTGACTTTCTTGTAAGATCAGTCTTAGATAACGTTCACATAGTAACAACACTCCTCTGTGAGACCCAAGACATTGCAGATTAAATAGAACAAGCTGAAATGCTTTACCTGAAAACTTCCTTTCTACAGAAAATTGTGGGTTTGTTTCAAGTAAATATTTGTTTGTCTGTTCCCGACACGACAGACAAATCTGGCTTTTTCCAGAGCATTGGAAATGGGTGTTTCCTCCTGCTAGCCCTTCCGCCCAACTCTTCCACCCAGGTTTGCTTCAGATGACGTGGTAAGACTTCAAGAATTATAACTTTTTTATCAGTATAAGAGCAAGTTCACAGATATTTCAAGGTGTAGCATGGTTTGGATTTTGTTTTCCACTGTAATTCTTCATAGAGCCGCCTTTCAGAAACACGCCACTGGTTTGGAAGAATGGAAATTTGATATGCAGTGAGACAACGCATGTTACATTATAATGCAGTTAACTTTGATTAACCAGGGGTTGGTAAAATAGCACTGCACTATATTTAGTTTCACATCACATTTTTTTACAAGATATTATGCAAATTTTTGCACAAGTCTTGCAACCCAACTCTATTTTCTTCCCTGCTTGGGGGGAATCTGCATTCCTGCATGGCCAACAAAAGCCCACCTGTCCATGCTGTGCTGGGTGCTTTCCCCGCTCTGGCAGCATCCACCTGCCCAGCCAACCCTGTGGCATGAAATAATCACACCGAAGATTGTCAGAACTGGGCTTTTTTCCCCCAGGACTGACATGGAGCTGAGGACTCTGCTTGGTGCAAGTCTTATCACTCCAAGAGAAGATGCAAGAGACCAAACGTCTACAAATACCTCCACGACCTAGTGATGAGCTTGGTACAATCTGTAGCTGTACAGCTGGTGGGAGATTTTATAAGGGAAATATTTCCCCTCATCATCACTGGAAAATGTTGATTTGTTGAAAAGTGAAGCATTCATGGACTGGAATTTGGGGTTGCATGTCTTTTTCTCCCACAAGAGCCTGCCCTTTTTGAGTCTTGGGGCATCTTGGCAGGTCACTGCACAGTCACACAGAAGGGGCTGGGAATGGTCTAAAAACTCCTCCTTGGCTTCCAAAAGCTCAGTCACAACTATGTAAAAGACAGTCATTGCACAGGGTTGATGCAAATAGCCACCTGTATTGTGGAAAGATCATCCTAGCCTCTGTAAATGAAGCACAAAAGTCAAATCCAGCCAAATATCTTGGCATCCAATTCTCCCACCTTCCTGATCTTAAGGTTAATATTCTTAATGAAATAGTGGCAAAAGGGAGGTTCATAAGAATTTCATTCACTTGGCAAAGCCAACTGAATATTTAGATTTAACACTCCTATTTATTTCAGTGAGTGCTGAGTATCTACGTCCTGCAGCTGGCTTTGGAAATTGTGGTCTCATCCAGGGACTCTGGGCATCTCCCCTGTCAGCTGCTGGCCTCAGAGCAACTTCTGCAGTATCTGCATCTTTAAGCTGAGTTTACGTGAAATCTAAGCCTCACTCAACATCAGCTATTTATAATAGGAGGCTCTGCAGACCGAAGAAGCAGAAACACATGCCCAGATTTCCACAGAGCTCCCAAAATACAGCCCCAGCAATAGTGAGTAGATATAATTCCAGTTTTCCAAGGCTGGTTGGAAGTGCTGGTGAGGTGTTTACGCATTTACTGGTTTGCAGCCGTGTCCTCCAGCAGCTCTCCTGACCTGGGCTGGCCACCGAAGCTGGGCTGGAGGCCAGCTGCACGGATGCGTTGGGTGTTAGCCTGCATAAGCCTGCTCTGACATCCATGTACGTATAGTCTGTGAGACTTATCCAGGGTCACCTTGGGAGGCTGTGTCTTGGGAACCAGGTCTCTTGTGCACCAGGTTGGTGCTCCCAGCCCTGACCCGCTGCCCTCTTTGTTCTGAAATCCCCATCGGTGGGGAAGCCAGAGGAGAGGACAAGGCAAAATGCTCTGGGGCAGCTGCCTACGAGTGCGGACCATAGAAAAGGGATTAGCTCTGTCTTCAAAATGCAAATCCCCTTGACACACGCCAGGCTTGCAGGCACTCCTGGAGCCATTTGCCCAGTCCTGACTTACAGCTTTTACACAGGCACAAGCTTGCCAACTTAATATCAGGGGTATGAACACCGGTGAATTAAAATAGTCTACAAATGAAAAGCCGATCAGCAGATATTAGAAGGATACTGAGACAAAGAGGCCACAGCAATGGAGAAAGGCTCCTGACCCCCACCTTAGTTTGTAGCACAACCTTCTCCCCTTTGCTGTGTCCTAATCCCCTTGCACAGAGTTTGCTGGGGAGAAGCTGACACCAGAGAGAAGAGGGGCTTCTGCAGATGTCTCCACGTCAAAATTCAGCCCCCAAAGAACATAGAAACAAAGAGAAAAAGGGGACCACAGCAGACTCCATGCTCTCCAGAGCAGCCCTACACAATTTGATTACGTGCAACTGGAATGTTTTCCATCACCATTTGGGAAAATTTTCAAGAATTTATAGAGGAATGTGACTTAGAGGCTTTCACATGTGCTGGAGATGCAGGAGCTGTCAAACAGAGTACCTGGAAAGTTTGTTCCAATGGTGGGTAAAGCTACATAACACATTACAACTGCTACAGCATTAGCATCACTCTTACAGCCCAGGTCTTCACATTCCTACCCTGCAATCAGCATTTACACACCCTTCACTAAACTGGACACTTGGATTGCCAAATCATCATCCTCTCTCAAGACCTGACTACCCATCAGATAGACCAAACTGCTGCAAACAGGTGGTCTTGGCCCAAGGTAGCAGTAGTTGGCATGGTCAATATGGAGATTCACCAAGGGTGCTGCAGACTGAGCAGTTCACACAGAGCGATGTGAGAGCAGAAAATCTCTTTCCCTGATCCCCAGAGCAAACTGGAATTCAAACGGTCCACAAGGGCAGTCATGGCTTGTGGGAAGGGAAGGACTAGGTGATTTCACATCAACATTATTTATTCTGTTCTCTCTCCACCATCCCTTGATGAAGCGTTGCCCAGGAGAGGCTGCCATGACGTGGGTGCAGGAGCCCTTGTGCTCGTGGGCTGGTGTCAGCACAGGAAACCAGAGGAGCAAGCAGGAGATGCTGAGATTGGTGATCAAAGATCACTGTGTATTTCCTAAGACCATCAATTTTACACCGTAGGATTTATGAAGCAAACAGGGAAAAGCCACTTTAGAAACACTGGTGAAAGCAAGTTTAAAAGACAGGATAAAGACTGGTCTTTTCCCTCCCTTTGTTACTAAACAACCAATTTGGAAGCTGAGATTTTCTCACTTGTGAATGCCTCTTGTGTCTTCCTGAAGCGGGACATACCCACAAGCAATTTACAAATTGAAGACAAACACTTCAGTCACGAAGCCAGCTTAACTTCACAGGGAAAACAAGAACAGCATTAACCCAGCGTTCTTGAAGGAACATTTTAGTTTTTCTGTTAAAAAATAAATTACTGACTATGGAAGGAAGAAAGGAATCGTTTTGCTGTGATAATTGCAAAGCACACAAAAAAGGTAATTTTTTGCCTGACTTACATTTAAAGAATGTCTCGGCTTTTACCAGACAGCCTTCGTTACCAACAGAAAGCAAGCACTGAGATATGCCAATATTTAAAAACTAGCAAGCATGTGCCTGGAGAAAAAAGAAGCAGGGGAAGGGGTGGCAGTGGTTACAGAGATGCTGGAGGCTGGGAGCTGCTTTTCTGAAGCCTCTTGGAAGTTTCAGCCAGGGGCAGCTCAGGAAAGCAATGGCATGAGGACACTCTGGACAAAGACTGAGAAGATATTCCTGCTTTTATTTATGCCTGGCTATCACTGAAGGTTATGTGGCAAATCATGAGACCTGGAGGTTTCATCTTCTTAGTCAAATCAAGACCTATATTCCAAAGCTTTCATCCTAGTCACTTTGGTGACACCCTTGGTGACGGGGTCTATATCAAGTGACTGGTCACCCTCAGCTCAAGGAAGGACCATCTGCGAGGTGGTCTTGCTTGAGGAAAGCAGTTGTGTTTTGGGTTTTTTTTTTCCCTTGCCCTTTGCTTGCATATTGCTAATAGTCTCAATAAACATGTGCTACCAGATACACCAAGAGTGTTTCCATTTCTAAAATGCTTTACGGTCACTTATGGTTTTATTTTGTTGGGTAGTGACTCCCATTGTAAAGGGGCATAAAATGGGACATGTTGAAGCTTACAATGCAATAAACACAGGCAGACTGCAAGTATAAAAAAGGCAAAAGGAGATATTCCTTTGCAAATTATCTGTACAGCTGGGAAGAAAACTCCATGCACGAGAAAAAACATGATGCAAATTCAGAAGACAGCCAGAGGAATTCACGGGAGAAAATATCCCTCAAAACTGAATTTGTGGCTAATGCATTAATTTCCGGAGCCCCAAATCGCCATGGTTTGGTAAAGGATTTTGGAGGAAGCATCCAGCCTGTTCCCATAGAGAGCAGTTCTGATGGATCTGCAAATCCCAGGCGCATCCATCCCACAGCTGGTGCCCAGGTGTCCCCTTCGTGCCGGTGACACCCGGGAGCCCTGGCCGAGGTAGGTGGGTGGCAGAGGGGGCCGCACGGGTGCGTGCGCAGTGTGAACCCCCGGAGCTGGGTGCATTTTCTTCCCTGCACACTGACACGGCTTCGCTTTTGTTTCCTGAGTAAATAGAAAAGCCACGGTGGCAGGAAGGAGAAAGGCCAGGCAGGGCTGTGCGAGCAGCCCCTGTTTACAATGACAAAGGGCTTTGCCACACTTCGGGAAGGAAATTTTCCTTCCAGACTTCAGGGCTCATTAAGTGAGTGGGCACAGCTAATAGGCTTTGTGTGCGAACGGCCCCAGCCTTGCAAGGTCCAGCTGTCACTGGGGCGAATGTCAAAAATAACAGCGGGCTCAGCCATTCTCCACCTCGCTCAGGCTTTAAAATTTATCTTTAAAAGGGGGAGGAGCAGGCAGTGAAAAGTAGCAAGCAATTAATGGGAGACAAAAGCAAATGGACCCACCAGGGCTGATTGTAAGAAGCGGGGAAAGTCCCCCAGAGCTGGGCTGGAGGGTTGGTGAGGAGGAAATAGAAAAGCTGAAGAACTCCCTGTCAAGGAGAAACTCGTTGCAGTGATAAATGCACGGGCAGGGCTGGGAGGATGCTCAGGAATCGAGGGTCCCCGTGGTCCCTCTTGGGGCTGGGCTGATGCCACCGTCTCCTGCAACACGGCTTCACTCCCCGAATTCTCCCTCACAGATGGTGACTCCGAAACAGCGAGCACATGTCTTCCCTTGGATAATCCGGAGGTCAAGCTCCTCTGAAGTGTAGTCTCTCACTGCTAGCAGAAAGCTGACAAAATTATGCAGAAATAAATATGCTTCTATGTTTAACTTTTCTCTTTCACCCCATCCAGTCTCAGCCTGCCCTGAAATAATATTTGCATGCATTTGGTTTATCCCCCCGTCAGCTCCGTCTGGAGGGAGATGCACAAATGGCTTATTTGAGGGTATTTGTGATTCATGTGATACATCAATGGGAAAAAGGATTTAAAATCTCCAAGAACTTTTAATAGCTTATTGGGTCTTGACATCCACAGTGGCGTAGAATATGCCTGCTGTATTTTTAGCCAATCTCGAGCTGACTTTGATTTCAGGCAGTGGCATCACGCACTCCAGAGCTTGCCACTGTTTCTTTGTTTTGGGGAATGTGCCCTTATTCCATACCTAAAGTTACTCATATTCCTAAGTATTTGGGGACATCACTTGTACTGCTAAAAACTATTTTTCCAAGAATCTTTGAGTTACTCAGTATTTGAATCAAGGAAAGATTGTGCCTGATTAGCCTGAATACATGACATTTACACAGGACTTTGCTAGTTCTGGGTAGAAAGACATGAGCTACAAGCAGTGGGAGCTGTATATTAGACAATTTAGGGGCCAAACTATATATGGTTTTCAAATGGAGAAATGCTATTTTTGGTAAAAATCTTCCAGATCCCACGTCTGAAAAATGGGGTTGCTGAAATGAAGGCGGTTTCAGGGGTCTGCCCTTGCACAAGGCTTTAACATCATTTCTCTTTTTGCCAATTAGATGTCACAGAGGCAGTTTGGCCTCCTGGCATCCCAGAAGTACAGGTTGGGGCTTTTCTATCTCTAACTCCTCTGACAGGGCTCAAGGTTGCTGGGAAGGGCTGGAACATAGTAAAGCAAGGTCAAGGCAAAGGATGTCCAAGGAGCCGCTGACGTGTCACAGCTGTGAATGCCAGGAGTGGGGCTGAGACTATTCAAACCCACTTAATATAAGGTAGAAGATTTCTCTGATTCAATTCTGGCTTGAAACAGCAGTCACACACCTTTCCCTGTTTTCTCACTCATGGATATGCTGTGATAAAACATCAAGAGACTACTCAGGAGGAAGTTTTGGGCTAGTTTGAGGCTCAAGATATCATCATGGAAGAGATAAATCATGCCTAGGAATCCTTGAGGGTCCCTGAAAACAGCCCAGAAATTTTGCCTGGGTGAGTCACGTTGGTGAGAGCTGGAGCTCTCAAGAGACGCAACAATACACCTTGATGGGAAGGAAGCGAAGAGCGCGAGCCTACTCCAAACACATCTGCTCAGCTCCAGGGTTCAGCTTGTTGCACTTGTACAGGGAAATCTGTGCAAACAAACAGTTATTGAATGGGTCAACTGAGCAGAGCGGCTGAAGGAGCTGAACAATGGGGCGGTTTATCCATTTAATGTATGCCAAGGCCATTCACCAGGCAAGCACCTCTTCAGGAGCCATGTGACCAACAGACTCAATTTGCCGTTTGCCAAGGTCATGCATTTGGGATGCTGTAGCCAATATTCGATAACACGAGCTACAAGGACAACGAGGAAGCTGCCTCATTTCCAGCACTTCCACGATGTTGGGGTTTTGTTCTCTTTAATTGCATGTCAGTAGGAGAGGAGGTTCCCGAGCTCCTCATTGACACAAAATGTTTGTGGCTCTGGTGTTTTACCTCTCCCAGCCCTTTGCAAAGACTGGAATGTCAATACGTGCTGCTTCACGTAACCAGACTGACGTCAAGCAAGGTTTGGAGCCCAGCAGCAAAGACAACACAGAACCATTGGCACACAAAAAAAGCAGACAGTGAATTCAGGGTTTAATTCATATGCAACATCAGCTTTCTTGATGTTGCAAAATGCTCAGGGATCCACTGGTACAAACAGCAGGTTTGACAACTTCATCCTCCCCCTCTGCCCAAAGACCTCCCATGGCTGCTCACAGCTTCCCTGCATTTAGTCACTATTTAAACAGATTTGATAGATAACTTTTCTTTAAAATAAAGCAAACACACTGTCTATGGACGGCGGCAGGGGGATCACAGGCTGTAGTTTTTCCCTGCTTCCCAGTGGAGGGTTTGTTCAACCCTTCTCAGCCTGCAAACCCCACTGCCTCTGGTGAATGCCCACCTTGGGCACAGGATGGGGACTCGAGGGTGGTGGGTTCAGGGTTTTACACCATTTGCACAGCTGGGTGGCACTGTGCTCTGGGTGGAACAGTGCAAAGCACCCAGAGCTGTCAGATAGCAAATGAGCAGGATCTAAACATCATTTTAAAGTATTACCCAGGATCTCCAACAAAAGGCAGCAAGAGAAGATAAGCATGAGAACAGGCTGATGAAGGAGGGAAGAGGAGAACAAGAGAAGAGGGAGGAAAGATGGACAGATGGACAGGATGATGCTGCATCACAGGGAACATCCTACATCCCTCTGTCTCCCTGGGCTGGCAGCTGCTCCTGGTCCCGCACACACCAGGGTGGCCGTAGGGACAGCCTTGTTGATGGGACCCCAGCCTGCCACGACAAGGAGCAGATTTTAGGGGCCACACATTAGCCAGACTCATTTCTGCCCACACCGGTGGCCTCCTTCCCCTTGATACCAGAATTTTGTACGCATCTGTATGCAAATTACAGGCTGCCAGCACCGGGAGAGGCACTTTGTTCAGAGCATCCCCGACACAGCTGCTCCGCTTCCCGGGCTGGGCATGCTGGCAGGATCTTCTCCATCCCACCAAACTGCACAGCTTGGGCATGCAGAAACACCAAGTAAACTATCGCACAATTTTTGGGGAAGACCCCTGGTGCTGCCTGTCCCACAGCCACAATCTGCCATGAGTACACGTGGTGACGAAGGGTCTTGGAAAAGGACATGGAAAAATAAAACCTGCTTTTATAAAGCATCAGCATAGGTCTCTGGGGAAACAGGAGGTAGCAAAGGACAGAGCCAAGTCTGGGAGACCAAGCTAGAGCATTTTCTGTATTGATGTGTCTCCTCATGTCCCAGCCTGGCTGAGAAATGATCTGTTCCCAGGATGGAAGACAAATTCTTACAGCTGAGATTTGGTTCCCTCCAGCCCAAGACACACAAAGCAGAGCCCCCCAGCTCCCAAATATGGTAGCTTTGGTTTTGTCCAGTATCTCAACCAAACTCCTCCTCCTTCTGCCTCCTCCTTGGATTTTTTTTTTTTTCCTGTTAGAAACCCATCACATTCTGGGGGGGAGGGGGGGTGGGAAGCCCATTGTCTCAAACCCCTGTTTATTTTCAGCAAGAATTGTTTACAGGGCCCCAGTGAGTTCCCAACTGTCTCTGCAAACAGAGGAACCTCAAACACCTTGGGAGGCGATTTTTCAATCTACCAAGACAGAAGCACTAGAAATCTCTGCTGATGCTAAAATGAGCCGTTGCTCCCCAAAATAGAGGATAATGTTAGAGGTGTTGGCCTGGAAATCATGGCAGGTATTGTGGAGCAATGAGAAAACCCCGGCTTCAGCACATTCTGCTCATGGGATGTGCAAAAAAGAGCCCGAAGTGGGTTTTACCAGTGCCAGGCGGAGCCAAGTGGGCAACTTGCTTGCAAACCCCTCGTGCGTCTGGTGTCACCGTCTTCCAGCCGAGTTGTCATTTGCAACTCAAACAGTCGGTGCCTCAGGGGATCTGTTTATTTTCTTTTCTGCTGGACGAAATTCTCTGGCTCAAACAATTTATAAAAGCAGATTTTATTTTTCCCTTCATGCCATGTGACACAGATGCAAATGGGGAACAGTAGGATGCCAGCTTATCTTCTATTTGTGCTTTTAGGTTATAATTGCAGTCTGAATCACTGACTTTTAAGTTCTGCTACGTTCTGCCTCAGCAGAGAAAGGGAGAGGAGCGGAAACCAGGGACGATCCCTTGAAGTTCAGTAACACCAAGCAGCTTTGCCTTCAGACAAAAAGGCATTTGCAAATGTTCCTCTCGTTCGTTAAAGACACAAACAATTTCCGTGATGAAGTAATAAAGAGAGTTAATTGAGACGGAAGAGAAAAAAAAAATAAAATCAAACAAGAAAGGCTGCTTTGGTTCCTATGTGACCATTGTGTTCACAATTGCAGTAGCCGTTTTCTAGCTCTGATTTGTGGAGTTCAGAGTGTTTCTCCTCACCCCCAAAAATCATCATTTTGGGTGATTTTAAAGCAAAGTTCTCCTGCCACATCACCCCCATCTTCCCCACACAGCCCTGCCTGGTGCTGCTGAGCTGTCTGTCTGCTGTCACCGCCTCTGTCCCCAGTCCTGCCAGGTCTGGCAAGTTGGTCTGTGCCACGACCTGCACAAACACACCTGGGCAGTGTGCAAGACCCCCGGGCAGCCCAGCCACTCACTCCCTCCTCCTCATCCCTCTGCAGGGATGTAAATCCCGCAACAACACAGTCTCAGCCTTGGAAAGGGCATTTTCACTCAATACTGAGCCCTAACTTCCTTTTATAGGAGGTACATGTTTGATTAGCTGACCTCAGCATCCCCATAGCATCAGGTCAGGGTAATTAGAGACCTTGTGTTAACAAATAAACAATGGCTCAAGAGTCTAATTGACACTTCCAAGGCCATGCACAGTTACTAATTGCCAGAGCTGGACTTGCAGCTCCTGAGCTAACCCATATCAAGCCCTTCCCATGAATAAGGCTTATCCCTTCTATTCCCAACACCGGGAGATCTTCAGCACCAGGACAGGGGGAGAAACGCAAGGGATGGGTGCTGCAAAATGCAAGGGGTGGGTACTGTGAGATGTAAGGTGTTAGGATGGGTGCTGAGAAATGCGAGGGATGCAGACAGGTGCCATGGGCCTTTCTCCCTCATTAAAAGCCTGTCCTGATCTTCCCAAGCAGACAATGACATCACTCTGCCCTGTGTGCCCCCGGCAATGACCCCGCCAGACCACCCTCCTCGGAGGTGAAGGGGAAGGCAGCCGCCCTGCTCCATCATCCCTCTCCATCTTCCCCAGACAAAGGCTGTCTCAGGGAGCAGGTCCTGGGGAGGGGACCAGGGCAGGGCTGGCTGGTGGGAAGTGGCAGGTCCGGGTCACACAGCAGAGATTTGGAGGAGAAGCGGGAGAACAGAGGTGAAGGGGCAGAGCTCCCTCCCCACCACCTCAGCTTGCTCCTCCCGGCCTTTGCTCCCCCTGCCCAAACTCAAAACCAGGGAAACCCCAGCACAATTCATTGAATATTCCACTCCCAGATAATTTACAGACGCAGCATCTGCCAGACACAGGGGATGCTGTACTTAATATCAGCTTTAACATACTCTAGTCTATTTCACAACAAGTTTAGGGTTGCCTAAAAGAACCCCCAAAAATACTAAAAATGCCTCTTTGATCCCAATCGGAAGTCAAACTGCACTGAGAAACTCAGCCCAAGAATGGCGTCTCATCCCACAGGAGCTCAGCCTTGGGCAGGGTGTGATGGAAACACCAAACTAGCCTTCATTGCTTCCCTCTGCACACAGCAGGGGCCAAGACCTGTCTCATCAAGTAAAGCCTTGCTTAAATTAGGTTGATATTATGGATTTAAGAAGCTTCTGGTGACAGGATCGACACAGACAAGCTAAAACAAATGCCAAAGCTGAAAACGAGGTGGAGGTGAAAGACAGTGAGCAATAAGAGCTTTGAAAACCCCCATAGCATACAGCTTGGGTATCCAGGTGAGAGACATCCCTGTGGTTCTGCCTTTGTACAAAGCACCATCAGAGGATGGAAGTGGGAAATGAATGTTTCCTTCATGTCAAAAAAAAGAAAGAGACAAAACCCCCCTCACCAGCAAAATCACCCCCCATTAAATTTGCCAGCCAAAGCTGCTCCATCCAGGCTGATTTCCCATCCCTGCAGAGGCCACATCTAATTGTGAAAATTAATTGTGAAAATTCATTGTGAAGCATGCTGGTTATTTACATGTTCTGATGCCTGGATTAGTGCAGCATCACTTTGGGCTGCACACTCAAGTTGTAACCCCTCTCCCTGCAAGCAGAGCTGTCCCCAGGCCCTGTCTGTCCCTGTCCCCATGTGTCCCCAAGAAGCATCCGGGTGCTGGGGAGCATCCGGGCCAGGCTGGGCGCAGACCAGATGCATACTTTCAGATGAGACTCACTAATGGCCTTTCAGGTACAACATTATTATTATTTTCCTCTAATGGCGTGCTTTTCTCTCTTCCTCACTGGCTCATAAAAGGCACATCATAACTACGGGGTGGGGGGGGGGGGGGGTGGGAAAAAAAGGCAAAAGCTTTGCAAATTACAGCAATCAGAGAGCCTGAACCATTAGGAGCATCTGGGACTGCATTTTACATAACAGTGGACACTTTCTTTGAAACAATTACTGCTAATAATGACTTAGGACTGACTGGGCTGTAAACGTTTCAAATTGCAATTCAGAGACTGTCACTCCTCGCCATCCCCTTCTCGCTGGAAAAAGCCCTCTTAATTCTCAGCACAAGTAGTACAGGGGGATCTTGTGAGGAGTTGAACTTCTCAACCACCACAAGTGCCGGGTCCAACGCCACAGGTTCAGCTTTGCCTCCAAATGTGGACCCTGGCAGATGCTTCAGGGAAGAGTTTCCAGCATAAATTGATGTATCAGGGCATGATGTCCTTGCCTGTTTTGACTAATCCCAGTTTAAGGATGGATCAGTAGGCTGACCTTTTCTTCTAAGGAACTGCTTTTCAAAGGGACACAGGGATGGCCCTGAGCCACGCTGAGGACTTGCTGTATTTTGGCCCATGGGGTGTCCTATCTCCAGCTGTGAGCTCAGCACTAACCAGGCATCTCCAGCCCAGCCTGGTCCCAGGTTTTTGGCCCAGACCATGGGACCTGGGTTGCCCTGGGGTTCAAGTCTCACAGGAAGCCACAGCTGAGCCCATATCCCAGCAGCAGCTCAACACCCATCAAAGGCTGTGGCTTTTTCTGCCTAGTTCAGGGCAACGAGACCCTCCAGCCATGGGCAACTTAACAAGTGGATGAGTTTAATAAAAACTAGAAACGTTATTGCACTTCTTCTCCCTTTGCCTCTGGCCCTGCAATGCCATCGTCTGGGAACCCACCATACCCCCAGGGACAGAAGCTGTCCCCAAGCTGAGAAGTCCCCGTGTCCTCCCCAGACAGAGCAAGGACAGAGCTGGGGGGTTGCAGCGACTCAATCCCACCCCATGGGCAGCGCTAAACCCTCCAGCTGGGCTGCCAGTCCACCACAGCTGCCCAAACAACACAGGTACCCAAGCATAAAGTTAAGAAAAAGGCATCAATCCCTTTGCTTTTACAAGTATAAAAACCTTTCTTTAAAAGGCAGCTAACATAGAGGGGGAAATTGAGAGGAGGGAACATTTGCAGCCCCTCAGCCGGGTGTGCAGATGTGATATAAATGGGGCAATCTCTCCCCTCTCAAAGCCGCCTTCTCTCCCAAGCTGGCAGATCCTAAAAGGCCGCTTGTTCTGCAAGTTGGCTGCTGTCTCACCCATGGTCTCCTGGGGGGGCACGGTGTCACCTCAGGTCTCCCAGATTATTCACATGGGCTGATGCTCATCCCCATCCTGTTCTTGTCTCCTGTTCCCAGGAAGGTCACCAGACACAGAAGGGACATGAAGAGGCAGCGAGCACCCCAAATTCTCCCAATTCCAGCCCTTTTCAGGAGTCAAAGCAGCATAATCAGAGATGGGAGAAGGCAAACTCAACCTTAAACAAAAGCAAGCCCATGGTCTTGTGTCAGATACATCCAGAGGAACTTTTTGGTATCTATTCCTGGGTGATATTTGCGTTTTGAAATGCTCAGGGAGATGCTCCACTGCCGCCAATCCACAGAACACGGCTGCCACCTCTTGCAACCCGGGCCCACCTTTCCTTCCACCTAAACCTGCCAGATTTTTGGTAACAGCATCTCTTTCCCAACTTCAGGAAACCTGAAGCCTTACAATAAGCATGCATGGCAAACGGCTGCCTATTCGATAGAGATGGCTCACACCAGCCTTAAAACTCTAATTATAGAAGAATAACAAGGCTCTAAAGCTCAGAAGCACTTAGATATTATTTCAAGCCAACCAATGAGGAAGTTACAGCTGCTGTAATTAAACATGACACAGAGAAGTCAAGCATTAAACACAGGTTCATTAAGAAAGCGCAGGGACTCGATGATCCATAAAGGCAGGACCTTGTAGTTGTGGGCCAGCCACAGAAACACAGGGAGGGGAAGTCTCGCCTGTCTACCTCAAAAAGGCAGCAGCAAAGCTACTAATTGGGTTTGCACTGATGATAAAGAGCTACCAGCAGGACTTTTTGGAGCACAGCTCAGTTGCTGGCTGCAGTGGGGTTCCTGGGGTATCACCCCATGCTGGGACAGCAACCAGGCACTACGCAGGGACAGCACCCAGCCCCACAGCCCCCATCACTTCACTCCTCACCTCTGCAAGCAAGGTCTTACACCCATGCTCAAAAAGAAAGGCAGAAGGTCGGGTCCTGCCTCCTCCTTCCCAGCTCCCTCCCAGCTTTGATCCCCCGGGGGTGCCACACTCCCAGTATCCCAGCCCAGTGCCCTCAACCTCAATTTTACCACCTGAGGGTGGTGAGAGCCTGTCCCAGGTTGGCCAGAGAGGTGGTGGGTGCCCCATCCCTGGAGACATCCCAGGCCAGGCTGGACGGGGCTCTGAGCAACCTGAGCTGGTGCAGATGTCCCTGCTCATGGCAGGGGGGGCACTGGGGGAGCTGGGAAGGTCCCTCCAACCCGAACCATTCTGTGATTCTATGATTCTTGCAAATGAACATGCACTAATTAAGCAGGTCTCTGGGCTGGGTCCTTAAGTCCCACGGAAGCCAAAGTGAAGCAGCCTGGGCAGGGGCCATCCCAGGGACCTGCAGGATGCCACATTTTGTGGTGTTCAGTCAGGTTTTGCAAATCCAGCTGCCATGTGTTTTTACTATGAAAAAACCCCACAAAAACCAAACAAACAAAAAAACCCAAGCAAACAAAAAAAAACACAACCAAAAAACAAAAAACCACACTTCTTGCTATTTGAGTGCTGCTCCACCAGCTGGTACCTTGTGCTCCCAAAGCCACTCTCGCTGTGTGTGGGGCAGGATTGGGCCCTCCGGTGCTGAGCCTGGACGCTCTGTGGCTTGCTGACACAGGGCAGGGTTGTTCCATCCAGATTTAGGCAAGCCCAAGCCTTTTTCCATGTGGGAATTGTGGAGCCAAGGGATAGCAGCCAGGCACAGCGGGACCCCCAGCTCCCCATGCAGCATCCCGCGGGCAGGAGCCAAAACTGTGGGGCCAAAACCCACCATCACCCCCAAGGGGAGAAAAAAAGACGGAGAAAAAAACGACCCAGAGGGTCTCCAGGTATAAACCCCCTCCATGCCACAAAAATAGACACTAACCCCCAACCAGCCCAAACCTGAAGAAAAAAAAAATATAATAAAAAAAGAACCAGCAAGATGCAGAAGAGGGGATGAAGAACCGAAGAAAAGAGGGATGAAGAGCATGACCCCCCCTGACCCGGAGCGTGCAGCCCCGCAGCCCCGGCTTTGTGCGAGCCCTGTCCCCCCCGCGTCTGCCCGTACAATCGGGGCAGCTGCCTGGAACGGGGCCGGCTGCCGCGGAGGAGAGGGCAAGGGGGCAGAGAGTAATTTATTTACTCCTTACAATGTGCTGTTTGAACAGACTCCTAAAGAAAACGGAGGAGGAAGCAACACTCTGCCAGGCAGGAGGAGGAGGGGGATGCGAGGCTAGGGGAGACGGTCCTAAATGGATTAGAAATTTACTCTGCAACTGTGAGGCTTTAATTGATACATGAGGAAAGAGCGGGGGGGGAGCGGTAAAATTTCCCTCTAATTGTATTAAAGATACACTAATTAGGTTGATTAAAAACAGAGAGGCTGTTTCTTTCTTTCCCCAGAAGGCCTAAGGGATGGTGACGGGGAGAGGGGGAGAAGTGCAAACAGATTAGAGTTAAAAAAAAAAAAAAAAAAAAAAAGGCGCTCAGCCCCATCGGCCACCCCAGGCACTAGGGAGAGCAGGAGCAGCACCCCAGACACGTTAGGATGGTCAAAACTTTGCCTTTTCCCCAGGAATGAGGTGCCCAGGCAGCAGGGTCACCCTCAGCAGCTCCAATACCCCCAGATCCCAGGCTTTGCTTAGCTGCAAAGCCCTAAAAATCAAGGTTTGTGGTTATTTTGCCCCTGCTTAGTGAGATTTTGAATAGCCTTATCTGCACAAACATCTATAAATCTTAAGGGGTATGCAGATGTGCAGACATTCTAAAACTTTAAAACAGAGACTGTACTTTTGCCCCAGAGAGAATAAACCTAAAGCAGCAGTTTTAACTGCTTAGTCCCTTCCCAAGTGATCCCAACTATTAGAGGATGAGCACAGCAAAAGGGAGAGATGAGCAAGTTCATCATCAAAACGTCCCGTTACAAGAGATTCTTTCCTCCTCCATTCATGGCTTCTGACCAAGAATGAATTCGGTACATCCTCAACCCAACAACCTGCTGGCTTTTCCCCACAAAAAAAAAAAAAAACAAACACAACACAAAACCAAAAAAACCACAAACAAACAAAAAAACCCACCACACCACACATACAAACCAAATGAACAAATAAACTTGCCTCTTTCTGTAAGAAGGACTGAAAAGAACTTTTCGACCTGGGGAAAAGTTTTCCTGTGAAAGGTTTTATTGCTTGTGTATAAGGCAGTTGCTAATTGATCTTTCAAATGGCCAACTTGTAAAATGGGAATGGCAAATAAAGAGCTGTGACTTTAAGGAAGATAAACAATATTGTGGGTTTTTTTCCCTCCCTCATCCTCTTCCAAATGACCATTTTCTCCTTAGCCTGAAACCACGGGATGAAGGGCAAACTCAAATTGAGGAAGGAAGCTTGATGATTTCTGATGCTTCCATTACTGCATAATCAGGGACTGAAACTGCAATCAGAGCTGCCTTTGCAACACAGCAGCTTGCAAAAAAAAAAAAAAAAAGAAAAAGAAAAAAAAAGAAAAAAAAATCCAGTGAAAGGAAGATAATTTTCTTTGTGGGACTTTATGTTGCTGAACCACCACCTCCCTTCCGCCCTTTTTTCTTAATGTTTGTTTCGAAAAGAGGAGAAGCGGAGGGGCCCAAGGAGATGTGTGAGCTCTGCATGAGTACAGCTAATGAATGGTTTGGGTTGGAAGGGAACTCTCAAGGTCATTTATCCAGAGGTCCAGGGCAGAGGGATGCAGGACAAAGGCATCACAGCCCTGAGAAGGCAGCTAGTGACCAATGAAGCTGGAAGTGTTTGTTCAAAAACTGCATTCACACAAAGGATGAAGAGACCAGAGGCAATTTTTCAGTTTTTCTCCTTGAATTAATCTGTCTTTTGGGTTTTCCGAGCCTGGATCTGTCCCTATACCTGAGCTTGCCCCCACGAAAATGCCAGGTTTTCACCTCTGTGTGGGTTTCCATTGCACATCACTACTGCAAGCTCATTACCTTGGTGCAAAAACGTTTGTCTTTGCTGGGAAAATGCAGCCTTGAGCACAACCACATCCCTCTGGAGCATCAGTGCACACTGGTTTCAGGGAGCACACTTGTCTCAAGATCCGGATCTGCTACTACCACATGGGAATAAAACACCCAGCTATAGAAAAAAGGGGAAAAAGTGTTGTGTTTTGGTTTTTTTTTTCCAAACCAAAAAGAGGTTTGTCCCTTTTCCTAGCTCTAGTTGCCAGTAGCCAGTGTTGAAAGGAGGTCCATGATCAGGTCTCTGCTTGCCCAGGCAGCCTCAGGGATGCTGAAACCAGAGCTGGGACCACAGTCCTCAAGCAAGCTGGACCACCAACAGTTTTCCCAGAAAACACTTTTTTTTTTTTTGCATTAAGGTAACTGACTGTTCTAGATGAAAAAAAAAAAAAAACCACACACCACCAAACCTGGATCTTTCTTTAGCAGATTGGGATTATTTTATACGAATGCTCTCAAATCAAACCTGCTCAGCCTTGCGTGCTTCATCCAAACCCTTGGAACTGCACCAAACTAAGCAGGGACTGGCAAAGACCAAGCTCAAGACCTGAGCAGCCCTGCCTGCTGCAGCACACACACAGGCAGGACCCAGCAGCAGAACTGCCTTATTCCATCGCTCGCTCATAGAACAGATGTTTTTTGGTTTAAGCCTCTCCTCTGTCTGGCCCTCTTGGTGGGACTGCAGGTTCGTTTGCCAGCAGATAACTGGGATCTGCTGCAACAAGAGGCTAAATGGTGCGTAAACTGGATTTCTCTCTTGTTCAGTGACACCAGCCAAGCAGGTGGTGCTATTTTGAACCTGTATTGGCTCATCAAGACCTGAACTCTTGGAGTCAGGTGATTTGAGGGCAAATATAAATACTCCCTGTTTTCTTACATTTTTCATTTTAATGTAGCCAGTGTTAAGGCTTTGGCAGGGGAAGGGTGCACAATTGCTGCGTGTGAATACAGCAGCGCTTTGCATCCTTTCCTCCCCAGGTGACAGGGACAGAGCAGAGCACGCGCTCGCTTGCTCTCCTCTTGAAAGCATCTCTTGGCTTCAGAGACTTCCCCATCCCCTTTGACAAACACCTCGAGCCTTTGTGGGCTACATGCCACAAGCTACATGCCCCTCCAGCAATTCCCTGTGCAAAAAGCGATGCTTTAAAGGCAGCTTTGGCTTGCGTTCAACTCAGATGATATTTGAATAACCTCTGAGCATCAGCAGTTCACTCTGGGTGGACACACTTGCAGCCCATTGCATCTCAGGGCTGCCCGTCTCCCTCAAACCTCCCCCCACGTTCTCCAGGTCAAAAGCACCGAGACAATTCCCTGAAGCTGTTTGGGTGCTCAGATGCAGCCAGCACTTGGAGCAGGGGTGCAGTAAAGGAGCACAATAAAGGCAAAGGGACATCGGTATCATCACCCAGCACCCAACCCGCTCCAGCTTTGCTCCCACCGCCAGGTCCATTTTTGCATTGGGGGAATTCTTGCCACTATGATTTTAAGTGAATAAAAAGTTAATAAAGCTCTTGCTACAAAATTACATGATTGCACATTCATTTTGCACTATCAAAATGACAATTGAGGTTGTAAGACAGTGGCGACCTCAGCTGCCCAGGTTTCCCATTGTTTATAGCTTTCAAAATACACAAGACAGCAATTTATTTTTTTTAACTACTACTATGTTTTATGGAAAGTTAAGTTTTAGAAGGAGTAAAAATATTAACAAATTTAGGTTGAAAAAAATGGGATGAGGAGGAGGAGAGCAGATTCAGAAAAATGTCAAAACACTCAGATGCATCTTTTTTAATGAAATGTTTCACTTCGGAAATGCCAAAACATTTTGTTTTGACATTTTCAAAATGAAACTTAATGATATTTTTCTTAGAAACAGCATGGACTTCTTTGCAATAATCCAAGTTAAAGGAAAAGGAAAGATGAGAAAAATGCAAAGGCTTGACGGCCACCAAAACAAAACAAACTTTTCACCATCCTTCCAGCGATGCGTTCACATGGAAAGAGCATTTCCTGCCATTTTGCCAACAAATGTAAGCCTTTTCTGTTTCAATTCACATTGCACTAATGAGTTCCGCTGCTTTTTGCGCCGAAAGCAACTCTCACCTCCTGGCTTCCCAGGTCCTCCCTTCTAGAGGGTCTTCCCAAGCCTGGTTTTGTTGCAGGAGTGAAGATTCCCATGCAGCTGGGGAAAAAAATCCCTGTGGATGTGCTCAGCCCACTGCACCTCTGCTACCCCAGACAGGTTTTCCTACAAGCAGAAATTACTTTTTCCTTCTTGAAAGAGGAGACTCTTCCCCTATTTGTGTGCTGAGCATCCTGCAGAATGAAACATCTCTCTGCTGTAACACCCATGCCAGAAAATGCCCTTTCTCTTGGTCTCCTATCACATTTTGGGGGCAGAGCTGCCCTCCCAGGCTGGAAAAACTGGTGCATGGGCCAAGTGCGTGCACAGTTCAGGATCGCACCCAAACCTCCGGCAGGGCAGAGGGGCAAACACTGGTCCACAGCTGACCACCAGCATCCTGAATCCAGAGCCCTCCTTCCTCTGCAAACAGTGATAAAATGGACTATGAAAGTTTATCAGCCATGAACCAAATGGCTGTTTACATGTGTTTATTACACAGTTATATGTGATCTGCAACCCTTCTTGTAATGCCTTGTCTGTAATAGTTCCTGTCCTAATACTGAGCAGTGCGGGTCCAGGGAGGCGGGGATGCATTTCTAGCAGCAGCTCTCATAAAAGGGAAAGAAAGAAGCAGCTGAATAACCCTCAACCCCAGGTCAGGACCACAGGGCACCAGGCACCCTCAACACATTTTTGGACATGGGGTGGGACTCTTCAGCCTGTCACCACTATGGGGCAAGGGGAGCCCAGCACGTGGCATAAATCCAGGCTGAAGTACAGGTGCCAAGGGTCTCTCTGGGCACAAATAACCCTTCCAAAGGGGGGAAAAAACCCCAAACAAACCAAAACAACAAAAAACTAACAAACAACAACAAAAAAACAAACACAAAAAACCCTAAAACCAAACCACAAACAGAAGGAGTCACAACCTGTGAAAAGAGTAACTGCCAGCTCAAATCCCCAGACCGGAGTGAATCAGGTACCTGTTGCAGCTGGGGATGGTCCAGAGCTGGGGCAGCTTTTGGCTCCCAGGAGAAGAGGACGGATGGTTTCATTCTCCCAGGTGAAGAGCTGACTCCTTGCAGAGAATAGGAAGAGCTGATACAGCTGTGAGCAAATATTTAAGGCCAAAAAAGAAGCAAAACCTGTGTAAGGAAACAAACGCAGACTTTATCACTTTTTGGTGGAAAACACACCCTCAAGGAAGCACTGGGAACAGCTGGTGGCATCACTCCATGGCAAGCCAAACCCAGCAAATACTGGCAAGTTTTCCCAGGGGAAAGAGGTATCAGAGACCCACGTAACCCTGGCTCATCCCTAAACCACGCTGCATTAGGCTGGAGCAGGTTCTGAGCTTAGGAGAAGGCAATCAAAGCCCTGGGCAGCCTTTTATTTTTGAGGCTCAGACATACACATTTCACCATATTTCACTTTGCTCAGTGCAGAAGAGATCAAAAATAATTAATTGCTTGCACACCCCCTACACATCCAGACCTGTATTTACATATGGAAATTAAATCCTTGGGTATGCAAAGCCAACCACATCCAATGGATTTACAGCAGATTCCTTACCAAGACTTGCTTAGAATTGTCTCCAAAGCACCAAGGCTTGGGGGCTGAGCCACAGCATGTTCCTAAGTGGCTGGTGGCAGAAGGACAGGCAAGGGTTCAAGGATGCCCTTGACCATGGTGGTCACCTCTGCAGCAAGTGCACATTATGCCTAGCTAGCTCCATCCACCCCAAAAAACAGAGGTTGAACCCAACACCTCTCCATTTGCTAATGAGAGTTCTGCAGCCTATTTAAAGGACAGTGCTGCCTATTAACCAATTTACTCTTTTCTAATTGAAATTACCCAGTATGTCGGGGTTTGTGCTTGCAGCTGAGTGCTCCCAACTGGTTACAGCCTTGGGGAGAGGAAAAGAGATTTGAACACCCATCCTCTGCAAAGAGAGGCTTTTGTGGTGGTACAAAACCATAGGGAGAAAGCAACAACCCCCAAAATGGGAGCTGTCCCTTTAATTTCGGTCAAGGCTAAAGCCCATGGACTACAAAAACAACATTTTAATTTATATTCCGATTCCACATTCATTCATGGGAGCTGGCTCTGAGCGGGGATTTCATTAAAGGCTTTAATAGATTTTATAGGACTTGTCAGATCCGGAAAGGTTATGGAGCAAATGCATTTTCTCTGCTTCCAGAATTTCAACAACGGCTCAGTAAACAAATTTACCATGAAAATGCAAAGAGTCCAGCCTTGTACAGACAAGGAGAAATGAACTTCATTGGAGTGACTTAAAGGCATCAAGATGTGCTGTCTGTCCCCTTCCCAACTCGCTTCTCTCTGTTCCTTTCCTCAGTGTACTGTGCAGCTCAGATGATGTTTCTTTTTTTGGATGGAAAACCAGAAAAGGAGAAAAAAAGGAGAAAAATCTTTTTCCATTGATTAGACCTGGATTTGGAGATATTAATAAAAGTCGGCAGCTTTAGCATCAGTACATGGACAGGGGGCTTAGGAGGAGCTGCTGAGAGACCTCTCACCCCAGAACAGCCTAGACCTCGTGCAATGATTGACTCGGGGCAGTGGGTTTTGCAGCCAGAAATTATTTTACTAGAAAACCCTGGGTATTTGAGGACAGATGTGCATCAGCTGGTGAAGGTGGTGGGCGTGTGGCAGAGCAAATGGACAGCAGAGCTAACAACAGCCTCAGCTTTGTTCCCAACCCATCAAGAGACCCAGGACGCTGTTTCTGAGTCTTCTTGACCTTTCCATTCAGCAGGGAGATCAATGGTGATTTTAGTTGAACAGCCATATATGTACAAACTCGGAAAACATATCATTTTGCCAGAGTCTTTTCCACTTGAAAAGATGTGGGATCAGTGCTGGGATGGCTGAGCTCACCGCTCGCGGTGCTCGGGAGGTGTCGGGCATCACTTGTTATAGCCAAACTGCAGGAATCAAAAGCTGATGCCTTGGCAACCGAGTCGTGGTGATGCTGAATAAAGTGAAGAAAAGGCCTCTTGTTTTTGGATGAGCTCTGTAAACAGAGAGGAATGTCAAAGGAGATTTTGCCTGAGCATCGTTTATAGGCTGTATAGTGGCATCACAGGGAGAAATCAGCTTGGAGAAAATTATAAATAATGCAAACCTTCAACCAAAAACCTTTTTTTCCTATTGGAGGGTAAGACAAGTTGATGACTTTATTATTATTATTACGATGATTATTTTCCCTCCTTATGACTTTGCAATTTGAGATTGACAGGTCCTAACACAGCTGCTCTGGATCCTTTCCCAGCTCCACAAAGAGAGACGGAATGTGAAAAGCAGCCGCGCGGTTCAAGAGCTGCCGGCAGGGTGGGAATGGGGACCGGTGGCTCTGTGACAGAGGACCGATAGATGCGGGACCCGGAGCCGAGAGGTGTTGAACATCTGGGGGTCCCTTTCACTGGGAACAGGCGCTGCAGGTGGCTGGGAAGTGGCTGATAACTACGCTGTAATTATAGGAAGCTGAGGAGAGAAGCCGATTTAAAGCAAGTGACTACTGAGTTAAAGCGTGAGAATTTCCTGTGTAGTTTATGGTGCATTAAATAGCCTAAATATTCTGTCCCCACGAGTTACTCTAGGAGCTGACAGCTCTCATTTTGAGACAGCTTTTTCTATGATTCACCTTAATCTGGATTTTTCTTCCTAGCTGGCATGTACCGTGTTAAAATTTCCTCTTCTGCTGAGCGGTACATACTTCAAATGACCCACGACATCAGCTTGCTAAACTCCTGTTATAGCAACCAAGAGCGAAGCTTTAAACTCATTCACTGAATAGAGCCTCAAAAAACACTTTCAGAAGCCTTGGCATGGCCGTACCTGGGAGACACATAGGGATGTGGCCTCAGGGTCCTGCGAACACATCTGGGACACACTGGCAGATATCTGCAAGCCATCAAACAGCCTGGAAGGTGCTTCTGAAGACTCATGTCTCAGCTCAAAAAGGGGTAACAGACTCTGCACAGTGACAACACAGAGAAAACCACATTACATTAACCAAATGAGTACAATTAGCACACACAGAGGGTCAGAGATGAGGCCGACAAGTGCAGAAAACCTCTGGAGATCCCCCATCCAACCTCCTGCTCCTCACAGGGCCAAGGTCAAAGTTAGCTTAGGATGTCAGAGCCTCATCCAGTCGAGTTTTGAAAAACCTCCAAGAATGGAGATGCCACAACCTCTCTGCCAGCACTACTGCTGCTTAAACTCTATCCCCTGTAACAGGAGACAGCAGCCAAAGTTCTCAGCTGGCTGTGACGCCCCAGTTTGCACCAAAACTTTTGGACTGCTCGGATGCAAAGTTTTGGGGAAGCATCTGCCTCCATCGCCCCAGGCACTCACAGCTCCCTCCTATGTACACACCAGCAGATCATCGGAGCTGGAACACACACAGAAAACTCTCCTGACCCCGCTCAGCAAAGCCTGCGAACTGGCCTGAAGTCAAGACAGGGCTGCAAGCTGGCCAGGAACACCAGAGCCAACGGGGACCCTTCAGGCAGTGGCCATCAGCAGGAAAATACTCGCCAGAGCAGAAGTCACAAAGAGGTAAGAAAATCTTTTTCCTGCTGCCATCTGCAGTTTGGGTTGTGGCAGGAGGCTGGGCTGAGAACCAGGGGGAAAGGCTGAACTCCAGGTCATTATTGCAGTTTTTCTGAGCGAAAGCTCCTCCAGCAGCACCCGGGAAGCTGCTGCCACCTATTGATGTGAGGGACATGGTGTCCGGCACAGGGATGCTCTCAGCAGCAGCACAACAGAAAGGATGGAAAGAACTTCATTGCATATAAGGTCTGATGAGCTGCACAGGCCAGAGAATTTGGGATACATGGTTTGGTCCCTGCTATGAAAAGCTTTGCTCTTAAAAAAGAGGCCCAAAGCTGCCTCGAGCCTGATGTGCTGCGAAGTCCATCCTGCTCAGCAGCTTCTGCTCTGGCTGAAGTTAGAGGACAGCGGCTGGAATGCCCTCAGGCAGCCTCCTCGGTGCTTCTCTGGGTGAGGAAGACCATAAACCGCCATGGCTGTGGTGCCCATCACCACGCCGTACCACCCCAATGTGCTCTTCGGTGTCACCAGCAGGAGTTTTCCCCAAAGAAGAAAATGCTGCCTTGCCAACGTGTCAGAGACAAGACCCCCATGCGCATCCAGGGTTAGGTGGCCAGGAAGATACCCGCCTTTCCCCTTTCCTCCCCAAAACTCCCCCAGAGGTGGGAACTTGTTCTCACACAGCATTTTTGAGGCAGGTTGATCTCCAGCTCCCCTGCCCAGGCCAGATGTGATGACATGAGGGGACGTTGCCCTCTCAGTGCCGCCACCTGCATTCTGAATGCTGCTCTACTAACTCCAGATGGGATTTTTAACCCTGTTCCTCCTCCAGGAACATTGACATTTCTAGTCTCATGCAAAACTTCTTCCAGGACTAGCTGATGGCAAATGGATGAATCCCTACATCTGCGTCTTCCTGGGCACCACGCAGAGCTTTCGCAACAGGAAAAGAGAGACGAGGAGGATGGTTGAGTCACTCCATGGCTTAGAGTCAAAAAAATTCTATTCTGTGCATCTTCGGCTTCCTCTGCATGGTTAAGTTGCATATTCACCCTCCCCAGAAGGCTTTTTGATTTGCATCTGCTGTTCCTCCTTCTTCGTGTCTCTGGGGTGGTGGGATGGATGGAGAGGGTCCCCTGGTCAGGCCCAATTCAGGAGAGAGAAGAATTCAAACCACACCGAAAGGCCTGGGCAGAGCTGTTCCAGCCCAGCAGCGATGACAAGGGGTCACACAGCCCTGGGGTGACCAGGGATGGAGCAGAAGCGAGCGGAGTTCCTGCCCACCCAGGTATGAACACCAGGATTAGTGCTGCAGGGCTGAGGGTTTGGTGCTCACAGGGGATGAACCTGCGCTTCAATTCAAGGCAGGGTTGAAAAGAACAGTAATAAATGACTCTGGAGTTAATTTTGAACTGGTTTATTTTGGGGACGCGTGAGGAAAGAGAGCGGTACGGCCCCCACCCGGGAAAGATCTGTGGGGAGCTTGTTCAAACAAACGTGAGAGAGAAAAAGGCTTTTGGATGAATAAAGCAGAGAGAATACACGCTGGCGTGTGCTATGGGGGAAATGAGGTCAGGCTCCATGAATGGAACCCTCTGCAGGCGAAAACCACTCCAAAGCACCTCAGACTTGCTCAGGAAGGTTTCCAAGGACGAAAAGGACCCTCTTGGCTCAGCCCCCTCCTTCAGTGCCGGTTTTGTGGCGCTCCCACTGCCAGGACAGGCAATGTTCCTTCCTGCTCCATCTTCCCGCAGCCCCAGGGCCACAACAGAGCCAGGTTTGTTGGGCGACACAAAGGGACCACACAGCATCTCCTCCAGCTACCCCTGCTCTGCTCCTCCTCCCTTCACTTACATGCAGCAGAAAATGCCAGTTTCCCAGTTCCAGCCCAAATATCAGCTCAGTTTGGGCTGCCAGCCAGCATCACCCACACCTACGCTCCGCTCCAGCTCCTCTGAACCCAGCCCTGGAGCATCCTTCATGTCTGTCACCCCAGTGTCACCCTGCTGTCCCCACCACGGGGACAGGAAACCTTCATCCTCACCATTCTGAATGTGGGAGCGGAGGAGTGTGAGCACTGTCAGTGCCAGCAGTGCCAGGAGGATTTTGCAGAGCGAAATCAGTTCCCTCCAAGAAACAGCTATGGAGGGAGGAGAACAGTATGGTCTTTCCAAGGGCTGAAAAAGAAAATTTTTTTTTTTTTTTTTCAGAGAAACTCAGCAGTTCACAGGTAGGCAGAGCTCAGCATGGTGCAAATCTTTCCCAGCATCATCCCAGCAGCAAACTAAATTATCATGTCTGACATTTCTCAACCCCCGCCACAAAGGCCAAAATAATTCCTTTGCTCTGGATACAGATCAGTTGGCAAACAAGCTTTCAGACACAATTATTTTGCCCTGAGAGGATTCTGCAGCTGCTCCTCTTTTTCTTGAGATCAATACCTAAAGGGTAATCCTGCAGATTATCCTACAGTTTGGTGGTGTTAGCTCAAGCTCCCTTGTTTGCTTTATTTCCTTTATGAATTACAACTCCTTCTGGTTAGGGGGAGGGGAAGGGGTTTTTATATTTTGTATTGTCACAAATTATCTAGAGTTGGCTGGAAACTAATTTTGTTGACTTTTTAGTCAAATTGGAACATTTCTGAGAACATACCAATTTCAGGTGGTGACTCATCCCTTTCCAAAAGAGCAGAGCAAACAATAGCAACTACCTAAACAAAAACAGAGCAGATTTCTTTCTTCTAAATCTAGCAATTCTATTCTTTTAAAGCAATTCAAGCCTGTAGGAGTTCATTCTCCTGCAAGTCCCGTAGGCGGGAGGAAGCAGAGAACACGTTCTTTGATATGAAGAGTTATTTTTGTTTGTTTTTAACCTGTCACATGGTTCTGAAACCAACCATATGCATCCAGAATAGCAGCTCATGACTATTTATTGCTGAAAAGTTTCCCAGGTGGTAAAGTTGAAAATAAAAAAGAGAATGTCTCTGTCACTCCCAGTGCTGCTGCTAAAATAGGATTTTATCTCAGAATTATTGCTATGGAGTATTTGTTTGCTGCCCAATATATCAGATTCATAAAGCTCCCTGATAGATCATTAAAAGCATCTGACATGGGATGAAGAATTCTTCAAAGCCTGAGGGTGAGAGTTTGCTGGAATTTGAAGACTTTTAAAAAACTACCCGTGACTGAGGCGAGTACGGGCAGCTCCAGCTTGTCCCTCTTGATCAGCCTGTGAAGGCGAAGGGTGGAATATCCCACGCACTCACTGAAAACATTGGCCACTCTGGCCCCGATTTAAGAAGTGCAGGGGTAATTTTAAGCATTTGCCCAAATTCTGCTGGAGAAGACTAGAGATGGCTCCATGGCAGAGCTCATGTGCTTTCCTAAATGTGCAGTTTGATGGCATTGCTGAGGCAAAATTCTCCTTGGTGCTCTTAGATTTTAGCAGACATTTAGTGCAAAACAACCTTGGCAAAAAGAATCAGTATGTAAAGAAATACGACAAACCGCGCTAGAGCTGCCAGCAAAGCTGATGTCCTGCTTCTGCAACTCCGTCTCCTGCCCAGGGTCCTCCCACTACCAAGAGATATCAGAGATTCAGGTGGGAGCTCAGAACCACTGATTAAGCATTGGATCAGGATACACGATGGTGACTTGAAACTTGAAATGAAACTTCACTGCAGCAGCACAGCTCCAACAGGTCGTCTCTGCTGTACGGGTGCCCGTCCCTCGCAGGGACACAGTGGCGATGGTGATGGCAGAGAACCTGCCATGGCTCTTAGAGGCAGCAGCATACTCATGTAGTTAAACACTGCAAATCAACGAAAAAAGGCAGAGCCAGGCACGGCCACCTCAGCATCTCCTGCCACTTGACAATTCAATTATATTGGTGATCAAAGCACTGTCGGGCTGTAAGTGAGCACACAGGCAAGGGAAGGAAGGGCCAATTACTGAAAAGCAGCAGCCCTCCTAGTCCTTTCCCCTTTATTTTTCTTTTCAAGGCTCAAAAAGACAATCTGAACATTGATGCTAATCGTTTCTTGCAGGGGGGTGCAGTGGGCAGGGAGGGGAGTGAGGCTGGAGCCTGCAGAAACCTGCCGATGGCAGCCCCTGCAGAACTGTGGGACAGGGGTTAAGCCTGACTTACAGCCCCCCCAGCAGCCTGTTTGCAGAGCCCACAGATCACAAGAGTCCTTCCCAGCCCCTTTGTTCCCCAGGGTGTAAGCCTCAAGGATGAAACTCCCCATCCCCTTTCTCTTTCAGTCCTCAGGTGCAGGACCCCATCCATCCCCGCATCTTCACCCCACCTTCATTTCAGCATCTCCAGGGCAAGATCGTGGTGGGCAGCACTTGCTGCTGGCTGCATCCCTGACAAGTTCATCATTTCATACCAGGAGCTATTAATATGTCCAGTTTTGCTTCTGCATCGGTGTGGGGTTCTGCTGGCCAGCAGCCACCTCCCAAAACCAAGCAAGTGCCCCAAGATACCACATACCCCCTAGGCTTGATCTGCAGACCTTGCCCTGCCCCTCACAACTCCCGAGATCCTGCACAGGAACACCACAAGAACTAAAAAGCCATCAGGGAAGAGCACCAGAGTCGATACAAATGTCACATTTCTTCCAAGAGGTTGCACTGAAATTGTACCTTTTCAGCACCGGGTGTATTCCCCGTGATTTTTGAGCCACAATCAAAGGACTTCTAGTGATGTTTTCCAATATGTGTCTTTTTTTTTTTTTTTTTTTTTTTTAATTTCTCTAAAGTATAAGGTAAAGAAAAGGAGCCTTTGGGTACATTACCCATCGGGTGAAGTGACAGGGTTACAGTCCCACAAGGTGGCAGAGCTCCACCGCTCATCGGCGGCCACCGAAACGCCGTGCGGGCGGATGCACCAAGCTCGCCTGGAAAATGCTCTGCATTCCCTGCAAAACTCTACTGCTGGCAAAGGCCTCCTTGCTTGGCTGCTTCAGCTTTTCCCAGCTGGAAACTGGATGTAAATTTGGTGTGCAGCTGCTGGCAAAGTGGGAGAAATAGTTCTTGGGGATTTCGGCACAGGTGGGGGAAAGAAAAAACAAGAACTCTCTATTTTTTGTCTGCACTGAGGTTTCTAAGAGAGTTTTTCTGGGAAGGAATTAACCCACTCAAGGGAATTGTAGACTAGGAAAGAAAATGCAAACTCTCAAGCAGGCAGGAGTTGGTATAAAAGAATATGGTAGAGGGGAGGTGGGGGTTTTGCTGGGATTTCAGCCCTGAGGCTGCGAGGGATTACAGTGAGGAGGGCTCCTCATAGGGTATGTGTGGAAGGGAGGGACCAAGGAGTGAAATCCTGACTTTTTAGCATCTAATATTAAGTTTTCAGATTCCTTTCCAAGCTGTTCAGAAACAGACGATTTCTTCCTGTCCTCTCTGGAGCTGCCCTGCTGCAATTCAGTTAAACAAATGGCAATAACCTGGCCACGAAGACGCTTCAGCAGGAGAATAAAACCAAGTTTCTAAGCTGCAGAGCAACTAAACTCCCAAAAAAAAGTGGAAGGATAAGAAATAATAATTAAAAAAACAAAACCAAACCAACCCTACACATTATTTCTCTGTAGTTCTTGATCAGCGTAGGAAAAGATGCAAAGTCATTGCAACTGCAAGCCCTTCGCAGTCCTCCACCACTGGTGAGGTTGGCCATCACCCTATGCTGGGCAGGAACAAGGTTGGTTTAGTTTGGGTAAATCAGCACATTCCTGCAGACGTGGCTTTTCGCTGATGTCCTTCTCTTCAGAGCACACCTGTGTTTTTCTCCCGTGCAATCCACTTACTTTCAATAGATCTGAAGTCTTTTTTATCACTAAGGACTCGTTTCAGAGCTGACCGGTTTTAAATAACCATCAAGTCACAAAATTGGAGACGGGTCTTCAAAAGAGAGAAATTAATCACAGTCAGTCTAGTAGGTGGACAAATGAAAGGTTTCATGCTCCGAGTTGAAATCAGAGAGATGTGACCCTCATTGAAGATGTTCTCCAAAGCAACAGGAAGCTACAGTAGGAATTTTCCACCGAAGGCAATCGCACTCTAAGGAATGGGCTAATTTGCTGAAGCAAAATTAAACCTTCCCTCACTCAAACACCCAAATTGATGGCCTGACAAAATAGTTACCACAGCAACTAGAGGGAAAAAAAGTCACAGAAGACTCAGATTGTGCCCCACCCCCTGCAGCTTTAATTGAGAAAATCAGCTTTAATTGCAGTGAGCATAACCATGGGTGTCTGCTGCAAAGCGGCCTCGGCAGCTCAGCCAGCATGGGTTGTGGCTGGGGTTTTACACCACGATGCTGCGGAGTCAGGACAAGGCTCATGATCTGTTATCGCAAACCTTTCCTCTTCACCAGCCTCAGAAATGCTGGGAAACTCTGATTTCTGAAGAGTTTTGTTTGCCTGCTTTCTATGATAAGAGAAGGAGAAAGCCCTCAAGGAAGCTGTGGCACAAGCGCCCCAGGAAAGAAAGAAAAACATGTTCAAAAAAATCAAATTGTGATTTATGGTAGGTGGATTTGGCCCATGGAGCCGAAGAGCTTCACGTGTGTTTCCAAAGAATCTGCCAAAAATTGAGTTAAATAGTTGTATTGATTGATTCTTGAGCTGTGCGGTACCTCACAATCAGGGATACATCTCCTGCATCTCTGCAATGTGTGCATCCCCCACCCTGAGCATCATCCTCACCTCGGAGCTCCAAACCCCAATGAGGTGGGCTGCAATAAAGGCATGTTTGCTGTTGGCCAGTAAAAAACTCTAAAAAAACCCACATAAGAACAATCTCTGCAAACATCCCATCTCTCTAAAGACGCTTCAAACTAACCTGACGGTGCCCTGCTTTTTCATAAAAGCAGCTTTTGCCCAGTCCAAGTGGTAAATGCTGGCTCCACAGATACCTCCATCACACCATTTGTGGATATTTTGATCTTCTCAATTGAAAACCCATCTTGCTTGAAGGAGCCAGAACTTACCTGTGAGCCCCTTTCCAAACCGGCAGCACTTTAGGGCTCATCCACCCCACAAACGGCCTCACCTGCCTCACTCTATGTTCCTTTTGTGCCTTTTTTTTTTGACTCTGTGATCTTCAAGGTCTTTTCCAACCCAAATGATTCTATGATTCTATGGTTTTCCTTAATAAAGTGGCTTTTAATTCTGATGCAGTGCTTCCAGTTCTCAGAAACAGCATGGAAAGGACATTATAGTCCCCTCAGGTTTATATAAACATGTCCTGTTTATTGTCCTTTGCGATGACTGTCTGAGCTGAAACACTAACATTTGGTTAAAAAAAAATAAATAAAACCAGCAGAAATTGGATCCATTTGTTACAGTGCTCACATATGCTGGCTCCATGGCTTGGGTGCTGTTTTAAGATGGTCAATAAGGTCCTTATTTAGGGAAGAATTTTTTTAATGGCTGGAAATACACTCTCTGGTGACCACCAACCCCCCTGCACAGCTTGGCACATAAACTGGCAAAGCCCCATCAGCACCCAAACCACAGTCTTCCAGCCCCAGCCTGCACCCATCCACAGGGTGCTGGTCCCCGCAGCACCCTGGTCACACTGATTCCAACCCAGAAAATAATGCTTCACTTCTCCCTTGTTTACATCACTTCACTGAGTCATCAAGTAAACAATTTTATTTTTTTTTTTTTGCAAAACTATCATTTCCAGCCTATGATTCCAGCTAATTTATAAACGCAACACTGCCAAACAACAATGAATTATGGAGAAAGATTATGGGAAGTTTTGACACCATTAATGTTTGGAGGAATAAACGGGAGTAGACTGTTAAATATTATTATTCTTGTTCATGTCTGTCTTTCCTTGGGGTGCCTATCACAAGAGCACAAGTGCCACGTGCATTAATTAATTGAAACAACACGTTTACATGATTAAGGATCAACTCCTGTGCTTCTCCTTTGGCTAATTAGTGTATCTATAGATCTATTTAGAAAGAAAATACCTCGGGGAAGACAGGAGCCTTCAGAGCTTATTTCATATAAACTGGCTGTCAAATTCAAGGATTAGAAAAATGCTCACTTCTCCCTTCTCTCCCATGGCACCTTATACTTGCTCGTTTTATTTCTCTTGACTCCCATGCAGCATCCACACTAAGTTGTATCAAGAAAACACTAGTGGGTTTTTCTTCCCTCATTTTGTTCCCCAGTTTCTTGTTAATTGTCACCCTCGAGCTGCTCACAGACCCTGCGGGCTCTGACTGGCAATGCACCCAGGTGGAGAAGGATACTTTACAATGGGGACTGTGGCCTGGTGGATTAATTAATTTTCCCCACTCAGGATGGCCCCTCAGGTCTCTGCACTCAGCTCGCAGGGAGATCTGCAATTTCAACAAGAAACACGTGCTGCCTGGGCACGGGGTTCGGATACAGCCACCCTGTGCATCCTCCAGATCCAGCTGCTGGTTTCCATAGCAAACAGCTGGGATCACTGGTTTCCTTACAGGAACATTTGTACCCAGGCTCCTGCCAACTTGCAGTCCACTCACTCACTTCCCACCTTGCTGACATCTGCCCTTGCCCCAGAACTCTGTTTGCATCGAAGTTTTTCAGCCCACGATCCCATGCTGCCAGGGGTATCCTGGTGGTGCACGGAGGACAGGATGCCGCATTCCTTCTCCAAGCTAATTGCATTTCATTAATGAGTGAAGTTGTCCTTGTAATCTCCATCACCTGCTTTACACCTTGTAAGGGCCTCTGACCTATTCACTGAGCTGTTGGTAAAGCACAAAGCATAGAAAAATTATCTAGAGAAATGCAGGAGTTTCAGAGAATTAAGCTTTTTTTGCTGCTGGAACAATGCTTGCACCCATCAAATCAGATTTTAAGAAGAAAAAGTTTTAGCACCAAAGAAAATAGTGAATACTGCTCTATGGACTTGTGGATGAAAAACTTTTCCAGTTTACTCTGGAGGAATTTCCCCTGTATGCAGCCCCCAGGAGCTGTGCCCTGACACAATTCAAAGAGGCAGCATCGCCTTTTGCCAGCAGTGGGAACACTCACCTCAAGACCATTTTTTGTTTAATGAGAAATTCCTCTCGGATGAAGAACTGTTTTTTCAGGGATCTCTGCATCAAGACAGTCCCCTGGGAAGTTATCAAACACTGGCCAGCATCAACAGAAACAAAGCCAAGAGAACCAAAGCTAAGACCGTCTAACAAGTAACAAATATTGTGCAAATGGGCTGGATACACCCAAATTACTGCTCCTTCCAAGAGCAATTGGACTAGCTGATCACAGGATAAACTCCAGAGAAACCCTAAGGAAAAAAAAAGAGACTCTCTCACTTTTCTCCACCGGGATGAATATTCCCTATTTAATTATCTTTTCCTTTTGTAGGCAAAAGGACAAGAGAAAAAGAGGTAAATCTTCCCCACTCCAGATACGAACACAGGGCTTTGACTGTAGTAGTCTGTAGCTACAGCCCATAAAATGCTTCTTACCCAGCAGAAAACTGCACAGAATATTGACTTTTAACACCAAGTCACCCTTTAAAGCATTACCTGATTGCACAATAACACCCTACCAGCGTCCAGAGAAGAGGCTCTGTTTTCCCTGTCCTCTCACAGAGGCTTTTAGAGATGTTCCTGGTGGCTTAAAGGCAGCACTTCAAGGTAGAAAAAGCGATAATGAAACCCCGCTGTCCCTTCAGAGCCTGCCTTGCGTACACTTAAACGAGCCCTGACAAAAATCTCTACAAAATTACCAGCTCGACCATTAGCTCCCTCCCAGGCCTCTGCCGCTTATAGGCTGGAGAATGGAGGAGCGGGAGTTAATTAATTACCTGCGCTTCATCCATCCTTATCTTTCCTCAACTCCCATAGTGCAGGTTTCTATGCTCATGAGAGGCTGAGGAAGAGGAATCCTCTTTTCTCCTTTACCACTTTAAAAGGCTTGCATTTTAAAATGGAGGGAAATATTTGTTGGAGTTTCTCTGTAGTATAAATACATGATACGTTAATATTACCCCCTGCAGATTCACATTCCGCATATCCTCATGAACTGCTGAAGCACGTCCTTGTTGCACAGACAGTAGGAAATTTAAACAGAAAAACGAGTATTAGTGCTGTTTGCTTTCGGCTAAGATGACACGGGAACAACTCCTGCTGTTGGAAATCCCTGGGGAAGAGTTGTAGAACCTCCTGGGTGCGCTTTCAGGAGAAACCTTGCTGAACCAACGTCACAGCCCCTCACACGGCCAAGCCCCACTTCGGTGCAAAGCAATATCATTTCATGCACCAGCATCAACCAACCTGCTGCAGATCTGAACCTGTTGGCTGTAAATCCCATCTCTGATGCCCTTTCCGAGGAGCTCGTTCCCATCTCTCCCAGCAGCAGGCAGGCAGGGGAAGCAACAAGGCTGAGCCTGATTATCGCTCTGTTTGAAACCAGCCATCAAGGGAAAATGTCGTTTCGGAGTTTTTGTGCATCTTGCAGCCTGTGAGTGAGCTTCACCACGGAGACTCATCAGCAAAGACTCTATTTTAGTGATTCACACAGTTTCCCTTATTGAAAGCTCAAACTCATTTTGGAAAACCAGGAAAAGTGCAAGACTCACCACTGTGAAAAAATGCTTTATTCTAACCAAAAAGAAATTCAGCAACTGTTGCAAAAGGAAATCTCAACACTCCTGCACAATGACCCTTGTTTATGATCTTTAGATGCCTAATTATACAGAAGGTACCTACAAGATCAGGTTTGCAAGCTGATGCCAAAACCAAACCAAAGCTCCCATGCTGCAAACTGCCTTTGGGAGAAGCTGTATCTACTTCCACAGGTCTAGAAGTGCTATAAAGCAGGATAATTATTTTTTTCACAATTTCTGTGATGTCTTGGCCTCTGGAAGTATCTTAAATAAAATATTATTGCAAAACAAAGTATCATGGCTATATAAGTAGTTGTTGAATTTTAGGCTCAAATTCCAGTTTTCTGCTCTCTACAACTGCTGATACCCAAATGTATTTTTCTAGGAACGTATTTCACTAACTCTCACAAAAGACAATTGAAATTAAAACCAGCTAAATGGCTCTTTATCTTTTCTTAAACTCATTTTGAATTTTAATCTCTGCTAAATAAGCCTTGATAGTTGAAATAATTTAAAACAATGGTTTGGCTTAAAGCGAAAATAGTCATGCAGTTGAACACCAAAAATTATTATACTTTCCTCTTGATTTTGACAAGTTTTTAAGCAAGTAACACATTAGCTTACAAAGAGGAGGTTCAAGAAGCCCACTCACTTTTTTTTTTCTATATACAGAAAGGAATAGGAGAATAAAAAAATAGGAGAATAAAAAAAATGCTGCAGAAGTGTCTCGCTTGGCACTCATTAGCAGTCAGTCCTTCACTACATTTAATTAACGGAGCTGTTGGCTGTGGTCACGCATGCTGCTAAAAGTCTTTCCCTGCAAGTCCAATGCTGTTCATATATTTACACTGACACCACTAATGAAGCTGGAGCAGGAGGAGACGTGTTGGTCCTTGGGATGTGTGGAGCGGGCGTCTACACTGGCTGATAGGCAATAAAAATCTGTCAAAAATCTGTCGTGTGACTCATAGGACTAAAATTAGATGGGTGCTGCATCTCGCTGGAGGGCAGAGGCAGTAAAAAAAAAAAAAAAGCAATATTAACAGGTGTGACTTATGGGAGGAAATAGGCCACTGGAATATGTTTTGGTGAAGGTGGGTAACGTTGGAAGGTGGATGATCTGCGGCCGAAGCAAGGGAGCAGCTCTGCTGAAGATGCATTGGTGAAAAACAGAATTGTAGAATGATTTTGGTTGGAAAAGGCCCTCAAGATCATAGAATCCAACTGTTCCCCCAGCCCTCGCGCTAAACCATGTCCCTGAGAACCTCATCTCCGTCTGTCCAACCCCTCCAGGGATGGTGACTCCACCACTGCCCTGGGCAGCCTGTTCCAATGCCTGACAGACCCTTCTGGGGAGAAATTGTTCTCAAGATCCAACCTCAACGCCCTCTGGCGCAACTTGAGGCCGTTTCCTCTCGTCCTATCACTTGTTACTTGGGAGAAGAGACCAAGAAGGTCCAGGCTCCTCTCTAAGGTCTTTGCTGCTCCTGCACGGTTCCTGCAGGAACATCCGTCTCCTGCCCGGGAAAACATTCAGCTGAAAGGATGAAGGTGAATAAGCAAGAGAAGCAAAACGGGAGGTAACGGAGAAAGGGACAGCAGTGAGTGGGCACCTCCAGCGCTGGTTCCTTCCTTGTGCAGGATCCATACGGGGCAAGCTGGGAGCCTTCCTTAGATGTATTTGCTCATTTGTGTTAGTAAAATGCTCTGTATATTTCATTAATTCTCTATAATTCACTAAATACAGTCATTTGGGGGTTGTCTTCAGACTAACTGTATGTTAAAACACTTTTGCCAGGTTTCTTAGCATTTTGTTTTTTCTTTAATTGAAAACTAACAGGAAAGTGCAGCTATTTAAAGATTAAGAGAGAATCCATAATCCACAAGAAGTGCTGGAGAGTCTTACAAAATTAGCCCATATGTTTCTTTGCCTAATCTAAAAGCACAGTCCCCATTTGACAGACTTTGAAATATTTCATAACATTTGCAATATTCTCAGCTTCGGCTTTGAAGCTCTCCCCTAAGACTGGATTTTCCCATCTCTGCATGGATTTATAATCACTTGCCAACACCTGCACGGAGCCCAAACTATTCGGGGAGCTTTGTGCTTTGAAGTCACAATGCATCAAAGTCGAAGCACAATCGATGCCGCCCCCACATCGTCTCCAGTCAAATATTGACACACGAGGAGGTACCACTTCCAGCTTGCTGTAATAATATCTGTACGCTGTGTACAGAGAAAGTTTTCCCTTATATTACTTCCTAGGACTTGCCACGATTAAGAATAAAACAAGAGGAAAAAAAAAATGCCATCAGCCCTTGCCCAAGATGCTGGCTGTGATGCCTCCGAGGGCTCTCACGCTTGAATTTGTCTGATACAGTCAATAAATGCTCCTTCACAGAAAACAAAGCTGTCGTCACCAACAAATAAGGTTCCTAAGCCAGGATGGTGAGACTAACATATCTCAATCCCTATTTCATGTAAACTAACCTTTTAGTAGCACTTTTTCTCCCAAAGGGGAAACTGAGGCAGGCAGCCACCACACGACCCACCCAAATGTGGCTTAAAAAGAGCCCTGGCCCTCCAAACTCCATTTCAGCTGTCTCCCATCCCAAATCCTCATTTTAAAAAGTACCCAGTAGTGGTTTTGGTAGCTCCTAAGCAAGAGTATTTATTTCCCTTTCAGGCCCCACCACTACCCAGACAGATCTTGGGACATGTATGTCCTCATTGCCTTAGGGACAGGGCTTCAGAGGAAAAGAGGGGACATAGTCTGAGTTCTAGTATCAGCGGGTTTTTTTAGATTTCCATCTAAACAGAAGTAATAGATGCTGTAATAATGATCAGTGCTGACTGAATGCAGCTACAAAATCCTCCAGCAGAAACTGTTCGTATGCGGTCACTACCAGGTACTTATAGAAGGGGAGAGAAACACAGAGAGATCTAGAAAAGCTCCTCTGGTCCCTGCCCAGAGAGATAAGGTCTTAAAAACAAACAAACAAACAAAAATGACAACAACAAAACCCTGAAACCCAAAAGACACGCTCCAATTCTCAAAACGAACATCTTTACTTTCCTTTAGCTGAACAAAAGCTCAGTGTGTCAGATTTGAACTGCTTTTACTTCCTGGTAATTATTGATCCTGTGGCAGCATGACTTTAAACAGTGAAAATTACACCTCTAAAATATTGTTCTTCTCTTGGAGCAATCTGTAACCCTCATGTTCTGCCACAAAATTTGGGGAAGAAGTGGTGGTCAGAGGCAGGAGGAGAGGCGAAGGGACAGACTGAAATGCTGTACCCAGCCCTTGGGGTCAGCGTTGGGAGGGTGAGGAACCATCCAGCCCTTCAGAGAAGGTGGTGATGGAGGCAGGAGCCCAGGACCAGTCCAGTTTTGGGAAGAACCCAACTTAGCCATGCCCAGGCAGGAGGAGGGAAGGATCCAAGGTTTCTTGGTTTCTCCTCACTGGCACAGATGCCCTGAGAACTTTGGGCCATTCATCTTTGGTCTGTGAAGGTGGGATGAGGACATACCAGTCTTGTCTGCACTGAAGTTGGTTGTGCCTGGGAGCAAAAAGCCAGGACCTTGGCTCTGGCCTGGATTTGCAACTGTGGTTAAAGCAAATCCCATCTGCTCCCTGCAAAACTGAGGAAGCTACCAAAGTTCTAGAGCACAGGCAAGTTCTTCCTGAGATACTGACTCCCTTGGGAGTCTCCATCTGCCTTATCTGCTCATCAGACCCCAGCAAGGTTTTGGATGGGGCTGCACTGCCAGATACTGGAAGAGAAAGTCTGATCTGTGGCTTGTTCACACTTTTCTCCCCATAGGAAAAGCCCAGCCTGGGTTTTGCCTCTCTCACCCCAAACAACCCCAGCTCTCACCCCAGGGAACAGCTCAACTCACCCCACGGCATCCACAGGGTCGCTCAACCCAGCTTCCTCATCACAGCCCCAAGGACCCAACACAGGCAACACCTCACACAGGAGGTGACCAAACCATCAGGATTAAGGAAGGAATAACCAAGAGGAAAACACTCGCATTTTTGCAGCTCAGGTTTCACAGCTGTCTGCATATGGCACACAGATGTGTTGATGCACACGCGGCAGCCAAGCAGCTGGAGCAAAGCACATTGTGGCCAGGCTTGCAGGTGGAAAACAGCTTTTATCCCAATTGAAGCAGCTCTGATTAACCAGCAAATAATCAACAGTAAAACTGGAGGCTGGATCTAATAAGCCTGGCCTTCGTTAGCAGTGATAAGAAGCAGATGGCTCTGAGCAGCAAGTGACAGGGCTTCCATTTGGTGGATTTCCAAGAAGATTTTTTTTCAAAAATGTAAAGCCCTTCACTTCTTTGGTCAATTCATGGTACCCTTGAGCTTCTCGACAGAACTTTGTGTCTGTGGGGAGAGCATTGTATTTTATAGGAGCTTAATATGATTTAGTGGGCACGCAGGTGGACTAGTGTTTGCTTTTGCAGCCATAATATACGATGACTTACAAAGAAGCCCGAGAGAAGAATTATGTTTCTGTACTTCACGATGAAGGACTTACTGTTGTTTTCACTCTTATTTGTACAAAAAAAAACCCTGTTTAATGTGGTGCTGGGTTTGAACAGTCAAAAATGAAGGCCATTGTGAAGATATAAGCACAGTCACACACCCTTAGCTCTCCCTGGGCAAATAAATGAGCTCATATTAATTATCAAATAAAGTGCCATCATTACACTATTTTTCTACCTAGTAAGTATCATCTGTACAAATGTACATAACATTTTCTGCCGGATTTTTATCTCCCAATCCTTGCATTAATTGAATTATCAGGACCATCCTACTCCATCATGTTTTAACCAGACTTTTTGGCTTCACTTGTGCTGCCAGGTGAGTTGTGGGCATGACATTGAACATCTTCCAGCCCCAGCAGCTGAGCTGCAGGCACAAATCTGTTTGGCAGAGGTGGGAGAAATCAGGACTCCGGGATGGTTTTGCGGCCAGTTTGGGATGAGCTGAGTCCACACCACAGCCTGAAATAGTCCATTCCTGTTGCACATGTCCACGGTAAAAATATCTTGCAGCTTCTTGGCCTGGCAATGAGCTTGGAACCAACTTTTCAGAAGAGATTTGGTGAGGCAGTGATGTCCCACTTCATCACTATGCCCCGACAGGTTTCATGCAGGAGAGATATTCAATAAAATTGATCCCCGTTATCCCTGCCCTGATCCCAGTTATCACAATAGTAAATCAGCCAGTGCTGCTAGCGCGTCATCGGTGCCTGTTGCACGAGATACCAGCTCATTTACTGTGTGCTAATTAGCAATGCAAAGCCTGTGCCAGCATTTACCTAATTTCCCAGAATACAGAAGGCTCAGTCAAGCAGAACTCAACCTCTCAGTAACTCAGTCTATGACTACTGCAAATTCACCAACGCGCTTAGAAAAATAGTGACCTGCAAATGGAGACCAGCAGCTGGAGAGGGGCAGGATGGCCGAGGAGGGGGCTGAGCTCCTGCCGTGGGGACAGGGAGACACAGCTCACCTGTGATGGAGCAGGGCAGGGTTTGCATCTGGTACCCCTTGGAGATGAATTGGGGTGAAATCTCCTATGGTGGACCCCCTAGATGGAAATTACAGCCCCGCAGCTGGAGCACAGAAACCCAGGGAAGTCACCAGCATTGGAGACACTCAGATGTTCCTAATTCACTACCAGGTCAAGAGTCTCCTCCTCTAACCAAATGAGTCTGAAATGAAATCATGGCCTCATCCAGCCAATGGTTTTACTACGTACTGGGAAAGTCCCACCCTTGTCTTCGTGGCTGGAGGGCTCATTCCCCCATGGGGACTGTCTTGAATGGGGACAGCGATGGCAGATTTCATCTGTGTCACCGGCCACGGCTGCGATGGCACCGCTGGTCTGCAGAGAGGTCCGTACTAAGCACAGCCTGAGAGCAGCTGTTTGCTGTGGCAGAAGGAAGGGACAAAAAAAATTAATGAGCTTCTCTTCAATTCAGACAATTGTTCTACCTCTTTTTACAAATATGCCTATAAATAACCAGTTTCCTTCCGAAAAGTCTGTTCAAAATGATGTTTCGCTCCCTAATATCACAATCAGATGTTGTGGTATTGGAGAAATCTTTTCTTTACCCTCCCCCCGCCACAAATATGTATTTTGTTTAAAATAATCCTGCCTTGCAAAGTAGATGAATGTCGATAGAAAGCCCATTTTCATTAGCAAGCCCAGCTGTTCCACCCTGCAATGCTGACGAGCTCTAATCAAATGGCATTCACAAGCATCCCCTGGTAGGAATTATGTAGCACCTTTTGCCAGTGAATCCCCTCTCTGAACTTTGAAAATCCTTGCAACTGGATTTTAATCTTCATTTCCAAAGGAGATGAGGTTTCTACAACTTTTCTGGCTGATTCGGCTGCTTCTTGTGTTCAGTTCACTGCCGATTTTTAAAAATCATTCAGTTATGAGTGGAAGGATGGCTAGAAGAGAGGAAGAAAGGGTCTCAAATGTAAGTTTTGTGAAAAGCATGGCCCAAATAAAGCAAATTAAACAATCCAGAAAATTTCATCCCTTGCATGTTGCCCCATCTGCTCCAGCTAGGATGGCTGAGGGGCAGGATACGGGATCGAGGTTACTGAAATAAAAGGGGACAGATATAGGATAAAGGATACAACCCCATGGGACATCAAAGCTCATTAGTGCCCTGGCGGTAGGAGATGCTGCAGAACAAACCCCAGGAAAGCAGAGCTGCTGGTAATGGGAGCGGGATGCGATAAACCATGAATCGCAGACTCCAAATGAGAGAGTAGAAGGCAGGACCACACTCTTCTAATATTCTTTCCCGACAGCAATAGGAACACTTAAGGGAAAGATGCAAGGAGCTCTTGTACGTGGAGCTCTGAAAAACACTACAGAGCTCTTCAGAGGCAATGTTAAACAAAATTGCAGTCATAAAAAAAACCCCAAAACTGCAATTGTAAGTAGAGCAATCCCCATTGGAACTGGGTCTCGATATGTGTTTGGTGACAAGGAGGAGGGGAGAGGGGGTCCAGAGATGCATTTCACAAGGTGCTTCCCCTGACTGGGGCTGTTTCCCCCATGGGCAACTGTGTTTAAGCAATGCTGTGTCACAGGGAAAAACACATGTATTTAAAAACTCAGGGCTGATGCATAGAAAACCATCTGGTAGCCCAAAGGTATGTCTTATAAAACATACAATATTCCACTCAACCACTTCTGAAATGACAGGTAAGGTTATTTGCACCCTGAACTCACCTCTGGAGCCCCCGTAACCCATTCTAGGTAGGAGTTAGGAATTGGAGACAGCTCCCTCGTAGCAAGGACACTGAAGTAATGAAGCCAGTTGTCTGAGGAGCAATGAAGTCTCCAAATTTATGAGATTTGCGAAAATGGGATAGGAAATGATGAATCAGATATGGGTAGATGAAGGAGCAGATTTCTGTGGTGGTCTGATGCCTCTCCCAGCCCCATTTTCTGTGACTCTGAGACTATATTAATATATATCTAAGAGCAACAGGGGAATTTCAGGCTGAAATTCCAACCCTGTTGAGTTCAGGTCTCGCCAAGGAACGCTGGGCTATGCTGGGTAGCAAAGGGCAGTTCTCTGACTCCGTGTATTGGTGTCTGTACCCAGGCAGTGCTCAGAGAGCCTGGAAACTGGGTATTCTTGCTTTTTTTGACTGCTTAGGCCTGCTATTATAGTCCTGCACAGTCCCATTTGCCTCAAATTACCTGTACTGCATTAAATGAAGGGTAGAGTTGCTGCTGTTGCTGTTTGGGGTCTTTCCTCCCCTGTAGTCTCAGTGTTAGGAACAGACAAAAGACAAAGGCAGAAAACATTATGAGAGCATTATCAGCTAGCTTTGAAAATAAATCAAAGGAACAGACTGTGGAAATGACGTTTGATGACACAGAATTTTGGGAAGAGGATTTTTTCAAGATAAGTTGTTTGAATCCTCCATGAAATCAAATAATGCACTGTCATGCCTCAGAAATTGGTGGTAATTTAATTCCACTTACTCTTTCTCTCTCCTGAACTGCTGTCTCCTCATGTCCTCTTCTTTCCTTTCAGTCTGCTGCTCTGTTTCCATAGTTCATTAAGGCATAACTATGGCTCAAAGGCTGAACGAACAGAGCCAGAAGTAGGACAGTGATTTAAAAAAAAATATATGTATCCAAAGGTTATATGAAGGCCCTGCTGGCTTCCGCACATTGCAAAGAGTTGGGTAATGACAACGACAGGACCAAGGAGCCAACATTTTAAGTAGAAAGGCCCTGATTTTGTGATGATGTTGCTCAGCTCTAGGTATTGCTGAGATCTTATGGCAGGGAGTTCCCCAAGTTATTTGTGTCCAAGAATGGCACCTAGAGCTTCACCTTCAATAACCTGTTCTTGCCAAAGACATAAGGGAGCAAGTGGGGTTCAAACAGAGAATGAACAGCTGAAGTTGGCAGATTTGTTAATGTGGACACATGGATGAGTCACTGATGTCCATAACACAGGCTCCCTCAGCTGCCAAACAAAAGACCCTTACCCTAACTGAGAATTAACATCTTCACCAAGCCAGCACTGAGATTCAAGGTGATTTTTCCCGTTTTCAGCTCTGAAGAATCCTTTAAGGCTCACACTCAAGCATCCCTGCACTGGCAGCCAGCCGGAGTCCATTGGCTTTGAAGGACATGAGATGTTGCTCCATCTGAGACATCAGCTTCTGGACCTGTCTCTTCAAATTCATCCCTGTTTCTTAGCAAGAGCAGATCTCTGAGCCATGTTGCGGGTTGTATTACAAAAGGAACCTCTGCAAGAAGCTGGGAGGCCCAGCTGCATTTCAGTGGTGTTTGTTTGGGGATGCTTTGGAGTGATGATGCTCTAGAGATGCTCCTCCAAGGAGCACAGCACCCACTCCCCTTTCGTAGTTTCTTCAGCTGGCATGTACAACAACAATATTTCTCCTTTGCTTGCTTACCCACCTCAGAAAATTTCATTTCCTGAATTCACCCTCCCCATCTCGTTCATTAAATTGTCTTTTCTGATTTACAGTGATGAGGCTGTTAGGATGGCACTTATGGATGTGTGCAGATATTTGAAATGTACCCACTTCAACCACTGCTCCTGCGAAAAGTGGGTAGTTACATTCAGACATGGTATGAAAAATAATATGCCAGGCCCAAATGTCAAACATAATCATGGGTGATATTAACCTCCCCAGTGAAAGTAATACATCCCTTTGTGAAATAACCTGGCTTTAATGTTCAAGATTGCTACAATAGATTAAACGGCAGCCCCTGATAACTTGCCTACACTAAAAGCATAATGGAAAGTGAAAACATAATGTACCCCACTTAAGTGATTCACGCTATTAATATGTAGAGTTTTCTAAGCTGTAGTTTTATCAAAGTTGAACAGTGGGAATAAGTGAGGGTTTGTTTCTTCATTTTTTTTCTGACTAACAAAAGAAAACAGATGCATTTATGTCCAGGGAAGAAAGAAAAAGTAAAATTGCATCTGAGAAATAAAGGTTGGCACCTTGAACAAAACCTGTTCTATTCTAGGTAGATGAAAAGGGAGAGTGCTCACTGTTGCCCTGTCTTTTTCCTGAAGAATGAGTACGTGGTGACATTTCCAATCATACTGGCACGTGCAACATGTGTCTCCATTTTTTATAGAACCATTGTGGTGTATCTCACCATTGATCTCCTGCCCAGCTGGCAGCCAGCAGCTCATTTAGCCACCGGGCTCTGGTTTCAGCTCTGTCTCTCCAGTTCATGGCTGTGCTTTTTCATCTAGAAATCCACCCCGTCAACACAAGCCACTGTGGTGTGTGGGGCTGCATAACATCCAAAACCACCGCGGGCAAGAAATGCTGTAATCCGCTTTGTTAAACTCAGTCTGCACAGCAGGACTGGAAGTTCCCACAGAAACCCCCAAACCTCAGTGAGAATATTTAAATATTCAGAGGCTGACCTGAAACTTAGATGGTGCTAATCACAGCCAGACTCCACATCTGGTAGACAGTGATGGAGGAGAGACACTTCAGAGCGTAGTTTCTCCAAGTATGGGGTATAAGAGCTGGTCATCTATATGATGTAAGAACTTGTTGCACAAGATAATAAAAAAATAGTTAACAAAAACCCAGACCAGACACACACTCACACTTTTCCACATAGACAAATGGGCAAAGTAAAGTAGATGCAATAAATAATTAATAAGCTTATTCTAGATTTTGATGCAAGCAGGTGCTAATTATTATGGTAATATTGAACATGATGATCCATGGATGCTTACAAGAAGTGTTAAATGGTTCGTCAGAGAATGGACACACACACAAATATATGCACACCATCACCCAATCTGTGTTCACCTGCAGCTTCCAAACCTTGTGAAATTTAGAAATATCAGATTTCCTTTCCATTACAGTCTCTCACAACCAATTTCAGCAGCAAGCCTCAGGCTGGATATTTCAGCTCTAAGAACTAAAGTGTACCATTTAATCTGCTTGTTGACTTTTCAGATTTAGTGCTGCCAGAGCTGCACCTTCGGTCTACAAAAACATCTTGCAGCTGCTCCTGTTCCCTTAAAGGTTATTTAATACCCAGTACTGTTATCTCCTCACAAACGGTACACTGGTAGTATAGAAATCCCCAGTGCCGCCCACTCCCTGCCTGCCAGCACAGCCAGAGCCTCTGCAAGCTTGGGATAAAGTTGCCTTAAAGTCTCCTTCCAAATGGACATTGGCAGCGAAGATATTACACCTCATCCACATTTCAGACAGCTCTCGTTTTGTTTTCACAGTGCTGTGAAACACCTGTGTCCAGCCCCCGCAGGAGATGCTGAAGGACAGACGAGGCCAAAAGCATTATTTTCAATGCCAAAACAAGAAGACAAAAAAGCCAGTTCTCAGCGACGCCACCTCTGTTTCTCACTTCGTCACCACTTACGGGACACTGGTTGCCTTGATGGGTTTGAATCTGGCTGCGGAGCATCAGCTGTTGTTATTTCAGGTCCCCCATGGGACTACAGCAACTGGGGACTTTGAAGTAAAGGAAGCCAAAGGTTCCGGGAAAGAAATCCCAGAGTCCATACATATAACTGCACTTGCCAGTGCTGTGGAGGCAGTGAGGGGTGTCTGAAGGACTTGCTGGTTTTGTATTGAAAGGCAAGAGTGTTGCAGAAATTATTTATAGAAGCTTAGTTAATCATTAAAAGCAAAACCTTTGTCCAGTTCACACAGCTCCTCAATTTGGATGGAAAATGTTGCTTTTTGGATGCGAGAGTTATGGGGCATTGGGCGAGAGAGGGAGCTGTGCTGCTCATCCCTAATGTGTCTGGTGAAGGAGGACAGGACCCACTCCTTAAAAGTGGATTCTGAGACAAGATAAAGGTCAGGCCTTTGTGGGATTTCTAGCCACAAAACTTCCTTGGTCTTTATTCCTCTGCTTTGCAGAAAGCTCATGATATAGCCAGTGAATAAGAGTCCCAGTGCACCAAAGCAATTTTCAGCAGCAATAGCCTGTGAAAAAAATCATGAAGCATTATCACTCATTAACATTACGAGAGAGATCAGGCTGGGGTAGAGGAAAGAGCTGAAACCTCTTGGATTCTTTTTTTGTGTGGTGAAGTGGATCGCTAAACAAGAAGTAGACAGGGCAAATCCACAGATGAGCCGGGAAAAAATCCCTCACCCTTGTATTTAAGTGGATAAACACGAAGGTCTGGGGGAGGCTTTTCCACTCTGAGGAAGCTTTACTCGTCTCATCTCCTCGCCTGTAAATGTATCCAGCACATTTCAAGCAGAATTTCACCAATTCACTTTCGGCAGGCAGGGCTTTAAAGTGATCAAACACCACGAGAGCTCTCAGCACCCTCTTCATTTCTGTCTGCAGGAAAAACATTTGCATTTTTTTTCCTGTGGATTGTTGTTGTCAAATTGAAATCTGGGGACTGAAAATTGAATCCTGCTGAGTTCTGACAACTTGATTTTCTTGGATGTAAACTTCTGACAGGTGAAGGTATTGAGCAAAACTCACATCAACTTCAGCAAAGAAAATCAGACCTTGCATAGGCATCCTGTGAAGTCGAAGGGAGAGCTGAGAGTTCAGTGGCCAACCAAAAACATCATCCCAGTTTTCTGCCTAGAAAACTAGAAAACAATTTCTGTGCTCAGGTATGTTTTAGTCTGGCATCTGGGGACACATCCACTTGTCTATTTTTATTTATAAAGACAGAGCATGATGAAGCTTAACCTGTACCAGACAGGTATCATGTGTGATTTTTTTGTCTGTGTGATATTCTTAATAACCAGGCATTACAAATTCAAAATGAGCCTGTATGAAGGCCTCAACTTCTGTGTTTTTATTCTCTTTGAAAGTTTCTGGCATGTCTGTCCTAGGAACCATAAAACACAATTAAACTTATTATGTAGCTAACTCATGGTAACTGTCGTTATCAGGCATTCAACTTTAACAGGCAATGTCAGGATAATATCCATGCAGCTGGAAATACCTCTATTTGCTGTCTTTCCTAATCAAGAATTAATTTCTCTTTCTTCTCACAAGAGAACATGAGCTTCCCCCTCTCCCACCTTCCGGGCCATTTGTCAGAGAATGCTCCAGATTGATGACACAGTTTTGCAGGGGAAGGCAGGGTTAACGGGTTATTTTTCCTAGAGAACACTGTGCAGATATGACTTTGAGTCACCCACTCAGTCCAGGGATTAAATCCAGCTAAACTCTACAAGCAGAAGATATTCAATATTGCTGATTTTACTCAACTTTGCACCAGAACTTGAGAAAACTGGGACATCCAGGAGCTGCAAAATACAGTTTGCTGTCTGCAGACGAGATTTTTCACAAGCCAGGGAGTCATGGCCTGCCAAAATTAGAGAAAAAACACAAGGTAGACAGTCTCGGCTCCCAAATAATTCACCAGAAAACAGGTCTGCCCCTGGGGTTGCTGGGTCTCTCAGGAATTGCTTTCCCTCCTGAAAACAAATGTTCCTAGCGCACTCCTCAGAGTATAAACTAGACCCAAAATATATATTATATAAATAGGAATTAGTTGAATTAACAGCAAGACTACAATAAGCTGTAAAACATATCTACCAAAACAATGCATTAAACTGTCTGATTTCATTTTTCACCCTAGTGGTCTCGTTGGACAGGTCCTGAATACATTGATATTTGTTTTTTTCCACTCTGAGCCAAGAAATACAGAAACATCTTGAAATTGAAAGGCAGTACTTCTGTAGAAAGCAAACACAACTTCTTGGCTCAGGTCAAGAGAGAATTAGGAAATAAACTGCATGTACACTCAAAAAGCAGAGAGGAGTTTGCACCTTCCTTTTGGTCTGTGCAAATTACAGCATTTTTTAATGGGTGTTTTATAGCTATTTTTGCTTTTTATTTTCCAGGAGAGGAACAAGTCCTCTTGCTCAGGGCATTTCCATAACATGGTGCATTACAAAGGAACATGCTCAAGTAATTTAGGGAGCGTGATGAAGAGCAGGGTTCCCACATCAGGACAGTATTTTGCTCTTCGTCCAAACCACTTTAAAGGAAAAACATTAAATCTCTGACTGTGGGCCCACCCATGCTAAGGCTAGAGGGGGCTTTCTATGGCTTTCCTTCACTTTCGGTAATTGCTCTTGACTTCAGGGTGTGAAAAATCTCAGGAGGACCACAAATGGGATGGAGAAATGTCAGAAAATCCTACCCACAAGTGAAGGTGTGAATGCTGGACAGAGTTAACTGTTTCCCTCCTGCCTCCTGGAAACTGAGGGCAAACTAACTCCTAAATTTGAGACATACAGAAGAGGGATTCGATCCTTCCCCAACACCATTCCAGTGAGCCTGTTGAACAGATAATAGCAACAATGCTACTTCATTAAAGTCAGTGCTTTTATCAGCCTTCTCACTTAAGAAATTCTCGATTTTCTCATATTAACAGGGTAAAATCTAGCCTGCGATATGTAGGTCATGAACTCATCTATTCCCACCTTCCACATCTCCAGGCATGGTACATCTAGAATTAATGGTAATACTAATAAACTCCTCTGGAGTTTAATGATTATTCATTATCAGGAGTACATCGGTTCTACAGTCTCCTCTTCCCTTGGATGCCTGATGCTCTTGGCTACACTGCTTATATTTAAGAGAAACAATCAGCCAGCACCATGCAGTTCTCGGCTTGGTGGGGTGCTAATTTCTCCATTATTGGGTTGGGCACGCAGTCCCCTTCACTCCAGCTAACTCCCCGTGCCAAACAAAAAAACCCACCCAATAAAACATACCATTAAAAGAAAGCACGTCTCCAAACGGTGTCTCACGAGGAGTGAGATGTCCTGGCACAGCAGGTACATGCTGTTGACGAGGAAGATGAATTGGAGCACATTCCTCACCAGCCCTCATCCTCCAGCACTGAGATGAAGCTGTGAAACCGTGTCCATACCTCGAATCCCTCCTGGAACCCTGGGAGGACTGGAGTGAGGCAAGCAGAGGGTTGAGAAGCCACCGTTCCTCTGCAGGGTCCTTCCTCCACCATCAAGAGACTTGGGCAAGAACCCAAGCAATAGTTGAGCCCTCAGGAGGCAGTGGAAAGGGCTCTGGCAACCTCAAAGGGATTAATATGTCATTGGGAGGGGCTTTAACCACCTGTGGACCTGTGACTCAAGAATTTGATCAAGTCCTGAAGCTCACTTTCCACACAGAACATCACACCTGGTTGCAAAGCTTCATGACATTTCAGTGTTCTGCACCTGAAGGCAATGAGAGCAGTCATCCTGCAGTCAGAGGGCTCCAAGCTCTCCCTTTTCTCCTTCTGAATATGATTACTTTCAACTCTTATGAAGCAATCCATAGCCAGATTTTTATTAGAAGTGGAAGGCCCTTTTATTTGCTCGGCGTATTTTGCACACAGAAAACTGGTGCTGTGGTTAATTTTATTTCTATGCTTGCTGTGTTTTAATAACCATCTCCCTCGTTCCATTTGACTATGAATAGATGGGGGAGATAGAGAGACATCAGTCAGAATACTGTAATCATGTACTGCAGACAGAGAAATACTGATAAAAACTATGTGTAATGAATATGTGACTGAAGCAGAGACAAGAAAGATTGCTTAAAGTTATAAAATCTGATATATTTGCACACCTACCAGGTATGTGTATGCACTCTCAGAAGAATATGCAGGTATGCTTTCAAGAAAAATGTAAAATGATAAAAACCCCCTACTTTTGTCAAAAAATACTCCAGAAGTACAAATACAATATAGACATACAGCTCTGGAGCCACATCTCTATGTGCATTTTCTCTCTTTCACTGTTTTTTTTGAAGCCAAATAAGATAAAGACTTACCAGAATAACAAAAAAAATCTTCTTATGACACAGAGTAGTTGTGTGCTGGATGTCAGCAGGAGATGGCATGCAACTTCAAGCTCATACAGACCAAGGCTTGTCCTTTTAATATTTCATTTTTTCCCCCCAAGCTGAGCTGTCTGTAGGTCGCATCCCTGTTCCCCTGGCTGTCTGAAGGCGGATGTCAAACCAGACGAAGCCACAAATATGAGACAGACACTTCCACCACCCACTGAGCCACTAATTCTACATCAGAAGATGTTTCCAAGCACATCGAACAAGCTCAGAGCATCGGACAGCAACGGCTGCCTGAGACTCGCGTAAAGGCAGCCAGGATTTGTAAGCCTTGATTAAAATCCAAGAAGAGATTTAGTTACGTTTTGACCTTATTCCTCTTACTGATACTCACAGCTTGCATAACTTCATTAAAGTAACATGTGACGATTTCTAAGGGACGCATGCAGTGCAGGTATTGAGAGACTTAGCAGTACATATTTCTTATGAGACAAGAAACAGGCAAATTAAAATCAACCTGTGCTGGATGCTAGAATCTCCCTGGCAGAATCAAGGAGCTAAAATTGAAATAAATGGGGTTAAACACCAATTTCCCTCTTGGTTTGGCTTTTTTTTTTTTCCTCCTACATGAAGTCAGCAATCCTGTCAGCAGCATCTCTGCAACTGGAAATTGCAGAAGCCTCAAGCTGTGACCCAGCTGAAGTGCAAGGGCTGACATCCAGCAGGCTGAGAACGTTCTGCTTTTTCCCCAAAAACCTGTGTGTTGCTGGCAGCATTGATGCCAGTGACTAATGCACAGCTTTCAGCTGGTTCCTAAGGAAACAAGAGGTGTAAGCACACAGCGAGGGGGAGCTGGCAATGCCCCGTTGCAGGGTTTTGGGGTGCTGGGGAATGAGGACCCTCAGAGCCCTGTGGGGTCCCTGCTCGGTTGCTGCAGACTCTGTTTGAATGATGCAAACCCCTGAGGCCACCGCTTCTGCCCCTGCCAACAGGAAGGAGGACGGGACCTTTCAGTACCACCCGATATTTGCAAAGCAAAAGTCCCATTTCTGCTTGCTTTTGTACAAAGTACAAAACCTCCCGCAAAATCACCCTGAGTTTTGACCCCAGTTTTCACTGCCCGCGTCCTCCTGTCCCCTGAGGGCCCAGAGGCTGAACAGCACCATCATTTTTAACAAGATGCTGCAGATTCATCTGAGCAATTCATTTCAGCAGAAAGACCTGTCCAGCTTCTCACAGTAATTCTTTTAAAGTGAGAGCTTAATGCAATTTAATGGAGCTGCCCTTCGTCAGTTAAAGAGAGACATAGGCTTTGAATATCCCCAAGCGAAGTGGCTCTGGCATAAACCCTCCTCCTCCTCCTCTATCTTCCCTGACCCCTTCATCCCGAAGGGATGCCACATCTCAGCACCGTGTGATCTTTCCTCTCAAGGCTGATTAGCCAGAGGTGAGAGCATCGGCATCCTCGTGGTGACTTTTGATTGTCCCCGGCTGTGAGTGATCCCAATTAGCCTGGAAATGCTGCCCCCGGTTCACAAATACCTTAAAACTGAAATTTAACAAAAAACCACCTGCGTTGCTTTTCTTCAACCCTCTCCATATCAAAGCCTTTGAGAGGAGCTAAGGACAACTTTTTTTTGCCGAAAAGGGTCCATTTGAGCATTGACTCGTGAGTGGTGTGGCTGTGCTGTGCACGGATCCAGGGAGCATCTATCACCCACCAGCCCCGCTTCCCAGGATCTCTGAATATCTGTGTGTTAGGCTGAAGTTTACCTCCACAGGAGCCACCAAAGGGCCTTTCAAGCAAAAAGGTCACCCAACTCATCTGAGGAGCTAATTAGAGACGACTCTTTTCAGGAGCCATCACTCCCTGCAGCAAGTCCTTCCTCTCAGTGCATTTTCTCCCTCCTTTTGCAGTAAAGATCTGCAGCTCACCAGAGGGGGCTCAGCAGGGGAGGACAGCAGCAGCACATATTTTAATAAGTAGCACTGGTGAACTGGCTTTCAAGGCTGCAGCTTGGCAAGGGATGTGAAGAAGCACTGAGAGGGAAGATTAAGGTGAAAATGAGAGCCCAGGGAAATGGCTTTGGATGCAGCCCCGGTCACGCAGGAGGTGATGGTGGTCCCGTCCTCTCCGTCCCTTCCAGGACAAGAAAGCCCTTGAGGTGCTGGTGTGAGTTCAGAGAAGGGAACGGAGCTGGGGAAGGGGCTGGAGCACAAGTGTGATGGGAGCGGCTGAGGGACCTGGGGGTTCAGCCTGGAGAACAGGAGCTGAGGGGAGACCTTCTGATCTCTGCAACTGCCCAAAAGGAGGTTGGAGCAAGCCGTCCGTCCTCCACTCCTATGTCATAAAAATATACGTGATTTCTTCATGGAAATAATCTGGTATTGAAAGGAATATTAAGGTGAAGTAATTTCCATGGGTGACTACTTCTCTTGTTCAGCAGCTTTTTGTTTAGTGAAGACACTTCCGTACAGCTACATTAAAACAGAGGAAAAAATTAAATTACTTTTCTCAGAATGTTTTATGGTGTTGTTTTAATGAGTCTGCCTTTCTGTTACTGCAGAAAATTGTAAAACACATTCAGGGGAAGCAAAGAGAACAAATATTGCCCCACAGGCAGAAGGAGGCAACCACAGGCATGCAGAGAGAAGCCGTGTTGGGCGACACAAAGTCCGTCTGCAGCTGGAGTCCCCACTCCAGAGCCGCTCCTTCTCCCTAGCACCCTGCAAGGTGGAACAAAGCTGAGTTACTGACCAGTACCTGGACCCAAGGGGACCCCTCAGGCTTTTGAGCATGTCCATCAAAAAGTCCGAGGGATCATTCCATGCACCCTGCAGTGAGGTTTGCATGCAGACTGGGTGGAAAGGAACTTGCAAATTGCTTGCAGATGTGCAAAACCAGCCAAGCTGGGCAACCTTCCTGCTCGGTTAATGCAGACAGAGCTTTGGCAGTGAAGGTTTGTGTTGTGTTTAGCACGTGTTACACTTGGGTTGGCTTCTTGGGGAGAATCAGCTGAGCAGCAACAGCAGATCGGACTTGTCTTTTCTTGGAGGGTTGCCTGGGTACACCAATAGGCATGATAGGAAGGGACACCAAGTCCCCCACGCATCAGAGACATTCTGTCTTAAACTTCTGCCTCAGGGCTTTCTGCACATTTTGTATCTTCTCCGTGATCACTGTGTCGCTGAGGTGATCTCCAAACTTCTGTTTCAACAGCACCCGAATGATTTTGATGCAACGTTCATCCATCATGGGCTTCGCCTCTCGGAAAGTATTGCCCCTCCGCCCCGTGATGGAGTGGCTCTGGATGTAGTCGGACGTGAAGAGCTTGTAGAGCAGCGTCTTGCAGGCAGTGCTGATTTTCTGATCAAACCGGATGGTCTCTTTGAGCTGTTCCTTGGTGTAGCCATTGAAGAGCTCCACCACCTCGCATGGCTGCCGGTGGGGCTCCTCCTGGAAGGACAAGGATTCCAGCCTCTGCACCTTCTTCTTCAGTGAAAGGACATCCTGTTGGAGGTCCACCACCATTCTCTCTAGCTGCTCCATCTTCTCCACCCTTAAAAATTAAACCCAGAGTACATGTGTAGAGGCAAGAAGACACCGTGGCCTCACCATGGATGTTGATAAAGGATGTAGCACCTCCACCCAAGCCTCCTGCAAACAAGGACAGGACAACTTCTCTGCCAAGGTGCCAGCCCATCCAGCTATGCCATGCAATACATGGAGACTTTAATGCTTAACTTCCTTTTCTGTTTTAAGGAAAGACATAAGCCTTGTCCTGCTAGTCCCAGAACACCCATATTTGTGATATGAAACAACAGACACATGGGAAATGACAATGCAAGTGCTGTAACACAATTTTTTGGCACCCATTTCTTTGCAGCAAAACTGTCCCTAGTAGTTACTTCATCACTGGATACCGGTCGAAGTAACCAACAATAAAGCAAGCAACACACAACCATTTTCAAACATGACAGATGTCATCCTGATTGTTATAGGCAAACACTTCGTGGTCTCTGCACTATTTTAGAGCTTTCTTGCATCTCTAACTGCAGGCCCTACAATCAGAATGAAACACCTGGCTCTGATTATAAAGAGATTCAGCAGCTCTAACTTCTAAAATTGTACCATTTCGTCATTCAGCTGTGGTCTCATCGCTCTTTCTTGTAGTGAGGAGGAAAATACAGTTAAGAACAAGTGTCGTCTTTTGCTAATTACCTTTCCATTTCACCAGGACCAAAATTTTTCAGAACCCTCTCAAAGTTGTCCATCTCTTGCAAAGCGTCAAGCTTTCGCTCTTCACAGCTGGAAGAAAAAAGATAAAAAGCACTGTCATGAGAAGCTTCATGTTCTTATTCATTCCTGATGAGAATTATCTGGAATTCAAAGGTTGGAATTCAAAGCAAATTAAATTCCACTTTCATTTACAGAGGAAATAAGAATTATCAAAGGTTCTTCATGTGGACAACCTCCTGTGCACTCCCCTTCCCATGCAGAGCAAGCCCTAGCACACAGATTTGGGGAACCCTCCTGTTCGACCCACCAAGGGATCAGGATTCCAAAGCACAAGACACTCCGTTGCTCTGCAGTATCTACCAACACAAGGTCCCATCAACTTTTGCCCTTTGGGTTTAAGTCTACATTAACCTCTGCTCAACGTGAGCCCCACCAGGGCATGGAAACTGAGTGGACAGACCCCATGCTATGAAATTAATATATTTGTTGCGAAATATTCAGAGCCCTCGTTGAGCTTTCAAGCCTTACCTGTTCAGACAAATGTGTTGCTGGCACGGGGACAAGATGCCATCTGACTTCCTCTTCATCGCCAGGGCAACGTAATCTACAGGCAGGGATGGGAGACAAGCTGAATGAACCAGCTGCTGAAGACGTCCTGAATCTGCCTCCAGAACAGATTACCTAAGAAGTCCTGCTAGATCGCATGGCAACATGTTATTCCCTTTGCAGAAACAAAGTGATCCAGGTGTGCTTTCCAGAGCTGAACCATAGGGATTTTGTCATTAGAAAAAGGTGGTATCTCAAGGGCTTCTTCTGTTCCCATCACAAAAGACATAGCAAGCAAGGTAATCAGAACCAATGTGTCCCTGGACACTGCTGTTAGTCAGCAGGTAGATAATGCATTGGTGTATTTTTATAAAAGTGCATTTACTGTATGTAGTAGTGGATGAGCAAGCAGGGAAATAAATAAATCTGGGAAGGTCTGGCTAATTGAGACACAAGGATTTAGGTATTTCAGTTATTCGGGCAGGCTGCATTGTTTTTTGGCTTGTGAGGAAAGAACTGCTAGCCCAGGAGAAAGAGTTGATGCCTGGTAGACCAGACATCATACATTATCACACAGGTATGTCTCTTTAGACAGCCCTCCTGGAGGAGATCTCCCAGGTGGAAAGGACCAGAAAATGTCACCTCTAACCTTTGTAGCCCTGGAGCAAAGCAAAGGTCCCTGGCAGCTCTGGAGGTTCCATCCCAACCAACCGTTCAGGATGAGACAGGAGAGACCTAAAAGCTCTAAAATGCCCCAATTTACAGCCCCAATTACCTCTGGTAGCCGGACCAGCCCTGTCCTCTTCACCCTGGGAAGTCCCTGGCACAGCCATGGTGACAAATGTGGGCGGGGGTGTGTAGGTGCTGGCTGGGTGGGGGGGCCCCACCAGCGCACAGGGGCCTCCTGCCACATTGCCCAGGGCACATCTCTCCTTGGTGATGGAGCAGCTGCCGGCATCGTGGGGCAGGTTGGCCTCAGCCACCCGCAGCAACGGCTTGGCAGCGTGTGTTCTGTCGCCATGGTATTTCCTGGATGCATTCCCCGAGGTCCATTTTGGGAAGGTTTTCCTGGACTTTTTTGGCTGGGGTGGCATCATGCTGTGGACAGCTGGTTCTTCTTCTGAAAGCAAGGTAGACACCCAAGATATGCAATGGGGTATCAATGGTGTGTATCTCCCACCTCCCGCTCAGCGCTTTTTACCCTGATTGTAGGGCTGTGACGTTTATGCCAGGACTACAGTGCTCTCAGCATCCTCCCACCCTAAAGCCCCAATGGAGGTAAGAAAGGTGCAATCTTCAAAAGACCCTACTCACTCAACTTCTCCAGGAGCTGTCTGTCTTCCAGCAGCTTCTTCTCTAAAATATCTTTATTCTCTGTAGGAAGAGAGGATTTTTCAGCACCAAACTCATTCTCTAAAGGTTGCTCCCGAGCAGCCCCAAGTTGCAAAGCTCTGGACAGAGGGATGTCGCTCACCACTTATGCCTTCCAGCATCCCCCAGTAGAGCCCGCTGAAGCCGGGACAGCGGGCCAGCACCTGCTCGCCCACCGTGTAGAGGTGGAAGGGCTTGCGGGGCTCCTTGATGTTCTCGATGTTGATCACCCGGCTGCCATCGGGCCAGCTGATGAGCACGTAGAGCTTGGCCGACATCGGGGCTGCCCACCTGGTCCTGGGGAGAAGGGAAGCATCACTGCATGGCTTTGTGCTCTCCCATGGCTGGGGAGATTAGCAAATGATGCTCTACCAGAGGTACTGTAGCCTGCAGATAGAAAACACTTGTCCCTGCACCTTTTCTACCAGTTTTTGCCTTTGTGTGCTTACCCGATCCTAAACCCTTCCCTGGGACCGACCTGGGCACAGCCCCATGTGCCTTTAGTGTGCCTCAGTTTAATTTGGAGAGGAACTGCAGCTCCAGCCATTGGCGTGTGTCACTTGGGATCAGCAGGCACTGAGCAGAGACAGGCTGGTTCCTCTGCCCCTGTGAACCAGCATAGCTCAATTAACTTCAATAGATCTACAGCAATTTGCAACAGCACAGGATCGTATCCGTGTGATATCAAGGCAGTACAGAGAAAATGCTTGAAAAGACCCAGGTGTATTCCAGGAAATGATCATTCGTTTGCCTGTACAGTTATTTTCCCCAGTAAATGTCAAAGTGTTTTGATAAGGAAGGCAGAAAATTACCTCCATTTAACACATGGGGAAACCGAGGCACAGACCAGCGAAAGGTGCATCCAAGACAGCCAAGTAGCAAAGCTGCAAAGAGCTGGTCTCCTGGGTCCTGACATACCCTGTTTTACCCCTTAGAGCTTCAGGCTTAAATCCCTGGAGAAATGGGAGTGATGGGGACAAAACCAGTCAGAGCATCACCCAGCCCTGCTGCTCTGCAGCAGGATTTGGCAGAAGGGTTTGAGGACTGAGGCTGAGCCCTTGTCCTGGGCACCACGTGGAGAACGGCCACGGTGTCCAAAGCTGATGAGAGGGAGCCGGGACAGGGAAAGGAGAGATGGAGCAGGGACAAGCTGGTAGGAAAGGCAGCTATGATCCAATTTATTGCAGTCTCTTGTTTTGCCTCCACACCCCCATTTAAGTCAGGCTTGGTTTTGATTCCTCCCACTTGGGAGGTTCAGTTCACCCTGGAGAACTTTCTCCCTTTCCTTCCCCTCCTCCACCATCATCAGCTACAGCAAAGCTGCAGGAACCAAAACCTTCCCCAAATGTGCCAGCCTGCCCTGCTGCCACCGACTCACATCTGCCTCATACAATGCTTTTCTCTTGACCGAGACACGCTCTGCGGTTTATTTTTATAAGGCAGCACCACATACAAATTAACTGTGCGGTACCCTCCTGGCTCCACACATCCCTGTCCCTGCTGCTGGATGCTCTGCAGCTGCGTCCAACCCTCGCCTGAGCCCAGGGAAGGGCACAGACCAAGAAACTGGGATAAATGCATAGCTGAGACCTCCCAGAAACACAGCTCTGGTTTAAAAAGCTCCATATTCCAAACAGCAAACAACCCCAGCCCCAAAAAGCTTTCTTTAGCACTTCAAGTAAAAACACTGATTTCATAGATGCTGCTGCTCCCTCCTGCCCCACTTACCAGTTGCTCATTTACCTTAACGAATGCAACAAAACTGCACAAATGCACAAACACAGAGAGAGAGAAAAAGATAAGAAAGATATCGCAATTCTGGGAGCAACAGAGCTCAGTCCTTGCCTGGTTTGCACTGCTCCAGGTGTTGAGTCTTGCAAAATGTCTCCAGTCTCTCCAGATCTCAGCTGCTGCTCCAGGAGAGGAGGTGACCGGACACTTCTTTGCCTTGGGCTTGTCCCTTCACCACAGTTCCTTGTCAGGTCTCCTTTGTCTGGCTTAGAAAGCTCCCACCTGCCGTTCCCACTGCAAAGAGGAAAAAAAAGACCCTTTGCTTTCTTTTTTTCCTCGTTGTTTTTTTCAGCATTATTATTCCTGATATTTTTGCATATACATATCTATGTTTTTTTCCTTGGCTTATTTCAGTTCTGTTTCTTACAGGGAGAGAGAGCAGAAGAGAAGAGAAAAAGCCTTGGGTTTTTTGGAGCATGAATAAACCTTGCATTTCCATGAGTTATTCATGAATAATTCATGAAAATGCATGATTAATTCAGGTTCATGAATTATTCAGGAATAATTCTCGAACATTCCTGGTTAATTCATGCTCACATAGTGAGTGAGTCAGGCTCTGGGGCTTGGTGAATTCCTTTCTCTCTGAGACAGGAGCAGAGAGGCTCAGGGATGGCTGCCTTGTGCCCTTCCTGCTTGTTGCATCTTAGAATAAAACATATTTTGGGCCCTTTTTGAAACAAGGACTTGAAGAAGAAAACTGAAATGCCTGCAGCCTTCTGGCCGCAGAGGAATAGCACAGCGCCAAAAGAAAGAAAGAGAAGGAGAGAGAGAGAGTGGACTTGCTCTGGGACAGAAACCTGGCAGCAAGTTTTACTCTCTTTCAAAGTATCTTTCAAACTGACTGTGCATTTCTTTTTCCCCCAACCTCCAGATCTCTCCCTGGTTAAGATACATCTCATCCTCTTCATTTTTTACCTGCCATGTCATGAAAAGGACCACACGCACAGGAATCAAAGGGACTTCCCAAACCTAATGGTGAAGGCCCTGGGCTCCTACACCAGGGGTTTGTGGGTTTGAGTCCCAGCTGAGGTGACTCACCACCCTCGCAGCAGGTGCCTCTGTTCAACAGGTGTGAGGTCCTGGATGGCGAAGGCAGGGACCTGAGAATTAGGCGGCAACGGGAGCACCTTGCTGCCCAGTGTGGAAGGGTGCGTTCACGAATAGGAGCGGGCACTGCACGGGACCTCCCACATGCCACCTCCTTGCAGGCAGAACCAAACTACAACACTGAGGGAGGTGGTAAGAGGTGACAGGGTCACCCCGCATCTGAAACATCCTCCATCAAAAACACCTCCCATAAAGCGAAACAGGTGGCTTGTGAGAGCCTCCTTTCTAAAGGGAACAGAAGGCTCAATATGCAGACTTTTCAGAGGAATGCTGCCTCGCCTGGGACCAAGGCACAAAAAACTTACTGCCCTGGTTAAAGCCTCAAACCACTTAGGAACATCGTTGTGGTTGGACTTGATGATCCAACCAAAATGATGTCCTTGCACACGTGTTTGCAAGCTCCTTGACTTGGTGGCCTGTGCAAGCAGAGATGTTGAGCTGGCCATGCACAGCTCTGCTTTCTCTGGGCATTTCTCCCAAAAAGTATCACCACTGCAGCTTCCCACCACAAGGATTTCCATGGCTGGTGTGTACAGGATGGCTGCGCAAGGCAAGGGGGGACGGTCCTGGGGTCACCCCTATGTTGGAACAGTCCCAGAGGTGATGCAGACAGGCATCGTCTGGCATTAGGGACAGAGCCACAAGGCCAGGCAATTTATTTTGTTGGGATGCTCATGAGCAAAACGAGGTTTTGCAGTGGAGCCTCTGCCATGGGGATGCTGAGCTCTGCAGGACATCGAGACCTGCACTTCAGTGTCACTTAACAGGGGGACTTACCCACCTCCTGAAACCAGTTGCAGTTGGTGGCTGAAGACCCCACACCTCGAGAGAGACATCGGCACCCTGTTCCCAGCTTGATGCTTGGCTTCGCAGGTCAGGATCCCCATTTCTGTTGTGTTCTCCCCGATGTCCTTGGAGAAACACGGCTGCAGCACTGCTCTGCCCCTGGGAAGGGTTTTCTGGCTGGAAACCAAAGTTCAAATCCTGACAGGCCACATCTTCAGCTAAAATACAAACCAGTAGCTTTGTCAGAGTCCACAGTGAAGAAAAGGTCCCATGTGGCATCCAGCCTGTGATGGTCTGGGCTGAACACCAGCAGGAAAAAGTGCAGCAGGTTGGGACCATCTGCAACTGTCCGTCCACCCAAAAATCCAGCCCCATGTGAGATGGGAACATGGCAAGAGAGTGAATTCAAATAGCGCTTTCTGCTTTCTCTTAGCCAAAAGCAGCTCCAGAGGTTGTTGGAAGAAAGGGAGACTTCAGATGTTCGGCGAGATATTAGGAAAGAACCTCAATTAGATTCACAGGGCGAGATTTCTGTATCCCTGGTTTGCAATATTTACAGCTCAAAGAATGCATCCGTCAGCCCAGGCAAAACCAGATGTTAAATAGAGATCTAGCTGAGATAAGGTACCACAGCAGATGCGAGTATAAAAGAAGCAGTATCTGAATTCTATGTAGTTTAAAATGATGCTGCTGAAGAAGGAGAACTACATCGGAAGAAGAAATAGAAAAGCAATGATGAGGGGGAAAAATAAGAGAGATACATGACAATGGAGATGAGATTAGATTCTGGTTTTATGCAGGACCTGGTCCAGATAAAATCTGCTTACAAAGTGGGTTTGCTTAAGCAAGCATTGTTTGCTTTCCTTTGAAGAACAAACAATATGCAAAGCAAAACAGATGAATAGTCCTGGGGCAGGAGTGCAAACCACAGGAGAGGAGAGACTGCAGTGACCACAAGAGGAAGACAAATTCTAGTCTCATCAAACAACAGATAAGTCAAGTGTCCATGTATAAATACACAGTGTTTGTGTTGAATTATTCCAGGAAAACGAGAGTCTGAAGTGAATCCCAAGTGTTTGACTTCATGAAAATTAGCAAGTCCTGATTAGATTTCCCTCCCTGTGTTTGAATACAAAAATCCCTTGGCAGATACCTCGTTGTGGGCTGCACATAGAATTACTGTTTTCAGGAACCTCTGCTTCTGCATTTCCCAATTCTTTGACAATAAATCCCACACTGTGCCCCCAGCACCAGCACACGTTTCACTCTCCAAGCTGCACTTGCTGAGATTTAGATTTCAGCTGTGACTAAGGCACAACAACCGCTTCTTTGTGATCTTACCCAGAGATGCACCAGAGGAATCGTGTTCTGCATCTGTTTGAATGCTGCCTTGTCTTTATCAGGACAACCATAACTGATGTTTGAAGGGATTTAGATAGCAAAAACAGGTGGTTTTAATCTCCCTTTGCATTTTACTCTTTCTTTATCATGGGTTTAGCAGCCCAGACGCGCACTTCAGCATTCCAGAATGCAGCCACAGTTCAACGATTGAGGGACAAGAGCTGTATCACTCATTAATTTTTATTTTCACGAGCAAATGACATGGGAACCATCAAGCACTGAGCCCAGCTCTGCATCCCTCCCACACCGCAGGGAGAGGGGGATCAGCATGGCCAGGGTACGCAGCCCCATTACAAAGAGGACACAGAGACCCAGATATTCAGCGATGTCCCTTGTCACCGGTCCGCTTTGGGACGGCAGGTCGGGCTCATGGAGTCATTAGGATGGATCTGGGTGACGGTTTTGCAGCCGTTCGTGACAAATGCTGCAGCGCAAGTCACTGGCTGTACCCAAGAGTGACCACCTGGTGGCATTTTGCATTTTTAATGAAATAAGTACAAGTCCTATCTCTGCCTGTGGTACAGGGAGCAGTGAAATATGATCCAGGCTAACGAGGCTGGAATTAACTGCATTTTAATTAAAGCTTGTCTCTTTCCTAATAAGATAAATTACTCAGAAATGGGGAGTAAAGCAACAACCCCATGTCAGCAGCCAGCTAGATTGGTACACGTAAGTCTTACCTACTGCACTTCGTTAAATGCTTTTCTAGACTGGAACACTTGCATATTATTCCTCATGTGGCAGAGGCCACAAAATGATGAGAAAAATCACGCCAAACGTGCAGGGCCCTGTTTTGCAGGTTGCAGAGGCTGCATGAGCTCCTGCAGGAAATCCACAGGCCCGGCAGGTCTTCACATTTACCAAAATGCAAGTTATTACTCTCCCTTTTCTCCTGCCCTGAATTCAAGGAGATGTTTCTGGAGGCTAAAGGGTTCTTTTTCTCTGCAGAAAAGTGTCCCTCCTTTTGAATCCCATTCCAAAAAACCTTTGTTTTCACCCCTTCAGCTTCCTACGATTTTGCAAACCGTTTTGCTTGAGCTGTCTGTATTTATTTGACCTTTGTGCTCTACAGCATCTGTTTCCTTATCTGCTCATCTGGCTGGTTTCTGGGGTTTCTATTGTGAGCTGAATGGGGAGCTAGGGTATGCAGAGTTAGTAAAAAAAAAAAAAAAAAAAAAAAAAAATCACAAAAAAATATGGAAAGAACTTTGACTGAGGGAGGATAGAGTCATAGAACACAACAATGGCTTTTAAATACTCTCAGACCTTTTCCTGATGCTTTCAAGTGTTTAGGTTTGGCCTCCTTTCAGTATTCGCAGGAACACAAGGGGACTAGCAGGAATTAACCGAACTAAGGGTGCACCAGAAACCAAATAGATCAGTTTTGTGAAGCTGAAAAGGAAGAAATTATTGTAATTAAAGCTGTAGGTACCCAGACAACATAGATCTGCTTAACTTTAGGTATCTGAGCAGCTCCTGAGAGGGTGACAGGGCTGACCACATCTTTTCAACTAAGCACACACCTGTCAAGTCACGAAATCAGGGCCCAAAGCAGAAAACTCCTCAGAGTGTCACATAGTAACAAACCTCACTGAAAGCTACAGGGACATTCCTGATGCACAGGTCAAAGTAAAAAGAGCAAAAACCCAAGAATGCATTTTTTAGGTTCAGATTTCCTGAGTGCAACGGTGAAGGAGCAGAAAAAACGTCCCAGGGCATCATCTCACAAGGAGAGGTAACAGCCCAGCGAGAAAGGGCTGATATGGGAAATTCATCCCATCGCCTCTTGGCACCACGTCCCAGGGGCTTGTCACCCTTTTCTGCACCGTTTCTGGATGAAAAGGTGCTGCAGGGACGTGAGGTCCATGCTGGGGAGCAGCAAATCCGAGCGTTCAGGTTCCGTGGAGCCAGCACTGTGCTCCAGTTGCTGCCTGTGCATGTTCTGAGTCATCCTCCCACCACCCAGCAAACACAGGCGCGGGTACCGTCAGAGGAGCTCCAGCGCCGGGAGAACATGCTGTCTCATGTTCTTCTATCAGCACAATTCTAATTCCAGAATCTCAACCTGCTGTTAATTAATTAAATATAATCAGAAGCACGCTGGCAGCTGTGGAAGGGACTCGGCGGGTGGCACATGGGGTGTGAGCACCCACAAGCATGGTCGGGGTGCTGCCTCCAGCCCCCTGCAGAAGCGAGTCCTGACCCCAGCATCACTCAGCTGGTTTTTTCCTCCCATTTCCTCCTGTTTCTGGCAGAAAGCACAAAGAGCAGCGCTTTGCATTGGGAGGGGATGGGCTGATTTTGGACAGGAAGCTGTGCCAGGTGGGACCGAGGGAACCTCTTCCCCCTCTCCGTGATGTTGCTGCACCCTGGATTGGAGCTTCTGCAGCAGCACCCGCTCCGCTGCCAAAACACAAGAAACCCTCCGCTTTTACCTTACACAAGCACAGCTGCTAATTATTTCCTCGTGGGGCCTTTCATGCTGCTGAATAATTCAGATTCCCTCTAATCTGTCACAGCTTTGAACGAAAGGGGACCGAGCCCTCGCAGACGCTGGTGCATCTTGCAAGTCACATCGGTGCCACCACACTTGCAAGATGGTCTCATGGAGGACCCTGTCCACAGGGATGCCAAGGGAATGGAAAACACTATCAAACAGCCTCGTAGCGATTTCTCAGGCAGAGAAATCATCCTTGACCAGGTGTCTCTTCTGGGCCCCGTTTCTGGAGCTGGCATCAGCAAATGGGGTCTTGTGTGAGCAGAGCTGTCAAAATCCAGGGCTCTGCTCAGCAGCGCCAGCAATTCCCACCTCTGCCTATTCAGTCACATTATTTTGGTACCTGACTACTGAAAAGGTGCAAGCATACTCTCTCTAATTTGCTAAATTGACAAATTCATTCCTCTCAGGAGACAACCTCATCTCCACCTTCGCTCTCTCCAGCCTTGTACACTCGGTTCATAACATGAAAAGGTTTTTCTTTAATTTCCCCTCCAGGAAAAGATTTGATCTTTTATTTGTAGCAGTTTAAATGGACGTGTTGACTGCAAAAATCCACTGCTCGTCGCATCAAAGGCTGATCCAACAGTGCCGATTACTCCAGTAATGGAGGTGGTCTCAGGGGTGAGTGGATTAGTACAAAGGGAAGCAGGGGTGGGAGAGACGAAGTGACAGGACTGAAACGGATGGGTCTTGTCTCCAGAGATGTACATCAGTGCAAGAAAGCAGAGGAATAAAAAAAAGCTTAGAAAACAGTGTCACTTTAAATTAGGATATCTGCTGCATAGGACGAAACATAACATGTTTCTCATCTTGTTGATGGCTGCAATTCAACCCACCCATCTCCAGCTGTGGAAATGTGGTGCAGAGTCTGGTCCTTGCTCACCTGGCAAATGGCACAGCTGGACCGAGCTCAGCCTGGAACCCCCTGCATTGGCTTCACAGGCTTGTACAAGATGCAACAAGCACAGCATCAACTGGTGGGGTTGGCTTCATCCTTCCCACTCCCCAGGTATTTCTCTAGTACGATGAACTCTGCCCTGTGGACCACTTTTATCTCCTGCCAAATTTACCTGCCCAGAGTAATCATTTTACTGACAGTTGTCATCTCCATGTACCATTTATGAAGGATAAAGCTGCATGAAGATTCAGGTGCTCACTAAGGGAAAAGCTCACTCCTTGCTTTTCTGGACCAGGGAAGGTCCTGCTTGCTCAGTTAGCAAGCAAGATAGTTTGCTTCTCAAACCTACTATGGCATCACTGATGAATTTTCAACTCATATAAATCTGCTTATTGTCTGCTCTTAAATAAATGGTGAGCAGCTCCTGTGAGCAACACCATGGTGCAGGAAATGCAAATAAGCTGTTACTCAAACAGCATTGTGCTCTGCTTTTCAGATAAGATTAAGATCTCAATTACAGTGCAGAAAGGGTGTTTCATTAAAAATTTCTTTCATTAAAATCACACATAGAACATAATAAGGACAAATTATAAAGCTCTTCAGAAGCAAATCTGTGCCAGATGGCCAGGTAGGGAGGCCCACTATGGGAAGTATCAGTTGTTTCTCCTGTCCTTCTAAATAAATGAGTCCCACATACCTTATCTAACTATATTTTTGAAGAAAATACATAACCAGATACCTACGGAGCACCCAATTCTTTGAATGCCACTCTTCCAGTAGTGGAGAGGACCAGTATAACCATCCACTCATGTTTGTAATCAGCACGACAAAGCCTAGAGTTGGTACTAATGTGCAGAGTTAGAAGTGCAATAGCATCTTTGGCTAACTCTAGAAAAGCCCAGAAACTCAGTGTTCTCAGTCCCAGATAGGTAACAGAAGATCAGCTGTAGAGTTTAAAGACTTTTTAAGCCCAGCAGTTAAGGGATGAATCAACTACCTAAAAGCCAGTGACTGCACATCCCACAAAAAAAACCCCAAACAAGCATGTTTCACTCTAGCAATCCTGTCGTGCTTTCCTGTCTGCAAAGGCTTCCACCAAGCAACTTTCAGATGAGGGCTTAATTACATATAGGCTTAATTACTAAAGGCAGTTGGCTATTTGGATTGTAAAAAAGTGCTGGTGAAAAAACACCATTCCCCTTTGGAAACCCTAAAGAGATATTGAAATTCCCTTTGAAAAGAAATCTCCAAAGGTCATAATCTGTTGATGAAAACAGTCACCTGAAAGGAAAGAAACAACATTTTTCAGCAGGTTTCACAACTCAGGTAAATGCCAACCCCATCAAGCATGAGGACTGCCATTCCCACACCAGAACACCCTTCAAAGACTCACAAACCTTCCTTGGGAAATTGTGCCAGCACGCACAAACCTGAAACATGATCCCTGAAGGCCTAATATTTCCATCAAGGACAGGGTGAGATGAGGAGAGCATGACTGGGGCTCTTCAAAAGCCAGACCTCAGAGCTGGGAGGGGATCAAATCCTGACATAACTGTATTTATTCCAGAAAAGGCTCAAGCCATGAGGGAGGGCTCAGAAAGCAAGAGTGTTCCCGACAAAATATTAGCGTGTATAGAGAAAATATGGCTGAATGCATCCCAGTGCTGTTCTTTAGACTGACCTGATGGTACATGTGAGTCACAGACACCTGGCTCAAAACGTGGGTGGCAGAACTGAAAAGTCCACCCATAAGCAATAGAAATAATTAAAGTCATATAGGAGTGAGCATGGTGATTAGGCCTTGGAGAAGAAAGAACCTGAAAAGGCTAGACATCATATAATAATGTGTATAATGAGGGTAAAATAGATGCTGCTATTCATTGCGTATCAAAAGAATGACAGACTGCTCAAAGAAATAAAAAAACAATATATTAACTGACAGGGGAGAATTATATTGAAAGCAACCTAGAATTAGCACCAAAACAGCAACTTTCAGAGTATCTAAAGTTTTATCAATATACAGATAAAGGCTTAGATGCTCATATAGGTAGCATGATAACCACATTGAGTTGGAGCCGAGAAGGATGCAAGTCTGCACCTTGCAAGCTGTGACAATCAGTGACAGCGAGGGACAAGGAGAGCCCAGCCATGTCTCCTCAACTTCTGACTCTGCCCTGCTCAAAACACGTGCTAAAATTACTTGACATATCTATTCTTTAGCACTGATCACTTTACTTTTTAGTCAACAGAACGCCCTTATCCAGCACCATCTTTGCACATTCTCAGCTCAGCTGGGAGCTTTGAAATCCGCAGGAGAGCTCAGCAGCTCAAAGGGATGGGACAAACCTGCACTCAAGGGGACAAGTGGCCCTTCCACATCCCAAGCCCCTTTTCCAGTGCTATGTTGTGCCCCAGACGAGCAAAACCAACATCAGCTCCCCCTGCCCGGAGCATCCTGCATCCCCCGCCTGTTCGCTGGCTGCCGGCCAGGCTGCACTGCTTAATTACCCCCGCACAGATGGTTAATGACTTCATCCTCTCCTCGCTGACGGGCTGGAGGAGGATGGTACAAGTTTGCTTGTTAGCAGTGTGACCCTTCAGGCTGCCTGGCACAAAATAAAAGAGGCTCCGAGCACTCCAGCAGTGCAAAGAATAGGATGTGGACATATTGCAGGGATATTTTGATTTTGGGAGCAGCACAGTTGGCCTCTATGGATCATCAACTGGGCTCTGCATCCGTCACCTGTTCATTAACACACCCCTTAGTCCTCCACTGCCTTTTTTGTGATGCGAACATGAGGGAAACACCAGAAAAAAAAAAAAATCCCACTGCTCTGATTTCCCCGTATCATGCTACCGAGCATCTCTCTCCTCACTGGCTCCTGCAGCATCATCGACATGTGTGAAACACCACCCAGAAAAATGCATCAGGACTCCTAGAAAATAAGGCAGTTTTTACCCGAAGATCAAGCAGCACTAAACTTCTCTGGAAAACCCAGTGCAGGATAACCAGGAACAGAAAAGGGATGTCTCCGTGGAGCAGCGGGCTGGTTTAAATTCTCATTAGGTTGTTAACTGCTGGTTTCATTAGGCTGCCTACAGACAAAACATAATTGCTTAGTGGCTACTGCACAGTGAATAGCCATTTTGGTTTATTAATGTTCTCACAGCTGTAAACCTGCCAGTGAAATGACTTTAACATGCTTTGTAAAGTTTTCTCCTTCTCAAAGAATATGTCAGGTTGATGGGTTGGTGGTGGGAATTAACATCCCCATAAAAAGGAGTTTTACTGTGGTTTAACAGCATTTGAAAGTGTTCTGCTCTGAGATTCTGTCCCCTAAATCCAGGTGGACCTTTCTCCGTTGGAGCTCATAGAAATCTGTGGAAGTTTTAAATTTGCTCTTAATTTTACAGGAGCATTTATAGCCCAAGAGTCAAGACCAAGGCCATAAAATTCCACTTAGGCCCTGAGCTTTGTCCAACCACAGGAAAACTTGGATCTAAAGGTCTGTTTGAAGCCCAGGACTACTAAGTCCTCTTTAGTAGAGGTCTGTTGTAAAGCTTAGCTTGCAAAGACAGACCCTTAGCTTAATTTAGTTAAATGTTCCCCCTGAGCTGGCATAAATTATAATTGCTCTGCTAAAACTCATGGTTTGTCCTCTCCTAATTTACTTTTCCTACTGGTACAAGAACTAGTTATCTTAGCCCTAAACACCATCCTTACTCCTACAACAGTTTGATGGCTCCCACTTAACTTATTGCTATGCAGACAAATGTTTGATTGAAGTTTACCTGAATGAGAGCGTTATCGAGTTCCTGCTGGAGCAAATGGAGAGAATATTTCAGGGTACGCAATGCAGCTATTATCTCAGAAAAAGGAGGTTGCTTAAATTAGAATAAAAGTTCTGCCAGAATCAGTATTCCTTTGTTTCACACAACCCTTCGCTACAATTTCTCACTCATTTAAGAGGTTTTTATATAATTTCTAGTGTTCACTACATAGTCAGTTATTCAAAGAGCAGTGTAGTTAACTACGGTCTCTGGCATATTTTTTACTTTTTTTTCCCCCTCTCTCAATATTTTCTTCAACAACAACTACCCAGTTGCCCTCCCCCTTTCTATCTCCTGTTTAATCCACTTACTATCATCTTTCATGGCACAGAACACGATGTTTCCACAGCACCTCCTGCACATGCCCGTGCCGGCTGCTATTTCACCATCCACTCATAAAAGCCAGCCCCCAGCCTTTCCACTCCCACCTCTTCATCTCGCCGTGCGGGAGGAAAGTCAAGGTCAGCCAGATGCAAATGAGGCATTTGAAGCCGAAGCGTGACAGGGCCGTGATTGCTTGATGAGCAGAAGAGGAGCGAAAGGTCTTGGCTGTGCCTCATTTATTAAATCGCCATCAGTTGCGCAAGGAAAATTAAGGACAGAGCAGTGACGCTCCTCTGACCAGCTTCCCCGTGTCATCGGTACTGTCATTAAGAGAAAGGCAGGCAGGTTACATGGATCCTCTTACCCCGACTCCTGCTGTAATTAAAAACATTGGGAAAATAAAAATAATAATAATAATAATCAGAGATTTTCAATCACATGAGGTCTGAATTTCCAGCTTTCTTACAAAGGGGGAAGATTTGGCAGGCAAAGAATATGAAGGAGCCTCAAATTCTCCAAAATATTGGTAAAACCATTTTTTTTCCTAGGCAAGCCTTAGCAATCTAAGCAAAGCAGGTTGGCTTTTCAGACCCTTTTGCACACTCCATTTCTTTAAGCGCGTCTCCCAGGGGTGTGTGTTCCCACTGTCCCAGCATCCCAACACAAAACCTCATGGTGTCACACAGAGATGTCCCCAAGGAGCTGCTGCCACCCCTCCAATCCACATACCTGCAATGGACACCTCTGTGCTGATCCAAACCCGTTCCTCCTCAAAATCAGCTGGCCAATTTATCCCCGAAAAGCTGAATAATAGCGTTCTTGCTCTCTCAAGAAGAGTCATCGCTTCACACCTATAATCTCTGCACTTCATTCCTCTAAAACGGTCCAAGGACACGTGCGGCATCAAGTAGAAGCATTTAAGGGAGATGAGTTTAACCCAAGAGAGCTGCTCACCTACTTGTGACAGCTAGGACAAGCCATAGAGAAAGAATTAATGGTCACAGAACTGGCACCTAACGACCCCAAAGCAAGTGAAAAGTTGAATTCAGAGAATGAGGGAATATAAAAGAAGAAAAAAAAAAAAGAAGAGAGGAAAAAAAAACCGCTAAGTAACAAGGAGCAAAAAGAATCCATCACTCCAAGAGGTAGGGAAATGAAGATTAAACAATTTAAATAAACAGATATGTAGCTAGGGAAAATTGAAAAAGCAATTAACAAATAGTGAGCATGATACCCAGAGCCAAAACAAGCCCAGGGAGATCAGGAAAGAGCCAAGATGTGCTCCAAACAATGGGAGAAGTGAGTTCATGTGAAAGGGGAACAGAAGGAAGAGGCGGCCTCAAGAAAGGAAAAAAACTTCCACACCTCTTCCTAAGTATCTAATCCATCCCCTGCCTGCTATTATTTTTTTTAACCCCTAGCTTCTTGTATCATGCAACAGAAACCTGGAAGCACGAGAGTAAAGGTCAGGAGAACCACGGCTTATTGTGAATATTCCTGCATAGTAGACAAGATACAACCTTGTGCATCAGCAGGGTCATGTCTGGGTGGTGCAACATCTCAGGGAGATCAAGAAAAAAGCAAAGAGAAAGAAAAATGGCTCAGAAAACACAAGAGTTTTCTCCCTCGCTCCTGTACAGACAATTTTACACCCAATGCTTTCTGCTGGTGATTATGGCAAGTCAGGGGGTGCTGGGGAGCTCCAGATCGCTGCCTCATTTGCAAACGCTCAGGCTAATGATGCAAATGATCCCACGCAGTGCTCACATCTTTAATTGCTTCTTTTCCTCTTCCCAGGGAAGCCACGTTGCCCTAGTTACTACAAGCAATATTTTCCTCCTCCTCCATGCTAAATAACAAGCCCCCTCCCCGCCTTGGCAAGTGCTCCCTGGGTTACCTAATGCTCATCACACCCCTGATAAGGGGAAAGGAACAGCTTCATTTATCACTAATTACACTGATTAGCTTCCCCAGTCACTGAGTTCAAGAACCCCAGAGAGCCTCAGGTTACAATGATCAGAAGGAAAAAGCTCCTCCGAATTAAGCTACAGACCCGTCCTCTTTGCCTGGCAAATAGATACGGCTGCTCTTTCGCTGCCTTATGAAAACCCCCAAAAAATGCAAGTTCTGAAATCCCTTACCCGTACAGGGTGCTGCGTGGGGTCTACATTACAAAACGCCGTGGGGTACTTGTGATCTCTCCTTGCAAAGGCAATATTCTCAGGAAAACAGAACTTTTGCCTTGTTCCTCTCATTCTTAAAATCATACCAAAAACCTCAGGGATATATTTCTCTTAAATATTTCTATCTATTTCTATTAAATATCTACATTTCTTAAGGAAAGGCACATATCAAACCCCCCTTTTGTTTGTATCCAACTCTTCAAAATCAACACGAGCTCTTCAGAAGGGGCTGCCAGCCCCTTTTCTTATTTTTCTGCATCTGGTGGAACATTTGATTTCTGTTGTTGTTGTTTGCAGCAGTGTTTTTATATATCTGGCTAAGGCTGCCTAAAATAGTATGATGAGATACCAAGGTGGCAGGGATGGAAAACTCTGCTCTTGCGCATCCAGCATTTCTGTTGCTGGAAGCCTTAAATCCCACCTCTCTGGTGGGATGAAATAGATCCTGCTAATCTAATTTCTAAAATACCAGGCATGAAGATGACACTATTTTAAGACTGAAAAAAGCCAATTTAATCAAACCTCTGCTGTTTTCCCTGTACTCTGTTCCAGAATTTATGATAGAAGACAAGAGAGGGAGATGGTTTTGGCAACAGGGTGTTTAAACTTCTAAAAGAAATAATAATAATAATAGCAGCATTGGAGGGAGCAGAGGAAAAATTGCCTCACCTTTCAGATTTCAACCCCAAAAATCTCTCAGAGGCATATATGGAGTCAAAACCCATCTTCAAACCTCTGCTGAAATATTTATCGTTCTGTGCTGTAGACTCCCACTCCACCACCATCATATTACAAAATCAGGCTTTTCTCTTCGTGTTTATTTGGCCACTGTTTGTATACCTGTGGGAACAGAAGGTAACTGCCAGGCAGGCAGAAGCTGGAGGTAAAGAAGAAAATAAATCATGAGTGGTTGTTTCACAGCTGGTTTCATTGCTGACCATGAGAAAATGCTCTGGGGCTCCTGATGTGAAAACCAGGAGCTTTGTTGTGCCTCACATGGACACCAATGAGGTTCGAGGAAAACAGCCACAGGTTTGAAAGAACTGGGATTTACCCCCGTAAGCATATAGAAAAGAAACCAATTAATTCTGACTAGATGTAAAGTCACAGCCCAGGGAGGTGAGCCCAGCCCCTCCTGGCAGCATCCATCAAACACCCAGGTTGGAGCGGTCCTTGCCCTCCCCACAATTTATTTTTAAAACACTTTTGCTGTATTGATGTTGGGCCATGAAAGCAACGATGGGAGCAGATGGCAGAGCGGTGGCAGTGGGTACAGAGCCGTGCGGTGTGTGGCGGGCGGTCGCTGGGCAGCTGTTTGCAGCAGCTGGATGCTGCGAGGGCTGGGAAATGTCAGCAGGGGAACACACGGCCTTGTGTGGCTGGACATAAATTCCTGCTGACCTTTGCAGCTTTCGGGACTCAGATTTGTCTCTGAGGTGGTAGAAAGGGTGGGATTGTTGTGGCTTTTTGCAAAGCAGGAAAGGTGACACCATCATCCTCAGGTCTAAATGCACAGTCGGAAGCCTGTGCTGAGCTCTACCCTCCCAAAGAGGAGCTGTGATCTCAGGAGGGGCCAAACATCCCTGAAAAACAGGGGTGAACACCGGGGAATTTCTACAGTGAGAGACAATTTACTTTGTTCTCATGCACTCATCCAAATAGCAAGCTGGCACAGACAAGTTTGCTTTGAAATAAACTTTTCCAAAACCAAAGAGCCAGATTTTGAGTGCATGTTTACTAAAATCAAAACAAGACCCAGCCACTTCAGCATCCCTAGTTCTCACTTACCAGGACCCACTGTCACTCTGTGGCAGCGATGCAGCCACTGTAATTTACATTAATTGCCACTCACAGTCATCTGGGGTCCCCGCTGTCCCCAGAAATGTCCAGCTGCCGTGTGACCACACAGGGTATCTGTACATGGGAGGTCACTACAAGAGCTCCTATGGGACAGTCGTTTATTGTTCTCCTGTGAATAACTACGGCACCTCTGTGCAGCAAAGCAAACACGAGGCTCTATTAATGGCCCTTGAAATTGGAGGTGTGAAATGAGGTACATGGAACCAGAGACCAGCTGAATCTGCGGTCTGTGAGTGAGTCTTCACCTTCCTCCCAGGAAGATGAATCGGAATCACTGTTTTGCCAGTGAAACCACAACAGCTGGGAATCCGGCTTAGAAAATGTGCTTTCTGCTCCCTGCTGAGCCAAAATTCCTACAGATTTCTTGCCCAGTTAGACAGGGACCATGTTCGTCTGAGTGACAGTGAAGTGACAATCCAGCAATGTATTTTTCTATACACAGTATCATCCATGTGCATGACTGATGAAGCACAGGCACACATGAACAAGGGAAGGAACACAAATGCATCACTGTACCTAAATAAGATTATGTTTTCTGAGGGGAGAGAGAGTCCTGCAGACAGACTGGAGACCTCCTGTGAAAACCTGATTCAGGGGCAGCCTGAGCTGTTCCCTGGTTCTGGGGGTGAAGACGCTCAGGACCTTCCACGGACACTCCACAGGATTTTGCCCAAATCCCACTCTGGAAATACCAGTGGCTCAATTGAGAGCTGTGGGAATGATTTATATCATATTGAGAGGGGCCGAGGTCATGCAAGAGCCTTTCATCGGCAGCAAACCGCGGTCTGGGGAGCTCCATCCTTCACCTTGACGCGGAGCCGCCGCAGCTGGGGCTGCCGTTCGCCCCCAAAGTCACCGCGTATCACTATTTGTATTTCTGCTGTCACACTTCTTTTTGAGCAGCTGGTATGCATGGCTTTTCATGATGATCCTGCGGAAAACAGCCATCTGCAGGCTGGGACAGACACCACTAATAACAACATCTTATATACATATATATATATTTATGAAATATATATATATATATTAAGAAATGACTGGTGAGGTTTACAATGCCAAACTCAAGAAAACATAAGCCAGGCCTGACTTACCAGAAGTGACATTTGACTGGGTGTAGCTGCATCCCCGGGTAGAGCTGGGCTCAGGATCGCCAGCACGTTTGCAGGGTTTGCTCTGCACCACCAGCCTGCTCGGGCTCCACGTGCTCAGCGCTCTGCAAAGGGAGAGGAAGGTGGACACCGCACTGAGCTCCTTTTCAAATGGCAAAACCTAGGTGAGCATGACAAACAAAAGCAGGAGGAAAAAAATTAAAAATCAAAAAAAACCCACCCAAACAAACAAAAAAAAAACACACAAAAAAGAGACAATATTAATCAGCTCAGCACAGAGAGAGGTCATCACACTGTCTGACCCTCTGCTTTTATTAATTTTTTACATTTAGAGGCAAATCTACTACTACTATTTTTCCTTTCAATTTCTGATACCATTTGCCACTCCCAGCTTCCTTTCCAGCTGGTTGAAGTCACTGCTGTCCATACAGAGCAGAGGGGAAAAGCACCACAGACTAAGTGTCCCTTTGAGGCCACCTCTGTCCCCAGACTCTGGTACAAGCATCACACGACTTGATCCTCCTAGCTAAAGGTGTGAAGTTAATTGGGATGAGTTTGCTCCTTGGGCTTTATACCGCAGCAAATGTCAGCACTCGTAATCCATGTTCTGCAGTCCCTGCTCAGGCACCAGAACAGATGAACCCCCAGCACATCTTTAATTAGCACTGACCTGCGGAGAGATACAGGGGGAGAACACAACACCTGCAATGACACAGGGAAATAAAACACTTGGCATTGATAGTCTGGGTTGTAGCTGAAACCAAGGAGAGACAGTTTTTAACACCAAGGAGGGAGGTTTTTAATGCTGACTTTATTCTCCAAGAAGAACGATAAACTTAATGAAAGCTTTAGGTCTCCTCATCCACCACGAATGTGCATTGCAAAGGTTTGTTTCTGGATTAGGACTGACTTTTATCAGTAGGTTCAGCACTTTAATATTGTTCCTGGTTAAGAGGCAGAGATAATATTTCAGATCAAGTTGAGCTCAGCACAGCTTCTGCAACACACAGCGTGACTTTTCAGATCCAGACATTTAGGCCATGCAAACTGATACTTTTTCACTCCCATGTAAAGATAATTATCAGTACGTCACCAGTGTGCCACGGACTTCTCAGAGTTGTCTCTCCTGCCCCGTGCTCCTGAGTCCCTTTGCTGTTCTCGCTCCCGAGCATTATTGATGCCATTAAGTGACATGTGACATTTCATCCCGGTTTCCCTTCGCCTTCTCCTCCCGAGCCGTCTCCAGACACGGTGTGTGGGCACTGCCTGACAAGCCGACAGCAGCAGCATTAAAGTGTCTCCTTGTTGACACCGAGGTGCCTGTCACAACTTTTCGTCAAGAGCAGCAAGCAAACAACTCACGGCGGGTCCCACGCAGCCCCTTGGGGACCCTGCGTGGCTGCAGCTCCAGCACCAGCCCTGGTGCGCGGGGGGAAACCCAACCACGAGCACCCAAGGGACCAGGTGGGACCTGCCCTGGGGTTGATGCTGCTGGGATGAGGCTTCCACAGGTAACGCAGCCACCCTGCAGCACCGAGCTGGGGTCTCCTGGGGGAAACAGCAGCAACACAAAGCTCTGCTGGAGTTTGGCAGGACCTGCATTTGCATGCTTTTGTGTGGTTTTATCTACTGTTTAGCAAACTACTACACTAGCACATAAAAAACTTGTCAGGAAAAAAATCAATAGTAATTAGGTTTTGGCAAGACAAAGATGTATGTTAAATATATATACATATTTAAAATTACCAGCTGACCCAATTGTCTTTTCTTAGTTTATGATCCAGAGGACTCTGCCAAAACCCAAGGAACCAACTCAACCTGACGAGAAGTACAAGCCCCTGATCCCACAGAGGCAGATTTGACAGATTGGCCAAAATTAACATCAGGGCTGGAGTTCAAGGGCACTTGTACCAAGCAGCTTCCCTACGGCCCAGTGGTGCTCCCTCTGGAGCTGGGACTGTCCTTGCTTGGCTGCCACCTTCCTCCTGTCTGGAACCTGCTCTGAGGACAACTCAAGTTCCTCCCAGGAAATACTGCTTTTGAGCAGCAGAATAGAAACTAGCTGGCATGTGAGTAATTTGTGAATGTATAGAAAAAGATCAAACCCACAAAACTCTTCATCATTAATTATTTGCCCAAGCAGAGACCTCCCCTTAAAGAGGTCTGAGCTTGGTGCACAAGCCAAAACCCAAGGCAGAGCATCCCTGGGATGCTGAGCCTAAACTCAGGTCCATGGCAAGGAGATGAGTCCAATTACAGCCTCTTCGGATCAGAACTTATGTCTGAGTTTTTCTACATGACATACATTAGTTCAAGCAGAGCTGGCTCAGAACTCCCTAATATAGCAACTCACACCCATCCCAGCTCCTGAGGACTTTGAAATAAGTTTATTTCTTTTAATCAGCCCCTTGCAACCACCCAGGGCAGCTGAGCTTGGGAACAGGAGCACTGCAGTGAATCGCCCTTGGTCACTCATCCCCAGCCACGTCCCTTCTGCTGCAGGAGACACCATTGCCCAGCACAGCCATCAATGGCTTTAAAAAAAAAAAGCACAAGTGACTGGCTTATAATGACATGTAATTTGCAGGAGCCTGAAGTGCCCCAGCCAGCTCTGGTTGCCCTCCAAAATTGCACGTCTCAAGTGGTTCACTATTTGATACCAGCAGAACAAAGAGCTGATTGCAAAATGTTGGGGTTTGTTTTATTGTTTTTTGTTCGTTTGGGTTTTTTTTAAAGACACCATAGGCAAAATACAGCCATTTAGCAGCTGGAAATTGCCCTGTTCCCCATGTAGAAGAGGGGTCATTCAGCAGCACAAACATCACTGTTTGCAGGGCATTTCGGCTGCAGCAGCAAGTGGCAATAGCAGGGACCCCCTGGGGACCCTGGTGCACGGTCCCACATGTTGTCTGCTTCCAGAAGAGGGACAACAGGAGTCCAAAACAGGCAATATTGTCACTAAGAAGAAAAAAAATACACCAAAAATGTGAAGTAACTCTTTATCTGCAGAAAAAGAGCCGAACTCACTCCAGAATAATTCACAAGATAAGCTGAAAAGAGACCAGGTATTTTTACCCATTTGATGTTCAGACTTTTCAATTACTTCCCAAAAGCAAGGATGTGTTAAAGGCACATGGGCAAGGCCAAGGAGGTGATAAATCTGTAAACACACCTCACTCACAGATGCTCCTCTGTGCCAGCAGGATTTCACCGTCATGCCAGGCTGGGAACATCTGCTCCCGGTCCCCTTCGGACACGGGGCAGGGACAGACCGTGCTGTTTATCTGGCTCAGTTCACCGCCTGAGATAACATGTTCACATCCCACTGCCATTTGCGTAGGAATTTCAGGAGAAAACACCGCAGGAGTCGTCAATTCACAGAGAAAAGCATTAATTCACCCAGTTCAAATCCCCACCGCAGTGACCCAGACACCGCATTTACACTTTTGCCCCTGTGCCTTATTTTTCCCCCTCTCCAAAGTCACCAGCAGCTCCTCCCATGCCCAGATTCCCAAGATAGTAAAAAGCAGCATTAGGAGAGGGGATGGGTGACGTGCAAGTCCAAGGCTCAGTAAAATTTCTCTTCTCAGGGCTGACATTTCCAGTCAAGAAGGGAAGAAAATCAAATCTGAGTATAATGAGAGAAGCTGGAGAGGTTTTCAACATTCAGAACAACATCAGCAGCTCTGAGCACAGGAGGAATTTGGCATTTCCCTCACTTTAACGAGTCTGTGGTGCAAATCGTATCCAATATCCTTCTCCCCAGTTCTGGGGCCCATTCAGTTGCCGACGTGAGGCCGAATTTTTAAAGCAAAGCACAGACTGGTAGGAGAGATGGTTTGCAAATAAAATTGCAAAGGACGGCTTGGAAGCAAAAAACAGCAGAGCCAGGGCCCTGGGGTGTAGCCTGAAGCTCCAGGAAATAAACGGCTCTGCCACTTGCTTCCCTCCCAGCAGGAGATAGAGAAGATGCTTTACAGACTCTTTGCCTCCTTCAGGCTGCCTCAGCGTGCCGGAAGGCACAAGGATGAAGGGTTACACCATTTTCTGCTGCCATTTCTGTCTCCAAAAGCTGGTGTTACTGAGTCTCCCCAGAGCCCCCAATGTGCTTGGTCCCTGCAGGATTTCAGGGCTGAAGAGCACGAAGGGAGATGGAGGTGCCTGCAGACACCAGAGCTGCAATTGCTGCCCCAGGTGCACTTCACTGCCCTTCAAGTGAATGACCCTTAAAATCATTAAAATCAACGACCTTGACATTGTTAGGCCAAGACCAGAACGTCAGAGCCCACAAACAGCTGGAAATGTCATTTCTTAATATTTCTATGCCAGTCTCCCAACCCATGGTGCCATCGCAGGCGGTTATCCTGTTACTCGGCAGCAGCAGCAGTGCTTGGCAATTGGCTTCTGATGGATTTGAGCAAATATGAGGCAATTTTACTCAATCCACAGTAAAAATTTCAGCTCTGGGGCTGGCCAGCCAGTAACTGCTGCCAGGTCCCCATGCTGAAGCCCCCTGGATGTCAAAGAGCCATCATTTCATCATGAAATGGAGCTGATGGTGTCACTTAACAGCCTGACACAAGTGCTGGGCTCTTGGGGACAAGGTGGTCGTGCCCCAAGGCACAGCTCCTGCAGAAGGAGGGACAGCAGCAGAGACAGCCCAGGACCTGCCAGCATCCCTCTCCTCCTGCAAACAGCTCAGCAAATTGTAAATCCTTCCCTTTCTGTCTGGGAAAGGAGCAATTAAATCCTCCAGTTTTGCCCAGGTTCATCTCTGCCTTCAGGGATGATGGGGACATGCCAGGAAAAGGATTAGTCAGCCTGTCCTGAGTGGGTTGGGGACAACAAGGATCCAGCTGCATTCATCCAGCAACAGCATCTTTACAGTGAAATGCTTTATTGCAGAAAAATGAAGCAAGGAATAGCAAGTTTCTTTGTCCCCTGAGCTGCACAATACCAAGGGGCAGCAAAAAACATCTAGTTTTCAGTTCTTGTAGTTTAAGGAGAAAACCGAGTATCAGACACAGTGGGAGGAACAGGGTGTCTGCTGTTCTTCAGGGAGATTGGGGAAATTCCACCCAATTCAAGCAAAACCAGTGAGAACTCCATCCCTCAGAGCAGAAATTAATCAGTTTGACCCAAATGCTTTTCAACTGTAAGCAAGTTGGAAAGGCTGGGGTGAGCTACCAGTCGTGAAGTAAATCGTCCCAGTGGGACCAGTCCCGGCCATGGGACAGGGATGTTCCCCTGGGAATCTTCCAGTATCAGCCATGGGACTCACAAGATCTGGCCCCACATCCAAAAAGTTCCACCTTAAGTCTGCAGTTTGGTATTTGGCTTCTCCATCTTCCTGTCTTCATGTCTGCACTCTCTGATGGGCACAAAGTTTCTTATTTCCAGTCTAAATAGCAAGCTCTTTCCATTCATTTTTCTGCAAATACTAGGGGGTTTTGTATCCAATTTTCTCCTTCCCTCCCTGGCATGCACTTCTACGCACAGGATACCAAGGCAAAGAGCATTTCATTGCTTAAATTATGCCATTTCTCCATGTTACTTTCTTCCCAGATCGTCGCATGGATTTGGTGCTGGCTCAACACTCAGACCCTTGACACCACCAAGTTGGCAGTTTTCCTACTGGTCTCGCCAGGCTTTGAATCAAGCTTGTAAAGAAGAAAATACAACAAAGAAATTCCAAACAGAGCCCCTAGAAAAGCTAATAAAATGCCACCCGCCTGCATTTGCTGCAGGGAAGGATCAGCTTCCCTGTTTAGTGTTGCTTATTAAGTCATTACAAACAATTAAAGCAGCAGAGGGGAGGAAACTGGAGCGATGGTTCCCAGCTCCCCAGTCTGCCTCTCTGCCCCCCGGCATGAATTTCATAAAGCACAAATCTCCCAGTAGGGATCTCTCAGCAATTGATTTCCTACTCGTGAAATACAGCAGGCAGACAGCCTGACTTTCCTGGCCAGAAAAGGGAAAATTTGCATCAATTTCCCCCCCCCCCCCAAGTTGTGTGGCTGTGATGTCAAAACTTCCTCTGGCAGGAGGCTCCTGCAGGAACATGTAACAACCCTTTGTAGACGCACCGAGAGCACCATGTGAGCATCAGCGACACCCGCAAGGACAGATCCTCATTTTGAAGCTCCGTCTTTGCCCACGAGCAGGTCCCAGAAGAAAATTCAGTGTCTGCATTTCCCCAGAAAAGTTAATTTCCAGCCTGTTTTTCTCTCCAGCTATTCTACCTCCCGCAAAAGCAGCATGCCTGGGATTGCTTCGGAGCCAAGCAAGCAGCTCCATCACTGGGAAGCAGCAAAAACCTAATGGCTGAAACAATACAAACCCACTTGTCAGCCCATCCTTGTGTCTCCTGGACTCACTTTAATGTTCAAGAGTATTAAAAAAGCCAACCTGTTTCTTAAGAAACAGCCGCACAATTGAAACGTAAATGACAGACGCAATAAGCTACGATACAAGCACCTCTTGGCAGGCGCGGTGCGGAGATCGGAGATGCTCCATCAGTGGCAATGATACCAGCTCAATCGATGCTCACTCACTATTTGGGTCACTTTTGTCACTTTTACATTAACAATGCATATCGCACACTGCAGTTGTGGGTTTTTTCCCCTCCTTGCAGCCACATTAAATAGATCCACTGATCGCTCACCTTTTTCTCACAGCTTTCTGCCTGATATCATTTTTCTCTTATATAATGGGCAAAATTGAGCTTGTTTTCGCACTGGAAATAAGCCCATAAACTCTTCTACCGATTTCAATGCAGTCAATGAAACTATAAAATCTCTGTTATTCAGCTGCCTCAGAGCAACAAGGGAAAAAAAAAAAAAAAAAAAAAAGAGCAGAAGTGGGAACACCAGCCCTGGGTAACAGCATCATGTTCTGCCTCTCTCATGGAGGTTTTTCTTTCCAACCCAGAAAGTCCCCTGTCCCTTGTAGGGCCATAGAAAGATCCTGCTGCTCCACAAAACCCAGAGCAAGCCAAGCAGGAGCTCTGCAGAGCTGCACAGGGAAACCAAGGGAGATGCTGCTCCAGCCCAAAAGTTCTTCTCATCTTATATCCTGGCCAGATAACAGGGAGATTCAAAGTCTCAAAAATAAGAATTTATCTATTCCTGCACCAGCCAGCTGCTGAGCAGGGTGTTCTTTGGCTGAGCCCATAAACCCATGAGAGAACAGGTGCCTGATTGCAGGTGAGGAGCTGGTCACAACCTCCCTGCAGCTCAGGACGGCTTGGAGGACAAGATGCGTAACGACGTGTAACCTGCAGACATGCAGCTGCTCTGCAGTTATCTGGGAATTACTAAGCAACACGAAAAGGTTATTGATGTTGTTGGGGAGTGTTTCTGTACAGCATGTGCTCTCGCACCTCCTGACATCCACTGCGGAGAAACGCATCACTTGGCACCTACAAGAAGGCAGCAATTCTTATTACCAAAATAAAATAAAATAAACACAAACACAGAAGGAAAAATTCAACTTCCCAGCCAGGAGCCTCAGTGTGAGTTTGCAGAAGCCTGTAGAAACAGGTCATTTACAAGGAAATCATTTTCCTCAGCCTTCAAGTGGAATTGAGAAAGAGATGGAGAGGTCTCACGGAGCCAAGTGTGCTCCTTACTGATAAAATGACACTGATATTAGTGAGGATCACTGGTATCAGAAGTGGAAAGACTGATTTGGTCCTGTCTCAGTCCTCCAACACAAAACAACTTCTCCGGCTCGGTCAGCTCTTGTCTGGAACTACTTACCTGGTAGCAGGCCCAGGGAGTGTTATGCTTCAGAAATTATTCCCAGTGGAAAATGCAGAAATATATATTTTTCTGCTTCCCCTCCATAAACATCTGAAACATCTTCCCTATGGTGTAGTTATCTATAATTAAATTTGCATCAATAGGATTTCTGATGGGAACCCCATTTTACATGTCATGCTCTGAAAACCTCAGTCAGTGACCTGGTAGCTTCAGTTCCCTGGAGAATTCAATTTTGGGGGTTTGCTTTGGTGCTGCCTGGGATTTGGGGTCCAAATTAGATTTTTAAAAGGAGAAGAATCAGGTCCTACTGACTTTTGCTGCTCCATTGGTTATTTCTGGTGCTCATACCGAATCCACTCTCTCACTTGCTCAGGGACAAATATCCATGGCCAGGGACTGTAGATGAGCAGACAGCACCAGCTGGAAACCTCACTTTGCAGCAACATCTTCCCTTGAATTTTATTTTTTGCTTGGCTTTTCACAGCACACCATTTCCTACTGAAGTTCGCCTCCATTATCCAGCTTCCATTTGCTCCATCACACTGACACATCCAACAAGGATCACACTCTCAAAACTGAATCTTCGTTAGCAGATACTTGGCCAAATTACAGTGACCTATTTAAATAGGTCAGGCTAGCATTAATTGCAAAAGTGAGCTCTAATAAGTGATTCTAATCCAAAGCCGTAGAGTCAAGTTTCACTAAGATCAAATCAGGCCACCTGCTTTTCCCTTTTATCCTTTTTTTGACAGTATTGTAAGCCTTATACTCCACTGTGGTTTTTGGCCTGAAGATCATATGGAGAAAGGTGCTGGCTCCTTCTAATTGCATGAGAATAAGTTGTCCTAGAAGATGGATTTCAAGTGGTGTGGGTTTTTTTAAACAATGAACATTGTACAAAATATTAAAACATTTTTCTAAAACATGATATTAAGGTGAAGATGAGTCACTTCACTGTCATAACACAGGAAGAAGGGGAAACTGGAGTGAACAAAGCAGCAAATTCATTCAGCAGCAATTTGCACTCCATAACCCTCTGATTAGGCTTTTAGGCCAGACGAGCTCTACTACTTCAGCAGACAAGATGACACATCTAGTTGTTGCTTGGAGATATTGGAATATATTGCACAGAGCCCGCTCACCGGCGAGCATCCCCGAAGGGCTCCGCACTGGTGTTCTGAGGATGTTTATCACCCCATTGCAACGCCGTTGTTTGCAAAGCCTCAGAGCTTTCAAAGTGGGTCAGGCAGCAACAGAAAGGGGTGACTCTTCAGAAGAAACAGTTCAGATGTCATTAAAAGTCAAGATGACAACTTATATCACCTGGAAGTGCACAGATGCCAAAGCCCCTTAGCAGCTGTATAATAACCAGCTTAATAGCAACTAAATAAAGTATAGCTCCTGCATGGGATGCTGACGTGTTGCAGCACATGTCCTGCACAACCCTCATCCCCAGCAGCACGGCACGAGAAAACAGTGCGGATGGGGACCCAGTAGAAGAGCAGATCTCTACCTGACTCACACTCGTTTCTTTTTGACCCAATTAGGGCAACTAACGTAGTTTTATTTCTCTTTTACTCCAGTTCTTTTGAAACTAGGATTCCTCCTTTTGTCTTTCTTGTTACCTTTGCAATCCAACAACTGTGCTGGAGAATCCTCTTCAGATATGCCCTGCGTGTCTGCTAAAGGCAACCAGCAGGAAAACAGAATTCTGTGAACATTTCAGCGGTATTGATAGTTTCAAGAGTTAACAGCATTCCAAGATAGCTGCACAAGTGAGCAATTAACTACTGCAGCACAAGGTACTGTCACACACGGTGCTTTTTCCTCATGGGCATAGGTCCTGCAGTCAGATGATACGAAAGCCGTGACTTACTTGAGCTGACAGAGGAATCCCAAGATAAGGAACAGCAAAAGCTCAAAGCCCAGAAGACAAATCACTCCAATAATTGATCCAGCGCATTAACTTCTCCTGCTTCCAGACAGAGTTAAAGAGGATGAGGCAGCAGCATCCCAAGCTACAGCAGGACATGCTGTGGGACAGGCTTTGCTTGGTGCTGGTGGCAACTCCAGCACCTGCCCCAGCCCCACAAAGTGGGGGTGCATGAAAGAGGGCAATGGTCCCCTTCCAAAAACCTTCCTCCCCCAAAAGGCTCTGCTCTGGACAGACTCAGCAGGCTCAGGGTAGAAAACAAACCAAGGTACAGACTCACATCCAGCTCTAGGGAAAACAGGAAAAAATACTGGAGAATTAAAGCATCCTAGAATGGAAACCTATTTTAATTTCTCTCCGGAGCAAGGCTGTTTGAAGCCAAACCAAAGAGGGGTGAAAAATGAGTGCTTAAAGAAACTGCATAGTGTTCTGCCCGCAATTTTTAAACCCTGTATTAATTGACGTGCTGCTGGCAGCACAGGCTCCTTGTTGGGAGCCAGGCAGCCCCTTGCAAAGCCACTCACCCTCTGCAGCTGGATGGCACCTCCGGGAACATGCCCTGGCCAGGGCTGTGACTGTCTCATGGGCCTGGGGATGTCCTGCACAAGAGCCAGGGTCTCCAAAAGCTGCAGGGAATCAGCACTGACCCATCGCAGGAGCTTCACATCCTCCCTCCTGGCTTGCAGGGAGGGTGCAAACAGCTCCAGCCACCCACCCTCCAGCTCGGGTGCTGCAGCCTCTGTCACCCATCACCTCTGGGCTGAGAAATTATTCACACAGCATTTGTCTTGATTGCTCCCCTGCAGAGGCGACAATGGGACAGTTATTGATACCTCCCTTGCCTGACAAAACCAGGCCATTTACAAGTAAGACTCATTATTCTGGTTTTCTTTAAAGCACCTCCAGTACCACTTAAGTGTCACCGGCTGCTGGATCCATTGCAATTGTTGTTATCATTGGAAGACACTTTCTTCACCCACAACTCACCAGTTCTCTGATGTGGACATCTGCTCTGTCCTCATTCCCCTGAAAAATCAGCATTACACCCCTTGCCTGGTTCCCAGGGGTGTCCCACAAGCTGAGCACCGTCACCTGCCTAAGCCAACCTGGCTCACCTTGGCTGGGAAGGGTTAGGAAGCAGATGGACACATCCCAGCGTGAGCAGCCAGCACAGGGGTCATGAATAAGTTCAGGTTTCTCCTTTCCAGCTCAACCCAACACCCACTAACTGCTCCTTGGTTGAGTCGGCACCACAGCCAGGAGAAGCAGGTGGCTCCTGGGGACACGATGGCCACACGCTGAGCATCCCCAGGTGGGACCGGAGCAGCTCCGGGACACTCAACCCAAGGCAAAGGTTACAGCACAGTGAATGTTACCTTATAATAAATAACCCGACTGGGCACAGAGGCTTTACTTACCAAAAGCCATCACAGACCGTTTGACAGAATCGGTTCTGGATATTAACCCGCAGTGCTGTATCACTTTTTGAAAAGCCTGAGCACCTCACACAAATAAATCACCCTAATCGCCAACTACCGCAAGACAGTTAGCCAAGAACATTTTGTTTTGGTGAGCAAAGAGTATCGATTGAGTATCTGTGTCCTTGAGATGAACTTCACTCTTTGACAGCAGCCGGAGGCCAAGAAAACAGGATGATCTCCCCTGCCTACCCCTCAAGGGGCAGGGGAGGGAAGCAAAGCAGTTTTATCTAACTAGGCCAAGTCACAGGACTTCTCTGGGGCTGCAGGAGCTCCATGGTCATGCCATGGGCCTGTGAAGCAAAGAGCATCAAGTGAAGGGACACCCAACCATAGAAAACCAGGTTAATAAAACATCCATCCCTCCAGGCACTCCCCATTCACATCACCCATGTTCCTCCTTCACACTCAGCCACTGGCTGGACCCAGAGACACAAGGGGAAGATTTTCTTTGTTGACGTCATTGCTCCTGCTGCAGCACAACTTCATGCATCAATTTAGATGTTTGCATTTGTTTTCCCCAGAGCAGGTGAGTTTTACTGCAAATCCGTTAAGAGGAACTAGGTGAGGAGCAGAACTCAGAAAGCAGGTGTCGTGAATTTGTCTGGGGGATAGAAAAGAAACAAAACCCCTTCTATTCTCACCAGACAATGAGATTCAATTCTTTATCTCCATCTCATCTCCGACAAGGTTGTTTTAATCAAACGCATCCTAACCAAGACACACTGTGGATAATGAGAAATAAGGCAGCACAGGCACAGCCCGTGCGTGATCCTCAGGAGCCCCGCTGCCCTCCCCAGCCCCCAAAATCCCATTCCCTGAGGAATACATCCCAAAAAATGCAGCACCTGGGCACACGTGCACTGGCCAAGGCAGCCTGGCAGCTGGTTCCAAGATAACACAGTTTGGACAGTGAGAGGACACATTTCAGCTCTCCCAGGGACCCGAAAGATGTACTTTATGCTGGGGGGGTGGAAGGGAAGCCACAATGGAAGGATTTTCAAAGCAAAATACTTTTACAGCCTTTTACCCTGGGGACTAGTTACAGATCAGAAAATTTAACATCGTGTTCTCCTGAATTTTTCTGACTTCCAGTATTTCCTTCTCTTTGTCAGAGAAAACAGTAATTCCTGGAAAACTGCCTCCCCCCACAGACCTATGAAAACCCCCTTTTTCTTACAACTATTTACAAACTGTGCCATCTTTCCCGAAACAGGCAAGGGAAGGGCTCTGGAGGTCTTAATCTGAAGAAATATCATCCTTATAATTCCTACGGATCTTCTTAGACGCTCTTGAGTTTGTTTAATTTTGCTTAGGCCTAATAGCTGCTCAGATTTTGGTTGGAATACAGAAAATAACTGTAAGAGTTGTACATTGGGCATAAAAAACCAAATACCATCTGCTGAAAAGTCCATTGTACCCATGGCCTTAAGGAGCTGCCTCCCTGAGTGCAATGAAGTGTTTTGTTCCCGCTCAGTTACTGGCGCACAGCAATCTTGCCAGGAAAGGTTAAACATCCCCAGAAGAGGAGCAAAGTCAAACCGAGCTCTGCGCTGCAGGGCTCATTTAAACGAGGTGACCCGCTTGGTTCAATGACACTGCGCACTGCCAGGCACGGCGCTGATGGATGCTCGTGTTTTGTCTCCCCCGGTATTGAAACAAAGGTCAGGCAACCTACAATCAATTGGGGGATACATGTAAAGGACCCTCGATTTCCTTTTTCCTCTTTGTATAGAGACATGAAGGGAAAGTGATTTTGCATTGTTGCTGGTTTTGCTATATAAGCCGGGGTGCATTTCTGCTGAGCTTTATGGAACTCCTGCACCCTGTGCTGGATAGCTGAATTATTTAGCTGCATTTCCAAAGCTGGACCAGAGACCCAGGTGGGAAAAACAAACAAACAAACAAACAGTTGAGCTCCTCCAGAGCAGCCAAAACCTGCACATATCTGGTAAGGTACAGCTGTTTATTTGTTCATTTTGAGCACTGTAATGTTGTGTACCCTCCTCCCCCCCACCCCGATTTGTGTATCTTCCTTTGTTAAAACCTGCCAGTGTTCCATACTGAAGCAGTTTAACCCTCTCACTTCCCACCATTTCACACATCCCTTGCTCAGCCAGCCCTGGTTGCTGCCCCTCAACATCCCCCTCATTCCTCCAGAAAACAGCCCTGGAGCACCAGCTGCTCACCAGCATCCACCTTATTTACCATTTAAATAACCCTGCAGAGAGACAACTTTTTTTTTTTTTCCCCCTCCTTCCCTGTTGTGAACAAGGTCTAATCACTCCGACATGCAAGGCACACACAGAGCCACAGTGTAGATATGATTGCAAAGCCGGGTAACGTCAGCAGCCCAGAGACCGTCAGCATCCCAGAGACCCTCCTCCAAGTCGGATCAGAGAGAAGCAGCTCAACAGTGCGGAGCAGCAGGTGCCAGAGGAGGCAGCCGGAGCCGCTCAAACCAGGTAAGAGCCACTTCACCCCTCAGTTTCCAAATCCCAGCTCTATTGCTGTGAGATAACAAAATGCAAGCAAATCACTTCTCTTTGCAGAGCCAAAGGAACAGCTGCCAAAGCTTTGATCCCCACGGAGGGTCGGTGGTTTGTTCACTTTCCTGCGGAGGAATTCTTGGAAGGATGGGTCAGGCGATAGCAATGGATGTGGCAACTACTACTGACATGAGCAGAGGGGGTAATTCTTGCTTTGACTTTCAAGTGGATTTGCGTTCAGGGTACTTCTCTCCCCACTTTCCTGAATAATCCTGAAGTTTTGAGATTTACAGGTTTATCTGTCCACTTGTGCCAAGTTTTGTGTGCTGCCACAGTTGTTTGCAATGGGTATGAGCTTCATATTGAATAAGATCATAACATACCCTTGTTTAAAGAATTACTTTAATTGCAGGTTAAGCTCCTAAAGGAGCTTAGTTTCGAAACCCTTAGTTTCGAAAATACTCCTTGAATTCGCATTTTTTCCCCCCTCCTTCTTTTGCTAGGGGACCCTGGGAGTGGGGAGCAGCCACGTCGAAAACTTCGTTGTTTGTGAAATCTCAGTCAATGAAGAGAGTCTGACCGCCGAGACAAAGAAAGGCACTAATTAAACACCACAACACTTCTGCTCCGGCGTGAAAAAGCAAACACCGTGCAAGTTAAGAGCCACCATCCCTCAAGTCCTCAGAGGGCTGGGAGGAGTCGAGCAGGCACAAAGCTCCTGCTGCCCTCCCCGACAAGGACTCCAGCTGCCAACTGCTGAACTGGAGCCACTTGATTCCCCCAGCAGAGAAAAGCCAAAGCTCACCAGGATGCTCTCGGAGAGAAGGGTTCCCTGACTTAAATAGGGAGTTATAATTCTCTTGTTTGCTTTGTTCCTGGAGCCTCATGTGTATCTTTCAATCGTTTCCTGCCCCAGCCCCCCCACTTCTGATCACTTCAAAATCTAAATTCTCAAAGGTGGGGGACAGGAGAGGTAAGTTATATAGTCCATGCTGCCTCACAACCCACTCTTTGAGAGCAACCCATTTCTAAATGAGATAGCAGCTGCTTCTCACAAAAAAAAAAAAAAAAAAAAAAAAAAAAAAAAAAAAAAGAGGCTGTCCCTTCTGGTCTAGCAAGGCTTTCGGTGACATCTGAGGGCAGTCTGGGACCGGCAGGCATGGGAAACAGCTCTGTTTGGGATGAGCTGAACAGCACCTGCAGCAATGCCAGCAACAGCTGCTATCTGGACAACAGCGTGAGGTTCAACTTAACATTCCAAGAGCAGGCAGCCGATTTCTATGTCGTCCTCCCTGTCATTTACTCTGTGATCTGCGCTGTTGGGCTCACAGGCAACACTGCCGTCATCTACGTGATCCTTAAGGCCCCCAAGATGAAGACTGTGACGAACATGTTCATCCTGAACCTTGCTATAGCTGATGACTTGTTCACGCTCGTCTTGCCCATTAATATTGCAGAACACCTTCTCCACTACTGGCCCTTTGGAGAAGTCCTCTGCAAGGTCATCTTGTCCATAGACCACTACAATATCTTCTCCAGCATTTATTTCCTAACAGTGATGAGCATAGACAGGTATCTGGTAGTACTGGCTACAGTCAAGTCCAAGAGGATGCCACATCGTACATACAGAGCTGCCAGGATTGTCAGTTTGTGCATCTGGATCCTAGTCACCATCATAGTTCTCCCTTTCATCATCTTTGCCAATGTCTATGTAGATGACCTGGAGATCAAAAGTTGTGGTCTCAATTTCCCCAAGCCTGAAAGGTTTTGGTTCAAAGCCAGCAGGATTTACACCCTCATCCTTGGCTTTGCCATTCCAGTATCCACCATCTGCATCCTCTACATCATGATGCTCTACAAGCTGAGGAACATGCACTTGAACTCTAATGCTAAAGCCCTGGACAAAGCCAAGAAGAAAGTCACTGTTATGGTATTCATAGTCCTGGCTGTGTGTCTCTTCTGTTGGACTCCCTTCCACTTGGCCACCATTGTGGCTTTGACCACAGACTTGCCCCAGACCTCCATGGTCATTGGTCTGTCCTACTTCATCACCAGCTTAAGCTATGCCAACTCATGCTTGAATCCCTTCTTGTATGCTTTCCTGGATGACAGTTTTCGGAAAAGTTTCCGGAAGATGCTGGAATGCAGAACTTCTTGAACAATGGGGCTGGGGCTCGGGCTCATGGATCCCTTTCCTCCCGTGGCTTTGCAAACTGATGAGGTGGCTACTGAACGCACAAAGTTCTTTCTTCCATTTACATGTAACGTATGTGCCTGCTTATCGTTACCATCCACATGGTTTGCCCTGCCTGCTTTCGGCTCTTGCATTTTCCCTCTCTGCACCTCCCAGCTCCTCAGAGTTGCGTTTCCATGTTCTTATTTTTAATTACACACCCTGAAGCATTAAGGACAGAAAACTTCCTTTTCAGAGGTGAACTTCTACTGCATAGTGGTCCTTTATTGCCATCTGCTGTACAGCACAGACAAGCTGGAGAGCAGCTTTCAGATTAATGTAATGCTCAGTACTTAATACCTGTTATTGGGAGGGTTGTTTCACAGAGCAGAGCTAACAAGCACTTTCAATGAAATATCAATAAAACAGACAGAGGAGACAAGATGAGTGTTTGGAAGAGAAAACAAACCATTTTCGTGTCCATATATGTGCATATGTGTGTTATTGCTTGTTTTTTTGAGGGATGTTTATTTTCCACCTCCTTCAAATTCCCTCTTTCCTGAGCTCTTAACACAAGTTAAATTAAAACCAAAAGCAAGATTTGGGTCTCAGAAAGAGTGTTAAACACCACACCATACAAATAATATGACACTGGTGGGAATTTGTGATAGGAACAATTATTTAAAAATAATTTCTGTTAAATGTCAAATAAATATTTATTTAAGAGTGATTAATGAAATAAACCTCATAAAAAAAAAAAAGACTGGTCCTTCTTTCACCAGAGAAAATTTATGCTACTCGTCCCATATCTTTGTCAGATATATTGCATTTTACTTACCGTAAAATAAAATAGCGTAGATTTGTAACAAAATTAAGGTGTTTTGCAAGCCACAAGAAAAACTCTAGCAAGCACTGCTAGTTCCTTCTTTAACAGATAAACTGTAAAAGTACTTCAACAGAACCAGGGCTTGAGGGGAAGAGCCTGGAGCCACAGCTGCCTTGTTTTGGCTCTATATTGGCCACTAAGGCACCTTGTTGAATGCAAGTGGACTTTCTTTGGCCAAAGCAATGCCAGAGACCACCTCCTCTCATCACCTCCCCAAAACCCAAACTGCTCTCAGCCCTTGTCTTGGAAGGTGATGCCCAGTTCAATACAGCACTACACTGTCTTGTAGGGCTGTGGAAAGGGGGAAATCTGTGAAAAGCTTATTCTCACACCCTTTAATCCCTGTAGGGTACATATATTCCTGGTTTGAGGCAGGCTGTGTCGCTTAATATTTTCCTCTCCAGCTTTCCTCAAATTCATAAGCATCAAGCTGGGCTCTTAGGTCTCCACACTCCCACAGGAAAATACAGAACAGAGAAAACAAAAGACGACAGAGTCATATTGCACATACCAGAGCCCAATGGGACAAGGCAAGTACAGCAGTCATCCAAGGTCTATCCCAGAAAAGAGACTGGAGACAAGACTGTGACCTGAGTCCAAAACTCATCCAGGAGACAGAGCTGGAAACACGTATCCCTCCAAAAAGCAAGGATGGGGGTTGTAGGGCTCGGCTTAAATGGAGTAAAGGGTGAGGCTGTGGCCCCAGGTGAGGCCACTCCATGGGCAATTCAGTCCCACCTGTGCTCTCCAGGCTCTGACACCAAAAGGAACCACCTTCAACAAACGATGGGAATTTCATGTTTCCCTTTTAGAAAACTGAAAGACATTTGTGAATACGAGATCACTTGTGTTGCCTTCTCAGTATTAAAGGTGTTAACTTTGGAAGAACAATGAAGGAGAACACGTTCTTCCAGGTGAAATTTCTCTGGGAAACTTTTTTTTTTAATACATATACCAACTGTCACATTAACTTCCTGTAAAGATCAAGAGCTGAATCCCCTGTCCTAGCCAGCCTGATGAGGAGCAGATTGCAGTAGTGGGTCTTTAATCCCACAGTATTAAACCCCCCCAGACTTACTGCCCACAAGGTTCCCAGAGCCAAGTTTCATGGCTCATCTCTATTTTGTGTTAGCTGCACCTTACAACTATCAGCAAACACAAGGATTTTTCCAAATCTGGTCCTGACTGCGTGTGTTGGCACATGCGGGTGTGTGGGTGATCACTCAGCGAGTCCCAGTCCCAAGAGCAGGAGCACAGAGACACCTGGAGAAGACATCAGCTCCACTTAGAAGGTCGTGATGGATTTCAAGAGGTACCAAATGACTTAAGGAATTTGGAGAAGAGGGGGAAGATCTGGCAGATGGAGGAGTGGGAACCACAGAGGCAGCTGATTCTAGAAGGGAAGCTGGGTGCTGTGGTCCTGACCGACCTATGCAGGGCAGGACGATGGTGGCATCAGCAGACAAGGAGGTGCAGGGGGGTTGCATGACCCCTTGGAGCAGCCCAGCCCAGCCCAGGGAGCAGAGCCAGCCTGGGGAGGTGGGGACCACCGCACCCACTGCTTTGGCACGGTTGCCACCTGCTGGCAATGGGCTCCCCAGGTGGAAAAACCTCTCTGTGTGCAAAATACTGACTCAAATGGTGCCACCTCACACACAAATTCCCTAGATAGCTGCAACACCGCTGTTCATTGGCATTAGGGCTGTAGGAAAGGCAACGTATTTCGTGAGGCAGAAAACCTAATGTATTTCATTAGGTGGAAAGGACCTTTCAGGTATAAGTCACCCACTTTCAGACCTTACAGTGTCTTTGCTGGAGCTTTTCCCCTTTGAATCAAATGTCACGATTGTCACACGATCACAGTGGCTGAGGTTGGAGGCACCTCTGAGAACACTCAGTCCAACCCACTGCTCAAGCAGGGTCATGTTTGCCCAGGACATGTCCACTTGGGTTTGAATGTCTCCGAGGATGGAGATGCCAAAATATCTTTGGGTAACCTGTTCCAGTACTTCACCACTCTCACAATAAATTTTCTCCCCTATGTTTAAAGGAATTTCCCATATTTCACCCTGTGCCTCCTGTCCTGCCACTGGACCCCACTGAGAAGAGTCTGGCTCCCTCTTCTCTGCACCTTCCATCAGGCACTTCCACACATCACTCAGATCCGCCTCCTCCCCGAGGACGAGCATCCCCATCTCTCGGCATCTCCTCTTAACACAGCATTCTCCTCACCTCTGTGCTTTTCTCTATGTAAAATGCTTAACACAGGAGTGTCAGCTCCTCTCTGCTCTCATGGGGTGCAAGATTACAAAGGGCTCTGGCCAAGGTCTCCCTAGGAGGGGCTCTGGCTCCCATGGGTGCCCTGAGCTGGCCACTGTGCTGCTGGCAGAGCATCCAGCGGGTCCCTGTGTTTCAGGCCAGCGGCACTAAGCGGCACTCTCTGCTTTCAGCTCAGCATCACTGCATCTCCCGCAGAGCTGCTCAGCCACGCGTGAGAGCTGGTACCACACTTCTGCGGGGGAAGGCTGCCAATTTGGGCTGTCCATGCCCGGGCAGACCCCCTCTGAGCACGGCAGCCCAGGCCAGGGTGCTACGGCTGTTTCTGGGAGAGCAGAAACCACCTTGGAGGAGACACTTGCTCACTCATTGCACAAGTTCACCCCAGGGAAAACCTGCTCATTCATTTGATTTTCCTCAGGCTGCTCGGGATCATACCAGCCCACATTAACCCCATCTTGAGGATCAGAAGAGGGCGAATAAATCCCCTTAACAATTTGATGAATAAATCCCTTTCTAAAACAAGCATCCCTTCCAGGGTCTGCAGGATCACAGGAGGCTGAATCAGTGACCCTCATGTCTCCCTCCCATCCTAAGCCCCTTTCCAACCTCCTCTGCATCAAGCAGGGAAAACTCAGCCCTGGAACCCAGGAAATTTCCTTCTGGGACAGTCCAGGGTGTCTTAATGAGTGCAAAGGTGCCGGGTAACCTCACAGCTCCCCGGTTACGGCAGGAGTTGATGGTTTCCTCTTGCTCTTGCCCACTGAGCAGCATGGAGGAAGGCAGCAGGTTCCTGCCTCCTCCTCCTCTCCAGGAAGGACATCGCCTTCCCCACTCCGGCTGCACCCACAGAGACAGACATCCTTGGAGGACTCAGCTTCATCATGCCTGCAAGAGGGAGAAGAAGCCATTTTCCACTCCAGAAACAGGAATTAGGGCTCATATTCCCACCGTAGGCTTTAAATGCAGGCATTGGAGATAAGAGGCGGGGATCGGAAATTGCTATTGCTTTTTAAGTCTTTGTGCTGCAGCAATAATGGCTGTTTCGATCAATTGTCCTCGTCCGAGCTGTGCTGCAGCTTGTTCCCCCGTGAAGCTGTAATCCCCTGGTACTTGCGCAGTCTCGCACTGTCTCCTACTGCTGGTCACGATTTTGGGTGAGAAAAGAAATAATATGCCACTGAGGGTTGAAGGCCCGGCTCTCAGAAGCATCTTTAGATGGGGAAAAAAAAAAAAAGAGAGATTAAAAATGAATGAGCAAAAACTTGGAATACAGAAGACATGAAGCAGAAGCATCTCTAGAGGATACTGTTAAAAGTAATCCAAGAGAGAGAGAATGTGTCCCTTTTCTGTACAGCCTGACTCATCCATAGTACTTGCCCTGTCACTTGCGGGATGCTGGGAGCCCCTGGGTGTCTCGTGCTAATATGACAGTGATGTTCCCACTGCAAACCCCAGGAAACAGAGACCCTCTGGCTTTACTGCTAGTTCTGGGAGAAACGAGCCCTGTTTGGCACCATCAGAGGGTCTCAGCACCTCAAGGGTTGACATTCCCACCTGCTGCTGAAGAGAAGGGGCTCACCAGGCTGGGATCCCTCTGTGGGACATGGGGACACAGTGCTGGCAGGTCCCTGTCCCATGCTCAGGGCAGACTGCGTTGGGTCTTACCCCACGGACACCAGCACTGCAGCCAAGGCTGTGCCCAGACCCAGTTTTGGGGTGATAAACACTTGGGCCAGGGCAGCTCTGAGGCTTCCACACTTGCTGTCGTCATGGCACATGACATCAGGCACCCTCAAAAAAAGAAAAATAAAGCTCCCCAAAGACAGCCTTCTTGAAAAGCCACACGAAATTCTCTTCTCCCTTTTGCTGGAAGGGAGGAATAGGAGTTAATTTAAAGGCACACGCCAAGAATAGTGACAGTAAATATTGCCAAGAGTTTCTCGTTGACATTTGTTCTTGGTAAGCGAAGATGCAAAGATGTGGAGAGAAAGATCAAAGCAGTCTGAATAGCTTTTAATTACAAGCCTCAATTGCTCTATTTTCTCTCAGAAAAGTATCACAATTATCTAACAAAGCTGTTCGTGTTGAATTAGACACTAGCCCCAAGCTTGAAGGGCTGTTTAGTGGCCGTTTGCCCTTTAAAAAAGAAATAATATTTGATGTCTAGATAAAAACCAGGCACTCCCAGAAGTCCTTACAGCCAAGTCCAGTGATCATTGGGAAAACAGAGTGAGGCTGGAAAGCTTTTCCCAGGAGGAGACGGGCAGCCCGGGCTGCACCGATGGTGGCTAAAGGAGCCCACCACGGTGTCCCCTTGCTGTCACCAGTGGGAAGGGGGAATTCCCAGCAAATGGAAAATAAAGCCTAGTTTGGGGAGAAGACCTTCAGCAGCGGGCAGCTGTCCCCATTTTCAGTTTCCCTGAGATGTCAATTCTTCCTGTGTCTTTCACCAAGACATCTGTACATCTCCATCACTTCCCCTTGTGCCGCTGCTTCTCCTGCACAGCCCATGCCTGGAGAACAAGACGCCTCCGAGACCCAGAACATCCACTGCATGAAACTCAATAAGGCAGCCGAATAAGGACAACAGAGAAATAAGGATTCGGTTTCATAAACTTAACCCTCAAATGAGATCAGAGGCTAGTAATTAATAAAGTCAGATTTCAACGCAATGAAAAACCTCCCCTGAGACACAGCCTGCTGCTGCTTGGTATTGATGGAAACGCTGTGGCTGTAATTACATTTCTCTTAGCCATGTGATGGAGACAGCGGGCTCCTCTGTGCCATGGGCTGCTCTCGGCTGAGCTTTGTCCTCCCAGGCTGATCCTAAGCTGGGGAGATGAGGCTGATAGTCACCATTTCACCATGGATGGGGCAGGCCAGAGCCAGCAGCTCATCGTACACCATCCTGAAGGTCTCAACGGCATCGCTAACACACACTCATCAGAAAACAAGAGGCGGTTTTTCCAATTGAGCGCATTCAAGCTGAACCTCAGTGCAGATGCCAAAGCAAACTGTGGGGAGAAGAGCCCTGATCGAGTTTCCAGACCCACCTCTGAGCCGCTGCAGGAATGTGGGGAGCCAGGACACACACCAGCACCAGAGCCTGGGCTCATTTTCTGCTCTTTTATGCTTAATTCCTGGAGGCAAGTGATTATCTCTGGGAATTTCCTCTGCGGTTAAGCAAAGCAAGGGTGGTGCAAGGCTGAGTTGAGGGCAAGTCCAAAATATGTGACCAAATGACCTGTGCATGCAGAGAAGTTGCTATTAATGCCTAACATTGAACAAACATTAAATAGCCAAATCACAACACGAGATTCATTTCATACAGAGGAACTCAAGCCGAAAAGCCATTAATCTTGATTTCATATTAACTGCATAGCTTTTGTTTTTATTCCCCGTCACTGAATGTACCAGCATGGCACGAGCCTTTTGGAGCACTCACTGCACATGGCAAACTGAAAACACACAGAGAAATAAATGTTTATAGGACAGACAGAGCCAGTTCCAACTTTGACTGGTCTCTGGCCAGAACAAAGGTGATCTGATGCAATCAAAACCACACTGCAGGAAGACGCTAATTCTGTCCGTGGTTTCCTCAGAAAAAATCAAGTTTCCTGCTTGGTTTCGCGCAGATTCATCCTTCATTTCACTACACTGAAAATCTGCTGTTTGGCAGGGCTGGTGTCGCTCGGCCCTTGGCTCCTGCCCATCCTGCTTGGCTGCGAATGCGGCAGATGCTCTACCTGACCACTGCGGGCTACATCCCTTCACAGCAATAACATATACTGGGGAAAAACACCTTTTGCTGCAAGAGTGGGCTGGCTGCAAAGGTTCCAACACCTCCCAGTAATATCTGCCTGTGCAGGCTCTGCAGGTAGCATTTCCCACCCAGCACCTACATACTGCAAAAGGCACAAGGATTTGAGAGGAAAGCAGGAGGAAGAGTTCAGGACGTGTGTAACACCGTGCTATAGGAACCCACAGATGATCCAACCTGCTGATTACTCAGGAACATCCCGAGTGATGCCACGTGCCAGCACAGAGCGATGGGGTTTGCTCCTGGATGCCCTTCCAGCAGCTTGACCATGGGAGGACCAAATTCCCAAGAATCCCAACTTGAGAGATGTTCTCCAGGAGGGTGAAGGCGATCCCAGCTGGTGTGGAATATTACCGTGCACTTTCTACCCCAAGGAGTGTTTAGCGAGATTTTGGGTTGCTGAAGCAGAAACCTTGTGTAGCAGGAGAGGCAGGAGGTGGGGGACAGGGCTCTGTGTCCCCAGCATCACTGCTGCAGACAGCTGGGATTTCGCTGCATTAAGGGAGAGAGAGAGAGAGCAAAGACGGTCTACATCGTTGATTAGCATCATCGTTGCCAAGATACATAACTGTGTTGCTCTCTTTATTGATTATTTCATTCTGTTATGCAATTTATTCAGGTTTCAGGGTACTGAAAAAAGGACCAAAGGGAGTTCATGAGCTGTGGGGCTCTGACCAAAAGTGCATCCACTCCAACAGCAGACCCTTTGCTTGAAAAAATCCTGAGATTCCTTCTTTTGAAGCGAATTATGGCCTTAACAAATCTGTCAGCATGTCTTGAGCAAAGGTAGCCCCAATGTGAATGAGCAAGAGGGCAGGTGCAGGCAGCCACTGTGGGCCACCCAAAATAGATGTGCATCAGCTCAGCCATGGCACGGAGGGGCTACAGATCCTATAACATCACATCCCCACCTCTAAAAAACCCTGTGCCAAGCACCTATTAGCACCACAAAACATATTCTCTAGTTTCTTATAGTCCACCTCTGTTCCTCATGCAGCACCGTGCCTCTTGGGTTATGGGCTGATGCTGAAGCCTCAGGTCCACCTCCCTTCCAGCATCACAAGCCTTGTTTCACCACAAGGCCAAGACAGTTTTCCCTCCTGCAAATCCCTCCCATCTCAGCTTCGTGGTTCTCCTCAGTGTAGGAGAAGACCAGGCAGCAAGAGCTGGTCCTTCAGACAGCCCCAGGCAGGGCTTGAGAGGTGCAGATCAGGGATGGCAATTACCAGCTGATTCTGCAAAGTCACAGCCATGAAGCTTCACTGCCACAGATTCACATGGAAACATGGCGTGAAGCCATGAATGCACAATGAGGACTACAGCTCAGGGTCTGTCCGAAGGACATTCTGCCTGTTGAAGGAAGGAGAAAATTGCTTATGCATAAATATCCACAAAAATAGCTGAAGGGAAGCCCAGGGAGATGAGTGGGAAAGCAAACCAGAGTGTTTTCTGGCAGTCTGAATCCCTTTTCTGAGCAGACAGCTAAGGCTGTATGAGCGCCAGCTGCTTCTGGAGATCTTTTTCATTTAAACAAAGAAGCTGCAGCTATGGAGAGCACCCACCTTCCCTATGAAGCATTGCAGGGCAGAGGCATCCCCCTCTGGGCACACACGGTCCTACCCAGCAATGATGTCCCAAAGTGCTCAGGGAGAGATCAGAGCCCAGTTACAGCTCTTTAAGGAGCTAAGGAATCTTTCTCTGGGGTTAACAAAAAAAAATAAAATACATTTACAGCTGATTTCTGCTGAATATTCACCCAAACCAGTTAACTCGTTTGACCTGCAGCTCAGTAAAGAATAATTCTTCCCATGGCATGAAACCATCCAAACTTCAGTGAAGGTATAAATTCTGCATCTTATTTCTACTTTTAGAAATTGTGGTTCTTGTTGGGGGGCAAGTTGGCGGCTGAAGAACCTGGGCAGGGGGAGAGGAGGGAGAAGCGGAGCATCCTTCAGACCCAGAGCTGTGCCCAGGAGCTCCTGGGGGAGAGCTCAGCCCCCCCTCATCCATTCCTCGGCCTTCCCAGCAGTTGTCTCCAGCCAGCAGCAGCAGGGAGAACACTTAGTAGGTTAATAAATCCCATAATACTGAATAAAGCACTTTAGTTTATGGTTTTGCTGTAAGAACTCACCCCTGGGTACTTTATAATTAACTGAAGTAGAAAAGAAATAAGATTTCCATTTTTTCCCACCAAATTTTCTTTTTTTTTCTTTAAGAAAATCATGACTGCTAATAAAAAAACCTGTCCTGATACTTACCTGCCTGGGTAGGTACATTGATGTCTGTGCAGAGGGAAGGCAGTTTCCTTATTGCACATCTCACTGGCTAACTCATCTTTCCTGGCTAAAAAATATAGCTTGGGCTTTATTTACGGAGCAGTTCTGTAATTCATTGCTCTCCATGATGACGCCTAACCCTGTAACTCCAGGGAAGTGTGTGGGGAGTCACTGGGAAGAACTGGTTTTAGTCCCGCATCTTCCCCTCTAACATCAGGCAGCTGCTCCCACTGGGACCCAGAGCAGCTGGGGTGGTTTGCAGGGTGCAGGCAGCTCCAACTGCCTATTTTCTATCATTTTCACATCTTCTCTTTCCAGATTGAGTGCAGACGATTTTGCCCACACAACAAAAGCTCCTACTGACCTTTATAAAAAGGGACAGGATGCTTTGGTGTTATCGCATGTGCTCAGTAGCCATTTTGGCTTGAAAAATAAACGCACGCGTGAAGATCCCGGCAGCACCGGGGTTGAAACAACCCCCTCATCCACGCAGTCACGTCTTTCAGACTCCACGTCATTCAAAGTACAAGGTTTTATTTTCCTTTATTAAAGCACACAAGTAGCCACCTAGGAAATTGTCATGTACACTGCAGTAATTGTAAAATCGAACCAACACAACCATTTCAGCAGAGAATTCAAGAGCCTGCGCTTCAGCCGATCACAAGCCTTTAATTCCATAGGCACGGTACAATAAAGCTTTTGCTTTCAAGTTTTTGTTGCTCTTCTTATAACAAACTCCACTGAGCATTGAACAGAATGCCAGAACACATTCACTGCGAGGGCCACAGAATTACCCAAAAGCTTAGTAAACACACATTTATTGAGTACTTCATTATGTAAGATCGTTGCAGCATTGTCATTATAACAAAATCCATATTTAAAAAAATGCCAAACACTGGTATCTATATTTTTTTTTCAGAGGACATAAATCTATTTAAAAACCCATCCAAGAACTACAAAGGGAGAGTGGCTGATCCTTAGCCAGCCCCTAATGAAAACTTTCCTGCTCCCTAATGGCACTGCAAGAAGAGCCCGGCTGGCGACTCCCAGCTCCATGTACAACCATACAGCAGCTGATGGGTTGGCAAAACTCAAGGCTGCTCACTGACCAAGGCTATTATTTAACCCATGAACACAACGGCCCACCAAACTCATTTTTTTCCAGGGCGTGGATGCAGCTCGCCAGCAATGCAGTTCTCAGGGAGTTCTCCCGAGCATGCTTGGGGGTTGTATGAGATTTCCTAGTGAGTGCTTGGGGATAAACATCCATCGCAAAGTGCTTAAAGTGCCCAGATTTCCTCCTCCCCCTGCATTATTCAGAGGAAGCGCTAATTGCAAAGTTTGCTCTGGTATCCCTCTGGATTCCCAATCAAATGCTAATCAGCATGAAAATCCTCCCAGCTTGAGCAGTTTACAAGGGATCTGGGTCCTATACGTGGGACACTGGAATTGCATCTATATTTTAAGCCCAACCATAAGGGAAACACTCTACATAGAAATATAACATTCGATTCTTTTATACAGCATATATAAAGAACATGACAGCATTAAAATATTGGCAAATTGATACATTAAAAATACAGAATCTCATAGACCAGAGCACAAGAAATATATTCACATGAAATCTGTACAGTCCGGACAATGCTGCTGGTTTCTTGTTGCAGTTGATCTCCCGCCTCCAAACGGAGGTTGTTGCTTTGCTTCCCCATGAGCACCACTGGCCACTGCTGCCCAGATTTCCCCAGGGTTTTGTGCTACAGGGAGAACACGAGTCTGCTGTCCCTGCCAGCACGGAGGGCACTCAGTGGTTAAAATCTTTGGGAATGCTTTCGTTATCAAATGAAACGACGGGGTATTTCATTTTCCACAAAGGTCTGGCCTACTGGGAGAGGAAAATCAATCTGTGATTGGCAGCAGGGGTCAGACCTCAGCAGCATTTCCCCAAGTGCTCTAAGCATCATGGATCTCATTTCATTTAAAAAAAATAATAAATTATCTTTTATATGGTTTCTGCATCACTTATCTTGTGTGGAGCAGGTGGGTCTGGTTTAGGCTGCCCCTCCCACCAGAAATGTCCATGTCTCATGGAGGAGCTGCTGTTCTGACTTCTCTGAAATGCTTTCCTCTATACATAAATACATGTATATACAGGCCACTTCATTCCTTCCTCCTCACCAAGGAAGATCCCCAAGGCGTACTTGGCAAGATGAAATCCTATGTTATAGCTGTTTCTATAGCACTATAGAAATGTGTATATACAAATGCATTCTGTCCATTATTACAATGGAAAAACAGGCTTAAAAAAACCCAACCAAACAAGAAGCAATAGCAGCATGTAAACAAGGATTTGTGTTCATTTCATCTGTCTTCCTTCTCTTCTGAGCGACATCCCTCAGTTTTGACAGTCCCTTCTCACCCCCTGTTCCCCTCTCGGGGGTTTTACTGCAGGTCCCGTCCCCAGGAGCTGCTGTTGTCCCCCAGCTCCCATCACAGGGCAGGTTGAATTTCCCTTTCCAGCAGCTCCCTCCTCCTCCCCGCATCCTTCCCTTCCTGATGACTCATCCCGGAGATGATCTTGGGTTTGGTGGTTTGTTTTTTTTTTTTTGTCTGATGGCTGCTGCCCACTTTGGCTTCAGCAGAGTCTAATTTCAGAGCGATGCTGCAGGAATAAAACCTGCACACAAGTGCCTGGTGAGCCACATGAGCTGTTGGCGTCTTCGACAACTCAGGGAGGAAAAAAAGAAACGGAACAGTCTGCATTTTGTCTGTCTCCCAGCAGCAAAAATGTAAGTCGCAGGAGCAATGCCTGTTTCAAACCCTTAATTCCTGAATTCTCAACAGTGTTGCAAACCACCAGGGTTCCGCAGGAATCAAAGGGCTGATTTCAAACACGTTCCTCAGCGCAAGGTGCACTGGAAGTAAAAAGCATCCAACAGGCTCACTTTTCTTGCATGCTCTCGCAGTATCCGCTTTTCCCAACCCCCAAAATTGTTTCCTCGGTTTCTCACCTCTGAGTTTTGAGGTCCTGCTAAAGAGCCGTTATCTGAGTTAGCTCTGACGTGGGGGTGGTTGGACTCTGCTGGGCGACAGCCACCATGGGAATTTCCATGCCTAGTCAGGCCGGATTGTTAGTCCCCTCCGAGTTCTTGCAGGCGTAAGCCACATCCTTGGCGATGCTGCACATTCTGTTGGACATCTGGAGCTCGGTCCTGAAGGCAGTGGGGAAGCAGAACTTCTTGAAGCACGCCTTGAAGTTCTCGTCTAAGAAGGCATAGAGCACGGGGTTCAGGCTGCTGTTGGCGTAGCCCAGCGCGGTGCAGAAGCAGGAGATGGCCAACTCCAGCTCACTCTCTGCCTTGGCGCCCAAGCACTGGACCAGCACGAAAATCTGGATAGGAGTCCAGCAAATGATGAAGACGGCGACCACCACCAGGACCATTCGGGTGATGCGCCTCAGGTTGCGGTCCTTCTCCTTGGAGCCTGAGAGGACACGGACGTTCTTCAGTCTTCTGATCATGAGACTGTAGCAAATGGTGATGATCAACACGGGGATCATAAAGGAGAAGAGAAAGACACAGATGCCAAACACTGGATCCCAGTAATCCACAGGTGAAGGGAGTTTAATTAGACAATCGATTTCTGCAAGTCAGAAAAAAAATTAAAAGGAAGGGAAGATCAGCAAACCCATATCAAGAAGAAAAAACACATTTAGTTTAGTTTAGGCATGTTTAATACTGGGGAAAAAAAGTGATGCAGAGATGCAAAGAGCACCGAGCTAAGGTGGCTTTACAGCAGAGAGCTCATCACACCAACAAAACTGGTACCCCTTCTCCTGGCCACCAACACCTCCACCCCACGGATGCCTTTTTACTGACCGTTGTTTTCGTTCTCTGCAGACCCCATCACCATCGCTGGGATGCCGAAGACGGAGGCCAGTGCCCAGATGCAGACGTTCACCACTTTGGCCTTGTGGGGAGTGCGGATGTCCAGCGCTTTGATGGGGTGGCAGATAGCGATGTAACGGTCCACACTCATCATCGTCAGGGTGAAGGTGCTTGTGAACATGTTGTAGTAGTCTATGGAGATGGCAATCTTGCAGAGGACATTGCCAAAGGGCCAGAAGCCCAGGAACGTGTCTGTACCCTGGAAGGGTAAGGTCATCAGACACAAGGTGTCAGCCAGAGCGAGGTTAAAGATGTAGATGTTGGTTGCTGTCTTCATCTTGGTGAATCTGAAATGCCAGAATGAGCAATGGTTAGAGCTCCACCTGACCAGGATGTGTAAGACATTGAAGTCTACCCATTACTGCCACTTTAGGAAGAAAATGCCGTATTTTCCTTACGTAACAAGAGCCTGGACGCCGCCCTTTGCTTTCTACCTCCCATGTGCTTATCAACACACAGCTCAGCCCCTACAACAGCACAAACGGTGCCTTCGCAATCAGTTTTATGGGCAGAAGCTTATTCCCAAAGACTGCAAGTGAGGACTGTGACAGCCTGAGGCTGTCAACTTGGACTGTGCTTTTTGAAAAGTGACTTCAGCGAGGCTAATCTAGGATGTCATCAAATCTAACTTCTTTATTATAAGTAGTGGTGAGAGCTTTATTCAGTAAACTAATTTGAAAGGCATCATATGGTCCAGGGGGAAGTTGATTAGCGATTTTGTATGGGCTTGAAGCCAAAGACTATGGCTAATGCAAGCTACCAAATCAGAAAGGGCAAGTGGCTAGCCCTGGCCAGCTGAAAACTAGTGAGGAATGAGGTTTGTATCAGAAATCAAAATATCACAGTGAATCTTTCTAAAGAAAGGTAGTTTGGGGATAAAGTCATGAACAAACTCTACTTTTAAAGGGGTTTTTTTAATTTCCATATTACTTTTATCACAGGAACCGACTGCCCCAAAAGAAGATTCACCTTGCTGATCTCCTTTGTACGGATGGGAAACGATGCAAAGAGAGATGTGATCATGTACCCAAGGACACACGCGGCGTCTGCAGAGAGGGAAACTCAACTGCGATTCTGCGAATCTAACGTTTCAGCTCCAGAATTTTCCTCTCATGGGCAAAATAAGAGCTCAAATAGGTATCATTTCAAAACTACAGCTCATCTATCATTTACTACACTAATGGCTTTTGCAGAAATGTTGCCAGAAATGGCAGACGATGTGTGCTATTAACAGAGAGCAAGTTCATTTGACGGTAACACTTAAACCCATAAACTGCCGCACCATTTGCAGTTTGACATGTGTTGGAATATTATAGGGTCTGATCTGACCTAAAAAGCCCTTTTTGTCAAACTGATTCAGAACAGCAAACCCATGACTGTGGTCCTCAGCACTGTATCCTCCCTGATGATCCGAGTTCCATCTCTTGATAGATTATTTGAATGCTCGGAGGAACATTATCACTGCCACACTCTGACCTCTGCTGAGGCACATGGTGACCTGGCCAGATTTGCAAGAATAACAGCCAGAAAATCCACAATCCAGAATATAAAGTCTGTTTTTTACTCCTCTTAGAGCTCTGAGCTGTGCTTGTATTAGAAGTCAGATGTTCAAAAGTGCTATCTACCCAACTGTGGCTTCAGAACGCAAGAAAAACAATCCTACATTTGACCTTGAAAGCCAAGGCAAGATTTTGGAGCAGGTGAACACTGATGGAAACACTTGATGTCCTCATATAAACCTGGACCAGGCTTCTCCTGGCCAAGAAATCACAGCAGCCAACCAAGGCAGTGGGTTCTTAGAAAGCCAGTCCAGATAAACTCATATAACTCAAACCTGAAGAGGAAAAACACCTATTTTGAAGGAATAAACAAGCAAAATTCTTTGCAAATCCAATCAGGCAACTGTCAGGGCTTTAACACTTTTAGATTTTCTAATCAGAACTACACAGAAACAAACCCCAGAGCAGCATCTTGGGTCTGTGAGTTTTGCTTTATTTGTTTGAATTCTTGCATTTGGAATAAACAAGGCAATGAATCCAGGGAGCACAAGATGGGTCTGTGAATGGATTCAGACACTTTCCCCTCTAGGTTAACAAGGGGATAATTAAAATTAAGTTAAATCACTGCTCTTTACCAGCCCACACAAAAATAAGCATTGGCAGCTCAGGACATTATTCAGTGACCTAAGCCTGTGCTAGCAAAGCTCTCCTGGAAGCTCTAGTCTCCCTCTGCACACCACAGACCTGGCTGGGCTTGCTCAAGTTTCCCAAAGGTCAAGTTTGTTCCAGTCCGTCCTTCCTGGAGAACTGGACTTGCGGGCAATTCATCACAACACACCTCTAACCTTCACTGCTTTTACTGGTGTTGCAACTTGAGGGAATAACACACACGTTTTTAAGCAAGCGATGACCAATTTCACTGTGAAACAGGAAAAATTAGAGGTTGCTTGGGTTTTCTTTTATTGACCAGTGGGAGAAACAAACAGCGATTCACCCACCTCTACCACGCATCCAGCACCCACAGGGGACAACATCACCTTAGACACAGCCCTGTCCCCAACACAGGGAGAAGTTTGGGGCATCTCAGCGAACCCTGAGCTTGGGATGCGCAGGTTACAAACCTTCAGCTTTGTCCTCTCCACCCCAGGAGACCTCCTGGCCTCCCTCCAGGACAATTCTCAGCAAGAATTCAGAGTCCAGGTGCAATTGCTCAGCCTGGCCCTGCAAAATCTGCTCTCCCCAATGCACAGATCCTTCTCTGCTGCCCCTTTCGTCACTCACCTTCTCCCCAAGGTGACAGCAGAGCCACCATCCCTCGATGCAGGGACATGCTGGGGCAGCTGTCCCATCGCTTACCTCCTTCAAGTGGATTTTAAGGCTGATTTTGTGCTCTTGAAAAGGTGGGGAAAATTAATTTGCACCTAATTAATTACTTCTCGCTCCGCTTTCTTTGCACTCTGAGAGCCAACAGCCATTATCCCAAACAACTAATGTTCCCAAACATCTCCAGAATGTTCAGTACAAACAAAAAAATCAATTAATCACTTCTCGGTAGGATTAACCTCTTTTTTTCTTTTCCTCTGGGAACCGAAAGTGTTCTCTTTCTTAATCTACACACACAAAAAAATATACAAATTAAACCCTCAGGCTCCAGGAGGCACCTCAGGTCCCCGCCATGGCACAGCTTTGATGCAGACAAGCCCGTGGCCTCCACCGAGGACATTAACACCCTGCTGAGCCACTTTCTTGCACTCGGTCACTGAGGCAATTTCCTAATGAAGCATCTCCCACCGAGCAGTTCTCAGCTCTCCAGCCAGCTCCACCTTTGTCAGCAAAGTAATCGCTTGTGCTGTGCTTCTCCTGCTCAAGCCTAAAAGAAAAAGAAAAAAAAACCCCAACACCTGGATATCAGCTCAGCAATCAGCTTGCCCCTCCTTTTCACTGAAGTGGAGCTCGAGCAGCATTACCTGGAACAAAGCTGGGCTTTAGTGAGGGGACCCATGGTTTGGGAGAGGAGATGTGTAGAAAAAGGCTCTTCCATGTATGGGGCTTTGAGGTCCTGTTTTTCACCAGGATGGATTCTGTCCCCAGCTGAGCTGCAAACCTGTTTTAGCATCACTGCCTCCTTCGCACCCAGGGACACCCCAGGGTGAAGGACCAGCCGGCTGCTAGAAACCCACAGCAGGGCTGCAGAGTGACCAGAGCGAAGCCTTCAGCCCTGGGGAGCCGCGGCATCACCTCCACGAGCCCTCTGCCTCTTGATTTTGGTCCTCGTAGCTCCAGCTAATTGGGATGCAGACAGTGCTGTTCACCTCGAGCAGCTTCCCCGCCCCACGCCCTGGCAGCAGCGACAGGGAAGCAAAACAAAGTAGAAAAGGCTCAGGGAGGATTTTTGCAGAGCTGCTCCCAGCCTCTGATGGTGGAAATCAGCACCAGTTCACTGACATCTCTGCTCCCAGCCTGCTATCAGGCCATCGGTTGTATGAAGCTGATATTTGATCTGGCACGTACCACCGTAATTTGTCCTTCCAGCCATACACCCACACCGCGCTCTCCGTGGCCCTGCCGCTCTGATCACCTTTTCAGAGTCCACATCATCCTGAAATTAGCCAATTCAAGCCAGTTTGTTCTTAATGGCCACCAAAAAAACCCCAAACAAACAAACAAAACAAAAAAAGGAAAAAGTTAAATAACTTTGGACTACAAAGCCAGGTGCTACAGCACAAGCAGACACCAATGCCAGCATGTAAAAGCTATTAATTATCTGGCAGGACGGTGATGGACTAGCAGGGGTTAAGGACTCTGCTGCCAGCCAGGGTGAGCACTGATGCTTTGGGAAAGAGGATTTTCTTGCCCTTTGAGACTGGACACTGTGTTTAGGTGACTGCAATGAAAAAAGAGCACTGCCCTCCCTCATCCAGGCACTCCCTGGGGACCTGTGTGGACGGGGACATCATGTGGCCCCAACTGCTGCCGTGCTGAGGGCAGAGCTGGGTGGCTGCTGCTGCAAAAGCCTCTGCGACTCACAGGGATGCTCACGCATCCCTGAGCAGGCACTTGGTCACCAGGAACGGTGCTTTGGTCTAAGGGGACATTTGTCAGCATCCCTCCTGCAGCAAGGTGCTCTCACCCTGTCCACCTGCCACACCTGCCTCTGCTGAACTGCTCATCTCCTAAGTGTCGCTGGGAATTGCCCAGTCCCTGAAAAGCACTAGGAACATCTCACACTAAACAAAGAATTACTGCTGCACAGAGGTAATTCCTTCCCACTGAAGGCAAGGGAAACCAAGAGCCCTCCAGCACACATTGGAGTCGCAGGAGCTGTGTTACTTAGCAGGGGACACACATGGCTGCTATGAGCCATATGGCTCATGGAGGGCTTGGAAACTGGGGAGCTGCAGACCTGCCCCTTGCAGCAGGTCCCCCTCCTGCTCACCTCACCATCCTGCCCCGGCTCCAGTCACTCTGCACAGCACAGAGCCCTTGGCGCGGGTTTCCTTTCTCTACGAATTGCAACAACTGCATTCTATTTTTTGCCAGGAAAAACTAAGAGAGGCTAATTTGGAGAGAGCTGAAGTCTCAGATGGCCCCACCAGTGTCCGCTGGGTCCCCACTGCCTTAAACACTCACTCGGTTTCAGCTCTGAGACACACAGCTGGTTGAGGCTCTTCCCTTAGAAAGCTTTCTATTAAGCAATCAGCATCTCTGCAATGTCATAATTAACTTCATTTTCCCTGTCTCAGCACAGCCAGCTGCCCTCACTCTGTTCTCAGGGATCGATGCGGTTTTCAAGCAGAATAACAGCTGTCGCAGCCATCTCCAGGCACGTCCCCATCACATCCTCATCCTAGAGCTTCACCTGGAAGCAGAAAACAAAAGTGTAGTGGCCTGACAGCCCTAATCTGCCTAAAATGCTCTGAAACAGTGTTCTTCACCAGGGAAAGCTGAGCATCCCCAGCACTTTGCTGGTCCCCAACAGAGACCTGCAAAGAGAGGGGCCCCAGAAATGAGGCATCATCCCGCGGTATCCGAACCGAGTGAGCAGAGCCAACACTGAGGAAGGGAAAATCCTCCAAACCACCCTTGCTGAGCATCGCAGCGGCATGATGGAGCAGGGGACAAGAGAGGACTTCCTGGGCCAGAAGCTGCACGTTGTCCCTGGTCCCTTTGGTAGCAGCTTGGGGGTCTCTGTCACACCCTGTGCAGCAACACTTGGGTCAGCATCACCTCCAGCCCCATGGGTCACCAACCCCCAGGGCCATTGCAAGAACAATACACCCCCTTCCCTTTTGCTTTTCTTCCTAAAAAAATAATTTACAAACTAATTTACAGCTCATTCAATTTTCTTCTTAGTATCATGTGAAGAAAACAACCAGCGTCGCACCCAAAGATAATGTGTCACTGATTCAATCAGATACTAAAAGCAATTGGCTTAAGAAGTCCAGGCAACAACTGGAGCCATTAGTGCAAATTATTTCCCTGCTCATGGCAGGGGGATTGGAGGAGATGACCTTTGAAGGTCCCTTCCAACCCAAACTATTCTATGGAAGCTCTCGGACATCCAGCCAATAGATCAGAGGGACCTCAGCAGCTTCGTTTCCCCCATTCTCCCCAAAAACCCTCTCTGCCTTGCGCTGTTCAGCTCCTTGTTTCACATTAAAGTACAGCACAGGAAATATATGCAGAAGAGAGCAAACAGCAGCAGGAGGAGGAGGAGGGAGGGGAGGCTTTATCTCCGCTGGAGGAACCCCACAACGAGCAGAACAAAGCCCAGACCAGGCAGGTTCCCACAACAGATCCTTCACCGTCCAGGAAATCGTGTTCCTGACAAGAGCCCTTCTCCGTCTTATCCAATTACTGCTGCTCAGCATTAGGAGGGGATTGACAGTCACATGATGACCACCTCTATAAATTAATCATTCCAAATGTTAAATCGCTCCAAATGTAATAGAGGTGTAGGCTGGGTTCTACGACAGAGGGGAAAACCCAGGGGAGGCTTTGAATTCGTATTTTTTGTGCGAAATACCGGGAGATTTTAAACTTTTCCCTCGGGGATGCAAACAACTCATTCAAGAGGAACAAAAAACAAGCCTTGCTGATGCCTCCAATTTCCTTAAGTGCCAGTATTAGAGTCTTTGTATTTCCCAGCTCCCTCAAAAACAGGAAACAATTACCGACTACATCACTGTATCATTCTTTTTATGGAAGATAATACACCATTTTCTTATAGGTCGTGTAACATGTTGAAGACTGGTTATCCCTGGTGAAATATAAGCATGGAAAGAGGAAAAAAAAAAACCCAGCTTTTGGAGGGTGCACCATACCTACAGATGGCAGGGGTGCAGCACAGAGGGTTTACCGGCCTTTTTTCCATTAATAGAAGAGATGTATCATTATGAGTCCCGAAACCCCACGTTGACTTACCAGCAACCAACTTTCAATCTACTGAAAAATATGCTATTTAAGGCATGACGCCCCGAAGCTCCAGGCTGAGGAGAAAAGCCTGTGCTTAGGATATCATTAGCATCCTCCTTGCATGGCCACTAATTGGGCAGCTCTCCTTGAGCCCACATACATGGCCAGGGTCAAGAATTTGAGATATTGAGTCCAGTTTATCACCACACTTGCTCCTGATCTCAACAGACAGGCCAAGGAGAAGAAAATCCTGAGCAGAAATAACCAAAAGTTGCAATTGCTGACCCAAGGAGGGTCATTTCCCTGGGTATAACTCAGTGTTAGTCTCAGCTCAGTCCTGAGCTCCCAGGAGACACCGATGGGGAGAACCAGGGGAAACAGCAGCTTCTTCACACCTGCTCTAGTTCAGTTATAACTTCCCCAGCATGCATTATTAAAGGAGCCCCTCCAGGCTCACAGAGAAGGTTTTTTGGAAAAACAGAGGTGAATCCCCAAAAAGGAATTCCCAAATAATTAAAGCTTCTTTTAGCTCTTTTATATATGTAGGGATCTACTGAATAAAGGGGAAACAGAAGTGGAAAAGGCCTGGGGAAGATGAGAGTGACACCTGTCTCCAGTTTTCAATTGCTTAGAACAAGTAAAATGCAGAGGACATAACACAAGGAAAAAAAAAAAAAAAAAAAAAGCTAAATTCCAGGGCAATTCCAGTGCTAAATCCCACTTTCTTTTTTTGGGTCTCATCCAGCCAGAAGGTACCAAAGCCAAAAAGGAGCAGAGCAGAAGCCACCATTTTGAAAGCCTGGTCCAACACAGTCATGGCACACAGCCACCCAACCAGGATGCTGCTTTGGGACATTCATATCGTTGGTGACGCCCCGGGCTGGGTCCATCCCAGGAGACCTTTGCAGACAGGGAGAAGATTTCTGCCAAGGCTTCTCCTCCTGACACACATCTGAGGTTCACCCATGGGACAGCGACTCCCTTGCACACCGTCTCAGTCACCCCCAGGGTGCTGCATCACCATGGGACAGGGACTTCTCAGTCCTCACCACGCTTACACACACCCACAAACACTGAGCTTACCTTGATGTTTGCTACCACACTGAACAGAAACACAAGCTCTCCAAACGTGGCACTGCTGCCCTGCAAACCTCCTCTCTGCATCTCCAGACTCCCCAGGGCCAACGTGATCCCTTCTCCCTGCCACAAACTCCTCAGCAGAAAGAGCACAGACAGGTTGCCTGATGAATGGTCATGTTGCTTTGCCCTTGTAGCAGAGAATTAGCCACCGTTCACCAGCCTGCGATACCAAAGACTTCATTTTGCAGCCTCTCCCCCAGCCAAGTTGTCTGTATTCAAGGGAAAGATGCTTTGGAAGCAGCAGGGCTCCTGGCAGGAGCGAGACTTAATCTCATCAGTGTCTGAATACCTGCTAAATATTTTCATCCTCTGTTGGAGGAAAAAACAAATTCAAATTTTACACTGAGGGTGGTGAGAGCCTGGCCCAGGTTGGCCAGAGAGGTGGTGGATGAACCATCCCTGGAGACATCCCAGGCCAGGCTGGACGGGGCTCTGAGCAACCTGAGCTGGTGCAGATGTCCCTGCTCATGGCAGGGGGGGCACTGGGGGAGCTGGGAAGGTCCCTCCAACCCAAACCATTCTATGATCCTGTCTTTTCTGTGCTGCCAGCATCCACCTGCACCAGGATTCTGCTCCAAGACATGAATAAAATGGAAGCTCACTCCTTAACACACAGGGTACAGAGATCAGAAGGGAGTTGCTGGCATTTAACACGGAATCACAGCCCTAATGGTTGTATGAACTTATTTTGTACTCACAGAAGGGAACAGAGTTTCTGATTCCACGAAACAGGGTGGTTCAAACCACAGCAGAACCAGATAGGGACACTTAAAATGCCACCAGTGTGCAGGGAGGCTGGATAGAACACACTCTGTGCTCTGTCCCTCTGCAAAGGTCCCGCTGCTCTCCCAACTTCAACGTGAGGAGCCAGAGAAGTTGCCTTTGACTCTGCAGCACCCTGTCACATTTATGTCTATAGTTTCCAAAAGGTTGGCAGAGCTACCCTTGTGATTTTTTTTTTACCCTGTAAAGTAAGACAGCCTCCCAGCAAACCCTTTCCCTTGCAGCTACATGGAGGTTTGGGAAGTGCCAGCTCCCAGATGGAGCAGCACCTGCAGCCACAGCTGGGGAGCCGGGCAGGGCACAGGACGGACAGGTCCTGGTGAAGGTCCAGCACACCCTGGCAGCAGGAGATGCTCCCAGCACTTTGCCCTCCCCAGGGACATGCAGGTCCCTGCCCAGCAGATTGCAAAAAATTAAAAAAAAAAAAAAAAAGAAAAAGCCAGGTTTTTTAGCAGATCTGATCACTCTGTTCCATTCTCTAGGTTAAACTTTAGGAGGCACCAGAGGGCAGCTGAAAGCTGGTGGGAACCTTCATCACAGCCTAGGAAGGGAGAAAAACAAATAAAGCCAAAATAATAAAACGAATGCAACATCGTTAGCTCTATAGCACATCACAATTACCAGGGAAGCACCTGCCCACTTCACCAGCAGCAGGGATTTTGGGGGGAAGGTCTGTCCAGCTCACAGCCCTCCCCGGAGCCCCCCTGTTTCGCTCCTGCGTGTCCTACCTGACGATGACATACATGACGGAGCAGTTGCCCACCAGCCCCACAATGCACACAATGGAGTAGACAACCACGATGGTGATCTTGATGCTCAGTGGCAGGAAACTGTCCCCGGTGCCGTTGTTGAACCAGTTACTGGGGAGAAAGCTCAGGTTCAGCATGGAGGAGTCGTTCAGCAGCTTTCTCAGGTCAGGATCTTCCAAAATATGGGCAGGGAAGAGCGGGTCCATCCTGAAGCACCAGGCTGTGCCAAGGACCTGGAGCACCAAAGAGACAGTTTTAAGATCCACGGGTAGCACGGGACCGTAGCAAAGCATGTGCATGAGAAACGCAGGGGGAGAAGGGTGATTTATTGCCAGGGAGGGCACAGCTCCCCTCAAACCTCCCCAAAAGCATTTTAAAGGGATGCAACCCCAAGAGCTTGGTGCATCCTGAGCACGCAGGGAGCTCCCGCATTTCTCCACACCTCCGGCGCAGGGGACGCGCGGGCTGCACAACGCCAGCCCTCCCCAGCCTTGGACGCTCCCACCTGCCTCCCCCAGCTCCCTGAGTCCCCACATGCGGCTTTGTGTCCCCAAACCTCCCCACTGTGCCCCTCTGAGAGCCACCGCAGCCTCCCGCCGAGGCTGGGGGCTCAACCTGCCACTCAGGCACAACCCCCCTGGCCCTGATTCAGCCCCGGTAAAACAGCAGGAAAAGACTAAAGTTGAAAATAAACCCCACTGGCTCCTTACCTGGGTGGGGGGTTCCTCTCTAGCGCTGCTCCCTGCCCCACAGCTCCGCTCCCCAGGGCTGCATCCAGGTACCCCAGGGATGGGGGGGACAAAGCCGGGCTGCGGGGGGGGACAAAGCCGGAGGCTCCGCTTCGGAGGCAGCTGGTGGAAGGTGGGGGTGGTGAGGGGCTGCTCCTCGCAGGCAGAGATGCTGCCAGAGCAGGGGGCTGCACCCCGGAGCCCACGTTTTTAAGGAAAAGGGAGGGATGGGGAGAGGGAGGGAGGACGGACAGCGGCTGGGCAGAGCCAGCCCCGGCTGCCTGGCTGCTCCCACTGCGTAAGAGAAAAGCGGAGCGGGGGGGGTAGAAGGAGAAAAAGGAGGGGGGGGAGAATAATAAATAACCAAAGGCACCAAACGGAAAGCGAGCCCACACCTGTGAGCCCAAGGGCAGCGTCCTCCCCCCGCTCCCACCTTCCACCGCTCGCATTCCCGGAGCAGGGTCCAGAACCGCGCCCCCCAAACCTGCTGCAGCCCCCAGCAGGGCAGTGGACCCGCATACCTGGGGAGGCTCCCGGCTGGAGGTGATGGGAGGAAGAGGAGGATGAGGGTATGGGGGGGGTGACACACGTCTTCGGGAAGCGAATTCCTCCCTCCTCTGCAATCGCGCAACCTGAAGGTTGTGCTAGCGCAGGAGAAGCGGAATGGGGAATATGACCTAGAAACTGGCAAAGATACAAGAAGGACTAAGAGCTGAGGAGGGAGGAAAATTGTCAGTATTTAGTATTCTCATAGCAGCACTCGCTAAAGGTCATTTTTGTAACCCAAAACACTCTGCACTTCGGATCAGAGTTAGAGCAGCACCTTTCTTTTGAGAAGCTGCAGTGGCACATTCATCACCTCCAGACGGGGTGATCCATGCAGAGCCCACAGGTCCCAGTCTGGCCATGGGACACTGACCTTGACAGATCCAGTGCCCAAGAGCTGCAGAGCCCCCCCAGTATGCCAGGCCCCCACACAGGGTGCGAAGAGGACTTTGGGGTCCATCCCCAGTTTGATCCCAGCTCAGGGGCAGATTGACTGCTGAGAACTAGAGCTGCATGGTCCAGTGCCTCTGGCCATCTGTAGAATTTCCCTGAAAAAGCCATTTCCCAAGAATTTGTGTTGGGGACACAAGCAGAGACACACGGGTCAGGTCCAATTTGGGGCACATCACTATTGCCCAGGAGACGGAGAGAAGGAAAACAGGCTCTTGGACAGCAAATGCTGCTTCTCTTCCAAAGCCCATGGACAACCCAACGCAGAAGACACATTCTGCTCCGGTTCTGCTTCAATGAGTATCTGGGGATATTTAACACAGAAGCTGCACCTTCTTTACATTGAATGTAACAGTATGGCAATGCACGGTGATTTTCCTGAATGCTTCCACAAGAACAGGCCTCAGCTCTATCAGGGAACAAGGGGAAAAAAACACGACCCAGGGATACAGCCTTCTTGTGAAAGACATCAGTCCTAATGCTTGAAGAAGTTTTTTTTCGGTCAGTCCATTAACAGGAGAGTGTGAAAAAATACTAGGCATTACTTTAATTGTTAATGGATTGATTTTCAAAGGCTGAAAGAAGGACAGCAGTAAATCAGCACAAGAGAGCCCGGCTGGACAGCCCAGGAGTCCATGGGAGTGTTTGCAAATTCAGCTTTGCTCCTCTCTGCTGGCTCCCACCCCAAGAAATGCACTTAGCCCTTCACATACTCATTTTATGGTAATTCAGTGCAGCAAATACAGCATGTTCACCTATTTATCTTCTTGTGCTTGTTTTGACTTGAGACAGCCTAGTGTTTCGGAATGACTGCTGTAAAAGGGGACCAGGATTGCCACATTGAACTACTGACAGCCAAGACATGCTTTGTGTCTGGGGTAAAAATCTGTTCCAAAAATCCTCCTCCTCCCATCTAGCATCTTCACACTGTCCAGCCCTTTGCACAGGAAAAAGCCCAGGATGTTCGTGCTGCACCTTCGGTCCCAGTCCCACTATTCCATATGATTTGAGCCCAATGCTAATTCAACCATGAAGAGATCTGTCCTTTCAGAACATCTCATGGTATCTCCCCTTTCAGTCTTCTCCGAATCCCTGGCATGAGGGGGACAGTCAGTTCAAGAGCAGGACACTGGCCAGATTTCTTCCTCATCAGAAGCCTCCCCCACGTCCACTGGGATCTATGCACCAAGGCTGAGAAGGAAGGGCACCAACATTTCATCCATATGACACAACAAGCAAGTCAAAAGCACATTAATGGTGCAAATATATATCTTTTTCCCCTCAATCCCACTTTCTGTTGAGTATCTGCAAAATAAGATTCAAACTGAAAATACAGAAAAGTCTTTTAATTGGGTAAATAATTAGAATAGTCATTAAAAAAAATCAAAATCTATCTCAAAGCAAGCTTTGTGCATATTTTGGGTTTGGGTTTTTTGTAAATTTTCAGAGGCTTATATTGTAAAGAACCACAGCTGGGGCCCAAGCAGGCTTGTTCTCTACTTGGTTAATAGATATCTATACATTAGCAGAGGCAGCACCCTGGGCTTTCCCCACATACCTATAACATAACTATCCCAAACTCCTGGAGCATCAGTACAGCCTACCCAGCCAAGGATGAACAAACCTTACCTATCTCAAGCTAATCTAGTTCAAGCACCAATAATTACATCTACTATTGTTTCAACCAGGTTAACTTGACAGACACTGCTCCTAAATGTGGAGAATTTTTGCTGCTTTTGCAGAAAACAGCCCACGGCCACCTGCATCTCATAATAGCAACAGCCCACAGTTTTTTTGCCTTTCAGGAGGGGAAGATATGTGCATGTCAGAGCTGTTTTGCCACCTTTAGTACAGTTTGCCAACCTGTTTAATCAAGGCCATCGCGAGCAGAGAATTAATTTTGCAAGCAGTGAAATAATTTCTCATGCAGGGAACAAGTGCCTGGGGAGGATGGGAGGAAGGCTGGGGGGGATGTGGAGAGGCTGAAAAGCAAAGGTTCCAAATTGCAGCTGTCACCCCAGCGATGACGGGCACCTGCCAAAGGCCAATTAGCTACGTTTGTACCACAGCCACTAGTGGCGGGTGAAATTTGTTCTTAGGACATGAACAATCACGAAAATTCAGCAACCAAGAACAGGCACACACAGGGGGATAAGCGGCCTCATTTCTCCCACCAGTGTCCACACGACAACCACTGGAAACATCTCTGGTTAATACAGACACCATCGTCCACCCATCAGAGCGGATGGTGCTGGCAGAGCTTCGCCACTGGGAGCCCATTCCCGCAGGTGTCACAGCTCACGCTATGACCGGGGACTCAGCGGTCCTCCACAAAGTGGTGACAAATTCTGTTCCTTCTGTGATTTTATAAATCATGTAACAATGCAAGGCAAGAGAGACTCCAGAAGTGGATTATCTGCCCTCCATTGCCAAAGGACTTGTTCAAAAATGAGAAATAGCATCTATTAAGAAGGGAGACATTGACTTCTTCGATATTTGCAATAATACATATTCATTGTAGCTTCTGTATTTCCTCCATCAGACTCCTTTTAGAGATGGCAGAAATCTCTGCAGAGCCTCTTTTGCAATGCAAGGCATCAGAATAAAGAAAGAAAACCAGAATAACTGTTCACAAGGAGCAAACAGGGGCTAGGGAACAAACACACCGTGGAAAAAAGATTCCTACTGACTTCAGCTCACGTTGGGACACTACTTAAAAAGCCAGGCCCACCGAGGGTCAGCAGGATGTCACAGGCCATGTCCCCACCTCTTTCAAAGTCCCCATTTCCCTCCCATGACCACTGAACTTCTCAGGGAGAGCCCATCAGAGACAAGATTTCAGGATGCATATGGCAGGGTGATGGTGAGGGTCCAGTCCACATCACAGGGACTGATCCCAGTACACCCCATCTACTCTTGGACCCAGCCATATATATAATAAGCCCAGACACTTGCATGCAGCCTTTGGTTCCAGCCAGCAGAGAGAAGCAGCTGAGCTCCTCCAGCCCCACATCCCTGCGAGGCAGCTCCAGCTGCCCGCTCTGGGGTCAGCACCCCAAGAACCCAACAGCGCTGCTGGCTGGTAACCCCCTGCCCATCCCTGAGCCTGCAAGCAAGGAACTGATCCATAGGAATGGGCATATTATACAATAAAACAATTTAATGCAAGAGACAGCTGATCCCCAGGGGCACCTCGCTAACGGAGCTGGCGTCAATTGATTCCTCTTTCTAAAATAGCAGGACAGCAAAACAAGTATAATTCATTCCCATTTCAAGCACAAAGAAAATCTCTACACTTCTACCTATCTTTTTCCTCCAATTTGTTCTCCAGTTCCCAAAGCCACAGAGTTACAATATCAAGAAATTTATCAGCTCTTGCTACATTCCCTGGGACCACGTAAGGGGAGAAGAAAGAGCCATTTAGCACCCAAAACTTGAGCACAACCTCACAGGAGGAGTCGCTTCAGTCCTATTCCTGTCTCTCCCATGTCTCCATGACCTGCTCGTGCCCTTTGGTCACATCCAAATACAGCGGCCACCAAGATCAGAGGCCCCATACCCCCAAGCTACAAGGGCCCATAGTAAGGAAAATAACCAGATGCACTTAATGCCAGCAGCATTTTGAAGAATATCATGTGCAGTGGTGAGCCTGATCCTCAGCACTTAAAAATAATTAGAGCGGATCCTGCTTTCACCAAAACTTCATTTAGAGCAAAATCCCTCAAGCTCTAACAGGAAAAAGAGAGTACATGATGCTACCCACTTCACTGATATTTTATTGTTTGCCATCATTATTTGCAATTTTCCGGGGACTGATCATTTCAGGTGATTGTGCATGAGACCATTAACAATCCTCTCTGCAATATCATATGGTTTTTTACAGCCTTATTCCCCTTTGCATCTCAAACCCATCAACCTTAAGGTGAGCAAATCCCTAAACTCTTGCAAGAGAGAAACCCCTCCTCCCCCCCATCATTACCTCACTCAGGACACTGATTTTTTTTTTTTTTTTTAATCTATCCCTCTGGGAATGGGCTCCCAGCATCCAGGGCTCACTATCTGGGGGTCACCACAGCCCTGATGCTGGGAGAGGAAAGGTCTCTGATTTAGGGAAAGGAAATGATGGTTGCATGATTTACACAGGTACTCAGTATGAAACTGAAGCAGATGCTGAACTGAGATTCTCCAAGCTCCATCCCAGCACTTTAACCTCTTATCCCTTCAGGAGGAAAACATCTCTATGCTTAGATGGTGATTTTCACAGAAGTCCTTCAAAGCAAGGACCTGTTTATCACCTCTGTGCTGAAGTCATTTTATGTAATGAACAGCCTTAAGAACAGCAAATTCACTGCAAAAAAAACTCCAGCACCCAGATATTCAGCAACCATTTGCTGTTTTGCCTTCCCCAAAGAGGTGTCACTCAAGATCTTGCTGTTATTTGGATCAATAGCAGCTGACACCTGATAACTTGCTTTTGGGCAGCTTGTTTTCACAGTTTTAACCCACCTGGATGCAGTTTCAGCAGCTTTCCCTTGTTCCATTTTCTAGCAAGAGGAAACAATAGATGTTTTCTGCAAATCACAAGCAACTGTAGAGAGAAATATATTCCCATCAGTTTTTCAAAGGCTTGAATGTCTGTCTTGAAAAGATTCCAGTCTTTTAACAGATCTATAACTAGGAAGAACTAGGTGGAAGATATGTATGTAAATAATATGCAACAAGCAGCAGATATGCAATATCTCCTCACATATGCTATTTATGCGGCTGTCATGCTCATTCTGAAGATGTCACGCACACAGCCACGCCAGAAGGACCATACACACGCTCCAGCTCCCCATCATTTTATGCAGGACTGAGAGTCAACAGCCCTGCTGGGATAAGCTGGTTCCAGCAAAGCTGTGCTGCTTCACAGGAGCCAAAATCCCAGAGCTGAAGGTCTGGGAGAATAGGAAAACACCTCTACATTTGTGTCACAGGGATGCCAGTGACTGCAGCCACCCATAGGACCACGAGCACATGTACATTGAGTGTGCAGAAGTTCACTGGTGACCATAAGAGGGGCTGTCCAGCACCCCAAGCTGCTCAGCTGTCCCTCCCATGAAGGAAATTGTACCATTCTCCTACTTAATAATATTTAACTCCCATCAAGAATGTCCCCCACCTTGCCCCAAGCTGAAGCCTTGCCTAGAGGTTGCTTGGTCCTACAGGGCTGATCAGCTCCACATGCCACCCACCCTCCGCACCACCAAACCTCCTTCCCCAGCCACACATGGACCTTTTATCCCTCACCCACCCAACCTGCATCACTTGTGCTCATCATGGGATGAAATCGTGTCACCTGGGGCTGCTCCTCTCCATGGGCTCTTCCAGCCTCAGCAAAGCTCGGTGCACAAACGGTGGCTTGGGAACTGTGAGAAGTTTTCAGACCTGGCTCAGCGAAAGCATTGATGCTGGGACTGAGTGTGTGTGATTGAGACAGGCCTTAGGATGTGAAAAATTGTGCAAAAAGTCCCTAAGAAACACATATCCTACTACAACCTCCTCTTCTGAATGTGTCTTTAAGAAATAGATACCCTACTGCAATTTTCACTACTGAGCTCTCAGAAACACAAAAGGAACAAATTTAGGGGCTGTTATTTAAGAGGTGAAGAGACTGAGACCTTTCCAGAGAGCGACCCATTGCAGAAGTGGTCGGATCGTTCGCTGACCAGTGCGTGTCTCAGAAACCACCCCAGGTGGGGTACAGCTGCACTTCGGCACCTTGTCCTTTCCCTCACACTCCTGCCAGGCCTGTCCCCAGCTCAGTCCCAGCCTCCGAACCTCTCATTACTTCCTCTAGATTGTCCTCAAGATCATTTTGCTTCATATTTTCTGCTTTCTCCAGACTTGCGTCCTCCCATCACCTTCGCTGAGGCAGCATCTACTTGAGTCCATCTCCCAGAGCAGTGTGAGCTCAGTGCCGGAGGCAGGATCTGCCAGCTACGCTAATCACACAAATAAAGATTGACTTTTTACACCATGCTTCTCCTGCAGAAACCGAGACAGTGCTGCAAACTCTACAAACTCATTTACAAGATGGATGGAGGGGGAGAGATACCAGGAGATGAGAGTAAAGGAGCATCCCGGAGAGGTAAAAATGTCTCAGCTTTGCAAAGTGCTGCCATGCCAGAAGATCTGCAGCCGTGAGAGCCATCCAAATTGAGGGCAATGTCATCTGAAAGGAACATCCCACCAGTGACAGGACACCCGCCCCTCCATGGCTTTACCACCCATCCCCTCGCCAGCACCAGCCCAGCCACAAGCATCCCCAGTCCCCATTTATCACATCCCCTGCTCACACCACCTCATCTCAAGGCATTTTTGATTGCTCTGTTCCAAACAGTCCAGCACCAATGCAAACCGGATCAGACTTTCCCCTGGAAACCATCCCAGATTGCTGAGAAATTCAAACAGCATCCGCAAGAGGTAAAGCTTTGAGACCACGGACACACCCAGATATCACATTGCTCAGATCTCAGCAACATCAAAGGGTGGAACAGCTGTGACACACAAAACTGGGACATTTCACGTGCTTTTGTGAAATCTTATTACTAATTTTGGGGTTTTTTTAACTATAAAGTGTCTTAGATTCAATCCAGTAAGTACAGGAGGTTTTCTAATTTTTCACATATTCTGTGGGACAGGAAACCTATTTCCCCCCCCAGGCCTCATCAAGACATCTGAGCACCAAACCTCCACATTTTGGAGTGATAAAGTAGTGACAGAGCTACCCTGGAGATCTTAAAAACAGTTTTAAACATCTAATTCCTCTAGGATCTCATTTAATTCATTTTTGTGGGCACTTTGGGAGACCTTTTGCCATATCTGTATTTTTATTACTACTATTACTATGTATGTTGAATGCTTCCAGCTACCACTGCTGATGTGTGGTTGAAGCTTTCTAGTTCTAACATAATAAAAATGCTGCACAGGTCAGGGACAATTTCTCCTCCTTGCCCTGAGAGCCTCTGTCCCACGATTCTGAAACAGCCACCACGTGCTGCCTGAGCTTTCACCGCATCTTCATATATTAGTATATCCCCAAGACTGACTGTTCCAGGAAGATGTTCCTACAGGTTCTTCCCAAGGTTTCCCAAGGGCTGAGGTTTGGTGCGGTTGGCCTAAGTCCCTGCTCTGCAGCGAGGGTCAATCCACGCAAGAAGACAGACTCAAGAACAACAACAAAAAAATCTCCTAGCTGTTTTGGAAATTCAATAAAAATATATATTTTTTTTAAAGTCCAAAAATTAGAAAGCTCAGTTGAGATCTTACCTTTGTATGAGATCACCACGCAAGCTGAAGCATCATCTCATGCAATCAAATGGTTTCATGAAAATCTCAATGTGGGCTGAGGAAAGGGAAAAAGCAGGGAAATGGCATCTTCAATATTGAGCCTGGAGCTCAGGGGCAATTACACTTGTGGAGGTCTGGATCTGTGCTTTCCTGCAGACTTCGATCTTTCAGACAAGATGGATTAGATTTGACAATATACTTGGAGTTGCTTCTACTGACTTTAAACTGGATACTGAAGCAGTTCACCCCCACAGTCACCAAGGCTGCTTGTTAAATTTTTCCCAAGGATGCCTTTTATTGCCTCCTCATTGTGAATCTCAGAGTAAGACAGTAAAATTCAAATGATTTAATGAGCCTGTCTTATTACTGTCCTCCTCCTTGCCCTTGTTTTCTTCATTTAAGCCTTCAGGTCGCGAGCCATTACAGAGCAGCACCCATTAAAAACCCCCAAGCCCATGAAATGGGCTCCTTTGCACCTCCCCAGCTCTTCCATGGGTTTGCAAATCCCCTTGGAACCAGCAGGTGATGCTGAAGCAGAAAACATGGAGTTCATTCTCCCTTCCATTAGGCTTTTTATTTTCCTTCCATAAAATTCATAAGTGAGAAAAATACTGTAATCTTGGTGGGGGATTTAGAAAGTGTAGGATATAAATGATGACATGTAGCATATGGCTTTGTTCTCACTGTCTAGTCAGCTTTTCAATCCCAGGGAATACACATGGGCTCTCTCACACCTAGGATGGAGCGGGGACACCTGAAAGAAAATGGGAGTATTTCTCTAGTGGAAGGTTAGTGGGGTCTCAGCTTCCCGTAATCTGACCTTCTCACAGCAAAGCCTCAAAGCTGCACTTTGCTGACCTCGCTGTGACATTCCTGGGGTGTGACAGACACCACACGCCCCTGGGCAGGTGTTGGAGGGAACGTTGTGGGCAGCAACTGCATCAGGAGAGGAGACTCGTGCTCAGCATCTTCCTAATTTCTAGTGCAAACATAAGGCTGGCAGTAAATGACCCTGTCCGGAGCCAGAAGAGGCGGCTTTTTCCTCTCCAAGGAACACATCAGCAGCAGTTCATGGGAGTCGTACTGATTCGCAAGTCTCCCCAGCAAATCATCTTGATAGCTTTCCCCTGAAGCCTGAACATCATGAAGGTTAGCAGTGCTACAGATGCACCTCTCTGGGTTGTTTTTCTGCTTTTAGTGCTCAAGTTGATTCTACATCTAAACGTTTCAGCTGAGGTCTCTGCCTGCGAGAGAGATCATATTTATTAGATATTATTTAGATAAGAAAAAAAAAATTGATATGTCATCACTAAATATCAGCAAAATCTCTTGCTGTTGCCAGTGTTACCCAGATAGACACAAGATCTTCGCCACCCACCACTGCGGGGGGAGCCTGGACCCCTGCACAGCCCCCACTCAGCTCCCACCTCCAGCCAGCCCCAGCACACATCTGGCCAGTCCATCCAGATGTGCAGCCACCTCCTCCTCCCCAGCTGACACCCACCAGTTGTCACCAAGGGCAGGCACAGCTGCAGCAGCATCCTCATCCCAAAACGTTCACCCCTGTAGTTGGGGCAGACCTGTCCCAGTGCCCTACATGTCACTCGCCTGTCACTGTCACCCATGTGATGTGCAAAGAGGGATCCCATGGACTAAAAATGGCTTTTGCCTTCTAGAGTTGGGCTACCAATGTAGCTCCAGGAGGGATAACTTGTTTTGTGCCCCTGACCATTCCTTGGCTTTTCCTTTAACTGGCAGCTCAAGTATGTGATATGTGCTAATTCTGTTCAGACAAAAATCTAAAAAATTAAATCAGTAGTTTTACCAGAAACATTAAACTGTGGAGAAGAGACACTTGATAGGCAGCCCCCACTCCAGGGGATGGGAAATGAAAAAGATCTTCCTGACAAGCAATGACATTTGAAAGTGTTGCCCAACTTCAGGAGCTGCAGGGGAAACAATCTTCAGTATTCTAAGGGAAGAGTTTGACACCCTCAGTCCCACCCTACTCAACACCCAAACATCCAGGAGACTGTGGCCACCAGCAAATTCACCAGTGGCTCCAAAACACCCCGCTTTCTGTGTATTATATTTGCAACGCTGTGTGTAAATTGGGAATTGGGGGCTGCACCACACTGAGCTGCATGTGCAAAGACACGGGTGGGCACGCAGAGAGAGTCTGCACACAGGTTTTCATCCATCCTGCTGGGGCTGATGGGTTTGCACAGGGGATGTTTTTGTCCCTCCATCCTTCATTGCTTCACCTGCACAAATCCCTGCTGATTCACCACTGAACCCCCTGGTTCCTTCCACAAAAACCAACAGTAACCCCTTGTAGTTCAGGGCTCTGTAGGATGCCTTTATTTCCAGCATGGAAATGTACTGGTCTTAAAAGTTTTTCTTGATGCATATTTTTGTAAAGATTTTAGTTCCTGTTATTTTCCCTCCCCTGTGGATTTAGTTCAGTTGATGTGCACTGATTTCCCTGAAAGCACACGCATCACGAGGATCCAAACAAAACAAAGGAAAACTTCCATATCCCCTCAATCCTAGATGAATTTTATCCAAATTTTCCTGCAGTTTCAGCCTTGCATTGCCTTTTTCCCCAGAAAGAAATGATGCCACAAACATTGTCTTAAAAGCTCTAGCTAAAGTAAGAGCCAAACCCTGGGTAAGAGTCACGGTGACCTTGATGGAAAATAAATGTGAAACGGAAACACTCCAAGTCCTCCATGGTGCCCTCCCATGACATGTGCTACCTCAGCTGCAGAGAATGTCACCTCTGGCAACCAGATGGAGTGACTGAAAATTAATTTCTAGGAAAAAAAAAAGAAACAAAGAAAGACAAAAATATTTGCTTTCATTCTAAGAAATACCAGGTGCAGCTGCTGTCCTCAGAGTGTTGGAAAAATCATTTCCTGGTTAGCTGGGGGGGTGTTGGGTTTTTTGCTCCTTAACAATGAGACAGACATGGCAAAACCTGGCAAGGGAGATGGCCGAGGCACATGAAAGCCTGGGAAGCCAGAGGAGAGCTCTGCTCTGTCTGCCAGCAGCTGCCTGTGCCCGTGAGATGCAGTGAAGGGCTCTCGAGAGCCAGCCATGAATTCAGGAGCAACAAGACTGTTTACGGAAGGCAGTAAACATGTGCTGCTCCAAATGCCAGCCCTGCCAGTGCTGCCATAAACACACACAGCAGTGACTTCCAAATTCTTCCCCCTGCCAGTCTATGCTCATCCACTTTCTGTTAACCTGCCCGCAGTGCATTTGCAGTACTTTGGGCTGAAGCGTTGCCTCAACCCCTCTGTCCAGGTCTGTCAGCACCATGGAATAGTTTGGGTTGGAAGGAACATTCAAAGCTCACCCAGTGCCACCCCTGCCATGGGCAGGGACATCTTCACCAGCTCAGGTTGCTCAGAGCTCCAAAAAGCCTGGCCCGGGATGGGGCATCCACCACCTCCCCGGAAAACCTGGGCCAGGCTCTCACTAAAAAATTTCTTCCTCATCCTCTTCCTCCTACCCCAAAGAAAAACACAAGGCCCTTTCTCATCCTCAGCAATCCCCTTGCTGCTGCTGAGCCTCCACCTTGAGTTGCAGTAGAGCACCAGCCAGATCTCTGCTTCATCACAGCCCTAGACAACGGGGTATATTTAAAAACCACAGGAAAGCCTTTAGGAAGTCATGCTTCCCTGTTCCCACGTCACTCCTCGGGTTGTGGATCGGTGCCGGGAGCAGGGGCTATGCCCTCCCCAGCTCCCAGCAGCATCTTCAGAAGGATGCAGCTCTCTGCAGATGCCAAATGAAGCCTGGTCCCTGCCATAGCAGACCTGTTGTACAACCCTGTAGAACAGCAAAAGCCTCAGGAGCATCAGGGCCTGGATAAGCTGCTGTCCGTAGATCTGTAATATCAGCCACGCACAACTGCCAGGCTCAGCCATTTGGACATCCCTAAGCCTGCAGTAGAAGAAGTTGACTTGGTCCAAGCTTTGGAGCCCCTTTGAAATTTCGCAAAGGCAGCACTGAACAGCAGCCAGTGCTTTTGCATGGGCCACAAAGGAGCCAGCAAAAGACCTGTTCCCCATCCACCTTGTCTTAGACCAAATTAGGGACCCTGGGAGGTACCTCCTGATAGTCCCAGCCCCATCCATCAGCTCTGATTTGCTGCCCTGGGACCTCACTCACTTCTGGAGAAGAGCAGGGCTGTTGCACTGATTTGCCTGGGACCCTGAGGGATTCAGACAGGGATGAAGATGCTCAAGATCGTTTCTCCTGGGATCAAGTATCACTCCCAGCCCTACTGAGATACATCTATGAGCTGCTCCCAACCCAGCTGAGCAGCTGCTGCCCTCGCTCCATTCCAATCCATCCCCTCAAGTGTTTATGTGCTGGAAATGTGCTACGTGTCTTTTTTTCCTGGTTAACTCCTGGTTTTGTCTTTTATGTGTAACGCGAATCTCGCTCAGCTCTGAATCATCGGCTCCGGCTCTCCTTTCCAAATTCCTGTCTTTCAGCAAGGCCAGCGCACATGTCTCAAGGTTGTTCCTCACATGAAGCATTTACGTGGCTCTGGGCTGAATATTTAGGTGGGTTGTTTGGAGGATTTCATCCTTCAATGTAAACATGCAGCTGCATAAATACAGCTCCTAATTTTTCTTTTTTATGTGAAAACATTAATGTCTGAGGACAGCTGCTGTCCCTATGACTGACTCATTTTGAGAGTACAGCTGTATTTTTCTGGCCTGTCTTCTTTTTGCCTCCTCGTGTAGTATTTGTTTCCTGTGAGAAAACAACAGATCAATTTTGCTCCATTACGTTCACTGCACAATTTTAGAGATTTCTTACAAAATTCACTGCATTGTTCCACCCTGTTTATCTGAAAGGTTGCAGGAACTTGAAGCATCATTAGATCCTTGATAGGATTTTTTTTTTTTTTTGCCTACAATGTACCATCGCTGCCTAGAGAAAAGCCTGAAATCAAAGGCAGATGAGCTGCCCTGGAGCTTGTTAGCTGTGTGAGGCTATGCCCTCTGTGCAGATCACATCAACAGCTCACCAAGGGCTTCCAAAACCTGACGTTTTGTGAAAGAAACCCCCCCGGCCAGGCCCCGCTCGAGGACCAGTCTCACTTTGCTGCCCACATTCTGCTCCCAGACCACATTTCCCAGCTCATCTGCAGCAGCTTTTTTTTCAAAAACTAAATCCTGATGGAAAAAAAAAGTCTTTCCTTCACCTCTTAGTATGTGTTTCCTCCATGCTCTACAGAAAAGCTTCCCGAACCCAGCTGTGTATGAGCATGTCCAATACCATTGATTAAAATAATGGCTCGTATTTCACCACTGATTCCTCATACTCTCCCAATCCTGTCCATTTAGCTTTAATTGCAAACTCTGAGGCACAACCCGCTGTTCTGTTTGTGTGTCCTGTGACTGTACATCTGGATGCTGCCAATAGGCAACAAGTGCTGGGAGCTGTATCCCACCACTTTGCAACCATCATTTCACCCTTCTGATACCACAAATGAGGAGGAACAGCTTGAAAACTTGACAGCTTATAATTTTTTAAACTTGGCCCAAGAAAGTTACAAGTTTCCCTTTACTTTGTAATATGTTCTTAAGAGAGAGCACTCAGGCATTAAAATCATTTGCTACAATAGACCAAAATATCTTGTTTGTCCTCTTGGAAGAAACAACCTTAAAAGACTTGATCATTGAATCACTTCTAATATCACTGGGCTACTGCCAAAACAGCTTTTAACCTGAAACCATGCCTTACCTGTGAAACCAAGGGGAAGATCAGCCAAACAACTTTGTTATGCTATAACTGTCTCTAACTTGAGAAATTCATTTAGAAACTTGGAAGTCCACAGAAAGGTCACAAGTACGTGCTTGCACACCCAGAGGCGTCTATGCCTGCACCCCAGTCCTGGCTGCACCTGGAACTGGTCACTGCACCTTTCCACCCATACTTTAGAATAACAGAATTATAGAATCATTTTGGTTGGAAAAGACCCTCAAGATCATGGAGTCCAACCACTCCCCCACCCCTGGCACTACCCATATCCCCGAGAACCTCATCTCCGCGTCTGTCCAACCCCTCCAGGGATGGTGACTCCACCACTGCCCTGGGCAGCCTGTTCCAACACCCAACAGCCCCTTCCATGAAGAAACTTTTCCTAATATCCAATCTAAACAACCCCAGTGCAACCTGAAGCCATTTCCTCTCATCCTATCACTTCTTACTTGGGACTCCTATCTTGGTCTCCCCATCTTTACAGTCAGGCTCTGAAAGGCTTCTCTTCCCTCCAAAAACAGCCCCAAAAAATTGAGACGTGTCTTTGTTCGTTATCCAAAGAGTGCTGGCCAACAGATACACCTTTTTGTTGCTATTGCTGTGCTGTGTGTCAAGAGCAGCAGTTCAGCATGGGACTGTGGGTGACTGGGATCTCCCTGGGGCCAACCCCGGTCCGGTGGGAGAGGTTTCCTCTGGGGACCAAGCACTTCCAGGGTGGCAGGAGCCTCTTCCAGCCACCCCCATAACCCATTGCTCCCAGCGGGAATGACTCAAGCAGCAAGACCCAAGTGACAGCGTTTTTGTCCAATGGATGCAAACGAGAAGCATTGCTCACGCTGGGAGCAGGCAGGATTGGGGAATCGTGCCCCGAGGGCAGCAGTCACCTAGCAACTCCAAGAGGCTCTGCCTGCGCTCATCAGCTCTCCCGGCACGTCTTCCACAGCAGCCTCATGTCCTTCCAAGTGAATGTTAGAAATAAATTAGGAACGCAAGAAGAATGAATAGCTCAGGTCCTCTTTCAGGGGGAATTTGTGTTTCTCCTTGGGCTTCGTGGCAGTTTCAGCTGATCCTCTTTTCCACGTGGAGCCCTCAGTGTCTTCGGGAAGGCAGAAAGGTGAAGATCCTGCCTCCTGGCTTTGGAAGATGCTGTTTGCAGTGCTGCTCTGGGCACTGTAAAGAAGGAATCTCTGGAAACAGATCCACCATAGCCCTGTGTTGGTAGATGGGTTAAAAGTCAAGTGCTGAGAACTTATCCAAGTACCTTCTTGGATGGAGGACAGCCACATCGGTAGATTATGCCACTATTTTTTAACTGCATTAAAAAAATTGGCTTAATGCAAAGGCCATGTGAAACTATGTCAAATGCTTCACAAAACATTCAGTGCATTAGAGCTCCCTAATAACCACGACTAAGCTGATGAATTCAGACTTTTTCTAAAGGCCCATGTTTCATAAACCCATTAGTTTTATTCCTAGCCCTTAATTCTTCATTGTTTGAATTCCCTTTCACCTATTCCATTATTTTGTGCAGGATTACTAGCTTGTAGTTATCTGGGACATAATGACAGCCTCTTTAAAATATAAACTAGCCCTTTCCCAGAGTTTCTGTTGTTGATTAAAAATGAACATCTCCAGACCTCAATATTCTGAGCTGGCTTGGCTGATACTCTCAAATACAAGTTATATGGATACTGATTTCTAAGCGCACCCCCTGACAATACAGATATAATTTATTACTCTGCTGATTAGAGATTGAACAGGAAAGATTATTTTCTCCCATCAGGGAGATAAAGCACATAGTTTTGTCTTCCCAAATGCCACAAAGAAATACTGACCAGATATTACCATGCTGATTGAACCATGTCATCCAGTGATGAAACCACCAGCTGGTACCATTTTTTTTTCCTGTTTAAAAAAATTTAAAGATTTTTGTCCTTACTCTTGATAGCCGTAGATTTCATGTTATTTTAATAATTGTCCCTCATCAGCTGGCTAAGCTTCATATTTCTGGTACACACCATTTGCTATCTAGTTCCTTTTTCAAACTACTGTTTGGGGGTTTTTTTTGTTTTGGTTTGGGGTTTTTTTGGTTTTGTTTTGTTTTTTAATATTTGCTCTGATTTGGCTCCTAAATCTGGGAGATCTTCAAGGCAAAGCAAACATCTCTTTTGGATGAAATCCAGGGGTTTGTCCACGTTATAGTCTCTAAAAATTCCAAATGTTCACTTACCCTTTTCTGCCCATATTTTACCTCCCAGACAATTTCAAGCTCAATTTTCCCCAGCTCTGGAGAGCTGGCCCTTTGGAAGCTGCTGTATGGCTGTAAAAAGTGATGATATTGATGAAAATACCCTTTGTCAGCCCATATCGGACGTAATCAGGCTCTGATCACCAGTTTCTAGGCAACCACAAAATTCCTGTCCAGCCACCAGGTCCAGAATAGGCTTGGGGTTTGCTTTGGTCGAGACACCTTTTGTGTTAGAAAATTATTAGCTATCATTACGAGAAACCTTTTACGGCATTTTAATTACTGGCTCTGCAGAAGAAGTCGCCCTCCGTGCTACCTGCAATGACAGCGGTTTTATTCCTACAGATCATCAGCTGGAACAGCAGATCCCACCCCGCTCCGCAGTGCAGCATCCCCTGTGGCAAAGGGCCCCCAGGGACCCCACTCGCCCACCCTCCGGCTTCTCCAACATGAGGCAGGAGATCTCACTGAATAACAGGCAAAAGAAATCCCTGCGCATGGGGATGGTAATCTTCCTTCCCGGGAAGGCAATTTCTCAAATTTTCAGCTTCCCAGCATTTCCCATCACATTTCTGAGCAGTTATTTACAGGAGTTGGGTCTCTGTAGGCTTCTGCACCTACTTGCCTGTCTTAAGTCACTTATAGTTCCACCCCCCATCCCCACCCTAAACAGAAATTAAATCTGAATAAGGAAATTCTCGGTGGAAAATAGCATTCTCTCTCCAAAGGATATATTCTTTTTTCTTCAATTAATAAGAAAGTGAATTAGACTCATCCTTTTCCACATTTTCTGGGGGTCCTAACCAGTCTGGAGATTGCAGGCAACTTAAAAGCACAAAGAAGCCTCAAAAGATCATGAAACTGCCCTCTGCAGCAAGAGAAGAGTGTCAACACACGTAACCGACCTCCCAGCACGTTTCAAAGGAACCGAGTGTCAGCAGCCGACCATCAGGAGAGCAAGGTTGAAACGAAGACCACGGGGAGCGTTTGTCACATGAACCTGCTCTCAGATTGCAGCAGGACCCCAGGAGAATGATGTCCTGAAATAGAAATGGTCCAGAGACAGTCAATTGAAAAAGTGCACCTTGGCCACCATGTGACATCTCCTTCGTGACCTCTGCAGAGGGCACATGGCCATCACAACACAGGTCACCAGCAAGGAGAGTCCACAGCCACCCACGACAAACACCAAACCAACCTCCTTCTCCCTCCATCCTCAAGTTCTTCTAGGCTCAGTTTAAGGGCAACCACCTGCAGTCTGAGCTCCCTCCTAGTCTTCAGCACATTTAAGGCCTCCCCAAATCTCCCATCCTTCCTCCCATGTATCCGAGATCTCCCAGACTTGCTGGACTATGAGCATCATCCCCAATGAGCAGCTCATTGGGAAGCTTGGCTCATGCTTGGCTCTCCCCGTTGTCCTCATTTTGGGGACAAGGGAAACGGTCCTATGAGAACATTTCATCCCACAGCTAGTGATACATCTGCTTTCAGAGCAACACAGCTGTTCCTTGGGCTGTGTGAAACCCAAAGCCTCTGCATGTCCAGGCATTACCACTGTCAGCAAATTGGAGATTCAACCCATATTTCCTTTAATAAGGCTTTTTCAGCCCAGCAGACAGAAAGCAAGACAAAGTTTCTCTGCTAAAACCCCACTGAATCAAAACTCCGCTTTGGCTGGGACATTCCAGGTAGGTGACAACTCCTGGAGTCCTCCTCACCCAGAACATCCAGTAGCTTTGCTAACTTAAAGGATTCAGCTCCAAAGGTGGGGATTTAAAGATTTTCCCACATCTTCCCTCCTGTTAGAGCCACGCTTCCCCAGAGCAGTGCATCTGGAAGGTAAAAGCCAGAGAACAACACCCTGAATTCAGCACAATGTTATTTATCTAAGCAGAGAGGAATAACAACACAGGAGAGATTTCATTTCCTTGCAACACGTAAGAACTCCACTGAGTGAAGTTGAGATTAAATAATACAATAGACAGAGAGCAAGGCAAAGGAAGGTTTTCAAGTTGTTTTCTTTTGCCAGGAAAGGCTAAAAGCCTTCACATCTAAAGCTCCCTGGATATGTTCAGCCTCTTAATGAAGATGGTCCAAATCCAGATTCATCACCTGCCTTCCTGGGCAGCTCCAGCAGGACCCTACTCCACAGCTAAAAGAATATAATATAGATTGCTTTGGGTTTTGCCACTCGAGCCATTGACCCAACTCCTTCATTATACTGCAAAATTGCCTTTTTTTTTTTCTTTCATACATCCAGAAAAAGGTGCTGCTTATTTCTAGAGGATAATGAGCAGCATAAAGGAATCTAAATTCCTGATGCTGTTACCAGCAAAACATAATGAGTGTGCTGGCACAGGCTGTGCAGACACAGCATGGGGCCCGGTTCAGTGAAGCACTTGGATGTGTGTGGAAGTTCTTATCCAGAAAAAAAAAGTATATGTCTATAAGGTGAGATTTAAGCACGTATTTAAGCAAATATATTCAAGCTTTGCCAGCTAGGATGGGCAGCTGAGCCCTTCTAGAGCTGACAAACTGTGAAACAACCAATTCTGACAAAAGTGGAAGGAATACACAAGCAAGATGTGCAGAAGGAAGAGTGACATCTTGGCACTTGGTTGCGATCAAAAAGCCGGGTTTTGGCTGTGCCTCGTGGCTTTACTTTCAGTCAATACAACAGAAAATGCCACATCTCCCGTGCAAGCTACTGCAAGAACCCATCAGTCTCATTCGAAGTCAAAATACTCCTTATCAAAGACTTCTTGAGATCTGAACGTGAGTCAAGGACTGCAAGGAAGTGTAGGACTTAATTATGTCTGACAAAAGCAAAGCAATTAAAGGCTGTTTCACATATGTGTCTTTTGATCGGGGCTTCTGCTTTATCATCTCTTCTCTACTGCCTTGCAGAAACTGAATATTTATGGCCAGGAATTAGGTCAAAGCCCAGGAATGAGTAAATGTTTGCTGTGCAGGAGACAAGGAAAATTTCAGATTGGTAAACGTGAAGTAAGAAAAACCACTTTAGTTCTCAAAATGGTCAGACAAAGCCTCCACCAGCAAAGAAAGAGCCTCATCCAATTGTGAGCCGGACCTGGGAGCGCTGGGACTGGAGCAGGAGATGCGCAGAGTGGGGATGTTCCATCCGCAGAGCCGCTGCCCATTGCTGGGTGGTTTATTTCTCTGGCATCCATTAGATTTGCTCTTCAAGCTGATGTTAGAAATGACCCTTTTACAAGAGCTCAGGTACTCTGCAATTCACTGGGTTTTAAGTGCCCAGAAGCGATGCTCTCACAGCAAAGCTCTTCCCTGCTGTAGGGCTTGTGTGCAACAAAATCCCTTTGCTCTCATCCTTCCATCCTTCCTATCTCCTCCTGAGACCTTCTTTTCACTTGAACACCCTTGACCCCCATCAGCTACTCAAAGGAATAGGAAATCGTGCAATTTAATAACTGGTTATTTACTAGGCAGGGCTACATGCTCCCAAAGAACCAGGCTTAGTTGGAATATATAGGTAAGGTAAAACTCATGTGCTTGATGCAGCTGCACAGCCCCAACCACCTGCAATGTGCTGTGGGAATAAAGATCACACCTGCTCAGCCCCAACACCTTCAAAACCCACCTGCTATTCCCCTTGTGTTCAGCATCCAGTCAAGTAAACTGGATAAAATCCAGAAAAGTAACTCCTAAGTTACTTCTAAAAATTCAGAGGCAAAAAGTGAAAACACAATGGTTTTCTTTTTGATGACTGGTAGAGAGTATTTCCCCATATACCCAAACATAAGATCTGAATTAAATTTAGCAGAACCCTTTTAAGTGAATTTATTGAAATGCAATATTTACCCATTACTCCCTATACCATTCAGGGATTGTCTTAGATACTTACCCTTGACACTTTAATATTTACATCTATATTAAACTATTCACACTGCTTTCAAGGCATCTTCTGCCATCGTTTGATCTTTAATAACTTGCCTGCAACAAAAAATTATTTCCAGTACACTTTTTAATCCTACAGCAAGGCTTTTGGTGCAAAGCTGACACTACAATGGTTGTAGGTTTGGACCCAGAAAGGTCTTGCAAAACAAATACCTGAGTTTACCAAAGTAGGGCTGGGAATAATCACACCTGGAAATGGGGCAGCAAAGGCTTCAGAGAACCAAACGCTGCTTCGGTTTCTACAGCATCCCAAGCTGGGGAAGTTATTTCTGCTGCAGAAGTCCCCAGGTATCTGTATTTCCAGCTGGGCTTGTATCAGAGGCTGTTCATGGGCCAAAAGCCATCGGAATAGATCAGAACCCCCCGTCAGCCAGCCAAACTGAAATGCTCAACTCTCTCTCGACATTAATAATGAAACAACCCTCGTTAATACACGGACTGTCCACCCCCTTCACACTCCTGCCCCATCCTCTCTCCCCACAGTCCTCACAGTGGGGAAATTGCAGCCGGAGCCATGTAAAGTGATCAACCTCCTGGAATAATTACATCTGCCTTGAGCTAATTTGTCTCCTAAGAGCCTGGCAAACACTGAGCAAAGGCAACACAGCGTGTTCGTCACCTAAGTGCATCGGACAGGGCTCACACCAAGCAAAAACCGGCGCTGACAGCATCGCTCTCTATTCCATGTGTTTCTCCCTCCATTTAATTTTTTAAAGTGTCAAATGGAGTAGGGTTTTATTCACAGTCAGGAGCGTTTCCGACACCCTGTCAGTCAGAGCGAGCCAAGCGGCAGCTGGGGAGGGACAGGGACACGGGCAAGAGGCGGCTCATTGCCAGGACATCAGCCCCAGGGACAAGGGCAGGTCCCCGATCCAGCCCCGGGGAAATGAGAACCACAGCCTCCAGCATGTTCAATTCCTAAAAGTTTCAAAAAAATAGGTATTTGGATAGAGGAGGAAGCCTCCACAAATATCCACCACCAAATGGAAGAGCAATCTTATTATCAGACACAAGAAAAATCAATAAGGGAGAGAAACACTGCAAACACCCCTGGATGCAGCAGGCAGAGCTGGAACCCCCTGGCAGGTTCCACCACCACAGGGGACGATGTCCCCTCTGCTCTGCTGTCCCCCGACAGCTCCATCTCATACCCACCCCGCTCCTCCTTGAGGTTTTCCACAAATAACCTACAGAAACAGCAGCTGATTAAGGAGCTGACCCTACAGAGGAGCTGGTGAAACCAGCTACACCAGGAAGGAACTGGAAGGGAGAAAATAAACAGAGGATTTTTTTTTTCCCTCCTTTCTCAAGTGTATATTAGCAAAAAGGGTCCCTACTTTATTTAAGCCAACAGTAAGCGAGCACTCATGAAATACAAGTAGGGCGGTTCGTCCTTTTTTTAGCTCAGAACTAAGTCTCCTTCATATCACCAGAAATCTTTGAAGGGAAGAAACCAGATTTTTTCCTCTGTTCATTTCTTTATTGTGGCATTTTTCACCCTTTATAATTTACAGCTCTCTCCATCCCAGCAGGCTTGAACATTAGCTCTGCCACCTTGTCTGTCCAAAAGCACCATACAGCTGGCAGCAACACCAATTGCCCAATTTTCTTCAATAGTTAACTCCTCTGCCAAGACGAACAAAACCATTTGTAGCTATGCTGCCTGTGTATTTTATTACTTTAAGCGTTTTTTCTGTCCTTATCTTGCAGTTGGTTCCTAACTGGTGGTGCTGCCTCCTGCAAGAAGTGCTCTGCAGCCTTGTGGTGACACTTGGCGGTGGGAAACATGGTGTGGAAAGGCTACAAAAAGGAAAAAATACCCTCTGGGGAGAGAATTTGCTTCTTGAGGGTCATCTGGGAGACCCCAGGGTGAGCTGGGATTCTTGACCCTATGTCACCTAGGAGAAAAAAAAACACACCACACACACCACACCAGCAAGGAGGAATCAAATCACCACTGGTACCAAAATGTTTCTATTCTGGGCTCCTTCCTGCTCCCAAAGCATCAGACACCCCCCAGAAGGCAGAAGCATCTCACCCAGAAGGCTGTTACCAATCCGCACACAGTAAAGCCATTTCAGCTAATGAATCCCCGCTAGAATCTGAATTAGCATCTCTCGGCAATAACAAGTCACTCCTGATTTCTGATTGCTTATAAATAACCTACCAATGACCTCAGGAGCTTTTAGGAAAGACTCGGGAGCGATACAGCCCCGCCGAGCTGCTGACTTCTGCATCCCACGGGATTCACCAGTCCCTGGACACAACCCAGCCGGGCTGGAGCTTCAGCCTCTGCTCTTGCTGCTGGCAAGAGAGAAAACAAGACTTATTTTTAATGCCCAGGAGGCTAGTGAAAATATTTATAGCATTACGTGATAACAAAACTGTTTGTGATATATCCCAGTTTCCTCTTCCATATGTTTGACAGATTTTGATATAGATTGATGAATTAAATGCATGCAACAGAACTTGGTAGATTGATGAGTTAAATGCACACAACAGATCTTGTCCTCTGGGACATTTTTGTTGCAGCACCTCCCGGCTGAGTGGGCAGCAAAGGGCACCCAGGACCGCACAAAACTCACCTCCCTTTGCCCAGAAAAATCATGCTTTTTGTCTCAACCTTCTCATTTCTGTCCTGCCACCCTAATCTAATTCTCTCACTCATATTCAATTCTAAAAACTGCTTTCAGAAGTCTTGGTATGTAAAAAGTTAAGTTAAATTTTCTTCTAATGTTTCCCCATGCAAAAATAATTCATCCTTTTACATTTAAAGGTACTGAGGGGCGGATCCTGCCTCAAGAAGAGCTGAGTAGCAGAGAGATTATAAATCTCCACCGTGTTGGGCGCCAGGAAAAGTATCTTTTAATTGCTTTTATTTCCATTTAGTAGGCCCTGGCACTGCAACACAATCTGTCACCTAAAGGTACCAAATGGTCTCATCAATGTGCATTAATGAGGCTCCACATCCCGCTGGGAGCCCCAGTTTCTACACGATAACACAGGGCTGGGTCTCCTCTGGAGCCAGCAGCACTATTTCTGCTTTCCCATGTATCACTGGTGGGGTTTTTTCCAAGTAAACCAGTCTCTGCAACTGGATTTCTTCCATTTCAGAAAAGGCAGTAAACAGAAGCACAAAATCTAGCTCTGTAATTAACGAAATACTTGTCTGTTAATCACGGCTTAATTGTTTTGTACCTTTTGTTAAGTCCTGAACTACTTAGACAGTGATAATTCTTGTCATTAGTGTATGAACCTTGGGGCGATATTATTCTAACATCTTAACATTTGCACTCTTTCATTAGAGAACAGCATCAAATATGCAGAACAGAAGCCAGGGTGGAAGTGAAAGGCTTCATTGGAATCGCAAATGCTCTAATCAGAGCTAACGACCTCCCTCCCACCGCAGTGAAGGACAACTCCAGAGCCAGGACTAGCACCCCTTTCCATATCCAAGTAGCATCTGTGCATCTTCTCCCCAAAAATACTGTATTTTTCATCCTCCAGCACCAGCAACTGCCAGCCCATGCACAGGAGGGGGAAAAAGGGGTTCCCCCGCACCCAGCTGTAGCATCGAGGGAATATCCTGCCCCCATACCACACCAAAAGTAACCACATTTCACTTTCACTGCCCCAAACACGTCCAGACCAAGGGACAGCACCGGGTTAGCGCCGGGGCACAGCAGGGGAGCTGGTACCCAGGACACACGAGATGCTTCATGAGTTTCGAGAGCCACAGAGTCAAACGCCAAGTAATTTCAGCTCCCCGGGATGGCCTGTTATCTGTCCAACTCCGCTTAGTTTGATGTACTGTCTTTCATATGCTGTCACTCAGAACAATTTACAGCCGGAGAGGAAAATAACTTCAGGCTTTGGTGGATGACATCCAGCACAGCCCTCTGGAAGAGCAGCAGAGCTTTTTTACCCAGTTCTTGTAGCATTTTTATAATAGTTGGGTAAATGTATCTCAGCCCATGTGGCTGCACAGATCGCTCCATCCACAGAAACTCAACACACAGTCAGCATTTCTCTCTGTTAATATGTGCAAATGGTAATACCAGGAAATAAAACTGGCAGCATCTTGTTTTCAACGCATGGGCTAAACAAGCAGCTCTGGGCTGGCAAAGGCTCTGCATCTGATGAGAAAATGTGCTGCTGGTGCTCACAACGTGCTCCAGGCTCCATCCGCAGAGCTCTGGAGCACGGAGAGTGCACAGACAGTTGGCGTATCCACATTACAGAGGTCGGGAGGTGCCGTGCAAGCCCATCTCTTGTTGATCAGTGGTCCAGCACCTCCTTCCAGGGTATGACAGCATCCAGCAGTTATTCCGCTGTCCATCAGCATCACAAAATTTGGGTTGGGCACAGTCAAGGAGAAAAGCCAAGCTACCCAAGAGCCAGCAAGGAGGTGGGAAAGAGACATCTCAGTCCCAGGTCACCACATTGCACTTTCCTTTCCCTTCCAGATGACAAAAAGAGATGCCAAGGTGAGAGTCAGCTACTCTTTCACCCCTAATCCAGCTGCAGTCACCTTCATCCCCATCACCCTGCTGATAGAACCACAGAATCATTTTGGTTGGAAGAGACCCTTAAGATCATCAAGTCCACCCATGACCTAAATCTAAACTGTGCACTAAACCACGTCCCTAAGAGCTTCATCTATACGTCTTTTAAACACCTCCAGGGATGGTGACTCCACCACTGCCCTGGGCAGCCTGTTCAAGCACTTTACAACCCTTTCCTTGAAGAAATATCCATTCTGAACCTTCCCTGGTGCAACTTGAGGCTGTTTCCTCTTGTCCTGACATTTGAACCATCTCTTGTTTTATCACCCTTTCCCTGGGGCAAACACAACATGACCCCTCCACACACCATCTTGCAGCACAGCAGATGTGTTGAGTTCTTCAGAAAGCTTTGAGGCCACAATGTTCTCATCTAATTCTACTTTCTGCAGACAAGAGCCATCTACGAAGCCCCAGCTCTCCACGGGAGCCCAGTGTCCCCGTCAGACCTCGAGCAATCGTGTTGGTGACAAAGGACGTCACCGACAAACTGAAGGTCTTTTTCTTTAGCAACTTCGCCCACTCTTCCCAGGAATGTATTTTCAGTCAGCCTCTATTTAATCTTCCTTTCTCTAAAGCAATAGGCAGTGGCTTTTATCAGAAAAATCTGCAGGGCATGTACGGTCAATGGCTTCTTAATGGCATTTTTAGCATTATGTTCCCAAAGGCTCATGTGAAAAAAACCAAAATTAAACAAAACGAAAAGAGTGGGGGAAAAAAAAAGAGCAAAAACAAATAGCTTGTGCATGGTCTCCTTGAATTGTTTAATAATCCACCAAGCAAAAGGCACGGCAGGGGCAAGGCAGGAGCAGCGCTCCCCGTTACACCCTCTCCATTCTTCTAATAAACCAGAAAAGTGAGGCTATTGCTGGTACTCGCCAAAGCCTAATGTTTCTTAATTACCTATATTTCCTGTATTTGGTTATTACTGTGGTTTGAAAGGCAAGCCCCTGACTCACAGAGCTCAGGTGAAGGCACGTGGGAGAGCAAATACCTCCCATGTGGCAATTCCCATTTGGCCTTTCTGCTCCTGGCAGGAGCGTTCACAGAAACCGGAGGCTGAGCTGGAGCTCCTGAGGTTCATCAAAGGAAAATCTGAGTCTTTCACATATAGGTGAAATTTGCAGCTCATCCTGTGCTGGTTCAGGTCACAAATGCATCAGATTAGGGCAGAGCTGGGATATTTTCCAGGAAATCCACAAAATTGAAATTACTCAAAATTGGAGAAGAACCACTAGGACATGTCCTATTTTCACCATAACATCTCCAACCCAATCCCAAAATGATCCAAACTTTGCAGCAGGAGTGTTGCTGTAGCCACAGTAGCTCAGCAAGAGAAAGACACTTTGCAGCCCAGGGTAGCGAGACCCAAAGAGTTTGCTGTCATTTTACAGGACCTGGAGGGGACACTGACATTTTCATTGCTCCTTTGATTCATAACGTGGCTTCCATGGGAAGACCATGCGGCAATGCACCAATGAAGCTTATTTGAGCTGATTTCTCCTCTGATTACCATAAGACTCCCGCAGACACACACAACTGTTCACACCTCACATACTGGGAGGACTTCTGACTGCTTCTCACAACTTTTAATGTTTCAAATATTTCAAGTTTAGCATCCCTTAGCTTGGGATTGGAGATAAGAGTCTAAGGAATAATGAAGAAAAAAAAGTCAATTTGTTGGAAAACAACTTTAAGCTTTCCTTGGCAAGGAGTTATCTGTCATTCGTCCTGTACTAAGCAAGCCAGGCATTGTGTTACATGGACCTTTTAGGAAAATTAAAATGCTATCACTACTCCAACCCTGCCACACTGAAAGCTGACACCATTACTCACTAATAAGCTTAAGGGATTTCACAATTTCATTGCAATTCCCTCAGTATCTGGACATTACCCCAGTCTCAGTCACAGGTACATGCCAGAGTCACTTCATGCAATTGAGAATGGTAGGATTAATTTGTAAATTGAATGAAAGCCCAGAAACACATCAGGGATAACTCCCACAGGCCGGGCTGCTGGGGATGCTCAGCAGAGGAGCTCAGCAGCCTGCACTGACCCTGCTTCCCGCTCTGCCAGCTCTTCACGGCATGCAATCAGGGATGGATCATGAAAAAAAGGTACGTTTTTGTCTCTCACTGCTCTGCATTGCACCTCCCTCCATGTGGGACCATCTGGCCCATGTCTTGCTCTCCTCCCCAGTTCCATGCCCACTTGCAGAGCTGCTCTAGGTGGGAGCAGGACATGGGAGAACTGATTTGCCACGGAACATAACTTGTTTTTATAGCAACTCATGGTATGTTATAGTCACCCTGGAGAGGGAGGAAACGGCTTCCTTCAGCGAACAGCTATTGGAAAAAAGCATCTGTCTTAAAACAGGAGTATTTTGCTATACACCACCAGGAATGGAAGAAGTTCCCCATCACCAGCTGGTTTTAGGGAAGAGGCAGAGGAGCATAGACCCGTTTTTACAAGCACCCACAGTGCGGGATGCAGCCCTGCTCAGGCAGGATCCATCCCTCCAGTGCTGCCAAACCAGCAGTCAGTCCAGAAGGTCCAGACCAGGACCCCATCCATCTAGGGGAAGTTTTTCCAGCTGTCTTTCTCCCAAAGAGCCACCTCGTAAAGCACAGCAGTTCTTCCAACCCCAGCTCCTTCGCTGGAGATGAGCGGCAGAACAGACAGACAAGGTTAATCCCTTCTCTGCCTGTTGCCGAGGAGGTAAATCTCTTTGCTGGGGAGTTTTAACAGCTTGTTTTTCAGTTGTCATAATAACGATGATAAATGGCCTGGGTGGCATGTGCTTGCAGGGCTGGGAGTTCCAGCAAGTCCCTGTCCAAGCTGCATCGCAGCCTCGTTCAGCCAGGACAGAGGGAAAGGAGGTTTTGCCTCCTGATCATGGGTAAGGAGGAAATGAGAGAAGATGCTCATTGATTCAGTGATATTCAACAGCTTTTTGTGCTTGCAGCAAGTCATCGGGACCTCAGCGGAACTTTCCTTCACCCCTTGATGGTCTCCTGCAGTAACTGCCTCCAAGAAAGACAATGACCTCGGGGACTCCTGCCTTTTTGTGGTCCCCTTGAGCTTTGCTCCTACCCTCCTCAGAAATGCCAATGAAGTGTGGCAATTCCCCATGGATCTGAGCAGGGGAATAGCTTTCTATAAATATCCCCTAATTGGCACCTCCGCAGCCTGAAGTTCTTACCAGAGGCCAGAGCTGCTGAGAGAGAACCACACCAGGACAATTTACACCCCCACACCAGGACAATTTACACCCCCACACCAGGACAATTTACACCCCCACACCAGCCATCAGCATGAAGGACAGTGCATAGGAAAGCAACCATAGAATCAAAGAATCATTTTGGTTGGAAATGACTGCCAAGGTCACCGAGTCCAACCATTCCTCCACCCCTGGCACTACCCGTGTCCCTGAGAACCTCATCTCTGCGTCTGCCCAACCCCTCCAGGGATGGTGACTCCACCACTGCCCTGGGCAGCCTGTTCCAACACCCAACAGCCCTTTGGGGAAGAAATTGTTCCCCAGATCCAACCTCAACCTCCCCTGGTGCAACTTGAGGCCGTTTCCTCTGGTCCTGGCGCTTGTTCCTGGGGAGCAGAGCCCGACCCCCCCTGGCTCCAAGCTCCTTTCAGGCAGTTCAGAGATCAGAAGGTCTCCCCTCAGCTCCTGTTCTCCAGCTGAGCCCCCAGCTCCCTCAGCCGCTCCCATCAACTTGTGCTCCAGCCCCTCACCAGCTCCATTCCCTTCTCTGAACTGATGGCCCAGACAGACCCAAGCCAGAGGCAAACAGTGATATGCAGCAGGTCCAGGAAGCTCCGCCGTGCCAATCCCTCCATCCCATGTCCATCCCAGACAGCCCTGTCTTCCTCCACATGGACACGACACACTCGGACCAGGATCCACTCAGAGGCATCCAGAGGGTCCCCGGTGATGCCCCAGGACATGATTAAAGCTGAGCTCAGGACAGCTCAGCTCACAATCACAGCTGGGGACCCAACACATCGCCTTTTACAATTTCCCCAGGTCTGGCAATTTGCCTGCGAGGTGCAAGACGACTTATCAACACTTACAGATAACCAGGCAGTTTGCTTTCGCCACAGTAATTGCACAGAGATTAGAACCTCAATTGAATATATGCTCTTCTCCATGCAAATGTAAGCCAGTTTTTTTTCTTTTCTGTTTTGCCTTTTTTAAACAAGGACTCCTTGTGACCTGTGCAGTAATTAACATCTGCTGGGAGTCTCTCATTGTCACTTCCAAAACCCCTCTGGCCTCAGAGTGGGACAGACACTGCAAACCGCTCCCACCCGCCAGTACCTGGGGCTGGTAATTGCAGGACAGAGCAGAGAACTTGCCCAATTAGCTAATTCCATTAATTCAAAACATCTCAGCAAGGCATACAACAACATGTAATTTGACCTGCCCTCACTTCAGTGAGTCATTTTGCAGATTCAGTGATTTGTTTTTCAGGGCAATATGAAAAAAGAGCTACTGGAGTAAGCCAGCAGACATGTTCCCTTGGAGAGGGAATTCCCCCTGCAGGGCAGCACCTCGGACTCTAGAGGGCTGTGGGTCACCCCGGGATGACCTCAGGGACTCCCACGGTCCTGCTGGTTCCAGCAAAACACATTCGGCTGCCTAAAATACTTGCGAAGTTTGAGACATTAGAAAAATAGGTGAGATTCTGGAGAAAAACCTCGAGTGGCAACTTCTTTTTTGGTGTCTCTCCACTCCGTGTTTTGCGACATCACTCTATTTATCTCTCACATATTCTTGCAATGCTCTAAACACCAATTGTTTCACATTGTTATGTCCCTGTAACATGCAGGTATCTCAGCAGGAGGGATCCCACATAAACATCTGATACTAACGTGAGATCTGGTTAATGCTGGGCATTCTGCTGGGCAGAACTTCTACCTACCACATATGAGAGGGTTTTTCCATCGTTATCTACCTCTTCTACCTCTAGTTTTCTTGACAACCATGTAAATAAGGCCTAGCTATATCTCTAGTGAAAGCAGCAATAAATAAATATATTTCTCATCAGCAGCTGAGATGCTGAAGGTTTGCAGCAGCACATCTGGCCCTGCCAGGAGCTGAGTCCCTGTGGCAGCAGCTGGAGGAGGAGGAAGGTTGGGAAGGACACACAGACCAAGCAGGAGGGCTGGTGTGCACAGCTGGAACGCAAACCCATCACCCAACGTGCTCACTGACCTTTCAGAGAAGTGGAGGATGAAATAAGCAGGGAAAGCCAAACAGAAGGCTACAATCAGTCCATCATTACTTTAGCTGCAAATCATATTTCAATTATAAATTGTTTCCTCCAGGATGAGCACTGGACATGGACGTAATTGCCCAAGATTTTCGTTTCAGCTTCAGAGCAGAACTGACCAACCTCATACCCCACCCAGCTCTTTGGCTTTCTCCAGCCCTCGGGCAGCTAACAAAGGGACCTCCATGTGACAAAGTGACCTCCGTGTGGCTTCACGAGTTGGCATGACAGACACTTGCCCAGCAGCAAAAGAACACCCATTTCATCAACTCAGCTGTGCCTCGCTCGGCAACACCGCTTGATGCTTTTCAATTGCGGTTAAGTAGCAAAAAGACTGAAAGAAAGAAAAACAAAAAAACAAAACACCCCACACCTCCACAAGGCAGCCTTGAGCAATATTGCCCAGTCAAGGAGCAAATCTGAGATCCTGCACCAGTAGCAGAGACAAAACCCGGGAGCTGGCAGCTCTCCAAGGGCCAGCTTGCATCTGGCTCCCGAGAGGCTCGGAATTTCAATCAGGAATTCCAGCCTGCTCCTGCTCCGGCGCTGTGACTGCATCAAAGAGCATCGCGTGGCTGCTGCATCAAATGCCAAGCATGAAGAATCGCCAAAGGAAAATTAAGGTCAAATTAGCACCGTAAGCCAATGCACGTAAAAATAGCTCAGGCAAAGGTAGCGTTTCCAAACTCACATTTCTCACACATTGTACCTGTGCAGTGGGCAAGGTCTCTGGGGATGGAAGATTTCCTCTGGCAACCCAACCCACCTCCTTCCCAGCATCAGATTTTCACATTTATTGCTATTATTTCCAGGTTTACCAACTCAGAATAAAACTCTTTCTAAAGCAAATTAATTTAATTAAGCCAAGTTTGAAAGAAGAAACAAATAAGAAAATGGCCACAGTGTCTCCTCAGGGTCTCATGTCAGGACTAGGATCTGATTTATCCCATTGGAAACTCCCACCCTGGAAGAACCGCAAGCCAGAAACATTTCCATGCAGCACTCACAGAGGAGATAAAACATTAATGACAGTCAACAAATCCTATCATTTTTAAGTGCTTTCCCTTCCCAACTGCCGCTGCTGGCAGAGGGGAGTGTTTGGGGATGTTCCCAGCTCGCTCATAGTAAATAAATGCCTTTTCTCTCCATCTGCCATGCTGGAGGAGGTGCAGCAGGTCCCCCTCTTCGCTGGAAACCCCCAGAGCAACACAGAAAACAGAGACATGGTGCAGGATGGCCGGGGGGGGTATAAATATTCCTACCCAAGAACCAGACACGTCTGGGGAAGCCACAGCCACATCCCTCTTGGTGGAGGCATAAATCCGCCCTTCGTCCCAAAACGGTGCCAGAAATGATGTCACCTTCTCAAAAAATGACACAGAAAATAACCCATGGAAGAGCATCCCAAGACGCCACCGGGCTGGGGGTGGGTATCTGATAATAGACCCCTTGCACACATCTGCATGGGAAAACATGTGCTGGTCTTTTGGTTGTGACACCAGGAATGCAGAAACACAAGGGAGCACAGAAAATGTCCACAAAAAAAAAAAAACACAAAAAAACACCAGTAAAAGAAGCCCTAAGGCTTTACATTTCTGCAAGTGAAATGAATTGCCCGAAAAGGAAAGTGATGTTATTATATTTAAGGGTAAATAAGAGTGGGAGAGGTGCTGGAGATCAGTATCTCTCTTGGGGGGTGGGGGGGATCCAATCACCACATTTCACACCTGACAGCTCATTAAGCCCATCCAGATGGCAGGAGATGGGCTGGTGTCACCAGTCCCCATCCCCGCCCTGGCCACCCAGGTCTTCCCACTCACTCTTTAGCAGCAGAAAAGGGAAAATAAGGAGTAATTTCAGTCCTTAGGAAATGTAGCCAGCAGGAGCCTCACCAGCAGCTCCACATGGCACCAGGGAGGTCCTGAAGCTGGCAGATGCCTCCTGGGCTGCTGGAGGTGAACAGCAGTGGCATTTGATCTGAGCTGGGGCAATTAACCATCCCAATGTGAGAGCAACTCTCATTGCTAATTGCTCTTAGAGAAGAAGAATTCCAATAAAAATTAAAGTCCAATAGGGTTTAAGCAAGATATCTTTGAAGTACAAGGCAAAAGACCTTTATCCACCAGGATACATGGTGTTTGTACAGCACGTCCAGGAACCATGCACTGCCATGTGAAAATTAAAGGTCATTCTTTTTTATTGTTTCTTACAGAGATGCAGCAGAAATGTAAGATTTTGAGGGCAGAAGAGCAATAAAAACAAACTGTGAGAGCTGCAAAGTTCAAAATACATTTTGCTCCTTGGTATTCTTCAAGCAATTAAGAAAGGAGGCAGCACAGGTCATGGAGGGGTGGAAGGGGTCCTGGTGCTTCACTGCACACCAGGAGCTTCATCCGAGCAGCTATGGGGTGTCCCAGGGCCTGTCCCAGTGCCAGGCTGTGGCTGTGCCCATCATTGCACCATCGCCTGCTCACAGCACATCTCCAACCCATCCCCTTTCCTCCTCTACCGGCTTCCACCCTCGACATGTTTGCTGGGAACTATTTTCTGCAATGTCTGCCACTCTGGAGCCATTAGCATCCTCCCACAATTTGGGCTGTCATTTTCTCTAATGATATATTTAACAAGAAAATGATACCACGAGGCAAAGCATTTCTGGGTGATTATAACACATGGCAAGGAACACCATCAGGCGTGAGTCAACCCGCCGGAGCTCCAGCTGCCGTCTGCTCCTCCCGGCAGCATCGTGAGCACGGCCGAGCTCGGCATAGAATCACCAGCCTCCCAGCCCTGCACCCCAGCAACGCCCAGCACACAGGGCAGCCCATGGGCAGATGCTCCCCCCCCAAAAAACCCCACAAAGCTGAAGGGGTCCTGCCCCATCCAGGGCTCCATGTGCTCCCGCAGCTGTAACCAGCCCATATTTCTGAAGAGATGATGCTCAAGCCCAAATAGGATAGGGGCTGCAGTGTTTAAACCAGGGCAGGGCTTATGTACGTGACATTTGGTGAAGGTTTTATATACAGCTATGGCTGATGCATTTGCTAGTTTGATATTTTTTTTCTCCCTTTATGGCTGAGCTATAACAATCGCACAGCAAAGCTCAGGAACCGTATTGCACCTCTAACTCATTCGGCCTTGGAGCTGCAAGGCAAACAGGTGACTGTAAAACTCTGAACACCAAGAAGAAAGAAAAGAGCTAAACCAGGCTACCCAAGCACAGGGACATCCTAGAGACACCATTAAGACCACCTGGGAGTTCATTTATTGCCATTAAGTTGATGAGCAGCTGTATAAAACCCAGAGACAGGCAGCTGTCATGTGCATATCTCCTTCAAAACAGGGTTTTCTCAATGGCAGGTCCCCTCAAGAGAATTACCAACTGTTCCAGATTTGTCGTGCACATCTCCAATAAAACTATAGGAGGGGAGAGAAATGCTAAATCTCATTTTAATCGCAATGACTGAGCTCACAAGGGCAGACAGGTCAACATGGAAAGCCCAGCACATCTTCTGCTTTCAACCACGCAACTTTCTGGTTTGGTTCACCACCTCCAGCCCCACACAAACCCACAGCTCCTGTCCAGAAACACAGTCCTGCCTCTTGCAGGTCTCTCCTGGTGAAGCTGCTGCTGAAATCAATTCACTGGGCAAGTCCCACTGGGCTTTTTTTTCTTATGCTGCAATGAACAGACCTGCAACCACCAACCCTTGGCCCATTAACGGCTCTGAGCAGCAAGTCAGAAAGTGAAGATACAGAAGACAAGGGTGAAGTTCATTGCAGGGGGGTTGAACTAGATGAGCTATGAAGGTCCCTTCCAACCCAAGCTCTTCTAGGACATGGAAAAGGGCTGCAATCCCTGCCTTGGGGTAGATCTACCTCTGGGGAGGACAAAAAAAAAAATAACAGAAACAGTTAAAATTCTGTTTAGGAGATTGTACCGATGAACCCAACGCACAACGAGTCACTTCTGCCTGCTTTCCAGAACACCTCCAACAATCCTCGTGATTCATTTTCCCTTCTGTTGCCTTGGCAAGTCTGGGGAGACACGTTCCTGGCAAAATCTGGGCAGAGACCTCCGGCTGCCGCCCAGCGCAGATGGAGGAGGGCTCATCTGCCACCCACGCTACAAAAATCACCGCGTCCAGGTGATCAAAAATTTTTTTTAAAAAGGGGTTTTCTTCCATGCAAGTTCCCCTGGGTCCTCACAGCCTTGAACCATCAGGGGTGAAGCATCGCTCAGGGTTTTCCTGCACTCCCTCTTCCCACTGTTCTGCAAAGTTCTTAATTATTGAAGGGGGTGGCAGCGAACTCTCAGGCTGTCAGCATGCTGAGTGTTTGCCCTTCTTAAGTATTAATTTCTAATATGCAAGTAATTTGGAAATATCAAAAGGATTGGGGGTGTAATTTGGAGCACTGTGTCACTAAATAACAAGCTCGTCACGGGGTGGATTTCAATCAGATCTGAGCAATTTAACTTGCAAAATACAGGTTGCAGTTCTTGAAGGAATGGAAATGTCTCCTTTTGTCTGAAATACGGTACTTGGATCGCTCACCGGGAGATGCTGTTGTCAGACACTTCCATTGCAGAAGGCATTATTATTGCTAAACACTGTCTTCTGCTATTTTGGGAAGAAAAAGCAGAATTTGCATAGGACTCTGCAATTGCACAGTAGCTCTGCATTGCTTCATTTACAGAGAGCAGAAAAACAGGGCTGGGCAGCATGAAGGTGCTTTGCACCAAGCAGGCTGCAAGGGAGGAGATGCTGCTCCAGCTCTCCAAAAACTGGGATGTTGGGTCCCATGGGGGCTGGGAGGGAAAGCAGAGACCAGCCCCCTCAAAAACAGGGAGCAAAACACACAGATCCCATTTGGACAGCAAACTGGGGGTTATTTTCCTCCTTCTTCATTCTTTTCAGCAAACAAAATGCCATTAGAAGATAACAGGAATGAGCACAGCACCAACAGAAGCATCTCAGGGCATCACTGGAGACATGAGCAGGATCTTTTTGGGCAGGAACGTCCCCCTGCCACAGTAACACAAACACTGACTTCACACCAGCCCCAACTCCACTGCAAAGTAAAATCTTGGCCAGAATTTAAGATCTGCCCCCAAACAAGCCATGAGCCTTCTCTCCCCTGCCACGCAAACCTGCCCAGCCCAGGGAGATGATGCTCCTGCTGATAACGGCACAGGCAGGTTTTGATGCATGATAATGAGGCAGGACATGGCTGATTTGCATTTCTATGGCTGTGTTTGGATCAACATAAATTTTATACACTGCATTTATGCTGATAAGTGTGCACCTGCACCCATGTGTGACTCTGTCTCCCCTCAGTTCCCCTCAATCAAGCTGAGAGACAGAGCCAAGCTCCGAGTCCTCCTAATGATCTCTAGAAATAGCACCAAGACAACAAGGCTGAGAAAAGCATCCATCATCGAGATGAACAGCAGAAGTCAAGGGCTCACAGGGTCCGGTTTGGGGACCTCATGGGTCACCAGCAGCCACTGTTTGCTCGGTGACAAGTTGCTTCTTCCCCAGATTCCGGTGGCTCGGTCCCAGCATGGCTCCCATCACCATCCAGTCCAGTCACTCCTTCCATGACCACATTTTTCTATTTCTCTGCCTTACTCTTTCCCATAGCAACTCTGTGCACTCAGCAACCGCCCTCAGAAAAGTTTATACTTATTTAGGGATAAAACGCTATAAAGGTGTCAGGATTGTGTCAGCAGTGCTGGGATAGTAACACTGGGACCCTTTGTGTTATTTCCCACCTTCAGCCCCAGGGGAGGAGGGAAATTTTGGCACAGCTGGTGCAGGACTAATGTCTGAGTCAGCATCAGGTTGTAAATACACCAAAGCAGCCAAAAAAACCCCCCCATTCTCCAGGTTGAATTAGTGCAAGCTGTGAAAACATCTTTTTTTTTTAAAAAAAAAAAAGTCTGATCTGGCAGCTCAGGAGCTCCGGAATTCAGGATTAAAAGCATATGGTTGGAGAAGAACCAGAGAACCAGATTTTCCCATCCAGGCACTCGGGGAATAACTGGCCCAAGTATGTGGTGAGCCCATGGCTTCAGCTCAGCATCTCCCTCCCTCAGCAGCATCTCACACCCGCCACCCTCGGGTGATGAACAAGGCTGGTTCAGCTCTATTCCTTTCCCCAGAGGAGAGAAATTTGTTAAGAAGTCACAGAAACTGAGACTTCACAGGCTGTCTGAAGCAAAACCACCCACAATATTCAAGTATCTGTGTTTGCACTGAGCAGCTCCGGAAAAAAAAATCTGATGGCTTTGACAGCCTTCACCTCTTCTTGATGCTCCCATTAGCAAAAGCCAGGTCTGGAGGATTACAGCCATGTTACTGCAAGTGAACTTATTTCTGCGTGCCTCAGGCACAGAAAGCTGGAAATCACAAAAGCTGCTCCTGCCCTTGTGTAGCTGGTACCTCAGAGGACCCATCAAGTGCAAAAAGGCAGCCTGCAAAGCCAGCTCCGCTCCAACCCTTCCCTGCCCACAGGCAAGGAGAACTGCTCAGCAGCACCAAAATGAGCCAAGTTACAATAAGCAAAAGGTACGTTAATCATTCGCAGCATCGCTCCCCCAAGGGATGACAAAGGAGGATGAGAACCGAGCCAGGAATCGCCCTGGGCATGCAGGGAGGCGATGGAGCAGAGCAGGGAGATGCAACCAGCAGAACAGTTACTGCCCAAACACAGCAGCACCTCTCGGCCAGGAGGAACCGCCAGCAATCGCCGATCCACCAGGATCGCTCCCTGCTCTCCGGGTGCTTTGCTCTCCTCCTCTTCCTCACCTCCACCACACTCTCTTCTCTCTTTTCTCACTAATCGTATTCAGGCAAAGTTAATGAAAGCCAAGAGGTTCTCCAACTGCTCCTCGCTGTGCATGTCCTGGGACTTCAGAATCCAATTAAAAGTGCTTTGGTCCAGGCTGCAGACTCATTTGCAATGTAGTGGAATATTTGCTTTAATTATTTTGATTTGTTTTATTCTTCTCTGTTTCCTCTAAGACCTTTCTCTCTACAAACCAGCAAAATAAGTGCTTTCTACAGTACTTGAACACCAATTTTGCTTAGCGTTTGCATAATTGTCTCATTAGAATAAACCATCAATAGCTTTGCAAGCCACTGGCTGAGCTGAAGAGAGCTGCTGTCCCTGTGCCCTGATCAGACCCTGGGCAGCGCAACAGCATCACCTCCGATGGGACATCAGCACCCAAACACCGGCCACCTTGCAAAAACCCTCCTCAGACTCCACAGACACAGCCTGGGGTTGAGACTTTAATGCAGTTGCTGAGGCTTTTTGGGAGCAAAGCTCACAGTTCTCACAAGCTGGGGAATAAGTTGTTTCCCCCAAGAGCATCCCTGTATCAGTCACACAATGGGGAGGGCACATCTGCAAACCCCTGCTCCCCCTCCCAGGTATCCAAGCTGGACCAAACCAACTCAGTTTAAATGCTGACATCACCAGTTTGGCCAGATGGGGTCATTGCTAATTCCTAGGAAAAGGATTTTGAGCAGATGGTTCATTAGGAAAATGCAGCTCCTTGCATGCATGATACATTCATGAACAGCTTTTTGCTTTTCTCAGAGCGACAGCCATTAGCAGGAACAATCTCACTTGTGCTTAACACAAAGGCATCTCGGTCTACGCGTTACAGGCTCTTGGCTCTGCTGGAGCTGATGCTCAGCAGCTTTGCCGTGCATCACTCAGGCCAGGGCTGTGTCACCGCCTCCGCGGTGGATCCTCCAGCATCGCCCGCTGCTGGCAGCGCTGCCATCCCTGCCCACCAGCACTGCAGCCACAGCGTCCTGGCCTCGGGATGCAGATTCTTGCCAAAACACCCATTTTGTGTGGTCCGGTTGCTGGGAGGGCTGAGGAATATTTCACAACCCAAGCCAAAAGCACGGCTTTGATAGCACAGCACCATCACCCCAGCACTGCCACCTTAACACGGCCACACTCTGGGTTAGGAGGGATTTCCAGCACCCGGACTGACGCTGTTCAAAGTCAGATGGTCACCAAAGCATCTCCAGCATGGGCAGGAGCTGACAGCTGCAGATCGGGCATCCCAGCTGCACCCACTGACCCCCCCAGCTATCAGAGGGCTGAACCCCACCTTCAGCACAGCCTTCGCACCTTCGGCATCCCCCAATCTGGCAGGAGGCTCCACCAATTCCCTGGCACGAGCAGCAGCCTCATCCCCTGCAGGCACAGGCCACACGTCACCCTGCGAGCTCGCACAGCAACACACATGTGGGATCACGGTCACCCTCAAGGGGAAAAAAAAAAACCCACCACCCTGTGCTTTCTTCTTCCATAAAAGCTTGCTGCTTTTCTTCTTGTGGAAAGGGTAATAAATGCAGCAAGGTTTTCGTATCAACATTACAAGCCAGACACGATGTTGTTATAAAGACTGCTTGAAACACCCGGTACAACATCCTGGAATGAGAATTGCTATAAATCCTCTTCTTCAGTATCTCTTATTTCTGTCTCCAGGTGGACAGATTTATGGCTGGGACAGTCCAAGAAGCACCTGTTCTCACTTGCCAGGAAGAAATACAAAGCCAGATCCCCTCTTTATTGCAAGAAATCCTCTTCAAAGCTAATAACCACCTTCCACCCTCCATCCCACTGTGAATATTTTACTGCCACTTAAATTCATTCTTAGCCCTGATCTTGCTGCTGGCACAGGTTTTAACCTGCTTTGGATAATCACCAGGCAGGTGACATGTTCTGTTCTCATTTTTGTTTGCGAGGTTGACTACAGAAGTAAAATCATGTCCCTGTCATGCCTAATGCAGATGGGTTTTGTACAAGCGCTTCGTGTCAGCGGAGCTCGTTGCTAATCCTTCCCATCCCCACTCGTCCCTGGGGATGCGGGGCAGCTTTCAGAGCCAGCAGGGATAGCGGGGTGGATTTAATTCCCTGCCTCCAGGAGACCTTTCCCTGCTATGCCAGAATAAGGGGGAATAATGTCTTTTGACTTTGATATCCCCCATCACTGGAGCCATCTGCCTGCCAAAATCTGTTGCTGTGCAGAACTGGGCACCTCAATTCACCTCCAGTAGCCACCTCCTGGCCCAGCTAACGACACATTTCTACCCAAATACACTGTTAGATATGGAAGATCAGATGGCAAGGAGGAAAAAAATATATTCCCTTGAATATTTAATATTAATTGAGGAAGTGGATGGGAAAGTCGGGTACACTCTGCACGAACACTTAATATGCCAGATGGGTTGGAGTAATTCTAAGCAGTGGTTTAGTAAATGTCTTAAGAAGATAATGAACACAGGCACAGAGCTGCATAAGTGGCATCCAATAAATGCTTCAATCAGCATGCATTAAAGGCCAGAATAAAGACTATTTACAAAATTTCAGTAGGTAAAAAAAACCAACACATTATGATTTTAATGAGACATGAAGGCTAATTAGTAAAAGACAGCAATAGCTGATGGAAAAAATGGAAAGCACCCATTCAAAAGCATCACTTCTGGGCAACTGCATTTTTCTTGTATCATTCCTGAACAGTTTTTAGCAGGAAAACCACAGGCAGATGTTTTTTACTCATTTAAGCAGTAAGAGCCACTGCAGTGGTGACAAGGAGGAGCGGATTTTGGCTGCGCATCCATCTGCCCAGCGAGGACGGTCAGAGACACGAGTGGATGTTCCCACAGCCCTGTGGGCAAAAAAAATCACCCTTCCCACAGCAAAAAGCAAACGTGGACTTACATCTCTGATCTAGAGAGACATTTCTCCTCCCCGTGGTAGACAACCTGCCTTTCACAGCCTTCATCCTTTGGAACAGAGTGAGAGATGTCGTGTCAGGGGGCTTAAGTGGGTGCTGAGACAGCAAAGTGAGTTTCCAGACTAATGGCTTTCTTGACATTTCACATCATTTTCTGCATTCATCCGTGCAGTTGTATTCTTACCGCTGTTTTGAATCGTATTGTAGCCGTGCCGTATACCACGGCAATTCCAGTACTCCTTGCTAAAGAGAAGCCACCCGCAGCACGGGGAGGCTGATACTGATTCTGCTCTTGCTCATTATAAAAAGCCCATACAGAGAAAAGTAATTCAGAAAGACTACAAGCCATGAGCAGCTCTTGCTCAGATATTTCTCCAAGCAAAGCATTTGTGCATCTTTTCTTCAGGGGGACCGATCCTCACCCTGCCAAACACCAGGAAAACCTTGTGCTCTGCCCTCCCTGGGCTGCTCCAGAATTTTAGGAGAAGGACAAAGGCAACACTGAAAAAGCTCTCGGAGAAACAGCAGAGAGGCAGACTCCCCAAAAAATCCCTCTGGGAAACAAACAACTCGTCTAAATGAGAAGAATAAAACCTACAAAAGCTGTTGCTGAGGCAAACCTGTGATCTAATCCCCTGAGTCATGCAGCGGTGCCTGGAAAGCAGTGCAGGCTCTGCCTTGGCAGTTCTACCGCTTATCCCATCAACTTCCCCATCTCCCAGCAGAGCCCCGGGACATCCCACCCCATCCCTCATACTCTTCTCCTCAGAAACAGGCACTGGTAGTAAGCAAAACGTGGTTTTCAGAGGGGTGAATCACTACCTGCATCCTCCCCACACACCCACTGGTACCCAAATCACCCACCTTTCCCCCAATGCTGAGACATCATGTACAGGAGATGCTCCACCAGCGATTGGCAGCTGCCCATGTGAATTATCCATCCCCCTATGGATAATGCAAAGTTTCCAGCTCATAGACACCTATTATTAATGATTTATTCCAGCATATAGAAAAGTTATCCCATGAACACCAGGATTTGAGTTGGCACCATTAGAAAGAAGCGACACTGCAGAACTGTGAAGGCACAGGGAAGTTTGAAGGGACAAAAGCCTCTGGTCACAGGGAATGTCCACGGGGTGTCAGCGTTTCTGGGAGTTAAGCGGCATGGAAGATAATCCTTCAAGAAAAAGGTTAAAATTAACATCCTGATTAAGTTACAGCTCTCAGAAATCAGCTCATAGACACTGAGAGGGAAGGATTTGAGTACGAATGGAGCCCTGGGGAAGGCCTGGGTGTAAAGGTTACAAGTTTTTAATCTTCAGCCTCTTCCATGAAAGAAAATCCATCAACATCAGTGCTGGATTGCCAGCTGGTTGGCTGGGGGAGCATCCTCAGAGCTGGGAAATACAGAGAGGAAAAAGTGCTCTGGAGCAGATGGCAGCAGAGGAACACGCAAGCATGACATTCTGCACTTCTGTAGGCTTTGCTCTTCAAAAGCCTCTTGCATTTCCTTACAATGTGACAATTTTTGAGTCCGGTTTTCAGCACATTTGCCCTGGACTGTGTCGGAGACACACTTCAGGATTGCAAGTTCCATTCACCAGGGCTCCAAGGGGCTGCCCCGAAACACCAGCATCACCCGAGCATTCCCCTGCCTCACACATGGGGATGAGCTCAGCACGAGATGACACATTGACACTTAAAGTCTTGGCTCTTTGGAATAATTGGTCTCATTAACTTTGGGAGACTTGCGGAAAACAAATGACTTCAGCAGAATTAAATCACCTCCTTCTGTGGGACATCAATTATGGAAAACACCACCTCAGTCTGCAGCTGGCCACTCAGCACAAGGCTCGATGAGGGACCATTTTAATCAGGGATCATTATGGGATGTGTAAAACGCAGGACTGCTTTCCAAACTATTTACTCAGGATATTCTAGCAAGGAGCAACTCTTCAGTAGCTTTAATGATCTGAACACAGAATAGAGATGCTGCAGAGAAAGGAGGAGGAACTGGGGGAGAGAGAAAGGAACAAAGATAAATGCTTTAGTGCCAAGCACAGTTATTGATGATGCAAGTAATTAGCACAGGGTTGTGATTACCATAGTGAACAGATCATACAGTGGGATCCTCCTACAAATGCATTCAAGGGCTCAAAGTGAAATTTAATACCAAATTGCAGGGTGGAAAAAAAACCCCAACCAAACAGATAAACATATAGGCCATGGAAGAACTGCCAGACAATCAAGATATTATAGAAGCCCTGTGGAAACACTTGAAAGGGCTCTGTTTAGTCAATTCTGGAGCAAAACACACACACCAAGAATGAAAAATAAGAAAGAAAAAAAATCTGTCTTAGCCTACTTCCCATGGAGCACAAGGGCAGGCACTTGCATTTGCCTAAAGGAGGTTTGGCTGTTTTGTTTTTTTCACCATCTCAACGCCTCTGCCGCGCTCCCCCTTGTCTAGACGCCCGCGCTCTGCATGCCAAACACACACCGCTCACGGCACAGCTGCCGCACATCACATCCCTTTGCAGAGACAATGCTCCGCAAGCCGGGGAGGAGACTCAGGGCTCATTTCACTTTTCGCTGCCTCCGAAATCGCTCCAACGGTTACAAGGACATTTGCGAGTCACCAGGCAAAGCGCGGCTTGGGAGTACGAGGACCTGAGCCCTGCGGTCCCACCGTGACACAGAGTGAACCAGCTCCAGAGCTGGGAACCACACAAAGCACATCCCCCAGGATACGTCTGCCCCTTGCAAGCTGTCTACAAAGCTAACAAGAAATCAGGGACATTAATGGGTCTCCGGTGACCCCCAACATTGGCTTGTCCCAAACCACGTGTCCTTTGAGCTCCAAGTGTCCCTCACCAGGACTAACAGCAGTTGGACATGGAGCAGATCATCTCCTCCTCTCAGGACTGTCTGACCATGCATCTGACTCCCTTTTTCCCCATTTATCCTGCTTTCAGCAGTCAGAATTAATTTAGTCCATCCAGCAGCTTCTGTGAAGGATGTTCCCTCCTCTGCTCGCTGTTTTTAAGAGCAATGCGAGCTGCCATTTAGTCGATGGGAAAAATAACTTGGTTTAGCTTCTTCCCCTGTCATTAGCCGGCATCACATTAAGAACATGGCAAATCACTGAGGAGAGGAAGAAACACTTGTGCTAATCAGATTTAAATAGCTGACAGCACACACAGTGCATCAAGCCGAGTTACAGGCAGTGGGTAACGGATGGCGCTCACCGCCTGATGGAAAACCCCAGCGTCCCTTTGGATACACCATTTCCTCACCATCCAAATGCAAAGACCTCTCCATAACACCACAGACTTCAGCACACACCCGCGAGAGTTTGCATTAAGAATAGTAACTTGTGAATCTCCCCATCACCTTGGCATACATCCCTACCTGCCTCCTTCCCAAAACAGCCTGTAAATCCCATTTACCAGCCCAGACCATCCAGTAATTTTCAGCTAACCTCTCTGGGACAGTCCTGCCTGGTGCTCCCCTGATAACGGGTATCTCTTCAATGCAGCAGAGAAAACCATAATGAGCTCCTGACACTGGAAACTGCAGCAAAATAAACTTTGAGCTAGGAACAAGACAGTTATTAATTACAAAGGTAACTTCCAAACTTGCCAAGGACTTCCAGGGGTTTGCTATCGCACATCACTCGGCCTTGAAATTCAGATGCAACATATGCAAGAGCTCAGACAGAAATGTGGGCTCGGGGCAGTGATGGGGTAAAGCTTTATGCCCCATGGGAGGTCAGATTGAATAATCAGAACAATCCCTCCTGGTTTCAAAGGCAGTGAGCAACCAAGCTTAAGAGCGCACATAACCCCATGAAATTAAACCAGATCAAGGGTTCCCACATAGAAATGCTTTAATCTGGTGCAATTTAACACAAACCGCCCTTCCGTACATATCTGCAGCCTGCACATGGAACCCCCAAGCACAGATGTTTTATTGGTCTCAGCAGAAGCACGAAGTCCCACACATCCCACCTCGACTCACAGACCACACATGGCAAAGGCTGGAAAACCCATGCAGATGCATCAGGTCTCCTGAATAATGAGACATGAAATACAGCACTGGCTTTCCAATGGAAAAGGTAGAAGGAATAAAAAAAGTGTAAAAGTACCACCAGTCCCACTGTCTGGGAGGACAGCATACATGTATTTTTGCTGCTGATGCTCCAACCCAGCACTGTTCAGAACTGCCACCAGCTAGATTGGAACTCGCAGTAGGAAATTCAGTCAGGCTTTGGCTCCTTGTCCTCCGAGCAAAGAAATGATGACATCTCAAATGCCACTAAATCACAGCCTCTTTAGCCCCATCCTCAGGGCAGCTCCCTGGGCTCAGCATCACCCCATTGTCTGGTTCCCGATGCGCTTCCCAGACTCAGGGCAACCTCCATGAAATGTCACAAGGTTTGCAACGCAAGGCTGTAGCTGCACAAGGGTTCCCAATTTATGGCAATAACAGGAAATCAAAGCAATATTTCATTGCTATCTAATGGTATTAGGTATCGCTAATCCCGTGAGCACAAAGCGATGAGAAAAGATGCTGCTACAGCTGTGGACACCCAGGCCATAACCCACCGGTTCCTCACAACCCCACTCATCACACTTACTACGAGCATTAAATGGATTGGGAAAGAGTGTGGAAAATACAAGTTCTGCAACACTCTCACCTGCTTCTTTCAGCTTTCAGGCAGCAGGAGCTATTCACCACCACTGCAATTACTTGCATTAAGCTATCCCGTTAAGAAGACCTGCCTGCACCAGGGCCGGGGTGCCCCAGGTGCACCAAGATGTCTCTGGGGATTATCCTCACCCACACGCCAGACAAAAAAGAACACAAGGTTCAACCATAAGGTCTCCCACTTCCCAGCTGGACCCTCAATGCAGGTCAAAAACCCAGGAGTACATCAGACACCTGATGTCCACCCAGGTCCCAAAGTCCTGTTGATGGCAAAACCTCAAATCGGTGACTTCAGCCTCCTCACCCATAGGTTTTGAATAGAAGGGTTCAGGCTGGTTTTGAACCATTTGTATGGTCAATTCTTTACAAATCTTCCCGGTCACTTGAGGACACAAGATTTGCCCAGTTCAGCTCAGTAATATAATTTCCTTTGTTTCCTTTATTCAGGGGATGCGAGTACATTTTCTATATTAACCTGAGCCTTTCACCAGCCCAATTAATTCGGCAGGCTGGGCTATTCATAGGGCCGTTGTTACTGAAAGATAGGCAATATGAGCTAATAAAATAAACAACAACATATGGGATTGCAGAGTGGATTGGCAGAATGTAATTAAGTGGACTGGAAACTGGCCAGGATACTGAAAGGAATTATTTTATTCGGATTTTTTTTTTTTAATGGCCAGAAGTGGTCTGGGCTTTGCATTCCCTCCCAGCCCCGGGTGCAGCCGGGGGTCAGGTCCTGCTTGCTGCAGTTGTGCAAACCCAGCTGGCTCCAATGGTCTTTTTGCAAAAGCAAAGGGACCCCACTGACCATGACTCCATAGGCTTTGTGCTTGGTCAAGTGTTCCCAGAGGAAGAAGTCTGTGGATTAGGACCCTAAAAATCTCACCTGGATTCCCATCTTGGCCCTGTACGTCATCTCTGACACCCATCAGCATGAGGCAGAGCATCACCTTTTAACCCCCTTCGCCCTTGGAAGATCCCATGCAGAGGACTCAAACATTTGGTACTTACAGCAGCCAATGCAGCTGGACACAGATGCCACCTGGGGTCTCTGGAAGGGCAGAGGACAGGGTCTGTAACTGCTGAGCCAGGTGCTGCACTCCCATTTCTGCCAATTCTTGCAGACTCAGGCTCCAAGCCTTGTAGGACATCTCCACAGCTTCAGCACAGCCCCACCACACCTGGGCCAGCTCCTCCTGAGCTGTCCCACAAAAACCTCCTTCAGCCTCAGCTAAAGCATCCCAGGCGCTTCTCCAGCACCTCCCTGGGTTCTCCTCTATGCTCTGCTGAAAACCTCCCTGCTGATCAGAGCTCCTGTTCCTCCTTCACATCCCAAAACACATCCTAGGTGAGGCAGCCCCAAAGCTGCTGCCTGCTCTGCCCAAGAGAAGAAACCCCAACCAGCTCCTGTGCCCTATCTGGCTTTTATTAAGGGGCAATTAGTGCCTGCAGCTCCTCCTCCCCAGTGCAGCCCCACAGCTGCATCTGCCCCCGCCTGAGGGCTGGGGTCAACTAGTCCTTAGAGGGCTTTCTCCTTCCAAGATCCCACCATGAGTCCCAAGGACCTTCCCTGCCCTAGAGCGATGCTGGAGCGTGCTGCAGCACATCTGCACCAGCCTCTTCTCCTTCCTCCATCTCCCTGTTCAGCCATCACATCACAGAGCTCCGTTCTGACCCAAAACACTCCCCATCCTGACCCAAAATACTCCCCATCCCGACCTCAAAATACTCCCCATCCTGACCCCAAAATACTCCCCATCCTGACCCCAAAATACTCCCCTCCACTCCCAGCCCTCCTCTGAGCACCCACAATAATTACATCAGTTTGTCCCATGGGGAGGGAAGGAGAAGCAAACCACCCGAGCTCTTACACAAAAGGCCAAAATGCCCTGAAAATTGCTATTTCTGTGGGAAATAAACAGCTGGGAAGATCAGTGAGGTCATGGCAAAAGGCAGAGCCGGGAAAAGCGAACCTCTTCTTGACTTCTTCTGCCTCTAGAGAGCATTGTTGCATTTTCTTCCCAGCAAGAGCCAGGAACAGACGCACGTCCCCGCACCAGGAGCAGCGGCACTGGCAACGCTGCAGTGGCACACGGCAATCTCGCACTAAAACCCCTGCACGTCTCTTCTGCCCATCCTGAGGACTAACAAAGCCCGGCAGAGAAGGTCACGGCAGTTCTGGACCCAGCTCGCCTTCCATCAAATGCGATTTGCTGCCTCACAACAAAACACTTCTGGGGAAAGGGCAATTAATTGTTGCTTCTCCAAGATGGCAAAGCGGCTCCGCACCGCACCAGGGTGCGGGCAGGGAAGCGAGAGGAAGCTGCTGGAATGGCTGGCAGAGGGAGGAGGAGGAGGAGGAGGAAGCAGAGCCCTCACATGCATGTGCCCTGCCTGCAGGATCAGCCCTTCTGCACCCTCTCCATGGGACATCCTCTCTTTTCACACTGCCATATCCATATCCACCCATTACTCATCCCTCCACTGCCCGCTCCCTGATAAGCCCAACTCATTATCCAAAATCAATTAAAATATATATTTTTTAAGGGAGCATCATTGCCGTTACGGAGAGAAAGGTTATTATGGGCCCAATTTGCAATGGCTGAAATAATTACCTTCTCCCACGCAGCGTGAGTCAGGCTGCAGCTACCGGAGCCGTCGGCTGCGGAGGCACGAGGCGCTGGCTGAAGGGTGATCTCTTTAGGCTGATGGTCTGATAAAAGGGCAGTAGAAATTTGTGAGAACACACTGTAACGAGCTGAATTCACCCAACCGCTCACCGCCCTGGCAGAGCTGTTCAAAGCAGGCGTTTCTTCCACTGTTATCTTCTCCAGACCACAGCCAGGTCTGCAGGGCAGGAGAGGTGATGGAGCAGGACCAGGGCAGTGGGCAGGACGGAACCGGGGTGACAAGGACAAGGTGACAAGGACAAGGGGAGGCATGTGAAGGGCAATGTAAAAACACCATTTTGTATTAGCTCAGCTACTGCAAAAGCATTTAGAAAACACCCATCTGCACAACCCGCTCGTCTCAGGGGAGGACACGAGCAGGACTTCAGCTTCTCCAGGTCATGGCCACCTGACTGAGCCGCGTTTTGCATTCAGCGGCTGGCGACCTGCAACCAAGAGCTGAATGCAAACTGTTTGATTCTGCAATTATCTGCAGAGGAAAGGAAAACTACAGCAGCTCTGCAGAACAGTAAACACCTGTGCTGAGCTCTAAAGCTGCTCCTCAAACTGCCCCCATGCATGCTGTGCCCTGCACGTTTTCCCTTGGCCTTCACTGCTCCAGGCCAGCAGCCGAGCCCGACCTCACACCATTTCTATAGTACTTGGAGCAACATTTTTCCCTGAAAGCGTTAAGCATCCTCCGAAAACCCTGTGGGGCTCAGGAGTGGAAATTACTCAGAGCACCAGGCGAGTCCTCCACTGCTGTGAAATTTTGGAGAGCATCCTCCAGGCCCTGGAGAGGAGGCACCTGCAGCGAGCGGGATGGGACTGCAGAACTGCCCAGGCAGCCAGAGCCTTCCTGGGAATGAAAACGGACCCCAAAAACCCTTTGGATACTTGGAAAACATTCATTTTGAACGCAGAGCTGCTGTCTGTGCATGGCCATCCCACACGACACGGAGCTCCCAGGTTTCACACGGCAGGTCAGAAGCGTCCCTCCCCGCTCTGTTCCCTGCAATCTGCTGAGCCGATTTCTTCACCAGCTGAGATCTTAATCGCTGTGTAAACCGCAACTGCGAGCGGGGAAGCTGCGGCCCTGCCACCATGGCAGCGCTTCCCTTCCAGGATGATTAAAGGTTTTGCTTCGGGGGCTCTGGACACTGAAGAAAGGGGTGGCTCCGGTTTTTGGCCATTGGCTTTCCTTTCTTCTGTGGTTTTATTTGGCTTCACTCCTCCCCGGAGCTCCACTGTGTCCCTCTGCCCTGCTGATGAAGCAGATGATCTGTCACGCCGGTCCCAAAGAGGACGGTCGTGCCAGTGCTCCTGTCATCAGCCTCCCCTCCACGATGCTGCTCTCATTTCCGAGCACTCTGCTTATTGCACCACTCCGCTCGTCCCCATCACATTCCAATTATAATGTGGCAAAGGAGCAAATACCTTTTTTTTTCTTTTTTTCCCTTCTCCCAGATGCACTTTTATTTTCTCTAAGGATGTCACATTTTTGGCTCAATATTGTAAATTCACAGTGACTTCAGAGGCGTGGTGCTGAGCGCTGGGGCAGCAGAGGTTTGGGCTCCAGTTTCTCAAGATCCGAACGTTTTCAGTCTTTTAATTCATAAAGTGGATTAATGACCTTAGAATCCTGAAGGGGAGAGATGGGTCCCTGAGGTGTTGGGGTGCTGGGGAGGGGGACAGCACCTCAGGGATGGCAGAGGGGTGACAGCAGCACAGCAACCCCCAGACCCAAATCCGGGGGGGTTTCTCCCTGTAGAAAAGTCATAATTTCCCCAAATTCATGCTTGCAGCGGACCATCGTGCAGCGGCATTTCCCCCTACAGAAAAGCTTCCAAAAATCACCCTCGTTTGGAGAGGGACCGTCCCCGCATCCCCATGGCCACAGCAGCCCCCGGAGCCAGCGGTTGTTGCTTCCAGCATCTCTGCCCGGGAATTGCTGGAAATCACCCCCATGTGTCAAAACACAGGCAGGGAAGAGGGTAATTCAGAGGTTGTTTTTGTGACTTTTGTCCTGTTATTTTTTACAGTGGCCGTGCTCCAAGTATTAAACAATTGGCCGATCAAGGGATGCTGCTGTAGGGTCAGGAGTTATATTGATGTTTCGGCTTTGCCAGCGAGGCTGGGACTGACTGAGGAAGAGGGATGGATTAGACATCTCTTTCCCAGAGAAGTCCGTAAAGGAGCAGAGATGTTTCCCGTTGCATGGCCAGACCAAATACCCCCTAACGAAGCAGTGTCATCCACATGGAAATTAATGCACTTCCCAGATGCTGCAGGAGGGTTTTTCTGATGCTTTATGAATGATCACAATGGACAGAGAAAGCCAGAAAATCAGCTTGGACTGCAAATTCAGGTGGCCATGCACTAGAAAAAGGTTATTTTTAGCCAAAGAATAGAAGACATTTCCCTCTGCTAAATTGCCCTCTGGTTGGTATTGAAAGCACTGTGGCCCCTGCAAGCAGAACAGGAGTAGGAGAACGAAGTCTTTGTCCTGTGACTCCTTGTTATGTTGGACTCGGTAGGAGCCTTCCCTCGGTGCCGCGTGGGTTTGGGGGAGCTCTTTTCACACCCACTCAAGCAAAAAGTGTATTTTCTAGCACAGGAAAGCCTGTCAGGTCTTTGATTTCTTGAGCAACTGCACTGCAGAGTAGACAGAGCTAAACTCAACGATGCATTCGGCTGCTGCCTGCAAACTCAACACCTAGCAAAAGGTGCTTAAAAAACAATTTTTTTGTTGTTTTCCTGGTGCATTTGGAGAATAACCTGCCTGCTCTCAGGCCTCCCCTTTTGTCCTGGGCTACCCCACGCCAAATAGAAGGGATGGTGCCACTTGGGCTCTCTCGGCATCACTTCACAGAGGGATGCTTCCATTGAAAATTAGGCAAATTGGAGAGAAAAGGCAAAATTATATGACCTGTTGGGAAGAGGTGTTTGCATCTGGTGGGAAATGAGAAATTATCCCCAGAGGTACAGCCTGGCCTGTCCGACATCCAGCATCGCTGCTGGGAAGACGTCAGCATCTCATCTGCGCGGAGCCAGAGGGAGCTGGTGCACTGGGACGTGTCGTCCTCGCCATGTACCGTCACCGCCGGCCCAGGGTCACACCGTGACTGTTCACGGGCTGATGAGCAACAGCCTGTGCCAAGGAACTCAGCGCAGGAGCAGCCGAACAGGCTGCGGAAGGCAGCAGACAGCCGCTGACACCTTTGTCCGGAAGGATTTCCACACTGGCTCTCAGCAGCTGCGCTATGAATATCCAAAGAGGATAACGTCGGCCCTGGGAAGGAGTGGAGGATCGATAGAGAAACATCGCACTTAATCACCTGCCTTAATTGCTTTGCATCTGGCAGCGGTGTGCAAGGAAAAGAGCAGCCCCGAACATGGGCAGTTGCTATGAGCCACCGAGCAAACAGGCAGGTCCCGTTTCCGGAGCAGCAGAGTCCTGCAACACAGCGGGGACAGCAGCCCACCCTCCGCAGGGACTGACGAGGGCTGAACAACACCCTGTCTTTTGTTTTACACAGCATTTACTCGGTAGATGTTCACTGTGTAGCCTCTGACAGTTGCTTTCCTCGCAGGAGCACCAGGCTCAGCAAATATCTGAAGCCTCCCCCAGATTTTCCCCCCTTGTGAAGCTCACGATGTCCTGGGATTTTGGATGCTTTTGCTATAAGCATGGTGAGTTTTTCCTTCTGGCCTCCAATCCCTTTCAGTAGGTTTGGCCAGATAGAGACAGACGATGGCAAGAGCAACGGTTGGCACCGCGTCTCCATCTGCTCCGCTTTGGTTTGCAAATGCGGAATAACAAGAAGCAATTGGCTGGCAAGACTTGGCCACCACGGGCTCCATCTGCAAACAGCGGCACCTCAAATGCACCCATCCATCAAAGGAAGGTGGGGGCAGCCCCACCTGCACCCCAACACTTGGCTCTGATGCTCCGTGTACTCAACCAAACTGCACCAAGCAGATTTATGTTGGTCCAGAGATGCGGAGGCTGAAGTCGGACTGGTTTCACCGGGCAAATTTTACAAATCCAACTGAATTCCCTTGGAAATGTTTGTCTACAGGCAAGGGTTGCCTTGGAAATCTCCGCAAAGTGGCCTAGATAGAGATATCAACCCAGATACATGTGCACCGTCGCATCTAGCAGGTGCTGGAGGATTTGCCCAATGCCGAACTGGATCCCTGCGTGTCGCATGTCACAGTCAGATGATGGAAGGATGGATGGATGGATGGATGGATGGATGGATGGATGGATGGATGGATGGACAGATGGACCACGCGCTTTGCCCACACCATCACTGCCCACCCCGAGCTCATGATTCTCGCAGGCTCCTCTCCCAAAATCCCAGCGCATCCCAGCACCACGGGCTTGCTCACACACGGAGAGAAACCCACAGTCTGGAAAGGCAAAAGGACGGTTCTCCAGCACCCACAGGCAGCACTGGTATAGAGCTTTTAAGACAGTCGTCATTTCTTTAGAGAACATTTCCAGCCATGCCTGGATAAATTATTCACAAGGAATAAGAGATGAACCCATCTGGAAAGAAAAAAAAAAAAAAGGAGAAAAGGCCATTGGGATCAGGCCAGCAGCTTTTTCCAGTAATGCTATTGCCAGCTTGCAACGTCCATGTCTACTCGGTGAAAGAATATAGCAATTATTTTTATATTGGTTTAATGGAAATAAAACATGAGTAGATCATGAAGCGGAGAGTAACGCCACACTCTGGGGTAGGCAGGGCAGTAGGAAGGGGGAACCCACTTCACCCTTGCAATAATAAAGAAAAATCATCTCAGAACCAACCCGGCCAATTTTTATGCCATTTCCATGTTAGCACTAAGAACATTAAAATTCTGTTGCCATTTTTAGAGAAGCAAACATATTTTGGTAATGTTTGTTGGAAGTATCATTAGGATAACAGTCACCCCCGCAATGTTTTATTGCAAGCATTTACTTCCACGCTGCCATTCGCAGCGATTACTCCCCAAATTGCTTTTAAACATCCAAACTACAAAGGGAAAGAGTTAGTCTAGCGCTGGGATTGATTGCTGCGGTTTCTCTTGCAAGACTAATAACACGATATCTATCACTTTTGCGGCATTTTGCCTATAAAAGATGTTCTGGAGCACTTGGGGAAGCGGAGTAAATGCTTCTCCAAAACAGCAGAGCTGAGAGAAAAGACATGACCTAACACCCCTTCAGTGAAAACAAGCAAATCAGAAACAAACCCAAAGATTGACCCACAAATCCCCTGTTAAAAAGACATTTCTCTGGCATGAAAGTACTTAGAATTGGGGGGAAAACCCCTAAAAACTAAAATTTACACAAGGCAGTTGAAGAGTGCATCTCACCACAGTGTCTGACAACAAACACCTGGGATTTCTCCTTCTTTAATCAACATTTAGTGCAGGTTTAATAAGGTGTATGAAGAGCAGACAGGCAAAAGGAATTTGGGAAATGACAGGAAAATAAAGTAGATAAATGCACTAATTGCAGCTTATCTGACAGCTCCACTTTCTCCTCGACAGCTGAGACTCCAAATCTAATATTTATACATTAGGCACGATTGATTCCTGGGGATAAAGCCCAACTCTGCACAGGGCGACAGCAGCTGACGGATGGGCATCATATCTCACCGAATCCCGGCAGATCGCTTTGGCCAGATACCACAAACCCAAACAGAGAGTAACTTGCAGCAGACACCAGCTGTTTACAGCAGGGATGACTTGATCGACCTGATTTCACGACACATTGGAGCAGGGTTGCTTTACACTTGGAAGAAGCAACAGTTTTTTCACGGATTTGTGTGTTTAGCAGGGGGGAGGTTGGCTCCATCCTCCGGGAAGGATAATCTGTGTATAAATAAGAGACTCCAAACTGGAAATCTGTATCTTGCCCACATCCCACAAAGAAGAAAAGAGCTAAAAATGATGGAGAAGGCAGATGGGGATGCATCCGGAGGTCGGGAGGCTCCGCCTTGCCTCGAGCAAATGGCAAAGTCCTCCCAGCTCAGCCCAGGAAAACCACCGTGTCCTCAAGGGCTGGAGGGACATCCCGAGGATTTAACCTGGCATCTTCACCTTTTCATTCATCCAGAGCTCCCTCTGCCGAGGGTCCAGAGATCAGCCCCTCCACAGCTCGTTTTTTTCAATGGCTCCACCAATTCAGACACTATCAAGCCAGGAGGGGTCTGACCCAAGCCCATCTCCCTGCATTTAAACACTCAACGTGTATTTTGGCTTTCCTGCCCAGTTTCTCACCAAGTGGCATGTCCAAAGGGTTTGCTAAAATGTTTCCTTCCATTTTGTGCTTCTGCAAGGAAACAGCCAAATCTGGGGTGGCCTCAGCTGGTTGTGCAACGTGAAGGGGAGGCCTTGGGGGGCTTCATCTGGGGCAAATCCCAGGCAGAGCATCTTCCCGGACTGCAGAAACCAGCTCCCCCTTGTTCTGTGTAACCACAGCATCTGCAGAGCCTTTCGCACAACAATCAATCACAGGGAGACCCGGTGGCAGCGCACTGGCAGGGACCGAGAGTGTCAAAGTTCCCGAGCTCACACATTTCCGCAGAGGGCAGGATTTAACGAGGAGAAAAGCACAAATCGAAATAACCAGCAGCAGCCAAAGCGCTGACCCAGCAAATTCAAAGAGAAGCACCTTTTTTTAAAAAAAAAAAAGGAAAACGTGCAGAAATTATTGTTCCTGAAGCCCATCACTGACAAGTTCATCATGGGTGCTTTCAGTCCATCGCCGATAGAAAGGAGATGTAAATGCAGGAATGAAATCACTTCGCTCCTCTGGGCTTTGGGCTGTGCTTGACAGTGGATTTTTTCCCCTTGAAAGCCGCCATGGAGGACACACACTGGTTAATTCTCCATGCTCCACTCCTTGTTGTGATGAACACGCTCTCTTGAGCGGCCGCCAATAAACAGGAGCTACCTAAACCCAGGAGAAATCTAGAAATAAGCCAGCCTCTCCTCTTGGAGTGATTTCCCCTGCAACTTGTGCCAACATTTCAGGAAGAAATCCTCCTGCCAGCTCCTGAGCCAGCTCTGGAGAGCTCAGCATCCTTCCCACCCTCCTGTATCCCTTCCCCTGCTCACAGCGCAGTCACACCCAGCTGGTACAGCCTGTTCGGTTCGTCCTTCCTAAACTCTAACCTCACCTTGCTGCTTCCACCAAAACCAGGAGAAGAGGCCATGTTCTGCCAGGCGGAGATTCAGCCCTTTTCCAGTGCAACTAGCCTTCATTTTCAGGAGCATTAATTTCACAGTGTGTGCAAAACGATGTGAAATGTAATTACGGCCCTGCATCCACACGCACCTGCAGTGCCGCAGCGCAGGGATGCTCCTTACAGAGCTGCCCAAATGGACAGCACGGACACGGTGAGGATGGATAGATGGATGGATGGATGGACGGACGGACTGAGGATTTTTGTGGTTTTCCAGCGAATAAATCACCTCCTTAGTGAACCTGCTCTCACGGTCATGTTGGTGCAAGCTGTGGCTGGGGATGTGGGGACGCAGGGACGGAGGGATGGGTAATTAGCAGGCTGATACCCGTTTGTTGCAGGACCAACAGGCAGCATGTGTGGCACTCATTGATCAAGGCTTCCCAGGAATGTCCCAAGCTCTCCCTAAAATCCTGCAGGTACCTGAGATGCACTGGGACCCCCCATCCATGCTCTACACCATGGTTTGTCCTAGGTAGAGATTTCCCTAGAGCATTTCTGAAGGTGGTTGCAGCCTGCTCTGGTGCAAAGGGGATTTCAAGCCCTGAGATGCTTGGCATATCCCCTAGCCCATGCTCACAGTTTGCAGGATAGAAAAGCTCAGGCTTTGCAGGGGATCTCCTTGTCCCAAAGCCCAGCACCCAGCCCTGCTCCCCATCCCCGCCTTGTCCCCAAAACCAGTTTCCTCCGCTCGAGCTGCCTGGGCTTTCCAGCCAGGTTCCTGGTGAGAAGAGGAGAAACCCAGTCTCCCAGGCTGTGATTTTTCAACCCAGAATGATTTTCATTATATCTGTCCCAAAGGCACAGAGCGGGACAGGCCACACAGGCGCTGAGCAGCCCGGAGGTTGTTGGAATCAGAAGAAAATGAGACAGAACATCATTTGCAAAGTTAATTTGAACCAACCGGCGCCTGGCGGAGCAGGCAGGAGAGCCTGTCCCACAGCCACAACCAGCATTTTCCAGGGACACCGCCGAGCTGGGATGCTAGCAGGGAGGGGAGAGCAAAGGGCTTAGAGTCAAAACATTTGAGCACAATTATTTCAAGAGTGCTCCAGGCACGGGGAGATGGGCTCTGGCACACACGCCGGGGACGTGCCCTGGTCCCTGCGTGGAGCAAAATGCCAGGCAGAGGCGCAGGGGGGCTGGGGGACATCAGGAGAGCCCCTCGGGTGGTTTGCAGAAAGATGAGCCTTGATCCCTCCTGAGACCAGTGGCATCTTACCCAGGATATTGCAGTTGTTCAATGTGCATCCTCTTTCCAGCCTCCGCTGCTCTCATTTTGTGCCTAATTAATGGAGTTTTATTATTTGCATAATACAATAGCTGCACTAAAGAAGCAATTACTTTGAATAGAACTTGCACTTAGGGAAAAAATGCATTTCAGGACTAGTGAGACACACCTCACCATGAGTGAGAAGTATTGAGAGGTGCCAAGAAAGCAGGTAAGTACCAGCACTGTGGTCCATCCCCTGCCAGCATCCCCTTCACACCCCATCCTCCCGGTGCTGCCAGCAACAGGGCAGAGCTTCCCGGTGCTCATTTACTCCTAAGGAAGGTCTGATGAATTTGTATAAAGCACAGGATGGTTACAGCTCACTGTGGCATCTCTCTTGACCCCGCGTGGTGGAAGGACCCGTCCCCCTGTCCCTGCACCCAGAGCCGTCATCCTTCTAAACTGTGGTGGGTCAGCAGAATTCACCAAACTCAGCTCATTCAGCATTTTAATGGCAGCTGGCCTCAATCTCTCCCCTTCTCCTCTTAGGCTTTGTCGGGTTTAATTAAAATTCCTACACACGGCTAGTTCTTTCACTCAGGTTATTACCTCCCATGTGCTCTATTGCCTGCCTCGTCCAGCTCATTTCATTAGGAATCCATCTCTTGGTGAATGGATCCGTATTTAAGAGGCAAAACCTGGCCTGGGTTTGTGTCTGAATAGGTCTATTCATGTGTCCCCATGACATGACAGATGTCGCAAGGACACATTCTCAGTGCTTACAAGGATAAATCAGATTTCAGGTTAGAGATGCACCTGCCATGCATTTATTTCCATCGAAGCGAGGGTTTGCTTTGCTGTAGGAAATTAGAGCCGGGACGGAGGAGGAGATGGAGGTGAGTCTGACCTGCCCTGCGTTCAACACTGTCGGAGCTGTGAATGACACTGCTGAGCTCACTGCTGGGACCCATGTGCCCAGCCCAAGGACACCCAGTGCGTGGAGCTCTGTTTTACCCACCCCAGAGCCACGAAACACCTGCAGAGCTTTTCTCATCCTCCCTCCTTGGGAAACCAGACCTCACGTGGAAATGGCATTTGATGCTGCCTTCTCTGCTCTCAAACTCCTGGGGGTTCCCCATGGTGTCTCTCTGATCTGGCAGGTTCAAAGCAGGACGAGGGGATGAAGGACGAACCCTCCAGAAGAGGGGGAGATGAAGAAGAAGAGCAACAACCAGCTTGCAGAGGAACAATCTCTAGAAGAACAAGCAACAGAGAGGCTGAGCCACGGGCAGCGGTCCCACCAGTCAGCCATGGGGCTGGTGACAGGCACAACGTCACCCAGTCTTGCAGGCCACCAACCATGGGCTCCTGGAGGTGTTCGGCTGGTTCATGAGGCTCTTCAGCACACCCAAAGGGAACCTGACCATCGTGTGCTCCTCACCCTTCCAGAGGAGAGCCAAGCCACAGCTGTTGACTCCAGGTTTACGCAGCAGGAGGTTGTTGCCTCCTGCAGCCTCCTCAACATGCTGCAGAAGCCTGGGCTGATGTCCCCAGCCAGCACGGACACCCCCAGAGCCTCCAGCTTCCCTTCCAAAATGGCAAAATCCTCTTGTCATCCGCGAGGCCACACATCGGGCAGAAACACAGGATCAGAGAATTGTTTGGGTTGGAAAAGACCTTTAAGATCATCGAGTCCAACCATTAACCCAACAGTGACAAGTCAACCTCTAAACTATGTCCCTAAGAACCACATCTATGCCAAGACACCCCCAGACCCCAGCAGCCCCGTCCGTCCCTGTCCCCCCTCCACACACTCTCTGCTCACTCCCTTTGGCCATTCGCTGCTGGTTCCTATCCCATACATTCCCTTCCATTTACAGATATTGTCAGTTGAGAATCAGAGCTCAGATGTTTGTTATTTCTAATGTCATTCTGAGCCAAAATTTGAGGCAGCACTGTTTAGTCTTTCTCTCATCACTGCGGCAGAGCAGCTGAGTCAGCGTTCTGCACGGCCCAGCGTGGTGCATTCCCCACGGACAGATGGCAAACTCTTAACTCTTCCAGCAGCTCCTAGATATTTTTACTGCCTATTGCTTTTTCGCCCCTGTTTATTTGTTGAGCTGAAATAAGCAGAGCAATGGGAAAAAGAAATCTCCTGCAGAGCATTGCATCAGAAAGCAGATTCCCATAAGGATTCATTTCAGTGGAAACAGCAAGAACTTGGTTTTTTTGGCAGGGTGAACTCAGCAAGGGCTGAGCCCTGGATCCCCGGGCACAGCAGAGCTGATTTCCCATGCTGAGCACCCCCAGACTCTTCTTTGTTTTGCCCTCCCAGCACCTCTGCCCAAGCTCTATCCCAGCCTTCATGCCTGGTGCAGCTCCTGGCTTTGGAAGATCTTCCTTGTTTCCTCAAGAGCCCAAAAACACAAAGACAAGGAGAAGTTCTCCACACCTAGCCCTGTCCTTCCACAGGGATAGGGTCTGGCCACCAGAAATGGCCCTACAAGCAGCAGAGCACAGCACGGCACCAGTTCTGCAGCAAGCTGGTTTCTTTCCTCGTGTTGCTTTGCCTTTGTAGAAAGCATAAGAGAGCCTGCAGACTGCAGGGCACTTTCCTGGATGATAATGTAATGATTAACCTTGCTATTATTATTATTATTATTATTATTATTATTATTATTATTATTATTATTATTATTATTATTATTATTATGTGTCAGAAGAGCCAGGTCATCTTTGGCTCACCCTAATACCCTGAGCAGCAGAAGTGGCTCTTGTGACTGATGAATATTTCTTACTTAGTGCTCAAATCTGTGAACGAGGTGCTAATGCCAAGTAATATCCTGCAGCAAATTGTGCATTAAGAAGTCGGAGAACATTAGCAGAAATTTCCCTACTGTTTTCTCAGGAAAGGGAGGAGCTTTGACAGGCCCGGACAGAGCCCATTAAGCCTATTTCTCCTTTACCTAAGAGAGTAAAGCGGACATCCAGGGCCCTTTTAGTACAAAAGAGGTAAATGAGTCGAGAAACAATCAGAAGACTTTGTTGGTTCAGATAATCACTAATGATCCTTCAGGCATGGACCATCAGAAAGCCAAGAAAGCCCCATCCAAACCGTCTTGGGCTTGTTTGAGTTGTCCTGGCCATGTCACCCATAGCATCGCCTCAGCCCAGTGCTGTGGGGACGTTACGGGGGATCTGGGAACATCCAGGGGTTTCCCTGACTTCTGGGGTGGCGTTAACGCGGCCCGAAGTCAAGTTCTCTGACATGGGGATTGCGTCACCCACCCATGTCTCCCGGCAACTGTTATGAGCTGCAAAGCAAACTGCCCAGGGCCCAGCTGCTATTTTTAGCCCCACGGCCATGGGACCAATTCCCAGGAAAAACAAACACCTGACACTGCTTTTGCTGTGCCAGAGCTGAAACCCACTGAAAACACAGCAAAAGTGGAGAAATCCCAGCTGGGAGGATCTGGGGAATGAAGAAAGAGCCCAAATTTCCAGCAGTAAGGCTGTGTTACTGTTTCCACCCTTAAATCTCAGAGAAAACAATATGACCTTTCTGAATGGAACCTTTCACCAGGAGAAAACGGGAAGGATCAGAACAAGAGGTGCAGGCGTGACTCTTCTGCAGCCACATCAAAACCAGATTTTGTCCGGAGAGCTGCCGGGAACGTCGGCACACGGGGATGCACATCAGTGCCGGCACGGGGGAGCCGGGGATGAGCTGCTTTAGAAATAAGCTCTTCACATCTCACCACAAAAGTCCTGTTGATGCACACCTGCCTCGCTCCTGTCAGAAGAGAAAAAAGGAGCCGCTTTCATCCTTCTGTGTGAGTAGAGATGAGGCTGGAGCCCAGCATCAATAAATTAACGGAGAGAGAACTGCCTTTGCCTTTGAAGAGAGGCACTGCAGATCTCAGCAGGCCCATCGCAGCTTTCTGTTATTGCCTAAGCGAACACATTCAGCTGGCAAGGAAACGGCAAAGCCGGGCTCTGCCGACACCTTTCTGGGACACCACGGCAGCTCTGCTCCCATTCTGCCGTGTCCCCTTTGCAATGAGCTGCCTTGTGGCTGATCCCAAGCTGTTCTGCAGCACATCACGTTGGTAGAAACAACCACAGGAGCCCAGCCAGCTCCAAGCCCTCCATCGTTTCATTAATGCCCATCATTAGTGCAGCAAGCCCCTGCGGACAGCACAGACCCTGGGGCACAGCACAGAACCCATCTTCCCAGCCCCGCTGCCTTCACAGGAGCTGCCTCTCATGGCCAGGCCTCATTTAGCGGCTTATTTACCCTCTGGGTTGTTTATTTGCACTCGAAATCCCATTCATTTGCAGGTGCACCCCATGCCTGGGCTGGCAGGGATGCAGTAGCAGCCCCTGATGGCCCTGCATCTCCCAGTCTGATGACCAGGTACCACTGGGCAGAGCTGGGCATCCTTTGAGCCAAGTCCCAGACACGGCTCTGAGGAAATACTTTGCCTTGTCTTTCCCGGCTCACAAGCGAGACGTTCTCCCATTTGTGTGAGTTAATAGGACCTTAGCTCAAATGCCAGCAGCATGATCATCCAGGGATGGGGAGAAGAGGAACAAAGAAAGCTGCCTCCATCCCCAGAAGCTTGAAATTAAGAAACAAAATCCGCAATGAACGGGAGCATACACCTGAGTGGCACCAAGATGCAAGCAGGAGAGGTGGGAAAGAGAAGCCTGAAGCAGTATCCGAGTGGATGCAAGATGGCCCACAGTGAGATTGTTGAGGCAAAAAAAATAAAGGGATATTGCAGCAAGTGTAGGGGGGTGTGATGAAAGAGCGGGTGGGAGGTTTAGCTTTAGGAAAGGCTGTGTCTTAGTAGGGTTGCGCAAGCCCTTGAGGTGGCCGGGATATGAAGACATGGGAGGAGGCGAGAGCCAGCGCTCAGAGTCTCACAGAGGAGCAGCGTCCCAGCCTCGCTGAGCTCAGGGAAACGCTGAGCTGAGAAGGAGAGGTTAAAAACCCTGGTTTTGTCACATTGTGCTGGAGCGGGTGGCGAGACATTCATGAGATGTCAGAGAGCTCCTCTGAGATGTGAATTTGGACAGGGAGAGGAAAGCCCGGAGCAGGGACACATGCCTCTGAGTCATCACCATAGAGATGGTATTTGAGTGTCGCTGCAACGAGATTACCCAGAGACATAGCAAAGGAGAAAGGACACGGCTCCGTGAACTCCTGTGGCAAATGAGCCCCCGACAACAGCTCGGCCATTAGCCACCGAGGGGGAAAATGGGCCCAAACCAGGGGACACTGTGGGCAAGGCTCAGAGCCAGACCACAGCCACCAGAGCATGACCTGGGCCTTCTTCAGATGGTGTCCCTCTCTTCTCCGTTGGCCACACAGGAAATTTAGGTCCCCAAACCAGTAGACACGGAACTCCAGCACTTCAAAACGGACAGAGCTGAGCTCCAGTCCTTCCTCTGCAGGCCAGGGGGAACCTCATGCTCACACCCCATGAGGGAGACACAGGGACAAGTCCCAGGACAGTGACGTGGGGACAGGGCGAGGGGGCAAGAGGGACCTCAGAGCAGTGAGGTGACACAGCAGCTCCATCGCCACTTGGTTGGGACCAGAAACTCCCACATGGAGTAGAGCTGGTGGAGAGACCAAGAGCTCTTGGTCTGCTCCTCTACCCTGCCTCCCTGATCTCCAGGACCTGGAAGAGCTAGGGGTAGGAAGAAGGGTGCCCATGGCACCCTGGGCATGGCACCCCAGCATTTTGCCCCCAGGCTTTGTGCCCCGAGCTGTGGTGAGTCCTGGGGAGCCTGACCAGAAGGTGGCAGGCTCAACTCATCCACAGAGGACGGCTCTTCTGCAGGAGGGTCTGGCCTGGGGACAAAATTGCTGGTAAAGCAGTTCTAACCCATCACCTCAAAAGGAAGCCAGAGCATCAAAGTGCTGGAGGAAGAGGAGAAAAAGAGACTGTTTGAGCTTCTCTGAAAAGCAACCACAACCTGGGAGAGCAGCTTCTGCAATCAAGGGTGATGTGTCTCAGGGACGCAGCTGCACTCGAGGCCGGGGATGGCATGGGGACAACGGCCAGGCTGGTGTTGTCAGAATCGCAGGACACTGCTTCTCTCTGCTCCCGTTTCAGATAAATAACATGAATCAACGGAGAGGAGGAATATGTCTGCGTTTCCAGCCGCCCCTCCCCACCTCTGGCGTTCTGGTCCCTGGGAGAGCATTTGAAAAATCGCAACCGCTATAATTAGAAGTAACACTCACTTTCCAAGAGGAAACTGTGCAAAAGGTTGACTTCCTCTTTAATGCCATTTCAACTCGTTAACAGCTACGTATCTGCAGCTCCAATGGTGAGAGGATGTGCTGAGCAGCTGCCTGGATTGCTAACAAGAAATAAAGAGTTTCCTCCCACTTTGATGGGGACGACTCACTCCAGGAGAAAGACGCCAGGTACTAAGATGCAGAGGAGGTTGTGATATTCTGTTCCCTCCCCTTGCAAAGAGCAGAATTCCTGCATCTGCAGTTATCTCGTCACTATTATGCATTGCTCCCCCAAAGCTAATTAACACACAGCAGTGCCTTGGGACCGCCAAAGACATGGGGAACTTCATTGCTGGCGCTTCCAACACAGCCACAAGTCACAAGCAAGCTCCTTGTGATTCCATACAAGGAAATATTCACAACATACAATAAAAATAGCCTCCATCACTACACATTATAATCGCATCAGGGAGTTTCCAATCTCTGCAGTAATAGATGATGCCCTCCTCCTCGCCAAGGCATTCACCCCGAGCACTCTGCAAACACCGATTAACCCTCCCGACATCCATGGGTGGGCACAGACCACGGGCAGCAAAAAAAGCACGGCAGGGAGGCAGCAGCAAAGCCTAGACAGTAATGAACATTTTCTCCAATAATCTCAGCAAAAACAGGCATGTTTACAGTGCATCTTGCCCTTTCCAGCCTTTCTGAGACCTTAAGGACGAAAGAAACTGCTACATTTTCTCTGTGGGTTCCCCCTTCAGTTATTTTTGTGCTTAGTCCAGGAATTTGTGATGGATAAATCACCTCCAGAAAACCAGTCAGCCTTCACTCGGAATTAACAAGAGGTGAAGAAATTCCCCATTCCCCTTGGCAAAGTACTCCAGTGGTTAAATCTCTCACTATTCAAAAATTTGCCGTATTTCTTATTTGAACTCATTTGTATTTTGCATCCAGATGTTGGTCCTCACTAACCCCTACACCTTACAGAGCTACTTAACTCCTGCAAAATGTTATTCAGGGACCACAATCAAATCCTTTTGATGAGCTAAAGGCAAAGGGCACTTTCATCTCTCCTTGCAGAAAAGACCCCAGAGCAGTCACTGGAAATGCTCTTCTGGTCACAGCAGCTCACAATGACGGAGTCTTGGGAATTTCTGCATGAACTTTCTCACTCAGACTCCCCAGCCCCTCATTAAATTCACCAAAAAACCTTCAGGCTCTCCTTCAAACCACCACTGACACGAAGGGCATTTCAGCAGTTGGCCCCAAGATGGTTTGCTGAAGAAAGAACTGGGCACAGCTCATTTATCTACAAAAATCCTGCAAAAATAATTTTCCCGAACTTTTTCAGACAAGTAAATCCAGCCTCAGAAGCCAGATGTGCCATTCCCATGTCATTTGTTGCCTTTGACCCCCACTGTAATGCCAGAATTAGATGTGTGTGTGTCAGCCCAAGCTGCCGATTCCTCCTGTCTCCCCCGAAAAAACATCTGCAATGGCATGAGCGGGTTTCTGTGGAAGCCGTGGCTCCCATACAAGGCCAGCAAAGGACAGCTGGAAAGGCTTGACCAAGTAAGAGATTTATTTGGCTGAGCATCACTTAATTCTCTACAACTAGGGGAAGACAAAACGCAATCAGGTCACCTAAAAAAAGCAAAATATCATCTTGTGTTGCTTGTTTCCAAAGGGCGTGTGAGTTTCTGCAAATGTCACGCTCACCCCCAGACAAATAGAGAAGAAACTTTGTCCAGGGGTAGGTTAAACGTCTTCCCTTCTCTCACTCACTTGGGAGGGAAGAGTGTGTTGGAGGGAGAAGGTCCTGCACCAAATCTGCAGGTGATTCTGGTCCCCGGGGAAGCTCAGGTCACTCCACACATGCCTGCACAGACCTGGCCTTGTAGTGTTTGGAAAGAGAAAAGGCGATTGCACATGTCAGGCAGATTAGGAGGTGATAGGCAGGCAGGCAGGCAGGCGGGCAGGCTGCCTTTTAAATAGTCTTCATATTTTTCCCATGACATCTGTCTGCAAGAGTTTAAATCATGATTCTTACTTACAGCTTTGAAAGGATTTAAAATGCTTAAATCCCTGTTAAAAACTAAACTACTAAAGCTTGGCCGGATACTGCATTTTTTAATTCACAATGAAAGCAGCGTGCTGGATTTTAAGGGCTGCTGAGCTCTCATGGAAATACCCTGCAAACACTGAGCTCCTCCTTATGCTCAACCTGCTACAAAAGCGGTTCGGTGCCAAATTTGGATCCTGGCTCCATCAGAGAGTTGTGCTGAGGTGAGTCCAACAAAACTCCCCCCTCCTTCTGTTTGCCCCTGAGGGTGGTGAGAGCCTGGCCCAGGTTGGCCAGAGAGGTGGTGGATGAACCATCCCTGGAGACATCCCAGGCCAGGCTGGACGGGGCTCCGAGCAACCTGAGCTGGTGAAGATGTCCCTGCTCATGGCAGGGGGGGCACTGCGGGAGTTTGAAGGTCCCTTCAACCCAAACCGTTCAGTGATTCTGGGTGAGAGACCTGAGTCTTGATGTGAAGTTTGTCCTGTTTCAAGACACTACACAAGCGTTAACTTTGATGGGAAGAGCCCAGATGCCAGCAGGGACATGGGAAAAATAATTTAGCTGCCTCTCAGCCCAGTGAGTGCAGGGAGAGACAAGCCCCAGAGCTAAATGCTTTCAGCAGGACAAGCTGCTGCCCCACCAAGCGAAACAGCCGTATATCCTGGGTCCGGAAGGTCTCAATCTGGAGGGGCTGGAGAGGGACCCGCAGGCACCCAGACACAAGGGAACATCGCAGGCAAGGTGGGTTCCCAAGAGCACTGCCAGCTCAAGCCTTTGGAAAAGCCCATTTGTAGAATAAACCACAGATGATAAAGTCCCAGGGGAGACCTTCAGTTCCCATTACCCTTTATTTATTCTCCTCGTTAAGATAGTCAGTTTAACTTCCACCTTCCCATGCTGTCTGCAGGAACCACCCTGCTGGCAGGCAAGCCCCAAACTTCCCAGTTTCTGCCCAAAAACTGAAGCATGGCCAGAGCACGAGCAGGCACATCACCCTAGCAGCTCCGAGACCTTCACCCACGGTCTGTGCTCCTGCCCTTCATGGGCTGCACTCTGCGAGAGGAACCTCCATTCCGCTTTGTGTAAAACTGGGCAATTACAGAGATGGATCTGCCAAGGAGGGTGACAAAAGGGACAGGGATCCACCCCCAGCAGCAGCAGAGCCCTGAGTGACACACGGGGACACTCTTGCCATGGGGACATCACACCATCACTGCCAGATGCGGTGCCTGTTCCCCATCCTGCCTGCAGCTGGATCTCATCGCCTGCGAAAAGCTTCTGACTATTCTGTTTATTCTGCTAAAGCCCATAATCATTCTGCTAATTGTTTGGGTTTGGTTTGGTTTTTTTTTTAGCAAGCTCTTTATTTTTGTGAGCCCATGTGCTGCGCTCCCTCTGCTGGCAGGCTCGCTTGGGCTGGAGGAGCTGCTGGGGAAGGGAAAAACCAAATCCCCGCTCTGACCGCCTGCAAAAAAGTCACATCATAAACCCTTCCCAGGCCCTGGCTTTGCTAAACATGAGTGTTAAGACCTGAGAGTGGCATTGGTCTGCCAGCTTTATTCTTCGTGGCCTGTTGTGCTGAGTCTTGTCAAGAAAAAGAAATGGGTGGCTTGGTAAAACTAAAAATCTTCGTTTTAGATGGAGCAGCTCTCGCACTTGAAAGTCATGTTCGCAGCAAAGCGATGGGCTTGCGTGGCTGATGATGGATTTGAGCTGTGCTGGTCAAAGCAAGACCCTCAGCAGGAGTAATTGCACCCATGACAAATCATGAGCAAAAACGTGAAAGCAGATCATAAAAATCTTGATTATAGAAAACCTCCTAAAGGGCAGGAAGCATCTCCCAAGGAGAAACAAGGGGACGCTTCAGAAAGCGCTTTCCCAAGCCCTGTGCCAGGAAACACGCTCTGCAGCAGAATTTCAATGGCATGTTCCATCTCCTCTGACTTCAGGCTGCATTCTTGTTTAGTGCGTGTGACAAACAAGCATTAAACATGCCACGACACAGCACAGACGGCTCATCGCCACTGTGAGCCATGGCTGCGACACCTTCGCCCTTCTCTGTCCCATCGTGCAGCAACACGTAAGGGAAGTATTAAAAACCTGACTGGGGGACTGCCCAATATTTGGGAGGTGGAGCAGGACCTGGAGGTCAAACTCCTCCTCTGGAATCAATCAGCTTTAGACTCTCCTAAAAATTCACCGAACCATTTTGGTTGGAAAAGACCCTCAAGATGATTGAGTCCAACTGTTCCCCCACCCGTGGCACTGCCCCATGTCCCTGAGAACCTCATCTCCGCGTCTGTTCAACCCCTCCAGGGACGGTGACTCCACCACTGCCCTGGGCAGCCTGTTCCAATGCCCGACAGCCCTTTGGGGAAGAAATTGTTCCCAAGGTCCAACTTCAACCTCCCCTGGTGCAACTTGAGGCCGTTTTTTTTTGCCCCATCTCCCCTCAGCTCCTGTTCTCCAGGCTGAACCCCCCACCTCCCTCAGCCGCTCCCTATCAATAACCCCACAATATCCTGTTTTCCCATCAGGTCCTTATTTTCTTTGATAACTTGAGCAAAGCCCAGTGCGAGAAAATCCCTTTAGCTTCAGAGAGCGTTTCCCACACACGCATCTGCCACCAAGAGCCACGCAGCCGCCTCTGCGGTCTGGAAAGGCGGTGATGGGATTAATCCCGGGGTCTTGCCACATTTACTGTGCTACTTTCATCATCAGAGCAGCAGAGAAATCTTCTGATGGCCGTTAGTATAAGCCAGCAGTCATTAACCAAAGCGTCGGGGAGTTTTTCATCAACCCTATTCAGCAGGAAAGTCAGGAAATGGTAAAGGGCGCTCTTAAAAACAGCCAAATAAAAGCAAAGCCATCCCCCCAATATAGATACTTTCTTGCTGAAATTATTAATGAACATCGCACATTGCGTCAATCTCTGAAGGTCAAAGCAATCTTTTTCCCTAGTGCAAGCTCTTAAAGAAGTTTTGTTGTTTTTTCTTCTTTTTTTTTGAGCTGCATTTTATGCCTAGATGTGCTTCTTTAATGAGTGTGATTTTACATCTGCTCAGGTAAAACGGGTTGTTGTGCATTTGTTTCCTTCCATGGTTTTATTATACCTATTTGGCTGACGACGCCCAGCCAATAAAAATTATAGAAGCTGTGAAATAAAAATGGAGCTCCTGAAAGTATTTGTCTTCATAATTAGATATATATATATAAAACAAGTATACGAAGCAGCGTGCTTCAGTACCTGTTTACTGAGACTTCACTGTATGCCTTAATAAAAAAAAGCACTTAACTAACATTAAAAAAACCTTAATTTTTCTGCTAGATAAGCCATCTGCTTCCAACAGGGAAAACCAAGATGGCTGTGAAGTGCCCAAAGGGACAAAAAACCTGCTCCAGAGCCTCTGAATAACAGCATCTCACGGCTGGGACACGGAACAGGGCACCAGGAATAATAAAGACAGCCCAGGCCTGCAAGCAGCAGCGGCCGGTGGAAACCTCTCTAAAAAACTCCAGCGCACAGTAAATTAAATCACACAAAGTGGCTCGTATCTCTGCTGGCAATGAGAGGGCAGCCGAGAGAGTGATAGATGAGGAAAATTCAAATGAGTTTGTCTGTGAAAATAACAATAATCGTGAAATATTATTGCTGCAAAATGCTGAGAGGCCTGACGCTGAGGCCTGCACAGCATGGAGGGGCGGCCTGCCGTGCCCCGGCCCAAAATGTTCATTATTGTTATTATCAAGAACACGATAAGGGCTCCAGGGGAGCTCAAAGGGGCAGCCCAGGGGGGAGCAAGCACCACAGAGGGTGAGAGCCAGGGCAGGCCTCACCCCTCCACCTGCCGCCATTTCCCCCCGCCCCTAGCAACCGCCCCTAGCAACCGCCCCTTAGCAACGCCGGGGCACGCCCCCTCCCCGGCCACGCCTCTGCCGGGTAACCACGCCCCCTCAGCCACGCCCCTCCAGTCAGCGTCGCGGACTCCGTGGGGCCGGCCGCTGTCACGTGGCCGCGTTGCCTAGCAGCGCCGTAGCCATGGCAACGCCCGTACACAACGGCCGGTGGCGGAGGCGGGAAGGGGGACGGACGGTAAGAGCGGCCGCCGGGGGCCGGGGGGGGACCCACACTTCCAGCCAGCCTTGGGGGGGTCCGGCTGGTGGGACAGAGGCCACGGGGAGCGGGGGGAAGTGAGGAGGGAAAACCCTGACAGAAAATAACCCCCTGGGGCCAGGGACGGCCCCACTTCACCCTGCCGAGCACTGTGGAGGGCTGGCCAGGAAGGTGCTAGAGCTGTCACCCTGTCTAGACCTCAAAGGAAACCCCAAATCTGTGTGTGGGGAGCCACGACGGGCCGTGCTGTGCCGGCTGCCATGGAGCTGAGTGAGAGCTGCCACCCCGGGGTGCTAAGGAGGGTGTCGCTGTGCTGTGGTCTGGGTACGATGCTAACAGGGTGACAGGTCCTGTCCCCACAAACGAGCTTCCTTTTTGTCTCTGTTTACAAAACTGTACTGTCTACATAATGGTGGGCAACAGCCTCTGCAGTTGTGCAGCATTCCAGCCCAACCCTGGCAGCACAGAGAGGTCCCCACGCTGCCTTTTCCCAAGACACTGAACTGCGGGATACCAGGATTTAAAAGGTAATTCCCCAAAGTTTGAACCAGGCCGTGTTCCTCCAGCTGTGATGTCTCCCAGGGCCTCCTGGGGAAAAAAAAATAATTAAAACATATATATATATATCAGGCCTGTTTCTTCAGTGTCCGTGGTGTTTGAACCCAAACATCTGCTCTTGGGATTGTTCTCAGGCAGAATTTGCATTGTCTGAGTCAACATACAGGCCTGCGCTTGGCTCCAGCAATGTGTTAGTTACTGAGGTTTTCTAAAGAGCTTTGCTGGGTTGTTTTGGGGGTTTTTTGAGTCTTATAATGTTTTATTTAGGAGATGTACTTACTATAACAGATTCTTGAGATAGAAGGAGCTTTGTGCTGTCAAGAGCAACACCACAAAAATCAGATTTCTGCAGCTTTCTTCTCGTACCCTATTCCCTTTGTATTATTGTAATTACATAATGTTAAAAGAACCTAAAGCAGAAGATGTAGGAAGACACAATCTCTGCTCCCAAAACCTACTGTTCCACATTACAGGAACAACAGTGAGTGACAGGTGGCAAATGACAGGCCAGGGGGAAGGCTAAAAGAGATCTCTAATTCTATCAATTTAATGAGTTCTTTCCTTATCAGCTTCAGCCCTTGTCCAGATCTCCTAAGTGGCTTTTCTTAGAGATCGAATGACTACAAATTACGAATTAGCGTGAAGGCAGCCCCTTTTGTTACACAGCTGACCAGGTTTTCGATGGTTCACTCTCTAAAGCGCTGAGCTGTTTTCAAAGCCTGGCTGCTGAGCTTTTCTGAGTATCAGAGCCAGACTGTGAGGCCACGGGGCTTCCACCCCCCTGGGCAATGCCCAGGGCCTCACGGGGTCCATCATTTTCACCCCGAGACTTCCCTGGGGTGGGAAACCAGCTGAGAGAGCTGATCCAGCCACGATGCTCCGCCGGTGTTCAGGTCAAACTCTTGTGGTCGCATCCACAGCGAAGCGTCAGCAGCCCAGACTGTCTTGGGAAGTACTTTGCACTGGCCTAGGAAATGCGACACACTGCTTTGGGGGAAATCCATCTTTCCTGCATTTGCAAAAGTGTTTTCCACCCACTCCAAGACAATTTTCCCTCTCCTCTGCCCAGGGAATGGATCTAGCTCAGGAAAAGCATCTGTGCGGGGAGCTTACCCAGATCTTCCTGCTCCGGGGCTCTTTGATAACTCAAAGTGGTGTAGAACAAGCTCCTCACCTGTCTCATCTCTACCACTGTGAAAACCACCGTTGTTTTACCTTGGACCACACGAATATCAGGGGCTGACCTCATCTTGAGAAAATGGATAAGCACTAAACCTCAGCGTGCAAACTAAACCTCAACGTGCAACGTTTTATAGACCTTTAAGCCACATGAAGGCTGCTTCCATCAGCAAAGAGAAACCTCGAAACTAAAAAGCCAAACTGCAGGTGGACCTTGTTTATTAGGCAAGGGTACTTTTTGGTTTTTTCAGCAGATTTGAAATTGAGTTGTGTTTTATAAATCACAGATGTAAATTTTTACTATATTGATTCCTATTTGTCCATACTATTTTCTTAGTGATGCAAAAGCTTCTCCTCTCGAAGTTCTTAAGATGTTTTTTGCTTTGCTATGGAAGTCAGGAAATGGAGCCACATTTTGCATGGAAGACAAAGGCACACAGCATATTTCCCATGCGTGAGGACGGGTCGGGCAGGTGCTGCTGGAGCAAGGGGCCTTTGGAGCCACACGACTCATCCCTGTGATGTTTAGGTGACACGCAGCAGGAAAATATATTCCGGTGTTGTAGCAGGAGTTGACAGAATTGATGCATTACTGCATTTCGAGAGCTAAGAGACACAAACAGGCAGTGATATCTGCACTGGCTCTGATTACATTCAGCACTGTGGAGTCAGTCTCCTGAATTTCTGCTTGCAAGGAATAAATAGCATGGAGGTGAAAGCCTGTATTTTGTTATAGGCTCACTAATAAAGTGTTTTAATGAACCATTTAAGAGTGAGCCTTATGAATAACTATTTTACTCCGAATTTGGATTTAAGGGCACCGACAAAAATTTAAGATGTTTCAATTTTGTGTAGCTACTGACCTGAACTTAACTGCTTAAAAGCTATATAGATCAACTGAAAATAATCATTCCCTAGACAGTAGAAGCAGCACAGACATGGGCTTCTTGCAGAAACACACAGGCACCTTCACTGAAAGTATGCCAAATATATATATATATGCACACACGAACGTGTACACAAATTCTGTAGGTGCGTCCCTATGCGTTATTTGTATGCATGGTTATTTTTAAGTGCATTCAAGACTGTAGCAAACGCCTAGCTAGAACTGAAACTCCTTTTGTTTGCAGGTAGAGGCGACGCACACGCTATCGCAGCGATCACGCCAGGCTGGGCACACACCGCCTTAGAAACCGCCTCGTGCAACTTGTGTTGAGGCAATTATTGTGCTGGAGCCTTTGAACCTCTTCGCCACATCAAGAGCGAAAGGAAAATAACCCGCCAAGGACCTCAATAAACATGGATTATCTTGTTTACTGTAACTGCTTAAAAATGGCAAAGGCAGCCTCAAGTTCTGCAGAAGTCAAGCGCTTCGCCCTGTTGCTATAATAAGCCCTTCTCATGCGTTGCTGGCTTCCCACATGATACATCGTGAGTCAAACGGGCCCCAGAGGAGGTGGAACCTTCACCAAACAGCTCCGTAACTCTTCAAAAAGAGTTTCAGTTCCTGAACAGGTTTTGTAACAACAACCGCCCCGAAGCGAGAGATTACGAGACGGTTTGGCCGCCTTCAGTCACGAGCCGCAGCAGCTTCGAGTGGAGCTCCCCGGGTTGTTGAGCGAGGTGCGTGCGGCTCCGCCGGCCGAGAAAGCAGAACCAGTTCATGGTATATTAAACCATAATAAACGGATAGGAAGACATACACTAAGACGCATCCGACATCCCCTGGCAGAGTCCAATGTCATCCTTCAAACCGCTTCCTCCTCCTCGGCAGCGCCGTCCCGCATGATTTCCTGCGCCGGTTTGTGAGAGCAGCACAAACAAATGATTCCTCATTTATAGAAAGACATTTTCTGTCTTCAGCAGCTTTTCTTTTAAATCTACTCACAACCCCCCTCTTTAAAGCAGTTCTCTAACAGGTTTTCCTTTTTTCTTTCCTTTTTTTCCCCCTGGAATTCAAATTCTCTCTACAGTAAAAATCCTTTTCCTGGCTTTTTGTTGTTGGCGTTGTTTGTTGTTTTAATACAATTGTTAACAAAGAAACCCCAAAATTCACTATTTCTGTTACAAAATATATTTTCTGAGATACAGCATAGCACAGTTTTCACCACATGCACAAGACCCAATTTTTCTCTTAAATCACTTAGCGATCTTAGTAACTACAACCATCTTGGGCTTAACTTCCAAAAGAAATTAATTTCCTTTCCATCCTCGTCCAAAATCCATTGCGAAGAGCAAATGTATTCGGAGTAATTTGCATGCACCATCCCTATTATTGTTAGGATACCGCTCCCTCTCATGAGTAAAGCTGCTTACTCAATGCTTAAGGCCAAACTCTAACACTGCTTCGACCGATCCTAAATTGAGATAAGTTGGCAGCTTCTGGCAGCTCCTAAAACTGAGCTTTGGCAGAAATTTAACCTCCTTTACACTCAATTCGATTTTTTTAGCCTCATTTAAGCTGCCACCCACCTCCCATTGTGTGTTATAAACCCTCCAAACACCCTAAACTTTCTTCTTTTGTATTAATATGTAAATTAAATCAATTTACCTTCCTGGTAGTCATGTTCATCAGGGTACAAATCAGTCTCAGGAGAGCCCAGCTGAGACAGACTGCTCAGGCTCCACCATATCAACATGTTATTCTCCGTGTCTTATTGGCTTGTCTGCTTAGAGTCAAACCAATTTACTCAATCTCTTGTGTTATTAAGAACATTGTCAATAAATAAACCCGAGGATCGGTGTGGCATAGACACAGTCAAAGGCTTGTCAGCGCCGTGGGGACAAAAAGCGTTTGTTGCTCCTGACCAAGAGCATTTCCTGCAATCAGAATAGTTCCTGGTTACCACGGGCTGCCACATATTTATGCACAAATTCCAGTTTCTGAGAACTAAACGGGTCTGCCTGGGGTTGCCCTTTGCATGAAAGGGGACAGGTTTGGTTCAAACAGCTCGGTGAAAAACAATCTCGTCTCCTGCAGTTCGCCCGTGGATTTGTACCCATTCTCCTTGGCTCTTTCAGCTCGGGCTCTCACCACATTTCAGCCATAATATCTGTGTTTAATCCACCTTTAGTATAATTTTCACCTGCAGCTATCGGCCACCTTGTGTTAATCTGCATGTTTTACACTGAGGGCTGAAACCAGGAGATAGACTTCAGGTTTTATTCTCGAATACTGGTGTGACTCCAAGGAACCCGTTTCAGTAGCAACGAGCTAAACTCAACAGTAGTTTCGATTTTACACAGGCTGTTTTCAGAACTTGTTGACCTCATCCTGCCTGTCTGGGCTTCTCTGGCGTGCCAGCATCCTGAACGCCAGACCCCGGGTTGGTGCGGCTGGCCTTTCTTCGAGAGCTGTGGTTTCTCGCCGTCGGGTTCTGCCCGGCGCTCCCCGGCTGCAGGGACACGTCAGCAGCAGCAAGGGAGGAGCGCGAGAACTCCCCGAGTCCCCGTTTGCAATATTTAGTCAGCTAATTACCCTTTGTGGCCTCAGTAAAATGTGGATTGTGCTACTTGGGATCTTCCCAGGCCTTTTATATGGATCAGCTGGTTAAGGTATGTGGAAGGGCTGTCGGGCATTGGAACAGGCTGCCCAGGGCAGTGGTGGAGTCACCATCCCTGGAGGGGTTTAAAAGGCGTTTAGACGAGGTTCTTAGGGACACGGTTTAGTGCTGGAGTTAGGTTAGGTTATGGCTGGACTCGATGATCCTGACGGTCTCTTCCAACCAAAATGATTCTACAAGGTTAAAAACATATACGGTACTTTCCGAACAACAGATGCATTGGGATTTCTTGATTCAATGCCCAGTGGCTTGTACCTTCTCCATCACTTTCAGCCAGCAGTAACCAGCACGCACAAGGCAGTATCAAGCATCTTTGCGCTTTTTCTACTTGACAAGGTCATGAAAGCCTTTTGTGGCTCTGAGTCACGCCGTCCGCTGCTGCAGCAGCTGGGACACGGCCACCAGTGACCTCGGCGTTTGGACTGGGACTGAACCGCCGTTCCAGGAACGCTGCCTGACCCGGCTTCCCCACCAGCGTCTGGCCGCCTGGTTCCTTCCTTACATTTCGGTTTTCACTTTGTAGGAAACAATTACCTTGCCAATATAACAGGCCCACGCAGGATCTCTCAGCAAAGCATAATGTAATAACGATTTTGCAAGATCGGCTGTTCTACAGAAAGGCAGGCACACGGAATAGGGCAAAAAGCCCCTGCTTATATCCCCCCCAAATCCTGGCGGCAATTCCTCTCCCCTGCTCCCCAGGGGCTGGTACTGCAGGGTTTACAGACCACCCAACACCTGCCTCAGTTTACCCGTCTCATTCATCTAATTCCAACAATCCCCTCCCCTCACTGATTTATTTAAAATATGGATTCCTGTCTCTTTGGTTACCCTTCCCCCTAGCTTAACTTTTAAAATACAGTAATCAGTTTGCATTCCGGGATTAGTTCTAAGAGACTTTGTTTTACACTAAGGATCCAGACTGATGTCTCTCGGTCCTTCCCCCCTGCTGGGGTCAGGTGCCAGATCAGCTGTAAAAACAACATTCCTTCATTAAATGTTCCTTACAACTTTCCCTGTGATCCCTGAATCTTCCTGTCACTTGTGTTTCTGCTGCAGGTTTCGTTCTTTAATCAACTGAATTGGACTTTGGATCTCACGGAGCGGCAGGGACTGAGCGCACCCTGGTTGTAACGGCTCATCTGTCTCCGGTGAAGCTGCACAGGGCTCGGCCAGGGGAGCTTTGGGCTCATCCAAACACGCTACACTCCAGTGACACCTGAACTAAAAATAGTCCTGCTGGAAAACAGAGGGGACAACCTGACCCCACAGTTGGCAGTCTTAGCACAACAGCAGTGATATGTAATTGTCTGCATATTTCTAAACTACACTCGAGAGCAGCTTCCAAGTAGAGATGCACGCATGGCCCTTACAGGAGAAAGGGCTCCTTGGGTTGTCCCGGCCGCATCCCAAATACAGACTATGAATGGTTTATTGCAGCTCAACTACCTGCAAAAGCTCTCGACTGGACCAGACCAGACTCTTTTCCCTGATCACAGAGGATTTGAACCAAACAGCAAAGCTCTGAAGAACCCTGATGAAATCAGACTGGGCGATGCCCTGTGCAGTGGTAGAAATCCCAGCGCAGGTCATGGCCCTGCATTATTAGGCAGTGAACAGATGTCCTGCAACCGAGGTGACGAACAGAGAAAGTATGAGAAATGACAAAGATTTGAGTTTGCTAAGGTTAAAAGACATTTCAGCATCAAAGCCACAAGCAAGCTGCATATCTTCTGAGCCTGAAGGCGATACTTGTGTTCAACAGCCAGGCTAAAGAAACTATTGGTACCATAAATTAGTACTAAAGTCAGTGAGATCTCTTCTAACCACTGTAGAACCAGGAGTAGCAGGAAATAAAAGTACATTTCTTTTTTCTCAGTGTGTTCAAGTTTCTCCACTATTTTTCACGGCGGGGCACCCTGTGCTGTGAAATGGCGTTAAACTGAGGGAAAACATTTCAACAGATATCATAGGCATTTGCACATGGCAAAATTCTCTTGCCTTACATCAGAGAAGGCATGAAATTCACAGGGGAAGTTTTTACCGCAATTCTGTTCTCCTTTATACCATGTTTGAGCAGTACTAGGTCATTTAGCAGGACAAATTCAGTCCAGATCATGCCTGAGCACACAATTACGTTTCTGTTGAGTTAGCCAGAGCACATAATATAGCATTTATGCTGGCTTTATGCTGGCAGCAGGAAGAAAGACAATATCTAATCTGGCACAAAGCCTACCAATACAGACTTAATGTCATAACTTTCTGAGCAATTTTGAATGGGATCCATGCTTTGGGTTGTGTGGTCTAGCACTGTGTGTCCAGGAGCCCTAGAGCCATATTTCCTGTATCATCAACCTATGACCATTTTTTGCAGCATTTAAAGTGTCTGTTTCCCTATAAAATTTCTTCTTATTATGCCTCCTCACACGAGCCCCTTGTCCCGTTTGAGGTTCTTGTTGCAGTCCATTATAGCGCTGTGCTGTATGTGACTTATATTCAGGATCTCGCTCACAACAGCCTTTCACTGTTGCTCCCAAGGTCCTGCAGAACTGTGCGTGCAGGTAATTGTGTGTAAATTCTGCAATACAAATATCACAGCTATTTGTTCGGGTGCCCGCTCGCTGCCGTTCGCTTGCGCGGTTACTAGAACGTTGCCGGTGCAGCCATGGGAACTGTCGGCGCCCATCTCTCAATCCATCTTTCTAACGCTCATTAGCAGCATCTGATTTCCAAAGGGCCCCGCGCTTCTGCGTGTCTCCATAGCACAGAGCTGGGGTTGGAAGAGGCTCTGCTTGCTCTCATTCACGGAAGGGGCTGTTTTCTAAGAAAACCGACAGTGTCAGGCTGTCATTCACTGAGGAGCTCAGAAGAATCTGTCCTCTGAGCTGTTTTACCTGCTGACACTTCTCACCCCATCCGTTTTACCAAAGTAATCCTTCTCATTTACAGCTCCAGCCTGGAGTTTCTTTGTGTAGGCTTTGGGAGAAAACCCGTTCTGGAAAAGTTGCTTATTTTAGAACCCACAGCTTCAAGGAAGATATTTTTCCCTAATCCTAAACTACATGATATCATACTTGGCTAGCGCTGTAACCATGGTACTGAAGTTATTTATGACTCTGAAATTAATGCTATAGTTAGCAACACTGGAACAAGGTTTCTTCTATGCTACTGTCCAAGGGCCTCCCTCCCCCAGCCCGGGGCTGCACTGGAAAGCAAGACCGAGCGTCTCCAGAGGGTCTTTAATTTGCAATAAACAACATCAGCCTTTGCTGATCTCCAAAACTTGGCAACACCCAAGTGGAGATGCACAAAGATGCATCTCCTAAGCAAAACAAAGCACTTGGCTCTGTTTTTATTGATCTTATTGCTGTTAGGAGATTTGTTTGGGTTTTGTTTATTTGAGTTCTTAAAGTCAATGTGAATTTCTGTGGAAGGCGGCAGAACTCCAGCGGTCAGAGCCAGGACTGGCAGGAGGGAGAGCTCTGTTCTGTGCTACAGCATCAGCTCCAGCATCAGGCTCATGCCACTACCAGGCTTCCATTTGATATAACAATCTGACTTCTTATCAGTTCTGCTACCTGAATTTTCATTTTTATGCTGCTTTCGAACACCAGTTGACACAGCAGTCTGATTCTGCTCACGCCAGGAATGCACCCGAGGAGCCAAATCTTTACCCCTGGTTTAGGGCTTTTCAGATACTCTGGCCTTGAGCCCAACCTGATTTACTGCTCAAGCTGATGGAAGAAAGTCTCAAGGCCTTCCCTGAGAGGCAGATAAGGCATTCTAGGAAAATTTATTGGAGGAGAATGCAGGATTTATTTGGGGTTTCACTTTTATTTTGCTTTACAGTCTAAACTACTAATTCCCAGAGCCACAATTCTCCCATTGCCTTCATGGGATTTGTACTGGAGTCACTTGACTGGGTTTTGCTGTGTCTAACATGATTGCCTTCTTTATTTTTTGCCTTTTTAAAAATTTTTTTCTGCTTTTGACCACAGGCAAAGGAAATAAATAATCTGATATCCTGCCAGCAAACTGCCATTGGTGCTTTGAGACTGGAGGCGTTTCTCCTGCCTCAAAAGAGCATTAAAAAAAAAAAAAAAAAAAAAGGCGGATAACTTGGCCAGGGTTCAGGTATGTTTGTGCACATACCAGCAGTTAAACTGATTTCTTCTACTATCTTATCTGTCCATTTCTGGATTTAAAGGGGAGGAAGCCTGGCAGGCAAAGTTACTCTTGGAATGCACTCAGTAAACCATGGGCAAGAGAAGTGAAGAGCATAAATAGAAATAACCATAGGTGCAGCAGCTGGCTGCTATTCCTGGCTTTACCCATGACTTGCTTGGTGATCTCAGAAAACCACTTCGCCCCTCGGTGCTCCAGCTTCTCACAGGCAAAAATCACCCATTTCCCAGGTCACCACAGGCAGAGGGACCTGGTGTGTGCCGGCTGGTGGCTCTGGAGGAAAAGCCTGGTCCTGTTCCCCTGCCAGCCCCAGGGCCGTTCCGCTGTGCGGGATCAGGGCATCGCAGCCCTGGCGCCTCCGGCCCCGAGGGGACCTGGCAACTTTAACCCAGTGCATTTTGTGAAGCTTTTTGGGATCTTTCAAGGAAAGGAAAAGCACTACAACAAAATGTTGCTAATTATAGCGTGACAGCACACAACACATTCCTGCCCTGGACAGAGCTCTGCTATCAGCCAACTTAATTATACTTTCCCTTTGCCCAGTTCCCTCTTTAATAATTGTGGCCAAAGCGCTGAGCAAAGCCAATTTGCTGCTTGCTCTCCAGTTCTCCTTATTCAAGACCAACTGCTTGACAGCAACAAGCAGACCGTGAGACCGCTCCGCTGGGCCGCGTCTGCTCCCCCCCCAGCAATTACAAACACGTCTCTCCGCTTTATTCCTGCCGGCCCGGAGCAGATTCCGGGCATGTTGATGCCAGACACAGCCCTGCCCCTGGCAGTCCCGGGGCTGGAGCAGCACGGAGCTGCACTATGGCACTGGGGACTTGCAAACACCCTGCAACGGGCTACTGGAAAAGTAAACCAAATTTTTTTTGCAGGAGAGGCTTTTTAGAGGCTGCAATAAAAACCTGCGTGACCTTCGAAGGTCCCTTCCAACTTAAATTATTCCATTATTCTAAGCCACAAAGCCCACACGCCCTGTCAGCCCCTCTGCAGGCATCAGGACCAGCAGCAGCACCATTAAAATGCCACCAAGACACCCCGAAAGTCAATTTAGGCAGGCAACAAGCGCCAAACAAGATTTTATTCTAGCCAGAACTGCTTAGCAAAGAAAACCAGCTTGAAACGGGGTTTATCCAAAATTATTCAGCACTCCGACAACATTATAAAACACAGGTTCAGATACCAGTTGAGATTGTTATTACTGTATAACCACATAAGAATAATGAGGATCCACAGCACACACACACCACTCACAAAAACCAGAGGCCTCTTACATTCAAGGGTATCCAAAATAAAGAATTACTTGCCCGAAGTGTGTGGGGGGGAAGACTGAAGGATAAATCCAGAAGAAAAGTCACTCACCAAGGAGCAAGTGCGGGCTCTCCGTCCAGGGAAGGCTCCTTAGACGGAGTGCCTGATGTCAAGAGGGGAGGACAGGGGGCTGCGGCACAAAAGGTGCTGAGGAGCCATCAACTGCCTTTTTGAAAGCTCCGGATCTCCCCGGGGGGGTGTGCAACCGCCACAGGCATCCTGGATCACCCGAATTGCTGGAGGAATGCGGGAAACTGCCCCTCCCGGAGCCAAACAGAGGAAAAGCTGCATGGCCTAGAGCTGAGAAAAGGGCAGGGGCAAAGTGAGGGAACGTCTATGTTCCTACTTCTTGTCTTTATTCCTCTGGACTGAGGCGTATCTACCACTGACAGATATAACTTGGGAATTTGCATCTGAGCAAACCTTTCCTGGGTGCTCAACACCCTGCTCTCCTTTACTCCATCACTTATCACCCCTTTCTGTTACAGAGGAGTCACATAAAGGTAATACTAGAAGATGAAAGAGGTGGAATGTTTGTAAGACCCTGAAACTTTGAGGAACTCTTTAGAATAATTCGGGACAGCTGATGAATTGGGATGGGGCACCAGGAATAACCAGGTGTTTCAGCTTCTGAGTTCAATAAACAGTTTTCCCAACCTATGAAACAGCTTCACCTGCAGTAGATGGACCTTCAGTGCTTGCGGCGTGGGGGAGAGAGAGGAACAGGCAGGTTGGTCGCATGAATTTACTGATTTGAGGTGTAAATGTAAATCCTGCCACTTGAGTGTGTTTGCTCGGGAGCTGCGCTCACATAAACCAGGCCCTAATCAAAGCTTTACCCATTTCAGTATCACCTGATCAATTAGAAATAGGGATTGTATGGTGTTAAACCAAAAACCGCATACAGAAGTTGTTGTTCTGCATATAGAAGTTGTTCTCAGGTTGGTATATAAGTGACAAACCTTTAAGTCATGAGCAGTTTCTCCTGACAATGAGTCCTGCACCTTGCTGCACTGAAAGAGAACTATCAGAATTATATTTGTTCAGACAGTCATAACCACAATTTTCTTTGTCTGCTGTTTTGTAGCCAGCAGGTCATGTACACTTTTGTTGAGATGTATCCATTGAGATGTGTCCATAGAGGAATCCAACTTGCAAATAAAGAACTGCAGCAGAAGTTGTGGTTTTGTTATTACTGCTCAAGACTGAGATCGTGTGAGAAAAATACTTTCCAGTTCAGATGGAGGAAATGGAAAGCACAAAGATTCATTACTTTGCTATTCAACAGAGCAGATTTCTAATGAACTGTGTCTACCAAACAATTTAGAGATGAGGAAGTGATGGAGAGATGCTTTTCGTGCAAGTAGAATAAAAATCAGAGAACATAATTCTCAGGCTACATTATGCAACCAGAAATATCTTTACCTTCCCCTCTTGTGAAAAGTGTTTTCATTATAGACACTTGATCTTGATTTCTCAAACCTTCCCCTCAAATACACTCTTCCCTTCTGTAATCATCTCCATCACCTTCATCCTGCAGCCCAAAAGCAGAGACTTTCCACTGATTCTCCACCATAGCAGGAGCTATTCCACCTGCCTGTGGAGTTTTTTACAGAGACCAGAGCAAACTGTGCCTGTTTTTTACAGGTCTCCAAGGTGTCTTTCAACTCCTTCTGCCTTTTTAAAAGTCAGAGATGCTTTTGAACTACCACAGCAGACACAGGTTGGAACAGAATGGATTTGGTCCAAAGTTTTCCACTGTCCATCTTGTGACGAAGGAAAGGGCACAGCTGTCAGATCTCCTCTGCCTGCCTTGATTTCAGCCAAAGGAGCAAATGGAAGAATCCAGCCGCCTCCGTGTTGTCCTTGTTGCCACCACTTTCAACTTCTTTCCGACACACATAGCAACTGTTCAGCCATCTCTCAAACAGCAATGAGAGTTTGAGAGAAAGTCTGTAGATCCCGGAGAAGCTCAGAATGAAAAACCGTGATGGTGAGATGGATTCGTGCACCCTAGGGCCCCAGCAACTCGTACCCCTGGCAGCAGAGTTGATCATTTGCCATGATTCCTTCAAGAAAAACATCTCTACGATACCAAAGATGGGATTTGGGGCTGCGCTGCTCTTAGTCCCATCCTCAAATACCCGCACTGGCCCTTTTGGCTCAGATTTCTGCTGAGCTCCTTCTCCCTGCCCGCACACCCCAGCTTGGCACTGAAAAGCAAACAAACAGCTCTGGGAGCTGCAGCATTTGCAGAGTCCGGTTTTCAACAGGCCAGAGTCTCCTGGGGGAACGACCTGGGTGCTTGAAGGGGCACAAATTCTGACTGAAGCTTTTCCCACGCTTTGGGCGTCCATCAAAAGTCAGATCCATGTGGATTCTCCAGCATCTGATAAGGTCTGACAGCACGTGTTGGGTTTTCTCACAGCTGCAGCCCTGGCAAGGTCCTTCTTGACACAGCTGTTTGTAAATGCAGGAACTGAGCTCTATACCTCTGCCAGTTTGGGATAAAGGGTTGTGTTGTTCCTGGTAGTGCAAAATCCCCTTTTAAACTTTGCTCTACAACCTGCAGAGAGCCGCCCTCCAGACCTTCAAGTTGTTGCTTTATCTTCAAGCTTGAGTAAAGGAGAGACAATCTTTGCTAACTCGAGTCAGCATGTAAGGAGTCACGGGAGCCACAGAGATACGCAGGTTTGTGCACACCTGATAGCTGAGGCAGAGATCCGTATGGGAAGTATCACTCTGACATTCCCTGGGAAGCTCTGGGGCCTTAGAGGGGGGAAAAAAAAAAAAACAAAACCCACAATAAAAAGCCTACCCAAGTATTTCTCAAAAGGGAATAAATTAGCTGTGCTGGGACTGCACAGCCCAAACCAGGTATTCTGCAAAGACAGCTCTGTGACGAGGGCACACAGGGTGGATTTTGCCCCGCAGCAGGGCTGGTGACCAGGGCAGCTCTGTGAGCATCATCACCTCACCATGTCACCTCGCTGTGTCCCAGGCAGACAGGAGATGCACATTGAGGGACAGGATGAGCATGACCTTTACAATCTCAGCTCTGACAAGCGATTCCTGCGGGGTGACAGCCGAGTTGCTTCTTCTGTGACTCCCACTTGGGCTGGAGTAGCGCAAGTACTGTTTCTTCCTCAGAGTTCCAGGTCCCAGTGCATCTTTTTTGGTCAATCCGGTCCATTGCCACTCTGCTGCTTGGGAAGCCTTAAAAGGCGCGGGTAGCTGGTGGGAGAAAAAGGCTTTTTTAAAGCAAAGCATCTCGACATCTCCATACATCCCATTTCATGACATCCAGGCTCCCCAGGAGCACACAAACTGGGAGCACCCTGGGAGGGACTGCCCCACTGTGCTGCTCCAGCGAGGCTGATGCTGCAGAGTGCTTTGGAGGTTGGTTTGAGCAACTGTTGACAGGATTACTCCATCAAATGGTGCTTTGCAGACCCAGCAGGAGCCTCGCTGTATCTCAGCCCTGGCACAGGCTGACTCCTCTCAGATACGCATCAAAAGAGGCTTCCTGCTCCCTGCCATCCTGCCTGGAGTTCTTGGGGAGGAAAACAAGCTTTGCAGGTGCTTTATGCCGTACTCACAGCTCCCCACTGCCCATGCTCTCCAGGCAGAGGTCACGTCCACTCACCCAGCAACACCATCAGAAAATTAGAGGAAATGCCCATGGAAGCCCCTGCTTTCAGGGCAGGTGCTCTCCCTTCGGAAATACCTTCTGGGTACCAAACGGATGTGGCACCAGCACCCAGCAGGATGGTGCCCTGGCTGCCCGAGTGCTCTCTGGCTCAGGCACCCAAACAGGCTTACTTTAACTCTTTAAAAACATCTTCCTTGCCGCTGTCTACACGAGGAGGAAAAGCAGAGCAAGTCTGCTTTAACGCTAATGCCAGAGGTTTTCCACATTGATTGATCTTTGGGTAGTACAGGTTCCTTTTTTCCCTGTTGAAGATTTGCGTGTGGGTCCACATAATACTGAACAGCCTCTCTGTCAAAGAGCAGAAAGAGGGCTGGAGATTCTTGCATAACTAAATGTATATCTAGTAATGACTGCATATTTCTATGAATTTCGTAAAAGTGGGCAAAGTTTAGGAGAGCCCCGTGTGTTGCAGTTTATAACACTTTATGATGCAGTGCTTCAGTGGCACTTAGAGCGGGGGTGTAAATAAATTGATATACAGATAAAATACAATTCAGGCCTTTCCGCAGCTGGATATGTTCATGACTGATCTGGGCACATCAGCTTGGACCCTTTGCTGCAGGGGGAAAACTAAGACGTGTTCATACATATACTCAAACAAAAATATATTGTAGGCTTAACAGTAAAGCAGCTTGAGCCTTACTGTAGTTGTTATTTCATAAACTCGATGGTGGAGCAGCTCAGCATCATGCGGCGGGGCTCCTCTGCGCTCCCCGCCCGGCACAAGCGCCCTTGTCCCCATCGAGCCGCTGCCGGCGGAGTCGGGCGGCACCTGCGGGCGGGTCCCGCTACTGCAGCCCCGGGCGGGGGGGCTGGAAACCCGCGGGGGTTTCCTACAAAAGGCTGGGAAAGGCTTAGGGTGGGAGAGCCTGGGGGTGCGGTGACAGCCGGGGAGGCTGCTGCGGGGGCGCCACGGGCTGGGGTGTCCCCAAGGCAGCGCTTCTGCCACCCACTGTCACCGTTTGGCACAGAAACGGCTCAAACGAAGCTGCTGCTTCCTCGCTCGGTGCCTCCGAGCGCGGGTGGGATGCTGCCTGTGCTTCCCAGGAGCTTCTGCTTCACAGCCCAGGCTGGCACTAGGGAACAGCAGCTTCCAAAGGCCGAACAGGAGCAGCGTTCCCGGCTATTTATCGGAGCGTTTGCAATCGCGAGAAAAGATGTGTTTCCCTCCCCACTGTGTGGGTATTTAAAGAGGAGGTGTCTAGGCCGAGCTGTGAGCACCTGCTGTGAGTTTGGCTATTCATTGACAGCCCTAATTTGCAGGTGATTCGGGAGCTCCAAACATTTTCTCCCAATCCACGCTTTCTTTTTAAAAAGGTGACTTATTTTAAACCAGACATTCATGGTCCTTTCATCAGACAGAATGGCTCGCGAATCACAAAGAACCACAAGCCCAAACGTTCAGGGAGATTTCTAAAAATCCCAAACACACACTACAAAGCATTTCCTGAAGATGTGGGAGCCTTCCTGGGCATCTGTGAGCTTCCAGTGAACTGAAGCACTAAAGCAGATCGGAGGGAGGGCTGGTGGCCCGGTCACACGGCGGGGGGGAGCAGCCTGGCAGCCGCTGGAGCTGCTCCGGAGCTTTGGAAAAGTTGCAGTCGGATGAAGGGCCCTCCTTCATCCGCAGAGGTCCTGGGGCAGATCCTCCCTGGGCAAACGCTTTGTAGCTTCCGCTGGGGTAAGCTGGATGCGGGGGGGGAAAAAAAGGAGGAAAATGTGGATTATTGGACAGAGCAGGTTGAAATGGCAGGAGACGCAGCGGGCGCCGTGCGATCAGGGGCTCAGCTCGGGATGATGCTTCTCGCAGGGGCGGGGGTCGGGGTTGGTGTTTTCAGCTGAGCAGTCACATGTAGGGGCCTATTTTAAACGCTTTTCCCCACGTAGCAGCATGCACGTCTCGAGGATTGAAATAGGCGGTGGTTTGATCATTGTCTCTCCCAGGGAAATGGTTTTTAATGAGGTTTTAAATAATAAAGTGGGATAATTTCCCTGGCTGGCAAGATCATGAAATTTTTATACCTCCTTTCTCTCCCAAAAGTTTTATCACCCTTTATTTTTAGCAACGCATAATCCCTCCTTTTGGGAAAAAGAAAAAAAAAAGGGGGCAGAGAAACCACTGATTTAGGGAAAGCCGCTCCTCGGCAGGGGCTCTTGGCTGGGAATTGGTCCCGGGGCAGCCCCACAGCAACCCCGCCGTGCTCCGGGGATGGGTGCAGAACTCGAAAGGGCAGAGGGGACTTGTAGTGCTGGTGTTGCGTACTGGGTGCTGATGGAGCGTGCCAGCACTGGGTGCAAAGTGCTAGTACTGGGCGCTGGTGCTGGGTGCCAGTACTGGGTGCAAGGTGCTGGTACTTGGGTGCATGTTGCTGGTGCTGGTTGCATGTAGTAGAAGCCGGTGCTGGGTGCCCATAATGGGTGCTGGTGCAGGTGCCAGTATTGGGTGCACGTTGCTGGTGCTGGGTGCATGTAGTAGATGCCGGTGCAGGGTGCTCATACCGGGTGCCGGTGCAGGGTGCCCATACCGTGTGCCGGTGCTGAGTGCCCATACCGTGTGCCGGTGCAAGGCGCTGGGCGTGTGTGTCTCTGTGTGTGTGTTTTGACGTGAGGAAGTGCCAAAGCTGCAATTGCTTTAGGAAGTCAATCGCAGGGGCCGGGGGACGCGTGCGCAGTGCAGCCGCTCCGCTCCCGCTGCCTCTCCCTCTCCCTCCGGTGCCGAGCCCGGAGGCAGCGCAGAGGCGGCGGCCGGGGGCGGCGGGGCCGCGGACGGCGCGGATGCCCGGCCCGTGAGTACCCGGTGTCCCGGCCCGGGGATGCCGCGGGGCGGGGGGGTGGTGGGGGACACACACACGGGCCCATATCACCCTCTCCCTCGCCCGGTGCCCAGCCCAGCCTCCCTCCCCGCTTCCCCGGGCGGACCCCGCTTTGCACGGCCCCCCCCGCCCGCTTGCCGCGCTCCCTCTGCATGCGCCCCCCGCCCCGGGCATCCTCCCTTGTGCACGCTCCCCCCCACACCCCCCCGCTTCCCGGACACGCACCGAGCACGGCGGAGCGCCGGGGTTGATGGAGAGGTCGGGCTGTGCCTGTGTGTCTGTCCGTGCGTGCGTCTGTGTGTCCGGCTGCTGCCTGTCACCAGCCCCATGTGCGAGGGCTGGCGGAGGGGTGGGGGCAGCGGGATGCTCCGTAGGGACCGGCCGGCGGGGAGGGGGGGGACCCTGAGCACCGAGCAGGGGGGGCATCCCCGCCGCATCACCCCGGGGAGGGCAGGGCTCCTGCGAGGAGGAGGAGGATGGAGGGGGAAGGAGGGGGGCACCTTCCAGCCGCAGGGCCGGCTGCACCGGGGCTTGCCCAGCCTTGGCGGGGGGGACCTTGCATGGGGGATCCCCCCCCCACGAAGGCCTCCCCCGTCCAGGGCTGCCCCGGCCCCCCCTGCACCCACAGGTGGGTGCCAAGGCGGTGCTGGAGCATCCTCGCACCGGCTCGGCCAGGCTGGATCCCTCCCTGTGCGGATCCCCCGATGCAAAGGGATGCGGTGATGGGGAGCCCTGACCTGGCCGGCCAGGGGAGCGCTGAGGCTCCGGGGGGTTGGCTGAGGTCAGGGTGACAGTGGGCACCAGTCCCCACCGGCTCCTCCAACAGCAAAGCGGCCAAAGGGCTGGACAGAGGGACCCGGCTCAGGGGTGTCCGGGACAGAGCTCTCTCCCACGGGGATGTGACATCTGAGCATCGCCCAACACGAGCCCATCTCATGGGCAGTTTCATGGGATGTCGTGACTCGGAGCTGTGTCCCCATGAGCGAGGGATGGAGAGGGCCCGGCACAGCCGCCGGAGCTGCTCCATGTACAGATCGCGGTGCGTCTCTGGGCACAGAGAGGTTCCCCCGGGAAGCTCCCTCTCCCCGCCGCTTCCACGAGGCTGCTCTGGCGCGGATCCATGGCCTTATTTAAGAAACTAAACAAAAAGTGTTAAGTGAGTGGGAGGGATTTCCCTGCTGCGAGGGGAGTTCATTCCCCTCTGGATGCGTCTCCACCATCCCCGTCAATAGAGATGCTTGTCCCGTGTCACACTGGATGAGCGCGGCCGGTGGCATTTGCTGGCCTGGTGGATATAATTTTCTTTGGGAAAACGGGTTGCCCCAGTGGGCACATATTTCAGAATATCTCCCAAGGGAGAGCACCACATCAGATTTCCGTACAAGGATTTTAGCTCCTCCGCGTCAGCCCTTCCCCACAAATGACTCAAGCCGCTAATCAAAATACAGTCGTGTTCTTCAGCAATTAAACAAACCCCACCTCATAAGATTATAGTGGAGAAGCATGAATTTAGTGACATGAATATATCTCAATCAAGGCGCAGGTGCCCATTTTGATATTGTTATTAAAAAAAAGAAGGAACTGAAGGCAGATAATCAGATAATGCTCCTCAAACCCGGAGAGAGTAAGGGAGAAAAATACCTTGGCAGAGTAATTAATGCTGAGTCTGCCTGAGGTACGGGAGCAGCACATCTCTGCCGCCTCCCGAAGTGCATCCTCTCCTGCCTTTGCTTATCTTTGGTTGTAATCTCAGTTTTAGGCTGGACTTTGGCTACAGCATCTTGAGTTTCAGCTGGGCTCCTGCAAAGGGGGCGAGTGAGCTGAGTGCTCAGGGCTCTTCTCTCCGAACAACAGGTCCAGAGTGGCAAAGCAGCCGCTGTGTCGCTCCTCAGTGTCTGCAGAGCGTGGGCTCAAGCTGCTGTGGCTTTTCTTCCACATTTTTATCCTCTGGGCAAAATCATTTTGCAAAGTCAGCTCAAGGGGGGGAGGTAAGAGCCACCGCTCCTGACCCATCCCGCAGGATGCTCTGCCTTTCCCTTCCAGCTCCTCCTGCTCCTCAGGCCAGTTCCTTGTACCAGACCCTGGCCGTGCCTGAGCACCCCAAAAGCGGAGTGGGGCCGGCAGCATCGCTGCCTTCGTGCCGCCTGCCACGCGTTCTCGGGGTTCGGCGCTTCGGGCTCTTGCCTGGAATAACAGCGGGTTCCGGGTGAGCCGGTGCCCACGGCCTCCGCCGAGACTTCCCTCTGCTCGGTTCCTTCTTCGCCGCTGCACATCTCTCTCTGCATTTCCATCACAAAAGCAGTTCAGGGAGGGGTGGATCTAAAACCAGTTGTTTATATACGTTGTTTCATAGCTACCTCTTAATTTGTGGGAGGAGAAAAGATACTGGACCTTACCACTGGTTATTTTTGTCCCCTAGTGTGTTACAACCTGTTTTTTGCCCGTGGGGAGGACAGGATGGGGGAAGAGTGTCCGACATCTTCTGTGGTGTAAGAGGGGAAGAAACCGAACTCGCGGGCTCGCGGGGCCTCCAGCAGCCCCACCACAGACCGGGAAGCTACTCTGGGTGCCCATCACCACCCCAGCTCCCGCCGGTTCAGGGAACTGGCATCCAGCCCCACCAGCATCTCCCTTTTATAGTGTTCTGCACCCAGCGCTGCACAAGCCTCCTCCAGCTCATTTCCACCAGCACCAGGTTCAGCCAGCCCATTCCTTTCCCCAGCTGCTTCGCCGTGGGTTGTCCCACACAGCATGGGGACGGTGACTTGCAGAAAGTCCCGAATCCTTACTGCCGCAGCTGTGGGGTGGTAGCGCTGAGCCGCAGCGTTGTTCGCGGCAAATAACTCCACCGGCTGTGCCCATAGGTTTCAGGACACCCGTAACTTTTCGCAGGGGTCAAATGGCTTATATGCTGCTGTGCATGTGCTGCAGGAGCTACCGGCTCCGTGCTGAGCTGGGGACGAGCTGTGGCCGTGCTAGTCCCCAGGCCGTGGGGGGTGTCCCCTGTGCATCCCCCCAGCCTGCCCAGGTGCTGTGTGGGACCTGGGGACACGGGAACCAGTGGCTTTGGGGTAAAACTACAGTGAAGGCAAAATCCCGGCTCTTGCTGGATCCTGAGCACCGTGTAAAAGAAGGCAGCAGCCCCTGAGTTTTGATCGACCCTTCGCCCTTCTGCAAAAGTGCTCTCTGGGAGCGTGGAGAATGATTTTATTTCTATTCTTTTTGGCTTGAACTCCACCGGGTTCCTTTTTTGGGAGAGACTGGTGACACAGACCTCCTGCCTGTGACTTGCCCCCTCCCGGGCCACTGAGGTGGGCACGGGGGGCGATGCCCCAGCCCACCCCATCATCTCCAGCCCACACTATGGGCTCCAGCCCACCCCATCGGCTCCTCTGGCCACACAGGAGCTCGGCCGTCCCGGCTGAGTTACAGGGACAAGCAGAGAATGCTCTGCCTCTCGCCCATCCTGCAAGCCTCCCGCCTTTGGCCATTTTGTGGGAGCAGAGATTTAACTGGGGTGGGAGGGTGGAGCAGCAGCAGCAATGAAAACACCAACAAAGTCCTTTGGAGTTCAGGTTTAACATTCAGCTTAGACATGGAAAAAAGGGGTTTTCCTCACAGCAGGAAAATGTATGGTAGAGTTTTATAACATGCCGCCCTTCCAGTTCTCTAACCACGTGGAAACAGCCTCAGTTGACCTTTTGAGGGTTCTTTGCTCAGACTGCGAAGATCCGCTGGGTTTGAGGGCCCAGCTTTGCCACAAACCTGACTCGCTTGTCCGCACTTGCCCGCTCCGGAGGCAGAAAGGCTGCAGAGGCTCCGGGGTAGCAATGGGATGGGAGCGGAGCCCCCGGTGTCCCCGTGGCCCTGGGTGCAGAGGACTGTGGGGGCCCTGGCAGCCCCTTCCCAGAGCTGGATTTACTGCTGGTTCAGTATCGAGGGGGTCAGGGAGCCAGCAAAGGAGGTTGGGGTTAAGGATTTGGGTTTTCCCATTTGTCCCCTTCCTGCAGGCATGAACCAAAGTGGGGCTTTAGTTTCTACCGTCAGATGGCAAATGCCCAAGCAGTGTTTCAGTGCAAAGGGCAGGTGAAGAGCAAACAGGTACATATTGGCATTAGCGGGCAGGAGCCCTGGAAAATGAAAGGAAAGCCTCAAGCTAGCCTTGGAAAACAAAGAAAAACCAAGGAAGGATGCTGCCTGCGAGTCTGGCGGGGGTTTCACCAGGAGGGGAGAGCCCGCAGAGGGGATTTGGGGCTGGGGAATTGCCTTGGCGTGACAGCGGTGGCAGGTGAGCTGCTGTGTCCCCTGATGGCACAGCTGCGTCCTGCGGTGCCCAGGGGCTCGGTGAAGGGCATCGCCATGGCCTTCACATCGGGGTTCTCACTGAGATCCCCAACAAGGGAAACTGCCACGATCTAAGTGTGGAATGCCTGCCGTGGGCACCCACCCACAGCCAACAGCAGCGGGATGCCGCGGCTGCCAGGCACTGCCTGGGGCTGGGGGCCACTTCGGTGGCACAGGAGCCACGCAGGGTGACAGCGCTTCCTTCCTGAACCCCGCCATCTTTCTTCCCCTTTGGTTGGGTTTTAAATAACCGGTGTGGCCAGTCTCGGAGGACACGAATTGCTCCAGAGCTGCCTATTGCTTGTCACGCCTGGGGCAGGGCAGAGCATCGCTGCTGTCCCAGCACCGGTGAGGCCACGGTGACCACAGCACAGGGGTCACGTACATCCCTTGGGATGCACCACACACAGGTCACCAAATCCTCCTTGTCCTGGGTATTTGCCCACAGGACAGTCTCCTGGGGGACTCCTGGAGTCCCTCACTGTTGGATCAAAGTCTGACATGGGAGGAGGTTTCTTACTGGTGCAAGCAGAAGCTCGGCTTGGCAAGCTGGGGACCTGCGGTGGCATCGGGTCTGGGGGATGTCCCAGCCCTGGGTGCTCACCAGCAAGGCACCATGTGAAGCCAGACCCCAAAAGGCATCTGTCAGGGCTGGCAGCGTGCGGGCAGCAGGGCCCGAATGAACCGCGGTGAGCAGATGTCCCTGGGGTGCAGTGTGTGGGCAGCGGTCCCGCTGTCCCCAGCCCTGGCCTGGCCGGTCGCACCGCTGGCTGAGCCGGCTGCTGGGCTCAGCCCTGCCCTGACCACGTCGATGTGGAGCAGGGCTGGACCTGTGCAGCCGGACCCACCTCCCGCCCGTGCCGGCGACAGCTCCCAAACCTCCCAAACCTCCTCACTGTGCCTGACCGGGTCTCCGGATGCAGCCAGTGGGGTTTGGTTTTGTGCTGGGGGGGAAAATCGCCCATCGGCCGCATTGGGGAGCGCTCGGAGCCACGGTAAGCGACCCCCTTGATGCAGCGTTCCCTTGCAATGCAGGGTCCCTCCTTTTCATCCCCATCCTGGGCTGATTCTCTGGTTCCTTATTTCCTTGGAAGGTGCAATTCCTCATCGTCCTATCCTTGGTCCTCCTAGCATCCCTATACCCCAAATTACCACTAACATCCCTTCTTCTCCCCCGTGGTCCCCGGGGGACATGGTGCTGCCTGCACTGGCGTGCACTGGGATGGGGACAAGCGGGTCCTGGGCTGCCAGCTCCCCATGAATGAGGAGCACCCCACCACCCACCCGGCTCAGCTCTCCCCTGGCTACACGGATGCCAAATCCCTCCCTTTCCTCTTCCCTTCCCTCCCATCAGCTGCCAGACTCCATCCGTGCGGTTTAGCCCCTGCTGAGTATTGATTACCGTGATCTTTCTTCTCCTTTGGCATGGACCATTACCAAATGCTTCATAGGAGTCTGCCTTAACAATGCCGCGATACCTCTAGTAATAGAAACATAATTGTCAGGGCTTGCCTTAATAAATCCCCCAGCTGATTGTCGCGGGTGCTATTTTTATGCTATGAAATAATTAACTCTGTTTCAGTGCGAGAGCTGGGCCATCTCAGAGAGGTTCACGCTGTCCTTTCGGGAGGGCTTGCAGTGGGATTTGGCTCAGAGGATGCTCAGTGCAGAAATACACCCTGGAGAGGGACAGGGAGCAGAGGAGATGGCCGGTCCGGAGAAGGACACTGGCATCGTCCCCTTCCCGGCAGGACAGGTGCCCACAGGGCTGTTGGCCCTCGCGGTGTGAAGGACCAGGGAGGTGTTGGGGCACGCTGCAGCATCTCGCGGTCCTCCTGGCCAGGACCTGCCTTTCCAGTCTTGGCGAACGGCAGAAAAATCACTGCTGGGCAGAGGAACTCCCCAAAGGCGTCCGCTCGCTGCCGCCACGTGCGCGGGCACATCTGCCGGTGTTATCAGCAACACGCGCTCGGCGGGGACGCGGCCCCGTGCTGCCACGTGAGTGTCGCCACCCGCTCGTCCCAGCGGGACCAGGGGACACCGGCGCAGCCGGTGCCTGGGACCCCTGACACCTCCGTGCCGGTGGCATCAGGGTCAGCCCAGCCCCGTCCCCGCAGAGCCAGGGACCCCTCTGGAGTCTTTTTCTAATAGATTGCTAAAAGGGGGAGAAAAAAAAAGAAAAGCACGTCTAAAAATAGCTCCTAAAACTTCCTGTGGCGCTGGCAGGTGGCTGGGCCAGGCGGCGGGGGCGGGCGGCAGCTGCGGGGCTCGGCGGTGCCGGCCCGAGGGGTGACCCCGGCACAGAGGGGTTCGGGGCTGCCAGCCCCCCACCACCCGCTGGGGCTGCCAGCAGGGCCGGCCTGCGTCTGGTCGCGCTCCATGGTTGGTTTCAGCCGAATTTGGCAGAGCTGGGTCCCCACAGACGGGGGGGGCTGCGGGCTGGGCTGTGCCCTTACGAGACACTGGAGAATCCCGCAGCGGCGTGGGGGTGGCTGTGGCTGCCGGGCTCGGCTTGCACTTGTCCGGCATGGCCAGTCGGGCGGGTGACGAGTGTTTTGCAGCTTCTCCGAGGCTCCGAGAGGGGCTGAGCCCAGCTTGGCTGGGGATGGGGTCTCTGCTGGCACTGGGGGGGTTTGCGCATCATCCCCGATCTGTGATGAGCAGCAAAGCTGCCGCCCTCCTGGTTCTGACCCGTAAAATACAAAGGGAAGGTCCCTCCTGGGGCAGAGAGCTCTTGCTGTGGCTGGAGAATAGAAATATCCTGGGTGCTGGTGGGTGCCCCGAGGCCGGTGGGCTGGGGGTGCTGGGGCTGCTCGTGGGAGCGCGGCCACGTCCCAGGAGCTCCCGGCTCTCAGAGGGATCCTGGAAAAGCATCTGGAAAATGAAAGAGGTTCAGGTGAGCAGAGGAACAGAGCGGTGCCGCTGCAGCGATGGCAGGGAGGGTGTCGGCAGAAAAAGGGGCTGCTGGAGCAGAGGGTGACTTTTGGGTGATGCAGGGGTTTCTGCCCAGCCGGGGTGGGGTTGGGGATGGTGGCGCTGCAACCGTGTTTGTTTTTGGGTGCTGGGCTGTGCAGTGTTGGGAAGAGAGGAGATAACGGCTCGGTGTCCCCAGGGAGGGCAAGGGAAGCGGCGGTGCCGAGCAGGACGCTGTGCCGGGTTGATAACGGGCACGTCCCGCTGCCGGGCGCCCGGGGGAGCGTGCAGGGAGTGCTGGCATCCCCCCTCCCTCTTTTCTCCCCTTTTCTCCCTTTCCCACTCGCATGAGCCCGCACGAGCGAAGAGGCAGAGACCACAAACGGGTTTTGGTGGGCGCAGCGCCGAGGCCAGAGCCCTCCGCCTGCCACGGTACCGAGGGCAAATTTAATCAAGGAAACAGAGGTTGGGTGTCTGATTTCTCTCTCTCCCTCTTCCTTTTTTTTTTTTTTTTTTCTTTCCCCTGAAGAGGTATAAAAACCCAAACAACTTTGTTTGTGAGTCACTCGTGGCCGAGGGAGCCGGGCTTCATGGCGGGCAGGACGGCACATCCCCGCGTCGCAGGGACGATGCTGCTGGGTGTCTCTGACTCGGCCCACCCTGGGCACCGACCGCTTCCCTCCCTGGGCACCGTCCCCTTCCCTCGCTGCCACATCCTCACCCCGCGGACAGCACTGGAGCCTCGGGGACACCCAGGGCACAGAGTGGCAGAAAGCAGCGTCACTTCAAAGCCACCTCGGCTGGGTGCTCTGGACCAGCCCGTGCCCACCCTGGGGACATGTCCTGCGTGTCACTCCTCGGGGAAGCCACGAGGCTGTTCCAGCACCCGTGTGCCCGGGCAATCTCCGAGATGCCCGGGAGCAGCCGGTGCCGCGGCCGGTGCCCGTCGCAGCCGGGGGGACCCAGCTCAGGCAGCTGTGGGACCCAGCCGAGGGGTGGGGAGCGGGGAGACCACCTGGCTCTGCCATCGCCGGGGCTCGCTCTGCCCCGCTCCTGCCCCGCGGGGACAGCCAGCCCCATGGCACAGCAGCCGGGCCCTGCCGGGGCTTTCCCAAAAAAGGTCTGAACTCTTCGGTTGAGTTTGCCACTTCCCTTACCACTCCCTTTCCTGTGAGAGGATGTGTTCGGCCGCTTTTCTTTTCTCTTTCTCTCTTCTTTTCTCTCCCGTCTCCCCGCCCGCAGACCCGGCGATGCCGCGCACCCCCTGAGCCCGCTGGGGTCACCCTGGCAGGCACCCGATGCCAGCGCCGCGCGATGGCCAGGCTGCAGGTACGGACGTGCCAGCGGGTCCCCCCGGCAGCCACGGCACAGGGTCAGGGGGCCACGCGGGGGCTCGGCAGCGGCCATGCCGGGGATGCCATGCACCGCGTTGGTTTGTGCCCACTCTGCAGAGCCGGGGGTGGCCGGAGCGGGACGTCACACTGCCCAGGGCATCGTCCCCAGGCAGGACGCTCAGGGAAGCGGGGTGCATGGAAGGGTGTCATCCCCATGGCTGGTGTCTGCCGTTGCCCCGGCTGTGCCCACGCGTGCACCCCGATGCCACGACCCTGCTGTAGCTGGCACAGGGTGGCTTTGGTGACAGGGCGCTTTGTGTGCGGCCACGCGGGACAGGGCTGACCCGGTGTAAGGGGAGGTTTCACTTCGAAAGTGATTTTGGGGAGCGCTCATCTCGTCTGGTTGCGTGGGGGGTCCCCTCTCTGTTCGGGGGGAGGACGGGGCGGTGCCAGCCTTGGTGGGGACGTCACGGGTGCATGAGCTGGGGACACCCAGCACATGGGGACTCCCAGGCCGGGTGCTGCAGCCACCAGGCAGTGATGGCAAAGGTTCATGAGGGGCTTGGGGAGCTCGTGAGGTTTGGGCCAGGGCAGATTTTGGGGTGTGTCTCCTCTCTGCTGGGTAAACGTCCCCTTTTTGTCAGCCTTCCTCTTTTTGCAGCCTCGCACACACGCTCGCCTTCCCTCCGGTGCTCGTCGGCTCCGTCACCCGCCAGGACTTCCTTATCCACCAGTGCTGGGGCTGCCGGAAACGGGGGGTGGGCGCTACAGGGGCGTTAAGGGGTGCACGAGACTGGCAAACCGGCCCTGCAAACCCAGAGCACGCCAGCATTGCCTTCTGGTGCCATGGACCGGGGGCCCTTCGCAGCCCTCTTCTCCCTCCCCGTCCCCCCTCGGTGCAGCCCGGGTGTGTGTCACAGCACCCAGGATGGGCAGTGAGCTGTTTCTGCCTCCCGGCCAGGCGCCAGGTGCACCCGGTGGGCGCGGGAATGGGATGCTCCATGCTGGGGGATGCTGCTTCATCCTGATGCTTCTCCGGGGCATTTCAACTCAACCCCTTGCAGGTTTGCTCTGGCCAAGGCTGAGCACCAGCTGCAGAAGTGAAGTACCTGGGAGCCCCCCTGGAGCAATGTCACATGCTGTCCCCACGTCCCTGTCCCTCAGCCACCCCCCATCCGCCTGCTCCGCACCCCGGGGCCGCGGTGGAGCCTTTGCTTCGGGGTGGGCTGGGAAGGAGCAGGGTTTGCGCAGCCTTCAGGTTTTCCTGCTGCTTGCCTCGTTCCCACAGCCTCGTCTGTAATTAGTGCCGCAGCCCCGCTGGGAGCCGTGCCCGGAGCCGTGGGGTGAGCGGGGTCTGCAGCAGGATGGTGTGGGGTGGGCAGGGGGAGAGCGGGCACTGGACTGGAACAGGATTGGTCTGGGCAAGGAAAAGGAAAGAGGAAAAACTGGGGGGTTAAATGGACCTGAGGGCAGCGCGGTGGGAGAGGGAGCAGAGCCTGGTGACAAGGTCACGGCCATCCTGCCAGCACTCGGGGCTATAAATAGGGACAATTGGGAGCGAAACGCAGACTCTCTCCTTTTTCGTTCCTGCAGGAGCGATGGGAGCCAGCGAGAGGGTTTGCGAGGGCCCGGGCAAGGAGCTCATGGAGAGCGCTGCTGGCGATGGCCGTGCTGGGGACAGGGGGACTGGATTGTAGCCATGGGCTCACGGGGACATTCTGGGGACAGCCCTGTCCCCAGCTGGGACCTGCACCCCAGCTCCATCCCCTTCACTGAGTCTGCGCAGGACTCGGATCCAATGACACAGGCAGGGATGGACAGGGACAGGCAGGGATGGACAGGGACAAGTAGGGACAGCCAGGCCAGTGCAGAGCGCTGGACTCGGGCATGGGGCAAGTTTTGGTTTAGCACTAGGAGCTGTGAAAACTGCCCCCCCCCGCCCTGTTTCCTTCCACTCACATGATGCTGTGAAGTGGCTCTGACTTCCCCATCCCGGCCCAAACACACCAGGGGGGTCCAGCAACGCTTCCCCGTGGCACAGGGCACGGCTGGGGGTGCACAAGTCCAGTGCTGAGCCCCCCACCCTGCCCAGCGCCAGCAGCACCGCCAGAGCGTGGGAGGGGTCCCAGGCAATGCGTGGGGCTGGCAGAGCACCTGCCACCGTGTCTCACCGCCCTTTCCTTCTCACTCCTTTTTCTTGCACCCTATTTGCCCCGTGCCCAGCCCACCGCCTGCAAAAGGCTTTCCCCGGCATGGAGCATCCTCCCCAGAGCCACTCGAAGCCAGGGGGTCCCTCTGCGGAGGTGACACGTGCTGCTCCTCTCCCTCCCCACAGGCTCCATCCAGGAGGTGGCAGGGACATTAGCCGGGGGGTGACACGGCTCACCCGGGCGCTGGGAGGAGCGGAGAGCAGCAGAAGAGCGCCTGAAGCACGACCCACCCCCGTGCACCGTGTATGAGGCTGGGACGCAGGTGAGCCAGGGACCATCTCGGTGGCTGGGATGGCAAGGGGGAGCCAGAAAGAAATCACAGCATGGGGGTCCCTCATTTACCTCTGGGTGCTTGCACATAGCGGGGGATAATTGGCAGCAGCAGCTCACCTGCTCCCTGCCCTCCTGCTTTTCAGTACGCAGGACCCGCGTCCACAGAGACACCCCTTCCGATGTCCCGGCATGAGACTTCTCCAGCAACGGTGCAACCGGCCAGCAACCACCGTCCCAACGCCTGCTGCTTCTGCTGGTGCTGCTGCTGCAGCTGCTCCTGGTACGTCTGTCCCCCCACTCACCCCGGCCCGAGCATCCCAGAGAGGCCAAGGACCTCACTAGCCACTTGCCTGTGGCTGCATCTCAGGCCAGACATGAGGAAGAAATTTTTTATGCTGAGGGTGGTGAGAGCCTGGCCCAGGTTGCCCAGAGAGGTGGTGGATGAACCATCCCTGGAGACATCCCAGGCCAGGCTGGACGGGGCTCTGAGCAACCTGAGCTGGTGCAGATGTCCCTGCCCGTGGCAGGGGTTGGATGAGATGAGCTCTGAAGGTCCCTTCAACCCAAACTCTTCTGTGATTCTATGATCTCCCAGCCTATGATCTCCCCAGCTCCTCCTTCTCTGGGTAGCCCAGAGTCTGAAGAGCCCATCTGCTCTTCTCCATCTCAGCACCGTCCCACTCCGAGATTGCTGATGGTTTCAGGCTTTGCAGCAGCTTTGGGCTTTAGAGCCACCAACAGCACTGAGCTTGGAGGAGCAAACAGCTCTGGAGCTGAGCCCCGTGCAAACCCACGGTGCATCCCCAGCACCGATGTCAGCCCCATGCAAACCCCCACTGTGTCCCTGGGGCCCTATCTCACCTGATTCCATCTCATTTCCTTGCATTTGCAAGGCCTTAAGGGTGGTGAGCGGCTCCCCTCACTGCCTGCCCTGAGCATCTCCCTCCTGGACGCTGCCCTGGGCTTGGTGGGATTTGGCCATGGGCAGGGTGACCCTTCGCTGGTCCCTCCTCCATCTCTGCAAGGGCCCGTGAGCAGCAATGGGACAGAAATCCCTCCTGTACCCCAGTTCTGGAGCAAGCGGTGACCAGTACTGACCATTTTGGGGCTCAGACGACCCCAGGGTGGCGGGGGCAGGAACGTGCCCACAGCTTTGCCCACCCACCCGCTGGGGAGAAGTTTGCACGTTTCGTGTTGTGTGGGCGGCTCGGGACGGTGTCGCAAGCAGGAAGCGCTGCGGGTGGCACCAGGCGCCGAAATTCGAAGAGCCGAGGGAAGTTGGCTGGAGGCCACTCTCCCCTTGTGCCACCAGCAACCCTGGGGGCGAGGGACAAGGGGACAGGGGACACTGGCACCCCCAGCTCTGGCACTGCTATCCCACGCCTGGCTTCTGGACCAATACTGGGGATGCTGGTACCCATGGAGGAGATTTGGTGGCCAGGGCTGGTTGGGGGGGTCAAGGTGGGGGTCTGGGTGTGTCCCCAATGCCCCTGACTACCTTTCCATCTCCCTGTTAGGAATGAGGACCGGGAGCGAGCATGGAGGGCGTCCCGGGAGACCAAACTGGAGACCATCCCAAACTGTGAAGCGTGGTGAGTGCAGGGGCAGCGCCGTGGGGGTGGGCACGGGGGGGAGTGGGGTCAGGGTGCCAGGACTGGGGGGTTCCTGGATGAGAGGAAACGGCCTCAAGTTGCACCAGGGGAGGTTGAGGTTGGATCTTGGGAACAATTTCTTCCCCAAAGGGCTGTCGGGCATTGGAACAGGCTGCCCAGGGCAGTGGTGGAGTCACCATCCCTGGAGGGGTTGGACAGACGTGGAGATGAGGTTCTCAGGGACACGGGTAGTGCCAGGGGTGGGTGAGCAGTTGGACTTGATGAGCCTGAGGGTCTTTTCCAACCAAAATGATTCTTTGATCTATGATGCTTCCAGCACTATGTCCTTGGTTCCCACTGGGAAATGGGGAGCCCGGAGCCATGCGCTGCAGCCCTGCACAGTTTTGCCCCTTGGACCCCTTGCAAAGGGAAACTGAGACACGCAAGGACCTCAGCAGCTTGCAGGCTGTGTCGCAGGCCTGTTGGCAGCCGGCTCCAGGAGTGCCCCACACGGAGCACCCATTCCCTGGGGAGTGGGTACGAGTCCCCTCATCAGCCTGGCCATGGGTGCTCCCTGCAGTGCCTGCTGCAGCAGGGTCAGGGGTCAGATGTGTTAATTAGCCGCTGATAATTACTGATCCTGCTCCACATTAGCAGGTACTGAGTGTTAGCTGGGGAGCAGCCTCCCTCTCTCCTTCCTTCCTCCTTCCTTCCTCCTTCCTTCCTCCTTCCCTCCTTCCCCAGCTGCGAAGGATGATGGACCCATGTTGGTCTCTCTCTGGCTGGGGACTCAGCAAGGGAAGGGTTTTTTTGCTTCCTTCCGTGTTCGTGCAAAGCCAGCGCTAAAATACATCTCAGCTTGTGAAATTCAGCCGAAATCAAGCCCACGCTCCAGCCTGGCTGAGCGGAACTGGGACAGACCCTGTGAGCGACCTCCAAAAGCCTCTGAAATAAGCTAGGCCTGAGCAGGAGCGACCTCAGTGGGAGCACAGGGGATGCGTTTGGGCACAGTCCCTCCAGGGTGGAACCAGGGATGGTGTCCCTGCTCATTGCAGGGGGTTGGATTAGACTGGAAGGTCCGTCCAACCCAAACTATTCCATGATCCTGTGAGCACGGCTGAGCCGTGCGGGGAGGGACACGGTGGGGACCCCCCAGCCGGCCCTAACGCTGTCCTCTTGCCATCCTGTGGGACCCGGCAGCACCAAACCCACGCCAGAGGAGGTGCGGGGCTGGGCACAGTCCTTCGACAAGCTGATGAAGAGCCCGGCGGGTCGCAACGTCTTCCGGGAATTCTTGCGGACTGAGTACAGCGAGGAGAACATGCTCTTCTGGCTGGCGTGCGAGGAGCTCAAAACCGAGTGCAACAAGCACACCATCGACGAGAAGGCCAGGATGATCTACGAGGACTATATCTCCATCCTCTCGCCCAAGGAGGTGCGGGGCTGAGCCGCTCCTGGGGCTCTCGGCGGGGGTGGCTCAGGCTCAAATGGGGCTGGGGGGTGTTTTTGCCACTGCAGCCCTGCAGCGATCTGGGAATGGGGTGGGTTGTTGGGGATGAGTCTGGCAGGGTGGGCAGCGGTGGGGTGAGCAACCCTGCCCCCCAAAACGGCCGGGACACAGGCGGCAGTGGGATCATGGGTTGTGCTGCGGGGCCGAAACCTCCGGAGGGCACCAGCGGGCTGAGGAGATGCTGCTGCATCCCAGCAAAGAGCATCCCCAGCGTGGGGACACCCAGCTTGGGGACACCCCAGCCTACCTCCCTGTGCGGAGCAAGGGGACACGGGAAGCACCTGGAAACCCTCTTGCTGCAACTCTCTCCACAACACTGGTGTGGTACTGGAGCGAGTTCAGAGAAGGGAACGGAGCTGGGGAAGGGGCTGGAGCACAAGTGTGATGGGAGCGGCTGAGGGAGCTGGGGGTTCAGCCTGGAGAACAGGAGCTGAGGGGAGACGGGCACAAAGAAACGGCTTCAAGTTGCGCCAGGGGAGGTTGAGGTTGGATCTGGGGAACAATTTCTTCCCCAAAGGGCTGTCGGGCATTGGAACAGGCTGCCCAGGGCAGTGGTGGAGTCACCATCCCTGGAGGGGTTGGACAGACGCAGAGATGAGGTTCTCAGGGACATGGGTAGTGCCAGGGCTGGGGGAACAGTTGGACTTGAGAACTTGTCTCAGGGGTACAGGAGTGGGCACCGGGGCTGGGGACTTCTCACTGGGGGTCCCTCACCCCTCACTTCTGTTCCTGCCGCCCAGGTGAGCCTGGACTCGCGGGTGCGGGAGGTCATCAACCGCAAGATGCAGGAGCCGTCCTCACACACCTTCGACGACGCGCAGCTCCAGATCTACACGCTCATGCACAGAGACTCCTACCCTCGCTTCCTGAACTCTGCCATCTACAAATCGCTGCTCCAGAGCGTCTCTCGCTCGTCCTCGGAGTCCTAAGGGTGCCCGTCGGCTGTGGGGACACCGGCGGGGGTCACGGCGGCCAGGGGGGACCCGGTGCCTCCTCCCCTGCCAGCTCCCCCCGAGGTTTTTAGCTTTTTACCTATGAACCGTCACCCTGGTGTCTGGGCCACCCTCCAGGACTGTCCCCAGGGCTGGTGCCACCGTGGCGGCGCAGCCCGGGCTGGCTCGTACTACTGAACCCATCCCCGTCCCCGCCGCTGGCCGGAGCGAGCCGGGGGGGCTGGCAGGAGCGTGCGGGGTCCTGGCTCCCCCTGCACCCCCTTTTGAAGAGGTCACTTTATCCCCACTCCGCCACACCTGGGGACACGGCACATCCCCGTTTCCCACCGAGACCCAGTTGGGGACTGGGTCGGGGTTTTTTTGGGGGGAGTAGGAGGGAGGTTGATTGTTGTTTTTTTTTTTTTTAACTTTTTATTTTAAATGGTTTTTTTGTTGGCTTTTACTGGGGGGCTTGAGGGGTGGGAGGGGAGGTTTGAGAAGCATCTCTGTACATATAAAAACTTGTCAGGTTTACGTCATTCCATCTGTTTGAAGCAGTCCAAGGGGCAGGGGGGGTTGCTCTGGAGCCCTGCTTATGTTCCCGGGGCGGGGGACAAATGGGGTTGGACGGAGCAGAGTACAGGCAGCACCCCCAGGGCCTTGGTCCCCCATCTCTAAAGCTGCCCAGGGGGCTCTGGAGGGGCCAGAAGGGACCGTGAGGACATGAAGACATGCTCGGGGGGTGGGGGTACCCTGCATCTGCCCCCCCAGCAGTCCCCATCACAGCCGTCAGCATCGGTCCAGCCCCGGGACATGACACATCACCCCAAACCCGGAGCATCCCGCATCCTTGGTTCCTGGACCTGAGGGAAGGGGAAAACATGCCCAGCAGCAGGAGAACCCCAGGCTTGTCCCCAGCTGGGCATCCACACGGGATGGGAAACATCACAGGGAAGATATATAATATCTGTGTATTTTTGTACGGCATGAGGAGTGGTCACTGGAGCCTGGGCACCCAGAATTAAAACATTTCTGCCGGCAGCCTCTGCCCTCGGCGCTGAAACGAAGCCAAGGCCAGGTCCTGCTGCAAACCAATGCTGGCCTTTGCTTTTCCTGCCCCAGAACAGCCTGTGGTTTCCTATTTATCTGCCCCTTTCCCTCCTTCTCTCTCCATCCTTTTCCAAGAAAATAGAAGGGACTCTCGTTCTTTTTACTGAAGATATTGTTTAAACAAACAAAAAAAACTTCTCTCAGCTTTTTTTGTTTGTTTGTCTCTTTCCTGGTGGCACGACTGCGTGGAAATTCATGTCAGGAAATTTAGTTTTGTTTGCCAAGCTGGAGATACAGTTCAAGAAAATGTATTTTTGAAAGAGCCCAGAGATAGCTCCTTTGTTCAGGAATGTCAGTATTGTTATGATTTGGTTATTATTGGCAGGTTTTCCCCTGCCCCACCACAGCCCCCCCAGCTTCCCCCGCCCCTGCACTGGGGAGGTTTGAGTTCTTGGTTTGCTCTGTGAGTGCAAAAAAAATCTCAGGTGGCTTTAGCTGGAGGGTTGGAGGTTGAGCATCTGTGAAGGTGGGTCAGAGCCTCTGCACACCACGAAGCGCTCAGCGCAGGGCAGACCCCACTGCCACCAGTTAATCCAGTCTCTTGTTCCCCATTGTAGCACTTATAAACACCTTAGAAGTGACTCTTGGCTTCTGAGACACCTGGTTATCCAGCGGCATTTTCCTCAATGGCAGTTCTTGGTGTTATCCCAGAAAATGTCCCAGAAAAATGCCAAGGGGTGGTGCTTGCCCCTAGGACTGAGAGGCCCTTCTCAGGACTCCCTAATTCAGGATTAGCAGCAAACCCAACCCAAGCCCAACTCCCTTCCAGTACCACAAGAAGAAAAACAACAGCAAGTGGTAATTCGCTGGCTCCTGGTCACAGAAGCACCTTGGCCAGCCGGGGGTTTAGATCCTGAAGCTCTTTTTAAGTGCTGCTGTGAGGACAGAGTAATCCTATTTGCCACGAGACTCGTGAGGCTTAAAGGAGTTGTCAGCATCTTTGAATCTGTTCCTTCTCGGGAGCGTTGGCTTTGCCCCACCAAGTGAAAGCCCCGAGTGAAGGATGGTGCCTGCAGCGAGCGCAGCCCACCCAGGGCTGCCAGCACGTTCTCCGCAGCTTTCATGTGGCTGCTCACTCCTTGAAACATCTCCAAGGGCTCTGGTGAATGTCTGCTGTCTGGCATGCTGAAAAAACACTGGAAATACTTGGGGGTTTTTGCTCTGGAATAGGGGAGCAATGCTGGAAGAGATGTGACTGCAAATGTTGCTGCACTGCTTGTCAGAGGACTTCAAACTCAGGGCTCCCCCGCATTGCTGCATCACCCCAGGTAAAGGCTAGGAAGAAAAGAGGGATTTTATGCCTCAGACTCAAAGCTGTTGTGAGGACAGACAGAATTTCCCCACCAGGTTCTAGTTACCTCCCAGAAAGAGCCTGATCCTGCAGGTCCCCCTCACAGGGCCCTGTTTGCAGATGGGGCGGCCCAGGGTCGCTCTACTGCCGGGTCCTCCCTTCACTTCCCCCCTTCCAAGCACTAACTTCAAACCGCATCCATTTAGAGCTAAGCAGTAACAGTTCCCTCCACTATCTGTAATCCTTACCTCCAAGTCCAAATGTCTGAAAGATTTCCTGGATTTGCAGCATTTCCCCTCATCTTTTTTTTGTGGCTGGTGTCACTATGTTCACGCTGTTACAACCTGAGCAGCACATTGATCTTTGCAGCAGCCTGTGCTGTTGGCATTTGAAGGCCTGAGATCACAAAGTACAGATCACCACACAAAATCAAATGAATGCTGATCTGTGCCCCAAAAAGCTGTGTTTCATCAACAGCGCTCCTCAGCCAGGCGAGGAATCCCAGTTCTGCCCAACCAGCCAGCCCAGGACTCGGCCCAGTGGTTTATTTTTCACGAGCTGACCAGGAACAAGGTTGCCCGGAGAGGTGGTGGATGCCCCATCCCTGGAGACATCCCAGGCCAGGCTGGACGGGGCTCTGAGCAACCTGAGCTGGTGCAGATGTCCCTGCCCATGGCAGGGGTGGCACTGGGGGAGCTGGGAAGGTCCCTTCAACCCAAACAGTTCTGTGATTCTATGATTCACACTCCGAGGGTGCCCTACAAGCAGCTCCTTGCTCTCTGGTGCTCCCAGCTCTGTTCAGCCCTCACCCAGCTGGACACTCACCGTCTGTTGAGCTCCCACACCACAAAAGCAAAACTCTGCACACACACAGTTCAAATAAAAGTCAGAAACTGACAAAAACGTTTAATATTAGTTTTGAAGAAAAAGTGACCGTATTTGCTTAGATGAGAGAAAATAACAGTTAAGTGTGTTGAGTGAATTCTCGTGCCGGCCCCTCAGCCCACAGCTGCTCTCCCCGCGCGTTTCAGAGCAAACTCACATGGGACAGGAACACGACGGCGGCGGGAGCTGGAGTGGGGGGGTCACGCTCTGACCGGCCTTTGGCCACTGCACATCTCAGCAGAACTGCAAGAGAAGGGAGTGACAACTCTGATTAGAAAACCTCACTGCCAAGGGGAGCTGCGGGTCATGCGTGGGCTGCCTAGAAATGGAGATCCAGGTGAGGGGCTTGTTTCTGAAGCTGGCGAGGGCTGGGGGATTCAGCAGAGGCCAAACTAACAAAGGTCCTGTTTAAATCTCTCAGCTGTGGCTCTTTGGCACTTGGTAGTGGCACTGTTTCTGCTCACCATTGACCAGGAGATTTCTGCTCCCCCCGAGCTCCCTCCACAGTATAAAAGAGCAGTTTTAAAATCCCAAACAGCATCACCACCATCCCTCAGGGGCAGAGGGAGCAAGGAAAGCACCATCAAGTTGGTCATGGCAGAAAATGGGATGTGAGGAAGGAGGCAGGGAATGAGCAAGTGAGACCCAGCTGGTCTGCAGAAATGGGATGAACCCAGGAGCTCTTGCCTCTGTGTTGGGAGGAACGATAATAATAAAAGAAAAAAGAAAAAGAAAAATCACTTGCTAGAGCCAGTCAGCATTTGTGCAGCACTTCTGAGGGCAGCAGCAGCCGCCAACACCCCCCAAGCACCAGCAATACCCTTGGTGCGTTACCTTCCAGCGATTCCCACACTCGTTGCACACGACAAAGGTGGTCATGGGCTCGTCGGAGCTGCGGGTCTGCACCTGGGGGGACAGGAGGGAAATGAGAGCCCAGTGTTGCACATGGCCCTGCGGGGGGGTCACAGGGAGCTCCTTGTCCCTCTGGCCACCAGGGATTCAGGCTGCGATCACAGTGTCAGAAATTAATGAGAGACTGAGGCCTGGGAGGGCAAAAGGAGCTTCCCTGTAAAATGAGCCTGGTTATTGTTTTACACACAGAAATAAACCTCTACACATATTTCATGACATGTTTTGAGGCAGCAGATTTCCCTCCTCACTGTTGTCTGCTGCCCATTCCTTGCAGTTGGTTGGCTCTGGAGATGGATGTATCTCAGGCTGGACACAAGGAAGATTTTTTTTCTCCTGAGGGTGGTGAGAGCCTGGCCCAGGTTGGCCAGAGAGGTGGTGGGTGCCCCATCCCTGGAGACATCCCAGGCCAGGCTGGACAGGGCTCTGAGCAACCTGAGCTGCTGCAGATGTCCCTGCTCATGGCAGAGGTGGGACTGGATGAGCTGGGAAGGGCCCTTCAACTCAAACTGTTCTATAATTCTATACCCACAGCCAGTCCCTCTCCGTACTGTCCCTGGGGAAGGGATGCAGGTGGCAGCAAGATGACGAAACCCTCAGCCCCACCAAGCACGTGTTCCAGTCACACATAAAAAAACACTCAAGCCATTTACAGACCAGTCCTGGCCTCACAAGAACATGCTCTGGGTTACCAGGTTCTGCACATTGCCAGCCTGTTTTGTATTTGAGCCATTAAGGAAATTCTGAATATTTAACCCAGATGCGACTGCTGCCTCTGACTGGCTCTTGCCAGAAATACTTCGCTAATAGTCATATTTTCATGGCATTTGAACGCAAAGCAGATCTACACTGAAAATACTGGCACTCCCTGCACAAGCCAGACAGCAGAACTATGTCGAGGGCTAATTATGGTGATCTACATGTGTAATTACCCAATATGCAAGAGTCACAGTATTTGCATGATGCAAAATAAGCACATTTTGCAAGTATGCTAGATAGTTGAATTCTGCAATTCTCATTTGACATTACTGCCTGACTTCCAACGCTTTCAAAAATGGCAGTTCATCTACCTGGAACTTACAACATCTCAGTCACCAAACAGTGATTTCACTGAAAAAAACTAACTAAAACTACAGAAAATCTTCTGATATTTCTATTCACAAGCCACTGTCATCACCTGCCCCAGTTCCAGGCAGTCGGACTCCAATCTGACAGGTGCAGACAGAGTCCCCCGTGCTGCCGGGGCGAGCGAGACGGCCCAGTCGGTACTTCCAGCTGCCTTACTGGGATGGTGACCCTGGGCCGAGCCAGCCTGCGGGATGCAGGATGCTGCCGAGCCGCAGGAAAATCCCCGACCGGGCTCTCAGCTGTGTCTGCACGTCACGGCCGAGCACTCGGAGGAGTCTCACTCGCTCGCACACGCAGTCTGTGCGCACCCACTCGGTAGCAATCATGTGGTTGCTGGTGCATTTTTGGGTATCTGCACATTCTAAACCACTGACTCACAGCAAAGGCACATTTATCTCCAGACGCCTGGCGCAAACATGGGAACTAAAAAGCACTGGTAATGCAGAAGGCTTCCAGCAGCTGCCCATCGAGGAGAAAAATCCCCTCTGCCTGCTCACATCGCTGCTTTGTTATTCCTTGTTTTCACCTGTTTCATGTTGTTTGATTTGAAATAAGTTGGGATTTGTCCAGCTGCGGCTTATTTACGTTCTTAATTTGCACTTTTAATACCATCAACGTGACTGCCTCAGTTTCCGCTGTCTCTCTCCTCTACACTACCCGCTCCTTTCTTGTCTGAATCTCCACATTCCCAGCACCTGCTTTCAACGTGCAGCTCTCCCAAGCTGGGCAGCGAGCAGCACTGCTGTGTTTTGAAAGCTTCCTCGGTGCTGCACAGCCCCTGCTCTGGTGCAAATGAGCCAAAAAAAGTCACACAAGCTCCAAGGAAACGTGCAAAATCGTTGTGCAAAAGCAGCACATTTTAGAGAGCCTTGAGCGTATGTAAAGGTTCTCTCCACCAGTGGCAAAATTTGTGCTGTGCTGCAGGATGTGTCACTGAGCAAGAAGAGCTTGATCACGACAGATCGTGTCCTGTGTAGAGGCGAAGGGTGTGGAGGCTGCAGGAGCAGCAAGACTGACCTGGGTATAGGTGCAGTTCTTCTTCTTGCACTTCCCACAGGTGAAGAGGTCGGTCTGCGTCCCTCCTGTCTTGGCCATCTGATGCTCCCGGATTGCTTCTTTTGTCATGGCTTTCCTGATCTCCTTCAGCTCGTTACTGGCCATTTCCTTTCAAAAAAAAAGCAATAAAATCACATTTATCCAGTTTTACTATCACACTCACTACTGTAGAGTCAACAGACAGGGTGGTCTAACAGATGGGTGTCAAGACAGAAAACCTTTCATTCCACGTTGCTGGTTGATAACTAGGCCTCTGTGACGATCTGAAGTCCCAGACTACTCTCCACATTGCAGAAACCATTGCTAACTTGCTCCCTGTGCACTCTGGCAGCGGCTGCTGAGACATCTGCAACCCTGGCAGCAAATCAGCCTCTTGTTTCAAGCCAAACCACAGGACATGTCTCCTGTAAGAAGCAAAAACTCCTCAGGCTTCCTCACCTCCGAGGTCATCACTGCGATCTGCTCGGGGGTGATCGCCCCACACAGCACGTTCTTTTTCAGCTCGGGATTTTTGGAGTCCTTCAGGTTCGAGATGCGGCTCCTCACTCGGTTTTTGTACTTCATGTCGGTGTTCTTGACATCTTGGTATATGCGTACATGGCAGTCAAGGACTCTGCAGTCAACCCAGAGCCCTCCAAGCACTTTTCTACACCACTCATGCTCTTTCTCTCAAAGTAGCCACAAAACCCTCCACTGAGAGAGCCCAGCTGCATCTCCTACCCCACAGCCCCCAAAGCAAGCAAACTCCTGGCTTATCTCAAGTCCACAGGCAACTTGATCCTCACTGCTCCATCCTCCCCATCGCTTCTCTGTCCATCAGCACACTCTCCCCAACAGGGAGGCACAGGGAAGCTGCATGTGTTTGGAAGCAGAGCTGAGAGCAGGAAACAGTATTTTGATGGGAAGGACAAGCTGGGGATTACAGGTGCGAACAGAAGGACATAACCATGTCCGTCACACCAGCACAGGTCTGCCCTGAGCTCCCAGCACCACACTGGGGGTTTGTTAGTGACCCAAGACTCAGCCAGAGCTGGAACCGGAGCCCTGACAAGCAGAGATGCTGCAGAACATTTATGCGAAGAAAGACTGTCCCATTTTTCCTCCAAGCACATGAATTTAATGGCCTGGAGGCACACAGGCTCTTGAGGAAGCCCCATACGTAAGGATATATTCTTCAATCTGGGCTGCTATGTGCTCACAGTCAGCGCCAATGGCAACGTAGTCATCTGTAAGACAAGAGAAACACGAGGTCAACAACTTCCAACCAGGGGTGGGGTCCCCAGGCTCGGTATTTCTGAGATACAAATCTAGCTGGTTTGCTATTTTGATTTACATGCTCTTCCCATCAATGGCATCTTGGCCTTTGCTCTAGCCACCTTTTGGAAAAGGGTAGTGATGCAAACAGAATGATCAGCCAGCCTGTGCCCTCTGCCTCTCCAGATGGACTGCACTAGACAAAGCTAGCAAGAACCCAGTCCCCAAAACATACAGTTTTCCCATATATTCTTGGTATAGTTGAAATCAAACGTATACAGGCAGGAATCGAGTCTCATCAGATGCTGGTGTCAATGAGAAATAGCTCAACTCAGGGCCCAAAAGCAGCAGTATCAGAATCAAGCCTTCATTTCTCCTCTCAGCTCAGGACTCGGCTCCTCCCCTCTTCTTTCACATGCTTCTTCTTGCCAATTAAACAGCATCGCATAGAGTGCAATAATTGCTACGAGTTTGGACAAGGGGCATGGCAACCAACGCCATAAAGCAGGGAAGACGGGGCAGAGCGGGGCTGAGCTTAGCGAAGGACTCAAGGAGACTGTTGCCCAGACTTCATATGGAAAGGGTTTTTCTAAGAGTTAGACAAAGTATTTAATGCAGCATATATATATAAACACATGCACACACACAGGAAGGCTAGAAATAAAGACTTTGTGAACTTCTCCATCTGCTGTCTACATTCCTTGGCTCCAAATTAATAAAACTCTGCAGTGCTTAGACCCCCATTTTCCAAAGGGATCTGCAATTTGGACACAAGCATGTGTTCAGCTTGAGGTATTTAAAAATCTGATTTTCAGAGACACTGAGCACCTGCAGTTGCCTCTCATTTCAGATGGCACAGCCTGAGTGCAGGAGAGACTCGTTCCACCCCAAATCCTCAGGGAATCACAGTATTCCTAGGGCTCCCGTCTGCACAGGAGTCTAAGAGCAGATGGTGACCGCACAAACGTCATTACCAACAAATTCCATGGACTGTTACGGATTCATTTTGTGCCCCAGGGGTAAGCAGAGATGATGGCTGGTGTCTCCCCCAGCACTCACCATCAGCCTGGAGAGCTGCTGTTAGCATTTCTCTGCATTTGTTGCGGACAGCATCGCAGGTGACGGGTGCCGGAGGGAAGGTGGTGATTTTGGGGGTGGTTGGGGTCTTCGGAGGCTCCTGCCTTTTGTTGGAGCTAAAAGAGAAACTTCACCTGTCAGAATGTCTCAGTTCGGATCACTGAGGGCAGAGGAGGGATCAGCAGGTGTGTGGCAAAACATCCTGTTAATCACAATACAAAACCAGTCAGAGGAAACCAGCACAAAGACACATGCCCTGAACTAAAATATGGGACAGTACAGCAATCAACACCATCAACCCAGACTCAAGCTCTCCTGTGAGCTCTGCTGGCTATAAATGAAGGGTTTAACCCATGAAGCTATTGGGCTATTATGATTCCCAGACGATTTTTTATAGCTTTTCCCCCTCCTCTTAAAGCTAGGCAACAGAAGAGCAACTTCTTCAGCAGACATCGCTCTGACTTCGGTGTCTGGGTCATAAAATGCACCGTATTTACAGCCAATGCCTGGTAACATTAATACAGTAAGAAACAAAGGAAAAAAGAAACCCTGATATTTCACCCATGCTGCACAGGCAACATCTCCTTGAAGATCCAAGTGGTTTAACTTCTCAGCCATTCCAAAGACTGCGCAGAAAGTTATTTTATTAAGCTTTAGAAGTTAGTTTATAATTAGAATAGTTGAGAAATAGACCTCAAACACACCTAGCAGACTTATTTCAGGAAATCCTTGTGGTTCACACTGTTCCTGTTAAACAGGAGAAAGAACTTGTAAATCTATCCAGGCAGCAAAGTTTATACATTAAAAAAAAAAGGCTATACTGGAACAAAATGGTGGCAAAGCAACAGGCAGGGACTGCAAGCAGAACTTGGGGCTGCACTGGAAGAAAATCCCATGGAAAAGCTGAATTCGGGCCACAGATCCAAAACCTCCTAATAAAGACAGTTTAGAGAATCCTGGAAAATAAAAAGCTCATGCTGCCAGAGCCAGAGAAACATTAGACACAGTCTATTAAAATGTACTACACTAATGGTCTAAAATACTCCAGCACTGCAGAATATGCTTTGGATCACAGTAATGCAGCGGGTGAGTTCCCAGGTGCCAGCTCCAGGCTGGCTGGCTCGGATCCTTCAGGTCTCAGCGCAAACTCTCCAATCGCTACACAGGGATTTCTACATCTGCGTTCCAGAAAGCAAGACAAGTTCCAGGCCAAGAGCTATTCAAGTGTTTCTCCCTGACAGGAGAGGAAGGCCCAGCCAAAATCCAGCAGACTAAGTGGCTGAAATATCGGAATACAAGCTGATCTCTTTGGTGTCTCACTAGCAGCTTCATCTGAACCAGCTATCACACACTGAGCAACGAGCCTGGCTCCCTTCATCACAGCCTGTGCTCTAAAGAACAAAGAATCTTCACTGCTAATAAATTCTATTTTTTTTTTGTCAAGGCAGATTAGCAGTTAATTTTGCAGCACTGGAGAATAAGCATTCCCATCTCTGCAAAGAGCTCGGCTCCCAGACTGACACCAGGAGCTAACCTCAGTCTGTGCTACGCTAATCCATTCACTTCTGTTTATCCTGCACCACCAAGGGGATGCTCTGCCGTTCAGAAGATGGAGACTGAGCACACGTAGAAAGCATCAAGGGAAAAAAAACCTGCAATAGCTGCAGCAGATCCTCAAGGCACAGGGGAGGGTTTGCAGCACAAGCTCCACTCCACACACCCCGTGATAACTGTCAGCAAAGCAAGGAGGCAGCGGGGTTTGGCCTCTCTACCTACAGCCGGGATCATATTCCGAGTGAAATCACCACAAGCCTCATCCTTCAAACCAGATCCCCTAGCAGGCCCAGCTCAATTTGCTCATGAAACGTCTACTGCCACCGTGCCGAGGGAACATCTCACACTTCCTTCCCTCCAGGCTCTGCCTGCCCCAAGGTCAATTTTCCAAAGGTTAAATCAGAAGTTTCCCTTTTTCTTTGAAGTGCAACACCACTTCTGGCTTGAGCCGAGCTGGTAATACCTGTCTTCTCCTCTCTCCATCAGGAACAGCCACCAAGTGTTTCTATAAAGGCTTCTGTCCTCACCCTGGATGGAAATCTGCCTCCCCTCACCAGCAAGGGCATGCAGAGGCTCTTATCACCCTCAGGAGCCCTACAACAGATCCTCCCCGTGTCCTCACCCTGGGGTAGGCAGCACCAGTCTGCATTTCAAGGTTTCTGGCCAGGAATTTGACTACACAAAATTCCCAATTCATGCACTTTAAAAAAATTAATGTAGGGTATCATAAGCAAATTCAAACTCTGTAACAGTATCGCCTTTGGTTCAAAGGCGACATTACCTTTGGTCTCGCGAGTTACCAGTCTCCTTTGAGGAAGATGTTGGCAAGGACATGCTCTTCTTTTTCTCCTCACTTTTTTCCTCAGAAGCATCTATATTCAAAAGAAGAGAAATAGGATGCCAAAGGATTCAGGACTGGTCTTTATGCTACAACCCTGCATACACTAATCAACATCTTAATACTACACAGTGTTGGCCTAAGGCAACTTATTATCCTCCAAAAAGAAGCAAGAGAAAAAAACAACACACCTTTATGGCCCTCCAGCTTTCTAACAGACCTTTTAATTGCCTCTAAGTACAAACTAATTCAAACAAAAGCTTTCCTCACCAAACTCAAGAGCAATCACCTTCCCTGCCCAGGAGATAAGCTTCCTCACAAGACATGCCTCATCACAAAAGTTTCTTTCAGAGACACCCTGGCTGCTGAGCACAGATTGGATCACGTTCTCTAAAGCAGCATTTCCAGCCAAGAGCCAGCACAGACTAGTCCTTCTGGGAATCCGACTTCTCATGTTGCCTAAGTGCTGCTGAAAGCCAAGAGCACAACCCTGGCGAGGACTTTCATTGCACTGGAGAAGAAGTTTGACCGAAACTGTCCCAGCCCAGCCAATACGCATCAGCCCTAAGCTGGAGGTGATGTCCCAGCCAGGAGAGGAAAACAGCATTTCTATCGCCCATTTAGCCTGTCAAGAAACAGGAGCCTTGGGGTGCAGACTAGAGTCAGCTCCACATCTCACTTCGCCTCAAACACCACGTTGCTCTTGTTCCTTGCTACACACAGCTGCCCAAAAGATCTGTTTAAAAAATAAGGAGTGTTTGAATTTCACATTGTGTCACTAGCAGAGAGTGGGAGACACAGGACCCTTCCAATCTCAGCACTGCCTCATTCTTTTATCAAAGGTAACCACTAAGACCATGTTTGTATCCCTTCACATGCAATTTTGTGCAATCTCAGCATTAGGGTTTTTGAGACAGAATTACAAGCTTCTGCTCATCACCATGAAAGCCTCCCCAGCAGGAAACGGTCCATGTGAATTCGTCCACGAGGTGTTAAACTAAGGTCTTCCTATAACTCATCACCCAAAACGCATTCCAGCGTTTCTCTTTCCAAGCCACTGCACGAGGTTGACAGCACACGCTGTATTAATGCCACACAGCACACAGTCGGGGACGGAGGGTTCAGAGTGCAGATATTGTTTCTACAAATAATGCTGCTAATTATTATAAGGACGGGTATGTGGTAAGAATAGTCCTGAAGCTTTCAATGCTCTTTCAAGGATGAGCTGGCTAAACAGGAGATAAGTCTAGAAGAATACATGGTAGGAGAAAAAAACTTGAAAGACAGAGGGTGCAATTGTAAAGGCTGATTTTCTGGAATATTCTGCTTCTCTCCTGAGAAACCCAGCCTCCTGCTGAAGGCAGCTCCTTCACAAATTGAATCTGACAGGAATATGCTGATTTTCTTACCTAAAAGTTTTTTCCAAGATTTGATGAGGGATTTGGCAAGCGATATCACTTCTTCATCTGTGCTCTGCTTTCTCAGTGCATTCACTGACATCCCAATGCGGGTGGACTGCGAGTGAACATTCAAATGAATCATTCCAGAACAGATTTGTTACTTGTTACTAACCAAAATCAGAAATAAGCATGATGAAGTCAAAGCAATGACCAAGATATGAAGTGTCCAAGGACTTGCAGAATTATTTTCTCTGCACAGCTTTGGAAGAGCGAGTTGACACTCTCCAGTTTACTCAAGTCCATCAGGAGCTGGACATCTCATCACCCACAAACACCTTCTCCACACACCTCTACCTGACACTCAAGCTTAGAGTGAAAAAATCCAAGATGTATATCTTAATCTCTGAATTGTAATTCTGTTCACACCTCCCCAGCATCTGGAATATCACCATTACAAAGACTTCCAGTTCTCCCAGACTTTGTGTTTGCTACTTTCTGGCCTTTCCTCTTTTTGAAGCCCAAGAAAGGATTTGAGCAGTTATCCACATTTGCCTCCTCAGCTCTGCACAGGTTTCAGGCAGCACATTGTGTCCCAGAGCTATTTAATTGCCAGTCTAAAACCCAGGTTCAATACTATTTTCTGAATTTAATGTTTATTTTGATGCTTTGAGTGAGGCAAGAAGCAAAGGAAATAATTAAGTCCATTTAAACAACATTTTGGGCTCATCCAGATGCAAACTTTAGCTTTTTATCCTAACTGTGCAACTCACCTGCAGTAAGTCCAAAGTCATAGGCATACTTTTCAGTTCTTTCAGTAAATCCATTGCACCATCCTAGAAAGGAAAAGAGAAACAGAATTAATGCCTCAGCTTTTGGCAAGTAAATGCAACAGCTTGGGAATAAATTCAGAAAGTTAAATTCAAAGGGAAAAGCACGAACAAGCCTTCCCTAAAACATCAGCTGGGGTTGCTGCTCCAGACAGACAGCAGATCCTACAGTCTGGAGGCACCTGAGATATTGGAATGGGCAAAACAGAAGAGCACTGGAGCGCTACAGATCTTTGCTGGTTTGTGGTACAACTGCAGCATTCGCTTCTTATCCTTACCTGGCAAGCTCAACATTTTTGACACCTGAAAAATACCCTGTGAATCACTACTGTGCCCTCAGCACACCACTTGGCTTGCAGGAGTGATCCTACTATCAAACTCACGATTTTGGGGGCCCTGATTAGTGACATTAGGTCACAAGAACAATTTAGCACAGTTGCAAGAACTTCAGTCACCCACCTAAAGATCATAATCACTGCCCAGAGCCAGAGCTGGAAATATCCTCTTTCTACATGAAACTTAATGTAGCTATTTCCTAGAATTGTATTAATACCCCACTCTCCTCAGAGCAAGAGTTGATACCAGGAGCAAAACCATCAAGCAGTGATGCTGAAGAGCTGGGCGCTTGAAACCTGTTATATGAAGTTTCCTTGCATTGGCTCTAAATGCCAGAAGCCAAATTCAGACAAAACTCTGACGAGACAGTCTGTGGGTACCTCAAATTGGTAGTCACCCAGCACAACGGCAGGGACCCAAGCACTGGCCAAGTCTCCCTCCAGCAGCACTCAGCAGATCCAGCCCGCGGTACGTCTGTCTGCGCTCAGCCGGCTCTCTCCTCTCATCCCCCTTATCCAACAAGGCCTTCTAGTGTTCACATTGAACAGCTCATTTAAAACACTAGCCACTCCAAACCCATTTGTAGCACAAGATCAACAGAGCCTGCGATTGTCGAGCAGCGAAGCAGTCAGACCCTGTCTTCAGATCCCATCCTCTCTACGCAGAAGACAGAACAGATGCTGCAAAAGCCAAATCAAAGCAGAGTCAAAGCTTTCAGTGCACACACAAGCAACTCACACCAGCATAAACCACACGTTACCGTACCCAGAACGAGCAGCTTCCCACTCAGGCAGTTTCACACCTTTCTGTTCCTCCAACAGCCAAACGGACTTCATTAAATCCAGCCCTTAACATACAAAATGACCGGGCGATTCCTGTCTCCGTTATCAGAAATGGAGCCACTTGGCACAGTGGCAGCAAATGGGGATCCACGCAAAAACTAGAGCAACAAACAGGTACTCCGGGTAACCATCCTGCGGGAAGAGTTCTCAAGTTAGCCGATATACAATAAACACGCTACCGTTCAGTACCGTATAAAATGCCATCCAAGAGGAAACATTGCATACCGCTCATTTAAGTAGCTGCCTCTTTCTCAGTGAAGCTTGGAAGCAAATTCTGCAAGGTTGGTCCTTTCCTATTACAACAATGGTGTTGAAAACCTGCCATCAACAGGAATAGAAATCACTAGCTGCGATTTAGCTCAAACACACTTTCCTGGGCTGTTAGAACAGCTACAAAAGTGCCAGCGCTCACCTCCATCTGCAGCTGGCAGAGCCGGTCCAGCACCCAAAAATTCACGTGACAACCGCACCCAGCATCCCATCACCTAAATACCATGTTCCCAAAACCCCTTTCCTATCACCTCCCCCACCGCGGCCCCAAAATCCCTCTCCCCCACCCCAAACACAGATGTACAGCCTTCCTCTGTCACAAACCCGTGTCACCCAGCTTGCTGCCTTGGCACTTATGCAATCACAGAATGGTTTGGGTTGGAAGTGACCTTCAAAGCTCCTCCAGTGCCACCCCTGCCATGAGCAGGGACATCTTCACCAGCTCAGGTTGCTCAGAGCCCCGTCCAGCCTGGCCTGGGATGTCTCCAGGGATGGTTCATCCACCACCTCTCTGGCCAACCTGGGCCAGGCTCTCACCACCCTCATTATAAAAACACTGTTTGTACTTGTGCCTCACCAACTGATATAACCATCAGGCAGGGAAATGCTGCTGTCCCCCCGGACAGTCCCACCAGTGACAACACTCAGACAGCAGCAAGGCCAGGGCTCCACGGCCCACGAGGGTGAGCAGAAGTGTCTGCACGGGGTGGGGATGCAGAAGGCAAATCCAGGAGCACTTGGGGGTCTCCCTGAGGGTCCGGCAGAACCCCAGGCCGGTGCTGGGGGGATGCACAAGGATCCCCCTTCTCAAGGCTCCCAACGGGGCAGGGGGAGGCCGAGGATGCTCCCCAAGAGGGGAACACCCCAACACAGGGAGAGCCCCGGGGTGCTGGGCTGTGGGGGGCACAGTGTGGGGAGGAGGGGTCCCCATCCCACCATAGGGAACATGGACCCCCAGCCCAGTAACGGGCAGTGGGGTGGAATGGGGTGGACCCCAAACCACTGCAAGGGTTGGGGAATGGAGAGGGAATCCCCTGCAGCCGGGCCTGGGGACGGAACCCCCCTCCATGGGGGGGTGTCTGCTCCACCATAACGGCCGCATAGAGGGGGCCCCCAAAATGGGGCCTGGGGAAGGCGCGGCCCCCTCACGACGAGCACCGAGGGACAAGCGGGGGGTCCCACAGCCCGGCAGCGAGGAGGGCGGCCCGGCGGGGAGGGAGGCCCCGGCTGACAGACCAGGAACCGGGGCCGCGGGCGGCCCCCGCACCCCAACCACCGCCACTCACCGCGCTCTTCTTGGCCACCATCTTGTCCAGCCGCCTGGCGATGCGCACGATCTCCTCCTCCCCGCCCATCGCGGCTGCCGGTCCCGGGGGCAGGACGGGGGGGGCTGGCGGCGGTTGCCCGGTGCCCACCACAGCCCCCGGTACCGCAGTCCGGGCGGGCGGCGCGCGGGGCACGATGGGACTCGTAGTCCTCCGGGCGCCCGCCCGCCTCTTCTCGGCGCGCAGCCGAGCGGCGGGACTACAACTCCCAGCGTGCCCCGCGCTCGCCCCGCCCCGCCGCGGGGCACGCTGGGAGCTGTAGTCCGGAGTCGGAAGCCGCCGCCATGACGGCCCCGCAGCGGATCAGCCCCGTGACCGCTCGTTCTCGTTGAAACGGAGAAATAAACTTAACAGCAGAGTCAGTTATACTCTTAAGCGGCATTCTTTGTTTCATCAGCGCTGGGGAACACTGGGGATCATCCTCTATAAGTGCTCCAAAGGCTGGATGCTCTTGCATTGCTTATATTCACATAATTATTACATATGCATTACAATTCTTGAAAATTCTGATGTACATCTATACTAAGAAATAACCGATGATGTTAGTTATAATTGTTTAGTTCCTTACTTACAATACATCTATTAATTATTAGTTATTATTTATTATTAATTATATATAATTATATATTTTTATATATAATATATATTATAATATATTATAATATATATTATATATATTATAATTATTAATTATAAACTAAGCACTCTGCTTCTAAACAATGTGTCAATCTTCTGTCTCCCTCTTGTCATGCAGAAGGATCTAAAACTTGAAAAATATCCCCTCGTTTTGCAGGTGGTCAGAAAGCATCGATCAAGTCAATCGCTTAATGACGGGTACATCTTTTGTAACTTGATCACAGCGTGCATTAATTTAGCAGCTTCTCTTCAGGGGGGCCCGGGTGGTTTTGGGGTGCCCCGCAGCGGAGCCCCCCTGTAGATGGCACTCGTACGCTGTGCGCGGCCGGCACGTCCCCGGGGAGCTGCAATGGGCCTCGCCGCTGAATATTGTCGCTCTCTGCAGCTGGTTCCTGGCAGGGAAAGAACTTCGATGCCTCCTCCTGCGCAGCCGGTTTCGCAGCCCTCGCCAAGAGCGGATGTTTCGGAGAGGGCCCTGGCTGCGCTGGTAGAGAGCGGCCGTGTCCTGCCCCGGCAGGGCCGCAGATGGAGCCACGTGTGGCCTCAGGCTGCAGGATTAGGTGTTGGGAACCAGGGCTCAGCTCTAACCCTGCTCTGACTGAGTCGCTGAGGGCAGAGTTTAGCTCTACCAGCATACAAACATGGGGAGTATTGAACTAAACCAGTCCTGGGTGGCTGTCCCCCAAAACTGCCCGTTAGGTACCTCAAGCTGCCAGCTTGCTGTTCTTTATGGCAGCTCGCACAGAGTTGGACAGACCTCTGGGATCCCCTTGAGCAAGGGCTGCTCCCCGGGTGTGTGAGACACGTCTCGATTCATCCCCAAACCAGCAGAAGTGGCCCCAGACCAAACCTGAGCTTCGGACCCTCTCCCTGGCATCGCACTTGGAGCTACCTTGAAACTTCTTGGCTTGGCCCCATGTTTGTGAAGGCGAGTTCCCCCCAGCCCGCCGTCTGGAGCCTCTTCAGCATCTGGAAACCCTCGAGCCCTTGGCAGGGTCTGGCTGCAGAGCAAGGGGGTGCCATTTTGGGGAGGCCCACCTCTGTGAGGGAGGAGGAGACAAGTCCCAACGAGGGCACCTTCTGGAGGTCCCTGGACTGGGGCAGCTGCCTGTCCCGTGTGTGGGGTCGGGTCACGCCAGTCCTTGGCGTCAGAGATGCGCTCAAGCGGCACTGCTGCCACTGTGAATGTGGTTTGTGTCGCTGCAACGCGAAGATGGTTCCTGACCACAAGTATGGCCGGGGACGTGTCTCAGATTCCAGAGCGCACAGTCACCGATGCTGAGCGCCGTCACCCCGTCGCTTTCTGCCTCCGAGCGAGAAACCCGTCACCCCACCAACGCCGACCTCCCGCCGCGGCGGAGCGTCCTCGCCCAGGCCCCATGACTGCAGGGTCGGCAGCGGGTCCCCGAGGATCGTAACGGCATGAAATCCTGACACCATTAAACCCTCACACCCGCAGCCCCGTCCCGTCTGCTAGGAGGGAGAAGAAAATCCCCGCAGTCCCTGCAGAATCCACGGGCACAAGCTCTGCAGCCTGACCCTGCCAGCCCGCGGCTCCGCTCGACCCAAGGGTTAACAGGACAACAGGACAGGCGTTTGCCGAGCAGCGGGGAGGGCTCCTGGCTGACCTTGGCTGGGAAGCAGCGCTGGCGTCGCTCAGCCCGGCCCCCCGAGCGCGGAGCTGGTGGCCCGAGCGCTCCCCAAGTCTGGGTGGAGGTAGATCCAGAGGAAACTCCACCTCCGCGGGAGCCAACCTGCTATTGCAGGAATTCCCAGAGAAATTCCCGCTTGGGCTGATCTGTCAACGGATCCGTGAACTTTCTTTTACCTCTTGTGAAAGCAGCTACTTGAATGTGCTAAAAACAGAGTGAGGGCGAGTCTGTTGCTGGCGCTGGGCTCAGCAGAGAGGTTGGGAGGGGGTTCAGCTGACCCCCGTGGACTGAGAGGCACCGTGAAAGTCTCTGTACATGGTGCCTTGCTGGCAGCTCCCTGGTGGAGCCAGGGGAAGAGTTTGCTGCAAAGTAAAAACCCGCAAAATTTCACCTGGTTTTCCCACTGGGCTACAGTGTTTCCCGAGTGACTCTCAGCTTGTTTGGACCTTGTGGATGGGCTGGATCAAGGCGGATGAGCTTTCCTTGCTTCCAGTACCCCCAGCAGATTCAAGTCACCATCATTTCTTTGGAGACTGGCCACCAAACCCCACCCTTTCTCTTGCTCCCAATGACCAAAGGCTCAGCCTGGTCCACTTTTGGAGAAGGCAGAGAGAAGGAACCCTCCTGGGCCCAGCCTTGCCCACCGCGAGACCCCCCACGGAAGCTCTGTCCTGAGATATCCCCAAACTTCAGGGTCTTGGCCTTGGAGTCACAGCTTGTAGGGACAGGAAGGGCAGCTCAAATTTGGGAGAGAAGGAAGAGAGAGGCAGGAGGAACTGATCCCCCAGACATGAGCTTGTGCCAGCCCCAAACAGAGGCAGAGTTCTGCCTTTTGTCCTCCTCCTTGCTGCAGTTGCCCGATGTCCTTAGGCCCCTAGCCCTGGCACTAGGGACATTTGACCCCAGAGGCCAAATGCTCCATCCAAACCCTTAAGAAACCTGGAAAATTTGGCCCAAATGGTGACTTGCATTTCTGGCTTGCAGACCATTCTGTTTTCTTCTCTGAGGAGCCAAAGAACCTCTCCATACCACATCTCATGGCACAGGCTCTCCTAATGCAACAGAAGCCAGCATGGCTCCAGGAGATATCACAGGTTCCATCCCTGCCGCTCCAGCAGATCAACCCACCCAGATTCTGTGTCCTCCGCTCCCCACAACCTCCTACCACGTCTGTCCCGGAGCTGCTGGTGAGCAGCCCACGTCTGGGGACGTTGCCATCAGGACCTCCTGGGACAAGTCCTGCACGAGGAATGGACCTCCAGCTTTGCCGATGCTTTTCCGAGACACTTTAGATGTTCCCTAAATCTCCTCCTTCTAACGATTTTAATTATGCTGGCTGCTGTTCAACATAATAATGACAGGGGGAGAAAAACGTGCTAAGCGGCTGCCTGTCACGCTTGGCGAGGTGTTCTCGGGGGACGCTGGGCCGGAGCAGCAGCTGTCCCAGCGCTGTGCCAGCCGAGGGGGTGCAGGCTGCCGCGCCCCCCCGGCCGCCATGGGGCTCTGGGCGGGCCCATGTGTGCGTGAGAGCGTGTGTGCGAGCGCTCGGGTCTCCTTTCTCTCCCCCTCTCTGTCTCCTTTTATTCGCCTTCATAAAACATAGGAAGTTCAAGCCATTCATTTTGCTATTTGTGTCTCCCTCCCCACACCCCGGTCCCCTCCCTTGCCCCCTGCAGCCTCTCGGCTCGCTGCTTGCCCAGCATCCTTGACCCCGAGCAGTCTGGTGTGTCTGCATTTCCCTTTTGGCCCATGGAAAGCACCTCTCTGAACTGGTGCCTTGATAAGTCTGCTGTGGGAAGGCAGGGGCTCCTGGGCTCTCACACTGGGCTTTCCCATGGAGCATTTCCTACACCGTTGCTGCCCGCCAGTGCGATCTCCAGCCCAGGGCACTGGAGAAGCTCTCCAGATGGCGATGCCCCTCCGTGCCAGCGGGTCTGTCCTCCTTGGGCTCTCATGACTTGCTCTGTGTCAAAAGCCACGATGCATAGAGGGAGGGATCCTCCCAAGGAGGAGGAGGAGGATGATTAGCTTCTCATGGGTAACGTGGCATCTCTTAGGATTGACCCCCCCCAGCCCCTTCCTCACACCGGTTTTGCCAACAGAGCTCTGATATTTTCTCCCACAGAGTTTGGGATCAACAGGTTGTTATTAAAGTCTTTGTCCCAAAGACCTGGCAAAGTAAATAGATGAGACTTCCGGTGCCCCAGGTAGTGCAAAGCACACCTTGAGAACCCTTGAGCATACTGCAGAATTCTTTAGAAAAATATCCAGCATACTATAGGCAAATTCTAGGGTATTTTTTAGAATAGGTCTGACTAGTCCTATATATGATCTAAGGAAGAGCTTGTCTTCATTTGATGATGCATATAGAAATGGGGATTGAGGACATGTGAAGAACACCAGACTGGTGTTAATTATTATATTATTAGACTTACAAGCTACCGGAGGTCCTAGGGCTGGAACTAGATTCATGTACTTGAGGGGGCTGCTGGGTGAACTGGGAGGACTGGGAGGAAGAGTCTGGATGTCTGAAGTCAGCACCAGCGTGCTCCCTGCCTTCATCGCCCCCTTCTCAACCCCCTGGACACCCCCTTGCTTTGTGCTAACCGCACGGTGAGGCTGAGCAGAGCCAGGTCACTGGGGTTTGCCGTGCCCTCTGCTCTCCAGCGCTCCCCACAGCGATGGGACCGCAGATAAGAACCTTCTCCCACTTATCACCCCATCAGCGGCACCACCGATGGCTCTGCTGCCCCACCACCGAGCACCAAGCCCTGATCTCATCAGCGTGCTGCACACTCGCGGCTCGAACAATAAACCTCCTTCCCTGCCCGACACAATTCCCAGAAATGCACGGCCTCCTGCTAAAGCCTCCCTGGGGGAAAACGTGCCAGCCAGGCTGTCGGCACCATTGCAGACATCGCTGCCAGCCACTGGCAAAGGCAGCGGCCGCGTCCCTGGCGCGGAGGCACCTCTGCGAAAACAAGGGTGTGCTGGGTGGGGTGGAGGGAGAGGCCGAGTGGAGTCCTTGGGGCCATCCTTTAGCTGGCCGTGCTCAGGAAATCACTCTCCCTCCGGGTGTTTGTGACCAGGAGCCTTGTCCCGGCCCAGACACCCCATTTGCAGCCCGCCGCTTGGCTGCTGTCACCCTGCTCTGGCACCCCCTGCCGTCACAGCGGGGGCCAGAGGCAAAACCATCCCTGGCTGCTCGAGCTGAGAGGGTAGAAATGGGGCTCCTGGCCCCCGCATCCCAGGGGAGCCCCAGCCCGGAGAGACTCTTCTGCATCTCATGACATCACTGAGCGCCTCAGTCTGCCGGAGCTTTTCTTCGACACGTTTGAGTAATCGCTGCCGCCACATTCATATGGAATATTTGGGCACTCGGGCAGGCAGGGCTGGATGCTCAAGGCGGGTATTTAATGAGCGGGAGAGGGCCAGGCCAGCAGCTGGCACGGCCATCCTTTCTCCATGGGCTTGCTCTGGGGCTCACCACCCTGTCTGCCCTGCACATCTGTCTTTCTGGGGCCAGATGTGCCATCTAGGGAGGTGCCACAGCAGCAGGGGCATGGCAGCACAGCGGTGCCAGAGCAGTGCAGCCTGTGGCCAACGCGCACCGGGATTTTCCCCTCTCCAGACCTCACAACGATGCAGCAGACACCCCAAATCCCCGTGCAAAAGGTGCAACACCCGCACCATTCCTCAGCCCACGTGGATGGGGAGCAGCACCTGGCATGGTGCAGCAGCCAGCATGCCAGCGTGGGTGCCAGGTGGCCATGAGGAGCTGTGGGTGATGTGGGAGGACCAGCTTTGTGGTGTCCCCAACACAGGGGGACTAGCCTCGTGGCGTCCCTGTAGCAGGGCGCATTGTTCCCAAGAACACGCTGGGAAGGCTGAGGAGGACAGACTCACTGGCTGTGTCAGGTTTCCTGCCTCCCGGCCGCCGCCTGCCATCCCTGCTCCGGTGGGAACGGCTGCCCCGGCCCCACTCAGCCCCTGGCAGCAGCCGATAAGCTCCGCACCTCCTGCCCAGTTTTCCAGCTCCTCACAGCCCCCCATGGTGTGGAGGCTTTTGTGCTCACTGTCCCCCTGCTCCGTGGAATGACAACTGCATCCTCTTCCTCCCCACCATGGGCACGCCGAGGCGATGCTCCCCGTCACCTCACCATCCACCACCGAGGGTGCGGGATGGCACCGTGCCTTCATCCCAGTGCCCCATCTGCTGACCCCCCTTCCCTGCACCCTGCAAACTGGGTGTCTGGAGACCGTCTGTCTTGTGCTTTGCGTCCTGAAACCCTTCATCACCCTCTCTGTGCACTCCCTGCTGTGTGGCACCAGGCATCAGGACCTTTCCTGGGTCCCAGGGGCATGGAACAGCACCGGGACTGGGGCAGGCAGAGCCATGGAGGCTGCTTTGGGGGGGGTGCTGTGCTGGGCAGGATGGTGCCCTCATCCTGCTCATCCTCCCATCCCGCTCATCCTCCCATCCCACTCATCCACCCACACATCCAATCCAGCCCAGGAGTGCGTCCATCCCCCGTTTGGATTGACAGGAGCCCAGGAAGGCTGAGGAGGAAGAGTGTGGGGGATGCAACTTGGGTGTTATAGAATCTCAGAATTGTTTTGGTAGGAAAAGACCCTCAAGATCAAGTCCAACCATTCACCCACCCCTGGCACTGCCACGTGTCCCTGAGAACCTCATCTCCGTGTCTGTTCAACCCCTCCAGGGATGGTGACTCCACCACTGCCCTGGGCAGCCTGTTCCAATGCCCGACAGCCCTTTGGGGAAGAAATTGTTCCCAAGATCCAACCTCAACCTCCTCTGGTGCAACTTGAGGCCATTTCCTCTCATCCTATCGCTTTGTTCCTTGGGAGAAGAGATTGAACCCCTTTGCTCCAACCCCCTTTGGAAGGATGCTTCACCCTGTGACACGCACAGGTACCCCGTGGCCCCTGCAGAGACAACCACCTTCTCCCCACTGTCCTCATCTCTGCCCAAGTGACAGCAGCACAGGGTGCAGCTTTGGCCAAATCACCCACCCACCCTGCACACACATCCCCATGGGTCTTTTCAAATACAGGAGCTTTGCAGCGAGGGGATGCGGAGGGACCCTGCAAGCCCCTGGCTGTCACTGCAGCCCCTGCTCCATCCATTACAGAGTTTATTTTCCTGGGTGACATCTCAGGAGCTGGCAGACCGTGACCTCGAGACGACACCCTGCAAACCTGCCTCCTGCCCTCGCACAAACCCGCTGCCATTAGCACTTTGCTGCAACTGCTCCAAGAGTTTTTCTCTTGCAGCCTGAACCCCCCCACCCGGCTCCGTCCTTCTGGCTCCAGCCCATCGGGGATGGAAGGTTTCTCCTTCCCGAATACAAATAGAACTGTAATCTGCTGAACCCCGCTGTTGATCCCGACTGCATCCTCCTGTCCTGAGCTTTCCTACAGTGTGCCTTTTATACCGGTAATAGCACCAGGCTCCTTCTCCCATCATTGTTGACTCGACAATGAAAACTGTTTGTATTATTATGTCCCCAAAGCTTTGCCAATAGCACATGTGTCCCGAGCTGATAGCAACAGGCTTTGGCAAGGCTGCGGCTCCATCAGATAAGAGCCTTTAACCTTATTTCTGCAGCTCCAGCATGCCACGAAGGGCCATTCTGTCCTGAGCCTTTGCTTATCCTTCCCGTGCATTTTCAGATCTGAGCAAGGTTGGTTGGAGGACAGAGCTGGAGGTGTTCAGAGCAAACAGCCTGGGAAACGGCCTCGGCTTGGGTGAGAGAAGATCCCCAGAGAGAGATGGAAGGATGGAGCTGCTTTCCCAGGCAATTTAAGGGCTAAACACACAGCCGGCCAGCCCCTGCCGTCCTCGGGGACCCACTCCACCCCGCCGTGCTCCACCTTGGCCCGGCTCCCGCATGCAGCGGGAGCGACGTGGAGGAGAAACGCTGGAACCCGGCGGCCCTCGCACGCTCCCGGCTGGCCTGCAAACAAAGCTTTTGCCTTGGAGCCCTTCCCCACCGCCCCCCTGTGCCCCACCAGCCGCTGGGATCCGCAGCATCAGTGCAGCCTTTATCCCTGGGGATCCACACCATCCTCCTCCTCCCTCCCTGCATCCCTGCACCAGAACCCCCTGCAGCCGCTCGCAGCATCCCCGAGCTCCAGCTCCGCTGCTGAGGGGTTTCGCTGCTGTTTTTCCTTGAGCTGCAGCACAAAGGATGCTCTGAAATCAGAAAGCAAAGAGAAAGATGCTGCCTGCACAAGCTTTTAAATTTCATTTTTAGGCCAATTTATGGGGGTGTAATGTCACAGTTCCTGGGGTTTTGAGCTGGAAAAGCAGCACATTCGTACTCATTTCCCTTCCCTTAATGTCCCCAGTACAGCAGCGAAAAAGAAAAGTTGCTCCTCTGCTTGCAGGGAAGGAAAGCTCTCAGGCCCTTTTCTTCATTCTTAGTAGTATTATTGTGATTATTACTATTATTGCTCTTTCTCAAAAAAGAAGCACTCTGTCAAAATTACTGTGATACATCCTGCCCTTTGCTGGGGAGATTGTTGTCTCTAAAAGGCCTGAGGAGAGGCTGGGTTGCCCCGTGCCCTGCACAGCACATGGGGAAACTGAGGCAAAGAGCCACGGCAGCAACTACCCCATTCTGAGCCAAAACCCCTCTCTTCCACTTGGGTTTAGCACTCAGGGTTTCCCTGCCTATATGAAGGTGTGGTTGCTCTCAGCAACATCCTTATCCTTGCTTCTGGGTGCTGAAAGTCTTGACAAAGCAGAGAGGTGGCCACGAGCCCCTGTGTGCAAGGAGATGAGCTGCGAGTTTTGGCAAAGGTTGTCAGTGCCTGGGATGTTGCAAAAGGCTCCCCTTCCTGCAGGGATGCTCCAAAGGGCTCCTCTTCCTCCAGAGATGCGACAAAGGGCTCCCATTTCTCCAGAGATGCTGCAAAGGGCTCCCCTTCCTGCAGGCCTGGCTGGAGTGATGCTCCAAAGCTGGGTGACAGCCTTCCAGGGGTCCTGTGAGCAAACTGGCCAGCACATGGCAAACCCGAGCAGAAAGCACTGGGTTCAGGGGCTGCAGATGAAGCGGGGAGACGGGAGCGCGGCACAGCCCCCAGCCATCTGCCATCTGTGTCGGGCCGGTGAGGTAATGCCTCTCGCTAAGTTAAACCATGTCGGGAGCCACAGCAGCTCTTGAGAACAGCAAACCTTTCCCAGATGGAGACGTCCTGCACCGCTGCATCAGCCCTCCCAGCGAGGGAGATGATGGGCGACCCTCCTGCGGGGCTGGGTGGGCGCAGGGGGCAGCCAGACACCCCCTCTCCCCTGCTCGCCTGCTGGGGAGCTGCATTTTAGGGAGCAGGGAGGTAACAACCGGCTCAGCCCTTGCTGACAAGCTCCTGGCATGCAAAGCAGTGGAGGTGTGATGGCTGTGTGTGCTTCCTTAATTCCCGTCCTTGAAATCCTCATTCACGATGTAGTGCAAGCCTGTTTATCCGTGGTGCTTTCAGCAGCATGATGCTTGAAGAGCAAGGGATGAGCAAACACCCAGTGGGGTGCGGAGGTTTGGAACATGAGAGCAGAACCCCAACGAGAAAGGTTTCTGCACAAGGTGGGGAGTCCGTGCTTTCCCTGGGGGGCACGTCATCCCTTGGCAGTCCCCAGTGTGGCAGAGCCTCTGCTATTGGAGGAAAGGGGGGGACACACTCGCCAAGGATGCGGGCGAGGGTTCTCTGCTCCATGGAGAGGAGCCACAGAGGATCCTCACCCAGCCGTGCTGCTCCTGGGCACACGTGGCGGCGCGGCCACAGACAGGCAGCCCCGACCCACCTCCCCCCAGAAAAAAACAGGCTCAGAAATCCTCCTAATTGCAGTTTTCAGGTAGCCAGGAGGAGACCGGGCAGCCCGGAGCAGCCAGCCTGGCCATGCAGAGAGAGCAGGATCCCGGTTCTTGGCGGCGTTTCCTGCGCAGACACCAGCGAGCAGCGTTTGCTGCCAACTCGAGCAGTGGAAGCGGCAAATAACCCCAGCGTGTCCAGGCTCCATGCAGCCCAACTGTCAGCCAGCTGCCCATTCCTGGGAGGACGCGGTGCCACGGGCAGAGTGCATTTGCTTGCTATAATCAAGAAAAGAAATTGTGCCGATCAGAGCAGCTGAACGGCAGCCAAATCTGCTTCTCGGCGGCTTTTCTACGCTCTGTATTCATGTATTTGGCATGAGCAGCTCTGCATTGAGGTAATTCATTAATGCTGAACCAAAAAATGTGTTTATGGGAGTCTTGAAATAGTTGGTAGAAGTGTAAGACTTTCCTTCCTAAAAGCCTGGGCTCTCTCCGTGATGGGAACTGAGTATTAACGCAACCGCCGCTGCCGCAAGCAGCTACCGGCTGCAGCGCCTGCAGCCCCGCACGCCCCGGCACGCTCAGCACTCCCCGTGCTCTGTGCCGAAGCCTTTCGCGGTGTTTGCGAGCACCGTGGGTGGGATTGCCAGCAGCTTCGGCTCACGTAGAACCACGGAATCATTTTGCTTGGAAGAGACCATCAAGATCATTGAGTCCAACCATTCACCTAACCCATGTCCCTGAGAACCTCATCTCTGTGTCTGTCCAACCCCTCCAGGGATGGTGACTCCACCACTGCCCTGGGCAGCCTGTTCCAATGCCCGACAGCCCGTTCCAGGAAGAAATTGTTCCCAAGATCCAACCTCAGCCTCCCCTGGCACAACTTGAGGCCGTTTCCTCTCGTCCTGGTTCTTGTTCCTTGGGACAGAGCCCGACCCCCCCTGGCTCCAACCTCCTTTCAGGCAGTTGCAGAGAGTGAGAAGGTCTGCCCTCAGCTCCTGTTCTCCAGGTGAACCCCCCAGGTCCCTCAGCTGCTCCTCATCAGACTTATAAGATGCTCGAGGTGTGGGGGCTGCACCCCGGGTTTCAGAGGGAGCAAACACAGGGTGATGCAGCTGGAATTGCAGCACCCTGAGCTGGTGGGACCATCACCAGGGAGTCAGGGCCATGGCAGAGCAACGGCAGGAGGAGGCAGGACGGCCCCTGTGAAGACCAAGGGCTCCAGCCACCACTCGGGATGCTGCGGCAGCCACATCTGTGCAGACCAACAGCTTTTTCGGGTTAGCTTTAGGCTTCACTGCTCGCACAATGGATAATGCTGTTGTCGTTCCAGTTATAATCCTGTATAAACAAGGTTGACTTCTGCTTATTGGAAAGAGCTGAAAAAGAAAGACAACTTTCTCCGCTTCCTCGGATGTGGTGGCTGATCGCTGGGCTCAGCCGGCCCGGTGCCACAGCCGTCAGGGAGCTGCCAGTGTGAGTGACAGTGGGGCAGGGCGACAGTGAGTGGAGGACACCTTTCCACTGTCCACAGTGCCCTTCGCTTGTCAGACGAAGCTGGAAGCCAAGAAAAAGAGCAAATGAGCAGAAAACAGCTGAGCTGGTCATTCCCGGGGCTGGGGCCGTCTGCGGCCGCTCATTCTCCACCCAGCTCAGGTGAGAAAGAGGCTGGTCCCCAGCTGGGGACACGGGGGACATGTCACCCTTGCACGGGCATATGGCTGCTGTCGGGATGCTCCTAATGCAGATGCCATCCAGCATCGCCCAGCAGCCCCCAGCCAACTTGCTCTATGCTTGCCAGCTCTGCCTGACCCACTGAACTGTTTGTCCCTGAGGAAACTGGGCACTCAGCTGTGCCCCAGACAAAGGGAGGCTCTGGTGAAATGCAGCATTTCCCAGCAGATGACTTCGGCCTCCCAGCAAGCCTCACACACAGCCCCGGTCCCGAGCCCTTTGCTCGCCAGGAAGCACCTTTCTTCAGGAAGCCTTTGTTCCAGCAAAGCTGCAGTGGCCCCAGGGGAGCCCACGGGATCCACTGGTGTGAGGGCACCTTTTGGGGTACCAGGGAAGCCAGCAGCCTGGGCATCCCATGGTGGCACCGAGCAGCCCCGCACAGGTACCCCCGCTCCCCTTGGCCCCCCTGGTAAAGGTCATCTCCCTTGGGATGAAGGAGCAGGTGTAGGTCACTTCCATCCACCCTGGGTACCTGTGTGGTGTGGCCTTGAGACAATTATCAGCTAAATTAGTAAGAAATCTCTTCCTGTGAAATATCAATCCAATTGGAGACAAGGGGGCACCAGCCCTACGCCGGTAATTGCCTGGTGATTAACACATCTAGAAGCGAGGCTGTGATGAAGGTATGAGCTGCAGAGGGTGCAGAACCCACACCCAGGCCTGGGGACTGATCCTTCTCTTGCTCCATTTACTGCTCCCCTGGTGCCTTGCACCCTCTACAAAATGAGAATTAAAAGCAATTTTCCCATTCACAGTTTGGGGTTTTGCTGCTGCTGTGCCACAGGGACTCTGCCAGCATCCACCTGCTGCCTCTGTAGCCTGGGTGCAAACTTTGAGGGTAAATCCCCTGGGTTTGGTTGCACAGCCCCTAGCCCAGCCTGGGGCTCCTGTACCCACCTGCAGCCATCAGCAGCAGAAATATCCACCAGGCTCAGCTAGCAGTGCTCGCTCTTACCTTCCTGCCATCCCCACCACCTTCCCTCAAGCCCCCAAATCCCTGAGACCCCTTGGGATGGTCCAGGTGTGCCAAGTCTATTTTTAGACAGGTGGGAGCTCAGCACCAGACATGGCTCAATGGAATAAGCGGCAGCAAGAAGCAGGGGCTGGGGACAGGGAGGAAAAATGCCTGTGTGCTGGGAGTGGAGGCTGCCCTCCCCGCCATGCTTCCTCTGCTAGGTGTGGTGCTGGGCTGCGCGGGATGCTAGGAAGGGAAACTGGGGGCCAGGGTGGGGACAGCGAGCAGACAGCCTAATAAAAATGGGGGGAAAAAAAGTAAAAACAAATATACACCTCCTGAGGCTGTGTGCTGGGCCGTGGTCCAGCTCGCCCGACGCCAGACCCGGCGAGGAGGGTGCGTGGAGAGGTCACCCATCTGGCACAGACCGATATTATCTCTGCCCAGGGATGTCCAGCACTTCCTCCCCGTGCGCCGCTGCAGATGCAGCCACTGAGGAGCCGGAGCCAGGGGGTCACCAGCACCCTCCACCACATCCCTGTGTCCCTGGGGCAGCGGGGTGACAGGAGGGGCTGTGCTGTGGGAGTTTTGTGTGTCCCCTCTCTGGGAAAGCTGAGCCAGGCATAGACCCCATGCACTTCTCCTAGCATCATTTCCAGGGCTGGGAAAATCTGAGCTGCCTCCACTCCCACCCCTCTGCAGCTCATCCCCACGTCCCAAATGCCAACTGGTGGCACCAGGTCCAGCTAGAGCAGCTCTGAGCCCACCCAGAGGCCATGGGTGCTGCTGAGGCCACAGGGGAGGCCACAGGATGGATGTGTCTGGGGAAAGCGCCATGTGTTCAGCCAAAGCCTGGGAGAAGGACCCGGATCAGTGCGGGGGGATGTACCTGGAGTGTCCCCAGCAGCTGCCCAGACTGACTGCCCCAAAGGCTGCTCACTTTACCCCACAAGCAGCCGCAGGTCCTGGGCTGGAGGTCCCAAGCTTCTCCAGCACCCACCTTGCTGCTCCCAGGGCAGGGGAAAAGAGCCAAAGCTGCCAGCGGCTCAGGGGCTCCACTCGCGGCGGTGACATGCGGCTGTTCCTCCTGCATCACAGTGCTCCGGCTCCATCCTTGGCTGTACGGCCAAGGCAGGATGGGAAAGAGCAGACAAGAAGCTCCTTGCAGCCGTATGGGCTCTCCCGTGGACTGGTGCTGATTTGCTCTTGCAAAATTTTAATGAGTCTCCAGAAATGTGAAAGAAATCTAGCCCGAAACCTCTATCTCTCCTGGCTAGCAATTGAATAAGTGAGACAACTTTTTTTTAGGCCTTTGTTTTCTTTAGGGTTAACAGCAGATCGACTTTTTCAAATCACTTCCAGACACACAGAAATCATGGCATGCAATACCCCACCACCGTGAGCGGGCTGGGAGCTGGGCTCTTGCACAACCCGGCACCCCAAGTCTTCCCAAGGCTGAGGTTCACATTTCAGGCTGGGGTCTCAGGCACGTCCGCAGCCAGAGGGGCCTTGGAGGCAGATACCAACACTGGGGCACCTTTCACACCTCACCCCCATAGCCGGGGGGGTTCCGGGGGGCAGGGGCAGCATTCAGGCAGGTCTCACAGCTTGTGAACGGGTCCTGCAGAGTTCATAACTCCGCCATGCCGAGGGCAGGAAGGACCTTCAGACCACCTAGCCTGGCTCTTGGCACCGCAAATCTCTGCTGGATGGCAGCCGAGCGAGTGGAGCCGTGACCCTGCGGCGGGGGACACGCTGCTTCTCGGATGGCAGCGTGCCGTGGGCGTGCTGCCGTGCCCGCGGTGCCTGCGGTGACAGCACGGCCGTGCCAGCCCCAGCAGCACAGCTCGGCAGGTTTTAGCCACAATCCCCCGGCTCCCGGTGAACACACCATTCCTCAACAGCCCCTAGGCCGCCAGGCTGAAAACATGTTTCTTTTCATGTGAGCGCTGCTTAAAAGCAAGGAGATGTTTCTTCCCCCCAGCACTGAAATTCCCACCGGAAAATTGTCTGGGGAAGAGGGCTCGCCCCTGCTTTCACCCCAGGGCTGCTCCCGACCCCGGGCGGGGAATGCTGGCAAAAATACACACGCAAAATAAGCCATAAGAAAAATAAACGCAAAGCCCCGAGCATCCCTGTCTGACTGCAAAGCAGCAGCCGGGCAGGCAAATCTCAACACTTCTCTGGCTGGGCTCGGCGGGGCTGCGGGAGGCGCGGGCACATCGCAAGTAGTCAGAAAAGGGGATTGCAAAGGAAAAAAAAAAAAAAAAGAAAGAGAAGAGAGAGAAAAAATTAACAACCCTCCTCCTTGAAAGGAAGGGAACTGGGCAGCAGCGTCCACACCGGTCCCAGCCCGGCACTCCCCGGGTGGCTTTTCCTGATGGTGACTGGGGACGCCCCCCTTCCTCCTTATCCTCCCCCTCATCTCCATCTCCTCCTCCTCCTTCTCCTCCTCCCCCTCATCTCCTCCTCCTCCTCTCCCTCTCCTCCTCCTCCCCTCCGCCCCGCTGATTGGTCCAGCCCGGCTATATTTTGCCCCTTCCAGCCCAGCATCATCCCAAAAGTTTTTTTTTGGGGGGGAAAAGGGGGAAAAAAAAATAAAAGAGGAAAAAAAAAAAAAGAAAGAAAAGAAACCAAAACAAACTGAGCCGACCCCAAATCCCCCCGAAGCGCAGGCGAGCGAGGCGCGCGGCGGAGCTGCTGCTCGGCGGCTGCTGGACCCGGTGGAACGCGGCGGGACCCGGTTTTTCTCTCTCCGGCACCCGGTCGGGTCGGACACAAAGTGCTGTCCAGCTGGAATGAATATATCTGAGTCTAACTACTGCCGAGAGGAGATATCGCAACCCCGGGGCGACTGTTCATGGGTCACCGCCGCCGTGCCGGCCGCTGAGCCCGGGCTCACCTTCCCGCGCCCCCCGGGAGCCGCCTCCCCCGCCAGCCGCACGCCCAGCCCCGAGCCCGGCTTCGCCTTCGGCCCCGGCCCCGGCGGAGCGGCCCCCGGCGCGGCCCCCGGCGCGGCCCCCGGCGCGGCCCCCAGCCGCACGCCCAGCCCCGAGCCGGGCTATGGATACAGCCCCCCGGCGGGCCGGGCCGAGGGCAAGGCCGGCGAGGATTCCCGCATCCGCCGACCCATGAACGCCTTCATGGTCTGGGCGAAGGATGAGCGCAAGCGGCTGGCGCAGCAGAACCCCGACCTGCACAACGCCGTGCTCAGCAAGATGCTGGGTGAGCGGGATGGGCTGCGGGAGGAGGGCTGCGGGGCTGGGGGGATGGGGATGCGGGCGTATGCGGCTGAGGGTGCAGTGATGTGGGGATATGGAGCTGGGGATGCAGGGATGCGAGGGTACGGGGAGTGCGGGGGTGTGGGGCTGGGCATGGAGGCTGCAAGAGTGTAGGACTGTGGGACGTGGGGATACTGGGCTGAGGTTGAGGCTCAGGATGTGGGGATGCAGGGATGCGGGGTTCTGGAGATGCAGGGGTATGGGGTTCTGGATGCAGGAATGTGGGGTTACGAGACTGAGGATGCAGGGGTACGAAGCTGGGGATGAGAGCTGCAAGAGTGTAGGGCTGTGAGATATGGGGGTGTGGGGCTGAGGAGGCAGGGATGCGGGGATGCAGAGCTGAGCATGTAGGGGTAGGCAGTTATGGGGCTGGAGATGTGGGCTGCAAGGGTACAGGGCAGCGGGATGCAGTGTTACAGGGCTGGGGATATACACTGCAGGGGTATGGGGCATCGGAGTGCAGGGCTACGGGACTGAGGATGTGAGTTGCAGGGGTACAGGGCAGCAGAACGCAGAGATATGGGGCTGGGGATGTGGGTTGCAGGGATACGGTGTATCAGGATGTGCGCTGCAAGAGTACGGGACTGGGAGGGGCAGGCTGTGAGGATATGGGGGTGCAGGAGCTGAGTTAGAAGGGTGGGGTGCTGGGGGATGTGGGGCTGTGGGCTGCAAGGTTAGAGGGCTGCGGGATGCAAGCTGTAAGGAGATGGGATGAAGGGATGCTGGCTGTGGGCTGCAAGGATGCAGGAGTGCGAGGACATGGGCTGTAAGGATGCAGGGCTGCGGGATCAAGGGCTGTGGGGTGCAGCATTACAAGGCTGTGGGATGTGGTATTAGGATGTGGGAATATGGGGCTGCGGGTTGTGGGATGTGAGGATACAGAGCTACACGTGCACGAGATACAAGGAAACAGCTGCGGGATGCAAAGATGCAGGGCTGTGGGGTACACAGCTGCGGGGATGCAGGATATAGGAATACAGGGCTGCAGGATGCGGGATGCATGACCGTAGGATGCGGGATGTGGGAACACGGGAAGCAGGATATGGGTAGTTGGAGTTGCAGGATGCGGGACTACGGGAAGCAGGATATGGCCAGACAAGGCAGCAGGATGCGGAGACACAGGGCTATGGGGTGTGGGGACGTGGGATTCAGAATACAGAGCTGTGGGGTTTGGGGATGGGCAATTTGGACTGCGGAAGAGTGGGGCTGTGGATGCAGGATGCAGGGAAGCGGCCACCCCAGGGAACCAGGATGTACTGAGGGGCAGCGGGAGGCAAAATCCCCTGCCCTGGCAGGGGGATTTCCGCAGCCCCCCCGGGCTTTGCACCCACGTTCTCCTGCTGTGCTGAAGCGCTGGGCACAGCCTGAACCTGCTGCTGGGATGGAGGGACAGCCTTGCTTGGGCTCTCGGTCCCCAGCCCCTCCTCGTGCCAGCACCAGGACCCCACTGAGGCACCAAAGCGGCTGAGAGAGCCCTTCCCATTCCAAAGGCTCCCTCTCCCTGGGTGTCCCCACGCCGCGGCCAGCGTCGAGTGGCTGAGCCTGTGTCACAGAGCTTCGCTTTCCCCTTCCAGGCCAATCGTGGAAAGCACTGAGCGCCAGTGACAAGCGTCCCTTCGTGGAAGAGGCAGAGCGGCTGCGAATCCAGCATCTCCAGGATCACCCCAACTACAAGTACCGCCCAAGGAGAAAGAAGCAAGCCAAGAAAATCAAGAGGATGGAACCCAATATCCTCCTGCATAACCTTTCCCAGCCTTGCAGTGACAACTTCAGCATGAGTCACCATGGCGGCAGCCAGCCGGGCCACCCCCAGCCTCCCCCACTTAACCACTTCAGAGAACTCCACTCCATGGGGTCGGATATTGAAAACTATGGCTTGCCAACTCCTGAGATGTCTCCCTTGGATGTCTTGGAACAGACGGAGCCGGCGTTTTTCCCTCCGCACATGCAGGATGACTGCAACATGATGCCCTTTCGCGGCTACCACCACCATCACCAGATGGAGTTTCCCCAGGAGAAGTGCATGGGGCGGGACGTGGCCGTGCCCTACGCGCAGACCCCATCGCACTTGGCCGATGCCATGAGGACTCCCCATCCTTCCAGCATATACTACAACCAGATGTGCTCGGGAACTCAGAACGGGCTTTCCGCCCACCTGGGCCAGCTCTCGCCCCCACCCGAGGCCCATCACATGGAGAGTGTGGATCACTTGAACCAAACCGAGCTCTGGACAGACGTTGATCGCAACGAGTTTGACCAATATTTGAACATGAGCAGGACTCGTCCCGAAGCCTCGGGACTCCCTTACCATGTCTCCCTGTCCAAAGTGACTCCTAGGAGCATCTCCTGTGAGGAGAGCAGCTTGATATCCGCGCTGTCCGACGCCAGCAGCGCAGTTTACTATAGCCCCTGCATCACCGGTTAGGTTGACCCCGCTGCCCGATGCTCTCATCACGAGAGCCCCGGCTCTCCGTGAAAAACCAAAAGCCATCCTCCTTTAACCACGAGCTCCATAATATTTAGAGTATCTCATTAAATGCATCGCTTTCTTTTGTTCATTTTTTTAAAAATTTTTTTTTAGAGAAAAACCATGCTGAACTCACTGATATACCGTATAACTATATAACACAATAGACGCCTCTCCCAAGCACTAGCCGTCCCGCTGCGCTCCCGATCCAGCCCTCGGCAGGGTGTAGCTGTAGCTCCCACCATCTCCAAGGGGCATTTTTTAAGCCAATTCCAGTAAATCCTGCCTGAAACAACCACCACCAGGACGAGCCGAAGCGACCTGCCGCCCAGTATTCAACCCAAGGGCAGGCGAACTTGCGGGGGTGGGGAAAAACTATTAGGAAGACTTTGCCGGGGCCATAAAAAGTGTCGGCGCCTGTTAGGGGTGGGCTTTAGGACAGTTTTTACTGTATTCTCAGCAATATATTTTAATTGGGCAACAAAACTATATTTTTACTAAGCATTTTTATATATAAAATGGTATTTAATGTCTTTTGGGGTTTTTTTTATTAGACTTTTTAAAAATAAATCAAGGGATATCCATGAGATCTAAAGCATTTATGTAGCAAAGCTGGATTTAAAAAAAAATGGGGGAAAAAAGGAGATATTTTGTGAAAAGCGAATGACAATGTAAATGTTGTGGAACAATTGACTGGAATTTTGTATAAAAGAAAAATATGACTGCAAACACTTTTATTGTCTAGAACTGTATGGAGAGCAAACTGTTTTATACTGGTTAATTATTAAAACATCTTCATATAATTGTTCCCATCTTGTGTGCTTGTTGTGTGAACACATATTTTCCGCAAATACATGTTGTCCCAACCATTTCCAGATTTTTGTATCCGTTGATTAATGTTTTGACAACCTGGCAAATGTATTAATTTCCAGGCTGCCGCCCCATCGGCCGCCCAGGGCTCGGTGAGCGCGGCTGAGCCGGCGGCTCCCGCGGCACCGGCACCGGGACGGGACGCCCAGAGACGCGTTCTGCAGGAAAAGCAGCTGTTCTCAGATTAAAACATAATAAAAACATGTGATATCCTCCTCCAAAATGAGCCTCGGTGTGGTTATTGCCAGCACATCAGTGCGTGGTCCTCATGGCTCACCCCCATTTTCCCTGTGAAATTCCCCCAAAATAGAGCCCATTGCTCTGATGCTTTCGCTCTGGTCCTTGGAGCTGGAAGAAAATACCACGTGCAGGAGCCCGTCCACCTCCAGGCCATCACCCCGCGCGGAGCCACTGGTGCTTTGCCGGAGCTTCATCCCCTTCCCGTGAACCACTTTTATGATTTACAGTAAATTTTTTTTGTCCAATTTGAAAAGGAGAAATGACAATCTGTTGCATAAAACCCCGGTGGCATCCGTTCCTTGAACGCCGAGTGATTTAAACCAGGCTGATATCGCCAAAAACGGCTATTTAAAAAAAAAAATTGAATAGAAGAGTTTTTTTGTTGTTGTTGTTGGCAAAGAATTGCCTTTTAGGGGAAATGGATATTTAACAAATGACATTAATTTTCAAGCTTCTCCTAAATTAAATTCACATTAGTGTTAACAGGACTAAATCCTGACTCACTTTTTTTTTTGGTGTGTGTTGTTGTTTAATGCGAAGCTCTAATAAACGGGAACACTCCGGGGGCTGGCGACGTGTTCCCACTAAACGCCAGAAAGGCGCTTCATTGTCTTTCCATATACAGTATGTAAAAAGGGGGAATACATGGAAAAATGACCTCACTACCTACACGGGAGGGCTGGCGGGCGCCCGGCGGGTGCCAGAACCCTGCGCCGCACCAAACAAACACAACACCAAATGAGAAGCATCCTGTGCTGCCGCCGATGACTATGAAAGGAAGCGGCTTCGCTCCCCGAAGCGGCCGGGAGGAAGGAGATGAGGGGAGGGGGGTGTAGAGGGAAAAAAAAAAGAAAACCCTGACTTATTTTCCATCCCCCCAAACTTCCAGGTACCATCCAGGCGAGGATGCGGTCACTTCCCACGGTTCGGAGGAGCGATGGACGCGTCGGCCCTCGCACAGCTGCCCCGCGGTGCCAGGGGAAGCCGGCAGCACGTCGCATGGTGGAGGAAACGTTAAGTCATTTTTCTGCAGCAGAAATTCCCTCATTTCCCCATGGCTCAGGCCGTGCCAGCTCGCCTCTGATCTCTGAGAGCGGCTGCAAATCCTCAGGCTGATTTTTTGGCTCTGGAGCAATTTGGGTGCCATGTGCTGTGGTTTCGGGTGCTCGGCAGCACCGGCAGCATCCTGGGCACAGCCGGAGCTTTCCCACAGCACCTGTGCTGAAAATCTGTTGAAATGTAATTTTGCCATGGGGCTGGGTGGGGAGCGAGGGTCTCTTTGCTTCGTACCCAAGGATGCTGCTGCAGGGCTGGGGCAGGTACCGAACTGAAACCATGGGGTGAGGGATGGTCACTCCCATCCATAAACGCACCGGGTATGCATCATATTGAAACAACAGCTGCTGCATCATTGCAAAAGCACCAAATGGTGCCCGGGTGATTTGCAGGGACCTGCTGTGTCCACCATTCCCCAGGTCACTGAGACCCAGCACCAGATTTGGCTCCCCATGTCAGCATCACCACAGGGTGCTTGCCAGCAAAGCCCTGACTTGCTTCTGCACAAAAGCAGGCAGAGCCCTGCCAACCCTCCTGCCTCATGCAGCCATGGGTGTTTTTATTAATAATAAAGCCTAATTGCAATCGAGGCTGTGAACAATGTGCAGCTGCCCTGGCTCACTGGCCAGCCCTACCCCAGGTCACGGGGAAACGAGAAAGAAGGAAAAGGAGAGAGGAAGAAAACAGGAGTGTGGGTTTGGGTCAGATAATGGGAGGTGGGAGGACCTGTGCCAGACCCCGGGTTCTGGCCAAGCCTCCTCCCATTGCTCAGCATTTTGCACAACCTTTTTCACCTAAACCTCACTGTTTTGTTGTTAAATGTGTCAAGAAGTGTCCCAAACCATGACTATTCCTCCAGCCTGGCCTCTGAGTGAGCAGTATGTGGCTGGTACCGAGCCTGCAGGCACCTTCCCGCAGTATCAGAGCTGCAGCATCACGTTTTAGCTGTGGCCAGGACAGGATTGGGCCCTCCCCAGAGCCAGCGTTTGACTCTAGGGCTGGTCTGAATCTGTCGGGAGAGCAGCGAGCTAGGCAGACCCTGCCAGGGATGCTGGCTCCTTGATGAGCTTCACCCATGCTGCTAATTAGCTGCGTTTGGGTTTGATGCTAAATCTGCTGTCTCCCAGTCTCACTGGGCTCTGGCTCTTTGGCCCTGTGGGTTTGCTCAGCTCGGGGTGAATTAATGCAAACTACAGGGCAGAAAACCCCGCTGGGATGAGACAGCCCTGAGCACCAGCAGAGCCTTTTTATTTTTAACATCACCTCCTCTCCCTGCCCCCATCCCTGCACAGCTGCGCCGGGGCCAGGAAACCATCCACCAGTGTTTTATTTTGCTGCGTGCCGGTGGCTCAGGTGTGACGTGGGACTGGAAATGGATGGGGCTGAAATAGTTTGGGGATGATTTCACTGCCGTTATGGCTCAGGCCGGGGCTGTTACCACACAGCCCCTTCCGATTTTTATGACTTAATCTCTCCAAAGCTCAGGGCCTGATGGTTTTGGGCTGGGAAGGAGGAGCGAGGGGCTCTTAGCAGGTCGTTACGGCAGAAATATGGAGAAGGTATTTGACAGGTATATATAAAACCTGACAGGCCCATCCTGCTGGGATAGGGAGAGGGGGAGGCACCATCAGGACCTGCCTGGGCTGCATGGGCAGGTGGCAGCTGCTCCACATCCCCTGGGGATGTGGGGCAGTGGATCCCCCCATGCTCACTGCCTCATGCACTGGGGCTGCTTCTGCAGAGGCCCCCACATGCTGTGACACATGTAAGTGTCACCAGCCTTGGGCAGCGTGTGCACCGTGCACACCCAACCTTCCCGTGCTGCCTGCTGCGTGTGTGTGAAACTGTGTTTGTGTGCCTGCAACCGTGTGTGTGCATCTGTGTGTGCACCTCCAAGCACATGTGCACCTGTGTGTACATGCATCACTGTGTGTATCCATGTGTACATGTGTTTGTGTGTGTGTGCATCCACACGTGTGCATCTGCGTGTGCATCCTAATGTATCGGCGTGCAATCGTGCGTGTGTGTGAATGCATTTGTGTGTATCACCATGTGTGCATCTATGTGTATATGCATCATTGTGCACATGCATTTGTGTGTGTGTATGTGCACCCCTGGGTACCCGTGTGCATGCATCTGTGTGTGTGTGCATGTGTGTAGCCATGTGTGTGCATCTCTGCATATCTATGTCTGTGTGTCCCATTTGGTGTATCCACATGTGCATGTCTGCATGTGCACCCACATGTGCATTTGTACATGCACATGTGTGCATCCACATGTGCATCCGTGTGTGTGTGCATCTGTGTGCAGGCAGGCATCTTTGTGCATGCACGCATGTTTGTGCATGCACATGTGCATCCGTGTATGTGCATGGGTGTCTGCACACACATGTCCGTGTGCATGTACACACATGCACACCCATGCACGTGTGTGTTCTGCTGGAGGTTCGCTGGTCAGGTTTATAGATGTTCTGGTTTTTTTACAGCATTATAGAGTGCTGGATGACATCACCCAAATATTAAAACAGCATGTGCCAGCCAGCCCGGTGATCCGCAGCTCCTGAGGCCGAAGCCGCGGCTGAGCCGGCGGTGAGCAGGACCCAATGGGGTGGCTGGTGGCAGCTCCAGGGCAGCCGGAGGCATTCTGGTCTGGAGCCACCGGAGGGGAGGGAACACCCATACACACCTGCGGACATGCAGCCTCAATGAAATCATCCCAGCTGGGATGTTAATGGGGAATGAAATCTCCTTGGTACATGTATTTTGGGTGCTTAGCGCCACACATCCCTGCAGTAGGGACATTGGTGGGAACGGGGAGATGCTGCCGCTGCTGGTCCCCCACCCGCGGTACCAAGCAGCTGCTCTACAGCTATTGATGAGATTTTTTTTTTCACTCTTCCACCAAAAAAAAAGAAAAAAAATGAAGATTTATCAAAACCAAACCTGTTTGTGGGAAATGGCTCCAAAACATTTCCTGACTCAAGAAAAAGAGCATTGGAAAAAAAAAAAAGTTTCCAGTTTTTTTTAGATGAGAGGCAAACCATTTAGAGATGTAACAGTGTTATATGTTGTAGAGGTTAATCAAAGGGAAAAGGTTGAAATGCAAAGAAAGTTTCCAAATGTTCCCAGCACAACCTTTCCTGGCTGAGCTAAAGAAAAGTTCCCAAACCTTCCCCAACTTTCTGTTTTGCAGCCCAGTTTGGGAAAGGAAATGTATAAAAATCTCAGCACTCCTTGCAGGACAGGAAAGGCCCCGTTTCCTCCGTGGCTGTGCCCAGAGCGCCCGGGGGGGTGATGGATGGATGGATGCTCCCCCCAGCTCTGCTCCCTGCAGTTTCCAAGCAGAGGAGGGCAGCTCCCTGCAGCAAACCAGGGCCATGGTGTCATAAGTATTGCAGGCTTTTTAAAAGAAAAAGAAAATAAGCCAGCAAGGAGTTCTTAATGTGCCCCGGAAAATCATATTTTTTAGCATTTTTTTTCAGCCTCTCCATCACTTGTGGAGCTCTGGTTGTGGTCCCCAGGCTCCCAGCATTGTCCGCAACAGCCCCCACATCACTCCCAGAGGCCACAGGACCATGGAAGGGTTGGAAGTGCTATCCAGAGGTCACTCAACCCAATACAACCCAACTCAAGGCAATGCAGATCAAGGCAACACAACTCAAGACAACCAATGCAACCCAACCCAACACAAGCCAGGACAACCCAGTATTACCCAACCCAACCCAATATGAGCCAGCCAAACTGAAGGAAACCCAGCCCAGCCAAAGGCAACACGATGCAACTGAAGGCAACCCAACTTAACCTAACCAACCCAACCCAACCAATTTAATGCATCCTAACCAACCTTTCGCAACCTATCCCAGCCTAACACAACAAAAGACAACAACTCTAACCCAGCCTAACCCACCCAATCTAACCAACCCAACCAACCTTATCCAATCCAACCCAACCAACCTTATCCAGTCCAACCCAACCAACCTATCCCAGCCTAACCAACTCAACCTAGCCTAACCAACCCAAGCAACCTTACCCAACACAACCCAATCAACCTATCCCAGCCTTACCCAACACAACCAAACCAACTCAACCTAGCCTAACCAACCCAACTAACCTAACTCAACCTCCCATGTGAAGCAAGTCTCCCCATCACCATCTCACACAGCCAAGCTCAGCTCATCTGGGACATTGCAGGAGTCTCGGTGGAAACCTCTCCCTCCTCCTGCGTTCAGCATCCCCCAGGGGGAATGAGCCCAGCAGGGAGCTGAATCACGTCCCCCGCCGCGTGCGGGAGCGTCACAGACTGTCTGAGGCTCGTCAGGAGAGTCAGGCCAGGCCGCGCGGGGCCGTTCTGGGAAGCCATCCAGCCATCCGCTGGAGAGAGGAGTCTGCCTAAAAATGACTCTCCTGGCTCCTCTCCACGCTTCGACCGTCCCATATGGAACGAATGTACATTTTCCATCAGTTGTTTGTGTTTTTCATGTAAAGAAAGAAGAGGGAAAAAAAAAGACAGAAAGCAAGCGGGCTATACATATATGCGAAGTGTCGGTGACAGCAGATAGGCCCCATCGCGGAGAGGGAGAAACACTGGCCGGCGTTCAAGAGACTCAAACGTATGGTATGAAACAATAAATTTTAAGTGTGTTTTGACATATTTGGTGGTCTTTGCCTCACGCTTAATGAGCGTTGGTCCATGTTATGGGGGAACCACACAGCCCGGGGTGGTTGGCAGGCGGTGCTGGGGGGGTCAGTGGCCAGCGAGGCTGGAGGTAGACACTGAGGTGGTCCAGGCGTGTGTGCCCCAAGGGGACAGGGCACGGGGACGTGGCGCTGGGGACCGTGCCAGCACGCTGGGATGCTGTGGGCACTGCGGCGCCACAGCACCCATGGGGAACGAGCCGCGGCAGTGGCGATGCCAACGCGCAGGAAGAAGCATCAGGAGGTGGAGCTGGGTTGAACTTGGCCGGAGGGGGACATGACATGATGGTGATGTCCCAAGGCAGCATCCCTCACCACCACAGGGCTTGGGCAACCTGCGCTCGCATCTCCGGGCTTGCTCCTTTGCTGAAAGGAAACCCACGGGCTGCCACATCCCCGTCATCGTGGGGACAAAGCCCAAGAAGACGGGAGAAGCGGCAGGAGAGGGGAGCGCAGCCCTCCCGCGTCCCCCCCATCCCCATCGCTGTGCCAGGCTGCCCGGCTCCCCCCGTCTGACAGGGCTTGATCAGAAAGATGGACATGAAAGTGGAGCTTGGCTCTGGTTTCTCTCTCATTCAGAACATTCAAAAACTATTAACTGTGGTGGGGGTAAGCAAGCAGCTGGTTTTAATATCGTGCTCTTCCAATTGTGTTGAGCTTTTTTTTTTCCCCTTGCTTTTCGCGAGCACTTTAAGTGACATGGTTACATGTATTTGATTAAAAAGCTGTAATTCAACGAGTGCGTTTTCTTGTACTGTACAGAATGGCTTAAAGACACAGGATTTATTTATGGTCGTCTCCCAGTTTTCCAGCTCTGTCGAAAGACAAAATGACAGGGAAATCATGGAAGGGGGGATGGATAACGGGGCGGGGGGGACACAATCCTGCCTGGCTTTCCCAGCGTGGTGACCGTGACCGGTTCCTTTTCTCCACTGTACGGCTCAGCCTCTTGCCACCAGCTCAGTCCCTGGAGCCATCCATGGGTCCCAAAGGCATGAGCTCCCCTTCAGTGTCCCCACAGTGGGGTGTCAGCTCACAGGGGCTGGCAGAGAGGGGACAGTGAGGAGGGCAGACCTGGCTTTGTCCAAACTGGTCCACATCTTCCCTGTAGCAAGATGCTGCAAGACCCGGCTGGGATGGGGAGATGTTTTCTGTCCACGCAGGGATGCTGCCAGCGTTGAGGAGCCCGTCCCAAGACAGCAGCTCCTCTTCCTAAGGAGGAAAAAGCCTTTACGAGATCTCAGCAAGGAGCCATGGCCTGATGCCGCCGAGAGCCCAGGACCATCTCCTGTTAACCCCGGCATCTCCCGTGGCATGGCCGCGGCTCGGAGCCACGTGTGTATGCACCCCGTTGGCTCCATTGCTTCCAAAGTGGTGTGTTTCACCCCAAAAGGCAGGCGAGAAGCTGCAGAGGACGTGAACAGAGAGCCAAGGGGCTCTGCAGCTCCTGGAGCACCCCCAGAGCCCTGTCTCCCTGCTCTGCCAGCCTCGGGGGGCCACAGCAGGGACCCCATGCCCCATCCCGTCCCCAGGCTGCAGCTTCACCTCTCTCACCCAGATTTGCTTATATATAATAAAAATTAACCCAGAGATCCTTCCACCTCTCCTGCCCTAAAGTCCTTGATGTGCAGCCCTGGGGACAGGGACACCAACCCTAGCATCACCCAGAACCAGCCCAGGACAGCCCAGCCGTCCCCCCATCCTGAGCCGGGTCTGTTCTTCAGCTCGCTCCTGCCCGGGGATCACCTGCAGTTTGCTTGATTTATGAACGGAGAATTTTTCAAGCTCTGTTTCCTTTTCATTGTTGTTTCAGTTGCTGCGCTCACTTCCGCCCGCCTTTGAATAACTCCTGCCACACCGCGAGCGGTGAGAAAGGCAGCGAGTAAACACTCACACTCAGCCCAGGGGCTGGGGGCAAGAACCTTCTCCCCTCCCCAAAACCGGGGGGGATGCAGGGCTGCTCTCCAGCTGGTTGGGAGGATGCTGGGCTCCGAGCGAGCAAAGCCCAAGAGCAGATCCCTCTTTTCCCGGGGCTGTGGTTTGGGTTGGGGGAGCTGCATCCCAGCCCCCTCGCCCCACATCACGGCCCCTGGGAGGTGATGGTCCCATAGAGATGCTGCTCTCCCACGCTGTGCGGGGGGTTGCGGTGGGTGGTTTTTACTAGAGGGACCCTAAAAAGTGGCTCTGGGTGGGGGCTTCATCTCCCCATGGATTGCAGGGTCCCCCCACCCAGGGCTTTGCTGGGCTGAGCGGTGGTACCTGGCTCCATCCCTGTTCTCACGCTGGGGTGATGCTCAGGTGGACGGGGTGGGTCCTCCAGCTGGTGTCACCCACTGTGGCACAGAAAGGATGCTCCGGAGGGAGCTTGGGTTGATTTACAGCAAAACCCTTAAAGAAAATTAAAAAAAAAAAAAAAAAAAAAAAAAAAAAAAGAAATAATAAAAGGAAAGGAAAAGAAACCCCATCCGCAATCTCAGCTCAGCCCAGGACCCATGTCCCCACCGCTGCCACCTGCCACCCCTGCTGCCACCCGCCTGCCCCCTCCCATCCAGCCCCATCCTGGGCCACCGAGGAAACCCCCTGTTCCCAATGCAGACCCCTGGTGGGGGCAGTGGGCTGCTGCCCGTCCCTGCCTGCGCCCATTGTCCTGCCCTTCCTCCCTGCACCCCGCAGCCCCCCGCCACCGCCCCGCAGCCAGGGGGGAAAACAGGAAAAACTCCCCCCAGCGCGAGGCTGCGGAAATGAGACAAGCGGGCTGGAGCGGCGGCGAGGACGGCGGGAGGAAGCGGATGGGATATTTGGAACCGACGGCGAATTCTTGGGCTTATCTCTGCGCCGCAGAGGCCCAGGAGTCCTTACAAAACAGCGCCCAGCTGGAGCATGGCCCGCAGCCGGGGACGCGTCCTCGTCCCCGTGTCGCCACCCCTGGTACCCTGCTCAGTGGTGGGATGCTGGTGGCAGGGAGGGCACACCCGTCTGGCACAGTGGGTGGCACCTGCGTCCATTTGGTGGTCACAGAAGGGACCTGATGCTTCTCTGCGGGGTGGGGACGTGGGTGGATAGCCCCTGGGCTGAGTGTCCCCAGGTTGCATATCCCATCGGTCATCATGGACTTGGGGACTACAGCATCCCTAAAGCCTGGGCAAGAATCCTGTTGGTTTACAAGCCTCCAGGGCACAAGTCCCTCTTTGCCCATGGGGAATCATTCCCCATCCTGCCCCAAGTCTGCCCCCAGTCCTGCTCATGGTCTGTACTGGGACATCTCGAAGACTGGGACACCTGTCACCTCTCTTTCCACTCCCGCAGGTGTCAGAGGACACAGGATGCTGGTCCCCTGCCTGCCCTGCCTGCCCTGCCTGCAAAGGGTTACGCCAGCCCGGCTTGCTCCAATTCCAGCTGCCTCTCGCCTTTTTGTTGGGTTTTAATTATTTTGCGTAACAATGCTGTGTTACTTTAGATTCAGTGTGTTGGGCCCAGCTGGGGAATAGAAAGCGGGTCCGGGCTGGAAGAGCCCGACCCAAAGGCAAAGGTTCCTGCAGTGCTTCCTAAAATCTGGCAGCTGCCCGTTGCGGGCAGGAGTGTGGGGCCGGGACAGTGGCATCACCCCGGGGGAGCAGGCACTGCCACCAGCACCCAGGGATCCACAGCCGGGCTTTGGTGGGGGTCAGCCCCTTGTTAATTCATTGATTGTGAAAATCAGGCAGGAGCGGGCAGCAGAGGCAGCCAGGACGTCCCAGGGTCAGCACCAGGAGGGGCTTGAGATGGGACACCCCATGGGGACCCCCCGGCCAAGGGTACCCAGCGTGGTGGCATCCTTTGAGCTGGAGATCGCTGGTGGTGCAGGTGATGCCCACGGCTGGGACCTGCCGGGGGGCTGCCACAGCCAGCGGAGCCGAATTTGGTGTCTGGGGGGGGACAGGGTGTGATGGGTCACCCTGGCAGAAGCTGAGACTCCTCCTCTGCGGGCAGGAGGACAAAGGATGGAAGCGGCTGCCCCGTTGCAACACATCCCCGGCGAGCACAATGGAAATGCCATCCTCCGGCTTGTGAAACAGGAACCTCATATGATCTCGCTGAAGGCTGGGGACACTCTTGTAGGTCTGAGCGTGACGCTCCCCGGGCTCCTTTCTCCACCCGCGGGGAACGGGGACAACAGGGACTCCCCAGGCACATCCCTGCCCTGGCAAGGAGCAAGGAGGACGGGACCAGGGGTGACCTGATAGCGGGAGGAAAGCGATGCTCTGCAACCCATCCTGGGGCCAAAATACCCCCCAGCCGCCCCAGCCCCGCCAAAATGGTTGGACTCAATGATCCTGAGGGTCCCTTCCAACTGAAATGATTCTATGATTCTATGAAACACTGTCCCACGGAGTCCCATGCATCCACAGCCCCGCTGAGCACCCCCATCCCACCCCTCTGGCCCCTCCTAAATAAACTTTGTTCTCCCTTTATGTTCTTGACCCCAGATTTAATTAGACCCCCCGTTTCCTGCCTATATGAAAAATCACTTCCCCGAGCAGGTGGCTGCGATACCGCAGGGGCTGTTGTTGTTTTCTTCAAGGTGGGGGGAAGGTGGTAAATGGGGGGAAGAGTTTGTTGTTTATTTTTATATTTACAAAGCGCAGCTTTTTCCTGGTGCCGGGCATCGGAAGAGTGGCAGGATGTGACCTTCATCCATCTCCTCCTCGCTCACACAATACGGGCGCGAGCGCCGCGGGCTGTCGCTGCCATTGTCCCCCCGCGGCCGACGGGCACCTCCCGCGCCGCCCCGACGGCACCTGGCGCCCGCCGGCACCCGGCACCGCTGCCCCCCAGCTGGGCCCCGCCACGGCACACGTGAACAGGGGAAAAAAAAAAACAAAACCAAATAAAAAGAAAAAAATTAGAGAAAAATAATAGCAAAGTTGCTGGTTTCCTCTCTGGAAAATAAGCGGGAGTGCTGAGCGGGACGGCAGCGTGGGAAGGAGGGAGCGGGGTCCCATCGGGTCCCCTGGGAGCCTCCGCTTCTGTGAGGGGGTGGCCAGGGCAGGCTGCCCCCTCCTTAGCCCTGTGCACGGAGCAAACTAGCCTTTTTCGCCCATGCATGGAGCAAACAAATCTTTTTCCCCCATGCATGGAGCAAACAAGCCCTTTTTTTGCCTTGCATGGGGAAAACACTCCTTTGTCCCCAGCTGGCTGCAGCCCCAGCTGTGGTGGGGGCTGCAGGCAAAGAGGGGGTGCAGCCCACATCTGGTTCCCCCCCATGAGGTCCTGGGGAGCGCCCGGCAGGCAAGAGCCCACCCAAACCCCAGCAGGGACTTGCAGAGAGGGTGTTGCTCCCCATCCCCATCCCGTGCGGCTCCTCCGACCCCCCAGACCACCCAGGTCCCCCCATGGGGGCTGCAGCAGTGCAGGGCCAGCAGCAGCTGTTTGCTGGGGTGGGCTGCTCGGCTGGGCTGGCCCCAGCGCTGGGCTGGCACTGCCCGGCCTCCCTGCGCCCAGCATGGGACGGATGAAGACGTAATGCAGTGGAATCTGCTTTCTTTCATTCTTCTCAAGAAGCACCAGGCTAGAGAGGGCTTCGCTGCCTCTTAATCCAGGGAGAGACATGCTCCGACCCTGACTCCATCCCTTTTTGCAAATTAGTGTCCACAGTGACGAAGCTGCAGGGACAAACATCTGATGTGTGTGTGTGTCCCCCCGACCTGATGCTGGCACTCGTGTGCTACTTGCCAGTGGCTTCACTGCCCCAAAATAAAGAGGAATTTGCTGCTGCATTTTCCAGGGACAAAGGCTCTGTCACCCAAGAGCATCTTGCCCCGTTAGTTCCTCCACACGTCTGAGCTCTGCTCCAGCGCAGCCCAAGACCCTGGGCCAGTCCTGCCCAGGGGGCTCGAGCAGGGGCTGGCATGGCCGGTGCGAGTCCCCGGTGCTCCCTGGTGCCACGATGTGCCATGTCCCCACTGTGTCCCCAGAGCCCAGCACAGCACTGGCACAGCCCCTGCTCCAAGCCTCGCCCCGTGGCAACAAAATGCAGATGTTTCTGGAGCAGAGGGTGGTGCCAGCATGGGCAGAGCACGTGGCATGGCATAGGATCACAGAGTCATTTTGGTTGGAAGAGACCTTCAAGATCATCAAGTCCAACCATTCCCCCAGCCCTGGCACTGCCCCATGTCCCTGAGAACCTCATCTCCGTCTGTCCAACCCCTCCAGGGATGGTGACTCCACCACTGCCCTGGGCAGCCTGTTCCAATGCCCAACAGCCCTTTCCAGGAAGAAATTGTTCCCGAGGTCCAACCTCAACCTCACCTGGCACAACTTGAGGCGGTTTCTTTGTTCCCCTGTCTCCCCTCAACTCCTGTTCTCCAGGCTGAACCCCCAGGTCCCTCAGCCGCTCCCATCACACTTGTGCTCCAGCCCCTTCCCCAGTTCCGTTCCCCTCTATGAACTTGCTCCAGCACCTCAAGAGTTTTCTTGTCTTGAGGGGCCCAAAACTAACCCCAGGATTCGAGGTGCAACCACCTGGAAGCAGAGCAGGGCAGTTTATTTTGTATTTATCCTTTAATTCACCAGCGTCCCCCTCACGTCATGAGCCGGTCGGGCCCCATCCTGCTCAGGGGCGCAGGAGCAGGTGCAGCCCCGCTGGGGTGCAGTACCCATCACCCCAGCACAGACACCCCCAGCACCCGCAGGACACCCATCCCATGAGACCCCCACCCCACGGGACCCCCACCCCATGGGACGCCCACCTGTGGTCCAGCAGTGGTGGGTGCCCACCTGGGCGTGGGGCGGGCGATGTCCCCATGCTGCTCGGTACAGCCCTTATCGTTGGATTCGGCATCAGTCACTTCCATTGGGCTCAATAGGGAAGAGGGAGAGAGAGAGAGAGAGAAAAAGGAAAACTCAGCTCAGGGCGATTTAATAAGTTCAGTGTTACGAGCTGGGGAAAAGCTGTGGAACACACAAGTGGTAACGCAGGATTAATCTTTCCTTTAGTCTTGGGAATTATGTTTTCATTAATCCTAATTTTTCCAGATGTTTCACTCCTTATACCATGCTCTTCAAAGCCTCTGTGGCTGCAAATTCTAATGAAGCCATGAGAACATTTTAAAGAGAAAGATTCAAAGCTTGAATTGCTTCCTTTTTTTCTTTTTTTTTCCTTTTCTTTTTCTTTTTTTTTTTTTTCCCCCCTTCTTTTCCCCGCAGTGGGCTGTCGGGGAGTGCATGCGTGTGCGGTCCCAGCGCCTCCACATGTTGTGTTACACAATGTGCTAACAAGATGGAGAAGGCCGCTCGGACCGCGTGATGCCGCTGTGACGTCTGTTCGGCTTTGTGTCCCCCCCTCCCTGGTAGGACCTGGTTGTGAGGGGCTGGGCAGGGGGGACTGGTCCCCCACCCACCGCCTGACACCCGGCACTGCAGCTCCTGGGGTCAGAGCCGCATCGGGGCTTTTAAAGCGCTGGCGGTGCTCGCTCCCGGCTCGCTCAGACACCAGGAGAGTGTTTATGTAGGATCTACAGAGGGGCTGGAGCAGATGTAGCTCCACGGGTTGCAGCAGAATTTTTAGAAAGCGGGGATTTTGGGGGTGCTCCAGCCGAGGGGATGAACCTCCCACTCCCTCCAGTAGGTCCCCATCATCCATCCCCAGGGTGCCAGCGCATCACCATGTGGGGGGACACCCCGGTGCCACCACAGTGTCCCCAAACCTCACACTCCTTTTCGGGCATCTCCATCCCACCCGAGGCCGGCAGGGCCGCAGGATCCGGCTGCCGCCGCCCGGCGGGGCTGAGCATCCCTCCCATCCTCGCCGGGAGCTGACGCAGGAGGTCAGACGAGCCGATCGGAACAATCCTCCCGCTTCTCCAGCGTCCGGGATTCAGATCCATGGACTTATATGGCCTGCAAAGAACACGGTGGGAGCACGACCAACGTCTGGAAATCCAGATATGACTAGATCCCTTCATTAGTAATTTCTTGTACATGACTTTCTAGACCGTAGGGATTTGTTAAATTTGCAGGAGTGTTTTCTCACAGTGCCACAGACTGGCTGTTGCCAGCGTATATTGGCTCGGATCTGTCAGATCCTGTTGCCTTATATGACCCTCGGTTAATTCAGCTTTTCTTTGTATCCAGCCCTCAGCGGGGAACTCCTCGAGCAGTCTCAGCGTGGATCCATGCTAAAATGGTTCCCCAGCCCCTTCTGTCATAAAACAACTGCCCACACAGTGAAAGGGGGACGTGGGGGGTGGAATTCAATGCTCCCCTCCCCGCTGCCCCGGCCCGCGCCAGATGCTTCCTCCATCCCCAAGCCTCGCTCCTTTGGTGCCGAAAGAAAATTCTCCAAGCCTGGAAAATGTTACTGGAGGGATCAGAGTGTACCCCCCACACCGGCTCCCCCCCCAGCAGCGCAGCATCCCACCGGCGCACCCTGCACCGTGGGGTTAATCATTTGCTGCCCTCCAGGATGGGGGGGACTTTCACCTTCCCAGTGACCTCTTGAAACTTCGACCTTCTTTTATGGGTACCATAAAAGTTATTTTTTAATCTGCACCCCAGCAGGGTCTTTGGTCTGGGGAGTGCTTGGGCATTGCTGCTTTTTGCATCTCGTCTGGTTTGGGGTTGAGGAGGCTGAAGGGGATGGCTTATTTCCCAAGGGAAGCGGACGGTGGTACCCAACAGCTTGGCAAAGGAATGTGGTGGTGGCTGTCCCCGGTCCCCCTGTGTGTCCGTGTGCTGGCGGTGGATGCAGCAGATCTGGGGATGCTGGCGGGAGAGATGTGGGGGCTGTGGGTCTCGAGGGGACCCTTCTATTGGCTTCTGCCCAGATAAATATCTCCAATCCCCGAGTGCTGCCAGGGCAAGATTCCCAGGTGGAAAAACGGCACGTGTGCAAGGACATCCCGCTGAGCCTGCAACTCCCTATCGCTCACCGGCCGAGATAAGGAGCTGTGTCACCTCCTAAAACACCCCTGTCCCCGCGCTGCCGCATCCCCCCGTGTCACCGTGTCACCATCATCGATCCAGCAAGCTGGATCCAGGAGGGCTTGTACATCCCAAACCTCCCAACACGATGCTCGTCCTCTCCAGCAGATCTGGCAGTGCTGAGATGCTCCGGGAGGATGCATCTCCTTCAGCATCTTCCTCCTCCTCCTCGCAGGAGGCACTTTGCCGTCACGTGGCAATCTTTGAGGCACTCTGCTTTTTAGAAGACCTTTTCAAAAGCTTTTTCTTTCAGTGTTTTATTGAACCTCACTTTTAAAAAAGCCCTGAACCGAAGTGGGAAGGGGAGAAGGGAGAGGCTGAGCTGCTGCGCGGCAGCGGGAGGGGAGCGAGCGCGCAGGGATGAGCACGCAGCCCCGAGCACCCGCTGCCCAGCTTGCCGGGGGAGCCCTGCCCTTGCTCTCATGTTGCTCCCTTGCTTGGCCAGGGTCAAAATGCTTCCCCAGGCCCTGAGGAGCAGCCCAGCTCCTCCATTTCATGAGCACTCCCTGCTCCAAGCATCACCTGCCATCAATCAAAGGGGTTTTGCTGCGCCAGGCTTTCCCCTTGAAAATCCCTTTGGTGAGCTGGCACAGCATGCCAAGGATGAGGGTCAGAGGGCTGAAATTGCCTTTCTTTGCCTTTTTTACACCAGCAAGAGGTGGGGGAGGCTGTTCCTGCATCCACACCCATCGCCCCCATTTCCTTGGGTGAGGGATCCCTGCGGGAGCACCCGCTGCCATTGGCATCACCAGGGACACATTATGGATGGACAAACATCCCGGGTCCATCCCGCAAACCCCTGCAGCTCTCACCCCACTCTGCTGCCCTTGGCAATGGCTTGGGCACAACACAACCCTCCCTAAACCCCAATGGCACTGCCTTCAAAGCACCTCCTCCTCCTATACGTTGCCCCCATTTTCCAGCATCTTTGAGATGAAAAATGGCCAGGGAGGGTTTGGCAGAAGAGCCTCGCGCAGATTATTCAACAATTGTTTCCCATTTTGCGCCCTCGCCTGCCTCATCCTCCAGTAACAATGACGAAGAGCGGCGCAGAGCCAGCGCCCGCGGCAGGGGTGTTGAGATCAGGGACAGCACAAAAATATCTTCTCTCTGGAACAAATATTTACCAACCCTTCTGCCTTTTGTTCTTGTGGTTCTCATATATTTTTTTTAAATTTTTTTTTTTCCAGACATTCACTGGCAAAATGTCACACTAAGCAGCAACCCAGAAACTTCGGGGTAGCTGCTTGGCTGCTCTGGGCTTTGTTTTTCTCGCGCACTAATTGTTAATGAATTTCCAGCCATTCAAACCAATGCAAATCTGTGAGAAAATGATCTTCTCGGCCCTGATTTCAGAGCTTTTTGGCGCTTCACAAAATCCGGGCAATTGCCGAGCAAAACGAGCATCATCCCATAGTGTGGGGTGGTGGTGATGCCGGAGTCATCTCTGGGTGGGAGTGGAAGAGCTGGGCTGGGAGCTGGGGGGGTCTGAGCTCCCAGCATCGTTCTGGAAACTTCAGTGGCTTGGTCCCCATTCCTGGGATGGGTTAAATGGGGGTGTGTGCCCTGGTACCCTCATCCCCAGACGGCTCCTTGCAGATTGTTCTTGTTCCCCACTCTGCCCCATGGCTGTTTTTTCTTGTTTCCCTTCAAAATCCTGACCCCCTCATGTCCACTTTTTATGGCGACCAAACAAGAGCACGTGGGTTATTTAGGGGCGTTGTGTTTAAACAAGGGTGGGGGAAAAAACTCCTCTTCTGGCACATAGTCTTATATCCTCAGTTAAAAATTAACCGTGGACATAAAACCCTGATGTAGGAACAAGCGGAGCTCGTCCTGCGGGTGCTGCCGCCCCGCGCCCAGCTGCCTCGCCGGTCACCGTCCCCTCCTGTCCACCCCAGGATGGCCGTGTCACCCCCTGCCTGTCCACGCCGCCTCCTGCCCCTCTCCCTGGGGCTCTTCCAGGGCACCCTGCTCCTCTTCTTCACCCTCTTCGTCACCTACGATGAGCCCTCGGTGCAGGCAGAGGATGCCAGCGTGGTGGCCAACCAGCTCTACAGCATCTTCCCCCTCTTCCAGGACATCCAGGTGATGCTGGTGGTGGGGCTGGGGCTCCTGCTGACATTCCTGCCTCGTTACGGGCTCAGTGTCCTCACCCACAACTTCCTCCTGCTCAACTTCTCCACGCAATGGGCGCTGGTGCTGCAGGGCTTGTTCCATCACTTCCAACATGGCCAGGTCCACCTGGACCTCCGCAACCTCCTCACCGCTGAGTTCGCTGCCGTGACGGTGCTCATCTCTGTGGGGGCTGTCCTGGGGAGGACCAGCCCCTGTCAGCTCCTCGTCGTGGCTGCCTGCGAAGTCCCTGTCTACCTTGCCAGCGAGTGGGCCATTGTCAGCCGGCTGGGTGTCCTGGATGTGGGGGGCACCATCACAATCCATGTCTTCTCCTGCTATTTTGGCCTCGGTGTGTCCAAGGCTCTGTTTGGGGCAGTGCATTGGCCGGTGCACCCCAAGGAGACCCCGACACCCCACTCAGACCTCATGTCCCTGGTGGGGACCCTCATCCTCTGGGTTTTCTGGCCCAGCTTCGTGGCCATCCTCTGCCAACCAGGAGATGCCCAGCAGCGTGCCATCCTGAACACCCTCCTGGCCATGAGCGCCAGTGCCGTGACAACCGTGGTGGCCTCCAGCCTGCTGGAGAGGGACGGCAAGCTCAGCCCCAGCCACCTGCAGAATGGCAGCCTGGCCGGGGGGGTGGCCATTGGCGCGGTGGCCAATATGGCCATGCCACCGGTGGCTGCCCTCACCCTGGGCAGCCTCTCAGCTGTGGTGTGTGTCCTCGGCTTCAAGTTCCTCACCCCGTTCCTGGCCAGAAAGCTCCTGCTCCAGGACCAGTGCAGCATCCACAACCTCCACGGCTTGCCCGGCATCCTGGGAGCTGCAGCCAGCGCTGTGGCCATCCTGGTGGCATCCAAGGACACCTCCGGGTCCCAGGTGTCCCCCACCGGGGGCAATGCCAGAGAGGCGGCATGGGGACGGTGGGGGGACAGTGGGGCAGGTGGGCAGGCGCTGTGCCAGGTGGCAGGGCTGGCGGTGGCCATCGGTGGCTCGCTGGTCACCGGGCTGCTCACCGGTGCCGCGCTCCGGCTGCCCTGCCTGGCCCGGCCGCCCGAGCAGCTCTGCCTCGATGACTCGCTGTATTTTAAGATGATGGATCAGGGTGGGAGCCGGGGGCCTGGCAGCACCACCGAGGAAGGAGTTCTGGCTCTGAAGGAGCAGGTTTAGGCACTGGCGAGGGCCGGTGGCCTGGCTCAGGGGTTGGTCCCTTCTACCCCATCAGCCGCGGGCAGGACGCGCTGCCCGTGCCCACTCCCTGCCTATGCTTGGCCCCAGCCACCGAGGATGCTGGCAGCGCCAGGCAGCACCGTGGCACCAGTCCCTCCTCTGTCCTCCTACCCTGCGGCTGTGAACCCCCTCTGTGTCCCGGCTGCTCCCAGGTTCCCTCCATCCATCCAACCAGAGAGAAAACCTGGGTTGTCTCCCCTGGCATGGATAACAAGCCCCGGCTGGCCCGGACAGCCCGACCACGGGGCACCAGCACCGGCTGCTTCACTCCCAGTGGGTGGCATCACCCGTGGTGCCTGTCCTGACCCTCAGCTCTGGCTCCTCTGCCCAGAACAGGCAGCACCAGTGAGAGCTGCCGGCTCCAGCCACGGCTCCGACCACGGTACCCGGCTGGGGTCTCGGCATCTGTGGGAACAGTGGTGGGGTGAGGTGGGATGAGCTGAGCTGGCCCCGAGTGAGGGATCTCACAGGGATTTGATAACCCATGCTGGACAAACTCCTCTCTGGGTTGTGCTGCAAAGGGAGGTGCAGCTTTTTTTACCACTGGTGCAGCAAGTGGTGATGAGGACCCAGCCCAAGCACAGAAAGGACCCTCAGAGAGATCACCCAGACCCCACGGCACCCTCATCCCACCCGAAAGCTGAAGCTGTGAAAGCTGTGCTGGCATCCCAGGATGCTGGGCGCCCCGAGGAAGAGCAGCAGCCCCATCCCAGTCCATCCCATCCCAGACGGGCAGCGAGCCGCTGCCACCCCGCTGAGGACAAAGCCTGCGGTCCAGCACTCGCATGCGGCAAGCTGTGAGCCCGGGGCCGCATCCTGCCCGGGGAGCGGGGCTGTGATTCACATCCCCCCCGCCATGAGTCACCGCTGCCCCTGCACCACTATGATCCCGCTACCGCAGAGACGATGTCGGCGATGCTCATGGGCTCCTGAGGGGGTCGAGGCAACTGAACCCCCCCAGCACAGGCCGCAGGAGTGGGGGGCTCTCAGCGTGGTTGGGGGTCCCCAAGCTCGAGGCAGTGGGAGCGGGGCTGGATCCCCTCCCCAGGCGGAGCCACACCACGAGGGAGCGAGGCTGGGGAATTTGCCCTCCAATAATCACAAACAGGCTCGAAAGCCCGGGCGGGTTTGGTTAATTGTTAGAATAAAATATTACTGAGCTCTGACAAAAGAATCCTGCCCCACAGCCGAACAATGGGCCCCAGCGCAGGATGCTGTGGGCTGAGCAGCGGGGCCGGGGGGCCACGGCAGTGGGGGGCAGCCCGGTCCCCCCCCAGTCCCCAGCTGAGCGCCAGCAGCCCCCCAGTTCCTCGGCAGGTTGGGGTGGCCATGCCCTGTGCCGGTGCTGGAGCCGGGTCCCTTGCTGCTCCTGGCCCCTGCCAGGTGTCGAGAGCCGCCGGAGCCAGCGCCCGCCCAGGGAGCCGCGATGCCGTCGGGGCCTGGACCGGCAGCATCAGCCTCAGCACGAGCTGGTGACCCGCTGAGCCCGGCATCCCGTCCCGCTGGTGGCCCCCATGCCAAAGCCTGATGGCTCCAATGCCCGGCTCTGGTGGCCAGGAGGAGGGTGCCAGGGGCTGCAGCCAACCCCTTGGGAAGCAGCCGTGGAGAGGAATCATGTACACACACACATATTCACATGCACACACATGCATACTCATGCACACACAAAAACCTGGATGCACGCATCTATGCACACACACATGCATGCATACACCCATGCACACACGAAAATCCACGTGCATACACCCATAATCACATGCATGCACCCATACACACATGCACATAGTCACATACATACACGCCTGTACGCACATGCACACATAAAACCACATGCACGCCTCCATGCACACACACATCCATGCACACACCCACACATCTATACACATACCCATAATCACATGCACGCACCCATAATCACATGCACATACACATAGTCACATGCACACACATATACATCCATGCACACACCCATAATCACATGCATGCACCCATACATACATGCACATGCACATAGTCACATGCACACACTCCTGCACACACAAAACTGCATGCACTCCTCCATGCACACACACACCCCCATGCACACACCCATAATCACATGCACGCACACATGTTCACGTGCACGCACACACGTACATGCATGCACAGACATATACTTGCACTCGCATACACATGCACACTCCCCAGGGCTGCAAACCTCTTGCTGGCAGAGGCGGTGGAGCGGGGCAGAGCTGCTTTCCAGCATCCCCCAGCCCTCCCTAGTGGGATCAGCCTCCCGCTGAGCAGCCCGCAGCACCCACGGGGAGGGCAAGCAGCCGGAGCCGGGGTGGGCGCACCCTTGCTCTCGGCTGGCATGTCCTGGCACGGGCACACTGTGCCACAATCTGCTCAGCAGATGACTTCAAAACCAGCAACGGGCCCAGGAAGTGGGAGTTCAGCAAGTTCCCGCTGCCCGGAGGGGCTCAGGCACCCAGCGTCCCATGGTGGTGGGTGCCAGGACCCACCTGGACCATGGCACGGCTCTGTGCTGCCCCACTCCCAACCGTCCCTGTACCCCGGGACCCGCCGTCCTCCAGCTGGAGCCGGGCAGCGATGCCGCTGGGGGTGCCGCCCTGCGCCCGGCCCTCCCCGCTCCTCCAAACCAGCCGCTCTCCAAAGGATGGAGCAGTAAAATATTCAGCAGAGCCCCCAGTGTTTATCACACCGTAAATCTGGGCTTTCAACAGCTTTACGATGCTGCAGGGAGATGGGAGAGAACAAAAAAACGCTGCTCTGCTTTGTCAGCCACAGCCTGCGTGTGCCAGTGCCCCCAGCGCCGGGGCTGCCAGGGGACCGGCTCTGCTTGCCAGGGGGATGGGGACAGAAACAGGGGGCCCACGTGGGTGAGGGACCCCTGGACACTGGCTGCTGGCACCCCAAGATGGTGACAGCTCTGGGGCAGCTGCATTTGGGTGGAACGGTGATGGTCCAAAGGGGCGAAACGTGCCTCCGGCATTGGCTCTGCGGAAATGTGGCAGCCACTGTCCCCGGCAAGGTCCCTGGGCACGGTCCCCTGGGCACGCTGGGGTCTGCCACTGCCTTTGAGCACAGCCCACAGCCGGGTAGGGATGCAGGACGCTGGTCCTGGTAGGGAGAACCCACCTCTGTCCCCTTACTCGTCCCCATCCCCACAGCCCCGCCCAGAGCCCCCCATCTCCCTGCAGGCCCCGCCGTGATTGCAAAACAAGCGGTGCAGGGAGGAAGCTGCGACCGAGCTGTTTGCACAGAGCTCGGATGCATCTGGCAAGGCCATCAGCCGGCGGCACATGGCACAGGGCGGTGGGGGCGAGGGCACGGCCAGCGAGCTCCCCCTGGGTTTTAACACACACGTGTGCAACCTTTGCACGTCCTGACCCATAGCGTGCCCAAGCATACACGGCATCCTTGCCCACACCACGGGCGAGGTGGGGGCTGCCTGGGCACGACCGGCTGGCACAGCACGAGGGGGACCACAGTGGCAGCGGCTGCTGGAGCCACATCAGAGTGGCCCCCCGGGGGCAGGCGGGAGCATGCGGTGCTGCCCTCGAAGGAAATGCGCTCACTCCCATGTGCTGCACACTTGGGCTCGCCTCGCTGCTATTTTTATTTGACTTTTCAGGGCCTTGTTTCCTTTTTCCGGCTGTTTTTTTGCTGTGATTCCACCGGCGTTGCGACCTCACTTTTCCCCTCCCTCCCTTCAGCCTCTTCCTTCACTCTTTCCTTCCTTTCCATGCGCTCATTCCTGCCGCCGCACCGGGCTCCCTCTCCCCTTCCCGGTGCTCACAGTAAGCTCATGGTTGGCTCACGGCAAGCGTGCCAATGCTTATAAACCCCTGCAAATGCCGGCACTCGCCTCCCACCAGCGCTCAGACACCAAACTGGCAGCTCTGGGTGCACCCTCTCCTATTTTCTGCCTGCACAGACAGCCGGGATGAGATGCTGGGTGGGTTTGCAGGCAGCACATGGCGCTTCCCCGTCACTGCCTGCATGGGCAGGGTAATGAACAGAGCCGGTTATTGCTCTATCTGGGAAGATGCTGATGAGTCGGCGAAGGGAGGGGACTTTGCTCCAGCCTTGACGCAGAAGAAGGCAGTGAGTCACGCTGGCCCGAGCCGCTGTCCCACTCACACCAGTGCACAAGTCACTGAGTCCCGACGGGACCATCGCAGCACCCTGGCAGGTCCATTGGGGTGCTGGTGAGATGCCGTGGGGATTGTTGTTATATTTGGGGATGGTGGTTGGGATGAGAGAGGGAAAACTCGAGTCCAAACCCTTGCAAAACCCACCACGGAGGCAGCAGGACTGATCTTGCTAAACATCCACAGGCCCTGGTGGGACCCCACAAAAGCAGCAGCACCCCCTGCTCTCACCCCCAAGCAGGGTCCCTGTCAGGGGGTGGACAAGGACCCCAGAGTGTCTCCTGCCCCCCACTCTCTACACCCCCCAACCCCAACCAGCTCTGGAATCCCCAGAGAAACCCCCAGGGAATCGTGTTCCCCATCCCCTCCAAGCCACATGGGTGGGGGTCCCAGTCATAGGCAAAACCCATTGCTCCCCCTTGCTGTACCGCCACTGTGACCAGGGAGGTGGCCGATGCTCTGGTGGGGACAGGGGATGCTGGTGTGGCCAGGGTCCGGGTGGCCGTGTGGCCCTGGCCATGGGGACACCCGACTGTGGGGACACCCGACTGTGAAGACACCTTGTCCGTGGGGACACAGGGCTGTGGGCAGCCGTCCGGCTCTGCTCAGCGCACACAGCCCACTGCTGCCATCTCGTGTCACAGCTGTCCCCACAGCCACAGAGCGAGGGCTGGCCCCACTCATGGCTGTGACAGTGTCCACCTGAACACAGATGGGCTGGCGAAACTGAGGCAGGGGCACAAATGAGCCCTCACTACCTAGCCGCTGCTCCAGCCCTGCCCGCAGCTCAGGGAGGGGAATGAGCTCCCAGAAAAGCAGCTCCTGCAGCAGCGCCATCACCCACGCACCAGCAGGATGGTGGCCTGATGGCCAGGGATCCTGGCACGGGGGGCAGAGGATGCCACAGTGGCCACCGCCGCTGCCCGCGCCTTCCTGGGCTCGCACGGCCCCTGCGCCGTGCCCGGAGCCTGCACCGTGCCAGCCCCATCCACGGAACAAGAGCCCCTGGGTCACCCGATAAAGCACCTGAAGGGCTTCCAGGGAAGATGAGGTTTTATTTTTCATTTCCCAGAGACTGTTTGGCACCGAACGGGGGAGCGGGGAGCCCGGCCAGGGCGCTGGCAGAGCGCGGGGATGAGGCAGGATGCTCCTCATCTCACCAAACCCCACGTCCCTCTGGGCTTGGCTTTGCCAGGGGGTGCCAGGGCACCCGCAGTGCCAGGCAGCCTGTTCCCCCTGCAGTGCTGCCCATCCCTGAGGCTTCGAGCAGCTGCCCAGGGTTTTGCTGTTTATCGGCGAGCACTGGTGCTCCCTGGGCTACCCTGGGCACCCAGTTATGTACCCAGGTTTCCCCGTCCACCACAGGTACCCAGCTGCTCCCCCTGTCCCAGCAGCGCACCAGGGACACGTGTCCCTCTCGGGAGCCTGGCCATCCTCAGAGCCTTATGAATGTGCAGTGATCCCATTTCCAGCACAGCGCTCTGAGCCACAGTCCTGTGCATCCTCTTTCTGCCCCAAAAAGCAACCGTTGTCCCCAAGAAAGCAGCAGGTGATTCAGGGCCAGGAGCATCACAGAAATCCAACACCTCACCTCCTTTTTTCAGCTCTTTCCCTTCTTCTCCCTCACATTTCAGGTGTTCCAGCTTTCTGCCGCAGCCATCCCAGGACAGACCAGCCTGCCAGCCTCCACCACAGGCGATGGGGCCGCTCCCTGGGTACCACTTGAACCAGGAGGATGAATTCAACTTGGGCACCCACCAATAGCAACTCTGCTGCCTTCAGGGTTGAGTTTTTCCCAGGTTTCCAAACAAGACACCGGCGGCCACGGTGCCGGAGCAGTGCATCCCTCTGGCGCGGTGTCCCTAGGAGTCCCGGGGGGCACGGCGGGGGGCATGCAGGGCGTAGAGCTTCTCCCAGCAGGTCGCCAACCTCTCCACCTTCCTCCTGATCTCCCGCAGCTGCTTCCTCCTGCGGCCGTGTCCTCCACGCCGGGGCTGTGCCGGGATGGGCGGTGGGCTCTGCGGTCAGCGTGCCGAGGGAGCAGAAACACCACCCCCCACACCACACGGGCATTAGTCAGGGGAACAAAAGCCAAAACCTGGCACTGAGAATGTGCCTGGGACGTCACAGCTCGTGTATGTGGGGTTTGTGTGGCAAAGCTGCAGGCTGGGGTGGCTGAACTGCCCGTGGCCATGCCAAGGATGCTCTCGGGTCCCCAGGTGTCCCCGGAGGTGCCTGTCACCCCCCAAGCCAGCAGCATGCCCCCCACGGCACATCCACGGACAGGGCAGATGGGCAGGTCGGCTCTGCAGGCAGCTTGGAGACCAGCAGCAGCTCCATCCCACACCAGTAAACCCCAGCAGGGTTGGTCCCAGTTGATTTCCCCAGCAGTGGGGGGGAGAACACCCCCAGCACCAGGACACCCCCAGCATGGGGCAGGGCCGGGGAGCTGGCGCTTGGCTGCCCGGGGTTTTCCCCGATGGTTAATGAGTTGCTGGCACTGCTGTAGGAGGATCCCGGCAGAGCCCCGGGGATGCCGGGGGAGCCCAGATCAGCCCTTTGGGGAGAAATCCCAGTTCTTGCCAATGAGCACCCAGGAGTGAGAGCAGGACTGGGCGAGCCTATCCACGGGGCAAACATCCCATGGGGACGAGGCTCCGTGTTCCCATCAGCCATGGCATCGTGGCACATGCGAACAAACCCGCTTGGGAGCTGGTGGTAAAACCCCCCAGCCTGTCCCAGCCGAATTTCCCTCCCCAGCCCGCTTAAAGCTCACTGGGCTGTGCGATCAGCATCCCCCAGCCACAAATCCAGCACAGACCCTCACCCCCCTGGGATGCCGCGGGCAGAGCCTGGAGAGACCTCATGGGCAGCAACAGGGCAGGTTCTGCCCACAGCCTGTGCTGGGGAACTGGGAGCCACTGGGGTGACTGGGAAGGGGCAGAGCTCCCACCTTGCTGATTTTCCTGCAGTTCTCCCTAAGCACAAAGTCAGTGTTTCTGGCCACCTTCCACACCGCCAGCTCCTCGGGGCCGTGCAGGGTGCCAGCCACCTCCCTCAGGGACATGCTGATGTTGTAGATGGAGAGCAGGATCTTCTGGTCCTGGAGAGGGGAGAAGCACATGGTCCCAGTGGCAGGGGGGCTTGATGGCTCCCCAGGGGCTCAGCCCACACACCACCCCAGCTCTGGGTCCCTTAGTGCTCACCTTGTTTGAACGACAAGCCGACCCGGCCCTCCTGCTCCTGTCCTCTGACCTGCTCAGGTTTTTCTGGAGAAATAAAGCAAGGAGATCAGACACCTCAAAGTACCGGTGCTTCCCACGCGGGACAGGAATCCCCAGTTTAAACACAGTGCTCTCCCCAGTAATGCCAGCAAAGCGGCCAGTCCCATATTAAACTTCAAAGCTCATCCCTCCCACATCCCACAGCGGGGCTGCGTCCGCCCGAGAAGGGGACCAGGGTCCTGCGCAACCCTGCCCCACCACTCACCAAGTTCTGGATCTCATGGAAGATGACTGCGCGGTACTGCCGGAGGATTTTGGTGATGCTGCACCTCTTCCCTCTGCTCAGCACAGCAACGAGCAGGAGGAGCAGAACAGCGCAGGAGAGCACCCGGGGCAGAATCTGTGCAGGGAAGGGTCAGTGTCAGCCAGGGAGGGAAGCCAGGGATGAGGGATGAAGGATGAAGGGGTAAAGGGATGCTCCAGGCTTTGCCTTCAGCTCCTCTCCACAAGCCCCCACCAGACCTGTTCCCTCCTCTGCCGATGCAGCGTGTGCAGGATGGAGAGCCACTGCCTCCTCTCCCAGGGGATGTCCCGCCAGCCTGACTATCCCCTCTTGGAGCAAAGCCCTTGAGAAACTGCTCCAGCTCCAGCCCAGCCGGGGCAGCACTGTCCATGGCACACACTGTGCTCTCCAGTGCCAGCAGCCAGGTACGTGGCACATAGGTGTGGCAGGGACTTTTGTAGCTTTGTAGGGTCTGTCCCTAAGTTCTCCACCCCAACAGGGTCCCCCATACGTTAAGGCCAAGCCCTCGCCCACCAAGAATCAAGGGGAGCAGGAAGGGACGTGCCCTGCTCTTTGGAGAGGAGCTAGAGGCAGGAGCCACCTCCCTGCCTTGGCACAAATGGCTTGGGGCACCCTCAGAAGGATGCTCTCTGCACACCCCATGGCACAGACACAACCCCTGCTACCCGGGGGGCCGCTGGGCTTTTATTCAGTGTTTCTTCCAGCCCCCACTTGCCCCCAGGCTCAGGTGCCCTCATGCAAAAGCCAGATTGAAGCAGCACAAGCGTCCGCTCTTGCCAGCGCGTCCCAGCAGCCTCGAGCTGGCCCCAGCAGCGCGGGGAAGCCCAAGTGCTGACATCTGAGCTGGTGAGGGGCACAGCGAGGGAGCAGCTGGACCCTCCAAGGGACGAGTCCCAGGGCTTTGAAGAAAAGCCAGCGCAGCCTCAGGTGACCAGGGATATTTGAGCCGTCCCACAGCAGTGGGGCGAGGATGGGAAGCCCAATCCACACGCAGCATCTGCCAGGGAAGGAGCCCGACAGCTCTTCACGTCTCTGCATCGCTGAGAGACAGCACAGCGCTGAGGCCCCATCCTGGCACCTGGGCATTTCTATCATCTCCTGTTTGCAGGAAAAAGCCCCCCCAAAGTCCCTTCCAGCCCCCCTGCCCCGGGCGTCAGGTCTGGGCAGGCAGAGAGCAGCTCAGCTCCTTCCAAATATGCAACACTGCGCTGCAGCCAAAGCGCGAGCGAGGAGGAAGGAGCCGGCGGCTCCGCTCGCTGCCGGTATCTGCCTGTCCCGAGCCGCATCTCAGGGGGTTCGCTGCCATCCCAGACACATCTGCCTCTCGGGCTTGGCCTTTCGCTCAGAGAAGCCAGGAGCAAGAAGTTCCCGTGCTGAGGTCCGAGTCCATCCCACCCTTTGCGGGGAACCTGGAGGGTTTGTTTGTAAAACCTGCACCCACTCCGTGCTCCCAGCTCCGAAAGAGAGAGGAAGCTTCTCCTCACACTCCTGCTCCCACGGCTCAGCAGGAGCGATGCCAGCTTAACATGAAGCGAAGCCTGACACGCTGCAAGTCTGGGAATCCATGGACAGAGGTGTCACCTTGGAGCAGAAGCACGTGCGAGGAGATGGGCAAATCTGTGTGCAGCTGGTACAAATCCCACCGGACTCTTCAGCTTCCTTTGTGGCCTCATGCTTCCCAGTAGAGCCGTGCTGGGCCCTGGGAAGGGCAGGGAAGAACCTCCACGTGCTGCTGGGTTTGCTCTCTGCAGACCCACAGAGATCTCGCCCCAGAGGTGATTCAGCAGAGAGCTGAGGGTATAATCCTCAGGGACACCGAAGGAGAGCACTGCTTCCATGAGGACACCCTGTCCAAAGTCTAAGGGTTGCTTTCAGGAAGCCTCCTCCGCTGGGAAGACAAGGCCACGCGATTTTCCTATGAAACTGGGAATGACTTCCCTGAAGTGGCTTATTAAACAACTGGGACCAAATTCCAGGAGAAAGCACACCACTTACAGCATTTCCAGGCAGCCGAGCCTGGCACTGGGCTCTCAGTCCTTAGCACGGGAGGAAGCACAGCCGGCGGTTAAAAACGCTCAGCGAGGAGCCGGGATGGGAGCTCGGGGGGTGCAGTAGGTGCTTCCCATCCCCCCACAGAGAGCAGAGAGGCAGTGATGACAAGAGAGGGGTGCAGGGGAGTGACAAAAGCAGCAACCCCCAGTCCTGGCCATTGCTCCCCACCCTTCAGGATGCAGGAAGATAAATTCAGCAGCTGCTTTGGGGTGATTCCTTCTCCCCTTGCTCCCACCCCTGAAGCAGCAGGGCAGCGCTGGGGTCAGGGATGTCCCTTCCCACGGGAGGGCTGCCAGGGACAGGACGGTCACAGCCCGCTGCGCCTGGCAGGGGAAGCTAATCTCTTCCAGGCTCTAATCCTCCAGCAAATATGAGGAGATAAGGGAAATCACCATTACTGATAGAGCAGCTCCCGGCAGCACTCGTTCAAGCCCCAGCCACCCAGCGAGGGGCAACGCTGGCCATACTAGGGTCTCCAGGTCCTTCCAGACAGATGGACCCTGTCCCCAACACCCTCCTACCCAAAGGGACCCGGTCACCACCCAGAGCCCAGCACCTGCCACAGCCCTGGGCAGAAACAGACCCTCCACTCTCCCCCTCGGGACCAGCCAGGTCCAAGCCCCATCCTGGCCACATCAGCCTGGTCCCGCTGGACCAGTCCTCCCAGTCGGACCAGAGTCCTTTTCCCACCGACTCCCAGCTCCATCCTGCCGCGACCCTCCCATCCTGACCCAGCCCGGCCCCGTTCCCACTGGTCCAAGCCCTTTCCTGGCCTGGCCAGAGCCATCCCGACCAGTCTGAGCCCTTTTCCCGGCTGGACCAGCCCCTTCCCGACCGGACCGGCCCCTCTCCCGGCCAGTCCAAGCCCCATCCCAGGAGAGCCAGCCGCGTCCCGACGGGTCCCAAACCCCATCCCGGCTGCTGCGAGTTCCACCCCGGCCGAACCGACCCCGTCCCGGCGGTGCGGGGGACTCCGGTCCGGCGCCCCCCACCCCCGCCCAGCGCAGGGGAGACCCGGGGAGGTGGAACGGGCCGCCCCCGCCCGCAGAGCCGCAACCCCCGGGCCGGGAAGGGGCAGCGGCCCCGGTGCACTCACCATGGAGCCCCGCGGGAGCCGGGGGCCGCCGGTGCGGACCCTGCGGCGGCTCCCGGGGAGCCCGGCCCGGCCCCTCCGCCGCGTCCCCGCTCCGCCGGGGCCCGCGGTTTGAACTTGGCTCCACGGTGGGAGGGGACGGGACACGGCGGCCACACCGCCCGCAGCCCAGCCCCGGCCCCCGCGGGGAGCGCGGCCCCGGCATCGCCTCCCGGGCCCCCCCGGCAGCGGCTGCTGCCCTCGGGAGAGCACCAAGGCCGGAGCGGGGAAGGTGGCAGATAAGGCGGGAAGAGCGGGGTCGGGGAGTCACCCCTGCGGCTGCAGGGGACACGTCCTGGCTGGAGAGATGGGTCCTGAGTGCAGGGGACACGTCCTGCTCTCGCTGAGCGGCTGTGGCCAAAGGGGCAGGTGGGAGAGGGTCCCTCTGCCCTGAAGGGCCCAAGGGGCCAGCGGTGACAGCACCCACAGCCTCACGCACCTGGGGATCCCAACCGATGCGTGTGTCCTTACGCCAGGAGAGGTGGAGCAGGGCTGGGGCTGGATTTGGCGCTGCAGAGGGGTGCTGGAGCCCAGGAACGCAGACCCCCCTGCGGTTCGACTGCTGTTAGTGTTTGTGTTGACCGTTATCACTCTGGATTCGGCACCAGCAGCTGCCACTGATCCTGGTCAGCGCTCAGACAAAACAGAAGCGACCGTCCACCCTGAGACCCCCAAAACACCCACAGCTTTCAGCCGGAGCCCCCTCCTGTTTCCCCTCTGAGGTTTGAACAGGCACATCAACACCAAACTGCTTTGACTGCTTTTGTGCAAGATGCAATGGAAAAAAAAAAAAGGACCGACAGCAACAGGACTCCATTGAAGAGTGGAACACGTGCATTTTCACGGAAGATAAAACGAATGGCTGAATAATCCAGCTCTTCCCAGGTTGGCAAAAATGTTCCTCCATGCAGAGGGAACAACAGCATACACAGCATAGCACTGAAGACAGGACCCATACAACTTGTTTATTGAACTCTATATAGAGTTAAAATTCATAGGTGCCATAATCCATTTAAAAACCACAAAGACATCTACAAACATTAGAAGGCTCTAAGACTGATGATCCCTTTTATCTACAAAAAACCCAAACCCGAGGCCTGTGACCCCGTGGGCCAGGGGAAGGTGGAGCTGCAGGGACACGGAGCTGGTGGCCGTGGGGCAGCGTCCAGCGCTGGTTCCCCTGCCCGGGGCTTCCAGCACATCTCAATGCACAGCGGGGGAAACAATCACTTCTCTCACCCCCCACAACAAGAAACAACCCCCCAGTCAGTCCTTCCCACGTGTTTTCTCAACCCCAGGGCTCTTGTGGCGCCTTTCCCAACAAATCCTTAAAGGACATGGTGCCACCACAGGTGCAGGGGAAGCGCACAGATCCCGATCAGCAGGCGCACATGCAGGATTTGGCGTGAGGGAGATGCTCCAGACACAAGTCGGGAAACTCTCCGGTGAGAAGAATCAGGGCACTGCGGTTCCAACCGTCCTTCCCCACCTCAGCTCCACAGCCACCAAACCAGAGCACCACGGGGCAGAGGAATTTATGTCCCACCAGCACCCAGCTCACCCCAGAACTTCCCCGCGCTAGACGTGCCACAGCAATTTCTGTCTTGAAATCCTTGCCCAGCCACATTCCCTTCCGACATGTCCATACTCTCCGCAACAGATCAACGTCTCCATTCTCCTCCCCAAATTCCGCCCTTCCCCTTGGTGTAACCCACATACAGGAAGGACACGGGTGATGCCGCAATAACCCTGACCAAGAGCCTCTCAACTCCCAATGCCTCTCACTCACCTTTGAGAAACTCTAATTCCACGGGCCATCCGTGATCTACACCCTCCTTACTGAAAACGCAGCTTCACAAACTTTCACCAGCTATTCAAGAGAAAGCACAAGAGTTTCCGTCAGAAACCCAAAGAAAAAACAGGCTTTTGCTCCAAGACCAACTGTTTCGGCTTCGGTGTTAAAAAAAAAAAAAGGCTTCTCATCCTTTTTGGCAAAAGGCTGTAGCACAACGTGGTGTAACCACCGCTGGCGGATCCATTCCCAGAGTGGTGGGAGCCTGATAAGTTGGAAGGTTTCTGCTATCAGACCCACTCTTCCCAGAGTCAAAGGGCAAGATGACATTCAAAGAGAACATAAGGAATCAAAAAAACCCAAGCTGTATTGTATACATATTGTCCAAACACGTGATAAGGGGTTTTCTCCTCCAACTAAATACATTATATAACGCACACACACAGACTTGGCTACTTTCGCTAATGTGTAAGACATTACAGCTTTTCATTCAAAGATCACAAGAAAGTCAGGTTTTTTGGAGTCAAAATCATACAGATCACAAGTGTAGAAAATTGAAGACAGCTTATAAAGGGTCCCAAACACAAAACTTTTCATCTCATGAATTTGCTTTTTCCCCTCTGCACTTGAAGAGGGTTGTCCCAAACATCCCAACTGAAAGCAGTAGCTACTGTAAAAGTGCAGCAACTCTAAATAAAGGTTACTCCTCCGAAAGGGCTTTCAGGGATTGCTGGATTTTGCCTTGTTACTTTAAGATACCACTGTGCTTAATGTGCTTAATGAAATCAGACACCTAAAAGAATAAGGTTACACTATATACACTTAAAAACTGAGGAAAAAATCTCTAAAATTATGCTCTTGAATGTCACAAAATGCTCTATCTGCTCAGGTTCCAGGAATGCTTCGGAGCTGTGCTGCAGCTTGCCAGCAGAGAAGACCAAGCTAAACCAGGCTTGTGGCAAAAAAAACAAGCAAAAAAGTAAACCAGGGGAGGCAGCTCGGCCTCTGCCAGCCTTCCCCAGCAGAGCTCCTCGCAGCTCCTCTGAGGACATTCGGTGTATTCAAACAGCAACTAACCAGCATCACAGAGGCCAAACACTAAAGAAACTGCACAAAGGGGGACAGGACAGGATGGGAACGCATGCTGGGGAAGGAACCAGAGAATTGCTCAACGTCAGAATCCCTACAAGCACTAATTAAAGCTTGTATTTACACAGGAGACTCAGGCATCAAACTGAAAAGGCCGAGGGAGCCTCACAAGGCTGCTCGTCTCTCCTACGTGACGCCAGTGACGAGGCTGAGATGTGGCACAGGAGCTGATGACCGCGTTGTGTGAGCCACGAGCGATATCACCGGGAAGAGAAGGAAGCAGCTTCCTCTTTTGGAAGAAAGATGTTTCATATCACCCCCGCTCTCCTGTCATCCAAAACCTGTGGCACCAGAAGGGCGAATGCACCGCAAGCAGGAAAGCAGACCAGTCATACAGAGGCGACTAACACAGCTGAAGCCGGGCCGCTCTAGAAGGTATTTTTAAGCTTGGCTGCCACAAGCACGAGGATCTCTCCGATCTTTTTCTGCCAATTCTGTATGTCCTTGGAGACATCACACCAGAGCTCTCCGTGGCGGGGTTCAGCGTTCTCACAGCGCTTCCTCACCTCTTCTTGTTGTTCCTACGAGGAAGAGAAATGACCGTTTGCAAGTCCCTTATGTCCTGGTTTGTTCCAGCACAGAGTCAAAAGTTTAACAATCCCCTCCCTGATTCAACCACTCTTCCAAAGCTTATGGTAGGTGTTTTGGTTTGTGTTTGTTTTAAAGGCAACATGGAAGCTTGAGTCAAAATTCAGCGGCAGCAACTCTCCTGCCTTGCTGAACAAAGTGGTTGAATTACAGTCAAGCAAGTTTTGGCTACGCTGGAGAAACTGCAGGAGAACCTTCCTGTGCATTACCACCTGCATAAGATCTGTGAAGCAAGAGGTCTCTCTGAAGTCAGAAGATAAACACTCCCATCATTTCAGTAATATCGGGCAGTAAAAACTGCCATAAGAGATTAGAACAGACTGTTCCTCCGGCTGTGTTCACGTGCCAGCTGTGCTCGACACTTGTGAAGAAACAGGACGAGTTACACAAACCCAGCATCACCACTACAGGAAAACCTACAAGAGTGCTTGTGTTTTACAGAAGGAAGATTGATTTCAGAGATTTTTGCATGAACTAGCATGACTGCGGACAGCAAAGCAGCCTGAATGACAGCTCAGCTGATGACAAAGCCTTTTAAAAACCACCGCACAGGCCTGTTCACGTTCATCCACGACCAGGCGTGACAGCCGTAGTCTCATCTGTGAGCCAGCGCTGCAGCAATCCCAGGACCGGGCACGCAACCCCAACGAGGGATTCCTGCCGCTCTCCCCTGCTCCCCACGCACACTCACCTCCGTGCCGTGCTGGAGCTCAAATTTGTAAAAGAAAGCCCAGGCATCCCCCAGGTCCGAGTCTATCTTCACTGTTCGGTGGAACCATTCTCGGGCCTTGGTTATTTTACGCTCGCTCCAGAACAGCCTGTTAAAAAACCAAAAGCGAGTCAACAAATCAACTTCTCTTTAGAGGAACGTGAGAATCTGCAAGCACTCCAGCTCCACAGATATTTCAATTTTTTGCTCTCCCAAGAAGGATTTAACAGATTTTGTAGGCATCTGCTGACTGTCATTCCCCGGGGAAGGGATGAGGCACAGAAGGACCAAAAGGAAGATCCACGGCTTCCTCGTCACTCTCCCCAGGAAGGCAGGTTAAGTTAGTCCTTAGGAAAAGACAGACGCTCTGAGAAGGGAAGTGTTAGTTACTCTGAGCTCAATCTTTGCCAACTCAGTTGCTTAATTTTGCTGTTCCAAATTTGGTGTAGCCAGGGACAGATCACACACCTACATCTATCTCCCCTTCTCCAATTTCTTAATATTTCAAGTTGCTTTGAGCATCTAACAGTTCAATATTTAACTTCTCCAAGCTGCAATTGCAGGCACGTTCCTGGAGCCACGGCTGTGTGCGGTCACAGGTTCAGATCCATGAAGCACGCAGACCAATCCTCTCAGCTCCGCTTTACAAGGAAAGGTGAGCGCATAACTTTCCACGCTCAAATCCCAGCCCAATTCCTGCCATCTCATAAAGATACTCGTGAATTCTGAAATTTCTCCCCAGTAATTCACCAACCGAGTCAACAGTTCTTTGATTTCACTCCTGTGCATTAAAGAGTTCATTGAACTAGTAAGGTCTTTATCACATCAGACAGCCATCCCTCATAAAGAGCTTAGCCAGTCATAAAATTATACAGCTTATGTGATTGTTTTTAAGCCCTATAATACTCTTGATTGTTCCGTGTTAAATAAACTGTGATTTAAAAGAGCATGAGCAACAATAGCGGAGGCTCAACACCTGCAAGTAGTGGTCATTTCCAGCAACACATTTAACAAAAGTTTTTCACAGATGTGTGACACTAGGGTATTGCAAATTGTGATGGAAAGTGGAAGGTGTTTGTGGTGGGATTAGTTGTTAAACCGCCCGAGGCTGCTCCAGAAGGGGCCTGGGAGCGGTCCCCCTAAAGCAAAAGTTAACATTTTTCTCACTTGCTGCTGAAGCAGAACAAGCCAGCTGTCATTATCTGGCAGGACCCAGCGTCGCAGTCACTGGAGTGTATCCTACAGTTTTCCTTGGCTTATAAAAAAGAGTTGTGAAAGAATTGGGCAACTGTTGGGGCAACATGCTTCCTGCATTAACCTCTTCTCCTATTCACAAAGGAAGAAAAATTTGTTCCAATCACAACTACTGTGGAGCCATTCACACATCAGAAAGGATATGGCGCGAGTCAATTTTAATAGTGTTTTTCATCACTGGAAGCCTCACGACTCAATCTAGACAAGAGGACAATTCCTAGTAGATTATCCTCCTGTTTCAGAGAAGCAAACTCCAGTGTGGCTGGTACTCTGCACTCCAGGAAGGGCCACAACTGAAGAGAACTGACATAACAAATTCAGGAGGGGAGAGCAATGCAACGGCACAGAATTGAGCTCAGGATTTAGAAAATCTGACAGAATCTAGGATAGAGAGAAAAGATGAAGAATACACAGTTGGCCCCATAAAAATTGAAAAACAACCAGCAAAAATTGTCCCTACTTTGACAAGTACTTAAAACATTTCGTATAAAACATAACTAAGTCTGCTTCAGCTCAAAGCGCGCTGAAATCCTCGTCGAGGAACAGCACGATAAGAAATTTTCAGAGTGCCAACCCCCAGCTCTGGAAAAGGGCTTTGTGCAAATGTATTGTTGTCTGTGCGGCAGTCCCAGACCCAGCAGAACAGCTCGAGGGCAGGTTGACATCCCCTGCTTTGCAGCAAGGGAGAGATTTGCACAGTTACTAGGAGACAGCTGGAGAGCCGTTACTTGCTTTGGGGCTTATTAGAGCTGCTGCAGCCAGAATCACAGAGTCATGCTTGAGCGCAGCATCATGGACACAGCCACACACACAAAAAACGGGTATTTTTACTACATCAAGCGCAGGAACTCACTTGGCCACAGCTAGCAGGACATGTGGGTCATGTTCACACTTCTTGAGAGCATCCACACTCTTGGTCTTTCGTTGCGGTCGCGCTTCAAGGAAAATCGCCTCTGACCACAGGATTCCTTAATCGAGTCAAGTAGGAAGATGGTTTAGTGTTATTTCTGAGATTAACCCTCCCCATCCCGTCATCAGACCAACGCTCTTGAATACAAGCAGCCTGGTGGTTGTTCATGCCCCGGCCTCATCCCAGATCGCTCGTTCTGCATGGATATTTCCTTCAGTACCCTGAATTTTTAGCTGTCCCTTCAGTTCTGAACGACTCTGTACGATAACCCCGCTGCAGCTCCAGCGCTCACACTTTTCAGATGAGACATCACAAGCAGGGCAACAGGAGAGGAAAAAAGAAATGCCAGAAGGTGCAAAATACACCATTTGGAAGCAGTTTCGAGGGTGCTAGAGAGCACCATGGTCATATTGGTGCTGGCTCCCCACACGAATGACAAAGGACAGAGCAGGTCCAGGAAAGCCGGGTTTAATCCGTAGTTCCTTTCGCTGCCAAAAAGCAGGAAAGGAAATACGCTCAGAGAAGCATGAAATGCGGGGTTTCTCATGTCAGCCAACCATACCTGCTGATCACTGCAAAGCAAAGCCCGAGAGCGTGTGTCTGCCAGGACTCTATCAAAGTGCTTTTGCTTCCCCTAAACTGCACCTTAGGAACACACACAAGCTTTGATGACTGCAGCGGCACGCTGCAGAACTCTTCTTGCTCTTTATATATACAGTCAAACCACATTTTTCAGGCCTCTATTTTCAGGCCTGCTGACGGCACAAGCACCATTATATTTCAATTTTACTCTTTGTGCAGCCTGCTTACATCAGCCATAAGCAACCAGGAATCAATTCAACAAATCGACAGACGTAAATCTCCAGTTTACAAGACTGTAGGTGTCCAACAAGCTAATTCCTGCAGGTTTTTATTCTGGTTTGTAGAGTTTTAAGACAGAGTTGGAAGCGATTTTATTTAAACAAAAACTGAGATCCTGCTGCCCATTTCCATAGCAACAGGCAGATTCTGTAAAAAAGCCTGTGATGGCAAACACTCATTAAGCATTAGGTCATTCCCAAAGCAAAGTGGGACTTGGGTGGTATTGCTTTGTTGACCCACTCACATGGTGAGCAGCCTGCAATGAGTTTATCATGTCATAAAAGCCACTTAATCTCCCATTATTTCACTGGAGCTTTAGCAGCCGCCAATTAAACACCTTTCAAACCCCAGCCTGAAGACAAGCTAAAAAGCCTTGCCCTGCAGTAGACTACTACATTTTGTAGTTATGTGACATCTTCTCTCCAAAGATGTCGACATGTTTAAATAATTAAGTCTTCCCACAATTCTGCCAAAAAATAGGGAAGTATTCTGCACTTTCTCCTCCCATCCCAAGAGGCGAATGTTTCCACTGCTGGTTAGAACGAACTAACTTACATTATATGACCTATTTGCCTTTTCTTAAATGAGTTAAGATAATAAAAAAACAGGACTAAACATTTATGCTACAGGATCCCCTAATCGTGACTGCAACTGAACTTTGCTGCCAGCCCAAGTTATTCAGCACACAGTCAGTGCAGGGCAGGCAAACCAACGATGGGAAGTCTCCTATGGCCAGCTGCACACCAGTGAGACAGGGGAAATAAAAAAAAAACAACATTCTTTTTCCACTGAACTTCCTAACTACAAACACTCGCGAGTCTTTCTCAATTGGAAACCTTGGCAGACTTCTACCAACTTCAGAGAAAAGCCACCCATACCCAAGATGCTTTCCCAGGAAACCTGGGAACAAACCATGGACAACAGACCCAATAATATGCTGGATACTGCAGCAAAATGGAACCAGCTCCAACCTATGAGCCTTCTGATGCGAGACAGCACAAAGCAACTGGGATTATTCACAAAGATCCTCAGTGTTTCATTTACAGAAGGATGATTGATGCCTCTCCAAAATATAGTATTTTGAGATCTGGCCAGCAAGGACATCTTGGAAAAACACATGCCTTTATCAACTGGGCAAAACAACCGTGTTTAAGATAAAAATGAGATCCAGCTCACCTGAATTGGGGCATTCTTGCAATGCCTTGGCCATCAGAGTATTTGCAATGTTCTTTAGCCCAGCTCTGTACTCCAATCGCACAGACTCCAACCTGGTAAGGAAGAGACTCAGTGATGATATTTATGACAACGTATTCACTGCGCAGAAACAAACAGCGATCACATGAAGGTCACTGGAAACTGCAAATGTCTGCCCATATTCTGAATATGTGAAGGTGACTGACATCCCCCCATGCCTCTCCCTCTGAAAAAGAACATTACTTTTATTCTATAATGGCCTAGATCTGAAAAAAGGGACTATAACAGAAATGAAAGATCCCTGGGGTTTCAGGCTCTGTGCACTACAACTATCATCAAAGCCATAACAAGTCACAACCACTAAAGCATTTCTGGTATTCAGAAGTTGTTGGTCCAGAAGAAGCTCTAGGATGGGCACAGTCATCAGTTTCAGGCTCAAATGGCTGAGAAGATGTAAAATTGCTGGCCTGAAGAACGCATTGGCTTCGTAGCCCAAATTCAGTTCATCCCCACACAACTCACCAGAGATCTGGATTCTTCGGATTCTTCAGGCGAGACTTTTCCAAGATGGCTCTTGCTCTGGTCAGCTGCCCAACCTTCTCCTCCAGCCTGGACAGCAAAAGCCACAGGGGTATGGAATGGGGGCACTTTTTCAACTGGTAAAAAAAATAAAAAAAGCATGGTAATATGTAGATTTGAAAAAAAATTTTCTAACCCCTATAGAAAAGCATTTCCTTCCCTATACGCTCCTGGAGAGTTTAGAAGAAGGGAGATCACGTTGATTACATCACTCAAATTTCTCCTGGTTAGTCTCACAGCACAGAAGTTTCTCCTACATCCAAACCAGTTTGCTACATTAACTATGACTGAGCTATCTCAGCAGCAAGGGAAAAAAATACACCTCCCTTAATAATATATCTACAATTTGTGCTCCGTCTGGAGATGCAGGGCTCTTCTACACACTCAAACTGCAGCATAATGTGCAGGAAATAGACTGCCCTTGAAGGCAGGGAAGTCATTAGGATATCAGCTTTTATCTTAAGAGTTTTAGTCTTTACAGGTCTTTGAGAATGATTGTGCAATGACTTTTTTTTCCCCCACCAGCGAGGAGTCAAATGCACAGCAACCTCTCTCAAGCAAGAAAGTGAATGTTGCATGTGGATACAGGATAAGAGAAATTCTTGTGGCTTATTTCAAGACCTAATTTTGGTTTGTGTTGTTATTGTTTTAACCAATGACAGAAATCACCTCTTCAGTTAGTCTGGGGCAGAGTCCTCTCCATTTTGATCCAAAGACAGAAATCTCTGCACACCAGAAGCACGAAGCAAACTTGCAATAACATACATCTTACCCCTTGATTATAAGCCTCCCGGGCTTCCTCTACCAGCTCTTTTTGTTCCTCTATTTGTCCTTTCATCATCCAGAGCTTGGGGAAGTCCTCATAGTGCTTCAGGGCTTCCTCACAAAGCTCCTGGGCCGCAGCGATGTTCCCGAGCACCCATTCTAACTTCACAGACTTCATGAAGACCTGAGAACGAACCAGAGCTGTTTATCACTAGCAGCTATTAAAAAACCATTACTCCATCAATGCAGTTAGCTAGATTTTGAAATAAAATAGAAAAAAAAATAAATACCAGGGTTAAATTATAGTGGGAATGAACAGATAACAAAGAGAAAGGTAAATGCAAATATGAAAGGAGTTGGAACAACATGATCAACCTGTATCTCCCCTATTAGCAGAGAGTTGACATTTGTGTAATATTTGTACAAAAAGCATAACTTAGAGGACAACCAATTAACACACTTGAGCCTGCTTCACCAGCACAACCTGATCTCCTTACATCCAAGCTACCAAGACCACTCATTCTTATTTATGGCTTCAAGTTGCAACTGTTGTCCTGCTACTTACAAACTCCTACATTTACTCTCCTGTCCCCAAATGTCTTTCTTTGAGCTACACATGGAAGTTACAGCTGTGAGAAACACACTCTAGACCGACGGCTGTTTCACTCCTCTTTGATCCCTGCCCTGCCCTTTCCCAAACTCCCCCCACCATGACTTTGCAAGAGAAGCATCAAGTCTGCAAGTGGAGCTTCAGCCCCAGCTGAAGAGAAGCTCCCTGGCTGACAAAAGAGGAAGAGGAGAGTTTAAAAGATCGAGGATGAAGCACAAATTGGGACGGGCTGGACAAGGGACAAACACCAAACTGATTTTTCTTTTACTTGGACAAGTTAAAATGGTTCTGTATGAACAGCTGAAAAATCGACATTTATCATACCAGGAGCAACTCTCGAGATAAACACGAGTGTAACTTTAAACAAGAAACTCGACTAGAGCTGTCTTTATCACAGTAAGCGCGAGCCTTCTGTGAAAGCATTTTCTCTCTTTTTTTTTTTTTTTCCCAAGACATGCCTTTATGCAACATGAACATTATACAAACAGCTGTAAACTGGGAATTTCCTGACTTTTGCCATTTATGTAAAAAACCCGAAACCCTTCACTTGATCCTAGTCCTTTTTTTTTCCCATCATGCCGTGATTTTGTGTCGCAATTGGCTGGAGAAGCGCTGCAGCAAAAAAGCGATGGCAAGGAGCCAGCTGGTCAGTCCCCGCAGGCGCGGGACTGAAGGAACTTCTCCTTCCGCCCCAGCTCCCCCGAGGACGAGAGGTCTGGGCCCCCCACCCTGCGCACAGCCTTACCCGTGCAGTGGGAGCGCTGCTGCGAGCTTTGGCCAGCAGCCTCCTCGCTCTTTCGTATTCATTGTTTTCCGACTCGAGCTTGACGGCAGCCAGCCAGATCTCCTCGCTGTTGGGGTTGGCCTGCGTGAACATAAAATGACAGACAAATGCATAGAGTGAATCAACAGCAGATTGAACCCTTCGTTTGATCCAGATTAAAATTGAAATCAGAGCTTTGTCAATCCACACTAGGGGTTTTTTTTCCTGTTCAAGCTCCTCCCAATCTTCTGTTGACCTTTGAAGTTTATAGAAATTCTCCAAAACAGATGCGCAACACAAAGATATATGCCAGTTTAGAAGTTGGATGCTTCTCAATTGTTGAAAAGCATTAATGCTTGATCTTCTGAACTTTCAGTTTAAATACTGAGAAGATCATAGGGTCTGCCACAATGAGACCCTCATTTTATTATCCCTGAGCAAAACAACTGCAGCTTGAATTCCCAACTGAGGTCTGTGAAACTTCTCTAATAAAAGTCATTTCAGTGGCAACCATGTCAAGTCTTCAGGATGGTAACAAAAAACACCCAGAAAAAATTTAGGAAGTAAATATCTTGAGAAGACCTGCCATTTGGTTTTGCTATCACTCAGCTTTTAAGCCTCATTCCCAGTGTTAGAACCGTACTGGTCTGCCTTTCTTGCAGCATCCGGCAGACAATTCACTTCATTTTGCTGTGGACGGGTGGGTTTGATCGCAGCCATAAGTAATGCAGTAACCTCATTAATTAGGGCAGAACACTGCGCTTTTTGCCGAGGAGACAGACGACCCAAAGGGATGGGATCCTGATCCATGACTGGAGTTGGTGGGCGTCCCAGTTTGCAAACTCAGCCCTTGGTGTGGTACGACTAAAAGAGAAGTAACACACTCTCGCTTCCAGCTTGCTGCCATTTTACAGGAGAACATTTGCCACATAAAACAATCAAAGAACAGCAGAAGCCTCTCATGGTTTTTAAAGGCAGCAGGAATTGGGTGTTGACAGAAGAAGCCTGCTCTGTGTTCTTTACCAGTCCTACTTCACACAAGTCTAACGTACCCACCTGGAACGCCAAGGCCAAAATGCTCCGGGCGGCCGGCACATCTCCCGCCAGCCACTTGGACTTGGCCCCCATGAGCCACAGCACTTCTGCTTTGGGACAGTGAGCAACCGCTCTCTGCAAAAGAGCCTCTAAGGATTCTCTGAGACAAGAAAGAGCAAGTTACAATCGCTCGAAACGCTGCCAAAGGCAAGCTCTCACCCACCATCTCCACTATCACTCAATGCTATAAATACTGTTGCAAAGTCCAAGGTTGTAAACCTTGAGAAGCTGTTTCATAACAAGGAAAGGGTGGGGTCTTTTTTCACAAGGGTGCTGAAATCAGGACTCCACAAACGGCTCATTGTTCAGGCACCTTTGTTTGACAGCCTCTGCGGAAAGACCTTGCACACAAACAGCTCATTTGTCTTGGAAAGAGCCATTTTTTTCTCAACAAACCTCAGCAGAAACCGAGACAGGAAGTTTTTCAGAATTATTAGATGAAGCTGGCTTGATCTTATTGAAATTTGTTTCCTCCTCTGGAAAATATACTTTTCAGGAAGAACAAGGGGATAAAAACCAGCCACCACTGGGAAACATGGGAGAACATCAAAAGCAAAGACATACTGATTAAAAAAAACCTGGCTTGAATGAGGCAGAACTCAGCATCTGCGGTCACTTCCACCTTGTTGGCTTTAATAAGGCTGATTCCAGGCATATAAGGGGTCTATTGCACAGACTGTTTGCTTTATTCTGTGCTTTAGGCAGAAAGTTTTAGATGTGTAAAGCTTTGTGAATAAACCTTGATGTAAGAGGCCTGAGCTGTGACAGTATCACACCAATCTCAATACAGCATATGATACGTTTAATCAGAAAATGCCAGAGGTGCTTGGACAACTTCAGCAATGAAGTAGTTTATCTATGAAAACTAAATGAAACACGTGCTGTATTTCTAGGTGATTTGTGCTCCCATTTTTTCTCTAGAAATGCCTCTCAAGGATGTCTGTCTCTACCTTGCCTATTTATAGCTATTTCAACCAAGTAATCCCTATTGCCAGAAAACATTTTATGACTTCATAAAAACCAAAGTTGTTCTGACCACAACAATAACTAAGGTCAGACCTGCAAACAATGCCAGCGAGTTTCCAGCAGCTGAACTAACTCTGCACGCGCAACCTATCACTTCAGGGATCACCTTGTAGCTTTTCCTCCTCCACAATCTACCACCCAAGGATTACGCAGCTCACGTACCTCGTTCCATGGTTCTTTTCAAAGTACGCTGCTCGCAGCCACACGCTCTTCTTGCTCGGGAAAACTTGCAAGGCATAAGCGTAAATTGCTCGGGCACACTCCAGGGCATTGTGAGCAACACACTAAGGAAAAACACATCAGGACTCAGTCAGTTTAGGGCTGTGCTGAAATCAAGTGCAAAAAGGAACAACACACAAAATTCAACAGAGCTCAACAACTGAGTAACACGTGAATTGGGGGATTGCATAGAACAGTTACTACCAGCTTTTGAGAAGGAAACAGGGAGGAAAGTTTCAAGCATCTATCGGAACACAAGTATCACTGGGACTGACACACGGGCCAGCTTGAAACATTAGCAAGGATTGTAAATACTCTGTTTGCACTTCATTTGTTTTTTACAGGCAAAACTATAAGCACCACAGTATATGCCCCCTGCTTCTGTGAGCCCAATCCAAGGCCAATGAAGTGGGCATTTCTTATGCTGAAATATAATTTAGTTTTCAGTGCATGTTCAAACTACTCCTCTAAAGCAAAAAAAACCTGGTAAAACTTTTACCCACTCCCCTGTTCAGTCTTATATTAACTCTTGAGCTACAACGTTTATGCCTTGAAACTCAGCTCCCAGTTCCTTTAAACAGACCTCAATCTATGTTGAAGTCACGCACACAGTAAAACAAAACACAAAAGCCACCAAAATCAGCAAACAATCCATCACAAGTCCAACTTTTTGCTTAGTAAAAATTCAAATCTTAAAAAAAATCTCCGCAATACAATAACCTCCCAAGAAGCAGACTGGGGAAATGTGGGCAGGTGGTGTGGGAATCGCATCCACTTTCACTGATAAAAAATGTCATTCCCCAGGTCCAGGCCTATTTCCCCCAACTAAAAATAAAAAGAACCCCGCATCACAGTTGGACATACACTGTCTGCATCTTCCATCCAGGTGTGTTTCCGATCCTCTTCCTCAATCCCGATCCCAATCACCGCTCGCATGATTGCCTGGCACGTGGCCACGCTTCCAGCTTTATCACATTCCTCAGCATCCTAGAAACAAGAGTAAACCCCTGCTCATTTGGAGAGATCAGCAAGAGAATTTACATTCCACAATGGCAAACAGAGAGACATTGTGGGTCACAGCCACATAAACAATACCTTATTACTCAAACATATCTTGACACTAACCAGTGAGCTCAACCCACAAAGGTGCTATGGATGGATACAGAATCAATCTTTTGGTTAAGAAACAAAACCTGTCAACTGCATCCACTGAACAGGAGTAACTGTGACAATGTGCGACCTTTCCAGCCTGGAAAGTCTCCTCTCACAGCTCCACTGATCTGCCCTGGGCTGGGCCAATGAAAAAAATGCAAGAAGTTGAGAAGAAATCATTGTAACATCAAACCTACTGACTTTTTTCAGCTGTCAGTTGATTACTAAGTCTAAATAAGGGTTAAGTAATAACTAAATTTAAACAAATACACCCTCACCCACTGTTAAGTTAGAGGTGCAAAGGGTGTCTCACCAGAGTGTATGTGGAAAAGTGGCATTTTCTGCCACCCAAAGCTTTTGAAAAGCCAAGCATGTCTTGCTTAAACTTGTTAAAAGGATCTCTGCTCAGAGAACAGAAATGGAACAGTTCTAGTACTGAAAAGGAACTCGAGAAGACAATGATGCAGGGGCTGTGGTGCTGTTTTTTTTAAACACAAGTTGAAATTAACCTTTAATTGTTTTACTGCTATAAAGTTATAATACTTTCAAATGTTAACAGGGATATCTGCTTAATATCAAATACTTTTTTCACTATCAATACTCTTTTAAGCAGTGTGCCAAGAACATTTTGCTGCCTCGACCCACTGTATGCGATTTTAGTAGTAAACTGGTTTAAAATGCCTCCCGCACACCACTATCCCAGGGTCTCCCTGAACTGTGGCCTTGACTCTCCTCAGCTTTTTAGTCTTGCCTCTTGTATTTTCACAAGGATTTCCACTGATAAGCCTGCTGCAAAATTCCTCTACCCTACAGTATCTGGGATCAGGAGCCTTCAGAACAGAACATCTGGGTGTCCACCTGACACCAAGCAAATACCTGTATCCATTGCTCTCTGTTGATTTCCACACCGTTGGCCCTAAGAGACGTGATGGCTCTGTCGATGATTTTCTCCACCATCTGGGTGTTTCCATTGGCTTCCTCCAGCTTGGCAGCAGTAATCCAGATGTGACGATCCGTTGGGATATTCTCACGGGCTTTGTTAAGGACTTTACGAGCATTCTCATATGTCTCCAGTCTTGCCAACGCAAGCCACAGCTGCGGAGGAACAAAAGACGTATTTAAGATCAGAACAAGGAGATGACAACACCGCCGCACGGCGGTGTCAGCCCAGAGATAAGCAGCTTTATGCTCTTTGCTACTAGTTGGCAATTGTCCTCCAGTCGCGTAAGCAGTGGAGGAATAGTAGAAACAGAGCCTACTGCTGTCCTTAGAGCTTAATCCTAAACATTTCAAGATATCATCTCTGTTTGCTGGGCTGCTGCATTTCATATTTGCTGTCCATACCACCTTTTAAACAGCTGAATATTACACTCTGGTTCAGTGTTTCAGCAACAAGCAACTTCTAGATTCCCCAGGCCACACGTATACTTGTTTTCACAATTGTTGAGGCGCTGAACATGAACGCAAACATGGCTAATTGGCCACAGCAGGCACTGCGGTACACTGGCGTAACTAACGTAACAATTACACAGGAAAATGAGGCATATAATGACCACCAAACAATTAATTCTGGAGGAAAAAAAAGCACAGTCCACTACTCACCACATCTGTCTCATTGTGGCATAAAGTGCGCCGTAGAAAACTCATCCTGCACTCACCCTGCCTTTTGTTTTCAAAGCTCTACTGCCAGCCTGAAGTGTTGTGTAAGGGGTTGCTTTATTTTACTTTTTTTGAACTTACTTCCACGCTAGTGGGACAGCACTCCACAGCCCGACTCAGCATGATCCTGGCATCCTCAGGTTCTTCTAACTCCACAGCTGCTTTCCACAAACGCACCGAATTTGGAACATGCTCAAGGGCTGGAGAGGCAAAACAATTACGTCAATCATGACAAGGCAGCTTACCAAAGAGAACTGTATTTTTTTTTGAAGATGATGTATTAGAGGTTTTGTCCTACTACAGATGAAAATTTCTGAAAGATGCTTCAACAATGAGATCCCCCTTTATAAAAAAAGGAACATCTTCAATACTAAGCAATAACACAACCTTGTTCCTTAGATGTTGAAACTGTCCCTTTGAAGCTGACCATTCAACACTGCAGACTGCTTCAGAGGGATGCAGTAAAATCCAGATCCTTTTCCCCTCTCTAGATTAAAGTCACAAAATAATTGATACAATTCAGCAGTCATGAAGGATCTAATCTCTACTGATAGAGACACAGTAACTTCAAGTAATCAAGGAATTAATGCTGTGAACCTGCGGACCTGGGTTCAAGACAACACAATAAACCGCTGTTATGAGGTAATACTGTTCGGAAAATACAGTAATTCCACAAAAGAAGAAAACTCCCCAAGTGCAACACAACAAAAGATGTAAGGTTTTAGGTAAGCATCACAGAGAAAAACCGTTTGTCAAGAACATGAAAATTGCTACATTATAGCAAAACCCCAGGCCCCCAGGCTCAACTATACAAGAACTCCAAGGTCTCTAAAGCTCCTCCAGCAGAATCACTGCGGTCTCTAACCAATTAGGGAGAAGCTGGAACTCTAGACAAAGCCCACTATTTTTTCTAAAATGCATCATAAAGCAACAGGTAAAACACTCATTTACTTTTAGAGTAACATTTTTAATTGCTTTGATCTACCTCTCAATCTTCGACCAAGTTGGAATTGGTTTTGGTGAGTGAAATGTAATTTTGCAACTGCTCAGTAACAGCAGCTTTCTGCTGTTTTACAGATACTTCAACAATTCTGCTCTTTGACACAACAGCAAGTTCCACCATGCAGGCACACATTATCAAAAACTGTATTTTAACCAAGGATGAGGGGAAAAAAAAAAACCCCACCCTTAAACTTACAAACAGATCTTGAACAACTTATAATGCAATATAAGCAAGAGACTCAAAGACCTTGTTATCTCACCTTTCCTAAGGACACGTTTCTTCGCACGGATATCTGTCTCCAGCTCCGCTGCTCTTATATAAATCCGGACAGACTGTGGAAGGTGCCGAACAGCTTGGGCCACAACAGCCTTGGCTGTGTCCCCAGGCTGAAGCCGAGCAGCTTCTAACCAAACATCTTCACTCTGTCAGGAAAAAGAAACCATCTTCCTTTGCATCAAAACAGGGATTGTGAGCAGGAACTTAAAACTTGCGCTTCTAGCTAAGTACGTGTCCTTTTAATATTGCAGACAGTGAAGCTCTATCAGGTACAGCCTGACAGAAGCTTAACAGAGACGCTGCTGCTTGTGACCACAACCTTTTCCTACCGTCCTGCAAGGATCAGCAGGGATGCAAAGCGATTCTGACCTTGGGGCACATCTCTGTTCCTTTCATGATGAGGTTTCGAGCCACTTGGAGTTTGCCAGTGACTTCCTCCAGCCGGGCAGATGCAATCCAGGCTGGCGGATGATGAGGATTGGTCTCTCGTACAGACTTCAGGAGCAAACGGGCTTTCTTGATATCACTAAATGAGCAGAAAAGGCAGGCAAGGAAAAATTTCAGCACGCTAGTGAACAATTCCCCACATCAGTAAGTACTTTACAGTCAGTTCTTCACGGCCACGCCTAAGTGCACGTCAGTGTGACCTCAAATGTCTCCACACTGGTGACACGAATTATATACAACCAAAACAAGTTTACAAATATACACTAACACAGCAAGGTTACAGCGAAAACCCATTAAGTATTTCAGTAAGATTTTTAGGAATTGTAGCTGGGTACTTGCAGTTGGAAGCTGATAAGCACAACTATTAGCATCAATATTGGAACATATTGCTTTGACTTAAATGGCAATTATTTATGAAACAGGTGTCAAGCTTCAGATTAAAGAGGTTTTCAGAGGTCCTTAATCAAGCTGAAATCAGCAGTACAGAGGTACAACCAACCAGGTTATTTCCTGGCTGGCAGGCAGCCACACGCTGCCATCACTCTGCTGTGTTAGTCCAGAGATACAACAGAAACAATCCCCACAATTCACACATCCAGGACAGATCCTAAGAACATCAGTTGAAAGACTACGGTAGATCCCATGTTAAAATAATTCATCCTCAAAACCTCACCTAGCATTGTATACAAATTAAATGCTAGCAGAAAGCCAGCTGCTCAGATTTCCATTTATATGCAGGATCACAGCCATTACTAAGAGGATAAATCAGTTAATCCTTCTTAAACTTACTTGATATCTCCTCCGTGTGTGGGAATCATCGAATTCAAGTCTGTCAAATATCCTTTCGGGTCCACTACAGTCTGGCCGCTCACAGAGTCCGACACCTGGGAAAGTCAAACCAGCACGACTGAAACGCCCATTCACAGCACCACTGTCTGCGCACATTAAAGACTGGAAAAGCCACTGCTGCTGCACAAAAAAACGCTAGGTATTTGTCTGTCACTAAAACCAAGGAAGGAGGAAAACAAAAAGCCTTGCTCATTAGCTTTTTTCCCCCACGTCTAAACTACACAACTTTAATGTTAAAAAATTTAGAACCACTGAAAATCCAGAAAACAAGTAGTTTGGCTTTCAGTCACCAAAGTCTTGCAGCCCTGTCAGCTAAAGCCCGTTTTTTTAGTTTAAAACCAGATTTTTATGGGAAAAATCAATGAAAAAGAACAGAAGTCAACAATTTTAAAGTAGTATTTTTCAGCATTTTGATGGTTCCCTTGGTAAAATTACTGGTGCTGTTTGTCTGAAGTCCCTCTTTGGTGTAAAAGGTCAGTCTGTCCTCCCATAATGACCCAAGACTTTCAGGGACAAACCTGTTTCTCAGGAAATTCTATGAGTCTAGAGGGCACAAGATTTGAGGAGGAGTGCAAACTTATTTCTAGCCACAGCCAAGATATTTCTTCTCTCCAATATCCAAAAGAATGAAAGACTTTTCTAAAATCAGATCCTAAACAGCAGCACAACACCAACCCTGGCAAACCTGGTACATCTCCTGCTTTACAGTGTCCTTACCTGGCTCAGCCTCATGTCCATCAAGGTGTTCCTGGCTTGGCCAATCTTCCTCATATCCAATTCACCTGTCCCAGGTGTCATCAAGCCTGGCGTCATCCCTCCTGGGTACGGAGTATTCAAGCCGCCTGGATACGGGGTATTCAATCCACCAAATTGCTAAAATCAAGAGCAAGAGAAATACATTCCTAAAAACTCTGCTGAGAGTTCAAAACTAATTCAGGCTGTCGGCTGATCTGCTCTTCTGCAGCAGCTACGGGGCAGAGATGCCAAAATCCCACAGGTATCTCAGAAACGGTGGCTCCCCTGAATCGCAAGACATTTCTCGTGCAGGTTTTGTAAACCTGTAGGTAACCAGGCAAATTTAGTTAAGTCAGTGAAACATCTGAGCACGAGCATTTAAACTTAGCACATGTAAATAAGAATATCTACAAAGAAGTGCCATGGACATCTGGTGCCAACGCAGGGCCAGTCCTGGAACCGTGTGACCATAGCAGCCTGTGGCCACACAGCAACAAGATAAATTACTTAATTTTCACTTGACAACAAGGCAAATAATTTTAACCCAATTGCTCCAGGGTTGAGCAAACCATTGTGGGAAACTGAACTTTATTTTCTGTACCATTTTTGCAAAATGTTGTTGTAACAGAAACAAATGTTGGTTATGCTCACGAAAACTCATTATTACCAATTTATAGCAGAAGGAAAAGAAACACTTTCTTCCATTTTTACCACAAGAAGAAGGCTCCCCCTATCTATCCTCAGGTTTTCTCTGGCAATGGGTACGCACAGAAAGACTCCAGCAAGCACAGGAGCCCAATATCCAGCGATTCCTTTGACAAACTAACAAAGTACCTCAACTTTTTTGGTCAAACACAGATTTTTTTTTCCCCCAAATGCCACTCCTGAATGCACAATTTAACCCTTGCCTCTAATTTTAAAGCACAGATCACATCGTCATCAGGTTTGCTGCATACGCACCGTCTGGCGCGGGTCCACCGTGGTGTGATTCTCCCCCGACTGCAAATGCTTCGCAAAGAAGCTGTCGGGGACAGGAGTCAGCTTCTCGTACCGAGGATTCCTCTGACGCTTGTTCCTGGCATCCCCGACCTCCGGAATGCTCAGCCACTCCTCCTCTGTCACCTCTGCCAGCTTCCGCTGTTCAAACATGAGTTGTCATCATTAGTTGAGAAATTTGTTCTTTTTAACTGCACTTATTCCTTAATAGATTAATTTTCATGAAAGAATTCAAGATCAATTAAAGACTTAAAGGTCAAGGGCCAGAATTTTTCCTAATTGAATGTACAAAAGAATTGGATGCATTTAATTAGAATTTGGGTTTAGCCCAGAATGTGATTACAAATCAATTTTGTTATTAAATTCATTGCTACAAATATTCAGATTAATCTCAGTGCCTGCAGCACTGTTTTATTACTCATCGTTAAACAATAGCTTAAATGACACATTTTATTTAAAAGAAGTTAACCAGGATCTCTTGACTTTAGATTTATTTCAATGCCAACAAGCTATCAGTCCCTCAAAGACAGAAGCGGAGAACCTTCTTAGGAACTGATATGAAGTCACAATAAAGCACAAACCAAGAGCCTACTGCCAAAATTTGCATAAATTTCCCTACCTTGTGTATCCGGAACAGGCAGAATCCCCGTGCTCTCCCATATCCCTACAAAGTGGCTGATAAACACCCAATTCCACCAGCCAAGCGCAGCTCTGAGCTCAGCAGAGACGACATTAATATTGCTTTATCACTGCAGATTCCATCATCGCCCTGACCTAAATCAGCACGACTAATTAAAAACCGTCTGTAATTGTGACTGCCTGAAAATTACACTGCAATACTCGAGAGAGCGTCAAAGCAAGAAGATCTCCCACACAGCAGCTGCCAGCTTTGTACTCCTTTACTTATTTATCCAACAGAAAGTAATTCTAATCTGGAGAAAAATGAAGTACTTGTTTGCCACCATACAAAATTCAAGCAAAGAAATGCAGAACATGCATCCACCTCTCATATGTCATAAAGATAAGAGTCACATTTTAGACATTTTTTTCCTTACTTTCAAGTCTGAGAACTGCTGCTGAATTTTGGGCCGTTCCATACGGTATTTTTCAATTTCCTCTTTTTCTCGTTGTTCCCTTAGGAAAAGGAGAACTGAGGTTATGCTCAAAGTAGCACTGAGCAAGTCTTTAAACAAAGTGTTGATATTACAGAAAAATGTGTTTGATTGGAGTTAAGATATATAAAAAAAGCTTTTTTTCCAAGCTTAGATTATCAACATCTATGACGGAGATATCCTATGAAGTAAAACAATATTATAGTATAAAAACAGGCATCTCCAACCAAGTGAACTTCAGTCTTCAATGTCCTCTTACTTGTAGACCAGGTAGCGAGTTTAATAAGTAACACCCAACAGTTTACAAGACATCTGCATTATGTGACTTTTCTACCAATTTCCAGTGTGCTGTGCAGTACGCGATGTGTCAAGATCAGTCACTCAGCATCTCCCCACATCATTTTAATGAACTACAGTGAATCTTAATTAACTACAGTAAAGCAATTGAACCACATCGACTCTCAGAGCAAGCTGTGGAAAATACCCATCACCCTTAGAACTTGGAGCCACAGGGTCAAGGGTACAACATTAAAACAAAATAAAAACTGCATGTTTCTGAAAAGGTACCCAGTAGACAAGGCCGAAATCTGAACTGGAAAATGGGAAAGGTAGAGGAAAATCCAAAACACGAACTAACCAGAAAGCACCTCATGCCAGCGGTGTAATTTTTCCTACCTTCTTTCTTTCCTGCGTTCATCCATCCTCTTATCCAACGCTGCATATATAGCATCTGCTTCCTCATCATCTTTTTCATAGGGACCACTTGAGAACAGGCTCCCAGCATAACCATTGAACTATGGATTCGTGAGAGAAAGAGAGGAAAAAAGGGGGAAAAAAAAGAAGTGTCTTCAGTGTAAAGCTCGTTATGTTGCTGATACAGCCAGTCGCCCAGAACAACGAAAACGCAGGAGCAGAATATTTCTAACGACACATCCCCAAACAACAGCAGCTTTCTTCTGCCACCCCGAGTGTTTATTCTCCCACAGTTTTTCAAAAGCAAAGCTGCTTCAAAATTGCTTCTATTCAGCAATAAATGAGATCCCACTATAGAAAGGCCATTTTCTTTTCATTAACCACTTTTTTTTAAGCTACTGAAAGCAAACAAAAAGAATAACACACCATTTAACCAACCAAAGTGGGATTTAAACACAAGAGACTACACAGGCCACATAAAGACAAATATACGTCAAAGCAGAAGAGCTTAGATTTCATTTGTGTAGGAGAACACAAAATACATCCCCCATAGTCCTTAAAATTAATATTTTATTTATGGATTTCCTCCCAAGACTCTCAGAGCTCTGTATAGATAATTAAACCACAAGAAGCGGACGAACACCACAATAAATATCTGCAAGCACTCTGCCATTATATATAATGAGGTCTCAATTTATTAAAAAAATTAAAGAAAAAAAGGAAGCGCTGCCAGCAAACTACAGGAAATTTTGGTCTTGAAACCTCAATATGGGGTTTTAGAGAAAGGGAGCAGGGAGCTGAAGGAGTCCCCTTCAGTTTGGGGAAAATCATCTCCAGGATGACGGAAATCTCATCACCTCATCGTAATTGGTGTCGTTCAAGTCTTCGTCATCATCATCAGCCGTCTGGTTCTTTTTCATTTGATCTCCGACCGTCCTCTTCCCCGGCGGCGCGTGTCGATCGTCCACAGGGTCGTTGGCATCTCGGGCGGGACCGATGTCCGAGCGGGTGGTGAAACCCGTGGCGCTGGCGGGACAAACCAGGAGCAGCTGTTTAGCACCTGCGACCCCAGTACCTGTCACACAGGCACACTGCTGGAATTATTACTTACGACAAGCAATAAAGATACCGTTCTTTTGCAAGAACAGCATCGGCCAGTCCCCATCCCTACCGCTCGTAAGGACTGGGGGGGAAAATGCCCTTTTATAGGGAGAACGTTATAAAACAGCGGGTCCCACGTACGCACACAGTTACAAAACGCGGGGGGACACAAACCCCCCGCAGGCAGCGGGTCTGAGGCCCCGGGAACGGATCCCGGTGCCGGGTTCGCATTTAAACACAAACCCGCGCAGACACGACCCATTTCACATCAATAACACCCGAAAGGCCGCGCGGGGCTCGGGCCTGTCCGAGGGGCGGGACGGGCACCGGGCAGGGAGCGGAGCGGCCTGAGGGCCGGGGAGGCCTCGGCCGGAGCGGGCGGTGCCTCACCCGCGGCCCAGCCCCGGCACGTAGCCCAGGGGCGCGGGCATGCCCAGGAACGGCTTCTTCTTCTTGTTCATGGTGCCGGTGAAGGCGGCGGCGACGTGGGGCCGGGACCGAGGCGGCGAGAGGCGGCCGGCGAGAGACGGCGGCGGCGGAAGCGGCGGCCAGAGCAGACGGTGCTGCGGGGCGGGGCTACCCGGGAGGGCAGCGCGGCACTTCCGCTCCCGCGGCGGGGAGCGGAGCGCCCCCTGGCGCCACGGCGGGACTCAAGCGGAGGAGGGCGGTGCCGGGAAGCCGGACGCGCATGCGCGCACCTGCCGGCACCTGCCCGCGCACCTGCGCGCGCGAGGGGACACGCCCACCCCCACCCGCGTGCGCGCGCTCCTGCACGCGCAGCCGCCCGAATGCGCTCGCACGGGCACGCGCGGCGGGATGCACGCGCGGCGGGATGCACGCGCGTTTGCACGCGCGTACGGGCATTCGCACACGCACCCGCGTGCACGTGCGCACCCGCACACGCGCGCTTGTGCTCACGTGCACACGCCCCGCCCGTGTGCACACATCTACGCGCACGTGCATGCGCGCTGCACGCGCGTTCTCGCCCATTTCCCTCCCGATTTCCCTCAAATAACCGAGAAGCCCCGCGCCGACCCGCACGCGCTCAGCAAAACCCCCGCGCGGGCGTTAAACACCCGGGAGCTTTTTGCTGATTAATTACAAACGCGATCCCTCCCCTTTCGCGTTTGCAATTAACGGAGCAGATGGTGCAGCAGGCACGGAAAGCCAGCGGTGCGGGGGGGCTTGGTGGGGATGGGGGTGATGAGGACTATGAATATGGTGGGGGCGATGGGGGTGATGAAGGTGATGGGAGTGATGAAGATGATAGGGGTGATGGGGTTGCTGAAACTCTGCTATCACAGCATTTAAAATTTTGTTTTGTTTTTTTATTTTTGTTTTTTGTTTTTTGTTTTGTTGGGTTTTGTATTTTTATTTATTGTTTATTATTGTTATTATTCTTATCAAACAAGTAGCTGTTGAGGATGGCTTGGAGCAGCCCTGAGGGGGACCCAGGAGACCCAGGGATGTCCCAGAGGCTCCTGCCTCGGTTTCCCCAGCCGGCAGCACGGGGCGGGTGCCCACGCCAGGGGTGTCAAGATTAATTAAGCTGCTGTTTGCAAAGTCTCTCAGTGACCCTGAGATCCGTGTGCAGCTGCAGCAGCAAACCAAAGGGTCCTTGTCCCTTGGGAGAGGCTCGGGGACACAGACCACAAGGACAAAGGGGAGTGAGAGGGGTGCAAGGGGCCTCGGGGCCGGTTTGGGGACCCCCGCTCTGCCTCCCGCTGCAGCCCTTGCCAGGTTTCTGAGCAGAAACCAGCTGCGGGGAAGACAAATCGCCCCATTTTGCATGTTAATGGCAACGCAGCCTCCAGCCACTTCCCATCAATCTATTTTTGGGTTTTGTTGGAGAGGAAAAAAAAAAGTAAATAAATAAAAACGCTTTTGCCGAACAGCTGGGGTGGCAGAGGGGGGAGGGCAGCTGCAGCATCCCAGTTCTCCTGGCCAGCACCCAAGGGCAAGGGCAGAGCCCACGGGAGCGTCCCCAGAGCCAGGGACCCCCTAAGCCCCCGACCCCACAGAGGCTGCCCCGAGCAGCTGCTCTGCAAACGTTTCCCATTGCAGAAAAGCCCGGCTTTGCAAAGCCCAACAGTGCAGCCAGGGGCCGATTCCCCACAGGGGCAGGATTTGGCCCAAGGAGAAGGTCCCATCAGTTTCCACCAGCTCTGCGGCTTTTCTGGTGGGGCTAATAAATATTGCTCAATTTGCTGCTGTATCCATTGCTCCAGCGCGTCCTGTCTCATTGAGAACCCGGTGAAACCCAGCAGGTCCCAGTTCCTGCCGGGGGATCCGGTGAAGGTATGGGGGTGAAGGGATGGGGTGAAAATGTCCCCAGCCGGTGCAGAGATGCTGCAGCAGGGATGGGGAGAGCAGGGGAGTTCCCAGTCTCTGCTTGAGGCCATAGAAGCCGCAGGAATTTCACTTTTGGGGTGATCTCGGCATGGGGCTGCTGTTGGGGCTATGAATCTGCTGGTTTTACACCACGCTGGCACAAATCCAGCCATTCCATACACAGGAAGGTTTCTCCTCTCCGGTGTCTGGCCGGTGTTCGCAGCACACAACCAAGGAGAAAACTCAGAATAATTTATAGGTTGAGTAAAATCGATCGTAAATGGTTTTTAATCATCTCTCTGCATGGAGCTGGGGTTTGTTACCAGCGAGCGCAGGGCAGAGCCAGCAGCCAAGTACCAGCTGCACGTCCCACTGACCCTGCACACTGGAGGCACTGGGAGCTCTGGTTTGATCCTCCCGCGGTGCTGGGGCACAGCAGGGATGGGTAGTTCAGGATCTGGCCCTTGAGCATCCTCACCAGCCTGGATCTAGCTCTCTGGATGCTTCCGGCATCGCTCTGCCCTGCAAATACACCTTGAAACGGGGCGAGAAGCGGAGAGGAGACCCTTTCTCCCTGGTGCAACAAAATCTGAAGGGGCAGAGGGGTAACAGCACCTGTTGAACGTGCAAATATGATGCACCACCCACACGGACCCGCTGGAGGATGGGAAATAAAGTCCTGGATAGGGGGAATAAAATCTCTCCTGGGTGCACAGGATCACCCGGCGTCTGGTTTAGGGCTTTTTGAGCTCAGGTTCTGCACGCCTCGCTATGAGAAGCAAGGATGGGCAGGGGATGCTGTGCACATCGGCACATAATTGCTCGCAAAGGCTTGAAAGTGAAAAATAATTACTTGGATGGGCGTGAGAGGCTGAGCTTGTTTGCTGCAGATCCCGCTGGGGGCCGGGAGGTTCAGGATCCAACCCGGAGACGAGCAAGATATTCAGCCCATGGCCGGGGCTGCTGCAGAGGTCACTTGGGTCCCCTCGCTCGCACAAAGCCACCTCTGTGTCCCCAGAGAGAGAGGAGGGGGCGGTGGCTTCTCCGGGACAACGGGAAAACAAACCCCAGGACTTTCCCGAAGCTGGAAATTCATGTTTTCAAATATCACATAGTGCAGCAAGAACACAGTCACAGGGCAGGATCAGTGGTGGGGCTCATTCCCCAGCACCGTGTCCCTGCCTGCAACCCCCTGCCTGCAGATCCCTGCCTATAAACCCCTGCCTGCAAACTTCTGCCTGCAAACCCCTGCCTGCAAATCCCTGCCTGCAAGCCTGGAGCAGAAGCCCAGCCCCCCACCAGCATCCCCTGCCCATGTGCCGGTGCCAGCGCCATGCACAGGGCTGGGGCACCCTGGGGGTACCGGGGGCACCCAGAGCAACACAAGCTCCTCAGCTGAGCCCTGGGAGGTAAAAGAGATGGTATTTGGCCACCGCAGCCCTGGGCACGTTTGCACCCACAGCTGGCGTGGTGCTTGCTGGGTGCAGGTGCCTCCGCTTTGCGGTCCCAAATGGGATGATTACTTGGAGTTCAGATGTGGAAGAGAGAGAAAAGACTAAAACAGGGGCTCGGTTTTAATCCCTGTTGGCTCAGCTACTAAATTAACACTTTTGGAGCCTGTTCTCACTTGATTATCACCTTGTGCCGTGAAATCCTCTGAAGACAGGATGTCCTACTTAGCGAAATCAACTCTGCATTAGGTAAATATACTTCCTGAAATTTTAATTAGTCCCAAGCAATGAAGTGGAGAGGCCCCGAGGACGCGTCTGCAGCATCTGCTCCCCTCCATGCCCCAAGTCCAGCACCAACACACACAGGGAGCGTTGCTGGAGCTCCCGCTGCGGCTGGGAGGGAGTGAGGCGCCTTTGAACATCTCCCCCAAACCCACCTGAGATCTCAGAGACAATGAGCAGAGGCTGCTGAAGGGTCTTCAACACGCAGCTTGTACCCACAATGATGGGGAGAGTGGAGCTGGTGTCAGCCGGAGCTTTGCTGGGAATAATCCACCCATGGGAGAAAGCTCAAGGGCACGGGCTGTGTGCCAGCAGCGCGCTAATGATGCTGCACGAATGGTGTTTGTTAAAATCGCCTTTTAATCCAGGGACGTCGAAAGTCAAGAGCTCTTGGAGAGGGACCAATGTTTCCCAAAGTACCTGGGGATTTGGGCAGCTGGGTGAGGTGGGTGCGGAGGGTCCCTGTGCCCAGGACAGTGTCCCCATGTCCACCTCCAAGGGATCAGACATCAGTAAACCTGACCAAGCCCCTCCTGACTCTGGTCTCCATCACCCTGGAGCAACAGACTTGGGCTTGGGGGGTTTCTGCTCGTTCCTGCCATTCAAGGCATTGCAAACTCCAACCACAGGCAGGAATGAGCATGAAGGTGGTGGCAAAAGTGAACGTGAAGTTGAAAACCTGCTAAGCATCCTCCAAAACATCAGGGCTTCCAGTTTTTCCCCAACTCCATTATTTCCCATCACTTCTACTCTCCCCATATGCTCTGCACTCCCATCCACAGCTCCTTCCTAAAAACCAGTGTCACTTTGTCCCCTCCTGTCCCCCAGACCTGGGCTGCTTAAACGAGGGGTGACACATTGCAGCACCATAGTGACAACACTTGGGGGATACCAGCTAATCCACCCCACTGTCCCCCCAGGACCAGCTCTCTCTGCAACCCAAGAGATGCAGCCAAACACTAAACAGCGGGATGTACAGGACAGTTTTAAGCCTGATGTTCCCTAATTGTTGAATCCCTGATTTTTGCAGCCTGACTACACGTGCAACCAGCTTCCAACTCCCACACCAGTGCGCAGTGGCAATCAGAGCACGACAAATCAATTCAAGCCCAGCTATACCTTGCAACGTAAATAATAAATCGGATTCTGTAAGCAATTGAATACAGTTAGCGAGCCCTGAAATCGGGCTTGAAGAAAGCGAAGAACTTCAGGCTGCTGAGATGTAATGGAGCCATGGCACGGTCATTAACCTGCTCATGCTGGTTAGCAGAAAGATGCTGGAAAACCTTTCCCGGGTGATAGTTTTCATTTGTGCCTATTCTGGGCATGAAATAACAACTGCAGAGTTGGGGTTATGGTGACACCCAGCTTGGGGGGGATCCATGGTGAGGACAGCAGGATCCAACCTGCTTGGGCTTCAGTTACCTAATGGAGAGCAGATGGGGCTGGATGAAATGATTTTGGCCAAAAAAAATTGCTTCTTAGCTTCTTAGAATATGTCTATGTTTTTTTTTTTTTTCTTACTGGGAGAATTAAAATATTGCTTTGAGGTTTTTTTTTTATTCTTGCTGTGAATTGATTAGGAAGCTGGGAAACGTGAATCAGGCTGCCTTGTTGTGCCCTTGCAGATGATGTGATGGCATCACGTGTGTCCTCTCATTGGGTTAAGTTGCAAATTTGCAGGAAATACTTCAATAAAAAACCTCTCTGTGCTGAGAGAAAGGTGGTGATCTGGGCTACGGTCTCAAATAATTACAGGCTACCTTGAAAATAACCGTGCCATACCCAAATCCAATTAGAAATATGTCCCTATAAACCTTCAAATGAAAGAGCTTCCATAGTCTCAAGCCCCGCCTGTGTCCCAGGGAGCAGAAAACGGGGAGTGATGTCTCGGGCATCCTCTGCCAGTAAATCATCGTCCTCAGAAGGTGCAGATCTCAGTGAGCAGATGTCCTGCATGGCCAGGGACAGAGGGACACCATGGTCACAACCTGGGCTTTGTGATCCAGAGCTCGGATGCTACCTGCAGCAACCCCCACCCTGCAGCAAGGAGATTTGGTGCTTTGTTACCAGCTTGAAAAGAAATTATTTTCAGGGAGAGATTTTTCATAACACTAAATATTTCCACGCCCGGCCGAGCTCAGCGCCATCCATCACCCCACGCCAGGCAGAGGCTTCAGGCACGAAGCTGTTTGCAGTTCCATCTCCCTGCAAGTGCCTTAAATGCATTTTAAAACTCTTTGCACAAAAATGCAGGGGGTGATTTGGGAATATCCCTCTGTGGCATTTGGCTTGTGAACGCTGGTCCCCAGCCCAGGGGGCTGTGGTGAGGGGGGGTCCCTGACACCAGCCCAGTGTCTGGATGCTGCGGGGGGTTTGCAAAGGCGAAGGTGACATCCTGATGGTGATGGGACATCCTGAGGCCCCCAAAGGCCACCTGCCCAGCCACGGGTGGCTGGCGCGGAGCCTCCCCCTTACCGGGTGCTCCCTTTTCCTGCTGACGAGTGGTTTTCATTAACGAGCAGGCAAGCAAAGCGACGCAGAAATTAGCCACTCTTCTTCTTCAACAAATAACTTCCGTCTAAAGGCTTTTTATCTCCTCCCTCTCATCCTCACAGGGCTGCAGCAGGAGGAAAGCCGATGGTTAATTACTTCCTTTATTCTCAGATAAACGAACGTGCTGAATCATCCCATCCTCGCACCCTCTCCGGAGGCTAGTGCGGGGAAGGACGGGGCCCACAGTGACATTGGTGCTGTCCCCACACCGATCCACACACACGTGTAGGAGAAACCTGTAGGTCTGGGGCTGGCTGGAGCCAGTGTCCCTAACTCGTCCCCTTTCCACCCACCAACGGATGAGGGAAAGAGGCCTCTGACCAGTACTTTGAGCTTCCTGAGCTATATTCTGGGTTTAAGGCTTTCCCTCCCTGTTATTTAACTCCTATTTAACTGCAGAAAACCCTTAATCAGGCAATAAAAGACCCAAAGACAGACTAAAACCCAAGACAGAGTCACTGGGGATGATTAAGAGATGCTCCTTCTTGGAGGAGTTGAGCTGATAATCCAGGAATGATGCTGGATGCTGTGACAGGTGAGGATGGCTGGAGCGTGGAGTGTGGGGTGCATGGGACCATGCCATCTCCCCAACCCCTCCCACACCTCCGGAGTTTTCTGAAAATCCTTTGGAATTCAGATGGATGAGCAGCCTGGGCTTTCATGGGAACCCAGACCTCACCGCAGCATCACCGGGCACCAGCTGGATGCCAGGTTGGTGCTGGACCTGTTTGCGGATGATGAGAAGGAAACACATTCCTTCTCCCGAACACATGAAACCTTTCCCAGAGAAGTGCAATTGCTACCAGAGAAATCACAGAAAGCAAAGGCTGGGAACAGTGCAGCACTTATTTTTAATAACAGCTTGGCATAATCTGCACATATTTTTCAAGCAACATTAGCCTTTTCCTGCCAAGGCCCATCTTCAATCATATTTCTCTCGGAGCATTTCTGCCACGGCTGGGAAGCTCTGTGTATAGACAGAGACTGAGGGAGAACTGGGAATTTCAGAGTGATGGAAAATAGGTTCTTTCTGTATTTGAGCGAGTCAGATGCCCGCAATGAGCAATATTGCCCAGACCGCTCTCTTGCAGCAGTGGAAGGAATGCTGACGCCAGGGCTGGGGAGCGTATTTCAGTAGTAGACTTTTTGCATGCTACATGCACAATTTGTGACCCAATGTCCCTGCTCCCTGCATAGCAGCATGACTGGCTCGCTGAGCACTCAGCCCTGGCTGGCTCACAGCACAGAAGTGCCTTGCAAAGGTGAAGAATCTCAGCATGGACATCTGTTTGTCCTCATCCTGGGCACCCAGCAGTGTCTCCATCCCTGTCCCACCCTAGTGTGAGATAACTGCAGGTTGCACAGCCAGAATCCCAGTCCCTCCGCATCTCCATGGACTGACAGTGACTATCTCTGGCTGGGACTCAGGTGCGATAGCTGCAGGCAGGAGCCTCCAAAAATACTCATGGGGTTGTCACCCCAGGGAGTGATGGGTGCTGGCAACACCGTTCTGCTCTGGCCACCCACCAAAACCCGTGTTGAACACATGAGGACAAGCACCCTCCTTCACCTGCCCTGCTGGCCCCCATCTGGGGAGCTGGAGGTTGGGGGAAGAAGGGAAATTTGGGGAGGAGGGAACAACCAGGCATTGCTTTCCACTCTGTGCCCACCACTAACATGAACAAAAACCTGTGCATGGTGCCCACTGGACCCTGGTGCCCCCAGGACCTGTCCCCGTGACTGGGGAGGGATATGGGGGTTATACCCGGTGGCCTCTGGGCAGGGATGTGGGGGAGATGATGCCCCACAGGGATCCAGGGCGGGAGCGATGCCTGGCAGCCCCCCGGCACGAATCCAGGGGAGAAGATGCCCGGCAGCCCCCGAGCAGGGATCCAGGGGGATGATACCCAGCAGGGATGTGGGGGCATGATGCCCGCAGCCCCCGGGCAGGGATGCAGGGGGATGCTCGGGGCACCCCCGGGGAAGGGAGAGGGTGCAGCACGGGGCGGGCTGGCGGCGGCGCGGCGGGCGGAGCGCCCGGGGGTGGCGGATCGCGGCGCCGCCCCCGGCGCGGGTACCGGGGCGGGGCGGGCCGGGAGCGCCCGGTGCCGGCGGCGGCGCTGGGGGGAACGGGGCTCCGTCCCCGTCGGAGCGCGGCCCCGCTGCGCGGAGGATGAGCTGCGGCCGGCCCAAGGACATGGAAGGTACCGGGCACGGGCAGGGGGGGCTCAGGTGTGCGGCGGGCCGCGGCTCCCGCAGCCTCAAACGCGGCGGGAGCGTCCCTGGGGCTGTCCCCTCCATCCCGGGGGGCTGCCCGCCCTCCAGCTCCCGGTGCTGTCCCCCCTATCCCGGGGGGTGCCCTCCCTCCCCTCCCCAGCGCTGTCCTGCTGTCCTCTCCATCCCGGGGTCTGCCCCTCAGCATCCAGGGGAGGGTCTGTCCCCAGTCCCTACCCCCAGTATTATGGAATATCAGTGAAATGGACTGGGAAATTTGGCTGGGGGGGAGTGCAGGTGTGAGGGCAGGGCAGGGCAGGGCAGGGCTGGGCTGGGGGTGCTGGAGCAGGGCAGGACCCCCAGGAAGAGTGTGACAAGGTGGAAGGGTCTCACTGCAGGCAGAGGTGTCCCTGCCTGTGGGCTCCTGCACCCACCTCCTGCCAGGAGACCCTGCTCTGCCCAGGGACACCCCAAGGTCCTGCCTGCTGCCCTCACCCCACAGCCTCTTGGGTGCCCAGCCCTGCAGAGACCCCTTGTCCTGAGGTGCTTGGGGACCTCCTGGCAGTACCCACGGTGGGCTCAGGGGCACAGGCACCCCTAAAGATATGCATAGTCTGTGCCCCAGGGCCCCCATCACAGGGCTGCCTGCCCCTCCATACAGGTGGCAGCACCCATTTATGCTCCCTTGATACACACCCAGGGCACAGTGATGCACAGGAGGATGTAAAGGGCATCTGCCTTTTGTTCCCTTCCTCCTCCTCTTTCCTCGGGAGGCACCAGTGCTGAGGAGGTGCTGTCCTGAGCTCCGTCCCTGCGCAGAGCTCCTGTCTCCACCAGCAGAGAATTCAGAGGGAAACTCTGAGGCGATGCTCATCGCAGCCAGAGCCTGGGCCAAGCACCCCCCAGGGGAACCCAGGGAGGCTTGAGGGGGTGTCAATCCTCTCTGAACGTGGTCTTGTCCTCCTCAGGGCCAGCAGGTCTTAGGGAGTGGCTCAAGGCAGGATCTGGTCCATAAGGACATCCTATAGGTACGGCTTCAGAGATCACATGCACTGGGGGGTACCAGAGAGCATCAGTGTCTCCTCGGGGACTCAGCCAGTGCAAGCAGCAGCTTCACCCTGCACCGGGGTGAAGCCACGTGGAAGACACAGAGGGGAGCAGGACAGCGGCAATGCCAGCCAAGCTTGTGGTTCCTACAGATGCTGCCAAAAGCAAGATGAGTCCCTCACAAAGCTGCTCCGTGAGCAGAGTAGATTCCCTGTCCTTGGAGTCCTGGGAGAGCTCTGGGCTCATCCTCCCTTCATCTGCCTGGAGGAACATGAGAGGGACAAGCAGCTCCCGCTGAATCCTTTGCCGACTGCTGGCAAATCCCTTGCCCCATTTGGTGCTCAATGTCCCTTTCCCTCCCAGACACCGGGAGCCAGACAAATCAGCAGGGGATTTCATTCCTTGCGAGGGCTGTTCCAAGCTTCTCCCAGATCTTCTCATTAATCCTGGGAAGCCTGGCTGCTCCTTGTGGCAGCTGCCTGCACACATGTCCCCAGCGGGAGGGCAGGTCTGTGGGACACCCACCTGTGTGTTGCTGTCAAAGACACAGGGAGGTCCCTGAGGCCATGCTGGGAAGTGGTGGCAGAGGAGGGAGCTGGACATGGGTAGCATGGTGCCTGTCCAGATGCTGGGCTCCCCTCCTCACCCCCTGCCTGCCCCTCCTGTGTCTTGGCCACCTGCCACCACGTCCCCAGGGCATGTCCCCAACACCTGCCAGCACAGTGACCGCGGAAAGTCAGCTTGAGGCTGGCTTGCTGGTAGCAATAAGCCTGTGCCCACCTCGGTGCCGACCCCGGGATGATTTCACTGGGGCATGCTGCCACATCCTGCCCCGAGGTCCCTGTCCCTGGGAAGTTTCCCATCCCTCTCTCCCAGCAGTGGCTGCTGCCGCTCTGAGCTTCTCCAGTGCTCACGTTTCACCAGCCATAAAAGTGTCTGGAGAGGGAAAGACAAGGAGCGGTGATGTGCCAAGGGAGGGGAGGGAGCGATGTCTGTCCCTGCCGCTGCCGCAGACCCTCTCCTGCCACTCAGGGCAGGTGGCGGCTGGTCCCCCTGCAGTGACTCAGCCCCTGGTGTCCCCCTCCATCCATCCTGTGTGGATGGAGAGGTGCCCAAAATGGATCAAAGAGCCACCAAGAGAAAAGGAGCTGGTGGCAACTCCCCAGCCTGTGAGCAGGCGGTGGGGTGTCCATCGCTCAGGGCTGCCGGACAAGCCACAGGGACCACGGAGCAGCTCACAGGGACACGGAAAGGTGGGGGCACAAGGGCCATTTGGGGACTGGAGCTGAGCTCTTCCCTCTCTGCCTGAGCTGGGGCTCAGCTGGCCCAAAGGTTCCTGCTGCTCCATTTCAAGGTGCCGTTCCCTGTGCCCAGCACAGCATTTGCTCACTGACCCACGCTGCCAGCTGTGGGCAACCCGGCTCTGCCCGCACCCCAACATTGCCACAACCACAACAGCTTCAGCCAGGTGCTGGAGCAGACACTGCTGAGCCCCAGGAAGGATGCTCATTGCCACGTTCCCTCTTTTCTTTTCCTCTTGCATCCCAAACACCCCAAGCCATCCGTGATCCCATTGCTGCCACGGCTCCACTCAGCCCCAGGGCACTTTGATGCCCAGCGGGTCTGTCATCCCCCATGACACCCCCTCCAGGCTCCCTGTCCCTCCCAGTGCCAGCTGGTCCTGCCACAGGATTAGGTGGGAGCACACGGGGAAAATGCCAAGCATCTCTCCGGATCAAACGCCCACGGGGTGATGGCGAGGGGGTGTAATCTGCCCCCCCTCCCCGTGCGAGGCCGGCTGGGGGCTGCCCGACGCCAGAGCTGGGGTGAGCGCGCAGGCAGCGTATCTTGGCAGCGAGAGGGAGGCGATCGGGGGAGTCAGTCAGGTGTGGACGAGGTATGAGGGGAGGCAGGGATGGAGCCACGCTGGTGACAGCCGGTGCTGCCGGGCGCTTGCACGCATCCCTCCTCCTGCCGAGATGCAGCAGGGCCGGCCATCCCTCTGCTGCGTCTCCACCATCCGCAGCTCGCAGGGTGCACCCGAGCCAGGTGAGGGGGGCTGCAGGGCATGGCTGGGGGGCTACAGGGCAGGACTGGGGGCTGCAGGGCTGGGAGAGGGAGTGGGAGATGCTGCGTGTGCATCCTCGGCTGGCAGTCACAGCCACCGGCTTGGCAGAAAGAGGAGCGGAGGGGATGGAGGGCGACCGGGTGCTCATGGTGTTGCTGTGGCTGCTCCAGTGCAGGGCACGGGAAGGAGAGGAGACCCCGTGCCCAAGGCCATCCCCATGTCCCTGCTGTGAGGCTCATGTGCCCCCACCATTCCCTTCCCTGGCTCAGCACCCCCTGTCTTCACCCGCACCGGGTCCTGCCGGGTGATGGGGCTGTCGGGACCGAGGGCTGGGCTGGGGGAGCAGGAGGCTGCCGAGGAGCTGCTGGTGGGGCTGACGGGGGATTGGGGCTCCAGGGCAGCCACTGTCTGCCCCAACAGGAGCGATGCCACCAGTGTTCCCAGCCCTGCCTGTCTTCTCGCTTGCTTTTCCCTTCCTCTTTCACCCTTCTCTCCCATCTGCTCTTGCTCTGGCTCTCTTGCCTCGAGCCGTGTTTGCTGGAGGAGCGTGGACACCACATCCAGATGCTCTATATCCCCTATGGATGTAGGTGCTAATGATGGCCAGAACCCTGTTCCCATATCTGTCCCCGGTGCCCAGCAGGACGGGCAGCTCTCAGCTCGGGGGTAACCCAGCACGGCTACGGCAGGGCTGGAGTTCGGGGTGCCAGGGGCAGGACAGCTGGGAGCATCTTGGGCATCCTTGGCTGGAGGGAGCACAACCTGCCGCCGTCCCCACCCACCAGGTCTGGGGTGTCTGAGGCTTTAGGAAGCCATCAGAGACATGTCCATCGCCTGTGATAGGCACAGAGAGCACACCACCAGCCCTGCTTGACACCGAACACCTCCGTGGATCTCCCTTGTGTTCTGTAAAACCCCTCGCTTCTCCTGCCTCAGTTTCCCCATGGCAACACTTATCACTGGGTGTGTTTAAGGAGCAAGGTAGTGTGATGTGGTCTAGATAACCTGGGACACACGAACACATTAACGACGGTTTCCTGCTCCATTTTGACTTCTTTTGGCTGGTTTGTCTCCTCTTGCGTGACGGTGTGCTTGAAACCTCTTTGAAACCTCTTTGAAACTTCTTTGAAACCTCTTCCCTCTTAAAACCAACTAATTATGAAAACAAGCTGCAGTGAGTTTTCTCCAGCCCTTCTGCTCTGCCGGGGTGGGTTATCCCAGGAGTGGGTTATCCCAGGGGCGAGTTATCCCTGAAAGTGGATCTCTGTCGGTCACTGCTCCACTTTTGGTGGTTTCGAGGGAGCAGGTGAGCTGGGGGATGCTCTAGACTTTGCTCCTGTGGATCAGCGCTGCTTATCTCAAGCCAGTTGGCTTTTATCCGGAGCAGACGGCTGCCTGAGCCCCTAATACCCCCTCTCGTCCTCCCACAGCAGCCGGGTCACTTCAGCCCCCTCCAAAGCAAAGGTTTGCATCCTCACTGAACACTGTGAGAGCATTAAAACACATCGGGTGAAGGACAGAAACCCTTTATTGTGGGTAAATGGATCTCTTTGGGCCATCAGAGATGGACTGGCAGGTGTTTCGCCATCACTTGGGTGCACAGGTTTGTGCAACCACCCCCGAGCAGCCACAGGCTGTGCTGGGAGGGATACACACCAACCTGCGTCCCTTTCTCCATCAGGTTGCCCAGGTGGGCTTTATCTTCTCCTCATTCCTCTGTGGTGGAAGTTTAATGTCAGCCTGGTCCATAGAAAGTGGCTTGTCCCCTTCGTCCCCTCCCAGCAGTGACGAGCAGGAGGTTGTCACCACAAGGTCCCCACAGCTGCTGGGCGGGCGGGTGTCACGACAAGCATCGCTCGTGGGGTTTGTCTGGGCAAATGTCTTGTCAGCACCAGCCGGTGGGTTCGTGGGCTGATGGATCTTCTCCCTGGCAATGGGAAGGGAAGATGGAGGGGGGAGATTTTGGCAGTGCCGAGCTCAGCAGGTCCTGTGGGGTAGAAAAGACATTTTTGCGTGCCTGAGCATGGGGTGGAGGGGAACTGTGGCCATGTCTCACGCCCCTTCCCCCCTCAGCTGCTGCTGCTCACTTCAGCTTCTGCCGCAGCCTCCTGGAGCACACGGTCTCAGCCGAAAACCTCAACTACCGCCTGCAGAGGAACCCGGGCAGCAGCCTCACCTGGCACGACGGCCGCAGCCAGCGGCCCGACGGTGGCCGCCCCGTCAAGCTCCTGCGGCAGCCGGGCACCGAGGGCTCACAGGTACCTGCCGGGCTCCCCCAAACCCCCTGGGGATGCCCAGGGGAACGTGGCTCCTCGTGTCCCCCCGTGTCCCCCCGCATCCCACCTATTCCCTGCAGGAGTGTCTCTTCTTTCTCTGCAGGATCAGGCCTTCAGATCCCATTTTGCTGCAAGCCCTAGTGATTACTGGGCATTTAATTATAGTGATATATATAAATATAATAATTATTATCATGAGGCTAGGGTGAGCTCTGTGCATCCCCTCCCCTCCACACCTGGAGCTGCCACTTGAGACAATTTCGCAGTAAATGTGCTAGTGCCAAATTCCTTGTAATGCCTTAAAATCTCTGAGTGTGTGAGTATGTCTTAGCCAGGTTTGGATCATTCACCTCCTAAAATTCTGAACTTATTAATGAGGCTGTGAGCTGAAGGTTTCCAGCCACTTGCCTCTGCGTGGCCGTGGAAAGGAGCATCTCCCCGGTGAGCGGCTCCCAGTGCTTCCCACCCACCCTGGGAGCAGCGATCAGAGGCAGCACATCCAGCCTCCCAGGGGCATTTAGGGGCGAGAAAGGCTTTAATTTTGCCATAAGGAGGAAAAACACCAAGAGAAGGGAGATGATGGGAGTTGCTCCATGCAGCTCACAGGGATGGCTCCCCGCCACCAGCTCCCCCCAGCCGCCTCCTGCCTCCCCATGGAGCATCCCCGAGCCCTCCTCCCTGCTCTCCTCTACACCGGCACTCGATATTCACGGCTGAGAGTTTATCAGAGTGACAGCACAGCTCAGCCGGCTGGAAAACGAGCCTGTGATTCATTACACCTCCCCTGCCCTCCCAGGGAGTGCAGGGGCTCGCTTGGGGACCCACCGGGGTGGCTTCGCCAGCCACAGGGGACAATGTGCCCCGAGCTGGCAGCGTGGGGTGTGGGGATGCTGAGATGGGTCGCCAGCACAGGGCTGTGTCTGATGGGCGAAGCGCTTGCAGACGTGAGCTTGCCCAGGGAAATTGCAGGTTATTTGTCACCTCCTCGCCCGTGCCTCAGAGGGTTAGTTGAGTAATAGCTGCGGGAAGCTCGCGGGAAGCTCACGGGGAGCTCGCTGCTATTTCCCCCAGCCCCTCCACTTCTCATCATTGCCTGCTAGTGAACCCAGAGCAAATCACCTCCTCCTCCCCACGCTCGCTCAGCCGAGTGTGAAGCAGCCGAGCGGCCGGCGCAGGCTGGGGCTGCTCCCGCGGGCAGGCGGCGCCCGGGATGTGTCTGGGGGGGCCGGGCAGCTGCCGGGGGTTCCCCCAAAGGTGAGGGTTTGGTTGGGAAACCAAATCGTGTGCATTGTCTATCGCATTTTCCATCTGCTTTGGAGATGCACTCCTTGGTTATTAATTTGTGGCCTCCCACCTTTATCTTCTTCTCTCTCACTCCAATGTCCCCAGCTGCCACAGGGGAGCTCTGCTTGAGGAAAAGTCCCTTTCCAAGCCCAAAATCTCCCCCAAGGGGAACAGCAGCCCCTGCGAGGCTGGCTGGGCTCGGCAGGGCGAGCGATGCCCTGGACCCCACTGCCCTGCGCTGCCTCCTCTCTGGCATCTCGCAGGGATGTGCCACTAGTTTCAATAACCACAGGATGTCTGGAGTCCCTGTCACACTAATTATCTCCGCTGCTCTATTAGGCATGCTTAATTAGCCAATGTTCGCACATGGAGGTTGACATTGGCATAGCACAGTCCAAGCGCTGTCAACCTTTCCCATGCTGGTACGTCCCCGCGCCGGCTGCTGCTTCTGCCATGTCCCTGGGTGCTGCTTCCCGGGGATTTCTGGTGGGGATGGCTTTGCACCAGTACTGAATATCTGGTGGGGATGGCTTTGCACCAGAACCGAATTCTGACTGGGATTGGCTTTGCACCAGTGCCCACTGCCCCCTGGGACCTCGTTGGTTCCATCCCCATTGAGAGCTTCTCCCTTCTCTGCCTTGCAATGGGGGGTCCCTGAAGACCCCCGGGGTGTCTCATGAGCCTGTGTGATGCTCTGCTGGGCTGGGACACACATAGGGGACAGGGACCAGGGCTCTTGTCTGCAGCAGGAGGACTCGGGGGGCTTCTGGATGTGGGGTCTGTGTAGGGCAGGACCCAAAAATTGGACCCCACGCCCGGTCTCCCCACCTCCCTTCCCACCTCCTCTGATGCTGCTATTTCGGGGTGAGCCCAGAGATTCCCGAGGGTGCAAAGCCAAACTCTGTCGGTGTCACCACAGTCCAGCATCCCCCCAACACCCCCATGGGCTGACATCCCGTGGCATTTTCCTCCTGGCAGGGTTGATCCCCACTAACCCCCCCGCCTCCTGCTCCTCCAGGGCCGTGGCTGTGACCACTATGGCATCTACCACACCAGCCCCACGCTGGGCAGCCTGGCCAAGCCGGTGGTGCTCTGGAGCCAGCAGGATGTGTGCAAATGGCTGAAGAAGCACTGTCCGCACAACTATCTCGCCTACGTCGAGGCGTTCGCCCACCACGCCATCACAGGTACAGGGACACCCCCACTAATCACTGGGATGAATTGCCATTAGCACGTGCTGCTGGGAAGTAGCGGTTTGGAGGGTCATGGTTTGGAAGGCAGATGTACCCCCAGTTTCTGTCCCCTCTCCCCACGGAGATGCCGCTGGGGTGAGAGCCACCCCCGGGGCTTGGGGACACTCACCCTGACTGGGCAGGAGGCATCTGCCACCGGCATGAGCTCCAGGACAGGCTGGGTGTTCTTTAAAATGAGCATAAATTGCCCAGAGGAGACTGCGGTTTGTAAGATGGGAGAGAGTCGTCTTCTCACCTGGATTAATATAATAAGAATATTTTTATAGTTTTTTATATACTAAATATTTTTGCAGAAGAGGAAAAATTTCTACTCAGCTGGAGTCCAAGTTGCAAATGTCTTTGTCCAGGTTTAAGTACAACTCCCAGTCAAGTCCTTGGAGGAGGATTACCTCTGGGATCTGCTCCCTCCCCTTTTGCCCCCTGGGGACAGTGGCTTTGACTTCTACATATGAGCATCGTGCCGGTCCAACCATGACGTGCATGGCCGGGCAGAGCTCAGCCAGGGCCAGGAGAACGTGACAGGGACAGGAGCACAGGAGCTGCCCGGGAGGGATGCAAACCCTAATGCAAGAGCTCGGCCAGCCCTTGCAGGGGAAACAAAGGCAGCATTAGCAAATGGACCCTGGGAAACAAGGACAAAAGCTGGTTGTAAATCTCTAATAGCTCCCGGACTGGAGGAGAGTGGCTCGCTGGGGGTAGTGGTGCCAACACTAATGCATTTTGATGGGTACCCCCGTTCCCCCAGGACGGCCAGCCTGTGCGGGGACAGTGCGCTCGGATAAAACATCTTCTGATGCGGGAGGTGGAGTGGAGAAATGGAAAGCTCCAGCCTGCGGGGCTGGGTGATGTGATTGCTGAAGCCAGTACCTGTCCTGAGGCTGGGGACCTCAAGCCACCAACCTCCGAAAGTGGGGCCACCTTCGAGGCTTCCCCATCCCTGTGGGTCCAGGTGGTGAAAGAGCATTTTAGGATTTCTTCCCTTTCCCCCTCTTCATTTTTGCATGAAGATGGGCTCCCGTTTGAGTTACACGTTTGCCATGCTGGGCACTGAGCCACGCTGTGTTTGCAGGTCGGGCGCTGCTGCGGCTGAACGGGGAGAAGCTGCAGCGCATGGGCATCGTGCACGAGGCACAGCGGCAGGAGGTTCTGCAGCAGGTCCTGCAGCTCCAGGTGCGCGAGGAGGTCCGGAACCTGCAGCTGCTCAGCCAAGGTAAGGCCGGCGGGAGGCCGAGTGGGGAGAGGAGCTGCGGAGCCAAACCCCGGGGTGGTTGTGTCCCTCCTGCCACCGTTCGGATGGGAGGGGAGTGTCTGGGTGGCCACGAAAGCCAGAGGCACCAAACTACATGTTGCTGGTGCAAGTGCAGCCCATGCTGTGGGTGGGATGGGGTGTGGAGCGCAGGGTGGGGTGAACGGGACGGGGTTGTGGTGCACTTGGATCAACTGTGGCGCACAGACTGTGCACAGGGATGGGTTATGGTGCACAGGTTATGGTGCACAGGGATCAGTTATAGTGCACAGGGATAGGTTGTGGTGCACAGGCATTGGTGCACAGGGATGGGTGGTGGTGCACGGGGATCAATTATGGTGCACAGGTTGTGGTGCACAAGTTATGGTGCACAGGGATAGGTTGTGGTGCACAGATTGTGATGCAAGGGATGGGTTGTGGTGCATGGGGCCAGGGGGCTGTGCACAGCACAAAATGCATTAGTGGCATTTTGCAGGGAAGGGACAGGATTCTCTGGGGCTGGCAGTGGGTGGGCTGGAACGTACCACCCTGCAGGCCGTTTATTCCTTCCTCTCCCGCCTTGTTCCAGCCTCTTTTGGAAATGTCTCCTAGCTGATCCGTCTGTTTGGCAGATTGTACCAACACTGTGAACCGAGCACCTCTGGGATGGGCTGTGCCTCGCCGATATGAGACCTGAACCGCACGCTCAGAATACGAAGAGACAGCTTCCCAGCCGCGCCGGGGCTTCTCTCCCACTTCTTCTCTCTCTTTCTTTTTTTATGACTACATTTCTGTGCAGAGATGGGAGGTTTCCTCCAGCAGACGTGGCTCTTGGCTGGAGGAAAATTAGCAAAACAGCCTCTGGGACAGATGAACTTTTGCCCACCTGAGCCTGACAGTTCACAGGGAAAGAGATGGAAAAAAGGAGGTGATGACGGGCAGGGCTCAGCACTGCGGACAAATCCAGCGCAGTTATTCCCGGGATGGCTTAGAGCCATGCACGGGAAGGTGAAGCCTTATACACATGGGCGACATCCCAGCACCTGGCAGCTCATGTCCGTACCTCGGAGCTTATTTAGGGAGATTTAATTTTCTCTTCAGACTGGGCTGTCTTCCAGCGTCCTAGGAGGTAACATTATCAGTAGCAAACAAGACGACCCTACGAGCCAAAAAAAAATTAAAAGTGGGGCCAAGTCACCAGCACCGGGCTTCGCTTGGTGAGTTAAGAAGGGAGCTGAGTCATCGGAGCTGGAAAATCCGGGAGCAGTGGCAGGCTGGATGCGCCGGGAGGGTGTCATGGCCTGAGGGAGCTGTGCCAGGAGCTCGTCCTTCGTCCCTCCTCGTTTGCAGGCAGCCGAGGAGCCGATGCGGGGCCGGGTGGCAGCAGCCGGGGATGCTGGGGCCGGTGTGGGGGCTGCCTGGCTGAGGATGGTGGCTCCTGGGTGCCAGGTCCCCGCGGTGCCCAGTCGTGCTCCCTCCAGTGCCCTCTGCGGTCCCACCAGCTCTTTGCAGAGCTCTGCTCCTCTGGGCATTTGCTGATGTTCATCCCGACCTCCTGCCCAGGGGCTGGTGACGGTGTCACCAAACCCTGACACCACCCCGATGACCCAGCTTATTTACTGTTACAGCCCCTCCCACCACCCAAACCCCCTGTCTGCAGCCACAAACCGCTTGTGCAGGCAGGTAAGGAACAACCAAGGCTCTGGGGACGGGGTGGACGCTGTCATCTGCCCATGTTCCCCCTCTGGTGATGAGGGCAGGGCTGTGAGGGCAGGTGGGGGGTCTCAAAACGACAGCACCACAAAGCCCTTGGGGCACTGGCAGGGACGTGTGGCAGGTCGTGGTGGCCCCCCTGGCCAGGGACCCACCCGCCTGCTCCTCTGCTGGTAATAAAATAAAAGACTGTTATTTTAACTTGCTGCTCTTCTGATTCTTCCCACACCTGAACGTGCGCCGTGGGTTTAGTCCCCCAGCCCTTCCTGGGGATGCTCAGGATGTGTCCACAGCCCTAAATTCCCTGGGACAATCACCTCCATGGGGACAGGGGTTCCTGCAGGAACAAGCCTCAGCCTGGGGGTCTCCTGGTATTTAAATCCCCTCCTAGCTCCGCAGAACAACTGCAGAAATGAGAATTAAGAAGCTGCCAGGGGGATTTGGGGTTGTAGTTACCACTCCAGTGCAGGTGACGGCTCATGGCAAAGCAAAGGTCTCCAAAGCTCATCTGTGAGAGTCATTACTCCGGCTAACAAGCTCTGCTAAATGGGAAAGGATATCATGGGGCTGTGGGCAGGATTAAGGAAGTGGAGTTGTTTGCTGGCATGGGACAGCATCAGCCCAATGTCATCCCTGTCCCATCCCTGTCCCATCTCAGTGACACTGCTCCCAGTGAAGAGCTGGAAGATCTCCATGGGTGTGGGATCAAAGAGGAGCTGAAAACAAGCTGTTTGCCCACGACTAGCAAAAATTGTGATTGCACCCAAAGGTTTTTAGTCTGCCCCCCTGAAATCCCCAAGAAAGGCTGTTCGCAGAGCCCTTGAGGCAGCATCCCTGGGAGGTGCTGGGTGTCGGGTTGCGGGTGAGGAACATCGTTAGAGGGAGATGCTGAGCTGCTCTCCGGAGCTCCCGAGCTGTGCGGGGGGACAAGTGGCTTCTCCAGGCTGCAGCTCTGGACTGTGCTCACCCAGCAAGTTTGTGATGGTTTTGCTTGAAATGCAGCTGGGGTGCACAAAGTGGTGCTGGGGCTGCCCCTGACCCCCCGGCAAAGGCAGGGTGTGCTCCCAAAGGTCCTGTCCCAAAGCCCAGCTGCTCCCGAGGGCGTGAGTCACCGTGGGACCTTCCGTGTGCTGTGACCACCAGCACTGGGCTGTGCTCCAGTTCCTCATCTGCATGGAAGGAAGGAGGCACAGAAGAAAGCAGAAACCTCAGCAGCGTGCTGTGCTGAAGCCCCACGCTTGTCCCCATCGGGGCGTCCCCCTGAGACCCTCCTGGCAGGACAGGGCTGGAGGCACTAGGTGACACAATGTCCATGGAGTAGGCAGGAGGATGCTGTCCTGTCTCCCAGCCTCTGCCCCAGTGGGGTATGTGCCACCTGTTCCTTCATCTCAGCGAGGATGGTGATGGTGAGAGCGTAGCATCCTTCCAGCCAGGCTCTGGACCAGTGTCTGGTGCCATCTAATGCCCTTGGCTTGTCCAAAGGGAACCTGGGGCTGGATTCTGCCCAGAGCAGCAGGGACACAGCCCCGAGCATGGGTTTGCCTTTGGTGGCTCTGGGCACACAGCAAAATCCATCAGCATGATGGCACCAAGGAAGCATCGTCCTCCACATGGGCTCCTGTGCTGGTGGGTGCTGCATCGGGTCCCTGGGCTAGAGAGAGGTAGGTGCTCACGTCTGAGAACCAGCTCTGTCACTCCTCAGCTTTTGCTGAGCAAGAAGAACACCTTCTATTTCTCTAGTACTTATCTGTCAGTGGTATTCCAGGCACTGCCCCAAAACAAACAGCACCAGACAATGAAACGCAGATGAATCAGGCTCACATTAATGCAATATTAAAACCAGACAACAATTAAAATAAACAGAAAACACCAGCAAGCTTAAATCCATGCCATGCAGCAGGCAGGAGGCTGCGGACAGCGGTACCAGGGCGAAGGGGCAGGTAACAGCAGCTATCGGAGAGCACGCGACTTTGCTGCCTTGGAGTAACTTTTTCTGCTTGGGGCAATTTTTTTGCAGTAAGCAGGACAAGGCACTGCTGGCATCAGAAATAGTGGCCAGCATCTTGTCTTATAAAGAAAAAATCCAGCAATCCCTTCCCAGTGGTAGGGGCAGTTTGCAGATTCTAGCATGGTTTTCAAGAAAAAAAAAAAAAGTGCCAGTACAGTTGTACATAGAAAATGCATGTCTAATTTGGACAAGTAATTACTGAGCCTGGCTTGATGATACAGATACCTCCAGCTCTGAAACACTGCTGATTGCGTCTCTGATTCAGGAAACGATTCCCACTCCTCAACATTGACGTTCCTGCTCGGCTGTGAGCGCAACCTGTGATTTCCCAGCTGTGTGGGGTGCAAGGACATGGTTTGCTGAGCAGAGAGGGACAGACGGATGGACGGCAGCTCCTGCCACGGGCTCTGCTAAACCGAGGCCACTTTGAATCTGAACACCAGTCCCTAGCAGATTACACGCTTGATCTAATTAGGAGTCTGTCTTCCCCTCAGGCGTCTGGGGCAGGTTACAAACCACCCCAAATCATCGCCTTTTTGATGCTCGTAGGCAGCTCCTTATGAAGTTTCTTGCACCTGCGGGCACCTGCAAGCACCACAGTAGGACAACAGGCAAGGAAACAGGAGGAATTCCAGTCACTGGTGGCACGTGCCACGTGTCGGGGCTACACAAGCCCCGGGGAAGATGGGGGGCACAGAGGCTGGGAGGGGGGCACTGGTGCTGGTGTAAATCAGAGCATCCCCAGGAGGTGTGAGCCCGGGGGGGACACAGAGAAACAGCTGCTCCTGGGATGCTCCGTCAGCCGCATCCTGGTGCTGGCAAACCTCCCGCTGCCTTTCCTGGAGCCCTGGTCCCCCTCCTGGCTACCTGGTGCCAGAGGACAAGACGGGGTTTGAGGACACACAGGGTCCTGCAGCCATCTCGGCACAAACCTTCTGCCCCAGCGTGTCCTCGCTGCACGTTCAGGACTAATCAATCTTGATTCATTGCTAATGAACTTGAGAATAGTGTTGGGATGGATCAGGTGCCACTCAGGGTGAGATGGATAATATAATTAAGATTTCCTCAAAGGTCCCGTCTTTCTTACCTTGTTAATTAAGCTGATGCGAGGCCCTCCATGCAGAATGCATAATGAGAGGCTGCCAGAGACAGAGCTGGCTGTTAGCGGGAGGTGATGCTGGGGGAATACCAGCCTTAACCACAGGGCTGGGGATATTTTGGCAACTCTTTGGGTGTTCAGTTTCCCCAGAGCGGTCAGGAGCTGATCTCTGCTGAGAAAATGCCACATTCTTTGCGCCACATTCTTTGCACCTCAAATACATTTGGACCAGGGATGCAGGAGGAGATAGAATCATAGAATCATTTTGGTTGGAAGAGACCCTTAAGATCATCGAGTCCAACCATAACCTAACTCTAGCACTAAAACGTGTCCCTAAGAAGCTCATCTATATGTCTTTTGGGATGAGCTGAGCATCACGGCAGAGCTTACAGCTTCCTAAAGCCCCAACCGTGGCACAGGGAGCAGGACATGGCCTGTGGGGAGGAGGGGAGGAGGGGATGCTGCTCCGCTCCCCGCGGCCAAGGCACATTTTTGGTACTTGCACTCTGGTGGTGACTTATGATGATGAATTAACAGCCTGTAATAAGGGTGACAGTTCCCTTAATTAGAAAGTATCAGAGCAGGGATAATTGCTTCATTTTGGTTTTTTCCTGCAGCACTCCGGCGGGGTTGGAGCAGGTCCCCGGGCTTGGTGGCACAAGGGGCAGCTCGGCACAGGGACAGGGTCTGGCAGGGCTGGAGGAAAGGGGGAGATGGCATTAACAGGCTGGGAACCCCAAAACGATGAGCCAAGCGAGGGCAGCGAGAGGCAGGAGCTGGGCAGCCCAGCCCAGGGCAGGCAGCAGGGCTGAGATAAAGAATTTGTTCCCAAATTAACATCATTTGGTTTGACCGGTGTTGTTCCCCAACCTGGATGCAGGACTGTCTTTGCTGCAAAAACAAGCCCTGCAGAAACATGTTGAAATATTTGCAGTATTTCACCTGGGCCTTTTTTGGAAGGGAAAGTTTCAGGCTTTGTTTTGGTACAACATTTCCAGACTGCGCCTTTGCACAGGCAGTTAGCGGAGGGCTCCAGTAAAATCCTTCAAACCCCCAAATCAAAATGAGCTGCTTTGCTTCCTGTCAGAGAATGGTTTTTTTTTAAAAACCAGGGGAGATTTGGGGGTTTTGCAGCCGCACAGCTTTGTCACCCCACAGTGCTCCCATCCTGTCCTGCACCCCTGCATCTCCCCACTGTCCCCATGGGGCTTTGGGTGCCCCAGGGACACGACCCCGTGACTCAGGGCTGTCCCCCACACCAATACAGCCCTGTAAATAATAAATAGCAGCTTTAGGGCTGCCAGGAGCTTCGTTTCTATCTGCAAGTAGGAGCATTTTTGTCCACAAACCTTCCCTCTTTGCACTGCAGCCATTTTGCTTTCTCGCCGTATCTAAAATTAAATCTGTTACAATTTTCTATTGCTCCTTTTTTTTTTCTTTTCCCCCTTTTGCTTATATCTGCTGAGTGCATTCAACCACAGAGAGGAAAAAAAAAAAAAAAATTTAAAAATGAAAAAAAAAAGTCATCAGCATAATTCATGGCCCGCACAGTCATCACGGGCTCCAGTTTCCAATCAGCAGCCCGGCTGCAGGAGGAGGGCTGGGGCTGGCGCGGATGCAGCTTCGCAAACCAGCAGCAATTCCCTCTTTGTTCCGGGATTGCTCTGCTTCAGACAAATCGGCCGCTGCACGGCCCGTCCTGCACATCAGAACTGGTCCAAGGGGCTTTGTACCCCCAAAATAACAGGGGATGGAGCAGCCACTGAGCGGGTTTGCAGGCTGTGGACCCGGCTGCCACTGTTATCCCAGGATAACGCCCTGGGAGACGTGGAAGTGCCGGATCCCCCAGCCTGGATCTGGGCATCACGGTTGTGCCCTTTCCATCACCCGTCTCTGCGTGGTGCGTGGAGCTCAGAGGATATGGGCCGAAGTCTGGGCTCCCAGTCCTTCCCAGTCCCTCCCAGTCACTCCCAGTCCCATGCACCGAGCATCCCGCTTTGCCCCTCAGCAGAGATGCCTCACACCGCCCCATGCACATAGCGTTTCACAGTTTTTGAGTCTCCAGAGCCAGCGACATGTGGAAGAGGCTCTGCAAACTCAGCATCCAGTTTTATTCTAACATATTCAAGGGTCTGAACGGCATTGCTGCAGCCAGTTGTGTTAATATGTGTTGTAAAGTTACTCGCCATGTAAGTGCCGGATCAGCCAGCCTCAATCTGTGCGAGGGGGACGGTCCTGGCTTCAAGTCCCAACACGCCCAGGAGGATCTGCAGCCAGAAAATCAGATTATTTCCTGCCTTTCCTGTAAGAGGGGGTTTTGCTCATTTCTAGTGTTTTTAACTCTTGCCCAGGTGTCTTTACAAGCCAGAACTGACCCTTGCTGGGGTACCCAGGGTTGATGTTGGGTCATGGGTGGGGGTTACGGGTGAGGGTCACGGCACTGGCTGCATCCCAGTGGACACGGGGACAGTTCTGGGAGACCCAGGGCAGCACTCTGCTCCCCACCAGCACAAGAGGCAGGAGAAGCGATGTCAGGAGCCCACGTAGGATGGCAGCACCTCACTGCACCCACGGCACGGCTGTCTCTGCTCTGATGGCAGCGGCAGGTGCTTCAAGGAGGCCGGGGTCCCCAGGGGGATGTGGTGCCTGCTCTGTGCCTCCCTGGGGACAGCAGAGCCGCAGGGATATCTGGTCCCTGGGTGACACTTGTCTGTCACCACCGAGCTAGGGGAAGGAAGGCTGATGTGTGCTTGTCCTGGGTGACACCCGCCTGGGTCACCCTGCTTCACCCCTGCTCGTTACAGGGGACAAGGACAGGTTTGCCAGCCCTGCCAAAGGCTGCCTTTAATACACCTGAACTTTCCCTGCCCTCTGGAGGAGGCAGAGCCTCCCACCCTGCCTGCGCTGCTGCCTCCAGCTTCTGCCTCTGCTCAGCCCAATGTGGGATGCAAAAGAGCAGCCAAACCAAATGAAACAGCCACTGTGGGGTGCCCGTTAAGATGGTCTGCATGCCAAGATTTATCTGATCCTGGCTATATAATTGCTTTTTCCCCCCTCTCCTCTTCCTGGGGCCCATATCAATTTAATTTACATACTTGGACTGCTTCATCCCCCGCTGCCAAGCACTTTCTGGGGTATTTACAGCCGCAGCGTGCGCCGGGCTGTCCCTGCTCTGCCTCCTCCTGCCCCGCACGTGGGGATGACAGGGATGCTCAGCACACACGGTCCCGTGCCCCACAGCACCATGCTGGTCTGCGAGGATGAGCTCTTGTCCACAACCCGCCACTGCAAGAAAGCCATGACACAGGAGGAAACACAATGGTTTCCTATGAGCATGTGAAGAAAGGCAGCACTGCTGCCCCTGCCACTATTCTTCCTCTTCCTCCTCCTCCTCCTCCTCCTCTTCCTCCTGCCCTTCCCAGCACAGCTCTTCCACACAGTACAGCCCTGTGCGTGAAACAAAGCTCCTCAGCATCTGCTTTACATTTGCTGTTCTTTTCAAGTCCATTCCTTGTGCCCTTCTCCTCCACTTAGCAGGGCCTGAACGTAGCGACTGTGGCTGCCTTTATATTGCATTATTTCCGAGTTTCTGTACTTCAACCAGCCTGCGGCCAGCTGCTCCCCTAGCCTCTGTGTAACTCCCTGGGTGGCTGGGCTCCCCAGCATCTTCATCTCACCCTCACCTTCCTCCTCAAGATGCAAAATCACACTTTGCACTTACAGAAAATGAAAGCCGTGGCACTTTTGTGCATGTGTGCGCGCGCACACGTGCGTGTTCCCCACTGGCCCACGTGCCTGGGGTGGCCATCGAGATGCCGCAGGGACAAGTGAAGGTGACTGGGCACCATTTGCAGCCTTATAGCAAGGAGATTTTGAAGGCACTGACGATGCTAACAGCCCTACCAGGCAGCTGCCTTCCTGCCTGCTCAGGTTGGCCGCTCTCCGGGCAGGCAGCTCGCTGGCTGGGAAGTGAAGCTGCCTCAGTATGCCTCATTTTATACAAAGAAGGTGGGTTGTGCCCGTCCCTCCCACCCCGCTGATCTCCCTCCGCTCCGCCGATAATAATACCTTGCAATTACACAAAGCTTTCCCTGCTCTCTGCAGACATTAATTAAGCTCTTTCCCCACAATGGAGACAAAGAGGGGAACTGTGGGGAAACTCCCAACTTGGGTTGGGTTTTTTTCGCTTTGATTTTGCGTGGCCATGCCATAGGGCCTCCCGATTCCCAGTGGCACCGCGTGAGCCACGTGCTGGTGATGGTGGTGCAGGGTGGCCCCAACAGCAACGGCCACGCTGGGTTTTACTCTCAAAATTTTGAGATTGGGCAGAATTCATCTGTTTTTCCCTAATTTCCAGGCAGCTGTGGCCACACGGTTGGTGCTGCTGGATGCCGACGCCGCTGTGCATTCCTGGTGCGGGTAACCAAGGCTGACTCTGCCCTGTGGCACCTTCCCAGGTGCCACTGGCTCTGCAGGGGTGATACCCCAAGCCTGGGAGCCAGGAAAGCTGGACCGTGCTGCAGGCACCACCCCGGCCTCGCACCAAGCCTTGTCCCCAGGAGCAGGGGTGGCTTTGCAAGGGCACCCTCAGCATCCTGCACCGCGGGGTCAGAGCCGGGGTGGATGGGCAGAGCACCCTGCCTGCACCCCGGAGGGCAGGATGACAGGCAGGACGCTCTGGAGGAGAGGGTCACAAGCAGGAAAACTCGCCTGCATGTGGCACAGGGCAGGACGACAGGCAGGGCAGGATGACAGGCAGGGCATCCTGCCTGCAAACTGCAGGGCAGGACAACGGGCAAGACAACCTGGAGGAGGGGATGACAGGCAAGACACCCCGCCTGCCCGTGGCAGGGGCAAGGCGACAGGCAGGGCGCCCTGCCTGCACCCCGCAGGGCAGGACGATGGGCGGGACACCCTGCCCGCAGCCCGGCCGGGCAGAGCAGCCCTGCCCGCCCCTTGGCGAGGTCGGGGGGAGCAGGCGGGAGGGCTGTGCGGTGCTGTCCTGCCCGCACCGGGGACCGGGCAGCCCCGCCCGCACCTGCCCGCGCCGGGTCACACCGGGCCGGGGGGCGCTGCCCCCGCCCGCTCTCCCGCCCGGTCCCGGCCCCGTCGGCGGAGCCACGCGAGATCCGCGGGGCGCGGGGCCGGCGCGGGCCGGCGGCGGGGCGGGCCGGGCGGGGCGGGGAGCGCGCATGAGCCGCGGCGGCGGCGGCGGCGGGCGAGCGGGAGCGCGGCAGCGGAGCGCGGCGCCGCCGCGGGTGTGGGCGCGCCGGGGAGCCCCGCACGGCGGCCCGCAGCCGGGGGCGGCGGGCGGCACCGCCTGGCCGGCCGGGGGGCGCCCGGCCCTGCGCGCCCCGCACCGCGGCCCGCCGCCGCCGAGGTAAGCACCGAGCTGCGGCCCGGCCCCGCCGGCACCCCCGGCCCCGCCGCGGCGGGGACCCCCCGCGTCCCGCTCCGCCCGCCGCCGCGTCGCCATTTTGCCGCTCGCTCTTCTCCTCCCGGCGGTGCGGCCGGGCCGGGCCCTGCCCGCCGGCCCTCGCTGGGCCCCGGCCCGCGGGGCTGAGCCCCCGCTGTCTCCCGGGGATGGGGCGGCCGGGCCCGGGGAGGCGACAGGCCGCGGGGCGGCCCGGCCGGGTGACAGGCGGCGGGGCGGCCCCTGCTCAGGCCCCGGGAGGTGACAGGCCCGGGGCGGCCCTGCCTGCACGGTGATGGGCGGCTGGCAGCAGGGGTGACAGTGAGGTGGGCAAATGAGGGGACGGGGACAGCGGGATGGCACAGCCGGGCCCGGGGAGGTGACAGCAGGACCAGGCAGGGAAGAGGGGTCTGTGTCTGTTCACGCCCAGGGATGCGCAGGACAGGGGGACACCCCAGTCCCCACCTCAGCACTACAAGGTCTCCTTGTTTGCCAGGCGTGTGCGCGCGCTTTTCCCCTTTGCTTTTGTGCGAGGGAGGAGGGACTGGAAAACAGGCTTCGAACGAAAACTTTACACCATCAAAAAGCCTCGAACACCATCAAACAGCCTTGCCCGTGCCCAGAGCCGCTTGGCCAGAGCACGGCAGCCTCACACTGTGGGGCAAGTTGTTCCCCCCAGGAGAACCTCATTAGGGCAGCCCCCAGCACTGGGTGTCCCTTGGCGGGGCTGCTCGGGACACCTGCAGAGCTGCCCGGTCACCAGCCGTGCCCGGGGATGCAGGGGCTTGCAGGGCTTCACCTGCCATGTCATTCCCTCTGGGGAAGCCTCTGTCGAGGGTGATTCCTCTCCCTCCTGAGGAAGCATCTCCCTCCGCTTCCTCATCTTTATTCCGGAGAAGTTTCTCCCGGCTCGCTTGTCTTTTTGGTGTTGCCCACATCTGCAGCTGTTGGTATTTTATCGTGAAGTGGAGTGGATCGACAGGTGACCGGGCTGGCTGGCGCATGGCACGGTGCATTTGTAGCAATGGCACCGGGGCAGGAGTCCCGGCAGGAGAATTTGTGGTCAGGACCCACGGGTGATTTTCTCCTTGTAGCCGTAAGGACGTTGTGGGGCTGAGAGAGTCACAGTCATCCCTGGCTGTGTATGTGCTCCTGCAGACCCCATCCAAGGTCATGGACAGGCACTTATGCGTGGAATTATTGCTTCTTTTCCAGTTTTCACCCCATTTCCAAGCTGTGCCCAGCCCACAGAGCCCTACAGCTCCGCAGGAGGGGTCTGTTGCGGAGGGAAGGAGCCTGTCAGGGCGGTGAGGGGCTGGGACATTGCTGTCCCTTTTCACACCTGGCTCGGGAGCTGTGACTTTGATGTGGGGGATCCCCAGGCTTCTCTCCTCGCTTCCCGCAGCCGCGGACTTCCTCCTTGCCTCCACTCCTGGCTTCGGCAGCTTGGCCTTTGCTCATCCCATGCTGGCTCCAGTGTTGACACAGGCTTTTTTTTTGGAGCTGGAGGCTTCGAAAATGCTGCTGTGAATTTCTAAAAAGTTACCTAAAAAGAGCCAGAGGCTTCATCAGCAAAGATGCTGCCAGTGCCAACCGTCCTACACCACATCCTCGCCCTGCTCACAGGCAGAACCTGCCGATATCTTCTCCCATTGCCAGTTGCAAAAGGGTTCTCACTGAAAACATAACAAAAGTGTGAAAGGGTGCAGGCTGTTGCCCGGTTTCAGCATGTGTTGCTCAAAAACAAGTGTAAAGTTTGGACACTACAAAAAAATACAATGGGCAGATTTCTGCTCTTTGGCTCTAGAGTCCCTGGGGTTATGTCAGTGGCCAGGGAGCGGAGTCTGGCTTTCGCTAAGCGGTTTATGGGATTTTTAGTTTTCATTTAGCCAAAAAAACAAGAAGGGGAAAAAAAATTCAAAGAAGTATTTGGTGTGGAAAAACAAAGGATGTTCAAAACCTGCTAAGCTGGCCAGAAAGGATCCCTTTGAGCGGACAGACACGTTACAGGGAACGAGAAGTATTTGGGAGCGGAGCTGAGCTGGGCACGTTGATAAACGTGTTGGCTGTGTGGATGTCCTCTTGGTTTTCACCCTGTTGTAAAACACAGAGACCTTGTAATCTTCAGCTTTTAGTTTGATGGACTTTCATGAGTTGCCTTTTTTTGTTGTTTTTCCTTTTTTCTTTGAGCAACTTGACTGAGGATGGCAGGAGGCAGCGCAGGAAGGAAAGGGACTGGCATGTTTGTCCCTAGAGGGTTGGGGACAGTAGGCAATGCCCATGCAGGTGAGAGTGGAGCTGAGATTTGGGAAGAGGCCGCAGGGACCCATCTCCGTGCCTGCTCCGCAGACCAGCCAGCCCCAGGAAGGAGCCACTGCCTGCAGCTCCTACCCAGGTCTCCCACCAAAAGAGCCCAAATGAACTGAATAAATGATCCCTGTGTTCAGCACTGAATGCCGGAGAACCTGTTGCCAAGGCTAGAATTTCTCACTTGATCTGATTAACCTTTGTGTCGGTGCAAACAACCACAGATGTGTCACCAGCCGAACGTGTGCTGGAAGCTCTCGACAGGTCTTCTCGGAGCATCTGGGCTGCACAGTGCCCGTTCCTATGTGGAAAGTTTCTGGGGACACCTTGGAAAGGGCTGTTGGACCCTTGTGAGCCATGTGCTGGTAGCACAGCCGGGGATGCGGGCACACGGGAGATGCTCCCGTGGCCTCCGCTCTCCCTCTGGCCATGGGGACAGGCAGGATGAGTCCGGGTGCTCAGGGCATCCGCTGTTGAGTTAAACGGTGCCAAATGTGATCTCGTGGAAGGAACTGGGAGCAACGAGTCAAATCTGTGTTTTAAAAACCACCTGTGTGTGGGAGAGATGTGTTGAGCAAAGGTGAAGAAGGCACCGGTTGGCACATCCCTTGGTCACACTGCCGATGCCTGGTCAAGCATCGTCGTGTCGTGACCAAGGTCTCAAGGCCGTGGTGGTCCAGGGAATCCCCCTCAGGGGGTTGATGCTCTTGCTGGGAGGTTTCAGGACTCCTTTTCCCCAGCATCTCCTGACACAGCCTCTGTCCTGGGACATGTCTTTGCTGTTCAGAGGGGAGGAAGGTCCTTGAACCCAGGCTGGGCAGAGCCCAATGTGTCCTGGCACTGCTGAATGAGGAGTGTCCTGCTGCCCGCTTCTGTGGGGAGCGAGACTGGCCCTTCCATGATAATTCCTGATGTTCATTATTTATAGAGAAGCCAAATTGAATTATTAATACGGAAAATTCAGATAACATTAACAATTCTCAGTTTATAACAGTTTCCCATTAATAAGGAAAATTGGAAATTTATCACTACATCTGTTCATTAAAACTCACTTTTTTTTTGCTTTTGGTGTCCTAAAGCCGAGAAATAAATGAAGAGGAAAAACCATTTATTCACTACTTCCCTGGGCAAAGTCAACCCATAATTTTTAATAAAATCTTTGCTGTTATATACGGAGGAGAAACCAGCCTATAACGAAAGTGGCTTTTCAGCCATGTCTATGGCATTGCTTGAGTGTAGAACAAATACTCAGAAACATGTCCCATTTCTTCTCTTTGTGGGAAGCTGCGTGATAGTTTTCCGATTTCCCCCTCTCCCCGGCAGCTCTCCTTGCTTTCAGCATGTGTTTCTCCTGGCTCCGAGGAGGGAATTTTAACACCTCCCCTGCTTCTTTCAGAGATGGCGGATCCTTATACCTGTAAAGGTGGAAGGAAAACTGCCGGCCCCAACAAACCTGCTGCCAGCAAAGAAAGCAGGACTGAGACGAGGATAAACCCACCCACAGAGCTGCCCAAGCTCGGTAAGGAACGGGGTTTTTCTTTCCATGGAGGTGGATGGGGTGGAAGGGACGAGCTCAGGGGTTGGGGGACGGCTGCCAGAACACGGGGGCGCAAGTGCATCTGGTCTCGGTGAGCCTTGGCTCCACGTTTGGGGCCAAAAAAGCCCCAGAACCTTGGAGCTGCAGAGAGCCAGTGCCTGGGAGCAGGAGGGGACGGATGGAGACGGTCTTTCCCTTCCAAGGGCTGTGCATCTGGCTTAATGAGATGGGTGTCTCACCGCCTATTTATCGTGTTGGTAGCTAAGTGGTACTTCAAAGGCTGGAAAGGTTTAAATGAGTTCAGACCATCTGCTGCCTCCCGTGTCGCTGCCCCTGAGATGGAGCCTTGTGAGTGTACAAGCCCCAGGGGACCCGCTTGCTAAGGGCTGTCACACTGATGGATAGCTGATTTCTCTATCCGGGAACCTCCAGGCACAAGGAGATTTTTCTCCTGTCTGCTTATGCTGGGCAGGTTGCGTCTGTGAGCGTCGGCAGCCTTTCGCTGAGAGCCCTGTGTGCTGCAGGGTGCCCCAGAGATGTGCTTCAGAGCAGGCACCCAAAATCAGCAGCTTGGCAGGGAAACCCCTATGCCCTAAGTGCTTCCCAAATGCTGCTCTTCCCTTGAGGCAGTTGAAGCCATAATTGCTAACAGAGGGGGAAAGTTATTGCTGAGGGGAATGAACTCCAGCTGTCCACAGTGTGGACATACCTGAGTTCGGGAGAGCGCTTTTCCCTGCGCCACATCTTATCGGCACCTTTAAAAGTAGAAAAGCTCTTTTTTTCAGCCCTTCCTTTTGGTTTAGGTGAACTGAAAGTGATGAAGTGGAGTGAAGGGCACTCTGTGATACAGGTATTTTGTTGCTCTCCCTGGGAAAGTGCTGGAGGTGGAAACATCTGCCAGGGTTCGCTTTGTTGGAGTGAATTAGGCTTGGTGCAGACTGGGGAGAGACAGGGACCGCTCCTGCAGTGGCTTTGCTGGCCTCTCTCCGGTGCAGCAGCCTGGTTGGCACAGGGAGCATCCTTCCCAAGTCAGGTCTTGGTCCAGAGAAGCCTCGTGTCCATTGGCAACCCATCCCTGTTTGTAAAGAGCTCACTGTGCAAAGGGGATGAGGGATTTCTGTGCTTGACAGCCTGCCCAGGGCCCAGCATCCTGACCTAGACGCAGATTTCTTTTGCTAAGTAGTGTAGTTGTTGAAGGATTTCTTCCAACCCGAACAGAAGGATGGTTTTCCAAAGCAAGCCCAGCTGTGCTGAAACTGCTTGGTGTAAATGAAAGGAGAGGGGCTGGCAAACTTCAGGAGAAGCAGCTGCCTCTAGTGTGGGCATCTGTGGGTTGAATTGCAGGGAGTTGGCTTTGCCTTCCAAAGGGGATTCCCCTCCTCACGCAGAGCCAGGGAGCCAGCTGGGCAGCAGCGTTGCCGGCACAGCAGCTCCTCCAGCACAGCTGGCTGGACAGCAAGTGACGTGCGCTGTGTCCATTTGCAGGAAATGCAACCAGTGACAAAACCGAAGGCAGGAAGAAAGGAAGACCCAAGGCTGAGAACCAGGCGCTGAAAGACATCCCTGTAAGACCCTGCACGCTCTGATCCCGGTGCTGTCCCTGATTTGCTCCCTCTGATGTGCCCTCTGCATATTGCTGCACCATGTGCTCCAGCCAGCCCTGCTCCGGGGTTAAACCTGCCTTCCCGATGATTTAATCATCAGAGCAGCCTTGTCTTGGACTCAGCGAGATATTGGCCCTGAATCCCCTCCATGTCAGCACCCAAAAGCCTGGTGGGGAACCATACTCACCTTCTAGCCTCCCCTTCTTGGGGCCATTCCCAGATGAGCTGGATTCTCTTGCAGCCACATCAGGTTTGGCTAGTGATCTGGCAGCCCCAGCAAGGGGGTGATTTATTCCCTGCAGAGTTGTGCGGTTTAATTCCAACACAGTAGTGTGGACAACACACAGAGCAGTTTGTCATGAAAGCGTGGACAGGGGGCGACTTACTGACTAGATGAAATGTGGGGTGGTTAAATCACTCGGGTGACTTCTGGCCTGATTTATTCCCCACCCTGGCCAGAAGCATGCATGTGCTCTGGGAGGCATGGCAAGGTAAATTCTCAGGAGGAATCATTAGCCTGTAGAGCCTGCAGCATCTGTCCCAGCAGCTCTTGCTGGAGCGAGCGCCACTGCACTGAAACACAGCCCTGGGGTCCACTTTGCAGCTGTGCGGTGGGACAGGGTGGACAGGAATGATTGGAGGTCCCGCGTGGTCCCCCCGGTCCCTTCGGGATGCACTGGTGCACACCAGGGCATGCTATGCTCTTCGCTCAGCTTTGTCTCTTCTGTTCCCAGTTGCCCCTGATGAACCAATGGAAGGATGAATTCAAAGCCCACTCCAGGGTGAAATGTCCCAATTCAGGTTGCTGGCTGGAGTTCCCCAGCATTTATGGCTTGAAATACCACTATCAGCGCTGCCAAGGGGTAAGGAGACCAGGGTAAAGCTCCTCTCGGGTCTTAAGCCCCAGGAAAAATGTGAGATTAGAGTGGGGAGGGCACAGATGGGCCAGGGACATTTTGTGAGGTGTGTATGAGAGGAACTGGGGTTCCTCCAGCTTAGTGTGAGCTCTGGCCTGGGAGGATCATGGACCGTTGGTAACTGTTTGGAGGGGCAGAAGGGTATTAGACACTATTTGTGTTTATGCCTGTGTCAGAAGAAGCCTGTCCCTTTTGTGGTCTAACGCCTGTCCCCACTTGTCTCTCCCTGCTCTGCTCAGGGTGCAATCTCAGAGAAGCTGACCTATTCGTGTTCGTACTGTGAAGCCGCCTTCACCTCCAAAACCCAGCTAGAAAAGCATCGGCTCTGGAATCACTTGGACCGGCCAGTGCCAACCAGCAAAGCAGAAAACAAAGTGCCGAAGGCCATTGGGAAGAGCAGCAGCAAGAAAAGGTACCAGGCTGTGGCTGGGCCGCGGGGTGGCTGCATAGGGACGGCTGGGAGAAGGGGAACGTGCCTGTCCCCATTCCCAGGATCCGGGCTGGTGAGGGGGGAGAGGTGTCAGGACGTTTGTCTAACAACCCCTCATTAAACAAGCCCTCTGTGCTTTGCCCTAGAGCTGCTGAGAGTTCAGCTTGCCCCACCATCCATCCCAAACAGGCAAAGACGGAAAAAACCGTGGCCCGGGACCATACCGAGAACGGCGAGTGCCTGACGGAGAGCCGGGAGAGCAAGGAGTTCCAGATCGCAGCGGCCGAGGCGATGGCAGCCGCCACCCCCACGGCCAAGTCCTCGAGCGGCAAGGATGCGGCGCAGCAGGGAGGCAGCCAGGCCTCGCTGCAGGAGGAAGACCCGGAGAGGATGAAGCACAGTAAGATTAGAGCCCAGGGCTACGCTGGTTCGGGAGCCTGGAGAGGGGCATCCCATGGGAAGGGAAGGGGCTCTGCTCCAGCCAACACCTCTGCGAGTGTCTCTCGGAGTATATCCAGGCTTTGTTTCAACATCCTGATAATTTGTCCACCCAGTGCTTGGATGCAGTGAGTTCCACTGAAAGTTAAAAACTCCCGGTTAAACACTTATTTCTTTAGGACCTATAGGGTTGAAAATGGATGGAATTCCCAGCAGTGTAGCAAGCTGCCATGTCAGCCCATCTGTCCTCACCAAGTGTGGCAGTTTAAACCAGGGTGGTTCTGACAAACCCCTTTTTGTGCAGTTTTGGGGCAGGGTTGGGAGGCTTGCTCTGTGTGTTACCCTCACGGGGCTGGCAGGCAGGGCCACTGTTGTCCCCGTCACAACGTGGCTTTGCACTGCTTGGAGCTCCAAAGGGAGCCAGCGCCAGCCACCTAGGCTGGCGAAACCTCACAACTTTTGGGGCTAGACAGAGCCACGACTTCCACCCATTGAATTAACCCTGGATACCGTTATTTTGCCTGTTTTTTTGGAGTGGGAAGCAGCGTCCTGTTACTGTTCAGTGGGGTGGCTGTTTCATGCAACAGCTCCTGTATTTCACAGTGGTAAAGGCCTCCTTGGAGTGATCCCCCTTGCCCTGGGACTGCTGAAGCCCCCTGGCAGTACAGTTATTTGACCAAATCTCTCTCTCTGTTTCTCTCTTTTGAGTCAGGAAGGAAACAGAAAACTCCTAAGAAGTTTACGGGGGAGCAGCCGTCCATATCGGGGACGTTTGGACTGAAAGGTAATATGGGGCTGATGCTGATCAGCTGTAGGGTTGTAGCTTCTCCCTGGGATGTTTCAGCGAAGCCCCTTCCCCAAAGGTCTCCCTGTAGTGGAGATAGATGCCTCAGAGCCTGGGGATGTCACACAGGAGAAGCTGGTGCCTTTGAGTATAGGAGTGTTTTAAAGTGAATGAAAGGCAGCAGGAGAGCCGGCACCAATACAGCCCCGTCTGCTCTGCTCGGGAGTTTGTTGCTGGGAAATGAGGGAAGAAAAGAAAGGACCTGGGAATGTCCAGCCTGTACCACAAGAGTAACGAACTGCTGACACAAGCGAGACATGAGAAACGTCTTGTCATCGTCCCACCAAGCTGGGATGTCACAGTATTTCCAATCATGTTGAGAAGGATTTCTGCTGCGTAGAAAGAGCGGGTGATGCATCCATCCCTCAGACTGGTCGCCCACATTTAGCAAAATGGATTCCAGGGGGAAGAGATGTGTTACCGGGATGTTTTCTGAGAGAAGGCTCAGGAGTTAGCTGCTTCAGCCTGACAAAGCAAGAGCGAGCGGGCCTGTGGTTATGCTCCATAAATAAACTCGGAAAGGAGGGAGGAGACCTGGGGCATATCTGGCACGAGAGCTGGATGCGGACTGGCTATGAAATGTGTTAAGTCAGGGAAATAAAAAGCAGGTTTCCAGGCACTGCAGGAGGCAGCGCCTTCCAGTACAAGAGGCACTCTGGGGAGAGGTACTAATGGCTTTGAAGGAATTAAACACTTACTGAAGAGCAGGCTGGATGTGTTCTTTGCGATTGCTTGTCCCCTGACTCCTGGGAAGCTGGAGGTTGTTTCCCTTCCCCACACAGGCACTGCCATAGACTGAAACATCTGCTGGGGGTTCCTCCAGAGCAAGCTGGTCCCCTCAGACCAGCAGGAACATCACTTTTATATGCTGAATTTGCTGTTCCAATTCTCCCTTTTAGTTTCGTGCAGAATGTCCTTTTGCCTCCTCCCCAGCTTGTCTTCCCCATAATCTGCCTTACTAGAAGCATCCTACCCTGCTTTGTCGTGGTGTTTTCGTAGTTCATAAACTGTTTGGGCTGAGGGAAGTGATTCTGTGTGTAAAACACCACAAGCTGTTATGTTGTTGCTTGTCATAATTATGGACCTGGTCCTACACATAAAACCTTGGCAAGACCTACAGCCAACTCAGTGTCCCTGGGATACAGCTGGAGATTTTTTTATCTGATAAATGCAAGTTGGTCTGATGGTATTAAAGTATTGAATAAAAGTCCCCTGTCCCTCCAGGTCTCGTCAAAGCAGAGGACAAGGCAAAAGCCCATCGAGCTAAGAAGCTGGAGGCAAACACCAACACAGAGGAGCTCAAAAAGAAACCTCTGGGAGCTGGTGTGAAGAAGGAAACTGTTGTGCATCTGCCGGCAGGTGAGGCTGGTGCAGGCTGAGCGCAGGCAGAGCGCAAGTAGAGTGCACGCAGTGGCTCAGGATGCAGCTCAGCTGCTCACCAGCTCAGTCCTGGGCTCTGCTCCAAGCCAGCTCAGTCCCCACCTTCACCCCGTGGTCCCCATCTTCACACCATGTCCCCACCTTTGCCCACAGCTCATGATCTGCGCACCCCTCTGAGCCCAGGGTGAGTTTTCTAGCAGATTTGCGAGCAGAAACAGCATAAAATCCAAGCACACGGCTCCTGCCCTTCCAAGGTTGTAGCCCAGATGTGGGAATGGCCACTGCTCCTATAACATTGGTGCAGCCACAAATGACATCCCAAAAGCATTTCTCTACCCTCGCTTCCCTGCCAGGGCAGACCGCTGCAAGTGTTGGCAGTCGATAGCCAAATCCTGGTTCCACTTGGCTTCAGTGTGACCGCAATTTGGGTCAGCGGCTGGGATGATGGCATTTTTCTATCATCATCTCCGTGAATGACACTGGTGCGTAACTCTGGGCATGATTATGTCCTCCCCAAGCTGCCAACGTGCAGCCTACACCCCAGCGCAGGGTGCTGGGAGCTGTGACAGCAGGAGGAACGCAGGATGTGCAAGATAAACACAGCTGCAATGCCCTGCACTGATTGCAAATTCAAATAAACGACTCTCTGATCTCACAGCCATGCAGAAGCATCCAAATAAACAGACTTGACGGGTTTTATTCAGACCAAGCTTCCCTTGGTGGAAGCCCAGTGCTGTTCTGCTAAGAACACGGTATGAACTCTGGACCTGGGAGCAGGTTTTGACCCCACGTATCTCTTATTTTGGGTGGTTTTTTTAAGGCGGTGACAGCCGTTCAAATAAACAGATGCCTGGGAGCCAGCACGCCCCTTACTGCCTGTGTGTCTGCTGGGAAGAGGAGTGCCAGGGAAGCTTTCCAGGCACATGTCCAGATGGAGCCAAGACGCTCACCTTTGTTTCGCTCCCGCTAATTGTTTTGTTTGGCAGGGGGAAGTTATTTCACGCAGGGCAAGATGAGATGGCTGAGGACATCATCATGTTTTAACTCCCAGTGTGCAGGATCCAGCAGGGTTGGAAAGATGAACCTTTTCCCCATGAAATGCCAGCAGGTCAGATAACTCCACATGAAGCGGCCCAGTGACCTGGTTTGCTCGAGCAGCAGCAGGAGCTGTGGGGCAGGCAGAGCTGCAAGTGCTGCATAGTTTGGTTTCTTTTTTTTAACATCAGGACTTTTCCTCACTTCAGTGCTTTTCAACGTAACAAATCAAGGAGTATGACAGGGCCGTTCTCTGCCGAGCAGCCCGCGCAGGCTGTGGTCTCTACACCAGTGTAATGCCTCTCCTCTCCCTCACCAGCAAACCCTGAGGACCAGTGGCAGCGGGAGATCAGTGAGAAGGGAGAAGTCTGCTGCCCAACCTGCAGCATTATCAGCAGGAAAACTGTTGTGGGGCTCAAAAAACATATGGACGTCTGCCAGAAGGTACGGGCTTGTCTTATTCAGTCATGTACATTGGATTTGGGTACCTAATACCCCACAATTCTGAATCCCTTTGTGGTCTGGGCCACTTCCCTCAGCGTCTCTAGCAGTCTTGGGTATTTCTAGTAGCTAAACAAATAGTTTTAAAGCTGAAGAGATCATTGGGGGCATCTCTAATCTGGGCTCCTCCGGAGTCCTGGCTGTGGGATTTCACTGTGTGCCATACTTTGCATCAGGCCAGATAAATTGTGGTTAATGAGAGCATGTCTCGGAGAGACACAGAGCTTGGATGTGCTCAGGCAGGCTGGCGGGATGCAGGAGTTCAGTAATGCGCAGTGAAAAATTGTCTCTCTGCCACGCTGCCACCCATCAGAGCATGGGATTACATCTCCATCCGTCACCTGGCACGGTGCAGAGCTGTCGCCACAGAAAGCCAATGTGGCATCAATGCCTCCTGCTTTGAAAATATGTGGCTTGGCTTTAATTCCACACTCATTTTCTATAAACGCCTCCTTAGCTTTTGCCTTGGTTTTTATACAGCGGTGGGAAGCTACTCTCCCTTTCAAACCACATACTACATCAATGCCGGGCAGAATCCTGCCTCCCCTGCCATCCTCCTGGCTCAGTGGATCTTGGCCATCGCTGCTCATCTCCTGTGCTCTGGAGCATCTCCCAGGCCAGGCCGGCTCCACGTGGGCTGCACGACCTGCTGAGTGGGACTCTGCCAGCTCCGGGCCTGTCTTCCCTGCTAGAAACAGGCCGGTGGATGTTCAGCAGAGTAATCAGGATTCCGGCCCTAGGAACGGGTGTCTTGTCACCCTTTTTGCGTGAGGCACGGTCCTTGCTTTGCAGCATCCTTGCCAGAGCAGCCTGTGACCAGAGGGGACAGTCCCCAAGCTCTAGGAGTGTGACCGCAGGTCCAGCTCTCAGCAGTTCATCTCCCAGATGAACCTCTCGTGTGTTTAGTGAGACTGCGCTGCTACAGGCACAGGGTTTCCCCACCAGAAGTGACGCTGGGGCGCAGGCACCCTCTCACCTTGCTCTCTGCTTTAATGACTGAAGTACTTCTTAGCTGGACAATGAGAAAAGAGTATGCAGGTTCCTGAAACTCTTGTGAAAAAAAGGAAATTGGTTTCTCTGTTCCTTGCTTGTCCCTGGGCAGTCTACTATGTTTCATTCAGCTTGGGAAAGGAAATAAGGGATGGGGATGGGCGCAGCATGCCTGAGGCAGAAGGAGATGAGGGCAGGTGTATCCTGCCAGCCTCCAGGTTAGGGCTTGTTGGAATATGGACACGGCATGTTCTTCAGTGTTAACCAGAGGAGGAAACCCCAAATTGGCATCTGATGAGTCAAGGAGCCTTTAGCATCCACCGTGTTAGGATCAAGCACTTGGGTCTGGAATAAGATCAACTGATGGGAGCACAGATACCAGTGAGTCACTCCCAGCTGGCTGCAGTGAATTTATTCCTCATTTCTCCAGAGCTCCAGGATGAGGAGGGAGGTGCAGCTCCATCTTCATTCCCTCTTCAGCTTCTAGTCCAGGTTTGATGGACGGGGAAGTGGTGAAGCTGGAGCAGGAACGGCCACAGCCATCCAGGCACTGGCTCCCTGTTGAGACACCCTGTCTCTTGGTGCCCAGAGAGTTCACCTCAGTCAATAAGTTCTGGTACCTGCCCCAGCAAAAGTCATGGTCTGTTTACTCACATTGCAAGTTCCCTTGTGTGCATTTAATGCATCTCTCCAGTTGCTCAGGAGACCAAGTCGGGTCGAACAGCAGAGCAACGTGAGGTGGGAAGTATTCCACTGTGATTGTGTCCAGCAGTGTCTTAATGTCAAACAGCCCAGGCACCCAGAAAGCGTTTTGTACACCAGCATCTGTCGTAGTTAATAGGGCTGCAGAGCACAGTCTCCTAACAGATTGGTAGATCAAAGCTGCTTCTCTTTCCTAACCCTTTAACAGGAAGACTAAGACACCAGGTCCAGATGTTTCCAGCCAGTGGGGCTTTAAATCTATATCCAAATTGGAATATTCTCCAAAAATAGAGGCATGTGGGTTTGATAACAGTATCCAGGACAAAAGAGAGAAAGCTCGGAGCTGTGGGCCGGGGTTGGGATGGGGACAGGAAAGCTGCAGTGCCTGCTGGGTCCCACTGCTGGGTCCTGGTGCAGCAGCAGCCGCTGGAAAAATGAACCGTGAACTGTGGCCTCCGTGGTGATTTCCCTCTAATTCCCTCAGCTGCAGGACGCCTTGAAGTGTCAGCACTGCAAAAAGCAGTTCAAGTCCAAAGCTGGGCTGAATTACCACACCATGGCTGAACACGTCAGCAAGGTAAGAGAGCTGGGCTGCTCTCATCCCACGCCTCCTTTCTCAATGCAGAAGACGAAGCAATTGTTTTCCTTTGTCTTTGTAAAGGAGGGATTCACAACACCGTCTTTGCAGCATTTCTCATACTGCTTAGTCAGGCGTAGCCTTCCCCCTTCCCTGCCCAGCAAAGCCGTTCCTTCCCGGGCAGCTGGACAGGCTCACGTTGATCATGGGGAGTAGAGGACTGGAAAAATAAAACAAGATTTCAAATGCTAGAACAAGGGAAGATTTAGTGAGGTGGATTTTGAGTGGCAAAGCTCTGCCTCCAAAACTGTGCTCACAAATCCGGGACTGATGGGTTCTGCCTCGCGTGAATCTCAAAATCCCATCTTTATCTCTCCACCATGTGTGTGAGGAGTAGCCACAAAATTTTTCATGAGTAAAATCTGGCAGGCACCGATTTAGATGCAATTCTTAAAAATCCAGTCGCACACATGTCCAAGACACCAGGGCAAGGCATAACCGCATTTCTACATGTCCCGTGCTTACCAGTTGTGACTTGTCTTATACCTGTTCATTAATCTCCTGCTCTTCAGTCTGGCTGGTGAATCCTCCGTCCAGGAGCTGCTCCTGGCTTTTCCGACAGGCCCTTTGGCTGCAAACACAGGAAAGGCACAAGCAGATCTGGCATGTAACGGCGAAGGCATTGGCATGTGGGAAAGTGGTGGGAGATCCAGCTCTCCTAAAGAGAGGTTCCCCCCAGCCAAGGGCAGAGCTTCACCAGCCACTGCTGGCACAGAGGACATGAGTAAATGGTTGACTCTGGTCGCTTCTGTTACTTCCTTGTTTCAAGCCTGTTCCTGTGGAAACCGCTGGACTTGGTGAACAGGAGGAGCGGGAAAGGCTGAGGAAAGTGCTAAAGCAGATGGGAAAACTGAAATGCCCCAACGAGGTACGAGAACAATTCCTGTTCCTCGTTCTGTGGGAAGGTGGAAGGAGCAAGTCCCGATGCAGAGGGGGACATGCGCTCTCCGGGCATCCCATGGCATATTCTCAACCCTTCCACCTTAGATCAGCCATCCCAGTCCCTGTCCCCATCCCCGTGGCCCCGTGTGCCCAGCAATGGGCCGTCCTGCAGGAGGGTGGGCACAGGACGGGGCACGGCCAGCGCTGTCCTGAGCACAGTGCAAAACTAAACTAAATGGCACCAAAAAATGGCCGTGAGCCAGTGGCAGACAAGTCATGAACAGGTAACAGGGGCCTGTGGCAGAGGTTTGTCCCCATGGATGCTTTGCTTTCCATGCAAGCAGTGCCTCCCCACCACCATCCCCTCCTGCTGCCTGCGGTGTGTCTGTCCGGAGGGCTCTGTCCGTGTGTCAGGGTGGGTAGTGCCGGGGACAGGGGCTGTTTCCCCCCATCTCACCATGGCCCTGTCATGCCTGTGTGCGGTTCTTCGGGGGAGCGATCACCCGACAGTTCCCATCGCTCAGAGGGGACGGCTTAGTAGAGGGGGGTCTTCAGGATATGCTGCTCCCCGGAGCGATGTCACCCAACCATTTCAACGCGGGCACACCAAGCACCGGCCTTCCCTCACACTCCCCTTCCCTCCATCTCTGCAGGGCTGCGTGGCCAACTTCTCCAGCCTGATGGGCTACCAGTACCACCAGAAGCGCTGTGGGAAGCAGCTCCCCGAGGCCGACAAGCCCGTCTTCAGCTGTCCACACTGCAGCAAGAAGTACAAATCCAAGGCCGGCCACGACTACCACATGCGGTCAGAACACGCGGCCCCGGTGAGCCCCCCAGCCACCCCTGCAGCCCCAGGAGCGGGGCCAGCCCCCCCCGGCAGTGACTGCAGAGCTGCGGAGCCGGTGGGCAGGACAGAGCCGAGCAAGGCAGGTGCAGACATCGGACCGATGTTATTTTCTCCCTCACATCACACTTGTGTTGTATGATGCGGTGCTGGGAGTGGGATGGGCTGCAGCCCCCTCTGGAAAATGCGGAGCTGCATTTGTGCGGTCAGCAGTGTTCCCCTTGCTAGTGCCTGTGGGTCTGTGCTCCAGCCCACCCCACATCTGTGCTCTGCTGGGAAAAAAAACATTGCTCAGGCTGCTCGCCAGCACTGGGGTGGCAGGATCCGTCCCTGGGGAGCATCCTTTTCTGTTCTGTTGAGCCCTACTGACAGTGCATCTGACGCTAATCCCTCTCTAACTCTAAAAAGCAGAGACGTTTATACGTGGAGGAGCGCAGAAGGATGCAATCGGTGTAATGCACGGCTGTCTGCGGGGCTGGGGAATCCGAGGGTGCTCCTTCGTTCCCCTGCTTGGGGACACAAAGTAGATGTGCAAACACAGAACCCAAACCCCAGCATCCCTGTCCTGGGATGGAGAGCTCAACTCCCCCCCTCATCATGCCCTTCCTAACTCTGTCTCTCTTGCAGCCTCCGGAGGAGCCAGAGGTGAAGCCAGAGCCTGGCCCCGTAGAAGATTTTGAAAGGACCCCGAGCGGCCGCATCCGTCGGACGTCGGCCCAAGTAGCCGTTTTCCACCTTCAGGAAATAGCAGAGGATGAGCTGGCCAAGGACTGGACCAAGCGGAGGATGAAGGACGATCTGGTGCCTGAAACGAAGCGGGTGAGAAGCTTTTATTTCTCTTTTTTTTTGTTGTTGCAAAATTTTTATTTCCCCAGTGCGTGGTAGTGGTGGTTTCCAGATGACTTCAGCTGCAATGCATTTATAACGTAAAAAAAAATCAAGCCCAAAGTAGCTGTTTCATTTCAAATACTGTGGGAAGAGAGGTGTGGTGCTCTCTTCTCCCTCTTCCCGCCTCAGCTGTTGCATTCCTCTGTTCTTGAATCGCTCCCCTTACTTGTGACTTTGGGTATTTTCTGTTTGATTTGAGGGGGCAGCCAGGGCTCCCAGGTGTGAACAAGGGACCCACATACAACCTGATGTACAAAAGCAGTGGGAAGGTCTCAGCCACTGGCATAGCTGCTCCATGAAATGCTGTTTGTGGTGGTGTCGGAGACATTTCTTGTGTTCGGAGTCTAATTGTTTACGTTTAATTGAGCCCTATAGTGGTGCTAAGAAACCAAGAGAATTGCTGCGAGCTTGGCAGGAACAGGTTTGCGTTGGAGATGAGCAGAGGGGGAGTTGGACCAGCTCCCAGGTGGCAAAACAAGGCTCTTGTTCTGGAGGACAGGGACCTCGGGCTGCTGTCCCCGGCTGTGTGGGCCGTGTGTCACAGGGGGATTTTTTTTTTGGAGGAGGAGGAGGTCAGTGCAGTGGGCGAATGCAGCTGTAGCTGCGGGCACGTCTTGCTGTGACTGTCACGTTCCCTTGACAACACTCTCAAATATAGTCTGCTCAGTCTAGGATGTTTTTTCTTGACGAGCGGTGCTGGTGGGAGGCAGGTTCTGCCCAGGGAGGCTGCTGGGAGCTTGTTGATCTCAGCACGCTCTGCTCACCTTGCGTCGCTCAGGGCTGGTCAGCCTTGACAAGTTGCGTCAGTTCAGGGTGTGGAAAAAACCTCCAGACTGCAAGTGCCCAGTTTGAACCTGTTACAGCCCCAAAAAAGCCCTTTCCTCAGACCTGGCTGCAGCTGCGCTCCAGGACGGGTTCAGCCCCAGGCAGCGTGGGAGGCTCGGAGGAGCGGGCAGTGTCCCCATGTCCCCATGTGTGGTGGCCGTCCCTCTGAGGGACCTGACAACCTGGAGCAGCAGAAGGACGAACACCGGAGAACCGTGACTGGGGCGGTGGGACTGGTGATTCCCAGAAGAGCTGCAGAGAGGTGGGGTGTTGGGGACAGATCACGGCTGCTCCTGCAGCGGCTCAGCAAGACCTGGGGATTCCCGGTGTTCCGGAGGGACAGATGCTTCCCAGCTCCCGTCTGTGACCAGTGACAGCTGGGTGCACCCAGACCTGCTGCAGCACAGGACCCATTTGTCCCTGAGCTTTCCAGTTGCCCACCACAGCCCCACCACTCAACGTGGACTTCAAGGGAGCTGATGAAGAAATCCACCCCTCCTCTCCATCACTTCCCCACAAGCAGACAAGCAGCTCCTCGGCAAGCCCATAGGATCCGGGGCTGCACGGCCCTGCTGCGGCCCCCGCGCCCTGTCCTGCCCTCAGGGCCACATGGCAGCCGGTCCCAGCCAGAGAGGGACGTTGGGGTCAGACCCTGTTGGTGGCCCACAGTGGGATGCGTTTGCCTTTTCCCGGGAGGACGGATTCTTTCGCACCAAAGCAATGGCATTAGAATAAACGATTGCTGCACGATCCTAGGCCTTCATTCTGCGCTTAACCAAATCCAGCATTTCTAAATATACACTGGAGTCTTATTTTCTCGCTCCGATCTTTATTTGCCTCTGGATAAGCTGAAACAGATGGGGTGTTTCACAACGGCCGCTTGCTGGGGATGTCAGATGGGGAAGGGCACATCCCTGCTGCTTTTCTGGGAAAAATCCCCTTTCCAGAAGCTCTCTGAAGATGATGCTGCTCCTCTGACATTCCTCTGGCCATCGCCAGCCTGTGAGCAGCAGCGAGAAGCCCACAGGTTCCCAGCTCAGCGGTGGGCTCTAGGGTCAGGGGGATGATGCCCTTACCCCTTTTGGAGGCTAGACTGAGGGAAACAGCCTTCTTGAGCAGAGGGAGAGGTGTGTAAGAGGCGAGAGGAGAGAAAACACCACGGAAATCCCACAGTTCCGTGGTGTGATGCTTTCCCTGTAGAGCTTGAGGTGATGGAGCTTGTTCCAAGGTGCTGCTGGAGGATGTGGTGGGCTCCTGCATCCCAGGCAGTCCCTATGCCGTGCAGGGAGAGGGGCAGAGCTCCTTCGTGGGGTACGGGAGCCCACTCCTCACTCCCCAAAGCTTGGGGTTGGGGTGTTACAGCCCCACTGAGGCTGAACATCCCCTCGGAGCCTGGGGGTCCGGAGCCAAGGGCTGCCCTAGGCTGGGCATAAAAGGGAAAAAAAAACCCCATCCTGGAGCCAGGACAAATTCCAGAGCAGAAGAGCCTGGCTTGGGTTTGTCCCCCCAAAGCAATGGCCTTGCAATCCAGGCAGGAGCCGCGCTGAGCCCTGCGGGTTCACGTCACCAATGGGCCAAATGGGATCCCAGCTCCCGCTGCGCACCCAGCGGGACTCACTCCATCCCTCCTCCTGTTGCTGGGCAGTGCCCTGACCCCGCTGCCCGCAGCCCCTGGCTGTGTTTTGGCTTCACCTCCTGGCCGGCATCAGCCGCAGTTCCGTTGGGGCGATGACAGAGCAGCACTGGGCACCTCGGCGGGGCTTCCAGGGGAGCTTGTTGGCCGGGGCCGAGGCAGCAGGCATGGTTCTGATTTACCGCGATGTATTTTGGGGAAGGGGAGAGCTGTCTAGGGAGCAGAGAGGATTGAAATATGAAAGTTAATTAAATAAAACTGCCAGTCAAAGAAAACAAGCCTTCCCAGCCCAGCATCCTTCAACTGTTCAGAAGAGATGGGCTGCGGCCAAAACCCAGTTGTAGTCATTTAATGATTTGGCCATAAAGATTTTCACTTACAGGCTGTTTGAGGAAAATAAATGGAAAAAAATAAAATAAAATATTCCATGCCTGGGGCTCTCTCTTAATAGAGACATAAAGATGACTTTGACATTCCCAGAACCGCAGCACCCTGGGCAGACATGGGGTTTGTGTGTTATTGTGCAGGAGGAGGGATGTTTCTCCGGAGTGGGAAGCCAGAGCAGCAGAGTCCCCATCTCTGAACATCCCCCCCGTCTCCTCCCTGGGGACACACCGAGGGAGATGATGTTGCTTGGGCTGCACGCGGTTACCGTTAATGTTCGTTCATGCATGAGGTTGATTGGTTTTTAATTAAGGAGGCCGTTTGGCATCCCTGGCTCTCAGTATCAATGAGAAAAAGGGACCCTGTGTTCTCTCCCGGAGGTGGCATTGCCTTCTCCAGGCTGGATGCACCATCCCAGCACTTCAAAGGGCTCCGCTGGCATCTCCATCGGCCGCCAAGCACAACAAATAGCTGCACGCTGGGGCTCAGGGGATTTTCCACATCCGTCCGTACCAGCGCTGGCAGCGCCGTTTCGCAAGGCCCTTTACCCCTTGCGCAGAGCCTGGGCTCCCGTCTCCTCTGGCCACAGGGGCCGCCGGGGCTTGTGGATCTCTTAAATTTGGGTGGAAACGAGCCATCGCTGTCTGAGCCCTCGGTGGGAGCTCCCCTTTGCAGGGGGGTTTTGTGGGAGCCGGACAAAGGCAAATCCACAGCTTTGTCAGCATGTTCAGGAAAAGTCACAGCTGGAAAAGAAACCCGGCCAGCTGCCTCCCCGCCGTGTCGGAACCGCCAGCTCCGGGTCCTGGGGACATGTTTCGAAATCAGGACTTGGTTTTGCACCTCTGTGCGTTCTCCCTGGCCAGCGCGGATGCATCGATGCTCGGGGGTGCCCACGGAGAGCGGCACGTGTTGGGGTACCCGTGCCTGTACTGTGCCCTGTGCTCAGGGCAAATCTGGGGCTTGGGACCCAAAGAACATCCACAGGTCCCAGCAGAGCTCACTGAGTCGAGCTCGTAGTTGTGCCGAGGTGGTCGTGGGCAGAGTAGCCCTGTGTCCCCTGCAGCCCTCGGTGACAGGCAGGGACAGGTAGTGCTGGGGGGGACAGAGACGCTGCAGCTGCTTTTGCTTGTGCTGAACATGCAGAAATGGAGTTGGGCAGGCCGAGCCTCTATGCTAAACCTCAAAGTAGCTAATAAAGCGGTAATTAAAAGCACTTGGAAGGAGTAGCCCTGCCAGGAGGAGAGGCAGAGACATAAGAGCCTTTCATTGTTCAGCGAGTTGTGCCCGCTCACGGTGGACGGCAGCCACGGAGCCTCTTGGCATCCGTCCCCTCTGCCCGGCGTGCCGGGTTGTTTGTTCTCCCGGTTATGAAACGTGGCAGAAGGGCCACGGTGACACAATGCACCGAAAACGCCGGGTCCAGGCCTGGCCCTGCCATGGGGCACAGACCAGGGAACGTCCCCTCTCCTGATTGCCAGTGCGTCCCGCTGTCACCTCCTGGTGGCACAGCAGCAGGACCAGCCACCCCCCTACTGTGTCATGCCTGGGGGTGGGGGCATCTCCAGGAGAAGCCTCCCAACTAGTTTTCAGCTCCGATTCACTTCTCCAGGGTGGGGGGAACAAGACCCACCAAGGCCCGGACTGGTGTGTGCCGCTCTGCTAATCGTCTTCTATTGTTTGCAGCTCAATTACACCCGACCGGGGCTTCCAAAGCTCAATCCGAGGCTGCTGGAAAACTGGAAGAACGAAGTGAAGGAGAAGGGCCACATCAATTGTCCCAACAACGTAAGGACCGTCTCTTTTTTTTCTCCGGGACTACTGGTCTCAGTCTGCAGGAGGAGGAGGGAGTTTTTAGGGCAGAAATCCCCCCAAACCTTGTTCTCGTTGTGCCCAGGATGAAGCCGGCAGTGCTGTTCAGACCCTTGTTTCACCTCCTCTCCCTGGGGTTGCTGCCGTGCCTGGTTGAAGCGTGTCCCACCTTTGGGACCCTCCTGCTGTGCTCAAGCCACCAGGCCTGGGGACCGGGCCACCCTCTCCCCAGGTGCCCCCGGGCTGACAGTTCAGCGTAGCCCAGTTCAGGCTCAGGAGCTGCTTTTGGGAAGCTCCTGAGATCCAGACGTGGCGAAGGCTGCACGGCCTGTGCTCCAGAGCCTTTTTATGCAGAGAACCTGCTTTTCCCAGCGCAAAGCCGAGTCTGGTTTTAAGCCATTCTTTTTAAAGCCCTGGGACAGGCAGAAACCTCGGGGACATTGTGTGTGCTTCATCTCGCAGCCTTGGCCCGAGCTGGCGGGAGGTGAACTCCACCCTCATGCTGGGCCCTTGATTTATGGTCTGAAACAAAGCCTTGCTGATGGGAGTCTTGAGCGGGGCTGTTAGCCTGAGGCCAGGGCAGACGCGCTGGCTAATTAATGTCATACACAGGCACTTTGAAAAGATGTTGCTCAGAAACTGGCCATGCTGCTGCCCGGGTGATTTCTCTTCTCTGTTAAGCATCTGTTGTGGCTCCAAGAACTCCTGTAGCCCAGCGGGACCTCCCGACTCCTCACAAATGTACATTTTCCACCGAGACGTTGAGGGGAGACGTTTTTCAGCCGGTTGCAGAGGGAGGTGGCCACATGACTCCCATTAGCGCTAATAGGAAACGTGTGACCGGAGCCCTCGGCGGCTCGTAGAGCATTAACCTCACGCTGCTTTGCTGGGACCGGTGGCCTTGCTGGCGCAAGGGGCTCCTGGCCCCAGCACAGAGGAAGAGGAGGGAGGATCGTGGCAAACCCCACTTTGTTTCTTCCCACAGTGCTGTGAAGCCATTTACTCCAGCGTCTCGGGGTTGAAAGCTCACCTGGCCAACTGCAACAAGGTAGGTCCCTCCTTTTACAACCTTCAGCTCCAAGGTGGGGTTAGGTTTTGGTTTTCTCTCCTCCCTGGATTGTTAGGAAGCAACAGGCCAAGGGACACCAGCATGGGTTAACGGATCATGACACTGGGAGGAATGGCAGAGCCATCAAGTTGTCACTGCTCAGCCCGTTGTCACACCATCCCCGTCTGGCCGCTTGCCCTCAGCACCGTCCTCTTGGGCAGGACCAAACCCACAGCTGTGGGCAGCCAAAGGCAGAGGGGCTTGAGCTGGGCGGATGTGATGTTGGGGATTTAGCGACTGCCCCAGCCTTGGAGGAAAGGTCTTGCACCCCAAGGGCCCAGACCTCACACACACCATGTGCCTCGGGGACGGGGACAGAGGGACAGCAGGAGCGAGTCCTCCTGCCCCACATCCTCCCACCTTGGCATCCCCATCCTGCAGCAGCCCCTGCCCAGCTTGGCTTCTGCATATTCACAAGCCCTTGGCTACCAAGCATGGCCAGCACCTTGCACACAGCCGCTCAGAGCCAGGAGCTGGGCATTGGAGGCTGAACGTTCCCCGAGGCAGGTGGGGATGCGGAACCTTCCTCCATCAATCTGGGCAGCCCAGCAGCTTCCTCAGCCAGAGGGATGCTGGTGCAGAACTCCTGGGCCTGGAGCTGGGGCTGGAAGAGGCGGCCGGTCCATGCAGAGACCCGTGACGTCTCAACAGAGCAGCGCTGCCGGCTGCAGTGAGCCCCGGTGGCCTTCGGCCGCCACAGGGGATGGAGCTCAGCGTAGGTCCCTCAGTTGGAACTGAGTAAGAGCTGGGAAAGCTTTATACTCTGAAACATTTCCAGCTGCAGCTTCCATTGAATGGAGCTTCCAGGAGGCAGCTCCAATACATACCCCATGGTTATTAAAAACACAAACTCCCGTGCTCCTCCAACATGAGCTGGAACATCAACCCCTAATGAGATCATTTAGAAAATGTGCTGCAGAGATCCGGCAGAAGAAGCTGGATTTATGCAGGATAAAAGTGCAAACACAGGAGACAGGGGCAGTTCCTTCGCTAGCCTGCAGCACCGTCTCCCAGAGAAAATGGAGCCGTTTTCTGGCTGGTGTTGTGCACAGAAAACAGCTGAGGGTTTGCACAAGCGTTTTCTTTAACCGTAGAGCTGCACCCTCAGGTCTGGCAAGTGCAGTATAGTGTTGGGGGTCAGCGCTGGGGGAATTTGCTGCTTCACGTACCCCCCACGCTGCCATCAGCAGGACTCATGCCTTTACAGAGGGTTTAATTTCGCAATGGATACATGCGTCACCAAATAGGCCGTAAATCACACAGCCCCTCCAGAGCGGGCCTGTGATTTCTGCTGTAAAATCCTGCGGAACTGGTGGAAACACATCAAGCTTTACTGAGAGCGGAGGATGCTCCCAGGCAGACCCCCTTCCTCAGCGGGGATTGATGCACCAAGATGATTTTTGCATGGGGATTTCTGAAGCCACATCCTGCCTGTCCCCACAGCGAACGACCTGTCTAATGACTTACGGCATGGAGCCAGCTATGGAGAAATTCCCAGGGAGCAGATCTATCGCCTGGCCCATCCATAAACCCTTTGTCAATAGAGAGCACGTTATCTCCCGTGGGCCGTGAACTGCGGCAGAGCCAGGACATCAGTCATCCCCACAAGGCCCCTGGTGACAGAAATCCAGCAGTCGCTGTGTCTCTTTGACAGCATAAAAGGAAAATTAGGTGAATCTGTTGGACATAAATTAGCTGGTGGTTCAGTCCCAGGAGGTCACAGATCTGCTGACAGTGAGGAAATGGGGCGATCAGCCCCGTCAGCGTCCTGCACCCCCGGGGACACACACGGTGTCAGTGGTAACGAAACAGCCAGTGTTGGGGACGCACAGGCAGCAAAGCCTGTCACTTGCTGCCCTCCCAGCTCGTGGAACCCTTTGATGCTGCAGCGGCACAGGTCAAAATTCAGAGCAGAAGATGTGGTTGTGAGCTCCTGGACTGGAACCGAGGGCTGGCAGAGGTCTGGTGGTTTAGAAATGAGCATTAATTTTTGGTCGCTTCAAGGTTCAGGCATTAACCTCCCTTCACAGGGCGGGAGCAGGGTGGAGGCAGCATTTTTGGCTCTGCTTGGGGCTGCAGGAGGATGCTCTTGTCTTGCAGGGGGACCACTCAGTGGGCAAGTACCGCTGCCTCCTGTGCCAGAAGGAGTTCAGCTCTGAAAGCGGTGTCAAGTACCACATCATCAAGGCTCACTCGGAGGTAAGGACACGGTGGGGCTGGTCCAGGCTGGTTCCTGCTCCGATGTGCCCGTCCTGGGGCTGTGAGGAGCGGCCGAGGGACCGGGGGGGTTCAGCCTGGAGAACAGGAGGTGAGGGCAGACCTCCTTGCTCTCTGCAACTGCCTGAAAGGAGCTTGGAGCCAGGGGGAGTTGGGCTCTGCTCCCAAGGAACAAGTGCCAGGATGAGAGGAAACGGCCTCAAGTTGTGCCAGGGGAGGCTGAGGTTGGATCTTGGGAACAATTTCTCCCCCAAAGGGCTGTCGGGCACTGGAACAGGCTGCCCAGGGCAGTGGTGGAGTCACCGTCCCTGGAGGGGTTGGACAGATGGAGATGAGGTTCTCAGGGACACGGGTCAGTGCCAGGGCTGTGGGAACGGTTGGACTCCATGATCTTAAAAGTCTTTTTCAGCCAAAACGATTCTATGATTCTACAATCCATCCATCTGCCAAGAGCAGAGCACAGAGCTCCCAGCAGCATCAGCAATGCTGTGACACACTGGGGTGGCCTCCCTGTCCTTCTTTGAGTCCCCAATGCCCCCAGGCAGTGGCAGCTGCTCAGTTTGACCAGTTTGTCCTCAGGGAGGTGATGCTGACAGGGCACAGCGGGGTCCAGGCTTGGGCTTGGGTTGTGTGTGTTGGTGTCGGTGCCCGGCCCCAAGATGGTCACTAACCCCCATGTCACCCCGTGGACACAGAACTGGTTCCGAACCTCTGCAGAGGCCAGCCGGAAAAAGAAAAGCAGGGAACAGCTTTCTTCCAGCAAAGAGGAGAAAAAGAAAAGCACAAGCGGGAAGAAAAGAGGGAGGAAACCCAAGGAGAGGCCTCCAGAAGTGTCCCTGAAGGGCAGAGAGAGTGTGGCCACAAAGACTAATCACAAGAAAACGCTTGAGCACTGGGAAGGCTCCCGAGGCAGCCCTGACGGGGACGAGCATGTCCCCAAACCCCCGAGCCAGCGGAAGGGGGGAGCCAGCAAGATGCCCGAGAAATGAGCAGCTCAGAGACTCGTCTCCGAGGATTCGTTTACAGCCCAGGGTAACAGGGTGGGGGTCTCTCCCAGTTTTCTGTCCCCACCTCGTCCCACCTCTCCCCCTCCACCCTCCACTCACCCCCTTTTTACAAAAAAAAAAAAAAAAAAGAAAAAAAGAAAGAGACAGAAAATACCAATTAATTAACCACTTTAAACAAGTTACGGACCTTGTTTCACACTGGAAAACAAACAGGATCGAGCAAGCTGGGCCGTTCTCCACCCCCTGCCCATGTACATACCCCCTACCCGCGCCCTCCCAGCCCGTGACTCCCCTTGTCCCTCCCTGCGCCAAACTGGGGACGCTTGAGCAAAAGAAAAGTGCAATAGCAGCGGGACCCCCTCAGATGGGGCCTCCCGGCCCGCCCGGCAGCACCTGGCGGGTCCAGCACCCGCGTCCCTGCGCCTGGGGGGACGGTTCCAAAGATGTTGGAGGGGGACGGCAGCGGGGGATCTGGTTGTGTTTTCCCTGCAGTCTTGGGCTGAGAGGGACCGTATTTAGGCTCTGCGGTGGTCGTGGCCATGGTTTGTCCAGCAGCGCGAGGGACGAGCAAGGAGCGGGGCTGGGGGCGGCTGCGAGAGGCGGGGCGGGAGCTGGGAGCACCCCTGGAAGTCAATGGGAGAGGTGGGGGGGTCAGGTTGGAGGTTTAACCGAAAGCTGTGGGAATGCCAGGAGCGCCAGGAGCATCGCGGTGAGACCGCGGGGTGATGGGGGAAGCTGTGCCCTGCTGCTCAGGTTGGCTTTGCAAACATAGCTGGATGCGATGGCAGCGCTGTGGTGGCATCATCGTGGTGGCATCGCCACAGTGGCAGTGCCAGGGTCAGGGTGAGCTGACAGAAAGGGCGATTCAGGGTCCCCATCGCGCTCCATCCCAAAGGTGCCAGTTGCCCAGGAAGGACAAACAGGGTTTCAATCCCCCCGGCTGTGGGAGGGGACAGGGGGGCAGCATCAAGTGACAATCACGGTCCTGCTTTTGGGCACGTTGCACCCGCTTTGTCTCTCTGGGCTGGGACCCCCCCATGTGCACCCAAGCCCTCCCTGGCCATCGTCCTGGGGGATGGGACCCCCAGGGTGTGCTGGCCCTTCGTTGTTCCCCTTCCCCAGTTTCTGTCCGTGTCTGTACTAAATATCCTCACACCTCGCTCCAGCTGGAGGGAACCGTCCCCAGACCAGGATGCGTCTGTCCCCAGACAAAAACCAGGCTACCTCGGTCCTTGGGAAACAGGCACATTTTCTCTCGGTAACAGAAAAACATAATTTGATTTTTTTTTCCCCTATGCAGAGCCAGGAAGGCAGTGTCGAGGGGGGGAGGAGAAGCTTCTGCTTTTACTTTAGTCGATTAAAACCTCAACCCTCGGTTTCCTTCACTGCTCTTCACCCACCAGAGGCTCAGTATTGTTTCCTTGCTCCGAGGAGCCGCTCACTGACAATTAACGTCGTTGCCCATGGGCAGGTCATTACGGCCGGGGGTGCAGGGGGGTATGGCCATGGCTGATGCTGGGGCAGCTTCTCGGGGGGAGCCGATGCCGTGGCCACCACCTGCATCAACCCGCGAGCAGGACCTGTGTCTGTGGGCGAGGGAACCTGCCTGAGTGCTGCAATTAATGAGAAAGCTTGATTAGCCACTGCGGCTCAGCCCGTTTGCCACTTGCGCTTCATCCGATCTTTGTTTTGATGGTGTTGGGGGTACCGGTGCTGCCTCCCCATCAGGAGCCGTAGGACCCGCACTCCCTGAGCTGTCTCGGTCTTTGTCACAAGGAGGACATGGGGACACTGTCAGGGGTCAGGAAGGGGGAGCGGGCAGAGCTGGGGACCTGGCGCAGGGTTTGGCACTGAAATCTCTGCGAAGGGGTGGAGGGAGCCGCTGGATCCCAAAATCTCACCCCGCCACGGGGGAAAGGCCTCGGCAAAGCTCCCAGCCCGGGGAGGGGGGACCCGGGTGGCCCTGGCTGCTGGTTTGGATGTTAATTGGCTTCTCATTGATTAAATTAACAGGTGGCTCTTTGTGAAGGTGAGACCTGGTGCAGGAGCTCGGCCAGGAGCTGTTTGGGGAGGGGGAGACCTGGGGAAGGGCAGTTTTGGGGGGTCCGGGTTGAACCCCGTCCTGCTGCCTCGGTAACGAATGTCCCCAAACGAGCGAGGGGCTGGAGCGGGAACAGCCGCGGTGGCCTCGAGGGGGTGACACCATCCCAGAGGGGACTCTGGGGACAGTCTGGGGTCTCAGGGCAGGCGATGGGCTCAGGGCGGTGGGGATGGTGGTCCCAGTGCTGGGACTGTCCCTGTCACCCCCACAGCTGGAGGAGCTCGTGACGGCAGCGCCTCAGCGTCCTGTCCCCTTCTGTCCCCTCGTCCCCGGGATTTGGAGACACTCAGGTCTGGCAGTGCGGGCAGGAACCCCTCACGGTGACCGCGGTGTGCTGGCGAGGTTGGCTGTGCTGCGCCGGGGCTGTCACCCTCGCGGTCACGGTCACCGTCACTCACCGATGGAGCTGCCCCATCCCAAAGCATCGCCCATGAACGTTGGGAGCGTTTTGTTCTTTTCTTTCTCTCCTGGTGCCACCCGTCCCACGGCATATCTGAATGTTTCTCGTCAATGCCAGTTATTAGTGCATAAGTGTATTTTGGGGAAAAAAAGAAAACGGAAAAAAAAAAAAAAGAATTTTCAATTTATCACTTGTAACCATATATATAAATATATAAATATATATATTAAAAAGTGTTTATTTGCAAAAAATAAACTGTTTTAACAGTAAACTATCTTATAATAAACTCCCGATTTGTGACGATCTGTTCTTTTTGTTAATCATTGACAAGTCCTCAGTTGGAGAGTACTGTAACGGCAGCTCTGAACAGCCGAGCGCCGCGGAGGGGTAACTCGATGTACTGTATGTATTGAAAACAGCTGTATCGAATAAATGTTTATTGATTTTTTATTATTACTATGATCATCGTTATTTTGCAGTGCGGTGGGAGGGTGGGATGCAGGACAGGCTGGGTTTGTGCGTCCTCCCTTGTCAAAGGCTGGTGGGGGCTGAGGAGACATCCCAGGGGGGACCCGGCTTTGTGCTGGGGATGGAGCTCGTGAGCTTCACCCCAAAACCGGGGTGGGAGGCCAGGATAAAAACCCCCAGTGCCCACAGCCCAGTGCCCCCGTCCTGCAGCAAAAATCCCCCACATTCGCCTGTCTCCCAGCACCAGGGGCCACATCCAGCTGAGGACCTTCTCCCTGGGGGCTCTGCGGGACCCCCCTGGCTGCCCCAGCGTGGGAATAAATCCGCTGCCGCTTCCTGATGTGTTTTTTGGCAGGGAACCCAAACAAGCAGCAGATTTATCCACTCGCCCGCTCCTGACCGTTAACCCTGCGTTTCCCCACGGGCAGCTCGGCTCCCCAGGCTGTGATGGGGACCCTGGGAGCCGCGCCTGCCCTGGCCCCCCCAAATGTGGCACTGCAAATGTCAACCCAGGGGGCACCGGGTGTGAGAAGGAAGGTGATGCTGAGCAGAACCGGATCCCCGCCAGTGCTGTCCTGGAGCCCCCACAGGGCCGGGGTCCCCCCCAGCCTCCGACTGACCATTTCAGAGCCTGCGGGTCCCCAAATCCCCCCATCCCCGGCTCTGTGTCAGCTGCGGGTGGGGGTGCTGTGTGTGGCACCCTCGGCTGCTGGGGGGGGTGCTCCTGTGCGGCTGCCCCACAGCACCCACCGTGCCCCAGAGCACCCACACATACCCCGTGGCACCCACCCCAACACAAAGCACCCACCTACGCCCCCAGCACCCACCTGCACCCCATAGCACCCACATACACTCCCAGCACTCAGCTGCACCCCACAGCATCCATCTGCACCCCACAGCACCCCCCTGCACCCCCATATACCCCCCGGCATATGGAATAATTTAATTTATGTTGTGATTTTCTTACAAATAATAACACTGATGGAGTAAACAGTGATTTCATTGGGGCCACAACTTTGCCATTTTGACCAATTTTTGCATCTAAGTAAAACATTATCATTCAGCTTGAATAGTGATGGACAATTTAAAGAGGAGAGAATTGCCCGTGGTTCCAGCTGAGAGGCAGAAAAATCCCCAGGTCTTTCCAAAGCCTCCTCTCCCGTTACAGGTCATGTCAGAAAGCCGCAGTTCCTCTATAGAGCTGAGCTTTATATAGGGGTAGAGAGTACCCATCTCCTGATTTTTCCAATTCCTGTTTATAAATGTGTGCAGAAATTGCACAAGCTGGCTTGGGGAATGTCTGAAGAGCTGATGCACAGAGAAGTTTTTCCTACTGTGCAGGTTTTTTTCTGTATGAACCTGTCAAAGCTGAAAGAAATTCCAGGAAAATAAATTCCTTTGTCTCAAGAATTATAACCCAGGAGCTTAACTTCTGCAAATATGAGTTTGGAAGTCATATTGCAGGCCATACAGGTGGGAAAGTGACCTGGTTTTAATATTCTTATTTATTGGTTCTTTTCTGTGTGATACAGTAAAATGCACCCCCCAGCACCCCCATACACCCCTCAGCACCCACCTGCACCCCCAGCACCCATGTGCACCCCACAACACCCACCCGTGCCCACAGCACCCATCTGCCCCCCACTGCACCTACCTACCCCCCAGAGCATCCCCCCCACCCCACAGCACCCACCCAAATACAAAGCACGCCCAGCACCCTCCTGCACCCCACAGCACCCCCATCCACCCCCCAGCACCCCCATCCACCCCCAGCACCCTCCTGCACCCCACAGCACCCCCATCCACCCCCCAGCACCCCCATACACCCCCAGCACCCTCCTCCACCCCCCAGCACCCCCATCCACCCCCCAGCACCCCCATCCACCCCCAGCACCCTCCTGCACCCCACAGCACCCCCATACACCCCCATCCACCCCCAGCACCCCCATCCACCCCCCAGCACCCCCATCCACCCCCAGCACCCTCCTGCACCCCACAGCACCCCCATCCACCCCCCAGCACCCCCATACACCCCCAGCACCCTCCTCCACCCCCCAGCACCCCCATCCACCCCCCAGCACCCCCATCCACCCCCAGCACCCTCCTGCACCCCACAGCACCCCCATACACCCCCATCCACCCCCAGCACCCCCATCCACCCCCCAGCACCCCCATCCACCCCAGCACCCCCATCCACCCCCCAGCACCCCCATCCACCCCAGCACCCCCATCCACCCCCGCACCCTGTCCCCGTCCCGGTCCCGCACTACAAGTCCCGGGAAGCCTCGCGGCAGCGCCGCCCCCGCCGCTTCCCCGCCCGCTCCCGCCTCTGCCGGCACCGCCATGGCCGCGGCCCCGGCGGCCGAGGGGGCTCCGGAGGATCCGCGCGACAGGTAACGACCCCTCAGCGCCCCCCGGCACAAACCGCCCCCGGGACGGGACCGGGACCGCGACCGGCGGCTCCGGGGCGGCGCGATCCCGGTCCCGTCCCACGGCGGCACTTCCGCGAGTGGGCCCGATCGCATCGCTCCTTCCCACGAGCCCTTTGCCTTTTCCCATCCCAGCAACCAACGCTGCGGATCCTTCCCATCACGCAACCATTTATCCACTATTTTTACCGAACTGGGCTTATTTTTTGTTTAGCTGGTTTTTGGCTTTGGTTTTTTTTCCCTTCTCTTTTTTTTTTTTTTTTTCTTTTCCTCCTTAATTTCACAGCTGATGAACTGCAGAGCCCTTTTGCAAACGAGCTGGCACATGCGTCAGCTCCAGCAAGCACGAGGTGCTGGTGGAGTGGGAAACACTACAAAAAAATCCACACTAGACAGGCATTTTTTTTTTTCCCCGCTCAGGTGTTTTCTCTGTTTCCCACTCCCATTTTCACCACAATCCACAGGTGTGGAGGAGCATGAACGCTCCCAAACACCAAACACCTGGGAATTGGCTCTGGAGCATCACCGGAGCGGTGGCAAACCTGGTTATGGGGATGCAAGCAGCCTTGGTTGCAGGATACCGGGATCCGAGCATCCCCATGGCACCAACTGACCCCGGCTCCACCAAAATCGATGCCAAACCCGCATGTTTTGCTACCTAAATACGAAGCCGGCAGCTGCCCGTGACAACATTGCCTTTGCCTTTCCTGGTAGTCAGCGGCGGCAGCAGGGAGGATGAGGATGAGGCAGGGGAGGAAGGAGCAGCCTGGAGTAACAGGGAGATGAGTAACGCGGGCAGCCTGACCACGCGGCTCCCGCAGCCCTCGCTCAGTATAAATAGCAGCGAGGTAGTTGGTTTTGAAGAGGGAAATGTTTGTCCTTTTGTCGTTAGGAATCGTCCTTCGTAGAGCTGAGGAAGGCGAGGGGGGCGTCGAGCTGCCCGTGGTGCCCCGTCCTGCGCCGGGTGGCTGTGCCCAGGGCAGCGCGGCGGCAGAGCTCGGCGTGAGCACGGGGACGAGCGGCTGTGACGTCCCATGGGTCGGCGGGAGGGACGCGGCGCGGGGAGGGCACCCTGGAGCTGCTGGCGCTGGGGTGGCAGGAGGGTCCCTGCATCCCTTGGGCGTGTCCCTGCATCCCTTGGGCATGTCCCTCTGTCCCTTGGCGGGGTGCTTCCATCCCAAGGCCTTTCCTTGTGTCCTCCCTGTACAATCCTACCCCCCAGCCCGTCTTGCTCACAGAGTGGTGGGATATGGCCCCATCTCACCCTGGATGGGGGGTTCCTGGTGCGGGTCCCCAGGATTTTTGCACCCGGCTGTTGCGGTGCAGCCACATTCGGCTGAAGTTAAAGCTGCCGTAGGACATTAAAAGCCCAGCTGAGGGCTGGCTTATGCAGGTCTGGCCCAACAAAGACCACAAAGACGGAGGGAAGCAGGTTTGGCCCATGAGTGCAGCTTGCAGGGGTGGAAGGCGGAGAAGGGACCCTCTCCTGCAGGACCAGGCACCCCTCTGATGTGGGTCTGCTGTGTCTTGAGCTTTTTTATACAGATCCAGTGACAATATTCAGGTTACAGCGAGCAAACAGGGAAAAGGGACGTGCAATTCAGTTTCTGTCCTTAAATCCTGAGGAGAACCTGCCGAGCAGCTTTCCATCCCCGGAAGGCAAAGGGGACCCCAGCCCTTGTGCCCGCTCTCCTGTTCCTCCCAATTTTAAGTCCTTCTCCTGGAGGCTGCGATTACAGAGGAGGGATTTGCACTTAAAAATAATCTAGAAGGATAAAAAAGTCCAAAACCCAGGAGTTTTGGCCTCTGCGAGAGCTCCAAAACTGGGAAGGGAATCGGGAAGCAGCGGCGATGTGCGGGGGCTGTGCCGGGCGGCTCGGGGCGCAGAGCCAGCGCAGGCGATTCCCGTCCCACCGGGGGAGTCAGGGCAGTCGCTGCCCTTGCTTGGACCTTTTAGACAAAGGCAGGAAAAAAGGCACTGGGGAGCGTGCGATAAGGAACAGCGTCGCCTTGGCGAGGGCTCCTCGCCGCCAAGTTGCTTGTCCCTTTTCTTTTTTGCTTCTTCAGTGAGAAAGAATAGAAATCGCAGCGGAAGAGGATTTTATTTTTAAACTCCTGAAAGAGCTTTTACAGAGAAAGGGGAGTCCGTGCTGAAATCGCAGGATGGAAAGTGTTCCTTTGATCGTCGCTTGCTTTGCTGGCGTCGGGGCAGCAGCGCTGGGGACAGGTCACCTCTGAACCCCCCTGTCCCCATCCTGCTCGTCCCGCAGCCCCGTTTGGGTGCCAGAGCCCCATCCCTGGTCTCTAGTAGTGTTGGCATCATTGAGACATGTTTCGGGGTGATGCTCTCCTCTGCTGGTCCTATTGCTGGACAGGAGCGGGGGGGCCGGTGCAGCCGTGCCCGGTGCCCCTGTGTTTTCGGGATGCAGCACGTGTCCCCCACCTCTGGAACAGCCCTGGTGCTTTGGGGAGGGGGAGGAAGGGCCCTTCTCCCTACCTCTAGCCCCATCTCCAGATGTTGCTTGGTGCTGAGCGTGGGGGGAGCATCCTCCCCGTCCCCCCCCGTGGGGGTGAGTGTGCTGAAGCCGAGCTCTCATCTCGCTGTGCCGGGGGGGCTGGGGGCTTGTTTGGTGACAGCAGGACCTTGTCACGATGAGCCACATCCCTGGCAGATCCTGCTGCTGCCTGCCTGTCCTCTGGGTGTCACCTCCGCCACCCATTCCCGTTCTCAGCAGCCAGTGCTGGGACCCCCCCCACCGCAGTGCCCGGCCATCCCCCCCTTGCTGGGCATCCTGCCCCTCAGCTGCTGGCAGTGTCCCCAGGGGTGGCTCCGTGCTGGGTGCCCCGGCTCCCGGCCCCCCGGGGATGCTGGCACTGGGAGAGGAGCTGGAATGGCCGGGGGGGGCAGCTGGCGGGGGGGGGCTGAGCGAGCAGATCGCAGGGCTGAGCCGCCAGCGGGACGTTATTCTTAGCCGCCCGCAGCCCCGGGGTGTAGAGTTTCACCCACTTGTTTACTCCGGGCTGAGGGGACGGCGAGGGGCAGCTCGTCCCAGGGGAGCTGAGCGCCAGGGGGGATCCCAGCTGGACCCCCCTCCCCGGCGGCTCCGGGAGGGGGACACGTCCTGCACCGACAGCCCCGGCCAGATCCATCAGCTGGGGACCCCTCCATCCCGCCCTGGCCCCCTCCTCGCTGGCACCCGGAGCTGCCGGTGCTCACGGCCGCGCACTTACCGGGCGGTGGGAGAGCTGCCGCGCCAGTGAGCCCCGGTGAGCCCCCATGTCCTGGTCAGCCGAGCGAGCCCTGTTCCGGGGAGCAGAGGCGCGGGGGGGGCCGGTGTTTATTGCCTGTGCAGGGGGGCGGTGAGGGGAGGTGTCACTTCACCACCCTCGACCCCCCCGCTTTTTCTTTAATCAAGCCAGTGCTATTAATATCAGGTAATGAACGTAATCTTGAGGTTAAGTTATCCTCTTATGTGCGCTGACCGCTCAGCAGCTCCCAGCAAAAGACGCTCCCCCGCCAGCGCTCTCCTCGCCCTCCTCCATCCTCCCATCCCGAGCCCCCGTGTCTGCTGGGGGGTCCCCGTCACCCCGTCCCTGTGGGCCCTGTGCCAGGGGGACACTCCTGTGCATGGCTCAGTGCAGCAGGGTTCGCCCGGGGACCCCCGCCGGCACGGCCGCCCTCTCACCACGGTAGTGCCGGGGGACAGGGACAGGGTGACACCCTCTGCCCGGCGTCGGGGTGGAGATGAGCAGCCCCCCGGCCTTCTCCAGCGTCCGCATATCAGGCTGCTGGGCCCTGGGGCCGGATGTCGGGTGAGTTCCTCCTTTGCTGTGGTTTTTGGGTGGGTTTTTTACTTTTTTGTCACCTGTTTGCTTTCAGTCCCGGTTTGCTGGAGCGAACCCTCCGTGTTCCCGGTGCCCGGCCGAGGCTGCAAAAGCGCCGGCAGCAGTTGGAGGAAGGATCAGTGTCCCGGGGGACAGGGATGGAGCCACACGGGTGCCTGTAGGGGCTCGGCAGGTGGATTTTCGAGGCCAAGCCCTTGGTTGTGTTGTTTACGGGGTGCCAAGGATGAGCTCTCCTGTTTGCTTGCAAATTCAGGTTTGGGGCTTTGCCATTTTTCTTGCTGGCTGTGGGGACTGTTGGGACATTTTGGGGAGCAGACCACACCACTGGGCATCCCCTCAGGGTCAGGGTTCCTCCTGGCAGACTCCAGCATGAGCTACAGGGAAGGCAAAGCGTCCCCAAAAGCTGGGGACAGTCTGCAGAGAGCTGGTGGCAGCCGAGTCCTCCAGGAAATTTTGGCAGGAGGGGGGTTCCCAAGTCCAGGGTGATGTTTCCCTTTACATTTGCCTTGTTGTGGCATCGTGCTGCTGAAATGCCAGGGTACGCTCTGCTGGGGAGGGTCTGCGTGGGACAAGGACCGTCCTTTTGTCACAGCAGTGGCATTAACTTCAGCTATAAATAGAGAATTTCCATCCTCTGGATGCTTTACCTGGCAGGTAGGGGCATTGCATGGGTTTTGTCGCTGCTGCAAGGAGGTTTTTAAAAAGTGACAGTAAGAAATGGCAGAAGGAGATGGCTGCGAGGTGACTGGGAGGAAAGTCCTTCTTGGCAAAGGCAGCCACGGAAAACATCTCCAAAACTTGAAGTGTAACATTAGGAGAAAACGCCTGACCTTTGCAGGACTCTGGGGCAGCCCCAGAGCCCTCCCCGCAGCCATGCTTATCTGAGATAAATCATGGGAAACGCTGGCTTAAGAGGTCTAGAATATCCACCTCTTGTCTCGATCCGGATGGTACAGATAGATGTCTATAGAACCGGGATTTTGGTGAAAGTCTAGAAGTATTTGGCTGAGAAGAGGCAAAGCAGGGCAGCTCTTGAAGCACGGTTAACATGCTACATCCAAGAGCAGCTCCAAGGGTGCCGGGGACGACAACTCCGTGCTGTCCCCGTCCCTGTCCCCACAGCTCCTTGACGTGGAGCTGCTGGCTGGATCCCTCTGTGCCAGCACCTCTGTGTACCCCGGTGTGCAGAGAGGTGACACAGGGGGACACGGGATGTCACCTGTGGGCACAGCCTGTAATTCTGGGCTCAGCCAGAGCCGTCGGGGTCCAAATCTCGTCCCTGCCAGGAGCTGGGTTGTGTTGATGCTGAACAAAGGTGGGACACCTTGCAGACGTCAGCCTCTTGCTCAGGCTCCTCTCCAGCTCCAAAAAACAGAATTTTGCTAAACTCAGAGTCACTTTGGGAATCGTGGCCTCGTTCAGCATCGCAGCGTGCAGATCTTGGGCTGAGGCTGGCACGGGAGAGCTGGGGTGTGTGTTACACCTAAGGGCAGAGCATCCCGAACTGCTCGCCTGTCGCACCAGTGCGTATTTCTGTTGGAAAACCGGCTGAGCATCCCTGGGGAACGGCACCGGCGGCTCGGCTGGCGGGTAACCGCGGCCCCAGGAGAAGGGCTGGGACACAGATGAAAGGAGCCGTTTTGTTTTCTGGTAAACAACCGTGTCTTTGTCATCTCTTGCTTTTATCAAGCCAAAATGACTTTGTTTATACACCGGCATCGTTGGCTGATGTCAACCCTGCTCTGGGAATAGCGTGTTGGGGGAGTAATTGCTGCTGCAGCATCGCTGGTGGGAGGGGAGCCCAAAATACCCCATCTGGGTTTGCTTCTTTCCCGGCGGGTCTCACCTCCCAACTTCGCTTTTTAAAAGCAATTCTCTGGGTGTTCGTGGCCCTTGGCAAGCCGGAGGCTGGCGGTGCCCGGTGCTGGCCCATAGGCTTGTGCTTTGGGATGGGTTTTGGTGGCTCCAGGCTCTGGTGGGGAGTCTGGGGGTTCGTAGGGTTGGTGTCGGTGAGAGATGTCCAGGTGCAGGGGCAGGAGCTGCACCGGCCTTTTGCTGGGAGGGGTTCGGCAAAGGCAGGTGCATCGCTGCCGCCTCCTGCTCCGCAGGGGTGGGGTGCCAGGGATCCCGCTGTGCTAGGGGGGTTACCAGGTGGCTTTACGCACAGATGGCTGGTCTCAAATTCTGATTTTTATCTAAAATGGTTCTAAAAAGGGCTGGGGGAGGGGAAGAGAATTAATCTTCATACCAAAACAGCTTTAAATCAACCCCAAATCTGTAAAGTCCTGCAGTTTAAGCCCTTTCAAGAGCAAGAAAAACAACTGAGAGGCAGCAAAGCCTGACCAGCCCAGCTGGGCTGTACCAGGCGGTGTCGGGTTTTGGGCCTTCCGTGCCCGGGGCTCTCTGACCTTGCAGAGGTTTCATTTCCAGCGCAGTGACGGCTGAGGAGGCAGCGTGAGCAGAGAGCCCTTCGCACATCCCTCCGGCACAGGGTATACCAGCGGGAGCTGGTATAAATAATCCCCTGTCCCCGTGCCGGCGGCTGGGCTGCAGCTTATCTCCTGGCCAGAGGCCACTTATCGCCTCCCAGCCGCTGCTCTCCTGCTGCCAAGCTCAAAAGGGCTCTGGAGGGTGGTTTTTTTCTCCTCTCCCTCCTCAGGGCTGTGGCGGGAGGGGAGATAAGAGAGAGAATTTAGCAGCTCCCGGGCTTTGCTGTGCTCGGTGCTTGCTCAGCCTGCACGGTGAAGCCCATGTGAAGGGCTCTGGCCAGCCCAAAGGGTTGTCACTGGGGGTTTCAGCCCTCAGGGGTGGGAGAACTGGAGATTTGGGAGGGAGTGGAGCGCTCAGGGTGGGCAGAGGAAAGGGGTTACGCATGCGGGGATGAGGATGGTCAAGCCATAGCCCACGTGTTTGGCTCCCATCCCCCAGAAATGTCCCTCGGCACGTCAGGATGGGTTATTGCCCTTGGTAAAACATCCCTCAGTGCTTTTGAGAGCTTGCTGGAGTGTTTATTTAACGTAGACATTCCCCAACCAGGCGGGCTGTGGGAAGTGATGCTTGTGCTGCACCTTCTCCAGGTAAAACCGCTCCTGTGTGAGAATTTCTCGGTATTGTCCATGGCCCGGGGTCACGGAGGCTCCGGGGCTGGTGGTGCTGCAGCTGGGCTGTGGTTGCCTCCCTCGTGCCCCATTGCACCCTTTACCCCTGCAGCCTGGGATCCCCCGGAGACCCCACTCCCGCACACTGGGAACACTGGGGCAGGGCTCCCCACCACCAGTAACCCGGCTCCTTCCTCTCCCCATCCCCAGCAACAGCAGCGCCGAGTCCTTGGACCGGCTGTACCCTGCGGTGGGCTCCAGCAAGCCCCCCCGAAAGCGGACCACGAGCCAGTGCAAGTCAGAGCCCCCCCTGCTGCGCACCAGCAAGAGGACCATCTACACGGCTGGCCGGCCACCCTGGTACAACGAGCACGGGACACAGTCCAAAGAGGCCTTCGTGATAGGTAGGGGACGGCAGCACGTGTCCAGGCTCTGTCCCACCTCTGCGCGTCATCCGGTGATGGGTGGCATGGGCAGCATTGGTGCTGCCTGCCCGGGGGCTCCCCAGGAGATCTTGGGGGGGATTCCGGCCCCACAACCTCCTTGGAAACTTCAGGTTGTCTCCGGGCTGTGGCTGTGAGCTACTCAGCCCAGACAGGACCAGGGAGGGTCCCCGTGGTTGACTGGGTGAGCCGTAGGACTGGGCAGAAGCTGAGGGTTCGCAGATGAGCTGGTGGATTATAGCAGGCACCGCCAGACACAGTCTCTGCTTGTTGTTCTCTCAGCTCTTGTACTCGTTGCCTGAGTTGTCACGAGTTCCCAGGATTTAGTCTAGGCTGGTTCTCATGCCAGCTCTCCCCTTGTTACACAACCATCTAACAAAGGGTTTCCCAGCTTTTGCTGTACATGTTGCTGGCAGTCGTCCGCAGTGTTTGACATTTTCAAGGATATTATCTCTCTTGTAGAGCCTATTGATCTCCCTTTGTGGAGGTTCCCCCAACTTAGTGAAACAGGGCAGGACGTGGGCTCCAGCTTGTGGCTGGACAGGCAGATCCTGGGGTCGGTGGCTTCATCCCCTTTTCCCTGGCAGGCCTAGGAGGAGGCAGCGCCTCTGGGAAGACCACAGTGGCCACCATGATCATTGAGGCTCTTGATGTCCCTTGGGTGGTTCTGCTGTCCATGGACTCCTTCTACAAGGTGAGGACACGCATCGTCCTGGCTCCTTGGGCTGCCATGGCCCTTGGCGTAACCCCCTGATGGGGAAGCACAACGTTGATGAAGTGACAGCCTCCTGGTTCCCCTGGAGCCTTCTGGTGGCTCTTGGGGCAGGAGGATAGGGTTTTGGGCACGGCAGTGGGGAGGGAAGGACTAACCCCTTGTTTGTGGCAGGTGTTGACCAAGCAGCAGCAGGAGCAGGCAGCCAGCAACGACTTCAACTTTGACCACCCCGACGCCTTCGACTTTGACCTCATCATCGCCACCCTGAAGAAGCTGAAGCAAGGCAAGAGTGTGAAGATCCCCATCTATGACTTCACCACCCACAGCCGGAAGAAGGAATGGGTACGGGACACAGAGGGACAAGGTGGGGGACTACCAAAGCAGGAGAGGGGGAGCCGTTTGGACCCCCCTAGCCCCTGCCTTTTGCAGGCAGACTCGGGCAGTCGCCCTTTGGTCTGTGTCTGGCTCAGGGTGCATATTTCAGGTGAGCAGCACTGCTGACGCAGTCACTGACAACCCAGAGAGATACCTGGGCATGGGGCAGCTCTGAACACACATTCTCTGCTAACCACATCGATTCTGACTCCACAGAAAACCCTCTATGGTGCCAACGTGATTATCTTTGAAGGCATCATGGCATTCGCAGACAAGGAGCTCCTGAAGGTGAGGAAGGGTTTGGGGTTGGTTTGGGGAAAGCCTGTCAGGGACGAGGGCTCCAGCTCCACCTTCTACAGCCTCAATCCCAGCGCATGGCGAGCAAAGAGTCCTGGGTGCCCTGGGGCTCCTGTGCACCACTGGACAGGACCAGGACAGGACCACCTCCCGTGGTGCTTCAGCATCTACAAACCAGCCCTCCATGGGAACACACTTTCTTCTGAGGGTCAGCAGCAGGGAGATGACCCTCTTGCTTCACTGTGCAGGAGAAATAGTTTCGACTCTTGCAGCGGTAAGGGAAGAGGCCCCAGCAGAGGTCAGGCATATCAGCAGGGACCTTGATCATAGAATCACAGAATATCAGATCAGAAGGGACCACAAGGATCATCTGGTTCAACCTTTCATGCAGCCATTTGTTCCCAGGAACTGGGAGCCGATTGGTGACCTGGTGCCTGGCAGTGCTGGTGTATAAATCTATCTAGAAATAGTCCCCCTGCATACTGCAGTGTGCACAGCCAGAAGCACAGTCTGCTCTCCCTCTGCTGCACAAAGTCTGGCGTTCCTGGGCTGGACTCATCCAGCACTTCAGGCTTTCTTGGTAATTATTTGGATACATGCGAAGTGCTATAGGAGGGACTGAGGCATGCACAGACTTAGCCAAGCTTGGTCTAGAAAGTTTCCTTCCCTGCCAAGCGAGCGTTTGGGCTGCACTTTCCTGGAGCAATGATGACCTCCAGTGGGCAGCCGGATAAATCCTCGGGAGTTTCCTCTGACATCCCTGTGTCTCTGGCACCCACGGGCCATGTCATGCACTGAGCTGCTGTGCCTGGATCCCCTCCAGCGTTAACCCAACAGCGCTCCGAGGTTAAGCCGCTTGGTCTGTGTCACGGACATTAATTTCTCTGGGCTCCTCCTCACTCTTGAATAACCAGATGTGGATGGGCTGGGAGGGGTCAGAGAGGGGCCACAAAGATGATCCAAGGACTGGAAAGTTGCCACGTGAGGAAAGGCTGAGAGAATGGGGCTTGTTCAGCCTTGAGAAAAGAGGCTGAGGGAAGAGCTCAGCACCGTGTTCAGTATTTACAGGGTGGCTAAAGAATAGATGGAAATGCCCTTTTTCCAAGGACTCCCACGGAAAAGACGGGCAATGGGGACAAGTTGCTCCTGGGGAGGTTCTGATTGGACACAAGAGGGAAATTTTTCACAGTGAAAACAATCAGCCACTGGAATAAACTCCCTGGGGAACAGGTGGATTCCCCAACACTGGACACTGTTCAGATTCAGGACACGGTGCTGGGCCAGCTTGGCTAGACCGGGCTTTTACCAAGACAGGTTGGGCCAGATGATCCTTCCAACCTGGTATTCTGTGATTCTATGATCCAGTTGAAGTGTTGGGGCTGCTTGGAAGTGGAGACAGGGTCTGGAGTTCTCAGGGGACATGAGACTAAGGGGCAGGTGGCAGCAAGGGACTCACTGCAGCACCTGTGCTGGCAGGCGGGTTCACGTTCAGGGGTTGCAGGGGCAAAGCTCCTTCCAGAACTGAGCTGAGGCAAGCTCTGTTAAACTGGTGGTGTGCTGTGCACGGGGCTCAGCCTTCTGGCTGTGGTTGGTGGAGGAGGTTGGTTTGAGGGACACTTCCAACCTGGTGAGGTTTGTTCCTTCCCCTCTCCTTCCAGCTCCTTGATCTGAAGATATTTGTGGACACAGACTCGGACATCCGCTTGGTGCGTCGCCTGCGCAGGGACATCAGCGAGCGTGGCCGGGACATCGAGGGTGTCATCAAGCAGTACAACAAGTTTGTCAAGCCCGCCTTCGACCAGTACATCCAGCCCACCATGCGGCTGGCCGACATCGTCGTGCCCCGAGGTACCTGCCCAGGGCGTCCCCGACCTGCCCGAGGTCCCGAGCGGGACCTGAAAGACCCCGTCCCTCTGTCCCCAGCTCTGCTGGCTGGTCCCACCGCCCTCCAGCTGGCGAGGACAGAAGAGTGGCTGTCCCATGCCAAAGCAAAGGTCACTCCAGTTGAGCATCCCCAAACACTGGCCAAAAGCATATTCCTTGGGGAAATTCTGTGCTTTTCGCTCAGCCCGTCTCCTGCCCTACCAGCTCCTGCAGCTTAGTGATTTAAAAGCCAGAGGTGACTTGTAGATGTGCAATAGTAGACTACTAAGTAAGAACTTAACAGTAGCAGGAATGTCTCCTGCTGGATGATACTTTGCTAGGGAAGGGATTTTTGAACATAGCAGCGAGCCTGGGCAAGAAGGTTGGACTAGATGGACCTTTGAAGGTCCCTTCTCACCTAAACTATTCTGTGATTCTAAGAAATGTGTTTCAGGCCCTGCTGGCACTGTGGTTCTGACTGGGCTGTCTCTCTCTTGCTTTCGGTTCACTCCAGGGAGTGGGAACACGGTGGCTATCGACCTGATCGTGCAGCACGTCCACAGCCAGCTGGAAGAGGTGAGAGCTGCCAGGTCCCCAGGTGTCACTGGGGGAACAGCCGTGCTGGTGCAGCAGTGGTGTCACAGGCAGCCGAGCTCTGGGTGCCAGGGTGGCAATGGCCCGGTGTCCCTCTGTGCTCCAGGCTCTGTGGGGCTGTCCCCATGGGCTCCTCCCAGCCCTGCTCCCTCCGTTTCGGTGAAGGTCGCTGCCTTTTCCCTGTGCCCTGAGTAGTACCAGGCTCCTCCGCAAGCTGTGGTCCAGCAGCAGCTGCTTTCCCTCCCTGGGAGAGCAAATTGTCTGGGGACAAACCAGCCATCCTCCAGTGATCTGAGTGACGTGCCCTCCCTGGGCCAGCATCACCCCAAACCCTGCGGTATTTCATCTCTCTGGTTTCTCCTCCTCAACCGCACGCAGGCGCTGCTGCACGGTCTTTCCAGCCAAGAGCCCACTTTTCTGTGTTGGGTGCAGCCTGTGGGTTTCAAAACCCAAAGTCTTTCACATTTGATGCCCCGCTCCAGGCACAGGCTCCATCGCTTCCCCATCACTGGTTTTAACAAGTCGTCTTCATGTGTCCTGGGCCAGCCCTGAGCAGTGGTTTGAGCCTGGGACCCTTCGATCGAGTGACACTGTTGTGTGTCGCTGTTCCCTGAGCAGCACAGTCTCCTCCCGCCCGTTTGTAGCTGTGATAAGTTGTGGAGACACTCAGAGCGATGTCCTGGGAGGTGGAAGGAGCGTGACCTGGAGATGGACGTGCTTGAAAGCCAAGGGCTTGGTTCCTGTGGGCTTTTTGAGCTGCTGGCCAGCAGGAGCTGCTCAGCCCCAGGATGGAGCTGGCACGCAGTAGCATCGTGCCTCTCGTGCCCGCTCTGGAGCAACTGCTCTGATGCAAAGGTGTGATGGAATTTTGGAAGTTCCCCGTCCGGAGCACCCAGCTCTGCACAGTCGGGGCTTTCTGACTGCCCGGATTGATGGCACTGAGCTCTGGCAGTTTGGGAAGCTGGTTTCTAAACCAGGAGTGAGGATCAGAGCCCCAATATCAGCACTGGCACCAGGCTGAGGAGAGCACACAGCCATGGGCACAGGCCAGGAGGGGGAAATGGCTGTTTCTCCCAGGCCCTGGAGAGAATCTGGCCGGGAAAGCTCCCGCTGGACACGAGCAAACACGGCAGCTCCTCCCCAGAGCACTGTGTGAGCCCAGCGAGGGGCTGGCTGGGGGGGCTTTCATTACCTGGGGAAGGGAAGAATGGGAAAAGGCTACATGAGAATGCGGGGAAAATATTTCTATTTTTCCTTTTCTTTTATCTTGAAACGACCCTGGTGTTGGCAATGCTTAATACCGGTTGCATTGTGTCTTTGTGTTGCTGCCGCAGCGTGAACTCAGTGTCAGGTAAGAGCCCCTAACCCTGTCCTGTCTGTGCAGCCCGAGGCATTTCCAATGCCAGGCACTGCTTGGCCTCACCCCGACCCGCAGGCCAGACCCACGGCTCACGTAACGTTCGGCCGTGTCACGCTCCAAGCTGGCGAAAGGTCACCTTGTCCTGGCTTTGGGAGCTGTGGGGACAGGGATGTCACCCTTGAGGGTGCCACCAGCTTGAGCACAGAGCCCTGGAGCTGGGGCAGGGACAGGTTTGTTTGCTGGGGACCCCTGATCTCTGCAAGAGGAGTGGTTTGTGTCCTGGGATTCTCTCGTATTTCCCTTCATAGGCTCACATTTTGGTTGCAATAGACTCTCATGATGATTGAGTCCAACCGTTACCCCAACCCAGGCACTACCCATGTCCCTGAGAACCTCATCTCCGCGTCTGTCCAACCCCTCCAGGGATGGTGACTCCACCACTGCCCTGGGCAGCCTGTTCCAATGCCCGACAGCCCGTTCCAGGAAGAAATTGTTCCCAAGACCCAGCCTCAACCTCCCCTGGTGCAACTTGAGGCCGTTTCCTCTGGTCCTGGCGCTTGTTCCTGGGGAGCAGAGCCTGACCCCCCCTGGCTCCAAGCTCCCTTCAGGCAGTTCAGAGATCAGAAGGTCTCCCCTCAGCTCCTGTTCTCCAGGCTGAACCCCCCAGGTCCCTCAGCCGCTCCCATCACACTAGTGCTCCAGACCTTGTAAGACAAATGGTTGTTCAGAGCCACTCTCCATCCCTGATGATTAAACATCATTAAACCTCAATTATTAGATTAAGCAAAGCAGCTCAGGGATGGCGAAAGGTACCCACGTTCCTGCAGTAAGAAAATACTTATGCCCCATTCCAGTAGGATTTCTGATTTCTCAGTACCTGCACGTGGATGCTATAAGGTATATATTGATTTACTTCACCTCCTCAGCATGTGGATCCAGGTGGGACTTTAGCTCTCTTGCTCCCTTTAAGCAGCCAGAGAAGCTTCCAGGTGTTTTTCTAGGAAGCAAAGGGGATGCAGAACTGCAGATGGGTTTCCATTGAGACTTCTGTCATCAAATGGAGACACTTAACTCCAGTAATGTTACATTTGGCATACTAAAAGCTTTTTAAGTACCTCAGATGAACAGGAAAAGACTCTGCTTTATGTATTTCTGTTTAAGCCATTCGTTTCCCAGACTAGGCAACTGAGTGATTTATTTTATTTCTGTTTGCTTGTGTAACACCATGGGGCCTGACATTTCCCTGCACACAGTGTCAGCTTCCCCGTGTGTCTGGAGGGCCAGGTGGGAAGGTGCTCTTTAACCTGGAGAGAAGTCTATTGCTTTAAAAAATTGCAGGAATAACACTAGAAAGTAGACTGATGTGTGCATGTACATATGGATATATGCCCACATGTATGTGTGTATATATACACATATAAAATTTCCTTTCTCTCCAGGGATTCTCCTCTTTAATTGAAGTGGCACTTGGTACAGGTGATCTTTTTGTGCACCTTAAAAATCAAGTATTTAATAATATGTCAAGAAAGTATAATGCTAGCAGGTTTGGAAAGGTACCTCTGACCTCCAGAAATAACTCGCTGATAACCACAACCACTGACATTTTTAGGTTCTGCTTAAGGCTCGTGGTTTCCATTTATGACTTTGCCAGAAAGCCTGGAAAAAATTTCCTGCAAAAAAATCTGTTTAGGCTTCTGGAGTCCCTGTGCTTTTCCTGCTGCTGTGGTTTCCCATCGGCTCTTCTGCAGCTCTGCGCTCGCGAGAGAGCGAGGTGGATGGAGAGAAGCGATTCCAGCACGATGCGCTTGGAAAACAGGGCTTTTCACCTAAAACAGTTCCCCACTTTCCTGGCTTGAGCGGCTTCATTTAAATGTCACTTTTGGTGTTCTGATGTCGCTGCCTTTTGGTGGCTGTGGGGATGCAGTGAGGCCTTTGTAGCTGGTAGAATCAAAGCTGGACGCTGAGATCTGGCTCCAGTCCGAGCTGCTTCGCTGGTCCTGGTGCTCCCCGACTCTCAGCTCATCAAATGTGTGAATTTGGAGGAGTTTAGAGAAAGTGGTGCTGTTTTCTGGACCTGCAAGCCTCGTTTTCGTCCTGTAACTGCTGGCTGCTGAGGAGCATCGCTGCCTTCCCCTGCATTCCCTTGGAGCGCAGGGCAGGCCTCAGCATCCTGCACTTGGGGTGGTTTTTGTCCAGCTCCCGCTGTGTTTGTGGTGCGTGTGCTGGAGGTGCAGTTATGCCCTGGCACTCTCTTCCCATCCATGCCCAGGTGAGTTTTTCTCCTCCAGCCCAGCAGCAGGAGCTGGACCAAGCCCATTTTCCATCCTGTTTTCCATCCCTTTTGCCACGCTATTTCAACAACAAGCCCAGCTCTCGGAGCCTGTGCTCTTTTCAGCTGAATTCCTCTTGCCAATCAATATTCCCCACCCCCAAGGTCTCGATCAGCTTGCCATGCCCTTTGCCAATTGTGTCTTTAAATATCAACCCGTGGCGCAGTTTAATAGCCCTTGTTTGAAATGTCAGCCATGAAAGCCAGCCGCTGTACGTGTTTGAAATGCCTTGACTGCATTAGCTCCTTTGTAGCTGGATGTCTCTTGTCTGCTTCCCGCTTGATAGCATGCTCAACAAAGAGCTGAGGATGTTCCCTGAAGCCTTCCTGAGAGATGCTCACCCCTTTCTCTCTCTTTTTCTTTCTTTCTTTCTTTTGTCTTCTTTCTTTTCTTTTTTTCCTTTAAAGCTTTTGTTCTGGGGGGAAGAAATAAGTTTCCAAAGTGAGATGTTTTTCTTGACGTGCTCGTGGCTGCTCGTCTGAATTTTGAGCTGTGGTCCTGCCTGGCAGGGGGAGGGACAGGCAGCATTGCTCTTGGGATTGGTGGCAATGACCTGCTCCCTCTGTCCCTGCTGGCAGCGACGGGCCAGGGGTTTCACTGCAGGTGACATTGGGGCGGCTGCCAGAGAGGCCAAACTCTTCTCTCTGCCTCTCCAAGGGCTGGTGATCCCAGGGCGGTTTCAGGTGAGCTCAGGGGAAGGAAGGTCTTCCCGGGAAGTTGTGATGTTCGGTTCAGAGCCGGGTTTCTCCTGCTGTTCCTGGTGTTTTCGGCTTTCCAGAGACTCCGAGGCTTGTGCAGGTGCTCTCTCCAGTGTGCCAGGAGATGGGCAGCCCTGTGGGGTGGATGAAGTACTTGCAAGCCTGGCCTTGAGCACCTGGGATTGTTCTGGGGTTGCAGCAGAGCCCTGGGTGAGGGCTGGGCATTTCCAGCTGCAGCAGATGTTGGGGTGTGGTACCACCTGGGCCAGAGATGGGACAGTGTCCCTGCTGTGACTCCGGGCCGGTGAGAGCAGATGGAGTTTGGTGGCATGAAGAGCAGCTGTGGTGTGACTTGGTCACCACGGGAGGAGCCCTGGGGTCTGTACGGCCCAGGCACTGGTCAGGTCCAAGAGCCGTAGATCAATTAGGGCTTTTTTTTCCCCCCTTTGACTAATGATGGTGCTTTTTCCTTTGTTTCATGTGGTGTTTGTCCCCCTCCCCTTAAACTCTCGTGTTTCCTGTCTTGTCTCCCTTGAACATCCCTCCCACCTGGTGACCAGAGGAAGCTGCGCTGGGATATGTGAGGAGACAATTCTAACGGCTGTGTTTTGGTTGTGACACTAACGCCGGGGAACGGGGATGAGGGCTGTGCCGTGTGAGCCGTGTTACTAACCCAAGCTGGGGGTCTTTGGGCAGACAGGGTCCTGCTTTGCGGGGGCTTTGCAGACTAAACCGGGGTGAGGGGCTTGAGAGAGCATCTTCATCCCAACCCCAAAAATAGGATTTGCTGCTGTTCCCCCAGAAGGCACCCTGGGGACCGTCCAGCGCTGAGTAGGGCTGCAGTCAGACCTCCCCGTCCCCACGCTGAGCACCAGCCCCTGCGTGGGTGTCACAGGAAGGTGCAGAAAGCTCAGTGACAAAATGCTGACAGTGTTTCCCGGGGTCCTGGTGACAGCTCGAGGTGCAGGGGAGGTGTTCCCAGGCACGCGGGGGGTAGGAGCACTTGGTGGCATCTGCGGCAGGGAGCAGGAGCCGGGTGACACTGCATTCACCTGCAGCACCAGAGACTAGGGCAGGAGAGGGGCTGCCCGTCCCACTGGTGTGGTGGTATGCTGTGACACGGACCTGGCCGTGACGGGGAGGAGAGCTGGCTGTGACAAGCCCAGGCGTGTGCCCTGGGTGGGTGGGAGATGGCCCCATGGGCTACGAGCCCCCCGGCTCCTCTGGTTTGGGGCACAGCGGTTTGTCACCTTGGCTCTGTTGGCGGCTGATCTCTGTCTCCCGCAGGAGCAGGCAGCCTCTGTGCAGGCAGCAGCATCTGCCAAAGGTAGAGCTCAGCTCTGTGTCACGAGGGGTTAGGCTGGGCTGGTTGGCACCTGTGTCCCCAGGATGTGTCCCAGGTTCTGTCCCCAAGCCAGGTCTGGCAGGAGGAAGGACGGGGGGGCTGTTGGCAGCACAGTGCCGGTGTAGGAGCCTCTCTGAAGGCAGCTAACCCGAGTTGCGGTGACTAATGGAGTGAGCTCGCTTCACCAACGGCAGATCTGGGGCCTTGAGGGCTGCTTGTCTTAAATGGGCAGTGGGGTCTGCGGGATCGCACTGGGCTTGTCACCAAGCCTGTGATGGGAGCACAACCTGTCCCACATGCTCTGCATGGCCATGAGCTGTCTTGGCTCTCAGGAGCATTCCCTACATAGGGGTTTTTGCTGCTACGCGGGACTGGAGCTGGTGAAAGCGAGAAGGAGCCCTTAAGTACCCACAGGCCTTGGGAATGTCTCGTTTGGTGTTGGGTGGCCAAGACCAGGAGATGGCTATGTGGATGGAGGCCTCAAGTCATCTAGTCCTGCCCTCCTCCATTCCTACCCAGTCATCTTCTCTGTCTTCTTCTCCGCTTGCGTGCCTCTGTGCGTGCGTGTGCAATTAATCCAGGTTTCTGCTTGATTTGAAATCTTTATCACCCGGAGCTTTCGTTTGTTTGCTCTCTCCTCCCCCTCCCAGCATCTCTCTGACGGGTCGCAGCCGCTGGCACGTTCGTGAGCTTTCAGACCCCAGCCCTCCTCCCAGACAAAGTCTCTTGTCCATCCTGCCCAGCCTTGTGGAAGCCAGATAGATGTGACCTTCATCTCATTACTGCCGCTCTCAAAGAGAGAGGTGACTAATGGGGCTCCATTGTGCGCTTCCCCGTGAACGGTGTTCCCTTGATCCAAGAATAGCTCCCAGCCCCATTAGTTGTGTGGAGATGAGTCACACAAAGCCAGTCCTGTCCAGCCGTAAAGTCTTGAAACTGTTCCCAATTTAGTGTTGATCCGACTATTTCTGAATCCGACTATCTCGGAAATGGCCTCGTTGCAGCCCTCGCCGGGGGGCACAGCCATCCCCATGACACTGCCCTGATTGACACGGCCCTGTCCCATTCCCGGTGACATCTGGCACTTGTAGGGCAGAGAAGACCAAGCGGCTCCTCCTCACCTTGTGAGTTCAGGATCCGCTCCCAAATCAGACTCCTGAGCAGCAGGAGGTTTTAATTTTCTTTTCCACTTTCTTCCCAACCAGGGGAAACCAAGATGGGCCAACCGCGGATTGCTGCCCAGCAGGAACAGCAGGTCCTTGGGCTGCAAGGTCCTCCTGGTCCCACCAACCGTCCCCGTTCATGGGAGCAGGGCTGGCCGCTCGCTCGGCTGTGCTGGATGGCCCTGCTGTGCGTTTGCAGTGTGAGGGGACATCTGGGAGGACGGCTCTGGCCATGTGCTGTGCTCCAGCCTCACCTGGAGACCTTCTGACCGTGTTTTTGGTTTTTCAGGGCTGCCCTGGCCTCTGCCCACCAGTGCCACCCCCTTCCTCAGACGCTCAGCGTGCTGAAGAGCACCCCTCAAGTGCGGGGCATGCACACCATCATCAGGTAAAGCCCCGCCAGGGGTGGGATGGGGCTTGGCTCCCAAACCCCACTTGTGCCCCATCCCTACAGCTTGAGGACATGGGACAGGACAGATGGTGGTGGGCCTCTGGCTACAGGAGCTCTGCTCCATGGTCTTGCCAACAATTTTTCTGCTTTTTACCCAAGCCCCGTGCAAACCAGACCCCGACAGCCAGAGAGGGGCAGGGGCTCCCTCCTCCCCACAGCCCTGCACTTCTGCCAGCATCTCCTGGGGCACATCTTGGTCCAAAGCTCACGGTGGCTTTCCCTCCTCTGTAGAAACAAGGAGACCAGCAGAGACGAGTTCATTTTCTACTCCAAGAGGTTGATGCGGTTGCTGATTGAACACGCGCTCTCCCTGCTCCCCTTCCAGGTGGGTTTGGGGGTGCAGCTGGGAGGACGGGCACCGGGTGCCGTGCTTGCTCTCTGATTCCTGACCTGTAACTCCCAGGGAGCTGGGACAGTCCTGACACTGCTCCTCCAGCCTTCCCCGTGTATCAGCCCTTTCCTTCTCGGTTAAAATGGGACAGGGCTCCCTTGAGCCATTGAGCACTGATGTGCCCCTGGGTGACAATTCTTTGTCCAGCCTCAGTTTCCAAGGAGTCAGAACAGCCCACAGCTGCTCCCCGGTACCAGGGCTCTGGAAGCCACATCACAGCCCCTGGTAACACTCCTGTCATGGTTTTTGTAGAGTTGCACAGTCCAGACCCCTCAGGGACAGGACTACGAAGGGAGGACGTACAGTGGGAAGCAAGTAAGTGGAAGCGATTAACTAATTAACCTTGTGCCATGGGGCTACATCAAAAGGCCTGGGGATGCAGCGGGAGGACACCCCTGTTTTCTTGGGGTGAGGCCTGGGTTTGGTGCCTGCTGTCATGAACACAATACCCTGTATCATTGGGACAGACGGCAGATCGGTGGCCAGGGATGCCACCAGCAATGTCACTGTGCCACTGCTGCTGTCCCATTGAGAGAGGCAGCCTGAACTGGGAGCAGCACAACCCTCTTGGAAGGGATGCGCTTCGGGGTTGTCCATTAGGATCCTTGACTGTTGAGGCCCAATGTCACACTGGGGTGGTGTGTACATGCACCGTGCCTTCCCAGTCACTCTTGCCATGTGCTGCAGATCACCGGGGTGTCGATCCTGCGAGCGGGAGAGACGATGGAGCCAGCGCTGCGAGCAGTGTGCAAGGACGTGCGCATCGGGACCATCCTCATCCAGACCAACTGCAACACGGGCGAGCCGGAGGTAAAGGCTGAACCCCCCAGGTCCCTCAGCCAATCCCATCACACTTGTGCCCCAGCCCCTTCTCCTCCTCTGAACTCGCTCCAGCACCTAAAGGGTTTCCTTAGCATGAGGAGCGAAAAACTGACCCCAGGATTTGAGATTTGGCCTCTCCAGTGCAGGAGACAGTCACTGCCCTGGGCCTGCTGGCCACACTGGTGCTGATACAAGCCAGGATGCTGGTGGCCTTTTTTGGCCACCTGGGCACACGCTGGCTCACATGATACATGGAAGATCCTCCACCCCTCTAAGAGAAGGGCTGGGGTTGTTCCATTCACCTGCGGCCTCTGAGCTGATCTCTCTCCGCCCTGCCCAGCTCCACTACCTACGGCTGCCGAAGGACATCAGCGAAGACCACGTCATCCTGATGGACTGCACGGTCTCCACGGGCGCAGCAGCCATGATGGCGGTGCGGGTGCTGCTGGTACGAGGGTGTCGGGCAAGCTGCCGTGGTGGGTGGTTCCCCCCCAATAGCATCCAAAGCACCAGCCACGTCCATGCTGAGGGGCCTTGCACTGAAACTGTCCCTTCCTTGTGTGGTAACAGCCTGGATTTAGCTGGTCTCTTGGTCTTGTGCCCAGTGACCCCAGTGGACACAGAGAGGGGAGGAGGGAAAGTGGGTCCAGGAAGGCCCTCACTGGCCATGACCCACAACCTGCCTCAGATACCCTCACCCCAGCTGTCTCTGTGCCTTTCCTGTAGGATCATGATGTCCCAGAAGACAAGATCTTCCTCCTCTCCCTGCTCATGGCAGAGATGGGTGTCCACTCCGTCGCCTATGCTTTCCCCCGCGTGAAGATCATCACCACAGCTGTGGACAAGAAGGTGAACGACCTTTTCCGGATAATCCCCGGCATCGGTGAGTATCTGGGTGGGAATGACCTGTTGCAGGGGGGTTTTCGGTGCTTCTGGCCCGCTCACCAAAAGAGGTGAAACCTTGGCTGAAACAGCAACTTAGGCCTGACCTTATTTCACCTGAGAACTCACTGCCACTGCGGGGTCCTGCTGCCACGTGGGTGTTGGGATCGACATGCCTTCTCCGAGAGCTGTCATGCGGCTGTAACCGTGTTGGCAGAAGGAGCCATTCCACGTGCCCTGGGCCTCCTCCGGCCCCGGGTGGAGAAGCTGGGCTGGGACAGCTGGAGCAAAAACCTGCACCCAACTCCTTCCCTGAGCCACCACCTTCAACAAGCTCATCCGAAACGAGCTCAGCGTGTTCTTCTGTCCTCACCTCCGCTGTGCCAGGAAACACCCCTGCCACCGGGTGCTAAAACAGCCTCCAGGCTGCTCCAGTTTTGCTGCCACACAAGTTTTCATGCTGTTCGAGCTGTCAGATAAAACCTGCTTTTGTTTCCTTGCCTGCTGGGGGGCTGATGGGTTCCAGGGCTCCCCGCAGAGCTGCACCATGACTGCATCTCTCTTTTTCTCCCCGCAGGGAACTTTGGCGATCGGTACTTCGGGACGGACGCTCCTCCTGACTGGAGCGACGATGAAGATGCTCTCAGCACTTAGCTGGATGTGGAGATGCCACCGGCTCCAGGCAGCTTCAGCACCGCACCTTAACCTCGTCTATCCATCGCAGATTTCGCCTTCCTCCTCACCAAGCATAGATATTTTTTTCAAATCGTACATCGGAGATCTAGGGCATATTTTTTCAAAGAAACACAAATCCTACTTTGACTTTGCGGACAGTCGCGTGTCTCAACATAGAGCGGAGTTAATTTATTTTAATTTAAATATTTGCCTATATAACTTATTGGAGATATTTTATAAAGAAAAATAATAAATTTTTTCTCTTTTTTTCTGGAATGGAGCCATTCTTTGTCACACCTCAGAGCTGCCCAGAAGGATCACCTGGTCCAACCCTTCCTGGCCAAAGCCCAGTCTACACAAGCTGGCCCAGCACCCTGTCCAGCTGAATCTTAAAAGTGTCCAATGTCAGGGAACTCACCACTTTCCTGGGGAGATTATTCCAATGGCTGATTATTTTCATCGGGAATAATGTCCCTTGCGTCCAATCAGAATCTCCCCAGGAGAAACTTGTCCGCATTGCCCCTCGTCTTTTCCATGGGACTCCTTGTACAAAGGGCATCTGCATCTATTCCGTAGCCACCTTGTGAATACTGAACATTGTGCTGAGGTCTCCCCTCAACCTTCTTTTCTCAAGGCTGAACAAGCCCTGTTCTCTCAGCTTTTCCTCACGTGGTGGCTTCCCAATCCTTGGATCATCTTTGTGGCCCTTCTCTGGATGCTCCCCAGCCTGTCCACATCTTTTTTGCACACCAGACTCTAGGTCCAAGGGAAGCATCAGTGCCAGAGGAACAGCAGTATTTCTTATCTCCAAGGAAGCTGAAGTTCACCTTGGGTCACATCATGCTTTAGCTTAAGAAGCACCGAGCCCCTGTTTCAGTTCAGCAGCCATGGTGAAACGCAGGTCAGCCAAACACCAGCTTGCTCGTGCTGAACCAGAGCTGCTCACACCGTGGGAGGAGCGGGTCTTGTCAAGCTCTCCAGGAAGCTGTGAGCAAGGCCAGCGCAACCTCAGCAGAAGAGGAGCTGCCAGCCCTGAGATGAATGTGGTCAGAGGAGACCGTGACCCCTGGGGCTGAACACTGAGTATTTTCCTTCCCTGCATGACTCAAAGTACTAATGCGACATCCTTGTGCTGGAGATAAATGGACCAAGAGGAGCAAACCTACCCCTTGGCTGGGCTTGGAGGGGTCAGGCAAGGCAGGTGCTGCCGGCAGTGGGGAGAACAGGGCAGGAGGGAGATGTTCTGCCAGGCCCTTTCCGAAATGAGAGTCACCTGGTGTAACTCAGTGTGGGCTCAGGTGCGATGAGCCCAAAATAACCGTCACCGTTCTGCAGCATGTTGTATAAATTCTTAACTAAATTTAAAAGAAAACACATGCCTGAGTTCCTGCAAGCTCTCAGTGAAAGCTTGAGCCCTCGGCTTGAAAGCCGCGCTCAGAGCCAGCACTGACACTTGATTAGAGTCTGCTAAAAATAGCTCCCTGTGTAGGTGGAAGGAGAGCTCATAAGCACAAACACAGGAGAATAGGCAGACACGGGGTTTTTGGCTGGCGCACCAGGTGAGCAGTGGTGAGACAAGGGACAGCAGCGTCACCAGGCCCATGGAGAAGCATGTCTGCACCCAGAGTCCTTCCTCAGGGCTGCAGCCGCCAGCGCAGGAGCTCAGTGCTGGAGGGGGCCACTGTTGTCTTTCCAGACCTTGCTCAAGCCCATGAATGAATGCCACCATCATCCTTCATGCATAAAGCTCCAGCAGACCGTGTTTGAGCAGTGCTCTTGGCCTCCTTGAGGGAGACAAGAGCACGTGTGGGTCTTGTGCAATGTTTGCCACCAGGGTCCGCCATGAGGGTGAAGACCCCACAACACTTCTGTGAGGAGAGGAGCCAAAGCACCTTTTCTCCTCCAGTATCCTTCATCTCTATCCACACACCAAACCTCCATGGTTGCTGCCTTTCTGTGCTCCAATAACAGCCCTCAATGGGTAACATGGAGGAAGTGTCCCAGGGAGACATGTGGGTAGAGGAGCACTGGGTGCAATGGGGCTGTGACCCACCACATCGAGCATCAGAGGGTGTCCTGCACCCATGGTCCATCCCATGGCCCCGATGAGCCTGTGACAGGCAGAGACAGCAGCTGTAGGATACTCAGCCATGGAAGGGAAGACAAAAATTAGGGTGTGAAGGGTGTGGGGAGGTGGAGACATCACCAGAACCTCAGACTGACATGTCTGGTTTTGCAGCGCTTCCAGGCTGCTGAAAGCCACCCACGCACCCAGACAGTCCCCAGCACCCATGGCTGGTGGTTGGCAAACCCATGATGGCACAGCGGGCTGTGGCATGGCTCCCCTTGCCACCACAGGAAGGTCAGGGTGACCCACACTCCGTCCCATGGGCATGGCCACAGGGACCACAATGCCCAAAAGTCTCCGGGACCTTCCTCCATGCTGGGAGCACCCAGTGCTCTCAGCATGGATAAAGGTTCCAGAAACCTTTGCATCCAGGATAACTTTTGATTTTAACTCAGTACATCCATAAGTTTCCTCAGCAGGTCCACATTTTTCCTCAAATCCACATTTTTCCTCAGCAGATCTGCATCTTTCCCCAGTAGATCCCTAATTTACCTCAGAAAATCTGCACCTTCCCTCGGCAGATCCACATTTTCACTCGGCACATCCACATTTCACCCCGGCATTTCACCACACCGCCATGTTTTAGTTCGGCAAACCGGCTGTGCACCCACACCAACGCTTCCGCCAGCACGGGCGGTTCCCGCCACTCGAAAACATGGCGGCTTCCCCTCCCCTCCTTCTCTGCGCCTTGCTTGAGGCGGCAATGGCAAATTTAGCAGTGAACACCGTGGCGGGCAACGCCCATGCTGGGCGGCCCCGTCCCTGCCGCCATTGCCCTTGTCCCCGGTGCCATCTTGGATCCCCTCAGCCACCCATGGCCGTTGTCTGGAGGGTGCCCCAGGCTCCTCTCCCCCACCCCGCCATTGCCAGCACGACAAGACTGAATATCTTTTGTTTGTGACAAACTTGCCACGTCGGAAACACTGTGTGGGAGGCGGGCGGCTTCCCTCCCGCCTCTGCCTCTCTGCCCTCCCGGCCATGAGGCACACGCGCTCCCTGGCGCCCGCCATGCTGGCCACTCGCAGGCTGGGCTGGTGACAGAGAACAAAAGAAAACACTCCCTTTTTTGGCCAAGATATCAATCTAAGGCTCTCTTAGACACCCCCAGCCATGAGGCTGCATGGCAGCGGGGTGACCGGTGCTGCAGCCCTCAGCAGCACCGCTCTCCTCACCAGCATAAAAAGCCCCGTGGTGGTCACGCCATTTTTTTTTTTAAGTGGAAAAAAGAGCAAATGTGGCGGTTTGTTGAGCTCTAGCACGGAGCCAGGCTGCCACGGCCAAGCATGGTTCTCCCCAGACCCTGACAAAGAGAGGTGGCAACTGCCATCGCGCATCGCTCCAGCTCCGACATGGACCAGCCCGGCCAGGACCGCGCACACGGTGACACCCTGCAGGACAGACACCCTGGGACAAACACACCCACTGTCCCCACAGCCTCCCCCGAAAGCGGAGGAAAAAAAAATTATATCCCTTTTTTCTCCTTACACGCCCCGGCAATGCCGTACTTGCAGCTGTCCTACTAAAGTAGCCAAAAAAAACTCCCAAAAGCATTCAACTTATTGCAAACTGCCCACGGGCTCGGCAGCAGCCCCCCCACCATAGTCGGGGTCCCCCCCACTGCGGCGGGACCCCCGGTCTCGGCAGTGCCTGCAGACCCAGCACAGCACCAGGACCGGCTTTGCTTGATTTCCTTCCTGCCCAGCGTCCGGAGAGACCCAAACCACAGCCGATCTGACTGGAGACTCTTAAACACCATCCCCTCATCGCTAAAAATAGATCGATCGGTTAAAAAGGAAAAACAAAAAAAAGGCAACGAGAACAATATCTGCTTGACCATCAAAGAGAAAATACACTCATTTCAAGGCAGGAGCACCTGAGAGGAGAACTTTCGGGTTGTTTTTTCTCCTTCTGCAGCAGATGGGCTTGGTTTTCTTTGAAACAGATGAAATATCTAATTGCTGCCAGCCCGAGGGAAATGCCTGAGGCATCTCTGGTGCCAGGTGCTGCCTGTTCATGGGCTTGGCGGGGCTGCAAAGCCACCCAGTGATCAATCAGGTCAGAACAAACGACTCATTTTCCTTTCCAGCCTGCTACCTGCTTGTTTCCTATTTGTACAGAAAGAGGCAGAGGCTGTGGGCTGGAACGTGTGTGTTCACCCCACCACTCATCCCAGAACTCGGCAGCTCGGTGCAGGAGTGAGCTGCATGGGCGAGCACCAGCAGCGGCCTCGCTGCTGCCTCCCGGGTCTGGACCTGGCAAAAAAAAACCCCAAAAACAAAAAAAACCCAAACAAACAAACAAACGAAGGCTTAATTTCTGTGTATAAATGCGGAGATTTGCTGCAAACAACGGCTGGCGGAGGGGCTTGCATTAAAAACACTGCTCTGCTAACAGAGGTGGTTTTTCAGAAGTCGGTATCAAACAGCGACGGCGGAAAACGGGGTATTTTTGAGCTGTTCTATGAGGAGTATTTGAGCACAGTGATCAGACAATACATCTGACACATTACGCACTGAAGTGTTTACCTGGTGCCACTGGAAACTTTTTCACCAACACCTTAAGTTAAATTCACGCCGCCTCTTGCCGAAAGCAATCCTTGGTCAAACTCGCTCACCACAGGGACATCTGTAAAAATCAAAGACATTAAAAAGACTTTATTCGACCTCAACAAATGCATGCTGAGGATTCATTTGACCCCAATGGCACAGAGACTGAATAAATGCAACAAGAAAAGAAAGAGCTGGGAAAAAGTTCGATAAAATTATTCAAAGCACAAGAGAAACCTGGGGCCCGCAGGTCAAGCTTCCAGCATTTGGGATTTTATGGTGCAGCACTTTGGGAAGCTTCTCCTTGTTTGGGGAAGCTTCTCCTGGTTTGGGGACTCCCCCACGAGCCCCATGGATGCAGGTGTCCCAGCCCAGTTCCGAGCAGGCTGGGTGCTGCAGAAGTTTGGTAACGATGGTCACAGTTCTGCACACACACATTTGGCAGCTTTTAGCAGCCAGTCCAAGCTCAATTGCCTTTCTTTTCTCAGCTTTATCCCTAGTGTTTTATACGGTTCATTAGCCAGTAAAATTATAATGTGCCTTGCAACTCGATGCAACATCCCTGAAACACGGCAGTGAGGGCTTCAGGAGTTGTTCAGATGCTGTTTCATTTCCCAGTGCCCAGCAAATATGTTTGCAAAACTGTGCTGTTTCATCCATCTTCCTTGATGCCACAAATATTTTAATATTAATTAATGGGAAATAACAGTGTTGTGTTAAAGATAATGTGCACAGTCTTAGGTACAAAAGCAGCAGCGTGCTTGCACACCATAGCTGGGAAGACAGACAGCTGTTGAGAGAATCACATTATTTTACTGACCGTCATTTTTTTCCTCTGTGGCACTACGAGCTGTGCTGGGGAAGGGCAGGTTTAGCATGGTGCAGGTTTCCCGGTAGGTAGCAGCAGGTCGGCTGATGCCAATGACACGGGTCTGTGCTGTGCCAGGATCTGCCAGCTGCATCCACCACCACCGAGCTCAGGCACCGCTCAGCGAGGCTCCGGGAAAAGCACAAAAGTTAAAACACAAAGTCAGAGCAAAGAAAGAAATCTTGGATCCCGAGTACTCCTTCTCTGTTTTTAATAAACTGGAAAAAAAAACAAACAACAACAACCACCCTAACAAAACAAAGAACATGCAGATGTCCCCCTCCCTTCCTTTCTCATGCAAACAGTAGCTGTGACAAGAGAAAAAGGGGGGGTTGAGCAGCGTGGCCATGCTAACGAGTTCATTGTAGGTACCACCTGGACCCAGAGCAGCCTGAGCTGGGGCAAGTCCTTCACCTGACATGAATGTGGAGGAAAAACAAAAGCCCCCAGGTGAGACTGTGAGGGCAGAGCGTGTGGGGAAGGAGCTGGGCTCACAGCCTGCAGACAGCCGTCCCGGGGTCTGCTGCGAGCCGGGGAGGTTTTGCAAATGGATCCCACCACGGATAGGGTTGCCAAGGCCACAGCCAGCTGCCAGCATTGCGGCTCTGCCCAGGGCTAGCACGGCGTTCACACAGAGCTGGGCTGCAGCTCCACACCCCCTCTGTGTCGTGCAGGGTGTCCTGGAAAGGGACACTGGGAAAGCGATGTCCCATCCCAGGCAGCAAACCCAACACAGGTCCTTGAGCCAGCAGACTCCGCCACTAACACCGCTCACCCGTTTGGCCCCATTTCAGCTCAGAAAGCAGCACGTGGGGTGTTTGACACCCTCTAAAGCAGGGCCCAGCGCAGAGCAGGATGAAACACGGGCAGCCCAGGGCACCGGTGGGGCCAAGGGAAAAACAGGGGCTGGAGCAGTCCAGGAGTTACTGGAGACTCTGCAGCGGGTGATGGAAATGCCCTTTGCAGAGCGGTTGGGGAGCACAGCTTCCCCTGTGGCTGCATGTCCCGCTGAGTCCACAGGCTGCCCCAGCCCCCTCAAATGCCCTGTGTCCCTCCGGAGCAAGGGATGCAATATGCCAGGGTCCTTTGGCAGCATCTGTATCGTCATGGCAGGTGGTTTTCCACCTTTTCCTTTGTTCTCCTCTGTTCTACAGCCAAAACAGCTCTTCTGTGCCTGGCAAGGATTAACAAGAGATCAAAATAAATCATTTATCTCTAGATTTGCTCTCTTTGCAAGGGACACAAACACGTGCCACAGCCCTTGGTCCAGGCAGGATGGAGCTTTGCCTTGTGCTCTGGCTCCGTTCAGAGAGGCAGCATTTAGGAAACACAGTTTTTTGTTGGGTGGGGTGGAAATGAGGGTCTTCTCCTGGTTGAAACTGAGGAACGGGAGCTCTCCAGTTCCCAGGGGAGACCCAGAGCAGCTTTGCGCCCAGGCTGGACCCACGTACCAAAGGGTGCTCTGCATCCCTCCTCCTCCCCTCCGTCCAACAACACCCGGGCACGTTCTCATTTTCAAATGACTTGAGAGAATGACTGAAACACAGAGTTGGGTTTGCGTGTTTTTTTTTCTTCACTTCTCTTTGCCGCCCTGTCTGTCCAGCATGTAATGGAAATTTTACCACCGACGCTCGCGATGAACAAACAGGAAGCCAGCAGAAAAGTGTGGCAATTCGCTGTGGCCTGGCTCAACTCAGAGTGACAAGAAAGGACATAAAAGCCGGCGTGGGGGTGGCCTGGTGGAGGAGAGCAGGTGAGAGGGGACGGGGACGGACAGATGGCCTCTGCCTGGCCGCCCCGGGGACACAGCGGGTTGGCAGGTAAGGCAGGCGCTGCCCTGTACCTTCTCTTTCTCCTTTCTGCAGAAATTATTTCTAATTATTCTTGGAAGTCCTCACTGCATTTCTGCTCAGCTCCTTTTTGCAATGGGGGGAGGTTGGGAGGAGCCTGGTGCTTGTTCATTGCTCTGTCCCAAACTTACTAAAACTTAACCTTGCTCAGAGAAACCAAATTTGTTTGGCTTTTTCTCTCTTTTTTTTTTTTTTTATTTTTGTCTTTGCAAGCCCATGATGCAAAGCTTAAAAAACCCCCAGAAGCCGATAGCAGCTTTCCAATAGGGCTGTCTGAGAAGCTGAAGCTGTGGCTCTGCAACCCCCTTAGTTTCTACCTGAAAGATTTTTCTTTCCTTTGCAAATTCAGAGTCACTCCATTGAAAGAGTCTGGGCTGCAGGTGGGGTAGCTAGAGGTGCAGCTGGCTCAGTCCACGCCAGACACGTGTGAACGTGTTAGCAACCAAATTAAGCAAGAAATCAAGAAAGGGGCTGAAAATGGATCATAGATTCCTCTGTGCCTTTTGCTGACAGCTTTTCTAGGCCCACTCACCTCTCGCATGGAGCTTGTTGGTGACAAACTCTTCCCTTTGATTTTGTAGTTAGTTCACTCATTTAAATTGATGGGTTTTTAACACTAATATTTCCACACTTAAGGGCAGATCAGTCTGCTGTCAGGCTGCCAGAAACGGCAGCCAGAGATCCCCCTTCCCCAGAAAAGCAGTTTCCAGCATCCCATAGTGTTTGGAAGCCCAGTTGGGAAACCCCTCCCTTACCTGCAGAGATGGGCAGGAGATTTTTGTGCTGCTAATTCCAAAATCCAGGGCAGCCCCTGCAGAAACGTGCTCTGCCGTCTGCAGCCGCAGAAGGAGATCCGCTCCTCACGGCCTCAGATGCCGATGGCCCAAGGAATCCCAGCAAGGGAAACATGATTTGGAAATAATGAGGTGCTGGAGGATTTCCTGGGGTGCAGACAATGTTTGCAGGAACAGGCAGCTCTCAACCATGGTTAAGGCAGAGTTAACCCCGCAGCCTGTGTCAAGCCTAGACCCCTCCTGAGCTCAGCTTTTTGTCCCCAGCAGCCCTGATCCCCAGTGTCCCCATCTAGCACCAGCCCTGGGTGATTTCAGCCCCTCCAGGCTCCTGGAGCCCAGTGCTCTGCCCCGCGCAGCCAGTCGCTCTGCATGAGAGGAGCTGGGCTGCTCCACAGGCTCCTTCTCTGAGACTGTCCCCAACTCATCACACGTGTTGAAATGCAGCCGATGCTTTTTTGAGCAGGCATGCAGCCTTCCCGCTCCATACAGCCCTCGTCAGGTGCTTACCGAGAGCTGCAGCATGCCAGGTATGCACTTCCTTTCTTTTAAAAACAAAAAAAAAATCCAAAGAAATCCAGCACCGGCTGTTGAACCCAAGGACGTGGCCATTCGGCAGGGCCACGGCTGCACATCCCCAGCCCGGGGACACATCCCCCCTCCAGCGCCTGCTTTGGGATGCTGAGGTCAGCAACAGTCCCAGGTGCTGCCGTGAGCCATCCCGGTGATGTGCAGTGATGGGAATGAAAATGAAGGGGAAAACGCGGAGGGTTTCAACCCTGCCAGACACCCCTTTCACAGAATCAAAGAATCATTTTGGTTGGAATAGACCCTCAAGATCATCAAGTCCAACCGGTAACCAAACCCTGGCATTAATGCGTGTCCCTAAACCTCTGCTGCTCCCCAGCACCACTTTGGGAAGGGGCTGCTCCACGCGGAGCCCCTGGGTCAAGCTGGGATGGGGAGGAGCCGAAAAGCTGCTGTGGGGGTGCAAAGCCAAGGGGCTGCTCCTCTGCTTTCTCCTCCACATTTCTCAAATGTTGGGGGGGTCTAGACGAGGACATGATGCGGGACACACAGGACACGTGGCACGGGATTTGGTGGCTGCCCAAGCGAGGGGCACCTCGAGGACTGTCTAACCTGAGAATGGTGAAACATAAGGGTCAATCTCAGGTTCGTCAGCCCATGAGATGCCTTCTCCAGAGCGGGACGGGCAGCGCCGGCCCCCACCGGCACTGTCACAGTCGGCGAAGCAGCGGTTGCCGCGTGTAACTTGCTGTTCACAAGGCAGAAGGCTCCGAGTGCTAAATGTGCCTAATTAGGAGCCGCTCCGACTTCCACCAGCTGCGAGGCCACCGGACCCAGCAAGCACAGCCGAGGGGTGAATTTGGCATCTCTGAAAGCATCATTAACACGTCGCTCCTCACACTCCTGAGTGGAGGCAGAGACAGTTACATCCCTAAAAGTGACGATAATGAATCCCCAGGCAGCACACGGGGCCCTTCAGCACTGAATGTGTCAGTAATTTATGAAGGGAGCAGAAAAAAAGTTCCAAGTTGAGCTTCCTAAATAAAACACAAGTACAAGATGCACTTATTGGATTCACTGTCTTTCCTACAATTACGTGACTAATCCTAAAGCAAAATGATCTAAATTGTTCGCAGCCCCAGCGCTGGCCATGGGGGTGGCAGATGAACCGAGCGGTATCTGCTCCCAGTCATGGGGCTGCCCCTGCCCAGAGCCGCTGCCACCCTCCTCCCAATCCAGAGTGGTCCCCAAAACCCCACAGGCGATGCTCTGGGCATCAGCCCCTCCTGCCGCTGCTCTGCCCCACAGCCCCTGGCCCTCCCTGGTGCTGCTTCTGCAGAGCAGCCCCTGGAGATGGGGCAAAAAAGAGTTTTGCAGAGAGGGCCCAGCCCCGCATGCAGGGGAGCAGCTGAAATCACTGCTGCTGGGACATGTGCATTGTTTTGGTTTCGGTTTTGTTTGTGTTTCTCTTTTTTTTTTTCCACCCCCCCCCCCCTTCTCTTGAAATGTTTATTCCTTCAAGACAGAATTTTAATTTTAGTGGCAGCGGCACTTTTGCAAGATGAAGTGATTGCTGAGCTTCAAGTGCCCAGCGATGGAAGCTCCAGCGGGGAGGGAGGAAAAGGCAAATGAATCACGTGTATGAACCCAAATTTGTACCCAGAGGTGTGTGTCTGTGCTGGGCAACCAGGCCATGCAAAGAACCTGCCTTTTGTGCTCCGCCAAGGAGGAAAAATTGTGCTCCAGAAGCACATCTACGCTTCTGAAGTGAAGTTTTCATCTGCATGATGCCAGGAGATGAATCACTCAGAGGAGCTCGGCAACTTCTGAAGGAGCCGCCGGCTCTGGTGGGGAAACTTTCCCTGGGAAATCTCCATCACACACACACGCACGTACACACACAGGCACACACGTACACACACAACAGCGCCTCACAGTCCCCGGCTCCCTCTCATCTCCCAAACACCCCCCTTGACACACACAGAAACACCTCTCAGACCGCTTGCACATGCATTCCCTAGGTCCCCCCATATATCCCCCAAAACACTCCCCCCCACATCCCACTGTGTACCCCCAGACTCACATGTTTGTGAATCCCTGTATTACCCCTAAACTCTCACTCCCCCTCGCCTCCTATCCTCCCATGTCCCTCCCAGACTTTCCTCCCGCTCAACCCCCTGTACCCCCACGTACCCCATATGCTCCCCCAGACTCTCCTCCTCATGTACCCCCATGTATTTCCGTTCAGCTGCCCCAGACTGTCACCCTCACACCCCCACAATCCCCCATGTCCCCCCCCAGACTCTGATTGTCTCCTCCCCACATACCTTTGTGTCCCACTCCCAAGACTTTCATACCTCTCACCCCCACATACCCCCATGCACCCCCCTAGACTCTCACCTCACGATCCCCCATGTCCACTCAGACTCATGCCCCACATACCCCTGTGCCCCACAGACTCTCGTCCTCATACCCCCACAATCCCCCGTGTCCCCACAGACTCTCACTCCCTCCTCCCCACGTACCTCCATGTCCCCCCCAGACTCTCACCCTCTCACTCCCACATACCCCCCTGCACCCCCTAGCTTCTCACTCCTTTCGCCCCACATGCCCCCATGCACCCCCAGACTCTCCCCATGATCCCCGTGTCCCCCCAGAGTCTCACCCTCTCCCCCCACGTACCCCCGTGTCCCCCCCAAACTCTCACCCTCTCCCCCCACGTACCCCCGTGTCCCCCCCAGACTCTCACCCCACGTACCCTCGTGTCCCCCCCAAACTCTCACCCTCTCCCCCCACGTACCCCCGTGTCCCCCCCAGACTCTCACCCCACGTACCCTCGTGTCCCCCCCAAACTCTCACTCTCTCACCCCACGTACCCCCGTGTCCCCCCTAGACTCTCCCCCCACATAACCCCGTGTCCCCCCCAAACTCTCACCCTCTCCCCCCACGCCCCGTGCCCGTGCCGCGGGTTCAGCACCCCGGACAGCTCCCGCCGCCCCGGCCCCGCTCCGGGCCCCGTCACGTGGGTTGGGAGCCCGGGGGGGCCCCGCGCCGCCCGGTATAGCGCGGTCACGTGGGTCCCGCCGCCGCCCCATATAACGCGGTGCCGGGCGGGCGGAGCGGCGGGTCCTGCCGGGCGGAGCGGCGGCGAGCGGTGAGCGGGGAGCCCCGGCATGGGGAGGGGAGTCCCAAGCCCCGGGCTGCGGTGGGGTGTCCGGTCCCGGGGACACGGAGGGTCCCAGATCCCGGGGGGTTCCCTTGTCCCTGAGGTCCCGTCTCATGTCCGGGGCACCCGGGTGGGGTGTGGTGGGGGTCCCGGTCCAGGAGCAGGGGTGTCCCGTCCACGGGTGGGGGGTTCCAGCCTCCAGGGGGTCCTGTCCCCAAGGGAGGGTCCTGTCCCAGAGGGAAGGGGTCCCCATGTGCAGGGGTGGGGGGTCCCATCCTGGGGGTCTCCATCCCCAGAGGGTGACGTACCTGGGGTGGGGGTCCCTCACGGAGTGAAGCCCCTCGGGTGCCCCCTGACCACAGTGGGGGGGATGTGTGGGTCCGGGCTGGGGTGGGGGGGCTGTTGCAGGTGTCCAGCCCCGGAGCGGCTGCGATGCGGGTCAGGATGATTTCGGCTGCCTCTGTCCTCGTCCTGCTCTTCCTGCCCTCGGAGACCTGCTCACCCCTGCAGTGGCCCCGAGGCCCGTCCCGCAGGCTGACCCTGGCCCCCCAACCCACCTGGGAGCCCTGGCCGGGAGCCCCGCAACCCCTGGACCCCCCCGCCAGCCCCCTGCCTCAAAGACTGTGCCAGCCCGGTGGGGCAGAGCCCACCCCGGCCCCCCGCACCCCACGGGGGCTGCAAACCGGCAAGAGGCGAGACAGCAAACCCAACTCGCTGGATCTCACCTTCCACCTCCTGCGCGAGTTCCTGGAGATGTCCCGGGAGGAGAGACTGGCCCAGAAGGCGCTCAGCAATAAGCTCTTGCTGCAGAGTATAGGAAAATGAGGGAGGGTCGTGGAGGAAAATGAAGAAGACCGACCCCATAACGAGCAGCCATGGCAGAGTGGAGGAGGAGTAGGGGGGATGCTGCTGCCCAGCCTGGGCTGGAGCCATGCCCAAGGACCCCCCTCCTTGCCCAGCAGATTCCCCATCGCTGCATCTTGCGTGTTGCTCTCGCTGTTGTACATTAAAGTCACCCTTGTACCTGCCGCGCTGCCGTGCTCTTGCGCTTTGCCCCCGTCCTGGAGCTGCTTGGTCTCTACCACCAGCCAAACCAGGTCTCTCCAAAAACACCGGAGCAATCCCAGATGCATCCCTGGGTGAAAGGGCTAGTGGTCAGTCCTGCAAGAAGGTCTGGAGTTGGCTGGGATGTGGTGTGGGGTGATCGTGTCCCACCACAGGCCATCAGCAGCCTGGGAGGGATCAGCATCACCCCTGAGGGATCACCCTGTGCCCATCGCCATCACCCAAGAGTCATCAGCATCACCCATGACCCCACCATCACCCACACAGCCAGAAACCAGCATCCCCCAGGGACCCAGAGGTCCCTCACCCTCCTCATCCTCATCCTCCTCCTCCTCGAGCTGCGCGAGCAGCAGCTCCAGCACCGGCAAACAAAACTGTCCTGGAGAGCAGCCTTGGGTCTCTGAAACCAAGTTTGATCTCTGGTGGTGACACGGGACAAAGCTTCTCGCACTGCTAATGCACTGTAATCACTTTGTGGGCTGTTCTGTTTTTTTCTGTGAAGCTACATTTTTCTCCCATTATGAAAAAAGGTACGGAATACGTAAAAGCAGAAATTACTGCAAGGAAAGGGAGGAACAGTTTGTTAAACCAGAGGCGACCACACCGCCTGAGGCAGCCGGAGCGGCTCAGAAGCATTTTTAACCCTCCCGGGAATGCTGGGGGGGGGTCTGGAACTAGCTGAGCTGACACCCTCAGACCCGGTGGGAGGAGGAGGAGGATTCGTGCTGCTTGCAGGGTGCTAGGCGCCAGCAGCAGCCCCAGGCAGGACACGAGTGGGACAGTCAGGTGAGAGACCCGTCCCCAGGGGCTGCAGGGGACATTTCTCTGGGGACAGAGGCCAGGTAGGTGCTGGTGACTCCTCCAGCCCTGTGAGGGATCCAGCACCGTCTGGGGGTGCAGCCCCATGTGCTCTGGCTGTGGAGCCCTCCCAGGGCACAGACTATTTTACAAAACAGGGTTTGCTCTGACCCCGGGCTGGGAGCTGCACCCTGACACCCAGCTGGAGCTTTTCCTCCCCCAGCATCTCTGTGAATGGCTCTGAAAGCTGCTGCTTCCCGGCATCGCAGCAATTCTGCGCCTTTTAGTGTCACAGCTGGCGGTTTGGGACAAGGTTTAATGAAACTCGAGCTCAGTGATGCTCAGAGGCAGATGAGCATCCCTGTAAGAGCTTTCCTGACTGTGCACCAGCAGCAAGAGCATAACAGACGCCCGGGGGGTCCTGGACCCTCCCTCCTCACGCTGAGTCCTGCACTGGGCATGGACCCCCCATCACCTTCATCCCCCTCCCAGAAACGCAGCCCCAGGCTCGGAGCGGCCGTTCCCCCCGCTGACTGTGTGACCAGGAGACGGGGCTGAACTGGGTTTGGGGAAGGGCCCCAGGCCCCCACGATGGGTTCGCTCTGCTGCATGCCCTTGGGGAAGGAGGAAAAGCGTCCCCAAAGCACAGAATTCTCGGTGTTCCCTCCTGTCCAGTGGGACAAGGGGCTGGAGTGGGACCGGGGGCAGCCCCAGGGCTCCGCTGAGGCTGTACTGGTGACACTGGGATAAGTCCTGCCGGGGAGCACGTGCTGGGCTCAAACACGAGGGTTCTGCGCTTACCTCCCTCCAGCAGATTTCCATCAAATGCAGAATTAACCTCTCCAGGACTCGATCCCCGGGAAGCCGCGCGGGTCCCCACGCACAGGCAGCGTCCCCTCCCCACGGGCACAGGATCAGGTGCGCGCTGCCTCAGGCCCCACCTGGGCTCGTATCAGCCTTCGGCACATCTTCCACTCACCTTTGCTTCTGTCTCTCCACTGGCAATGCCAGGAGCAAAGCCGGTCTCCGATGATGGGTGCTGCTTGGGAAAGGGATGTTATTGCAGACAGACAGATCTCCACTGCAGTCCCTTCCCCAGCACCCCACCATCATTTCTCACCACCTGGTAATACAGCTTGTATTCACACCCCAGCTACCTGCCACAGCGGCATCGTGTGAAGGTCTTTAATGCTCAAAAACTGCTGGGGGCTCCTTGGGAGGGGGCAGACGGGAGCGGCCGCAGGGACCCTGAGCCCACCCGCACCCCCGGAGCCACCACGGGCCCCCCCAGGGACAACAGGACATTACCCAGGTGCCCCCAGCCCCGTGCAGACCCTGCTGCACCGAGTCCCTCCGACCCTCCTCTGCTCGGGAGATCCAGCAAAGAAAAAGCCGACGGGCGTTTCTGCATTGAAAACATTTATTTTACAACAGTGGTTTCGGATAACTTAGCAATCTTTATTTTAGTTTATATTCAGACATACAAGACACAAATTACCATGCTAAAACATAAAATAATTCCTTCTGCCGTAACTGCGTGTATGTACAGGAGCTCAGTAGTATCAAGTGTTACAATCCACAGAGTTCAGACAGCCACATCTACTTACATACAATTCAAAGTATGGTCCTTTAGTAACATAACAAAATATATATATGTCTATATTATAATTGCTTTTCAGATGCATTTATACTTCGATTGTGGTTTCTTTTTTTTGTCTTTTGTTTTTCCCCCCCTCCCGCCCGAGTTGCAGTACAGTGCAAATGCAAAACGCGGTTCCCTCCCGGCACCCGCAGCTCCCAAAGGCTTCGTACAGAGGCCAACACAACCAAACCCCGCCACGAATTACTGAGTTCAGGGCCTTGCTCACATGCAAAATGAATATAAACCGCCTTGGATGTCTGCGATAACACAACCCACCCAGCCCCAGGAAGGCAGGGACAGGCAGAAGGACAGAAGGACGGAATGACGGTGATCGGCGTCCCGGAGAGGAAACGTCAAGCGTTTGGAACTTGACAAACCTCAGAGTCCGTCTACTGTGACAGACACAAACAGAACTTAGACGTGTCAGCGACAAAGGAATCCCCCAATACTGCCACATTTCTGCCGTGAAGCACAAAAGCCCGTGTTTTGTGTGAAAGGCTCGAGGAGGCTCTGCCCGGGGTGACCAGATGCGGTTTCGTGGTACTCGCACGTCCCTTGTGCCTTTACACAGATCCCGCCTAACTTCAGCTTTATGACTCGTAGTAACTCCAACTCCTTATGAATCTGACCTGCAAACGCTGCAAATTCAGTCACCGGGTCGTGCAAACAGGACACACGGTTTAAGTGTCACCTCACTGGCGCGAGGAGGGCAGAGCTCAGTCACTCTTCCTTTCCCAACAGCATTTCCACCTCTACTACCCACTCCTTTATACAACAGGATCCTCCCACCCTTCCCATCACCAGTGATTTAACCTGACAGATCCCGCTGGGGTTTTTCCTGCAGCTGAAAGGAGGAGGCACAATCCTGGACACACAAAACTCACACGTTCCGCTTGTCTGGCTGGGAATTCATAGCAGTGCTTTGAGGTGCATTTCATGGTTTTGCCACCAAAGGAAAAACAGCAGCAAGTACGAGGTGCACACCCGTTGTATAAATATATACATATGTGCATATATACATACAAACACACATGATGTTGCACCCCAAAGCCACAGCGCGGCTCGGGACCTGGCTCGGGGAGCTCGCCGAGTCCCGCTTTGGAGAGTACAACGTGCTGAAAACTACTATCGGGAAAAGAAAAACCCAAATCTACGTGTTCTATCCCACCTCTAGCGACGAGCGCACCAACCGCCTCTCAAAACCCCCCACGGACCAGCCCTTGCAAACCCAATTTCTCCAGAGAAAACCCTTGTCCTGCTCTGGAGGAAAGCATGGCAGGGACAGCCCAGCTCGCACAATTTGAGTAATGGTGAAATTTTCGGAAAGGTACGACAAGCAACCCCTGCCAGACTGGAGTGAACCCCACGGCTGGCTGTGGGGACAGGGACAAGACACCAGCACTGGAGAATGAATGGCCATTTTGTACAAGAGCTTCCTCTACACACACACATATATATATAACCACCAGAAATTCCCAGCAGCTGCCCTTTTAACAGCAAAATTAACTGTGCACATAATGCTGGCATCGGATTTCCAAACAAAGGTTTGTCCTCCAGATTTATGGCATCTGGCTTGTGCAAACGCCACAGACAGCTTCCCTCACGCGGTTTCTTCTGGTATAGAAAGCGCTTTCCTCCAAGGAAACAGGGATTTCAGTCTTGCCGAGTCCAGACGACACGTCAGCCGCCCAGCCCGGCACAGACCTCGGTGCTCGCAGGACCCGAACACTGAAACTTCCTGCACTTGGTTAGCTATCGGTTATGTTTCTCTCCATATATTTTAAGCAGTTGTTGGTGTAATGATACAGCTACAAACTAGATGATTTCCACTATGATACAGAGAAGCGGCATGGAATGATTAAGCATGTTAAGTTTACACCGACCTGATGCTATAAACACTTGTACTGGGGGGGGGAGACGTTTCAGTGCTCTAAGATTAATGCGGATTTAAACAGCATCCAGAATTATTAACACAAGGCAGGAGCTGCAGGAGGCAAATGCCGCCCTGACCTCCTCGCATGGGTCTCCTGTTAAACCTGATGCCAACACCCAGATGCATCAGGTGGGAAAAGCCTGCAGCACAACCACATTTCCTAAATTATCTGGAAATGCCAAGAACGCCGAAGGGCACCGGACAGATGAAGGGCACAAACTAGTTGAGAAAAGCGGGTCCCTCTCTCGAGGAGTGCAAGAAATGCTCTGATATAACCCCCCAAAGCACACGGGTGTCCCTCCACACCAGATAACACAACCGTTTTGGGGACAGGAATGTCACTGCTGTCAGGCTCCTGCCCTGGTGACACCTTCAGCATTCATGGGTTGACAAGAAGGGGTTTGAAAACCCAATTCCCTCGACCTCCCTATTTCCCCGTCCTGCTCTCGAGCCTTCCCCCTCCTCAGCGGGTCCTTCTGCTCACCCCAGCCTCCAACAGCGTCACATTTTAAGAACACCATGAGCACTAATATCTAAAGCAGTTTAAAAATATTACAAATCTAAAAATAAGACTAAAAAGGTAACATGGTCCTAAAACATCACTGCGTGGGACCAGCAGAGATCTACACCCTATCAGACGCCACTGAGGTTTACATAAACCCATTTATATACAGGTAAATATTTAAGAATTTCCTACAAACACCACTAACAAAATGAAACTGGCATTTACGGGGTGCAACGCCCCTTCCTTCACTGGGAGTGAAGCAGACAATTGGCTGTAGGTACTACAGTGCTCGGGCATCCCTGGGAGGACGATGGGGCCAGCACCAGCATCTCCTCCTGCTGTGGCCCCCGGGGGGACCGGCCAGCTCGGGAACAGAGCCACTGGCCCTCGGCAGCAGCCAGAAGCTCTCCAGATCGGATCCTCCCCATCAGGAGGAGCTACAAGTGCCAAGGAAAGCAGTGCTGAAGAGGCTCGGTGGGCTGGATGGAGGTGGTCTCAGGCAACCCGTAAAAAAGTGATATAAATTGTAAGAAACAAAGAAAAAAATTTTTAAAAAAAATAATTAAAAAAAAAATCTAAGCTCAAGTTTTAATTCTGGCAACACACTGAACAGAGAGCGACGGTGCTGAGGTTCGATTGCGGAAGGAAACATTCTGCAGGTCAGGCCATGCTCAGAACTGCTCACCCACCTCCACAGGTTTAACCATCGTTTCCAACACAGCTTTGCATTCGCTAGGGTTCAACTTGGCCGTTTTGAAGTGCAACGTGCGTTAGAGCCGGGACACTCCTGCGCCTCACCCACGACAGCACAAAATACATGGGCAACAACCTGCTTGTCTGTCAGTTACACAGGTTTTGGTTTAAAGAAGCAATGTTGAAATTGCTTTCTTATGTGGTTCAAGAAAAAACACATTAATACACAATCCTAAATTCAGAGATTCTAGAGTGATATGGAAAAACTTAAAAAGTTTCAAACCCCATGCATAGTCACCTAAAAAAAGCGTTTTCCCATCATTCCTGTAGCTGGGATCTCAGCGTAGTTTCCCTGGCGGCACCCAACACACAGCTCTGGCACATAACAGCGCACGGAGTCATTTACTGTTCGCACACACCCGCAGACACAGCCGAGGAAAGCAGTCTGGCTCAAACTCACGCCTTGCTAAGCCAAGAACTAAACCAGCAAATTTACCCGATAAAAACACGGATAATGGCGTTATCTCTAATCTGCGTCCGCTGCCCGCCTTCCATTCCGATGTCGGGGCATCCCCAGAGCCACAACCTTTCTAGTTCAGTTGAAGTAGCCCAGAGAGGTTAAGAAATAAGATTATTATTCCAAATTTAAGACCAGCAACCAGCGTCAGGGTCACAGCTGCTCAGCGGTGGAGCAACAACCGAAACAACTGGCTTCGTGTCACCCGTCCAGCTGCACACGGGGACACGGGAATGACAAACGACAGCACAAGGGCAACGGCCTCTTCCTCGTCCCACTGAGTCACCCTGATCAACTGCGCTCATTTACAAAGCCAAAAAAAATCCTCTAACATTTATTTATTTATTTTTTTTAACCAAAAAAAATAATTTGCACAGATAAGGGCAATTTTAACCAGTGAGTTTTATGGGGAGAAAACCTGCAGACGTTCGAGCATATTCCAGCGTGCAATTTGACATCACCAACAGGCTCCAGGCAAAATCTGCAAGGACAGCCAACGTGACGCTATTTTTTTAAGCCTAAAAATTGCTTTTTATTCCAAGGGGTCAAACAAACACTTTAATTAAATAAGGACCTCGAGCCAAATCACACACGACTGTCCTCAAGGCCAGTCAAGAGACTTTTCCAGACAGAAAAAGTTAAAAAAGCATCTTCCACTAAACCACCAAGTTCCAGGTCTAAAAGGACTACTGATGAGGAAGAAGTGTTTTAACTGAAAAAGTAATATTTCTGTTTGAATTTTTGGGACCTGATGAGGTTTCACAAGCTCATTTGCAACAAGCTCACGTGCAGGCACCGAACGTGTGCTGGTACCAACAGCTACAGGGAGATCTGATTTTACAAACGCCCCTCACTTCTCATTGAGTTTAAAACATTTTCTTCTACCCAGCACGTTTAACACGGTTTCACGTCAGATTTTATGTGCTCCATCATTTCCAGCTCATGCAAAAACAGCGTGAAAATAGATTCAGAGCGGTTCTCTGGCAGAGTTCTCTTCATTTTCTGACGGTTTCCTCACAGATCAACAGTGATTTACCTTCAAAGCAAACACTGGGTGGGAGCTGCAAATAGCCTCACCAAAAATAGGTGGAAAGATACAAAGGACAGTAGAAGCAATGCAATATAAAACCATAAAGATCAAAATTAGATAGGCTGCAATTAACTGCTCAAAGTACCGAGCACAGGTTCTCTGGTAGGTGTTCTAGATCCTGACTTTGCACCATCTAAAGCGAGATTATTAACAACAAAATGTATCAGCAGCTGACCAAAACACGTTTTTAACAGTTAAATCTCAACAAACCACAGTTTCTAGAGCAGTATTCAAACATGATTTGGTTTCAGAGTAGTACAGGAAACCTTCCCCATGGTTGTTCTGAAGAAAAAGAAAAACACTGGTGTAAACAAGTCTAAGTGCAAGACAATGTGCAAATTATACAATAGAAACACAAAGGTGTTTTGCTCTTAAAATTCCATTTAAGTACTCCACAAACAAGTTCATGAGAAAATTAAAGGGCTAGTGTATTATAAAAGCTTTAAAAACAGACATGTAACACCCCACTTGTCTATTAGAATCTCAAATTCTTAGAACAAATTTTTTAAAACCAGTATTTTTTTAACATTTCTGCTGTCGCCAACTGTCTGCATTTTACTCACTCGGTGAAAACCAGTTAACTGGTTTCACTTGAGATTCTTGCGCATTCAAAAAAAGCTGCACTATTTGGTCTTTAGCATTTCAGGAAAATGTCTGAACTCAAACCAAACCAGAATTGTGCTTGACGTTAAAATCCCACCGTCACAACCAAACGAGCCCATTCACCGTTGGTTTTGGGGCAAACTGTAGTTTGCGGTTACACTGTCACACGTAAAGAGCTGTTCATCAATTTTCTGTTCAAAGATTGGAAACTCTCCCTTTTTCTTTGTCAAGGTAGATTTATTTAAGCTGAAAACCAGCATTAGAGAGAACACCAGCTCTGCAGGACTGGCATTTTTTGGTTTTTGGCTTTGTAAACTTGCTTAGATAACAATGCAGGAACAGAAGGAAGAATAGAAGAACTGGTTTGTTGCACTCAAATGAAAATCATGAACTTTTAAAGGTCTTCAACAGCTCAGCTGTAAGAAGAACGGTGGCTTCTGTGAAACTTTTTGGATCTCATTTTTAGGCCAGTACCACTGCTTAAAATGCAGAATGTCTCCATCACACTTATATTGTGACAACTCGATACGTTACACCACAGACATTTAATGTAACTCCATACATGCTATAAAAAAATAGGGGAACAAAAAAAAAAAAAAAAGGAAACAAATAAGACCGTAGCTAAACTGCTTTAAATACTGCATGCTACAGCACTTCACGTATCATCAAGATACGACACTGAAAGGTGACAAAAGGCTGAAGGGATTACAAAATATTGTCGGCAGGTTGGAAAGCTGCCTTCTTACTGTGGCAGAATTATTTCCCCTCCCCATTCTCTACTTCTAATGTTCATGATTCTAGTGTTGAGTTGGCCATGTATTTTTTTTTTTTAATTCGTTCTAATTACAGTGTTTCCTTAACTTAATTAAATCCATCAGTGTGGTAGCTGGGGTGCGAGTCAGCTGTGAGCTGGGTCGTCTCTGTGGCTGATGCTGGCTGTATCACAATAGGTGCGTCTGAGGCCTCTGAAAAGCGAAGACAAAAGGCTTAGTGTGCCAAGGATAACAAAAAAAGCATCGCATGTTTTGGTAAGTGTAAGTTACATCTCCCTACAACACTCTGATAATACCATTTTACATTCCTCTGAGAGTACGATGTTAATCCACTGGTTTTTGGCCTGCGCATGATAGCGTTTGATTCCAGCCTATGTGTGGAACATCTTTATATTTCCTTCTTCACATAAGAGCAGCTCATCCTCCCCCACCATTCAGCAACAGCCACTAAAAACGTGATCACAGCACACACAAGGCTCTACAATTTTTTTAAATTACCAGCTTCCTTCTACAGGAATAGCGTTATACCTTCAGGAGGGGTATTCGATACAGCTCCTGGGGCAGCAGTCCCGTTTCCTTCGTGCCTGATGCAGCCGCAGCAGCTGCCCCGACGCTCCCTTGTCCCTTCCACTCCCACACGTCCCTGGCCGGTATGTGACTCGGTGACGTGGGAAGGAAGCGCAGTGACGGTGACCAGCTCTGGAGCTGACCCCACGTCCAGTGAAGACCCTCTGGGAGTTTTCAGCTCTGGTGTCAGCGTTACCCACGTAACTCCTGTGCCACAGCTATTCCCTCTCCACCATCTACAACCCGAGACCTGTGCTGATCTCTGCAAAGCCGGTGCTGCTCCCCAACCAGTGCTGGGTCAGAGACTGATGGTCATTCTAGATACCTCACCATGGTTTTTTTTACCTACCCCTTTCATCTGACTGCAACTGTGCCTCCAAATCCTCTGGAGAGACGTAGTACTCCTGCTCTTCGCCCTCGGGAGGTTTGGGTTTACACTTCCCGCAGCAGCAGTTACAGCAGCAGCAGAGGCAGCAGCAGCAGTAGCAGCCCGTGATGATCCCGCAGAGCGCAAACAAGGCCTGCAGAGGACAGAGGACAAGGAAACATTCATCACCTGCGCCCACCAGGCCGTGACCGCTCAGTCTGAGACCCATTAGAAACCAGAGAGCAAAAATACAGCAACGCAGAGACAGGACTTACTGGCTCCAGCTTGATACTCCATCACCGAGATATATTTAAAAATACGTGCAAAACTGGCTACAGCTCTCAACATTTTACACCGAGGTGAATGCTGCCAACCTGGCTTACTTGAAGAACTCCAACAATTTATGTTTAAATGGACTATTCTGCTACATCAGGAAGAAGATACAGGTCTAAGAAGTGTATCTGTATTAATATCCAGAGGTACAGTAGTTCAGGACAGACTGTAGTGTGCATCAATAACCCTGGCAAAGATTTACGCCGGCTCGTTGATGTGCAGGTCACAATGTCCCTGCAGCAGGGCCGGGAGCTGCCCAAGGCTGTCGGCATGGCTGCAGAGCTCACCGCGCCGAAATTCGGGTGCCACCAGCACCTGAGCAAGGCAGCTCAAAACGAGCCACATCTGCTGGGTGCTTATCGCAGTGACAACAGGCAAAATTTACATTTTCATACAGATCACTGTGTAATTGAAAAAAATCATTTTAAAATCAGCAAACCAGTACGGTGATATAACTATTCCCTTACTAGGGGGGGAATCAAGAGATGGGGGCAATGCTGGCAAAGGGTAGAAAAATGAACCTGTGAAATGAAATGCCAAGACTGGGAGCAGTTTTTAATCAGCCCTAAAGCACCATAAACATCATCATGTCACTAAATGAGTAAGTTGGCGCAGCTATGGTTTCATACTCCAGTTTCCCAGTCACGTCGTCTTTTACATATTATTTTCTGTGCAAGCAGACTGCAAACACATGAACTCCAAAATGCAAAAGCCTGGACAATTTCAGTATGAGAAATGTGTAACATACAGGCTTTTTGCACTTTTGAGTAAGTGTGGTGATTTCAAACCAAACACAATTATGAAATGGAGACCTCTGGGAGTTTGAAATGCCAATCCAGAGTAACTTCTCTTTGCACTTTTATTTACCTTTGCCCACCAGCTGGACAGCACGAAGTACGTGTTCACATTTTCTTCACCGAACTGCTCTGCTACATACAGACCCAGAGACCCATACTTATCATAAATGTTTCGCTTTGTGGCATCGGTCAATATTGCGTGTGCATTATTGATCTCTTTAAATTTTTCTGCTGCCTCTGGATTATCAGGGTTTTTATCAGGATGATATTTCAATGCAAGTTTCCTGCAGAAAGAAAAAAGATTGTTATAGATTAAAAAATAGGATTTGGGTTCCTGTTTTTTTGATTATTTTATTTTTTTATTCCACAGCCTGTCAACTCAAGGGAGACTTTCAAGTCCCAGTTGGTTTCCTTCATCTCTGATTCACCTTCTTCCCTGATGATTCTTCCTTAGATGATAACAAAAGGCTGCAGCACTGTCTACCTTAGTTCACAGGATTGACTTCAGACTGCAAGATTTGGTGCTCAGAAATTCAAGAGAATAAAGAAAGACATTGAAGAAAAGTACCACTTTTTTTTTTTTTTTTTTTTTTTACCCCTCGGCTCCAGCAATTTCCACCAGTAAGTTTTGCTCCTGCTAAAGCAAAGACCAAGCTAACAGGAAAAAAAAGACACCACGAGTGTAAGATACAGTACCAAAGAAGAAATAAAAGCAAGCTGCCACAGCTAATCTGCCATGTCTGAGCACGAAAATAGAATAGACAATCACTCGTGGTTAATTCACCAATTCCTGTGCAGGAACAAAGTACCTTTCAGTTCAAGGTTTGCTAGAATAGAAAAAAGCTTCAGAGTTTCGAGATATCAGGAAATTGCAAATTACACCCCTAATCACACCAGATCTCTCACAGTTCACAGTCCCTGGAGGTCTCTGAACACAGCACCAAAGAAATCAGATGAAGCATTGATAACTTCGACAGTTCTGATGTGGCCCAGGCTGTTTATAAAAATAACTGGCCAAACACCTCCTTATATTCAGAAAAAACGCAGTTTCGATATTTGTGCTCCCAAATAGAAAAATCACAGAGAAATGTATGCTAACAGCTCTCCTTCACCAAAAATGGTGCTTGTCCTTCTCCAGAAAACTACCACAAAGTCCCATATTTGAGAAATACACTGGAAGCCTGCAGACGTTTACACAACAACTTTGAGTGAGGAAATATTTAGGGAAAAATAAAATAAAGATTTGTATAAACCCACATTTGGATGGGCATGCAAGTGTATCCCAGCATTGAAAAAATAAATCGACTGTGCATTTGAAACACTCAGACGGTAAATGATGCTGCTTGGGGAAATAACGTCCAGGGTTGTCACTGATGCCGCAGCCTCAGTGACCACTGAAATAATCACAGTTCTTATAATTAGAGAGAAGTTACATAAACCTGCAAAGGGCTTAGCTATTATTTCCCAGTTACTAAGACTGGAAGATCACTGATTCAAACTTTAAAAGTATTTAGTAAGACACAGCTAATTTTTGAGAGTCTGTGGATTCAATTTATTCAGAGATTTCACCATGTAGTTCCCATCAGTATTAAAATGGGACTTTGAAAGGGAAAAAGTTCTGGTGCATGTTAAAGACTAAAATCTTCCAAAAAGAGTATCCTCAAGTAAAGATTACTGCTGACCCCTAGTGTCATGTTCAATATATTGCCACTTGGCCAACAGTACAAGATCGTAGCTCATTCTTATGGTAAAGAAGAAATTGCATTTAAGTAGATTTTGTGGGAATGTGGAAAACGAGAATGTTAAAGGACTCTTTTTTGGTTTTGTTTGGTCAATGCAAAGCCATTTCATCCAAGTAACTCTAAGAAAATAAAGTAAAAAAAAATCCTATTTTAAAATGGAAATTCCACATAGAATATGGAATTTTGAAATAATTTTTAGAAAAAAGTAATTGTTGACACTAGTTTCTGTCCTTATTTGTATCTTTAATCTGTACCTCACCGTGCTAGAACTGGAAACAATGGACAAAAGGGCAACACTGCCCGTGTGTGGTCTCTGTAAGCCAGACAGAGGGCTACGTAACAAGAGGATTTTTACTCTGATCACACCATCTCCAAACTCTGTTCAACTTTAGATGAAGACCTTTCAGAATGCTACTGCATATTTGAGAATTTAACTTACTAGAGATGAGATGTAAAAATTTAACAGCACTTATGTACAACGCCTAGGCAGGTTTTTAAATCAATTTTAGCAAGAAACAACCATGCTTCACCTGGTTTTCTTATGTGATTTTTTTGCAAAAGGTTTAAATAAACCAACTTGAGTCTACATGTAAATGTGCCACCTGTTGAAGACAATTCAAGCTATTTGTGCTGTTGGGAAGCAGGTGTAAAACTTGAACTTTTACCTGTAGGACTTTTTGATATCATCTGAAGTGGCGTTCTTGTCCAAGCCCAGCACGTGGTACAACGATTCTCCAGAGGTTGAGAGCGAGCGTTGCCTCTGGTCTGCCATGGTGAACTAACCTGAAAGGAGAACCAGCCCCTGACAAAAAAAAAAAAAGAATAAGAAATGCTTAAACAAAGCAGAACATAGATCTCATTCATGAAATCAGCCTTGAAACCAGAGCTTCCATGTGAAAAATCATATTTTATTAGGTTTAAACAGGCTTGGGGAAAAAAAAAAAAAGGCTCTTAACATATGTGGAAGTTAAAAAGTTACAAAACTCAGTGATTTACCAGTGAAAACAACTATTCCATTTTCAGCACAGCACCGGGCACCCTGGAATCAGTCCTGGATATACTGGACTCTATTCTTTCCAGAAACCCACAACCAACAGCCCAGGTACAGCTACAGACATGTACTACATACACAGCCCTAAAGCTACTTCATCTTCTTTCTTAATCTTAACAGTAAGATAATTTATTTGTGGTAATATCTATAAAACCAGTCTGACAGCAGATGTATTGTAATTACCGTGAGGCTGCCCTTTTGCACCACGCTTGCATAGAGGTAAGCGACTTATTTGCATTTTGAATTGCAGACATTCACATTAAAAAAACCCCACACCAAACCTCCACGCAATGCCCAAAATCGCAGCCTCCCATCTCATCGCTGACACCAGGTCCAGCAGAATCCTTTAGACAAATCCAGTTTGACTCCGCATCCCACTATGGGCAAGGGAACGCCTGCCCACCTCGAGACCTCCGGTCTCATAAATTAAAGTCATGGCTCAAACATTTAACACTTGTTTGAGTTAAAAATCACACTACTTGAACGTGAATGAACCTCCTGCTCCAAATTCCGATGGGAAGACCATAGGGGCGTCCCCCGGGCCATGGCGGGGGCAGAAGCGGTTGTGTCCGTCACGTCCCGAGCAGATTAGCGTTTGCGGAATGGCTGCAAGGATGAGCATCAAAGAGGAGACTATTGGCTATTTTTGGATTATGTCATTACAGTTGGCCTACACCAGATTACGTAGCCTTTGAAAAAGATATTTAAAGCACCAGACTTTTCTAATTTAACCCTTTCTCTTACATAACAATGTTAATAACTCCAAGGCTACCGACAGAAATACTCTCAGACGTGGCATCTTGTGCTGCCCGGTTCTCACTGCGACCTCATAGTGCCACAAAAATCACAGTTCCATCGATTGTAGGCAGATACAGAGACAGACTTTACAACTTTCTTGCTCACCCCAGAGCCCACCATTAACTTTTCCACATCTGGCCCCTCCAACTTTATATTAGATTAAGGCTGGGCACTGTGTCCAGTTTTGTGGACTGGAATACACCAGCTAATCATCTAGTTTCTCTCTTTGGCAGCTAAGGTAAGTTTAATTAAAGGTACTGCCTCAAACAATGGGGCATTATGAACATTTGTGTTGTTCAAAGTTCTGTAGCTCTATTTATGTGTAACAAGCTTCCTTTAGCACCAATTCAACAGGCACAGATGCTGCAGATCACAGGTGTACACTATGTTCTGCTTCGTAAAAGCTCCATCATTAAATTAGGGCAAATTTGTTTAATAAAAATGAATTCAATTTGATCCAGACGATGTCTGTCAGTCTGCAGGCTGCCTGTCACCAACCTGCTGCAATCTGTTGTCACTTCAACCTGAATAGTTCAGGGTCTCTGGAGTTCAGTATAATGGGGTGTGTGCATTTATTCTTCAAAACTGGTAAGAACGGACAAAACTTGTCTGGGCAAAAGCACAGAGGACAAGGTGGTCATGGGGATTCATCTGGGAAGTTTGTTACTTAAGGGAACAGAAGAGTCTTATTACTAAGAACACAACCTTTGGCTTTTCAAATACGAAACAGGCAATAAAGGTGCAAGTTATTTGAACCCAGAGCACTTCAGAAACCAGGATATTATCTACCCTACTGTTTGTGCAGGTGGCTCTAATTCACGGTACTGAAAGCTGCTCTGTATTTTTTGAAGCGGTGTATTCAGCAGCAACAAGCCCTCTGCTGCGCATTCCACCCAAGCAGGATGCCCCGAAGAGGTTTCTCTCAGAACTCCCAAGAAAGGTAATCCCTGGATTAAACAGCACTGCTTTTAACCATCTGTGTCCCAGAATATCGTGGTCAGTCAGCCTGCCCAGAAAATGCAATGGTTTTCAGCAGGACCAGGTAACTATAAGTGGTACGACCCTGATGAAAAGACGCAGATTAAACCCGATAGGTTCTGCGGAAGCCAGCCTTAACATTTTAAATACACAAGTGTTAAACTGGACCTTAGAAAGACAAATTTTCTTTCTAGCTTTCCAAAAGAATCCTATCAAGTTTCATGAAACTGGTGATATCTTGGTTTCTGCCAGGTCTGCTGACCCTTTTATAAGTTGTATTTAACTCATTAAAATGGCAAACTATTATTACAGCCATGAAAAATGAATAGTTCTCTGCCAGTTTAGGGAACTAAACACTCACTGAACACCCCAGTGAACCCCAGCAGCAGAAAGGTGAAACAATCTTTCATTAAAATACCACTGCAGCAGGACATTGGGGTACAATCTTCAACAGAATTTTAATTTTCTTAATACTTGTTCTGTTCTCAATACTTGTTCTGTATTTTCTGTAAGTTTAAGTTACTAAATTAAAAAACAGAATCACACCCTGAACGCACATGCCGATGCACAGACCTTTACACACGTGCTGCTCACAACAACTTCGGTGAAGTGTTTTATCCTCAGTGTAGGGAATCTGGATGCCAACAGTTGTTCCAGAAAGGTAAATCCCTCTGTAATGGGCAACATCCACCACGTCCTGACTGGTAAAGGGTACTTACCCAGTAGACACAGGACAAGGGAGAGTCGTTACCCTTAACGGATACTCTCTGTCCAAATCGAACGAGTTTGGTTGAAACCAGAAGAACAAAACAGCTTCTGAGTCCTTCTGCACATCATCAGTAATGCAGAGAATTGAGACCTCCCCAAAAGGGGCAGGTAGGAAACAACAGGAACGAGAAATGGATGTTTTGCCAGCTCTTACAAAAGTTATGTCTAGTTGATGCTTTATTACACAATTTCAGGAAGCACTAGAGTATTTTAGGAAATATTTGTATTCTACAAATCTTTTCTTTTTACTGACTATGTGGTAAAATACATTGTCAGTTTAATCTAACTTTACTAGTTTTTCAGAGATTCCCAGTGCAGCAGACTAGCTACAGGTGTTAAGATAAATTATTCAATCTCAACCAGTATTTACTAGTTAAAGTCTAAATAAAAACACCAAGCCAGAAACACTTTAGTAAATATTGATTTATCCCCAAAACAAAATAGCACCACTGGCCTCCGCATCCCGCCCATGTGTCTCAGATTCATTTAGAGTCATTCTCACAATCTGGTACTTTTTTACAGCGAAAAAAAGTCATTTTTAAAGGGGAGAGGAGAGAATGATATACAAGATTGTATTATCAAGAAAAAAAACGAGGTGTTTTAAGCTTAGTTTTGTGAGGTACTCAAGATGTCTATAAGAATCTTTGAACTTTGCTTCCTCAGCATTATTTTGTATTTAAATGAGTGGGTTTTATTTAACTTCAAGAAATTACAAAATACGGTACATACCTGGTGTCTAGTTCAAATATTCTCAGGTAAGTGGTAACAGCCTCCACACACCTCCAAAACTGAATCTTCTAAAGACAAAACAAAAGCAAATAATTCGTTCACTAACTCATCTCTTCAGGGCTCATTGCAAAGTTATCATCACATTATGTTATTATAATGGTCAGTTGGCATCCCGGAATATTTTTTTAAAACTGCATTTATGTATTTTCACTATGCTTTCACTCAAATATCACCTCGACATGAAAGCCCAGAATAAAACAGAAGTATTTTTGCTGTTCGAAATATTTTGTACTACAGTAGGTCTCCACAATGTGAATACTTATCTTTAGAATTGATTAGCTGTCGAAGCGGGTTACAAGTGTCATAAAGAATAGATTCGAGGGCTCTCTGCTTCTATCTGTAGCTTCAGCCTCTTTTCCCAAACCTTTTACCATACAACAGACCTGCTCGTATCTAAACTCAAGATACCAGTTGCACAGGAACGCTAATAACCATTACTTGTTTAAGGTTTTGGCCTTTTTCAGCTGAGGCGTTGGTGAACTATCCGTACTTAGCACACGAGAAGCGTGTTTTCCAAGTCTGGGTAATCTGTGATGTTGTCAGAGAGGCTCCCAAAGCAGCTTAAGCTGGCGCGGAGCAGCAGGAGCAGCCGCACAGAACCGCAGCGGAGCGGGACCTGCGGCGGCGGTCAGGACAAATCAACGGCATTTTTAAAGAATTTTGATAGAAAACCAGCATTGTCTGCATGGTGCCTTTCTTCACAAGGTCCGAACAGCACTGCCACTGAGATGAAGATGTGCGAGCACGTGGAGCAGCCGAATGTCGCCACGCCGTTCCTAAGGCCGCTCTACCTGGCATCAAAATGCCCAATTTATGGATTTCCGCAGATGGAAATCTGGGAACGAAACGGGACAAGAAAGCAAAGTCCAACTGTACTTTGGAGATTTGCTTCTACCCACTTGCCTTCAACGAAATGAACTATCCTGCTAAAGTCAGCGTTTGGCACTTAATGGAATAAATGAAAATACGATGATGTGCTGATAGAAGCTTCGCATAGTTCAAATGCAGTATTCTGGCCCAGGCCTCATCAAAACTCCTAAGGAAAGTCTTTATTTTTTTATAGCACATATACACAATTCCCAGCCAAGTACAGAACTCAGAATATACAGAAAAGCTTTTTTTTTTAATCTTAATATGGATGCAAGCAGCAATATTTTCTTCAGTCTCTCAACGATGCCAATGCAGGATTTCATTAACTGTGGAAAGCCTGATTTACACCTGGAAATAAGTGAACAAGACCCAAATAAATTCCAAAGGAAACAGCTACTTACAAAAATCAAAGCACACGAGAAACCCACGTCTATTTGGCATGACCCCCCTCGCCCAGCACGCCAAACTGGGGCTCTGCCCCCTGGTTTCTGGTGCAACTGGGAATTCTAACGTAGTGACTCAGGAACGTTTTGATCTGCCCATCCGATCCCATCATTCAGCCAGATCCACTGACCCAGAGCTCTACATAACACTCTGCTCGGAACGACGGACAAACATCTCCCTCCTTACGATGGGACACTCAAAATACGGAAAAAAAGGAGAGAAAAATGGAAGGAGGGATGTCAGAAAAGAAACATAAGCATTTAGAAATCAAGATGAATGGATGTTACCCACTTTCAAAAAACACAAAAACTCAAAGAAAAAAATGTCTGGGGGAAGGAAGAAGTAATTGTTTAAGAGGCAGAGAATACATATATAAGTATGAAAATCAGAAGAAAAGGTTAAAGAATGATGAAGATAAAAGCATGCACAGCTACACAAACGGAAACTAAACTCAGCAACACATTAAAACGGTGACAAGTTTTGTAACACAAATGAAGAAACACGCTTAGGAAGTTTGCCTGTTCTGTCAGCGTTTTGCTTACACCAGGAACCTCATTTGTCCTGCAAACGTGAATCCGATTTGTCCAATATTATATTTCTCTAACCAAAGGATCTAAACTACCTTTTCCTTACAGAAATCAGACACGTTCTCCGATCTGTTATTTTTGATAAAAAGCATTTCTGTTTCTTCTGTCAACCTCAACCTCCTCTGCCAGATGCAAGAGAACCATTGTTATTAACAGTTCTACTGACAGAATTGCCATCATCCTGCATCTGCTGCTGACAGAGACAAGTATCTTTAGGACACCTCGCTTCACAATCCTGCTCCACCATATACCTGAGCTACATGATCAAGTATTTAAAGAATTAGTGCTGCAATTAAGGCAAGTAAAATAAATAAATAAATCGTTAGACAAAACAGAAACTCCTGAGTCTTTATTTTCACATCCTTACTTGCTCATGTCACTTGCAAAATGAACCGGTACTGGAGAAATTATGTGAAAATGCTGAAGGTAAAGCAAACTGGCTAATAAGTGCTCTCAGAAAACTACTATTTTAAAGTACTTCTTGTGATCATTCCAGTAATTTTTAACCTGTTAATTGAAGCACTATCATTTACTACTTAAACAAGCACCCAAGAGTGAATGTTTTGGTGTTGCTTCATTTACATATATACATACATATATATCACAGCACAAAAGCCTTTTAGCTAAATTTTGCTTTTAAGTTTGTGGCCCTTCAGTAAAGGCCATGTGAGAAATCTGTCCATACAAACATTCTGTTTAAACACATAAATCCTGATGTAAAGCAAACACAGTATCCAGGGAATTAATTCAAATGCATACCTCTTTCTCCCAGAAAAAAGAACTTTACTAAGGCCAAATTCATTTGCCTTGGGAACAGAAGACAGGCCTCCAACAGTGAAGACCGACATTAAAATCTTTGTTAAATTGAGGAGTTTTTTCAACACAGAGCTTTTAAAATAAATGAAATGTGGGACAACAGATCTCTGCTAAATTCAAGTCTAAATTGCCATAACATCTGTTATTAATGTTCCACTGAAACTTGTGACAAACTTAACTACAGTGATATAGGTGTTGTTTCTCTAATGAGCTTTGCAGATTAAAATTTAGCCATTTAAGTCTGATTGAGCAGCCTGTTCGAAAGGCTTGTGACCTTGTACCCTACACAAGAGTCAGATTCAAACCTGCTAAAGAGGGGTTTCAATAGTAGGGGAGGAAAAATATCTAAAGTATTAGATTCACATTTTCTATCCTCTATCCTTAACTCAAATAATTAATCCTTAAAACCCTGACTGTTTTAGTGGATTCCATACTGGGATTTCATTGCTCCTATTTAATCCGTCTCCAAAATTACATTATTGTTTATGGCATTACAGTAGTTTATATGGCAGAGTGAAAGTGTCACAAGGTGCTCACAGCTCTAAAAAACCTGCATCTGCTTCTCAGATATTTTAAAATGTAGGAAAAACCAGCAGCTCTGTTTGCTTGCCTCATTATTACTCTTAATCGTTTCTCTGTCTAAATCTATGCAGCGTGTGAACGGCTGTAACTGCTCATGGCATATCTAAAAATCCATTTTCTTCTAATTGCTCAACTGTATTTCCCCAGTTCTTGTGGACAGTGGGGAGGAGACTTCACCATTTTGTTATTTCACTTCTCCACCGAAACTGCCAGAGAAAGGAACATTTTAATTTCCTTCTATAAAGAACAAAAAACATGAGCTTCTAACACACAAAGACTTATTAGATCATAGAGAAACAAAGGCAAAACCAGCACAACAGATTTGTCTTCTTTTCAGGTAAGACTAAATAAGAAGAAATAATGGAAAAAAACCCAACCAAACAAAACCCCACAAAACAACAAACCACAAGGGGATGAGTTTCGCACCTGCCCCATTCAAATCCCCAGCACAAAGACATGTAGAAGCACAAAAGACGACTTAAGATTTTCACAATAAAATCTGAACTAACCTATATAATTCAAACTTTCACTTCTTGTTTTGGCAGGAAAATACAACAAGAATCCTTTTCTTTTGAAGGGTGGGGGATGCTGGAGGGGTACGTACCTTTATTGGAAACATTTTTGTTTCCTTTTGGGCCAACTAAACCAGAACACAGGTCCAGAGTTAAACAAACTCAGCAGAAAGCACCTTGGACAGATGACACATTTATTCCCTAGAGATCAAAACCAGGTTTTATAGCAGTGAAGTCACTACGAATCCACTGTTAATGTCACCATATTCTTCTAACACGCCAAGAATCTATTAAGCAGTGTACAACCCACACGTTTGGGTCGCTCTGGATTGCGAGGTGCTCAGGACCCAAAACCTCATATTTAGACGTTGTCTCACCCAGCTCATTTGGCCAGAAACATCCAAATAAATCACAAGGCCGGACTAAAAGCGGTTTTACTTTAAACTGACATTTTCTTGCAGGAGATAAACTTGTATTTTCTAACTATACAGTGTGGTTTCACCAACAAAAAGATTTATTTTATACTACTCCTACAGAAACACACTGATATTTATTTCCACTGTTCTCTCTCTCTGCATATGTTTAATCTGCAAACTGTCTGATGAAGTATGTTTGCAGTTCTGCCGTTCAGTCTGGCAACGGTATTTCATGGCTGCTTGGGAAAAAAATAAAAGCCCATAATTTAGAAATAATAAGGCAACCAAGAACGGTATTTCTCCTACTGATTTTTCCACTAACTCCCTAGTAATTAAATTAAAAGACGCGGCTTGAGTTCCAGACTGTAGCCTCGGTTTACAGACCTGGTACTTAAGGAAAACTCATGTTCTAGACTTTAATTGTAACTGAGTTTTCTAACATTATAACTGGGATAAGAAATAGAACATCTAAGCACTTACAGATTCTATAAAGTGAGTTTTCAGGCTGGAATGGCACTTCTGAGAACTTAGAACAACAAGGCCACTGTTACACTGATGCGTAAATTCAATCACTGCCATTCTCAACACACGTGCCTTTTCCTTTCAGCGTAAAGAACAGAATTATCACATTTAGCCTTTTTTTCTACCTCAAGCAATAATTGAGAAAATCAGAAAACCCAGTAGTTTTGTGACTGTGACGCTTTTATTCCTCCCTCTGATCTTAACCAACCCCGGAGCGTGACAAACGCCTCTTCCGTCTGTCTGTACGCACGACGGGATGCTGCCAGTGCAACAGTAAATCCATGTTATTCTTACAGATATTCCCCAAATCATGAGTACATCTTCCTGAAGATCCTTAACCGGAACAGAATTAGCTGCAAAATAGCACCTTTCCTCATTTACAGTTATTTTAAAATAATATTTTATACATCTACACATTTAAACAGCCCCAAAACAGCAAGGAAGGAAGAGTGAAAGTCATCACAGAAAGATAATTTTCAGCCTGCAAGAGGGGCTGTCTGGGCTTTAAACAGAAGATGTCAACAGGACAAGTCACTGGAAAAAACGTGGTTTTAAGATAAGATGCAGGAAACTGTGGTAAGGAGCTGCACATCACAGGACAACACAGAAGTTTTCATCATCCAAGACATTTCATCCAATGTATGTTCCATTTCAGGACCAGTAATAAAAAATAAAGCCAAGCTGATTGTTGTCCCTCTTATCCAAACCCCTCAGTGAAACAGTGAGGTCCACTTGGAAAATAATAACCATGCACCTTCCCAACAACTTTTGATTAACTCTGCTTGCCTCATTTTCCTAAGTTAATTGTGAACAGCAAACGTTGTGGTAAAGCAATTTTTAAAAGTGCCACAAGAAATTGGGAACTTTGTAGGAAAATAAAGAGTGAGACAGCTATTAAGGAAGATAAATACTTCCACTAATTACCACCCAGGCAACATATTTCTGTTCAATATGCATTTATTTTGCTATGTGATAAAAACGGGCTACTCCAAGCAAGAACATCCCTCCCAGCATCAACGCTGGGGCCTCCAAAGTACAACTGACCGACGAGCGATTTGTCAAACCAAACCCCAACGATGATAAAAAGTTTCTAATGAAAAGACACAACTCGTCGCCTATTTTTCTTTCACCACTCAGGTACTAGGATAACTCTGGTCCCTGATGGACCTGAACTAGAGCAGAACTTAAAAAAAAAAAATAAAAGTACTGCTTCAATTCCCTGTGCAGATACCAGATGATTTCACGAGGATCCCAGATGCCCTTTGTAAAAGCACATGAAGACCCATTAATTTTGTTTCCCTTCCACCCGCTGTCATCACAGCATCACGTGTCCCCCAAAACACAGTCACCCCAGTACCTGAACAAGATCTTAACACCTGTTTTGTGCGCTGACCCCCCTTCTCGTGCTTCCAAATACCAAAAGCAGGAGCGCCAACCTTCACACTGACATCATGGCTACAGAGGAGAAAAATTCGGACATTTCTTAACATATTTTTTTTTAATTGCCTTACTTGCATACCACCAACCAACAATAGATGCAACGTGAAATTATAAATATCTCTCTGGTGCAATCTAGTCTTGGCAGAACGAATTTCCTGAACTCGGCATCTTCCAGATTGCTGCAGACACCGTCACAAAAATGTCCAAGTGAAGCCTCCCAAGTCCTCTCTCCACAAGATGCTTTAAACCTCATTATGTTTTTACAGTCACTGTTCCTAAATCCTCCTGCCATGAGAAGCAGATTCATAAGGAAAATTCATTAATGACCAACTCCAGGCAAAGGTCTGTCTTACACACCATGCACTGAACTGTGACACAGAATCACAAACTATTGCTGAGCATAAGTAAGATTGCTAAGATATCACCACCACAGTAACAGAAAATCCTGTTCAGATATAAAAATATGTAATGACACATGGAAGGGAAAAGAATATTTTCCTTTGAAATACAGCCAAAAATGTAAAGACATAAAAGGGGAAAAGCAAATGGAAAACCTGTGCAGGTTTCTGCTTTTTGTAACTGAATGTTTGGCTGCTGTAATGACATCAATAAACTCTGGACTGCAAAAGATTATCAACATATAGTTCCTATATATTTACTTTTTCTACGGATCGTCCTGTAAAAGCCACAAATGTTCTAGGATCCCCAGCGCTGCCACCGAACACAACTCGGTAAGAGGCGGATGAAGCCGAGTGAGGATTGAGAAGCCCTGGGTGAGACAGAAGGAGCAGGACGGGGTAAGTCAGCGCTCCTGAGCTCTTCTTACTTTATTTAATTTTATTTAACTTATTTTATTACTAATTTCTGATTTTAGGTATCATATCAACCTGTCCCCACTGGTATCAGGTACTGCCCAGCGCTGCAATCAGACCTAAAGAACCGTTTACTTGCATCACTCATCTGGCAGAAGCCATCAGACCACCACAAAAATACCAGTTAATGAAAGCATACTTGTATCATGTCAAAAAAATAAAGGTTCCTTAGCACTTGGGTATGAGGTAATTAATGGCACTGGGTTTTTTGTTTGCTCAACCGTTTACCCCAAAAAGTTTAGATCGTGATACTGAAGTACATTAAAAAGACAAAAATCCCAACAATCTTTCATTGAAAACCTCCGTACTCGTTACAAAATACTTGAGCAGATTATGAAAGAGGAGGTGGCGGCTGATAATTTGAATTTACTTGGGCGCAGGAGGCTCGTTCTGCTCGCGCGGGAGCCGCCGTGCACCACAAACCTTCGGTTTTCTGCTACCGAGGGATGCGCAAAAGGACAAAAAACTCGCGCCTGGAAGAAAAGCGTACTGAAATTCTACAGTTGGCCCTACGAGATGCTGGCGCTGGAAGCGTCTCAGCATCACTGGAGAAGGCAGAAAAGGACTCTAAAAAGGCACGTTTGAGTGCAATGCAGATACAAGGTGAGCGCAATTAGGAGAAGCTGCCAGGACATAAGAAATCTGAGCACAAGCTAAAGCCATCTTATTCACGTTCTCCCGAGAAAAACCTGCACATCAACAATGCACTAGAAACTCCACAATAATAATTATTATTTAGCTATTCTATGCACACACACACAAATTGTTACTACATTGGTAGCTACTATCACTTCATTAAAAATACCTAAACAATGTTTTGAGGAGCGTTTGTTCTGGAATGCGGTTCTTTTATATCAGTTTACTCTGCCTGAAAAGGAAACAAAGTGCCTCCGAAGCTAAACCACGTTCTTTCTAACTGTGCTTCGTATGGTTTTATTGCACAACGAAATACTTTAACTGAACTCCTAAGGAAATGTTATGACATAGAATGCTGGGGGGGGATACTGGTATTCAGTCCTACATATAAGCTTTGCAGGAAAGTTCTGCCAATCTCTTCCCTCCGCTAACATATAGAAAAAAAATACTTATCTAGTTATTAACATTAATGATACTTTCAATAGAGAAAATACTGGCAAATTGATGAAAAGAGGGAAATGCAGCAATTATCGGGGGCCAGCTGCAGTCCCGTTATCACAAGTTATGTCATTTAACAGATCTGCAGAACCACCTCCCGTTCTTGAATGGTGCTCACTGCCCCAGAGAGGATATCCCAGCAACTGAAATCATAAAATCAGAAAGTCGTATCAGCAGCTTTCACATTTAACCTAAAACATGACTTAAGTAATCCAGTTAGGCTTGCATTAGTATTCACTATCAAAACGCTGAAACACAGACAAAAACCCCTCCTGAAGCTCACAAAGAGAAGAAATATGATTATTAAGAGCAGAAATATGATGATTAACAGCATCATTGCTGACAGAGAGCCCCTCCCAAACAGCATAACCTGCAGATTGGGCCAAAAGGCTCAAAAATCAACGTTCGCACCATTAGGTTCCAAGTAATATTCTGGTACCGCTCAATTTTTTCCCCAAATACAGTGATCCCAGGACCTACATTGACCTGCCAGGTGCCTTCACAGGGCACGATGAGAGAAGCTGGTCCGTACCACAGCTGGATTTCCACCCCTGCTCCCATCACGGGCTGCAAAACAAGGCCCTGGCAGGTCCGACCACCTCGGGGAACTTCACAACCCAAGTCCGGTCGGTGACGGGGCCACCTCGGCCACAAACCACCTCAACTTATTGCAACGGAGCCACAAAACCAGGGACAGCGACCACCACTCGACCAGGCGGCGGATCGCCAGGCGTTTGGGAAAGACTGAGCGTTTATGCTTTTTGGGAATGGTCAATATGGATATGAGGTCTTCGCTAGGAGACAAGACACTAATAAAGATGGTTAAATATAGCACAGGGCTGCGCTGTGAAGCTGGGAAACCTCCGCTTGGGTTTCACCAGCGCTTTGAGCCTACAGCCTGCAATTTATCAATACATCGAAAACTCACCACGTCGCAGCATCTCCCCTTTCATTTAAACGCCAGGGACAATCACCAAGATGAAATAGAGGAGGGAGGGAAAGAAGCATTTGTTTACGCTTATAAGAAGCTGTTGGACTGGAAATCTCGTCTCCAAACTCAGGGTTATCCCCAAAGCAGATTCTGCAGGGCCAACATCATCACAAGCTCCTCCAAAGTTAGAGCACCATGAGAAAACCACAGAAAGCTGCTCAATAAAAATAAACTTCTTTTCATCCTACACTCTATATATTAAAGCCAATTTCTCTTTGACTCCAGCTTTTGCTTCCCCTCTTCTCCCTCCCAGAGCACAGCGTACTTGAATTATTAGAGCTAATTCATTAATGCAACTGAATTTGGCATCTATTTCTCAGGATCTCTTAGTCAGATTAGGACTCTACCATTTTCTATCAAAAGCAAACAAAAACGCAAACACTCATCCTAAGCGGCCTGAAACCAACAGACGCCTTAGAACTGGAAAACGCCTCTACCGCAAATGTGGTCAAAAGAATAAATTCCACTGAAAGGTGGCTGCTGCTATTCAAGAATTTAAATAGGTACAACCCTGGCGCGTTTCAAGAGGAAATCCTTTAGGTTCGCACACTTTTGAAAGCTTAATTTACCCAAAGAAATGGGTGAACCAGCACCCGTCAGCCACCGGGTGAGTGTGGCCTGCAAGTTCTGCCTCAACAGCAGCAAACTCAGACGGTGTTTAAACACACATCGAACATTTCCAGTTCCTCCAGACAGGCCAGCGTGGGGGCACTACGCAGACGTCAGCTAGCAGAACTGTATTACTTCATACCGATGTAAGATGATGTACCCAATTTATGCCATCTTTTAAAGCTTTACTGCAGGAGGGAGAATATTAAGCACCCACGGCTCTACAGCAACATCTTGCAGCACATAAAAATGAATACCCCAATAAAAACAAACCGAAAAAAGATAAAAACATTTGTCTTTCTGTGTCATACGGGCGGCTTTCACCTTGCTCTCCAAGGGAGAATCGGCTCCACCAGTGCAACATACTCCGGTAATAAAAGTCAGCGGCATTGTATCACTGTGTGTAACACCAGATATTGATAAGGCACAAAAGCAGACCGACGCGTTATCAGGGAATTCGCTGTCTCCGTTTCATCCAGTTCCATTCGGTATCACCAGAACTGCCTGACCAGAATTCTTAATTCAGGAACCAGAAGACACCGCACAAATAAATAGAATTATGCTGCCTTTGCAAGTTTCCCATTAGAAAGGCTGGATTTACTTCCCTTTGCTAATACGTCAGTCATTAAGCACATCATAATCTGAGCGGTTAGAAATGAATTTTTTTTTTTTTTTTTTAAATTAAGCAGAAGAACGTAAGGGAAGCAAAAATCATCCCAGCTCCCTCCAGCGAAAAACCAGTCATGGTGAATCACGGCTCGCACACCACACAAATGACTTTCATTTAGAATTCACCTTTCCAGGCCTTTTCTTTGGGTTTTTTCGCCCCTCGATCTCCACAGCCCCGAGGCCCCTGAACCGCCGCGGAGCAGCCGCGGGCGGGCGGCGGGAGGAGCGGGGCGCACCGGGCGGGGGTCCCGGGCGGGGGTCACTGCCGGGCGGGCAGGAGCATCGCGCCCCCCGGGGCTCCCCGCCTCGCCGCCCCTCACCCCAAAACCCCCCTCCGCGCCCCCCGTTCCCCGCTCGGCCCCCCCGCCGGCAGCACCCGCTCCATCTCGGCCTCCCCCCGCGGGCCGGGCCCGCCGCGGCCCAGCCCCGCCGCGCTCACCTGCGGCCCCGCGGGCGGGCGGGGGCCGGGCAGCCCCGGGGCGGAGGCGGCCCCAGGCGGGCAAGGCGGCTCCTCCCGGCGTCCAAGCGGCCCCCCGGTCGGGGCGGCCTCACCTCAGCCGCTGCCACCGCCAGACACCGAGCGGGACCCGGCGACGGGGGGGGGAAGGGCCGGCGCACCGCGCCTGCGCACCGCCGGCACGCACCGCGTCCGCCCCCGCGGCCCGCGGGGACGCGCCCGCAGCGCGGTGCGCGTGTCCTGGGGTGCGCGGAGCGCGCAACGTGGGAGCGGAGGGGGTGGCGTTGGGTTGGCCTAAAGGGCGGGTAGCAAAAATGAAACTTCCCTGACCGGGAATCGAACCCGGGCCGCGGCGGTGAGAGCGCCGAATCCTAACCACTAGACCACCAGGGAGCGATGCACAAGGCTGCCGTGCGTCGCCCTTCCCGCACTGCCGGCGGGGCCGGAACTGCAGCAGAGCCAGGGATGAGACCGGTGCAGCGTGTCTGGGCTGCAGGCACAGAACCGTAGAATATAGAATCATTTTGGTTGGAACAGACCCTCAAGATCATTGAGTCCAACCGTTAACCCAACACTGGCACTACCCCGTGTTCCTGAAAACCTCATCTCCGCGTGTTTCACCTTCTCGCTCTCTGCAACGGCCCCAAAGGAGTTCGGGGCCGGGGCGCGCTCGGGCTCTGCTCCCAAGGAACAAGCGACAGGACCAGAGGAAACGGCCTCAAGTTGCACCAGGGGAGGTTGAGTTTGGATCTTGGGAACAATTTCTTCCCCAAAGGGCTGTCGGGCATTGGAACAGGCTGCCCAGGGCAGTGGTGGAGTCACCATCCCTGGAGGGTTTGGACAGATGCAGAGATGAGGTTCTCAGGGACACGGGTAGTGCCTGGGTTGGGGCTTTGCTGCCTCTCCAGACAGTGTCCAGGGGTGCTCTGTTCCCAGCGCTCGTGCACATCGACCCTTGTTTTTAAGCCAGGTCTGTGCAGACCTTCCCCAGCTGCTCTATTTCTGGGGGTGCTACACCATGTGTCCCCATACATGCTGCCAGCTCTTGCATGCCCCAGGAACACGGTGCTGAGCCAGTTCCTTTTAATGAACAAACACGCGCTTATAATTAGAGGAAAACAGGCTTTTTGAAGCTCAGAGCCTGAGTGGTTTTCCCAGTTGCTCAGGTTTCCCAGCCGCTCCCTGGGGAACGCTGCTGTTTCCCACCGGTGGGGACGGGAACAACGCGACGGTACTTGGGGGACAAATGTACGTTTGGGACTCCCCAGCCCTTGGCTGAGCACAGGTACAGCTCGGGAAACAGCCGATGTTCAGCATCTTGAAAAGGAACCATCAGACTGTAAATATTATTTAGTACATCATGAGAAAGCACCCGGACAGCTGACAAAGATAGAATAGGAAAAGCCTCAAGCTGCTGCAGGCAGCTGGAATCCGACAAGTTTCATAACACGAGCAGATTTCAGTACTGTTAGGCAGACCAAGACAAGAACATTCACCCGGTTTTCTCCCAAAGGAACGCTTTATTGACAAGTTTCCTCGGTCTTTATCTGTAAAGAGAAACAGCTCAATAGCCAAGCTCCAGCAGTCCCCGTCTTGCTGGCTCTGTTCCTCGCAGGGAGGGCAGTTTCAGTCACACCAGTGGCACCAGTAAAGGACACTCTGCACTCCAGCTACTGCCCAGGCCATCCTGTGTCCCCAGGTCTGCAGGAGGAGGGGAGCAGGGGTGGGAAAACAGAGATTAATCAGCAGATACGTGTCAAAACTTGCTTCTCTAAAGAAGGGTCAGAGACAGTTCAGTCCCTCCAGGGTGATAAACCACTAAAACTACCCAGATATGTACACAAGCAAGTCTAAAGACCTGAGTAAGTCCCACTTCGCCTGTAAGGCACAGAATTGCTCACTCTAGGTATTTCTACATGGAGGCACCTTGCCTAGAATAAGGTCAGGCCTCTAGAAGAAAACTCAGAATTTTTCAGCTCCTGAGCAATGAAGTTGGACATAAAAAAAGTAAAATATCCAGCTCTGGGGGGAACTGGCTGAGCTCTGGGACTCTCTGCCAGTTTTGTAAACCAAGCTTAGAGTTGGAGCTTTCAACTGAAAAACACATCCAGTCCCAGTCAGATGTACCAACAGAGAACAGAGAGCAGAGCCCGTCCAGCATCGTGTCCATGCTGCTAGACACAGCTCTGGCCTTTGGAACCTGGCCCTGCCGCCAGCAGCCCTCAGAAATTCTTCCTCCAAGAACAAAGGCATCAACCGAGAAGGGAGAAGCAAGTTTCATACACTCAGGAAAGGGAGTGCACCACCGAATTTAACACAAGAACTGGCTCATAAGCATGCTGTACTACTGTGTGATGCAAACCTCCAGTGCTCAACATCCAGCTCTAGAACCCTTACAGTCTTCTCTATAGAAAACCAAAAAATTGTAAGCAAGTAAAGCGTAAGATGATGTAAGGCTTGCAATCCAGTTTCAGAGTCCAAAGGAGTATTTCCCTAATATGATGCCAAAGCTTATTTTTTTTTTCTTTTAAGCTTTATTTCTTTAAAGTTCATTGCATTTAAAAATAAAGATTTTTAGTTTTGTTAAAGCTAGAGCATTAGTGTAACAACGAGGCAGCTGCTAAGTGAAGTTTCCCTTATGGGAGCCCAGAAAAAAACCCAACTGTTTACCCCCTTTACCAGACAACTCCCATGAGAGCCAGAGAAACCAGTAACAGGAGAAGCCTGGGAGCTCCCAGCGTGGCAGCGCAACGTGCCCCAAACAGCGAACAGCGCCAGAAGCTGAAGCTGAGATGCCCATGCATGTGCCTTCTCCAATAACTGTCCTACTCATCGCAATTTATCTGTTGCAAGTTATGTCAGACAAGGGAAAACTGTTTTCATCTGTACCTGTGGCATTTCTGAGCTACTTTAAGGAAACTCCATCTTACATGCTCTCCTGAAAGGACAGCAGTGATACATTTAATCTACAAACTTTAGTGTAAAATATTATCTGTGTACAAAACTTTGCATTCTCTTTATTTGACTTGGATCCAGCAGCAGTGTCTATGAATGGATGATGGATCTGTCCAGCCTTGGCTCTCAGCCCCTTCTTGGATTCGTGTGTTGTTGCTGTGGCGAAGGTTTGGGAGGGAGATGGCTCGCTCTGACGGTTGTGCACAGCCGTGCAAAGCCCCAGTGCGAGTCTAGAAAGGAGCGTTGTCTTGTGGAGCTTTGTCTCCAGCCCCTGAGGGGGAGTGGAGGCCGTCAGTGCTGTTTTCCCTGCTGCCCACCACTCTGGACTGAAAGGAGAGAAGAGATTTAGGACAAGAAATCAGCACTCAATACCAAGCCAATTCCTCCTTGTCAAGGCCACAAACTGTAGCAAAGACTTCACATATCTCAGAGGCCGTTTGCCTGAATGGTGGTCTACCAGAAAAACATCGCAGACATTTAAGTTTCTGCATAAGGTTTCCCACTGTATGTTCACAAGACAAAGCAGTCTGTTACCTTTATGGTCCCAACTCTATCTTCAAATGACTTGAAGGTTGCAGAATTCCTTGAAGAAAGGAAAAAAAAAACCAAAGAACAAATCAAAACGAGTTAGTTAACCAAACCAAATCACGCAGTGTGACTGGGCTCTCTGGCCATGCCCATGCGGTGGCAGCAGCACCCGGAACACCCCCGGCTCCTCACGGCACAAATCTCTCAGGCTCACCAGACAAGAACACCCCATACAAACTCCGAAGGAAAACATTTATACCGTGTGCGATCCACACAATTGCTCGAGCTAAAACATTGACGGAAACAAGTTCTAGTTCAGTAGGGAAGAAACTAGCTTAGCTTTACAAGGCTTCCAACTAAAAACATGCCATCTTAAATAATGGAAAGGAAAAGCTGAAAAGAGTTTAATACAAAGGCTTCATTTTCCCATATTATGTCCTGCAGGCAGGAGGGGGAAGGGCCATGTGCCTGCACCTACGGGCAGTTTTATTACCACAGGAGTGATCGTTTGCAGCAGGAAATGCTCATAAAAACCACAGTGTAATAAATTAATCAGAGGATTTTGTATTTCTAGCAAAGAAAACCAGGTCAATTGTTTGATAACCTGACAAGCTTCTTTGCTGGCAAATGATTCCAGGGAGTGCTCTGTACCGAGCGCTCAGCCCAGGCCATTACTCATCCAGAGCTGCTCCCCCCGGGCCAGGCTGCGGGAGCACTGGGAGATGATGAGCCTCATCTTGGCTGTTATTGTTCCAAAGAATCACTTTATATTTGCACCCGTAAACCAATCTCTCAGGAATAACTGAGAGGGCTCCTGTGGGCCTTGCCCAGCCCTGGCAGGTATTTCTGCTGCAGAGAGATCACAGCCTGATGCCCCAGAGGGTACATGAGAAGGGCTCTGAGCTTCCAGGCTGAGGATGGAGGGTTCAGGTTGGGCTCCACCTCGGTATTAGCAGCGGCTATGCTGCACGCTGCGAGAGGAGGACGGTAATCCCTGCCCTTCAGGGACCTCTGCAAGCTGCTAAATTCAATCAGACTTCGGTATCGTTGCAATGCCACACTTAGTCCAAGAACAATACAGGTGCTAATAACCATAAAGAGAGATTGATTAAAAAAGCACCCCGAATTGCTCAGACTACCCCATACTGTGAGCGGGGTCTGCTTAAGAAGGGAGCCAGTTGTACGAGTCAGAACCAAAACCCCAATAATGACAGTCAGCTGCGCTCCCACCAACCCCACTCCGGAGATGGGTATTTGCTACATTACCTCATGGCTGGCATACTTATCGAGTGGCGAATGGAGTAACTGCTACACGGAAGCGTTCAGAATAAGGAGGAAAAAGTTAAATGACAATTTTAGACAGATACCACACAACAGCAGCGTACCCCTGGCTCTTAAGCCCTTCCTACCCATGCACAGGCTGCTGTGGACAACCTGAGCAGGAAGATCCAGCCCTCCCCGATTTAACAGCTGCAGCCCAGAACTTAGTTTTCCAGACACGGGACAGTAAGCACGAGTATTTAACTGCAAGCTGCAACTGTGATACAAAAATCAATTACTGGGCAGTGGTTTGTGGACAGTTTCTCAATCCGTGTCAAAAGTGTAGGCAAGGCTTAAATAATCAGCTTCCCCTTGAAGAGCCTGGCATAGAAACGAGTGGTCTTTTAGCAGCCTGGAAGAGCATCTTACCTAAACGAGTTGAAGAAGGGGTGAGCCCTGGGAGAAGCCACGGGCAGCAGAGAGAAAGAGGAAGCAACAGTCAGACACTTGTGCAGATTAAACACTCGATGCAGAGCAGCAGAACAGGGACATGGTCACAGGATCGTGGGACAGCAAAGTCGGCTGCCCAGGAGAAAGCCTCTCAATATAAATTACAGAAGCAAGCAAAACCAATTGCTTTTCAGTAACTCAAAGAAGCCAAGCTAAGAGGTTTTTTTAGAGGACAGTAACAGCATTTACAGCAACTCAGAGCTGGGGTGCTGGGGAGGGAAAGTAAAACGTTTTACCTACTCCACCGGTTGCTTTCACAGGGAATTTTTTATTAGAGCATGTTTTCCTAAACTGAGGTTTTTCCCAAGAGCTAGCTAATTCGGTAAAGACACCTCCTTCCCCCATTTCCCCCCATGAGATCTCATACAAAGCCAGCGCAGCCAGGACTCGGGGTTGAGAACTTCTGGAACAGGAACCTGCACCAGATTCCTGCACTTTTCTTGCCAAGCCTGCAGATCTCGGAGTTCCAGCTCAGAGAACCACATCTCAGCATAATAACAAGTATCTGGATAAAGGGTATCATGTTTACCCCACAACCTGCTTATCCATTTTTAGGTTTCAGGGCAAACTATCCCCCACTAGGTGATCAGATTTCCAGGCGTGACTTTGCAATGCGGTAGCATCTCAGTAGCCTGAAATAACAGACTGAGGTTCCCTTTTTCTATCAGTAACATTACCATGATGCTCTAAAGGGGCTTCTCCTACCAGAAGCAGTGTTTTATTCCACTTAAATATAATTTTTGTCTCTGCAGCAGGAAGCAGTCATGGCAAGTTGGATCTGAAGTACTTGGCAAGGAGCACAAGGGCTTTTCCTTGCAGCCCGAGCAAAGATGTTCAGCTTTGTGGTTTAATTTACCCGTGTATCCAAGTCAGCTCTTCGGCAGGGGAGACGCCCTGTAATGCTGTCTTTGCATGCGAAATAAATTAACTTTCTACTTACTTTTGCTTAAAGGAGAAGCACACAAATAACACATGTCCATGCACCATGCTACTCCGCAGGCAATACACTGGTTCAGTACCTTGGCCTAGACCCAGCACCAACCCTTTTCCTCCTTTCGTAAGGATTTATAGTTTACATAAATTCAGGAATTTGCAGGCACCTTTGGGGCTCAGGCTAACATTTCATAATGAATTTGCTTGTAGTATTATGTACAGCAAACTCCAACATACGGCATGAAAAAAACCCACAAAGCAAGCTGGTATCAACAGAAAGAACACACTTTCAATTCTGCTGTTTACTGTAAGGCACAGGAACAGAACATCTAAAAGCCAATTTACTTTTTATCTGTAAGTGGAGATAACAGAACAAGCTGAATTGGCCAAGATTTGAATAAATCCCACCCGCTAATTAAGCTGCATTTCCTCCCCTCAAGGCAAGTGAATAGAGCAGCAGCCTTAATACAGTTAGCGCAGTTACTGCATTAACTTCACAATGTCTCCTTACAATCCACACCTATAACATTTAAAGTTATTTTGACCAGAATACAGCAACCCTAAAGATTTAACACAGGGACACATTACTTGTATTTCACAGCGTTTTGGTCCAAGCATTTTTAATGGAATTACAACTATGTCCTCCCTGTATCAGAGGCGTTTGTCCCTTTCATCAGGCCTTCCTTGCATTTATCAACCAGCAAGGCTGACTAAACAAGGAAATCCCTTCTGTTATCTCAACACTTCCAGTGATGGAAAATAAACCTGCTTTACAAGTGAGTTTGTAGTGTAAGAGGAAAAATGGGAGCACAGTAATGGAGTGTAGGTTTAAAGGAGATCCTCTGGGAACAGAGATCCCACAGGTTCAGAGAAGTGATTACGACACCACAACAGACTCCACTCCTTGTCAGCTCTGATCACATCTCAGAACACTGTTCAGAGTTTCACCCGGCAAGGGCAGAAAGTGGGACAGTTCCTGCAAAAACTTATGCTCAGAGTTAAATCTTGCTCGGAATCAGAAATATCAAGACTCGAGTGCAGCACAGGAGACAGAAGCCTGTTTATACACACAGAGAAAAACTTAAAGTCTTAAAAATAAAAAAATCATTACTGTGTTCCCCCACAGGGCCACATATGCGAAGCAAATCCTGCTGAAATAACTTTGGCAGGGATTCCCAAGTTGTAAGACAGAAGATGCTTGTATTTCATAATATATCACCCAGGCTATTAGCTATAAAAAGGAATGCAGGTGTTTAAATAGGTGACTAAAGCTGAGCAATTCCATTGCTGCAAAGGTCTGGCTTGTTTGAGTTAGCCGGGCCGGCATCCACAGCCAGTTTTCACGATGACTGTGACCAGGAGAAACGGGCATGTTCTCCTCTCAGCCCTGTGTTCCCTGGGATGGGACAACCAGCTCTGCGGCTGCTTGGGGAACCGGATTCTCCCAACCAAAAGACAACAGGCAGGACCAAGCCTGTCAAAACGGCTTCTTCTGGTGGTACCACTGGTTCAGGAGTTCCCCATTTGGTGCAAAAAGCCCTTTGGCACAACAGCCTGACCAGGCTGCAGGGGTCAGGCAGCAAGTTTACCTCACTATTGTCAGTTTAGCAAAAATCTATTCCCACCACATCTTGTGCCAGTAGCTGTCTCCTGTGATTACATGTAAATCTCTTCTAGAAGATTAGGTAGTTTACAAGAAAGAAAAATTAAGACTTGAATACTGGAAAGGGTAGGAAGCCAGTGAGTCCTCTGCCAAATTCAGAGCAGTTAGCTACTGGAAACACCAAAAATTACCCTCCAGGAACACAGTAAATAACTCACTGAGGACAGAAATAGAATAAATCAGTACTATGTGATCAGAGGCCAACCAGTTCTTACCACTTGGATACTCCCAGCCACAGCGGAATAGGAAATTCCCTACAAAGAATGACCCGTTCAATCCACAGTCTGGTACATCACATTACACATAAGCTCTACGAATTCTTCCTTACTAGCCCAGACAGGTTATACATTCAGAATTAGCTCTCAGTTCCAAGAAAAGTGTATTCAAGGTATTCGGCATGAAAAACTTGGACATCACCATGAATGAGGAAAGCAATCTTCAGCCGAAATTTCTGAAGATCAGGTAAATCATTGATTCCAACCTTCAATTTTGTGCAGCTGAGAAACTCAGTGTGGAAGAACCTCAGCCAGTGACCGAGGGAACCATCCCCTCACTTCCCAATCCAGAGAGGTTTACATTTGCAATCTCTTCAGCAGCTTAAGGAATCTAGATGACCACCAACCACAAGACGACATTTTTGATGCTGTTATAATCTTATGAATCAATTAATATCTTCCAATCTACATGACATAACTGTGCCAGGAAGACATGCTGCCCTTCTCCGTGGAAAGTTGGCACAGAGGGCTGGACACTGGAGGAAATGCAGCATCCAGGGTTTGCCCCATTTTAAAGCAGAACAGAGCACAGGAGTGATGACCTCTTTCCAATCCTAAACAGTAACACTGAGAAAACACACCTCCATCATCCAGTAATAAATGGAAATATAAATGGAAATAGTAAGCTTTAATACTAGTTTCTTATATATGACATAAAAGCTGCAGTGAAACCATATGACAGTAAAAGGGGGAAGGCTGCTAAAAATGTTCTGTCAGTTCTCCTCAGCCAAATTAAACTTAAATGCCTTATAACAGGTTTTATCCTGTCGACAAGTCTTTAAAAGGCATTTAATGTGTCCTAAACTACAATGTACAGGGCCACATAGAAGAGGTTAGTCCACCAACAGCAATGTGCTGCCAAGCAAGCACAAAAATGGAAAAAAGCCTAGTTATTGTGTAAAGTCTCATTGCTGTCTGAAACCAAGATCAAAGCATGAGAGCGCAAACCAGAAATCTTACCTCATGTCACCAAGTTTCCTGCTGATAACAGAACCTACATTGGAAAGGGCTGCTGAAGTCTTCTGTCCTGCCTGGGAAAGGGTTTCCTGGGTCTTCTTATAACTAAAAAGAAAAAAAAAAACATACATAAATTGAACTCACGAGTAGGATCTGAAAGCAAGAAGCATCCCCTCCCCATTTTGGAAAAGGAACCCATATTGAGGGAAAGAAGCTGGGTTAGTGAGCTGCACTGACTTCCCTGAAAAAGCCCCTTCCAGTCTTGCATGTATTCAAAGACTTGACATTTTGAAAAAGCTGCAAGTGTAGGATTAATCTTTCCATACACTCACTTTACCATTTTGACCACACATTCTTAAATCTGACAAAAAAATTGTAAAAAAAGAAAACCGAAACCCCAATTTTCCATGTGGAAACTCTAAGACCACAGCATCGTATCCCATTTGCTCTACAACTACTTTTTGGTCTCCTTTAGACAATAAGTCTAGGAACCTATTCCATAATATCCTTGCAGCCTTGAAGACGTTACAGCATTTGTTGTAGTGTTAGGTTATAGAGGAAAGAGGGAAGACTGTATAGAGAAGAAATACAGGAATCAGCATTATCTTTCCAACTGCAATTTAGAAATAAAGGGGTAGAGAAGTTTCCTATCAGTTACCATTAACCACAACACTGACAGTCTGTATTTGTTAGCTGATTACCTTTGAGTTTATACCAGAGCTGGAGAAGACAGAGACTGAAGAACCTTTGTTTCCTTCAGAGGAGACTTATCTCAGGAACAAAGATTCTTTGAGCTGCTTTCATTAACTCATCCTCTCTAAGCTATTCCACAGTTGGTGACTAATATCTAGATTTACGGCATTCTTCAAAATTATATATTAAAGAAAAAAAAAAGGACTCGGGCAGAAAACCAAGTTCAATAATTTAAGCCAAGTTTTCTTATTCCAAATATTTTTGGTTTTGTTCTTGTTTAAGCCAAATATGTCTGAATCAAGGTACATGAGACTCACACAGAACAGGGCAAAACCACATCAGCTTTAGCTTCCCTCCTCCTGTTCCTGAAAGAAAATTCCTATAAACGTCACATTTTTCAAACCAATTCCTCTTGAATTCAGTTACTCCAGGAGAACCTGAGCGTGCCCCAACAGCAAGGCCTCAATGCAGTTTCTCCACAGCACAATCTTTTGCAAGAAGCCATCATCTCAGGACGATTTAGGAGTGAATTGGTCAGCATCACCACTGCCTGCTCTTACACGTGCCTTCCTATCGCAACAACGGTGTTGGAACTCCTGGTCAAAGCTGCTTTGGAAGAGGAGGATCTCAATCCCCGCCTCAGCAGTCAGGCTGAGTCCTACCAGGGGATTTGATTTACAGCTGCCTGACAGAAACAACAAATCCTGCTCACCAAAGTGTATTGCATTGACTCTACATCTGCTCTGCACTCAGCTCGCTCAGAGCAGCGACAAGAGGAAAGGTTTACGGACCCAGAGGACACCACCACGCCACGCACACACTGCAGACTCCAGGTTTTATGCCTGGCTTCAGCAGATAAAGGCCAGAGACTTCCCAGCTCTATTTTCCACACTTGGCAGCAGTACCGTTAAGACAACCAAAGATCCTACACCCAAGGGCCGCTCCTTCTGCCTGCGTGTGCTCCTTCGCGATGCCAGCACAACTGCTCGCGCTGACACCATGATCTAGAGCAAGGAAACAATCCAGCAGAAATATCAACTTGGAAGAACACAAAAAAGACAGCAGCAGCCAGGTCAGGTCGCCAGCCTAGTCCTGCACCCACAGCTCCCCACACGCACACCCCTCGACCGCTGCAATACAGGAGGCAGAGCCAGGGAAACACCCAGAACCGCCATCGGACACAAGTGTGGAACTGCATCTGTGACACCCAGGGATCAGGTTATACAAGACTTTAATGCAACTTAACTACAGCCAGCCCTGACCTAGAAGTCACAACTACCCTCCTGCAGGAGACACAGCCAGGTTTACCGTGGTTTAAACTCACAATCGCTTCCTTTCTTCCCATAGCACCAGTACAAAGCGCAATAAAATAACCCAAACTTGAGATTAATGAATATGAGCTCTGGTGAATACCTTGCTCTACTAACAGACAGTTGGCTGCAGCAGAAGCTGCAGAAATGGTCTCTGTCCTGTGCTGTTCATCCTGCGGTATTCAAACATTTCACACATCCCTCTCCTATAAACTCTCCTCCTGACAGGGAGGAGCCAGACCTGCACCCTCAAATCCTCCTTTATCCATTAATACCAGCTTCCTCTCACTTGCTATTACCCTGCAATCACCATTTGTGCTGTCTAAGTACACAAACCATGAAAGTCATCATGCGCCTGGTTACAGTGAAATCAGGGGCTGATTTCTGTCCTCGCTATGCACTGGCTGCAGGGGGCAAGTCTGGGGCTAGAACAGCAGCTGCCGGGAAATCCAGTACAAAAGCACCATCAGGTCAGAAGTGAGGCCCATTCCCAGGTCAGTCAGGATACTTGTTAGTCACAAGGCAGAGAAGCTCAAACAACAGGAAGGAGAATGCATTTGCATTAAAAAAAAAAAGTATGAGTAAAACCTCATTCTTGGATTTCTTGAACTTGACTGCTCAGATTTACTGAGCTTCAGACAAAAAGAAGTAGAAATTGTTTTCTGAAACATTGCTGGAATCTTCCCTTTCAAGCTCCCTCGTCTCTCTATTTTAATTAGCTTCTAACTTGCTAGCTTGAACTGCCACTGTCTAGTGCCAAAGCAAGCAGGAAAACTAGCATGCCACAGCTATTGAGGCCTTAAGTGCTCTACAAAAGCATGTTTCCGCCACATCTCTGGCACTTCTTCAGTACAAGGAAACAGATATAACGCAAAGTTTTCCATGCTAGCAGGCACACCCAGGGAGGAACTCTGATTAGACGCTGCTGGAGTCAGTCACACTGTCAACAAGCAGAAAAAACAAGGTCACTCTATTTCACAAGCAAAATAGTGACAATTTGCATCTTCTTAATCTAGAAAACATACATGGAACACTGAAAGGAGGATGTCCATACTTTATAGTTTTCTGATACTCCTACTTTTCATCACTGCTCATCTTTCACCCCCTGATGAAGAAAACCACCTCTTCACACACTGCCAATAACAAGCCAGCTCAAAGGACTGCATTTCATACCTGCTCCAGAGAAAAGGAAAAGCTGGCTTACCTAAGCCCTGCCTTAGCACGGTTTAAATCAGTTCAGGAAACAATGACGCTACCTGCCTGCTCCCACTGCGTCATGCTAATGATTCTCCTCTGTCCTGTGGGAAAGATGCAGTGGGAAGGACAACGGCCAATTTTCACAATTTAGGCCAGATGAGAATTTAATTTCAGGCATTTAATAAAAACATGGCTACGAGACCTTCACAGCCAACAACCGCAGTTTAACAGCTGTGAGGTTTAAGCTGTCTGAGGCCCCAACATGACAGAACAGCTGCCTTGGACCCTCCAGCTCTGTTTGTTCTCATCAGGTACCACAGGAAAAAGCTCCTGCTCCCTGCAGAGCACACTGAGGATAACACCAAGAGGTCACTCTGGCTACTCCACAGCTTGTCAGCTGAAGTTATGACGTGTGGCACACAGGTCTTGGCTGCCCAGTGGCTTCAGCCAGTTCTCCTCTGAGGGCATTTCAAGAGTATCACCTGGACCACAATGAAATAATTTAAATACTGACCTGAGGAAAAGCTCCCTCTCCCAGAAGAGACATTTATCAGGTTAAAAAAGTGAAAGCTAGAGAAGATAAATGTTGAAATAGATCTAGTCAGAGCAGAGGGCTGGGAGCAGGGGCACAGAGCGTTAGTGGCAGCAGACTGTCAGGAAAGCATTTGTTAACGCTGAAGGTTAAAACACTCACGCTTCTGATTGAGTTAATTTTTCATTCCAGTCCTCCAGTGTGCTGCTGGCTGAAAGATATCTACAAACACAATGGAGGTTAGACACAGTGCCGAGATTCACAACGGATGCTTCTTTTGATGCTTTCTACACTATTAGTGTCTCTTTACACTTATGGTATCGTAGGTTTTATTCCTGTCAGAAGGAAAAGTGCTGTTGTTTGAGGCAGGAAGCCACCTAAGCCCCAGTTTCTTTCTTACTTAAACACTTTCAAACACTCAGCACAAGGAAACAAATCCTGCAGTTCAGGTGTCAGGGATTGAAAGACTTTGCATCTTCTGCTCCCTTCCTACACCCTGCGTGGTGGATAGATACCAAAAGTGCAGAGCAGCGAACTGAGCCCAAGGCCAAAAGAAATATCTGACTGCCACACCCAAAGCCATGTTTTCCCACTATAGCATGACCTGGATGAACCGTTAAACTTAAGTTTCATTTTCTAATCTTTACAAATCATGTTTGCCTACATACAAACCAGTACCTTAGGGGCTGTCAGAATTACCACGGAGGGTACAGAACAAATACAAGTACTACAGAAACCATCTGCCACCAGACAGCACACAGACACGCTCAGAAGAGGTGACATTGCGCAGGCGGCTCACGTCACCCAGAAGTGTGACTCTCCCCAAGTAGCTCAGTGCCATCTTGCCTAACGACAGGATACTCCCAGTCCGCATTTTCCTCTTAGTTAAATAATCATCTCCTTCAGCACAGGACATGGGAGAGAATCTTCAGTGCAGAAAACATTCAAGGTCTCCCTTTTATCTGCTATACAGCAGGAATCAAAATGATTCATGTCTAATATGAATAGAGGTCTAATACAACTAAAGAATATATTCTAGAGACAAAAGTAGTCAGATGTTTTTTGTCCACGTTTGTCACCTGCTCGTATATATTGCAGAGACTAAAATTCATGGCTTTCTAGTGTTGACATCACATACATCAATGCAGAAGAGCCACTGCTTGGTAGCTTTCACCAGCTAATACATGGATTTGCATTTGCAGAGCCTGTATTTCCAGCTGCAGGTAAATGCCTTCAGGCACCTTCTCTCCCCTTTGGCCGTACAGAAGGGTAACAATCCAACTGATTCCTACCACATCCCATGATAAGAAGAGAAATAGTTTCACAGTAAAGACAGAGGTTCACTAATAAGACATCAATTACAACAGACTAACCTACCAGTGATCAGCTAAATCGAAACTGTGGTTGATTTTTTTGTATTTTTTTTAAATAAAATGTGGTCTGGTAACTGATCGGAATTTTTCTTCTGCAATAGCAAGACCATGAGGGAGATGACAGCAGTAACGTTTGCTCATCTCCTCAGGAACGGAGGGGGTGTTATAGCTGGAAGCCAGACGTGCTGCTGACAACAGTCCTGCCCCAGCAGCTCCCGACAGCCCCTGGTGCCAGCGAGAACAAGCGGCAGCACGGATTGGGGAACGCGGCGAGGAGCGGGGAGGGGGTGCTAAGGAGCCCCAGGCACTCACAAGTCAGACTGTGTCACTTTGTCATTCCACTCTCCAAGTTTCTCAGATGTTTTCACATAACTAGAAACAGAAAGTGTTAATGAATATAACTTTAATATTCATTTTTTAAGAAGACAACGACACAGATTTCAGTTACAAAGGAATAACAGAAATGGGCAGGGGTGTAGGAGGGAAGATGAGGAAAAGGGAAAGAATAAACAAGGAGATGAACAGCTCAACGATCTGGTCTGTAGTAGCACCATCAGTAATGCCAAATCCCAGTTAAGTTACATGAGATGTTTTAGACTGAACAATACTTCTACGGCCCTGAGAGCCGTTTACATCTGGGCACAACTGCAAGGTCACACTCACCTCTGACTCTCCTTTCTGCACCGTCAGGCCCTGCAGCGACTGTACCCCTGACGCTGTTCAGGGACAGTCAGGCTAATTTCAGATCTTCTTTAGGCAGAGGGGCTATGCCTAATGCACACTAATATTACAGAATTTTTTCCCTAGGAATCGCAGCCTTTTAAATTTTCTATGACCCAGGAAATAGATTCTGAACTAACACTACACAGGAGAGCTTTGAAACTTTTTGCACTTCTTTTTGAGCCCGAGTTCAGAACAAGGGAGCAGCTGCCAATGTCTCAAAGAATGAGCAGAAAGGGGCAAACTGAACAAAGTGGGGATCTAGATCTCTAACACCACGGGTAAGAGCATCCAGCAACTATTTATCCAGATTGCACATATGAAAATTCCATTTATACTGACATAAAGACACGGACACATGAGAGCAATGAAATAAAAAGTGCTTTCACTCTGCACACCCATCAGAGCAAAAGCCTCCGGCCCCTTGGAAGAGCTTTGGAATACGCTGCTGGGAAATAATTACTACAGAGTCATTTTAAAATAAATGTGCATCACAAGCAACACTTACGCATTGGAGACTTGGACATCGTGCCAGCTTTTAGACAGGTTTTGCTTTAAGCCATCCAAGGGAGTCAGACCCAGCTTCCTCTTCAGCTCCCCGCAGTGCCGCTCCTTCGCGGCCAGAACTTGCCTGAGAGTACCAATTTCTTCTTCAACCTTAGAGAGAGGAGCAGAGGTTTGTCCTAAATCACACTGCAGTAAAATTCTGAACATTAAGCCAACTTTCTGCCTCGCTCAAAACTGGCAAGATTCCGTTAACATGAATTTAAAGAATTGGTAGGAACGTCAGGAACATGCAGAATAATTCAAATGAACATAAACAATGCTGGAATGGGTGGTCGACTGATCAGACTTCAATAGGGAAACATCCATCCAAGTCACTGTACTGGCAACTTAATGACACCAAGATTAACAGAACCCATTTCTAGCATTGTCATTTCAACAGCAGATACAAATCAGTTGCCAAACTTTATTAAGTAAAGTTTCTGCTTTATGAGTCTTTTCCTCTGATGTCATTAAAGCAAAGAGTTTTTCCTCAGAGATATTTCTTACATTTTCAAAGTACTCTGGAGTTGTTTCCATGCAGAGAGGATTCATTTCTACTTTAAGTGCAGCTCACCAAAATCTGTGTGACCACCCAGAGCAGCAAAGTCCTCCCTTGCTAAAACTCACAAGTCAAAGAATCACCACAAGATTCTCAAATGGAAGGACTACAGAAGAACAGCTGCAATTATCTTCAGCTAGAAGAATTTCAAGTAGAAATTATAAACTGACCTTTAAACCCCAAAAGGTGCCCAAAAATTAGGATGTTACATTACAAACTTTCAGCTCTTCAAAGCACACAGGCACCAAAAATAGTTGCCTATGAAGTATAATACATATTTAAGAGAAAAAGGTAGAAAAAGAAAGCGTACATGCTCCATTGTTTCAGCTTCCTAAGGAAAAACAAGTTTCTTTTACATACCACTTGCCTAAAGTGCTTTCTTCCTTCAAATGGAACTAAAAGCCTAGATTAAACTCACAGCATCAAAAGCCACTTATTTCCTTAGAGCTCTAAATTAAGTAGTTCTGGGAAGGAGCACGCAAAGTACCACAGTGTTTGAAGTATCTGCCAGCTTTGTGCATTTTAACAATTAGCTGAGAGATCCAAAGGTAACACCAAAACAAAACTCGTAAAAAAACCCCAAGCCCTGCTCCAGTGGCACCAGAGATTTGTGTTTGTTCCCTCCCAGCAGGACAGACCCACAGCCCCCGCTGCTGAAGGCGAGGGCCCCATTACCTTGGCGAGCTCGGATCTCAACTCCTCCTCCTCAGCCAGAGTCAGCCCTTCGGGCGCACAGGTCCTGGCCGCAGCCGCGTTATCCACGGGAACATCTGTCATGGCATCCGACAGCAGACCTTTGTTGGGAGAGTTAAGGTTGATATCTGTCACAGACAAGGAGCAGAGGGCACACAGGATAAGCAGCCAGCAAGCAAAGCGTGTTATGCAAACCTGAGGGGAAAGGTGAAGAAAGGGGCTTCACCCGCAAGAGGAACAGAAACCTCCAGTGGAGTTTCCTCCGTGAGCATCTACCAGAAGTGACAGTGACACCGGGCTCTGCTCGTCCAAAACAGCTGCTCTGCCCCGCAGCTGCTGCTCAACAGCCGCAGGGACCCTGCGGGCCCGGGGAGGCCGAGCCCCGGGGAGGGGGGACGGGAGGAGCCGCCAGCGCCCTCCGCGGGGCCCCGGAGCCGCAACCCTGGGCCTCTGTCCCCTCACGGCAGCAGCTCCTCCCGGGCCGCGTCCCCTCTCAGAGTCGCCCCGCCACGGGCCGTCCCGTCCCCAGGGCCCCCCGCCACAATGCGGCCGGAGGCGAAGGCCCGTCCCGGGGGCTGAGGCACAGCCGCCCCCTCCCGCCGTTCCCTCACCCTGGTTCGCGCTCTCCATGGCGGTCCGGGCCCGTTCAGCCGCCGCCGAAGAAGCCGCCACCGCCCCCCCCGTGACGCAATCAGCGCCGCGCCGCCCGCTTCCGGGGAGGGTCGCGGGGAGAGCGCGTCACCCGCCGCGTCGCCACGGCGATGGCGCCACGTTCCCCTCCCACGGCCTCCGCCCCCCGAACCCGCCAGCGGAAACGGCGGCGGTGACGTCACGGGCTGGGTGACGTCACGGGGCGGAGGTTCCGCTCTCCCGGGGGTCAGCGGGGCCGGGCGGGGCCGCGGTGCCGTGTGCCCGGCCGGAGGGAAGGGGGCAGCAGCGGCATGGGCCTGCGGGTAGACCTGGCCCCCGCCCGGGCAGCCCCGGGTTCGGGCTCTGCACCCCGGGCCCGCGTCACCCGGCCCGGGCAGGAGCTGAGGGGCCGCTGCACGCCGCTGCTCCTCCCGCTGAACTCATTAATTAACCCCGATAATTCACCGTGATAATGAACCGTGCCGCATTGCCACCCTTCCCACCTATTGCCTTCCGCAGGGTTTGGGGCTCCCGGCTAGACCCCAGGGTGGCTGCGGTGCCCAGGGCCTCCCCCAGCACCCCCAGCCTTGCCCCAGTGCCCTCCCGCTGGGACAGGGACAGGGACATCACCCTCTTCCAGATGTGCCTTGAAAACCGGATTTTCACCCGGTGCCCACGTGCAGCTGGCAGCAGCAGCACCGAAAGGGGGAAGCGATACCGGGAGGGGGTTCACCCTTCCCTGCTACGGGCCGGCAGAGCTCGGCCCCCACCACAAACCTGCAGCTCGTTTTGGAGGGGCTGGAAGCGCAGCAGGAGCCAAAATGCCCCGTCGGTGCCACCTCTATGTCTGTGTCTGCCTCAGTTTGAGAATCACATCAGGGCGCAGGGAACCCTGAGCTGCTCCGCTCCCATCGATGTCCCAACCCACTGCGCTGGAAACCCCGCTGGGCTGGAGTCTCCTTCCCAGCTACTTTCATTTTCAGAGACTTTTCAACTCGGTCTCTTTGGGTTGCCCAGGATGGGGCATGAAAAGGGAACCAAATATAAATGGGGAAATGGGCATGAATTTTTCAGAACCCTTTCCAACAGTTAGTGCCCAACAACGCTCCTGGAAATGCCCTTTCTGGGGCACTGCCCATCACCACCATCTGCCCTGGAAAGGATGGAGAGCGTTTTAACAGCTCAGATGTTTTGTGGGGGATTTTTTGAGGGGTTATTGTGAAGTTTGGAGCCTCGGTGCCGGTCTCATTTTGAAGCTGAGCTCAGGGAGCAGCCAAATGCTGAGCCCATGTGAAAAATCTGGATTTTTCCAGGCTCATCAGAGCCCGGAATCTTGAAAATCTGGCCCTGAGAGGTGGCTGCAGCAGGAGGAGCCGGGAGCGCTGCGGCTCGCAGGGAGCTGCGCTGGCCTCTGCCAGCTCTGCCGGGCATGAAACTGCCAAGCCCAGCCTGGCCGAGCGGGGATCCGGCTGTGCCTTCTGGGGACACACAGGATCGTCCTCCAAAGACCCACCGCTCCAGTGGCTAATTTTGCTCTACCTTTTAATTACATGCATCACGCTGCCAGCTTAATAATTCTCTTGAAGAGTGCTGGGAAGCCAGGAGCAATCCTGCATTTTTGGGGAGGGGAGGAATAAAAAAAGAAAAAAATCCCCTTTGTGGAGGATCATTGCTTTTGTTTGAAACTGCTGTGGCACCACCGGGGCTGGGCAGAAATTTGGGGTCTGCAGAGGCATTCGCTCATCTGGGGAGCCACAACTTTGCACCCTCCACGTTCCCCCAAGTTCCCGTTTTGCTGCCGCTGGGCTTTTTGCTTGGTTGGGGCTGGTTTTTTTTCTTTTTTTTCCATTTGCTGGCAAACACTGAAATGTCAGGCCTGGGGCCGGTTCCCTTTGCTGCTCCCCTTCCAGCTGCTCTGTCTCCTCTGTGGAAGCAGCAGGGAGGGAGGGGGCAGCTTTGGCGGTGGGGGGATATCTCTCTGGGGAGGCAAGTGGCATCTCCCTGTGCCCAGCATCGCTCCGTGTCTCCAAAAAGCTCCTGTCCCTGGGCAGCATGTTATTTTCCAGCCCTGGCAGAGCCAGAGCTACAAATCATGCCTGTTTCTCAGCAAAGCGAGGAGTTGCGTGAACAGCCATGCAAACGGGAAGCGACACCCGTGGGCATCCTTGGCAGCTCCCCGGTTGGGGATGCTCCGAGTGAGCGTGGATGTTTCCTGGTCGCCGGTTCCCCCCATCCGCGCTGGGCTCGGGCAGCGCTGCAGCTCAGTGTCTTTGCTCGGGAGCCGAGGCGATCTGGGCTCCGTGCCCCTGGTTACAGCAAGCCCTGACCTAGATTCCGCTGCCCGCTGTGGAGCCGCTGGGCTCTGCTCTCCCTGTCGCTCCTCCCCACGCTGGAAAGGGTCCAGGGCAGCCGTCCTGGCTGCTGCTTGTTGGGCCAGTGGCTATTAGGGGCCAGTGGCTATTAGAACCAGTGGCTATTAGAAGCCAGTGGCTATTAGCCCCCGCAGGACACCGGTGCCTGGGCTGACACAGGGGGCTCAGCATTGCTGGGGGTGCAGTGGGGAGGGGTCACAGCTGAATGGCCTCCAACAGAGTGGAGGTACAGACTGATGGTGCTGCCTGTCTGGCCATCCAGCATTTCGTCCATCCATCTGCCTGTCCCTCTGTCCATCCCTGTGTCCACCCATTCGTGCACCCATCCGTCCATCCATCCATCCATCACCAAAGGGGACCTACAAGAAAGATGGAGAGGGAATTTTTACAAGGGCATGTAGTGACAGGACAAGGGGTGATGGCTTTGAACTGACAGAGATTCAAGTGAATTAGGTGAGATATAAGGAAGAAATTCTTCCTCACGAGGGTGGTGAGGCCCTGGAACAGGCTGCCCAGAGAAGTTGTGGATGCCCTATCCCTGGTTCAAGGTCAAGTTGGATGGGGCTCTGAGCAACCTGGTCTGGTGGAAGGTGTCCCTGCCCGTGGCAGGGCTTTGAACTGGGTGATCTTTAAATGTCCCTCCTAACTCAAACCATTCCATGGCTCCCCAGCAGAGGGAAAATGCAGCATTAAAACGTGGCATGTACACCAGCCCCCTCTCTTTGCTCCTGCTGTCTCAGGACATGGGCAAATACAAAGGTGGAAGGTGGGAGCTGGGAGCACCGGCAGGTCCCCTGTGAGCATCACTCCCCAGGCATCACCCTGGGGGCTGCTCGAGCCGTCCTTGTGCACCCCAAAAACCCCTTTTACTCTTCAGGTGAGACAGATCCTCTTTCCCTGTCCGCCAGGCAGGAGCGGGCGGTGTTGGTGTTCCTCTTTCCCCATCCACCAATGCCCGCTGCGTGCTGCAGGGCATCACCCGCCTGGTGCTGCCTTCCGCTTTTCTCCAAACCCAAAATGTCCCCTGGGTCGTGGTGGGGGGATGCCAGGGGTGACACTTCCTCTTTCAGAGCTGTCGCTGGGAAAGGGACAGGGACTCTCGAGTGGGGCTGAACCACGGGGACATGGGTGCAGCTGCTGGAGGACAGACGGCAGGCATGGGGCCTGGGGGCCAGATCTGGAGCATCCTCTGTAACCCCGCATCCCCCACGTTGACATCGCCCCGCCGGTGCTGATGGTTTGGCACAGACACACTCCATCCCATGGAGCAGCCGGGGTGGGCTGGGGTCCCAGCATCCCCTGGAGGTCCCCGCACCCACCTCCCTCCCCGCGCGGAGCAAAAAGCTCCACGCGCCCATGGGCTGCTTGAGGGCTTCCCACACGGGTTCCAACCTTCTTCCATGGAAAGCATCGGTGACTCTCCGGCTGTGGCTGGGCTTCCCCCTCCGCAGCCGGAGCCCCCCCTGCTGCCACCACAAATACCCTCAGGAGCCATGGGACCACTCCTGGCCAGGGCAGGTCAGACTCCTCTCTGCACCCTCCCTCATCCTTTGGGGCTGGTTTTGGAGCCCATCATTGCACCCCCTGCCTGCAAACAGGTCCCTTAGTTTCTCCTTCGTTACCCTGGCTCATTTGGCTGCTCTCAGCTCTGAAGCAGCTCCTGGGGCTGCCTGAGCCCCCCGTGCCAGCCACCAGCGCTGCCTTCCTGGCCGTGGGGTTCCTCTCCAGTCCCCACCTCGTCACCTATTGAACCAGTTCATTTCCACCCTCATCACCAGGAATTCCCCCAGCAGCGTTTGGGGCAAAGTTGCTCATCTCTGCACCCACGGCAGAGCCTGGGGGGCAGGAGGGGTCGCCCCGCTCCAGCCCCACGGCAGCACCCGCTGCCCACGAGCCCCATCCCCGTGGCCAAGGGCCCCCCAGGGGGATGCGGGGGGATGTGGGGGGGAAGCCGCTAGTCTTGGGGCTTCCCACGCACTCACAGAATGACGTGCATGCTCATGGGGACACATGCTCTCTTGGGGACAGGGGACACGTGCAGCTGAAGGACCAAATGGGTGACAGAGCCATGTCCCGTCCCTTGGGCCCTGAGCTCTGCAGCCTGGTTGGGGGTCACAGGATGCTTCCTGGGGGAACGTGGGGTGCAAGAGCCGGGCTGCTGCCACAGCGGCTGTGACCGGCTCTGGGTGTCACCGTGGGGTGTCCCCACTGGCACCCGGCATGCATGGGAGCTGGGAAAGGATCCAGCCCTCCCGCCCTCGCTCCTGCTCCTGTCCGGAAATGGGCTGGCTGAAAATCCTCCTCCTCCTCCCCACTTTTGACTGATTTTCCCCTGCCCTGCCCAGGGCTGCTCGAGGACCTGCTTCCCACTCTGCTAACCTCACCCTGGGATCCATCCAGCACCATCTGCCGCTTGGAAAAACCCTGTTCCCTAAGCTGCCCTAATCCCCGAATCCTATCTGTGTCCTGCAGACCGTGCGAGCCACCAGTGAGGAGCATCTCCCCCGGCTCCCACATCTCCCCCAGCTCCTGCATCTCCCCCGGCTCCCGCATCTCCCCCGGCTCCCACAGCATCTCCCCCAGCTCCCGCATCTCCCCCGGCTTCCGCAGCCCCCGCTTGCTGTCACTCTCCTGGCTTTTCTCTGCCTGTAGGGCCGGGGCTGGTTGGGTGCTGGGCAGGACCCAGCCAGCCCAGCCCCTGTGCTGCGGGAAAAGGCAAAATGCTTGGAGAGAAGAGGGAAGAAAAGGAATAAATGATGCCCAACGTTTCCACCTCCCTGCCCTCCTCTCCGCCCCAGGGAGTGGGACAAGCTCAGCACGTGGCAGAGGGCTGGGGCGCAGGATGCAGCCCTGAGATGGGGAGGCAGCTGAGGGGTGAGGACCCCCCCAGGGCTGGGGGGCAGCTGGCAGGAGAAGAAAGGGGCTGGAGAAAGGTGGGGGAGGAGATGGGGGGATGAGCCAGCGGAGAAAGAGCTGCAGTAGACAGAGCCGGAGGCTCAGGAAGCCGGGGCTGGGGAAGCAGGGGGGTTGGGGAGGTCTCCTCCCGCTCTCCCCGCCAGGGAAGCGCAGGGAAGAGCTTCCCAGAGGATGCGGGGCGCGGGGGGAGAGGAAGCGCCAGAGACAGCTGCACAACATCTGGCAGCGGCGTGGCCCCCCGGGACCCCGAGGTGGCCGAGCACGGGGGGGGCTGAGCCAGCAAGATGCTTCCTGCCACCCCCCCGCTGCCAGATGTGCACCCCGCTCCCCCCACCAGCTGTGCCCCCCCTGCACCCCCACCCTTCCTCCCGCCAGCCCCTTTCCTCCGGGACGTGCCCAACACCTGCTTCCAGTTCAGTCCCTGTTCACCGACACTCCCAGGACCCCACGGTCCCCACAATGCCCAGTGGACACCCGGCCCTGTCACCTCTGGCATCCCCATCCTTTGATGGACTTCCCGGCTCTCGCAGGGGGAGCTGGGGGGACCAGCAGCTCTTTTCCCCAAATGGTGAACACTCCCCTCCGTGGCACAGCGGTGCCCTTGCCCGGTGCCAGGCGCCCAGCAGCCCTGTCCCCATGTGGGGACCCGGCAGAACGGGTCAGAGGGTGCAGGATGACCCCATCTCAGCCAGCGCTTCCCACACAATTCCTCCTGCCCCAACTCCTCCTGGATGCAAACTGCTGCAAGAAGGAGCTGCCCATGGCCCAGCCCCGGAAAATAGCCGGGTAAGGTTGAAAAGCAAGACAGGATTAGCCGCGGGCAGGGAAAATAGCCTCTCTCCTCCGAAATAGCTTCCCGGGATTAAAAATAGCCAGAAGTCCCAAAGCTGCCGCTGCGGGGGGATGCAGGCACCAGCTGGGTCAGGCCACCCCTTCTGCACTGTGGGACAAATTAGGGGCATTATGGGGAGCTTAGGGCTCCTCGGAGCCATCTGGCCGCAGGGAAAGCCCTTCGGTGACGCCCCTGCTGCAGAATCAGGCCCGCTGCGGTTGGCCCCAGCGACCCCCAGGATGGGGACGGTCCCCAAACCCCGGTTATCCCCCTTCCCAGGCCAAGTCCCCAGGGATGCTCTGGGCTGTCCCAGGGCACAGAGCCGGGTCTTCCCCACGGGCAGGATCATGCCTGGACGGGGACAGGCACAGGTCAAGCCCAGCCTGGAGCTTTGGGGGTTGCCAGCGCTGGAAACCCCCACTCTGGGGTGATGCTGGGACGTGGCTGGGACCTCCCATCCCGGCCAGCCCGGGGGTTTTCTGCCCTGTGTTGCAGCCTGCAGACTCCCGTCCCTCTCCCGGGAACTGGGGCAGGGCTGCTTGACCCCGAGAGCTCCGCCTGAGCTGGAGCCAAACGGTTCCCCCTTCCCCCTGCTCGGGCAGGAGACCCCCAGCAGCCCCCGGCCGGGCTCCACACGGGACTTTGATCCCCGGGCACAGGGAGGTGGCCGCTGGCAGCATCACCATGTCGGCTGCCGGAGGCAAAGTTGGCCTCGGTGACGAGGGACCAGGACCCAAAGACACCAGCGAGCGCCCTGTCCAGCCCCGGGAGGGGAGCGGGAGCTGGGCTTGACATTTTCACCTCCACGTCCTGTTTTCTGCTCTCCTCCCACCGGCACTTGGAAGCGGCTGCTCAGTCTCTCGCTGCTTTATTCCCGTGTTTCCGCTCCATGGAATGTGTCCCCGCTCCATGGAATGTGTCCCCGGGGGAGAAGGAGAGCAGGGACCTCCTCCTGCTCGAACGGGAGGGCTGGGGTTGCGGGGACCAGCAGGGGTCCCACAGGTAAAAAGATTTTAGCAGGAGCCTTGCAAAGAATAAATTCGCAGCTCCTGGAGTCGCGGGAAAGTGCAAGTCGCCCGGCTCACGTTGCTACAGCCAGGAAGATGCAAGTGGGGCGAGTGGGGATGGCTGGCAGGGGACGGCGGTGTCCCAGTCTCAAGTGGGGACAGCCACCTTTGGGGAGCAGAAAGGTGGGGGGGGCTCTCAGTGCCCCTCAGTTATCAACAGCTCCATCCGCCCCCCAGGCCCCCGCTGTCCCCGCCGGGCTTTAGCCAGCTGATCCCGCTCGCAGCCTCCCTAAGGCACTTACAGGGGTTAAAAACAGCAACTGTCCCAGCCCTGACCCCAGGGGACCCTCACACACTGTCCCCAGCTCCCTTGGGGCGCTGCCCCCCCACCCCCCTGCATGTGTCTCCCTGTGCCAGGAGGGTGATGGGTGTTACCCCCTGTGCATCCCGTCCCTTGCAAGCGGGGGTGCTGGGGGCAGACGTGGAGTGACCCCCCCCACACACGTTGCCTCCTCCCTGCGCAGGGGAGAGCTGATGGGTGATGATAATAAAGGGCGCTGGGCTGGGGGGCCGTGGCAGGGGCTGCTGTCTGCCGCAAAGGGGGAGGGACAGAGGGTCCCCCAGCACCCAGCCGCTGCCCCCCTCCCAGGACTTTCTGCCTTCGTTAAAATCCTGCCCGGAGGCAGGGAGATGGAAGCGGGGCTCAGGCTGCCCTGCCTGCCCTGCCTGCCCACATCCTTCCCAGCGCATTCTTCTCCCTCCTTCATCTCTCCGGGGGTGCCCGGCCGTGCTCAGCAACGCAGCAGCCCAGGCTGGAGGAGACCTTGGCGTTTTCCCCTCTGTTAAAAATAGCATGAGATTTATTTTCTGGCAGCATGGAAAGCCCCCGGGGCGGCCGAGAGGAAGCAGCCGGGCTGGGGCAGACCGGGGCGGTGCGAGGGGGGAGCGCAAAGGGCAGGAAATAACCCCCGGCAGCGGCCCTGGCGAGGGGAAAACTCTCAGATGCGAACAGTGTGTGGTTCATGTGGAAACTCCCAGGGCAGCAGCCACAGTGGCCCTGTGCATCCTGCGCTCTGGCCAAGCTGCGCCCCCGGCAGGTCTCAGCCCCTCCGAACCTCCCCAGCACCCCGACCCTTCCGCACAAATGCCTGGGTTTGCCCTGACCACAGTTCCACGACCTGCCCACCACCTTTGTTACACAGACAGGAGGTGGGATGCTGTGGGAGCCCCAGGATGCTGCAGGAGCCCCTGGGATGCTGAGGGAGCCCCCGAGATGCTGCGGGAGTCCCTGGGATGCTGGCAGCCGGCAGGCAGGGGAGAGCAGGGAAGTGCCTTCTCTGCCCTGGAGAGCATTTCGCATCCCGCCACCCCCTGCCCCATCTCTCTTGGGTCCAGCCCAAACTCCCCTGGGAGTGCTGGGCAGTTGGTTTTGGTCCCTGTCCCCCTGTCACAACCAAGCGGGGCCATTCCTGGAGCAGAACTGGGAGCTGCCTGCACATAAACCACCTGGAGCTCTGTGCTGCCCACCTTTCACTCCTGGGGGGGTCACCCATGTGCACCCACCCACCTTCTGAAGATGCTCACGGTGCCTCTGCCCACACCCGTCCCCGCTTTAGGCAGGGGGACCCGGGGCTGACCCCGTTCCTGGCCGGTATTTCGGAGCATCCTGGCCGGTGTTTCGGAGCATCCTGCCCTTCTTCTGCCCGCGCACCCACCCTGGCAGTGCAGGACCCCCGGCTCCCCTGTCCCCCTCCCTCGGGATCCACTCTCCATGCCTCTGCCCCCCACAATCTTATTCTCCTTCCCGGGAGCCGGTTCCTATTTCCTGGGGACATTTTGTTTCTTTTCCCCCTTGCCCAGCCCTGCCGTTATCAGCCTCACTTGATTTCCTCCCTGCCCACCCACCTGCTTATTTTAGCTGCTTCCTTCCTCTCAGCTGCTTTCGGAGCAGAGTCCGGCCCCGCTCACCCCCCGGCACCCCCCAGGCGGCCCCGCCAGCCCCCTGCCCACCTGCATCTCCCGGCTGCTCCATCCCCCCGACACCCCGGCCCCCCGGCCGCGGGCAGGGGAGAGATGCAGGTGCTGGGTGGGGGCGAAGAAGCCGGGGGTGCCAGGCTGCGCTGCCCGCGGGCACAGTTCCCTGCCCGCTCTATTTAAGGCAGAATCCTGCCATCTTTCCTTGGCTAATTGAAGCCTGCGGCTGCCCTTTTGGGCTCCTTGGCTCGCTGGCCAGTTTCTCTCCTCCACGCCTGAGCTGTTTGCTGGCATTGCCTGGCCTCTGCCTGAACCCTGCCTGCAGGCTCCACCTGCCTGCGCCCCTGCCTGCATCGCCTTCTGATGCAAACTGGTTTGCAATGAAGCATCTTCCAGGGTGGGAAATGGCTGGGTCACCTCTCTGTGCCCTGCCTGTGCCCTGCCTGCATCCCTGCACCCTGCCTGCATCCCCGCACCTTGCGCTCATCCCTGCACCCTGCCCGCATCCCCGCACCCTGCCCTCATCCCTGCATCCATCCCAGCACCCCTGGATAGGCACGGAGGGCTTCTCCCCTGGCTGACCTTCAGCTTTTAAATCCCATTTTCTATGCAAGGTTGTGATGCTCCATCACAGGAGGCTTGAGGGAGGGTTAGCAGCTGCTATCAGCCAGCGCTGACCCTGCCTGGGATCCCCCAGGACCCTCCAGCCCCTTTTGCCCGGTTGTCCCCCACCCCCAGCTCCCAGCGGCCGCTGTCCCCATTCCCAGCATGGTTGGGAGTGGGGGGGCCGCGGGGAGGGCTCCCAGCGTGGTGCTGCCAGCAGGGCCGGGAGATGCCAGCAGCTCATTATTTATTTAAAGCAGTATCTTTGCGAGGAGCGCCTGTCCTGCGGGGAGGGATCCAGCTGCTGGGAGAGCCGCAGCCACCATTGGGGGGGCTTTTATCCCCCCGTGGGGCTGGGCAATGTCCCCCTGCCCGAGAGGAGGACACAGACCCCTTTGCAGCCACCTCTCCCCCTGCCTGGCACTGGCTATCGAGCGGGATGGGGGGACAACTGCCCGGCACCCCTGCTGTCCCCCCAACCGGTGAGCAGAGCTTGGCCTCGCCACTGCTGCGGCTCGGTCCCTCGGTGGTGACAGGGACGTGTGGCTCGGGCGCTGTTTCCAAGGTAACCCCAGATGAGCTCGGTCTCCGCATCCCTCCGTGCCCCCGCATCCCTCCGTGCCCCTGCACCCCGAGGAGCCTCCTGGGGCCTCGCTGCCATGGGGGCTTGGTGGGGACAGTGGCAGCTTGGGCTGAGGACTGGGACAGGGACAGGGTTGGGGACAGGGAGGGTACCAGCCGCAGGGAGGAGGGATGGGAAGGGGAGAGGTGCAGGACATCCCTTCCCGTTCCCAGCACAGCTGTCCCCTGGGCATGGGTGTGTTCAACCCATCCCGGAGACGGGACCTCGGGGACCTCAAGGACCAGATCAGGGTGTTCCTGTCCTCCCTCCTGGAAAACCTCCCAGGGAGAACACCATAAATAGGAGCTGTGGTTCCCCACCCAGCCGTGGGCGCAGGGCCAGGGCCACGGGTGGGAGCGCACCCCAAGTCCTGGGGAGACACCCTGGCCAAAGTCACATCCCTTGTCTGGGTGGGATGGGCTGAGTGAGCAGTGCTGGGCATGTGGGGGTTTTGGGGTTCTCACCCTAGGGAGGTGAGGGACAGGATGAGAGACCTGTGGGAAGCTCTGTCTTGTGTTAAACGAATCTTGCAGGGTGGGCAGGCGGGGCTGGAGCAGCCGGGGATGTTCCAGAGGGGATGCGGAGCGTGGTGGGGGCAGGATGCTCCCAAAGGGAAGCGGAGCTGTGGAGAAGATTATGCCAGACCCATCTCTTCTGCGTTGTGAGATCCTGGGGGGCTCAGGGGGCTGTGTGAGCATGGATCCCCCACCCTGACACACCGGCTGCTGCGAGGAGGGGAAGCGGCTCTGCTGCCAGGACGCTGCCAGCCCCCCCGGCACTGTCTCCATCGCAGCATCCCTGCTCCATCTGCTCCCGCCGGCTCCTCCGGGCCCTCCTGTGCGCAGCCACCAGCAGCAGCTATTTCTTATTACAATGCGTTCCAGTCCATCGCCTCCAAGATCTGCATCCTTGGGACCTGTGTGACCAGGAATTCGATTCCTCTCTGTTAATGAGTTTATGCCAGTAAAGGGCTTTGAAAATGTAAAGCTCCGTGTAGGAGCCGAGCATCATTTTTGTTATTGATTTCACTGCCCAGCCCCTGAGAGGCAGTCAGAGGACATGTACCTCTGGGTAAAGCCCCTCGAGTCCTTGGGGAGGCACCAGGGAGGGATGTAACCCTGGTTTGGAGCAGAGAGGGAGAAATCCCTCCTGTGTAGACACACACCTCCGCAACGTTTCCCTTCCAAGAGCAACCCCCTCACACGCAGCTTGCAGGACAGAAACCCTCTCCTTGGGGTGAAGAAGCTGTTATTTGGCAAAACCCCACATCAGGGGCCAAGGGAAGTGATCTGAGCCCTGCCTGGCTACTAACAAACAAAAATGTCATGGCTGGAAACAACAAATGGCTAATTACACTGTCTGCCACCAAGTGAAGATGAGAGAAAATTGCCCCAGGTTTATTATACTTGGCAAATTTCCTCTTTCAGTAAGTAATTTCCATAGTCTAACAGGGCTCCTTTTATTAATTGAATTGATTTATTTTTAACCTATTTTTTTTTAAGACTTCGGATGCTTCTTTTCTTTAGGAAAGAGTAAATAGCCCCATGCCATGTACCACACGCTGGGTATCTGTAGGAGATGATACCAAATGGGGATATTCCACCTGTGCAGTGAAATCGAGATGGAGTCGGACCCAAAGGGAGCTGGGGGGGTGAGGCTGCAGAAGGACAAGCTGGAAACCCCTCCGTCCCCAGCTGGGGCCGAGCTCTGCCCTGGGCTGGGACTTTTCTGGGCAGAGTAGATTGAGCCCCCCCTGCAGTGCTGGTCCAGCTCGGGGTCCTCAGCACAGGACACACATGGACCTGCTGGAGAGGGGCCACAGAAATGAGCTGAGGCTGGAACAGCTCTGCTGGGAGGACAGGCTGAGGGAGTTGGGCTGTTCAGCTGGAGAAGAGAAGATGCGGGGAGACCTTAGAGCAGCCTTTCCGTGCTTAAAAGGGGCTGATAAGAAAGATTGGGACAGACTTTTCAACAAGGCCTGTTGTGAGAGGACAAGGGGTGATGGTTTTAAACTAAAGGAGGGGAGATTCAGGCCAGACATGAGGAAGGAATTGTTGGCCCTGAGGGTGGTGAGAGCCTGGCCCAGGTTGGCCAGAGAGGTGGTGGGTGCCCCATCCCTGGAGACATCCCAGGCCAGGCTGGACGGGGCTCTGAGCAACCTGAGCTGGTGCAGATGTCCCTGCTCATGGCAGGGGGGCACTGGGGGAGCTGGGAAGGTCCCTCCAACCCAAACTGTTCTATGATTCTATGATCCCGCCAGTGCCTGGGAGCCTGCGATGGGCTGATGACATCCCACCGCCCTGCCCACCCTCAAGCTGAGGTCTGGGGTCCGGGCACCACACAGGACCCTGTGCCATGGAGGACCCAGAGTGGCTGAGGTTGGGGTGGGGGTGGGGACCCCCTGCCTGCTCCCCTATCACCACCCCAGGTGACAAACCCCAGGAAGGGCAGAGCCTGGAGCTGCTGAGATGCTCTGGGGACCTCCTGGGCTTCGGCAGCCCACGGGAGGATTTCCTGCGCTGGCAGCTGCCCCTTGGCCCCGAGCTCTCCCGGCCATGGGATTTTTGGGAAACGCCTGCCCTGTTCCCCCCTCCCAGGGCCACCCACGGTCATTTCCCGCGGTGGGAGCTGCCCTGGGTGCAGGTCTCATGTCTCCCTCCCAGCACTTGGCTGGGGAAACACTGCACTGGGAGAAATCACCAGGAACCATGAAGCCAAAGGCTGCAGGAGAATAAACCCCGGCTAATTATCGGCGAGGGAAGGAAATGAGGAGGGTGATGCTGTGTCAGGGCTGGAGGGTGGGGAGAGGAACCGGGCTGCTCCCAGCTCCCCCACCAACTCACCCACGGCCCTGGGAAAAGCCACCTCGCTCTGTAATTACAACAGACCAGAAATTGATAATGTGTTTTCAGCAATCGCACAGATTGACCGGAGCGATCATCGCGCTTGTGCCAAGCCCTGAATCTCTCCCTACCATCCCCAGGATGGTGTGAAGCCCGTCCTCGCATACCCAAAATGCATTGTGTGTTTTACACCGCTTTTTACCTTATTGATGCTCTTGGGCAAAGGAGATGAGGTGGCGCTGCCCACCTTGGTACTGAAAGTAGCCAAAGGTGCTGCCCAGCAGAGCACCCTTCCCATTGCCCCGCTCCTGGGGTGCAAACCTGCCGTTCCTCCAGATAAAGCAGGGAAACATGCTCAGATTTTCCCCGGTAGGATCTGACCCTCTGTTCCCTGGCAGGAGGATTGGACTAGATGATCTTTCGAGGTCCCTTCCAATCCCTAACATTCTGTGATTCTGTGATTCTGTGATTCAGCATCCCTCCCCACCAGGTACCACCGCAGGATGCTTTTGGTGGCCCCAGGGCTACCGATAGGGACTGGCATAGATGCCATCATGGTGGTGAGCGTGGCAAGGCTGTGCCCATGATTTGGCATCAGGAAATGGCTAAAAAATGCAAGTTAAAAACAAAAAAACCAAACCAAGCAAAGCCCCAGTTTTGGTTCCTGTTTTGGGGTCTCCAGCCGGTGCCCCCGGAGTTCGGTTTGGTGTGAGAGGCAAATGTCACCTCGGTGCTGGGGACATGTCTCCTGGCAAGCCCCGTTCTCGGAAGGGGAGTGCGGGGGGTGCCCAATGCTTGCTCGGTGTTTGGGGGATTTTCGGTGGAGTTCCCGTGGGTCCGTTCTCATGGGTCGTGGGCAGAGTCATAGCCGCAGGCAGCGCAGGCAGGAGCACGGCTGCTCATGGGGTGCTGGAGCACGGCAGAGTTTTGGGGGTGGAGGGTGAACCCCGGCCAGTTCCCATGGGACGAGCATCCTCTCAGGTGCATGGGGGGGCCAGGCACTGCCCCATTTATCAAGGTCACGGCCGTGGGCAGCGCAAAGCAGAGGCGATGTGACTATTTCTGAGAGCTGAGGGAACTTCACTGGCCTGATTCCCATAAATAAAACACGCCGGGAACAGCCCCTGTGCTGGCCTATTAATTCTGGACCCCAGAGGACCGGCTCCATGTGCAGCCCCCAGCTCGGCACTGCCCGCACCGCTGGAGCCTGCCTGGGCTCGGAAAGGTGCAAATGCCCCTGATTTCCATGAATTGCCGCCTGCAAGTGCTTTGAGGGCACTTTATGGAAAATTTGTTTGTTTTCTGAGACACAGAGCCAGGTGGGAAGGATGCTGGTGGGGCTGGGGAGCAGCGGATGGCCTCGGCTCACTGCAGCCCCCAGCCCCGCTCCCCTATTTCGAGAAACTGGAGCTGTTTCCACCCATGTCCCAGTGAACAGGCACCGGTGCCCCCCAGCACCTCTCTGCCCCCGGTGCTGCCAAAGCAGCTGAGCTCAAATTGTCCGGTTCCTCCAGCCCCTCACCAAAGGCATTAGCAGAACAAAGAAGTTTAATTATCTGTATTTTCTTCGAGGAGGGCATGAACCTGTCTCTCTGTCGAATTCGTCAATTGCTGCTAGATTTTATCTCTTGCTTTCGATTTGCTTGTGATGGTGTTTTCTGCACTGGGGGCATCATGTCAGCAGCTCCCTCTGTGCACAGCACGGCCACAGTAAATGATCTCGCTCTTCCCTCCGCAGCGCCAGGTCCTGGGTGTTTCCTCTGGCACCACAGCATCCCCTCTAGTGCATCCCCCCACAGCAGCCCCCACACATGACACTCACGTTGGATTCACATCTACTAACGGCCGTGGCGATGCCCAATGCACGGTGGAGAAAAAACTGGAGAGCGGCCAGTGCCGGGGGGCTCATGTCACCCCACGGCTCTGCCAACATCCACGGCCCCACCAGTCATACCCAGAGATGAAGGGCCCCCATTTTCAAGTGACTCAGACTCACCCTTCCTTCCTCAGGAAAACCTGTGATCAGATAAAGCCATCAAACTATCTGCTGAGAATAAACAAGCTCGCATCTGCGCGGATGCAGGCAATAGTCCTTCTCACCCCACACAGAAAGAGGAGGCAACGTGTCTGCTGCCCTCACCCCCTCCTTGGGGGAGCCACCCCCAGCCCTGTGGGGAGACGTGGGGTTTGCTCACGTGTGTGCTGGGCCGGGAGCTGCTCTCCTGGTGTAACTGCCCTTGCTGGGGGTTGGGAAAGTCAAATCCCAGCTGGCACCGACACCGGCATTGGCACCGGCGCAGCAACTCTCCATCCTCCCTCGTGCCGCTCAGCTGCAGCCGTGCTGCACCAGCAATAAACGCACAAAAAAGCAAAGGTGCCCATGAGGGTGGGCAGAGGAGGAGCAGACGGGGCTGCAAGTGGGGAGGAGGGAGGAGGAGGGAGGAAAATATTTTAAAAAGCCCACAACTGCCAGCAGATGGGCAGCTGCCCCCGCGAAGGTGCCGTGCTGGCAGGCAGAGGGGCTGGCGAGGAAAAGAGCAAAGGGAGGTGTGAAGATTTCCCTGCAAATTAAACCAAAACCACACTGCGTCTGCTGCTTGCTAACCCGAGCCCAGGCAGGGAAAACAGAACAGGTTTGGGGTTTGCTTGCACCCCTAAGGGACGCTGCCCATTCCCGGGGGGTGCCCGGGGGCTCCAGGCCAGGGTGTTCCCGGCTCGCCTGGGGGCTGGTGTGACCCTGCTGGGACCAGAGCCCACGTCTGCTGGGGCAGCTCTGCTCCCCTCACCCCCAAAAACTGTCAGAGGCCCGAGATAAAGGATCACGGTGCAGGGATCTGACCAGGGTGCAAGGGGAGGCTCAACAGGGCCCTTGGACCATGCCAGGTCCATGGCGGACCACGCTGGGTCCTGCAGTCAAGGGCAGGAGTCAAAGCTCAGGGGTTTTGTGGCAATGCTGGGAGCAGATAATGCATCACAGCAAACAGAGTCCCAGAGGAGAAATAAAAGCAAATGGGTTGGGTTTAGGAAAGAGCTGAGAAGAGAGCATGGATGTTTTTGGAGGGGTTTGGAACCACCAAATCCAGGGGGGAAGAAAAAAAAGAAGGTATCAGCCTTCTTTGCCCTCATCCCTGCGCCACTGCCCAGAGAGCCAGGGCTCTACCAGGGTTGGAGACAGTGGGGATCCTGCCCTTGCTTGGGAGCATCCCCAAACCAGCACACCTCTGCTGGGACAGGCATCAGGGCTCATCTGGACAATGATAATTCTCCCATCTGATGGTTGAAATTGGATCGGAAGTGATGGGCAGGCAAGGGAGCTCTTGCGTGGGGCTGAGCAGATGGGAAGACGAAGGGGAGCAGGGGGAGACTGGATCCATCACAGCTGGTGCCTCCGTACCAGGATCAGGCCCAGGGGGACAGGGACCCCTCCCTCCCTTCCTCAGGCTGGACATGAGGAAGGAATTGTTGCCCCTGAGGGTGGTGAGAACCCAGCCCAGGTTGGCCAGAGAGGTGGTGGATGCTCCATCCCTGGAGACATCCCAGGCCGGGGACTCTGAGCCAGATGGGGCGCTGAGCAACCTGAGCTGGTGCAGATGTCCCTGCTCATGGCAGGGTGGCACTGGGTGAGCTGGGAAGGTCCATTCAACCCAAACTGTCCTGTGATTCGATGATTCTCCCCTGGACCCCTGCACCCCTCTGGACCCACATCCTGCTGGCTGCGGCCCTGAGCTCTGCCTGCCCAGCTGTCCCAGAGAGCCGGGAGAAGAGGAAACGTCCTCCTGATGTTTCGCGATGGCTCAGGGGGGGATTTTCCATCACTGTTTGTCATGTGCTGCCGGAGCCAGCCCAGCCCCTGCTCAGGTGCTGCATCTCCCGGGCTGTAATTCCATCCCTGGGCTCCCACAATGCGTCCAGCCGGGTGACACGAGGGAAGTGACCGGGGCGCAGGTCTGAGCCCCCGCCCGGAGCTGCATCCGTCCAGTGTTTCCAGCCCAGCCGTATCTGGCGGATCCCCCTGTGACCCCCCATTTTCCTCCTCTCCCCATCTCTCCCCACCCCGGCGGTGCTTCCTGCACAGGGCGAGGGCTGGGGGCTGCGTACCCCTCCCTGCCCATCCCATAGGAAATCCTGCGGGAGTCGAGGGCTGGGAACCGCAGCAGCACCGGGATTTTGGCTGCAAGTCACATCGCCAGCCAGGCTGCTCCGGGTGGAGGAGGAAAGCTGGGGTGAGCCTGGAGAAACCCAGGAGGAGAGAGCAGCGACCACCATGACATGCCCACAGCAGACACCCATCATCTGTACATGTGCCATTTACTCCAATAAGAGTTTTTTTGCACTTAAATGAGCCACTTTGCCATTGGGAAGTTGGGAAGGGTGGGAGGAGAGGGCAGCCTTGGGCAGCATGAAGGGTTTTGGTCTCCCAAGGAACAAGCGCCAGGATGAGAGGAAATGGCCTCAAGCTGCACCAGGGGCAGTTGAGCTTGGATCTTGGGAACAACTTCTTCCCCAAAGGGCTGTCGGGCACTGGAACAGGCTGCCCAGGGCAGTGATGGAGTCACCATCCCTGGAGGGGTTGGACAGACACGGAGATGAGGTTCTCAGGGACATGGGTCAGTGCCAGGGGTGGGGGAACAGTTGGACTCCATGATCTTAAAGGTCTTTTCCAACCCAAATGATTCCATGATTCTGTGATTCGAGGATAAGATGCTGCCCACTGCAATGCTCGGCCACCCGTGTCACCCCAACAGCTCCCAGGTCTGTGGGAACCAGGTGTCAGCACGGCCGCTCACAGAATGGCTTGGTGATGATAAATGCCATGAACTGCCTTTGATTAGCTTCTAAGATAAACTAATTCATTGGTGGCCTCATCATTCCTCATGACAAGCAATTTAATATAAATTCAAATATCAGGCAAAATGCTTCCTCTTTACTTAAGAGCATTTTGTGAATGTTTTGCCAGGGTCCTCCTCCATTTTTCTGTTATTATTTCAGAATGGGAAGCAACCACAGAGATCTGCTGCTACCCACCCCCAGCTCAGCCCCAGGTGGGACCCCAAAACTTGGGCTCTCTTGGCAAATTCAGGACACGGGAGGTAAAACCAAAAGAACACACCAGAGCAGCAGCAAAACCAAGACGAGCTCTCCATCCCTCCTGAGCCGAGAGGGAACAGAGATGTGGTTAATTCACCCACCCAGAAATGGCCAGACTGTTCCTGCTGGAGTGTCAGCCCGAGCTCCACGTAAATGAGAGCAAAACTCAACTTACCGAATCTAACCCAGCTAAACCTCGAACGCGGCCTGGATCATCAGGCAGACTACCAATTGCCTGACTAAACCCCAAACCACACTTCACAGACTTCAGCAGTTATATATATATTTTCCCTGTTGCTTCTGCTTTTTTCAAGCATAGCTCCATTACATGCGCTATTTATACAGATCGCATGAAATAAAGGACCTGCCTGCAGCCCTGCAATTTCTTTGGGTTCTGAAGAAAACTAAATCTTTGCAAACAGAGGGATATATTCCAGCTAAATCTCTCTTAGAGGCTGAGTAGTTCGAGAAGCGAAAAGGCTGTAGGTTAACTGAGAGCCAAATTGGACTTTGAAGGATGCTGGGACTACAGGAATGTCCCTGTTTGTGTCCACAGAAAAGAGGAATGGGTTTGCCTGTTTTAAACGGGCTGGTGTGAGCCCCTGGGTAACGGCCAGGAGAGGCTGCAGGCATGAAGGATGGTGGTACTGGAGGAGGAAAGATCAAAATTTATTCTAAACGTGCTAAAGCTGAGCTGCTGGTCTCACCATGGCCCAGGCATTGGCTCTTCCCAGACGTACACAGGCGAGTGCCAGCGAAGAGTTGCAAAAAGAGCAGATCTGGTTAAAAAGTACCAACCTAAATGCAGAGCGGTGAGCTGTTCTGGATCCGCACCTGGGAAAGGAGGAACCTGCTGGAAGGATGAAGTGCTGGAGTATTGTGATGTAAAATACAGCAGAAAGTGGCCCTGGGAGGAGCCCAAGCTCACACAGAGGAAAGCAGATATCCCTAATTGTGGGAGAGGATGATGTTGGTGTAGCACAAAGTGATTTGCTTGAGCACCAAAATGATCCGCATTTCCTGGGCGGGAAACAAAGGGGCCCCAGGTTGGCTCCAGGGTCCCCATGGGGTCTGCAAAGCCGGAATTCAGGTGCTGGGTCACCACAGCGGGGAGAGCAGGCGAGAGGTGACACAGACGGGGCAGCACGGTGAGGACAGAGCAGTCAGGAGAAGGTCTGGGGACAGAGGTTGATGCTGCCCCCCTGCTACATGCACCCTTCACACCATGGCCCGAGCACCTTTGGTCCTCACCATTGCCTGCAGCCTCGGGTGAACCCAAATGAGCCCCCAGAGCCACAGGGAGCTGGGAGCGGGGCCTGAATTTGGCAGCCCAGCTGCCCCTCCACTGGAGAGGCTTTACAAGGGAAGGTATTTTTGGAGCATTAAAGCTCAACTGTTTCTGACCGCGGCCAATCCCCCTCCAGAGCAGCACCAAAGGAGGTCAGTGGGATGCGGCTGCTCAAATATTTTGTCTGTGAACATCATCTCTCACCCCCTCAAGTATTTACAGACCTGAGAGCATTTCCTGCTGTTCCCCCCCGTTGAATATTTGGTGTCTCTGCTTTCTCTAGCAGGATGATGCAGTGCGTCTCGGCGCTGAAGATGCAAAGGACCACCCTTCAGCACAGAAAATAAAATCTGAAACAGCACAATGTCTTTAGGCACACAAATGGCGGTGGATTTACTTAGGAAGCAGTGAAAGAGCAGCGTACAATAATGAGAAAAACTCTGTGGGGGTGGCAGTGGTGGGGAGATGGGGTGGAAAGAGGGAGTTTTATTCTCCAGGGGTTTTTTTTTTGTAATCTTCATTCACCATATTTAGCCGGCTGGTGACTTGCCCTTGCTAGCTCATGGAGAATTCCCCCAAGTGTTTACTCCCACAATCTAGCAAATGCCTCAATACACATCGTGGAAAAAATACAATCGACATCTTCACTCCCACTAGAGCAGGAATTCTAACTTGCCAGGCGCAGACTGGGAGTATGTGCCTGTGAGAGAGACAAATGCCGCTTCATTAGCTCGTCTCAGATGTGGGTTACTCCTCAAATGACCTGGTCAGGGCCGTGCAACCCCTCCCTCCTTCCTGCACCTCCAGAACCGCCTGACCTTTGATCGGAGCCACAGGGACAGGAATGTGGGTCCCTTAACCCTTTCCTCTGACATCCGCAAGTGGCTCCAACCCGCTTCACAAAGTTGCTGGTCCCAGGATTTTCTGGGATCCAGAGCTGCCGGGGGGGCAGGAACAGAGCCCTGCGGGACGGCTTTTGTCTGGTTATAGCTTGGAAGAACAAGCACTGGTGATAGAGATCCGTGGAAGCAAAACGGGGATTGCTGCAAGCAAAGCTCACAGATCAGAGAGCACTCAGGATTTTTTTTGTTTTGCACCTCTATTTCAGAGCAAAAAGCTTTTGTAAGGAAAAAAAACAACACCCACCGAAAAAAAAAAAATTAGGCCACTTGGGTTTTCTCAACATACTTCCAAACTGACCACATCACAAGGACACACAAGAAATCATTTTAATTTATCAAATGCAAAATCTCCTACAACTGAGGGAAGTATAAGGTTGAGCAGAGCTGAAGAGAGGAGCCAGGATGAAAATGCTTCAGAATTACAGATGATTTTGCAAATGGGACAGGGTATAAACACAACCCAGGTGGTTTTCATCTCCCACGGTTCCCCACTCCAGTCCCACCTTCCCCCAGCACAGGGGACAGCAGGAGGACGGTGCCCTCGAGGGCTGGTTCAGTAGCACCGCTGAGGTCTTTGAGGTTGTCTAGCGAGCGATGCAGATGTGCGGGGATGCAGAGCAGGTGACAAAATTCAATGACATGCATGCAAGTCCAGGTGTGTTTCGTTTGCACAGCCGGTGATGAAGATTGGCCACCGAGCACTGGCACGTGGCTGCGGCTTGGCTGTGCCGGTGGCCGCGGGCGCGTGCGGTCGCTCGTGTGCTCTTTATAATGAAAGCAAAAGAAACGCGTCGGGGTGATTCCAAACTCTTGTGCTGCAGGAAAATGAATTTTTCCTGGTTCTCCAGGGGCTAAAAACTCTCAGCGGTGCAATTAAAGCCCTCACCTCCGGTGGTCTCTGCCATGATGAAATCTGTGATATGGTGACGTGCAAAGGACGTTGACTGCGGCTGGATACACGCGGTCTGTAATTCCCGATGTTTCTCCGAAGAGGTGCATCGTTACGCACTTAACCTCACCTTTGCGAATCTTGTCTATGGTGCTTTGCACACCAAAAATCACACAAACTACCCTGATTTTTCCCCCAGCTCATCTTTTTTTTCCTACTCCTTTTTCCAAGCACATTCTTCTTTATGAGGAGAAACCACCTCTCTCCTAAGGACAGGCTGAGCAATTGTGGGATTTACCTAAAACACAACACAAACTTGTAATTAAAGGAGGGAGAAGGTGATGGGCAAAAGAACATTACACCTTTGCAAGTCTCCTGAAATCCTTTGTGCAGAGCAGCTTTGGGAAGCTGGGCCTGCCGCCACCCTCCCCCTCTCAGCGCGTTCCCCAGGGCAGTGCCCAGGCTGCAGCTGCGGCTGCTCTGGGGGAGTCAGCCCTGACACACAAATAAATCCCACAGAAATAAATACTTTCTGCCAACAAAGACCTGAGGAAGAAAACCTGGGTTGGAGGAGAGAAGGGAACGTACGTGCTAAACCCGAGGGGCTTGGGGGTAACAGGGGGAGCTCGGTCTCAAATATAGAGGAGCGAGGAAAGGCGTACTAGAGGTTTTACGCAAAATAGTTATAGTTGCATAAAGACATACCTCCATTTTCAATCGCCCCTGTCACCTTCACATTTCAGTGTGGAGCCTAAAAAAAAAAACCAAAAGAGAAAGACTTAAAGCACAGAAGGACTTAACACATGCAGGGAGTGGGGACATCTTCACGTGAGAACCCGCTTGAGTATTTAGGAGGGAAAAGGGATATTGGCTGTTTAATTCTGGTGCTCTTCACCCATAGGTGACAGAGACTAGAAAAATATGTATACAATGAGGTGAACACACAGGATCGTGCACACAGAAAGAGCAGGAGGTGGCGGGAAACCTCGCCTGGTGACGATTCTGTGTTGCCTAAGTCTAAGAAATTGTGTTCTTTGTTGCATTAACAGACAACTTCTGCAAAGTCTTCATTTGCATTTTAATGGGAGTCTTTCTAGGAAGGTGCTGCTTGGACTCTGTCGCAATATAAAATAAAGAGGTAATTAAAAACATGCTGGAATTAAAAAGACATTTCGTTTTCATTAATCAGGTTTATTCATAGTCTTTTCAGAATTAAAGGTATTTAGGGTGTGTAGGTGGAAGTGGTGGGCAGGAAAGCACACGATGGAACATCTGTTTATTTAAATTACAGATTAAAAAGTGGAAAATACACTTTTTGTGCAGGGACATCCTAGAGATTAAAACCACCTTGTAGACATGCATTTGAATAAAAAGCAGGCGCAAAAGTCAATGCTGACATTTCAACAGCACGTCTGCACACTTGAAAGCCAGAGATGAAGAAAATACATACAACGAGGGAAAGGAAACCACGAAGGAAATTTTTAAACCTTAGGCATGCAATTATCTGGGCAATTACTGCGATTACACACCTCAGTCAGTTAACTACGCAAACGGCCAGCCCCCGTTACTCATGTATTTCCTCAATTTTGGGCACAATCGGAGTATGCAAATGTTGATGGACAGTTTGAAAACATTTCATCTGCTGTTCCAGCTCCTGCTTTCACAGCCCAGCAGCCGCACAGATCTCGGGAACGATTCCCTTGCTCGCCGCAGCCGCCGCTCGATCCGCGCTCCAGACCTATCCTGTCCTGTTAAGCTCCGTCCGTTGAAATATAGGGCAGTTTCTGTCAGATCCTTCAGCGCAACAGCCAAAAGGGCAAAATCCTGCCCTTTGCTGCAGCCTGAGGTTTTTCACCCCCGGCTCTGAGGGGACCCCGCAAGGAGCAGCCACGACCTCGGGTTCTCAGCGCAGACCCGCGGTGTCCAGACCTCCGGCCATTAAACCACATAAGCACCCGCCGCCCAGTGAAGTCAGGGGGCTCTGAAGCCTGCAGAGCTTTTATATCTATTTTTCCAAGGGGCTGTGTGAAATACAAGTTATTTCTTAACAGAAAAGTCACGGTTTTGCCCCCACAAGGTGCCGAGGAGGCTGCAGCGTGGCCCAGCCCCACCGGGAGCACAAACTCCCGCGATGAGCAACCCCCCCGTCCTTCATCCCGGCTGCTCCGCGCCCTGACCCGGGCGTGGCTCCCGGGGAGGCCGCGCCGGGCCCGAGGGGACGCGCCCCTGCGAGGGAAGACAACCGGCCGCAGCGGCGCGCACGCTCCCCGAGCCAGGCGCACCTGCCGCCATGTCAAGGGGACGCAGGAGACGGCCGAAGCGCCCCGGACAGGCCCGGGACGGCGGCGGGTGCGGAGCGGGGACCGGAGCTACCGCCGCCATCCCGCCCCCCGCCCCAGCCCTGTCACGGCGCCGTCCCGTCGTGCCCCGCGCCCGGGCGCGCGCCCCCGCCCTCCCTCACTTCCGGTGTCCGGCAGTGGCAGAGCCGCCGCCGGCGCCCCCGCTCCCCCGGCGCAAGGGTGGGAGCGGGGGGGGGGGAAGGGGCGGGGAAAAGGGGCGGTGCTTACGGAGGCCAGTGCCCGCCGCCACCCAATCACCGGCCGCCGCTGGAGGAGAAGGGGCGGGGAAAGCGCCGGCACGCGCCGCGCGGCACCGCCCTCCCGCCCGCCGCGGGCTCGCGCCCCGCGCGCCCGAGGGAGCGGCGGGAGCGCGCCCGGGCGCCCCCCCCCCCCTCCCCGCTCTGCCGGCTTCTCCCCCCGCCCCCCCCTTTCCCCTTCCCCTCCCCACCCGGGAGCAGAGGCACGGAGTGACCGACGGAGCCAGAGCTCCGGCCGCTCCGAGACCCCGCTCTCCTCCATGGGGCCCAGGTAAGCTGCGCCGCCCCCTGAGGCGAGCGGGGGGTCGCCATGGCCGCCCGCCCCCTGAGGCGGCAGCGGCGGCAGCGCCGGGGCCGCCCCCATCCCCGCGGCCGCCCTGAGGCGAGGCGAGGCGGGCACGGTGGCGGGGAGCTCCCCCCACCTCCCCGCTGCTCCCGCACCGCCGCCTCATTAATTATCATCGTTATTATCACCCCCGTCCCCGGGCACCCTCCTCCGCCTGGGGCAGCGCCCGCGGGGGGAGCGGGGGCCGATCGCTCCGTGCCCGCGGAGGGGGGCACGGTGCCTTCTTTGGGACGCGATGTCTTATTTGGTGTGGGTGGATGGCTTAACTTGGTAAGTGGGGGGGTTTAACCCCCCTCCCCCGGCCCTCCCCTCCCCTCGCTCCTCCGCCCGCCCCCCCCCCCCCCCCGTAACCTCCAAAAGGGGAATTTTCCAGCTGGTAATTTCTGCTGCGTCAACACCCAGCTCAAGGGAGAGGAGAAGAGACAAGGGGGCATTTTAGCAGCAGCTCCACTTGCGAACAGCCAGCCCTCAATCCCGGCTCCTGCCTCCAACCCTTTCCGCCCCCAAAAAACCGGCATCCGTGCAACTTGGACCAAGAGTTTGTCAGGAGTGTGGTTCAAAACTGCTTGGAAAAAGGGATGAGGTAATAATACTGGTGAAGCATGTTGTATTTCTCTCTTTCTGCCTGTCTCTCTTTTTCTCTCTCTCTCTCTTTTTTTTTTTTTTTTTTTTTTTTTTTTAAAGCCAGGCCTCTTTTGGGTTATTGTCTCCCCCTAAAGCCAGACATAGATCGCCTGGCCTTGCCTCCATTTTAATTGCAGGCTGAAATGGGGGAAGTGACCCTCTTTTTTTTTTTTAAGAAAAAAAAAAAAAGAAACCCCAACAAACAAAAAACCCTTGAAAAAATAACGCTGTTCCTTTGGGGGGATATAAGTGATTTTTCATAAGGCTGTAAGAAGTGCAAAAGTGGCTGGAAATGTTTTCTGTCATGCTGGGAAACTAGTGGGGTGTTCCCCCCCCTCCCCAGGAACAAGTGTTGGTGAAATTTGGCGGACGGGAGGGGGAGAGGTGCTGGGAGAGCAGGGCTGGATCGCCTTTGTGTCTCTGTAAATAGACATGTCAGTTCCCAAAGTAATACAAGTAGTGGCTGATAACTCAATCCCAGATGACAAATAGAGAATGGAGCAGATTTTCAGGTCTGTGATAGTGGGAGGATTTTCTCTTTTGAAACGGAGGGGGAAAAAAAAAAATGTTGGTACCTCCTGAGAAGGTTCTTCACCGGCGCGTTATTGTGAACTGAGCGTTCGGAAGAAATCTGGAGATACAAACCGATATTTATTTATTTTTACACCTGACAGGGGAAAGATAAACAAAGGAGAGTTTAACAGCTCTTTAATGAATTCCTCATGCTTTTTATTTTGCAATGTCAATGATTCATTTGGCAAGCCTTACAGGACCGGATTATGATCAGCATTGTTTAAAGCCATGCTAATTAGGAGATGTGTTTTGCAAACAGTGGTATTGTAGACACCTGTACCAAAGTTCTTGCATGCATTTTAATTGCATCACTGGTATAATTTTTAGCATTTAGTCCCTGTAATATAGATCTAGGGCTCAGTTCTTGAACTCGATCAAGTATTTATGACAAGTGTGGATTCTCTGTGTACATGGAGCAGCTATGCTTCTAATGCATTAAATGTATTTGCTCTGAAAGGAGAGGGAGTATTTTTCTTTTTTTCTTTCTGTGGCAATTAAAAGGAAAAGCTATGTAATAAAGAAGAGTGAGAAAAATGTAATTTTGGGGAAGAAGCTTGCTGTGGCTGGATAGCTCTTCCACTTTTATCAATACCTTGCTTGAACATTTTATGTTTTTATACTATCTTTTAGTTAGAATTAAAATTTGTCTTTCTAAATTACGTCTGGCTTCTCTCACTGTCAAGTTTTATATTTTAAAATCCTAAGTGATGGAAAAAAATGGGTGGAGTGTATTATTAGTCACAATATTTTCAACATGTGGTGAGGAATTATCGCTTTAAGGTGTTTTTTGGGAAACTGACAAGAAATGGGTAGAGGAGTCTGCCCTGCTACAGAACAGGATTTAGGGGAGCTCTCAAACGGACGTTCCTGAAAAATTCGACATGGCTGTGGGAAAATGGTACCAGAAAATCAGCGGGGTTTTTGATGCAGCCTGTCCAGGAGTGGGAAACTCCCTCACAGCTGAACTTCTCTCGCAGTTGTTTTCATAGACTGTACGTTCACTTTGCTGTAACGGGGTCAGTTTGGGTCTGGTACCAAAAAATGGGATATTCTAATAACCCTAGTGTTAGGTGTTTATTTATGCATTCTAAATGCTGCTTCATTCTCGAGCGTGTAGGATCGAGCCTTTGCAAACATGACCTGTACACGGGGTTCTTGGAGACAGAAGAAAATGGGCCACATTCTCCCCGTGGTGTTTGTTTTCTGGGACAGTTGTACAACAGTGGGTATGTTCTTTGCAAAAGGATTTTTTTTTAAATATAAGTAGAAGTGCTTAGAGGAAAACCAGTTTAGCAGCCCCCTCTCCCCAGCAGTCCTGTATCAAAAGGAGAAATGCTTCATGTTTGAAAGATCTGTTATTTGCTGTTAATATGCCCGTGTTTCCCTCGGTAATGCGCTGCGTTGCTGGGAGGTTGAGCATATTCTTTTTGTCTTTGCTATGCACTTGTGCAGATTTTTTTTTTTCTTTAGATGTGTGTTTTTGATGTTTCTAAGCAAAGTTTCCTGTCCTCCCAGCAGCAGGCGAACACCCAATCCAAACTGCTGTCGCTTCAGAGCAGGATTATTTCATAAACAGCTCAACCTTTCCCAGGACATTTTTCCCCTTCGTGTTCTTGCCGCTTTTCCTGGCTGCTCCAGAGTGGTCTGTAACGCTCTCCACGCTCCCCTTAAATTGCTGAAAAGCTTTCACAGGGTTTTTCCTTGCTCGTGTGTGCTTAGTTTAATGGGCAAACAAAAGGGCAAAGAGAGGGCTTAGCTGAAGTCTTTGAAGAGCTACCTGCAGCGGTAATGGTTATCCCATATGCAGTTATAATTCCCAGGAGCTGACAGTTCGTGGCCGTTCCTGACTGCGAGCGTTACCCTGAAAATTCAGACACTTTTTGCACAAAAGGATTAATACCGTGTTTATATTTTCCTCCTGACTCGTGACTGGCTTGAATATTTTTAAGTGTGTGGCTTACCTGTGTTTTATGTATGTGATATTTGAAACTTGCAGTGTATTAATAGTGAAAGCAGGCGTGTGGTGGGTTGGCTGCAGATAGCAGGGGTCACATTAGGCGAGAGCGCGGGGACCTGCCAGGGCTGTCATTTGCTCTGCGTCAAGTCCCGCGATCTTGCTCCTCGCCTAGGGATCTCTGGGAGAGCATTTTTTGGAGATTTTGGTCAAGCACAGTGATGCTGTCAGGACTCCAGTGTTAAAGTTTGTTGCTTCGAAACTTCACTTTTATCACCTAGCAAAACAGAAAGTTCTTCTTCAGGACTTTCTATTTCACTAGGCGACGCATTTGTCTTACAGCCCCCTTAAAAACAACCTTCAGCAGCTGGTTTTCTCATTCCCTCTAGATCTTTAGTCGTTTAGGCAGGATGAGAAATAAAAGTATGTGTTGCTTGTTGCGGGATTTCTTTCACTTGAGATGCAAGAGGAAAGAATCTCAAATCGCAAACAGTTCAATAATCTTTTCATGCTGCCCTGGTGTGTTTGGGCGCACGGCCGTGCCCAGTTTGCAGGGGCAGCTGCAGTTCCCATCCCAAAGCCCTTGAGCGAATGTGCTGGTGTCGTAACTGCCTTTCTCTTCTGTCAAACAGGGGTGCCAGGATTTACTCAGCTCTTCCAAAACATTTTCTATTATACTGATGAAAAATCATAGTTGTGCTAAAAATGCTTATTCTTCATAAATGCAAAATTGTGCAAAGTCCTTACTGAATTTCCTACGAGATACAGTGGAGTTCAGAGGCTCGTGGGGGGGTTTCTGTCCCTTACCAAGTAGCTGTGGTGCAGTTATTTTCTGAACAGTTGCTTTAACTTTCTTTCATCCGCATATATTTAAGGAACATCAGGCAGCTGTTGAAATGCTGGTTTTGAGTAGCTTCTGAGTGCTTCGCAGACAGGATGAGATCCTTGACGGTAATTCTAATTAGATGGAAATGTGTTCCACTTTGTGGTGTTCAGTTGCACTAGGTGAGGATGTCCGTGTGCATTGGAGCAACGCGGCTGACAGAGGAGCAGGAGCTTTGTTGATGTCTAACAGGTAGATGCTGAGTTAGAGCTGAAACTCACCTTTTTGCTTTGCTTTTTGGGGACGTGGCGTGCTTTTATTCCAGCCCATACAGTGGTGATCCCTCGTGTACTGGTACTGCTCGGGGAGAAAAACGTTCTGCAGATGTTGAAGCTGCCTGGCGTTCACTTTATAGCAAAACGGAGTTGGGGGCTCCTGTGATGGAGCAAGGCAACAAGGCATCAGAAATATTCTACAAACACAGCTACGCGCTTGTGTGTGGATTAAAATAAACTTGGTAACAAGAATGTCGGTGTGTGCCAGGAACTTGGCAGCTTAAGAACCCTACTTAGAAAAGTGAGTAGGGTTTTAGGTATTAAAGAATATGTTTATACTTAAATACCTAGTTGTCTTTACTAATTATTTCCTCCTCATGTGTTGAACATACAGCTTATTCCATCCAACCGAGTTTACTTCGTGATATTTCTCACCTTGTGATGAAGACCTCCGCAGAAGTCGATATTTGAGGCGGTTAGCTCGCTGTCTTTGAGGAAGGGGTTAAACAAAATTTGCACCTTTTGCGCTAATACACCATTGGTGGAAATATCTTCCTGACTAGTGCCCGAATCATGCTCTGAAAGAGAAGAATCAATGGTCTGTATTAGCTATTAGGTGCTTAAAATACCCAAACCTGACACCAACTAATTGAAGTGCTGATAAACGAAGTAGGCAGGATGCAGCTCCTAAAACTCCTGCCACTGCTGTATTGGGAGAACTAGGTGGTGGCTAAGTATAAAACGAGCTTATTGCCTTCCTTCTTATTACTACTGTGGCCTTCTTAGCTTCACTCCACTACTTTTTTTTTTTTCTTTTTTTTCAATAATAGTTGATCAAATCTGGATTGTGAGATTTATACTAAAAAGTAAAAAGGGATATTCACCCACGGCACTAAGTGCTTGCGCCACAAATTACACAAGCAAAATTAGATTGTTCACAGAGCACCTCATATGTTATTTTAGTTTTATATGGGTTGATTTTTTTACTCTTCGATTATCCTGACTGTTTATGTGTCTTTTAGGTGCTGGTTCCCTCGGTTCCTCCCACAGCTACACTGCTCTGCAAAAATTACCTCATGATTCTTCTGCCTTCTTTGGCTCCCTCCCTTTTTACATACTGAGTTTGGGAATTTTAGCGAAGATCCCCTAATTAAAAAGCCCCAAACCAATGAGAAAGTTTTTGGGGAACCGTTCTTTGGGGCAGTTCCCAGTGTGATGTGCTTGCAGTTCTTTAATCCTCTTTTATTTTTAGGGTGCTTTTTATGTTGTTTCTTTGTCTAATAAATGCACAAGGGCAGAGTCTTTTTGCTTAGATTACTTTTGTGGCTCTTTTTGCTTTTAAGTGAAAGCTTAAGTTCTTGCAGGAGTTAATGGCACTTGGACAGGTGTCATGCTATCCACAGGCACTGGGATTTTTTCAGGATTTTTTTTATAAATTCTTGCGTGTGTTTTTGTTTTTTTTTTTTGTTTGGTTTTTTTTTTTTTAGTATCACCAGGCTTGTCAAGCCTGGTACCCTGTAAGATACTTACTTTTTAAGTGCTGTGTAGCTGTTCCACGTTCTGACTGCGTTCTGGGAGGTCTGTGGGATGGGTGGTGCTGGATCTGTTCTTGGTGTCACCAGCTGAGAGAGCGGAGAACAAAAACAGGAATGGTGCGAGCAACTGTTTCTGTACCAGGATGGAGAGACAGGCACATGGACAGAGGTGGAGGTTGTGGGGAAATGAGTGAGTGAAATGCAGAGGAAATACGAGGAAATCTTACCATGGGTGAGTGTCTTGAACCGGAGCGCACAGCTGGTGCCCTGTAAGGAAAGGTGCATCCTCTTGTATTAGCAAATTGTTGGAATATTGTATTTTGGGCTGCGTAGCTTTTACAGGCACGGAAAATAAAACTTTTGCCTTCTGTTAGGTATCTGCACCTTTTTCTGTATCTTTGTGGGTTTTCTTTTTTCAAAATTTTTAAATTTTGAAGAGGAACAAACTGCTTTACTGAGTACCGTTGTCCATGCTGCTCTGTAACATGAGGGTGACAGTGGCTTTTGAAGGCTGTGATTCAGACGAGTTGGGTGGAAATAGAACTCAGAGATTTTACTTTTGTATGATGTGGGCACATACTTTTTCTGTAACCTTAGGCAAATATTTTAGTTTGGAGTCACTGTAACTGTGAGGTTGGATGAATAGTAACTCCATTTACAGTGTGTGCATGGCAGGTGTCACAGAAACATTAACTGAAACTTTATGATGTTGACTACGACAAACAACATTTGTTAAAATTGCTTGAAATCCTCTTATAAAAATATTGTTTTGTTATAGTGACTTCTTCAAAGCACTTCTGTCTGGAAGTATAGTCAGAAGCTGTTAACGGTCTTAGAATTTGTATGTTAAACTCTTTCTTTAACTCAGCATAAAGGCTACATGATTTTTCCTTTATGCTTAGTTATAGAAATATATCAGAATATTTCTTGTTCAAAATGGCAAACAGTGTTGTAAACGTGCAGTTATTTTAACTGTTGCTTGTAATTATGTGACACTGAAGGGTTTTGTGTTAAGTTAAAGTTTATATATTAATTTTTGCCTCCTATTCTTGCCATTCCCAAATACAGGACATCGGATGAACCTTTGGGAGCTGCTTACCAGAGACCATTGTCCTCTATTCATTAAAGCATGCACCATCCAGCTGTGAAACATTGTGACGTTTATTTTTGCTAACAGGAAACATTTTCAAATATCGGTAAGTTCTCAGCATTTGAAATGTCTTTATAATGTGCTAAGGGAAAGAGAAAGAGTAGCTGGAGATAAGATTGTCGTGAGGGCTTACAGTTCTTCGTAACATTTCACTTAACATCGATAACAGGCTGGTTTAAAAACCTTACCCAACTGCAGAATTTGAAGAAATACCTCTGGCTGTTCTTCTGCTCCTGCCTTGCGGTTGGCTCTGCCTCCATTCATCACGGTCACTTGGTTCTCCTCTGTTCCATTAGCAGAGGAAAACAGGTGCAGAGCTCAGAGCAAGAATTAAAAATGCAGAGCAGTGCAAAATAGTTCAGGTCTCAGCTTTACCATTTTTACCAGACTATTCTGGCTCCTTTTGTGACTCCGGGACAGAGGTGTAAATGAGAGTCTTAACAGTAACAGTCTGAAGACTAAGTGAAAATACATTATTACTTTTACACTTTGCTAACAAAGTGATTTCCCATGTGTCTGTGTTGCTCTGTCTCCCTCCCGCACTTTATTTTTTTTTAACTGTCTAAAGAACATGACTGGAAAGATCTAGCCAAAACAATTGCTATGGAGAAGCAATCAGAATTAGAGAAAGGCAAGACTTTGCAGCCAGAAACAGAACTTGAGGACAAAGCCAGCGGTGTCTGCTTCACTTGGGTCATATTTGTTTGCAAGATTTTCACAGTTCTGCTGGTTGCCATAAGAATGCTTGGATTTTCCCTATCACTTCGTTTGTTTACTAGATAGTTATTTCACCGTTTATAATGGCATTAGTTTGTATCGGAAAAGCTTGCTTTATTTTTATCTTCTGATGTTTTCTTTCACAATCTGTTACTGTAGGTCAGTCTTGAAATCAACAGTGTTGATTTATTTATAGCTTATTTTCACTAAGTTAATCTGTGTATTGGAGGTGTCCGAAATACAGAAATATACGGCAAATACTTTGATGTAGTGACTAAGAGTATATAAACAATATAAACTTTTTAATACAGTATAGTCAGACATTTCAGTTGAAGTTAAATGTTGCAAGTGTAGGGAATATGCTATTCTGAAGAAAATAGTGTTTCGTATAAGAAAAACAGGTGTACAAGATTATAGTGGATGTGCCCTCACAGATAAAAAACGTTTGTGCTGATGAACTATTCCAATTCTTTATACCTTGTAATCATAAATGGTAATATTTTATCTAAGAAGTCTATCTGTGAGGGCCCCTTGCTATACCTAAGTATCTATATTTTAGGCAGAATTTTCAAAATCTTGGGATTGTTCAGTCTCTTCACCAAGAATGGTGTCAGCCAGCAGAAACTGGACGTTAAATGTTTCAAGAGGAATTTTGCTTGAATATTCCACTGCAAACTTGATTTTGTGTTTTTGAGGAGTTGCGTTGGTCGCTTTTTAACCTCGGTGTTTCATGGGTTAGATAAGGTGAATTAGTGCCCTTCAGGCCACAAATGTCTCTTTAAAAAGTGATTAAAGTGAGAATGTTTTGAAAAGCTACCAAGCCGGAAACACTGTTGTTTCAAGGATCTGTTTGAAGTTTTAGTGTCTAAAATTAGACTTTTTTTTTTCCCTGATACTTTAAGAAGTACCCCTTGCTTGTATGATTGCAAAAAGGTAACCAGGATTTAATTACCCGCAATGCATTGATATGCATTGAGTTAACATTTTGGGGAGTTCATTGTCATAAAAAGGGATGTTATAACTGAGTTTGGAAGGAAAGCACTTAAATATGGATCACTGTTGTTCGGTAACCTTGTAGTTTAATGCCAATAATTTTTTTTTAATCGCAGTTCTGTCTTTCTCCCCCAAGAGCTGCCAGTGGTGCTGTGGGAAGGTGCAGAACAGGGCGCTACCTGTGCTGCCCTGGGGCTGTTGATGTCCTCAGCTGTTGCAGGAGAAACACTAGACCTGGAACCCAGTTTGTTACTGGTAAGAAGTAATTGTCCTGGATTTTTTAAAATTTATTTTTTAATATTCAAGTTTGCATGGTTTCTCTTTAACAAAATAACTAAAAATCTTTTCACTGCTCATTCCTTTAAGAACGCTACAGCACAGTGTCCATCTCTTGGTTTTTTTCCTCCTGTTCTTTACAGTTTCTAAATTTCTAATTCTAATTTCTAATTGCCATTCTTCCAAAATATGGCAGCTAACAGTTTTCCCTTAGCTTTCACTTTCAGACCTAGTTTTCTCTTGAAATTCTTCACGAGCTGTCACATCTGGAGTAAAGAGTGAAATGTTTAAGGAAAGCTCCCTATTATTTTATGTCCTGCTTATTGGAGTTAGATTTTGCTTGTGGTTTGTGTTTGGGTTGCAGAAACAAAGCTTTGATATGGAAGACTAGAAGCATGTGAATTTTGCATGTCATTATTTTTGCCAATATTGCCTTTTGTTTAATTCCTAATTGCATCCAGATCGGTGAATTTTCATGGTAGAAGCAATTGTAAAATGGTGATGTCTTAAATATATTCCCTGATTAAATCTAACCTGGACTGACCGGGAGTTGAAGTCTCTTCACCTGCCCTGGGATCTGGTGGTTCAAGCGAGAGATTTCTGTTCTGGTGTGTTCCAGCTGCTGACAGTGTAATGCTTGACCTGTTGCTGCTGTTTAACTTTGCTCATGGACTTTCTGGATTGTAACTTCTACAGAGATGCTAAACGGAGGTGTTGTTCTAATGCTGTCAATGGTGCGGCTGCGTTGGCTTGAAATTGGAGAAATTGTAGTGAATCCTCACCAGGCAGATTTTAATTAAATACTGGTAGAGGCTTGTGGTGTGTTGATTTTTTCCCTACAGACATTGAGAATTGAGCAGGCCTCTGAAATTGATAATAAAAGTACAACGAGTTTGGGTTTTCTTAAGTTCACTGAAAATCATTTGCCTCCCAAATTCTTGCCTGTTCTGTAGTTCTATAGTATTTCTCAACCTGAATGACAAAACTTTCATTTTCTTCCTGTGACCTCTCACCTGTAAGGATGAACTTGCGCTGTCGGGCTGGAATTAACCCTTCTCGGAAAAGCGATGTGCTGGTGTTTTCTGAAACCCTGAGCTGTGAGTCACCTCTTTGGCCCAAGGGTTCGGTTTGGTCTGTTTACAAACACCCACCTGTTTCTCTTTGAATTCAGAGTCGTGATTGCAATGACCAACTTAATGAATGATGGGTTTTGTGGATTGGAATAGGGTAGAAGAGTTCCCTCTTTTTTTTTTTGGCAACCATTCATTTTCACAAACTGTTACTTGCATCTGCTTTGAACAAGGCTGAACATACAAATATAATTTTGGGGTACCTAGTATCAAGAAATTAAAGCTCTTCTGGAATTGTATGCTCTTCTTCCTCAAACACACTTGTAAGCAAACACTGAACTTCTGGAGATTCCTACTTGTAATGCTCTTTGCAGGGAGTTGTTTCCTGTTAACATCCCGAGTCTTCTGCGTTTTCTCTCATTTAGGAGAATTAAGTACAGGTACTGTCCTTTTTGGTTGCTCAGGTTACATTGGGGTTTTTTGTTCTGAATTCTTTTCAGCACAGGGCACATGGATGGGAGGAATCCTCTGCATTTCTGTTGGCTTTAATTGGATAAAAGTGAAATTCATGCACACGCTGTGTCTCGTTGTGCAAGGAGGCGTCTCAAGCCCAATCTCACCTTACAGAGCTGCTTTGCAGAGGAATTTTTAAAATGCTGGAATGTCTTGGGAGTGGAGACATGGACAGGGCAGAGGGGAAGCAGAGAAGTGGGGCGTGTTTGTTGGTTTTTTTGTATAATAAGCCATTGGAGTGAATTTGAGTTCTTCCTTAATCTGTTTTTAGTTTTCTCTGAAGAGCGAGGTGGGAGGAAACAAGGCATTTTTGGTGAAATTCCAGTTGGCATGTTTTCTCTAGGGAGCATAGAGTAGCTGGTGGAGGAGGGCACTAGTGAATATTTTGGTACTCTGTAACTTGTGTCCTTAGTATTAAGTGTGGAAACACGTTTAGGATGTTGTAACAGACTAAATGTCATGTAGCTTAAATTTTTGGTTCGTTTATGTTCTTATTCTGAGCAAAAAATGAACAAACAAACCCTATCAGCCACAAACCCCCCCAAAAAACCCTCCAGCCCTTTTTTGTTTGTTTGTTTTCCTTCTGAGCAAGGGGAGTTTATTTTTGTCCCCACTATTTCCCAGGGGACTGCACTGCACAGGCTTTCATCCGTGTTCTCCGGTTTTTGTCTGTGGCTTTTTGTCAAAATTCAAATAATGCTCTGAGTTCCAGATGCAACAAATCTGTACCCCTTAATTTTGCTGGCACTGAGATTTTGGTCTGGAGACTTAGGATGGGTGTGTATTGCGAGGTTGGCTCTGTAAGTATCTCTGGTTACTCTTTATAAAACCTGTCCAACGGTAGATGAAGATTGTGTTTGTTTAGACTCTCATTGTGTCATCAGGTGATATTTTCATGTTCAAATAACTGTACTGATAGTGCAAAATAAACAGTTTTCACAGATGCTGTAATTGTCGAACCAGGTTCCTTCTAGCTAGGGTTAAGGGTAGTATAAATTATTAATGCTGACTTTAAGACCAGGTTTTTGACAACATGAAAAATAAAAAGCTGGCTGGTATCTTGACTGAAGTTTGCATGGAAGTGATGATTAAATCTGCAAGTGTTGTTTGTTTAAGCACAATTTTTTAGGAGGTTTTTTTTGGAAAAGTAATAGACTTGAATTACTGTACTATTTGCAAATTGACTTATGAAGAAAGCCTGATCTGCAACAATTTACTTTGTGTAGAACCTACCGATGAGCTTCCATGTGCTGTGGCCACGTGCTGCCATCGCAAGCCCAGGCCTAAAGGATTGTAGTAGGCTCTAAATTCTAGAATCCTTCAGTGTATTAACAAGACCTGAGATAAAAAAATATATCGATCTTCAAGGTCTGTTTCTGAAAAATCTCCACAGTTCATTCCATCTTTACCATCCTTCCACTAGAAGTTTGAAGGGCACTGCTTTTCTGAAGAAATCTTTCCACGACATCTTTTAAGTGGAGATAAATATCATTACCAGGAAAAAGGGAAAAAAAAACCCCAACAAGAAGCCACAAAACAGCATGTAAAATTGGAACACAAGAGCACTGGGTTTTGAAGCTTCCTGAATTTTTAACTACTAGCAAATTGCCTTAAATTTAACTTGGATTAATTCCCTAGTGATTCTTGACATTAAACGGATGTTCTGGTTTGACATGAGTAGACAGAAAACTAATTAATTCCTCTGAATTTGAGGCATATTTAATTTTCTCCCCTGAAGACCTCTCGTTTAAAAGGTGCAATGCTGTGACAAGTGGAACAATGTGTCTGAGGTAGCAGACCTTGAGACAGGGGGAAGATCAAGACATCTACAATAATAACTGCTGGTTTGGAAGATGTTAAATTTTATTGATGAGACTGAGCATGGGAGTATGGACATAATTTCTTGTGCACCCGGAAATGCTGTGATGTGCCCCCCGTCAGCGGAACGGCCGCTGCTCTTTGATGGGCGCCCTCCCCATTCATCTCTCTGTCCCTTTGTACTTAAAATACTTTGGAACAAGGACAAGTTGTCTTCCCTTTGGGTAGAGGAATGTATATTCTCATTATTTTTACTTGTTTTCTTACATTCATCATACTTCAGCATGCCAGATGTTTTTGCTTCCTTGTCCAAAAGGTACCTCCCCACCCTCTGCTCTTGTCCCCGGTGTCCTTGGAAATGTGGGCGATGCAAAAGGACGGGATGGTCTGAATAACGAGGTTCATCCCCGGCTTGCCTGCAGGGTGACTCCTGTCAAGGGCTTGGTGGGCAGGAGGGAGGTCAGAGAGGGGTCTTGCAGAGATTGATTTTTGTTGTTGTATTTAGTAAAAATCCCTTGATTGGGAAATAAAGTCAGAGCAGAGCTGTTTCCTAAAGAGGCTCACAAGTGCATCATCCCTAAGGGGCACCAGGTTAGTCAATGCCCGAACCTCAAACTGGTCCAGTTTAAACCAGCAGTAGCGAGGGGTAAATATGTTAATCTGGGTTTCTGGCGTGGGCACCTTAGACCCACTGAACTAAGCTGAAAACACATTAAATAGTAAAGAAATAAAATCCCAAGGAGTTGGTGTAATTTCCAGTGAAAAACATTCCAGAAGAAAAGCTGTTGTTGCATAAATTCACAAAAGCAGGTGAAGACATTGACAAACACTCCTGATACTGATCTGTTTTAAAATCAGGAAGAGAAAATTATCCTTGCAGGAGACCTTTTTTTTTTTTTTTTTTTTTTTTTTTTTTTTTTTTTCCCCAGCCAGTTCCAGGGAGATGCTGCCTTGGAATGTGGATTTTGATACCTGTGAAGGAACAGCAGAAGGAAATGCCATTTCTGAAATGTTAATTGTATGCTGGGAGGTTTTGTTGCGTCGGTCTCCGAATCGTGTGGATATGGCAGCTGTTGAAGACAGGGTTGGTGATGGACAACTCACTTTATCCCATGTGGCAATTCGTATTTCCTGAGGGCACTAAGCTGACTCTTCAGCTCCTAAAAGTAGATGCAGCGGTGGTTTCTGGAATAAGGACAAAACTGAGCTGTCGTTCTGCCTTAGAAGACGGTTCTCTCAAACACAGAGACGTCGGGATGCGGTGGCAGAGACTCCGGAGCCCGGGTTAGAGCTGCTGCATCGGCTGCTGCCAGCACAACCTTGTCAAGCCAAACACCTGAAAAAATGATTTTTTTTTTTTTTAATTTTTAATTTTTTATTTTTTCTTACCCCCTGACTCTGATTCTGGGTTTGATTTTTATTTATTTGAGGTGGTGATGGCTTCTGTGTGAGAACTTGATTTGAGGTCTCCAGGAAGATTCCAGTGGTAAACAGGTAGTGCTGTTCAGATAGCGTAGAGCTATGCTGTTAGTGACATCTTCCACTTGAAATTTAAAAAAAAAATAAAAGGATTGGCCTCTTTGTGCATTCGATGTTCAATTCAATGGAAAAGCTGTATGGATTTGAAACAGATGAACACGAGTTCAGCCTCTGTTGCAGGAAGATGCTCCTTCCTCTCTGTGGGAATCAAATGCTTCTCAATGACCAGGTCTTGCAAATGAGCATTTCTGCCGCTGCGGATGCAGCAGGTCCATCCCTGCGGAACCCGAGAAGCTCATGCAGCCCATCTTGCTGAAGTTGAACTTGTGAATCACCAGGTGTCTCTCCAGGAGAGAGGTCTTGCCACACAGATTTTGTGGGCTCAGAGGTGGTTTTCTAACCCAAACTGCAGCTATTTCACTGCTGTAGCTGATAATAACAGCAGAGCCTGGGGAAAGGGACTGAGGTCTCAGGGGTCTGTATTTCACAGTGAGGAACCCACTTGCTTGTGTCAGGAAGCTCTGAATCGTGGCTGTCCCAGAACTGCCCGCTGCTCTGAGCTGGTCCGAGCAGATGGGACTGAATTTCTGTTTGAACTCGATGTTAGAAAGCTGCTTCAGGCTCACATCAGCCTCCTTACTGACAGTGCTTATATTTAACCATATACGCTTCGAGACCACAAGACCACAGAAGTGCAGTGATTTTGGTTTTATCAGCAAACCCCAGTTGCCTAAATCCAGGCTTCTGATGTGTGTGCCTGCCCATAATTACACTGAGGATTTGGTCTTGTCAGCACATACCAGTTTTACAGTTGTATGTTGACATGTGGACCCAATTCAATTTTACAGTTGGAACTTCTTATATTGGAAGAAATACAAGTTTTTTGAGAGAAAGGAGTTCAGAAGTTCTGTGAATTTTTACCAGCTTGATGGATGCTTTGTTATTTTGGTCCCTTCTAAACATGAGTGTTTAGGTGATTATTAGAATTTCTCTACCTGGTATCTCAGGGTGGTTGTAGGGCAAACTTGGAGTTATAAAGCCAAGGAAATAAAACATTTTATTGTAAAGTTTAAAATATTGCGCTTATAAGTAGTTAAGATTCAAATAACGTAAATTTCATAGTTCTGATCTATTGCCAGTTTAGTTTGGGTGGGGACTTACAATTTTGTGATCTGCGGTCTTGGATTTGCCTATTGCTCTTCTGACTTGAACCCGGTATTTATAGCCCTCAACAGCAATGTAGCGAGGGAAATAGCTGCTTTCAGTTGGCTTTTGCTGTGAGAGGGTTTCAGATATTCACTGTGCTATGCATCATGTGTGTTTCCTTGAGGAAACTGTGCTCTTCAGTAGTTTGTCTCCGTCAGCACAGTTTCAAGTGTAGTACTTCTTTCGAAACCAACTTCATTATTAAACCCAAACAGTAAAAACCGACAGCTGTTTTACCCAAATAATTTAAGGCAGGTTTTCTTACAAGTTGGTAGTAATTTAAAGAAATGTTTCTCTGGGATGTTATGAGCCCCTGGAGGACTGAGCCTAAAATCTAGTCCCTTTTAACTTAAATTATTTGAAGTCTGGCAACAATAAGCTGCATCGTGTAATGAGTGTGCAGTCTTTCTAGGCAGCGGTTGCATTTTGTGGCATTCTTTCAAGATGAACTCGTTACTTAATTTGGTACAACTTGGGGTTTGTCTCAGTCTTTGAGAAACACGTCTGTAAGGTTGTGTTGGGTTTTGTAATGCTGTCATTTCCTTCCCCACACAGGACTTGTGGAAGAGGAAGCACAAAGATTTCCAGATGAACAACCGAAAGGAAGATATGGAGATTGCTTCCCACTATCGTCATCTGCTGCGTGAACTTAACGAGCAGAGACAACATGGCATCCTCTGCGACGTCTGCATTATCGTGGAGGGGAAAATGTTTAAAGCTCACAAAAACGTTCTGCTCGGGAGCAGCCGCTACTTCAAAACACTGTATTGCCAGGTACAGAAAACCTCCGACCAGGCCACAGTCACCCACCTGGACATTGTCACCGCGCAAGGCTTCAAAGCAATCATTGACTTCATGTATTCTGCACACCTGGCACTGACCAGCAGGAACGTCATCGAGGTGATGTCAGCCGCCAGCTACCTGCAGATGACAGATATCGTACAGGCCTGTCACAACTTCATAAAAGCAGCTCTCGACATCAGCATAAAGTCGGACGCCTCGGACGACCTCGTTGATTATGAACTCGCAGCCCCTTCCAGCAGCAGCGCAGATGCTCTGATTTCAGCCGTGGTGGCTGGCAGGAGCATTTCTCCCTGGTTAGCTCGGCGGACGAGCCCAGCAAACTCTTCTGGGGATTCAGCTATCGCCAGCTGCCACGAGGGAGGCAGCAGTTACGGAAAAGAGGATCAAGAACCAAAACCAGACAGCCACGAAGACGTGTCGTCCCAGTCTCTTTGGTCTAGTGACATGGGCTATGGGTCTTTACGGATCAAAGAGGAACAGGTCTCACCATCGCATTACGGAGGGGGTGAACTGCATTCTGCCAAGGATAGTGCAATACAGAGCACATTCTCAGAACAAGGAGTTGGGGATGGCTGGCAGCCCTCCGGGCGCAGGAAGAACCGCAAAAATAAAGAAACTGTGCGGCACATCACGCAGCAAGTGGAGAACGACAGCCGGGCGAGTTCTCCAATGCCGTCTTTTCTACCTGCCTCAGGATGGCCGTACAGCAGTCGAGACCCAAGTAAGTCATTCTTCCAATATTTTTGTGGTTGAAATTAAAAATGTTAATTAGATCTGTTTAGAGTATGATGTTTTCAGTCACTGAAATAAATTAGCTTGCCGGAAACTGAAAAATGTAGAAACTTGTGTTGCCAACGATTCAGAAGAACCAAGCGCTGGTCCTCAGCATCACAGCAGCGCAGGCTGGTTCCCTGGGAAAGAAGTTGATAGTTTTGTTTTGGCCTTGAACATAACAATAGCCTAAATCACTCCCAAAACACCGTTCTAATTGTTGGAATTGATGAGAGAAAAGGTTGGACTTTATTTTAGCAGGTGTGCAGACTGGTGTTAAGGTTGAAGAATTTTCCTTGCCCAGTGTATTGATGATGTAATTACACCACACACAGGTGTAATTTAGTCTTAATGATACTACCTGTAGTACTTACCAATATTCAGGTGTCCCTTTCTCATGTGTAAGAAAGCCACCAGTGCTTGTTGCTGGTAATGGCAAGATAATCTTTGGTATTCTTAAGAATAATGTGGTTTTTATGTACTAAGGCTTAAAATGTATTTTGATGTGTAACCACTTGTAGTCTGAGATGAGTGGCTGCTTTTAAAGTGTACAGCCAGGGAGCAAAATGTTTTATTGACTTCTTTTGAATCTTCAGTAGTTATTTTTCTGTCTCAAGATAACTGTCCTGTTTGATTAATGAATCACTGGCAATTAATAGATCCAGGAATACTACTGTTACAGGAGTTTGGGTATTTTTTTTCCTAAGGACTTAAGGGAGTGTGGTATTAAATTCCCTTGAGCTGACTGGAAGAACTTAGTCCATGCTGTTAGACTGTGTTTCAGAGCATACCAGAGCCCAAGTCTGCCAAGAGAATGGTTTGTGAGATTATATACCCTTGTGTTGCCAAATTCAGATGAAAAGAGCAATATAAATAGTACTGCAAGTCTGAGGAGTCTTTATGGGCTGAAAAAGGATGTTTAAGTTGCTTATATACTGAAGTTTAAATGTGGTTTTAATTGAACGGGTAACTCTCTACAAATGTATTTAGATTTATTATGTCTTACTGTTATCTGCTGCAGGAAGCTTGCATGTAATTATTCTAATTGGCTGATGATAAAATCTAAACAACGTCAGTAAGAAGGAAAATGTGAGATAACTTAAGATAACAGTGATTTATGGCGAATCCTGGTTTTATAATGCATGTATTTCAGGCTTGTTTGGAAGATTCAGCATGGTTTGCCTGGTATGCTATTCACACGCAAATATTCTTTACTCTTATGGCATCTCATAAAAACAATTCTCACCCGGACTGTCTGGGAGATGTGTGGGGTTTGGACGGTGGATGAATCAAACCAGACGTGTTGGAGGGACTGCAGAACAGACCTGCAGCCCTGATCACGTTAACAAACCGCTTATAGACTGAATGTCTTTATTGAAAACAGTGCAAAATATAGGAGGTTGTGCTACTGGAAGCTGATTGAAGTTTAGATCATTTAATTCCTAATCGTTAAGGAATTAAGAAGTGGCCTTTTTCTTACAGCTGTTGGCAGATGAGAGGAAGATACTTTGGGCTGTTGACTCAGGCACTATCGAATTATTTGTTCCAAATCTCGTCTTAAATGTGGTTTCCAGTCAAAGGGGTGTTTCTGATGGTGGGAACGGAGAAGATGAATGGCAGTGGCTGGGGGAGTAGTTTCAATATTCCACTAGTGCTGGTAAAGCGAAAGGAAAAACTGAATATCAACATTTTTCATTGCCCAAAATGGGAGGAATGCCAGAACCGAATTGGCACAGGGGCTGCTAAAAGTGTCTGTGCTGAGCAAGGGGATGTTTGCAGGCCGAGCTGCTTGTGGTTTCTCACGTTTGAGGTGAGCAGAGATGAAATTCTCCTTTCTGCCCAGCTGGAAAGGGACATTTCTCTGCACCGTGGGGCCAAGCTCGTGGGATGGGCACGTATGGACTCTACAGCTGGAGTGTCTCTGTGCGCTTCCCCTGGGCAGGAGGAGCCCTGCATGTATTTAAGGTCAAATTTTCTTGTCTTTGGGGGGATTGTTTTGGTCTGGTTTCAAAGGATTTGAGATCTGTGCCTACGCAGTTTCGGTTCACGCTTGGACACCTTGCCAGCAGCCAGCCCGTGTGTGCTTGGGGTGAAATCAGGCTTGGGCACTCGGTGAGGTTTCTTCTCTTTAGGTGTGAAGTGAAAGATCCCGGCTACCCGGAACCTTCACCGTCCTGGTCCCCACGGGCAGTGTAGGGTCTCTTGGTCTCGCATTCGTATTTCCCATCTCCAGCAGGTGGGAGCAGCCCCCTTGTGAACTGTTCTGTCTCCCGGGTCCCCAAGCTCCAGGGTTCTGCTCAGGTTGATTTTTAGTACCCCAGGTTCTTCCCTCTCCTGCTGCGATTCAGAAGTAGTCGAGGGGTGCTGCTCACTTAGTTCCTATGCACGTAGAAAAATTGATTTTTCTTGTGTGAAAAGGTATACTGGCAGGTGTCTGCACTGTGTAATGAGTATTTGGGATGTGTTTAAATTACAGCTTGAAGTTGTCTTTCATTTAGTGGTGTCAGGCTTCATTCTTTAAGACAGACTTCATAGGCCAGGGCTCTTTTTCTACCTCATTTATTTAGAAGTGTCCCCGTCTTGTATTGTTTGTAGCTAAGATGAAAAGGTACTCGTTTGCTGAGGAAATGGGCGTTGAATGTTCTTTCATAAGTAGCTAAGAGGAAGAAAAGTTTCCTAGAATTCTTTGTTCTTTGAGGCTCATTCACTTTTCTGACCTATTTGGCAATTTTAAGATGCTGCTTGTTAATTCTGAGAACCCTCCTTGTGGGATAACTTGGGTACCATTTGGAAATGCCTCTGTACTGGCAGACTAACACAGACCTTTGGCAACGCAAAAGCTGATTTGGGAGAGTCCATCTTAAAAGTTCAGTGTCTTCCTCCATAATTGTGCCAGATCTTGATTTTGTCCTGCCTGTACGCAGTGTTGCATTTCAGCATTTTGGAAGGTGGATCTTGCAAGTAACCCTTGCATCACTGTTTTAATTTGGTGATTGAGGCAGTACAGTTCACAGATTAAAAATACTCCCTTCCTCCTGTGTTATACAGGATTACTTTGTGTTATATTGCAAAGAAACTCATTGCAGGCACTGAAACTTTGCTTTGGAAACAACTAGCAGCTCATTTACGCTTGGTAGTGGTGCTTCTTTCAGTGAGAAACATGTTCTTATCACTATGGCCCGAGTGTACTAAAGTGTCCTGGATATATAAGTAGACTGTACTTAAATATGAATCAATGGCACTTCAAAAAGGTGCAGAATTTTTTCCTTATTATTATTTTTTTAATTGAAATGAGAAGAAAATTCTTTCCGAATCAGCTGACTGTTTTCCAGATGCTGGTGGGTGCTGCTGAGGGTCTTTGAATTTGATCACGCTACAGATGAAAATAAAAAAGGAGTGTCTGGAGTAATCTTGTTAATGGTAATGGAACCTCATGGAAACAGCCGAGAGTCTCAATGTGTGCCATGAAGAGTGGATCTTCTTCCTCCAGGAAAGAATGATCAAATAAGACTTGCAATAGAATCCAGGCTAAGTGGAGATGGTAATTGAGGATGTATTAAGCTCTTGTTTCTGCAGGGAGGAGCAGTCAAGCACGCAGCTTGGTGGGGACCATCTTCCCATGCTAGTTTCAATTTATTAATTTGGATTCTCTGTTTAGCATAAAACACATCAGGTTTTTTCTTTCTCATCCTGTTTGGGTTGTTGAGGATGTCGGTCTGTCATTCCTTGTATGAAACGTTCATACATATGTTTTCCTCACCAAGCCGAATTAACTTGGAACAGCGATTCTCCAACGTAAACTGAAGGATGGGCTTTTGTAAACAATGACTTTCTTCATAACTGAGCCAAGAAGAATTTCCTCCACAGACCTGCCAAAATAACAGGTCTGCCTTTTATTTTAACCTTTTTTGCTTGTACTTCATAGGTTTTCCGAAGAAATATAGTGCTATTTGTTAGTCTTAATATCCCAGATGCTTACAAAATTCAGAAGTAGTCTTGTCGTGAGCATCTTAATTTTCCTTAGGGTGCTGTTTCTTTAACATTGCTGGATAAAGTTTTTACAGATTACACATCCTGAGTGCCTGGACTGCGGGATTGGGTGGTATTTAAACGTTCTCACCTAAGAGGACAGTTCTCTTTACCAGCTGAACAGCTTTTCTAGTAAATGTTGCTGGTTTTGCCTCTTCGTATAATGGAGAGCTCTGTCACTTGGTGGGGTATCTTTTGAAGAATTTATTGATGGTTTTATTAATGAGTTAGTTCAAACACAGTAGTAATGACTCAGAAATTTATTTCTAAGGGAAATACTCCCACGTGTCTTTGGAGTGTTTGCACTCTAAAGCTGCGAGGGAATTTTTGTGTGCCAGTTGACTGTGAAATCAAGCTGATTCTTTTCAAAACGGAACAGTTGTTTTTAAAGATGCTACAGCTTGGGGACGTTTTGCTTCACTTTGATTGTGTGTAGTGAAATTCTGCAAGAAGAAACTCTGTAAGAAGAGCCTCAGAAGAGCCCAGACTGATGACCTGCATGGGAGGGGCAGACGGGACTTCCCCAGGTCCTTTTGGCTTTGCAGACTTCCAAGTTCCTTTAATATTTCCCCATCAAAACCTTTAATTGTGCCCAAGTTTCCTCCCTTGTGGCAAGGAGCTGTTCAAGCTCATCACTTTCCAATGGCACAATGGGATTTCAGCGCCTGCCACCGGCTCTGGGTGATGTCTGGAGGCAGCTGGTGCTGTCGGCCTTTTCCTGCCCCCTCTTCTGCCTCAGTTTTTGGGGAGCAAATTGTGATCCCGGAGCTGCTGGTGAGCACAGAGCCGAGTTGGGTTGTTTTGGGAGCTTGTATTTCACAAGGCTTCAGAGGGACACAGGGAAGAGCACTCAGTAAATAATTTGGGTTCTCCATATCACCACAGTTACAGGCTGACAAAATTATTGGAGTGCAGCCTTTGCAGGAAAGCTTTTTTGAGTTTCCGCTGTTAAAGGTTAGGTTGGGTTATTTTCAAGTGTGGAGACTCAAATAATTGCTTTAGCCCCAGACAGTCCCTGGCTCCCCCCGGGCTGTGAAACGGTCCCACCCTGACCCAGCTTTAGTTCTGCTCGGGCTGTTTCCTCCCCACCCCACATTCCATGTTCCCGAAGCCGTCGCTGCCTCCTCCTCTTCCTCCTCCCTGTGGTACCAGCCCTGACTCTATTAATCTGCTTTAACCCCAGAAATCAGAGACTTCCCCTCTTCGGTGCCCTTCTTGCTCTTTTATCTGCTCCCTGTGCCCAGGTTACACCACACTCATCTTTACACACAACTCCCGTTTTCAATTTTTTTTTTTCCCTTTTTGTTTCTGTCCCAAAATGACAAGTGAAAAATCAAGAAGGTTTTACAACTTCAACATTAAAAAAATTTCTGCTTTGCAATCATCACCGTTCAGGACTTTCACTTTCCAATTTGAAGCGTCCCTTTTCATGAAAACATAGGAGGAATTCATTCTTTAGACCCGGTGTCTAGGAATCAAACCCAAAACCTAACTTTGCTGTATTGTGCTCAGATAATTTTTTTTTCCTACGTTTCTTACAGACACTTTTCTCAAAAGCTAAATATTGTTCTCGGGGATTTTCAAAGGTTGTCACTTGGAATCCTGTCCCATCACAAGTACCAGTGTTCGTATTTAATGTGGAGTGTTTTATTTCTGTCCCTTCATGTTCGTGTCTCTTCATGTGCAGATGTGCAGCAGAGAGCAACATCAGTCCTTTTACTGCGAGAGCTATCAGACTTAGGAAAAGAGGTTAAGCTTACAGGCAACCTTAATATTTTTAAAGTGATAGTCTGTTTGGAGTTACTCTGTATATTTGGGGAAAAAACAGTGGCTTAAGGTATTTCTGCACTGGCCAGGCATTCTTGCTCCTGCAAGGACCACTTATATTGTTCTAATTTACAATAGTAAAAAATAGTTAACTCATCCAATGTAACTGTTTCCCCCTTCTTTGGCTTTAGTGTTTTGTTGTACCTTGTTTGGGTGGATCAGCTTGGCCAGGTTTACTCTTTCGCCCTATGAACAGATGAGGCAGGAACAAGCAGCCGGGTTTGGGGCCAGGAGCTCCTTTTGCTGACACGCCATGGAAAAATATCTGCAGAATTTGCTTCAGTGTTAGAAAAACAACTACTACAGGGAAAGGATCAAAATTGAATTTTTTTTTTTATTATTTTTTTTTTTTTTAGATACCTGGAGCAGGAGAGGGAATTTTCCAGTTCGTGTTTGTACACTGCTTACTGTTTTGGGGGAAAAAAAGGTGGAGATATATTTATGCTTTTAGAACACCACTGCAGAAATATTCACGTAAAACCAGGTCGTATTGGAGGAGAACAAGCCTGGTTTATTTTAGAAATGCTGTTCTAGAGGTATCGAGGAGAACGTTTCTCTAGTAGATCTATGATGAATATCCTATGGCTGGGACTGGGACCTGGCACAGAGGATGGGGAAAGCGCAGCCTGGAGGAGACATGTTCTTGGTTCCATAAGGATTCATTTAAAATATCTTGCAGTCTTTAATATAAAGGCAGTTTTTAATTATCATATATGTTGTGGTTAAAAATCTATGTTTGCCTGATAGTTTCCTGAGTTATGAAATCAGAGCTTATTTTGCATGCTACGCACATTTATTATATCCACGTGTATACTACTATGTTTGTAAAATAGTGTTAATCAAAATCAATATAGCTCATGGCATCGAGACTCTGTGTAAATATTACGGTATGTGAGAGCACTGGCTTTTGCTTAACAAATAGTAAAGCTGTGAAATGCTTGCGAAGGCTTCTGTGGGCAAGGAGAGGCCGGGCGAAACGCAAACTTCACGGGTATTTTTAGTAGCTGGTCAAAGACTGTCATTTTTCCACCAGCCCGATGCTCCTTTTTTCTTTATTCCCAAGAAAAAACACTAGAAAATGAAAGTGTTTTTCCCCCCCTGTGAGTTCAAAAATTAATTATGCCTTTTGCACATAAGAAGATCAAGCCAAATCTTCCTTAACTTATACAAGAAACATCATCTCTGAAATGTTAGATGAAATTTACTGTCGTGCAGATCTGTATAGAGACTTGACACAAATAGGTAGAAGAGCCTCAGAAAATTAAGTCTTTGTCTTCATGAAGTTTTCTCCAGCAGGGTTCATTTTGGGTCATAATTTGGTGGTGTCCTTGAAAGAAAAAACTTTGTTGAAGTGGCTCGCACTTTCCCTTGGTGCTGAATTGCACCCCCACGCTCTCCTGCAGTTGTTCCGGTGAAAACATCTGTGCAACCAAGTAGTGAACCGGATTGGGGAACTGATGGGGGTTTAAAAATAACTTTATTTTAATAAACCAGATTTATTTTTAACATAATAGTAGTTCCTGTCTCAAGTTCAGCTCACAACTCTCTGTGTAGTCCTGGTATAACTGAGGGATCAGCAGGGGAGGGGGCAGGAATGAGCATTTTGGGGGTGGGAGAAGGTGCTACTGTTGAGATCTCTGCTTTTTCTGCCTGTCCTGTTGTAAACAAAAAAAACTACATTTGCCACCACACTAAAAGTGACACAGGAGGGCGAGGAATGATCTTCTGGAAGGTCATGGTGCCAGAAACAACATGAAGTCAGCAAAGACAAATGTTTGGGACAAAATAACCCCATGCACCAGAACCATTTTGGAGACACATGGAGATACTGTTGGCCAAAACTGTGAAAAATAGGTCCTTTGTTTTATCCGAAAGTAAAAAATAATAATAAAAAAGAATTATTAATCCAAGTCAACAAACTAATAAAGCTTTTCTAAAGCTTCTGTGTTTCGGAAAGTAGGTTGGTGTAAAAGAATAACTGCAAAATAATTATTTGCTAAAGAGCCTAATGAGCTCGGTGTTGTGGGGCAGCATTAATCCTGTGTTTAACTCACTGTCCTGAGGCTGGTGTGAAAAATGAGCCGTGGAGGAGTGGACGGAGTCACTGCAAACAGCAGCTCGTTTCCTAAGCCTGGTTTACACACTGTTGAAGCGCTGTAGTAAACAGTTTAGATTACTGGGCAGTGACGGATGCTTTTGATTCATATAATTCTTTGGCTGGATCGTGTTAAAAGAAGCTGTTTTCCAGAGAAAAGAGAGAAGTGGTTTTGGAGGCACCCTGAAGAGGAACTTTGTCCGGTTTTGGGTTTTGCTGTAGTGAGAGTATTTTGGTACTTCTGTGACTAAGTGGATATTTATTTTGACTTAATGTGTATTTGATTAGGTTACATCAGCTATAAATACTGGAAGCTCAATACTGTATTTCACCGTCTGTCTCTAATCTTGGCTTTTGAGGAACGTTTAATGTCTTGTTGTGGTTACAATTAATCTGCGTGTGTTTTGGCAATTAGCATTGATGTGCAGCAGGCAGCGGCGGATTCTGGCAACTGTCAATCAGCATCTGTAATCGGCTCTGAAAAAGGAAAACACAAGGTGATTTACTGCCTGCCCGGCTATTTGGCAACACCGTTTTTGGACAAACAGCCTTTCTGGCGCGAGGTGTTTGATTTGCCATGATTTGCTGTGATTTGCCGTGCCGGCGCTGAGGGGCAGGGGAGCAGTGTTACTGTGGCTTTGTTTTGATAAAGCCGTCTGTTATGTCACTGGTTTAATGGGCTAGAATTTTTACTTTCTTTGCTGCCTTTTGAAACAGCTGCTGTTTTGTAAACTCTTGTAATTATGCTGAAATGTTTGTTTTTAAAACAAGCTTCATTACCATCTAAAAAAACGTATACACCTGTTAATAGTGACAGAAGGAAGATATGTAAAAATTCAAAGCGGTTGAATTCTCCTGCTTGGCTAAGCTTTAATAAAACTGATAATATGAGATTATATGAGTAAAACACAGGCAGAGGAGGGAAAAAAGGTTTGATTTTTCAAAGAGAGCAGCTCCGATAGTTCCCGTCCTCGCTACTGCTGTTTGCAGCCCCAGCCCTGGGTGTTCCCTACACCTCGGGCTGTAGGAGTTACTCTGCTAATCATTGTTTTTTCTTCATTGTTTGCTTTGGGGCTTTTTGGTTTTTAAAGGAAGTGGGAAAAGTTAAGGGCAAGAGGTGCCCGCGGTACAGTCCTGCCTAGTAAAGTGGGTCTGAACCTGGTAAGGACCATGATGTGCTCTGGGCTGGAAGATGTGACCCCAGCTCCGCCGGCCGGACACCTCAGAGGAGTCACTGCATCTTTTTCCGGCACTTACCGCCTGTGAAATGAGATAAATTAAATGCTCTTCCTTGAGCCGTTTGCCAGGTTACAGAGGTAGGCGCTGTACCGGGGTCCTCGTTAGTGTTACCTGCTTCTTGCATTAAGTATTTTAAACTTATTTTGAACCAGGAGGCAATAAAATGTTCAGGAACTGCAAAACAGCCTCTTTTTCCGTCTGATCGCTCACTATCAATGTCTTATCTTTAGATTTTTCCCTTCTACATCTCGATAGTACAAACGCTGCGAAGGCGGCTGTTTGTGGAGAAGCTTTAGCCCCGTTTGCTGGGTCCCCAGTCAGGGTTTGGGCACATCAGCTCTTTTCTGGACTCGGTAATTGCCATCAGTTTAAAGCACCTTAGAAACGGAGTAACAGGACTCTTTGTAGATGATGAGAAGAGAGAAGCGTAAGAGTCACTTTCCTTTATGTAAAATTACACAAATTACGGAAGACTATAAGAGAGTCAAAGTTCAGAGAGACTCTTTACACCCCTCAAAACCATAAAAATAAATGGTGTTTTGACAGGGATGAATTAACCTTATTACAGCTTTTTCATTTTTGTTTGAGTTGACTGATGCTTTCGTTAATAGTCTGTTACATTTGTATGCTGTTTCTGTTGTAAGGTGGCTGTGGTAGCTTGTGTTTGTTTTTTTCAACTGTATCGCTTCTGTATAAAACGCATCCTGTGATATATGCTGAGAGCCAGTGATTTCTGTGTATTATTCAAACAAATGACTCCCAAGGAATTATCAGTCTAATTACTAATTATCAGTCTGCTGTTATAGGCTGGTTATTACTGGATTTTTCAAAACCTTCATCATGGGGAAGAAATGGAAGAATTTGAACTACCATAGTAAAATTACAGAAAAAAACAGCACTTAAATGTTTGAAGTAACTTCAGTACTAGCAGACCATCCTGAAATCGCATAAAACTTCATTTATTTAAAGGTCGTTGGTTGTGGGGGAGGCTGTGCACGTCTCTCTGTCCATGGGGCACTGAGGTCTGGGTGGGTCGGGGGCCAGAAGCGAAGGGTGCGGGGGGCACGAGCTGCGGAACAGCCGCAGCTGGGCTGGGTTTGCTCTCTGCTGAGCCTCCGAACGGCCGCATCCATCCGCGGACTTCTGGAAAAAGGGGGCAAGAAATGACACTCTTGTGAAAAGTGACAATAAGGCCACAATAGGCGGTGGCAAGTTCTCAGTTATTCAGACCACGTGTGCCGGTTTGACTGAAGATGAGTTAATTTTCTTCATGCAGTTAGAAACCTTTCTTTTTCATAGCTAGCACAGTCGTTGTTTGGACTTAGTTTGAGAACAAGAGGTAACACCCCAGCATGGAGTGAATGTTTTTAATTGCTCTGGTCTGAGAGCCAAGGACCCTCTGAGCTCTGCCCACAGGTGTGAGGCAGTGAGGAAGGGGGATGGATGGATGGAGCTTGACTGACACCCAGACTGAGCAATAAGAGTGTTCCAGCCCATTAGTGCCATGCTTCACATTTAAGGAGAGTCAGGGCCTTCCCGCATCTCTTGTTCTCTCTGTCTGGGGCCTTCTTGCTCTTGCTCGTGGGTGACTTGTTTTTTTCTCTCACGCAGAGCTGGGGGAGATGTGGTTCAGGACGTTTAGTTCGGCTTTTTGCCGCTTTGCAGAGGCCTCTGAGCCTTTCTGCCATTTTCCTTTTTTTTCTCTATTTGGGACCGGGGTGTGGCTTCCTTGGACTGGCTGCTCAGTGTGGACGGAGTTGGCGAAGAAATGCCTTGAGTATCTTTTATTTCTATTTTATATATATATTTACTAGTAGTGTATTAGTATTTTCTTCTTTTATTAAACTGTGTTTATCTCAATCCAAGTTTCTCCCTTTTGATTCTCTCCCCTATTGAGGTGGGGGAGGAGGAGGTGAGCGAGTGGCCGTGTGGTCATATTGCCCGCTCAGGTTAAACCACACCACCGTATTAGCCAGACGCGCGCGGTCCATGCGCCGCATCCCGGGGATGGGTCCGCTCGCGTCTCTAACAGCGTCTCTGCTCGCGCAGGTGCCGACGTGGCAGTGACGGAGCCCGGCGGCGCGGACGGCAGAGCAGAGCGGCCGGAGCCCTTTGGCGTTGCGGAGGACGGGCCGGCGGGAGGGGACGGCTACGGCCCGCAGCCCCCCACCCCCGACAAGGAGGACGCGCTGCAGGCGGCCGCCGTCGCCAACCTGCGCGCCGCGCTCATGAGTAAGAACAGTTTGCTGTCGCTGAAAGCCGACATGCTGGGAGAGGATAGTTCTCTGCTGTTTGAGTACTTACCCAAAGGCACGCACTCTCTCTCGCGTAAGTTTGTGGTTTTTATATATTCTTTGTTTACTGGTACTTTAAGTGAAATCTTTAGTGAGAAGAAAATACAGGTCACTTGCTTGTTTATTGCCACCAATATGTTAATACCCAGTTTGAAGTCGTGCTTAATCCCGCTTCCCATAAAATGTGGAAACCTGTGTCTGGTATCGATCCAACTTCAACGTTAACTGCCGAAGCCATGGAAAGAAGTGTTCAGTGTGTGTAGCACTTGTCCTCAGATTTCTCTTTTACTTGTTTGCAAAATGGTACTTACAAAGAACACACAAAGTATTTGAGTCCTTATAGCAGAAGAAGGAGCTGCAAAGGTTTTGAATTCACAACTGCCGGGTGTTGAAAGGAGGTTTGACTGTTGCTCCTGTGTCTGCAGAAACGCTTGTGATTTTGTAGATTGCGTGATCTTGACTCCTCGCTGTTTACTTTCAGACTTCTCGCTAAGTAATGAGCAGCTATTGATTGGTTTGCTATAGTCGCTCATGGAAACGAGTGTTTTTCTCCTGGTGATATGTTAGAGGTAGCTGATATGTACCATTATGTGTGAGCAGCTTATTTTTCAGCGTACTTTTGTATTTTGTTCATTGCAATTGTAAAACAGTTTGATTCTCGGTGCACACAGACAAGGACGGGCAGGAGCTGGGATCCAGCCGCAGCTGCCAGGGGGATTTATGCACCTTGTGATGGGACATCAGCGATGTCACCGTCTGTCACGATAAACTGGAGTAATGACAGAGCTGCTCTCCGTCCATCGTCCTTCTCTTGGGTGGAGGATTTTAGATTTTGCTTAAAAGCTGAAGGACCACTTGGCGTAAAGACAAATGCATATAAGGCAGTCATAAAATGGGGCTAGAAATTAGAGATTGCCTGACCAGCTGAGAAGTGGAGTTTGGGAACAGGCGTGATATAGGCAGAAGACCAACTGGTTTTAAAGTAAAGCTTGACAGATGTAAAAAGGGGGTCAGTGATAGATGATCGAGGGGTGCGATGACTCAGGAGGTCCTTCCAGCCTGGATTTGAGGTCCCCAATTTCCAGTCCTCTCACTGTTACTTGCATTTCATTCAGCTGAGCTTCAGTTATCTCATCCTTATGGAAGCAAATTGTGTCAGAGGAAAAGGCGACTGCTGGCCCGGTCTGTGGCTCCCGCACCAGGACGGGATGTGGCTGTGGCCTGCGAAGGGGAGTTTTACAGAATCAGGAGTTAAGGGACGTATTTTTATTTCATCTTACTCAGATTCACAGGTATTAATTTATTTTAATCACTTGAAAAAGATGTTCTGATAGAAGACTAGCTTGCTTTTAAGTGGTGATTACTGAATGCAATAGGACATCAAGTTTAATGAGGATTTTCAGCATATGAAACAGTAAAGCAAGTGGTAAGAAGATTCTGGAGATCTAAAAGCACAGTCTATGCTGGTGCAAGCTTTGTAGGTGTTTTTCACATTTCTCTTCAAACACAATTTGAGGATGTTGAGTCATTTTAAGTCCTGGGTTATACTAAAAAAAAAAAAGGTGGAGGGAGTAGGCAGCAGCACAGTGAGCGAGATTTTTATGTTTTAAAAAACCAAAAGCAGCACAGTTTTAATCTGTCCAAATTGTAAAGGAAACACTAATTTCAATAATTTTAAGTGATCAATCTCTCTCGAGTTTAAAAAGTGTGAAGTGTGTCTTTACTAACGGCTCTCACTGGCTCGTGTTCGTTCTCTCTTACAAAGCACCACAGTAGCTGACTCAAGGAGCCACTTTCACGTTTATTTTTCTTTTCTGGAGGAAAAGATTTAATGGAGGTTGACAGATCTGAAGAGTATATTATAAATGTTTAAAATTCTGATGAGCCATTTCTGAAGGGGATATTACTCTTCAGGTTACTGCACACATTACAAGTTTTCATTTTTCTTCCATGTAGTTTGCACTGTTGTAAAAGTTAATAGAGGATACCCCAAGGTTTGCATTTTACCCCGAGTTCTTTTTTCCTAATTCACTGGATATTGTAAGGATCATATGAAGTGTGAAATTACTTCACATTCCGCTGGTGGAAAGTGAAGCCGGGGATGTGGGTGGTGGGTGCTGTATCACTGGGATGTAAGTGCAGCATTTTTAAAGTTAACCACTTCAAACTAAATTAAAATCAGAAGGGAAAATTTAAATATCTTGCCATTTGGGCAGCACAGTTGCCAGACAACCTGCAGCTCAAGGGCTCAGAGGATTTAGGATGTTCATGGTGTATGATCAAGAGTGATGTTCACATGCTTGTCAGAAACCTAAAGAACATGCAGGTTTTGCAGAAAAAAATACGTGTCAGTTATTCATGGGTAACACTGAGGTCGTCTTGGGTCCCGTTAATTATTGAACCTGCGTAGTTGGGGACATTTTTCTGATAAGGAAAACTGACCCTTTTGTATTTATTGTCTTATCTTCACATGTTTTCATGGTTTGTCTGTAAAAGCGGGTTGTTCTTTGCTGATTTCCAGCTCAGCGATGCTGTTGGACTGAGCTCCCTGGGTTAATAACGTGTGTTTTATTTCATTGGTGATACTGAACTTTGGTACCGATGTTCTGTACGGTTACACCACATCTACAAAAGTCTCAAAGGCTTTAGTTGAAAGTCCTTAGCTGGTTTTGCCAAGTGTAATCAAGAGAACGAGAATTTTAATGTTCATTAGAAAATGAGTTGGTTAGTTTACATCCTTGTTTTCTCTTAAAAAAAAAAAAAAATCATTAAATTTTCAGATTTTGGGGTGACTCTTCCACATTTTCAAACAGTACATTGCATACTTTTTTATAAGTCTAACTTTGGCTTTTCCTGTTTACCCTGTTGCAACTGGAACTGTTTATAGAAGCAATTCCTCTGAAGGTTCTGGCCAAGTGATTACATGGTACACAGAGCCCTTTTCTTTGGGGCAAACCCGCTAATATGTTATTTTTAGTTGGTGGTTCATTGGAGCCAATAATTTATACTCGCGCTGGATGTTTGAGGAACACATTTTACACAGTGCTCAACCTTGCCAAGAGAGAGTTAAAGCTGTTCAGTTTGGCGTGGAATTTTTGTACATGGTAAGCCAAGATTTAGGGGAGAATGGATGCAGTTTTAAACGAGAGATAATAACCTTTACCTTCTGTTCTCCACAATAGTTTCTCTGGCAGAGAATACTATATCCATATAATACTGTTAAACCAGTGCATCATCTTCTGTACACAAAGCTGGCTGAAGGAAGGCGCTTTTGATTTCTGATTTAAAAATTAAAATACTTTTCATTAAAATTCATTTCAATACAATTTTAGGAAGGCAGAAGGTTTCTCACAGTACCAGTCAGAATGGGGCAAACCGTAAATCCAGGTGCTCCTTGCGTTCTTGTGCACAAAGTCTGGGTCCTTTATGTGGGTTTCTCTTGTGTTACTTGCAGTTGTTGAAACCAAATAAATATTAATTATTGTTTTAAAAACCATCTGTGTACTGTGTTGTACCTTTGTGGCTCCTGTTGAGTGACTGAGTTTATTGTGTCTGCTTACTCTGTTTCATTGCTCATTCATGAGCCTTCACTTTTCCTTTACCAAGTGCATAGTTTCTTGGGAACCTATGTAACTCTGCAAAGGTGCTAATAAAGAATTAATCAAGCCAGACCCTGCTGGCTTCTCTTTACTGGTGTTAAATACCAATTGTTCGATGCCTCGAAGTTGTCTGGGTCCCAGTGTATAGTGGGTGTAAACCAGGCAGTTTGAATTGGTTTGGTATGTTCAGGGAAAAAAGAGAATGTGTGGATGGCGGGGCGGAATTCACTTTTCCCCCATTTTTTTCCTTTCTTGAATTTACGGCATTTTATTGTTTTGTTGTCGTGTCGTTAAATGATAACGGCAACAGATGAGCACCACCAGAATGAAAACCTGACGTATTGTTATCACACTTGAATAATAGAATTTAACCAAGTTGGGAAAGATTTCAATCTGGGATCAAAGCAGAGGAAGGTAAATCAAACATTCAGCTTGTGGCACAAGAGCAGAATTTCCTTCGATAGCTGATAAAAAGTTGGGGTTGGGATTGTGCGCGTCTCGTAACCCTTGTGTGCATTCCCTCAAATGCTTTGTCGTGACCCAGATCACGGTGCGTTGTGTTCGGACATGGGGTAAACTTTGACTTGTTATTTGTAGCTGCATTGAAGAGTGTGTTTTTATATGCATAAAGGTTTCAGTCAGACTCTTTCGTGTTAGAAATAAAAAAGCCTTTAGGGCATAGAGTGCTTTCAGTATGAATTTGTTTACTTTTATACCATATTTGCTTCTGATTTTGCCTGCTCGTTTTTAAAGAATAATGACGTGCTCAATATGTCGTTCCAATATTCAGTCAAGGTGTTTGTTAAAGTTCGTTTAACAATTTGTAATGTACGCTGAGCTTGATTTCACTGCCTGTATTTGTATGTAGATTTGCCGCTGATTGTCAGCACAGTGTCTGGAATATCATTTAGCATGTGGCTGTTGCACAGCGTAGGCTAGAGGGTGTGATGATGCTGTTCTTTTTAACTACAGTAGATTTTTAGAATGTACCAACTGTCAGGTATAATTTAATAGTTTTGTACAAATATTTGACCTTCCACGCTTGCTAGCTGTAGAATGAAAGGAATACTTTTCCCATCTTTTGTAAAGCACTTTGAGATCAAGGACTGACAGCACTATATTGAATAAGACACCACGGTCGCATCTTGAGATCTGAAGCTTTAACATAAATTTTCAAGAAAAATAGTAGTAGAATAAAGTTCGTGTGTGTGTTACTTAAAGATTGAAATGTATGTGTTTGAAATGGTGCTTTTCCAAGAGTTGTCTTTGCAAAACGCGATTGTTGGGGGTATTTGTGCCTCTTTTTCCTGGTGGGCTCCGTAGTGACGGTGCCGTGCGATAGAACCCGTTACACACATCACGCACGAACGAGGCTTTTTGGGTGGGGAGGCTGGTTTAAAATAAATAAAAATAAAAGCAGCAAGCCTGGCATCCGTGTCCTGCCGCATCCCTCCAGGGCCAGCCGAGGAGCTGCGGCACCGGCCGGTGTGCGGTCACCGGGTGAGATTCCTTTCCTGTGTTCCCCAGGGCCTGGCACCAACCCCGCTCCTTCCAGGGGCGACTGCGCTGGCAGAGTGGACGCCCCGGCCCCCCTGCTGCCGTCAGCCCCCCCTGGCACCCAGAGCCCCCCCGCCAGCCACCCGGCTGGTGCCGTGTCACCAGAACCCGGGACAGGAGGAGAGGGGCCCCCCCTGGCACAGGTAAGATCGGGGGGAGTGCAGAGATTTAAATGCAAAGCTACCTGTTTAATCGAATCGTGCCCAGTTAGGAGTACTTCAAAAGACTGTAATACCTTATACTTTGATCCGTTAGCTTCCTTTTTTTTTTTTTTTTTTTAAAAAAAATATAGGTTATTTTAAAACTAGAAGTTTCAGGTCAAGGCTGGTGCTGTCCTAATTTTATCCTTCCTGCCTTACCTCAACAAAACTTCTGTTGGAAAAAAAACCCAGTTTGTTTTGTTTAAATATACATGCCCTTTTTATTTTAAATCCCTTTGTTGGCAAAACATTGTATACAAGAATACAGTAATGGCATAAAGAGAACTGAGAGCCCAGTTATCCATTGCCCACTTCTGTTTTGCATTTGGGTTTCTTGTAACTGTCTAAATTCAGACAGAAGCAGGCTGGCTTTCTGGATCACAGGAGTTTGCCATAAAAACCTTAACTTCTTGTAGCATTTCTTAATATTTTTGAATGAGATTTTAGTCTCATTAAACAAATAGTTGAAAACACAGATTTTTCCTTTGCAGTCACCTTAGAGCAGAGCGAGCTGGTCAGGGCAGAACTGCTGCCCCATGGAGAGTCACCATCTGCCCCGCGCTGGCACACTGCGAGTGCTTTAGGAAAGCAAAAAATAGAATTATCGTTTGGACCCGTAATGCCAAGAGCATTGCGTAAATGGAACCATGCAGAAAGTGTTTGTTTTCTATGGGGTTTTCTATGTGGAAAGAAAAAGTAGCTGAGTAGAGCTAGGGGAAAATTTTCCATTTCTGTTGTGTCTGCTAGAGATTTTCTATCCAGTGTTTCCCGAGCGGGAGCTACTGATGCTTAGTGAGACTGAAAACTGAGTAGTTACCCACGCCCTAACTACGCATGTTTGTTACTGTCTTTAAACACCAAGTCTTGCAAAATACAGCCCAGTTACCTTATCATGGCTTCTTCAAAGTGATGGTTCGTAAAGGCAGAGACGGGGCTGTCGGGTCAGTGCTGAGCCTCCCTCCGAGGGCTGGGGCAGTGGTGGGAGTCTGAGCACTAACTGCGACGTGTGTCCCTGTAAACACCTTAACATACACGTGCTTTTCATTCACAGGCCACTTATGATGGATTTTTAGCACTTTGGCCATTTGATAACTCTGATTCAGGTAAGCAGAGAGAAAAATCTATTTTTTTAACTATCCTTATTTTATACCAGAAGACGCTGATTTGTACACGCATGTGTGTGTTTCTGTTTTAGATACGAGCTTCCCGAGATATGAAGACGTGGGACTCACTGCTGCCAGCCTGTTCCTGGGCTCAGGAGCGCCCTGTGGGTTCTGCAGGCGGGATTTAGGGGAGCACGTCCACACACACGCCCTCCCCACCCTGCTCCCCTTCGGCTCTGCCCTCCGCGTCGCTCCCGGACCCCTCGCCCGCTTCCAGTGCTCCCAGTGCCCCGCCAGCTTCACCCTCAAGTCCAACATGGATCGGCACGAGAAGACCGTCCACTTCAACTGTAAGAAGATGCAGTGTCCTAACTGTGCCAAGCTGTTCCGAGACAAGACAGACTTAAAGCGGCATCTTACGTCTGTGCACTCGAACGAGCGCGCTTTTGTGTGTCTGTCCTGTGGGAAGGGCTTTGGTACGCAGAGAAACCTGACTAACCATGGCAAGGTGTGTTACCTGGGGGGCTTGAGCTTTGGGACAGCTCAGGACAAAACCACGATCCCGAGGACGCGCAAGTGTACAAGACATTTCTTTGAAACCAGGAAAAGCAAATTGTTCCATTGTTCTCGTGCTGCAAATAAACGTACCACGGGTGTGATATAATAGAGTAGCTCCCCAAAGCCAATCAGGCCGGTGATGTGCTGGTTCGGACACGGTATGGCTGCAGCCACGCTGTGATTTTTGTGCGAAGATGACTTTTGTCAGTCCGTCTGATGGGCACTTTGGCTGTCTTACCGCTGTGATCATACTATGTGCTTATACTGCCTTAAACAGTTTTTTATCAGTAGATCTCAAAGTGCTTTATAAAAGAAATGGTGATGTTTTCCTCGTATTCCCTGGGAAAATAAGGTACCTCAGCCCATGGAGCCTGTTAGCAATAGAATTAATAATAGAATTCAATCTTGTGAATTCTGGTCTAGTACCCTGTCCATTACACAATTCGGGCATTTCAGGGTTTTTCAGCTTGAGATTAGGAGCTGTGAAGGGACCGGGTTGCTCAGCTTTGTAAACTGTTTGTAAAGTTGGGTTTTCTGTGGCATTTAAAGGAGAAAAACATGCTGCTTGTTCATGTGTGCAACAGGGTATATTCTTCAGGCTTGAAAGTTGACATAGGGCTTGTATATTTTATTGATACTGTGTTTGAGTACTTGCAGGACATTTAAAAAATATACTGGAGTATGGCTATGGTTTTCAGGAATTCTGGACATTTTTCTGCCCCGTTTGTTTTCTATAATGTAATTAAGTTAGCCAGATTGAACATGTGTTGTTGAGACTGAGGAGAGGAGGCGTTACATAGAAGATCTAATTGCAATCTCAGGTGCACGTACAAAATCAATAGTAGTTGTTACTGAGGGATAGAAGTCTTACTATAATTCCTATTTTATTAAATGAAATTCATTTATTTAAGATATTAAATATTTCCATGCTCTTGCTATATATTTACATGCAAAACCAGATTGTAGTAACTGTTAAAGGAAAGTAGTGTAATTAAGTGTAGTGCTTTGCAGCTGCGCTGTGTGCAGCACCGCTCGGCAACAGCTTGAGTTTAGTGTTGTGCAGTTGTGTTCCTAACGTGCAAGAGGGACAGCTGAGGAGACCAAAGCGTCTTCTACAAATGATCTTTACAGTTCTTCAGGAAAGTTCTTTATTTTAATATTGTTGCATCTCAGGGAGAGAAAAATAAATATTTGGGAAGCCGGAGTTTCCCTGTGTGGCTCAGCTCCTGCTCTTTGTTGAGCCGGGTGTAGTCAGAGTTGAGAATATATTCCTATATAACCAGCGTAGCACACTGTACTGCAATCGTGTTTTTTAAAATTTTATTTTCTTGCAAACTCACGTTCATTTTTTTCGCTCTTGTTCCCATTTCTGGCGTTGTGGCTCACGGCTGCCTGGGATGTGTAGAGCTCAGGGCCTGTCAGCTTCCCTCGTTACAGATGTCACTTTAATTGCCTCGTAATTTCCTCTGCAAGTGGGGAAGGAGAAAGCTGGGACCAGTGGGGGTCTTGTCGGGAAGTTTGGGAGCAGCACAGTGGGATTTGTCAGAATGGGAGGAGTAAGACGCCAGCAAAAGTAACTTCAGCAAAATCACTTGTGTTAATGATCTTGATGATCTTGTTAAAGATTATTTCTTAGGACCTTAATGCCGCTATACATAAGCTCTGTAAAATATTGTCATTTAGACAAAATATTATACCTATACCAACGTTGGTATGTTGCTCATTAAATATATGTGCTTGCGGGTGCGTGTATCTGACAGTCCTGTGACAATGTTAACTCTGCAATACAGTTATTTTCCTAACAATGTTGTTATTTTTCAGGTGTTCGCTTTTGTAGATACAAGAACTAAGTATATGGCAATTTGGTGAAAAAATAGTTTTCAATAAAACTGTAGCTGCAAAAAATGTCCTGGGACTATTTTTAAATATAGGTGTACTAGGAGCTGCAAATCTGAATCTCAAGCGATTGAAGCCGAATGCAGGAGTATCAAGGGGGATCTTGAAATCAGAAAGCATTACGAATATGTTGTAGGAAATACATGTATGTGTTGGAAACGCATGGCTGTTTGTGTGTGGCAGCGGTGGTGTGGGTTTTGCTTGGGGTCTGAGTCGCCTTTCGGCTTCTGCAGCAGCTGAGCCATCGGGCAGTGAATGAGGCATCTGGTCCTTTAGGAAGTGACGGGATCAGGTACAATCTGGCGATGTCGGAAATAAGGGATTTTGTGGCATTGTCTTCTCTAATCGTGGGATCTGGTTGCTGTTGGGTTCCCGTGTCAGTTTTTTCCCGGAGCCGGGTGGTTAAACCCGACTCGCTGAGCAGCTCGTCCCGCTCCCTGGGACCTGCACATGGAACGTGTTTGTGGGTTTTTGGTGCTGAACGTGGCCTTGGGCTGGAGCAGGAGGGTGACACATCCCCTCTTGACTCCCCTTCATCAGCTTATATCTTGCTGACCTCGTCTAGACTCCGTAGTAACAGGTTTATAGCGATCCTGGGGAATATAAGTGTTTGCGTGGCCGGTCACTGATAATCGAGCAGTTACAAGATCCGACCAGAAATGTATTTCTCATAAACAGCTTTATATCATAAAATTGATACTTGCTTAAGACTTTTCCTGTAGAGAAAAAAAAAAAAAAAAGTGGGCTCCTTGCCTCTGATTGTATGTACAAGGGGGTATCAAATCCGAAGGAGAAAATAAAGCAAAAAAACCTTTTTCCTGTAATATAAAAGAGTTTTCATAGTCTAGTTGTTTCCAAAAATCCCTTGTAAATCAGAAGGTGGGTGCGGGGCAGAAGGGCTGGGTTTTGGGGGGCGGACAGGAGTGTTGCCCAAGGCTCTGGGCATCAGGCTGTGTGTGGTATCGAAACCAGCCCTTCCAAACTGCCCGGTCACAGGTGAATAAAATACCCTTCAGCGTTCCCTTTCCCTGGGCAGTGGTGCAGCCATGGCCCAGGTGAGCAGGCTCTTCTTTTTCTCCTTGAGCTACAAAATTCTCTGGACAGCCATACAAATGTGCTGAAAACCCCACCAAACCACCAAAATACAGCACTTGTAGGGTGGATCCCCACGGTTGCTGAGCAGCCCAAGTGGCAAGTTGTTACGTAAATAATAAATTGCTTTGAAAAATGACAATAACAGGGAGAAAAGTGGGTGAAAATTAGCACACTAATGGAAAGCAATAGACTTAGAATCATAGAAGGTGGAGATTTTAAAGCACATCCACGTGGACAGTCACTCCCGAACTTGTAATGGGTGGGTGTCCCCAGGGAACAGCAAATATTCTGGTTTCTCCTGGTGTGTTTTGGATGTTGCGCTTGGACTTAGGAGGAAACACCCGGGGTGTTGGTACTTGACACGGGGTCTGCAATCAGGGCACTGTTGAGGAGGGGATGAGAAGAATTAGCAATGTCAGAATGACTTTAAAGAATTCATCCCTTTTCCTACTTCAGCAAAATCCAGTTTGGCGGGGACAGAACAGAGTCCGTCAGGAGATCTGGACGGTTATTTTGTGAGGAGGCTTGCGAGGGTGATGCTGTAATTCAACATTATTTATGTCTTTATGTTTCTGTGTCCGTGCCGCAGTGGTAACACGAGAGCTGAATAATGTCGAGTGTGTTTGTTGTGACCATCCTGTTCCTCTGGACAATCCTCAGTCTGCACCTTCACTGAAATACTCCTGGGGTGTGCAACAATGTTCTTGCGTCGCCCCATAAGTAAAACCAAAGCACATGGCACTGTCACGGTGTCGTGTTTGTGGTTTGCTGTTTGTGGCTAGCTACTTCTGCCTCAAGTAATTGTGTTAGAATTTTAGGTATTGATATTTAACATATTTCATAGTAGTAAATCAGAACCACAGCAGAACTAACCTCTTTGTTTGCTCTTTAACAAGCATTAGGAAATGTGTTACAGACTTGTGAAATGTTTGTGGACCGGTTTGTTCAAAAGCTTCTCTGATGAAGTTACTTGAAGTTATTCACTTCAAGAATAGAAGTGCAATAATATAGTATAAGGATTTAACAAAAATATTGCAGGTGGTTAAGAGGTGAGAGGGTGAGAGTGTTGTCTCTCGGTGAACTCAACAGCAAAATAGCAAGCGAGAAGAGCGACCGTTTTGAGACGTTCCAAAAGTAATCTGCGTGCTTTCCCTGCTCTCTTGCAGTCAACGAGTTCACGGTCATCAGGAAGAAGTTCAAGTGCCCGTACTGCAGTTTCTCGGCCATGCACCAGTGCATCCTCAAGAGACACATGCGGTCACACACGGGAGAGCGACCGTATCCCTGCGAGATCTGCGGGAAGAAGTTCACCCGCCGGGAGCACATGAAGCGGCACACCTTGGTAAGGGAACGGTGGTGCAGGGAGGGAAACGGCCGCTGCTGCGGGATGGAAAAGGAATTTATTTTTATCAGGTTGAATGACTCCATGCAGAAAGTTCTGGAATAAGTTGCTCAGCGAGAATTCAGGACAAAGCTACTCTGGTCTGGGGATGCTTAGTTATCAAAAATAACGTTACAGCTTGTTGAGGACGGATGCTCAAAGCCAAGGATGCTGGCTGGTGCCACTGGCTTTTCACAGCGTCTTGAGAAACAACATTCTAAACCAAACCTGGATTTTTCTTTTCATGGCAGAATTAATTTGCCACCCTAAAGTGGTTCCTCAGATCTTGGCGTAGAGGTGATGTTGTGGAAGAGCAAATAGTTTCTACATAATCATTTCAGTGATGCACGCCAGTGAGTTCTGTTACCCCTCTAATTAAGCTTGTAAAGAAAACTTGAATATTTTCAAGCACTGGGGCTGGCAGCTGTGAGGTTCTAATACAGTGAGATACTAAAAAAGAAAAATCACAAGAGTGTTGACAGTTTCAGTGACTAAGAATTGATTTGTTCAGGTCATTTAAGTAACTTTTACCATATTTCTGTTATCTGTATATATCGTATTATCTATTAAATTTTGAATGTAAAGAATATCTTATTGGAGGATATGAAATAATTTATTTGTGAATGCACACAGGAGAGGATTTATGTCTGTCTGAAACTCTCTATGGTTTATTTTATGTCAGGAATTAAGCTAGTTTAGAAAACAGCAGCTGGATTCCAAATTTTTAGTGTAAATTCCTGAATAAAAGGGCAACCCTGCCAATATGGATTTGTTTTCATTTCCAAAGAGCCATAAATGACTCAGAGGTATCTTGGAATGGATGCGCTAAAGAAAAAACTACAAGGATTTGGGGATTTTTTTTTGGTACTGTTGTAAGACCCCAGAAAAATCCCAGTCTCATTATTTATCTGAAGTTTCTTTTTAAACGAAGCTACGAAAAGGGTTTGTTTTTTGGGTTTTTTTGGTTTTTTTCCAAATACTGAGGGCCAACCACCCTGTCTGTGTTTAATACTTACTAATTGGGCGATAAGAGAAATAAGATGGATTTCTGCTCAGCTCCATCCAGTAACATGGTTCACTTTGAATATGCTGACTAACGTGTCGGTATTGGGAAAGAGGGAGGCAGATGATCAGGTTTTTAACAGATAGTTCAGTTATGCATCGTTTTAGTACCTGTTTTATAATTTCTTTTTTCATGTGGCTCTTTCAGCCCTTACTCTGTACCTTTGACCACCTTCTGTAGCCGTATTCAGCTTTCGATGCCTGAAAAATCATTCTTCTCACAGTTAAAATGAGCGATACCTGTAGATCCCGTTAGATGACTCTGACCAGCCCAGTCCAACTGCTTTCATAAAAGCTTAGATGTAGTTTAAGAGAAAAAAGCGCAATGACTTTGCTGGATGCAGCTGAAGATCCATCGTGGGGACAAGCTCAGAGGCAAATCACATCAGAGGAGCTGGCGGCACTTTTGAGTGCGGCTGGGACCGCGTGGGACAAAGCCTGAGCTGCTGTCCCGCGGTCCCAAGGGCTCAGATGGGTCAATTTGTCCTCATCCCAGAGACCTCCAGCTCCTCGGGTGGGTGTTGGGAGCAGCAGCGAGTGCAGGGGACAGAGAACCCGGCTACGAGCACAGGTGATGCTGTGCTGGGAACCGGCCACACCAGGCAGCCCATTTAGATTAAAAGGCACGTTTAACCAGCAAAACCTTTCCTACGGGCCGTTGTGAGCATTAAAAGAGTAAATGAGTTCAGGAAGGGCTGAGGCAGGGGTGACGCATGGCCAGAGGCGCTGCTGGTCTGCACGATATGGCTCGTTCAGGACAACCCCAAACGGCTGAGCAAAGCTGGATCCTTCTCTGCTTCTGCGCTGTTTCCCAAAGCATCTCCTGCTGGTGACAGGGCGGCCAGGGCGAGCGCTGGGGCTGTCCTGCCGTGGTTGATATATTAAAAAAATTTTATATATATATATATATATATATATATATATATATAAAAGCAAATATGTATAATATATATTGGTCAGCCCTGAAGTAGTTAGGCAGTTGGATTAGATGCTTGTTGGAGGTCCCTTCCAACTTGTCTATTCTACATATAAATAAAAAGAATATATACATATTTCATGTTTTTTTAATAGTCTATATTAATATAAATGAAAGTACCCGATGAGGCCCCTCATACTGGAATTCAGTCCTCGCTGCGCTGGTTGGTGTGTCCTTTTGGGAGAGGAGCAGGTGAATGTTCGGAACAAGCTCCTTGCCTTCCACACATGGCACAAGTACCCGGCGATGGATTTCACCTTCAATTGGGTGGTTTTGTGCTTCTCAGAGTGTGTAATTTTGCTCACTGTGTGGCGAAGTTTGAATCTTAACGTGATTTCTGGTTCCCTGCTGAGCATTTTCCCACTTACACTTTTTCTGTAAGCACAAGAGCTCCGTCTGCCTGTTATTCCCAGACACAGAATGCAGCATGATTTATGGAACAGAAATATTTGTGACAAACGATTTTTCAGCCACCGAACTAGTCAGAAATCAGGTTAAAAGTACATTTGGCTGCATTTTTCAGAGGTACAAGATGTGTTAATGGTGCTCCTGGTCTTTGGCTCTTGGCAGCAGTGGGATGAGGAGGGAGAACCCTGAATTAACATGTCATTAACACCAGTGTGATTGTGGGTTCTTCTGCTCTGGTCTGCAGAGAACTGGTGCTTTGGGGTCCTGGGGCTTGTTTCCTCTTTAATATTTTCCTCGCGATGATGCTGTAATGCAACTATTGCACCCCAGAAAAACAAGAAGAGGAGGGGAGGAAAAAAATGAAGTGATAGAAGTTCCTCTCGAAACTCCTAGTTGATCACAAGGCAGTCTCAAAAAGATTTTCCGTTGAATGACACTGTTACAGGGTTGAATTAATTTCGGTAGGTTTAAATTCAGCAATGATCTCGGGCTGCGCTCGTGGGCTGCGGCGGCTTCGCCTTTGCAGAAGGACAGGGCAGCGCGTCCTTCCCTGCAGCTCCCCATCCTCCCACCTGGCATTAACTTGTCTGGTCGTTCTCCTTTTCCAGGTCCACAGCAAAGACAAAAAGTACGTCTGCAAAGTGTGCAACCGCGTGTTCATGTCGGCGGCCAGCGTGGGGATCAAGCACGGCTCCCGGCGCCACGGAGTCTGCGCCGATTGCTCCGGCCGCGGCATCGCCGGGCACCTGGAGCACAACGGCGGGGACGGCTCTCCGGACGAGTGCTACCCTGGGGAGGGGCCCTACATGGAAGACCCAGACGACATCAAGGTGGAAGGAGACGAGGAGATGGGAGACGACGACGACATCAAGTGGAAGGATGATGTGGGAATGTCGCAGGATGACGTGATTTTGGATGATGACAAAGACGTCGACTCCCCACAGGAGCAGGACAACTCTGGGGAGAACGACAAGGATTTTACCTGGATTTCTTAGGGATTTGTTTTGGTTTGGGGTTTTTTTTTTTTGTTTCGCCCTGTTGTTTGTAGGGAGAGGGAGGGCGGGGGAGGAAGGAGTTATGTTGGAAAAACTAAGTAGCCTTGTTGTCGTCCATGTGTGCGAAATAACTCTTGTGTTTTCTGAACAAGTCCTTGTCTGTTCCACTCGGATCTCGTCTCAGCAGCGTTGCTCCCGGCAGCACGACTGACTTCGCCTTCTCCGTGTCCCCTCCCGAGTGTCCCCGAGCGCGGCCACCACTCCGGCCGGGCTGCACCCGCCGAGCTGCAGCTTTCACAGGTGTGAGGGTTGGGTGACACATGAGCCCTCGATCCCTTCCCGTCCTGAACCGAACACCGGGGAGATTTTTGTGTCTGAAGCAGGTGGGTTTGGTGGTGGTTGGTTTTGGTTTGTTTTGGTTTTTTTAACACCTTGTCCGTGTGCTAAAATCCCAGCAGCAGTGGAATTCCAAGCTATCGTTGTGAAAGCAAATCGATGGGTGTGTTGGAGGGCTTCCCCTGACCATACAGACCTTTTGCAAAGCTATTTAAAGAGAGTTTTTATTATTTTTTATGGAGCCAAATAGATCAAAAGGCAAGTCAGATTACAGCCTTACGAATTCTCTTCTTAGATGCTCAGCTTCCAAAAGAAATTGCCATCAAAAAAAGAACGTTCATGACCTCTCTTGGAACTACTGGCGTCTTACCCACGTCCCGTCTTCCAGCCTTGGTTCTCTGCGGTCACCAAAATGCATGTTGGTGCTTCCAGGAGCACCTTAGCTATAGAGGACACGGGTCGTTCTCTGCCTGTGACTCTCCACAAATATCTTCACTTTTCTCCCTTTGCTCAGCTGCCTTTTTCGTAAATATATGCAAACCTTAGCAAAAACAAGGCATTTAGTATTTGCGGGATGAACTGGGCAACGCGAGAAGCCGAGGTGAGGAGATCCCCAGTGGGGGGAATGTCACTGGTGTTGGTGTCACCAGGGTGTCCCCTCGCACCTTGGTCTCCTTGCCAAGCTAAAAATCACCATTTGTGACTGGTAGGCGTAACACCTGCTTGATTCATGACAGAAACCTTCAGCTTCAGCTGCACTGGTTCCAAGTAAATTTTAAAATAAACCTTTTTTTTAAGTAAGAACCAGGTTTCTCTGCCAGCGTCTCCCAAGGGACTGGGGGGCTGCTCCGGGTAGTTGGATCCTCCTCCGTATCGGCCACTGTTGCCTTTGTCCAGCTCCCCCGAAACGCCAACAGCAACAAAGCGCGTTGGATGCGTCTTGTTCCTGAGAAGCAGCTTCTTTTACCCTTCACCTCTTTGCTTCTGGTGCTTTTTTAAATAATTAAAAAAACCCCTAAAACAGTGAAGACCGACCTCTTCCCTTGCCATGGAGCAGTTTTATACGATGTCTGTCTGTGGTGATGGTGTCTTGAAACCTGCCACAAAAGACACCTCGTTACCAGAAAGCCAGATGACTAAAGGTGCTATTTTTCATCCTTGCTGGGGTGCTGGTCCGTAACGAAAAGCATCGTTCCACCCAGCAAAGGAAATAAAAAATTATATTGTACAATAAACCCTAGAAAAGCAAATAATCTTTGAGGATTTAAGCCACTGGGTGCCGGGGTTTGGCAGAGTGCGGTGGGAGCCCCAGTTCTTTAGCCAGTTCTTTCTTAATTCCCCGATTTAAGGCACATCCTCGGTTTGTGGCGTTTGGTTCCTTGCAAACGTTCGCTGCCGTCTCTGGGTGCGTCGTCCTGGGTGTCAGAAACGTGGGGTTTTTTCCCTAAAATCTTCCCTTTGGCTCCATGAGGCCACGTGAGCACCGTCCGCTGCTGGTCCTTAGGATGGGAAGGTGAGGTGGGACTTGGGCTTTCAGCCAGTGAGAACAGAGAACCCTCTTCTTTAAGTACGTAAAGAACAGAGCGGGAGGGTCATGTAGAGACACTTCTAATAAACTGTAAAAAAAAAAGTGATTTTGCATTTTAGCTTCTTGTAAAGCCCTCCTACTGTATTTAAAAAGACATAAACTTGGGTATTTTACGATTGGACCTTTGTATATTCTTTTTTTTTTTGAGCACTCATAGTGGTTGGGGGGCCCCAGAGCGAGGTCGCTGTTTCATTACCCCCACTTTTCCTGGTATTTATTGTCATTTATCCTGTAAATATGGAGGGGGGCAGGGGATGTCTGAGGTCCTGAACTTGCAGCTTCACCTGTTACATGTAGACAAATACATACAGTACTTAAAAGATACCTGTAGCTTTGCTTTATATATGTAAAAATCTATTTAAAAAAAAAAAAAAATTTAAAAGGCAAACCGTTCCAGAGCCCTCGGTTTCGGTGACATTCCATCTCGCCCGTTTGTCCGGCGCTGGTGTCGTCCGCGTGCGAGGAGGAGCAGACAATGGGCCGAACCTTCCTCTTCCTCCCACCCGGGGGTGACTCCGCTTTTACAACCGGAGTTTTGGGGTGTTCAGCTTTACTTGGTAATTCCTTTGGAAATATTTTACTTTTTTTTTCTTTCCTTTTTTCCAAAGGGTGGGCAGGAGGCTCTCAGGGCCACTTGGAAGCTCTTTGAGCTGAGGATGCAAAAAAAATAAATCAAAAAAAAGAGAGAAAACCAGAAAATCCACGTAAAAGCCGACTGTTACAATGTTACCGTTATAATCAGCACATGCTTCTATATTACTAACAGACACTATATATACCAAATAAAATCCTTCTAACACCCGCCGTGTATTTTAATCGCTTCGTTTTGGTGGAGATGTGCAGATTTGGAAATGCAGGAATTAGTCTTTAAACGTGCGCTCTGGCAGGCGCTTGGGTTCGAAAAAAGGAATTTGGGCTTTTTTTTAGTGCTGAAACTTTATAAAACTTCCCGCGACCTCTGGGGCTCCTCCCGGACCTGCTGCCTATGCAAACTTGTGGAGATTTCACCAAACCCCGGTAATTCAGCCCGTTCTGTCCAGCAGTAGCTTGAGTAGCCTCTAGTGTCTCGTCTCTGTATTTCCCTTCAGGGCTTTGTATACTTCACTGAGGTTCCCTTTTTTTAATTTTTTCTAAAAATATATATATATATATATGTGCGTGTATATATATACAGATTTAGTTTCCAAAGTGATAACTCCCTTCTAGGTGAAAAATTGATACGCTCGGTCTCAATAACTTGCGATTAATTTTTTTTTTTTAAGTCTTTGTATCTACTTGTAAATGTCCCTCCCTGAATTTCTTCGTTATCCTCACGGTTTTTTAAATCTGAAAGTGTGCCAGGGGTACAAAAAGAGCATTTGGAGCCGCTTTGTGACTGTCCCGCGCAGAACGGGGCGCGATGGCATCGACCTGTCCCTGTCCCCGAGGACACGGCGTCCCCGGGGGGCTGGGGTGGAATCAGAGAATATCGTCACAAACGAGGCTCTGGCGTGGCCTTCCGGCGATTTAGTGCTAAAAACCTGTTATTTCAAAATCATAAACCACCCGTTTTTGTATATTTTAAAGTCACGCTAAAGCCTCGCGGTGACTTTGTGGGGAGGCGAGAGGGGGACGTGTGTGATGAGGGTTTGCAAAGTGACGGTTCTTTTCCCTTTTTAATCAAATAATTGGTGTTTCGGGCTACAAAAGGCTTGTTTTTCATACGTTCTCTAGCATTTTGCTCCTCCTCTCCGCTCATGCCTTTGAACACTCCGCTGTTCCAAAGCAAAAGCCGCGCTGGGGTTGGGGGTTTGGGGTCGGTGTCCTGACGGGACTCGGTTCACGGGCTGAGCCCCCGGGCGCCCCCACCCCCACAATCCCCGTTTTGCACATCGCCCTTTAGGAAAGAAACTCCATGAAAATAATGCAAAAAACTGGAATTTTTTGCAATATTATGAAAGATAACCTTATTTTAGCTCATTCTGTGACATGTGCAACTCCTAAGAAAGCCATACTTCATGGCTCTTTTTATTTTTTAGATTCCATATTGTGTCTTGAATTTCTGCCTTTTTTTTTTTCAGTTCTGCATAGCGAGAGTGCTGTGTGTAAGCTTTCATATATATTTATTTTTCAACGTGCTTTAAACCTGTCTACAAAAATCAACAAACAAACAAAAAAGGACAGTGTTTGAGGATTGTCGATTATTTTTTTTGCTGGGAATATTCTATATTATACTGACTTTATATTAATTATTATAAACCTGTGTTTGTATTGAAGATGTGTTTAATATTTGGGGGAGGTGGAGGAGGTTTGAGTACCCGGGAGTTGGGGGGAGAACATGCTGTGTTGTACTGATTCTCTGTCCATGTAGTTCAGGTAAATAATGACCTTATTTTCTAGTTGCTCTCCCGGTTTCTGGGCGCGCAGCCGCGTGCCTGCGATCAGCAGTGCTTGTGATGGGGTTTAGCTTAGACACACTTGCAAAAATCAGTCAGTTTCAATAAATTGGGAAATTGCTGCTACAGTTTTGTCTTGGCAGTTTTTGTGGGGGTTTCTGTGGGTTTATTTGGTTGCGGGTTTTTTTGTTTTGAGGTTTTGTGGGGGGTTTTGTTTGGGTTTTTTGGTTTTTTTTTTTTTTCAATATATGTATTTTTTTTCTCCTCCATCATGCACGTAGGAATGGGCTGATGTCCTGGTGCCCTCCGGGGGTTGCCGCCCTGTGTCCCCCCCACACCCCGGGGTACTGTGGGGTCCCCACTCCCCAAAATCCCCCCCACCCCAGCCTGGGGGTGTCGCTGCCTTTGCCTTTCCCCATCCCGTCCCAAAGCATCCCTGTGGCTCATCCCCCCACCCGCTGTGTAAGCATTAGCAGCTATTTCCTTATTTTTTGGGGGGTTTATTAGAAATTAAACCACCCCCTTTTGCAGCGCTGCCAGGGCACTGCACATCCCCGTGATGGGGGGGGGTGACAGCACCGGGTCTGGGGCTGCCCCCCCTTTGCAGAGCCAGTCTGAAAAGTAACTAAAGAACAGGAATAATTAAAAAAAAAAAAAAGAATCTAAATATTTATTTTTTTTCTGGATCTGACACATCAAGTCCCCGTGGGTGTCAGGGGTGAGCGGGGGCACAGCCCGTCCCAGCCCATGGGGCCGAAGCGGTTTGACCCTGATGGGACCCTGATGCGGAGGGGGGGACACCTGCCCTGGGACAGCCCTGGGTGGCAGCGCCACGTCCCCGTCCCCGTCCCATCCCACCCGTCCTCGCGTGGGGTGCAGGGAGACGAGGGGGTGGCGGGACCCACCAAACCCAGTCCTGAGCTGCTGCCTGGGCAGGCGAGCGATGGGACGAGAGGGGAGAACCGGTTTGGGGGGAAAAAGGGGTTTATGGGGGGAAAAAAGAGGGGGGGTTGAAGATAAAAAGCCCCTTAAAACCCCCCTGGGCTGGAGCATCGTGTGGCCGCAGTGCTGGGCTGCTGCGCTCTCATGCCCTGGGAGAGATCTAAAAATACAAATTTTTATATATTTTATTTAAAAAATAAAAACACACGAAGGAAAAAAAAAAAAAGGAAAAAAACAAAGGAAAAAAAAAAAGAAACCTCTTTGTGCAGTTTGGCTTAGTGCAAATGGGCGCGTTCCTGCAGGCACTTCCCGGGCATCGCCCGCCGGGTACGAAAAATAGAGAAACACGATACAAAGAGTAAAAACCCCCTCGGGGGGCGGGGGGGCAGGTGCCACCTCTGCCCTGGGCACTGGGGACCCCTGGAGGGGCAGGAACGGACGCCCCCTTTTCCAAACCCCCCCCGGCCGCAGGCACAGCTTATCTGAGCGATGGGACCCCCAGCCCCGGGGGGGTCCCCAACCCGGCACGGCGGGGGGGAGCAGCTGGCCGCCCCGCCAGCCCCCGCCGCGGTGCCAGCATGGGGGTGGGACACAGATTTAGCTTATTTTCAAAGGAAAAAAAGTGGGGGGACAAGCTCCGTGGTGGCGGGGGGTGGCTAGCTGTGTGCATAAAGCTTTCGGGGGGGCCGTTCCCTGAGTCCGGGGGGGCCCCGGGTTGGTGGTGGCGGCAGGTGGGGGCACGAAGGCACCTCGAGTGCAAAATGTGCAAAATGGCGGCGGCGCCTCAGTCGAGGAAGCGCTGACAGGCCTTCTTCCAGCGGCACGCCGTGCACCACAGCTCCCGGTTCTCCATGCCGTACACCTTGCGGCACTTCTTGGCCTCCCCCCGCGGCCTCCTGCGGGCAGAGGGGACGTGTCACGGCGGGGGGACACGGGGACAGGAGGGGACGGGGTGGGGGGTGGTGGTGGCTCACCTGGGGATGGAGGGCGGTTTGGGGGGCGGCGGGGCGGGCGCGGCGGGGGGCACCGGTGGCCGCGGGGGGGCCGGGCAGCCCTGGGGATAGAGAACACGGCCCGTGTCACAGCTCGGTGTCACCAGAGGGTGACGGTGACAGCGGCAGCCCCCTCATCCCCATACCTGGTACGCGTGGTCGGTGTGGACGTGGCAGAGGCCGGGGGGAGCCGGGGGGGAGCCCAGCGCCGGGTCGGGGTTTGGCAGCGCCGGCGCCTCGGGGCCGGGGAAGGCGGGTGGCACCGAGGAGGTGGGTGACACGGGCGTCAGGCTGGAGAGCCCGTCCGTCAGCGAGTCCACGTCCACGTCCAGCTCCGTGTAGTAGAAGTCCTCCTCGCCGTCGCTCTGCTCCAGGTCGGCTTTGCGGCTGCGGGGACAGCGGGGTCTGGCTGCGGGGGTCGCTCCCCCCACGGCAGGACCCTGCAGGGGACACTGGGGGGGCCTGGGCGTGCCCAGAGGGACCCCAAGCGCTTACCCAAGGTGCACGGTTCGGATGTGCTTCTGCATCCCTGAGGAGCTGCTGAGGACTTTGCCGCAGCTCTTCCACAAGCACTTGAACATCACCTTGGTGGAGTTCTGCAGGAGAGAGACGTCAGGCTGGCAGCCCTGTCCCCAGCGTCATCCCCAGAATCACCTCATCTCCAACCCCAGTGTCATCCCCGATGCCATCCCCATCATCACTGTCACCCTCAACCTCACCATCATCCCCATCCCCGACCTCACTGTCAACCCTTGATGTCATCCCCAATATCATCCTCATTGTCATTCCCAATCTCATCCCCATCCCCAATCCCACTGTCACCCCCATCCTCAACATCATCCTCATCTCGATCCCCAAGCTCATCCCCAACCCCAACCTCAACTCCAACCCCACTGTCATCCCCAACATCATCATCATCCCCATGTCCAACCTCATCCCCAACCTCACTGTCATCCCTCGATGTCATCCCCAACATCATCCTCATTGTCATCCCCAACTGCAGCGTCACCCCCATCCTCAACATCACCCTCATCTCCATCCCCAAGCTCATCCCCATAATCATCCCCATCCCTCACCTCATCCTCCCCATTCCAACCCCTGACCTCACCCCCATCGTCACCCTTGTCCCCATCCCCATCCCACCTTCCTCTTCCGCGGGACGGGCTCTCCGAAGATGAAGTGGGTGCCGTCGGGCTCATCGGGGCCCTCGTCCGGCAGCGGGGCGGGTAGGAAGGCGCTGGGGACGTGGCTGGAGAGCGGGGGTGAGGGGGTGGAGGGGGTGGAGCGGTCGCTGGGGGGGTCCCAGCTCCAGTCCCCGCTGGTGTTGCTGCTGCTGCTGCAGCTGGAGGACATGGCAGGCGCCTCCTTCCAGACCTCACCGCCAGGCTCTGGCGAGGAGGAGGAGGAGGAAGGTCAGGTCCTGCCATGGGACACGTGTCCAGGGGTGGGTGGGACAGGGACGCGCTCTTACCTGGGGCGGGGGTGGCCGGCGGGTGTCCGAGCACCAGCGGGCTGGTGGAGAGGCTGGTGAGCACCGCGGCTGCCATCACCTCGTCGATGCCCGCCTTGCCCGAGAGCTTCCTGCCAGCGAGAGCAACGGGGTGAGGACGGACGAGCCCCCCGGGACCCTTCATCCCCCTCCATCCCCCCGCACAGCACCGGGACCCCCCACCCGTGGCGGCCGGGTCTGCGCACCCATCTCTCTCAGCACTCTGGGCCAGACTGGAAACCCCGCAGGCAGCGGCGCAGGCAGCGGCGCAGGCAGGCAGCCAAAACGCTGCTGTTTGTCACTCCAGGGGGCTCGGGGGGGAACCCTAAGAGTCTGTGGGCAGTGCCGCACCGGAGGGTACCGGCACCTGCATCCTGCCGCCGATGCCGAGAAACGTGGGGTTTTTGCTCAGCTGGGGCCAAACAACTTCCTCAAGTGGAAAAAAAAAAAAAAAAAAGAGCTTATAACAAACATTAAATTTTAAAAAACAGCAGCAAGAGGTCAGGAAAAACAGAAGCCATTTTGCAAATCTCCTGTGCTGCTGGGACGGAGAAACATGGCAATGCTCTGCGAGCCCTGGAGCGGCTGCGGTGCTCAGCGCCGGCGAGGCCAAGCTCGGCTGTGGCACTTGGCTTCTCGCCGGGCAGAGCCCTCGGTGCTGCCGCGCACGGCCGGCCGGTCACAGCCCCGGCCCCCGGCACCACGGACCAGCGGCCAAAGTCCTCCTGGAAAAAACCTCCTGGGTTCCCGCGGCACAGCTGGTGCCGGCAGGTTTTGGCAGGAGGTTTTGGCAGGTTGTTTTGGCGGGGCGAGTGTTCTCGCCGTTCCCCACCGCGGTGCCGCCGTGGCCCTACCTGTGTCGCGGCACGGGGATGTACGCGGAGTGCAGCGCCAGGCACCGCTCCAGCCCCATGTCCAGCACCCGCAGCATCGCTGCCCGCGGCTCCCCGGGGTGTGACGGCGGCTCCCCGGGGTGTGACAGCGGCTCCCCGGGGTGTGACAGCCAGCCCTCGGCTCCCGCCAGCAGCCCCCGGCCGCTGAAGGGGAGCGGAGCCTGCAGGAGAGACGGTGGTGATCAGCAGGGATCCCCTGAGCAGCAGATCCCACGGGGATCCCCCCGAACTCGGCAGCACCTCCAGGCAGGGCTGCGGCGGGACCCCGACATGCACTCAGTGGGTCTCTTTGTGGCAGATCCCCAGGATCCCCGTGTTGCTCTGCAGAGGCAAGAGCAGCCGGGATCCCCCTGCGAGGCTGTGCCAGCCAGTGGATCCCTCTGGGGCAGATCCACAGGGGGATCCGGGAGGGATCTCTGCAGAGCCAGGGGACCTGACACCCTCCCGCAGGGCAGCTCCAGGGTGGCAGCACCAAGCGGATCCCTCTCTGACATCACCCAGGATCCAGCGGGGATCCCACAGAGCTCTGCCGAGACCAGGCCAGTCGGGGACAGCAGCACCCTCTGACTGAGCGCCAGCAACAAGGGGAAGATCCCAAATGGCTGGGATCCAGCAGGGATCCCCCTGGAGCAGGGAGATCCCTGGAGCAGGGAGATCCCCCTGCCGAGCAGGGAGCAGGTGGGATCTGCTGCAAGAGATCACTGTCCCCCAGCTGCGTGGCAGCACTGAGCAGATCGCTCTCCAGGCAGATCCCAAGTAGATCCCAAGGAGACGGGCTGGGATCCCGCAGAGATCCCTCTGAGCTCCACAGCAGCAGACTGGGCTGCTCCGGGACAGCAGCGCTGCCAGCCCGCGCACTGGCACCCAGCAGATCCCTCTCCAGCAGATCCCCTGGGGCAGAGCTGGGATCCAGCCGGGATCCCCCGCAGCTCTGCGGAGCAGGGAGCAGACAGGGCTGCCCCCAGACAGCGGCAGCGGGTCAGCCGAGCGGATCCCTCTCCAGGGATTCCGAGCAGATTCCCCAGGGCTGGGATCCAACAGGGATCACCCGAGCGGGCTGCTCCAAGGGAGGGGCGTCCGCGGTGCCAGCGCGGAGCAGATCCCCCCGGCCCCTGCCAAGCGGGGGGCACAGAAGGGCAGCCCAGGGAGCGGATCCCACCTCGGGATCCAGCAGGATCCCACCCCCCGCCTGACGCAGCGGCCAAGCCGGGTGTGCAGCGGGGATCCCGCCGGGATCTCCCCAGCGCCGGGACGGATCCCTCCGCGGGCAGATCCCAGGCTGGAGCCCCCGGGACTGGGACCCACCGGGGGGGACGCGCCAGCCCCAGCGGATCCCACGGGGGCGGGGGTGGCGGGGGTGTGCCCCCACCTCCCGGCCACCGCCCCCCCGAAGTTTGTCCCCGAGCGGCGCCATTTTAGCGGCGGGGAAAGTTTCGGGCGGGCCGCTGTCAGCTGTCACCGCCCCCCCCTCCCCCGGCTTCCCCCCCCGGTCGCCGCCGCCGCCGCCCCCGGTACCTTCGGGGCGGTGCCGCCGCCGCAGCCGCCGCCGCCGCCGGGCTCGGGAGGAGGAGGCGGCGGGGGGTCGCGGCGGCGGCGGCGGGCGGCGGGCAGCGGCACCGCGGGCGGGCGCGGGGGCTCCATGCGGGAAGCGGCGGCGGCCGCGGCCGGGCCCGGCGGGGGAGCGCGCTCCGCCGCGCGCGGCCCGGTGTCGGCGCCGGCCAGGCCACGCCCCCCGCGCCCTCCGCCATTGGTCAAGGCGCCCGGGTTGGAACGCGACCGCCGCTTTCTCCGCTTCTTATTGGCTCCGCCGCGCTGCCACTTTGCGCGCCGCGACACGCCCCCGCCCGGACACGCCCCCGGCCGGACACGCCCCCGCCGGCAGCGGCCATCTTCGCGCGCCCCGCCCTCCCGCCGGCCCGCGCGCTGCCCGCGGGGCCCCCCCAAAACCCGACCCCCCCCCCGCTCCATTCCCCGCCCCTTGAACCGGCCGCTCGGGCCCCCCCGTTAGTTTTGGGGCTCGGAGACTGGCGGGCGGGGTCCGTAAAGTCGCCTCCCCCCCGCCCCGCCAAAGTCGGGGCTCCCCGAAAGTTGCAGTGTCCCCCAAAAGTTCTGGTTTTATGATTATAGGGCGGAATTAAGGGTTCGCCCCGAAAGTACGGGCCTTCCGCGAGCTCGGAGGATCCCCCAAAACTCCTGCGACTCCTTCGAAGTCACGGGGTTGAAACTTACAACACTATAACTTGTGGGGTGCCCCCCAAGGTTGCGCCCCTCCCATAAGTTACGGGGCTTTCCAGAAGTCATGGGGGTTCTCCAGAAGCTGCACGGCCCCCTACAAAGTTATGCACCCCAAAAGCGATAGGGGTCCCCCCGAAGTTTTAGAAGTTATAGGGGTCCTCCCAAAGTTTTAGAAGTTATAGGGCTCCCCCACCAGCTATAGAGTTCCCCCGATAGTTACAGCGTCTTTCTTTGCGGGGGGAACAGCTGGAATTTTGGGGGCGGGAGAGCAGTTGTCAGCGGGAAAGGGATCCCCGGCCCCGCACGGGTTGGGTCAGTCCAGCCAAAAGCCACCAGGGTGGCAGGGCTGGGTGGGGGGACCGGGGAGTTCGGGGTACCGGGTGTTCTGGGTACCGGAGTGCCCGGGCTGCGCCCCCCATGCTCCGCTCCCCGCCCGCCCCGGGCCCCGCTGCTGTTTGCTTCACCGACCCGCAGCCCGAAGGCCGGGACAGAGTCCGTGCGGCTGGCTGGCTGTCCCCCCCGGCCTGTGCCCCCGGCTGCCCCGGGCTGGGGATTCCCGCGGTCCGGGCCCCGGGGGTGCTGGGGCCGGTGTCCCGGGATCCTTCGCCTGGGGGGGCTGATCCCCCCAGGAGTCCCGGGGCGCTCGGCCGCCCCTTGTCCGCTGCCCTCGGGGGTGGCTGGAGGTGCCACCTCCGCCCTGCACCGTGCCCGGGCACTTTCGTGAGCGTGAAAAAAAACCCGCAAACCGGGAAAGCCCCGACGTGCCCGGCCAGGGAGCGGGTGTCACCCCGGCACGGCCACCCGGGGTTCCCTCGCACCCTGCGCGGGGAGCAGCCGGGGCACCCGCGGGTCCCCAAATCTGCCCCGGCTGTGCCAGGACTGCTGGTGACCGCGGACCAGGAGCGGCCCCGGCGGCTGGCGGGGCCGCGGGGGAGGAGGAGCGCGGAGCCGCCTTCATCCCCACCCCGCAGCTCTGGCCCCGCGGTCCTGGAGGAGTTAATCACCGGCACCTCTTGCCCCCCCGGAGCGGTGAGAACCGGGACCCGGGCGGTGGCTCCGCCGGCCGCCCCCCGCTCCGGTTTAATCGTTAACGCCGGTCGAAGCGCTGAGCTGGCGGCTCCAGAGTTGTGCAACTGCCGCCAGCGTCGGCCGCCCCTCGCACACGGCTCCGGTGCCGCCTGCCCGACCCCTGCCCGGGCAGGGTGGCTCTGCAGGGTGACACCCCTGGGAGGTGCCCCTGTGGTACCTGGACACCCTGGCCGGGTGATGCTGCAGAGGGAGCCGGGGCCTTGCCCGTCCTGCCTGGCCCTCCTTGGTGTGAATTTTGGAGTTGTCCTCTGCAGGGACAGGAGTTGGACTCGGTGATTCTTTTGGGTCACTTCCAGCTCAGAACATTATGATTCTACGATTCCCGAGCTGCCTGCTGGGGGGTGCAGAGCTGCAGGGGGTGCAGGGCCATAAGGGGAGCAGGGCCAAATGGGGTGTGACACTACACAGGGTATGGGACTGTACGGGGGACAGAGCCACATGGGGTGCGGAGCCCTTTGGGTGCGGAGCCCTGTGCTGCGCGCAGCCATAGAGCGTGCAGAGCCATTCGGGTTGCAGAGCCATACGGGCTGTGGATCCCTATAGTCTGCAGCACCGTACAGCATGCAGCGTGGTGTACAGCACTGTGCAGCAGCATGCAGCGTGCCACACCATGCAGTGTGCAACACCATGCAGCATGCAATACATCATGCAGCACCGTGCAGCACCCTGCAGAGCGCAGCACCATACAGCGTGTGCTGGGCTTCTGCTCACTCCCCCTTGTGGGAATGGCCCCTTGCAGCACTGTCCTCGAACAGCTCTGTCCCCTCAAACAGCTCTGTCCCCTTGCAGCTCTGTCCCCTCGTGGCACCGTTCCCTTGCAGCACTGTCCCCTTGGAGAACCGTCCCCCATGGGCTCCCAGCCGGTGGGGAGGAGCGGAGACCCTGCAGCCTGGGGGGCCCAGCATCCGCTGTCCCAGGGACGAGGAGGGGTGCTCCCAGCCCTACCTGTTCCTCTTGCTCCAACACTGGGCCCAATCTTCCTGGCTGGATCACAAGACACCAAGTGATGCTCCGGGATGGATCCTTCGTTCACCACACAGTTTCTGAGCCTTCAGCCAGGGCTCTGGGCACATTTTCCATCGCCTCGAGGACTGGGCAGTTTTCTCCTATTTAAATGTGAGTCCGGCTCTGCTGAGCCCTGCGGGCAGCACAGGAACCACAGGCAAGCGGGCAGCCCTGCACACAGCACTTTTCTGCTGCTGTTGGGTCAGGTTTGGGAGATGCTTTGGCCACCCCCAGCTCAGTGATAGCAGAAGCGTCCCTGGCACGGGGGCAGCCTCGTGGTGTGCCAAGTCTGCCTTTCCACATGGAAAGCAGCACAGTGGTACCCAAATCCCAACCCCACAGGCAGCGTAGGGCCATCTTGCCCCAGGAATGACGCAGCTTTGGTCCCACAAGGACACGATGATCCTGCACGGGGCCAGAGCAGCCCCAAGGCAGCTCCCCAGGGATGCGGGTGGTGCGGGAGGGACCCAGCCCCCGGGAGCCGCGGGATGGGGTGATGGAGATGGGGAGCAGGGGAAGGATGCGGCCAGGGCAGAGCGAGGGGAGCAGGAGGAGTGCGGCAGCATGGGGACCAGCGGCCCCACAACATCGTCTATCGGGGCCCTTATCTGGCAGGGGGATGGGAGCAGTTGCCGGGGCTGCTCCTCTATCTTGAGCGGCTGTGGTTTGGTATCGAGCGTGGGGCTGACGAAGCGGCACGAGCGCCTGAGCTGCCTCCCAGCTTTAACGTCTTCAGCCTGCAGTGGGTTTTGCTGAGCACCTTGTTTTTGTTTTTAATCTCTTTGCCTGCGTCGATGGAGGGGCAAAGCTGCCAAAGGAAGGCACGTGGCTTCCTGCCTGCCTGCCGCATGGCCCAGCCAGCTCCGGCAAGCACCAGGGCACCGTGAGGCCAAGCAGCTTCAGCCAGACCCATGGGAAGCGGCTGTGCTGCACCCCGAGGGGCTGCACTGAAACCAGGACCACCCACAGCACAGCACCCACCAGCCTGCGCCTTCACATCTCACCCCCAGGTGCATTGCCCGGGGGCCACCGAGCATCCCTCAGGGCAGGGATGACAAACTCTTAGTGGAGAGACGAGGAAAGTCTGAGTCTCCCCAGGGTCTGAAGGCTCTGGGTGCACATCCAGCTCTCCCGAGTGTTTTCGGCACCCGTTAAGGCTGCAGCACCCCTGGGAGCGACATGGAGGGGAGCAAGCAGCAAGTGCCGTGCAAATGCTCCCCAGCTCTGACTCTGCGCAGAGTCCCAGAGTGAGTCACGGCTCCGGGATGGGCCACCCCATTTTGGCTGCTCTTGCTGGTTGCACGTCCCCAACTCCGAGGTGCAAAACCATCCGTGCAGGCGAGTGCAACCACTCACAGTTCCGCTGCACCCAGAACCGCTCTCCCAGCACTGCTGCCTTGCAGCAGCAGCACCTGCCACCAGAACCGGGGGGTTAGATCTAGTTTAAGAGAGTTTTCTCCTGACAAGGATAATAACCCCCTCTCAGCCTTTTAATGGTGTTTGGGAGATGGCTGCTCACAGAGGCACCCTTGCATGTGTCCCAAAGGTGGGAGGGGGTAATGGGGGCGGGAGCTGCCCCGCACCAAGACACAGGGCTGGTCCCTGGTCCCCATCACCAGGGACATTTAGTGATGGGAGCAAAGCTGCTCGAGGCTTTTAGGGGCTGGACGGGGCCCAGCTCTCCCCCAGGCAGAGGGAGGAGGATGGAGACTCTTGCTCATGGCATAAACCTGCTGAGAGGGACCTGCCCACAGCCCTGCCACCACTACCCCAAAACAGAACCAGTCCCAACCCTGTTCCCATCCCAGGGGCAGTACCAGTCCTGTCCCTCTGGGCTCCTGTGTGGCACCAGCACCCAAAACCTGCCCGTCTCGGGGCATCCCAGTGTGAACGCGCTGGCACTGGGGATGGGACGAGGACACTTAAAGAAAAGTAACACAAAATATATACAAAAAGCACTTCCAGGGACACAGCCACCCCAACGGGCACTGGGCTTGTGTGTACCTGGCCCTGGGGGCTCAACCTCTGGGAAAGCCGGTGGGGCAGGACCACCCCAGCGCATGGACCCCGCTCGGGGGGATGCTGTAGTTCAGTGACATAAACCTCAGTGGGACCCCCTGGGACACAGACCCCGCTCCAGGGGATGCTATAGGTTGGTGATATAGACCTCCAGCCCATTGGCCGCTGTCCTGGTGGACGCTCGCCGGGACTCCCCCGCCCAAATGTCACCGACGGTTTCGTACAGGTTCTCGGGGGTGCAGGGCTTCCCTGGCTTGTCCCGTTTTGCTGCCTTCTTCCAGTTAATGTCCACGGCCTCGTAGTCTGGGTCGGGGCCGCGGCCCTGAGCAGTCCAGGCTCTGTCGCTGATGGACTCGTAGCAGGGGTCTGGGGGGGCTGCCAGGGACCAGCACCCACCCGGAGCACCCTCCTCCCGCTGCGGGGGCGGCCGCCCAGCCCCCATGTCCCTTGCAGCCCTCGGGGACAACGGGGGGACCTGGGTTTTCTTCTTGGTGGCTTTGCACACTGTCGAGTACATGTCTTCCAGCTGCAAAAGGAAGGTTGGGGATCAGGGACAATCCTTGCCCACTGTGGGGTATCCCCATGCCCGTTCGCCCCCTGGCTTCCCACAGCCACCGGCAGGGTCTCAGCAGTGGATTTTCCACTGGGGATCCCACTTTTTGCGTGACTCAGTGAGCCTTTTGCAGCGCACAGAGACGAGCACCATGGGTATCACCTGCCCTTGGGGTCTCACCTCCATCCTGGCCCCCAAAAGCTCATCTGGAAATGCAGCAGCCTGATTTACACCCTGCTCTGAACATGGACATCCCGTGGCCCCGCATTGTCCCATCCAGCGATTGCAGCACCGGCGCCATGCCTACCCGTGCCCCCCCAGAGCCCTACCTTTGCCCGGGGGGCATCGCCCGTGCCGCCCCAGTACCGGGGGGCTGTGGGGGACCCCGCCACGGCCCCATCCTGCTCCTCCGCGGGCACCGTCTTCTTCACCTTGCGGACACAGGCGTAATCGGCCGCCCCACGCCCGGCACGTGGATGGGATCCCTGGGTGCTGGTGGGCACGGGGGGCAGCGGGGCATCCTCCCCCCCCACCGCCAGGCACTCGTACATGGTGTCAGGCACCGGCTTCCGCAGCGGGGTGAAGAGCAGGTTGGAGTAAGTCTGGTCAGGGGCCGGGGAGGTGACCGGGGACTCGGGGATGGGGATCTGGGGCAGCTCGCGATGCAGGAGGACGCTGACGCCAGAGCTGTGCCGGGAGCCGGTGGCCGGGGGGACCGTGGGACAGGGGAAATCCAGGCTGGCCGGCCGCTGGGCTGCGGGGAGACGGGGGGACATGGGGGATGCAGCAAGGACCAGCCCTGCGCTGGCAGCGCAGCACGGGTGTGCACGCTGGGATGCGCTCACCGGGCCATGTGGGGACTGCAGGCACCCGCCAAGGGTCACCGGTCCCCACCGGTCCCCACCAGCCCCCCCAGCTCCTTGGCCACTCACCGTCGTCCCTGCCCTTCACCCGGTACAGCTCGTGCAGCTTTGTGTCCGACTTGCTGAGCGAGCGCAGTTGCGTCTGCCTGAGCAGGGACTGCGACGGGGGAACGAGCATCCTCAGCATTGCTGCCGGGAGCTCCCCAGCTGACCCTGCTCCCCCAGCAGGCACTTACCTCGTCCACCAGCTTCACCCCGTCCGGAGGGACCTTCTTCTTCCTGCCCTTGCTGTGGGGAGAAGCGGAGCTGAGCCAAGCTGGGGAACAGACACCCCAGGACCCCAAAGTGGCCACGATAGGCATCGTCATGTGCCCCTCACCAGAGCAGCAGCACCCCCAAACCCACCACCCTGCTCCTTTGCCAGCCCTGCAGGAGAGTGGGGGGCTCTCAGCTGCATGAGCTGTGCCAGACACTGCTGGCATTGCCCCGGCATCACCTCTGGCATCCCCATCACTCCCACAGCTGCCCCTGTGAGGCCACGTCCCTGTCCCCAGCTGGGTCCGGCTCCTTTGGGCACAGGGGGGTGCCGGGGGCGGCTCGGGGGTGCAGGTCAGCCCAGGCAGGGTTGTGTTGGGGCTGCAGCTGGAGGTTCGGGGCGAGCAGACCAGCAGATCCCAGCGGTCCCAGCTCAGGACGGGCACACGCGGGGTCTCCCTGTGCAGCCCCTCAATGCCACTGAGGGTCCCCAGTGCCGGGAGGGGAAGCAGAGGGGCAGTGGGCGGCACATACCGTCTGCAGGCAGCACACAGGGTGCCCAGGTAGACCAGGAGGCCAAGCAGGGCCAGGGCAGTGCCGGCGGGGAGGAGGGGGCTCCGTGCCAGCCCCCCACCCCCAGCCATGGGGGAGCTGTGTCCAACACCGCCGCGGGACCGAGCTCTGCAGAGAGAAAACAGGAGTGGGGGTGCAGCCGAGGGCTGCTGGGCTCACCACAGCACGAGCTGGTGCTCCTTGGTCCCCAGGGCTTGCTGGGACCCCCACAGCGCAGTCCCCAGGCAGGGGGTCTCTCTGGATGCTCTGGGGGGGCGTCCCATTTTCTGGCCACCGCTGCCCTCCCCGGGGTCACTGTGACACCTCTGCAGCTCTGCCCCACAGCAGGTGCTCTGCCACCCCCCGGGGAGAAATTCCCATTTTTGGTTCCTTTAGAAAAAAAGAAACAACCCAGCAGGACTCACGCTCTCAAGCTGAAACTGAGATGTTGAAAAGAAGATGCCCCAGGGACCCCGAAAACCATCTGGAGGCACCCCAAAAGTGCCAGTGTGCTTTCTGGGGACACCAGGACACTGTCCTAGGGTGCGGGACGGGGGTGGCACTGCTCCCCAGCACCGGCGGTGGGGTGGCCCAGATTGGATGGGCAAACAGATGACTCAGCTTCCCGGAAACAGGGCGAGCTTCAGCCTCGCAGCCGCCCCCCCTCCCTCCTCCTCCTCGCACCCCAGGCTCCGCACCCTGCACCAGAACACGGTCCTGCCGAGGGTCTCGCCCTCTCCCCCTCTGAGCCCCGCGGGTTTGGCCCCGTCCCCTGTGCCGTGAGACCCGTGGAGTCACCGGGGAGAAAATCCCGGGTGGGAGCGACGGCAATGCCGGTGTCACCACTGTCCCTGTTTGCACAGTGATGTCCTGGGGGCTGAGCCCAGCCCTGCAAACCCCACCGCTGTAATTTCTGCTCTCGCAGGAACCCGGGTCGCTCCCGGCAGCGTCCCGGCACAATCCAGGATCACAACCAAGCACCAGCTCTGCCAGCACAACCCCGGTCCTGCCGCCACTCAGTGCTGTGACAAAGAGCAAAAAATGTCTGACTTTTCAACTGCTTTCCTCTGCCTAAAGAAAAGCCATGCCTTGCCCAAAGCCAGCCCTCTACCTGTGCCTTATTCAGGGAAAAAGGTCCTTCCCTGCAAATGGCAGCCACAGCAAGGCCAGAGCAAGCAGCGCGGAGGCTCCAAGGTGCCGGGGAGCCCGACATGAAGAGATGACGCTCCCAGCCCGTCAGCATCCCACACCTTTCCCAGGGGGGCTCTGGTGACACCCCACCCCATCATCCCTGTGCCAGCTCAGCCCTCAGCGTGCTGCAAATCCAGAGCAAATCCCGGCCACACTTCGCCTGCACCAGTGTCAAGATGGTGGCTGCTGCTCCCAGCTCCGTGCGCGCCCTGCTCCCCAAAAAGGCTGGTGTGCTACTGGAGATCTGCGCTAGCGCCTGGAAAACGCCGGGGCCAAAGGGGGATGGAGGCTGGTCCCAGCCCCGGGGACAAGCTGAAGAAGCCGCGGTAACTGATGCAGACAGGGCTGGCAGCAGAGTTCCAAGGCAGGACAGGGCTGGCACTGGCACCCCGTGGCACCGAGCGCCGCTTACTCACCTGCTCATATCTCTTAGTCCAGACGACAAAGATGAGCTGAGCTCTGGCGAGGAGCCGCCCTGCCCTGCTGAGCCTCGGGTGCTACAGCAGCCCCGGGGCGAGCGGGGGGTCTGTGCGCATCGGGGGACCCGGCTCGCTCCCCTGCACCCCACTGCAGCAGCTTTGGCGCCTCTTTCCCCAATAACCAGCAAGCCTGTGCCCACTTGTCGCACCTTTTTATCCGAGAACTTCCCACAGCTTTGGAAACTTCCCTGACTGAAGCCTGAACCCCCAGAGAGCAATTATTTCAACATGGAAAGTGAGACAGAGAGGTTGTAGGGACTAACCGGGCTGGACAGACTGGCTGAGATCAGAGCTGGGAAGGGAAGGCTGTTTCCTCTCCAAAGATGTTTTAATTAGACAACAACTGCTTTTCTGTCTGAGCACACATTAATTACACAGATTACCTGCAACACGGGCTGTTGCTTTAGCTGGTCCTCGCCGAACTCGTTCAGCTCATTAGCGCGATGGGATCGCGGGGTGCAGAGGTGGCTGTTCGGGGCAGAACCGAGCAGCTCGGGGGTTCGGCAGACAGAATTCTGACGAGGTGTGACAGCTGCGAGCCGGCGTTACGTCGGAATCAAAGTGCGAGCTTTCAGCGCACCGAGGCAGGAGCACACGGGGCAGCTCATCCCACAGCGGGTGGATTTTCCACACCTGAATTTTTAAGATTGAAGAATGGAGAGACTTCTCTATCAATATATAGAAATTCTTCTGACCTACTTTCATGAAGCAGGTCAGAGGCTGCTCCTGGGTTTTTGACGTGTACGAATTCTTGGTGCAGCTCTGTTGGGCTCAGCAGCTGCTGGGAGAAGCCACTTTGAGGACATGTTGATCCTCCCAGAATTACAAATTTGAGAGGAAAACCCAGCACCTGAAGCCACTCAGGCAGGACCGAGCTGTCTGCAAGGAAAAGTGTCCAACACACCTTCTGACGGGTACACCTGAATTTCCTGCCAATAGAGTCATCGATCTGCTGGCCCTGGGGTTCTTCTCTGGGGCAGGAGACTCGGGAGGCGGCATTTTGTAACGTGTCGCCCCACAAACCAAGGCAGCTTTGAAGATGACAGTGTGTGACACCCACAGCCCCAGGAGGGTACAACTCCCCGTCGCGGCACCCAGCACAGGCGCGACAAACGCAGCTGGTTTGTTACTCCAGGACACGGGAGTGTTTTGTGACTCCTACAAAAGGCACAAGTTTCTCAGCTGGGTTTGACAAAAACAAGATTAAATCCAGTGTAAAATGGAGCGCTGCTGCTAGCGCCTGGGCCCTGATTCATCTACCCAGATAAAACCACACACAGAGAAGAGTCTGTGAAACTACTAAAAGTGTATTTGCAAGAAACCAGCACAGGCATCTCAAGCTGATTTCCACCAGTGATTGTGAGCACGGCTGCAGCAAACACAGCTCGGGTACCCTGGGGAGTTGTACCAAAAGAAGTGCCAAGAAGCAGAAGTGGATCTTTTTTTTTTCTTTTCAAAGTGATGAAAAGCGAAAGCCCCATAACAGGCAGTTAAGAGCACTGAATCTGCCCCACACCATGGGATGCAATTAGTAAATTTTAAGACTATTTCAAACATGGAGCAGGCACAAGATCTCACCCACTTGACTCACATTTCTACAGCAGGAGAGAGAGATTTCATCGCCAAACTCCTTGGGAGGCGTTTCATTTAGAAAGGACCAACTGTGTTTCTGAACACCAGACCCAAACGTCACAAAAGTTGGACACGCGCTTCTAATGACAGTCCTGATGACCACTCGTATGCTAGACTGGTTTCTGAGAAAATATAATTTTAAAGCCTTAAGGTGAGGGACCCACCTGTTCACACCGTGTGGCTTTGGTTGAGGCTGACATCGTTTCAGCATTTTTTTTTCTTCCTGCCCTTCCACGATTGCTGGCAATGCACTCGCTGGGGCAGAGAAATGCCCTTGTCAGCAGAAAAAGAGCTTTTCAGCAGAGCCCATCAGCCGCAGGACGGTGGCCCAGCGGGACCCCGGTGCTGCCGGGACGGGCAGCCAGGTTCCAAAGCCGAGGATGGGGGGATTAAGAAGATGCACGTTTTCTCCACAATCACCTGCCTACCATAGTGGGTTTCTTACCACAAATTCAGCACTTTTACATCATTTCGGGTTTACAGAAGACAGCGTTTCAACGGCCACGCTCTCTCAAGCCTCCTCACCTGCAGCCAGGAGTGCTGCAGTTCCCCAAGGGCTGTTCCACATGCAAACAAAAAATCTACTCCCCCTCCCACAAGACAACTGGAAATCTTTCTGTTGAAAAAACAACGCTCCGCACCTCTGAACTCAGCAATTCATTCACCAGGAAAGTAACCAGTTCCCACTCAGCCTCTAGATGCAAGCCACGGGTCCCCAGCAGCATTGCCAGGATCAAGCACCTTTTCTTCGTTTTTCAGCCCAGATGCTTCCAGAGCGACAAAGCATTAAACGGCACAGATCTGGTGGCCAACGTTTAACGTGGCCGATGCTTCCCCACCACAGCGCAGGAATCCTGCCTGTCCAGCCGCAACAGCATCTCCAACAATGCTGCCATTTCTATATAGATCCAGGGGTTTAAAGTATTTTTTCATCCCCTGGTTTAGTTGCAGACACCCAAGTTTCCCACCACCACTTACTTTGCAGAAGCTCAAAAGCTGATGAGCACAAAGAAGAGGAACCCAATCATGCTCTCTTCCTTGCCAGCCAACCTGGAGAACTCCGTTGCCTTTACCCTGCAGAGCGATTCCTCATCAGGAGTTCCCAAACATTTCAAACATCCTGATCTGAGCTCTCCCACTCCTCTTCAGCAGAGGGCTCCGAGCAGCCGCTGTGCAGCGCACACCACAGCTCGTTTCCTGCAGAGGTGGTTGCTGCACCCAGCACATCTGGGTTCCTCCCCGTCTGGGGTGCTGCCGCTGCCTCTGCGGCACCCGGCCCGCCAGAGCGGCCTCCGCTGCGCTCTGCTCCCCGCCCGGCTGGTTTTAGTGCTGGTTCTCTGCCCACGGGGGATATAAAGGAAGAACGGGTTGCCACATACCATCATTACCTTGCAAATGAACAACACCTTACAAGGAGGGAGGGAAAAAATAAAACCCAGCTTTATTCACCAGGGATGTGAACTGTCCTGGGTGGGAGGCAGGAGCCATTCAGATCAGGGTCTGACAAGTGAGGCTGTGGAAATCCCAAGGAAGGGTCAATATATGACTTTGCCAAGGCACAGGGCTAATACACCCAATTCTTACAGAGACAACGATGTTAAACAGTGTCAGAGCACAAAACAAACCAAGGCAGCGAGCGCCTGTGCTGAGCTGGGCACACGAATCCTCGTCAGCACTCGAGTGTGGGGAACACATCGTCACCTGCACGGGAAGGATGCTGAGCAGCCGCTGGTAAACCCTCCAGTTAAGCCCAGTGTGTGGAGAACACAAATTAGAACAATTAAGATAGTGCAGTTAATTTAGCTACGACCCAATGGATGCTGAAGCGCTTGAGGCAGCTCACAGCACCTCTCACATCCACACTGAACCACAGGGGCTTTCCAGGACTCACTCCAACAGCTTTCCTGCAGACGTTCATCTTGTTCACTTTTCCTGTCGCTCTGAGTTTTTTAGGTGTGTCTGCAGCCATGCGTAATCCCACATGACATGAACAACTCTGATCGTATCTCCTTTCATCTCCTCTGGTGAGTTTGGCAGCCTGACCCTTCGAGGAGATGCAGCCCAGGCCAATGGCTTTAGAAGTTTCTTACGAACAGATTAAAAAAAAAAAAGGTGGCACCAAAGGAGCAAAACTTCATCAGAAAAATGACTCATAGAATAAAAGGAAATTGATTTCTTAGATAAAGAAAAATATGTGTCCTTAGATACTGGCATGAAATTGCAAACGATTTTTTTTTTTTAAAAAAGTACTTACAACGCACAAGTCCAACCAGAACCAGAGTCTGATGAAACCACCATCTCCTCTGGGGCAAGGACTGGCTGCCACCAACGCAGAATTTACCCTCGGGGAGAAGCCATCTCTCCTGGCCAAGGACTGTCCCACTGCAGGGAAGGGCACTCGCTGCTGCCAGCAGAGCCTGGAGCTCTGCAGTGGGGGCTGCACACACAGACCCCATCTCTGTGCCCATCAGGGGCAACTCTTGACCTGCATCTGTGTCCCGAGGATTTTTAATCAAAGCACCTGTGTTCAGTGAGCCACCCAGGGCAGAAAAACTCACACAACAATGACAAAAATCACCAGGTTCCCTGTGCGGTTGTTCCTGGCCAGGACGTTTGGGAATATGCTACTTTGCTTATTCCCCCAGCTTTGGCACTTGCAGAATCACACAGCTTCCCATACCAATGAGCTGGGCTGCAGCACATCCTGGGGATGCTCTGACAGTCAAAGTGATGAAATTGGATGCTTGAGGCCACTCGTACCCACCTCCATGCTGCCCGTTTTCTGTCTATTCTAGGGCTACAAGGAACCGCTCCCCCAAAAAATGGAGTTCTCAGATAAAACCCACAGCAAAAACCAGAAGGCAGAGAGCAGCTGAGGCAATTTGCCTTCGTTGTTTTTACCCAGCACAAGCCTCTTCTGCTTCGTTGAGGTGTGCTGGGGACTCTGCCTCGCCTGCAATGGCAGTTGGTGGCAAACACAAGCCACAGGTGCCGGCAGGATGTGGGGCGCTAGGAGCCCCCCCAGCTGGTTCGTACCACCAGTGGTACCACCCGAGTAGCTACGTGCTCGGGATGGAGGTGCCACAGCAGCGGTAACGGAGGGAAGAAGTGTGCGAGAGAGCAGAGAATCCTATTTCTTGGAGCTGGTCCTTCCACAAGGCCCAGGCTCACTGAACACTTTGAGGCTGGGTGGCTGTGTGCTCCTCCCCGCAGAGCTCAGAACCATCTGGTTTTAGAAACTGCTGCTTTTCAGCCCAGTTTTCAGGCTGGGCAGCCTGAAGCACCCAGAGGAGCAGGATGGCTCAGCCAGGCTCCAAGGCCACAGCTACAAGGACCATCCCTGTGGTCAAACACTTTCCTCAGAGATCAGAACTCTGTCATCTTCTTGTGCGTGTCAGCTTTCTCCTGCTCTCGCTGCAGACTGGCCTCCTGTGCCTGCAGCTGCCCCAGCTGCTTGTGTGCGTTCGCCAGCTTCTCCTCCAGCCGAGCTGCAGCAACACTGTGCCTGGAAGCAAAAAAGCATCACAGCAACGTCACTCTGCGTGATTGAGATCAAAGGCTTGTGAGCATCTCAGGAAGGTTTGCCCTTTCCTGTGGGATCAGCGCAAGTGACCTGCTGAAAGCCAGGAGGAACCTGATGCTTAGCACAACCTGGGCTAGAAAACGCCCTGGTGGCATGCTTGACAGCAGTGCTGCAGAGACAGGCACGAGAAGGGTTCCAGAACCTTCCCTCAGAGAGCTCCTCTCTTTGCCATAGCCTCAACTCCAGTCAACGGACCCCAGATATGTCAGCCAGGGCGCACGCTGGTCTGCAGCATGCGCTAAAGTCTCTCTCCTTCCTCCCCTTTCTGCCTCATCCAGATATGTTCCAATTGTTCCTCCTCCACCTGATTTCAAGCCCATCCCCTCCCAGCAGCTCATCCTGCAGCCCCCAAAGAGAATGTTTTCCTACCGTCCGAAGTTGCGCTCCAGGGCCTGCTGGATCCCTATGATATCCCTCTGCGTTTGTTCAATCTTCTCTGCTGTCTGGAGGAGGCGGACGCTCAGGGCCTTCCTGCTGCTCTTGCTGGCGCGGTAAATCTCTTTGCTGCTTCTCGCGGGCAGTGCTGTCCCTCCAGCCTTCTCCCCAGCACTCTTCCCTTGCAGTTTCTCATTCAAAAAGTCAAACACATTGCGGGGAGGCTTGCGGCTGCCCGCAGGGGACCGTCCAGAGCCGTTTCCCTTTGCTCGGCATTTCCCCAATTTGCCTGGGTCCAGCTTCCCCAGTTTCTTCTTCTGCAGCACCTCAGCACACTGGTCGAGGGATTTCCCTCGAGGAAGCACCACAGCCTGTACTGGCTCCACTCGGCCATCGCAATTCTTCCCTAACCCTGAGGAGAGACACCACACAATTACTGCAAGCGAGGATATCCCTTCTGGAGTCACCTCCCACCACAAGCTCACACTGACAGTCACAACCTCAGAACAAAACGGCTTTTGAGGTACAAAAAGCCATAACCACCACCCCAGTCGAGGGGAGCAGCAGAGGCCCCAGCATGGTGGATGCGGGTGCTGGGACAGGAACCTTCCAGAGCAGAAGATCCAGGATAAAAAGCCTGAGGCCATCTGTCAGGCCGGTTTCTGTGAAACCAGGCTCAGCCTCACGTTCTCAGCTTCTCAAGCCAGGTTCTTCTTAAAACTGGTTTGGTTCCTCTGGGAGAACCCAAGACAAACGCAGTTGGCCTCCCACAGCCCCCAAGGCTCTGTACAACTTGAGCAGCAAGCAGCTGGTTCAGCAGGCTTTGAAGTCTGTGTCTAGAGCCAGGAGATGCTTTAACACAGACATCAGAAGCTTCAGAGATCAGTTCCCTTCTACCTGAAACCTTTGAACACCTCAAAAGAGAGTTCTCATGGCTTTAATCATGAACTTGACCATGGTCCAAATGCCTCCAGTACTACCAGACAGGGGCTGGTGCACACATATGCCCGTACTTCGATTAAACAGCTATTCCTTTATAGAATCATTTTGGTTGTAAGAGACCCTCAAGATCAAGTCCAACCATAAACCTTTGCTCCTTCTATCAGTTCCAGGCAGGTGGAGCCTTATCCACACAGCTCGAGCCTTACCGAACAGGCTCTTCAGCAAATAAAAGGTTTAGCTTCATCCAAAAATCTCCATTTTCTTAACTAGCTGCAGGGTCCATCACCAGATGGAGGTGACGAGGCAGCCAGGCCCTCACACCACCAGGTCACCTTCTCCTCTTACCTTTCCCAAACTCGTATCCCATCCGAACGAGGAGTTTGGAGCCAATACCGCGAGTATGGGCTTCCCAGCCCCCAAAAGAAGAGCTGCACGCAGGGGTCCATTCCCCGTTCTCTGGAACTCCCGAATCTATCACTGTGGCACAGAAGAGAAGAAACAGTGAAACACAGAAACAAAGCTGCTACATAAAAAACCTTCATCTGGGGCACTCACACAGCATGAAAACCCCACACGAAGCAGAACAATATGTGTCCCCCACCCTTCAGCAGTTCCTCCGGCCTTCCTTGGTTCCATTGTGCTGTCACCTTTTACGAAGGCTGCACAGTGAGTTACTTAAATGAGAGATTTCCCTTGATTTAACGCACATTCCACTTCCTAGTTCCAGGCAGAATCATCCAGAAGTTTTTACGGTTCCTTTCCTTTCTTCTCAGATGGTCACACAGACTGACATGTGTCATCAGTGTAAAGTCTGGCACTGTGGCATGTAGGATTTAATCTGTGCCTCCAGCTCACGTCTCTGGTATGAGGCTCCTCTAGGCCACTATACTGATTTTGTGTTATTAGAATCCGATGATCTCTATCAGGTTAATTTAAAGAGCTCTAGGACACAACTTTGTCCCTGTGACGTAACTGTGGCACTAGCACAGGGACAGTGTTGTCTGTGTCACCTCAGAGAAGTCACCGGGGCTCGCTCTCTGTCACCTTTCAGTAGTAAAACAGGGCACGGTGGTTCCTGTGACCCCATCAAGGCCCAAACACTCACAGTTCCTGGGGTCTCGCAGTCTTGTGAAGCTACATGGAGCTCCTGGAGATGCGGAAATCTCCCAACTCACTCATTAGCTCAGCCAGTCACATAAGAGCAAGCCTCAGAGCTCGGAACTTGACTCTAAAACATCACACCCTCTTCTTTCTTGTCTTGGGCATTCCCATGGAATCCTCCAACCTTCGTTAGCCCAGTAATTTGCATAAAACAAATATTTTAGTTTGCAACTGCAACACAAGAGCTAATTACCATTCTCTTTCAGGAAGACACACAGAGCTGAGCTGCTCTTCAATTGGGGTGAGACACTCACAGTGAAAGCTCCAGGAGGGCAAGTCAGTCAGTCCCAGACCTGGATCACAAGTCGCGTTCGCTCACACCGTCCCCACTCTCACCTTTAGCGTAACCTGAATCATCGATGTTGTCCTCGTCAGACTCAGCAGATGAGGCACCGTCGTCGCTGCGCAGCGGGGGAATGACGCTGTCTCCTTCCACCACAGCTTCCTTGAGCAGCAGGGAATCAAACTTCACCGTGTAGTAACCGCTGTCGATGTCTATGGAAAGACAAGCGAGGACGAGAGCTCCAGTAAGGTTCCAGTATGCAACCGGCCAAGGGCTTTCTAAAGCAGTTTGCTCCAGTGGAATGACAGGGGAGAGGGGAAAGGCCCAAGGAACGTGTTTTAAAAGTTCTGGTTCTATTTTGTGCTTTAGACTTCTGTCTGGGAGGGAGATGCACCCACTGCAATGAAAACCTATTCCCACAATGCCTGTGTTGACACTTAAAGGTTGATTTCTAAAAATGAAGTAAGATGGGATTAAAGAGAAGTTAAGACTTGCTCCTCTCTGACCTAAGAATAGTCAAAGAAAGACGGAAGGAGAGACTAAACCCTCACTCCCTCCAGGATACAGGGAAGGCTGCGCCAGCAGCCACCTCCCCAGCTTTTGTTTAAAAAAGAGAAGATTATTGCGATTCTAACCTAATATGTACGTGAATTCCTGCAATACCTGCCTCTTCCCTGCCAGTGCAGTTGATGTTGTCATTTCCTTTCCATGTTCCTGCTCTTCCATCTCATTTTTGTCAAACACTCTCCTGTTTCCCAGCCTATTCTCTTTGCAAGCCCAAGAAAAATCAGAGCGTTTTCTCAGCTACATCAAGATTTTCAGTTTAGGGATGCAGGTACACAGTCAACGTTTTTCCATTGTTAACCAAAAATAGTTGAGCTTTATATTCACTTCATCGTCCTCCCAGAATCCCGCAAAGCGCGCTCAGGCACGACTCACCGGTTATTTTTGCCGTGTACCAGATCCCATCGCTGTGTTTGGCCAGGCAGGCTGAGCCCACGCCCAGCGCGCTCAGGTCGGGCTCCTGGAATGGCTGAAGTTCCTCCACAGCGACCACCTGGCCATGCGAAAACCTGCCAGGGGAGGTGGGAGAGGAATTATCTCCTTTAAATAAAAGGTTTTAAATAAAAACTCTTCTCTCCTTAAAGGAAATGCAAATGAGTTGTCAGTGGTGGTGAATCTTCACCAGTAATTACGGAAGTTTTACGATGTTTCCATCACACAAGTTATTCATTTTTCATCTTAAACATATTAGTTAAAGCATATCACAAAGTATGCATCCCACCACAGAAAATTAAGCTTTCCTTGCCAGTGACACATCCAGTAAAAAGTCTCACAGATCCTTTGAGATAAACCAGATTGCACAGACATGCAGGTCCCTGGTCCAGCCTCCTTCTGCAAGCGAAACCACCTTCAAAGGCTGATCCAGTTGCTCAAGGGCTTTATCGAATGAAGTTCTAAAGATCTTCAAAGATGGAGACTCTACAACCTCTGTGCAACCGGAATGTGTGCGCTATTGACAGAGGAGCTTTGGTGGTTTATTTTAAAATAGTAATTAATTTAGTAACCTCTGTAACTTTCCCCATGGGTTTTTCCATTTCATCTACCGAAAACAACCAAACCACTGCCACCGCTTACCATAACATGTTCTAAAAACATAAATAAACCTGCAAAATTTCATTTAGTACAAAAGCCAAACATGGCACTTTCAGAGGAGCTTTATCCCTTTGAACAACGAGGCCTTTAGCTATAGGACAGCCACGAGACCCCTCCCGCCCTTGTTTCTTTTTTACCGACAGTTCTCTTTAAATCTGCACTTGTCATCCAGGAAGAAAGGACACGGCTTGAGAGACTTGTGAGTGGGGTAGAGATACAGCACCCGGACCCCTGTGCTGCCGTCCTCCAGCTCCTCCATCCCCACGATCATGGCGTTATGGTACTCCAGGGTCCCCCACGAACTGTAGTAAGGGGCTTTCACCTTCATCCCACTCAGTTCCTCCTCCTCCTCCTCTCTGTAAGGCTCCTCCTCCTCCTCTTCATTGTACTTTGATTCACATTTGTCATCAGTTTCATCATCATCTTTTTTAGATATCGCATCGTTATTAGCTGAAGGTTTCTCGTCAGTTCCTAGCTCGGCAATCGCTTCCTTAAAAGCCGCATATTCCTCATCTTGGGCAGAACTGTCTGGGGTGGTGCCCGGCTCCAGACCTGCTGGGGAGGAGGAGGCATTTGGATTTAAAGTAGCCAGCAGTTTGCTCTTTTTAACAGACACCAGGCTGGATTCGGTCAGTTCTATCAGCTGCTTTAAATCCTCCTGCAACTGAATCAAGTCCGACTGCTGCGAGGGGTCCAGGCCAGCCCCCAGCGCCAGCTCCACCTGCTGCAGCTGCGCGTTGTAGGTCTGGATGGCGGCTTCCAGACTCTCTTCATCCATCATCGGCAAAACAAAGGGCTGTTCAACTGCGTCCTGCCCGGGAACTCAGAACGCAAAGTGTTTACTTAAGACAAGCAACTTTTTGGACAACAAGCCCTTGTCCGCAGGAGCCACCACGTACCCCGCCGTCCCGCCACTTCCCTCGGGAGGGACCAGGCGATGGTCCTGCAGCGAACAGGCGGCGAAAGGCGATGGGAGAGGCCGAGGAGAGGCCGGGCCCTGCCCTGCCCTGCCCGCCCCCGCCACGGTGCCCGCTCGAACGCACCGGGCGTATGCACGGCGCCGCTCCTCTCGCAGCCCGGGCACTCACGGCGCGGTCCTTCCACTTCGAGGCCGGCAGTGACCTCTGTGACCTCCCTGCCCGTCCCTGCCTCGGCCACCCCGCTCACCCCTCAGCTCCCCCTGCTCTACTGTGCCGCCGCCATGACACCCCAACAACTTCCGGCCTCCCGCACTCCCGCTTCCGCCTTCTCCAGCCAACGCGTTACGCTACTTCAGCAGCGAGATTCCCATCTCCTACTGCGCCTGCGCAGGCGGGTGTCTCCTGGCGCTGAGCATTCTGGGACTTGTAGTCCACCGGGCCCTGCCCGCGCCGCCTCCGCGGCGGCGCCGGAACTACGTTTCCCAGAGCGCCGCGCGAGGGATGGGCCGGCGGCCGGTGCGGCCGGGGAGCGGCGAGGCGCTGGGTGACGGGAGGTGTCTCCAGTTCCTGGTGAGGGGCTGTGGGTTGCGGGCTCTGTCCGCCGCTTTCCGCGCTCGGAGGACGGCAGGGGCCGCGGCGGGGCCTGTAGGGCATGGCTGGGCTGGGGTTGGGCCTGCGGGGCGCCGCCGGCCCGGGACATGGCTCTAGGCCGTGAGGGGAAATGGCGCTGAGGGCCGGTTTCCCTGTCAGGCTGTGGCAGGGGACGGAGTGAGGGGTCTCCGGCTCCAGGGGGAGCGGGCCGGCGGTTGGGCACGCCTGGGGTCACTTGACAGCTCGAAACGGGAGCGGAGTGGGGGTTTGTCCCCAGCCCACGGCCTCGGAGCCTCCCGGGGGCGGCGTGAGGCTGCGGCCCCTCAGGCCGGGGTGAGGGGTCCCCTCCCCCGGGTACCTGTGCCCCGAGCTGCCCTGTCCTCACACCCGCTGTGCTCCGGCCTCAGAAATCCCTTGCTTCTGGTCTGGAACATGGGTTTTTTTGTTTTTTTCCCTTCAGGCAATGTTGTTTTGACTTCCAAGCGGGTATTTCTCTGCACACTTGCTCAGAGACAGTTGCCCCCCAAACTCTCTGCCTTGAGGTTCCCTCCGTCTGTATTTAAACAGAAAGAAGTGTTGTTGCAATGTTCTGCGAGTCAGCTGGAGGACTCGGTACCAATGCTTCCTGTGTCCCAGCAGATCTTCTCTGCCTTGTTTGCGCAAATCCAACAATAAAAAGCGTGTCGGCTTCTGCAGTCGTTGGTGTCGCTTTGTCTGATTCTTAGTCTTACGCTTTTGGCTTGTTAACTTACCTGTCATGTCTTCATGGCATTTTAAGGTGACAAAAAACTTGCATGGTGGATACCCTAACAGAAGACTGTTGCTAGATAAGGCTTAAATTAAGATAGTTCAGGGCATTTGTGCTCCGTTAGGATACGCTGCAATCAGTTCAACTGTTAAAGATCCCACGATACTGTCAAATGGATCAGGAACAAGGAGAAGAGGACTGACCTGGACGATCTTGCTCAAAATACCCATTCTGAGTATTTGTGTGAAGTTGGCTTCATTTTCTGTGTGTCTAACATACCGCAACAGGTGTCCAAGCTCTTCTTTAGGTCTCCTGTAAGCCCCAGAGCAGACAGGGTCATTTTCAAATGCGGGTTGAGTTTGTGGTGGACACTACGTGCAGGAACAGAGCTTAAGCTCTTTGGAAGATAATCCCTCCCTTGTATGCATTTGAAAATTTTATCTTGAGCTATTTACATGATCCCTCTTATATCTGTGATTTGTCCTTGGATTGCCTAAGTGTGAGAGTTACTGATAAAAGAACAACGTCACTTATTTATCTGGTGTTGGGAAAAACTTGTGTTCTGCAATGAAAGGCTTTTGGAAATGACCTGTTTGTTAATGGTTTCCTGGTACTTGTTGCAGGAGCAGGATGTATACTCTGCTGTCCGGGCTCTATAAATACATGTTCCAGAGGGATGAGTACTGCATCTTGATCCTTGGCTTGGACAATGCTGGTAAAACTGTAAGTGCTGTTTATTGCCAATTGTGTAGAAGGCACACGCAATCCTAAACACTCTACAGAAAGAAAACTTCCAACGGGTCAACCTTTCTTTGGCTGTATTGAGAGTTAGTTTAGTGATGTCATACCAAAGAATCAACTTTTCCCTTGTACTTAAATTTAGCAGAAGCTTTCAGGGATGGAGCCGAGGCTTCAGTAATCCCATAATCGCCTGTGATCCCTTCTTTCCTTGCTAAAATAGGGAACAAGAAGAGTGGTTTATTCCAAGGTTAGGGCAGGATCTCTTGGAGTGGAATTTTGCAGATGTGAAAAGGCTGGTTTGTGTTAGGATTGCCCCAGCCACTAAAATATTTGAGAACAAATACTTTTTCTTGTTCCTTTTCAGACCTTCCTTGAACAAACTAAAACTCGATTTAACAAGAACTACAAAGGGATGAGTTTGTCCAAAATCACCACCACTGTAGGTTTAAACAGTAAGTAAATCTGTTTGGGATTTTTTCAGCTTTCCTGCAGTTAGACAACAAATGGTTCTTGTTTGAAATATTTAAGAATTGACAAAGGCAAAATACTTCCTGGAAGTAGAAATCATATCTCCGAACTCCCCATGTCTCTTTGTAAGAGATAAAATTAGCTTTCTTAGCTTATAAGGAAAAAAACACGAAGTCTTGAAAAACCATGTGTCCCATTTCAGTTCTGTGTTCAGAGATTAAGCTAAATTTCACTGGAGTTCATTTGTTGGCCTGATTCTGATATTATTTGCACTGACACGACTGATATTAGTGGTCACTCTTTGTGAAGATATTGTTCTGTTGCTGAAAGTAGCCACTGCGTGTTATTTGTTCCTTTAGAAGACTCCTGTACCCCAGATTTCTTAGGGGAGTGTGCAGGTGTCTGTGCTTTAACAGGCACCCTTAGTTTTCAGGGAATTGTCTTTTCTTCTTTCCCTCTAGTTGGTACTATTGACGTTGGCAAAGCTCGGCTAATGTTCTGGGATCTTGGTGGACAGGAGGAGCTACAGTCTCTTTGGGACAAGGTTGGAGATGTTTTGGTTTTTTTTCTTTTAGAAATGTTTTTGTCTCTTTTACGATCAAAGCAGTGTGGTAATTTAGTGATTGTACAGGCTTACTGGTAACCCCAGTATTTAGCATCAGTGCTTTTCCAGAGATTCAACTATATCTGTGCAAGATTAGCAAAGATAATGCTTAATATTTGCATTGTTGTTTAGAGACAGCGATTACCAACCCATATCTGAGGGTTGTGCCAGCAGAGAAAAGCTTTTTGCGGGGACAGAGCAACTTTTTCCCCTGTTGCATTCAGTAGGCCTGCAAACAGAACAGGCAACGCTTTGTGTGCCAGCATTCTCCTCAGACATACACTGTGGAAACCACTGGCTCTAACTGGTTGATCTATTCCATGTGTATCAAAGTTTTACCCAATATAAAAAAAAATCAGGAAGAGGAACAAATGGTCCTAGCGGACAGATACACTGATATTTGTGGTTTCCTTTCAGTATTACGCTGAATCTCATGGAGTGATCTATGTTATCGACTCCACTGATGAGGAGAGGCTCTCAGAATCTAAAAGAGCTTTTGGTGAGTACGTTGTGTTTTACCTCTCCAGGGATTTCGTGGTATTTTGTGGCATGATTCTCTCATTACTGTCGTGTCTGTTCTGTGTCCTTGAAGGAAGCTAAGTGGCCTTTTGATGACACATCTTTTATGCTTTTTTGTTGAAGTCTGTCCTGTCTGTGACACAGGACTCACTTTTGTTGCCTATAATGGCCCTGAATCTATTTTCGTGCTTATACTAATTATTTTGGAATTTTTATTCCTTATTCTTTGCTTATCACCTTGTTAATTCTTAGTAACATGCTTGTTGATCAAAATAATGTTTGGAGTTTGATCTGGAAAAAATTATGTGAAGAAAATAGACCTGAGAGGTTGTATCAAGTGAAACTGTAATGCAAGAAGGAGCCTCTTGCTACATCTGTGTGTCTAGATAGTCTGTGTCAGGCATTCGCACAACTTTATCATCCAGAACTGGCTGAACCTCTCTGCTTTCATTCCTGTGCTTTCTAGAGAAGATGATCACCAGCGAGGCTCTGGAGGGGGTTCCCATTCTGGTGTTAGCCAACAAGCAGGATGTAGAGGTAAGATTATTGCAGGTTTAGTTCTTAAGTGAGCAAATAACTGTTGGAAACGTGAGCTCTGCGTTCACATTTAATTTATTTCACATTCCTGGAGTGATCATATGACACTTTCTCACTGCTGAAAATATTTGCTTTCAGTTTAGTTTTATTTTTTTCCTTTCTCCTCCAACCCTTTTCCAGTGGCATAAGTGAACTTACTACAGGCGCATCCATCTCAGCTGTTCTGAACTTTTATGTAAGCAGAACGGACTATGTAGCTATTGTGGGTCTTGCTTGTACCGCGACTTGGTATCTTGATCTGTTTTTTCCTGTTTATTCAGAAAAACAAAACAAAACAAAACAACAACAAAACAAAACAACACCAACACCAACACCAAAACATTTAGTGCACTTTGTTTATGCTGCTCTGCTATTACCTGGGAAGAGCACAACAAATGTGTGTGAAGCATTATCTTCCTTTTCCCATAACAAGATCTATTCAATGAAGTGTTCTGTTTGTCCTAGAGCATTCCATAAATGACAGTGATGGCAGGGGAAACTTTTTCTTGATAGGATAATTTGCATTCTTTCTAGCATATCCAGAACTGCAAAGCTCTTTGTTTTGTATTTGACAAGTTCGTGAGAATTACAGGATGACTGGGTGCATCCAGGGCAGTCCTCATCTCCCTCGGCCTGGAAAAAAGGGAGGACAGTCCCTAAAGTGGTTGTGGCATTTTCCACGTTTTCCTCCTCCTTTCCACGCATTGTACCTGGAATTCCAGCGCTGCAGTTCGCGTGATTACTCTCTAGATGGAGCCAGAGACATTCAGTAGAATCTGGAGTCCCAGCCCTGGCAGCTGTGGACTGGATCTCTTTCGAAGTACAGAGACTTCCCGGCTTCTTCCCCTGGACTTTACACCCGTCTCAGTGAGTTTACTTGTGGGAAATACTTGAGACTTCCGTAGGAATCACTTTGGCGTTAAAGGAGGATTTGGTTACGCTTCAGTGTACAACACAACAGGTATTTTGGGATGATCGTAAGATTATCTAATCATAGAAATAAAAGAAATCTGGTTCCACTTAAAGAACAGCACAAGATTAAGGGACAGCACTCTTGATTCCTGGTCCTGACTTTGCTGTGAACTCTGGCATGTGGGGAAATCGACTGTCTTCTCAGTGTGGAATCCAAAATATGAACTCTCCTCTTTCTGTGCAACACTGCAGCTGTACGGCAGGGAGCAGTTTGCACTCTGCCGTTAGAGTTGGGAATTAAATTGTGTGAAGTGCCCTGGAAAGCTGTTCCAGTTTTCCTTGTGGCTGTATCTGCAGGTTTTGTTACGGGCACACTGCAAAGTCCAGCTCTTCTGGCACCCTCGCCAGACTAAAGACAAATAATTGAACAAGTGGGCTTCTTTCTAAGACTAGAAAGATGTATTTGGAACAGGCTTTCAAGATAAAAATTACAGCTGACTCCTTGCTCCTTCTGAGGGTCCACGACCAGCCCCCAGGTTCAGTGCCTCTGTGCAGCCTTAGAACTGGCAAGAGATTAACAAAACTGTATGGACTGGGGGGATTTTTAAGAAATGCCTAAATTGTATAAAGGTCTATTCCTAGAGCATGATTTTGGATATGGGCAAAGAGACATCAATGCTATTAACAAAACATTAAGGGGACTATAGCTTATTTTTCAGTAATTATTCAGGGTCACTTAAGCAAGGTTTAGAAAACTAGGAGGCCTGTTTCTCTGCCACTGATCTAGCAGAATTGAAGACCTCTGGAAGAAAATTGAATGTTACAGGTTTATCATTGGTAGAGGTTTTTCTGCTTTGGATCTCCAGGCATATCCTTGTCATGGGGAATTCTTCCTGGCATTCCTCTGTCGTTGATGTGGATGATGATAAGGGAGGGTACGCGGTACGTTAACTTTGCTGGGATGTGCGGATGTAATTCTGATTCCATATTTAGAGGCCAGCACAACACTTGTTGTGAAATATATCGCAAGTCCTAGATTTTTTTAAGTTTACATTCCTCACAGTAAGCTAACAAAAGTTCTGACTCAATGCCTGAAATGTCTGAAGTTGCATGAAATGTAGGAGTTTTTTGGCCCTGATGCTAAATTCTTTGTAGAATCCCGCTGTTGACAGGGACCACTGCCTTCGGGTAAATTGCATCCACTCAGTGCTGCCAAGCACGAACGGTGTTTGGCCGTATCAGGAGATGAAATACAGTCATAGACTGCAAAATACCAATTCTAATATTGTGACAATACTGTAATGATTTTTTTTTTTTTACCAGGAGAATGCTCTGCGTTTAGCAGGGACTTCCAAACTGGATGATTTTTTAATAATTAAAAGACTGCATCATATGTGTGTTGTGGGAGGGAGTTTGTTTTGAGTTTTTTTTAAAGGAACTATTGCTGTGTAGGGGAATTAAATGTCTAATATCTAATTATAGACATTAAATTTGGGTAATGCTGTTCTGAGCCCTTCATAATAGGAATTTGGTTGTGCAGGCAGGTCATTGCTCCCTAGGCTATGCCTTGAAGACCCTTCATGCAAAGATGGTTTAGATGCATTCTGGTGGGGAAGTCGAGATAGAAAAATGATTTGTCAAGTTGTGTGAGTTTCCTCTGAAATGTAGGGTAGATAATATCAGTCCAGAAAGGTCGTCTGTGGCTTTTGTGATTGTAATTGGACACTGTCTATGTGATCACAAATCCAGCTTCCCTAGTTTGCTCTTGGTTATGTGGTTTCAGTTGAGAAGCAAAACACATCTATAAACAAATATTTTGTAATGCAGACAGGAAGGTGGAGAAGAAGGAGCTTGGAAGCTGCAGCTGACATTTTCTGCCAAGCATGCAAGGCTCAGACACTCCCTGGTTGAAGCGCTGGGTAATCTGCCTCGTCTGCGGCTGTAGGACAGGATTTCTAGTCAACAGCTTCCCCTTCAGCTCTGAAACAAGGATTCTCTGAACTGATAATTCAGTGGTGCTGTCCGCTCTGCTGGTCACTGAACTCCATCCCCAGGGGAAAGAGACATTCCCCGAAACGGGCATTTAACCTTCCTCCTGCCGAGTTTCATTTACTGAAAAAGAGTAATGACATGAAAAATAGCTCAGATTACTGACATGCAGCTCTTCCTCTTCCCCACTTGTTGGGTGATTGACCTGTCTAGAGCTTTGGCTTAAATCAAGAGGCAGCTTTTCTTACTTGGCAGTGAACATCATACCAAAACTAAAGGAGCATCTTTTACAAACTTGTAGAGAATTACTGTTTGGTAGTAGTCTCTTGCCCATCTTCCAGACCTACTGGTCTGAATTCCAACTCCCAAGGCCAGTCTGACTCCCTCTAAAGTCAGTGTTTGATTTTTTTTTTAAATGTATTTAACTATTTTTCCTGTGGATGACAGCTGATCTTTGTGAATTTCAGGCATTTCATTTGGCAGAAATCTGAAGTAAGTTGTTAGGGTTCTGGTCAATGAAGTAAGTAACGTTTCTCGATACAGTTTCCAGCTCATTGATTGAAACTGGAAGTTTGAAATGCAGCTTAGGTCATAAGAAAGTACATTCATCAAAAGTTGCACAACTAACAGATTCAAGGCCCTTCACAGTAGGAAATCACAAGTCTGGATTCAAGGGCACCAGGTGGATTGGGTGTCATTAAACTCCTCTCAAGCTATTTCCTGAGAAACTTTCTTATTTATAATCACTGAAACCTGCTTATTTGTCACATTGTCATCCCCACAGTAGTTTCCTGTATTTAATTTCTCCAGAACCAGTATTTTGCAAAAGGGATAGCATTAATTTCCATCTTTCTGCTAAGCTAAGGTCCAGACTTGTACAAGACTGAATTCCTGTTTGCACGTAGTCTGTTCTTTCAGAGTGAACATCCTCTTGGACCTATCCTCAAGACTCACGAGGGTCCAGTTTGGCATTTCAGGAAACACATGCCCAAAATACGTATTTGAGCCTTGTTGAAGGTCCAAAATATCTTTGCAGAGAGAGGAAGAAAGCTCAGCTGGTGGCCAGTTAAAGTGGTTAAATGGCTTGTCCAAGGTTTCTGAAGAAAAAGCAAGCACCGAGATGAAAGGTTTTAAAGGCTGGTGATTTTTCTTGTACCTACCTCCTGTGTTCAGGGAGGAAGATGCAAGTCCAGACCTTAGTAGGGAAGGTTTGCTTTTGTTGTGTTTGTAACTGTATGAAGTTTTTGTGGTGACACTGTGATTTATATCAGGAAACTAATCCACTGGTTTATTGGGGGGTTTATGCATTTGAGTATTTTAAAGCCACTTCCCAGCAATCTCTGAGCAGCCTTACAGGAGGGCAAGACCTGATGGTGATCAAGAACAAACTCACACCAGGCACCAGAAAATGTGCTGCGTTCAGTGCTGTCAGCATTTTCTCCTGCATGCAAAATGCAAACAAACAGAGCAGCTGTGCCTTTGATGTCAAGAAATGTGCTGAGAACTGGGGAAAAATCCCATCCAAGCCGTTTTCTGAGAGTGCACGTGGAGGGAGACGTGGCCCAGGCCATTGGCAAAGACTCAGCTACAGGAACGGGCCTGCCCAGCGCTCGGGCAGGTGCAGCGTTTCAAAAGGCTTTGCAAACAGATGCACTTTTGTGGTGTCCGGGTGGACAGACTTGCGTGTGACAATGGGGCAGGTTGGACGGAGGATCCCGAGGGTGCACAGGTTGTGCTGGTTTTCATGACTGCGCTTAGAAGTGTACATCTTGAGGGGCAGGGAGGTGTGGGAGTGTGTGTGTACTGTCTGAACACAGCGTTCTCTTCAGTGAAAAAATAATACTTTCTTTTTTTTGGAACATAAAGAAGTTAATTTGCTATGTTAGTTGGCAAGGGGTTTTAACCTAACAGCACTGTGCATCCGGACTGATTCTGAACAGGGGATGTGGGAGGATTCCTTTTGGAGTAATGTCACCATCTCTCATTGCACAGAACACAAGCTCTTTTTTGGTTTCCCTTGCAGACTTGTCTGTCAATACCTGACATCAAGACAGCGTTTAGCGACTGCATTAACAAAATTGGGAAGAGAGACTGCCTGACACAGGCCTGCTCTGCTCTTACTGGGTGAGTACCAGGAGAGATGGTGTTTTGGTGAACTGTGAGCTGCAGAGCAGTGCTGTAGGATTTAATAGCCCCTGAAAGGAGCTGCGCTTCCTTCCCAGCAGCAACAGATCCTTGTTTGTGAACCTTGGGCTTGCACTGGGTCAGGAACTTCATCTGTAAATCCTGCCTGTGGAACATGATAAAACTGTACTGCTCTCTGAGAGCACATGGAGCTGTTGATTCTTGTGCTTTGTCATCCCTTCTCCTTACACAATGATCGTTGCAGTCCTTGGTTTGCTGCAGCTCCTGGCTCTTATGTAAGAAGTCAGTTGAAAATACAGCTGTTTATGCCACTGCCAGAGAAATGAGTGCTCTTCCATTGTTGGAGGCGTAATTATGCTCTTGCTTTCTTATTTTTTTGGTGTGCAGATGAGCTTTGTTATGTAGATAATATAACAATCTCCAAGAGTGTTCTTACACTGGGGATGCCTGTGGTTTATGATAAAATTACTAGAACAGACCGAAATCTGAGAGACTGTGATCTACACAGCTGCACACCATGGCCTTGACCAACCCACACGATTCTTGTTATCTTTGATCACTATTGCACACTGAGTCTTGCAAAAATTTGGCTGTGCTTTCAGTTCTTTGAGTGAAAAGTGCTGTTTGGCCAAAGTCGAAAGTACCGTTCCAGACACCTGGAAATACTCCTGCCTGAGTTACTGTCTGTATGCAATCCAGAGCTTGGAGATTTCTCCTTTTTTTATGTAACAAGAAACTGTGTTGTTTTACAAGCTATTGCAAAGGATAAAAAAAGCTTCTTAAACCAGGAGAAAAATCTCTGGTGTCTGCATTGCTAAGAATCAAATGCCCTTAAGCAGCTGAGTGGCCACAACAACAATGGTTAAGCGCTGACTGGAAGAGAAGTGTTAGATAATAATCTTATGAAATGCCACCTTTTCATTTGTTGTGGGTTTTGTACAAACACTTCTAGTTTTGAACCGCGTGGAATTCCCTTTCAAAATATCAGTTTGAGTTTGCATTTAAAAAAAGTAAATAAATAGTGGAAGTCCTGGCTGGGAAGCCGTGCAGAGCGGTGAGTCGGTGACTTGCGTGGCAGCCCCGGTGCAGCTGATTGCAGAAAGTCGGAGCCAGGATTGGAAGATCTGATACAAGTAGCCTGAGGCTACTGAGGCAAAATAACCTCAGACCAGCTGACTGTTGAGTATTCTGATGCTTGCTCAGCCCAAGGTTTCCACAGAGTTGATGACTAACTAAACTGGATGGAGACTTGTACAGACACCAGAAAAATAAAGGACAGAGTTTACATACAGAGTTAAAAGAAATCAGATCCCCGTTATTTGTGTGTATGAGAAACTAGTGTAGTAATGCAAATAAATAGGGTCAGGGTGGAACCTTTCACTTGCTCTTGTAGGGGCTCAGTTAGGGACTACATGTGCCGTGGTTTTGTTCTTGGTTGGTTGATGGGTTTTGGTTTTGGTTTTGTTTTTTTTTTTCAATCTTGTCTACTTATCTTATTTCCTTAGCAAAGGAGTGAACGAGGGAATTGAATGGATGGTGAAGTGTGTGGTGAGGAATATTCACCGGCCCCCAAGAAAGAAGGACATCACGTAAGAAGTTCCAAACCAGCCAAGGAGCGGACAGTCATTTCCACACAGTTTTGTGTCCTCTTTAAAGAAGGTGGTCCACTGGATTCCTGTTACACCCGATTCTTTCCTGAATTTGGAGACAAACATTCTCTTTCTGCGTCTAAAAAAAACCTGAGCAAAGGATTCCAAGTGGGTGGGGGGGTGGGAATCTCTTACATTAAGTATTAAGCCGCTGGTCTGAGAATATAGACCAAGTGGCAGTCTACACTTTGCAGATGCAAAGGACTTAATTTTCTACTGTATTACTTTGTGATTCTTGATTAATTAGTCTAACAGGCTAGCGGCCAGTGATGTGAAGGAGCTCCTGAAGGAACCGTGTAGGTGAATGTGAGAGGGGAAGGAGAGCCTGGGGACGGTTGTCCCTTCTGACAGAAGACACCTTGCTGCTCCAGCCCCATGGTTGCTGTGGGTGGTGTTACTGGCCCTGTTATGCTGCTGTTTGTATAATGGGGAGAGACAGTGTTGATTATCACTTGATTTTCAGTCGGCATGTTGATTTGTAACTTTTACCTGTGGTAAATGCAGATATCGAAGCCAGCAACTGTGCAGTGGTGCAGAGTTTAAAGTGGGTATATGAACTCCAGAAGCACTGCCTTGCTCTGACTGCCAACCTCTTGTGTGTTCTCATTAATTGTAAGAATAATTGGTATCTTTTGTAACTGGAATGAATTGAGGCCCTCTGTGCGATCTCTCTAGGCTAAAAGCTGAACCTCGAGGCAGGGAGAAATCAGTACGCAATAAAGCTTCCTACTTTGAACTTCTCTTGCTGAAACAACTCATGTTCAGAAATAGTGGTATGCAGCTCTCTGGTTTTTTGAAAAGTGGGAAAGAACAGAAAGGCACCTCTCAAATTCATATAATGCTCACTTCTTATGTAGCCTACCCAGCCAGTAATTCTGCTGACATATCACTAGTGTTTCTCCAAATATCTCTTTTTCACATGTATTTTGCAGTGGTTTGGCAGCGAATGTTGCTCTTTGCATGTTGTAGTTACTGGTGACTGTTCTGTGCTGTTTGCTCACATAACTAAGGGAACATTATCCAAGCTTTATTTGAGCAAGTTAGACAGTAGTGTTTGTTTAAAGATAAGTTATTTGGCATCTGTCAAAGAACTTTTTGCTAAATTTTCTGTGTGCAACTCATCACAGATTTTTTTTTTTTTTTATTGAGGGAACATAATTCATTCCCTCACATTTGGGTCAAAGCGTGAGGGCAGCTGGACTGTGTCATTAGGAACATGAAGTCCATGGAAATAATTGCATGCTGAAGAGTGGAATCTTACTTCTTAGTAACACTAGGGTAGGAGAAGGCGAGACAAACTGTCAGGTAAGACGTCAAATACTTTTCAAGTCTTGCTGCTGTCAGAACAAGTGCTATAACACTGTACCCAAGTTTGAATTTGAGTGGTGCCAGTGTCAGCGCCATATCCCAGAAGAATTAAACTGCACTAGATCTAACGCAGACACCAGAGATGACGTGAGGCTCCTTTAGACCTGGTGACCATCTCAGGTTTGTTATACGCTCTGTGGGTGCAGAGGGTCCCTCCAGGATCACTCACCTTTCTCTAGGTGCTGCATGGGGCTGAGGGTTTCAAGTGTACAGAAGTGTTGGATACCCAGTGGAAATGTCTCTCACTTGGCCATCTCTGAGAGTCTGAGTGTTTTCAAGGTACCTCTGGGCTTGGTTTTTGTTTTAGTTGGCAGGGTTGGTGCTTAACAATTAAACTGAAGTTGTAAAACAGTTACTGGTGGACAACAATGCCTTATTGAAAGACAAAACACTTCAGTCAAGTAACTTGAAATGTCTGTTTAATGGGACACCAGGGGTTTTCCAAGTTTTCCACATGTTCTTCTCAGATCTCTCCCTTTTCCCTAGGAGACCAGGGAGAGGAAAAAACAGTGGAGCTTGGGGCCATAGCTGTTGTCACAAGTTCCTGGACACCAAGACTGCTTTGTGGCACACACCAGCAGGAGGTCTTAAATGAAATCAAACGTTTTGACTTCAGAATTCCAAGTTCTCAAGAGTAGCAAAGTCCTTCACCCAAAAAGATGCATCAGCCGTCTTTACATAAGTATGAGCATCCTCTGACGTCCACAAAAAATCAGGGAGGATTACTCTGAAACTGGTAATGAAAAGTTTGATATCATTCAAAGTTAGCTTGAGAGCAGTAACAGCGGCTATGTGACGGGCCAGACAGATGCAGCTGCTTGGCTCCCGAAGCCTGTTTAGGAAAGAGCGTTGCAGTCAGATTTTTCCAGCATTACAGATGAGGTGCACCTACCTGATACTGGGGAACGATTTCCCAAGCGCTGGGGAAGCCCAGCAGGGAAGCGGTTGAGCCAATCGATAAAGTGTTTCGGTGTGTCCTCCGTGCTGCAGCATGACGGTGATGCAGGAATTGAGGCTGATCAGCCAACAGGTGCAAGATAAAGATCTCACTGTTCAAGCACAACCTGGGCCGGGCTCTCGCTGATCGCGCACCATGTGCAGTTACTTTATATGGAGCACAAAGACACTGGAGTGCTGCTCAGTCGGCTGGGCTTGGGCTGCATCTGCTCTGTATGGCAATAAATGCTGCACAGGGGCACTGCTGACTCCTTCAGCTGGTTTTATGGCAGCTTTGGTCACTATGAGCAGAACATTGTGCTAATGATGCCTCTGTCCAGGCCAGTGCAACGGAACCAAACTGACATGGAAAAGCTTCTGAAAAGGACTGGTAGTCAGTGCATAAGCTCCACTAAAATTAATCCTGCTGGGACACTCTAAGATGACATGCTGGTAGCTATTTTATATTTCAGTCTGTAATTTAATCAATAACATCATATTTTAGACTTGTGCTTTACTTAAGTCCTTACAGGAAGCACAGACTTCTATTTAAAATGGTTTTGCATTGCAAGTACCCTCCTCTGCCAGACCTCCTACCAAAGTGGGGACATTTCTGAGGATTTCAAACGTAATCAGGTTTTCAGATGGTTGCTACATGGGAGATGGGCCTGTTTTGCCTGTGTCTTGTTACAGTGATTAATTTCTACGAAGAGCTGCTTTATCTTCCCAAGGTGAAACAGATTCATCATCCACACTTAGTAATCACTTTTGTCATGCTTTACGCTGAGATAAAGCTAACTGTCGAGTGATCACGGTAGTTTTTCTACTTGCCTTATTTGAACATTGGCAGAAGATGTAACTTCCTCTCACGCGTCTGGAATTTCCCTGCTGTGCAAACACTTGGTAGTTGTTAGCAGCGGGAGGCAAGAGCATTCCTTAAAAAAACCACAAATCCCACTTCTAATGCCTTGCAGTGCTCTCTGAATTGCAGTGTGATCCCCTTGGCGGCAATTTCTTCTTCGTTTGGACACAAAATAATGGAGTTACAGCCATTTCTGTTGGTACAACATCATCCAATGGTGCCGTGTTGGCCTTGCTGCCGTGACCTCCTCAGTGATGCTGATGTCAGGTGTTATCCCGCTCACCGTGGCATCCTGTCCCACACACCCAGGGGATGCACCGGGACAAACTTGACGCAGCTTCGAACCAAGGCCAGCGTCTTATTTAAGGCTCTGGCAGAACCACCTGTTCCAGGGCAAGGTGAAGAACCAAGCAGAGCACACATATGGAGTATTTGCCCCTGCCATCCTTCCAACACTCTTAAACTAAAATTAGCCCCTAATAGAGAAGTGGATTTAATATCCTTTCCAGCTCTAGGATTGTTTTATTCCTAATCAAGTTATTTTTAGTCTCTTCTTCCTTAGGATCCTACTTACAATGTACTGCTGACACATTCTAGAACATCAGCTGTACAATGCACGTCCATCAGTTCATTAAGGTAAGGATCTGCCTTTACACATCACTGATTGCGATCTCCAGCAGAAGGGCGCTTTCCTGCAAGTCTGGAACTTTGCTTCTTATCAGTGATGATGTTTCAGCGGGGCAGGAGGCTGGTGGGTTAGTCATGGTTTCCAGAAGGGTGTGCTCATTGTGGCTTTGGGAAGTGTAAGGTTACAACAGCCCTCAGCTGAAAAACCTGGATTAAAGTACTTCAGGGTTATGAATTGATTTTAGGCATTTCATTATTCTTTCACATAGTACCTTGGGAGTTCTCTGCTGGCACGTGGTGTTAGTTCAAAGAGAGAAAGCCTAGAGGGATCTGCTAAGAAAGGCAGAGTGGTCTTGACCATTATCCCTTTAAATTAAAAAAAATCTGATTAATGTAGATGGTAACTGACCAACAGCCACAGCAGCATCCACACATAAAGGAAAATGGATTCTGACTCAGTTTTTACCAAAAGAAGCACCACAGATTGAGTTTGTCTTCAGTCTTGGGAACGTTTTCAGAGATTGAAAGACGTTGCTCCCAGGTGTTTGTCTGCAGATTTCCCAAAAGCGATTTGGACAATCGAGAAAACCAGGCTGAGTTGCCTCTGCCGCAGAGACAGGTTACAGCCTGGATGCCAGCTCAGAAATACTTTTTGACCCAGTTTTCTCTTAGAACTTGTCTGGAATGTCTCTCCGGGGAGATCAGAGGCCGGGGAGAGCTGGGAATTGCTGCTGCCCTTTGCCTGGCCCTGCTAAGGACACAGGATGCAGGGGAACAAGAGCAGGTGCTTTTTCGCACTGGAATTTTTACAAGTTGGAAATCCCACACGCAGCCTTCCTGCTGTTCAACACGGTGTTTTGTTTGCCAGACCTCAGGCATTTCCCTGAGGGCAGTGGTGCCCTTTGGTTTTGTTGCTTGCGCTTTTGAAATCCCATCAAGAGTTGTTTTTCTGCTCCTCTGGTAAAAGCAGCTTCCACGACAACTCCTGGGGGGTTTCCATTAGTTTGTCTATGCACGCTTTGGCTTTTTTATACCCAAAACCACTTGAGGAGGGTCTGGGCTCAGCTGGCAGTAGTATCTGCTCTCCTACAACTTCATCGGCACAACTTAAATCTCACAAGCCTTCACCCACAACACCTGTTGCCGTGGAAGGGATGCTGATTAAATTTTCTGATGAAAGAAAGAAACAAATTGGTTCTAAAAGCAGTCAGACCCTCCCGTAGGAAAATGACTGAAAACTGGCCAGCACAGCATGCAACATCACTGGGGAAAAAATGACCTAAATTTCGTCCAAAAACGAGGTGCTCGTCAAGTGGAAACAAGAGGAGGAGGAACGTTTTGCAATGAATTACTCAGTTGTGGAATTCTGTCTGACATTTATTCTTAAGCACATGAAAATCACTTGCTGGAGGCAGGAATCTCCTCATTCCTTCTCGCTTGCACTGTCTGAAAGCTGAAGGTTGCCTATTGCAAATGAGTTTCCAAATTTCCATTTCGTTAGCAGTGTCCTCTGCTCATCACCACTCCCCCCACATCCTTTTTTGCCACACGCTATCAAAAGTGATTGTGAAGATGAGGCAGTCGATATATTTGCTTTGGAACACACAGGGTGAAGCTTCCTTTCCTTGAAACGAAACCCTTCCTGGATGAAGTGTTTAACCCTGTTCCTCGCAGACGGGATCGCCTGCAGCCGCTGTCCCGGGAGGGGGGACATGGGCGAGCAGCTACACACGGCTGCTGCGCTCACCACAACAACAAAAAGCATCATCATTTAGTAAAACTTTGTGATTTAGAGCATACATCCCTCAGCTGAAGGGATGTCGTGCTAAAAGTTTGGAGTAACTAAGTCCAGCCTCCGGTCCAATGCAGCCCTATGACTTCTGTGTTCAGTATGTCCCATAAACACCGCCCCGAGGAGAAATGAAATTCACTGTAAAATTAAGACATTCACTGTAAAATTAAGCGTATCCTCATATGTTTTCCCAAAACAGAAACATAGAGTTGTTCCTGTTGTGTTCCAGTTGAATTCATAGACAGGAACTCCTCTGCTAGTTCTCAGAAATCAAATAACCTGATAGCACCTCATCTTGTAGATCTCCTTTAGCAACACTTTTTGAGTCAGACTCCCACCAAAAAAAAAAAAAAAGGTTTTATAAGACAGTCATAAAGAGGAATAAGGAATTCATTGTTCCCAGAAACTGGTGTTGCAAACAGCACCTCTCACCACCTGCCCCGTTAGACAGTAACAGCCAAACCCAAAAACACCAGCAGCCCCTCTGTTCACCCCGGGATCTCACTGGGGTCCCCGTCCTGTGACCGAAGCCACAGCTCAGACGGGTTTTTGTGTCGGGGGAATGAGGTGACCTGTGAGATACCAGGGGCTGTCCTGCCCTGCTGAAAACTCCTCTGACACAAAGCTCATTTTCGCATGAGATATTTGCAGTTATGCACAATACTCCTATATCACACACCCCGCTTTAGCAGCGGATCTTTGCCCCGGAGGCGGGAGCAGCCGGTCACCCGTGGAAGGGGAACGACAACACCGAACCGAAAGCAGCTGATCCCACGCAGCCCCGGCCCCGCAAGGACTCGGCTCCCACGTCCTCAGCGCGGTGGAAATTCTGACAGCTCATCCCCTGCCGCGGGATCACAGGATCGCAGGATCATCCACGGCAGCCCGGGAACAGCTGCTGGTCTCAAAGGGCAGCGGATCTGTGACCAGAGATGCTGAATCACGGGCGAGGTGGTTCCTGCGTGACGTCATGTCAGCAAACAACACGTGAAACCGGGGGAAAAGAAGAACTTGGGTTTGGTCTTGCCAGAGCTGATTTGTTCTTTCAGGTTCAGAGTCATGAAGTGGGGAATGTACACTTGTACACTCCTATTCTTATCTCCTAAGTTTCCCAACTAAAGAGTCCGTGTCTTAACTTCTGGGAAGACTGAGAGAAATCCAATAAATCACCTCCTGAGCCCCAGTAGCACAGAGACAGAAACAGAAACCAGAACCTGTGTGATCTGACTGAGGCTGACCAAGCACATCGAGCTGAGCTCCCCAAACCTTTCTCTGATCCCTTATGCTTTATAGTCCAAAACACCCCGAAATCCCCACACCTGAGCCTCGGGGGCAGCACCCGGGCCCCCCAGGTCCCCCTCGCTCAACTCACGTCCCGGAGCACTTGCCGGGAAGTTGTCGTTCCTGGTGCTTACATAGAAAAACCATCGAGTCTCCGGCTCCTCTCCCCTGTCAGAGCCCAGTCAGGGCACAGCTGGAGCTCCGTTTGGCCAGAGCACAGAGAAGCCCCAAACCCAGCCCGGGACGCTGGCGCCCGCTGCCTCGGGTGCCCGATGCCGTCAGCGGTGATGAGGGACAAAACGCAAGAACCACAACCCTGACTCTCCTCCACGTAAATATGGCACAAGGTCCCGATTTCCAACACTGCTTAGTCATTTTGGCACAGCAGGCTGTTCTGACCGTCTCCCTAAACACTGGGAGAAAGCTGGAAATTGCCATTGTTTTTAAAGCAAACAAACAGTTGTTTTGGAAAAACTCTTTTCTGTTGACCCAGATCGAAATACATAAAGTGCTTGTGGTTCTAAAGAGCAAGGCTGTTGTGTAAGGATATTATAGCCGGGGTCATTCCAAGCTCCCTGACCATGTTTCTCAGAAAACTGATGTAAGAAAAAAATCACCAGAAGGTTTACTAATATATTTGATTTTTATCCAGGCTGAGCTGGCAGTGCCCAGACCTGAGCATTATAAACTAAATATCCTGGCAGCAAATTCAGGGACCCAAACAATGGCTGAACAAACAGCAGAAATGTCCCTCAGTTGTGACCCTGTTTTCTGCACAAATTCCTCCAAGTGACCTATTAAACCTCTCCAGACAAAAGCAAGCACCTCTGCAAAGGAAAATCTGTCCTCCCAGCACTTGCTTGGAAGCAAATGCTGGAAATCAGTGAAAACCGCGCTGTTGTGCAGGGTAACCACCACAAGAAACCGGATCCAAGTGGTTTTGTAATAAAGAAAATGTCATGTTAATAATTCTTTAGCTCCCTTTGTAGCTCTCGACTCGGTGCCGCAGTGCTGTCCGATCAAATCTGCTGGGCAGTGAATTCTCCCGAATAACCGACTCTGCTCAGGGAGATCATGGATGAAAGGTCCTGTCACCTGCTCTCAGCAGCAATAATCTGCTCTTTTGGAACGTGCCTGCTGCAAAGAGCTCTGAAGACCTTCAAAATGTGGAACCCAGGAAGCTCATCACATTTTACACAAGGGAAAGAAGGAACATTTGGGGAAAAAGGGAGAGACCCCCAGTCCCCCGGCACCCCAAGGCCAAACACAGCTCAGGAGCGGGGACCCTCCGGTCATCCGGCTGCCAAAGCGTTTGTGCTTCTTTACTAGAATCATATCGACAAACCAGTTTCCTTTTCGTTAATGTTTTTCACTGAGGTTTTCACATTTTCGTTAAAAGCACTTATCAGACACATTCTAGTTTTGATCGACACGAGGCAAAAATTCTCATTTCATTAAAAGAAAATCCGTCTCCTCACCTGATGTGCCAACTGACGCCGACCCCGCGGGGCTGCCCGGTCCTCACCCCTCGTGTCCCCCGTGTCCAACTGGCCCAGACTGGGAACGGGTGACACGTGCTGTGTCCCCCGCCTTTGCTCTTCGGGATGTCCCACCATCAAAAGCTCTTGAACACAGATGGGAACAGGAATTATAACCTGAGGAACAGAAGAAACGAGGGCATGAGGTGAGAGGGGCACCCTCTGGTCCCAGCCCGGCGGCACTGAGCCCGGCGGTGGCACAGAGGACACTGCCGGAGCCGAGCTGGGGGCCGTGGCACAACCAGCGCTTTTCCCGGTGACACAGAAACCATAGAATATAATAGTTTAGAAAAGATCTTTAAGATTATCGAGTCCAACCATAAAGATAACACTGCCAAAACGGAACGTTTCCCAAATCGATTACATTTGCTGTCAGTTGGAGTTGTTCTGCTCCTTTAATGTTTGCTAAGATGCTAAAGTAGTCCCAGGAAGACTTTGTGGTTTTGTTTGGTTTAAGATTAGGATTCTAAAATGTGTATGGAAAAAAAACACATTAAAAATTCCTTGAAAATTTAGTTTGCCATAAAATATTTGAACAAAAAAAAGATTGATCATGTCATTTTTATAATAACTTGTATTCCTTCCATAGAAATTTATCAGGTGGCTTATGGGAATTTTGCTTCCCTTTGCCTCCCATGTTAAAAAAAAAAAAAGGTCAAAACCAATGAGGGAACAAATACTGCATACAGCCACAGTTTTAAGGTCCTACGTTGTCAGACTTGTGCTGTGTGACACGGAGTGGGTCAGAGCACCTCGGTGACCGTTTTCTGTGAAAACAGGGATGCGACTTCCACTTGTTTTGAGACGTCACCCCCGAAAGCCGTGGGATGCTCAGACAGAAATAAACATACACAAAGACCTCCTGCAGAGCAGGAGGACTGGAAAATGGTAATAGCAGCAGGTGGGTGAAAACCAGCGCTGCATCGTGGCGGGTCTGGGTCTGGCAGCATCCCCGGTGCTGCGGTGGTGGCTTTGTCCTGAGCGTTGGCACCTGATTCCTCACCTGGATCAGGGTCATCTCTCCAGTCACATCCCTTGGCCCCCCAGCTTGGATACATAAGCTGAGCCCTGTATGCTCCAGCTCCAGCTCCCGGGCACGGCTCGTTCTCAGTCCCATCGCCGGGTCCTGCAGGGACGACACGAGCAGCAGCGAGGGACGAGTCTCAGCAGGGGAAGCCTGAGTGTGCAACGCCGGGATTGCAATCAGAAGAAAGAACCTGTGATCAGAAAGGAAAAAAAAAACCCACAGAAGATGCATGATTCAAAAGAAAATAAAACTTGCACCTCCTTGGAACAGCGACAGGCAAATTTGAACAAGTTTGGTGTGCGTTAGCAGTCCTGAGTCCTCTACCACAGTGTCTGGGGGGCTCAGCCCAGCACCGAGCACCACAGGAGGGCAGGGGGTGAAGAACCACCCCCAGCAAAATAAAAAATGGGGGGAATCTGCCCGCAGAAAGGTGAATCTACCTGTTGTTTGACTCGGTTGTAACCCCAGGGTGTTGTAACCCCAGGGTGTTGTAACCCCAGGGCTGAGGGTGACTGGAGGCTGTTTCAACAAGGATTATGAGTCTGAGCATCCCCCTGCATCACTCCGCACACCTCCAAAAATCCCCCCCGCTTCATCCCGCGATGCCGGCTGCCTGCACCTGCAGCCTCGCTGGGTGAGCCGCCTACGTGTCACCTCACTAGAAAACCCCCTCTGACTCCTTAAACTAACGTTGAGCATCCACTTAACCCAGTTCCAAGCCCTGCGGCGCTGGCCCAGCACACACCGCGTTCTTCTCGCGTTAAAGTGTCAACGTGTCCGAACCGCCCTCGCGACGGGCAAGTCGGCTCCTGCCGAGGGGGTTCGTGGGTTTGAGGAGCCACTGCACCTGAGTCACGGCCACACCTGCCCACGGAGTCACCCGTGGCACAGGCGGAACACCCGGCTGTGCCTCAGCGCTTAAATAAACGAGTGGGTGTTTTTTTTGTTTGTTTGGTTGTTTTCTTTTCTCCCTGTTTCGACAGCACTGGGTGATAGGGAAGCCCAACTCGGAACAGCTTGGGCTTTTTATGTAGCGCTCATCGCATTTGGGGAAATAATCTTCGGTGTAATAAATATCTGAGTCATCCCCGGGAGAGAGCTACATCCACATTTAAATGTTACCGTGTACTTGGCCTCAGCCACAGCTGATGGGGAAAACAGCCATTTAAATTAGCAGGAAGACTGTTCCTCTTCTCTCTCCAGGCTTCAGAAACTTCAGTGAAAACCAAAAGGGGTTTTTATCCCCTTAAGTTATTTCACCTTATCAACTAATTAAACTTGTGATCAGCCTGAGGTTGGGCTGTGACCACCAGCCCTGGTTTGGGCTCTGGAGGCTGTTCCAGCAAAGCCCATTTCCTGGAACCCCAGCAGGACTCATGTGCTGGGTGTTTGGATGCTGTGATAAAGGTCAATATTAACCAGATAAAGGTCAATATTTACCAGATAAAGGTCAATATTTTGAGACACCAACACCCAAACATGCACTGAGGCACTGCCAGGTCAAAACCACCTTGGCAGAGCAAGATAATGACACACGGGCACTCATGGGATGTCCTGGAAGAGCAAGTGATGCTGGTGGCGCCAAGCTGGGGAGCATCACCTGCCGTCCCCAGCCCCTCTGTCCTGGTTGCACCGGTGGGAACCTGGAGCACCGAGCTCCTCTGACCCGGGCTGGGAGATCCCAGGTGTCCAACATCCTCCTGCTGCAGCAAGCTGAGGTTTGTGGTCCCCGCTGCACCCTGGCACAGGGGTGACAGGTGCCCATTGTGTCCCCTCCAAGGAGGGGCCAGATGTGTTTGACCCCCGCTCAGTGCTGGGAGGGCCACAGGGCTCAGCAGGGTGACACTTTTTGGGAGAGGGGGTGGGGAGGACCTGGGGGGTTCCTCGCTCCCACACCAGCTGTGCTTGGGGGTGTTCGACCCCTGGGAGTCACAGCGGGGGGACGGCAGCTCCTGCAAACCTCGGGGTGGGAGCGAGTCTGCAAAAGCATCTGCTGCATCTGAAGGGTCAAAGACCTGTCCAGGCTCATGTCCAGATGGGACAGAGCACTCACAATGTCAAATAAATTGGTGATACCTGAGCATGGGGGAGTTTTGGTCCTTGTGCAGCCTCCTGTGTATGATCTCAAGGCCAGGCTTGACAAAGCTGCCAGGGGATCACCAGAATTAGTCCTGGCTCAATGCAGAGGTACAAGTGAGGGGTCCCCTCCGCTGCTTTCCAGCCACCTGCTTCTCTGTGTCCCCAACTGAACTGACCCAGGGCAACGACAGGATCACTGAGCTGCTTCATCCTCAGAGCCCAAACCCGGGGTGAGCTGGTTATACGTCTGGGACCCCCAGCTGAAAGTCTGGGACCCCCAGTTGCAAGCCTGGGACCCCTAATTGCAAGCCTGGGACCCTTGGTTGCAGGTCTTGGGACCCCCTGTTGCAGGTCTGCAGCACCAGACGGGAGTGAGCAGATACCCAGGGACCCCAAAACAGCCAAAAGACAAGAGCTGCCCCCAAGGCCAGCCCCATTCATCCAGCCCCCACGGATGAAAAACTCACCATGGCAGCAGGACGAGCCCAGGCTGTGTCTGTGGGCAGCCAGGGGAGGTTAAAATCCCCTCTTGGACTCGGTCACATCAGTCATCCTTGCACAGGGGACAACGTGGGGACACTTCCACAGAGCACGTGTTTTGGGGCTCTCAGCAGCTCCCAGTCGGGGTAAACCAGCCCTCTTTCCAACCACAAGCTATTCCTGGCAACTACCCAGCTACAAAAGTTATTAAAAAAGCCCAGTTCATTCAAGGCAGAAGATGCAGGCTCTGTGTCATCAGGCTGGAAAATACCTGAGAGGGGCACCCTTGTTGACTTCCCTAAATGACATCTGCAAGGCTTAAAAATAAAACCCAACCCACCCGCCGTCAGCACGAGTCCTGCTGATTCAGCAGCCCCGGGCAGCGTCCAGCCCGGCCGTGGCCCGCGGGGCTGGTTTGGGTGCTGGTGGTGTCCCGTGGACGGGGGATGTTGCGTGGTCACGGGGTGAAACACGTGCAGAAAGTGGGAAGGGATAAAGCAAAGTCAGGAGACGGTCTGGGATCGCACCACCGCCTCTCTCCTCCAAATGAGATCAGGAAAGACTTCTGGTGACAGAGTATTGTATAATAAAATAACTTCTTTGGTTTCTTTCTTTAGAAAACATCTCTGACACACAGTATAAAACCAGGTAGTTTAGAAATAAATTTCAAGCCGGCTGTACCAGTGACTTCAGGGCATTCTACAGGCAAAGTGTTTCTCAGTAGTCAGCTCCTTTCTCAAAACAGAGTACGACAAACAAATGCAACTGAATCCTCTGTCAGAAATACTGTTAAATAACTAAGAAAAACCCCCAACAAAACCAAACCTAGACAGTTTAAAACAAAGCCAGACAGTTGTCTAAAAAAGAGGAGCTGGGTTCTTCCCCAGAAAAAATGACCCTGGCTGCGTGTTTCTCTTCTGATAAATTATTGAGCTTCACTGAGTGCTGGAAAATCAGCGGCCAAGCACCCAGGGAACCCCCGGGAGCTGCCGCAGCTGCCGGTGCAGGGATGTGGCTGCTCACAGTGTCCCCCCACTGCATCCTTTCACAGCATCCCCCTCACTGCATCCTTTCGCCGCATCCCATCCCGGGGGCAGCGATACGGCCGCAGGCAGAGCCGGACCCACCGCAGCACGTCAGCCCTGCCCCATCGCTCATCTCCACGCTGCATTTCAAGTTACGTTCAGAAAAATTAATAAATTAATGAAACCACAGAAGAAAAACACAAAACAAAACAAAACCGCCCCAAAAAGTTCAGTTTGTGTTCTCAGTACAGGAGGAAGCGCTTGCGGACCTTCTCCTCGATGGAGTGCAGCTTGGCAGCTCGCAGCGCTTCCAGCAGCCCCTTGCTGACCTCGGAGTTCCCTTCTTTGAGGCGGGTGAGGAAAGCCCTGAACTTCTCCTGCTCGGCCGCCCTGTTCTCCGGCACCTGCTTCCTCGGCGAGTGCTCCAGGATTTGCTGCAGGCGCTTCAGCTTCCGGATGGGGATGTTCTGGTACGCCACAAAGTCTATCATGGCTTGTTCACAGTCATCATCTGCTAGAGCTGGGGGGAGAAAACCACCCGGAGGTCAGAGGGAAGGTGACCAAGGGACACTAGGACAGCAGGTCACAGCCCCACTGAGCCTCTCCATGGACGTCTGCCCAGAGGGGCGGTGGATGAACCATCCCTGGAGACATCCCAGGCCAGGCTGGACGGGGCTCTGAGCAACCTGAGCTGGTGCAGATGTCCCTGCCCATGGCAGGGGGGGCACTGGGGGAGCTGGGAAGGTCCCTTCAACCCAAACCAGTCAATGATTCCCTGATACTGTCCTCACCTGGGCACTGGTCTCGGGCTGCGGCTTAGACTGGGAGTCCCAACCTAACGAACCTGGATGGGTGATGTACCACTCACAACACACCTTCCAGATCGGGGAGAGTATTTTAGCTCACACAGCCACATACACCCATGAACAGGGGCTGGGAGCCATTTGTCCGCACACACTCCAGTCCCTGCCCAGGATGCAGCAGCGTCTCTCTTGCAGCAGCTCATCCCTTCTCTAGGTCAGGGGCAGCCAGCTCGTGCTGCCGCAGGTGTGTGGTGGAACAAGCAGGTCCAAACAAGCATTTTGCAAGTGGAAAAAGTGAGGTTGGAAGGAAGGAGGAGGAGGAAAACAGCAAACATGGCATTGTTAGGTGGCCAAAGCCCATCTCTGCCAGCCAGCTGCCCTGAAGGCCAGGTCCCAGCAGCAGCCCATCCTGCATGGGACAGTTAGGAAACAATGTGTAAAAGTTCCTGTAATTTTGAAAATTACAAATATACCTTTTCCATGCAGTAGGGGAAGAGGGAAACTCCAGAAAAACTGAAGTAATTGCAGTAAGTATTTACACGTTATTTTTCCTGAAAGCTTCTGTTTTCCCATGCAGATTTTTCCATGTGGGGACAGGACAAGCCCCAGGCACAGCCCAGATTGGGGCTTTTGGACAGACCCAGTCCCGGCTGGTTAAAGCTCTGCTGGAGCTCGCCCCGTGCAAGGAATGAAGACAGAAAGAGTTTTCCAGGCCAAATGATGACTCAACGAGGGAGAGACCAGCCCAGTTTCATGCCATCGTAAACTGGGAAGGGCATCACTGGTTATATGGGGCAGGTCAGGCTCTGTCTCTCCTGCAGGTGCGGGGTTTATATTGTGTTGCTGCTGCGATTGCAGTGGGGAGGGAGGCAGGTGCCTGCACGCCTGCGGAGTGAAATCACCATGAACCAGTGTTAAAAATACCCCTGGGCTCCCGTTGCTCAGCGGCTCCTCTCGCTCTATAAATAGGCAAAGCGCCGGTGTGGCCGCGGGCACCGCTGCCTGACGAAGGGCAGCACACGTGCTGCTGGCACCTGCCTGTCCCCCGGGACCGTGTCCCGCTGACAACAGATCTTTCTGCCTCCTCTCTCCGCTGGGATCGCGCTCCTGGCGTGAGTCAGGCTGGGTACGAGAAGAGCCCCGTGCTGGCAGGGAGGGGATGGAGAGGCAAGACCTGCTCTCGCACGCTACTGGGGGGAAAAACCCTCCTTGCTCCATCATCACAGAGAAGATTTTATTGAAGGTCTTCTATCAAGCTTTGTCTTGACAGAAAAAAGGTTTTTTTATACTGGAACAACCTCCGCAGGAACATGGGGGAGTCCCCACCACTGGAAGTTTTCAGGACATGGCTGGTCATGGTGCTGGATAATCTCATCCAAGCTCCCTTTCCCGTAAAAGGTTGGGCTAAATGAACTCCAAAAGCCCCTTCCCGCTGTTCTATGCCTCTGTGGTTGATTGTTTTTGGAAGTTCAAGGGTGCAGGTTCGTCGCCACCCAGATCAGTCACATTGAATATGTATCTTGGCTGGATGCTCAGGGTAGAGCAGGTGGTTCAGAGCAGCTGCCCTGCCTCACCTCAGTGGACACCAGCCCACGAGATGGTTTCCAGTCCCATTCTCAGCCCTTACTTGTTGGGGTGCACATCACAAAGCACCCCTGGAGCCAGCCCATCACTCTCCCCGGCTCCTTTGCCCTGTGCTTTTGCCAAGAAAGGTTGGACCAGATGATCCTTGAGGTTCCTTCCAACCTGGGATTCTATAATTCTATGATCTGGCAGCTCCTGCCCAACCTTCAGCCTCCGCTGAGGCTCAGTACTACATTTGCACTATCGCAGTGACACAGCCAACACCATATCTCTACTTTTTCACCTAAATGGTCAAAATCCACCCTACACTCAGCTCCAATGAACCTCAGACTCTGCTCCATTCACCCTGCACGAGACAAGGCTGTAAAACCTTCCTGGAAAAGAGGCGGAAAGCCCGGGAGGAGCGAGCAGGAGGTGTGCCAGGGGCTGAGCAGGTGCCACAGCCCTTCACACCACAGCTCTTCACAGGATTTCAACGTCAGCTCTTTGTTCTGGCTGCACACAGAGCCTGCATGGGCTTTGGCTGAGCAGTGGCTGTTGTGCTCTGTCCCCTGTCCCTGTCCTGCATGACCAGACCATGGAGGGGGAGGAAGGCAGACAGTCTATATTTCATCCATCATCACCATTAATTATGGATCATCCTGTGCTTTTACAAGCTATTTCACCTTAGTTTGCATCTAAGTAGGAAAAAAAAAAAGGCACCAGAAAGTTGGCTCTCGCCCTGGCAGCATCGTGGTCCCAGCATCCCCCCCGAACTGACCTGGCCCCTGGGTGCTGTTGCTCCTCCCCAGCCTGCAGGAGGTGCAGAGGGTGTCGTGGTACTTGTTGCCCGGCACGTTGGTCACCTTGTGCAGCTTGGAGCAGTTCTGGTGCTGCTGGCACGGATTGGTGCTGGAGTTGGAGGAGGAGAAGAAGCCGGGGGAGCAGGGGCTGCACTGGGTGTTCTCGAAGGGGGTACCTGTGATGTGGGGGCAAGGGGACCATCAGCCCGGGGTGACAAGCTGGGAAGGGAGCAGGGGCAGGAGCTGGGGACGATGCTGGCAAAGAGTGCCAGACACCACTGGAGCGTGAGGAGGATGTTTTGGAAATGAGCTCTGCCTGCAGCTCCCCTGGGAACCAGCGACTTGCAGGACAAACAGCCACACCTTCCCCTGGCATTTCCCAAACTGAAGCATTCGGCACGTGCTGATAAAATGTCACCAGCCTCCAGACCCAGGAGGAGATCTCATCTGCTACCGAAAAGGGTCATGTTGTGGGCAGGAGACATCAGCAGGGACAATGGCCCAGCCGAGTGCCAAACCAGCCCTTTGATTCACAGCAGAGTCAGGAGGCTCCAGGCCAAGTGAAAGCAAAAGTTGCTGAGAAGGTGAAAGTTGTGCTCCAGGTCAGCCCCTGTTTCACAGGGACGGTGCCGCGCGGGCGGGATTGCAGCAGGAGAGGGAACAGCCCCACGGGAGCAGACCTCACAACGTTTTCATCTCCTCATCATTTATCTAGTTAAGAACAAGGTCTCTACATTGTCACAATGCATCATTCCCCACACAAGATACCATTTGTCAAAAAATAATAATAAGAAGAAAAAATTAGCTTCTCCTCAAATGCCTCAGCTTGCTCACATGGCTCCTCAGTCCTCCAGCCAAATCTGAAGCTTAATTCCAAAGGGCTTCCCCACATTGTCAGGAGACCTAATTCATCACCATTGCGTCACTGCATTTTGTAACAGTCATACCCTACAGAAAAATTAAATGCCAAACCACAATTACTAGCATCAGCTGAAGACAACAGGTATTTCTCCTCTGGCCTGGGAGCCTGGAGCTCTGCTGTGCCCACATGGAAGGGCTTCAAAAGCCTCCGCACTTCAAAGCCCGGAGCAAGATAACGCTGGTTTTGCTGATGCTGCCTCAGCTGCGGTTTCCAGACAGACCCTGGTCCTTGGTGATTCAGAAGAGAGCGAGAGGGAAACTCACTCATAGGCAACTTGTATTTTTAGAAAGTTTGCACACATCCAAACAGGGGCAACCAGGAGACCAGGCAAATTTGTGCTCAGGGAACAATGGAAAAATAACTCCCCTAAAATCTCTCGTGACTTACGCCTCACCAGGGGATGGAGCCTTGAATTCATGAGTCTCCCCCAGATGTGAATTGAAACCAGGCTGACTTCATTGTTTGGGCACCTGCCCATGTATCCATTTCATGTTTTGAATACAGCTTCTCCAAATTGCTCAATAATAAACCGTAAAACCCAGCCCCAGAGCTACACACATTCACCAGCCCTGCCCTTGCATCATTAGCAGCCCTCTTCAGTCCTGATAATTTGCATTCCCCACTCCCTGGCTGCCTGAGAGAGAAGCAAGAGCTGCCGGGACCTTTCTGAGAGCCCTGGCAGGGTGAGATGCTGCTCAGGGATGGGGAATAAATCACAGCCCAGCTCTGCATGGTGAAGCACGTACCCAGGACTGTTGTGTCCCAGCTAAGGGTGATGCTGGGGGATTTCAAAGGCTTTCAAAGCAAAGACAGGGGAAAAAAACCCAAACAAATCACTCCATAGAAAAGAGGCCAGGAGCAGTTTCACACGCCAGCAAGGACGGCACTGCTCCGGTGTGCAAAAAGGGAGCAGGTCAGGCTATGGGCAATCATCAGCTATTGTATTTCTCCTTGTTTTTTAGCTCCAGCAGAGATTTCGGGATGCGACAAGAGCCTCGCAGCATTCACACCGCTGGGGTACTCACCCAGTTTCTCCACGCCAAAGCCCGGCGGACACTCGGAGTGCGGGATGCAGAACTCCATCTCGGAGTAGTAGCCCTCCTGGCACTGGCAGACGCGGTTGTGGGTGGAATTGCACAGCTGCACCTCCACCTGCCTCTCCCCACAGATGACGTTGCAGTAGCGGCACTTCTCCAGGTAGTTCCAGTAGTGTGTGTAGTGCAGCTCGGGGCAGGGCGCGCACACCGTCTGCCTGTCCCTGCTGCAGTGCTGGGACACGAAGGTCCCCGGCGGGCACTGCTGGCAGGTCACCTTCTCGTGGGTCACAGCATCTTTCCACTGGTAGGTGGGTTGGGCGTCGGAGCCGAGCTCAGCCAGGAACAGGAGGAGAGGGGCGAACATCCACTGCAGCACAGAGGGAGCAATGGTGGTACCAGGGACCAGCCGCTGCCCCCATGTGCTCCCATCACCCGTTTGTCACCCCAGGTGACACAGTGTCCTTCCCAAACAATGCTTCTCAAACTCACTTTGTTGTGCCTTCGCAACCCTGTTTCCCTCTTTCAGCAGTAAAAGCAGCTCCAGCACATTCTCCCCCCTCTTCTCCCCCTAGCTGGTTCCCCATCATTCGGAGTAGGACCTTTGCAGATCGAGAAGCAGGCGGGAAGTTTTCCAAGCTAGAAAGAATTCTGAACTTTTTTTGGAAACCCAGGTACTCTGGACAGGACTAGGGAACCCTGGAGTCTCGTTTATCCTCCCTTTCCTTTCCAAAGCACGTGTGCCCAACTTTCCTGTTACCTTGGCCAGATGCCTTAAACTGAGCGTGTGGCAGGACAGCATAGCACCGAGGGCTCCGAGCACCGCGACCAGAGACCTGGGGATGCAGAGAGGGTTCCTCAGAGGCTGGCGCTGTGGAGAGCGGCTGTGTCACAGCTCCTCTCCGCAGCAGCACCGATACAGCCTTCCAGCCTCAAAGCAGAAAGAAAGAAGTGAGTAAGGGCTGTTAGAAAATACCGAGCGTTCTCCTCCGCTTTGCAGGCAGTTCCTCCGAGGGAGGTGGCAGCTCTCCCCACCCAGAGCCAAGAACAGAGTCTTATAGCCCGGCGGAGAACCCGTGCAAGGCTGCGACACACTCATCGCCCCGACATGCGTAAGCGGGGGAGGAAAGTCACCCCCCAGCCCGGAGGCAGGAGTGGGCGAGGTGATGGAGGAGCAGCCGAGGTCTCCCTCCCCATCCCACCCTCCGCACGCCCCGGGACCGGCTGCCTCTTTCCCCGTCCCACCGCATCCGTCCCCCGGAGCCGCTCCCCGCCCCGCGGTCTCACCGCTCCCGCCGCTCCGCTCCCCGCGCCCGCCGGCACCTTTATAGCCCCGGCCCGCGGGAAAGACCCTCTTGCGCAAGCGGCCGGCGGCATCGCGGCCCCATCGCGCCCCCCCCGGCCCCATCCCGACTCCCCCCGCCACCCCGGCGCCATCCCTTCCCCTCTCGTTTCTGCTCTTGCCTATAAGAAGCGGAGCTCTCCGCGCCGGACAGCGTGTATTTATCTGCCGGCAGGTGGGATTTGCACAGCTGCAAGTTTAAGGTATGTTGAGGATTTTTTTTTTTTTTTTTTTCTTCTTGGCTGGGGAAAGGCGGGGAAATTCCCCTGTGAACTCTCTGTACATGCTAAATAACTTCCCAGTAACAGCATTTGCCTCTCTGGTAGGGGTATAGCATGGCCCCAGACACAGCCCAGACACTCCTGTTCTTGCCGGGATGGAGCCAGAGCTCTGCCATCCCACCTCCCACACACCGGGAGCACTAACCCCACTCAAACTGCCCAGGTTTTCAGTGGTTAGGTAATGCATTCCTAAAGTTGGCTCTGAGCTTTGATTTTCTCCTTTCAAGAGCACCGTAGGTGACACATTAACTCCAACTTTAACACTAAAACACTTAGAGTTACCTTTTATGGGATAACAGCATCCAGCAGGTGAGCAGGTCGGCGTTTGAACACTTAGAGATGACACTTTGCTGTCAAAACAAAGGATTTCAATTTAAACTGAATTGAGCCTCACAGGTACACTGCTCAGTGCCTTTCCCAGCACTGCTCACTCTGCGCTGCCCCTGCTCAAATATATCACCCATGTACTTTGTCCTTCCGCCCCATCTCACCAGGTTCACACTGAAGGTGAGAAAATCCAAGGGCACAAATGCAAGGTGCTTTACGTGCTGGGAAGGCAGCACACGCTGGAGAAGTCACTGACCCTCCGCTCCAGCTGCATCTGCAGGGTCTCCCCATACCCCAGGCACGGGGGGAGAACAAGTATGGAATTCACCTTCCCTTTGATGTAACAGCAGGAGAGCTCCTCAGTGAGCCCATGAAGAGTACAGCGTACTCCGTGCCTGAAAACCTGCCCTTTCCTTTCCTCCCAGACACCTTCCCCTACAGGGAACGGTTCCACAGGCAGGGAAGGGGAAGACTGCAGTTCCAAATGGCTGGTGGAGAAAACAGTTTTGCTTTTTTCTTGTTTTTAAACTTTCCAATCAATGGAAGAGAAGAAAACACATCTAAATACAAATCACATCCTAGTGCCCAGAGAGCACTCAGCTGGGAAGTGTGATGGTTTTTGTGCTACACCCCTGGTTAATGTCACAGTTTTGCCATCTCCAGCTGTGGAAAGGCAAGAGACTGTGCTGTGATCTGCACGCTGTGATCTGCCCATCACACAAACCCCACCGGTTCCAGGCTCACAAATCCCCATGGCCTTGGTTCCTGGCCCCCCAGGCCCCCCCCGTCAGGCAGGGCTCTGCTGTCCCTGGCTGGGGACCAGGGAAAAACCACTTGGTACGTTTGGTACTGGCACAGCACTATCACCTGTCTTATCTCAAGATAAAACAGAGGCAGCAACCACCCACCAGCAAAGCATTGCCGGTTCAGAACAAAAACACGTCTGAAATCAGTAGCCAGTCCATAAACACACTTGCTTAACACGCACAACTTCTCAAGCACCTCCGTGTGCAGACACTGAAGGGTCTAAAATATCCTCCCACAAGCCGTTTTCTGTGGAACTGCTGTTTACGGCCTGGCTGTTCCCAGGTCAGGCTTTGCTTGCTGCTCTGCAAACAGCAGCACTCGCACCCTCGCCTGCCCCGCGCTGGGGTCAAACACATTTCCCACCATTGTTTGAGCTGCAAGAAAGGAATTGCGCTTGGGAATACAGCTGTCCAGAAGGAATACAGATGTTTTAATGAGCCAGCTCAACATCCTCCGAAGAGGCTTCTCCAGCAGCTCTCACCATTTGCATTTTTCTCAAGCATCTCCCATTCCCATATATGTCTCAGTACTCAGCTCAGGCTGCTGAGTAGTTATGAGTATCAACCACAAGACACAGAACCACAGAAAAAATCAGTTTGGAAAATTTTTTACTCTGTTCTATGCTGGGAAGCCCAAGACCGCAATGAGTGGCGTCCTTGACATTTTAGAGCTGTCACACACATGACCGAGCTGTGGGTCTGACCTGTCACCCTGGGCAGGAGCATCTTCCTCCTCGGCAAGAACCGGGTTCCTTCTGTCCCCATCTCTCAACACCCAGTGCTCCCAGAAACATCATTTTCACACTTGTTCCCTCCATGAACAGTCACATCTGTTGGATTAATATTATCTTACACACACAGGCTCCTGCTGCCAGTCCCTGGCTCTGCTCTCCTGTCCTGAATGGCGAATCTCTCAGGCTTTATTTCTAACACTAAAGATTAAACCTATGAGAGCTAAACACACAATTTACAAAGAAAGAAAATCAAACCCAGTTTTCTGCTACCCAGTAGGAGAAGTAAAACCTGATGGTCAGAAGGAATTATTCACAGCTCTCTCCAGTAAGATCAGTTTCTACCCACCATGGTTAAAGAAAAAACTGTAGCTGGAGTGGAAGGCGCTCAGTATTTTGGTCTGGGCTGCATTTATTTGCACTCTACACCAAACAGGCAATGAGCTGATTTTGACAGGCCACTCTCAAATGGATTTTAATTTTACTGCTGGTTTATCTCAACCACTTGTAGCTCCCCGAAGTAATCCTGATGATGAGGATTAGTAACACCTTTTGACGTAACAGTTGTTACATCAAACTGGGGCTTTGCTTTGTCATTATGCATCATCTCAGTAATTAAATTACCTCACAGCACTGCCCTGGGACTGAGGCACATCCTCTCGAGGATGTTTCTTTAGGGTGAAACTCCGCCGGTCTGAATCAAGCATGACATCCCTCACTGCAGCGCACCTGGCCAGGGAGGTGCAGATCTTCTGCCCAGCGTTTCGGAGCAGACCCATTGCTGACACATCCAGACTTTTCCAAGAAACTGAAACAGAAATCGGGTCACCCAGACTTTTGCAAACTTGTGAGTCTGTTGAAGTGACGCACAGTCACACTGTAATGTTTGTAAAAGGATTACTCAAAAGAGTTTATCTCAACAGCACCATATCTACTCTATCTCCCTCAGTGTTTTGGTTAGATTGACAAACAAAAGGCACCGAAGAGCCTCCGCTCACACTTGCTGACGGCTGGAGGAACCCACAGCTGTATGAAGCCAACGTAGGTGGCACATCCTGGGTGGCAGCTCGTGGGACTCCCAGTGTCCTCGTAACAGAAACTACTGGGATAGGTGCAACACACCAGGAAAATCCAAGTACACACCATACCCCAATGCAATATCAAGTATTTTTGTTCCAAACCTACAATGACAAAACATTTTCAGAGTTATATTCCTAGAGAGTGAGATGCCACATTAATGGCAGAGAAAGGGCTTCCCCAGGCAACCTCTGCCTTCCAGGGAGAGAAGAGTCTGGTGGAACAATGACCCTCAATTCATCTTTTTTTTGTCTGTTCTACTCGCCCAACGAACCCCCTCGAGCAGGTCTGGGGTCACTGGGATAGGCAGCTCCTCACTGCTGACCGACCTGCAGCTGGGGCTTAGAACAGGAATTCAGCATCATCTTCTTGTGGCTCTGATTGCACTTCCCCACCCAGGGCATCACTTCCCCGGGAGCTTCAGGGTGTCCAGCAGCAGCACCGCTTCTCAGAACTGCTCTCGAAAAATCAGGTTTCTCGCTAATATTCAGAGAAAAATCTGAAAAGCAATGAAATTTCTCGCTCTCTGGCAGTAGCCACCTCTCCAAGCAAAGACACAGTTCATCTCTTTCCTGATAAAAGAGGGGTCTGGAGGTTTTGTTTGTTTCTTCGTGTTTTGTTTGTTTGATTAAAAATTTTATTTTGGACTATTTCTCAAATCCTTTCAAGCTTTATTGAGGAAAAACAGTGAGAAAAGTTTTTTCTTTTCCCAATGACACACCACTAAAAATTGGAGACAATAGTCATATCGCTGCAATGCAGGGACAATAAAGCCAGATTAATATCTACTTCCTTCATGCCCTGTAACTCATGTGTCATTTGCTTCCCAAAACCAGCAAGGAGTGTCCATGAGAGCTTTTCCTCTCCCTGAGCACTCAATAGTTTGGATCAGTTCCTCTAACCACTTAGAGCAATATCGATATTTATGAAGACAATAATTGTATCATAAACAATGAACTCTCTCTGCCTCTCTTTCTTGTGAATTCAGCCAGTTTCAGGCCAACACGCGATCGGTATCTGCAGCTGTTCCTGGGCACCCTGCTCTCCAAGGCTTCCCTGATGCGGGTTGATTGCCGGGCAGGGTGGGAGGAAACCGCACTCGAAACACTTTCGGGAGAACCCACTGGTGTTGTGACCGATTCAGGGACACAGAAGCCTCTGAATGTTTCTTTGGAAGATGGGGAGTGGAAACGAGACGGGATTCTGCAGCAGCCTGCCCTGGGACATGGGGTTGACACCGTGTGCGTCTGCCGAGCTGGGGCTGGAAATGGGAAGGGGCAGGAGCCTGACGGCAGCTCAGAGAACATGGGTGCTGGGCACCCACCTCACAGCAGGATGGACACCCTGGGATCCCCAACATGAACACTCTCTAACAGGTGACAGGGCTGCTGTTTGGGGCTCTACAAGGGCAGAGACCTGGACACCCACCCTCAGGGGCAGAATTATGCTCTCTCACCAGAGGAAGCTCCTCTGGGTTTAGAGCAAAACCTGCTGAAGGACAACACCCCGTAAAAGATGCTTTGCTCCCCACTGGTTGGGGTTGCAGCAGCTTGACTTTTGTATTTTTTAGTCAATGGGCACAACTTCTCGGCAAACCTCCCCAGGATAGGTTAGGAATGACAGAATCATTAAATTCTGTTGGTTATTACAACTATAACTAAGAGATGGGCAGATAAGGCACAGACAAGGACAACCTCCTGCAGGGCGGCTGCTGCCCCCTCACCGGGACACGCTGGGGTCCGTCTGTCCCAACCGAGGGACGGTGGCAGCAGGGACACATCTGCAGTGCGCAGCTAACAGCAAACCCAGCCCAGCCCCATCTGCGAACCCGAGATGCACTGGGGACACTGGGGTGTTCCATAGCTCGCCGGGGGGTTCAGCGAGCGCTGGCACCCAATCGTGAATCTCCTCGGCGAGATGATGGAACTGCTGGCAGAAGGAACGTGCGAATGTCTTGGAGACACTGAGGTATTTTAACAGTTCCTCTGCCCCGTCTCGCTGACAACGGAGCGTTCCCAAGCAGGAACGGTCTCCAGAACCCAAACAGCAGCACAGACAAAGCACAGCTAGAAAAACTGCTCTAGCTGAGGGGAAAGAATTGATTATAATTACGTTTGTCCTGGCAAACCACACATACCTTTTAGGTGATTCAGTCTTGCTGGATTTTTGCAGTCCGTAGCAGATCATTTCCATCAGGAAAACCTCTCCAAAGTCTTTCCTGCCTCTTGCAGCTGTTCGAGGCTCATCTCATCTCATCTCCTGAGCTGCGGTTTCCCTCCAGTGGCACAGGCAGAAGCTGCAGTTCTCCCAAGAGAGCACTGAATTCTCTTACCGCTCAAGAACTTTTTGCTGTTTTCTGCTCCCAGTCTCCACTCTGCTCCTTTCCCAGGCTGAGGAAACACCGAGATTCCAAACAAGCACCCAGCAGAAGCCGCAGGGACCTGGTTGGCAGCAGCTTCCCCCCCGCACCGAGGATTCTGATCACCCCAAAGCTGCCGACTGCAGAGCAGCAGCGTTGGCCGGAGCTGCTTTTCCCTGAGAGCAGCCTCTTTTTTAAAAGCTTCTGTCATGCAATAGTTATTGCTAGACTTGTTAAAAAAGGGAAAAAGAACGAATAATGATAAAGAACACTCAGGGTGTGACTTGGGAAGGTGCAGCCTCAACAAAAAACCCTTGACTAACAAATAAAACCAAATCTATTTCAGGTATGGAGTTGCTTCAGTTTTAGGACACAAAACTGTCTTACAATACACATTTCTGACAAGATTTCAGTCCAGCAAAATGTGGCTTTTCCATCACTAAACACAACACAGTCGCCAGCCTGCAAAACTCAGAGCCCTGTGGAAGGACAAGAGTTAATAACACAGCCTTCCCGACACCATCACTCTACTTCTTTCCTGCTCATTTTTACAACATACACACACACACAGATTTTTATGTAACTTTTCCACTTACATTTCAAATATCCAAGGCCTTCTCTATATTGTTTATTCTTGTTTTGAGAATTTAAGCCACTATCAGTAGTGCACTGAACAGATTAAGGTGAAATTCATTCACCTGAGGAAAAACTGAGGCTGAGGAAAAACAACACCCCTGAAGTTAGTAAATAGTATATTCTCCCAGAAAATGCTGAAAACATACGCTAGATGAAGTGTCTGTCATCATTGGAACCCACAACTAATTAGCAAGTGAGAACACAATCCTTTGTTCATTTTTGTCAAACGAAAACGTGTGTCAAAAATCCCACAGAATAAACCTTTCAACTTACTCCTACCAGGGCCATTAGGACTCAATACTCAATGTTTTTATATCTGGTAAAGAAATTTAATAAACAACCACCAAAAAAAAAAAAAATCAAACAAAACTCAATTAAGACAAAGATGGTTTTATTTATAGTTTAATATACAGCAGCTACTGGAGATTTAAAATTGATACAGTTTTTCAGATTTTTCAGGTTTTCCACTTATATCCACTACTCACAGAGAGTGGAAGTATTACAGAATTTTGTTTTAACCCATCTAACTTGATTCATTTTAAAGTTTTAAATCAATGTGTTCCTTTTTCTTCTTGGAAAGTGAAGGTCAGCTAACACAGGCACAATGGAAGTATCAGTACTGGGAAGAAAACAATGCCTCCTTAGTGCACATTCCCAAAAAATCCCAGCATGGTGGAAGGAATTGGACTTTGGGGTGCACAGCAGATGCAAGGGTGTTTCTGCTCCCTCCCCACCACTGGAATTTGCTTTTCAAAAGTCACCCTTGCAGCACCTTCTGCTGGTGCTGTGATTCCCCCTTCCCGGAGCACGGGTGGTGAGGACGGGTGGTCTGGTCACCTTCTCCAGCGGGTTCCGCCATCGCTGGGGTTTTCCAGGAGCTGACACTACCTGGGGGCCCATCAACAACAGCCACCTCCAGGATATAAAATTTCAGCCCAACAGTGGGCACAGTAAAATTTACAGGCTAAAATAAGAAATTAACCTTATTTCCAATAGAGGATAATATTCTGCTTTGTCTCCTGCCAGTGGGTCAAGAGAAAGAGCGAGACCTTCCAAACTCGATCACCTTTGTTGGAAGAGTTGATACATGCTGGTGCACAGCACAGCATCCAGAGCCAAGGATCAAAGGTATTTAAATAACTTTCATCCTGCTTCTGAGAGACGGAGTGCAACAATTTCTTTCTGCTGATAGGAAGCGTTTGCCCTTCCTGTCAGTGAGATTATGACCAGAAGAAAACTTGGATTAATCGCTGCTTCTTCACATCACTGTGGCACTTTGGGCACTTCTTCGCCATCTACATAAATGAATGAACAAAGACATAATATATTAAATTTATCTATCAAGTTTGTAATTGTCCAATATGAGCTATAAGCCACATCAGTCATTTGACAGTCCCCAAGGTATCATATCTACTATTTTTAAATGCCACATTATCATGCAGTCATTTATTTAACTGCTAGTAATAAAAGGAGGAAAAAGAAAACCTTCCAGTGAAGTAGCAACAAACTTTACAGCAGTTGTCTCAGATTAATTACAGCTTTGATATATCTGGAAGACTAAAATCCAGGAACGAGGAAACTGAGCCTGCAGGAGCCGTTGGGAAGCGCCGATGTGCTCGTTAGCAGAGAAATCCCATCAGCGGCCGAGTTCCCTGAACCGCCGCTGCCTCCTGTGCAGCCGGGAAGGAAACGACTTCCCGGGCACACGGGACAGCGCTGACACACGTGGTCATGACCGAGAGATTTGCTGGGGAACCAAGTACATTTATTTCTTCATCCGGCACACCTCTCCAGGTTAAAAGCAGAAGAGGGGGTACGTGAGGAAACCTTTTCTCCAGCCAGGTTTCAGTTTGCTTCTTCCCTAATTTTCAATTTTAAAGTCTGGTCTTTAGCTGTTTGACCTGCAGGTAAACTCCCAACTGTTCTTTTTATATCCTGCACATCACTGGTAAAGCTAAAATGCTCTGTTTATTTCACAAGTGAGATAGTAAAAAAGTTTTAAGAAATTCACCTTTGAGAAAATTGCCAGCTCAGTAGCCTAAAACGATGGTTACCTACATTAGCGGCACCACGCCGGCTTTCCTGCAGCGTGAAATTGATCTTTGTACAAAAGGACATAGACTGCAAAGTAGGTTCAGGCACTAGTATTTTGATTCTGGCAACATTAATTGAAATACCATAAATGGTGGGGGAGAGGAAAACTCACTTTACTGCCCGGTAGACAGTGATTTATCAAAGAGTTCTGAAAATCTGAAGTGTAATACAGAATTGTAAAATCTTATATTATTTGCCCATATTACTGATAATCCAAATGAGAATAACCGAGTCTCTCTTGAATACCTGAAAAAAAGCGTGAATAAGTGATGCATTTAAACATCGAAAAGCAGCCACAGAGCTCTGCACAGAAAAGTAAAACCAGAAGCAGTTTATCCTGCCGCCGTCTCTGCAAAGCTTCCCCTAACGCACTGAAAATTGCCCAACGCGCACTGGCACTAATCCCTCCAAACCCCCTCCAGCTGCACAGAATTCTGTCTGCTCCTCCAAAACTTTCCAAAAATTATTCACCGCCTCTCCCCACCACTAAGCTATTTCTGGAAAACAACAAACGGGAAAAGAAATCACAGTTTGCAAACACCGAGTCATTGCAGTTTGAATGACAGGCTTCCTAGTCACGTCCTTGGAGGCCAACACACACCAAGGCGCTTCTGAGCTGAAGAAACATTGTGAGTAACTTGTGAAAATAAAAACATGAATTTTCCACTCCGGTCCCGTCAGTGGTGACCTGGCCCATGAAGCGCAGACGCAAACACTGCGGTTGCTCATTTCCTGCAGCTCAAGGTACCTCAGACACAAACCCAACTGTCTGTGCAGCCAGCGAGGGGTGGGAATGCGGATGGAGGCATCTGGAGATGGTTCCTCTGGGGCTGGTTTCAGAGAAACATGGAATAATCTTCCTGTTTGCAATCCTGTGCTCTCAACCAGCCTGTCCTTCCTTCTCATCTACACAACTACCAGAGAAGAGTTTTACCTCATCACCAACCAGAAGAACTCTCGCTCCACCAGTCCTCAAGTAATACCCCAAACTACAAGATATTTAACTTTTCATTAACCAAATTACATGTGAATCGCATCACAAGCAAGTTAATGTTACTGTAAACGGAGAACCACTCGTCATTAGAGAGGGAGGTCATAAACAAGGTAAGAAAAGGTGACGAGACCAGGTAGCTTCATGTTCTCCAGAACAAAGGCTGTAGAATGTCCATCACACCAAGCCTTGAGGGTGCCTGAACAGCACAGCAACAGGTCTCAGCTGAGGAGAAGATGGTTCTTGCATACCTCACACCCAACAGGTTGCTGTTCAGAGCAAGAAAAACACACACAACCAAACCCACAAACAAACAAACCCCCACATTCTTAGAAAGAAGGATCTGGACATATGTTGTCTGTGGAGGAGGCAAACAGACCCCACTGCTGGTGGATGCAGAAAGGCGCTGATGAAGGACAGGGCATCCATGACACATTTTCTTGAGAGTTATGGGAATATTTTGTTTGTCCTTTTTAAACAAGTGGGGCATTAAACTGACCTGGCAAGAAGCAGGTTCAAAGTGACAGCAAAACAAATGAGCTGGTTCTTCACAGAACGTTTGGCTAAGCTGTGGAAGCGCTCGCTGTAGGACACGGGTGACAAGTTCATTTGCATTCAAAGGGAAGTGGATGATGAGATGGAAACGCAGCAGAGGTTTCTTAATATAGAATATACTGAGGAACCTCTGGCTCACAGAGTTCTCGTGCTGCAAATAGCTCCGAGGCTGAGAGTTCTGCAAAAACCACCACTCATGCCTGCCATGTTCTTTTAGCCTTTCCTAGCCATTCTTTTTTTGGCCACCACTGGAGATGGAATGCTGGGCTGGACGGACCTTTACTCTGACTCAGTAAATCTGCTGTTGTGTTCTGATTATTTGCTGCAAACTATATCTGCCTTTCCCTATCTTTACAAATTCTAGGGCCGTATTCACCCCCAGGTCTGTGGTACACTGCCACAAAGCAAAGCACTGATTCACCTTGCTAAGAACACCATAGATATTTTCTTTCCCATGCCATTGCCTGGTACAACATGGGACGAAGTTTCACTGTAACTAGCAAGGTTATTCAGGTAAGTGGCAAATATAGAAGTCATTACTACAAATGACCCACGGGGAATGACTCATTTCCCCAAATGCGGCTTTGTACTGGATATCTGAATAGAACAAAAGAATACTTCCAGTTGGAAGGGACCTACAAGGATCATCTAGTTCTGCCAGCTTCGTTGCCTTCCTCTGGATACATTCAAGTACCTGAATCTGAAATAAAGCCTAATCTAGTAGATCAGACTATTTTAATCCCCAGTCTAAGAGATGCGCAATCAGAAAAAGGGTAATTTAGAAGAAAATCTAGACTGAGCAAGTTCTGTGATCTATCTATGAATTATGAAAATGCACATTAACTTGGGGAGTAAGGAGAAAACCACATCTCAGAATTACCAATTCCACACAAAAAGCACAGAACAGGGCAGTACGATTGCTCGGCATACAACAAGGTGACTCCACAGGTTGTTGCCTGCACAGCTCTGTATGGGAACATATTTGGAGGAAGTTCAGCAGGAGCTGCAAAGATGTAAAAAAGACACTGTAAGGCAGAGGTGCTTCTATCACAGTGCATGACATGGAAAGCAATGAAACAAGTGGTAAATCTTCCACAAGGATTATGGGGCTCTTTCTGTAAACAGAGGGATTCTGTTTCCAGGGCTGTCCACATGGTTCTCCTGAAAAGCACAATTATTTTTTTATCAGGAAAAATGGAAACCAGTAAACAAGATAACCTTTAAGAACTGCTCCCAGCACGTTTTGCAGCAAGTGAAGTCACATAATGGACATTTAAAAGGCACATCATCCTCAGAATTGCAGTTAGAGCACTGGAATCTTCCTAGAACAGAGAGAGAGGGGCAGAAAGAGGGGGAGAGAAAGAGGGAGGAAATGACTAAATTCCAGTAACCATCTGTGAAATTCTCATGCATACGCATTTCCAGCGCATCCCAGAAAACAATGACTATGAGCTGTATGAACTACCTTAGCCATGCAATACCCAGCCCTGTCACATTATTTCTTTTGCATGACCTCACTCAGCCTCTCGGTGCTTCAGATCCCCATTTAGAAACTGAGGTTTACAAGGAAGTTGCCAAGAAAAATCTGTAAGTTCTCAGGAAAACTATTACATCATTGTAATAAAGACAATGAAGTACTTTGAGGAAACACAGGTGGTGACAGAAAGCACAAATTCTACTTTGCAAACCTCACTAATCATTATTACACCTAAGCAAATATAGACACGAACCAGTCATCACTTAACAGGTTATCAGTGTAATTCTCATTTGTATAACTTATCTTTATCCCCTAGCGTTAAAGAATTGCATCTGAAATCTCACATATACCTACCGCATTCCGGCTCCAGTTCCAGGGGGAAGACAGGCACAGCTCCGCAGCCCATGGGGGCTCTCACGTTACCGGTTTCTTCTGGTACTTTGGTCTTTGGCAATTCAAGTTTGCTCTTCTGGCTAAAGCAGAAAGTGGAAATCTTCTGAATTTTCTCTGGTGCTTTACCCTTAGAAGTGGTTGCATCTAGTATAAAAAAAAAAAACAACAGCATACAAAAAAATCACGTAATGCAGAACACAATACACAGACTGCACAAAACACCATTAGCAGTAAATTCAGTAATTTCTCAACCACAATTTGAATAACTATTTTTTTATGCCATACTGCTTGGTAATGGAAGTTTCTGGTACTAACATACACTATTACTGAAAGGGACCCTTTATATTAAGAGTTCTGTGGAAATTCTTCCTGGACAGGGTGAATCTCAATCTCCTCCTGCTCTCACCTCACTTAGATGCAAAAATTCTGCCTTCATGCATAATATACTTCACAGTTTAAAGAAGATAATACTATAATTTTTTTCTTGTTTACTTGCACTTCCCCATTTCACATTGCCTTCTACTTACTTTTTTTTTTTTTTAACCACAACTTGAACACTGCCAATTGCTTTGATCTTCCTTCACACACCTCGTGCAGGGAGGCCCTGGCCCCCAGCTAAGGCTGTTGGACACCAGCCCATCATTATCAATAAGATTCTAAGTGTCAGACAAATGTTCATTCCCCACCTTGTCCGTGGCTGTTTTCTCCTCCAGTGCCCCAGCTCTCCAAACTCTGGGTGTTCCCTGCACCTCGCACCGGCTGCTGCAGCTGCTTCTCTTCCCCACCACCGCCCATTCCCGTCAAACCCTGACACAGCTCTTTGAACCGCTCTTTGTGATGAGGGCGAACAAACATGGAAAACCCTGTGCAAAAGAAAATACAAATGCATAGGAAAATAAACACCTGAGCATGGAAGGCTGCTTGCTTTGGAGGGGAGAAATTCTTCGGAAGCTGAACAATATCAGTCATATTCCTCAGAGTATCTTCAGGTTGGTGGAACACTTGATGTTTTTGTTGATTTTATAACTATGGGGTTTTCTTTGCCAGAGGACAGAGGAGTATTTGGTATGGAAAACAACCTCAACTTATCCCAAAATTCTTTTGCTCTCTACAGCTAGACATTGCAACAAAACATAAATACCTAATCCAGCCCTTCACCTGACAACTGATCTAGTGAAATTAGGCATAGACGCAACATCTGAAAAGACTTCTCCAAAAGCCAATTTCTTGTTACTGTTTGGTTGACAAGGATTCGAAACATATACGCGAGAATTCTAAACCAATCCTAATCATGACTTACTGCGAAGCACAGACAATTCTACCACAAACTCGTCTGAGGTAAAAACCTTTGCTGAGGGAAGACACTGACTCTGGGTGACAAAGAACACTCAGGGAAGATGATGAGTCACGGTGCCATATGGTTCATTTCCCTCCGGCTCTTCACTGTTTCAAGACTAATCTGATTAGTTAATGCATCAGAAAAAAAATATTTTCTAAAAATTTGTAGACTATGGCATCTATTCAAGGTCAATGGAATCCTTATTGTTATTTCCTAAAGACAACAAATGAAACTATATCAGCATTTCCCAGCATATGCCAAATCCATCGTTTCCCGCAGGAGTTCACACCAGAGACATGGGAGAAGGTGGAACTGGGTGTTAAGTGGCACAAGACAAGACATCTCTCCAAGGCAATCAAGATCTGCATATACTCTGCCTTCTTTTTTTTTTTTTTTTTTAACAATAAAGCCCAATTCAAAATTCTGAAAACTTGTAGCTTCTTAAATCATTAAACCCATGATAGAAAAAAATAAACCACTTCTGAGAAAATAAATATCAGCTTGAAATTTCTAGAAGATTATGATGAATGATAAGGATACTAAATTATGCCACAGTTCCATAACTACTCTCAGGTAAAGCTCTGTAGAAGAACGGTAAACCAAAAGTGTGATTGTTATCCCCAAACCTGGAAGCGATGGAAGAGCTCAGCATCAGTATAACAGCCAACGCTCAAACAAAACTGAGTCAGTTGTCAGCACCGGCTTTTCTAAAGAGCAATCACTGCTGGTAACTGAGGAGAGAAAAAGGCGATGAAATCATCTGACTGAAGTGAGCCTGACTGAAGGTTATGACTGGAATTACTGAGGTCATATCTGATGTTTTTAATGGGCAATTTCTAACTGAACAAACAGAGATAACATTTTAGAACCTTGACATTTTTGCTCTTTGAATGACATTCATTTAACACATCTTCCCTGCTGCTCCGTTTACCTGGTTTGCAGAACCAAATGATGGGAGAGGCAACACTTACTAATACTAAAAGTTCTTCCCGAAAGTGGAGAGTTTGCAAACTAATGACCAGTGAAAGGTTGCTGCTCACATGAGATCACAGCACCTACATCTTCTTTTCAACTAAACAAAAATCCCTTACTTTGCAGGAGATGAAAGTCTTCTGGCCTCTCAGTGGTGAGGGCTGCGATCACCGATACCATCGCCTCATAGTTGTCTGTCTTCTTGTAGGCCAACAACGCTTGATAGAACTGGCTGTAGGTGCTTTTGTCCAATGCCCTTTTCACATCGCTGAGGTAGGAAGCCCTGAGGACCTGGTGCTGATCCTTCCTTGAGCTTGAGACTTTTTCAGCATCTTTCCTTGGAGCTTGACCAGAATTTTGCCCTGGGAGACAAAGAACAGGGTGAGCAGGGCTTGGGGAAGACAGAGACATTGGGTCACTCCTTTGGATCCACTTCTCTTTTCATTCAGAAGGGGGTTCTGGACTAGTTCAAAGTGCCAAAGCCAACACTCGCTCCTGGAAATGGCAACGGAGCAAAGGAATTCTGGGGATCGCTCTTAACATATTCCAAAATTGTTTTTACTTTTTTTTTTTTTTAAACTTTTAAATGGAAAAATGTATCAGATAGTCACTAGAGAATAAGAAGAAGGTGACACAGAAGGTACTGTGCACAGAGATCAGCAGTAAATCAGGGTTTGTGCTACACTGAAGGAGCAGAAGCATTGGAAAGAGATGGCTGAGCCAACTACACTGGCCTGGCACATGGGCACAGACACTGCTGAGAGCAATTTTAAAGAACAGATTTCTCACCCCTTATTAATAAAAGGAGAAAAGGGGTGTGTGTGTGTGCTTCCCAACAGGAAAACAAAGTCAAAAAAGAACGACTAACCTGAAATAACACAAGATAGCACAAGAGCAAGGTAGGAGCCCAACAGGAGGCAGGAGCAGCTAAGAACATCCTGCAAAACTCCAAGGGGAATTCTGTTCAAAATGTGAATCTTTGATTTCCAACACGTTGTAGAGGAAAAAGGTCTGTTTTGCATATTACAGGTATGCAAATATAGATGAAGTACACTATAAGAAACTGATTTAAATTAAGCAGCCACAACTTTTGATATTTAGATCTTTATTCTCCACTAAAGAGCTTTTAAATATGTTAAAGAAGATAATGAAGTCTTAAAAGACGGGCTTAGTTCAGTTTCCTGAAAGGGGAACAACATGGGTGTGAATTTTATAATCAGTACCTTTTACTGCACATCATCCAGCATTCTGACACTTCAACAGGAGCACACTCGATGGAAGGAGTGAGCAACAGAAACAATGCTTGCATTTAGTGCTACTATTTTCTCAATTACTTTTAGTGGGAACAAGTTTCTATGAAAATCCATCTCACGGACCTCAGGACAAAATGATTACGAAAGATTCTGTTTTGTTCAAGTGCTCTTAAAATACAAAACAAAGCAGGAAGACAAATCAAAATAAACATCACGGCTTCATAGACAAAAAACTTTTAAAGCCTTCCAAGAAACATCATCTTTTTATTTATTTTTTTAAAAAGAGAGGATTAGTCTTTGACTATTCTTTACCCTCTAAAGAAAGACTTCTAAGCTGTCTAGATATCCTACTCGTTTCCTTGGGAGAAATACAAAAAATTCCCAGTTGTTCTCAGGAAGAACTATAATCAAATCACAACTGAGCCTTTGACTTCAAAAATAAATACTGGACAGCATGAGGTCAGAGGGGTGTGTACAGAAATTACACGCAATCATGAGAATACATTTCTAGTCTCTGTTTCTGCAGAAAAAACAGACTGTCCACGTGACGAGTGTAACATTACCTATAACAAAACAGGAACTGTTTTCTTCTTCATACATGGGTTCCTATTGACCTGATGTGACATTACGCTCCCTAAAAAGCTCTTCCCCGAGCCCTGGACAAACAGAAGCCAAACAGCCTGGTGCTCAGCTTGCCCTTCCCCTCACTGACGGACACCAGCCCTGTCTCCAGGGCAAACTTCTGCCTTTACTGGGTTTCTTTCACATCTACCTTGATTGAATTTGTCGGCTTTTGTGTGTTGTTTTGTACGATCCTTGCTGAAAATTCCGAATTACCATGGCTCCTACCTACAGACGGTGAGCCACAGTGCTACGCGAGCACAAAAAACATCAGTTTCCACCAGCACAATTTACAGCTGGTGATGAAATAAAAGATAAGGTGTTACATGAAGGGTACCTGCACCATTCAGTTCTGTTGCCAAGTGGAATCCTCCTCGGTTGAGGTGAAGCCCAGGGTTCAGCTGAGCACACGAGTCCATTGAGAATGTGCTTTTCTGCTGACTCTGCTTTTCTTCTGTTAAATCAAACCAGTCCATTAACAGTGAACTTGGTGAAGAACAAACATAGGATGCACATTTCAAAGTGTGCCATTCTATGCTGAAAACACCTGAAGGTGTAGATGCATTTCTCTGATAAGAGGGGATGAGCTAACACCCTGCTTTTTTAGGATTTTAGTGTTCCGGGGCTTCAAAGATTTCACGAGCTCTGTGAGGACATGATTATCCTCTCTTCACAGTTCTAGTGGCACTATGTGGGTATCAAAGAGGACACACACAAAGATTTTAAATCCACAGACTAGATTCGTAATTAAAATAGATCTGTAAAATCCTTTTGAAATAAAATGGCACCATTACTAACTGCGCAGTAACCGATGCTCAGGCATCAGCCCATGCTCGTGGGAAGGCAGGCAAAGGGATCATGCAGAGACTTGGCTCAATATTGATTAAGCTAAATAGCTTTCCAACCTTTTATTTCTATTTATTAGACACATCTTGCTCTACAATTGGGTAACGTCAATTAAATGATCCAACTGCCTGCCCAGTGCTGAAACAAGCTCCTCACCGATGTTCCTGGCGAGTCTCTCCCTCTCCTCCCGCAGGAGGCTGTGCTCAGGTTTGTAGCCACAGCCCGTGCCAGTCAGACTGCAACACGCCTCGTCAAACTCCTTCTTATGCTGAGGTCGAACAAACTGGTAAAACTCTGTCATCAGAGAGAAAGAAGAGGGAGGGGGGGAAAAAAAAATAATAAAGTCACTCCGTAACCGGTAACAAATGCCAGAGAAACATACAATGGCAGGGCTTCTAGTTCAGGTAACATGAAGATAAGAAGTGTAGCTAAATAACTTAAAATCTAAATTCATTATCTAATATTTGCACATTAAGCACACTTATCAGCTATCATGCAAACTTCCACCCACATCATTACAAGTAGGTAATAACTGTAATTTTTTCTGGGTAAATATGAAGTAGCTTACCTCTTGGTGAAACAGGTACTTGCAGCTCCCTCCTAAACCGTGAGGTCAAAGTATCTGCCAGGTGGATACTCTGAATAACTGATATACTGCTGATTTTACACCTCATCGCATTTACTTCCTATAAAATGCTTGCCAACCAAAAGCCAAAACCTCAAATGACCTTCAAGTTTCAGGTGCCTGTCACTTTTAAAAACTAGACCTAGGCTTTAATTTGATGATTAAATATTTTCTTATTTATACAGTAAGATCAGCAAACTGGGAAACTGACTGTGGCTGCTATTAGTACTAAGTGCTCACACTGAGCTTTCCATTCCTTAACCTTAAAATTAACCTTAAACAATTTACACAATGCCTAACTATGCTTTTTTTATTTTAGTTGATGAAAATGTCACAGAAAAATCTGTCTGTTTGCTCACAAGTTGAGAGTGAAATGAAAATTTCCAGAGAAAACACTCTGTTAAACTAGAAGAAATGTTGGTGAGATTCCAGTTCCTGTTAATGCAGTTGTTAAAAGAAAGTACCAGCTAAACCAGTAAACTACCCATGTCTACCCAGATCACTTGACTTTTATCTGCCATTATTTAAATAGAAAATTAGATACTCTGTCTACTTATTTACTGCTTTAACACTGAACCCTTATGAACACATCTATCTAACAACCACACTCCTGATCTTACCTCCTAAATCACAGGGAATAAGCTACGCTACTTTTAGGTAAAGTTTAAAATAACAAAAGCTTCCACAGAATGTGATATTTTTTCAGACCTGTCAAGGTGCAAACTAACATATGATAATTAGATTGAGAAGATTTTGTGTGATCTGGGGATATAAAGTGATGAGTGTTAATGATTATCATCCCTATTCATTTTTACCTCAAATTAAAAACATCTACCTCTGAAATACTCAAGTCTAGTCAAAAGTAAAGGTCACGTCTTATAAAGATACTCAGGAAGTTGCCATACCTCGTAACAAAACATGCTTTTTTTCATCCTCCAGAAAGAGGGAGCTCATTTGAGACAACATGGCATGGAAGTCATCTGTCTTCTTGTAGTGCTGAAGAGCCTTGGAGAAGAGATCGTAGTTCTGTTGGCTCAGGGTCTCCTTCACCGTTGCGATGTACAGCGTGGCTCGGGCCTTCTTGGGCTCCGGCAGGTCTGCTTTCTGCTCAGCTTGCTGCAAAGACAAGGCGGCCTTTCAGTAAACATGACCTGAGGAGTCACTCTCACATGAATTCACAGGGAAGCACTACATTTGCAATTCCGCCAGCACATAAAACAATTAAAGCTTTCAACTAAGAGGTTACTGTCTCTTGAAACTCTGGTAGTCACCCCTGTAACCGTGTGTTATTTCCCAGAAAACCAAAACAGTTTCAGTGCCAAAGAATAAGCACAAATTAACTGGTCTACCTCCTGGAAACGTCCCATTCACTGAAAAACAAATCTCTGAAGCAGGGGATAAAAAGAACAGAGAATGTTAAAGCGTTTTGGTTCCTCTAAGGCATTTCCTGAAGACACTATACACATGAGCAAGCTGGATTGCTCTCTCATGTTGGGAAACCTTCTTCTACAATCACAGGCAGCAGGGACTCAGAACAATCACTCCCTTGTGAAGTGTCTGTGCAGCACAGTGCACTCACGCACTTGGAACATTTAAGCTCTTGGACCCTTGTCATGTGTCCTCAAGACAAAACCAGTATCACTGGAGCAACCCTCTGGGGCACAAGTATACTATTAATTTCCCCAGATGATTATTCTATTTATTTCTAAAATATTAACCCCTCTAACATCTACGAGCGTTCATTCCCCCATGTAAAAGTGATGCGCTATTTACCTCGCTGACAAAACGACTGCTTCAGAGGAATATTCCTCTAGAAGCAGCCAAGTTCCATTGCACAATTCTATTCTTCGGAGAAGGCTTAATAAGAGAAATGACATTTACTCCAAACCTTGAGGTGAGTCTGACTCATTGTGACACCAAATAGCAAGGAACTGCAAACACAACCTCCTGCGATTACCCTGCTCCCTTCCTCATCTTGAACAGTATCGGCTTCTGGATCTGTGACTACTTTTAGCAGTTCCATTTGCCAGGTGATCAGGAGGCAGACAGACAGACGGACAGGCAGGCAGTACCTTGGACAACCGCTGGTGCACACGGTCACCCAGGGGATTCTCAGGGATTTATTGGGATTCTTAAGCACAATTGTGACTCGTAGCTGCATAATGAGTTAACTGAGTTTGGAGACGGGGCAAAAAAATCTCACGCAACTGCAAACACCACAATGACCCACCGTGGGGGGTGGGATGTGATCACTTACCCAACGGGCCAGTTACACCACTGGAGGCTCTACCACCAGCTGGACTGGATGATCACTGTAGATCCCTTCCAACTGAACTATTCTACTCCAATCAAAATAATGAAACCACCCACCACACCTGGGCAACATTCACAGCCAGTCAATGCCAGAAAACAAATCTTTTCATCTATCAGCCCCACCTGGGCCTGTGTTTGATTGGATCTATGATGTCTAGATTTGAGAAAGAGCACAACAGAAATAGATTTCAGATGTGTATTGATGAATATTTATGATTTGGAGAAAAAACAATTGTTTTGGCATTGTCATCTGTCTGCCTGGAAATTTCCAATTCAAATTAAAGCAGTTTGCAGATCAAAGAGACGGTACAGGCAAACACATACTGTATTGCTGACCAGCTTTATTTTCTTCCTTCCTCCTTTCTGCTCATCTGTTAACCTCTTCTCATACTGAAGGGAAAGTGTTGACAGATGTTGGGCCTGTGAAGATTAAAGGAAGAAAGGTCCAAAAAAATGCTTTTCAGTTATTGTCAATTTAATTTAGCAATTTCCAGTGGTAAAGTTTGTTAACCCGGTTTGTGACACCATTCAAGAAAGTGAAATAATCAAACTAAACTATTGCAACAGAGCCTGGGACACACACCTGTTTCTAGAAGGTAATCACTTACTGGACAATTCAGAAAAAGAGATCAAAACAGAGGAAATTAAAGACAAAGGTTGTCTGGAGGGTGTAAATTCCTAATGAAGCAAAGCTGGACTTATAGCCAACAGTTTTGGGGTAGCCCTGGAATCATACACATCAACCTGTGTAACTGGGGCCTCACATGCCCCTGTGCTTTCCTGCCCAGACATACTACTGGAAATACCTGGAAATACTTTCCCACCTGGAAAAATTGGAATACAAGCAACAAGTCAAACACTTATGCACTAAGTCAGAAAAACGATCAATAGCATCTTCTTATGCTAGACTATGTGAAGGCACCACCTTGAAGAGCAGGATCCAGAAGAAATAAGGCTTCTGAAAGATAAGTTTCCATAAGGCATATCTCACAATGAAAACTGATCGAGGGGAAGTGCCAAATCATTATTTAAATGGATTGGGAGACGATTTCTTTTGATTTTTTGAGATGACAAAGACTTCTTTTCTTCTTTTTCACCCCAAGCAAATTGTGTCAGAATGACAGCAGCTAAATTTCTATTATTCAGGGAACGAAGGTGCAGTATAACCTTGATAAAAGAAAAAACAGTGACACAGATACTATGATGGGCAGTGAAGAAAGATATGAACACACACTAACCCCATTACCAGTCCAAATGCTTGTTAAAAATCAGCTCAATACTGAACTCTGAGCAAACACTGGCTGCCTCAGAGGTGCTGCAGGGCTCAGGACCATGCTCCCAGACCTCTGGTGCCAAAAAGCACCAATTTAAGCACAGCACAGGATGATCTCCCAGCTCTCTGCAAGCCATGGATGAGAAGTAACACCAAACACAGCCAGCAGACACAAGCTGACTCACTGCCAAGCTGTTAGGATCATCAACTTAAATCTGACTTGAAATGCTGGACACTGTCAAGAGCAGTGCAGCTGTGTTAACAAGATGCTGTAGCTGAGTTTCCAAGGCCCTGGAGACGGGCCAGGCTTTCCAAAGAATAAGTTCTGGCGTCTGCGTTGTGGTGGCCCACGGGTGATGGAGCCGATTTCTCAATCAGCTGCACACAAGTTAAATACTCACTGTACTTATTCGTTCAAGTTTGTACATTGCCTCTGTGTTGTACACTCCATCCAGCTCCCTTAGGCCTCCGTAGATATTCCCCAGATAATCCTTACACCTCCACTCTTCCTTCGGCATTTTGCCCCTAAGCAAACTACCTGGGGATGTTGCAATGACAGGAATTCCTGGAGTTTACATGCTCGACATCAGCCAAATCAAGTAAAACACTCCTGCTGATGGCAGCCAGGTAAGGGAGCTCCCCCCAACAACTGCAACCAGGGGCTTTGGGAGAGCAAGAACACAGCCTAATCACTGATGGACTAAAAATACCAATCCAAGGGGAAAGAAGACACACAGCACAGAAGCAGCTTTGTTGATCTTAATGCCACAGTGGATTTTTGTTTCAGATAAAATTTTCTGCAAGACTGCAATATTCTGCAATATTCTCTGAGGCAAAGATTTTTCATCCGAAAGTGCAATTTCTAATTCATAAACCCTCCCCCCCGCCTTTTTTAAATTCAACATCCAGTCACATACCAAGTGCTGACACAGATTCCCACCCAGGAGGAATTGTGTCTCTACCAACCTCTTCTCTGGAGAGCTCTTTGCTCTTTGCTCTCCAGAGAGCGTGGTTAACTTCCAGGAGTCTGTATGATCAGCACAGGTGTGTACCTGTTGGTTATCTACTTGAACGTGGCAAGGAAACCCTTTGATTAAGTTTAATTATGAGAACTTGCAGTCACTAGTGCCAATTACAGTGAGTTTTCCTTGAAAGAGGGTTGAACTGGGACTTTCACATCAACACCAAGCTCATTTTGCTTTAGAGTCTGCAAGTTTTACCCATAGCAAGTATTTTGCTCCACTATTGCCGTTACCTTCTCCTCTCCCGACAAGTCACTCTCCTCCTTCTCTGCATCTTCACTGCTCCTTTCGTTGCGCTCCAATGCGTCCAGGAGCCCAATACAATGTCGTCGAGGTGAGATCAGCTCTTGCTCATACTCCATGCACAGGCTGGGCGCTCCATCTCCATTTACTGGCATCACAGCATAATACAGATGACAAATGAATATTCCACATCATCTCTTGCATTTTCTTTGACTTAGTAATACCTCAAAATCTTACATGGCAATCCACAAAGATGTGTTCATTTATTTAATTTTCCACATCTGGTAAAATTGCATTTATACTTAGTAAGAAGGCTGGTTTTGTTAATCGCTCCAAAATTGCTCAAGCATTTGTTACCACAACCTGGGGGACTTCTCTCAAACTTTTCCTTCAGTGATGGTCATATTTAACCTCAGAATGGCTTAAGATCAATGGAAAAAAGGTTTTACTGCAATAGTTTTCTGTGTTTAACTATTTTAGCATTATGGATTTCCCAAAAACTGTATTCCTGTTTTTAAGAGATCCTGGCATGAAAGAGCATTTATTATTTTTAAACAGAAGGAGCTTTTTTAAAGCCTGCAATTTTACAGTATCAGTACCTATAAGACACGGTCATCCTCAGGTTCCAGAAATACATATTCTCCCTCATCAGGATCCAGGCATACTTGGCTTTAAATAGAAGCTACTTCTAAAAGACATTATCTTCAAAATCTATTTCCTCTATTTTGTTAAATTACTTCAGAGTCAGTTACTAGGAAAAGTCACTATTTGGAGAATAATGGAAGTATATTAAGCTATAAATTAAAACGACAGTACGTGAAACTCTTTAGCCAAAGCTATGATCACAGATGCAGTTTGATGTTACAGTTAATGCAGCGCAACTGAAAATTTCTATCACAAGAGGAAACACAGGCTCTTCCCATCACCTCCAGTCACACATTCCAGCCCATCCTTGGAGATGGAGCTGCTGCTCACAGGGATGAAAGGTAAATTGGTTCCGCAAGCTCAGACTTGCTCTGCGGTTGCACAACAGATGGATTAGAATCAAGGGAAGGAGCATAAGCACATGGTTGGAAACAGAGGGAGAAAGAAGTGGCGGCCCAAGTAACTCTTTTCAATGACAACCTGTGCTCACACTGGCTTTGATGTACTGTGAAATTGCCTTCACACTCAGTCACAACTGCTTTAGAACCGCAGTTTTAGACACAACTTCATTGTTTTGTTCCAAAATAGCAAGCACTCTAGAGTGGAACGTTCTGAAATATCTGACGTGAGAAATACTTTCTTCTTTGGCATCAGCTAACCACAAATTTTAAATACTGCTTTCTTCCAAGGTCAGTGCCCTCCTTCTGTTTTTAGATTACTGTGTAAGACTCATTAATGCAACAGCATGGAAGGAAGACACATGAAAGCCAGTGTTAGTCAGAAACAGACTTCCAGTTCTTATTTTTTAAGCTCTCTCTGATATTCCACCAAACTCCTGTTCTGCAGGACACCTTTTCAGGTCCCATCTGGCTCTTTGCTCTGTAGTTGCAGCTGGTTCCTCTGTTTTCAGATGTGGCGCTGTGTCCCTTCTGATCACACTTTGACACTGTCTATGAGCTCTCCTCGCTTTCTCTCCCATTCCAGTTTCCAGTCCCTTGCTCCTACTTCTTTGATTCAGTTTAAAACAAAAAAGTAGATCTGCGAGGGCTCAGACCTACCTTTTCTTTTCCTCTTCAAACTGGGAACATGGTCATCCAAGTTTTTGGCTTTTTGCAGGGAAAGGATCTGCTCAGATGAAGTAGATGGTGCCAGATCACTTTTACTTCGGGAAGTAGCCAAGCCAGCAGGGCACTGCGGCAGGGGTGGGGGCATCTGCAGGCAGTTCAAAGCGTTAGAGCAGGCAAAAGCTACTCTTCCATTCCACTTCTTTTGCAACCAAAAATCCCAGCAACAACCCAAAGACACACACTCTCTCCTTAACAACCCTTGACGGCAAGATTGTTAAGCATTCTGGATTTATGTGCTTTTGAAAAAAGGCTCAAATAACTAGGAAGTGACACAGATAAAGTGTAGTACACAGGCTCAGCACTAAGTGACCTGTGTTACAGGAGAAAGGTCATGATGCTGCTAAAGAACAACTGCTTCCTAACACTGTCCCTGCACCTCGGCTCCTTCTGACTTACTCACCATGAAACTCCCATTTATGATCAGAAAAAAAAAAATCATCAAGTCATCCAGTATCTGTATGTAACAGATCCAGTATCCAGCATCCATCTGTAACTTATTATTTCAAACAACTTGTATTTGGCTAAAGCATATTCCAGGAAGTCATCCAAGTCTGCATGTGAAATTTTAAGTGTGTATTTTAATCTCCGATTTGGGGACAACTCATTCCCCATTCTGGTTTCCAGCCCATTTCTTGCTATGGACTTTCTCCAGTCAATTAGAAAGTCTTTTTACAATTTTACTTTTTAAATTGAAGAACTATTACTAAGAAAAAGAGTTTCTTAATGCTAAGAGAGAAGCCATATTAGTAAAGATGACCCAGAGATGAACTGTAATATCAACTGATAGGTTGGTCTCACTCTTTTAATCAGTCAGCTTAGATTTAAATTTATGGGTTTGACTGATTCTTCGACACATAAACCCTCTCCCTGAGGGTGAGGTAGGAAGCTTTTTGATGTTAACATCAGTTCCAGTATTTGCATAACACCCAATGAAAGCTATGTTTACTTAGGAGGGACTGGAAAACGAAGGTTTTTTTGTGATCTAACCGAATGAGTTGTGCAGCATGAGAACACATCCTGTCCCAGCTCACTCTTGGAGAAAGATGAGCCACAGCTCCTTTCCCAAAAAGCTTCCAGTGCTTAGAAGTGACAAGTGAATCCATCACATCTCTCACCTGGCTCAATATTTCCAGTTTCCAACACCATCAAGAATTTTTTTGTTTGGGTTTTTTGTTTTGTTTTTAAAGACACTTACAATTTCTTGAGCAACACGGAAGAAGAGGGAGACGCTTCTGACAGCGTGCCCGAAGTTGTCATAAACGTTCACGTACGGGCGAACCCAGGACGGCAGCTTGCTCCTCACATCGCTGGTTGTGAACCTGCATGCGATTGGAAAAGGGGAGAATTATTTGCCAGGTTGGCCTAAATAAACTGAACAAATGCTAGATCAGGGTCCAAAAGGATATGGGAAGAGCAGCAAGACAACAAGACTGAAGCAGTGCAGTGACCATCACGAGGCGACGTCTTCACTCAGGAGAAAAGGGCTTTGTTGATACCCTGTCCCACATAATAAGCCAGTTCCTGTCTTTCGTCCACAAAATCTTTAACTGTGCAACCGCGGCACTGAACTGTGTCCTGCTCACTGGTCCCAGTCAAGCCTCAGCATTGAAGACTATCAGTTAAACTCTTGTTGCTTGTTATATACATATTAATGGATAGTAGTGAAATGTAATATTAACATAACATATATTAATATAGTTTGTTGTTTCGAAAATATAATCTTTCCTCTTTTCATCCTCCTCTCAAAAAGCTGCAGTGCTGGCACTGCCTTCTCAAATGAGAGACAGAGAAAACACAAAGCCAGAAGTTATCATCACATAATTTCCAGTTAGCATTACAAACATGAATTTAACAAATTGGCTTATTTTGCATTAATACCACTCATCTCCTTCTGCAGCTCCAAGACAGTATATTTTGGCAGCAGAAGGTAATAAGCTAGTTTCTTTCTTAAAGTAGTGCAATTGTGATAGAACCTGTTATATAAAATTAGTCAATCACTTACAAACTGTAGCCTTCCCCAAACAGTAACGTCAGCAGATTTATATACAAAATACCAACACCCATGTTGGGAGAGAAAGATGCTGATGTAGATTTATGTTCTAGAGCGAAGGTTTCACCTGTGGTCACAGAGGAAGATGGCACCGTAGTCCTGGCGATGCCGGATGACGCGGCCGATGGCCTGATTGACAGCACGGGACGCTTGCTGGCTGTACCACTCACGCCCAGACAAATACTGCAATGGGGGGAGGAAGAATTAACATTACTTATCAGGTAAAACGTATTCTCTGTGCTGTACAGTCAAGTATTTCTTTCTAAATAAATGAAAAAAATGTATCAAACAAGATCTACTGACAAATCTCTGAAAGCCTAGGAAAAGCAAATAGAGTTGATTCAAATATCACACCTGACTTATGGTGCACAGAAAACTCAAGTATTAATAGTAATATCCAGCTTGAGGGGCTATTTGGTACATGATGCACTGACAGCCTTGGTAGCACAACAGACTCGCCATATTATTTAAGACCTAATGGCTTATCCTGCAGGACAATAAACTTAAATTTATAATGCCATTCTTATGTCTGAAGCAAAAGAAAAACAAACCCAAAGCCAAAGCAAAATGAAACACAAAAAACCAAAACCAAACACAGCCCACACACCCCCAAACCACCACAACAAAAATCTCCAAAGCAGCCAGCACAGGAAATTCTTGCTCGCTCTCTCCCTGGATGAATTAATTCCTTCAGAAAGAGAGATGGATAATATGCACACAAAGATTGGGACTGAAACTTTAATTATACCATTTTTTCAGCCAATATTTGATTGAGACTATGCCACTGGAAATGGAATCTAAAACCCTTAAATTATTTAAAAAAGAAAAAAGTGACTGTATTTGTGACAAACTCCCAAGGTTTTCGATATTCATGATCCCATGAGACATAGGGGATAACAAAATCCAAAATCCATAGAGAGAAGGGGGAGAAATGATGACGCGAACCTGCAAACAGCCCCCAGTGCGGAGCTGCCAGCATTACCTGTGTGCCCGCCCCGCTGCTCCTCAGCTCGTCCAGGAACTGCATCTTCAGCACCACCCGGGGCTCCAGGCGCGGGGGGAACGGCAGCCCCGTGATGACGACACCTCGGCCGTTCATGTCGGCAAAGTCCAGGCCTTCGCTGGCCTGGAGAGACAGCAGTTTGCATTCTCAACAGGATTTGAAGTGATGTTTCAGAGCAATTCAGCAGTTTTGGCTTTTCTTCTCCATTAAATTAAATCCCTAGCCAAGTGTACTTTATGAATATGTTATGTATAGTTTCAACTAGATTTTTTGCTCTTATTACCAGGACTTTAAGCTTTGCTTTTTCTCTGGGGACCCTGGACAAAGCCTGCCTCAGCCTACACCACTAATGCAGGTGAATTATTCCTGGATAAGCAGAACAGCTGTATTCAGATGTCAGTCAATACCTCCAGTTAAAATAAAATAAACTAAAAACCACGATAACAATAAAAAACCACCACCACACAAACCTGTCCTTCACCCCCTCAAAACAGGAAAGAAAATTGTGGTGAACTTTTAAAGACATTCCCAGCCTAAATACAACTACTAAAAGAATAAGAGGGACAGAATCTCCTCTTTATAAATAGGGCTGTATTTTTAGGTTTCTTTCAGGGAACAGAGAACACAACTTGCTAGAACCTACTGCCAGTGTAAAAGCTGAGCAACAATCTGGGAGGGAATCTTGAAGCAATGGCTGGGAAAAAAGGTAGTTTTAGAGCTTTTGACAACACGGCTCTTTTGGTTTGTCTTCTCAAACATTTCAAATTTTGCAGTCATACTATTAACTCTGTGACTACAACAAACTAAACATCTTCCAATTGTGTGTTACTGCAAAGCAACATCTCTCCACAGACTCTGTTCCGCTCAGGGTAATACACTATTTCTGGAAGGACGGGCACATTCGGTCCCACCCAACAAGAGCTGAGTCTTTTCTTCATTGATCTAACAGCCGCTTTGGAGACCGGGACTGAAGGTTCCAAGAAGTGGAATCTTCTCTTGGTAGGCAGTAACCAGCAACAAAAGGCTCTAAGAGTAATTATGATTTTGCAAATATTTCCACCAATATCATAAATCAATTTTTCAACACTGGAAAATTTCAATGAAAGGCCAAAGAACATGAAGTTAATCTAAATTCTTTGAAGCTGAGCAACATTTTTGGGTTTCAATGGGGTTGTTCCAACACGTTTGATTACAAATGTTTCTTTTAGTTCTCCAAAACAGTCGTTCTCATTGAATGGGTTTTCGGTGAGCAGCCAACAGGAAATGTAAGTATGATGCTCATCTCCTTTAAAAGATTCCAAGGTGGATCTCTTTATTAAAAGTAGGAATGAGGCATATATGACCTTGACATAATTTTGAAAAGGCTTCAGGGCATCCTACATTTCTTGGGTTTTTTCCCCCCACATATAATTACAGTAACATAATAGAAATGTACTGAGATCTAGAATTATGTGTTTTCCAACAACTATATAATCTGATCTCAGATGAAACAAATTCTCGGTTGTATTACCTTCCCTCGACATACTGCCAAAAATGCGGCTCCGTTGGACTTCGGACAGACAACTTTATCATAGTAGGCATCCATTACCTAAAACATAAACTAGTTTAAGCAAGAGCAGGAATGGTATCATCCTTTGCATATGCATAAATAAAATCCTGTACTAGCTAAACTTTACTTGTACACAAAGGTCTAAATGTGATTCATTTGGCTCAGTATAATTTTCTTTACTTTTACTCACTGCAAATGTAAGAAGCCATCTGCTTAGGAAATTCCCTACATTACTGTGGAGTCTAGAATGTATCTCGGTAAGCATAAAGGTTAAAGTCAGATACTTCTGATAAGAAAGTAAAACACGGTCTGTCCTGTGCTTCTGCAGATCCTTGGTTAAAATAGGCAAACCAGGAAAGTAATTCAAGAATATGATTTACTCGAAGAAGCAAACAGAGCAGCTATAAATAAACAAGCTGACACTGCACAATTCCTTAACACCCAAAGCAGGACAAGCTGGGAGGAAATGTGCAGAACATTAAAAGCTGCTGACTGCTCAAGTGACAGTTTCCACCACCTCAGTTACCCAGTACATAAGTACATCAGCTGCTGTTAAATCACCGGAATTCAAATGAAGACTTTACTCTGTGCAACTGGCCAAGAGAGCATAGGAAGGATGCATAAAAGAACTATAATTCAAAGAAGCTCTCAGAGAGTCTTAATTTTATCCTAGGATAAAGTTTGGGTATTTTACACCCAAACACATTTTAGAGATAGTATTTAAACATTAACACAGTTTCTGAAAATGTTATAGGTAGGTAATGCAAATAATCAACCTCTGCAAAGCTTCCTTTGTTCCTGGGTTCCACAAACATTGGCTTCACTTCTTCTATTCTTTTAGCAAGATCATGCTCCTGTGAAACAGATAATGAACATATCAGAAACAGTCATGTCAAATGAAGCACACACCAGAAGTGCCCACAAGAAGAGAAACACTCAGGAGTGGCGAGCACAGACTTCCCAGTGCAGCCTGTTCCTCTCTTGCCAAACAGAGGAAACGGAAACAGAAACACATGATTCTGACACCACTAACGGCGATTCCTTGCAGTTGGCGCATCTCAGATATTATGCAGACAAGAGATTCACTTTTTTTTCTTTCCAACCTACAAGTTCCCAACATCCACCTCCCAGAGACCTGCTCCACAGTCCCACCTCTGTCCCTGCACCCACTTTTGAGGAAGAGCGTTTCAAACAGAATTGTTCTAACAAGTCTCACCAGTGACATTCAAGTCATGAGCACAGAAGTTATAGAAGTTATGGTTGCAACAGTTTCAAATTTAAAATAAAAGAGAAATGCTCATACGGGGATTTTTTTCCCTAAAAACTGAAACACTCAGACCAACTGTAATTTGGAGGTTTAATACAGAGAACTCTGGTGAAACCAAGTAACTCTGAGAGGAGACCAGATGAGATAATCAGATTCTTTCGGGTTTGGTTTCTACAACACTGCATTTCAGCATATTGTGATCAAAATAAAAGCAGCCCGACCTGGCTTTTTACTTTCCAGATTTTATAATGTACTTATTAACACAGAATTTTCAATGAGTGTGATTAGATAGCCCAAGTACAAACTGTCTGACACGTGTAACCAAACCACCTAGTAAAGGCAGAGCAATTAACGTACCCTCCAATATTCCAGGCTCTTATCCATGACAGGATACGATGGGAAGAATACCAAGAGTCCATGCGGTACAACCCGCACCAGGTTACCTGCAATGAGATAAAGTGTGTAGCTGAGGGCATTTCATCCTGGGCTGGAACACACGGGCTGCAGAGGAAAAAATAAACTAACAGCATGGGATCCTTCCCAAAGCTTTTCTGCTTTCTTGACACTAATGTTTGTATATTAGAAGCTGTTTCATTTTTTTAGATCATTTCATAGGCTTGTCAACAAGGTAAAAACTTCAATACAGATGCCTAACTAGCTTTCTAAAGTGTAGTGTTAACAGGATGAAAGATTGAGCTACACCAAACAGTACAGACGAAATAGACAAATCATCTGCTGTATCTTCCCTCTTTGTCCACTGCAGTCTGAACATCCAAATCAATAGATGAGGTACCACAAGGTTGCTTTTGAGAGTTTTCCAGCCAAATAGTATTTACTTTAGTGAAACACACATTTTGTGAAAGTATTCTCTTAAGTTCACCTTTTAGGCCAAGCTGAACACCTCAGAGCACTCTCCTCCATTTCCTTCAAACCCTTCTAGATTTAATAGAATCCTTTCAATCCCATCTCAGCCAAGCTACACAAACGCTTTTATTCTGCCTTCATGTGTTAAAGTTTTATAGTTCTATTATATTTGTAAAACATTACCAAAACAATAAATGCTGATTTAAGGCAGGATTGACACAATGCCTTTAAAAATATAACAAGAAATTCCATTAACTTCTTGTGATCCTTAATTGCTCTGCAAGTGATGCTTTGCTGCACCATCTCTGTGCACTGATTTTCTAGTCTGCATCACTCTGACAGTGTTTAGGAACCACACTTTTGACCCAAACACAAACACCTGATAATAAAAATGATCTCCTAACTTGGAAATACTAAACTAAGGACTCAAACTCTTTTTCACATGCAATTACAGGAGGCAGCTGCCTGAGCAAACAGACAGCATTTGGATATGCAATGCAATCCTTTACCTTTCTCTGTCTTATTATATCTTCTTTAGTATTTCTCCTTCTAGATTTCTAAAAATCCTGTGCAACAACCCATTTCTAAATTCCGCACACTTCACTTACCAATTGTTTTCCCCAGAGAAGATAAATAATCCCCAGAAAACCTACAAAGAAGAAAAACCAATTAACATCACTGTATTTCCTTTTCTGTTTTTCCTCTGATATTCATCTCAAATAGCGTGTCCATACCCCCCAGTGCTCTCATTCCTGTGACAATCACCCAGGCCAAGGACACAAAATTAGTAATATCTTGACTACACATTACTATTAAATATTATTCTTATTAGCACTGAAGATGATTTAAGCTTTAATATTATCAAAATGCAACAAGAGGAAGTGGGCAGCCATCCGAGTTTTATGATTAATACCAACAATTCAAGGGTGACAGTTCTGCCAGAAAAATCTGCAGGTACCGCCAAGCCTGACTAACGTTACAACTATTCAAAATAATTATTGATGAATTAGGTGTGGTGAGGCTGCAGGGGCAAAAAGCGTGAATTTGGTTACTATGGTTATTATTTACACACGGCATCAGCCAAGTAAATCACTTGCTTTGACTGAAAAAGTGCTGCTCTATATGAATGGTACTTATCCATTTCTTCCAGCCCTGACTGAAAAGCCATCTGATCTCTCGTGCCTTTATGTTTCTTTTTAGTGCTCTGCCATTTTGCTTATACTGTTTTCCCAGGAAACTTATACGTGCAGGGGAAAAAAAAAAATATATATATATTTGTAAGACCTACAAATACCCCTGCCACCACAGAGACATTGTTAAAACACAAACACTGAATTCCCCTGTTCAAGGAAAAACAGCTATTCTAGGCCTTAGGGGGTGGAATCCCCAGCCTTACTCCTTCAAAAGACAGTATTTGCAACAAAACACACTGAAAGAGGACACTAAGCTTTCAAAGTGAAAAATACAGTCTGAGGGGTTTCCAGACTGCTGCTTCTCTGTAAAAATCATTTAAAACTGCTGAGTCTCTTTCCAATTCCATGGAACATCTGGCATTTCTCCCTTTTTTCAGTAAAAGCTCTTTGAGATTTTTTTTTCTGTGTTGCTAAAAAGAATAACTTGGACCTGCAGCAGGCTAAATTAGAGAATTCTCTGCTATGCAGTCTATGCAGTTGAAATTGCAATAGATTTAAGAATGTGCCTACACAAAAATATGTATACTACTGGAAGAAAGTTAAATGGAAGAACACTTGTATCACACACCAGTAACTGCTCCTCATTTCAAAATACTAGAGAACTACTACACCCTTAACCACAGCACCAACATGCTGCTGCTCTCCAGTAACTTCAGAGAACTGGCAAGGACAGAACCTTCCGCCATGTGCTCAAAGCAAACTGCCTTTTCAAATTATATACAGAGATGCCAATGAGATGCAGTACTTTGCGCAATGGAAGTCAATCTACAATGAAATCAAGTTGTGGCCTTCCTTGTCGGCAGTATAGATGCACTGTCTACTCTGAAGAACAGATACAGGCAAAGTGATGAAAGCTCAGAGAAAAGCAAGAAAAATGATGATGAAAAGCTTGACAAACATTTGGATGTATTTTCCTTAAGAAGGCAACGCAGAGCTGAAAGAGAGGCCGGTCATGGTGACAAGCGTTAAATATAAAAATAGTTGTTGCAAAGACAAGTCATGTTTCAAAGCAATTAAGTCTTCAGCAAAGAAATTTCAGATGGAGGTCTGTGTCAGTGAGGGTGGGCTGCTCCCTAAGGGACAGGGAGGTGGTACCTGAGCGTGATACGAGGGTGCAGGGCAGGGGTCTGCAAGCAGAACCCAAAACGTCAGAACACAAAACTTCAAAGGAGAATTCCACATGGAAGTTCATTACCTTCTTTCATAGGTAGAAGTAAGCACAGTTCCATCAGGTCCCTTAGGAATGATCCCAACCCAGAGCTGGTGTTTATCGATAACATGAGGATTCTCCAAGGAAACGGGAAAAGGGCTGAAGGAACACAAAAGATTCCAGTCATTACATGATTCCCTGCTGGCTGCCAGTCCAGAACACTCAAAACCTAAAATCACGAGAACAGATTGCAATTTTTCAGTGACGGTTCTGTTCACACATCCAGGCACTTACATCTGCATCTCCATTGTAAACGATGAGAGCGGGGAGAGAGTCCCACTAGTCAGGATAATTGTCCTGACTCCCTGTCGAACAAGCTCATGCATGCTGTACCCAGGGCTGAAACACCAGTAGCTCAAGGTCTTTCCTGTATCAAACAAAGAGAAAACACTAAGAAGAAAGTCCGCAAGCGGAAATATTACAATATGACAAGCATATAGCAAATTGCATCTGAACTGCTGAAAGTAAACCAGGCAGCATCTGAAGGTAAAAATCCAGATGTATGGCATGTTCTGCTTTGGTCCTCCCTACATTTAATTACTATGCCTATTCAAAATATAGTTTAAATAGTCATTACTCCCTCACACCTTAATTATACTTTTAATCAAGAGATGGTTATAGGAAAGACAGAGCATCAGATCTTTTTGTCATCAAGTAACAGGCAGATTGAGCGGATAAAACTACTCAGGCTCCGTCCACGGATTCGCTTCCTCCTGTCAAGGACAACTGGAAAGGGAAGGGTGGCAGAGCTGCAGAGTGCTGGCATGAACAACAAATAACTGAAATTACTATAAAAATATCTCCACCCCTGCTCTCGCTCTGCCATCAGGAATTGCCAACGGCTTTTCACCTAAACTTTCCATTTTTCCCACAATCAACTGCCAAACCTTCCGACTCCTGCTCAGCTCTCTTGGGGGATGTGGATATACAACGTGCGTGACACTGAAAACCTGGCATAGTGTGAATTACCAACAGAAAGGACATAAAGAAAAAAGGATAAATCACACTAGTGTGTGTTTCTTTCATTGCTCAGCTTACAGCTGTATCACCAGTGTCTTGAAAGCTCAGCACCGCTTTTCACAGACAGCCAAAGGCACAAGGGATGAAACAATTGTCTACGCCAAGAACAAGAGCAGCCAAATGAAACGTCAGTTTGTTTCTATTTCTGCTTTGCATGATTAGTTTCAATTAAAAAAAAAAAATAGCACACACATATCATGTACATGTCTTTAAATGTACACATTTCATTCAAAGACTGTATTTCCAAAAAGGAGCTGATGGTTTCAGGAAATCCCCAGTAATATGTGCCCAGTGAGTCACTTACTGCTTAGAATTACAAGAGAAAATTTATTTTAAGCTAGTTTATCCTTCCATCTCATATGGGCAAATCCATCCTGATGATGTCCAGATTCTAAAAGAATCACATTGCGAAATATAGCAAATTCTGTATCTCTTTGATTCACACTATGTTTCCAATACGGGAACTCAGAGCAAAGCAAAAGGAAGAGTGTTTTATCTTCACATCAGACCGTCCCAGTCCAGTATTGCGTTCACAAGTGTTACCCGTGCACAGGACGCATGGCCAGGACACTCATCTCATCAGCTGTTCTGAGCTTCTCACCAGTTATGGTTTGTAGAGAATTGAGTCGTTTCCACAAAATCCTTTGAAAACAGCTATTCTTAAAAGTTTCCATTATTTCCACACAATCTGCTGTACCCCTGCAGGAAACCAGAGACCTGAGCAGTCTTGTCTGGCCTCTGCCAGCCTCACACATACCACAAGTCTCGACAAACTGCTCATCTGTTGCATAGTTACTTGCAAATAGGGGTTTTATTTGAAAAGCAACATTTGGCAGGGCTGTTTTAACGGCTGGACTCGATGATATTGAAGGGCTTTTCCAACCAAAACAATTTTATGACACTATATCAGTATCTTTCTACTAAACCACAGAAGAATTCTGTGACTTTATTGCACTGGTTTGGGGTATAAATTCTCCAAATTATGCCACAAATCTAAAGTGTTTCTATTAGCCTTTTCCTGCACACATATTTAGCAAAATCTACTTAGAATTATTCCTGTAACTTCAAGCTCCAATTGAGCAATATCTCAGGAAAACAATATTTGCAGATGACCAGACAACACGCTTCTGTCCAGGAACAGAACTTATTGTGGAAACATTTAAGGGAACATTATGTGCAAACCCACTAAATTCATGGAAACTCATTCCTTGAAAAATGTTACTTCTGTCCTTAAGAAAAGGACTTCTGCGAAACAAACACTTGCATTCTCGAGAGCATTGTACTGAGTAATTAAGTAGACAGTTATGAGGCAAGGTCTTTACAAAGATCCTTGGAGAGAATCCTGTTAAGAAGGCTCAGTTAAAGGGATCCGCATCTGTCTTCTCTAATCAGAGTGGTTTGTTTTCCACCTAACTGTATTTCATTAAAAAAAACCAAAAACCAAAACAAAACAAACCACAGAAAGAATGAATGTTGAAGAGCAACAAAGCCAAGCTCAGTGCTGCTTTATAGCAGCCTTAGGATAAGCCTTTGATTCAGAAGCCAAGTTTCTTTTCTTCTAAGCATGTTGTTTTGAAGGACAATTATACTGAGGTGGTTCCAGATACCAAGTTCTGCAGAGAGTAATGAACAAAATGGGTGGGAGAAGAGAGACAAAGAGAGGGAGAAACCTCAGTTGAACAAGGCCTGAAAAGTTGAGGCTGAAACCATCAAGAAGTGAGAAGATGCCCTGAAAAACTTAGGAAGTTGCTCAAAAGAAGCAGAGCAGGTATCACTGCCCTGATGCTCCGGCGTGGCATGTTCTGGCTAAGAATTCACATTCTCGAGCGTTATTTTTCTGACACGTTACATGAACCTTCATTACAGAGCTTCAGAATGATCCAACCAATTATACCTCCCCCACTATATATGAGTAATTTCAACAGAGATTAAGGACTTCAATGGAATTTACCCTTATAAAACCTTTGGCATACATTTTCAGTATCATATCTGTACATGAATCTCCTCCTTGTAAAAGGCATTTACAGCACTAATTTTGTGTTTAATACAACACAGTTATACAGGGAAATGTAGCTGATATAAGGATAGAACATTTCATAAATCTCAACGTCAGTCCTGAAGGAGGGTTTCCCATTCTGGGCTGGTCTGAAGATTTTCTCTATGTCAATACCAGCAGCTGTTCCACAATGGAGATCATTGTCTTGCACTAGAGTAATTGTACTAGAACTCTAGCAGTGCAAAAAGCAGCACTGGTACAAAAGTGAATTATACCAAGATTGCTCATGTCATGTACCCTTTAGAAATAACTCCAGGACACACTGTTCACAGCAGTTAAATAATGCAGACTGGGACGTCTTCAACTGGTTTCTCTTATTTGAATCAGAAAGGAGCAGCTGAGTAATTTTCAATCCAGCTTTTGCACGAGCCTCCCGAAGACGAGAGTCCTGTACCTTGTTTTTTTGCAGACGATGAGTTCCAGAGATCTGTCCTTTGTTTCTTCTTCTGATTATTGCTATCCAAGTGAATATGGACCTGAAGGAAAACAACAGCAACATTTCTAGAGGTGGCTACAGAAATGACCTTGCACTTCATCCCTCAAAAAAGCTAGCACATTACAAGCATAGTTAACGTAATCAGTGTCACTTTTATAGTCTGAGTAAGGTTATATTATTTCCCCTTTATTTGGATTCCAGTCTTTCCTAATGTATCTAACAAGGCGCAAAGAATCACCTTTTCACCAGCCATTTTGAGTCAGTTTATGGGAGCAGCTTTTCATGGGCTGCCCTGAGCAGAGACAAAGAACCCAATTATTTGGGTATTGTCCACCAGAATAAAATACGCAGACTAGAAAAAAAAAATATTGTGCTAGAAAGATTTGCTTCATTTAGCACCAAAAATAGTACCTAGTCTTAAACTACATATGAAAGTTACCTTTTAACAAAAAATCTGTTCCTAAAATTCATTATAGCACCGCAGCCCATAAGTCCGAAACCCTAAATAAATTAGAGACTTTGGGGAGAAAGTTTAGTGGCTATTTGTACTTGCTTGGTAGTAAAGTCAAGAGAACAGATCACTGGAAGAACACTCAATTCTTGCATAACACGCAGTATCAAAGTTTTCAGCAATACACATTTGCTGCACTTTCCTAATTTCATTTTAGAGTTTCTTTAAAAATTACTGCATAGCTCCGCTTTTTCCTTGGGACCTAAACTAACCACGGTTCCTTTGGTGTTTGTTTTCTGGAAGGACTTCCACGTCCTCCCTGTAATCAACATCATTATTTGCTCTACTATCCACATCCTTCTGCAGCTTGGATACACTAAGCACAGATGTTAAATGCCAGCAAGGAAAAATGTAGAACACAAAGCATCTCATACCTTATAATATTTAGATATTGACCGATGTGGCATGAAACTGGTTGAGCCATCTGGAGGATCGATGTTGAATACTGTCTGGAAAATAGATGTAAAAAAAAAAAAAAAAAATTAACAACCGTTTCCAGCAAAATCCATAATATATCTTCGCACTGAGAAGTATCTCCACAAAATTTACTGTTGTGATAACCTTAAATATATCTCCTTGCTCCTGTTATTAAATAAATGCAGAGAATCTTGAATAAACACATTTTTTACAGGTAATCCCTGCTAACCACATGGCTTTCTCATTGTCACAACTGAGTGTAAAAGAACTTCTTGAATTCCCTTAGTTTAAAATTTCAGCCATAGTACCCTACACTAATATTCTGCTTAACAAAAGAAAACAAAAATCAGCATGTAATCACACCTAACTGTCCATCCATTAAGTGAAAAGCTTGTACCAGCTCTTTGCGCAGAGTTCTGCTTCCTCCCTTTTCCTGTGTGTGACGCCTCATGACTAAGGGTGCTGCTTTTTCAAACATATGGCATTTCGGTGCAACTTCAATGAAAACAGCTGTGGTTCTCAAATATTTATAACTTCTGTTAATTTTTCTAAACAAAATTCCTTCAGGCATTTAAAAGTAATTATCCAAGCTCATAAGAATATCAGCTAGTTGCAACAAGTTCTCCGCCAGTCAGAAAAACGTACAATTCCTGGAAATATTAACTTCTGAAAAATAGCCAAAGACAGGCTGCACAAAAAATATTTTAATAAGTGTTCTTCTGAAAGAAAAATATTATTAATAAGACTAGCTGGTTATAAATTAAGTCTTGATGACAAAGCTCTGTAACTAGAAAGCACCATGGTTATGCAGCAAAGATGGTGACCGAGTCCTGCTGAAACATCTCACGAGAACAGATCATCACGTGGCAGATGATTTGCAGGAACTGTCCATGTGCGTGTCCTCAGCAGCACAGGGACCTCAGCTTTCAGCTAAGACTCCTCTTCCAATTCAAATCACCTTTCACCGATCCACTCCCAGACCATTATCTCCAGTTCTGTAGTGCACACAAACTGGTGGGCTCCAGTCACTGGGAGCAGGAGACCTGGTTTCTCCTTCTGAATCATCTCTCAGCTTTGGAACCCTGGGAAACTATATAAACTTAATTGAAATTAAGCAAACCTCACCTTCCCCACAGAAGGACAGTGACACTCACCTTCCAGCGCAAATCATTTTGGTATCAGTGCACACAATTGCTACTGCTGTAGCAGAACACACATAGGTTTTGTTGAACCATTGCTGTAAAAATGAAATTCTGTGTATGCCGCTGTGAACAGACCCTCACACATCCATGCACTCAAGTCCACTGTCAGGAAAAGGTCTAATTCAACCTGTTGCCCAGTAACTCAGGCCAAGATGATGCTCTGAAATCACTCAGATCTGGGAATACAGTGAACATAACCCCAAACATCAGCAGATTTTCCAGTATGTAACACTACAGCGAAGACACTACTTCGTTTGAACTTTAAGCTCTTCAAGCATTATCCTCTGAGTATCACTCAAGAATATTACGGCTTGGGTCAAGTTCAGAGGGAAGCCAGAAACTGAATTTCAGGCCACTGGCCCGCTGTATCTTCTAATTTTATGTGGGCCAGGTTCTTAATAATCAATGTTTTACAAGTGAACAACAGGGAGAGGACTGACAGCACCACACAGATACCCACAAGTGTCACATTAAGTTCCTGTGGCACTAAGAAGATATTTACAGATCCCTTAATTTAATAATTAAATTTTAAAAATACAGTTAAATTATCTTTTGCTTGCACTTTTCTTTAGCCTGTCCTATTATTTCATGAGAAGGTCTCCTGTTCCCAAGCACTGCTGCTAGAAACAGCTTGATGATCCAGCTCCACCTGGTGGAGGCTAAAACCAGACACATGTACATCAAGCATCTCCAAAAAGGGACATCAAAATTATAAAAGAACAGCCTGGGTAAAAAACAAAGTAGACCATCCCATTAGGCAGCCACTTTCTCCTCAAAAACCCGTAGACTCCATCAGTGCTCAAGTGTACATACAATCAAGAATAAAATGGATCCAATGATTTCCCACATCTTTTAAACCAACTCTTCTTTCCCTCAGACGTGTAGAAGCAGCATTTAGAATTTACCTGGATAATGTCTGAGAGCTTATGCAATCCAGATGTATTGACAAATATCCCAGTGCCTAGAGAGAACACACAATTGCATTTACAACACAAATGTACATCCATTTGTTTGCTTAAAACAGTGACCCCAGAGGAGCAGCTAAAACAACATATGAATGACACTGATGATGAGAATTTGACTAAGGAAATAATAAACAGATGCACCTGTCAAGCCAGAGTGTGAACACCCTAAAAGGAGAAAGATGCAGGGAAAAAAAAAAGGACAGATGTCTTCTCAAAGGATGCGCTTGCAGGAGCGACAATCCATGTTTCAGTCTCCATGGACTGGGCTTCCTCTCTCTAACGCTTTTCCTGAAGACTCTGCAAGTATGAACTAACTAAATAATTTTCTTAGTGCTTGTGGAAGTTGGAGATTTTTCTTTGCAGAAACGCAAAATAAGAAAAAGCAGCTGATAGACAGTAGAGCAGAAGCTTGCTAAATCAAAGAAAAAGCACATTATGTGATTCTGAACACTCTTGTTTTGTAACTCCCTCAGCCAGGGAAGAACTCAAAACATTAAAAGCACCATCAGCAAATGTCACCAAGCTCCACCCCACAATCCTTCTAGTTTTGGAGAAAAATAGAGTTGTGTGCAACACGTGCACACGTCTGTATGCACAGATATCGGTACCCACTCAGGTTTTGACACAAAGCAGTTCTTAAAACTAGTTCTGTTGCATCAACAGACATAAACCATGTTTCCCAGCAGAGGATCTGACAGCAAGTCTTAATAAAAAGACATGGGTCCTCAGAATCAGATTTGAGCTTTTAAAAGTTTTGTAATTTAAATCCAAACAAAGCAGCCTTTCTCCTCCTCCCTCCAAATAATGCAAACTTCCAATTACTTACATTACAGAGCAAAATCTGAGTGAAACAACTAACAAATTTACACTTACGGCCTGAAAGAAACTGTAAAATCTGCTCTATCGACTCCAAGAGCGAGGATTTGGTCTGGAATGTTATTTGGGCCTCTGCAAACAGATCAAAGATGTAGCTGGAATTTACAGAGAAAAAGCACAAACAGGTAAACACTGTAAATAATCACATGGACACAATTACTGTTATTCTTTTATATCAACAACTTCACCATATAGCAGCAAAACAGGTTCTTGTCTCCATGAGAAAGAAAAATTTACAGGAATAAAAACAAGTATTTGTTATATAGACAGCAGACAATATTGACATGACGGAAAGCATACTGACCACATCCTTCACATTTCCCATGATTTCTTTACAACATACGAGAGGTATTAATTTAGAAACGGATTTGCATGCAATTTCCAGGATTTTTTTTTTTTTTTACGATGTACAATATGCATTAGTTTAGAAATAAGCACAGTGAAGAGCTTCTTCTGGTTCAGAATATCTGACCGACATACATGCAGCATCAGATTTCCGCTCTTGAAACACTTTAAAAGGCAGTTCCACCAGAAATAATTACTACAGAAAGTGGATTTAAGGAGACCCCAAACCTTGAATAAATACTGTTCCCAGAAACTAAAATACCAGTACCAATCCCAACAGCAGACCCAGTTTCACCTGGGTCTAGAATTTGCTGTATTTTCAACTTGTAAACATATTCACAAGAAGAAATTTACCTTCCCTCTTTGGTGACTCCAGCACCATTCGGTGGCAGCTCCACTGCATCAATAGCACTTTCTAGCTGAAGAAGAATTTCTTTAAGAGAACCAAGAGGGAAAAAAGTTAAGAGTTGACAGAAACTCACTGCTGGGACTCATCTAAACCTCTTCGTCAAATGTACTTTATTTCCAAGGCTGTCAACAAAGACAGCAACCCAGCTGTTGTCTTGATCCCATAAGCAAATCAAGATTTATCAAAAACAATTTCCTTGATAACATCTCTAAAAATTCATATTAAACTTAAGAACTTCCATGACTTCAATTCCTAGATAAAGCCTGTGACGCTCTTAGAAAACACAGTTGTCAGCAAAATGTTAAACTCTCTATAAACGTGGAAAGTTGTTATTGGAAATCCTTTGTAAACATGAGACATGTCAAGCTCTTGCTATTAAGTTTATGTAGCATCATGTTCTTACAGCAGAATGACATAACTAATACATTTCCAGCATGCTGACAAGATGAGAAAACAAGGGAACTTCTAGAAAAGAAGGAAGTGATCTATTTATCTGCCAAACTTCTCATCTTCTGGGGAAAATACTGTACCTAAACATTCTACAAAATTCTCTGAATAAAAGAGACAATCCATGAATTTCTCAGTTAAGAGCAATGTCTACAGAAACACTACTGAGCCGGATTTCTAGTTGCTGACCTTTTAGAACTGTTTCAACAACACAAAAAATAACCTTACTCTTTATCTTTGCTATATCTTCAAGTTCCATGTTCAGTCCTGTTGGAGAAAGGAGAGATGTCAAAAGGATGTTTTGCATCTGTTCCATTCCTAGTTTCTTTATGCCTTTTCAGAAGTTACAGATATAAAGGCTAGAACTGTGTAAAAGGAAAGATATCTTCTGTTTTCCACTCATCTCTCTCTTTCATGACCTCTCAGGTCACCTTGATTTGGCCAAATCTTTCCATTTTTGTCTGGCAGTGATTACTAACTAACTAAAATTTATCTATGGTTAAGAGCCGATTTTCCAGAAACTGCTTGGAAAAGTTATTTTCCAGTTGTTGCTCACGGCACTCTCTAATCCCAGAAAACAGTGGTTTGTGGTTCTCAACACACCTGAACTCATCATTTCCATATTGAATTCTGCATTTATTTCATTCTGTTGAACTACTTTGGCTTGGTCTTCCAGTACAACATTGATGGCATCCAGCGCTGACGCCAAGTCGTAGGGTGTCAAATCAAAAGATGACGACTCCTCACACAACTTCTCCTAAAATACCAAGGAACAGAGGCGTTACCGAGACTGCGCCGTGTGGTATCTGCTCATGATAAAGTCCAGACAACTAGGCTTGATTTCAATTCTGATCTCCAGCTCAGGCCAGAGGACAGACCAGAACAAATATTGTTATAGAGAAGGAGGAAACACACTGAATTTCTATTAAAAAAAGTAATGGTTTGAACACTCAAACTAAGTTTGACAAAACTCTCTATGACCTTGAAAAATAAGTTACATATTGTTTTGTCACAAATTTTTCATTCATGAAAAGAATCATTTTCCCTGAGGAATGAAGAGAAATGTTAAGGACTTACCTACACAAAAATTTGACTGCCATAGTTTTGAAGAGTTAAATTATAAAGAAAAAAATGCTGAACTAGCTGCATGCCTAAACAACCTAATCAGAAAAAACTCAATTGTCAGAGTAATTACTAAATTTCCACTTATTAATCTGGAACAGACAGTACCATGGGAGAACTATTGCAAAACGAGTAGTTCTAGAATAGCTGTTCTGGTTCATTTCTGCATGCAGGCATCAATTCATATTTTCAAAACACGACAAAAGAGAAAAAAAATTTCCAAAACAAATTACTGGATTTCCACTCATTTTTCAACAGAAAAAAAGGTTTTCTGATGAAAGGAGTGTGCACTGGACCCAACTCCGCAGCTCCATCTAGTCAAACCCAGCATGCTCTCCAGTTCACAGACAAGAGAACGGGTCATCAGCAAATCAACTCTGCAGCTGTTCAGCAGAAATCCCACTGGGGGGTTCTTCATGTGGCAGAAAAAAATGACAGATTTCAAATGTTCCTTTGCATTTCATCATTTAGGCAAAGGTCTGAAATTCTGAGCCAACTAAGTGGAAGTTCTCATCATGCAGCATCTTTTTTTTTTTTTCCTCTATGACTAAGATTTACATTTGCCATCTACTGCCCTTGGACAGCTGATGCAACTGAGCTCCAGAACGGCTCTTTCATGATTTCTTACACCCTGGAAAAGAACTCTCCAAACAAGGACGCGAGTGCCCTCATTAATTTGAAGACCCACCCTTCAGGAAGAAACTGTCACCCTGTAGAAAATCACAGCAGTGTCAAAGGGCTGTTAAACAAACTACAATGCTTTAACTGTCACAGAAACAAGAAATATTCAAGATAATGAACATCAACAACTGAAATAGCTGAATACAGATTTTACAGACTGTTTGTAATAGGGCATGGGTCTGTTTTTCTCTTTGGATGAAGTTTGAAAAATGGCAACAGACCAGAAACGACTCACCACATTGTGAGCTTCGTCGAGTATCACCACAGTGCCCTTCAGGTCCAAGTTGTGCGCTCGCCGGCTCTAAAGACAAAAAAGAAAACGAGGGAATGGACAGAAAGGCGAAAGACAAATAGAAATTTGATGGACTGAGAAACTGGCTCATGAGACAGATTTGGGTTTTCATGTATTTTGAATTGTATTCTCTGGAAATAAAGGTGATAAAAATGCATCATGTAAAAGTTTATGGAGGTTACTACCAACATTGTAATAAGGAAAAAAAAAAAAAAATCCACACCAAAACGCCCCCAAAAAACAATTACATCATACTAGGGTACACAAGTTTATCAGAATTTCAGTCACTGTCCATGAAGTACAGACAACTTATCACTAAACAACAAGGGCATCACCTTCTGCAAAGCTAATTTTATAAAAATAGCAAGGCCTCAAACAAAAAAAGAAAAAAGAAAAAATTTCTTAACTGCGGGAAAGAACTTTACAGAGAACAAACACAAAAGCGCATCCTCTACAGTTCTGAATTTGAACTGGGTTTTGATTAGTGTTGAACTATACCACACAATTAATTCACTTGCTATGCATCAGTTCTTCACAGCTTACCCACTAAAAACCAATATAAGATAAATAGAAGAACAACTGCATTTAAAAGCAAAGATAGATGTTACCTTTGAATCTAGTAAATAGTTGTAAGGCATAAATATAATATCTGCTTGCTGCTTCAGGCTTCGAGAGAGATAATAAGGACAAGCTCTGTTTAAAAATAAAAAAGTAGTACAAACTATGAAGTAACATTTGCAGAAACATGACGAGTGCATTCAACGTTCACGTACTATGTCTCATACTCTCAAGGGTTTCTAATCAACTTTTTAAGGAGTTGGAATGGGCACATTTAATTTTAGGGCAGATGGTTACCTGTATTTACACAACTCAAGTAAAAAGATGTGTAGAAAACAATACTTGGCTGTGCCACTCAGCAAAACATGGGAAAAAAAAAAAAAGAAATTCAAGGAGAAAGAGTGGCATTCGGTACTGCAATGTCATTTCAGCCCTTTAGGACATAAGTAAATGCTACACTAGACTATTTTACCTCAACAAATCAGTCACCTCATCCTCTTAGATCTGAAACAAACCTGCAATATCATTTGTCATGTCAGATTATATTGGCAGCCTCTGCTCACGTGAGAAATAAAATCCTGGTGAGCCTGACTCTGATCTGATTCAGTCTTTGCACAAGTCAGGACTGAAATTAATTGCTGTATGATGAAAACTGCAGTAAAAGTAGTTAAGGCTTCAGTGCACACGTTATTTTGTTGGAAGCCATCTCTGCAACATTTTTAGCTGTTCCACTTTGCCCTCATCATTGTGCTGCTCAGGTTCACACCAAGATATCAATAAAAATAAACAGATAAATAGTTTTCACAAGTAAAGGGGAAGGTCAGAGGGGAACATTTACCTGTGCTTGTTCCCATTTTTAACCAAGTCTTCAATATCCATGATTGATTCAATGAGTTCTTTCTCTGTACTCTTTTCTGTGAAAAATTACAACATTACAACCACAACCTCAGGTAAAAGTATCACACACGTTTTTTGTTGCCCCAATCATCAGTCAACCACTTCTTAACATTTCACTTTAACGCAAAGCGGAACACACACACAGACAGACTCTGCCAACTCCTTCAGACGTTTCCACCTGCCGAGCAAACCCCCCCTCCAAAAACTGGGGCTTTACTGCACAGCCAGACTCACCTTCCACATTGTTATAGAAATGACAAGCACGAGCCATCACTTTCATTCGGCACATGTAGATCTGTAAATTACAGTACATTTTAAGCAAGGGTAGCACAGTTTGTCAAGCACTGAAAAGTTCTGTTTTGCCACTAATATTTTTCAAAACAGTTATCTTTGATTTATCTATTATTTTTACAAGTAATATCAATCACTGAAACACTCTTTTGAAATTATTGTTGCCCTTGAAAAACACTTATGCGGCAGATCAGAAATTAAACTGCAAACTATAAACTCATGTTCTACACAGTGACATCCTTCTCAGGACACAAAATGCTCCCAGGAACACAGAATTCAATTTTGCACTCACACAACTGGAATCTCCAAGTTTCTCCAAACACATTTAGAAGCACCAGCTCTCCTGACATCCTTCAGTAGTGAAAAAATGTCTGAGTTCAGAATCACACCCCCGGTGCCAAACCAACCCCCCTGTGTTCTGGCTGTCGTGCTTTCCCAGCTCTGCTCTCACCTGCACGTGGTTGCTCTCCTGTCGCTTCACTTCAGGATTGATGCAAAGCTGCTCTCTGGAACCCAAGACACAGATCTTCGGCCTGTTCAAAGAGCATACACAAAACTGATGTTAAAATCAGGCAAAAAAGAAGGACACAGTTGTATATGTATCATATATCAAAAGCAAAATATTCAGGAAAAATAGAGGAGCCCAAAACAAGGGTCAGAATCAGAAACAGTAAACAAGCTACTCTGTCTGTAACAGCTATATGCGTTATTCGCCTTTATGGTGCTGCATTTCTCCTGGTAGCAGTGGGTGGTAACAAGCAGTAGTTTATTGCAGGAGGTAATTAGTAGCAGCTTACATCATGCAGCATAAAATCGGGGTTCTGTTATGACAGTTCAGCCAAATAAACCGGGGACCGTCATCTACTACAAGCTATTCCAGAGTTGGCTGTGACTTTTACAGTAGGATAAGAACTACAAATATTTCCCATACTTTTTTATTATTACGAGGCTTTATCTTTACAAGAAACAAGCAAACAAACAATTATTGTCTGGCCAAAGAGCTCAGTCAACACACTGGCACCTCAACAACTGAAAACCATGACAGACATTGGTAAAGCAAAACCACAAACTTCTTCATAGATTTATATTGGCATAAAAAATTCAACTTTGTAATGGCTTCCCACTGCCTTAAAGAAATGCCCCAGAAAAGAAAACAAAAAGGTAATTTTAGAAGCAAATGCGTGAAGTTAAGAACTAAAACCAGACCAGATTCAGGAAATTCTATGATCAGAGAAGATAAAAGAAGCTGTGAATTATGAAAAACAAAACAGAAAAACCCAACACACACAAAAAAACCCAACACACACCAAAACGAAACAACAACAACCAAAACAAAACACACACAAAAACCAAAACACAAACCAAATCCAACAAAGAAATGCAGGCTCTAGACATGCACATTACGAAAACTACATTTCACTGGATATCATTTTTCATATATTCACCCACATAAATTCAAGCAGTAACTAAACCAGGCAGATTTTTCCACCTTTTCTTTGAAAAGGAACATTATCCTAAATCATATTTACCTGTAGACTGTGTTCTTTAATTCATTAATGACCTGTGTAAGTTGAGAGTGAGTTCTGGAGGCATAAATTATTTTCGGAATGTCAGTGTAATAAGCTGCCAGAGAGAGGACAAAAAAGCAGAAAAATATTATTAGCACGGAAAGAAGAACTAGAGATATAATCAGCCTCCTTTCCTGGCTGGTGGTATGGTAACAGTTTGCAAGAAATTCTGTCATCTAACTATTCACACACACAAAATGAGCTAAATGAGTTTCTAATGCTTTAAGAAAATATAAAAGAATGGAAAACACCTTTAAAATCTATAAAAATGTGTGAAGCTGTGCTTCAGCTGCTCAACAACGGCTCCAAGGCTTGTCTAACTATGCACTTACCTGGGATGTCTGCATCTGTGGCAGCGTTGCCCCAGGAGGATACAGGTCTCTCAGGAAAGAGCTCCAGCCCATTCATGCGCTGGGCGATTTTGCGGGCTGAGATCGTGTCTTTGAAGTGCTCTCGCCAAGCCAGAGTGGAACAGAGCAGGCAGAGGGTCTTTCCTGTGCCTGTAGGGCTCTCCAGAATGCCATTTACCTTCTTTATTGAAGAGAAATAAAATAAAAAGGGGGAAAAAAAATGAGCAATTTGGAGATGTAACTAGAACCGGTCTTTGTGCTGTACTGTGTTTCCTTGGTAAAAAAGCGATCACTACCTGGCAGACTTCACCATATGACAAAAACTACACACGTACCCCATGTAAGGTTGATATAAATGCATGACCTGTAGGACCATCTAATCAACTTAGTGAGGTTCAATCTAAAACCAAGAGCCAGACATGATCCTTTATTTAGCAGAGGAATTCTCCACTCTTAGAGCAACTAAAATGCATCACATTTCAGCATAAAACACATGAAAATATTAGAAGTTATTGGAAGAAAAAAACCACAAAGCACAACAAACAAAACCAGAAAGTGACTCTTAGACTACAGAATGTCAGTTGTGTTTAGAATTAAGACTATATCCCACATCAAAGTTTAGGCAGAAAATCATCCAAGCACTTTTAAACACTTAGTCCTACTGGATGTCACAATTTTAAAGTGCATAAAAATACCGTAAGTTGCAGAAAAGCTAGCAGCTAAGCTTTCATGACAATTTGTGTTCAATCGTATTGAAAGAATTTACATATACATATATATATATATATATATATATATATATATATGCGCGCGATAGGCTTCCCTTAGGTCAGGGAAGATTTGGAAAGGGCAGCACACGGACAAGGAAAAGCAAACTTGAATTGCCACAATCTCTTCTTAGAGAAGTTCTTTTATACAGTTAGAAATAAAACGCAGTAGATAAACCCGAAGGGCTGGGGGTGGAGGCAGCACCCACCTTCTGCAGGCACTCCAGCACCTTGGCCATGTAGGCCTCCTGGCAGGGGTAGGGCTGGAACGGGAACTCCACCGCGATGCCGTTCAGCGTTATCCTGGGCATGTTCCCCCGGCACCTGCAAGGAAGCGCGGGCCCGCGGTCACCCTGGGACCGGGGCTGCACCGCGGGCTCGCAGAGAGCAGAGGGACCAGAGGCAGCGCCGGCTCGCTTGCACGAAAGGCCCGGTTGTCACACGCACCGCAACCCGGGCAGGAGGCTCACGGGCATTCGGGGCCCGGCCGTGGGGATGCGAAGGAGCCGGGCCAGGCCGCGGCCTAGGGCCTCCCGCCCGCTCCGGTGCGGTGCGGCCCGGCCCGCAGTTCTCGGGACTTCCCGCCCGCTCCAGTGCGGCCCAGGCCGCATCCCGGGACATTCCATCCGCTCCGGCGCGGTGCGGCCCGCGTTCCCGGCCCCCCCCGCCCGCTCCGGCCCGCGTTCCCGGGCCCGGCGGCAGTTGCCATAGCAACACGAACAGCACAACAACCACCTCACCTCCCGCTCCGCCGTTCGGAATGCCCGCGCCTGTAGCACGTGCCCTTCCGCCCGCCCCCTTACGCCTGTGCGTAACTTCCGGCGGGCTCTCTCGCGAGAGCTGCGGCGTTGCCAAGGGAACGGGGCGGCGGCTGTGGAACCGGCCATGGCGGCGGGGCCTGGGCCCGGGCCACTTACCTGGAGTGTAAATTGTCTTTAACTGTAGCCAAGAGGCTGCAGAGCATTGAGTTATTCCTTGGGATCTTCGCAGCGCCACGCAAAATGTAACAGCTGATTTCGTTCGTTTTTCTGACTCTCTGCTTTAACTTGACAACAGAACAGCTGTGCAAGAATAAGCTGCAGAAGAAATGACTTGGTAAAGGCTGTAAAATGAGAGTGTGGGATAAGGTGTTTATAATGGAGAATAAAGGTTTAAAACTCATTATAAATACATGGAATGATGTATCATAATTTCCTGTAGATAGAAATTTGCAACATTGAAGAATAATATCAAGAGCGTATCAAATGGGATTATTTTAACCGTTATTTAAGGAACGTTGATTGAAGCAGCGTTACCACCCAAAGGAGAGGAGCTGGAGGGTGACCAGACCCCAGTTGACGGGTCTGTCTCCATCAGAGCGACGCCAGTTTGCACAGACACACTGCAGTAAATTCACAATTTTTAGCATTGTTGAAAGCCTGAGTTACTGGAAGAAGCTCTTCCTGTATCAAAAGACATCTGGGAATATTTGCAATGAGGTAGGGAAAGAAGTGCATGCTACAAGACCTACTACTGATTCTTTATGAAAATCTATTGTTCCTGATGCTCTGCCTGCTCCAATGTCACGAGTGATGAAGGCATGGGATACGTTTGCCAAATAGTCACCACTTTCCACCTTCAAAAAGAATACCGGGTGCTTTCTGATACTCCCTAGTGAAAATCAAGGAGAACTTGAAAAGATATTCACATTTAAAACAAGGAAGAAATATTGCCTAGTGTTGTAGATGGAGACAAAATTAATTGTATTAACTTTATTCAGATAATGGGTTATCTAGAAAGTCTGAACCATATTTGGACTGAAGTGTATGATGTGTGGCATAGCCACATAAATCCAGTTTTCTCACCATGTCTCATGCAGTGTCTTCCACAGGGACACATTCCGTGGCACCTGGAAAGCATTCTGTACCTTTTTCTAAATACAAAGGAATAAAACACGTACTGGATTTCCATCCAGAAGGTCCGGAAAGCTGCGAGAGGCAGACAGACTCTCTCGGGTGTGATGGGTGAGGCAAAGCCAAAGCTCATCCTGAACAAAGGGGAACTTATTCGGGTGCCTGGGAGAGCTGCTGCCTTCTGTTAATAGGGAGTGTGTTTTTAAAAACATACAATTCAGGCTTCCAGAAAACCTATAAAGTCTTAGAAATTCAACCCAAGGAGTAAGTAGAGGGAGCTACAACTACAAAACAAACCTTGGACTGAACAGGGAGCAGTTAATGGTAATAAAAAAGCTCCCATTCCAAACACACATTAAAAATTTGTGGATAGTGTTAATATTATTCCGAATTAGACTTGTTTTCTGTGATTTTTCTTTTTACATACAGTGTTGAAGGAATAGGACGGTTGGAGAGGGGGGAAAATAAATAGGAAAAGCTGAAAAATCCCTCTTTTTAACCGAATTTAGCAGGCGCTGCCTGTGGCCCTGCCCCAGCCACGCCAGAGCACCAGCAGCTCTGGGAACCCGGAGTTCCTGCGGCTGCTGGAATTGTTTGAGAGTGTCTGCATTGCAGTGCACTGACAGATTTGGGGTGTTTTCAGCCCAAAAGGATGCACAGGGTTTGTGCAGCCACAGCGGGACGGGAGCAGCTGGTGATGGGAACTGGGGGGGTACCCAGTCCCAAATGTGCGTGGGATGCTCTAAAAGCACAGATGCTTTGGCCCCCAGTGACAAGCACAGATGGAAATGGTAGAAATGATAGAAAACAGGGCAGAAAAGGAAAAGAGCTCTTGGCGTTTGGGGTGGGGACAAACACAGAGACAACACATTGAATTCCAAGGCTCCGTTTTGTTTTTCCTCCTCTACTTTTACAGCAGTTCTCCCCCCAGCTGCAGCCCTTTTTCTGCCCCAGTGCAGGTGCTAAAAACCAACATACCTAAAAATGCCGAGCCTGGGATCCCTTCTGCCTAAACCACTGCGTGGTTTGGGGTTTGGTTCTTAAACCTCAGCCTAGTTAAGCCAGACCCCAGACCTGGCCCTGTGGGTGGGCACCGCCTTGGAATGGATGGTTTAAAAAATAAAATAAAATAAAATAAAATAAAATAAAATAAAATAAAATAAAATAAAATAAAATAAAATAAAATAATAAAGTAATTGATTTGCTTATTTCTGCTTTCAGCAAGGGAAAAAGCAGATTCGCCCATTTAGACCAGACAAGAAAGGGAGCAAGTGGAGGAAAAAGCATCTTTAGCCGGAGCCTGGCTGGGTGTGTCTCCTGCCCCCCCCATGGCAGCCGTGCCTGGGAGGGCTCAGCTGTCAAACCCACCCCGGGAAGGAGGCCTGATACGCTAATTCATATTCTGAACTAGTGACCCTGCTTCTCCTGCCCCCCCGCCCGTCTCCCCGTGGATGGCTGCAGCCCCCTCCAGCTGAGCCCGGCCCCCTCCCCGCAGCACTGCAGCACCCGCAGCTCCTGCAGCACCCACTCGCTCCGCCGCAGCAGCAGCATGGCCAGCACCGTCTCAGGTAGGACACACAGCTCTTTTTTTCGGGGGGGCTTGTCATCAATCCTCTTACAGAACCATGAGGTTTTATTCTTTTTATCGTTATTCTGAGTTTCTTTTTTTTCCTGCATTTCGGGAGAGTTCTCCGATGAGGAGGCAGCTGGTACGGCAGCATTGTTCCCTGTCCTCCCCCATACACACACACACCCCTCTGATGCAAGATAGCAGGTGGGCTTTTTATTTTAATATGAATACACATGTGATAAACTTGCCAATTTAAAATGTTGCTGCCGCCACATTGTGCCATAAGAAGATGCTGCTGCGTGCCAATTAATTATGATTTCTGTAACGTGATACAGCATTTTTTTTTATTCCCTAAGAAAAATGTGCATGCCGTGTAGCTGGATGCAGAGAAACCAGCAATTACTTTTTGTTTTGTAAAGATCATGTATTGCTTAAATGGGCGATGGAAAGAAAGACACAGACGAAACTGACAGTAACGCCCTAGAAAATCCCCCCAAACACAAGCAGAATAACCTGGGTGGGTTTCTGCGTATTCTCAGGGCTCCTCATCCCGAGATTTCTTCCACAGCTCACGTCTCTTCATTAGGAGATGCTCCAGGGGAGCGGTCCTCTGATGGCGTTGGGTGAAATCCAGTGCTGTAAGGGAAGCCCTTCCTCCCTCCTGCAGCAGGACCGGGGATCGCAGTGGCTCGGCTGCAGGACCACAGAGCTGCTTCGGTTTTCCTAAAGATGCATCTTGCCCCTTTTAATTGGGGAGGGGGGATGCAGATAGCTGAAACTGGGAATGTGGGTGAAGGAGAAGAAAAGCCTGAAATGGTACAATGAACAGTGGGTGGGTTTAGAGGGTCTTTTTCTTAAAAAAAAAAAAAAAAAAAAAAAAGTTTTGTGTTGAGATGGCTCTGAATTCTACATAAAGAAGGGCTTGGGTGGGGGAAGCTGAATCCCAGGGTGTAGGGCTGAGCAGGAGCCGCAGCCGAACAGGAAAAACGGGCAGTGCTTTGTGCCCCCCCAGCAAGGAACCAGCCAGGGGACAGGGTGACACTTCTTCCTTCTTCCTCGGCCTTTGCCTATGTCTACTGCTGTGCATTTTCTATTCCTTTCTCCTTTTAAAACACTGGTAGATGGAGGGGAGAGGAGGACAGAGAGATGGAGGTTGTGGGGGTGGTTAAGGGTGCAGCTGATGCTGAGTGGGCTTTGCATGCAATTAAAGACGGTAAAGCAGCATTGTAAAAATGCATCTCTATGACAGAAAATCTCCAGGTATTGTATATATTTCTGCGAGTGTCCCTGTCTCAATAAATGTGTGCGCCAGTACCCACTCAGGGGGTCCCACCCATCTGCCGTCCTCTCCTCCGAACAGGACTGGACCTTGTTTGCAGGTTTGAGGGGGAAGGGACAGCTCCATCTAAGCCAAGGTTGCATCAAACTTGAGATGGACGAGGTGGCGGATAAAACCTGCACAGGCATAACGTTTGTTTTCCAGTCTCTGCATTCCCACCCTCCCAACCCATCACACGCCGACGGCACATTTCATCTTCCCAAAGATGCAGTTTTACTGCCAAAGGAGACTTAGGATCATGAGGGATCATGTGCTTCAGAGAAACCTCGCTTCCTTGTGGGTCAGATCAAGTAGAGAAGGAATTGCAAGCAGCAGAAAGTCATGGAAACCAGTGCTGTGCAGGAGGGAAGAGAATAGGGAAACGTTTGCAGAGGGAGGGAGCGGGGCTGAGCCTCGCCCTGCTGCCTTTGCAGCCCCCTGTCACCTATAGCACCTATAGCAGGGACCGAGAGCAGCTTGGAAAGGCAGGAGAAAAAGGCAAGCAAATCCTTAATGAAGGAAAAGAATCTTGTTTGCTTTCTTCATTATTTTCTTCTTTATCTGCAGCAAAAGCAAATCTGTGCTGAAGGGAGAGCAGCTGCAGTTGTCTGCAGCTGATGCCCGGGGGCTCATCCCCCTTGGGATGATTTCCTTGTGTTTGTTTAAACAAGCAAATCCCTGGGATGCAAAGAAACGGGGTTGGCTTCTCCTAGCCCAGCAGCCACCTCTGTTGTCCCTGCCGCCCCAGGTGTTGTCTCCTGGCCGAGGCGGCTGGTTCTGGGGCTGGAGCAGCGGAATCAGCAGCACATGCTCAGTGCAGGCTGGGCTGCGGTGGTGGCCGGTGGTGGCCGGTGGTGGCCACGCTGCTGGGCAGACCGGGCAGGGATGGAACCTCCAGCCTCCTCTGCAGCATCAGCACTGGGCGTTGTGCTCCTGTGCAGCTCCAGAGGAGCCCAGCCAGACCCTGCAGAGCTGCTCCCCACCGTTTGTAGGCATCTGGGGTGAATAAAAAGACACAAGATTATGAAATTATGCAGGAAGGTGACCACTTCCTGCCTGTCATTATCATAATTTTTCTCCAATGTTTGCGCGTCTGAGAAGGTGGAGCCAAGAGGAAACAGCGGTTTGTCGTGCCTGGCCTCATGACTGGCCATGGTCAATGTGCCTTGGTGGATCTTGAGGTTTTCTCCTCCTGCGCTGACCTGTGAGAGCCATCTGTGTAGGTCTGGGCTTTCCCCTCAAGCCCTTCTCCGTGTTGGTGGACACCACATGCTGTTGCCCAGTCCTGACACTTGTACTGCCCATGCTGGAGAGGGTCACAGTCCTTTCTGTCAACCTCTCCATCCCTCTGTTCTCAAGAAATCACTCTTTCTCCTCAGGTGTTGATGGCGTGTATATGGTCTTAGAAATTTATGGTACTTTTATTGGGACTTCAGTTTTACAGGACAACAGAATCTATTGTAGGCATTTTCAATATACTTCTTAACACTGTATCCAAATGAGGGGTCTAACTCCTTGGAAAATACTAGTTCTTTCTAAAATATAAATCCTATCCTCTTTGATGGTACCACGTAGAGTCTGTGAGGATCCTCCAGATATCTCCAAAAGCCCTTTCTTGGAGTCTGTCAGTGTAGGTTCAGACCTGGTGAAGGGATTGTCTTATCAGACAAACACATTCTGCTTCTGCAGAGGAAAAGCTGAGATGTAGGGGTGTGATGTGGCAGCTGGAAGGCTGCAGATTAGACCTTTGTGGCTGCAGTTTGGGCAGCAGGATGGATTCCAGCTTCAGGCTTTCTTGGGTGAACAGGGCTGATGATTCTTGATGACAACACCAAAACTTCTGTACCCCTACAGTAACTGGAGACAACATGCCTGGCTAATCCCTCCCAGTTGCCCTACTGACATGGGCTTTATTCTTCCAGGTCTAAGCTTAACATTTGGAAAAAAAAGTCTCCTATGCAGAGGGGAGTTAAGCTGATGGTCAAATCTTTGGATATGATTTAGAAATACAGAAGAGCTGGAGAGCAACCAAAGCCCAATTGCATGTGCTGTAGCACTTGGGGACATCCCAGCTGATGAATATACTCAGCATATTTCCAAACAATACTTTTATTCCTTCAAGCTACTTCTACATCTTCAGTGCTGTACTAGAGAATCTTGTGTTCTCTGAACGTGTTTATACAAATAACACCACCGTGTAATGGGCAGGTACAATAATCTTCAGTTAATGCAAAGGAAACCAAGGTCTGAAAACTGAGTGACTGTGGTCACACAGTGTGTTGGTACCTGATACATGGTGGCGTTGGACTCTGGTCTTTGACTGTCCCATGAACTGCTGCCTGATCCGCTCTTTGTCTCACCTGAATGCATGTTTGCCCCAAATTCAGAGCCTCTCTGGGACACTTGCCTCCCTTTCGCTCCTTCCTCTGCTTTCTCAAGCAAACCCAACCATGCTCCTCTCCTTCCCAACCATCAATCCCCACCTAGCCCAGGCTGCTGGGTCTCTGCTGCGCAGCTTGGACCCTTCTCCCTCGCTGAGCCCGTAGAAGAGGAGATTTCCCTGGTTATTTTCCCAGAAGCAGCCCACACGTTCCAGTGCTACAGCTTGAGTGATTTGTTAATGCATTGGCTGTGCAGAACATGGGGGGATGTGGCATATGTGAGATGCACATGGAACCCGGGAGGGAAGGAGCTGGGTGATAGGGACCGGTCCTGGGTGATGGGAACCGGTCCTGAGTGATGGGGACCAGTCCTGGGTCATGGGAACTGGTCCTGGGTGATGGTTTAGCAGACGTCTGACCGAAGGCAGAGGAACCCTCGTATCTGCCTGTGCCCACGGATGGTTCCACAGGAGCCTGTGGTCAGTTCTGGGCCTCAGATCTCCTGATGAGCAGCTGAGATGGTGGATGGCATCAGTGGGGGTACAGCTGCTGATCTGAAAAAAAAAAAAAACACTAGTGTTTTCTGGTTGTGTGAGCTCTCTTGCCAAGCTGGTTTTGGAAGCTGGGGAGCAAGAAGATGGAAGCGCATTAGATGAGGTGAAGGTCCGGGCGTTATTTGTACGGTAGGATCCATGGCAGGTGAGAATGTCCCAGCCTGTTGTACTCTCAAGGCTCATCAAGGACTGCGGTTGCTTTTGCTGTGTGCATGGCATTGCTGTCTTTGTGCTGAAGGACTCAGTTCCCTGGCTCTTTAGCTTCTCTACCTTCTGTTTGTGCTTTGGCTGCATCTATAATTGGACTGTTGTAATTTTTTCATGATATGACATTCTTTATGGAAGCAATTTTTATTCTCCCAAGTTATCTTTGCAAACCAAATTATTTTCTTGCAATAACCTTCCTTTGACCTTGCTATCAGACATAGCACATCCAGTCTCATCCATTTAAATTAGCTGAATTCACGTCAATTGCTCTTGCTGTGCATCTGGTTTATTCCAGATGACTCTGTGTTGGTGTTGTGCCTAAATGGCCTCACTCGGTTTTGCTGGATGTCTTTAAACACCAAACAAAATGCCAGGTTGCTCAAACAGTCTACGGTTTAATTTTACCTGGTTAGGAAGCAAAGAACAAAAGTTTTAATGAAGAATAGATGGTGAGAGCCTCTGGCCAGGCACACGGTGAGCAGGGAGATGGTTCCTGCTGCTCGTGCACCCGTTTCCAGCTGTTCCTCCATCCCCAGCACTGTGGCCACTCAGGGAGCAGCTGGATGGTGTCTCTGGGGCTTTGCTTGGAGACAAACACTTTCCATGGATGAATGCTGTATATGGTGCTCATGTGAAGCAGAGGGAGATGGAAATGCAGTATGTGCTGTACAGCACTAGAGGGAGCAGAGGAAAGGGGACACTGGAGACAAAGCACCTGGGGGACCCGGAACCCGGTGCCTGGAAAAGCTAGATGAAAAATGTTCATAAAGATTAATTGTTGCATGGGGTGGGCGGTGGAATATAAACAGAGCAGGATCATACTGTGCCGATGGCTGGGTGTAAATATTCAGAAATGCTGGGGGACTGACTGCACCTTGTAGCTTAATAACTCCCTGAGCTCTCATGAAACCACTAAAATGCAAGGACAGGACTCTGAGATACCTTCTACAGGTTATTCTTTTCTTATTTTACAAAACTTAGGTTTTTGTAATGTTTACCCCAACTCTAATATGGAATGGAATGGAATGGAATGGAATGGAACGGAACGGAACAGAACAGAACAGAACAGAACAGAATAGAATAGAATAGAATAGAATAGAATAGAATAGAATAGAATAGAATAGAAGAATGTCTCAGTTGGAAGGGTTCTACAGGGCCCCAGGAAAAGGCCACACGGCACCTCCCCAGCCCGTTAAAGCTGCCGCAGCTCAGTGAAGCAATGGCCCTTTGTCCTCTCGCTGCTTTTCATTTTAATTGATGGAGAGGGATGGTCAGTTTGCTCTGCAGGGCAAATCCCAATGGAATGGAGGCAGCTGTGACATCCTTCCGGAGAGGCATCGTACAGTCATCGTGAAACCATTCTGGGGAAACCCACTGAAGTTGAAGTAATGAAATACAAAGCACCATGCGCTGTAACAAGTGCTGGGAGACAGTTAAAGGAGTGGGACAGGGCTGTGGCACATCTGCTTAATGCCTTGTTTCACCCAGGACCAGATGTAATAGTAGAGCAGCGGCCTCAGTGTGCGGTTTGTTTCTGCTCAATGATTATGTCTCTCATTTAGTCCAGGGGACCCTCCTCTGGGCTCCGGGCAGCACATTATGAGATACGTGAGCTTTCTGCTGCCTGCCATGGCTTGGAGCACAATATAGCGCTGCCAAAGGCTTCCAAAGACTTTGTTCATTAAGAGCAAAATCACAGCTGTCCTGCTCTGTGGCTGGCACTGCTGATGCAAACTGCTCCTATTTAGTTTGCATTTAACAGCAGGACTGGGCAAAGTATTAAAATAAGAATGTGGAGCAAACTAAAAAAGATCTGAGCTGCAGAGAGTGTTGGTTAGCAAAAGGAGGGTGTTAATTAGGGTGAAGTTTTGTGCCAAGGGGGAGAAATAGGTGCAGGCATATGGAACCACTGTTTTCCCACCATAGTAGCCGTGGGAAGGCAGAGGGGATCTGAAACCTGTTCCTGAGGGCGTGTGGTACACAGTGTGGTGGTTTGTTTTGGTTTTGTTTTTTCAAAATTTTTCTGTTTCAAATGCTTTTTCATATCACAAAGTTTTGGGGATTTCCCTTTCCTGGCCCAGCGGAGGGTCTTGCTCTGAAGGTGGCGTTGGCAGCCGGGCTGCAGATCTGCCTCTGCTGGACGGTGAAACAGGAGCTTGGTGACAAGGGGACAAACCAAGGCCAGACATGAGGACATGTAGGACATCCAGAGGCAGAGCCAAAGCCTGTGCCCTGGTACCTGCCAGCAGGTTTCCTCGTGTCTACTTGCTGCTTCTCTCCGTGAAAATGAGCTGCCACCGCCACCAGATTCTCTTCTCATTGCTATTTCTTATTTTGCAGCCTACAAGGAGAAAATGAAGGAGCTGTCTCTGCTCTCCCTCATCTGCTCCTGTTTCCACACCCAGCCGCATCCCAACACCATCTACCAGTATGGAGGTACAGCCCCTGCCCGCCAGCACCGCCAGCACCCTTTGCCTGATGCTCGGGCAGGACACGTGGAGTTTGTCCCATCCCGGAGCAGCAGTCCCTGCCCTAGCCCAGGCTCTCTCTGTTTAGTCTCCTTTCACAGTTTATTTTATTAATGTAACCCACATTTTCCCAGGTAGATGCTGCTCACAGTGGCTGTCTGCTTCGTACTGGGGTTACACATGCTCTATTAACAGCAGTATGGCTTTTCTGTAATTGTGCTGGGAATTTAAATGGGGTGGATCAAGCTAATCGCTAATGGGGAAATTTTGGAGGTAGAACAATACCACCCAGGACAGGACATGGGAATACCCTAATTCCTGCATTAAGTGCTCGATGCCCTCAGGTGAACGAGTGTCACCACAGAGCTCCTGATTTGTTTTTTTGTCCCCAAAAAGATATGGAGGTGAAGCAGCTGGATAAGAGGGCATCGGGCCAGAGCTTCGAAGTGATCCTGAAGTCCCCTTCAGATTTATCTCCCGAGAGCCCCATCCTCTCCTCCCCCCCCAAGAAGAAGGACCTGTCCCTGGAGGAGCTGCAGAGGAGGCTGGAGGCTGCAGAGGAGCGGAGGAAGGTAACGAAATGCCTTGTAGAAGCCGTGACTTTTCTGTGACGGGTACTCATTGCCCCAAACCCTAAAACTGGCTTAGCATGAGCAATCTAAAATGGCTGGAAATGGTGTTCTTATAGTTCTTATCATGTCAGGTGAGATACGGGAGTCACGGAGCAAGGTTCTGCAGCCTGGTTTAGGCAGGGAATTGGATTTGATGATCATCATTGTCCTCCTGTTCTGAAAACCATGCGGAATGGGGTCCTCTCGGACCTCATCCCTGTGACCTGGCTTGCGGGACTGTTCTTGCCAGCGAATGCTGCAGGAGATGTAGCAGTTGGTCACAAACCCAACTTGAACTTCAAACCTAAATCCAGCCTAGGAGGTTTCTAACCTCTGGCTGTGCTGCGTTGCACAGCGAGTGCTGCATAAAATGTCTTTTGGTCAAAGCTATTGAAAAGGGGAAAAACAGAATAAAGCAAAGTATAAATGTTACGAATGTTGTAAGGGAAGAGCAAGCTGAAGTAATTCAGAGAACGAGGGGACACTCGGAGAGGGGCCTCTACACCCCGATGCATCAACTCGGTGTCACTGAGCTGCTGGGCACAGTGTTGCATCACCTGCCGCACCACACCTGGCAGATATTGACCCACAGCAGCAAAAAGGTGTCAAAGCATTTTCCAAGGAAGAGCATTATGGGCTGGAGAGGGGTGGCAGTGGGGTTTTGAGCAGAGGAGAAGGTCAGAAAGCCTCTCTGGGCTGGAAGAGCCTCTCCCGACGCCTTGTCCCACAGACCCAGGAGGCTCAGGTGCTGAAGCAGCTGGCGGAGAAGCGGGAACATGAGCGGGAGGTGCTGCACAAGGCACTGGAGGAGAACAACAACTTCAGCCGCCTGGCGGAGGAGAAGCTCAACTACAAGATGGAGCTGAGCAGGGAGATCCGTGAAGCACATCTGGCCGCCTTGAGGGAGCGGCTCCGCGAGAAGGCGAGTGCGGTGCCCGGCGGGGTTTGGGGTCTGGTCCCTGCGGGAATGCTGGTGCCCAGAGGGGGTTTGGGGTCTGGTCCATGCAGGGTCATCCCAGAGCGATGGGACCAGGGGAATGGGGGTTTTGTTGCTGGGCTGGGACATGTCCTTCCAGGTCAGTACAGAAAATGCTGTCTGGCTGATAGAATCATAGAATCAAACCATAGAATCCTTTTGGTTGGAAAAGACCCTCAAGCTCATCGAGTCCAACCATTAACCCAGTCCTGGCACTACCCCATGTCCCTGAGAACCTCATCTCCACATCTGTTCAACCCCTCCAGGGATGGCGACTCCACCACTGCCCTGGGCAGCCTGTTCCCAGCCTGATGTAGATAAGTTCAAGCTCAAAGGCACAGGCTCAGGCTCGCTCTGTGCGCAGAAGCTGCATGGCCAAAAGGCTTTGCAGAGAGGAGCCATGAACACGTTTGCTGCAGGTTTGCATCCCCTCTTGGCTGGTACCAATCCTGTGAGCAGGAGAGAAGGAAAAAAAGGGTTCCAAGAGCAGAAGATGTTGCCCTGTAGCTGTCAAGAGACATCAGCAGCTCTAGGCTGGCCCTAAAGATTTCCCCTTTGGTGTCATCTCTCCCATCTCTGCAGGAACTGCACGCAGCTGAGGTTCGCAGGAACAAGGAACAGCGGGAGGAGATCTCTGGATAAAGGGCTTTTCTACATATCTGGCACCTGATTCCTGTTAACAAACCAACCAATCGACCAACCAACACATTTTCTTTTGTTTGTCTAGATGCGATGTTCGGTTCTCCATACCCCCCGTCCCCTGGTGTTTGTCCCCCAGCTACACGCTTCTCTATCTCTGCATCCTTAATCGTCAGTCCTTGTGGGGATTCACAGCTCATAGGGCCCTCTAAGCAGAATAGCAACTAGTTCACATGAAACAGAGAATCAATCAGTCAGTTCAACAGCTTCTTTGGAGGGTTTCTTCCTTTTTTAAAAAAAAAAAATTCTTAAACTGATGTAAAAAAAAATAATTAAGATATTAATAAATTCAACCAGCAGTGTCATGGAGATACGGATTTCTTATCCGGAGCTTTTACTCCTCTTGGTGTTTGCTCTGAGCCAAATATCAGTTTCAGAATAATGGGAAGGAAGTGGAAATTTCTGTGTGAAGTGGAATAGGGAACAGCCCGCATTTGCCAGTGGCAGGAGAGAGGGGACACAGGTGGCTCAGGGCTCACGGCGTGCAGATCCCCCGTCTCTTGGCTGCACCTGGAGCCAGCCCAGGCAGCGCCCCAAACTCCTCATTTTCGGATGATTCTTTGATAGATTTTGTGAAAGTAGGGGAGGGTCTCCACCCAGAGCTCGGTGCCGGGTGCCACGTCACAGAGTGTCCCCAGTAAGAAAGCAAATCCCATAGAGACAATGCATGATTGTGAAATAGTCTTGTAGTGGACAGAATAATCCTCCTTCCCTCTTTCCAAAGATGAATGTGACTCTTGGGTGCTGTCACAGGGCAGAGACGGAGGCTGGAGCTGGCAGAGGAGCCCCGGAGCTCCTGGCAGGGAGGACATGCCGGCTGCTGCCTGGGATGTCCTCATGCTCATTCCTTGGCTACCCTTAGCTTTCCAAGGCCTATTTTTAAGAAAAAAGCACGTCTCTTGATGGAGGTAGGGATGAGCAGGGAACACGTGAGCGTGGCAGTACTGTCTGATCTGGATGGGTGACTGTCACAGCCTGTGGACATTTCAGCTTCTAATGTCACGACTGATGGAGCAGTCGAGGTCCCAGTGGCCACCACAACCTGTGAGGGGCTGTCACCCCCCCGTTACATCCACAGCCCCAATCACCTCTGCCTTGGAAATCTAAGTGGAAAAATTGCATCTGGAAAGCAGGGAATGGGCACCTTCCTGCAAACAGGGACACGGCGCAGAGGAGTTGCCCCCAGAGCATGGTCCTGCAGACGGGGCGGTGGAAGCTGCTGTTGTTAGAAGCAGAAGGTAACAAGAACTCCCTTCTGTCCAGTGCTTAGAGATGACCAGGTGGTTATTTTTTTAACGGGCCAGTGTGGTGTTTTGGGGACATGGTGCAGGGTGCTGGGTGGTTTTTGGCACCACTCCCCCTTGGACCCCGGAATAAACCAAAGGGGCACCCAAGGCACCGAGACATTTCATTAGTGCTAATTAGTGTCCTCTGCATGCTGTATCTCCAAAGAGCCATTCTGGGGTGGGATGGGTGACTCCAGCGCCGGACTTGGCAGGATTCTTTATATTTATCTATATAATTTAAGTGCACAGGGGTGCAGACGGGCTCCCCGGACCGTGCTCTGCATGGTGATGGCAGAACTGGAGCAGACAAGGGGTTTTCATGAGGAATATCAAGCCTCCTGCCTCTGGCAAAGAAATCAGTGCTGAGGCTTGTCAGAAGATGCAGTTTTCTGCCTAACCCGTGCTTTAATTCGGTTGCTGATGGCTTGGAGTGAGCACCAGGCAGTTGCAGAAACCACCCGGAAAGCCAAAGAGCAGCAGCTGCTGGAGATCAGATCCTGGGGCTCTTTGCTTGTCTCCCCAGAAGTCCTGGCTGGATTTGGGAGAAATCTCTCGGTGGCCACGGGCTGATGTTGGGGACACTCTGCTCCCCAAAGGACAGGCCACATATACTCCCAGACCCCTCTGCCTGGGCCAGGGGGAGGACAGGACTGTTAGAAAGCCCCAGAGCGCTGTCAATGACAAAAAAAAAATTAAAAAAATATTTAGGGTGAAGAGCATAAAGGAAACTGAGGGTTGAATTTCTTAACAGTAGCTAATGATCAGTTTTTAGTAGCAGCTGTCTTAGATAAGCATCTGTGTAGAGCGCAGCATCACCGCCAGCATCACCTCATTCATATAGTGGCGAGAAATTTTAAAAAGTTTTAAAAAAAATTTAAAAGTAATTTAAATGAAATGTTTGTGCATAAGAAATGGTTCAAACTGTCAAATGTCTGTGTCCCACGTTGGTGGGATCCGAGAAGGTATCTGCGAGATATTAACCCTGTCCTGCTCTCTGTGGTGCTGAGTGTTTGCTTGGTGTGTAATTCTGACCTGGAGCTTGTTGTAAATACTGTTTTTAGTACTATGATTATGATGATTATGATTATTATTATTATCAGAAATGTTGTACTAATGAGCAGGAGTTTAAAACAAGAGAAATTACCATTTTCGCTCTCTCCTGGGGGCTTGAAGGAGCCAGCGGCTGGGCCAGGTGTAGGCAGGGTGTGGGCAGGGTGCGGGCAGGGTGCAGACGGGGTGGGATGCTGGACCAGAGGGGCAAAATCCAGCTGTAAAATCGGGGAGCAGGAGCTGGAGGCAGCCGAGTCCTGCAGGCAGGGCAGTGAGTGGGGGACGCTGCTCCTCATGTGGGGCTGAGGGGTGTCCCGGGGTGATGCTGCAGTTCTGGTACCGAGAATTCGCTGTGAACCCCAAGCTCCTCGTGCGAGGGCTCCGGGCTGTTCCCCGCAGCAGCTGCGAGGTTTGGCGTGTGCTGAGGGTCGGTGGCAGGTTGTGCCGGTCAGAGCCGTCCTCCCCAAGCAGCTGCCGAGGCTCTGGACTCGGCTCCTGCCTGGATCCTCCATCTCGGTCCATTGTGCTCCCCCTCCTCGCAGACCAGCCTGAATCTCAGGTGGGAGTTTATTCTTGCAATAGCTTTGCCTGGCAAAAAACAACCCACAGGAGAGCAGCCCAGCGCTCGGTGCTCACACAGGTGTGAGCACCAGGAAACTCATTATTCTGCCCGTTGGGTCAGTGCTGTGAGGGCAGCAGAGGTGGCTGGAAAACATGTTGCTGCAGGGGCAGCTCCTGCAGCAGGGATGTGCAGGGAGGGTTTTGCACCAGTAGTGCCTGGTACCCGTGGCCGAGGTGCGTTGTGCTGAGGGAACGGCCTCGCCCCTGCAGCCAGGTGCTTTGGGTGCAGCAGCGCGAGGTTTGCCCAGTGCAGGCGAATGCAGCAGGGACGTTCAGGAGCTTGGCGTTCGTCCAGTGCCACTGGACGCTGCAATTACTTTCGCTGCTTGTCCCGGCTCCCGCGGTTTTGGCTAGATGAGGGGTGTCCCCCTACTCACCCCAAAACCCACGGCACGGCCTGGGATCACGGTTATTTCATGCCTTTCCATGTCCTGGGGTTGCTAGGGGTTGTGTGCAGCAGCATACTTAATGCCTCAATCGAGACTAATTAAGTATCCTCATTAACGTCCTTACCCTCCCAGCCTCCCTCATTCCTGGACCCTGTTCCCAGGGCCACCTTGCCTGTGGCAGAGCTTGAGGTTCTCCATGGATTCCTGTAGATGTAAGATTTGTAATGACCATTTGCAGCCCTGTTTTTGCAGCAGCAGATGAGCACAAGACTCAGTGCCTGGCAGGGAGAGCATCCGCAGGGCAGCCGGCAGCATCCCTGCCTGGACCACGAGCGTCTGCAGTCGTGTGAGGGAGGGAAGACGAGATGGTGGTAACCTATTTTGTGCATGCATACACCTTTCAAAGAGTTCTCCTGCAGAAGGGCCTCTGATCTGAACGAGAAGCTAAAGCCAAATGAGTTCCCAGCTGGCAGCAGTGAGCAAAGCTGCTTGAGAGCCAGGACAACCGGCCTTAGGTCCCAAATTAAAGCTCTGCACTCACCTTACCCCTTACAGCAAAGTGCTCAGCTCCACCTGGAAACTGGTGCCTTTGGGGATGTTGGCCCCTCAGGCTGCTTCTGGACTCAGCCTATTTCTTGTCTTATTATTTTTGAGTCATTAAAAAACCTTGCTCTAGCCCAAACGTTGGGTTACCTTTACAGTGATCCCCTCGGGATGGTGGCAGCTCACCATTGCATGTGTCCTACCTTTGGGATAGATCAGTATTGCTGTTCCTTCTAAAAAATGCAAACTTCAGCCTGCTTGCTTTTGCTCAGGCCGGTGTGAGTCTGGGCCTGGCTCTGCAAAGCCAGTCTCGTGGGGTTTGTCTGATTCCGTCCCGCTGCGTTGTTCCCTCCCTCGCGGTGGCTGCGCACACAAGCGCATCCGTGGAAGCGCTAAATGCACAGACACCCTCACACCGCTCGGGATGAGCCAGGGAACGGCTGTTATGGTTCTAGAGGTTTCTCCCATCTGTGCCAGGGATGAGAGGACAGTGAGACCAATAAACTCCACCTTTGTAGTCAGTGTCTTTAAGCAAAGCAGAAGAGGGGCCAGCGCCTGCGTTCGGGTGCTCCGCGGTCCGCAGGGTGCAGGATGCAGCTGTCCCCCCCGCCATGGGTGCAATGGGACTTGAGAGTGGGGGACAGCTGGGCATCCCCACCCTGGCATCCCCCATGCCTCAGTTTCCTCCTCCTTGTGACAAGGGGACACTGACGCTCCCCACCCCAAGGGGACCAATGCACCCCCATCTCTAAAACACTCTGAAAATGGAAAGTACCAAAGTCCTGAGTCGTGGGACCCTCGCCCACCCTGGGGGGAACAAATGGAGGTTCGGGAGATGTCGTAACCTGGGGCTTAGCACCCGCAGGATTCACCCCCTGCCCGCAGCCGAATCGCTGCTACCACGGATTGGGAGGGACCTTCCATCAATACCAGAGCCCCGGCCGCTGCCCTTCGGTCTCCCGCGTGCGTTTCATTGTCAACTCGAGGTTATTGTTGTGCAAAAGAAGTGATTATGAAAAAAAAAAAGAAAAAAAAAGAAATAAACTTGGTATGAAACCACACGTGTCCATCTGTCTCCATCAATGATTGTTTTAGTTCTCTTCGTATTGTGAGAATAATACTAAAATGCATTAAATGGAAATTTGACCTAACGATTTAACAACGCAGACTTTAAGCATCTGTATGCTAAATGAGTACTTTGAATCCAGCATAAAAGATGCAGAGATCTACAGTTTATCACCATTCTCAGAGGAAAAAAAAAATAAAATGCTTGAATGAGGGTATTGCTGAGGTTCCTTGTGGCAGGAAAGGTGCGGGTACAAAAAGTCTTCACAGAGGGAGATCGAAAAAGATATAAGACAATTATAATAAATTCAGTTCTGAAAAAACATGTGAGCTTCTTTTTTTTAAAAAAAACCAGTGTTTGCTTAACAAGCTTTTCCTGACAAACGATCCAGCCTCCCCTGGGCTGGACATGGGAGGGAGGGGACCCCAACGCGGGAGACAGGGCACGGCCAGAGCTTCACAGCACAACCCGTGTACAGAAAAATGCCCCCAAAATTGCACATGAGAGCAGGGAGGTTTGTAACCCAGGGGGACACCCCGGGGGAAGGGGCCCCCCACTCGGGGCTGAACCCAGGGCTGGGAAATGGGAATTTTGGGGGCAGCTGGTGTGCGGGATGGAGGGGACGGGGCTGGGGTGTTGCTGCATCATCCTGATGCTCATCCCATGTGTGCACAGGATGTGCCGCCCCCACAAACAGGAGCTCTGGTTTTGCAGCATGACCTCCCCAATTTCAGAGATAAGGATCTGATGGCAAATGCAGCCTTGCTGACTTTGCTTCCAAGGTTTGCTATAAACCACCAATCCAGGCTCCTAAAAAAACCCTGGATGTAGTAAATTAAGCATTTGTCTTGGGAAGACAGGCACTCGGTGCCACAAAATTCAAGATACGTTAGAGACCAAGCATGGTCACCCTCTAGTTAATTCAAGTCAGATCCTTCACTCTCCTGTGATCTGAAGGGGAAAACCAGCGGAATGGGATCTGCTGGGGAAAGAGGAGCAGCTGGTGTCGCTCCCACCGCCCTCCAGCACCGAGAGGGCAGAAAAACACCATCCCAGGGCTTTGGACCAGATTGTTGCACCCAGCAAAATGCTGCTCCCAAGATCAAAACCAGGCCAAGAAAGCAAAATGTCATAATTAACTCTTGGAAGAATCCCCACAAAGTGCTCAAGCCGTGTGTGAGCGAGGGGATGGGAGGAGAACAGCAGCTCTGGGGAGGTAAATGCAAAAGCACAACTGGGCAGGCAGGAAAAAAAAAAAAGATTTTGCAGAGTAATTTGGTAAAGGTTTGAAAAATAACAGGATGTTCTTCCTCTGCAGCCTCAGGAGCACTAAGGCTGCGAGTCTGTGCACTGATAAAGGGACAGACTGAGCAGATAAGGTGCTGGGAGGTGAATTCCTCTGGCTGTGAGTGCTGGGAGCAGCTCAGGGATGTTCCCGTTGCCTGGAGTCTGGCAGCAAACCCAGGATTTTGCAGGATTTTGCTTTCCAAGAGTCCACAGGCAGGGCAGTCGCGGTGGGTTTGCTGCCTTTTTACCAGCTTGCTGGGCACTGGTGACGGTGGCAAAGGGACATTTATCTGCCCTGTCCAGCCCCAGCAGAGTCCCAAGACCACCGGTGCCAGGGCAAGACCCCGGGGACCCGCTGGCTGCAGCAATGGTGGAAATGCAGCCACGGAAAAGGGCATCACCATTTCTAGCGGGTGAATTAACATTTCTGGTCACCTTGGAGAAGGAAAAGAAATAGAATGCTTTGTGAAATATCACTCCAGTGAGTATTAGCTTGGCTGAACTGGAAAGTGAGAAGGACCATGAGCTGGCTGCTGGTTATTGGGCAGGGTTGGTCTGGATAGGGAGGGTGGAAAAAGAAAAGAGCCTTGGGAAAAATAAGTATTAAATAAACCACTACAAATCTATCAGACAGGTTCATTAGAAATTTATGTAAAAATACAGCTCACTAGGCCAAATCCGTGCGCAATGGGCCAGCAACACCACCAAAGGCAAGGCAGGAAAAGCCACTCGCCACGTGGCTGTGAAAAGCTGACAGAACTAAAACTCATCGAGTCTGTTTCGAAAAGGGATTCACGACTTTTCAGGCCCCTGGTCTGGCTCCTCCTTTTTCAGAACATGTTAACCACCCGCTTGCAGAAAAAGCGCGATGTGGTGAGATCGCGTGAAAAACCCGCCCTGAAAAATCACTGCGCGCATTTCAAAGCTTGCAGGGTAAGCCCAGAAACGGCAGAAATGACACCAAATTACACCAAAACCTGCAAGAGCTCAAGGTGGTTGAGGGAAGCCCTGGAGAGCACAACTGCAGGACGGTATTCAGCGCTGATTTGCAGCAGTGTGTGTTGGGTGCAGCAGCTCTGGGACGGCTCCTGGGCTCTGCAATGGGCAGGAAAACCCCGACCCGCGTCAACCAGCAGCAGCGCTGAGCACATCACGCCCCCCGCACCATGAGCCCCTCTCCTTGCAGGCATAACGGCACCTCTCAGTTGCTGAATGGCCGTTGCACAGAACACCCACCGAAGAGCCTGCAAAGCTCGGGGACAGCTTGGGGACACCGTAACAGAGCAAACCTGTGCAGAGCATTCCCAAGCTGCACGAAAAACGGCTACTGAGCCTAAACACCTGCACAGACCCAGCCGCTTCCTCCTGCAGGTGCAAAACGCACTTTTCTGTCTCCTGTTCTACAATTCATTGCTGATAAGGACAGTAACGGAGTCCTCCAGAACTTGTTTCTCTCTTTAGTTTTTATTAGGCCTTTTAAATGAGAGACACAGCCGCACCGCGGAGCTCTGCAGGGCTGCAGCGTGTGCCGTAAACGCAAGGGGAACACGGCCTGGGAAAGAGGTGCCTGAAGCTCCTGTGGGGTCCAGTCCCAGCGGGCAGGAGGGGCTGGAAGGTCACTGACGGCACCTTGATGCCTCCTCTGAAACGCGGCAGCCTCCAGCCCAGCAGCACGGCCAGGCAGCCTGCACAGCCTGGTTGCTCGCTGGAGCACAAGCCTGAGCAAAAAGCAGCCCGTGCGTGCCCAACGCTGGGCAGAAACGCCTTGGGCTGCGTGTGCAGCACCCCAAAATGCCGCGGGGACTGATATGCACTGTGCCGCCGTGTCAAAGGCAGGTACCGAAGGCCGCCTGGCCCTCTATAAAATACGTGCACAAGCACGGCAGTGCACCCCCAAACAGCATGCACACACATCCCGTCCGTGCAAACGCACCCGCAGAGAGGTAAGAAATACACACCCAGCACCCCCCTGCACCTGGCCTGGGGTGCACACACAGACTTGGGGGGCAGAAGGGGGAGGCACAGCAAGGTGCAGTCATACCCCCAGTGCAGGCAGGGCCCGGGGGGCGCGCAGGAGCCCCGGGCACATTTGGGGGAGCAGGGAGCACGGACACACCGGGTGCGGGCAAGGGGAGGGCACCGCGCACCAGCCCCGGGGGGCACGCACGGACCTGGGGGGCATGCGGGGACCCATGGGAGGCCCGCAGGGCCCTGGGGGACACGGAGGGGACACGGGGGGGGGCACACGAGACTGGAGATCCCCAGAACAGCTCCGGACCCACACTCCCGCGGTGCGCGCATGCGCGCTGCGCCGGCCCGGCACTTATTTCACGGGCAGCTCGGGCCGCGGCGCCCCCGCGAAATAAGTCCTAGGCCCGGCCGTGCGCCTGCGCGGTAGCCGAAAGCCGCGCGCGGCGGAGCCCCGTTCCCCCCCCACCCCCCCACCCCCACCCCACCACCCTCCCTCCCCGTACCCACCGCCCGCCCGCCGCCCAGCCGGAGCGGCCGCCGCCGGAGCCGGGCAGCGGGACCCCGGCCTGAGGTAAGCGCCGGGCCTGGCGTCACTCGCCGCGGGGCCTCCGCACGCGCCGTCCGGCCGCCGGGTCCCTGCGGAGCGTCAGGACGTTACGGCAGCGGCAGGAGACGGCGGCAGCGCCCGGCCGCCCGCCCCGCGTCCCCCCCGCCCCCCTCCTCCCTCCCTCCCGCGCGCCCGGCGCTGCCAGCGTGAGCGCGCCCACGCGCCCCCCCCCCCCGCTCCCGCCGGCCTCGCGCCCGGCGCCGCCGGCGGGAGCGCGCGCGCCGCTCCGCCACCGCGGGAGGGGGGAGGGGACACCCCCGGTGTGCCCGCGGGGCAGCGCGAGCTGCGCCCCGGCCGCCATCCGGCCCCGGGGAGCCCTGCGCGAGGCGGCCCCCCCGGGCAGCCCCCCCCAGCCCCCTGCACCCCTTTGCGGGCACCCGCCGCTGCGCAACCCGCCCCGCGCACCCCCTGTGTGCAACTACTCCCGCGCGCGCCCCCGGATGCGCAGCCACAGCCCCCCCGAGCAGCCCCCGCTCCCTGCACCCCTGTGCGGCCCCTCTGCGCACCCTTTTGCACCCCCCCCGCGCCCTCCATGCACCCTCATGCGCCCTCCTCGCTCTGCACCTCTGTGCAACCCCCCCCGCCCCCGCTGTGCATGCACCCCTGCTGAAGCCCCCTCCCTCTTCTGCGCACCCCTCCCTGCACACCCACCTTCAGCCCCAATCTCGGTGCACCCCTCTTGCTGCCCCCATGCACCCAGTGCTCCCCATGCACCCCCTGTCCCCCAGCAGTGCCCCCCCATGCTGTGGGACCCCGGTTCAGTGCACCCCAAAATCTCTCCCTCCTTTCTCAGTGCTGCAATACTATTTTTTTTCCTTTTTTTTTTTTTTCCCAACTCACCCCCAAATTTTTCCTGCAGCTGCTGAGCTTTGCTCAGCGCCCCCCGGGGTGCACAGAGATGGGGTGCTCCCTTGCCCCCCACTGCTGATGACTTCTCATGTTTTCAGCCCGGATTATATCCATCCTACACCGGTTCCTGCCCGAAGGTGTTTGCCGGTGGAGCTGGAGAGTCCCTCGGTGCCACCAGCCCCGGTGGGAGCTGGGGGGATGCCCAGGGCACCCCGAAACCGGGCACCTGGGCAGAGACCATCGTGGGTAACACCCTGCAAGGAGGGTTTTACCCCAAAAATCAAGACAAGCGCATAGGGAAAGAGCAACCACAAAACTGCAATAATTAAACTGAACTCAGCCAGGCATCTGCACTGTGTGTTGCAGCTTTGTTCCCCAACGTGCAGCACCCAGCAGGTTTTTAGCCTTTTTTTTGTTATTTTTTAGCTTTTTTTTATCCCATTACCTGGGGTGTCGTGCAACCCTGAGAGCATAAGGATGTGTGGCTCCTTGTGCCTTTGCTTAACTAGGTTGTGTTTTGGTTTTATTCCCAGGTTTCTTCTCACATAGGAAATGTTGGCTTTGCAGGGCTGGGTGCTGAAGTTGGTTTTAAATGCCATCTTAAATCTATTGCTGATTTTTTTTCAAAACACTCTGGCCATCACTTTGTTTCTGCAGGCTTGAAGTGCTGGCTTAATTTGATTTTTTTTTTTTTTTTTTTGTGCGTGAGTTGTGGGGAGGGGGAAGTGCCTGTTCCTGCTGTGGGAGAGACAGCGGTGAGCTCCTCCAGCAGTGGGAATTCCTTCCGAGATAGTTTGAAATACACTGGGAAATGCACCTTCAAACCATGTGTCTTCATCAAAGAGTTTTTGCTGAACGCCAGGACCGTCCCTGTGCCCACCACCCAACCTGCAGAGCTCCTGCTGAGTTTCCAGCCTCCTCTTGGGCTGGAGCAGTTGGGGATTTGCTGGTCCTCATCTCCGGAGTGCGGATTCCCTGCAGCCCCCTCGTCCCCGCTGCACTGATGCTCTTTCCATGACCGATTTTAGCAGATCTTTTGACGTGGAGTGTCTCGTTTCTCCGCAGGCAGCCGGTGACCGAGGGCTCTCCCGCCCGGCGATGGCGACTCCGGACGTCAGCGTGCACATGGAGGAGGTGGTGGTGGTGACAACCCCCGATGGCGCGGTGGACGGCGGCGGCGTGGAGGAGGTGAAGACGGTGCTGGTCACCACCAACCTGTCACAGCACGGGTAAGAGATGGGGTTGGCGTACGCTGGGGTGACGTGGTAAAAACCCCCCACCCGTGGTCGCAGTCAGCTAGGCTCGGGGGATTTAATCACCTCCATCATGCTCCTGCGTCACTTGTCACGCTGGGGACCTCGGCAACGCCCGGGCGATCTCCGGTTCCTCGTTAGGTCCTCGCGGATGCCCCTCAGGGCTCTGCAGCTCCCAGAGCAGAGCAGGCTCCGCTTGGTCTGTTAAGGCTGAGTTACCACCGGTGCCTTTGAGCTGGTTTTACCCAGAATAAAAAGCAACACAACAGTTTGGTTTGGGTGTTTTGGAGAAGACAAGAAAAGAAATCATTTGTGAGTGGATGTTGGAATGGACACAAATCGGGTTGGAACAGGACACCACTAGGTTCTCTTTAATCTGTGATTGGAAAGGTCTGTGCTTCATGTGTCTGTATTTCTGATCAGCATCCTCAGTGCTGGTTTCTGGTGGAGACTTTTTTTCTCTCTGGAGTTTCCAGGCAAGGCAGGAGCGGAGGGGAAAGGAGACGCAAACCCCGCTGCTTTATCAGCATGCGCTTTCTTCTCTTCCTCCCATCTGGTTTCTGGATTCTCCTGGGGAGGAGGATGAGAGCCGTCCTCCCCCGGCTTCGTCATGGCAACTGGCGACGGCAGGACCGGCTGGGTGGGATGCGCTGGGAGGGGGTTCAAGTTCTCCTGCTCCTGCATCTGCCTCGGTCTGTTCCTCGGGTTGGGATGGGATGGGGGAGGCAGGGTGGAGAAACTCGTCCTTTTTGTGGTGTTTCCTTCCTCCCCTCCAGTTACCCCTCCATGGCAGACGCAGACTTTAGTCGCTTGAATTTTTCATACAAGCTGTTGAAGTTGGTTGGTTTGTTTTTTTCTCTGAGGTTTCAGATGTGGGCTGGGTTATTTCTCTCAACCCAATCATGCCTTGCCGTCGTTTTTTGGAGCGGTGCATAGGCGATTGAGTCCTGGGGGAAGCTCCGTTTCAGGTGCTGGTTTTCCGCTGGGCTGTTTGCTCTCGCCAGGTCGGTGAGGGTTTCATCCAGTGGCAGAGCAGGGTTGGGGCTGGGGAGCACTGAGCTTTGCACCACGGGCACCCTGCTGAAGTGGTTTCACTCGCTTTTCTCCGAATGCATCTGGAGAAATGCAAGAACTAAGCATGAAAGTGATGAAGAAAAACCATGCTACAATTCTTCCATTTTTCTCGTGTCAAACTGACACTTCTGTAATATCCAGCTGCGTGCAAATGCATTGGCTCCGAGTTTACCTTCTTGAATCCTTTTGCATTCACCATCACCTTGTCCTCCCGGGGTCTGGGGGGTTGGTTGCTGGAGCTGCAGCAGCAGCGGGACATCCCGCGGTGCCTTCCCCCCGCGCCCCAGTGAGCCCGAGCTGCCGCCCACGCCGTTCCCTTATCTGGAGCTGGCAGGGACAGGGATGCTTTGAAGCCGCAGTTCCGCCCCAGAGCTGTGTTAGGAGCCCAGGATGGAAAAACCAGTTGCTCTTGAATTTGCTTGTCCCCACGTCACCGCTGGTGGGAAATGCAGGTACCAGTGAGTCACTGGGACCATTATTTTAATTCACCTGTGGTACCAAACTGGGGTAGATTTCAGGTTTCTTTTCTCTGTACGGTCTTAGGAAGTTTATATATTTAAGTATGTTAAAAATCAGCTGTTTTTCCCCCTGCTGCCCCTGCAGGACAAGCTTGCTGCAGTAATTAGACATCGTCAATAACAAATCAAATGCACATCCTAAAATGTGTTAGGAATGTTCCAGCACACTCCATGCTGAGCACTGGCCGTGCTGCACAGGTTGGATCCATCTGGGTACCAATGTGGTTCCTGCCCTTGCACAAGACCTCCGACCACAGCCCTAAGCGCCTTTCCTGTCTGAGTGTGCACCAAAGCTTGTTAGAGGCGTTTGGGGCTTTGTGTGCTGCAGCGAGAGAACCTGTGGTGTGTTTGGGCCAGCAAAGCACCAAGAGGAGCTGGAGATCTCCAGGCTGGGGAGGATGGAAGTGACCTTCACAGTCAGCAGAGAGCCAGCTGCTAGTTAATATTGTGGGTACATTGAGTTGTACCGAGGTTGGTCTGTAGCTGATATTATGTTATCTCTGCTCACAAATCCACCGTTAGGGTTTGTCGAACCCCTTTATAGTGTGTTTGTGGCTCCTGGAGGTTCTGCTCCTGGGAGCATCCCGTGTATGGAGGGGTTCAGCGGGTCCATTGCCCGGGCAGCAGCAGCAGCGTGTTTCACACATGTTTTTCCTGGGGAAATCTTCCCAGGCACAGCTGCCAGGAGCTGGCAGCCACTTCTGAGCGAGGGGCCGTGCTAACAGCATCGCTCCCCGCCAGCTCCCAGCGCGAGCTGCGCCGGAGGCGGCTCCATGGGGCTGGGATTAAAGAGGAGGCGAGGCAGAGCCTCTTCATCTCCATGTGGAAAACCAGAGCGGAACCTCTCAAACCCAGAGCTGACTTTAGCTCTCATGGGAAGACGTAGTCTGAGGGATTTTTTTTTTTTTTTGAAGCAATGTCTCCGTGGGGCGTGGGGTGTGGGGGTGGCACATCCATGTGGCCTAACTCTGCCTCTCCGACTCTCTTACCAGCGGGGACATAAATGAGGACACACTGGAGACCGAAAATGCGGCAGCTGCGGCTGCTGCTGCCTTCACAGCCTCCACACACCTGAAGGAAGCGGTCCTAGGTAGGTTCAGCCCGTGCTGGACCCCCCTGGTTGTGCCAGGCCAGCTCTGCCACCCTGATGTGACACCACCCTGTGCTGGCGGCAGCCGAGAGGGTCCAGACACTGCTGGGCAGAGCTACTGGCTGTCCTCAGGGATGCTGTCCCCAGCTTCAGAGGATGCTCCTCCCTATGGATACCAAGGATGCTCTCCCAGGAGTACCAGGGATGCTCTCCCTGGGGTGTTCTCCCCATGGGTACCAGGGATGCTCTCCCAGGGATGCTCTCCCCAGCATCCCAGGGAGCTGGGTGATGGGACAGGAGCTAGTGCTGCTGCCTGGGCAGCTGCTGCCCTCTCCTGGTGCAGGATGAGACCTGTGTCTGGCCGTCACCAGCTCCCGCCCTTCCTCCTTGCCATGGGGATGTCAGTTTTGCAGCAAACTTGCCAGCTTTGGTTACAAATAAAAGTGAATTTAGTAAACAAAGACTGTACACAGCTGGGCTGGAGTTGCCTTAAAACCAGTTGTGCTCAATAAACAAAGGTGAATGTGTGATTACCTGAACAACATAATTCCTTTCATTTTTATCAAGAATTGAATTTTTTCAGCCCTGGCCACTGATTTCTGAGATTACACACACTGAGCTGTGGCTGGATCGGTATAAACCTGCCTGCGCTGTTTTGCCTGAGTAATTTGGGTGCTCAGATGCTTTAGTAGTGAAGTGCAAGTGGATGGTGGCTGCACCCATCTATGTTTTTTCTTTTAATCCTGAGCTTCAAAACTGGTTTACTACTGTATGAACCGGGGGCTGTGACTCATGTTTCTTTTTGATGTGTCCCTTCCTCTGTGCCCTGTGAGAAGTGAAGATGGCTGAAGACGAGGACAGTTTGGAGGCAGAGATTGTCTACCCCATCACCTGTGGGGACAGCAAAGCCAACCTCATCTGGAGGAAGTTCGTGTGCCCCGGGATCAACGTGAAGTGTGTGCAGGTGAGAATAAAGTCCCTGACGCTGGGCACCTGCCTTCTCCTGGTTTGGATGGGCTTTGGTCAGGTGCTTTGCATCAGAACCACATCGTGGTGGGAGAGGAGGAGATTCTTGTTGTACCTGGTATTTGTCGTCTTGGCCAAGCTGAGCTGGAGAAATGCTGCCTGAATTTAACTGCACTATTGGAGAGTTTGAGAAATTTGGGCACTTCCAGTGTTTGCTCAGTTTGAAAGTGGAGAATTTGTTGAGAAGTTTGTTGGTAGGGACCTGCTGAAGAGCTTCTGGTGTGTCCTGGATAACTCATGGTTAAAATTTGCATGAATTTGGGAATGTACAGTGAGTGATGCTGTTGTATTAATGCACGGACCTGCTGAGGGAGCATCTTCTCAGGGCTCTGCCCCAAAGGACTTTCCAAAGGATGGTCCTTCATAGAGGAGATGGTCTTGTCCATCCCCGGGCAGAAGAGGACAGGTACAGCTGCAGATAAAGCTGCTGCTGCCCAAAGTGAGTCCTCTCCTTGCGCCAAACCTGTGTACTTGTTCACAGAAGCAATTTCTCGTGCAGTAATGATGACTGAGCTCTATGTTGGTCAACATGAGCATGGAAAAGAGGAGCCCTGGACTCGGGAAATCCTTGGAGATGGGCTGTAAAGCTGCTCTGTAGAGAACAACCTGGTTCTGCAGGTGCATTTAGGTCAAGACACGGGTTCAGGCACTGCTGGGTGTGTCGGGCAAACAAGGAAGGGGAAGAGCTGGCGCTGGTGTGGGTTGCAGCTCCAGCTGCTTTTCAGCACAGCAGGTGTACTGGGAGAGGGCAGAGGTTTCACCGACACCGACGCTTGGGCTCAGGAGCAGGAGGTCAAAGACCAAATGGCGATTCTCCCCTCGCTGGCACAGGGCAACGCGTGGCCCTGGACACAAACGTCACCGAGGGCAGCGCGGCTTTCGTTGGGAGTCTGCTCGTTAGTGGCAGCATGAGCAGCTCGTGGTGGTTAATGGTACTTTGCATAAGGTTTAGGTGTTTTTACTGATACTTTGCAGAAGGTTTGGGTATTTTTAATGATACTTTGCTCAAGGTTTAGATGTTTTTCTCGGCTGTCCTGGGTGTTCAGCAAACTCCTCCATGCTGCAAAGCCCCGCAAACCCTCGGCTTTGAGCAGCTGTTAACTCACCATCCCCCAAAGCAATATTTGGCTTTAATTTGTGTAATGTCAATGTCGTCTGAGGTGGGGACGCGTGTGTCAGCCATCTGGCTGAGGCTGGGATGCGGCTCCAGGGCTGGGCACCGGGAATGGCCACCCCAGCTTGGCTGCAGAGCCGTGCTCACAGGACACACATCATTTTATGTCTTGTTGCACTAATGTGGCGCTTCTGCCTCTTGCAGTTTGACGATCACCTCATCAGTCCCAAGGAGTTTGTGCACTTGGCGGGCAAGTCCACCCTGAAGGACTGGAAGCGGGCGATCCGCATGAATGGGATCATGCTCCGGTGGGTCCCCTTGTTTGTCCTGCATAGCGAGAGCAGAGGTTTCTTCTTTCTGGGGATAACTCCGGGGTCCCGAGCATTTAGCGTTATTATTTTGCTGCTGAAGAGAGAAACGTGCCGCTGAACGTTTGTCTTAATACCAGCCTAACTGGTCAGAAATTAAATCTGTTCCAGTTCTTTACTGCAGCTACATCATGATGAGCTTGATGGGTTTTTACCCCCATCCCAGCCCCCTGAAAGGCTTTGCCACCGCAGGAAGGTCGCGTGTTGTTGGGTTTGTGCGTGTGACCGGTATGGAGCAGGCTGTGGATGCTGTTTTAATTAACTTGTAATTAATGCTGCCTCTAAGACACAGGGGAACTTGTTAAGGGAAATTCGGGCTGTTGCCTCAGCTTGCTTGGCTTTGGTTTTCATCGGGGACTCTGAGCAGTTTGGGGGCACCAGGAGCAGCATCTTGTCATGTCCCCACGCTTGCTCCTTGTCTTGCAGGAAGATCATGGACTCAGGAGAGCTGGATTTCTACCAGCACACGAAGGTCTGTTCCAACACCTGCCGGAGCACCAAAATTGACCTGACGGGAGCCCGGGTGTCCCTGAGCAGCCAGACGTCCACCGAGTACATCCCCCTCACGCCCGCCTCTGCCGATGGTACGTCCAGCCCTTCCTCGCACCCCAAACAGGGGCTGGGAAGCCTTAAGTCACAACGAATGCTGCACAACCAACACCCCGATGGGGTGGGTTTTTTTTGCTTTGAGAGTTTTACCTTCTGCTTTCTCTCCCCGCCCCGGTGCAGGGTGACAGGGCAGGAGTCCTTCCCAGCTCTAACCTGGCTGCTTCTGGAGTAACTCGGGGTTTCATTTAAGTCTTCCTGGCTGATTTATTTTTGGGTTTGTCCAATGAAAGACTGAAGAGAACCAGGGAATACAACTTGTTTTTTAATCTTCACTCATGTATGCAGTTCCTAAAACTGGATTTAAATGATGTTGCAGCTATGGAGCTGTAGCCCTAAATTTAATTTGACCTCTGTATTTTATTGGAAAGCCAATTCCTAAGTACTTCCATATTTCTTGACTCTTTTTGCTTCTGAGAGTTAAGAACACCCTCTGCAGCCCCCCAGAGAGCCCCGCGCACCCCAGGGCTGTGGGGCAGAGCCACTTGGCCGGAGCCGCCCTCGGCAGCAGGACACGGTGATGGTGAGGAAGCCGAGGCTGGGCAAAAAAAGGACTACCAGAAACAAAAATCAGACTGTAAATTGGTTTGGCTTTTGCCCTGAGCAAAACTGATGTGTATGCAGGGGGGAATGGGAGGGAAACGCTGCTCCTGGGTGTGTGTTCTTGTGCAAGGGTTGCAGAAATAATCCCCGGGGTATTGCACTGCAGCGTGGAAAAATAAGTATTGCTGGCACAGCAACCGCGGGCAGCTTCACCGGCCTCTTGGGCTTCTCTCTCTGTTCAGCTTTGAGAGTTACGTTCAAATAAAAGCGCTCTGTGCCATTAAAAAGAAGTCACAGCAATGCAGCAAGGGAGTGCTTCCCTCAGAAACTGCCCTGACAAATACAGAGAGAAATCAGGACTTGGGTTTTTTCTTTTCTTTTCTTTTTTTTTTTTTTTTTGCTCTTGGTTGCAGTGAACGGATCCCCAGCTACGATTACCATAGAAACATGCGAGGATGCCAGTGACTGGAGCAGCAGCATCGGAGGTAACGGCAGGGACCGGGATGGAGACGTGGGAAAGAGGGAGATGAGGGGACCAGGATGTGGAGCGGGATGGGGAGCAGGACCCTTCTTTCCCGAGCAGCCTTGCTCGAGCCTCCGCTGGGATGATTTCTTTGCCGCTCACCGGCACGTAGCTCTGCATTCTGTCCTGCCTGCGGTCCAAGCGCAGCATCGGTTTGGGATGGGATTGTTTCGAAGCCTGAAGATGTCAAAGCATCAGCCAAGTGCTCAGTGTGGCTCTAGGTGGGGAAAAAAAATCAGAGGGGTCATAAAATCTTTCTTGTTTCTCCGGTGTGCTCTGAGCAGTGGGGTTCTCTGTAGCATCGGTGTTGTGTTGGTGTGACCGAGGGTGGGGAAATGTGTCCTTCTCCAGCTGCCCCTCCTGCGGGTCCACGCTCGGGCTGGGCTTTGCCCCGGCACCCCGGACCTGCAGCCCCAGGGGTGTCACCTTGCAGAGAGCAGAGGGGACCCCAGTGCGGGTCACCACTAAAACCTCCCCTGAGGATGCTGAGCTTCTCTCTTTCTCTCTAGATGACACCTTTGCTTTCTGGCGAGGCCTGAAGGACACGGGTCTGCTGGAGGACATCATCCAGGAGTTCCAGCAGGAGCTGCTGGAGACCATGAAGGGTTTGCAGCAGCGAGCACAGGAGCCCCCGCTGCAGCTGGGGGGTGAGGAACCGCACATGGGTGCTCAGAGCTGTCTTGGGAGAGGGGATTGGGGAGCTTTTTCCTCCCTGGAGATATCTGGATGGCACACAGTTGATCATACCTCAGTCCCATTGCTGGCTGCTCCCGGCCATGGTCGGGGACACTTCAGGTGGCCTCAGTTCTCCAGTTCGCTGTGCCTGGAGCTTCCCATTTGCTGGCTCTGGCCCTGGCCAAACACTTGGCTCGAGAGCTGAGGTGGAATTTAGGCCATCGGAGTAATGATGCAGCAACCAGCTACCGTGTCAGCGGATCTCTTATCACCCCTGCTAAGGAGAGCACTGTTTATACACTGGTGACCTCTTGCACTTTCTCATGACTTCTCCTGTCTCCTCTTGCCCAGCCTCTCACATTCCCCTCCCGCAGATTTTGGCTGTCTCAGCTGAATGTGTTCTCTGTCGCGTGGCTTTCTACCAAGCTGTAAATAGCTTGTGTGGGTAATTTTCCTTCCCTCAAAGATCTGTGTCTTGTTTTTAAGATGCTGTTTTACTCAACAATGTGGTCCAGAACTTCGGTATGCTGGATCTGGTCAAGAAGGTCCTGGCCAGCCACAAGTGCCAGATGGATCGCTCACGGGAGCAGTACGCGCGGGATTTGGCAGGTATGACCCCCAGGTCACGCCAGTGCCATTTCTTTCTGTGTAAGAAAGTGGGGTTTGTGTTAAATCTAAACTAGCAGTGGTGGGACCAGCTGCTGCTGCTCCTGGTGTCACCGCGGTCCCTGGGCAGCTGGTCCTGGGGCTGAGCCGACCCTCCTGTCCCCCCAGCCCTGGAGCAGCAGTGTGATGAGCACCGCAAGCGAGCCAAGGAGCTGAAGCACAAATCGCAGCATCTCAACAATGTCCTGATGACCCTCACACCCGTCTCCGTCCCTGCGCCATTGAAACGTCCCAGACTGACCAGGGCCACCTCCGGACCGGCTGCCATCACCTCCCAAGTCCTGTCTCAGCCGGCGCAGCTCACCGTCACCCCCGGCGTCCCCGTCTCCCAACTCGCCAACCTCCCTCTCGGCAAAGTGGTCTCGGCCCTCCCGCCCTCGGTGCTGGGGAAAAGCCCAGCGCAGCCGCCTGCCGCCAGCTCCCCGGCCTCCCCGCTGCTGGGGGGGTACACGGTCCTGGCCTCCGCCGGCTCCACGTTCCCCGGGACGGTGGAGATTCACCCGGACGCTTCCAACCTGACGGTGCTGAGCACGGCAGCGGCGCAGGATGGCAGCACGGTGGTGAAGGTGGTGAGCCCCTTCCAGCTGCTCACGCTGCCGGGACTTGGCACCGCCATCCAGAACGTGACACAAGTGGCTCCCGCTGGGAGCACGGTCGTGACTGTCCCCTCCGGTGCCACCGAGGCCACCGGGGATGAGCAAGCGGCTGCCGCCATCGAGGTGACCGCAGTGGCTGACGAAGCAGAGCAGAAGTGAAAGGGGGGACTTGCCCGGAGGGGACGCTGGCCGTGCCGCTCGGGGGGAACTGCCTTTTCTCTGCGCTGCGGGACGAGGAGTGGTGTAACGAGCTTAACGAGACTCAGCAGCTCGCGTTGGCAAGGAGGAGGTTCAGGTCAGAGGGAAGGAGGGGGAGGAAAGATGCTTGGAGAAGGGAAAGGCAAGGATGCTCTGCCCTGTTTGGACAAGGGAAAAAAAAAAAAAAAGCTTAATTTTTTATAAAGCTTTCCTCCCCTGTTCTCTTGGAATAGTTGTTCTGTTGTAGCTCGTCAGCCCGAGCTGGAGCAGTGTCCAAGGAGCCGGGGTGCAGGGCAGGAGCGGCGGCAGCGACAGGCAAAGCAGGTGAAGCGCTGGGATGGCACCGGTCCGGCTGCCAGGGTCCGACTGCCAAGGGTCCGGCGGGACTTGACAGGACACGTCTGGGAGCCCCGGGAGAGGGGACACTGGGGTGTCTGTGGGGTCCGAGTGGCAGCGTGGGCACGAGGGGGGTGGCAGCTTCGGGTGGCGGCAGCGAGCGGGAGCTCCTGTGGCAGCGGCCAGTGGGTCACTCAGGTCTGCGGGGGAGAGAAACCCAGAGGGCCGGGCAGAGCTGTGATTTCTGAGAATTTCTAGGGGTTTTTTTCAAAAAAAAAAAAAAAGTCCGTTCTTTGGGATTTTTTTAAGTAAAGCCCTTTGGTTGTGAAGATCGTGCTGTGAGGCAAGATGAGCTGAACGGCCACACTCTGAGGAGCTCGCACTTCCTAACGAGGTGGGACGCTGGTGCAGGATCAGCTGGTCCCCAGCATCTCGCCAGGTGCCGCATCCCGCGGGTTGGAGCAGCCGCTCATAACGGGGTGGTTGACCCCCCAGTCTGGCCATTCCGCTGGCTGCGAGTCCCCCAGTTGCCCCGTGCGAGGCACATGCGGGCGCAGCCACAGTCACACCGTGAGAAGGAGTCGGGAGTTGAAGTGTTTGTTGGCGTTTCTACAGACTTGATCTGGCAGCTGCAGCGATGACAGGTCACTTTAATGAGCTAATAAATATTTTTTTGAACGAGTGCTGCTTGTTTATTGTGTTTCTGTGTCTGGTTGCGACAGCTGGGGTTGCAAAGTGGGGCTGAGTTGGGACGGGAAGATGCTTTTAATAAATATAAATGCATGTGTACTCTGTGATCGCTGCTGTCCACACATGTGCAAAGATGCTCCGGCTCCTTTGGGGGTTGTGGTGCAATGTGACACCCTGACCGTGTCCTGGGTGTTCGGGTGTCTGGGTTGGGGTGTATCGCTGCCTTTGTGGAGTTTATACCCACAAGGAAGATAAAGGGGATATTTCGTTTGTCTGAATCTGCTGGCTGTGTGTGGAGGTGCTGGTCTGGTAAAACACCAGGAGGAGTGAAACTTGGGGAAAAACCCTGGGATTTGGTAAAGGAGGACAAGGACTGGGTTTTGCATTGGGAAAGGGTGGTTCTTCTGTTGGAAGGAGGCAGAGAAACCTCTGGGCGCTGGTGCAGACCCTGCCAGATGTGCGAGTCTGAGCGATTTCAGTGCTGCCTCGGTGGGAGCAGCTTTATCCCAAATGTCTTCATGCCATAAAAGGATTTTTTTTTTTTGCAGATGATGCTTTTAATTTCAGGAGCTGGAAAGGCAGGTGCTGCCCCGCAAGCCTGGTGGAGCCCAGGCTGGACGAGAGCTGCGCTTGTGTGGAACATCTTCCATCCCGGCTGTGGGCCGGGGCTGCCGCGGCCACGTTCGGAGCCACAGCTGTGCCGGTGTGTCCCGGTGTGGTCGGTGTGCACGGGGCTGGGGAGCCCAAAATGTGGCTCCAAAGTCTGGTAGTCCATGGTGCGGCTGGGACAGACCTGGCTGCGCCCAGCGCTGACAACTGCTGGCTCCTTGAGCTGCCTTCATGGGAGTTACCACGTGCAATCAGGAGGAAAAATGATTAATTCCTCTAAGGCATTAGATTTGGTTTCGTTTCACTGAACCTGCAGGTGACAAGGTGTCCTGCCTGATCAGAGGTTTTCCCTCCCAGGCTGCTGTTGAGATATTGCTGTCATTTCTCTTTCCCTATCTTTGTACTTTGGACAGTGTAAGCGTGTCAGACCAAGGAAATATAAAGGGTTGTGATCACCCTGAGCCACCTCTTGCCTCTCCAGCCTGAGCGGCGGTGCTGAGCCGGACCCAGGGCTGCATGTCCAGCCCAAAGCCCCCAGTTCCGCAGTGTGACGGTGAGTGAAGGTCCCTCTGTGGCCACAGGGACACTTTGCCCAGCAGAGCTGTGGGCTGGAAAGTGCTGGTGCGTTGACCCTGTGCTCGAGAGCTGCGGGCTGAGCATCCTGCACCAGCCCGCTCTGCCGGGGACATTGGAACAGCCTGCCCAGGGCAGTGGTGGAGTTGCCATCCCTGGAAGGGTTAAACAGGTGTGGAGACGATGAGGTTCTCAGGGACATGGGTTAGTGCCAGGGTTGGGTGAATGCTTGGACTCCATGACCTTGAGGGTCTCTTCCAACCAAAACGATTCCATGATTCTCTGATTCTATGCACCTTTACCTGCCCCAGAGGCTACAGGTTGCTTTGTTGGCAGAGTGTTCCACGTACGGGTGTACTTTGCCCTGCAAGGCAATGCTTCGTAGGGATGTAAACAGCTCTCGGGTCTACAAAGCTCCATGGGTGGCTGTGGGCTGGTGCAATCGTCCCCTCCCTTTGCAGCAGCTTTCGGGGCAGCTGGGCAGGGAGGTGCTGGCGCTGCAGCCCCACGTGTCCAGAGAGACCAGCCGTGATGCTCTGGGATGCCCCAGTGATGTGCTGCGCTCCCGAGAGCATCACAGTCCGTTCCCCTGCTGCAGAGGGTGGTAGGGCCATTGGTAACTTGTGGTAGGGCTGGGGCTGAGGCTTGGGAAGGAAAAGTGAGGGGAAGTTGTCTACGGCAAGCTGTAAATAGAGGTATCAGTCAGCATGTGGATAACTGGCTGTGGGTCGGATGCAGCAAGGATGTGGCCGCAGGGGCTGGAGCAAGATGCCATGGCCAGAGGGAACGTCCCACGGTGTGTGTGGTGGGTTTGTGTCCCGGTTCCCCAGTCCTGGTTTCAGCAGCGAGTGAAGCATCACTCGTGGGGAGAACATTCCCCCTGCAGATCAGCGCAGGCTGTCCCTGTGGCACTGACCACAGCACCGAGACCTGGGGCTCTGCACTGAGGACACCCCAAGTGAGGCTGCGCCCATGGGCTGAGTGCTGCCACAGAGCTGGGGGGCTCCTGGGGCTGCAGCAGCAGCTCTTGTGCACCCCACTGGAGCATCGGGGTGACCCCCTGTGCGTCAATCTGAGCCTGGAATCCCTGCAGTGGGGTCGGGGCTCCCCTGTGCCTGTTGCTGCTGCAGTGACTGCACCCTTGGGTGCTCAGCCCTGACCCCCTTTCCCCCCAGTGTGTCCCATGGGGAGCCCAGGGCTGCTCCGCTCGCAGCCGCGTGTGGAGGACATCCGTGACAAGTTACATCAGGGCTGGGATGACTCACACCAAGTTGGTGTTTTGCTCCGAGTTATGCAGTGATGGAGGCACGGCTGCTTGCATTTCCTCTTCCCGGCATCAGCCCTGCAGCATTTGGGAAAGACTCACAGAGCTCCTGCTGCCCAGGCATCCAACCAGCAGCGTTGCCAGCAGAGCTGTTCTCTGGTCTTGCCACTGCCCGTGGGCTGTCGGGGCGTGGGAGGCTGCAAGAAATGGCCAGTTCCTCGGTCGCTGTGTTTCTCTGGGCTGGTTAGAAGTGTTACTGGGGCAGAAGATGCTCCAGCATCCCAGCGAGAGGCCCTCCTGTGTCCCAGCTTGTGCTTGCCGGTTGTGCAGTGGAAGAACGTGGTGCCTGGGGTGGAGGGGCTGCGGCTGAGCCCCCTGGAACAGCAGTGACAACGCCGTGGGGAAACTCCTCCGTGGCTGTCAGTCAGGTCACTGCAGGAATGGAAACCGAAACTCAGGGCTTTCAGCTGGGTGTTTGCTTATCTAAAATCAGCATATTCTGGGTTTCAGCGTTTCCCCACCCTGACGCGGTGACGCAGCTTCGCCTCCTCCCCACTGGCAGGGCAGAGCTGTCTTCTGCTGCAGGAGATGGAGGAGCAGCACAGCCTGGCTGCTCCCCGGGGCTTCGGCTCTGTTTCTGTCATCTTTTCATGCATGCCGAGCACCACGAGAGGGTGAAAGCTCATTTCTGCTTGAGCTCTAGGGAAAATATCCCACCTGTGAAATTAGGGTGTAGCGCTGGTGCCAAGGCTGCTCTGGGGGCACGAGCCTGGCACTGGCATGCTGGGGGGGCTGTTGGAGGGTGTTTTGTTTCTGTTTCCACTGCTCTCTGCTGATGCCTGGGCTATTACAGACATGCTGTGGTTTAGAGTCAGTGATGCTGGAGTGCTGCAGGAGGATGTTTGTGCTCACAGACAACACAAACCAGGGATGGGCTCCATTGCTGTTGCTGTTCCAGTGCTTGTGCTTGCCCCCCCAGCTCAGGGTCTGGAGCTGGTGCCTTCCCAAGCTCTTTGGCCTCGCTTGGCTCCGGGGCTGCATCTTCCCAGGGGAAGGGGACGCTCCTTTCCTGCGCAGGGATGGGGCCTCCGCGCTGATAACGGTTCTCATGGCAGCTGCAAAGGGAAAGGCCAGGAAGCTCCTTCCTGGGCAGGGGGCTCTGCAGGGGCAGCTCCTGGCGGGGCTGGTTTGCACGACCACCCACCACTCTGGTGGATCCACCAAGCACCCACAGGTCTGTGCAGCTCCGCACCCGCCCCACAGTGAAAGCCCCTTTCCCTCGAGGCTCCCTCTGAGTCACTCGATGGGTGCAACCCTGCGAAGTGGGAAGGTAAAAACATCGTTCCTCTTCCTCCTTCCTTTGGTGTTGACAAACATGCCAGAAAACAGTCCCTGCCCCTCCTGTCTCCCCTGCTCCCCCCGCGGGCTGATTTTTGTCTCCTCGGCGTTTCCTCCTCTTGCTTGTTTCGGAATGAGTTTTTATTTCCCTCGCTGACCCTGGCTTTGTGTCAGGGCACCTGTGCAGCATCACCGAGCACAATGTGCCCATCCCTCGACGGAGAGACTTAACAACATTGCAGTCAGAGGGGAAACTTTTGCCTCCAGTGCCTGAAACCTTTTATGTCTCATAGTCGGAGGCCTGTGAGTTTTGCCTGGTTGCTTCTCTGAGCTTGCAGCCGGCCGTTGGCATTAAGATAATTGTATTAGGTGGGAAGGCTGGGGCTGGGTGGCATCGCTGTGTTGAGCACTGTCTGCTCCGCAGGTCGGTTCTTTCTGAATCCTCGTGTCCGGGCTGGTGAAATGATGCACCACTGCAGCCCCATGCTGTGGTGTGGTCCTGGGGGGCTGCGGGGTTAGAGGAACCTCTGGGGAGGGCTTTGTCATTTTGCTGGGATGTGTTTGTTCTGGGAGGGTCTTAGGCTGCAGTGGTAGCAGAGTTCTCTGTGCACAGCACCCTCAATGTACAGCAGCACCAAACCGTGCAGGGGGAGGACGCTGACCCCAGGCTGTGCTGGGGCTGCACTGAGCTGCTGGGGGGGGCTGAGGAGCCGCCCAGGTGTTGAGCATCAGCTGATGGTGCTTATGTGGTGGCACATCTCTGCACCCCAGGGCGTGGGCTCTTGTCACCCAGGGTGTGGGTGCTGCCGCCCTGCACAGAGCCCACTGCAAATACCTTTGGAGCACATTCGCTGCTGGGGGGCATTTTTTCTGTTTATTTGGTTTTTGGCTCGAGGTTGAACTTTCTGCAGGCGGACGCGCTCGTCGGGCAGAGAAAGGAACGGAAAACGAAAGCGGTGCTGACGAACCGAAAGGAAACCAGCGCTCGGCCCACCCCCCCGGAGCCCTTTTAAAGCGGAGCCCGTCGGGCTGCGGGAGACCCCGCCGGGCTGGGACGGCGGCTGCTGCTGAATATTCGTTTTATTATTCCCCGGAGCAACTGGTACCGCCGGTCCCGAGGCGGAGTGCGGGAGAGCCCCGACTCTCGGCGAGTGAGCAGCGGCCCGTGGCCCCGGGAGGGTCTCTCCGCCGGGGGGGACGGGCAGGACCAGGAGGGAAACTCGGCGCCGTGATGTGCGGGGGGGGAACGGGACCGGGGTAGGAAACGGGGACCCCCGGGGCCGGGAAACGGGTACCCCGGGGGTGGGAAACGGGGACCCCCAGGGTGGGAGCGCCCGTCCGTTCGGCGCGGGAAGCGCTGCCGCCCGGTGCCGGTGCGGGCTCCCCGCGGTGCGGGCTCCCCCCGGTGCCGGCGGGCGGGGCGGGGCCGCCGTGATGCAATTTCCGCGAAGTCCGGCCCCGGTTTGAATGCGGGGAGGCCCCGAAAACGAAACCGGCGGCGGTGGCGAGTCCCCGCGTCGCCCCCCCCGGCGGCGGCAGCAGCAGTGGTGAGAGCGGCGGGGGGGGCACTGGGACCGGGGGGCTGCGGAGCGCCCTGGGGGGCTGCAGGGACCGGCTGCTCCGGGGTGCTGCAGGGTGCGGGGTGCTCCCGGTGACCCCTCAGAGCGCTTTGGGGTGCTGCAGGGCTCGGGGTGCTGCAGGGCGGTGCAGGGTGCTCATCCCGCTCAGCCCCTGTCCCCACTCGCAGCATCCCTGCCCGTGCTGGGAGCGCCTTCGAGAGACTCGGGGAGCACGGTCAGGGTGCAGGTTTTGGGGTGCAGAGTCCTGGGCTGGCAGGGTGCGCGGTGCTGGCTCCTGTGAGACGATGGCCAGCAATTCTCCTGTCCTTGTTGCAGCTTCCGAGCTTCGGGTTCCTGGTCTAGGAGCTCCCAGGGAAGTTTACAGCTGGATAAAACAAATGCAGGAGCTGGGGCTGCAGGTGCCTGGGGGCTGTGCACAGACCGGGGTTCATACCTGCTCACCTGCTCGGGCAGCGGTGGCACGGCTGTCACTTTGCAGCTGGCAGGACGGTGCTGGATCTCTAGGTAGGATGTGGAGTGAGCTGTCTTGTTGAAAAAGGTTTGAGAAAAGAGGGGCCCAGGAACTTCTGAGGTTGGCTCTGCCCAGGAGGGAAATACTGGAGGGGTCATGGCCTCGGTGCAGACAGGAGAATAAGGGCAGGCGATGGGGAAGCACATGGCATGGGGCAGCATCCGCGGTGCCAAACCCTCCTGTCCAGCCCAGCCGTGCCGTTTGCTTGCAGAGGGATGCTAGGCTGGTCTCGTGCTGCTGCTCTGAGCACTTGCAGCTGACAGGAAAAACTCCCCGGGTGCCCAGATCCAGTGCTTGGCAGGACTGATAACCAGGATGCGGGGCCGCGGTTCCCAACGTGCATGGTCCCCCAGCTGTGCTATTGATCTGTCCCCATCCCCATAGAGTGACCCACGTCACTTGCTGTGGTCAAGGGGTGCTTGTCTCATCTGCCCACAACATGTTGCCTCATTTCCTGTCAATAGTTAGTTGAGACAAGGTCTGACAAAAGGGCCACCGTACCCCGGCTGGGCCAGGATGGCCGAGGGGCACAGAGCGGCAGGACTCAGCCGCGGAGGCGCGATGGGTGTTTCTCTGCCGCAGTCGTGTTCCGACTCGCCATTTCCAGGGAAATGCGATTATCCCTGGCGTCAGCGCAGCCTCACGAGACGCCTGCCTGGGGACGATGCTCGGACATCGCGTGGCCCAGCCCTGACCCGAAGCATCTTCCCGAGTGCGGAGGAGATGCTGGTGGCGAGGCGCTGGTGCGTTCGGTTTGGTTTGCAGCGAGGCTGGACCGGTGCTGGGCAGTGCTCGCGTGTGTCTGTGCTGGTGCCTGGTGAGGGTACGTGCAGTTGGGAGAGAGGCAGATCCTCGCCCCAGCCGGGCCGTGAGTGGGTGCAGAGCTGGACATGCACTAAACCAGCCTCCCTGTCTGCCAGAGGGACTTGATTCACCCATCGGTGGGATGCAAGTGGCTTTAAACACCAGCCTGGGCTTTTCAGGACCAGTGTAAAAAAATTAAAAGTTGCTTTTATTAATATATACAAAATTCAGCTTGCAAATTGCAGTCTGTGGCTTGACAGTAAATATTGCTCTCAACCAGCTCTGCCTGCCTCAGGGCACTTGGATTTTGCCCTGTTGCTATCAGAGTTTTATCATGGGTAGGACTGCTATCTTGTGGTGTGCGTCCCGAGCTTCCTTGTGCCTCTGCCCAGGCCTGGAGTTCAAAAGTTCCTTTAGCTTTTTTCTTTTTTTCCTTTCTATTCCAGTATAAGATGGTTGCAGAAAGAAAAAGGCTTCGATTTGGCATCAGTGCCAGTGCTGTGCAGAGACTTTAAGAGGGGTTTGCAGTTCCCCTTCCTCTTCCCTCCTACCTCCAGACCCAGAGCATGTTCTGGCAGCTTGCTCAAAATCAAAGGTTCTCTTAAAAAAATAAACAGCAAGGGAATTGACCCTTTAAAGGCAGAATGTTCCCTCTTAGCTTTTCCAAACCGGGATTTCCTGCTTTGGGGACGAATACCAGTAACAGCCCAGCTGTCCTGTGTGGTTTCTATGGGTAGTTCAAGGGTTTTTACTGGAGCAGCTCGGTGTTGGTGCTGCTGCAGGACAGGGTCTCCTCTGGCCTCTGTGGCTGTGGACGTGCTGGGACGGCAGAGCTCGTGGAGCCGAGTGCCAGCGATCAGGTTTCCTCCTCTCTCCTGTGCATTACTGAGGCCTTTTGGAGCTTTCACGAGTGACAGTGTTGCACAAATCCCGAACCTGAGTGTCTGTCCCAGGAGGGTTTGTCCTAAGGAGCCAGCTGTGGGGTGCAGAAGGAGCAGCCCCGTAGCCTCACTGGGCATCGGTGGAGCATCCCTTGGTGCCACAGGAGACAGCGTCCCACTCCCCCTCCTGCCTTTTTATTGTTTAGAGGTTTTCTCTTCTATTTTTATTGTTTCCGAAGTTATTTCATTTCAGTGCAAAGCATTTTCTCTGCATCAATCAGTAGTCAGGTAGCACCAAAACCTCTGCTGCAGCCCCAATTTCTTTTTTTTTGTGGTAGAACCAGAGCAAAGAAAAAGCTCTTGAACCCTGTGCAGCAGCTGGGCTGCAGAAATGGTTTCCTTTCGATGACCGTGACCTTGTTACAGGCAGAGGATGGGGATGCCCTGTCTCTCCGCTGGCCCCAGCCCTGTTCTGGGTTAAGGATGCTCTTCCTTAGCACTGGTGCTGTGTTCACATTCCACAGCTCTGCTGGGCTTTGGTACCCGCAGGACGCAGCATGTGGGTGATGCTGCCTGGGCAGGACCATGCTGGTCCCAGCAGATATTGAAGATTTGGACAATTTCTAGCTAAGAGGCCAGGCAGAGACATGGCAGGACCATGCTGCCCACCCAGCTATAAATCGTGCCGTAAGTACAGGCTGCCAGTCTGCACGGGAGGGCTGCAAGTAAAGGTTTGGAAACAAAGGTGCAGAGATGAATCGAGGTGATTTGGCTGTTGGTGCAGAGCCAATGGCACGGCACGGTGACCCAGATTGTGGTGGAGGAAGAGCCGGCGCTGCTGTGGGGCGCTGCTGTGGGGCGCTGCTGTGGGGCTCTGCTGTGAGGCTCTGCTGCGGAGCCTCGTAGCTGACTGAAACAGAAAGCGTCAGTTCTGCCCAGCGCCAGGCTCACTGCCAGACCTCAGGAGATAAACCAGGCTGGTGTTTATTCACTGAGCGCGTGTCCAACCTGACGCATGGCAGAGGAGTAGGACTCAGTGACTTCTTCCCTGCTGGGCAGCCGGCAGTCGCTGTGGCACCTGAATGGGATGCGAGGAGCTCGCTCACGGTGCTGGAAGTGCAGGCGATGCTCTGGCTGCTGCCTCCTGCAGCCCTGGCTGTGTTTGCTGCCTGCAGCCTCAGCCAGGGCAACAGCTTCAGCATCCACCTACTCGCATCAAGCAGCCTGTTCATCCCGGCACAGGCGAAGAATTCTTAATTAGAAGCGAAAAGTATTTCTGCAGAAGCAGTGGAAAGTTTGCCCCCTGCTCCATTGGCGGACCACAGCCATCAATACCGCTCTTCCCATGTGTTGCTGGAGCCCGTCCGTCATGGCTGAGGTCTGGAGGCCCAGGCGGTTGCTCGGCACAAGGCTGGTGCCTTCGCTTGGCAGCACTTACTGCCCGTGGATCCGCCCAGGCGTGTTCCCTTTGCCCCGAGCCACCGAACCCTGCAGCATCATTCCCAGGGATGCTCCCGGACTCTGGTTACCCAGGAAACTGCCGGCAAATGCCGGAGCTGGTGGCCGGGGAGGGCAGGGAGCCGTGAGTCACCTTCCTCGCCACCAAGCTGGAGCTCTCCCAGCCGGGTGTTTACCGAGCTGGCGGCTGGAGAAGATGCCAGCGGGTCCCTGTTGCAGCATGCCCGTCTCCCAGCCTTGGGTGCTGCATCTTAGGAACAAAGAGGGTGGTTGCTTTGTTAATTAATTGCAATTAATCTCTTGTGCCACAGGGGACGGTGGCCTGGGGGGTTGGAGCTGGGTTTCTCCCGCTCAGCATGGGGCGGTGATGGGGCTGCCCCGCCAAAGCTGGAGAAAACGAAGGAAAAAGGAAGAGAAAGTTGGCAGGAATGAACCGGGGGCGGGGGAGGCGCTGACAGCGAGAAGAGGAAGTCTGATTGTCCGGCCATGGTCCGGGAGGAGGTTGGTGGTGGCTGCGGGGACTGTGCCGGGGTCCCCAGGGCAGCCGTCTCTCCCACATTGGGTGGTAAATGCCACCAGCTGCAGCACGGCGGGACCGAGCTGAGCCCAGCCCGGAGCCTGGTCCCCGCAGACATGGTCCCTGAAAGCCCCTCTGGGTGAGCACATGGGGACAGACCCCAGGCGCTCGGGTGCTGACGGTGTCTTGGGTGGCGGGTGAGGCTGGTGAGCAGAGCCGGGCTGTGCCGGCGCCTCAGCATGTGCCCAACCAGGTGCTGGCTGATGTTTCCTGCTAAGTCGCTTGTTCCTCGTTTCTTTGTCAGGCTTTGTGAACTTACACCAATGGCCGGCAGGTACGTAGTGAGTTAGGACACTGCCGCTCCATGGCGCCTCCTCCCCCCGACATCACCATCGCCTCGTAGGAACTTCCCGCCGTTAATTGTCGCTCGGCTCGAGCCGCCGAGGATGCCGATGGCCAACGGCCCGGCCGTGCCGCTGGGCAGCCTCCAGCAGCAGCTGGAGCTGCGCCTGGTCTGCTCCAAGTGCAGCGTGAAGGAGAACGAGACCATCTACCACCTGTGCGAGGTGGAGCACCGCTGCATGCACGAGATCCTGCTGGCACGTCGCCGTGGCCGCCGCGGCACAGCCTGGAGGAAGGTGTACCGGAGGCCTGGCTTTCCCACCCCGGCCCGCTACGCCGTCTGCAGGTACTACACGGTGGGGCTGGGCTGCCTCAAGCACGGGAGCCAGTGCACGTTCGCCTGGAGCCCCGAGGAGGCCACGGTCTGGAACTTCGAGAGGGAGCAGCAGCTGGAGCGGCGGCAGCTGAAGGCTGCGGTGCTGCAGGCGCAGCTGGGGGGTCGCCCCGCCGACCCCCTCCCCGCGTCCAGCGCCGCCAGGGAGATCGCCAACGAGTTCGGGGGGTGTTTCCAGGAGATCTGCAGGCCTTGCTTCTTTGGCTGCCCCCAGCGCGTGTCGGCGGGCGGGCAGGGCCGGCTATGTGAGCGTCACCGCGGCTGGGACCCGCTGCTGGTGCACGTGGTGTCGGACAGCCGGCGCCAGCAGCAGTACACGGCCGTGCGGCCCTGCCCCGAGTTCATGGCCACCCTCAGCTACTGCCGGTTTGTGTCCAGGGGCCAGCCCTGCCGGCACGGCCCCCTGCGCTGCCAGTTTGCCCACAGCGACCTGGAGATGGCCGTCTGGAAAGCTGAGAGGGAGCAGGGCTTGGTTCGCTCCGACCTGCTGCCGCCAACCACGGGGACCTGCGGCACCGATGGCAAAGCAGCGGCGCCTGCACCTGTGCACTTCTACTGCCGCGTCTGCCTGGTGACGTTCAGCTCGCAGGAGAGCTTCGAGAGCCACTGCTCCTCCGTGGAGCACGGGCACATGCTCTCGGCAGACACCTCGGTCCAGTGGGTCCATCGCGCACCGCCCCTCGGGCTCACCAAGTTCTCCCTGTGCAGCAGGTAAAGTGTCCCCTGGGTGCACTGGGGACAGGGCAGGGGCTGCAGGCAGCTGCCAACCTCCCCATGGGCCCCCCGCTTCTCTCCCGACAGAGCAGAGGTGTGCGAAATGGGGAAAAGCTGCACCAAGGCTCACTCTGCTGAGGAGCTGCAGGAGTGGATCCAGAGGGTGAAGGTTGCTGCGAAGAAGAAGAAGCAAGCCCTGAAGGACGGGCTCTTGTCCTACCAGGACCGGCTCCTCGCTGAGTATCAAACGTGCTCCAACGAGGTGTTCATTGTGAGTTATGGGGTGGGAGCACATTGGTCCTGCGCATCGCGAGAAGCTGCTTGTGTAAGAGCTGGGGGAGAGAGCACACCGCTTGCTGTCCTAACAGGGATGCAGAAAGGGGTGTTGTGTCCCTCCTCCTTCACCCCTTTCGAGATGGCAACCCGAGAGCCTGCTCGGGGCACCCGGCCGCGCTGCTCTGCCGAGGGGCCTTTCATTCCCCAAGGACGCTGAGTGGTGGGTGAGGGCCGAGCATGAGGATTTAGAGTCATAGAATCATAGAATCATTTTGGTTGGAAGAGACCCTTAAGATCATTGAGTCCAACCATTATTTACTGACAGTCCCCTCTCTGGAGGACATAGTGTGAAGGCAAAGGATGAAGATGGCCCCATGGAAGGCTCTGCAGTGTGTCCCTGGGCTGTCACCTTCAGTCCCCCTCCTCTCATGCATCCCCCACAGATGGCCGAGCACGTCGAGGGCGTCAGAGTTGTGTGTGAGCAGCCCCTGCACGTGCAGTCGGAGGACAGGAGGATGAAATACTGCTGGAAGTTCAGGGTCCACTCCCAGGTAAGCCCAGCTCTGCACAGTCCTTGTCCTTTGGGGTTTTTTGTTTGTTTGTTTTTTTGTTTTTAAAAATATTATTTCTGCAAGGAGCAGAAGGATAGGGACTTGGGGACTTCCCAGTGAGGACATGTGGTGTATTTGGGACTGTGCGTGGGGGGTGCAGCCACTGTGTCTCCTGTCTCATCTCGTGCTGTGGGGCTGGGGTGGACCTGGCTGCTCTCGGCACCTCCTACGTATCATCACAAATAACAAGATTCAGCCACTTCCCTGCTCAGGATTTTGTGGGTGTTGGGGACGAGAGCCCAGGTCTAATTCTCCTCTCCAGTGTAGGAGATTTCCTGTTTACAGCAGACAGGCTCAGTTGCTATAAAACTGAAACCTGAAGTTCTTTAAGACCTTGAAACAATTGCTGTGAGGCCACATGAGGAATAAGCTTCTTTCAGGAGAATTTCCGGAGCACCGTAGGTCCAGCATGACATTTGGTTCCTGCAGCAGCTTTGGGTAGGACCTGCTGCTGGAAGGACCTCGCGAGCCGTGGGCTGCCCCCACCATGTCCCTGTGTTCTCCTCTGCCGGCAGATGCCTCTGCAGCACGTGGCGCTCCTGAAACGGGAACCCGGAGTCAATTTCTACCTTTCGGGGAACGGACTTTGCCGGGGCCTCCACTACATTCGGGGGGAGCACGTGGCCACCCTGCCCTCCTCCCCGCGCACGGCGCTGGTGGACGTCTGCATGGAGTGCTCCGCGCTGGGCGTCTTCGAGCAGTGGGTGGTGTTCGACTTCGGCAGCCGCCCCGTCCTCATACAGAAGATCAAGGTGAAGGTGGGACGGCGGGAGACCCCCCAGCACATCCCCAGGGAGAACTTCCGCCCCGTCAACTTCTTGCGATGGGACAGAGGGAACCGGATCATCGTTCCCAGCGTGCCAAGGACCGGGGAAGATGTGGATCTGCTGGCCAAGTACAAACCTCCTGCTCTGGCGCTGGATTACCAGCGTGAGGGTGGCGCGACCGTTCCCATCACCCGTCTCAACTACCGTGAGAGGATGCACAGCTTCCTCTTCCGTGAGGAAGAAGCCGAGCAGGCTCTGGTTGCCAAGTAAGTGCCAGGTGTGGATACCAAGGGGTTTCTCCTTGCTGGGGACCACAGCCCCATTGCTGACCCTGGGGCCAGGCTGCTGCTGAAGTCTCCATCTCTTCTGGGTTGGTCCTGGGGCAACTTCCCAGAAAGAAACATGGAAACGTGCCAAGAAAGGTGGTTTGCTGGGTAGGGGTAGGAGGGGAGGGGCTGGGGCTTGTTCTTCAGCCCTGGATTGCTGCTGAGCTAATGGGCCGGTTCTCTGCTGCTCACCGGGGTGTTTCCTCCTTTCAGACTCAACCTGCGCGTCCTCATCTCGCTAAGCCCCATGCTGCAGAGCCTCTCGGTGGGGATGAAGTTCGCCGTCTCCGGTGAGCTGTTTGCTGAAGTGCCTACCCCTTACAACCTCTCTCCGGACACCGACGAGGGCTATCTGCTGAGCAGGTCTGTGCCCACGGCTTTCCTGGCACTTGACCCACCTGTTGACAACCACGTTTATGAGGTTATTGTGGAGCATAAAGCCACCACGGAGAAGACCATCTGGCTACAGATACCAAAGAGATGCTGCTCGGAGCTGAACTTCAAGCCAAACACCTCCCACAAGGTGGAGATCCAGTTCCAAGTCGACCAGCTGCTGTTCCGGCAGTGGCACCAGGCTGTGGACCGCCTGTTGGATGAGAAGCTGGTCCTACCAGATGTTGCCAGCTGCTCTGTCCCCTACTCCCTTGGGTCACCACAGCGGGGGAACAGCAAGCAGAAACTGGCCATCTCCTTCATCACAGGCCAGGCCACCAGCAGCCGGCAGGTCCCACCGCTGCTCATCTATGGGCCTTTCGGCACAGGGAAGACGTTCACCTTGGCCATGGCCACCATTGAGATCCTCAAGCAGACCAATACGCGGGTGCTGATCTGCACCCACACCAACAGGTAGGCGGGGAGGGATGGAGGGAAAAGGCCACCAGGGCTGTGGGCCAAGTGAGCTGCTCTGTTGGGATGGGATGGAGCCAGGGGGTGTGAGACGGGGCTCAGCTGCCCTTTGCTTAGTGTGCATTTCAATTACTTGTTTAAAGAAATCCTTGTTTATTTGATATGTCTTAAACTGCTCTAGGACTTCCTGCTAGGAGGAAATCTGATGTGGGTGAAGTCTTTGTGGGAGAGCATATTCCTGATTCATTATACAATGGGGATGGGGTTGGAGAGACACTTCGCTCTTTCAACCTTCACCGTATACTGCAAGAAGGAGAAAGCCCTCGCCTGACCTTGTGGGGATAATACTGTGTTCTACTTGCCCTTGAAGACTCTTGTGCTCTGTGCACATGCCAGTTTTTTGACTCTTCCACAGGAAGAGGAAATGTAGATCTGGTCTGACTGCCATCGAATCCGCCTGCAGAGAAACCAGGGCAAGATTGTTAAAATTAGAGCAGTTACGCTGAAAAGAGTGTCTCCATCCTGCAGGCTGTTACTGCCTTTGTTTTTAATGTATAATAGATGGGTGGCTGCTAATCTGAGCCTCTTTCAGGCTCTCCGGTTGCACTGAAGCTGCTTCTGCAGATCTGGTGCCACCCACCTGGGCTGGGGATGTTCAGCTGTCAGAGGGGACTTCTGTGGGACTTGGCCCTAGAGAGAAGCAGGGACACAAATTTTGTTGGACACATTGCATTTCTCCATATGAGCATGGAGAGATGCACTAGTCCTGAGTATCAACTCCTGTTTTAAACCAGACTCTCAAAATAGGCTTGGAAATATCTCCTGTGGTGAATGTGCTCTCAGACAAAGCTGGGGGAGACTTTGGGTGTGTGTTGGTGAATAATCAGATAGTAGATTGGGATGATGGCCACAGAATTGGGAAAAACACAATTCCTTGATATTTTCCCCTTTTGTTCCCCTCCAGTGCTGCTGACATCTACATCCGGGAGTATTTCCATAACTACGTGACCAGCGGGCACCCGTGGGCCGTTCCCTTGAGGATCATTTCCACCGACCGTCCCACCAACACGACGGACCCCACCACGCAGATGTACTGCTGCCTGTCACCGGACCAGCGCTCCTTCCGCCACCCCACGCAGGCGGAGATCGACCGGCACCGCATCATTATTACCACTTCCATGTTATCCAAGAACCTGAGGGTTCCCCCAGGCTTCTTCACCCATATCATGATCGACGAGGCCGCTCAGATGCTGGAGTGCGAAGCTTTGGTTCCGCTCTCCTACGCCACTTTTGAGACCCGGATCGTCCTCGCCGGGGACCACATGCAGATAACCCCAAAGCTGTTCTGTGTCGGGGACGGACAATCTGCCGATCACACCCTCTTAAACCGACTCTTTCAGTTTTACCAGAAAGAGAAGCACGAAGTGGCCATGAAGAGCAGGATCATCTTCAATGAGAATTACCGTTCCACTGCAGGCATAATTGAGTTTGTCTCCAAACACTTCTACATCGGCAAAGGCAATGCTATCCAAGCCAGTGGGAACATCCCACCCCATCCCGAAATCTTCCCACTCGTCTTCTGCCACGTGTCTGGCGTGGCTGAACGGGATTTGTCCATGATTTCTTGGCACAACACCTCTGAGATAATACAAGTGATTGAGAAGGTGAAGGAGATCTATCAGAGGTGGCCAGATGAGTGGGGTGTCCGAGACCTGAAGAGGATCTGTGTGGTGTCCCACGGGATGCAGGTATGTGGGAGAACCACCCATTTGAGCACTCCCTGATCAATGCTGGACTCTATTGATGATAAACCTAGTAAAAACAGGGAATCTGGGGGCTCATATGCCACCCGTGTTTTTTTTGAGGGACCCTCCATTCACGTAGTACATCATGGATGGTTGGAGCAGAGATGGCTCATGGTGGGATGGGTTAGTTGAAGGGTTTTTTCAGCATCCAGGCAGGTTAACTGGGACAGCACTGGAAGCACTGGGTGAAGTCAGCCCGGGACCTGTAGCTGATGTCAAGTGACATTTTTTTGGGGAACCTTCAGTTGAGAAGGCTGAGGGACCGTGGTGTCACGTGGAGGGTGTTTCTGAGCTGAAACTATTCAGTTGTGCCCATTTCTTTCTTACCAGGTTTCTGCAACAAGACAAGAGCTAAGGAAGAAGCAGCTACAAGATGTGGTGGTAGAAAACTACGAAAACTTGCCAGGTTTGTGTTTGGTGCAATAGTTAGTCACGTCTGGCTGTGCTTTGAGGTCTTCTGCCTGCTGGGGACAACTTTCCCACTCATGCTGGTGGACGGGAGGGTCTATTGCAGCTACAGCCGCTGTGTAATGAGCAAGGGGAGGAGATACAGGGTCATTAGCAGAAGTCTTTCTGGCATCCTAATGTTGTCCTGCTTGCTAAAATGCAACATACCGGCTGATCTTGTGGCAAATCCCTCTCTGGGAGGGTGTGTGTGGTGTGGGCAGAGCTCCCCTGCCCTTCCCCATGGCTCTCCCATCACAGCCCCCATAGCGTCAATGGGGAGGGGGTGCCTGGAAATCCTTCAACTAATTTCCATCCCCTTCTGCTTGGGAATTCTTTGCTTTCATCTTTTCCTTAGCAAATAAGATTTCACACTGAATTAAATCTGCACGTAGCTGTCAACTCGTTTCAAATATATGGATGTTGCTTTGTAGGAGGGTGAAAACCCTTTGAGTGCAATCCCGGGGGCTTGAGCATGTGTGAATCATGTGAAGCCCCAAGTACCAGCGAGGGGGCCAGTAATAGAAGAGAATTGAAACCAGGATGGCCTGTGGGTACCAGTTGCAGAAAAAAATCCCAAAACAGCTCACTAAAGGAGGAGTCTGCTGCTCTGGGTGAAGAGAGCGGGATAGGGCTGGGTTTATCCTCAAGGATGTAGTTTATGACTCATCCCTGCTTTTATTATTATTATTTTTTTTATTGTGCAGCTGGGACTCCTCGTGGTGAGAATAACCGACCCCTGGGGTGTGTTTCTGATCCCCACACCCTTTCTTTGCAGTCTCTCCCCAGCTCTGCAGTCACCAGGGTGCCTCTGGCTGTTTGTTGTTTGTCGGGCGACTGGCAGAGCTGTGCTCGAGGGGAGAGGGATTCCTGCCAACGGTCACTGCTCGTGTCCCTGCTAGACCCTGGGTTCACTGAGGGATTTGGGATTCACAGAAAACTCCACCCGTGTGTGTGAGGGGTGGCTGGCGGGGGCTGCTGGTGGCTCTGAGCACATGGGGCTGCTCCATGGGCACCCACGGCCGCACTGCTCCATTGCCTGGCTTCTCTCTGGTCTCCACATTGCCCGTCCCTCCCTGGTGCCTGGTTGGTGGTGTCCTCGTGGTGTCCATCCTGGGGGTGGTGGGTGACAGTGGCTGAATATGAGCCAGCATGTGCCCAGGTGGCCACAGAAGCCACCAGCATCCTGGCTTGTACCAGCACTGGTGTGGCCAGCAGGCCCAGGGCAGTGACTGGGTTAATTTTGGGCCCCTCACTACAGGAAAGCCCTTGAGGTGCTGGAGTGAGTTCAGAGAAGGGAACGGAGCTGGGGAAGGGGCTGGAGCACAAGTGTGATGGGAGCAGCTGAGGGACCTGGGGGGCTCAGCCTGGAGAACAGGAGCTGAGGGGAGACAGGGACACAAAGAAACAGCCTCAAGTTGCGCCAGAGGAGGTTGAGGTTGGACCTTGGGAAGAATTTCTTCCCGGAAGGGGCTGTCGGGTACTAGAACAGTCTGCCCAGGGCAGTGGTGGAGTCAGCATCCCTGGGGGGGTTGGACAGATGTGAACATGGGGTTCTCAGGGACATGGGTAGTGCCAGGGGTGGGTGAACAGTTGGACTCCATGATCTTAAGGGGCTTTTCCAACCAAAATTATTCTATGATTCTATGATCCTGGTTCATGCCTGGAGGCCCTCACGAACCCAAGAACTGCTTTATTTGCATCAGATGACTCCCATGACTCAACCAAGTGAAGTTACATCAGCCCATGGCCACATAACCCAGTGTAGATGGGCAGCGTGCCAGGTGGCAGCCAGGTAGGGTCTTCCCCGTTGGTTTCACGTGAGTGACATTTCCCTTGTCCCCTCTGGTGCAGGGCGGGAGTTCCGGGTCATCATCATCAGCACGGTCCACACTAGCAAGAGCCTGAGTGTCTCGGCTTCCCACCACCTCGAGTTCTTCAATGAAGCCAGAGTGCTCAACACCATAATGACCCGGGCCCAGTCGCTGGTTGTCGCGGTGGGGGATGCTGTGGCCTTGTGCTCCCATGGCCAGTGCAGCAAGGTGTGGAAGCGCTTCATCCAGTGGTGCATCGAGAATGGCAGCATCTTCCCGGAGAACCTGACGATGGCCCAGATCAAACAGGCAGCGTGTGACAAGAAGAGCTGGAGCAGGAGGAGCCCAGAGGGGGACGAGGAGGACAGCGACACGGATTCCTGGAGCTCTGAGGATGACAGTATGAATCTCGATGATCCCATCCTGCAGGAGCTCTTAGATGAGAGCAAGAACATGCTGGTGACAGTGTCTGAGGAAGGGCTGCTGAACGTGAAGTCTGAGGCTTCAAGCCTGTGGGAGGACAGGCAGGAATACGTCAGCTTCTCTTCTCAGATGATGCAGGAGTATCTGCGCATGCACCCCAAAATGTACAAGAGATGCGAGCTGATCAAAGAATGGTTCGACAGAGCTTCTGCCTTCACCCTCAACAACTCGCCCGCCATGAGCATTCAGATCAAAGGCCGAGTTCACTGCGGGACGGCCTTCACGGGGGATGAAGTGCTGGTGGAAATTCTGCAGGGCAGCACGGCCGACAGTGGCAGCCACCGCCCGCAGGGGAAGGTGGTGGGCATCCTAAAACGTGCTGACAGAGAGCGGACCTTCATCTGCATGATGGACGAATTCGATCCCCGGGTGATGATACCCATCGATCGCACCGTCACCAAAATATTCGTCCCAGGGCTGAAAGAGAAACCCAACGTCATTCCCATCCGCAGGCTCGTCAATGGGAAGTACAGGGTGGTCAGCTGTGAGAAGATCAGCCAGGAGACCCGGAGATGCCACCTCTTCTGCGTCCAGGTTATCTCCTGGCGGGAAGGGTTTTACTACCCTTTGGGGATAATAACGGAGATTCTGCATGCAGCATTGACTTTGGAAGAAGGCTTAAAGATCCTCGACTTGGAGTATGGTTTGGAGAAGAAATACCCAGCTGCTGTCACCAAGGAGTCAGCCAAATACACCTCCAGCAGCAAACTAAACCTCACCAAGGAAAACGTGAAGGACTGTCAGAGTTACCTGACCTTCACTGTCGACCCCCAAGGTGCCAGGGATTTGGATGATGCTATCAGCGTGAGGGATCTCGGGGATCACTATGAGATTGGGATCCACATTGCAGATGTGGCCGGCATCATTCCCAAAGGCAGCGCCTTGGACCTGGAAGCGAAGAAACGGGGTGTCACCTACTACGCTCCCACCCAGGAGCCTCTGTGCATGTTCCCGCCCCACATTAGCCAAGACGTCTGCAGCCTCCTGCCACAGAAGGAACGTCGGGTGGTCTCCTTGTTTGTCACCGTAGAAAAGAAGACCGATGAGATATTGAAGAGGGTCTTCACCATCTCAGTGATCTGCTCAGACAGGCAGCTGTCCTATGAAGAGGCTGAGCTCTGCATTAAGGACCACTACAGGGGGTCGGCGGGGGCCCTTCGTTTCGATACCCTGGAGGACTGCATAGCTGTGGCCTATCACTTCTCCAGGATCCATCGCAAGCTACGGCTGCAGGAGGACTGTTTCTATGACCAGCTGGATGAGGGAAGCTCCCCAGGTAGCAGGGGATCCCATCAGATGATAGAGGAGTTAATGATCATGTTCAACAGCTCCGTGGCCGAGTTCCTCACCAACCAGGAGGACACCAGAAATGTCACTCCTCTCCGGTGCCAGTGTGAGCCAAACGCTCAGCAGTTGTCAGTCATGAAAAACAAGTACAGCCACATCCTTCCTTTTTCCATCCATCTCTCACACCACCTGGGAGAGATGCCTCCTGGCCAAGACTCCTCTAAAAATGTGTTTAGTCTCGAGTTTAGTCTCATGGTCCCCATCTGGGAGCATCTGCAGTTAGCCGCTAAAGTTCGAGACTTCCACAAGATGCTCGACCTTATTGTTACGGATGACATCCACCCGAAGCTGGCCCCCGTGGCCCTGGAGTTCAGGAGGCTGCTCAGCCGCTCCTATTTCAGCCGCTCCAACTCCACCGTCCAGTCGAAAGCTGGTCATTACTCCCTGCACGTTGACTCCTACACCTGGGCTTCCTCTCCCATCCGCCGGTACATGGATGTCGTGGTCCAGCGGCACCTTCATTCCGTGCTCCGCAAGAAGCCCGTCGTCTATTCTGTGGATGACATTGAGTTTCTCTGTCATGACCTCAACAGGAAGAATTTCAAGGCGACGATGTACGAGAAGAGAGCCCGTTGCCTGCAGGTGGCCACTCAGCTGAAGGGCCAAGCCCTGCAGAAGCTTGCCTTCGTGGTAGACATCGAAGAGATGAACAAATATTTTAAAGCCCTGTTCCCACTGAACAAAGAGAGTCTTCCAGACCCTCAGATAATCAACTACAGGTCTCTTCAGCTGATAGAGCAGCCTGTGTTCATCCAGCAGCGGAGCAGCATCAGGCTGACGTGGAAGAGGAGGGTCTACTCTGCAGAGATGATGAAGGAGCACGGCCTGCACGAAGGACCTCTCCGTGACCGCAGCGTCACCCTCTTTGGCACCCAGACTTGGCAAGACGTGCTGGCAGCCATCAGGAATGAGCAGTTTGAGACGGCGGCCTCCCTCCTGCAGAAGACCAAGGAGCTGTACCAGCGGCATGTGGGCTGGGTGCGGAAGAGCCCGTGCTCGCACTACATGGAGCTCTCCCTGGAGCTGAGCGCCGGCGACACGCTGCAGTTCCAGCTCACCACCGACGTCTGCCGGGGCTTCCTGGTGCCCTTCGTCCAGCTCTGGTGTGTGACGCCGGGTTTCGACGTCTGCCTGCAGCACACAGAAAAGCCCATTGAGTGCTTCTCTGCCTACGCCACCCTCCCATCCAAGGACAAGTACAAGCACGCAGCGGAGTACAGCAAGGTGTGGATGCCGATGAGCGCCATGGAGTCTGCATCATGTGCAGTAGCTGAAAACGACTCGATTGTCCTTCACGACGTCAAAATAACCTGGGCGAAGCAAAGGACAAGCAAAGGACAGCTGCAAGGGAGCTTCCTCCTGAAGAAACATGTTTTGGAGGAGTGCTCCATTGAAGTGGACTTCAGCCACTGTTACTTGTGCATTCGCTTGGGTGGGCTGAAGCTTGGGAGCCCTCAAAGCGATGAGGAATGCCTTAGCCATGGCCTCCAGAGTCTGACTTTTCTTAACAAGGGTAGGTCAGAAAGCAAACTCGCAGTTGATCCAGATACCTACACCTGGGTGGCTCACGGGATCACTGAAGAGTTCAGCGACAATGAGAAGTCCGAAAGGACTGATCAGAGGACTATTAACTTCTACATCCACTACATGTCCATGGAGAACATCCCTGTGGAAATCTCCCAGGCCTCGGCCAGGTTTACGGTGGAGCTCATTCCAAAGATGCTGCCAGACGTGTAAGTGCTTGGTGGGTGCTGCTCTGGTTGACCTGTCCATGCAAAGCAACGCCTTCCATGGGGCTCCTCTGCTGCACCGAAAACTGCTTGCTGGTGCAGCTGATCCCCGAAAAATCTCTTTTCCCAGCTCCCACTGCCCATACTAGTGGGCCGTGGATGTTTGGGGCTGGCAGCGTCTCTCAGATCTGCTCTCTAGATGGTCTGTTGCTCTTCTGGTTGACCTTGAGAATGGGGAGATAGGGGAAGGCAGCGTGCTGAAATTTCCTAGGGCTTCTGTTTCTTCTGTCACTGCATTGCTGCAATATGGGTCATAAAAGGCAGTGGGAAGCACTAGATTGGGGTTTGCTCAGCAGACGTGCTCCCCAATTTCTCAATCGTTCCCCTGTGGTGCAGTGAAGCAAGATCTGCTCTTGTTAAAGGAGAGCTGAGGGCGAGCTTGCCCTTCTTTGTACACAGCACAGGCTGCTACGCAGCAACAACTGCTGTAGCTTTTTCAGGGCAGAACGTGTTTCTTTTTATATTGTGAGTTTTAGGAAAAATTGGAAGCTAATCCAATAAAATGAGGTGGACCATAATAAAACGGAGTTGGGACAGAAGTCACGCTCCTTGCTCTCAACAGGCTCAGCTCTTTAGGCATTTGAGCAATAGTCCCAGATGCAAAAAAGCAGAGTAAGCGTTGTTTTGGTTTAAGTTCTTTGTGGAAGGATTTAATGCAACACCAAAGCAGAGAGAAAAAATAAACAAGACAGCTGCTGTATTGCAATGTTCTCTATTTTATGCTACATTCCGTTCATTCTTATTTTTCCCTGTCTGTCAGACGGAAAGAGAAGGCGATTTGGAAGCTCAAGTATGCCTCCGAGCTTGCTATAAGCATTGCCCTTGGCCATGAACCCCCTCAAAAAGGTCAGTGCAAATATTCACCTTTCTTACCGGGTGGCTCCATGCCTCTGGCTGGGCAGGTGCCCCTGCAGCTCCGTGGTTCTTGCCATGGGGGTGACGCTCCCAAAGCAGGAGGTTCCACCCCCCGAAGGGAGGAGGGGAGCTGCCTGGCAGCACAAAGGTACCGGGGGTGCAGGATGCTCTGCTGGAGAGGAGTGTGTGGGATGTTTTAATCCCAAAACGCCAAGGTTCATGGGCAGAACCTCTTGGCATGGGACAAGGATTATTTGTAGGTGGTCTTGTAAATGGGCCATGATCACTTGGTACCTGTCGCATCCTCTTGTGGAATCCCCTGCATGCTGCTGTCAGTAACCTGCTCTAAACTTGTTTTCTTGGCTCTTTGCCATAACAGTGACAACGTCCAGAATCCTGCAGCAAAAATCCTTTGATCTGCCCGGCAGCTACAGGAAGCTCAACCAGAGTCAGAACCAGGCGATTCTGACTGCTCTGAGAAAACCCTTCACACTCATCCAAGGCCCACCAGGTAAGGCTGAGGGATGGCACAAGCACACGTCTACTTTGTTTTGAAAGGCAGGCTAGAACTTTCCATGGGACCCTTGGTGAGACAGGAGAAGGTAGCATGGGTTGGCATCACCCACAGCTCCTCAAAGCGGTATCCTCTGTTCTCGATTTTGTTTCATGGCTGATCATCCAGATGCTGATGTAGACTAAAGCAAGGGTGTTGTGGCTAAAGTGTTCTCAGGAACCTCCTTGCTTTTCTAGGCACGGGGAAAACTGTTGTTGGAACTCACATTGTCTATTGGTTCCATAAGCTGAATGAGGAGAGTGTCGAGAAGGAGCAAACACCGTCCTTGGAAGAGGAAGATCCCAGGGGGAGAAAATGCATCTTGTACTGTGGCCCATCCAACAAGTCTGTTGATGTTGTTGCTGGTAACTATGGATTCTCGAGCACAAGTGTGATGGGAGCGGCTGGGGGACCTGGGGAGTTCAGCCTGGAGAACAGGAGCTGAGGGGAGACCTTCTGATCTCTGAACTGCCTGAAAGGAGCTTGGAGCCAGGGGGCGTTGGGCTCTGCTCCCAAGGAACAAGTGTTGAGAGGAAACGGCCTCAAGTTGCACCAGGGGAGGCCGAGGTTGGAAATTTGGGCATAATTTCTTCCCGGGAAGGGCTGTCGGGCACTGGAACAGGCTGCCCGGGGCAGTGGTGGAGTCACCATCCCTGGAGGGGTTGAACAGATGCGGAGATGAGGTTCTCAGGGACATGGGTAGTGCCAGGGGTGGGTGAACAGTTGGACTCCATGATCTTGAGGGTCTCTTCCAACCAAAATGATTCTCTGATTCTAAGCCCCTAAAGCAGCTAGTGCTGGTGGGAAGGAGAACATGTGGCTGTGAGCAGAGGCTGGGAGACAGGAGGGCAGAGAGCATGGACTGGTCCCTGCAGCAGAGCCCTTGCACAGGACGGGACCAGTGACACGGGCTGATGAGCAAGGGGTGGGGAGAAGGAGCGAGTGCACTGCGAACCCCGGGCACCTCCGAGGGGATGAGGATTTTCAGCCTCACTGGTGCCTGTTGCTGTCTGACCTGTTCTCCTGCCCCAGAGATGCTGCTGAAGATGAAGAACCTGAAACCACTGCGGGTTTACGGGGAGGCCATTGAGATGATGGAATACCCATACCCGGGGAGCAACCGGCACCTCTCCCGGAAAGCCCTGCGGGATGCAAAGCCAAATCGTGAGCTCAGGTAGGACCTCATGGCCCACGTACTCCGAGAATGCCGGGGAATTATGTTTTCTGTACCGGTAAAGCTGAACAAGCCAGAACAAATGCAGTTTCCACTCCGTTGCTGTGGAGCAGCGCTATTAACCTGCTTTTTGCCTAATTTTCCCAAGTGAAGGTGTATACTAATGTAGCACCTAGTCAGGAAACCCAGGTTGCTGAAAACATCCCAGATGTTTTCATCTCTCTTTTGAAGAGCTCTGTCAGTCTCTGACTTTATTCCTGCTTGTGACTGCTGATGAAAAGTGCTTGTAGTTTGTGTCCTCAAGGGTGAGCTAAGTGTTAGGTCTATAAAAATGGAAAAGTCTGGCTCTGACTGCTTTAGCTGACGCAGTTTCTCCACATAGGCAGGTGTGATGTGCTTCGCTGTAGAAGAGATCACTTGGGTCTGTGTTGGGGGAAAATATTTATCTATTAACTCTTTATTCAGTGAAATAATCCTGCATCACCGCATCCGACGGCCACCCAACCCTTTGTACCGGGAGATCTGTAACTTTGATGCCCGGATGAAGAAAGGAGAGCACATAACAGAAAAAGAAACAAAGAAGTGAGTAGAAAGAGAGCCTGGAGAGGGACGGCCGACGTTGGCCGTGTGAGGCACTGCCTGGAGGAGCACAGTGCAGAGGTTTGGGCTGTATTTGCTGGCTTTTGGCTGACACAAACTCGTAGGCAGCATGAAAGTCAGTGGATTTGTCCTGGCTCGCACAAGCCAAGGGACTAGGTGCAAACATCACAACAGATTAATAAGTTGTGTGTTTGGAATGGTGATAAAAAGTTATTAGCTCGGGGTTAGTGGCTCAGTGCAGAGACTCAGCGTCACTTCTGCTCTGGTGCTGGTGTCTGTCTGGATAAAAAGTCATATTATGGCTGTGAGACACTTGCATCCTCCCCCCTGAGCCCCTGTTGAGTTCAGGACAAAGTTCATTTCCTACAGCATCCGTCCAAAGCCCTTTTCTGGGAACAGCAGCTCGTCCTGGGGAGGGAGATGGAGCCACGATCATTTTGGGAAAGTTTAGCCCCTGCCTGGTTCTAGCATGAGAAACCCGGGGATGTTTCACTTATGTTGTTTCTTCTCTGTCAACCACCAGGTACAAAATGCAGTTGATGGAGGCTCGTACACATGAGCTGTTGCGCCACGATGTCATCCTGTGCACGTGCTCGGCTGCGTCTGCCTCCTGCCTGGAGCAGCTCAATGTCCAGCAGATCATCATCGATGAATGCGCCATGTCCACCGAGCCTGAGACCCTCATCCCCTTGGTCAGCCACCACCGCGCTGCCAAGGTGAGCCCTCTCCAAATCCACGTCTCTAGGATGCTCAGGGCTCTCAGACCTCTGCATGTCTTGCACCCCTTCCCATGCTGCTCTTCCCAGTTTTACCAAGTTTTAAGGTTGTTCTTAGTAGTATCTGTGATGGTGTATCAATGTTTCAGCCTTCAGGGTGTTGTTTTGAGGGGTAACTCTACCAACTATGACTAAAATCTACACCCATGCTGTCTCCTCCAAACTTGCTCTTGGCTTTTAATGGCAAGAAGGTGTGCCAGGGGAGGGTCAGGTTGGACATTAGGAAAAGGTTCTTCACCCAGAGGGTGCTGGAGCACTGGAACAGGGTCGCGGCCCCAAGCCTGACTGTGTTCAAGAAGAGACTGGACAACGTTCTCAGACACACGGTGTGAACTGTGGGGTTGTCCCGTGCAGGGACAGGAGTTGGACTCGATGATCCTTGTGGGTCCCTTCCAACTCAGGACATTGTATGATTCTATGATTCTTTCTGCAAGAGAAACAAGTGGTGGTGTGGCTGGATTTTTGATGCTTCTTTGCAGGGTGGGTGTCACGGCCACCAAAAAATGTGCTGACCCAGGCATAAAGCGTTAACATGACAAGAAGCACAGAGCAGAACTTGGTAGACTTTACTACATTATTTCTTTCTCCTGTTAGATGGGAACAAAGCTCTGTGTTGTCTGGCTCAGGACTTTCATATAATGCCCAACATGTTGAGGTTGCCATAACCGTAACATAAATAAGAAGCAAGAAATGTCTGTGCAAAAATAACCTTTCAAAGAGCTGCTTGCCTTCACCAGCACCACCACCCTCACAGTTGAGGTGTCCACTGTTTGTTCCAGGTTGTTTTGCTTGGGGATCACAAACAGCTGCGGCCTGTGGTCAACAACGACTTCTGCAAGAGCCTGGGCATGGAGGTGTCTCTCTTTGAGCGCTACCACAAGCAGGCGTTCATGCTGGACACGCAGTACCGCATGGTGAGGCCCTCGAGTGGATTTTCTCTTCTCCGTCACAGAAAATGCTGCTATCAGGGCTTGCCTCAAGCCACTGGGAAACAGATATTCTCCATCAGTGCTTTCCCTTCCCTGGGTAATGAATAACGCGTTTGTGTGGTCCCAGCCACGGCGCAATGGTGTTGCAGGTGAAGCCTGCCCAGAAAGATGCTGCAGGTTGAGAAGCTCCGTGGTTTTTGTTCACCTCAGTTTCTTCCCTTTTCTCTGCCAGCACAAAGAGATTTGCGAGTTCCCATCCAAGGAGTTTTACGAAATGCGGCTGAAAACGTGTCCCCAGCTGCTTCGTAAACCCAGCGTCTTCTACCACAAGAATAACAGCTGCTGCCCCATCATCTTTGGGCACGTGGAGGGGAAGGAGCAGAGCCTCATGATTTCCACTGAGGAAGGAAACGAGAACTCCAAAGCCAACCCAGAAGAAGTGGAGCAGGCGGTGAGGAGGGTCTGGGGGAATTGCTGGAGATGCAAGAGGAGGAGGGTGTTAGGCGGGGGGGCTCTGGGGATCATGGAGGGACGATGAGTGTTGATATGGGATACAGATCAGTGGGGTGCAGTGTCTGCCTGGCATCTCCTTTGCAACGAATGTCTCTGAAATTTTCTGGGGTTAATCTCTGTAAGCTTGATGAGTAATTTCTAGCCTTTCTTGATAGTCTGTGTATCAGATTTAGGGCAAAATGGATGTGATGACTTGCTTGAACATATTTTGGAATGGAGCTTTTGTTTGGGGACCAAGTTATTAATTATTTCACTTGGCTTTTGTTTGTAAGACTTGTAGTGTAGAAAAGGGGATTAACCTCTTGAGAGTCATCTGATGAGTTGAGAGCTACATCTAATAATGATGGGGCACAACTTTCATACACAAGGTTAGCGAAGGATGTTTGTAAATGAGTATGCAACCCAGATGGGATAGCTCTGCTCAGAAAAGAAGGATGTATTTTCAAATAATATTTTTGGTATTGGAGTAATCGACATTCCATTTTATCCTTGGGAGAAGGACATCCCGTGTAATTATGGGCTGGAAAAAGGCTGTGCAGGTACAGACATAAATAATGGAGTTATATAAGGAGGTGGACTCGATGATCCAGCTCAGGACATTCTATGATTCTGGGGTCTGGAGCACACCACGATGTAGGGAAGGACCCAGGTCAGGGGACAGGCTGCAGGAGGGCTGGTCCCAGGTGAGCAGGACGCTGGTGTCCCCAGGTGAGGCTGGTGAAGCAGCTGACACTAGATGGCACCATCCGGCCGGAGAGCATCGCCATCCTGAGCCCCTACAACGCCCAGGTGTCCGAGATCGGCAAGAGCCTCCTAAGGGAGGGGATCCGCGGGGTGACCGTCTGCACCATCATGAAGAGTCAAGGTGAGGCTGGCGGGAGAGCGGGGGGTGCGTTCTGTCCTTTCCTGCCTTCCCGAGGAACGAAGCAACTCCTCCCAGAGACAAATCCTACGCCAGGGTCACTTCAGCCATGGAGGAAGCACCCCTGGATTTCTGGGGGATTTGTTGTGGTAATAAATCCTTTGGAAACCTCTGGAGTGCCCGGGCAGGGTGAGGATGATGAAGATAGAGATTCCTTTTTCCAAGGAGTCCATGGAAAAGACGAAGGGCAATGGGGACAAGTTGCTCCTATGGAGGTTCCAATTGGACACAAGGGAAATTTTTCACAATGAAAACAATCAGCCACTGGAATAATCTCCCCAGGGAAGTGGTGGATTCCCCGACATTGGACTCTTTTCAGATTCAGCTGGACAGTCCTGGGCCAGCTTGTCTAGACTGGGCTTTGGCCAAGAAAGGTTGGACCAGGTGATCCTTCTGGTCCCTTCCAACCCAGTATTCTGTGATTCCGTGATGAAGACGAGAAGGTGGAAATGTCTGAAGGGGTGTTCAAAAACTGCCACAGCATGTGCTCTTTGGAGAGCAGTGACCAGGAGTCAGATATCCTCCAAAGCTGGAGAAACCCAAAGGGCGGTGGCAGTTTTGTGGATCTTGCTGTGGAGAAGTGATTGTCTTGTGGGGTGGAGGGGAAGCCAGACGCTTCCTTCTGAAAAAATCTGTTTCAATTCCACTTTCTAGGAAGCGAGTGGAGATACGTGATCCTGTCAACTGTACGCTCCTGCCCCCGATCAGAGATTGATAGGAAGCCCACGAAGAGCTGGCAGAAGAAGTACCTGGGGTTTGTGACTGACCCAAACCAGGTCAATGTGGGCATCACGCGTGCTCGGGAAGGACTCTGCATTATAGGTGGGTCTGCGGGGAGCATGACAGGCCGGCGGGGGAGCAGGATGCTGGGATAAAGTGGTGGAGATCCCAACTAGTACAGCCCATGGTCTTGCTTTGTTCTTCTGCTCTTTAGGCTGTGGTTTGAAACTGGGATATCTGGGCAATCTGTACAAAGTGGAGGTCGTGAGTGGCTCATATGCAGAGTGTATAATTAGCTTTTCTCACCCTCTGGTTCAGACCATGTTGTTTCCATCACTTGCATGCTAGAGCTCTCTCTTAACAGAATTTGGCTGCTGATTTTCCTCCTAATCACACAGGCAAAGGCTGGGGTGGGTAGGGAAGCTGCTTGCAGATACGACAACGCTGTGAAGGAAGCTGGGATTTCACAGAGCTCTGGCTAAAGGAAATGTCCCTGCAAGTTATCCAGCACCATTAGGCTAGAAATGTTAGACAAAAGTGTCCTTGATGGCGTTGTTCAAGCTACTGACCCGCTGCCCCCACCCCTGTGCCCCCAGGGAACCGGTACTTGCTGGAGTGCAACCCTTTGTGGAGGAGGTTGCTGCAGCATTACCAGCAGCACAACTGCTACGCGGCAGCCCCGGGGGTTTTTGTCAGGAAGACTTCAGCATTCCGCTGATGGGGATGGCGTGTGCCTCAAGGAGCCCGGCCCTCTCTACCTGAACTGTGTGCGTTGGGAAGGACCAAACTTTCCATCAATCCCTGACCCATGGAGCCAAACGTGGTGGGGGAGCCGAGATCTCCGACAGCTCCGCTCAGCACGCGCTTGGGCATCGTGGGGTTTTCAATCAGTGCAACCTCGGACGGGAACTTTCAGCTCTAGCAAACCAAAGAGCATTGGGAACGGATGGATGTGACTCTATTGATGATGACGACAATACTATTTTTTTAACTGCAAGATCCTCAGCGAAGCCGCCATCCTACCTGCCAGGGGACCAAATACTCAGTCTGTTCGCCGCAGGTGGAACAACCTGCACGGCACGAGCCGCAGGGACCAAAGCTTCTGAGTGCTGCCACTCATTTTATAAACCAAGGCCAGGGAATTTTTAAGGCTTCTCGTTTCTCAAAGAAGAAAAACCAATTGTTTTGTTTCTTTTTGTTGTGTTTTTGGGTTTTTTTTAAGTGAAGGAAGAAAGCAATGAGAGAACGGTGTACCACTCTTTGTCTAACCAAAGCACTGTTCTCTGTGTAAATATCACAAAGCCAAGGCCAAGTTGATTTTGTAAATAGATTTACATATTGTTTGTACAAAGGAGATTGTCCTCACCAATATAAAGTTAATGGAGACCAAGGACCGCTCCTACCAGGAAACATTGGAATTTGTAAGCACATTTTAAACTGTTCTCAGTTTTAGTTGAAATCTTGTCCTCTAAGAGCCTCCCTTTCCTACCCTGTATTTTTTTAAAGCTGCTTCTAATTTATTAACTTTTAACTCTGTGAATTTGTTTCACAGTCTCTCAGCCTGAGTTTTCAAGAGCAGTGATGGAACTTTGGTAGCTGCACCACAGCATAGATGTGTATAATGTATTTTTGTAATTTTAAGTAGCCCAACTGCTGTGAACTGGAAGCGATCTGCTGAATCACCAAGCTGCTTTTTGAAGCGTGATGTTTTTGAGGGAGGGGTGTCCTTTATCTCATTTCAGTTCTGAATGTATGAAGTGCCTGTTTTGGCTCTCCCAGGACCACACGCTTGACTGTCTCCATGTTTGCGTGCGATGGAGCCAGGCTGCGGTCGCCGTGGGTTTCCACCACGTCTGTACCGTGCTGGGACACAAATCCTGCTCGGCGTGAGCGAGAGGACCCGGGACCTCACCACGCTGCGGCAGGGAGGAATTTTGTCCCGTGTTTGCAGCTGAAACTGCAGCCTGGCTCTTCCCAGCATGAAGGAAAGTGCAATAAGAAAGCGTCGTGGCTGGAAAAGTCCTTACTTAGCGCTGTATTTCTTCTCATGACCCTGTGTTAGACTTGACTCAAGAACCTGTGGGGAAATTTTGTTGTTCTCTTATTTTATTTTAAACTACCTTCCTGCATTTCTGCCTTTGGTGGGTTCGAGCTGTATGCTAGAGACCCCCCAGGCTTACTCTTGTCTTACTGAAGCATAATAATCATAGAATCATAGAACAGTTTGGGTTGGAAGGGACCGTTACAGCTCATCTCATCCAACCCCCTGCAATGGGCAGGGACATCTTCAACATATGGCTGGTGATTCCATGAGGGACAGAAGCCCGTGGGAAATGCCTCCTCTTGGGGCTAAAGACGCTTGATGAAAGCTGGTGAGATGTAAAGTTCATTGTTTCTCTTTGAAGTCATCCTGTCCGGGATTTTAAAAGATTCTGCGCCAGCCTGATTTCGCAAATATTAGTGCCATTCCAAAGTAAGTTTGTATAGGAATCATTTTTGTGGACTACTGAAATGCAATCGTGTGTCTCCAAGGTGATGTGGAGAATCACCAAAGGTGCTGGAATTGTTGGGAGAAACACTTGAATCTGGCACCAGCATCATTCTCACCAGGTCAGCTTGGTCCCTTCAGAACCAGTGGGTCTCATTTTCAGGATCTAATGTAAGTGAAGAGTCTCTCCTCTGTTGTTTTTTGCTGGTTATTTTATTACCTGGGACACAAGGAACCTCACTCAAGTGTGGTGTCTTAATCCAAGGCTCTTGCGTGGGGTTTGACCATGTGTTTGTATGGACCAAGAAAGGGACCTCACAAAGCTTCTCTTTGCTCTCAGTGGGGAAAAAATATTTACTGCTGCCCCTTGGAGGGTAAAGCCTGGACTGAGATGCTTTGCTTCCTCACCTCTGTGTTGCAAGACAATATACATTTGTTTGGGTTTTTTTTCCCTCTGAAGATGCATTTTGTAAGCAGTGTTTAGAAAACGCTGCCCTGGACCACCTGAGCAGCTTGGGCAGTGAGCAGGTACCTGCAGAGCTGCCCGTGCAGCTGCGGGAGTCAGGGGTGGCAGAAAGTGCAATTAGTCAAACTGCGTATAGACTGTTAGTGACAGCAGAGTCTCGTGTTCTTGTCCTGATGCTCATGGATAATCATAGAAATTAATAGAGGAAAAAAGTTCAAAGTAGTCTGGTTACATATGCACACAGAGCTTTGAATTTACTTTTGAAAGAATTTTATTTTCAAGCACATATTCTTAAAATACTTATAAAAACCAAACCCACCAAACCCTTGGTAATTCCAGTAGGAAGCCACTGGCAGCACAGGGTGTCTGTCCAATCCCAGGCTCTACATTTTCTGCAGCTCAAAGAACATTGTTGCAGGACATGAATGCCGGTTCATCCGACAGGATAATTTAATTTCCTCGGCACCAGCGAGAGCTGGAGGCCAAGTGGAACAACAGGAACCTGCACACGTGAAATTACAGCCGTCCAGAACTAGGACACCTCTCCAGGCTGGCAGAGGAGGAGCCCACAGGACTGTTTGTGAGTGTTTGGACAGATCTGTATAGGACAATCAATTTACTGCAATAAATTGTTGTTTGGTTTTGGTTTTTTAAATGGAAATTAAATAAGCGTCATGAAGTGTAAATTAAGGAACTTCAAATGTGGCAGGTTTTTATCTTTTGTATGTCTGTGACTTGCAGCAAACCTCAGATGTCGTTTTGGATACAAATATTTTTACCTGCTTCTACCGTTTTTAAGAATGAACCTCAACATTCCTGTTTTGATATTTAAGCCATAATTGTAAAAATGATTTGAATTTATTTAAATAATAAATTTTATTAATAAAAGGTCTGTTTCTGTGATGGTTTGCCTAGGATCTGTGTGGGGCCACCTGTATTTGCAACAAATGTAGAAAAGAAAATGAGCATTAACTGCAGTGCATGGCAGGAAATATTATTTTCTACACATTGCTTGTGTGCATGTATTGCCCCTCCCTGTTTGTTGGGAGGGTTTTCTTGCTTTTGTTGTTGTTGTGGTGTATTTTTTTAAATCGGATTGATCTTTTCACACGCTGTAGGGGGGTGAGCATGCAGTCATGTTTAGGTAACCAAAAGGTACAGGGTGTAGAGGGTGAGAGGAACCAGAGATGGAGATAAGGTGGGGTGAGTAAAGAGCTGAGGATTCCGTTCAGGTGTTTTAGAGGTAGGATGTGGGGAAAAAAATAATAGGGTAGAAAAAAAACATCATTGCAAGAAGCTGGGACGGGGCATCCATGGGTGGCTGGAGAGCACCGGGTGGTGGGTGGATGCTGGAGATGCTTTTATCTCCTGTGCTTTCACTCGAGGGTCCCATGACACCTCCTGCTTCTGGCTGCACCCACCCGCGTGTCCGGGCACTGGGATGTGGGTGTTGAGTCCCAAATGCTGCCTGAGGATGTTATTTTATGTGAGAATTTGGAATGGGTTACTGCTCACCTGGAAAGATTTGGAGAAGGTGCTTGTGGAATGGTTGAAAACAGAACGAGTTCAGTCTTGTGTAAATGTTTGAAAATAAGGTTTACCTTTAATTTTTCTCATTCATTTTTTTCAAATGGATAAAATGAGAAAAACGTTCTTGTGTGCCACCTCATTCTTCCAGTGCATGAGCGCCACCATCCGCGTCTTTGTCAGCGTCAGTTTTTGTTGTCAGGACAATGCTGTCGTACCATTTTCCAGAGACAAACGTGTGCGTGTTGGATCTTCTGATCGCAAATTCATAGGACCTGCCTGGCTGCAGACCCCCCACGGCGCACGTGTCGGGGGTGACTGGCTGGATCCTACTGTATCCCGGTTCGTTCTGACTCCCATTTGTCAGCAATTTAATGTGCAGTTCACATTGTTCGAGGTGTGACTCTTGATTTTCAGTAAACCACTTGAGCTTGACCCAGTCCTTGCATGCATATGATTCACTTCGATCAAAAATCAGTGGCATCTTTGTGCAGATAGAAAGCCTGATGTTGGGGAGTCTAGTGCCTCTAAGATTTGCGTGTGACACCAAATGGTGCTTGACATGGAGTTTTCCTGGCGTTAGCAAGGAAAGGAGATTTTCCAGAAATGTGGAGAGCTGGGTCAGTTTCTGCATAATCAGGTTCCACTGGGAGAGGAAAGTTTTCATGTCGTAGTTCCTCACATAATACCTCAGCTCCTCCCGGCCGCGTTCCAGCTGTCCCAGCAGCTCGGTTAAAAGCGTCAGCTGGATTTCAGTCTGGTCTTTTGCCACCTTCCTCATCCTCTGGAACTGGCAGGGGTCCACCAGCTGCAAAATGTCAGTGCGATGCGTTACATGATTCTGGTCCCTCACGTTCACGTATTTGGGCTCGACCTCCAGGTAAAAGCAGCTCTTCTTCAGAAGCTCCACTTTGTTCTGGTGGTGCTGGAGGTGGTGAAAGCTCAGGTTGGAGTGCAGGAACTGCAGGACAACGTTCCTCTTTTCCAGGTAGCTGTCCCAGTCGGCAGTGCCCGGCTGCTCCGCGCTGCGCACGTTCTCCGAACTGCCTTCCACCTCGTTCAAAATCATAGCCATGATTCCAAAGCTCGGTTGCTGTGGGACAAAGCAGCAATAACATTGAGAACCGAGGGAAAAGCAGCTGTGAGAGGGTTTAGTCATGGCTGTGACTCTTCTCGCTTAATTAAAGATTAGCTTATAAATTTATAGATGGGGAAGAACTGTTAGACTAGATGGAGTGCCAGAGGAATTTTCCTTTGTAGCTGCATGGTTTCCAATGTTCTGTAGAGTCTACTTTCATATATTCCAATGAACTGGTCTCCTTCTACCCCCCTAGAGAGGTTCTACCTCGGCTTAATAGATTCACTGTCAGGAACTATTCTCTGATTTACTCTGCCAAAATTTCTCCCTATCTTATTATCTTCTGTTTAATTCTAATTAGATGCCTTTGTACTCCTGTAAGCAATTTCTTTCCATTCCTCTACACCTCCGGAGACCTGTATTTTTCTCTCTTTGCAATCTGCCAGGCTGTCGAGGTTTGAGACCCACCTTCTAAGCCAGTTCCTACTGCTCCATAATCACCGTGGTGTTTCAAATTAACGCTCTGGCTCCCAAGCGAGCGGGTGTGCAGGCAGCAGAGCCACGCGAAATGCTGCGTGCAGCCTCACAACAGCTTTCCAGCGTTTTTCCCTGCACCTCCGCCTTCAACAGCGGATTGACAGTTGTCACCGGACGTTTTCAGTGACACATTGCTGTCCCTTTCTTTGGTTTTACTTTACATCACCACCTCGCTCCACAATATCTACTTGCTTTCTTGTAGGGGAACGCTGTTAGTCTGTAAAGAATGTACAGTAGGAGAATGAAACACACGTAAAGCTCCTGTGAGCAGATCACGGTTCGCTGTTAAGAAGTTGTTTAGGTCGTGGTCCTGTGCAAAACTGTATCGGCTGAGCCAAGGTGGAAGGTGTTTATTGGGTTTTAGCTGAAGTACCTGTGGCGCACAAAGGTTTACGTATCAGAAACAGAAATTAGCTAAATAAATGCCTGTGTCCCTGTTGTGATACTGTCATGAGAACTCAGCTGAACACTGAGATGTGGCTTTCACGAGATGAGCACAATTGATTTGAAAAAGAAATAAATACAGAATTTGAAACCAGGATTTTGTGAGCCCAGTCAGATGGCGATAATACGATCCAGCAACAGGTAACTTTCCTCTTTCTATGTAATTTTCTGGTTATACTTACTTAAGTTCTTGTAGTATCTAACTGGGATGTTTTAATTCTCATACGTCTTGTAGAAGCTAGATGGTGATATCTAGTTGACAAAGCAATTTTCTTGGCTTAATTTTCCCTAAATATGTAACAGAACTAGTAATACTTCCCCGTAGGAATTTCAGGTGTTCATAAACCTCTCAGATATCTGGCCCCTTAGCTGCACTATGATTTATACTAATCTACTGATTCCCAGTGATTTTTTTTTCCAAGAGTTGTCAACTTAAAAAAACAAGCTGTATTTCCTCACCACTTTTTTTTCCCCCCCCACAAATCAACCCAGCCCAACACGGTGCCAGCTCCTGGCAGGGATGCAGCAGGGACGGCACATGCAGCAGGTGACACTACCCCGATTTGGGAGCCATTTGGCTCCCTGGAACCGTCTGTTTGCCCACAGACGGAGCTGTGATTGTGCTTGTTTTCCCTGGTTTTATACATATATTTTTTTTTTCTTGCCAGAAAGGGCTGCATTCCCAGCAGCATCGCTCCGTTCGCAGCCTGGCAGGTTGCAGTCATCCAAGCTGGGGGTTTGGAAGGGGACACCCGAGGGGAACCAGGGCCACCCCACATGGCTCAAACCCAGCCCCTCGCTCCAGAAAGGCCCCAACGAGTCACGACCCACCTTGTTGGCCGCGGGGAGCCCCAGCCCGGTCCAGCCCGGCTGTGCCCGCGGCCCCGCTGCCCGCAGCCACCGCGGTTGCCATGGTGACGCATTGTGGCATCTGCGGCCTGTGCCGGGGTGGGATGGGGACCGGGATGGGGACCGGGGGTCCCGGCTGCCCTCCCCACCGCCCAGGCCCGGGGACACACCAATAAACCCTTCAGAGGATGAGGCTCCAGCTCCTTGGGTGGAAGCAGGTGCTTTTGGGGAAGAGCAGCTGGAAAGCTGCCTGGCAGAAAAGGATCTGGGGGTGTTGGGCAACAGCATGTGTCCAGATGGCCAAAAAGGCAAAAAATGCCACCATCATCCTGGCTTGTAACAGAAATAAAGTGGCCAGCAGGACCAGGGCAGGGGCCATGTCCTGTACTGGGCACTGGGGAGGCCAAACCTCGAATCTTGGGGTCAGGTTTGGGCCCCTCACACCAAGGAAACCCTTGAGGTGCTGGAGCGAGTTGAGAGAAGGGAACGGAGCTGGTGAGGGGCTGGAGCACAAGGGTGATGGGAGCGGCTGAGGGAGCTGGGGGTTCAGCTGGAGAACAGGAGCTGAGGGGAGACCTTCTGATCTCTGACCTGCCTGAAAGGAGCTTAGAGCCAGGGGGGGTCGGGCTCTGCTCCCCAGGAACAAGCGCCAGGACCAGAGGAAATGGCCTCAAGTTGCACCGGGGAGGTTGAGGTTGGATCTTGGGAACAATTTCTTCCCCAAAGGGCTGTCGGGCATTGGAACAGGCTGCCCAGGGCAGTGGTGGAGTCACCATCCCTGGAGGGGTTGGACAGATGGAGATGAGGTTCTCAGGGACATGGGGCAGTGCCAGGGGTGGGAGAATGGTTGTACTCCATGATCTTGAGGGTCTCTTCCAATCAAAATGATTCTGTGATTCTACAGTTCTATGATTCTACGGTTCTGTGATTCTATGGTTCTATGATTCCATGGTCCCTCTCCCTGCAGTCAGTTTCCATCACCCAGCTAAGCCCCCAGCACCCACCGACTTCTCCCCCAAGTCCCTGCTGTTCCCCGTGATGATTTTTGCTTTGTGGTGGTTAATGGGGACATACCCCAATTGTCTATGGGACCGTAGGTTCCAAAATAATTTGTACCTTTTTCTCCGTAGATCTCAGTAATTCACTCCTCAGCTTCGCCCTCTGGTCCCTGAGGAACTGGGGTACCTTGGCGTTGACGACACCCACTGTCCCCGAGGGGAGATGGCTGCTTCCTTGGGGAGAGGAGCCGCTGTCTCCTCTGACAGCTTAATTAGTGGTGTGGGGTTTTATAGCTGACAGCAGGCCAGCACACAATGCCCAGCTGCTGCAATCACAGTGTGACACAGGGCTGGGGGCTTGGTGACATCGCTGGGCTGGGCGTCCTGCCCTCCCAGGTGTGACACGGCTGTTGTCCCCAGCCCAGGGCTGTGCCCGGGTTCCCATCATACGGAGGACACGGAGGAGAGCAGCAGAGGGGCCAAGGGGTCTGTGCTTCCCCCTTAACAAGCACATTTAATTTCACACCCATCTTGTCCCCTTGCTGCTGCGATGGAGCTGTGGGAGCTCTAACCTGGCAAAAAGGCCGTTTTCTGAGGTCTGTGGGGTTTGTGGTCATTGGAGAATCCAAAATATGGTTTCCAACACTTTGCTTCTCTGCGTGTGATGTTCCCATTGCTACTCTGCTGTTTCAGCTCCGCTCCACAGGGCTCGGCAGCGGCTCCGTGCTCTATGAGCCTCACTGAGCTGCTTTCCAGGGGGCTGGTTTAAGGCACTCTGTGTCTGAAGGTGCCTTCATATTCCCTACAATTAAATCTTTGGGTCAGGTCTTAGCCTTAATGCTGTCTTGTACGCTTTAGCTGGTGTGTCTCCGCTAAGCTTTTTTAATTGAATGATAGGCAAGAGCCCTGAGCTTCGGCTTGAACATCAAGGGAGGAGGCGATCTGTCATTTTAAGAAATCAATGCATCTTTGGGAGGCAGCCGGAGCTTACCGTTTCATTTCACAGCTGCCAAGAGATTAACTAGACAATTGTCAGGTGTGATTCTCTAACAGACAAGGAAGGTAACAAATATGAGTGAAAGAAGGTTGATAGCCTTGCTGGTGGGGGTGAGATCAGTATTTGGTAATAACACAAAGTTTCTGCAGGAAATGAATCTTCACACTCATGTCATGGATCCCGGTTCTGTCCTTAGGGCTGTGTGTGCTGGGAGCTGGACCTGTCCTTGCCCCTCGGTTGTGGTGCTTTGGGGTCTGAGGACACACGAATTGTCTCGTGTAGGTCCGGCCAACCTCATCTCATCCAGCCACGGCCTGTGCCAGGGAGGAGTTTAAAGCAGAGGTGAAGTCCTGGCTTTGGCAAGATTTGCTCCGCGTTTTGGTGGATTAGGATGCCACTTGAGCACCTTGAGTGCAGCATGATGTGCATTTGGAAGCAGGTTTGTTGCTGGAGTTGTGCAGAGACTTTTGCACTGAGCCTGCTTGTACTTCTCACTGTCACAAATGCTAACCTTCACCCCAAATTCAGCACGGAGGAGTGGAATCCCTTTGGCTGCCTTATCCAGAACAGCTGGCCAAGCTGCTCTCTTGATTTTAGGAATATGTGCATGAAGCTGCTGACAGTCTGCAGCTGAAATTTTACTGTTTTCTGTAGCTTTGCATCAGGCATCAGTTCAGCTGTAGGATTTTATGGCACTTTATGAATCTCTCTGAATTAATACCAACACAAATGTGTCTGAAGCATTCAAACACCACGTACCCCTCTGCCCACCAAGTGCCGAGCTGTCTCTGAGCAGAGCTGACAGCTGTTGTCTGCCACGTTTGTCATTCTGCCCTGTCCTCCTGCCCACAGCATCAAAATAAAGAACTTGTTAGTCCTGTCTTTGAGATCAAGACATAAGCAGACAATTGATTTTCCTCCCTCTTCTCATTAGTGAGCTCTGACACTTAATAAAACATATATTTCCACTCTCAGGGCAAGCAAAACACCCAGATAGTGCCTGTCAGAGAGAGCTGGGAGCGGGGATTCATCTTTATGGAAAATCAATAGCTGGAACAGAGAAATTGGCAGAACCCAAATTAAAAGTCGCTGGCAATTTCTATCTTAATATTTCATGTCTCCTGCATTTCTGAAACAGACATTTGCTGCAGAGGAAACCAGCACAGGAACAGGGAGGAGGATGGACCTTGTGCTTGGTTCTCCCTCGGCAGTTTCCAGGTGGGACCCAGTGTCGGGTTTGGGGCAGATTTTTGGGCAGTACCTGGTTTGAGGTGATCCCTGTCCTGGGGACAGGGGATTCAACACAAACCTTTCTGTAGAGGTCGTGTCACCGCGGCCGTTGATGGCAGCATCTCCAGATGTCACCAGCTCCTCCAGAGGTCCTGGCTGTGTCCCTACATCCCCAGAGGGTACCAGACCTCCTCCTGTGTCCCTGTCCCCTCGACAGCTGCTTCCAATCCCACCATCACACAGTTGTGACAGATTTGCTCCCCACTTGCTCCCCGTTTCACTGGTGCCTCATACACCTGAAATAAATGTTATGTTCCAGATATATCCCAGCTCTAAATCACTGCCACACAGCAGGGCACTCTCTTTGCTCATCGGGCTGTGATTCAGAAGGCTCATTTTCAGAAGGAAGAGGGATTTAAGTTTTCTAAGGAACGTGGGGGTTGGAAACTGCTCTCCTGGGATGCAAAAGCCCCAGCTGGACCAGGCTAGGAAGGAGTTAATTGTGTCCCCCGAGGCACCAATTAACTCCAGCTCATTACACCCTGGGAGGGAGCCCCATCAACCAGAGCTGCAGAGTTTGGGGCAGCTGTTTGCCTACAGCAGGCCAACAACTTTGTGGGCATTTATTTCTTGCCATTGAAGGCTCAGGAGACGTTTCTCTATGTTCCCAAACACAGGGCCCGGGATTGGGGCATTTCTGTGGCACACGGATGAACTGGGGCTCAGGTTTAAGGTAACGACCTGCTCGGGTTTGTAGAACAGGGGAAGTGAGCCCTGTGCTTTGTTTAGTGCCCCAGAAGGATTTTCAGAGTGGGAATGAGCATCTCTCACAGCACAGGGATGCTGCACATTCCCCAGCTAAACCAGGAGTGACCGCGGGGCTGGATCCGTGCGGAGGGAGAAGAGCTGGAGCTTAGAGCTGGCTCCTGGGCCAGGCTTTGCGGCTGCTCAAAGGATGCTGGTCCCGGGGGCTCATCCAGCCCTGGCGCTGGGGCTGCGGTGCTGCGTGCGGTGGGTGATCCGGGGGCTGCAGGGGGTCACTCCGGGAATGCTGGCTGCCCTCGCTCCGCGGCAGGACGGCGAGGCCGAAGTCGTGCCCGTGTCGGCTCATCCATCGCTGCCGCTTGCAGGCTGGTCCCAGGGGACGCGCAGGCTTTGGCAGCGCTAAGCGGGGGCGGAGGCAGATGCAATTCTGGAGAACAAGATTCCCTTGCAAAGTCTGAAAAAAAAAAAATTTAAAGTTCTTGGCTGAGAAGCTTGTTTAAAGATCTTACCTCTGACAGAGGAAATAAGGTCTTAATTCCTTCCCTTGCTGCTTGCCTCCCCAGAGGCGCAAAGACCATTAACTCTGCCACAAAATCAGCTGGAGAGGAGAAGTGGCTTTTGTTGGTGGAATTGAGACTGACCTGAGTGGCTCTGGGCGATGCTGCTGCCTCTGCCACTGCGGTCCCGGCTGTGGGGAGGGCAGGGGGTGTGGGGTGGGCTGAAAGGAGGCTGGAGCCAGGGGGGGTCGGGCTCTGCTCCCCGGGAACAAGCGACAGGACAAGAGGAAACGGCCTCAAGTTGCGCCAGGGGAGGTTGAGGTTGGATCTGGGGAGCAATTTCTTCCCCAAAGGGCTGTTGGGTGTTGGAACAGGCTGCCCAGGGCGGTGGTGGAGTCACCATCCCTGGAGGGGTTGGACAGACGGAGATGAGGTTCTCAGGGACATGGGGCAGTGCCAGGGCTGGGGGAACAGTTGGACTTGATCATCTTCAGGAGCTTTTCCAACCACGACGACTCTATGACTCTACAGTGTATGGCAGAGCACCGGGGCCGGGCCGTCCCTGTGCCGAGGACCCTCCGACTGTCCCGCAACCAAACGGGGACAGAGGATGAGGAGGTTCTAGGGAGGGCAGAACCCCCACTCGCCAGCGTTTGTACCCTCGCGTGTCACCGTCACCTCCATCCGCATGAGGAGTCTCGTCTGAGTCATCTCCCAGCTCGATGGAGTGTGTGGGCTTTGCCACAGCTTTAGCTGTTCATCCTCTGCTTTGCTGGAGCCTGACACAGGGTAGAATAGAGCTATTCATCAACGTGGCGATGAGGCAGATGGATGTCCCGTGTCAATAAACACGGTCTTGCTCTCCTCCTACCAGCTCAAGCAGCTGCTGCCTCTCAGGTCCAGCGGGGGCTGCATAAGTGGCTGCTGCTTGAGGAGCGAAAGAGCCCTTAAAAGAACTAAAGACTTGTAGTTTTGCACTGAATGACTTAGAGCTGTAGCTGTAAAATGCAGTGCCGGGGCCTCTGCGGAGAGGCGGCTCTTGGAAATGTTCCTGATGTGTGTGAAAGGAGGGCAAGGGGCAGCGGAGCTGGTGGCAGCAGCTCTGACACAAAACCCCTTGGGGTGAGGCTGGTGTGTGTTCAGCTGGGACCACGGTGGCCGTGCTGGCTGCTGGGGGTTCCCTTGCCTGTCCCACCCTGGCCGTGGCCTTTGCCACATGTCCCCTCCCGGTCCCCAGGGAGCAGCAGGGCAGGCAATGGCTCATGCTGGGGTACTTGTCAGCTCTCAAGTTATTGAAGCATCCTTGTAGAGCTCAGCAGCCCACTTTGCATATGAAATCGCAGGTCTCTAGAGAGCAAATCTGGAGTGAGACATTTCTCCTGGTGACTGACACCAACATCTCCCCGCTAATGATGTTAAAAGCTTTTCGGCTGTGCCGTGCGGTCACCTGCGCTTCTCAGCTCCTCACCCGCAGCGCGGCAGCACACGTGTGAGCCGACCCGGCTCCCACCCCGGCTCCTGTGGATTTTATCTTCGTCACGTTGGCAGGGGCCAAGCAAAGGAGAGTGATTGCAGATCACCCACGGCACACGCTACAGCTCCGGGCACGGACAAGCGTGTGATGCCACAAACCTGGAGGTCATCAAAATGATCCTTGTCACAGGTGGAGTGTAAAGCAGAGGGAGAAGAAGGAGCCTCCTGGGAGGTGCAGCAGCGTTTGCTGGCGGGTTTGGGGGTGACCGCGTGTGGGGGGACAGCGCTGTGTCCAGGGCAGCAGGATCATGCGGTGTCTCTCTCTGCAGGCGAGGAGGAAGCACGTGTCTCTGACAAACCTTTCCTCTGCTGCGTCACCTCCTGTCCCTCCTCTGGCGGGACGCCAGTGATCTGCACCCAGATAGGGCGGTGGGACCCCCCCTTGCTCCCCCGGCCTGCAGCAATGGTGCAAGCATCAGCCAGTGACCGCACCGCGGCAGCAGCGTGGCACAGCCGCCCTCGGCAGCTGCACTTGTCACCGGGACGAGGACATTCTTGGGGCTTGTCCTGCACCTGCTACTAGTGCGACCAGAGCCAACCTGGCCCCTTCCCCGCAGGTAGGATGCTCTGGGCAGGACTGGGGGTGTTTGAGCACCCGGGGTTGCTCTTGCAGTGGGGGCTGCGCAGTCAGTGCCCCCCAGCCCCGAGACAACCCAGCTGAAATGCAGCTCGGCCCCCCTCAGCTTGCTGGCTGGTGAGCAGGGCAGCTCTGGCCCCTCGGCATCGCTCCGGCTGGGGACAACCAGCCCCACTGAGCCGAAAACATCCCATTTGGGTCCCTGTCAGCAGCGATTAGGGCACACAATGCTGACGGCCACATGGCCGGTGGTGCTGGGGCTGCCGGGGGAGCACTGGCCACCCAGCACTGCGGCTGCCCTGGGTCACCCGAGGCTGCGGGGCCGTTACACAAGGGCTGGCGAGCGGCTGCATGGCCCCACATGCTGGGGCACTGTGTGTCCCTTGCTGGCTTGGTGGCCCCGAGTTGCTCGACGCCTGGGAAATCACTGACTGCCGTTACTTGCGCAAAGGAAAACGTCTCATTGCTGCAGGATGTGGCTCAGCCAGCGTGGATGTCACCGTGGCCCTGGGGTCCCAACTGGAAATGGGGCTACAGGGGCTCCCAGCTGCTGCGACCGGTTTGGTTTTGGTTTGTGCGTCTGGGATTTGGGGTAGACGATCTGTGCAGAGGGAGAAAATATTTGCAGCTACTAAAGCAGCAATTCTGCAGGGATTTCTCCTGGCTGGGTGTGCAACCACCTCTGGAGCGGGTGGGCAAGGGGCTGCTCGTCCTCTGGCTCCCAAATGGGGACAGGAGGTGTTTCTGCAGGCAGCATGTGGGCAGGGGCTGAGCTTGCTGTCCCGCTCATTGCCAGGGCCTGCTGGGCATCTGCAGGGAGAATGGGGCTAATCCTAATGCAGGGCAAGGATAAATTGCTGCAGGTGTGGGCCAGGGAGCCATGTTTGGTTGGCATTGCCCACTGTGCCTTGGTTTAGTGCCCCAAGTCCCTGGGGTCAGCCTGGGCTTAGCCAGACCTGTCCCCTGGGATGGAGCGGGTACCACTTTAGGGACTGGGATCACCCACCACTGCTCAGGGACTCCCATTCCTTACAAACCCACCACCAGGACAAACGCACAAAGCTTGTGTTTCAAGTTGTGTGTGGCTTTTCAACCCCATCAAATAGCTTTATTCACACAAACATATCTTAATTTACAAAGCCTCTGCCACTCATACACATCAGGGTATCCACAGTGTTCAAAGAACTTAAATAGAATGTCTCATACCAACCCAAGTAAACCAAGTACAAAAAATATTTATATAAAGTTGTTCACACATAGGTCCTAGATTACCAGCTTCTGTGCAAAAACAAACAAAAAAACCCCCAAAAAAACAATACAGGTTCATTTACTAATGTAATTACCTTAGTTTGGAGTGTGGGTTTAAGCCTGATCTCTGGTTCGCAGGGGCTGCAGGGAGCCCAGAGGGGTGCTGGGCCAGGGGGTCCCCATCCCAGGGCTCACCCAGCGCCGTCGGGGTCCTCACACCCCCCTGGTGCTGCAGGGAAGCGGCTCTGAAAGCTGCCCAGGGTGGGGACACCAAACACCCCCTTGGGCCCCTGCGACCTCTTCCCCCAGTCTGGACTTCACTTGGGCAGAGAAACGGGATTTGTCCCAGCGCAGCTGGTGAGAGCAGCTCCCTGCACCTTCCAGCTGCGCCCACCGCCCCAACACCCTGATGTCTGAAATGCTTTTGGGTGCAGGATGTGCCCAGCTGAGTGGCAGAGGAGCCGCCAGCACCACTGTCCCCGCCGCTGGCGATGGCTCCAGGAGCACGAGCATCCCCACATCCCGGGCCGAGGGAGCCGGGGGCTCCGCTGCCCCGACACTGCCCCTGGGAGCCGGGGGCTGCAGGAGCCTGGTGAAGCGCCCAGCCGGCTCCTGTGGCACAGCCAGGGTGCCAAAGGGGACCGGGACCCCCAGGCAGTGCGGTGTGAGGCTGGGGCAGCGCAGGCCGGGGAAGGGAGGAGGAAAGCAGCAGCATGATTCCCTGCTCTCCTGACCTGCAGAAAGCACAGGGAAATGTGTCCCAGCTTGTGCCCTGAAGCAGCTGCCCCGTGACGCTCAGCAGGCTTAAACCCAGACTCGGTACTGCATACGGAGGAGACGGACAACACACGCAATGGAGGATTTCCACGACCATGGTAATGCTTGTTTTAAGTCTTATTGCTCCGAAAAGGCTCTGGGAGCCTCTGATATGTGAAGGAGCTGGGTCCTGAGGAGCAGAGGAAGACCACAGGGGTAACTCGGGTCTGTCACTAGCACCGCTGAACCTCACACACAGCAGCAAGGGGACCTGGGGGAGCTCATCGAACCCCTCTGTGCAGGAGCCACCACTGCTCTCTCCTCCCCAGAGCTGGTGGAGTGGGCCCTGCTGCAGCCTGGTGCAGGTAACACAGTTCCCAACCGTCCTGAGGCTTGGCTTGTTCCCCCACCCACCCTACATCCCGCTTGTAAACAGCATAGGCAGAAGTAAACAGTTTCATACAATCACTCCCCTGGCAGGGGGCCCTGGGGAGCAGCAGGGTTTCAGGAGGGGGTGCTTGGCTCCCCCCACACTGACCAGGACCCCCCCAGCCCCTGGATGCTCAGTTTTGCTGTAGCCAGAAGAGACAGAGCCAGCCTGGCCTTAGGCTGGGCACTGGCTGCAGGCTTGGTGCTGCTTTCCTAAGCTTGAGTTTTCCCAGCAGCGCATCCCAAAGCCACAAACATCAACAGTAGCAGAAGTTCAGCCTGCAGGAGCTGGACAGGGGACACGCGACAGACCCAGCTGGGAAGAGAAACCCAAACATCCCTCATCCTGCAGCACAGGCAGGTTTGAGCTGTTCCCACCTTGTTCGAGAGGGAGAACTGGTCTGGGCCAAAGTAACAGGGAAGAGAGATGTGAGGGGCTGTAAACACAAGGCGGGTTCCTGTATAGTCCAGGGCGTCGAGCACAAACAGCAGCAAAATGATCAGGGAGAAATGCTCTGAAAAGGACAAACTACTGAGGGGACCATCCATGTTGGCCACAGGCTGGCAGCCCCGTGTCTCGTCCTTGGAAGTATTTGCTAAATCCTAAGTAAGGCACTACGGTCTACCTCACTAACGCCAAGCTGGTTCAAAAACACACCTGCAATGCAAAAGCTGAGCTGGAGACATGTGGTTTGAGGGTGGCCTGAGCCAGCAATGGAGCAAGGGGGTGACCAGGCTGGCTCCTGTCCCTGGGGAGCAGGGTCTGGGAGCCAGCTGGGGGCAATGGTCCCACCTTCCATCCCCACGTCCTGCCTTCCAGGCTTTTCTCCACACATGGAAACCTAAGAAGCTCCCTTCTCCTGGGGTATAACACCGGTGGGGGGCCCTTCCAGTGGGAAAAGCCACGTGAGCTGGGACGGTAAATCCCTCGTACCACACGCGTTCAGGCCAGGGTTGGGTTCTGACAGCTCTAACAGGAGTGAAGGCTCTGTCGGGTGGAGGAGAAACCCGCCCGCAGCTCCTCAGCACAGCTGCCGCAGGGATCTGCTGCCAATTAGAGACAAACAAGAGCAGACCAAGTGCTGATCAAAGCCCCAAGAGCACTCTGTGGCCAGGGCACCCGCTAACCAACCCCAAAACTGCCCAGACCCCAGCAGCCAGCAGGAGGGAGTCTGTACAGTTGTGGTCCGGCTGCAGCCACAGCAGCATCCCCAGAAACAAAGGGAAGAGCAGCATGGGAACTGGGGCTTGGCACAGAATTTGTGCTGTCCAAACCTTCACAAGTCACAGACTCATGGTGCGCAGCCTCCTGGCACCATCCTCCTAAGAGGGACCCAGCCTTCCTGCAGCAACAGCCCCAGCTTTGTGTCCTGGAATAGATGGAAAAGGAAAAAGAAACCCCTCCCTCCTTTCCCTGCCTTAGCCCACCTGAGTTTACGGCACTTGCAGTTATTCCTGTGAGCTCCAAGTCCATGGAAGAGATACAAGAATGTCCTGCCAGTTCAGGGACCTTCCAGGGCTGACAAAGGGAAAGCTGCAGCCACACACAGATGTGGGAATATCCCCACAGTCACGGACGAAGGTTCAAGGGGACCCCTCCTGCCGTGAGGCAGTTGGGGAGCAACGCTGCTCCCCAAACCACTGTGGGGGGTTTAGTGTGGTGAGGAACGTTTCAGGTGGTTCAGAACTGGCAGGGCGGAGGAGAGGTGGTGCTGTACATCGCATTTACAGAGAGCAAAGCCTAAAGACCATCAACATAGGGTCAGCCCCAGAATATTAGTGTTGCTCTAAATATAGGCAAGGAAATCGAGTATTAGCTGCTCAGCCTGAGGTTCCAATCTCCTTACCTGAGCTGCACTGTGTTGTCACCAAACCCAAACAGCAGCATTGCCTTTTGCTTCCCGGAGACAGTTACCTAGCAAGGAAAAGTGTTTCACCGAGGCCAGAACCCAGCCCGTGAGCCATTTAGGCCAAACCTCCTGCTCTCCCAAGTGTTGTTCCTAAGGACTGAACGTTAAACAGGACAGCGCAGTGAACTGCTTTCTGTTTCTCTTGGATGCAGATGATTCACCTGAAAACGTACCTACAGGCTCCTCGTTGTTCTCGGTATAGAAAGACCATAACAAACGTCACTGGTGAAATCCAGCTGGGGAGGAGGAAGGTTCACCCGCCGCGGCAGCAGACCTGCCTCACCAAATGCCTTTCCAGCCTGTTTCTGCTACTCTGTTCTAATTAACGCCAACTGCTCACGGCCTGGGCAGCATCTCCCTGTTCAGAAGCTGCCTGGCTATGAAATTACTCATCTGCTTGCAACACGTGGTCCGAGAGAATCACTTTTCCTAGAGCAAAGCACTCCCACTGCAAACCCAGCAATCGCTCTGCTCCCGTTTCCCCGAGCCAAAAGCAAGAGCTTTAAACCCAAAGCTGTGCCCAGCCAGAGTCTGCGCTGGTGCCTGGCAGCAAACCTCGTTGCTGGCTGTGATTCCCACCTCCTGATGGAACCAGGTCTTCTCTAGAAACATCTCCCGAGTCAAACGGTCACACAGGAGACATGGGGAGGGCTGGGCAGGGGCAGATTTGCTCTCTGGATCTTGTTTAAAATAGTCTCATGAGCACAAGAGCTGCCAGCCTGTGCTCTTCTACAGGCTCCTGCAGCCCCCCCTGAACCCCAGAACACTTCCTCCCAACAAAACAAAGTAACACCCAAAGATTTCACATTGCCAGAGATCCTGCAGACCAAGGATCTTCTATATTATCGTCTTCGACCTCTCTCGTTGCACATAAATAATGGAGATTGTGGGTCCCTGGTAAATAAACCTGCAAGAAAAACAAGAAAGGAAAAACAGAGGTCAGGTGTGCCCATGATTTTGTCCCAGTTACTACACTGTCACAATGTCCTGCCAGCCCTCCCGCTGCCACCCAAGCCCAACCATGGGCAAAGCGAGCGGGATTGCTGGTCCAGTGCTCATTGCACCTCTGCCTTGTGTTCCCAAAGCTTGATTAAAGCAGTATTTGAGGGGCTGGGAGAACTCGGGATGAGCCCACAGGGCCCCACACCAGGACTGCAAACAACTGCAAAGGTAACAGGGTTGGTGCTGGAGGCACTTGGCTGCTGGATGGAAAAGCTGGAGGAGAAGGAGCCCAACTCCCACAGCCTTCCCAGTGCTCCCAGTTACCTCAAGACAGGCATTGCCACATCCCTATTTCACAGTGCTTTATCCTGACCAGGTTTACAGCCATTTATTTGCCAGGAGTGATTCACACAGCCCCGCATTGCCACGGTTGGCACGCAGCCAGCCCGGGGCTGGTGACACAGCCCTGTCCCACGGGACCCCCGCGGTGACAGCCCGGCTGGACCAAGGATGAGCATTCCCGCAGCAGAGCCCGGCCTTGAGGCTCCACGTGCCGCACTGGCGAGTGCCGGTGGCCGGTCCTGCACCAGAGAGGTGGCATAAGCCAGGACACTGGGGACACCCTGCACCGCTCGCCCTGCGTGTCAGCAGCAGCTCAGGCTTCTCACCTACCTCTTGCAGAGCCACCTAAAACCCATTTCAGCACAGATGAAAGCAGAGCAGGATAGGTTTGCAGAGCAGGATGGGTTTGCAGAGCAGTTACATGGAGAAAAAAAAAAAATGGGGGCTGGATTTAGCTCCTCCCCTCAGCAGGGACAGGTCCTGTCCCACTGGGAACACACGAGACACTGAGTGACAGCGATGGAGCAGCAGGAGAGACCGGCTGAAGGAAAACTGCCTTGCCCAGCACATTACTCAAATCCCTCAGCCCGAGGAAATCTCAAAGAAATCCGTGCCCGAGGAACACATTTCTAAAGGAAGAAGATGCCTCTGCTGCTGGGGGCAGCAGCCAGGGCCATGGGCACGCTGCTTTGCAGGAGAGGGGAACCCAGAGATGCCTCCTTTGCCCATTGGAAAAAGCCTCTGTTTGAGAAAAGGCTTGTGAGAGGCACCCAAACATCAGGTCAGGGGCAATCGCGCGAGGAATTTTCTGGAAGATTCCTCCTGTGGCGCAGCTTCATTAGCAAGTAGGGCAGTGATTCCGTGTGCGCTTCCCTGGAGTAGGAACATTTTCAGGGAAGAGTGTTTGCTTGAGCAGCCCCGAGCTCGCAGCTCTGAGACCGCAGAGCTCACCCCACTGACGCAGGCTTGTTTGAGAGCTTTTAATCCCTCCACTGATGCCACTTTTAGTTTTAATCAGCTCGAATGTTCGCTCGGCATCAGCAGGATGTGAACCAGCAGCCCATGGAGTCCTCAGCCGGGGAAGATGACACTCACGCGTGGGTCATGGCAAATGGGGGTGGCGATGTGCTCTGTGTGGTGGCAGAGGGAGGGAGACAACCCAGCACCTTCTCGTGTTCATCCCATCATCTGCCCCTCCATGGGAGCACAGGGTACAGGCGACGGAGCTGAGAACCCCTGATATATCCTAAATTCTTCCCTGTGCTCTGCACATCTATTTGTGACGTGCTCCTTGGGAGCTCCCTGAAATCCAAGCGCAGCAGCCCCCACCAGGAGGGACAGCAGGGCAACGGTGAGCAAATAAAACCACGAACGCATCTGGCCAGAGGTGACGTGACCCAGCACATCCTCAGGGCCCGCCAGGCAGAACCACGGCTGCCCACAAAGATGTCACCACTCCACGGGGTGACCCTGCAATGCTGCCCCTGCTGCTGCAGCCAAGGAGAGGAACCGACCTTGCTCTTACTGTCCCACAGCTCCTTTTGACCGCACCGAGATTCACAAACCACACTGAAACCAGCCTGCAGCCAAAATTAACACGATTTCAGAAACGAAACCACCATCCCTTTCCTTGACTTGCTCAGCTGATCCTGTCCAGTGGGTCTGGGGCACTTTTACCCCCCAGGAGTCGGGTGATGCAAAGGGCCAGGCCCCAACTCGATGTCAGAGCCCTGCTTGCATGCAGGCGGCACAGACACCGCTGACCGCCCGGTCCTGCCCTCTGGCTCCCCGATCCCATGGGGCAGCAGTCTCGGAGCCCTGGGCACAGCACCAGGGAGCTCTGGCCGGGGACAGACTGAGCAGACGAGCTTGTTCAGCATCAGCTCCAGTCATGGTTTGACAACACCAAGGGGAGAACAACGCAAACAGCTACTTTCAGCTGAAACGGGAATGATCAAAAGCAGCGCCAGAGGAGAAGGGGTGCTGGAGTAAACCAGGCGAGAAGGCTGCAGGTGTGTGCAGCAGCCATAGCAGAACTGAAGGCAAAGCTGCTGGGACACGAAGAAAAATTGGCAGATGTCTGTGGCAGAGTGAAGAGTAAGCAAAAATCTGATTTTTGGGTCAGGGAGGGTTACAGTTTTCCAGGTTACGACACAAACCAAGGCTGAGTAGGGTCTGGAGCTGTCCTGGGGAACCTACAGCATGACCCAGCAGCCTTACAAACCACACACCCATGCCACAATTCAGCTGGAAGAGATTACTCGAGTTTCTCAGTCAACTTAAATTACCTGAGAGCAGAATTCAGGTCTTGCTCTAAATCCCACTTTAAGCTTCTCAAGCCCGTTTCCGATTTTAGATTTGCATTTAATAACAGCCAGAGGTAGCCTGATTTGAATGCAATAAATACACAATGCACTAGAAAAACCCTACAGGAAAGCACACCAACGGTTGCCCCACAAATACGCCAGAGGAACGTTCCCTGCAGCACAACATTCCCAGTTCGCAGTGAACATACGGCTCAGTGGCCACGCTACGTATGCTGGCTCATGTTGTGTAAGTGCGTCCATCCCTGCTCAGCTGTGTCAGGGACAGAGTGATCGGTGCAGACTCACAGCTGCTCTGGCTACGTTTGGGGGGGTTTGCAGGAGGCAGCTGGGTTTTAAACAAACAGCCACAGGGCAGGACTGTCCCCTTGCTGTTTGTTATCCCTGCATGTACAATTCTGCAGATATGCGCAGGATGAATTTTCCCCGGAGGGCACGGGCTGGTTGTGTAACTCAGCAGCAGCAGCGTGTCAGCACAGAGCAATGGCAGATGGCAACAGCAAACCCCGACCCGACCCTCCGCCACGCAGCGCCCGAGCTGCCCCGCGCCCGGCCCTGGGGCGTGAGGTGGGGTGTCCTGCTGCGGGGGACCTTGTCATACCCAGCTGAAGGGCTCACATTTCTGCACATTCACCCTCCCAGCCTAATCCCCAGCCCACACTTGCACTGGGACCAGTACTGAGCCCCAGCCCCGGGCAGAAGCCGTCGCATCGATTACTTGCACTGGAGATCTTAAGGGTGTTAAATATTTTGTGCCGGGGTGGGGATGGTTTGTGAACCAGTTTGGACAAACCAGCAGTGACAGAACTAGATCGACTCAACGGGCCTTTTCATTTCTCGACTTCCTTTTCTCTGCGCTCAGCACAAAACTCACCTGGGATGGGCAGCACATCGCTTTACGTAAGCTCAGTAACCCTCAGGTGGGCAGTGAGGAGGGTTTTTTTTTTTTAGCAAAACCTGCCAAAATGTCTCCACCTTCCCCACCACCATGCTGCTGGAGGCTCGCTCTCTCTCATTCTATGATTTATGATCCCCAAAGCTGATGTCCAAGGGTGCTCATGGGTCTCTCTGCCCTGCACCAGCCTGTCTCAGCTCCACTGGACCTCTGGGCAGCAGTGGGACGTGCAGCTGCTAATTCTGTTTCCCGCCTCTCCTTTATTTTTGCAGTGGAATAGGCGGGGGGGAAAAAAAACTCAGAAGCAGTGCTCTGATGAGTCACTATCGAAATTGCTCTGGGAACATGAAAGACTCCTTTGTGTCACTACAAAGTGCATTATCGAGTTGGTACAGCGGACAGAATAATACAAAAACTGCCGATCACTTACCCAGCTGCAAAGCACAGCAGTGCCCTGCCCTGAATTTAAGCAGCACATGTAACTTGGTCCATTCTGGTTTCAAGCTCAAAGGCATCGGGTCGATCCTGCGGGTTAGCAGCCAACATGTCTTTCAGGAGCTGCTTGACCCCCTCAGACATGGAAGTCCTGCGTTTCTGAGGGATGTGCAGCTCCATCTTTGGGTTTTCTAGCAGCGCTTCCCCAACGGGCACAATCTCGGTCCCCTGCTTGATGTAGGTCCCCAGCAGCTCCTTCTTGGTCTCGGCGTCGATGAATGTGATCCTCTCGATCATGGCCCAGATGATGATGCCCAGGGCAAAGATGTCAGCCTTGGCAGTGTAGTGTCCTTCCCAGACCTCGGGTGCCATGTAGAAATCGGAGCCGCATGCCGAAGACAGCCAGTACTTGTTCACATTCACATTTCTGTTCTCGTGCCCGCCCTCCTTGCCCCGAGCGGTCAGGCCAGCGCAGACCTTACTGAGCCCGAAGTCAGCCACCTTGAGAACAGGGGTACCCGACTTCTCGGTGATGAGGATATTGTCCGGTTTCAGGTCGCGGTGCACGATGTGGTTCTTGTGCAGGAAGGCGATGGCGCTGGTCAGCTGCAGCATGAAGCTTGTGTTGGTGGCGGGGTCAGGTCTCCGGGACAGCACGTACTGGTTGAGGTCTCCCCCTTCGCAGAACTCCATGACGAACCAGAGGTAACACGGCTCCTCTGCATAGCCCAGGATCCTCTCGCCTAACCAAAAGGGACACAAGCAAAAGAGGGTTTTTCAGACATATTATAAAATGTACAAGCTACCTGAGGGCAGGCAAGGAACGGGTCTGGTTTATGCAGATAGGAAAGGCGTTGGGAACATGACTGGGACCTATTGCATAGCAAGGTATGAGAAGTGATGCTGGCGCTGTTGTGGCTCCAAGAGCTTTAGGATCCCATTGGGTGCCACACGCCAGCCCCACATTTCTAAGCCCAGGGCTGGCAGCCAGCTCAGGGACCTGTCCCCAAAGCGCAGACGTGCCAGTGAGACCGGGCTTGTGTCTCCTCGGGCGCTTGCAGGGAACCTGGAAGCAGAGGGTTATTTTCCTGCACTACCGTTAGGCAATTCTCACCGGGCTCTGAAAGCCAAAGCAGCAGCCACTAACAGCACAATTAGCAGTGAGTCTGCAGGAAAAAATAAATCAGTTCCGTGTGAACGGCAGCTCTCCCACCTGAGGTCTGCCACAGGAGGCAAAGGCTGCCTTCTATTATACGTTACACTTTACTGGTACAACTGCAAGTGGGGAGTAAATCACACCCCGCAAGGCTGGGCCAGCACAGCCTGGCTAAGAGCAGTCACATGAAAGCCTTGCAGCTCTTCTCAGACTCAAATTTGTGCATTTAAGCATTGTGTTTGTGCTAGGGGAGCTCTGCCACTTCGTACAGCTCCATTGAGTGCCAACAAGTCTTTAAGGAGAGGAAACCAGAGGCCTGAATAGCAAACAACGTTTAAAAGCAACCTCAGCCATGCTTACAAACATAACTACGGCCTCACTCATTTGTGCTGCTACTCAGTATTATTGCCCCAAGTTTCTCCCTTCACCAGACGTCTCATTGAGCTCTTCCAGCTCAGAACATCTCAGGTCCGTTTCATTGCATCTCAGATTCACCCTACGTCCCCCTGCCAAAACAAACCACTCTCTTGTGTCTAGTTTATGTGCAACAGCATCACATCAGCCAACAGAATCAGCCAACGCCAGGGTGCAAATCCCATTGCCAGACCCCACATCACTTGCACAGGGCACCCAGGTGATGGGCAGAACCTGCACACACAACCAGGGCATCACTTTGCTCTAGGAATTAGGTGGTTTTTATCCTTAAGCACTATAAGGGAGAAGCTGAAGGACACCACTCACCTCTGCCATAGTTAACAAGTCACACAGACGAACTTGAGTGTTTTGAAAGCAGCTAAATAACTCCACCCATTTGACAAAGTTGGGTTTTGTTTTAGCAAAGCCCTGGAGAGCATATGGGAAAGCAAATTTCCAGCAGCAGGTAAAGCCAAGGACGACCTGGGACACCAAGGCCTGGGCTGCGTGGCGCCCGCAATGGTCAGCGATTGGTGTGGGTGGGAATATCGGTTATTTGGACAAACAGTCTGTAGCCATGGCTACTGCTATGGAAATGGAAGTCTGGACAACAGAAGGATTTGGCTGCACCTCCCTGCCCTGGGCAGAAGAGGAAGGTCAGGGCTGGGGGATGGGAGGGACGTGGGGCACTGGGTGCAGGTTGAGGGGCTGAATGAGACCCCAAGGTGCTGGAGGGGGCTCAGTACACAAGCCCAAGGGCCAGTGGGGAGCAGCACGGGACACTTTGGCTCTGGAGACCAAAACACCTACCAGGAAAAGCAGCTTCTCACCCTTTGGTGAGACTGGCATGACGGCATGGAAACAACAGCAGAGGCTGCTCCTCCCTGGAGCAGAGACCTCGGCACGGCCAGGACCCCCAGCTGCCACCAGCCCGGGTTTGCTGAACCCCAGGAATGTCACATCAGGGAACAGGGTTTTGCTTCCCTGTCCCCTCAGAACCCCTGTAGCCCCAACATGGAGAGCAGGAGGGTTTGGCTCTTCTCAGTCAGGAACCGTGACAGAGAGCGTGTCACAGCCCCAAGCGTGTCACACATGGCCAGGAGCACAAGGTGGGATGGTGACAGCAGGGATGAGCCAACAGCCCCTTCCCGCAGGGACCTGGCTCAAACAGCGGCTCACCAGCAGCAGGGACCTGCTGGCTCCAACAAGCCAAGGACTCCTTTTTAGCATAACAAGGGCTCTGGTTTAAAACTTGGCCCCTGGAGCTCGGCAGGCGTGGGGGGGACAGCGCTGACCCGGCAGCACCATGCGCTTCGCTCCGGGTGGAGCTGCTGGGAGAGGCTTAAGCCAAGAGTAATATTTCCTCATTTTCTTCCTATAATCTGAAAAGTGGTTTAGTTGTTAAATCATCTTCCTGCCTTCAAAACAAACAGCTTTAAGCATAAAGAGCTGGCAAAGCCGCTTCCTAAAGATGAGATGTTTGCAAACTGAAGTCAAGCAGCCCAGAGCTGAAGAGATGCAGACGACAGGCCAGACCCGCTCTCCATCACGGAGCATCCCTGCCCTGGCACAGGACGCTCACACTAACCCCTCCATCCCCGCAGCAGCCCTGCCACAGCGTGTCCTGGGAGCTCGTTAACAACTTGCTGATTTGTTTAGCATTACAGGGAAAAAAAATCTAATGACAGCAGAAACAGCATCCCACTGCTGCTGTAACCTTCGACTCCCTTGGCGCAAAGCGCAGACGAGAGTCAGCACATGCAGCCGAGGCACTGGGACTGACGGTAACATGTGGGCAATGCCAGGGCAGCCCACGAGTGAGGCTGGTGGCAAGTTGGTGGCCTCACGAGTGGCTCACTGGGAAGCAACACCTTATGCCTGTTCACTTACCAAGGCAGCTCTGTCCCTGCTGTGGGCCAGGAACAAGAGGCTGTGCACAAGCCCTGAAGATGTGCATGTGTCAGGCCTCAGTGCTGGGCTTCCAGCTTCTTTTTCACACTCTGCCTTTAAATTTATTATAATATGCCAAATCTCATAAAAATGATGAAGGCTCAGGCTCCGCACTGTAGCTGAGACCCGACATGACCTGCTATCCCGACAGTTGTGCTCCCGATTCAGAAAGTCCCCGATTAATCCCCCGCCACGCACTGGCACGGCATCTGTGCCGGCCCGTAAATAGCCCGGCTGCGGTCGTGCAGAATGGCACGGCAGCGCAGCGACGTGCCAGCCACTGCGGTGCAGCAGCTCCACGCACACAGCGGGCAGGGACGGAGAGCAAGCAGGCCTGGGAGGCTCACCTCGCCCAGGCTTTTGTTCGGAAAAGATTTATCGGTGCCGTATCGGACCCAAAGCCTGGGGAGACAGCGAGTGCAGCTCCTGCTGAGCCTGGGAGCAGCAGACAGTGTAGTGCAGAGGGGAGAAGGAACACGCTGTATTTTGGGAAGCGAAACTGCTGCTCTGCCGTCTTGGGATGCACAGCCCTCCCCATGGCAGGGACGTTGTGGGGTTCTCTCCCTCCCTAGAGATGGGAAACACCTATAGCTACCCAAGAGCTGTCCCCAAGCCACGCCAGCTCCTCTCAGGGTGCACGTGGCAAAGCAGGGGCAGGAAACCCCCAAACCTGCCAGAAGGAGCTTGACTTGCTCCAGCTGGACCCAGCAAAGGGAAAAGCCGGCTCCTGTCCCGGGGAGCCGCGCCAGCAAGGGCACGTAAAGGAGGTGCCCAGGCCATATAGAAAATAGGACAGTGCCCTCCAGGGTGGTTGTGCTGGAGTGTGAAGGGATCGGGGCTGCATAGGGCAGAGGGGGCAAGTTGGACGCATCCCCCTGGAGCATGGAGGGGACAGGCAAGGTAGGGATGGTATGAGAGACAGAGGCTTGCCCTGAGGGTGGGTCTCAGTGGCTCTGCATAAAGTCTGTGCCTGGCACAGGGTTTGGAGGCTGCTGAACTCCCCAGGGAGTGTACGGGAGCCCTGACACACAAGTTTGGGGAAGGGGGGGCTGGGGTGAGCTGGCTCTGGCTATGACAGGCTGGGGGGCACAGAGGCATCGAGGACACAGGGCTCTGGTATTTTTCCACATCTTCATATTGGCAGAGCTGGACCTGACAAGCGGCCAAGGGAGCAGAGGGAGGGAGGGAGGGAGCATTTCGGAGATGTCACTATCACAGTTATCAGCTCTGGCAGGAGAAGGTGACCCCTGACAGCCCCGTGATGCTGCTGAGGGACCCCAGGGGAAAATGGGGTGGCAGCTTCCAGGGCTGCCCACACTTGGGAGTGGAACGGGACAGGAGAGGACAGAGAACGGTCCCAAAGCTGCAAGAGCTTGAGGGAGCGGGAAAGGCAGGCTTCTGGGGCTCAGATGAGACAGGACTGGGGCAGAGAGGGGGAGATATCCCCTCAGTGTGACTGGGGTGGAGATGTGTGAAGGTCCCCAAGGGACACACATGGGCTGTGGGGCAGGTCAGGGTGGCGCAGGGAGCCCCAGGACGGGGTGTAACAGAGGAGGTAACGCTGGCAGGGGACACAGGGAAGGGCAGCACACAGGGATGTTCCCCAGGGCTGCATCCGAGCCTGGACATGACAATGGGGTCCCTCAGGAGAAGGGACATGGGGCTGGGGTGCTGCAGAGGTGCAGGGCACAGAGGGACGCCACGGGAAGGGCATTGGGCTGCAACACACAGGGTGGGAGCTCAGGGAAGGACATCCCTGGGAACAGCACACAGGGGATGGGGAGCGAGCAGAGGGGACACCCAGGCAGAGCCCAAGGGGACAGCACAGGGCAGGGCCCAAGGCAAGTGACACTTGACAGAGGTCCCAGAGGGTGCTGGGGGCAGCAGACGGATCCTGGGGGGCCCTGCAGGGACAGGACCGAGGTGGGTGGTGGCAGCACCCCTGGGGCAGGTACTGCTGCGGTGTGGAGGGACCCCAAGAGTGACAGAGGAGACTGGGACAACCAGGGGTGCAGTGGGGGGATCCTGGGGGTGGCTGTACTGTCAAAGTGGTGAGTTAAGGTGGAGGGAAGGGTGGGGGGTGAGCTTTTCGGTGGTTGTCTGAGGGCAGGGGATGCCCAGGGGGAATTTGAGCAACGGGGCAATGCTGGGGGGCAGAGGGGCTGCAAAGGGGGAAGGGGATGACACCAGCGTGGGGTATCCCAGAGGTTCCCTGGTGTGGGGACGCTGATGACAACGGGGAGGTGGCAGCCTCAGGGGGTGGGTGACACTGGGGTGGGTGACGCTGGGGTGGGGGGCACCCAGGGAGGATGACACAAGGGTGCACAGGAGGGTTTGGGGGGGCTCCCCGGGCCGGGGCAGTGCCGGGGTGCACAGGAGGGTTCTGGGGGCGCCCCGGGCAGTGCCGGGGCCCGGGCGGGGCCGGTACCTTTGAGGGAGGTCTCGACGAGGCGCAGGTAGAGCTGGCTGCGCTTGTTGCCGTGGCTCATGCGCTGGCCCAGGCCGTGCCGCTGCAGGACGCACTCCTCGAAGCGCACCACGTTGGGGTGCTGCCGCCGGAGGCTGGTCAGGGCCCAGAACTCGGCCAGCGCCAGCTCCACGTTCTCCGGGGCATCACAACGGATCCGTTTCACCGCCAACCGGGCGCCGCTGCGGCCCGACACCGCCTCGTACACCACGCCGTAGGCCCCGCGGCCGATCTCGGCCAGCAGGCTGTACCGCGGGGCGCCGCCGCCGCCGCCCGGGCCGGGCCCCGCCACCGTCGCCGCCATCGGGCCCCGCCGCGCAGCCCGCCGCCGCCGCCGCGTCGCCCTTTGTGTCCCGCGGTGGCCGCCGTCCGCCGTCTCCATGGCGCCGCCGCGGGGGGGGGCCGCGCGCCCGCCGCTGCCGCCCCCCCCACCTCCCCCGACCCCGCGCGCCGGGGAGCGCCGCGCGGGCGAGGGGACACGCGCCGCCGCGTCGGAGGGCGGAAAAGCGCGCCCTGCCGGCCCCTTTAAGCGCTCGGCCAATCGCGGCGGCGCGGGACGAACCACGCCAGCCGCGGGGGGGGTTAAACGGGAGCCGCGCCGGGATCCGGCCTCCCCCCGGCGGTGGGATGGGCCTCAGTGGCGGCGGCCCGGCTCCCGCCGCACCCCGTGCCCGGTAGCCGGGGCGCCGCTAAAGTGCCTCAGCGTGGCGGGGGCTCAGCGCGCCGGCCGGTTCCCCCGCCCCCCCCGCCGCCGTGGTACGCGCCGCCGCGGTGTAAACAGGTCGGTCATCGGGGCGGCTGCAGCCGGCGGCAGCCCCGGCCTGGCCCGGGGTCCCCTCCCCGCCGGGCACGGCACAGGGGAAGCGATGCGGTGCGGGGCTCACCTGGGCCGCGGCGGCTCCGGGCCGGGTGCTGCGCGGCGGCGGCGGCGGCGGCGTGTGAACGAGCGGGCGGTACGGCGCGATGAGAACGGGGCCGCGCGCCATGACGTAACCCGTTATGTAACGGCGGGAGCGACCCGCCCCCTCCCGCCCCCCGGGCCGGGACGGTTCGGTGCACCGGGGAGGGGGTTCGGAGCACCGCGGGGCCGCGCTGCCCTTTTCGATGCACCGGGAGAGGGGATGCACCGGGAGGGGATGATGCCCCGGGGGCCGTGCAGTGGGTGTCGGTGCACCGGGGCTGTGCAGCCGCACCGGGAAGGGCGGGTTCAGGGTTCGGGGCGATTCCAAGACACCGGCGGCATTCGGGTCTCCTCCCGAGCGCCGCATTCGCCCTCCGGTGACGGTCCGACCCCGCTCCCGGGGGTTCACCGGGGGCTTTCCAGCTGGAAGTTCCCCGGGAAAGTCGCTGAGATCCCGGGGAGCATCATCCCGCTGCCCCGGGGCTGGGCAGGTGCTGGTGCAGCGGGGGTTTTCAGGGCCCCGTGGGGTGGCCCAGCACATGTGGGTGCCCCTGGGATGGGAAATGCATGAGTCACCAAAAGCGGGGCACAGTGACTGCCATCCACTGGGACCCTGAGGGGCGGCGGGGGCTGGGGGGAGCCCCGGGGCACAGAGTGACCCCCCCGGGGTGGCCACGTGCCCACACAGGGGTCCCTGTCTCACACACTGTCCTCAAACTGCTCTTCACCCTCCGGCCAGGGACTTCACGAGCATCCTCTCACCCTGGGTGGTGCAGGGGGTCAAATCCTGGCACTGGGCTGCTGGGTCCAGTGCTGCCGGGGGTGGCAGCCAGTGGGTCCCGGGGTTCGGGGCCTTACACGCTGCCGTGCCACTCCCCACAGGCAACCAAACCCCATAACAGGGTTTTTTCCAGCTGCTTCTCCCTCCATATTCCTGTCCCCGGCAAAGGTGACATCTGCCAATGGCCAAGGAGAGCATCTGCAGAGCCGATTTACAGAGGAGCTCAAGAAATTACTGCTTTCTTGACTCACTTCTGAGACATGTGCCGTCACCATCACACAGCTCACAGCAGCTCCGGGCTGTGTCACGCCTGCTCCCCACTGGCAGGGACGGAGACCCTCAAAGCCACCAGCACCCAGGGCTTGGTGTGTGGGGCGGGTGATGCTCCTGTGGTGGCACGGCCAAGGCTGCAGCTCCTGCTAGTGCTTTAAACTCAAATTGCTCTTAAATGGAGCCACTTCACCTCCTGGCTGGGGGGGCCATGCCACAGCCTCACGCTCCCGGTGCCGCTCGGCAGCCCAGCGCAGTGTGTGCCGGTGGCGGGGACGATGGCAGCGGCGTGACTCGCTGTGTTCGTGTGGGCTCCGCTTTTTGTACCGGCATCGAGTGGCCACTTGTGCCGCCTGCCCACGCAGGGGGGTCATCGTGTGCTCACGGTGACCTCGAGCCGCCGTGGCGTGACGCACGCAGGGCCTGTATGGGCTCCCAGTCCCGCATCGCCGTTCTGCCAGCTGCCACATCCCCCGCAGCGGTGACCTGTCCCTGCCCCGCGCTGCCCGCCTGGTACCTGCCCCACACCGCAGCGGTGCAGCCGCCGGAGGTTGGCTCCAGTGCCGTTGCGCTCAGTCAGAGGCTGCCTGGCTCCCATGGGAGCAGACCCCTGGGTTTAGCCCCCTGCGGTTCTCCCCACAGAGCTGTTGGGGCCTCTCATGACCCCCAAAATGTGTCTGGCACATCCCTCGCCCCATGGCCCCATCCGCAGGCTGCTCTGTGCCTGCAAAAAGGCCACCTACCCCCCACTCGTGGCATCGTTTTAGGGCCAGGGGGGAGAGGGAATGTTTTAGGAGTTTCTGGAAAAGCCCTGGCACTGAATAGGATGAAGCTGACGGTGCTGGAGGAACCGCTGCTGTCCCCTGCGATGCTCCCGCCGGCAGTGCTGGGTCACCGTCCCGCTGCCTGGGGACAGCCCAGGCGAGGGGCAGAGCTCATCCTCCCACCCAGGGATGATCTACCCCATGCAGGGATGGGGAGCTGGGTGCTCTCGAGGTACCGGGTCTGGTCTGGGGGTGTTGGGTCAGAGCCGTGTGGCTGCTGCTGCCACGGGTGACGTTAAGTGCCATCAACTCCCACTTGCTTTCGCAGGAGCTCATCCCCCTCCTCGCCAAAGCCGCTTTTCACTCATGTACTTAAGAAAACTTAACTTTTCTATTACTGCACATTTCTCTTACCCAGGTGCTTAATTACCATTGTCCCAGGGAAATGTCAGTGTGACTCACAGACAGTTTCCCATTAGGAAGCGACAGATGAGTATTAATTAAACTTGCTGGTGGGTGGGCTCGCTCCCAGCTTCTTTCCCAGGGGGACCCTGTCACCCCCCGCACCTGCCCGTCCCATGGCTGGCCCCAGAGAGGACCCTCTGTCCTGGTTCAGTTCATCAGTGGCACATGTAGAAAATTAGACAGTGACTTTGCTGCAGGTATGGGAGTAACTCGACCTCCCCCTCAGAGCAAAGGGGATCAGCCCTGAGGAAGGAACCTGATTACAAATGTTTTTTCTGTCTGCTCATGGGGTTTGCTCCGTTTCCAGCAGCTCGTCTCCCCCCAGTGCAATTACCCTGTGTGGGAAGGTGGCTGCACCCCGGGCCGTGGGGCTGCGGGAGGCTCTGCAGGCAGCTCTCCTTGCAGGGGGGCAGCTGGGGGCAGCCGGGGCCGTGCTGGTCCCCTCCACAGTCGCACTGGCCTTTGGGGTGATGCTGTTGCTCCTGCCCGCAGATGTGACTCCCTGACAGAGCCATTTGCGTTAACAGCAGGTTGAACCCAGGAGACCGGGCTTCAGGGATGGACTTCATGGGTCTGGGAGGGCTATTTGATAGCAATAAAGGGTTTGGTGTGAGAAATGCTCCTCCCTGCCGTATCTGCAGTCCCCTCAAGATGATGAGTCCCGGCAGTGAGGGTTAAACCTGCCCGGGAATGCCCGCAGCCCTGGCCAAGGGTGCCTGTGGTGCTTTGCAGCTGCTTTTTGTTCTTCTCAGATTTGTTCTGTGCATGCACAGCCCAGCAAGGGGCTGCCCTGGCTGCCCTCTACCTGTGCCCCCATGGGGACCTGAGCTCTGTCCCCCCTCGCCACAGCACTGCCACCTCCTGGGATGGGTCCCACAGGGGATGTCTCCTCTGTCAGCCCTGGGGAGATGCAGGATGCTCTGCCCTTGCCTTGTCCCCACCTCATGTTCCTCCGTGCTGGCTCAGCCTCAGCCCAGATGAACTAAAATCCACCTTCAAGCAAAAACCAGGAGGTCTCACATGCTTTCTGGGGAGCAGAGCCTGGTGGCACCCCAAACGTGGGTGCTAGTGGAGGTGGCCAGCAGCCTTGGGGACAGGGGAGCAGGGGCAGCTGGCGCAGGCTGCTGGTGCTCGGTGGAAGGTCCCGGCCGCGCTGGTGGCCCCCGTGTCCCTCACCAGCGCCGGGAGGGCTGAGGGGGGGGCAGCGGGTCCGGCAGCTGGTGTTGGAGCGGGGAGAAAGGCAGGTTGCTGGGAAACATCCCTCTTGAGCTCTGATAAAAATAGCTCCGGCTTCAAGGCAAGAGGATGGGCTGCACTGCTGGGGGGATGTGGGGGACGGGATGGGCTGGTCTGGCCCCCAGGTCTGTGTCTCAGCCCCCCCTGCCCCACGGCAGGTCACAGTGCAGGGGGACGGTGGTAGATGAGCTCAGGGGGTGCCCTGGTATGGCCTATTTCACCCCCAAGCTGGGCTTAGAAATGTACGAAAAGGAGTCAGGGCTGAGTGAGGAAGGGATGGGGGGGTGTCTGTGTCCCCCCCACCCTGCTCCCCCTGCCCCTTTGGCTCATCTCTTTGGGTTTGTCCCCAGGAGGAGGGGCGACAGCGCAGGGGGAAGCACAGCAGGGCTGAGCCCTGTCGGTGCAGAGTTTCCCTGGGGGGGCTTCGCTGCCCAACTGCAGCTGGGCTGGGTGGGCTGGGGGGACATGATCCTTCCCTGGGGTGTGAAGAACCTCTCACCCTTCCCAGAGGTTTTGTACGGGCTCACTCCCCCCCAGCATCACCACAAGGTCCATGCATCTCCCCAGCCTGCTCCCCAGGCTGTGGGGGTCCGGGATTCACACCCCCCTCCTTCTTGGCCAGGATTTGAATTTGGTGCCCAGCAGGCATTCACACGCCCAACAGCCAAACTCCTGCAGCACACAGCTGCAGGGAGACAGACCCCATCCCCATCCTGTATTTGGGATGCGCATTTCGAGGCCGAGGACCAAGGCTGGCCCGACGGGGTCTCCGAGGGACACAGCCGGTGGTGGTGCAGCGGTGGGAAATGCACCCCGGTCCCCGGGGCTGACCGAGGGCTGCGGGGGCTCCGGCACGGCGGGAGAGACGGCTGGGGAGGTGGCGAGGATGCTGCGAGGATGCTGCGGGGCTGATCATTCGCAGCCTCCCTCGCCCCGATTGGCTCCACTGCCGCGGGAGGAGGCTCCGTGGCCATAAAAGCGGGATGGGAGCCAGGGGGTGCCAAGTCCAGCGGGCACCCCAGGCACCACTGCAGGGCCACCAGCCAGCGTGGCCTTGCCACTGCCACCGATGACCAGCTCAGCGTGACACCCGCGGAGGGACACCCAGCACCCATCCTGACTTGGCGACGCGGGTGCTCGGCGGGACGGGGAGCAGTGGCAGGTAGGGCTGCTGGGGTCACCATCCCGCTGCCATCGTGCGGGCGCAGCCGGGGCATCGCTCCTGCTCACCAAAGAGTGACTCTGGTTAAAAACACCCCGAGAGCAGCTCACGGTTGGGCTTGTTGCATTATTTTGAGGGGCTCCTCTCAACCCTCAAGTGGTTTCGTAGCCAGTGAGCCACCACCGAGAGCTTTGCTGGGGTTCATTTTGACACTGATGCCATGTCTGTCACCCTTGTGGTGGGGACACCTGGGGCTTGGAGGGCAAAGGGAGCGGGAGGAAAGGTTGGGGGGGAGTTTTCTGTTTCCCCACGCTTGGCTCGAGCAATGGCAGTGGCCACAGTACTGGGTTTTGCTGCAATTCGGTTCCAAAAGTCACTGAGGTTTTCGAGAAGCATTGTCCTGAACATGTTTCCAGGTGATTTTTAAAGGCAAGGAAAGGAATGGCCAGAAGGTGATTCTTCTTCTCCACCAGAAATCGCTGCAGGGTCCTGACCTGCCTGGGTTAGCCCAGAGTGGGAGGAGAGATGTGCTCACATCTGCTCACCTCCCTCATGAGAAATAATCACAGGTTAATTGTAACAAGGGCTCGGTCTCTGTGCCGCCTGGCACACACCGTCCCCGTTCCCCCCTCTGTAACCTGCTTGGGGCTTTGCCATGCACAAGCAAAGCCTGGGCACCGAAAACTCGAGTGGAAACAGGGCAGGGGACAACGGGACCTCGGCACAGGTAGGACACGCTGCTGGTGGCCGTGGCAGCCAGTGCTGGCGTTGTCACACACTGCCAGGGTCCCATCGAGGTGATTCTGCAGGAGCGATGGCTCTGGAGCCACGAGCTCCTCCAGGTAACACGGCATCGGGCTCTCACTCCACTTTTCTTCCTCCCCCCTTTCTGTGCTGCTGCTTCTTGTTTTATCCAAAGCCCTTTGTTTTTCTCCCCTTTTCCTGCCCCAGTTTTGCCAGTCCTGCAGCAGGAGCAGGCAGAGCGCTGGGGGACAGCGGTGACACCGCCTGGACAAGGTACATTTGCAGTGGGGTGTCCTGGCGTGTCCGTGTCTGCGCTGTGCTCCAGAGAGCTGCAGCTCCCCTGGGTGCCACCAAGCCCCCGATTCTTTGGCTGCAGCTGCACACGGCGCTGCTGGCGGGAGAAATGGGTGGGAAAAGGGAGGGTGGAAAAAGGAAAAAGGTTGTTCTTGGGAGCTTCGTTCCCCTCGGTGCTGCAGCTGGCACCTACCTGTGTGGCTGGCGAGTCCTGGCTCATCGGTGCCGTCTCGGTGGCAGTGAGGTGAGAAGGGACCGTCACCTGTCACAGCAGGGAGGGCTGGCCGAGGTCCCCCCATGCCCACCCTGCCAGGGCGAGCCGGGGCGGTGTGCTCGTGGCTGCACAGAGCCTGTGTGCAGCACAGCCCAGGAATGCAGACGGCTTGACACACAACGGTGCAGATAATTCAAATTAAATTTTAATCTGGCATGAATTAATACCATGGCATTAACATTTCTTCATCAGTACCAATTACAGTACATTAGCAGATACTGCTGGAGAATACAATAGTCTCTGATATGCGTCATTAATGTGTAACAGATCCCTCTGGGTCATGCCTTTCCACCCCAGATAAAAACAACCAAGGAGGCAGGCAGGTGCTTGCTCCCCTTTGGCCTTGGCTCTTGCTCCTGAGGCCACCGTGGTCCCAGTGGCACTGCAGTCCTGTGGCACCGTAGCTGGGACCACCACTGGCCCCTGCAGCCTGGCCCAGGGGTTCTGGAGCAGCCGCGGGCGCTGCCGCTGGCACAGTTGCCCTGCCGGCCCTTGCACAGCGTGTTCAGCACTCGGGAGGCTCCGGCACAGCTCCTGGCCGGCTGCAGGATGGCGAGCATGGCGTGCAGGTGGGCTTGCACCCCAAATCCGGCTTTTTCCCCCTCCCTCCTGCTGCAGCAGCCCAGCAGAAGTGGCAGGTGGGAGGGAAGGAAACGCGTGGGATGCAGAACCCGAGGTGAGTCTGTGCTGGGTGACGGCGTCTCCCTGTCCCCTTTCTGCCGGTGGCTCCAATCGCAGTGCTTCTCTTCCCCAAGGCCAAGGGGAAGAGCTGGTGAATCATCCCCTCTGCACCAGGCAAATGCAGCCATCGCAATAGTGCACAGAAACTCAATGCTAAAGAAAACAAAAGGGGCTTTTCTTTCCATAGGTACAGAAGGGGTGATGGAGGAGATGGATGAGGATGAGATTGATGGGGATAGGGATGGGGATGAGGACGGGGATGAGGATGGGATAGAGATGGAATGGTGGTCCCAGCCCTGGGGACCTTGGTGGCCCTGGCGGCCTGGCCGCGTCTCAGGGCTTGTGCCAAGGACCTGGCTGCAGCTGGGGTAAGAGATCACATCCCGTGGCACTCCCATCCCCTTCTCTCCCCATCCTGGGACCCGGGAGCAGCTCCCAGAGGCGAGTTGTGGCCACAGGTCCCGGTGCACATCCCCAGGAGCAGTGGTAGGTGCCCCGTGCCAAAGGTGCCAGCAAGGCGGTGACAGGGTCCCTGAGGCTGGCACAGGGAAGGTGACTGGCTCTATGCCATCTCTCCCTCCCCAGGCAGCGGCTGCGGGTGACATGGCGCGGCGACTGCTGGAGCTGCTGCTCTGTCTCTCCCTGGCCTCAGTGGCATCTGCTGACTGCCTCACCCAGTGCTCCCTCTGCGCCGCCCGGACCCACGGCACCGAGAGCAGCGTCCAGCCCCTGGTGAGTGCCGGCCCCACGCCGGAGGTCACAGCGAGGGGACAGCGGGGGTGATGGTGCACGGGTGGGTCGTGGTCGTGGGCACCCCGGGGTGCTGGGAATGTCCAAGATTTGGCTCCTCGCTGAGCTTGGCAGCATGGTGGGTGCAGACCCCCAGGCTTGGGGAGGGGGTGCCCCCCGGGCAGGTAGGGGGGGAAGGCAGAGGGTGATGCCAGCGGGTGCCCTGCGGCTGCTGTCTTGCAGATGTGCCTGCAGGAATGCCAGGGCTCCTTGCCACCTGGCCCCGAGTGGGAGACGTGCAGGAAGGCGCTGGCGCTCCTGGCCCCGCTGGTGGCCCTGGCCGAAGGGACAGACGTGTCCCCTGGGGAGGTGGAGGAGGACGAGGCAGAGCTGGAGCCGGAGCAGGGTCCCGCGGAGCCACCGGCCAAACGCTACGGGGGCTTCATGAAGAAGCTGGCCAAGGGGAAGCTGCTTGCCCTTCTGCGCGAGAACGCCCACAGCAAGGGTGGCCTCAGCAAGAAATTCGGGGGCTTTGGCCGCAAACTGGGGGAGCGGGCGGCCCCCCAGGACTACCCGGGGCTGGGGCCAGTGGGCGATGGGGACGAGGAGCCCACGGGTGCCGGGGCCACGGGGCAGGAGCTGGCGGAGCTGCACAAGCGTTATGGTGGCTTCATGCGCCGGATCCGGCCCAAGCTCAAGTGGGACAATCAGAAGCGCTATGGGGGTTTCCTGCGGCGGCAGTTCAAGGTGACCACACGCTCAGACGAGGAGCCCAGCGCCTACTCAGGGGAGGTCTCGGACCTATAGAGCCGTGCGTGGGAGAGGTGGCATCTCTGTCACCCTCAGCCCCATCCCCTGCCCAGCCTGGTGTCACGCCTGCCTTGTCCCCCCAGCAGACCATGGGTCCCTGTCCCCAGCTGTCCCTCTCTGGTTCACCTGCCCGGCCCTTAGGGACCCTGTGCATCAAGGGGACAGTGCCACCCCTCCGGCTGCAGGTCCAGCCCCTGGGGTCCCCAGGGCAAATTGCAGAGGGGTTGCGCATCTTCCACCCTCCTGTGGCCGCAGAAGCACAGCTGGGACTGGAAACCATCACAGCTGAGCTACGGGGCAACAGCTGCTGAGCACCGGGAGGGACGAGCCGGGGCAGGATGAGGTCCCCCAGGCTGGGTGACAGCCTAACAGCCGGCACGGCCGCAGGAAAGGCGGCGGGACAGAGCCGGCACTGCAGCACTGTCACCGGGACACCATCACCAGCAACCGGCTGAGCACACCCCGACTGCCCTCTCGCTCGCTGCGTCCCCTCTGTCTCTGCACCCACTGGTCCGCCCAGGCTCCCCCTCCTGAGAACAACCCCCAAGGCAGGATCAGACCCCCACCTGGCCCCCGCTCCCCCCGCAGTCAATAAAAGGCAGATGCCAATGAAGCCGAAGCCGTGCCACATGCTGAGCATCGGCTTTGTCCATGCTCTGGGGTGGATCAAGCTCTCAGCATGAGAGTCCATGCACTCCAGCTGGGGCGTGGGGGGTGTTGGGGGGCTTTGGGTGCCGAGGGTTGGGGTACCTGCCCTGGGTATCACAGGGGTGTGGGAGCCCCCGCACCCCATTGCTGCTGCCCCTGGAGCCGCGTCCTGGGGGCGACAGGGCCCCCCCAGCCCAGCAAGAATGCTCAGCGCACATGGGGTGCAAGTGGGGTGCTGGCTGGGGACCCACTCTCCCTGCAGCACCCAGGGGACGCTCCCCTGGGAACCACAGCAGCTGCCCTGGCTGGGAAGGGACAGCCGTGCCCAGGGCAGTGGCCAAGCTGTCCCCTTCCCGCTGGCACTTCGAGGGCACCATGTCCCTGCCGGCAGCAGCTCAGTGCTGAGAAAGCCCAGCCCAGGCAGTGAATTCCCTTTTGAACTTGTCCTTCGGAGCCTCCATGTGGTTTGTCACCGCGGGAAGCCTTACGCCACAGCTCCTGGCCCCGGCAGGACACTGTGTGACAGACATAGTCTAGGTGACAGACACAGCCAAGCCACCAGCTCCAGGAGGACAGGGGGAAGGTCACTGCAGAGCACTGGCACACTCAGCTCACCCCTGGCAGGGGCTGCCGCCAGCACCCCAGCTTGTGCACCCCAACTCTAGCTCATCTCCCATGGAAGCGGCACCCAAAGATGCAGCAGGTCTGTCTTCAGCCCCAGGGGACCATTGCCATAGTCCCCATCCCAGCCTCAACCTGCTGCCATCACCCTCCTCTTCCTCCCTCCCCATGCAGCACCCTGCAGGGCTGTGCAGATGAGCCCCACTCCCAACACGCTGACCCCCATGCCACACGCACCCCCCAGCGCAGGGGACGAGGTGACCATCCTGAGCACAGGGACACTCCGACGTGCGGGAGCAGCACAGGACTTTTCACTTTTATTATAAAAATATCTTGCAAGCAAAAAGAAAAAAAAAAAAAAAGTCTGTACAAGCAGCCACATCATTCTCAAAGCATCACCGGCCCCCCCCAGCTCCCCACCAGCAGCCAGGGGGGCAGCCCCACGCATGCCCCCCGCTGCAAGGCCACCCAGTGCTGCAGGAACCAGCGCAGGGTGGTGGCCCCATGTGGTGGCCCAGGGAGGGGGCACATGGAAGACACTTGCCCCCATGGGTGGGCTGGCAGGAGCCTGCCTGGCCCCCACGGCAGAGCTGGGGGGGGTGTAAGTCTCTTTTAAACTCTGCAGGGTTTAGGGATCTTTACTGAGGCCTTGGTCTTAAATTTTGCACATCTTATTCTAGTGTTAAGTACACAGCAGCACACCCACGCACAACACAAAACATCGGGTTTGAGCTCTAAAAATTAACAGTTACATGTCAAACAGTCAAAACATGTTACACGGTACCTGCAGGGAGCTCCTGGGGGGGCCAGGCTGGCAGGGGCACCCCCACACATTGTACAAGCCTGGGGCAGCGCTGGTGGGTCCCGGTGCGGGGCAAGGCTGTGCAGAGGAAGATGAAGAGGAGGATGCTCGGTGCTGGGGACACAGAGCCTTCCCTGGGCGGCAGGAGTGGGGTCAGTCCGCAGTGGGGGGCTCAGCTCACCGGCTGCCCAGCCTCATTGGCCTTGGAGCGAGACCGAGGTCCCGCAGAAGGGACACTTGGGAAGAGAGAGGCGGACACTCGCGTCCTTGCTTTAAAGCCAGAGTTTGTTTTCCAGGCGCCGGCGGCACAGAGCCCCGGAAGGCAGTGTGGGGACCCCTGCAGGTCCCTGCGGGGTCAAGGTGGCTGTGGGAGCCTGGACAGGCAGCGCCATCCCCACCAGAGCTGGTGTGGAGACACTGTCCCTATCCCCTCACCCAGCTGGAGCTTCCCGAGGAGCTGCTGGTTTAACCCCCGTGGCTGTGGGGGATCCCGAAGGGATGGAGCCATCACCCTTGGGACCAAACTGCCTCCAAAAATCAGGTCTCTGGATGGGAGCTGATCCCCACAGGCTGCGTTTCCACCCCAAACCGTGCGTACCGCAGCGCATCTTCACATCACCCTCAGCGCTTCCAAGGAAATCCTCCCAGGGAGGAGCGGGGCGGCTCCCCACAGGGGGACGGGGGTCCTGGCAGCCCCTGCTCATTTCCTGGGGATCTGGACACTGGCGTATTCAGAACTGGGCTCCTCGGGCCGCGGGGCCGGCCGCTTGGGCGCCTTGCTGAGGTGCACCATGTCCAGATCGGCGTAGGTGAGGTTGTCATCGTTGGCAGGCGCCGGGCTGGTCTGGATGCTGGCGTACTCTGACTGCTGGCTCAGCTCCACCATCCGCCGGATGGTCTTCCTCTCCCTCTCGAAGTTCAGGTCCGCGTACGTCAGGTTGTTGGGGTCGGATTCCTGTGCGAGACACCAAGAGTTTGTCCTCCAGGATGAGCAAGGAGCCCCCAACCATGTGCACCAACCCAAAGCCCCACTGAATCACGGGATGGTTGGGGTTGAAGGGACCTCTGGAGATCATCTAGTCCACCGCTGTCACGGGCTTCAGAGCTACCATCACTATGCAAGAGCCACCGCTGCAACCACCCTGTCACCCCATCCTGGGAGGGACGGGCAGGGACCAGCCTGCCCAGCACTGCCCACGGGGGAGCCGGTAGAGGCTGAGTGGGACAGACAGATTGCTGCTGATCACGACTTGACTCCTAACTGCGTCACCGAATGCAAAAATAACTCCGCAAAGAGCCTGGCTGGCTATGGCACAGCTGGGTCTGCAGGCAGCACCAGCCCAGCGCTCCCGAGAGGAGGAGGAGGAGGAGGAGAGAGGGTGAAGGCAGAAAAGATGGTGGGAAGTGGCTACACCTCATTCCTGGGGCGGCTTCTCCCTCTCCAGCCACAGTGTGGAGACACTGAGATGTTTCACAGGGGAACCACCACCCTCCACTGGAGGCACCAAGATGTTTCACAGGGAAACCATCACCCTCCACAGGAGAAACCGAGATGTTTCCTGCAGGAACCACCCTCTTCCTCTCCCTCCCTGGCGCCCAGGGCTGAGCAACACACCTGGGTAGTGGCCTCGCTGCTCTTCTCCGGCTCATGCAACCTGAAAGGCAGAACAAACCATGTCAGATCGAGCGCCCTGTTGCCCCTTCCCTAGTGATGGAGCATCCGGGGGGTTCAGAAGCAAAACAAGGTCCTTGCAGGAGCCCTGAGCAGGATGAGTCCTCAGCAAGGGAGCATCTGCTCACATGCTGCGCCAGCCACATCCCTGCAGGCTGCAGACCTGGCTCCCACCCACAGCTTCAGCCTCACCAAAAGCCAAACGTTCGGGTGCGATATCAACGCGGAGGCAGAACCACAAGCGGGAAGACGGGCAGAGCCCATGCTCCTGCCTTCCCCTTCACAAGCTTTTGGGGATCCAGCTCCATCCCCTTCCCAAGGGATCCCATTTGCAGCCTGGAGGTGCCCAGCGCAGAGTTCCCACAGGTCACACAGTGACGGGAGGAAATCAGCACTTACCTGGCAGACGGCGAGCTTTTACCTGCCGGAAGAGAAAGAGTTTAGCGAATAAATATTTGAGGAACCGTTTCAGCAGGCACGCAAGCCCCCACACAGAGTCTGCTGAGGGCAGATACGCATCTTTTCCCAGAGGCAAGTGGCTGCAGTTTGCTGGAGTTTCACTCCATTTACTGCACTTCTGTTCCTGGCAGAGGGCAGGAGCTGCAGGGGGGTGTCAGGTGTTTTAGGTATGAGGAATAAAGAGCACATTCAACTCTGCTCCTGCCAGGCATTGGCACGTGGCAGCAGCAGGCAGAGGTTTCTCTGCAGCCTGCAAACGACCCGGTCAGCTCTGCTCTGTCCTCCCCTTTCAGCAGGAGCTGCAGCAGCACAACTGTGAACCGTGTCCAAGCAGAGATGCCCGAGAAAGCCGGAGAAGGGGGGTTGGGAGCTCTTGGTTTCCTTACCGTTGCTTTGCTTTGCCCGGATGAGGTACAGAATTGCAGCCACCAGCAGTGCCAGCATGGTGCAGATCACCCCCACCACGCTATAGACGACGGGCAAATAGCCTGAAACATGAATAAAAAAGGTCACCAAGGGCCTGAAAACTCTGGTACCGAGACCCTGAATCCTGACAGCTGGGGTTGGCTTGGTGACACTTGAAGTACTGAGGACAAGAGCTTGGTACACGCCAGCATCAAACCCCCAGCCCCTCAATATGGAGATTTTGTGTCCTTGAACCAGATTCTGGTGGGACTTTGAGCTTTCTGAGAGGGTGACATCCTAAAGCCTCCCTTGCAGGGGCTGCACCCCAGCAGCCGTCACACGGCGTTACCTTGCTGGGGTAAGTCCTCCGGTCCCTCCTGGGCCGGGGGGACAATCCGCAGGGTGGCCGTCCTGGTGACGGGGTCCTGGGCATCGTGCACCACGCGGCAGGTGAACGTGGACCCGTTCTTCTCCTCCGTCGCCTGGACCTCCACCAGGCTCCTCAGCTCGAACAAGCCCTGGGGGGTCTCCACCGCCCGGGAAACGTTCTCCACCTTCAGCTCCGTCCCGTTCTCCAGCCAGGTGACGGTCACATCTCTTGGGTAAAACCCCTTTACGTGGCAGGTGAAGTTCACGGTCTGGTTCAAGTTAACGGGGCTTGACGGGTCAAGGACCACCTGGACTCTGGGGGACACTGGGAAGAGAAGCAGCACCAGCTAACAGGGTCCCTGTGCTCTGCTGCCCGTGGGGTGCCCCATCCCCCCGGGACACCCGGCCCCCCGGGACTGGACACCCTGAGCGCCGCTGCCCCCAGCCCTCACCTCGCAGGGCTCTGCGGAGCGGGTAGGTCCCATCCAACGGGTACTTCAGCGTGGGGTGCTGCACCTCGCAGACGAGCTGCGAGCGGATGTCGCTCTCCTGCAGCGTCACCGTCACGGTGCTGGACATGTCGAAGGAAGATTTCATCCGCCCAGGGGTGATCTGGGGCGGCTGAGCCGCGATCGGGGCCTTGTCCTTGAGCCATTTCACGCTGATGTCTTCAGGGAAGAACCCTCCGGACGTGCAGGTGAAAGGCAGCGATTGCCTCGGCCCCGCTCTGCGGCCAGGCCCGGACACAACCGGGGTGCTGGGTTTGGCTGCGGGGAGAAGCGTGGGGCCGTCAGAGCGGGATCTGCCACCCCCCGGCCCCGGGGCTGCAGGGAGAGGGGTTCCCATGGGGACACAGATGTGCCCAGGGGACCCTCTCTTGGAAGTGGCCCCAGAGCCCCTCCCTTGCTCACCCCAAGCAGAGTCCCCCGGGCTGGGATGGGCCAGGGGGCTACGCCCAGCAGGGCTGGATCCCCTGGGAGCCTCACTCACCCTGCACGGACACCTCTGTGCCACCTCCACGCTGGAACATCTCATCACCATGCAGCGATTTGCTGAACTTTGCGCAGTAATAGGTGCCCGAGTCCTCAGGCTGAATATCCCTGATGTGGATGGTCCAGTCTGTGTTGGACCCATTCACTGCCCTCGTCACACGGGGGAGGGAGCCCGTCTGCTCATAAACAGTCACGTTCCCGCTGCCCCAGCCCTTCAGCCACTTCACGGGGCCAGCAGGACCATCTCTAGACGTGGTGCAGGTCAGGGTGAGCGTCCCCCCAGCTGTCACCGACACCTTGTCCTGGGGCTGTCGCAGCTGGAAGCCTGGAGCTGTCTGGGCATCCGCACCTGGGAGAAAACAGACCGAGTGTCACCCCACAGCGCACACCCAGCTCCCCGCTGCCCTCCCGGCCACGGGACAGGCTGAGGACACGGCTCCGGGCAGACGGGGAGCGGGAACCATGGGCGACAGGGCTGTGCCAGCACCGGGGAGCAGCTACGGTTCCAGCAGCAGGCACAGAGCTCTGTCTGCATGTCTTGGCCTGAGAGCCGGCTGGAGCTTTACTAGATGGAGCACATCGTGCTCTGCACAGCTGAAAAACGGAGCAGAGCCCAGCTGGCTGTGCTGCCTGCACGCCGTGCTGCCTCCCACGGCCACTTGGTTTGTCAGTCAGGAGAAAACAGGGGCACAAAATAGAAAGTGCTCCAAAAAACAAGCTCCCTTCATTGATACCACATTTTCTACATTGAATCTCTCCCGTTTCTGCACTGAATCCCAGCCCCGATTCATGCCAGCAGAGCACAGGCATGAGCCGACGCCGGTGCCGGTTAGGCAGACGCCATTCCTGCTTGTCACCGACAGAGGAGAGCCGTCCCCTACACAGCATCTCCATGACCAGGCTCCCTAATCCAGTGGCTGTGCTGCACCTCGCTGCACCTCGCGCCGCTATCCCCAGCGCTCCGGCACCCATGGGTGCCAGCGCACCCAGGAGCCCTGCAGGAACTGGCAATGCTGCTACTCCCCAAAACCAGCCGGAGCAGCAGAGACGGCCACCTGCAGCCTCCGCGGCTCCTCGAGAGGTTCATCATGGCAGTATTTGTCACGTCAATACAGTTATTGCAACTGAACTGAATGGGATTTCAATACAGGTCATTGCTTAAAGGAACACTTTGGGGAGAACCACCTAAGTCACCTGCCGCAATTCCGGAGCTGGCAAGTGGCGCACAAATCGGTGTCACGGTCACACAGGGACCGTGGTGTTTGAGCAGGTAACTCCTGCTGCAGCCGCACAGGGAGTGTATGGACCAGCACGGATGGCCGGACGGTTGCAGCCGCACCCCAAATCTCACAGCAGAAAACCCCAGGGCATGGGCTCCTGCAAAGGCTGCCCTTGGTATCCCACAGCCCCCGCACCACAGCTGTCCCCAGGATGGGACAAAGTCCTTGGCTGGACACTCCCGGGGGGACCCACTGCAGGACGAGCTGCTCTGAGCCCTCCCGGCCACATCTGGCTCCCACAGAGGATATTTGGCAGCTGTTAATCCCCTTGGACTTCCAGCAGTATTTGATGGATCCACAGACGTTCTCACCGTTTGCGCAATGGCCAGAGTTACCAAGAGCTCAGTTCCTCCAGATTCAAGTTAAAGGCTTTTTGCCCGCTGCATCCCCAGCACAGCTGCTGCTCGCACCCGAAACCTTCAGCCCTTGGCATGTCCCTTGGAAGCCACGACAAGGCTTTGTGGCAGCAGCACTTGACACCAAGACAAGTTTGTCCCAGAAGACAAGCACTGAGGAACAGGAACTTGGTTTGTGTCACGTCCAAGCGGGTCGTACAGGCTGAGCCTCGGTCACTTCCTAGCAGTCTGGGCTCCTGCGAGGAGAGCCCGTGTTTCTGGGGTGGCACCCGAATCGGGGGGAGCAGAGGCCCTGCCTGGAGCGGGGGTTGGTGCCCCCATGCGCAGAGCTCAGCGGTGCCGCAGGGTGATGCGCCCACAGCTCCACTGCTGTGGCATCTCCTGAGCTTCTCCATCGCCCGCTGCCCCCAGACCTTTCGCAAGAAGTGGTTGAGAAACACACAGAGGAAGTTTGAAAACACAGAAGCACTGTTTGCCTCTCCCCAAGCCCCCGACCAGGGATGTGACACATGGACCAGGCTGCTCTGGGCACAGGGACCATCACCCCCAGACCCCCGGCCCCTTCACGCACCCACAGCAGCCATGTTGCTAATTGCTCCCTCTGCCCAGATCAGCAAACGAAGCAATCCTGTGTAAAAGCAATTCCTGCGGGGCTGTCACCTTGCTCCCCCATGTCCCCTCGAGGGTCCCCTGTGCCAGGGAGAGCTGCCCTGCTCAGAGGGCCCAGCACCGCCTCACACAGCCCAATGCCTCCTCCTCATCCTCCCTCTCTCCATCTGCCCATCTCTCTGCAAGGCACGAGCTGTGCCGCAGGGGACAGAGCCAGGGGAGCACCTGCTTTGGGGTCCTGGAGTCAACCCCAACACCAGAGCAGTATCGGGGTGAGTGGCACTGGCATCGCCCAACCCCAAAGTGCATTTCTTGGTTTCAGCGATGGGGGTCTCAGAGCTGCATCTGCAAAAGCACTGGGTGGTTAAACCAAGCACGGCTGGGCTGCAGCTCACCGCGGCCGTGGCATAAGGCTCCTGCCTTCCTGGGGTCACGGGATTGATCTGTGCAGGTAGCAGGGCTGCCTCTGAGAGCCTGGCTTTGCAGATGGGCTGCGTGCATGTCGCACCGCCGAGCCCGCATCACCTCCTCACTGGGCAGTGGCATTTGAGCACTGTGCCCACTCCTCACGCCGAGGGATTTGCAGGGCTTTTGCTCCCAGAGCAGTGCTGGCAGCAAAGGGCTTCATGCTGCTGCCGGGACCGCTTGCCAGGAGGCTTCACTGGCAGCTCTTGGTCATCGCAGAAAACACCATGTGGCTTTAGGTGGCCTCTCAGGACTAAAACGTGGCTTTTGGGTATTTTTCCGTGTGTTCTGTTGTGAGCTGCCATGCTACTTTAGAGACTTCCATATACCGCTCTGCTTGGCCGGCGCTCTCCAGATGCCCACATTCCAAGTCTGCAGATGTGTTATACCTGAGCCTCAACCAAAACATGCCCCGTTAACACCCTGAGTCCTATTCAGACCTCCCAACTGCTTCACCTGCCCACCCTGCACCCAACGACCCCCTGGCAGGACCACCCTGACCCCCCACAGGCTCAAACACCCTCAAACTCCAGCAGCAGCATGCAGAGCGATGTCCCTGCCCCCCTGTGATGGGAAAACACAGAGAGGAAGTTGAGAGAAAACCCCAGAATATGCAAGTTAGAAAATGCAAAGTTTCCACTGAAGCTCCTTTCCTCCCTTCCCCCGAAGGCAGCTTCTCCCTGCACCCAGCAGATGATGTTTCTCCTCCTTCCCCCTTTTGGGTGCTGAACCCAAGAAGCAGTGGTGCCAGGACCCCCATCCAAGCCCCCTCCCAGACAAGGTTTTCCAGGAGCGTGGGCAAGCCCTGCACACTCACGTGTTTGTGCACCAGGAGCGGGATGCTGAGACCTTCATGCTGCAAACACACGAGACACACCACGATTTCTCACCACAAGCACCAGTTCCGTGCAGACCTGCTGCCCCCCCGGCACAGTCACGGTGCCACCCGATGATGCTGTTTTCTTAGACTTTGATTTCAAACCATGTACAGTCAGAGCACGATCCTTTCACCACTGAGATCAAGGGGAGTTCAGGTGCCCTGACCCTATAATCTGCTCTATCCTACATTCCAGAATTAGCAAAGGGTTTTAGAGGCCTGAAAATCATCACCTGACAGCTTCCACGTAGGTAGGGACACCCTTGGAACGCAGCCCCAGAGCATTTCCAGCCCAGAACAGAAGCACCAGCACAGGCATCGTGCTGTGCCCAGCCTGGCAAAGCCTCCCTCCTGTTATTCAATTTAATTTAAGAGCAAAATAATCCCAGCTCTCCCACCACAGTGCAAGTTTTCCATCTCGGTGACACATTTTTTTTCTGTATTCCACCTTTTGAAGTATTTGATACTGAACAGATTGCGAGAGGCTGCAGTTTAATTCAGGAGAGGCTGCCTGGATGCTTCCTGGTAAAAATAGATTTTTCTTCCGAAGGAGCCGGGTAAGGAGCTCCGGGACGGCGAGGGGAGGGCTGGCTGCTCCAGAGCAGCTGGTCACCGGCATCTCGAGCCCTGCGGCCGCTCGCTGGAGGGACGGGCCGACAGGCAAGAGAAACCTCAAAATAATCCTGCTGGAATTTCACCTGCAGCAGGGCTGTCCATGGGGGAAAATAACAGGTGCTGCCTATAAAAAGGGCCTGGAATCTGCAGTTAGGGGGAAGACAAGAAGAGAGACTCAGGGATAGCCGTCGAGCAGCTTGGGGACGGTGACAGCAAAGGCCACATTTTACACACATGACATCAGAGGAGGCCTTGGATCACACGTAGCCACCATTTGCGAGCTTCCCTCCTCCAGCATTAGCAGAAATTCAGCTTGAAAGCCAGAGCCCCACAACAAAACAGATTTCCTCTTTAGAGGAGGCTCCTGTAAGCTCAGCTGAAACCCTCCGTCAAGAAAAGCCTGCCTGGAAGGGATGTGCACGATGCAGATTTTGCAACGGGGCTTTGCAATTTGGCTTCGCAGCATCTGGCTCCTCTCCACCCTACGGGAAGGTCTCTGGCCGGACCTTCCCTTTCCCCTTTGCTTCTGCAGAAGTGCTGTCGGAGCAGCCGCCTGAACCAGCTCGTCTGGAGTCCAGGCTTAGTCTGAGCCGTGGCACAGGCGGGGTTCACCACAGGGTCTCCACCATATGAGAAAAAAACCAAACAACTGCATGCTTGCACCTGAAATCAGGGATGCAAAACCACTTTGCAACCCAGCGCTTTCTGCCCCCGGTTGGTTCTTTTCCTAGAGCTGGCTTGGAAAACCAGAGTTCTTACTCCAAGGTCATGTTTGATCAAACTCCAGAGCCATTCTTTCATGGCAGGAAATCGCGGCAGTTCACTGAGAGCTGTACTTGCCGCCAAAGCCTTCTTGGCTTTCAGCAACCGGGAGTTTTCAGCTTGGGGCCAACACTTCTCAGTTGTGATCAAGCAACTCACAGCAAGGAGTGTTGTGCCGAAAGCATTTGCTTTCTGCTCAAGTTTGCACTCAACTCTCTGCCCAAGTAAAGCTTTGACAGTAAATATTTCTGCTGGGCCTGGAAGAGAGTGGTTTTCCTCCATGCAGGGTGGTGTTTCACCTGCATGGGAGCCTGGGCTGGGCTGTTTGCAGTGGGATCTGGCTGGAAGGTGTGAAATTTGGGCAGATCAGGCAAAAAGCTCAGCAGCAAGAAGCTCCTGAGGGTGCGTGGCTATTGCCATGGGAGGTTTGCACAAAAAGCCCCGTCCCTCCCCAGCAGTGCAGACAGCGTTTGCAGGAAGGAGAGCGATTCCTCAGCAATATCACCCAAGATGAAGAGCACCAAAATGAAACATCCTAGAAAGGAAACATCCTTGAAAGCAGCAGCCACCACAGGGCTCTGTTCCTGGTGGGGCGAGAAGCCTCCCACAGCCAGCAAGGGAAGGGAAACAGCTGGGGAGCAGCTCCCGTCACCTTCTCCTGCTGCGGCCACAGCTTTTTGGAGGGACTGCTGGAGCCACAAGTCCTGGGGAGGGCTGGGACAGTGGGGGGTGGCAGCAGGAGCCCGGAGTGACCCAGGGCCAGTGTCAACAGCAGGGCTGGATGCCCGGTGCAAGGTGCCTGGGAGGATGGTGCAATCCCACCGCTTTGTGCTCAACAGTTGCGTTGAGCAGCAAGAACTGCACACGGTCATGGGGAAAGCAAGGGGGGAGCAAGAAAAACAAGTTCCTGGCAGAGGAGGCAGCAGCCTTGCCCGGCGCCCCCCTTGCCCGCTCTGCCGTCGTTCCCATCTCCGAGCAGCCTCCGAGTGGGAATTTTGGCTGCTTGCAGAGATTTGCCTCTCGCATAGCTGGCAGGGGGTGCTAGCAAATGGGTGGAAACAACATGCCTCTTCACGTCCCTGCCTGAATCCCTCGTCTCGCTGGAAAGGGGAATGTCTGCCTGGAAGTTTTGCTTTGAGAGGAGCAGCCGAGCGAGGGCCCCGTTGCCATCGCTCTAGGTCATCGCACGGAAAGGTCAAACCAACCGTGCGCAGCGAGACGGCATCATGTCGCGTTCGGGAGGTGTGCGGCGGAGGGGCAGCAGAGAGGAGAGACGGGCATGGAGAGGAAAGGGAAGGAAAAAAACAACAACAAAAAAAGCCAAAACACAAGAGAGCAGCGGCGTGGCGGGGGGGCAATGGCTTACCTGGGCAGCCGAGCAGGGCGAGCAGCGCCAGGCAGGGCAGCGGCCAGCCGGCACGGCCGGGGCCGCGGGGAAGCGGCTCCATCGTCGGCTCTTTCTGGGAAGCAGAGATTAGAGTGGCCTCAGAGCGCGGCTCCGGCTGCGAGCTTGATTTTTTTTTTTTTTTTTAATATTTTTTTGCGTGTGTTAAAAAAAAAAAAAGGCAAGCAAAATCGCAGCTGGAGAAGGAAATCGCTCTTCTCAGCCCCAAAATGAGGAAGGAGGGCTGGGCTCCCGCCTCTCCCCCCACCCCCCCGGCTGCGGGCGGCGAGCACGGCCCCACGCGCGGCCCCGCCGCCCCCCGCGGGCACCGCACTGGCCGGGCCCCGGGCTCGGGCTCCGCCGCGGCGGGGCCCCGGGCGGGCGCATGCCCCGGTGCGGCGGAGCAGAGCGGAGCCGCCCCCGCCGCCGCGCCGCCTCCCGCCGCCGTTGCCTTGGCACCGTGGCGGGATGGGGCCGGGCCCGGCTCCGAGACCCCCCCCCCGCGACTCCGGTTCAAGGCCGGCGCCGGGGGCGAAGGCAGCCCAGCAAAGTTCTAAGGTCGGCCCGGGGCGCTGCTGCCTTAAGGTGGGCTGGCGGGGGGGACACCCCGGGAACCCCGGGCATGGCTGCGAGGAGCCCCGGCGGTCAGAGCGGTGCCCGGTTCCCCGCGGGGAGCAGGAAGCACCCAGGGCCGGTGGAGGAAGCAGCTGGGGCAGAGGAAGGATGGTTCAGTGGCCCCAGGGCTGTGGGGAGGGTGACAGGGGTGTCCCCCACTCGCCACAGGTGTCCTGCACAGCCGCAACATGCAGTCCAGCATCCCTGTGCTGGAATGGGGGTCCTGGGGAACACAACTTTGGGGGTCCTGAACATGCGGGGTGTTTTGTGCCACCCAAGAGACCCCGTGGGACCAGCGGCTGAGCTGGGACAGCCTGTGGCAGAGGGACAAGCAGCATTTTGGAGGTGCCACGTGGACAGGCCAGCTCAGCCCATGGGGTCTGAGCAGGGAGGGGGCTCTGGTGCAGCACAGACAGCTGGAGGGGGGTGGGAAAGGAGAGACCTGCAGCCCTCTCTGCAAGGGGTCCTGGAGACACCGGGGCATCCCCAGAGTGTCCCCTCAGCAGGATGGGGGTGCCCCCATGACATGTCCTCAGTAGGATGGGAGCATCCCTATGACATCCCCTCAGGACAGAGGCACAGGGAGAGGCAAGAGCATGAGGATGAGGCTATGATGGGAGATGGGGTGCAGGAGGGCACAGAGGAGAACGAGGGTGTCTGGCCATGAGCATCCCTGGGATGCATGTCCCTGCAACACCCTGTTTCTCCCTGCCACAAAGTCCCTCTTCAGGGCGGGGCGGGGGGGAGCACAAGGACACATCCTCCACTGGCTGTGCCTGCTGCAGCTTTTCCCACCACCCGTGAGCAGCTCAGCAAGGCCAGGAACCAGCTTGTTCCCCTGTGTCCTGGGTGGTCACAGTCACCTTCAGCCAGGCATGACACAGGTCCCAAACCCCCCCACTTTCCCCTCCACCTGCCCAAGGACAGGGCAGATGTTCTACACACCAGGGGCTCCCAGCCCCAGCAGCACCCACACACACCACAGCATCCCCAGCATCCCAGATCACACCCACCTGCTCTCCCTGACCAAACCAGATCCCGAGGGCAGCGCTGGGTGCCGTACCGGGGATCAGCTTCCCCCTCCCTCCCCAGGCAGCCGCCAGGGCTGTCGGCTTTATTTAGAGCTTCACACAAACAAACAGCAAAGATATCTGAAGTGACTTGGCACCATCAATCTGCACACGGCATCATCCCGCACCCGTTCCCATCCCCACCAGCCTCCCCCTCGGCCCCAGCTACACATCCAGCCTTAATTTAGCTCTGCCTGCTGCTGGGACTGGCCTCCCCAGGCATCTGCACTGCAGCTCCCTCCGGGACTCCCCCCAGGGCAGCTGGAGACCGCACTCCAGTCTTGTGGCCAGTGCCGCTCCTACTGTAAAATAATTCGTGGCTCCTGGGGAGCCCAGTGCAGCCGTTGTTTTTACTTCCCCTTCGCACAGCTGGCAAGAGCATGAGCAAGCGGCAGAGACCCAGAGGAGCCATCAGGTTTGGCCTTTTGCACATGCAGCATGGCAGGAAATAAATCACTTTGCACAGGGATGGGACACGGGATGAGCAGGGGTTTGTGGAAAACTTGCGGCTACACTGCCACAGGCAGAGCATCCCAACCAAGCCTGGGCACAGGCACCCTCAGGGCAAGCGGGCACCCAGCACAGGGGAGGTGCTGGTGGGACACGCTGCAGCCGTTCGCAGCCTCTCTCCTGGTTATTTCTAAATGGAATCACAGTTCCTGGAGGCCTGGCTGACTTCAGCCTGTCTGGGCTGTTCTCCTGCTCAGCATTGAAGGTTCAGACAACCTGTTTTGAGGCGATTACAAAAGTGGAGACAGCCCGTACGCAAGCAGCCGCCACAGAGCGCTTGGGAAGGAAAGTTAAGAGCTTAAAAAAGCTCTTGCAAGAGAAGGTAACGGCGGCAGAGCAGATGGTGCAGCGTGAGCTTCCCGGGAAGAGCTGCTATTGCTCCCCATTAGGAAGCATATGGGCAGGTTCAGCTGCCTCCCCCTGCCCACGGCCCTGCCACTTGCATTGCAGGGGCTTGCTGGAACACGGCGGGGTTTGGAGGATCCCCCCCAGGAGAGCAGCCCCTGCCCCATGGGCTGGCAATGAACCCGAGGGAGAGGAGCACTCTGCTCCTTCACTTGCCCGAGACAGAGAGCGAGCGCAGCATTTCAGGAGGCAAAACACCACCATTAGTAGGCTCTTTCTGCACTGAACACCCACGGCGAGCAGGAGGCTGCTGCGCCGGTTGGCAGGGCGGGCAGCGCTGCCAGACTCCCTGCGGGCAGCCGGGCTGTGCTCCTGCAGCATCCTCATCCTTCAGCTCCAAACTGCTGCTCTCCTAGGATGGATTTCGGAGCCTGGGTCTCCCCAGCCCCCCGGAGCCATGTGGCAGCTGGTGGGGGGGGACTGGGACAGCATTTCAGGAGAGCTTTTCAAGAAAAGGTTGATTTTCACAGCTTTGAGGCACAGTGAGGAACTCACATCACGCTGCCAGCATCCTTTTGGGGAAGGCACGTGTTCACCCACCCCCACGGGGTTCAGTGCTGGGGGAGGCTCAGCCAAGCAGGGCTCTGGTCCCCGTCCCAGGGAAAAGGCTCCAACCTGAGCTGTCACTGCTCCCAACAGGGTCAAGGGGCCCAATGTGCCTTTGGATTTCCCCATTTTCAGCTGGGCAGCTCTGCGTGGACACCAGGACCAGCTGCACGAGTGGCTTTGTCCCTAGGGACCCCCAGCTGGGGCAGTAGCACCCCAACTCTAAGAGGGACCCAAAGGGACCCTCTTGTCTGAGCCCAGAGCATCCAAGGGAGAAATTACAGCCTCGCCAGGGCAATCCCAGCGGAAAATCTTGCCGCACTGGTTTTGCCCAGACTGCTCTTTCATCCCCTAATTAGCAGCCTGTCTGATCCCCTCCCAGCATCCAGAGCCCAGGGGCACAGCAGTGTCTCCTTCTGCTGGAAGGGGATTTGCGGGTGATGGAGATGGGAGAGGTTTCAGTTCCTGCCCTGCGGTGCCAAACCTGGGCCTGTTAATGAGCCAAGTTTCACTAACGACGGAATTAACTGCAATTTGGGATTCCCACTCCCCAGACCAGTATGGTACAGTGGGAACATTACCCGTGACCAGCACAGAGAGGCTGTCCTAAAGGGCTTGTGGGGTCAGTTCAGCCTCAAAACCCAAACCAGCAGGGAAAGCTTAGAGATAAACATAGGAAAAACACCAATATGTTGGACATCAGTCTAGAAAACACCCTAATACCAGCATCCAGCAGTGCTGTTTCGGGGCCATGGGTGCAGAACCATGCCCAAGCACCTGCAGGAACCCTCCATTATAAACCAAATTTACCCATGACACTCCACATCAAGACACTCAGGGTTGCAGGGACTTGCTGCCCCAGGGAAGCTCAGAGACACCCACTTGTATCCTGGCACAGGCCCAGCACCCCAAGAGATACTGCTTTCACAGCTCGCCACAGCAAAACAGGGTGTGTGACCACATCAGAGCACCGTGCCCAGTGCAGCACCCACATGAGGGCTGCTCCGCTGCACACAAACCTACACCAAAGAACAACATGTGTGCAGGGCTGTGCATGCTCACCCCATCTGTCTTCCAGCTCCAAAGCCAAATTTCAAGACCCCTCCCCAACCTACAAGCCAGGTGGACACATCCTCCAGCCCCCCCACCACCCCTGGGGCTTCAGAGTCAGCACCCCCACAGGGCTTTCAGCTGGGAGAAAAAACACACAAATGTCTCCTAAAGTAGGTAGCACCAATTACACTGCTGATATTTAGGGCTTCCAGCACAACAAATGGAGCTTCAGCTTCATTAGGTACCATGCCAATTTAATCCAAGACATCCAGTACAGAATGAGCTTAAATTAGTTTATCTGATGTTAACTTGTAACAAGCAATATGTTAACACAAGGATGGAAAGAAGTGACCCACAGCCTATAAGCATGGAGCAGCACACAGGGTGGCTGTGACCTCAGGAAGGGGTGAAGGCAGGAGCACCCCAGCCCTGAAAACACCAATTTATGAAATTGAGGGGTGTATCATACCTGCCTGCTCGCTGCCTCCACCTTACAACTAGAGATAGGGGCACTCAGCCACCCCCTTATGCAGGAGAGGCCCTGGGGGGTTAATGAGCTGCAGGTGCTTCATTAAGTCTGCAGTTGCCAGAAGAATGGCAGGGTGGGTTGGGAGGGTTGCTGTGTCCCTTTCCTTTGTGGGGGCTCATGGGAGCTGTCTCTAATTGCTTTGATCAAGCTTTTACCGTGTGATTTAGGGCTGAGCTGAGGCATCTCAGGTCCTCAGCTGAGCTCTCCAGCCCCGGTGGTGCAGATGGTGCCGGGGGCAAGCAGGAGGAGCTGCTCCCTACGCGGGGGATTTTCCAGGGATGCCACCTCCGCACGCACCAGCCAGACCTGCTGCCTGTCCCTGCAGGGAGCTGGGTTCCTAATTGCAGCCCACTTAATTTTATTGGCACTTGAGTGCTCTGCCGGGATCAGCTGGTCCCTTCTGAGTGCGTAAAATGACTTTCAGGCAGGAGGAAGGAGGGATGTGGTGCTGCCAGCCACAGTGGACCTAATGAGGGTGGAATGGTGCCTCTGGGTGCCCTGATGCTGTCACACACCTTCACCTTGGGCTATGGCAGAGCCTGGCCAGCATCCAACCATCCATCGCCATCCCGTGACGGATGCACACATCCACTGAGCAAAAAGAGAAGCCCATGGGCTGCAGCAGGGACAATATCTGCACCATGATTCCCCCATCCCTGGGCCACGTGATGCTCTGGGGCTGCTCCCGCATGGCAGTGGCACCCATAGGGTGCTGCAAGGCAGGTAACTTGGTCAGGCTTCCTTAACACTGCCCTGCATGCTTCCAACATGGGGAATTCCTCCCGGTTGTGTCAGAGCAGGAAAGGTGGCTTATATCCTGTGCCTCGCCTGGAAACAGCCCCGGCTGAGCTGGAGGCGACGGGCAGCGGGATGGGGGTTCAGGGTGAAAAACTGCTGACGGGCTGGGAAAACTGCTGCTGCCAGGAAGGACAGATACGGCAGGGCCGGTGCTGCTGCCCAGTCAGTGGCCGTGAGCACTGGGAGGGCTGTGATGACCTTTGCTCACGGGCAGGATCCTGCCCCTTGCTCTGGGGGAGGATTTGCTCCCGTGGGTGCTGGGGGCAGCAAAGCAGGGGGTTCCTGGCATGGGATGCAGCCCACACTCCCCCAGCTGCCCCCTGCTCTTAACTGGGGGCTGCTGGGTCCCAGGGGCAGCTGGGGACCATGTGGGACATCCTGAAGGGCTGAGGGCACCGGGTGCTGCAGGTGGGTGGGGATGCATGTGGGAACAGCAGGTGCTTTGAGCCCCATGGAGCGATGCTGGAGAAGACCTTGCTCTCCCCTTGGCAGTACCGCTAGGACTGTGGCCTGGCTGAGGGAGGAGCGATATCATCTCAGTTTCCTTCTGCCTTCTTTTTTTTCTGTATCCTCTCGAAGTTCTTTGTTGATTGCAAATTGTTATCATGAAAGCGCATCCCATGCTGCAAGAGCAGATAATGCTCCACGCGCTCCCAGGCACGGCGGCTGTAACTCCTTGAAGGCTGGGCTACTGATAAGTCCCACAGCAGCTGCAGATGAAAATAAAAACGCTAACACAGGGGGATTTATCATGTTAAGCAATCTCAGCCCATCGCTTCCTGCTCGGCAGGGCTCTTGCTGGAGGCACCGGGGCGGCTGCGGGACCGTGCAGCCCGGGCTGGGCGCAGGGATTTGTGCGGCTGGACCTTGGTGCTCGCACCTCAGAGCTGGGAGATGCCCCATGGGGGGCTGAGCCGGGGCGCAGGACAGCTGGTGTCACCCCACATCACCCCTGAGCAAGCGCTGTGAATGGCTGTTTGGACACATAACGGCGTGGCCGGCAGCGAGGGCTTTTACCAGGTTTATTTGTGAAAGGGCTGTATGTAACACATTGCGGCGGAAATGGCAATTGCACAGCAGCTGGGATGCGAGGGGAACATGTCCCCCAAAAAACAGCCAGACGCAGACCCAGAGGGGTTCCTGCTGTCATAAGCAGCCCCCAGCACCACCAGTGCTGACCCCAGCCCTGACGCTGGGCTGTCCCAGTTGGTGGCCATCGCTGTGGTGGCTGTCCCCACGCTGTCCCCACAGCAGCCTCGCAGCTCCAGGGCCACGTGTCAGGGATTTGGGCTCTTTGCTTTATCCCCGTTGGGACCAGACACATCCACGCACCTTACCCAGTGCTCCCAGTTCCAAGGAGCCGGTGCCATACTGGTCCTGCTGCTGTGAGCTCAAGGAAAATGCTTCTGCAAGAGGTTTGTGTTGTTTTGTCTTGGGTTTTTTGGGTTTGTTTTTTTTTGAAGCTGAAGGGCAACAACAAACACAGGGATTAATCCTGGCTCTGTAAGATCCCCCCATGCTCCTGGTGACAGTGTCAGTCCCAAGGGTCTGTCCTGGCCCCGATGAGGATCTGCTAATCAGCACAGTGAAATGCTGCCGTCCTGCCCAGAGCTCAGTCTGCGGAGGGGAATCCAGGGGTTCAGGGTCTGTCTGGTGTCTAACAGGTTTAGAAAATATTGCCTGGGATTATCCACTGGCAGCAGTGACCAGAGCGGTCTGAGCCGAGACACACATCAGCACGAGCTGATGGCTGCTGGGGGGTCATGTGTGTGCATGCGGTTTGTATGCACGCATGTACACACATCTGTGTGTTTGCATGCGTTTGCATGTGTGCACACACACACATGTGCGGCGGCAGCAGCTCTGCGACGAGGCTGTGGGTGCAAACGGTGCTGCTGGCCAGTGGTGCTGAGCTGTGCGTGGCCCCCGGCAGCCACCAGCCCTGCGCAGGATCGGGGGTGCCAGGAGGGAACCCCAAGCGCTGGTGGCAAAAGCATCTGTCCCGCAACACACACGAGGGATGCTCCAGCCTTCCATGCGCCACAGCTCGTTACCGGCAGCTCCCGCCCGTCAGCGTTAATGATATCCACCCAATTAGCCGCTGCGAGCTCTGCCTAGCCCCAAGGATTAGCAAACGAAATCATCATCCCGAGGCGTAAGCAGTTAACACGGCTAATTAGTCATGGTGTGAATCCTAACCCAAACACTAACCCCGGCGCAGGCAGCGCTGCGGGCAGGGGGCTGCTGCCCACCCGAGGCCCCCTCGGCTGCTGGGAGCTGTTTACAGTGAATTTGCTGGGCTTGGGGATACGTTATTTTTACACGTTGCCATAGTTACTGCTACCATTATAAAATTAAGCCTTGAACCTTGCAGAAGAAATGGATCTGTCAGAAGCGATTATTTTAGCGCCCGTGTTGTTGGTCCTGCCGCGCTGCCCACCCCATGGCCGAGCCCCGCTGGGGCGATGGGCTCCTGGGAGATGGGGCTCTGGGTGATGGGTGATGGGGGGTCCCCACTGAACGCTCGGCAGGGGCTGCATCCTGCTCAGGGCACATTGTTGACAGAGGCGCCGGGCAGGCTGCCACAGCACCGGGCTGGCCTGGCCACACCACGCCAGGAGTCACGGCGCCGGCACAGCCTCTCCGTGCTGGCAGCACCGTTGGGCACGTCTGGGGCAAACAAAAGCGCACTGAGAGCGAGCTTTCAGTGCGCGCCATGGCTCCCTCCTGCAGCGCCTGCTTTCCCCCTTCTCCTGCCTCGCTGCGGATTTTTTCCTCTCCCTGCACTGCTGCTCACAGGGACGGGGCTTGGGGCACTGCCAGGGCTGTGGCCAAGCTCGGCTGAGCTGTGAGGCTGCTCAGTGCTGGGGGGAGCGGAGAGCCCAGGGACCCTGCAGCATCCTGCCCATGCTGCCCCTGCACCCCCAGAGCTCCCCAGAGGGTTCCCCATCCCGAGCAGCAGCTCCCGGCGCTTTTCCCCAGATGAACCTCCTGAGCATCCCTGAGAGCGTGCAGAGCGCTGGGGGCAGGATGCACGTGTGGGTGTCGGGGGACCAGGACCACCACAACGTGTCCCCATCAGTTGATCCAACATAAGGAGCCCGGGGACCCCCAGTGCAGGCAGGACACCCCTCGTGCCGCCCCGGGACCCTCTCGGGTGCTGGCAGGACCAAGCCTAGCAGCTCTATTTGCCATCCCCGTGCCAGCTCTCGAGGGTCATTGTCCCTGACCAATGTCCCGGCAAACACCGAAAGCACAAAGCGAGTCTTTCTTGAACGCTGGTTGTTCCTGTTCATCCCACGGCCCTGGAAATCTCTCTTTAATCATTGCCAGAGTCTTGGCCTCCACAACATCCTGCAGCGAAGGACCGCACGGGCCAAAGGAGTGCTGGGTGCAAAGGATTTCCTTTTGTCGCCACGTTTGATACGTGTTTGACACCTTCATTTTCCCCTCTGAGATGGGGAATGACTGGAGGGCAACCCTTGAGCTGCACCACATCCCCTCAGCTCCAGGGATTTAACGACAATGAGCTCAGGTTGGGCAGAGGGGTTCCCGGCAGCTATAGCTGCAACAACACAACCTCCTGTTAGACACCAGAGAATCCGTGCGGACACGCAGCATCCCTCACGCTCCTCCATCTCTCTGTGGCTTGAAGCCCTGGACCGCAGCTCGGGGGTCCCGGTTCATGTGCCCATGGCCACAGGGCAGTGCCCAGGAGTCCCCTCCTCCCTGAACACCCCGGGGGTCCCCCAGGGCTCCCCGGTGCCATGGGGTGGGTGTCCCATGATGCGGGTTTCACTGGGGCCGTGCTTGGGGGGCTGGAGAGCCCTTGCTGCATCAGGCCCCCGGGGGAAGAACAAAGCTGGTAGTGAGGCTGCGGCACCAAAACAGTTCCTATGACAACCCCAAATCCCAGACCTGTTTATCCCCTTTAATAAAAATCCACAATAACTGTGAAACCTGGGAATGAGATTGAATAAGTAAGACATGAAATAAATCAGTGGCAGTGTAAAGCATGTCACCGTTTTGCTCCAGCTTCTTTCCCTGCTTTCCAAGGAACAGGCTGAGAAACTGGGAGCTGCAAAGGGGCAAGCTGGCGAGGTTGGAATTGGTGGGAGCAGGATCCAGCCGTGCAGCACCCCAGGGCTTCTCCCTCCAGTTCCCTCTTCGGGCAGGAGCGCAGCCCAGGGCAGTCAGTGGGCACAGGTGAGACCCACATGGCATTTCCTGGGGACACTCAAAGTGTCACTGAGACCCTCTCGCCCTTTCCAACCCCCTCAAAGCACCCCAGCTGCTCCTCGTGCTGCTCCTCATCCGTGTCCTGGCACAGCATCCCCACGGCATCACCCGGTCCCCATGGCATTGCCTGGTGCCCATGGCATCACGGGGTCTCCATGGCATCACAGAGTGCCTGTGGCACTTCTCCTTGCTCAGCCCTGACCCCAGCACAAGCTCAGGTTGTCCCACTGCCCCTGAGCACTGCAACCCCCTCCTGTTCCCCAGGACACCCAGGAGACACCCACAGCCCCCAGCTTCAGCCAGCCCCACGTGCTAGCCGAGACTATACTCTTCCTTGCTGTTAATTAAACCATTGTTTCCCCTCCCCTCGCTGCTGGGACCAGCCTCCTCCATCAATCACGTTCTTTGGACTAATTGCGCTCTGTTATTCCTTGGTTTCCATCAGAGGCTCGTGCTCCGCATTGGCTCTTGGCACAGCCTGTGCCTCCCATGCTGGATCACTGGCGTGGCACAGCATCGCACAGCACAGCACACGCCACTGCCCGGCACAGCACGGCACACTCCGCCGCCCCGGCAGGCCCTGCCAGCCCTCTCACCTCGGCACGTCCAGGAGCCGTTTCGCACCTCTCTGTGCCGGGAGTGGAGCAGACACTGGGGCAGCCCCTGAGCATCCCCCGGCCCTTCCCCAGCTCCTGCTTTCTGCCCCTCCCCAGGGCAGGGGGTCTGCGCAGACCCCCCATGGCACAGCCCAGCTCATCCCCGTGCTTGGCTTTGCCGTCCCACAGGGTCCTAACACCGGGCTTACAGACCGCACAGAGGAAAAGCCCGGCTAAACCCACCGCTTCTGCTCCGCACCGTGACCCTGCCCTTGCTCAGCCCCGGCTGCGGGCAGGGGGACCCCGGTGGGTCCCAGCCCCGGTGTCGCCCCGTGCCCCCCCAGCCACCGCAGCTCTTGCCCCGGCACAAGCAACCGCACTTCTCGCTTGAGCACCCAGCGGGCGACTCAGTGGAATGTGACAAGCAGCAGCACCAAGAAACCACCCAGACGAGCAGTGAATCCCCAGCCCCGGTGTCACCAGCGCTGCCCCCTGCACGAGCTGCTCCCCGGCACGTTCCTACCTTGTGTCCACGCTCGGGCGCCTGTTTGTGCTTTCACTGCCGGCACACCCCAGGCTGCTGGCTTAAAGGATTTTCCTATAATAACCACCAAATCCCTCCCCTGGGCAGTTAAGCTGTAAACCTGGGCCCTTTCCTAGGTGCACAGCCCTCCACGGTGCTCTGCTTGCTCGCTGCTTTGCATATGCTCGTATCAAACTGCCTTGCCCCCCTCCTGACCCAGCCCAGTGCTTAAAAAGCCTTAAATCCTCTTGAATTTTATTTCCCCTTCTCTGCAAGGTCTATCCCCGGTTTCGGTCTCACCCACATATTTTACATACTCCTGCCCGTAATCCTGACGTGAGCTTTTCCATGAGCTTTGGCATCCTCCCCGCACAGCAGCTGAGCAACCCCGTGTCGGGGCAGCCACGGTGTGGCCATGGCTCTGTTCGGGAGCCGGTGCTGCCAGGGGCTTCACACCGGTGCCCCCACACCCCTCGCTGCTGCTGGGGCTGGTGCAGAGGGGACCGAGCTGGGGACGGGCGCTGGGGGTGGCAGTGCTGGAGCCCTGACCTGGCAACCCCCCCCGCCACTGTGCCCACGGGGTGCTGGGTGCCCCTGAGCAAGAAATGACCCAAAAGTGTCCCCAGGGCACGTCCCCTGTTTATTCACTCATGCAATTCACTCACTTATTCACTCATTAATTTCAGAAGTGGCTCCTCTCCCCCCAGAACAATCCCCTCCCGGAGCGGATCTCTGCCAGCAGACGAGGCTCCCCGGGGTTCACACACACTATTTCACGCTGTCTTGTTTTACTTCTCTTTTTTGTTTTCACAGTAAAAAAGTAGATAAAGTTGGAAACCAGCAACTTCAGCAGCTTTCAAGGTTACAGGCAGCAGCAGCGGCAGAAACACCAGGTTCCTCTGCCTGAAAAGCATGTTTCGCTTCAGCCCGTGCCCACGAAAGGTGTTTGCAGGTGGTGGCACACGGTGTGGTGGGAGTGGCTGCTGCCACAGGTGGGTACATGTGCACACGTTGTGCCAGGGTGTGCCCAGAGCTGCGGCGATGCCTGGTGTGGAGCACACACATTGCAGCTCCCTGTCACCACCGTGCTCTGTCCTTGGCCACTGGCCTGCTGCGCTTGGAGGGGGACACCCAGCACGCGTGCGTGGAGCAGGGGATGTGCATGGAGCAGATGTGCATGAAGCAGGTGTGCATGGAGCAAATGTGCATTGACAGGGAGATGTGCAGAGAGCAGATGCGCATGGAGCACACGTGCAGGGAGCAGGGGATAAGCACAGAGCAGGAGACATACACAGCAGATGTGCATGCAGCAGATGTTCGTGGAGAAGATGTGCATGCAGCAAATGTGCAGGGACGGGCCGGGGCCGGAGCAGGAGATGTGCACAGCTCAGGGGAGGAGGGATGGAGGGGCTGGCAGGCTGATGCCAGCTGCCCTGATTTTACCACAGCACCAGCAGCCCCATCCCCAAATACCAGCTCCTCCGGGAGGGCAGGGAAAGTCAGACAAGGGCTTTTCCTCGGCCCATGAGCTGCAGCAAAGTGATCTCAAGGGCTGTTCTGGGGAGCTGCCCTCTGTGTGATCAGACTATGCAGGTTTGGGGGGAGCTGGGCAGCCACCCTTCCCTAGGGCTCAGCACGACCCTGCAGCAGCACAGGGTGTGTGGGCACGGGGCTGTGGAGGGGACACGTCCCCCCAGGCCCCGCGGGACCAGCACTATGGCTCTTGCTCTGAACACAGTGGGACTGGACAGCATGGCTGTTTGCTGCCTTTAATGAGGATGAGCTTGGTGCAGCAACAAGAGAGCACAAATCATGGAGCTGCTGAGCTGGGAAGGTGCTGCTGGTGGCCGGTGCTGGTGGGACAGGTGTGCCTGAAGCGCTCCTGGAGCCATCAGCACTGCATGGCTTGCACAAAGCAGAGGTGCTGAGCCCCATGGCCTGATCCTATGCTCCAGATGGCCACTGGGTCTTGGGAGAGCCATTGCAGGGCCCCGGAGCAGCAGGTCCAGCCCTGAACCTCACCCTGCCCAGCACTGCCACGAAGACAGGAATTAACCAGGGGATCTTTGCTGAGTTGTGCCACATGAACAGATCTACTTCTTTATTGCGCTCTATAGAAATGTCCCTGCTTCCTCCCTGAAAATGGGCTCTTTGGCCTCCCGGGCTGTGGTGCCACACATCACTTGGCAGCTACCGTGATGCTGGCGTACTCGGAGCAGGCTGCGCCGGGGCTCCTGCCGTGCCGCGGGGCCGCAGGCAGGGGCTGCAGATCGGCGTAGTGGATTTCGTTGTCCTCCTTGCTGCTTTGCTGCAGAAGCGCACACAAATAGTGAATATTGTCACTAGAAACATCTTGCAAAGATAACCCCAATGGCAGGTTCAAGGCGGGACGGCGGTGCCACGGATGTGCGGGTGGCCCCACGCCATGACACTGAATGTGCCAGGACCAAGCGCAGGGGGCTGCTGCTCACCCAATGCGCACCCCGGTCCCGGAGCCATGCAGAGTCCCCGCGAGCTGGGACATTGCAGTGGGATGCTCCTCCCCACATTTACAGCTTGCACTTACCTGGCTGGGCCGACCTGAGGTCTCTGCATCCAGGACTTCGCTGCTGGGGGGAGGAAGGATGGTCATTAGAGCTAAAGGAACCCAGGTCCCCTTCCCACCCAGCACAACCCTCCTCAGTTCCCCTCCCAAATTTTAGCTGGGGTCTGTGACATATGGCCACACATAACACCCACGCTGAAGGCAGAGGGACAAGGTGCTGTCTGTGCGCCTGGGTCGGGCTCAGACACCACTGTAAGGGGCTGCAGGGAGCCCCCTATGCTGCGCACTGCCCAGGCACGCTCCCATATACACATAAAGAAGTGATGTGCCTGTGAGCAAAGGGCATTTTCTGGGGAAAAATACAGCTCCAGATAGAGGGGAGACCAGGTTAAAGCAGGTTGACACCGTGGTTCATTCATCTCATGGTGCAGAAGGAACAGGCAGTGGGTACAAACCTGGTGGTGCTGGGGGGAGTCCCTGCACAGCACCGCAGAGCAGGGGGTGAGAAGCTGCCCACAGCCACCAGCTTGGCCAGGCGCCGTCTCTCTGTCTCACCCCTGCACTTCCTCCTGTACATGAAAACGGCGACGAAGAGGCCAAGGAGGAGGAGGAAGCAGAGGACGACAGCTGCAGCCACCATACCAGGAACAAGGGATGTCTCTGTGGAGACAGAGTGGGAAGAGGGCGGTGGGCATGGGGCAGCGCAGACCCCGCTGCAGGCAAGGTGAAGGCTGTGGGACGGATCCTCAGGAGCTGTGTCTTGCGGGGCTGCACTCACCATACAGGAGCACCTCTGTGCCACCTCCACGCTGAAACACCTCATCACCGTGCAGCGATTTACTGAACTTCACACAGTAATAGGTGCCCGAGTCCTCAGGCTGAATATCCCTGATGCGGATGGTCCAGTCTGTGTTGGACCCATTCACTGCCCTCGTCACACGGGGGAAGGAGCCCGTCTGCTCATAAACAGTCACATTCCCGCTGCCCCAGCCCTTCAGCCACTTCACAGGGCCGGCAGGACCATCTCCGGATGTGGTGCAGGTCAGGGTGAGCGTCCCTCCCGCTGTCACCCACTCCTTGTCCTGGGGCTGCCGCAGCTGGAAGCCTGGACCCACCTGGGCACCCACACCTGGGCACAGTGACAGGAAGGCAGGGGCTGAGCAACGGAGCGAGGCGAGGGCTTGCTCCACTCATCCCAAGCAGCACGGGCAGAGCGGCCCCAGCTTGCTCCCAGTTTGCAGCAGCTCAGCTGAGAAATATCCCTGAATATGGCAGAGACCAACCACAGGCACTACGAGTGTGGGAGACCTGAGTAAAAATGAACAAGGGGCAAATTTGCATCCCAGGCCGCATCCTTAACACGAGGCAATGTGGGCGCTTGGATTCCGGTTAGGTACAGGGGCAGCCAAGGGGAATTCCTGGCAGGAAAAGCTCCCAAGTGCTGTTAAACATTAACGCTCTGCCAGCTCTGTACAATGGGAGCCAAAATCACTGGGCCTCTGCGAGGAAGCGGGTTCAGAGCCTGGGGCTGTGCTCAGAGGCCAAGAGTGGGCTCTGAGCGGGGATGTGCACCCCGGAGCCGAGCAGAGCCCCCAAACCCTCCTGCCCAAAGCCCCCAGCTACCTCTGGCACCAACCCGGCGGGGATCGGCTCCCCACACGCGGGGCTCAGTTCTGCACACCCGGCGCTCGGTACTGTCTATCCCGCCCGCTTTGCCACAGACATCCCCGCGCAGCCCAAAAAGGGGGTCGGAGGAGGAAAGCCCCCCCTCGCCCAGTGTTTCTTTTTGTCGGCCCGACTCGTTAGCGACCGGTGGCGGCGGCCGGGCCTCCCCCGCGCCGTGACCCACCCCCGGGCAGCAGCGGCCGGCGGGGCAGGGACGCGGGGGGCTGGCGGGGCTGGCGGGGGCTGGCCGCGGAGCTGCCGCCGCCGTCCCGCTCCGTACTCACCGCAGAGCCGCAGCGGGGCGAGGCTGAGCGGCCCGAGCAGGAGCGGAGCCGCCGCAGCGACCGGGCGAGCCATGGCCACTGCCCGAGCTGGGGCTCCGGCGGCGGGACGGGGGAAGGAGAAGTTGCGCAGGAAACGGAGGCGAGCGGCCGGGAACGCCTTCGGTGCCTGCCCCGGGCGGGCGGGGGCAGCGGCGGAGCCGCCCGGGAGCTCCGCGGGACTCAGCCCCGACGGGACGACCGCATCGTCCCGAGCGCGGGGGCTGCGCTGGGCGCGGGGCAGGAGCGCGGCTCGGACCCCCCGGCTTCGGGAGCCGCAGCGGCGGCTGTTGGGGGGCTCAGGGGAAGCCCCGGCCGAGCTCTGGGCCATCAGAGACGCCCGCCCGTGGCCCTGCTGGCAGTGTGTCCCCGTGACACCCTGGGGTGACGAGCCGTGGGCTGGTCATGCATGGAAGAGCAGGCCAGATCGGGACCCCTGTCTCTGGCTGCCTGGTGCTGGTGGCCGTGGCTGGGGCACACGTCTGCGGGGAGAGTGGGAGTGACATCCCTGGAGAGAACCAGCCTCGTGACGTGTGAACACCATGGGAACCAGTGGGACTTGTGCAAGGGGTCTGTGGAGGAACTTGGCTGGTGGTGAACCCCTTCCTTCCCCTTTGCCAGACGAGAGCCCAGCACTAGTTGAGCTGAGCTGGGCTGAGCTGAGCTGAGCCAAGCCGAACCGTTGTGAAGGGTCTGTGGGACTCACGATGGCTCCGGTGACACAGGCGCTGCCACTTGCCTGCCTGATGCTACTCCTGCTCCGGAGAGCCCCGGGTGAGTGGGGACCCACACAGCCCCGCGTCGCTGGCAGGGCCACCCTTCCCTGTGCCCACAGGTGTCTGGGGCTTTTCTCTCACTGCCTCCCAGCTTCCTTTTATCCCCATCCAAAGACTTTTATTTACGCCAGCACGTCCCAGGGGCCCCAGGCCCTCCCCGTCCTGCAGTCCCCAGCAGTGCCAGCAGCTCCATGGGATGAGGGAAGGGGACATCTATTTGTCCCCTGCTCTGGGCTCAGGGCTGGGCGTCTGGCAATGCCCTGTGCTGTGCCACAGCTCCGGGGATCAGCCCCAAACCCTCCTGTCGCTGTGCCCAGGTGCAGATGCCCAGACGGCTCCAGGCTTCCAGCTGCGACAGCCCCAGGACAAGGTGTCGGTGACAGCTGGAGGGACGCTCACCCTGACCTGCACCACGTCTAGAGATGGTCCTGCCGGCCCTGTGAAGTGGCTGAAGGGCTGGGGCAGCGGGAATGTGACTGTTTATGACCAGAAGGGCTCCCTCCCCCGTGTGACGAGGGCAGTGAATGGGTCCAGCACAGACTGGACCATCCACATCAGGGATGTTCAGCCCGAGGATTCTGGCACCTATTACTGCGCAAAGTTCAGCAAATCGCTGCATGGTGATGAGATGTTCCAGCGTGGAGGTGGCACAGAGGTGTCCGTGCAGGGTGAGTGGGGCTCCCAGAGCTCCTGGTGGTCTCTATTTGGGGTGAGGAGGGATGGGGAAGGGGCTCGGGGGAGGGGCTCAACCCTCTCCAGGAGAGGGTTCCCTGGGCCATGCTGGGCACATCTGTGTCCCCATGGGAACCCCTCTCCCTGCAGCCCCGGGGCCGGGGGGTGGCAGATCCCGCTCTGACGGCCCCACGCTTCTCCCCGCAGCCAAACCCAGCACCCCGGTTGTGTCCGGGCCTGGCCGCAGAGCGGGGCCGAGGCAATCGCTGCCTTTCACCTGCACGTCCGGAGGGTTCTTCCCTGAAGACATCAGCGTGAAATGGCTCAAGGACAAGGCCCCGATCGCGGCTCAGCCGCCCCAGATCACCCCTGGGCGGATGAAATCTTCCTTCGACATGTCCAGCACCGTGACGGTGACGCTGCAGGAGAGCGACATCCGCTCGCAGCTCGTCTGCGAGGTGCAGCACCCCACGCTGAAGTACCCGTTGGATGGGACCTACCCGCTCCGCAGAGCCCTGCGAGGTGAGGGCTGGGGGCAGCGGCGCTCAGGGTGTCCAGTCCCGGGGGGCCGGGTGTCCCGGGGGGATGGGGCACCCCACGGGCAGCAGAGCACAGGGACCCTGTTAGCTGGTGCTGCTTCTCTTCCCAGTGTCCCCCAGAGTCCAGGTGGTCCTTGACCCGTCAAGCCCCGTTAACTTGAACCAGACCGTGAACTTCACCTGCCACGTAAAGGGGTTTTACCCAAGAGACGTGACCGTCACCTGGCTGGAGAACGGGACGGAGCTGAAGGTGGAGAACGTTTCCCGGGCGGTGGAGACCCCCCAGGGCTTGTTCGAGCTGAGGAGCCTGGTGGAGGTCCAGGCGACGGAGGAGAAGAACGGGTCCACGTTCACCTGCCGCGTGGTGCACAATGCCCAGGACCCCGTCACCAGGACGGCCACCCTGCGGATTGTCCCCCCGGCCCAGGAGGGACCGGAGGACTTACCCCAGCAAGGTAACGCCGTGTGACGGCTGCTGGGGTGCAGCCCCTGCAAGGGAGGCTTTAGGATGTCACCCTCTCAGAAAGCTCAAAGTCCCACCAGAATCTGGTTCAAGGACACAAAATCTCCATATTGAGGGGCTGGGGGTTTGATGCTGGCGTGTACCAAGCTCTTGTCCTCAGTGTCACCAAGCCAACCCCAGCTGTCAGGATTCAGGGTCTCGGTACCAGAGTTTTCAGGGCCTTGGTGACCTTTTTTATTCATGTTTCAGGCTATTTGCCCGTCGTCTATAGCGTGGTGGGGGTGATCTGCACCATGCTGGCACTGCTGGTGGCTGCAATTCTGTGTGTGAGAGCTGCTGGGTCCCTGCAGTGGTGGGGGGCTGTGGGATCCCTGTCCTCAAGCCCTGGCCACTAATGTCCCCTGTCCCCACTGCAGGTGTGACCCTCCTGGCCAGCCACATCCTGTGGCTTGGCATTCTGCTGGAGAAGGGGCTCCTTGGCGGCCTCCTCATCTTCCTCTTCAAGCGCGGGAGGGCATGAGAGGGAAACGCTGGGACTGCCGCCCCGTCCTGCTCCTTGTCCGCCACCAGTTCCTCGCGTCACGGCGCCGGGAGCGGGTCCCGGGTCCCGACTGCCACCGCCTTTGTCCTGTGTACTGGAAATAAACGGGCCGGGATGCACCGGCTGCCGTGGGATGCTCTGCGCCGCCGGTCCCGGCTGCCCGACCCTGCCCGCAGCCCGCACCGAGGCTGCGCACACCGGGGCTGCTCTCTGCACACCCGGTGCTCGGCTCTGCACACCGGGGGCTCGGTGCTGCACACCCGGTGCCCGGTTCTCACACCCGGTGCCCGGTTCCCCACACCCGGTGCCCGGTTCTCACACCCGGTGCCCGGTTCCCCACACCCGGTGCCCGGTTCTCACACCCGGTGCCCGGTTCCCCACACCCGGTGCTCGGTTCTCACACCCGGTGCCCGGTTCCCCACACCCGGTGCCCGGTTCTCACACCCGGTGCTCGGTTCTCACACCCGGTGCCCGGTTCCCCACACCCGGTGCTCGGTTCTCACACCCGGTGCCCGGTTCCCCACACCCGGTGCTCGGTTCTCACACCCGGTGCTCGGTTCTCACACCCGGTGCCCGGTTCCGCGCAACCGGGGCTCGGCGCGGCGCATGGCACCGCCGGGCCGCCAGAGGTCGCTGTGCGCGGCGCCCGGCGGTGTTTCCGCCCGGGGTGGGTTGGGCGGTGCGCGCGGGGCGGGGCGGGGCCGGCGCGGCGCCCGGCGGGTTTAGGGCGCTGCACCGCGGCAAGATGGCGGACAGGGAGGAGGCGCTGAGGGAGTTTGTGGCCGTGACCGGCGTCGAGGAGGAGCGAGCGCGGTTCTTCCTGGAGTCCGCCGGCTGGGACCTCCAGGTAGCGCCGCCGCCGCCCCGCTCCCCTCCGTCCTCCTGGGGCCCGTCCCGCTGAGGGGGCTCGGCGGGGCCGCGGGCCCGGAGGCCGCGGTGGGGGAGGAGGAGGCGCCGGGCCGGGAGCTCGGGCCTCGCCGGGCTGCGGGGAGCGGGCTCAGCCGGGGCCGCGGCCCGTCCCGATTCTCTCGTTAATTTGGACGCGGCTCATTTCTAGCCCGGGCCGAGGAACCGGCGGGTTCGGGGGTTTTCTGGGTTTCTGTCGGTTTTCCGTGAGCCTTCACGAGGTTGTTAATGCTGCGGTGTCTGCACCGCCAGCAGCAGCCCCGGCACCCCGGGAACAGGGGGCCGATCGGCCCCCACGCCGACCTGCGCTGTCTCCTTCAAACGATCTGCCTGTGGTTAATTAACTCCCAGTCCACTCATGGCTGTTGCAAAAGCAGCTGATTCAGAACAGTAATTTTAGCATAACCCGTGTAGAAATACTGCAGAATAAAGGCCTCCAGTTGTGCATACCTGCCCTGGTGAGTGTCCTGCCATAACAAAGCCAAACACTGGGAACTGGTAAAGCCTCGTCTTTGCTACGACCTCCAAAGGGGAAATGACACAAAATGGCTCTGGTGTTGATGTACCTTAAGAGCTCCAACGTGACAGAAGCTTCAGTTGCGTTCGTGGCATTTTTTTGCCCTTGTTCTGGAATATTTGCTCTCTTCCTGAAAAGCTCCTGTGGTTTTCCTTGCAGATCGCGCTTGCCAGTTTCTACGAGGACGGGGGTGACGAGGACATTCTGACTCTTCCCCAGCCCACACCCAGCTCTGTTTCCAGAAGCTCCACATCCAGGTGAGGAGGGAGCTTGGCCTCAGGCCGGTCTGTTTATCAGCGGCTTGTAAACATGATACTGAAAACCATTTGTGTGAAAATGCAATCTCTGTCTGAAGCATTGCTGGATGTTAATTTTCAGGAGAAATGACTCTGCGTTAGGTCTGCTTCACCTCGGGTGACTCCCTAGAAATTTTGGAAACCTCAGCATTTATACACCATGAGCACAGATGTTATTGCACAACTAATCCAAAGATCAGTTAAGACAGCTTGCCTCATGGCTCAGGAAAAACTTGATTTGTCTTTTGAGCTTAGAAGACAATCGATTGGTGGTACTTTCATTTGAGCAGATTGTATCTCCATGGGAAAAATCTCTAATTTTCCTTGACATCTGATCTGATCAAGTCGAGATTTTACAAAAATAAGTTCATTTTGCATTACCAGATTCCTGTGTAGTAGGGAAATACCACCCAGGTTTAAAGAGAAGGAGTTACTGACTGTATCTTGAAAGAAAAGCTCTCAGTTCAGACTTTGGTCCGTACTGGAGGGGAACCCCATTCTAGCTTAGATCACAGGCAGAAACAACCAGTGGGGAGGGATGTGGGGCTGGAGAACCCTGTACAGGTTTGGGAGTGGCAGCTCTGTGAAAGGGAACAAAATCCAGACATGAGCAGGGCTGGTGACTGACCAACCGTGCTGTGCTGCAGCTGCTGCCGGAGCCGCCGCTCCTGTTTGCTGTTGGCGTAGTTGGCAGAGAGGTACAAGAGCTCAGTTTGCCCCAGTCACACCAGCGCTGACCCGTCATTTCACAGAGTGATCAATCGGACCTGAAAAGTAGAACAGAGTCAACTGAGCTGCTGCATGCAGGAGCTTTTGTATATATGGTTGGAACGTGTCGCAGGGCTGACATGCTGCTCTGGTTGATTTTGCAGTGACCACAGAGTAACATCGTTTCGAGACCTTGTTCATGCGCAGGAGGAGGATGATGAAGAGGAGGAGGGGCAGCGGTGAGTTTTCAGTTAAAGACTTAAAAACCTCTGTGTGCATCCCTGCCCTTTTGTGATGGCTTACCACATGTGCAGAGGTTGGTTTTTTTTAAGAGCAGATTTAAGTTGATACAAAATTCCTGTAGTGAAAAATCTCAGGTGGCACAGAAAGGTTGCTCAGTGTGAAGTTTGTGTACAAGCATGTGCTCAGCGGGGCTGCGTAACACCAGTTTGCATCACTGAATTGTGTGATTGAGAGAGAGCCTGAGGGAGGCTGTGGAAGTTGTAGGTCAGGAACAGAAAAAAAAGCTCAGATCATCACTTGTGTCCACAGAGAACAGAGTGCAGGAATAATGCAGGGGTTGTTTTTATTTCTGCTGGGGGTTTTGGTTTTGTGGGGCTTTTTTTTGGTTTTGTGGGACTTTTTTTTGGTTTTGGTTTTTGGGGTTTTTTTAGATTTTTTTTTTTTTTTTAGGTGCTGCTTAAGGGTAATGTAGTGGAGTGTGAAGTTGAAAGGAGGAATTTAGGTCCACTTTCCAAGGGAATCACAGCACACTAGTGGGAAAGCCATCTGTGGTGTCAGCTGCAAGTAGTTAAATACCCTCGAGGTTAAGGGCGAGGGAAATGGGGTGGAACTGAGGGATCTCGAGGTGGCTCAGCCGAGCTGGGCTGCACGCTCTCCTGTGGCCAGACCCGAGCTTGCTCTGTGTGTTATGAGCCAGCTGGAAGCTAATGAACCCAATCTTCCAGAAGTGCTTAGTTGCACTTCACTGGCTCTGCCTTCATTGCTTCCAGTTCAGATCCGTCCCGTGCGCGGTGATCTCTGTGTGGCATGACCGTGTGCCTTCTCTCAAAATACTGTCAGGTGTTGCCCACCTTCCACCTGACAGGTCATAGACTTGCTGGAAGCCTTGTTGAGCTTGGTATTATAGCTGGTACTAGCACATGAAACTGAGCCTTAGTATGGGCTGTTTCTCTTGCTATGGATGAGAGAGTTATTATCACTTTATTGAGGTAATTTTGCAGTAACTGACATAAAACCAAAGCCTCTGCAGTACAGGAACTTGTAGGTGGCTACAGCAGGAGATAATATTGGTAGCAGCTGAGCACAAGCACAGGTGTCTCTTCCAGTAGTAGCAAATATTTGTAGATCCGAGCTGTTCCATTAAACTGTACAAAAATGAACTGAATCCTGATATAAAGCTACCGTATTCTGTCACGTGTGTACTGGTTTTGGCAGGGACAGAGTTAATTTTCTCCACAGGAGCTGGCATGGGACTGGTTTGGATTTGTGCTGGAAACAGGGTTGATAACCCAGGGATGTCTTTGTTATCACTGAGCGGTGCTTGCACAGCATCAAGGCATTTTCTGCTCCTCACCCCACCAGTGAGTGGGCTGGGGGTGCACAAGGAGTTGGGGGTTAACATGAATAGGTCAGCTGACTCTGCTGACCAAGGGATATTCCACACCATTTGACAATTTGGGGAAAAAAATTTGGAGGTAAGGTTGGCAGGGGGGCTGCTGCTTGGGGACTGGCTGGGCATCGATTGGTCGGTGCTGAGCAATTGTTTTCATTTGCATCACATGTCTTTCCTGGGTTTTATTTCTCCCTCTGTCTTATTTTCCTTTTCATTACAATTAATTATTATTATTTATTTCAATTATTAAACTGTTTTTATCTCAACCCATAAGTTTTCTCACTTTTACCTTTCCAATTCTCTTCCCCCCATCCTGCTGGAGGGGAGCGAGTGAGCGGCTGCATGGTGCTTGGCTGCTGGCCGTGGTTAAACCACAACAACACGCGTCTCCTGGAGAAGCCGCGGTCCAGCCTCACCCAGGAGCCGTGTGCTTTCTGTCAGGTTTTACGCCGGCGGCTCAGAGAGGAGTGGACAGCAGATTGTTGGTCCTCCAAGGAAGAAGAGTCCCAATGAGCTGGTGGAGGATCTGTTCAAAGGAGCGAAGGAGCATGGGGCAGTGGCAGTTGACCGGACAGCCAAGAGCGGCGGCGAGAGCAGCAAGCCTAAAGTGAGAAGTGCGAGTTCTCCTTCCTTCTGTTCCCTTTGTCAGTTGTCACCTGTGTGTGGCTCCCACCATGACAGCGGTTTGGTGCTGTGGAGTCCAGAATTCTCGTAAAAGGACAGCTCAGTCTGGGCTCCTCTCTCAGTGCAGCTCCAATTCCTTTGTCACAGTGGCAAGAAAACCCGCTTTCTTGTGCCGTATTTGTTAACCTGTTCAAGCTGGTGACTGTGCCTGCAGGACAGCACATGTTGCCGGTGCCATGAAGCCCCCATGCTCACCTGTGGTGGTGTTGGGGAGGGGGCAGCGAGCTGGCCGGGGTCTGTGTCTCTTGTGTAACCTCTGCCTGCCCTCTGTCCCGCAGCCTTTCGCAGGGGGAGGGTATCGCCTCGGGGCCACTCCAGAGGAGGAGTCCGCTTATGTGGCCGGAGAGAGGAGATCCAACTCTGCCCAGGACGTGAGTATCTGTTCCATTTTGGAGATGTCACCTGAGGGGTTTCTCTGCTAGAGCTATGTGGCTTGTGAGCCCACAGAGTTCTAAAGCTTGATAGAAATTCAAGAGGACAGAAGTGTGGTAAATCCTGCTTCTCTTAGGGTTTCTGATTAGAGAACGGTAGATGCGAGAGTCTTGGGTAAGCAGCCTTCTTCATTAAGAATCTTGAGTGTTCCTTAGAAGTGTGGATTGTGAAAAATAGTGTGCAAAGAGCACTGGGTGATTAACTCTTCTTTATCCACTGAGTAGATGTGGAACTCACAGCGTCACTACAAGTTTTTCTTGTGCTTTCTTTGTCAGCAAATACCGATCTAGGCCTTGGTCAGAGCTTAGTTTGGGCTCCTCGCCCAGCTTTTCAACCATATTTATCGTGAAAGGGTCTGTGGTGCCACCTTCTAGGCACTGCTATATGACCATTACATAGCCAGTGCTTCAGGTTTTTCCCTCAGCCCAGAGGAACCTGGCTGGAATATTTTGTGCAGCTCAAAATTCCTCTGCCATTCAGGAACTTTTCACTTTGTGTCCAGTTATCGTTCTTACCAAGCTGTTTCAGTGAGGCTGATAACTTTTGGGGGGCTGCTGCAGGTGCACGTTGTGCTGAAGCTCTGGAAGAGTGGATTCAGTCTGGACAGTGGAGAACTGAGGAGCTACCAGGATCCGTCCAATGCCCAGTTTCTTGATGATATCCGCAGAGGGTACGTAGTGAGAGGGGTGAGAGCAAACAGCTGTTTTCTGAAACAGGCATTTGTGGAACTCAGGATGCTGAATCAATGGCACGTTTCAGCTGAGCTTGCTTAAAAAAGCTGGATTATTAGTATGGAAACCATGGGAGGGCAGACTTGAACATTTACTGCAGATGAATGGGAAGTGGCTTTAGTTTGTAGGAGGCCTTGGGAGTTCAAAATGTGAACAGACATTTACATTTGGGCTGAGAATTTCTCATGCGTCACATCATTCCAGGTAAAGGCCAGGGAAAAGTAACCTTTAATTTGTGCCTGTTAGTGGGGAAGTGTACATCTGCCCTCTTAATTAAGACAGAGCTCGCTGTGATTCCTGGAGTTCCAGAGGTCTGTGGTTGGCACTTTTTCTCCACAGTTTCCTGGCCTGTTTCCTGAGGCAGCTGCCTGAGGCCACTCTCTTTGCAGGGAAGTCCCGGCGGAGCTGCGCAGGTTGGCACGGGGTGGGCAAGTGAACCTGGACATGGAGGACCACCGTGACGAGGAGTATGTGAAACCCAAAAGTGTCTTCAAAGCTTTCACTGGAGAAGGACAGAAGCTGGGCAGGTGAGGTGACAGCAGCGCTGGTTTGCTGCCTGTGTGAGGTGAGAGTCACTCCAGGGTTTTGCTGGGTTGAGCCTTTTGATTCATCGTTCTGAAGAACAGGCACTCGGTGCCTGTGGTGCGGGAGCTGTTTCTCCGAGGGAGGAAACGAGGCTGTGAGCTGGCTCAGCCTGTCCACGGCAGGAGGCAGATCCTGAGTTTGGAACCACCACGGTGTGTCACGTAGAAGCAGCATTTCCAAGTTACGCTGCCCTTTTAACAGCTCCTCGTGTCTCCCTGTTCGCAGCACCGTGCCGCAGGTGATGGGCGCCAGCTCACCGGCCCAGCAGGCAGCCAACGAAGCCAAAGCCAGCTCTGCCATCGCCATTGATGAGTCACAGCCCATCACTAACATCCAAATCCGGCTCGCGGATGGTGGACGACTGGTCCAGAAGTTCAACCACAATCACAGGTACAAACACTACTGGAAATAACAGGTTACTAACTGGGAAAGCCTGGATGACACTGCAAACTGCACAGATGGAGCAGATGTTAGAATCCCGGCTAGCCTGCTAAAGGGACCTCCGGGGATCCTTCTCTGTAGGCGATGAGGAACACAATTGTTGTGGGGTTTTAAGGCAGCCGTTAACTGTTGGAAGGGTAGGATTTGCTTTTCAAATAGTGACGGATTATAGCCAGTGATGCTGCGCCTGGGAGCTCTGGTATTATCAGTGGAACTTTCCTTAATGTCACCTATAAAAAAAACCAGAATCTTTCCTAAGGGCTTTAGAAACCGTCAGATAATTAGGAACTTGGTTTGGTTATTCTGACTCTCCATTCAGACCTTCCTGCTGGCTGAGCGGAGCGCCAAGGGGTGTGCATACAGCAGCGGGTTCCCTTGGATGAGCAAAGCTGGTTTATACTCCCTGCGGCCCTGTCAGACTTCTCCTGAAGTCCTTCTCGCCTCCCTGATCTCAGAGTGTGGCCATTTGGTTATACTTACCTGTCCAGTTTCTGTGGGAGAATCAAGAATGATGCAATAAGTTACAAAAACCTTCTTTGGTGATCAGGTGCAGGAAATGGATGCTCGTGGGACTTGAGCTCGTCCTGGTTACGCTGTGTGTGGTGAGCTCAGTCACTCGCAGCAGCCAGTGTCAACCAATTCCTTAATATCTTCATCTTGAAGGGTTCAGAAGCCTTCAGGTAGCCACCTGACAACATAAATATTCCTGTTGGGCAGTGTGAAAGAACATTTAGCTGAAAATCTTTAACCTATAGAGCAGCTTTTGTTATTTCACCAAACAGGAGCTTACAGAGGAGCAGGTTAAATCGGAATTGTCTGGCCGTGGCCTCTGCTGTTTGCTGAAGGAAAAGTACAGTGGTTGCAGGGTTGGGTGCTCCGGGAAGGGTGATTTGGGGCTGTTGCCATGCGCTTTTGCGGGATGTTCAGTAACAGGATCCCCCCCGTGTCTCTGATCCCTTCGGACAGGGTCCGTGACATCCGGCTCTTCATAGTGGATGCCCGGCCAGCCATGGCGGCCACCAGCTTCGTCCTCATGACCACCTTCCCCAACAAAGAGCTGAGTGATGAGAACCAGACTCTGAAGGAAGCCAACCTGCTCAATGCCGTCATCGTGCAGCGGTTGACATAGAGGAACACACCTCCGGCTGCCCGCAGCGCACACCTGTCGTCTGGTCCTGTGTGTACGCCTGCGCCGCACAGGCTCACATCTCCTCCTAGCTCTGGGTTCTTAGGTCTTGGTTGGACTTTTCTCTTTAGTTGCATTTCCCTTTTTTTTTTTTTTTTTTTGTGAGGATGATCAGTGGACTTTAAAATAAATAAATGAAACGAATCCGTTTTGAAAGGAGCCGCAGCCTATTGTGCCACAAATTCTCCCAGGAGAGTTGAGTTACTTTTGCGGATTGTGTTACTGTGCTTGTAGGGGGAAGGGAGCTCCTGGGGAGCAGTTTCCATCCACCCAACTGACTGCTCATCTCAGTCTCTTTACTCTTCCCTCTCTTCCAGGGACTGCTGCAGAGTACTCCCTTTATTTTTGCACATTAAATATAAAATATATGAGAACAGGTGATCTGATGGTCAGGACAATGGTTACACTACTGTAAAAGTGTGGTGGGGAAAGTCTGTGTGAAACAGCTCTTGCTCAGTGTGGGGAAAACTCTGATGTGTGTGCAGGTACAAGGTTTAACGTTCTTCCTGGGCTTTTCTGGAAAGTTCTGACTGTCCTTCCCGTAGCAGGACTCTCGGGGGTGTTCACTGCTCTGCCTGCAGTTTTAATTTGCTGTATTGCATTTCTCCGAGAAACCCAACTCGCTGCTGACTTCTTTCCAAGAAGGCACAGAGCTGAATCAGCTTCAAGTGACTGAAAGTAAAAAGAAAACAGAGCTTAACTTACTGGAAAGCAAGTTTTATTTTAAGAGGTGAATCACTGAGGTGATGGCAACACCTCAGGTGGAAAAACTCAAGGCTGTAGCATCCTTTTGATTTATTTGCTCTGCTGAGGACTAATGCAGCCAAACACCTGGAGTTCTCTAGCTTTGGTCTGTTCTGTTTGTGTTTTGGGCTCGGGTCTCCATATCTGTCCTTTGAACAGAATCCTGTGGGTGAATTCGTTATCCCTGCGGGGGACGGGTAGCGCTGCTGTAGCAGCACCAGTTGCTGTCTGGTGTTGTGCCGTGGCACTCTGCACCGACCCGCGGTGGTTCTGCTGGCCCGGCCTTCGGAGCCGAACTGTGAGCCATTGGCTGCCGGGAGCTGCTGCGCTCTGTGTCCCCCTTCAGCTCTCTGAGGTCCCAGGTCCCCACTGTGGTGCCAGCGCAGGAGCAGCTCTGGGGACACGCAGGCTAGGGAAGGGACGGCAGGTCGGGCAGGTTCGGCACGAGGAACTAGCTTGGCTGCCTGCGCTAATCCAAACCCAGACCTCGGCAAGGGCATTCAGACAGCAGTTCCTCAGCCAAGAGCTGAATTAACTTCCATTTCTCATTACTAAATGGATAAATAATGTGCGTAGCAGCAAATTTGTAAATTATTGTGAAAATTAACATTAAAGCCCGCAAAATAGGAAAACAGTGTTTGACCCTTTCTAATAGTGGCCGCCATCTGTTTTTGTATTTTGGATGATGTATGTGCAGGTGTCTGTTCTTACCGCTTTGGGTTGCACTGCTGAGCTGTCTTCAGCTGAATGAGATGAAAAATCTCAGCTGCGTTTTTAAAGATGATTCTTTTTCTGCCAGGTGAACTGGGGCTTTGCCTGCCTCTATCACTGGAGGTCGGGTATTGTGACCACTTAGTCACCCGTGTGACCCAGTACAGAGAGAATTCGGAAAGGGAATTTCCCTCAGAGCTAAAAATAGTCACAGCTGCCTCATGGGAAGACACTCATTTTTAATCATTCGTCAGGGGAGTTTTGTATCCCGATCTCCACGTGCGCCACTTTGGGGACCTGGGACAACAGGTCCCAGCTTGCTGGGCAGGATACGCTGCTAGAGCCAGAGGGAAAGTTTATCTACAGAGTGTAGATAGTTTTTCTCCTGCCTTGGTTGGCTGGTGGCATCGGGACCGTGGTGGTGACCAGCTGGTGTCCGCAGTGTTTGGCTGGATGAGACAGGCACATTGGCGGCCCCAAATTAAATGAGGGTTGGCAGCCAAAGAGCAACTTGTCGCCCTGCCGACCCCGAGGGTTTTTTGTCGTGCAGATTCTGCTCAGCACTGGGAAGTGTCGCATCCAGGTTTCCTCTCAGCTCTGACTGCCAGTGAGATGGAAAAGTGCTAAATTCAGAGGAGTTCTGGGCTCGGAGATGTTCGTCCACCAAGAAAAGCGGGTTTTCCTGGAGCCAGAGGGTGGCACTGCTGCAGAGATGCCGCTTGTAACCTCTGAGCTCCCGCTGAGGAACCTGCAGCTCCCACTGTCTGCGGGGACCTGCACCCGCTGCTGCTGTCCCAGCCCTTCGGGGATGCCACTGCAGACTCTGCCTTCTCTGATTCTCTGGTTTTGGTTTTTTGTGAGCAATGAGCAGTGCTTATCTCCCAGTGAGAGACTCTTTTGTAAAGAAAATCACCTTCCTTGTCACCTATGCAGCTCTTTGGTGTTTGCTGTGCTCCTGCAGGAAGGTAAAAGCTTGTTTCTGGCACTCCTGTAGTTTGTGATGGTTGGTAGTGAGTTTATTTGACTTTCTCTCTAGTAAAATCTCCTTCCTTTATCATTCCATTTCTTTGTTCTAACAGAGTCATAGGCTGAGATGGGGCTTTTCTAAAGCTAACAATTATGCTCACAAAAAAAGTATCTTTTCTCCTTCTTTGCCTGGAGAAGCATTTCACTTTGAAAATTTTCTTTTTTTCTCCGATCATTCCTCCTCTGGGGACTCTTGCCTGTCTTCCTGCTCCCCCACACAGCTCCACGTGCCATGGGGAAAATCGCTTCTTTTCAGTTTCTGTATGATAAGATATCACCCAGTTTTATGGCTGCGCTGTCCCATCAGGGGCTGATGTCCCACTGCATCCGAGTGTTTTTCTCCAGGCACTGTATTTTAACAGTTTTCCCTTCCTCAGATGGGTAATCACAGGACTTCCTTGGATTTTTTTTCCTTCTTACATGCTTCTTTGTTTCCTCTTCTTCCTTTCCATGTGTCCTTGTTGCTAAGACCAAGTTCCTGTGTTTTCTGATAGCATTTTGTGCCATTTCCTGGGAACTTCACCTCCCCTTTGCCATGGGAGGTTTCCTGGTTCATGTTTTTTACCCACCTCAGGGTTCTACTATGCCAGGGCCTTTGGCCAAGGAGTTTTTCAGTGATCCTGGTGTAGGAACATCCATTTTTAGTTCAGCTGCTTCTTTGGGTAAAACAAGGCAAACAGCACGAAGCAGTTAGCTGGTTGGGTTGTTTTGGCACAAAACTCAGGTAGATCAGCTACCAGATAAATGGAAGCAGTGATGAGAAATAAGGAGCAAGAAATCTCAAGGGGCACAACAGCAGCTGGAAGAGGGTGACTGTAAATTTTGGCCTATTTTCTTTTTGCCTTTGGTTATATGCAGTTATGTCTAATTTAGTCTTTGTGCCTCATTGCTGGACAACACTCAGCCTTTCCAGAAGGACAAAGTGACCTTCATGCTCTGACTTCTTTTTGGGTGGATCTCCAGCTCCCTAGTGCATTTATAGGGATGTCAGTCTGCTCCTGGGCAGGTCGGTCAGGAGAGTTTTCCTTTGAAAGCAGTGCTGCTGTACTGTACTATGTTGCCAGGAAAAAGGACCTTGAGTTGATCTTCCTTCTGATTCTGTAGTTACAGCAGAAAACTGACTTGGGGGATTGGTGTCACAGTCATGATAAACAAGTTGCTGGTGGATTTCTTCAAAGCCCATCACCACGAGGGGACCTGTGATATCTCGTTAATCCCTGGGCAGGGGCTGGTGTCTTTTGGGGGGTTTGCTCTTTCAGGTCAGCCTGCGTGAAGAATTGCTGGGCTGTGAGAGTGCAACCGTGTTCCCCTCTTACCGCTTCTAAACGTCATGTTTCTGTTGGTAAACCAGAATATTTATAGATGGAGACTGGTAATTTTAAATGACACATCTCATTAAGCAACAAAGTTGTTTTCCTTACCAGGTTGTGTGTTTCCATTGGTGTGTGGTAAACGCGTGCTGGCATCCCAGGAAGGGTGACAGTCACTTAGGCAGAGCTGGGAACACATTGCCCATGCTCCTCAGCCGCTCCCGCTGCCAGATGTGCTGTCCTGGTGACACAGCTGCATCCCCTGTGAAATAAAAGCCTTTGGCTCCTCTCGAGACTCAGACCCGACTTCTCCGAGCTGCCCAGTTCTGTACCTGCACAGCAACAACGAACATGCGCATGGTTGTTCGGCCTGGCATGAAGGGAATTGGCTGTTGCACACACTGAATTGTGCAGAGCTGCAGCTCCTCACCTATAGTCCTTGTTAACGACGTTAATGATCCCCCTGCCAGCTTTCGTGGTGCATTTTAAGCAGTTTCACTTCACTTTCGGAAGGAAAAAAGCCCTAACAGGTGCTGATGTCTGCTGAGAGTGCAGCTGCAGGTCTCCTCTCGTTCCGGTCCATAATGCCCGTGCCCTGCCTGGTGGCACAAATGCACATGGTAGCAGGTGGCCCTGAGTGCTCGGGGGGTGTCTGTCCCTGCAGACTGCTTGGGAACTTCGGTGGCTGCTCCAAAAGCGCTGACCGGGATCCAGTGATGCCCATGGAACATGAAACAAACACTATCAGAACTGAGGCAGCAGCTTTCACAGCTGCTGGCCGGGTGAGCAGCACGGCTGCCTGTGGGATCCTGCCGAGAACAACTGAAAGGGCAAGAGAAAATCCCTCCTAGTTACCTGTCAGCAAAAGCGCTTTTCCAAGTGAGTCCCACATTTCCCAATTACATACTTCTGCCAGGAGTAATATAATACTAATTATGCAACAGGTCCACATCTTTGCCGGTTGAACAGCTCCTATGTCATGCACCTCTCCGTTTACTAATTTATCATTTCTGACTTATTTACTACATTCCTAAATGCTTATCTTATTTGCTGTTCTGTCTTGTCTGTGCTGAGCTTGTCTGTCCCAGCGCTGGGAGTTCCTGAATGGATTCCAGATGTTCTTATTTACTCAGGTACATTTCATGACTCCTCATTAAATTAACTCTTTATTGGCTTAGGGGCCCTACAGTAGTACCTGCTCCTCTCCTCCTGTCCCATCCCTCTTGGTGGCCATTGAAGTCACAACTCGGGTTCCCGGGGAGAAGGAGCTGTGCTGTGGGGAGCACCGGAGCTGTTGCCCATCCAGGAGGAGTCAGACTTCGGAGGACTTGCTAGTGGAATATATCCAAATGCTGCCACTTGCTTCTGTGCCAAAAAATTCCCATTTACTGGCTTTAAACTTTTTTTTTTTTTTTTTTTAATGGGGCTGAGCAGCTGGTTGCTGGGTCATAGAACCCAGGGAAAAGCTGATCAGCTGGCATGGCTCAGGGTTTGTATCATGCATTCCTGGGCTGATAAGATCTCCTGTTTCTGCAGCAGAGAGGGGGGTCTTGGGGAAGGGACCTTTCCTGTGCAGTGAGCAAACTCCAACATGACCACATTTCATAAACTGCAGAGCTTTTGCTCCTCAGAGCAAAATTGTATTATTGTGTATTAAATTGTTGTATTTGTGCAACAGAAAAGCAGGCATAGCTGCAGCGTTGCCAAGTGCTTTCCCTGTTCTCAATTTCTGAGCTGTTGGTGAACGGTCAGTGCAGCGATGGGCGAGGCATCGCCCTTTGGCTGCAGACCCTTGGTGCCTGCAGCGTACGGTGAGCTGGTTTGGTGATGTTGCAGGCCCCGGCACAGGGCATTATCAAAAAACTCATTGCTTGCAGCAGGTAGCCCAGCACAGAGCCGCGATTAACAGTGAGATTGGTGCTTTTCACCAAAATCTGCCTTTCCAGCTCCATGCTGACCCCTGCTCTCGAGCAGAGAGGGGGTGAGCTCCCCATGCTGCACCAGCCATCGTGAGAGCTCATCCCAACCCACCGGTAACGCCAGCTTCTGTACGGCACCATGCAACAGAAGGCGCCGGGCGGATCTGAGGTGAGCAGAAAGCAAACTTTCCTCGTGCCAAAGGGAACTGCGCACTGAACCAGCCCGGGAGCGAGAGCTCACAGCTGCTCGAGGCGGTAACTGCTGCTCACCTGTGGGCTTTCTACTGCGTGCAGAAAATGCATCTGTTTGCACCTGGGGAGTAAATGAGAGCCAAAGAGCCAGAGAATCAAGTACTGAGTACAATTTCCAAAGGTACTTTGTGTCTGTCCAAAGGTAGCTCTGTGTGGTGAGTGGGTACAAAATGGCCTAGAAAAAAAAAAAGCAGGTTTTTAATATTTCCTTTTGAATTTCCGCTTTCCTCTTGGGTGGGGACAGATGTATTTTGCTTTTTTGTAGAGATGTATGCTTAGATATGCTGGTGGGAGACAGGGATTTGGCTCTCTCTGCGCCGGCTGTGGTCCAGCGTGAGTGATATTTGTTATCTGGGTTGTCAGTAAAATAGCAGTGAAGAGAGATGCCGCTGACTCAGTTGTACTCTGGCTTATTAACCAAGTTCTGACTCAGCCCTGCGAAATTCGGGTATTTTAGATTAACCCCCCACTGGAGGCTGAGCTGAAGATGACGCAGTTTTTCACCAGCATTGTGATGAACCTTGCAGTTCACGGTGCTTGCGTTCCCCTGGGTGCTGCAGAAACACTGACATGGATTTAATGCTCCCGGGGGCTCTTGGTGACCTGGGGGCAGAGCAGGGAGAGGGTTTGGTCTCTGTTCTTCTGCCCTGGCTGCTGCACATAAGTTCAGTCTTGGAGGGTTGAGGTTGATCTGGCTCAAGAAGCTTGTTCTTGAGCAGCCGCGCTGAAATGACAGGCAGTGGGCAGAGCGGCTGCACCATCCCTCTCCTGCCACGCTTTGTGCCTTCTGTCCTCTGAGGCTGACTTCTCCCTCTGTCTTTGCTTTGCCAGCTCATGTCGGTGCTGGGCTGTGTGCTATGAGCACCGGGAACTCTGCTGCTCCCACACAGCCAGTGCTGAGTAACTGGGCTCCTACTGCTCTTAACGTAGGAGTAATTTTCGGTTTGTGACGCCAAGACTGCTGGGCTCTGTGGACGTTGAAGGTTCTGTGAAAGGGGACTGAGAAAAGCACGTTTCTGGTCCCCAGGCTAAAACAGACAGTGTGGGGTCTGCACTGCCATGGGAGGTCTCTTGGGAGCTCACAGGCTGCGAGAGGTTGTTAATTGCAGATGTCACTTAATAGAGAAAGGAAAATGCATCCCATGCTGCCTGCTCCAAGTGACACTGTCCTGGGTGAGGGCAGCACCAACATCTCACAGCCCTTAAAGTAAAGGGGCCAGGGGAGTTCCACAGCCCCGAAAAGGGAGCCAGAGCTGGGAGAAACATTCCTGCTGCCCTCTCCCTGCCCGCTCCAGCGCTCTGTTTGCTCGCTCTGGGTTTGACAGGCTGGTTCTTTGCGGCTGGTGGCTGCTGGTGCTGAGGCAGGAGTCCTGGGGTGGCTGGAGCGTGTTCCTGCAGTGGTCTGGAGCTCAGGCCAAGGATTTCTTCTCCACACCCCTAAGATCTCAGTGTGGCAGGGAGGGGATGGGGAGGAGGTGCTGGACCAGCTTGAGCTTTGAAGAGCACTGGGTTTCTCTGTTTGACTGCAGAGAGCCTGGGAGCTCCTGAGTACCCGTTGCCCTGTAAGCGCTGCCAGTTCTGCCTCTGTGGGCAGAGTCTGGCCGTGCTCCTCCCTCGGAACCAGTCATTTCCCCTCCATCAGCCGCCCTTGAGGCCCCGCAGATGTTGCATCTTCACTTGTCAAATCTCCATCCGGCTCTGGTCTGTGCATGCGCTCCGCTCTCTGACATACAAGGCGACGTCTTGCTCACCAAGGGCGAGGAAGGTTCTGCTTCCCCACCACGTGCCACTGCAGGACACGTCTGCAGTCATGCGTCCAGGTGCTCACGACGATGCTACACTGCACAGGTCCACCCGAGAAGGAGCTCTCCCACAGGGGAGAGTCCCCAGAGAGGTAAGATCAGTGTTCCAGGTGCTTCTCACCCGCAGAACTGCATTTCCCGGTGTACGCGAACCCTTGCGAGCGTGTGCGCCCACGCAGAGCCTGCCCGGCTCCAGCAGCCGCGGCTGCGGGGGTGGGTGTTTCCAAGTGCTGATGACTCAAACTCGAGAACACACTGTTAAAGCACAACTCCGCGTTTTGTTGTTGTTGCTGACTTCCCAGAGAAACGGGCACAGAGACATGCAGAGCGCCGTCCTACCTGCTGAGAGCACAAAGGGAACAAAAGCTGTCACAAAACCTTACAGCTGGGAGAAATGCCTTTGTAATTCTAGAAGCAGAACTACAGTGGAAAAGAGATGTTGTATAAGTGCTCCTCAGCGGTGCTGCAAGCCTAATGCCTCAGCCATCCCTGCGGGACGAGGTTGGGCTGCAATTTGAAATATGAGGGACCCGACTCCCACTGTGTGCAGTAAAAGGCAGAAGGTGAAGTGGGAGGAGCAGCTGGGAGGCACAAGCTGCAGAGGTGACTTGGCAGGGGACAGGTGACTTGGCAGGGGACAGCAGGCGCTCTGCTCTGGGGGTGCAGGGGGAGGCTGGGCCCTCCAGCCAGGCGAGCACAGCAGTGTCGGTGCTTTTTCCGTGGCGTGGGCTGAGGAGGAGTTATTGCTAATCGCTGCGCAAGGGAAAGGCACTTGGTGTCTTCTGGAATGCTGCTTTGTTGGGATTGTGCCTGTGTTTTCCGAAGCTGCTCTCTAGGACTGTCACAATGAAGGTCTGTCCTCCCTCGAGGGTGACGTTAGTGGCACAGGAAATCCTCTCCAGCCCAAACTTGCCCTCTCGCCCCACAAGAGGGCACATGAGGGCAAGTGGGAATCTGAAGTGATCCCTGACTCAATTTCCCTGTTACCCAGCCATGATGTGACCTCACAGCCTGTCCTTCAGCCCAGCTCCTGCAAAGCTCCCCCCATGCCCAGCGTCCGTGTCCGCTCTGCTCTTCTGCAGGGCTCTTGCTGGAGGAGCTCACAGGCCCAGGCCTGTCGCCCGGGGTGGCCGTCTGCCCGTCGGGAACAGGGGAACCTTCTGCATCTCTCCAGAAAGGGCGGTGCATTTTTGGGGTGCAGGACAGCAACCTGCCTGCCACATCCGAGCAGTGCCAGAGCTGCTCAGCGATCAGAAAAGCTGAAATGTGGTGTAGACCAGGAACCTGAGATGCTGACAAGTGCATCAGCCCCAAGCATCACCCAAGGCAGCCTGTGCTGAGGTGGGAGGACAGCCCCAGTCCTCAGGTGCTGCCCTGTGACCCCACCACTGCTCACCCCATCCCTCCTCTAGCACTGGTTTGCTGGTGGGAGTGTGGAAAGTGGAGCCCGGACAAGCTATCGGGTTCTGAAGTGCTCTCACCCTGCACTCTGCAGCATGCTCCCAGTCCTACGTGATGCCAAGGTGCACCACACTAGAAAGCAAGTTCGTTTGGGGGCTGGAAGGCAGTGCTGTAGGTTGCCACTGGGAACTTGCCAGATACTTGAGGCTTGGTACGGTATTTATTAAAGCTAACCACATCCAAATAAAATAGAGGCTTTGCCACCAGCCCTTTTCCTGTGCACTGAAACATTCCTTGTGCTTTCCCTGTTCATCTATAGAAATCCCCTTGGCTCTGACCTTTGCAGTCTCTTTCCTTGAACGGCCTCCATTACAGTCATGTTAAGCCCGATGCAATTTATACTTTTTAATGTTAAAGAACCTGAACCACTGGATTTTGGCTCAATAGAACAGGAAAGGAGAACGTTAGACCAGCTCAACAGATAGCTCTGTCTGCTGTTAGATACGGATCTCATTAGCAGCCTGTGATCTCATGCAAACATGCCTCTGAGGAGAACCAAGGTGAAATGCCGGGGATGTGACCCTGGTGATGAGCCCAAGACCAGCACACAAGGCAGCTGCCTGCTGACCGGCTCTTGCCTTGGGGCTCTGGCTGCTGGAGGAGTGGATGTGGGCTGGGGCTGGAGCAAGGAGAGCGACTGTCAGTGTGCCGAGAACCTCAGGGCGGCTCTCGAAGAGACCTTGGAGGCTTGTGAAGAATATGGAACTGCTGAGCAGGATCTTGGGAGCCCCAAGGGCAGGCTGGGCGCAGGGCCCTGCGCCCTGACCCACAGAGATCACCAGCAAGACGGGGAAGCACCTGTGGCACCCCAACTGCCGTGACCTTGTGTACACATATCAGGTGGAGGGATGCCCAGCCAAAGGCCAAGTATGTGTCTTGAGGGGTTTATGACATGAGTCAGGGTTTAAATGTCCCTCGGAGAACGCAGCGGGTGGCCGAGCAGCGGCTGGAGCTGAGCTGGCAGCCGGTGCTGCCGATCCGCTCTCAGGTGGGTTTGTTCCCCGGTGTCTCGGCTCCAGGACAGGCCAGGACTGACGCTCTGCGGAAAGGTTTGCTACGCCGTCGGGGGCATTCCCTACCAGATGACAGGCAACGCACTTGGGTTTTTCCTCCAAATCTTCCTGTTGGATGTTGTGCAGGTGAGCAGTCATGTAAGATGGGGTTACCTGCAAAGGGGCTTGGCTTAAGCTCAGCAGACTGGGCAAGGGTAGAGTTTGGTGGGTGGCCCAAGCCCTTGGAAATGCTTCTCAGAATTAGGCATTAGCACCAGATCAAAATTTTGTGATGAAAATATTGTTGGTGGGCATGCAGGAGATGTTTCTGTCCCATTTCAATGCTTGGAGTGGTCTCCAGGAGATGCAGATGAAGTGTTGACTAGAGCGAGCTGATTCGTGCTGGCTGCTCACAGCTTTTTGCCAGGACTTCTTTTCGAGCTGTGGTTTCCATTTCCCCTCAGCTGGAGCCAATCCACGCCTCTTTGATTCTTTTCCTTGGAAGAGCCTGGGATGCGGTTACTGACCCTGCTGTAGGCTTCCTGGTCAGCAAGAGCCCAAGGAGAAAATATGGCAAGCTGGTCCCATGGTGAGTGTCCAGGCTGGAGCCTTGGGAGGGTCTTTGGGCTCAAATTCCCCGAGTGCTGGCACAAAAAGGCAGCTGGGATGTCTCATTGGGAATTTAATGTGTTTGTGGCTTATGGAGAATTGCAGAAGCTTAACATCCCAGGGACACTAAAGATAACATCACTTGCAGTGGGGTCCACGTGTCGTTGCAGCAGCAGAGGAGTGTTCTGCAAACCTGTACACTTGCTGCTTCCAAGGCCTTTTATTTTCAGGGCTGTGGAATTCGGTGCTCTGAGTCTTGCATGGTGGCACACACAGAGTTTGGTCGGCAGCTGTGCCAGGCCCATGGGCAGATCTTGCACACAGAGGGTAACTGCTGCCCCAAGGTTCTGCTGTAGGGCAAGAACTCAAAGAAATTAAGCATGAGAACAAGAAATGCTGGACAACTTAAACATTAGTTCTTCTCTCAGTGTTTGTGTCTAGCCCTCCCAGGCTGAGCGATAGACACTCACTTGAGCAAAGGTGCTTCCTCTCGCGGATCTTGATCTTTCTGGGCTGTGATTTGGGGGCTGGGGAAGAGGCTGTTCTGTACCTCGGCTTGTGCAATGACAAGCGTGACCACCTTACCTGCGGGTCACATCTGACCAGCTCTGCCTCCTCCCCAGGATTGCAGGCTCCATGCCATTCGGGGTGCTCTGCTACTGCCTGATGTGGTCCACCCTCTCGGATGCCACCCCTGCCTCCTTGAAATTCCTGTGGTACCTGTTCATGTACAGCTTCTTCCAGACTTGCATGACTGTAAGGAACACGGTGCCTGGGGCTGTGTCTGACACATCATCCTGTACTGCAAGGGACGGGGACACGGTCAGCTGGGCTGTCCCTGCCTCTCCAGGAAGGGACAGGGAGCAGTGAGGGGTGCAGGATGGCACAGACCAGCCCCGCAGGGATGGTGGGATGGAACGATGTGTTTTAATGCTGGGAATTCAGCTGGGCTGCCTGTACGTGCTGGTGTGAACTTCCCCATCACTGGTTTGTGGGAACACAGCAAATCACAGCAGAAAAGGGTGAAAAGCCACCAGTGCACAGGGGTGACACAGGCGGCAGCGTCACCTGCTGTGCGTAGGGATGAGGGGGGGTCACAACCAGCAAACCAGGGAAGCAGCAGCCAGGGCCGTTTGAACTGTGCTCTCCCTAGTGCCACCACGTGCCGTACTCGTCCCTGACAATGTTCCTGGGAGGAACCCAGCAAGACCGTGACTCAGCCACTGCCTACAGTGAGTGTGGGTGCCCCTGCAGCCCCGGCTGTCCGCGCTCCCGGGAGACCCCCCCAAAGGAGAGGCGAATGAGTTCCTCTGGCTCTGAACAGTCTGCAGAGTGCATGGGGTAAACCAGGGATGAAACCAGTCATCTTCTGCAAAGAATTTATCTGCAGAAACACTTCTTAGATCTGCATCATCCCTAGGAGAGTCAGGACCCAGATTTATTAGTTTCAAACATCAAGAGTATTTACTGCTGAAAAGATCTGAGCAAGTAGAAATAGCAGGTCTCTTCTTCTGGGACAGCTCTGGATGTTGGTGTCTCCAATTCCATTCCCAAAGTTGGTCTCTTACCCTGAGGGATGTGTCCCTTCAGCCAGGGAGTGGGACCAAGGTTTCTCTCCTGGTCATCCTGGCAGGAATGGGGATGGAGGTGTTCAGCACACTCCTCGGGTCAGGAATCCAGGGGCAGATCGTGGGCAGTTACCATGCCCGCATGATGAACAGCTGTTCTGTGTCCAATGAGACCCTGCACAACACCAGCACCCACAGCCTCACGGACTCTCTGGAGAACACGGTAAGGACTGGCTCGTCTGCCCCGCTCCTCCCGTGGTACCCGCCTTGTCACTGGAATCAGCTCTTGTTTTCCAGCGTAGAGCCTACATATTTGCATCCCTGGTCCTGGGCTCGATCTATTGCCTTTCCTGTCTGATTCTCATCTTTGGAGTCAGGGAGCAGCCTGGTAAAGTCCATTTAGATTAAATTTGAAGGGTGCCCAGTGGCAGCAATGGTGAGGAAGTTACACGGAAGGTGTGAGGCAGAGGGAGATGGGCTCCTGTGTGGGGATGGCTCTCGGGGCGTGGGGCTCAGAAACACACACACTTGGATGCTGAGCCCCTCCTCGGTCTGTGCTGGCAGCATCTTGCTCCTGCAAAGGAGAGGGGAGATGCTCTGGAGAAAGGATGGCTCCCCTGCATGGAACCATGGGCTGGGACAGGGTCTGCAGCTCACTGCAGATCACTGCTTCACACTGGACGGGTCTCACCAACACACAGCCTGCGGAGCTACACAGACCAGCCCGCGTGTGCAGTAAAAAGAAGCAAAATCCTGCCTGTGGCTCACACCATGGCTGTTGTCTCTGCCCCAAGATGTCAGACTCCAACAGCTCCTCACCCAGCTGAGCTGCACCCCAGGCACAGTTGTGCGATTCCCCAGTGCCTTCTGTCCATCACGCTTGTTCTGGCAGCTCTGGTGCCAGTGCTGCTGTCTCTTCTCTCAGGGCCCCTCAGCCCCCTGGGGAAGGTTGAGCTGCCCTTCACCAGCTGCCTGAGGATGATGGCGGGACACAAACCCTACACCCAGCTGCTGTCTGGCTTCCTCTTTGCGTCCCTGGCCTTCCAGGTGCGAGACCCACTGCTGCAGGAGGAGAGCTTGGGGGATGAGATGTCCGGGTGAGTTATCCAGACAGCGAACTTGGCCTCCCAGCCACGAAGGTCTCCCCGTTGCTTTCCCAGATCACACAGGGGATCTTTGCCTTCTTCTGTACTCACGCCGCAGGGCTGGTGGGGAAGTTCCAGCATTTAGTGCTTATCATGTTGGTAAGTGAGCCCCAAGGAGACCTTCCTGCTGGGCAGTTGATCCCCGGGTCACCCCAGCCCTTGAGCACAGGCAGCTCAGCCTCGGGGAGTTACACGCTGCTGCAAGGATGTGACCCAGGCAGAGACTGGCAGTCCTGGGGGACATTGCTGAGACTTCCCTTTGGTTTTCTCCTCAGGTCACAGCTTCCCTCTCTATTCCCTTTTGGCAGTGGTTTTTGGGGAGATTTGGAAAGAAAACAGCAGCGTCACTGGGCCTGGCGGTGAGTTTGCCTGCAGCTGCGGACTCAGAAGCCCTGCGAGGGGACAGCCTTGTCCCCAGCTGCTCATGGTGTCCAAGGAGGAGAGCTGGAGACAGCTAAGGGTGTCCCTGAGTGCAGTGTCCTCTGCACCACAGGCGAACAGGAGTAAGCCAGTAGTTGATGGCAGCTCTGCAATTCTTGTGTCTGGCCGCTGCTTGTGGCTCCAGAGCTGTGCAGTAAGGTGCAGGGAGGCTGAAGGACTGTCCCTGGGACATCTCCAGAAGCCTTTCTCAGAGCCAAAGCAGACCCAGCTTCCCAGTTTAATCACTTAGCTCCACTGGCCTCCACAACCGTCCCTCCTTTACTCACATGGAAGGTTTTGCTGCCCGTGTCAGCCTGTCCAGGGCCTCCGCACTGCACTGCACTGGGGACAGGAGCAGTTCTGCTTATGGAACATGTAGGGAAGAGGGGACCATAGGTTTTGGGTGGGCAGACAGGTACAAGCTACCTGTGAGCAGCAGAAAGGGCCCATGTGCTTTTGTTTTTTCTCTTCCTCTCGCCGCTGCAGCTGATCATCCCAGCCCTGGTGGCCATCACCCAGGTGACACGCAACTTCCTGGCCTTCATCTTCCCGGTGATGGTGGCAGGCTGCAGCATGGCCGTGCTCTACCTTCTACCGTGGTGAGCAGAGTCACCTCCGACACGCTTCTCGAGTGGAGAGGACGGGAAGGTTATCAGGAAAGCACCACCCGTGACGTGCCAAGGCTGCCTTTTTGCTCCATACAGCAGCTTTTGGGCTGCAGAGGGATGGGGAGGTCGGACTGGGAGGGATGTGGATGTGACCCACAGTCCTGTAGCAGCATCGTTCAATCTGCATTCCGGTTGGCAGCGGGATGCCAGGCGTTGCACAAGGCACTGTTTTCCTTCTCTTTTTCTGGGGCAGCTGCTGCACCCTCTGTGAGACGCTCTCTGCCCTGCTTGCCAACGGCAGAGGACAGGCTCAAAATGGTCCCCAGCGGGATGCTGCACGGGGTTTGTCTCTCTCTCCGCTGCTTGGGGAGGCCTGGGAGCAGCTGCAGACAAGTTCAGTGGGGGTGTCAAAAATGTGTCTATGGGGCTGTCTGTCCCCAGGTCCATGCTGCCTGATGCGGTGGACGACTTCATGCTGAGGAACCCCAGCTGCCTCAACCTGGAGGCTCTTTTCTACTCCTTTTACGTCTTCTTCAACAAGTTTGCAGGTGGACTGGCTGTGGGGATATCGACGCTGAGTTTGCAGTAAGCCCCAAACACCTCCTCCCCTGCTCTGTCTGCCCAGCACAGGCACTTCCTGCTGCTGTTTCCTAGAGATGCTGGAATGAGCATCAGGGGTATTCAAATTTTTATTTCCGACATCTACCGAGAGCACAAAGAGCAGAAATGAGTGGAAATTTCCCAAAGCTGGGCCTCTGATAGCAGACCCTAGAGCAGAGCAATGGAGGTGCCTGCATCCCTTTCTGCAGTGACCTGGTGGGGCTGGAGCCAGAAAAACTGTTCTCCTCTTTAGTTTTGCAGGTTACCGTGCTGGAGACTGCACCTACAACCCCTCCATCGTCCTCACCCTGCAGCTTCTCATGGCCCCCATCCCAATAAGCCTCCTGCTCATTGCCATAATCATCTTCTGCCTCCATCCCATTGATGAGGAGAGGAGGAAGCAGATGAGAATGGAGCTGGAGGCAATGGGGTAAGCCTGAGCTCCCTGAAGGTCACCCAGCATTACTCTGGGTGTCTGCCTTGGTCCAGCCCCGACTTTGGGGGTGTTTTGGAGGCTGCTAACCTCACACCAGATTTCTTGTGTTCCTTTTAACAGGCACCAGCTACAGCGCGGCAGCCGAGAATAAACCCGGGGCCGAAGCGGGTGAGTTTATTGGGAAGGACACGGCCTTGCTGCGCTGTCAGGATGTGCTGCTGTCAGGGAAAGTCGTCGTCGCTTCCTGTTGATTCCTGTTCCTGTGTCCCAAAGGCTGGTTTTGCTTCCTGACCCCCTCCCTGCTGCAGCCCCAGCCCTGCCACCTCACCGGAGCTGTGTTCTCCAGGGCTTGGCCTCGCTGAGTTTTTGGCAGGTCCTGGCAGCTCCAGGCACGGCAGATCTATGCTCTCCTCTGGGAGGGCGCGCGGTGCCGCGGGAAGTGCCCCGCCAGCCTCAGAGCGGGGATCCCACACACTGGGCACAAGCATGTCACTTAACCTCGTGGGAAAGCATCCACAAAGAACAGAGGGATTGTTTTTGAGAGGAAACTGCTTTTGACCAGTTTCTAGAGAAAATACTGCCTGGATAGTATGTGTCTTTGTGCTTAGACTGCCCTTTCACAAGGAAAGGTTTAGAATTTCTTTGAACAAAGGTGAAGTTCAAGCTCACAGAATCACACAGCTGGCAGTGTTTTAAAGCATATGCAGTCACAGTGACACCGGGCAGCAGGGCGGTGGCAGCCAGCCCTGTCCATCTGCTGGGCCTTGTCACCTAAGTCACTCTGGGGAGAAACCAGGGACTTCTTGGTGCGCGAGGCTGCAGGAAGGAGCTGCGCTGCCTTTGGCCAGGCAGCTGGGGGGGTTCTAGCAGCCTGTCCTGGTTTTTGCCAGGTCCGCAGGTAATGACAGAAGTGTCAAATGATCATAGAGAAGAGCTGAGCCAGTTTTAAATCATAGCCCAGAGCTAGATCTGCCACAGCAGCATCTTGCAAGGGCTGCTCAGCACCCCCGTGTCTCTCCTGGCAACGGTGAGGGGGCAGCAGGGGGAAGAGAGGAGAAATTGGCCATGTCGTGGCTGGCAGCGCTGAACCGCGTTCAGCCCTGTGTTCAGCAAAGTGAGGCTGGTTATTTTTAGGGCTAGAGCTGTCTCTGCCCGTCGGCTGACCTTGCAGCTCTCCAGTCTGGTGCACACCGGCATGATCTGAGCAAATTGCTCCACAGTTGTGCGCTGAGTTAATTTGAAGCCTGAAGTCTTGTGGTGCAACTTTACGATCGATGGGGTAGATCGTGTTTTAGAGCTGCGTCAGGGCACCTGCAGCACCATTGCAGTGGTCTGGATCCAGAACAGTTTCTCGGCCACACAAATGGCCTCCTTTTTATCCTCTTTTTTTCTTCTTTTGTTGTTCTGTTTTCTGGGGTGTGAAGGATGTTCCTTGGGATCGCCTGACTGAGCCTGTGGTCAGGTGTTGGGATTGCGCTGCCCTCTGCCACTGTGCTGCTTTCAGCCTCGCTGCCTGTGGATTTATGAAAAAACAAGTGCCTTTGAGAATCGGGGAAATGCTCTGACTGCTGAGAGTTTGGAGCCCTGCAGAAAGCATGAATTATCTTCACAGACACAAGCTCCTTGGGACAGGATCTGACCCTGTGCAGAGCAGGGAGCTGCCGCTGTGCTTGCCAGCCCCCCTGCTGCCCGGGGTCCTGCGTCTTGATATCAAATAATGTCCCGTTTATTATTTACACTATTAAATCTGGTGGTTGTTCTTTTCCCTCTTGGTATTTCTTATTTTGCGAGTTCCGCCAGCAGATGACCTAGAGGGTGGAGAGCGGTTTGGGCAGAATTCGCGTGATTTCCAGCCTCTATGCTTTCACCAGAGTTTAGACACCAGAATTTGACCTGACTCAGCTGCACGCTGGGCAGTGCGGGATGGTGGAACCTGGTGGAACTCCTGGCCCCTGTTGAAGGACGGGTTGTTGCAGTGACCTGCCTTGCTGGTAAGATGAGCAGGTTATGCCAAGGAGTAAAAAACAAAACAACAACCACCAAACACCCCACCCAGGGCAAGAGCCACACTGGCTGACGTGTGTGTGTCTGCGCAGGGCGAGGGCTTTAGCGTGGGCTTACAGGGAGCAGGACTTTCCCCTTTCAGATCTCGGTTTCTCACCGGCGCCCAGCTCTTCACACAGCCAGCGTTCATCGGGAGGGACGCGAGCGGGTCCCTTTTCCTCCCCCGTTAATTTTCCTCTGGACTCTGGGCCTCGCACATCTGCCCCGCTCACAAGTGCGTTTGTGGAAGGACCACTGGCACCATCTGTGTGTCACAGATTTAACATAAGAAATAATGCTATGGCATCAAGTGAGGAAAAAAAAAACATGTTGGTATATGAGTGTTTAAAAGATGCGAGGAATAGAGGCAATTACAACTGATCTGTTATTTTAAGAGTCTCATCCTCCTCTGTCCCATTTTAACGCACTTGCTGAAAATACTGGCTTTGTATCAGTCCCTTGGCTGTCCTTGGAACTTCTGTTCCCTTGTGGACACTCCAGTTCATCTCCTTGAAGCAGGGAAATAGGACACTTTGAGGCAAAAATCCTGTGCCTGGAGCAATTTTTTTTTTTTGACCAAAAGAAAAAAAGAAAGTAGTTGCAGTTGTTCCCATAAGAAAGTCATTTTGAATGCGAGATTGTTCAAACCTGCGTGTGTTCTGCTGGGGCACATTGCCCCAGTAACGCTGTGAGGAGCAGCGTTAATATCTATAAAATATTATCTTGGATGGTCTCTGACTGCCATCATTGCATGTGGCCAACACTCTCAGTTTAGGCACAGCCCAGGCTTAGGAACTGTGGAAATATTTAAAAGTCGTGTCTGGAGCCGGTGCGTGTGCGGACACTTCGGGGGTTCGGGGCGGCGGGGCCGGGCCTGCCCCGCGGCCTGGGCGGGCCCGCAGCTGCCAGGCCCCGGCTTCTCGGGCCTATAAATGGCGGAGAAATGGGCAAAGCCAGCACGGCCCCGAGCCCTGGGGGTTCCCCGGTGACACTGCGGGGCCCGGTTGCGGCGGGAAGGCGGGGGGGGGAGCGGGGGGGACCCGGGACCGCTCCCTCACTGCGTGCCCCGCGTTTCCCTGGCAACGGCGCGGTGCCAAGATGGCGGCCGGGGCCGGGCAGGAAGGAGCCTGGGGCTGGGGGGGCAGAGCGCGGAAGATGGCGGCGGCGGCGGGGGCCGGGGGCGGGGCCGCTCTAGGCGGGGGGCGGGCGGGCTCTATGGCGGCGCGGCGGCCGCGGCTGCGCACACGTGGCCCCTCCTCCCTCGGGCTGCGGGCGCTGCGGGTGCGCGAGCGGCACCGGCACCGGCACCGGCATGGGCGTGCATGTGGAGACCATCGCCCCCGGCGACGGTGAGCCGCGGCGTGCCCTGCCCTCCTCCCCCCTCCCCTCCCCGCCGGGCCGGTCCCGTCCCGGTGCCGATCCCGGTGCGGGTCCCGGTCCCGGTTCCGGTGGGCTGATCGGTGCGTGTCTCCCCGCAGGGCGGACGTTCCCCAAGCGCGGCCAGACCTGCGTGGTGCATTACACGGGTGAGTGCCGCCCGCCGCGGGGCCTGCAGGGCGGGGCTGCCCCGCCGACACCGGGAGGGTCCCCCCGCCCGGCCCGGTACCGAGGGACGCGATGGGGGAGCGGGGCCCGTTCCCCGCCCCGGTGCCCCGGCAGCCTGCGGGGACCCCGGGCCTGGCCCGTGTGGGCGGCCCGGCTGGGCCGCGGCGCTCCCGGGGGAGCCGGGGGGCCCGTCCCGCCCCGTGGGGCCGGGAGCTGGAGGTTTCCCGGGGAGGGGGGTCCCGGCTGTGCCCCGTGGCCGTGGGGGGGCCCCCATGGGAGCCGTTTCCCCGACGGCCCGGTCTATGGGGCGGCTTTCACGTGGGTGCAGCCCTCTGGTTTGGGGTGCACGGGCAGACAGCCCGAGGGGTGGGCAGGGGCACCCCTGGCAGGCGGGACCCCCCCACACCTGCATCCGGGAGACCCTGGGGGGGTCCCAGGGCAGCAGCCGAGCCAAGAGCCCCCACACTGGGTGTTCCCGTGGGACACCGGTGTCACCCCCCCGAGATTCGGGGTTTGCTGTGCCAGAGCAGGGTCCCTGCACCCCCAGCACTGTCCCTGCTGCCCCAGCCCCTTCTCCCTCCTGGGGTGACACTGGGGTGCCCGTGGGGCAGACCCAGACCCGCAACCCACCCCAGGATGCTTTTAGTGGGCAGCGCGGGCACCAGTCCTGGGGGGACCCTGGTGTGGTGGCACAGGTGCTGTTAGGGCTTGGGGTGTAGTATTTTGATGAGGGCAGGGAGGGAGGGAGGGTCGTGCTCCAACCATGTCCTCCAGCAGCCTTCTCTGAGCTCGGTGGAAAAGAACCCAACCTTGGGACCCTCAAAAATGTCACCCCGGGGGTCTCCTCTCCCCCTCAGCCACCCTTCGAACAGCTCCAGCTCAGCAGGGTTGTCGCTGTGCTCCAGGGGTAAAAACGAGTTGACCCATTTGTGGCTGTTTCTGCTAATAACCAATTCCTCTTTCCGCCCTCCCCTTGCCCGTGGTGGGGGGCCGGGGGTGCCCCTCGCTGCGGAGCGGGGCCCGGCACAGCCGGGTGGGCGTCCAGCCCATCTGCTGCTCCTCCGTCTCCCCCGGCCTTCCCCTTCCCTCAGGAAGCGGCTCGGGCTCCCCCGGCCGCCCCGTTTCCTCCGGTGGAAGAACAAAGGGAAGCTGGCAGGGCGTCAAGTGCTCCCGGGGGGCCAGCCTCACCACCCGCCTGCCCTCCCGGCACCGGCTCTCCCGTCCCCGCGGTGCTGCCGGGGCTCTGCCACCCGCCCCTGCCCCCGCCTGGCACGGCTCCCGCCTTCGTGTCCCCGTGTTCGGGCAAAGTGCTCCATGGTGTCTCACTCCTGACAGACCCTCCCCAGCAGCGATCCGCTGCGCGTGGGAGCGGTTCTCCAATTTCCTTTTCTTTTTTTTTTTTTTAAATTGTTTTTGTTGTTATTATTGTCTCCTTTTGGCCTTCACTCCCCCAGTTCCTCTGCAGGCAGCTTCTGCCCCCCCACCTCAGCAGGCAGCAGAAATCAAACCCCTCCAGGTGCCCGTGTTGGCAGCGCAGCTCCCGGCAGCCGGCCCTGCCAGAGGCCAGAAAACGGCAAAAAGGTAGAAACCTTTTGATTGCCGGCCCTGTCACAGTGCTGACGGAGCCCTGAGTGGTGTCAGGGACAGCAGCAGAGCACAGCGCTGGGGGTGCTGTGCTCCGAGCTCCTTCCAGCTCTGTCCCCGGCCACCCTTTGCTCTCACACCAAAACCCGCCGATGCCAGGGAGATCCAGCCCGTGCTGCACCGTGATGGGTGCGCAGCGATTCAGCTCTTGCTCTGCTGGGTTATGGATGTGCAGTGACTCGGTTAAAAAAAACAGCTACAACAAAAAAGCCCAAAACATTTGGGGAGAAGAACCCCAGTGGTCCAAGGGTGAACGGGCACGTGGAGCCATCCGGTGGCTGCTTCTGCTCATGCCCAGGCTCCTGCTTGGTGTTTTCTGGCCCTACTGAAAGCAGCTGCTTTGTCCCAGAGGTGAGGGACAGACAGACGGATGGCCCCAGTGCAGCAGGGCTGTGCTGGGGACAGAGGAGACAGCGGAGGATGCTCCAGGTCCCTGGTTGCTCATGCTGGGCTTGCAGAGTTGGAGGTGCGTGGTGGGAGCTCGTTCCCCTTCCTTTGGTCCCGGGTCCCCATTTTCTGCAGGAGGTCATGTCTGAAGGCATGGGGAGAAAGGACAGTGCGGTGGGGTGTCTGAAACAGCCTGCGATGTGAAATTTGCCACAAAGGGCTGTTAAAGGAACTAAATCAAGGATGAAGCTCCTCGATGTGTTCGAGACTGCTCGGAGCAACTGGTGCGGGGCAGGAGGACTGTGCAGAAGTGAGCAGGTGGGGGTTGGGGGCCAGCAGCCCTGACCCCCCTAGATCTGTATGCCTGGGGACCACGGTCCTTCCCAGCACCCGGGCATTGCCGCAGGCTGTGGGCAGCCTCGGCTGCTGGCTCTCGGTGCTGCCTGCGCGGCACCCGGGGCGGTGGGTCCCCCCACTGCCATGTCTGGGTGCTGCCACGCTCAAGCAGCAGCAAACGCTCTGTGGTTGAGAGATGTTTCCTACCGAGGTGTGTGGCTGCCCAGCGGTTGTGGAAGCTCAGCGCCTTCCCTCAAAACCCCCAGTCCCCGCAGAGCCCCGTCCTGCATCCAGATGCGGGGCGTGATGGGCAGCACTGGTGCAGGCAGCTCTGGCGCTGGGGTGCAAAGCATGTGGCAGAGGGTGCTGGTGGAGGAGGGTTGAACCTCAGCTGGGCAGCCCTGTCCTAGTGCAGGGGGTTGGAGCTGCCTGGGTGTCCCAGGGCTTTCAGGAAGGGTTTCCCATCCTGCCCCTGCCTGTTTTGGGAAGCTGGTGATGGCGGGGGAACGGGTGGGGCTCCACATCCCACCGGCAAAACCCCAACGTGCAGGTTTATCTCCAGGGCTGCCCCTGCCTGCTCCAGCACCGTTCTCTGCCACCTCTGCCCATCCCGGGGGTGGGGGGACCGGAGCCAAATCGCACGTTGCAGCCGGCATCTCCCGGCTGCTGCCTGCCAAGTGTGGCAGAGACCTGGCAGAGCTGCGCTGCCTGCCGTCCCCAGCCGGGCCTGCTCTCGGGAGCCCCCTTCTCCATCCCCGACTGCCGCAGCCCCCTGCTTTTCCTCGCCCCAGTTCCTCCGGGACCCCTGGTGAGACCTCCAGGGGGTCAGATCTTTCACTTGGGGCAGGCGGGTCCATAACCCACCTCTGTGGGCTCTGCCATCCTCATGGGGCCAGTGTTGGCCATGGGCAAGGAGCCATGCTGGGGGGTGTCTGCTCCTCCAGGGGCCTTGGCTGGGCAACTGCTTTTGCCAGTGGATGCTTTGCTGCTGTAATAGCTTTGAGATCTCGTTATCTCCATGCTCAGGGATGAGGAAATGGTTGCTCGTGCTTGTCCAGAGCTGGAGAAATCTCCCGGGAGCCTCATGGGCAGAGGAAGTGCCAGAGATGAGGACGCTGTCTCCGAGGCATCAGAGCCGCTTTGTTTTCTCTGCCGACGCGGTGGGGGGAGCGCGGCAGCCCCATGCTGGGCGCAAGGACAAGCTCCTGTGTGCAATCTGCACCTTCCCAGTGCGGGGCAGCCCGAGGGATCGATCCTCTGGGTGCTGCAGCCAGTTCTGTCCCTCAGTCCCTCTGTCCTGTGACCAGGGCGCTGCCAGCTCCAGATCCCTTCCCGAGGCCGGACCTGGGCAGGTGAGCTTGGCGCGGGGACAGGCAGTGCCACCCGCTCCTGCACTGGCTCTGCAGCACCTCCCATACCGCTGACGGTATTTACATTCCCCCAAATGGGGCATTAACTACAATTCGCTTCTGCAGGCGGCTGGTGCCCCGCAGGTCCCTGTGTGCTGTGACAAACGGGGTTGTGCTGTCTTGTCCTCGGGGGTTTTTCCTCTGCGGGTGCAGGCACGAGGTGTCCCCCCTGTCCCTCTGCAGCCGCCCCGGCTCATTGCAGCGCCCGAGGGCTCGGCGCTGAGCTCGGGGTCGGCTCGTGTCACGGCCCAGCGGCGCTGCCTGTGCCAGCCGGAATGGCCCGTCCCGTGTCCCTGCTGCCAGCGTCTCTGCCAGGCGGGAGCAAAGCCAGCGCCGGAGAGCGGGGAGCGCTGCCAGCGGGGCTGGAAGCAGGTTCAGCAGCAAGAGGTTTACCCTGGAAAGGAGGAAATGAGAAAACTCCGGATTTACTATTCCAAAGTCCAGGGCTGCAGCCTGACCGGCTGAGCTGGTGCCGATGCTCAGAGCCCTAGAGGGGAGATTTTTTTTTTTTTTTTTTCCCGTGAAATTAAAAGCTTAATTTTACTCACTGACTGAATCATGGGGCTGCTGGACCCCACCTCCTAAATCTTCCTGCCAGCCAAGAGGTTTTGGTGCTTGTTGCCTCTGCAAAGGTGATGTATTTTTTCCTATTCTTTCCATTCGGTGTCTCCCATCACCCTTGTGGTTTGTGTGCTGTTCGCTCTGGCCGCTGTCACGACATGAGCCGAGGCTGAGGTGCCCCAAGGCATCTTTTGTGCGAATGCATTTTCTCTTGCTCGTGGGGTGAAGGAAAGTTTATTATTGCTCTTATTGCAGGGCTGCATTAATACAGAGCTGGAGCTGCCTTATAGGAGCAGCAACTCCGCTGTCCGGCGGAGTTGCTGCTCCTATAAGGCAGCTCCAGCTCCGAGATTCCCCAAGAAGGTCAGGCAGGGAGCAAGGGAGGGGAGGAAATTCTTCTTTTGCTCGTGTTGGGGAGTTATATTTAGCCCTGGGGATATCAGCCTGGCTCAGCCCTCACCGTACAGTGTGTGCGGGGGGAACGGGAGCTGCCCCAGGCACTATGTCCAGCGCTTGGTGCTGCTGCTCCCCGTCATCGTTCCCGGGTCCGGGAGCGATTTGGCAGCGGGATGTCAGGGGGCACGGGGAGGGCTGGAGCCCAGCAGGAGCTGAGATGGGGGCACCGGAGCCCCGAGTTGTGGTTTTGGTGCCTGAGGATGGAAGGCTGCCCGTGGCAAGGAACAGGAGGGGTGTTTGCTGGTGGGATGGGAAGTGCCAGGCTTGATCCTGCTGCCTGCAAAACGTCTGGCAGTGGTGCTGTGAGGTGGGGAAGGGTTTTTTTCCCCTTCCCTTCCATCTGCTCCCCCTTTTCCATCCTCGGGAGCCCAGGGGAGCGCTCCTCTCTGGGTTGAAACAGCAATCGTGCCCTGTTCCAGGGCTGGTCCTGCCCAGCTGGATCTTGCTCTGGGGAGGTTTCTGATGGGTTTTTCCCCTCCAAGCCACCCCGTGCAGGTGTTTGCCCAGGGCAAAGGAGGCTGAGCCGCGACACATCTTTGACTCAGGGCTATGTGAGCTCTCCCGGTGTGACTGTCACCTGCTCAGGCTGCCAGGTCACAGGCGTGCATGTGTCCCCTGTGTCACCGTCGTCTCCATCCCCCTCTCCCCAGGTATGCTGGAGGATGGGAAGAAGTTTGATTCCTCTCGCGACAGGAACAAGCCCTTCAAGTTCGTGATGGGGAAGCAGGAGGTGATCCGCGGCTGGGAGGAAGGAGTCGCTCAGGTGCCTCTCGCCATCTCCCGTGCGGGGCTGGGGAGCTGCGGCGTGGGCAGAAATCACTGCGTGCAGCTCGTTCTCTATTTTATTTTATTATTTTTTCTTTAATTCCCCTGCGCTTTCCGCCCCTCCGCCCCCTCGGCGCTGGGAGGTGTGGGTGTGAATATCACCTTCTGCGTTGCCACCTGCCAGATGGCAGGAATGGAGCAGGGCCGGGCCCTGGGAACACCTACGGCATGTTGGTGACTCAGCAGTGACATTTCTGTGCTGAGTCAGCTCTGAACGGAGCGCTCGGGCCCCCCGCTCCCCGCGGAGCCCACGCACAGGGAGGCCCGGTGGGCACGGCGCGGCTGCAGTGCCTGCGCAAGTGACACCAGCCAGCGCTGTGTGCCACTGGGGACACAGCACGAGGGTGCTGGTGGCTTTAGGGAATGGTCCAGCCCTTCCTGCCTGTCCTAAAAACACTCGTGTGAGGAACATCCCAACCCCTGCTGCTCTTGTAGCCCGTGCTCCCTGCCTTTCCCTCCTGATGTTCCTCCCTCTCCTCTTCAGTCCCCTCCAGTTTGTCCAGCTTGGGACAGGTCTGTGTCCCTCTCGCTGTCGCTCACCTGGTGACTGTGCCCATCTCCTGACACCCCCATGTTTCTTCCCCTGCTGCAGATGAGTGTCGGTCAGCGGGCAAAGATGACCATCTCCCCAGATTACGCCTACGGCTCCACCGGCCACCCTGGGATCATCCCACCCAATGCCACTCTAATTTTTGACGTGGAGCTCATGAAATTGGAATGACCTACCCCAGCACCCTGGCCTCGGGTAAGAGGGGTGCCAGTGGGGGGATGCTGAGGTTTGGGGGACACTCAGGGCCCCAGCTCTGGTCCCAGGTGGGTGTGGGGAGGAAGGATGGGGTGGTGGCAGTGGGGGGTTTGAGAAGGATGGTATGGGCAGGATGGGGCTGTGCTCCCCCTCCCCATTTGGGGCTTGGCTTCGTTAAATGAACAGTGTGGTTTGCCATGAGCGTGGTCCCTCCTCTGCCCATTTCCTCCGCAGGCAGCGAGGAGGCAACAAGCAGGCAAGGAGCAGGCAGGCTGCAGGCAGCTCTCTCATGCTGCTTCTCCTCTCTCCCAGCAGGTTTGGCACATGGAGGAACCCAGAATCTCAGCTTCAAGAAGAGTGCACATGACTTTGTACGGAGCTTTTCCCGATCGTCCACTACACTCATTGTATAACCTGACACCCGATTGAATGCCTTTGGTCACTAAGCTTTGCCTCTGACTCTTCCTCCTTGTATCGTGTTTTTATGTCTTTTTAAACTATACGCCGTAAACCTCAACTCTATTTGGGTCAAGTTCTTAATCTTATTTTAGTTTCAGGTGTAGACTACGTTTTACCAGTAGCACAGACGGGCTGCCATAGATAGGACTCATTGGAGCAAAAGGAAACCCGGTAGTTACTTGTTTTGGTGCAGATCTCTACAGTGTTTTCAAACCAGAAATTGCTGCTGTTGCAAAAGCCATAGCAGAGTGAGGCTGAATGGATGCGGAGAGCGAAGTAGCGTTAGGATGGTGTGTAGGTCCCTGCCTGGCAGGGGGGCCTGTGGGGCCTGGCCCGGCTCCCCGGGGGGTCGCTCCGGGGAAGGTGGGGGCTGCTCTGGCCCTGCTTCACTCTGCCATCTCACAGTGAACCTGCCTTCACCCCCACCCCAGCCCCAGTTTGCATTTCTGGAGATGGGTTTACATCAGAGCCCCGCCCTCCTCCCCCCCACCCCCCAAAAAAAAATTCAGTAGCTTGCATTGAGCTTTCTTTAGCTAAAAAGAAAAACAGCAGAGGAAGGGAAAGGGGCTGGTAGGGAGTCGGCTCAAAGAAAATGCCCCCATCCCCTCCCTCCCCCGCTGGAAAGGAACCATCAGAGCCCAGTTGTCCCCAGTCCGAGCAGACCTGACCGTTCTCTCCTGACACCTGATGCTGGTCATCGCCGCTTGCCTGGTCTCACACGATGCAAAGCTTCCCCTGCTGCTGTCCCACCTACCCCCCACCCCGCCTAGTCATTCGGTAAGAGAAATTGCTGCCGTTCACTTCCTTCTCCACTGCATAAAGATATCAAGTTTTATTATTGCAATAAAAACGCTTTATGCTGGCTTTTCTCAGCCCGGTGTCTCGGAGGTTTTTCCCTCTCCTGGTCTGTCGCTCAGCACAGCTGGTGCTGTTCCGGGCTCTTAGGGTGCTGTGGGTGCTGTGCTGGGGGTTTGGGGTGCTGTGCTGGGCTCTTGGGGTGTTGCGGGTGCTCTGCCAGGATCTTGGAGTGCTGCGGGTGCTGTGCTGGGGTTTTGGTGTGCTATGGGTGCTGTGCTGGGGTTTTGGGGTGCTGTGGGTGCTGTGCTGAGGTTTTGGGGTGCTGTGGCAGCAGGACGCAGCCTCTGTCTATGCTGGCTTTGGGGTGATGCTTGGTTGCTTGGCCCTGGCACAGAGGGACACCTGGGGCTCACTGGGTTCTGTGGGAAGGTAATGGAGGCCTGCTGGAATTTGCATAATTAATTGCCTTACCATAACCTCTTAAGCATTGCCCTCTCAGCCTCTGGCCATTGTGGCTGTGACTCAGCCTGGACTGGGAGTGGGAAGGACAGACAGATGTGCTCCCTGTGTCCCCCCAGCTCTGGAGCCACGTGTCAATGTCTCTGTGTATCTATTTCGGTCCCTTTTGGAGGTTGGATGCTGCAGTGTGTGACACTGCACATCTAGCAGCCGGTATTTGCAGGCCAGGTCACCAGGGACCTGAAAAGCCTCTTGGGGCTTTTTTTGGTGCTTTTCTCAGTGATTCCCCCTGTGCCTGGTCGGTGGGACCCCCCGAGCCCCCGCTCCTGCCCTGTGCTGCTGCAGCTTGGCTGCTGGCACCCAGCTCCTCCGCAATGGCCTTTGCTCCACGATCGATAACATGGCTGTGACTGATAACGTGGTTGTGATCAATAACATGTCAAGTCCCGGCCCATGAGTGGATTTGTTTGGAGCAAAGTTTGTATTTAATGGGGGCACTGGGGAAGGCACTGGGGGCAACAGCAGCCATGGGGCTCCAGCCCCTATTTGGGAACCCCAAGGTATGCATGGGCTTGTGTGAGATTTGGGTCAGGCTGTGCAGCTATTAGCACTGCCTGTAATTGCTACTCAATTAAGTAGAACAGGGAGCTGCTGGGGTGCCAGCATTACACTCTGCCCCTTGCTGCAACCACTTCTGGGTGGAAACTTGGGATGAGTTTGGGTTTATCTTCCTGCAAAGCTTTTTGCTTTAATCATTAACGAGTGCCAGGTGGTGCTGTGGCTTCTGGCTGGAGATGAGCCAGGGCTGGGGGGAGCTTAGGGCTGGCAGCCCCCTGGCCATGCAGCCCTGCTGTGGTTCCAGCTCCAGTTCGGCAGGGATGAGGGTTTGGGGACAGCACAGACCCCGGGGTGGATCCTTCTTGGGCTGCTGTGGGATGTGTCCCTGCTCCCAGCTGTGATTGTCACCATCGGGCTGCTCCCATCCTGGGCTGGCTGAGGGATCCGTCAGGCTGAAAATAGCACCAGTAAATAAAACACTTCCTCCCAGCCTGGCACCGGGAGCTGGGACGTGCCCGGCTGCTGCTCCACAGCAGGGCTGGCCCTGTGCCGGCGAGCTCCTGGGCTGGGGCCACCGGCTTGGGGCTCAGCTGGGTGCCTGCAGGAGGGGACACGGTGGCCCGTGGCCTCCTTGGCGCTGTCAGCGGGATGTGGCAGGTGGGTGCCGGGTCCCAGGGTGACATGGCGATGTCCCCAGCAGTGGGATGCCCATGTCCACCTCGTGCCCTGACTCAGCCGAGCTCTGCACTTGCCGTGTTTCCACCCACGGTGTGGGACTCCCACGGGGTTGTCACACCTGGCGCGTGCCCTGGGGACAGCAGTGACAGCTGGAAGGGTGCGGGACATGGCGTCACCCTCACGGCCACGTCAGCCCCATGTGCCCGGGCAGTGGTGTCAGCGGGAGGAGCCACCCACGCAGCGCTGCTCACTGTGGGGCACCCCCTCTGCCCCCCCACCAGCACCCCCCGGTCACCAGTTTGTGGCACCCACCTGCAGTGGCCCAGGTTGGGACATAAGGGCTGCGGTGGGGACAAGCGATGTGCTGTTTGCCAGCAGGGCTGGTGACACAGTGGGAGGGAGCGGGGGACACAGCCCCATCCCTGCTCCCCCAGAATGCCCCAACCCACAGAAAATCATCCCAATCCCTGTCCCCATCCCTGCAGTGCCAGGGCCCTGTGCAGCTTTGTGTTCACCTTCCTCTTCCTCACCTGTGCCCTACCTGCGGGGGTGGCGGTCACCTGAGGCTGCCTGGCCCTTCCCTGGGCCAGGCAGGGCTATAAAAGCTCTGGGGCCCCGCAGAGGGTGACACAGAGTGACACGGAGCTGGGAGCTGCTGGCAGGTGAGTACCAGGGAGCTGGGCTGGGGCTGGGGGTTCTCCCCATTCCAGGGGTGCTGCTGGGAGAGGGGGATACTGTGGTCCCTGGGCTGTGTACAGGACCCTGCCCGGTCCCCACGGGGCTCAGAGCTGGGGCTGGATTTGGCCTCTGTGCCCCAAGATTTGGGCGATGTGTTTTGGGGCACACAGTGATGCAGGGCTGGGCTTTGCCATGGGCACAGCACAGGGCATTGGGGCGCGGGGGGGACTGATGGGGGTTTAAAGGCAGCGAGGAGCAGTCGGGGGGGCTGTTCCCATGGGACATCCCGCTGTCACGTCTAGGGGATGAGGGAATGGCCCCATGGGAAGCAGGACCTGCCACCAACCAAGCAATGCCCAGGGTACCCATGTCCCAGCTCCTGGGAAGTGGCACAGGTGATGGCCCTTGTGACATGTCCCTGAGTCACTCCGGAGGCCCTGGGTGACAGCCCATCTCCATCACACGGAGCCAGGCACGTGAGCCAGGAGGGATGCTCAGGGAGAGGCTCCCCAGCCCTGAACCGCCTTGTCCCCGTCCCCAGGCTCGGCAGCAACCATGGCGACACTTTACCCCTCGCTGGAGGACATGAAGGGCCACCAGATCCTGCAGGTCAGTGTCAGCGGCGTTACGGGACGGGGGAGCAAAGCCCAATGGGGTCCCACCCTCGCAGGGTCCCTGGGGCTGGGGACACAGCCTGCAGCACACCCCGTCTCTCAGCAGGCACAGGCAGCTGCCGCGGTGAGGACACCTGCCACCACGGTGGCTGCGGAGAAGCCGAAGCTCCCCTCGAACACCGGTAACACAGCTGCCGCCAGCTCCCCCCACCCAGGGGCTGCCTACGGGCAGGGGGAGCCATGATCACTGTGCAGGGGGCTCAGCTGAGAACCCACAGCTCAGTGTGTGGGTTGGGGACGGGATATGGGGGTTTCTTTCCACTGGCCTGGGGGGGTTCCTGGGAGGGAGGTGATGGTGGTGGGTTGGGAACCACAGGCACTGAGGCCACTCTTGGTGTGTCCCACAGTGCCGCCCGTGCTGTACCCCAACCTGGCCGAGCTGGAGAACTACATGGGGCTGGCTCTCTCCAGCAAGGAGCTCCAGGAGAACCTGATCCCTGAAGGCAGCACCGTAGGTGTTGGGGCTGGCGGCTCCCCCTGCCCTGTGCAGGTCCCTGTGCCACATCATCACTGGCAGGGGGGTCCCTCTGGGGCCCCGTCCTGCCCGGGGAAGGGATCAGCATCCCCTGAGGGCTGATGTACCCCATGTCCCCGCTGGTCTTGCTGACCCCCATCTCCACCACAGGAGCCGACCCCTGCCGAGCCCTCCCCGGGCCAGCTGGTTGCTCCCCTGAGCGGGAACAATGCGGGGCTGCGGCGGGCAGAGATCAAACCGGGCGTGCGGGAGATCCACCTCTGCAAGGACGAGCGGGGCAAGACAGGGCTGCACCTCAAAAATGTTGACCAGGTGAGCGGCTGGGCTGTTGTGGGGCTGTGCATGGCATGGCGTGGTATGGCATGGCATGGTACAGCATAGGGATGTTGATGGACAGTGGCTGAACATGAACCAGCATGTGCCCAGGTGGCCAAAAAGGCCACCAGCATCCTGGCTTGTACCAGCACTGGTGTGGCCAGCAGGACCAGGGCAGTGACCATCCCCCATGCTGGGCACTGGGGAGGCCAGACCTCAAATCCTGGGGGCAGTTCTGGGCCCCTCACACCAAGAAAACCCTTGAGGTGCTGGAGCAAGTTGAGAGAAGTGAACAGAGCTGGGGAAGGGGCTGGAGCACAAGTGTGATGTGAGCGGCTGAGGGAGCTGGGGGTTCAGCTGGAGAACAGGAGCTGAGGGGAGACAGGGGCACAAAGAAACGGCCTCAAGTTGCACCTGGGGAGGTTGAGGTTGGATCTTGGGAACAATTTCTTCCCCAAAGGGCTGTCGGGCACTGGAACAGGCTGCCCAGGGCAGTGGTGGAGTCACCATCCCTGGAGGGGTTGAACAGATGGAGATGAGGTTCTCAGGGACATGGGGTAGTAGCAGGGATGGGGGAACGGTTGGGCTCGATGATCTTGAGGGTCATTTCCAACCAAAATGATTCTGTGATTCAATGACATGGCTGGGCAGGGCACAGCATCGCACAAGCATGACAGTACAGAGCCACGTGACATGGCACGGTGCAGCATGGCATGGCAATGTGTAGCATTAAGTGGCACAGCATGTCACGATGTGACATGGCACAGTATGACATGGTGCCTGGCATGGCATGGCTGCCCGGTGCCCGTGTGCCATTGCTCCCTCCGTGTCCCCAGGGCATCTTCGTGCAGCTGGTGAAGGCCAACTCACCGGCGGCGCTGGTGGGGCTGCGTTTCGGTGACCAGATCCTGCAGATCGACGGCAAGAACTGCACGGGCTGGAGCAGCGACAAGGCACAGCGGGCGCTGAAAAAGGCGTCCCCAGAGAAAATCGTCATGGTGGTGCGGGACAGGTGAGCGGGCAGGCGATGCCGATGACATTGCCGGTGACATTGCCGGTGACGTTGCCAGTGACATTGCCAGCACTGACCACATTCTCCCCACAGGCCTTTCCAGCGCACTGTCACCCTGCACAAGGACAGCGGTGGCCAAACCGGTGTCGTGGTGAAGAAGGGGAAGATCGTGGCGCTGGCCAAGGACAGCTCTGCCGCCCGCAATGGGCTCCTCATCCACCACTACATCTGCGAGGTGAACGGCCAGAACGTCATCGGCATGAAGGTGGGGGCTGTGCACAGCTGGGGGTGCTCGGGATGGGGCCAGGGCAGCCACGAGGGACTGCTGGCGGGGGGAGAGCTCGACACCCCCTGGACCTCCCTGCTCTCTCCCACAGGACAAACAGCTCTCGGAGGTGCTGGCGGGGGCCGGGAATGTCGTCACGCTGACCATCATCCCCACCGTCATCTACGAGCACATGGTCAAACGGTGAGACCGCGGGGCCATGGTGCCCCCCCCAGCTCGCTGTGGCCCCACAGGGACCTCCCCAGGAGCCCCCCCGGGTGTCCCCACTGAGCGCCTGTCCCTGTCTCCAGGCTCTCGCCGGGGCTGATGAAGTCGGCCATGGACCACTCCGTCCCCGACCTGTGACGCCGTCGCTGCCATCCCAGGGGCTGACGCTGGAGCTCAGAGGGGCTGCTGAAGGTACCCCCCCAGCACCTCCAAAATAAGCTGTTTTAGCACAAAACCCCTCGACTCTACAGAAGCTGGTGGCTGCTGGGTGGCATGGGGGGACCCCCCAGCCGGGGATGTCCTCACCTCCCCCTCATCAGCAGGGATGGGGCACATGCCTCCCCCTGTCCCGGGGTCTCCATGTCCCCCCGTGTCCCTGCTCGGGCCAGGCCCCTCGGGGCTGATGCCAAAGGCTGGTTCCAGCCACAGCAGACACAGACCCAGCGACATTTATTACATCCACCACAGACAGCGCGTACAGGACAGGGGCAACAAGAAAAGGGGGGTTACAGCTTTTTCAGTTCTGTATTTAAAAAATATATTATATAGATTTGTCTTTCAAATATAATCGTTACATTTATTTCTTGGCAAAGCTTTGGATAGTCTAACAGACGTGTACACAGATCCACAAATACATTGCACAAGAGGCGTACGTACATCCCAGCTCTGCTCACAGCGCCCGCCCTGGCTGCTTTGCCACCGTTTCTCCCCAAACATTTCACCTGGCAGCCGATGCTGCTGCCTCCGCCACCCCCCGTGTGGGACAGGGGCTGTGGGGAAGCGCGGGGGATGCGGGACATGGTGGGTGCCGGCACGTGGAGCATCACCAGGTCCCAGGGCACCCGGCCGCAGCACCCGCGGGTGGCAGAGTGGGGTTGGAGGGGGAAACACCGTTAGTTCAAGTCACAAAGAAACCACAGACATTCATGGGGGCGGGAGCACCGCGCACCCGGGGGAGCCCCAAGTCTCGCACCTTGCCAGCCCCCGCTGAGCAATCATTGCTGTCTTTGCTTTTCAAATAAAAAGGCTTTTTTTTTTTTTTTTCTGGAGTCCACTAGCAAAGCGAGGACTCAGCTGGGGCAGGCAAAGGCACTCAGCCCTGCCTGCACCCCACTGCCCGCACCCTCGCTGCCCCCGGCAAAGGCATCCCCGAGCGCTGGCACAGGGCAGCATCACCGGCATCACTGCTGCCGACACTGCCAGAGCTCCCAGTCCCACTGCGCAGCGGCCAGAGCCAGGGCTGGGGGTTCCTCCCCACTTGCTGCTGCCTCAGCCCCCCAACACCAGGGCTTCAGTCTGTACCAAAAAAAAAAAAAAAAGTGAACATAGTGCAAAGCAAAGGGAGGGACCGAGGCTCCCCTGGGGCTGCCTGGTGCCACCAGAGCCATCCCAGGGTTCTGTCCCAGTGTGGGAGGCATCTCCCATCCATGGGTGGTTTAGAGAGGGATCAAGGGAGGGGGACAGACACTGGAGTGGGCTGGGATGAAGGTGTGCCATGGGGTCCCACTGTCCCCCAAACCAGTCCCTGTGTCTGGGCAGGTTCCCTCCATCCTCTCAGACTTTGCTGTCGTGGTGCAACCAGCACCTACTGTGGCCCCCCGGCTCTCCCTGCTGCCAGGGGCTCCTCGCCATCGCCCGTATGTGGCAGGACAGGAACAACCAGAACGTGACTGCAACAAAGGGGGACAGCCCCCCTGGGGGTGCAGCCACCCCCAGCAGCCGGGCCCTCTGCAGCAGCCGTGTCCGTGGGGCAGGGGGTCGCTGCGTGGTGCTCGGTGCCACGTACCCCCATCACCGCTTGACACCGTTCTTCCAGCAATGGTCCTTTCCTTCCTCTGGGACAAAGAAGCCGGGGGGGACAGCACATCCCCACACACACCCCCTGCCCCCTTCCCGCTCCCCCTGGGGCTGCATAATGAGCCAGCGCTGACGAAGGACCCCGGGAATGGGGACATGCCGGGGCTTTACAATCAGCAGTCGGGTCCGTGGGGGCGGGTGGGGGGCGATGCGGGGGTGTCAGGGCTGGGTGCTGCCCCCGGGGCTGGCAACAGGGCGACAGCCCATCCTGCGGATGGAGTGGAGGGCGACGGTGCAGCAGCCGCGCAGCAGCGAGCTGATGTTGTAGATGGGCTGGCCCTGCCGGCGCTGCGAGCGGCACAGCCAGGCCACCGTGGGCACAGCCGGCACCACCACTGCCAGCAGATCCACGATGAAGTGGCGGCTCCAGTAGCTCTTGGCCGGGGCAGCCTCGCAGCCGGTGGCCTCGGTCACCTCCTCCTCCGCCGCGCAGGCGATGGCCACCGAGGGGCTGGTGCTGGGGGGCTGTTGCACCGCAGGGTTGCAGGGGGCTCCCCCCTCAGCCCCAGCACCTGCTGCTGCGGCGTCGGGCTCGGCCACCAGCAGGTCCATGGCCCCAGTGGGGTTGGAGAGCTCGGGGACGGGCATCACGTCTTCCATTTCGGAGACCCAGACTGAGGTGGGGCTGCCCAAGCTGCAAGCCTGGGACTTCATCACCTTCTCCAGGATGGTGTCCAGGTCGGGCTGGCAGGGCACAAAGTCCGTCTGGATGGCCCGTTCCTGCATGCAGCTGGCCTGCACCCCCGCCTCCACGCCCCCCCGCAGCCCCAGCAGCTTTTCGTAGGTGGTGCTGGGGGGCAGGCGGGTGCTGGGGTCATTCCCCACCTCCAGTGGGTCCGTATGGCCGGGAGCCTCCTCCGCCCCCACGAAGCCGCTGTCGGCCCCCTCGTCCAGCGAGATGGTCTGCGAGCCCCCCACGTTGCGGTCCCCAGCCCCCTGGTCGCTCAGCTTGGTGTAGGTGGAGCTGCGGGTGAGGGAGCGGGCTGGGGACCCCCCTGCCGACTCGCCGGCCCCCTCCTCCTTCAGCGCCCCGTTCTGCGCCACCTCCATGCTGTGCAGCAGTGTCTCTAACTTCTTGTTCTGTATGTTGATGTCCACAAAATACTTCTGGAGCCCCTTGTCTTTCTCCAGCAGGTTGTTCTTCACCGTGTCGATGACCTGCTTCAGCTGCTTGATCTCCTTGCGGGCTTCCTTCAGCGCCAGCTGGGCCTCCACGCGATGGCACTCCTCCTCGATCCAGTCCTCCTGCATCCGCGACAGCTGCGTCTTCAGGTCCTCGATCTCAGCATCCCTACGAGAGACGGGGAGGGCACGGCAGCCATGCTGAGGGGGCTGCGGGGACAGCCACATCCTCACCTGCCCCGTGCCGAGTCAGCCAGATCTCCCGGTGACAACCACAGCTGGATCCAGAGATGGATCCGGGGGCTCGGGGACCCTCGGGAGAGATGCTCAGGGACCGGCCAGAGGGATGCTCAGGGACCCTCCAAAGGGATGCTTGGTCCCTTGCTGGAGTGGACACACAGCCCAGGGCTGCGTGGGGAGAGGCAGGTGCCCCGGGCGGGCACGTGGCAGCTGGCACGCCGGCGAGGACGTGCCTAAGCCCGAGAGGAGCAGATGGGGATTAGCCACACTCTGACGCTGAAATTCAGAAAAACCGTGGCAGAGACTTAGCCAGGGATGCAGGGGAGGGTGCAGCCACCACAGGTATGGGTGCTGTGGCCCCCAAATTGTGGCTCCCCAGCTGGACGGGCGGCAATGCCAGCGCGCTGCGTGCCTGCAATGCTGCTGCAAAGCCGTGAAGCTGGTGCCAGGGCACGAGCCCGAGGACGAGACACAGCTCTGGGAACTGAGAGCACCCAGAAGGACCAGTCCCGCGTGGGAAGTGCCACCGTGGGTGTTGGTGGCTGGTGCTGGGACCCTGCCCAGTGGCTCCCATGCCCGGGGGCTGTGCCCGCTGTCCCTGCACTCACCTGTCCTGCAGCCGCTCCTGCGTGTCCTTCAGGCGCGCCTTCAGATGCCGGATGCAAACCTCCTTCTGCTGCAGTGGCGTCAGGTACTGCTCCGGCGTCGGCGGCTTGATCCCATGGTTGTCGCTGCAGAGGTTGTACTTGGCCGAGCGCCTGCGGGGACATGGCTGTCACCCACCCGCCGGTGCTGGCACTGGCATGGGTGAGGAGGGGCTGGCCAGGGAACAGGGCTGGGTGGCACAGAGAGCTGCGTGCCACACGAAACGCTCCGGCATGGCAGCAGGGTGGCCCAAAACCCCTGTGCGTGCTGACAGGCAGCACCAGCAGCCTCCAGCCAGAGACAGGAGCATCACATTTGGAGCAGCCAGGCAGCACCGTGACCTTGTGACGCCCCTGAAGTCCTCCCAGATGTGTTGCCACCTGTGGGAGCTGGCAGGCGGTTGGGGACAGCCCCGGTGCCCGTCCCGCAGCGCGGTGCCCGGCTGTTCATGCCCCAGCTCGCCGGGAGATCCCTGCGGAGCAGCGGGGCTGACACCAGCTCTTGCCAAACCTTGGCCGGGCAGCACAAGGGGATGGAAACAAAGCTCTTGTCCAGCGTGCCTTTGGTCGCCAAGGACCCAGCGTGTCCCTTGGGGTGCAGCAGCGGGGGGACATGTGCAGCGTGCAAGCCACAGCCACGGCAGGACAGAGGGGCAGGGACGGGGCACCGGGCTGGCAGGTGGGGGGACAGGGAAGACAGGACAACAGCAGCAGAGAGGTCTGCAGGAGGACAGTGGGGTGTTGGCGAGACACACCAGCAGCTCCGCCGGCTCCGGCACCACGGGCACAGCCTCGCTCCACCAGCCCCTGCGCTCCTGTCCCCAGCCGGGCACCGGCAGCCGGGTGATGGGTTACCTTGGGGTGGGGCTGCTGTCGCTGCCCTTGTAGGAGCCCGAATTGCTGCTGCTGCTCAGCGAGGAGGTGCCGTAGGTGTCCCTCCCGGGGGGCGAGGGGCGCCTGGAGGCAGGGAGAAGAGGCTGTGTCTCAGGCCGAGTGGCTGAGGGTGCTGAAGACTTAAAGAAGGAGGCAAAGCCACTCCGTCCATACAGCCCGCGGCTGCCAAACCACCACACCGAGGAGGACACACAAGACAAAAGGACAAAACAAACAGCAGGGATCAAAATGGCACAGACACAGCGATGGGGTGCAAAGGCACGGCTGGGGGCTGCCCACCCGCTCCCCCCACCGCTGCGGCATCCCCGCACCCCAAGCACCGGGAGTCCCTTGGGAGCACCCAGCAGAGCTCAGGCTGTCGGCTCAGCACCGACACTCGGGCAGAGCTGCCTCTTCTCTCTGCCCACACTGCCGGTGGCAGCCGGTACCTAAATAACAGCATCCCAGGTCATGGAGACATTTGGAGGGGAATAAACGCTTTCTTTTTTTCTCTCTCTCTTTTTTTTCCCTTCTCTCTTTTTTTCCCCTCCTGACCTTTAGCTCAGGGAGAGGCTTTTCAAGGGCTACACCTCCCAGCATCGCCGCCCCCACCCCAGCACCCCTCAAGGCTGGGTCCACCCACCACCACCTGCCTTTGCCCAGACAGACAGAGGGGTCGGTCCCATCAGCAGGACGGACAGAGGGACAGTGGGTGCAGCGCTCAGGGGCTGCATGCACCAACAGAGAAGTGCTGTGCAGTGAGCAGAGACATGCAACCACCCCCAAAAGTGGGTCTGGGGGTTCGTGCTGCAAAGTGGCAGCTGGTGGGTGGGGGATCGGTCCCTCCCTGCTGCCAGAGGTGCCAGGTGGGCGCTGGTGCCCAGTCCCGGGGGTGAGAGGCTGAAGCATATTCACCTTCGTGATCCAGTGGACGAGCGTCTGCTCCCCGGCAGAGACATCGCCTCGGTACCGCGGGTCCTGAGTGCAGGGGAACTGTGGGTGAAACAACAGAGAGAGGAGGTGAAGGCAGAGAAAGGGCCCAGGGAGACGGGAGCCATGTGAAGCAGTGAGCCCCTGCACCGGGCATCGGTTTAGACGCTGGGGCCACCTGTGCGAGGACAGATGTGGCCTGTATCCCCTTCACATCTGGGCTGTGCTCCCTGCCTGCCTCCCACAGGCCAGAAACGCTGGGATGCCGCAGGGTGAGGGATTTCTCCACTTCCAAGGCTAAGGCACCTGCTCACATTTGTGCTGCACACCCTCCCTCCCAGCAGGCAGCTTCCCATAGCCTGCTCCTGCTCCATCCCCTTGGTCCAAAGCCCCTTTCCCACCAGTCTCCAAGCACGGGACAAGCTTTCCCATGACCCCAGGTCCCTGTTCCCACGCAGGGACACAGGGCACCTGCAGTGGTGACAATACTCGGGGCAGAGATGGCACGAGGGCTCTGACACCCAGCCCTGGACCCAGCCGAGTTCCCCCCCCGGGCAGGCAGTTGGCCCCACAGCAGGCTGGGCACCTCTTTTTCCTTCATTAAATCAGAATCACCCGTTCAGCAGTGACATCGGGTGAGGAAGCCCAGATCACTGCACGATGCGGCAGCAGCAGCTAATCCCTCAGGAAACGCAGAGCCCTGCTCCTGTAAATAAATAGGCCAGAGCCAGGGGCTGGCAGCAGCCGGCGGAGGAGACAGCAGCTCAGGGGGAGCTCCAGAAAGGACCCACTCAGCACATCCATCCCGCCAAGCATCCCCCGGCACCGCCGCCATGTCCCACCACGGTCACAGGCTGCTGGGGGTGGCCGGGGACACTGCGCAGGCTCCTTCCCCATTCCCAAGCCCATACACCATGACAGTATTGCCCCAGATTTTGGCAGCTCCAGCCCAAAGCAACGGGAGTGATGGGACCAGCCAGCAGATAATCGATGGGTGATGGGAAATGCCAAGTGCTGCTCGGCCCTGGTCCAGGACAAGAGGGGGAGGCAGGAGAGAAGCGGGGGGCATGGCCAGCTCATCCCAATGCAGCCTTTTGCATTTGCCACCCCAGGGCCGGGTTTTTCCAGGCCACCTCCTGCCTGATGCTCAAAGCTCCCAATACCAGCCCAGGCCTCCGCTCTGCCTGGGATGCGCTGCTCCCTGACTCCCAAACCAGGGCACCGCAGAGCCCAGAGCAGAGGAGCTGGCAATGCACGGCCGTGGTGCCCCACGCTGTGGGGTGCCAGCACCCCTGGGACGCGGTGACCAGGATTTGGGGGTCCTGGGATGGACACAGTGGGGAGGAGCTGGGCAGGGGGAGGCAGCGCTCTGCTGTGCCGGATAACAGCTCCCAAGCCGGCAGCGAGTGCAGCCGGTGCTGCGGGTTTTGCTCATGCAGCAGCGTGAATCAGCATCCAGCGCAGGAGCCGAGCGCGGTGCCGGCGGGAGCATCCTCCGGCAGCGCCACGCGGGGCTGCGGCACAGCCGGCTCCGGCTGCGGGGTCCTGCACAGCAGGGCCCCCCATCCCTCCTCCCCACACCGCGGGGTGCTCCCTGAGCAGCTCCTGGGCAGGGCTGTGCAGAGATTTGTGGTCCATTCCTGCAGAGAGGAAAGGAAAAGCGTTCAAAGCTGAATAACCACCTCCCCGAGCATGCTGCACACCTGCAAAGAAGACAACGGCAATCACAGGGGCCAGGAAACACAGGGGAGCAACCAAGAGCAGGTCACTAAAATCTAAAAACCATCTAATAGATGGGGCTTGGAGCAGGAGCCAGAGCAAAGCTGCAAGGACAAGCAGAAACGAAGAAATCCCATACGAACACCAACGATAGTGCTGGCAGAGCTGCCCATGGCTAGCCCCACACAGGGAAGGTGGCTCCTGCTCAACACGGGGACAAAACCCCAAAAACGAACACCGAGAGCCCCAGCAGCAGGAGAGGAACCTTCCTCCACCTTATTTTCACCTTTGCAGAGTGAGGAACATGGGAAATGTCTTGCAGGACACAGAAGAAATGCAGGACAATCCCTGGCCTGTGGGTTGGTGATTACAGAGCTGACCAAACCAGTTTGTGCCCCAGAGGAGAGAACGTGTAGCCAGCACAGGCTCCAACGAGACCCCGAGCAGTGTGAACCTGGCACCAGAACCCGGCACTGAGCCCGACGCCACAGACGGCAAACACTGCTCCCGCAGCCAAAGAGCGCATCTCCACACAGTCCCAGCCCCGCAGTGCAGCCCAGGTGTGCAATAATGCAGATTTTAACAGCCACAGCCCGTGTGAGTGCACAGACACTGGGGCAAGGTCCGGGCGATTCGGGGAGCATCACTTTGTCCCCGAGACGGAGGACAGTGGGACCCTGCTCAGTGCAGCATCTTTGCTGCTGCTCCTGCTGCCCAGGGCTGCTGGTGCAGGGCAGGGTCTGATGGTCCAACTTACACCAGATCCAGAGATCACACTGCAAACCACCTATATTTGTTCCAGCAACTTGCAAATCACCCCCAAAATGCAGCTTGGGGGGCAGGCAGGACGAATGCTGCCTGTTGCAAGGGCGAACGCTCTCTCCTGCAGCCACAAAAAAGCAAATCTCCCAGCCCATCATGGAACGGAAAGGCAGCTCTCCTGAAAATAACAGCACAAAACAGTGCTTATTGTGGGCAACAGCATCAGCCCAGGGAATTCACGCTAAATAAAAGCGACGACGCTTGGTAAGGAAACAGCCGGAGTCGCAGCACAAGGAGCTGACGCCCCACAGGGGGGAGTACAGCGGGTACAGGAGCCCCCAGGGCTGGAGACCCCCCCACGCTGCCACCACCCAGGTGGTGACACCACAGGGCTCCGGATGGTCCTGAGCCGCATCTCCCGATGGTACCCAGCCGCAGCAGGGATCTGGGGCACCGTCACCCCACGGGTCACACCATGATGGCAATGCAAAGCCAGACGGGTGGCAGAGCGGTGACAGAGCACCCTGAGGCTCAGCCCAGTGCCCCAGGGGAGCATTTCCCCAAGAACTGTAGTTCAGCCATCATTTTGGGATTGCTGAGCTGCCTCTTTGCTTTGAATGCTGATGCTTCTCCACTCAGCGCTGGATCCCCCAACAGGCAGACAGGACTGGGCAGGAATTGCTTCTCCTGGAAGCTTCTTCCACAGGAAATGGGGCCACGAGACCCCGGAGAGCCCCTCGCCACCAGCTTGGCGAGGCCGCTGATGGTTCCTCAGCCTGTTCCTCCGGAGGTTTCGCCACCGCAGGCTCTCGCTCCCAGGGCATCTCTCTCTGCTCGACGTCTGCAGGGTTCAGAAGGAACCGGCTGCTGCGCTGGCCCGGGCTGCCCCACCAGCTCATCCCGACCTGCGGGGACACGCAGGAGCCGGCGGCCCCAACCCTCGGCACGCAGCCGCTCACTGCGTTTCCCTGGATTTCTCACTTGCTGCTTCTTTTGTCAAGGTTCCCATCACCCTGCCCACTGTCGGATTCCCTTGTTTCCCTTGACGCATCCTGCATTAGGAGTGTTTTGCAATGGTGGCACCAAGCCCAAGCGTCTAAGAGCAGCTTTGATTCTGCAGAAACCTCGGGAGGAGAACCACGCCTGGCACATGCCGGCAGGCGCCTTCCCTGCGGGTCCTTTCCTGGATTTTCAGCCTTCCAGTACTAACAAGATTAAAAGCAGACAGCAAAGTGTGGGGGGGAAATCACAGCTTCATTTTTCCAGGGAACAAAAAGACCTCCCGAGGAGACATCCCTGCCTTTCCGACACCAGCTCTGCTCTTTCCTTCACACTTAAAATAAGCAAAGCACTGAACACAGCAAACAAGCAGCCACCTGGTCTGGGACAGAGTGCTGTGTCCCCAAAACAACGGCAATGCTGGGATCAGTTTGTGTTTAGAAGGGACTGGGATGCAGTGGGTGGCAGTGCAGTTGGCAGAGTCTGGCCAAGTCAGCACCGCAGGCACCATCGGAACTTCCAGAGGCCAACACCAGCTGCCCAGTGCACAGCGGTGACTGTGTCTGTGCTCCTCTTGCCGCCGGGGAGTTCTGGGGAGGCAGGGGCTGCTTTGCTCCTTCCCGGGAGATTCCAAGGGAGCAGCAATATCTCCAGGGGCTGGGAAACTGCTCCAGCAGAGATGGGCTCATCCCAAGGGAAACAGAGCTTCATCTGGTTCCGGACAGCGGGAGACGCTCCAGTTCACTCCAGAGCAGAGTGTTTGGGGCAGGAGCAGAGACAAAACACGCAGGATGTTTATGCAACAGCACCAGAAAAACCAATTTTGCTAAGAGTTGTTGTATCACATAACGAAAGAGCATCTCCTTTTATTCTCTTGTTTGTTATAAAATGCTGAGTTGACACCCAGAGATTACAGGAAAATAGAGACCATTCGAAAAGATCGGGTTATGCAGCTCATCACTTTTCCAGCTGACCTGGCTGCAGCACCAAATAGGGAGGTGGCAATTCCTGGCCCTCATTAGCTAAAAATCAGGTGCCTGACCAGAGGGAAGAGGCTGGTCTCTTGCTGAGGCCTCTGCAGGCAAAGGGGAAAGGGAAAAGAGCTCTGTGACAAATGCTGTAGCAGCAGCAGCAGAGTGGGAGCAGCATAGCCGGGATACAGAGTGCGTGGTCTCACCCGAGGCTGGGGGGGTTGGCAGGTTGGGATCACACCCCACAGCCCATCCTGTGCTGCTGCTGCTGCACTGGGCAGCCCAGCTGAGGACCTGCAAGCAGAAAGAGGAGCCCGTTCCTTCGGGACACGCAGGCAAAAAGATGGAAGAAAAATCCTGCTTCCAGCACAATAGCTGCTCCTCCCTCCGCAGCCCTGCACGGCGGCACCAGGTCTCCCCAACCACCACCCGCCATGGACCAGGGCTGGGAGCGACGATGGTCACAGGGGATCAGTCCCCACATCCCTGGCATGGCCTACTCAAACAACATGTCACATCTCCCGCCCCAGCTGCTGCAACGCTGCCGAGGCATTGCCCCTCCTGACCCCCCTGCCAGGGACCTCCGCAGCCCCAGACACCAGAATTTGCACCTTTTTTTGCACAAGGTCGCGGCACAACACACCCACTGCCTGGAGAGGGGAGATGCTGATATTTTAAGCCCAGCAAACACACAGCAGCAGGTTTCTGTGCGACAACGAGGCAGCACTGACCTTGCGGGGAGGAGAGAAAAGGAGCACCCGTCTCATCAATCAGCTCCTGGATTTTCTGTGTCCCTTTGGAGATGGAGCATTAAGCCATTAAATAATAAAATCTCAATTGCACAGTGGCTCCGGCTCCTGCAATGCCCGTGGTACTGGGAGACACGTTTGGATGCTCTATGAGCAGATGTAGGTCTGGTGCATGCAGGGAGGGTCCAGCGCATGTGATGTGGGTCTAGTGCATGCAGGGAGGGTCTGGTGCGTGTGGTGAATGTCTGGTGCACGTGATGTGGGTCTGGTGCATGCAGGGAGAGTCCGGTGCATGTGCTGTGTTCCGATGCATGCTCTGTGGGTCCAGTGTGTGCAATATGGGTCCAGTGCTCGTGATGCAGGTCCAGTGTGCATAATGTGAGTCCTGGCACATGCAATGTGGGTCTGGTGAGTGTGCCATGGGTCTGGTGCATCCAGTGCAGGTCCAGTGCACGCACTGCGGGTCTGGCGGGTGTGATGCGTGTCTGGTGCATTCCGTGGGGTCCGGCGCCTGTGCTGCGGGCCCGACGTCTGACCCACCCCACGCACCCTCTGCCCCCCCTCGCCCCGCGATGGGGAGCGCTGGCAGCCCCGTGCTGCGGGTCCACCCCCTCCGGAGTCCGCAGCCCAAAGGGATGAGTCACGGCGGCCCCGCCGCCCCCCGCCCCGCTCCCCGCTCACCTGCGCGGGGCCCCGCCGGTGTCCGGGGCGGCAGCGACGGCGAGGGGGGGCTCAGCGACCTGGCGGGAGAGGGAGGGAGAGAGCGGACGGTGAGCAGCGGCGGCTGCGCGGAGCGGGGCGCGGTACGAACCCCCCAGTCCCCCCGACCCCTTCCCCCGTCTCCATCACCTGCGCCGGCCTCCATGAGTGCGATGGGGCGGCCGGGGAGCGCGGCGGCGGAGGGATGGATGGAGGGAGGGAGGGATGAAAAGAAGGAGGGAGGGAGGGACGGAGGGATGAGCCTCGCAGCTGCGTAATTTGCCTCCCTCCTCTGCGCTCTTAAAGCGACGACGGCGCGGGTGCCCCCCCCGCCGGGTTTCCCCCCGTTTCTATGGCAACTCCCTTCTGCCGGGGCGCAGCCCTGCAAAAATTTTTTTTTAAAAATCCGGTTTTGGAGGTTGGTCCCCGGCGGCAGAGCCCGGGGGCCGGGTCGCGCTGGGCTCCTCTCCCCGCGTAACCCCGGAGGAGGAGGAGGAAGGCGGGGGGGAGGAACCCGGGCCAGGTCCGCGCTGCGGCCACCCGGCCCTCGGAGTCCCCCCACGGTTGTAATTTTCACCTAATTAGTCAAATTCTGAGGACATCCGTGCGCCTAATTAATGACGCACTTTCATAAAGGAAAATAAATAAATAAATAGGAGCGTTTGCCTCAATTAACTACCTACGGTCAGTCCGGCGGCTGCCAGGCCAGGGTTGAAGAGCAGCAAATATCAGTCCAGCAGGTTCGCTCCAAGCCCTCCCCGCTCGCTCGGTGGGAAATCACGCTGTGATCGCTGGCACGGCGCGGCTGGGCTCTCAAACGCAGTTGTGGTTACTCATGGTTCTACCTACACATCTTCTGTATCTCTCGAGCTTAACCTTTGCTAATTATTGAACGAGCAGACGTCTAGGGTGGGGCTGCTGGGCGCTTACTGGGAGGCACTGGGCAAGGTACTGGGGTCCCTGTGGTGAGGAGCAGGGCTGGGGTTGGCTGCAGCCACCCCTCCAGAGCTGGGGAGAACGTAACATATAGCTGTGTGATGTATATACACATAACGTCCCACCTGTGTGACATGTATACACGTAATGTCCCGCCTGTGTGACGTATATACACATAACGTCCCACCTGTGTGACATATGTACACATAATGTCCCACCTGTGTGACATATGTACATGTAACATGTGCATGCACACACAGAGATCTCGCCGCGCGACACAAGGTGCTGCCCCAGCCCTTGCAGGCTCCTGTTGTGTCTCCCCTGCAGTTATTTCGGGGCTCCAACAAACCTGTTTTGTAAATAAGCGCGAGTTTTTCTTCTGGGACTATTTCCTGCAAGATTTGTTCCTGCTTTATTGCGACACGCAGACAGATTTCAATGCGCCTGTGTCCTGCCTCTCATCCCTCCCTGCCCGCCTCCTGCCTCCTTTGTTCCCTCTCTCCCGGTGAATCCACGACACGGCCTCTCTCCTTGAGAGGAAAATTAACGAGTTATCGCCGCTGCTGCCACTGGAGCTGCTTGGACCATGTGGCAGCGGCAGCCGCGGCACAGGCAGCAGCTCTGGTGCAAGATGCAGAGTCATTTCCAATGGCTTTGGGGGAAGAAAAATGTTTTTTCTTTCCCTCCACAGCACTCAGCTTCCCAGAGCGCAGACCCAGGGCGCAGGGGGCTCCCCGGGAGACGCACCGGGGAGGGAGGGAGAGGTTCTCACTTGCCGAGCACGAGATTTGGAGAACCAAACCCTTTCCTAACCCTGGGCTGGTACCAAACCGCCAGGCCTGGCACCAGAGAGGGAAACGAGCTGCTCCCGGTTACAGCCTTGGCCTCTCGCTCCTGTTTGCATCAGAAAATACTTTTTTTTTTTTTTCCTGCAGAAAATCAAAAGGTTTTTACCAAATAGGGTCACTCACACACAGAAAAGTAACCCCTTGGAGAAGAGTAGCAAAGGCTTCTTATTGCTCATTTTATCAACTATTCCTGCATGGAAAAAAGAAAAACAGCTGACATAACCCCGCGACCAGCCAGGCCAACCCCCAGCCCTGCCCATCCCACGTGGGGTCTCCAGTCATTTTAAAGCGTTTTTGCTCCTCAGAACAGGCCCCTTGGAATCAGCTCCTCACATTCCCAAAACCGCGCACACAGAAATAAACCAGCACACAGCAGGAACAGCACGTGTCAGCAGGGACAGACACGAAGGTGCAGCTGAGGTGAGTGAACGCCCGGAAAGCCAGGATGACAACATCATCCGGCCTTTCACATTTTAAGAAAAATTGCCAAAAACACAGACTCTGAGAAGGCGAACCCACAGGATGGCTCAGGTGGCTGCTGGTTTTGATCCTTCAGAACAAACACTGACGAGGTGAGGAAACATCATCTTGTGGTTTTTATTGATTTCATATTAAGAGACTTCAACACACCCCGACACTGCAACACTTGGCGCTGAACACACATGACCTGGCAGGTCTGGTGCAACTGAGAAACACTACTGCAAAATGACAGTAAAAGCATTAAAACTTGTCCTAAATTAGCTAAAAAAGCAAAGACCTAATAATATTTCAGTTTAACATCCGTTTTTAAATAGGTCTACATATAAATAAAAGTGTTAGGCTTTAAGTGAACATGCTCCATGAAATCAAAGCTTGCAGGATTTCTGGGAAAGAGGATTTCTTCCTAAAATTCACATGGCTCTGCCAGGGACAGCGTAACTTCTCTCTGCCTGAACACACAAAAACAATGCTGGAGACCTTCCTAGACCTTAAAATATCAAATAATGAACATTTTTTGAAAGGAATAATGTGAAATAGAATAAAGTTTATGATGAAGAGAGCTTAACAGCCTTCTCTTCCTAACAGCGTTAGCTAATTAACGCACGAGCCCTGTAAAAAAATAATTTAACCTCCAAAATTTGTCTCTAAGAAAGGTTTTAAAGGACTTTCATAAAATCCCTCACATTCTAAATCTCTTATGTAGAATATGTATTTTAGCGATATTTTATTAACAGAATAAGTAACTGCTCGTTGTATAAACATATATATAAAAAATAAACATATTGTGACCTGTGTGACTACCATGGAGGCAGCGCAAGGTCTCTGGCATTGGCGGAGATGTGAGGAGGAAAGAGCTCTGCACAGTCACCACGGTCTGATGAGACATTCAGTCATTTTTCCAGGAAATGTCTTTGCTGAAGGACTTATCCTAAGATTTATTTTTATTACCTTATGCGAATACTGTGTGATTTCAGTGGGTGTGGAACATGGGGCCGAGGGTGGCAGTGATGTCGGCGAAGGGAGTGCCCTGGCTGAGCTCGAGCACCGACTGCTTCTTCAGAACGAGGAAGATGTAGAACTTGACGGCAGCTTCTTTCCGGTTGTTTTTTTGGCAGAGCTCCCGCAAACTGAAAGTGTGCGTGCCCGATCTCTGCAGGTGCTGCGTGAGGGAATGAGAAGATCAGTCAGGTCAACCTGGCTGCCAGTAAAACCAGATCCTGTCAAGTCTGAACTCTGAGAGCTGCTCGGAGTGAGAACTTCCTGCCTGAACGCCTTGAACAGAACATTATCTTGGCATTTGCATTTATATAAGTGGCTCTGAACATTTTATTGCCATAATATTACGAGCACCTACATATGTTACTAAAACTACACGTGCCCGTAGTTCCACTGACTTCAATGGAACCGCACTGAGGTGTGAGATTAAGCGCATCTGGAGTGGTTTGCATGAGTCAAAACAATAAAAATCATTGCGCACCCTGTTCTTTGGGTAGGGAGCACCAGCTGTATCACGGGCAATTTCAGTCACTGCTAACCAAGTGTTATTATTTCTTGGTTTTTAATGGCTACACTTAGATGTAAGTGTTTATTTATGGGCATTGCACAGAACCCTTGAAATATGTTCACATAAAATCCAGCACTGGTACCTGTAAAGTTTTTAATAACTGAAGAGTTCTTTTGCTCCACCTTATTTCTTCACTATCTTTATCCTTCCTTGTTTGCTCCTTGAGAGGAAAAAGAACAGAAGGTTAGATGGCCTGGGGAAAAGTCACACACCATGATGATAAAAAGGACAAGAACTGTGGCCTAATTGAAAATCCAGCTGGAACTAGGCTTTTTGATGGCCGTACTGGGGATGTCTGGGACCCCTGACACCTCTGCAGTCATGCCAGGCTTCATGAAGCAGAGAAAATAATGTTATTATGGTTTTGACTGGCAAAAAAATGTACTAAAGATGACATTAATACACCAAAATTCACTGTAAGTTCACGATGCCATCACTTTATTTTTAATATTTCTGAGAAAGAGCACAGCTCTGTTGTGCAACAAGCCAGAGCTGCCAGGTTCGGGCACACGTACCATTGTCAGCTCAGCTCGCTGGGTTTCGGCTTCTTGGTCCAGTGAATTGTTGAGCACCGAGGAGCTCTCAGAGCCAGCCCTGCCGTCCTGCTGGAGAACAGCAAGGACCATCAACAGGCGTTACAATTTATCCATGAGATGTAACTTGCAATTACATAAGTCTGCTCAAAGAATTTATTCTAATAAAATTTTCCAAAATTATGCTGTAGTTAATATTTCTACCACGTTTCTCCTCACAGAGGAAAGAACTTTGCTGTAGGATTTGTCCTACAGCTGATTCTACACGGGTGGATTCAGTTCTACATTTTCTGCTGCTGTTAGGTCCAATTTTATCATTCTTTTTCAACTTTAATGAGCCTCATATTCTCTAAAGAATCCCCTTTCACATTACCCTAAATAAAGATGGCAGAAACAGATCATTTATTGTTTGAGTATTTCCTCAACTGGAGACACGAAAGATAATTTTTATCCCTTATAAAGATGATTACATTTATCTCTTGAGTACACAGAGGCTATATTTCATATTAAGGTTCCATTTATACTTAGTCATTAGACTGTAATCTATACTGATTAATAGACATTTTAATTAATAGTTCAATTCGTGGCGAGACTCTTCCAAAGTGCTTATAAATAAACTTCCATGACACAAGCTACTTAATGCTCTATCGGCTGTCTCTAACATCCTTTTCAAACATCTATTAGTAATTCCTTGTTGTGTTTTAAATGGGACTCTGGCATAGAATGACACCAATAAATACATTTAAATTTCTAAAACTGAAGGAAACCGCTCACTATAGTTTCACCACAGTTATCATGGGTTTCATTTCTGTTATTCTGTGATGTCAACATAAACGAATCATTTCTAATTTTTCCTTCAGTCTCTGAATGAGCTGACTCCTGCAGATAACTTGGTTCTTCTACTATCAGCATCTCTGTATTAACAGAAAAAACAAGATTTAAGAGGAAATTATGGCGAATCTCTATCCTTAAAAAAAATAATAATTGAAAAGCAAAAATCACACCCTAGTCTAGCAATCTTTGAGCTCAAGAGACAGAATGAGTAAATATAGAACAAACATCATTCCCAATAGGGCCCCAGAAGAAGAAGAACCTTCCCAGAGAGTTTTTCCTTTTCTAAAATTTGAGCTTTCTGGGCTTGCAGGAGGTGGTTTTGTTGATTAATTCCTGGGGCAGCTGCACAGTTTAGATTTCTAAGGGAGCAAAGGAGTGAAAGCAGATCCATCACCTCCTTGGGAGATCTGAAATGGATCATTTCTTCTTGCTTGGTATTAGCCAAAATACAATTTCCAAGATACAAACAGAAGTAATTTACATGAATTTGGAAATTTAAAGAGCAGTTTGACTGAACTGAGAATAAGTGGGAAGCTTTTTTTTTTTTCCTTTTAAAAAAACCCCAAATCTGCAACTTGGCAGAGAATTGGAGAAACAAAAGGTGAAACCAAAAATCCCTCCTTATGCCACAAGGAAGAAAAAGACTCGCACTTCACTTCTGATCTAAGGAATAAAGGAACAGCAAAGTACTTACAAAAACAAATTTAAAAAAAAATTAATTAACAATTTCCTTAACATTTAACTTTTTTGGCCTTCGATTTGTAGAACACTGCACACAAACACTGTGCACATGTCTCTGAAACATTATCTAAAATAAAAAATATTTTGTAATGGCTAATTCTGCAACAACAGAATTGAAGTATTACCTGTGGTATCTTGTTCTTTTCTTGTTTCTTCCACTTCAGATTCCCTCTGTATTCCATTTCTTTTCATCTCAAATCTGTGACTCTTGAAGCATCTCTCAAACAACTAAAACAAATAATTTTTATTGGTTTGCTTTCAGAAAATCATGTCAGATTATCTGCAAACATCAAGATGAAGGTATGAGTATGAGCTGTATATTAATTACTGCAACCTAGAATTTAGAGATTTGAATCAGGTCATTCTGAAAATCTGCATTATTTTTTTAAACAGCCTCCTGCAGTTTCAACTTTGTCAGTAAACTCCATGAAAAAATGTCTTAGGAACAGCTCGGATTGTTTTTCCTTGAAGCCAGACAGTAAGGAGGGATGAAAGCAAGAAACATCTGGAGTTATCTGGGTGTGGATTTCTCTGCCCATGTTCTGCCGTGTGGTTTTTATTCTCATAAAGGAGCTGTAATTCTGCAGCTCGACTCTAAGGGGTGAAGCTGCTCTAGGGAACCCGATGAGCCACTCAGATGTCTCCAAGCTGCACGGCAGAGGAAAGAGCGCAGGGAGCACCCGGCTGCTGCGTGGAGCTCTCACCACAGCTTCTGCATCACCTGTGTGCACATCCATTCCTTTTTTTATCTTATCACCAGCTCTAGTCTTACAGCTTCTTTGAATGATCTGTCAGAAAATACTTGGGGACCGGAGAGGCTTTGATAATCATGTTGCCATGAAACAAATACATCTTTCTTGTGTAAAAGGAAGCTTTAAGGTCCACAGCCACAGTAACAGGTGGTCTGGCCCAGCTTCTCACCAAAGCAAGTGATCAGGACCCTCCTGGTCCTCTGACAGGCCAGTCTCTGCCTGCTCCCCAGCTGGAGCTTAGTCTCCAATGGGGAAAGTACAAAAGAAATCAGCATACCATCTTTGTAAACCATTAATGAAATAATAACAATAATCATCATCATCATCATCATCATCAAACTTTGAAGTAAATGTAGAAGAAAGATACGGTCTCGTATTGATTGCAGAGCAGAAACAAAATAGAAAATAAAGTAGAAAGTCACAAAGAATTTGACAGAAATCTAAAAAGTTGTGTATTAGTGTCCAGTCAAGTGCCTGTATGTGAAATGAAACATCAGCTCTCAAGTTTCTCTGTCATTTTTTACTGGTTGTTGGGGTGTTGGGGATTAAAGTGTGAGCTCTACAGATGGTCTCACTGGTGAAACAATTAGTGGCAAGTATGCAAATAATCATCAGGTTTCCAGCTGAACTGTACTGCAAAGCAACACGTTCAATGATGCACCTGCAGCTTGCGAGGAGCTCACGTACCACCAGGTCTGCAAAGTTTCTCCCAGTTCAACCCTGCATGTGCAACAGTCCCACCATCTCTACAGTGACATAAAAGCCATGAGGACTTGAGCTTTACCTTCTGCAGCTCCACATGCACCACAGGCTGCGCAGCGTGGGACAGGAGGTTTTCCACGCCGCCTGATTTCTTCCACATCATTGTTTTTTTTGTTGGGGGTGCAAGGTCTAACGTAGTAAGGATATCCGTGCAGTTGTTTAGCTGGTTGTATATGGTGCTGCAGCTGAGCTCCTTTTCTACATCCACAAGCAACTTCCTCTTCCTTTTCTTTTTTTTCCTCTGGGTGACAGCTAAAGAGAGTAAGTATTTAAAAAAACAAAAAAAACCCAAAAAAGTCCAATAAGGTCTATTCACAGAACATGTAAGCACAAAAAAAAAGCACTGTGAATCAGACAGACAGGCTGCTGACCTGAAACATCGCACAGACTTGAAAATCAAAGTACAAGTCTATGGGCCATTGCTCCCGAAGTTTTCATAAAGTGTCCCCTTTGTATTCTTGTACAGGAAATTCACATATGTTTAATTGCGGAAGACGTATGACTGTTGTACTAAAGAACCAGGAACATCAGGACTTAATGAGAACACATGATATACCAACACAACTGAATAAGCTGTCTTTAATCCATCAGGAAGTTAATTGTTCCAAGAACTGCTGATGTACTCAACAGGTTTCATCACCTCATAGTTAATATCTGTACTTGTCAGTTTAATCCTTTAGCAATTTAATAAAGATGTACACAGTAAGTGCAGAAGAGAACCACAGGTTGATGATGCCATAACTTCCTGAATTTTATTTTGACAGGCTGGAAAATTCCGATACTCTAAATAATAGTGTCAACATGAAGTTTTTTATTTGCTAACAGTCACCAATGCGACATTTGTATTTACCCACAGAATAAATGAAACATTTTTCTCTTTGGATCTTATTAAAGTTCACAAAATAAATTTTTATAGAGGTCTAGAAGTTTTAAGATTGTTAGTTTATACATAAAAATCACAGATGTATGTGTCATCAGCAATAGAAGCTCTTCAGGTGAAACTTCAGTAACACTCATGAACAGGCCAGGCTGGCAGTACCAGAACTGCACAGCAGAAAAGCTTGGTTTGGTATATGAAAGAAAATGTAAGCAGAGGTTTAGGCAGATCAGAGGAATAACCTGATATTGGTTTTGTGCAATAGTTGCTGTAAAATGGAACTCTGACAGGAGGAGCAGATGAAATCTAAAGCGAGAGTTATCTGTCTTATAAATATTTTCACTAACAAGAAGAAAAACAAACACAGTAACGCAAACATTTAGCAAGAAACTGGTAAAGTTCTGACCTGTATCATCAACTGGCTCGAGTACAAATTCTTCATTTTCTTTCAAGAGAAGTATCGTTTCATTCATTAAGTGGTTAACTTTCTTAATGGTGGTGTCTGCACAGCTGGACTCAACTATAAGAAAACACAGCAAATAACACAAACAACAAAAACAGTTTACAAGATGGAATAATGTCTCAATCTCATGACATAGAATGGTATCAGACAAAAATGATCAGAATTAAAAAACTGTGATTTTGTCTATAATCTCACAATGAACCAGGACTAACTGGCACTGCTGCTGCTCCTGTTCTGTGTGGCCTGGTTTCCTTGGCTGACACCAGAACTTGTATGAGAACTGATTTGGAGGAAAACCCAACTGACAAAACATGGTTTGGGGGGAAAATTGGTTAGTTTCAGCATGTATCTGTTTCTGGTTCCAGGGAACCGCATGGCAGTGTGGACATTTCTGTCAACGTGAACAGGACTAGCGCAAGGAGTGGCAAGTGCCGCTGGTTTCCCTTAAAGCTGTTACAGACTACTCAGTTATAAAGTAACCGTGTGATGGAGGTATAAGGGCTTAAGATAGAAAAAAAATCCAGAAACCCTCTTCAAAGATTAATTTCATTGATATCAAATCAAAAGAAGACCAACAACACCTTTATGAACTACTAAGGCGTCATGTGTTGCTGAAATAAGAAGCCAGAAATGCTCATAGGTAAAGTTCAAAGTCATGGCAGACCCTTTTTCAGTTTCTTTTTCCCTACAAAAGTGGTATTGTGCTACCTAAGCAGCAGGGTAGATCAACAGTGTGTCCAACAGGGGAGCACACAAAAGGGTTTGTAAGCAGCGCCAAGTTACACATCTGGAATCCCTAGATCAAATGAAATTATACCTAAAATGGTCAGTGAAGCACATTAGAAAAAAGCAAAAGACACAACCAAAGGAAAAAGACACAAGGTATTGTAGGAAGGAACGCGAGTAACTTTAGGCATTAATAGAGAACAGAAGGTTCGTGTGAGGAACATGGAGCAGATGCTGTGAACTCACAGGCTGTGCTGTTCTCTGGCAGATCCTGTGGCAAAGGATGTTCTTCCTCCATATCAAGAATGTCTTTATCCAGGTCATTTTGCTCATCCCTCAACAGGATTTCTTAAATACAAAATGCATAGTTTTAATCATTCGAAGCCTTAGTAGTCATGAAGTAGCCTTATACAGCCTGATGTTACTTATTGAAGGTTAATTCTGTGCGAACATAAAAAGCTCAGCTGCCACAGATGGCTGGCAACGGTACGTCTGCCTTCAACAGCACAAAAAGGAGATCAGTCTTCATTTGGAGATTTCCACTTTTTCTTTGAAAAGGATTATATTAATATTGTTTGAAAGGTACAAATCTATAAAGGTTTGTGTAAATACTCTAAACCATAAAGATGTAGAAGCTACTTTGCTGCCTTTGTTACTACAAAGATTAAAATGCTGCAGTATTTCACGTCTGAAAAGATAAACTAAATTGTTAAACCTTAAGTATAAATTGAATGTCTTTAATTCTAAAAAACTGAAATATTTCTTTTAATATAATTTTACTTGGCAATGTCTAAGTGATCATAGATTTAGCAACAAGTAGGAAAAAACAAAGAAGTATGAAACCAACAAGAAATATAGAATTTACATTTGGAAACAATCACTTGTTTGTTTTCCTGCCAGAATAAAAATATTTGGAAAGAAATTAATTCTGTTTATCTGTGGCAAACCCTACCAATCATATCGGCAGCATTCTCCTCGTCTCCAAACCAGTCGTGCTGGAAGCAGTAAGTGTCCTCGTGCAGCGCAGACTTGTCTCCGCTCACACTCATAGAGTTGCGATCTGCCCCGAGACTGTTGCTGCTCATTAAGGTGCTGCCATCAAAGCTCTGTTTTCTCAGAGCATCTGGTTCTTCATCTGGATAAACACAGAATTACTGATGCTTCATCTGCACAAATTTTTGAAACAAATATTTATCCATTTCCTAGCTTTTCAACTAATTTTAAAGGAGTGTAAGAGATCCCATACCTCAAAAGGAATAAACAATAAACAATTGTAGCTAATTCAGTAAAAAGCAGAAAATGTTGGGTTTGATTCTCAGTCTCCAATATCAGATTACTTAGGCAGAGTACTTACACAAAAATTTAAGCGTAAGACAGTATGACAGGCCAATCAGCACAAGTATGAAGCAAATGCATTTTTAATAACAGCTTTTTCACAAGTGGAAAGGACTCAGACTGTACAAAATGTTGCATAAGACACACTTTTCCTTATGGAATATTGCTAATTTCGCAATTTCTCTCACCAAAGGTTCTATCACAGAGAAGTATATCGCTTTCATAATCCTCTGTAAGTGTGATGTCTTCAGCTTTGCTCTGATTCAAGGTAAAATGTTCAGCAACATCAATGGCCCTGACGAAAAAAACATTATACAAAATATAGGGTGAACTGAAACCCATTGGCCATTTAGCTGGAATGTGAAAACTTATTTCTAAACAATCCTGACGTTTGATTGTAAGCCCCTAAAAGACAGCTTCTGTTTTCCATGGCATTGAAAGCACCACAGCTGGTCCACACTTCTGTGGAGAGAGAACAACTGTTTCCCAAAGCCATTTACATTCAAGCCATTGAAGATTTTATTGATAAAATTCACTGCTTTGATTTTCCTCCTCTCCACATTTCATGTTTCTCCGATCTTTTCTGCCAGTGAACTTGGGCTGCTGTGAGTTTGCTCACATGCAAGCCCTGCCATTTACCAGACACTCGTCACATAGAAGGCATCTAATTAACGCCATCATCCGTAAATCAAACCCCATGGACTCTTTGGGCAGGCAGAAAAGGCACGATTCACAGAGTCAGCACACCGAGGTATTTGAATAAATAGTATTATTGTACATCGCAGCTGTACTTGCAAAATACTGAACACTTAGAGATCCCATCAAACTGTATTTATGAGGATGTACAGAGGAAGCCCTAGTGGAAATCTGGACCCTTCGGGGCATCGGAGCCATCAGAAACATGTCTTGGGTTCCTGCTTTTTATCAGTTTTCTACATTAATGCTGCTTTGCATCAGAAAAGCCAAGGAAATATGGTGGCTTTTCATCGGGAGCCAAGCTGACTACTGCTGATAAAATAGCCTGGCCCAAAGAGCAACGGAGCAGAAATGAAATGCAGTCACACAATGGAACAGGACAACGTTGCGAGGTCACTAGCCAAACTTCCACAGTCTTACAACAGGATTTATACTTTTATGTCTGCTCTTGAGGCCAGCAAGTTGTTTGCAGGCTTCACTGACACAATTTTAATTTAGAAAATCCTGAAGTCTGAGTTCAGTACATTATTTCATTGTAAAGGTCTGTTGATTAAACATATTTGGATGAACTCTACAAAAGCACAGCTCCTGTAAGTGTAGCCTTGGAAAGCCAACTCAGAACTCAGGAGAATTCACTTATCAAATCGAACTATTCCATCTGAGTCTTGATCAGATAATAGCAAGAATACTTTTTACTTCTGAAAATACGAAAATAATGAGTTTAAACTAGGGAAGTATTTACTTTAAATCAGGTAGCGGTGTTTCAAAATCATGAAATTCTTCAGGTAATGTGATGGACTGATAAGCAGCCTCAACGTTTTCTGCTGGAAGGTCAACGAGTCCTAAAAGAAACAGACAACAAAACAAAGTAAGTATCAATAAAATAAAAGTAATATTTTCCTAAATACATATAATAAGACTATAAACCTGTCAGGAAGGGCTGCCATTCTAAATAACAGAAAGGTAAAACTCAGGCATTTTGTCAACAGGACTCCAAAGTGAAATTAAAATCCTTAATTTACCTGTGCTTTAGAAGCCATGTTTTTTATGGACAGATACAGAAGAATATGCTGTTACAGTACCTGAAGTACTGTAAATACATCAGGTTTATGAACAGCTCCTTTAAGTCCCTGGAAGATTCTCACAGCTGACATTTAGCCTGGAGTCATTCATACCACTTCAAATGAATCATTGCATTTTCTTTTTCTCTCCAGTGTCCGTACAGCGCTGTTCTCCAGCATCAAATAATTATGAAGCGAGACTGCAAATACCCAGTGATGAGAGAATCCTGGAGCAATTTGGGTGAGAAGGGATTCACGAAGGTCATCTAATCCAACTGTTTGCTCACAACAGGATTCATTTCTACTTTCACTTTTGATTATTTCTGCTGATGGAGATTCTGCAGCGTCCCTGGACAGTCTGGTTCAGCATTTTACCACTTCCACTGAGATTTTTTCCCCCTTTATATGTAGTTGGAGCCTCCTTCATCGCAGTTGTGACTGTTGTGTCTTGTTCTTGTGCGGTGCAGTCTTCTGTAAGCCACTACAGTATCTCGTCAAAATAGATAGCACTGGGTACTTAAGATAAGTGTTTCTTCTAGAGATTTCCAAATATTTACGAATATTAACTAACTAATCATGTTCATATCCTTGAGAATAACGTAGAGTGGGTATTCACTATTCTGCAAACAGACCAGGTCACAAAGCGCATGGAGGCTGGGAATAGATGCTAGTGTCCTGTTCTTGGCCAACAGTGCCTCCCTGTTTGGCATCTAAGTACAACAAATGTGGAGCCCATTGGAAAAGGACCCAGTCATCTCTGCTCCTTCTCGCTGTCTACATGGCTCGAGCTCAAAACACTCTGTCAGACCTGGCACTAACACACTGTTGGGCATGTTGTTGGTGTCAACAGAAATTAAAATTAATTATCTAGCAACAGAGGCTGAATTCAAGCATCTTCTCCTAAGACTACTTAAGATACTGCTTCCCTTAAAGGAGTCAAAGACCTGAAATGGCATTAAATTAAGTCAGACTAAAGATCAGCAGTAGGCACTAGTATGTTCAGTTTCCTTTGGGACCAGTAACATGTATTTAACAGCAATATCCAAAATTACCTTTTAAAACAAGAGCTGTAAAGGAGACAGATGGAAAAATGCCAAATTCTGGACATACCTGGGCGAAAGGCTGTCTTCATTTTTGTCAAAGCTTCACTACAGTCTGCCAAGAGGTACTTTGCTTTCCTGTGGTAAATCCGCACCACTCCCAGGAGTAAGTGTCCAGAGGTTCGCAGAGCTATTGTAAACTTTGAGGATGTAAAAAAGTTGTTCAGGAGTTAGTATTTTTGGCAAAAACATTAAAAATGAAAACATGGAAGAGTCATAACAGAGTTCCAGTAACATACACCAATGCAGAGCTATACAAAAATCAACAGGGTTTTGTACTGATACAGGGGATCATAGAAAAGAATTTTCAGAGCCAGGAACTTCTCGTTGCTTCTGCTCCTAAATGTCACCATGCTGAAGCACAAGTCCTGAATTGATGGTCTTATTTTATCTAAAACACCTCAGCTGACTGCCAGCGAACAGCGTAACATGTCCTGAAACAGAAAGTAGCTGCACACATCCTAGTATTTGACACTTTGGTTATTTAGGTGAGCAAATGCCACACCTGTGCCCTTATTTATGCAAATAAAGGCCATAACTGTGCCCTTATGTATGCAAAGTCTTCCTGCACTAAGCCAAATATCAAACAGGTGTTTTCATGGAGAAAATTTTAAAAATCTGCTGAAAGCCTTGGATCTCCTGAGCCATCAATCAGTGACCATGTAAAGCGTTCCTCACTGTTCCAGTAGATGTGATTGCAGCCGAGGCCAAGGACTGAGCCACAGCCACTCGCCCACCTGAGTCACCGTCCCTGTGACACGCAGGGACTCCAGCCTCCGGGGCTGCTCGCACAGAGTCTCTCATAAGTGCAACGTAGGCTTAATTATAGATTTATTGGCTTATAATAAGGGGCCTGGAAGAAGTCCACTGAAAGTGGAAGGATGGTTACAATATGTCAAAAGTTATTTATTATAATATCAGCAACAGCATTTTCCTCAAATGGTCTGTGTACAATTTCACGGCAGTTTGCTTAGTCCCTTGACTTCAGTTGAGCAGCTGACTTTTCAATCTTTTTCTGGCAATTTCCTCAAATACCAGCATTTCCCAAATTCTGTTGAACAACACCCCCAGCCGGTACTCTAAGCCTCTGAAGAAAGGCCAGCACCAATGGTCTTGTGCTGCCTTGCGAGCAGCTCAAACCCATGTCCCGTGGTTCCTTGGGCAGCGCTGCCCACAGAGCCCTCCCTGGAGCTCTGTTGGTGTGTGGAGAAACACATTTTAATATATTGTGGTAACATTTTCTTACACTGTACATAAATGCAGTCCACAGATCTCCAGGAGTAAAATAGCAAGTAAAATGTTTATATTACTGTCATTTAATGGGATGGAGCTTTTATCTGAGTGAGATCTGAATAAAATCAGAGTAGGAATTTACCTCACACTGGTTTTGAAATAGCCACAAATTTTTCTGATTAGCAAAGTCTTCACAATATCAAGTCCTGTTCCCTACTGAAGGTGAACACCTCTGCCCCAGAACATACCAGAAGCCACCTTCTCATTCCATAGCATACCTTTGGCGAGATGATCTTTTCAACAGTAGTCTCTAAATTGCACTCAAATATATGAGCTTTGGTGAGCTTCTTCTCCCAGTGGGCAGCAAGCCATATTTTGGCCAACGGCCCGCGCTTGTTGATGAGCAAATGCATGTAAAACATGGCGCCGGGGCTGAGGCTCAGGGGCCAACGCTGCTGCCGCCTCCTCCACAGGTTCTTCCTCTTCCCACGGGAGAGGGGTCCTGGGGCGGGGAGAGGGATTTAGGGGGACCCTGAGGGGATGGAGGGACCAAGGGGGTGCTCAGGGGATGAGAGGATTTGGTGAGGCCCTGAGGGGACAGGGCAGGGGGTTTTAGCGGGGCCTGAGAGGATGAGGGGACCCAGCGAGGCCTCGAGGGGACAGGGGGATTTATGGGGACCTGAGGGGGACCCAGCCAGGTGCTGAGGGGACAGGAGGATTTAGCGGGACTCTGAGGGGACAGGGGGGATTTGGCAGGACCCTGAGGGGATGGGGGGCTTTAGTGGGACCCTGAGGGGATAGGGTGTGGGGGTTTAGTGAGGCTTGAGGGGATGGGGGACCCAGCCAGGTCCTGAGGGGACAAGGGGATTTCTGGGGACCCAAGGGGACAGGGTGGCACAGCTGGGTGCTGAGTGGATGAGGGGGGATTTAGTGGGATCTGAGGGGATGTGGGATCCAGGCAGGTGCTGAGGCAATGGAGGGGGATTTAGCGGGATCCTGAAGGGACGGAGGGACCCAGCCAGGCGCTGACGGAATGGAGGGGGATTTAGAGGGGCCCTGAGGAGATGAGGGGACCCGGCCAGGCCCTGAGGGGATTGCAGGGGGATTTAGCGGGCGCTGAGGGTACGGGGAGGATTTAGCGGGACCGCAGGGGATGGGGGGACCAGGGCGGGCGCTGAGGGGCCGGGGGAATTCAGCGGGGCCGGGGGTCGGCGAGCGGCGGGTCCCCTGGCGGCGGTTCCTGCGCGCTCCCGCCAAGGGCGAGCGGGGCGCGCGGCGGCGGGAGCGCGCAGCGAGCGCGGGCCGGTCCCTGCAGCGACCCCGCGGCTGCTCCCGGGGGTCCCGGGGGGTCCCGGGCTGCGCGGCCTCGCTGTCCCCTCCGGGCCGGCTCCGTGTGCCCGGACCCGGCCGCAGCCCCGGGGCGGGGGGTCCCTGGAGAAGCCCCTTGCTGTCTGCGGGGGCAGCGCGGCCGCTCCCGGTCACCGGCTCTGCAGGGACCGTGCTCGGTTTGGCGGCTGCACGGCTGCGGGCTCCCATCGCCTTCCTGGGGTGTGCAGGGAGCGTGCATGCATCTCCAGGAGCACGATGCTCACCTCATTGCAGGTTCCTGTGGATGGAGAGCATCCCCAGCACGCTCCTGCTCCTCCTCCCGACCTCTTTCGCCCTTGACATTTTAGGAGCCCGCCTGGGGGGCACCACCCCATCGCTTTCTCTGCAGGTGAGCAGGTCCTGCACAGCTCCAAACACGTTTGATAAAACTGCGTTGGTGAAGGGATTCTGCAGAAGGGAGAAAAAATTTTAAAAATTGAGCTTCAGATGTGATCTCTGTGCAGAGGGATAAGGGGAAAGGTGTGCAGCCACCTGCCCACATCAGCCACAGCCAGCATTGAGAGGAAAAGGCAGCATGTTTACACACTTATATATCATCAGTCAGAAAAAAAAAAAAAAGTTTTTCAGCCCTCTACTTCACGTTTTCCATGTTTTGCTTTATATTCGGGCAGAGCACAGCGAGTCTCCTGGTGCTCCTGAGCCACAGCCCAGCGCATCAGCTGTTGCTGTATCACAAGGCACCTGTGGTTTTCCCATTCCCATCTCGCCCGGTGTTAGCCGAAGATAATTAGACCTCAATTAACACCAGGGAAGTTTTGAGCCTCTTCCCAGTGTTGCCCTGCTGCTGGTGTTGGTGGAAGGCAGGGCATTCATCCAGCTGCCTTTGGGCAGAGCGGGTACCCTGGGCTGGGGTGTCACTGAGGAGGGAGAGGGGTTTCTTGCTGTAAAACACCCTTAGAGTGATGCATCCCCAATGGGGACCTGGAGGACCCCCCCACAAGCCCTGGAGCAGCAATCTGCTGCCTTTGCAAGGGCACCAAACCTGCTCTGGCACCCAGCACCCCCCAAGAGGGAAACGACCTGCACTGGTGCCCAGCCGTGCCAGCACCAGCCCTGTCTGATGCCGAGGCCGATGTCCAGCCCCAGGGTGCAGATCCAGCCCAGCCTGGCTGGTGGCAACAGCTCCCGGGGGGGGCAGTTTGCAGGGTCAGAAACCCCCTGGGCAGCCAATGCTGTGCATGCATCCTTGTGGGCATGGGGACACTGGAGTGGCATGTCCGTGGCTGTGCTGGGATGGGAGGCTGTGATGTGCCAGCAGTCTCTGGTCCCACAAACCCGCCGGTGTGGAGCCAGTGGCTGCTCCCGAATTGCTGGCTGCTTGTTCCCTGACCTCTGAGTCACCTTGAGCTGTGCTGGCTGCAAGCGCTCGCTCTGTTGCAGGATGCTGTGAATACTAAGGAGTCGGGAATGAAACTTCCACGGCGGGGCTGGGTCTGGGTCAGCACTGACAGCAGGCACCGGGCAGCCGTGCACACCCCAAAACTGGGCTGTGCTGCACGGGGGGTGCGCTGGGGGGGTCTGGAGGAACACAGATGTGTCCACAGCCCTCCCGGCTCCTTCCCATTCACACAGTGTCCTCTGCGGGCTCGGGGCTCCTGTTTGCTGTCCCTTTCATCCTCATTTAATCATTTTGGCTGGGCAGCAGCATGTCCCTGTCCCCAGCAGCCCTGTCCTGCTCCCTCACCCTGCTCTGTCTCACAGACCCCCTCTCTCTTTCCTTCCCTCTCTCCTCTTCCATTTCTTTCCAAGCCTTCAGTCTCTCCCCTCCAGCATTCCTGCAGATTCATTGTGAATTTTGGCAGTGCTGTCTCTGACCTTGGCTATCTCTCTCCTCTCTTTGCTCCTGCGCTGACAGAATAAATCTTCCCTGTCTCGATCTCTCTTCCCCTTCCATCGGTGCCAGCGCCTCGGGGCCGGAGCGGCCCTTGCCAGCCCTCAGCCCCAGGCTCAGACGGCTCAGGACCGGGCTGGAAAACGTTTTTGGACTGCCCACCCCACACCCTCCGGCCCTTCCAAGGCCACCTCCCAGCTCCCACCCAGCAAAGGCAGAGGGACCTGGGGCAGCACAGCAAAGCAGCAACGTGTACAGGATGCGTCCCTCCACCTCAGCCTTTGCAGGCACCTTCTGGGCCATGTCTGTGGGTTTGGGGTGCAGGAGGAGCCCCCTCGGCAGCACAGCACCCTGACCCCAGGGCAGAGCATGGAACGGACCCTGGGCACCCCTGGGTGCATCCTCAGCCGCAGGGTTTGGGTGCTTGACCTCTGCTCAGGCACAGCCCAGCAGCGTTTTGCTTTTTCCCAAGGAATGTGGCGATGTGAGAGGCAGCGGTGCCCGGCGCTGGCACTCTCCTCCTGCCCTGCTCCCACTGCCCGGCTGTTTGCAGGGATGCGCTCTCCTGCTCCAGATCCATCTTTTCCTGCTGATTCGGAACAATCTGTGTCCCATGACCTACTTGTCTCCAAGCATCTTCTGCCTTCCTGCCGAGTAGGTTGGTTCTGAAGCCTCTCTAAATGTGGTTAACGTGTCAGGATGCACTTACATTTATTTTTAATTCTGCTTCTTTCTCGGCCCACTTCTGGATGCATCCCTGGGGACGCTGTGCTGGGAAACCTCTGCATTTCAACACAGCACAACAAGAGGAGATGGGAGCAGCAAGCGGGCAGGTCGCAGCACGCACAGCCTCCACTGCAAACTTAAAAAATAATAAAATAATGTGTATGCCTGCCCCTGACATGGCAAAAGGTGATGATGGGAGACCCCAGCCCACCTCGCAGCCCCTGGCCATGCTTGGGGTCTGGAGGCACTGTGGGTTGGGTCCCTTTTGGGTAATGCCACGAGACCCCCAAGGGTGCCAGACACAATGTGAGCACATCGCAGCAGGGAGCTGGGGAAGCTGCAAACCCATTTTGCCAAGCTAAACAACAATTAAAATAGACAGAAAACTTTTCTGGGACACTTGGAGGATGATTTTTTAAAAATGCATCAAAATGGCTAAAAATTATCCAGAGGCTACTTTTTAAGAGAAACTTTGGAGGGTCAGGGCATGGGGAGCTTGGGGCACCAGCCACGCATCCCTGCAGCCCTGGCACTGCAAATTCACCCAGCACTGGTATCAGCACATCATCTAGTGCGATCACGGGTGAGCTTGTGAAAATGCCGGAGGCATGCGAAAGTGCTGAAGGGAATGACAATGTGATGGACAAATCTTCCCGGCAGCTTTCAGCAGCCCACCCGCTATCGCTCAGGATTTACATCCACAACCCCATCTCCAGGCACCGCTCCAAATGCGGAAATAGCACACGGCTGATTAACAAAGGAGCTGAAAGCGTGTGGCTGCCAGCAGGTCACTGCTGGGGCTCAGGCCCTGCTCCAGTTTCAGGTCAGTGAGAAGCCAAGTGCAGGCGCTAACACAAGTGCTCTGAAAAATGGAATAAATAGCGCAGTGAGAGGTGAGGGTGCGGGGGGGCCTCTGTGCCGTGGGGCTGTGGTGGGACTGTGGCCATGGGAATGGCTCTGGGCAGTGGGCACCGCCACGGGCTCTTGTGTCCCAGGCTGGAGCATCTTGTGTCTGGCCCAAACCCAGGTCAAGCCCTGAACGTTTCCCCCTGGATTTGGGGGCTCAGCCCTTGCAGGGGCTCTCCGCGGGTGGGCAGCCGGGCTGGGGGTCTCCCTGCTGCGTTCAGGGCTGGGAGTTGCAGGGACTCGGGGTGCAGCCCCAATGTCCCCAGCCCAGCTCTCCCCGGGGTCCCCGACGGGGACAGCTGTTTGTGGGGTGCCCAGCCAGCACCCCAAGGGCATGTCCCCCGGGCTGTCCCCTGCGCAAAACCCACCATGCTGCTTTGTCCTCTCCACTCGTGCCCCCCACACACACCCCGGGGTGCCCACAGAGGGTCCCGGCGCTGTCGGGGGGTGCACAGAGGGGCTGCGGTTGCAGGCGGGGGGCGCACAGAAGGTGCAGGTGTGCAACCGGGCGTGTGTGCATGTGTGTGTCCCCCGGGGCAGCCCGGTGAATGTGTGTGTGTGCGTGTGCGTGCGGCGCTGTGCGCGCCCCCGGGGCCGTCAGCTCGGGGCACCCACCGCCCGCCCCGCCCGCCGCCGCGGCACCGGCACCGGCCCGGGGAGCCGGGGAGGCGGCGGGGGTAGGCAGCTCGGTGCGGGGGACCGGGGAGGGCAGCTCGGTGCGGGGCGGGCAGACAGAGGCGGGAGCGGAGAAACGGGAGCGGAGCCCGGCGTGGGGACCGGGGCCCCAGCCCGGTGCGGGGAACGGGGGAAGCGGGCGGGGAGCGGCTGGGTGCGGGAACCGGGGAGGCATCGCACTCCGGGGAAACGGAGGGGGAGCCCGGAGGTGGAAGTGGGTCCGGGAGGGGCAGCCCGGCAGGGTCACAGGGACACGGGTCCCCGCGGGGGGTCAGCCCGGTCCGGCGAGGCGAGTTGCGCGGTGGGAGCCCGGTTCGGGGAGGGGGAGAGCCGGGGCGGGACCTGGTTCAAAGAGGCAGGTGTCGGCTCCAGGAAGGGGAGCAGCCCGGTGCTGCAACCCGGGCACGGGGGACAACCCGGTTCGGGTAGGCGGGATCCCGGGAGGGGGAGCAACCCGGTTCGGGGACCTGGGCGGCAGCCCGATCCGGGGAAGCGGCTCCGGGGAAGTGGGACAGCCCGTTTCGGGGACCCGGCTCCGAGGAAGGGGGACAGGGCAGTCTGAGGGGTAAGCTCCGGGAAGGGGGGGCATCCCGGTCCAGCTCCGTCGCTCACCTCTGGCCGCGCAGGCCGGCGGCGGCTCCATGGCGTCCCCGCGGGCGGCGGAGCTGCAGAGCCCGGGCGAGACGGCGGCGGCGGCGGGCGGGGCCGGCCCGGCGGGTCCCGGTGCGGGCCCGGGGCTGGCGCTGGCGCTGGGCTGCGCGCTGAGCGGCGCGGCGCTGGTGGTGCTGGCGGGGGCCGTTCCGCGGGCGGCGCGTCCCGACCCGGCGGTGCCGGCGCGACAGATGGAGCGGCTGGAGGCGCGGGCAGCCCGGCTCCGCGCCCGCCTCGACCGCTGCACCGTGGCCGGGCTGGCGTTGCTGGCCCTGGGCGGGCTCCTGCTCGCCGCCCTGCTGTTGGCCGCCGCCGCCGCCCGCCGCCGTGCCCGGGCCGCCCGCCGCACTGGCGGTACCTACGGCTCGGTGCGCCTGCGGATGCGGAGGGTGTCGACCGAGGGGACGCGGGCTCTGCTGGAGAGCCAGCTGAGCCCCCCGCCCCAGCCCCCCGAAGAGCCGGGCTCCTAGCCCTGCACTCCCCGGGGACCCTGCACTGCCCTGGGGACCCCACGCTGCCCCGGGGACCCTGCGCTGCTGGCAGAAGCGGGGCTCTCCTCACCACACTCTGATGTCAATACTGCCTGGTGAGGCTTCGCCCACACCTGCCCAGCAGCCTTCAGCCACCTTCCTCGCCTCCCCAGACCTTTCTGGGATGGGGGTCCCATCTGGCAGCACTGGAGTGATGTGGCTTTGTGATGCCCCGCTGGACTGCACAGCCTCTGCCTGGGCTGTTCCCCACCACCGGCACCAGAGCAGCGCGGCTGTCCGACACCCTGCTTGCCTCCCCGGCACCTTCCCAGATGGAGTCTTGCCCTCCAGCATCGTGGCAATGGCACCTTCAAGACACCCGTGGGATTTCGGTGCCATGGCCAGTCGCGGCTTGGGCTGGATGGGAGGCCGAGCTCCTGCGGCAGCCAGCTTGTTCCCAGCCTGGCACCAGCTGCTCCTCTTCGGGATGGAGCTTCTCATTTTTTGCTGTCAGTGACCTTTCTTAGCAATAGTTTCTTGTAAAACTCTGTGGTGTAGACTTGGCACTTGCACTGCTCTGGGCAGAAGAGAGGACAGCAAGCATGACCACTGACCATGCAGCAGAGTCCAGCCCCCCCAGCCCTCGCACCCCACCAGCCCCACTCCAGAGAGCAGGATGGGGGCCAGGACACATGCCCACACCGTGCCGAGCATCCCGCTCTCACCAGCAACCCCGGAACAGCCTCCTCAAAAATCATGGTGCTCTGTCTGGAGGAGAAAGGACGATTCCCAATGCCTCAAAACAATGTGGTTCTTCTGTTCCCATGTTAGATGGGCAGCTCTGCCCAATGGGCTGCCCACATGTGAGCCTTTGTGCTGATCGCGAGGGACATTGTCTGCGGCGTGAAGGTAAAATCGCATCTCGGGAATTAAACATGAAGCATCATTAAAGCACAATGTTCTGTGGAAAGAAAAATCGGTAGGAGCAGGATGCTTAGAAAGGGAAATAATTATCCCATAGGAAAATGCAGACCCACAAAAGGTGGTGTTTATCATGAACTGCCACCAGGCTTGAATCCATCCCATAAATGACTCACTTCAAATGTTTCCAGGCAGAGACAAATCTCTCCAGACAGCCTGACACAAGGGGAAAGTCATTTGTACACATGGGGCAATTGCCTGGGTCAGGTTTTCTTTCAGGGCTTCCAGTGTCTCCCTCAGATGCTGGGGATCGCAGCCTCTACCTGCTGTTTTAATTTCTAACGCTAATTTCATTTCTAACACTTTGCAGCTGATTCCTCCTGTTGCTGCAAAGGGCCATGTGTCCCTCTCCTCATCACCATGCCACCCGTCCAGGCTCTGTATCTATTGTAGGTTCCCACAGGAATTAGGTGCTGGTGGGTGGGTTGGAGGCAGCTTTGAGATACCCCAGAAAAAGTCCCCCCCATCCCTGGAGTCACAGCAAAACTAGCCTGATGGGAGAGCGTTTCACCCCTACATGCCATTTCTGGATCCAGTTTCAGTGGGAGAAGCTGGTTTTGCTGGAGGAGGCTGGAGGTGCAGAGTGGGCACTGGCTAGTGCCAGGGGTGAGCAAAGAGGGAACGGCCCAGCACGCCTGTCCCAGTCCCATGGAACGGTGGCTGCTTTGTGTTCCCGTCTGTGCAATATGCGCCGGTTCCTCCCTTGTGCTGTGCATGGGACACGTGGGATCCCAGGGACAGAGCATCATCTGCAGGGTAATTAGCAGCGCCGGGGGCTCTGCCTTTGGGAGCACGCGGGGCAGGTGCCGCTGCGCTGGGCACACTGGCAGATGGCCCGAAGGACTCTCCAGGGATCTGAAGCCATTACCAATAATCCAGCCGTGGAAACCCCTCGCCGGTGCTGCAGGAGGAGGGGGGGCTGTGCCTGTGCCAAAACCACACGTGCCAGCTCCCGCCGCTTCTCATGGCCTCTCCAGAAAATTAACTCAAGGTGCGTGGCTTGATGCGCTCCCTTGCATGTTAATGCTTTCCATCACTTACGTTTGCAGCAGCCATGCCAGGGATGGGGACACACGGCCAGGGACTGTCCACCCTGCTGGCAGGAGACCCGGCCCTCGCAGCCACCGTGGTACGAGCCTGCAGCGGGGATGGCTGTGCCCGAACCACGCTGGGGAAAGGGGCTGGTGCCTGTGGATGGACCAAGGAACACGCTCAGGATCGTGGGTCCCCAGGAGCCACCTCAGCTCCACAGCTGCTCTTCAGTGTGAGCTGAGCCAGCCGCAGGGACAGTCTCCTGTCCCCACCGTCCCCTGACCCACAGAGGAGGATCCTCGTGTCCTTTTCCTCATCTTCTCCGGAGCACAGACAGCACAGCCCCAGGAGCTGCACAGCTCCGGCACGGGCCCACAGCGGTCACAGCTCCACACCAGGCACTCGCCCGCTCTGACACCCACTCCTTCCCACCTGCTCCCCAGCTGCACCGTGAACCCGCTGGGGCTGTGCGCTGCAGACAAAAGCTTGTTTATCAGGACCCGCGCAGCCTCTCCTGGCGCTGGCTCGCTTTAATTAGCCCCATCAAAGCCGGCTGCGCCTCTTCCTTCTGAAAGGTTGCAGAACATGATTAATTCAGGCACAGAAAGCAGCCGCCTCCCGCAGAGAGGGGCCCCTCTGATAAGGCCAAAGCCGTTTTCCTCTCTCAATCCTGCACAGCGGGGCTGGGGGCTCCGTTCTCTTGGGGCAAAGCTGGGGACGGGCCCAGGCTGTCCCAGGAGCTGGAGAGGACCAGCAGGAGCGATGGCCTCACCAAGCCCTGGGTCCCTCTCCCCATCCCATGCGTACTGCGAGCACAGCTGCTGTCTGCTCCACTCATGGGCACCGAAAACCCCAGGAACATGCAGTGGGCATTGCCTGTCCCTACCAGCTCTGGGCTGACACCAGCTCAGGCAAACACAAGGGTCACACCTGAGCCCTGGGGAGATGCAGGAGATGCTCCAGCTGCCCCCAGTGCCGAATTTCTATGGTTGGTCCTCCCCACTCCCACCTGTGTGCAGCCCAGAGTTGCACAGGCCATAACTCAGCTTTATCAGCTGCCTTTGTAGGCAGTTTAAAAGGAAAAAGCCTTTGGGAAGAGATAGACGGAGTGATCACTTCCCCCCGTTTTATTTATGCCAGCATGGCTGCGTGCAGCGTTCCAACAGCATTCAATACCCCAGAGAGCCAATTACTGCAAGGAGCACAGCCGGAGCCACGCCGGGCTCTTCTCCACTTCATTTTCTTAGTACAGTCACATCATCTCAGAAAAGCGCTGCTGCTCAGGGGTTGAGGTCCAAAGTGGGTTCCCAGGGCAGGTGCAGGCTGGGCAGAGCTCTGGGGTTTCTGTTCTCATGGTGGGGAGTAAGGGCGGCACCTCCAGCAAGCACTGACACAACACTGCTGTCAGGTTTTTATTTCAGTCTCATGAACATCCTTCCAAGAAATCAAAGCATGATAAGAAAAAAAATAGTAGTGACCCCCAACAGAACACACAAGCTACAGCCCCAAAACTGACTGATGGGGTTGCTGCAGGGAAGGGAGGGGGTTTCCAGAAAGCTTGGGAGCCTGAGCCCCACAGATCTCACCCGTCCTCCCCAAGCTGTTGGGCAGAGCTCAGCCAGGCAGAGCCACACCAGCGTGGTGCAGCAGGACTGATGGGCAGGGAAACAATATTCCTATAAACCCCTTTTGCAAAGCAAACCCCACAGCCAAGTGAGCCCCCCATAAGCATCCCCAGCTTGGTGCCGGGCTCAGCTCTGCTGTGCCCAGAGAGCCAAGGCTAGGGCCAATGCTGGAGCCAACGGGTTGTGCAGGTACCAAGCACCCTCCCTCCTGCACCAGCCCTGCACAGTGCCGGCGCAGCCCTCACAATGCTGCCTGTGGGGCTTCACACGCCCCCCAGAATAAAAACCAACAGCTGCAGGGGAAAGAAGGGGCAAGGTGGAGCCGGGAATTTGCTATCTGTCCCTTCTCACGCATGTTAAGGCTTTGCTCTTCGTGCTCTTTAGAGCCAGCGGGCTCAGCCCTGCGGAAGCTGCTCTCAGCCCTGCTGGGCTCTGCGCATGGAGGCCTGTGGGATGAGCCTTCTCATCCTTCGCTTGGATGAAGAGCAGGAGAGAGACCACCTCTGCACAGGGAGCAGCTCTGTCTGCCGCCTTCAGCCAGGCAACTGCAGCTCCCAGCAGGGCAGCAGGGAGAAGCCGGCTCCCTCCTCAGCACTGGCCCCTGGCGCAGCCGCAGCAGAGAAGGCAGAGCCAGCCTGGAGCAGAAGAGGAAAGCCCACAGCTCCTGGGCTGTTCTTGGGGCGCCAGGACTCACCCCAAACAGCTGGGCACCCTCAGAGGAGCACGGAAAGAAACGGACCTACTGCCCCCTCTTCTATTCCGCACACAGGGAAACCTTTATAGCTGGCCTGATGCAGGAAGGTGGGCCCGAGTCGGGGGAAGAAAAACGCTGCTGAAAAGATCGAAGTCCACCAAACAGGGAGCAAAGAGGTGAAAGATCTCCTGCTTCCCAGGAGCCTGCTCTGGCTGCAGCCGGGAGGAGCGTGTGGCAGCTCCTCACATGAACATGTCATCATAACCTGGAGGAGGAAGGTGGTCGGGATCTGGCCTGGAACGAAATTCAGAGCAGAGTGAAAGCAGGAGCGAGAGCTCAGTCCTGCAGCAACAGGGACAAGGGGGCCGGCTGGGGACACGGGCACAGGTGAACACCTACCCGGCTCTGCCAGCTCCCAGTGGGCCAAAGGGGTCGAATCTGGCGCCTGGGGGAACGGCTCCCGGGGGAAGGCGGCCGGGGATGCCTGATGATGGGTCAATGCCGCGCTGCGGGAAGCCAGATCGGAGAGGATCCAGGATCATTCCCCCGCTCCGACCTCTGGGGAGAGGAACGGCAGAGGAGGTGAGATTGGCACTGGTGAGAGAGGAGCAGAGCGTGTCCCAGACCTCTGCTGCAGGACGCCGAGCACGGAAACATGGGGTTAAGCCGACTCATGGCACGTGCGAAGGAAAATACTCCCAACCCACTGCAACATGGGCCACAACAAGCCAGTGGGGCGAGATCACGGCAGCGAGACAGAGACACCTTCACGTGTGTCTGTCAGAGTGCTGTGTTAAAGCTGTTCCTTGTCCCTCAGAGGCTGTGACAGGAGGGGACCCAACTGCAGCACACGCGGCTCCTGCCTGGGGCTGGCACAGCCCCCAGCCCTGCCCGCGCCACAGCACAAAGCCAGGGACAGGCCACAAATCATGGCTCACCGTCATGCCAAGGTGGGAGTTTCAGTGCTGCAGAGCCCGTGCCCGAGTCCAGGCAGCAGCAAACACCCAGGTGTGGGGCACAGCTGTGCCAGCACACCCCAAAGACTGGCTGGAGATGCACTGGGAGCACCAGCTTCCCGGCTGCCTTCCCCAGAGCCAGCGCCAAAACGGACACTCGCAGCAGCAGAGATGCAGCTTCTCCCTTCCTCGGCTCCTGCAAGGAGCCACTTCGGGCACCAGCAACGGCTGGTGAGTCCTGGTGGCTGCTCGGTGTCCCCTGGATCCACTGGCCCTCTCTGCGAGCTCCTACTCCTGTCCTTGCTCTTCCTGCCCTGCGCGGTGTTGCAAGAGCCCCCAGCCCCAGCTGGGTCCCCGCCAGCCATCCCAAAGCACTGCCTGGAAGTCATTCGCTGCACACGGTGGCTCCTCAGAGCTGCCCCATGCTGCGAGTGCCATTCCTAATGGCTGGCTTTGTGCAAACCCAGCTGGAGCCTCTGGACACTGCTGCCATCATACAAGTCATTAACAAGGGCGTTAATGAGTTCCATGACAGCAGGCTGGCTGCCCAAGGCACCCCGGGACAGCCGGGCCCCATGAAGATACGCATGGGAGTCTGGGGCTCCAGTCCTGGCGCTGGCAGGTGTCAGCACACAAATCTGCTGCCACTTACCATCTTTTTTTGTCATTTACAGAGAAACTTCTGATGAACAGCTGGAGGCAGTGAGAGAAACAGGGTCATGTCCCCCCTCAAGTGAACCCCTCTCCTCGTGTTACTGGGTTTCCTTCCAGCCGCCCAGGCTCCAGGCCTCTCCTCCCAGCCAGGCACGATGCTTTTGGCTGGTCCTTTTCTAGCCAAACCCACGGAGAAACAAGTCTTTCAAGAGGGGAAAAAATGCGATCCCCACAGGAGAGTGGTTCCAGAGAGGACTCCCCTGGGCCGCAGGATGCTCTGCAATGACTCCAAGAGCTGTTTTTTGTCTAACTATGTGCTTTTAACTGGAATGGAAGATGACAGGTTCTCCTTGCCCAACCAAACCAAAGACGCAGAGATCTATCTGTGAAGATGAGAGTCCAGACAGCCCTGCTTCTGCCCAGGCTTTCTCTTGAGTGCCCCAGACAGCCAGGGGCTCACAAGCAGGACTTGGGAATCTGTGGACTCAGCTTTAAGCCTCCCCTTCTCCAGACTGCTGGTCTGTAGACGCAGCAGCTGGTAACATTTTAAATTAGAGGCTTAGATTCACTTAACGATGTATTCAGCTTTGATTTAGTGAAGGAATTACTGCATGTTAAATGAATACAAGCTGATTATTAAACAGACACAGATTGCAACCTATCATCTATGCAAGAGACAGGATCTTATTACGATATTAGAACCATATTGAGGTTTAGCAACTGTCAATTGGTCTCTTGCAATATGCAATGAGCAACTGTCCCACCGCCATCCACATTTGGAGACATTTTGCTGGACGCCTGAGCCAGGCAGACTCCAGCTGTTCCAGGTCCCCAACCACCCCCAAACACCCCATGGGCAGAGCAGCAGATGCTTCCCGGGCACGCAAAGCATGACCTCTCCCACCATACTCACCCAAAAGGGTCCAAGTCTTCCCCACCAACAGCGAAGGGGCTTGCAGGGGAAGGCCTGAAGCAAAGAACACAGCGAAACATTCAGAGAAGGGAGAAGGGCTGAGTGGAGTGAGCAGGAACAAGCAGGCAGGGCCATCTCTGCTCATGGGTGCTCTGCCCTGGCAAGCACTGCAGCACCCAAAAGGCTCTGGGACCTGCAGGACACCGTGTGAGCGGGCGGGAGTGTCCCCTGCTCTGCGGTGCAGCTGGCTGCGGACATGGGTGTGTGCTGCAGGCTCGCGGGGAGCTTGCCGAGATAAACGAGCCCTGCTGTGCACGCTGCTCCGGCTGGAGCTGGCTGTGGATACCAGGAGTTTCCAGTCCAGGGGCTCCCCGAGCAGTGCTGGGCTAGGCCGGGCTCTCCAGCATGTCCCAGTCAGAGACACAATGATAGTCCTGCTTCCAGGAGCGCAAGGACAGCGGGCAGTGAGCCTGCAGCCAGCTGTCACATCTCCCTGCCAATACTATGCATCAACAACACCATTTCCGAGCCGTGCCCAGCTCCAGCCTGTCTTCCCCAGCCTCCCCAGGGAGCACCTCCCACCCTCAGCACCAGCAGACAGAGGTGGGGTTATAAAAGCAAGAGGTGACACGTAAGTCAGAAGTTACGGCTTGTCTCCAAGATATGGTAGAGCCACTGTGGTGTCTCTCACTTCCAGCCAAAGGGGATTACAGCTCGTGGGGGGAGAGCGGGGAGCCCACCTGCCACACACGAGGGGTAGCTGGGTATGAAGGGGCCAGGCAGAGATGGTGAAGCAGATCTCGCAGAGAACCATCGGCAGCTCTTTACTCACCAGGATGGTGCCCTCGTGCCCGCCGGCTGCCGGGGAGGGACCCGGAGAGGGTCGGAATCCCGGGACAAGTCCGGATCCTTCCTCTCAGGCTCAGACTCAGGCTCAGGCTCCTCTTTGGCCTTTTCTGCGGGGGCCCCGAGGGGAGCGATGATGCCTGAAACAATCCTTGTCCTCAGCTCCTCGGTGTTCTTGTACACTCTGTGGGGAGGAAGGCGAGGCCATGGGCTGGGGAGGCTACAGCAGCCAGGTGCGAGGTGCTGGACAGGCTGCGAGAGGGGTGGTGAGGGGACAGACATGCCCAAAGTGTCCCTGGCACAAAACATGTCCCCAGCTGGCAGCAGGGAGGGGACAGGAAGGGGTAACAGCACACAGTGGCACCAAACCTTGACCCTATTTGAGAGGGCAGAGGTGCAACCCGGCCCAAGGGACTCCCTTGCTGTGGCCATGACCAGATGAGTTCTGCGCTGGAGGAAACAGCAGCACCGGCCTTTAGTGAGGCCACAGGGTGTCTAGGCCACAGCTGAACGTGTCCAGCCCACCAGGCAGTGTCCACCCAGCCCAGAGAGGCAGGCAGCGCTCCGGAAATAACAGTGCTGCCCATTCCCAGGTGGGGTGGCTCTCTCTGGGGCTCCAACCATTTCTTAAATCCCTCTTACCCGGCAGCGGCACAGAGGGAGGCAGAGGAGGGAGCTCTGGCTGCATCTCAGGGCTGGCTGGACGGCCCCTGGGGTTTGTACTGGGCAAGAGAGTCCTCCAGGCTCCTCCTAACCTGGTCTCTGCCTCCCTCCCCACGCCACTGGGACATTTTCTCCTGCAGAAAATGCTGGGGAACTGAGATTACTTGTGGAAATCATCCAGGTGCTCCGGGTTGATGTAGTCGGCCACTGACAAGGTCACATCTGCCACCTTCTGAGTACTGCGATCCTGGGAAAAGACAGGTGAAACATGGAGTCAGCAGCGGGGCAGAGCAGGGAAAGAGGGAAGGAGCAGGTATAACCACAGCCAGGGGCTTGGACACAAGGAATGGGCTTGCCTGCTTCCTGCCACATCCCTGTGCTGTGCCTGAAACCCCAGGAGCACACAAACTCCAGTGTAGAGCGAGGCTCTCCCTGCTCGCTCCCCCAGTCAGGGCTGCCAAGGGTGAAAGTGAAAACACCCTGGGCAGGTGCTTGTCAGGGACAGGAGAAGACATCTGCAGAAAAATCCTGAGCTGGGAAGGGGACACAAAAGGGGCAACTCCATAGCCAGAGCATGCAATGCAAACCACGTCACTGCCCCAATGCAGCTGGTGTTTGACCAGCTTCACATCTGCTGCTGCACAGGCAGGTCTGCAGCCCCAAACATCCCCCGGGCCTGCCCCACCCTGAGGGACAAACACCACTGCAAGGCAGAACAAGCACCAACAAAAATTTAAGAGATGGGCCCTGTTTTGGGTGGCAGCAGCCACTGCACCTGAGGGACCCCAAAGCTGCAGGGACCCGGTGAGTGCTCACCATGACATTGAGGATCATACTGTCTTCCACCATGATGGCTTTCAGCAGCAGCTCACGGGCATCGTCCGTGGACTTGTAGCGCAGCGTATACACCTCCTTGTTGGCTTCCCAACCAGTGGGGAGCAGCTCTGACTTCTTTTCATCAGGACCTGGCTGCAGTAGGACAGACGTGCTGCTGAGACCCTGCCCAGGAGCCCAGCACACCACGGGGCCAGGGAGACCTGTCTTGGCTGCACAAAGAGATCCAGGAGGGGATCTAGGTCCCCAGGATGGGATTTCTCAGTGCTTTCAAGGTTTCAGCTGCAGGAGCAGGGCTTTATTTTCTACAGGCAGGCCTGGCCAGTCTGGCACAGGGTCCCTGTGCTGGAACAGGAGCAACACAACCACCCTTTGCTGAGCAGGAGGAGATAGAGACCCAAACTGGAGCATGATGCTCTTCCCTGCCTGGCACCTCCCAGCTCCCCAGCACGAGACAGAGCTGTCTGGGGCAAGAGAAAGGCTGTCATCCTGTTTGTCCCAGCCCTGCAGCAGTGCTGCTGGGGGCACTGCCCCACACTGTCTCCTCCCCTGGGACTGGAGGGTTTGTCTGTGAAGACAGTGTCCCGCCCCCGCCCCACCGCCCCCAAGCACTGCATCAGGCTCCCAATCCACCAGACCCCCACCTTAGTACTGGGTCGAGCACCACACTGGCCCCCTCCCTGCTCTTGCACTGGACACCCCTCCAGCACTGAGACCCCTCCTGGCGCCACATTTCCACCCCAACGCTCCACTGGACACCCACCTTTTGGTATAGAATTCCCCTCCAGCGCCCAGCACCAAGCTTCTCCCAGAACCACAGCAGCCCCGTTCCTCCAGCACTGGCACCCCCGACCTCCCAACATCACACTGACACCCCCCGAGGCCCCCGGCACCGCAGCCCCTCGCTCCGTCTTCCCCCAGCAGCACTGAGGCCCCTCAGACCCGGCACGGCTCCTCTCGCCCCCCGCCCCCGGCAGCGGGCGCCGGGCTCGGCCGAGCGGCGCCGGCGAGCGAAGCTAGGAAAGGCCGGGGATTAACCGCGGCCTACTCGGCCTCCGCGGCAGAGGAGCTCGGCGGGGCCGGGCCCGGCCCGTACCTGGTCTCCGGCGCCGAGGCAGCGGTAGCCGTGCCGCACCAGCTCCCAGTGGACGCCGCAGATGAGCGCGTCCTGCGGCCGGGACACGGCGGCCCGCGCCCAGGCGTAGAGCAGCTCCAGCCCCGCCATGGTCGCGCCGCACCGAGCAGGCGCGGGTGGGCCGGGAACCGCCCGGGCACGGGCGGCAGGGCCGCCAAGGCCGCGCCGGGGCCGCTGCCAGAAGCGGAGCAACGCACCGGGCAGCCCGGGCCGCCCCTCACTAGAGGGCCCCCGTCCGCTGCGCAACGCCGGGCCCGCCTCCCCCGAGGGCCGGGGGCTCCGGCCGGAGCTGGGGGCGAGTTTCCCCCCCCAGGGATTTAACGCCTCTTCCCGCAGCGGGGGGGACGGGCAGCGCTCAGGGGTCTCCGCCCGCCGGCAGCCCCCGTGCGGGGCCATTTACCCAGCGGCAGCCCGGGGGTTGGGGTCTGCCCGACCGCCTGCCCCCGCTCTTCCTCGGCAGCGGGTAGAAAAGCGTTAGGTCTGGGGCAGGGTCTGCGTGCGCTGCCGTAACGAGCCTTTTCCCCCGTACCGAAGGCACCAAACCACAGAATGGCCATTGGCAGGGGTATTTCATTCCTTGCACAGCTCCTTTCTCTGGGCGACAGTATTTGTAACACCTAAATTTTGTTAAAGCTGCCACTGGGAGGTACTCAGGGGCTTTTTTTTGCTGCCCCTGAGCCGGAGCTCTCTGTGCTGGTGGGAGGCTGCGGCTCAGGATCAAGCAGCCCCATGCCGGGGAACACCATCATCTGCTGCTTTCCCAATCCGAGCGCCAGCTCCTTGGGGACGCTCGTCTTGACTTCATTATGCGTCAATTAATTAACTCGCACCGTCTGCTCTTTCCATTTCCCCCTCAAGAAGTCACTGAGGCTGAACAATCGACCACAGACCGACAGCCCCCACGCCTCCGCGCTGCCCGTTCGCACGAACCATCGCTGCGCTGGCCGGGGAGCTGCCACATCTCCCAGTGTTCCAGCTCCAAGGAAAACGGCCACAGCTTGAGAGCCGAGTGAGCCGCACTGGCCGTGCCGGACTCGGCAGGAAAGCTACTGCTGATTTTCCGTGGGGCTGGGATTTCGGCACGGGAGCTTTGCGAGAGAGGCATGGGATGGGGATGTGATGAGAACAGCAGGAAATGCCTCAGCTGGAGCTTTTCCAGTGCTAGGCTTGTGATTCACAGCAGCAGGCAGCGTTTCCACCCCACAGCTCGCTCCCGGCGGCGGCAGCCGCAGTTGCAGGCTTTGACGGCATCCACATTTCACTTTCCCGACACAGCCTGTCCCTGGGCGGGTGAGGAGGGCACCGATAGCTTCATTTGAATCACCCCTCCTGAGGCAGGATTTGAAATTGTGGGTCTTCCTCCAGAAACCCAATCCTAAATCCTGTATCCCAGCACCGCTAACAGAGTTCCCCTGCCTGTCTGTGGCCCCACTGCAGGTGCAGGAGCACGTGGGTGTTTGGGATCAGCGACCACGGGAGCCGGCAGTGTCTCGGTGGGGCAAGAGGCAACAGGAATTGCACACAAGCTGTGCCAAGTTCTTACCAAGCTTTTGTTTTTCCATCCAACTTGTTGCCATCCCTGTCCACCCTCTCACCCATCACCGCGCGCTCCCATCCAGCCATTGGCTCATCCTCCTGTGGCTTCACCTCTGCTCATCCTGAGTTTATTTTCCCTCCTCCGTGTCGCGCCGGCTGCCTCAGACCACACATGAGGGGTGACTTGTGGTGCCAAGACCCCCTGGCCCGATCAGCCCCTCTGTGGGCACATCACGGGGTACAGCGGGATGTCTCCATGTGTCCCCTCCCCACGGGACCCTCCTCAGAGCTGGGACCCCGCTGTACCTGAGCCCACGGCCCCAGGGCTGGCTGCCGCTACATCAAAGCTGCCCGCGGTGCCTCGCCGTGCTGGCCTGGCTCCCCATCGGCTCCTTTGCTCCAGCCTCTCGCTCGCTCTGTGGCTCGCTGATGATGAAAACCTCTGGCCACATGAAAGTGACTCCCCTCGCGCAAGCTGGGGGTCTGCAGGCGACGTGGGAGGCAGCGGGCAGCACGGCCCCGGCTGGGATGCAGCAGCCAAGTCAGTAACGAGGTGACGAGAATTACAGAACCAGCTCATTAGTGCTGCAAGGCAAGTGCGTCACGTTGGCTGCCGGGCACACCGGTGCTGTTGTCGGAGCAGCCAGAGCCAAGCCAGGAGAGGAGCGATGCCTTGAGAGCCGGGTGATGCTGTGAGAACGAGTGAATCCCCAGAGCAGCCGAAGCCCCAGATGCCTGCACACGTTCATAAGGATGTGAGCCCAGCTCTTGCAGCAGACAGTGCTGACCATCCTGCCCGTGGAAATGCAGGAGAAGCTGCATGTGGCCTTTTTCCTCCCTCTTTTATGAGGGGATGGGATCGGTGGGGCCGTGCGGCTCCCCACAGGGGACAGGGACGGTATCCCGGGGTGGCAGTGGCTGAAGCCACCCCGGCAGGGCCATGGTGCTTGGAGCAGGTAGAGGCTGCATCACCTCCGTCAGACAAACCACAGCCTCCTCTGACCTTCATACTTTCCTGCTGCCTCACTGCTCCCGGTGGACGAGCCCACGGTGGTGTTGTAACGAGCAGAAGAAGAAACAGATTTCCCAACTGCCCGCCCCTCCGTGCCGGGAATGGCAGCTGCCACAGCCGTGCCGTGAGATGTGCACCAGGTATGGCCTGGCAGGAGACGGCAGAGAGGGACGTGGATAATCCCCGGCTAGTGTTCATGTGTCACAGGCTGTTTGAGAGCATCGTCCCTGCCTCGGGGTCAGCTCATTGTTGTCCTTGCCCATGGATGGGAAAGCCCATCCAAGCTTCCCCAGCACAGCTGGAGGGATGGAGGGATCCCCCAGCGGAGCCTCCTCCATGCTCTGCTCAACTGCCCGGGGCTTAGTGACACATAAAGAGCCACCTGCAGGTGACCGAAATCACCATGCCAAGGGACATGGGGTGAGACAAGGCATTGCTGGCTCCTGGCTTCGCCACTCAATTTCATGGGGCTTCCGTCATTGCTGTGAGAGGGGAGGCAGTCACTCCGTGAAAATTTGGCCTCCTCTTCATTTCTCCCAAGTTCAATTCCAGGGAAAGATGACACCAAGGCAGGAGAAAGGGGGTTTTTCTCCAGGGGAGAAATTCAAACCACATGCGGATGGGCTCGCCGCAGTAGCAGGAGGAGGGACTGGGGCTGTGAGAGAGTGGCCCATGAGCGAGGCCAAATGTAAAGTCAATTAGCACTTTCAGGGCTCAGAACATGCTTGAGTGCTGTGCTTCGAGCAGGGATAATCCCCGTCGGAGCGAGGCTGCCAATAGGCTTTGAAAATAATGAGGAAGGCCAGAGCCCCTGTGCTTCCCAGAAAAGCCCGTTAGCTCTGCAGTGGAAACCTTGCTTGCAGGGAGCGTGATGCACGAACACAGTCGTGACTCATCGACTGGATGGAGCGAAACTCGGTTTTTCAGAGGTCAACACACTCGAGTCCTGATGAGCTTTAGCCTCAGTGGGGCTCCTGTGCTCCCTTCATCTCCCTGAATTCAGAGGATGCCCAACACGCCCAAGATTAGCATGGGGCAGTTCCATGGGATGTGTGTCATCCAGAGACACTGACACCTTCCTAAGGGACAGTGGCGATGGGGAAACTGAGGCACAGAGTGCTTGAACCACCTATGCCAGCAGCCTGGAGGGCAGCAGCAACCTCGGACCCCCCGACCAGAGCCTGCCCCCCACCAGCCCCATCCCTGCAGTCTGCGTGGATGCTGCTGTCCCCCCTCCCTCTCGGGGGACCTCGAATGTGAATCTGAGCGGCCCTGGACAGCCTTGGAGGAACAAAAACAAGGCCATCAATCACCCTTGCTTCACTCCCACCCCAGTCTGCAGCCCTAGCCCGGTTGCATTGTGCGGAGCCGGAGGGACCCCACATCAAAGTGGGAACCAGACAGGCAGCGCCCTGCCCACGAGCTGCCTGTCTGTGCTGCCTGCGCGGGCCCTGCCTGCGCCCGCTGCCCGCGGCCAGGCAGCGAAGCTGGGATGCAAAACTGCTCCTTGCTTGGGGTACAATGGGGGATGCCTGCAGCCACGTCGGCTGCAGAAAGCATCAAAGACAAGAGCGAGCAGATGCTGCCCTGGGGCCAGGATCCTGCTCCAGCATCCCGGGAGCATCTTCTCTCTGCGGGGAAGAGGAGGAGGAGGAAAAGGACGAGCCGGTCCCATCCTGAGCTTGTCCTGGAGCACTTCAGAGGCTGCGCGAAGCTGACAGGGCCGCGGGGCCAGCACAGCGTGCTGCCGCAGCGCAGCCCCCACTATCCTCACAAGACCCTTTTCCTTTGCAGTTCCTTCCATGACACACGGCGGTCGCTTCCCCCGGGCTGCTGCCGCGCCGCTGCTGCAGACAGTACATTTATTTTTTGGATGGTGTTTGCAGCTCCCCGGCGTTTCTCCATATCCCAGGCACGAACGGATGGTATGAGGCAATGTTCTCGGGGAGTATCGGCTTCCCAGTGCTGTTGGGTAAGCACTCACCATTCTTCTGAGGAGCTAATGGTGAATATCCCCCCAGTGGAATCAGCAAACGTGCTGCCCGTGCAGAAGTACAACAGCAGTTTGGGTGCAAAACTCCAAATATTTCTCCACTAGCAAAGGGCTGAGGTGACTCTGTGCTGTGACCCTCAGCACGGGACAGAGCGGGGAGGACCATGTCTGCCTGTGCAGGGAGCCACGCTGAGCCCCAGCGACCAGCCCCACCACCCACAGCCCGCCCTGTGCCCCAAAATAGGTCTGTGCCCCTCTCTGGCCCTGCTCCCGGGCTTGCTGCGAGGCCACCGACACCACAGCATCACTGATGCAGCCGGGAAAAAGCCATCGGGGCACCTGGAGAGTAGCGACCTGGCAGCCCAGAGACACCGAGCCCTGTTGGGAAGGGGATGGAGGCAGCAAAATCCCATCTCGGGGGGTTTGTCACCTGGGTTGAGGGTGGGGATGCAGCCTGTGCCACCAGCGTTCACCGTCCCCGAGGGCATGTGGACCAGCACTGCGGGAGCAGGTCTGCCATCACAGCCGGCCGTGCATGTGTGCCCGTGGCAGCCCATAACGGACATTTTTTCCAGTTCGCTAATTAAGACGCAGAATAAAAGTCACTAAAATGTGAGGCTGGGTGTTTAAAAGGAAAATTCTCTTCCAGGTGCTGGGTTTATTAAAAGAAGCTGAAAAAAACCAAGGGCGAGAGGCAGGGCCACAAGCTGGACAAAGAACAGATGGGGAAGGAGACACATTTGTGGGGTCAGGCAGTGTTGGGTGCGCATTGAGGAGCGGTGAGGACAGGGGCTGCAGTGACCCCTGTGTCCCCATGGCCCCCAGGAAGCCGTGTCCTGGGCATCACTGTGGGGCAGGAGGTCCCCAGCTCACCCCATGTGACCAGAGCATCCTCTGGTGGGGTGACACCCCGGCAGGGCTGATCCGCATCCTTCGAAGGTTTCCCCATTAACTGGTAGGAAACTGCCCCAAATTGGGCAGGATCCCGGCTGGGAAAGTGGGACAGACTCTCAGCATCACCGCCAGAGCTGGAGGGACATGAGGAAGATGCACTCAGACGGGGGCCGTGGTTTGATGTGATGCTTGGGGCAGCAAAACCGCCCCCCCTGGCTCCTGCCAGCCCCCCTTGGGGAGCAGGGCCCAGGCTGGGGGTGACAGAGCCCCCAGCCCCCCACGCCACCCACCTCCGCCGGGCGCCTGCACACAGGCACGGCATTTGCACTTACACATGTAAAGCATTAGGACTTGTTTAGAAGCCCTTTATTGTCATATTTTGTTCTTTATTTCCTACAAATTAAATTTGCTGAGGGATATGTGCGGATTGTGAAATTATTTTGAGAATAGTTCCTCTGGGTTTTTTAATTTCCTTTGTATTAAATTTTTACAGCGTTTAAAAGACTATGAAAAATTTTAAATTAAAAAAAAAGTGGGACAGAATCCCAAGGAAGAAAAGAGAAGAGCCTGAGAAGGTGACGAGCCGCTGCCACCTCTGTTATTGCAGGTGCCGGGGACGGTCTGGCACAGATGTCCCTTCCTGGTCCCCTCTGTCCTGGCCCTACCACTCACCAGGGAACTGGGGCTGGGAGAGACGTGGCGGGACCTGCCACCCCATGTCTGCCGAGTCTGTTCCCACCATTTGCACATCCCAACTGTTCCCTTCCCTTTGCTCCCGGTGCCGGATTGGGGCAGGGACCCTCACATGAGGCTGTGGGGGACCCCGCACCCACGTTTCCAACCTAGAGCAATTGTTCGGTGCCAACACGAAAACCTGTGGCCAGGCTAGCAAACCACCCTCCCTGCGAGCAATTTCCAATGCGATAATCTTCCCAATTATTCCCCTGAGCTGCCACTGGTGTGGAAAGCCAAGCCGTCCCCCACAAAGGGCTCCACATCTTGGAAGCATTAGGGACCCCTTTCACTGCCGGGGCGCAAGGCGTGGTGGCGATGGCTGGCCTGGAGCCGCCCTCCCATCCCTCCGTCCCCTGCGCTGGGTGTTTCCACCTTGTTAAAATCACAGACACATTCTTCATCTCTTTATTTCTGCCACTGTCATCGTCATTGTTTCAGGCTGGTGCAAATTGGGAACTGGCCGTGCACTGACGCTGCTGCTCCGCTCCACCCGGCAGCTGCCTGTGGCCCTTGGACACACAGGAGGGCCCCGCTTCGGGGATGGGGACAGGGACCAGGGTGGCACCGGCCTCCTGCCACTGCTCCATGGGGACGTTTGGACCCAGGTCCATGGCACTGGCTGTCATGGGACCTCGGCACACTGACTTGTGGGGATGCAGGGATGTGGGGATGCAGGGATGCGGGGATGCAGGGTTGTTGGGACACATGCAGGGATGTGGGGATGCGGGGATGCGGGGATGCAGGGATGCAAGTCTTGACCTGATGGCCCCTCTGACCAGCACACCCCTCTGCCCATGCAGACCCTCTCCCCAGCCCCAGGGTGCTGAGACCTCCTCAGCCCAGCTCAGCTTGGTTCAGCTCCGCTCCGCTCAGCTCCTCTGGCCCCACTGAGGAACTTGGCAGAGTGACGGGAGCGGATTACCGAGCCGAGCAGAGCCCAGCTCTTGATCTGTTCTAGGAAAAGGGAGGCCACACCAAGAACTTTCTGAAATTCCTTCCCAAATCCTTGGCCGAAAGCTGCTGCCTCTTTGCCGAGGCATTTAGACCTGGCAGCGCTGGGGCTCGAGCCCTGGCCAGGCGATGCCATCCTGTCCTTCCCAGCACCCTGGTTTAGGGAGCTGGAGCCTTTGCCGTGGCTCGGTGTCCCCGTCCTGTGTGCCTCTGCAGGTGTCCAGGTGCAGAGCCACCTCTGACAGACACCTCCTGGCCCCTCTTTGTCACTGGAGATGTAGGGTGATGGCTTCTTCGGGCTAAGGGATGCCCAGCATCACTGTCTCCACCACACTCCAGCAAATTCCTTTCACATGAACAGGAAATATGAGTTCTCTGCTTCTCTCTGTTTTTTATTCAGGAAAAAAATATGTAAAAAAAAAATCAAATAATATCCTATTTGTTTGTGGTCTCAGTGGTCTGCAGTTGTTTGGTTGAGTCTGGAACTCAACGTGATGCTGTTGGGATGATCATGGACTGTGCACACCCCAAATCTGCTGCAAATCCGGGGGCACCCAGCCCTGCCATCAGCTGCATGAGCTGGGGCTCATCCCCACGTGGGGACAGATGGATGTCCCCATGTCTCCACCGAAACTGGGTGCTGGTCCCACTCTGGCCGGGCTGGCTGAGGGTGTAGGGGGTGCCTGCTGGGAGCTCCAGCTTTGCTGTGTGGTCTTCTGGGGGGGGGCTCAAATTAGCAAAGCAGCATTGCTAAAGAGCTGAAAACATCGGCAACCTCTAATTAGCCCCTTTCCCCAGGGGAGAAGGCATTTTGCACCCGGGGGAGGCCATGCCACACATCACTCTTTCATCACAATATGATGGTATTTTCCCCAAAATAAATGGAATCAGATGAACTCTCAATGGCAAGTGCCACCATGTCAGGACCCCAGACACCCCCACCCCTGGGTGTCACCTCAGCTGCGCTCGTGGGACCTCTGTTCTTGGGGGTGTCTGAGAAAGCCGAACCAAAGCCCAGCACAGAGTCATCCCTCCTTCTGAAAAGAGGTGACATGAGTTTTGTCCCCATCCCCAAGGGGCTGTGCCTGCTCTGAGCATCACCAGGTCCCTTGGGAGTGGGTTCACTCTCTGCACCCTCGAGCATCCCTGGGTTGGTGGGGGAGACATGGCAGGAGGGTCCTTCTGCCTGCAGGAAGGTGCTGGACCTTCACCCCCATGATGGGTGACAGCTCTGCACTGTCAGACAAACAGCCAGGGGACAGCCAGGAAGGACGGAGCAGCTGGGACAAGGGTGCTAAGTCATGGTGTCCCCTCTGAGCTGGGACAGAGCTGTCCCCCTGGGCGACAAGCCGTAAATCCCTGAGCCATGGGGAGGAGAGACGGCACACTGTGCGTGCGGGGCTGGGAGGAGGCCGGGGGTATTTGGAAATGTACTTTTTCTGCGTATATTTTGCCTTCATTTAATCTTTTTTTTGCTCAAATTCTCAAGTGAAGAATTCTTTCCATGTGCTGTAGCTCTGTGCCCAGCCGTGGGCACTGGGGACCAGCCGGGGACCGTGTCCTCACATCCCTCCTCCAGCCCCAGATGCTCGGGGACCAGCGCAAGGGTCGGGGCAGCATCAGCCCCTCTTGAACCCCCTGGGCCGGGCTTTGGCTCCACTTGCTCACCCCGACCCCCTTTTCCTCCCACTCCTGGTGCTTTTTGGGATGATGTTGAAGCTTCGACATCAGAGCTGCCCGCAACCCAACAGTGTTTGTAACTGCTCAGGCTTTGTCGTTATTCCAGCTCCTGAAAATTTAATTTGTTAGTGGCATAAACAGGATATAAAAGGCTGAGAAAAAAAGAAAAAGGAGAGGGGAACATTTTTGTCTATGGCTTTGCTGGTGATGGAGGAAGCGACCTGTGGGACCACATCCCCACACTTGGGTTCATTAGTGAAACTCCTCCCTAATGGCAAACAGACCCCAGGGAGCGGCTCCATCCAGCATCCCGGGGCGGCTCCTGACCCTTGGGGTTTGGTGGACACACAGGTTGGCCCTTTGCAACTTCTGCTCTTTCCTTCTTTTTTTTTTTTTTCATGGTGTTCTCCAAAATCCACGGTGGTTTATGGTGCTCTTTGACGTCACCCGCCTGCCAGGCGGTAATAATTTTCCTGAATGTCAGCTAAATAGAATTATCACTCTATTTTCACTTGAGAATATTAAAGATTTTTGTCCCTCCTGTCATTAATTCTGGGAAAAGCCTTTATAAGTTACCGTGACACACGGCCGCCAGCCCCTCGGTGGTGACGGGCTCCTGCCCCTGTGTCCCTGTGTCCCTGGGAGCCTTTGCGGAGCCAGTGACCACGGTCTGTGGCACATCCCCGGGCTGTGCCAGAGGGACAGGAGGCTTTGCCCAGGGGACACAGGGACCAGGAGTTGGGATGTCACCAGGGTGAGGATGGAGCCTGGGACTGGCGGGGTGAGGAGGGACCTGTGTCCCCGTGAGACACCCAAAGCCCTGTTGCTGTGGATGGAGCGGGATGCGCTGGGGACAGGGGATGAGCTGGGGACAGGGGATGTGCCGGGTGGCTCTGCTGCTGCTGCTGAGGGACGCTGGCAGATGTCCCTCATCATTTACAGCGATGGCAGAGCAGGTGCTGGGCTCTTCACTCAGCTGCATGAAATCCAGCCTTTTATCCATGTGCTGATGCAGCACAGACCATCAAGGGATGGACTTGTCAACAGCCCTCAGGACACGCCGTTTCCCTTTGGCTCGCTGCCCAAAGCCGGAGCACACCTGAGCAGTTTTGGTCAGGACGGGCGGGAACGGAAGAGCCGTCAGCTTCGGTCACGGCACAAGTCGGATCCAGCAGGTCCGCGAGGGTTTGCTGAGCAGGGTCCGACTTCAGCCATTGCCAGCAGGACCCACGGTGGTGACCAGAGCTGACACAGGGAGGCTGGATTTTAAGCAAACTGGTTTAAAACAAAGCTCTGGCACAGAGACATTTCGGCACAGACAAGCCAGCACAGCCTGCGGCAGCTGAGTGGCAGCCAGGCGATGCCAACACCAATGCTCTCAGCCCTGGCTTCTGCTGGGATGCAGGTTCAGCCACACACCCAGAATTTGTCACCAGATGGGCACCCAGATGGGCACCCGCTTGCCTCCCCGAGGCACCGTCACCCCCTGCACCACGTCCTCTCGCCAGTGGCACGTGCACCGGGAGCCATGGCTGCCGGGGGAATGAATTTCCCCATCCAGGAGCTGACCCAAAGCCTTTGTCTTCTGCTGAATTCCAGCGAGTAAGACTCATCCCAAGGAGTCAGAGGATTTACTCTCCTGGGGAATGATGTGCAAGAGGGAACCATGTAGTCACAGTAGAATTCTTTGAAAAAGGATGGGAGTTCTAAGTGCTGTCTCACGTGGAGCCAGGAACATCCATCTGACTGATGCTTCCATCTGTCTTTCTCAATAGTTTCCTTAAATAGCGCAAATATTAAAAGAAATTCAACTGGAATTTGGCATGAATGATTCTTAGGAGAGCAGAACAGGCACAGCTATTAAAATACCACTGGCTTGCACCCATCCAGTAACAAACACATGATTTGCGCCGCTAGAAAAGCTGGAGCCAGCTGATAGCTGTGAGGAGGATGCTCCGCGGTCACCAATGCTCTGGCTTTGCTGTGGGACCAGTGCCGGCTGTGCCAGGGCCAAGGGACATGGTGACAGCACCCGCCTCCCCTGGGGAATCCCGGCTCCCAAAATAATCTGCAGAAATGCTGCAATTTCAGGTTTCCAGGCTGTCCGCAGCCTGGTCCTGCTGTGGGAATCGGTGGGCTGGGGAGGAGGGAATGGCTGCAACGGCAGGAAGAGATTTCTGAGCCCTTTTTCTGCCATGTCTCAGTTCCTCAAAGAGCTCTCCTGTTTTTGCTTTTAGTTTCAGCTCCTGTCAGCTCCCACAGGGAACCCCCTGGTGCTGCAGAGCGGGCAGCTGGTTTATGGCCCAGTTCAGCATCAGGGATTTCTCACCATCATCTTTGCTCTTGTTTTGTCCAGCCAGCTCAGCTGCTCCTCAGGGGACAAGCAGAGGTGGCAGTTTCTGTGACACATGCGGGATGGAGATTGATGTTAGCTGTGAGGATGGAGGTCGGTGTGAGCCCTCGTCCACGGGGATGCTGGAGCTGGGGGGTTTTCTGGAGAGACCCTGTTCCCAACACCCACCAGCTGCTGGGGAGGGGGTGAATAGAACCTTCAACAACCCCAAACCCCACGCCCATCTCCTTTCACCTTCTCCGGTGAATACCAAGACCTCGGCACATTGGTTCACAAGCACATCCTCCCCCCTCCCAGAGCTCATCCCATTCCGCCATCCTCATCCCCTGGCTCCCTGCGATCAATGCCCAAACCCCACATCTCCCCGAGAAATCCTGACTCAGCCAGAACCACCAGCCCTGGTACAGCAGACGAGCCCCAGCACTGGCGATGCCGTTCCCGCAGCCCGGCGATGAGCCCAGCGGTGCCGGCCGGCGCCAAGCCCGTCCTGCGCAAGCCGCTGTGCTGGTTCTCCCGCTCTGACATCTGTACAGAAATTGGAGGGCGGCGCTGACATGTGTCACCAATAATCAGGGAACAAGTGCCGACGGCGGCGGCTGTCCCCACCACCTAGAGGAGGCTGGCCAGTCTTGGCTGAAATCATGGCAAATCACAGCTGGGAAGCAGGAGTATTGTTTCAATTATTGCCATTATATAAAGTCAAGCCATTCAATATATTCTGCCTCAAAGAGGCTCGACGAAAGAGATAAAATAAACACTGGAAATCTGCTCCACTGGCGCAGAGCAGGAATCTGCTTTCGACACCAAACCTTCCCTCCCACCTTGCCTCTCGCCTTCCCTCTCCTCCCACTGCCCCTCAGCACCGCTCGACGCCGATTCCATCTTTGGGTTTTGCTTCTGTTTTGGCAGTCGGAGCGCTCGGAGGCTGCGCAGCCGCCGTGGGGGCCGGAGCGGAGCTGAAGGAGCCGCGCCGGCGGGAGGGAGCGGGAGCCCCGGTGCTCTCCTCGAGATGAAGGATGTGATTTAAGGCAAATCTCTGCTCCATTCCTGGGGGTGCCACATCCCCCCAAGAGAAGCAGGATCGGCAGGTGGCACAGACCCAGGATGAGCAAAGGTGTGGTGGGAGGAGGAGGAGGAGGAGGAGAGCAAGAGTGCTGGCACGAAGGAAGCAGTGCCCAGCTGCACCGGGCTCCTGCACCAACACCAAATCTGCAGTTTGGCCTTTCCCAGCAGGTTTCCCACGAGCTCCAAGCTGTGTCCCTTCTGGAGTGGGAGTCATGGGCAGTGTCACCGCTAGGGACGCGGGTGACAGAGGTGGCCATGCCACGGGTGCCCAGTGATGGCCGTGGTGCAGTGTTAGGTGGAGCCGGCATTTCGTAAGTGTGGGGGAAAGGGCCTCTGCTGAGCTGGCCTGGGGAGCGGCTGTGACTTTCCATGCCTGTGGGAAGCGGGCTGCCACCGTCCAAGCATCTGGGCTTGTTATGATGGGAGAGGAATGCCAAATATTTTTCTTCCTTATCCACTACCATCCGCTCAAACCCGCCTCTGATCAAACCCACGTTCGCCCCCTGGGATGCACGAGGGCGCCTGCTCTGGAGCAGATCTCCCTCCCGGCAGCTGTGGGAAGCTCCTTGTACCTGGGGAGAAAACCCTGGGCCAGGGGCTCCCTCCGTCCCACTGCCTCTTGCTGTCCCCTTCCCTTGCTGCCAGCCAGCACCAGCCGTTTTCATTTTCACTTTGCTGCCTGGTCCAGGAGCATCTCTGTACCAGTATCTCTGTGTCAGCATCGCTGTGCCAGCATCTCCATGCCAGCATCCCTGTGCCAGCATCCCTGGCTGACCTGCAGCTCTGTCAGGGTCACACTGTCCCCTCCAGAGCCCCAGGCACCCCAAAAGCAGCCCCTCATGCCATGGGTGCGTATCCGGGATGCCGGTCATGCCGGGAAGCGGGCGGTGCTGCCTTGGAGGGTCACCAAGATTTTTTTTTCAAAGATGAAAGCGTGCTCAAGTGTCAAACAAACTTTCCGTATTATCTTCCTGGACACTCTCTCCCGGGTTCTTTTGGAAGACAGAAGAGGAACATTGCATTCCCTCCACACTGGTGTGAGGTGCTTCTCCCCAGCATTACCCATGAGTCACACCACGGTTGCCGCCCCGGCACAGCCAGCAGAGCTCCCCACCCCCCGCCTCGGTGCCCCGAAACACCTCCTGGCACAACAGAGAGGTCACAGGCGCCTGGTAAATCAACAGACAACGCATCATCCCTTCCCACCACAGTTTTCAGAGGTGTAGTCATAAATAGCCAAATTAAGGCAAACGAGAGGATTTCTCTGCTCCCTCGGGGCCACCCAGCACCCACTGGCGAGGAGCCGGGACCGGCAGCTCCGTAGCCTTGGCAAAGGCTCCGCTATTGCACAGCCCAGAGATGAGCTGAGCAAATTGCCACGTGCTGTCCCCAAGGCCCCAGCACTAATGAGAGCCACCTAATTAGTGCGCTCCTCCTGCAAGGGGCTCGCCCTGGCAGGGCTCGCGACGACATCCGCTGGCTTGTGCCAGCAGCCAGAGGCAGGACCGGGGATGAGGCGCTTCCCTGGCCCTCGCATAGTGTTTGCCTTCCAGGCCTGGACAATGACAGTTCCCAATCGGCTCCAGGGAGCTGGGCTGGCCTTGCCGCAGTGCCAGGAGCTGCCACCAGCTCCGCCAGGCTGCCACCCAGCCGGGCACCCGCAGCCACGGGCACCTGTCACCGGCAGCGCCGGCACAGCCGCCTGCAACCATGATTTCTAGATACTCCAGGATCTCCGCTGCCATTCTCATATCCCTATTTTTGTCAGCTCCTGTGCTGGATGATGCCACCCTGCCTGTGCCCACGCAGCCCCCCCAGCCCACGTAGATCCGCGCTGGGAATGCTGTGTTGTGGCCTTGGCTGTTTATGGAAAGCAAGGCTGAGCCAGATGCTGAAAACCTGCATTTTATGGGTAATTTTTCAATTTCTTTCACATTGGCATTAAAAAAAAAATCCTAAAGCGATCCCAACCATCATTACTCCCGATTTCCTACAGCAAAGCCAAAGGGGTCTGAAACGGCTCCTTTGTTGTCTGAATCATTAACTCTTTGGGAATGAAACTCGGTGAGGCTGGATGGGAGTGGTGGGGAGAGGGGGAGCAGGAGGGGGGAATTTCTGGGGGAGCAGGGAAGCGCAACCCAGATGTGTTTTCCCTGGGCATGGCCAGATGCCCCAGGACACTGAGGGGCACATCCACTGCAGCCCCACGGGCAGCCCACCCCAGTGCAATGAGTTTGCTGGTGCTCAGCAATCCCCCAATGCATTTGTTCCTCCAAAGTACAGTAGACCCAGAGTACCCGAGGTGGGAACGCACCCTCTGCGGCTGCCCTCAGCCTTGTCTGCAGGAGCAAATCCCATAAAATCGGTGCAGCCTGCAAGAGTGGAGCAGACAGAAACTCTCGTTTGGTCGACTAGAAGCCATCAGGACCGAGGTCCAAACCCAAACCTCTCCCTGGAGCAAGCAGGGACACAGCAGCTGGCAGAGCCACCGAGCACAGCTCAAGAAACGCTGGGTTTTCCCACAAAAGATGGGAACCAGTTCTTGGCCCTTTTATTTCCCTGTGCCTGCAGCCAGCTGGGACGGCAGAGGGTTCAGCACATGCCCCGGGGGTGCTCAGGGGACATGGGGGTGCTGCCGCCCTGGGGGCACTTTGGGGAGCCCTGCATGGGGCAAGGGGGTGGGCGCCTGCGTGGGAGCCGGGAAGGGCTCAGTGCAGCTCAGCTCAGTGTAGCACAGCTCAGCTCGGCTCGGCACTGCTCGGGTTGGCTCAGTGCGGCTGGGCACAGCTCCGCTCAGCTCGGCTCAGTTCGGCTGGGCTCGGCTCAGTTCGGCTCGGCTCAGCTCGGCTGGGCTCAGCTCGGCTGAGCTCAGCGCAGCTCCGGCAGCTCGGAGGGAGGTGAGTTACGAAGCGTTCGGAAAATCAGAGTCAGATGCGATCCCGGGGACAGCGAGGGCAGATCCGCAGCCGCCGCCGGAGCGGCCGGGGACCCTCCGCGGATCCCGGCCCGGGGGGCTCAGCCCGGCCCGGGGCTGCCGGGGCCGGAGCGGGGGCTGAGCCGAGGGGGGCCGAGCCGGGGGGCCGAGCCCGGGTGGGGCTGGCGCAGGCAGCGTCACCCACCTGGCTCCACCCCCCCAAAAAGTGGCAGGGGCTTCGCCGTGACCCCGGCGCTGGGATGGCAGCGGGACAGTCGCACCGCGGCGGGACAGCGGGACGGTCCCCAGCCGAGGTGGCGGCTGGAGCGCTCCGGCGGGAGGAGACTCCAGCCAATTTGTTTGCGAGTCGCTTTGTTGCTGCTGGGGGATATTTTATTATTATTACTATTTTGAAGAGCGTGGGGTGGCAAGGGGGGGGCTGGCACCGGCTATAAAGGCAGAGCTCCCCGAAGCAGCCGACGCTTCCCCGGCACCATGAGCGCTGCCCTGGCCTGACACCCCTGCATCCCCGGGGGTCCCGGCTGATGGCACCGTGGAGCACAGCTGCATCCCGGGGTGGGATGGTGTGAGCCGCTCTCCTCCCCCCCACCCACCGTCCCTTGGCTGGAGCCGGACCCGCCAGCCGCTTGGATGATTTGATTTCTTCCCTGCCCGAAATCACTCCTGCCCAGATGCAGTGGATAATATTCATGTTGCTGTTATTCATCAGCTCCATGGAAATGCTCACGCAGAACCGATGGAAGAAGCAAGGTACGATGCGTGTGGCCGGCTCATCGTGCTCAGGTGCTGTGGGGCAGCTTGGGGACATGGGGCTGCCGGCCCCCACCTTCCCTGCCAGTGCTGGGGCTGCTGGTGCTGCCTGCACCGAGCGCGCAGGAGGTGTGCGCCGGGGCTGATCGACACCCGGGGCTGGAAGGAGCTGGGAACCAGCATCCCTAACCTGGCCGCATTACCCTCTGGGTGCACGGCCCGGGCTAGATCAGCAGAGTGTGGAGGAGGCAGTGCCCAGCCGCATGGCATTGACTGCCCCATCGCAGCGCTGCCCTCGGGGCTGGCAGGGGACAGGGGTACACTGGCTGGCATTGGTATGAGCTGTACAAACTCCAGGAGCAGTGAGTGCAGTGGGGATAGTACAGAATGAGCTGATTTTCCAATATTTTTCTCCTCTGCTTCACACATTAAGTGCTTGAGGAGTAAAACCTCCTGGAAGGATGCTCAGAGCCACCGCAGGCATCGCCTTTCCCCTGCCCCATCCTTCCCCGAGCAGAGGCACCAGCCAAGCCACTGCCCGGTGCCAGGGCCAGGGCAGGGTGTGCGCCAGGACTGTGCTGAGGTACCCACACCCTCCGCTGGGCACTGGCTTGTGTCCCCACACTGGGCAGAGCCAGTCGGCTGCAGGAGTGGGGCCGGGGCTGGTGCTTGGCTCTGCACCGGGAGCAGGTTGGTTTTGGAACTGGCACATGCCAGGGTAGGGACAGGACCTGGCAGGACCAAGGACCTTGGAGGCTGAAGCCCGGACAGTTTCCCTGTGGCTGGTGCATGTTAAAGATGCATGGAGTCAGTGAGCATGTGTGGTTACGCGGTGGCTGGGCTGGCTGTTGAAACCCCCCGATCGGAAATAGCCAGGCACCCAGAGGGGCTGCGGGTGCCGCGGTGCCAGGGCTCTGGCTGCTGCCGTTCCATGCGGAGCGGCCCGATGCTGCGGGATGCACAGGGGCCACAGGTCCTGGCAGCACCCAGGAGTCTGGCCACAACTCCCTGCCTGGAATGTGTGTTGTATCTCCTATATAACTAGTGCAGAAGGGCCAGCATCGCCTCTGGTGGCTGGGAGCTGAGAGAAGATGCTGCAGCACCCTACAGCCACCCCGGGAGCTGCCTCCAGCCGTGTCCTGCTGCCACAGAGGGACTGTCTGGGGGGCTCCCGGTGCCTGCAGAGCCCGCAGCGGCAGAGCTGGGCTGAGGACGGGCAGCGATGGGTGATGCTACGCTGGCATCCAGCACCCCTGTACCCCCTGTGCCCCCTGCCCAGTGCCCATCCCAGCTCAGCCCTGCACCCTGGGTCTGAAATCAGCACCCATCAGGGGAGGCAAACCCATCAGGTGTCCCTAATTTTGCCAGCACCACCGTGTTAGTGTGAGCCGGGTCCCGTTGCGCGACACAGCCATCTCTGCAGCAGCTCCTCAGTGTTCCTCCCCATGGCAGAGCTGGTGACGGGAATGTCTCTGCATCGGCCGGTGGCAGCGCAGGGTCCCGCAGCCTGCACAGGGCTCCCCAACTTCCCTGCCCCAGCTGGGGCTTGGAGAGAGCGCGGCAAAAAAAAAAATCATCAAAAAGAATGAGGGAAGGGAAAGAGGCTCGTAAATCCCTGGGTCTCCAGGGAAGCGGCTCCAGCTGCAGCCAGGAACACAAATGTTGTCAGCGTTTGGTAAATATGTAACGGAGACCATAACAACTTAATGGATCCAAGGTGCTTTGTTAGCACGCTCCCAGCAGTTGCAGCCCTAATGAAGCCTCTCAGCCGCACTGCATGGTGCAGCCGCCTCCTTAGGCCTTGGCTTTGTGCAAAAAATCGCCTTCATACGGTAAAGTCTGCTGGCAGATGGAGCCTGGGCCCCGAGCAGGCAGTTCTGGCACTGCTGGCACTGTCACCACTGCCCAGAGCTGGAACCTGCACCCAGCACACGCTTCCCAATGCGGCCGGGCGCAGCAGAGGCATCGGCCACCTGCGCGTAGGAGCTTGGTGGCCACTTACAGAGATGCCCAGCCAGGCTGGGGGTGCAGAAGGCCATGGGGTGCAGGTAACCCCCAGTGCTGGGGGCTCAGCTACTGCGGTCCCAAAGTGTCCCTGCGCCAGGAGCATCTCTCTGGGCTGCATCTCCCTGGGCGCAGGGAGGTGGCTCAGGGGAGAGGACCGGGTGGTAGGGACTGGAGGCTGGTGCCCCGTCCTCGTCCCTGGTCCCTGGGAGCAGAGCCCACCTCGGGGCAGAGACCGTCACACAGGTCCCGAGCACAGCAAAGGCAGCCAGGGAGGCAGAGGAGGCTCTTGAGCAACCAGACAGATCCTTATCTTGGCTCCTCTTGAGCTTTCCCAAAAGGCTCCTTGTCCCCTGACACTTAACAGGCATCAACTAATTAATCCAGGTCAGAGCAGATTGCTGCCCGCTGATGAGCTGTTGCCCAGCTCCTGTTCGGATGCTTCGCACAAGATGGGCACGGCTGGCGCAGGGACAGGGACAGGCTGGCACCCCTGGGCACAGGGTGAACCCCTGGACCTGGTTCTCAGGGTGACAGAGGTGACAGTGCCCAAGCTGAGTGCAGCGGGGAGCGATGGCTCTGTGCACCCCCTTGCTGCCAGCCCGGGGAGAAGCAGGGATTTGGGGCGTGGAGGAAGGTGGGGACGTATCCGCAGGGAGATGGGACGCTGCTGTCACCTCCGTGGGTGGCAGAGGGGCTGCTATGGGGCTGAGACTGTCCCCAGAGCCTCGACCGTGCTATGCACGTGTGACACAGATGCTCTCCATCGTTTGTCCCCACAGCGAGCACCGGGCTGCTGGAGAACTGCACGGGCTGCGTCCTGTGCTCGGAGGACAATGGCTGCATCACCTGCCACCACCGGCTCTTCTTGCTCATCTGGAGGGACGGCATCCGCCAGTACGGGATGTGCGTCCACACCTGCCCCCCCGGCTACTTCGGCGTGCGGGGGCTGGAGGTCAACAGATGCACAAGTACGTCCTGCGACAGCTGGGGCCCCCTGGCTTGTCCCTGTGTCCCTGTGTCCCCTCACCACCCCACCGGTCCCAGCGCTGTGGGAAGGGCGATGGCTGCATTTCCTGCAGCATCCCTGGTGAGGGCAGCCGGGCCATGGGGCTGCCTCCCCTTTTGTCCAGAGCTGCAGCCTGGACCCTGCACATTTGCCAAGGGCTTTGGCTCCCCGGCGGGTACCGGGGCTGCTGGCTCGCTCCCTGCCAGCTCTCGGCGGGTGCGGCTGACCAGCCCTCCTTCCTGGCAGAGTGCAGGTCTCCCAGCTGCGAGAGCTGCTTCAGCAGAGACTTCTGCATGAAGTGCAAAGACAAGTTTTACTTGCACAAGGGCCAGTGCTTTCGGCAGTGCCCCCCCAGCACCGCAGCACAGCCCAGCACCCGCGAGTGCCAAGGTAAGCAGCACCCGCACCCCATGCCCTTGGTCCCTGGGGACATGCCGGGTGCTGCACAGTCACCGTCTCCCCCATGCACCCCTGTTCCCCCCAGAGACGTGCGTGCCGGGGCCCTGGAGCCAGTGGAGCGCCTGCACCCATGAGAGCCAGAGCAGTGGCTGCAAGTGGGGTGTGGAGACGCGGGTACGGGAGGTGCCGGGGGCTGCCCGGGAGGAGGGGGCTTCCTGCCCCGCGCTGCTGGAGACCAGGAGGTGCCGCATGAGGAAGCACTGCCCAGGAGGTGAGCACCCCCTGCCCGCTGCCCCGGGGGTGGCTTCGTGTCCCTCCGAAGCGTGCCCCACGGCGTGCCATGGGAGGGGGTGGTGGCGGCAGCCCGACGGTGGCTGGCGAGCCTGGTGTCAACTCCCAGGCATGTTGAGGCCAGTGGCTGTAACCGTGCAGTTCTGGAGAAAGCCGCCGTCCCAGGCACATGTGCTGAGCAGCCCCTGGGACTGCCTGGGACCGGCCGGTGTCCCCTTCTGCCACCCAGCTGGGACGGGCGCTGGCGTCAGCCACCGCAGGGGGACAGGACTGCTGGGCTTCGGTGAACGGAAAGGCACAGCCAGGGCTTTGTGCCTCCCAGTTGCGAATAACCAGGGTTGAAACCCGCCCACAAAAACCCCTGAGCCCCCAAAATACCATCAGTGCTCGCGGAGCTGGAGGGCATCACCCGGGGGATTTCTGGTGGCCAAAGCTTTGGGGGACACCCCCAGGGCAGGGTTGCTCTCCACAGCTCGGGCAAGGGTGAGTGGCTGGCAGTGGGAACCAGGAGGCGGCTGATGTCATTTTTGGATACAGGCGGCTGGACCGAAGCTGTTCTAATAAATCTCCACTCCAGAACTGGCAGAAAGGGGGAATTGCATGAGATACAGAGCTGTAGGGCCTGGAAGGAGATCTGAGCTGCCTGCCCCGGCCGAGCAGGGCTTTGCCGTGCGGAGCTGCGGGCTTGCCGTGTGCTGAGGGACACCATGTGCCGAGGGACGTGCCGGCCGGCACCGCCAGTGTGGCGGGGGCCAAGGGCGGCAGAGGAAGGGACTGGGAGGGATAGAAAAGGGATGGAGAAAGGGGGGCAATAACAGGAGGCGTGTGTGCTGGGCGGAGGCCACAGAGCCAGGAGAGCGGCTCGATCTCAGCACCATCAGTCATAAATCATATTTTCCCGCTGACAGCAGAGAGGAGCTGATTTCCATCCCTGCTCTGGCCCCGATTTGCAGCTTCGGGGCGCCAGGTGGCATCGATTTTGGGGATGTTCCCCTCCCTGCCGGGCTGCGCTGGCTCCGTACCCGGAGAGCTGGTGACAGTTTGATGTGGCAAGTTTGGCATGGGACGAGGACAGGCGGCTCCGGAGCGCGGTGTCCTGCGGCGCAGTGCCGGGCGGGTGCCTGTGGCGCCGGGTCTGGCACATGGCGGGGCCTGCCGGCACCATGGCGCTGGCGCATCACGATGTCCCATCTCATGGGGTGTCTGGGAAGGCAACGGCACCCTGGCTAAGCGCTCAGTCTCCCGCTCTGTGCGCAGCCCCAAGGCCATGGTGATGGGCTCAGGGAATGGCAGGGCTCCTTGCTCAAGCTGCTCACTGGGGACCAGCTCTGGAGCCAGGTCTGGCCCTGAGATGGCAGAGGGAAATCCCATCCATGCCCCACAAGCAGCCCCCACTGTCCCATCGGCCAGGGCAGCCCCTCCGTGTCTGGCAGCTCCGGGCGTCCCCGCCGTGGCACAGCCTGCGTCTGCCCTCGCTCCCGGCTCCTGCCCGCCCGACCAAGTGCTGCCTTATGGGATCCAGATGCTGGAGGAGGATGGCAAGTTCACTTGATGCAGCCGAGACGAGCTGGGGAAGGACCCAAGCGTGTGATGAGAGATTTGTGCCACCACTTCTGAGCTGTCCTCGGCAGCTGGAAGGGAGAAGCACCCGCGCTTGGCCAGGGCACAAACCCCCATGCGCTGCTGTAAATCTGCCTTGTGTGTCTGCCGCGCTCTCCAGACGCTCGGCATTTGTGCTGTGCCCTCTCCGTGGTGGGTGGCAACTGTCTGGAGATCAGAGCCGAAAAACAGAGCCAGGCAGGAAAAGAGCTGGAGCCCTCAGAAAGGATCAGTGACACCAGCCCTGGCACACACCACACCGGCCGGTCGCTGTCCTTATACCCCTCATACAGGGACAGTGGCACTGGACACCCCTGTGTCACCCAGCTGGGGGTGAGCAGAGTGCATAGTAGGCACAGGAGTAGAAGTGGAGGCAAAGCTGCAGGTTTTCGTGCAGCTGTCCCGCTCCCCAGCAGGGGCTCCTCTCCCCATCGGAGCTTGTGGCACAGCGGGGCTCATCCTGTGTCCCTGTTTGGTGACAACACTGACCCCTTGGCCAGCAGAGCTGGGAGTTGGAGGGTGCTCGGGGCAGCCCCTTGGGGTGCGCAGAGATTTGGGTCCCAAGGCCTTACTGGGGTTGCGCTGCCTGGACCGGGAGCATCCCCACGGAGAGCATCCCCACCTACACATGGCCACCCCACCTCCTACCGTACCCAAACCTTCCTGGGGACCCTGCTGGGTCCCATACAAGCCCGCGGTGGTGGGCAGCACCAGCTGATCCAGAGGGAGGCATGGCCCCGCACCGGGGCAGAGCCGGGCATCACCGCAGCATCACTTTGGGGTGTTGGTGCAGCCACCGTCCGGCTCCGACACTCCCAGTCCTCACTCAGAGAGAAGCTGGGGGATCTCCGGGCAGCCCCCTCAGTTTGGTTGAGGTGGCCCCAGCCCATTCCTGGACATTTGGGGAGTATCAGGATTTAAAGTCCAGCCATGGGAGCCGGGAGAACAATGCATCAGTGTTCCTGGCCCCCCCGCAGACGCACGCTGCTGTTTGGTGACCTGGAGGGGGGCTCTGGGGTCCCCCAAATCAAGAAGCGGGTCCTGTGCTAACACCCGGGGGAGGATGCGGGATCCGCATCCCGTGGATGGGGCTCAGGATGGATCCTGCTGCCCAGCCGACAAGCGAGCCCTCCTTTTCTCCTCCTTTTCTTCTCTTCCAGAGAAAACCGAACCCAAAAATAAAGGCAAAAAGCGGCAGAAGAAGCCGAAGACAGAACCGCATGTTGGTACCTAGCGAAACCAGCATGAGAGCCGGGGAATCGCAGTGGGAGCTGGTTGGGAGCTCTCTGTGCCACTGGCTGGTGGCATGGAGAGATCCCAACCAGCTCCCACCATGCTACCCCAGCCACATCGCCCTTGTTTTTCCATCCACAAAAAAAAATTGCACAATTTTCTCCCCCCTCCCCTCCCATTTTCTTTTGAGACAATTTATGGCCTGTAAAACATTTCCTTTTCAGAAAATCTAATTTGCAGTGTCCAAAGCGATGCCTCGGGGCTCGGGGAAGGGGTGGCTTCTTGTGTTTGTTGTTTTTTCCTTCTCCCCCAGCCTTCTCAGTCCCTTCCCTTGCTCTGAATGGGTGGGATGGGGGTTGATCCCCGGGGTCGGACCCCATCTCTGCTTGGGTACTGTCCCCCAGGGCTGAGAGATGCTCTGTCCCCATGGGGCCCCATTTGCACAGGGGTGCTGGGGTGCACGGGGTACCACCGAGCTGCTCTGGGTGCTGGGTAGGGTCCCCCATCCTCAGCCACTGTCACGAAGAGTGGTGGGACCCCCAGAGTTGACACCCAATTGGGGATGATGATATCGGTCATGGTAGCCCAGCGTGGTGCTCAATGGCACAACCGTGCGCCAAATCCTGCCGTCCTCAGGCTCACAGAAGGGCTGGAGGAGCTTCTCTCCCCACCGGCGTGGCTCTGGCCAGGTTTGGTCCAGGACAAGGGGTGCACACACTGCAGTTGCTGGAGCCCGGGCAGGGGATGCTACTGCCTCCTGCATCCCCCGGCCAGGACCCACCGCAGCCCCTCATAAATGTCACCTGGTGCAAATTGCTGCCCCAGCCACAGGCATCTCTGTATTTGGGGGTGTTCTGGGGTCAGACACCTCGTCCCTGCAGTGGGCAGGGGGAAGCCAGGTCAGGGGGGGTTGTCAGGGCTGCGGGGGCTGCACAGACCCTGCAGGGCTGACACCAAGCTGCTGCAGCAGCTCCTCCGTTTGCTTAATACCAAATAAATGTATTAAAACTCCAGCATCCCTCTCGCCTCCCTGTTTTCCTCATGTCCATGAGGTACTGCTGAAAGGGGACAGGGACACTGGCTGTCACCATGGCATCACCCCCGCATCCCCCTGTGCGGCACTGGGCATGGCAGCCCGGCTCTGCACCGGCTCATGGCCAGGGCTGCAGGAGCAGTTGAGCCCCCCTTATCTTCCCCACACCCAGCTGTCCCCAGCCCCTGAAGGGGACGGGAACAGTGGCCAACAGCATCGGTCCCCTCCATCCCACAACCTACAGCCTGTGCCTGGTGTGTGGCTCCCAGTGTGGCGGGGTCACCCTGCCCGGCCCCCTGGTACTGGAGCAGTCTGGGGAAAGGTTTTATTTTAATATTTTTATTTAAAGCATCACCAGCATTGCTTGGTGGCTGAGCCAGCAGCCGGAGTGAGCGGCAAGCGCGTCACCGGGGCTGCAGGTACCCCAGGCTGGGCTCTGCTGCCGGGAAGCACCGAGAGGCTTGTTTGGCCGGTTGCTAATTGAGTGAGAACACTGGGCATCACTGGGCCACGATGGCAGCAGCAGCTGGACCCAGCCACGTAATTGAAGGCACAGCCACGGGGGGACACGTGCCCCCCATCCTCTCCTGACACACACCCCAAGCCCAGGGAACCCCGCTCTGCCACACCAGCTTGTCCCCCCTGCCGTGGTTGTCCCCTCCTGGGGACCCAGCCTGGATCTACCCCAGCACACTGGAAGCCACCGTGACCCTCGGCTCGTGACACGCAGCCGTCCCAACCCCCGGGCAGCCCCCCAGCCCAGGAACTGGGCACCCCGAGCCGTGCGCAGGGTCTGGCTGGGACGCAGCCCCCATCCCGGTCCCCACGGGCTTGTCCTGTGGCTGGAGAAGCCAAACCCAGGCCTGGCTCCCGCCAGCGTTATAAATAGCCAAGACATGGGGTGGGAGCTCTGCTGCCCAGAGGGGGTGTCCTGGGGATGGCAAGTCCCAGTGGGTGCTGGTTGGGGGGTGCTGGGGCTGGGGGTGGGAGGGCTTGGTGCTGGTGTGGGCAGCTCGTCCCCGCTGCCCCGGGAGGTGCAATGAGCTGTGCAGAGAACGGCCAAGGAGTGCAGCCGGGGGGGCACGGGGACTGCGTGTGTGTGTGCGAGAATTTATAGATCACGTGTGAAACTTGATCTCCCCACAGTGGGCCTGGAGGAGAGAAAAAAGATAGAAGTATTGTTTTTAAAGATTTTTTTCCTTTGTTTTTCTTTTTCTTTTTTTTTTTTTCTTTCCCCTCTCCCCCTGCGAGGGCCGCAGCCGCCTGGCGATAAAAGGCCGGGGCGGCCAGAGCCGGCTCAGAGGGAGGAAATGCCGAAATCGCAGCATTTCGACTTGGCGGCAAGAACCCACTGATCCATCCCAGCACAGAGCAGCATCGCGGCCACCCGGGAGGTGCCAGCACATCCCCAGCCACGGCACCCGGCTGTCACCCGCCCCAGCACCGCGGGGACCCCTGCGCCATGCGGGCGCTCAGCATCAGCCTTGTGGCCTTGACCTTGGCCACGACGGTTCCGTGCACGGCCGGAGCCCAGCGCCGGGCACTGGAGGGGAGCGGCCGCCGGCGGTACCACCGGGTCCAGCATGGGCACTGCAGCTACACCTTCGTGCTGCCTGAGGCTGAGCCCCCACCCTGCCCGGGGCCCCCTGGCCCCGCCAACGCACTGCTGCAGGGAGACTCACCGGCCAGCACCACAGTCACCAGCCATGGGGCCACCCAGCGCCTGCGGCACCTGGAGAGGATCCTGGAGAACAGCACCCAGTGGCTGCTGAAGGTAGGGTGCAGAGCGGGGGGGACAGGGGGCTGTCCCCAGCATCCAACTGTGCAGCATCCCTGTACCAGGTTCCCACTTCGGCTCTGCAGAGGCGAGCGCCGGGGGGTTTGTGCCCCCCCGAGCAGCAGCACTGCAGCCAGACTGCGTCTCCTCTGCAGGTTTGCACCCCGGGCCTGATCCTGGCCTGTTTGCACCAGGCGCTGTATCGGCAGAGGGGATGGGTGCTGTGGGTGCTGCAGGTGCTGCAGCTCACGGCTGCAGCTGTGTCCTCTGCCATCCCCGTTGTCACTGTCCCCCTGCCATCCCCACTGTGGCTGTCCCCTGCCATCCCTGCTGTGACTGTCCCGCTGCAACTCCTCCTGGTCCCAGCGGGGCTGTGCCAGGCAGACCTTGGGGCTCAACGTCCCCCGTTCTGGGTCAGGATGCGGTTTTGCTGGAAAGCTCCTGGGGAGGGTTCTGGCAAGTGGCGGAGTGAGGGACCTAAGGGTAGGGGCCACCAAAACCTCTCCAGCTTCATTGTTTTCCCATTCCTGGGCTTTGCAAAAGCTCCAGGCACTTTGAGTGGGATCCGTGGCTCCCAGGAAGCCCCACGGCACGTGGGCGAGTGGGAGGGTGCAGGACAGGGACAGTGGGTGCCGCAGCAGAAGGGCTGCACGCCCAAGGGGGTGCTCCCTACCCCAGCTCTCCCCATCCCCGCCGCCCATGGCAGGAAGCACCGTTTCCTTCCCGAGGGCTCGCGCTGCAGCCCCCATCTGCCTAGCGCAGCCGCCTGCGTCAGACCCAGGAATAGCTCCCGGACGCCTCATCCCAGGGGACACCTCCCCAGGGGGCTGTAAACCCCGCAGCCCGGCGAGGCAGCAGCACTGAGCCCCTAGTGTTGATAAGAGGGCGAGTGGCTCGTCCCCAGCTGTCACTGAGCCTCCAGCAGAGCAGCATCTCCAGCACAGCCGCAGGCGCGTCCTGGAGGTGTCCCGCCGGGGTGCAACGGGACCTGCGTGTCTCTGCACCCCGATTTCCCGGATGATGTCCCCAGGTGAGCAGGGCCAGCAGCGCTGTGGCATGGTGTGTGCCAAGTCCCCACAGTGCCAAACACACCCACCTCACCCCATTCCCATCCCATTCCACCTCATCCCATCCCATCTCATCCCATCCCATCCCATCTCATCCCAGCCCATCCCATCCCACCCGATCCCCATCCCATGTCCCTCTCCATTTAGAGGCAGTCTGCAGCTATTTTTTTTCGCTGTTCCTTGGCTTTCCTAATTTAACCAGAGCTGCCCAGGGAGGCTTGTTTTGGTCGGACTCCAAGCCTGAACAAACAAACTCGGACTCAAAAGAGGCATCGGATTCAGGGACAGATTGTAAACAACGTCGTATCCCTGTCTGCGCTGCTCTGGCCCCGGGAGCCCTGCCGGGTGCTGGGGTGCAGGTCCACCCTTTCCATGTGCCCCCCCATAGCCAGGAGGGACAGGGACACGGTGAGAAACCAGTGCACGAGGACATGCAGCTTCTGCTCGCCATCCCATTGGCTGTTCCCATCTCAGGAGGAATTAATTTTAGTTCAAACACAAACATTTGATGGTGCCGCTGGGTCTGGGGGGGAGCTTGGGGCAGTGGCAGAGTGGCAGCTCTGGGGTGCCTGTGGCACAGCAGCTGGTGCTGCTCACCTCAGCATGGGTGCAGGGGTGCAGGCAGCGGGTGGGGGGGCTTTCCCCACCTCTGGCCCTGGGGGCCTCCTGGCCGGTGCTTTCAGGTTGCTTAGAAATTCGGGGGCAGAATGGCGATGGGAACAGGGGAGGGATGTGACTGCAAGAAGGCAGCACAGGACCATCCAGAGGTGGCAATGGGTCACTGGCACTGGGACAGTGGGGTGGCCAGGGTCCCTCCTGCTCCCAGGCAGCATTTTGCGGTGACCCACATCACCACGGTTGTCCCCCCCCAGTCACTGTGCTCTTTGGCACCCGCGGGGCAAAGGGAGGGTGATCCTGGTTTCCCAGTCCTCTGCACAGAGCCTGTCCCACTTGGGTCCCCTGTGCCACCCGTGGCTGGCGACACTGTGTCCCCGTCCAGCCGCAGCTGCTCACAGGAGCTGAGGCTCCATCGCTGGCTGCACTCGGCTCTCCCCGTGCCAGCCTGACCTTTTCCACGGGTATGTGCTGCCCTTGGGCTTCAAGATATGTTTATTTAAAAAAAAAAAAAAAAAGGCAAGATTGAGGGGGAGAAAAGGCCTCCCCAAGCCCTGTGAAGCAACAAGATTAACGACGTGGTTAAAGGGAAACTCTCCAGCAATCACTCAGCTCAGGGAAATGTTTTCCAGACATGGCTCTCCGACCTTTCCCTGCTTCCTCCCTGCTAGCACGTTCCGCAAGGGAAAATCCCTGGTGAATTGGGGTGCAGCCGCGCTGGCCAGCCTGCCCACCCCGGGACCCTCCAGTCCCCCATGGGTGCTTGCGGTGGGGTGATGGTTTCACCGCTGCCCAGGTTTGGGGAGGAGGGAACAGGGCTCCGCTGCAGCCAGCGAGGTTTTGTTATGTGCAAACAAGTGCAGAGCAGAGCCCTGCGCCCTGGCCCGCTGCCAGCCCCTCTCCCATGCTGAGCATCCCGCACCGCTCTGAGCCGAGCATCCTGCACTGATCCTGTGCTGAGCATCCCGCACCGATCCTGTGCTGAGCATCTCAGCACCTTGGCTGCCGGCTGTGCCATCCAGAAGAGCATCATCCCACTGTGACTGGTCCCACCTGGGCCACGACCCCAAGAGATGCGCAGGGACATGGGGCTCTGTGGACACTGGCTGGGAGTCGGGCCGGGAGCAGGATCAGAACAATTTGAGGACAGCAGGATCTGTGGGGTGCCCCGTGCTGCTTTCCCAGCGTGGGCAGCTGTGTGGCCCTTCCTGCTCCCCACAGCCCCCACCGAGAGACCGTGCCCCCGCCGAGGCCATCGCCCCAGGGAGGGGCCGAATGGGAACCTCATGGTGGGGCCGCCAGAAATAGAAAAGCCTTTGGGAAAGGCAGCTCCCCACGGGCTGGGAAAGCGGAAGCAACATCTCCGCAGTGTTTGCAGCCCTGAGCGCTGCTTCTCAGCTCCAAGCGCTTCCCCAGCAGCACCGGGGGCCGGACGCCCACTCGCCTTCCCCAGCTGATGGTGGCCCCGCACCCTCCACGTTCCCAGTCCCAGGAAACCAGTGCTGGGTCTGGCAGCGCAGCCGATGCCGATGCAGGTGGCGATGCCAATACTGACACCAGCCACCTCCTGCCCAGCTGCTCGGCACAGGCCACACTGGCTGGGCACATGCAAACCCGTGCCAGGTCCTGGCAGCAGGCAACTGGCTGGCACCGCAGAGCAGGAATCTTGGCAGCTGGTGCCGAGGGGCTCCCCTGCAGCAGCGCGGCCCGTGGGCAGCTCGCTCTGTCCTCCCTCTTCACATGGCCCTGAGATGGGTTGTGCCGTGCTGAACCCCCCAGGGGTGTGCCTGGGGGCTGTGCTGAGCTAGGTTCGGGTGCCAAAGGAGGACTTGGTGAGGTCCCCAAATGACCCACCGTGCCCCTGCTCCCCTCTGCAGCTGGAGAGCTACATCCAGAGGAGTGTGCGGCCGGAGCTGGCACAGCTGCGGCAGACAGCGGTGCAGAACCAGACCGCGGCCATGCTGGAGATGGGCAGCACCCTCCTCAACCAGAGCGCCCAGCAGAGCCGCAAGCTCACCGACGTGGAGGCGCAGGTAGGGGGCAGCCAGGGCATGTGGCACATATGTCCCCATGTCCTTATCACCCCCAGGACCACGGCAAGCGGCATGGTTTCTCTGCTGCTAAAAGTGGGGTGATTCCCCGGAGTGATGCACGGTTTAATGTACCGGTGTGCAGAGGTACCAGGATTGTGTGCCGGGGAGACGCGAGCCCGGTGAAACTGGGGACATGGTGTGGCCCCAGCTGGTCACACCAACGCTCCCTTCCGCTCCCGGGGCAGGTGCTGAACCAGACATCGCGCATCGAGCTGCAGCTGCAGGAGAACTCCCTGTCCACCACCAAGCTGGAGAAGCAGCTGCTGCTGCAGACCAACGAGATCCACAAGCTGCAGAACAGGAACAAGTAGGGCCTGGGGCAGCTCAGGGACCCCAGCAGCCCCCAGACCTCAGTGGGGAGGCTGGTATCTCCCACCCCAGGAGCGCAACTGCACTTGGGGGGCTTGAACCTGTCCCAGGGCTGGCTGGGGTCCCTGGGGGGTTGCACAGCCCCAGCACAGCCCTGTGGGCTTTGTTTTCCCCTGGTTAAGCACATTGGGTGGGATGCAATTCGGTGGGTGTGGCAGAGGACAGGGACAGCTCTGGGTCCCCACAGATGTGCTGGGTCCTCTCTGCCACCCTGCTCCCTGCACAGCCCCCCCGTCACTGCTGCCCCATCTTCCAGCATCCTGGAGGTGCGGGTGCTGGCGATGGAGACGCAGCAGCAGGCGGAGCTGGCGGGGGCTCGCTCAGAGAAGGAGCAGCTGCAGCAGGTGCTGAGCCGGCAGAGCGGGGCCATCGCCGAGCTGGAGAAGTCACTGGTGGCCACCAGCACCAATGCCAGCCTGCTCCAGCGCCAGCAGCTCCGGCTGCTTGAGGCGGTGCAGAGCCTGGTGCACCTCGTCACCCAGAGCAGAGGTGAGCCAGGGTGTACAGGCAGGGCACGGGCAGGGTGCAGGCAGTGGGATTGCTCCTCACCCTCCCAAGAGGGTGCCGGGGCGCTGTGCCAGCCCCTACGCTCAGCTCAGGTGTGGGTGAATTTGCCTCAAAAATGAGCCCTGTGTCACATGCATGAAGCAGCTCCGAACCTGCAGGGGAGGGTCCCTGACCCAACACCATCCCCAGCCCTGGCAAATTCCCTGGCTCAGGCTGGCACAGCCCCGGTGCAGCCTGGCTGCCTCCCCCAGCCCTAGAGATGGTGCAGAAGGAAGAAAAAGAAAAAAACACCTGGGCACAAAAGAACCCAAAGGGAGAGGGGAAGAACAGCAAAGCCATGCAGGGCTGAGGGTCTGGGGGGTTTCTGCCGTCTCACCGTTCCATCTGCCGCAGCAGCAGGGCAAGAGCAGCTGTTCCAGGACTGCGCTGAGCTGCGCCAGGCAGGCACCCACGCCAGCGGCATCTACACCCTGCACATCGCCAACCTCAGCGAGCCCAAAAAGGTGAGCGCAGACCAGAGAGGGCTCCCAGTGCAGCACCCCAGGCTGCTGCTGACCTCAGTGCCACCCAGTGACCCAGGCCAGTGCGGGTATCCCTGTCCCATGGCACATCCCAGCCCCTCTGGGGTGTCCTGGGAGTGCAGAGGGGTGAGGGCAGCAGCTGCCGAGTGAGGGCAGGGCTTGCAATAGGCTTTCAGACAGGGGGATAAAACTGATTTTAAAGGCACTCCCAGCCATGAGCACAAGCCCCTGCCCTCAGCCACAGGGGGAGGAGAGACCCCCCCAGCCAGGCACTGGGCTTGGCACATGATCAGCAAGCTCTAACACCCATGCAGCACCCATGCAGCACCCATGCTGAGCTGCCCAGCCCGGCGGGGATGCCCCCAGCCACCCCCTAAGCCCATCCCGTCTCTCCCCGCTGCAGGCGTACTGCGACATGGAGACAGACCGAGGGGGATGGACGGTCATCCAGCTTCGTGCCAATGGCAGCCTCAGCTTCCAGAGGGGCTGGAGGGAGTACAAGCAGGTCCGCACCCACCTGGGGAGGAGGGAGCCCTGGGGGCACCCCTGGCACCCCACACTCACCCACCCCACTGCTCCCCCAGGGCTTTGGGGATGCCGCAGGCGAGTACTGGCTGGGTAACGAGGCCGTGCACCTCCTGACGAGCCAGGCGCCCTACACCCTACGCATCGAGCTGCGGGACTGGGAGGGTGGCCAGGTCTATGCCCACTATGGGAAATTCCAGCTGGGGAGTGAGCGGCAGCGTTACAGGTAGGAGAGAGTCACTGTGGCAGCATGAAATCACATTAACTCAGCGGGATTTCCCATCCCGCCAGCCCGGCACGATGCAGCTCGCTGCGGGGGCAGGTGGGGGTGACATGGCCGTGGCCACTGGGCACTCCCAGGGGTGCCGGGCATCCCCAGGCTGCTGCACCCATGTCCGGGGAGGGACATTGAGCTCCTGCCGCCGGGCTGGTGAGGACGGCGTGTGCCTGGCCATGGGCAGGAGGGGTGGGAGGCAGCTGAGTGGTTTGGTGCTGGGCTGGAGATGGGAGAAGACCCCAGAGATCCCCTGCACTGTGTGTGCACCGAGCCCCAGCAAAGAGCACCAGAGGAGCCTCGGGGGGTCCCCTCTGCCCCAGCACAGCATGACCCCCACCCCTGGGGACCCCCAGGACAGGCAGCCCCCGGCCATGCCGGAGCTGCAGGGTCTCTGCATCCCTGCATCCCTCCCTGCTGGCCCTCACTCAGCTCGTGGCATCCCATGGCCTTCGACCCGCCCCGAGCAGGGCTGGGGGGCTGTGTGACCCCCCGGGCACTGAGAGTGGCCACGCCGGGTGGCAGGCTGTCACTGCAGGACTACAGCGGGACGGCCGGGCAGCAGAGCGGGATGGCACCACAGGGCACCCGCTTCAGCACCCGTGATGCCGACAACGACAATTGCCTCTGCAAGTGTGCCCAGATGCTGTCAGGAGGTGAGCAGAGGGTGGGACACCCAAACAGCACCCGTGGGTGCCCACCCGGGATGCCACTCTGCCCCTCTGCTCCCTCCTGGCAGGCTGGTGGTTCGACGCCTGTGGTCTCTCCAACCTGAATGGCATCTACTACCCAGCACGGCACAACATCCGCAAGCTCAACGGCATCCGCTGGCACCACTTCCAGGGGCCCAGCTACTCCCTGAAGGGCACCCGCATGATGATACGACCCGCCAGCTTCTAGCGTGCCAGCGCTCAGGGCAGCACAACCACACATGCCAGCCTGGCACAGCGGGAGGGCTCCAGGAGAGGGGACAGTTGGGAGACACTGAGCCCTCTTGGCCACTGCAGGGAAGCTTTTCCCCCAGTTATATTTTTCACTCTTGTTTATCTGGCATTCCCAGAACCTGTGCACCGTGGAGAGGGACAGTGGCACCACGGCCGTGCCGGAGGGACCCGCAGGTGGTGACAAGGGGCTCTGCAGGAGCTGGCGGGGGGGGACTCTGCCTCGAACCCAAGCCAGCCCCGCCACAACGGGCTTCGGCACATGGAAACCATGCAATCCCCTCCAGCTTCTCTGCCCATCCTTCTGCGGGACTGCTGGGTTTTGCCCCAGGGATGGGGGTCCGAGATTCCCTGGAACCCCCTGCACACTCGGCCGGGCTCCAAGGCATAGCGGGGGCACGACCTTTTCTATATGTTTTTTGATTTGCAAAGGCCCCACCGTCCTGCTTTCTCTGCAGGACTGGGGGGGCTGGGGAAGGAATGGGAATCCCCAGGAGTGCAAGGGGGACACAGGCTGTCCCCCCTGACATGCATGGCCCAAGCCACTGTCCCCATGCGCAGACACTGCTCCTCGCAGGATGGGGCCAGGTGTCGCCAGCCCCCGAGGTGGACGGGAGGAGGAGGGGATGTCTTTAGGTACCCTGGGGAGACCAGTTCCAGGCTGGGATGGCTGGTGGCCCCCTGCTGGGAGGTGGTTGCTGGGGGGGCTGGGCTGGCAGAACCCAGGGACAGGCAGGATGGGGCTGGGGGTCATAGTTGGGGAGGGGGCTGTGGTTTGAGATGGAGCTGGGAGGGCGGGAGATGGTGGGAAGGGTTCAGGGGGCTGGGGGGGGCAGATCTGAGCTGGGCTGGGGGAGGGAGGAGACAGGGGTGCAGGAGGGGGAAGTGGGGTTCAGGATCAAGACCCCCCACCCAGGATTGCATTGACACATCAAACCCCTCCGGTGGCACTTTTGGGAGCCACCTGGGCAGAGGGGGGCACGGAGCAGCTGGATCCCACCACTGCCCCCCCAGGCTGCTGCAGCTTGGGCTGGAGGCACTTCTATTTTTGTACTGAGAGAGATTTATTTTCCAAGCATCAACAAGGTAGGAGCAGGCAGAGGGGTCCCTGCACCCCAATGCCCCCAAGCAGGGACCTGTCCCCCAGCTTCAGCAACGGAGACAAAAGCAGGAGCTGGTGCTTGGCGGGTAGAGGGACTGCAGGACAGGGCAGGACAGATGGACCCCAGGCACCCCTGGGGGACCCCTGAGCCTCAGGCAGCTCAGTGCATGGGTGAGCCCACAGGAGGGCAGGGCTTGGTGACAGCCAGTCACAGCCTGTCCTGTCACCCTTCTGTGGGTCTGCAGTCCCTGCTCCCCCTCCTTCTGGGGCCCATTGTCATTAGAGGTCACCTGCAGCCGAGTGGCAGCTCCCCTCAGCACCTTCACCCCTGGGGTGCCCCACTGGCTCCGCAGGTCACCTGTTCCACTGGGTGCCAGGAAGCCCTGGGGACCCGTGGCAGTGGTGGCAACCTCTGGGACACCCAGGTACCCCAGTGTCCCCTTCCCAAAAATGGGTCCCTCTCGCCCCAAGCAGGGGTTTGCTAGGTGGGTGATGGCAGAGACCCTGCAGAGCCGAGGAGCAGAGGGTTCAGGGACCCTCCACTGTCACCCAACCCTGTTCCCCCCCCAGCTCCAGTGGACAGGGCCACTGGCCCGGGGTGGGACAAGGGACACGGGAACAGGCTGTCCCCGCATCGGGACAGCAGGACCCGCTGGCAGGGTGGTGGCACCAGCTGTGCCCACGGCAGCAACAAGACTCCCAACACCTCCTCCTCACCTCGGTCCCGAGGCGTTCGCTAATTAACAGTGATTAAAGCACGTGACGCTGCTGGCACCTCCGGAAGCTGCTCATCAACGGGGCTGTGCGGAATAATTAAAACATGGAAAATAGAGGGGCGGGGGGGGCTGCCCGGGAGCCTCGTCCCGCCCCCAGCGAGCAGCACTGCAGGCGGCAACAGCCCCGGCCCCCCCGGCGGCTGCACCTGGGCCGGGGGCTTCGTGCCAGGGGGGGCGGCCCCACCCGGGGCTGGGCCGGGCTGGGCTGGGCTCCCCTGGGCGCTCCTGCCTGCACACGGGGCACCCACGGGAGACCCCAGCACGGAGGGGTGAAGGCGAGGGACACCCCCCCCAGCTGTCCCTCCTCTCTGGAAATAACAGACGGGCTCAGCTGCGGCTCTCACCGAAACCGGAGCCGCCGAGAGGCAGCTGCCACGGACAGCGACAGGGATACGCAGAGCGGGGACACTCCTGGGGGCCGGTGTCACCTCCCTGCACCTGTGCCAGCGGTACGTGCAGGCACGGCCGGGGTGCAGGGTCAGCTGAAGGCTCCTGACCCGGCAACACAGCTCCTCTTGTCCTTGCAGCTCTGTGCGCACACACATGCACACGGACACATGTGCACATTAACACATGGACACACAAGCATGCACACACATGAACACGCATGCACACACAGACATGCATGTACATGGACATGCACACACACAAACATGCATGCACATTTGTACATGCACACACACAAACACGTGCACACTAGATCACACATGCACATGATCACACACACCCACACGAGCACACAGGGCTTCGGGCACCCATGCAGGTTGAGGGATGCCAGGATTAAGTGCACACCGGCTGCCCCGCCCTGTGCCCGGCAGGGAGGCAGGGGGCCCCCTCCCTTGGCAAGAGCAGCAAATTTAGACCAAGCCCTCGCCACACTAGGCTGAGGAATCCAGCAGCGCAGCCGGTCCCAGTACCAGCGAGGATCTGGTTCCTGCAGAGCTTCCCCCAGGGCAAAGCCTGTCTCCGAGTGGGTGCCCGGGGTCCCCGTCACCCCCTGGTTTCCAGCTCCCTGGGGAGGCAGCCGGTGCCTCGTGTGCCGTCATTAAGGGTCCCGTGGGTATGTGCCTCCTCTCCAGCCTGCTCTGTCAGCCTGACTCGTGGGCTGGTTGATGTCCCCATGTCCTGCCCACGCTGTCCTGCCTGCTGCATCCTGGGCAGCCGGACCTGCCTGTGCCCCAGCGGGAGCCGCACAGATTCTGCACCCTGGGCAGTGGACGTGCATGGTGCAGGAGCCAGGCTGGGGTGGGAAATCTTTCATCCCATGAGGGCTTTTTTGGGGACCCCAAGTGCTGGATGGAAGCTCCAGTCAGGGGAGCCCCAGTGCTGCCCTCACCAGCAGCCCCTGAGCCAGGGGAAGCTCTGGCTGGAGCGGGATGGGGCAGCAGCAGCTCTGGCCCCTTCAAAAATGGAACCTGCAGCCCTGGGGCAGGTGGCTGGACCTTGTCACCCACCTGTCACCGCCACGGTGCATGTGGCATTTGCTGAGCAGCACCCATGCCAGGCAGGCTGGGTCCCTGCACACGTGGAGCTGTTTGCAGCCATGGCCCCACCACCGTGGCTGGAGCCTGGGGGAGGCAGCAGCAGGGCTGGTGTCCTGGTGGGGTCCCCTGGCTGCAGGCACTGGTGGCTTTTGAGCCACCTTCCCCAGCAGCCACCTGCCCCTGTGGGATGCAGCAGCACGGTGGGGAGCAGGAGGATCTCACCGGCACAGGCAGGGGCTGTGGTGCCGTGCGAGGCTGCCCGGGGATTCCACACGGGTGTTTTTCATCTTCAAAGCACTCCCTGCACCCACTTTCATCCTTGCGCCTCCCCAACCCACCTGGGAGGTCTTGATATCGCTGCCCCATCTCGTAGCCCCACAGGAGCCAGGACTCAGCCAAGTTCCGTGCCGGAGCGGGGCAAGGAGGTGGGGGGGCTGCACGGTCGACACGGCACTGGCTGTGGCACAGAGGGGAATCCCACGGGCCAGAGCTCTGCCGGGACCTACCGGACCCAACCGCCATCCTTACCGTGCCCGCCGGGCCCCGCGCTGGCACGCCACGGCACAGCCCCCGTCACTCCCACCAGCACCCATCGCTCCCGCCGGCACCCGCCTCTTGGCACCGCCAGCCCCTGCTGAGCCCCAGAAGGTGCCAGCACCCTGGGAGTCCCTGCCCCATCCCAATCCACACCACCTCAAGAGACAGCAGCCCGCATAGCTTCCAAAGCACAGAGATTTACTACAACTGGTTGCATTATTATTATTTACAGATAAAACATCAGGAAAAACAGTAGAAATGAGAAAGAGACCAACAACCATCGTCTTCATAAATAGCAGGGCCCGGTGTGGCGGGGCTGTGTTCCCGCTGGCACCGGGAGGGAACACAAGCGCTCGCAAACACTCTCACACACAAGCAGCCCGGGGCTGCCCAAAGAGGGGTCGGGTTTGCCTCCCACAAAACACCCCACTGCCCCCAGACCACCAGCATTAAGATGGGGGCTGCCAGGAAATGGCCCCCACCCCAGGCAGCGTAGCTGCGTCCCTGCTCCTTGTATGGGGGGAGTCCCAGGGAGTGCTGGTAGGGGCAGGGCAGGCAGGAGCCTCTGGCAGCGCAGCCAGGATGACCACACACGAGGTCCTGCAGGAGCAGGCGAGAGGACGGTGTTGGGGACCGGCTGTACATGTGGGGGGACACATGTCCTCTGCCCTGCTTACGGGGACCTGGCTCCCAGTGCCGGCGCAGGGGTCTCGTGGAGCAAGAGCCAGCAGGAAGGATGCTCAGCCACCGCACCGGGGCTCTGCTGGTGCCACTGTGGCCCAGGAGACAGGGAAGCAAGTGGGGAGATGAGTTCAAGGGTCCTGTCACCGCTGAGAGGTCCCTGTTCCTCCCAGGGCACAGCCAGCACTCCGTGTCCAGTATCTCCTGCTCATGAGCAACTCGTCCCCAGCACTGGCCACCACGATGGCACTGCTACACGTTGGAGACCTGCTGGGGGTCCCTGGCCTGACGCAGCCCGTACAGCCACTTGATGACACGGGCGTTGCGCTCGATGACGGAGATGCCGTAGGGGACGCGCTCGGCCGGCCGCCCCTCCGGTGTGGCGACGCTGGGCGGAGAGCGGTCGCCCTCCGAGCTGGCCGTGCTCACGCTGTGAAACTTGAGGGACACGATGTCGGAGCTGGCGCGGGCGAAGCGCTCAGCACCCATGTCCTGCACCTCTTCGGGATCGAGGCCACAGTAGTTGAAGAAGCGTTCCAGGTCGGCGGTGGCCCGCGAGAGCCGGTCGCTCAGGTCCGACTTGGAGCGGTGCAGCAGCGGCTGCCGGCGGGTGCTCTCAGGGCGGGCGGGCGAGCTCTGCGCAGGGGTTACAGGCCGCCCCCCCAGGACAGGGGACATGGGCACCGGTGTCACCTGGCCCTGCGGAGCCCCGCAGGGACGGACGTCCACTCTCCGCACAGCTACGTTGCCAGGGGGCTTGGTGGCAGCGGGGCTCTCTGGTGGTTTGTTGGCACCCTCTGCCCTGCCACCTGGTGCCGCCGGTGCCTCCACCCTCCACTTGTGCTCCCGGCCCAGTGGGCTCTCTACTTTGGGCAAGGGGCTGTCACAGAGGTTGATGAGGTTGTTGAGGATCTCCAGGTCAAGCGAGGTCTTCGTGCCACCGGCCTCAGCGCAGCGCGGCCCCGGGGGTGCCCTGCGGCTGGGGGTGAGCACGGCCCGGCGCACCCCTGGGGTGAAGAGGGGCTGCTTGAGTAGCGGTGGCTTCACTGGCTCCTGCTTGGTGCTGGCGACCTGCTGGCTCTTCACGTACTTGGCCTTGTCAGCCTCCAGCCTTTCCACAGCGCTGGGCTTCCCGGCGCCTGGCTCGGCTCGCCGGCGGAAATACGCGGGGCCCTTGCTAAGGATGCGGACGGGCATGGCCGAAGTGAAGGGCGCCGTCACCATCACCCCCTTCATGGCGTCACCGGCTTGCAGAGCCTCAATGGGCATCCTCCGCAGTGGCACCAGGGCGCGGGGTGGGCGGCCGCCACGGGCAGCGAGGGGCTCACACGCTGTCAGCTGCAAAGAGGGGCTGGAGTGAGTGGTGAGGGCTAGCAGGTGCTGCCTGCTCCCTGCCTGCACTCCGGCCCCTCGGGCAGACAAAGGCTGTGCGGGGCTGTGCGGTGCCGCACTGTCTGCGCTGGCCGCGCCAGGATTCCTATTTGAAGGCAGGGACCACGCCTCCGCCTCCGCGGTGGCCTCCCTGAAACGTCGCCCAGCCAATCCGCACAGCAAGCCTGCTTCAAACTGCACCCCGGCCAATGGCGCCGGTGGGGAGGGCGCCCCGGCAAGGGGCACCCCGGGGAGCCAGGCTGGGGTGCAGAGAGGTGTCGGTGCCCTGGTGCCCCTTGCTGATGCTCTGCCCACACCGCCAGTGCCCAGGGCAGCATTGCCCACATCCAGGGGAGCACTGCCAACAGTGAGGGGTGCATTGTCTGCACCCGGGGCTGCATCACCTGCCCCACTCACCCAGCACCCCACCCAGCTGGGAGATCCGAGGCTGCACTCCCTGCCCCCACCTTGGCTCTCCGTCCCCTCGCAGGCTCTGGGGCTGCTCCCAGTCTCCCCGCTCCCTCCCCTGAGCCACTTGGAAAGCACCAGTGGGGTGCCGTGCTGGGGGCACCCCATGTCCTTGGGCCCCCGCCAACCACAACAAGCAGAGCTCCCGCCCCAACGGTCGTGCAGAGGCACCGGCCCACCCAAAGCACGGGGGGAGCCCAAACCAGCCCTGCACCCCTCTGCAGCCCCCACCCAGGGTGGGCACAGCTGGAGGGGTCCCAGTGCACAGAGGTACTCAGCATGCATAGTGGGGACATGTGGGGTCTGACCTGCCCCCACATCCCCCTCCCTCTCCATCCCCTTCCTCTAGTTGCTCTGAGAACCCTCCTGGGGGTCCCCATCTTGGGGAACGCGTGAGCCCCGGGGAGGTGACAGCAAGCCCTGGCACTCACCGGCTGCAGCAGTGGGGGCCAGGGTGCCACAGCCCTGCTCCCTCCCGTGGTGGCCCCAAGCAGGCTGCCGTCACCGTCACCGTCAGCCGCCCGCCTGCGCACACAACTTCCTGGGTGCAACCCAGGGCCCGTCTCAGCGTCAGGAACCAGCCCCAGCACCCACAGCACCATGCAACAGCCGTGCCGAGCCATGGCAGTGCCGTCTGCCAGCCCACGTGCGTCGATGTGTCAGCCCCAGCCCCCCTAAATCTGCACCCCAATGGGGTCCCTGCAGCCCAACAGGGTCCCCACACAGCAGCCACCCCAGCACACGGTGCATTGACCTGATGCACTGTGACAGGCATGCAGCCTGGGGGAGGCTGGCTGTCCCTGTCCTTGTCCCCTGCCTGGGGGGACATGCTGTCTTCTGACCTGGAAAGTGTCTGTGGGGGGCCAGCCAGGCACAGGGACAGCTGGGGACGGTCCCAGTGCCAGCACAGACACTCCTGCCGGAGACTGGGGGCAGCTGGTCAAGAGCCTCGCTAACCCAGCAGCAGGGACGTGTCCTCACATCCAGCGCTGGAGCTCAGCTTGGTGCCAGAGGCTCAGCCCCGGGGCCAAGCCATGGAGGGGATGGCTCTGGGGCCACAGGGACAAGGATCCAGGCCCCTCCAGCACAGCCAGCCATGGCCAGTGTGGGCTCCCCCTCTCCTGGCTGGGCACAACCTGCTGTTCCACATTCCTGCGGTGCTGAGCCTGCCCTGGCATGGCCACGCTGAGCTGAGCTGAGCCAAGCTGAGCTGAGCTGAGCTGAGCCAAGCTGAGCTGAGCTGAGCTGGGCTGAGCTGCCCTCCAAGCAGCCCCAAGAATACAGTGGCGTTGTCCCATGCCCCTGGCCAGAGCGTAGAGATGTGAGTGCCAGGGCTGACAGCCCCACTCATGCCTGGCAATGCCTGGCTGTGGCTCTGGCTCTGCTCCCTCCTGGCACAGGCAGCCCAGCCAGGCTTGCTCCGGCACGCCGGGTCACCTCCTGCTGGGTGGCAGCCGTCCCGGACACCAGGTGACCCAGGCCCACGCTGCCGTACGGGACGGCCACAGGACCAGCACCACCTCCACCACCCACCTGGATCAGCCCTGCGACGTGGGAGCCTCCCTGGCACAGCCCAGCTGCCACGCTGCTTCTCCCAATGATTGTGCCGGGGGTGTCCCAATGTCCCTGTGCCTCCTCCTCCCCAGCCACGTCCTCCCGTTCTCCCGGTGGGACGGCGGCTGGCGCGGCACTGGAGCGGCTCCGTGCCACGGCTGCTCCCGCTGAGTCAGCACCAGGCGAGGACATGCTGCAAGGCAGCTCAGCGCTCACATGGGATGAAAAACACGGGGCATTCCTCTGTGCCAGGCTGCGTCACACAGCATGAAGGTGGCCGGTGACGTCCCGGCACAGGTGCCGGTTCAGCCTGTGGTGCCGGCTGGGCAGCGCGGATGCACATCCTGAGGTGCCCACGCTGCCAAAGCCAAAACGCCCCTGGATGTCCCCTGCCTGCTGTGGCAGAGGGTCCTGGTGCCTCTCTGGGGCTCAGGAAGAGGGGAACATTCCCAGCCCTCCCGCGGGCAGGGAGCTGCCACCCGGCTCCCGATGTGCCACCAGCACAGCCAGCAAAGCCTGCTCTGGTTTGCAAAAATCACCTTGTTTCTCCACACACCTGGCAGCAACCCTTTGCAATAAACCCAACACGCAGCAAAATAAAATAACCCTGTTGGCATGAAGGGAGGTGACAGACCGGAGGAAGGCCACTGACCCTGCAGGCATGTGGAACAGGCAGCTCCTGCCTGTGGCGTGGGCAGATCCCGCAGTGACGTCCAGCTCAGTGTGCAGGGGCTGAGTGTCTGGCCCACGTAGCTTGGTTACAGCCGAGCATTTTTCAAACTGCTCTTGGAAGCGAGACAAGGAGCTGACGGAGGGAGAAGAGCCGAGCAAAGTGCATGGAAAACTGCCAGTGCCCTGCTCGGGCAACTGCAAAGGTGGATCCACACCACGAGCTTGGCTGGAAAAACGCTGCCTGGTAAGGTGAGAGATGGCACAGCCTGTGGGCACCTGCCCGGTCACGCTGCGTCCCCCCACTGCCCCGAGCCTGCGTGGGGTGCAGGCAGTGGGTTGCAGGCAGCAGGGTGCAGGCAGCGGCTGCAGGCAGCTGCCCGGACACGTCTGGGCATCCGGGTGATTTTGGAGCCAGGTAGCGCCCCAGAGCCTCGCCCTCCCTGGGAGCATCCGGGGACGGGTTTGGGGAGGGCAGCCCCACCACGGGAGCGCTCCCCCAGCACCCGGCTCAGCACTGCTGCCACTGCACTGGGGACACGGGGACAGAGCAGGGACGGGGGAACGGTGTTTGGAAACAGAGGGACAGGCGGGTGCTGGCACCGGCTTTGCCTTCACCTCCCACGGGTGCTTGGGGCTGGGTCCCTCCTCGTACCACTTCAAGGACCTCCTGGGAGGTAAATGCTGCCAACGAGCAAAAAACTCGCTCAAAGGCCAAATCCTCCCTGGTGGTAAGTGCTGGGTGGAGGTGGCTGCAGGTGCCTGGCAGCCCCCACGGAGCAGCGGGGCCGGGGCTCGGTGCAGCTCAGGCAGCCCCAGGCAGAGGTGCCCCCAAAGACCCCACTAACACCCTTGTCTTGGTGGGGGCTAATTCCTGGTGTTTCATTACAGCCCCTCACCACGCTGGACCTGCACCCAGCTTTGCAGCAGGGGAATCACCCCTGAGCCACATGCCCCAAGTCTGAATGAGCCACTGCCTTCTCCTGCCTCAGTTTCCCCAGCTGTGGGCTCTGCAGAGCACCTCGGCAGGCAGGGCCAGCTTTCCAAGGGACATGGGGACTCGGGGAGGCTTTCGCTGGGCCCAGCATCGCCTTGCTCAGCTCGGGGCTGGGAGCCGGGGAGGTGACAGATGGGGACGTGCCGGGTGTGAGGCCTTTGTCTATGCGGTGGCACACGGCAGCACAGACCCGCAGATGGCGGCTGCTGGCTGGGCCAGGCCCGCAGCCCACGGCCAGGCGAGTGCTGGGCCCTGGGGATCCGGCCCTTTGTCGGGGTCTCACCTCCGGCAGCTGCCCCTTCCCGGCCGCCCCCCACCATCCTTTCAACTTTCAACTTGACCTGCTCCTTTCACATGGAAATGTGATGCAAATAGGGCCAGGGGGGCTGCCAGGGGCCAGCGTCTGTGACCTGTCAGTGGGTCCCCAAGTCTGGGGGGGTCATACCCACTTGTCTGGGGCAGCCAGTGGTCCCTGGGGTGAGGGGGTGTCTCTTGTCCCCCTGCAACGGAGTGGCAGCCCAGGAACACCATCCCCACAGCTCCCAGCTGGAAGCAGATATTGGGGGTGGCTCTTGCCGTGCTGAGCTCAATGACAGACCCCCACTCTCCCAGGCTGCTGACCCCCCTGTACCCTCCCATGGCCCGGGCACCCCCCCGGCACAGGCAGTGTGCCCACCCCAGGACCCCCCTGCCCACCCTGGCCTGCGCAGGCTGCAGTTGGGGACGGGTCCCCAGCCCTGGCTGGGTGGGGAGGGGGCTCCTGTTCACCAGAGCCCGGCAAAGTCCCACGGCCGGGGACCGCTCGGCTACCAAATGTTGCCATCTGCCTCAGGGGCCTTTGCTCGCATCTGCCGGGGGTGCGGAGGGGCGAGGGGCCAGGGGGGCAGTGGGAGTGGGGGCTGGGGGGCTCAGCTGCAGCACGGGCAGGGGGCAGAGGGGGCACAGCCATCTCCCACCACGCAGGCAGCACATGTCGGGCAGATCTGGGTGAGGAGCGTGAAGCAGCAGCGCAGGGGTCCCACACCCAGCAACCCCCTGGGCTCCCCTGTGCTGCAGATGGTTGCCCTTGGGAAGGGTCTCGCCAGCCTTGCTGCTCCTTTGTGCTGCCAAATTAAACACAGGACAATCCCTATCCCCTCCCCAGCCCTGTCCCCCTCTCTGTCTTCACCCCCATGGGTGCCCAGGGACCTCAGCTACCCCAGGACCAGCCCAAGACCCAGCCCCTGGTTTCTCCCAGCGTTCTGGACCTGCTCCGCCCCTCCCAGATCCCCCTGAGCACCTGTACTGGTTTTGGCTAGGATAGAGTTAATTTTCTCCATAGGAGCTGCTATGGGGCTGGTTTAGATTTGCATCAAAAACAATGTTGATAACCCAGGGATGTTTTCGTTATCACTGAGTGGCGCTTGCATAGCGTCAAGGCCTTTTCCGCTCCTCACCCTGCCAGTGAGTGGGCTGGGGGTGCACAAGGAGTTGGGGGTGACACGGATGGGACAGCTGACCCCGCTGAGCAAGGGATGTCCTATCCACAGGGTGTCCTGCTCAGCAATGAAAGCTGGGGAAGAAGGAGGAAGGAGGGAACATCTGCAGTGATGGCCTTTGCTGGAGCCCTGGGGATGGCAGGACACCCGCCCCGGGCAGCAGTGCAGGAATTCCTGATTTTGCTTCGCTTGTGCATGCAGCTTTTGCTTTCCCTGTGAAACTTTATCTCAAGCCACCAGTTTTTCCCTTTTACCCTTCCCATTCTCTCCCATTCTCACTGGGGAGGATGAGCAAGCGGCTGGGTGGTGCTGAGCTGCTTGCTGGGGTTAAACAACGGCAGTACCTCAAGCTGTGCCCCATCATGGGCACTCAGCCATGCCAGCACCGTCCCTGCAGCACCAGGGACACAGGGACAACCTTGTCTCCGCTGCACCTGACAGCCCCAGCTGACCCATGCTCAGGGCAGGGATGTCCAAGGTGGGACAGCTCAGGGGTTCCCTGAGAGCCCCATCCCCACCCATGACCCTGCAGAGGTCCCCAGTGGGGACACACACTGTCACCGGGTGACATTTGCACCTGCAAGAAGCAGCCTGTTATTGGTGGCACACAGTTCAGCTGGGGACAAGTGCGAAGTCCAGGACACCAGCAAGAATAATCACTGGCACCTGGCCAAGCTGGGATGCACTGGGGAAGTGGTGACATTGTGGTGACCACCCCACACAGCAGCCGGGCATGCCACGGGCCTGGGGCTGCCCCTGGCGGTATGTGGGGATGGAGGGCAACGGTGGTGGCCCCCGCAGCAGGGCAGGCGCAGGGCTGTCCCCGGGCTGGCAGGGAGGAAGCAGGAGGTGGTCGGGAGCTGGAGGTGGCACAGCTGAACTTTGACCACCAGGAAAAAGTTGGGAGCTGAAAGGCCCAGCTGGCACCCAAGGTCAGGCTGCAGGGGATGAGCGGGGAGAGAAGAGGGGGACCCCATGGCTAGCACCGCGCTCGCCTGGGGATGGGGCTGTGCTTGTGAAAACTGGGGACCCACCGGGAAGGAAGGCAGGAGCGGGGGGATCCTGAGCCCCCTCCAGCCGCGTCCCCGTGCCCAGCCTGACACCAGCCCCTACCCCACGAAGGCGGAGGGAAAGGGGGCGGGGGGCAGCTGGGCCCGGAGCTGGTCCCTTTGGCCACACGGGTGCCCACAGGAGTGCGACATCCCCCCTCCCCTTGCCCCCAGGGACTCCAGTGCTTTTCCCCGCGCGTTCTTACGGCTCTTATCCCATCACGCCCCGTGCCGGCAGCCAACCAACCCCGCAGCGCTCGTCCCCACCCGCGACCCGCCCACCCAGCACAGGTGCCCCAGACCCCGCTGCGGAGCACGCGGCAGGGCGCGGGGTGTCCCCCCGCTGTCCCCTGACCCCGGGGCGCTGCCGGACGGGAGCGGGACGAGGATCCGAGCGCGGCGGGGCCACCTCCGTCTGCATCCGGAGCCGTGACGCGCGGCCACACGTCACTGCCCGGCAGCCGGATCGCCGCCGCCCGCGTGCCGCTGCCGGGCCCAACGCTGTGAGTTCGCCCGGGAGGGACCGGTCAGACCGGGAGCCCCGTTCCGTGCTGGTTCCTGCCCGGTGTCCCCGTCACCTCCCCGCCGCGCCGGAGCCATGGGCGGCTTGTCGCACCCTCCCTGCTCAGGGTGTCCCCCGGCGGGCTCAGCGCTGCCGCGCGGGGCTGGAGCCGGCTCTGCTGGGACATGGGGACACGGGGACATGGGCTGGGGAGGTCTCTTGCCGGGAGCGGGTGCCCGCGGCGGGCAGAGGCTGTGGCGGGATCCCGGCTGACTCAGCCCGGCGGAATGAGCCCAGGCCGGTTTGCAGGTGAGGCCGGGGGGGGCCCTTCTCCCCGCGGCCGCCGGAGCCGCAGGGGACCCGGCGGGGAGGAGACGGGCCCGCCCTGCCCTGCGCTGCGGGGGAGGTACGAGGCCTCTCCCTGCCCAGCTGAGCGGCTGCCCAGGTGAGAGCCGTCTTCACCGTGTGCCAGGCCGTGCCGCGCCGTGCCAGGCCGTGCCGTCCCGCACCGAGCTACGGTAGATTCCGTGCCCACCGGGTCCCCTCCCGGCTCTGTGCCGGGCGGTGCCGAGCTCCCCAGGACGGGGCCCAGGCAGAACCGAGCGGTTCCTCGCCCCGTACAGGAGCGGGCAGCGGCATGGCCCAGGGGGAGCAGGGGCGTTCCCAGGGCTGGCGGGGTCAGAAGGCGGTGTGAGTCCCACAGCCCCATGGTATCTGCTCTGCCTGCCTGCCAGAGTGGGAACGCAGGCAGCGGGAGGCTGGGTTTGGGGTTCAGGGGGGTCAGGTCTCACCCCACCAACTGACCAAAGCCTCTCTCCGCAGCGCAGCAGCATCACCCCCGGGCTGAGCAGCCAGCCCTGAGCCATGGCGCTGCTCACCCACCTCCTGGCCTGCGCCTTCGGCATGGGCTCCTGGGTGGCCATCAACGGGCTGTGGGTCGAGCTGCCACTGCTGGTGAGGGTACTGCCGGAGCAGTGGGACCTGCCCTCCTACATCACCATCATCATCCAGATGGCCAATGTGGGGCCATTCTTTGTCACCCTCATGTACCGTTTTCGGCCTGGCTTGCTGAAGGAGGTGGTTGTTATCTACGTGGTTGTGTCTGTGGGTGTCATGGCCTGCTTGCTCCTGGCCTTCCTCTGGAACTACACGTCTACCATCGCCGGGAGGACCTACAGCACTGCCTTCCTGATCCTCACCTTCTTCCTGGCCCTGGTGGACTGCACCTCCTCTGTCACCTTCCTGCCCTTCATGATGCAGCTGCAGCCGCAGTACCTCACCACCTTCTTCATAGGCGAAGGGTTCAGTGGGCTGATCCCTGCTCTCATTGCCCTGGGCCAGGGCGCTGGAATCTCCATCTGCACCAACATCACCCGCAAGGTTAACATCACCATTGGCAATGAGACTATGGAGAGCACCATCTCCCAGCTGGTGACTGACTACCTCCCGGCCAACTTCTCCACCCTCGTCTTCTTCCTCCTCATGACCATGATGATGCTCACCTGCTTGCTGTCCTTCTTCTTCCTCGCCAGGCAGCCCAAGGTGTGGGAGCTCTCCCAGCAGCACCTGTTTCCCAGCAACATCATTCTGAGCTCATTTGACCAGATCTCTGATGAGGGAGCTGGCTTGCACCAAAGCAGAGGCTGCCCATGCCCGAAGAATGCCAAAGGGCCTGGGGACATCCCCCCGGAGAAAGTCTCCTACTCCCTGGCCAAGCTCACCTTCATCTACCTCCTCATTGCTTGGGTGAGCGCTCTGACGAATGGGGTCCTGCCGTCTGTGCAGTCCTACTCCTGCCTGCCCTACGGCAACACCGCCTACCACCTCGCGGCCACGCTCAGCTCCATGGCCAACCCCCTCGCCTGCATGGTGGCCATGGTCCTGCCTGGCAGGTGGGTAGCAGGGTGCTGGGGGACGTGATGGGTGCACCCTGGGGGCTCCTGCCCCAGGAACAGCCCCTGCTTTGCAATGGGGTCGGGGGATAAGACACTGCTTGGGAGAGGGTCTGTGGGATGTCAGTGCCTGGGCAGCAGAGTCACCCCAGGAAAGGAGGATGGAGCCAGCACGGAGCCCTCAGCAGGGACAGTCTGGCAGTGCTCTTCGGTGTCACCTCCATGTCTCTTGCAGGTCCCTGGCTCTGTTGGGCACCCTCACAATGGCAGGGACAGGCTTTGGTGCATACAACATGGCCATTGCGGTGATGAGCCCCTGCCCGCTCCTCCAGCAGTCCCAGTGGGGCGATGTCACCATTGTAAGTCACGGCGTCCCTCTCTCTTGCCCAGGGAAGTCTCTGGGGTCACCCCCTGCTCCAGCCTTGCCCCAATGTCCCCCGTCCCCGTGGTGGGGAGCCCCCTGGCCCTGCTGACTGGTCTTTCCACCCTGTGCCACCAGGTCCTGTCCTGGGTGCTCTTCACCGGGACACTCTCCTACGTGAAGGTGATGGCCGGGGTGATCCTGCGGAGCCGCAGCCACAGCGCGCTGGTGTGGTACGGGGCGGCGGAGCAGCTGGGCTCCCTCCTGGGGGCCCTGGTCATGTTCCCCCTCGTCAACGTCTACGACTTCTTCACATCCGCCGACTACTGCAGCCTGCAGTGCCCAGCATGAGCAGGATGGGCACCCTTGGACAGCCCCTCTTGCTACCACACACCCCCCAAACCGGCGGGTGCCGGGGGGCCAGGCAGCAGCGCTGGGAGCGGGGCGGCTGCGGGCATGTCTCCCTGCTGAGCTGTGCCAGGTCCCCGGGGAGTAGCAGCCCCGTGGCTTTGTCCCCAGCCCAGGCACAGGGTGTCCCCATTGCGTTCAAATAGAAAGTGTTTGCTCAGCCCTTGCCTCCCTGCTGCCTGCACCCCCATGCCGACGGGCAGGGCCTGCTTGTGCCAGTGCCCCTCACCTGGATATCGCTCCATTTGGGCCACATCCCGTCCCGTCCCCTGGGGTCCTGATGCCATTTGGGACCCTGTGGATGGGCACAGCCCCTGCTACGTCTGACAGCACCAGCGATGTTCCCGGCCCCATGCCCTGGTGGAGGCAACAGCTGCCCCTGGGATGGTGGCTTTGCAGCAGCTGTGGGGAGCGGGGACAAAGGCAGCTGGGGCAGGGCTGTGCCAGAACCTGTACTGGGCATGGGGACAGGGACTAGAGAGGGGACATGGTGCAAAGGGCTTTCATAAGGGCCTCAATAGTGGCTGGAGAAACTGAGGCACGGTGGGTCTGGGGAGATCCGCCCAGTGTTTGCCATCCTCTGCTGTGGCCCCATCCATGCCTGCTGCTCCCTCCCCGTAGCCCTGTGGCCCACTGCACCCCATCCCAGCTCCGCCGCACCCCAAGACAGACAGCGCTGGAGGGGCAGACATGGCGAGGGACTGGGCACAGTGCTGCTTTGGAGGACGGCACAGGACTGGCACCAGGGCTGTGCCACCTGGTACCAAACTGCACCAGGTGGGCTCCAGGGTACAGTGGGCACAGGGGGCTGGAGGGCAGCAGCAGCCCCCAGACCGGGCTGGCACCCACACCCCACACGCGCCTGCGCCCCTTCCCCAGGGCACAAGGCAGCCGGGCCTTTGTCCCCGGCCCTTTGTCTGGCAATCTGCTCCCCGAGCGGCGGCAGCGCCAGACCCGCGCCTGCCATGCCTCAGAGCCAGGGATTGGAGCTACTTCGGGGCTCTGGCTGTGGCCCGGCCGCCTCCGGGAAGGAGGACATGTCTGGAATAGCTAATGGCCAGCAGCCCCCCAAGCCGGTGGCCAAGGCAGGAGAGAGGGCAGGAGCCAGGGCAGGGCTCTGACCCCGGCACCACCAGGCATCCCCCCGGCAGCTCCTGGCTGACCCCACAGCAGGATCTGGCCCCGTTGGGGACGAGGGGCAGGAGGGGGGTGCTGAGGAGCGGTGAGAGGCGTGGGGGCACCAGGGGGCAGCTCCTCTCATCCTGGGAGCAGGATGCATCCAACAGCCCTTGCAAGGAGACCAGGAGCTGAAGTGGGGACCCAGCCCCCCCTGCACCCCGAGAGGATGCTCTCGCCCTTGGGAGCCCCCAGGGACCCTCGCCCACTGGACATCCGCCACCTCCTCCCTCTTGCTGGAAAACAATCGCCTCCAATGGGAATTATTTCCATACAGCTGCTCAGGAAGGCACAAATTCAGCTCTCGCCGGGCCGCAGCGGAGGAGAAAGGCTGAGCCTTTCTTCTGGCGTTCCCCTCCCTCCCCACCCTGGTGGAGGCAGATTTGGGGGGGCCCAGCCGCTGCAGTCAGCAATATTAGCACAGCTCGGCAGGACTGATTGCAGGTTATTAACATACATTATCTCAGTCCCCTGCCTCTGAAAGGAGCCGAGTTCCTATTCCCCCTCTCCCAGCCCTCCCTCCTCCTGTCTTTTACACTTAATTACCTCCCTTATTACACCACAGCCTGGAGAGAGACAAAATCCCAGGGCAGCGGGCAGGCAGGCAGGCAGGCCCAGCCCAACTAGGGCGTAAGTAATCGCCCATTCTGCAAACGTGCCTTCAAGGAGAGAAACGGCACACGCGCAGATAAATAAATCAGGGAGCAGAGGCCAGGAGCCTGGTGTGCAGGGAGAGGACATCGGGAGCAGGCTGGCAGGCAACGTCCCTCTGGGGCTGCGGCCCTCCGGGAGAGGTGACCTTGAACTTGGCACAGCCCTGACGTCAGGGCAGCGCTGCGGGGCCAGATGGGACTCGTGTCGCTGCCTGTGAGCCCCGGCCAAGCGCTGCAGGAGGCGAGGAGGCGAGACCCCAGCCCACGTGGGGAGCAGCCCTGGGACCCCCAGCCCTGGGAGTGGGTCTGGTGGGGTGGGCTGAGGGCTGCCCTGAGCTGGAGGATGCTGGGGGATGCCCTGGAGTCTAGGATGCTGTGGGAGGTGGGATCCTGTGGGATGTGGGGTACCCATGGCTGTGCGATGCTGTGGGCTGTGGGATGCCCTGGGCTGTGGGCTACCACACGAAGCAGTGACTGGCCCAAAGCAATGCAGGAATGGCCCCAGCCCTGGCTCCAGTCACGGCTGGAGGAGCAGACACGGCTGTGAGCAGCCAGGCCCAGGGTGCCAGCCACAGGGGTGCTGCTCTTGGCCCCCAGGCCCGATGCTACGTGCCCAACTGAAGGTGCTGGTGCCTCCCAAGGCTGGGGATGCCCATTATCAGGGCACAGGGTGCACCCCGGCTGCTCTGTGCTGGCTGTGCCAGCAGCTCTGCCTGTGGTGACAGATGAGGGACTTGCCTTAGTTAAGTACTGCAACTGTCGCCACAGTGCAGGGCTTGGGGAGAGCAGGGCCCACTGCCAGCCAGGTCCTCAGTGTCACCCACCAGCCCCCAGCCAGCACAGCCCCAGGGAGAGACAGTCCGCAGGACCAGGGCCTCATCCTGCTCCGGGAAGGGCGGCAGCGGAACGCCGGCGAGGGGAGGCGGGGGAGCGGGGGCTCCAGCAGGGAACAATGCACCGCCACGAGCCCGGCTATTGTTGTGGTCTGCGAAGGTCACGGCGCTAACCCAGGGACAGGAATGGGGACAGGGACATGGGAAAAGGGGAGAAGGTGGGAAAAGGGACAGGGAAGAGGAATGGGGAGAGGGGAAGGGACAGTGGGCAGGGATGGGGACAGGGCAGAGGTTGGACAGGGATGAGGGCAGGGAAAGAGGAACAGGGATGGGGACAGAGAAAAAGGGACAGGGGAAGGGACAAGGCAAAGGAGTCAGTGGAAAGGGACAAGAGACAGATGAGGACAGGGAAGAGGGACAGGAATGGGGACAGAAAACAGGGATAGGAAAGGGGAGCAAGGACAGGGACAGGAGAAAGAGGCAAGAAACAGACAGGGACAAGGGACAGGGATGGAGACAAGGGGCAGGGATGGAGACAAGGGACAGGGGACAGAAATGGGGACAGGAAGAGGGACAGGGATGGAGACAAGGGAGAGGGGACAGGGACGGGAACTCCCGCCCCACAGCCCCGTTCTTCGCAGGCCCTGGGGGCTGGCGGCAGGAGACAAAGGCGGTGGGAGGCAGCAGTGTGTCCCACCCCCCAGTCCCCGCATGTCCCCATTGTCCGTGGCCGGGGTGGGTAACCGGGGGGGAGGGACCGGGGACCCCACACTGCCGTGATGCCCGGGGCTCCCGGCGCAGCCTGCGACTCGGGGGGCTCCGGGGGGGCTCCGGGCGCAGCCGGGCGGAGCGGCCCCCTCCTCCCCCGGCCGCCTGCCTTCCTCCCCCTCCTCCTCCTCCCCTCCTCCTCCACCTTCTCCTCCTCCCCGCCGCCCTGCCTGCCTGCCCGCCTCCCCGCCCCTCGCACTCGGCTCCCCGCTCCTCGCCGCCCGCACAGCCGGGGCCGGAGCGCCGGGCGCAGCCGGGGCCGGGCGGGGCGGGGCGGGGGCCGGGGCCGGTGGCGGTGCCGGTACCGGAGCTGTCCAGTGCTGAGGGCGCCGGCCCGGCCCCGCCATGCCCCGCTCCTTCCTGGTGAAGAAGCTGAAGGCGGAGGCGTTCCCGGCCGCCGGGGCCCCCGCGCCCCCCTACGCCCCTCTGGAGCCCTCCTACGCGCTGCCCGGCCCCGCCGCCGGCGATGGTGAGTGCGGGGCCGGGGGCTCCGGGTGGAACCCCCCCCGCCGCTATTGTGTGTGCGCCCGGCGGGGCAGCGGGCGGGGGACGGGGGTCAGGACGGGGCGGGGGTCCCGGGCGTTGTGTCCCGCAGCCGGGCGTCGTGCGGGGGTGCAGCGGGCCGGGGGATTTCATCCCTTCTCGCCTTGTCCCTCGCTTCGAGGCCACCGGCCCCTGCGAAGTTGGTCCTTGGGGAAACATCCCCTGTGTGACAGCGGCAGCTCCCGTGGGCAGCCCCTGCCGCCCCCGCCGGCCCCCTCCTTCCCGGCCGGGTTGCAGCGGGGCCGGCTTCTGCCCACGACAAGTTTTTTGGGGGTACGAAGCAGCCGAGCTGCGGGGGCAGGCGGGGGGGGGCCGGCGGGGGGAGCGGGAGCCTCACAATGCCTGCGGGCTTCATTGTTCGCAGCGGTGCCCTGAGCACCCCCGGCAGCGCGGTGGGGACCGTGACCTCCCCGGGGCGCGGGGAGCAGGCGAGGAGAAGTGGGGGGCAGCCCCCTCCCCGCAACGCTGGGAGCGGTGCGAAGGGCTGGGGGGTGGCCGGGGTCCCCGGAGCCCCCTCCTGCCAGGGGACACCGGGGCGGACTGTAGGAGTCACCCGGGCTCGGCAGAGACCCCCGACGGGGCAGGGCAGGGACCTGCCCTGGAAGAGGAGCCCGGGGAGGTCTCTCCCGGGCCGGGAGCTGGCGGGTCCCGGCTGCCCGGGGACAGGGAGGCTGAGCTGGGTGCGGGGATGAGCCTGATCCAGCCACGCAAAAGCCGAGATTCCCTGACCACTGCGGTGCTTGTCCCCCCTTTCCTACTGCGCGCTGCTCCCCAGCCTTTGGAGGGGTTTCCCAGCCGGGGACAGGGGTGCGAGGCCCGGGGCGGGGTCTTCTGCTCCCCCCTCCAGCATCGGGAGCCAAGAGCCAGTGGGGGAGGGATGTGCTGCAGCTGGGCAGAAGCTGCCGACGCTGCTCTCCTGGAAATAACCTTGCTGCATGCTCGGAGGCAGGGTGAGAAATTGCTGAGCAGAGCGCTTTTCTGCACAGCCCGCACGACCGCGCTGTCAGCACGGCGCGGGGGGACAGGGGGACCGAGCTCTATCTCCAGCACGCAGCCTCCTCCCCGCCACAGGCACCTCCAGCCTCCCATGGGACAAACAGCAGCAGCCAGGCAAGGGGATCGAGGAGTGTCCCATGGGCAGGAGGGGCCTGGATTTAGGGAACACTCGGCTGCAGCTGGAGGGTGTCCACACTGCTCTGCTGCCATGCACGGGTGAGTCTGGCCATGCACCGACCCTGGGCTCCCGACAGCCCCTGTTGTCACCAACAGCAGGGCTGTGTCCTCTGAAGCAGCTGGCAAAGATCGGTGTGCACAAGGCAGGAGACCACCAGGACCAGTTCTGGGGAGCCGGGGTGGCAGTATGTCCCACAGGGTTGCTGGTCTAGCAGGAAGAAGGCTGCGCTGCTCCTCCTGCAGTGACCTCTGTGTGCCAGCACTGAGGGACAGGAATGCCCACGTGGTGCCCACTCTGCCATGGGTCAGGAGTCCCATGAGCAGACCTGTACCAATGTCACACGGGGGTAACACTACTGGCGCTGCACCCGAGTCTCACTCTCTGCCTGGGGGGCTGTGGGTTTCTCTCCTCTGTGGGTGCCCAGGGCCCCGGAGCTGCCAGCCTCTGGGTGCTGCACCATCCCCGGGGACAGGGGGAGCTGAGGGGCTTTTCCCAGCCCCTTTGCTGGGGAAGGGAAACCCGGGACAAGCTCTTCCCCCTTGTCCTGGCTGCCCTGGGTTCCTGGAGCCAAGGTGGACAGAGCAGAGCTCATTACCCGTGCCTGCCCCGCTGAACAATGGGGCTCCCAGCACCGACAGCTGTCTGGCGGCTAATGGCCCCTGGGGGTTGCCTGCAGCCAGGGCAGCGGGGCAGCCCCTGGGCAGGCGCAGATGGACGTCCCGCAGCCCCATCCCCAGCTCCCACCTGGGGCAGCCCCACAGGATGGGACCCATCCTGCTGGCAGACAGGGACAGGAGCCAGGGCAGACTCAGCTCTGCGCAGACAGGGCAGCTCCGGTGCTCAGGGGGAAGTGCAGGATCAGCGGCTGGTGCCGGGGGGAACAGCCCCGGTTCTGCATCCCCAATGGGCATTTTTGGCTCATGGTTTTCCCTTGTCCCCAGTGGACCTGGTCCAGAGGGATGGTGACCCCACTGTCTTGTCCCCACAGGGTACCTCCAGCACTGCCTGGCACCCGCCAGCTATGACACCGACAAGAAGCAGGGTCTGCCGCCACCGCCACCGGACCCAGCCTACACCCCCGGCCATGAGGAGTACAGTGACCCTGAGAGCCCCCAGTCCAGCTTTTCCGCCCGCTACTTCAATGGAGAGGCAGCGGTGACAGACAGCTACTCCATGGACGCCTTCTTCATCACTGATGGGCGGTCGCGCCGGCGCAGCGAGAGCCAGCGCCGCGGCAGCCACCGGCACTCCTGCCCCGAGTGCGGCAAGACTTACGCCACCTCCTCCAACCTCAGCCGGCACAAGCAGACCCACCGCAGCCTGGACAGCAAGATGGCGAGGAAATGCCCCACCTGCGGCAAGGCTTACGTCTCCATGCCTGCCCTAGCCATGCATGTCCTCACCCACAACCTCAAGCACAAGTGCGACGTGTGCGGCAAAGCCTTCAGCCGGCCCTGGCTGCTGCAGGGCCACATGCGCTCACACACGGGGGAGAAGCCCTTTGGCTGCTCCCACTGTGGCAAAGCCTTCGCCGACCGCTCCAACCTGCGCGCCCACATGCAGACCCACTCCGCCTTCAAGCACTACAAGTGCAAGCAGTGCGAGAAGACCTTCGCCCTCAAGTCATACCTCAACAAGCACTACGAGTCCGCCTGCTTCAAGGGCTCCGAACACAGCTGTGCAATAGGGAACTAGCCCCCCAGCCCCTGTGGCGCATCCCCATCCTCATCCGCCCTCCCCATTGCCATCCTCATCCCCGTCCCCATTGCCATCCCCGTCCCCATCCCCATTGCCATCCCTGTCCCCATCCCCATCCCCATCCCCGTCACCACCCCTATCCCCATCCTGGTCCTCACTCCAGCTCTCCTGCAGCTGCAGCGGCTGATCTGTGGCTGGACGGTGGCTGGAGGACCCATCCCTGCAGACTCACTCCCCAGCTGGGAGGAGGGTGCCCCAGCACTCCCCGGGAAGGAACAGACCCAGCGCAGCCCATGGGTTCCCAAGCCCCCTGCAGCCAGGCAGGTCTCTCTGCGGGGGAATTACCCGGGAACCTCTTCCAGACCCAGGAGAGACTTTCCTCCCCCAGCTCGTGACTTTCACCTCTATTTATTTAATTTATTACAATTATTTATTTAGAGCTGCTGCTTCTTCTCCCAGGGGACCCCATGGTAGAAAAGACACTTTTCTGCTCCCCCCAGGAGCAAAACCTCACCTTGATCCTAACACTGATGGAACCATGGGTTGGTGCTACCAGCAGCTCAGCGGGACTGACAGATGGCACAGCTGACAGGAGGACAGGGCTGTCAGTCACCCATGGAGGCTGAGGTCCCTGCAGTCCACCCCCCAAGCCCCGGGGCATCCTGATGTCCCTCTGCCTGGCGCAGTCCCATGGGACATGGCCCCATGGCACTGCAGCTCCGCAGCCCCGTGGTCAAGGAAGAGCAAGGGGGTCCCAGCACAGCCCCGTGGACATGTCCCCCGCTAGCTCCTGGCTCCCAGCTTCACCAGGCACAACTGGCCCCCGCCATGGTGATGGGCTGGGGAACAGCCCCCCCGGGCAGGTGCAGCCACCCCTGCCATGCAAAGGGCTGATGGCTGGGCTGGAGACCCAGCCCTGGGGCAGCACCAAACCCCCAACCGCCTCCCATGCACCCCTAGGCTCTGCCCGGACCCCTCCTCAGGGGGCTCCCAGCCCCCTCGCCGTCGCCCGCACCTGCACTCAGGAGGAGGGGTCAGTGTAGCCGTAAAGTTCAGGTGAGTCTATTTAAATGTTCTTATTTATATTATTTATAACTTATGCTTTTCACTATTTATTTGCCAAGACTAGCAGGGCCGTGCCAGCACCAGCTTGCAGGAGGTGGCCAAGCTGCAGCAAAGCCACTGTGCCCAGGACACAGCTGCGGTGACACGGACGGGGACAGGACCCCACGAGCAATCTGTGTAGCGGGCACAGAGGCAGGAGGGCACGAGCTGGCCCAGCAGCCTGGGCTCCACGCCCTGCAAGCCTCCCCCAAAGGCAAAGCCCTTCTTCTTCGTCTTCCTTGCTGCCACAGGCTCCTGCTCTGCTCCCTGCTCCACGCTAGCCCATTGGGGACAAACGAGCCATTCTATGCAACCTCCCGGTGCAGCACCCCAGCACCGGCCTTGGAGCGAGCACCACGCGTGTGGCGTCCAGGAGCGGGGCCCGATCTGCGCCTCTGCTTCCTACCTCGGCTGCGAGCTGCCATGGCCCCATCACCCCATGCCGGTCCCCCACACCTTTGGGGTTCAGCCCGGCACCCTGCGGGGCCGCACTCGCATACCCCCACACCGTCTTCCTGCACCGTCTTCCTCGCTGTGCCGTCTTCCTCCCGCTGCCTCGGTGCCCGTGTTGCCACGGTCACAGTTCGCAGGCTCAGCACCTCCCAGGGACACCTCTGGCACGGTCCTCACTGCCACGGCAGGGTGGCCATGCACCTGCATCCCACGCAGGGGAAGAGCATCGCCCCGGCCACACAGGCACCCACCAGCAAGGATGCAGCCTGACTTTCCCCATGATGCTGGCACCTTTCCGCGGCAGCACCCCGTCCCTGGGCCAGGCAGGCACGGGGCACCACGCCTCTGCCCCCGCCTATACTGTAAATAGCAGATACGACAGCAATAATTTTACATGCATGATAGATTCTTTTCTGCCAGGTTTTGTACTCGACAGCCCACAGTAAGACAAGTCTACTGAGAACTGGCCGCCCGCAGTATTACTTGTAACGCAATTCAGGGATATAAAAGGGATTTCTGCCACTAACTGCGTGTCTCGAGAGGTTTGTACAGGCAGTGGCGGGTGGTGACGTGAGCGCTGGACATGGGAAGCCAGTCACCAGCCTGCCTGTCCCGTGGTGCCATGGGCAGCCCTGGGGCAAGAGCATCATGGAAAAATCATCTGCCCCAAACCAAGGGGTGGAGATGCTCCAGCAGACGGCTGGGAAGGAGGCAGCTAATGGAGCCGGAGCATCCAGCGCTGCCCGCTTTGCCTCACCAGCCCTGGCATCCAGCGGGCAGCAGCCAGACTACCCCCTGCTGCGGGTTTGTAATGTTACCCAGATTGCAAAAGTGCCAGGAGAGGCTGCGAGCAGTGGCAGAGCGTTGACCTGGAAATAAAGTGCCGTATGAGATCCCAGCAGCGAGGCAGAGAGCCCGGCAGGCAGCCCGGGGGATGCCCAGCGATGCTCACGCACCCCCAGCCTCACCCCCGGGGCTCGGCCATGCAGAATGGGAAGGGTTTGGTGAGCTGATTTTATTTCAGCTGCCATCACGTTTGCATCCACTCCTGCCCACACAGGCAGAGGTCGGGGCAGTGGGAACATCCTGGCAGAGCCTCGTGCCCGGGGGCAGCCAGGTGCTCCTGCCCCCCGCCCCCCTCCCTGCCTTCCTTCCCCACAGATGGGTGCCAAAGGGGGCAAATTATTTTCAGCCTCCAGCTCATTGGCAAAGCTCTCACTGAGCCCTGTGCTCCAAGTGACATCGGTGCTGCCCCACAGGCAAGAGCACAATAATTCACCTGGAAAGTCATCACTGGATTCATCCCACAAAAAGCTCATCCTGGAGCCTTGCGCGCCCATCCCCAAGTGTCACCATCCCCAGCCCTCGCACGCAGCAGTGAGTCAACCAGCACACCCTGTCACACCGGCATGTTCCTGAGTCAGCACCGGGGCTGGGAACCCTCTGTGTCCCCTGGAGTCGGGGTGGGGGGACCAGGAGCAGCCGTCCACCGGCACCACAGCCCTGCTATGGATCCAGGCTGCCTCGGTTCTGTCAGCCGGTGGAGCAAGAGACCCAGTTCTTGCTGAGAGCTCCTCCACCATTTGGGACACTGGTCTGGTGAAATGACCTAGAAAGACTCGGGGCTGGAGCACCGCAGTGTCTGCCCAGCTGCAGAGCATCTGTGCTTCGCTGTTCTGCTCCAGGGTTGTTTCACGGTGCTTCTTCCTCGCCGAGGTCCCTGCGGTCATCAGTGCAGTGGGGAGGGGGCTCTGGGGTGGGACACAGTCCTGGCACAGCTGGGCAGGTGGGAGGCACATCCCAGCTCCCAGGTGAGGAGCTGCAGGCAGATTCTTAGTGCCCCAGCACAGCCAGGTGGGAGCAGAGACCCTTGGGCAGCCCAGGGTGGGGGGCATGACAGGGACCCCCAGCACCCACTGGGTACCAAGAGGTGTCCTGCTCAGACAGGGAGACAAGAGCAGCCCCGACCGTAGTAGCACCAGGGCAGAGAGGAGCCGGCAGCAGGCCAGTCAACGCTGGCACCGCTCCCGGCAGCCTGTCCTGCCCCTTCACTGTGACTCTGCAAAACAGCGGGGCGGTGGCGATGACGATGGCGATGGCTGGGCTGGGAGGAAGCAGAGCGGCACGGCTGGGTGCTGTGCTGCTTGGGGTGGACCGACGGGCTCAGCCGGGCCAGCAGGAGGAAGGACGAGGCTGGTTCACGGCGGCAGCAGCCATGGCTGAGGCTGAGGAACGGAGCATCCACACACAGCACATCTCAACCGTGCACAACGTGCCCATGCGCGTCCTCATCCGGCCCATCCCGGCAGAGCTGGAGCCGGACAAAGTGCAGAGCCTGGTGCAGACCCTGCAGGTGAGCCCCCCCTGCATCCACCCCTGCCCCCCGGGTTGCACTGCCGGCACAGCTGCCAGCACCGCAGCCCTGGCACTGGCAGATTGGGGACTGCGTTGCTCTCGGGGGTCTCTCTCTTCCCAGGAGGATCCCGAGCGGGTCCCCCCCATCGACGTGCTCTGGGTCAAGGGCAGCGAGGGCGGGGATTACTTCTACTCCTTCGGGGGCTGCCACCGCTTCGCCGCCCACCAGGCGCTCAACCGGGAAACCATCCCCGCCAAGATCATCCCGTCCACCCTCAGCGACCTCCGCACTTACCTGGGCTCCTCCACCCCCCAGCTGCGCTAGCCGGGCACCCCGGAGCCTGCACGGTCCCCGCAGCCCCGGCCCGGTGGGTGTTCAAGGGCTGAGCTGGGCCTGATCCGGGGGCCCCGCGACCCCCCGGTCGGGATGGGGTCGGGGTGGGGTCGGGGTCTCGCTGGCACCGGGAGGCTCCCGGGGCGGTGAGGCGCGGCGGAGCCGGCAGGTGGCGCTATTGTGCCGCGCCGCGCCGCCCGGAGCGGCCGCGGGGACCGGGACGGGATGAACCCGGACGGGACGGGCCAGACCGGGGCACGGCTCAGCCGGAACGGGACGAACCGGAACGGGATGAACCGAGACAGGGTGAATCAGGACGGGGTGCGGCTGAACCGGGGCACGTCTCAACCGGGATGGGCTGAACCGGGACAGGCTGGGCTGAACTGGGCCACGGCTCAACAGAGAACGGCTGGACTGGGATATGCTGGAACTGGGCCAGGTCACAGCCCGTCCAGGGCACAGTCGAAATGGGAAGGGATACTGGCAAACTGAGACACAGCCAAACTGGGAGAGGCACAGCCAAACCTGGCACGGCCAGTCCCCAGACCTCCCCCAGCGACTCTGGGCTCACCCTGTGCCCAAATCGGGAGGACCCTGGGCTGTGCCTGCCCCGAAACCTCCTGTCCCCACCCTTGGGCACCTTCTGCATTCCCCTTCTCTGTGGGGGACGTCTCTGGGATGGTGTGGTGGGGACACCCGCTCCTGCACCTGGAATAAAGGTGATCAAACCCCCGCAGCTCTGGGGCCTGGTGCTACAGGGGTCAGGAGCAGGTATGTGGCAGAACGGCACGACGTGGAGGCCTGGTGATTGCCAGAGCGGTGGCTGTGGGCACAGGGGACAGGGACAAAGGCTGTGTCAGGAGATGGATGCTCTGCAAAGGGACAGATGCTCTGCAGGGGGATGGAGGGTCTGTGAGGGGATGGATGCTGTATTCAGTAAGGATGTTGTGCTGGGGGACGGATGCCGTGCCGGGGACAGTTGCTCTGCCAGACCACACTGGCATGCAGCTGAAGTCAGAGTCAGCTCTGGCCCAGCTGTGCAAGCACCATGCAGTCTCACCGCACTGGGATGCTGTCATTTCTGCAAATGCCACATCTTCACCCCATGTGCAGGCTGGAAAAACTGCCCTGAGCATCCCCCGGGCATGTCAGCATCGCTCTGAGCCCGGAACCTCAGTCCAGGGAGGGGAAAGGCCATTGACTCACCCACTGCGCTGTGAGTCAGCACAAGGACTGGGACAGGAACCGTGGCCGGACACTTCTGCCCTCGCTCTGCCCGCTCAGCCACTCTCCTCCCCAGATGGATCCTGTCCTCCCAGGGCAGAAACGGGCTGGGGAGGGGTTTGGGAGGAGGATGCAGCCCCCCTGGGCAGCAGCTCAGCAGGGCAGCATGCACAGCGGGAGCTGGCAGTGCTGCCCACCGGACTGGGTGCACTTTGAGCTGCCTGCCAGCGTCGTGCTTCCGCAGAGGCCACTGGGGAGGAAGAGCAGGGTGGGCTGGGGACTGCTGTGCCAGAGCCTCGCAAAGGAGAGGGAAGGGGCTGGAGGGAGAGTCCGGCGCGGCAGAGCTGCATGTGCCACATCAAAGCCACTCTCCGCCGGGAGGAAGCCCTGCAAGCGTTCACAGAGAGAGCAGCCCTGGCCCGTGGCTCTCTGATGGGCCATAAATTTCTCAGTAGAATTGTGGCGTGCTAAAACATTTCCTCTTGTTAGAGAGCGAGGAGGGGGAAGGGAGGAGGTGGCAGCTCCTGTGGCAGCGCAGGACATCACCAGGGTGCCCTCAAATGGTTGTCCTATGGCAGGGATTGGGTTTTGCCCAGGCCCTGGGCTATGCCCCAGTGCTGAGCATCTCCTGTGGGCTCTGCTCACCTCTCTCTCCCCAGGTTCGTGCCCCTTACAAAGGGAGCTGGGCGTGAGGCAGCTCGGCAGAGCTGGAAACCCACAAGTGGGGATGAACTGAGGCTGCCTGGATCCTGCAACACCCTCTCCTCACACCTTGCGAGGGCTTCTTCCAACTGGGAAACCTGCTGCAGGATCTGCTCTGCCAGCTTGCCATCCCTGCACACAGTGCCAGGACACCCGTGCCAGCCCCGCAGATGCCCCATGGTGCGGGTCCCGGGGTTTGGTGGCACTGGCTGGGAGCCAGGACCGGCTGCTGCAGCCAAAGGGCTGCGTGAGCATCGCCAGGGCTGACCGGCACATCCCCGGTGCTGGCACGATGCAGGTGTGAGCTGGTTCCCGGCCCCCAGCCAGTGCTGCCGCCAGTGCCACAACCCCCAGCTGGCACAGGAGCGGGTCCTGCCAGAGCCAGCGATCTCTGTATCAGTTCCATCCATCCGTCTGTCCGTCCCTTCACCTGTCCCCCTTCCCTCTGCCTGACCCGTAGGGTCTCTGGTGTCGCTGGCTGACAGCCGATCCTGGCTGCCTCCAATCCATTCGTTCCAGGGCAGGAACAAAGGCGCTTTGTGGGCTCCCCCCAGCCTGGGCTGGGTGGGGGGGGTCCCGGCTCCGGAACTGGGACAGACTTCCCCACGCGACAGGCGTGTAATGCCTTCCAGACCGGCAGCCCCAGCCCGCAGGTACAGCCTGGCAGGCAGAGGGGCCTGGGGCTCCCCACACTGCCCTGGGGACCCCCTGGGGCACCCTGTCCAGCAGCTCTGACCCAGCGGGGGCAGGCAGGGACCTCTCCCAGGGCAGGAGCTTCTCGCAGGGAAATGTTCCTGGTCCCCAAAAGGTTTCACAACGCTTGGTCCCCTTGAGCCTGTTTTACTGTTCCTCCCCACCCAAGGGGTTCCCAGGGGCTCCCAGGCCTGTCGGCCCTGGTGGGATGGGATATGGTGGGATGGGATATGATGGGATGCGACTGGTTGGGTCAGTCTGGTGCGGCTTTGCAGACCCCAGCAGGGTCAGGCCCGGCGTCCTGGCGGCCACATGTGCCAGTGTTACTGCAGGTCTGGAATCCATTTGCCTCGCCAGCAGCAGTGTTTTCCCAGCAGGACTGGAGCAGCCCCATGGGGCTGGGGGCAGCCCTGGCCCCCTGGCCCATCTGCTCCCTGTTTATTTTCTTACACTTAAGTATCACCTCGCAGATAAACACTCCCCGGGGCGGGGGGCAGGGGCCATTTCCCCATCAGCGGAGGCAGGACCCAGCCCTCAGGGTGCTCAGCACCCCAACCCCAGGGATGCCCTCGGTGCAACGGCTGGTTTGTTTGGCCAGATAACTGGGAGAGCCGTGATGCCAAACACAACCGTGTCCTGGCACCCGCTCAAGTCGGCTGCCCAGCACAGCGACCTGCGGGAGGTTTGTGGTGCCGCGGCCCCCGGCTGCGCCTCGTGCCATCCGGCTGACTCAGACCAGTGGTGCTCAGTGTTGGGGGGGTTGGGGCTGTCCGGGCACAGGGACACACGTCCTGTCCCGTGTGCCTGTGCAGCAGCACAGGAAAACCCGGCTGCTGCCGCGCGTCCTCCCAGCCCAGCGGCAGCAGCATCCGCAGGCAGCTGGCAGCGGGACAGGCAGGGAGCCGGCAGCGTTCATGGCTTCCCGTGGCTCCTGCTGTTCTCCTGGCCAGGACTGATGGCTCCTTCTGTCTGTCCATCCTCCCGTGTGCAGGACCTGCTGGGCTTGTGGTCACACACGTGTGCCAACCTGAGGAGCTCTCTGCAGCACGAGGTGATGGCAGTCGGGGTGTACGTGGCACCCTGCACACATGTGCGTGCACACACGTGTACATGCACATACATGTGTGCAGCTGCACACACACACGTATCCATGCACACACATGCGTGGATGCACGTGCACATCCGCATGTGCAGCTGTACACCCACGCCAACGCACACATGCAGATCTGTGCACGCACTTTCACACACATGCATGCACACATATGCACTGCCCCTGCCCCACACTGAGCCACCTCCAATGCCTGCTGCTCCTCCCCTGCCTGTGTCCCCAAGTGCCCCATCCTCCACCACAGCAGCACAGGCCACCGGCACCCCACACATGGCCATGCCCCCTAGAGACACCCCAGGGCAGCTCGGCTGGGCCCTGGGCCTGGGGTTTCCCCCCCAGCACATCCCTGTCAGCTGGTGGCCATGTGTGGGGCGGCCACAGCTGAGTACACAGCCCCTGCCATCCGTCTTGCCGCCTGTCAGGGCCGGGGGCTGCTGTGGGCCCCCCAGCCCCAGCCCAGCGGGATGCCGGGGCGATAGCGGGGGCTCCCCTCCCCATGCAGGCACCTGCCTGCTCCCTGCCTGCTGCACCAGGGGCTGACCCGTCCCCAGCGCTGCCCTGGGCAGCTCTGCAGGAGCAGGAACAGCCCCCAGTCCTATTGCCAGGAGAGGGTCGGGGTCTATTGCAGGGACTGGTGCACAACAAGGGGTGGGGGACACATCTCCATGGCAGTGGGGACACTCGGCGCAGCCCCGCACGCCCCCAGCCCCAGCAGGACCCCCAGCCCCCGGCACGACCCTTTCCCCCCACTGTGTGATTTACGGGCGCTGCACAGGCAGACAAATGGTGAAGGAAAACAGGGCAGGGGGTCCCGTCAGCGAGGGGCTGCCTGTGCCCCGTGCGGGGGAGAGGGGCCATTTGCTCACAGCCTGCTGGGACAGGCGGGCAGCAAACTGGTACCGCTGCCAGTGCTGGTGCCGGTGCTAGCACTGGGGAGCACGGCTACCCTGCCGCTGTCCCAGCAGTGACGAGCCCTGGCATGCGCAAGGGGAGCCCTGGGGGGACCCAGCAGCCCAGGAGCCACCCTGCAAGCTCCTGTACTGCAGCCACGGGGCCTGGGACATGACGACACCCTGTCCTATGGGCCAGAGACCCTTCAGTGGCCACCTCACTCTGGGGTTTGCAGTGTGCCTGCTGCGCCCTGCAGCTGCCATCCCAGCCCCAACCAGCCCCCAGGTTGGCCCTTTTTGCCTCATTACCTGGAGATTCCCCCCAGCATTCCCTTCGGCTGTAGAGCTGCCAGGCAGATGGGGACTGCAGCCAGCATGGGCCAGCACCGCAGCCACTGCCAGGTCCCGGGGCCATGTCCCAGGACCGTCCGCCGGGAGCCAGGTCCTGCCTTCCATTTGCCTTTGCTGCTTGACCTGCCGTGCCCTGAGCATCGCCGAGCTGCTGAGCTCCGTGGGGCTGCAGGCCGGGGAGGAAGGCTCAGGATGGCTCAGGACAGCTCCTGCCTGCTCAGCTCAGCTGGCCGCTCCCCGACCTGCTCTTGGGGGTGCTGGACTCAGTGCCAGGGCAGCGAAGACAGAGGGGACTGCACAGACCTCCCTGGTGAGGAGCAGGGGGTGGCCATCGCCAGTGGTAGTCGGTGCGCAGGAAGAACCAGGAGCCACCTGCGGGCTGGAGGCACCTCCCACCCTCCCCGGGATGACAGCAGCTCCTGCTGCTCCCAGCTCAGCTGTCCCCTCGCAGGAAAAGACTCTGTGTTTCCACTGCCGGTGCACACCTTCCTCCAAGGCTGGAGGAAACGCTCCTGGCTGCCTGGCAGTGCTGCCTGCAACACTGCCCGTGCCCCTGCCCCTTTCCCTGTCCCCCTGTCCCCTCCCGCGCTGGGCAGGAGGGTGCCAGGCCCTGGGGACAGAGGGGCGAGGGGTGTAGAACATCCCTAGGGGCTGCCTCTCCGCTCCCTGCTCACCCCAGGCACCCTCCTGGGCACAGATCCCGTCCCAACAGGCACGGTGGGGTGTGGGGAGCAGCATGTCCCCCTCCCTGGCACCAGCATCCCATCCCGTAAGCACCCCAGGGACTTCACCGGTGCCACCCACGCCTGGGTACCTGCCTGTCCCAGCTCCCGCGCCCCCTGTTCACCTTGTGCCGGACCTGGGGCTGGCTGGGGACAGCCAGGCAGGACCTGGGGACACGCTGTCCGGGGGCTGGCACTGCGTGCGGCATTGATCCGCACACACCAGGGGCCAAGGGCGGCAGCGCAGGGAGGTGGCCGTGCAGTGGCCCTGGCACTGTCTGCAGCACCACCAGGCTCTGTACCACCACGGACACGACACAGAGCCCAGCCCTGGGTGCAAGGTGCCGCGGTCAGTGCCGGCGTGCCGGAGCAGGGCCAGGCCATGGCCCGAGCCAGCGCTGGCTCCCACGGGCTGGGGCGAGGACGCTGGCCGGCGGCTCGGGGGGCCGGCTGGGGGTGGGCTCCGCCGCCAGCCCCTCCCCAGCCGTATAAATCCCGATTCCCCCCCGCAGACACTCGTCCCAGCCCCGCTCGGCCGCCGGAGCGGAGCAGCAGCAAGCAGGAAGGCGTCTGGAGCCGGCCGTGGCAGCCGTGCCGGTGGGGGGAAGGCTCCCCGCAGCCCGGGGGGTCCCCCCAGCAGGGCCGGGGACACGGGGGACACCCCACCATGGCCTTCACCATGCTGCGCCCTGTGGCCGCCCGCATGCTGTACCCCGACCTCAGCATCCTCTCGGAGGACGAGGAGAACCGCAGCGAGAGCGACACGTCGGACCAGTCGTTCGGCTGCTGCGAGGGTGCCGAGACCCGCCGCAAGTTGCCGCGCAAACCGGGGCCCATGGTGATGGTGAAGCAGAGGCAGGCGGCCAACGCGCGGGAGCGGGACCGGACCCAGAGCGTCAACACGGCCTTCACCGCCCTGCGGACCCTCATCCCCACCGAGCCCGTGGACCGCAAGCTGTCCAAGATAGAGACCCTCCGTCTGGCTTCCAGCTACATCTCCCACCTCGCCAACGTGCTGCTGCTGGGCGAGGGCTGCGAGGACGGGCAGCCCTGCTTCAGCGCAATCTACGGCGCCAAGGGCGACCTGGACAGCAAGCAGCCCCGCAGCATCTGCACCTTCTGCCTCAGCAACCAGCGGAAAGGGGTGAGTGGGGCTGTGGGATGGGAGCAGCAGCCCCTGCCTGGGTTGAGCGGGGCAGGAGGTTCGACACGTCCCTGGGAGAACCACAGGCTCTGGCTCCAGCCCCGGCAAGAGGTTTTGGCTGCTCCCGGCCAAATCCTGCTCATAGCCGCACGCCCACAGCTCCCACTGGCGTCAGAGGGCTGGGCTGCTCCCCCACGTCTGTCCAGGACGAGAGGTCTCGGGGGGATTAAAGTCACCCCAGTGCCGGGGGCACTTGGCCACCCCAGGGGGAGGTAATTCAGAGCTGGAAGGGTGACCCAGTCCCCATCCTTGTCCCTATCCCCAGCCCTGCCAGCCTCCCGGCAGCTGTGGCAGGGCTGCCCCAGGCAGCTCGCCTGTGTGATGGAGACTGGGGGACACAGCAGACACCCCACATGGAGGCTGGGCAGGGCTCCCTGTCCCGTGGCCGGGCACAGGCTCTGCCGGCAGCACCAGCGCAGCTCCCACGCCGGCTGGGGGCCTGAGCTGGGCCATGGGCCGGCACCCCTGTCCTGCCCAGCTGACCCCCACCCTCGGCACCCTTAGTCTTTGGGGGCACATTTCCCCTGGTGCCCCCTTCCCACTGCCCACATCAGGGTCCTGGGTGCCCCTGCCCCAGGGTGGGCCTGGCAGGGTGCAGGGTACAGAGTACGGGGTGCAAGGTGTGGGTTGCCGGGTGCAGGGTGCAGGGTGCAGGGTATGGGGTGCAGGGCGCAGGGTGCAGGGTGCAGGGTATGGGGTGCAGGGTGCAGGGTGCGGGGTGCAGGGTATGGGGTGCAGGGTGCAGGGTGCAGGGTATGGGGTGCAGGGTGCAGGGCGCAGGGTGCGGGGTGCAGGGTATGGGGTGCAGAGTGCAGGGTGCAGGGTGCGGAGTGCAGGGTGCAGGGTATGGGGTGCAGGGTGCGGGGTGCAGGGTATGGGGTGCAGGGCGCAGGGTGTGGAGTGCAGGGTTCAGGGTATGGGGTGCAGGGTGTGGGGTACAGGGTGTGAGGTGTAGGGCACAGGGTACGGGGTGCAGGGCGCAGGGTGTGGGGTATGGGGTGCAGGGTGCAAGGTGTGGGGTGCAGGGAATGGGGTGCAGGGCGCGGGGTGTGGGGTGCAGTGTACAGGGTGCAGGGTGTGGGGTGCAGGGTGCGAGGTGAGGGACCAGCAGCTGCCCAGCCCTGTGGGCACCCCCAGGCGGGGCCATGGGCAGGGGCTGCTGGACCCACCACTGTCCCCACAAGCCCCTCAAGTCATCTCACGTGTAACCCTGAGCAGCGTGGCCCCAGGAGAGGCTCCAGCCCTCAGGCCCGTTCGGTTTCTGCTGCTCCATTTTTAATTTCTGCTCCTGCTCCCATCTCTTCCCTCGCTGGCCGGACTCTGCAGCCCCCTCAGCCCTCCAGGGGACCCCTAGTCCCTGCCCCTCGCTGGGACCCCCTGGTTGGGGCTGAGCTGTGTCCCTGGGCTGCTCCCCCAGGGCCGGACCTGGGGGCTGGCAGGGCACTGGATCCCAAGGGGACCCCACAGAGGCTGGGACTCTGCAGGCAATGGCAGGAGCTGGGCTGGGACCAGGCTCTGCACCTCCCGGCTCTGGGGCTGGAAAGAGGCTGTACTGGGCTGTACTGGGCTGGGCTGGGCTGGGCTGTACTGGGCTGGGCTGTGCTGTGCGAGAGTGGAAATAGGTTGGGCTGGAACTGGGCTGTGCTGGGTTATACTGGGCTGTTCTGGGCTAGACCTGGGCCCTGCTGCTCTGTGCTGCATTATACTGGGCAGCACTGGAACGAAGTTGTGCTGGTATGCTGAGAAGTGAGACTGAGCCTCCTCATCCTCAGTGGGTCCATGGTGCTGTGAGTCTGTCTGGGGCTGTTGGTCCATCCCGGGGCAGCACCAGCACTGCCCGAGGTCTGAGCCCAGTAGAGCTGAGCAGCCATGGGGGGCTGTGTCCTTGCAGGGTGACGGGGTCACAGGGACCCGCCTTGGGGAGCGCCCCCCAGCACCGACCCCCAGCCACCTACCCAGCCACTCGCCAGGCACTGTCCCATCTGTCTGTCCATCCCAGCAAGTGCTGAGCAGCACCAGGACTGCGGCACCAACCGTTTCGGAGCAGATCCTCCCTGCAGAGCTGGCACAGGGTGGCGGTGGGCAGAAGCGGGGCACCCCGGCCGGGACACCCCCACATCGCCTGCAGCTCTCCCCTCCTCTCTCCACAGGGCAGCCGGAGGGACCTCGGAGGCAACTGCCTGAAGGTGCGGGGGGTGACCCCGCTGCGAGTGTCACGGAGATGAGCCGGGGTCCAGCAGCACCCACCTGAGACAGCGGCAGAGCCAGCGGAGCCCACGCACGCCAGCCCCAGAGACCACAGTGGGGAGGGAGGGAGCTGCTGGCCCCAGATGGTGGCAGCCAAGCCCTGGGCCGCGGGCTGGGACCGCACCGACACTGGCCGTGGGGCTGGCAGCGGGGCGGGAGGATGCTCCCGTGGCCGGTGCTGCCGGCGCGAGGCATGGCCGGGGAGGAGGGTCCTCGCGCCCCGGGGCTGGACTGGAAGGGGCCCGTGTGCGGCCGGCGTCGAGGCGCTCGGGGGGGACGGTGTCACAGCCCCGCAGGCGCTGGTTGTGCATGTGCAGCCGCTTGGAAAATAAACCTTATTTTTCTGATGGGCCAGTGCCTGCCTGCGCCCTGGCATGAGGGACATGTGGTGTCCCCAAGGTGGCCACAGCCCTGCGCCCACCACTGCTCTGCCGCTGGAGCCCCTGTCACCATCACAGCTCTCCCTGTGCATGCACTTGTGGGCCCCAGTGGGATCTGCACAGGGCGAGACCCCCAGGCACATACTGCCCCCATGTCCCCAGGCCCTGCTGACAGCTCTGGCCCTGCGAGGGCTGTGGGACCCCAATACAGTTTGTGCTGCGCAATGCCGCGGGATAGGGATGGCACTGCCAGCCCTGTGCCACAGCCACGAGTGCCTGTGCAGCAGGTTGGGGTTGGTGTCGCTGCTTTTGTGCCTCCACCTGGTACATCATGACTGTCTCAACTGCCACCACGACTGCTGCCACCACCATGATGCCACCACCACCACAACTGCCACCACTGCTGCAACTGCTGCTGCCACCATGACCGCCACCAACACGACTGCCACCACTGCCGTTACTGCCACTGCTGCCACGGCCACCATGCTGGCACCAGGGGCAGTGCACCTCCAGGCTGCAGGCAGCAGCACCTGCCTGGGGTCAGATGGGGACACTGGGGGTTCCCAGGCCGGGTCTCCCTCCCAGGACCCTGCTTGGGGGGGCCGGGCTACGCCAGAGGTTCACCGAGCCTGGGAAAGGTGCTGTGCCGGGGCCACGGCTCCCAGGGGCCGGCGCGTCCTGCAGAGCAGCAGCAGCTGTGGCTGGGGCGGCCAGGGGCTCCTGGGGCAGCCCCCGCAGGGCTGTGGGGCTGGAGCTGCGGGGCTGGCTGGGAGCAAGGGGAACGTCCCAGGGGTCCCATAGGGGCCACCCCAGCCTGGCCTGGGGAGGTGGGACCCCAGCGGCACCTTTGGGCCCCCCGCTCAGCCACGGCGAGCCTGCCCTGGGCTTCCCCCCTCCGGGTTTGATTTATGGAGCTGACAGCGTGGCGCAGCTGCGAGCGCTGGTCCCAGGCAGGGAGCGGGGTGGGTGGGAGAGGTTTGTTCTCAGCGTGGCTAATGTGTCCCAGACCCCGAGCAACAGCCGTGAGATTCTCCAAACAGCCCGGGACACAGAATCCCTGCCCCTGGGTTTATCGGGGGGCAGCGGCGAGGGGGGGCTGCACTCTGTAAACAGCCAGACCCGCACATGAAAGGGGACATGGCCCTTGAAGCGGTGGCTGCAGAGCCCCCATGGGGCCAGTGAGGGCTGGTGGTCCCAGCGCTGGGGGCACAGCAGTTCCCAGCACCGGGGTGGAGGTCCCAGTATGTCCCAGCACATCCCAGTGCTGAGGGCGGGGGTCTCAGCACATCCCAGCACTGAGCACGCGGGTCCCAGTGTGCCTCAGCTGCTGGTTCACGGGGCCCAGAATGTCACAGGGCTGAACATGAGTGTCCCAGTACGTCCCAGTGCCAGTGATGAGGACTCCTGGAAGCCCCACATAAAGGCTATGGGTCCCAGTATGCTCCAGTGCACGAACTGTGCATCCCAGCGTGTCCCAGTGCTGGGGCTGTGAATCCCAGCATATCCTAGCACTGGAGCCATGGATCCCAGCACATCCCAGCGCCGAGACTATGCATCCCAGCATGTCCCAGCACTGGGGCTGTGGGTCTCAGCACGTCCCAGGGCCAAGCTGATGGGTCCCAGCATGTGCCAGTGCCAAGCCCATGGGTCCCAGTACATTCCATCCCCTCCCAGCACCACGAGAGGGAAACAGTGACTCAGAGGCGCCGGAGGCTGGTGGGAGCCGGGTGCCCCTTGGCCCCACGCGGGACGAGCCCCGTGGCCACCACTGCTGATCAACTGTGGGTGCTCCAGGCTCCCCGGCAGCCGCAGCCCCGCACCCCGACCGGCCATGCCGCCTCTGCCGCGCTCCCCTCCCATCCTCTCCCCTTCCTGCGCGCAGACACCCTTGGAAAGGCTCTTGGCTGCTTTCTCTGAGACAGGAAGGTGTCCCCAAGTCTCAGGAAGGAAAAACACTCAGTGCTGAACCCACCAAGACCGTCTCCGAGGGGCCAGGGCTGGAGCGGCTCCAGGCCTGACATCACCTGGGAACTGGAACCAGAACCGCAGCTGCACTCCGCGCCTGGTATTTTTTTCTTTAACTTGTGTTTTTAAACTTTCTTTTTATAGATTTTTTTTTCCCTTTTCCCTTCTCCATTCCCCTCCCAAATATTTCAGCCTCTCGGCAGTTTAACCTTGCTGGGCCAGCGAGGCTGGAATGCAGCAGGGCTGCACCCGTGGCTGGAGCCTGGCAGTTCCGAGAGCCACCGCAGTGCTGGGACAGCTGGGGACAGGGACCACAGGGGCTGGGGATAGCCAGAGCCCCGGGCAGGCGGGCAGGGGGCTTGGGCAGGGACTCACTGCCTGGTGATGGGGGGACCAGGACCCCACAGTCGAGGGAAAGGGACTGGTGGCCTCAAGGGGACCTGGGATGGCCTGCACGGGGGGTGCGAGGAAGGAGCTACCACAGCAGAGGGTCTGGCACAGCCAGTGGTTGGTGGCAGCACAGCTGTCCCCACCACAACCCTGGGATGGGGCATTTGGTCAAGCCTGCCTGAGCCTGAGCCTAGGCCTGAGCCTGAGCCTGAACCTGAGTCTGTTCCAGGCGAGCAAGCAGAGCTGGCCAGGGATGTGGGACACAAAGACAGGTTCCAGCCCTGGGATCCAGCCCTCTTCATGCCTTGACCTTTGGCAGCACCTCTGGTTGCTGCTGGGCCCTTTCTGCGCTCCTCCTGGGGAAGGGGCTCACGACAAACATCCTGACGTGTCCTGCACTGGCACCGGAGCAAAGCGCAGCCGCTTGCTGCCCAAGAAACCTCCCTGTTCCAGTGACCACAGTGACGGACTGAGCATTGCAGGTCACCCCCGGCCCTGTCAGACCTGGGGACAAATGTCTTTGAAGTGACCCCAAGGTCTAGATGGCAGCAGGTGGGGACAGGTCTCTGCTGCCCAGGGCAGAGCAAAGGACCAGGGAGCGATGGGCAGCAATGGGATGGGATGGACACACCATGAGCCATGGTGTGGTGGGCACACTGGGATGGGGTGGGATAGGGTGGGGTGGGGTGGGCAGACCAGGGCTCCTGGTGCCACCACTCCACCGCATTGCGCCATGCGCTGGACCCCTCAGAGCTGCCTTCCCCGCTGGGACCCCGTGCCGGCCACGGTCCCTGGGGACACGGGCCCCGCTGGCAGGGACAGGGCGTGAAGCCGCAGCACGGGGTGAACGCCAGGTTAATCTCCCGCTGGAGCTTCCCTCTGCAAACAATAAGACAATGCCCGGCCGGGGGCCGCCTGCGTAACCAGCGGCACAGAGGGGAAGTTGTAATATTTGGATTTAGCACTCGGTAAATTAAGGAAGAAAAAGGAAAAAGCGCTGGGGCTAATCAGAGCAGGGCTGGCCCTGTGCCCTGCCCCATGGCCAGTGGCCCCAGGGGGCTCAACCCAGCCTGGGGACAGGTGCTGAGTGGGGTCAGTGTCCCCGAGAGCCAGCACAGCCAAGCACGGCTGGGACCGGGAGGTGTTCCCAAGGGCTGGGCAGGGAACAGACACGTCCCCACCATGGGGATGCATGGCCTGGAGGCTCGAGGCTCAGGCACTCAGTGGGGCTGCGGGCAGCGCTGGCGGTAAACATGGCATCTCCTGCGACACCATCAAAGGGATCTGGGCCAGGAGTTTATTTTAATCCAGACCTGCTCATGGGAAATCAAATCTTGTTTCTGCAGCTGGGTGGCCGGGCAGGAGAGGGCCGTGGGAGGGGACAGTCACCTCCAACTGACAGCGGTCAGGGTGGCAGGAGGTGACAAGCGACGGGGCTCTCCCAGAGGTGTCTGTGGGCCTGAGCCTTGTCCTGCCACAGCCCTGCGGGGGCTCCTCAACCAAACCAACACGGGGACGGGGGCTCTTGCTGGGGGCCGGGGAAGGGCTGTGCGATGGGTCACCCCGCGGGTGCCCAGGGCAGGGATAGCTCTGCAGGGCTCAGCTTAACCCCTCCGAAATGTGAGCCCACACTGTGGGACTGAGCCGAGAGTTTGGGAGGGCTCCATCCCCACTGTGTGCCCTAAGCAAAGGAGTCCCCTCCTTTGGGGACCCCAGGGTGGGGGTCTGGCAGAGCTTGCAGAAGCGCTGGGACAGGTGGGGGAGAGGTGATGGTCAGGCAGCAGCAGCAGCGGCACGGGAAGGCCTTCGGCACGCAGCCGCGCACCGGGAGCCCATTTCCCCACAACAGGGGCTGTTATCAGCAGTAAATACCCAGAGCGGTCCCAGGGGGGACCTCCAGCCCTTCCCCTCCACCTACCCCACCGGCTCTCCCGCTCCGGCCCACGTCAATGCCGCTGCGAAGGTGTCGGAACAATCGCCTGACAAAGAGCTATTTTTAGGGGCCGGGGCTCAGAGCGAGGATACGGCCTGGCCGCTCACAATGGGGGGAAGGGGGCCGGGCTTCCCCCGTGACCACTCGGCAGCAGAAGGACCTGTCAGATTTCCTCGATGACCCAGGCCCGTACAATACAAGGAAAGTGCGAGAGTGAGATACCCCCGCCAAGACGAGCTGCTCCTTTACCTAATGGGAGTGACCCGGGGTGAGGGGCTGTGAGATTCGGGCCAGCGGCCTCCCAGCGGGGAGACTCCCACAGCGGGAGGGGAGTGGGGTGAAGCGCGGCCATGCTCAGCTTTCCACAAGGCTGGGGCAGCCGGGACTGCTCCTGACGCCTTGTGCCACGTGCCCGGGTGCCAAGGGGCACAGGGGGCTCCGGAGGGTGCAGGCACAGCTCAACACAAACCCCTCTGTCCTCCGGGCTGGCCCATGGCCCTGAGCAGGCTGCAGCACTTGGCCAGAGCCTGGCTGTGGTGGCAGGGCTGTGACCAGCCTGGGTGTCCCTGTCCCCAGCCAGCCCCGCTCAAAGGTGCTGGGAGCCAGGGCACATCCCTGCCCCGCCTGGGGGCTTGCTGGGTTCCGCAGAAAGGCCGGGCTGTGCCCTGAAGCATTTCCTCCTCCCTGGGGTCTCCCCCAGCTCAGCCTGCAGCAGAGGGGTGTGCGGACTATGTGCTTTAGGGGTGCAGCTCACCCCCTGGGCTGTGCAACACGAATTTGGGGCAAAAAGACCGTGAAAGGCAGCAGCGAGCAAAGGTCACCGGTGACCTGGCAGGGATCAGGGCTCAGCCCAGCCCCGCTGACACAGCGGGGGAACAGCCCCGTCCCCAGCCCTCCCTCGCCCCCGCGGCCGCACGGCCCGGGCTTCCCGCAGCGCCCCCGGGGTCCGGCCGCCCCCGCCGCGGAACACGGCCGGGCTCACCGGGACGGGCCGCAGTTGCCATCTGGCGGCGACCCCGCGCACAGCCCCGCGGAGCGGCGGTGCCGGCGGCCCCTCGGGAGCCCCGCGGAGGGTCCCGGTCCCGGTCCCGGTCCCGGTCCCGGTCCCGGGCGGCCGCCGCGCACGGCCAGGCCTCCCGCCAGGGCCCGCGGGGTCAGGGCAGCCGGTGCGGGCGGGCCACGCTGGGCTACCTGCCCCGCCGCCTCGCCTGACGGAGCGGCCCGAGCTGCCCGCGCCGGGGCACGGCCCGGGGACACGGAGTGGGGACAGGGCGCAAGGCCGGAGTCCCCCCAGGCCACCCCGCGCCGCCGCCATCGCCGCCGCCCGCCCCACCACGGACTACAGCTCCCATAAGCCCCCGCAGCGCACCGCCCTCTCCGCCGCGCATGCGCGTCTCGCCCCCGCGGCACGTCGCGCGCCAGCAAGCGGCGGGGATTCCGGTTCCGGCGCGCCTCGCTCTGGTCCCTGCGGCTGGCGGCCGAGCCTTGTGCCTCCGCCATATTGTCTGTGTGCGGCCGGCGGGCGGGCGGCGAGTGGGCGGCCGCGGCAGGTACCGGCGGGCCGCGGCGGCTCCGGCGCCCTTCCCGGGGCCACCCGGCGGGGACGGGCGGAGGGGGCGACGGGGAGGAGGCGCCACCGTGTCTCCCGCGCCCCTTCCCCGCCGCGGCCACGGTGCGGGCTGAGGGGCCGGGGCTGCCCCTCAGGAGAGCTGGGCCTCGGCGGGGGCTGGGCCGGCGCCGCTGAGGGGAAATAGGCGGCGGCGGGACGGAGCGGCCGGGCCCGGCGCGGGGGACAGGGCCCGCCGCCCTCTGCTCCTGGAGCAGCCTCGGTGCCTCCGGGGGGGGCGGCAGGGCCGGGCGGGGCGCGGGGGGGCAGTTCGGCCGCTCTCAGCCCGGCCTGGGACCAGCTGTGGGGCCGCCCGCTGGCCCCGGGCACGCAGGACGGGCCGGGTACCCACCCCGCTCCGAGTGCGCACGTTTGGGCGGTGTAGGTGGGATTTAAAAGTCTTTCTTTTTTCCCACCCTGTCCCAAAAAAGCAGGGGGCAAGGAGAGGTCTGTTGCTTCTCGCCACCATCCCCAGCTGCGCAGGGCCTCTGTTCTGGGCCTTTCTGGGCGGAGAGGAAGGTGCTTTTCACAGGTTTCCCCACCAGTCGCTCTCCTTTTCTGAAGGCCTCGGTGGTCAGTCTCACCCCTGCTGTACTTTAGTTAATTGTGCCTTGGGGCAACGGGCTGTGTGGCTCTTGGTGAAATATGTTTTGTAAAGGAAAAGGCAGATAAGATTATGAAACACTGTGCGTGTTCCTTGTCAGATTACTTTATTCTTCCTTACTAAGGGCTTTAGATACAACCAATGAAGTTTGGATTATGAACACTCAGTCATCGGTATATTTCCTGCTGACAGCAGCGGTTGATCTGTCCAGAGACTCACGAGGGCATGTTTTTCACTTCTGCAAGATAAACTGATGGATCCTGAGCCTGTGGTGTTCAGTGTTTTGGTTTTTGGCCCCCATCAGAGGTCTGCAGTGGTGTGGGGTCAGACCTGCCACTGGGTTGGGCTCTTGGAGAGCTGCTCCTGCGCTGAGCGTTAATGCCAGGCTGTGAAACTGCGTGCTGCCTTGTGTCTCTGGAGGTGGCTGTGCTGTGTGCCCCATGGGCGCTCACTTGGCTTGTGCGAGCCCTGTCCCCAGCGTGTTCTGAAAATGGCTTGAGGGGAGCAGCTCATTCTGCGTCCGAGGGTCAGCACCTGTCAGAGGTGACTGGGGCAATGTTGTCTTTTGAGAGAGAAGCACACAAAGGCAGCAGCATCTCTGCTTGGGGGCAGGTGGTGGTTAAGTTTGCTCTTTGGACATTCTTTCCTTTCAAAAACATAGTATTTGCTTAGAATATTCAGTCTCAAGGAGAATTGGTGTTCACGCTGTGTTGCCAGTCAAGCTAGGTGTTGGATTCGGGTGTAGCGCAGGTAGGTGCAGAGAAGTCACTTGTCCTGCGCATTGTTCATGTCGGTGTGATGTAGAAAAGGGTGAAGCTTGTGCCAGGAGATGGGAGACTGAGCTTGGGAAGACTTTAGGCAGGATTTGGGGAAGATATGAAGCTTGATCAGCTTCTTAATTAGTCCTAAAACTAGGACTAAGGTAATATTCCAGTTCTTACAGCATGATGCCGTGCCTGGGTAAAACACACCAACAGTGGTGCATCCTCTGTGGAGACACACACTGCGTCTGTCACTGGAAAAAGAAAACTGGAGCTGGATGAGTGTCTGCTTTCCGCCCTCAGGAGATCTGCCTGTGTCTCACGGGTGCAGGTCTGGCTCTTCAGGTGCCTCCTGGCAGAAAAGGGGTTATTGGAAAGATCCAGACCTTTGCCCGGGTAGGAAGTGTGTCGATCTTTGGTAGGCACTGATCCCTTTCTTCTTGGCGATGGAAACATTTCCTTTTTTTCACCTTTCTCTGTTACTTGATAATGTAATTTCTGTTATTTATGCATTGTTAGTGAAACCTCACGGTCTTCTAGTGCCCAGCGTGGGCAGTAGCAGAGTGTTCGGTGTCCATATCCTGCGGCTCAGACTGGTGAGCTCACAGAGTCAGCTGCTGCCCACAAGGAATTGAAACGAGGTTGAGGAAGGTGAGATTGACCATGGAGCGAGGAAGGTGACAGCGTCTCAGCCTCAGCTGTGGCAAAACAGGGCAAAGGGATGAAGCTGCATAGCTGATAATGTGCTGTGGGGCGGTTAAGGCACAGAGCATGGAAAAATGTTCTAAGAAAGTTGGATGCTGGACGAGAAAGTGGAGACTTCTGAGTGGGAGGCTCGGAACAGCTTTGCTGGGTTTGGTGAGGCATGTGGGTTCATGGATCAGGGAGAAACCAATTCTGTTGGGAATACAGCTCTTTGGAAGAGGGGCAAAAAAACTGGTAGTGGGCTCTAGTAAATGTGGAGGAATTGTGGAATGTTTCGTGCTGTTAAGGGGAGTTTAATTTTGTGCACAGGCAGTTAATGGTACTCGGTTACTTGAGAAAAGCTGATGAAACATGAGAATGAAGATGCAAACCCGTGAGTGGGGATTATGGGGAAAGACTTGGTAAAATGCTGTTACCTGAAGGTGAGACATGAAAAGACTCCAGTGTTGGAGGTTTGGGACATTTTCAAGTATTACCGGTTGGGCACCTGGGCATGAAATGGGTTTGAGGCAGGAATCTTGAGAATGCTGGGTTGTAGAGCTGTAGAGAGAGACTGTGTTTCTACTGTGATAAAAGGGACAGGGATGTAACTTTTCCCAGTTGTGTTAAATGGCGGATGTCCTTATGCCTTCCACTTGAATTCTTTTTCTGCATTTTCTCCTTACAGAACTAATTTTCTCTTTTTGTCTTTCCTCATGTCCTCTGAGAAATAAGGGAATGGAAGACAGAAGCAAATGGGTGACGTTGTGGTGGGGTGATTAATTTCATGTCACATTTCTGAAGAGGCAGGGATTTCTTTCTGGGTTACCAGACCTGTCACATCCACCATTCCTGCATTGTTGAATTGCTTTCATTGAGGTATCTGTTTTATAAACTATCTGGGTGAGATTGATGCCATCTTAGATTTTATTGTCCCATATGGGTCTTGAGAGAATAAACTCGACAAATTTTAAGATCAGGAAGGGCTAATGTGGTGTTGACTGTGAACATTATCTGGTTTTGATTGAAAGACAACTCTCAGATAATTTTTCTGGTCTTGAATATCCCCTTCAAGGGCCTTCAAGAGTTTATCTTCCTGGAATCTACAGCACCTGAGGAAAGGAGTTTTCCTTTGGACCTAGAAAAAATGCTTTGGAGAGGAGACTGCAGCTTTCTGAACTGGCATTAGCGCTGTTGCTGAAAGCAGAGTGGATTTTGTAGCTGTTTTTTGGTCCCCATTTGCCATCAAGGTGCCAAACCTGTCTGTCGGTGGGAAAGATTGATGAGAAATGGGGCTGTTGATGTGGTGGTCGTAGGATCAGTGTTCACAGACATCTCCTGTTGGGCAGGCGTCAGCAGCAACGTGAGCCCCACACGAGCCTCACCTGCTCCTTTGTTCAGGCTGTTCTGGACAGTTTTATTCAAACAAATGATTTTATTCTCCATTTCATGCTGTTGCTTTGGGAAGCTGAAGAGCAGAAGGGAGACCTTGGAGTTCTTTGCGGACTCAAGACAACACCACCACAGACTCATATTTGGTAGACTATGATTTCCATTTTACTTTTCCACAGAGTTTATTTCTGAGAGTTAGGCTATGCCCTCCTTATGACCAATTTCTAATTTTTAAGGAATATTACCATTTGCAGGGAGGTGTTTTCTAAAGCTGTCCAGCTGCTTCATCTAATGGCTGGATTATATCATTGCAATTTCCTTGAGTGATGAATAAAATCTGTACCAGATGGTAGTGGAGAATAATTTTGGGCCAAGGTGGAATTTGGCTGCCAACTGGATGGTTGTGTCTTCGAATGTTATCAGAAGTCCTGGAAAAATGAAGATATTCTGTCTGTTTTTGCAGAGAAGTAGACCTCTGCCCTTGCAACTTCTGGAAAAGCCAAAGGGTAAAGAAGCTTTGGTGGTGGTGTGGGTTTTTTTAATTAAGCTAAGTGTAGGGAAAGCCCAGTGTGTTCTGTGGCATTAGCACAGAATTACATGCCAGAGTTTGCTTTCGCTGGGTGGGAGAGGTCTCGCCATGTTGTGACAAAGTGTCCCCAAAGTCCTGCCTGCCCAGAGGGATGGTGCTGCTCCCGTGTTCTTGCCTGAGCCCTCGGAGGAGTCTGTTTCTCAGCACATCTTTCTGCGCGTGTCCGTGAGTTGTCAGTAAATCTTTATTTTTAGTGTTCTGAAAATGGATGAGCATGGATGCGCCCAACAAATTAATTTCCAGTGTAGAAAAGCAAGAGCTCCTGCAATGTTCCTTCTCTGACAAGTTTTGTCACCGATTTCTCTCTCCGTTCCCAGTGTGCTGTTAAATTCCAGCCTTCTGCAGATTAAGCAGCACTTTGACTGAACTCCGGGAGGAAAAGGAGGCTTTTTGCTCCCTGAGAAAGTTGTGCAGCATCCAGATTCGTGGTAACTCAGCTGACAAGTTAAAAGTTTTGGTGTTTTAGAATGTATGGCATCCAGGCATATGTCAAACATATGCATCTTGCCAGGCATATCCACGTGTACTTGTCCTAAGCCGTGACTTAGTGCTGCGCAGTGGCTTTACTGAGTGATCGCAGGGTGTGAAGAAAGATGCTGTGGAGATGGACAAACGTGGCCCTGTGTGTGGCTGGGTTTGGCATGGCGAGGGTACGCTTAGCATTCGTGTCCCTGCTGGGTGACACCGATGGGGGGAGCGCTGCGGTCACCAGTCTTCAGTTCATCTCCAAAACACCGGGGTGAAATATTAAAACCTCTGTCAACACATTTCCGTCCCCTGCGATGGCTGGAGAGTTGCTCGTGTGGCTGTAGCTGTGGAAACCCAGAATTACTCCAAGATGTTTCTTCCAGTTTAACTTAACCTGTCAACTGTTTTCTCCATGGCCAGACACAAGCAGCTGTTTAAAAGAAACCTGGAAAGTAATTCTGGTGGAAAAATGTAGTTAGAGTACATTATGCTGTTTCAAAAAGATAGCAAGAGAAAAGTTTTGTCTCAAGCCTAACCTTTTTTTTTTAACTCATTAGATTTTAAAATCTGCTTTTCTATTGATGGTGTCCATTTAGTAGGTAAATGATCTTCAGGAAAGGATGTAAAATGTCAGTTTTGTTAATTGAGGCTTGTTTCTATTTTAGTTATAAAATCATAGGAAAATATAGGTTGCAAGGGACTTGTGGAGGTCATTTGCTCCACACTCGTATTGCTGCAGTTCCAGCATCGTGAAAATATGCAAATTTGATTTCTTTTGTGACACAGAACATATATTTGATGAAGTTGTTACTATTATGTCTTCTTTTAAAGGTGATCTGGGTTCTGGTTGACATTGGCTGCCAGTAGGCCGTACTGTAGGATTTAAGCGTGTCTTGATGTTTTGATTTCAGTGGTGTCTCTCCAGCACTAGATGTTCTCCAAACACTGGAGGAGCGAGTGCTCCTTCCCTGGGAGGCTGATGGGCAAGGGATGGATGGGCTATGTGAAAGAAACCGTAATCAATTTTATCCAATAATTGTAATACTTCCTGTCACTAACAAAGCACATGATGCACCATGATTTCAGAGGCTGGGATTGAACCATTTACTATGAAAGGTGATGTCTCGCTTGTAGTCGTGGATAAAAGAAAGGAGTAACCTTTTGATTCCGGACGACTCACTGTTATTTCGCTCTTCTCAGCTGACAGAGGGCTCTCCTTTTTCCAAAACGAGCTGGCTACTCTGGCTTTGCCTGGTCACAGGCTTGGTCTGATAATGAGCTTACATGGGGAAAATAGAAGAAGGAGGAAAGTCTCTAGACCTGTTTGCCAATCTGTGCGTGTTGCTCTCTCTGCAAGGCTGCCTGGGATGCTCCATCTGGAGCTGATAAACTGACGGCAGTATTTTCTTGGCTCTTTGAGCTTGGCTTGGTGCAATTCAGAGCCTGTCCTAACTCCTTTGGGACTGCTCTCTGCTCACTGAAGTTCAGGTGCCTTGTCAGTAAGGATGGTGTTTATGTTGTGTTGAACACAGGTCACTGGGTTCCCGGGTGCATTATTTATACTCCAGACCTTCTCCACAAAGGTCACGGTTTGGCCAGTGCTTGCAGGTCCTGGGGACACTGCTCTGCTGGGAAGTTCTTGGCTTCCAGCTCACTGGGAGTCTGTGAATGCCACGTCACGCGGGTGCAGCTTCTGGGGTTTAAGGTTCTGAGGGAGTAACTGTGCTTGAGAGAAGCTCGGTTCCAGAAACACTTCCATTTAAAAGGAGAAACAACAAAAAAAATCCATTATTTCAGTTATTCTTGACTTAAAAAAAAAAAACAAAAAACAAAAAAAAAACCCACAAAAAACCCAACAAACAAGAGGTGAATTTTACTAGAGACTGAGCAGGTGTGTTTCTCAGAAACAAATTTGCAGATTTCTTAGCTCTGTTTTGGGCTGTAGGTGGATACACCTGGAAGGACAGGGTGTAGGGAATCCATATGAATTGTGTGGAGGTGCTGGGAGTGCAGATACTGCAAAAGAAATCGGGTCCTCCATGGGGGCGGGGGCTGCTACTGGGATTAGAGTGTATTAGAAGGATGATAAAATCCCTTTTAAAAAGAAGGGGGTTTGTAACAGTGTTTTAAATTAAAATGTTTTAAAAATCAAATTAAAAGTAAACATTGAGAGGCTTTTTACCATCTTATTGATCTTTAGGCACAAAAAGTCTGGCCTGCCAAGCTGCTCGGACAATAGGCTACTGTTAAAATAATTCAAACTCTTAAGAACTGTCCTCTTTTAATTAATAGACCTTCCAATTAAAACATTCCTATATGATGGCAGCACAATTGGTTTTGTCTTTTTACTGAGGCTCTCACGCACTCCTGCAGAGTAATTATCAGCAGTACATGCAGTGCTGTATTGGGCTGTTCTTGTGAGATTTTTTTTTTTTTTTTTTTGTACTCAGGATGAGCAGGGTCCTGTGGGATGCTCTTGATAAGGATGCTGTGTAAGAGAGCAGCTAATTATAAGTTTGCTAATACTGCAGCGGCGTTTTTAAGGGCAGGCCTGTGTGGGAAAGCCAAGCGCTGATCCTCCCGCGTGGTGCTCGTTGGATACAGCTCCGCAGGTCGGTGATGTCCCAGGGGCTGTCACCACAGAGCTGCAACACAAGAGCCGTTTTCTGTCCTTGCCTGGGCACTGAACAGCGTGTGTCAGATGGTAACTGGAAGCTTTGTTTTCCTTTCTCTCTGCCCTCTGCTACATCGCCTAAAAAACTCGTGGTTATGTTTCCTAGTTGAGCACTTCTCTGCTAGAGCAATTAAAATTTTCAGAGATTTTTGGAGTGTTTTTTGGAGATGTTCAAGACTACACTGAACATGACAACCTGATCTAAGTAGATCTGCTTTGACTGGATTACTTTCAAGAGTCTCTCCTGATATAAATTATTCTATGATTCTGTCATTAAGGCAGGAGTTAAGAAATGATATGTTCTGTTTGGATTCTGCAGAAATTGAATTCATCTTTTATAACAAGTTCAGGACATATATCTAGGTGTAGTTGTTGCTCATACTGTAGATTTTCTACCTTAAAACTGCAAACTAAACTGATTCTTGCATGGCCACACCTGTCCCTGTTAGTTGTCTCTATTTGTGTCGGTCCCTTCTGTCGAGGAGCTTGGATCCACTGTGAAATTGTCCCTCTCTAGGGGCAGTGAAAGCAAAATATCTACAAATTCCTTAGCAGTTTTGAGCAGAGAGAGTGAGAAGCTTCCAGGCAGGATAGGTTTGGATGGGTATGTAACTTTGCTTTAAAACTAAATTATCTGTGCAGACTCTCTCCTCTTCCTGTATAAAAAACAGTAGACAATAACACCCACCTTTGTAAATAGGCATTGTATGCCGTTCTTAGAAGGTGCTGTCGATGATTTCCTGAAAAAGCCTTTCTCTGAGCAGTCTCTTACAAGATACAGCTTGTGCTAGGCTGGAGCTACGTAACAAAAAATATCCACTGTGAAATTTGATCTATCTTTAGATAATGTGATTGATTTTTCTTTTTTTTTTTTTTCTGTGCTGAAGCTGGTCTTGCTAAGCTGGATGAGGAGCTGTCACATGTTCTTTATTGATACAGAGTTGTGCTTAAAAATTAAAATTGCTAAGTCATCTTAGATGTATATGGGTTGTTAATGCCTACACAAGGAGTATTGGGCAGAGGAAATCAGCCAGAAGTACATGGAATGAGGAAAAACAAAAACATGGTGATTAAACTGAAATCCAATAAATTTCACTGTGCTAAAAAGTGTTCTAGTAAACTTGCACGTTCTGTTAATGCCTGAATACATTTTTGAATATACATCTAATTTCTGAGTGTCTGAGTCATGCCACAGAGATGATTCGAGGTCTTAGATGATTGCCGCCTCATCTTCTGAAAGTGGCTTTTGTGAGAGAACTAACATTTGTTCCACAAGTAGATCTTTTTAATTTTTTTTTCAGTAACACTTCATATTCTCCCATTAGCTGAACACCTGGCTGACGTGCCCCGTGCCTGCCTCCCTCCCTGGCTGAGGCCTCGGTCACGCCTCTCCTGTGGACTTTGGAGCAGAACCATGGCCCTTTGTAACCTGCCTGCCTGGAGCCTCCTCACACCCTCTGTGTGTCAATAGGTCAAAAATAACCCACGTGGCCAAGGTGGGACCCCCTGAGGAGGCTCAGTCCACACCAGCAAGAGACCTGGCACACGTTTCTGTGCCTGAACGCAGCCTTGGCTGCTGGTGGAGCTGTGTGACTTGGTGAAGGACACTGGATCCCTGTACTTCAGGTTCTCCGCTGCCTTTGCAGCCGGTGGTTCTGTGGGGTCTTTGCTGCAGGCTGAAGCGCTGCAGACCTCCAGGAAACAACAGGACAGTGCCCATAGGGCAGATTTTGCTTCTAGAAGTTTGTTCTGGTGTGACATACCCTGATAGCCTAAGCTAACTGCTCTGAGCAGATTTCTAGGTCTTTCTGATTAATGCGGCTATTACTTCCTCCTGCAGTCCAGCAGTTGCCTGTTTTCTGTGAAGGGATAAGATCAACATAGCAAATAAATAGGTTATGTTCATTTAGGTTACAGCATTGCCCACTGGTTGAGCGCCTTTGTACAACCGGGGCTGTGTAGTCTCTGCTGAATGCTACCCACCAGACAATACCCTTTCATGCTCCAGTACAGCTTCCTTCCTTGTAAGTTGTTTTGAAAGCCGACAAAGAGATTCTTGTATTGAAATGTTTAGAAGTGTGTCAGCTTCACTCATGGTGAAAGATTGGAGGGGTGCAAAGGCATGACTTTTATTCTAAGCAGTACAATACTTTGGTATAAAATTGTAATCTTAAATACTCAGAAATTAGAGTATTTGTCTTTGACCTACAGTAACTTTCTTTTGAGTTATTTTAACTAGTCTCAATACTGGTGAAACTTAACGGATTTGCTAAAATCACGTTGTAAGGAGAAAAAAGTGGTTGTGCTTACTAAATCCTTTGGACACACAGAATGCAAAGAAACATAATTGGAGTGTTGCAGCAGAATCTTTCGTGTTTGGATCAAGCCTTATAATCCAGCACAGACGCCACTGTCTTTTGGACAGTTGGATTTTATGTCCTGACTATAGAAAGTCGTGACTGAAACTGGTGCCTCTCCCTCTCAGCAGCTTTTAATGATTAACTTAAATATTTTTTTTTTATAGTATCTTGAGGTTTTAACCTCTGGTTTGTTTTCTCTCTGCAGGTGGAATAATCTGAAGCCTTTATCCTCTGTGCAGCTTTGCCGTTCGGGTAGCCTCTGATTTCAGACGTCTCATCATTTCCGCCTGCCAACCTGTCTGATATGTCGGGACCCGTGCCGAGCAGGGCCAGAGTTTACACGGATGTGAACACACACAGACCCCGGGAGTACTGGGACTACGAGTCGCACGTTGTTGAATGGGGGTGAGTCTGGGCTGCTTGGGATCAAGCCCTGCAGCATCGTGCATGGGGCGAGTTGCGTTAGGCTTTTTCATGCTCCTTGGCAGATTTCTGATGTGCATGGCAAGTGTTAGGATCACAATTCTTCTTTGGAAAAAGGTTTCTTGTCAAAATTTCAAATCCCCAGCAGTGCAGGAACATTTTTAGCAGCTTCCTTAAGAGTTTAGTTCGAAGAAGTTTTGCCAGGTAGTCAGGAAACGTCCCCTTTCAGAGGGAAGACAATATTTTTTTTCTGAAGCAATCTAAACGGCCCTGGATGCAGGGCTGAAAAGAAGTGAAAAGGCATTTGATGTTGCTTCTGACTTGGATGAGTGAAGAGACTCAGCAGACTTAAATAGGTACGTGCTATTTTGTGACTTGTTGCTCAGCTCTCTGCGAGTGACTGGAAAAGACATCTGCTCCTTTTTGAAGAAAGGAGATGTCTAAATTGAGCTCATGACTAAACTGTCCAAGAATCATAGAGCAGTAATGCCAGATCTGCGTTCCTGCTTTTGTATAGCAGGGCCTAGACTAAGTACTGCCCTCAGCTTTGTTGCAGCTCCTGGTTTCTGGAATGTACACAACAAAAGTGGAATGTACTGAGCAAAAGTGGTTTTCTGTGCCCAGTCTGTTTTTAAATAGACTATCATTTAAATATTTGGCCTGACTGGCTTTTTTGATTTTTAACAGCATTATACAATTTAAAATGTAGCTTTTAAACATAGATGGACCAGTGGAAGGTATAGCTTGAGTTGCTGAAATGCCTAGTTGGGCTTATGTTATCTACTACAGGAGAACTAAGCCCTGGATTGAATCTAACTTGAGCAAGAAGAAGCTCCCTGTTTTTCTCCTAATTCTTACTCATTGCATTCAGGAGGTGTAAGACACTAGTTAATCCACCTTGTCTTGTCAGTGAGTTAGTGTTGAGCAGTTTGTAAATTGTGATGGAAATGTCTGAGCTCTTTGGAACTCTTAACGTTTTATCTCCACAGAAATCAAGATGACTACCAGCTAGTTCGAAAATTAGGCCGAGGCAAATACAGTGAAGTATTTGAAGCCATCAACATTACAAATAATGAAAAAGTAGTTGTTAAAATTCTCAAGGTGAGCTGGGGAGCTAATGAGATTGTTGTCCTTTAAAGCCACTGATTAGATTTAGGGACTGCTAACCTTAAGATTTTCATTTATGCTCTGTGTGTTCCATTGCATGTGTAGTATCCTTCCAGACTGAGTAAAGGTCTGACTGCTGGTTATTCCACAGCTTTGGTTGGTGAAATACCTTCATTTAGTGGCCCTCAGGTAGCTCGTGGACTTCCCATAGTTATAGACTTACCACATGCCAGTTAAGAAGTTTTGGACTATGATCATGTTCAGAGGCTTTGAAAACAAATGCCATCTTGTGACTGTTTGAACTGGACTTGCAAAGGTTCTGATGTACTTTGCCATCTGACAATCACCTGCTTTGGTCCCCTGGGTGTTAGGGTGTCTGTCAGCCTCACGTCACTGCAGTGCTTTGTCTCACACTTTGGCTTTTTATTCTTCAGCCTGTTAAAAAGAAGAAAATCAAGCGTGAAATCAAGATCTTGGAGAACTTGCGAGGCGGTCCCAATATAATCACTCTTGCAGATATAGTAAAAGATCCCGTGGTGAGTATGGAAGGAACTTAAAGGGTACATGGGGGTTATGAGTGAAGTTGCAGTGTTCGACTTCAGCTCTGATCTGGCTTCTTGTTTTCCCCTGCTCTTAAATCTACTTCTGAATTGTTTAATCAGATCAGCTCTTAATCTGATTAAATTCTTTCAGAGGCCCCTCCCCACCCAGGTCCCCTCAGCCTCTCACACTAAGAATGAGATTCCAGTGAACTGAGACACGTTAATTTGTTCTACAAACGGTGCTGCCAGGCCTGCAGGCTTTGGCCCTGCTCTGTCTGAGGAGAATCACAGCATGGCTGAGGCAGAGGGGCTTCCAGCAGTTCTAGGAGAAAAAGTGGTTTAATTTGTTATCCTAAATGAAAACCTGTTATCTTAACGTGGCTGAACGCTTTCTCTCTGTTTCAGTCTCGGACACCTGCCTTGGTTTTCGAACATGTAAACAACACAGACTTTAAGGTACAGTGTGGGATGTGAACTTATAATGTTTTCCATTTGAAAGCCACTGGTAATATTTTTCTGGGGAAAGGCAGGTTATTAAATTGTTTCCTTCCAACATAGTAGCTGTCTTTAAAGGTAAATGTGCTTGGAACAGAAGTTTGTAGTTATTCCTTTAGTATCATTTTGCCACAGAAGTTACAAGATGAGAATTCAGATTCCAGATGATATTCTAACCTTTGGAGCAAAGTAATCTGTTATCTGGTGGACCACCAGTGCCTGTCTCTTTGAAACACTTCACTTTTATGTTCAGTGTGTAACTATTTATCGGAACCACATAAATGTGGACAGCTCTTTCTGTGGCTTTCCATACTTCTAGGTAAAGGGATTTAAGTGTTTCTTTGTCCCCTTCCCTACTGACCTGCCTTAGGACAAGAATGGCTGTGCAATGCCATCTTGTAACTTAGGAAATATTTACTGTTCTTCAAACGGGTTTGCAGAACCATGGCAGCAGAGAGCAGGCCTCAGTTCCTCTGGGTTAGAAGGGATGTGATCTCTTTCTTGGGTGTTGATCACTGATACAATGTGTTTGTGTCCCACAGCAATTATACCAGACATTAACAGATTATGATATTCGATTCTACATGTATGAGATTTTGAAGGTAAGTTGGTGTTTTGCTGTTTTATCAGTTTATTTCTAGGATTTGCGCTCAGCTAATCCTATAGAGATGGTTATCATGCCACTAAAGGTGGTGCAGAGAAGAGAACAGAAAGCCTGTGGAAAAATCGCGTAGAAAAATATATATTAAGCCAGTACCAACTGTTCAGCTTTGTTTCTGCAACAAATTCTAGTCCTTTTTTTGAGGATAGCAGAGCCTTTGAATACACTAATACAACTTAAGATTGTAAATCAAAAGTTCATGTAGCCTCTGAAAACAGAAAATTGGAAGTTGCTGCTGGCTGGTTTTGTGCCCTGATGTAATGTGAGTCAAATATACTTGTCCATTCTTCTGAAACAATTTCTCTCCTCGGGAGTCTGGAGAAAGAGAGACTTGTTTGATCACTAGTGCTTGGTAACTCTGCTCTTAGGGACTCTGAAAATTTTTATGAGGAAGTACATGAGGTGAAGTCAAGACACTTCTGTTGCTGGAACGTCCCTTTGAGAGGGGTTCTAGAGGTGTTTTCTGTGGTCCGTGAGTCTGGTCCAGAACTGGAAAGTCTGGCTGGCTGGTTAGACTTGGTATATGTGGAAGTACTTCTGAATATGGTTGAACTTGACAGATTCTTGTGACTCCAGCATCTGTTTCTTTGTGTGTCACCTACAGGCTCTAGATTACTGCCATAGCATGGGAATCATGCACAGAGATGTCAAACCTCACAATGTCATGATTGACCACGAGCACAGAAAGGTAATAGCGTGGGGCGTAAGGAGAGGTATCTTGGTGATATGGGTGTGGGGAGAATATCTAAACAGATAGTCTGATCAACTTCAAATTAATTGCAAATAGAATTGTAAATGAAATTTCAAACTAAACTCACCTGGAGTGTGGTTCAGCCAGTGGAGAGCTGGAACATCCCTTGAGCCTTTTTTCTTTGTTTTCTACCATTTCTAGCTTAGACTAATAGACTGGGGTTTGGCTGAATTCTATCACCCCGGCCAAGAGTACAATGTCAGAGTGGCTTCCAGATACTTCAAAGGACCTGAACTCCTTGTAGATTATCAGGTAAGAATTACCAGGTCTTATCACTGACCTCTATATGGAAGGTCTGTGCCATTTCAAGGTAGCAAACCAGAAATTCAGACATCTAGAGACCTGAAGCTAAAGACAGTCCATTCTAAAATGTATAATGGAAAGCGGTGGCTATAAAGCCACTGAATTAAAGAAACTAATGTGTAGTCTCAGGACCTGAGGAAGCACCGCAGAACTTTTTTTTTTTTTTAGCAAGCCTGCTTTGCAGTAAGGTAGAGGAATGAAACATGCCCATGTGGGAATAGCTAGAACCACATGAACTTCTAAACGAAGCTATAAAAACATCCTCGTATCTGACGGGAAGTGCTGTGGGCTGGAAAGGGCTGTGTTACCGGTGACTCCAGATCGTGCTGGTTCTGAATGAAGATGCTTCCTCACCTGCCTGTGTACCTTGTGCAGTCCACTCTTGTCGCTCGGGATACTTCCCATCTCGACATGTTTGTCAGTGGTTCGTAACATTGAATTCTGCAGGGAAAACAGAGTCTGTAATATCTTTATGGGCAAGGATGGAAATAGGATACCTGCTGTTCTGCTGATTGCTGTATTCCAGTTTGAGTAACTGGAACATTGAGCTGAACAGAGATGTCATGATGGAGATGCAGGAAGATATTTTCAGCCTGTTCCCAGCATAATGTGGCCATGTTTGTATTGCTGGAGGGAGGGGGGAGCCTCTTAGTATTGGGAGTCTCTTCTGCCTAATTCATTAGAAACTGAGTTGTCCTTCTGGTTTTGTACAGATGTATGATTACAGTCTGGACATGTGGAGCTTGGGTTGCATGTTGGCTAGTATGATATTCCGAAAGGAGCCATTTTTCCATGGCCATGACAACTATGATCAGGTGAGAGCTCATCTTGTACAATCTTTGTTCTCTATGCACAATGAGGGTTTCCTACCTAAGCTTCTGTTGAGGGATCTGAAGAAGAATTTAAACATTTCTCTAATGGCTGCTTTGCTCTGTTTGAAGCCACACTCCTTTTCTCGAGTGTGCAATTGTATCTCGCCAATTAAACCGAAATAGATTTATAGTGCTTTGTATTTGTGAGCTCCTCAGTAGACATCTGGAAAAAGCTCTAACAATAGTTCTATTAAAGCTGGTGTGTTCTGGTACACGGGTGACTTTTCCTGAGGTGATGTTATGTGGAAAGCCTCTTCCACCATCCACCCTCCCTCCACTCTACATAGAAACTGAATTTGGTACAGTTTTACATGCATTCTGAAATCTTTTATGCATTGTCTTTAGGCCAAAATTTTTATATGTAAACCTTTAACATGCATCTGAACTAACATGCAGACAGTTAAGGACAGTGACCTGTTCTCAAACCTTCATTCTGGAGCCCTCCGGGCTGGCACTTCACCCTTCACATGCAAGTCACAGAGTTTCTGCTTTTTTGACCAGTTATTCTTGCCTTCCCACTCTGTTCATTTTGAGTATTGTCTTGTTACAAAGGGAGTTAGCATTGCAAGATCTGAATTTTTAGTAATGTGGGGAATCCTGGCTGCCTGGGGTTAGCAGGTACCAGCTGTGAGCGGAGGCACATTGGTGATGTCCCTGATTGTATGTGGCTGAACCACGAGGTGACCCTGTGGCTGTTGGTTCACGCTCCCAAGGGAATGTGCTGCTGTATCTTCATGCGAGCTCTGGCGTTATTGTACCCTCACCACTTTGACTTGTTTCTCTGTTTGTTCCCAGCTGGTGAGGATAGCCAAGGTGCTGGGGACAGAAGATCTGTACGACTACATCGACAAATACAACATTGAACTGGATCCACGTTTCAATGACATCTTGGGCAGGTGAGCCAAGGTCCAGAGTAGCTCATGACAGCTGCTGCTTTGTCAGCAGACTGTGAAGTACACAGAAACTTATGGGAGAATCCGAGCCAGGATTCTTGAGAGCAGTAACTTTGTACCTTTGATCCCTTTTACCAGTGCTTCCCTGGTCCTTTGTCTGAAAATGGACTTGAGGAAAGGTTTTAAATGTAATCTAGGCAATAAATGAACTGCTGGAGCATAGAGCGTGAAGGGCAAATGCTCCCTCCAGTATCCTGGGGAAAAAAGAGTGTTTCTCAGAATTACAGTGCAGAAAATCAGTTGCTGCTTAAGGTGGCATTTACATATTTTTTTCCCTCATAGAGTTGTTTTGTGTGGCACATACCAAAACCACAAGGAACTAATGTTGAGGGCATAAGAGAAGAGCAGAAGCTGCGATTTTTAGGCCTGTAAATCAATTTTGAGCTTGAGCCCTGCAGGTGTGCGGGGCCGTGGTGGCTGTGGAGACATGCTGTAGTGCTGCTGCCTGCTCGGTATGGCAGTGGCCCCTCTTGGAGACAGACATCTGGCGCAGTTCTTGCTCTTGAAAAAAGGGAATTTTGGCACTTATGTCCTCTGCCTAGCCTGATTTGGGTATCTTTTTTCTGCAGACACTCCCGTAAGCGATGGGAGCGCTTTGTTCACAGTGAGAACCAACATCTGGTGAGTCCAGAAGCTCTGGATTTCTTAGACAAGCTGTTGCGATATGATCACCAGTCACGACTCACGGCAAGAGAAGCCATGGAACACCCCTACTTCTGTAAGTATCAGCTGCTGTCCAAAGAATTCCTCCTGTGCCACTGGGAAACCTCTGTTCCTGGAGGCTGTGCAGGCAGGAGCTGAGAACGGCAATGTAATGAGCTGCTCTTTGCCAGTAATTGCGCTGGAGCTGAGGCTGCTTGTCTCTGTGGAGGAAACAAAGTGTTACCTGCCGGAGTCAGGCCAGTGAATCAGCAGCACTGTGATAAAGACACTTTGGTGCTAAAACCTCTGCTAATTTCAGCAGCTGCAAACCGGGTAACTCTGGTTTGTTGAGAAACAGACCCTTTAACTCCTTTTCTTACTAAATGTGTACCTCAGCAATTGGTATATTCAGGTCTTGGTTTTGCAAACAAAAATGTAGCTTTCACTAGTAAATGTTTTTAAACACTTGCTATTTTTCACAAATATTGATAGTTACGTTTTTGAAACAGCTGTAACAATGCAAAATATGACTATTTGCTTGGTTTTTTTCTTTTTCTTGCTGCTGAATGGACTTAAGTAATTACCAAACTGTACTGATCTGCGTTATGCCTGTTGCAAATGTTCCAGTGAAATGTTTTGCAAGTCTGAGCATTAGTAAAGCTGAAAGCTGTGAGCATTGGACAAACAGCTGAATTAACTTGTGTCCACAGAGATACAGGTTGTACTAAATTCTGCGCGAGGAAGGGCAAGATTTGAAATTCCCTGGTATGATGCAGTAGGATGGGGGGGCATGAGGGGGTTATCTCTGGTCGGGTGGCAGCGTCATTTACCTGCAGCTGAAAATAAAAAGTTAGCGAGTAACTCGGATGCATCTCACAGAACAACAGAACAACAAGCTCCAGTGACACTCATTACAACTCGCAGGCTGCTGCGGGGTGTGTACAGAGACATGACGGGATTGGAACTGGTGATCATCTTTCTGCTTGCGACTCACGTCTTCTGGGTTTGGCTTTACACAGTTATGCAGTTGCTGAGCATAGACAGGAGATCAACTTCACCTCCGTTTCCTTCAGCTTTTCCTGTCAAGCAGGACTCCAAAGCACGTTGTTTAGGTGACTTTTCACTGATGACATTACCTTGGTGCCTTCTGGGGTGCTTCCCACTGGAGTTGGTGGAAAATTTTGTGTTCCGGTAGCTGATGGTTGATATTATTTGACATGGGCAGCTTGGCAGAACCGGCTGAGCACAGGGATCATGGGCGGTCAGCACATCAGCCGCTGTCTGGCAACGTGGTGTCTAAGGCTCATGTGCTCTTCCTAGATCCCATTGTGAAAGACCAGGCTCGGATGGGCTCGTCCAACATGCCGGGCGGCAGCACTCCTGTCAGCAGTGCCAGCATGATGTCAGGTCAGTTCTGCTCCCCGCTCTCCTTGGCGCGCGGCATTTTAAAGCGTTGACACGTGCTGTGAGGATCCAGGAGGGTGAGTTCTGCAGGTGGGGCGGTAGGTCATCTCCTGGGACCGATGACAAGGGCAAGAAGGGCTACGACAAAGTGGGTGGGAGAGTGTGATAACGAAGGCCTCGCTGCAGCCTGACCTGCTTTTCTGGTCCTGTTTTTAAAAAGTGCTTTGCAGTTGGATTTTTCGGCAGCAGTTGAAGGATGATGATCCTGCCACACATCTGCCTGTTGGTGACACTTGTACCTGTGCAAATCTGCACTGTTTTCAGAGGCTGCAGAGAACAGTAGCAGGTCTCCAATCTCACTTTATTTTGGCAGCTCCGAAAACGTAACAAAGCGGCAGCAATCTGACCCTCAAAGAGACTGCTGAGCTGTCCCGGGCAGCGATGCAGTGGTTTTGCTCTAATCCCTGCTCACCTGTCTCTCTTCCAGGGATTTCTTCAGTGCCAACACCTTCACCCCTCGGACCTCTCGCCGGCTCCCCCGTCATTTCTGCCACCACCACGCTGGGGATGCCAGTGCCGGCGGCCGCGGGCGCTCAGCAGTGACGGGCTCTGTCTGCGCTGAGTCAGGTGGGGAAGAGGTTTCCCCTCCGCCCCCGCGGGACGCAGCTCGTGCCCGGCCAGGGAAGGGAGGGGACGAACGCTTTGGAGGCACCGTGTCTGAACTGTTGCTTGTGGATTTATAGTAGTTCAGTCATTATATACAAAATTATTATAGGCTGATTTTTCTTTTTTTACTTGAACTTTTCGTAACTCAGGGGATTCCCTGAAAATACCTACAGATGGAATATTTCTCGGACAGTTTTCCACCCTACCCCCCCCTACCCCCAATCCCCCCCCCAAAAAAAGAGTACTCTTCATTTAAGAACAAAGATGAATCAACAGCATTTCCAAGCTATTGCATCCTGCTGGAAATCTCTTCTCTTCATGTTCCCACCATTCCTCCTCCACGAGCCCACACCTTGGGGCACTGTGCTGTTCTCCAGAGGCCACCAACCCAAGTCTTCATCAGGCAGGGGAGGGAGATTCTTGTCATCCCACCCGCTTGAACCCCATGTCCTGCCTCGGACTCAGCCGGGGGACACTGAGGAGACAATTCCAGTGTGGAGAGGTGGTAGAAGCTTAAAAGAAGTGCAGATAATGTCTGAAACGCTAATTGGATTGAATCATGTCTCCTTAGGAGCCAAGCAGAATGCCAACTCACCCCCTTGCATGTAATTTTAGTCTTAAAAGATGAAGTTACTGATCCGATGGGAGTCCTTGCCAGCTCCTGAGAACAGTGCTTCTCAAGAGAAAGCTGTACTCTGAGCAGCCCCTTTCTCTGGAGGGTTCTTCCTGCCATGGCTTGGCTTGGATCTCGGGAATTAGTTTGTTATTGGGTACATTGGGTTTTTTTTAAAATTGTTTATATAGTTTTCAAGCTGGTGGCTACTTAAAGCTGGAAAAATCAGACTGCGCCAAGTCCGATCTCACATCTTCACCCACCATCCCCTCCCTCACGTGCCATGTGGTGAGAAATACCAGTTACCTCACAGTCTTGTAAATATGCACTGAGAGGAAGGAGCGAGCAGACGTTAACTTAAACTGAACTGGTAGATCAGTAATTGTGGACAAATATTATCATTGACAACGGAGAAGCACCCTTGTTATAGCCCTGCGACCCCTTGCTGTGTATATATACTTTGTCCTTCATATGTGAAAGATCCAGTGTTGGAATTCTTTGGTGTAAATAAACATTTGGTTTTATTTATCGAGGTTAGATTTCAGTTCCCTGTGTGGAGGCTCCCTGGGGCAGCAGGACGCTGTGCTGGCTGCCGGCTCCAGCCTTTTCTCACATACCCGACACGGTGAGCAGTGCAGAGAAGCCTCACACATCTCACAAGCCCAAGTCTCTCCTGGGAGAAGGATGTTTTGCCACAAAAACTGAACACCCTCCTTTTGTCTCAGCCCTGATGGCTGAGGAGTGGAGATGCTGAACCAATTCTTAGGTTTTTGTGCGTGTTGCCATTGCCTGGATTCCAGTGACTTGTTTTCAGTCACGCTCTGCTGGGGCGGCTATGAGCACAAGGGCTCCTGTCCCTGTCGGTGACCTCCCATCCCAAAGCCATCGCAGCAACTGCTCTTGTGCGTTGTGTGTTCTGTTCCTCAGTGGGTGCTGGAGCTGTGACCTGGGGCTCCTGTGTGTCCCCTGAGTGTCCCCCCCTCCCTCTTCTTTGGGGAGTAACTTCATGTTACTTCAGTTAATTTTGCATGGCAGGTTGGAGTGTGGGCTGGGTTAAACTGAAGAGAAACAGGGCAGGAGAACATGAAACACGGTGCCTTCCTGCAAGGATCATGGGCATGAGATGAGGTGTTTCACCTGCACCCGGGTAGTTTTCTCCTCCATAACTTCATCCAGGGGAAATATATTGTATTTCATCTTTTATATCCTAGAATGATGTGAAGATTGGACCACGTTGATTGTTACCTTGATGTGCTGTAATGTAAAAACACTCAGCATGACAAAAATACAGCTCGTGGTCATTTGCGCTGGGTTGTGAGCTACATGGGACGTTTAACCTCATTTTTCTCTGGTATTTCGAGCGAGGGAGGTTTGCAAACTGCAGTGCTTGCTGCTCCCGGTGCGTGTCAGCCCTTGCACAAGGCAGCATGAAAGCCTGAGCGCAGAGAGACCTTTCAGGGTGTGACATGCCCCAGTGCAAACCATGAGGTGCAAATTCTCAGTGCAGCTGCTGCTCTGGGCCGTGAAATAGACCCTGGCTTGTCTCTTTATGGGTGTTTTTTAATGGGGGTGGCAGCGGCGCTGCTGGACGTGTTGTCTGCCCCTGGCTGCGCCGGGAAGCAGCTGTGCTCTGGCGGTTTGGGTTTTTTTAAATAAAAACCTGCAAATAAACGTCCCGGCGCTGTGACCCTGCGCGGGGGGCGAGCACGTGCGGCGCGCTCCCGTCTGCGCATGCGCGCCCGCGCCGCCCCCCCCCCCCCCCCCGCTGCCCACGTGATCCGCCTCCCGGAGCTGCGCCTGCGCATCGGGGCGCCGTGACGTACTGCCCGCGCGCCCGCGGCGGAAGGGCGGGGGCAACGGGTGGGGGCGGAACAGGACCGGCGGCGCGGGGAGCGCGGACCCCCAGCCTGGTCCGGCCCGGTTTCCGGCTCGGAATGCGCCGCAGCGCCTGGGAACATGGCCCGGCGGAGCCCGCCGCGCAACGGTGTCGGCGGCCACGGTACGGGCTGGGCCGGGCCTGGCGGGCGAGCGGGCGGGGGGCGCCGGGTCCTCTGAGGCAGCTGGGGGCTGGAGCGCCCCCTGCGGGCACGGCGGCGCCCCCTAGCGGCGGGGCTGCGCTCGGAGTCGTGCTCGGAGCCGCCCGGCGGGGACCGGCCCGGGGCATCCCGGAGACCCGAACCCTCCGTTCGGGCCCAACCTCCCCGCGGCTGTGGAACCCCCTCGGGCCCTCCCGGCCTCCCCCACCAGGCCGCACGGAGCAGCCGCGGCTGCGCTTTGGCCGCTGCCCGGCTCGAGGCCCTTGAGCTCTGCGGGCTTCACTTCTCCCGGCCGCCCATCGCGGCGGTAACCGGGGCGGCTCTGCCGCAGCCCCGGGGCTGGCCCGGCCTTGCTGCCTTCGGGTGCTCGGCAGCGAGAGCCCTTCCGGGCGCTGGAGGGGATACAGACCCTCTGGCCGGTGCGGTGGCCCTTCCATGGCGGGACCCTTGGTGTTAGGTGCAGTGAGGCCCCACGCTCTGAGATCCTGTTTCTCCTTCAAAGTCCAACTTCCCCTGCGAGTTGAGGTTTTGTGGGCGCACAAAAAAGCCTTTGAAATACCATTTTTTGTATTACTTGCAGCTACTGTCTGCTGTACATTTGAACAGGATAAATATTTGGGTATTTACCAGTAAATCTCAGAAGAGGAGCCAGCAAGACCTGCTCCTTCCTTCGTGCTACTCCTGAAGTTCTTTGCATGTGAACAGGAGTTTTCTCTCCTTCCCAGAGCTCCTGGAGGTGCCAGCAGGTGTCTGTGTGTTGCAGGGGTTGGAACAGAGCTGGTTTCTGCTCCTGTGCACACACGTCTACTCGCACAAGGGGCAGGAAGGGAAATAAAAGGAAGTTGTGGTTACTGGGTGAGCGTTTGGTGTAACATCACCAGGAACTCTGTGTTTGGAGGGGAGTTGGAGGTTTGTCCTAGGCTGTTCCATCTTGTTTTCATCCCCAAAGTGTTTTTAAAGGGTACTTTGAGAAGGGATGGCATCCACCTCTTGGCCTACTCGGTGTCGTGTGTCTGAGCAGCTGCCATCCCATTTCAGCGCCTCAAAAAGCGGCACTTCCAGCCCGGCATCACACAGCGTCCCGGGAGCAGGGAGGGGACACCAGAGGTGCCACGTGGGCAGGGGACTCGTTCCCTGAGCCACTGCCAGGAGGGTGGGGCCTTGAGGCTGTTTCTCCATCCAGATCCTTTTAATTCCTTCCACCCCAAATCCTATTTGGATACATCCCTTATCAAACAAATCCTGTTTGGATTCCAGGGGTAGTTGGATTTGTTGGAAAAGCCTTTAGCTAAAGGCAGTGTTTGCGGCCTCATCCCGCACTCCAGCCCCGCAGCTGCTCCGCAAAGTCTCCATAGTGGAAACTCCTCTGGTGTGGGGTATTGGGTGCTGCTCAGCTGCCTCTCTCCTTCCTTGTGTGAGGCAGTGGTGACAAATACCACGATGCAGTGTGAAATAGTGTCCCTTGGCAGCTCCCCAGAAAGCGTTCCGGTCTCCTGTAAGTGCATTTAACCCGTCTGAAACCAGAGCACCGCGTGCTCTGTGTGTTATTCCCTTCCCCACCTGCCCTGGGATTCAGGCGCTCCACAAAACAGTGATATTTGTTCAATACTGTGACCTGTGCGTGTACTAACAGCTGGCAAGTTTGTGTTTGTTGGGAGAGAAGTCGATATGCTTGTGATTTGTTAACTCCGGTGTAATTATGTCCTTTCTTGTGGCTGTTGCCGTCAGTGGAAATGCTCAAACTTCTCCCTGGGACAGCTGCGTCCCAGAGCCGCTCTCAGCTTGGGAGCTGGTGGGAACAGCGAGTCCTGCTCAGATGAGACACTTGACACCTGAGCTTGCGGCTGCGTCAGAGAGTAAACCAGTTGCAGGATGAGGGCTCTGCACAGTGCTGCCGGAGCCTGAGCTGGGAGTGGGAACCGAGGGTTGGGACCCGCTCGGGCAGTGCTGGGGCTCCCCGGGGCCGCAGGACCAGCAGGGAGCAGGAGGGAAGCGCTGGGGATGCCCCACGAGCCATGGGGCACCCCGGATGCCAAGCCTGTGGGGATGGGGACAGGCAGCTGGCAGGTGACCCACCGGGGCGGTCCCTGCTCTGTCCTGGCTGGTGTGCTCTGTCTGTCCTGTGTCAACTCCCTCCTGTGCGTGTGGCATCACTGTGACTGGTTTTTTCCCCCCTCCCCAATCTGAGTTGCTGCCCTCCGTGTGCTGGCCTTGCCTATCAGCATGTCTCTTGGTGATTTTCACACAGACTTTGATTCTAAGAAGAAAAGAAAAGTGGCGGAAATTTATCAGGCTCTGAACAGCGACCCCATTGACGTGGCCGCGCTCCGGCGGATGGCAATCAGCGAGGGAGGGCTCCTGACAGATGAGATTCGCTGCAAAGTGTGGCCGAAGCTGCTGAGTGTCAACACGGACGACCTGCCCCCTCCTCCAGGTACAGACCCACCTGGATTCGGGTGCTGTGACCAAGGGCTCCATGATCTCTGCGCGCCAGAGGGAGGGTCGCTGAGGTCGCAGTGTGCGCTCTCTGACCCGCCTGTTCCCCCCCTGCACTGCTGTGCTTCCCCTGAAGCTCGTGTGCGACAGGGACTCGCACTGCAGCATGAATGCCGTAGCTTCATGCATGGTGTTGCACATAAATGCCAGATTTGGAAATGTGCAACTTCCTAAACTTTTGCTTGTCTGAAACACTTCCGAGGTGCCTCCTCCAGGCACAGGTGAAGCAGTTTGTGGCATGAAACACGTGGTGTTTGGTCAGAGCAAAAGCAGAAAATGACCTTCCTGCTGAGGTACCTGCGTGGGTTTTAAGCCTCAGTAATGCAGGAGCTCCAAGTCTTGTAGATGTTACAGTCACTGTCACCAGGACAGACGTTGTTGTTCCATTCAGCAGTGTGTGGCCCCTGTCCATCGGGAGCTGGGTGGTGTTAAGTGGCCAGAGCTGCTGGAAGCTCTGTGTGCCAGCAAATTATTTTATTTTCTGTTTGAATGATCTTAGCTACCTGTGGTGGGGTTTTCTTATGAATTATTTCTATTTAATAAGCCATTCTTTGCAGGCTCCACAGCCTAATGTCCCTTGCTGCTGCTGAGTACCCTTTGAATTCCGCGTGAAAACTATAGCGCAAAGATGTTTCCAGGAACACTGGGAGTGGTGTCAGTTTAAGCATTTTAATGTTTGTTTAAAGAAATAACAGTCTCATTTCCTTGTGCTAACATGCCTTGAGCGTCAGCAAAAGTGAGGGGACAGGGGCTGGTGTGTGACGCAGAGAAAGGGTCCGTTTGCTGGGGCGGTGTCTGTGCTGCAGCCACCTCCTCGTCCCTGCTTCAGGGTTTCTCCCAGCTCTGCCCGGTGCCTTTGCACTCTCGCTGTGAATCACCTTCCCCTTTCTCTCGGCAGGAAAGGAGCTGCGCGAGGACAATAAAGATTACCAGCAAGTGCTCCTGGACGTGCGGCGATCCCTGCGCCGCTTCCCGCCAGGTGAGAGGGGACTGAGGGGGTTGTCCTCCCGCTCTGCACCGTGGGGCGAGTCCTGGCTCACACCTTGCCCGGGTTTGCAGTGGGTAACACTCATTGTTCTGGACTTCTAGAAAACCTTTTCCTTGTGAGCTCACAGCCACTTCGTCATGCAGTGGAGCTGTTCTGCCATTATCAGTTTCCTCCAGCCGTGCTACAGGTTTTTGCTGTGGTTATTCTCCCCCTTCCCTGCTGAGCCCCTCTGCCAGTAGCCTGGGACTGTCCACGAGTTTTAGTGCAGAGAGACCCGGATCCTGTGTGTCCCTCGCCTGTTGTGACCAGGGTGAGATTAGGGCAGATGGAGGCTTGAGAAATGTACCATTTGCTTCCGATTATTTTAGACCATGCTCTAGCTCAGGGGTGTGGCTAGCAGGTTCGTCACTGGCTACAACAAATTCTGGTGTAAAACAGGTGTCAAAATCAGGTTCATGCACCAAATTTAAGTGAATTCTGAACCTTTAGGAGCAAACTGGTTTTGCAGTTGTTTAGTTCTGATGGGTGGCTGGTGCCTTGTTGTGCTATTTATAAAACATTTAATCCAGCAGCTGTTTAACTCCAGCCAGAATCTGCTTCCCTCTTCTGCTGCGTTTATTTTGCGTAACAGTTGATTGACTCTCTTCCGAGCGCAGATAGCATGTACAACCCTCATTCCTGAAGGGTCTGCCTCTACGGATTTTTTTGCCCTTGAATGGCAGCCTCCTGCCTATTTTTAGACACATCAGTGAAGCGGGGGAAAAGGAGAGTTTTGTCATTGCAGCATCTCCTCTGGGATGTTCTGCTTGGCCTTTGGGCATTTTCTTCGCTGACAAGGACTGCCAGAACCTGGCTGCAGCTGCATGGGGCAGGAACAATGTTTTTCCTGTGACATCCTGTCCCTAAACACATGTTGTTAGCAGGGGACCAATACCGAGTTGTGGCAATGGAGGCCTCGCAATCTGATGCAGTTGGCACGGTTTCTGTGAAAATGAGTCCTGTCTAATATTTTCTGGAGCCCCTGGGAAATTAAAAATGCTGGAAATGTCCTTAGCAGTGCTGGATGTGCAGCGCAGTTCACTCTTTGCCGCACTGTACAAACATCAGCAAACACTCTTCCCGTCCTCCACAGCGACTTCCTCGCAGGTGGGGCCAATGCAGCTCCAAGTATTAACCAACCTTAACAACTGGCCGCTTCCCCTGGGCCGTCAAGAGTTTTGAGGGGCAGGATTTAGGGCTTGGGATATTTTTTCTCTGCTGGTTTTACCTCCCTCCCCTTTGCACCACATCCGTTGGGGTCAGGGATGGTAAATGCACAGGTCCCCTCCTCGCACACCGCAGCCGCACTCGCTCCTGTGGGAGGAGCTGATGGGTGACACAGCCTGTACCACTGTCACCTGTCCCCACAGGGATGCCGGATGACCAGAGGGAAGGGCTGCAGGAGGAGCTCATCGATATCATACTCCACATCCTCAAGCGCAACCCCCAGCTGCACTACTACCAGGGCTACCATGACATCGTGGTCACCTTCCTGCTGGTGGTGGGTGACAGACTGGCCACGGCACTGGTGGAAAAGCTCTCCACGCATCATCTCAGGTACCTGGCGGGCTGGGCTGGAGGAGAGGAGCCGCCTGTCTGTCCCCAGGCTGTGGGGACACCAGTGCTGGTGGGGGTGACCAGGGAGGCAGAGCCGCAGGTCACAGCTGCCTGTCGTGTCCCTGCCCAGAGGAGGCAGTGTGACCACGCGATGGCACATGGCTTTACAGGGAGCTGTGCTCTGAGGAAGGATTAATTGAAGGCTGACAATTAATTTGTAATACCTCTTGAACGTGAAAAAGCCAACACGTGTGTGCTATTCATAGTTCTCTGGGCATCTCTGCTGGCAGGGCCTCCAGCCCTTGGGGCCTCCCGCTCACCTTATGTAGCCCTGGGCAGTTTGGCATATTGCGGGGGGTCTGTACAGCTGGTGTCCTGAGCCCCCACATCAAGTGTCTCTCCTGTTTGTGTGCTGAAATGAGAACAGCCCCTCAGCGGGGGGCTGGTTTGGAGGGATTCTCCCTCCTCTCCCAGGCAGGGAGTTAGATTTTGGGTGCTGCAAAGGCTTTATGGTTCACTCGTGTGCTGCAGGGAAATAAGACGTATCAGCTGACACCAGCGCTTGTCTGGGGCTGGGGCCACCCTGCCAGCAAAGCTCTTTATTGCAAGGATGTTTATTTATCTTCTGGCTGCCTCCCTGGAGGGAGAGCTCACTGACGTGGTTGCTTGACGGAGCTTCTTTTGAATCTTTCCTCAGGGATTTCATGGACCCAACGATGGACAATACCAAGCACATTTTAAATTACCTGATGCCCATCATAGACCAGGTGAACCCTGAGGTGCACGATTTCATGCAGAGGTACGCAGACGTTCCCTCGGAGCCTCCCCGCTCTGCCCTGCCAGTCTTGTGTCACTGTTCATGGGGCCATTGGCACCAGCATGTCCCCAGCGCCACAGTGGCTTCCTCAGAGTGAGTCAACAGCCGATGGTGACAGTCCAAAGCCATGTGGCACTCTGCTTCTGAGCAGACCCAGACCTGTGCTGCCCGTCTTGAGGGGTTTTCCATGGTGCCATCGTCACCCTGGTGCTCTGCAGTCCGTTCTGGAAAGGCTGGGTCTTTGTGGATGGTGTCACACACAGGTGCCACAACCACTTCCTGTGCCCAGTTTTTAGTAGTCTGTTGGTCGTTCTGGGGATAGTTCCTGGGTTGTGCAGCCTGGGCAGGTTAACGCAGCAGCAGGAAGGGAAGTGGGAGGGTTCAGGCCAGGGTCCTTTCTGCGCAAGTGTCTCTGTTGCCTTGTGTGGCTGGGATGTCTCTGGGTACCCAGCTTGGTTACAGACTCCCAGAAGTGAGTGAGCCTTTAGGCTGGGAGGGAATCTGAACAGCTCACTGTGCTGCAGGACTGCAGGTGTCCAGCGTGCCAGCCGGTTACGGGGCTACTTCACACATTCAGGTTCTGCTGCAGGGACCATTTGGACCTTTACCGTGGACCCCGCTGGCCGTGAGATGAGTGGTACTTTGCCCTGGGCTTCAGTGCTGCTTCCCTGCTGCTGGCAGTGGCTGCTCTAACTGCCCTTTCTCTCTGCGCAGCGCGGAGGTGGGAACCATCTTTGCTCTCAGCTGGCTCATCACCTGGTTTGGGCACGTTCTGTCCGACTTCAGGCACGTCGTGCGATTATATGACTTCTTCCTGGCTTGCCATCCCCTGATGCCCATTTATTTTGCTGCCGTGGTAGGTACTGGCCAGTGACAAGGGGATTAACCAAACCGTCACACGGTACTGGTGGTTGGGGGCTGCAGGGTGGGACTGACCGTGCTTTCGCATGCTGGTCCTACTGCTGGGCACTTGTGCAGGTGCTGGGGAGCCTGGCTGGCTGGGGAGCTCCCCGCGCTGTGTATCCATCTCCCTTTCTCCTGAGGGGGCTCCAAACAAACCCCTGTTTGAGGGCAAGTTGTGGAGTCAGGCCCTGCTGAGGTTCTGCTCACGTCTCGGACCTGCCAGCAGCAGCCTTGGCTCAGAAGACGGGTGGAACTACCCAGGAAGGGGCTTTCCATGGCCTCAGAGTCTTGGGCAGGGTTTGGCTTTTCTCTTCTGCTCCAGTGCAGTGTCCCCCTTTGGGGAAGGGCAGGTCTTCCAGCTGGAAGCAAAGTGTCTTTCTCTTCTGGCTCTGAAGCGAGTGACAAGGAGTCTTCCCCACGTCCCCGGCTCTCCTCAGTGCTCTTGCTCCTCTCTGCAGATCGTGCTGTACCGCGAGCAGGAAGTTCTGGACTGCGAGTGCGACATGGCCTCTGTCCACCACCTCCTGTCCCAAATCCCGCAGGACCTTCCGTACGAGACTCTGATCAGCAGAGCTGGGGACCTTTTTGTCCAGTTTCCCCCGTCCGAACTGGCCCGGGAGGCAGCTCAGCAGCAGGCGGAACGGTGAGTGCGGGGCAATCCACCTGGTCCCTATGTTCTTGCAAAGATCTTCCTCCCTGGCAGGAGGGTGGTCCCAGCTGTGGGCGCTCCTTCACCCATTTCTTCTCTTGCAGAACTGCGGCTTCCACTTTTAAGGACTTTGAGTTGGCATCAGTGCAGCAGAGACCAGACACTGTGTTGAGGCAGCGCTTCAGGGAGCGGCTCCAAGGGGAGGAGCGGACAAAATCCATCTTGACAAAGCCAAGGACCAACCGCTTTGTCAAGCTGGCAGTGATGGGGCTGACGGTGGCACTGGGGGCGGCCGCCCTGGCCGTGGTGAAGAGCGCACTGGAGTGGGCCCCCAAGTTCGAGCTGCAGATTTTCCCCTGAAGCTAGAGGAAGGGCCATCCCTGTCACCACGGCCTTCCCTGGCACGAAGGGCTGATGTTTGCTGAAAGGACGTGTCCAGAAACAACCTGTCTGAAGATTATTTTTTATTCTTGCTGCGTCCTGTGACGCTTTGGGCCTTTGTGACAGAGACTGATGGGAAGTGGCCCAGCAGGATTGTTCCCTGCACTGGCACTCACAGTGTTGTCTCCTCCCAGTGCTGGGGTGAGCAGACAGGCGCTGCCGCTGTCTCGTGAGGAACAGGAGTATGGACGAGTCGAGCTCTCCAGGCGAGCACAGGTGACCGTGCGAGCGGAGAGCCGTGCGTGGGCTCTGCCGAAATGATCCCGTGTTCTCTGTTGGGGTAATTAGTGTGAGCGAGGGCAGATCCTCTGTCTCTGCATCACTCCCCGCACACCTGCCTTGGCATTCAGCTCCGCCGGTGCTCCCACCCTTCCACAAGCATGTAACACTCCCTGGCTCCTTTGCTTCCTCACCTTTGCAGTCTGCCCTGGTCACAGAAGGGCAGGGGACAGGAGCAGCCCTGGGGGAGCAGAGCTCTGGGGCACTGGGCTCCATCCTGGGCAGCAGCATGGTCATAGGTCAGCATGGTGAGAGACAAGTGTTGCTCGCCCTGCCCGAGGTACGTGCTGTCATGTGCCAGATTGTGTCACCACAAGAGTTAGTGACACCGTGAACACCCGTTGCAGACTTTTTTTATGGCTCTGGAAACGGGCTCGAATGTGGGGAAAGGCTTTTTCTGCCTTGCAAAACACTTTGCACAGGACAGAAGTCGTTGCACTTGGAAGTCTGTCTTAATCTCCACCACAAGTTGATCAAACTTCAGTGTCACCCCTCGGAATAATGCAAGTGAAGGAGTTTCCCAGAAAGGCCCCCCCACCCCCAGTGTAGCTCCTGTTTCCCCACCAGTGACAGTCCCAACGCTTCCTCCCCCCCAAGCTAAGCAGCAAATCCTTCTGGACAACTCAGTGTCCCACTGAGACAAAGCCAATAGACACTCGATGCCTCTACCTCTCCCCAAGCTGCTAAACCTCCCGCAAGTGCCCTTACCCATCCCCTACAGCCCCCCCAGCTCCCCCCCTTGCTGTGTTGTGCCCAAAGCCGCCTGTGCCATGCCCAGGGGCTGCACACCTGAAAACTGGGTGTTAGCTGAAGAGTTACAGATTTCTGGATAGAGAAAAAAACTCGTGCCCTGCAGAGCTCAGCACCCTCCTGTCCCAAACCCCTGACTGTTGGTTCATAACAATTTCTGGGTAAATTCTGGGCTGCCCTGTGGGCCCTCGGGTTCCAGCTGGGCTGGCTGTGGGGTGCAGGCAGTTGTCATGCCGGACCTGTGTTTCGGTTCATCTCTGAGCAGAGCAGTTCCCTCTGCAGGCTGAGAGCTGGAGCGGGTGGATCTGCGTTTGCAGAGGCAGGGCGGTGTGAGCCGGGGGCTGCTTGGGGGTCTCCTCGCCCAGTGTGACCCATGGCAGAGCCTGTTTCTGGCCTCCCGCCCGCCCAGGTTGCTGCAGCATGGAGTGCTGGGTGACTTTGCACTTTAAAACTCATGGTGCAGGAGAGTTTCTGGTGACCCAGGGGTGCTGCTGGGGGACCCTGGACCCCACTGCCCCAAAGGAGGGGATGGCTGGAGCCCCCCTGGGGAAGCTGCTGCGCTCTCCCCGCTCTCTGGCCATGATGCACTTTAGTTCCTGCGTTGTCCCCAAGGAGAGGAAGGGCCTGGGAGGAGACGGTCATTTGGGTGCTTCAGTTCCTCTGCACAAAGACTTGTACGTACCCATGTAAATGCAGATTTGTACAAATACTATAGCTGTAAAATAAACACTTACTAAATGCGTTTCCTTCCCTGCCCTGTGCTGGCAGGGCCGTGGTGTGGGGCCTGGGGTGCCAGAGCTGCTCTTGTGGCACCCAGGGCCTGGCGCTGGCATGTCCCCTGCAGTCACCAACCTGTGTGGCCTCTGCCCAGCAGCCCCGTGGGAAGAGCAGCTGGAATGGAGCCAAACGGTGCTTCCCAGCCTGGTTACTGTTCTCCTTCCATCTGCCTTTGGGTCAGTGCCAGGTCTTGCACATGCTGTGGCTCTCCAGGGTGTCCCCCCCCCTCCACAGTGTCCCCCACCAGCGGGGCTGGAAATAGCCCAACCCCCTTTTGCACCCTAGGCCAGGTGCCTGGCTACGGGAGGAAATCCTGGGCACAGCCGGGGCACGGTGCCCGGCATTGGGGACACGGCCATCACCTCTTCCCGCATGCCACCTCCAGCAGTGAGGCACGCTCTGCTGAGCCAGGGTGACACAGCAGCCACTGTCCCTGGGCTGGGAATGGGCTTCGCTCAGTGACACAAGGCAGCCGCCGTGGTTACCAGATCATCCTGGGGCTGGTTTTAGTTCCCTGGGGCTGCTTCTCTGTGAGCAACTTACTCAGTAGTGCTCGCAGCCCTTAGGGAGCAACATGCAGGCAGAGGCCTAGGGCTGCAGGGCCTTGGAGCCTTCCTCTTCCTCGGCTGCTCACCAGCACCTCCCGGCACTTACCTGTGCAGCTCTTCCTCCCCATCCTCAGGAAGCAGCTGCCTGCATTGCCCATGCTGGAGAGCACAGGGTGCCTGTATCGGGAGCTGGACTCAGCCATGGTGGAGCCACATGTGGTGCAGCAAGAGCAGCCTCTGTCCCACGGTTCCATCAGGACATACAGCCAGAGCTGGTGGGGCCAGCACATGGGGCTGGGGGTGTGGGGGCTTTGGCCTCACTGGCTCAGGGCTGTCCTGGGGCTCCTCCAGCCTCTTCCTCCCACCCCGGTCCCCGGCCAAGGGGACAGCTGCCTGCAGCACCCAGCAGGATGGGCACCCTGTGCCCAAACCTGGCCAGTGTCACTGGATCTGGCCCAGGGTCACTGGAGGAGCTGCTGATGCCACCAGCTCAGCCATGGCATGGTCGTGCTCTGGTCCTGCTGCTGCAAGAGATGGCGCGGGGACATGCCAGTGTGTGCCAGGCTGCCAGGAGACGATGGCAATGGCAGCAGGACCGCCAGCCTACCCGCCCCCTGCAGCCATAGCACCCGTGGGGCTGAGCCAGCTCCTGCCCCTGCCCCGGGGTGCAGGGACAGGGCACTGGATGCATCCCCACGCAGGGGACATTGCCTGTTTTGGGGACTGCCAGGAGGGACCCCAAGAGCTGCCCCTCCCTGCAGGGCTCTGTCTCGGCCACCAGGATCCAGCCGGGCCAGCGAGGCCAAGGCCACGTCCTTGGGTTGACCAGAGCATCGCTGCCCTTATCCCGTGGGGCTTCCACACGGGACGGAGGAAGGGACCCCCCTGCACCCGGGGATCTGCTCGTCCTGGGCCGGATCCAGCCCCGGCACAGCCCCCCGCGGCCCCCCCGCCGCGCCGGCAGGATCGGGCCCCACATCAGGCCACCCGCAGCCACCCAATCGCCGGCGCTGGGGAAGGAGGGGCGGGGAGGGGGGATGCGGGGCCGCTGCCTTGCGGGGACACAGGGACATGGCCACCACATTGCGGGGACAGGGCCACCGCGTCCCCCGGGCCGCCTGCCCAGGGATGGGGCGTTGCCATGGGAGCTGCCCCGCAGCCTGGAGGGGTGTGCGAGTGGGGGGATGCGGGGGAAATGTCACCCCGGTGGAGAGCGGGGGGGACCGGGACCCTTTCGATGCCGCTGAACAAAGCCCGGTGCCGGAGCGGCCTCCCCGGACACGTCCACCCCCCGGGGCCAGCCCTGTCCCCAGCACCGCCCGGGGCGCAGGGCGGGGGGGCGGCGGACCCGGGGATGCTCCGGGCTGCCTTGTTGCCGTGGCAACAGCTGCGGGGGGGGGGGGGGGGGGGGGGGAGGGGAGTGACGCAAGCGGCGCATGGCCCCCCCGGCCCCTCCTGCGGGGCCGGATTAGCGAACCGACCCCCCCCACGTCCGTTCCCGAGGGCTGAGCCGAGCCGGGGGGACCCGCCGGGGCTGCGTGCGCGCCGAGCAGCAGCCGGCACCGGCACGGAGCACACGGCACGGAGCACACACATGCACTGCACATGTGTGTGCACACACACGCCGGGCATCCCCCCCCACCGCACACAGACCGTGCACATGGGTACGGCCTGCACACACACACACACGGGGTGCACACGCAGCGGGTGCTGACACACATGCAACGAGATGCACACGCACACATGTGCGCGCACACACACACCCCAGTAGTGCTGCTCCCAGGGGACATCCAGCCCGTGCCAGGTGACAATGATGAACCCTTCCCAGGGGACAGGCGGTGAGGAAGCCCGTGGGCTGGTGTGGGAGCAGAGGTTTGAGGTGGTAGCCCATGGACCAGGGTTGGATGTTGGCCCCTGGGAACCCCACATCCCTTTAGGGACCCCACATCCCCCTGGGGACCCCCCATCCTGAGAGCAGGAGTGAGGTGGCGCAGGAGGAGCCAGAGCCGTGGACAGCGACCAACACAATTTATTCCATAGTCACAACAGTCAGAATAACCATTAACTGAGCTTCCGCAGAGCCGGCGCTGGCCACATCACACCCCCCAAGACGGGATGGGGGCCAGGGCTGCCCCTCCACTAAATCCTATTTCTCCAAGACACCAAATACAGGACCCTTCACTAACACGACACTACAAAGGTGACCCCGAGCGCTGGCACCCGTCCGCAGGCTGCACCGCGGCCCCGCCAGATCCGGGTACCCCCGGCCCACTCGGCCGCCGCCGGGGCAGCTTCTTCCTGAGAGAGGTTTGGTTTATTTTTATTATTATTTTATTATTATTATTATTCGCTTTGTCTCTAGTGATGACGGGATGTCGCACGCGCACGCACACACGCTCGCACACGCATGCCAGCCAGCACGGGGCAGCGGGGAGGTGGGGGCGCAGCAGGAGGGGGCCGCACGCTGGGGGGTCTCTAAGCACTACAACCACACGGCACAGAAAATCCACCACTGTCCACAACGGTTCTCCCCCAACAAACACACCCAGCGAGTCTCGAGGAAGGGGCAGGAGGGGAATGAGGGAGGACAGGGATGAAGCGGATGGTGTTGTGCTTGCGGCCGGGGCGGGGGGCCCTGGCTCTGGCTCTGGTTCTGGCGCTGACCCAGAACCTGCTCCTGAGGAAACATTTCGCCTGACAGTCCGTGGAGGGAGCGCCCCAGCCCATGTGTGACACAGGGGACCCCAGGCCACCCATGTGCCCTGAGCTGCAGGACTGACAGCGCACATATGTGATGCGAGACCCTCACCATGGCCTCAGGCCCTGTCGGTACTCAAGGCTTTGGCTTCCCCAGGGATGGGGACGGAGGGCAGGCGGCTGGCAGCCTCGGCACATTTCCCAAGTGCTCCCAGCCATGGCACAGGGTGGCTGCGCAACCCAAGAAGGCACCGAGGTGCTGGGTGAGATCTGTGCATGTCAGAGAGCCCTGGGGCCATGGAACCCCCCAGGAACCCCAAACCCAGCTCAAGCAGGGGAGGGGGCTTGGGGTGCTCCTGCCACGAGGCTGCCCACAGGGCGGAAAAGCAGAGCTCCGCCCGGGGTGGCAGCGAGGCAGGAGCAGGCTGCCGGCATCACGGCTGGCCCGGTGCTTATTTGGCTTTTCCACCTTGGGTGGGGTTGGGTCCGGTGGGGAACGGGCCAGGGGGGCAGGGACAGGGACACGCTCTATACAGGGAACATGTGTCTGATGCATGACACCCACCTGGCTCCGCAGGCTGGCACCGCACCGGGGCTACTGAAACACGGCGGCTAAGGCAACGCCGACACACACACACGCAGCTACCGCTACACACCGACACATCTACAACCCATGGCTGGCGACAGGGAGGTGCCTTGAGGGGACCCTGAGGCCACCCAGGACAGGGCTGGGGGACACTGAGCATCCCTGCGAAGGGCCTGGGGACACACCTCTCCCTGCACCGCAGTGCCTGTCCCCACGGCTGAGCCAAGGCCAATGGCACCTCTGGCAGCGGGGCCAGGCAGGTCACCCCCTCCAAGCCCCCTGGGGGTGCCAGGACCCGGTGGCGGGGAGACCTTCCCCTGATCACAGCCCTGTCTAGCCCTGCTGCACTGGGCAGGCACAGGGCAACCTGCAACCAGAGGAACCGGCAGCCCCAAAACGGGGACACAGAGCCCCAGGGAGTGGGTGCCCCACTGCCCCCAGCACCTCACTGCCCGGAAAGGCTCAGAGGGGCCCCCACACACCCTGAGCCCCTGGGGAATCGGGGCCATGGGGACCTCAGAGGCTGCTGCAAGCAGCAGTCCCTGCCGAGCCCAGTACAGCTCCCTGCCACAGCCACGTCCCCAGGGCTGGCAGCTCGGGGTGGCTGCGGTCCCTGCTGGTCCCCCCCACCACAGCCGTACCCCCGCACCGCCCCTGCGGCCGCTACCGCCCGGCACTGCAGCCACGTGCTCCCGGCAGCGGGAGGAGGCAGCTGGAAGCAGGAAGGAGCCAGTAGGAAAAGCAAAGAAAAACGCGGCTGGAAGAGCTGCTGCAGCAGGACCTGCCGTGCTGGGAAGCTCCTTGGCAGCGCTCTGCCAGGATGTCCCTGCTTCTGGCGGAACCAGCGGGCACGGCATGGCGCAGCGTGGAGCAGCATCATGCTGGAGCATCGCCCACACCACATGCACCCATGAGCATCCGTTGTTGCTGCTGCTCTCAGCCCCGCTTGGGTGATCGCTTAAGGCAGATTTCCCACAGCATCCCTGCCCGGCCTTGCCCTGTCACCCTGGCAGTGTCACCCACCGCGGCCACGCATGGTGAGACCCAGCTCTGCCAGCAACAGAGAGCCACCCCAGAGCAGGTCCCACATGGGCACTGGGTCCAAGGCTAAAACAGGGGCAGGCTGCTCTGGGAAGGGCTCATCCCCCAGTGCGATTCGGGGTGACTCCAGGCACGGGCTTCCCCCGTGGCATGGTGGGCGCTGCACAGCCGCCTGGTGAGAGGAACAACACAGCCTCTGCATCCACGTGCGCATCACGTGCACACAACTTTGCTCTTCCCAAAGTCAGCGGCGGGCAGCACACACTGCAGGGAAAGCGCAGGGAAGGAGCCAGTCCCGTGGGACAGCAAACCCCCAAAATCAGGGACCCCCATGAAACAGGGTGTCGGGCAGGGAGGACTCCACATGACTCTGCCAACCCCCGACGCAGCACAGCAGATGATCCCTCCCCAAGGGCTGCAACAAGGAAGAGGAGAAAATTGAAGACGCTTTAAATGCAGCCAAAAAGCACAAGGAATCAGCCATTCCCGAGGAACGGGGAGGGCAGGACGGGCACCGAGAGCTGGGGCTGACATGGGTTCTGCTGCTGCCCAGGGCAGTGGCCGGAGCAGCCACGGCCAGCAGGGGAAGGGGCCAGGTGCTGACAATGAAAACCCCATTAGATACTTGCATTTCACGGCCAAATAACCGCGGCAGCCAGCCACGTGTCCTGAGGGCCAGACAGACAGATGAGGAGTGGGTGTGTGCCAGGGGACTGGGGTGAGCAGGGAGCTCTGCCTTCCAGCGGCTTCAAGGCAAAATACCTGATTCCTGCATGTAAACAGCTGGTTTCGGGTTTTTTTGTTGTTTTTGTTTTGTTTTTTCTGGTTTTTTATGACCTGATTGTGGAAAAAAAAAAAAAAAAAGGAGCGTTACCTGCAGAGTGTGGGACTCAGTAGGTAAAGACCAAGTCTGAGATGCTGGACATGAGCCAGTCCCCCGCTATCATCTCTGTCACCTCGGGCGTGCAATAGTCCGGGAACTCGAAGTGCGAGGAGCCTCCCCGCGGGAACAGGTCGTGGTCCTTGTCGAAGACGGACCAGTCCAGGGCAGTGCAGGCGGCACCGGCAGGGGCCCGCGCGGGCAGAACCCCCAGCAGCTCTTCCTCCAGCTCCTCATCGGAGGAGCTGAAAGAGGAGGGAGGGGACCTGGCCGACATGGGAGAGGGAGACCCGCTCTCTGGGGAGCTCCCCGGCTCGGGGCAGGCGGCGGCAGGGATGGGGGGCACGGGAGGCTCCTTGGCGCCACGCTCCTCGGTGGGTGCCACGTGCCAGGCAGCAGTGCTGGGTGCCGCGAGGCTGTCCTCAGCCGGCACCTCCAGCGCGGGCTCCTGTGGGGTGTCAGGGCTGGCAGGCGGCTTGGCGGGTTGCTTGCGGCCGGCGGAGACGCGGCCCAGCACTGAGGGTTTGATCTTCACTGGGAGCCGCGGGCGGGCCGCGCCAGTGCCCACCTTGCCCTTTTTCCGGGGCCGGTACTTGTAGTCGGGGTAGTCGGCCATGTGCTTGAGGCGCAGGCGCTCGGCCTCCTTGACAAAGGGGATCTTCTCAGAGTCGTGGAGGAGCTGCCAGCGCCGGCCCAGGCGCTTGGAGATCTCGGCGTTGTGCATGTCGGGCCACTGGTCCATGATCTTGCGCCGCTCGTGCTGTGACCACACCATGAAGGCATTCATGGGCCGCTTGATGTGCCCGCTCGGTGTCTTGCACCAGGCGGGCTCGGTGTCACGGGTGGGCAGCGGGGCACAGGGCTCCCGCCGAGCCTCCGCGCCCCGGCCCCGTGTGCCGCGCTGCACCATGCCGGGTCCCAGGACCCCCCCGCCGACGCTGCCGCCTCCTCCTCCTCCTCTTCCTCCTCCTCCTCCCCGCCCGCCGCCGCCGCCGCCTCCCCGCCCGCCGCTACGCGCCGCGCCGCGCCGCCCCCATTGTGCCGAGCGGGCGGCGGCGGGGCGGGGCGCAGGGGGCCGCGCCGGGGACCGGGAGCGCACGGCGGGGGCGGCTCCGCCGGGGCGGCGGCTGCTGCGATGCTCCGGAGGGGCTCCGGGACGGCCCGGCGGTCTCCGCTTCGGGGATGCTCCACAGCGGTCCGGTCCGGGGGCGCTCCGGGACGCTCCGCGCCGGCTCGGGGATGCTCGGAGCTGTTCGGCACCGGCTCGGGGACGTTCCGCGCCGGTCTGGGGACGCTCTGGGGTGCTCCGCACCGGCCCGGGGATGTTCAGCACGGGCACGCTCCGCACCGGCCCGGTGATGCTCTGCACCGGTGCGAGGATGCTCCGGACCGCCCCGGGGAGGTTTCCCCGGTCGGGTCGGCAGATGGTCTGGTCGGGTGCGGTGCGAAGGCGCTGCGGCGGGTCGGGGGTGCGCGGGGGCGGTGCGGGCAGCCCGGGAGCCGCACGCCCCCCGGTGCCGCTCTTATAGCCGCTACCGCCCCGCCCCCGGTAAACACCGCCGTGCCGGTTCTGTCAATGGGAGGCACCGCCCCCCCCGGCCCATTGGCCGCGGGCCGGGGGGGAATATCCGGCTCCGCCAATGGGAGCCGTCCGGAGAGGGGTTGCTGGAGAGAATGGCAGGGCGGCACGCCCCGGTACCCCCGGTACCGCCGCCACGGCACCCCGGGAGCTCCCGGTGCCCTCACCAGAGCAGCACAGCATCCCCAGTAACCTTCACACGAGCGTCTCGGTACCCCGGGTGGGCGCTCTGGTACCTCCCCGTGCCCCCCCGTACCCACCCGGGGATGCTCCACTACTGCCGGTATGCACTGTGCCCCCGGTCTGAGCACCCCGGTGGCCTCGGTGCCCTCTACACCCTCACGTGGGCACCCCCTGGAGTCCCCGCACCACTCACGGCCCCCTGGCAGCAGCACCCCGAGCCGGGCGCGGCTCTGCTCACCGGGACCCAGAACATCGCCCGGGACCCAGAGCACCTCCCGGGACCCAGAGCACCCCGCGGGACTCAGAGCATCCCCCGGGACGCTGCTCATGGCCCCCGCTTCTGCCGGTCCACCGCGCTCTCGGGGTGCCCCGGTCCCCCAGACAGCCCAGGCCCGGAACAACCCCCGTGCAGTCCCGCTGGGGCTTGCAGCGCTCGGCCCCCCGCGGCGTGGGAAGTCCGATGCCACCGTGGACACGTCCCCTCCACCCGCCCCAGCGGCGTCTCCCCGGGGCTCGGCTCCCGGCGGGTCAGAGCGGAGCGGCGGCGAGCGGGGATGGGCGCTGCCGGGCAGAGAACGCGCTGCTCGCGGGGGGCCACGCCGCTTCCCCGGTGCCACGCGTGGGGCCTTGACCCCCGCAGCGCGGCACGGCCCAGCCAGGCCCCGCCCCCCCGGGCAGGCCGCGCCCCCTCCGCGGGGCCGCGGGCGGCACCAATGGCGCGGCGCCGCTGTTACCCCGGAGACCGCGGGCTGCCCGCCAGGGGCCGCGCCCATTGGCTGCCGCGGCGGCGCGCGGGCTCGCCGCAGGGCGCGCACCCATTGGCTGCACCGCCGCCGGCAGTTACTGTGGAAACAGGGGCCAGAGCCGCACCGCGGCCTGCACCGGGACCTGCGGCCTGTACCGGGCCCTGCGGCCCGCACCGGGGCCTGCCCTCCCGCCGGCCCGGCCTGAGCCCCTGAGCTGTCCCGACAACATCACACAACACCCCCCGCCGCGGCTTCCTCATCGAGCTGGGCCTTGCACGGGGCCTGGCAGAGCCGTTCACTCCCGGTGCGGCCTGCGGCGGTGCCCAGCACCGGGCACCCGCCACTCAGCTCCCGTATGACCCTGGCAGCGTGCACCTGCTCTGCCGCTCCCCTTGACCCACAGGACTTGACGCCCGGGCCCGCGGGCAGGACCGGCTGAGTGCGCGTTAGCGCGGCAAGACCCGCAGCACCGAACGCCGCGGAGCGGCCGTGCGGCGGCTGCCCCGCTGCCCGCTGGCCCCGTGCACCGCGGCCGCCATCCCCCGGGCTCCCTCCCGGCCCCTGCCGCTCCGCGAGCGGCCCGTCCCGCAGAGCTGTGCGCTCCGGCCCGGCTCCCGCCCCGGTCGATCCCAGCCCGGTGGATGCCGCCCCGGTCGGTCCCGTCCCTCTGCCCCCGGACTCCCGCCGTGCGGCGGCGGGGCGGAGCCGGCAGGGGGCGCTCCTCCGCCCCTTCCCGTGCGCGCGGGCCCCGCCCGGTCCCCGCACCCGCCCGCTGTCGCCATGGAGACCGGCCCGGGGCCGGGAGACTGGGACGCGGGGTACGGGGGGAGCCCCGGGGGACTGTGGGGTACGGGGGATCCGCGAGAGGCTCCCAGTGGGACAGAGGAGCGGGCCGGGGGTGTCCCCATAGGAGAAGCCCCCAGGGGGATGGGGTGGGCAGGAGCTCCCCGCGGGGCAGGGGGGACCGGCGAACTTGGGGTTCACCCACTCCACAGCCCGGGGGGTGTCTCTGTGCTCTTTGGACCCACAGCAGCCGGTCCATGGGGACGGACAGGGCCGTGGGCTCAGCCCCCACGTGGGGTGACACTTGTTCCTTCCAGAGCCTGCGCAGAGATGGATGCACAGGGTGCAAATGTTGGGGGACAGTCCAAGGGAACAGTAAGTCTTTTGTTCCTGTGGGGTTTCTGGCACTTACAGCACTGTGGCTGTAAATACAGTGTCTCTCAAACAGGCCTGGGACTCACTGCTGGTGACGGGCACAAAGGGGCACGTGGGAGCCCTGTGGGGTTGTGGAGGGAACTCAGATCTGAGGGTCAGATCTGGGGGTCGAGGCAGAGAGGTGTCTGCTCACAAATCTCCTCTGACTCCCAACCTGTTCTGTGCTACGCTTGTGCTGAGTTTAGGATCACAGCAAACGGCAGAAGGAAGCAGAGGAGTGGAAATCTCCAGCCCGCAAGGTGACTTTGCCACCGCACACCGTCGAGGACAAGAAGAAGAAAGGGGAGAAGAACAAGCCAGGTTGGGAGAGATTCCCTTACACACCACCCTGCTGTCTCTGCCCACCAGTGCTGCTTTCGTACTAGCCCAGCGCTTTCTGCTGGGAGATGTTCAGCAAAAGCCACAAAAAGAAAATTACCCAAGGGGAAGTGCTGAGAATAAAGGGGGAGAACTAGAAAAGGCCAGGGAGCGCTTTGTAGGTGGCTCCTGGGCTGTAACTGCAAGCGGCTTTTGCTGGGGCTGCAGGTTTGAATTCAGTCGCTCCGTTGTTCTTTTATGTTTCCCTCAGCCGCATATGACAGGAGAGAGTAGATGTGTTAAAGCTGGACTGTGAAATGAACACACACCTCTTTTTTGTTTTACCAGTTGCATTTACGCTGAGTAAAAAAAAAACCTTGGCTTTGGAGACACCATCATCCCAAGAGAAACCCACAAATTTTGCTGACAAGAAATTAGCACTTAGGAAGACTGAATTAGCTAAAGTCTTGGAAGAGATCGAAATGACCACGGTATGTGAGAGAAACATCCAGAGCTGGGATGTAGGTAGCAAATCTATACAGTTACCCTGGCGGCCTTTATGGAAGAAATTCTAGCAGTCTGACTCACGCTTGCAAAATGGCATGTGTTTATTTATTAATACACTGGAGGTGATTATGCTGCTCTGCTTAGTGCTGGTGAAATCCAACCTTGATATTGTTGGAATTAAGAGAAACCAAGAGAGATTCCAGGCTGTAGTGGTAGGAGGGATGAGATTTAGGAAGCATGACCTGTTGGAAAAGACTGTCGGTATCAGATTTTCTCAGTGTAGCAAAGAGAAGGTTGAGGTGGAGGACATGGCTGCAGATTTTTGGTAGGTGAAAGGTGGTTATAAAAGAGACGGGGATCCTGCAGCTGGCAGTGAGGAAGGTGGGCACAGGAATGAACTGTGTGGGGAAGTCAGAGCATCTTGGCTGAGGTTTATTGTGTGATGTCGGGATGGTCAGGGCCTTATTGGTGCTGTTACCCTGCAACAGGAATGTCCTGGGGATGGCAGATGACGGTAATAAAACTTGGGTCAGGTAGGACTGGTGCATTCTCAACACTTTAATCCACAAATGCCTGTAGCATCTGATCGATCTGAAGAAAAATGCCATCGAGGAGCTGAAGCAGCGTGGTGCCCGCCTGGCAGAGACCAACTGTCAGCTGACGAGGTACATCCAGCACACCGACAACAGCACTGCCAAGCAAGCCAGGATCCTGCTGCAGGAGTACGAAGCATTTCAGGTGAGGCTTTGGGGCAGACCAACAGATCCAGTTCAGCAGAACACAGAATTTCCCATGAGTTGTTAGGACTAGAGAAGGGTCAGGCACTGCCCGGTCCCCTCCTCTGCACTGCATGTGACTGGAGCGTCCCCAGTCCTGGAGGAGCTCTCTGATGCCCAAAGATCCTGCAAGATGCTCTTGTTTTGTGCCTGTGTTTGCAAGCCGCGAGAGCACCCTGGCCGTAACTGTCCCAAGCACCAGTAGTCACCCCTGTAACACCCCAAACCCGTCCCCCATAGTGTCCTTGGCTGCAGCTGGCTCCTGCAGCACCGCTCTGCTCCCCAGAGCAGCACCAGCCACAGCGATGGGTTCCTCTGTGCTGCTAATGCAAGTGCCAGCATGTGAGCTGGTCAGGGATGGAGCAGGGGGACGGTTCAGAGCTCTGTGGGATGAAGAGTGACTGGATTTCTCCCTGTGCAGAGCGTGCAGGCAATGGTGCAGACCCTCAATCAGAACCGGCTGGATACAGCAAGGGCAGAGCTCCAGGAAACAGAAAAAACATTGGAAAAGAACCTGGGAGGTGAGTTTCTCACACTGCTATGAAATGCAGTCTGTGCACCATGTTATCTTTGCTTTCCATCTTATTAGATTAAAGACACTGTGTTGATCTTATAAATGTCAAACAATTCAGTTTCTGAAAATGAATCCCATTTGCTCTATGGAATGATCTTCCCGTCAGCCTGTCAGGAGGGACTGAGCCCTGTGACAGCAGCAGACGTGCTCGGGGGGAGGGAAGTGTCCCCTCCTCGGCAGCTCTTTGCACTGTCCCCTCGGGTCAGGATCTGCTCAGGGGGATGACTTGCATTGGCCGTTCCTGCTCCCCACCAGGTGTGTAATCTCTGCAGAGAGAAGGGCTCAGGCAGACGGAGGACAGACCCCTCAGCTTAAGGGAGAAGCAAGGCTCTGGAATCCCTGGCTTGAGAGTTTCTCTTTTGACTTTCAATCAGAGCTACAGCAGCAGCTGGAGGAAGCCACAGCAAAGGTTCAGGTTCTCCAGGAGGAGCTCAGCACCCTGCGCCACTACATCAACGGGCACTATCTGGAAGAAGATGTCAAGATCGTCTTTCTGCAGCATAGCATCGAGAACCTGAAGAAGCACCAGCAGGTGCTGAGACCTCTCTGCCCCACAGTGTTCCCAGGGAGGAAGGTGAGGGCAGGGAGGAAGGAACACCATGGTTGTCTTGCCTAACGCTCCTGTTGTTTCTGTGCACTGCTTCCCACTGTCCTCAGGTGGAGATAGAAAAGACAGAAAAAATGGTGGAGGCCATGTTGGAAGAATTGCAAGAGAAGGCACAGGCGGAACAAGAGGCAATGTTGCAGAAAGTCGTGGAGGTTTGTGAACATCTCAGCAAGTGAGATCAGTTTCTGGGAGCTGGGAGACAAGGCTGGGGCTGCCACATGTTGCCCATTGGCAATAGCACGGTGCAGCCGGCGCCCCGAGTGACAGAGTATCTCTGCTGCCCTCCCGTGCCATCCTGGGGCTGCTTGTCAGGCTGGGAGGGGACGTGAGAAACGTTTCTGAGCTGCTGCTCTAGTCTCATGAGTTGAAACATTCTCAGACTTGCTCCTGAGAGTTTGCCACGTGGAGGTGAGTGCATTGTGACCCAACATTCACCCTGCTTTTACAGTCCCTGTTTTATTACATTATTTAGATAGCTGCTTCACTAATTGGCTGTCACACCGCTGTGGCAGCGCACATGTGTTTGTAATAAATTCATGAGGAAATTAAACTATATGCGGCACTACTGAGCAGGGACTGCTGTCGTTCTTCCCAAAATAGGAGGAACTCCTGTTGCCCTGTTCCTGCTCGCATGACATGCTTAGCCCTCTTCCTGGGTCAGCAGCTTGAGAGCGCTAAGAAAACATTAATTACTGACTCAATTTACAGCCTGCTCTGGTGCAGAACTGCTGTAGCCTTTTACAGGTGATTTTGTGAGGACAGGCGATGTAAGTAACCCAAGCAATATTAATAAGCTTTCCCTGGGAAAATGAACTGGATCTCTTGAGTTCCTCAGTCTCGTTCCACAGCCAGCACGATGTGATCTCAGGGACAGTCTCTTTGGAGAGGCAGAACCCAAACCTCATTCGAGCAGAGATTATTTCCTTGAAGAGTGACGTGTCTGGACATGGCCAGGGCTGGCACTCAGCAGTCGCGGGGTTTCATGCTGGTGGTTACTGGGAAGTTTCTTCAGCTGGTTTTCTTCTCTTCACCCACACAGGAGATGTTGCTGCACCAGGATGGCCTGAAGCAGATGATGATAAACAACTACATTCTGCAATGTGAAATACTGAGGCAGAGGGAGGTGAGTGAGCTGGGGAAGAGCCAGCGCAGTGTGGCAGAGCCGGCCACCCTCAGCCCTTGCCCGTCCTCAGGATTTTTTTGCCTTAGTGGGGTACGTTGCCTTCCTTTTCCACGGGAGTTGGTGGGCACTTGAGACATCCTGAGGACGAGCCATCCAGCAGGTATTTCAGGGAGCCTGTTAGAGGATTCCTTGTACAACGGATGTTTTCTAGCTCTGCTGTTTGCAAAATCTCAAAAAAATACCCAAAAAACTCCTGCTTCTCTTGCAAAGTAAAGAACTCTTGGAAATTTAATTCATTCAGGCTAATAAAGACCTGGAAAAGGAGATTGGCGAGCTGAAGAGAAGCATCCAGACACTCCGCCAGAGTGCAAGAGACCCAAGAGAGATGATCTTTGCTGACGTTCTTCTCTGCAGACCGAAGTAAGGCTGTTCGGTGGGCACACGCAGCCCTTTTCTGTGGCCTTGGCTTGCAGAGCCTTTGGCACTGGGTGCTAATAACCTCACCCCGTCATTTCCACAGATGTCACTGTTAAACCTACACCCAGCCTGGGGAATAACCTCGCAGTTACATTGGGTTCTGCTTGGGAAGATGCTGCAGGTCTCGTAGTATTGCCTAAGAGCAGCTGGGAACAAGGAGCATCCCTGGCGAGGCAGGTCTTGCCCACCTGGTTGTGTGAAATGACAGCAGCACACTGGGAGAACAAAGACGAGCAGCTATTTCACCTGATATGTAAAAAAAATGTGTCGATGGCATTGGCTGGCAGAAAAGTGGCAAAACTTTATGATCTTTCTCCCTGCTCCTCCCCCGCCCCAGTTGTCTGATAACGAATCACTTCCAGAGTGCAGGTTGTGGGTAATCCCCACTCCCGCTTGCCAGCGTGTGCTCTGCCGGTACTGGAGGTAAGAATTACAAAGCACAAGGTGAATCCTTGCTTAGCATGGATGGGGAGAAGGCCCTGCCAGCTCAGTGACGGGAACACCGGGCTCTCCTCGCAGGGACAGACCCGGCAGGACCAGCTCTGTGGGCTGACGCTCAGCAGCACTCAGCTGTGACAGGCTGTTTTCCACTGGACATATGACAGGCTGAGGCTGTAACACTGCCCCTTGTCCCGCGGCAGCGAGGACAAATCACAGAAATCCCAGATGATTCAGAGCTGCTGAGGTACCTCGGCTTTCTGTGCTGCCCACTGACCAGGGGTACAAACCTGAGAAAAAATGGGTCAAAGATGTTTGAATCTTGAGTATGCTGTCACCCGAAACCTGTAGTTGTGTGCAGAACAGTGTGCATATGCACTTTTATTTACAGCAACTGCCTATACAAATTGTTCTTGGCACAGAGACGTCTGTTAATGGAATCATTCCTTTCCAGCGCGTCCCATCACTGCAGGTGTGGGCCAGCCCCCAGCTCCTCTGCACTTCACATGCCTGCGGGGGTTATTTTGCGTGAAAATATCATCCCTTGGGATAAGCAGATGCTCACCCAGGAAACCAGTGGTGGTGCGGGCAACAACAGGGTCCAGATTTCCTGCTCTAGGCCTGGGGTTTTAGCTGGAAGCCAGTATGGCTGCAGCACTGTGGAGGCACGAGCCGAAGCAGGAGGAAAACCTGGAACGTGTCAGGAGACCACGGGGAGGGGCGAGTGATGGATTAGTGCAACTTAGGGTTTTTTTCCGATAACAACAACAACAAAAAGATAAAAACAGGGAATTAATTAGGCTCGACATCTGGTGGGGCTGGGATTACTGAGGGTGGCTGGGAGGAGAGTTAAAAATAGCAGGAAGGCCCAAGTGGAAAGTTTCTGTAACATCACAAGTCAGGCATTTGGTGCTTACCCGCGCTGACAGGCGGGAGCCCGTGCCAGAGCCCGCTCGCCATCCCTCAGCCCTTTCCCACTGACCTCCCTGCAACTTTTCACACGACTTCACCGGCCCTGCTTTTTTTTCTAATTAACCCTTTGGTTCCTGACACCGGATTTACTTCCTGAAGGAGCAAAAATCAGCCCAAATCTGTGCTCAGCCTGGAAGCGTAAGGGTGTGCGGGAGCGCAGGGCTCTTGCTGACCCTCCTCGGGTCCTTTGCGAGCCCAGAGGAGCTGTGACCCCTGCATATCTGTTCCCATCTGCACTTCAGTTTTCTCTCTTTAAAAACCTTCTGGCTTCCAGGGGCCCCGGCTGGATTTCAGCAGCAGCTTTGAGCCCCGCGCTGGGGACACTCTGGATGCACAGTTTGTCCTGGGCTCAGACGGAGATGGATGAGTGCAGCCCTGAGCAAGCCCAGCTTGCTGTGCTTGTCCTGTCTCTGCGAGAAAGCAGATGTACCTGGCTGCTCCGACGGGCTTTCTCCGCTTCTGTTTGTCTTGTGGGGTTGACAGTGAGGGGCAGCTGGTTTAACTCCTCTCCCTCTCGGAGCCCCGGGGTTACATATGGCTCTGCCTGGCGGGGAAGGCCAGTGAGCACCAAGCCTGTCTCGCAGTCACAAGCATGGTCTCAGAAAGGGCCGTGGAGCAGGGCTGGGGCTCAGAGCTGATTTATTTTGTAGGCAGTGTTTACTGGCCAGGGCAGACCATGAAGGCTGAGCCGAAAAGCAAAATAGTGCTGGGGTGAGCTGGAGGCTGGGCTGGGATCTGGTTCCTGCTGAACTGGGGCTGTGCACAGCAACTCTCGGCTGCTTTTCAAGGGTTTTTGCCCCTGATCCCACAGCATTGTCCTGTGTCCCCGAGCCAGCCACTGGGTGCTCCCCACGGGCCCCGGGGACACAGAGGCAGTGGCACAGCGAACACAAGGCTCACTTCCCCCCACCCACCCCCTGGGGAGCCTCTGACCCCTGGGTGGGCTGCACAGAGCACCCGAGCAGTCATCCACCTCCACCCTGGCCAGGCAGGAGCTTCTCCTTCTCGCACCAAAGTGGCTGAAGCACAGCGGTTTATTCCTGCTCTTTGCTTTGCCTGTCGTAACTCCCCTCTCTTGCTCAGGTGCACGCCCGATGCTGAGGTGGTCCTCAGCCTCCCCACCGAGGAGGAGCCGCTCAGTGGATGCTCAGCCCCTTGCCCAATGCGCAGCACGGCAGGGCTCAGATGAGGTGCCGAGGAACTGCTGCTTTCCCGTCGGCACTTCTCCATCCCAGCCCGCCTTGGGGACTCGCGAATGTGGTTATGTGGTGCAATAAAGGTGTTACCATCATTCCTGACTCGTGTGGGCTGTGCTGTGCTCACTGGCTGCAGTTGCTTGCATGGAGCACGGGGTGAGCCCTGTGACCGCAGCACCCGGGGAGACATTGCCAGCCCTCTTGCACCTGTGGCCTGACGGTTGTGGTAACGCCAGAGGGGTTGAAGCCAAAAGGGGCCTCCCCTTCGCTGTGCTGTGACTGTGAGGGGTGTCCTGGGACTGGCCCTGGTGCCCCGAGGCCCTGCCAGTGCGTCCCAGTGTGGGCCAGACTGGTGTCCCAGTGCAGGGTCAGACTGGTGCCCACACAGGGCTGGTGCATGGCGGGGTCTGGTGCAGCACCAGCGGTGCGTGCACTGCTCCAGCCCAACCGACCAGTTCAAATAAAACCAGCTCCTCTGCTTGCCCGTGCCAAGAGAGGCCCCGGTCGCGCTTCCCATCACCGGCTCTTGGTGCTGCGGCATCTGCCGAGCAGGGCTCGGGCGGAACTGCGGGTCCCGGCAACGCACGGCCCCTCTGGGCACCGCGCACCGGGCAGGAGCGGCCTCGGTTCGCTCCTTACTTGGCGAAGCGGCGGAGCCGTGCGCTGGCCCCCGCCGCCGCGAGATGGAGCCGGGCGGGGGCGCGGGAAGCGCGGCCGTGGGGAGCGGGGCGGTGGGGGGACTCTGCCCGGGCACAGCGGAGCGCGGCGCAGCCCCCGCCCGCGGCAGCGCATCCCGGCCGGGGCGTCCCGGGGCGATCGCCCCCCGCGCGCTGCTCCCCGGGACCGAGGGGACACGCCCCGGGGGAACTCGCCGTGCCCCGGCACCGGGAGCCCCGCGGGGACCTCGGGGACCGGACAGAGCGGCGGGTACCGGGGCTGGGGCCGGGGCCGGTGCGGGCGGGGGTGTGTCTGGGGGGAGGGACCGGGCGCGGCGAGGGGCTCCACCTCCCGGGGTTTAAAGCCCGCGCCGGGCGGTGGCGAGTCTGTCCCGGGGAAAGTTGTGCCCGAGGTGCCGCCGGCTCGAACGGGCACCGGGAGCGGCACCGACACCGGGAGCGGCGCGGCCGGGGGGCGCGGGCAGCCGGGGCCGCTTGGGGCGGCCTCTCCCAGCCCCGCTGCCTTCGGTGCCGCCGATGACCCTGAACACGCAGAGCGGGAGCAAGAGCCCGCTGCGGAGGAGGGCCAGCACCCCCCTCCCGCGGCCGGGGCTGCCCGGGGCCACTGCGCAGCCTGAGCCCGGTCACCTCCAGCTTGGCCAGTCCGCGTCCGAGCCGGGCGGCCGTGCTGCGGCATCCCGGGCCAGCTGGTCCTCCGAGTCCTCGGGCTCCTCTGGCTCCTGGGAGCCCCTGTACCGCGTGGTGCTGCTGGGGGACCCCGGCGTGGGCAAGACCAGCCTGGCCAACCTCTTCGCTGGTGTCCAGGAGCGGGACCTGCTGGAGCAGCACGGAGGTGGGTGCCTCGCAGGGGGCTGTTTGGGTCCCCTCAGCAGCGGGGTCACCTGCCACAGGGCCCAGAGGAGGTGGTGGGAAGGCAGCGCGTGGCTGGGCAGCATGCATGGCCCCGTGATCGGAAAAACCCGTGTTTGAGGTGGAGAGGAGACTGGTGCTGGGGCCGAGACTCGGTGCCTGGGCAGTGCCACACCAACTGGGCTCTCCCGGTGTCTTGCAGTGGCTGCGTACGAGCGCACGCTGTGCGTGGATGGCGAGGACACCACGCTGCTGGTGATGGACATCTGGGAGCCGGAGCAGCGGGTATGGCAGGGCTGGGTGCTGCAGGGAGCCCATGGCACTGCATCTGCTGGGACGTGCCCAGGGGACATTGTACGGGCACAGCCGCTGCTGCGAGGCCTCTGACCTCTACAGAGATCTCCCTGGGGCTTGCCTAGCCATGTCCAGGGCTCACCACTGCCCTCACCGCAGAGCCCTGTTCAAGATAGGGACTGGGGTCACATCTCTGACCCACCCCTTGGCCCACCTTTCCCTGTGAGGGAGCCTGCCCGCCGTGTTCTTGCTGGTATGGACTCTCGTGGCAAGGCACCGTGGGTGCAGGAGCAGCCGTGAGAGCACAGGGTGTCCTTCACACAAGGGGCAGGCGGGGGGAGGAACGGGCTGTGGGGAAAGAGTGCAGTGCCAGCCCACACGTCCGCGTGAGCTGGCGCTGCCAGCCAGGACACGTGCTCCAGCAGGCAGAGCAGTGGCCTCGAGAGCCTGGCATGGGGCATTCCCTCCGCCCAGCGCACGGAGGCATCTATTGGGCAGAAATGCCAGTGCTGCCATCACTGTCTCCTTCAAAATGCCCCTTTGCCTCCCTCCATGCTGGGGCCCAGTGTTCCCACAGGTGCCACCCAGCAGTGACCAGTCCCCGGGAGCGAGGATGGAGCTGGTGCCTGGGCTGTGCATGTGGGCGCAGTGCCCACGTGGGCTGGGGCTGCATTTTGCACGTGGGGCTGCGCTCTCTGGAGATGCCCCAGCACAATAACGCCCCAACAACAGCCCTTTATTTCCACCACTGCTTCACACCTCCCTCCCAGCTGGGCCCAGGGTTGCATGGCTGAGGGCAGCTCTGGGAGGTGCAGCCTCAGCCCCCTGAGCCAAGCTGAGCCCACAGCCCCAATTTGTTCCTGATAGAGGAGGAGATTTTCAAACACCCCCAAAGCCAAAAGCTTTTAATCACCATTTTACTGATAGGGCCACATATCCGCTCCCCAAGATGTGGAGGCTGGCAGGTCCCATTGGTGCCAGGGTGCTCTGCTGTCCCCCGGGAGCAGTCAGGGCTGCCACCAGCCCCTGCAGTGTGGTGACATGTCATACCCCATGCGGTGGCAGGGTGAGGACAGCTGGCTCCGAAACCAATGCCTGCAGGTGGGGAACGCCTACGTCATCGTCTACTCCATCACGGACCGGGACAGCTTTGAGAGCGCCTCAGAGCTGCGCATCCAGTTGCGCCGCGCACGGCAGGCTGAGGACATCCCCATCATCCTGGTGGGGAACAAATCTGACCTGGTGCGTTGCCGCGAGGTGTCTGTCGAAGGTGAGCAGTTGGGGATGGTCTGGCTGGTGAGGACCCCCAAGGGGTCCCTGTTTCCAGGCTCCCCATACAGGTCCCCCTCCCCACATCCCTCCTCTGGACATGCAGCTGCTGCCCTGTGTGCAGCAGCACCTGTCCCCCAGCACCTGGGGTGCCAGCGGGGCCATGTCCCCTCCCTGCCCTTCCCTTGCAGAGGGCCGTGCCTGCGCCGTGGTGTTTGACTGCAAGTTCATTGAGACGTCGGCAGCTCTGCAGCACAACGTGGCCGAGCTGTTCGAGGGGGTGGTGCGGCAGATCCGTCTGCGCCGTGGGGGAAAGGAGGCCCATGCACACCCCGCGCCCCGCCAGAAGCGCAAGGAGAGCCTCACCAAGAGGGCGCGGCGCTTCCTCGACAGGCTGATGACCAGGAACAGCAGCAAAGTGACCCTCAAAGCCCGCTCCAAGTCCTGCCATGACCTGTCCGTGCTCTGAGAGACGCTGCCTTCCCAACCCTCTGCACACATGGGCTGGGGACTCTCCACCAGCAGTGTGGCCCGTGACTCCATGGAGAGCTCAGACATGGCCAGAGCAATGCTGAGGACGTGGAGCTGTTTTTATGGGTGCTGAGGGATGCCCAGGGTGCTCTGGATCCAGCCACCTCCCCTGCAAGACAGAGGACAAGTGAGGCCAGGTCTGCACCCATGGAGCAGAGGGCAGAACGGGGACCTGCACCTGGGGAGGTGGGATTCTGGATTATGGAGGCTGCTGAGGAGCTGGAGGTGAGAAGCGGCCGTGCCCCAGTGCAGGGCTGGAGGCTAGCAGGAGTGTGGCTGTTGCTGCGTGTGGTGGCTGTCCTTCGCGAGGCAGCAGGGACAGGCGAGGGCACCATTGTGGTGTCCACCTCAAGGATATCCCAGAGCCCCGCTGTGGAGAGGAGCCAGGGGAGCACCGGCAGCATTGCCTGGTGCCCTTGGCCCCTCTGCACCAGGACTTGTGCTATATCTCCCTGACACCAGCACTTCTCAGACTGAGGTTTTTCTTCTATCTCTGTACTGGTGCAATGGGGAAAACTCTTGATCTGCAGAATAAACCACATCAGGGAGGTGCTGGTCTCTGCTGGGTCCCTGCTGCAGGGAGCTGTGTCCCAGAGCCCAGTTCCTGAATCACAGCTATGGCAGGGAACCTGCCTCCTGCTCCAGCTTTGCCAGGCAAAACATCCTAGGGCAGGGAGAGCCTTCATCCCCCTTTGGCAGAAGTCTCTGTCCCTCACCCAGTGGTCACAGCATCGTCCCCTGCGATGGCAGAAGCCCCCAATCCTCCTGCACCTTCCAGCCAGCTCCAGAAACCCCCTGGGAAGGGCTGAGCTGTGCTGCGGTGCAGCTCTCTGTCCCCGAGCACCGTGGGAGCCGCAGGCTGGGCAGGGAGCCGGGCGCTCTGTGGCTCCCGGTGCAGGGACCGAGCAGTGGGGCACAGCCGGGAAGGGACGTGCTTGGCTGCAGCGAGTGACCACGGGCACCCGGGGAGGTGACGCTGGAGCCGCGGGGGCTCTGCCGGTTGTTTTTCGGCTGCGCGGCCGGCGGGCAGCTGGGACGCCGCGGGGTAGCCGGCTCGGCGGCCCCGGGCCCAGTGCCAGGGAGGATCAGCGGTGCCCTCTCTCCCTGGGTCGGGTCGGGAGTTTCCGCTCGCTTCGCGGCTCGGGCGTGGGGACCCATGGGCTGTGCAGCTGGAGAGGGGGTCACCGGCGCAAAGGGGACACTGTCCCCATGGGAAAACAGTCTCTCCGCAGAAGCAAACCCCAGCGGGGGCTTCTTCCTCCCCGGCTCTGTCCCCAGGACCAGGGGAGCTCGCTCAGGCTTCTTCATGCTGCTCGGAGCCTCCCTGAGCCGTTGCTGCTTTCTCCCCGCTGCTGCTCTGCCGGGGCCCAGGCCCGGAGCTCCCCGCACCTCGGTGCTGCGGGACGCGATGCTGCAGTTCACCCTGTGCCTATCGGCGGGGCCGGGGGCTGCACAGCGGGGCCGGGGGCTCCGCGCTGCCGCTGGTCCCTCCCGCAGCTGCAGCCGAGCTTCCCTGCGGCGGGAGGGCCGGGGGGGGCGCGGGATGGAAAATTGGCAGCCGGCAGAGAGGGGAGTGGAAAGAATGAGCTCAAACCCAGAAAAATGCGGCCGCGCTGGAGAGTGGGAGGAGAGGCCAAGGGGAAGCCGAGGCGAGGTGCTGGGAAACGGAGCGAGGGAGGACGGAGGAGGGTGCTGAGCACCGGCGCTGAGCCAGCCCCGGGCCCGGGCAGCGCTGGGCGGGCCACGGCCAGACCCCGGGGCACACGGAGATGGACGGGGGTCCAGCCGCTGCCCCCTCCTCCTCCAGTCCCCTCTCCCGTCTCCTGCGAGCCCCCCCGGCTCCCCATCCACCGCCAGGCCCGAAGGGACGGTGCCCACAGGCAGGACGGCGGGGCCGGGGGCTCCTTCAGGTTCTGGTTTAACTAAAACGCCGGGAGCTGCTTCCCCCCAGCCTGCGCTTCGGGCTCTCCCCGGCTCGGGGTGATGCGGCTGCTCCAGTTAATCGGGGTTGCTGCCTGCTGCTGCCCTCGCTGCCCATCCTTCTTTGTGGGAGGACTGGTGGCAGGGAGGGGACAGCATCCCTGGCAGGGGGCCAGCCCCGCAGAGAGGGACATCGGCACTCCCAGGGGGGCCTTTCCATCTGCCCTCGCCTGAAGCAGCAAACGATGAATCACCCCCGGTCCTGAAATAGATCCTTTTTTTTTTTTTGAAAAAAAAAAAGAAGAGGAAAACATTAAAAAATAAATCAACAACTTGCTTTTTAATCCCTGCTGCCTTCCCTTCCCCTGCCCGTGGCTCGGACCTAAACTAGGGGCAGAGCCGTTTAACTTCGCTCGGTTTTTACCCCCGCCGGTGTCTCTGCCCCGGCACAGGAGGGTGAGGGGGTCGGGGCACGGCCAGGCTGCCGGCGGCTCGGGAAGGGGGGACATTTGTGAGGAAAATACGTTTCAGCTAACGCTCCAGCAGAGCCCCGGCCCCGCTCCAGCGGCAGGGAGAGTTTGCTGCCATTTGTGAGACATTTTAACGGAGCGTGGCCGTGGGTGGGCTGGGAACGGGGGCACGGGAGGGTCCTCGGGAAGCGGCGGAAGGCAGGAGGACCCAGGACGGGTGGAGGAGAAGCCTGGGAGCCCCCGACTCGCTGGGGCTGAGGGTGGCTGAAGCCGCCGCCTTCCCGCCTATGGCCCGGGGGCCTGCGGGGAGCGGCCCCCAGTGCCCGCTGGGAGCCCCCGGTGCTCCCGCCCGCTCCTCGCACCGAGGGGCTGGGCAGGGAGGTACAGGCCGGTGGCCAAAACCTGCTGCCCTTACGTGCTCCCCCTCGGCGGCACAGACCGTTCGGGCACGGGATAAACGGCCGTAACCCGGGTCATCCCCGGCTGAGGCGGCCTGAGCACACGCAGGGGCGGACGGGCCCTCGGCGGGACCACGGGCCCTGCTCCGTCCCATCGGCCTCGGACCGCCCGCCCTTCCCGCACCGGGGCCTTCCACCGCCGCCGTGTCCGGCTGCGAGCAGCCAGCCTGGAGACCGGTCCCGAGCGGGGCCCGAGCCCGCGGCCGCTCTGGGGGATGCAGGACCCCGGGGAACCCCGGGATCGGGCCCGGGATCGGGCCCAGCCGCGCTGTCGGTCTCCTAGCAACGCGGCGCGGGCTGCCGGGGGCGTGGTTAAGCGTCCGCAATGCGTGACGGAGTTCCGGTCGGTAAGAGGACGTGTCCCTGTCGCGTGCGGGCCGGAAGCGGAGCGCGGGGGGAGCAGCCGCCATGGAGGAGGCCGCGGCGCACAACGGCACCGGGCCCGGCGCCCCCGCGCCCGCCCGCCCGCCCGCCACCCCCGAGGGCATGGCGCTGGCCTACGGCAGCCTCGTCCTCATGGCGCTGCTGCCCATCTTCTTCGGGGCGCTGCGCTCCGTCAGCTGCGCCAAGAGCAAGGTACCGCCGGGGCCGCCCGGGCTCCCCGCGCCGGGGCAGCCGCCCCCTCCGCAGCGGGGGACGTCCCCGCGTCCCCCCAGCCCGTGCCCGGCGGCGGGGGCTGCCCCGCGCCCCTCCCGGGAGACCCTCCGGGGCCTCCCACGCGCCCGGGTCCCCCCGGGTACCGCATCCCACGGCGGCTGCGGGGCCCCGGCCCTGGAGGGGCAGAGAGACCCGGAGGTGGCCGCAGGGGTCCCCGGCGGGATGGTCTGGCATCCCCCGGACTCTCCTTCAGCCCCATCCTCGCTGTCCCCATCAATTATAGTGCTGTAGAACTCGTCACCACCCCTGTGCTCCCAGGAGAGACGCTGTGCTGGGGGGACACTCTGTGGCTTTGCTTCCCAGACCTGCAGGGCTGGGCTTGGCCCCCAGGCTGCTGCAGCGCACCCCTGCCTGCACCCCTGCCTGCACCCCTGCCTGCACCCCTACCTGCACCCCTGCCTGCACCCCTGCCTGACCCTGCAGCCCATTGAGCTGCTGTGCGTCTTGGACAGCAGATGGGACTTAAATCCCAACACTTTGGCTCCTGAAGCTCGGGAGAAGGGGCGGTTTTACACTGTCTGATTTATTACAGATTTTTAAAGCCCTTTGCCTGCCCTTATTTCCCGCTTCAGGGGTTTCAGCTGATTTTAGTGGGTTCCTGGCAGCAGAGGGCTGCGGGCAGGGCCTGGCCGTGGTTCTGGGGGGTGGATTTCTCTTCCCTCACGTTGCAGGGAGCGAGTGGCTGTTTGGACACTTCTGTGCTGCTGGGCGCTGCTGGGCAGCAGCCTGGGACAAGCTGCTGCTCCTTCCAAACATCTCTTTGCATAAGGGTTTCTGTTCGTGTGCGCTCAGTCCGGCGCTGGCCACAGGTGTTTGCATGAGATTAGATGTCTGGGCGGGGGAGTGGGCAGCCCTCTGCCTCCCCTCTGAAAGCTGAAGGTCTCTCGTGGGAGGCGGGTTGGAAAGGGGCTGGTTCAGCTGATGTCAAGGTGTCTCAGAAGGCAAAAAGAGTTTATGAATCTGGAGCTTTTGGGCATGAGGAGCCTCCCAAGAGCAAGGTGAGGGATGAAAAGGCGATGGGAGAGAAACGTCATCGCGGGTGATGGCCAGATGGTGCGCACAGATGGGGAGGCTGTCGGGGTGTGCGCAGCGAGGGCACCCGGCTCCCCTCGGGGCTCGGGGAGAAAGGAACAACGCCAGTGCAGTGGACAGAAATTTTTTTCTTTTTCCCTCCTCCAAGAGGAAAAAAGCTGTAAGTCATGGCAGCCCTTGGAGGGCCAATTGCGAGGTTTTGCTTTTTCCACCTCAGGCTCTGCCTGTGACACAGCCCCAGCTCCGGGAATGACAGGAGGCAGCAGGTGCCCAGCCCCTCTCAAAGCCGCTGCGGAGCCCCGCTCGTTGTGTCCATTCAGCCCTGCGCAGGTGGGAACCCGGAGCAGGGGCTGACCCACTCCTGTCCTCTCCTTCCCTCCCCAGAACTCCTCAGACATGCCAGAGACCATCACCAGCCGAGATGCTGCTCGTTTTCCCATCGTGGCCAGTTGTACCCTGCTGGGGCTCTACCTCTTCTTTAAAGTAAGTGAGTGACACTGGTGCCTTCCTCCTCCCAACCTGGTCAGGAGCTCCCGAAATGGGGCTGACTCCATTTTTGGCTTCCCCTGGTTGGGGGCCCTTAGCATTGGGACAGAAAGTGTGTAAGGCTGCAGAGCTCAAGCTCTTCAGTGTCACCAAGCAGGAGGGCGTCAGTTCTCACCTGAATTTTAATAGCTTGGGGTAAATCAGAGCCCATTTGTGCACGGAGTGGTTCTGGAGAACTGCTGAGGGGCTCTGTCCTCCTTCCTGCAGGGCATGAGTTATTTTTTGACCCGAGCGGCTGTAGATGTGCAACAACTCACAGTCCCGTTGTGCTTGTTCTGTGAGCAGGCGGCTATTTCCAACATATTTCCCATCAGCGGTGCAAGAATTTGGGTTATTCCAGCTATTCTCCTCATCTCCCTGGAGCACCGACACCGCAGCTGCCGAGCGCAATGTGAAGTGCTGCAGATGGGGCGGGCGCTGCAGTAACCGACCCGTACTGTCTGGCTTTGTCTTGCAGATATTCTCTCAAGAGTACATCAATCTCCTGCTTTCCATGTATTTCTTTGTGCTGGGGATCCTGGCGCTGTCCCACACCATCAGGTACAGCAGAACAAGGGGTGCGACTGGGGCAGAGTGTCCAGGGCTGCCTCCTCTGCGAGGGCGTGGAGATTATTTGGGGTTTCTCGAGCACAGTTGCCTTGTGGCAGAACCGAGTCCCAGGTCATGGCGTGTTTTCCCTCAGAAAAGGTGTGAAGGGTTCTCCAGGGAGGCCCAGAGCTGCTGTGAACCCTTCCTGATGGGTCAGCCAAGGGCAGAACCGAAGTCCCGGCGGTCCTGGCAATCTGGGACCCTATGCAGCCTCACTGGGAGAGCTGGCGGGGGTGTGGGTGGCCACTGGTGTGGGACAAGGCCAGCCCTGCCCCATGGAGTTGCTCTGGCTTCTCACAGTCCTCACTGCTCTCCAGAGGGGAGAGCTCCTTGGTGTCCCTGTTCCCCTTACTGGGACGACTGGAATGGGCAGCTGGAGCTTACGGAAACGTCCCCCAGCTCACACTCCGATGCTTGGCATGAGGTTTTGAAGTTCAGGCTGTTTCAGTAACTGAAAAAGCCAAACTGGTTTCCTGTTTCCTGAGGTCTGGGCATTGGAGACCAGGTGCTCTCCTTGGGCTGGTGCTGTGGCTGGGGCTTCGTCCCTGCTCCCGGTGCTGTGGCTGGGGCTTCGTCCCTGCTCCCAGTGCTGTGGGAGGGCAGTTTGGGGCTGGCACAGCCAGTTCTGGGTGCCCAGACCCACTCGGTGCCTGGGGGGCACAGGGAACCTGACAGGGGCTGGGCTGGGTCCTGACTTCTCTGTGCCTGGAGAATTTTGGGGGATTGTCACACATGGGCAGGGTATCTCTCTGGGGAGGACAAAGTCCTGCGTTGCTTCTGTCCAACAGCCCTTCCCTGCACCTCTTGTTTCAGCCCCATGATGAACAGATTCTTCCCCGCAAACTTCCCCAACAAGCAGTACCAGCTGCTCTTCACCCAGGGCTCCGGGGACAGCAAGGAGGGTATGTTGGTCTCTCTGGGGGACTGAATGTTTCTGCCTTTAGTGTTCTGTTTCTTGCGCACTTGGTGTTTTGACTTTCAGCCCATTGAAACCACCTTCTCACAGACTTGCCTATTGCTCCCACTGCGCTTCTGTAGCTGGCGTGAGCCCTGTGTCTGTGCAGAGCTGGGGCTGCCTCCTCCGCCATCCTGCGCCAGCAGCTCCCTCTCTTGCTGCTGCCTCTGCCTGGCAGCGAAACCCCAGAAACGGATCCCTGAGCACTCCAGGAACAGAGCTGCGGCCACTATTAAATGTGCTGCCTTTATTTCAGCTCCTTGGGCAGCATAGTACCGACTTTTTTGTGCTGCCTTAGCTGATCTGATTCAAATCTTCACACTGTTAGATGTTTTGGTAGTTTCCTGCCCCATAGCTTTACTGGTAAGGGAAAACTTCATCTAGAGATAGCAGCAGGAGTTAACTGGTACAGGAAGACGGAGAAGCTCTGCCACCCCTGCCTCAGCCAGTGTCTGAATCCAATTTCCTTGCTGCCGACAGGATGGCAGATGCCGTCCATGTGGCAGGGTCTGCCTGGAGGGGAAGGTCCGGCCTTGCCAGGCCCAGCTCTGGCTCACAGTCAGTCTGCACGTGTTTACTGTGGGCATGGCTATTCCTGGGGACACAGTCCCCTTGTTTGGGACATGAGGGCTGTGTCTCTGTGTCCCCCGTGCTGTAAAGTCACTTGTCTCTGCCCTGCATGGGAAGTGGGGAGCTGCCTGGGCTGCCCAAAATCTGACTTCTCGGTTTTATTGCAGAAATAGTGAATTACGAGTTTGACACCAAGGATCTCGTGTGCCTGGCCCTGAGCAGCGTTGTGGGCGTCTGGTACCTGCTGAGGAAGGTGAGGGAACCCCAGCCCTGTTCAGGAGGACCAGGGACCAGGCTGGATTTGGCCCAGTTCCGCACAAGGCGCCTGCAGGCTGAGGCCACGGCTCAGCACGTGCGGTGGGACCCAAATCTCCTTTTCCTGCTGTTCTCAGCACTGGATCGCCAACAACCTCTTTGGGCTGGCGTTCTCCCTCAACGGGGTGGAGCTGCTGCATTTGAACAACGTCAGCACCGGCTGCATCTTGCTTGGAGGCCTCTTCATCTACGATGTCTTCTGGGTAAATGGGAGCGTTCCCCAGGGCAGACGTGAGACGCAGCCATTGGTGGAAGGCGTGCACGGGGTGTTGTGCCTCTTTGGAGGCAGCAGGCTGGCTGGACGCACGTTTGTAGTCAGGATTTCCACTTTGTCAGCCAAAAAGGGTGTGGTGGGGATGATGACAGAATCAAACGGGGCAGAACGTGGCTCAGCAAATGTTTATTCTTTTAATCTTTGGCTTGGAGAGCCCAGGGCTGGCAGGGATCTCATCAGGGCTGTTGTGGGGTACCTGGGTGTGCGGCGCATCCCATTTGGTGACTCGTGTTCCCAGCCGAGCTCTTCCCAGTGCCTGGCAGAGCTGGAGGACAAGGCTGCTCTGGGGTGCGCTGATCCTGTTTGTGTGGGCTGTGCCTCACCTCTGTCACCTGCCAGCTTCTTTAGCATCCTTCTGCTCTCCTGCGCAGGGGACTGAACCCTGGAAAGCCTCCAGCCTCTCCCTCAGCCTGTGCAGAGCCTCGACATCTGCATTTTGAGGTTTTTCTGATTCCTCTCCAATGGGATCCTCCTTTCTCCGTGTCATGTCCCCATTCCCCAGTCCTTCCCACTGTATCCCCCTCCTGAGTTACTGGGTTTCAAAAAGTCTGAGAGCATTGTGCACCATGCGATTTGTCCAGCAGCTCTGTAGCTGCCTAATCCTTCCTTATTTAAGCCTGGCTACTGTGTGTGATTCCATACTTAGCCGGCGCTGCCTGTTTCACAGGCTCGTTAACAGCTCTGTGGTTCGTTAGCCCGTGTGCCACTTCCTCTGCTGCACTCAGCTGGAGAGGACTCAGCACACTTGGTGCCTCGTGCCCTGCTTGGGGTGCACGTGTCTTCCCGGTGCTTCGGGGACAGTGAGAGCACGACCCTCACTGCTCTCCCTTTGCCGCTGTCTCCTGCTTCAATTTCCCCAGCAAGTCAGTGGGTCACCAGAGCCCCACAGAAGGGTCATCCTGAGGTGGAGACCCTCTCACTGTGCCCCTGTGCTCTCCCCTGGATGCTGGGGTCCCTTGCAGGCCTCCTCTGCCCACGGTTCTGCCACTTTTTGGCTATTTTCTGCCAGTGAGGGCATTCCGAGCCCCAAGATGAGGCCATAGCTGAGCGTGTGCATGTCCCTGTGCAGCTGTGCTTACCCCCCACCCCTCTGCTTGCCCCTAGGTCTTTGGCACCAACGTGATGGTGACAGTGGCCAAATCGTTCGAGGCCCCGATCAAATGTGAGTAGATTTTCCGTGCGCTGGAGCAGGGGCTGTCCTGTGCACCCCCCTCCTTTGGGAGGTGGCTCAGAAGGTAGGCTGGGTGCAGGGAGTGCCCCCTTAGACTGCTGCTGGTGTCACCGACCCGCAGGGAGCCGGGCAGGGTCTCTGCATAGGGGATAGTCTGCATCCCCAGAGCAGGCAATTTCACCTCATTTTAAAAATACCAAATCAAAACTCCCCCAAAAAAACAGCAGAGGTGAATTTGTGCAGTTGTGGAGCACACAGAGGTTTGGGAGCTGGGGCTGAACCCTGTGCACGGGGCTGGCCCCAAATCCCCGTTTCCATCCCAGCTGAGGGCAAGGGTCTTGCCCTGCTCCGGTCCTTTTTTGCCAGGCCCAGTGGTGCTGAGTTCTGCTTGGCACAAACACGCCCCCTCATTGTCCCCCTCCCTGTCCCCGTCTCTGCCCCTCGCAGTGGTTTTCCCTCAGGACCTGCTGGAGAAGGGGCTGGATGCTGACAACTTTGCCATGCTGGGTCTGGGCGACATTGTCATTCCAGGTGAGGACAGAAGAGGGGGGACATGGCCGGGATTGTCCCTCTGAAGGGGCTGCGGGAGCTGAGCAGGTCCCTCCTCTGTCCTTGGCCCTGCCAGAGCCCCACGGGTCCCCACCGGGGCTGGGGGGTGTCCCAGCAGGTCCGGATGCTGTCCCGGTGCCTTGTGCCACGAGAGGGCACTGTCACCCCGGGCATGGCCCCGGAGCCGCTGCGGGTTCTGCCCGGCTCCTGCAGCCTGCTGTCCTCTCACTGTCCCTTTGTCCCCGCAGGGATCTTCATTGCCTTGCTGCTGCGGTTTGACATCAGGTGAGTAGGCAGCAGGGAGGGGGCTCTGCCTGGTTTGATCTTGCAGAATGTTTGAGCTGCTTTTGTAGAGGAAAAAGGGGAAAGCAGGAGCACAGCTATGTGCTCCCCGCGGGGCTTGGGGGTGAGGGGAAGCTCTTGGAAGAGTAGGTGTGAGCAGGACTGGCTTTGTGGGGGTGTCCCGAGCGCTGGGGTGATTTGTTTGAGCTCACGGGCCTTGCCGTGTGCACAGCGGGGGGCAGCAGCACATAACGGCCCCCCCAGCCTCCCTGGCACTGCAGAGGAGCAGGCAGAGCTGCTGTGCTGTGACACCGAGGGGAAATTGCGAATTCGTGGGAAAACCCCGAGGGTGCCGGGGCCCGGGAAGCGCTCACGTGGATGCAAATCGGTGCCGGGCAGTGCTGGCTGCCGCAGGGCTGGGGGAAGCGACTCCTTCCCATGCAGGGAAGCTGCTCCCACCGCCGGGGTGCAGCTTTCGGCACTTGCCACACACCGAAAGTTGCTGGCGGAGGAGCTGCTGGGAACGGGCTGTGTGTGTGACCACAGTGGGGTGGCCCCGCTGCTGTCACACAGACCCTCCGGGCTGGCCCAGCCCTTCCAGGTGTTTCCACCCACATCCCGCCTGCACCTGCTGGGAGTCCCTGTTCCCGCAGCCTGTCCTGCGGAAAACAGCATGGGCTGAGCACCAGGGACGGCTGGGCCTCCCCAAGGAGGTGGGATCCTCTCCCTGGGCGCCAGCACCGATTCCTTCCCCCCCAGCAGCAGGATCGCGTGTCCCAGCCCCTCATGCAGGTGTCACCCCCTCCAGTCCCACCCCGCTCCCACAGCACTGGGGGCTGTGCTGGTGGTGGTCCCTGTGCTGGGTGTGTCTGGGAGCACTGGGCTAACTCCGTTTCAGTCACTGGCCTCCCTTTCCCTACAGCCTGAAGAAGAACACGCACACATATTTCTACACCAGCTTTGTGGCCTACATCTTTGGGCTGGGTCTGACCATATTCATCATGCACATCTTCAAGCATGCCCAGGTGAGCTCCGCCGCGCAGAGGCACGTCCCAGGCGGGACCCACCAGCTTGGCTGCGAGGTTCCTGCATTGTGCCAGGAAAAAGCAGCTGCATTCCTTCTCTTGGCTCTGCTTTTCCAGTGCCATCCAGTACCTTTCCCTGCCCAAAACTTGTGTGCCTGGCTGGAGCAGAGTCCTGTTTGGGGCAAGGCTGGTTCGGGCAGCTGCATTTCCAACAGCAGCACCTCAGTTGGGTTCTCCTGTGTTTTTGTGGCTTTTTGCAACCAAGCTGCCCCTGCAGACCCACCCTCCGCGCTGCAGAGGGACCCTGGGAGCACCCTGGGTGCTGTCACTGCTCTGCATGGGGCCCTTGGTGTGTTGGTGGCCTGCTGGGACCTCACGGGCTTTGTGCTGCTGCAGCTGTATCTCAGCTCTGAAAGCTGCTTCTGGGGCATTTACCCTCTGTGTAGCCCTGTGACAGATGTCGTAGGTGCTGAGGAGACAGATTGCTTCGCACTCCTCCTGAGGGCTGATTTGTGGTTTAACAGTTGTTTTTCCTTCCCGCCAGCCTGCCCTCCTGTACCTGGTCCCCGCATGCATCGGATTCCCGCTTCTTGTGGCCTTGGCAAAGGGAGAAGTAACTGAAATGTTCAGGTGAGCCTCAGCTGGGGCCGGAGCTGTTTAGCCCCTGGCGCTGGAACGCGTGAAGTGTGCAGATGTTCCCACGCCTGGGCACAGCTGGAGGGACAGGTTCATCTGGGCACGCTCTGGGTGTGTGCGCGGGTGGAGGGAGCGGGTCTGTGTCCGTACACGCCAGCCCTGGCTCCAGCCACCTCCTTGGAGCCACGTGAGAGCTTTGCTGCGGTACCGACAGGCAGCAGCATCTAGTATCGCTTTCCACCCCGGTGACAAGCTCTTCCCGTGCGCTGGCAGGCTGGGGAGGGTGGGACCGCACACCTGGTGCTGAGATATTTGGTCATTGTGTCCCAGGGCCTGTGGGTGGGGGAGAACGGAGCCGGATCTGGCTGCCGGAGCAGCCAGGGCTGGTTCCAGCACATCCCGGCCTCCCGGCACGGGTGAAGGATCCTGGTTTGCAGCAGTCGTCCTGCCCGGGGGATGGCAGGTGTGGAGAAAGGGGCTGTGCAGTGCTGTTGCTCTGCGGCCCCTCTCTGCCACGCACCAGGTGTTTGCCTGTTTGCTGTCAGCAGGCAGCTCTGGTCTCCTGCCTGGACTGTCCCCTCTGAGCCGCGCAGAGCCTGGCCAGGCACTCCAGGAGCTGTTTGTGCGCTGTGCTCGAGGCTCGGTGGTGGTGGCCCAGTTTGAGGATGGCTGAAGCAGCGGAGGGAAGGGAACACCCATCCCAAAGCAGGGCCGTGAACACCCCAGTCTCCCCGCTCCGGGGGTACTCCTGCCCAAACCTTCCAGCCTGCTCAGAGGGAAACCAGCACCCGTCTGGGGCATGGCGGGGAGCCCCAGTCCCCCCCCTCCCCTGGGAGACACAGGTCTGCATGTTCCCACCCGGCTCTCAGCTGGGTCGGCTCCCCAGCCCCCTTGCACCTGCCTGGCCTTTGATGTTCACTGCTGCAGGCGCTGCCTGTCCTGGGATCGGCTTTCCTGTGCACCTGGGATCCCGCAGCCGCTCTCCCCAGTGCCGTGACTCACCAGCTGACAGCACCGGCACCTCCTGCACCAGGAAACTGGGAAACTGGGGAGAGATGAGCTGTCAGTCCGGCCCTGCTGGCAGCAGGGAGCCTGGCAGCCGGGCACTGGGGGCTAATGCCCCCACAGAGCATCAGCACAAGCTGCTCTGGCAGCAAAGCGCTGCCCGCTGCTGCTCTCTGAGTGCTGCCAGGGCGAGCGCAGCAGCCTTGGGGGGTTGCAGCTTTGGACCCCGGGCTCCAGCCCCCCTGAAAGTCACCCCAGCTGCAGGCAGAGGAAATGGGATGCGATGGGACTCGTGCCTGGAGGGCAGCAGCTCCCACCGCAGGAATCCCGCCAGGTGTAGTTCCGCGGCACGGCTTTGGTACACCCTGATCCTCCCCTGTGGTCTCTGCCCGCGCACCGTGACCTGCCTGCGCACCGTGAGCTGCCTGCACGCGGTGTCTCACAGGCTCTGATACAGGGGCGAGCGCAGGCAGCGCTGCTGGGAGAGCGGGAGCAAGCAGATCTGTGCTGCAGGCCCGGGGAAGGTGCCGATGGAGCAGAGATGGACGACATTGGGGTCGGTTTTGCGGCTCCCAGCCTTGGCAGCCTCCCTGGGCAGGCTGTGACCTTTGCTCTGCCTCGGTCAGCAGTGGGGAACCCACTCAGAGCTGCTGCAGATGAGCTGCTCTCGAGTGGCAGGAAAGGGTCTAAGGACACAACTAAAGCAGGGAGATTCAGGCCAGACATGAGGAAGGAATTGTTGCCCCTGAGGGTGGTGAGAGCCTGGCCCAGGTTGCCCAGAGGAGTGGTGGATGCCCCATCCCTGGAGACATCCCAGGCCGGGCAGGGCTCTGAGCAACTGAGCTGGGTGGAGATGTCCCTGCTCATGGCAGCGGTTTGCAGCAGTCTCCCTCCAAAACCCTTCTGCTTTTTCTCTCTCCCCCCTCTCCTTTCTGTCCTCATCTTCCCTCTGTCCCTCCTGCTTCCTTTCTCTTCTGCAGCTACGAATCCTCTGCTGAAATCTTGCCACACACACCGAGACTTACCCACTTCCCCACCGTGTCCGGCTCGCCGGCCAGCCTGGCTGATTCCATGCAGCAGAAACTGTCCTGTCCCCGCCGACGTCGGCAGCAAAGCCCTAGTGCCATGTAGCAATCGCACGCGGTGCCCTTTCTCTGTCGCCCTGGCCAGGTAGGGGCTGGTCCTGGCTGTCCCCTGTCCCCAGGCACAGGCAGCAGCTGTCACCTCATTGCTGCAGAACAGCTGCTCTCCCTGGCTCTGAGGGAGAGGGTTTGACATCTCTGGCCTCACTGTGCTGCAGTGCTCCTGGGTTTCGTCTGCCGGGGCCCTGGGGACAGTGCCGGGGGGCGTTGCAGCCAGAGGAGCAAGCCCTGAGGGGATGTCACTGCTCTTGGTCTTGCTGTGGCTCCTTTGGCGGCACCAGTGCTTGGTATGGCAGCGTGGGGCTATCCAGGGTCTCCGAATGTGCTCTTGGGAGCAAGGATGGGCACAGACAGGCAGACAGACGGCCGGGCACAGAGCTGGGGGAAGCACCAGCCCCTCACTGGGTCCCCCCCATCCCTGATGTCTAGGGGGGTGTCACAGCGCTCTTCTCCCCACTTGGGCTCTGTCCCATCGGACTTCCTACACCAGGGGGCTGATGGCTGGAGCTGACCCCTCCTCAGCACAGCGGGGCAGACCCCAAACCTGTGGCCTGGGCTGGGCTGTCCCTGCCGGGCACAGATCTCTGTCCCCAAGGTCTGGCCCCACTCACTGCTCCCTCTTGTCCCCAGCTACGAGGACAGCTCTACCCCCAAGGACGTGCCAGGAGCCTCCAAAGAAGAGACGACAGAAGCCGCCAAGAAGGAGAAGTGACCTTGTCCACGGGCCGTGCCCGGTGCCGCTGGGCTGGGGCCATTCCAGACCCTCCGCAAGTGACAGACGACGAAACAATTGTGCAAGAGCATCATGTTGTGTGTGTGGGAGCAGCCGCCCAGGTGGGGCATCGATGTTACTGCATCGCCACCCCCCCTGCCTGGTGACCTCCTATGGGGGTACAAGGCGGGTGGGGCCGCAAACCACAGGCTGGTTTTTAAATTTTGTATTGTGCATTTGCTTTCTCTCATATTAAACCATGTTGAAGGAAGGAAGGAAGGAGCGCTGCTGGTCTGGCAGTGCTGCAGCCTTGTTCTCCCTGTGGGGCCCATGGCCGTTGTCCGGCTGTTTCCAAGTGACCGTCCCCTTCCCCCTCCTGCTCCTGTGCTCAGCCTCAGCCTGGCCCGCCCCCACAACAGCCAGATTTAGGGCCACAGTTGCTGACCCCCAGCCTGTCCTGGGGTGGGTTTGATCTGAGGTCTCACCCTGGAGCAGGGATTGGGGTGTGGGAACCCTGTGGTTTGGGGACGTGCTCTGCCTCGCCTGCAGGGGGGGCTCAGCAAACTGGGGCCAAGCCCCCACAGCCTTGGGGAGCAGGACAGGAGAGAAAGAGCTGGGGCACCCCAGTCCCAGAGTGGGGTGAAGAGCGTGGGCTGTCCCTTGTCCTTGCGGAGAGCTGGGCGGTGGGGCTGGGGCTGTGGGGGCAGCTCCAGCAGCTGCCGCATGTCCCGCAGCACCAGCCCTGTCCTGCCTGCCCGCGTGCGGAGGATCCAGCATCCCTCTGGCCATGCCCATTGCCAGAATAAATAGAAAGTGTTTGCCGGCTTGGCAGCTCCGCCACAAAAGCCGTATTGAACCATTATTCCCTACGTCGGCTGCGAGCACTAAAAGTGGCGCCTCGTGTTCTGCCATCTAATGACCCTTTGCAGTCTCCTACAGATGTTTTCTATGACTTACAGCTCCTTTTCCAACAGCCCTGTCCGCGAAAACAAGAGGGGCCACTTTAATTCCAATTAAATACCTCCAGCTAAGCAAACAGTGTGCAGCAGGGCCCAGGCAGTGCGGCTGCGGGCCCAGCCCATGGAGTCGCTGAGTCTAGACTCCAGATGTGGTTTCACCAGCCTCCAGTGTCCCATGGAAAACCGGTGCTGGCTCTGCCGTGGGGCGCAGCGCCCTGCCTGAGCTGGGGTCCTGCTCACCGCCGTGGCGTGGCGGCACGGAGCCCCCGGCATGGGTCTGGCACCATGTCCCACAAGCTGCTGCGTCCTCCCCGGCTCTGCACCGTGGGAGCCTGACGCCACCGTGGCCTCGTGCCCGTCCCCGTGCAGCCTCCTTGAGCGCACAGGGACATGCTGGAGGCTGCACGTTACCCCCAGCCCCTCATGGCCCTCCCGCCCTGCGGAGCTGGGGACGCTCGTGCTGGTTGTATGTGCAATGGGAGCGGCAGCGAGCCATTAGCTTTCCCAGGGCACAGAGGGTCTGGGGAGGGGACAGCAGGGTCACCCCCGCCCTGCCCGGCTGATACGCGGGTGCTGGCCGGGAGGAAGGAAGCGCTCGGGCCCGCGAGGAGCTGCCCCCGGAGCTGGCGCCTCAGCACTCCCAGGCTTGCTCGCCCGCTGCACCTGGGCCCCGCGGCACCGCCGGCACCTCCGCTCTGGGGCTGCGCGGCTCCGCGCTGTCTGGGCCGCTGCTGGGCCACCTTCCCCTCACCACAGGGTCCCTCCGGATCGGACAGGGGGGCTGCGGAAACAGGAATGTGCCGGCTCCAGCAAGAAACCTCCGTCCGCGGAGCTGGGCCCAGCTGGGACAGGGGCTGGAGCCAGAGCCAGCCCACCCCGCTGCTGGCAGTGTGGGTTCGAGGTGATCCCCCCCATGGCCCCTCAGGGCAGCCGTGCAGGTGCCCACTGGTGGGGGGAGCCCTTAGGCCCCCTCCCCTCATGCTGAGCTCCTGTGGGGTTTGCAGCAGCATGCGATGGGCTGAGCTGAGGGTGCACAGGCGGCACCCCTGGGTGCCAATGCTGGGCAGCAGGGTGCTGGTCTCATGGGTGGGGAGTGCTGGTGCCTGGAATGGGGAGAGACACTGGAGCTGCTCATCCCCAGAGCCCTGCAGAGCGTCCTCACCACAGCTGGTGGGGGGGTGCTGGGTGTCCTGTGCAGCGCTGGGGATGCCCAGCGCAGTGGGGGTGCCGGTGGTGGGAGCCGGGGTCCTGCAGGGTGGTGGGTGCTGGAGGGGGAGGAAGCAGCCGAGAGCAGCCCCGGCCGGCGAGGAGGGGCAGGAAGCTGGAATAAATCCCAGGAAGGGCTGCCTGGCTCCAGCTGGTCTGGGCTGCAGCGGATGGAGCTGGGGACGGGAAGGGAGAAGGCGGGAGAGGAACGAGCAGGGGCTTTCTCAGGCCTCAGTCCTGCTCCAGCTGTGCCGGCGGCCCCGGCTCAGCACCATCCTGTGGGCACAGGAGGCTGCAAGCTCTGCACAGCCCCAGCGCTGAGGTGTGCGTGTGCCCAGGGCCGATCTGCGGGTAGCACAGGCTGAGGGGACCTGGATGGAGCGCAGCCCCCAGCCAGGGCAGAAACAGCCCAGTTTTAGGGAACCCGTGCTGTCTTGCAGCCCTGCAGAGCCCTGTGCGCCCAAGCGTGGGGCTGTGTGCTGCTGGGGCTGGAGTGCTGGCTGGTCCCTGTCCCCATCTTCTCTGCGACACCGGCAGCCCCCACAACCCCTCGCTGGCCTGGCGTGGCTGTGCCCTGTGTGGTCCTGGTGGGGTGGGGGGCGGCCGGGGGCTTTGATGTCCTCGGCTGCTGGGCAACCCCTGCTCTGTGCAAAGCAGCCGGCCCCTGGCCGGGCTGAGCCCCGCCAGCACCATATGGCCAAGGCCGCTGTTACCGCGCTGCACTCCCGGTTCCCAGAATTGAGATGGAAATGAAGCTATCTGTCTTGCCGGACAACGCTGGCAGTGCTGGCCAGAATGCCGTGCTGGGACCCCGCGCCCAGCTGTGGCCAGGGCAGAGTCCTGGGGCAGTGCTTGCACCCCCAAACCCAGCACCCCAACATGCAGAGGGCCATGGCGAGGATGTCCTGCAGCCAGGGACAACCCAGGGAATAGGGCCACCGGGAGCTAGGGTGGCTACACCAGTTGTGCCATGACACCCACCGTGGCGGTGCAGCCCATCCCAGTCCGCATGCTGCCTGGGGTGGTCGGGGCCGTGGGCAGGGTGCCCGCCGGGGCGCAGGGGCCGGCTTGTCCCGGCTGCAGCACATTGTTGGTGGTGCAGCTGGCGGCACCCGGCCAGCCAGAGGCACTGAAAGGCATTCCTGTGGACAATGTCCCTGGCCTCCCCGCTGCGGCCTGGCCGCTGCTGCCAGATGGGGGCTAATTAGCAGCTTTGAGAGCCGCGGTGGGAACCGGGCAGCACCAGGCCCTCCGCTGAGCGCTGAATGGAGGGGGCGACCCCAGCGCTCTGTCCACCCTGGGAACCGCCACCGCACCGGGGTGGGGGACACAGGGAGGAGGGACAGAGGGAGCAACAGAGGGCTGGAGGGATTGAGGGACAGGGGGATGCAGCTCCCACCCAGCCGTCGCAGCTATGGCACTGCAGCCCACCCTGGCAGCCCTGTCCTCTGGCGAGTGGGGGGCAGCTGAGCACAGTGCAGGGTCGGGGTGTGCTGGAGCTGCACTGTTGGGGTGCCCCAGCCCCATGGGTGTGTATCTGTCTGTGCATTCATTGGTGTGTGCGTGTCCTGATGACATGTTTGTGCACGCGTGTGCATCCACAGGTCTGTGCATCTGCATGAATCTTCCTGTGCACGTGTTTGTGTGTGTCCATCCGTGTGTGTGTGCATGTGTGTGTACAAGCCTCCATGTGTGCACACATGCACTGACATCCACGTGTCCATGTGTCTGTCCTTGTGTGCAGGGACTCAAATCCCGCAGCTCTGCCCGCACAGCCTCTGCTCGCTGCTGCACCGTTCCGTGCTGTTCGCGGGGGGGGGGGCGGGGGTCCCTGTCAGCGCTGCCCGGCCGAGCTGCGGCTCCGGGGGGCCGCGGTCCTGCTGGCCGCCCCCGGGGCTCCCGGCCCCGCTGCTGGCAGGGCGCTGGCTGCGCCTCCCTGCAGGTGCGAGTTTAACGAGGAGTAACGCTAATTACCGCCCGGATCGGAAGCCCTGCAGGGCAGAGACCGGCTTTGGGCTGCAGCTCGGGACGCTGCCTCGCACGCAGGCTGCAGCCGCCCCGGCGGGGCCTTCCCCGTCCCCCCCCACGGCAGGACTGGGGTCCGAGCGGGGAGACCCCGGGGCGGGGGAGACCGAACAGCGGGCGGGGGGGGATGCCCGTACCCCCGTGTCCCCGTGGGGGTCCCGGTGTCCCCGTGCCCGGGCCGGGCTGCAGGTGTCCCCCGCTACCCCCCCGCCCCCGTCACCATGGGCACCGCCCGCGAGGCGCCGCGCTGACAGCGCGCGGGGTTTTATGAATGGGTGACGTCACGGGCCTGGCGTCTAACGGTCTGAGCCGCCGGGGAAGCGGGGGGGGCGGCGGGGGGCCCGGGCAGTGCAGGGGGGCTGGGATCCTGGACGGGGGCTGGGAGGCCTGGGCGGGAGGCAAGGGGCGAGCGGGGCTGCGGGGGTCCTGCGGGGCGGAGAGGAAGCGGGGGCTGCAGGGAGCCCGCCAACCGGCAGCCCGCGGGGCAATTACCCACGTTAATGGCGGGGAAGGTGTCGGGGCGGGCGGTGCCCACCGGCGCTCCGCACTCCGGTAAGCCCGCACCCCCGGTGTCCCCGCCGCCGCCGCCCCCTCCCGTCCACTGTCCCTTTAAGGCGCTGCCCTTCGGCGGCTCGTGAATGGGGCGGGCGGGGCCGTCACCGCCCCCGCTGCGCCGCCATTGGCCGCGACTCTGCCGGCGGCCCCGCCTCCGAGTCGGCCGCGCTCTATAATTGACGCGGCGGGGCACGCGCCCAGCTGTCCGCTCGCAGGGTACCGTCGCCGCCGGTTGTTACCCCACCGCCCCTCGTCATGAAGGTCGCTGCCGCCGTCCCCTCGCCGCTGCCCGCGGGCGCCGGCGGCGCGTTGAAGGCGGTGCGGCCCGGGGAGGCTGCCCGCTGCGGCCCGGGCCCAGTCCCGGTGCTGGGAGTGTCCCCGGCGGCGGCCGAGCAGGCGGCCGCCGCGCTGCTGTACGACATGAAGGGCTGCTACTCGCGGCTGCGAGCGCTGGTGCCGACGCTGCCGCGGCACCGGCGGGTATCCAAAGTGGAGCTGCTGCAACACGTTATCGACTACATCTGGGACCTCCAGCTGGCGCTGCAGCGGGGCCCCCCCCGCCCCGCCGCCGCCGGGGACCCCCCCGAGGTGAGTGCGGACCCCCCGGGACCGGCTGCACCGGCCCGGTCCCGCTCTCCAGTCGGGCTGCGCCAGCCCAGCCGGGTTCCCTGGAGCTCCCCGCTCTGCACCGCGCTGTCCCTTTCCCGGGAGTGGCCCTTTCTCCTGCCGCGTTCCATTCCCGGGACCCCCCTGACCGGCCGCTTCGCCCTCCTTCCCCGCAGGCTCCGTGCATGCCCGCCACCGACCGGATCCTGTGCCGCTGAGACCGCTCCGGACCCGCCACGGACGCCCCCGGGACCCCGGCCCCGAGCGCTGCGGCTCGGCTGTTCCCCGGGAACCCCGCGGCCTGGCTGAGGGTGATGCCCCGGGGGTCCCTCTGCAGCCTGGGCAGGGGGTGCTGCCTGGCAGCTGTGGGACGTATCCTTCTCAGATTGCTGAGAGCATTCCCCGTATTGTATATTACAATGATGCTGGAGAAAGAATATTGTTCTACAATAGCTGGAGTTTTGTTATTAAACAAGCCCTGATGACCAGGTGCGTCTCTGCTTCCTGACTACTGCCCTCCAAGGAACGTGGGGGGGGATCTGGACCCCTGGGACATGTCTCCAGAGAGCATGAAACTGCGGAGAACCCATCTGGACCAGTGGGCTCTGTGGGTGTGCTATGGGATACTGGGACTGGCTCCAGTGGGGGTGCTCAGGATGGGGGTCTCCGATGGGCTGGTCCCAGTTCTCCCACTGTGCTGCTGTGGTGGGACCCAGGTGTGCTGGGGTTGCAGGTGGCCTGTCCCAGCGTGTCCCCACAAAGTATCTCGTGGGGCCCAGTGGCTCCTGTGGGGTCCATGTCGTGCTTCAACCCCACCCCCCTCACTCCCCAGGTCTTTGAGAGGGGGTGTGAGCACTGGGGTGCTGCTCGCTGCAGCCCTGCCACTGCTGCCCCTGTGGTCCCAGCTTGCTCACCTTGGTGCAACTCCTGCCAGTGGGGCCAGGGCTGGACAAGCTCTTTGGGACAAGGAAATTGCATCAAGGGTTGTGCAACCCCGTGAGCTGGGGATGCCCCGGGCAGTAGCGCTGGCCTGAGCTGCACTGTGACTCATGACTGTCCTGGGGGACAGGCTGCCTCCCGCAGCAGATGTGTACGGACCTTCCTATGGGCATGATGGGGCCAGTATTATTCAATATATTCATTAATGATTTGGATGAGGGAACTGAGTGTACTATCAGCAAGTTTGCTGATGACACCAATCTGGGAGGAGTGGCTGACACACCAGAAGGCTGTGCTGCCATCCAGCGAGATCTGGACAGGCTGGAGAGTTGGGCAGGGAAAAATTTCGTGGAATATAACAAAGGAAAATGTAGAGTCTTACATCTGGGCAAGAACAACCCCAGGTTCCAGTATAGGTTGGGGAATGACGTATTAGAGAGCAGTGTAGGGGAAAGAGACCTGGGGGTCCTGGTGGACAGCAGGATGACCATGAGCCAGCACTGTGCCCTTGTGGCCAAGAAGGCCAATGGCATCCTGGGGTGTATTAGAAGGAGGGTGGTTAGTAGGTTGAGAGAGGTTCTCCTTCCCCTCTACTCTGCCCTGGTGAGACCTCATCTGGAATATTGTGTCCAGTTCTGGGCCCCTCAGTTCAAGAAGGATAGGGAACTGCTGGAGAGAGTCCAGCGCAGGGCAACAAAGATGACTAAGGGAGTGGAGCATCTCCCTTATGAGGAAAGGCTGAGGGAGCTGGGTCTCTTTAGCTTGGAGAAGAGGAGACTGAGGGGTGACCTCATCAATGTTTATAAATATATAAAGGGTGAGTGTCACGAGGATGGAGCCAGGCTCTTCTCAGTGACAACCAACAGTAAGACAAGGGGTAACGTGTTCAAGCTGGAACACGAGGTTCCACTTAAATTTGAGAAGAAACTTCTTCTCAGTGAGGGTGACAGAGCCTGGAACAGGCTGCCCAGGGAGGTTGTGGAGTCTCCTTCTCTGGAGACATTCAAAACCCGCCTGGACGCCTTCCTGTGTAACCTCACCTAGGTGTTCCTGCTCTGGCAGGGGGATCGGACTAGATGATCTTTTGAGGTCCCTTCCAATCCCTAACATTCTGTGATGGGTCAGACTGGGGTGCCCGGGGTTGGGTCCTGCTGCCCCAGCCATCCCCAAGGGCAGGAGACCAGCTGGGGGCTGCCTTGGCAGGGCCCTTTCTGCCCCCCACCCCGCTCCTGCAGCTGGGGGTCTCTGGGGCTGGAGGGGGTTGACCAGCCCTGGCTGTAGGTGTGTGCATATGTGTGCTTCTCCATGGGTGTTTGCGGGGTCACAGCTCTATGTGCCTGTCTATGTGTGAGTCTGTGTCCTTATGTGCTGCTTGCTGTTCCTCAGCCCGGCAGATCCCTGGGCAGGGGAGTGAGCAGGGGCAGGTGACTTGGGCAACCAGGACACTGCCTGGCTCAGCCAGCCTGGTCTGGGCTGTGACACAGCGACGGGGGACATACAGGGGGGCTGTGGGCTCCACATCCCTGTGGATGAACTTGTCAATCAGTCGTGGTGTCGCCCCTCCATCCAAGTCCCTTCTGTCATCCCCACTGATATTCCCTCCGTCACTCCCCGGGTCCCTTCCACCTCCGGGGCTCCCTCCCGGTCCCGGAGGGCAGTGCTGCCAGGCAGTGGGTCCCTCTCCCGGTGTCCTCTTGCACTGCATGGCCTGAGCCGCCCTCCCGGAGGAGCCCAGGGGGTCCTGGAACAGGAGAACCAGGGCCTGGGGCTCTGCTGGGGTTTGGGGTGCTGGGGCTCTTCCCCGCTCCCTGGCGCAGCAGCTGCAACCCCACTGTGTTCCCTGGTGCTGTCCTTGCCCGTTCATCACCAGCTCTAGTTGGAGCCACGGGGAGAGGGGCTCTGTGTGTGACAATGTGTGACCCACATCTCTGCCCTGAGACCCTGCCCAAGCTCCATGTGATGCAGCCCTGGCTGTCCTCCCACTCAGGGCACGGGGACATGGTGCAGCACTGCCACAGGGCTGCCATGTCCCAGGCACTGCCCGGGCAACCACAGAACAGGGGAAGGGGCTGCGTGGAGCCAGCACAGGCAGGGAGCGGGGCTGGCAGGGCTGAGCCACGTGCAGGGATGCCGCATGCGGCTGCACCAGGATGTGCTGGGAGCCCCAGGGACGGCCCAGCCCTGTGGGCACCTGCACCCCAACTGATCCCTGGCTGTTTTGATGGGCCCTGATTCATCCCGGAAGGGATTAGAGACCGGGGATCCTGGTGACGTTCTGGTCCGACCAGCCCAGCCGCCCCGGGGTGGACATTGGCGTCAGAGCCGGTTCTGCTGTTTGCTGCCACGCACGACCCTGGGGACATGGCGGGGCTGGGACCCACAGCGGGGCTTACAACGGGATCCACAGTCCTTGCAGCGAGGGCCGCAACAACAGCCTGCCACGGTGAGCTTTGGTGCAGGGTGGGGACACCCGGGGATGGAGGGGCTGTGGTGCGTGTGGGGCTGGGGCAGCGCTGGCCATGGGACGCTGCTGGGGGCTGTGGCCCTCGCTGTGCCTGGTGGCACTGGGGGTCCCAGGCAAGCAGGCAGCCACTCTTGAGGCGTCCATAAGGTGTGCTATGTGAGGCTGCGGTCCCTCCAGTGGGGTCGTCCATGGGCCCCACGTTCCCCGATGGTGCTGGGATGGGGACCTGTCCCCCTCAGAGGGGTGCCTGGGCCGGATCCGGGTGGGCAGCTGGGTACGGGGCCGGTGCAGCCCATGGCACCGTCCATCCGGAGGGGCTTACCCTGCCTGGGACAGTCCTGCCAGTGGCGGGTTTGGAAGCGCAGGTGGCTCCTTCCCTGTGGCCGGGGCTTTTTGGAGGGGATTGCACAATTCTGCTCTCGTTCTGACCATCTTGACCTTCTCGTCACCCGTGACCCCAAGAGCTGCTACCGTGCTCCAGCCAACCAGGCCCCCTGCTGAGGTTTGGGTGCCCCCACACAGGGTCCCCAGAGCCCTTCCCAAAGCGGGAACAGCCTCCCCTCCTCAGTGCAAGTGCGTCAAGCCCCATCCCCCTGCCCAGGGTGTCGCCTGGGGACTGACCCACCGTGTCCCTCCCCAGCCCTGGTGCTCCCAGGCAGGGCATGGCAGGAGGCTCTCAGGGACCCTGTCCCTGTCAGGTCCCTGCATGTCCCCACATGCCAACTATGTGCCCCCATGGGGAGCTCTGGCCAGTGCCACTGGCTCCCACACCCCTCCAAGGTGAGGGGCCAGCAGCAGCGCGGCGTGGGACCCTCCTTCCTCTGCTTCCACAACGGGTGCAAGTGGGGAACAACGAGGGAACCGGCTTCCCCTTTGAGTCACGCGTTGGGCAAGGCCGGGCTTTCAGCGGCCAGAGTGCCGCGGTGTCTCCCGTGTGTACGCACAAGGCTGATGTCACCCGGCCTCCCCGTCCCCGATATAAGTCCTGGTGGGTCTGGTGCACAGGGACAGGGTCTCTGCAGCAGCCACGTCCCGCAGCCATGTCCTCTGCTCCAGCCTCCAGGTCCCGGCACCATCCCCAAGGTGCAATGGGGCCGGCGTGTCTCTGCCTCCTGCTCCTGCTGAGTGCACCCGCCACCGCCACCAACCCCGGCATCACGGCCCGGCTGACCCCGAGGGCGCTGGAATTCGGTGAGTCTCATGCTCCTGAGCACCCGTGGGGGACCTGGGCAGGGGTTGGAGGGGGACGATGCCCAGAGTGCCTGGAATGGGGCTGGAGGGGTGTCCTGGACCCGTCTGCTCGCCCTGCCGGCACCCCAGCCCCTTCCCTGGCGCCCTCCCCTGAACCCCCGCTCTGCCCCAGGCCGGCAGTTGGGGCTGGAGCTGCTCCAGTCGCGGCTGCAGAAGGAGCATGAGCTGAACCTGAAGGGCTCCTATCACAGCCCGCTCCTGGGGACACTCACCTACACCGTGCCACGGTAAGAGCCACCCACAGGGTCCCTGTCCCTGCCCCCATCCCTGTCCCGGCCATGCCGCGGGTGCAGCCGCGAGCCCAGGCTGTCCGTGCCGTGCAGGATCCACGTCCATGAGCTGCAGATGAACGACTCCACTGTGGATTTTGTGGAGGACGTGGGAGTGAGGCTGAGGGTGCAGCACGCCCGTGTCCGGCTCAGCGCTGACTGGGGAGCCCAGCTGGGCGCCATGTGAGTCCCGGGGACAGGGATGGGGACCTGGGTGGCTCAGGGTGGCTTGGGGTCACCGCCATCCCTGTGCTTACCCGTGCTGTCCCCAGCCAGGACAAGGGTACTGCAGAGCTCCGTACGCGTGACCTGGCCGTGGGGTTGGTGCTGGGGGTGGGTGTGGACAGCAGCGGCCGCCCCACGGTGTGGAGCGCCGGCTGCGATGCTCACGGCACCGACCTGCACATGGAGTTCCACCACGGACACAGGTGACACTGGGACCCCCACTCCCCTCCTGTCCCTGGCACATGGGGACCTCCCAGTACCCCTGGCCGTGGCGTTGTGCTGGGGGAGGCTGGGACACCCCAGAGTGACCTGAGATCCTCACTCTGCTCCGCAGCTGGTTCTACAACCTGCTGGCACCGCTGCTACAGAGAGTCCTGCGGCAGGAGCTGAACAAGCAGGTGGGTGTTCGGCCGCTGTGCTGTGTCCCTGTCCCCAGCCCCCAGCAGGCCCAGCGGCTGGCCTGGGGACCTGTGTCCGTGGGGTTGCTGATGCCCTCATCTGCTTCCAGCTCTGCCCTGAGCTCCGCAGGGGGATTGGCCAGCTGGAGGCTGCCCTGAAGGACATGAGAGGTGGGTGACAGGACCCCAGGGCTGGGCAGGGGGTCCAGGGGATGCAAGGGGGAGGGCAGTGCTCAGTGGGGTCTATGGGACTGGGGGCTGCAGGAGGGGTGGCTGGTCTGGCTCCTCCCAGCCCCTCCTTGTCCCTGCAGTGTCCTCCCAGCTCGACACTTTTGCTGCCATCGACTACTCCCTGCTGGGGCGGCCGCTCATCGCGGCGGAGCACGGGGACGTCGCCATCAAGGTAACGGCAGCCCAGGGTCCCTGGGCTGGGAACAGGGCACAGAGAGAGCCGGGCTGAGCCTTGTGTCTGTCTATCTGTCTGTGCAGGGGGAGTTCTTCAGGGTGGGCAAGTGCCAGCAGAGCCCCTGCTCACCGCTGCCTGCGGCGCTGCCTGTGCCGCTGCCCGTGGTGCACGAGCCCATGTTGCTGCTGGCTGTCACCGAGTTCGTCGCCAACTCAGCTGCCTTCACGTACTTCACGGCCGGGGCCCTGCGCAGGAACATCTCTGGCGACATGGTAAGGACGGGTCCAGCCATGGCTGTGGGGCAGAGCTGCCCCCCTGGCATCCCGCTGGGGTGTCCTTGCACCCACCTGTGCCTTGTGGCATCAGCAGCCCGACCCCTCTGCTGCCTTCCAGCTCCCCCGGCGGTTCCCGCTCCAGCTGAGGACCAAGAGCCTGGGGCTCTTCTCCCCACAGGTGGGCACGGGTGGGATGGGACATGGGATGGGACAGGATGTGAGTAGGATGGGACATGGGGTGGGATGCAGGAGGGACAGGGTGCAGGTGGGATGGCATGTGGAATGAGACAGGTGGAATGGGATGCAGGAGAGACAGGACAGGGGTGGTACGCAGGAGAGGGGACACAGGCAGGATGTGACAAGGGAGGGCTGGGAGCAGGGGAGATGGGACATGGGGTGGGATGCAGGGAGGGTGGGCAGGAGGAGATACAGCGTGGGTTGCAGTGGGGGTGGGACACGGGCAGGACAGGACGTGGACAGGGGGACCGTGGGCAGGACAGGACATGTTGCCCACCCTGCCTACACACATTGCTGGGCAGTGATGGGGCGCATGGACCCCGGGGGTGGTGGGCACCAGCCAGGAACCTGGGCTGGTGCTGGTGGTGCCCGCGTGGCTCTGTGACAGCCCAGCCCGTGTCCCCAGCTGCAGGAGCGCTACCCGGACCAGCCCATGGAGCTGCAGCTCTGGGCTCGCCAGCAGCCCCTGCTCTCCTGCCGCCCTGACGCGCTGCATGGGACCCTCTTCAGCTCTGTTGAGGCCTTTGTGGTGCTGCCCAACGCCACCCGCGTCCCTGCTTTTCTGCTGAACATCGTGAGTGTCCGGGTCTGCCACGGCACTGGGTCCAGCGCATGGCCACAAAGGGCTCGGCTGGGACCATGCTGGGAGATGCTGGATGGTGCTGGAGTGATCCAGGGTGATACTGGGTGGTGCTGGGGCAATGCAGGGTGATACTGGGCAACGCTGGGTTGCAGGCACTGCCCTGGTCTTTCCATCATCTCTTCTCTCTGCAGGATGCCAACGTGACGGGGAAGCCAAGCATCAGCGGGAACAGGCTCAGGGGCACCGTGAGGCTGATGGGGTGAGTCCCAGCCCTGTGCTGGCTCCAGCCCCCAGGTGGGGTTCCCGGGGACCCCCTACCACTCTCCAGCTCTGGCCTTTTGCTCTCTGGGTCACGTATCCCTTGTTCGAACCCCGTCCTACCCCCAGTTCTCATCCCCGCTGCCCTGGCACCGGGACCCCGGGGGCTCCCAGCCCTGCCCTGGGGCTCAGCCCGTCCCTGCCCCGGGAGGGGACAGTCCCTGTCCTTGTGCCTGGCGCTCACCCAGCTCTCGCCCTCCAGGCTCCATGTGACACAGGTGACATCGCACGTGGGCCCCGTGGAGGTGAGTGGCCGTGCTGGGGACACGATGGGGCAGCTGGACGGAGCTTTGGGGGGTGAGGGGTCTGAGGGGGGCTGCGGGTGCAGCCCTGGCAGAGGGGGCTCAGCCCTGCCTGCCCCCTGCCCAGCTCAGGGGCTCCCTGTCCCACAGGTGACGAGGCTGGAGACGCTGCTCAAGTTCGGGCTGTGGCTTTTTGGGGTGCCCTGGGCAAACAGTGAGTGCTGTCCCCATCCTGTCCCCTCTCCCCGCTGTCCCGGCATCACCCCCCTCACGTCCTGCTCTCCCCACAGAGCGGCTCCAGGCTGGTGTCCCCCTGCCCACCCCGCACGGCCTCCGCCTGCTCAACCCCCAGCTCTCGCTGCAGGAGGTGGGTGTCACTGCTGTCCCCTCACCCCACTGCCCCTCTCGTTCCCTGTGTCCCCCATGTCCCCCTTCTCACCCAGACTCCCCGCAGGGCTTCATGCTCATCGTGACAGACCTGCAGCATCAGACCTGAGACCAGACGCTGCACGGGAACCTGCCTGTCCCCTGCCAGCCGTGTCCCTGTCACCATCACCAAGGGGGGAGTCGATGCCCTTGTGGCCCCGTGGCCAGTAGAGCCACCCACCCCCCAGTTGCTGGGGACTCCTTGGCCAGGATTAAAGCTGGGAGTGTGGCTCAGCCTGGCGTGGTATCTCAGGAAGCCCCTGCAGCTGGGACGGTCCCATCCTCGGCTCCGTGCTGGGGCATCACTCGGTCCCTGGCTCTGTGTGGCTCCAGCTGTGCCAGGGTGAGGGGTCCTGTCCCTGTGCCAGGTCCTGCAGCAGCACTGGGTGCAGGTGGATGGGGCTCTAGGAGGCTGGCGCCAGGGCTGGTGGTTCTTGGGGACCAGGAAGGGAAGATGTCACCTCAACGCTGACGCCATGTGGGTGCCCTCTACCCCAGCAGCGGCCGCTGTGGCTGCAGCTCCGCGGCAGCTTCCCCCAGCGCCCACGGGATGGTGCTCGTGTCCGTGGCCTCCCATGGGCTCCATGTCCCCAGGGCTTGGGCCATCCCTAGCAGGTGGCCAGACGGCACTCAGCTGGGGCTCACACCCTGCAAAGATGATCCCCCGAACCCAAAATCTACCCAAATTCCCACCCCCTGCCCCGCCAAACTCTGGCGCTTGCAAAGACCACAGCAGCACCAGCAGCTCCAAGGACAAGACTTTATTAGTGGACTCACCTCCACCTGCAAAACCGAAGCATTCGACGGGATAATTCTAATTCTCATGTTCCCTGTGGAGGATCCACTCCCAGTGCCACAGGCTCCGGGAGCAGATCCTCCACGGGGAACACGAGCCCGTGCTCAGCGTGGCCAGACAGGACCCTCTTGGCACGGCCCCACACATAAATACAGACAGACAAGATAACAAAAATAGCATTAAAGAGTATTCACAAATGAATTAAAAACTACTCGGATATGTACAGCAAGAGCGTGGGCGGTATGTACATAAGACAAGCCCGGATGGACAGCTGGAGCTGTTGGTGATGGTCTCCGAAGGATGAAAGGTTATTTTTTGAAGCTAATTTCAGCTCAAAGCTCAGTGGTCCCGTGTTCCCGCAGCAGCAGGAGCAGCATGGAGTGGCAGGACAGGGGGGAAACTGGGCACCTCTGTCACTGCATGCACCTGTCACAGCCATGCTATGGGGACAAGGATCTGCCTGCGCTACAGGGACCAGCAGCAACTGGGGTGTCACAGGAGAGGCCAGCGGCTCCTGCTGTTCCCAAAGCGGGGCCCCAGTGGTGGGGATGGCTCTCAGGTGGTGCTGTCACCTCCCTGGGCTTGCCCCCTCACCCCGACCAGCCATTCTAGATCTGCTGCCTTTCCCTGCTGCCACTCCTGCAAACGGCAGGAGCATTATCCTCTTGTCCCCTCCTTGTCACTCCCCCAGCTCTATTCCTGCATTCGCTGGGTGCTCTGGAGAGCCCCTTGTGCCAGGGCAGGGGCCAGGGAAAGGGCTTCCTGCCCTCATCTGCCTCCTTTGCTGCCTAGAGGGAGCGTGAGGAGAGATGTGCGCTGCCCCACAGCAACCTACATTCAGAGGGGGGAGGAGGATCAGGATCCCTTCACACCAGGGACAGCCCTGGGCCTGACACCATCCTCACACCTGAAACCAGCTCCCAGCAGCTGATGTCTGGGGAGAATGGGGCTCCGGGGCTGAGACAAGGACAGAGCTCGTTGTCCCCAGTCTCTGCCTCTTCCTCCTGGCTCCCGCCACGAGCTCTGCCTAGAGAGAGCAGGGACGGGAAAGGGACACTGTGGAGACAGGGGAGGCACACTGTGGGGATGGGACAGGGACGCTGTGGGAAGCTTGGTCCCGCTCGGCCACCCGCCTCCTCCCAGGCCCCAAGCGTGCCCGAGATGGGGACATGGAGCCTGGTCCCTCGCTCTGGATGGGGAACCTTATATTAGTGACACATCTACACACACGCACGCACTCACACATGCAAAAATAAGTCTGTTTATTCTCTTCAAAGTGATCTAAAGGACCCTGCAGGGCTGGGACACCTTCTAGCCAGTCCTGCCCCCGGCTGCCTGGGCCTCGCCAGCGCTGGGAGCTGTCGGCTGAAGTGCTGCATCAGTCGCAGCGCCTTTAAAACACAACGGAATGGTAAATAAGAGGGCTTACGCTAAAAGGAGCTGGCGGCACAAGAGAGAAAGCTCCGAGGAGCAGGGCACTCGCCCGGGAAGCGGGGGGGCTGCTCCCGGTGACGGTGCTCGGGAGCGGAGTGTAGTGGATGTGGTGGTGAAGGTGCAGCCGTCCCGGTGCCAGGGGGATGCGGTGGTGGGTCACTTGCGGCTCAGCAGGGATCCCAGCAGAAGCACGCCTGCCACCGTTGCCCCAGTCAGGAGCCACTTGTTGAAGGTCTCCTGGCCCTTCCTCACCTCGGCAGCAGCATTGTTCCCGTAGAGGTCCACAAACCGCCCCTGTGGGAAGAGAGCAGCAGTGAGCAGAGAAAGGGGAGCGCAGGGTCCATCAGTGCCGCTTTCTGGGGCTCCTTCCCTGCTGCGGGGCAGTTCAGAGGGGCAGAGGCAGCGGGAAGGGGTGGGAAGGGGTGGAAGGTGCCAGGTCCTGCCAGCAGGAACACAGTGCTGGGGACTGGGTGGGTGACAGACACCTTGTGCTTCCTCGCTCTGAATCATGCACAGAGGGTGATGGGGAAGCACAGGACCAGTCATTAGAGAAGGGGATGCCAGAAAGGATTTGCAAGGAGAAGAACCATGAGGGCAGGGGACACGTCATGTGCTCTGGGCTCCCTAAATCAGCATCCAAGTGTGACACAAACCATTGCAGCAGGAAAACGTGGGGCTGTGTTCCACGGCGAGGCCCGGGCAGCAGCAGGTTGATGCCTCGGGTTGCAGCAGGAACACACAGTGTGTCAACTCCACTGCCCCTGGGTCAGAACTTTAACAGGTACTCAATGGACACCTCTTTTAGGATTAGTTTTCCTGACTCCTCTTAGAAGCAAATGGTCAAAACCCAATAGTCAAACAGCCTCTCCAGATAAACACTGACGCCAAGAACTGAACTATGTACAATACTAAACTGCAAAGCTCTATTGCAAGCAGATTTTGTAAGGTGTGCCTTACATTTTGTAAGGTGAGCCTCACAGATCCTCCCTGTCTGCACTGCTGCACCCCAGCAAGACAAACACCCCACAGCCCAGCTGTCGTGGGTTACACAGCAGCACCATCCGTATTTGTGAGTCCCTGCAGCCATGGTGGCCACGCCGGGTCACGAAGCTCCTGCCTTCCCTGGGGTGTTGGGAGAGCTTGGCCAGGAATGCGGCCGCTCCGGAGCTGCCCGGCCACACCGGCCACCTCCAGCCCTTCATCGCCGGGAGCAGATTTCACCCATTCCACCGTGCAGCAAACTGCTGCAGCCCCTTGACCTCAGAGGCAGGCAGGTGACAGGGCTGGAGACAGATGGCCTGGACAGAAGGAGGGCACAGAGAGAAAGACCACCAGAGCTGAACTGCTCCCAGAAACAGGCTCTTGGGGAGCGTATCTGCCCCCTGCACTGGTGCAGCACCCCTGGGCATGATGCCAGCCCTCCTGCTCCCCCGGGCACCTTGGGCCACTGTGAGGACAGAGCTGCTGGGGGACCCAGGCACCACAGGGACAGTCCCTGGGCAGCCCACACCAGCTGCTCCCAGTTTATCAGGGCTGAGCAGGAGCCCTGGGGCTTGGGGAGCGGGAGCTGGAAGCGCCAGACTTGGGGACAGCAGGCAGCTCAGTGACAGCAGGGGATCGGTGCTGTCACACCTCCAGCCCGTCTTCCCGGCAAGTCCCCTGTTCCCCGATAAGTGAACACAGTTCCAGTAACCCGGCTGCTCTGGGAAAGCAGAGATAAGCCTGGCTGACGCTGAGCTTGTGTCATGCCTCTCCCTGACCTCCACGGGCAGGGGCAGCATCCCTCCCCACAGCCTGTGATAAAGCCACGGTGCCCAGATCCCGTCTGGGATCCAGAGGCTCTTTGGGCAGGTGCCTCTCCATTCCTCCCAGAAATGCAGTGCCTGTCCCCAGACCCCCAGCACAGCCCCGGCGCAGTCACAGCTCGCAGGGCAGCTCCTCACCGTGCCACAGACGCACCAGCCAGCTCACATGTGGGTTTTCAGCTCCTTTGCTCCCAGCCGTGTCCCTCTCCTTGGCCACAGGTACCTGAACAACCGCCCAGGCGAGCTGTGCACCCCAGCACCCACCACTGCTCCTGTACCTTCACCCCACACCATCCCAGCACCACCGACCCCCCCGTTGCCTTCACACCCCCTTCACCGTGAGGAGGTATCAGCAGACCTGGGGACAGAGTGCTGGGACAACAGGGACTTTGCCAACTCACCCCAGGGCATGTGGCTGCTGTCACCTTGCTCTGAGTCCTCTTAAGGGATGTGACAACCGTCCCCATGACTCCAGCCACCTACACAGAGCAGCAGAAGGCAGCGCGGGCTCTGCCAAGGTGCTGGATCGCAACGCAGCCCTGCAGGGACAGGCAGGACAGGGGGTCACAGGCAGGTGCCATCCAGGGACAAAGGTGAGGGCAGCTGGCCATTGCTGCCTGCTGCTGCCCGCTGCCAGCCCCACTGCTCACCAGCATGAAGGGCACGGAAACAGCCAGGGATGTGCTGTGAGAGAGAGATGGGAGAAGAGTCCAAACCCAAGGAGGGGATATTTTCAATTATGGCAGAGGAAATCCCTGTGCTGATAGGTGGTGACAAGCAGCACAGCAGTGACAGCCCCACGAGCAGGCTGCTGGCGACGGAGGTGACAGGAACGGGACAGAAGGCATGGGCTCATCCAAAACCAGTCCTAAACATCCCTCAGTACTGGGGGATCCTTGCACCCAAGAGGAGGCTACATCCAATATGCTACATTCCCTCCGAAAAAGCCACTTTGTTTGGGGATTCAGTAACACCTGCCCCACCGAGCCCCACGTAGGCTCCTCCTGACCCACGAGAGGCTGTGGAGGTGGAAGGGGCTGGCAGCAGGACCAGCCCCAGGACGGGCCCCCCTAGAGCAGGGAGCCAGAGAGCGCTGGCAGCCACCTCCACGCCGCCTTCTCCACGGTATGTGCCCTGAGCTTGGGGAAAGGCAGTTCCAAGAAGCGTGTTTTGAAGCCCTTACTTCTAAGAAAAGGAAGTGTTTGCTGAACAAGAGATAAATGGCAGATGTTGAACCAAGAGCTATCGGGTGCTACAGGCGGAGAGGGGCACGACAGGAGCTCCGCGTGGGCAGGGAGGGGACGCGAGCCCCTCGGCTTCCCCTGGGAGCTCAGTGGGGGCCGCAGAGGAGGACGCCTTGTCCTTCCCTGGCGAAGCCATCCCCAGGATCTGCCACAGCTCAGCCCCTGCACAACTGCAATCCCAGATGTGTCCCCTGGGAATGGCAATCCCAGAGCAGGGGTGGTGGGAAACAGGCAGGCGTGTGTTCCTCCCCACCGGCTGGGTGCGAGCTGGGGAACAGCAGCTTGTGTAGTTCCCACACCGCCCTGCGCTGCTACCGCTCAGCACCTGAAACCCAGTGCTCCCAGTACCGATTCTGACCTCTCTGCTCTGGTGTTTGGGATCTCAGGCTTGTCCAGACACGTCCAGATATTTCTGGCCTCCTCCAGTCACCTTTATCTGAGAGGAAATATTTGGAATTCCTGAGTTGCTCACAAGGACTATGGCAGCAACAGCACGTCAGTGTCTCAACCATGTCTCAAGCTCCCTCCCTGCGTACCCGTGGGCCCCTTCCAGCTCGGAGAGGACAGGCTGTTCCCTGCCCAACGTGGTCACATCCCCTTCGCCAGCCCAGGGACAGCCACCTCCAAGGGGAGAATGCTCTGGGGCGGGAAAGGAGGAAGCAGCGAGAGGTTTTGCCTACGCAAAAGGCAATCCCCCGGCTTTGCCTCCCCCCCGCCAGCGCTGAGGAAGGACATGGTATTTTCTTGCTGGAGACTAAACCAGTATTTGCTGTGGGAACTTCCCTCCAGCTGCACATGCACAGCAGAAGATGGGGTACCTGGAGATCCAGAGTCCACCGGTGCCCGTGGTCCTGCAGAACAGGGAGGTTCTGCAGCACCAAGGGCTCTCGAGACACCTGCAGTGCCCCGAATCATGCCCCACTCCCAGGGGGACACAGCCACCACGAAAATATGGCCCAGTGAGGAAACACAGCACTGTGGTAGAGAGGAAAGAGGAGCAGGGCTGACCCCAAGTGCTCTGTCCTGGGTGGGAGAGCAGATTAACCAGGCAGGAGGTACAGCTGAGACAGCATTTGCATCCTGGCCTGGAAGTGGGACAGGGAAGACCTCAAGCTTCAGCAGCAGCAGAGGCTCCACTGGTTCCATTCACCAGCTCTGCCCCAGCAGCTCCGGGTCCCATTCAGACCCAGTTCCTCTTTCGAGATAAGCCCCAGTGCTTGGGGGAAAGAGGATTTGGTGACACCGACCCATGAGGGCGGTGATAAAACCCACAAGACACGGTGATGAATCCCTGTCTGGTCCCTTGTGAGCCGGGATGGAGTGGGATGGGGAGGGCGGGAGGGGCAGGGCAGTTTGGGTGCTCAAGGCTCCCCTTACACAGGTGAAGGGTACAGAGGTCACCGAGAGAGCGGCACAAAGCTCTGAGAAACAGCAAAGAGCTGGGCTCTACTGGGACTATTCATGGTGAACCAGCGGCACTTGGTCCAACTCTGACAGGGAGACTCCGAGTGCAGCAGGAGCTGCAGCCCCGACTCCCAGCCAAGACACCCACAGCAACCAGCTCAGCATGTACAAAAGCATTTCTACCCAAAATTTTCATGTGTTTCATCAAAAATCAGTTGGTTCTCCAAAACCTCCTGTGGGATAAGTCAGCATTGTTCCCAGACAGATCAAGAGGGGTGCGGAGAGGCTAAGTGCTTTGCCCGGAGTTGCACACAAGCCAATGCATGAGCCACAGCATCTGACTCCCAACCCAGGCATCCTCATCACGAGGCAATGTTTCACTTGAAAACAAGCCTGTTTCTGTTCTACCTTTGCCGTCACTACAGCTGTGTTACTGCTAACAGGTCTAACGCCAATCACCGGCCAGGAGAGGAGTCAGCTGGACGACCAGACATTTGTTAATGAGATACTGGGAAGAGTTTTGTGCTGAGCAGCGAGACAAGGGTGGAAACAGCAAAGCAGCAGCTCAGTGCAGACCACAACAAAGCACCGACAGCAACCTGCTCCCTGAGCCCTGCCGGGCTGCCAGCTCACCGCGTGGGACTGGCATATGCAAACCTGGAGGTGAAGCACAGGAGGGAAAAGGCAGCTGAGATCTTTGTTAAAAAAAAAAAAAAAAAAAAAAAAAAGAAAACATAAGTATTCCCAAAGGCTGCCACTGGGATCCTGTAAACACAGCTTGGCGGGTCCCTACGCACTGTGAAAGTGGAAGAGACATCCCAGAGGTTCTCCCTCCATCTTGCTCCCTCCGACACCGCAGCCACACGTGGCCCCCGCTGCCCTCAGCCCTGTCCAAAGCCCAGCACCAAAGCGGGGGGCAGCAGGGACACCGAGCATGCCCGTGCCTGTCACACTGCACTGCGGTACTGGGACCAGGTCAACGCGAGCCCTGGACACTGGGGCAAGCCAAGGAAACCTGCCATCCCAGACAGAGGTCTCGGAGTTCCTCCAGACCCCCAGTTCACCCCACTGGTCCTGTCAGCACCCTGGGCAGGCTGAGGAGGGGCTGGGGAAGGGGCTCTGGGGACAGTGCCCTGGCAGGTGCAAGGGCTCCAGAGACCCAGCTCTGACTGTTATGCAAATGGTGACCTCCAGGGAAGCAGCTGCTGATCTCCATGACAATGGCACAGAATTGCCACCCGCTGGCTGCCACTGTGGCCCTGGGAGCAGGTGCTGGGGTGCTTGGGGACTGAGGTGCTCAGGGATTGGGGTGCTCTGGGATTGGGGTGCTCTGGGATTGGGGTGCCGCCCCTGGCTGAGCTCCAGGACTCTGCATGCAGAGAAACCCATGACCCTCAGCCATAAATGCAAAAGGGTTAAATAAATAAGCACATCCCCACTTCGCTCTCCTCCCCGCAGCCACACACAGAGCGGGGCTGCAGCCTGCAGTGGGGCCCACCAGACCTGTGGGGCTCCAGCCCAGAGCCAGCTCTTTTCTAAGCAGAAACAACCCCTCACCGGCACATTCCAGCCCTAATCCTCGCCACGGCAGCCTCCTGTCAAACTGGTTTCATCACCAGCTCCAGGGAACCTGCAATAACCCCACACCATTCAGTACAATTTCAGCATTTCCCAAATAGATGAAAGGGGCTCCGGTGACAGCTGTAAGCCCTGTCCCTTCCCCAGGAGGCAGCACGAGATGGAGAGCAGGGAATTGTGCTCTGCGCTCCAGAAATCTGCTGAAACATTCATGTGTATTAAAGCAAATGACTAATCTACTTGCATCCATCTTTCATCAGCGTTTCTCCCAGCACTGAGCAGGCCGAGGGCTCCCGAAGGTGCTGAAGCCCCAGCCGGCGCCGGGCACGCTGGCAGGGACGAGGCTCCGGTACAAAGGCACAGCGAAGAACACGCTGGCTGAGCCGGATCCACTCAAGAGATTAGCACCTGCTGGGAATGGGATTGTTTTCCAAAGGGCATTAAGTGGAATAGTCCGAGAAAAGACGGTCTCTCTGATGCTTTTCCCCACTGGACAGATGGTGTCTGAGCCCCGGCAGGCAGAGCAGCCTTTGTGTGAGGGGCGCGCGCGGGGGGCAGGGACGGCTCCTGCTTTCATTTCACGGTTCTCCAGTGCCAGCTCTCTGCGCCGGACCTCACTCGGCAGGGTCCCCCGCACCCGGGGCACGAAGCTCAATTTTCACCTTGTCATTGCTTTTCCCAGACGTCACAGCTCCTGTGCAATCGTGCCCTTGTGTAACTGTGGGGAAACCTGTGCCGAGGAGATGTGCGGGGCTCACGTGTGCCTGTCTGCAGAGCCATGTTCCCTCCCGGCCGGGGGCTGAGTCCTGTGGTGCCAACGGCTCCCCCAGGCCCCCGACTGCACTGTGAGCCTCACCCCAAACCCTCCCTGCGGGGAACGGCGGCATCACCAGAGCGTGAGGCCACGTGCAGGGATGGTCCCCGGGGGAGAGAGATCCCCGGGAAGGGCCACCTGCTTCTCCCACCTCGAGCCACTCGTCACCAGCATCCCGGAGGAGCGGCGGTCGAGCCCCAGTGCCTCACGAGGCTGCTGTAATTCCGACATGCCACTTGAATGAAAAAGGGGAAAGGGTGGAGGTGCAGGAAGAGGAGGAAGATGTGCTCATTCTGTTTTCACTTCCTGTTAGTCCACATGAAATCTCAAATGATCCAGGCCATTGAGTCCCCCACAGCAAAACCCTCGCAGGCTGGAGGGCAGGAAGCAGAGCAGGCAGCTGATGCAGCAAACGCGGGAGAGCTGTGTGGCACGAGAAGGAGACTTTGTGCTCTGCCCTGGGCTCCTTCATACGTGTTGTTGCATGAAATAATCACTGGCTGGTGCACTGGAAGCTTCTAAATGAGGTCAGCTGCTCTAATAAAAGATATTAGCACTCTGGCAAGTTTAATACGCTGGTGAGCCAGGATAGAAGCACTTGCAACGCTGCTATGACGGCTGATTTACAGGTAGCAACACCTCATTTTCTCCGTACATTAGTCAGACACTACCCAAGGCCACATACACACCCAGCTCCCACGTCCCAGCCCAAACCCCGAGGCAGCTCCCCACAGGTGACACACACAATAATGTCATGTACTGCCACTAGCCATGTTCCTGTACCGCACTCGGAGGGTCCCCGACCTTCCTCAGCCTCGACGGTGGCAAAAACCAGAGAGATGTGCAACTGGCACGAGCATCATCTAGAGAACCAGGGCAGTGATGCAGAGAGCTGTCCCACCAGGGTCAGCTGCATCCAAACCAAACCAGCTCTGCGCCAGCCCAGGCCTCTTCTCTGAGCTTCCCAAAGAGCCCAACAAGGAAGAAAACCTGAGAAAATCCATCCATGCTCCTTGGGGAAGCTCCATGCTCCCCTCAAGTGCACGGTACTACCCCCAACAGACACGGCCCTCTCAGCTCTGCCTCTCGCGCAGCCCCGGCTTGAGCAGCTCCTGCTCAAAGCCCTGACAAAATGTCACATTTCAGAATATTTGATTTTGGTCTTAAGAGCACCTGCCTGGCAGCGATACAGGCAGGGAGAACCTGCCTGCTCTTTGTTCTCGGCCAGGTGGAGCACGGAGCAGAGGACACCTGCCTCAGTTTCCCCCAAGCCTGGGAGCAGGGCTGCGAGCCGGTGAGCTCCGGGACCATCCTAACAGCTGAGCCTGGCCCCACTCCCACCAGAGGCTCCTCGTCTCCAGGGCTCATCTCCCCAAGCAGGATGCTGATGCCAGAAGCTAGCTACTAATTGGATCTACTTAAATCAGAAGCTCCGTCTGCAGACGCAGCTGAAACACAAGCTTGAGCAGGAAGGAGGATAATGCAATAAATTCAAGCAGCTCTCCCCAAGGGAATCACACAGACCCTGAAACCTCCCTCTGCGCAGATACTGCCTACTACCCAGCCCTGGGCACACTGGCTGCACGCAGGGGCAAGCGGCATGGAGAATAACCAGCCCAAAGGCGGCCGAAACGCCGTGCTTGCCCAGCTCCCTGCTCTACTGGGACGGACACCGGTTAGAGTACCACGTTCCAACAGTCCCCGTGGCCACAGGAACCTCTCTGGTTAATGCTCCGAACCCCGCTCCTCCCTCCCACGCTCTCCCGGAGGCACCAGCAGCGTTGATGCGCTGGGTTTCCCATTAAAGAGATCCTGAGAGACAGCACTGGGCTGGTACACGTGAGCACGTGTCCAAGAGAAGACGCGGGCGGCTGGAGCGACGCGGCTGCGCTCCCGCCTGCAGGCAGTCCTTCCCAGTGCCGCTCAGCCCTTGCATTCCTCTTTTGCTAACTAAATTAAACATGAAGATAAAATAAGCAAAATACCTAAAAATAAGAAATAAACCGAGCATTTCTACAGCACAACTAGGTCACGGCTCCCCAGCATGCAAGTCGTAGCAGCCACGGCTCAGCCCCTCGAGCCTCCCAGATTCAAACCTGACATCTCTCTGCAAAGGCTGCGTCCCGAAACCCACACCTGGTCCCCGGTGAGCCCAGCTGGAGCCATCTGCTAACGGCTGTGCCTCCCGCAGCCCCGACCTGCGCTCCGCCGGGCGCTGCTGCAGCCAAGGGGAAGCCCCTTGTCCCCCCCCGACCGTGGCCAGGGCCACCGCACATCCCCACACTGCCCCCAGCAAAGCCCCCGCCTCCCCCACCACAGGGGAAAGCTTTTGCACGCCCTGGGAATGCAGGTCCCCTCACTGAAGCCCCTGGCATCCCAAGGACGATCAGGAGTGGACTGCAGAGGGATTTTGCACCAAACACCCCCCTGCACATCCGAGCAGGTGGGGAGCAGGGAGGATGGTTGGTTTCCCTGTCCAAGGCCAGGGCAGCAAACCAAGGAGTGCCCTGGCACCGACAGCCACCGCTTCCCTTTCATGCCTCCATTATCTGTGTTAATCTTTAGTTGCTCAGAACAATAGTGTTTAAGGGTAAGATTCCTCTCGGGAGGGTGGAGGAGGAGAACGCTGCTGCTTTCCTGAAGGCAAAGCCACTCCGCAGATGAGACCTTTGCGCCGCATCAGCCAGGAGACAGGTCCAGATCCCGACTGCTCTGGGGGTGACAGGAGGGGAGGGAGCAGCTGCCCCCAGCCCCTTCCCGCTCCCACTGCAGGAGCCACCATTAATCCCTCGCCTCTCGGTTCAGCAGGTCTGCAACACTTGTACAACCAATACTCATCCCTTCCCTTCCCCCAGCTCCTCCGGGGAACACTCCAGCTCCACAGTTAGTGGGGAAAGAGCTGCTGGAGGAACACTCCTTGGAATGGCAGGGTGGGACTAGGCTCACAGCTTGGGGAAAATCAAAAGCGAAGCTTAAGCAAAGGCCTGAAGCATCACATGTAGGCCACAGGCACGTGGCTGCTCCTGGGGGTGACCCACGTACACAAACCAAACAGGAGCTCCGCATAGGTTGGGGAGCACTCGGGGCATGTACAGAAAACTGCAGCTTCCACAGGGGAAAAAAGAGCCCGTTGCTGCTGAAATGGGGACAGGGCCCAGGCAGCACTCGGGGCACCCAGCTCCACTTTCAGACAGGAGCGGAGTGATTGGGATGGCCGACGTGAGCGAGAGCAGTTGTAAGCAGCAAGAAACAGTTTGTTAATTATTTCACAGGTCTTTTTTTAAATGACATTCCATTCTCTGGATTAAAGGACCTCCGAGTGCTTTACAAACCCGAGTTCCCAGCGGCTCCCCTGGGAGGGAACGCCGTCCCTTTTGCTGTGGTGGGCCGCAGCCAGCCCTGGGCAGTGGCTTTGCCTTCCAGGCGCCTGCTCTAATCACAGATCTGAGGAACGTCATCAAACTGCACTGCACACTCAGAGGCAGTGAGGAAAACAGGCAGGGCCCCAGAGAAGGAGAAGGGGTGAGGAGCGAGGCTCTAGGCCCTGGGTCTAGCGGCAGGAATGCTGCTGTGGGCGGTAGGAAGCGGCAGGGAACTCATTCCAATGGCATTTCCTGGAGAGCGCGGCACAGCAGCCTCCCAGGTCACGGACAGGGCCAGGAGCTGCCGGGATCCACGCACCGAGCCCACATCCCTGGCCGCACCAAGGACACGGCCGTGCCAGGCAGGACAGCCCGAGCCAGGACCCTGCAGGCAGCAACCGCCAGAGGAACAGCCCGTACTGCAAAGGGACATGAGGGATTCAGCTGGCAAGGGAACGGTATTTTTTTCATCCCAAGCAGGTGATGACAATGGGGGCATCGTCTCAGCTGCAAGGGATCCAGACTGTAAAATAGTTAGAGGACAAACTGGAAAGCGATAGCCCAGCGAAGCTGTGCAGAGCACTGCTTGGGATTCAGCTCAGGGACAGCAAAGCTGCAGCCGCCTCCCAGAGCCACCCCTGCCACACATTGGCCAGCAAGTGGATCTCAAAGGGGATCAGCAGCACCGGGACACCCCCAAAAACTGACACGTTAACCCGTGGTGGCTGCAGGGAGTCACGCAGGATCCCTAGGCAATGGCACGAGGCCACAAAGCATTTCTGAAGAGCTGAGAATCAAAGCATTGCTCTCAACCTGAAACCATTGAGAAGGCTGGAACAAGAGCACAGGACGAAATCCCAGCTGCAATCTGTCATATGACAAAGGCTGAGTCACTTCCCATCATTCAAGAAAAAAATCAAAAAGATAGAAAATGAGTTTGCTATATTGACATCTTCTAAGGGTTTTCCCCAAACAGAACCGCAAACTTCCAGTCCACCGCAGAGCGACACAACACGTCCGTCCGGCACACCAAGCACACACAGCCCATCCTCCTGCAGCCTGGCCCAGCACGTCAGGATTCAGATGTCACAGATTGGTGACAAAGGTGCTCATTGCTCAGTCCTGGCCTGATACAGCCCCTTCAGGTGGTCCCCACCACACATCCTGCAAATGGGAAACCTCTGGCCTGTGCCCACAGATCTGTCCCCTAGAATCCCCCTTCAAATCCCCCTCTGGATGTGGATTTGCAGGCAGGAGCTGCTGCTCATGTTCCTTTCTCCAGCAGATTACGCACGGTCAGTGCACCTCTGCCTGACAGGCGCTCCTGCTTGCCCTGCACTCCCCGTCCTGCGCTCCCATTTGCCAGATCTCACCCCCAACGACTCCCGATCCCCACGGGATCACTGTTTGAACTCCACAGCTTGTGGAATCTGGTCCTGACCAAAGATGCTGCCCCAGGGAAGCCTCCTCTTTGGCTCTGATGGCTCAGCAAGGCAGCAGCTCTCTTCAGCCCAGGGCTGGTTATTAAATGCCCCCCTTGGGTTCTTCTTGTTTGTTTTCAGTGCCAGATTGCAGAGAAGGCAGCAAATCAATGTAGAGCCAGAAAACATGATAAAATACACCCATGTTAATACTACATAGCAAGATTTACCATTTCCCCCTCGCCTCAAAAAATGGTTTCTCAAGAAAACTGCTGCAGCCCAGCACACAGCAGCCTTCAGAGGCCTCTCCAAAGACAAACGCGCACTCCGCTGCCATCCTACGCTTGCCTTTGTTCCACTGGTGGGGAATGAAACAGCTTCCTACGCGAGCAGGCTGTGCCACACTTGTGATGGAGCCGCGCTCCTTCCCTCTTTCAGAGGGGCTTTCCAGGAAGAGAAACACTGCAGCACTCTAAAACACAAACCACCCACTCCCTGCCACACAGACCTGCCACAACTTGCATCCTTCTCAGCAGGACCTGCCTGCTGCACCTCTCGAGAGAGCTTTGTTTGCATGGGACAGGCTCTAACAGCTCTGATGCACCAAACAGGTTTGCTGTGCAAACAGGGCGGCAGGAGGGGCACCAGTGGGTCACAGCGAGCGCAGGGTGGCACTTGCTCGGTGCGGGGAGAGCTGGCAGCAGGCCAGCAGCTCCCTCCCCGCAGCCGCCAGAGCACAGCGGAGCATCCCCATGTACGTCCCACACGTGAGGCACTCGGGAGCTCCTGCTGCACCAGCCCTTCCCCAGAGCGCATGGCTGTCCCTGAGAGGGGACACATGAAACCTGCGTGTGGAGGGAAGCCATGGCTGAGATGTCAAACAAGCACCGGGTTGGGGTTTGCAACAGGCTGGCAGCAGCCACGCTCTCCAGCCCTTTTTCTGGTGGCTGGTGGGGTGGGATCACCTGCCTTTTCCATCCTGCCTGGCTCCCCCTCAGCCCCAGCAGCAAAGTCAGAGCCCCGTTCAAGGTTAGGAGAGGAGAGCGAGGCCACTGCCGGGGTGGGAAGCACGGCAAGCGGCGATCTTCAAAGCAAGAGCTGGTGGGCGGGTCAGAGGGAGAGGAGTCCTGACCCTTCCGCAATCTGTTGAACAAATATTTGCACCAAACAATGAATTTACAGACAGACACAAAAAAATTGAAGTCTTAACCATGATGGTGGGGGTGGGGAATGGAAGGAGGAGGTATTTCATTCCCCGCAAGCAGGGACCAGTGATTTTCCACCAGTGATTTAATCTAAATCCCCCAGAGAGTTCATTTACAAAAAATCAGATTGCATTATCGCCTAGGTCTCCAGGATACAGCCCAATCACTAACAGCAACAGCCACACTAGCTTGGAAACCTCAATTTGATCACTCAATTCCAAGACTAATCTGTGGCTTTAAAAGCCAAAGCCAGAGGGAGGGGGAAGGAACTCAGCTTTTGACCAGGGTTATCTGCAGGATGAGAGAGCTAATGGGCCAGACAGAGCCGGATGAAATGGGCAGCACATCCTGGGTTATTCATCGAAACCGAAGCCTCTGCTGGAGCAACCCCACCCAGGCAGAGCCCCAGGGCGGCCGCATTCCTGGAATTCCTGCACCCTGCGTGAACCTGCTCCCTTCCCTGGCTGCACCGGCTCCCCCTCTTCTCTGGGATCCCCGGCACCACTGGCCAGGCACCCAGAGCTGAGGAGCTCCCAGGGGCCCCCGTGGCTTTGCTCTGCCAGGAGGGCGCAGAGCGCAGCATGGGGCTCAAAGGTTCCTGTCTCCCCCAGACACAGGGGCTGCTGATGGACTGGGAGATGGAGGGGGCTGGGAGGGAGCCAATTCCCCACCGTTTAGATGCTAACACCTGACAGCGTGAACTCTTCCCACTGTGCACCAGCAAAAGGTTACACCAGCAGGGAATCACTAAAATGCAGAAGTAGAAAGAAAACTCAGGCATCTGTAGGTCGTGTACCTCCCGCTGGCAGTCCCAGGCAGCACCGCGCAGCCGGACCCGGCATCTCAGGAATGCTTCCTGCAGAAATGCTTATTCATGTTAATACCTCACGGCTAGCGTCCTGGGCTCTGCTGCTGGGGCAGCTGGGAGCGTGACTCCCTGCCAAGGAAAAGGCAGCTGCAGGTCGAGCAGCTCCCCAGCTCAGCACTGGCTCCTGCTGCACCATTTACACAGACCCAGCAGCCCACCCGCCCACATCTGTGGTGGGATTCACTGCACTGTGCGCACAGCTGAAGGCAAAGTCTTGTCTCCAGAATGAAGAAGTGGCTGTTAGCCCAGCAGACCGCAGGCCGGCCCACCGGAGCACTGTGCCGGGAGAGGAGGAAGCTCCACTCCCTGCTGGTAAATGCCCGAGAGCAAGGGCTGCTCCCGCTTGAAGAACAAGCTCGGATGACATTAGATTTCCAAAGGCTCTTGGAAAACAGGTCTTTTATGTAACATCCAGGGAGAAGGAGAAGAAACAGGGACGGAGGAGGACACATCTGAGCATAAACTGTGTCACCGTGGTGAACTGACCCTCTTGGGGCAGAGGGTTAAGAGCAAAGAAGGAAAGGCCACACGCCCCTTTATCTCCCTGCAAGGCCTAGGACATGCAGTAGCACAAACATTGCGGGGAGCTGCACTCCGGTTCGACCGGCTGCGCTGCTGGCCTGGAGCGAGGGAGGACACGGGCAGCCATCCCCACCACACAGGAGCTCTTACCCATCCGCCATTCTCCTGGATCCAGGGGTCTAGGTGGTCGGTCAAGTACGTGGTCATCCAAGACACAATGCGTCCCACCAATACCCGCATCTCCTTGTCAACGCTCTCCACGCACAACGCTCCTCCGAAGGAGAAGAAAGCCACGATGCGGCCCCAGTTCACTCCATCACGGAAGAGTTCGTTCACTACCTGCTCAAAGCTCTGATACGCTGTGCCGGGGGTGATGTGGAGCTGGGAAGTGAGGTCGCTGAATGCCCGCCGGTACCTCAGCTCAAACTCATCCCCCGCCTCCCTCAGCGCCTGCCTCACGTCGGCTGTTTGAATGATTTCATGGACTTCGAGGCCGCTCCGGTGCACGGCAGCTCCGTTCACTACGTGGCTGGGGGGCGGGTGCCAGGAGGGGCTCCCGTTGAGGACGCCGTCCATCTCGGCCTCCTCCGCAGCAAAGTCAGTCCTGTTCTCATCCTCCTCCTCCAGCTGACTCCAGCTGTATCCCTTCTGTGAGAGCTTGTAGGAAACAAAGTCAATCACTAACTCCCGGTTACTGCTGGACATTTTCACACCTGAGACACCCTCAATGAGTCCATGGTCCAGAGCACAGGCAGATCAGCACTTAGCAGGTCCCGACTCTGCTCTTCTTCAGGACCGATGGCAACATCTGACCTTTGCACGGACAAACACCAGACAAGAGAGGAAAGAAATGGTTAACGCCACAGCTCTTACATGCACCCGTGCCATTAACACCGATAGCTTATCGTTACACTGAGATCATCCCCCGGCTTTATGCCGAGACTCAGGGTCACCGGATTGAAGCCGCACAGAAAACCGACTGCGACACCCCCCTCCCAGGAAACCGGCCCCGGGGAGCCCCCCGACTCTTTCCGAGCAGCCCCCGGCCCCGGGTCTCACCGGGTGCAGGCGCTGCCTGGCGGGCCGGACCGGGGCGGAGGCGGCTCTCGCTCTGCTGGGGCTGCGGACCGGGCCCGGCCGCGCTCCGCCAGTCCCGGAGGCGGCCCCGCCCCCGCCCGCCCCGGCCCCGCCCGTTAAAGGGCCCGGCTACCCCCGCCCCCCTCCGCCGGCGTTGCCCAACGGCGGCCGGCGGAAGCGCTCAGGCAGCGTTGCCCAAGGGTTACGGCAGCCCCGTGCGGGGCCCGGTTTGCCGGTAACCACCCCCACCCCGGCTGGAAACGGCTCGCCACCAGGGCCGGGCTCGCAGGGCACGGCCCGCCCGGGGCTGCCGCCGCCTAGCCCTGCGTTCTTACGGGAGCGGTTCCGGTGGCGGCGGTTACCGGGGGCACACCGGGCCCTGCAGGGGCCGCCCCCCCCGGCCACCGTACCCGCGCGGGGCGGGGCGGCGAGCACGGGGCCCGCGCACGAGGACCCACACGGCGCCCGCCCCTCAACCTCCAGCCAATCACCCGCCGGGAGAGCCCCGCGGGGCGGGGCACGGAAACGGCTTCTCCCATTGGTTGATCCGCACGTCGCTCAAGGCTTGCCCTACTCCGCCCCTCACCTCGGCGGCCGGTGGAGGGTCCCGCTTCTTCCCGCCCCTGTCCCGCGGGCCCGGCTGGCAGGGTCGCCGGGAGCCCCGCCGGGCCTCGGCCCGCTCAGCAGTCCCCGGGCTGCCTCCGCATCTCCCGCCAAACGGCCGCCGCGCTCCTGGGCCGCGCCGGGGGGGTTCAGTAGGCTGGGAGGGGGCAGGAGGGGGCGGTGCGCATGCGCAGAGAGGGCGGGGCGGGAGCGTCCGTTAGGCGTGCGCGGAGCGGCTTGTGCTAGTGCGCAGGCGCGGGGTGCCGGGCGGAGGGTGGGGCTCTAGCGCCGCCTGTCGGTTGCACCGCCGGGCCCGGGACCCGCCTGTCGGTAGAGCAGTCCCGGTTTGCAGAGCCTGCCGTCTGCCTTACTCGCTGCTACGGGGAGCTTTGTGCGGCACTTGGGGTATGTAACGTCGCCGAAAGGGCACTTTCCTCCCTGGCGGTGCTCGCTGGAAGGGGTGGGTGGTGGAATCCGCCTTCCCGGGGTCACGCCGGCACAGGACAAGGCGGTGAGCGAGCCGGCAGGCGGCCTGTGCCGGAGCGGGAACACCCGCGGCGGGAGAAACACAAAACCCCGTTACGTGCTCATTGAAAGCCGCCGGGGACCCGCCCGCCGCCCGCTGATAGGCCGGCTCCCGACAATGCGCACAGCGCTGCCTCGTCTGATTGGCCGGGCTCGCCCCGCGCGGTGCCTTGTGGGAGTTGTGGTTGTGGGGAGGCGCGCGGGCGCTGCATTCATAGAATGTAGAATCGTAGCATCATTTCGGTTGGCAGAGGCCCTCAGGATCATCGATTCCAACCGTTAACCCAACTCTGGCACTAAACCATGTCCCTGAGAACCTCGTCTAAATGCCTTTTAAACTCCTCCGGATGGGGCGGTATGTGTGAGTTAAAATCTGAACCTCCCCTGGCACAACTTGAGGCCATTCCTTCTTGTCCCATTGCTTGCTACTTGGGACCAACGCCCTCCATGCTACAACTTCCTTTCAGGCAGTTTCAGAGAGAGGGAAGGTTTCCCCTCAGCCTCCTGTTCTCCAGGCTAAACAGTCCCAGGTCCCTCAACCACTCCTCATTAGACTCGTGCTCCAGCCCCTCAGCAACTTTGCTGCTTCCTCTGCACTCTCTAGTACCTCAATGTCCTTCTGATAATGAGGGGCCCCAAACTGAACACAGTAGGCAAGGTGCGGCCTCACCAGTCCCTAGTGTTTTTATGTATTTTATATTTATATATTTACCAGTTGCTAGTACAGTTACAAAAAACACTTCCCATCAGCCTTTGCGGCTGCGCAGGGCGGGGTTTGTTCATCCGGGTCCTTTATTCTCCTAGCAGCCCGCCCAATAGGCACCCACCGGGGGCGTGCCCTAGGCGCTGATTGGTTGGTTCGGACCGACGAGCTCTGTTTAAAATCAGTTAACTGCGGCGGGTCGCGCCGGGCGGTTGCGGCGCTGAGGTGAGTGGGGGCGGGCGGTCGTTACCGGGCACTCGGCGGCCTCCCCGCCTTGGGGGGCTCTCGGCTTCGCCTCACCTTCCTCTCTTCCCTGCCAGACGCCGTCCGGTAACGGTGTCTTAGGCGATGGTCGCCCCCCCGGGATCCGGCCGGGTGTCTCTGGGCCGCGGGCCTGCTCTGAGCCTCCGGTATCGGTAACGCGGTCCCAGTCCCTTACAGCACCGAGAGGCCAGAGGGCGCGGTTGAGGAACGGCCGCGGGCGCTTTCCCCTTGTCCGGGGCCGCCTCTGCCGCGGGGGGCGGGGTCGCACTCGGGGACCTGAAGGAGCCGCAGCCCGGGATTCCCTTCCTTGAGCGATAGGCCTTGCGAAGGGGCAGCAGCCTCCTCAGTAACACAAAGTCGCGTACAGAGCCGTGAGTGTTCAAAATAGCCGGTGTGAGGCCTGTGCCGGTCACGGTGAAACCCGCCCAGGATCCCGTGTGCTCCTGCTGTGCCGTGTCCTGACCTGTGTGCTCACACTCACCGCTCAAACCTGGAGAAATGTGCATCTGAATTTTGGAACTAAGGACAACGATGTTACTGCTTCTCAAACCATGTCCTGCTTCCTTGGAAAAGGAAGCAAACTGGACGAAGCCTGGCTCAAGTAACAGAAAAAGTGTTCAGTTAGCTATCTTTATGCAGCACTTAATTTTTTTTAAACTAGAGGAGCTTCAACTTAAACTAGCAAGAAGTTGAGGTTATCCTGGCTAAAAATAATTTACTTTTCCTTGAACGGCTATTCTTAGAATGCCACATCTTCATGTCTTCTAAAACTTGTGGGATCTTATTTAGGGAGGATTAGATGCCAGGGCTGTTTATTTTGGGCTATTGGAAGGGAGACGGGTCTGGAGAAAAGCTGCTGCTCCAGCCCTCGCTCCTTCTTTTGCACTAATGAGGGCAGGTCGGGGTGGTCTGTGGAGCTCTCTGCATGTTCATCTCTCTCTGCATAGAGTTAAAGGTTTTATCTCTCAGTTTGAGGATTACATGATGGAAAAGCAGTGTTGCCTCTGTTCTGCACCAGGATGATGAGTTCAGTGTTGATTCTGTGCTGCAGGAAAGCTCCCTCGAGCTTTGAGCGAGGAACACCAGCGAGGAATGAGAAGCTGTAGATCCCAAATTTGTTAAAAGTGTTCACTTAACCCTGCTCAGGGCAAAGCCAGGAGTTCGGGCAGAGGGTTTGTGGTGGGATAACTGCCTGCCTGGCTGTGCTGACAGGACTGGATCTCTGGAGAGGCAATTTCCAGCCCTTTGTAATGGTCAAATTTAAATATTAACCCCTGAAAAGCACCCGGGAACTTCATCCTTCTAGAGGGAAGGAAAGCTGTGGGTTGTAGGAGAATAAAGAAGCTGCTAGGCTGAATTAAACAAGGTGCCTGGTTAGTGCAGTGTCCTGTCTTTAAATGGCAGTTGGTGTTGAACAACCAGCAGAAGGCACTGGAATTACTGCAGTGCGTGTCTGTGTGGCTTCCTCAGTATTGATTGTCCATTTTTGGGTTTGAGGCATGTGGATCAGCTGGCTTCAGATTTATCTGCTGATGTAACTCAGAATATCCTTTTTGGGTATCTGGTACTGTTTATTTTCCACTTTCTGATCCTGTTAGGATTTAGAGTAAGTAACACCTGTAGCTGCGATTGTGACAAGGTGTTGTCTCAAGCTGACCAGGGTTTATCTGATTATATTGCAAGGTGGCAGGAAAGAGCAGATCTTCTCTGCACCCTCTTATGCCCATCCCTGGCTGCTCTCCCAACCCTAAACACCTACATTCTCCCTCCTGACCTCTGATTTCTCATCTGGGAACTCTGCTTCCTCTCTCCAACTTGAAGGCCCATGTGGCTGGGAGGTCTGAGGCAGTAGGTGCTGTTATCATGTTGCACGATGACCATCAGTCTGTGTTGAGCTGCTGCTCTAAAAATAAGAGGATCTTTTTGTTGGGCAGTAATTGTGAAGTGCTCCCCTACACCGTGCTTGGTGCCGAGTTTCACCTACTACAGCTGGGTCGGTCCTGAGTAGGTCTCATTAGAGTTACTCTTCTCCAACCTTGTCCTAAATGTTTTTGGCAATAAATTAACAACTACATTGAGAAAAAGATGCTGAGCACATCAGTGATGGAATTGTGTCAGCATTTTAAAGCTAATTTGGATTAGAGTGAGGTGTGAAGTTATTCCAAAATACCTATTGCACTTGCTGCTGGATCAGTCTTATTCCGGGACAGGAATGCTTGTTCTAATTTAGCTTAATCCTTTTTCAAAGCTAACTAATCTGAACCAGGCCAAGGCACTCCTCTGGAACGTGCCAAAGTGTAGTTAATCAAAAGAAACCTGATGTGCGGAGAAACTCATTGTCCATTCCTTTTTGTGGATACGGCTGTGCTGCCTTGTGCAGAAACCGTACATGGCTGCATGAGCCACGTTTTGGTCAGTGAGGGGAGTGGGACTAGAAAGAGAATTAAGGTTTTAGTTGGGCAGTCACTTCTGTCAAAGGAATTTAGGCTATTTTTGAAAGTGAGAGGGCTGGATCCTCCTTCCTTGCAGCAGTGGCGGTGCGAGCAGTGATCTGAAAGCTGATCCCACGGGCCGGGGTGAGGGTTCCCCGGCTGGCTTGCTGCGGAGCTCTGCGAGCACAAGCGTCAACACGGAGGGTGATGAATGTGGGGGAGAGCAGGGTGACGCTTTAAATCTACGCTGTAGTTATGTAGGATTACAGTGTGCCTGTAACCACGGTCTGGTAAATGCGTGCAGTGCCTGCTAATTAGGTAATGTCCCTATTAATGAGAAGTTTCCTGGTGGAAGAGTGCCACAGTGGAAGGAAAGAATTTTGCCTCCTGTCTTTAAAGAAAAGATTAAGATAACGATGATTCTGCCATCAAGACCATGAGCAGGTGAAGGGCTGGGCAGCTGTGCTTGGCTGAGCCTGTTGCGGTGGCCGTGTTGGTGTTAAGTCACATAACGGTCCTTGCCTGTGGGAGCTCGGTCCCCAGGTGGAATCAGTGGCTGGAGGAGTGAGATGCTGGTTAGTGAACTGCTGCTTCCCAGTAAATCCAGTTCAACACAGGGCTCAGAGGACATGTAGGGCTTTGAAAAATGGATGCCATGAGTTCATCTGACTGAAAGGGACCCTCAGGAGTTCAGTCACGATGACTTTTACCTCCCCACTGGCTCTTTCAAGAATCTTGGTGTGTGAAACTGTGGCGTTGATGCACTCCCTGTCTTTTCATGAGTATTCACTCCCATCTGGGAGGGAGAAGGGTTGGTGGTGGGGTCGGTGCTGAGGCTGCTGACACTATGACACAGTATGGATTTTACACAGTAAAAGTTTGGGAACTGCAGCAGGTAGCAGTGGGCACAAGGAGCTGTGAAATGTGACGCCCGGTGCTGCAACTCCCCGGGCAGAGCGAGGAGGGTGAGGGGAGAATGCAGATGACGCATTTGATTTTTAAAAAAGTGGATAGTGTTGACAGAAACTCTATCTTGATGAAGGGCGGTAGGAAAGCATTCGATTCCCGCTGTGTCTCGAGCTCAGTTACAGTTGGTTTTGGCTCAGATTCTTCTGTTTGCCTTCTTTGGGTCCTACCCTGACATCTTCAGTCATGCAGCTGAGGCTTTTCTAGTGACGTTCTTCCCTTTAACTATCACAGTTCTGGGCTGGGGAACTGGAGGCTTTGTGGTGCAGCCATCTCTGGGAGGGACGGCCAGTGATTGTGAACAGCAGTGGTATCTCCTGTTTGCTGTCTTGATTTACTCTTGAATATTTTCTTATTTATGGAGTGTACTGTCCGTGTTGAACAATGTGTGGTCTGCACAGACAGATGGTTTAGGCCTGAGACTTTGAGGATTAAGAATACGCTGCTTTAAAGTTGGTCGGACTCATAAAAGCAAAGTTCAGGTGATTTCCTTGGGGAGTGTTTTATAATGCATCCTTGTGAGCTTTGCCTTGCAGCTGTGTGGGGCATCCTGCAAGCACAAAAACACCTTCTCAAAAAGGTTTTGTTACAATTTCAGGGTTTATGACTTTACTGGCTTTATTCCTGTTCCGTTGAGTTTAATATCACCTGTTGACACAGAGACTCCTCCTGCTGTCAGTGCTGCACTAATTAACTGCAGGGACTGTTCTTGCCAGGGTCACAGAGCCGAGTTGTTTATAGCCTGGCCAGCCTGCGGTTGTGCCATGGAATGCAAGGGCCCTGTGCTGCCCTTCTTCTGCTTTTTGCCCAGTAACAATACTCTATGGAACTCTCCTGCTTTGAAAATCAAGTTACTCTTTAGAAAAGCACGTTTGTGTGATTAGTTCTTATTTGTAGCCCTTCAGAGGGAGCCAGACTGCGCTTTGCGGTGCTCTGGAGCCAACCTTGTCAGCAGGCGCTCGCTTCATAAATCTGCGCCCTGGTAAGGGGGAGAGCTCTGCTGTGTGTGGGGAGGGAGGGGAGGGCGGATCAGTCACTCTCTGCAAAGGCCCTGTACTTTTCTGCCTTTTAAAAAAAATACCATTTTAGCACTTTCAGGTGCAAAGAAAACCTTCAAAACTCTACCTTTGTGATAGTTTTGAATGTGCAAATGTCAACAATAGTAAAATCTCCTTAGCTTTGCCAATCAGGAGTAGAATAAAAAACTGCATTTCTTATGAGGCATTCTGTCCAAAGGCTGTGAATGACGAGGAGGACAATGTTCCGGTGTCTGTCTCTAGAAACCACACAGAGAGAGTGAGGTTGTCAGATGCGCTGGGGTTTGGTGTCACAGGTGACCAACACTCCTTGTTCAAGGACTGTGGCAGTGCAAGGGGAGGACGCCTGGGGACAGCGTGAAGGTGAAGATGTATCGCCCAGTGTTTCGCTATTCCTTTGATGTCCCAAATCATTGCATCGACTTTGCAACTCTGAGTGAAGATGATGATCTCAATGCAGATTCCTGGTTTGGTAAGTTCCTTCCAGCTCCTTGGTTTGTCTTCTCTTTGGATGAGGGCTTGGCCTCATCCTTGTTTTTGGCCTGGCTTCTGTCCCGATTGTTTAGTCATGTTGTTAACTACACCATTCATCATGCATGGAGGTTGTTTTGGTTTTTCTATTTAAACTTTGATTGTCCTCTGTAACTTGACAGATGACTTAAACATCATAATGATATTCCCTGGTATTGTTAAAAATTCTGAACCTAGAATGTATAATGAAAGTCTCTCTTTCCTCACAGACCAAAGAGCCAATCTGGAGAATGTCCCTCCTGCAGAAAATCTGGCAAAGACCTCTCCGACCAGCCCTGCTTTGTCAAAGCTCGATGTTGTGCCTCTTGTCACATCGCAAGAAATAAAAACAAGTAAGCTGGCATGGAACAGCGGGAGAGAATAAAATTTACCTGCTTTGCACTGGCAAAATGAAGAGGCCTCAGTCTGGCTTTTGTGAGACCATCTTCATGTATTGTTGTCTAGCAAGGTCTCATGGAGTTTCACTTTAGCATTCCTCTGTGTGTGTATATAAATATATGTGAGCTGATGTTGGTCACTGTTCTCAGGTGAAAGCTGTGGTGAAGACAATGGCCAAGCAGAATGTGTGCAGGCCAGTGCAGTTCCTCAGAATATTGTTGGATCCCTGACGAGCTGGAGAGCTGCTGCGCCTGCAGAGGCCTCTCAGAGGTGAAATACTTGTATTCAGTTTGCACAAAGATTGATGATGGTGTAACTAAGCAGGTCCTGGCTCTCGGGATCTGCAGTTCTTGGGTTATCCTATGGGTCTGAAGTTCTCCAGCCCAGAGATGATGTATGGGGATAGCTGATCTGCTTGCTAAGCTGGAGGGACAATTCTAGGAGTGGAAATGTAATGCAGTGTCTCACATACTTGTCAAATGAGACTCAGTAGCACTAGGAGCTTCTGGAATGTGAGGATATCTGAGACTGAAGCGGCTTATAAAGTTTCCTTGTTTATATCTGCTGGAGTTGGGCAGAACTCGTTCTTGATATGAATGCTAAAGGGCTCTGTGTGCTTATGTGTACCAAATAATATTAAGTTTATGGATTGTTAAATAATTCATGCTGTATTTGGATTGTTGTGTTAAACACAATTTGCATAGTGGGTATGTTGGAGTTAGGTGGTGCACTGACATAAAAGCATTACACAGATGGTGTGTCCCCCCAGCCCTGTGGGAAAGCTGACCTCCGCTTTCTGTTCTGCTCTAGAGCGGGTAGAAGACAGGCTGCAACGCAGAGGAAAACACAACAGCGCAAACAGCCGGCTAGAGTCAAAGCGGAGAGAAATGCTAATGCCTTGGTTAATAAGGAAGAGGTTCCACCTATGAAAAAAATGAGAATGTATGTCAAAGTCCTTCTGTTTGGGGCTGGGAAGAGGGATACAACTGTGGTTTTGGAAGGATTTTCTGCGTGGCTGAGAGGGTTCTTAGGAAGGTTGCGGGGAGGTGACTGCAACCCTATTCCTGATACTGGTTTTGTAATGAGGAAGAAATGGCTGTAAGATCTGAAGGAAACGCTCTATTTGGAGGTAGAGATGTGAATGAAATAAGCTTGGGTTTCTTGAGCTTCTTCCTCCATACTCAGCATCTGTCAGCTAGCTTTAAATTTGGCTTAATTTCTCTCTCGGGAAGTCATCAGGCAATTATACACTGTGAAAGAGTTGCAGCTAAGATATCTTTCCAATTAACTTCATTACTAAGATATCATATGGTGTTAAGCTTGGGGTCAGGAAATTGAAGTGTAATCTTTTGAAACGCTGCTGTATCTAGATGAGCTCCAGTACACTTAGCTCCTCAAGAACAGCCTGAGTTCCAAAAACTGGGTAACTCATCTTCCCTTCTCCAGTTGTAGTGTTTTGGGGAAAACAACATGCTCTGATCCTGGATCCAGGTAAGGCTGGTCTGGAGCTCACCAGGTGTTGGAGGTTGTGAATGGTGGAGGGAGCTGCAGGTGATCTGTCACTTAGAGCATGGTTAATTGGAGCGATTTGCCATAACAACTTGGTACTTTAGTTCTAGTGGCAGAGAGAAGCTGACAGAAGTGTCCATGAAGAGAGAGCCCCCACAGAACCCCGACCCCTCCCTGGCGAGAGGGAGAACCAAGCTGGCCATGCCCTCTACTCCAATGGTGTTAAAGTACGTGGCTTTCTTGTGACTTGTCTCTGCTAATCACAGTTGATTTAGGTGACGGACCTGGCTAAAGTGTGTTCAATTACAACTGAGCATGTGGTGGTATCACATTTAGTAAACACTGGAGCAAGACAACAATATTCACCAGCTGAACCCATGCAGAGGAAAGCTTTTGCTTTTAATTTGAGAAAAAACTTGTTCTTGTCAATGGGTAAAGCAAAGGCATATGCAGGACAGCAGCTAGCTGCAAGCTTTCTTGAGAAAAAAAATCCAAACAGATCTTTTCTGAAGAGTATACTTTTATAATGAGTGATGCTTCTGCAACGAAGTCAGAGATAAGAATATTCCTTTGCACTAACATTGTGCTCATAACCAGCCAAGCAGGATGGTGTATCTCAGTCTTTCCCATGCTTCTGCAGGAGGACCAATCCTGGCAAGGCAAAGAGTACAGAAGAGCAGGAGCTGGAAAAGATGCAGCAGTTGCAGCAGGAGGTTATGGAACTGCGGAAGAAGAACGAGGAGTCTCTGAAAGCAGCGATTGCTGGGACAGGTGGGCTTGGACTGGACTGCGAATGGAAGCTGCTTTGGGCTCAGCTGGAGAGGCTGCACAGAGCTGTGCCAGTACCTTTAAAAACATTTCAGATTTTGCAATAAATATTAGGATGAGGTGGCTGTAAATGTAGATCTGCCTTTAAACTGCTCAGAAACAGGTGTGTTTGTGTTTTATCACATTTTGAAATTTTATAGATGAGTTCTTTAAAAACTGTTGAAGTTATTAGAAATCAAATGCCTTTTTCCCCACCCCAAAAGGCTTCCAGACCTTATGTGTTCTTTTTCTTCAGGACAATCCGTGAAGAGAGCTGTTGGTCAAGTAACAAAGCCAGTTGACTTCCACTTCTGCACAGATAATAGAATTAAACAACACGTGGAAAGCCAGCCTGGGAATGAGTACAAGGAAGTGGATTTTGCGGCAGTACTGAGAAAGCATCCTCCCTCTCCGGTGAGAGCCAGAGTGGTGCCAGCAGCCAGCTGAGTAGCTCCTGACACCACTGTTTTCTGCTTTTGCACCACAGGTGCTGCTGGCAGCCCACAGAGAGGGTTACACAGGAGAGGCGAGCGTCGTGCAAATGTAGCTGTTGTGTCATTGTGTCTGTATTGCCAAGGGGCACTTTAATGTCAGATCTTCCGGTCATTACACTTTGTGCTTTAATCTTCTGCTTCATGCAGATTTCTGATATGACATGCTTGTGCACGTTCAGGTGGTTCAGAGTTACGTCGAATGTGAAGTGTTTTCTTTTTGATAAGGGGAAGGGACAGAGTCTGTGAATCAGTGGGGAAGGAAAATGTCATTGAAGCATCTGGTGTTAAATGGACATAACGACAGTAGGTTTGTGTTTTTTCTCTTTTTTGTCTCCAGGGACAAATGCCAAAGAAACCCACTGTCCCCAAACCTTTCAATCTGTCCCAGGGAAACAAAAGAAAACATGAAGAAACTACATCAGAATATGTGCCTCTTGCTGAGCAGGTAGAAGCATTCCAAAAACGCACACCTTCTCGGTACCACTTGAGGAGCAGGAAGTCAGATGAAGGTAAGTGGTCCTGGCTGTGTCCTCAGAGGTGGTGGCAGAGCCAGAACGATGTCTTGCCCACTCCTGCGCAAACAGTCTGTGTCTGCCATAGGCCTTGCTGTTAACTGCTGGTCTCTGTCACCTGAATTTATAGGCCCAGTTCCAGGAAAGTTGGCGAAGGTTCAGATGACAAACCCAAAAACACCATTGCTTCGAACAAAGCAGCGCTTCAGACCTGTCACCTGCAAACCTACAGCAGAGTTAGAAGCAGAAGAACTAGAGAAAATTCAACAGTAAGTAAAGGTTTACGCTAGTCCTCTGAGAGAATTGTACCACACTGGAAATAACTTTCAGATGCCAAAATATCACTTCTCGTAAACACTGTTTTTGTGTAAAAAGAATGAGTAGCATAAAAACACTCAGATTCTTTTAGCTTTTGTATAATCTTATGGCCCTGATTTAGTTGGGTACTTTCCACATCCCTACATTTTGAAGAAAATGCTCTTAGGAGAGCTGATCTTGGGCTGAGTACAGCATGTGATGAGTAAAGCAAAGCCAGTCCAGCAGTCCAGCCTGTGTACACTTCAAAGCTCTCCTGTAGACAAAGTTTTGAACTTCCAAGAAACAACCCGTAACACTCTCCTTAATGCCTTGCTGTTTCAAAAGCAAAGGAGGAGTTGCTAACTAGAGCTGCACACTATGTAATGTGTGTGTGGAACAACTGCTTCTCTACCTGGTTATTGCTCTTTAATGCTGTGGCAGAAGCTGCATCTCGCCACATACAGTGTGTGTGTGACTGTTTCCATCTTTCCTGTGTAGGTACAAATTCAAAGCACGAGAACTTGATCACAAAATCTTTGAGGGTGGACCACTCCTGCCCAAGAAACCCCCTGCAAAGGAGCTCACGCGACCCATTGGCTTTGAGTTGGAAATAGAAAAAAGGATTCAGGAGCGTGAGAGTAAGAAGCAGCAGGAGGAAGAGCACTTTGAATTCCATTCCAGGCCATGTCCAACGAAAATCCTGGAGGACGTTGTGGTAAGTTTAGTAATACCCACACCTGGGAATTAGGAATTGTCTTCAAAAGGTCTGTTGCTATATTGCATTATGTATTTAATAATCTTCAGTAAACACTGTCATTAGGTAAGAATGAGTATGTACTGTGCTTGTCAGGGTGTTTATCTGTAGCACTTTTTCTTGGCACTTGAACTTGGGTAACTCCTTCCTGGCTCTTCTGAACAGGGTGTTCCGGAGAAGAAAGTGCTTCCTGTTACAGTCCCCAAGTCTCCAGCTTTCACCTTGAAAAGCAGAACCCGAGTGTCTGGCAGAGATGAAGAGAAGGTAACTGCTGGGAATGGGCTGGTTCAGTGTTGGGCAGTTCCTCCAGCTCTGTCTGTGCCATTCCCTTCTAACGATCTAGTTACTGCTACTCATTTTACAGAAACTGAATTCTCACAAAATAACTCAGTTTAACCATGAGGGTACTGATGAGGGTTTCTGAGCTGTTGCTGCTCTGAATGCAGAAAGTGAACTGCTTCAATTTCCAAGGGACGTGGCCCTTCCCTGGTCTGTTAATCAGGAAGGACAGATATTGTACATGACCTTTCTGCAGTCGCTCCAGATCCCCAGAGGTGGGGAGCAGGGCTCAGAATGCATTACATCCTTCGTCCTTTCCCTCTTGTGAAGAGGACATTAAAAAATTACAGTCTAAGTTAGATGAATACTAGAACTGAGAGTGGTTTGGAAAGTGGAAGAACTTGCCTGTGGTTCAGGATGTCTGTAAATTGGTACTTCTTGGATTACTCATTCTTGCAGTGTCTGGAGCGTTGGCTTGGTGCTGTTGTGACCTGTATTAAAGGAACTCTAGTATTGATGGCTTTGTTTGGCAGGAACTGTAGTCTTTCTACAAAACCCAAAGACCTGTTGCTGTGTCAGATCCTAACACTGATATCCCTTTAGGAAAAAGAGGTGGTCCCTGTGATCAAAGCTAACCCTATGCCACACTATGGAGTGCCCTTCAAACCTAAAATGTCAGAGCAGAGGCATGTGGAAGTTTGCCCCTTCTCTTTTGATGCTCGTGACAAAGAGCGGCAAATACAAAAAGAGAAAAAAATAGAAGAATTGCAGAAGGAAGAGGTAAGAACTAAAAGCTACCTTGGATTCCACTCCTGAAGTAAAAAGCGTGGGGTAGGACTTGGCTTTTGCTGTTGGCTCTTAAACTTCCGAAGCTTCATGCCCTTGAGGAAAGGGCAAGAAATATTTCAAGTTGTTTCTTTCAGGTGCCAAAGTTCAAAGCACTACCTCTGCCTTACTTTGACCATGTTAAGCTGCCAGAAAAGAAGGTGAAAACCCCAACTCAGCCAGAACCGTTCAACCTGCAGGTTGATGAGCGGGGAGCTGCCAAGCTGCAGAGCTGGAAACAGCAGGTAGGCTGAAAAGAGGTGTGACCAGACTGAAAGCGGCTCCTGGAGTTGTGATGGACTTCAGAAAGTGTCCTGCTTGAGCTCAATCAGGATCTGACTCTGAGCAATGAATTATCCCATCCTTGGTGTGACATTATCCCTTAACCCTTGGCTATGGGTTAAGCATTGGTGGATTGTTGTGTGTGCGTGTGGGGTTTTTTTGTCCCTTTATGGTAATTGATGCAATTTACCACAACTGCATTAACAGCTGTGGGGTATTAAGCTGCAGCTATGTGCAGCTTGATTCCTCTGACCATCTCTGCTTGGAGATTTATTGACATATAAATAATATACCGCTTTTCTTATGCGAAGTCTGCAGCGGACACCCAAAATTTTCTTCAGGCTGTTTTTGGCAAAAGTAACTGGCAGGCAACACGTGACACAATGTTTGGCTGTAACATAATTTTCTCTGCAAATGATTTGATCTAAGTCAACCTGGCTCTTCCAGTGTTGGGAGTGCTGAAGTTTGGGTGGGGGTGATGGTCTGTTAGTTACTATGCCTGGTAGTTGATGGGCTCTCTTTTCTTGCAGCTTGAAGAAGACTTGAAAAGGCAGAAAGAGGCAGCGTGTTTTAAAGCTCGTCCCAACACAGTGGTGTACCAGGAGCCTTTTGTACCTAAAAAGGAAAATAAGCTGTTAGCAGGTGGAGTTGCAAGTATTTGCTACACAGGCTTGGCTGATAACTCAGAACTGATGCAATTAAATGTTTGGCCTGGCTGTTGCCTCTTCTTTATCAGCACAGCCAATAGTGCTTAATCAACTAATTCCCTAACAGCTTGTGTCCCCAGGGAGCCGGGGAGTTTCCTCTCGGCTGCCCCCCTGTCCTGTGCTAACAGGGCAGCTGTATTTCACAGCTCTGCTGCAATTGGCAGATGATTGATGTGCGCTAGCTCAGGAGAAGGGTAAATAGTAGACACGGAGCTCCCTGCAGAGACAGCTGATGTTTCTGCTGCAGCTGTCAGTCTTTCCCTCCCATCTCTAATGAGATGAAGGCATCTACAATGTTGGGTGGACTAAGCTTTGCAGGGTATAGAACCAGCTCAAAACTTGTTTATACTAACAATTGTGTGTTTGCTCCCTCCTGTGAGGATGCCCGTGATGTGGTAACGTCTGCACTAACACTGCTCGTGTCCAGGCGCAGGCTTTTCTCTTTTCCTGAAGCCTGGAGGTATCTACTAATAATCCCTGCAAGGTGAAGCGCTCCAGAAGGGAGCCTTCCATTTGATGCTAGTGCTGCTCTGGTTTACCTGGCTGTCTTTGCACCAATGTTATCTCCTCTATTTCTAAACTTAGAGAGCCTTTCTGGTTCCATAGTTCCTGAAAACTTTGAGCTGGCAACAGAAAAAAGAGCTAAAGAGCGGCAAGAATTTGAAAAGCGATTGGCAAATAAAGAAGCTGAGAGGGAGAGGCATCGAGAGAAGATCAGGTGGGAAGAAGAGGAGCGTGAAAAGGAAGAAATTTCTAAGCTACGACAAGAACTGGTAAGTGAGGTATTTCTGAACAGTAACCCAAGGGATGTGTGAATATACTAACAGAGCTTGTGTCAATGTGGAGCTCATTAAAACAGCCTTTTCTCACTTCCCTGTTCCCTCCTTGTTAACTTTTCAAGTGGCCTAAAAAAAAAAGCCAAAGGCAGCTCTGAGATGGCTGGTTTTCAGAGCTGTGCACACACAGTTGTTGGAGCAGGATGATCTTTGTAAAATCCACAACCCTGAAGCATCCCTTGCATGTTCCCACTGGCTCACACCAGTACCCTGGGCAGTGTGATAGTCTCGTAGACAGAGCCCTGCCCTCATCCCTCCAAGTGCAAGTTTCAGCTTTCTCATAACTGTGACTGTTGGCTTCATCTTGTTTTGTTTTTTTTTTTATTTTATTACAGGTTCACAAGGCAAACCCAATACGCAAATACCGCAGCGTAGAGGTGAAGCACAGTGATAAGCCACTGACTAGGCCCAAGTCTCCCAACTTCTCAGATAGGTTTGGGAGCTGATATGCCTCATGTGGTAGGAGGAGGGAGATCCCTTTCCTCTTCTCCGCTCTCTTGATAAGCAGAGAGGGAACAGTTTCTATGTGCTTGCTCAGTCTCGACTCTTACACTTGGTTCCATTATTGTTCTGTCAAGTAGTTTAACTCCACCTGAGGCAGGTGGCTGAGGCACAGTGTCCAGGCTGTGCTGTATGGCTTCACTTCAGCTCTGGACATCTTGTTCTCTAAAGACTAAACTAGGTTTTTATATTATATATGAATACTGTGTACCAGAACTAAATAAAAATTCTAATCTGATCGCTGCCTCTTGCTAGTGGGCTGAATCCTTTTCCTGCAGAGGAGATTTTGCTAAAGGGCGTTTGGTGAATATACAGGGATGTGTGCAGCTGGAAGAGCTGCCTTGTACAGTTAAGTATCAGTTTCAGGTGTCTGTTTCTTAGGCTTTTAATCTGTATTAAGCTTGAACTGTGTTAAGTAATGTGGGTTCTGCAAGCCAGCATATTGCAGGTCTGACCTTTCTTGTTGATGTTTAGGCAAGTGCTAATACAAATCTTGCCCACGCTTTAAAGTATCTGTGTATATTAGAGCATTAAACCTTCTGCTGTTTTATAGCTCAAGTAATTCTATTTGGGGAACCACTTAACTGGCAAATGACCGGCTGGGAGCTGCCTCCTGGCTCCTGCTGCGCTCTTCTCATGGCCAAAGCCGTGTCGTCTCCCGGCCAGCGCAGCCTGTGGGACTAAATATAGACCAGAGGACAGAACTGCCAGCATTGCGAAGTGGTGATCAAATTTAGATTAAAACTTACTACGAATGATTTTTTTACCTTTAGCGTTGTGGTGTGATTTTTTTACCTTGTACAACTATGCTTAGACCTTTCCTTGGGTTTGTCTTCACAAGAAAAGTAACTGCAAAAGACAAGGAGTTGGGGCAAGAAGGGGTTGGGGTACAACTACATCCAAATGGTGCTCAGGCACCAGTGCTGGCTGCTGACGTGTCTGTGGTGCTGTTGCCTGCCCCGCTCACTTGGGTGATCCCGTGGTGCTGTTTCTTGAACTGAAAAGGTGCTTGCAAAAAAAAAAAAAGGCTGGTACAGCAGTGGTGGGAGCTGTGCTTGAAGCTGTTGGAGGAAAGAATGAGAGCAAGGTCTCTAGCTGAGGCTTGGAAAAGCATGAAGCTCTTTAGGCTGCCTTGGCTCCTTGTGGCTGTAATGACATGGGGGCTTTGCCTCTGCCCTGGGCATGGGTCTCTCCCCTTCATCTCTCGCTGGGACAGTGTGACTGGGCTGCTCCCTCTGTGCTGCTGTTCTGAACAGGAAAATGTGGAAACAATGTGTCCAGGTAGGACAAACCCTTGTTTGGGGGTTATGGCAAACATCTGCTTTCATTTCCTCTGAATTTGGATACTGTTGGAGAAGAGTTCTTAAGACTGTGTGGCCCTTTATTCAGATTTTCTTTTGAGTGGAGAAGAGAGGGAGTTCAAACCTGTCGGGTATGGGACTCCAGCTGAGGGCTCTGGTGAGGGGCACTGTTGCTGTCCTTGCCAAAGTGCTCCAGTGTTTGTTGGTGTTTTACTCCCAATCTGAGAGGGATAACAGAGGCAGAAAGTCCTCAGAGAGCTAAATTTGAAAGGGGACATTGTACCCAAGGATGATGTTTTTGCAGGAATTCTCCTAAAAAGTGCAATGCTCGAGGGATATCACTGCAGAACAGCAGCTGCTGGATCTGAGCAAGGTGTGCACGTTTTCCATCTGTCTGCCTGGATGGGATTCCTGTTGTGGTGAACGCTTGTGATCTGCTGGATGGGCCATGGCAGGACCTTGAGTGTGCAAAGAAACTTCTGCTGTGGCCTCGAGTGGCAGCTCCTCTGCATTCTCACAGCAGGAGCAGCAAATTCTTATAGTGAGTTGGAGGAAAGCCTGCATGATGATGACCTGGGGGAGAATGTAGAGGCAAGCAGGATAATGAGGCTGCTGAGCCAGAGCAGATTCCGATCCTTGGAGGCTGGAGCAGCTGGATTTCTGTGCCTCAGACCCCAGGAAGGGTCTGTATGCTTGACAGCTTGTCAGGTTTTTCCTAATGGTATCATTTGGTCTAATAAAAGGTATTACCTCTTCCCGCGAAAATGGCCTCTTCTGTTCCCCATATGCTGCAAACATGGTGAAAGAGAGCCTGGGGCTGCTGTGCCCTGTGAGGGGATCCGGTGTTGGGCAGAGCTCTTGAGTCCCAGTCTGGTGAGTGGTTGGTGTAACCTGCCCTCTTAACCAGGGGAAAGTGGTGGCATGCTGGAAACACGGCTCTAGTTTAGAAAATATGTAAAGGCGGGTGTCCTGGAGGAGCTGAGTGATGGGTCAGCTGAGGATTCAACTGGGAAACAGCGGCAGCTGCCTCCCAGTCCCAGAGTGTAAGTGGAAGAATAAAGTCCCAGGACTGGAGCAAGAGATTGGGATTTAACCCAGTGCTGTCTCAGCACCTGCCTTTACAGTTGGGGTAGACTGACAAACTGATGTGAAATCTGTATTCCTGCTGCATGGATTTTGCACTATAATTCCTGTATTCAAGAAAGCAAACCTCACCACCTTTCTGAGTGTGACTTGAGAGTGAGCGGGGCTGGAAGGAGGGTAGGGAGGAGAGCTGGGCCTGGCTACACAATCTGCCTCTGATGCATTTCCACTTGAGTTATTACCAGATTGATTTGCTGAACTTGGGCTAGAACCGGAATTAAGAGGTAGCTAATGTTTTTACTGGCCTTTTATGTTGAGGGGCAGCTGAGAATTGCAAGATCTTATTAGCTGGTGAATGAGATTCTTATGTAAAGGCTTGATGATGCTCTCAGAACTCCAGCTCTGGTTCTCCCTGGCCTCTCTGCTGGGACACCTTGGTGGCCACCAGTGTGGCCTGGTGTGACACTGGCACGGGCAGTCTGAGCCTGGGCAGGTCCTGGTGCTCTGGATCTGCACTCGGTGCTCCTGGTGTCACTGTCCTTGAGCTGCTGTGTGCCTCTGGAAGCTCTCCTGGGTGATGTTGAGATCTTTCTGCTCTTTGCCCACCACCCTGGCTGGAGCTGCCATGACATGATGGCAGCTCGGTGGTGCGGTCCTGGGTGCTGATGGAAGCAGTTGAGCTGCCACCCGGGTCGGTCCCTGCAGAGACTGGCAGCCCGGCTGGCGTGTGTGACAGCAGCGGGGCTGGGATTCAGGTGGGGATGTTCTCGCCTGCGCTGCCACTCGATTTAGCTGGGGTGTTGGGTTTCCCGGAGAACGGGCAGGGTCTGGCTGCGCATGGAGCCTCCCCAGCCGTGAAAAGCAGAAAGGTTAAAGTGTGCTGAGAGTTGTGACAACCGTGTCGCCAGGGAGCCAGCGTGCCTGAGGCTTTGCCAGAGCCCCGGGACAGGCTGTTTTCCAGCTGCAGCCAATGCAGACTCTGGCTTCAGTTCCTGAATGGAGAGGAGGGGAAAAAAAAACCAGCCTGAGAAACCTTGGTGGTGGTTGGTTTGCTGTGTGCTCTGCAGAGACCTGGAGCACAACGCTGCTCGTTGGGGTGTGGGGTTTTTGACTGAGGCATCTACAACCGTGGTGTGCAGCAGCTATTGCCCTTTGACACTACAAATCTTTCTGCGAGGGGAAAGTTTTCAGCTTATTTTCCTTTGCCCGCAAGTGAATCTTGTCTTGTAACAGTGCCAAACCATGGTCTACTCATCCTTCACCTGCAGCTCCTTTGGAGAACCATTCCCCTGGCTCTGCAGTGTTTGCTCTGAGCTTTGCTCCCTCATGTTGTCCCAAGGCCCAGACACCAACCCTGACTTTCAGGTGATGTGTGACATTGCCAGTGCCCCAGGAGGGCTGGGGAGCTCCCGCAGCTGCTCCAGCTTTCCTGGGAGGGTTTTATCCCACCTCCCACTGCACGCACCAGCCCCAGGAGGCCATGGCTCTCCCCTGCCTGGTGCGTCACCGTGCTCCTTCCAGCCGGAGTTGTGGAGGATACAGAGCCGGAGGCTGGCAGAGCTGTGGCAGCATGTGCCTCAAGTGACATTGGTAGTCTCCAGGTGCCTGGCAGCCCTCGGCTGGAGGAGGGGAGAGGCAATTCCAAGCTGTACCTTGGCGATTACAGTTGGCCGGCAGAGTCTCCACTGCCCGAGGCACGTTGTCTCACCAGTTATTCCTGCTGGCATTTCCTGTGGAGGCCAAGCTGGGGGGACTCGCTCGCCACGGGAGTGGTGGCGATGCTGGGGACAGGCAGCGCAGGTGCCATGGTACCCGAGAGCCAGAGATGCTCCAACGTCTGCATGTACACGACTGCATCGGCACTGCTGGGTGGAGCCATGTGCCTGCTCCTGTGCGATTCCTCGTGCTTCTCATCACATTCCAGGTCCAGATCTTGGACAGAGGGACATGTGTCAGGACAGGGGCACAGCCATGTCCCATCCTTGTGTATCTTACTCTTAATGCCATGTGTGAGCCATGTGGCATCCTCTCATGCACAGAAGCTGTTGGCTTGCTGGGAGCTGGGGTTTGACAACACAGAGTGGCACTGTCCCTGTCCCTGCCTGGAGGGTGTTGGGCTCTGCTCCCAAGGAACAAGCACCAGGATGAGAGGAAATGGCCTCAAGTTACACCAGGGGAAGTTGGAGTTGGATCTTGGGAACAATTTCTTCCAGAAAGGGCTGTTGGGCATTGGAACAGGCTGCCCAGTGCAGTGGTGGAGTCACCATCCCTGGAGGGGTTGAACAGACACGGAGATGAGGTTCTCAGGGACATGGGTCAGTGCCAGGCGTGGGTGAATGGTTGGACTTGGTGATCTTGAGGATTTTTTCCAACCAAAGTGATTCTGTGATTCCATTACACTGTTGTGTCCTCTTGGGAGGCACTGCAGGTGGGATGAGTGTCACTCCTGTGTTGGTGGCCTCAGCTCAGCCTTGCGAGTCCCAGGAGGGAGCAGCTGGGCTTGGGGCTGGGCAGGACTCGAGCTCCATGCACCCATGGGATGGAGAGCTCGGGAGGACAGACAGCTCTTCTGTTTCTTTCCCTGATCCCCAAAATGCTTCATTTTGTGGGAAGTGAGTCTTTTGACTGGTTCTGGAGCAGGCTGCAGCTGCTGGCGGTTCTGCCTCAGATCCCAGCAGTGTTGTCAGAGCCGGTGGTGCCCTCGGTGCCACATGGTGCCCCTGCCAAGCTGCTGTCCCCAGGGACTGGCACCAGCAGACAGAGGTGGCTGGAGCTCAGTGGCACTGGGGGCTGGCACTGTCACTGGCTGCTCTGGGCCACCATCCCCATGAAGTGGCCAGTGGCCACCTTGCGTCACCTGTGGATGCCTTGGAAGCACTTGGACCCTGCCTGGTTGGCCAGACCACCCCCGTGGGATGTTTTCGGGGTGCTGCTGTGGTCGGTGCCAGGTCATGAGGCAGCTCTGTCCCCTGCCCCGTGTCTGCGTGTCCCTGGTCCGTGGGGACAGGGAAGAGTGGCGTGTCCTTTGAACGGGCTCCAGCAGCAACAGGTGCTGGGAAAGGCGAAGTGGGACGGCTCCCGCTGCTGTAAAGGATCCTCCTCTGCCCACATTAATCCAGCTCCATTACACCCGGGATAGAAGGGGCTGCTCACTCGGGCGCTGCCACAGTGTGGATGCTGCTGTCCTGACCGCCCACTGCACCGGGACACAGGTGAGGGGGCCAGGGGGTCCCCAGGGCTGTCTGTGTGGGGTACGGTGTCGGGGGGGTTCCCGAGGAGGGCAGAGCCCCCAGCCCCACGAGGGACTCGTCTGTCCCTGTGGGGTCCACATGCTGAGCTGTGGGATGTGGGACTGCTCGGCTGGGAACCAACTGCTTGTAGTTCCTGTCCCAGTAAGACCAGTATGTGACTCCCCCATTACTGGGATGGTCACTGGTGGGTTTACTCCAGGACTGGGCTGTCCTGGCCTCTCTGCAAGGGGGTGTTTTGGGACAAGGTGACGGGAGGTGGCCGAGCAGGGACAAGGACTTGGGGAACGGGCAATGAGCTGGAGGGGATGGGGTGGCAGCTCGTACTGGCAGCCTGTGTAGGTACATGGGCACCAACAGGTCTCCTTGGTGGGGACTGCTTAGGCAGGAGCTGGGGTCACCACCGAGCAGGGGGACCGGCAACTCTGGGACTGGGGGTCCCCATGGCCCCCATGGCCCCCGAGCTCCCCATGGCCCCCGAGCTGCTGGTGCGGGTCGGGGCAGGCAGCGGTGGGGCCATGCGGGGATGCTCACCTCACCTGATCCCCCCTGCCAGCCTGGGGCTGGAGCTGCTGTCTCCTGTCCCACCATGGGGGGACTTGGTCTTAAATTGTCACCCTGGCTGTGCTGGCAGTTTGCACGCCAGCCGCCCCGTGGCAGTGACAGGTGCCGGCGTCAGGCCATCGATCAGTCACTGTGCAGCAGATATGGGGGCATGATGGGACCAGCAGCCACATGGGCACCCCAGCTCGGTACCACCAGCCCTGGCAGCTGCTGGCTGGGTGGTGGGGACATGGTTCCTGGTTTCTGGCTACATGGCAGCAGCTTGTCCCTCTCTTGCATGTGCAGAGCTGCTGCCCATGTCCTGCTGTGCTCCTCTGCAGGGCATCGGGTCTGGGGACCTCTCAGTATCTCTCTTCTCCCCCGCAGGAGCCTCGCTGACCCGGGAGCCCTGTGGGGCAGCCGCCTTGTGCCCCAGAGTCCCCATGGAGCGGGGCGGCGGGGTGGACAGTGTGCCTGGCACCGGGGGGGCTGGTGGCACAGCCCCCCCCAAAGCAGAAGCTAACACAACCCAGCCGGTCCCAGCAGCTCTGCAAGCTGTCCCGCCCCAGGAGGGGATGGCAGCACCCACAGAAGGGATAGTGGCAGCTGCTACTGGGTTGCAGGATGAAGGGAAGGACAAGGCTGGGCAGCAGAAGGCTCCAGTGGCTGCTGCGGCACGGGATGGGGCACAGGCAGAACCCGGGGAGGCAAAGCCTGTGGGAGCGGCTGGAGGAGGGAAGGCAGAGCCCACGCAGGAGACAACTCTGACCGCTCCGGAGCCCGGGGATGGAGGGACGGCAGCGGCAGACGAGGAGGCTCCAGCTGCGCAGCATGGCGGAGGGACGGCAGCATCTGCCGAGGGGAAGGTGCCAGTGGCCGCCAAGGCTCAGGACAGAGGGAAGCATGAGCCCAGGAAGGAGAAGGGTCCAGCTGTAGGAGAGCCCAAAGGAGGACAGGCAGAGATGAAGGGCCTGGCTGCAGGAGAGGCTCAGGACGCAGGGAAGGACAAGCCCACGAAGGATCAGGCCTCTGGTGGTGGGAAAGCGGAGCCTGCAGAGGAGAAGGCTCCGGCTGCAGCAGAGGCAGAAGGAGGGAAGACAAAACCTGGGGAGGTGACGGTCTTGGCTGCACAACGGGCTCAGGATGGAGGCAAAGAAGAGCCTGCAAAGGAGAAAAACACAGCTGATGTAAAAGGTCGGGATGGAGAGAAGAAAGCTGCAAAGGCAGAGAAAACCCCTGCTGATAAAAAGCCTTCAAAGGAGAAAGCTCCAGCTACTGTAAAGGCTCAGAATGAAGAGAATAAAATAGCAAAGGCAGAAAAAGCCCCAGCTGCAAAAAAGGCTCAAGATGGAGGCAAAGAGGAGCCTGCAAAGGAGAAAGGCCCAGCTCCTATGAAGGAGAAGGCCCCAGCAGCTGCAAAGGCTCAGGATGGAGAGAAGGCGGCAGCAAAGGCAGAGAAAACTCCAGCTGCAAAGAAGCCTCAGGACGGAAGCAAAAAAGAGCCTGCAAAGGAGGAAGCCCCATCTGCTGTGAAGGTGCAGGACAGAGGGAAGAAAACTGCAAAGGTGGAAAAAACTCTAGTTACATCAAAGGCTGAGAATGGAAGCAAAGAAGAGCCTGCAAAGGAGGAAAACACGGCTGCTGCAAAGGAGAAGGTCTCAGCTCCTGTAAAGGCCCATGATGGAGAGAAGAAAGCTGAAAAGGTGGAGACCCCCAGAGCTCCAGCAGAGGCCAGGGCTGGGGGCAAGGAGCCCGTAGGAGCAGTGGCCACGGCTGCTGTGAAGGTTCAGGGTGAAGGAGAGAAAATGGCAAAGGTGGCAGGGATGGAGGCGCAGCAGCAGGCGAGGGGCTCTGAGCCCCTCCGTCCAGCTCTGCTGCAGAGCCTGAGCTGCCCGGCCGCCTGCCAAAGGTATCCACACCCCCAGGACGGGGTCCCCTCTCTTCTCCCTGCACCCCGAGGAGCCTGGGGTCCCTCTGGGCTCGGGGGGCTGCTGGGCTCTGCTCATCTCCCACTCTGGCTTGCAGGGAGGAGCCCCCCTTGCTGGAGGCAGCAGCACTGGAGCCGATACTGGAGGAGACACCGGCGGTGGAGCCAAGAGATGGTCTGGCAGCGCCTGGCCCTGCCCCGCCAGTCCTGGGGGATGTGCAGCCCCTGGAGTCCCCAGGCCCCTCGGGGAGCGCTGACACCCCCCAGGAGAGGACATTGCCCGGTGCCCCGGGGCAGCCCCTCCATCCTGCTGGGGCCGCGGAGCAGCCTGGCCCCGGGGGGGAACCCTCCTCGACAGAGGCAGAGCCGCCCCCCAGCCCCTTCCTCACCCCCGATTTTGGGAAGGAAGATCCTTTCGAGATTCTGGGTAAGGCTGGTTGCTGCCTGCCCTGTCCTCGCACTCCGGGACCCTCTGTGGGGTGGCAGCCCGGGCTCCCCCATGGCCCTGCCCGCGCTGTCCCCCACGCTGCTGCCTCAAGCTCTTGGCTCGTCGCCTGCCCGGTGGCCTCCGAGCTCCTATTTCACTGTAAACAGGGCTAAAAGTGTCGCGTCCCCTCCCCAGGCTCCTCCGCCGCGGGCTGGCACCGTCCCCAGCGCCGGGGCTGCCGGCGAGGAAGAGGAGCCGGGGAGTGACAGCCACCGCCTGGCCGGTGGCAGGGGACAGCGTGTCCCCGAGTGCTGCTCCGCTGTCCCTGCGGGGACGGCAGGGCTGGGGCTGCACCCTGCTGGGGGACAGCGGGGGACAGTGGGGGGCCCGGCGAGGCCGGCGCCTGCCCTGGGGACGGGCTAGGTGCGGGGGGGTCTGTCCTGGGAGGACGGGCAGGACGTGGTGGCACCGAGGGGTGGTGGCCTGGAGAGGGCGAGCGTGACACGCGGGACGGTGGGGAGCGGCGTGCGGGGGCTGGGAGCTATGCAGCAAAGTGGGTGCCATGCAACTGGGCGATGCTGCGGGCAGTGGCAAGGAACTCGGGGGGATCCTGTGCATCCCCCTGCAGCAGGCAGCCGGGAGACCCCAATTTCCAACTGGGCGCTTGGTTCCTGGCAGCATCCCACAGCCGTGAACTTGGCTGGGTTTTGCCACTGGATTCCAGGCATCACTGTGCCCTGGGGTAGGGGGTGCGCCCAGCCTGAGGCGCCCTGGGGTTCCCAGCAGTGGGGTCCCCCAGTCGGGCAGCCTGCCTCTCACCCCTTTCCTCTCTGGGCAGATGACGTCCCCCCGCCACCGGCACCCTTTGCACACCGCATCGTCACCCTGCGGTCCACCAGTGTCAGCTCCCAGTATGACCTCAGCTCCAAGGACATCCTGGGGGGGTAAGAAGGGGTCCCGAGAGGGTGCAGGGTGCCCAGCATTGCCCTGGCACTGCCCTGAGCTACCATCCAGCCTGGGCAGTGGTCCTGGGTCCCTGGGACCTCTCTCAGGCAGGGTGGGTGTGGAGGGGAGTGTGGGACACTACAGGGCAGCACCCCAGAGCCACAGGGGGTCCCGAGCAACCAGGATGGGTGATGGTGTTGGCACCTCTCCCTCTTGCCCTCCCCAGGGGCAAGTTTGGGGAAGTCCACACGTGTATGGAGAAGCAGACAGGGCTCAAGCTGGCGGCCAAAGTGATCCGGAAACAGGGTGCCAAGGACAAGGTGCGTCCAATGCCAATGTGGAGGACTCCTCCTGGCTATGGTGCCACCAGCAAGTGGTATGGCTGTGGTGGTGGCTGTCAGTGCTGTGCTTGGTGTGTCCCCAGTGCTGTCACACTGCCTGTCCCTGTGCCGGTGGCTGATACCCTGCACTGCCATGGGGCTCCTTCCACAGGAGATGGTGCTGCTGGAGATCGACGTGATGAACCAGCTGAACCACCGCAACCTCATCCAGCTCTACGATGCTATCGAGACCCCCCGGGAGATCGTCCTCTTCATGGAGTTGTGAGTGCCGGGGCAGCGCTGCAGGGGGTGGGCTGGGGATCTGCAGAGTGGGCAGGGGGCTCTGCAAGAGGGGGACACATGGCAGGGAGCCCCAGGTGACCCTGTCGTCCATCCCCACGCAGCGTGGAAGGCGGAGAGCTCTTTGAGCGGATCATCGATGATGACTACCACCTGACAGAGGTAGACTGCATGGTGTTCGTCCGGCAGATCTGCGAGGGCATCCGCTTCATGCACCACATGCGTGTTCTCCACCTCGACCTCAAGGTGCGGGACCAGGTGGTGATGGCAGGGGTTGGGGTGACAGCAGGGGACAGCGGCTGCTCATGGCGATGGGAGAAGCCAGGGTGTGGGGGGGCAGTGGGTGTTTGCAGCTACCAAAGCTGGGAGCACTGTGAGCTGGCACGACCCTGCCGTGCCCGTGAGGGCAGCATGTCCCCACTACCAGCCAGCTACGGGAGGGGTGTCTGTGGGTCGGTATCACTCTGGCTTGGGTCAGAGACCCCCTGTCCTGCCCCTTCAGCTGCCAGACCCCCACTCTGGCAACATCCCCTCTTGGCAGCAGAGCAATGGTCTCCCTGTCCCCACAGCCCGAGAACATTCTCTGTGTCACTGCCACCGGGCACATGGTGAAGATCATCGACTTTGGGCTGGCTCGAAGGTGCTGTCTCTCCCCCTCAGCTCTGTCTTCTCTCCCCACTCCCCTCTCACCCTTCAGCCCCACACATCCCTGGATTGTGGGGAGCCTCAGGACCCACTCTCTCTGGCTCTCTCCAGCTGGCATGGGAGGGCTGGGGAGGGCAGCACCTTCCAGGAGAGGTTTGGGGGAGCAACCTGTCCCCTCTTGCTGACTCACCCTCCCACCTGCAGATACAACCCCCAGGAGAAGCTAAAGGTGAACTTCGGCACCCCCGAATTCCTCTCTCCCGAGGTGGTCAACTACGAGCAGGTCTCCTACTCCACGGACATGTGGAGCATGGGCGTCATCACCTACATGCTGTACGTCAGGGGGTGCAGGGGGGCTGCCAGCACTGTGCAAGGCTTCTGGGGTGGAGTCCCCCAGGCCTGGAGCCGTCTCCACACCACACGTGTGCCCCAGGCACCCAAATGCTGGGTGGGCAGGTGGTACTGGGGGGAACAGGGTGTGTCCATGCCTGTAAGTGCAGGCAGGAGCACAGAACCTCTACATGCCACCTCCCTTCTCCCTGCCTTGCTCCTCAGGGCACCCACAAGCCAGGTTTGCTCTGTCCTGGGGGGTTTTGGAGGTGCCACAGCCCAAGGGCATCCAGCTTCTCACCCTCCTGCATCCCCAGGCTCAGCGGCCTCTCCCCCTTCCTGGGTGACAACGACACTGAGACGCTCAACAATGTCCTGGCTGCCAACTGGTACTTTGACGAGGAGACCTTTGAGAGCATCTCCGATGAAGCCAAGGACTTCGTCTCAAACCTCATCATCAAAGAGAAGAGGTGCGAGGCCGGCGGCGGTGTGGGGGTCCCGGGGTGGGTGTCCCTGGAGCTGTGTGCTCTGGGTACCACATGCTGCCCCTGCACCAGCACCAGAAGCATCCCCCCATGTCCTGTGCCAAATGAACCCCATGGGGCCCTGCCCTGGCCACTGGCTGTCCCCAGCAGAGCCCTGTGTCCCTCCAGGGTCCCCCCCTGCAGGTTTTGGGGCTTTTGGGGGGCTGGAGAGGAGGGTGTCTGGGGGACAGGGACTCAAGCAGGGGTGACCTGGGCTCCTCTTGTCCCCAGTGCCCGGATGAGTGCCGGCCAGTGCCTGCAGCATCCCTGGCTCAACAACCTGGCAGAAAAGGCCAAGCGCTGCAACCGCCGGCTCAAGTCCCAGGTGCTGCTCAAGAAATACGTCATGCGGCGGCGCTGGAAGGTGCGGGGCCAGCACGAGGAGGGGGTCAGTGGCAGCTGGCGGGGCTGCCAACCTCTGCCCATCCCAGTGGATGACGGCGTTTGAGGTGGCTCCGTCTGTTTGTGCTGCTGGCAGCTGGGACACAAGGGCTGGGGACACCTGAGCCTGCAGGAAGGGCCACCCAGCACCAGGGTCTTTACGTGGGTGGGACCTCCCTCAAGCATAGGTGCCTTTGCGGTGGTCTCCCTAAGTGCACCTTTTAGGGACAGGAGGGGTGTCGGGACAGTGAAGGGAGTGATTCCCAGCGTCAGCCCTGCGCTTCCACCCCATGGCTGAGGGGGTGCCTGGGCAGCTGCCCTCCCCGCCAGCCGCGAGAGCAGGGTCTGGCTCAGCCTCTGCAGTCGCAGCCCTCACGGTAGGATCAGCATCTCTCCTCTTCCCCTTTTACAGAAAAACTTCATTGGGGTGTGTGCTGCAAACCGCTTCAAGAAGATCACCAGCTCAGGCTCACTGACGGCGCTGGGCGTCTGAGCAGGGGCTCCCAGGGAGCCTGAGCCATGTGTCAGCCAAGGCCGGAGAGGAGCCGCTTGTGAGAGTCCCACATCGCTCTTCCTCCTGGATGGCACCAGGACCTCGGTGGAGTCTTTGCTTCCCACTGCAGGGGGCCTGGAGCCATGCAGCCCCCTCCCTGCCCATGCTGCTGCCTGGTGGCTGCTCTGGACTCTGGGGTGTGTGCTGTACCCCTGCTTCATGCCACTGTTACTGCCACCATGGGTCCTGCTCAGCCGTGTCCCCCGGGGCTGCTACCTTGCCCTGACACCCAGCAGCTGCAGGACTGCTCCAGGCCAGGGACCCCACAGGGGTCCCCGCCTGCACCTGCTGCTGTGGAGCCGCTCTGCAGAGCTCATCCCACCCCTGGTGCCATTGCTGTGCCAGGGGGCTGACAGTGCCCTCCTCTTGGGATTTCCTTGGACTGCACGGCTGCTCCTGAGCGCTGGTTTCCCATCCCATCCCTGGCCCAGCTATGCGATGCCCGACCCGCAGCACATTGGCTCTGCTCCCTTCCCCGGCCTCGGAGCAGTGGGGCCACCCTGGCGCGAGCTGCCCTGCATGCTCGCTGCTCTCTTGGACCCAGAATTCGTACGTCCTGCCTGTAAATGCTGCAGCCCTGCCCTGCCCTCACTGGCAATGGACCCTGAGCTGCCCAACCTCCCCGCCTGGCGTGGGGATGCTGGGGGCAGGTGTGGACCCTCACTCCGGCGCTTTGGCACCGGAGCCGGGGCTGAAGCGTCTCCTCCCTGGCGGGGTGTGCGGGAGTGGAGCTGGCCCCAAGCTGCTGCTTGCACAGGAAGGGAGGAAGCGGCGAGGATGATTCCAGCAGCATCCCCAGCTGGGAGCCAGCAAGGGAAGAAGGCGGCTTTGTGTTCCTCCTGCCCTCCCTGCCCTTCGGCTCTGCCGGCGGGGGAAAAACACAACCTCTGCTTCACCCGGCCCCGCCAGATCATGATGAGTGAGGCGGCCTAATGCAGAGCAGCTGGACCGCACTCCCGCGAGCATCGCTCTGGCCCGACCACCAACACACAGGAACTGCCTTGGCCGCCAGCTCCCCCCACTGCGTGCGGGGGCTCACCAGGACCGGCCAGGCTGGGGGAAGCGGGTTCTGCCCCCGCTTCTCTGCCCTGACCCCCTTCTCTCTGCCCGAGCCCCTTGGGGCTACCCAGGCTTTGCAGCTTCCAGCCATGCCTGCTGTGGGAGGGGATGGGGGGCTCCCCCTGCCCCCCAGTTTTGGCTTTTGCCATGGCCGAGCTCACCCCCGGCAGGGCTGTGTGTTTGTTCCAGGGCTGCCTGCACCCTCTGCCTGCTGGAAAAACCCTGGGGAGAGACAGGGGGAGGCACTGGCCCCCTTGCTGCAGCAGGTGAAGGGGCTTCGGGTTCGTCCCCACCAGTCAGGGGACACGGCTTGCGGGGCCCTGCCCTGCTCTCGTCTTCTTGTAAATAAATGTACAGGTCTGCCCGCAGCCTGCACGTGCCCCACGGCCCTGGGGGCTGCTCCTGGCCCCCTCGCTGGGCCACTGCTCCCTCCTGCCCGTGGAAGCCGTGCAGCCGCAGTCCGAGGGGTGCAGACAAACCCGGAGGGGATGGGAACCAGTGTCTTGTCCCTGGGGCAGAAAGGATGGAGTGGGGCCCCAGCAGTGTGGGGGACGGGGACCGCCTGGTACATCCCAGGCAGGGTCGTACAGCTCATGGTGCTGGGGGAGTCCAATCTCTGCACCCTGTGACCATCTCTGAGCATCCCGGTGTGCTGGGGGAAGAGGGAGAAATGGGTGGATGGAGGAACGGATGGACAGACAGACAGATGGGCAGAGGTGTCCTCACAGCTTCAGCCTCTGCCCTCATGGGGTGGGATGCCCAGGCGAGGGCTGATGGGGGCCAGTGCCCCCCTGCCCTGGGGGGCTGCAGCCAGCCCCGAAGCAGTTAACCCTGTGGGCGTCCCTCCCGGCCGCTTCCTGCCGCAGCCCTTGGCCGGTTCCTGTCGGTGACCACCCTGCGGGCCTGGACGCCAGCGCAGCCCCATCTGGTTTGAGTTACTCTCCGCAGTGGTGACGTCGCCTTCCTGTCTGGCCCCAGGAGCCGTGTGTTGCCCCAGTGGCTCACAGGGGCTGCAGGGCCCCGGTGCGGGGTGGCCCACGCGGCTCCCAGCCGGGCTGTCATCCCCAGATGCTCCTGGCCCCCCAAGCCACCCGGGGGATCGGCTCCTGAGCACAGCCCTGTGTGAGCACATGGATGCATGGGCACCCCTGGTGCCCTGAGCTCAGGGTGGGGGACCCCCACTGCACAGCCCAGTTTGGCTTCCCCAGCCCCCCCTCTACTTCCCCAGCACCCTGCAGCGGCACCTATGGTGTCTCCATGGGGGCTGGAGCAGCTGGGCTGTGGGGTTGGCACCCCTGGGAGCAGCTGTGGTCCTGTCCTGTCCTCCTGGCCGAGGGGCAGGATGGGGCTCGGGAGCCTGCAAAGCCCCGGGGAGTGGACTCGTCCTGCTGGGGCTGATGGACACGGTGACAGGGCTGGTCCTGGTCCAGCACGAACAATGGCACCCTGTCCTACTCCTGTTGTGGGGGGTCCTTGTGCCCCCCCAGACACACAGCACAGTCTGGAGTGTGTGTGTGTGTCCCCAGCATCCACTGCAGAGCCCCGAGTGCTCGCACAGAGCAGCCCCTCTCCCTCACCCCTGCCTGCACCCTGTCCCTGTGGCACCCGTGTGGGCAAGGGGCCTCCCAGGCAGGGCAGGAAGGAGAGCGGGCAAGTGTCCGGTGCCATCGCTGGGAGGTCAGCCCATGCCAGGGTGCAGGCACGGCCTGTGCTGGGAGCGGGCAAGTGGGCTGGGGGCCGGCCACCCACCACGACCGGCAGCGAGTTGGGGAGGAGGCAGGGCAGGGAGAGCGGTGGGTCCGTGCCGGGAGCACCAGGAGAGCAGCCGGTCCTGGTCTGCACGCCCAGGTGGTGGGGACGGTCAGGCTCTGTGGGACGGGGTCCTCATCCCCAGGGGCTGCAGCTCAGGGGGTTGGGATGCACCACACAATGCCACGATGCTCCCAGTGCAGGGACCCCCGCCCAGGGCATCACCCAGGGCTGCATGTTCCCAGAAGTGGCGGGAGCGAGGCGGGCGATGGGTCTGGCCACGCTGCGTGGGAACCAGACAGCCCCTGGGCACGGCTGCGACTCCGCTTCCTCCCGCGCCCCCGGGGACTGCGAAGGAGGGGGCTGAGGTCAGAGTGCTCGCCGCTGCCGAGCCAGAGACGCCAGCATGATCTAGACGCTCAAATATTGTTTTCCACTGGGGAGGGAAAGAAAAAAAAAGGGAGAAAAGAGAGACCTGGGGCTGAGTGGCTGTCCCTGCTCTGGCGATGATGAAGGGCGGCCCCCCCGCCCTGCCCGGGCCTGGGACGTGGCCACGGACTGGCAGCAGCTGTCTGGGCGCCAATAACAGGGCTGACGCGGCCACGGTGCTGCCGGTCCCTGAGTGACGCCAGCACTGTCCCTCAGTGCCAACGCGGCCCCCACAGAGAGCCCTGGGACTGGCCAGGCTGGGGTCCCACTAGCCTTGGGGGGCTGGGGTGGTGCTCTGCCACACGCCCCCTGCCCACAGCATGGAAAGCCCCGCCAACCCAGCATCCTCCTGCTGTGCCCACCCTGGGGCTGACCGTGCCGTGGGGTCTGGGCATTGCTTCTCCTGGGGTCCAGCTCCCAGCCTGGGGGTCAGGACAGGGGCACAGGCATAGGCGCAGCACCTGACTTTGCCAGCATCGCCCTGGCCCCGCTCCAGTGCTGCAGAGATGCCAGCCTGGGTGTCCTGGCAGTGCCAGGTCCCAGCTCAGGGCTGTGTGGGGACTCCTGCCCACCCCAATTCCCCCCTAGCCCGGCCAGCCGGGGCAGGTTCCCGTGCCCAGCCCGGTGCAGCAGCGGTGACTCAGTCGGTGCCTCCTCACCAGCAGCCACCCGGCATGATTCAGGTTGGAGGAATCCACTTTCCCCAGCCTTTCCCACCACAGCCCCTGGCACAGCCCAGCTCCGGGGGAGCCCCAGCCTTGGGGTGTCTGCAGGGACCTGGTGGGACCCTGAGCAGGGACACAGAGGGGAGGGAGCCCTGTTCCCTCCAGCACAGAGCCCCCGCATTGTGCCCCCACCCCATGAAGCCCCCACACTCCTCTCCAGAGGCTTCCCAGGGCCCCGTGGATGCACAAGCAGGACCACGCACTGAGGCTGGTGCCAGTCACGCCACATGTGGCACCCGGGGCAAAGCCGGGCACTTTGAGCGGTCCTGGGCACAGGGAGGCAGCAGTGGGGCTCTGCGGGGGTTCAGTCCTGCCACAGCCTGTCCCCCTGCCCCTCGCGGACGAGGTTCCCCCCTGCCACTCTGGGACAGGTCTTTGGGGGGCTCCTGGCCAGCATCACAGCAGGACCCTGTCCCCAGCATCTCCCAGGGATACAGGACCGGGATGCGGGTGCCCTGACCCAGGCCATGTCCTGTCACCCCACGGCCTCACCATCCAGCCAGTGATCACCGATGAGGGGTCCAGCGGGGATGAAGGGTGCACTAGGTGGCCTTGGGAACATGTGTCCCCCAGCCAGCACCTGGGGCAGAGCTTCCCAGCTCACCCTGCCTGCTGCCCACCCGGAGCGGGCGCAGAGATGACAGAGGCAGCATTCGGAAATGTTCTTTATTCGGTGCTGGGGGTTTCCTGCGGGGGGCAGTCCCTCACTCAAAGAAGAACATGCCAGGTGTCCGGTAGAGGCAGGGGGGCAGACCCAGGGCGTAGCCGTTGCCCCCCTGCAGCGGGATCGCGCCCCTCAGCCCCCAAGGCTCCTTCTGCTCGCCAGCCCGCGGCCCCGTGGCCCTGAAGGGTGGCTGGCGCGGGGCAGCAGGGGCTGGGGGGGCCGTGGCCAGGAGATGCTCCAGTGCCGAACCACATGGCCGCTCCTTCACGCAGAAGCTCAGCGCCTGCACCCGGCACTGGTAACTGCCACCCAGTGCCTCAGGACCGGGCCGCCCGAAGGAGCCAAAAACGGGCAGGGGGGCCTGCGTGTAGCTCTCCCCCTCCAGGAAGCAGGATGGAGGGGGCTTGCCCGTGCCCAGGAGGGCGCCTGGGAACGTGGGGGGCACCTGCCCGAAGGGCTGACCTGCCCCCAGCCCAGGGGCAGCCGCCTCCTCGCCTGCCAGCTGTCCTGGGGGAGCGCCTTGGGGGGCTGGGGAGTCCTGCGGGGGGTCCCTGGGCTGGGGGGGCAGCAGGGTGGGCAGCAGGGCGGGGTGCGGCGCCGGGTGCTCGCTGGGCAGTGGGTACTGACCTGGCCGGGGCAGCTGCAGCGCGGCCGGCAGCCCCCCGAAGACAGTCTCCTTGGGCGGGCGGCTCTCGGGGGGGGTGAAGAACGGCCCCTTGGGCTGCGGCGCGTCCGGCAGGTACAGGCAGGGCTGCCTGGCCTTGGGTGGCTGCCGTGGGGGGCAGGGCTCAGCACATCCCGGCACCCCAACACCCTCGGGCAGTGCCGGGGGGCTCAGAATGTGCCCTGTGGGCGCTGGTGAGGTGTAGCCCCCCTCCGCCTTCACCTCCTCGGGCAGTGGGGTGGCCAGTGGCCCCCGTGCCCGGTGCCTGGGGGGCTTCCCGCGCCCCTCATCCCCCTCACTGCCTGGCGCGTCCCGGAGACCCCTTTTCCTGGTGAAGCGCCGGCGGCGTCGCAAGAAGCTGCCATTCTCAAACATGTTGTAGCAGTCAGGGTCCAGGGTCCAGTAGTTGCCCTTGCCCGGCTTCTTGTCGTCACGGGGCACCTTGACAAAGCACTCGTTGAGGGACAGGTTGTGGCGGATGCTGTTCTGCCAGCCCTGCTTGTTCTCGCGGTAGAAAGTGAAGCGGCCCATGATGTAGCGGTAGATGCCACTGAGCGTGATGCGCTTCTCGGGCGCGCTCTGGATGGCCATGGTGATGAGAGCGATGTAGCTGTAGGGTGGCTTGGTGGCCTCAGGGATGGGGAAGGGGCCACCGGCCGGCTCAGGGGCTGGTGGGCTGCGCAGCACTGTGTCACCGACGGGGATGTCCGGCTGCATCCTCCTGCCGCCCGCGGCCCTGCCGCGCTGCTGCCGCTCCTGCTCTGCCGCATGGCCCCGGCACGGCCCGTTAAAACCCGCCGGCTGCCCAGCCTCCCACGCCGGCCAGCGAGGGGGCGGCGGGCCCCTCCTCCCTGGGGCTGGCCAGGGCGGAGCGGGGCTCCAACGTCCAGTGCAGGTCCCTGCGGACAGACGGACGGATGTGCCGCCAAGGCCCGTGGCCAGCAGCCAGCAGCCCCGGGGCTGGCAGAGGTGGGCAGTGCTGGCCAAGACCCAGGCATGGCCCCTGGCCCCTCCAGCCCCTCTTCCCATGGGAGGTTCCCATGACCTGGGTCTCATCCTGTCCTGCCCACAGTCGTGTTGGGGATGGGGGAGCTGAACTGGGTGCTGCTGGTGGGGCTGGGGCTGCTCCAGCCCTCGGCTCCCTTCCTGTCCCCTGCCCACCACAGTGCCACGGCCCCCGTGCCCAGGTTGGGGTTGTGCCGGATCCTGTGTGCTGTGCTGGATCTCTGCGCTGTGCCAGGTCCCTGCACCCTGCCCAGCCAGGACATGGCCTCCAGGGCACAGCACGGCCCCCACCTCTCAGGAGCCCCTTCATCCCACTCCCCAGGGGAAACTGAGGCATGGGCAGCAAGTGCCTTTGGGACAGGCTCCCATGCTGACAGGTCAGCAGAGCAGCTAACAGGCACCTCACCACTGCCTGCACCCCCTGCCAAGGGTCTGGGGGCCACGGACAGGAGGGACTTGAGCACAGCAGGGGCAGCGGGTCAGCTCACGCTCTGCCCCAGCTCAGCTCCCCCAACTGCCCATGTACCCCTCGGACCAGCACCAGCCCCTGCACACCAGAGCCAGCAGTACTGAAACACAGCCTTTATTTCTGAGGTTCGCAAACAGCGAGTCCTGGCAGTGCAAGGTATGAGGATGGATGGAGCTGACTGCCCTGGCTCACTGAACAAGCACACAGCAAATCCCACCCGGCTGGCTCCTGGGGAATAAATACAGGCTTTTGTGTGGGGGCAGCAGCAGCATCACCTCCCAGCCCACCCGTGTCCGGCCCTGTGGCACTGAGCACCCCACATGTGCCAGCTCAGGGACTCGCGGCCGGAGTGGGGCCGTGGGGGGCAGAGCATCCCGCTCCCAGGCTTCATCATGACTGGGCTCTCCCACTGCCCGCCCGGCTCAGGGCTGGCAGAGCTGTTTGAGGACACGGATGATGTGGCTGGAGGCACCAGGGGCGCAGGGCTGGGTGGAGTCTCGGAGCAGCGTCGGCCCCATGCGCTGGGCGTGATGGAAGAGCTCCCGCGCGAACACCGGCTCCACCTGCGGAGGGACAGAGCTGACGGAGGATGGGCACAGGTCCGTGTGTCCCTGAGACCGCGATGGGCCCAGTGCCCGGCACAGGAATGCCACCAGCACCAGCCTCACTGCATACTCACATGGGCCATGATGAGCTTCTGGAAGTGGCACCTGGCGCTGGTGGGATACTCCTCCCCGAAGCACAGGTGGATCTGGTACTGCGGTGCAGGCTGCCCGTGGCTCAAGTACCCCCGCAGCTCTGCAAGACACCGACCTGTCAGGGGACACAGGGTCCCCACAGCCCCGAGCAGGACCCGCCCTCGTCCTTGCGGGGATCAGGGGCTCGCAGGACAGGGGCCGGCAGAGCTGTGTGCCCGGGGTGACAGGCGGCACTTACGCTGCAGGAACTGCTGCGTGTCCAGCAGCTTGTAGGTCTTCTCCCTCTCCAGCTTGTTGGGCCAGTCCCTGTGCGGGGCCAGTGGCCCGTTCCAGTACACCCTGCCCTGGCACTGCCGCTTCATGAAGACGCCTTCGGGCGCGACCCACAGCAGCACCCCCCGCTCCAGGTGGGGCAGGAGCCGCTCCAGCACGGTGGTCATGCCGGCCCCCCGGCCAGTGCCGCCCAGCGCCCGCGGCGGGGGGAACTCGATCTGCTCCATGCAGGAGGGGCCATAGAGGCGCTCGCTGCCGGCCAGCACAGCACGGGAGGTGATGCGGCAGCCCTCGGCCGTGCGGGTGGTCACCTCCTTCACCAGCACGTCACAGTAGTAGAGGCGGACGTGGAGCCAGCAGTCTGGAGTGAGGAGAGGGTCAGCTTGTGGGCAGCCTGGCTGCGGGGGACACCCAGGGCACTGCCCAGCCAGCATGGATCCTACCTGAGTGGTTGACGTCCTCCACAGGGACATAGGACACGGGTCCAGGGAGGAGGTGGCCATGGGTCGGGTTCCAGCCATAGAAAACTCCCCTCACGTGGTACCCTGGGCCAGGGAGAGACAAGGTGGCAAAAGGACACAGGCAGCTGTCCCCAGGGGTTCCCGGGTGCCGTCCCAGCCCCAGGCTCTGGGCCAGGTGGACAGCAGGGTCCTTCCCACTGCTGCTGTTGGTTACTGGGCCTCGCTAAAGCCCATAAGCACATGATCAGGTGGCTTCACTCCGGGGCAGGGAGGGAGACCCCAGCCCTGGTTTCCAGCCCCATGGGCACTGCCGGTACAAGGGATGGGGCGCAGGGCTGCGGAAAGCGGGGTCACTCCTGCTGGGCAGCGTGTGCTCCCTGCCCCCAGCCCCATCCCGCTGCTGGGGACCCTCCTCACCTCGCTCAGCTGGGTGGGTAGAGAGCAGAGGCAGCGGAGACACATGGCACGTCTCCATCATACCCTTCTGGTTCTCCTCCTCCTGGCTCCTTGCAGCGCTGCCCTGGGGAGGAGAGCAGCTGTGGTGAGGGCTGAGCTGGCTGTGGGGAGCCCTGAGCAGGTCCTGCCCCTACCGTGGGCCCCATGTACCGGCAGATCCCCTGCCTCAGTCTGGCAGCTGCGTGGCACAGAGGACCTGCAGTGATGCTCAGGGGACCCAGCTGCCCAGCGGGTGGATGCAGGCAGCGTGCAGGCAGGGGAGCAGCCGGTGGACAGGGTGGGATTTGGGGCTCCCACATTCTCCAGCCCACAGGCAGCTCCCGCAGCAGACGGAATGGGATTTGGGGCTGGCTCACCTGTTGATCCTCTCCAGCTGGGGACCGTGTGTCACCGTCCTTCTCTAGGGAGAGCAAGGAAAACCAGCTCAGCCCCTGGCCAACAGCAGAAACAGCCCCCAGGAAGGAGCCTGGCTGCCCAGGACACCCAGGGAGGAAGAGGAGTGGGGAGGAAGGGTGAAGTCTGCAGGACACAGGGCTCGGTGCAGGCATCAGCCCCAAGTGTTGTGCAGGAGGAGAGACAGCAGGAATATACCTGCATCCCGGGTGCCCTCGGACACAATCTGGTACACCTTGTAGGGCTCGGAGATGTCCAGCTGGCTCCGCTCGGGCACCTCCTGGAAGTCGGTGCTCTTGTTGAGGGCACAGCGGAGACGTGTCTTCCAGGTGGAGGGGTCGGCCTTGTCCGTCCCTTCGTGGTACTTCCCCTTGTAGATGGCCCAAGCCTGCCAGAAAGAGGGTGCCCTGTGCTGCAGGGGCTGCCCACACCCCAGCCCCCTGCTCTGCTGTCCAAAGGGGGTCACAGGGATACGAGTCCCCTGGGGCTGTGTGGGGGGCAGTGGGGAGCCGGGGCTGTGTGTCCTGGGGGGCTGTGGGGAGCTGGGTGGTAGGGGATCCCAGGGGGACACACAGAACTGGGTGGGGGGGTCCCAGAGGAGTGCATGGAGCTGAGCAACAGGGAGCCCTAGGGGTTTGCACGGAGTTGGAGGAGGGGTTCTCAGGGGTGTGCATGGAGTCAAGTGAGGGTTCTTAGGGTTGCACATGGAGCTGAGTGGTGGGGAGCCCTGAGGGTGCGCATGGAGCTGGGTGGGAGGCTCTGGGGGTGCACATGGAGCTGGGCAGCGGGGAGCCCCGGGGGCGCACACGGATCTGGGCGGGGGGTCCTGGGGCTGCTCCCTGGGCAGGCAGGGTCCCGTGGGGCCGGGGGTACCTTGAAGAGCGCGGCGTCCTGCTGCTGCCGGTAATCCTGCTTGGCCGCGTGTTTCCAGGGGATGCGGAACAGCGTCCGGTGCTGGTTCTCCCAGCGCAGCCCCGGGTACCGGCCGCTGTCGATCTGCGCGATCAGCCACTCCTTCAGCCGCATGGGTCCCCCCGGCTCCGCCATGGCAGCCCCGGCCCCGCCGCCCCGAGGGAACGTGCCGGGGCGGCGAAACCGAAAGCGCGGAGCCGACTTTCACTTTCCCTTTCCCGCCTGACGCTGCCGGGTCTGGCTGGGCCGCCAGCCCTGGGGGCGGGGAGGCAAGGACACGGGGCTGCCCACGGGACAGGGGACAGGCACCTTGCACCCGTGGGAGAGGGTACAGGGCTCTGGGTGCTGAGTCGAACGGGCAACGGGCGGGAAGGGCCGAGATGAGCCGTGCCAGGGGCTGCCGGGGGCCGGCGAGGAGCCTGACTCATCCCGCGGGCCCTGGGGTTCCCGGCAGGAGCCGTCCCCGCAGGGGAGACACGGCGCCCGTGGTCACAGCGCTTCTGGGCACTGGCCTTCCCACGCCTCGGGAAACGGCTTCCCGCGTCTGCGCTGCTCTGCGGGGCGGTGGGTGCAAGTGCTGGTGCACATGGGTGAGATGGGTGCCAGTGCCTGGAGAGGGCTGGGCCCAGTGCAGGGACTCAGCCCCTTCACTCCCAGCCGGCTCCCCAGCATCCTTCCCCAATGCCACAGCTCCCAGGAGGGTCTGTCCGTCTCTCTTCCCAGCTCGGAGCCCAGCTCAGTCGTCTTTTCAGGAGGAAGAGGGATTTCACTCCGAGGGGGCAAGGATGGAGCTGGCTGGTACCACGCACCACCCGGCTGCCGTGGCAAAGGGCCGTGCTGGAGCAGGGCTGGCGGTGTGACCACCCCCAGCAGCACGGCATGGACCGGGTGGGCTTTGCTGTCTGGGCTCATTGGGCCGTCCTGGTGTGACACTGGTGCTGGTTCCTCCGTCACCACTGCAAAGCCGCGTGTCACCATGCGGGGAAACCCGGTTCCTCTGCCCGCCGGGTCTCCTTTCGCAGCCCGCTGGGTTTCCTTTCCAGCTCTGAGTCACAGAAAGTCACCTCTCGTGGGGAGGAGAGATGAGGCTGCTCAGGGCTGCAAAGCCTCGGAATGAATAAGCAGCGGCACAGTGCCTGGCTCTGGGCTTTCCCGCAGGGCATGGGGACACGGCCACATGGCACCAAGGCCACATGGAGGCACATAGGTGTACAAGCCAGCCACGCTGGCAGGGGTTTTCTCTCCTTACTGAGCCTATCCTTGGCTTCTTTACCCCAGAGCAAAGCCTGAGGCTGCCTGCCCTGCCCACCACTCCCCAGGGTACGGGACCACTGATAACCAGGGGTCTGCCTGCAGTGCCACTGTCCCTGCCTGGGAGGAGGAGGAGGCAGTGATGCCAGCACTACAGCTCTGAGCACGTGGAGCTAGGGGGGGGCCCGGTTTGGAGAGAGGCAGCAGGTAGGACCCCCCAGCCCAGCCAGCTCGGTCACGCTCGCCGGTGCAGCCGTAGCCAGGCTGGCACTGGCAGCTCTCGGGGCGGTGCAGGAAGCTGCTCTGCTCTCCGCACCACACCAGCAACAAGGGGATTTCCAGCTGGCTGTGCCGCCATTGGGACAGCGCCCTGGCCCCCTCCTCACCCCCAACCTGGGCAAGTCACGGGCCGCGTTCCAGCAAAAGGGCCCAGGACGGACCGACCCTTTGAGGAAGATCCACATCTCTCCGTTCTGCCTCGGGAATCAGATGATGGCGAGGGGTTGTTGCACAGCCCCTCTCAAGGGTTTGCACTGATTACAGCCAAGGCTGGGAGATAATCATAGCCACTGGCTCATTTGCCAGCCCCAGCCCGACAGGATAAGCCTTTTTCAGCAGGGGATTTCATCTGGTGTGACAGCCATGTGGTGACGCACAGGACCCATGGGATCTAATTACCCAGCATCAGCAAAGATGCTCAGGAGCTGTTTCCCTGCTGTGCTGCTCCCTGCGCGGGGAAGGCAAAGCTGCTTAACCCTTAAACTTTTCAGGCCAAAATGTGCTTCAAAAGAAGTCAAACATTAACCCACAGCTAACCCTGCCCTCGCCCGGGTTTTTCAAGTTGTGCAAACCAGATCTGCCAAAATAAATACATTCTGCTGTGCTGTGGAGCTGGGCTGGAGGTACCATTGCCCTGTGTACGGCCTTGCCACGGGTTTACAACGTGAACAGGAAAACCCGGGATGCAAACGCCTCTGCCCAGGGGTGGCAGGGATAAGGGGGACCCCAGAAACTCACTCTGGCTCCCCGCGGGGGAGATGCTGATGACCCAGCTGGGCATCCCCGGCATCTTCCACACCTGAGACTTCCCCAGGGAAAGGTGTAAATAGGACAGGGCTGGGGAGGAGTTGGTGGTCAGGTTGTTATTGCCCTCAGTGCCTGCAGTCTCCTGGACTTGGTGCTTCCAGATCTGGTGAGTGAAGGGGCTGTGGTGAAACATGCTCCAGGTGAGTGTCCACTTGTGGCTGCCCAGCCTCTCCTGGAGCAGACCCTGTCCCTGTGGAGAGCCCTGCTGTGTCACCCAGGCTTCTGGCCTCTCTTGTAACCTTTGCCCTGGGCAGCAGGGTGGTCCCCTGTCCCCGTGTGCCCCTGTCCCCAGCCCGCTGTGCTCCTTTTCTGCTGCTCCCTGGGCTGCAGAGAGCTGCCAGCAGCAGCCCTCAGACTTGCCCCATGCTGGGATTGTCCTCCTCAGTGTCACCCTGTCCCCCTTCTGATCTGGCCATCACAGGGAGTCAGGCTGTGCCCCAGGCATGGTGGAGAAGAGGTTTATTACTGGGAGGATGTAGAAAGTCTTTCAGCAAAATGGCTTAAGGCTCTGCTTTAGTGAGGTCTGGCCAGGTTAAATGCTTAGTTCCCACCTTTTAAAGATTGTGCCCTGGGGTGGATGGGAACAGGGTGTGATGGGCTTCTAAAGCTACAGTGCTCGCTCAGTGCTTGTGCTTGGCCGGGCTGGAGCTGGGCCCTTGCCAGGAGCTGGTGCAGCCACATTACATGCCCCTGCACCCCCTTGCTCTGCAGCTGCTTCCGTGCCACAAGCTGGTGCTGCTGGTGGGAAAACCGGCTCTCCTGCACACCCCGAGGCCTGTGCAGTGGGTACCCAAGTGCTAAAGCTGCTGCTGGCATCTCCTGGGTGCTGGCTCTGTGGCAGAAGAGAACCTCCTCGTGTCGATCTGCCCCGAGCCAGAGCCCATGGTGACCTAAGGGCTGTCACCGGGCATCCCCAATACACTGGACACAAAGAGGCTGCGCCCAGCGAGCGCTGCAGAGTGCAGCAGCGTGCATGGATCCTTCCCTGACAGCCCAGAGCCAGGACAGAGGATGGCACGCTCGCACTGCAGAAGAGAGGAAGGAGCTGGGCTTGGCACAGCTCCCCTGTGCAGTGCTCCCCCGGCCCGCCACGCCGTGGCTCCTCTGTTTCTCCCAGGCTGTTGGGTGATTCTTGCTGCTCTCCCTTGGCCGGGGTCACTTCAGACAAGCTGGGATGCAGGAGAACGTCCTCTTCACCCGCAGCAGAAAGGGAGTCGTGCTTCTGATATCCCTGGCTCTTGGGACCAGTCCTTGCAGAGCTCCCTCTGTCCTGGATGCTCCTCCTCTCCCTGCAGGCAGCAGGGCTTTGATTTCCTCCTCGTCGTTGAAAGGTGATGTCCCATATCTCTGCTTCAGGTGCCTGCGGACCTGGGCAAGGAGGGAGAAGCAAACTAAGGTGCCTATTTCCAAGGGCAGGTCCAAGCAAGGGTAGTGGGGTAGCACCCTGTTTCCCCCGGCAGCTCTGAGGGCTGGTCCCACCTTGCGTGCTGCACTCCCGTCGAACTCAGCCAGCTGCTGCCTGAAGCCGGGGTTGGGGTTGGCGACGGGCCGGACGGTGCGGATGGCGTCCAGCACGTCCTGGCAGCTCAGCTCCGTGACAGCCATGACATAGGCAACGACCACCGTGGTGCTGCGGGAGATGCCAGCCAGGCTGGCAAGGGAAAGGGCAGAAGAGCTGCTGTCGGCAGCACAACCTGACCCCGCGCTCACCCCTTCCTCCACCCTCGTGCTTCAGCTATTTCGGTTTCTCTTCTCTGAGAACTCACTCTCCAGGAGGCCTGAGCCCTTCCAAGGTCCTCTCCATCGATGCCTATAAATACCCACTCCTGCCCGGGGCAGTGAGAGCAGTGACTCCGCCTGGCTGCCTGCCCCAAACCCCCCTCTTCCCACTTGCCCAGCAGCAGCGAAAAGCTGCCCCGTCCCCAGGGCTACCGGGATCCCACTCGGTTTGAGGCACAAGCCACAGCTGAGGGTGGATCTGTGAGCACGGAGCCCTCTGGCCCAGGCTGGCTTTGATCAGCCAAAGCAACAGACAAGGGGCTGGGTCTTTTTTTTTCTCTGCAGTCCTGGGGGGACATGGCATTGGACACTGAGAAATAAGTGTTACCAGTGGACGAGGCAGTTCCCTCCGTGCAGGCGACACTGGTGGATAAAACTGATGCATTCTTTGAAGTGCCTCTTGCTAGCAGAAAAAATAAAGCAGAGTAAGGACTTCATGGGTGGAACAGGAGTTTTAGGCTGCAGGCAGTGCAGCGTTACGTGTTTGAGGAAGAAGCGCTAACATAAACTGCCTGTTGCTTTATGGGTGCAGCCAGCAGCTGCTGAGACCTGAGCTGGGATGCTCTTGGGGTCCAGAGGTTGTCCCCAGCACGGGGCACTGTACCCCCAGCCTCGGGGGGGCCTCGCTCCCCAGCGAAGTGCCCCAAGGTCTCTGCACTTGAGGAGCTGGAGGCAGCACCTCAAGGTCTAGGGGTGCTCCGAGCCTTCCCCCTTGATCGCCCTGCACAGCCCAGCCCTCCTGTGTGTCCCCAGCATCCCCGGGTACTCACATGTTGGCCTCAGGGGTGTCGGGCAGAGGGATGCGGAGGTATGTGATGTCCTGGAAGACACAAATGAAGAGGAAAGACTTGGATGCTATGGTGGGGGTGCTGCGGGTGCTCACAGCTGGTCCAGCAGTGCCTTCACCCCCCCAACACAGTGTATCCCTGGGAGAGGACAGTGCTGCTTTCTGCCTGGGCGGGAGGGGGGCACTGGGAGACAGGCGGCTGTGGGAGGGGGTGGGAAACAAGATGAGGCTGGAGAGCTGGAAATTGTTTCCCGTTAGCGTTCAAGGCCGGGTTATAATCACAATATGGCCAGTTTCCCATGCTGGAGGGGCTGCCCAGCGCCTCTGGGACCACTGGCCGGGGAGAGGTGGACATGCTATGGGATGCTCAGAGGAGGAAGGAAAATGCTGCAGCCTGGAAGGAGCTACAGAGATCTACATGGTGACATTGGGCACGGGACCCTACCTGCAGCAAGGGCTGGGGGGATTCATGGATTGAAATGATGTGGGTGATCTTGTTCCGGCTTAGCTGTTCCAGGTCTTTGGCATCTAAATGACAAAACTAGATATTAGTGTGTATTTGTTTCTTATTCTTCCCACAGGCGCATCTGCTGTGCGCCCAGCCCAGCGAAGCCTTGCTCCAGAGATCAGCTGCATCACATCCCCTGTGTGCCACGGGCAAATACACAAACACACCCTGGAAATCTGGAACACAAACCCACAATACTAAACCAGAGACCTCCCTCCAATGGGACTTGACCTCGCTGCTTGTGCTGGGGTGAGAATTCACATCTGCATGGAAAAACTCCTTCCTTGGCAAGCAGGCAGCTGCCCACCCACCTGTGCTTGCCCCCAGCCTGGGGACAGCACCTCCCCTGTGCAAACACATACAGAGCAATGTGACTTGCTGCAGCCTGAGGGATCTGCTTGATCTTGTGAACTACAGAAGCAGAGCTGCAGCAGTTCGTGTCAACCCTGAGTTTGGTTCAGTCTGTCTGAGCTCAGCTTTAGCACCCAAGGGATCTGCAGAAAACACCTAAGCAGCGACTCGCAGCACCATATGTGTGTCCTCTCTGCAGCTGCACACAGAGTCGGGTACCCTCAGCTGTCTGGGGCAACGACCTGCACCTCACTAATGCTTCAGCATCCCTGGCTGGGATCCTGCTCACTGTCCAGCACAGGGCTTGTTACACTGGGAGATGAGTGCACTCATCTTGCTGGCTGAGCAGTTCAGTCGGCGTCTCCTTTTCACACCACAATGAGCAGATGCTGCACGAGCTGCTGGAAAGGAGGACTAATGTTTTCCCATCTTGTTGCTTTGGGCTTCTGAACTTTCACATGATGTAAAACCTTGGCTCAGAAATCCAGATCGCGATGTGCTAATGGCGTGATGTGAATTTTAACGAACGTGGCACAAGGAAGCGTGCTGGGGAGTTTGCACAGGAAAATTGCTCACTGTGGCAGAGGAAACCCTGGCACAGGAGGATGCAGCCTGAGTTAGCCCCCCTCTTCACTGTCTCTGCCCATGGTACCCAGCTAGAACGCTCAGCACCTGCATCTGCTTGGGCCTGAGCTCCCCACGCTCCCCCCTCCCAGGGGCAGCTGGGGACAGGCAGGGGAAGAGGCTCTGCCAGCCAAGGGATGTCCTGAGCTGCGCTCAAGTGAACTGGGATGATGGGGAGCAGAACAGGCGAGAGAGCAGTTCTTACCCACCAGCTAGAAGATGAGGGACCATGTGCTCACACACCAGGAGAGCCCCTGAGCCCGCCCGCAGGGCTCGACCAGCCCTGGAGAAGCTGAGCACCCATTGCTGAGCCCCAACAGAGCCCACTCGAGGGCAGCGCCAGCAGGAGGTGCTGCCAGGGTGCGCAGGCAGGGAGTGCCCTGTGGCACCAAACCCGGCTCCCCAGTGGGAGGATGTCTCTGCAGTGGCACAGCTCCGCTTACCAATGAAATTCCCGAGGTAAAGCCCAGGCAGGATCTGTGAGACACAAGGAGAAGGGGCAGAGTGAGCAGTGACATCGTGCCGTGGTACCCACTGCACCGAGCCCCCCACAGGAAGCAGTCACCTTGGTCAGAAATGCCAAATTTGTGCCGTCAACATGACCATGGCCAGCCCTGGGGCTGCAGCGGTGCCAGCACCGGTGACCCTGGGCGCTGCTGCTGCTCTGGCATCCAGCTGCAGCCCTGGCACCCCAACCTGTGCAATGCCTGGAGCGGCACCCTCGTGGGCGCTGGGAGTCAGCCACTGCTTTTTTTATTGCTCCTCTTGCTTATTATCAATAAATGCTTTGTTGGGGCTTTTTATTTGAGCTCAGCAAGCTGTATACGCCTCCATATAGCCTTGGACTGTACCCATGGCCTGCAGAAATCCTGCTGTCCGAGGGATGGGGAAGCAACAGGCACGGAGAAGCCTGGGGGGAATGTGGGGGTGTTCCCCTCAGCCCTCTGCTCTGCTCCCCTCCCTCTGTGCTGCAGGGAGCCCATTTCTCACAGCCAAGGAACAGATTGCTCTGGGCACTGTCTTCATCTTATTTTCCTGATGAAAAGATAATTATTTGACAATGCCTCTGTTAATTGCTCTGCAGTTGCAGAAGCAGGATACCTTGCATCCTGTCTTACCTGGAGCTATTTTATATTTCCCCTGTCTCCCAGCCTGGGCAGTGAGGCTCCCCAGGCTGTTCACCCCTGTGTGCAGCCAGTTCCCCTCCAGCCCCTCCCTGTGATGCTTGGTGCCTGGGACCCAGGCAAGCAGAGGTGATTTCCACCAGCACAGCTGGCTTGCACTTTTCTCATTCTGGTTGAACAGTTTAAAGAGAGCTTATTTTATGATTCCTAAGATTTTAGATCAATTTTCTATTGCCAGGGCACCTTTAACTTGCAGCTGCGGCACTGAAATGAGAGCGTCAGTTAGCAAGGGCAGCTCCCAAGGGCAGGACACTGAGCCATGCATGTTCCTGTCCCCAACACCCCTCTAACCCTTCATCGCTGGAGAAAGTGAGGCAGTACAGCCTGTCTGCAGCATTGCCATCTCCCCAGGTATGAGCGGTTCTGGGGCTGGGGACGGGTGTTTAAAGCTTAGGAGATGGAGATTCTTGCAAGAAGAAGGTGTCTCTGTTCACTTGTGACAAGGGAAAGCCTAAATGACCATAAAATAGCACCTGTCCCCTCCACCCAGGGGTGCTGAGCCCCCACACAGCCCGGCGCCGCTGAGCAGGGGGTGCAGGACCACCGGCCTCAGGGTTACATGGGGCTCCTGGCAAGTGCTCGAGAGCTGGTGCCTTGGTTTTAAAGCACTCGGAAAGGTTCCCCCCTCCCTCGGAGGGGCTTGCTGTCACCACTGTCCCCCACAAGCCCTGGGGGGCTGTCGGGATGGGCTCCGGGCTGGCACAGCGTCCCTGCCTGCTCCTCTGCTCACCGAGATGCCTGCAGCCAAGCCCTGTGCTGGGGCTGGTGCCGGCAGGTGAAACGCCGCTCAGCACAGCAGAACCAGTGCCGGGACAAGCCGCCCCAGCGCGGCCGGCCCCACCGAGCAGCCGCCCCGGCGTCCCCGTTACCTGGGTCATGCCGTTCCCCATGGCTGGCAGCAGGCACTGCGGGGGGGACGGGCTGCGGGTGTCCTTGTCCCCAGTGTCGCTGTCCTCCCTGTCCCCAGGCGCAGCCGCTGTTCCTGCTCCAGACACTTCCCGGTCGGGTTTCCGTCATGAAGAGCTTGGCTCCTTCGGGATGGCCGCCCGCGGCCGGCGGGTTTGTCCCCAGTGAGGCCAAGCTGGTGGCAGCTGTGCCGGGGCAGAGGGGACATCGGCTGCCGTCCTGCCCAGGCCCTTCCCCGGCTGCGGCTGCTGATCTCGCCGGGCGCAGACAAAGGAGGAGAAACTCCCCCCTGTGCCTGGCGTGGGAGTGCGGGGCTGCGCTGGCTGCTGCCTGTCGCCGCTGCCTGTCGCTGCCGCACAAGGCCGCAGTGTTGGGAGAAGAACAAAACCTTTGTCCCGCTCCATCAAGGAAGGTCTGTGCGGCCACGCAGTGAAACTGCCGGTTGCATGCCCGCCCCTGCCCACACCATGCCCGCCCCTGCCCACCGCTGCCTGCTCCCACCGAAGGGTGTGCCAGACCCCGGCCCCGCACAGCAGTGCCCACCTGCAGGCAGCTGACACAGGTCACTGTCCTGCCTGGGGGTCTGTGCGAGTGTCCCCGGACAGCCGGGTCGGGCAGTGCCAGCGGGGGTCCGGTGGCTGAGCGCTCACCCGCTGCCTGTCACCCATCACCCAGCCCGCGCCCCCCCCGCAGGCAGTGTCCTGGGCTGGATTTTAGAAGGTTTTAGACCTTGTTTGCTGCTACCAGCCCCAGCAGCTGTTTGCACCTCGCTGGGCTTATTGGGACTGGGGAGGTGCTGGTCCCCATCCCTGCCCGGCAGTGGGATGGTGGCAGGGACAGAGCCAGGGGTCAGGGGGACCTCTGCCCTGTGCCCTGCGGAGTGCTGCACTGCGAACTCACATGGGGTGGGGGACCCGGGGTGCAGGGTGGGGGCACACGAGGTAGGGGACTTGTGGACGGGGGGGCTACAGGGTAGGGGACGTGGGGGCACAGAGCAGGATGAGAGGGGATGGGGGGACATGGGGCATGGGGGGTTTGGAATGCAGAGAGTGGGACCGAGGGGACTGGCGGGGGGCAGGACACGGTGGGGATGCAGACCAGAGCGGGGCTGAGGTAGCCGAGCTGAGGCTCCAGGGAGGTCAGGCCCGGGAAGGTGGGGACGGACCGAGGGGACACAGCGGAGAGGGACACGCGGGGGGACACACGTGGGGGACCGGGTCGGGAGTCCCGGGGTTCCGGTCCCGCGAGCGCCCCCTGCTGCGCAGCGGCGCGGTTGCCATGGGGACGGGCGCGGCCCCGCAGGCGCAGAACCAGGCTTAAATCCAGGCCCAGGCCCAGTCGCAGGCCTAAATCTAGGTTTCGAGCGGCTGCCCGCGGTGTGGGCAGTGCTGCCCGTCCTGGGGACGCGTGCTGGCTGCACAGGAAGGCTGCAGGAGAAATGGTAGAACATGGTTTGTACAGCCTGCTGTGTTCTAGCTTGCTGTGTTCATGCGGAGGTACAGAAGATAAAAACCGAGCCTTCTCCTCCACAAAGAAACAGCAGTTCTCAATGGTATCTGTATTTATTTTTTTTCTCCCCAGAGTATGTGGTGCAGTTGATCCCCAGAAACTTCTCAAGGGCAATTAAAGTGAGTCAGACTGTGGGAGCATTTGTTGAGCTGAACCTTATATTTCTTTTCCTATCCAGCTGAGTCAGAAGAACTGTTTAGTGAAGAATCTGGAGAGGTTTTGGAAGCCATTAGAAAGAGAAGCAGGAAAGTCTCGGGCAACAAAATGTGCCTTTGTTCCAAAGACGTTCAAACTGCCTTCAGAGTACCATTTGTGGAAGAATTTCCCAAGAATCCCTGGCATTGCTTTTGTTATGAAACTGGTAAGTATGTGCTCTCCCAAGGAAATCGAGACCAAGATGGATGGATGATTTGTTTTGTGGAAAAGAGGAAAATACACAGGAAATCCCCCGGAAGGAGCGGCGGAGCAAGGTGCTGGGAGCAGCAGGGCCCCGACCGCTGTCTGCTCAGCACGTGCTGCCGAAACACCTCTTGGGTCACCATTTATTTCAGCACTCGAAAGACAGCTCGGTTTACTCATGTGGCCAAAGATAACCCCGTGGTGAAGGTCTGAAGAGCAGAGTTCTTGTGTGGAGGAACAGATTGTGCTCCCAGGTGTTCCTGCTGTGGGGTCATGGCCTTGGTGAAATGTTTTAGTTCAGCTGCAGGTGTGCAAGAAGGGATGTGTGTGTGTGTGTGTTCAGGGCAGCTGGGTGATTTGCCTTTTGATTAAGCAGGGTTCCAGGGCAGCCCCTAAAGCTGGAGCTGTGAAAACACCTGTTTGCTCTGAGGGAAATCCCACTATGTTAGCTGTTGGCCCCTGTACTTGCAGTCAATTTACTGAGCAGATTTCTATCCTGAGAATGTGAAGAGATTACTGGAGGTTCCACAAGGAGCCTGGAGAGCGAGTTGGGGTGGGTTGTGTTGGCATGAGCTTCTCTCTGCTCTGCAGTTAGAGACCTGAAGGGCAGCCCTGTGCTCTGAGTCACATTTGTCCCCCCAGACCTGTGGGTACCTGGAGCTGTGCTGAGCTTCCACTTCAGCCGGTGACCCGGGCAACAAGGAAAAATTGTGTTCCACTTAGAAATGACAACAATACAACATGATGCTGAGAAACGCCTTGCTTCTGCCAGCTGATTCAAGACGTTTAACATCGTGAGTATTGTGCCTTGGTGCATAACTGAAAATACACCCGTCTGCGAGACCTGCAAGCGAGCAGTCGCTGTGCTTTGTGCAGCAGGTCTGGCCAGGAGGCTGGGACAGGAAGATTTGCCTTTGCCTGAGTCAGGCCCATCAGTAAGGACACGCTTGTGAGAAGAGAATGGGGGTAATTATGCAAACTAACATGAGAATTACAGCCAGGAGGATAGCAGCTAGTGATTATCTGACTCTACAAATGGGAACGTGTTAATTGGCAACAAAACCCCTTCTATTAAGCTGATTTTATGCCCACAACCTCAATTAACATGGTAAATAACCAGAACGTAGTAAACAAGGATATATGAAAAGCCTGTGATTACTTAGATTATACCAACTTAAATGAAATAGTTTGTGGCTGACCTCAAACCTTGCAGGCAAGTAAAAATAAACTTCATGTTACTGCTGTCAGTCTGTGCTGTTGATCCCTTTATCTGGTATCTGACTTCTTACACTTTGTCTGCATGTTTGTGTATAAACTTCTGTTCTTCGGGAGCTCTAACACTAGGCAGCGATGTCAGCAACTGGCTTATATTGTACATTTCTCTGTGCTTCATAGGTTGAAATTTTGACTTGAGAGCTTATATTCTAGTGACAATCGTAAGTGCAAACCGCCATTATTACACCAGAAATGGATTTCCTTGCCTTAATGCCCAGCTGCTCCTTTCCTCTTCTCCCAGTACATCCTGCTGAAGGCCTGGTTATACACAGGTGGATTTGCTCGCTTTTCTAATACATGATTTACTCTGAATAGCAGAGCTGATGGTTGTATCCTGCCTGTCTGTGTGTGTAAGAAAAGGACTGTACAATTCTACTGGTTGGTATTAGATGCATCAGCTGAACCTTGTCACTTCTGACTCCTGCAGACGCCCGTAGGATTCGGCTGTCCTGTCGCTGCTGCTGCCACCCTGTCTCTCTCCTGTCTTTTTTTATTGGAAGACTGGTGTCACCAGACCACTGGAAATGTCAGTTTGACAAATCAGCCAGGTCCGAAGCTGAAATGTCAGTCCTGGTTTCATTGTCAGTGGTTGAATGTTGGCAGCCTTTCCTCTTCCTCAGCGTCACAGAACGTAAGGACAGGGTGATTCATGGCGGAGAACTATTTGATTTCCTACATGTCATGCTTGCTGCTGGATTGAGTTTGATGGCTTTCATTTGATTAACACATCTTTCCAAAAGGTATCCCACCTCAATTTGATGGCTTAGGAGACAGGGAAATCCATCACTTCTCTCCGTGAAAGTTCAGTGGAGTTTATGCTTGCTCTGAATGATCAAAAGCCTTTCAAGAGGGCAGGTACAGCAAGCTGAGGGTTGGAGACAGGCTGATGTGAAGAGCTTTGTGCCAGCCGGGAGCTACAGTACTAGCTCAGGGCAGTCATTCTTTTATTTTCCAGATAACACTTGTGATTACTTCTGATTTTTAATTTTTTCCTGCAATTTTTGTCATTGCACAGTGTTGGTTTTAAGCTCAGATGGCTGAAGCGTGTGATTACAGACAGGGAAGAGAATTAATGGGCAGTAAGACAGAAGAGAACTGTTCAGAGTGAGAGTTCTGTGTTTGCTTGTTCAGTGTCTGTCTTTGATCCTAGTCTCCACTTCATTCCAGGTGTTTGTCTCACAGAGATGTCAGTGTAAAAGGCTGCACCTGGTGATGATCCCAGGAAGGTCAGGGATCTATAAGGCTGATCTTTCTGACTTTAAACCTGATAACTTGCTGGTTAGCTCTCTTCTGAGATGTAGATATCTCGTAGCTTAGCCCTTTGCTTTGAAGACCTCAGCAGTACAAGGTTAACATTGCTGGACACGACTGTCACTGTTAACCTTCCTCTCTCAGGAGGTGGCGGCTGAGAGAAATAGAGAAGGGGAGGAAAAAAGATTTTAAATGGAATGTCAGATTCCTTGTGAATCTGAGATGAAGGTCAATGTCTGAGAGTAATGGAGGATGGTGTTGAACTGCCCGTTTTATAGGCTGCTCCCTTCTATAAATCTCTCTCGTCTGTATGGAGAGGAGAGTCTTTGCAATACCCGGATAGAAGATGAGATGTTGATTGCTGTCAGGGAACTTCTGATGGGGATTTGGGGACCTTTTTCCCCTGTAGCTGTGCGGTTGTCATGCTTGAAGAGTTTAACTGCACTGCAGGGTTGGTGGCCTCCCCGTCCTGGTCTCTGGGATTTTACTCAGGATTCTTGCTGGTCTGTGGAGACCACAGGGTGAGGATTGACAGAAATCCTGGGAACCAAGTGTGTGGTCATGTGTTGGGAACAGATCATCTGTGTGGGTGTCTCCAGGCTGCAAGTGGGTGGTTCAGCAGCTCGGACAGGACCTGACGGCCAAGCGTGGGGCAGGGTTGGTGCAAGTTCTCTGTGCTGATATGCACAACACTTCCATCCACAGCCTCCAGAGTGTTCAGAAAGTGAATAGCAGTGGCAAAAACTGCTCTGAGCAGTAGGGTCTCTAGCACCGTGCTGTGAAACTCTGCCAATCTGGCTATTTCTGGAATATGTTCCCCTCCAAGTAGCAGCATATCCCAAGTGTGGCAGCACTCCCCAGAGATGGAGGGTCACCATCCTCTCTGCCTGTGTATCCCACAGCAGTGTCCCCCACACCGATAAACCTCCAGTTTGGCTGTGAGCACCAGATATGACCCGTGTCTGGTCATGGGCTGGAAGGCAGATCCCCACTGAAAGAGATCCCTTCTGCTCCTTGTGGAGAAAAGGATGCCACAGGAGCTGAGGGTATTTAAAACAGAACAACAAAAACCCTTTAAAACATAATTCGTCTCTAGATTATTTTCTTTTTAAATACAGCGCTCTTCTCACTGGCCAAGTGAAAAATATGTATCATTAAAGCTCAGCAGAAATTCTCAGAATTTTATCTGCTATGTATGCAACCCAAGTATTGCAACAGCAGGAAACCGAGAGCACAACTGACTTGTCATTACAGGAGTTGAGAAAAACAGAAACAGCAAATAGCACTTCAGAAATTATGAGCAAATAGGATTATTATTCTTTCAGCCTTAATCACTTAAAGTGCAAGTGGTACCATAGGTAAGGAAATTTCCCTTGGATATGATTTTTGTTGACAGAGCTCTCCTACCAAATGTCTTCTCTAATCTATTTGGTTTTTAACTCTTCCCTCTAACAAGACGTGGAAGCTGATATACCTTTTCCAGCCCTGTGTCCTGTCACCATTAGTCCAATATTTTGTGTGGTGCCACTGGGGACAGGTTTATTTCAAATGGGCAAACAAATGCAGCTCAGCTGGGCTCCTGGGTAGCTCTAATTTGCACAATCTACTCAGTTCATAGCCTCAAGCCGCATTACTGCTTAGGCAGCCTCACGTAAAGAGCTGGAGTAACTTCAGTTGGCCAGGAAGCAAATGAATCTCAGTGAAAGTCCTCGATGTCGTCACTGCGCTCAGATATCACTGCTGGGCTCTCACAGGAGGGTTCTCTGAATGCTAGTGCTAGGAGACTGTTCCCAGGAGGCACCACATTCTGCCACTGAAAAAGGGTTAATACTCATTCTGTGAATTCTTCTCAGCATTCGCTGCTGCTAGACTTCGATTTTCACTTGCATGTTTTTCTGGAAGCCAAAGGGATTTTTTTTTCTTCATTACTATCGAGAACAGGAATAGAAACTTTGCAATAAGCTCAGAATGTTCTTTGGCTCGGCACATGGGAAAGAGGTTTGGGGTTGGATTTCCTATTACTTCACACTTACTCCTGCCTGAGAGCAGGGTAATGATTTTTGTGGACAGGCATTTCTCTTGGATGAACCGTTGGCAAAAGTGCCTGTTTCTCTCTAATTTACTGTTGTTGTATCTCCTCAGCTGGCTGCTGGAAGGGAGCGTGTCACCTTCCCTCGCTGCCAGGAGCCAGGAAGACTCTGAACTCCAGTGTCATCTATTCAAAGACACAGTTCATACTGTGGAGGGTAGGCAGGCAAGGATGTTTATTTCCTTCTAAGGGTTATTAAAATGTTTGGAATGGCTGGGCTGGTTCCATGTCTGTCTTAGCAGCTGGTCGCAACACTCGGAGCTTCACAGTGGCTAAATGGTGAATTTCCAGAAACAGAGCAAAGTAAGCGAGCGTGCTGGCACTTCAGAGCAGGAGGACAAAGCAGCACAGGGCTGCGGGGGAATGAGGCTGGCTCAGAGCTGGGGCTCGCACAAGAACTCTCCTTCAGAGGTGCTTCTGCATTGTGCTCCCACACTCACACTTCTGCAGCGCTCTGCTCGCAGCAGCTTGGCTTGCAGTGTTTTGTGATTGACTCCACGACTGTGCTAAGCTCAGATATTAATAGTAGGAAGATGTCCACTGCTCTTAGCTGTCCGGCTTTACCTCTTCTCGTCTGGGAGTTCATCCCTGGGCGCACACAGATAATTGTCGCTGCTCGGGTGCATCAGGATGTGTGTTTGCCGTTGCAGGCTGACGGGAAGGAGGAGCATACCCGAGGCTCAGACCTGGTGGGGCACCATGGGCCTGTCAGCAGAGGGGGAACCTCTGGTGACTGAGAATGTCGTGGCAAACGTGCATTTAGGTGTGTGCTCATCCTGCGCTGGTGGGCCCTGTGCATGGCCTTAACCTGTCCACACGTCAGCGAGAGGAGAGCACACACATTTCACTTGTGAATAAAAGAACAACAACAGGCCTGGGGGCTTTTACAGAATTAAGAGACCAGAAGGAGCAAATACTTTCCAAAAGTGGCTGTAGCAACCAGGCTGCAGCAGCACTGTTGAAAACAAACATGTAAGTGTAGTGGGGAACAGTTTTGTTCATAGTCCCGCTTGTGAAGCATTAGGTCACAGCAGAGTTCTCCATACGCCAGCTTTATTGCAAAATCCGCTCTACAGTCCGTGTGGTGACCGTTTGCTGGGTGCTTTCCTGGAGCTAGTTGTGTATTTTTATTGTTGGGAAGTAGACCCTGGATTCTGAAGTTGTACTTCCGAGAGGCTGACGTGTTTTATAAGTGTATTTTGCAGCACGCAGCCCAGCGTGCCTGCAGTGATCTCTGCAGTAGTTTCCAACTAACAAAACACAACAAAAATTCACCTGAAGTGCAACATTACCTTCCTGCTACAGGAAGGAAGCGTGAGGTGATGTGTGGTTCCCCCATTAATGTTTCCCTTGCAGGCTGCTACGATAACAGGAAGAAACAACTGAAGCAGCTTTTCAAAATCTTCCTGCACAGCAGAAAGTGTGATGTTGAGCCTGAGCTTGGGATGGAAGGAATTACGGTGGATGAAAGTCACTCGCTCTTCCTCATCACATGCAGCGGCAGTTCCCGCGGCTCTCTGGACACTGCTGGCTCAGCACAAGGCACTGGCCACTGGCTTCTGAAAATTTCCCAGCTTGAAAGCTGCAATAAGCTGGAATGAGGTATTTCACAGTGGCTGACGCAAGAGATGCTGGCTTCTCGGCTGTCTGCGCTTGCATAGCTCAGCTCTGTACTGTGTGAGAAAATAACAGGGCTGAACATCTGCACACAAAGCTTTTGGGGAAGGCAGGCACCCGATCCTCCTGCTGCTGCTACTGTGGGAATGTGCCAGAGCAGAAAACCTGTTGCCATGATACTAAAAATCATCTTGCTGTCACGTTACAGAGACGTTGGCTGTACTATGTGGGTTATGTAAAAGCGCAGCTCCAGCACCGGGACTTGGTGCTGAACTGCTGCTCGCTTCCAGGAGAGATGCAATTTCTGAAAAAGCTGCAGGCACGACAGTTCAGGTAGTAAGTCCATGTTATTTTTAATCTCTCTCTGAAACCGAAGTCTGAAGTGGACAGCCTGGCTGCTGGCAGATGTACATTCAGGGTATGCAGCCTTAGCTACAGAATTTTAAAACTTGGATCAGATCATGGCAGTTGGCTTTTTAGATTTAAAGAAATCACACCTCTGTTCTAAGGAGTCTGAAACAGGGTGTTTTTTGGAACTCTCCATAATTTGAAGCGTGTGTGGAACTGGACCAGGCAGCGCTGTGTGGCTGGGAGGTGATCGGGACCAGGGGGATGCTGGGGCCGTGTCTGATGCTCCGCAGGGAGGGCTGGGCTGAGGCCCCGCTCTGCATTAGCGCGAGGTTCCACAGACGGGTCAGCTGCCTTGAGAGCTGGAGAAAGGACAACTGCTCTGTTTAAAGTTTTAAAATTCTATCCACAAATATCTTTAAAGTAGTTCAAAAAACAAAGGGCTTGTCAGGACCTCGGCACAGGAAAAAAAAAATCAAGCTCACTGTAGTCCATGTCTAATTGTGTGTGGTTTTTTTTTTTTTTTTTTAGTCATATAGTCTTAACTGAGTTGTGCTGGGGTAGCAAGTTCAGACTAAGGAGAGTAGTGTAGAAGACAATGAATGTAAAAACCCTTGAGGAAACCATTACTGGTTAAATCAATTGTTCTTTCACTACGAGGCAGGCTCAGCAGTTATTCCTGCTCAGCCCTCTTCAGGCTGCTTTTTCAAACTATACATACATTTTATCCCTTCATCTAGTTTTGAAAGCTCCTTTCTGTGGTCTCTTGCCTTCCAACCTAACAGCAAAACATGTTTTCCCAGTGAGACTAAAAGGATGCTGCCTCCTGCCGCTAAAGGGATTCCTGATGTGCTTCGGCTGTACAGCTTTGCTTTGCTTTGCCACCGCGGGCAGCACAGCTCCTCTTCTGTGCTTGGGCCACGCTGCAGATTCCCAATTCCTCCCACTCCTGTTCCCGACACCACAATGGACCAGCTCTGAAGCCAAACTCCAGAAGCGCTTGCATACAAGGAATGGACACATAGAGTAAGAATGCCTCGCTGTTCAGATTTTATTATTTAACAATAATCCCACCTCCACCCCAGCCACGGGTGTTTGCCCGGGGCCGTGTCCCAGCCACGGCTCTGCAGCGACGAGCAGGAAAGGGTTTGTGATCCCAGGAAGCTGCAGTGCCGTAGCTGAGGAGCCAAACACTTCCCAGCACCTGTCATGGCCCTGACCCAGGCAGCTCCTGGCACACTGACGTCCTGCACACCCCGAGGGCTGCGGCTGTTGCAGTGTGAGCTCCATGGGTGACCATGATGATGGCACGGCCGCCTCAGCCCTCCAGGATGCGATTGATTAACTTCATTTCCTCAGTGGTCATGGGGTTCAGGTTAAATCCCTTCAGCTCAGGTTTACCTGAAAGAACAGACAGAAAAATCAGGATTTTGCTACAAAATAAGTGAAGCATCTGATGTTAAACTCTAGAGGGGCTGCAGAGAGGGCAGGGGCAGCTCTGAAAGCTGATGTGCAGCCACCCTGGTGTGACACGGCACCCCTTTTAGTGCAGTGTGCTAGTGGGTGATGGCTCCACAGCAGGAGCCATGTGATACTGGAGCAGGGAAGGAATTGCAAAGCCAGTGGGAAAGTGGTTGCAGGAACATGCAGAGCTCAGGAGCTTCTGGACCCTCCAAATTCGTGATGTCTGCTCCAAGATACTTAGAAGGTTCTAGAACAGGCGTGTTTACCTTGAGCTTCGTAGAGGCGGTTGACCTTCACGCGCAGCTCTTTCCGGAGGTTGTTTATCTCCTCATCCAGCTGCTCCTGGTCTGAGAGAAGCAGAACAGGAGTGAAGAGTGTGGGCGGAACCTCCCACAGGACGCTCGGCACAGGAGCCCAGGCCTGGGGGCAGCAGAAGGTTCTTCCTCAAGGGACCCCCTGTCCCCAGGGCTGAACCCCCAGTTCCTTTGTGCCTGAACATACTTCCCAGGGCAGAATCTGCCTGTGAGTGCTGGTGAGAGGTTTTGGGCACTTCCAAGTCCAGCAGGGATGTGATTTAGAGAGGGGCTTGGCAGCGTTAGGTTAATGCCCGGACCTGATGATCTTAAAGGTCTTTTCCAACCTAAACGATTCTGCGCTTTTTCTAAAAATCTTATTAGGGTTAAGATTATGTGCAGGCTGAGCCTCTTGAGCAGCCAGCCTTACCCTTCTGCAGCATCTCCTTGGTCTTGGCTTTCGGGAGCTCGATGAACATGTCCCCGAAGCAAACCATGGCCTGGGCTGCGGGAGAAGGAGAAGGCGCGGTCAGGGCGGCTCTTCCCCGGGCACGGAGCCGTTCCCCGGGCCAGGGCCTCACCCTCGGGCTCCGGGTCCTTCTGCAGCGCCCGCAGGGCCTCGCGGTTCCGGTTCCGCTTCACGTCCAGGTCCACGATCTGCAGCGGGACAGAGGCAGCGGGGGTCGGGGCTACCGGCGGCGGGGGGGGCCCGCCGGGGCTACCGGGGGCGCTGGAGGCCGGGCCGTACCTGCTGCCGCGCCGCCAGCACGTCCTCGGCCAGCTCCTCCACCTCTGCCAGGTAGCGCAGCACGAAGGCCGGGTCCCGCGCCATGGCAGGCCGGCTCCGCTCCCGACCCGCTCCGGCTCCGGTACGGCTCCGCTCCCGCTCCGCCCGGGTCCTCCGCTCTCCCCGCCGGGCGGAACCCGCAGCCGCGCAGATGAGTTCCGCGGCGAGAGCGCGCCCCCTGGTGGCCATACCGGGCGCTGCCCGTGGACCCAGCCCGCCCCCCACCCCGGGACTCCGGTCGCCCCGGGACGGACCGAGTTAGCGGGGACCGAGCCGGGGCGGGGGCTGCCGCGAACACGCGTGGCCGGGTGGGGACCCCGGGACTGACTCCGTGTCCCCGGCACGACCCTGGCCCCGCGCCCGGCAAAAGGATGCGGCGTTCGGTACGGCCGAGCCCCGGTACCTCTCCACGGTGGCGGGGGCTCCCACGCAGCCCTGACCCCCAGCCCCGCTCCCTGCAGCCGGGAGGGGACCTGGGCCGGGATCACCCCGCCTTTCCACGGGTCCCCACGCGTGTGAATTATTTACGTCTTGTCACCAGCTGTCCCCTGTCCCCCTCCTGCCAGCCCCGCGCTCCCGCCTGCTCTCTAACACTGCACCTGTGTCCAGCAGCTGGGCCCCTCGGAGCATCAGGTTGCCTTTCTGTGCCTTTTTCCCCCAGAACGCACTAAGAGCACTCACAGCACGGGGCCATGAGCTCAGATTTCTGTTGGTGCAGCTGGGTGGCTCATGGAGAACTTGGGGGCTGAGGGTTTGCTGTCCCTGCAGACAGGAGCCAGCTGCGGCCCCCGTGGTTTGGCTCACCCGCAGCCAGCCCCAATGCCCCCCTGTGCCAGGCAGGGACCAGCCCTGGAGACGCTTGGAGCAGCCACAAGGCTCTACCAGGACATCACATCCATCCTCTGCCCTGAATGATCCTGCCTACGGGACAGGGGAAATATCACCCCACAAAATGACTTTTATCCCTTCTTTCCACCCCACCCGGCCTGCAAGCAAGAGGAGACAGGTGCAGCTACACAGAGACCGCAGGGGACAGGGGTGGAGGCAGCGAGGTGACAGCTGGCCGGTGGTCACCACAGTTCTATGGGTAAATAATCCCTTAAGGGAAATTACCCAGATCGGAAGATTACTGGCCATAATCCCATAAAGTCATTTGTTACAGTTAACTGGGGAGAGCTTCTCGGTCTGTGGCAGCGTGTGCTAAAATGAGGTGGCTTCCAGGGAAGCGAGCACTTGTGCGCAGTATTCTGGCTGGGCTGGGAATGATTTACACTTGGGTTGGATTTCTTCCTGACATCAACCAAAAGAGGCAGCGGGTTTGGGGCTGGATGCCAAGGCTGGAAAATGTTCCTTTTTCAGTGGGGGTGGCTGGCTGGAGATCCACAGACTGGTTGGGGGCAGCTACTTCCCATCCACCACCTCTGGGTGGGCTCCCACGGAGTCCCAGTGGGACACAGGCACTGGGGTTGGCTGCAGAGTGGGATGTGGAACATGGGATGGGATGTAGGATGTAGGATACAGGATACAGGACATGGATCTGCTTTTCTCTTGCAGCCTCACACTGCAGCATCCACCGCACAGTGTTTGGCTTCCACTTTCTGCCAGGTGTGAAGGCAGCATTTGGTCTTTGTTGATGTGATGGGATCAGAAGAGAAAAGCGCCTGATTCTCCTGTGGTGTGCTGGGACCCCAGCTAGTGCTGGAGCTACGTTTACCTCCCAGGGGGACACATTTTTCAGATCAGTGACAAAAAGCTCTCTGGGCAGTGAAAGCCCCATCTGTCTGTCCTGCCACACACGCACAGACATGGCCTCTTGAGACAGGTTTGGCTCTGCAGCTAGGAGCCGGAGGTGGTGCTTGGGAAGCATGGCCTGGCTGGGTGGGACCGTCCCCTTCAGCCGGCTGGAAACCTCCCAGCACCTCCACCAGCAGCCCGGCACTGCCCAGAAAGGCAAGGGGGAGGGAGGGACGGGGATGGGGACAGGGATGGGGACAGGGGTGGGGACAGGGGTGGGCTGCCCGTGTGCTGGCAGCAGTGGAGGGAAGCACAGTGACCGTCTGGAGTTGCCAGTGACACGCAGTGCCACAGAGGCAGGGTTTTGCCAGGGATGTTGGGCTGTGTGGACAGGGGCTGGTCTCCCTGAGAACTGGGGGCTCAGCTCAGCACAGGTGTGGGGGAAGCTGCTGCTGGGTCTGCTGTGGCAGGAGGGATCACAAAGCCATGAGCACCTGGAAAACATTCACAGGGCAGTGAGTGGTGGCTGGCGCTGCGCTCTGCGGGCCTCGCCCCAACTGAGCTCCGGGCCAGCTGCAAATCATCACAGATTTCTGCTCCTGGAGCCGGTGGTGGGGACGGGCCATTTGTGTGGAAACTGGAGTCAGCCTGGGGACCAGAGGCCCATCTGGACCAGTTGCACCTTTATGTGCCCTCCTGGGAACAAGCAGTCAGGCGGACTGGCCTCCCAGCCACTCCTGAGCGCTGCTTTGCTCTGTGTTTTGTTGTGCAAAGAGCAGGATTTGGTTTCAGCATGTTCCTTTTTCTTCCTTGCAGCACTTTTATGTATGCAGCTAGAAACCCTCCCTGCCTGCTGACAGCTGCACGGAGAGGATTCAGGGATGTTTATTGGGTTTTTTCTCTCTCATTTTTTCCTGTGGCTGTTGGGGCTTGTTGTTAAGATAAATCAGACTTCAAGCAGCAGTCCCCATGTTCTCAGGCTGTGGATGTTTAACTCCACTTTCAGAGAGGATGTTTCAGGGTCAGTGAAGGAAGGTGGGTCTGTCTCTCTCTGGTCCCCGCTCCCCTCTCCCTGGTGCTGTGCCCACCATTGGGGCTGGCCAGGCATCTGGGGGGCTCTGGCCAGCAGAGCCCTCCCTCCAAAGAGCCCCTGGCCCTGACCAGCAGCAGATGAAAGGTTATTTTCTTCAGGCTCTGGGATGCTGGGAGTGTCCCCTCCCCCAGGCAGGCATTTCTGGAGGGAATCTGTCAGGGGCATCTCAAGGTTAGGTATTTAAGTCACTTTACCCATGCTAATACATGTAGCACCTAGAGAGCATCTCCGAGGGCCCGAATCTGCCCCCCTCTGCTGACTAATGCCTCCCCCCAGCTTGTCTCCTTGGTTTTGTGTGCCAGGAGCCCAGACTCACCCTCAGTTTGAGCTGATCCCCCTGGCTGTTCTGCAAGGCAGAGTTTGGAAGTTGGCCGTGTTTCCTGGGATGAAACACGCTTCCCCTCACTGCATGCTCACCGTGCTCACTGCGTGCTCACCGTGCTTGCTGTGGGCCAGGCTGCAGCCACGTGTGTGGCTCCTTCGCAGGCAGACATACAGGGCTGAGCCTCGGGGCTGGAATGCAGTGAGGATCCCTCTGGGCTGGGCTGGGGGCCTAAGCTGCCTTCAGGAGGCAGCTGCCTGTGTGTGATCACCCTCCCCGGAGACACACTGCAAAGGAGCAAACAGCCCTTTCCCTCCCAGCAGTGCCGGCGATGCTGGCACAGTGATGCTCCTTGTGCGAGTACGTGTCCCACAGCGGTACCAGCCAGGCCAGGGCAGCCGGGCTCTGCTGGACACGCTGCGTCCAAACTCTGACGGGCAACAGGAGGAGAGATGGTGGGGCAGAGCTGAGGAGCAGGGCAGCACCTGGACACACGTGCACCCAAACCACAGTGCCCCAGGTCCACCCAGAGACCTTGGCACTTCAACTGGTTGTGCAGCTCCTCAGGGACGTCCCCAAGGCTGGGACTCTCGCTCCAAAGCAGGGCTCAGGTCCAACCCAGCAGGTTCCTCGGGCTGTCCCAGGCAGGAGCCTGGTGGCCTGTGGCCCTGCCCCAGCCCTGGGGGAGCAGAGGCCCCCGCGGCATCTCCATCCGCCCAGGCCTAGGGGGGTTCACCCGGACCCCTGAGCAGGGTCTTGCCTGAGCTGAGACTCGGGGCCGGGGGAGCTCAGAGCCGCCCAGCAGCTGCCCGGGGAGCTCCGGTGTTTGTGGAGCCGGTTGAGGGGTGGCCGGGCAGCACGGCCGCTGCCCCGGGAGGTTCCGCCGGGACCGGGACGGGCTGCAGGGAGGCTCCCGCTGGCACCGGGCGGCGGGTCGGCGGGGGCCAGGCAGCCTTTGCCAGAGGGGAGCCCGGGGGCGCGGAGCCGACCGGGGGGAACCGGTTGCCCTTCCCGACAGGGGGCGGCGCCCACCGGCACCGTGCGCTCCCCCGGGACCCGGCGGCGGCGGTTTTGGGGCGGCTGCTCTTCCCGGAGCGGGAGCGGCGGGGGCTCCCGGGGCCGCCCGGGGGTTTTCGGCGGGGCCGGGCCGGGCGGCGGGTACCGGGCGGCGGGCGCGGGGCGAGGCCGGCGGGGGCGGGCGCTGCCGGGGCGGGCTCGGCGGCGCCGTCCTCCCTCCGGAAGTCTCTCCCGCTCCCTCCTTTCTCCTCCTCTCCCCCGACAACATGGCCGCGAAGTCGGACGGCGGCGGCGGCCCGGCCGTACGGCTGGAGAGCCCGGAGAGTGCCGGCGGGAGGCGGGGGGCCGGCGCGGCCCCCCCGGCGCGGCGGTACCGGCTGCGGGACGGCTGCTGGGTGCTCTGCGCCCTCCTGGTCTGCTTCGCGGACGGCGCCTCGGACCTGTGGCTGGCGGCCCACTACTACGTGCGGGGGCAGCGGTGGTGGTTCGGGCTGACGCTGCTGTTCGTGCTGCTGCCCTCGCTGGTGGTGCAGCTGCTCAGCTTCAGGTGGTTCGTCTACGACTTCGCCGCCGGCACCAAGGACGGCGCCGGCAGCACCAAGGACAGCGCCCGCGGCCCCCGCGGCTGCTGCCGCCTCTGCGTCTGGATGCTGCAGGGCCTGATCCACCTCCTGCAGCTGGGGCAGGTCTGGAGGTACGGGGCGACCGGGGTACGGGGGTGCCGGGGGTCAGGATGGGGCTGCTGCAGGGCCTGATCCACCTCCTGCAGCTGGGGCAGGTCTGGAGGTATGGGGGGGGTCATGCGGGACACAGAGGCAGGATGAAGATGGGGAGGACAAGGAGCCAGGATGGGGCTATGGGGCCTCATCCCCGTGCTCTGACGGGGGCAGGACTGGAAGCATGGGGGCTATGGAGCCGGGCTGGGGCTGGGGGGAGTGGCAGGGTGCAGCAGGGACATGGGTGGGGATGACAGGCTGCAGCACAGGGGACACAGGTGGGGACAGCAGGACATGGAGGGGAAGTGGGTGGGGATGGTGAGGAGCAGCAGGCACCCAGGCAGCCGAGGGGTCCACAAGGATCAACCCCTCTGCAGCCACAGCAGGATGGGCAGCAGGGGAGAGCCCCCAGCAGAGCCCAGCTGTGGGTGCGGGTGCAGGCAGGAGCTGCGTGTGCAGGCAGGAGCTGGCGTGAAGAGCCTGCAGCCCAGCTGTGTGGCACAGACCTGCTGTCCCCGTGGCTGGGTGGCACTGGGCCTGCTGGGGAGCCTGCCTGGCCAGGGCAGCCGGATCCTGGGGGGTGTGGGTGCCTCTGCCGGGCCTCCAACACTTCAGGCTCGGATCCACCTCCCAGGCACCTCCCCGTGCTCCTGCTTGGAGCTCGCTGTCGTCTGTGGGGTCACGGATGAGGAGGTGCTGTTTGTCCCCAGCCCATCTGGGCTGTGCTGCCTGTCCCTTCCCAGGCCTGGGGACAGGCAGGCTGTGCAGGCAGGGTGAGTGGCAGCTTGGCAGGCTGGAGCAGGCTCAGGGCCCTTTGCCTGCATCTCTGCAGACCCTCCAGAAGCCCGAGCTGATGGTTTATTGGCACCTTCCTCCCCTGTGCCATGGAGCTGGCCCTGCTCCCTCCCAGCTCTGCTGAGTGCTGGGGAAGAGCTGCGGCTCCAGCGCTGAGCTGCTTCCTGGGGAGGCTGGTGCTGGTGCTGGGAGGGGAGTGGAGACAATGGCAAATTCCTGGAACAATGCACAGAGCAGGCAGTGCTCCCCGCTTGGGTTTCGGTGCTGTTTCCTCTCCTGAGCTCCTGTAGGATGGAGGCTCCTCCAGCCCCTGTTGTTTCATGTGTGTGTCCCTCTGCTGCTCTTCCTGGGATGCTCCTGGGCATCCATGTTAGCGGGGCTCCTGCCCCTTCCCTCCCCAGCACAGCCACCACCCACCCATCCCCATGGCAGCTCTTGGGATGTGTTGGCTGCAGGAGCGGTGCGAACCCTGCGAAATGTGCTGGAGGAGCTGGGGAGGGAGAGGACAGGGGGTGTCTGGCCCCCTGATGCTGACCCTGCCTGCAGCCACCCTTGGCCCCGCAGCCCTGGTCCTGGCTGGAGCTGGGCCAGGCTGTGGTCAGGGCTTTGCTCCCAATGGTGTCAGCCTCTCTCTCTCCTGATCTGCTGCACCACGGAGGCTCTTAAACCAATTAAAGCAGTAAGTCTCAGCACTGACCCTCCAGGACATGTTGGTTTCAAGCAGCAGCTGAGGCTCTTTCTAATCTTGGGATTTGGGATTAGCTCGGGTGACCAGTTAAATGCAGTTTGCTAAACCCATTAGTGCGGCTGGATCCGGTGCAGGTGGATGTGGCAGTCAGAGAAGTGTTGGGTAAACGCTGCATGCGAAGCAATGGCTTTTCCCTGGCCAGAGAACCATGCCAGTTGCCAAACACCTCCCCTTTCCCCAATTTACCTGCCTCCTCCCTGCCTGGCGACCATCTCAGCAGGTCTCACCCCTACCAAATCCATCACTGCCCAGCCCCAAGCCCCAGCTGTGACAAAGCCCCCACATCACAAAACCACAGGGCACAAAGGCATGCCAGCTCCAAGCACTAACTCTGAGATTATCCCAAATTAAAGCTGCTGTGAGACGCTGCTGAAGTTTGTTGTCATCGGTGTGTTCATGATGCAAAGGCAAATACTCTGCCAGAGATGCTCTCGAGACAGTGCCAGTTGTGTGACCATGTGTTTGTGTAAGCGGCAGCGGTGTCATGGACCTGGGGGGCAACAAGCTGGCTGGGTGCATGTGGGGCTCTCCCTGATGACCTGACTCGGCGGGATGTGTAATGAATTAAAATGGCTGCAACAGGAAATTTTCTCCTTGTTTAAATAAAGGATTAAGGGTTGATATCCCAAATTACCTTCTAGGAAAATCACACTCCCTATTGCTCACTCTTGGACCTGGAGATCCCTCATCCTTTTCCATCTGAGGACAATAATTAGTGGATTTGGTTATAACCAGGGCCAGGCTTTTCTCCTCATGTTCTCTTTTTTCCAACACTTGAAAACTGGGGTCAGTAGCTGGGAGCTGGGGGCAAACGGTGCTGCCAGCGGCAAAGCCCCAGCCCAGCACCTCCCGCTGCAGGGCTCTGCTGGATGACTCTGTGGAACACAAAGGAGGCAGCAATTAGCCTTGAGAGCTCTCGTGGTTGGTTTCTGCCTCATCATCAGTTTTTTGAAAATTAAATGATTTTTTTTCCAGTGATTGATTCTGTATTTCCCGTGCAGCTGCCATGGTGCTGGGTTGGTAGGAGCTTGCCATGCGCTGTCAGAGCGTGGGGATGTTTCTCTGGGCTGAAACACCACGGGATGATCAAATGCATAACAAATAAGAATCAACATTTCATTCTGGCAAGTTGATGGGAGATTAAATCTCATTTTAATGAGATCTGTGGAGCTGACGGGATGACAGGAGAGTAATTGTGTCCCCACCAAAAGCTGGGGAAGGCCACGGGTCACTTGTTGAGTGGCTGCAGAGCCAGGGACGGTGTGTGGCAGCTGCTGGCTGTGCTGTGGGGACAGCTCAGTGTGGGGCTCTGTGCACAGGGAGCTGCTGATGAGCCCAATTAGTGAGGCTGATTAAAGGGAGAGGATGAGGTCGCTGGTGCCCGGGGCCTTGTTGGCGCCCAGGTGCCCTGGGACCAGCAGCGCTGCTCTGCGGCAGCCCAGACTCTGCATTGCCTCTCTGGTTGCTTCTCTCCATGCCGTGCCCTCTGTCCCCAGGCTGTCTCCTGGTTCGTACCTGCCAGCAGGGGATTCTGTCCCTGGGCCCTTCTGCGGGGCCAGGAGAGGGGCTGGGGGGCAGCGGCCATAGCAGTGCCACGATGGCAGCGCTGGCCTGGCCGTCCATGAGCCGCTGGCACCGGGGTGCAAATCTGTGCTGGGGGGCTGCAGCCACTCCCCCCAAGCAGCAAGGAACAGGCTTCAGGAAAGACTGAAATTAGCTGCTCCCCCTGAAGGTGGACATTAAAGCGTCGTTTTGACACTGGTGCAAAGACGCAGGCGGGGACCGGGAGCTGGGCTGGCCGTGGCGGGTGGGTTGTCCCCTCCAACCATGGGCACCCACTGAAACCAGGATGGAACTACTGAAATAATGTAGTTTGGTGACAGCAACATCTTGCCCAGTGGCCAGTGCTCAGGGGGTTTTTTGGGGTTCCTGGTAGGTGGGTGGGAGGGGACGGGGCAGATGGTGACAGAGCTGCTGGGGTGTCATCAGCCTTGCTGGGGAGGACCACGGGAGCCTCCCGCTTTATCAGTCTGGTTTCCTCCCCGTCCGGCACCGCAGCCACCGGCCCGTGGTGCAGGCAGAGCTGCCCGGGGATGCCCTGCCCATCCGGCCCCATGTCCCCTCCTGCAGTGCCCGGATCTGGCCCAGTGCCACCGGAGGGGTCCCTGGTGGCGGTGACTCAGCCGGTGCGTACGTCGGTGCCACGTACACCTCTGCTGACCCCCAGCCAATGACCAGATGGCTGGGGCCGGCGTGTGCCCATGCCTGCAGCCCTGCCAGGAGCCGAGGCAGTGCCGGCATGAGCAGCCAGGAGCTTCCTGCAGGCACCACGGCATGGCCAGCTGGTGCCACCGTCCTGGCTGGGCAGGGAGAGGCCGGGGGGGGCTCCACGTCAGCCGTGACCAAAATAGCCCCTTGGAGAAGCAGCCAGACATGCTGCTGGGCTGGGGCTGGAGCACCCCAAATCCATGGGGGACCGGAGAGCGGGGCTGGGGAGGGATCCCCGGCTGGAGGGAGAGGGTGTAGTGGCAATGCTGGGGGCAGAGGAGTGGGGTTATGGCTGGGTGGGCACCGCGATAGCGGGCAGGCAACACGATGACAGCTGGGTGCACCCAGGGCAGCAGGGAGCTGAGCTGGCTTTGCACCAGCTGCCCCTTCCCGGCATCTCATGTCCCCGGACGGGAATGTGCCCAGCATCGCTGCAGCCCTGCGGTCCCCCGCACCCCAGCGTGGGGGGCTCCCAGCGCCCCAGATCAGGGGGAAGTGCTGGCTGGAGCAGATTGGCAGCAGTAACTTGCCTGGTGTGGGGAGGTGAGCTGGCGTGGGGAGGTGAGCTCGGCTGCCCAGGTGGTGGGGGCTCGTCTCACCCTCCCACTCCCCCTGCGCAGGTACCTCCGCACGCTGTACCTGGGGCTGCAGAGCCGCTGGCAGGCCGAGCACCGCCGCCGCCACTTCTACTGGCGGATGATGTTCGAGAGCGCGGACATCAGCATGCTGCGGCTGCTGGAGACCTTCCTGAAGAGCGCGCCCCAGCTGGTGCTGCAGCTCAGCATCATGGTGCAGCAGAACAGCATCGAGCCGCTGCAGGGTAAGGGACACAGACCCCTCCGTGGGGCATGGGAGTGTCTGGGGGGACACCCCGGGCTGGCACAGGCTCTCACTGCCCCTCCCTGCTTTGCACCTGCAGCGCTCTCGGCCTCAGCCTCGCTACTCTCCCTGGCATGGATGATCGCCTCCTACCAAAAGGTGCTGCGGGACTCGCGGGAGGACAAGATGCCCATGTCCTACAAGGGGGCCGTGGTGCAGATCCTGTGGCACCTCTTCACCATCGCCGCCCGCGCCATCGCCTTCGCCCTCTTTGCCTCCGTGTTTCAGCTCTACTTCGGCATCTTCATCGTCACCCACTGGTGCATCATGACCTTCTGGATCATCCAGGGTGAGACGGATTTCTGCATGTCCAAGTGGGAGGAGATAATCTACAACATGGTGGTGGGCATCATCTACATCTTCTGCTGGTTCAACGTCAAAGAGGGACGGAGCCGTTACCGCATGTGCATCTACTACATCATCACGCTGTCGGAGAACGCCGCCCTCACTGTCCTCTGGTTCCTGTACTACGACCGCGAGACCACCTCCGACTTCAACGCCTTAATCCTCGTTTGTGTGGTTAGCTCCAGCTTCGCCCTTGGCATCTTCTTCATGTTCATCTACTACTGCCTCTTGCACCCCAACGGCCCCATGTTCGGCTCCCATGCTGGGGGCTGCATTTTCCGGCCTCGGCCAGCCCCGGTGCCGGGGTCCCCTACAGACGCCGTCACCAGCCCCCCCCGCTCGCTGCCGCGGACTACAGGGGGGGAGCGGGACGGGGCACCAGGGGAGCGGGACAGCTGCGTGCCCGTCTTCCAGGTGCGACCCTGCGCCCCACCGGCGCCGGCCGCCCGCGCCCCGCGGACAGAGGGGCCTGTCATCCGCATTGACCTGCCCAGGAAGAAGTACCCAGCCTGGGACGCCCACTTCATCGACCGACGCCTGCGGAAAACCATCCTGGCGCTGGAGTACGCATCGCCCACCACCCCGCGCCTGCAGTACCGCACACCTGGTGCCCCCCAGGAGGTGCTGGAGTACGAGACCACCGTGTAGGGTGGGGGGCGTGGGGCCCTCCTGGTGCCACCCGACATCCTCGCAGCCGTTTGCCTTTCTGTTGGGTTCGCTGGTGCTGCCGCGCTGCCACGCCAGGCACCCTGCGGCTGGGGGCTGGGGAGGTCTCTTGGTGCTATGCCCCGCCGCGTCGCCCTCCTGCAGCCCAGACCCTGTTCCACCCCACGGCGGGTGCCCCAGCTCCCCCCAGGGCTCATCCTTGCCAAAATACCTCACCGGTGCCTGAGCCCAAGGTGGTGGGTGCTGTGCCCCCAGCGCTTGACCAGGTTGGTGGTGCAGGGTGGGGACCGGGGACACCCCCAGGCTGGGGGCGGGTGGCTTTGTGGGGCCTGGGCCATGGTGGGGCACGGCACAGCCCAGGAGGGCAGTGTGTGGGGACACGGGTGTGTGTACCGCGGCAGGGCCGTGGGGCTGGAGCGCGGCTGCACTGAGGTGTGCGTGGGGCTCCTGTCACCCCCAGGGAGCTGGGAGAGGGGGCAGCTGGGGTCTGGCCAGCCCTCCTGTCTCCTGGCACCGCTGCCCTGCAATGCCAGCCATGGAGGAGCCCCTTCATTGCCATCCTTGGTGGCCCTGGTCTGGGGTCGAACCGTGTCCCCACCCAGGGGGTCTCCACTGCCCTGCAGGGTGCAGACACCAGCCTGGGAACCCTCTCATGGGTGCTGATCCTGCTGCCCACAACACGGAGCTGGGCTCTGACTCCAGCTGGGATGGTTTCACCCCATTGTCCTCCCCATCCCCACATTAACCTCTTCATCTCATTGGGTTTGTTTTCACCTGAATGGTGACATTTTGTGTGACATTTTCTACCTCCACTGCGGCTGGGAGGGGGCAGGGCTTGGCTGGAGGGACGGAACAGGGCCACCGGTGCTCATGGGGCTCCCCAAAGCAGGAATCACCCCCAAGTCGTTCTCCCCTTCTGGGTTTGGCATCGTTTCCCACCCAGGAGCATTTCCATCCATCTCCCCCATCAGCATCAGCCCCCCCAGCTCCCCAGTATAAACCTGAGCTGGAACCCTGTCTCCCCGCTACATCCTTCTGCCTCCCCACTGTCTGCCTCTGCCTGTCCCCTGCCTGTCCCTGCCTGTCCAGCCAGGTGGGGCTGCCCCGGCCTCTGGGTCTGAATGTGTCTCTGGTCCTGCCCGGACCTGTTGGCGTGTCCCAGCCCAAAGGGCTGTGCTGAATGTCACCTGTGTCCCCTGGATGGAGTGTACCTGTGTGTGTGTGTGCGTGGGCAGGGGAGCTGCCAGACCCCCTGGCTGTGCCCCACCTTGGCCCCTCATCCCCCCAGCACCCACGGCCCCCGTGCCTTGCCCAGATTCCCCCAGATTCCCCCTATTACTCCACAGCCCCACCATGTCACCTGCCACCCTGGGGCACCCCCGGGCACTGCCCACAGCGGGGGCTGCTGTGGGGGCTCTGCCACGGGAAAGGCTCTGGCTGGTGCCGCCGGGACGGGGCATGAGGTCCCGGGGACGGTGGGTGCCCCATGGCACGGCCGGGGCGAGGGGTACGCGATGGCGTCACTTTGATTTTATTTCCCATTTCTCCGTAGCTGGAAGGCTGGGGTGGCAGCAGGCTGGGGCGGCCCGTCGCGGGGGTCACTGGTGCTAACTGGTGCTAACTGGAAGCCTCGGAAACCCTTCGTGGAGGGTGCGGAGCAGGGCTGGGCAGCAGCCCGGCCCCCCCGCACCCTCAGCCCTCCCTCAGCGCCGGGAACGGGCAGAGCCCGCCGGGGGACTGAGCCTCGCCGGGGGCAGCGCCGGGCGGGGGCTCCGGGGGACGGGGGGATCTCTTTTCCTCAGGGAAGGTCGGGGGCAGCGGGCGGGGGGCCGGACTGGGGCTCACCCCGCTGGGCGTCAAGCGGCGGCTCCTCAGCGGGTGCTGCTCACGGGGCTCGGAAACCACCGGGACCAGGGCCGGGCCGCAGGGGGACCCGGTAGCAGCACGGGGCGGCTCCTCTGGGCTCCCCCAGCCCCTCTCCCGTCCCCCCGAGGGCAGAGAGGAGCCGCCGCTCGGGGAGATCCGCAGCCCTCCGTGCCCGTCACCCCCGGGTGTGCGTGGGGACCCGCGCGGCGGGGCAGGGGGACACTTTTCTATGCACTGAAGCCACGGTACCCTCAGCCCCGGGCTGCTCCGGGCAGGGCTCCCCGCAGCAGGCAGCAGCAGGCAGCACCGAGCCCTGCCCTGCTCGGCGCGGGGAGCCCGTCCATGCGTGGCGCTCGGGGGCGGCCGTGGGACCCGCTCTCGGCCTGGTGCTTGGCCACCCCGCTGCCACCCACCCAGCCCGTGCCAGCGGGGAAGCCAAACCCGGCACCTGGTGCCAGTGGCAGCACCGGGACGGCAGCGCCTGCCTGCTGGGACCGCGACGAGAGGATGTGACCCAGGGCAGAGCCAGGTGCCGTGGGATGGGGGCAGCTCCGGGGGTGCTCGAGCTCCCACGGGGGACAGGTTCCTCGTCCCTGAGGGGTGTCACCCCTGGGGGTGGCAGCAGGGCTGCCCCAGCTTCAGGGAGTGGGGAGAAGTTTGTGCTGGGGCTGTTCATTTCTGGTGGGGGCTGCCGAGGGGGCTGCGTCCTAGAGGGTCTCGGTCCCCACCCAGCACTGGGACCTGATGGCCACTGTCATGTACTGTAAATACTCTGTGTGCCACCTTCTTCTCTGGGACCCTTGGCGCAGGTGGGTGGCGAGCGGGAGGCCGGGGTCCGTACCGAGACTTTTTTGTATACCACAAACTTTTTGTATATTTTTAATTTTGCTGCAACATGAGATATTAAATTCATTTCAATAAGCTCTGCCTGGGGGAACCTGTCCTTCCCAGCACCTCTGGCTCATGCCCTGGGCTCTGCAGCTGGGAGGACGCTGCCCTCCTGTCACAGGGTACTTGGGAACACTGGGGACAGAGCAGGATGGCTGCAGTGGTGCTGCCCATTGGGTTTTGGTGGCCCTGGCCAGTGCTGGCCCCGCCATGGTGGCCGGCAGTGAAGGGGTGCACATGCAGGATGCAGTGTGCAGAGGAAGAAGCCACCACCGGACACGGCCCTGTCACCAGCGCTGCAGGGACAAACTCCTCCCTGCCAGAGGCCCCAATCCCTGGCCGACCCCCAGACCCACAGGGGGCTCAGGCCCCATGAGCGGCCATGGGGATGGGGTGCTGGGTGCAGCCTCATGGGCTGCTGCCAGTGCTATTCCCTGTGCCAGGGCCCCACGTGGGCCAGGCAGGATGGGGCAGCAAGGGCCGGGAGCCCCCAGCGCTGCCCCTGTCCCATCCCAGCCTACATCAGCCCCTGCTTCTGCCCAAGGACCAACCCAGCACCAGCCCGAGTCCCAGCCCCAGTCCCAGTCCCAGCATCAGTCTCAACCCTAATCCAAGTCCCAGTTCCAATCTCAACCCAAATCCAAGTCCCAGTCCCAATCCCAGCCCCAGCCCCTGGCCCAGTCCCAGTTCTAGACCCAGTCCCAGTCCCAGTCCCAGCCTTGTCTCGATAGCAGTCCTGTCGCAGTCCGTCCTGTCCCAGTCCTAGTTCCAGCCCAGGCCAGCCCAGTCCCAGCACCCCCCAGGAGGGGCAGGAACTCACATCCTGGCCGTCCTGGTGGAGTTTCCGACACAGGAAAACGCAGCGGCGCCGAGCGGGGCGGTGGGGGTGGCTGTGCCGGGAGGCAGCACCGCGGCCCTGCCATGGACAATGAGGCCAAGAAGGGGAAGAAAGTGAGTGGGCCTGGGGCTGGCAGTCCTGGGGGGCTGATGGGTGGCTGCAAGTAGGCAAGATGCATGGGGACACTGGGGCGAGGAGCCCTGCACCCCCTCCTGTGGCACGGCGGGGAGAGGTGGGTCCCCACCCGCTGCCCCCCGAATCACTCAAATGGTGCAAATTTGAGGTCAGTAAGCAGAGAGGTGCCCAGCTCCTCGTCAGGTGCTGGGTGCCCGTGGATGCCACATATGGGTGCCGGGGTTGAGTGGCTGATGCTGACGCCTCCCTGTGTCCATTCTCCCTGCCAGGGCTTCGTGTCGCCCATTAAGCGGCTGGTTTTCCCCAAAGTGGCTCGGCGGCCGGCACTCCGCAGCAGCGTCTACCGGCGGCCGCTGCACTCGGTGCCTCTCTACCCCCCTGACTACCTGATCGACCCTCAGATCCTGCTGCATGACTACGTGGAGAAGGAGGTGAAGGTAAGGCAGTGGAGGGTCCCCAGGGAGGCCCAGGGTCCCTGCCTGTGCATGGCAGGGGGATGAGGCCACCACACCATGCAGAGGGCCACCACTGCAGTGGCCTGGAGGGTCCTAATCCCCTCTCTGCCCAGGCAACACTCAGGGAGGGGGAGGGTGGGCTGAGGGTGCAGGGAGGACCCCCATTTCAAGATCCCTCTGCACCCCAGGGAGATGCATCCTGCCCGTGGGGACATGGGTGCTCCGGGGAAGGCTCTGGGCCATGGAGTGGGGAGGATAAGCAGCCCCAGCCGCTGGCCCCAGTCCCCCCAAGATGCCCTAGGTTTTGTGTCCCCCCCTAGTTTTTAGGCCACCTGACATGGGTGACAGCCTCCCTGAACCCCTCCAGCCGGGATGAGGTGCTGCAGCTGCTGGACACAGCCAGGGTAAGAGGGTGGCACCAGATGCCCCACGCTGTTGAGTGTCACATGCCACTGGCACACACTGTCCCTGCAGCAGCTGAAGGAGCTGCCACTGCAGACGACGCCAGAGCAGGACAGCATCCTCAGCCTTTCTGCCCGCTGCCTCCTGCTCACCTGGCGTGACAACGAGGAGCTGATCCTGCGCATCCCCACCCACGAGATTGCCGCAGCATCCTACCTGCGCGACGATGCCCTGCACCTCCTCATCCTCAAAACCGGTGCGGGCGTCTGGCCAGGGCCACTGGCCGTGGCACAGCCAGCCCCAAGTGCCCAGTGTCCCCAGGGCATGGGAGGCCAGAGGCCAGGGGATAGTGGGGGGGTGGCGGATCCGGCTGGGGCAGCAGCACGGGCTGAGCACAAAAGCCCACGTTGCCCCCCCGGCTCGACGAGGGGCTCAGCAGGGATCGGCTTCCCCGGGGCTGGAGAGGGCACTGCCTCAGGCTCCCCAACATCCCCCCCTGCAGGTCTCCCCATCCTCGGGAGGGCAGGTCCCAGCTGCGCTCATAGCCCCGCTTGCCTTTAGCGGCAGGAGGAGAGGAGGCTGGAAGCCACCCTCGTCCCTCTCCCCCCGCACATGGAGCCCCAGAAGGATGCAGGGGCTTCGGCGCTTTGACCAGCAAACCCGGCTCAGCTGCCAGCCGCAGGCAGGGTCCCCGGGGAGAAGACTGAGCTCCAGCCTGCACACGGGCGGTCCCCTAATCCCCTGCCCCAGCCCCACGGCGGCTCCACTGTCCTCAACCCACCGGGGCTCTTCCCTCCTGTCCCCCCCCATCCCTTTGCATCCCACCAAGCCGGCGGGACGGGGCAGCCAGGGCAGGACCTGGGGGCCGAGCAGGGTGGGAAGCGCAGCCCCCCCGCCCTGATGCTCACTATCTCCTCACTGCCCCAGGCCTGGGAGTGGACCCGGTCCCCGCCGGAGCACACCCCGAGGTGGCCCCGGCCGGCGTGCCGGAGGCGTTCCCCGCCGAGAAACGGCCGGGGGGCTCCTGGCCGGAGGCGGGGCGGCTGGGGGGCCCGATGGAGCGGCGGCACACCATCTGCAGCCTGGACTGGCGGGCGGCGCGGGGCGGGCAGGAGGCCCGGCAGGGCGGCAGCCTGGAGCGGCGGCGGGGCGGCAGCTGGGAGCGGCGGCAGCGCGGGCGGCCCTCGGGCAGCTGGGAGCGGCGGCGGCCCGGCGGCGGGAGCTGGGAGCGGCGGCAGCCCGGCGGCGGGAGCTGGGAGCGGCGAAGGGCCGGTACCGGCGGTGGGAGCTGGGAGCGCGGCACCGGCTTCGGGAGCTGGGAGCGGCGGCACGCCGGCAGCAACCCCCTGGACCCACAGGAGCCCTGTCCCGACGCCTACTGCAACCTCGTCATCCTCGCTGTGCCCAACAGGGTGAGTGGCCCCGGCACACGGGCACCTGTCAGCACAGAGCCACCCACCGGCACACGGCCACCCGCCAGCACCCCCCCGCGCTCCCCCCTCCCGCTCCAGGACGCCGCCGAGGAGTCCTGCGCCCTCATCTGCCAGGTCTTCCAGATCATCTACGGTGACCAGAGCATCGAGTGCGTGGATCGCGCTGGGTATCACTACACATCCACGCCCACCCGGCCCTGGCTCTCCAGCAGGAGTGAGTGGCCGGACGAGCACGGGGACACCGAGCGGGGTGGCACGGGGCTGACAGAGGGGTGCACGGGCACAGCGCGGGGGGCAGGTGCCATGGCACGGGCCTGGCCACCCTCCCACACCTCGGCTCTCCCTCCTCAGGCGAGAGCTGCCGCACGGACGGGACATACGGCTACGACGCCGACTTCAGCTGCTGCAGCTCCTTGTGAGTCTGGCTCCCCCAGGGTGCCCCTGCCCCACGGTGGGTGCCCCTGCCCCAGGGTGGGTGTCTGTCCCGGCTGCAGAGATGCTCCAGCCCTGCCTGACGGTGGGTGCTGTGCAGCAGAAGGGTAGGTGGGCACACGGAGGGTGCTGAGGCGCGCTGATCCCCGTTTTCCCACAGCAACGGCTCCCATGAGACCTTTGAAGCATATTACAGCGGTGCCTCCTCGCCCTCCTTCCACCGGTCCCACCACAGCCTGGCCACCGCCGGCAGCGGCAGCGACCAGAGCGGCGCGGGGCTGGAGCAGCTGCAGGATTACATGGTGACGGTGCGAGCGAGGGATGGTCGAGCGGCCCTGCTCGGTGCTGGTGGCCAGGGAAGGGGGGCGGTGGGCAGGTCTGAACCCCCTGTGCTGGGGAGCAGCTGGTGTCTGTGCACTGCCGGTGTCCCCAGCCCCGAGCTGTCCCCGTGTCCCCACAGCTGCGCAGCAAGCTGTCACCGCAGGAGATCCAGCAGTTCGCCCTCCTGCTCCGCGAGTACCGGCTGGGCACGCCGGTGCAGGAGTACTGCGGGGAGCTCCTGCGCCTCTATGGGGACCGCAGGAAGTTCCTGCTCCTGGGTGAGTGTCTGGGCTCCCGCTGCAGCCAGCCTGTGTCACCGTGTCACCCTGGTCATGTCCGTGCATCCCTTGGGGATGAGGTGCTGGTGCCAGGTGTGCTCTGGGGGGTGTTGGGACCTTGCTACTTGCGGGGGACAGGATGGGACAAGCACCCTGCAAGCACCCGGTGGGGCTGGCTGGCATCGGCCCCAGCGCTGCCCACCTGGGCACGGTCACCCCGAGGCTCACGGCATCCGTGACAGGAATGAGGCCCTTCATACCCGACCAAGACATCGGGTACTTCGAGACCTTCCTGGAGAGCATCGGCATCCGGGAGGGCGGGATCCTCACCGACAGCTTCGGCCGCATCAAGCGCAGCATGAGCAACACTTCGGCCTCGGCCGTGCGCAGCTACGACAGCTGGTCCCTGCGCTCCGAGTCAGAGTCCTTCAACCGCATGATCACAGACATCACCCATGACATCGAGGCGCTGGCACGGGACGAGGAACAAGAGGAGGAGGAGGAAGAGGACAACTACCTGTGAGGGAGTGCCGAAGCCCAGCGATCCCCTCCTCTCTTGCTGACACGATGCTGCACCTCCAAGCGCAGACTTGCCAGGTGCCCAGCTCTGCCTCAGCATCTGGGAAGAGGATGTTGTCCCCTCCTTTGTCACCGCAGGAGGGGACAGGGGCTCTGCACTGCCCTGGCAACTCTTGACAGGGCTGAGGCACCGCTGGGTGACTGTGGCCGTGGGGGAGCCCCTGGCCAGCAATGGCATGTGCTGTAAATTCTGCAGATGGCAATTAAACACCGGGGCTGGGAGAGGAGCATGTTTTTCCCCAGGGGAAGGCCGTGCAGGGGTGGGGGGGCTGCTGCAGCAGGGGGTGAGCTGGGGTGGGAGGACTGCTCACAGCCCTGCCAGGCACCGTGCCACTGCTGGGCTGGGGACCCTGCCTGCCCCAGTGCCACATACAGGTCGTTCTGGGAGTGGGGGAGCTCCCGGCTGTGCCGGGCTGGCCCTAGGGGACACTCCTGGCAGTGTGGGACCCCGGGGAGCTCAAAGCAACGTGGAGGACCTGTGTGGTGAGATGGGGGGCTGGTGGGCACAGCCGACCCACTGCTGCCTGCGCTGCCAGCCTGGTTGCACGGGGGGAGCGACGGGGAAGGCTGATCCTGCCAGGGAAGCTCCCGAGAGCCCCCGCAGCCCCGGGGATGCTCTGAGCAAGGGCTGCCGGTGCAGCGTCCCCCGTCCTGTTGCCGAGTGCTGGGAGCTGCGGGACGCTGAGACAGAGGCCATGCCGTGGCAGCTGTGCCCTGTCCCCACGAGCGACGTCCCTGCGACACCCGGCCGGCTGCGGGTGTTTCACAAAAGGAAGTTCCTGCCCCAGGACTCGCTTCCTGCAGCGTTGCCCTGCAGCCTCCCGCGCTGAGGGACGGGCTGCGCTCCGCGGGGTGGCTGTCCCATGGCCACTGTCCCCCGGCCAATGTCCCCCAGCCACTGTCCTTCGGCAGGGGCTGCGGGACAGCGCTGGGGCCCCCAGGCTGGCGTGTGGACAGGCGAATTCCGGGGCTACTGGTAGCAATTTATTTATTTACTTAAAAAATTTACATATGCAAATCCTCATGCAGGCGAGGCGGGCTGCACAGCGGGGCTGCGGAAGCCACAGGTCGCTTTGCTGCTGCCGTCCCTGTCCCAAATTCAGGGGTGCTCTGGGGAGCAAAGGCGGGAGCACGGTGGGGCTGGGAGGGGACACGAGAGACCCTTTGGCACAGGAACACCAGGGCCGAGAGAGACACAGCAAAGGTCATGGCCCACCTGGGCCACCGTGGCCTGCACCCCTGTACCCTGCACCCCGCCATGCCCCGCACCCCGTCCCGGGGCAGCGCTCAGGGATTTCCTCTTTTCTCCTCACTCCGCGGCCACCCCGCGCTCGCCCCATCGCCCCTATCACCGCCCCCATCACCGCCCACGGCCCCACGCCGGGCAGGGAAACAGCCCGGAGGCCACTCTGCGTCCCAACCCCGCCCGGGGTTCCGGGGGGCAGAGAGTGAAAGGCCCTGGCACCCATCGGGAGGGTGTAAAAGCCACCCTGATGGCATCGGATTTCCCGCGGAGCCGCGCTGGGATGTCCCTGCGGGCATCCTTGGGTGTCCTTGTTGCTGCTGCCTTTGGTGCACGGGGCTCCCGTTCGGTCCGGGATGGTCCCATTCGTTCGGGGGTGGTCCCGTTCAGCCCGTGACGGGGGTCTCCGCTCCCATCCCGGTTTGGACTCCCTAGGGCCCGACGGGCAGCACTGGCAGAGTCGGGGGATCCCGCTGCCCCGGGACGGCCCCGGGGGGCGGGGCTTTACCGGGGAGGGGCGGCGCCTTACCGGGGCGGGTGGAACAGCGGGCGCGCAGCCGGTCAAAGCGCAGCGGCGGCAGCAGGTCCGGCTCCGGGACGCGAACCGGGAGCGGGAGGTGTCCCGGGACGGCAGCGGAGGTGAGGGCGGAGCCGAGCCGTGCGCGGACCCTGAGGGCGGTGGGGCCGCGCGGGGGGAGCCCCGCTGCCGGTCCCGGGCAGCACGGTCGGTCCGTCCGTCCCTACCCCGGACCGGCCGCCGCTGCCTCGGTCCGACTCCACGCCGGCCCCTCTCCTTGCGGCGGCCGCTGGGTGCCCCGGGGGAGGTGATGCCCGGGGGTGGCGAGAAGGCGATGCCGGGGTGTCCCGGAGGGGCACGGTGCGGTCCCGGGGAGGCGTCCCCTGTCGGTGGCCTTGCAGGAGCTGTCGGGGATCTGCCACCGCCCGCCTCGAGGCAGCGAGGACACGGGGCCACGGGCAGTCACGCTCCCGGAGCGATGGGCTCACCCTGTCCTACCTGGTCCCTTAGCTGGTCCTCACGGCTGGGGACAGCCAGGCGGGCTGTGGGACACAGTTCTCCGGGGTGGGACACAGCAGGAAAGGCTACTCCCACCGGTGTTCCTTGTGCTTTGTAGGGCTGAATTCTCCGACCTGGTGTGAGACAGGGAGAGTAAATACCTGCCACGGTGCTGTCACGGGCCGTGGCTGTGTGGGTTTGCCGGGGGAATCTGGCACTGGGCTTTGCCAGCAGCTGTTCCTGAGCCGGGGACATCCCTGGCAACGGGGGGATGTGCTGGCTGGGGCCGCTGCTCCTGCTCTGCCCTGGGAGTAGAGTTCGCCCAGGCTTCGGCACGTTGGGAAGCATGAAGGGTGACTGTGGGGTGGCTGGGAGGTGACAGTGATGTCCCCTGAGGACTGGGGGACCAAGGTGATGCTGCTGGTGCCCAGCTGCTCCTCCAGTGAGGCCAGCAGTGCTGTGTATGTTCCCTGAGAGGTTGGAGCCCCCAGTCAGCTCTGAGCTTCCTCCTTCACTGTCACCTCTGGCACATTCTCCTTTCTCTCCACCGAGGTGTCCCCCGGACAAGGGAAGTGACTTTGCAGGGGGGTTTCCTCGCACTCTCTGCTTCTTGCAGCACTTTTCCCTGCTGATGTTTCTTGGGGAGATGGAGAAAGTTGAGCATTTGCATTTTCCTGGGGCTGCTGAAAGTGGGGTTGGAGCGGGGCTTTCACCTCTGTCACAACAGCTTCACTTCCCCTCCCTTGGCTGCAGGATGGGTTGTGTGAAGTCAAAGGAAGCTGGCGTTCAAGATAAGATGACAAAAGTCGACCCTGGCTCCAGCTCCCAGCAGGGCCACTATGTGAGGGACCCCACAGCTGCCAACACGAGGGTGAGCAGGACTGCCGGGCGAGCTGGGGGCGTGGGGCTGAGCCATTGTGGGCTGCCAGCACCAAGAGTGGGGCCGGCTGGTGTGCCCTCCTGCCCCTGCCAGCCAGGGCCGAGACCCCTGTGGGGTACAAGTCTCTGTCACCCGCAACATCAGTCTCTGTTTTCTGTCCTGCTTTCCAGAACAATAATGTCCCCGATGCGGCTGTGCCCCCACTTGAGGATGGTATGTACAGGAGGCTGCAAGTGGGTGCACGGCATGGGACTATGGGGGGAAGCGTGGCTGGGCCGTCTCCTGCCTGGGTCAAATGCTGCTTGTCCCAGTGGGACAGGGGCTCTGGGCTTCCTCGAGGGCCAGATGTGGCCATGGCACGATGAAGATGGAGGTGCTGGATGCTGGGGGGGATCTTGGCTGCACAGGACAGGGGAGAGAGGCCCCGCACCCGCATGGGGAGGGTGCCCAGGGAGCTCTCTTGCTGCAGGCTCGGGGGACAAGGTGGTGCTGGCACTCTACGACTACGAGGCAATGCATGCTGGAGACCTGAGCTTCCAGAAAGGCGAGCGCCTCAGGGTGCTGGAGGAGTAAGTGCTGCCAGTGTCCCCCTGCCCCAGGGTCTCTTCAAGGCTTGTGTGGCCCTGCTGTGTTTTTTTTTCTGGATTTTGCCCCCAGAGGAGCTGGCAGAGCTCAGCACCAAGTGCCACGGGCTGACCTGATGCCGTCTCTGTTGCAGGTCAGGGGAATGGTGGCAAGCGCGGTCGCTGGCGACGGGGTGCGAAGGCTTCATCCCCAGCAACTATGTCGCCCAAGCCGACTCGCTGGAGACAGAGGAGTGAGTCCATCCCCGGGTGCACATCCCTGCTCCATGCAGTCCTGTGCTTCCCACCACAGCTGTCCTTGCTCCTGCCCTGTGTCCTGCCCCACAGCTCTCTCCACACCAGCAGCATTCCCTGGTTCATTTGTTTCTGCTGCAGGTGGTTTTTCAAAGGCATCAGCCGGAAGGACACGGAGCGACAGCTCCTTGGCCCTGGGAACGTGGTTGGGTCCTTTATGATACGGGACAGCGAGACAACAAAAGGTTGGAGGGGTGTCTGCAGTGAAGTGGCTGCCCCCACTTGCTGCCAGAGGAGCTTGGGGGGCACATCCCCAGCCCAAGGGCTCTGCTTTGCCATGGGGCAGGCACTGGGGGTCCCGTGCTCCTGCTGCAAGTGTCCCTGCAAGTGCCCATGGCACAGCCACATGTCCGAGCCCCGCAGCGGGGATGGGGTGGATGTGCTGCTTTGGAGTTTGGGCCACAGGTGCAGCTGGGCTCATGCCTGGGGCTGAGGGGATGGTGGCAGCATGGTGGGGATGGGTCCTGAGGGGGTGGCTCTGCTGGCTGATGGTGCTGTGTGTGCCGCAAGCTTGGGACAGCCGGGCACAGCGGGGTTGTGCCCTCCACGCTGGGGCTGGCAGCTCCCCCCTCCCCAAACAGGCTGCTATTCCTTGTCGGTGCGGGACGAGGACAATGTGCAGGGCAGCATGGTGAAGCATTACAAGATCCGGACGCTGGACAGCGGCGGCTTCTACATCTCCCCACGCAACACGTTCAACACATTGCAGGAGCTGGTCCAGCACTACAAGGGTGAGCCCTGGAGTGCCCATCCCCCCATCTCAGGCAGAGCTTTTCCCTTGAGCTGGGCAGCTGGGGTGTGCAGAGACCAAGGGGCTCCTGCCTGTCACCACTGTGGCTCTGGCGGTGACGTGCAGCGATCCTGGACTTTCCCCTTGTTGTGATGGCCAGCATTTGGCATGTTTGCAGTGGGGTGCGTGGTGCCAAGACGTGCTCCGTGGACACTGAGGCTGCTGTGGGCTCTGCTTCGAAGCCCAAAGAGGCCAGTGAACCGGGCCAGCTGATGGCTCTGGCTGCTCCCCACAGGGCAGAGTGACGGGCTGTGCCAGAGGCTCACCTACCCCTGCCGCGTGCCCAAACCACAGAAGCCCTGGGAGAAAGATGCCTGGGAGATCCCTCGGGAGTCGCTGAGGCTGGAGAGGAAGCTGGGAGCCGGGCAGTTTGGAGAAGTGTGGATGGGTGAGAGCAAGGGGGAGGTAGCTGGGAGGAAGAGGAATGTGATGGTGCGGGAGGGAAGAGAAAGCGGACGGATGGCGGGGTGGAAGAGGCAGGGAGAGAGCAACCCGGAGGAGAGGAGCATGGGGAAGCAGAGGTGGCCCTGGCCTTAGAGCAGGGGCTGCTTGGGGCTGGGTGTGTGGGGGCAGCCCTGGGCTGTGCTTGGTCTGCAGCAGCTCCATCTACAGGAGTGGGTGCTGTGGCTCCAAAACCCAGTGCTCCCAGTGCCTGGGCACTGGGCAGCCTGGGAATGGTCTGTCATGCCGCCCTGCAGCCACCTACAACAAGCACACGAAGGTAGCAGTGAAGACAATGAAGCCGGGCAGCATGTCCGTGGACGCCTTCTTGGAAGAGGCAAACCTGATGAAGACGCTGCAGCACGACAAACTGGTGAAGCTGCATGCGGTCGTCACCAAGGAGGAGCCCATCTACATCATCACTGAGTTCATGGACAAAGGTGCTGCCTGTGTCCCTGCACGGCCACTGCAGGCCAGGTGGTGGTACCTGGGTGCCCCATGGATCAGCCCCCGCTGCGCCCCCGGGGTCAGCCATGGGCTCTGCACCCACTGTCGGGGTGCTGGGAGCGGGGCTGGGTCCTGCTGCTGCGTGTCTGAGGGGACACAGTGACAGCCCTGGAGAGGGAGGGACAGGGACAGGGGCAGATGAGGACGAGCGCTCCGCAAGGCAGGAGGGAGCCCATAGTGGGGCTGGCCCCCCGATCAATCCCCGGGAGTGGGGTGGGGGGTCGAGTGTGTTTTCTGACCAAGTCCTCAAGTTGTGCTCGGCTCCCTGGGACCCAGTGGGATCTGTGTCACCCTGAGGGTGGGCACAGGCTGCGGCTGAGCCATCCCCCCTGCACCCTTCCCGGTCTGCAGGGAGCTTGCTGGATTTCCTGAAGAGTGATGAGGGGAACAAGCAGCCACTCCCGAAGCTGATCGACTTCTCTGCCCAGGTGAGGGGGGGGGCTGACCCTTCCCAGCTCCTGCTCCCCCTGTCCCGGGAAGGGTGAGGGGGGGTCAAGGAGCCCGAGAGCTTGCCTGGGCCTCGGGCAGTGAACAGATTAATCCTTGGGCTGGGAGGACGCAGGGAAGGAGCTGGGGAGGTTTCCCTACCGACAGGCAGCCGCCTGTGGCCCCGCGGGTCCCGCCGCCTGCGCAGCTGCAGGTGCGCGCAAAAGGAGAAGTGGCGGCTCCTTCCCTATCAGCCGCTCGCCTGCGCCTGCCAGAGCTGCCGGGGGGGTTTGGCCAGGCTGCTCCTTCTGAGGAGCTGCAGAACCTGCACGTTCTGAGGCTGTTGTGGTTTCTGCCTCGTGGGCTGCAGCCCTCGCAGCCGTGGTACTGCTGGGCTTTGTGGAAGTCACGGAGGGTGATGGTCAGAGCTTGTTTTCACTGCTCAGGTTTGCACGGTCCCTTCTTCAGGACGTGCCGGTGCTGGTCGGCATGGCCTTTGTGAGCCCAGGGAGCAGCCGTGGCAAAGTTATCAATTTCCATCCATTGCTGATGTGCTGCCTACCTGCAAACAGCATGCTCTGAGCAGCAGAGCCTTCTCGCCTTGGCTGCAAACTTTGCAAAAGCCCCACAAACTCCCCACGGCCGTGCAGCCACCCTGTGCCACCCCAGCACCAGCCTTGCTGCTCCAGGGCAGTGTCCGACACCCCGGGCAGGACCCAGCCACAGCTGCGGCAGCATTTCAGCTTCATGGTCCCAGCAGGACCGTTTGCTGTGTTCACAAGGGGGCTGAGCTGGGCACCGATCCTAGAAGGGAGCGCAGCATGTTCTGTCACCCCACAGCAATGCCTGCGGCCGGTTTGTGGTTTGTTAAAATCCTCTGCCTGCCAAAGGACTGTCACAGGCTGGGAGAGGCAGCTGGAGAGGCAGCAGGACTCGGTGGAAATCATTGAGGGAATATTTGCAGGAGGTGACTTTGAGTACAGCTGCTAAACATCTAGCTTCATGTGCGCAACCATTTGCGCAACCGCTGTCTTGGCCCTGCTGCTTCTGCAGTGTCCCCAAATGCTGGCTGAATCCAGGGGTGCTTTGAGCCAAGCTTGGTACCTCGGTGAAATTATTCATAGAGCTACCTGAGCAACAGCAAAGCCAGGACAGAAGCCTGGACCCCAGAGGCTTAGACCCAGTCCTAGGCCAGGGGCTGCGGATTAGCTGCGTGCTCCTGCAGTGGGGCAGCGTTCTGCAGTGTGAGGCAAAGGCCGAAGTGCTGCCCTGTGCAGGCAGCAGCAGGCAGGCAGCGGGCAGTGAGCCTGGCGCCCGAGTTTGTGCTGGGGCTGAGTCACTGCGAGCAAAACTGTGTCTGCTCGTGGAAATAAACCTTCCGCTCCGGCAGCATTTGTTTACTTCTGTATTTTGTGGAGCTCTGTGAGCGCTATACCTGGGTCCAGCTCGTGCGGGTGTGATAGGGACAGGGTGGTGTCCCCTCTTGGATGCCAGTAACATCCAGGCATGGGATAATTTGGCACAAATCTAGGGCTTGGTTGTGCACACGCTGGGTCATCTCTGCATCAATCAGGGCTAAAACCTGCTCATGCAGAGACTTCAGAGGATGGAGCTGGGGGGATCATCAGGGGCTGTCAGAGCCATCCTGCCAGGCATGACTGACACTTTGCAAACTGTTCTTGAAGATCGCAGGGAGACCCATCAGCGAGCTCTGCTGTCCTCAGCAGGGACACTCTGCAGTGCCGGCCAGAGCCTCATGGTTGTTGTCCCCTTAGTAAAGAGAGAGGACAGTTTACACCCTGCTTCCCTCCAGCAGTTGCTGAGATGTTTGGAGACGAGTCTCACGCCTCCTCTGAGCAGAGAATGACTTACTGCTGCTCACATCTGTGTGGCTGCGGCTGAAGCGGTTGCACCTTGCCCTGCAGACACTTGCAGTGAGCACATCAGCTCCTCGGATGCCAGTTCTCACTGCTTTTATCACACCTGGGCTTAAATGGGTTGTATTGGGACGCTCACCCAAACCCTCACCTCTTCTGCGAGGGGTTCCCTGCTCAGAGAGCAGCTCCCATGCTGGGGAGTCAGTCACGGCTCCTGCTCTGACCCAGGCTCCTTTCACCCCTTTCCCAGCGCTGCCCGGATGCCAATAACCTCCTCCCATTCCCGGCAACGGCCGCCTCGCGGGGGTTATGTTATTTCAAGCAGCTTCTTTTGCATTTTTCTCTTTCCCCTTTCTACAGATTGCAGAAGGAATGGCTTTTATTGAGAAGAGGAACTACATCCACAGAGACCTGCGAGCTGCCAATATTCTGGTGTCAGCGTTACTGGTGTGCAAGATCGCAGACTTTGGGCTGGCCAGAGTCATTGAGGACAATGAGTACACGGCTCGGGAAGGTGCGGGAGCTGCGGGGGTCTGGCCCTTCCTGAGGGTTGTGGGATTCACTCAGAGCCACTTATCAACATGTGACCTTGGTGGCCAGGACCCTGTGGGGACATGCTGTGTCAAGGAGGGAAGCTCCTTTCATTTGCATCGCTTCACATCTTCCTCTTCTGTTTGTTTCTTGTTCCCCTTATTTCACCACCAGTTTCTCAGCATTTGAGTTAGAGCTCATGTTTCCCATTGGATCTCTTTGTCCAGGTGCCAAGTTTCCCATTAAATGGACTGCGCCAGAAGCCATCAACTACGGATCTTTCACTATAAAATCAGATGTCTGGTCCTTTGGGATCCTCCTGACCGAAATCATCACCTACGGACGCACCCCATACCCAGGTGAGGAGGTGAAATCCCTCCTCTAACCTAATTCCGAAAGACGTGCTCCACCTTCTGGGCCCCATCCGTGGGATCTGTTTCTTCCTGAGGTTTGATTGCTGAAAACAGAGGGGAATGGGCTGAAATCTGAATCTCCCACTGGGAGCAGAGCTCAGAGATGGTGGCAGAAGGTCTCAAGATGGCAATTCTGTCTGTGAGCACGGAGAGGGGCCGGAGCAGGGACAGGCTCCGAGCAGTCACACCACTCATGTAGCTACATCTGCTGTTTGACAAGAGCTTGCCTCAGATGAAGAGTTAGGAGGATTTTGTCCCTGGGAGTCCTCAGTGGACACCGGCTGTTTTCACTGACCTGAAATCCATACAGAGGTGACATGGGGTCCCTCAGCTTCCCAAAGCAGAGCTGGGACAGCTCCTCTGGGGACCCCACGAGATGAGCCCAGGTGGGGATGATTTTTCGGTGTTGGCTGCTATGGGGAGAAGAGCAGCCCCTGTACGTACTGCAGGAGGTCCTGAACCCCTCCAGTGCCATAGGAAACCAACAGCGGTCAGGATCTCTAAAAGATCTGCCCTCTGTTTCTAAAATAGAAGATATAATAATGTTTTTAATGGGAGAAGATAACTAGCTTGGCCCAGGCTGTACTGCACGGCCCCAGGAGAGCTGGTGTCACACAGCACGGGGTTCTGGCTCACGGGTTTGTGTCACAGCTCTAGTTCCTGGGTTTCCACCTCCTGCAGACTGAGCACGTTTGGAAGCAGCACATCAATTCAGGGGGACAGCTGGGCCAGGTGTTTTGGGGAAGGCTTGAACAATCTGTAGATCATCATTAGGAACCGCCCTGTATTTTATACTAATTGTTTCTTTGGTACCTTTTTTTTTCCAGGGGAAATTGTTCTGTACAAGAAAAGTAAAAGTTGCCTTAAACCAACCATGAAGGATGTGGGGTGGCATAAAGGGTTGTTGGGAAAGGACCAGTTCTGCCATCACACTAACTTATTTTTAGCAGTGACACTGGAAGGAATGGCTCATTAAAGACTCAGCAGATGGAGAAATGTAGCCTTTATTATGTGGAAATTGATACAAAATGATTATAATTTCCATCTGATCTGCTCAACCGGGGTACAAAACTGCATGCTACAACTAACTCAGCATCTCCGTTGGCTGCATGTTTCCCTGACCAGGAATAAAGTTCCCCCTCCCAACCCCTCTAACCTGTCCTTTTGCTTCCCAGTGACATTGCCCAAAGGGTGGGTGGGTTTGGATTTGGGGTTTTTTTGTCTTGTAAAAAAAAAAAAATCAGTGCTAAACCATGAAACATTCACCTGTCCTGTTTCTCAGGGATGTCGAATGTGGAGGTGATCAGGGCACTGGAGCGTGGGTACCGGATGCCCCGCACCGAGAACTGCCCCGAGGAGCTCTACGACATTATGATGAGATGCTGGAAGACCAAACCGGAAGATCGTCCCACTTTTGAGTACACGCAAAGTGTTTTGGAGGATTTCTTCACTGCCACAGAGAGCCAGTATCAGCAACAGCCGTAACGCAGGTGGAGGCAGCGGGTGCCCCGCACCATGCGAGCACACGCGCCCCGCTCTCCCCGTCCTGCCTGTGACCTACCTGCATATGCCGTCCTCCGCCAGCCTGGCCCAGGAACCAGAGCCCGGCTGCCGCGGCAGGGCTGCACGCGGGGCAGGAGGCACCACGCTCAGGACAGCCCTCAGGGCTGCCGGACGGAGGGAGCAGTGACACCGGGCTGTACCCTGTCCTGTCACACGTCCCCGAGTGGCTGGCGGCGGCTGCTCACACCAGCAGCACTGCGTGAGGAGCGACGGGGCTGAGCCTGTTCCAGCTACAAAGGAAAAAAAGAAGTATTATTTTTGTAATCCTTCTGAGATCTTATCACGCTGTTTTGCAGAAGTAGGTGCTTTAGCTGCAATGGCCTCTGTGAAATGCCGTTATGCTCTGTCCCCCGTGTCCCCCTGTTTCTGCCCATGTCCCCGTGGGTTCGTGTGATGCAGCACGCTGGCTCGTCCTTGACACAGGACCCTGGGGTGTGGATGTCGGGTGTCGCAGAAACACATTTCTCTCCTCGCCCTCCCGGCTTTCCTTCCGCGGTATTTTTGGCGGTGCCCCCTCTGTAGACTGTGAGGCTGTGCCGGGAGGGTATGGACAGACAGACAGTGTGGGACAGACAGACAGTGTGGGACAGGGCAGCCCTAGCCCCTCTCTGCCGTGGTGTCCCTGCTGCTCTGCCCACAGGTGACCTGCCACCTGCCCAGTGTTCCCTGCACATCATTCTGTGTTGTTTATTTTCAGTGTTTCATTATAGGTTATTTTGGGAAACGGAGAAAGTAAATTTTTTTAATGATTGCCCTGTATGTCTCACAGCAGGCAGCTTCTAGGCCCGTGAGTCTGTTTTCCTCACACAAAGAGGCCAACACTGTTGCTTCTGTGCTTTTATATCAGCCTCGGAAGCTTATTTTTGTAAACAATAAAGTATCTATAAACCTCTGGTCTTCCGGCCTTTCCTCACGTTGCCTTTTCCCTCCGTGGGGTGAGACCGGAGGGACTTGGTCATTCGGGGCCTCCCGGGCCTGCCGCCCTCACCAAACATGGCGCCCACGGCGTCGCGCCTGCACACGGCAGGAAGGCCGCTGCCCTCAACAAAGATGGCGGCGCGAGCCGCCGCCTCCCCGGTTGGCCCCGCGGGGCCGGAGACACGCTGGGGACCGGAGAGGCGGCCCCGCCCCACTCGGCAGCAGGGCTGAGCTGAGCTGGGCTCGGCCCGGCCTCGGCGCCGCCTGCGCCGGCAGCGCGGAGCTCCGCCGTCGGGCCCGGCCCGCCGGGGCCGCTGTCGCCATGGCGATAAGCCCCGCAGCCAACCGCGCGCCGCTTCCGCTGACGTCCGCCGCGACACGTGGATCCAAGATGGCGGCGTCGGCGGCGATGGTGAGTGCGGCGGCCCGGGGGGGCCCGGCCCGGCCCCGCAGCGGCCCCGCGTCCTGCCCGACTCCTCCTCGGCCCGGCCTGGCCGGCGCGGGCGGGCGGCGCGGCCCACGGTCGGCACTGGCGCGGGACGCCGTGAGGGGGCTCCGGATCGGGCCTGCCCCGCGCTTCGGGTCGGGCTTGCCCCGCCGGCCCCCGCGCCCCTCTTGCCCGGTCCCCGCGGGCTGCGCCGACTCCCGGTCGGGTGAAGGCTCCCGGCTTCCGCCTGGGGCTGTGAACCCATCCCGCGTGTCCCCGGCGTGTCCCCGCGGCCTGGGCGCTGCCGGCGGGCGGGGCGGGGCAGCGCTCGGGCCGCTGCTCGGTGCCCGCGGGCCTGGCAGAGCGAACGGGCCGGCCCGGCCCCGCCAGCACCAGCGGCTCCGTTTGCCCGGTTCCCGGCGGTGCCCGGGCAGGGGGGGCGCGGGGCTGGGGGCTCTGCTGGAGACACGGCCGCAGCCTGAGCGGGGGCTCCAGGCGCTCCCGGTGTGAGCAGCACCGGCCGCTTTCCCTTCCCTGTTCCCGTTCCTTGTCCGTCCCCTCCCCGTGCCGTTCTCTCGAAGGGAAGCGTTGGCCTGAGCCAGGTGCTGATGCCAAGTAAAGAGCCTGTTGCGTTTCATGTGGTTTTCACAAGTGTTTGGTAGCGGTTATGAGCTCAGGACACTCACAGTCACCTCCCCACGTCTTGGCATCTCTGTTATTATCAAGTAGTTCCCCGAGTCCTTGGAGAGCTGAAGATGTTTCTGGTGGGAGTTTGCGAAGGTCGATGAGCATCGAGGCCACCTCACAGAGGAGGAAATGAGCTGCTGAGACACTAATTATCCACTTGAAGTCCTGTAGTAGAAAAATGGATTTTCCTCTTTGCTTTCACAGGAAGATACTTATTTGATAATGTGTTGTAAGAACAGCTGCATGAATAAATGACGTGTGCTGATACAAAGGTCACTGTTGGCCGGGGCGGGGGATGAGGTGAGTTGTGTGGCATAAAGATTGGCAGAAGCTGGAAGGGAGATTGGAGAGTGGAGGTTTTAATTTATTTTGCTTTAAAGCATCTTCATACTCTGCTGGCTGTCTCCGGAGCAGGGAGAGTCTGAGCTGCTTTGAGAGCTGAAGATGGTCCTGCTGGCGATTTCCCTGTAGCTTTCTCTGTTTGGAAAGGCACAGGAGCTGCTGACAGCCAGCCCACTGGCAGGAGAGCTCCCTGGAGTCAACGGGAATGCAGCACTTGTCTCCTTTGGAAAAGCAGTGGAGACTCCTCGGGGTGCAAGGCTGAGTTGGGCAGAGCTGCAATAAAGATGAGTTTGTCTAAACAGTTGTCGAGAGCATCTAATGAGGCAGCCCCCAAAAAGGGAGCGAGTGTCGGGCTGGCAGATCGAAGGGGGTGAGGAGCAGGTGCTATTAGCACCGAACATGTCCTATTAACGTGCTGGAGAGCAGAGTAAACGTTACATGGGAGAGAGAGCTTCAGTTTGCCCTGCTATGTGTGGATGTTTTTTCCTCCCTTGAAATCCTGGGTTATGTCTTTCCTCCCTGTCACCACATTAAAAAGTTTTGGTAGGTGGAACAGGACATCAGGGCTATGTGAATCTGGCTGGACAAATACCTCTACAGGGGTTGTGCTTTCCCTGTGTTTCTTTGAAAGTTAAACACTCTCAGTTGTGGTTGTTCGACATCCCTCTTGCCCTTTTCTGCGTCTCATTCATATGATATCCATCGTTGGTGCTTCCTACTTCCTTTTCCTCCCTTTGAGCAAATACTACATTGTATTCTTAAGTTTGTATGTGGATGATGAAACTGTAAGACCTAAGCCAGTCCTAAACCAGCCTGGATACAGTACCAGCAGAATGCTTGAAATTGCTGCTGCTCAAAGGTTTCTCCATGTTGTCAGTCTGTAGAAAACCCTTGGCAGGAACCCGGGCAAGGATGTGCCGTGACATTTGATTTTTTTTTTTTTTTTTTGAGAGGAAGAGTTGTGCTTTCCTTCATCAGGCGTTTTGCACGATAGATCACTTGGGCGTGCGTGGTGCTTCTCACCGGGCACTGGGATGTGGGGACAGGGGCAGGAGGGGCTGGTTGTGCTCCTGCAGTTACCGCTCTCATTGAGGTCACGTTCTCCTAAGAAAGGGTCTCTTGCAAGTGTGTGTCTGCATGTAGTAAAATAATAAGGCTTAGTCAATCTGAGTTACTTTGTCTGCATGCAGCTGAGTTTTTCTCGATCTGGAGCTGTGCATGTTTGTTGTGTGACTTGTTGCTTCGTTGGATGGTTTCCTGTCACCTCAGATTCAAGATTGTCATCTGAGAGATTTTTTTCTTTTTGTGCATGTGTTTTGAAATGTAAATAATTGGTAAAGGCGAGGAAGGCGATGTCTCCTGCCTGCTGAGGTCTGTGCCTCGCCAGGGCTCCATCCTGCGAGATCTGACCTTGCACGGGAGATAATGGAGCTCACAGGCGTCTCCCGGATGAGGTGGTTGCCTGGCCAGATGTTGTGCATGTGTCTGTGGTGTCCCTGCTAAGCTGCTGCTTCATTTGGGGAAGACGAGGCACATTTGTCAATGTGGAAGCAAAGATCCTGACAGGAGAGGCTGTTGGCTTCAGCTGGGTTAGGAACCCGCACAGGGCATTTCCTCCAAATTTCACTTCCAGAGCTCCCCATCTGTTGCATAGCAGTGGTCCCAGTTCTTGGTACCAAATGTTTTTTTCTTGGCAAGGTTTTCCACAGTTCCCCTCTTGTCTGTTCTGTTGCCTGGTGCTACCTGAGTCATCGTCATCTGTATGCAAAGAGCCCGATTTCTGCCAAAGGTGTCATCAAAAATTTCATCTTCAACACGCTTGCAAGTCTCCTGAGCACCTTCCAAAGTTCTGTCCTAATCTCATCATCTTGCAAGCTCTTTGGTGCAAGGATTTCACTGGTGGTCTTTGGTTTTTATTAAGTAACATTGTGCTGTGTGTGTCTGGTACTTCAGTGACAAACGAAGCGAGGTAATTGCTGCAGGTCACTGGGTGCTGTGGAGCGTGATGCAGAAGAGTATTTTCCTTCCAGTGTCTCTCCTGCCCAGGACACCCTTTCCTGCCCAGCTGGAGAGTCACAGGCGCTCTTACGAGATCAGAGAAGGCAGAATTTAGTGAAGCACCGAAAACAAACCCCACATTGTTTCAAGGTAGATCGATATTGAAGTCCAGGCTGTTTTAAAAAGATTGCTTCCTAGCTGCTTTCCAGGTGAGGCTTTTTGCCTCTAACGGCATTAAGTTGTACTTAGATTAGATCTGAAAATCTTCCTTGTAAGCAAAAAAGTTAGTTTAGTATTAATGCATTTTATATAGGTTCCCAGCATTTGCATGTTAAATACATCTTAGGTTTAAAAAACCCCGATATTTATGACTTTCTTTCTCTGTCCTGCTCCGTGCCGGTAGTTCTGGGTGCTGTATTGACCCTCGCTGGTGTTTGGGCCAAACGTCCCTTGGCAGCCCCAGAACAAGCCAAGGAGGGTGATGAAGAGGAAGGGGCTGTGGGGGCAAGAAACCCAGGGAGGGACACGCACCCAGTAAGGAGCTGGGGAGACTGGGCTGAAGCTGGTAATGCAATGAGATCATACCAGAGGTGATGTTCTCATCCAGCCAGGATACTGCTGTCTAATGCTCTTTAAAGCTCATTTTTCATTTCACAGCCTTCCTGCTCGTGCTGGAGCCGGGCTGGGCTCCCCAGGTGGCTATTTGGCCAGGTTGCTGGGCGGTGTTGTGGCCCGGACGGGCAAGGAAAGAAGAGTGGAATAGGAGGGTCGGTGACGTGACTATCCCTGTGGGCGCAGTGAGGGTTAGTTTGGTGTCCGTCACCCTACACCAACTGCAGGTAGCGGTGCGTGAGCATTGCCTGTGAGCAGCCGCAGGGTCACCCCAATGCGCAGAGCTGACAGAAATCCAGCCCTGGTCACATCCCTCTCCTCTGGTGACCCGCAGAGTTGTCTGACACAGGTGGTGGATGGGTGGGAGGAGAAAGTTCAGATGACAGCCTGCCAGCTGAAACGTGTTACAGATGAAGTGGATTTGTCTTGTGGTTGAGCAAAGCTGAGGTTTTCCTGATAGAAGAGACACAGAGAGTGGAAAATGACTTGGTGAGAGTCACAAAACACAGTTAAGAAGAGCTTTTCTGAATGTAGTCTGTCTTTAATCGCCTGATGCACAGCCTTTCCAATGTCTGGGATGAACACTTGCCGTTTAGTTGCCCATCTCTAATGTTGTTTCTGTTTTATTTTAATATTTTCTCTCCTTTTTGCAGGAAAGGCTGAAGTATGTGCTGGTCTTGCTGTTGTTGCTGCATGGTGCAGGCTCGTTCTACGTACCCGGTGTGGCTCCAATCAACTTCCACCACAATGATCCTGTAGAAATAAAGGTGGGATGAACTTAGATAGAGCTGTTAGTCTGTTTGGTTTGGGTTTTCTTGTGTTTTGCTTTATTCCTTCTTTATATCATAGCAGCCAAGTGGGACTAGAAAGTAAAATTTGGGATTCCTGTTACTAAAATGTTAGGTCAGATATTTTCTTTTTCACAACGTTGGTGTAGGTTATTGGGGATGAGCAGCCCTGTCTTCATCTTACCCTATGCTTCCCAACGTGATTCTCTTGCTTCTGTTATCTTCTTCCAAATTCCTTCAGCCGTCGCACCAAAGGCCTCAAGATGTTTTTCTGTCTGGGAAAAGAGCCTCTTTCTCACTGCAGCTTTGAAGTTTAATCGGAGATAAGCGCTTATAGCGGATGGGCCTTTAGGTGCTGGTTGAATGGTAGAACAAAGAAGCGGTTTGGATCAGACCTTTTCAGTTTTCCCTTCTGCTCAGTTTGCTGTGTTATGTCTTCAAGTGAAATCCGCTATAAGCCCTTTCCATGTGTGGCATTTGTCCTCGAGCGTTGCGGGTCCTGCGGTGCTCAGAGCTGTTTCTGTGCGGTAGTGAATGATGGAACAGTCTCACCCGTGCAGGAGGAGGCCAGGCTTTGTTTCCAGACATCAGCAATTTATAGCCCATTTCATTTATTTTTCTGAAGCTGTGGCCTCTGTCTCAGCAAAATCCAGCCCCCTTGGGGCTGCCAAGCCTTGCTGCTCCCACAAAGCACAAACCGAGTGCTCTCTGGCCACGGGCTGCCAGACCTAGGTTATTTTTAAGCAAATGAGACTCGCCTGTGGCTACAGCCAGCTTCCCAGCACAGGGTATTGGAGTAGCTGTTCCCAAAGGGATTTCAGGAGCCAAATACTTCCTCCAGTGATAAGGCAAGTCAGCTGTTTGCCAGTGCTCTTCCAATAAATGAGCTTGGCTGCCTTACAGAATGCTCCTGTTTTTCAAAGCCACTGCAGCTCTGGCTGTGGTGATATGTCTCTTTGCTTCCCTTGTGCCATGTGATTTGTGGGAACTCTCCAGAAATGTTTGGGGTTTGTCACCGCCCATTGTCCTCCCAATCTGATGGCTCTCTGGCTCACAGAGATAAAAATTGCTCAATTCTTCATATCACTGGAGGCCAGACCTCCAGGTCCGGTGGGGCATGAAGTTTTTTTTTGAGGAAACAACTGCATTCTTTTATGAAACGTGACACCTGAATCTCTTTTGGGCTCTTTGTTATTTCTTAGAACTTCACTGAGTCATACATTTGTGAAACCAATCCACCACACTTCTTTCTTCAAGCATTTCTCTGTGGATGAATTGCTACTAAATCATAGTGTAGAGAATGTACAACTGGGAATTGTGCAAAAGGAAAGAAAGCTGGAGCTCTCCCAGAAACATCTGTCACCTTTTTTCACAGCCTCTGAAAGTGAACTTTATGGAAACAAAAGCGACTTTAAGGGAGATGTCTTGAAGTAAGCGTCAGCTTCTGGCTGATGCTGAGAGGGAGAAATTACTGAGTTCTTTCCTGGGGATAATCCTTCTATTCTTCCTCCAGGCTGTGAAGCTCACCAGCTCACGGACGCAGCTGCCGTATGAGTACTACTCGCTACCCTTCTGCCAGCCCACCAAGATCACATACAAGGCTGAGAATCTCGGTACGTATCTGCCGAGCAGCGCGTTCCCTGGCAGTGGGTGGCTGCCACTGAGCTGCGCAAGGGTGTGTTTACAGGAGTAGAAGCAAATGCAGATGTCATCTCTAATAAAGTGTGAGCGGAGAACCTGCTTCCTCTCGTTTGTTCTGTGCTGGCTGTTTGCCAATTGGAATGTCCAGACACTGGAAAGGGGAAATGCCTTTCCTGAAGGAGGGCATGTAACCTGCTTCAGAAACAGTGCTCAATACCTCCAGTAAAATAGCTGGACTGTCCCTCAGTCTCATCCTTGGTGACAAAGGAGACTTTGCTGTCGCTGTTCCTGCCATACAGAGCACTGCCCACCGGCAGCAGGGTCAGTGCCGAGGCTGGCAGTCTCTCACCCCGCCCTTATCTTGTGTTTTCCAGGTGAGGTTCTTCGGGGGGACAGAATTGTAAATACGCCTTTCCAGGTTTCCATGAACATGGAGAAGAAATGTGAAGTTCTGTGCAACCTTCCCAACAAGCCAGTCACGCTGACAGTGGAGCAGAGCAAACTGATTGCCGAGCGCATCCGGGAAGATTACTACGTCCATCTGTGAGTCATCTTGAGCGTGGGTTTGTGTCAGTGGGGATTCTGCGCTGTGGACACATTTGACCCGAAACCTGTGTTTTCAGCATTGCCGATAACCTCCCTGTGGCAACACGCCTGGAGTTTTATTCCAATCGTGAGGAAGAGGAGAAGAAGAAGGAGAAGGATGTGCAGTTCGAGCATGGCTACAGGCTTGGGTTTATGGACGGTAACAAGGTAGAGAATCCAGATGCTGTCTGAGGGGTGGGTGTCTGTCAGAGGCTGTTAGAGCTCTACCAGAGAGTGCCAGAACCAGGAATGCAACCAAAAAGCTTTTATAAGGAATGGAAGAAGGAGAGAGGTCTCTTGTTGGAGGAGGGGGTGTGTGCTGGCTGGTGGGTGCAGTAGCCAGGACCCAGCTTGGACTCGCTGTTGGACAAACTCCTGCAGTGGTTTCCCCTCAGCAGAACAAAAGCAATGTACCCCAAAGGCTGGTGAATCTTGGAGGGTCTTGGAGCATCTTGTGCTAAAAAAAAAAAGGAGAAAAAAAAGTCAGGTGTTTATTGGAGAAAAAGCTGTTGAAGCTTACAAATGGAAACTTATCATGTGCATTCCTGCAGATGTTTTCCACAGTTGTTTGCCATAAGGTGGGCTGTTTGACTTAGCAGATGTGTCTGTTTGTCATACTCAAGCATTCAGCTGCAGACGCAGCTCTGATCACTTGAGCCCAATTCCTTAGGGGTGAAGGAACCTGCTGGGGTTGCTGGACTTTGTTCATGTAATGGGGCATGTAGGAGCCTTTTCAAAGCGCAAGCTTAGAGCAGAGCCTGGGTCATGTCTGTCTATCTGGCAGAAGCAGCAGGCAGGAAACTTGGGCTTGTAGCTACTCAAGTCTTTCCAACCTAAATTGGGTGATTCTACTGCCATGGAATGCATGGTTGAGATGTGAAATATAATGTTATTTTTCAGGCCAGAAATAGACTGGAGCATTGTCCCTGATGCTCGGAGTGGTTGAGGTGTTGCCTTTTCAACATTTCTGTTCTCTTCTCTTGTTCTTTTAGTCCTGGGAAGTGCCTGCATGATCTCGCTCTGTAGCACAATCCACCTGGGGACAGTTGGAGTCTTTAGTTTTCTGCACTAAAGCTGCTTTCTGCAGTTGTTGTTTCTACACTTTGCCTGTTCCTCCCTTGGGGCACTAACTGTTTATTTAACGTCAATCTGTTTTAGTTCTACCTGCACAACCACCTCTCCTTCATCCTTTACTACCATAGAGAGGATGTGGAAGAGAACCAGGAGCCAACCTACAGAGTTGTGCGCTTTGAAGTGATTCCCCAAAGTATTAAACTAGAAGGTGAGAGACTCTTTGGGAGGGAGCAAGGGAGAAGAGTCTCTTGTGGGGCCAAGAGTTGAGCACCACTGATGTATCAGTGTGCCAGTTGTTCCTTCTGTTACGGTCTCGGAGCACAGAAATGGGGGATTTTAAATTATAAGAACAATAACCTGCTTTGTTATTAAGGAAGTACCAAAAATAGAGAGATATCCTTGAAATGCAATCCATGGAAAATTAATTCATATAAAAAGATTGGGGTTTGGGAGTTGGGTTTTCTTGCACTGTCATCTAGCATGCAGCGTGCTTGGCATCTTGCTCTTCTTGTGGCCCAAATCTGCCTCACTGGGACACCACGTGCTAGTCCAGAGACCCATAGAGTGTTTGGAACTGTTCTGGGGGGACTGAATGTTAAAAATAATGGGTAGGGGAAAACCACTCCTACCTCAGTGAGCACAACATGGAACCCGTGTCTGGAGGGGAAGCTGCTCCCAGTGTGTATCATCCCTTGCAAGTCTCTTGGGACAGCAGCACGCTCTGTCAGAGCATGCTCGTTTCTCAGCGTATCATGTGGAATAGAGGATTTGTTGATAAGCTTGATCCTTGGCTTCAGAGCCTCCGGCTTTTGTCCTTCTAATGAAGGAAAGCCTTATGTAGAACTTTCCTTAGAGTTTGTTAATGGTGCTTTGCTTCAGATCGGAAGAACAGCTTTGAAGTCATCGCAGCCCAGCGCCCAAACAGCACCTGGGGCCAGGATGATGCGTGGGAGCGGCGGTTCCTCCAGGGAAGGGCTGAAGGGCTGACCTCGCGTGTGTTTTCCCTTTCAGACTTGAAGGCTGACGAGAAGAGTATGTGCACCCTGCCTGAAGCCACGGGCTCTGCCCCTCAGGAAATAGATCCTTCTAAAGAGAACCAGCTACTCTTCACCTACTCTGTGCACTGGGAGGTGAGGGCACACTGGGAAGCTGCTGGGAGCTCCCCGCCCCAGCTGGCAGCTCCTGCTCCACGATCAGGCTCAGAGGGGGTGTGGAAGACACTGGGAATGTGCTGGTATGAGAAGGAACTTGTCTTCTTTCAGGAAAGTGACATTAAATGGGCTTCTCGCTGGGACACCTACCTGACCATGAGCGACGTGCAGATCCATTGGTTTTCGATCATTAACTCGGTCGTGGTCGTCTTCTTCCTTTCAGGTGAGTTTGTGTGGGGTGAGGACGGCTTCACCATTAATCTGCAGGGAACTGTCAGCCTCAGCTGCAGGTGGCAGAGGATTCAGAAGGGGCAGGAAATGAACATTAGCACAGAAAACCTCCCTGTTCAGGCAGGATGCCATGGGATCAGACTGTTACCCACTGCTGCTCTCTGACTGGGGTAGTTGGGAGAGTAAACTGTGGTTAACACGTCTCACGCGTCTGTATTTAAGGAAAAAACCCACAGGAAAGCCATGGTGCGGCATTTCTGCGAGAATCCTGCCTTTCCTGCTCCCTGAGATTTTGTTTCTGTCTTTGCTGGAGGTTTGGGGACGTGGCTCATGACTCGAGGGCTCCTCTCCTGGCCAGAGCTGTGTGTCGGTGGGAGCCGTGTCACTGCACGGTGTGAGAGCAGCGTGGCCATGCAGGAGCCTCTGAGCTGAGCTCAGCTTGTGCTTGTTTTCAGGTATTCTCAGCATGATCATTATCCGGACTCTCCGGAAGGACATTGCCAACTACAACAAGGAAGATGACATTGTAGGTGTTTGTTCTTGGGGCCAGGAGCGGAGGGTGGGAGGTTGTGCAGATGAGGAGGGATCTCGGCTGAAGACGTGGGTGTATCATCTCTTTCCTTGCCCCTGTTTTGCTTTGAGCCCTGAAGATGGGAGAGGCAGTTCTGTCACGTGCTGTCACGACACCTTTGGCTCTCTGTACGATGGCAGAACAGCGGCTCGGATGCCTTCAGAGCTCAGTAATCACTGCAGACAGTTCCATAAACGCATATCCTGGCACTGGCAGTTCAGGTCTGAACTGCTTTAAGCCCAAGAGGAACGAAGTTTAATTAGAGTGACATAATTCTGTAGAAGAACTGGATACAAGGAAATTAATGTCTTAGGCTGCCTGTGGTGGGACCTTCATTTCCACTTTCAGACCGTATTTAAATACCTGCTTTTCCTGTTGTTGCCACAGGAAGATACAATGGAGGAATCTGGTTGGAAACTTGTGCATGGAGATGTCTTCAGGCCTCCACAGTATCCTATGATCCTCAGCTCTCTCCTGGGTTCTGGAATTCAGCTCTTCTGTATGATCCTGATTGTCATCTGTAAGCGGCACATGTTGCAGAGGGTGTCTGTAACAAGAAGGGGAACGATGCTCAAGGGTGTTGGTAGCTCCTGTTGACTTCAACCCGTGCTCACCTTGGCCTGAGTGAGGTGGGATTCAGTCTGATTCCTGTTGCAGGGTTTATCAAGGTGATAGGCCTGTGCACAGCATTTCTGAGTTCCTAGACAGCATTTCCCAGCTGAAGGCACCTTTGGTATTTGTATTTCCTGTTACCGGGATATGAGCCCTGTGTGACAGTGGGCGGAGAGACTTGTGCACATGCGTGCCTTGCCTTCTGAGCTGCAGCTGCTGCAGCCTCTGGGGAAACTGAGGCTAAACCGTGGTCTGTAGCTGAGATCAAAGCTGTGGTGTCCTCTCTGGCCAGTGCTGGAAGCTGTGGGTGCTCTGAAGGAAGCGAGGTCTGTGCAGAAGGCAGGTTCCAGATGGCTGTGCTCTGCCTGTGGGACAGGCCCTGCTCTCCAGCTGCTGCCCAGCGCGCATCCCTCAGAGCCGCTGTTCTCTGTCCTTTTTTCCCTCCGCAGTTGTCGCTATGCTGGGGATGCTGTCGCCCTCCAGCCGGGGTGCGCTGATGACCACTGCCTGCTTCCTCTTCATGTTCATGGGGTAGGTGCTGCCCTGCAGCAGCGCTGTCCTGCCCACTCCCTCCTCAACAGCACAAGCTGATTGCCTTTGTCTTGGCTTGTTTCTCTCCAGGGTTTTTGGTGGATTCTTTGCTGGCCGCTTGTACCGGACTCTGAAAGGACATCGATGGAAGAAGGGAGCCTTTTGTGTGAGTCTTGCGGTGTCCTGCGCTGTGTGTCCAGGTTTGCGGGTGGCAAGACGTGTGGATATGCTCCACATGTATTTGTGGGTCGCTGGACACAGCCTGGCTGTATAGCAGAGATCTGGTGTGGATCGAGTCCTTGTAGCTTTATGTGAAAGGGCAAACGCCAGAGTATGTTGTACAGTAAAGCAAGAGGACTGTCTGCGATCCACCCCGCAGCCCGTCCACTGTGCAGCGGTGCTGTAACAAAAGCGATGGTTCCTCCATGTGGGCTTTGCCCCAGCCATGGACTCGTTAAGGAGAAACATCTGGCTGATGAGTTGCCTTTTTTCTCGTAACCTGCGCTTGCTCTTGCAGACAGCTACCCTGTATCCTGGTGTCGTCTTTGGGATCTGCTTTGTCCTGAACTGTTTCATCTGGGGGAAACACTCCTCCGGAGCGGTAGGTACCACCATCCTGGAGCCTGCTGGATGGGAAGGGGGTGACAGGGCTGTCAGGGACGTGCTTAGTGTCACAGTAAGTCTAGAAATGTGGGTGCCAGTGCAGGGGCTGACTGGGGAGCTGGTCCAGCCAGTGACCTCAGTGTCCATCCAGGGCAGATGACTGTGCCAGCAGCCTCAGTTTGTGACCCTTGGTGTGATTCCAGGTGCCTTTCCCTACCATGGTGGCCTTGCTCTGCATGTGGTTTGGGATCTCCCTGCCCTTGGTCTACCTGGGTTACTACTTTGGATTTCGCAAGCAGCCGTATGACAATCCCGTGCGGACAAATCAGATCCCCCGGCAGATCCCGGAGCAGAGGTGGTACATGAACAAATTTGTTGGGTGAGTGCTGAGTGTCCAGGAACTATGGTGAGTTAACCCTGGTCTCTGGACATTGACAGACAGGTCAATGACAGGTGTCTTTCCTTAAGTAATGCCATACCAGAGACAATCTCCATCATTTTGCTGGTGCTTATAGACGTGGTATGTGCTCAACAGTGGGGAGCAGCCATGCCATTTACTGTGTGAAGTTTATTCTAGTAACCTGGAGCTGTAGAGCTTTTGTTAAGGATGCTCTGTGTGGTTACAAGGGACTTCTAATGGTCAGACAAGTTATATTGTGCTGCTTATGATATTTCTTTCTCGCTCTATAGGATTCTCATGGCTGGTATTCTGCCTTTTGGAGCGATGTTCATTGAATTGTTCTTCATTTTCAGTGTAAGCGTTTAACCCACTTCACTTCTGAATAGGATTCCTCATATGCCAAAGCTTTGGAAAGGGAGAGGCCTCTGCGGGAGCAGCCTCGTGCCCCTGTCCCTGCGGAGGGGCCGGCAGGGTCCCCTGTCCCTGCGGAGGGGCTGGCAGGGTCCCTCAAGCCCTGGGGTGTTTCCAGAGGGTGCTGGGCTGGGGTCTTCTCAGCCTGTCCCTTGCTGCACACACCTGGAGATGTCTGAGGGACACTCCTCAGTCTTGGGAAGGATGGTGGGAAAGAGAAAAGCTTTACTGTAATGTTCTGTTGAGGAGGGGGCCCCTCATTTTTCTTTGGGTTGGCTGCTAGGAGTTAGTCTTCCATTTGCTGATTGATCACAGTAGCATCGAAACAAATTTATGCCGTGTCTTTGTTTCAGGCAATCTGGGAGAACCAGTTCTATTACCTTTTCGGTTTTCTCTTCTTGGTGTTTATAATCCTGGTGGTATCGTGCTCCCAAATCAGCATTGTCATGGTGTACTTCCAGCTCTGCGCTGAGGTGAGATTTCCACGTGTGTCAGTTCAGTAGCTGAGGGTGCACACTTGCCCCTGGAGCAGCACAGCTCACATTGCTGCTGCTCGGCAGAAATCCAGCATGGCCCAGCTGCACCAGTGATCACTCCTGACCACCCCTTGACTTCATGCAGAATTGCAGCTACTTGATTATTTGCTAGGCTGGGAACTGTGGTTTTGTACCAGAAACTCTGTTGGGAGCAGAGCATTTTGAGCTGATGCCTCTTCCCAAAGAAACTATTTCATTCCATCCACGCACAAAACGAAACGCAGAGCCAGAGGCTGAGCCGTGTTCTTCGGTAGCGGGTGCTCTGATAACCACCTGGCTTTGCCTCAGTGTCACCTTTTCATCCTCTTTGGTTGGAAATGCCTCTGTGACAAAAGAGCTGCCCAGCCCCAAACTGTGGTTTTCCTTAGAAAGAAAATGGGTGGTGTTCACCCTGCCCCAGCCAGTTCACAGCTCCCGGAGACAGCGAGGCAGGAAAAGGAAGTCCTGGGATAACGCTGAGGCTTTTTCCTGTCAGGATTACCGCTGGTGGTGGAGAACCTTCCTGGTGTCTGGAGGATCTGCCTTCTACGTGCTCATCTACGCCATCTTCTACTTTGTGAACAAGGTATTGTTATTCCTTCTGTATGGAAGTGCTGCCTTTCCAGAGGAGACTGTTGGATTTGGGAAGGGAAATGGTGGGACCCACCTGCTCCCTTCTGTCCCCGTGTCACCCGGGAGGGAAGGGTGTGGGTGCCCGAGGCCCCATGGGCATTACCGCTGCCGAGTGGTGCTCCCTGACCGCCCTCCAAGGGGATCTCTCTTCAGCTGGGCAAAAATGACCCAAGTGGAGGTTTTCTTCCCTTTGCCAAGGTTTGGGGAGCCAACTCTTGTTACCTCTGTACTTGATTTTGGTTTTTTGTGTTTTGGTTTGTTTTTTTTTTTTTCTCTATTTCAGCTGGATATTGTTGAGTTCATTCCCTCCTTACTATACTTTGGCTACACCGCCCTTATGGTCTTGTCCTTCTGGCTCCTCACTGGCACCATTGGCTTCTATGCAGCCTACATGTTCGTTCGGAAAATCTATGCTGCAGTGAAAATAGACTGAGGATGCACAGAGCCAGCAGAAATAGAGACCTCTGAATGCGTGTCCTCCCAGGAGCGACGGGGACGGCTTCTCCAGCTCTTTTGAGGAAACAAAATCATGGGAGAACGACAAGAGAAATAAATAACTCCTTGTTTTGGAATGTAACTTTGGCACAGTGTACATGGATTCTGGGCTACTTCCGGGGGGAAAAGGGGTCTGTAGATACCTTACGTTTTAACTTTATTATCCTCTTCCATATTTGAGGGAGTTTTTTAGCAGAGAAATGTCCCTCTGTATAAGTAAACCCCCTTTTTGCTAATTCATCCTTTTTTTTTTTTCATGTTGATGACGAATGGATTTGAGAGCACAGTGGAAATGCTTGTGAAAATGTTTTCTTCCAGCCCCAAGGGTGCTCTGGGATTCAGGGAGACTCTTCAGACTCTTGGGTTTACTTTCCTGCCTTCACGTCTGCACGGAAGAGGGAGCTTGACTGTGGCAAAAGGAACCTGAGTGCTCGCCCAGCGGGATTTCTGCCTGCGGGAGTCCTGGCTTTGGCTTGTTTACACGTCGCTGGAGGTGCCATTCGGAGCCTGGGACATGCAATTCACCCTGACAGAGCTCGAGAACCGCAGCCCTTGGCCTCGCGTCTCCCTCCCTCCAGCCTCAGACAGCGCGGGCGCCTTGGACGCCTCCCTGGAAGGGCTGCGGGCGGGTGGGATTTCCCCTTTCGGAAGGTGTAGCGGGACGTCATGTTCTGGTGGAAGCGGCATGATTGTGCTGGAATATACGACTGGAAGGATGCACGAGGTAACTCAGAGCATTTGTTCTGCCAATAGCTCTGCTCCAGCTGTGTGAGGCCGTGGGACAGGAGGTTTCCTGATGGGACGGGAACCTGCCGGGATGGCGCGGAGCCCTGCGCGGGGAAGGCTGCGGTGCCGCGGCCTTGGTGCCGAGCCACCTGCTGGTGTTGGGGCTGAGCCCCATAAGGGGTGCGGGAGGGCTGGGGAGAGCGGGCGGCCCAGGGGTTCTCACCGCCAGCTGCCCTGCGCTCCAGCTGCTCACGCTGCTCCTCTCAGACGTCTCTACCTCCAGGGAACAGGAGCGTGCACTCCAGAGCTGTGTTTTGTTCTCCGCAGAACAGTTCAAGCCCTCGGGTAAGCTGATGTGGGCTCCTCTGCAGCGGGCTCTGCTTTTTCTGTGGCTTGCTGCCTGAATCAGCCCATGGGAAGCTCTTTTTAAAAGAGGTTTAAGTTTTTTATTATTTTGGTTGTTTCAATGAAGTTTACCAGTGAGAAGGCTCCACAGCAAAGGCTCCTTCTAGCCCCAGACCAGCTGCATTCAGTCGGCTGCAGGGGAGGGGTGGGTTTTTTGTGAGATCTGTGAAAAGTTTTCTTTTTTTGCAAGCAGCAAGGTCTCTAAATGAGCAGCTGCCACAGGTGACACTGTCCCAGCCCAGAGCCCTCCCTGGCACCAGCACTGACATGGGGTTTGGGCCTTTAACCCCAGTTGCCATAAGAGTTTCCACCAGGTCCCCGTTCAGGACCCGTCTCTTCCCATGGCTGTCCCCCGTGGGGTCCTGACCTCCCCATGTCCCCGACAGGGTCCTGCCATCCCCGTGGCCGCGCTCACGCTGCGTCTCTCCAGCCAGGCCTGGCAGCTCCTGCAGCCACACCAATGCCAAATCTCACCAGGCAGGAGTCGGGGCTGGACACAGGGAGTGGAGGGTGCGTGGAGTCCTGCCTCGGTTCTGCTTTTAGATCCTGCTCAGAGATTTGGGTTGATACTTTTTTTGTTGTTGTTGATTTTTTTTTTTTTTTAAATTTTTTATTTTTTCAGTATTTTCTTGCCCCACCCCGCTGGAGAGGCTCAGCCGGCATTGATTTCTTGCCCTTCCCCAAAGGGTTTTCTCTGTATTCTTTGTAATTTTTAGTTAATGTATGTATTCTTTGTGTCCTATTGTAAATAAATCTGCCATTGTCCTGTTGTCCTGCTCTCCTGCGTTCTCCTGAGCCACCCCTTCCAATTTTCTTTTCCTGACACTCAGCCTGTGTGACACCCGCATGGTGTTTGGCGTGTGGTGTCAGTCAGATGCAGGGCTGGGAATACACCGTGGTTTTCTTTGTGGTATTTTTCTCCTGGTAAACTCAACTGAGCAGCAAGTTTGTCCCAGTGTGGCACGTCTGAATACTCCAGTATATTGTAATTAAAATGCGACCGGTCAGACATTTCTCACTGATCTCATGGATTTATCTCTCGCTGTACTGCTCTTGTGTGCTGCATGGGAAGGCGACTTCAACAACTCGGCTCTTGTGTGTGCAATGTGCTGTTTGCCTTGGGTGGTGCTGATGGTCAGAGTGGCAGGACGGGCTGGGGGCGTTCGGTGAATCTGCGGGGGCACAAGGTGAGCGCAGCGGGGAAGGAGCCGCCGTTCCCCCCTCGGCGGGTCTGTGCTGGTGCTGCGGGAGCCGAACCGTCCTCGCTGGCTCCAGCTTGAGCTCTCCCAGGGCTGGGGGTTCTGCCGGGCTGTGCGTGGCAGGAGAGCAGCAAAGGGGTTTTCTGATGGGCTGTGCGTGGCAGGAGAGCAGCAAACGGCCATCACGATGCTGACCTGGGACGGGGGCAATTGGCTTTTCTCGCGGTGCTGTGCCTGGCAGAGTGGTGGGTGTGTAGCTGCGGCTGGGGACGGGTATTGGGGCTGTGCCAGTGCTGGGGCTGCTGAAGGGCTCTGACCCTGAGCCGGGGCTGAGACCAAAGCAGGAAAACACTTCAATCAAAACTCGGGAATCACCAGAATTGGCCTTTATCCCATTAAAAAAGGCAAAGGGAGCCTTCAGCTCTGCCAACAGGAAAATCTGGGCTGAACTTGTTTCTCAGTTTTTGGTGGACTAGCAGAACTGCTCTGCTGTAGCCAGGTCCCCTTGTAGCCGTGTCTCCCATAGCCATGTCCTGCTGTGTCCCCCCATAGCTGTGTCCCCCGTAGCCCTCTGCCCTGAGGAAGGTGCTGCTGAGGAATTGCCACCTTGTACCAGCGGCTGCATTAAGAGCAACAAGGAGATCATACCTAGAAAAGTACCTGAGCGCTGCTGATGGCTGTCAGCTGGTGACCCATGTGCTGCACAGCAATTCCCCAGAGCGCAGGATGCTCTTCCCCCTTTTTCATCCGCTAAACGCTGCCAGTGTCAGCGGGCGGCCGCAGCTCCAGCTCTTGCTTTGGTTCTGGCTCTGCTGGGTGTGCAGCCAGGGCAGCGGAACTGTGGGGGTGCCTGGAGGGCCGGGGGGGCCAGACCCGCCTGCAAAGCTTCCACACAGGCTGTTAATTGTAGTGAAACCAAGCAACCAGAATGCTCTGCCTGACAAATGTTCTATATAATGGTATTGGCTGTTGCTACATCCCCAGCAAGGTGCAGTGTTCTGTATTTGGCTCTAATTCTTTGCTTGAAAAAACCTTAAAGGTTTGTGTGGATTCATGTGGGGAAGTGAGGTCTTTGACTTGCCTTATGATTCTGTCTTTGCTTAAAACCTAAATAAAAACCCCATTCCCCTCTAAGAAGACACCCAGGGCAGATAGTTCAAAGTTTTTAATAACAACTTCATTATAAAAAATGCTTTCAACCTGCATTTCATTTTGCAAGACAATGAAAGAGCTAATTTTAGTGATGAAATTGACATTTCCTAGTGGCACTTAGTATTTTTACCATTTAAAAACCTTGTTTACAGCCCCCAAAATACTCCTTTAAAAGAGATTATTCACTGTGTGTAAAAGTGCTAGAAAGTGTCTTTTTAGAAAACCAGTTGAGCTTTAACAATGGGGAGTTTCTAGCTGAGGCAGCTGCGGGGAGGGAGGTTGGACAGGAACGGCAGCCCCAGTGGGACCCCCGTGTCCCCTCAGCTCCCGGGGCTGCGGGACCCCAAAGCCTTTCCCTGGCAGCGGGACGTGGCAGCTTTGGAGCCAGCGCTGTGGTGGTGGCAGACCCAGTGCCAGGAGCAGGTTCTCATAACCAGAAGCTTCTGCAGCACCTTCCAGTGCAAGCCCCTGAGCCACAGAGAACGGGCTGTAGAGCTGGAACATGAGCGGTTCCCCAGGACGCTGCTTCTGTCCCTTGTCACCTTGGCACTTTCTGCATCCGAGCTGTTGTGCACTTGCATAGCAGTGTCAAAGGACCTGGTGTGTGAGATGGATGGGGAGAAAGTGGCTGATCAAATGAGGGATGGTTGCCTTTTAACAAGACACGTTTGTGTTGAGGATTGTTCCCCTAAGTGAAAATGGAGAGCTGACCTATTCAATAGTAATTAAAAAAAAGATTCTGAATTTCCTGTTCTTTCTCTTTTGCAATGCCTGTAACATTCCTTGTCACTGTGATCTCCCAGCACTGAGGAGCTGCCTCATCACATACATTGTTTGTATGTGCTGGTGTTCAGGCACTGGTGGAAAAGGCGACTGCAGACCCTCTCCAGCTGCGAGCACATGGCAAGGAAGGTGCTACAGCCTCTGCAAGCCCAGCTGTGCATTTAAGAAATCAAATGTACTTTTGGTGGGAAAGCCAAGCTAACCCTGTGATGTAGATTAATGAGAAGCAGAACGTGATCTGTTTTCCAGGTATTGTCTTCTGGTCGCCAGTTCCGTTTCTGCTGGACCCATCTCTGTGCGCACCCAACGCACCTTGTGGTGAGGGCTCTGTGAGCGCGTGGGGACGGCTCTGGTGCGGGGCAGGCAGGAGCTGCTGAGGCGGCGCTTTGGGAAAACTCCTTTCTGGGAGCTCCAGAATGGCTGAAACATGTGGCAGGATTCCTCCAGGATCCCGTTCCTCAGTGGGATGATGTGAGCAGGTCACAGACCGGGGGAGCCCGGTGTGGTGAATGGTGTGGTGGAGACAGCAGAACCTGAGCGGGGTTTGCTAACACCAGGGATGTGGTGGTGGGGACGGGAGAGGAGCGGGATGTAGCGGCCCTCTAAGGAAGCTGTGTCTGGACCGGTGCATTTCTTGGCAGCTTAGCATGGCCACGGCGTTATGGGGAACCGGGCACAGCCAGGGCGAGAGGGGCCAGCGAGACGAGTGACAACTGTCTGGGTTGCCCGAGTCCCGGCCCAGCAGCCCAAGCTGAACCAAACTGACACTCCGAGCAGGCATTGGGCAGGGTTGGAGTCACAGCTTCAGGCGGCGATGCCCATCGCCGAGAATCAGGAAAAATACAAGAACAAGTTATGGAAAAGAAGCAAATCTTGGATAACAGATGGAAACCCGTAAAGTTTTAATGAAGTGGTTCTGTTTGAGCTGTTCATCCACTTCACTCTTGGCAATTAACTGAAAATAGGCACCTGAGGGAGGATCCAGTGATCCTGAGGAACAGGGATTGGAGAGGACCAGCGAGACAACAGGGTGATGGGGAGAGCATCTTTGAAGATCTCTTGGTGGAAATTTTAATTGCAGGCAGTAGCAAATGCCTCTGCAGGGTTATTCTGTCCAGATAGCAAAGGTGATGCAAGGGTAGAGAAAGAAAATGGGGCTTTTCCAGTGAACTGAAGGAAATCTTCCAAGCAGCTGCTGTTCACCTGTCAGCAAGGAAAGAATTAAAGAACAAAGAGCTGGGCTCCCAACAAAAGTACTGAAATCATCAATGTACCGGAGGGAACAAAGGGATTCCCGCTGAAGTGACACCGCTTTTCAACACCGAGGCTGAAGAGCAGGCACTATCGTTAGGCTGCTGAACAGGTCTGTCAAAATGCCGAGCGTGGATATTCTGTCAAGGGAAATTCAGTGGAAGAAAATGCATGTTAACATGTAGTTCCTTCGTACACATGCATTTTGAGTGAGTTGTAATCCCATGGGGAAAAAGATCTTCAGAGTTTTGCACAGCTCCAGAGATGGGAGCCAGGGAGGCCTCTGCTGCCAGGAGCTGCCTTGGCCTGCATGTTTCTAACGAGCGAGCCGCAATCGTTCTTCTTTCCACTGGGATGTTGTGTCCTTGTCCTTTGAAGAATCTCGGGTCTAATTTATAGTCACTGGCGTGTTCACATCCTGTCCTTCACAGTCTGCACAGTTCCTACAGGGCTTGAACTCCCTGAGTCAGCCACACTTTAAAATGTTTCTTTACTTAACTAAACTCTCCTGACCAATTCTTTGCTGTGGCTGCTCCTCTTGGGCTTTTTGTGCCTCCCAAGATGGTATAATGTGTATATGTCTCAGCTGACTCCTGTACCCACAGTCCTGCCCGTGCTCCCCGGTGATCCCCAATGCTGATGTCACTGCTTGTCCCACAGTCTCGTGTTCCCTGAGTTAATAATGGCATTGGGGGAGAAAGCAGCATGTTTGCTTATACACCCCTAAACCTTGACTTAAACCAAAAAACAGACCAAACCCCTCTGGGATGACACTGGGTTGTTATAGCCCATAACCAGCCCAGCGGCTCCGTTCCTTCCCGTCCATACCCGCCAGAGCAGCTCTCCGGGCTGTGCTGCCCCATCACCTCCTTGCAGGGCGAGGGAGCTGCATCGGGAGCTTGGCTGAGCCGCCTGCTGCCCATGTTCACAACCGCCCAGTATGTGGCTCCTCATGAACTCAGGCTCCCAACTCGTGCAGCTCAGATGCCCGAAGTTTTTTCTTATGAACAGGTGAACAGGTTCGCTAGCTGGCCTCAGGAAATAATTTGTTTTGTGAATTGCACCCTTACTTTACTATTTCAAATGGAAGCAGCCTTATTAGTTTAGACTGGCTGACAAAATACTTGCACGTTATGAGCTTTGTTGTGGAACAGGAACTTCAAATCCATTTTCCAGTGCGAATACCTTGTGTCAGCTCCAGCTGCCTCTGAACATGCTCCCTTTGCTGGGTTAGACTTTCATTGACAAATGTTATTATGATTCTGCTTGTTAGAATGGCTGTGGAAAGCAAATCACACATTCAAATAATAGCAAAATGAATTCCATTTATTCTTTGACAGACTACTGGCAGGAAAAAGATGCCTGGCTCTAAGTTTAGCTACTGCTGCTAAAGGAATTCCAGTGCTGACACCTGGTTGGAGTACAATGCAGGCAAAGAGCAAGAGAGCTGAACGCTCTGCAGCAGCAGAGGGTGGATGATGGCATTGCATAAGTCTGATAATCCTTATGTGCTGTAAGTGATCAGTTCTGAGCATTGATTTCTCAAAAAAAAATCCTCTGAAGACAGGGATAAGGCTTGCATATCATCAATAACAGTGTAAAACTCTTTAATTTGCAAAGAGCAAAGCAATAGAAAGGCCTGAGGTATTCGATGGCGGTAAAGAGGAGCTGAGCTGAAATGCCCCCTTTACCTTTTCTGGGTTAGAGAACAAGAAGGCACTCGTGAGTTTCGCAAGGCAACTCTGACGGAGAAGAGAAAGTACTGCATTTAACGCGGGGATCATTGCCACAGGATATTGCTGAGGTAAATAAATCTTATATTACATTTTGATACAAAAGTATTACTTGCAGCATTGCTGGCTAACCTAAAACAACTGATCTATGGTCTGGAGAATCTGTGGATCACTAAACAGTCATTCTGGGAAGAATTACTAAGCTAAATTAAAAATAAAATTCTTGAAAACGGAGGGGGGACAAGCTTGTGAACGACCGAGGCACGGCGGATGTCCCGCTGTGGGGTCAGCGGCTCAGTGGAAGGCAATACGCACTGGGTGTACTGGATGTACTGGGAAGGTGAGGGGGGACAGCAGCTGGCTTCACTGATGGAGCTGCGAGAACAGAGTAGAGGTAGATTTTTGCATTTTCTAGATTTATGGACAAAAATATTGAGAGATTTCCTGGTTTATGTTGGCCTACAATGGTTCCTCCATGCTGAGGTACGAAGATCTGCGTCTGTTTTCATAAATGCGCACCAACGTACAGTGAGATCGACCTCCGTACGTTGCCATCTGCAGTACAAGTGCCCAGGAAAATGAGAGCAGGAGGTGACACAGATGCTACGTGACACCAGCAGCTGCTGTCACTGAGCATGTGACTCCTCTGTCCTCAGTGCAGACGGTCTGTGGAAGAATTTAAGAAGTGGGGCAGGGAGCAAGGGAAGCAGGACTTCAACTCTGGGAGGCAAAGCTGGAGAAGGAGGGAACAACAAAAAGGCCAGTGGACCCAAATCTGCAGTGACGGGGTGACCATGGGCCCAAACCCTCCGTGTTTGTGAGCACTATTAGTGTTGGGGCAAGCGCTTCAAATACACTGGCAGAGCGTACGTGAAGCTGGGACCAATTTTTCCCCCCCGATTCCTGGATGTTACCACCCCAGGACAGAGGTAAAAATAATCTCGAGACTGCTTTGTGGATAAGGCAAAAGGTACTGACCTCACTGAACTGTTGTGGTAAAAACAACCTAGAAACTCGTGCTCTGTTCCTCATCCCACAGGAACCTCCGGCGCAGGAGCCTCAGCCCGAGCTCGTCCATCCTGCTGTGACAGGACTCGCAGCTGCCACCCCAGCTCCTGACCCAGCTTTGTCACACGCTTTGGTTTCGAGAACAGACGCACGACCCGTTTGCCTGTGGGAGATACGGAAAGGGCTCTACCCACGCACCGCAAACCTGAGCAAAGCTGCCGGAGCTGCTCCGTCCCCTCGACACGTGGGTAACCAGAGAGAACAGCAGGAAGCTGCTGCCTACGGCGGCAGAGGCTGAACTGGTCCGAAAAGCAAAAGTGTATTTCCCCATGGGGGAAGAACATGATACGTGAAGAGAAATCAGTGCAACCTGACTTCGTTGTGTAAACAGTGTTCTAGCTACACCAGTCGTAAACCCAGTGTATTCTGGTGCCTCCTATGTTTGTATTGGTGGAAACAGATTTGTGCTGTGTAAACAATGTTCACTGTGATGAGTTTAACGGCTCTGCAAGGAAGAATGATGTCTCTGAATTTCCTATGTAAACGGGTCTTGGTGCTTAACACTGATGTGGAGTAAGCTGTGTCGGGTAGAGAAAGCGGTATGAGGTGGTGGGGAGAGGTAGTGGGGAAGGGGAGCCCCTTCCCCATTGGCTTCATACAGAGCGGGAATCCTGACTGCTTCTCCTTCTCCATGGGGAGGTATTGGCTGGTTCGCCAGAATTGCAGTGTGAGAACATGAAATGGAAGCTGGACTCTTCAAAAGTTTAGCCCAAGATGAAAGAGTCTCAACTCCTTCTCAGGGACAGTCCCTTCCCAAAGAGGAACATCGCTCCGGGATCTCAGGGAAGGTCAGTGCTAAGCGCGGCTCCTGATTCACAGATTAAAAATTAGATAAAATATATCCAGTCTATTAGCTGAAATCTTTTCGCTGTACAGGACTGGGACTTGCACAGGGCTATCTGCTGTTCCAGTCTACAAGTGCTCCCTCCAGAGATCAGAAACCTCCTGTCTGAAACAGCTTTGCAAAGCTTTTGAACCCCAAAGGGAAGGAAGAGTTGTGCGTTTTTAAGGCTTTCCGCAAAAGGGTGACTGAAAGATCTGTTCTCCAGCACTGTTTTCAGCTTACTGGAAGGCCTGGTGGAACCGTGGCAGCGTGGTTGTGCTCAAGCTGGAGGTGAAGACAGGGGGCAATGAGTGAAGGGGCCCAAAGTTCAGCGAGGCCCCAGCTCCGGGAGATTCTTGAGGTTGATGTTGCAAAGTGGTGAGCAGTGGCTGCGTCTCCCCCTGTGAGTAGCCCATGACCAATCCCCCCGACGATACAGGGGGATTGCAAGGAGGAAGATTGAGGGGGAGGAAGCCAAGAAGATGAGAGAAGTCCATGTTAGCAGCACAGAGAGCCTCTGACAGGTTCGCAGGGCTCTTGGAAAGCAAAGCCTCCTCCAGGGGGGGTGGCTGAGGCGAAGAGGACTGAGGCTCACCAGCTGAGAGAGACAGGCTGCCAGGGAAGTCCGACAGAAAGCTGTCCACCTCTACTTTGGGTAGTTTCTCAGGCAAATATGAGGTAGATCCAAGCTGATACTTTGGAGGAGGTTGTGGTGGGGAGGAGATGGGAGAAGACTCCAGAGGGTAGCTCATTCCCATGGGAAGAGAATTAGGAACCAACGAATGGGGCATCCCTGAGCTGGGCACGGTTTGGAGGTGTGTGCTGTACATGCCCACAGGTAACATGCCGGGGAAGCTCTTCCCACCCATCACGTCTCTGGATGCCATGCACAGGACGGGACTCAGCTCCTCTTTCACCGCCACAGACGAGCTGCAGCTCAGGAGCCCCAGCATGTCCACCGGCTCCGTCTTAATCTTCAGCAGTTCCTGGGAGTGGCTTTTCTTCATGTGCCTGGTCAGATGATCCTTGCGCCCAAACCTCTGGGCACAGTACTGGCACAAGAAGTCCTTCCGCCCCGTGTGCACAACCAAGTGTCTCCGCACATCTTTGCGGGTGTAGAAGCGCCTGTCACAGTGGTCACACGGATGCTTCTTTTCCTTGGCTCCGCCAGAAGCCCGCCTAGAGTGAGCTTTGAGGTGCTCCAGCAGGACCTGGGTGCTTTCGAATGTCTGCAGACACACCTTGCAGCTGAGGTCGCCGCTGGCAGCCGCGTGCATGGCCAGGTGGCGCCTGAAGCCAAGCTTGGTGTTGTAGTTCTTGCCACACTCAGGACAGTGCAGAGCCTCCTTGTTGGGGTCGTGGGTCTGCAGGTGGTTGCGCAGGTGATCCTTCCGGTGAAACATCTTCTCACAGTACATACACTGGTGAGGCTTCTGAGCAGAGTGCGTGGCCATGTGCCTTTTGGGAGAAAAGCAGGAAAGTTTAGACCAGCGTCCAACCCCTAAAAGAACATATGCTACTTTTTCAAAATTTTCCTTGTGTTCTATACTTTATGCCACAAAAACCCCAGATGGCATTTTACTGCCGCTAAACGATGTGTGCAGAAGCACATTTCACGGAACAGTTACAGAGTCTGTCTGCACAGTGCCCGTCCTCCCTAGAACACCGTCACCTCCATACGCGTGTTCCTCAGCGTCTGCTCAGCTCCTGTTCTCTCTGCTGAGGCTCTCAGGGGGGAAAATGACAAAGAAAACCTGCGCAGTTTCTGACAAGAAATGCTTTTTGGCTGGTGAGACAGCTTTGTGTCATCAGGAGGCACCAGACTGTGGCAGCGTCTGTTGACAGCCACTGTGGACTGATTTCTCCTTGGTATCTTACACTCTGACACTCTGGTTCATCTAGTTTCAAGTTCTCAGTGATCATATAGTTTAATTATGCTAGGGTCTATTTCAGTACATAAACAGGCACTCTACTTCGTCTTGCTAGAACAACAGCTGCCACAGAAATATTCCTGGGATTAAAGTCAGAAATGTGAATGCTGTTCTTGCTTATTATTTTGTTTTTCATCTGTGAACTTCACTTTCTGCCTCAATTTCCTCCTTAGCAAAATAGAAAACAGCTCAGGATAAAGTATTATCTGAGGTTCTCAGGAAGGGGCTTAAAGAGATGCCAAGTACGGTAACGCCTGGGACTGAACTGCTTTGCAAGGTAACAGGGCATTCCCCCTCCTCCAGCTTCAATTCCCCCTCCTCCAGCTTCTCAGAAATTCAAGTAAAGCAGCCCCGGGAGGGGTTTTCCCCTCTCCTGGCAGGGCAGAGGTGCTCGGCCGTTCCCTACCTGTACAGCTTGTACTTGGAGGCGAAGGCTTTGCCGCAGTGCAGCTGCGGGCAGTTGTACGGCCTCTGCTCCGGGTGAGAGAGCGGGTGAGTTCTCAGCTTGTCCGCAGTAGGGAAGGAGCTCTCCGATATTTCACACTGGCATTTTCCCTGACTTCCGGTCTCTTCTCCTCTTGGTCTGGGGACTAATTTCCAGCCTGTCTCTTCCTCCTCCTGCTTTGCATCTTGAATCCAGTTGGGAACACTGGGAAAAAATGCTGTCATGGCAGGGCTAGTAGAACACGGCCATGTCAAGCGGAACGCGCGCCTGCGGATGTCTTGCTGGGGTGGTGTCCTGGTGCAGTTTTCTGTTGGAAGCCTCTGTGAGCAAACTGCTTCAATAGCAAACCCTCTTCATCTGAAATCACACAAGGTTGGTGTTAAGCCACTGCGTCTTTCACCTCGCACACAAACACGTATCAGCGTTCAACAAGCATTAAAAACATGGGAAGATGCTTATGCCACATGTTCACAGACACGGGAAACTCCCGTCTCCAGAACGTGTTCTTTTAACTCCTGTTCCCTGATTAAAACCATGTTAAACTTTTTCTGCAATTTTTGCAATTATTAAGAGCCAGTGTTACTGGTTATGTGAATTTTCTACTGAAACTGTGTAGGTTGGTGTCTCTTTGTAGATCTAAATACCTCACCTTTCCCCGTGTGTTTTGTGGATCGCTTCCCATTCCCTTTTCTCATGTTCTTCATAGTCTGTTCTCACTCACTCTCAATCTTTGCTCACATGGAATTCCCTTCTAAAGCTTCCCAGAGAAAATAAGGTTCTCTTCAATTTTTTTTTTCATCTATTCTGCTACCAACCTGGTGCACTAGTAAGACCATCTCCTAGCAAACCAATCTGAATTATATATATGGGCTGGGGAAGAAAACTTGCTGTTATCGGCAACATCACACCTTTTTCAGGAATTTGCTTCTTTTCAGGGTGTGATTAGTCATTGAATTTTCACTTTTCTACTGTGGGCCAGATTCTGCCTCTCTCGATTAGCAAGTTTTCTACAGTAATGAGCATTTTTTTTTCTTTTACGCTCTCATCCATTGATAATGGAAGCTCAAACTGTTTCATTTTCAGCAAAATATACCTCGTGTATGCTCTGCTGGCTTTCACGTTGATGAAAATCTACACGCATCTCTCTTAGCAGGTTGCTCTTGAGTTGTGTCTGTCTTGTTGGTAAAGTACTGAATTTTTATATGATTCTACCAACACCTAAACTGGTAAACAGTTCGCTGAAATAAAAACCTCGGAAAATATCTCTTTCACTGAATTTAGCTGCCTGAGAAACTCTTCTTAAAATAGCACCAACCCCTCAATGTCTTTCTCGCTCCATGATTGCTTCAGAGGAAGTTCCTGCCTGCGCACCAACATGCGTGCCCGTTGTGGGCAGGATGTGCAGCTACGCGGGAACCAACCACCCCCATTAAGAAAGTTCACCGCCGAACGTTGAGAGTCGCTGAAACAACAATAACCGTAACTGCACGTTCCTCACAATGCTGCCAATGGCTCCCTTGGGATGCAAAACTCCGGGAAATGGGACGACTCCAAGAAAATGTGTCACTACGAGCTTTGGAAATGTCCACTAAGAACAGAATTCAGTTTTGCGCAGCCTGAATCTACTCAGCTGGAGCAGAACAATAAAGGACGAGAACTGCTGAGGTGCCACTTTGGTACAACCCAGCACGACGTGACGGCCGCTCCCCCGCCGTGGTGTGCGGGAGCCCGCGGTTCAGAACATTCCTGCTTTGTAGATATCTCAGACCGTGAATGTTCCACCTCTGTACGAGATGTGTGCCGGAAAAGATAAATGTTCTCTACCTCCTGCTTCAGAGCTGTGCACGCGCTGTGGGAGCCTCTGCCGCTTTTGCCAAGGAGGTTGCTGCGTTCCCTCTGACAGAGGCTGCCATCCGTGCCAGCTTCACAGCTACCTGAAAGGAGACAGAGTTTGAACTTTGCTGTCTGTAACCGTAACGGGCATCAACTTCCTATTGCCTTCAGACCAGAAACCTCACTACAAATGAGTTAAGATTGCTAATCTCTGTAAGCAATTATTGCAAAATTTAATTAACATTCCTTTAAAATGTTTAGGTTCTTGCAAGAAAAAGGATTCTGTCTGTATGGGTCTAAGTCTAAAGGCGTGTCCTAGGACACTGACAGCTGCGGAACAGGAGAGAAAAAACATGAAGCACAGTATCGGTGAAACACAGTAGCAGTGGAAGGTTAACAGCACAGTTCATGCCTGACTACAAAACTCTCTGCACTTTCAAAAAACTCAGTTTTCTTAGTAATAGTTCCCCAAAGAAGGTTTCCAAAGCATGAGCTCCCTGTTCACTGTCACTCGGTACCACCAAACACTCCCCGCTGTGTGGAAACGCTTCAGAGCGCACCTGGTACATCCCAGCGCTTGGACCAGCCCGGGACACCTGCTGTGCTGGGGAAGTTTGTACCAGTGCTGAGAAAACCCCGCTGGGCTGTGCAGCTCCGGACACCTCAGTCGGTCACAGTCCCCCCGGGGACACTACTCCGCCCCGGCCGGAGCTCAGGACGTCGGCAGGGTGACCGCGGGACCCCCGGCAGCTCCGTCGTCGGCACCGGGGGAGACGCGGGAACCCTCCCCACCCCGGGAAGGGTCCGCGGCCGCCACCGGGGGCTCCCACGTGCCGCCCCCCCACCCCCGTTACCATGGCGCAGCCGGAGGGAGGGAGGGGGAGAGGCGGGCCCGGCCTACGCCCCCCACCGCCTCCTCCTCCTCACACGCCCCCCTTTTCCCAGAGGGGACCCCGCCGCCGAGGGGAGGCGGCCGCCGTGACACCGCCCCTCACCCCCTCCCTCCGGTGCCGCCCCCGCTCCGTCTCCCGCACTCACCCCGCGCCCCCGGGCCCCGCCGGGCGCGGCTGCGGCCCAGGCCCCGCCGGCCCCATTGTGCGGGGCATTGTGGGAGTGACGTCGCTCTCCCGCTTCCGCCTCGATGGTGGCCGCTTCCCGCTAGAGCGGCCGTTCCGGCGGGCCCCGGGGCATGCCGGGATGGGGCCGCCTGGCGCTGACCTCCGCCGGGCCGCCATGGCGGCGCTGCCGGTCGTTCTGCTGCTCGCGGTGATGGCGGCGGGAGGCGCCGCGGGGCCCGTCTGGGACGCGGCCGGTTACTTGCTGTACTGCCCCTGCATGGGTGAGGCCCTCCAGCTGCGGAGCCCCGGCGGAACCCCCGGGGAAGCCCCGGCTGAGTCCCGGTCGAGGCCCCGCTGAGCCCGCTCTCGCCCCTCCGCAGGCCGGTTCGGGAACCAGGCCGAGCACTTCCTGGGCGCCTTGGCCTTCGCCCGCGCCATCAACCGGACCCTGGCCGTGCCGCCGTGGATCGAGTACCGGCACCACCGCCCGCCCTACACCAACGTGAGCCCAGGGAGGGGAGGGGGCGGCGGGCGGGGGGTGCGGGCCCGGGGGAGGCCCCGGGGGGTCTGTGTCCGCCGGGCTGGCAGTGAGGCGGTCGCTGCCGCCCGCAGCTGCACGTCCCGTACACCGAGCACTTCAAGCTGGAGCCGCTGCTCCGGTACCACCGCGTGATCAGCCTGGAGCAGTTCATGGAGGCGCTGGCCCCTGTTCACTGGCCTCCCGGCGAGCGAGTGGCTTATTGCTTCGAGGCGGCGGCTCAGAGAAGCGTGGACAAAAGTACCTGTCCCATGAAGGTGAGTGAGTTCCTTCTGCACACCGCGGAGCCAATGGCCGAGTTGGTCAGGTCGCCGTTGATGTGCAAATGTAGGAGTTACCCACCCCAAATCGGTCCCTGTGGCGTTGCTGTCACATTTCTCAGGGACATGGTTTAGTGCTAGACTTGGGTTATGGTTGAACTCGATGATGTTGAGCGTCTCTTCCAACCAAAACGACTCTACAATTCTATGATTTTATCAGTGTGGTTTGCTGCTTTTCTTTGTCAGCAGATGCTTGGGGTTCAGGAGAGTCATTTGGGTGAGTAGCTTTACCACTTCGCGCTCTAAGAATGGATCTGCAGCTTTTCTCCTGCTGGTCTGTGCCCGTTTCCCAGCAGTTGCTTTAAAGCCACCTGTTTTCAATACAAGTTTGAGACCAGTGGTGTTCCTGTTCTTTTAAGACAGCCTTTGCATTAGTTCTCAGTTAAATTTCTTTAAGTGCTTCCCTGTCTCCTTCCCACAGAGCTGACCTGTGACAAACAGGCTGTGATATTCCGTCCTGTTCTCTTGTAAGGGAAAAGTGTTTCAGCTCGGGACCCCAGGACCACGCTGGTTCTGCCTCTCAGGCTCTTGTGTGCGCCGAGTGAACACATGTTTTTCCTTCACAGGATGGAAATCCATTTGGTCCCTTCTGGGATCAGTTCCAAGTGGACTTTGATAAGTCTGAGCTCTTCAAGGGAATTTCCTTCAGTCCTGCATACAAGGACCATTGGATCCAAAGGTAGCAAGGAGATGGCAAAGTGCTGACACGCTGCAGTGGGCATTGCGAGTAACGCAGGGAAAGATTTGTGCTAGTTGCTGTGCAAAGCCTTTACATTTGAGAGAGAGACTGGTTAGTTAGCAATATAATTAAAAATCTTAATGCTTTTTCCATTCATGAGCATGCTCTTCCTGGAGCAGTATTAGGGCTAAGCTGACTCATTTCTGAGCCAGTAATATTTAGTAATGGTATTTGTTGTCTGTGTATTTAGTTATTCTTCAAAAAGAATTTGGTTCTTGGTTGCTGATCATGAACTGGGTTTTGCCGGTTAACTCACATTTTCAGAGCTATGAGTGACTTTAGTGGTATCAGTTAAGTTTGGGTGACAGAATTCCTCTAGTCTGGGGTGAAAACTTGAGCTCTCCTCACTGTGTGTGTGAGATTCTGATCTTTTTGTCTGTCAAATAACACATTCATTTGTTACCAGGTCTGAGGTAAAACACAGTACCTGAGTTTTGCTTTAATGATCTATTCATGCGGCAAAATAGTTAAAATTCATCTTGAGTAAATTTGGAGCAGTAGATAGTGCATATTTCAGGGTGTTTGTGGTTTCCATTCGAACCTTTGCAGCAGTCTTTATGCAAGATGGTGCCTGCGAGGTCACCTCGTGTCTCGGTCTGTATTTTTTCCCGTAGGTTTTCACCATCTGAACACCCTGTACTGGCCTTACCTGGGGCTCCAGCCCAGTTTCCAGTTTTGGAGGAGCACCGTCCCCTCCAGAAGTTTGTGGTGTGGTCTGATGAGATGGTGAAGAAAGGAGACTCCTATATCCACTCGCTGCTGCTCCGGCCCTATGTGGGGATTCACCTGCGGATCGGCTCGGACTGGGTACGGCTCCTGCATGGGGCAGCTGCGGGGCTGGCGGCTGGGAGCTGGTGAGGTGGTGGTTGTTTTCTCACACAGTTTCCATTGAAACGTGGTATTTTCTCCTTTTCAAACAGAAAAATGCTTGTAACATGCTGAAGGATGGGACGGCCGGGCCGCACTTCATGGCCTCACCGCAGTGCGTGGGCTACGACCGCAGTGCCGCGGCCGCGCTCACCATGGACATGTGCCTGCCCGACCTGCGTGAGATCCAGCGTGCACTCCAGCTCTGGGTGGAGAAGACTGAAGCCAAATCTGTTTATATCGCCACTGATTCTGAGCCCTACACGACAGAGATACAGCAGTTCTTCCAAGGGAAGGTGAGTCTTTCTGAAAGCCGTTCCAGCAGCAGAGCTTTAATAAAAACCTCCCTGGCATTGTGGCCCATTGCTGCCACGGACAGCAGGCAGGTGTGTCATGTGTTATTCACAGACAAATATTGGCATCTCAAAGTGAATATTGCTCATAGCCATAAAAATTGTACTGTAAAACTCTTCCTTTCCTAGAGGTTGAAGAGCATCATCCTGTGTGGTAGTAGATTTCTTATTGAAAAATACTTCAATTAAGTAAACCTCAGTGATTTTCAAAACTGTTTTCACATTTATCTATTCATAAATGAGCGATAGGGCAAATCAAGACAGAATCCGTTCTCTCTTTGTTGTATATTCCCATTTCTAGTATTATGCCAAGGCATTTCGGTTGTAATAACGAGTGACTGGATTTATTTTTTCTCCTCGTTTCCCTGCAGATCAGGGTCGTGAGCCTGCAGCCGGAAGTGCCTCAGATCGATTTGTACATTCTTGGCCAGTCTGACCATTTTATTGGGAACTGTGTCTCTTCGTTTACTGCTTTTGTGAAAAGAGAGCGTGACGTGCATGGAAAACCCTCTTCGTTTTTTGGCATGGACCACCCCCCAAGGTTACGGGATGAGTTCTGACCAGAAGAGCAGTGGGCTCTGTAGTTCTCAGGACTCTGTAGCTCTCGGGGTTCTGAGCTGGTGTCTTGAGCGTTCTCCTGCCCGCGGAGCACACCGACAGCCCATGGGCGCTCCACACGGGCGCTTCTAGGCGCTTCTAGACTCTTCTGTCTGACTTCTGTATTTCCAGCACGAGATCAGGCAGAATCATGTCTTTTATAGGAAACCATAAACTATGTATTGTTTTTAAGAGGTAGTTGATGTAGCTCTCCATTCTCACTGTTTGGGGTTCGCCAGCAATCATGGTGAAGCAGCTGCTTACATTCCTCTTCTCCATTTTTAATTTTTTTTTTCTGTTAAATTTAAATTGTACCTGGAGATGTCAGGGAGCTTCTTGTCCAAAACTGACCACAAGTTCTTTTCAAGTACGAAGTATTGTCAGGAATATCACAGTCCCTGGAAAGGAGTGCAAGGTAAAGCTCAAGACTGGAAACGAGACCTGGGTTTTATTAAGAGCCACTGTTGCCTTACTGGGCCCACATCACCTCAGTGCCTCGGTTTCCGTTGCCCTGTCAGATCTGGGTCCTGCTTGACTGCGGAGCTGTGGGGCACCTGGATCCCTTCAGTGGTGCTGTTGAAGTGCTGGGGGGCAGGTTTTAATGTGGCAGCTGCTTCTTCACCCTGTCCTTGTCTGGGATGGGAGGAAAGCATCTGCATGGACATGGGCAGATGTCACAGCTGGTCGAGAGTTGGAGATTTGGGGCTTGTAGCTGTTGGTGTCAGGTGGAGCTGGGTGGTAGGGATGAAACTGGTGTAGAGCTGAGACTCAAAGTAGCGGTAGTGGGGTTGGTGTACGTCGTGCCTAGGTCCATGTTAGTGGTTTCTGTTTTCTTATTTGGTTTTGTACTTTGTAAAATAACCTGTCTGACAGCAGAATCCCTGGCTGGGGGGGTGGTCCCTGGCAGAGAGAACCATGGAGAGTGTTTGATGGTGAAACGGCAGCTTAAATACCTTCCTGTGGCCCAGTGCGGTTTGGTGCTGGTAACACTGATAATCCCAAGATGGTGAGTCTCGACTGCCTTTTGGTACTCCTGTGATTTTTATCTTTTTGTCCAAAGACTGAGTACAGAACGTACTGTTCCTGTTTTTAAAATGTCAATGAGGTGGGGCTGGCTGCCCCTACTATGCTGCTGCAGGGCTTTAAATGTCTTTTTGTGGATTTTCCCTCCTTGGAAACTCCTGAGCTCTGCAGGAGCTGGAGGGCTCAGGGCAGCAAGCACAAGGGGGCTTCATGAGAAGGTACGCAAGTGCTGTGGGGCAAAGTCTCATCCCGTGTCTCCTCAGCGCTGGTTTCCAGAAATGATGGTGTTTGGTGGGTCCAGGTCTCTGTCCATGTCCCTGCACAGCACTCCGTGTTTCCCTCAGCCCAGGGAGCTCTGATGATGCCGTTGGGACAGCCTTTCTGTCTGGGATTGAGAAGACAGTCTGTTAAGAGAAAATGTTTTAATTTGTTTTTTAAAACCGCTATTTTTTGTAATAATAAACCCCTGATTTTGTATTCACTCGAATTGCACTGAAATTCCTTCCTCCGTCGTTCCCAGCTCAGAACCTTCCCAGGCCCGGCTGTGGCCGCACGGCGCTCCCGGCCACTTCCGGGCTCCGGCTGGGGCAAAACCCGGCACTGTTGGGGTCTGGGGATGGCGCGGTGCCCCGGGCCGGTCTCGCCGCTGCCGTGAGCCCCGTGGTGCCCCGGGCCGGCCGAGGGGGGGGCGGCCCCTTTGTCCCGGCTCCATCCGGGCCCGGTCGCTACGGAAGTGCCGGCGTAGGGGCGGGCGCACGCGTTGCCAAGGAAGTGCGTCAAGGGCGGGGGCGGGGCCGCCTCGCTGCTTCCGGCGCCGCGGGAGGAGGCGGCCGCGCGGCTCCATGGTGACGGCGCAGGTGAGTCCGGGCGGGCCCGGCCCGACACCGGGAGTCCCGCCGGGCCCCGGGCCTCGCGGTTTGCGGCAGGAGCCGCCCCGACGAGCCGCCACGGCCCGGGGCCCCTCAGCCGAGTGCCGGCCCGCCGCTCCCCTGGTGCCACCGGGTGTGACAGCCCGGGTTGGCCGCTGTCCGGGCCTCGCCTGCGGGGTGTTGGCCGGGGCAGCGAGCGGGGGCGGCGGCGGGTGTCCCCGGCTCTGTTCCCCCCGCTGACCCCGGCCCTGGAGCTGGGGATCCGGGGAGCCCCCGGGCCCATCCCTGCAGCCCCGGTGTCGCAGCTGCGGGGCGGTGGGTGCCGCTCGGGGTCCCGACCCCGCCGCCCCGGGCGAGGCGGGCACGGCCATGCGGAGGCAGCTGGGGGTGACGAGGGTGACAATAAGTGACAATCAGGGTGCGCCGTGGCAGAGGTGGCAGCGGGGCCGCTGGTCGGTCTGCAGCGTGCTGAGCGGCGGGTGAGGGAGGCAGGTGGGGTAGGAAGGAGTAAAAGACACGAGCAGTTAAGCCAAGGTATCGTGAACACACAAATATCTGAAAAACTTGAACTATGAGAAAGTGATGGAATTTTTAAGCGGTACATGGGGATTTGCAAAAGGACAGGAACCGAGAAAACCTTCCTGAGATTCTTGAACTGAAGCCGGGAAACGCAGAGGCCTCGGCGCTTCGGGTGAGAGGGACGAGCTGGGGGGAGCGTCTGTTCCCTGGGCACACGGCTGAGCCTGCGGGTCCTGACGCCCAGAGCTGCAGAGAAGCGGTTACTGAGCACACGGGCAGGTTGTGACCTTGCTTATTTTATCAGGCGCAACTTTGTGTTGACTGAAGTAATCAACAGTTCTTGGATTTCTGCCCTGCTCTTCGTTACCCACTGGTTTCAGAGCCCACCTCGCTGGGTTGTTCACTCACCTTGCTGGTTTGTTTTACCGTGTTTGTGAGCGCTGGCAGACTGTGCTACATTTGGCTGCTTTAGTGATTTCCTTTGTAGCGAGCTAGATTGTGAGACTGGGTGAAAACTTTTCTGTAACAATTATTTTCACTTGATTCTTGACAAAAAGGGAAGGTAACAGTTTTCTCAAGACTGGAAATGCAGAATATCTAGGGGATGTGATGCCTGGAAATGGACAAACTATTTAATGGTTTTATCTTGAGTCCTTGCAGCTGCTGCAGCCCAGTTAAAGATCTTTATTCTGTAAGTAGGCTTCTAGAAAGTGACTTTCAGAGCATAACACACAAGAGGAAAAAAGCATTTGGGCAGCATTCCAGGGAACTGCTGCCATTTAAGAAAACCCAGGCACAAGTTTTAAAGCTTCTGTGGCAGGATGGTCCTGATGACATGTCACATGTGAGGAGATTGTAATGTAAATATCTCAAAATTATGAGAAGGTTTCATCTGTACATAAGAGGCAACACCAAAAATACTGTATTTATAATTTACAATCTCTCTTGAGTTTTGGTTGGCAGGTGCAGCACTTGATCAAAGCACCTGAGTGATTCCCTTTCAAGAGCCCGAGCAGTGTGGAGAGGGCAATCCCGAGCTGGATTTTCAAATTATGAGATTTAAAGCAAAAAGCCTGACTGCAAAGGGAATCAATGGCAAAGTATTATCTTACGTTTATAAATAGCTTAAAAGGCATTATGGTTATTTTTGAGGGTCAAGAAAAGGATCTCTACCAAGTGTAAAGTTGTGATTTGGTGAAGTGTTTTTGCAGCAGAGCTTGTAGAACTGATACCGTTTGATGGATGGGCTTTGGTAAAGTAACACTGGCTCAGTTCAGGCCCTTTTAAAGTTTTCACGTTGCACATTATTTTTATTCCTCAGAACTTAATGAATGCAAAATGCTGCTTGAATAGATGAGTGGAATCTTTGGCTTTGTGAAAAACTGTCACCTGCAGAAAACGGCCTTCATGTATTCCTCCTTTGTTTCTGGTTTAGGTTTCTAGCCCGGGCTCACCCATCAGTGGGATCCCGCTGTCATGTCTAAGTTAAAGAGCTCGGAGTCAGTGCGGGTGGTGGTGCGATGCCGGCCCATGAACAGCAAAGAGAAAACGGCTTCGTATGAAAAAGTTGTTAACGTGGATGTCAAGTTAGGGCAAGTCTCAGTGAAGAATCTGCGGGGAACATCTCATGAGCTGCCTAAAACTTTCACCTTTGATGCCGTATATGACTGGAATTCCAAACAGGTTGAACTCTACGATGAGACCTTCAGACCTCTGGTGGACTCTGTTCTGCAAGGGTTTAACGGGACAATCTTTGCCTATGGGCAGACTGGGACAGGGAAAACTTACACAATGGAAGGGGTGCGCGGTGATCCTGAAAAGAGAGGGGTCATCCCCAATTCATTCGATCACATCTTTACCCACATCTCTCGATCTCAAAATCAGCAATACTTAGTTAGAGCGTCTTATTTGGAAATATACCAGGAAGAAATCAGAGACTTGTTATCAAAGGATCAGTCCAAGCGGCTGGAGTTAAAGGAGAGACCAGACACAGGTGTGTATGTGAAGGATTTGTCCTCCTTTGTTACGAAAAGTGTCAAAGAGATTGAGCACGTCATGAACGTGGGAAACCAGAATCGCTCCGTGGGTGCCACCAACATGAACGAACACAGTTCTCGATCTCACGCCATTTTCGTGATCACTATTGAGTGCAGCGAGTTGGGACTCGACGGAGAGAATCACATCCGCGTTGGGAAGCTCAACCTGGTGGACTTGGCAGGCAGCGAGCGCCAAGCCAAGACTGGAGCGCAGGGCGAGAGGTTAAAAGAAGCGACCAAAATCAATCTCTCTCTCTCAGCTCTGGGCAACGTTATCTCTGCCCTTGTAGATGGCAAAAGCACCCACATTCCGTACCGGGACTCCAAGCTGACCAGATTGCTTCAAGACTCGTTAGGTGGCAATGCCAAAACTGTGATGGTGGCCAATATAGGCCCTGCCTCCTACAACGTAGAGGAGACTCTGACGACACTGAGATACGCCAACCGTGCCAAAAACATCAAGAACAAGCCGCGAGTGAATGAGGATCCAAAGGATGCTCTGCTTCGAGAATTCCAGGAAGAGATCGCTCGGCTCAAGGCACAGTTGGAAAAACGGTCTATTGGCAAAAGAAAGAGGAGGGAGAGGAGGAGAGATGGTGGGGAAGAGGAGGAGGACACTGAGGATGGTGAGGACGAAGGAGATGATAAAGATGATTATTGGAGGGAGCAACAAGAAAAGCTGGAGATTGAGAAGAAAGCAATAGTTGAGGATCACAGTTTAGTAGCAGAAGAAAAGATGAGGCTGCTGAAAGAGAAGGAGAAGAAAATGGAGGATCTGAGGCGAGAGAAGGAAGCGACAGAAATGTTGAGTGCTAAAATCAAGGTAGGATTCTTCCTTGTCATACTTTCTGAAAGCAATGTATTTAGGCTGTGGGGAGAATAGACCGTTTCCCAATTTGGAAAGATATTTCATGAGACGTTTCCAGGATAGTGATTTGTGTTTAGATTGGAAGATTTTAAAATAAACCATTTCTAGACAGAAGTTGAATTTCCACCATTAATTACATATTTCAATATTCGTGAGTTGTTTCATTGTTCTTACGTGCTGATCTTGTAGGATCTTAAGCAATCAGCGCAATAAGATGTGATGATCCATCTTTTCACAAGCTGTAGCACAAAAATGGCTTCATTGCGTCACGGATCATTAACAGGTTCTTTCCAGGAGAGCACGTGTCTTGGTTCTCCAGCTTTGCTGCACATGGCAGCAATGCCTAATTCCAAGCAAGTTACTGTTTCATTAATCGCACAGTTTTATAGGAATTTTAAGAAACAGTAATTCCTGTAGCAGTTGCCTTAGAAGAGAAGTTAAAAAGGGAGCTGCCCTGAAGTGGTTGTATCCGTATGAGAGAAAGTTACTTTCTGTGGTAACTGAGAGAAAGTTCTGACCTCGGTTTTTCCTTTCAGGCGATGGAAAGCAAGCTGCTGGTGGGAGGGAAGAATATTGTGGATCACACAAATGAACAGCAGAAAATTCTGGAACAGAAACGACAGGAAATTGCAGAACAGGTACCAGGAAGAACATTTGTTCTTTTGTTTAAAAGGCCTAGCTGCAGAGCTTTTATAAAACATTCTGTCAGGAGATACTATAAGAAAACATGTCCAGGGTTACCCTCAAATTGGTTTAATGGCAATTGTTAATCTCAAAAGAAGGGGGAAGGGCATGTGTCCTATTTGTCATCGTATGAAGTGCAATGGCTGGTATGAGTTGATAAAAAGGAAGAAAAAATAATCTAAGCATTGCATTTGATTCCTTTAATTGAAGCTGGAGCACTTATTCACATGATCTGATTTTAGTAGCAAAATAAAGCCAAAGAAGACTTAACGCTTCTGATATTTCTAAGGCAAGAGATAGGAAGAACTAGAAGCCAAAGCAAAAGCCCTGAAACCCAGGGAAGTAAAAACATCCTGGGCGCTGGTTTCTTGTGTGCCAGCCTGGAGAGAGCAATGCAGTTGTGGTCTTAACATTGTGTGTCACCTTCAGAAACGTCGGGAGCGAGAAATCCAGCAACAGATGGAAAGTCGGGATGAGGAGACTCTGGAGCTGAAGGAGACCTACAGTTCTTTGCAGCAAGAGGTGGACATAAAGACCAAAAAACTCAAAAAGGTAAAAGAAAATTATTCCATGTCTAGTCGGTTAGGAATAAAATCAGCTTGTGTGTGAAGGTGGCAGGAACATTGGTGAGTTGTGACTGTGGCTCTTGTTGTCTGCCCCAGCTATTTTCCAAGCTGCAGGCTGTGAAGGCGGAGATCCACGATCTGCAGGAGGAGCACATCAAGGAGCGCCAGGAGTTGGAACAGACCCAGAACGAACTCACCAGGGAACTAAAGCTGAAGTGAGTCCCAGCACCTCATTGCCTGCTGTGAACAGAGACGGCTTCTTTAGGCGGGGAGTGGAGGGTCAGCATCGCATGTGCTTGTGGAACAAGATCGAAACATGAGAAAACTCAAACATTCCTCCTTTTCCAGGCTGTATTAAGTCTGTGGGAGAGGAGCAGTGGAGAAATTAACCTGCTAATTGCTTCTTGTGTATTTCCCATTTTTGTGGTTGCATATAGGCACCTGATTATTGAAAATTTTATTCCCTTGGAAGAAAAGAATAAGATCATGAACAGATCATTCTTTGATGAAGAGGAAGACCAGTGGAAACTGCATCCCATAACCCGTCTGGAGTGAGTGTGCTTCCAGTCCTTTCTTGAGACAGAATGATCGGTCACAGAAACCCTCTAGTTGTCAAGAACAAGGTATCCCAAAAGAGCAATGGAACTGGGGATTTAAACTGGCCCTCCAGAGTTTGTAGCTTCTTGCAGCACTATAAAATAAAAAAATTCTGTTCCTCTTAGTAGGTTGAATAAAATAGGAATGTACGGTTAGGAGTTACGAGAATTCTTGGAAGATCAGGGTTTTCTTCTAGATGAGCCCAATAATTTTATGTAAAATATATGTACTAGTGCATTCGCCATTAAAATTGCAGTAAATTCTTATAATATTTCTTTCCTGTTTTAGATAGAAAAGCTCTCAAAAATAATTATTATGAGAACTGTGACCAGATCCTGCCTCTCTACAGCAAATTTAGAAAGTTAGGGGCAGCTGAGTGCATCTGCAGTCTGTATAGTAACAATATGTCGCAATACCTGGGTTGTGCAGGAACAGACAGCCCAGGATCACGGTCTGATCTTGTCTCTGACTGCAGCAGCTGCTCCTGCAAGTGCAGCTGTGGTCGTTCCTGCTCTCCTGAAATTATTTCTGTGTGGAACTTGCAGATGTTTTAGCTCCTAAACTCTAAGAGGAGTCTGTGGTTTTGGTGTATAACAGACAGAATATCTATTTTTCTCTAGTAACCAGCAGATGATGAAGAGACCGGTATCTGCTGTAGGATACAAAAGGCCCCTGAGCCAGCACGCCAGGACATCCATGATGATCCGTCCTGAGGCTCGGTACAGGGTAAGCCCAGCCGTGGTTACAGCCTCCGCGTGTCCACCCTCCTGAGCAGGGGAACGGGACTTTCACAGGATTGTTAGTTCTTCTGTGGATGGAAATTTGTAGTGTCCTACATACATTTATCAAGTACTTCAGAATAAGCTTCTGGAGGGAAAAGAAACAATCTGTATGAAAATGTGCAGACTTTGATTCTGCTTTTACTGTCTCAGGCAGAGAACATTGTGTTACTGGAACTTGACATGCCCAGCCGAACAACGAGAGACTACGAAGGTCCAGCCATCGCTCCCAAAGTTCAGGCGGCTCTAGAAGCAGCTCTGCAGGATGAAGATGAGATACAGGTGGACGCTTCAACCTTTGAGAGCACTTCAAATAAAAAATCAAAACCCAGGTGAGCTCAACTTCAGTAAGCTCAACTTTCAGTAAGCAGACTCATTGAGAGGTGCAGGTACAAGTACGGTTTGTCAGCACTTCTTGTCAGTCAGGTTAAGGCAAGCTTGGCTGGAAAGCAGAGAGAGGAAGGAACATAGAACAAAAGAGAAAGCTGAGACCGATTAGAGAATTCAGCTTTTGGAAGATTAATTTTGATGAGTAACAGGTGACATTATTGGGGCTTTTTGTTTATTTTTTCATTTTTACTTCTTCAGGCCTAAAACTGGAAGGAAATCAGGGGGATCCTCTTCAGCGGGTGCCCATAGTTCTCAGCTGTACCCGCAGTCCCGAGGGCTGGTTCCGAAGTAAACCAGCAGTTCCTCTCCAGGCGCCAACAGCCTTTGCCTTCCAAGCGCAGAGACAGTTCCAACCTGCAGAGAGAACTCCCGGCCGGGCCCCGGCCCCTCTCCCCTGGAAGCGGCCTCTTGGCCCTTTCACTGACTTGTGCACTGAGCCACAGGAAGATATGTTCTTGTAATTCAGCATTTGGCCTCTGTGGGAAACAGATCTTAGTTAGGAAATGAGAAATGCATGAGGTACGTTCAAGTGTGTTAGAAGCAGTGGGAAGCATGGGGATCCCCCTCCCAGCGTCACCGTCTCTCGTTCCGCACTTGCCCGTCTGCACTGGGCTTCTTTGTGTTGGGCAGTAAGAAGACAGAGTTGAAAGTCATCTCGACAGAACCACCACTGCAGAGCTCCGCAGTGAGACCCAAATGAGCCTGAAAAGCAGAGGATCTGTTCAAACTTGATGAGGTGCAGAGTTTTTCCTCGTCCTGCTTGAAAGGCTGGCAGCATCATTTGGGGTGATGGAGCTGGTGTGAACAGGCAGGGTGGCAGCGGCCAGCATGTCCTCACCACATCGCTGTGCCTCCCTGTAGAACTGTGGGACAAAAGAGGGGTCTGGAAAGTGGCTTTGTGCTCTCCAGAGAGGCGGCAATAGAAGCTGAAGTCCCTTCCTTGTTTACAGGCAGAGCTAAGAGCTCCTCTGAACTGACCCCTGCAGAGCTCACCCCTGCCGACAGGAACACACCTGCAGAGCCGTACCAGCCCCACCGCTTTCTTCCTCTCTCTTGCCTCCATCTTCACCCCTGGCATTTCAAACCAGTGTCCATACAAAGTCTTTAAACTGTGAGGTGACATGTGGCCATTTTCTCTTGTCTCCCACTGGTCACAGGAAATGTAGTGTTGGCTCCGAGCTGCCCCTAGCCGGCTCTGCGCTCCCGTCAGCTGGGTGGGGGGCAGAGCCCTGGAATGTGGAGCTGCCCTTGAGTGCGCTCTAGTGAGCGTGGTCCCTTCCCTTGTTGTGGGAGGAGGTTCTGTGTTCGGTACCTTCGTGCCTGTTCCACATTAGCAGCTTTCCCTTCGCACCTCCCAGCCCAGCTGGGAGGGAAAGCATGTGTTACCCAGTCTGAGAAATGGAATCTGGTGTTAATTCCAGGGGTTTGACTTTGAAAATAAGGGAGGAAGAGCTCCTGCTTTTGACGGTCTCTTTGCAAAGCTGCCCTATGACAAAAGCAGGTGCCGGTACTGCCGCAGGCTGGTGTGGCAGGGCAGAGAGCGGTGGCACTGCCACGCTGAGGACAGCCAGCTCTCCCTGTCTGGTGTCTCACAGCTCATTCCTAAGTTTTAGTTTTCTGTATATTGAGACTTGGGATGTTGCTTTTTCTGGTTGCTGTTTGCTGTCATCCCATGGACGTCTTGACCTGTTTCCCTCACTGAGGACTTGCCTGGTTTTAGCAATGCTCTGGTGTGTGGACTCTGCCTCACCTGCTCATTAAGTCCCTGCTGAGTGACTTCCCCAGGCTGGGGAGCCCTGTCCTGGCTGCCCCCCTAGCGGGAGGAACCCACCGGCCAGCACAGCTCACCCTGCGCCCTGCGGGCACGGTGCCTGGTGAGCCGGCTGCCGTGTGGGCCCGGCAAAATGCAAACGTGGCTGCTTTCATTCATAGAGCGCTTTTCTGGACCACAAAATTAATATATATATACACAGATGCATATATATATTAGCTTTGGTAGAGGAAAGGAGTTTGCTTATAATTGAGAGAGCTTATAATTGAGAGCAGGCATCTGGCAAGTTTCTTTCAACCTGAACACGCAAACCTGGCATAATCTTCCTTTTTGTAGAGCACTGTTTATGTACAGAGAGCCTTTGAGTTGGCTCTTGTTGCATAGTATAATATCACCTCCCCTTCCCTCTCCTCCCTGTTTCTCTGTAGCACATCATCTTCTGTACTTGGACATTTTAAAAGATGATTGTATGGTGTAAGTGCTTGGAGAATAGAAATGAAACAAGAGGGGTCTAAAACCTGAAATAGCAACAAAATATATAGTCACGTATATGTGCATAGCAAGGTACACGTATGTTTGATGTGAATAAGCATACACAGAGTCCTGCAGCTGCAGATGTGCACACTCCTCCTCAGTCGCTCCTGTTCCGTCGGGAATTCGGTATGAAACTCAAACGCTGGGAACTCTCGTTGTGGCAGGACCAGTGTGGGAATCGCAGCACAAACCCAAACTGTTCTCGTTTTAGTGTTGATAAGCTAGCTGGTTAATATGTCAGAAAGGCTCTGCTTTTAATTCTGCAGAAATTCATTAGCAAGGTGACAGAAACTCAGCAGGGTGGAAAAAAAAGAATAAAACTGCATATTTAGTCCTTGTATTTCAGTTGGAGCTGTGGTTGGAGGTTTGGTTCGTGTGTTCATGGGCAATCTCGGATTGTTACAGCAGCTTTTAGATTCTCATTCCAATGGGTTTACCCTCGACCAGATCCTCAGTGGCACTGATATTAAGATAAAACACATTGTCTTAAGCTGTACAAAACTTACTGAGCTCTGGGTTGAAGTTTTTAAGACACATTCCTGCCGAGTTTGTCCCTCACTGTGTTTTCTGAACTGTCTGGGCTTCCTGCGGGTCATGGCCAAAGCCAGGAATCCCAGCCGGCTCCTGGAGGAGGCCCTGGGACAGTGTGCGCCGTCACAGTTTCTCCATAGGAATGTTTAACATCCTTCTCGTCTTTGTTCTGATCTGTATAATGGGATATTTTTTACAAAAGTGGCAACGCAGCAGAAGTCCCTTGGCTCTGGGAGCAAGCACCGCCAGAACTGAGGCATAGGAACTGAAGCACTTTCTCAAAATCCTTAACATGGCTCTAGCGCTTTTGTAAAAATATCCACATGCTGCTCAAATCTTCTCAAACACGTACCTCTGTCGTAGCACCTTGGGCTGCGCTGGCGCATTATACAGATCGGATGAGACTTGTTTGGTATTTTTGGGTGCAGTAAGTCTGCTTCACTGCACAGAGTGCTGGTTCCTGAGACACCTGCAGACCTGGGTCTGTCCCCGCTTCTCTCTGTGATGGTGAATGCACAGCGGTGTTCAACGGGTCACTGCCAACGCTGTGGGTCCGTTCCTGCTGTGTTAAAACACACTTTGGAAAGACAGCCTGCAAAAGCCATAATTAGATGCAGAGATGGAACTGAAATGAGAACACTGCTGGGTTTAACTCTCTGTGGCCCAGGCGCTCCCACCTCTTTCAGTCCCCTCTTGTTTTGGACCAGTGCCTGGGGTGTCCCTGACACAGCTGCCCCTGGACACGGCTCCGCCTGCTCCCCGGGGACCTGGAGACAACCTGGCAATAGTTCTGGCCATAGTTTTACAGCTTATATTTATTTGTATCATCTCTTTTTGTCTAGGAATGTAAAGTCATCCTAAAATACGACGTGTAATAAAAGTCATTAAGATTTATTGCATCTATCAAAATGTGCCTGGTTTTCATTCTTAATTTGTAGGTAACAGCAGGGTTCAGAGTTCATGTTTTACAAAGCCTTATTTTTATTAAAAACCAAAACAAACGCGTCTGAGGGCAAACTAAATGATTATTAAGCGCTAAGCTGTAGGAGCAGCAGTGCCTGGCGCTGCGCTGCTGCAGAGTACTCGGCTCCTCAGAACGACGAGCACCGAGGGCCCCAGCCTGGGCTCCTGGCGGTGCCCGCAGCCGCAGGGCTGCTCCCCCGGGGATACCGGACCCGCTGAAGGCTCCGCCCGCGGCGGTGGGTCAAACGAGTCCCGACACCAGCGGCCTCCGCCTGGGCCGGGCCGGGCACAACCCGGGTCTCGAATGGCCGGGGAGCGGCGAGAGGCCACGGCGGGCCCGACATCCTCCTTCCGCTGTTCGCGGCAGAGGCTCGGCCGCGGGCTCCCCGCCCCTGGTTCGCCGGAGCCCGCCGCGCCGAGGCCCCAGCGGTGCCGCTTCTCCCGCGGGCCGTGAGCGGGAGCGCAGGTGGCGGCCGGGCCCGGCAGGCCGCGCGGCGCGCGCAGCGCCCGACGGGAGCTGTAGTCGCGGGCGGGGGCGGGGCCGTGGCGGGGGCGCCCGCCGGGACTACAACTCCCGGCAGCCCCTGCGGTTTGTTTTGCTTCAAACGGGGCCCAGGCCCGCCGCGCGCCTCACGCGGCCGGCTCCGCCCCTTCGGTCGCGGCGCGCGGGTCCTGCCGTGTCCTGCCGCGGCCACCGTCGCCGAGCCCCGCCCCTTCCCCCCCTGCTCCCGGCCCTTTGACCCCGTTGTTATGTCGGGCCCGAGCCGCCGCCGCCGCCTCCCGTAGCGCCCGGAGCCGCCCCCGCCTCGCGCCCTGCCCGCCCCGCCCCGCGCGCCCGCCACCCGCCCGCGCGCGCCCGCCCGCCCCGCCCCCGCCGCCGCCCGCCGCCCGCGCGCCTAACGGTCCGCGCCCGCCGCGCCGCCGCCCCGCGCGGGAGGAGGATGAAGGAGATGAAGCAGCGGAGGAAGAAGGAGCGCACGTGGGCCGAGGCCGCCCGCCTGGTGAGGGGGGGGGCATCGCCGCCGAGGGCCTGGGCCGGGCTCGGGGAGGGGGCGCGGGGGCTCTGCCGGGCCCCGAGGGGCCTCCCCCCGCCCGGGGGCTCCGCTCGTCGCCGGCTGCGGCCCCTCCTCGAGTAACGGGGCCGGCGGCGCCGTCCGGGGTGTGGGGGGGGCGGGCGCTGCGCCCCGGCCGCGCGAACCCGTGGCCGGGTCTGGCGGGGGGCGGTGTCGCCGGTGCCCCCGGTCCCGCGGCCGGGGGCTCCTCCCCGGTTGTTTTCCCTCCCGAGGCGGGTGGGAAGGAAAAGGGCCCGGGGCGCTGCGGGGCCGGTGCGAGGGGGCTCCCGGACGGGCCCTCCGGGGGTCCCCGCGGCCCTTCCCGCCGGGCCGGGCTCTCGGGGGTCCTGCAGCCAGAGCGGTTCGGTGTTGTTGCCCGGGCCGGGGCCGCGCTCGCTGAGCGGGCGGTTCCTTCTCTTCTCTTCAGATGACTTGAGGCTGAGCGGGAGGACCCGGCGGCTCCGGGCGCGGCCTGGCCCCCGCAGCGCTGCCGCTAAACTTTCTCTGTAATGCCCCAAACGGCGGGTTTCGTGCCCCCGCAGCGCCCACAGCACCGGCCGGGCGAGCGTTGTGTTTGGCGGCTGCTCCCGAGCTCGGGGTCCGCACTGCTGCGGTTTGGGCGTTGTTTGGTCACTTTTGGGTTTAGGAGGCGTCACCGCGGGTTTGTCTGAGTCTTTTTGTCTTTGGGAGTCTGTTTGTTGAAGGCTCCAGCTCCCAAACCCGCTCTGGCGGGGTGTGCGTGGGGCTGTTGGACATCGCTGGCGTTGGACTGTGCAAGGGGAGAAGGGCAGTTTCTCTTCGCAAAGTGTTTAAGTTATATCTGCCTTAGACCCTGTTTATAAACAAAAGAAGAAAAATAACTTCAGCATCTTTCAGGTAGCAAGAGTGAACTGGTCAGTAGTTTTATTTAGGGGGCCCTTTTGGGGACGTTTGGGCTCATTGCTCGCCATGGCCAGCTGGAAGGGGTTCGCTCCCATTGTCCCCTGCCTGGGAGCCGTTCTCTCCCGGTGACACGGCGACACAGATCTGTGCAGGTGCAGGAGTGCCCGCACACGGAGCCATGGACACAAGCGGATCTCTGCCGTTCCCTCCCTGGGGTGCTCGGCTGGTGAGGACGTGGGTGTACGCGCTGTGTAGCGTAGGGACATCCATAGAAGGGGATTTACAGGCTTTGAGGGTGTTTTGTTGCTTTGTTTTTTCTTGTGCTTGTGTTTATTTTGGTTTTGCTTGGCCAGGCTGTGCCTTGCAGCACACAAATATGCAGAGGAACACTCTGGGTCTGGTGCTGAGGATGTTCGGGATGGGTCCTGCTGCTCCTTCTGAGTGAGATTTGTTTGGCTGCCGGAGTGTTTTCTTACTGCTTGCCAGGAGGAAACCTAATCAGACAAGCATCCATCTTCCAGCAACTTGCATAATCTTTTGTGTGTAAATTATAGTATTTTAGATCCATGTGATTTTGCTTGCAAAGCTGGAGAAGGCCGTAAAGCAGGCACTGGAGAGCTTTGCTGCAGGAATCAGGCTCTGGTGCTTCACCGTGCATTCCTCTCTGGGTCCTGCTCTGTGGGCCAAGCATGTCCAGCAGTGACAGGGAGACTTCCCTGGTGGGTGACCTCAGGGCCAGAGGCCGTGCTGGGCACAAAGTCACCTCACTCAAATGTCCCGAGCTCTAACAGGTGAAAAAAAAAATCAGATTTATAGGCTGCCCAAAGCAGCACACGAGACTGTGACTCTAGAGCTGTCTCCTATTGCACCTCCTCACCCTCACGTGATGGGAAGGGATCTCCTCACAGTTCCTCTTGCCCGTCTTTGGGCCAGAGCCTCAGGCACGGTGGATCTGTGAGATGTCTGAGCCCCAGCAGCATCTTAGAGCCATTGATGAACCAGGAATAGAAGGATCTCATACCAGATTATCTACTTAGAGAGACCTACAGTTGTGTAGCTGCACTCCCAGCTCGCAGGACTGATTGTAAATCCACTAAAAGCAGTTCTTTATTTAACACTAGTCTTACACATGCTGCCTGTCAAAATGCTTTTAATTTTTCTTTCTGACATGCGCTATTGTGTTTTGTATTCCTCTCCATGTTTCTCAGAATCACAGGCTAAAGTGCTTTTCAGTGTTGCTGCTCCTACAGAGCTCATGCTACACACGTTCCATAAAATAAACCTTTAAATATTCCTGTGAACACTCAGAGCTGTAGGACTATTCAACAAGTGGTGTCAGAGCTAAATGTCTAGTAAATTAATTGGGGGAGCGATGCAAACTTCCCTGGTTAAGGACATAGGAACCCTTGACTATCAGTATTATAAAAAGTGGAGGAGAAACCGATCTTTCTGGGGTGGGGAGCAGCCGGAGGTGTTTGAGTTGTGGCTCCGGGGGGAGGTTGTGGGGGTGCAGGTGCTGTCGGGCTGGGAGACCAGAGCCGCAGACTGGGCCGTGCTGGGACCAGAGCTGCAGTGCTGGTGAAGCTGCAGATCTGCTCTCCCATCAAATGCTCTGCACACTTCATGTGGCTGTTGATTGGAGATTGTTCCCTGAGCATGGATTCTTTTATCTCTATGTAAATGCCTGCTGGTGTGCTGTTTTAGGCTGGGTACGTTGCTTCCTGTGTCTGCCACTCGAGAGAGGTTTTACAAGCTGTGAAGAATTTCCTTATTTTTGGGAACAGGCGTGTTCCGTTTGTGGCTCTGGCGCTGGGCTGGGGGCCGTGTGTCCCCGTGTCAGCTCCCTGGGGCTGTGTGTCCCCATGTCAGCTTTCTGCTCCCTTGGGGTGACGGGCACAAGGAACTCATGGAAATGTTGTAACCTCTGGAGGTTTTCTGATTAGGGAAGGAAAAAGTGTGATGGAGTGGTATTGACTCAGAGTTAAAATTATTTGCTCTCTCTGAATGTGGCTTATTACTCTTTGATCTTTTCTTTAAACTCTTTGTGTTTTCATTGTGTTTTATCTCAGATTACGTAGTTCTCAGATTTCTGCTCCCTACCAGGCTAGCACCACTGATGCTCGTGATCTTCAGGCACCTGAAAAATACATGTTGAGTGAATGTGATTTAAGACATTCCTTTTATCACAAAACGTAGTTGAAGCGCAGCACTACAGTGACATGAGCTGGGGTTTTCTTTACCTGTGGAGGTTGGGAGGTGGTTTGGAGATGCTAGTGGTGCCTTACACAGTGTTTTGTTGCCGATGTCCCGTTGATGAGCTCCCCAGGGCAGGTGGCAGCTCTGTGCTCCCGCACTGCCCTGACTCAGTTCTGATGTTCCCGGTACACACGGGGCATTTGGGCTCCGCCACCAGCTCCTCTGACAGTCAAACCGCAACACCGGCTGTCACCAGCTCCTCGGAGCCACGGTGAGAAACGAACCCGGGATCCTTCATCACCGCGGCCATTGCGCTGGGGGAATTCACACCAGAAAGTTCCCGGCTGGGCACCCACTGCCACTTTTCATGGCTGTGCCCATGTCCAGCCCCTGTGCCCGTCATCCTGGGGCCAGGTTGGGTTGGTGGGTTTGTGTTTGGGTCAGTGTCACCCACTGCAGCAATGGGCGACCGCAGGGAAATCTGCTCCCGAAGAAACGTCGGGGTTTGCAGCTGCAGCAGCTCATTTGTGGGCACTGTTTCCCGGTTACGTGGGTAATCTTCTCACCCACAGAAGTGCCCAGTCCTCTCTTTGAATCCTTCAGATCTTGCTCCTGGACATTTTGGAGCAGTAAGTTCCCCAGGCTTTAAAGAAAAATGTAGGAGCCTCTTTAGTTCTTCACCTACAAGTGGCAATTCTATCTTTATCCAGTATATGAAAGGATGAGTTGTTATTTATTGTATTGCCTTTTTAATATCTGATTTTACTCATTTTCTTTCAAAGGTGAGCAGTCCAAATCCTTTTAGTGTCCCTATCCGTATTTTTTTTCCACATCCTTTACCATTATTGTCCTTTTCTAAATTCTGTCCTTCTCTGACAAGAATTCTGACTCTCAGCCCTGATTCCCTTCTTGAGATGGAGCAAAGGTGAAATGAATGCAGTAATCCGAGGAAAGTATGCTATTGAATTATGTAGTTGTACAGGAATATTTTGATTTTCAGGAACAATCCTGGGTGCTCTGTAGCAGGTAGGAAGGTGCACGGCAGAGAGCAGGTTCTGCTCCGTTGCAGGTCTCTAACCCTGCGCTCTTTGGACGGTTGCGTGTGGCAGCAGCTCGTCCAGCATGTAGTGACGTCTGGGGTGAAGCTTCCACTGGTTTCACGCAACAGGGTCAAGGCCAAATTCTGCTGCTTTTTCTCTCCTTCATGCTGGTATTTCAGTTAATTAGGGACCAGATTAAGGTCAGCCTTTTGTGGTGCTCACCATGATCAAGTCTTGAGGGAGCCTGAAATTATTGGTGTGTGTCTTTTGCAGATGAATGAGGTTTTAAGAGGCATATTATTTGATCTGAACTGCGGTTTATGCAGTAGTTCTGTGAATATGGAAGCAAATTCTGGAATGATACGTGGTCTTTCTGTCTTTTCAGGTTCTGGAAAATTACTCTGATGCTCCTATGACACCAAAACAGATTCTGCAGGTCATAGAGGCTGAAGGACTGAAGGAAATGAGGTTAGTATTGATGATCTTGTCTCAAACGTAGTGGGGGGAGGCTGCACATGAAGGGTTGTGTTGCTTTGTGCATTTCTACCTCATCTCCAGCCCACTTTTCTTCTTCATTTTTTCCCTTCCCAGCACAGTAATGTCAGATGACAGTGTAGACATCCATATACAAGTTGTATTGTTTGGGTTTTTTTTCTTTGACAATAACTGGAAGCTGTTCCTGGAATTTTTTATAATGTCCAGAGTCCCTTTCATGCACCTATTATAAAATAAATGCCCATTGAAGATCAGAGCACTGCTTTGCATTGTACTCACCACTTGTGTGGTTCTCTCATAAGTAGCTCCCAGTACTTTCTGGTATTGTGACTCAGTTTGAGAACAGTTTTAAGTTTCGTCTTCTCTGATGCTTCATTTCTAGAGCAGACATTTTGTTGTAGGAGACTCAAGAAAAATTCTTTACTTTCTACTTCTACTGGCTTCTGCTCAGAGTTTTGAGCACCATGATAGCACAGCTCATGCTGTTGTGGCTTTTGACATTGTGCAGAGGAGATGCCCATCTAAACATGGAAAAGAACATGATACAGAGCTTGGGAAACTGCAGGAGTGGGAGACTTTTCCTTGGTTAAGTTCACGTGAAGTTCCATCTGTTTCTGTGACAGTAGTAGAAGAGAAATACAGTGTCTTGCAGATCAAAGAAAGTAGGTAACTGTGATAGTCCAAGTGCCTCAGTTAGTGGTAAAAAAAAAAAAAAAAAGGAAAATGTGACTCCCAGAGCCAGCAAAAGTAGGTGCCTTTTGGCTGCTGCACATTGAGGGACTTGGGGGCATCAGACATGTGGACTGTTCCCAGCCTGCTGCCCTCACCTTGGCTCTCTGGGCTCTCCATCAGGACCTTCACATATCTTTGTTTTAATCAATATTCTGTGCTTTCTGAGATCAGTCCTTGCCCTTAAGGAGGCAGTTGAGGATGCACGTGCCCGGGCTGTGCTCTGCTGGAGGGACCTGCAGGTCTCTTGTCACACACACAAATTATCTCGGTGCGCTACCAGGTTTGACAAGTGACCTCTCACAGTTTGTAACTGAAGACCAGACTTTGGAGCATGTATCAAATTAAATCCCACAAAGCTAAATCATTCTCTAAAGGCCGGTGTTTTCCCTCGGAATATCTGCTTTTCCTTCCCTGGTCATTAATTCTCTACTTTAAGAAAAAGCTGTTTTCTTCAGAGCATAATTGTTCACAGAATAAAGGTGGTGCTCCTGCCGAGCTCAATATGCCGCGGACTTTTTAAACTGCTTAGGTTTTTTTATTATTTCGTAGAAAACTGTTTATTTTGCCACCTAAGGAAGTGTCCCCTGTGGCTGGTTAGTGTGCTCAGAGCATTCTGTTCAACGTGGACGGGAAAACGCTGTTAATAAGACAGAGGCTGGAAATTTTTTTTGTGGTATCTAAAAGTGACACGGGGATTTTGTCTGTTACTGAGGCTTGTGAAGAAACAGCCAAAAAACAAACGCATTCAGGGTTGAAACAGAAATTGTTCTAAGTTTTCGATCTGAGAGTGATTTTCTTGGAAATATTTTGTCTCAGCCCAGCTTTCAGTTTCACTTTTAATAATAATGAAATCGATACTGCGTTAATGTCTCTTCCAGGTAACTTTCCACATGTACGTGTGTGATGTAATGGAAAACGCGAGATTACGTGGCACAGAAATTCCATCAGTGTGAGTGTAGGATGGTTCATTTAGCCAGGGAGTTATGCAGGACTTGACAAATTAGTGCATCAGACCTTTCATATCTAATTCTGCTGGTGCGCTTTTGTCTGTGACATGTCAGAGGAGACATTCCAGAAACACGTATGTGTACAATGCTGGTTTTGTTTACAAAATAGACCTGGGCTTTTTTGTAAAATCAATCCAACTCTGAAAGTTTCAAGCAGAGAAAGGGGGGAAACTGGTAAAAAAATTAGAGATGTCTAAAAATGGCTGAGAGTAACTTCAAAACTGGCACAGCATTTCCTGCTTTCTGCCACTGCTTTGCTGGGATGTGCCAAGGCCGATGTGCAGGTCACAAAGGAAAGCGGTGATGCCGTTCTGGCTGATGTGCCTGTCCCGTGAGGTTCACAAGCATCATCTCCGTTCTTCAATGGATCTTTAGGCTGTTTTCTCGGTGAGTCCATTCCTTAACCTGCCTTTTCTCCTCGCAGCGGCACGTCTCCGCTGGCCTGCCTCAACGCCATGCTGCACTCCAACTCCCGCGGCGGGGACGGGCTCTTCTACAAGCTGCCCGGGCGCATCAGCCTCTTCACGCTGAAGGTACCGGCAGGTTGAACTGGCACTGGGCACTGGGAGCTGCGTGTGCCGCACCTGAGCTTATGGGAAAAAGTGTCTGCAATTCATTGTTTCAGTAGAGATGGGGTCTTCCTGCTCTATTCAGTCGTATATGATAAATTCCTTTTTAAAACCCTTATTTCTTGAATTGCACAAGCAAGATAAATCCTTTTATTCCAGTACTTGGTGTCCAACTCGGGTGGCTGCTTATCCAACCAGTTCCCTTCACTCCTTTTCTGCAGCCACAGCCACCCAGAAAATTGAATTGATCCTAGAGCTTGTAGCTACAAGTAAAATCTTGATAGGAAAATGTATAGTCATTCTTCTGATGGTTTGTTTTGTGTTCCGCTGCATTCTGTGTATATTTAGCATCACCATTTTCCTCGGATCTTGAGGCGTCTCTAGAACATTTTTTATTTTTAGTTTATTGTCCCAGTAAACTTGCAATGTTGAAAATGCATCTGGTCTTAGGCTTTGCTTCTGCATTGTTTTGTACTGTTGGATTCCCTGATAAGTATCAGCTTGATAGACAACAGGTATCTCAGCTATTTCATTTGCATCTGTTTTCCTGCTATCAGAAAATTTTGTTAAATTGCCATATTTTGCTGAAAACAGATGGAATTGAAAGGGCTTTGAATTATACAAGTAGTAAATACATCTCCTAAGCTTACTGTCTCGGTAGTTGGCTACTCTGAGGTTGCCTGTTCTTTTGCAGTAAAAATGAGATATTCGTCTTTATTAGAAGCTGTTTGAGTGCAGAAAAGTGGGACAAATTATTAACTTGATGTATTTTGCGTATGTTTGAGTTACTCATCTAGGAGGTGCCTATGAAGTGCACTAATAGTTTAGATGACTTCTGTTCCACTATGAGCCCAAATATATTTAAAAATGTCTTTTCTGCATCAAGGATTAAAATAGGGAAGATGGAAAAAAGCTTAGAAAGTCTGTCCCCTGAAGTGCCTGTTCCCGTGGGTTCATGGCGCGGGGAGGGAGGGAGGGCTGTGCCACCCGCTCTGTTTGCTGTGCAGAAGGATGCGCTGCAGTGGTCTCGGAACCTGTCAGTGCCCGAAGGGGAGGAGCTGGAGGACATGGCAGACGCAGAAAGTTGTGAGTCCAATGAAGCGAGCACCGTGAGCGGCGATAACGATGGTGAGTGTCTGACGCTGTTCATCCTAAACTACGGGAGCTGCTGCGGTGTCTGACTGAGCACCCGTTTCTTGCAGTGTCTCTGGATGAAACCTCCTCCAACGCCTCGTGCTCGACCGAACCACAGAGCAAGGGACCCAGCGCTGGCAGGGAGAGCTGCAGAGCTGCCGCCCAGGTAGGAAAACGGGGCTGATGGGAAGGACAAAGCCTCTCGGGGGGAATTTTCATTACTGATAGTGGGGTGAGCGTGACAGCGACCAGCACAGCTGCCTAAGATGGGGCTGACTCCTTGGGATCATAGGCAGGAAGGGAATTTTGAATTCTCTGCTATTCCTGTGGAATTCTTGTATGTAATGACACCTGAAGAGTTACCTAGAACCTGGGTAGTTCTTTAACTGAGAAACATGCTGCTTAAAAGATTGTTTTACCCCTCCATAATGTCTCTGTTTCTTTGGTTTTGGTTCCTTTCTGGACCTCAGACAAGCAAACAAAAGAAGAAGCCTGGCGTGATGCTGCCCCGTGTTGTCCTCACCCCGCTGAAAGTCAACGGGGCGCACGTGGAGTCCGCCTCGGGTGAGCGTTGCGGCTGCTGTGGTGGGTTTGGAACAACTGCATCGGTGGCTTTTCACCAGCAGTCTCTAGTTATCTATAGCTTTGCCTGGGGACTTCTTCAGCACTTGGTGAGAACCGTGTGACTGTAGAGAGTTGTGTGTATGTTTATGTCCGTCAAAATAGCTGGTAACTGGGCAATACCCTGTAACAGTGGACCTGGTATTAGCAAATAATTCCTGTATGTTAAACCACTCTCTGAGTTGGGCTTCTGCTGTTCTTTGCATATATTTATGAAGTTATTTTGCTTTTAGGCTTCCCAGGGAGGCACGTGGATGGGGAGAGCAGCAGCACGTCCAGCAGCAGCAGCAGCTCCTTGGCGCTGTGCAAAGCCACCCTGCGCAGCAGGACAGAAATCAACAGGGATCCTCCGCAGCTGCTCAGGGGCATCCGGAAACCCGCGGCTGGTAGGTGCTTCTCATTAAAGTTGGAAGAGTAATTGGCCAGAAAAGCAGGCAACAGGGAAGCCTGTGTGTGTCTGAGAAAAGAACACTAGGGTTCCCTTCCTTGGGAAGGAGGTGATGACCTCGAGGCTCCCAAGCTGAACCTTCCCTCCTGAATGTTAGTGAGATAGTTGTTTAAAAGTTCGTCTACTCTGAAGAGCAGCATTGAGAATTGTACCTGAATGTGACAGAAGTGTGACCTCATATCAAAATTCCAGATGCATGTCTGTAAATTGGTGTGTTTGAGAGTCTCTCTCCATACTTGATGTGGATCTTGCTGCTTTTGCTGTCGTAGTTTGATGTGAAGTTCTTGCCTGTAATGCTGAAATACATTTATACAACAATATTTATTTTATTTGCCTGTCCTTAAACTACAGGGCAAATGAAACGAAACAGGGGTGAGGATATCGACTTCGAAACCCCTGGTTCCATTCTTGTCAACACAAACCTGCGGGCGCTGATCAACTCCAGAACGTTCAACGCGCTCCCGTCGCACTTCCAGCAGCAGCTGCTGTACCTCCTCCCCGAGGTGGACAGACAGGTACGGGGTCAGCGTGGGGTTTCCATTTGCCGTGTTGTCTCTCGGGACGGCTGCAGCGAGTGTTTCTGTTTGTCCCGGTAGGTTGGGGCTGATGGGCTGATGCGTCTCAGTGGCAGCGCTCTGAACAACGAGTTCTTCACCCACGCGGCGCAGAGCTGGAGGGAGCGGCTGGCTGATGGTGAGTGGGCTCCCTGTGCTGGGCAGCTGGAGAATAGGTGCTGATTTTATGGGATTGTTTTGTTTTTCTTTTACAGTCAATGAGTGGGAATTTAGTCCAGCTTTGCAGTGTATCTGGCTATGCTGGTTACAACTTTTCTCCTTTTTTTCTTTAAAATCAAAGATGTGTTTTCCTGTGGTGTCATGGGGCCTTCAGAATGAAGTGCTGGAGATGTAAAGTAGCACCAGACTTACCTTTCCTTAAATGGTGGCCTGTGTCTGGTGAAATGTTGGTTTTTTGGTTTTTTTGGTTTGGTTTTTTTTTTCAGTCTTGCTTGGGGCTGTGTGGCCATCAATTGCCCTTAAGGAGCTGGATGGCATGTGGATCCATAGCAGGGTGGAGAGCAGGATGACAACAGGAAATCTGTCCTTTGTGTGTATAGTTACTGTGCTGTTAAAACACAAAAGGCTGCGTTTGCAGAATCGGTTTTGTTTGGAACTGAATTTCAGTCTCTTGCTCCCATGTAGGTGAATTCACCCATGAGATGCAAGTTCGAATTCGGCAGGAGATGGAAAAGGAAAAGAGAGTGGAGCAATGGAAAGAGAAGTTCTTTGAGGACTACTACGGACAAAAGTGAGAAATTTTACCTCATCTGTCCTGTTCTATCAATGTTTATCCAGGTGGCAGTGTGTTTGCTGATACCTGAGGAGATGCAGCAGAAACAGGTTGTGGGTGGTTTGCTCAGAGTGTTGCTCCAGAGAAATCCTGGGTGGAACTGCCCAGCTCACAGCAGAATTCTGTATCTATTTTGTTTCCAAGACAAGTTAATGTTACTCATTTTCCATCATAAATCTTTACATTTTCTTATTTTGCCCTATAGGTTGGGCTTGACCCAAAAAGAATCCCAGGAGCAGAATTCGGTGCAAGAAGATGCTGAGAACAGGACAGGCCCGGCTGGTAAAGGAGAAGCGCGGGTGCCACGCGCTCCGGCCACGCGGCAGAGGGATGGGCGCTTCAAGAAACGCTCCCGTGCCGACCTGCGCTGCAGAGCCCGGAGGAGCCTCTACAAACCGCGTGAACCCGAACAAACGGAGGCTTCCAAAGAGACGGCTGATGTGGGACCAGACTCCGCGCTCCACAAAGAGACACAGCCTGAAGTAGAGCTGAAGAAAGATGATCTGATGAGCCCTTCGGCTGCTGGACTGAAGCTAGAGAGCTCAGAATCACACCTCTCTCCGGAGACTTCCACGTTACACAGTAAATCGGAAGATGTGTCGTTGGCAGCCACAAACAGGATTCCCGGGTTGCCCCAGGAGAACTCGGTGCGGGAGCCCAAGGAGCAGAAGAGGAGATGCTTTGAGGAGGCTGCCTCTGCATCCTTCCCCGAAAAGAAGCCCCGGCTTGAAGATCGTCAGTCCTTTCGTAACACAATTGAAAGTGTTCACCCAGAAAAGCCACAGCCTACTAAAGAGGAGCCAAAAGTCCCACCCATCCGGGTAGGAAAGAGAATTGGAGCTGCTTGCTGTCTCAGGGCTGTCGTGCTCAGTAGCATCAAAACATTACAGTGTCAAGTGTTGTCGTGTTCAGAGCAGAAGTGGGAGGGTTCCATTGGCAGAGCTGGTACCAGCGTTCACTGTCTTAGGCAGAGAACGGAAAATCATTCCAAGGTCTTTGCACAAGAGCACAGAGTAACCTTGACCTTACCCTGTGAGTTTGCGTCATTTCTGTGGATATAGGAATCACCTTTTCTGAAACTAGCCGGCTTGTTGCAAAAGAGACCTTCGAGTCATATGCTTTATCCTGTGTACTGTCTCAGTTCCTGTCCTTTTGGGCAGAGTCTTAGTTATTCCTTCTGATTTTTCCCGTTTGGCTGGAGGTGTCCATCCTGGTAGCTTCAGGGTAGTCATGGAGACCATTTTGGTTTCTGAAGATCTGAATGCACATCACTTACTTTATATTTCTCTGTGGGCTCTGGAAAATTATACTAATATTAACTAAGCTTTACATATCGCATGACAGAGCACATAAGCAGAGGTTATGGGGAGCATGCTGCTTCTCTGCCAAAATGAGTTTCTAAGTTGGAATTTTAATTTTTTCTTGAATTCTTGTGATGAGCAGGTGCTGATAAAATGCATTTCACTGTCTGAAAATGCTCAAGTGTCAGAACTAACTGCTTTTCCCTTTCTTTCAGATTCAACTTTCACGTATTAAACCACCCTGGGTGGTTAAAGGTCAGCCCGCTTACCAGATTTGCCCCCGGATCATCCCCAGCGCGGAGCCCTCCGGCCGCGGCCGCGCCGGGCCCCGCACCCTCGCAGACATCAAGGCCCGCGCGCTGCAGGCCCGAGCCCAGCGCGGAGCCGCTGCCATCGGAGGCGGGGGCGGCCCCGGCGGGGGGAGAAGCGCCGACGAGGGAGGTGGAGGAGACCCCGGCAGCCGCGCAGAGCGCCGGAGATCCCGCAGAACTCGCGGAAAGCGCTCGGCAGATCTACAACGAGCACAATTACTGTCGTCTCTCTGTCTGAACGGGGGGGAGGCTGATGCTGAGGTGGCTGCGCCAGAGGCTGCTGCGAATTCCTTTCTGTCTTCAAGACAAGGCCCCTTGTCCTCAAAGCTGGAGGGAAGGGGTGACCTGGGACACGCCGCAGGCACCGGCTTGGGGGAGGCTCGACCTGGTGATGGGTCACCCCAAAGGCAGCTCCGTGGTGCTTTGGTTGGGTCATCCTTGGACAGTGCAACCTGCCAGAGGCAGGAGAGCCCCGAGCAGCTCCTTGCTGACCCAAGGACCGAAACTCCGGCTTGTGTCGCATCACAGGAAGGGCAAAGTGTGAAGCTGAAGCGCGTGTTTCCCCCAGTAAACGGCCTGTCGAGTTCCCAGGGAGCTGGGATTGCTCCTGCGGGAGACGTGCTTCTGTCAGGACTCAGAGATGTTGGTGCTCCTGCTGTGCAGTTGGATTATCCTTCTGACATAAAGGAAAATTCCTCCAGTCGTCCTGCTCTTCTGCCAGAAACATCATCGGGTGGTGAAGAATGCTGTGAGCCAAAAATGGTGGCTAGATTTAGGTTCAATGGCTCTGGAACATTTGTGGAAAAACGTGTTGCTGATGGTGGTAACTCCAAAGTAGCAGCTGCGGGAGCAGAGGACATGGCTCCTGCACTGGGCGGCTCCTCACGCCCGCGGGCAGAGAGAGACCGTGATGGCGAACTGAGCGATGAAGAACAGAACACAGAGTCTGTGGTGAAACCCTCTCTACAGGATGACTTCATTGCTCAGAACAGGATAGATACCTCTGAAAAAGTTGTGCAGCTGAGGGAAAGGTGTCCCAGAACAGAGCCAGAAAACACACAGCAGCCTCTGAGAGAGACTCAGGAGTTCAAGACGAGCGGAGATGATGATGTACAGAGTACGCACGGTGAAACAACAGATACTGCATCAGATTTTGAAGGTGACGTAGCTGATGAGAACGCAGAGATGGATCTGTGTTTCAGGAGTGTCACCTGCATGGAGGCGGTGGGGACAGACCCCTCTCCCAGCAGCACTGGGGGAGGTGACAGGGTCAGATCGCAGCCGGTGGTGGCAGCAGAGGGTCTGGCCCGGGGTGTGGACGTCCCTGCGGTGCTGAGCTCCGCAGCTCCTGCCCCGTCACCCCAGGAGTGCTCTGCCCGGCGCGTGTCCGCCACGGAAGCCACCAGCCCGCTGGTGACGCAACTGCTCAAGGGAACCCTCCCACTGAGAGAAGTTCTCCCTGTCTCCCACACCAACATCAGGCTGGAGGCGACACAGCCCCTGCGGGACACATGCTCAGAAAGCCGCTCCCTGCAAATGGAAAGAGGCGGCAGTGGCTATTTTGGCAAAGAATCTTCTCTAGATGTAGGAATAAAGTTGAGTGCCCTGAGCAGGCGCGATGACTTCCACGCAGTGAGATCCTCTGCAGATCCCCAGGACAAGAAGCGCGGAGCAGGAGCAGAGAATGTAGAGGATCCGTCCCTTCCAGAAAAACATTCCAAAGTTGGCTCGACTTTAAGCTTCCCTGACCAAGTGGCCAATGTGGCAAGTGCCTCTCAGGAGCCTGAAGATACGGGCCCTCAGGAAAGAACATTTTCTTCCTGTAGCTTGGAGGAGCAAAAGGAGTTGCCCAAGGTCCATCGGGTGCCACAGCACAACCCATTGACAAGTGTCATCACAAGTACAAGTCCGGAGAAGCCGAAAGCCTCTGCAGAGCCTCGGTTTTTATCTCCAGCTGTAACTTCTCTTGGTCCAAAGCAGACAGGAGGTACATCAGTCAATAAAACCAATGTTGGAGCTCAAGGCAAGAAGCTCTTTGGTTCTGGTTTCCCCTGCGGTGCTGGTGCGAGGCCGCAGCAGCCCAGGGCTCCGGATCACGGTTCAGCTGTGGGAACCTCGTCCCCCAGCAAACAGGTTCCTCTAGCCAAGAGCTGCGCGCCGGGGGAAGGAGCCCCCGCCGCCAGGGGAGGGGGTGCTCCCAGGCAGCACCCCGGCACCCCAGGAGGGGTCAGAGACGAGAACGTGTTGGCGTGTGGCAGCCCCGCGAAGAGCAACGCGGAGAACAGGAACGATGCACAAACCCCCGCGGAGCCGAGCGAGCACCCGCAGAGTGTCCCACTGGGTGTGGACTTGCCGTTTTTAAAGTTGTCAAGGGAAGCGGGAAAAGGACACAATCACCCTTTGGAGCCTTCGTCCATCCCCTCTCAGCTCAATATCAAGCAAGCATTTTATGGGAAGCTTTCTAAGCTGCAGCTGAATTCCACCAGCTTTAATTATTCATCCAACACTCCGGCTTTTCCCAGAAGCCTTGCTGGGAGCGTGATGCAGCTGACCCACAAAGCGAACTTTGCTGCGAACCACAGCACGGCCCTTTCCGTGCAGATGTTTGCTGACAGCGGCAGCGTTGACGAGATCTCGTTCAAGTGCTCATGCAGCCTTAAAGCCATGATCATGTGTAAGGGCTGCGGGGCCTTTTGTCACGACGACTGTATAGGACCCTCTAAGCTTTGTGTATTGTGCCTTGTGGTGAGATAATAAATTATGGCCATGGGACAGGTTGTATATTCAGTATGTGTATCTTGACAACAACTGATCCTAAAGCCTGTACACAAAATACTATTCTGTTTATAGTAGAAATGCCGTTACACTTTGGTTTGGTGAGGAAAGCTGACTCACCTTCCCACTACAATCAACAGCGCAAACCCTCCAAGATGGAGCGACCCTCCTGTTTGTGCTGCCCTGGAAACACCAACTGTTCCGCTGCACAAGCCGAGACCTGAGCGAGAGCCTGTTTGCTGTGGCGACCCATGGACCCTCTGCCAGGGAATCTTTCCATCCACAGGAATGCGAACAGGGTGTTTTCCATTTCAGGGCTGTGCTGGTGAGGCCCTACAGTCTTCCACTCTCCCCTTTGCCATCTCCATCCTCGGCCGCTGTGCAGGAGGTGCAAGTGGGATCTGCTCTGCAGGGACGGTTCTGCTTGAGGTTGGATGCTGCGGGACGCACAGTGCACTGCGGGCGGCTGTCCAGCCCTATAGAATGACCGTATATTGGGTGGAGCCAACGTGCAGGATGCCAGAAGAGATAAAAGAAAAAAAGTGGCAGGTGGCAAGCGAGTGGCTTCTGCTGGTCTGTAGGATGGCGTGTGGTCCGGGAACTCTGCCTGGCTGAGCTCTGGGACCGTGAGTCCCTCTTTGGGCTGACTCACCACAGACTGGTGTGAAACTGGTTTGAGCAGAGGTTCGTGGTGCCGGTTGATGTGTCCAGTGCTCTGTGTCGCAGCCCTGCAGTGAGGACCTGGATGTGACACCATCTGCCCATGTGTGTCTCTGTGACCATTGCCCAACAGTTAAAACAGTGTTTTCTCCTTTTTTTTATATTTTCATTCATGGATGTATAAAGTGAATTATTTGGCTCCTGTAAGTATCCTCTATGCATCTGTTTGATCATGTATTTATATGTTGTACACAGTACTGGCCAACTTTGTAAATGGTTGTAATGTACATAGAACATAAAGGGTTCTTTTTTTTTTCCTTGGATTTCCAGGCTCTCCAGCAGTATTGCATTAAAGTGGTGTTAGTTATTAACCTGCAGCTGCAGCCGGAGCTGCTCTGTTCTCTCCTGCCTGACGAAGGCTCCATGTGCAATGGTGTCTTGGTTCCCACCGCCCTGCGGGGACGGACTGTGAGGGGCAGATGCTGTGGGGTTCACAGAGTTGGGTTTAAGTCCCTCTTTGCAGGGTCAGGTTTAGGTCCCTGCTCCCTCCCTGAAGCCGTTGCCGCTGCCACCAATGTCCATTGCAGCCAGAGCTGTGGTGTCCAGTGCTGAATGTCCTTGTGCATCTGCAGGTTGAGGCCAAACACTGACTCTGCTCTGGAGCAATTGCTCACCAAGAAGGAATTGCTTCAGCGAGGGGACAAGTCAGCTGTTTTATTTAAGGCAGTAGCAAGAATTGTAGGGGGTTTATTATCTGTATTTTTTTCTTCTCTCTTTTCTAGCTCTATCCTACCTCCCTTGACCATGCACTTTTTTTTAACCATACCTGTCCCTATTTGTGATTCAAGCCTGAGGGATGCAGCAAGTTTAGTCTCTGAAATAGTTTATCCTTGATGGGTCCACCAGCTTCATATTGCGGGAAGGAGAGAGACTGATGTGTCTGGGGCAGCCGCGGTGCCAGCACGGTGAGATCGTGGGATCCTGTGAACCGAAGCGGGAGCAGAGCCGGGGCTGGAGCTGCATCCTCGGGGCTGTGGGCAGAGCCTGGGGGGCTGCTCGGGTGCATCCCTTGTGCTATTGAAAAAATAAACGCGCTGCAAAACCCCCATTTGTGGCTTCAATCCTCTTTCTGAAGTAATCCTCTGCTCTCTAAGGCAGCATTGCTTTTCCTTTCCTCTTTTTTAACTGGGAGCATTCCAGAGCTCTGCTCCAGTTATTAAAATGGGGCAGGGGCTGTGTTGCTCACTTGGCTTCGTTAAATGGGGTTTTAAACCCTCAGGGGTACTTGAGGTCAGTGCACATGTCGCAGAGCCCCCGGGTGCCCCGAGGGCTGTGGGACCCCCGTGGTGATGGAGACAGACCGGCCCGGTGCCACCAGGCAGGTCCTGCTGCTGCTGGGACGTGGCTTTATGTGACAGTCTGACCTAGTTGTTGGGAAAATGGATCTAAAAATGTTTTGCAAGGAGCAGAACAATGTGATACTGATTATACTGTTGTGAACTGGCTTTACTGCTGCATCCTTTCTCTCTCTTATGGGTGGTAAGAAAGGAATAACATTAATTACGTTACTCCTTGGGTTCTGGTCTCGTCATGTGGATCTTCGCAGACAGCTGGGATCTCCCGGCCCAGGCAGTGGGGCTGGGGCTGCTCGGACCCCTCCGGTGATGCGAAGTTTTGCTTGCTCACGTTCTGTTGTGCTGCAGAGCAGCGGGGATGGGGCTGATCTCCCGTCCTCCCAGTTCCTCGTGTCGCTGGTGGGGTTGGGGCTGCAGACCGGCTGTTTGATGCCCCTGCTCTGGAGATGCAAAGGGGCTGAGCTGAGCTGAGCATCGCGGTGTGGGGCAGAGGAACCTCTGTCCCAAGCATGGGAGGTTTGTGGCTTAAACTCCGCACGCACACATAACCTAAATATGCTAAAAATAAATAATGCAGAAAATGAGTTGCTACTTAGGTAAGTAGTAAAACTGCTAAATAACTGATACCAAGTTTTCTATTTTATTGTTGTGGTGGGTGCTGATGTCAGGATGAGTTACCTGCAGAACATGGGAAGTTTCAGGAGTAAACCCCTGTTAATGCCACAATTTCACACAGAGCAAATAATTATTATTTTTTTTCTCTGTGCTATTTCTCTGATAAATAACATATCGTCTCTCACAGGCCAGCCACTGTTTGGGTCCTGCTCCGCAGTGGAGCTGGTTGTGGCCAGAGGGGACGTCCCCAGTGGGCCAAGACCCCCGTGGCCACGGCGGGGCCGTCCGGGGGCGGCTGTGGGTGATCAAACCAGGTCACGGGCACACGGGGAAGCTCAACCTGCGTGTCCTGCAAACACTCACGGCAGCTCCACGCACACACAGGTGTTCATTAATTAGTGTGGCGGGTCCGATGGAGACGAGCTGTCCCGGGTGAAGGTTTTACATTCACAAACGTTCAGCTGGGGCGTTTGGGCATCGCAGGCACCGGGTGCCATCGACTGGTGGCGTTTCCACCCAAGCTGCAAACCCACTGGGTTTCTGTCCTGGCTCCTCACTGTCCACCAGCCTCAGAGGCAAGGCAGGAGATTTTATCTACACAGCGCTTTGAGATAAATGTTTTATGGATGCAAAGATTTATTATACTTAGTGAATAAAGCTGATAATGAAAAATCAGTATTTTCCATGAGGGAGAGGGACAACTTTCCACAAACTTCAATGAAAACTCCATGGGTTTTTTTCCACAAAAAACAGACACTTCACAAAATTAATTTTGTCAAAATATAAGTTAAGCATAAAATTTGTGACTAGCCCCACCGTGAGTGCTGACACTGCTCTCTGCGGTACCGCGGCTGTCTGTTCAGGAATGGAAAGCACAGCTTATGTTGAAATTATTGAAAGATTTTTTTTTTCTTCCTGTAACACCGGAATTTGGATCCTGCTTGGGTGCCCGATGGCACGTGGGGGCGAACGGGGTGAAGGGCGAGGGCAGCGGGCGGTGCCAGCAGCACCCGGGGGCTTGGCGGCGGAGGAGAAAGCCCTTCTTGTTATACAGTGTTTATTAAGTAGATTCAGTCTTATATATGATATACAGATTCAAAAGAAAAAAAGAAAAAGGATTCCACATACTTATGAAATCAGTGCATTTAGCAGGTAATACCATGGAGATAACAGCTCGATTAACAGCTCATTGGTCTTTGTTAAGTGAGGGAACAGGGAGTTGGCCTGTGCTAATCATTCCACAAACAGAACAGAATTAAGTTGCATCACATATATAATAGACACACATTCTAAGAATTAAAATATTAAGCCACATTTACTGGAAAAATCCACAGTATATAACACAAATAACTCTTATCAAGCTCGTTGAGGAGGAAGTGCTCATCTGCTTAAGAGCCACATTAAGTTGCATAGGTGCCTATCTGCAAAAATATCATTTTCAAATGAATCGATTAAGCAATAAAGTGTCACCTTAAAAGCTGGATTAAGTGCTATACGCTTTCTATGGGAGCCCTCGGAAAGCACCAACTTTCCAAAGAGCTTCACTGGGAGCCCCAAGCTCCCACCCGCCTGTCGGGACCAGCTGGGGCTGCTGCACCGGGGGGTCAAACGTGTTTCCAATTAAGCTGATGAGCATTTCCCGTGTCCTCGCGAGCCCTTGGCTGAGCCCCTCGTGCCGCTGGAACCCGCACCAGGAGGACGATGCTCCGAGTGGCTCTGCCTCAATTCTGGCAGCTCCGCATCATCTTGACCGGAGCTGCGGCCAATCCCAACATCGACTACCGGGGAAGAAGAAAAAAAAAAATCCAATAGCTTGTGCAAAACCCCAAATTGCTGCAAGGGTGTTTGTGTAGCGGGGTGTCCCTGGGGCAGGTGCGTGTGTGGGGCTGGGGCTGTGGCTCGTTAAGCAGACGAACGGGTGAGGTGCAGCTTCCTCGTCAATGCGGGTTCTTGCAGAGCACACGGGGGGCCGGGAGTTCTGTACATGTAAACAGTACACTTCACTGAGTCCAAAATCAGGAGCAAAAATACAAAGGTTCACATTGGTCTTAGGTAGGTACAGGCGAAGAACTGAGCTGTACAGCTCCGAAACAACCAAACAAAAGTTTCTAAAGCACCACTAAATTATATAAAAATCAGACTATGGACGGATTGTAGTTGGTATTCTGGTGAAATACTATGCTACCTTGTAAAAAGTCTTACAAAAAATTACAAATCAAAAGTATATTAACCCTCTGAGTTCAAAGCAGCATTTTTTTCATGAACTGGTACTAAATCCAAGGGGCACTCGTGGAGGGACGTGGCCCTTCGGATGGGGAGGTACAAGTTATGTCTGCTTGCAATCCCAGGAACGCTCTCCCATGTAGAGACACCGTCACGGGAACCACACATCCAGGGCAGGATGGTTGTTTAAAATAAAATAAATTAAATTTTTAAAAAAAATTATATTTTCTTGACCAGTGATTAGCTTTTCTCCAAAAAAAACCAGAGACATCCAGACCATCTGCTAACCCAACATTCTCCTTCCACCTCAGAGTATCTGGAGAGCTGGCGTGTTCTGCTCCTGCCCATTCCTTGTTGAGACCCCGGACCAGCGATTCCTGCCCCTCCTGCCCGGTGAGCGCGGGGATACGGCTGCCGAACGGTCCTGGAGGAGCTGCAGCCCAGCACGGACCTGTGAACAGCACTGAGATGTGTGGAGCTTGGGCCAAAGAAACTACAAACCTGTGACTCACCAAAAAAAAAAAAAAAAAAAAAAAGAAAAAAAAAAAGATCCCTGACAGAAATTTGTAGTCAATCCCGTTTGTTTCATGACCTGTCACAGCTGCGGCTGTCACCGGGGCGCTGGCAGCTCAGTCTGTACCGTTCGGCTGCTCTCCCTGTGCCCCACGAGCGGCCGCAGGTGAACGACGCGCAAGAGCCACAAACTCCAGAACACGCTGAGACGAGTTCCAAGGTGATCTGGCAACGATGGCTGAAACTTGGGTAAATAAAACTTGAAACAAAGAGTAGCTGATGGCGATGTGTCCGCGAGCCCCTGGGGAACCTCTTTCTGCAGGAACGTTCTGGTGCTCGGCCGCGGGACAGCAGGGGGGTCCCGGGACAGCGATTGTCTCTGCCTCTCCTGCCTGAACCGGGAGACTCTCACAAACGGCTGTGGTTATGTATTTTGTCAAAGGTTTCTTACTTCATGGTATTCACACAAAAATAAATATTTACATAAATTCCACAGATGGGAGGACGTGGTGGATGCACCAGGCGGGCTGGGAAGTGCTGAGCCCTGGCTGGGGGGTCCCGGCTGCCCCAGCTCCAGCATTGGCTCAGCTCGGAGGAGCCACCAGCTCATCTCTGCACGGACACCTCAACTGCGCCCAGCGGCCGGGGCTCCGGAGCCTTTGATCCAACACTAAGGGAAGGTGACAGTTTGGGGACAACAGTCAATGCAACGGTGAAGCCCTTGTGCTGCCGGGCGAGCCCGTCCTCGGGAGCCGGTGGCTTTTTCTGTGCTGAGACTAAGAGCAGGGCAGACGTTCTGCTTCTCTTCCAGTGTGTGGGGTATAATTGGCTATAAAAGCTCCTGAGCGACCTGCTGGGACCAGCTGCTGCCACCGAGCTCGAGCCCACATCAGACCTGACAGACCTGCAGTCCTGTCTGTGGGCTCTGAGGGGATGAAAAAGGAAAAAGCTGGGTCCAAAGAGAGAAATTATCTACCTTTTGGGGGTTACACTCTGGAATCTCTCTCTTGTGGTGAGGATGCCTGCCTGGGCAGGGGGCTGCGGGGACTCCACGGCTCTGCAGTATGTTGCAGTGCTGGGCTCAGCTCATCGCTGGGCTGGGCTGAGCGCTAGGCGGGCTTAGCACCCCAGTGCAGCCCCTGGGTTAGCAGCACGGTGTAGGTATTGCACTGAGCAAAACGAAGTGCATCGTTGCGGTGGGGGTGGTCATGGGGCATGATGGACATCGGGCTATGGTTTGGGAACTGTGGGCTTGTTCCAGGACTGTGAGCAGGGAGGGGGGAGGATCCCGCGCCCCAGAGAGGATTTTGTCAGTTCTGCTGCTGAACGTCGCCCGTCTCCGTCTCCCACAGAGGAGCCAGCGGATTTTTGGGCAGAGACCCGGCTGGAGCCTCACCCGTGCAGTTCCATGAAGGTTTATTCTCCTGCTGCCCCTGGGGTGGTTCCCAGAGTGGGGGCGCGGGCCCCGCAGCAGGATGCTGGCAGATCTGCGGCACCGGCCAGGTCGGGTCCAGCCTCCACGGCGCGATCCACGCGGCTGCAACACTCACCGTCCTCCAGCTCGGCCAGGCCTGGAAGAGCCCACGATGGAGTGTGAGGTAGAGTACGGACAGTGACCGCCAGACAGTGTTTCTCAGGAATTTCCTTCCTTCTCTCATCTGCAATGACTTAAATGAGCGCGAGACGTCCTTCTGGCCGGAGGTGTGCTGAGCTTGCCGAGTCTCTGCGGGAGGTTTAGACCCCACTGCTGCTACGGGACTGCTTAGAAGCGACTCTAAGCAGGATGCTGCTTGTTCTGCTGCCCGGCTGCCACCGGCACTGCCTGGAGGCCGAGCGCTGGATGGCAAGACAAGGGCTCCCCAGAGAAACAGGCAGAGCTGCCTGGAAATTAGTAGTGTCGTGATATGGAATGTGTTATTTCACAGGAATAAATTCCTTCTGATCAGACAGACAAAAAACTGGCAATCTGTACAAACTCAAAAGAATCCATTTTCAGAAAAATAAATTACTAAGGGGAAAGGAGGGTCCATTTCTCAATAAATATGTGATTCCGCTCACCTAAGACTTGGAAATTATCTGGGGACGGGAATCTAACATTTGGGTCCACAAAGGTTATTCTAAATACATCTGCAGCCCCAAACCTCCCCAGGCTCCCTTCTGCCCTTCAAAGTCCCGCATCCTTCCAAGCTGCAGGTTTGTCTTCCGCTCGGCTGGACGCACAGGTGTTGGTTCAAAAACGTGTCCTTGTGCCTGAAGTCCCAGGTGCTTGGAGTGTAAAAGAAAACAGGTCTTTTGAATTCCACCTTCTAAAACTACATGTACCCGCCGCTTCACGGGAGGACACTGCTGGTCCTGAGCAGGACACCACGGGGAGCCTCTTTCTAGCAGGTAGAAATTGCCTTCTCGACAGAGGAGCAACGCAGACACAGGGAGTCAGTTCTGCTGTAAAATGAGGTTTTCCAGTTCGTCTGCGGATCGCAGCAGAAACGCCGCCGACTCTCGGTAGCCGGCGATGAGCTGCCGCACGGCGCTGATCTCTGTGGGGCTGAGCTGGGCAGCCTGCATTCCCCGGTTGGTGCTGTTGGAGGGGGCCGTGCTGGACGCCCCACCTTTCATGCTGAGATCGGTCGGACCTGCCAAGGAAAAGAGAGAGGGAAGCTCAGATGGAGCAGCATCGTCCTGCCCCGGGGAGACCTCAGGCGAGAGCTGCTGCTTCTGGAGCTCCAGACGGTCCCTGCAAAGTACAGGGACTTGGACCCAACACGAGGAGCCCCAGCACCCACAGCAGCCAGGTCACCGCCCCGCAACACCCACAAGGAAAGAGATTTCAGAGTCAATGACAAAACAAAAATCCCATCCCGCAGCCTGTCCCATCTGCTCTGCGAAGGGACGGTCTGTGGCCGCACTCTGCCAGGAGCTAAACCCGTGCCGGAGAGTACCTGCCCATCAAAATCACCTGCCAGGTTCTGGTTTTCCCTCTATGTATGGTAACATCCCACCCGGCGCATTTCCCTGCGTTACTGCTGGGTCACTATGTGGTGTTGGTGCCAGCATAGGCGCCGCGGGGCCGGACTGTGGGGTGGGGAGGGTACGTGCCCATCCCACGCTGTCACACGCTGCCCCGGCCACAACGCGGGGCTGTGCTCAGCTTAGGCTGAACATTTCAGGGGAGGCTAAATGGTCCTACTGGGCATGTTTCTGTGGTTTAGTCTGTAAACGAAATGAAGTCCTGCAAAATTGATGATCTGCCTCACAGGCCAGGATATTTTTTTCTCCTAAGTCAGTCTCTGCTCCACCTCTATCGCATGTGATTTTTGGCAACATATGTCTGTCCTCTGCAGCACACAACACACGGCTGCTCCAGCTCACAACCCCCTCCGTTTCGCTACAGATCTTAAACCTGCAAAAAATCACAAAATGATGGATTTCTCCAGGAGCCAGGGACACCGTCAGCAGCTGCTCCAGCTGTCTGCACGCACACACAACCACGCACACGCGCGTGCAGCCTGGTTTGGGTGGCTGGGGGTTTGGCAGGAAAACTGGTGCTGGGTCCGTGGGACATGCACAAGATGGAGCAGGGACCGGGTGCTGCAGCGGTTTGCAAACTAGGAGAGTTCAGCAGCCCTGAGCCCAGGTCCTGTGCAGCGGGAGGAGCATCGCCCGGGGCGGGAGGGAAAGCTCCAGGGACAGCAAGGCTGGAGCAGAGAATGCTGCCCGAGCGGCACTAGAGACTCCCACAGCAGAGAAGGGGAGGAGGAGGTTCTCATGCGAAAGCAATTTCGCTGGGCAGAAAACGCAGCAGCAAGCGGAGCCTGTTCCCCACCTCACCCAGGGGGAAGGAGCTGGGATGCGGGCGTGAGCAGGAATCGCCTCAGGTGGGGGATGGAGGAACAAGAGCCTCTGGGCAGCAAACCCCGGCAGGCTCTGTGCTCAGGGGCAGGAGAAGGTGCAGCTACTTGCAGCTCCCACCTCTAAAGGACTGGGAAAGAGCTTGGACAAAGGGGAAAAAAATAATTGCAAAGCAGAGGTTTAAAAATCCATTAGAAAGAAGCAAGGTGCTGCTGGGTGCGACACCCAGGGCCCTCTGCTCCTCCTGGGGCTGCTCCAAGGTGTTTCTGCCCAGTCACTGTCTCACACACACCAAGGAGCCAACGAGAGGAGGGTGTGGGGCAGCGCGGAGCCAGGGGCCAGGGCTGTGCTGGGGGAACCATTGCGGCCTCGCCGTGGCCATGAGGATTAGGTCTCAGCAGCTGGAGGCCGGGGCGGGATCTTTATTCAGGGTTAAGAAGCATTAGGAAGGGATGATAAGAGTTAATCCCAGACAGGCATCTCTCAGGGCCCCGGAAATCACATCCTCCCAAATCCGCCCTCATTGGGGTGGGCAGAGGCTGGGCAGGAGCCCCCAGAGCCCTGGGCAAGTGAAGGCAGCCCAGGGTTTGCCAGGAGGGCAAAGCCAGACGGCTGCTGCGCAAGGGGACACCCTCTGCCCCATCCCAGGGGCCTCCAGTCCTTCGGCTGCACCCCCGGCACTGCTGCAGAGCCCCAAACCGCCCCAGCCCCGTCCCTGTTCCCGAGGGCAGCTGGTGCCTTCAGGAGAAGGAACGGCTCATACCAGCAACGAGATCCATGCAGTGATAGGCACCTGCTCCTGTTAATAATTAATAGGTGGTACAGATTCTCCTTTTTTTTGTGACACTCCTTCCCTCCACCAGTGCCACCTGGACCGTCCTTCCCAGTTCAGTTCAACAATTAACCACCAGCTGATGAGGCAAACCGAGCAGCCGAGCAGCTGGGCAGAGGCCTCGGGTGGCAGGAGGAGAAAGGGGCTTTGGGAGCAGCTCAGCCGGCGGTGTGGGACGTGGGAGCGCCCCGTGCCCCCCGGTGCAGTGTGGCCACGTACCATTACTGTGGTTGCCCGTCTGCAGGGAGGCGGGGGGCTGCAGGCTGCCCCCCAGGGACCCGTAGCCACGGTAGCTGTAGTTGAGGCTTCCGTTGATGTAGACCGGGTCTTGGGAGTAAGACGAAGCTGGCAGTGAGTAGGAGGAGTGGGTGATGGCTGTAGAGTCTCTGGAGTGTTGTTTGTCCAGAGCGATTGGTTCGTCCTGCGTGAGGGAAACACCGATTTACTCCAGCGAGGAGCCTAGCTGTCCTCCGCAGGGACGCCCAGGGCTGCAGCATGATCAGCACAAACCAGCGTCCCCATCCTCGCGGGCCTGAGTCTCAGGACGCAGCTCAGAACCCTGTTCTGCAGCCCTTTGACTATTAGAAAAGCTGTTAAAAATGCTTTGCCAAATTCCTCAGAAACCTCTCTTATTTTTCCCGCCCTGTCATAGGATGCTGTGGGCTCCGTCCCTTGCCCACCTCCAGCCGCGAGCACCATACCTGGGAGGTCTGGTAGATCTCCAGCCGCATCCTCTTGGCTGCTTTCCGCGTCTCGCTCTCGCAGGCGGCGGCCAGGATGTTCTCAGCCATGGCCGAGGTCAGGTGCGGTGGCGTGGGCCTGGTCTGAGGAGACACAAGCAGAGAAGCTGCTCAGGGACCTGCTGGCCCGGGAGCGGTGGCGAGTGATGGGGCAGCAGAGCGGCCGCTCACCATCTCCATCCCGTTCTTCTTCATACGGCGGCAGGACTTGAGGTAGGTGCGGATGCGCTTGCGCGCCCGCTCCTGGAACTCAGGGAACTGCCGGCTGCAGGACTCAATGATGGCCTGGATCTTCTCCTTTGGCTGCTTGGAAATGGGAACCATTCGGTCCAGGTTCTCGTCCACAAAAAGGCGCACAAACATCTGCAAAGGAGAAAACAGAGGGTGGGAACACGGAGATGGGAGGTGGGCAGCTCACCTTCCCTGCAGAGCACTCCTTACGTTGAAGGCCTTTAGCCTCTCTGGGTCCATCCCCTCCGAGTCATTTATCTTATCGTTGTCTTCGTGGTCATCGTGGTCATCGTCGTCTTCATCAGCCGTGGGGGCCCTGCCGACGGTCAGGTCCTCGGGACAACCGCTGACCTCTGTCTTGATGGAGTCATAGCTGCCGGAGCTATATGGAGGGGACTGAGAGGAGACAGGGGTTACCGTGAGCAGCCCTTTCCTGCGCCGCTGCCCACTGGCACAGGGAAAAAGCCCTTTCTCCGTGGCTCTGGCCCATCTCCCAATAGCCCCTGCAACACATGGAGATGAACCCATGGCCAGGCTGCCCCAGTGCTAGCTCCTGCCTGTTTGGGGTGGGGGGGGACACGATGGCCTCAGGGACCCCATGGTGGCCTGAAGTCGGGCAGTGCGACTCTGCCTGACCCTGCGGGAAATGCTGCCCAGATCCTGCAGAACAGGCTCCTCTGCGCACGGCGGCAGCGGCACGGCTGGTGTGGGGGAGCTGAACCCACCGCAGAGCCCAGACGCTGGGGCAGGGTGTGGGGACACCCCCGCTCTCCTAAACTGTCCCTCCTTCCCTCTGCAGCCACTTGGGCTGGTTTCTGCTGAGCAGCAGCAGCCCTGGGCTGGAGTGTGGCCAGGCACAGCTCCTCTGCCACAGCCACAGCGCGGCATTTGTCCGTCCTTCCCTACAAGGGAAAGGCTCCAGGCCCCGTTGCGCCCTCATGCTTTCCTGGAGCGGGGGCAGGAGCCGTGTCCCTGCCTGGCCCCGGGTGCCTCACGTGTGGTTGCTCCCAGCGTGCCGTGGCCCGTGCCCGGCTCTGGCCAGGGGCACGTGGCTGCCCTGTGTCACCCACCCCGGTGTTGTGCTGGCAGCCCCAGCCATACCTCTGCCGTGGTCTTCACCGCGTACTTGACCCTGCTGCGCAGCCCGTCGGCGCTGCAGCTGTCCGACTGGTAGGAGGGGGTGACGTGGGCAGGTGTGAGCTTGTCGCAGAGGTTGATGGGCTGGTCATCGGCGGAGGTGGTGAAGTCCATGGGGGCTGCGGTGCCATTGCCATTCATCTCGGGGAAGGTGCTGTCGCCCTGCGTGCTGCTGGAGGTGGAGGGGTTCAGGGTGGAGGAGCCATTCCCGCTGCAGCTCTCTGACGAGGAGTCATCTGCAAGGAAGGACACGTGGTCACCCCCATGGTGCCCTGCGACTATGGCCCAAGGTGGGCAAGTGGCTCTGCCCCCCACAGCGCCGGCGTCCCCCGAGCCCGCCTGCGGGACCCCTGGCATGTGCTGCTGCTGTGACAGTCTCCATGCAGCCAGGGCTGCTCTGGGCTCACCGGGTGGGCGAGTGGCTGCAGGCACTACCGGGAGCCAGGCCGGCACAGCCGCGCTTCGGGCCCTGGGATGCAGTAGCCGGAGGGATGGACACCAGCACCTGCAGCTGCCATCGTCACACGGCTCCACTCCCCATCTCTCAAAGCTGCTGTGCTCCGCGCCTGGGCTACCCAGGTGACAGTCCCTGTGCCTCCACCTGGGGCTGCGGCACCTGGGCTTGAATAAGAACTTTGGAATTTGGTCCTTTTCAGTTTCTGTTTGCATTGCAGGGAGGAGAAAGGGGCATTGCCTCTCCCTGCTGGGTCTCTCGCCTCCCGGCACAGTCCTCCTGGCCCGTTTGGGGCTGGGTGCGGTGGCTGGCAATGAGCTCGGGGACACGCTGCTCTGCAGAGTGCAGGGGTGTGGGGTCGGCACACGAGGACAAGCTCGGATGGAAAAATCCCCAGGTCACAGCACCATCATCCTGCCCGTGCACGGCTCCCACCATGGCAGCCGCCCGCCTCGTGCTGCCCCAAGAACAGCCCAGCCATGGCAGACAGCCTGGCCCTGCCCGGTGCTGCCTGCACCCAGCCCTGCCTGTGCCCGGCCAAAGAGCCCAGCCCTGGGGCCAGGCACGACATTTTCAAACTGCTCAGCCTGTTTCCCTTCCCTCCCCCTCACTGCAGTAAATCCTTTATTTCATTAGGTGCCTCTGCGAGAGGGAAAGGGCGAAGCACGTGGGGAGCTCTTCCTGCGCGAGCATGCGCCAGGCAGTGAACAAAGAAGCTGCCGGCAGGGACAGGCAGATGGCCGTCCCTGCGCCCGCCAGGACAATGGGCTTGGGCTGCGGGGCGGCCCCAGCTCCACGCTGATGGCTCCTGGCACACAGGTGCCAGGTCCGAAGGTGTGTGGGTGCGGGACGGTGCCCGGCTGCTGCCACCCACCCTCCTCCTCTTCCCACCGGCACGCACGGGGACTTTAAGGAGAGGCCGGGCGGGCGCTGCGGTGACCCTGCAGCAGCCCAGGACTTTGTCTCCCTTAAAATAAACACACTTGAGGACACTGGGGCATCCAACCTGACTGTGGGGCTGGCTGGGGCTGCCACCATGTGTCCCCAGCCACCCCGCCACGGCCACCAGCGCTCGCTGCCCAGCATCGCGCCTGCGTGGAGGCTGCGCCTGACCCCACGAACCCCTAAATTAAATGGTCCCCACTCGGACTCTCCGCTCAGCAGAGTTCCCTCCCCCTCCTTTCCCTTGTGCTGATCCACTTATTCGTCTGAGCGATGGTCAGAGCTGACCTAATCCCCGGCGGTGTTTATGTGCGGCGCAGGCATCGCCCTCCGCAGCGCAGGGCAAGGCCCCTGGTCCTGCCGGGGCTGAGCACCGGCCCTGCGAGCCAGGGAGCTGTGCCGGGACATGCGGCCAGACCCCTCACCGGCACCCTGGGCCCTCAGCCTGGGTGCAGGAGCAGTGGCAGGTGGCTGGGGACACACAGGCCTCCCCAGGAGGGATGGTGGCCGTCCCTCCCCCTGCTCCGCTCTCCAGGCGAGATGGGGCTCTCAGAGGGAGGCTCCAGCCTCAGCCAGCAATGCCTCTTGGAAGGATTAAGAAGAATTATTCCTGTGCACGGAGGCACAAGCTGCACTTCAGGCCTCACTGCCAGCCCGGGCACAGCCACAGCAGCAGCCTGGCACTGCAGGGCTGACGGGCGCAGGTCCCGCAGGCCCATGGTGGGACCTCCTGCCAGCTCCTGGGGAGGCCGGTGGCCCCCGGCATGGCCACCTGCACAGAGCGGGGCCCCCGTGCCACAGAACCCCTGCCAGGCAAAGGGAACCAAGAGAGGTGTCATCTGGCGGAAAGTTGGCCATCCCAACTGCCCCATCGCATCCCCACGTGCCCCGTCACATCCTCAACCTGCCTCACCACATCTCCCCCTGCCCCATCGCATCCCAACCCGCCCCATCGCATCCCCAACTTGCCTCGCCACATCCCAACCCGCCCCATTGCATCCCAACCCGCCCCATTGCATCCCAACCTGCCCCATTGCATCCCAACCTGCACCATTACATCCCCACCTGCCCCATTGCATCCCCACCTGCCCCATTGTATCCCCACCTGTCCTGATCACCCCGCTCCTCCCTGGCCACCTCCCTCTCCCTTTGTCCCTCCACTGGCAGCCTCCTCGTGGCCACCAGCTCTGTCCCGGTCCCTGCAGCTCTTGGACCTGTTGGCACTGCCAGTCCTGCCAGGCAGGGTCCCGGGGGTGATGTCTGGACCTCCTGGCTTCCCCATGTCTCAGCTTTTCTTTTGTGTTGCACAAAACACGCAGCAGCTGCAAATCAGGTTTCTACCCACCTCTGCTGCACTTACAAACCTTGGGTTTACTACAGCCAAAAAACATTGAAAACAAAGAGGAAGATGTGTCTAGGAACCTGTCCAGGTGCAATAAGAAAATGAGACGGGAAGCTAAAGTAAGGGACCAGCACCTCTGCAAGAGCAATTTAGTCTAAAGCAAGGATGAATGCAAATAAATAACAAGGTCTGTAAACCCGCTGGCTATAGATAATTTTCTTATTTCTACATTTTTACAGGTTATGGCCTCCTATAAACTCCGCATATAAAGTAGTGGATTAATCTCAGTTTTGTGGGCAGAGAAAGAGCCACAAATTCTGGTTGTCCTTGGGTCTGAACGGGAATGGCTTCAGCCAGCTTGAAAACAGATGGGCTAAGGAGGGAGCGTAGCTTCCCTGGCTGGTGTGATGGGACAGTGTTGGTGACAGTCCCCAGGCAGCCTTGCTGGGACATGGGGCAGAGGCAGCAGGAGCCCTCCCGCCTTAGGTGCCACGTTGGCCATGCTCCTGGTGAATCATTGGTTTGGTAAAACCCACCAAAGCCCTGAGCTGGCTGAGGTTTCCTGCAGCCTGCCGGCAGGTGCCCAGGCACTGCACAGGGCTAGGCAGCAGCAGGCGAGCCGGGCCCGGCTGCACCGCCATCAATATATTCATTATAAGCAGCACGGGGCGGGGGAGCTCCTGCTCGCGGCTGGAGGCCGGCTGCGTGAGGAGCCCCTCTAATGAAGATAATTGGGAGCCCCCCTGCTCCAGCCCCGCGCCCTAATTGAAGCAGATGGAACTATAAAAACAATGTCACTTCTAACCGGTTTGATCTTTCAGTTGGAAAACGGAATATTTTGTTCTCCTGTTTAATTCCCTGGAGCCCTGGGCTCCACAGGCTGAAGGTGGAGGAGACCGTGGTGGAGGGGGCACAGTGAGGCCAAAGAGCCCGGTGGCAGCTGCCTGGCCCCATGGCAGAGCCCAGGCTGTGGGTAAGTGGCCAGCAGGCCATGGCGTACCCGCCTCGTGCCTCCGCCGCGGCCTCTCCCAGCGGCGCTGAGCCCGGGAGAGCGAGAAGCAAAATGGCTCCTTGGGCTGCGGTGCCGGGGGAGGAGGGGATCAGTCACTTATTAAATGAATTAATCAGGGCTCAGCGTTTTCATTTTGAAGAGGCTGCTGGATTATCCTTGATTTCTGTGGCGCTGGATTTGCAGAGATCAGGAGGGGAAGGGGCGATTTCCAACACCTGCTCCCCGGGCAGTTTGACGGCGGGGAAGTGGTTGGGTTTAACGTCTCCGCCGGCGAAGGCCACTGCGCCGCGCACCAAAGTCAGAGCTGAAGATGAATGGGGCAAATTGTTCCTCCTCCTGTCACATCTCCAGAGTGGAGACAAAACCTCTTTTGACTCAGAAAACAATGAGCTTATGTAAGAGCCAGCGGCCCACGGAAACCTCGCCACAGCCCCGCACCGTGCGGCGGGCCAGGGGCTGCCCGGCCCTGCCCACCACCGGGACGGCACCGCCGTGGTGCTGCCTGCCCGCTGCCTGCTGCCTGTCCGCGCGGCCTCGGTGCTGCAGCCACCACCAGCTCCCACCAGTGACACTTGCTGTCCCGTGGGCCACCTGGCAGCCACCAGCCACAGCCCTGCCTGCGGTGGCAGAGGATGTTGGTCCCACCTGAATCTCCCCATGGCTGCCAGGTGGGAACTGCCCCGTTCCCACCCCACCATGGGCTGGAGCTGCTCACCCATGAGAGTGGCTGCCATGGGTGCGGAGCATCCCACAGCCTGCAACACAGCCAGGAAGATGAAAAGTGCCATAAATTATTCACTCACAAAAGAGACAAGAAGGGGGAAGAAGGGGAGGAGGAAAGCCTGCGAGGAAGGGATCCTTAATACAAATGAGAGACCGAATGGGAACGGGGGCCCCGCGGGGGCCGGGCTGGGCAGCAGCACCGTGAGCGGCACCCGGGGCTCCCGCACCCACAAGTGGGTGGTGAGTGCCTGGAAAGCCCCGGCCATGCCGGCTGTGCAGCCACCTTGGCCCCGCACCGCTCGCACAGCCGGAGCACCAAGCCCATTTTTATCAGGTCCTGCCCCACTGATTGCCTCCAAGATGCACAAGAAGGAAAAAAAGAAATGCCACTGGCGTTGTGGAGTGGCAGGGCTGGCCAGTGTCCAGTTAAGGCACTCTATTTCCTGCCTTCCTTCGTTAGTGCAAACCTCATTATGTCCCAGACAAAGTGCCCACCCTTGGCCCTCCCTCCCCAGGTCCCTGCCTTCGACCAGAGCCCTCGGCGAGCCAGACATCTGGCATGGTTGGACACAATGCGTGGCCGGACAAGGCAGCGCTGTGCAGCCGCTCCCCCTCCGGCGGCATAAACGGTGCCCCCTGGTGCCGTCACCCCTGGCCCCGCTGCCCAGCCCGCGGGGGCAGCTCCCTCAGCACCCAGAGCTCACAACAGACACATTCCCGCACACCGCAGCTCACAGCCCCGCTGCAGAAAGCAGCCGTGCCACAAACATGCTCTGTTGTTTGGCTTTCCCTCCCATCACTGCTCCTCTGGCCACCTTGCTGCTCCAGGGGTTCTTGACCAGGAGCTTCACCAGCGCTGGGAAGGTGGTGGTGCAGCCCAAGCCCCTCCTTGCGCCACCATTGCTGGCAGCCACCCAGATCCTACTGCAGGGAGGGGACACGGCGTGGCCCGCGCTGCCCGGACACTGCCTCTCCCTGCGTCAAACCAACGGGTTGGGTGGCTTTGGGCAGGGCTGACACCGAGCTGGTGCCTCCAGCCCAGACCTGCCCCCAGAGAGACCCTGCTGCTCACCCCAGTCCTCTGGGCAGGACAGGGTGGGGACCGTCCCAAGCCACCAAGCTCTGCACCTCTCCCAGGCAAGGGGTGCACTGCAGGGCTCACCCCCTGTCCCTGCTCACCCCTTCAGCTGGGGGTGCTCAGATTTGGGGAGGAAGGCGGGGGCACAGACTGCCCTGCAGCCTGGTGATACTCCCTGCTGCAGACCAGGGAAGAGTCCCCTAAAGCTCTGCTCTACGCAGGACAAACCGACCGACTGGGCAGAGCCCCGAGCCCAGGCCAGCGCGACTGGCAGGTGAAGCCACCACGGCCCCGCAGCATCTGCACCACACGGCTCGGCCTCGCAGAGGAACGGGCAGCTCTCCATAGGACAGCGAAAGGAGGGCGGTTCCCGCTGGCGAGCGCCTTTGCTCGGGAGGAGCAGACACGCTCCTGGAAGAGGTGACAGGGAATGGAGCCACCAGCCCAGGCCGCTCAGGCGGGGCAGGGACACACAGCAGGCACAGCACGACATGGGGACACCATGGGGAGGGAGGAAATATATGCCTAAGAAAAAGATAAGGTCCTGTCTAGCTGTAAGGCCTGGATGCTGGTCTAGCCTTGCCTAGGCTCTGAGCCAGGGCTTCTGGAGGGTGGAACCACCACTGGTGCAGGGAGCCCTGAAGACAGTGAGGATTTTGCAGCCTGGGAAAAGGGTCTGGGGGCTCAGAGACCACCTCTCGCGATGGCCTCCCCTCAGATGGCTGTCCCCGTGTCTGCTGGGCCCTCCTTGCTGCTGCCAAAGGCGCGTTGGCATCCACCGGGAAGCAGAGGAAAGCCCCAGTGGCAGAGAGGAACTGGGAACCGCAACACCCGACGCTGCCCACGGTTAAGTGACCCTGGTACCGTCTGTGGTAAGTGACCCTGGTACCGCCTGCGGTAAGTGACCCTGCTACAGCAGAACGAGGAAGGACCGCGGCCTCGTGGGCGGGTACCAGCTGTCAGGAGGTGCAGGTGCAGAGCGGGTGTCTCGGCTGCCCTGGGGACAGAGCCTGGCGTCACCTGGGGTCCCACAGGCAGGGGCTGAGCTCACGGGACAGGCACAGGCCCAGCTTCTGGTCTGCGTTCGGCAAGAGGGTGCAATCCTGCATGGGCGGTGCTTCGGGGAACCCGGCGATGTGCAGCACATCGCAGGCACCTCACCAAATAACAGTGCTGTAACCTGGAGCTGTGGGATGTGTCCTGTACCAGAACACGGACAGTGCTGTCCCTACCAGCCGCAGGGCAGCGTGTCCAGAGGAGCAACGTGCCCCACCTGCTCCCCGGGACGGCATCCCAAAACACCTGCCTGCATATCCTTGAAGTCCCTCCTTGGAGCCTCCTGAGGGATGTCCCCAACACCCAGAAGCCTTCCCAGCTGACCGCCTCGAGGGATGTCCCCAAGCAGTGCATGTCTTTGCAGTTAATCAGGTTAAGAAAGTCCTTTCTCCAAGGTCTGGATTAGCCACTGCTGCTCCAGGCAGGACGGGCTCAGCGGGGACACTGCCAGTCAGGTGAGAATGCATGCAGGGACCTCAGCAGGAAGGGGATCTGTCCCAACACGGTGCCATGAAACAACCCATGTCCCCACGCAGGGAGAGCAGATCTCACACCCAGGAGCGATCGGGCAGGGTGGGCTGAGTGCTGCTCCCAGTGATGGAACAGGACGCATGGCCAGGGACGAGCCAAGACGGATCCCGTTAGCAGGCAGGACACGGGAGTCTTCTACCACAGTTCAAGTGCTTTGCCATGTCACATACACAGGGGTTCAGGGTTTGCCTGTCACTTTCTTTCCAAGGGCATTGCTCCCACTGCCAGGTCACAGTGTCCCCACCACAAGGCATCCTGCTCAGAGACTGAACCAGGAGGTTTCATGACACTGCACTTGCCTGTGGATGCAGATGGGCCCTGAAAGACAGACAGAGCCCAGTTGAAGCTGCTGCGGCAGGACAGGACCAGGCGCCGGGACCTGCGCTCAGCTGGGAGCGGGCACAGGACACCTTCAGGGACAGTGACAGGCAGAGGGAACAGCGAGACAGCGTGGCTTCCAGGGTCATTCTGCTCCCAACACGTGCTGGCTCCCCAGACATGTCCCTCCAGGATGTCCTGCACAATAGCTCAAGCAAAGAGCCAGTGTTGATCTTGCTGTTGCTTTAGGCAGCCGCCGGCTTCCTGCAGGCACGTACGCTGTGAGCAACATCCGATGGGGAAGGGGTGTTGCAGGAGCTTCACGTTTTCCGTGCTGGGGCCCGCAGGATGAGTAACAAAGGAAAATAGAAGGAGCGGGTGTGTGCGTGTCGGTGCCGCTGCTTGGAGCTGGCCAGTGCACCCCGCGTCCCACCGTGCACCCACCAACCCGGCGGGAACCCGGGCTCTGCTGCCAGCACGCTCCCAACGGTGCCCGCTCTGTCCCTCACCACTGAGGTCATTAGGTCTCATTTGTTCTCCCCGCTGTTCCCAGGGCTGACGCTGGTTGCAGCGTGGCAATACTGGGCCAAGGTTTCTGGGCACAGAGACAAAAGAAGGTGTTGGCTTTTGTCCCAGCTGCTTTTTAGCTCTCTGAAGATTTAGCAGATAGCTGCATATCAAAGCATGGGACAAGGGCTCCCTGCTCTCCCGCCGCTCTGGATTTCTTACCACTCTGCTCATATGCCATAGGAGAGCATTTGCTACCTCAGACTTGGAGTTGATGCTTCGGTACCTTAAACAAGACTTTTTTTAACAAGCATGTCAGACGATACTGCTCTCCCACTAGGCAACTCTTCATTAAAACTTTATACTTTAGAAGCCTTTCACAGAAGGCACACGCCAAGCATCCTGCCTGTCGGATGGCAGCAGGTGAGAGCAATTTAGTAACTCAAAAGGATTTCCAGAGGGAGGAGAGTATCGAGTCCTGAACAAGGTCCCAATGAAGGAGTGGTGCAGGCAGAACCCTCTGCAGTGCCAGGATGCTGGGAGCTGAGCACAGGGCTCACGGTGGCACCGGCTGCATCTCCACGGCTGGGGAACAAGGCCGGGGCTCTGCGGGCACAGTGACAGCTGAGCACAGGAGATGCAGATCAACATCCAGTTTTGGCAGCGAGTGATTTGTGCAGAGCCCTGGGGCTGCCCTGGCACGGGCATTCGGCAAGGGGCACCGCGGCAGCAGGGCTGCAGTTCACACGGGCTGGTGACTCACCGTTACACCATTTCCTTGGAGAAGTCTTGCATGTGCACAGACTTAGCAAGTCAGCGTGAACACCATAAAACACATTTGCTCCAAAAAAATAGCTTTCATGAGTCGAGAGAAGAGGAAACTGAAGAGTGCTCGACACTTCAATTCATGCACATTCCCTTCCCCGCACCAGTGATCTGCCTTTCCTTTGGTGACATGTTCCTCCTCTGCCCCATGTCTTCTCTAACCGCTGTCACCCTTCTGGGCTCCTCCATCATCCTTCTCAGTCCCACACATGCTTCAGTGCTGGGTGGGAGCATTGGTTTGACATGAGGCCTTTCACACCAGCAGCACTAGCCTGTATTTTAGAGCTCCAATACCGGGCACAGACATTCACCACAGTGACAAATCCTCTTTTCAGTCCCATAAAATGCCCCCTGAAGTACAACAGGCTGATGGAAATCCCAATGCCTTGGCTTCCACTTGATGGATTTTGTGAGTAGCCCTGCCCTTGGCTCGCTGACTCTTGGCTCCATCTTTCTGATTCACCAAAGCCTACCTGGCTGAGCCTCTGGCCGGCCCCGGGGACAGCTGGGGACACTCGCGGTCCTCACAAAAAGGAAGGGACTGTTTGTTCCTTATTGCTCGTCACTGAGCCTTACAAAAGACATTACAGGAGCCAAGAAGGGCCCTGAAGAGGACACCTGCTTCTGGAGAAAAACCACAGGGCATGAAGAATTGGAAGCATTTCTTAAGAGGGCAGAGAGCAAGAGAGATTTAGCTTCAGTGAGAACATCTTGATTTGCCTCAATATGTGAGTCCCTTATTAAATTCCTGCCCTGTTGAATAACAGCGTTCAGCAAAGTGATCAAAACCATGTCATTCCAGATTGTAAATGAAACTTGGGAATTCAGTGGTGAAGGATAAACCCCAAGCCCATAATATCACAATGGGAGAACAGCAAAATTCAGGAGGTACGAGAGACCCGGCCAGGCCACGGGTACGAGGCAGCACTCGCTCAGTCCCAAAGAGCCAGACATTTCTGATGTGCGCAGTTGTGTTACCCCCGAAACATCCGCCCTCGCCGTGGGCACGGCCGTGCCACCGGGCCCTGGACACGCCAGTGTCGCTGCCCATCCCGCCAGCAGGGACACGGGGACACGCGGGTTTCACACCCCCACCCAGGCTGCCTGACTCCTGCCCCTCAGCTATGAACAGCAGTTTCTCAGACCTGCAGATTTGCAATAAAAACCACAGTGCCACAACACACAGGACTGAAGAGAGCAGTGTCCCTGCTATCCCTGTCATTCCTGCTGTCCCTGCCACTGGCCATACAAGCAGCTAAAAGCCACCCCAGGGAGACCTGCCAGCACAAAAGTCCTTTCTTTCCCCCAGGGTGGTTTTCCAGTCCCCTTTCTTTAAGCAGCACCAACCCACCCAGGTTGTTGACTCCTCCGCTCCCCTCCCACTCTCCCAGCAGCAGCTGGGTTTGGGACAACGAGGGATCCAACCTCTCGAGCAAAAGCTGGTAACAGCCCAACGACCAAATCCTTCCAAGCATCACAGACATGAACTCTGACCTGAACTCGTATTTCTACCATTTATTTACTCGCGCTTTTACTTTAAACTAGCACATTTCACAGGAGTAACACACCACCTCTTCACCAGACGCCTCGTTCCACCCATCCCACATGTGCCACCTCCAGTCCCTTCCAGCGCCGAGCGAGGAGAGACCTGCGTCCAGCCCACACTCTCACCGCATCAGCTATTGCACATCGCACAGTTCTTGCTGTGGAAGGTGCAGCTTTCCAAGCACAGAAAGCTGCAACCTGTTTTGCGAAGCCTCGGCGTCCCTCCTGTGCAGCACGCAGCCCGCAGTTCAGCACTAACAGGGCTCTCCTCGTCACACCCACAGAACTACAACCTGGTGCCTTAGGAGAGGATTTGGTGACCTCTCTCTGGAGAAGCTGGGAGCTAGGTCCCTGCAGCAGGGCCAAGCTGGACAGGCCCTGGCTGAGCAGGAACCCAGCGACTAAATGGGAAGGACTGGGAGGCAGTGCTGCTTCGAAGCCTGTGCTGGTAGGAAATCCATCCTACAGGTGGGACACCTGATCAGGAGGGACTGGTTAATGTTTAATAAGTCACAAAAACACGGTGTGGCAGAGGCGGCGCGGTTCCCGCCCAGCGGGCACTCACCGTCCTCCTGGCCGGGCAGGTTCTGCGGGCTGCGCATGCTCTCGTCCTGGCTGGGGCTCAGGCTGGAGTTCAGGTGCTGGTCAGCTGAGATCCATGTGGAGTCGTTCATATCAAAGTCCTCGCTGCTCACCGATGTCTCATCCTGGAAGCAAGCAGCAAAGGGTTAACTCGCTATTTTCTTTCCTCCTTTCTCTGGCTTTAACATCTCCTCACCGCACTGCTTCCTAAAAACAATTCACTGGGTGGCAAAAACAATTCAGTGGGTGGCTCCTGCCCCCCAGGAACGCTTGCTGGCCCCTCGGTGCTCCCCAAGGCCACGGCCGGGCTCTGCTTCCTGCCTGAAGACGTGCCTGAGCAATGGCACTGTCTCTAATTGAGGACAATTAGAAAGAGCTCGCATCCTGTAGGAGCGGATGGCTGAGCCTTGGAGTTTACCCTTTAATCTCCATCCACCCCAGCCCGGGTCTGGTGAGGCAGCGGCGTGTGGGAGCTGGGGATGGAACGCAACACCATTGAAACGGCACCGTAAAACGTCTCGGACTTTTAAAAATCAAATCCTCTGCTGCAACAAGACACACCAGAGGATTGGCATGGGCATGGAGTGGCCACTGGGGCAGATCCGGAGAGCGGCACCCAAACCATGGCCTTGCACCCATCCCCACGGCCCTGCACCCATCCCCTTGGCCCTGCACTGCCTGCAGCTGCAGAGGAAGCTCCAGCAGCACCGCCCTGAGGGACCGACTGCTCCTCCAGCCCTCTCCAGGGATGCTGCCTCTGTACCCTGACCAAAAACGCCCATGTGCACCTTGGGAGCGAGGTGCCCAGGCAGGCAGGGCCACCCGGCTGGGGCAGGGAGTGCAGCCAGCCGCCCGCTCCCCAGCAGCATAGATGACATTCCTCTCTCCCACTCCTGCAGCTGAAAGGACATTTTCTCTCTCTCTCTCTCTCCCTTCTCACTAACCTTTACAGCACTTCAAGACACAGCCCTTGGATCGCTTCCAGCGCCGGAAAGGTCAGCCGCAGGATTTCAAAACCATCATCATAAAGGCAGCACTGAGATCCTGAATGAGAGGAGGGGCTGCAGGACCTCCCTGGGCTGAGCTGCTGAGCTCTCGCAACACGCAGCTCGGGAGGAAGCAGATACGCATCCCGTGTGAACACGGTCCCACTGCCGATCCCTTTATCCGCCTTCCTCCGCCTGCTCCCCTCCCAAAGCAATGGGCAGACACCTCATCCAGAGCCCTGGGGTGCAGGGGAACACCAAAAACGTTTCCAGAACTGCTTTCAGCTGTGCTTTCCTTTACTGAAACATTTCAAAGGCTTGTAAACTCTCTGTTCTTTTATTTTTTTTTCCTCCCCCTGGTCCTGAGATAAAATACAATCCCCACTCCCTTTCCTTGTGAGAAGCAACTGGCTGGCACCCCTCCGACCTATGCCTGCGCCTCGTAAAAACTGCCCTGTCTGCTGCCGCTGCCTGACGGGTTTTGTTGTGAACAAACAAATGTCTTTACAGACAGGTTTGTGCTTTTCCTCTCCGCTCCTAGTCCCTGCAGACACATCTGCTGGCTTGGGGCTCGTGCCGCCCCCAGCCCCCTCCCTGGATGTGCCTCCCGGGGAGTTTCCTGGAATTTACAGCTTGTGAAACCCCGCGCGCACCAACGGACGGACGGACAGACGGATGGGGCTCAGCAGCCCCACGCACACCCGCCACCAGGACAGGGATGCCCCAGCCAGGTGCCCCCACAGCCCTCAATGCCACGCAGCGACCCAGCCGCTCCAGAAACTCCATCATGTCCATACAGGAACAGAACAGCAAAGGTCTCCCTGTTGCAAACTATAGTCTCTTTCACAGAATCACAGAATCACAGAATGTTAGGGATTGGAAGGGACCTCAAAAGATCATCTAGTCCAATCCCCCTGCCAGAGCAGGAACACCTAGGTGAGGTTACACAGGAAGGCGTCCAGGCGGGTTTTGAATGTCTCCAGAGAAGGAGAATCCACAACCTCCCTGGGCAGCCTGTTCCAGTGTTCTGTCACCCTCACTGACAAGAAGTTTCTTCTCAAATTTAAGTGGAACCTCTTGTGTTCCAGCTTGAACCCATTACCCCTTGTCTTACTGTTGGTTGTCACCGAGAAGAGCCTGGCTCCATCCTCGTGACACCCACCCTTTATATATTTATAAACATTGATGAGGTCACCCCTCAGTCTCCTCTTCTCCAAGCTAAAGAGACCCAGCTCCCTCAGCCTTTCCTCATAAGGGAGATGCTCCACTCCCTTAATCATCTTTGTGGCCCTGCGCTGGACTCTCTCCAGCAGTTCCCTATCCTTCTTGAACTGAGGGGCCAAGAACTGGACACAATATTCCAGATGAGGTCTCACCAGGGCAGAGTAGAGGGGAAGGAGAACCTCTTTATTGTAAGCATCTGCAGGGAGGCAGCCACCCTAATATCTGGCCTTCTTCACAAGGCTTACTCAAGATTACTGTCAGAGCTTAAGAGACGAACGCAAATGCCAAGGTCCTCACTGCCCACATCCCTCACCTGGCTGAGGAGGAGCGACCCGTGGGGTTTTCGGCCGGGGTCCAGCTCTGGCACGGCGCCTGTGGGGCTGAGCTGCGGAGGAGCCCAGTGTTGGCACCCAAACCAGCACCTGGGAGGCAGCACCCCCTCTGTGCACGCACACATGGCAGAAAAGCGGGGATGTGAAGGATGCTTTATAAATGTGTACAATTCTCTCAAGGTGCAATAACATTAGCCTATTATTAGAAATACCCTGGGTATCAAACCAGTAACTGATAAGCTATAAATGACTCAAGTCAAACACGGCCATTGTACGTTGAGGAGCCCGGGACCCAGCCCCTGGCAGAGGAGCAGGAAGCAGGCTGCAGGACCCGTCCCCACTGTCACCCCCGCGCTCCCAGCCAGGGTCTGCTGCTCTCCAGCGCTCACACCCTTGGCCAGAACACCAATGGCCAAACCTGCCAGCAGCACTCAGCTCCCACAGCACAGCCCCTGAGAGAGCACGGGGTGGGGTGAACCCTCCGCGGCAGCGCGGAATGGCCAAAGCCAGCAGTGGAACTGCCGAGGGAGCATCTGCTGCTGTGGGCTTGGGGCAGCCCCGCAGCTCTACCCGCACCGCTGTGCCCCACAGCTCCCCACACCTTTGTGCCTCTTCCCCAAAGCAAGAGCAAGGTCCCGATCCTGAGTGCGGCTCCGGCATCCTCCGCTGCCCCTCGCTGGGACACCAGAGGCCACCAGCAGGCTCCCTCCTCAGGACACCCCTCGGAGACCAAAGGCTGAGCGTTGTGACCTGCTCAGGCCACCTGTCAGTGCCAGCAGTGACTCCTGGCATTGTCCAGCTCACACCGGGGACAGCCCCAGCGCCCGGAGCAGCGGCTGCCCAGCCATGGCCCTGGAGCAGCCCCAGTTCAGCAACCGGCACAGTGGGACTGCAGCACCGCACACGTCCTGGCATCAGAACACGGGACACCAGAGTGGGATCAAAATCTAAGCTCTGAATTTCCCCTGGATGCCAGTAACCTCAAAGCGAGCTCCACTGTCCAGCCACACAAGGAAGCGTTTCTCAACAGCAGCAATAGCCATGACTCGGAGCAATACGGTAAATCTAATCTACCCTTCCACCCTCTTTTGGCTTGCGAGTCAGGCAGCTCATTCTTTTTCCTCTCTGGATTCTCAGGAGAATTCTCTCTGCTAATTTCTTCTTTCCTGTAAACAAACTTCAAATGAAACTTTCATTAGAAAACAGAACGCAATCCATTACCAGCGCCTGTGTCAGGACCAGCCGCCTTTTCCCCAGTTCCACGCCACTCGTGGCACAGCTGGAAGTGACAGTGGCTGCCCCGACCAGCCAGCCCAGAGCCGAACCCGGCACCGCCGCTGCCGCCCTGCTCCTTCCTGCCTTTCCCAGCTCTCACCCCGCAGTAAAGTCCCATCGCTTTGTTTCCAGCGTTGGAGGGATTGAGCGATCAAGGGTCAGGCAACGTGCGTGCAGCTCCTCTTCTGCAAGGGAAGTCAGATCCTGCTGGTGCATTCACAGGCCCCACCCAAAGCTCGGAGCTGGGCTCCCAGCACCGCGCAGCCTTTGGAAAACAACATCCTTGCTCCTCTCCTTATCTACAGTCCAACATTCACAGCTGCTCTGCAGACACTCGCAGCCAGGATTTTCTAACCGGCAGACACTCACATGTGCAGGGCCCACACTCTGCATTTCTGTCCCACTTTCCATTCACCAATCTTGGAGCACCGTGCGTGCACGCGTCTGCTGAGCCTCTCAACTTCCCTCTGAGTTAGAAAAGTGTTCTTGCTATGACAGAGCTGGAAAGCCTGGGCACTGACAGCTGCCCTGGCTGGTTCAGGAGCACGGTCAACATCTCTGGGCTGCGAGGCTTTAACTGCAAGACAGCATTTCTTCACCAGCAACTCTCCCTCCTGGAGAGCAACCTCCCACAGTGCAGGCTGGCGCAGGGCAGGAGGGAGCTACTCTTATAACCGTATCTCGTAAATATATGCAAGGCTATCGGTAACCTGCTTATTTTACAGCCAGGCTCAGTTTCTCAGGGACTGCCTTGCAAGTCTCTCTCCAGTCATTTACATGCTGTGCCTCAAGCTTAATATTCCACACCCGGAGTCTCAGGACGGTTTATTTTCCTTCTTTGAGTCCTTTCATTTTAAAATGTGTCCTTTCACGCCACAGCCTATTATTCCGACGGGATTTCCTTCCGCGGAGCAGGAGCCGAGGCTGTGCGCCGTGCAGCTCCCAGCACGCAGCCACGCTCAGCTTCCCACCCACAGCAGCCGTGTTTTTAGTCAACAAAAGGCAACGTGTGCCCAGCAGCCCCAGAGCTGCTCCATCCCCGTGCCAGCCGCAACCTGCCCGGCACAGGCAGCCCTGGAGCCGCCAAATGCGGCCGGGCAGAGCGCTGCCCACCGCGGCAGCACGGTGCTTGGGCCGGGATCGCGGGAACGCAGCCTCAGCTCCGGCTCAGCAACTGTTTAAACCCGGCCCTCTGAGCATGCCAAGAAGGTATTGAACCAGATTTGACCCTAACTTAACCAGTTCAGCTCAGAGAAAGGCTTACTAATGGAAGATAAAACACTTCGGGTCAAAGATTGATGCTGCAGCCACAAATACTGTGGTGGTCATTGCTTCAAAGCACCCGAGAAGCCTTAAAGCAGCCGGGTGCTCGCTGGCTGTGGTGGCAGCGAGCTGTGACTGTGCTGCCTGCTCGCCTGTGCAATGCACACACCAAACGGAACATCCCCAGCGCTCTTTGTCAGGTCACTTACAGTCTTATTTATTGCAATTTCTGCCCATTTCTACGGGACGTGGCGAAAACAAGTATTTGCTAGTTCTCAAAAACAGGCAAAAGAGTTAATTGAAAAGGCAAATGGAAGAGGAAGGGAAGATCATCACCTCTGCCCCTCTAAGAGCTCTTCTTCTGGGAACCCCCCCAGGAGCGCTCCCACCACCCTAAGGTGCCGGGACACAGCCTCTTCCCACCCCGCACTCCTGCTGTTCAGCAGGGAGGTGCTGAACGTGGGGCCTCCAGGCGGGGGGACCTGGGCAGCCCGGACCTGTCCCCGTCCCCCCCTGCTGCCCCGCACCTGCCTCCCCAGCACCTGAACTTGCTCCCAGCTGGGCAGGCGGTTGTGTTTCCACGCGAGGCGGAGATGGTGTCTGGATGCCCATGAGCCGTGGGGTGTGAAAGGACACTTTGCTCTTCCACGAGCACCAGCAAGCGGGTGCTGAGGGAGTGTCGGGGGGGCCGGATTTGGAGGAGGGGACTGAGCAGAGCAAGACTGCGGGGCGAGCGGGTCCCCCCGCCCGCGGAGGACCCGGCGTTTCCCCCGGTGGGACGCGGTTCCCACGTGTGTCCCCCGCAGTAGCGAGGTACCGGCAGCCGGGAGAGCGTCCCCGTCCCGCCTCCCGCGCCCCTCCGCCCGCAGGTAAATAAATACACCCGCGATGGAGCCTGCGTGTGCGCGGAGCCGGGCTCAGCGTGCGGCGGGGATTGACACGTAAGTAGGGCTTTACCTCCAGGGAGGCGGCTATTTCCAGCACAATCCCCGCCCGGGGCCAGGGCGCGCGAGGCGGCGATGGCGGCGGCCGGTGCCCGGGAATTGATGGGGCCGGAGCGCTCCCGCCGCCGCCGCCTCCTCCCACTTTCTTCTGCGCTTTTGTGCTCTTCCGGGGAAGGGGGAGCCGCGCCGGGCGCCGGGAAGGACGCGCCAACCTCCCCCCCGCCCCCCGCCGCCGGGCAGCCGGGCGGGCGACCCGCAACTTCCCGGGGAAGCGGAGCGGGCCGGCCGCTCCCCCCGGAGTTGGGGCAGGGCCCCGCGGCCGCCCCCCCCCCCGCCCCGCCCCGCCCGCCAACCCCCCCGCCCCGCAGCGTGCAGCCCCCGCGCATCCCCCCCGCCCCGCGGCCGGTACCGGAGCCCCGCGGGCGGGCACCTACCTGGAGCGGGGCCTGGGGCCTGCCGGCCTGCGCCAGCCCGGCGGCGCGGCTGGGAGCGCGGGGCGGAGGGACGGACGGACGGAGGGAGGGGGCCCGGGCTGGCGGCGCTCCGGAGAGGCTGACAACCAGCTGCTGCCCGGGGAGAGGGGCCGGCGCTGCGGAGCGCGTCACTCCCGGCTCCCGGGGGGGTGGGGGGGGGCCGGGGAGGCGGAGGGGGGCGAGCGGGGCCCGGCCGCGGGCGGAGGGGGAGGGGGCGGCGGGGGAAGGGGAGCGGGGCCGCGGGGGGCGGGCGCACCGGGCGGGGGGCGCGGGGAGCCGCGCCTGGAAGAGCACATTGTGGAGGGCCGGGGAGGGCCCTTCCTCCGGGAGGAAGAGACAATGTCCAGGGCCGGGCGCCTGCTGGAGAGCTGCGAGAATGCACGGCCGGCGGCAAGGCTCGGCACGGCTCGGTACGGCTCGGTACGGCCGGGGGTGATGCCACCCGCGCGGGCATCCTCCGCTCGGCACAGCCCGAGGGCCTGCGACCCATCCGGGGTCCCTCTGCTCGGCACGGCCCGGTGGCCCGCGGCCCGACCCGGGGCCGCCGGGTTCAGCTCCGGCTGCAAGTGTCGGGAGCGAGTCCCCGGGGCGCGGGACGGGCGCCCGCAGCCCCTTCCCCTGCGCTCGGCGGGTGCAGCGGTGCCCGGGCCCTGCGCTGCCGCTGAATCCTTTTGTTTCAGCTGATTCTCTCTCCCTCCCGCACCGTGGGAGCAGAAGAGGACCATGCTCTGCCAGCGCATCGCTCAGCGCTGCAGCCTCTGCCTGAACCTCGGATCTTGGCTGTTGGTAAAGCGGCAGCTCCTCAGGGCAGCTCCCAGACAGCCAACTGCCCCCCAAGCTCGGCCGTGCCCCCAGCACAGCCCCGTGCAGGGCACTGAGCCGACAGGTCCCCGCAGTGCTGGGGATGCTGCGGGCAGCACGTGCTGTCCCCGCATCCCCCGGCCCCTACCCGCTGCCAGGCAGGGCCCCGAGGGCCCCGGTCCATGACCTCCCACCCGGTTGGAGATCACTGCAATGGGCGCCAGCGTCTCGGCATCCCCTTCCCCTGCCCATCTCCTGTCTCTCGCTGTTCCATGTTATGAAGCAAATTTCTACAAAATAAACCGAGTGTTCGGGGTTCAGCGGTGGAGCCCGCGGTAGGCCAGTGCCAGAGCCGAGGATGGGAACTGCCACATTTGTGTTTATGGCTTGTTAGTGCGGATGTCCAATTATGATGTTTTCTTCTCCAGCGTTAACCACTTCACTGCCAGGGAAAGCACGCAAGGGAGGAGGGGCAGCTCAGGAAGATCCGAGGCTGGAGGTGAAAACGGGTATCGCTCAGGATTGTGTTTCCAGGTTGATCTGTGGAGCCAGAGGCTGAAGGGTGAGAGCAGAGCCCAGGGGCCACCCTCGCTCTCGCAGAAGCGGCGGGCCAGGAGGGCAGCAAGCCCCCCGCCGCGGGGCCTGCTCTGCGCTCGCTTCCAGCTCAATGGCTGCTGCTCCTCCCTGAAGCTAAAATAAAATCCTGACCATTTAAGGTGAACAGGAGACTTGCCTGGACCTCAGCAGAGCGGGCTTTTAACCCCTTCCCATTGCTATGCTTTGTTTCCTCCTTGCACTCCCTTCGGCTTCGAGCTAGTCCGGCTTAAAGGCGTTTAGGAGAGCTCATCCCTCAGGCGTGAGGCGCTGCCCCCATGCTTGGAGAGCTCGCAGGGGATGTGCACCGGCCAGGGTGCCAGTTGGAAGCACAGTCACTCTTCCGTGCTGCCTCACCATGTGGACACTCTTATTTTATACTAAGTGCCTTTGTGTGGGTTAGGTTAATCCACTTTGGAAATGGATTAACCTAAATTTCATATCGGCAAACTTAGCACCAAACAGCCGCGTCCACACAGGGAGCAAGGGAACAACAGTGACCCAGTGATAGCTGCTGGGCAGGAGCTTTTTCCCTGTGCAGGGGAGGGGTCCTGACCCCAAGGGGTGTCACCGCCATTACAAGTGGGGTCATGAGCCCAACAGAACCATGATTGTGTGTGCCAACGCTTGGGGTTGTGCGCTGGCAGAACTGGGGCTGCCTCCAGAAACAGCCGGGGACGCGCAGGGAAACGGCACGCCAAGCTCCTTTCTAGTGGATATTTTTTGTATTCTTATTATCTAGGGGGAAATAACCGGCAATTAGGCATGGAATTGGTAATAATAATTTATCAAGTTGTCAGGAACGGGGGTAAGTGCTTTACAGGGTTACATGTTAAAAAAAAAACCCACCAAACCATAATAAACCAGTACTACTGTTATTATTGTATTATGTATATATAATACACATCAAATATGTTATTTATAAGTCACTTCCTTCCCTCTCTCCTTGCACGGTGTTCATTACTCCCGGTCCCTGCAAAGCCCCGCGCACGGACACAGATGTGACCTGGGCTCTCTGCCAGGCTGTGCTCACCGGACGGACCCGTCGGTGCCACCCACGAGAGGGGCCGTGCCCTGCGCACGGGCAGCGCTGCTTCCGAGGGCATTGCTAACGCCCTGACCTCATCTGTCACCATTTCCTAAGGCAAAGCTCCGCAAGAGTACCAGGGCCGCCGTCAAACCCAGGACTAAACTACATTTTTAAGGCACCGTAGGAGCTTAATTGAATAGCAGTGCTGTTGAGCGTGGCCACGGTGATCTAGCGGCGGCGGCAGGGGATGCAGGCAGCAGGATCCAGCCGTCGTGCCACAGGAGTCACTGACTCATGGGCAACCTTGTGCAAGTCACTTGATGTTCTTGTGCCTCTGAAAAGTAGGTTAAATAACGAACTGGACCTTCTGCACTGGGTCCTCCATGACCATCAGACCCCACTGGGTAATAAGTATTAAAATGTGAATCTCTCAGGGCCAAGGCCAGTAAGGATGGGGGGCAGAGGAGGGGCTGAAGGAGTGCCCCAGTCGCACAGCACGAGGCAGATATGCAGCTTTTATCAACGCTGTATTTTAATTTATCTGGCATCCAGAGCAGAATTGGGGAAAAAAAGGAGAGTGATGATTTGGGAAACGTTTTGTTGTGGGCTGGGGGCTGTATTCCCATTGCACCTTGGTGGCTCCTCCTGCAAGCAGCAGTTGCCAGCAGCTGGTATACACAGGAATAAAACGGTGGGTTCTTCCCAGGAGCCAAAAGCAAGAGATGGAAAGGAAATCCAGCTCCGTGCTTCATAGGTACAGCAGCCAGGGCCCAGCAAAGGAGCAGGAACAGAGTTGTTTCTGTGGGTGGAACATGCTTCCCTGAAGCACAGGGAACGGGTCAATCGTGGCCAAATATCCCCTCACATTTCTCGCCAAAGCCTGAACCCACAGCACCGGCAGGAATGTCTGCATCGCACTATACATCGAGGACAACCCTCACAGCTCATCTCTTGGCCACCCAGGTCAGAATTGAGCCAACATAAACATAACTGCCACTAAATCCATTTTTGGCCATTCCCAGTGTGTTTCAGAACCCATCTTTGCAAGGAAACCCAGCTCATCGGAGATGCCCATGCTCAGTTTGCGCACACAGGGCTCCAGCACCGTGCGAGCCTCAGCGCAGCTTCAGCCGCAGCGGAACCAAGAGAGAGCACACCATTCAAGGTTAAAATGCTGAACCACACAGCTTCATCTTCTATAATAACGGAAATCATTAATAATAGTTTGCGCTCTCAGAGTAGTCGCTATCCAAGCTCTTGAAGAGTTTTATTAGTGAGCGAGACCTCAGAAATCTCTCTAAGGTATTATCCCCTTTTCAAAGGGAGAAGGCAATTAAGAAACAGCCATTTGTGTGACTTGATCAAAGTCAACGCACAACACGGCAGTACCCGAGCTTGGGAGACGGTGCAGAAAACCTCACCGAGCGGAGCATTCCACAGGTACGGGATAAATCTAATAGCATCCATGAGAATATTCCATGGACGTTAAACGCTTTCATCACTGTGCGGTACAGGTCTTCACCTTTTTCCCAGGAACGTTTCCTAGCCCCACTTTACAGGACCTGGACCCAACCTTTGTTTCCAGTTCTACTGGGAACAGCTGCCTTTGCTGCTGGTCACCCCACAGAGAATTTCAGACAGATTCACCCCGCCAGCCCATGCCGGGGTCTCCAATTGTTTGCTTGCACTGAGCCTTGCACTGAATAACCACAAAGCCCACCTGTCCTGCAGCTACGCTGGGAAAAACACTGAAACATCCCCACAATGGGAAATAAAAGCTCTCAAGTTGTTACTAGCTGGGAACGTCAGAGTTAATTCCAATCACAAAAATGAGTTGCCCTTCACTGAAAGCAAGCCATTCACACGGGTTGGAAACCAGGCTGAACAGTCTGATCATCTGACCTCCCACATCTCATGAGCCATTGAGGCCAAGGATGAAAGTTTCGCTAAACTATCTTGGCCAGTAAAGAATGCTGTTATGACGACCAGAGCCGACTCTCTGGCTTTTGCCTGGACAAAGTCTGTCATTCAGGGCAGAATTTAAATTTATCAGACGGAGCTGCATCCCCACTAGAGGGCTTTGTGCTGCAGACCCACAAGGAAGCCTCCAGCGCATGGATTAAATCCGGATTTCTAACAGTCACGGTGCCTCTCTGTGTGTGAGGCCAATACTCCCTTCTCTTCTGTGGGGAAGGATGATTAAGGGAACTTCTCCAGTGCTCCAAAATGTCTTAAAAATGAGCACCAGGAAACAAAGATCTTCCCAAGCCAAGGAAAAGCCTCTGGAATGAGAGTTACCTTGTCGAGTTGATTTAGAGGTATTTATTCCTGGAGATGTTTCACACCCTCTTTAATGGACTGGGAAGTACCTTCTCAGCCTCATGTGATGCAAACGCATCATCCCTCTTCCTTTCAGACACTGACTGCATGCTGCTGCCTTCTCTGCACATCTACAAACACACACGGGGTTTTTATGGGATCCCTCCAACAGATCAGCCCACGGCCTGGATCGCGCCCAGCAGCTGCCAGCTCTGCCAGATTCGGTTCTGGTCCCTGGACTACATGAAATGAGACATCTGCAAACCTCACCAGCAAGTGCAGAGACTGGAAATGAAAGCCCAGCATGTTCTGTTCCCCAACCGCTCGCTCCTCCTGTGTTGCCTCCCCGCTGCTGGCGCCACAGCCTCGGAGCCGCACAGGGATGGAACCAGCAGAAGGAACCGCGAGCTGCCCAGGGAAGGTGCATCTGGGCTGTTCTGGCAATGCTGGAGCCTCCCAGAACACTGCAGTGAGCCAGCACAGAGACGGGTGCGCCAGGGAGAGAGCACAGTGGAAGGAGAAGGATTCACATCGCAAACCAGCCTCGGTCATGAGGCTCTGACAGCTCCCAGATCCGTCACAGGATCCTCACCAGCGTCAGACAAAGCCAACTCCCTGCACATCTGTGGGATCTGAAGCCCTGCGTGTGCCTCGCCAGGATCATCCTGCTGTTCGGGTTCAAACGTTGCTTGAAATAATCTTTTGAAAGCCACTTCAGATCCAGGCACCATCACACACTCCAGGTTTACAGAGACATCATTGGGCGGATGGAGCGCAAGCAGGACCAGGCGCCGTCCTCTCCAGCGCTCGAGTCCGCGCAGCAAGGCCATAGCAACAAGAAAAACACTCCTGCCATTCACCAACTGCGCGACCTCCTGTCAGCAGCCATTGAACAACCTTGGAGGATGTTTCTGTGTCATTTAAACCTGGTTCCTCGGCCCTGGACTGCAGCTGCCAAGGCAGCAGCAGCATCTCCATAGCAGAGAGTGCGGCTGGCACGTCAGTGCTGGGATTTGTTCTTTTAAAATCTTCATATTCCACCAGCCACCAGTGGAAATCACACCTAACAGTGTGGCATGAGAAATAAATCCAAGGCTGAGTTTGAATAAGACAGAAAAGATTGTCTGGAAAATGACTGCAATAAACTCAAATAACCAATCATTCCAAAATGTTAATATTTAGCATTTGAAAATGAGGTGGAAGGATCATTATACATAAATATCACAGATCTTCTTTTCATTCTTTTTTGCTGCTAGACTGGGAAGGTCAGAAGTTCCAAGATGCTTTAATGCCTCGGTAGATACCCTGAAATGTGGCTCATTTGGCACTCTGGAGAGGGTGAGGGGCCTGATTTTTCTCACACGTGAGAACTGGTATAAAATGGGAAGGAAGATTCACACCCCAGCAGCTCCTGCATATTCTAGTGAGCCTAGTGTAAGCAACACGGGTCACAGTTGTTTTCCATCATGCCAGAATAAATGTACTGACTCCAAGAAATATATTGGAATATATTCTGGAGGAACTCTTCATGTTGTGAGCAACCAGGTAAAGAGCTCCTCTCCAGACTGATTTCTGTCCCCCAGCAGAGAGAAAACACTTTCTCTGAGGTTCTTCTGGCTGTGCTTCCTCCCAGAGACACTGCTGCCCTAATACTGACGTGCTCAACAGCACTAAGAAATTACAGTTACACGCACATGTTTTTTTTTCCTGAATAATGAAGTTAAAAGGCCACTTTGGCATAAATTCATTCATTGTTACCCCAAGTGAAGCAAGTTCCTCCTGGTGCTGCTGCATACAAATAATTGCTTTTGGCAAAAGCCAAGTGGAACACAAGTCCGTTGCTTAATTTATTTCAATTATCACCATCAAATGCTGGTGAGCACGGGCAGTGAGGTGGGAGGGCAGCAATGAGAGGAACAAGCATCATTTTGTGAATGTTGATATATAAAAACCATGCAGTGCGTATTTGTGTAGTACAAACAAGCCTAAAAAGCAGGTTGTATTTTCTTCCTGTTTCGCATCTGTAGCAAAGTCAGAATTATTTCTATCACCTTTAGAGGGCCCTGGCAGTTTGTAGACACCTGGAACCCCAACAACTGCAACTCCCAGATCCTGTAGCTCCCTCACTGGAGCAGCAGCCCGTGTTTCACTGCTCGTGTTTCACAGCCCATATTTCACAGCTTGTGCTTCACCGCCCGTGTTTCACTGCCCGTGTTTCACCGCCCATGTTTCATCGCCTTCCAAAGGCTGCCGGGATCCCCAGGAAAAAAGGACGGGACTGTTGGAACTGTCATGTCTCCAGTGCAAGGGATGAAGAAGGAAAAAAGTACCACAGGAATGGCTGGTGAAGGGAACTGAATCCCGGTATCAACACCATTAACCCGCAACAAGTAATCGCATGCAACAGGGCGTGTTTTGAGCACCCAGGTCCCGCTGGTTTTCCCCACCAGCCGCAACCACCTGTATCCTCTCCAGGCTGTCGTCACCTCCAGACCTGATGGGAGGCTTTAATGCTTCAGAAGTCTGAGCACTAAGACTGATCTTTTGTATTTTGCTCTCAGGAATCAATTTCAGTAATACACCGAACAGCAAATATTACTTCTTTCAAATATTTTTTTTTTTCCCTGGGCTGCTACAGCCTGAAAATCTTAGAAAGCTGCACTGCAACATCCTGATGAGAGCTTGGGAAAAGAAAAACTTTAGAGGCAGGGAAGAACATCAAGCTGTTTGACTTATGATCTAAACCAGCAAACTGCTGCTTGCCTCAGCTGGTCCCTCTTTCGTTCCCATATGACACATGTTTCTATTCCAATCTTAGCAAGCTTCAAGCATATTCGTGTCACCAGTACATTATATCTGTCTGTCTGGCGACAGCTCCAGTGCAAGCTGCTAAACCAAAATTCAGGGTATAAACTTCTCAAATCTCTAAATTACCAACCAAAGTTCTCAAAACAAGATCCCTAAATGTGCAGCTTCAAAACTCAAGGTGCAGTACTAAGGCCTGCCAGCTTCTGGGGTGTTTTTTATTACAGAAACAAGATCAAAGTGCAAGTCCACACATTCTGTGTCTCCAGCCCATCACAGCCCCGCCCATTACAGCCCCACCCACCACAGCCTTGCCCAGCCCAGCCCCGCCCATGACAGCCCCACCCACCACAGCCCCGCCCACGACAGCCCCACCCATCAAAGCCCCGCCCACGACGGCCACGCCCATCCACCCCCGCCCCACCTATCACAGCCCTGCCCAACTAAGCCCAGCCCAGCCACCCGGAGCTGTCCATCGTTCTACCACTGAATCCAGCTCAAGCACAAAACCTGGCACATCACAACCTTTCATGTTTCAAAAGCTCTGCTATAACCTATTGCAAACAAAACCTTAAGCCCACTCAAGTGTCCAACACGCACAAAGGAACAAAGCCCCAAAACACACAAGTGTTCCCTGTCAGGTGCTGTTTTTCCTCCAGCAAGAAGGTTCCACGGCTGAAGCGATGGAGCAGCTCAGTGTCTTTCCAGCTCCTGAAAGCAAACCCACCTCTGGCGTTTCACACCCGGCAATGGATGCTCCAGCCAACGTCCCTTGAGGGTGCCACCAGATAAAAGTGCCCTTTGGGCTCAACTTCATAGTCCAAGCTATCAGCAGCGTTTTTTGCCACTGCAGAACACAAACTCTTTCACTTTTTGCAGTGATGTATGAGATCAGATTTAGGTTTCAGTGTGCTGGAAAGTACTGGCTTCCAGTGCCGATTTGTGGGGAGCAAGCAAAACATGCTTTGCTTTTTATAGACTGTTTCCATGGTGCACAGAGGTTCCCATAGCTAATTCTGCAGCTGCACAACTTCAGAAAACGGCACAGCCCGGGTATAATCCTGTGGCAGCCTGCCCCACCCATTCCCAGATCGCAATCCAGTGGTTTTACAACTCAGATCATACAACGGAGCTTTCTCCCACTCTGACACACGAGTGGAGTGGCTGCATCTGAACCTCCCCAAGCTGCCGATCAGCTTTGAGAGCACCAGAGCCACTGAAGCAGGGTCTGGGATTCAGACCCCGTCTGCTAAAGCTCCCAGGCAGTTCAGAGGAGGTAAAGAAAGAAATTCCTATTCACCGGCTGTATTTTTAAGACTGTTTCTTAGGAGAACTGTACATCTAAAGAACAAGCAGACTGCTACAAGCAATGACCACACCAGCTCTATGTCTGCTTCTCTCCGCTGCAGGACTCTGCACAGCCTTGTTTGCTCTCGCGAGCCAGAACACCAGGGACACGCTGCCCTCTCGGCTCCAACGCGCCAGCGCTCGCTGTGCTTGGCCAGAGCTGGGCCCGCCTGCACCAACAGGCCATTTCCAAAAGCATCCTCCAGAGATGGACGTGCCAAGCACCGGTCACCCCTCAGCCCTTCCGCAGGGGCACGAACCCGCCCGGCGCCCCCAGCGTGACTCACCTGCTCCTGGGAGTTCATCACCCGCAGCTTCATTTGCTTCAGGTAGGTAGAGGTGAGGGGCATGTTGTAGTCGATGATCCCAGAGACCAAAGAGGAAGGTGGTTCACTCTCTGAATCATGGAGGAAAAACTTGAGTTAGATACAGGGCTGTGGAAGCACAAAGCTGTGACGTGTTCTCATAATCATTAAACATACGCATTTAGAAGCATTTAAAATCCTGAGCTAGAGCTGCTGCTCGCTGAGCGAGCGTTCCTATAAGAACAGAAGCCCGCCACAAACATAATCACAGAACAGATGTTGTTTGGAAAAAACCAAAAAGCATTGCTGTCACCTGCAGAAAAGACTACACATAATATATAATTTTTCAGTCTACCAAACTAGAATGTAGCAGAAGAAGAAACTGAGTCTTGCCAACACCTCAGAAGCACTTCCATGCAAATGGGACTTACGCAGAGGTTGATGAACAAGAATATATTTGCAGCTTGCTTCAGCATTGCAAAGTCTTGCCAATTTTGCTGGGATTCCCTCAGGTAGGAGTTAACATTAAGGCAACTTATTAAGTATCTCTATCTGGTGATGAAGATTATTTTTAACACTCTCATTAAAACACAAACTTAAAGATCTTTAATTTAAATTGTTCCTGTTGCTTCCTCTGGCTGCACCACATTAAGCTCTGGAGATGACTCTGGATTCAGGCCACTCCTGCAGATTCTTTTGTCTGGCCAGACCGGATGAGCCCCCATAAAGCAAATTCTCAATGATTTTTCTGAATTCTCAAAGATTTGTCAGCTCCGTCATCATCACTGTGGAGCTTGTGAGCTCTCCATGTGGGACATTCAGACTGCTGTTCTAACATGGATTCATAAGCTCGTGCAATGGGTCTGTTCAGAGGAAAGCTGCTGTTTCCCATGGGGATGGCTCCTGGCTAAAAAAAAGATTCCTTTGCCCTCAGCACACGCAGATGTGAGTGTGGAGAATTAACCCAGTCTTCCAGTGCTCTGAAGGGTTGTGTGGTGTCCACTGGACAGTGAGTTTGGCAACTACAGGTGGAGAAGAAGGATTTCCAGGAGCTGAAGGTGAACGGATGGCGGGCAGTCTCCATTCCTCTCTCTCAGTCTCCCTGGCTGGCTTCATTTTCTGGGGTCACTGGTTTCAGAGCCACCTCTGACACAATCCCTTGAAAAAAAACCTTCACAAAATGTTTTACAGCACCTTAGAAAACCCATCAACCCAAACATAATGGGTCTGCTTTTCAGAAATGCTGAATATCAAAAAATCCCAGAGAAACTCAGCAGACCCAAAGACGCTTCACACCTCTTGAAGCACCAGATTGATCATGTCTGGTTAGGAAATGACCTGACCCAAAACCTGTCTGTGACTGACTTAAACATCACAAAGGTTTTTTGCAGATCTTGTGTATCAAGAGCCTGCTTTGGGTCCATGGAAATGCAATGGTTTTTTGCCAGGTCCATCTACCTCACCCTGGGCACTGAAGTGTTCCTGCCTGCGGTGCAGGGAAGGGCGGCCAGGGCCACTCAGGCCACCAGCTCATTCCTATATGAAGGTGTAAAGCTTTTAGGAACTCTGTCAATGAATTCCATCCTCTTTTCTCATGGTTGCATGTCACTGCTCTCTGGCAAGCTTTGACCTATAGATTAATTAAGAGCACTTCTGCATCTCTATATATTGAGCACCCAAACCAACCCATTGTTCTACTGTGGCAGGATGTTACTTTGTGATGAGAAGATGCTAAAATCCCAGCGCAAGCGGAGCTTCTTGCATCTGGTTCTGCTGTGAAAGGGGAAACAGCTCCCAGGAACAAAATCTGCACCTCGCCAGGCTGGCTGTGGTTATCGGGATGTGGGTCTGTAAGAGGAGTTTAGGAAAGCATTTGCTGAGGTACATAGAGCTGCTCTTTCCTTGCAGCAGGGGCGGGGATGAGGCCAGTCTTTGTGATGTGGTTCATAGTTCAGGGCTGCAGAAATGAATGAGGCTCCGCAGAGGCAGCTCAGCATCCTCAGGCGGGGAGCAAGAGGGAGGGAGATGATCTTTGGTGCCCAGGTTCTGCCTAAAACCATCCTGATGGAAATCTGGAATAATCCCATTAGCAGCCACAAATTTGCAGTGAATTTGTGCAACTGCAACAGATAAGAGCTTGAGCCTAAGAAACCAAAACCTTTTTTCTTTTTTAAGCTAACTGGAAAAGAAAGAAAACCTTTGTTTTAAAAGGCCCAGGGGACTCCATGGGAACAATCCTCACATCCTACGTCACAAGAGGGGGCTGCTGGAATCCTTCAGCTTCAAAAACATAGATATCACATGGCCAATGTGTGGGACATAGAGATGGAACAGGCAGAATGGTTTAAAATAAAATGGTTTCAACCCTAATTCTACATTTGTGTAACTCCACTGGAATTAGTCCTAATTTAGGAACAGTGTAGAGATCACAGTGAAGTCTTGTGATATTCCAAGTTTCCCATGAGCAAGTCAATCTGCTTTCACAAATTATGTGGGTGCCCTGCAGGGTTTGATGTCAGAGAGTTTGTGACCACAAACGAAATGTGTTGAGATTTGTTTAACGGACAAGAGAAGTAGGAAGAGATGGGAATGACTTAATTTTTTTTGTCTTACTAAGTTAACCTTTGCCTATATAAGCCTGTGTGTGTATATACATGCCCATACACCTGGGTAATGCTTCTATGACGCCAATGTTTTTTAGGTGATTTGCTCCCAATAAATTCCTGAATATATATTAGTGAAATCAGACACTCTTCCTCAGTAAAAGTTCCCTTATCTAATCTGCTCTATGCATTTTCACAGGTACTTAGTCACTGTTTAGGTACTATTCAGAGCAGAAAGGCACTTCTGTCCTTCCATTCCTGGTGGGTAAGAAGCAGGACTTTTAATGTGCAAGATCCTTTGTTTTCGTGTTTGATTTACTTTTAAGAGAACTGCTAAGGGGGAAAGGTTTTTGAAAATAATCAATAATTTCTATTAATTTATAAATTTGCTCAGAACAGCCAGATCTCAGCCCTGATTGCTGCTCTGGAGAGGACACTCAGCACCCGGTGTTCTCTGAGCTGCTCTCAGGATGGTGGGTGGGCAGGAGGGGGCCCTGAAGGAACAACCACCCTTTTCATCAGCTGCCTCCTGCACAGGGATCCTCTTGGCTTGACCCAAAGAGGCAACATCCTTGTTGCCTGGACCCATCCCATGGCCCTTCCCATCCCATCCCCGACTGCCGTGGCTGGCACACTCCAAACAGTGCCGGTGACAGATGTGGCACAACCAGTGGGAAGGTTGAGTTTGCTCTCGGGGAGGACAAAGGCCAAAAATTCTCTTGTTGGAAACAGGGATCGGGCCCTGAGCCGGCAGGGTGGGAAGTGCCACAGTGATGGAGCTTATACTAATAAATGTCACACAGGATTATTTGGGAGAGTTTCTAAAAAATATAACAAGTACAAAGCATTTCAGTCACTAGCTTTGGATAGCTGGCACACATAATCCCCTTAAATGGAACCTCTGGGCTGTCCCTCGCTCTGCTCCCAGCAGTAAACAGTTGGAAATCGGTACTTAATACTAGAAATTTTCTATTGTTGGGTCCTTTGTTCATTTAATTCTGCTCCTCTGCTTCATAAGAGCTGCCAAACGAGCCTGTTCGCCTTAACAGTTCTGAAACATTCCAACTCTGGCAGTGTGCTGATGTTTTTTAAAGAAGCAATTTTGTTGGGTGAAACCTCTCAGAGTCAGTTTGATGCTTTGTGCTTAATCATGAAAACAGGTTTGTATTTTAGAAAAAAACAACACAAACATCAACTTTAACCATTTAGTCTGGAAGAAAACCTGGTCCCATCTTACACACCACTTCTATCTTTCAGGCCTAGGAGATGCAGATTGGCTCCATTTACAAAAGAACCATAATGAGCCAACCACCACAATGGCCACGCTAATTGGTCGTTACATAGGCATAATGTAACTTTGATTACCAAAACATTTTCTGTTATCAAAAATAGGATCATGACGTGTGTATCTATTAATTATTGCAAATTACTTCTTTATCAGAAACTTCAGTTATTCAGCCATATTCAGTGTCTTTCATTACAAAATTAACAGTTTAAAGGAAAAACTTCAGGTCATGTTTTTTCAGAGACTGAAGTTTCTACCCACACATGATCACGAGCTGACTGCAGGCACATCCACAACATGTTTGACCCAAGGTTTGCACAGGGGAAGCTCAGAAGGAAGGCTGGACTGCTCCTGCTCTCTAGGCTGAAAACAGCGACAGACAAAACAGATCGAAGCAATTCCTTCAGCTTGGCTATGGAAGTGCATAAAAATCACACTGGTTAGGAAAACCATGAGGTTAAGAAGTATCTCATGGATAGGGCAGCATCCTGACAGCTCTCCGGGACAGCACGCTGGGTGAAATGCTGCATCAGCTCTGCTGGCACAACTCATTTCCTTTTACCTTTGGGCTCCAGACCATTGGAGTTGAAGTGCATCCTCTTCTGGCACTCGGTGCAGCTCATCAGGAACCTTGTCACAGCTTCTCTGGGCAGAAAAGCGTAGGTCTCTGCGATCTGGGGACACAAGGAGGCGGCTGCACATCCTGGGCGAGGGAGAGGGCACGTTCCCACCGCGCCCGCTCACCCAGCCAGGAACATCATCAACCCAGTGACACAGCGGCCCTGGGATCCCCGGTCCCTCCCTCTGCAGCAGCTGGGGAGGGAGGAATGTTTTGGGAGGTAACTGGTGTGCCAGAGCGGCACTGGGACATGAACAAAGAGACCTCGAAGTCCCGGCGTAGTCGCTCCTGCCCAGAAACTCCCTTCCATTCTCCCTCCAAGTCTGGGAAGGGCAAAGCTACGACCACGTACGAATCAAATGGGAAAGTAAGGTCTCGTCAGCTCTGTTTGCATTGTTAATTACCATCACACCAGTAACCTGAAGAATCCATTAATCTTTTGTAAGAGCAGGTCACTTTTTCCCACAATGACAATCAATTACTGTTAATACTACTTCGCACTTCTGTGACATATTTTATCCAGGGAATTTAAAACATTTTTACAAACGGTAATGAATTAAGTGTCCTGAACCTTTGTGGGATATTTGTATTTTACAGACAAGGAAAAGCTAAGGATAAATATTTAAAACTTGGACGCCTGAAGTTAAACACTATATGCAGACCTAAGCACCCACAGATGGTGCCTGGCTATCACAGGCTCCTATTACTCCAATTAATGCCTGACAGTAGCAATTTTATAGTATTTCTAAAGATCAAGACTAGGCTATTTGGAGAAGGAATGAGGGAATTTTAATGTAGATTTCTTTAAGGCTGTAAGAGACCATCAAATCATGGAGTCTGACCTTCTATGTAGCACAAGTTGGGGAACTTCACCCAGGTTCTCCTGCAGCCCCGTAGCCTGTAGTTTGCCTAAAACATCTTCCAGGAAGACATCTGGTCTTAATTGGGAAGCATTAAGAGGCTGAGAGCCCACCTCTTACTTTGGGGTTGGTTCCTACGGTTAATCACCCATCCTGTTTGGTCTGAGTGCCTTGTCCCAGCCTGGCGGCTCCCAAACCAGGGGCCATGACCCCAGCTGGGGTCACAGCACTTACAAGTGGGGTCATAAAGCAGACAGAAATTCAATTGTTTGTGCCCGTCCTCAGGGCTGCGAGCCCGGCAGAAGTGGGGCTCGGGATGGGAAGCGGGGCTGCAACCGGAGACCTCGCGAGCGATGGCTGGTGATGGGGGCTGAGCTGGGAGGGCAGCCCGGGATGTCCCGCTCCTCCTCCTCTGGCCACTGGGCATCATCCTCCCACCTTATTTTGTTAACAAAGATCAAAGATATCTAAATTCCCAGCATTTTTCTATTCTACAGGGAAGGGTGACGCTTAAGCTTGGGATAAGGCCACATTACAGCGGCAGGCAGTGGGGTGAGGGCAGAGGGTTTGCTTGCTCAGGGCTGAAGCAGCCCCGTGACCAGTGGAGGGAGGGAGAGAGATTTATCTCCACTGAGCGGCAGCAGAGCCCGAGCTTTTCCATCCACGCTAATGCCAGATGGGTGGAAAGTTCAGGCAGGGACCTTGTCCCAGCCCTTCCAACGGAGGATGCAGCGCCTGGTCCTCAGGGGATTCTCCTTCTCTTTAGCTCCAGCCCCGGCAAGCGCGGCTGTGCCTGCTCGGCTGTGCCTGCACAGCTGTGCCTGCACGGCTGCCCATCTCAGCCTCTGCCTCTCTGCAGTTTTATCAATGCACAAGTGCCAAGGACTCCCACAGAAACACCAAAATTAGGGGCCTGACAATTGTTGGTGGCAAACGCAGCATCGTGGAGCAGGCAGGGAACCAGCCGTGCTGCCCGCGGCACTGAGCCTGGTTTCAGCCTCTTTTGCTCCAGCGAGCCCATCGTCTCTGCTGCAAATGTTCAGCTAATTTTAGTGATACAGTTGTTATTTCTCAGCTGATTTGATGCTCTGCAGAGCAGACAGCTTCCTTGATGAGTTATCTCCCATCCAAACTCTCTTTCTGATTGCCTCCCACTGGAGGTCATGGACAAGGGCAAACTCTCCAGTGCCTCTAATCAGAACTGGTGAGGAAAGGGGGACACGAAGCCATCCGAGCAGGGCAGGAGTGTGGGCAGAGCCAGCAGCAGCATCCTGCCGGGTCAGGAGGGATCCGCGCTGCTGCTGTGATGATCTCAGCCCAGGAGGGAGTCGAGGGAGGAGCGTGGAGCTGCTGTGAGCAGGCCTGGGAACACAGGCGGCTCCCTCGGGGCTGCGCAGGGCACAGAGCCGTTCTCCAGAGAGCTCAATTGAAGGAATTAGGGGAGGCTCAGGGTGGTCTGCTGGGGAAATGAGTGGAAAGGTTTTGAATTGTGGTCATGCTGGTGAGGCTGCCCCCACGCTGGATAGAACAAGGTCACCTGTCCCCAGACAGGGACGGTCAGTGTGTGTCCCAGCCTCACGCTGTGCTGCAGGGGCAGGAGCTGGATGTGGGGCACAGAGCGACACCAGAGCTCTGCGTGCAGAGCCCAGACCCATCCCCAGGGGCTCCCACCATAGCGGGGGGCGCTGCAAGGCACTGGGCTGCCCCTCCAGCACTGCCAGCATCAACAGCCCTGGACAGACCTAGGGACATGCGCAGGACAGAGCCAGCCCTGAGCCGGCTCCAGTCACACACTGAGCCCTACATAACCTCAGGCATCACAGCAGAGGCCAGGGCAGCCGGCACAGACCTCTCCAGGGTGATGCACACACCAGAGATGTGAGCTGTCGGCCAGCCACTTCTGTCTCTAAGCGACCTGGTCCTTAGGGCTGCGGGATTCAAGGGAGTAGCTCTGGTTTGGACAGTAAATTCAGCTTTTTTGGTAAAAGGAGAGCCCAAAAGTTTGCACGGAAGGGCTCTGCAGAGTCAGGAGAAACAGCAAGCTCCCAGGAGAAGCACACTTCAAGCTAAATTATTCCTGACCTAACTAGAGTGGTTTCAGGATGGATAGAGCTGGTTCTCAGCATCCATGGAGCACCTGACGAGCCTTAGCTCAATGCTGCCTCCATTTTGTACCGAGGATGCCCAGGCAGGGGCTGATGCGATCATTCGCCCAGCTGGGGAATGGGCGGGCTCCAGTCCCCCTCTGCCTGCTCCATCCCTCTGCCGCTCCATCCCTCTGCCTGCTCCTGCCCTTCAAGGCCCAGCCAAGACATTTCCCTCTGGCCAAGGGCGACAGGGAGACAGATGGCACGGAGCAGAGTGCACAGAGGACTGGGCAAACATCCCCTCACCCATCAGTAATACTGAGCATTTCTCTTGTTTTCTCTCGCAGACATGTACAGTTGTCTTTGTGTGATTCACTTGGTGTTTCCTCTCCCAGGAGCCATACCCTTGTGCTGTCCCTGCAGCCCGGTTTCCCGTCTCCCCACCACAGCTGCTCTGCCTTTCACCGCCTCCTTCCTCACGCCTGCCTGCACAGGCAGACAGGACTGTCCTTCACCTCTGCCTCCCGCCAGCAGCTCCCTGTGCCTTGCCCCACCGTCCCCGTCCCCACGGCACCCTGCTCCCCGGCCCTCTGTCCCCTCACTGCCCGGGGGGACTCTCACCGCTCGGTAGGTTTTCTTCTGCCCGGCATGTTTAGGTGCTTTGCCCGGCTCCGACGAGCTCTCCACATGCATCGAGTATATGATGTCAAAGAAATCTTCCACCACAGCCACGCGCTTCAGAGAGATGCCCTCGGGCTCCGACAGTCCATCTGCCCCCTACAACAGCGCAGGCAAGTTGAGTTAGTGTCAGCGATGGGTGACAGGGGTGACGAGATGGGCCCGGGGCTGATGCGGTTGGAGGGGGCAGAGTCGCGGCGCTCCAGCCCTGGGCTGCCTTGGGCACGGGGGGCGTGGGGGATAAATTAAACAGTGCTCCAGGGAGGATCCTGCTGCAGCCAGGGCAGGGGGGGGCTGCTGCTGTTGTGCTGCTAAAGCTGCCAGGGAAACTGGGCCAGGAACAAAAACAAGAGAAGAGTCCAGAATGGAGTCACAACCAATCAAGAAATTCAATTTTCATAATTTGGGGTGATTTTACTAGGCAGGAAACAGGCAGAGGAAGCTCTTTGGACCTACACGCACCCTGGGAAGACCCACAATGTGGGACACGCTCCCTGCAGACACGGCTCAGCCCGCGAGACGCAGCTTCGCTGCGATGCCAGGATGCAGCCCCTGACGGAAGGAGCCAGAATCGCCCTCCTTCCCCACGCTGACCTTTCCAAGGCACCCTCCCTCGCTCGCGTACGCAGAGCAGCTGAGCGCTGGCAGCAGCAGCGCAGCTCTTTGTGTGTCAGGATGTGCTGGAGAGCAGGAGGCAGCAGCTCTGCCGCGCGGCCGTGGTGACAGACTGGTGGGAGTGGGAGGTGTGGGGAGCTGTGCTCCCCGAGCCGGCTGGCAGCGAGGTGTGAGCTCGGGCAGGGCATGAGCTTGGGCAGGGCGGGCAGCCCGTGGGACCCGGCAGCTGCTCCCGGCACTGCGGCACAAAGCACCCGCGCCGGGGGACTCGGGGGGATGGCGGGCGGCTCCTGTAATGGCCGGGGTACCAAAAAAGGGCCAGGCTGCGGGAGGTCACTCAGCTTCTCCCTTGAAAAAAAGCCATTGTTGCATAGACAGTTGTGTATATATATAGATAAATATACACATATTATATGCACACATACATACATATATATATACAACTCATCCCTTTGAGGCCTGCTTTCCGAAAAGGTACGCACAGATGCCGTCTGGCTGGTGCACAGCAAGTTGGGGAGCAGCAGCCCGCACATCTAAATGACCCGCAAACAACGTTTCTCACGTGCGTTCACACGTCCCTGTGTGCAGGCAGGGGCTGCCAGAGGTCTGCACGCAAAGGGAACAGCCCGTCTCCCAACCTTTATTTTCTGTTGTCGTTGGTGGCTGGGCTCTGTCTATCTGATATGGTCTATAGATTGAATAAATGCTGTTCTTAAGCCACCAGTCAAAGGACTCTCAAAAATCAATCATTTAGAGGGACCGCCTTCTGCTAAAGACTGTTTTCTTGGGGGAGCAATCTCTTAATGTGAAGCGCTGCCTGTTAAAGTTGGCTCCTCACCCCGAATTCAGAACAGAGCCTGCCGTACTGGGCACGGACTGCAGCACGATGGGTCAGTGTGCTCACCCAGGACTCAGGCACAAGGGTTTTCCAACACAAACCACCTCTGCCATCCCCAGGGAGCCCTGAGCCCTACCTAAAGGTGGCTGTAACAAAGAGAATATTGAGAACGAACACAAGGGGCAGGGTGGCAGTGCTGCTGTGGTGGGGATCGGGAAACCTCACCCAAAGGAGTGTCTTTGAGGAATATAAATCTAATTTCTTCTGTCACCGTTCGTGGAGTTTCACTTTAATCGAGGGCATGGGTATTCCCCTGCCAAGGAGAAGCGGGCATTAGGAGGCTTCCTACTGACCAATAATCCTCAGAGCAGGGTTGAAATGAGGATAATTACAGAAACAGGACAAAGGAAAACGCTTCAGGAGAAAAGCACAGTCAGGTGCAATAAGCAAAGTCCTCAAAATTAAGGTTGTAGCCAACCCTCTAGGTAAATCACTATTTCCAGGGCCACCCCAGCCAACTAATACCTCCCTCCCTGCATGGCCAGCAGTTCCCTATTTCCTCCTCAGTTTCAGAACAAACACTGTTAAGGTAACCCGAGGGTCTGGGCATCACTACGGCCTCTCTGCCTCCCCCCACCCTGGGGGACGCCGGAGCTGCCTCCTCAATACCCCATTCCCTGCAGGGAACCTCCCCTGGCTCCTCGTGTCTCTTCAGCCCATGTCAGCCTTGTGACTTCTCTCCCCATGATGATTATTTAGCTCTGGGAAGCAGGTGAGATGCAAGTGGTACCAAAGTCACCGGATATAAGACGCTACATCAAGTCAGTGCTTCTAGGATTACAGAGGTTTGTATCTGGCAATATAAGCAAATGTTGACCAAGGACTTAAGGGGACACACATGCTGTAGACAACCTCTCAGAGGGGCCCATGCCCCTCTGGTTCCTCCTTCCACACCCAGTATTGCTCACCAGTATTCAAGGCATGAGTCACAGCCCATAGTATCTCAGAACAGCATAAAACCCCTTAGGTTTAAAAAGCAAGAAAAATTCTGTTGGGAAAAATGATGGGAATAAGGGATGCACTTACCCCCTCCTGGCGTTGCGGCTTTATTGGAAGCCACTTGCCCCTAAAATGCATAAAAGATTTCAGGAGCAAAACTCAGCTTTGAAATAAGCATTTGGGAGCAGGTGGCATTTCAGGTGCCGAGGCCAGAAAGCCCCTTTGCCACGCCACAGGCACCCACGGCTCCCTACGTTTGCCCAACATGACTTTGTCTCTCCCCTTCACCAGTCTCTCCTCCTTCCCTCTCCCTGGGCAGCCCATCCTGCAGGTCTCACCCCCTTTCTCCCGCCTGCCCCCCGCCTCCCCAGCCCGCGAGCGCTCTCTCCTCTCACCTCCTCTCCTCCGGGTTATCCATCAGGTCTTTTTCCTCCCCAGTGTCCTTTGTCGTCCCCATCTCCTCCAGTCCCACATTTCTCTGCTTGCCTCCTCCTCGCACCTCATGAGCCCTTGTAGCCCCGCGTCCCCCTGCAGCATGTCCCCAGCGCCCTGGTCCCCCTCCCCCTGCTCTGCCCCCTCTCGCCCACCCCAGCCACCCCTCCGCTCCCCCAGCTCCCACTGCCCATTGCAGCCACAACCGGGCTCTATTCGCACCGGAGAGCAATGCCGGGGGCGGCCGTTTGGGCCTCACTGCCCCCTGTCACCACCGCGGCCAGCGTGGCCGGTGCAGAGCAACGGGAGGCGACAGCCATTTCAGGATGTCCTGGGGCACAAGGATGGCAGCGCTGCCACCCGCCTGGGGACCGGCCATGGCGCTGCCAGCGCTCGCCCGCAGAGCCCCTGCCCCGGCAGCTTTGTTCTCGGCAGCTGCCCCGGCCCTGCCCGCAGCTCCCGGCCCCGGGCCTGCCCGCCCGGCCCGCCGCGGCTCCCCCTGCCCGCCCGCCGCTGGCCGGGCCGGGCCCTTCGCCCTCCCGCTCGGGGTGGGGGCCGCAGCCCCGTGCGGGGTCGGGGCCGGGGGGTGACATCTGCCGCGGCGGCGGGAGGGGAGCGAGGGCGGGCGCCCCCCCGCCCGGCCCGGGCTGAGGCCGCCGGCAGGTAGCGGGGTAACCATGGCAACCGGCGGGGCCGCGCGCTGCCGGCGGTAATCCGCTCCCCCGGGCCGGGCCGGGCCCGCCGCCGGCTCCTCCTCACGCCCACCCGGGTGCCCCCGCAGGGCCCCGGCCGGCCACGGGGGAGGATCCCGGGCAGCCCTCCCCCAGGCCGGGGGTTCAGGCTGCGGGCAGGGCCCCGCCGTGCCCGGCCCTGGGCTGGGGCAGTTCCCGCGCCCCGCAGGCCCCGCAGACAGGGCGGGCTCGGGCCGCCCCAGCTGTCGCACCTGCTCCCTGCTGCTCCCCCCCAACACCAGAGCCCCCAGCCACTGCCCTGCCATGTCTCCCACGCGGACCTGCCCTGCCTCACAGCCCCACAGCGGCACCCATGGCCGCCCTCCCGCAGCTGAGCAGCTCCCTCGCTCCCAGCCCTGCTGGGTCTCCACAGACCCCGCAGCCATTCCTCAGCTGCCCAGCGCGTGTGTGAAAACTGTCATAATCGGAGCGATTCACAGCTAAACTACAGCGCTGACACGCAAACTGGGTTTTCTGCAGGCCAGCAGGTCTCAGGCCGGCAGCTGCCACCCGATCCCGGCGCGGTGACCTCCACCCTGAGCCCCCTGAGCCGCCACCACCCCGCACGAAACCAGAGCCAGCGCGGGGCAGCTCCGCAGAGCCCTGGGACCAGCCGCAGGCTCCGTGCACCAGGTTCCTGGCCCTGCGAGCCCTTCCCCGCCTCAGACTCTCTGATCTGGGAGAATCTGGGAGGATTTAATCTGAGCTGTGAGCCAGGGAGCCAGGTCTCGGACACCTGTGTGCTTCCAGCTCCTCTTCGGACTGACCGGGGGACCTGGCACCTGCCCGAGCTGGAGGGTGCTGGCCCTGCCCTGGCACCGGCTGGCCGGGGCAACCTCTGTGTCCCCCGGCAGGGCTGGCAGCTCTGCTGGGGCCTGGGAAGCTGCCCCTGCGTCACAGCTCCGCAGGGAAGCATCCCGTGTCAGCGGGGGTTTGCTGGAGGGCCATGGGGCAGGGGGTGCGGGAGCGGGATGGGAGGGAGCACCGACTGCGTCCCCATCTGCTGCGTTCAATGGCAGATAAAGCGCTGCCCTGGCTTTTGCGCGAGGGGCCGATACCAGCCGAATTCGGCTTCCTGCGAGTTAAAAGCTGCTTCCTGCCGGCACGGCCCTGCCTGATAATGGCTGCGCTCTGTTCTCTGGCCGGGGAGCAGACCCTCTGCCCTCGCCTCTTCTCGCACTCGCCACATGAAAGCGTTCATCTCTGTATCTCCCAACCACAGCATCTCCCCTCCCCGCCTCTCAGCACATAAATTTCCCACTGCTGTCTGGTAGGGCTGCTGTCCCCCTCATCCCTGGGACACCCGAACGGTAGGGCTGGGGCCGGCTGTACCGAGCTGCCCCTCAAGGTCACCTCCCCTGCCTGCAGCAGACACAGCAGCGGTCGCTCTGCCTGTGTCCCTGCTGCCCGCCAAGGGTCAGGATTGGGGTCCCCACTCCCATGCTGGGACCAGCCACCCCATGGCACGACCGTGGGCTCCCCAGCCCAAACTCTGCGGCTATCAGCCATCCCTCACGTGAGCCCTTGGAGGTTCCTCTGCTACACACACAAAGCTGCCATCACATACCCGTTTTGAGATCAGCAAACTTGGGGTTGTGTTTTACCCGAAGCACTCAGCTCTCTTTAAGGTACCTTTCTAATTTCCTACAACTCGTGTTTTGTTCTAGGGAAATTTCTGTTCTTTAGAAAAAAAAAAAATATCAGCTGTAACAGGGAGCTGACGTGCACAGGCAAAAGCAGTTGGACACAAACTCCGACATAAGGGGTAAAATCCTTCCGTGCCATCAGAGACATCCTGGTGGGTGCTCCAGAGGTGACACCTCCAGCCCGTCTCCTGGGCCACCCACTGCCCCCCCGGGCTGCTCCCGTGCCACGCGTCCCACCTCTGCAGCCCCTCCTGCCGCACAGCACCGAAACAGGCGTTCTATTGCAATATGAACTCATACAACTTTTGATCAAGAAACTGTTCTTGGTACTTCTCATCTCTGGGAAGTCAGCCCTTGATTGGCTTCTATATTTAGACTTCTCCAGGGCTTTAGGAAGTTCACTCCTCATGGTATTTAGGTGTAGGATGAAAGCAGCTTTTGCGGGGGATATGTTAAACCACAGCAGGCTCCCTCTGCTAATGCTGCAAGGAGAAAGAAGAGCTACATTCCTCAAACTTCCCTCTTCCTCGTGTCCCTCATGCCACGGGCACAGTGCGTGCCTTAGAAATAGGCACTGGGGAAATGCGAGGCCAAGAACAATATCAGCTGTATTGCCATAATAAAAAGAACCCATCAGAGGAAGATGGGAAATGCTCTCACTTACAGATTTTGCTCTTTTTTTCTCCTGGAAATATTTTGCTGGAAATTTTTCTGATCATTTCTGGTTGAAAAATGGGAGAAAAGCGGTTGCTGAAATGTTGATTGTTTCCCTGCGCTAAGCATTTATACATCATTTTGCACGAACCACCAAGCAAACACGAAGCCCCATCCTGCACTCATATCTACAGTCCTGCTCGCTGCAGGAACACCAGCTCTGCTCATCAGCTGAGCTTCGTCCAGCCCAGGAGAGCTTGTTTCTCCAGGGGAAACAGAGGCACAAAGAACAAGCCGTTTTCCTAAAGCACCGCCTTGACTCAGGCCAGGAGCCGGGGTGCCCGAGGCCCGGCCGCAGCCTGCGCTGGGTGCATTTGCATTGTTTCTCTACCCAGAACTGTACACAATACTTTTTTTTTCTTGCAAAGTAAATACTTCCATGTGAGGGGGAGCCAGGCGCATTATTTTTAGCTGGCAAACAAAGCCGAGGTGTACGTCTTTCAGTGGGGGACAGGCGCCTCTTAGGAGCGAGCTGCTCTTTCAGCAGCTGCAGCTGAGCTGTCGAGATGGGTCCAGGCCTTTGCTCTGACCTCAGCTTATTCCTCTCGGGGCTCCCAGGCCTGGGAATGAAAACACGGGGCCTGGGAGGGGCAAGCAGGGAAGCGGCAGCTGCAGAGGGCCCAGGTGGGCTATGGGTGCCAGGGAGGTGGGTGGGTATGGGGGCTGGCGGGGGCTACTTCCCTGGGGAACAGGGCTGCCCCCCGTCCCGGGGCTACTGGAGAGGGAGGAGAAGCCCGGCAGGCAGAGCTTTGCTCCATGCCTGCTCAGAGGTTTACTCCATGCCTGCTCGGAGCTTTGCTCCATGCCTGCTCAGAGGTTTACTCCATGGCTGCTCAGAGCTTTGCTCCATGCCTGCTCAGAGGTTTACTCCATGGCTGCTCAGAGCTTTGCTCCATGCCTGCTCAGAGGTTTACTCCATGCCCACTCAGAGCTCTGCTCCGTGCCTGCTCTGCCGGGATGCAGAGGACATTTTGCACGGTGCAGGAGAGTGGACCTGCCTCCCTGCGAGCACCGGCTGCATGCGGGCAGGGGCAGGCAAGGATCTGGCATGCAGAGAAGAGCACAGCACTCCCCAAAAAACGTGACCCTGCATCCGCCTGCTGGGAAAGAGCAGGGAGCTGGTCCTGCCCTGCCTGTGCTGCCTGTGCACTGGGTTACAGGGCAGGTGAGTGTGGCTCTTCAAGGGTAACCAAATCCTGGGCACCGTGGAGCAGCCCCTGCTGCCATCGGAGCGCCGTGTATCTTGGTTTTGGTGAGAAAAGCTGCTGCAGTCTCGTGAGCAGAGCTCTCGACTGCCCTGCCCGGGGGATTGTTCCCCAGGGACGCGGTCTCACACCGTTAGCTGGGACATCGCGCTGCTCGGCTCTGCAGCGTGCCCTGACCTGGCCTGCTCTGGCCTTCTAACAGGGAAGGTATAATGGACATAATTATTTGGGTTTTATTATAATACTGCAGTACTTTTGCTGTTTTGAAACAGGTAGAGTTAAAATGCGAGTGTTGGGGTTTTTTTTAATAAATCTGTAAAGATGGCTAGGAATTGCGTAATGTCATTTGGATCTCGTTTTAGGTGATAGGGGGCATGCTGCAGGGGTGGGAAAAAGGGGGAAAAATGTTAGACTGCATTTAGAATTACAGAAGTGTTTATATTCCATAGCATCTTGAAAGAAATCTAAAACATATTGAAAAGATATCGCTGTAACGCAAACTCAGAACATGTTTAGAGCTGTCTCTTCCCTGAAGTAACTTATCACGATCAGCAATCTCCACAGCGCCGAAGCACTAATCTAATAAAGATCACCACCGAAGCAAAATCATTCGAGTTGGAGGGGGACAAGGCACCGTAACGTGTGCTGAGGTGACCTGTCACAGCAAGGTGACCCCTCTGTTCCTGGGAACAGCCCAGCAGCATTAGGGCAGCCGTGCGACATCATCACATCTACAGCGAGGACACGGTGATGTCAAAATGAAACTAAGTAGGAGGAGGCACAGAGCAGCAGTGGCGGGTTCAGCTCATCAGTGGCAAGCAAAATTATGTAAAATAAGTTACAAATGGTACGACAGTGAGTCAAGGTCAGGCTGGGCTGAGGATGAGCCCTGGGCACACGGCATCTTGGCTCCCTGTTCCCTGGCGATGCCCAGTGTGTGGGCACAGTGAGACTCCCGCGGAACAGCAAGATGTGCCACGATGAAAGCGCTGACAGCTCAGCAGCTGCTTGAGGGGGTGAAACGCCTGCATGCCATCCCAGCACGCAGTAAGGGCACCGCAGGGCTCCGGCCGTGTCGCGGTGCCGGTGCCGGAGCCTGGAAATGCCGACCTCCCTCCTTACACCCCGCAGCACCACCTTGCCGGCTGCTGCTCCCAGTGAGCATGCTGGGGTCACCAACACTGCGCCTTAAATGCGGACGATGCTGAACCATGATGGTTGTATTGGGCTCCATCACCCCCTTTTCCAACACATGAACCCAGCAAAACAGCATCAGGCACCCGCTGCGAGAGCAGGCGCCCACCGTTGTCACCGTGTGCGTCTGTTCCGGGCTGCACGGGCAGCTCTGCGAGGTGGGGGGGGACGGTGATGGGAACCTGCCGTGTCTGCCTGCACTCAGGTAAACCCCCTCTGTATTCTGGATGTTTCCACCATAACCGCACAAGGTGGACCCCAACTCTTCCAAAATCCAAGCTCTGGCTTGTAAATAATGCCCAGGAAGGATTCCCCGTTAACCTGAGATGGCCAATTGCATTTTTTTGAGCTCTTAACTGAGGGGGAGCAGAAGTCAAGCATGTTCTTTAGCGCTCCATCACGGTAATCCATCCACAGAGACCCCTCTCCCAGCAACATCCCACCACATCTGCTCCAACTGCCACATCACCCCAGGTTGGACACATGGGGCACGCGGAGTGGCCTCACATCTGGGTCCCCCTGGTTTCTGCGAGTCTGCGTCTCAAAACAGGGATGCTACTGGGAGCAGAAGAAAGGGAGGGCAAACCAGACGGGGCAGGGAAGCCAGACAATTAATATAACCTGCCCTATGCGTGAGGAATAAATTGGCAGCTGACAGGTTATAATCTGTGCAAGCAGGATCTTCACTGGAGAGGTGAAGGCTCCATTGGGGGCCAATTGGATGGTTAATTAGGAGGACAAAGCGGAGGATTCGTGAAAATGTTTATGAAACAGCTCTTGGCAAGGAAGCCTCTGAGAAACGCTCACCAGAGGGGAGTTGCTTTTGGTTAGGAGGAGGAAACACGAGGGTGAAACAGCAGAACCGAGCACCGAGAGAGAAAACAGCAATGCAAATGTCCGTAAAGAGGGACGGGGATTCCCGAGTGCGGTGCAGAGGAGTTCAGGGAAGCACCCTACGACATCTAATTTTTCTAGAAACACACGGGCCATGTGTCCCCTGTTCCTGCTCCCTCGCTGGTCCCAGCCCTGCGCCTGAGGCAGCGGCGGTGGGAACAGCCTCTCCAGGGAGCCGCCAGCCAATCCTCGCCCTGCGGAGAAGGGCACGAGGAAAGCAATTAAACCAGAGCTTTGATTAGGACTCACAGATGACTGCTTGTGTTAGAAATGCCTGAGCTTCTCTAAGCGTCTTGGCGGTGGCGGGAGCCGGGCTGATCCCCCGTCCCCTCCCGGGCGCGGGGCGGCTGCCGCAGGAGCGTGACTGATGCTCGCTGTCCCACACACGGCTCCGAGAGCTCAGAGGTAGGAGCTAGTTGCTAAGAGACAGGACTGTACTTTCCGGCCCACATCCAGACCTTTGTCACCAGCTCAAGGGCTTTCTGCTGGATCAGAACGACCGGCACAGGTGAGCAGGAGCCCTTGGGCCTCCAGCCCGGCCCAGACACACGGTCCCAGCTCGGGGAGCCCCACGACTGGCATCCAAACTGCTGATGGGGATGATGAACCCCAGTGTGTCCCCAGGGGATGAGCTCCCTTGGGCTGGCTGCCGGTCCCAGTGCTGTGGGCCTGCAAACGGGAACACCCTGTTGGTAACTGGGCACCAGTGCAGATGGTACTTGCAGCACCCAAACCCAGAGGTTTTGGACGTCTGGGCAGCGTGGGTGAGTGGATGACTCAGGGTTTGCTTTGAGATCACTCCTTCACATGCAAGCCAAGCCAGGAGTCCCCAGCTTTATTCTCCTTTTTTTTTTGAGGGGTGCCTGATGAAGCTGAATTCATTCCTTACCCCAGAGACTCCCAGAACACAGACCCGTCATCGTGACTGGCAAGCGGGAAGCTCAAATTCTGAGCCACAGAAGCCGAGTCACTCCGCTTGCCCAGAACACCCCCTTGTTCTCGGCCAGGAACGGGTCCATCCGCGCCGCTGGCATCGCTGCTGCCCGTGTGCCAGGGGAACTGCGTCGTCCGGGCTGCCGAGCCCACAAAGAGCACGGGCAGAGGAAACGTGCCCAGAGCATCTCGGTTTCTTGGTTCCGTGCAAGGAACCTGTACCAGGTGGAGAGATATAACCGGCCTCTGCTTAACTTCCAATAACCACTGCCTTAGTCTCAAACACACGGGGAAGAAGCTATTACACTAAACCTCTGCTCTGTTTGCACCCGTATACATGCGTATACCGTCTGCAGCTGTTTCTCCTCAAATAAATTGCTACTCCTTGGCACCAGCCATAAAAGTGGAGTTCAGCAGCATTCCAACAAAGACAATGATTTTGGCCAACAGGTACCTGCCCTCGCTACAATCAGCTAATTAAACCAGACACTAAAATTCAGTAGTGGCTTTGGCCCATCTTGATGCAATTCTTTAGAGGTGGACACAGCTAATATGAGATCAGGGGAAGTTAATTGCTAATTTGCACTAAAGGAAGAGATATGAATATGCATTCCCCTGTCACAGCAATGCAGACAAGGTTTGGGGAAGGCAGAGCATCTGTGCAGGCTGGGGAGTGGACACCCCATCGATGCTCCTCCATCCTCTGTGCTTTCCCAGCCATTGGTTTTGTCCACAGCATAAACTCATAGACTGCTCATATCAGGCATAACGTAACAGCAAAACCAAAACTGTAGAAATTATATCAGCTGGAGATTATTGCTAAGAATGGTTTGGACAAAGAGATTTTTGAGAAAGTTCTCACTGAAAGGAGTGCGGTCACCTCTGCGGGGCTCTTCTGCGAGCTAATTCCCCTCCTGCTCGTGGTGGGAGCAAATCCCTGTGAGCGGAGCCACATGTGGCTGCACAGCCCGTCCTCCCAGCTCCGCAGTGACCCAGGGCCCAGAGCGCTGGGACCCTCTGCACGGGCAGGACCTGAACAGTCGGAACAACCACACCTCACCTGGGTTTCTTTCCATTTTAGCTTCATTAACATGGCCTTGCAGAGCTGTGCTTTGTTTGTTTTAAATTTTTACCTTCCTCAGAGCAATACCTACCAAGAACCACAAATCAGAAAGGAATTGTGAGGTGAGGGAGATAACTTTTGGATGAAAGCTACCCAAAAAAATTGCTGTTCCTCTCGGATCAGCAATGCCATTCATGTTTCTGGAATCCCATAGGATGTACAGAGTAGACTGGTTATTATTTTAGAAACTGTTCGCTCAGACACATATGAGGGGACTGGGAGCGGTGGGATGTGGGACCTTTGCTGACGTGATTCCATGTCTCCCGAGCACCGGTAACCAAAGCCGGTCCCTGAGGCTGAGGCTGCCTGGGGACGGTGGCACCTCCTGCTGCAGCGGCACCACATGCACTGCACTGTGATGCCAACCACGGCGTGGCTGCCTTACACCCGGGCTTGGCAGAAATGAAGCAGGGGCTGAATTCGATGCTGATTTCCCCTCTTGTGCCCGGAGCGGCTGCAGCAGACTGTCCCGAGGGGAGGGACGGGCGGGCGCGGAAAGCGGCTCTGCTGCCAGCTCTCCTGCTCCCAGCTTGGCCACAACTTCATTCTGCCAGTCTGCGTAACTGCAGATTGTCAGAGCTCTTTAAATTCACCTTGCAAAGGTACTGGAGGCTTTTGCTGCTGTCTGGTGAGCTTAAGCCAGCTCTCAGGCCCAGAGGACTGGATATCACCGCTGTGACTCTCATCATGAGCAGACTCAGAATTAAAAACTGCTCCTGATGTGCAAACTTGGAGTCGAATCTGGAAAGGACGTTGATGCAGGAGGTTTTCTCTAGACTGGGTTGGATGGGAATTGGGCCAGCATCACGCCAGTCTCCTGAGTGCACATTTAAATGTGAACCTGCCACCGGCTCAGCTCCGTGGAACAGCCAGTGCTGCCCCACACGCTCAAGACTGCGTGTTCACAGCAGGTGAGGGCTCTGGATGCTCCACGTAGAGCTCGTGCTATACAAGTGATAGACATTTCTCAGATAATACCCTCAGGCCCATTTGCCTTGTCTAAGGCTCTTCTGAATGGTCTCGATTTATATTTTTTTTATCACTTGAAATCCACAGAAAGTCTAAGTGGTTATTCACACAGTGAAAACCTTCTGTTGACTAATGTTCTTAGTGGTTATAGATGTGCAGCTTTTTGGGGCACTGAATATGGGCATTGAAGGGTACTTGTACCAGGAAAAATGTAGCCTCTATGAGCTGCTGGAGCAGCATCTTTGCGACGTGCCCAGCTCCTCAGCTCGAGCGCTGTGCTGTGCTGTGCCGTGCTGTCCCACGGCTGGCACCGTGGCTTTCCCAGCACAACGCTCCCTGTCTCCAGCACTAAAACACATTTAGGGACAGGATGTATCGTGAGATTTATCTGGTGCTTTTCCTGCTGTCGGTGAAAGGCCTCCATCCATTTTGCTTTTTGGTTTCATCATTTCCCTCTGTAGCGCTCCCCCAGCAATAGTACCTTTCCTTGGGTGAGTTTCACCAGGTACAACTGTGAAATAATTTCCAATATCTGGCTCCAGGGGAGCCAGCACAGGTGAACTGCACTTGTACAACAGCAGCAACCCACCCGCACAAACAACCTCAGCCCTTCAGCAATGCCCACAAGAGCCCTGGAGCCTCGTGCCAGCTCTGCAGGGACAGGGAGCAGCAGGAAAGCAAAACCGAATGTGGGCAGCACTGCGCAGCCTGCCCAGTCCCCGAGCACCCCAAGTCCCTGTGGGCCGGTCTGACGCCTGGCATCCCCTGCCTCATCCCGCAGCCTCAGCTGCATCACGGCTGCCAGGACGAATCTGTCCTGCGAGGCTGGCCGCCGCTCCGGAGCTGTGACAAGCTCCCACCATGCACGGCAAACTACAGCATTGATTTAGAGTGTACGTAACCGCTCCTGAGCGAAAGCCCGAACCGGAGTCGGAGGCACCAGAACCTCCCCTGCAGACCCCGCAGCTGCAGCCAGACCCAGCTGCATCGCCCCTTGTCACCAAGGCACTGGCCGCATCCCTGCGCCATGTCTCCATCTCACTCTGCATTTGTACAAGAAAGACTGTCTAAATGATGCTAAATGCTTAGGACAAGAGGGACACGAGATTATAATGAACTGCATCTTAGCACCTTGTCACGAACAAATTCCCAACAGTTCTTAGCAAATCTGGGGAGAAGGGAGAGCCCTGAGCATCGAGTACCAGGTTTCGCCCAGTCTGCAGATAAGGTGTTTTACACCTTAGCGCACGTTATCCGCATGAGGAAAGGGCAAATCTGGGCACTTTGGGCTGTATCCATTGTCTGTGCTGCAGCAGCACACAAAGATACCCTCCTCCTCCTCCTCAGTACAGCCTAAGCACATTTTTTTTTCCCAACTCCCTGACCTAAGGGATGCAGCATCCAGCCTGTACCTGAACAGGGCTGTCAGACAACAATGTCCTACACTGCCAAACCTCATGTGTTTATCTGCGTAAGGTTTTTTTAATTGTATGTGTTAAATGTCCAGCATCTTTGGGACATTCATCTGGGAAAAAGAAATCCAAACAGTCTCTGTGCCAGACATCCGTCCGCACTGCTGTTCCTATTCCCAGTGCATTCTTTGAGAAGACCACCATCTGCTCTGACCACCACCTCAGGCAGATGCCCCCTTCTCAGTCCCAGCTCCCGAGCCACCCAAATCTGATTAGGCCTGTTCTGATGAGAGGCCTGGAGGAGGGCAAGGGAAAGTTACTCAGGAGAGAAAATAATAACCACATGTTAATTATGTTTTCACTGTAGATGCGCAGAAAATACACAAACCAGCTCAGGATGCATAAGCCAAAATGAACAACTCTACTGGGTTGCTGCTGGGGAGTTATTATTTTTTGCATCTGGGATTTTTTTTTTTTTTCAGAGGAGGAGTGGCCCCAGCCCTGTCAGGGGAAGGAAAGATCTTATCCCCGCTGCTGCCCTCTACGCGCTCTGTACCACCTCTCTCCCAGCTTTCACTCCCCGTCCCTCGGATTTCCTGTAGTGACCTGCAGCTGCAGCACGGCAGCGGCCACCCCTGCTCCCCCCGCTGCACCCTGGCCACGCGTGTTCCACCTGTCCCCGCAGCCCTGGGACAGTCCCGAACACAATGCTGCCCCGGCAGATGTGCTCCAGGAAGGACAAGCACACAGGACGAGCCGTATCAGGTTGCTGAGGAGCACAGCCAGGAGACAGCAACCCAAACGCTGCTCCAGAAATATTTTGGAAAAGCAGCTGAACAGGCATTACACCAGAATACACGCTTAACTGTCAAGCAAAAGGCTCCTATCAGCTTCATGAATTATTTGACTGCATACATGAGAGAAATGAAATACACCCACAAACCCAGCCCAAACCACTGAGGATGAGGAGAGCACTGAATTATGAGGAGCTGAAGAAAATCCCTGTCAAGTTATCTCTAAATTTGAGAGCCACTTCAGGGAAAACCAAAATGCAGTAACTGCATCCATCTGAACAGCTCCACAAGATCCCAGCAGAAAGGGGCACGGTGGAGCTGGGGGGCCGGGACAGAGGGCCCAGGAGGCAATAACTTCTACAGACTCTGCACTGGAGGATTTTGGGGAGCACAATGCCTGGTCTGCCCTACTGCCTGCGTGGCTCTGTAAAGCTTCCCCAGCTCCAGCGTCCGGCAGGCTCTGGAAAATAAGCGGTATTGCCCCGTGGAAAATGCAGCTGTCCCCCGAGGGCATGCCTGCTTTTTGTTTGGTGGTTCACAGGAGCCGGGGTGGATCTCCTATCTGCAGCCTGCAGGGACTCTGCCAGGGAAGATGCGGGGGCCTAGACACGCTCCCCGCTGAAACTTCATCTGTGCAGAAGCCCTTTGGGAATACACGGGCTTGCGCCGGCCTCGTTGAGCTGCTGACCCTCGGGACTCCCTCCCGGACAAAGGGGAGGGGGCGTCTCACTAGCAGCGGGGTCGAGGGAGTCTGGCTCAGCCTCTCTGGGGTACCATGACTCTGCAGCATTTGGAAGATCTGGGATAGAGTCGCCGGCTGGATGGAGAGGACCCGGGGGAAGTGTGGTATCTGCCGAAGGGGGGACCGCTCCTAATCTGCCCTCGGCTGGGGCTCCTGGGTGGGGGGGAAAGTGGGAAAGGAGGGCTGCAAAGAGGTCTCCAAAAAAAATTGCAAAGAATTTTTTTTGGGGCATGGCATGGGGGAGGGGGGCTGCAAGGGGAGAAAGAAAGGCGCCTCTGAGCACCACGAAGGGAAAGGGAGAAATAATGACCCTTCCCCCTCCCCCCAATAATAAGGCAGACCAGATGGGAGGTAAATAGTGCGTTTAGAAGCATTTGCCACAGATGGGCTGCCCTCAATGGAAGCATCCTCCAGCCACATCAATGCTGGAGTCTGTGTGTGCACAGAAAACACTGCACCCTTTAGAGCAGCGGCAGCAGCAGCAGCAGCGGGGAGAGGAGGGGAGGGACGGGGAAAAAAAAAATCCCTCCCGAAGCCCTTCTGTGCCCGCTGGCCCGAAGCAGCCCCCGGCGGGCCGGCCCTCCCCGGGCAGCGGGGGACAGCGGGGCCGGGGGAGCCGCCGCGCCGGGCGCACCCTGCGCGCAGGGCCGGGGCCGCCAAAGTTGCGCGTTTCCCTCCGCGCCGGGGAGCGGAGCGCGCTCGGGACGGGAACAATGGGGCGGCGGGGCAGCCCCGGGCGGCGGCGGGGCGGGGAGGCAGCGGCAGGCAGGGAGCGGGCAGGGAGCGGGCAGGGAGGGAGGCGGCCGGTGCACCCCGCGCCGCCGGCCCTGCGGGGCTCCGAACAATGAGGCTCCGGCGGGGGAGTTTCCCGGGACGGCGGCCCGCGGGCAGGCGCGGGGCGGGGGGGGGCTGCCCTAATCCGGGCTCTGCCGCTGCCCGCACCCCCCGGGGCACCGGCTGCAGCGGCCGCGCCGGGCAGGCAGCGCCGCGGGACGCCGGGAGCCGCAGCGGGCCGGGCTCGCTCCGCTCCGCTCGGCGGCCGGGCGGGCAGGGTGCGGCGGCGGGGGCGGGGGGTGCCGGCGCCCCCTCCCCGCCGCTCTGCCCTTGACTGCAGACCTGTCCCCGGCCGTGGGGCGGATGGGAAATGCCGGGCGAACGTGATCGGACGGGGCGGGGGGGGGGGGGCGGCGGAGCCCGCACTGGGCGGCGGCGCGGCCCCCCCGCGGGGGCAGGTGCACGGCGGCGGACACGGGGCACCGCCGTCCAGACCCCCCCCCCCCCCGCACCGGCAGCGCCCGGGGACGGCGGCCGCACCGGATGGGACTGGGACAGGGGGGGAAGGGGGGGCGGCGGAAGGTGCGAGGCTCCGAGCGGGCGCCTCTCCCCATCCGCATCCCGGGCGGGTCGGGGCGGCGGGGGCGCGGCGGGTGCCCCGGCAGCGGCGGGGGCTGCGGGAGCGGCCGGGCCCGGCGTCGCGCCCCGCATGGGGCATGCGCGCTCCCGGCGGCCGGCGGCGCGGCGGGGCTGGGCTGCCCGGTGCTGATGGGACAGGGCCGGCGCGCCGGTGGCGGGGACAGGGGCCCCGGGGGTGCCCGCCCCCGCCCCGGGCAATCGCCCACCCCTCCGCCCGCACCCCCGGGGAGGACAGACAAACACGGACAGGCAGGCAGACAGACAGACACAGAGCCCCCGGGGCACGGAGCGCACTAACCGTTCCCGTTTTCACCGGCACATATACCACCACTTGACCCATCTTCGTCGCCTCCCTGGTGCCGTTTCCCAGGCGGAAGCCCTTGGACCGGACCCAGAACTGGAACTTGCCTTTCTCCCCCCCGCCGGAGCCGCCGCCGGAGCCGGATCCCCCCTGCAGCACCTCGGCGATGCGCTGGTACTTGCTCCGGGTCACCGTCTTGGTTTTGGCCGAGTCCCCGTAGGTGCGCAGGCACCAGTCCCGGAACTGCCGCCCCAGCTCGCTGTCCCCGGGGCGGCTCCCCCGCAGTAGCAGCGGCGGCTTCGGCATCGCCCGGCCGGCGGCGGCGGCGGCAGCAGCAGCGGTGGCGGCGGCGGCGCCCGGCCCCGCGCCCTGTCCCGGAGCGGGCGGAGGGGCAGCCGCGGCGGCGCGGCGAGCTCGGCCGGCACTGGCGCGGCGCGGCTCGGGACGGGCTGCGGGGGCGACGGCAGGGATGGAGCGGGGAGAGGTGGGGCAGGGGGAGCGCCGGGGCTCGGACAGCGACCCGGCGAGCCGGGCGGAGGGAGGCACCGGCGGCGCCAGCAGCAGCAGCAGCCGCTCCTGTCACAGGATCACAGGCGGCTCCGGCTCGTCCCCCTCCCTCCCTCCGCCCGCCCGCCCGCCCGTCCCTGCCTCCTCCGCCCCCCTCCGGCCGCCTCCTCCTCTCAGCGGGATCCCACCTGTTAGAGCGACCGCGCCGCCGCCGCCGCCGGCCCCCCCCCCCCCCTCCCCCGGCCGGCCCGCCCCGGGTCCGCTGCTCCCCCCGCCCCGGCCCTCGTGCTCCGCGCCGGCCGCCCACCGCTCCCCGCAGCGCCGCCGGTGGGATGCGCTCCCCCGGTTCGACCGCCCCCTCCCGCCCCCTCCCCGCTCCCCGGCCCGTCCGGGCCGGGGAGCGGGGAGGGGGCGGGAGGGGGCGGTCGAACCGGGTGGATGTTGGGGGTCGCGGGTCCAGGTGCCGGTCCCAGACAAAGGGCCGGCGGGGCGCGGGCGCACGTGTGCGGCGGGACGGGCCGGCGGGGGCGGAGGCGGCACCTGCCGAGCCGCCGCAGAGCCGGGGAGGAGCCGCGGGGGCAGCGGGAGCGGTTGGGGTTCGCCACCCGCCGGAACGGCCTGGAACGGGCGGGACGGAGCCGCTATGGCCGGGGATCGCCCCGCAGCGCCTGCCCGGAGCGGCTGCGGCTTGTCCCGCCGGACTGGGAGAGCCGCACCCCGGCCCCGGGGCAGCCCCGGAACGGGAGACAAAGGCCGGACCCCGGCCCCGCTGCCTCGCTCCGCTCCCCCCGCAGCCGCCTCCGCCTGCCGCGCCTGGGCAGGAGCCGGGAGAGCATCCTCCGTGCGCGGCGGGGGGGCTGCGGCCGGGCAGCTGTCCTGCGGCGGGACCCAGCCCCGCCACGGCGGGGCGCGGGGAGGCCGGGCCACGGTCCCGCTCCGGCGGCTCCGAGGGGTCTCTGGTGGTGGGCGGTCACAGCTGGTCCGGAGGGCGACATGGGGCCGCCCGTCCCAGCCGGCAGCTGGGGCTCTGTGCCTCCCCGGCGGTCACACGCGTGTGCCGTGTGTCTGGTGGTGCCACGCGTGTGCTCCCTGTCCGCCAGTGCCACTTATGTACCCCATGGCCACCTGGCAGTGCCACGCATGTTTTCTTGGTATGCCCTTCAATGCCACATGTGTGCTCCTAGCTTGTTCATCAGTGCCGCGCATGTGCTCTCAGTCTGTCCATTGATGCCATGCGTGTGCTCCCTGTCCATTAGTGCCATGTGTGCTCCATGCCTGTCCATCAATGCCACACGTACTCCCAGTCTGCCTCTCAGACCCCCATGTGCTCTGTGCCCCCCAGCAGTGCCACGCGTGTGCTCCTGGTCTCTCCATGAGTGCCACACATGCTCCCTGTCTGTCATCAATGCCACACATGTAGTCCCAGTCTGCCCACAAATGCCAAGTGTGTGCTGCTGCTCTGCCCAGGAGTGCCACATGTGCTCCATGCCCACCTGGCAGTGCCACACACCTGCTCTGTGCCCATGGGGGACACAGCAGTGGCGCATCCCGAGGGCTGTCTGCGTTGCCAGCAGTGGTAGGGCTGGTGTGAGGATGCAGGAGCAGGAACTGGGAGCCTGTGGGAACCTGGAAGAGGAATTTGATGTGTCGGGGAGTTGCCTGAGCCCGGTGCTGGAGGTACAGGGTGCCGTGGTGGTGCAGCCAGTCAGTGCTCAGGCGGCTGTGGTGCTGCATGCCCAGGGCTGGCAGCAGGGGGGAAGGGGAGGGCATTTCACCTGCTAAAGGGCAGTTTTCTTCACGGCCCCTCACCCCGTGCCAGCTGCCCTGGGCCTGTCTGACAGACCCCTGAGGTGGGAACTGAATGCTGCAGGAGCTGAGCCATGGGCCAGCCATGCCAGAGGGGACACAGTGGAAATGGGATGTCCGTGACACTGGAGCATTGAAATTAATTATTGCAATAAGCCATCGTAAATCATGGTGACCTTCTATACCCCACTGGATGTCTGGACACCTCTCAAAAAATTCCCAGTGTCACCATCCAGTTTGCACTGGGCCCAACATGACGCTGTTGGAGCAGGACTTGTGGAGCACGCAAGGTCATCCTGGTTTTCTGCCACATAATACAGGGTGCCTACAGGACCTTGCTAGTGCACTGCAGTATTTTTGCTGACCACTAAAAATAAGATGGACATCCTTTCAAGCCTCAGTCAGCCATGGAAGCACAGCTTTCTCGGGGGACTGCTGCAAGAAGCCATTGGGGGATGGAAATGGCAGAAAAGAAAAGGATATTCTGCACAGCTGGGGCTTGGTGGGCGATGTTCTCACAAGGACTTTGCAGAAGAAGTCAGGCTCATCTCTTAGCCTGCTACAGCACAAAGTCTTCCCCTACCTCAGCCCACCCATCTGAAGCTGTGGTAGGAGATCTTGTGTCCATTGAACCCAGATATTTTCACATGAACAGCACCGGTTTGGATTTTAGCACTGCCAAATCACAATGACCATCAAATGTTAGCTTCATCAGCACAAAGCAGAGTGATGAGCATTATATTAATGATCAGTTGACACCCCTCCTTGGTATGAGTGACACTCTGCAGAGCAAGGCACCAGCTGAAGGGCCCGAGTCTGTCCCAGCAGAGAGAGGAAGCTGGTGGAGGGGCCAGGGGGAGCAAGGGGCCATGCGTGCTGGTCGGTTGGTCACAGATGCCCTGTCCCTGCTCGCAGACAGCGGTTTGGCTGGCGGGACACGTTCCTGGCATGGGGGGAGCCAGTTGCTCCAGCCCCATGGTAGGCATGGCTGGTAGAAGGGAAGGACTTGAGCCGTCTTGTCCCTGGCAATGACTCCTCTGTAGAAAATTGCTGGAAACTGCAGCATTTCCAGAGAACGACGTTAGTCTGGCGCAGAGCACCCACTGGGCTGGATGTCTTTGCTTCCTGGTCCTCTGGATGTGGCCAGGGATGTCCCGCGAGGCTTCCTTTGACTCAGTCTGTCACCGGTCTGCCCTCTGGTCTGGTCTAGGAAGGGTTGCGGTTAAATCTGTCTGCTCTTTGAGGTGAGTAGCTGAACCTGCCTGGTCTTTCGAATGAGAAGGTTTGGGGTCCGCCTAGAAAGCGATACAGAGGGTCACACTCTGGAGGGCAGGGACAGGAGTTTCCCTGGTCAGGAGGGCAAGGCCAGCCAAACCGAGAGCTGGTGTTCTCTGGATGGGGATACGGGGACTCACACACGGGCTGAATGTTCACATCAGTGGTTTAGGTCCCAATCCAGCACAGATTCAACAAGGGTTTAACTTGCACTGCGTGGGCAATCTCATGACATGCCAGATTATAATGCATGATGTTGAGGCCTCTTTTGTCCCTAAAGATAGGGGAAAAAATTTAAAAAGTGGAAGTGTTTGGTGGCACTGGACCTCAAATCATCGGTTCTGGATGACAAATCTGGGTGCTGTTCAGCACCAGATGTTTGCTGCAGGTTTTTATAGATGAGCATGTGATAACTCCAGGTTCATTGCTATTTATACTATATAAATAAAACTTGATCTTAGTAACTTCCAACAAATATAAAGTAGACTTTAGTTCTCTCTGTACCATTTTTTTCTGGTAAGGGTACCTTAAGATAAGAGAGGTAGGCAGAAGGGAATGGGGGGAACCGAGCCCAACCATGGACGTAGCCTGGTACCCGGCAGCACAGAGTGAGCCCTGGAGTTCACAACCTTCACTGCTGAGAGTGGGGAATGCAGAGAAATGTCGACGTTCATGTGGATTGACTAAGGATCGGTGTCTGGCTCTTGTAACTCCAGGCATCCAGAGCCGGACAGCCAGTGTCACCTGGTGTCCCCGCTGCTCTAGTCAATGCGCAATGTTGAGAAGCCTCAGAAGTTATTCATCCTGGTGCTGAAAGACCTGTGGTGGAGAGAGACGCATTGCTCGCTGGAGCTGCCTTCTCTTCCCGTCAAACCAAGGGGAGTCGCGCGTCTTACTGGCTGCATCTGGGACTTCACCTGCCCGAGGCTGGATGGGAGAGCTGGGATCCACTGACACAAAAGCGGGGATCCACTGCTGGGAGAGCTGGGATCTACCAGCAGTGGATCAAGGAAAAGGGGCGGGATCCCAGGCTGTGTCGGGAGAGCCATCTCAAGAGAGGCACAGAGGAGCGCGGGGCTCAGGTGAATCCCTGGCTGCTGCCAGCCTCTCGTTGGCCATACGGAGAGAGTTCAGCCTGAAACAAGTGCGGAGGGAGTTCACTGGAGGGTTGGGAGGAAGGAGAGTGTCCCACAGGGGTGACCCGACCCACTGATCTCAGCAAAGCCAGCGCGGAGAGAAGACGCGTTTGTGGACAGTCCAGAGAGACAGCAGGGAGGAACACGGACTGAACCCCACCTTGGCGCAAGAACGAGTGGGAATAAACAGGCGATGTATAAATCCATGCTTGGAATGAGGAGATGCCAACCAAGCGTTGGAGCTGTCAGTCACCACAGGAGAGATCTCGGAGGAGAACCAGGGAGAGGACGTGGCTGCTGTGGAGATGGAGCTCGGTCAGGTTATGAGTGACATGGCACAGCAGTGGGGACTGGGCACTGCCTGAGGTCCCTGTCCCCAAAGTGAGAAAGCAGTTTTCATTCTCCTGTAGTTTTTGCTAACTCTGAACCTAAACAATGAGATTTTTCCAAGTAGAATTATTCTTGACTTTAATGAAAACTTAATTTAGATCCAGGTCAGATAATAAGTCAAAGCAGCAAAGAGTAGTCAGCAAAGAGCATGAATTCCTTCTGGAGCCTATTGGATTTCTGTCCATGTCACAGCACCAAGCCATTATTTGGTGTGGCTTTCGCTTGGGAGAGGCCTGGGACTGACACGAGTGGACGAGCTGGAGTTACAGATTCAATGGGTTTTTGTGGAAATAACAGACACTTTTGCCACCTTCTCATTCTGTCTACAGTGTGGCTTCAGGGGGCTGGCAGTCAAACCACGTGAAAGCTCCGTTGCTGTGCAGAGACCTGGGTGCTGCGGTGGGACCGGAATGCCCCGCGGTGCCGGGGCTAGGGGAAGCTGGGACAGGATCGTGGGAGCTGCGGGTCAAGGTTGAGCATGGGGACGGCTGGTGGCACCTGCCCACATCCTCTGGGACTGCACGTGATGCCACGTCTCCCTCAGTTCCAAGATCAGAGAATTTACCCTTCTCTGCTTTTTTTCCTTCAGGAGAAAGAAGAAAAACCCCGAGCAGGAGACCCCAGGTTTGCAGGCTGGGCTGTGTGACATGGGACAAGCTGTCACCAAGGCAGAGGAGACGGGATGTGCTCTGCAAGCTGGAGCTCTGGTGGTGTGTGTGGCAGAGGACAAGGAGGGAAGTAATGTGAACCAAAAATAGTCTGACAGTTTGGGAAGTGAAACTGCGTTCCTGTGACCGCTCACTTGTGTGTGTGTGCCGGGCAGTGGGTTGTCTCGCTCCCCAGCCCAGAGCAGCAGATTATCTCCTTTCCCCCAGGTGTGACCCGTTCCTGCAGCACATCTGCTGGGCCTGTCCCCCCATCCCACTGTCCCCCCCATCCTGCTGTACCCCCCGTCCCATTGTCCCCCTCATCCCGCTCTCCCCCCATCCCATCGAGCTCCTTTGAAACCCTTGCCATGAGTGCGCTCCAGCAGCATCTGCAGCTGCAAACATCTGGACAGGGTTTTCCTATGAGCCTGTTTACGCTGCTCAGAGGTTGGGGAAATGCTCTGGGCTCTGAGGAATCCCCGCTGCCCCTGCGGCACCTCTGGGCACAGCTGGCTCAGGAGAGGAGAGCGAGTCCTGGCCAGGGCAGGCAGATCCCATCCTTTCAGAAGGGAACTGTGAGATGAGGTCTGACCTTTAGTTTAAAACATTTAAATGCAAGTGCTCAAAGGCATCGCTGGCTCGTGGGGAAAGGCGAAGGCAGCAGAGCCTTCATGCCTGGGGAGGGCTGTCTGCACTGGGACACCCAGGACAAGCTGGGCTTAAATTTTTGGTGTGCTGGAGGGCACGAGGGCCCTTGTGACCGTATTTCCTGGGTGGGATTTAATGGACTCAGGCTGAATCCTAGAAACCCACACAGCAGTGGGATAAAGAAATATCGCTTGTTTTTCAGGCTGGCTGTATCCCACCTCCTAATACTCTAAATGCTTTGACACAGCTGTTAATTAGCAGTAGATGCCTGTCCCTGTGGCTCCTTCGTCCCTGTCCCTGCCCGGCTGGGTGCTCAGCACGGCCTGTGCTGCGGGGTGCTGTCCGCAGAGATCCTGCTGCTCATGGCCTCCCTGGGCAGGTTCCCTGTGCCGTGGGTCTCCAAGGGCTCGTTACCAGCAGAGCTGGAGAGCCTCCCTGCAGCATCGCCCAGGGAGGTGCTGAGCACCAGCAGGCTCGTTACCCATAACGGGCCGAGAGGCACCGGGGCAGAGCCCAACCCCAGCCTGTGGGACACTGCTGCTGTCGTTCAGCTCGTGTCAGACGGCAGCTGAGCGAGCACTGGGGCAATTTCTGTTGATTTTATTTGCGAGGTGTGTGGTTGTTTTTTTCCCCAATTCCCTAGAATTTCCTGAGTGATGTTGAAGTCTGGTCTGGTCCCAGAATACGGCAGATTCTGTGTTGTCCTGGGGCTGAACGGGTTAATTTTTGTGCTTCTCTCCCCAGCTCGCTGTGGACTCTGGCTGGGACAGAACATCTGTCTGTTGCTATGGCTGCGGTACACTTGAAGGGGATGACTGGATAATTATTGCAAACATCCATCCTGCCTGATGTGCTCCCGGACCCTCCCTGCCCAAACGCTGGGGGAGCAGCGGCCGTTCGGGGCACAACTTCAGTCACAGGGATCCCACCTGGGGATGGTGCGTTGGCAACACCTTTTCATTTGCATAATTAATGAGGCCGAGGCTGCAGGGCTCCTGGGAAATCCGACGCAGAGCAGCAGCGATGAAATGGCACAAAGGGCTCCAGCCTTCTCCCTAGCTCGTTAGAGCTCTGCTCGCTGATAACACCCTGCCTTGGCGCTACAGGGGAGTTGTTCTCCCATTAATTTACCACCCACTTCTATCTGAACAGATTGCTCTGGGCCCAATCCTGCGATACCTCCTGCCAGGCGCAGGCCCCAGACCTGTCTGCAGATGAGCAGGATGTGGCTGGTGCGATGCTGGGGCATCCCGGCATGCAAACCCGGTCACCTGTGGGGCCATCACAAGGTCCTGGGTCATGGCGTGGACCCAGGGCCGTCCCAGCTTCTCCCCCTGAGTCGGCTGCTGCCGGCAGCGCTGCCGGGACTCCTGCCTGCGCTGCTGTCACCTGCAGCTCGGTGCCTCGCTGGCTCGAGCTGTGCAGGCTGCTCGCCCCTGCAGCAGCCAGGCACTGTCCTGTGCATGCAGCCGCGGTGCCAGCACCGTAACCGGGCGGTACATCCCCAGGTACGGGCACCGCTGGGGAAAGGTGGGCGGCTGCTCCGCAGGGTGATGCTCCCAGCAGCCCTGGCCTCGCCTTGCAGCTGCACATGCTTCCCCAGCAATGCCTGTCTCTGGGGACACAGCGTGTGCTCACCCTGTACCTCCTGCAGCTCCTTCCTCTGCTCGCAGAAGTCAGCCTGTGCCACCACAGCCTGTGCCACCACAGCCTGTGCCGCCACTGCCTGCCCGCAGCAGCCACAGCCCCTTTGTTCCCAGTGTTGCTGCTCTTCCTTTGCCAGCTGGTGTTGAACCCTGCCCTGGGTCTAACCCTGGGGGTGTTCAAAAATCCAGATCCAGCCCTGCATGCATGCTGTGGGTTGTCCTTGTTTCAACCAATGGCCACCTCTAAACAGAGAAAAAAATAATGCAGAAGTTCTCCTTCTGACCAGGCACTGCTGTACTCTGCTTAACTATGAACATCAATGCATCAATTGTACATTTTTTTCTGTTTATCGACACATGGCAGGATAAGAAATCCAAGTGGAGCTGGGACCACGATGAGCACAGACCTCTGCACCCGCTGGCCAGGAAACAGCATCGCAGGCAGGACCCTCTGCTGGGGCAGAAGCCCAGGTAAGCTGTGCAGGACAAGGCTGCCCCTCACTTTTCCCGTTACCTATAACACTAGCAATAAATAAGATTTTCATACAGCACATCTGCAGAGCACCCCACAAGTGCTGGTGAGAGCAGAGTGTTCCTGAGCACGTGCTGGAGGTGGGTGGCCAGTGGGGGCCAGGCCAGGCGATGGGACTGTCCGGCAGACACAGCTGCCTCTTTAAATGAGGAAGGAGGATGGCACAGAGACTAGAGAGCTGTGGGCTGCTCCCAGATCCTGTTTGATCCTTATCATCCCTACATTTTTGTGTATGATTCAATAAACTCCTTTGCTTGCACAACTGACTTGATCTCATGGCATGACTCAGGTGCAAATGATCCACTCACATTAGTGAGTGATAGAGTTGAGCCCCATGGCTACAAAACCTTCAAGAGATCTTAATTTTGATTCGGTCGGCCTGGAGGGCAGAGCCAAGGCTTCTCTCTCCCTGGGGGGCTGCAAAGGGGCCCCCAGGCTGGCATCTGCTGGCCAACCCTGCAGAAGGTCTGCTGGAGTCTGGGGGTTCCTGGAGCCCCTCTTCTCTCAGGAGCTGATCACATCCAGCCCCCAAGGAAGCTCTGGGACTTCACCACAGGTGGGCTGGGTGCTCGGAGGGATGCACATCTGCTCCATGGATCTGGCTGTGGGGAACCATGGGTGCTCGGCACCTCTGAAAGCCCAGCCCTTGGAGTGCCCAGCCTGCTCGGAGGTATCTGGCTTCTGGGTGCCTGTGTTTGGAGGTGACTTGCCTGAAAACACACGGAGCATCCGTGAGCTCCAGGTCTTTGGGCACATGTCCAGGCAGGATTGCTGTGGCAGGCAGAAAGACGATGCCACTTTCTGCTCACAGGAGGGTCCCATGTCCGTGGTGTCCTGGAGCTGTGGGGAAGCTTCTCCTCCAGCCCCAGGGCTGCGGGGGCTCCAGGGGACGTGCCGTCTGCAGCTCCCACTCTGCTGTGTAACTCTGGGGGAAGGGTAGGAGGACGTGCACAGTCCTGTGGCAGGGTGCAGGGTGTCACCTCCAGCCAGTGCCCCAGTGCTGGTCCAGCGGTGACTCCCATGTCCCTAGCCCCAGCCCTTACAGGAAGAAGGGCTCTTGGGGACAGCTTTGGTTTCCTTGCTCCCCAGGTTTGCAGGCAGGGAGAGGGCGAGTGAGTCACTGCAAAGCCACGGCTGAAATGCAGAGCTGTGCCTGGCAGCCTGGGGAGCGGGGCAGCAGGAGTGGGTGCAGTGCTCCCCAAGGCCAGGAGCTCGAGGTGGGGGTTGGCGTGGGGAGGGAGCCTCGCCATCTCCCTACCTCCTGGGCTTGTCCCATTTCCAGCGTGTCTTGGCACCATATGGCGCTTGCTTTATTTGTTCTGCTGTGACTTGGGAAGGAGGGCAGTGTCTCATTGTCTGGCAGAGGAGGTGGGACGCAGGCACAGGAACATGCCCGTGTCCCGCGGGATCGCCGCCTGCGCCAGGCGCTCTTCATCTCGCTGCTTGGTGTCCTGGGCCCTGCGCACACCCTTGCTCCGGGGGGGCTTCCCCGGGGAGCCGCTACCGGGGATTCACCCACGCACGTGGCCCCGGCGCAGAACCCGCACGGCGTGTGCGGGTGCGTCCCGGTGCGGGGCACGACCGACCCGCCACGGGGCTCTGCCTGGTGGGAGGAGAACGTGGCAGTGCCGTGACTGACTCATCAGAGCACAGGCAGCAATTCTGCGACAGCGATGCCGGGCTTGCCCAGCACCAAAAAGTGACAGGACGCTCCACCCACCCGGGCTTGCGGGGAGCAGCAGCCTTGTCCGCATGCCTGCTATCTCGAGGAGCCGCTATCCCGCGCACATCTCCGCGTCCTGCTCCACGGCATCCCAAATCTCAGCCTACAGCCTCTCCTGCCGCCCCCGCGCTCCCTCCGGCCCTGCCTTTCCCTTCCCTGTGCTGCTCAGGGCTCAGCTCGCCCCCACCGAGCTGCAGCGATGGGAGGAGGAAGGCTGCCTGGGAGGCTCAGAGGCCCAGCCCTGCCAGATTTGCATATTTTTTACTGGCCCCTCAACAAGACATTTCTCAGGGGAAGGGAATGCATCGTCTTCCATCCCCGAGGATGCTGCGTGCTGGGACAGCGGCTGCCGCTGCTGGAGGGGCCGCGGTCCCGGCACCCGCCGCGGGCTCCCCGCAGGCACGGCCCCGGTCTGCGCACCCCGCGGGAAAAGCTTTTCTTCGTGGTTTCAAAATTTACGGGCTTTAATGCTACTGACCTGGGACCAGGTCCCGTCCCTCTCCTCTTGCAGCAGGAGTCCTGGAGGTGCCCAGGCTGCAGCCGCCTGCACAAACCTGCACGTTTTTATTTTTTCACTAGGATTTCCAGCATGTCCCTCCTCTCGTGTATAATTTAGTCGCATGAAAAGAAGCCGTGCGAGGAAGAGAGAGGATGGGGAAACTTGCAAAGTCAGCCATGGAGAGGGAATCTGTGTCAGAAAGCATTACAAAGGGAGCTGGAGGATTGGCTCCAGTTGCTTCCAGTTGCTGTTTGTTTGTGCCAACCCCTTAGGAGATTGCCCGGCGCAACGCGCCGCTCGCTCTCTCCCTGCGTCCCTCTCTCTCTCCTTTTATTGCACTGCAGACTCCGGCTGGGACAGCCCATCGCTGTTGCTATGGCTGCACTATGCGGGGAGGGCTCGGCCGGAGCATCCCCGCCGGGGAGCGTCACCCTCCCTCCCGCCCGCCCTGCGGCTCCCGGGACCGGCGGAGCCCCGCGCCGCCCGGGAACCGCTCCGGCTCCTGCCCGGCAAAAGCCGCAGAGTGGATTTTATACCCGTGAGATTAGCCAGGGCTGTGCAGGCCGCTGCCAGCGCCCGCAGCAGCAGGAGGAGGAGGAGAGCAGGGCAGCTCGGGCTGGGCGGCAGCCAGCGGCTCCGGGGAGGGCCGGGAGGGGCGGCGGGCAGGTAGGGCGGGCAGCGCCGGGAGCGGCGGGCGGGAGGTGCCCGGGAGGAGCCGAGGGGGCCGGTGCTGCCGCCCGTCCCCGGGGAGCGGGGGGGGCCCCGGTGGAGCGCGGCGCAGCTGATCCCGGCCGCGGCTCGCAGCTGATCCGCCGCCCGCCCACCCCGCCAGCTGCCGCAGCGGGGGCAGCTGGGGCCGGCGTGGAGCCGCGGTCCCGCGTGTCCCTGGTCCCGCGTGTCCTCGCTGGCACGGCGCACCGCGGCCCGTCCGAGCGCGGCGGCCCCGGGACGGGGGGGGAACGGCGCGGGGGGGCCGAGGCGAGCGGGTCCCCGCCGCGGGGAGGGGCAGCGCGGCGGGTGAAGGGCCGCGCACGGGCAGGACGGCGCCCCCGGAGCTCCGGGCCGGCGGGAAGCGCTCGGTCCCTGCCGGGTGCCGGGGGGGCGGGAGCGAGGGCGGGCGGCGCCGGCCGCCTCCTCCCCGCAGCCGGGACCCGGAGCGCCGCAGCGCGGGGCCGGAGCCCAGCGGGGAGCGGCGGGGGGGCCGGGGCGGGTGTGAGAGGGGAGCCCTGCGCTGCAGGCAGCTGCCTACAGCTCTGCCAGCTGCACGGTCCCGGGGCCGCTGCTTTGCCAGGCTGTGCCTGCCTGCAAAGGCTCTGCTCGGCAGCGAGCTCTCCATGGAGCAAGGCTGCACCCCCCGCACCAGCCCTGCTGCAGGAGGGGCTGGGGAGAAGCCCCAGGCTGCAGGGACGCTTCGTCTCCTGAACCGTGACACCAGGAGGGAGGGCGGCAGCAGCACACCAAGCCCTGTCCCACGGGGACTCTGTCCACCCCAGCTCTCGCCGTGGGACTCATCCACACCACACACCCACGGCTGCTGGGCTGCGACGTGCCCTGCTGGGGGTGCAGAGCTGCAGTGCCTTCCCTGCCACGGGGACCCTGTGCCCACCGAGTCCCTCCTCTGCATCTGCACCCAGGGATACGTGGGCAATGGGCCTGCCAGGGCCGGCAGCTGGGCCGGGGGCAGAGGGCAGCTCCCGCACACCCCAGGGCTCGGCTCAGCCGCTGCGTTGGGTGGGGTGGAGGCAACACTGGGACCATCACTCGCACTGGGCCCTGGCAGCCCCGTGGTGCAGGAGCGAGTGCCACGGCCTCAACGGTGTCACCGGGCCCCAGCGCTCCCGGCTGCCTGGCAGCACCCGCTGTGCAGGCACAGGGCCTCCCGCACTCCTGATTACCATCTTGTTTGGAGCGGCTGCAGCGGCTGTAATTTGATGCTCTCGAAGTTGGTGTTTACAAGGGACAAGGCAGCCATCAGAGGGCTCTTCTTGTTCTCCCAGTGAAAGAATATTCCTCTCTCCGTGGTGTGGGGCTGCTCCATGTGCCAAGCAGTGCCTGGGTTACACTGAACATCTTTCAGAAACACCTTATGGGATCAGCATCTCTGGAGCTGCTGTGCTGCCTGGGCAGTGGAGTTGGGGACCTCACACCAGGGTGTTTGGTGGGGCAGTGGCTGCAGACCCTCCAGCACAGTTGGCTGCTCAGGGCCAGCCCGCTCTCAATGCCTGCAGCAGCTATGTGCAGTCGGGCAGGAGGTGCAGGGAGGCAGCAAACTGGCAGCCCCAGGGGACTCATCAGCTCCCTGTTGACAAATCCTGTCACTCGCGAGCAAGCGGAGCGGGACGGAGCTCTGCACAAGGCTTCCCAGTGCCGCTTCAGCCCCATGACCACTGTGTCCTTGCTGGGACGCACCAGCGTTGGGGTTGCTGCTTGGACCCCACAAGGTACTCACCTTCCCATGCGGTGGGTGGGCTCTGAGCTGCCCCCCACCAGAGCCCCAGCACCCCCCAGGCTGCCCACAGCCCCACCCCACAGGGCTCATCTACAAAGCTGGAGAAGGTGCCACTGGCATCTGTGCCTTCATGTTTTCACCAGGGCTGAGAAGCACACCAGACATCATGCTCAAACCCTGGTTCCTGTGCGGGTGCCCCAGCGGGGTCTGGAGACTTTGGCATCGCTCCTGCAGCTCAGCGTGACATGGGCTGTGCCTGCCGAACAGATGGCAGCAGCGCGGCCAGCGCTGCCGCAGCCGGTTTGGTGGCAGGGGGTACCTGCTGCCCTCCGGCCGGGCTGTCACGCCGGGAGCGGGGAGCTGTGCCCCAGATCTCCCGAGGGGCCCTGGGGAGGGTTGTTTGCAGAATGGCAGCTACAAGGGCAGACTCTGCTCCAGGCAGCTCTGGGGTAGCGGCACAGGGATCAGCAGCAATAAAAGCTCTGTGAGCCCTTTGTGCTGTGCTGTGTTTAGGCAATGCTGTCTATCACAGGGCAGCAGATCCTCCATTTGGTGTGGTGGTTGTTTTTTTTTTTTTTGTGCCCCTAGCTCATGGGAGCCCTGCTGGGAGGAGAGTGATAGACAAAAGCCAAACCAGCTGCAAGAAGGAGAAACATTTCTGGATGAGCCCTTGGGTGGGAGGGATTGGGAACTCCTGGCACCTGGGCTGGGGCAGGAGGCTGTAAGGCAGGCTGGAAACTGGGGCACATCATGGCAGGAACCTCCTTGAGAGGGGATGCGACTGGAGCTGGAGGCAGAGCAGGAGCACGCAGCAGGCGGGGAGGCCATGGTGAGTGAGCCGCAGTTATTCACAGCACTGTTATTACAGCCACCCGTTTCTGACACCCTCGGTGAGGTGGGAGCAGGATGTGCTCCGAGAAAATGTGATTGCTGGGCCCTGCCCCTTGGCCTGATGCTCGCTGTGCGGCGCAGATGGAGCTGGCAGCACCTTGGCCATGCTGCCTGGAGGGTGACAAGGTGGTGGAGGGGAAGGCAGGACTCATCCTCTGCAGGAGGGGCTGGGTAGGGAGGCAGAGCTGACGCCAGGAGGGATGGTGATGGGGAGAGGAGTGGCAGCCCCTGGGCTGGCTGCAGTCTCTGCCCTCCCTGCTGCAGCCCTGCCCCAGTCAGGAGGGCTTTTTCCTCCTTCCCTGGGGTGGAAGGAGCAACGGGCTTGTCACCTGCAAGGGACAGACATGCCACCCGCAAGCTGCTGCTGGTGGTGCTGCTGTGCTTGGATGCGTGTGTCCAGCAACCTTCCAAGTCCTGTGTGGTGTCTGGGCTTGGCCTGGCTTTTCCCTCTGATCTCTCTGCTTCTGGCTGTAAGGTTGGTTTCTAGGCAGAGCCTTAAAAATGACATGCATACAAGTACTAAAAAAAGCATAATTTTATTCAATAACTGCATTGTGTGCTTGGAATTCGCTTATATGTGAGATGGATCAAGTAGAAAAGCTGGTGAGAAGGCGTGTGCTCCCCCTCTCTGTAACCTGCTCCAGCAGCTCTGTGCCTGCAGCCTGGGTGGGGGCGGCTCTGGCTCCAGCCCTGTGGCCTCATGTCCCTTGTGTCCCTCCCAGGCAGCAGGACATCAGCTGCGCCAGCCTGTGGGGCTGTGTCTGACCCCAGGTGTCCCTGGCTCTGCACAGAGGATGGCTGTGAAGGGTCCAGCATCTGCAGGCGTCTGGCCACCCCCTTGTCCCATGCTCTGTCCCTGGTGCATCCTCGGCTCCAGCCCTGCAGGGGCCACTCGCAGACAGGGCCCTGAGCAACCCTCGGTGTCCCATGCACCCGACTTTTGTGTGTGTGTATATATATATGTATATTTACAGCCAGTTCCTCAGTAGTGGAAGCTAAAAATACCTGCCTGGCTGGGTAACCAGCTGCTGTGAGGTGGCCCCCAGCAAGGCTGTGTTTCTCCCTATTATTATTTTTAACCTGCTCTTAGCAAAGCCAACCCAAATGATGAGCCACCCCGATGTGGCACATCGTGGGGTGCTTGGGGTGGGACAGGACCCGCTCGGGCACCATCCCCAGGTGGTAGCATGGAATAGGGACAGTTGGTTTTCATTTTTATTGCATTTTGAATAAATGTGGACAGTGAAGAGGGGGTGTGCTGCCGTGACACGGCTCCAGCCCCCAGCCCGGCGGCTGCGCTGGGGGCGGTGGGGCAGGACCGGGTGCTCCCGGGGCCCCCTGCCGGGAGAGCACTTGTGGGGGCTGCGGGGGAGATGGTGCTGCTGGCTGCCAGGGGGAGGGATTGGGGGACGGGGGGCGGATTGGGGCAGGGGAGGGGTGGAGGGAGAGGGATGCTCTGAGGGAAGGGGGCGGCCGGTGAAGGGAGGGAAGCGGGTGGGGGGGACAGGGATGCCCGGGGGATGCAGGGAGGGATCGGGGGACGGAGGGCGGGAGGGGGAGGGCTGCGGGAGCGATGCTCGGAGGGCGCAGGGCGGGGAGCCCGGGGGGTGGGAGCGGGATGGGGGCGGGGGGGGGGGGGGGGGGAGGTGCGGAGCTGCGCGGTGCTCTGGTGCCCTCTGCTGGTCCGCGCTGCGCACCGCGGCGGGAGGTGCGGGGGCAGCGCCCGGTCACCGCGGTGCCGTGAGTTTGCGGGGGCTCAGCAGCGATGTGATGCGTAGAGGAAAATGGGGATCCTGCCGGGGGACCTCCCCTCCCAAACTCTGCCCCGCGGGACTGCGGAGCCGGGAAGATGGAGCTGCCCCGGCTGGTGGTGCCCGGGAAGCACTGCCTGCACGCCCCACCCGCAGCAGGGACAGCCCCCAGCCCCAGGGACAGTGGCTCTGGCCAGCCCGGGGATGCTGTGGAGCAGGAGCCCAGCAAGGGAAGGGCCCTTGACCTTGCTTGTAGCCCCCACACTGTCACAGAGGCGCAGGCGGTGCCGTGGTGCCTGTGGGGAGCAGAGCTTGCAGCTGCCTCAGCCGAGCAGCCTCCTGCATGCAGGGTTTCGCTGCTCGTTCACCACCCCATCCTGCTGCAAAACAAAGCTTGGGGAAGGACTTGGGCTCGGCTGCTGACGGGGACATGCACAGTCCTTCCTCGGGCTGCAGCCCTGAAACCCGACCTGAGAGCACCATGGGCAGGGGCTGGTGCTGCCTTGGGTTCAGCACTGCCGTTGCGGATGGGGGGGATGCTCGGGGTGGAGGGGGATGCTGTGGTGCGGGAGCCAGTGTGGGGATGGCACAGGGGCTCCTCGCCTGGTGTTTCACAGCAGCCAATCACTATTGGCACTTGTTAGGAGCATGCATTCAAAGAAAGATATTCCCCAGTTCTGCGAGGTGCGTCAGCAGCACAAGGGTTAACCCTGCTTTCCCTCTCGTGCCATGGCGAACTCGGTGGTGTGGTCGGGGATAACCTCGTTAGCGGCTGCGCTGCGGCAGCGATGCCCCTGGGACAGAGCAGCCCTATAAAATGGAGCTGTGTGGAAATGGGAGCTGAGCCGCCTCGACTGGTGGGATGCTCCCACCGCCACGCGGGAGCCTGCGGCCCCTCAGGGGTCACGGAGGGGAGCAGCAGGACCAGGCTGTGGAGACGGGGTGGATTTGTCACAGCAGTCTCGGGTGCTGCTACCAAAGCTGTGCCCGGAAGGGAAGCAGTTGCAATAAGGGCGCTGTGAGGGGCCAGCTCAGCCCGGCCCCCAGCTTGAGGGGCTCCTCTCTGGGCTGGGCTCTGAAATGGCCCCTGAGACCTGGCTGCTCCTCGGCGTCCTGCAGAGTGGGCTCAGGGCTGGGCACAGGGCTGGCGTGTGGGTGCACACAGGGACCTCAGCACCTCCCATCAGGGCACCCCCGCTGTGCCAGCAGCACAACCCCAAGCCCCACAGTGGGTCTGGGGCAGCCTGGTGATTCCTCCGGCTCTGCTGTTTCCCAGATGGGCTGGGGAGCTCCCGCCGTCATTCTTGGGGGTGGTGCTGGTGCCAGTGCCCAGGAATTGTTTGCTGCCTGTGCTGTTGTGCCACAGGCCCTGTTTCTGGTGGCCACCTCCCTGTGCTGGGGAGAAGATGGGTTCCTTATGCCTGAGCATTCATTCTCTGCGCTGATCGACAGCCTGCGGTCTGGCTGAGCAACCCCAATTGTTCCCAGTGTGCCTGGACAAAGAAGTGCCTAGAGAGATGGCAAGGCTTAGGAGAAGAGGACATGCTAGGAATATTTCCACTGCCTTGGACACCACCAGCTTTTTTCTCCCCGTCTGCAAGAATGGGAGGCAGCAGCCTAGTTTCACGGGCAGGGTGGGATCCGTCCCTGCCCATCCCAAGCAGGATGGGTGTGGGAGAAGCTGGTCCTGAGGCAGGCAGCGGGTTGGTCCTGGGGAGCGTGTCCTCAGCAGTGGCTGGTGCTGCACTGAGTGTGGTGCTCACCCATCTGCTCCTGGAAAGGGAGGCAAATGCCGAGGGCATCTCCCCAGAGCATGAGCCATGGGAGCCCCTGGTAGCCGCATGCACCCCGTGTGTCCCTGTCCCTAGGGATGGTGTGGCACCGCAGGGTGGTAGCACTGCCCTGGGCTCCGGACTGCTGCTCCCAGGCAGACAGAGCAATTTTAGGAGCTGGTTTGCAGCTGGTAATTTTGCTCAGTGACAGACTGGATGCTGCAGGGCCCCAAAAACTGGAGGAACTGGGGAGGGGAATGGCATGTGGTGAGGAGGGGCAGGCCTGGCTCAGCAGCCACTCTGCTCTGGGCAGGATTAGCACCGGCATGGAGGCAGCGGCTTCTCCTTTCCCCAGGGCTGGTGTTCACAATGCTGCACCCTCACTGCTTTGCCTGGCCTGGGGCTGGTTCTTCTCCCCAGCTCCTCACCTGCCATGGCTTGTTCCCAGCTGTGGGACAACCCTGAGATTTGTCGCCCTACTTTGTAAACAAGGAAGCTGGGACAGGGATAAAACTCAAGCTCTCCAAGCCCTGGGCATGGAGCAGCTCCTGGCAAGGTCTGAGAAAGCGGGGGGTTCCTGCGGGAGCTCTGCCGGCTTCAGTGACCTCCCCAAGGTCAGGCAGCGAGTCCCGCTCCTTCCTTCCCATCAGCCCACAGGCTCGGGGTGGAAGCGGAGCCTGTGTCTGCTCCAGCACCGCGAGCAGGGGGAGGGCGGCAGGCGCCAGCCCGGCTTTTGTTCTCGGGGCTCAGGGAGCTCCTTTGCACGTGAAGGGAATGGCATCGGCATTTGCAGCGGCGAGAAGATGCCACATTCAAAACCATCCCAGCTCTCTCAGTCATTAGCATCTGCCATGGCTGAGAATCACAACAGCGTTGAGTTGGTGCTGGGAAGTGACAGACCCCACGGACACAGCCCCCGGCTGCTCCCATGCAGTTTTGCAGGCGTCTGGCAGGGATGTGGGGGGTGTTGGGATGCACAGGGCCCGTCACAGCCTGGGGACTGTTCTGCCACGTCCCCCGGGCTCAGCAGGGGCTGCCCATCAGCCAGGGCTGCAATAAGGTGGTCCCCGAGGTGGCAGAGGGTCCCCGCTGCGGTGAGCAGGACTGCTCGAGCATCCGAGCATGCGGGGGGGGACTGCGCTGCAGCTTCAGCAGGGCTTGAGCCTGCCCTGTGCTGGGGCTGCACTGCAGCTGGGGGGGCCCATGCGTGTCCCCCCAGCTGCAGGGCCTGGTCAGGAACGGGGGCCTGTGGCACGGACGCCCCCAGAGGAAACGGGCTGAGAAACCCCCGGGGAGGCAAACCGCTGCGGGAGCACAGGCGGCTTCACCCCAAGCTGTCGGAGGCCCCTGCTTCCCCCGCGCGCTGTCCCGCAGAGATTAGCTCTCAGCTGGCTGGGCTTGACGGGAAGAGGCCGCGTGTGCCGAGCATGGCGGGGCCGCCCGGAAACCCGGGTGAAACGGGCACCACGGCAGCCCTGGCCCTCCCGCCGTGCCCCGGTGCCTGTTCAGCCCGCAGCGTGGGGGTCCGGCCCTTCACCATCGCCCCATGTGCTGGCAGCCATGCGGCAAAGCCGGGGCCGTGCAGCGCAGGAACGGCACGGCTGCCGCGCTTCGTCTCCCAGCGCCGTGCTTGCCCCTGCCCGGCCCAGCTGGGACGGCGAACCATTCCCCCGCAGTCTGTGTCGCCCCATGCTGGTGCTGCCGGAGCCGGTGCCCTCCCCACAGCCCTTCCTGCCGCAGCTGCCAGCTCGGCTCACGCTCAGCCAAGTGCGCGGGATGAAAGGGGGTCCCTGGGAGCGCTGGTGGCAGCACGAAGGTCATGCCGCGTCCCGGCGGCGCTCTCTGATGCCGCTGCCCAGAGCTGCCCGTGGGGGTTGCGGAGCAGCATGGGGTGACCCCTGCGCCGGGGTCAGTGGCCCGTGGCCAGCGGCAGCCCCAGCGGCTTCAGCCCAGCGGGCAGGGGGAGGAGCGGGGGGAGCAGATTCCTGACCTACAGCCCAACCTGGCATCTTCTTCGGCATTGCCGTGGAGCAGCTCCTGCCGTAGCCGGATCAGGCTGAGTGGCCCTGGCACTGGGAGGATGAGGAGAAATAATAGGAACGGGCAGCAGAAAAAGTAAAGCAAAAAAATTTCTGTTGTCTTGAGAAAGCAGCTCTTCAGACCTTTTCTTCTTCCCTGAAATAGCTTTTTCTGCCACCTGAAAGGAGGTGAAATATTTTAAAAGCTGTTATTTCAGAGGATTTTAAAAAAAAATTTTTACCATAATCATGTGACAAAGGTTGAAATACTTGTGAATGGCTTGATACACGGGAAAATAAATATGCAAATGTTGTCAGTGGGTTTGCCAGCAGGATTCCCCGAGCTGTTTCCTAAACGCGCATTTCAGACTATACTCGTTGTCGGTTCTAGTTGCTCATGCAGGACCACATGAAATGCAGCGCAGAAGATCGCTGGGTTTTCTGCAGGCCGAAAACCTGTGGGTAGAGCTGTGACTTGCGGGGAGCTTTGCCGGCACCGTTCTCACAGAAATCATCTCGTTGTTTGTGGCTTTAACTGGAAGCAGATGCATAGCCAGGGCCCGCAGTGCTACTCGTCCTGCTGCACACTTGCAGGATGCCCCAGGACAGTGAATTACTGCAGGCGTGGGCTGGAAGTAGAGAGGATCTCACTGGTCGCAGTTTATTCCCACCACTGTGACTGTTGAGTGTGTCAGGGACACGGATATGCCTTGGGAAACTGCGGTGGTGGAAGGAATGTAAGATGGAGATTCTTTCAGCTTTGTGCCTGGGAGGAGGCTACAGCAAGCTGGGGCTGCACCCGACTGTTAAATCCTCCAGCACGGGGGAACCTCGGTGCACGTAACACCTCCCACTGCCCTGTTTGGGGTTGGGGCACCCCTCTGCTCCCCAACACAGAGCTCAACCTCACCGTTACACAACCCAGGAGCTCACAGCGCTTGGTGGGGTTTGGACACCTGTGCAGAGGGAAACGGGCTGGATCTGCTTGTGTCAGGTCACAACCTGCACATCAAGGAACTGCCCTAGAGCCCAGCACACACACCAGATTGATCCCATCACCCGAAATGTTTTTCCCCCTGTGCATGGAGACAGATGTTTGGTTGTTTATGGTTTAAAATCATCTATTAATACCACTGAGATACTTTTCCATCATGAAGCATGATTGGGAAGGACGTGATCAATCCACTGCTGGATACAAGCGAACCAAGAGGTGTGGAAGTGAGCGCCAATGGGTCACCGGGTTAGATGCTCTCCTTGCTTCCCTTCTCCCCTCTGCTTAATTCTTCCAAGTTTGAAAACGATTCTTTACTTCTGTTTCTTTTTTTCTCAAAAGATCAAATTCTGATACAAATGGAGCAGGATGGAAATGGGTTTATTTCTTTGCAATTTCAATACAAGTATCCACATATTTCTGACCACAATTTCTCATAATAGTGTTAAAAAAAAATAGATGAATGGATTTGCAGCTGCTCTGAAACGCTTGCTAGTTTGCGGGTCTGCAGGACTGATGGGTCCTTCTGGGCCATGACACCACTGCTGGTTCCAAGGCCTTGTCTTCGCTTATCAGGGTATTGGTCAGCTGGGAAAGCGCAGATCTGCAGCCCCACACTGACAAATTAAACATCCCGGACAGATGTCAGGTCAGGCCCGTGCAGTTTCAGCTGAAGCTTTCCAGACTGGTTTTGACCCGTTCCATTTCATGCAGAAAACTGTAGAACTGGGGCAAAGTTAACTCTGCAGAAAAAAAGAAAAGTTACGCTTCTAACATTGGAAAAGCTGCGCTGCTGCTGCCCCAGAGCAACGCGTGTTCACCCAGGCCAGGCAGGACCGGACACTGGGACTCGTGGCAGCTGTTTCTTTACACTGCATGGGGTTCCAGGCCAGGATTCCCTGAGCAGCAACCCAGCACTTGGGAATTATTTACTTTCTTCCTCTGCCATGCTGCTCTGACCGCATTTCATGGCTCCCTAGCATATCTGTATTTACTTACGCCCAGCAGTCAGGGTTCCCAAATGCTTCAGAGCGAGCGTGGCAGGGAGAGGCCAGGGCAGGGGCAGCCCCGGCACCCACCAGCGATGCTCTGGCAGCGATCACTGCTGGGTCCAGCCCACAGCTCCCCCACCTCCAGCAGCATCCCAGAGCTGGGAGCTGCTGCTCCGCTCCCACGTGCTCCCATACTTGCTGCTTTTCCAAAACTGTTAACTCACCTATGTACACGTTTTCCATTTGGGTCCCTTTTTTAATCACCAGCTTCAGCTTGGGAGAAGAAAAAGCAGAAATATTTTAATTGAGAGGCCTGTGTTCTGAGCACTGTGGAAAGAGAGGAGTCTGCAGCGAGTTTCAGACAGGCAGACTGCTGGGAAGCACAGACGTCCCTGACAGGCTTTCCAGGAAGTGTAACTGTAGGAATAGATTCCCTGGGAATTGGGATGACCTCTGGAAGTCCTTATAAATTATTACATTCCCCCTCCCTCAGATAGCGTGACCTTTGCTGGGGTGAGCTTTATGAACAGCTTTTCAAAGTGGGCGATGCTGCTGTGATAGATGATGCCTTCAGAAGAGAAACAAGCGGCAGTGTCCCTGCTATCTGCTGGCAGCGGCACGGGGCGGACTGCAGCCAATGCCCCATTGCAGAGCTTGCTCCCAGCAGATCGAGCTTTCCGCCAGGTCTGCTCCCAGGCGGGACTTCCTTGTGCCCGTCCGTAGCTTGTTCCTTAACTGCCCTACAACCTGAACCCTCTGATGTAGGAGATTTACCTGTAAGAAGATACTTCCCACTTTTTCCAGTTCACTGCTCCCAGCAGTCACTGTGAGTCAGAAAGAGAAGGGAGATGATCTGTTAGCTAAACTGTGAAATAAAAAGTTACTCAGCCGAGAGCGGCTGCTGGGTTTCCCAGCCCATTCAGTTTGTGGTTTAGCTGTATTACCTCCAAACTTCCACTCCATATCTATCAGCTGGTTAATCATCAGCGTCTGCCCAACAGCCAGGCGTGTCAGGGTGGGGGAATTCACCTTCCACTGCAAGAGCAAGAGACACATGAGCAATCAGTTCAGAGAGGCCTCTATTTATGTTACCTGTAACTTCAACAGAAGTCAGAAATGAGGCAGACTGATGGCAGAAGCCCAAAGAGGACTGTGCAGAGGGGCAGACTAATGCAGTCAGGAGGGCTTGCCAACATGTTGGAGTCCTGCTAGGATTTCCATCTGCCTTGTCACTTCTGCAAATGAAACTCTCTGGTTTTAACACTGGTTCAGTGTAACAATATCTGCGCAAGAAGGCATGTGTTTGTGTAACTGCATGACCCCAGGGCCCAAAGCATGCAAAGTGGGAAGACAAGCAGTGAAAGCCACACAGAAGTGCAGGAATTGAGACACTGATGAGGTAGAGGCCATGGCAAACCAGAAGTATCATTAGACAAAGGGCTTCTTGTCATTTATTCAAGGATCTTCAGTTCAAAATTCTGATCTGGGTTTGAAGAAAATACCCAAAGTGCTGACACATCTCAGTATCGCAGCAGAGTTTTACAAGTTCCCACTCAGAGACTGTCATTAACAAGCTTAAAGACAAGCAAAAGTGTATTAATACCTGTTCTGCAAAATAACTGGCTTTCTCTTCACTGAGGCCTGTAGGAGAAACCATATGAGATTACTATACGTGATAAATATTAATTATCTTTTATTTAGTGAAAGTCAGGTGACCTACCTAGAGCAATAAAATCTGCTCTGACTTGTTCGGAAGACAAATTCCTCTTCAGGGCACCTGAATAAACAATCCAAAAAAGAAAAATCACTTTTTACTGAGTCAAAGCAATCTTTAGTCAAATAAATAGAGGGCTGGACACCCTGTGACAGAAGGCCTCAGTTCTTGGGCTGTGTCTTGAAACAAACCACAGCTCCTCAAGATAGGAAATACAGTTGTGCCGCCGCCGGGATCTCTGCGGATGCCCAGTGCTTTAAAAGTCAGGGCTCTGGGAGTGCCCGAGAGAGGCAGAGATTTCATTGCAGGTATCCATGGAAACCACAGCAGCAGTTGTGTTTTGAAGCCGCTGCTTTCTCTCCTATAGAAGCTTTGCTTGTTAAAGGAGAACTGTTAAGGCTGGCAGGCTTCTAATTTGACCTACCTGCTGTGTTTTGGATTGCGGGTGTGAACCTGTGCGTATAACACTTTCCCCTGCTGCGCCTGCCTCCTTTGTTCTGGGGCACTGGCAGCACATGGACGTTTACAAGGATCTGCTCTCTGAAGCCAAAAGCAGGAATCTCATAAATTCAGAGACTGCCAGTCCCACGTGGCTTTCCGCCTGGGTAGCACACGGGAAAGTTATCTGCTGTAATCGGGGCTGATACTGTGGCATCCCAGGGCTGAGGAAAAGTTACAGCGGGACGCAAGCCAGTGCACAAGGAAACAACAGGACTGAGCACAGAATTGGGATGGGAGAAAATGCCAATTCCATGTTAACTACCCCCAAGGCAGCTGTAGGAAAGGAAATTATTCACTGCTACTCCTGGACAGAAGGAATGTCTTGAAGTAGTAGAATAAAAATTTAGAGCAAATGCAGGAACTGGTTGTGCGCAGCTTTGCTGCTGTGAAGAAAGGTACGGGAACCCCAGGACCGAAGGGGAATAGTGAGGGACTGTTAATAACAAGCAGGATCAAGGGGATGGACAGGCAGTGGAGGTGTCTGATGCATTACCATGTCAAATGGCAGCTGCACCATCACAGTAATCTCATAAAGTGCTGGAGTCTGGGGTATTGAGGGGGATCCCCCTGCCCCCTAATTTTTGAAGGAGAAACTGCTGGACACATCAGTGTGTTTCTAAAACGACTGCCAGGACAGACGTGTCCCTTACCCAGCCTAGAACTGCACCGGTGCCCAGCCCACTCTAGAGGGGTTTGTACGCTGCCTTCTCTGCCTCAAACAGCAAAATTCCTTGTAGGAATTACAGTACTGGGTCACTGCGATAGAAGTTCCTACAAAGACTTAGTGCCAACACAGGGTCTGGCAAAATGGATTTACAGCTGTAAGTTAAACTGAGCACTGACACAGTGTTGTGCTTGTATTTAATGCATAAATATTTAAGTGAGTTTAGTCAAGCCTGTGAAATGTGTGTGCAGGCAGGGTGTAAAGAATACAAAGGCCGAGTCACCAGAGATATTTCAACGGGAGAAATTTTGATTCTTAGATGCTAAGCCGTTTATTAGCCACCATTAGCACTTATTGTGCAGACCAAATGCACTGCACTTCTGGAGACACACTCCAGGCACGCAGGCATGGATACAATAGAGTGGCCTCGGGGTAGCATTTGCAAATGTATCACTTACCGTTGGGTACCAGAAGAATACTTTTGACAATGTTTTTCAGGGGGCCCAAGCTGATTTTATTCATGGTGGCAAAGTCTGAGAGCTGAGTCAGAAACCTTTCTACCTGTCAAGAGAAAGAGTAGGGACACAATCTTATCTCTGCATGTTTATCACCGGAGAGCTGCATTCACAGCTTCTCCTTGTTTTGTGCACTGTCTTACCTCCTTGGGCTCTGTCAGGAAGCAGAAGAGCAGCTCAGTCAGTGCCGAGAATTGCTGTGAAGAAGCAGGACAGTGTCAGGGGGTCGGGCATCAGCACGTGCCACTTCGCAGCACCTGGCCAGCCCATCACCACCACCACCACGACATGTTATACCAGCCTGAGGCAACTCCACCTACCCCCAGCACATCGGTCCCCTGCTGGTGAGGTACCCCAGTCCTTGGCTTTATGAGATGCCTGTGGATGGGATTTCCTCATGGATGTTTTTCAGAACTCTCAAGGGTTTGTGCAGCTGGTAGCTGGCACTGCACAGGGCTTTTGTGACTCTCGGCTAATCGGAAGCTGCTGTTCTATCCTGTGTAATCCAAAAACTGAGTGGGAATAGACACAAATATCTACTCTCATGTTTCACAAGCCCCAGAGGGTAACCAGACTAACTTGAGAAAGGGAAAGAACTGGTTAAAGGCCTTCAGCTGGTTTTGGTTTTCTACGTGGAGAGGCTGCCCATGGGGCAGAGCACAGTGACTGGGTACGGCTGGTGGCTCCGGGGCTTGTCCAGCCCGGCCCTCGCTGTCAGCCGTGTAACTGAGACCGCACAGGGGCTTCACCCGCAGTCCTGGCAAGCGGAGCTAACAAAGCTGCAGCTCTTCCACCAACTTCAGCCCGAGCTGAACCAGCCTTTGCGGTGCAGCTGTGCAGCCAGGGTGTCGGTGATCTGGCACTGGTGTGTGCCGCCGGCCGGGACAGGGGGGTGCTGGGGTGGCAATCGCAACCCAAGCGCCGTGCAGTCCCAGTGAGACAACGGTGCTCGGCAGGACCCTACAGCCCGTGTGGAGTGACTGGGCCCCTCCAGTGCCCTGAACGCCCTGCAGCCCAAAAACAGGCTCCGTGGGGTGCAGGGCTGTGCTGCCGAGCACAGGCCATGCTCTGCAGCCCTGCCCAGACACCAAAAAATGCCGTTCCTGTCCAGAACAGGCTGAGACCCGGTGGGAGCCTGGCACCGGGGCCTGGGGGCCTGACCGGGCCCGGTACCGGGGCTGCTCTGGGGGTGCAGGGCCTGACCGGGCCCAGTGCCAGGGCTGCTCTGGGGGTGCAGGGCCTGACCGGGCCCGGTACCGGGGCTGCTCTGGGGGTGCAGGGCCTGACCGGGCCCGGTACCGGGGCTGCTCTGGGGGTGCAGGGCCTGACCAGGCCCGGTACCCAGGCTGCTCTGGGGTGCAGGGCCTGACCGGGCCCGGTGCCAGGGCTGCTCAGGAGCTGCGGGCCCGGTCGGGGCTACTGGGGCCCGGCAGCCCGGTTGCTGCAGCTGCCCTGGAGCCCCGCGGGACCCCGGGCCGGGGCCGCTCCCGCCGCCGCGCCCTCCCCCGGCCCGGGCCGGCCCACCTGGGCGCTGAGCTGGTTGAGGTTCTGCATGTCTCCGCTCACCGCCTCCGGCACCGGCTCGCGGGTGAAGTTGAGCAGCCCCATGGCGGCCGCGGCTCCGCCCGCCCCGCCCGGCGCCGCCGCCTCAGCCTGAGCATTGGCGGCCGCACTTTCCGCACGGCCGCAGTCCCGGGACCGGGGGCGGCTGAGGGCAGCGGGGCTCCCCCCGCCCGCCGGCCCCTGCGCGGCCCGGCCGTGGCGCACCCCGGGCGGCCCCTTGGGCCCTGCAGCGGTGCTGGGGGAGCCGCGGGCGGCTGGCGGGACTGGTGGCCAGTGGCCGGTCGCCCACCCCGGGCTCACAGCAGTGCTAACCAGGTTTGGGACAGCCTCTTGCTTTCCTAGCCAAAACGAGCTGGTAGAACCCAAATTAGAGCTGCAGTACGTGTGCATGTGTTTGTGCCAATGAGTGTTTACTCTTCGCTCTGCTAAAGTCTCCGTCCCAGAGATGTGCAGCCAGAGGTGTGAGGTCAGTGCCAGATCACCGACACCGTGGCTGCACAGCTGCACCGCAAAGGCTGGTTCAGCTCGGGCTGAAGTTGGTGGAAGAGCTGCAGCTTTGTTAGCTCCGCTTGCCAGGACCGCGGGTGAAGCCCCTGTGCGGTCTCGGTTACACTTGGTCACTTCCATGGAAAGTGAATCCTGTGGTTGCTGGTGAGCGCGGCGCCTGAACTGCAGGCGAAGAGCGAGAGCTGTGGGGGTTCAGCTTCACCTGGACCTGGAGGTCTGACAGCTCAACAGTGCCAGTCGTTCTTCTGTACAAAAAACTCAAATAAATTATTTTAAAGCCATAGTTTATAGGGTGATTTTTTTTTTTTCGCCCTGAAAGTTCCTCTTAGGACCCAAAACTCAGGTGTGATTTTCCCCTTCCAGCTGCCGGCCCAGCACCACACACGGCTGAGCCTGGACGGGCTGGTCTCGGTGACGGGTCCCGGGACAGAGCAGGTCCTGGGGGGACAGAGCAGGTCCTGGGAGCACAGGTCACCTCCTGCTGCTGGTCCCCAGAGGATGGACGGTTTTCGGGTGAGGAAGCTGAAGAGGCAGCTCGGCCGGTGAAAAAGTGTCTAGAAGTGAAAGGGGTCGGGGTTTCACAGGGAGATTGTCACCCGGTTCGGGCCATAACCCATAACCCGGAGGTCTCTGATTCAGAGACACGTAGGAGGCCAGGTGAGTTCTGAAATCGCCTCCTTGCCGCTGTTACACGGGCACGTTTCTGTCTGCTCGGGAGGAAGGTCTTGCTCCAGAAAACTGGATGAATTCCCGCAGAGGACAATGGAGCTGATGCTTAAAGCCTCCCTTGCCTTAAGCTGCTATTTTGCAGCTTTTCAAGAGCAGGGAAATCAGCTCTCCAGCAGTTCTTTCCCTATCAGCTCTCCAGCAGTTATTTCACTGTCGGTGTGAATGTGTCTGTTCCATTTTGTCTGGGAAGGTGCTCGCTGGCTGCCCGGGCAGAGGGACAGCAGATAAAAGCCTTTGTGGAAGGTAAAACTGTGGCAGCCCACAAGGCTTCTGTTTTATTACTGACACTTTCAATTGCAAATGAGAGTGTAGGAAATGTTATAGTGCCTTTCATTGTGAAGATATGCCAGTAGTGGTTTATAAACAGGGAGTTAAGCAGCAAAGTACCACTAATGATGAGGAGTTCAAGAGATATTTACTGGTGGTCTGGCTGGAAATAGCATTCGGCTTCCTTTCCTTCTCCCTCCCAGCCCAGCTCAGAGATTTTCTATTTCATGCTCACAGGGTAGAAATGGGCACCTCGATTGGACAGGATAGTTGGGGTGAGAAAAATTGCATGTGGGGCTGCTTGCACGGTTTGACCCTAAATATTGAGGACACCTTAAAACAAGATGCAGATTTTTCATGCTGGAACAATTTATCAGGTTCTGTGGTGAACTGGTCGTATTAGCATTTTTAAAACCACAGGATATACTTGTCTCTAAAAAATAGTTAATCTTAACTAAAATTAATTCAGGGAGATGTATGGACTGGTAGCACAGGATGCCAGTGTGTGTGAACTTGATATTCCTGGACTTAAAATGTTGCATACAGCACTATGTACATTTTCCTAAGTGCAGATTAATAATTACAATCATGATCGCACACTGTCATAACCACCAAAATTAATTGGCCTGTACTGTGTGGCTGAAAAACTGAAACAAGGAAAGAGGCAATTCTCTGTCTGGTCTGTGTGCAGGATTAACTGCACAGGAGCAACCTGGGACTGATTTTCATTTCCCTGTATCTTTCTGGGGTGATGCTTGGGGACCTGTTTGAGGTTGGTATCAGCACATGTGTGAGCACACGGGAGCTACAGCAGGAGGGAGAAGCCACACTGCTAAACTGTTTCCCAGGCAGCAAACCAAATTCTTGGGGAAAGCTGAGTGACAGGATCCAAGAAGAGGAGCTGAGGCTGAGGTACGTGCTCGTAACATCCTGTTCAAACAATCAGCAGGAAACTGGGCATCCTGGGCTGCCGGTGTGGCTGCAGTGTGGCATCCCCATGCCACCAACCCCGCGGCGGCACTGGCGGCTCTGCAGTGGGCGGCAGGCTCGGTTCGGCCAGTGCTCAACTTTGGAAAGGTTTTACTCCCGGGATTTACAGGTTGTGGGGTTGGTCACAGGGGTGCCAGGCAGAGGATGGTCCCCAGCTCACGCAGAGCCCCCAGGGCAGAGCCCCCACGGCTGTCCCTGCCCCGTGTCCCCAGCAGCCATCAGCCCCTTGGCCAGGCCTTTCTCATGCAGAACATGTAGCTGATGGACTCATCAGAGCTGGGGACACACTGAGGGCAGCAGTTCAGTGTTACAGATATGCGCCCCTGTGTACCACAAGTACCAGAGTAAAAGCAGCAGCAAAAAGCAATTGGGGAGGACATGTCACACACAGAGAAACAGGGTGTTAAAAACGGTGCACTCCAAAATGAGCCAGAGGATCAGCACGCCCCACTTCAGATGCATTTTTCAGCTTCATTTCAGTTTGAAAAGCTTCCTCAGCGCTTGGAGAGTGTTACGTGAGGAGGAGTCCTTATTATATATTCCCAAGAGATCAAATCCTGGGGTATCATCGGCCTTTTCTCTGATGCCACTTTCTATGCAAAGCTCTCAAAGCCCTTTGCAGTCACTCTGAGCTCAGTCTTAGAGCACCTTCCTGAACCCGGCGAGTGTTGCCTGCACTTGCTGGCCTGAGAAAGGCCCAGAAAGGGCAAGAGCATGCAAACAAGCCAGGGGTAAAACCCAGGTGTCCTTCACCCTGGCCTGAGGTGCTGCGGCCAATGCTGAGCCCATCTGCGGTCTGTGTTCTGCCTGTCTGCAGCCTGTGTCTCGGGAGAACATCTCTCTCCACGGGCTGACGGATGCTGGGACTCCCGCCGGCTGCCTGGTGGGATGGAGACGGCTCAGCTCAAACTTTGGCGGGGTGAGTTCTGCTCCCAAGGGAGGCTGATACCAGTGAGATCCTTGAGATCGGGATTTGGTTTCCCCTGCAGTTTAACACCCCTTCCTCTCTCGGCACTGTTTGCTCCCAGGCAGTTGCTGCAGAAGCAGATGATTGCAAGTGTTGCAAGCGGAGGTTGCGGCGGGGCTGGAAGCAGCGCTGCGGGGCTCTGGGACACTCCTGCCTTGTGACCGTCCTGTGCCCGGGCTGCCACCCGCAGCGGGGGACAGTCCCTCACCAGGAGGGCAGGAGGGCTCTGCTGGCAGCCACCCCAGGAGCAGCGTTTCTCCTGATAAAGTGTATGTGCTCAGGAGGGCGGTTTGGGGAGGCCTCATCATTTCAGATTAGGCTGTAGCAGGCGTATCCTGTTTTCTAGGAAAAAGAGGATTTTGTGGCTAGCTTTGTTAAAGAGGCATTGAAGATTTTTCTTTGTGTGCCTTTGCGTTTGAAGTTTACACACCGGTAGGTGCAGACTTGCTGGATGTTCTGGTTACACAGATGACATTTATTTTTAACTTTATTTTTATTAGAGGGTTGTAACATGTGGTCCTGGCCAGCCCACAGGAAGGGCTAAAAACTTAATGTAGGAGGGATAACGCTTCCTAGCTCCATGTAAACAGCGATTCCCCCCAAAATGGGAAAAGCCGGCCCAGCTGCAAGGGGCTGGAGGCTCCGTTCCCACATGTGGCAGCAGGATGGGGCATCTCCGCAGTGGAGACAGACCTTGCTCTGCATAGCCAGAGCGTGGGCACTGCGCTGCTGGGTGGCACAGCTCTGCCCTGAGCTCAGGCGAGATGCCGAGGGCAGGAGAGCTGCTCTGGGGAGTGGTGGTGAGGAGTGGCCGGGCACTGGAACCTGCCATGGAGCTGGTGGAGCTGGCAGAGCTGGTGGAGAGGTGGGCAGCCAGCGCCGAGGCTGGGGCGGGGGCTCGGGACATGGAGCTGCTTGTGGAGGAGGAGGACACATTCCCACGGGACATGCACCAAAGGGGTCTTGCAGTGAAGACTGCCAGGCAGTGAAAATGGTTGTTATTGCGGGCTGGGAAAGAGCCGCTGTGCTGTGTGTACAGCGACATGGGAAACCCCAGCGCCTGAACTCATCAGAGGCATTGCCACTGGCTCCAGCAAAGGGGAAAGTTCCTCCTGCTCCCTGCCCCAGGGTGGCTGGGAGAGCTCACAACAGTTTGAGGTGATTTAACGGTGCTGGTGCTTCTCCCTCCCTGCTGGAAGATTGAACAAGCACTGAGCTGGGGCCTGGGAATCTGGGACCCACAGGTCCAGAGATCTGAGGGTTGCACTGCTGATGGCTGTAGGCAATGACACGTATTTGCTCAGTGGCTTTATTTGTTTAGGATCACCAGGCACGGTGCTTACAAAACATGGAGCAGGTTCTGGCTCAAACACTTGGGTGCAAAGCAAGAGGCAGTGGATGCTGAGGGACAGAGCAGAGCTCTGGGCAGGGAACAGCGTTGGTTTGCCTGGCCAGGATGGTGAAGGAGGGTTTTAGGCAGAGATTTGAAGTGAGAGAATAAGGTGCAGAGAGGAGCTGGGCCTGGTGCCATAACCCGAGGACACTGCAAAGAAGGCAACTGCTGAGCAGCTTTTGGTGAGGAGGAGGATTCAGGGTGGGGAGTGCCAAGTTATGCGTGGAAGGGCTGGCACGGTCCCTGGGAAGCATTCACCGTGGAAGATGAGGATGAGGAGTCACTTCTGATGTGAATTAATGTTGCCAGTCCTGCCTGACTCTGTCGTGATGATGACAGAGTGGCTCTTGCAGCGGGTCGGTCATTGGCTCCATGGATTTGAAGTATGGGCTGAGGGTGGCTGGCCAGGTGTGGAAATGGCTCTTCTCGCCTGGGTGATTTCAGGCTGAAGCTCTGGGCAGTCCAGCTGTGCTGCCCGTGGGAGCCGCTCTGTCACAGGAGGGACGTGTCCATGGCACAGTCTGCAGGGGATGTGCAGCCCTGGCCGTGCTCTTCGGCTCCTTGCCGCTGCTCCAGTGATGAAGCAGAGGAGCTTTGTCCCCAGGGCCATGTCCCATGGTCCTGCAGAACCTGGGGCTGCTGGGGAGCGGTGCTGGGGTTGCTCTGGTACCTGCCTGGCAGAGGCTGCTGGCTGTAAACCTGGTTCAGCGGGAGCAGCCGGGAGCCTGGCATAAGCCTAAATACAAAATCCTCTTTAAAGGTTAATTTTTTCTCCATGAGATGACATAGAAAATCTCATGAATGTTAAGAAATAAACTGGCAGCATCTCTCTGTGGTTGTGTGTAGCAGAGACAGAGAAAAGGGTCAGGGTTTAGCTCATAATCTGCCCAGAGCTGCTTTGTTTGGTACCAGGCCTTTTTCACAACCAGTATGCAGGGCCGTGCTCTCCTGAATTAAATGATAACTGAGGGGAAGAGAGAGAAAGAGGCGTTTCAGCTGGGCGGGAGATTGATGGCAGGTCAGCGAGGCCAACAGAGGCAGGAAGGTTTCCGTAGAAAGGGAGAGGAGCCCATGGATGCTTGAAGCAAGGGCTAATTCCACCCCAATAGTGCCCTGGAAACTCCCATGAGCACAACCTGCAAAAGCATTTTGCTTTCCCAAATTTGGAAAAACAAACAGGAGTAAAACCTATTTGCTTGGTTTTAATCTGCTCGACAGAGTTGCAAATTAGCTATAGGTTTATGCGATGTGTGTTTATTTGCACTGTAATCTCCAGTGTTCCCCAAGGCTCATGCAGACCAGATTTCTTGGCCCCCTCTCTTGTTCACTTGCGGGGCTTTTTTTGCACATGCAGCCACATTTTTGTGCTCGTGTTTTGAGGGTTGGAGGGGTGGTCTGGGGGAACCTGCTGTACAGGCCTTGGGCTGGTCCAGGCACTTCCCACAGGCTTCAGATATTTTGACTAACTGATGCATTTTTCCTCTTGGCCTTGAAAGCTTATTTCTGTCACACCAGGATAATAATATTATTTCTTCTTACTCTTTTGCAGTTTTCTGCTGTATCTAGAAGTAACAGCAAGTGAGCAGAGAAGATTATACCCCACGTGGACTCTGGATGCTTTGTCTTGGGCAGAAGAGGCACAGACTGTTTTCCTGGTCCCCAGCACAGCCCTCGCCAGTGTCTCGCCTCTGTACAGGAAAGCGAAAGACCAACCAACCAAAAACTGACTGTAAATCTTGTGAGGCTTTGTCTGCCCATGCCATGCTGCGCTGTGAGGGGCAGAGAGCTGAGGGGAGCCGGTGGGCAGAGGGGTGGCTGGCGGGACCAGGGCTCTGCCCGGCTCCGGGGTGCCCCCTCACCCGCGGGGGGGCTGCTTTGCAGTGGGCTGAGCTGCCGGGGAGCTCCGAGCCCCGAGCCCCGAGCCCCGGGGCGATGCTGAGCCCTGGGGGGATGCCGGGCACTGGGAGCTACACCGAGGCGCCGGTGGGTACCAGGGAATGGCGAACCCCGGGAGAGTGCAAGACATCGGGGGTTGTGGAGCCCCAGGAGAGGGATGCTGAGCCCCGGGGAGGGAATACGGGGCACCGGGACGGGGGGATGCGGGGCACTGGGCGTTGTGGAGTCCCGGGCGATGCAGAGCAGTGGGGGAACACTGGGGCGCCGGGCTGGGGAATGCGGAGCCCTGAAGAGTGCCGGGCCGCGGGGTGCGGGGCACTGGGGGAATGCGGAGCTGTGGGGGGAAAACAGGGGAACCGGGAGTGCGGAGCCGTGTGGGGGGCGTGTGGAACCCCGAGGAGTGCGGGCCCCGGGGGAATGCAAGGGGCCCGGGGGATGCGGCCCGGGGTCGCGGGGGCCCGGGGGGGTGCGGTGTGGACCCCCTGCTCCCCTCCCCTCCCCCGGCGGGCGGCGCGGCGGGCGTGGGGCGGAGGGGAGGAGGAGGAGGGGCTGCCCAGCACGGGCAGGGTTAAAGCGCCATGTAACCGGAGCGCGGGGCTGTCGGGGGCCGGCCGGGGCGCGGGCGGTGGCGAGCGGTGGCGCGGCCCCGCTGGACGGCGCGTCCCGCCGCGGCGCAGGTGAGCGCGGGGCCGGGCGCCGGGGGGACCGGAGGGGCCGGGGGGACCGGGCCGGAGCCGCGGCGCATCCTCGTGGGCGGCTTTGTTGTGCGCGGCGGCGGCGGGGGACAATGGGACGGCTGGGGACGCGGCACCGGGAGCACCGGACGGTGCTGCCGGAGCGCTCCGGACCCGGCCGGTCGAGCGGCCCCGCGCCCGGTTCCCGGGGGCTCGGGACACCGCGGGAACTGGGCCGCTCCCTCCGCCAGTTGTTGCCGCCGCTCGGCCCCGGGGCAGGTTCGGGGGGCTCGGCGCGCCCGGAGCCCCGGGCCGGGCTCCCTCCCGCCCCGCCGGTCCCCTCCGCCCCTCCGGCTCCCATTGCGACTTTCGGAGTTTCCCGCGCGCCGCGGCCGCGGTCCCCGGGGGCGCGTCCCGGGACTGTCACGGCGGGGTCGGCACGGGCGCTGGGGACCCCCTGTGTCCCCCGATGCCGGGACGGCAGGGGCCGCGGGGCGGGGACAGCCCGGGGCCGCGGCGGGAGCACGGCAGAGCCCCGGAGCCTCGGGTTCCCGTCGGTGGAATGGCAAGTGGTGGCCTCGGGGCGGGGAGGGGTTGTGAGGGCCGGGGTTACCCCGCCCGTGGCTCGGCGGGCCCCGGGCAGCGCCGCCCCCAGGCAGGGGGCACGGGGAGGGCTTCCGGGAGCCCGGGATGCGGCGGCAGCGCTGCCGGGGCTCTACACCTTTGTTTTCGGTTCCCCGGGCAGCGATCTGTCAGTGAATCTCGCTTTCTCTCTGTTCGCAGGAAAGCAGCCTCCGGCCGGCGCCTCCGCCGTGAAGTTCCCCGGAGGCTGGGAACGGAGGGGAGGGGGCGGCCGGAGCCGGGGCGCGGGCAGCTGCCGGACACCGGCCCCGCCGGCAGGTACCGACCCGCGGGGAGCTCTGCCGGCATCCACCTCCTCCCGAGCCCGGGGAGAAGCTCCGGTGGAGGTAGAGCCAGAGGAGGGAGAGCATTGGAGGAAGGGCAGTAAGCCCCGGCGTGGCCCCAATATGAGGCACAATCCCGGGAGTGCGGGAGAGGGAGGGGAGCCGCGGGGGCACCGTGGCCAGGGCTGGGCCGGAGGCTCTCACCGGTGCTGCACCGACCTCCCTTGGAAAGGGGGAGAAGGAGCCAGTGGCCTGAAGCGTGCTGCCGCTGCGGCAGGACTAGCGTCTTCTGCCTCTGTCTCCAGGTTCCTAATTTCTAATGAGGAGGAATGAGCAAAAGTGTCCCAGTCCCCGGCTCTAGGGAGGGCTGCAGGCTTGTGCCCCCCAGTAAGGGGCCAGGCAGGGGGAGACGGGCACAGTGAGGTGTCACTGTCATCGCTTTATTTCCTTTTGTGCAGGGAAACGATGAAGCAGTGACCTCTCCGGACAGAGGACCTGCCACCGCTGAGCGAGACCCACCTGCACGACGGCGGAGCCCCCGCAGCCCCAGCCCTGCCCGCGCCGGGCACGTCCCTGGGCAGGGGGCTTGGGTGAGCCAGCGTGGCTCAGCTCAGCGGGACGGGACCGAGATGAGCATGGTAAAGAGCCTAGAGCGGCTGGAGCAGCGGCTGGCTGTGATGGTGGCTGCCCAGGAGACTTCTCAGGCCTGGTCTTCACTGGGAGAGGAGGGGCCGGTTTGTTTTTTGTTTCTTTTCTTTCAACCCAGCTTTGCTGAAAGGCAGCGGGCGACGTGCTGGAGCCTGGGGGTGGCCGCAAGGGGCTGCCGAGGTCCAGTGGGGAGCGGAGTGGGCAGGGGGGCAGGAGAGGAAACGGGGGGGAAAATGGAGGGAAGTGCCGGAGCGTGGTGAGAGCCGGAGAGGGGCCAGGCACAGGAAACGGGCAGGGGAGGGAGAGCCTGCCCTTCTTAACGAGCATCTGCCCAAATGGGCTCCCTTTCTTACTAAACTGCCAACCCTGCAACTCTTTTCTTCCCAGGATTAGAGGAAGATGCACAGTTTGAGGAGAGTTAAAGGCCATTTCTGTGCACGAGATAGCCCAGAGCCCTTCCGGCAGGAGCCAGGCTGGAGGGAGTGAGCCCCAACAATTGGGGTCCTTTATTTCTTTTTGTTATTCAAACAGGGCTTGGGTGATGGCTGCCATCCCAGCCATCATGTAGAATGCTTCCCTCCAGCCTTTTGATATGCATGCCCCTGTCTGGAGGCAAAGTCCGCCCGTCTCCCCTGCAATCTCTCCACCTACTGGGGAACACACCTGATAAGGGCCAGGCTGTTTTCTCAAGGAAGAAAACTGAAACGTGCCCCAGCCGGGCTGGAGGAGCAGCCTGGGGACAGGGGTCTGGGGCCACAGCCCGGCCAGACACCCCGCAGGTGAGCGCGGCCACTCTGCCCACCGGGGCAGCCGGGGAGCCCTGCCGGGCAGGAGCCCCGAGCCTCTCTAGCAGTTAATATTGTGGCATAGTCTTTAACCAGTTTGGCAAACCTTAAAGAAACTGGTATTGCAAAACTAGGGTGGGATCTGGAGTTGGCGGGTTCATTGTCTCTGTGGGGTGTCACTGCAGGGCATGTCCTGGTCACCACGCAGTGCCGGGGCTGCTGCTGGCGCCAGGCTAGTGGGGAGCTCTGAGCATCGGAGCTGGAATTCTGCATTATTTTGTTTTCAGTGGGTTCTTGTCCGAAGCGTGTGGCTGTAGCGCATGCCTGGATGTTTGCAGGGCATTAAGCAATGCAAACACTACGGTGCTGTTTTTCTCCTCCTCCCGTGAGACAGAACATGTGAGGGGAGTGCTCTGTTTCTTGTTATTTTCGTCATGCCCTGTGTGCACGTGTCAGTGTGCAGTCCTGCGAGGGGAGGTGAGGACAAAGAGCTGAGCCTTCCTCCTGGGCAGGAGGTGGTGATGCGTGCGAGGATGGTGGCTCTGGCTAGAGATCTCGTCACCAGGCAGGACAGGCTCAGGCGTGCAGTGTCAGCCTTCGGTGCAAATGGCAGCAGCAAGAGGAGACGGTGCTGCAGTCCTGCTGCCTGGGTGCAGGTTTTCGGGAAAATGAGACTTTAACTGACTTTGCAGTTTAGGTCATGATGTGATTTTTCTCTTTCCTGCTGGTGTATCAGGATGGTGATGGGATGTCCTTGAGTGATCTCGGTGGTGCAGCTGGAGAAGCGCAAGGAGCGAGCAGTGCGTATGCTGCTGTGCATGCATCGCTTGCTCCTGCCGTCGTGCTGCCGGCCCTGCCTGCCTGGTGAGCTGAAATGCTGGTGCTCACACGAGTCCCATGGACCACAGAGCCCAGCTGTGGGGGTTTCCAGCTCTGCCAGGGAGCTGTTGCTTCCAAAGCGAACTCATTTTTCCCACTGTATGATCGGAACAAAGACAATGTCAGAGCTCTCTGAGCACTCAGCAAAGCTGAGTTTGGCACATGGGATGCTGGGTCCCGGCTGCGGGTCCTGCAGAGCAGCTGGCAGGGCTGTCCTTCCCGTGGGGTGAGAAGAGAGACCAGCCACTGTGTCTCCTCCCCAGCGCAGGGCTGGCAGGGACATGGAACAAGCTGGGCTGTGCTGGGCACCGGGCGTCCCCGGGGCTGAGCGAGGAAAAGCCATTTTGAGGTGCAAGGTCCTGGGCTCAGGCTCCATCTGAGGCTCCCGAACAGGTTTCTGACAAAGGACCAAATGCAAAGGTCCTCTGAAGGTCCTGGGGGGACTTTGCGGGGTGTAGATTCACTGTGGGTTTTTTTGTGAAATTTGCTATTTTGTGGGCAGCATCACTGCTGGCTGTGATCGCTGCCGTTCTGCAGAATCGCAGGCTGGGCAGGGGGAACAGACCCTGGATGAGCTGACCCACCTGCGGCTGCACCGTGTGCTGCATCCTGAGCATCCGGAGCCGGGAGGGAGCCGGGGGCAGCCTGGCAAGTCTGGGCAGCTCCCAGGAATTGTTGCTGGGTCTGGGAGCAGATGTGCTGCAGCAGTGGGATTTCTGCACACAACTATAAGGGTTTAGCAGCTTAAGACTCCCTCTGGTGCCAGTCCTCGTCCCTTTGTTGAGGAGACATGTCTGGGGGGGGCAGGACGTGCCCCTGGGGGCTCTGCCCTGCAGAGGTGGGTGCTGCAGACCTGTTTTCCTTCCTGTTTGGATGGTATCAAGGTTTTAACGCTGCCCTTGACATCTGAAACATCAAACTCTGACTGGTCTTTGTTTGCCAGAGGTGCTTACAGATGATCTCAAAGCAGAAACCCAATTGTTAGGGAAGCGCTTGGAGGCGATGCTGGGCGAGAGCGTGGGGAGGGGGCGGTGGGGCTGAGCTGGGGGTCTCTTCAGGGCTGGGGATGTTTGATTTTGCTTCCTGACAGGGCCTTAGGTGGGTAGAACCCTGTTTGCTCCTTAGCTCGCCAAGCTGAGTTACGTGCTCCTGAAATGGCTCTGCTGGCGAGCGGGCAAGTTGCAGCACAGATCCATAGCCCAGCAATGAGGCAGCTTTGTTAGCGCCGTCCCGGGTGCCTCTGGGAGAGCCCGGGAGCTCCTGCTTCCAAAAACAGGATCCAGGGAGGGCACCCGCGGGAGCCAGAGGCATCGGGTGCAGGCAGGGCAGGTCCCACCTCTCCCGGGGGCGTGTCTGGGTTTTCTCTGCGTAGCAGCAGTGCCCTGGCAGGGGACGCCAGCACAGATCCCCACCCTGCCCCTGCGCCCTGGGACAGGGGGAGTTTTCTCCCTTCAGGGGATTTGAACTTTCTGTGGGCACCAGGACTTTGCCCCCCGTGGCGAGCTGCCTGCGCGTCCCGCCGCCGCTCGGACAGCCTGCCCGCTGCTGGGCGTGCTGGGGTTTGCTGGGCGTGCTGGGCTGGCTGGGAGCTCTGGGTTTGCTGGGAAATGCTGGGCAGCCGGAGCACAGCGAGGCTGGTGCTGTGGCTGGGAGTGTCCCCCGGTCCCTGTGGGTGTTTGGGAAATGCTGTTTCCCTCCAGGCAGGGTCTGGAGCCACGGCTGCTGTGGCAGAGCTGGGCAGCACCGAGCGCTCCACAGTTTATAGTGGTGGGGCCTGGGCAGCCCTGCAGAAAAGCCCCAGTACTTGCCGAAGGGCGAGCAGGTTGTGTCTGGGGCCTCTCTTTACTGGAGCTGATGGATCTTTAGGGCCACTGTGTTTGTGGGAAGGTCTTGTCCAGGTGCCCAATAGCTCCTGCTAGCACTCCAGGTTTGTACGCAGTCAGATCCCTCTGCTAAGGGCAGGAGAAGTTATGGCTGGCTTGAAAAGCTTGTGCTGGCTGCTTTGCCTCCCTGAGGCTTTCTGCACGCCTAAATTTCCACTCTGGCTTCCACAGGCGACCATGAAAAACGACAAGAGCCACAGCCGGGATGCGGCAGACTGCAGGGCAGAGCTGATCCTCATCAACGGGGATTGCACCAATCCCGCTAACACCACACCTGCCCTTCTTCTGGAGGCCAATGGCAAACCCAGCGCTCCTGGTGAGTTGGGATGTGTTGTGCCTGGGGTGTGCGGGGCCAGGGATCCTCCAGCCGCCATCCCCAGGGCTTCCCAGGGGCTGCAGCGTGGTGGCCGTGGCCAGGATCCCTCCATGGCTCCGGCAGCACGGCCAGGCCGTGGCAATGAGCCGCTGTGGGCAGGGGTGCCGCGCTGGGGTGCTGGCTCTGGGGGGGATGCGGGGAACCCCCACTCACCTGAGGGTGCTGCCGGCTGCACCACGGCTCTGGGGCTGCGCTGGTCATGGTCCCTAAATCCCAGCACTTGGGTTTTAAATGAACCGGTGACTAAGCCCTGAATAATTGGTGTGTTTCCTTGTGCCTCTGAGCTTTCAGGAACAACGAGGTACATAAGAATGTTCCCCCACTTGCTGTTATAGTCCCTCCCAGTTTTGGGGGGAGTGTGTAGTTTAGTGCTGCCAGTGTCCGCAGTACCACGATGGGGACCCTTGGGGACACTGCATGTCTTCTGCTGTTGGCCACATCTCTCCAAGATGAGGTTTTGGTCCCTTCACACCACAGCCTGCTGCTGGGCGCGGGGCGGGCAGGTCACGGCCAGGGCAGCTGATGGAGCCGTGGCTGCTCTGCCTTGTCCCCGCACAGATGCCGGGGCCCTGGGGCTGCCGGCCCTGAAGAGCAGCAGGAGGGGCAGCAAGGGAGAGCTCGCCAAGGAGGACCTGGCCTGGCCGCTGGCCCTGGCGGGTGCGCAGGAGGTGAGTGCCTCCCAGGAGGTGAGTGCCCCCCCGGCTGCTCCTGCTCCCCAGGCTGTTCCCCCCTGGGCACCTCTTGTGCTGGGGGAACAGTCCAGTGGCAGATGCAATATTCATTTACAAGTATAAGATTTGTTTTAATTTTCAAATTCTTGGTTGACATTATGTCAGCAGCAGCACGAGGGTGAGGTGCGTGATGCAGCGATGCCCACTGTGTGTTGCAGAAGTCTAGTAATTATTATGCTGATATTTTCTTTAAAAAGTCTTGGCCGTATGGATGGACCGAAACACCTCATGTCTCCCACTCTGGGAGTGGCCTGGTTTTAGCTGCTTTGGGGCTGGATCCCAGTTTTGCTCCCCCCTCCTTTTGTTGACTAGGTTGACAAACCTCCAGTGTCTGGAAGCATTTTTGCCCCCTGGCTTTATTGTTTTGACTTTGAAATAAAACCCCAAGATTGGAGATCTGCCTGTGATGAGGCAGCTTCCAAAAGAAAGAGCCATAAATCCAACCGGGGGGAAAATTCTGCTTTCCCACTATGTTGGGTTTGGGGCTCTTCACTTGCAAAATCTCATTTCAATTTGAAACTCGCTCATGCCGGATGCAGGAAACGTGCCTGGGTGAGACTGTTTGTAAACTGCGGCTGCTGAAACCGCAGGCGAAGAGCTGCCCTGGGTGCCTTGCCAGAGCACCCGTGCTGTGAGAGCACCCGCACGGGGTGAACAGTGGCGGCCTGGGATGGCTGCTCTGCGGGGGCTGGGGTCCCCCTGGCCATGGCTGCAGCTGCGGGGAGGGAGGGGATGGGAGTGCAGAGCTGAGGATGCACATAGCAGCTGGAAAACAAGCTGCATAAGCAGCTGCTGGTGGCTGCAGCGCTGGGTGCTCCTGAGCATGGCTGTGCAGCCCGGTGAGGTGAGATGCTGTGAAGTGCACGGTCACAGTGCGGGGCTCAGCCTGAGGTGCTCCTGCAGCCATCCGCACTCCTGCCTTCCCCGTGCTCTCAGGATGTGGAGTGCTGGCTGTCCCTGTCCCCTGTGCCACAGTCCCTCTTGTTGTGGTTGCAGGTGCGGCCCCGGGGCAGCGCGGGCTGGGAGAGCAGCCTCCGGCAGAAGCCCCCCGTCCGACTCATCTTCCAGGCAGGGCAGACCCGGCACGAGATGAGGATCAAGGAATCGAACAGTGTGGAGACGCTCAGGGACCTGCCAGCTCCCCTGCGGGTGAGGGTCTGCGCGGGCGCTGGGGTTTTCCTGGAGCTTCCCTGCCCGTCTGCTGTGCCCTGGCCAAGGAGCTTCAGGCATATTGCAGCCTCTCTGTGCCTCAGTTTCCCCTGTGAAGTGGAGGTGTGTGCTGTTGCTTGCCCTGGCTAGGAACTGGGTGCTTTGAACCACCCTGGGGTGAACAGGTAGAGGAAAGGGGATGAGAGCAAGTGCTGCACCGCTTTCTGTGCATCTTGCAAGTAAAAGCAGAGCAGTTCTCTCAGACACCCCAGTCCTGGCCCTCGTCTCCATTCCTGACTGCAGTGGCATCCCTGCTCCCCATCTCCCCTCTCCTTGCTCTCCAGTTCCTGGCTGAGGGGCTGGGGGTGACGTGGGGCTGGTTCCCGCTGCCCCTGCTCCTGTCCCCACTCCCTGCCACGCTCATGCTCTGATCCCTCCGCTGCACAGAGCTCCAAGCGACGCTCAGCCGCGTCCGTGCCCGTGACCATCGACCTGACGGAGGAGGACTCGCAGGACTCTTCCCGCAGCAGCAGCACGATCTCGGGCAGCAGCTCCCAGGAAGGGCCCAATGGCTCCGCCGAGCTGGGGGCCGAGGAGCCAGAGAGCAGAGACGCAGGGATGAACCAGGAGTACCAGGTATGGGGATGCCAAATGCTGCTCCTGCGCTGGGACCCTGCGCCCAAGATGCTGCTGGGTGAGGCTGAACGAACTCTCCTGGCTTTTCCCCAGCCTGCAGGCAAGGGGACCCTCTGGAGCCCTCCCTGCTGCTTCTGCCCCTGCCTCTCTGCTGGCCCTTCCCGCATGTCCGGGTGCGATGGCCCTGGGCTGTCCCCGTCCATCGGCAGCAGCAGCAGTGGGGTCAGTGCTGATCTGGGAACAGTGTGGGGACCAGCCCCACTGAGCCCCTGCCCGTGGGGCTGCAGAGCCTCCCAGGGCCCCGGGACGTGTGTGCGGCACACGCCGTGCTGGTGCCTGCCCTGCCCGCCAGACAGACGGGTCTGTGCGCAGAAAATGCTCCTGTCGGGGCTGCTGGGGAGGAGCAGAGTGCTGGGGCTGTGGTTGAGTGTGATTCAGCGCCTGCGGGCGCAGGGCAGGGTCCCAGACTCGCAGGAACTGGGCAATTGCATCTTGCTGCATAATTGGGTGCCTAATCGCAGAACAAAGCTGGGCAGGAGGGCTCTGCAGGCAGAGGAGACTTGGCTCCTGTGCGTCGCACTGCTTGGTGGAGGCCCTTGGCATGGTCACAACAAAATTCCCAGCTTGGCTTTTTCTCACTTCTGTGTTTGCTCTTCCCTGTGGGAACAAGAGGAGGGTGGGTGCCCTGAGTGCAGCCTGCCAAGCTGAGCTGTGAGCCTTGTGAAGGGGTTCCCTTCCCTGTGCTGGGAGGACCTCATCTGCACAGGGACCCCCGGGAGCAACCAGGGAGCTGCTGCCCACCTGCCCTGCCTGTCCCTATCACTGGGGCTGCTGCTAGAGTTTCCTCACTGCTGCTGTGCGTGGGGACAGGAACGGTGTTGTGGTGTTTGCAGAGCCTGGGTGGGCAGGAGTGGGCATGCACGGGCACCGGTGCCAGCAGGGCTGGCACGACCAAGCACACACTGCACCGCGCGTGCCAGGCACCGGGCTCGGTGTGGGGCGGGCAGCACCGAGCTCCTGCCTGCTGTGAGGCTGGAGCCAGCACTGCTGGGAACACGTTCTACCAGCTTTGTGAGGGATGGGGTTGCAGCTTCTGTAGTTCATTGCGCAGAGGTCGAGCATGTGGCTTCACCATGGTGACACTCGTGGCACAGCAGCTCTGCCTCCGCACGCTCCAGGGCTCTCCTGCTCAGGTAAAACGGGGAGTTTGTGCTTTTGGCTGAGCTGTGTTGTGCTCTTGTGCTTTCAGGATGGGAAGGAATTTGGAATTGGGGAGCTCGTCTGGGGAAAGATCAAAGGTTTCTCCTGGTGGCCTGCGATCGTTGTCTCCTACAGAGCCACGGCCAAGCGCCAGGCTGTCTCGGGCATGCGCTGGGTGCAGTGGTTCGGAGACGGGAAATTCTCTGAGGTGAGCCCGCTGCCTGCCCCTGCCCGCTGCCTGCCCCTGCCTGCTGCCTGCCCCTGCCTGCACCCGGCTTCCCCCAGGCTGACATCTCCTCCCCGGCACGTCTGTCCCATTCTGGGACTGCTCTGGGTGTGGGCGCAGCTGCAGCATCCCCGGGCAGGAGGGACCCGGGCAGTTTCTCAGGCTCTGATGTGCTCTCCTGGCTCTGGTGTCTATAACTAGTGACTGGCCACTGTGAGCTGGTGACAGGATCCAGCAGTGGGGATGTCTGCCCAGCCCTTGCGCAGGGTTTTGTCCAAGCTCTGGTCTCCAGGGCTGATGAGGCACACCCTTCCGGAGCCCGTCACCCCTCGGCCGCCCCGCACCTCCCCTGGGCTGCGGGCAGAGCGGGGGAAGCACCGTGCCGGGTGTCTGTGCCGTGCTGGGTGTCTGTGCTGGCAGACCTGTGGTGCCAGCAGAGGGTGCAAAGCACCCGTCCTTGTCGCAAGTGCAATGCTGCTGCTGCTGCTGCTGCCGCCGCTGCTCCCTCTGCCGCATGTCACCCTCTGCACAGCTGGCGCTGGGTGTCCCTGTGTGGCTGCACAGTCCAAACAAGGCCCGGCAGTGCAGCACAGCCACAGCCCAGCGCCTCGGCATGAGAGCTGTGCCGGGAACCGCTGCACTGCAGGGCTGGTCTGCAGTGGGTGGACATGGTGCCGTGGGGCACATGGTGGTGTGGGGGACACGGTGCCGCAGGGGACACAGCCGAAGCGGGGCATGCCCTTGCCCGTACCCATGCCCATGCCAGCTCTTAAGTTTTTGTCGCTCTCTCCCAGGTTTCTGCAGACAAGCTGGTGGGGCTCATGGCCTTTAGGCAGCATTTCAATTCTTCTACATTTAACAAGCTGGTCTCCTACCGACGAGCCATATACCATGCGCTGGAGGTAACGGCAGAGCTGGGTGGGTGGATGAGGTGCCCGGGGACATGGCCGGGCTCTGGGGCACAGGGTGCGGGGACAGACGGGCTGTGCGGGGGTGGCTGGTGCAGCGGAGCGAGCGAAGGAACCGCTGCGTTGCTGTGGCAGGAGACATCCCCCTGGGGAGCGGGGGGTCTGTGGGGCCCAGCACCCGCAGAGCTCGGGCAGCGTGTCTGGGGATTGGGGCCGGGGCTCCCCAGCTCTGCCCCTGCCGTCACTCTGCGCTGAGCTCGCTCTGGACACGCTGTGGATTGCCCCAGAGCACTCAGCCCAGCCAGGACTCATAATTTCCCCATCTGCTGGGGCGATGTGCTGATGTCTGTGGGAAAACGCTCCTTTCTCTGCTGGGACTGTTTCCCAGTGCGGCCATGGGGCCAAACTCTGCTCATCCTGGGGGATTCTGGAGTAGCAGCTGCTGCTCCGGACACCCCAGGGCCAGGCTGGCTGTGGGGGCTCTGCCTCGGCAGCTTCGTGTCCTGGGCTGCTGCCAGGTGCCCTTTGCACATGGGCCTGGTGCTGAGCACCCTGGGGTCTCATCCCTAGTCAGGGATGATACATCAGGCCGGGTTACGGTGCTGCAAACCCACAGGCACATCTTCTGCCTTTTTTTTTCTTCCTGCTGCTTGCTGAGCAGCAGAGTCAGGGCGAGAGCTGGGGCTGGGGTGTCCCTGCCCCAGGCTGGGTTTGGGCTGGAGGAGGACAGAGAGGCGGAGGATGGACGGGGGAGGATGGACGGGGGAGGATGGACGGGGGAGGATGGATGGGGGAGGATGGACGGGGAGGATGGACGGGGAGGATGGACGGGGAGGATGGACGGGGAGGACAGCTGGGCTCGTTGCAGGGTTGGGAGGCGCAAGAGCGCGGCACACCCGCTACGGGAATCCGGCAGCTGCCGCTGTGCCGGGGCCGCCAGGCCCTGCGCACGTGTGTCCGTGGTGGGGAGGGGACATGGCAGATGTGCCCTGCACGCTGCAGCCAGGCTGCTCTGGCCACCCCGGCCCACGCCGTCCCTCCTCTGGGCAGGTTGCCCGGAGCCGGTCGGGGAAGATGTTTGCAGCCACCCCTGGGGAGTCGCTGGAGGAGCAGCTGAAGCCCATGATCGACTGGGCGCTCACCGGCTTCAAACCCCTGGGCCTGAAGGGGCTGCGGCCGCCCAAAGCCTCAGGTGAGGGGGCGGCATGAGCGGGACACGGCTGAGCTGCTTCTCCTGCCGGTGCCGAGGAGGCCCTGGGGCTCCCCACGGGGGTCCCCATAGCAGCATTGCAAAAAGCCAGAGGAATGTGCCCTCGGAACAGCTCCTGGAGGACCTGGCAGAGCCCCGGCCGTGCGTGGGGAGCCGGGGTGGGCAGGACGGGCTCTGCGTGTGGCTGTAGTGGGACCTGGCAGGAGATGTCCCCTGTGCCCTGGGGAGCTCCCGAGGCTTGTCCCCAGGAGCTGTGTGTCCTTGCAGAGAGCGGGGCCCTGCGGAACGGGACAGAGGAGGTGCTGTCCCTCGAGCAGTGTCCCCCCACCAAGAGGCTGAAGAGCAGCCCCTGCAACAACGGCAAGGAGCAGCGCGCGGAGGAGGACCAGAGCCGAGGTGAGCCGCACGGCCTGGGCCCTGTGCCCTCGAGCACTGGGAAATCTCTGGGAAAGGGTTTGGCTCTTCCCGGGGGCCGTGAGCTTTGTTTCCAAAGGGAACAGCTTTTGTGGTCTCGTGTTGGTCACCGCAAGCTGGGCTCCACTGGTTGTGTACTGCTACTTTGAGCTCGAGCTCTAGTACCTCCAGCAGTGAAAGGACATGGATTTTGTACCGAAATTTCTAAATGTGCCCATGGCCTGCCTTCTCTGTGCAGCACTCAGCAAAGCTGGAGCAGTTTTAATGCAAGAAATAAGGCATCTACAAGTAGAGTGCATGTAAGTTTATTACACAAGAAATGATAAATATTTCTCTTTTTTTGATTTTTATAAAGAGCAAATGGTTTCCGAAGTTACAAACAACAGCGGGAGTCTCGAAGGTAATTGCTTGCCCTGTCTGTTGGGCAGAGATGTGGGGCGGGTGCAGAGGTGGGGCTGCCCCTGCGCGGTCCCTGCGTGGGCTGAGCGGGTGTCCGTCTGTCTCACAGCCAGCTGTCTGTCCTGCGGGAGGAGGAACCCAGCCACCTTCCACCCGCTCTTCCAGGGGGGCCTCTGCCAGACCTGCAGGGTAAGAGCTGCTGTGCCAGAGCTGGGACTGGGCTGTGGGGTGGATGGGGTGCGAGTGGAATGGGGTGCAGGGGGAATGGAGTGCGGGGTGGATGGGGACTGGAGGGTTGACAGTGCCAGCGCCTGGCCGTGCTCTACCCACCACAACACTGTCCCTCGGTATGTTCTCGCCAGCTGAAGTGTCAAGGATGTGCATCTCTGAGCTCTCACCGTGCACCAGGAATGGTGTGAAGCTACGTTCTCTGTTCACCCTCTGAGCACAGATCCTGATCCTCTGTCCTTGTCCTTTTGCTAGGATAGATTCCTGGAGCTCTTCTACATGTATGACGAAGATGGCTACCAGTCCTACTGCACCGTCTGCTGCGAGGGGAAGGAGCTGCTGCTCTGCAGCAACACCAGCTGCTGCAGGTGTGTCCGGCCCTGCTTCATGAGACCCAGCAGAGCCCTGGGGACCCGCAGGGAACTGGGGTTGTGTGGGACTCTGGGCAGGCTCTGCACCTGAATGTGCCCTGGGGAGAATGGCAGGAGCTTTACCCTTGCCAGGGTCACTAGCTTGTATTTAGCAGCCTTAAAAAACCAGGATAGTGCATGGGAAAACATCCTGCAAAATGAGGTGGGGGCTCCAGTACATGGCATGGGAGGGCCCGAAGAGGCTAGGGGGTCAGCCAGGGGGTTTTCTGTTGGTGACGGGCACGAGGTGCTGTGGTTTGGGCAGGTGCTTCTGTGTGGAGTGTCTGGAGGTGCTGGTGGGGCGAGGAACATCGGCCAAGGCAAAGGAACAGGAGCCCTGGAATTGCTACATGTGCCAGCCTGCGGGGAACTATGGGGTTCTGCAGCGCCGGCAGGACTGGAGCACACGCCTGCAGGACTTCTTCACCAGCGACAAGGGACAGGAATACGTAAGGGCCACAGAGGGCAGGGCGAGCAGCTCAGCATCTGCCCTGGTCTCACTCCTCCAGCCTCTCCGGGGTGCTGGGCTCTTGGCCCCGCAGACGCTGCCCCGAAGGCAGAAGCGATGCCTGTAGAACCATGGTTTGGCCTCGGAGAGCATCGTGGCATCTGCTGCTCATTGCTGTCCTTCCATTGCAGGCTGCACCCAAAATCTACCCAACGGTCCCCCCAGCCAAGAGGAGACCGATTCGAGTGCTCTCATTATTTGACGGCATTTCAACAGGTGAGGCACTGGAAGAGCATCGTCCTGGCTGCTCACAGCACTGGATGTCAGGAGTGAACAGTATCGTGGCCTCAACCTGTCTCTGAAAGCTTGGTGGGGAGGAGGGGATGAGGGCAGGGGCTGGATCTCCATGGGAAGGGGATGGATCTCCATGGGAAGGGGATGAGAGCAGGCGCTCCCCTCCTGCTGGGCAGGGCTGTGGAGGGCGAGGGATGGTGGGAGGCATTGGGAATGTTGCTCACAAGGTTCGTGCTACGCCGAGTGCCATCTTGGGTGGTTGGTGTCGCTGAGAAGAGAGAGATCTGCAGTGCTGGTAACCTGGCCTCAGGGGAATATGTGCCTGAGGGCAACTGGTTTGGCTGGGTTCCCTCAGCACTGGAGTTCTGCTTTCTGGGAGCAAACCTACCTGGAGGAATGGGTCAAAAAATGACCCATTTGCTCATCCCTAAGTCTTGTGTGACTGCACCCACCTAGGACACGAAAAAGTGGCCATGTTGAGCTTGTCTGCTGAGGAAGGAGACCGGGAGACTAAACAGAGCCGGGCAGCCTCAGAGCTGTGTCCCTTGGCAGGGTACCTGGTGCTGAAGGACCTGGGCATCCAGGTGGAGAAGTACATCGCCTCAGAGATCTGCGAGGACCCCATCGCTGTGGGCACCATGCGCCACGAGGGCAACATCACCTACGTGCATGATGTCAGGAACATAACCAAGAGAAATGTGAGCTCTGCTGCTGCAGGGGCTGGGGAACCTGGTGCTGTGGCTGCGTGGGTCTCACCCACCAGCCCCCTGTCCCACTGGGGAATGGGACCTGCTTACGGGCTGTCTCCTCATGGGGGGTCTGTTTGCTCCAGATCGAGGAGTGGGGTCCGTTTGACCTGGTGATCGGTGGGAGCCCCTGTAATGACCCATCCCTCGTCAGCCCGGCCAGGAAGGGGCTCTACGGTAGGTGCCTCTGTGGGGCTGGGTGTCCCCAGGTGTTCTGGGATGTGGAGCCACGATGGGAGCCATTCAGCCCCACTTGGTGGTGGTTTCCTCTGAGCTGCAAACCATGGGGTGGCTCCTGCAATGCTCAGGCTGTCACCGTGCCAGTTGCATAGCCCCTGTGGCCCCTGTGCCACAGCTGGTCCCAACCCTACCCCCCGGCTTTCTCCCTTGCAGAAGGAACCGGGAGGCTGTTCTTTGAGTTTTACCACCTGCTCAACTACGCTCGCCCCAAGGCAGGAGAGGAGCGTCCCTTCTTCTGGATGTTTGAGAACGTGGTGGCCATGAGAGTCAACGACAAGAGGGACATTTCTCGGTTCCTGGAGGTAGGGATTGCCGCTGGCTTCAGGAGAGGCACCGTAGCAGGACACACGTGCCAAGGCCGTGGGGGTTTGGCTGTGGTTTCATATGGCCCCACCACTGGAAAACCCCCTGCCTGATGCCTGTGTCAGGAATCACTTTAGTCTTGGCTCTGGATCCCGTTGGCTTTCAGCAGGTTAACCCCCAGCACTAGTTCTGCAGGGGAAGGTTTTTGTGGTTTTTGCCAGCCTTGCAGAAAGCATCTGTTCAGAGCAACAGCCTGTTGTTTCTGGGCAGAGGCAGGTCAGGGACTGGAAAGGATTTTTAACTGTGTAGTGGCCAAGACGGGCTGTGGGTCAGCAGGAGCCTCCATGTGTAAAAGCCCCTTTGGAGGCTGATGGTCCCAATCCTGGCCCAGAAAAATCAGGACTGAACCATCCATGATTTTCGTTAGAGCTGGCCACGGTTTGGGAGCCCATGTGGCCCATCAGACTGTGCTGTGTGTGGAACAGAGTGTGTCGGGGCTGCATCCTCCGGGGGGTTTGCTGAAGACTGTAAGTCCTGCAGCGCGGAGGGAAGGGCTGTCCGTGCGGGAGGGGGCTGAGCCCAGAGCCCCTGCCGTCTCTAACTTGTCTTTTCCCCGCGTGGCCTGCAGTGCAACCCAGTGATGATTGACGCTATCAAGATATCGGCTGCCCACCGAGCACGCTATTTCTGGGGCAACCTCCCGGGGATGAACAGGTAAATCCTTCACCATCCTGCTGAATCGCTCGCTTCCATTTGGTTTTGGTTTGTGGTGCTCATGTGGTTCTTCTTTCCTCCTTGGCCCCAAGCCCAGCTCCTGGGAGCCAAAGAGCTGCAGCTCCCGCTTGGTGCCGTTCCCTGCAGTGATGTGCACACGATAACGCGCTTGTTAATGACCAATAATGAGACTGTGGGAAAAGCACAGCAGTGTCCCTCCCTGTCCCTGAGGCAGTAGTGACGGGGCTTCTGCAGGATGCTGCGTGCTGTGTCCAGCGTGGAGTGCAGACCCATACTGGCCTTTGTGTCAGCCCCTGGCTGATGTGGGGGTGCTGTACAGCAGCCCCAGCCCTGCTCAGTGCCGGGGGGTTTGCCAGTGGTGAACCGGGATGCTCACGCTATGGCAGGTGGCTGCGGCTGCAGCAAAGCGTGACTGTGCTCCTCCAAACTTTGTTCACACTGTGTAGCACCCCAAATTCATGGCAAAACACAACAGAGGGACTTGAAGTAGGGTAAAATCCAATTACTATCAGTCCTGCACACCAAATACTCCCAGGAACAAAACCTGGAGATTTTGCACAGCGAATGCCTCAACAAATAAACACTTGACTGGGTTTAAATATTTTTGCTTGTTTATATTTAAATTGCCAGTATTTGGTAGGGTTTAATTAAAGCTGAGCTAGAGGCATGTAGGTATTTGAAAGTGAAATAGCGATTACCGAGATTTTCTTTTGTCGGTCGTGCCGTTTGAAATTACTTGAACTTCTACCTGCTGTAAGGAGGTGGAAGCACTGGTGCGATGGTGACTCAGGTCATGGCCACGGAACAGCCTGGGGTGATGTCTGCGGGGCTGTCATGCAGGACACAGGCACAGGGCTCCTCCGAAAGCGCCACCAGGGTGCTGAGTGCCCTTCCCATGGGACACTCCTGAGCTGGTCACCTCTTGGGTGACTCAGGATGGGTTTGTCACCTCTTGGGTGGCTCAGGATGGTGCTGCCGGGGGAAAAGGGCTCCTGTGCCTGTGCTGGCAGGAGCTGCTCTGCTCTGGTATTAATGGCAAATGACCTCTAACAACTCGCTGGGTACTTGTAGAGTGATGTGTTGGCCTTGGCCAAGCTGGTGGGACTGCATGAATGAGGATCTGACACGCAGAGCTGGGAGGAGGAATTTTCTTATTGTCTTTAGATATTTAGTGTTTGGTTTTTGCTCCCCAGCTTGCAGTGCTAGTGCGGACTGCCGGCTGCAGTTACCGGTTTTGCTGTGAGCCCCAGGGCAGCTCACAGGCACGTTGGGGCGGGAGGCACGTGCTCACATTTGCCACGTATAGATTTCCGTGGGCCAGCAGGTGCAGCATGGAGCTCCTCATTCCTGGCTGGGCTCCCTGGGATGGTCACAGCCTGAGTCCCCAGCTGGCTCTGGGCACTTGCTTCCCGTCCGCAGGCGGCTTTAAGTCACTTGGGGCAGATCAGTTCGCAGGGGTGAGTGTGGGATGGTTTGTCAGGGTACCTGTGTTCACTGGATGGGGCCATAGGAGCTGCGGATGCTGCTCCACCGGTCCCTGCGCTGCCTTGGCTGATTCTGCTGGCTCTGGGCAGAGCAGGAACAGCTGTGGTGCCTGTGCTGAGTGCTTTGAGGGCTTCAGGTGGAAAGCGATGTGTGTTTTACTGGTGCTTGGGGCAAGAAAATCTGGGAGCCGCCCAGGAATGTGGACTCTGTGCAATGAGAAGCTTCTTCCCAGTGAGACTGTAAGATGGGCTGGGGCTCGAGTGAGCCCTGGGCTGGATGTGGGGACAGGGCAGAGGGATGCCGTGTCCCGGCTGGTGGCACTGGGGCCAGGGCAGCCTCACCCAGCCCTCTCCTGCCTCTGCTTCGCAGGATCTTGGGCTTCCCCCTCCACTACAGCGAGGTCCCCAGCATGGGCCGCGGGGCTCGCCAGAAGCTGCTGGGGCGGTCATGGAGCATCCCTGTCATCCAGCACCTCTTCTCCCCGCTCAAGGATTACTTTGCCTGCGAGTAGCACACTGAGCGTCCCTCGTCTCACTGGTAATGACGCTGCGCGGCCACGGCGGGATAGGGACAGGTACCGCACCGGACTCACCCCCGCACTGTCCCTCCCGCCACACCACGGGCTGCCTGGCCCCGCAGGGACTGCTCAGGACATGTCCTTAACCAAAGAACCTGGCAGGGTAACTTCTCTTTCAAGGGACTAACGGCAGTGATGTGTAGAAAATGATGGACACTAGAGCTTTAATTACCCAGCACAGGAAGCTCTCTGCATAGCTGATGAGACGAGAAGTCTTCTCCAGAGCATTAAATATTCCATTTGAGCCTAGAGCTGGGAAGGCAGCACTCGCTGAGCAGTGAGTGTGGAGGCAGCTGCTGGGTGCTGCAGACAAACTGGAACTGGAGCACAAATTATTGCTTTTCCTAAAGAAACAAAACCTCTTTTGAAGCAACTGCCAAAAATCCCCAAACTGTAGCAGCAGGTGTAAGGGACCCTGGTCAGGTTACATACACTGAACATGCAGGATACAGAAACCAAATCTTTTTTATTTTTAAGACTTTTTGGATGAACTTTAATTTTGTTGTTTAACGTCTGTTGCTGCTTTAAGGCATTACATAAGAATGTGGAGATTCCTAGACCTGAATGTAGCTGAAACTGAACTGTGAGGTGATAGAATTACTTTTCTAGCTAGAACTGAGAAATGTTGTTTTACATGTTTGGCTGTAGTTTACAAATATTCACTACTTCGTTTTTAGAGCGTCTGAAACTTTTCCTTACATTTTAAAATCCTGCTGAGCGGTTCAGAAGCTTACCGGTAATAGAGCACAGTAGATTTGGGCTCTGGGGTCTGTAAAGGAAAACGTTCTCTGCGCGTTCGTTGCCCAAAGGAATGCGGAGCATCAGCAGGAGGGACAGCGGAGTGGTCAGCATCGTGTCTTCACATACAGCCCTGAAAATGTCATGTACAATGTCACGAACCCCAGCAGTATTAGCAGCTCCGATGCACATTTCAATGCACTGACAGAACTTGTGACGCTCCCCCCTCTGTCCTTCCCCCTCTGTCCTTCCCGCTCTGTGCCTCTGTGTCCCCCCCCGCCACTGCTCACCTGTCACCTGGGGCTGGCCAGGTCCTTGGGTGCCTTCTCCAATTAACTGGGCGCAGACCCTGGGCCAGCCCTCTGCCCGCAGCCAGCCTGTCCCTTGGGTGCTGTACAGCACTAGGGAATTGACTTGTTCTCAGGGCTCTTTCTACCTCTGACCCACGGGGACCCCATTTTCCACTCTCCTTGGAGCTGCTGTGTACAGCTGCTGCCCTGTCCCCAGGCTCTGGGACCATCTTCTCCCCAGCTCCCACCCACAGCTGCACTCAGCCGGGCAGGAGGGGCAGCCAAGCTCATGTAAAGGTTTATTTTTCCTTGATCCTGCCCAGAGGTTGCTCTTGAGTCTTCCCAGAGGGTTCATTCTCAAGTGATGACACACAAGGAAACACTGGAGAAAGCCAAGTAGTCTCCTCAGCATCACTGCTGGCATCTGCAGCGCTCTGCGAAGGCTCAGGGACAAGGAGCATCCTGTGCCACCTTTGTCACCAGCTCCCTGGCTGGGCAGCCGGTGGGGTGGGCTCTGCGGGTGCTGGGGACGCTTGTGGCACTGTGCCGTCACGCTGGGTTTGGACCCCTCGCTGCCCTCCCGTCCCAGAGTCACGACACGAATCCCGCGGCCCCCGGCCGGCCCCGCCATCCACCAACCACTTCATCTCTTCAAACCAAGCTACTGTACCCTCCGCTCCATGGCATCTCTGATTTCATACTCGATCACATATCCTTCCCTATCTGATGAAAATGAAAATAAAGAGGAAAGAAAAAAAAAAAAGGACTTGGGGAAAGTAAACAAAGAGGAATGAGAATTGTCTTGGCATTAAGCTTACTTGGTAAGAATTGTAGTAGACAAGTCTTCCTTGACATGTATTTCCCTGTAAAAGCTGCCTTTTATTATGTGTTTATAAAGATGTTGTAAGGAGAGGTAGATTTCAGAAATGCCTTTTAAATACTTTTTAAGGGTTTCTAGCTCTCCCTGGTGCTATTTTTTTAGGCTAAGGATTTTTGATGTTGAAAGTCTTGCGGGTTTTTATACAATCTTTTAAAAATAAAAAGCGTATTGTTTTGTTGAACACATTTTGTACTGTTTGTATTGGGAGTGCGAAAACTCAAACTGCCACATCTGTGCAGTTTTACTGTTTTTCCTGTGGGAAGGAAGGGGATCCGTGTCAACAGTTTACCGTTTGCCGCCATGTAATTAAAAATCTGCATTTCTGTATGACCGGACAGCCCTTATTTGGTAAATTCCTGGTGTGAAGAACAAGGTTTCCAGAGGCAGGAGTTTCAAAGACCCACGCCTCGGGAACACCATACACGTGACCCCAGAGCAGCCGGGCCGTGGCTGGGGGGCGGGACGGGGCCGGGGCCAGGCCGGGGCTGGGGAAGGGGCCGGGGCCAGGGCCAGGCCGGGGCTGGGGATGGGGACGGGGACAGGGACGGGCCGGGGCCAGGCCGGGCCTGGTGCCACTGCGGGGCCTCGGGCCGGAGCCGTGAGACGCCGCCGGCACGCGGGATGGCAGGGATGTGGGCGGGGCTAGCGACACCGCCAATAGCCGGCGAGCCCGCGGCGGGGCGGGCGGAGCTACCACCATAGCAACGCGGTAGGTTTCCCCACCCCCTAGCAACCGCATGCCCCCTCTCGGCTCAATCCCGAGCCCGCGAGCGGCGCTCGCTACAACTGCCGTGACGTACGCGTGACGTCAGCGCGTAGCGTGCGAGTGACGTGGTCCCGGGCAGGCGGGCGGGGCCGGTTTGAACGCGGAGGCGACGGGGCCGGAGCGGGGCAGGTAACGGGCCGGGGCGGCGCGGGGGCGGCGGGGCCGCAGGCGGGCGGGCCCGGGTCTGGGCTCGGGCAGCGGTCGGGCCGGGCGGGGCGGCCGGGCGGGCCCCGGGTGGGCTGCGAGGGGACCGCCGTGAGGCCTGCAGGGCCGGGCCGCGCCGCGCCTGTCCCGGGCGCGCCTCTCTGCGGGCGGGGAGCCGGGGAGCCGCGGGGCCCGGCGGAGCGGAGCGGCCGCTGTGGTGGCCGGGGGAAGACGCGGGGCGTGCGGCGGGGCCGGGCCTGCCCGGCGGCAGCTGTACCGGGGCTCTGCGGCCGCTCCGCTTTGTGCCGGCGGGTCTGGGCGGGGAGTGGCCGCTCGGGGCTGCTCTCCCCGGGGGAGCAGGAAGTGTCGGGGCTGGCGGGTGAGGGGGCGGGTGACCCGCCGCAGCTGTGATTCTTGCCATCGGAGTTTCCCGGGGCTGCCTCGGTATTCGTTTGCCTTCCCACAAATGCGAAGCCGCGTCCTGTCCCAGTGTGCCGGAGCCGGGGTGTCCCCACTGTGCTTCCCCGCGGCGTGTGCGCTGGGCTCTTGTGTCCGCAGCCCCGGGAGCGTGTCCTGACACAAGCGATGGAAACGTGGAGGAGCATTACCGTTTGTGGTACTCATGCCTTTGGTTGTGTCTTTCAGAAAATGGCAGTTAATGTGTATTCTACTTCAGTGACTAGCGATAACTTGAGTCGACATGACATGCTGGCGTGGATCAACGAGTCTCTGCAGCTGACGCTGACCAAGATCGAACAGCTGTGCTCAGGTAAGGGGGCTCAGTGGGGAGATTCCAGATTTGGTGTGCGCCCTCGTTCTGCCAAGATACAGCTGCACCATGCAAACTGGCTGTGCTGGCCCTCTGCAGTCACGTCGGCTTAATTCCTGCTATGAACAGATTCACAGTCAATAACCAGATTATGTCAGCCATAATCTGGTTGTGGTTACAGTTTTATTGAAGTGGTTGTTAATAACGTAAGCATAATGAAAAGGCACGTTCTCTGACTCACTGCAGTGTAGAGGCAATAAGAAGTAATGGGAGTTAATGTGGAGAAAAGCAGCAAGTGATAGCTCCCAAGTAGCAAGTGATAGGACAAGAGGAAATGGCCTTAAGTTGTGCCAGGGGAGGTTTAGATTGGATATTAGGAAAAAATTTAACAGAAAGGGCCGTTGAACATTGGAACAGGCTGCTGAGGGCAGTGGTGGAGTCACCATCCCTGGAGGGGTTTAAAAGGTGTTTAAACGAGGTTCTTAGGGGCATGGTTTAGTGACAGGTTAGGTTATGGTGGGACTCGGTGATCCTGAGGGTCTCTTCCAACTGAAATGATTCTATGATTCTTTGTGTTTTCCAACGAGGAATTAAGCGTTCAGTCTTGAGGGACAGAGTAAGTTGTACAAGTGCAGTAACTAGCATAAGAAAATGTGGTTTCTTATGGAAGAGAACTGCCAGGAGATCCGGGAGGTGGGGCAGAAGAAAGGCAACTGGTGGTTCTTGAGTTCATCTGCAGGACTTTACAAATCCTTGTGGGCAAGGAGCGTGTTTGGCTCTGCCAGCCCAGCCGGATCTCGGCCAGAGCTGTAGGCAGGAAAGGGGAAGTGATTGTGATAGTGAAGTGGAGCCAAGGGTCATCACAGGGAGGAGACTGTCTGTGTGGGAGGAGGCTTGTAGAAATGAAGAAAAATAATAGTCTGTGGAGTAAGAGCTGAAAAAAACCCAAGGCTAAAAATACAGCCTAGGTAAAAGATGGTGATTTGGATAACGGCAGCAAGCAAGTGGAAGAGACTGGTGAAAAGTGGAAGTGTAGCTCGCACAGTGAGTTTGAGATAAGGTGTTGCTCACAGAATGAGAGACGTGGACAATGGAGGTGGAATAAAAGGAAGAATATATTTAAAATAAGTTTGCGACTGTCAGTACAGCCTGTGGCTGAGTCCACGGAAGAAACATTCACAAAGATTACAGAGAAGCAGAGGACTTACAATAGACATCTGACAGGTATCTAGTGGCTTTTGTCTACTGAGATGATGGAGAAAAACTCTAAGTGTGAAAGGAGCTAAAGCTCTACAGCCGCAGAAGGGAAATGATGAGCCTTGGCCGCTTTCAGATAGGCAGCTTAAAATCTTGTTGTGTGCAGCGCTGATTCGTGTGGCTGAAGTTTTGCTCAGAATCGGTGAGTCTTGAACGCTGCAGGAGCTCTGTCTCCGAGAAGTAAGGATAATTAGTAGTGGCTCTGCAGAATTTTAGCTCACCTGTTGTCAGGAGAAGGCTGAGAGCTGTTGATGTGGTATGTGCTGAGTAATGGCCCTTTCCTGTGTCTGCAAAAATACTTGGTGCCTGTGCAGGCGTGGAAGCGGCTTTCGCTGCCTGTCACAGTCATGTGCAAACGGGAGTTTCCAGGCTTGCTGTGCTCCCTCTGGCAAGGGCAGTGGTGACAGCAGTGAGTTGAGGCTGCGTAAACACACTACAGACGACCCTTGGCTTATGCTGTGATGCTTGTGCTTTTTATGGTGTTTGTTGTTTGGATTACCCAGAGTTGGCAAAAGCCTCATTTCTGGCCAGTCATCTGTTTTTGAGCTGGCCCTTGGAGTTCTTCAGCAAGTGAACTGAAGGGCAGTGGAGATCGAACAGCAAGATTTTTTTATTTGCACCAGTGCATAATCAGCAATCTTCTAGTAGCAAGTGAAAGTGGGAGCCCTAAAGACCTGCAAAATATCTTGATAAAAATGAACAATATAGGACTTTCTGTGTTACCTGTGGTTGAGATGAATGAACTAGTTGAGGGCAACACCGCAGTGTGTTACTTCTTGGCCTTTGAATATCTCACAAAAGCTGTTTTAGGTTAAGGGTCCCATGACTCTCCATCCATATTGGTGGGGGAGTAACGCTCAGAATGTTGGGTATGTATTTTCAGCGGCACACAGTTGCATATCATCACTGCAGAGTGAGGTTATAGTTTAAAAATATCTTTTTTTATTGGGTGTGTATATTCTACAAAAGCTGATTTTTTTGAGGTGATTGTCTGCTCTTTGTGGCTGAACTGAATCCCTCTTCTGCTCTTATTACAGTAAGAGCTGAATTGAAGGACATGAAGGATTTAAAATTAATGGAAAGAAAGACTGTGTTATTTCAGTTATTTGATTAAGGCTTGATTTAAATTAATCCACCTTATTTTGGCCTCTTACCTTTGAGGGCACCTTGAATTGTGTATAGGTTCTGTCTGTAGTAAGTAACTGTATCACTATTTTAATAATGATTAAAAATAACTTTTAGAATAATTCCTTTTCTAGTCCTGTCATTGTTGGTAAGAGATTACGTGCTTGCTGGACACATGTAACATCTCGGATTTGTACTGATATCCGTGAAGAAAGTCGAATTACTCATTGGATTTTGTCTTTTCTCTTGGAATTATGGAGGCAGGATTGTTCTTGTTCATAAGAGTTCGAGTCATGAGGCCGAGAGTCGGCTCTGCAGCTCGCTTAAGCAGAGCTAGGGCTGTACTGCACCAAACAGGAGACCGGAGGCTCCCGTTCTCTTGCTTTTGTTGCCTTTAAGAGATGGTGGAGCTGAGAAATGGGTCAGGTCAACGTGCTGATGTGACTGAAATGGTACTTGGGTGGGCTGGTGAGCTCGATCATCCCAGGATTTGTGTTCCTTTTCTTTTGGCAGGTGCTGCATACTGTCAGTTTATGGACATGCTTTTCCCAGGTTCTGTAGCGCTCAAGAAAGTGAAGTTTCAAGCAAAATTGGAACACGAGTACATTCAAAACTTCAAGGTTCTACAAGCAGGTTTTAAACGAATGGGTGTGGACAAAGTAAGCTGGGTTGTAACTGATTCTTTGTGCTCTTGATGTCGAAGTAGATGGAACATACTTTCGAATTTAGAGCTGAATAAAACTGGGAACAGAGTTTGCTCTTGGTTTGTAAATCTCAAAATATTTGGTTTTGGTTTGCATTGGGGTCCTCACTGGATTTAGGACAATATCTGCTTTACTCCAGCCATGGCTGGGTTTTCGGTTTTTAGTGATGAGATGAATTTTTCCATTTTAGTTCTGTGCAACTTCTGTAGCACAGACTAATACCAACGTTTCTGTGAGATAAGGTTGAGTTGCGCTCCCCGTTTGCACCATCTTTAGACCAGGTGTGTTCCATCACCTCCTGCTGTGGTGGTTCTGAGGATCTCAAATTCCTCTTTACAAGCATTTGTGATGTTAAGTTGGTCAAAATCAGATCTGCAAAAAAACCTTTTCAGATCGAAAGACAGCGATGCTTATGGAGGGCTGGTTCTGCAGGTAACGCTTGGGGTGAACGCAGCTGTGTTGATGCATTTCCCTGGCTTTAAGAGGCAGCTCGTGCCGTTGGCTGCGGCTGCAGCTCACGCTCAGCCACTTGTGCAGCGTGTCTGGGCTGGGCCGCCAGCCCCGCTGACTGCAGAGCGGTACCGGCTCCCCAGCTCACGGCCTGCAGACAGAACTTCACTGTCTGCTGCATCTTTTTAGTAATCTGCATTTGCACTCCTCATCCCAGAGAAACCGTAATTGTCGTCTGCTAACAAGGTGATGTTTAGACCCTGTAGCAACTCTGCGTGTTGCCAGGCCCTGAACTGGTCAGCAGTTCAGATTCATGAAAACCAGAACCAGCTTCAGGTGTACAGAGACAACTTCGGTGTTGAAACTTGGTGTAGCAGAAACCTTGCTGCAAAATTATTTAAGATTATTTGGACCCTCACAGTGAAAGGATGGTTTGTTTTTAATTCCAATTAGCAAAAATCCTACTATTTGACATACAGTTATGTTCATGGATTTTCTCTAGACTGGACAAAGAATTACATTTGCATATCTTAGTGCAATAATTTAAAAACTTTTTTTATATAAAAAGAGACAGAGAGGTTCTCTACCCTTAATACGAATTTGACTTTTTTTTTTTTCCCGCCCCCCCTTGCAGATAATTCCTGTGGACAAACTAGTGAAAGGAAAATTTCAGGACAACTTTGAGTTCGTTCAGTGGTTCAAAAAATTTTTCGATGCAAACTACGATGGGAAGGAATATGATCCTGTTGCTGCTCGACAAGGCCAGGAGACAGTAGTGCCAAACCTTGTTGCTCCTGTTGTGAACAAACCCAAGAAATCTCTCAGTTCTGGCAGTGCAGGTAGAGAAAATAGTTAAAAGATTATCTAGACTATTAAAAACTCTGGGGAAAATAGGACTGGGTTGCTGTTTAAAATCAGTGTATGAAATTATGGTGGCTTGGCCCTTGTTTCAGAGATGCTGGCTCCAAACTGTGAGTCATCCTGTAGCACCCATTTATCAGGGAGCTACAGGAAAAACAATCTTCTCTGAAAGAGAAAATGGCAAGGATTGGTGCCAACACGTGCCAAAAAGCCCCCAAAATGGTGATGTCACATGGAGTCAAGAAGGAAGGAATCTTACATACCCAAGCGTGTTTGGAAGGGGAATAGGACCTCCATGGGAGGAAGAAAGATGGTCTGGGAGGAACTAACCCTGACTTGATCTTGCAGCCCCACAGAGGCCCATGGTGACGCAGAGAACCGCAGGGACCCCCAAGTCTGGGACTGGAATGGTCAAAAAGGCGGCAGGAGACGACGAATCGGCAGGACTGATTGAGCAGGTGTGTTCCCCAGAACAGGCCTGTCCGCTGAGCTGTGCTTGGAGATCTGTGTGCAGATTTTATTTTATTAATAATGGCATGAAGTGATAGCATCAGGCAGATAGAAGAAAGTGATGTGAATTTAGTCGTCTTGTTTCACATCACTGAATCAGAAGCCTTCCTTGTTGTGGCCTTGCTCTCCTGCTGGGAGCGAACCCCCTTTTGCAGTCTGCGAGGATGCAGACATTTAAACCTCGCATGTGCCATGTCACACGTAGCGTTAAGTGTTTCCACAGCTGTGCTGCAGCATTGCAGCATTCCGGCCAAGCTCCGAGCAGCTGCTGCTCCGCCGAAATGCTGAATGGAGCGCAACTGAAACCACCATCAGTATGAGAGTTGTCTTGCAAGAATGTGCTAGCAAAGAAAGCTGCAGGCAGTTAGTGTTTTACCTATTTCATGTAATCAGCCTTTAGAATTTCCAAGTGGTGTTGCATGTGTTGGACTGGGTGTTGTGGCAATAGATTGCACTGTAAGAAATAGACCTTCTCCTCCTTCGAGTCCCCCTTCCCCCATCTTGGTTACTTCCGAAGTGCTTTGCGTATTCACACTGTTCTGAGAAATTTGAGACCCTGCCTTTCCAATAGATACCACTGAATTCTGTCTCTGGTGGGTAACTCATTATTGATGTTTTTGGCAGATCAATGTATTGAAACTTACTGTTGAAGATCTGGAGAAGGAGAGAGACTTCTACTTTGGCAAACTGAGGAACATTGAACTGATCTGCCAGGAGAATGAAGGGGAGAATGACCCAGTGTTGCAGAGGATTGTGGAAATTCTTTATGCCACAGATGTAAGTAATCTGGTATAAGCTGTATCGCATAGTTCCTCCCTCCCCTTGTAATTGGAAGCCGGTTTGCTTTCCAGAGCTCCCTCAGCTTTTCTTTTTTCTTTAGGTTTATGGCCTAGCTTTTCCCTGTAATAAAGAAACAGATAATATAATTATAGTCAGGCAGCAAACAAGGTTAGCCTTTCATGAAGAGTGTGTACCAAATAGATCAAAGATGAGAAAAATAACTTTTCTGGTAATATATCTTGATGCTGTAGATGGTGACTTGAGGGTATCTATCCTCAGTAAAAGGGAAAAAACCAAAACAAACAACCTACAGAGTAGCCAGGAACTGGTTTGTCATCAGATTTTCATTAAAACCCTTGTTTTATTGTCCTTCAGGAAGGCTTTGTGATACCTGACGAAGGAGCACCGCAGGAGGAACAAGAAGAGTATTAACAGGCCACATACTGTACCAGCAGAGCAGCAACATCAGAATTCTTTGCCCCAGATCATGTGCTTAACTGTAAAATACTCCACTTTATTCTTAGAGGACTCACTGGTTTCTTTTCATAAGCAAAAAAAGTACCTCTTCTTAAAGTGCACTTTGCGGAAGTTTCACTTGGACAGTGGGTTTGAGTTGGGAGCTCTTTCTCACTTTGTAGCAGAGCAGTATTCACATCCAGGGGAGAGATGGAGGGAGCAGGAGGCTGAATATTTGGAACTTGGTGCAGAATGGTTTGCTGGTAAAACACTGGTTTGTGGAGAGAATTTTTATATCCAAGGTGGTGTAGTAGAGAAATGAAAGACTCTGACTCACAGAAAGATTGAGTTAATGTGAAATTGCAGCACAGAAATTATAATAAAATGCCTTAAGAGTATTTAAAATATGCTTCCATATGCCAAATTGAAGTGATGTGACAGGAGATTTTATGTGCGTCACATTGGGGTAGGCGCCCGTTAACCTCGCACGGCGATCTCACTGTGTCAGCAAGTGCTCAAAGGGGCTGTTAAAACAAAACTCCATTCCTGGGAAAGCTGCTTACTAAGTGATTAGTTCTCGATGAAATGGGCCTTAACGTTGCCTGTCACAAGATTAGAGGGAGTATGAACAGCTGAGACACATAAATTACATTGAAGAGTGCTAAAGCCTTTTTCTATGGCATTGTGGCTAATGACTTTGCGAAAATGTACTGTGTTTTCTGTAAGAAAAAACAAAATTTAAAAACAAAACAAAAAAGCAAACATCATCCAGTCCTACTGCCTAAAATGTCCTCAGAAGTAATTTTCCCTCCTAGCTCTTGTTTCTATTTGTCCTGTTTCTTTTTCTACTTTCTGGTCTCTCCCGTGTTCTGTTCTCTTTCCCATGCTAAGGAATGCTGATCAAACCCCACAGCTCTAATAGGACTTGCACTGTGCAACTATCACAGGATGAAAGTGAACTGAGCACATGAGGATGATGCTTTTTGTCTTTTTTTTTTAATTATTTTTTTTAATTTTTATTTTTCCTTTCGAACCAGGGCATATCTAATAATAATTCTTGCCAGTTCAGTAGTCTGGGGTAAAAACTAAAAAATGCTGGCTAACAGAGTTAATGTTATTGCAGAAAATACAGTACTGAGACTAACTTAAATATTAATATTTAAAGTACTTTCCATAACTGTCCTTTTTTGCTGTCATGCTCCTCATTACTGTTGTGTTTGGCAAGATCCCGCAAGACTTCTGATCCCCTTCACTACTGAGACTGATTGGTCCTGTTGTGCTTGTATCCATTTGTTTCTGGTGGTAGCTTGTCCTGAAATGTGTGTAGGAGAGCATTTTATGGTAATTGTTGTGTAGTGCATGAATATTTGTGAAATTCCGAGGAAAAACCCGAATTCAGTGAATGCCAAAAATGCAAGTACTAGCCATTGTTTGAAATTGCAGTGGTGCTATTTCTCTTGTGGCCTTTCAGACTTTTGTTGCCCTAAAGCTCCATTTTACTGAGAAACCATATTTGACTTGGATTTTTCTTGACAGGGTTTTTCTATTTTAAGCAGTTTCTAAATAAAGTTCTGTATTTCAAGAGTGCCATGTCTGCTGGAGTCTCTCGTGCTTTCAGGTGCGGTGAAGCTGAAGCCCGTGATGGTTTTCGTGGTGAAGCTCGCAGGACCTGGACTGTCGGCTCCCCGGTCCCAGTGATGCTGAAACTCCTCAGGGTGCGCTGGGGAAGGCGGCGCTTGAGTTTCGGTTGGTTTTTATTTCCCCTCTCATAAGCAGATGAAACGTGAGTGTGTTGTTGGCGTCCTACGGGCGTGAAAACGGGCATGGATATCAGAATGATTTGAAGTGTTTTAAAGCTGGTCAGACACTGGTTATTCGTTACAAACGGGCCATTCCCTGCCCTGTCAGCAGTCTGAGCAGCTTGGCTGAGCTGAGCTGGGTTTGAAGTGTGTCTCACAGGTGAGCTCAGGTGTTACTGGCACAAACGTGTGCACAGACCAGCATCTCCAGAGGTGCTGTGGCGTGTGACCCTGTGCAGGGTGTCCCTGTGGGCTCTGTCCTGCAGATCGTCCTCCCTGTGCTGAGTCCTCTTTGCTGTCTTTGCTGCTGGTGTAAACCCGTGTGGCACTGCGGGAGTGCAGGCGTAGGACAGGGGTTGTGATGCACATAAAATCTTCTTCACCGTTTCTTACTTGCTTTCAGGTCGGAAGCATATTTTTTTCATCTCTAAACATTCCATTGTTCCAGCAACTCAAAGCAAAAGATGGCAATAGCATGTGCTGAATTGGGGTGGCTGCTCTTTGCAGCCAGTTTTGTGCTGGGGCCTGGTTGCTTCAGGTCTCTCTTGAAGCAGATGGCGTGTGGAGTTGTGGAGCGCCCAGGTCTGCAGAGGGCTTGCAGTAGGTTGCTTTTGATCTCTGCTAGCGAAGGAAGCAAAGGTGATTTTGTGCTGAGAGCATGGGTAGTCACAGGTAGTGCTGGTGTGCCTGGTGAGACTGAGTGTGGGGACCCATTATAAACCGAACTGAAACTCCAGTCTTGGCAGTCAAATGGTGCTGAGATTTCCAATTGCTGAAATCACTTCTTTGCTACCAAGATGAGCTATAAAGAGAATGTGGACAAACTCATGTAGGCAACTTCTGACTACGTTTTAGATATCTTGGCATAATGTGTTTTTTAATGTCATTTGGGGAAAAAAATAACAATAAGCCCAACTCAAACCCATAGGCTTAACATAGCTACTCTGTCACACTGGTACAGTATTTGCTGTTAAGTGTTAAATGCTCACCTGCTGGAACAACCTTTTAGTATCTTAGTTCTATCAGATTTTTGAAAAACGAGCGGAATGGAAGAAGCAAAAGCTCACACCTCCTTTCTGTACCAACATGTCTTACTTGCAGGTGGACTTGTGGATGTTTTTTTAACTTTTCTTGTTCAATTTTTTTAAGAATTCCTGGTTTGCAATGACAATTCTTACTGTAACTGTTAAAAGCCTTCAAATAAAGGCCAGAAACCTCCTTGCTGTGTGTGATGTCAGTATTTAATGTGCCTGCTCGAGCACTCGGTCACCTCGTAGCCTGTGTAAAGTGTCGGTTTGCAGGAACGTGTGTGTCCTTCAGAAGCGGGAGATTTTCTCTCTCAGAACATCTATCCAAGGACAAGGCTGGAATCTGCTTTTTGCAAGTAACCAGTTTCTATTCTGTTTGAATATATTCTTTGTTTTATGGTCTGCCTTGACCTTCTGTAAAACTCCATTAAACTTAACAGAGGCGTCATTACCAGCACATCCAACATTGTGCATGCATGTGAATCACAGTTGAAACAGCCGTGGATGCCCTGGGTTAGACGTATGCGAAGCCCCGGTGCCATCAGCGTGTCATTAGTCCCGTGTCATGGGATCTCACTGCAGACCTGGCACCAAATTCTTTGGTATCGGTGACAACAGCTGTGAGGGGATGTTTTGCCTTGTTGAACGGGCAGCCGTGACCCAGCCGTGGGCGGCTGCTGAGGTCTCCAAACGGGTGATCGGCGGCTTTCCAGCAGGATTTTGGTCAGACGCTGTTCCTGGGGTGCAAACTGATGCTGTTCTGGGCTCCGCTCTGGCCCGTGGAGCCGATTCCACTCAGTGCTGGGGTGGCTGCTCTGTGCAACGTGCTCCCAAGGGTCCCTTCTCCACCTCCCATGGCCAGTCCACTCCCTCCTGTTTGCTGCTTCCCCTCACACTCACATTTTACTGTCTGTGTTCCACTGGGCTCTTTCTTTCCTGAAGAAGCAGAAATGGGGCACTAGACTGAATGGACCCTCCAGAAAGCGAAGTGCATTGAGACTTAAAGCACCATGTCATTAGCTGAAATCTTTCCTCTTTTGCAGGCGCTCCGTGGGAACTGGTGCCACCAGATAAAGTTCATTCCTGAACTTGAGCTTGTTGCCTCCTGCTCAGCAGCTGATAAGGCAGTGACACTGCTGCGCTGCCTTTGAAACACCACGGGCCAGCTCCGGTAAGACAGGTCCCTGCCGCTGGTCTGTAATTTATCCATTGCACAATGGCATCAGGCAGCGCTGCTGGGATTTTAACATTCCCTTCCTTCCAGATCGAACATACTGGTACCAAACTTTCCGGTGCTGGGAAACTTGAGTTGGGGAGAAAATGTGGAAGGAGCTCACTTTATGATTTGGCTTTTTGACCTATAAATAAATAAATCATTTGACAGTTGTGCTAGACTGTGTGAGGCCAGCTCCTGCAGAGCAGGAGGATGGTAGGGTAGGCCAGGCTCTGTCTGTGGGAGCACTGCAGGAAGTGTTGCCCTTTGCCGGAGATCCTTCTGCTCCATCACCTGCCTCAGCTTTCGCTTCACCTTTCAAGGCCTGTTTCTTGCAAATATTACTCAACTTTCCCACCATCTGAATTGCCCTTCTCCTTTTCATCCTACCTCTTTATTTTTTTGTTCACACTCCTTGATTGTGTCTCTTCTTTACATGCATCTCATTCCTCTCTTCGTTCCTATTTCTCACTTTTTCTCTCTCTGGCTCCACACTCTCCCACTCCCTTCCCTGCTCTCAGAACACATTTACTCTGGCAGCAATTTGCCATCTCCTGAAAGCTAATGGGGTACAACAGAAAGCCCCAGAGTTGCTATTTAGCGTGCTGGCAATTGTCCAGATATGTTTCTGTATCTGGTCTCCTATAAAGTCAGGAGACACCTGACAATTTTTTTATCTCCAGCAGTACAGTTCGTGCTGTTTTCCTCACCCTCGGCAATCCCCGTTTCCTCTCTGGTTTCCCTGTCTGGGTTGTGATCTGCGCTGCGGCAGCACAGGCTGAGTAGCAGCTGCTGGAAACTGTGGGTCTGCAACTGCAGCTCTGCCTGTCCAAACAATTCTGCAATAACAAAGGACGTGGATGTGAAATTACCACGTCTAAGAGTCGAGGTGCCAGCAACTGGGATTTTAAACCTCTTTGGTTTTGATGCTGGTGGATAGGATAATGTTCAGTCTCCTGTGGCTGTTGTAATTCACTTGTCTCTAAATTTTGGCTTGTCTTAACAAAACAAAAAAATCTTGTGCATCTTTTCTTGCATCTGGATAGATGAGCTTACAGGAAATGGTGTGGGGGTTGGGACACTATTCTTGTTGCCTTTTTCCCTAAAGTGGTTTCTCTGTGCTTCTGACAAACCTGTGGTTTTTAAGCCCAGAGCTTCTGGTGGGTTGCTCTTGGTGTCCAGGAGTGGATTCTGGGGTTGGTGTGAGGATCTGCTGCCGTTTAAAACCGGCTTATTTCAATGCGCTGAAAGAATTGAATGATTTTTCTGGTTCTGGCTGTAGCAGAGAAGGATTCCCACCAGGTGGTACTGTTGGGCTTCCATGTGTGCTGTCACCAGCTGGGGCCGTGTGTGGTTTCCAGGGAAGGATTTACATGGTGGGATTAACCGGGGTCATCTCTGCAGATTTTTGTTTTGTTATTTGCACATAAGCTTTGTATATGAAGGAATTTCAGCCTGCGAGTGGCTTGCAAATTCTTGACTACTCCCCAGGGATTTGGAATTTTAGAATTTGAGGTGTGCTGCTGGTGATTTGAATTGTTTCTTTTGGGGCCTGTTGCTGCTGTTCATCTGGACACCTGCAGCCCTTCAAACAGGGTTGGTTCTTTAGCAGCTGGGCAAACCTGGGCTGATGCTGCAGGGCCAGAACCGCTCCCAGCGCGGAGAGGGAGGGCTGAGAGGTTCCTTCTAGAAATGCCTCTCCTGTTTGCAAAGCAGTTTTCTCTGGTGCAAGGAGCTACTGATTTCCAGGCATCTTGGTACATGCTTTAGGTGTGAGCTGCGTGTTTGGGCCGTTTTGAAAGCCAAACCCCTGGTTTTCAGTCGGTTGGCGCTGTGCTTCCTCCTCCACCTGTGCTCAGTGTTCACCTCCTTTTGCCAATGTTCTATTTTTTAGCAGTAACTGTGTTTCTTCCATTGGGGTCCCAGGTGCTGCTGATGTGGAAAGTGCGGGTTGGGTGTCTGAGCCCCCTGCTCGAGGATGTCCAGGGCTCGGAAACCAGAGCAACCAGCCACCCCCAAAGCTGAACAGGGTCCCCCCGGTCCCCGCGTGCCCATTCCTTCTCCACACAGCTGCTCCAGGAGCCTGACGGGCCCTGCACATGCCGTCACTGACGCTGACAGGCTGAGATTTTTCTGTGAGGAGTCCCGGATTTCAGGCTGTAAATCCCTGGCTGTGTCACTTGCCAGCACCCGGCCCCGGCTGCCGTGCTGTCCCGGGCTTGTATGAAGGGCGGTCGCACTTGACTTCTGCTCCACGGCTGCTCCTCTGGCAGGAGGAACGTGGTCTGATCCCGCTCCCGAGCTGCTCTTCCTGCATCTTGTTTCTCTGCTGCCTTTTCTGCGCAGAGTACGAGATCGTTCATCTCTGTCTGTCCTTCTTGCGGTCTCTGACAGCAAACCCGCTGCCAGTCCACCGCACAGGGAGACCTTCCCTTTTCTCGTGTTCCTCAGGAAGGGTGAAGGGACCAGCTGTGCACTGGATTTCTCTGGCTTTTCTGCTAGGACCAGAGTTAGGGATTCACTCAGCAACAGCCCCTGCCCTTCCTTCAGCATTTCTTTCTTGGATACAGATCTCATCAATTGACCTTCACTGGCTGGATGGAGGCTTTTCTAAATCTGCTGAGGTCAGGAATTTCTGTCCGTGACCACTGCAGTGGTTCAAAGTTTGGATACTTTTATAAACATCTCTCCTTTGTTCCTTTCTTTGCCTTACCTTCTTTTTATCCAATCTCTCCTCTTTAATGTCCCCTCATTTTCTATAATGTTCCCTTTTGTGCCCTCTTTCCCTGCCCTGGAATTCCTCTGCTTGATGTGGACTCTGATAGACCCACAGACCTGTCCCACATGCCTTTGCTGAGATTCTGCGGTGTTTCCAATGCCCTGCCATGGTTTTCCTGCAGAGCTGGGTATTTTCTCTGCTCACAGGCCATCAGTGATTGCTTTAGAGAAAGGCGTCCTCTGTTTGATGGTTCCCCAGAGATCAATTTATTGGCAAGTCACCATAAAAGTTCTTTTTTTTTTTCTTCCATTCTGCAGCTGAAATCATACACGCTTATAATGGCTATTATTTCTGACACTTGCTGTTTTATTAGTAATATTGAGATTTGTGTCTTAATCAGCCGGTTGCTGCTGGTCAGCATGAATAGCAGCACTGTTCTAGTAGCAGGGCGGAATTGTGAAAAGTGTGGTAGAAATTTCTGCAAAGGCTGCTGTATAAAGCTTCTAGGGCTCTCTTGTAACCTTCAAAATAATTAAGTAGCATTCATGCAATTAGAATTTTGTGCCTCCCAATTCCCTGTCTTTTTGGCCTCAGGATGTTTGCTGCTATTTGAGCGTGTTGTACTTGATGGATGGCTTTTGTGTGCAGAGGGTTCCTGGCAGGTGTTGATGGGCTGTTGTCTGGTTGTTGGTGCCTGTTACACTGGGCGAGCGTCCCCTTCATCACCTGAGCATCCTCTTCCCGGGACAGAGGAGCCGGAGCCGGAGGCAGAAACCTCTCACATTGTAATTTTTGACCAGGAGCATTTACAGCCAATCTCCGTGTTTACAATAATGGCAACTATTAGTGAATGTGGCCAGAACTGACTGTGGAGCCCCAGCGAGCAGGGGACAGGTTCCTGGAGCTCCTGTCACCCTCAGCCTGTTCCCAGGAGAGTCCGTATGTCGCCGGAGCTGCTGCAGCTGGGGCGGGTTTGCTGGAATCCTGGGAAAGCAGAGACACTCCTGAAAACAGATTATTTAAAAACACAGACGATGGAGCCCCAGCTCACCGACAACCGGCTGAGCGGGCTGCTCAGAGCTGACAAACAGCGCAGACACGTCACTGCCTCTTTTTCTGAGAGTGAGATCTGTTGGGGGCAGGTACAAGGGTTGCTGGAAAGGGCAGGGACGAGAGAGCTTGAAAAGGACTCGTGAGCTTTGTTATTTTGTCAATGGCTAAACTGTCTCTTTGCAGCCCTCTCTGGCCATGTGAGCCTCCCGTCTGTCCCCGTGGCATCGCAGGTGCTGGGGGTGTTTGTCTGCCATAGCCCCATCCCGTGGCGCTGGCTCTGAGGCACGATGGGGCCACAAAATCCGGGGCGTGAGACCCACAGTGGGGACTCAGCACAGTGGGGAAGAGACCTGGCCATGGGGATTTATACAGGGAAGCAGCTGGTGTGAAGTGCAAACACGCCATTTGTACAGGCTCATCAGCCTTCCTCTGAACGCTTGGGCCTTAAAGCACTGGTAGTTTGATATTTTTATTGCTGAAAATCCAGAGCAGCAACCTGTCAGCAGCTGCGGTGGGGAAAGCGGAGCGTTGCGTGTGTTCTGCCAACATGGGTAGGACAAGGGGCTGTCGGGGTAGTGGAGGCTGCCCAGAGACCCTGCACGGGGACAGCGAGCGGCTGGTCCCTCCAGGGCAGCGCCCTCGCTGCCAAGGACACGTTCATGTTTGTGCACATTATTTGGTAATTGTACTTAGCAGGGGACAGGTAGGAAAGCTGAGATGTGGCAGTTCTCGTGGCATCGTCCCCTGGTTTGCAGCCTCACATGGGCTGGGACCGAGTTGGGGCAGCTCTGGGCTCCGAGTCCTCTCCAGTTGTAGGGAAAGAAAGGGAAGCCTGGAAATGCTGCTTCTTCTCTGTATTTAGAGTTAGGGGGGAAATCATAATAGGAACGAGATATTTATCTTCTTGTAACAAGTAATGGATTGATGTGGCTTTTTTAATCTAAGCCTGAGCTCTACTGCACATATTATATTGAACACAAAGGTAAACACAAGGGATGGAACAAGGCTTTGTACTGCACAGTGTGCCTTGCTATTTTATTAAGTCCTAATTATCCCTTTTCTAGAAAAATGTCATTGTTTGTGAGATGGCTTGGAGCTCGGGACCAAAGGGACCCTTGGCGATGGTTCTGCAGTGCGGTAGGTGTTGGGGCTGCAGGTGCGATGTGACCGAGACGTCAAACCAGCCCAGGGGATGCTGCTGGTTTCACACATAGAAAAGCCTGCGTGGGCCAGAGCCCTCTGCCAAGTCCTGTCAACAGCTCTTATTTGCTATCTCCCACCTTTGGTTTGCATTTATTTCCAGCAGAACAGCTATCTGTTCAAGTGCCTGGAGAAAGGTTTCTTTCCTGTCCCCATGTATCACAGTGTCACCCACTGAGAATATTTTGATTTTTCAGTTCCTCCTGGCAGGTTCACCTCTGCTGCTGTGCTCAGGCGGGGGTTTGCAGAGCTCTGCTCCCCATGACACTGTCCTGCTCTTCGCTTCTCCACAGCCTTAGCTGTGAACCATTTTCTGTGTCAGACTGACAGACAACCAGCTATTTTGCCAAGAGGCTTCAGCTCTGCCCTGAGAGGGGGAAATGCTTTTGGGGTAAATACAGAGCTCGCATCGCATTGCACAGACTGTGTGGCCCTGAGGACTTGCAGCTGGTTCCAGTCTGTGCTCGGGGACCCTGGGATGGGTCCAGGTGCCAGCAACGGGGCAGAACCTCGTGTATCCGCCTGCTCCCCCTAAACCTATGGAGAGCGAAAAACTTATGGAAATGAGAAAGGAGGAGGGAGGGGATGGACAAAGTTCTTTATATATACCTATATATGTCCTATACGTAAAGAAAAGTTCAATGTCTTCTGCTGTGGCCATTTCCATTCAGATCTGTGAGGAGCCAACTGCAGCTGTACCAAGGACTGTGGGCAGGTTAGACATGGAAAGGCTGGCTTGCACCCTAAATTATCTCCCTATTTTCTCCTGAATCAGTTTTTAGCTCATATTTTTGATTTGTGTTTTGTCTGTAAATTGCTGAATATTGGTATCCTTGTTATCTAAATACAAATCTGAGCAGAGCTAGAAACCCTCTGCAGAGGTGACCTGTGTCTCAAGGTGTGTGCAGCTTTTAAATGGTCACCAGCGAAGCATTCGTGACTGGGGGCTGAGCCTGCTTTTTAAACAGGACTGAGTTTGTCTAAAACTAAATATGTCTTATATATCAAACAGACTTGTTTTGACACCTAATTAAGTTAATTTAGGTGGCTTAATATAGTTCAGCAGCAGCTCAAAATCATAGTTTCCCACCTGATCTGATATATTGATTCCACTGGAGTTTCACCCATAAATCTCTTCCTGTTTCTGTGCAGCTCTAATTGTGTTTCGGAAAGGGAAAATCAGACATGCCCAAGCCACCCAAAGCACGTAATGACTCCATGGAAATACCTCTAGAGGTAAGTGTAAGCCAAGTGGCTTTGGTGGGACTGAAGTTTCACAGCAGTTTCCTTGGTAGTTTCTGTGAGAAGCTGTGTACGAGTGGCTTATGGAGCGGTGGGGAATGGCCCAGACACAGGGTGGGGACAAACCGATGACAGTGCCACACAATTCCCAAGCAGCTCTGACATGGGCTCCTGCGAAGGTGCCACGATGTACAAAGCTGTTCTGGCAGAAATGCTCACCCGGCCGGTGACGCAGGGCAGAGTGTCCCCAACGCCTCCTCACTGTCTGACAGGTTCACCTTTCTTTTTGCAAATCAACCTTCTTCAAGATCCCTTTGGAGGTTTTGTTCTGGAAATCAACTGTAAGTCCACAGGGATATTTTTTTCCCTGATTTCTCATTAGTCAAAATCCAAATTGTGCAAGCCAAGAGGGGTTTTGGTGGGTTTGGGTTTGGTTTTGGGGTCTTTTTTCCTTCCTTTTTGAGCAGTTCAAGCCTCTGTTCTCTGCTGAAGCAATTGCATATTCTACATGCGTTAATTCTTAAAAGGCAAGCTGGGTATTGGGAATCTTGTGTATACACAAGCATCCGTTTGGTTCTTAGACTGCACTGTTTATGTGCTAAAGCAATGTGTATATATATTGTATGAAGATGTGGTTGTCTGGGGGACTGAACAGTAAAATTCAACAGCCTGCTGCCTGTTTCTGCCTCCACCTGACTTGGGTTTGTTTATCTCCAGCTGCATGCACCAAATCCATCTGCTCCTTCATGTTGTAATACAATAATTTTACTGAGAACTGAGTAAAGGCAGCACGTTGTCACTGGAGTAATATTCCTGTGTTGTAAACATGCGTCAGCATTTGCAAATAGCAAAGAAAGTTGTTAAATAACCGCACTGAACCTTTCTGGTGCTTCCCTTTGCCCCGTGTCCTGCTTCTTGTGAAACCTTAATGGGGAAGCCGGGCAGGCCAAGGGTGCTGAGCTCTGTGTCGCTTCAGCATCCCTCAAAGCCGGGAAAATCGTGACACTGGGAATCGCAGGGCTGCACACAGGGCGGGTTACAGCCCGCACAGGTACCCGGGCTCTCCTTCCCCTCCCCGCGGCAGCTCACCGTGCACTGACCGTGCTCAACACCGCGTTTTGAAACGCCACGTCCAGCAGAACCTGCACAGAACCAAGCACCCCCAAGGAGGCATCTCCTGTCGCTCAGCGGTGGTTGGCCTGTCGCACTTGCAGCCAGCAGGATTTGTGAACCGGCTGTCACTGCAGCCAGGACGTGGCTTGGGGACATCCGTGTCCCGGGTGCCCGTCCCCCGCGTCGGGGCCTCTGTACGGTACGTGTGCTGCCCCGTGGGGTTAACCACAACTGCGCCCTGGGACACTGGCAGTAGAGCTCTGGAAATGCCGATTTCCTGAGGACTTTCTGTCCAGCCCTGGGTAGATGGAGCTGCTGGGATTTAAGCGCTTGTGCATTTGCTGCTGGCAGGTCCAGCCAGTTCTGCTCCTGTGCAGCCAGGGCAGCGCAGGACCAGCTCCGCTCTGCAGCGTTTACTTGAATTTGTGTGGGTTTGAAAGGCTTCTTAAATTGTATGAAGTTAATACAACGGAAAATGGATTTGTCCTGCCCACCTAAGCAAGGCTTTAGTGATTAATGCTGTAAAATAAAAACAACAGCAACAAATTCAGTTTTATAATGCGCTGTGAATTCCAGGTCTATGAAAAATGTGTGCTTTATAAAAAATTTTTCCTCCTTCTAGTACTCTTTCAAAAAATATCTTATCTCTGTAAAATCCGCTTGTCTCTGTAGCTGGATTTTGATGCTAATGAGATTCATAGCTTCATAATTCTTGGTCTCTCTTCTTGCATTGGTACAAGGCTAAACTCAATTGCAGAGTAGGTATGTCGTACCAGAGAAAAACCTGTCAGAAGAGAGGATTCACTCCTTGATTTTGAAATTAGTTGAGCTTTTTTTCATCTGCCGCTCTCCTGGAGATGTGTTGTGTGCCAGAACTACTGCAAGAAAAAGGAAACCTTGAGCTGCAGGATGAGCCGCTGTTGTGTCTCTGCAGGGGGGAGCGGCAGCGCAGGGCGCGGAGAATCACAGAGAGTTTGGGTTGGAGGGACCTTCCCAGTGCCCCCCTGCCATGAGCAGGGACATCTTCACCAGCTCAGGTTGCTCAGAGCCCCGTCCAGCCTGGCCTGGGATGTCTCTGGGGATGGGATGTTTCCAGAGCTGTGGATTCCCCCGTGGCCTGACTGCGTTCAACCTTTCCTTGACATGAGATCAAGCCCAGCACGTGTGTCAGACCCGAGGGTGGGCTGTGGGAGCTCTGCCTGGGCGGCGGGTGCTATCGCAGGGTTACCGGTGGCCTCCACCGCTCTTTTCCTGCTGCAAACCCTCTCCTCAATCTTTCAAAAAGTAGATGAGATCTACTTTCTACAAACACAGGGTAGGTCTTTCCAAGAGACTGGTCTGGAAGTTCCCTGCAAAACAGAAGTTGGAATCATACAGCTGTTTAGGTTGGAAAAGCCCCTCAAGATCATGGAGTCCACCCATAACCCACCCCTGTCACTGCCCCATGTCCCTGAGAACCTCATCTCCGTGTCTGTCCAACCCCTCCAGGGATGGCGACTCCACCACTGCCCTGGGCAGCCTGTTCCAATGCCCGACAGCCCTTTGGGGAAGAAATTGTTCCCAAGATCCAAACTCAACCTCCCCTGGTGCAACTTGAGGCCATCTCCTCTGGTCCTGTCACTTGTTCCTTGGGAGCAGAGCCTGACCGCCCCTGGCTCCAACCTCCTTTTGGGCAGTTGCAGAGAGCGAGAAGGTCTGCCCTCAGCTCCTGTTCCCAGTGAGGTGAGCCAGGATGTTCCTCCTGCTTGTGAAGCTGTCCAGAAACTGCAGACACGGATTATGCGACTTGAGTGCTACGCTATTTATGATGTGTGTTCAGTCACCTAAATCACCTTGGTGGTGTTTGAGCTTTGCCTGGATAATTGATTAAAATGTAAATTGAATGAATAAATCTCTAACAGCTAAAATATGCCCTCTTTTTACCTTGATTCTTTTTCTTCTTTTCATTGAATGGCATAGAAAATAAGTAGTTATAATCTCATAAATAGATAATTGACTACCTTTGTAGAAGGGCAGGTAAAATGAGGTTTGTATGGTCTGGTTTGAAATGCTTTACTGTTTTGTTTATTGGATTACTAACCTGTTTATAACTTGGCTTCTGTACTCTAGTCAATAATCTGCTTACAGAACTGTTTGTGCTGCTCTTCAATGGCAAGGCCAGGTGGGTTTTTATTTCTTTAGGTGCATGTTAGTTGAGGGCAAAGGATCAGAGAAATCTTTTTTTATGGCCACAGAGTGGAGTATTGTGCTGAAACACGTGCCCCGCTGGCATCAAAGGTTCCTTTCGTTTGGAATCTGCATGGAGGGACTCAAACTGGCATCAGGACAAGCCTTTGTGAGCATTTTGTGAACATTTCAAGCTGTTTGTTCCTTAAGGCTTCACTGATGTTTCGTTAGGGACCGGACTGACGTGCTAACAAGCCAACAAAGCGGTGCTATTTGAGTTCCCCCCCAGCCCACTGGGTTCCATCGGCAGCTCCAGGTGGGGGTTCTGGGGCCGGTGCCTCCCAGCCCATCACCCCTGTCAGCTCTGTCTGCTGGGACCATCACTCCTTGGTGACAGCGGTTGCTTTGGGCCCATCGGGGAGGTACCAGCGCTCTGAGATTGTGTGGAACCCCCGTTCACCTCCCCTCTGGTTTTGGTCTTGGTGTCTGGGAGCCAGAGCCTCCAACGTGCAACGTCCCTGAAATGAGTTAGTGGTCACAGTGGTGCTGCCGTGTCCTCAGTGTCCCTGTGAAGGTCTAGACCTCTTTGGAATCTGATTAACTTCTTGGCTTTGGAGATGTTCTTTGGCAGAACACCCCGGATTTGAATCGCTGATGTGAAATACGTTTCCTCCTGCCAGTTCTCCACAAGCCCCAATTCCCCGTTGTAGCTGCTGATGGCACGGTACCGTTTGCTGGAGCTGTTGTTGTGCTTATGCGATTTCTTTTTCTGTCTTTTAATTCTGTGTCATCTCAGTGCAGTGCCAGGGCCTGGCTGTTCTGGGGCAACTGGTGCAGCAATCCTGGGTGCTGGGTACGTGACGGCATTGCGCCCCACTGCAAGTTTGGTGCAGGGGGGAGCTGCCTGTGCTGCTTCCAAAAGCAGAGCAAGGTCCATCAACCCCCCCCATCCCCAGGCACCCCCGGTCCCCTTGGACTCCTCCGGTCCCCTTGGCTTCTTGCTGGAGGGAAAGGGATCGGATTCTCCTGCCCTGGCAGAACACCAGGCTTGTTTGTGCCCCATATCATTGCTGCCAGCTGCTGAGCATCAATATTTATAGCTTTTGTTATACAGCTTCTTGCATGTGTGTTCCATTTATAACGGGAAAAAATCACAAATAAAATGGTTCGTGCCCCAGCGTGCCGCTATCCAGAATCTGAATTTCTCTTTCCCTATCTCTGTGCTGGGCTGTTAGGAATAGGAGATTTTTGTGACTGGCTTCAGAGCCTGATTTTGGCTATTTAGAAAACATCCATTCAATAAATCATATGGGGAGCAGCTGCCGCTCTCTGCTGAGCCAAGGCACACGAGATAAAATATTGCTCATTTATTTGGTTTGGTAGAAATAAAGTTGCTGTAGTGGAACATCATTACAGGCTCTTCTTAATTCACCTCAGGGCTGTTTCTAATAGCAGCACACAATTCTCCTGTGACAGTCGGAGTGAATGAGATGGGTGTTTTGATGTCAAGCTGAATGTAAGAAAGGTTTTAGGAATCAAAGCTTTGAAAGAGAAATAACTCCTGTTTGTGCTCTGATGCTGGAAGAGGTCCCTGTTTTATTATTAACACTATAGCTATTGAAAGTCCTGACACTTGTTCCTTGGGGACTTGAAGCAATTCAAGCCATGAAATACTGTTTCAGCTCAGCCTTTTACAAGTTGGTGCATGTTGGTAAAGCCGGAGGTGGCCGTGATAGCTACTGTGATTCTGTGATTCTGTGATACTGGAGGCACCCAGGGCTTGCAGGAACTTCATATTTGTTTGATTTTTCAGCCGTGTGGCAATGAGGAAACCTGGTTCTGCCCAGCTCTTGGCGTACAGCAAGAGATGCTTTTGTGCAAGCAGAATGGTTTATGAAAAGCTGTCCAAAGCGTTTCAGTTCAGACTCGCTGCTTTGCACAAATGTCATCAGCACAATATCCAGCAACGGGGCTGTGACATCTGCAGGCACGTTGCCTGCTGAGCAAGGAGGTGCCGGGGCTGTTAGTTTAAAAAATAAAAAAGGAAAAAAAAAAAGTGAAGGTGTAGGAGGACAGTGTTGTAATATAGGGCTGGGTGCACATTTTCTTTGACAAGTAACAGGCATCTAATCAGGATCCTGCTTTTCTCTTTCAAAAATTACATCTCAAATTATCTCCTCCTTGCATTGTGGCTTGGTGAAAACAAGCGAGAGAATCCCGTGGATCTGCAGACGTTACCATATCACAGGCAAGACAGGTAACTGCTGTGATTTTTTTTTTTTCCCCCCGTGTGTTATATCTTTAACTGTCCCCTCACCTGTGCAAGGCAGCAGCATTTCACATTCATTTTGGGTGTGAGTGCAGCAGAGCGGAGCCTGTGCCCTGCTCACCACGGCAGCGTTTCTTTGCCCTCGCTTCCCTTGATTATCCTTCTCTAAACCAGAGGTAGCTGGTGGATAACGTATGGTTGCTCCAGCTTCCAGAGGAGCAGCTTGTGCTGCTGAGAGCAATCGAGCCAGCGATGCAGCAGCAGCGCCCGGATTCCTGGGCGCTGGATCGCGCTGTGGTCGACAAACCAGCTGCTCTTTGTCGCACCAAGCGCGGGTGTCTGGTCACAAACCTCCTCCCCGCCGGGGCCAGAGGGCCCGCGAGGAATTCACAAGATCCTCCTGGTTGCTGAGAAGACACGAACAACAGGGGAAAATGACTTAGAAGCTGTTGGTCTTACCAGAGTGCGGGTCTGCGGAGCACGGCGGTGTTTGCCATGCACAGTGTTACTGCTGCCTGTGGTCGTGTTAAACACGCTCCCCCTCCTGACAGCCCAGATAGGCCCCGCTTAGTGATAACTTCTGCGGAAAAAGAGAGAATTGTGTCCTGAAATAGCAAAGATCACAGCGCAGAGCTCTCCTGCTAACTGCTAGAGATGACCTTGATTCTGTGTGTGAGGGCTGCCAAGTATCATCATTCAATGAGAATATTTACTCTGATCTGTGCTGCACAAGCTCAAAGAATCTCAAGGCCTCATTTTCATCTGAGTAATTTTGTATGGAAAATAGGGAAGTCTGGTTTTTGTTTTTTTTTTTTTTAATTCAGACTCTCTGCTCCAAATAAACCTCTGTAGTGCTCATCTCCTGTACATAAAAGTTTCTCGAAGTACTGGTGATAAAGCTGTTTAGTTCAGCTCTATTTCCATGCTCTCGGTGACTTTGTTAAACAGCAGTTCCCTGCAGACAGCTGCCGCTTTGATGCTAGGTGCTGTATGGCACATTAAAAACCCTTAACTTGGTTTCTAAAGCTTCACTAAAACCCTACTGGGACTTTGATGTTGAGAAGATTCCAAACTCTCTGAAGCTCACCCGGCCTTATCTTGGAGGCAGACCAGTGAGCGGCTGCCTCAGGCAATAAAATATCAGTGGCAGCAAAAATGTGTAGTGATTATTTATGGTCTGAGCATCTGCAGTCAGGAGAGGCTGCTGGAAATTACCAGAGCCTGGCGATGGCATGAAGAATCCAGTTCTTCATTTTGGAGATGATATTAACGGCCGCATCCTTATCATGGTGATCCAGTCAAAACAGCTTGGCGGTTTCACGCGCAAGCTCCCGTTGGAAGTGTCTGTGCCTCCCGATGTTTGCAAAGGGTGTCTCTTGCTCAATGATGGGATGCTAAAAGCAACTGTAGAACCTTATTAGTGTCACCGTGCACCTTCCCGCTTGCCGGGGCCGCTGGCAACGCGGGGATGTTTGGCGTGTCCCTGCAGGTAAGTGTGTCACCACTGCACAGGTGAGTGTGTCACCACTGCACAGGTGAGGAGCTCTGGCTGCTGAGCTCGTTAGTGGATGTTGTTAATGGATCAGTCTGTGCTGGTCCAGCATTAACAGTCTTGTTTTTACTGTGTGAGTGAGTGAAACTGGCCTTGAACCAATTTTTTTTTTTTTTTTTTAGATTTCACTCTATAATGTGAAATTCTAGGGCATGGTGTGTGACTCGCTCCACTGTGCTATATTTATTTTCTAGGTTGATGCTTAGTTCTTTGCAATGTGTCAGATACGCATCAAATTGTTTTTCAGAGTTAAAGGAGAATTAAATAATCTCTCTCTTTTTGTCTATATTGCATTTTTGTGCACAGAAATCAGTTTGACCCTGCTGTGAGTTGCTTTAGAAGAGTGTTTTCCCGTGCGTGTCTTTGAAATAATTTTCTGCAAAACATTCCCAACCGTTTTACGTTTGGTTCCAGCTCTGGAGGCAACACCAGCACTTCAGCCACACGGTAAATAGCACTGGGCTCCAGTGAAGCTCCAGCCACTGCCCTGCACGAAGCCCGCAAGCCCTTCCCGAGCTGTGGGTGCCTCACCACCCACTCGGCCGGGGGCAGTGGGGGTCCCTGTCCCCGGGTGGGGGGTCCTGTTCCCGAGCAGTCCCTGCCCTGCAGAGCTCCAGAGACAGCAGGCAGCGCCGCCATATGCCGCCAGCAGGGGGCGGTACAACCCAAGCCGCTCCGCGCCCCGCAGTGCCCAGGGCCGGAGCGGCGCCGAACGGAGCCTCCCGCTGCCCTTGGGGCCGCCGGTTCGAGTCTCGCCTCAGCGGCTGCGCGGCCCCGGACGCGGGTGTGTGTCCGGCCCGTTTCCGTCTCCGGGCACGTTCTTGGGGGCTTCTTGTGCTCTTGCTAGCCGTAGTGTGCGTGTGTCTCACCAGGCTCTGGGGAGACCTCTGTGGGGTACAGATGCTGCTGCCGCCATGCCTGGGCAGCGTGGTCCCTGCTCCTGGGCAGCGAAATTGCTCTTTGGTTCGGGCGCAGGGGACCCGAGGGAAGGTGTGGATGGGATCTGTGACGTCTCCCTGATGTGTAGGAGCTGGACAAGGAGCGGGTACTCACAACCATGCGCAGCAGTTTAGGCACGAATGGGGATGCTGAACCAGGCGGGTCACAGGCAGCCGCCCGCCCCGCCAGCCCCTCCGTGTTCCTCACCCTGTCAGCCCGCTCCGGCTTTTAGTTCCTCTAATGCCTCTTTGTCTCCTTTCAGTGTCACGCTGGTGTTTTGTGGCTTCTGCCCTGAGACAGGATGCTTGTACCAACTGACACTGGACTGACCGTGGAAGGGAAATAACATATGGGTGAGTTAGACCTCAGTCCTGCCAGGATAATTAATTCATTAGCAAGGTTCAGCACCAGGTTTGTTTAACATGAGCTCTCTCTCTTGTTTCAGCTGCAGTTTCTTTAGAGCAGTTGGTATCTCCCTAGAAATAGGCTTTTATTTACATAATGCTGACTCCAAACCCTTGAGTGGTTGTAGGGGCTGTAATTTATCCCCCGAGGTATGTCTGGACAAAGCACGGCACTAATTCTGCCACCTGTGCTGATGATGTGTCTGAAGAGACTATGTCAAGTCTCTATTAAAAGCTGAGAATAAGACAGAAAGTCTAAAATCTTTACCTACAGAAGATACATGTGCGTAACATAAGGCTGCTGCTAATTCTTCATGGGGATTAATAGAGACAATCAAGGACACTTTCACTCAATGTTGCTTTTCTTTTTGTAAGGCAAAGCTTTCCCAAACCTGAGGTGAGACAGAAACATGACTTTGAGGCTATGTTGCTCTCTTTCAGTCAGATGGAAATAGCTGTCTTTATTTTAAAAGTCTCTGTTGGCACCACAGTGCTGACACTTTCTGAGACAATGAAATGGACAGGAATCCATTTTGCAGGCTGGAAGGAAGGCAAAAAAATAAATTGGAAGAATGAAGAGTGAGGAGGAATTGAGGTGTTCACAGTGTTCGCAGCACAAGTGATTGGAAGTGATGGGAAGAAGGCAGAAAAGGGATTTATTTGTTTAAAATACAAGACTAGGTTTGACTTCAAGGTGCCAGTTGCATCACCGAGGAATCCGCGCTGCCGTGTGTGTGCTGGGGCGCAGGGCAGGGGTCCCCTGCAGATGTCCCCCAAACAGAGGCAGCGAGCCCCTGCCGGCCCCGCAGCCCGTGCTGGGGCTCCCGGCAGCCCCACGGGGGGTCACAGCCTCTGCGGCCCTGAGCGGCCCTGGAACAGCCGGCGGTTCGTGGAAGCGGCCAAGCTCGCCCTGTGCGGGGCCAGAGGAAAGAGGGTGCGCTGGGGAGCCCGGAGTGTGCCAGACCTGGGGAGGTCAGGGTGCAAGATGTGCACCCAGAGGAATGCGCGGGGCAGCACTTGGAGCCCAGCTGGGTCTCTGCAGGTCCATGACAGGCAGACGCCAGGAAAATCTTGCAAAACTTGGTGAAACCAACACCTGCCCAAGCAGCTGGGGAAGGATTTGTTGGGTTTCCTGGATTTTTCTGCCTGGTGTGACCTGGTTCCCCTCACTAGTCCTTTGGCCAGTGCTGCTTTCAGCACCGCATCGTGCAGCTCCCATGTCCTGGTGAGATATGAAGACATGTCTGCAAAAATGTGTCTATTTTTGCACTGCAACTTGTCACATTGCACCTGGCTAATGAAGTTTGTCCCTCCTCTGTGGCCAATGACATTATGCTCATTTTACTTCAGTTCACATCTTGAAAGCAGAAAGTTTCCTGTCTATAAAATTCCTGCAGACATCGATTTGTTGTCATCTCATGGTAGCGATTTTACCCTGCCTCGCTGTTTATGCTCGGCATTGCAGATGCATCCAGAAATCGATGCTGCTGCTCTGGCTCCCGACACGCAGCTCCGGGACCTGCTGCCCGTGCCTCTCGTGCTGGTTTTCCTGCCCGTGGTCTCTGCCATGGCCCTTCCCCGAGACGATGGTTCTGTTTCCCGAGTTTCCTATGTAGGAAACTGCTCAGGTGAGTGATCAGACACAGGTAAATCTGGAAAGGATCCTTTTGACGTCTGCCGACGCACAACCTGCCATGAGCCCCGGGGTCAGCGCGAGCCTGGGATGGGTTTGGCAAGGCTCGCCGTTGTTGTGAAGAGTGATTAGTATTAATTAAGCTGCCCTACCCTGGTGCACTGCTGGCAATGGAAGCAGCAAACCCAACCAACTGTAAATCTGGCTGTGGGGATTGTGGGTTTCTGACAATCCTGGGCTAAAGTCCAGTCCCAAAACTTGAGGAGGGTTTGATTCTTCAGTTCTTACTAAAACTCTCCAGCTCCTTTCTGGGAGATTTGAGTTAATGTTTTGACAAATCCTGTTGCTAGAAATTAGCTTTTGAGTCTGGCTCTGGGAGGGTTCGCTCATCCTGACCCGGACAGGAGCACAGGTGGCATTATGAAGGCAGATGTTCTCACAAGTTTTCCCTAAGCTTCTGCGATTCTGAACATTAGAGAAAAAATATCAGTGAATTTAATAATATATAATAAAAATATAGTACTTATTTATTTTAATATTATTCTTCTAAAATTCTTGTTGCTGTTTAACCTGCCATCTTGCTGAGCCGCAGCCTCGGGGCAGTTCTGAGTTCCAGAGGCAGCTCCAGAGCATCTTTCCTCTGTGGTCTTAGTCTTCCCATAAGCGCTTCCACTTTCCAGCATTTGTGTTCTGATAATCTTTTCTTGCATTTCTTGCAATACTTCATTTTAATGTATATTCCCTTGTCACTGCAGAACGGAATTCAGCCTTCTGGTAAGTGATATCTAAATCACTGCTGCAAGAAGAGGATGAAATACGGGTGTGTGAGGGGGAGGCAGAGGCTGCGACTGAACAAGAAAAGCTCGCACAGCAAGAAATATCTCCAGTATGAAACGTGCTGCGTTCCCCGCGGCTGCTGTGTACCGCACGTGCGTGTTGTACGAACACAGCTGTGTCCTCTTGCCATTTAACTGCGAGATTACCCGATCTGTGCGTGCAGCCACCTTGTGCATATGCAACGACTCGGGTGTTCGTTGCACATGCAGTGGCATCTGGAACCGCTTGCTAATCCACGTCTGTCCATGCTCAGAGCTGCCCGTGCTGGCAGTGACATTCCTGCCGTGTGTCCAGGGCTGGAGCAGCATCTGCTGAACCTGCACTCTGCCTTTGGGGTCACCACTTGACCCCGGGCATTGGGGTGAGGCTCTTTGAAAGGGAACCAAAAAGGAGAAAGATGGGTGGGTTGTCTCTGGCAGTAAAAGCACATCAGGGCAAGCAGCAGAATCAGCCTCTCCCTCTCTCCTCTCTGGTATTTCCCCCTCTCCCGTGTTTGAGGAGATAGATGGTATCTCTGCTCCATCCCTGTTCTCCAGGCCCCTCTCCGTCCCCCCTCTCCATTCCCCCTTTGCTGCTGGTTTCTCTCTGGGTCCGTCCCTGCTGAACACAGGTGACCAGACCCGAACAAAGTCCCCAGATAAGATCTTCCCAGGGCTCTGCACAATGGAAACTTCCCTGAAACCTGGCCAAGGTATCTGCTCAGGGAGGAGATTTTTGTCCCTATGGAATGAGGTTTTCCTTTGAAATACACGTTTCTGCTGCCCTTGGCTCATTCAGACAGCATAAGTGTTGCTTATTCAAAATTATATTTTTTGTTGGCTTTATACATTTCATTTCATTACAACTTCATTTTTTACAGTCAATTCGTGACACCTTTTACAGGTATAACTGGAGTCAATTTGAAGCTCAGTCTTAACAAAGCTAACATTTATCAGGCTTCTGTAACTTCTCTGCATTGCTTTTTGTCAAGAAAATCTTTTTCCAGTGCTGCATTTGAAACAGGAATGAGCATTGTAAGTCCCACAACTTCTCAGGGGTTGGGAAAAGTTGATAATTTCCTACAATAAGGCTCCTTGAATCCCTGTCCGTACATTCTGTGTGCTGCCTTCCTGTGCAGGCAGCCCCGGCAGCCCCCTGTCACGTTTAGACACTTCAGTAATTCTCACCATTTCCTAAAGAGCTGGTTTCCTCCAAGAACGGGGATCCCCACTGGGGCCACCAGCACCAGGCAGCCTTTTTAACCCCGAGCAGGGGAAAACAGCGGCAAGCGAGTGATCCAGGCTACAAAGGGCAGTGGAGCCGGCGGTGACGTTACTGGTGTAAATCAGGAGGTGGCAGCGGGTGCTGCCTGGGGCAGGGGCACAGGGGGGGAGCTCATGAGACGGGGGGTCGGGAGCAGAAGGTGTGTCTGCTTGGCTGCAGGTTTTATATAAGGGCAACTTTTTCCGTCTCGGTTGCAGGACAGAAAGGGAGGACAGTGCAGAGTCTCGGCGAGTCCTGAAGAGCCCGAGCGGAGCCGGGAGCCGTCCCAACGCTGCAGCCGATGCAGGTGACACCGCGGGCTGGTGGAGGCTGCGAGGGGACAGGGTGACGTGTGCTGGTGGTGGTGTCACCTGCAGCTCTGGCAGGACCCGGGTGATGTGCCTGGTGCTCAGCTGCTTTAGTTTGAGATTCTGCTGTGCACCAAGCTCCTAATCATCTGCCTATGTCTGTCATTTCAAAATTAAATTTCTGTTGATAGCTATTATTTATAACTTTATAGTTTATTTTTATCACTTGAACTTTGGTTTATTGCTTTTAAAAGTTAGAACAAGACAAGTCCTCAGATGCTTCCCTTGGCAAAGGCCCTCACCAAAACACGTGTAACTTTTCATCTGTGGGACACAGAAATAACAACTGCATCAACAGCAGTTTGGGTTTCTTTTGTGTGAACATGTAGGATATTTGGGGCAGGTCCCAGGGGACAAGGACAGGGCTGGTGTTGACCCACGTGTGTGGACATGACCCAGGTCCTGCAGCCCCGGGCCCAGCACAGGGGGGTTCTGGCTGCACCTCGTTCCTCGCGAGGCTGCCGGGGGCTCTGGAGGCTCTGCCCCCACTTCCCGCTCCGCCGTGTCCCTTCCCAGCAGGGGACTCTGCTCGAGATGACGGCGTTGAAGCTTTTTGGAATCGTCCTTTTCTGTGGCCTCTTCTCACCCTCCCAAGAAGTTCTGTCGGGTCTGTCCTGTGCCGTCAGTCCAGAGGCGATGCAGAACGGTAACTAGAAACGTGAGCTGTGTTTGGTTGGAAAGCTCTGTGGGGCCGTGTCATGGAGTGAAACCTCCCAAGTGTCTTCACCTTTATTTTATAGTTCCTCAGGGCTGCAGACTTGCAGTGTCTGGCAGCCCCTGCTGGGCTCACGGCTCAGGGAGATCTGCTCTAGAACTGGGACACGTTTCAGCACCAAACAGCCACACAGAAGTTCAGGGCTAGATCTGGATTATTTCCTCTTTTTGTCTTAGTTTTTAATTTCCATATAGGAGCAGCTGATATTTGGCAAACAACTGCTGTGATGTTTAGCAGCCGTGTTAATATTCGCAATTCTCCAGGAAAAAAAAAAAAAAAGAGGCTTGTTTCAAGTTGTTCTATTTAAAAAAAAAAAGGCAAAAATATCCCCCAAAACTTACCAAAACCAACCAACCAAAACTCCTTTTCAAATGGGAAATGAGTTGTGAGTTAAATCCGAGCGGGGTTGGTGTCCTGCAGTGGTCAGTCGGGCACTCTCTCCTGCTGGTTCGGTCACTATGTGCAGCTTTGGGTTAGTGCACGTTGTAAAACATCATCCCCTGTGTGATCTGTCTGCACTGTCACAGCTGATGACCCTGCAGCAGCTCTGGGGTGGGGGGGCTGCGCCAGTACCGGCTTGGCCAGACTAGGCCTGGCCAGGCAGGTGTGGCTGGTCTGTCCTGCAGCGCTGTCTGTCCTGCAGCGCTGTCTGTCCTGCAGCGCTGTCTGTCCTGCAGCGCTGTCTGTCTGTCCTGCAGCGCTGTCTGTCTGTCCTGCAGCGCTGTCTGTCTGTCCTGCAGCGCTGTCTGTCTGTCCTGCAGCGCTGTCTGTCTGTCCTGCAGCGCTGTCTGTCTTGCAGTGCTGTCGAAGGCCATCCTGCAGAGCGGGCTCCTCCAGCGGCACCTGCAGGGCCTGGTTCTGCCCAGCATCCTGGGGAACGGGGGGCTCCTGTCCGCCCCCACCAGCATCACCGGGTGAGTGCAGGGCAGGGGCTCCGTGGGGGCAGCACCGCAACCGGCAGCTCCGCAGCAGCAAACCCGAGCTGCAGTTGCACCCTTGGCCCTGGCAGTTATCCTCATCTTGCAGGGCTGCTGAAATTTCAGCCCACCAAAAGTAGTTGTCTGTGTGGATGGTGAGGTGCACGGCAGGTTGTGGAAGCAGATGCAGAATGTCAGCACTGCTGCTGCTGTTGAGATCTGAGACATTCGACAGCACTGAGTGATGGAGGAAGGGGCTGCAGAGAGCAAAGCTGCCTGCTCTGGAAAGTGCCTTCCACCCCAGTGTGGTTCCAGGCTGCCTGCCTTCGGGTTTAGCTGCAGACCCCGTCTCCCACCCTGGAGCCGCTATCTCGTGCTCACAGTGCTCTTGCCCCTGGTGACATGGGTGCTGTGGGTTCCTCAGTACGTACAACTGTGCCCCTCTGCTAGCAGAGCTTTCAACTTGTGCCGCTTTTGCTGTTGTTCACAGGCTGCACCTGGTCAAGTCTCAGCTCCCCAGGCTGTCGGTGACACTGCTGTCGGGGATTGGGGTCCAGCTGAGCATCGCTGCCGAGCTGGAGCTCCGGGGCAACTGGTGAGTGGCTGCATCACCGTGAGAGCCCTATCCACAGGCTTTCTCCTGTGCAATGTTTCGCACCTTTTATGGATTTCTAGGTGTTTCTTACCTGTAATAAAGTCACAGAGCAGAACAGGCACCAAGGGATGGCTTGTGGCATCTGTGATGAATTGTGGTGCAGTTTGTGGCCACTGGCTTTGCTGGGTTTCTCTGCTTAGAGGCTGAGAGATGAAATCTGTTCAACCCATTTGCTTTTTCAGCTTGGTTGGCCTTCTTTCAGACCTAATTGATATCTCGGTGGCTGTGAACATCACTGCAAACATTAAATGCACGAATTTTGAATCGGGCACAGTGCAGGTCGTCATTGAAGACTGCCTCTGCATTCTCGGGGTCATAAAGATCAATCTCCTCTCTGGGTAAGTGCCTGTGGATTTATGTTTGCCATCGCCTGCAATGCTCCTCTCTTTATCCGCTGATCTGGACAGGCTGCCAGGACACAGATGGTGCTGAGCGGATACAGGGCCAGGCCTCGGGGAAGTCGTTTCTTTCCCGTTGCCAAAGCCAGTAGCTTCAGTGGAGCTGCGAAAAAATGTGATTGTTGGAAGATGAGGGTTAATCTGCCCTGTTTGTCTGGAAATTTTAAGAGGTTTGGTGCCTCTTCCATTGTGCTTCCTTTAATTTACCTTGTGAATTGATATCCAAAGGGTAGGAAGAACAGGGCAGGGGGTGTTCCAGGGGAGCAGCTTCTTGCCCTGGTTTTGCACTCTGCCCTTGGCTGCTGTCACAGAAAGATGCCGGACATATGGACTGTGGCTCTGACCGCTGTGGGGATGTGTAATTCCATGCAAACATCCCTTCTCCTGCTCAGACTTATTAAATTCTTGGCAGAAAGAATTTGCTGACTTCATGTATTGATGAATGCAGCAGTAAATTGATCATGGGAAATATTTTCTTTTCTTGCTTTTGAATTACTCACTTTTCAGGTTCATTGAATTTCTCCTAATTAAGTTTTGCATTATGCATTATATTTCAATCAGTGCAACAGCTGGTTTGAAAGAGACTGTGTAAGTGAGCAGAGGAACACAGCTCACCCACTCTGGGCTCATGTTTTAAGTGTTAGCAGGATGGAAGTGATCATGTGTAGGATGTGGGCTCCAGGGTAAGGGGGAGCGAGGATGGACGCGTTTGGCTTCATGGCGGTTCCTCAGATGCGTCTATAGGCAGAACTTGGGCATAAAGAACGAGATGTGATGAATTCCTGCTGGCTGTGGCTTGCCGACTGTGCTGCTGCACGTTCCAACTCAACAGCCCAGTAATATATTGATTATCAAAAGTAAATGGCTCTGCGCTGCCTGCAGGCATCCCGCATCCCAGAGCGATCTGTTCAGCAGCAGCGCTGCAATGTTACACAGCAGATTTCTCCTTGTTATTCCCCATGTAAATTGTTTCTTTCCTGTAACTAGCATGGAGATATTTAATAACGGCTCCACCTCCCCTTAACTACAGCACTGATTGAAATAGCAGCCAGCTGAACGCAGGTGACACTGCGGGGGGCTTGCTCCTTCCGTGCAATGGTGTCTGCACCCCCCCGGTGCTGGAATCAGCCCAGTTCTGTCCCAGTGAGGCCAGCAGCTCTGTCCCCTCCCGCTCAGCCCCGCCACTGTCACCTGCAGCAGCGTCACCTGCAGCAGCGTCATCTGCGGGGATGCCTGGGGACCAGCGGGGTGTGAAATGAAGGCTGGAGATGCCTTGGTCTCCTCTCCTGCAGCTGTGTGTCTAGTGACTGGGAGTTTTATTTTTTTCTCCTTTCCAGCTTACTGTCCCTATCAGTAAATGAGATAGTGCTTAACCAACTGACATCGACTCTGCCCGGTTTGGTAAGCCTGAAGATTGCTCTCCTTTCCTAGCTGAAACACAGAAATATTGGGAACAGCATGCTGGGAGGTCACAGCAAGCTGCACTGTTATTCGGTGTTGCTCCCCGTGTCACCGGTGCCCACGGCCAGCCCGGCTATGCCCGCGTGTTTCTGCCTGCCAGGCATGCCTGAAGCGCTCCCCAGCCCCAGCAGTGCGCGCGGTTTGGTACCCAGCTCCAGGGATGCTCCACTGCCCCAGGTCCTTCCCAGCTGCTGCCCGAGGCCACGCAGCCCCTCTGCCCCCGGGATTTGGCCAGAAGGGGTCTGGGCAGCCGAGGGTGCCGCTCCTGCAGAGGGGTGCCCAGGCCTCAGCGTGTCTCTGTTTGTGTTGCAGCTGTGTCCAGTGGTTGATATTGTGGTCAACCTGGTGAACATCCACCTGATGAGCACTCTCAACGGTGGGTGTCTGTTGGAGGGGGAGGTGCTGCGGCCCCGTTTCCAGGCTGGTCCACGGGCAGGAGCTGCTCCCTGCGGGGCTGTCACTGAGCCCGGGATTCCCACCAGCAGCCCAAGGGAGCTGCTCGCACCTTAGCCCTCCTTGTGCCTTTTTCATACATCACCCTTGGCTTCAGCTTTTCTTCGATGCTTTTTTGGGGGCTGTATTCCAAAGGTAGATCTCACCCAGTGGAGTTTGGGGATGTTTTGGCTGTTTGGAGTGGCAGCGAGCATCCCGCAAGCAGCGAACACTTGGGACCTGGGTGTGTGGTCTGGCTGGTGGCCGGGGGGCAGGGGACGGTTTGTGTTGCTGCTCGTTTCCTGACATTGTAACGATGTTTTTTCCCTCTGAAGCGATGACGCCGGTCGGTACGGCAGGAACGATTCACTACCAGCTGGCCAGCCTCCCGTTTACCTCCGGCTTATTCCTGGGTCTGGATTTGGATGTAAGTTAGCGCTGGGTGACAGAACCCTGCGGGTGTGACTGTGACGTGGTGATTGTTCATCCTCGTCCTGGGAGCGCTTGTCTCCTTCCAGTGCAGCCACAGGGAGGAGCTGGGCTGATGGTTTATTTCTGGAAACTCTGACTGAATATTTAGATCCTTATCCAAATCACCACTGAGCGACTGTGTGCACTTTTCCTCAAGACCCCGTTTGCTCTGATTACAAACTTGTCCTGAGTCTGCCCCAGACTGAGTGTCTGCTCTTTGTCACTGCCGGGACAAGCAGTTTGCATCCTCGCCCTCTCGCAGGCTGAGTGCGATTGCTTTCCGCCTTCGCTGTTCAGTGTCCACAGTGGGTGAAGGCTAAACCAAGCTAATGGACTTTTTTACTACTGTCTCACTGGGGAGAAAAAACAAAGAAACCAGCAAAAACCAAGCAGCACTTTCAAACAGGAGAGCTTAAATAAAAGAGAGTGGCTAGTGAGAGGTGACTGGGACTGTGACAGACCCTGCATGCTCCCTCTCGAGGATCTGGGCTTTGAAGGGTCGATGTAACATCTGTGTCCCCTCTCCTGGCAGGGTGTGGTGCAGGACGTGGGAGGCAGCATCATTCCCCACGACTCGTCCCCCTCTGCTTTGCCTCTGCTGCTGGACCATCTCCTTGTCATGGGCGTGCGCCAGAGCTTTCTCAACGCCGTGGTGGCCCTCATGTTCCAGATCCCGCCGCAGAACCTCACGTGCACGCCCGGAGCTGTGAGTGTGGCAGCCCCTGTGCCACCCCGGGGAGGCGGTGAGGGACACACGCCGGCGTGGCTGTGGCTCTGCGCAGGCTGTGCACCATGTCACTGTGCCCACGTGTGCATGTGCTCACCTGCCGATGCTCCAGCCCCCGCGCTGCCTCCTCCCCGCTCCTGTCAGTAATCTGTAGCAGCACGTGCAGCCATCAGCCATTCTTGTCTCCGTACGGGCACCCCAGGGACACCCGTTGAAACCAGTTGTGTACTGGTTATGCCACGGACTCCTGGAGGTCTGTCATCCATTTCAATGAGTCTTTAAAATATCATTGAGAAGAGCAACTTTGCATACACAATGCAATTCTCCAGGCATATGTATTTTTTGTACCTCTGATCTGTATTTCCACTGGGAAATATTAGGGGTCCACCCACTGGAAAACGTGGAAAGCCCATGGGTTATGTCTCCTTCTGCAGCTGGTTGCTCTCACCTTATCGACTGACCGGGAATTGCCCCGGCAGCTGGGGAGCGATGGAGCAGGCGGGGACTCTGGTGCTGCCACCTGCGTGTGGCTGAGCTGCCCGGGGACAGGGGGTGAGGGAGGGCTGGGGGACCGGCCCCAGGAGCACAACCAGCCGTGGGGACAGGGACACAAGCAGGAGATGGATGGCCCTGGCAAGACAGTGTTGCTGGAACCGGCTGGAGCACTCATCGGGGCTGTTCGTGCTTCTGTTCCAACAGTTCTCTGCTGCCAGCCAGCTGCAAGAAGCCATCACGACCATCGCTCCCGCAGAGGTGAGTGGCTTTTGCTGGTGTGAGGGTTTGTATAAACCTCGCCAGGTCCAAGGCCATCCAAGTGATGCACCTGGACATGCTGGGGAGCTGCTGCACCAGGTCTCTGCTCCTCTGCTACCCTCCCCATCGCTCTGTCCAACTGTGCCAGCATCGCTGTGTCCTGCTCCCTTCCAACCCAAACTGTTCTCTGATTCTGTGCTGCCACCCGGCTGCTGGGAGCAGCTCAGGGGCTGGGGGTCTGACCCGGCCCTTGGTGCCTTCTCGCTTGTGTCTCATTGGCTCTACCCGACATGCTCCCGCTCCCTAAGCAGGGGAACGTCTCCTGCAGCTCCCAACATTGACAGAAAGAGCTGATAAATGTCTTGCATCCCCCGTTTCCTGGGCACCTCTCACGGCCGCAGCCCCTTGGTGTCCACCTGTGTCCCTTCAGCCCCTCACTGCTCCAGCAAGGAGAGCCAACCTGTGCTGCCTGACCTATTTGCTCTGTAGATTTGGGGAGACCCTACAGAGTTATGGGTCTGTGAGAGTCCCCCAGAGAACTGCCTGTCCCCTGTCCGGTCAGTGTGTGAGGTGCAGGAGCCACCTCCACGTGTCCCCAATCCACACAGTGCTCCATCTGCCACGGGACCCGTCCTCTGAGCATTCAGCTGGCCTTGGCTGGGAACCCGCTCATCCTCTTGGAGGAAAACCAAGCCACCCTCAAGCTTTCAGTGCTGATTCGGGTGTTCGTTAAGAATTTGGATGGATCCATCCTCAACCTCCTGCTCCTGAAGGCCGTAAGTGTGGATGGCGAGACCTCAAACGGGTGCAGGGTGCAGCCGGGCAGGCGGCTGCCAGCTGGGCTGGGGACATCTCCACCGGCTGATCCTCCCCGTCTCTGCTTGCAGGACCTCGGGCTCAACGTCCACGTGTCGATTGCTGGAGGCAAACTGGTGCTGGGCTTGTCCCTGGGCAGGTGAGTTGTCCCTTGGGGTGCTGGAGCTAAAGCAGCACCCCAGCCCACTCGGTCCCCAGGCAGCCCTGGCCCCTTGGCCATGCTGGGGGCTCCGGCTGGCCTGGGCTCAGGGGACGGGTCTGGTTTTCTGGGAAGCAGTGGCCAGAAGAAAGCAGGACAGGCTGCGATCCATTGGAGATGCTCCCAGTGCTGCAGCAGCGTGTCCCTTGGTGACACAGCATGTCCCTTGGTGACACAGCGCTGCTGGAGCTGCTGAGTGATGGCAGAAGGGATGGGGTGTTGCACAGACATGCTGTGACACAGCCAGGCACTGCTGCCCTTGCACGGGCTGGGAACGTTCTCTGATGTCGCTCTGGAGCCACTAACGTGGAATGTTTCTCAGTGTCTGTCAAACAGACACTTCATTTCCCCAATCCGGGCATTCTGTGCCTGGCTGATGGCACGAGGGGGACAGGGACTGCTGGCTTTCGGGAAACGTGACAGCAGTGGGAAAACAGTAGGAGACTGGAGGAAAAGGCTGGGTCAGTTTTATAACCAGGAGAAACGAGGTAACCTGAGTAACTGTGAGACTGTCAGCTTGACTGTGATCCTGGGCAGTCGCTTGAAATGTCTGATGTTGGCCATGAGTGATAAAGGACTAAAGGGAAGTACTGTCATTAATGCCAGTCAAGGTATGATTAAAAGATTGGAAAGCGTTTCTTATAGTGTGAGGTTTGAGGATTTCAAGCCATTTTGCCTGTCAAAGAGTTGGATTTAGAAGCAACATTGGCATCGCTTGTATGCAGCAATATAGAGAATAGAAATGCATCAACAGGCTTTTAATTCAATAGACAAAGATATAACAAGATTCAATGGAAGTAGAAAAGAGAAATTCCAAGTGGAAATAGAGCATATGTTTTAGCTATGGAGATAGTTGTGTGATTGCAGTGATAGATTGGGAGCTGTAGCAAATTCTCCAGAGCTCCTGATCTGTAAACCCAGGCTGGCTGCTGCTCCTGCAGCTCTGCTCTCAGGTGGCTCCTCTCGAGGGTCAGTAACTGCCTGGGCGCGGAGGGGAAGCAGGAGCCAGCGTGTGCCCTGCTGCATTTACACACAAAAAATAGGTTAAGCTTTTATTTTCCTATTTTCTTCTCTCCTGCAAGTGTGGCAGTGCCTGCTCTTTGCGTTACAATGTTGTGATCCCTTATGGACGCCGCAGCGATGCCTCCCAGGTCCCTCGCGCAGGGGCTGGGGGCGGCGATGGGATTGGGCAGTGCCGGCCTCGCGGCTGACGAGCCTTTGCTTTCCTTTCCCTGCAGCACTTCCATCTCCCTGGAGTCCTCTGACGTTGGCATCAGTAACGTAAGTCTGGGTGCCAGGCCGGGCTTAGCCAGGTGGGCAGAGCAGCTCTGGGGCAGGAGGGGACACGCGGCCGCTGTGGCCGCTGCGCGATGCTGAGACATGTCCTGGCTGGGGTGGGTAACGGGTCTGAGGGTCTTGATTCTTCGCTCCTCTACTCTGTAGAGTTGCGTTATAGCATTTATAGCATTATTGCATGCGTTATTGCATTATAGCAATTCTTCTTTTGCTGCTGCTTGTTGTTGTTGTTCTTCTGCCTTTTCTAATAATGCAAATGTAAAGCCTGGAGTCTGTTTATTCACCCCTGCTTGGCAAAGCTTACATGGAACTCCAGCGGGAGACTTACCTGGTAGAGAGATTCCCAAAGGAAGGATGAAATACAAATCAAGGAAGAAAAGTAGACTTACCTTGAAGAAAACAGGGACTGTTTGTTCTTGTGCTGTGTCAGCGGGCAGCAGTTCCCAGTCCCGAGGATGGGTGTCTCCCAGCGGTGCTGGACTGTTTGATGCTCAGTGTCCCTGGCAGTGCTGCTCACTCTTGTTCCTTGTCTGGTGCAGATCTCGATGCTGCAGCCCCACTGCAGCAGCCTGCTGGTAGAACAGCTGCTGCCCCTTCTCAATGGTAAGGTGACGGGCAGCACTGTGACGTGGGAGGGCTCGGGCCAAGGGGGAGAGGGATTTGTGTGTGACTGGAACTGCAGCAGGAGGGCTGGGGCGATGGAGGGTCTGCAGTCCCCATTCTGAGCCTGGGCTTAAAAGTCCCAACCTTATTCTTGCACCATCTGCCCCAGCTCCAGCCCTGGGGGCCCTGGCAGCGGTTAGTGGCAGAGGGTGTCAGGAAAGCCAAAATGCGTCATTCCAGTGATGCTGCAGCATCCGTCCCCCCGCACAGCTCCGCTCCCCTGCAGCTCTGCTGTGCGGCGGGAGCCGGTTCAGGACCCGTCTGTTCCCTGCAGGAGCTCTGGAAGTCGGGATCCCTCTGCCGAACGTGCTGGACATTCCCTTACTGAAGGTGGATATTCAGATATTGGCGGTGAGTGTCCTTCGGGCTGTTTCCCCACAAGGCACCGTTGTGGGTCACTGGGACCTGCTGGGGGTGTTTAGTGTGCAAGAGCTGTAGATTTTAAGCCTTGAAAGGCCAGAAAATGTTGCTCTGCCTGACCTCCTTCAGGTCAGAAAATGCTGCTGAGCACTTCATGCCCATGAATGCTAACAAATCAGATCTGCAGTGAGGAACGTTCAGCTCCCTGGGCAGGTCCTGTCCCCGTCCCGGCTGCCGTTCCTTTTGGGAGAGCTCTGGGAGCAGCTCAGACCTGGGCTGGGGGCCTGGGGGGCTCTCTCCAGTGGCCTCATCTAAAGTGTCCTGAATTACACCAAATTCCAGCCCTGGGCACCCTGGAGATGTCCCGGAGCAGCTGGGATGTTCTCCAGTGTTTCCCAAAGAGTTCCATGCCTCAGTCCAGGTCTGACGAGAGGATTTTTGCAGGGGGTTTTGTTGGCTCTGTGCTGGCCCTGGCAGCCGGGCGGTGACGCGGCCGTGTCGCTCTTGCCCCTTCGCAGGGTCTGCTGGTGATCCTGGTGTGAGCGCGGCAGCTCCAGGCGCCGAGAGAGGGGAAGAGAGACCAATGGGAGTGGAGCATCAAAACCAGCATCATCGCTTTTATTTTCTCAACTTGATTCAAAATTCTTTAACATCTAAGACACTTTAAAGTTAATGGGCTCACGTGAGTGGTAAGATACGTGCATAAGCCACAACCCAATAGGCAGCTCTGTGTACAGATATTTATTTAGAGAAATTATCATGATTTGGGGGTCACAGAGCAGTTGCATGTGGTGCTGCAGTGGAATTGTTAAATTTGTTCTGAGGAAAAATTGTTCTTGATATAATGAAAACGTTTCACATGGCTTTCTCAGTAAATGTCGCCATCCACGTTCAGAAGGGTCCGAAGTGCTGAGGGGGAGCAGAGGATACATTTGCCATGTAACTCTTTTAATAAACATTCCTACTTTTTTAGTGCTTGGAATGAGGTTCTGGTTTCTGATGCTTCTCAGAAAGAGTATCTGTCCAGCCTCTTGCCGTGGGATCTGGTTCCTTTGCAACGACAGATACTTTGTTTTTTGGTCTGAAAACCTTTTCTACTCAAACTTCCCCAAAAAATTACACTTGGATATTCAGTGGCTGCTCTTGGCTGGGGTAACCTACTGACCAAACGCTAATCCACAAGCAGAAATCAGAACGAGATCGAATTTCCGAAGGTCATGAAGGATTTCCCAATAGGGTCTGGACACACTGGTACAGCCAGTACGCTGGTACAGTGGGGGTGCGGCTGCCTGGCCCCGTCGCCCCTCGGCAGGACGGGTGTCCCCGTCACCCGTGCCAGCAGCTGGAGCACTCGCAGCCGCCTCGAGGCTACACGATTCATCAAACTCGGCGTCTACATCCATCGTTTTGCCCACAGGTTGGCACAAAGGGCTTTGTTAGCACAAGGTTTTGTGCTGGTTCCTGAGCAAACACCTGCTGTATGGTAAGTAAAGTTTAGAATCTCTTCTGCACTCGTTTGGCCAGCCCTTCTGTATGCATTCTGGTTTGCTGGAGGGGATTAATTTTGCTCGTGCTACAGAATAATGTGACTGTCGCTGTCCTGGGGTCTCTTCAAGTTGAGAAAGAAAAGCATAACCGCGAACCGGGGCTGCACGAGCCTGGGATTGCGGAAGAGTGGAAACATCGTCTTGTGTGTCTGCAAACGGCTTTTCCTCCCAGGGCTGGGTCTCTGTCACGTCATCTGTTGCATAGGGCTGAGCAGAAGGGGCAGAGGAGCCTTTTCGAAAGGAAAGGGCAGCATGTCCTCGGTGTAAGCCAGTACTTCTGCAACTCTATTGCTCTGAATTGCTGGTGTGTTCAGGAGTAAATCCAGAGCAGGAAAAACTGCAAGCTGGAATTCACAAGCACTGGAACAATTCAGTCCGCAGGAGAAGCATCACACAAGGGTGCAGAGCCAGGCGGGAACGCCTGAAGCCAGAATATCCACTGGCAAATAAATACATATTTTTACTACTGTAGTTTATTCCTTTTGGGAAACTGGTTTAAGATATATTAGTCAAAGAATAATGGTTGCAGCTCTACCAGGAAACTTTTATTAGGAGCAGTTCCCACTATTGCCAACTTCAGGCATTAAAATCATTACTCAGATCCCCAAGCTGGGCATATAAACCTTCAGGGTTTTTTACTCCTTATAATAAATCCACTTGGCTTGTTTTGTTTGCTTTCCTATTTCTGAGTCTCTGAAATATGAGGTTTTGAAGTGCTTTTCGGCAGCTCCAGAGGCCAGAAACCCCGTGTGTAGCTGTTGCAAGTGGGAGCAGATGTGTGTGATGACCGTGGGCTCCCGGGCAGCCTCGCGGCCGAGCTTGGTCACAACCGATGGTCACGGCGCGGGAGCTGCTCCATCCCAGCACCTGACATGGGGCAGCTCCGTCACCACCCCACCCTGCCAGTGTGGGCTCTCGAGTCTGTTGTGGGTTTCATTGGGTTTTGTTTTATTTTTCTCCCCCTTTATTTTGCTGAGCAACTTCTTGAGCACAGAGATGCATTTGGTCTGTAGGAAAGAGCATCCCAGTATGGACCGGTGCAGCTGCTGGTGCCCCAGGCAGGCGTGTGGCTCCGTCCGTCTGCAGTCACATTTCCGTCAGCGTTTTCTCTATGGTGGGCTTTGTCAGAAGTATAGTTTTGAAAATATAACTGGCCTCAAGTCTAAAATTAGAAACCATTGTGCAGGCTGATTTTTTTTTCTTTTTTTTTTTTTTTTTTCCTTTCTAACCCAGGGAAAACCACTAGCCGTAATGTTCCCATAGTAACGTGAGAAGTGGAAGAAAAGCAGACACAATGTTTCTTGTTGGTAGGGGCTGTGTTGTTCTGCAGCTGAGAGGTACAGGGCTGCTTTAAATCCATATAAATTAGTGGAGTTTTCATGTTCCTTAATTAAATGTAAGGTCTGGACATCTGTACTGGTACCAGTTCTTAGCAAAATTCACCTGTCTTTAGGTGCAAATCGTTGAGGGGAAAAAAAGTCAATAGTCATATCAGAAAATGCAGTATGAAAGAGAAATGTTTAATTAAAGTACAGAACATTGTTACAACCCATCCTCTTTCTGCAACAAAAATACCAAGAGCAGGACTGGGAGAGAAAGCCGCTAGTGCAATGCTGATACCATCCTAAATCTGATAAGGTGGTGTTTCAATAAAGCAGGAAAGCAGATATTCAACATTTCAAGCAGTGACAAAACATGAGGGGTGATTTCAGCGTCAACAGAACCATTCTGCTGCTGTTTCACTCCGGACACCAGAGTTCAGCCTGCGGTGCTCTGCTTGCCCGCCCGGGCCGGGAGCTGCAGGTCGCAGGAGACCAAGACGTAGTCCTGTGGGGGAGGACGGGCTGAGGGGGGGTCTGGCAGCCCCGGCCCCCCGCACGGCCACTGCTGGGCAGCGGGGATGGAGGAGCTGGGACTGCACAAAGTGATGGAACGTGGTTCTGCGGGTTAACAGGCTCAAGGAGCAGGCTCTGTTTCGTTCTGGAGCCAGGAGATAAGAGTCGCTCCCAGGTTCCCTTTAAATCAAACACAACAGGGAGCAGCTTAAATGTCTTATTTCTTACCTTGTGAATCATGATGTTGACATCGGTGTAGGTGAAGTTGGAGATGTGGGGCAGGATTACTCCTTCACTCAGGACCTCTAGGAAAAAAACAAAATGGGGGGAAAGTTGTCGTCGGGGTGCCGCCTTCGTCCTCATTGTGCATCCTCGGTGGCGGTTCTGCTGCGAACCCACCGTTGAGCTGTGCCGGGACCTCTGCGCGCAGCGTGGGCAGGAGCAGCTCCTCCAGCAAGGCAGCCTGCCAGGGGACAGCCGGTCAGCTGGAGCAGGGCAGGGACAGCAGGACAGGGCTTGGGATGCTCGCTGCAGCTCTCCCAGTCCTGCCGGACCTGCTGCTGAGCAGCGAGCACCCACAGTTCACATTTCCCCGCTGCCACCCACTGCCCAGGGGGTTTTGGGGCAGCCTCAGCTGGCTGGTGCTGCTGGGGTGACCAGGCTGGCAGGGGACGGTGCTGAGGTGGGGACTGGTGCACTCGGTAGGTGACAGCAGCACAGCACGGGGAGGGGACACGGCTGTGCTCGGTCAGTTGGGGCTGTGTGGCTGGGGCACCTACCGGCACGGGACCCACGTTGGAGGCAGCCAGGCTGAGGTCAGTGTCCCTAGAAAAGAAAGACCAGCTCCAGAGCTACTTGTGAGGAGTTGTGGTGGGAAGTGACTTTGACCCCCAAACGCCAGGGCTGAGCCAGCAGTGAACTTGGTGCCCGGGCACGTCCGAGCAGGGACTGGGGCCGGACTGTCCCGGGCACAGCAGCGAGGGCTTGAGGAGGTTTTGTCCCCCAGGACCCTGACAACAGCTGAATTGGGCAGCGAGTAGGCTGGGGATGCTGCAGGGCCGGGGTCTGGAGCGGGGGTGCCCAGGAGCCCCCACAGAGCCCCCCGCCGCAGCTGTGGTTGCCGATGGGGCAGCCACAGGCCATTCCCCCAGCAGTGATGCCGGTGGTGCGGCAGGAGCGGGCAGGGGCGGTCGGTGGTGGTGTGTGCCGGTCGCCTGCGTGCCTGTGCTGAACGCGGGGAGTAGATGGTGCAATTCCCACTTTTCTCTCTAACTACGTTACTGGATTCTCAGTGTTCCCCTCAGGGTAGAGCTACCTCTGCAATGGCCAAACCGTGAAAGCCAAGAAATTCCCCAGAGCGCTTTGCCTCTCCTGTCTCTGCTCTGATGGGGACATGTCCACTTCAACGATGGAGCAAAGCTGGGGACATTACTCTATCGCTGCTGCAGAGATTGTCATCCGTGTGTCAGTGACGCTCAGGAGGAGTCCTGCAGACATGTCCTGAGGAAAGAGAGGGCAGGATCAGAGTCAGCAAACGGTCCCACGTCAGCTCTGAACAGTGGGATGCGATGGACCCGTCCCTGTGCTGCCACCTGTGACACATCCCTCATTCCTGCACTACCCAACAGAGGGAAACGCTGCCGGGGACTTTGAGTGCTGCAGCAGGGAAAAGCGAAACCAGCCCCTGCAATGGCTGTGACCGCTGGGGCTCGGGGCAAAGTCTTTGCTTTCCTGTTTCTGTGCAGCTCGAGCATGCTTGCAGGACATCGCGCTCGCAGGGCTCACTCACCACGTGCACGCTCACGAAGCTCTGCAGCGCCGGTGATCCCGCCCCGACGTGCACAGTGAGGAAGAGCTTCAGGGCTGCCTTGTCTTCCTCCAGCACCATCCGCGGCGAGCTCCTGAACACGGCTTGCAGCGTCACCGGTACGTCCTCCTGGAACAGGGAGCCCATCTGCCGAAGGAGGGGGGTTGTTTTGGGGCATGGCAGGTGCCGGGGGGCAATGTCTGAGCCGGGGCTGTGCCCCTTGGAGTGACAGCATCAGTGCCAAACCTGCGTGATCTTCTGTGCCATGGCAGCGGTGGTCAGCGGGCTCTGAAAGACAAAGCACAACTGGTGATGTGACTGCTGGCTGCTGGGGCTGTGCTGGGGCTGGTGAGATCTGTGCTGCTCTTGGGGACACACAGGGACCTTCCTGCACACCAGCATGGGCTGGGAGCAGCGATTGGTTACACTTTGTGGCAAGTTCTCCATGCACCGTCAGACCAGCAGCATTTTTGGGAGCCTGGGGATGAGGGGCTGTGACTCCCACAGATACTCAGAGACACTCGCACTTTGCAGAGTGCAAGGCTCCTTCAAGCCATTTGTGGGGCAGGGCTGTCCCTCCAAATGCAGATTTCCTACCGCTTCCTTGCTTACTCGCTCTACTCACTGGGATGGTCATGTTGAAGGCTCCGGCCATCTCCAGGGCGAAGAAGAGGCTGGTGTAGAAGTGCTCTGAGAGCGCCAGGGTGAGGTGGGAAGAGCTGGAGCTCGTGGGCTCGGGCATGCTGAAGGGCACGGGGCTGACTGGCAGTGGGATCGCCATCCCCGCCACCTGGAAAGTCGTCTGCAGGGACATGGGCAAGGAAAACAGGAGTTTGGGGTGTCTTGGGCACATAGTGCTGGGAGACAGGGGCTGTCCTGAAGGCTGGAGCTGGGCTGGGAGTGCTGGAACACAGGGACTCACCTGCAAGGAAATGGTGACGCCCTGCTCGGAGAACACGGGCACAGCCAGGGGCAGGTACTGGACCTGGCAGTTCGGTGTGACGGGGAACTGGGCTGTGAGGTGAGCAGAGGGATGCTCAGGAGGGGTGGGAGCAGCAGCGGCAGGTTGAGCTGGGAAGTGTCTGGGTTTCCCGAGTAAAGGGATGGGAATGGAGCCGGGCGGGGGGAGCGGGTCCCAGGGAGATGATGTTGGCAGAGAGAGCCCGTCCAGCTCCATGACCTGCTCCAAAATGAGCGCCGGAGCTCTTCGCCTGTGAGGACACTGAAAACAAGACACTCACCTGTCAGAGACATCAGCTGCTCATTTGGGAAAAGCAGCAATTTGGAGACTTCTGGGCAAATCTGTGGAACGAAGAACAGAAGGAGAGGCAGTAGATGAACACAAGGGTCTGCTGGCATCACGCATCCCCGAACACCTCTGGTGCAGGTGTCCCCATCGTCCAGCCACGCGGCAGCAGGAGATGGAGCCCGTCAGCGTTTGGTGACCACAGGGTAAAGCACCAGGGTGGCTTAAAGTGCTCCAGTTCTTACAGAACTGCACAACCTGGTCTTCTGCTGTCTCATGCCTTTGTCTTACCTTATTGACATTAATCTCCTTGTCCACGTCTGAACTAGAGGACTTGCTGGATGAAAATGACAGAAGGAAAGATGTTAGGCAAGAGCCAGCTCAGCCAAGCGTAGGTGAGTGTCTTTTATCTGACTCAAAATGCAGCCAGAGACAGTATTGCCATTATTTTCTATTGTCTATTAGGCTATGATTACAATTCAGAATCCTAAACCACTGAGGAATTCCATTAAAAATGTTCCTACTGCACTACTTTAAAAGATCCAGTCTCTTATGACAGAATGAATCTCAAAATGGGGGAAACCAGCCCTGCAAGCAGAACAAAGTTCCTCCCATGCAGATGAAGTTTTGTGGTAACCTTTGTAAGCGTTCAGAGCAGTGAGCAGAGCTCAGTCACATCACCCTCCTGCCTATAAGTGCTTGTGCCTCAGTTTCTTCTTTTCCCCCTTTACCCAGGTCCCAGAAGAAGGAAAACTGCAGGGTTGACCTTTCGATGTCCTCGGTGCTCTGCAGCTCCTCCAAGGTGGGTTTGCAGGCAGAGGTCACCAGCTCCAGGTTCCCCTCAGGGGTCATTTCCAGGTGCAGATCGGCCAGGATGGACAGTCGCATGGCCTTGGTGCTGGAGCTGTGCCGGGAGAGGAGGAGGCTGGGGTGCGGGGAGCCCCCGTCCCGTTCACCCCGATCCCCTGGGACCCGGGGCTGCCGCCGTCCCGTGTCCCCGGCACTCACGGCGCGGGGGTGACATCCAGGTCCACGTCAACGCTGAGCCGGAGGCCGGCGTCAGGGACGAGCGACAGGGACAGCTCGGTGACTTTGACAGAGTTAATTCGGTTCCTGTGGGAGCAGAAATGAAGGTATCGGGAGGGGTGTGCAGCCCCTGGCTGCTCTCACAGGGGGCAAAGCCTAAAAGCCCATGAGATCCACACAGTTCAGGGACAAATCAGTGCCCAAGGGTGGCACCAGGGCTGAGACCCCAATGGAGGAGCCAGGAGCTTGTTCCTAAACCACCTTGGCAAACAGCCGTGTTGGTCTCCAGGAGGAATTTTGCCCTTGTCGGCAAAATGCCTTTGTGGTGATATTCAAAGCAGTAGGTGGCAAAGCCGCGCTGCGGACTCACCCGCTGGGCTCTGGGGAGCCGGAAAGCAGGTCCGGGGCTGTGGGGGCCACAAGGTCCTGCCTGAGGACGTTCTCCGTGTGCGACTTCGAGACTTGAGCAACTGCGAAACAGGGCAGGTGCTTTATGAGACCCTCTGGAGCTGGTGGCCCGATGCACAGAGCTGGACAGGCTGAAATCTGTCCAGGTGACATGCGTCCATCCCTCACTAACCCCACTTCTATCCCTCACTAACCACCCTGTAGAAAAGGGATGGTGAACAGCAGAAGGTTCGGATGACAGTGTTTGGTATTTCGGATGCTGCTGCCTCCCCTCCCTGCTGATGATGTGGGAGACGCGGGATCTGGACTCACGGTAGCTCAGTCCTGATGGGGTGAGGATGCCCCCACAATCGGGGGACCTGGTGGCGTGAGCAGGGACCAGGAGGCTCAGGAGGATGCTCAGGGTGCGGAGCATCGCCGTGCCGGCGCCTGGAGAAGGAAAACACCCGCGGCAGATGGCGAGAGTGGCCCTGGCCCGGCCACCGCGGCACAGGGACACAGCTCTGCTCCCCGGCTCGGTTCGTGAGCTTGTGCGAAATTTGTGAAATCCTCCCACAAGTCTGTAAGCTGGAGCGGTGCCTGCAGCCACATAGCACCTGCTGAAGAGCACATATTGGCCTAAAACTGGTGTAAAACTAGCAAATAAATGGGAGCTAAAATTAGTTGAGGAATGAATGTAAGTTATGGAAGAGGCTAAAATCAAATAAAAAGGTGAAAGTGTTACCTGCCTCTCTGAAAAACATTTGGGAATTGTTTATAATGTTTGTAACGCTCTTACAATATTAAGAAAACAAGTAATTCAGGCTGTTTAACTTACATGAAATATTCATATTTACATCAGTCTTTGCAGAAAGCAGACTTCTGATGAGAACTGAGCCTTGCAGAGACACCCCAAAGTAAGTACAAGCAATGCCTATACCAAGCTGTTCAGTTTACAAATGCACCTTTACCTTTCCTGGCCAATCTTCTCATTCTTCCAACTCAGTCTGTGTCTCGCCGTTGCCACACGAAGGATTTGTCCTGGCTTTATATATCTTCACAGCTAAGGCTGGTGGAGCAGAAATTGGCAAAGACAGCTGGAAACCAGGACATTGGGTGGACGCTTTGTTTTATATATGATTTTTATTGTTTCCCCACATACTTGCTTACATTGGCCGTTGACCGAGCGCAGTGAAATATTGAGCAGCGGGTGCTGGGGCAGCTCGCCTTCCTCGTGGTGCTCCCAAGGAGCACAAAGAAAGGGCTCTGGGGGGAGAGTGCCAGCAAATCAAACATAGTTGGAAAGTGAACGTGGGTTTCTGTGCTGTGCAGCCGTGCTTTCCTCCCACTGCCACCAGGACATGTCCAGAACCTGCTGTGCTTTGTGTCCCGGCGCAGACCAGGAGGGGTGAGACCCACACGTGTTGTGCTGAGGTCTTGGCAGTAGGGTAAGGATGTTCCTCCTTTCCGTCAGGCCTGGGTAATTCTGTTGAAGGCATCAGGAATGTTTCCGTGGGGTTCAGGGAGTTTTAGACCAGACAGAAGATCAGGCTTTTTTAAGGTATACTTCCTCTGACTTCCAGAATGGCCCATGTGCCTTTTCCTTCTTCTCTTTAACCCGTCCCAAATCAAAAGCCACTGTCAATGTTTACTACAACTGGTAGAAAAAATGGTGGATGATGTCCACCCTCTTTGATGATGTCTTTATAAGCTGTGAAAGTGTTAACGGAAGGGAGTCCCAGTCCCTCTCCTCCCCGTGCTTGGGGTCCATGGTGTTCTTCTGGCTTCCTTGGCCTGGAGGACAGGACGTGGACCACCTGGAAATACCACGTTGGCCCATCCTCCGTGGTCTCACCCAGCTCTCCTCTGACTTCCCCCCCCACCCTCCACGCTGATAGTTGTGATCTCAGCTCTGAGCCGTGACCGCTCTTCCCAAGAGGACGGAATTGCCTATTTCGGTCTGAATCCCTTGGCAATGGCTGTTCAGCATTTGTTGAAACACCTGCTGCTGGGTGGGAACCATTGTCCTTGTGCGCTGAGAAGTGAGTCACTGGGCGCTGGCTCCAGGTGCATCTTGACATGTCCAGAACCTTGGCTCTCCCCAGCGCCGGGCTGCTGAGAAACACTCAGAAAAGCAGAGTCCAGCCACGTTGTGCATTTCCGTGGAAGCATCCGAATAGCTCTGTCAGGAGAAAATATGAAGATATATGTCTAGAAAATATGAAGATATACATCTAACAGCCTGCCGAGGAAGAGCAGGATTTACACTTCTGCGCTGATGAATGCAGCCCATTTAGAGGCAAGAAATGTGTTCGGGAAAGTAAATCCACTGAGAAGGTTGTAACCTGCAGACACGTCCCCCAGGGCTGCGGGAAGCGTTTCATGGCATCTGACATCAGTGGGGACACAGACACAACGTAGAAAAGTCTCTGAGAAATAAGCCTTTGCGGTGTTTTAGAGCAGCGGTTGGAAATTGGCCCCTGCTTGACCTTGTTCCAGCGCAGGTAATACTGGCAGCTCTGGAGATTTATCTGTGGAGTGTTGGTGTAATTTACGGTGGTGCAGGGTCTGGGAATAAGCTGCAGGGACGAGATGGCACTGCGGTGCTTAGAGGTGGATTTTCTCCTCCTGAAGAGCTGTTCCGATCCTGATGATCCCTGTGGAGTCTAATTAGATGTCAACTTACAGCATAATGACTGATCAAGTTACTAGCAGAAAAGCGTCTTTCTGGCACGATGTGTTCCTTATCAGGCGTTATCTGTAAACCTTACGCTCCTGTCAGATAAGATGTAAATCTCCCTGTCTGGGCTTAGCAGAGAGAGTGCATCACTGGGAGGGGAGTGATGGCAGATTAAACCTCATGACATGTTTTATACAGAAATGAAGAGAAGAAATAAATTACTTGGTGCTGCAGGAATCCGCTGGGGTGAACTTCTCAGATGGTTCTTCTCAGTCTCACTCCAACCCTGCTGAAATCAGTAAGAATGTTACTGAGATTATCACAATTTCCACTGGGTTTTCTACCAGCTGATCCCGTGTCCCTCTCTGCCATCTGCAGAAGCTCCGTGAACTTTGGGGGGTAAGAGCCATTTGTCCCAAGAGTCACCATTACATGGGTGTCTCCAACAGCAGAATTTACCATTGCGAGTCTTAGGTTTCTCCTCACCCCCACTTCTGTCTGTACCACATAATTAAATAGAACAGGTTTTTTCTTTTGGACTTGACAAGTCTCCGTTGGCTCCTTCTGGATGTTGAGCAAGAGCTCTGGCTTCAGCCGGCCAGGAGCACGTGCCAGGTGCTGCGGCTCGAGGGCTCACCTGAGCTTCCAAATTTATAAGTGAAATTATTTGTATTGGCAGATGTCAGCAGCCCTTGATGATTAGGTTACAACACAGTAATTACCCGGCCCTTTTATTCTTTCATTTTTTCCTCTCTCTCCCTCAGGGTTTATATATGGGCTGTTTCTTGTGCTCTCCAGGAGATCGGTGTGAAGCCTTGACAACCTCTGGAGGCTTTCTGTGGGGAAGAACTGGGTGAGGTGACAGCAGAGCCAGTCCCTGTGGGAGCCCCCATCATGGGGGGGACAGCAGCTCATGGCATCTCCCCCGGTGCGGCAGAAGGTGGAGGCCGGGGCGGTGGAGCCGTGTCCACAGCCCATGGAGGGGCTCATCTCACCTCGTCCCACAGCCGTGGCCACCAGCCACAACCTCTCCTGCTTCTCCTGGGGCCATGTGCTCACCAGGCAGCTCCAGCCCTTTCTCTACAGCAGGTTTTCAGCATCATGAGCAGCTCTGGTGCTTGTGGAAGAGGGAGGCTCAACATCCTGCTTGGGTACCAACTGCGGGGCGGGTAGTGCAGGATACAGGCACGTCCTGATGGGCTGTTCACAGATGTCTGAATTTTGGGCAGTGATTCTTGTATTCAGGCTGTGTGTTGGCTGAGGTAGCTCTGCTAGATTTGCACTGAGCCCTGCTTGCTTTCCTCTAGTGTGAGCGCAGCATTCAGCCCCTGATGTGTGGTTTGGGAACTGTCTCCAGCTCATTGTGTCTCTGTCTGTTGAAGCCTGTACACTCCTGTGAGCCGCTGTCAGCTCCGGAGCTCTGTGAGCAGCCGTGCTGGATCAGAGGATGTCCAGGATTTGGTGCATTTTATTGCTTAGTGGCTGGCTGGCATGGTTGGGAGGATCTGATGGGCCAGGAGCTGTCCTGAGGATCGATCTTGGAACGATTTACTCGGGTGAGTGCTCAGCCGCGTTCACACCTGTGTGTGGACGTGAGTCTGTCTGCAGAGAAGCGGGCAGTGTTGTGCACAGTCTGCATCCCCTGCGTGTCCCGTGTGGGATGCTGCACATGGGACCCCATGGCTGTGACACCCTGACAAGAACACGAGTTATTTCACTGGTGGGCAGTACATTATGGTGGGAACCTGAAAATGCGCCCATGTCTCATGTCTAAAATCAAAACGCGTGTGCAGCAAGCACCTGCCGAGCTCCAACCATTGCCAGGGACAGCAGAGATTGCTGATAATCTGAATTTATGGCATGTGGAGGGTCCTGATGGTGCCTGTGTGTGTTGAGTGGGAACATGTTAATAACGATGTTTCATAGGGCGCAGTGCGGGTACCAAGTCTCCTCACCCTCTGGCACAGGCTCCTCCTCGGGCATTTTGTGCTGAACTCCTTGTCTCATGCAAATCTTCCAGCGGTTCCACTGCTCTGAATGAGAGTGATGTTCTGCAGAAAATGGCAGAGGAAGCAGGAAAAAAAAAGCCAAACACCAAACCCATCAAAGGCATCTCGGGGTGAGTGATGATCAGCAGCATTTCACCGCGAGCCCCAACCTGGGAATGAGAAAATAAAAGCAGAAGGTTGGGAAGTGTCAGCCCGGAGGCAGAAACGAATCACTCCCTGCTAACAAGTGCAATATTAAAGCCAGTGATTTTCTGCATGGTTGTGTCTACAAATACATGGAGAAACTATAACTTAAAGGCAACAAAGCGCATCGGCTCCCACTTCAGCGCCGCTGGGGATGCTGCAGCGGCTCTGCGGCACGGGGGTTGTGCTCTCGGAGCCGGGGTGCCCGGGTTCTGTCCAGAACACTCTGAGGGAACCCCAGGATTTCGGGGGGATCAGAGCTGGCCCTCTGTCCTGCAGATTCCTGCTGGGTGAAAGAACAGAGAGGTTTTGAATGCCAAAATGCCTTTTTTTCGAAAATTAAACTGTGCAATCTTTGTGTTAGGAAAGAACATGTTTCTAAATTTAAAAGTGGTTTTAGATGGAAAGTTTAAACAAGAAGTAAAAGAACAAAGGTGGTGATGGCAACATCGGTGACAGGTGACTTGGCTGCTAGCAGCCCGACCTGGCAGCTCCGCCAGCTCCTCTTTCCCAGTTCTCTCCCATTATTTTTCCACAGGCTGAAGGTGAAGGGTCTCTGTCTCCTGGTGGTATTGCCACTGCTGGGCTTGGGGCTCTCTTGGTGCAAATGGCCATGGCCAGGAAGAGGTGAGGGGGCAGAGCCGCTGGCAGGGCTGGGCACCTGCTGTCCCGGGGTCTGTCCCGCCGTGACCCAGCTTTGTCTGAGCAGCATCATGGGAGGACACGTGGAAACGGCTCTGGCCGCGAGGCTGACGGTCGCGGCTGCGGCAGGACCTGTGGTCATCCCCAGCTTCAGCTCCAGGACCTGCCACGTCACCCTCCTGAGCATTAAAACCAACCTCCCCAGCAGGTGAGTGACCCCAATGGACAGTTTGCTGATATTAATAATACCTAAGAGGTGGGTAACAGCACCTTTAAATCTCACAGTCTACAGGGTTGCGTTTCTAGGGAACACAAATATTTTTCACTGTTCGTTTTTTCCACTGAGGGAACCCAGATGTTTTATGGACCAGCTCAGGCCAGCATTATCTGTGTAATTCCAGGCAATGTTTATCATTGGCATAAGTCTTCATTTAACTGCTGTGCTCTCAGGATATCAGAGATACCAGAGCTTCTTTTAGGCATGGAAACCTTTATTTAAAGCCAGAAGGTGGCATTCTTGAGAAAAGGTTTGTAGAGAGAGAAAACATCTTTTATTAGACATCTGGCATATTTTGGTTTAATCCATACCAGATAGGTTTCTTTAGCACTTGACTTTCTCGCCTTTTGGTCTTTAGTCAATAATGATTGCTATGTGCGTGATGGCTGTCCCTGCCGCGGTGTCCCTGCATCCCTGCTGCGGTGTCCCTGCCATGTTTCTCTGCCCAGCGTGCTGCCCAAGGTCATAAGCATGTTTGTGAACAGCACCCTCTAGAAGGTGCTGCCAGGTCTGGTAAGTCCCATCCTCCTCCCACCCTCCTTTCCCATAGACCATCTCCTCCTCCTCGTCGTCCCCCTGGCACCGCCGCAGGTTTCTCAGTTTTGCCCCACAGAGGAGCTGGCAGGCTGCTGACGGGAGCGTTTGGAGCAGTTACTGGTTTTCTGCCATCAGCACCTGCAGCACAGGCACCGTCACTGCCCAAAGCCTGGTCCAGCCGGTGGTGAGTGCCGCGGTGCTCGGACAGGGCTGGTCTCCTGCTGCTGAGTATAGACCAACTTGACTGACTCCCACTGACTTTGGTGAACACCACCAATGCTCAGCATGCACCAGGACAATCCCCAGAGCAGTGAGCTGGGAAGGAAGGGGAATGTCACCCCTTTGCTTTGACCTTCCACAGGTTTCCAGGGTGCTGCCTCCATCACAGCCGGTGGTGACCGAAATGCGAGAAGCGAAAGCACCGGTGGTGACCATCACTGCAGACAGAAGCTCTGTGCAGCTGTTCATCACCTCTGAGTTTTGGGTTTCCCCTTCAGACTCTGCTCCCGAATCCCGCTTCGTCCTGGATGTTGTGAGTTGAAGCCTTTTGCTGTTGGAGAGGGCTCAGTGTGGTCACCCTGCCCGGGGGGGACTCCCCTTCCCTGTCCCCCAGCAGGACAGTGACCTGGAGGCAGTTTGCTTTGCAGAAGCAAAGCTGCGGCTCTCCCTCGCTCTGCAAAGGTGACGCGGCTGCAGGTCCCCAGTGCCACCACCGGCACAGTGCCAGTCCCCGTCTGCTGGGGAGGCACATGCTGCACCTCAGCCCTGCGTTTTCAGAAGGAACCTTTGCTGTCTCTGCACAACTTCTTTACCATTTATACTAACAGCTGTTTAAAAACAAGTGAGGGTCAACATGACATAATCCAGCTGACCTAAAATGACTTGGGTTTTTTTTTCTCTCTAAATTTGAAGAGCTGAAGTTGTCCTGGGTCAGGGTAGAGAAAATGCTCCCGGTGGGGAGCAGCCCCTTCCTGAGGGGCCGGGGGGCTTGCTGGGGCCAAGGTCTGGGTGAAAAGTTTGCGGGTTCCTGGAGCATTTCTTCCTCTTTCCTCGACTTTTCAATAATGTGACTCCACGAGCTGAAATGCAAAGACCCCACCGCCCCATGATGAGGGTCTGGCCAGCGGAGCCAGCTGGGCATGGCTGGGCAGGGGTTGTGTTTCTTGAAAGGACGGGTCCCCAGATAAATCACATTTGCAAAGCGATAGTGGGTGCATCGGTGCATGGGGGGCAGCACCCACATCTGCAGGAGGGGGTGCGAGAAGGGCCCCCCGGGGTGCATGTGCTGTGAGAGGAGGGGAGCATCTGGGGGATTGGGCTGCTTGGAATGGGTTAGAGATGGGCATTTAGGTATCACCATGTGTTTATTCGCATTTCAGAAGTGCCTGGCATCGTGGTTTATCGGCTGCATTGCAGATACTGATCCCAAGCCTATAGTTCACTGATTGGTAGATAATTACCTGCCATTAGTAACTCAATAAACAGCTTCGATCCTTATTTCATCGAGCCGACATGATTTGAATGTTTTTTCCTGGTGACAGGTAGCTGGTGCAGCATTAAGGATATCTTTGAAAAGATCATTGTGTTTTTAAGAAATTGTCCCCAAGAAAATCTGGCTGTGAGACAGGCTCTGCAAACCCCATTTGTTTTCTGGTGTGTGCTGCAGCATGGGGACAGAATCATCCTCGTCAGCAGTCCTGAGCGACGGGGGAAGCCGCCATAAAACCCGCTCCCCGTGAGGACAGGGCTTTGTGGTGCCTTCTCTCTTCGTTTTGCTGCAAACACTGTCAGTGCCAAGCACATTTTTTGAAGAGGTTTCCCTCATTGTTCTTGCATTAGTTAATAAATAATCGAACAGTTTGAATCTGAATTCCCTTAAGAAGAATAAAAATGAATCAAAATATCTGTATGCAGCCCTCCTAGGAGAAATCAAGGCTGGAAATCTCAGGGGGCATCAAGCTGATTTTTCAGGGAACATTTAACCAGCTGCCAGGCTGCACTGTCACGTCACGGGTGGCTGGTGCCCTGGGGCACTGGGGAGGTGCAGCCTTTGGACACGGCCCCCCAGCCCTGACCCCCAGCAGCGGGGGTGTCCCAGTCTCTCACAGTTAATGGTCCCAGAGGAATGATGGAACACCCCAAGTCTGTCCTGGCTCAGGGGTCCCCGCGGAGCTGGTGTCCTCGGGCAGAAGGTCTGTGTCTGGACAATGCCATCAGCAGCCGAGCGGAGCAGAACCCTCTTGTTTTCCAGCTCGGGCTGACGTGTTTCCCTTCGCCTGCCTGGCCAGAGCTTCATGCAAACGCCAAGATCTCTGACGCTTTGCAGGGTTTGTCTCTCTCACTGCCAGCCCTTTCGTCTCCATTTCCGGGAGATCTGAGCATCAAAGCAGCATCAGTTCGCATCGGTCCCTTTCTTCTCCCTTAGACCAAACCCGTCCTGGTTTACTCTGTGTTTCCATCCTCACATAGTGATTTGGCTTTGTGTTCTTGGGGCTTTGAAAGTCACTTTAGCGAGACCCGGACCTCACAATGTCATTCTCTTTATGGGAATCTGCTTCGGCTTATCCAAAATATTTAGTTGTTAGAGACCTCTGCATTCAGCAATGGCTGGTGAGAGGCCAAGTGACCGTCACACCTACAAGGTCACTGCTCGGGAGCTATTCCTGCGGTGCCCAGTGCCCCTTTGCTGTGTGCTGACCATTATCAGCTCTCTCTTCATGGTAATTCGGGTTTCGTATAGTGATTGCCCAAAGTATAAAGCGTTTCAGGAGGGGCAATAACATAATACCATCTTGTTAATGCTCTTTTCCGCTTTATCAAATGTCATAATCTAGCCATGACAGAAAAGCTTTGTGCTGCTGAGGTGCCCGGTTGATCAGGTTGCAAGGAGAGTGACAACTCCTTAAGCACTTTGGCACCTTTGCCATCCCTTCCATGGCCTTTAGCTGGGATATTTTTTAATCCGGAATTAACGTGTGACAAAATCTGGCTAATCTGCTGCAAATACTGATTTCCAAGTTTGCAGAAAGTATTAACTCTGCGCAAGCATTTTTCTGGACTATTATTCTTCATAGCTGAGGAGCAGCCCCTCCAGCCCCATTGTTACTGAGCCCATCATGGAGGGGACAGTTCACTGCTGTCCCCTTGGCCAGCCCATGGTCCCCTCTGCCTCAGGCAGCCTTGGCTGCACATACCAGGACATGATCTGCACATAGGGACTGCATTTGCATGTAGGATGTTTTTCCTGCCCCAGAAAGCTGCTGTCCTGGGGTATCCGTGTGGTGCTGGTGATAGGGCCAGGATGGGGCAAGAGGCAGAAATCCAGCGTGGCTGTGGGGCACACACTTTTGGCTCAGCAGAAACTTCTGCTCCTTTTCTCCTGCCTGTAGCAGTAAATGAACTGGTAGTAAATGAACCAGGATGGACCAGGTGGGACACAATTTTTTAGCATGAAAATACCTGGCCAGACATCTAAGAGGGCAGGGTCTGGACAGAACTGCGGTGCCGAGGCAGAAGACCCTGGGCAGTTGCAGGACATTTGTTGCACGAGGAGGTGGTGGGAAATCTCTTGATGTGTCAGCACTGGGACCAACAGAGTCCCTTCAGGACTTCCATAGCCAACAGGCTCTGGCCTGGGAGCTCCTTGGCTTCATGGTCAATGGCGTTGCCCTCTCCAGGGTATCTCCCTGTCACAGCACATCCCACCTCCAGTTCTCCTGGAGTGCTGCGAGGCAGCAGTGATGGACCTGGAAATAATGCCATGCCAGTTAGACCAGTGCAGCGTTTCCAAATCTTAATGGGGTCTCTCCCAAGAATCCGACAGCTCGGGGTATCCGTAAAGCCGTGATACCCGACTGGTACACCTTACCATGGTGTCACCATTCCTTCCCAACTCAGTAGCTCCTTTTCCTCAATTATCAAATGGATTATGAGCCGCTCAGGTCACAGGACAGGTGCTGGTGGCTTTGGTAAATGTTGGGTAAGGTCTTTGGGCACATCGGGATGGGAACCCTGGGCATGTCCTGCTGGCCTGGGTAGTGAATATGGGCTCTGTTACTATCTGCACTGTCTTTACACTGAGAAACATGCTGCCTGGTCCTTCATCCATCACCCAAAACGTGCGACACATCTCTACTGCACAGGTTTACTGTGAGTGCTGCAGCATGGAGAGCTGTACAAGTGCTGAACAGCGAGGAGTGACCAGTATTTTGACACACCTTTTAGTCAAAACCTCAATTTATTTGGAAAAAAGAAAGAAGTTTTTTATGGGGGCTTGACTTTTCAGCCATGTCTGCATCTGGACAGGAGCACAAGCCCACAGGCCGATGTCCCAGCCCGGCAGGTGTGCAGGCTGGCCCTGGGCTGCCCATCTGCCTCAGCGCCTCCGGGGCATTGCTCAATGATTTACCCAGCTCCTGACACCTCCAGGGAAATATTTGTGGTGGAAGTCACCAGAAACCATCCGTTGTTTGTTTTGCTCCCCACCAATTACCCTGGATGTCCTCGATGACATTGGGTGCCTCTTCCTGCTGTGAAGCTCTATAAATGGGGACAATTGGTGCAGGTCACCTGCAGAGGACAGGGACATGGGCTGGAGAGCATCTCGCACCCAACAGCTTGGTCAGGTAAGAGCAAACTTATTCCTCCAAAAGCTCTGCTTCTGCAAACCTGAATGCTTCCCAAAGGAGAATATTTGATGTTCATTTGGGTGTATTGGCTTTTTAAAAAATTGTTATTCTTGCCTCCTACCTGCCTGAATTATGCTCTGACAAGTCAAATGCGCAGCAGCTTTCACTGTGAGTTTCTCAAGAACAGCCACGCACATTCATTGTATTCACAGTCCTTGAAGAAGAAAGGGTATTTCATGGTTTTCATGAACAATTATAACTTAAATTATTTTTGGTAAAACTTGGTTATCCCAGGTAGATTTTTACCTAAGGTGAATTAGAACTCTCACGCTACTTTTGATCCCTTTTTGATGTGCTTTTTCCATTTAAATAGATCTGGGGCAATGAAGTTCATTATGGTTGTTTGGAAAAAAAAAAAAAAGTCGCTACTTCAAATTGTAGGTCCTGCAGAAATATTCAATGACGTTGAAAGTTTAAAAATTATTTTCTCCTTCTTACAATTTTAGCAAAAGGTGCTTTCATGCAGAGGGAAGCCTCAGCTGTCTGGTGTTTGTGCAGAGATCCTGACATCCAAATGAGGAGATGCTCTCCTTGTAGATATATTGCTGCATCTGTCTTGTGTAGATGCCACTCTTTTTCTTTCCGTGACTAGAGATGATCATGTGTCAGAAATGTCCCGTTTTCCCACCGTGTGTGATATAGGATCTTGTTTCTCTGAGTAGTTCCCACCCAGATCAGCTGCTCCCCAGACCAGGTCCTGCGCTGGGGGTTGAAGCAGAAACGACCCAACAGCCACTTGGCTGCAGTGACGGTCAGTCCTTGCAGCAGCAGTTCAAGTTCTGGTTCCTCCTGCAGGAAGGTTTTGCTGTGCCCACCAGTGTGGTGACGAGGCAGGAGAGGTTCCAGCAGCTCCAGCTCTGATTTTCTCATCCCTGGCTGAAATTCCTCCTTTTTCTTTCCCCCACCCTCCTCTTTGCTCCCTGCACTGGCTGGTGCTCACTGTCCCCACATTGTGCTGAGATCGATCACTTTACATAGCTATCAGGACCAAAGATGTCGGCGTTCTGGGCTGGGTTCCTCCTCTGCAGCCTGCTGACCCCTGGAATCATGTCTGCAGTTGTCAAAGTGGATGTGGATGGTAAGTATAGAAGAGACAGGATTTATCTTTGGTTTTGAGACCAGTTCTACCTTTCTGTCTCTTGACCGTGCTCAGAAAATCAGAAGCTGGTCCAGATCCATTCAGCAATAGTGGCAATGCTGCATTTCTAAATTTGCATTTCCAAAGCACTTTGGAGATGGCACTTCAGATACTTTACAGTGGCTGGTGCCACCTCTATTGTATAAAGAGAGAAACAGAGGGACAGTGGAGGGGAAGGAGCAGCCAGACAGGCATAGCATGCCTGTGTGCTGAGTCCACATCACTTACAGTCACCTCTCATCCTTTTTTCAGATACTACACACTCACTAGCCAAACGTGACCTCCAGAAGCTTCCACGTCCTCTCCTTGGTGGCAATCTGCTCAGTGGTCTCCTTGGAAAAGATGGTGCTGTTGGTGGTCTCCTTGGAAAAGATGGTCCCGTTGGCGGTCTCCTTGGAAAAGATGGTCCCGTTGGCGGTCTCCTTGGCGGAGATGGTCTCGTTGGTGGTCTCCTTGGCGGAGATGGTCCTGTTGGCGGTCTCCTTGGCGGAGATGGTCTCGTTGGCGGTCTCCTTGGCGGAGATGGTCCTGTTGGCGGTCTCCTTGGCGGAGATGGTCTCGTTGGCGGTCTCCTTGGCGGAGATGGTCTCGTTGGCGGTCTCCTTGGCGGAGATGGTCTCGTTGGCGGTCTCCTTGGCGGAGATGGTCCTGTTGGCGGTCTCCTTGGCGGAGATGGTCTCGTTGGCGGTCTCCTTGGCGGAGATGGTCCTGTTGGCGGTCTCCTTGGTGGAGATGGTGTCCTTGGCGGTCTCCTTGGCGGAGATGGTGTTCTTGGTGGTCTCCTTGGTAAAGATGGTGTCCTTGGTGGTGTCCTTGACAGAGATGGTATCCTTGGTGGTGTCCTTGGCAAAGATGGTGTCATTGATGGTCTCCTCGGCAAAGATGGTCTCGTTGATGGTCTCCTTGGCAAAGATGGTGTCGTTGACGGTCTCCTTGGAAAACATGGTCTTCTTCATAGTCTCCTTAGTGCTGTGATTGGCAAAAACGGTCTGCTTGGCAAAAATGGTCTCATTGGCAATCTTCTTGGTGGAAATGATGGAGACGTCCAAAGGTGAGTGAGAGTGGGAGATAGGTGTCCCTGAGCTGCCCTCGTTGTGTCTGGGCCACACTGGGGAAAGACGACAGCTCTGGTCTGGAGCTTGCTGTCTGAATCCCCCTTTTCCCCCAGGGCAGGTTCACAAACAAGGGTTGGGCTGTTGGGAGTTTCTGTAGGTACTTGTCGTGCAAGGGTGACTTGTAGGTGTCACAAGCTGCTCCCAGGTGGGAGGGATCCCTGCTCACCTGGGGCGGAAGGACCCCGGGATGGTGGCTTTGCCATCAGCCACAGCATTGGGGCTGAGGGGATGGGGCATCTACGGTACGAACACGCCAATTTCTGCCTTTTCCTTGTTCCAACCAACCAGGCTGAGAATTGTGAACAACACCCTCCCCAAAATCAGCCTGCGCTTCGTGCCAGGCTTGGGGCAGCAGGTGGGCTACAGCACCCAGCTGCTGGTGGAGAGCACCAGGTATGGCGTGGCCATCGGGCATGGCTTGTGGGGGTCACCACCTCTTTGGCACGCAGGTGTCCTGAGCCGCTGTGTTTCCCCACCGCAGCACGCCGGGCAGGACACTCTGCATGCCAGTGGAAGCAGATGTGGCCATGCTTGTCCAGGACAACGGGGCAGCTTTCCAGAACAATCAGGACTGCAAGACTTCTGACATAACCATTCGTGTGAGGTACCGTCCTGGGAGGTGACACCGCTGTGAGCGGGTGCTCATGACCAGCACATGGTCCCCATGGTGGGGGGACACCTTGGTGCTGTTGGCCACCGAAAGTGGCACTTTTGTGCCTGATGCCTCGGAGGCTGAACTACCCAGCCGCCAGCCTCGGAGATGAACTGCTGGCCTTTCTCCTAAAATTCGAGCTCAAGAAAGAATATTTGTGTGTTGTGCTGGTAACCTGGTGCTGGTCCCAATTCAGAGGGCTTGTTTGTGGTAATACTTTGGCACTGAAGTACGAATCTGGACAGTGCAAGTGAGGCATTTTCTCTTGTGCAAAGTACTTTTATTTTCCAGCTCCTAATGTACATCACTTTTTATTTCCTATTTTCCTGGTACCCAGACCTGAAGTGCCACTTCTGGATCAGCCTTTAAAGCGCTTCCTAAGTGATGCCATGCGCCAGGTGGTGAGTCTGCAAAGAAATCTTTGTGCGAGCCGTCGGCACAGGGCTGGGCAGTGGGCAGGGCAGGCAGTGCAGGCAGTGGGCCAGGCTGTCCCTGTGGACACAGCTGTTTGCACAGCTGCGGATCAGCCAGGGCAGCCAGCACGTCCTCCCACTGACGGGCACCACTCCGCTCCGGCACCATCGTCCATGCCCGGCTCTGCACTGGTTTAGCAGTCGCAGTGAGAAAGCGTCACCCAGCAGAGTCAGTTTTTGCTGTTAATGCAAAGTGCAGCGGCCGGTGCTGTGGGTCCCAGGGCTCTGACTGTCCCCTTCGTCCTCAGGGATGTGACATTGCCAACGCCAGGCTTGGCGCGGTGAGCTCCCTGCTCAGCTCCAGGACCTGTAAGTGCTGGCACTCCCCTCTTTGTCCCCTGCTCCTGTCTGACCCCTGCGCTTAGAGTTGGGTGGGTTTTTTACATTGGTAAATACAAATATTTTAACAATTTCCTACAAGCACAACTCCCAGCTCAAGCAAACATTCCATTTCCCTTGTCCCAGAGCAGCAGCAGCAGCAGTTTTTTCCTGCAGAAAGTTTAGGAACTGTTGCTTTTAGAAACAACATTTTTGCTGCAAAATAGTGCTTTTCAGTGGCTTGCCCAGCTGGGAAAACTGAGCAGGAGCTGCTGCTGGTTCCAATACCTCTTGGGACTGGGGGATTCAGGAGCATCGCCCCCGACTGCAGTTCAAACCTTTCCTCCCATGTCCTGCAGCTGCAGTCCCGCAGGGGGCTTTGGGTGACCTGCCCCCCTTCTCCATCCTCAGTGCTGACACCATCCAGCTGGATCTCACCGTAAGTGCCCCCGCTTCCCCAGCCCAAAGACTCTGACTTAGCGAGTTTAGGTAATTCATTGGACATGGAGGCTCTTTGTCGAAGGCTCCTCTTGCCCCAGCTGCCTTCGGGAAAGTGTTTGCTGGAAGGTGCTGGTGAGCATGGTCCAGCCACATCCGTGCCAAGGCCACCACCGGGTCTCTGCCTTGTTTTTACTTGCTCATCCCTGAGGGCAGCATAAGCCAGACTGGCTTGACACTGCTTAATTAAGTATAATTACAGCACTCTCATAGCTGTTAATCAGAAAAGCTTAATTTCATACAGAAGCAACGGTCATCATTCACAGGCAGGTTCCGTTTAAAAGTGGTTTGTACAAGTTTGGTATGTAATAGGTAGGGACCATCATCAGGCTGAAAATATTGGCAGCATGTGTTACTGCTCAGGGACGTGATGGGGTTTTAAGGGAAAGCTGCAGCGGGTGCAGCCGCTGCTGGTGTAGAGCAGCCTGAAGATGCCGTGTGTTCATCAAAGTGTAGATTAACCCCGTGTGTGCCTCTCCAGGGGCGGGCAGGGTGCTCGGTGCCACCGCAGCCCCTGACCCGCTGATGTCCCTGCAGCTCGGTGCCGGAGATGCGGCGGGTGGTGTGGTGGCCCCGGCTGCGCTGCTGCTGTCCCGTGGCCGCCTGCCGCGGCTGCGCCTGTCCCCGCGTGTCCTTGCTGCGCCGCTGGAGCAGCTCCAGGCTCAGGGAGCCCTCAACCTCAGCATCACCAGCAACATGGTGGGTCACGATGCCCCTCTCGGGGTTGGGTCGGGGTCCTGGTCACTCTCGGGTGACCCAAAGGTGCTCGTCACTGTGTGTTTGTGGGTCTGGCAGATCCCAGCATGGGCTTTGCACAAACCCCAGTTCCTAACGCTGCCAGTGCCGTTCCCATAGGTGCCTGATGGCATCTCGCTGTCCACGGCCGCCCTGCTGCCCATCATCCCCCAGGTCAGCCACCTCCTTCGTGTGCATCAATCCCCAACCCCACCGCCCCTCACCACACCAACACCCCCTTGTCCTGACCCCCCAGCTCGCCAGGATCCTGCCGGGCTCTCTGCCACTGCAGCTGCGCGTGCGGGTGGCCAGCGAGCCCGTGGTGGCCATCAGGGACAGAAGAGCCACCGCCACCCTCAAAGCCACCGTCGATGTGGTCAGCCCGTCCCTGCGGTCTGCATCCCTCTTCTCCCTCGACACGGTGAGTGGGCTTCCGCGGCATGAGACCTCTGAAACAGGGTGAGCAGAGTCTGGCTGTTCTTTGGCTTAGCCGTGTAGTACTTGTATTTTTTAATTTACTACATCTTCAAAACAGCGATGCCTAGTCCTTTTAAAATGCTTGTAACCAAGCACAAGTGAAATGTTTAAGGAATAATACAAAATAAAGACATGAAGGGTGAACCCTGGGGAGGGAGATACCTGATACCATCCATCAGAAATGCAATTTCTCGGCACAGACAGGTGTTTTTTCTCAGAATGGGTTATTTACAAGTACTCCAGCTTTTCTTTTCAGTCTTAGGAGTTACACAGGGAAATAAATTCATTTCTTCCATTGTTGCAATTGCAGGACATTGTTCTGGACATGACCCCATCAGTCTCCAATGGCAAACTGCAAACCTCCCTGGGCCTTGACAGGTAGGGCAGGGCTCTGCGGTGGGTGCCGGGGGGGACACTCCTGGGGACCTGACAGGACAGCGATGGGGAGGGCAATGGGGATGTGGCAGAGGTGTAAAGGGCTGTGGAGCTTTCCTGCCTCCTCCCAGCCCCAGCCTCACACCAAGGGATGTCTGAAGGGATGACAGAGTTGTAGAAAATTTGCCCTATTTTCCAAATCTTTGTGTCTTTGTGTGGCTGAGAAATTCCAGTCCAAGAAGGGTCTGAGCAGCATCTGGAAAGCGGGAGGAAGACTGTACCCAATGCACCCCGACTCTGCCTTGTTTTTATCTTTTGTAGCGTCAGCCCCACGCGAGTGCCCGCAGGACTCAGCCCTGTCCAGGTGAGTAGGTGCTGCCTCGGACCGAGGCGCTGCAGCCAGCGATGTGATGGCCAGAGGCTTGCTGTAGAGACAGAGAAACAGATTTTCCGTTCTTCTTCAGCCTTCCCATTTCTCCTTCTCTCGGCAGAGGCCAATTGCCATCTGCCTTGTCGGTCCCCTGTGTCCCACAGCAGTGACACTTGGATGTCTATGTTCAACTTGTTGTCAGCGCACGGGGACTGCTGGGAAGGGGGAAGGAACAACCAAGAAGAAATTACCCAAAGAGCATGTCCCTGTGTGTCCCCAGCCTCCGTCCTGGAGGAGTGTCACTGGAGGAGGGTTCCAGCCCTTGTGTTTCACAGCTCCGAGTGGTGACAGAAGGGAATTGATGAGCCTGACATGACTGTTTGCATCCCAATAGCCGTTGCTCTCTTCTTCAGACACTGACACACGTTTTCTTCCCCTCAGGTCTCCTCACTTGCAGGGTGGATCAAGGAAGTCCTTGCAGCTGCATACATACCAGCCATCCAGGGTACAGCTGGGTCTGGGACTGCCCCCCTCCCACACTCAGCCGGGTTTGGGGTCTCCCCCTCTCACTGGCTGCATTCGGGGTTCCCCCATGATGAAACACTTTCACTCGGTTTTGCAGGTGCCTCGCAAGTGTCAATCCCTCTGCCCAACATTCTCAACACCAACCTGAGCAATGTCCCGGTTGACATCGCTGAGGTAAGGATGGCATCTCCCATGGGTGCTCCCACTTCCCAGACAGGCTCCTTCATCTGTCTGGGCTCCCAGGAAACCTCACCTGGGAAAAACCGGCAAAGGTTCGAATGAGAAAACTGAATATTTTTTGTGCTGCTTCCCCCAGGCAGATGATTCTCTCGACCAGGCCGCTCTGCAGGGCTCCTGCTCGGGGGACCCCTTGGCTCTGCTTGCCAGCTGAGGTGTCACCAGCCCCACAGCCCCGCTCCCCCCACCAGCCCCATCTTCAGTTTCTCTTGTGCAACATCCTGTGCTGTCACTGTGTCCTCAGGGGGACAAGCGACTGGCTGGTTGGCCGCTCCTGGCATTGGGGCAGGGAAAACTGCTCGGCTGGGGGTGTGGGGGGTCTGTGGCCACTTTTAACACCTGTAGTCAGGAAGCAGAGCTCTTCTTTAGGCATAAAGGTTATTCTTGTATTGCTCTTTCAATAAAATCTTCCTCTGGCTCAGTATTTCTCTCTGAATATTTATTTGATGGGGGTTTCTGGCTCCACCGTGCCCCTGTGCCATACGGCAGCTGTACCTATGGCAAACCAGCCGGTACCTCGCAGAAAGTGTTTCTGCAGCTCAGAGGCTGAGGCACAAGGTGAGAAACAGCGGATCCCCAGGAGCTGGGGTTTGGGGCCTGGGCTGGAGCAGCGCAGGGGCTGTTGGTGCCGGGCTGAGGGGGCACTGGGGGCTGTTGGTGCTGAGGGGTCACTGGGGGTTGTTGGTGCTGGGTTGAGGGGGCACCGGGGGCTGTTTGTGCTGCCGGGGCCGCTTGCCATGGGGAGCGTGTGGGTTCAGCAAAGCCCTTGCTGACATTCCCCGCTCATTTGGAGCCCGCTGGAGCAGCAGCTCTTGCCGGGGGCTCTTTTGCTGCAGGTCCCACCCGGAGCCCGGCGGTGTCTGTTGTGCAAGGCTCTGCAGGAGCCAGGCACGGATAAACCGAGGTTACACCTCCCCATTATCCCCTCATTGTGCAAGATGCACGGGTTGCTTTCAGCTGTGGCCTTAGCAGCAGGTTTTGTCTCACAAAGGCATTAAGTGCTGAGGACAGCATGACAAAGGGGCCCCTTTGTCTGGAGCTGGCGTGGGTCGGGTGTCCCAGCGCACAGGGGCTTTTCTGTGGAAACACCGGGAAAGCGGCTGGTGGCCGCGGGGATGGGCGGGATGAGCCTCGGGAGCTGCTGCTCAGGGCGAGCACTAAAGGAGATAAAAACCTCCCGGTGCTTTTCTGAAGCCTCCCCAGGCGCTCACTGGAAGCTCGAACAATTACCTCGGTAGGGCAGGTTGTGTGTGACAGCCCGAGTGCAGGGGTTAACAGCAGTTTGAGTGGAAACGGCTCGTTTTCCAGCGCGGCTCCCTCAGGCTCATTGCAGCTCCAGTCTCAGGCTCCTCCTTTGAATCAGCTCTTGGGTGCTGATAACCCTGATAACTGGGATCCAATAACCTGTTGCTCAATGCTTTTCCCTGTTTTACAAATCTTTGTTTATTTTGGAATACATTAAAACCACAAATGCTGCTTTCTACACCCAACCCGCTAGCCCAGCTTTTACAATTTAGGCATCTTTCCCCTTTTTCCTCATCAGCTTTGCTATATAAGGACCCGCTGTTCTGCACGTGGAAGCAGAGGTGCCTGGGGAGAGCTGCAGGTCTCCCCTGGACCGAGAGCCGAGCACTGCAGACCAGAGCCAGGCTTTGAAATTCGGGACAAGATCAGGTAAATACGCTCAGAATAGTGGTGTGGGGTGTTGTGAGCTTGAGGGCACAGAGTCACCATTTCGCATACAGGACTACAATACACTCTGGTGAGCAAGAAAAAACTTAGGAAAAATACCAGTAATGGTAGAAATGCTGGAATTCTGAAAAAATCAGAAAAGGTTGCTATAGTGAAATGAAAATCCTTCCCTGAAGAAAAAAACATTAATTTGATACAAAAGTTATGGGTTTCATGTGTTGCAATGTCCTCTTAAAGTAGTTGTTATTATTTTTATTGTTATAAGGGTAAAACACAGCATTTTAAAAAGAAGGGCTTTTTTTCCAAACATGAGGTGCCTGTCTAATTGCAGCATTAATTTGCATACCCATATTAGTGAGGGGAGCTCAGTGCAGTCTATAGGTTATGAGTAACAATTCCATACTGTAAACTTACAGTTATGTCACCATGACCAGGGATGGAAGGAGCAGGTTGTCCAGGCTGCCCATCAATAGGAATAAGCAAACAGATGCTGGGGTTGTGCAGAACCTGGCCTGGAAAGGTCCCTGGAGATGTGGACACCCCCTCCTCCCCCTCTGTGTGTGTCTCCAGCTGTTGGATGAATGTGGCTTTAACTCAGGAACAGTTTTGGTTCTCCTAAAGCTCATATAAATTTTCTGTTTGCTAAAAAATTTTCACCCAGCCCAAAATATCCAACTCTCCAGGTGCTGCCAAGCAGAAGCCACCATGTCACCAGCCCTGGGCATCGCCCTCCTGTGTGTCCTGCTGACCCCGGCACTGAGCCAGCGCACAGATGCTGTCCTCAGGCTCAGCAAAGGTGTTTTAAGCGATGGTGAGTCCCTCTGTCCCCTTCAGCAGGACCTTGGGGACAGGAACCTTCAGGGTCCCTGGTGGTTGACACCAGCACAGCCCAATCCACCGGGGAAGAGAGGGGAATCGCACATGGAGGTGAAGAGCATGAGGCTGCACGTGACCCCCCCCTCAAACTGGAGTAATTTCTTTATGTAATTAAAATTCTAACTGACCAGGCTTCTAAAAGGAGGGAGACATTGCTCATGTGGGACATTGCTCATCCCAGCAGCCTGCACCGCTCCGGAGCTGTGCTCCACAAAGCACATTGATTATCCCAAATTCAGGAGTGACCAGTGCCCAACCCTGCGATGTCCCACGCTGTCTTACTGGTGCAGCCGCAGACGAATTCCCCCAAGCTGCTTTACATGGTGCCTCCTGTCCTGGCTCCCAAAACCCTTTTTCTGTCACATCACACATGGCACAAACTGTCAGCGGGTAGCTGGGGACTGGGATGGGCGGTGATGGTGATGGAGCACCAGCCCCTGGGCAGCCTGTGCTGGAGGAGCACAGAGAGCGGTGGTGCGGGCAGGGGCTGGCAGCTGCCTGCAGGTCCCTGCAGCAGTGGCCGGGGGCCTCTGACGGCAGTGATGTTTCCAGCTCTTGCAGGCTCGCTCCGGCACCGTGATGTCCTCCAAGGTGCCCTGGGAGAGGTGCCGCTGGGAAGGGGCCGTCCCGGTGCAGATGGAAGTGCAGACCTGCGGGGTGGCCTCGAAGGAGGTCTCCGTGGTGGTGGTGGTGGTGGTGGTGGTGGTGGTGGTGGTGGTGGTGGTGATGGTGGCCTGCTGGGTGGGATCACTGGCGGTTTGCTGGGTGGCGGGGGGCTGCTGGGGGGGCTGCTAGGGGGTGTGCTTGGTGGAGGGGGTGACACTGGCGGTGGGCTTCTAGGGGGGCTGCTTGGTGGAGGGGGCGATGCCAGTGGTGGTGGGGGGCTGCTGGGGGGGCTACTGGGGAGTGTGCTGGGTGGAGGAGGTGAAGCTGGTGGTGGGGGGCTTCTGGGGGGGCTGCTGGGTGGTCTGCTGGGTGGAGGGCATGATGCTGGCAATAACTTGCCAGGTGGAGGGGATGGTAGAGGTGCTTATGTGGGGGGCCCCAGAACACCCACCAGAGGCAGGCTGGCAGCTGGTGGCGAGGTCCCCAGGGATGGCATCCCCAGGGATGGCGTCCCTGCAGGGGTGGCTGGAGGAGCACTGGGACAGGGAGGTCTGCTTGGTGACAGAGGTCTCCTCGGCACGGCAGGGATCCTTGGTGGCACCGGTGGCCTCCTTGGCAATGGAGCACTCCCAGGCAACGGAGGGCTGCTGGGAGGCGGTAGCGTGCTCGGCGTCCTCGGGGAGGGCGGTTTGCTCAGCACCGTCCAGGGGCTCACCGGGTAAGGACAGCACCGGAGGGTCCTTGCCAGAGGGGCAACCCCTGTGCTCTTTTGGGTAGTGATGGTGCTTCTGTAGATGCTCAGATCTGTTTGGGGCTGATGCTCTGGGACAAACACTGCATGGAGGTCTCAGGTTTGCATAGCCGGCTGCAAAGGAGCCTCTGGAGCTGCGGGCGGAGGGTTGAAGGGAACAGCAGCCAGAAGGCGCTTGCCCATAGAAGGTGCCCCAAACTGTCACTTGGCCACGCGGAGCCGGTGCCACAGCTGCCAAACCAGCGCTCACATGTTTGCAGCTGCCACATTTTAACTCATTTGAATCCCAGCACCGAGCACAAGCAATAATATGGCAACCAGGACAAAGCTTCTGATAAACTGGAAAATAACTGAGAAAATTTGGTGTCTTTTGCCTTTTCTGGTCTAAATGGCCTCTGAGTCCCCCACCCCTGAGCAGTGGCTTTGTGCGAGCGGTAGAGCCCAAGGCGGGTGCTCAGACCACGGCACTGGTGTCCCCTCGCTGTCCCTGCAGGCTGAAGATCGTGGAGCTGACGCTCCCCAGGGTGTCCCTGCAGCTCCTGCCTGGTGTCGGTGTCCACGTCAACCTCTACACCCGGGCGGCCCTCAACGCCAAGTGGTAGGTTGGGCCTCAGGGGTGTCCCCAGGGCACAGCCGGCTCCTGGCAGCCGGGAAGTTGCTGCTGCTCTGACGGTCGCCGCTTCCCCCTGCGCAGCCTCCTGGGTTTGCTCGACATCGCCGTGGAAGTGAACATCACGTCAAGGGTCAGGCTGACCATGGATGGCACGGGGTCCCCCAGACTGGTGACAGAAAGATGCAATACCCTCCTCGGTGGCATTAAAATCAGACTCCTGAGAGGGTGAGTGACAGAGGTGTCCTTGGCCAGTGTGAGCAGAGTGGTGAACACACAAGGGCATTTCCCCATCACATCCTAATCCCATGGGTGACTGTGACAGCAGCAGCCACCGTCCCTGCAGGTGACAGTTGCTCACTGGACATGTGACGGAGGTGGCACAAGGGCTGCTGGAGGTGGTGGTCCCTGTGTGCCCCTCACGCAGCCACAGCAAATGGATGTGTTGTCCCAGAGGGTTGCACGATCCCACAGCAGGCCCGCAGGGACATTTCTGTCCTGTGTGCCGCATCCACGGGTCATTTTAACTGACATTGCACAGGGTCTTCTAAGGTACAGGCACTTGGTATGTAAATCATACAAACCACTTGGGCTGGGGCTGTTTCTGCTCATTTAAGGAGACTATACACCAGCAGATAAAAGGCAGCAATAAATTTCCCACTGGCTATTTTGGGATGCAAATTACACTTATCTCATGCAAAATCCAAGCATACATGATGCACTTTGCTGCCGCAATTGCCTTGCTCCGGGAGGTCTGCGCTCCACGCTATTCACAGGGAATTGTTTAACAAGCCCCATTTACTTTGCAGCAGGTGTTTTTTCATGGTGCTCCTTTATTTTTCCACAGCCTGCTCCCAATTGTAGATAATTTATTGGCAAGTGTCCTGAACAGGCTTCTTCCTAATCTGGTAAGTCAGAAAAATTCTCCACTTTGGAAAGGAGCAATAACTCCAAAAACTTGCGGTGCAGCTCCCACAGCATTGCTGCTGTCCCCACGCGGGACTGTGGCTACTGTCCTAGCGCTGCTGTGTCCAGCCCTGCCCAGCGGTTTGGGGTTGGGGGGTGATGTGCCACATCTCCATGTGCGTGGAGAAGCTGCTCCTCCTGTGCAAACGCAGGGTCAGCGAGCCCGGCACAGGCTGCCCCAGTGCTGGGAGCTTCTAATGATGCCCTGGGCTGTGTCACGGGCTGATTGATCTCTGGTCCCTCCTGAAAGCCCCAGGGACTCTCCAGCCGCCCTACACAGGCTCCTGAGACCAGGTCCTACCCTTGTTATGGGCAAAGTGCCCAGAACCAGACCCAGAGATGGTGCAGACCCCGCAGCACCGTGGTGTGACTAGTGGGGACGGGACTGCCATCCTATGCCCTGGTGCTCTGGTCCCCAGGGAGAATGAGGCAGAGAGGAGCTGGGCTGCGTGTCCCTGTCCAGCTCCAGACACGGCTTACTCACTGTCCCCCCCTGACTCTTGCAGCTCTGCCCAGTGGTCGATGTCGCCCTGGGACTCGTCAATGACCAGCTGGGGCTTGTGAACTGTAAGTGCTTGATGGGTCCCACACTTCCCCCATGTCACTTCTGCTCTGGCCACGTGAGGACTCTGGCACTGTCCCCCCTGCTGCACCACAGGCAGGCAGAGCGACCTCCCCACATCCCCCCGCAGACCCCAGTCCTGCCCTGCGCTGCGGGGGGACCCTGACAGCTCCCTGCCCAGAGCCCATCACCCGGGCAGCAGCAGCCCAGAGCCCCAGCACACCCGAGGATGCTGTCCCCCCCGCAAATCTCCCTCCCCTCTCCCTGGCTCTAAACACAGACCCCTGGGTGCATCAAGTGGCAGCAATGGGGGCTGTGAGCCATCCCCTCCTCGGGCCAAGGGACTGCTCTGAGTCCCCCTGCAAGGCAGGGCAGGGGACATTGCCCTGAGCCCTGGGGGAACTGCTGAGCTGCTTTCTCTCCCCAGCACTGGTGCCGTTGGGATTGCTGGGCAGTGTCCAGTACACCGTGTCCAGCCTTCCCCTGGTGACCGGCCAGTTCCTCGAGGTGGACTTGAACGTGAGTCCGGCAGCTTCTCCTTCTGTCTACATAAAGGGTTGGGGTGTTTCACTGGGGTTTGGGGACTCTCCCTGGGGCACGTACACCCGAGCAGCACTCTCCACTCTCCGAGGTCACTGTGAAAAGCTGGGGAGGTGCTGGCTTGGTGCCTGGCTCTTGCTGCTGTCACCGTCACGGGAGAGCGCAGTGGGGTTTATGTTTCATGAACTTTTGGAGAAGGAAGTGTCACGGGGCCTGACTTGGCGTGGCCGTGTGTGCAGCGATTTCACACTGAGGGAACACGAAGTTAACTGTAAAGGCAAATATTGCAAACATTTTGGCTTGTGTTTGCTTCCTCTGTACCTGCAGACTGTCGTCGGGCGAGTGGCAGGAGGACTGGTGGACTATCCGCTGGGAAAACCAGAGACTGTCCCTGCACCCGCCCGGGCCCCCATGCCACCCCTGCCCCCCATGGCGGCCACCAGCTCCTCCCAACTGTGCCTGTCCGTGAGCTTCCTGGGCACCGTGCTGGCCGGACTGCAGAGGGACCGGGCCCTGGACCTGGACGTCTCCACCAGCATGGTGAGCGGGAGTGCAGCCTCGCCAGGGCTGGGAGTGCTGGGGATTGTCAGACGTGCAAACTGGTCCCACTGGCAATGCCTCAGCTCCTCTGTGCCATTTGTTATGGTCGCTGCTGTCTTAGGTGAAAAATGAGCATGAGACCACGTGGGGAAAGCCCCAGGCCTGTTGCTGGTGAAAGCAGATATCTGCTGAACGCGGTCACACAGACATGCAGAATTTCTCTCCTCTCTGTCACAGTTCCCTGAGCTCCCGCCGCTGACGACATCCACCCTGGGAGCCCTGGTCCCCACGGTGAGTCCCGGTTCCCCCGGCACCAACACTGACCCCACCAGAGAAGCTGCATCCCGGGCAGGGATGTCCCCCTGTCCCTTCCTTCTCAGAGGCACCATCCCATGAACTTGAACGAGCTCTGACTTGGGTCCAAAACTGCAAACCACTGCAGGCCAGAGCCTGGTTTGTCACCCTGTCCCCTGCAGCTCCCTGGGGTCACAGAGATGCCGGGCAGCATTCCCGTCTGCCCAGGCACCCCGTGCTCCTCCAGCGGGACGAGCTGCTCCAGCAGGCCTGGCTTTGTTTCACCACATGCGTGGGGATGAGCAGCGCAGGCCGGCCCTGCCCGGGGCATAGCTCTGTGCTCTGCCACAGCAGCAGCTGCGCCGTGGCTCCTGCTCACAGCACCGGCCGTGCTCCCACCAGCAGAAACTTCCCATCTTTGGCTGTTGACAGGTTTTCAGGGCATACCCTGAGCCACATGAACTGCTGCTGAAAATTGCCGTCCCTGAAGAACCGGTGGTGAGCTTAAGGAAAAATAAAGGTGTGATCCAGCTCAGGGCCACAGCAGAGGTGATGGTGATCCACCCAAGTGATGTCCAGGAATCTCTCTGCCTTCTGAACATCGTATGTATGAAGGACCAACCCATGCAGAACCCCCTCCCGCAGTTTTCCCTCCCTGCACGGTGGACACAGGGGTGCTGGCAGAGGTGACCTGCACCTGGTGTGACACAGGGGCTGCAGGGCTGGCCCTGGGCAGGGGCCGAGGAGCCGCTGCCCTGAGCTCTCTGTTTGACCACAGGACACCTCCCTGCTCGCCCAGTTTTCAGTCATGGACAACAAACTGAAGATCAGTGTCAGCCTGGAGAGGTAGGACACTGGGCTTCATCTGGGGGGTGGCAATGGAAATGGGGCCTCCTGGGCTTGGTGACAATGAAAGCACGGACAGGGCTGGGTGGGCAGCGGAACTGCTGGGATTGACACCCCCCTCTGCTTCCTCCTGCAGGGCTGAGCTTTCCCTGGTTTCCTCCTCCATCGGTGGCTTTGATGTAAGAACACGAGTAGCCTCAGCAACATGCAAAATCTATTGCAGAAAGCCAAGTGCTGATAGATGTTAGCTTGGAGAAAAAAGGGCCAATTACAGTGTAACAGTTGTGCCATATTTTAAATAGCACCTTTCTCTCACCTCCAGAGATGGATTTTTTTTTCATGGATGATTCATGAGCAATTTTCAGTAAAAATCCTGAGAGGGAGAGAATTTGTATCCTCAGTGAACTGCAGGATCCCGCACATGCCCCTGCTGTCCAATGGTCAGGAGAACCCTGGGCTCTGCCACGGCAGGACACCTGCAGAGAGAGCACATTGGGTTGCAGAGGTGGTTACTGAGGCAGCTGTAACACCGGCGGGAAGGGGCCTGAGCAATGCCCATATTTTGGGTCTAAAATTCACCATAGAAATCTTAAAGTCCAATTTCTGTGAAACTGGGAGTTTGCACTGGATGGGTGTGGAGCTGGAGCACCAAGGTCCGGGTCGGGTTCAGCTGGTGTGAGCAGAGTGTCCCCACATGCCCAGGCCAGGCTGAGGCTGGGGACCACGGGACAGGGACCAGCGCTGGCTCTAAGTGACTCTCTCCTTGTTGCAGGTCTCGCTCCTGGAGATGCTTGTTGGCCAGATTTTTGATTTTGCCTTCCTGCCTACAATGAACAGTAAGGAAACTCGAATGACTTGTCCATGCAGTTGTACTAGACTGTGCATGATACCAGGGGTTTGTGCAGGTCATACCTGACCTCGCCCTGTAGAACAGGAACCAGCAGGACCGACCTGCGCTGACCTGGGGGGCTCATTTCAGGTGGCAGCATTTGCAGGGAGATGAACCCCCACATCACAGCACAGGGCCCTGGAGCCCCTCCATGGGGCTGCCCCTGCCCACTGCTTTTGCTCACAAATTACAATGTCTTTTGCCAAAGCGCTCAGTCCCACGACCCAGAGCCTTCCCAGAGAGCCTGGTGCTCATGGATGGGGGTTTTGCACAGGGGGAGGATGGAGTTAGGGGCTGAGCCCCGGCAGAGCTTCAGCTGTGACCCCCCTTCCATGGTGCTGAGCTGGGCTTGTGACCCACAGGAGTGCTGGGGGTGGGAGTTCCACTCCCCAGGCTGCTGAACATCGACTTCACCAACGCAGACATTGATGTCATCGAGGTAAGTGCTGGGGTTTGCCCCAAGATTCCTCCCGGCACCACAGCTCCACGTGCCTGTGGCTTGCGCGGAGGATGCTCAGAGGGAAGGTGACCCCTTTGCTTCACCAGGATCTCATCATCCTGTCATTGTGAGCTGGGGGCATCAGGCTGGGAAGAGAGCCCCGGTTTTCCATGTCCGACCCCAGAGAGACAGGAGCCCAGCCTGCCTGGAGAGTCCCCACCGTGTTTCTCCTCGTACCTAAGAGAGCAAAATAGAAGCTTGGTCTTTTCCGCGTGAATGTTGTGTCACACCTACATGGCTTGGAACAGAAGGAACACGGATGGCTTTTGCCTCTGAACATGGTGTTTTGGACTCTTTTGTGGATGCTCGGAAGGATGTGGGTGTATTGGGTGTTCTCACGCTCGGGTTCAATAAAGTCTAGCCCTCTCTGCAGCCACAGCGGGTGCTCTAGCCTGTGGGGGTGGTCGGTCCAGTGACCTCTAGGGCTCAGGACAGGCCCCTGTGCTGAGGGTGACCCCCAGGGCTCAGGACAGGCCCCTGTGCTGAGGGTGATCCACAGGGCTCAGGACAAACCCTGCTGTACTGGGCTTTGTCCCAGGAGCGCTTGGGGACACAGCGGTAATTCCCATTCATGCCCATGAACTCTGCAAGAACTGCACAGTTCATTTGTCACAGGCTCTGTCCTGCGGTTCAGCTGCCTGTTGAAGCAACGAATCTGTTGCTGATTGAAGGGTCTAAAGCACCTGTTGCCCCTGGGGTAGAATGGACCAGCGGGGACAACTGTGATATCGCTGCCTTGGGGACAGTGTCCTGCCCCTGGCCAGCCCAGGTCCACCCTGAAAACCACCTGGAACCTCAGACTCGGGCTTTCTGTCATCTTTCATGTTCCTTTTCTCTTCCCTCTGTATTTATTTCCCCATTTTCTTTTACTTCTTGTCTCCCAAGCCTCCTTTAAACTGCCAAGATCTTTCCTGGAGGCACAAGCCATCTCCTGCATGCCTCGGGGTGACAGGCGGTTTTCATGGCACAGCTGGCTTGCCGTAAATCCACACACTCTTTAGTTTGTGATAACTTTTTTCTTTTCTAAATCAGCCTTGTGCTGTTTCTGTATGTAATTAAGTCACCGGGAGGTAATTGCTCACCTCACACTGTCCTCAGACCCTCATGGTCCCCTGAATGTGATGGAGCATCCCCTGGAGCGGAGCTGCCCTGAACTGTTCGGGAACCCTCTGCTCAACCAGAGACCCAGGAGCATCCCCAGCCCTCCATGGGCTCACTGGGTGCTACTGGGCTCACTGGGTGCTGCTGGCCACAGTCCAGTGTGGCTGCATGTGGCATCCGGGGTCAGGTTGGTCACACCTGACGAGCAGTGAAGAGGAGCCGTCCCTGCTCCATCCTCCCTGGCCTTTCCTGGTTCCTGCTGCTGGGTATATAAGAGCTGCTCCCGCAGCGCCCAGGGACACCGTGGGCAGCTGCACCGGCACATCAAAGGGCTCCAGGTAAGTGGCATTAAGGGACCGTGGCCACAGAGCCAGTGTTCCCACTAGATCACCTACAGCAAAGTAACTTGGCTTTGAAAACAAGAATTTTAATGATGTTTTCCTTTGATTTCTGTAGTAGCATTTAATCATTTATGCAAATTAATTTTTAAAGCTGGCAGTGCTCTTGCTTGTCAAATTCCACCTTTATTTTTGTTGTTGTTAAGTTTGCTGTAACAAATAAGCTAGCAGAAATGACTAGGATTTTGTTCATTATCTTGGTCACCAGAATTCAGAACAATTTTCAGCTTATCAGATCTCATCTCAGCTGGTATAAAATGAGGGTTTATCTGCAAAGCCATACCTGCATTTTGCATGTATGAGATGTTCAGCTCACTTAAATGCGTGTGACCAAGGAGGTACCAACCTGATAGATATTGTTAATAACTGCAGAGGCAGTTTGTCACGTATTCTCTCCAAGAGCTCTTGTAAAAGACCTGACGACCATTTCAGCTTCCCTTTACAATGCTGTGCACGTCTGGCAGAGACCCTCCAACAAATCCCCCTGATTTTATTTGACACCATTTTCAATGGGAGCTGCTCAAGCCTCTCTCTTTCTCTCCCGTTCAATAATCACAGCTACAGGAGCTGTGCATCATTACATGCTGATCAAAGGGAAAATGTAAAAGACAGGCTACTGAATTAAAGTCTAATTTAATTGTGCCAAGAACTGTCATAGAGGGATTTTTTTAAAGTATCTGGAGCAGATAAAGAAGTTGTTCTGTCTGACCTAAATAATGTTGTTTCTCCGTGCGGAACCTCTGCAATCCGCAGCCTGTACATTGTTTTTCTAGAAGGGCCGGTCCGGGTGGCTGGACCGCGGGCTCTGCCAGTGGTTGCTCCTCACACCAAGGCCACGGCAGTGGTTCTGCAACTGTGTCTTTGGTGTCTCTGCAAACACTGGTCTGTGCGCAAACACTTCACAGCACTGGTTGCAACCCCAGGCTGTCCAGCTCCTTTGGGAATGCGAGGTCCTTGAGGGCGCTTTCTTTTGACTAGAGGCAGATTAAATACGGGGAAAATGGGCTCTTTTCACAGCCTGAATGGAGCAAGATGAGAAAAACAAACAACCTGCCCACAGAAAAGTGAGTCTGATGTTGGCTGCACTTTGAACTTTAATAACGCAAGATGTTCTTCATAACGAGGAGAAGGACATTCTTTGACAGGCACCATTCTTTATCTGGCTGTGCCCCTTGGAGTGTTCTTCTTTCAGGGCCATTTTGGCGCGGTCAGAAGCCATCTGTCTCTCTTGGCACAAGGTCCTCCTGCCTCATCTCCATCCTTCTTGCTCTCTACAAAGTGGCATTTTCTCCCTCTGAGCCTCCCTGCGCAGTCAGGCTTCCAGCTCTGCAGTGGGTGGCCCAGCAGGGTACAGGGACACCAATGACTCTGGAGGAGCCATCACTGTGTTCCAGCTGCTCCCTGATAACCAGCAGCAGTTTGACCTCTCTGGATGGTCAGAGGGTGCTGTGGGGCAGGGCTGGGCTCTTGGGGCTGGGAGGGTTCCTGGGGACTGTATGACCTGTCCCACCACCCCGCAGTGGCACACGTGAAGGACAAAGAGCAGGGCCGGTGCCCAGGCTGCCAATTCTCCTGTGCCGTGGCTGGTGCTGGGGCTGATGTGTGTCTCTCCACAGGTGCCGGGTCAGGAGATGTTGCCCTTGTGGTGTCTCGTCCTTCTCGGTGGCCTCCTGCCCCCCTGCCAGGGCCTCCTCAACCTGGGCAATGTCCTTGGGCTGAGCCCTGCACAACCCAATGATGGTGAGCTGGGGGGTTTTCTGCATGTCCCTGGGGAGGGTGGTGGTACAAGGTGCCACACACTGACCCCAATCTCGGCATGTCCTCTGCTGTGCTGGGCTCACGGAGTGTCCTTCTGCTCATCAAGGACCTGACAGGCTCGGCTCCATGGGGAACCAGCTTTGGTCAAGCTAATGTATCTGAACCAACTTCTCTTATCAATGAAATCTTTCCAACAGTGCAAGTCTGATTAGTAACCGGGACTTTCTTGGTGCAGGTCTGCTTGGTACTGGTCTTCTCAGCAGCGAAGGTCTCATCAGCAACAAAGGCGGAACGCTTGGCACAGGCCTTCTTGGTGAAGGTGGTCTGCTTGGCACTGGCCTCCTGGGCAAGGGCAGTCCAAGTGAAGAAGAAAGTGTAGGTCCCCTTGGTGCAGGAGAGCAATCCAGCAGATCTGGGATCCTTGGCACAGGCCTCCTAGGTGAGGAAGCTCTACTTGTCATGGGTGTGCTTGGGAGACGAGGGCTTCTGGGTGGTGAAAGCCAGAACAGTAACAGAGGTCTGACTGTTGCAGGAGGACAACCTGGCAGCAGTGGTCTGCTCGGCACAGGCATCCTTGGTGGGGAAGGCCTTGGCAATGGTCTTCTTGGCAATGGCCTCCTCAGCAACAAAAGCCTTCTTGGAGAGAAAGGTCTGCTTGGCACAGGCATCCTCGGTGGGGAAGGCCTTGGCAATGGCCTCCTCGGCAATGGCCTCCTTGGCAATACAAGCCTTCTTGGAGAGAAAGGTCTGCTTGGCACAGGGCTGCTTGGAAAAGGAGGTCTCCTAGGCAATGGAAGTCTGCTTGGTCTCAATGGTCTCCTGGGTGGAAAAGGACTCCTAGGTGGAGAACTGCTGGGTGGAGGAGGACTGCTGAGTAATGGGGTCTCTCACAAGTCAACACACTTGGTCTGGTAAGTCAGAGCAGAAGCTTGGTGGTGGTGATGCTCACTGCAGGGTAACAAATAATGTCCAGAGGATGGGGTCCCCCGAAGGGGAGCTCCACAGGACCAGATCCTTCCTGTTACACAAACCACCAACCCTGGGCTTGCAGCTCATGTGAGAAGCTGCAACGGGTGAAATTCCAACCAGAGGCAGGAAAAGTCCTCCCCGTGATAGTGATGTGACACTGCAACGGGCACCCCGAGAGGTGGGGGAAGGTTGAGGTTGACACTTAGTGGGACATGGCCCTGAGCAACCTGGCCCTGCTCTGGGGTTGGGTCTTCTAGGAGCAGGATTGGCCCTTCCCCACCTTCACTTTTAGCTGAGAATATTCACACAGGTGACAGGTCAGACAGTGAACAGGGAGTGATGGGGCTGTAGGGTCTGCTCCTGCTGATCCTGCCATCTCAAAGAGGCTTTGCTTCCGTGTCCACCCCCAGGTTGAAGGCACTGAACCTCGAGAATGTCAAAGTGTCATGGCAGGTCCTCCGTGGGCGTGAGCTCATTCTGAAGCTGTACTCGAAGCTGGTGCTGCGCTTGCCAGGGTGAGCAGGGCTTCTGGGAGCAAGGCCGCGGGGGCCTGCGGCTGCTGGGGTGGATGGGACATTCCTGGTGCTGGAGAAATGTCCCCAAACACTGGGCAAGGGGCTGGAGGGGGAAGCTCTGCGCGGAGTTGCTGCTGCTCCCTGAGGACATTCCCAGCTGTCCCCACACCAAAGGCACAGCCATGGTCTGCGGTCCTGGCAGAGGCAGAGGTGGCGGAGGCAAAGAGCCAAGAAGGCTCCACGCTCCTTCATGTCGCCTTGTCCTTCCTTGTCCTTCCTTGTCCTTCCTCCCCTGAAGCCAGAACTGTCCTGGGAACCCCTCGGGGCCTGTTGGCACACTGTCCTTGGGTGACGATCTGCCAACAGGACCAGGGGCCTGGTGGAAGTTCTGGGACTAAAACCTTGTCCCAGCCGAGCCCAAGCTGGCAGCTCAGCCACAGACTCTGCTCGTCTCTCCTGCTTTGGTCTCCTCCATAACCCCCTGAGCCACAAGAGTTACCTCATCATTTTTCAGGATTTTTCACTTTCTGAGCGGATCCTCAGTAGAAACGAACGTCACGTCCCACATTGCCCTGACCCAGGACACCCCCGGGGACCTCAAGTTCGTGGTTAAGGATTGCAGCAACCTGCTGGGCGGCTTCAGGGTCAACCTGCGCCCGAGGTGAGTGCGGGAGCGCTGACCATCACTGGGCTGGTGTCGCACACCGGGGTCCCGTGTCTGGCCTAGACACCACCCAGCGCTTCACGAGGAAGGTTAATTTAGCAAAACCGCCACGGCAGCGTGTGGAGTAAGTGGCAGCTCCATCACCGTGGGGTTTTCTCATAGACCAGCCAAGTTTTTGGAGAATGCTGCAAGGGGTGGGATGTTGGTGTGTGCAAGGGAAATAGTGAAAGCCCTGGGCAGGACCAGCCCTTTGCAAGATTGCAGTGGGGCCAAATTTCCACCTCAGGTCTGGGCACAGATTTACACACCAACAATCAGATTTTGAGAGGTAGAAAACAAAGTCCTGAGCGTCTGCAATTCCCGCTGAAGCCTGGGAGAGCTGTGGGCCTGTGGAACCATCACAGCAGAGCCCAGCGGCAGCGGGTGCTCCTGCCCACACTGGGGTGGCACAGGAGCTCGGCTGGGTTGGGTTGGACACTTTCCCTGGTAACTCTCGCTTGTTTCCCTTCCCAGTCTCCTCACCAACCTTGTGAGCCGGTTGCTGAACTCATCTCTGCAGACCCTCGTGCCTGCGCTGGTGAGTGCCTGGAACCCCTTTGCTGTAAGACGCTGCGCTTGAACTGAAATTACTGCTCTTGCCATAACTGTGTAGCAGATTTACATATACGTACAAATATATATATATATCTGTGCGTGCACAGACACACACCCACATCCCATAAGTGAATTCTGCAGACTTCCATGGTCTTTCTTACAGTCAGGATTTATTTGTTAGAAGTAATTCCAATTCCATCAGGCAATGTTATGGGATAATTTGTAATCAATTGCTTTCTGAAGCGCCTCCTGGTACCACGCTGGTGCAGTAAGCAGGAGTGACAGCCTCACTTAGAGAAAAGGTGCTCGTTAGAAAATCCCTTATTCTGCTAAATAGAATCTGTGCCATTTTGAGAAGAGGGCTGAACAATTTATATCGCTCTTTTTCCACGGAGGAAACTATGCTGTAGGAGCTGATTATTCCATCTTCATTTAAAGTCTGTGAAACCCAAATGCTGTTAGGAAACACACTGCTACACCCACAATATTCTCAACGAGGTTGTGCCTCTTGTTACCGTTGCAGCTTTGCCCATTAGTGAATATTTGGGTCAGCATCGTCAATATTAAGCTACAGTTCCTCAACCGTAAGTTGTTAACTTTGCTCTGTTGATTTTGAGAGTGACATGGGGGTTTTGCGTGTCCCCGGTGGAGCAGGAGCAGCCCTGCTCCATCAGCAAAGCTGCGGTGGTGGCACTGTCCGGCTCAGCCCCTGCTGCTGGCAGCACCAAAGAACCAGGATCCTCCTGTTCCCAGGGCTGGTTTGTAACAGGGGCCACCTCGAGCTGCTGCCAGAGGGGGCTCTGCCGGGACCCCCGTTCACAGCCCTGCAGAGCGCTGGGTTTTCCCTCCCCAGTTCCGTTTGCTTTGAGCCCCGCGCAGACACAACTGCTGCTTCCTTGCAAGCCGTGTTTTCCCCATTTACCCCAAATACCTCCCAAGTGGCGGGACATATGCCTGGCAGCTCCAGGACAGCGGCTGTCGCAGGAACCTCTGAATCCCATGGGGAAGATGAGGATTTTCCCTCCTCTGGTGTCAGGGATGTCCCTGGACAGGGACTTTACTGTCCCAGCCCCTGGCAGATGCTCCAGGTGCAGGTGCCGGTGCAGCTCTGGGCAGCCAGAGCACCCCGGCTGCTCCTGGACAGACAGACAGACAGGCAGCTCCTCTCTCTCCCGCAGGTCTCATTCCCTTCGGGCTCCTGGGGAAGATTCACTCGGCTCTCTCCAGTTTGCCGCTGACATCTGGGCAGTACGTGGAGCTGGATTTGCAGGTCCGGCCATGTCCTAACCGTGTGCCCCCACGTTGCTCCCCTCACAGCCCCACAGTTACACATTTTAAGGCCTCTTTTGGTTTTTGCAGCGTTCCCCGTTCCCAGGCGCCTTCATCGACTGGCTTCTACAGAGTAAGTCCGGCCGCGATGCGCGATGGGGATCCACTGGTGTCTGTGACCAGCGGGACAGCAGGGCTGCCTGGGGGGACAACCCTGGCACGGAGAGCGGGTCCTTGTGATCCCAGGGTGCAGCCGAAGCCCTGGGGTGCTGATGCATCTCAGGGCAGTTGTCACCAGGTGCTCACACCCACACGGTGCAGTGGTGCTGGGGCACAGTCCGTGTCCCCGGTCCCTAGACATGTCCCCGGCTGCTCTGTGCTCGGTGGCTGTGGGCATGCAGCAGTGAGACAAAGTCTGTGGCTTGTACTTGTGCCCCGCACTGCCCTGGAAAAGTTGCTTCACCTCTCATAAACGGATTTAATAATATTTACTTAGTAGGAGTGAATAATGGTCCTTGGAATGCTGTGAGGATTAATTAATATTTGCAGAGGTGACTGGAAGAGCTTTCAGCTTCATCTGCAAAGTTAATATATAGGGGAGGGAAGGAAGAGCTGGAAGCCGTCCCAGCTTCCCCAGAGGCGAATTCCTTGGGGCACTAAATCATCTCAGCCCGTAAAGCCGGGGGGCTCTCGGGCCGCTGCAGGGCCCAGCCTGGGGTGGGGGCCACGGGGTCGGGGGCCAGAGGTTTGGGGTGGGCACCACTGACCTGTCTCCCTCTGCCCCAGTCGCAGGAGTCGACCCTGGGAGCGCCGAGTAGCTGCAGGAACAGCAGCACTGTGGGGTAAGGACCGTTTGCTGCTGGGACTTGGCCATGGCTCTGCTGCCGGACAGGCCGGTGCTGGTGCCGGTGCTGGGCAGGATGCGCCCCGGGGCTGACCCCGATGCCTGAGGCAGGAGGAGACCGGGAGCACGAGGCTGCTCTGAGCTCCCGCACTGCCCCAAACCTCAGCTCTGGTGTCCCCTCAGGTGTCCCCGTGGCAATTGCCTCCACATCACCCTGAAGAGGAGAAGGAGGGATGGGAGGAAGATGACTCGATGCCTGCAGAATAGACGTGAAAATGGAGGAACCCCACCAAGAAAACACACTGGTTTTTTTCTGCTTTATATTTCAGCCTTACCACACTTTGGTGTCTCTGTCCAGTCCAGGGTTAGCTGTGCCGGTGGTTAGCTGTGCCGGTGGTTAGCTGTGTCCCCTGCCCTCCCAGCTGTCCCGGCCACGCACTGCTTGTCACTGCAGCCACTGACAGAGCCACCCCTGCCCCTCCGGTCACACGCACCCCAGTTTTGCCCTGGACCAAGACATCCCCACATCCTGGTTTGTGCCCCTGCAGCCGCCCCACCAGGACTGAGTTTGCACCAACTGCACCGACTTCCCGGGAGGGGTGGAAAGAAAAGGAACACTCGCTGCTGAAATGTGAACGCTTTGTGTTTGCTCTCCTGCTTCTGCTTGATTAGCTGACCATTTCAAAAGGAAATGTTGCTGTTTGCAGTGATTTCATACTGTTAGAAGGCAAAGGCAGACTACGATCTAATCCAAACATGTACTTGGCTGATGTGTTCCCAACCAGTTACGCTTTGAACTGATCACAGTGAATGCTATCCTGTCGTGTAATCTCCAAGTGGATTTGTCTGTGTTGTGGGTGAGGCAGATTCACATCCCTTCTGTTGCTCCTTACAATAAAAAGGATTTTTCTTCATCTGCATTCAGCACGACTTGGTTTATTTCCAAACCGCCGAAGGATTTTTGCATTTGTAAGAGTTTGGTTATTTATCTCTCTTACCAGCTACAGAAGTAAGTCACAAGCAAAAAATATTCAAGAGCTAATTGTGCTGGGAAGATGGGAACCAGGATGAGCTGCGGCCCCGGAGCCGACCCTGAACCGGCCCTGCTGACCCATCCCGCTCATGGTTTAGAGCAGCTGCAGAAATGGGGGCGGTGTGAGAATTAAACATTCCCCTCATTTGTATTTATGCAGATTTATTCTGCCCTTGTCCCTGAGCTGCTGGTTCCTCCCCTCTCTGTTCCTGCTCCCCACATGTTGCCAGTGCCCTGGAGCTGTTCGACACCAGCCAACACGTCCCTGTCACCCACTGGGACCCCTGGGCCAGGAACCCAGCAACCGGACCTGAGCATGGGTCAGGCAAAGGTTCCAGCAACAGTAAAAGGGCTTTTCAAAGTGGAGTTTTGATAAGAAATCATGGGAAGATTATTATTATTTTTTTTTAATGTCAGAACATTTCCCTTTTTTAAAGAGAAACTGTTTTTCGAAATGCCTGCTGTGTTGTTCTGATAGCTTCAAAGAAAGCTTCCTACTATTCCTTTTTAAACTTTCTGTAATTAAATCACAGAAAGACAACACCTAAAAAAAAAAAAAAAAAGTTAAAAGATGAGGCTAAATAACCCAATGAGAATGGAGCATCTTGTTCAGTCTCAGGCCCCTGTATCAGCTTGACCAAATGTGAACCTTGTTGTTGTTTCTGTGCTTCAGCCGTTACCCTTGGCATCTTCATGGAAGCAGAAAGGGGTGGAGGACAATTCTGTCTGGCTTTTCATTTCCCCAGCAGTGTGCTGAATATTAATGAGCCCGAAGCCGGCGCGGTGGCTGCTGCAGGTACTGGCTGCACCAGCCGCGGGTTGGGATGGGTTTGGTGCGAGCCTGAGCCAAGTGGCTCCTTCGCTGTCCCCAGAGCACCCGACAGCTCTATTGGAATCGTCAACATGCGTCAGGCTGGTGTCACACCAGGAGCACCTTTCTCCGCCTCGTTAGCACAAGAGGTTGAGTAGGGAAACCACGTTCTTTTCTGCTTTAATCCTCCGAGCCTGTGTCCCCAGGTTTGCTGCTGCAGGGGAGGCATAGGGGGAGCCAGGGGGGAACACAGAAAGTCTTTGTCTCTTTTTCCCGGAGAGAAACCAACACAGCTGTCCAAATAAATTGCACCACCTCTGCCTCATGGGAGGTATTTTAATTCCTCTGTTGACTCAGGCTTTCAAGAGCACCTGGCGTGGCAAAGCTCAGGGATTAGAGCTGCACCCCAATGTGTCTGACCAGCTTTGCACCCTGAGCCCGGCCTGACTGCGAAAGGAAAAAATATTTGAAAAACTGTCTGGAAGATATAGAGCCATTAGTGAAAAACATCAGAAAACAGATATCAAGCAATGACACCATGATGAGAGCTTACTAATAGGGAAGTCTAAAGATAAAACTAATTTAAACCTGATGAGACAGGACATCTCATCTTCAGGAGAATGAGAAGTCAATAGCCAGCTGTCAGCAAAGGAAATAAATTGCTCAGGAGGGAGAAGGCAAAGCCACAGGACTCCCACACCCCAGGGAGCAGCACTTACTGTGACGGACGTGCACGATATGCTCTGAATTCACAAACCCTGAAAAGCCGGAGCTGCCACTCACAGCAGCAGCTCTGCTGCTGACGTTCAGCTCACGCTCCCAGATACAACTGATTTTAGAAATGGAAAACATTTTTTAAAGTTCTTCATGTTGCATTAAATCCCTAAGCTTTACGCAAAGAGCTTCGGCACTGGTGATGAAAACCCGGGGAGGAAACCTCAGCAGGCTCCGGCTGCAGTGGTGCTGGGGGGGTAAAAGGGGGCCTGTGGAAAGGGCTGCGGGTGCGTGCAGCCCGTTTGCTGCAGGGAAACCCCCCGGGAAGGGAAGAAAAGCGTTTCCCCCAGGCATGACGCTCAGTGGCGACGCCTCTCGTCACCTGCCACAGCTTCAGCAGAGCGAGGGCTCTGGCCGACTCACATCAAACTGTGCCTACAGGCTGCCATCGGGAAAACGTCAGTCATCCCTCCAACCGCATTGATATTCAGAAAGAAAACAGCCTGCAGCCCTCTGGGGCTTCTTGGGAAGGACGTGACACAGCAGCTCTGGTGCTGGGAAAACCCACCTGCTGCCTGGAGAGCCCTGGAGAAGGAACAGGGCTGGGCAGGGAGTGACAGGCAGTTATTGTGAGACTGTCCTTGTGCGATAACGGGCAGTGAGGAGCAGATGAACGCTGGCTGAGAGCGCCTGCTGCCGCCTGTCCCTCCTGGCTCCATGTTCTCTCCAGAGCAGAGATTCAGTGCCCAGTGACATTAACTGGCAATCCCAGCAGAACAAGCCCCTTCCACTGCTGAGCTGTGCCCAAATACCACAACACGTCAGTCCCAACTGCAGAAGGCACAGGCGTAAATCAGCGTGGGGGATTTATCATAAAATCTGTGGAGTTTAGGCCTCTCATCCCTGCTCAGGCTGGGAAAAGAAACAACCAGGAATGAGCACGAGGCAGAATGAACACAGATGAGAGTTCAGCTTCCCCAACAGCCAAATTCAGGGGGCAAATCTGACACAGAAACCACATCCCACCTCCAGCCCCTGAGAAAAACACATTCCTGCTTCCCAGCAGTGCCAAATGACGAACTCGGCAGCCAAGGTCAGTGCAAGCGCTGCTGCATGGATGCGCGGCTGCCGTAAACCTTAGCCCTCGTTCCACAGGCCCATAAAAACTAAGGAGGCGAAGCAAATATTGAGTGCTATGGCTCCCGTGGGAGCCTGTGCAGCCAGCACCATCACCTCCTCATCAGAATGTAAAACCCAGCGCTCCTCCTCATTAGTGTCCTGCTCTTAAAATAACGATTGTAAAATGGCCACAGCTGGCCCCAAAGCTGGGTGCAGAGGGGGACACTGCACCCTGCGCTCAACCTCCCACCCGGAGAGGTGCCAAGGGGGGTCAGAACCGGCAGCGAGAGCCCTCCCCGAGCGCTGCCTCCAGGCACTTGGGAAACCAGGCTGGGAGCTGTCGGGGAGCAGGAGAACCGGGACACTGCCCCAGTTTTAATTAGCGAGCAGACACGGGCCGCAGCGCCTGCCGCTGCTGAGAGACGATGCTTACGCATCCTTACGCATCCTGCTGCTTCCTTGGATGTTCCAACCCAAACAGCTTCGCACTGCCCCCTCCTCTAAACCCGCCCTCCAGAGCTCACTGGGCTGCAGAGGTCCAGGACCTGCTCTGGGAATTTGAGCCGAGGACACGTCCCCATCTGGAGCCAGAGCGGCAGCCAGTGTTTGTCAGCACCTCAGAACACACTGACTTGTGCTGATTGTGCAGATTCACTTCCCTGAGAAAAGAATCAGCTCTGAGATAATAAGCAAAATGTATTTGTTTCTTCAACTAAGGCCTAATGAATATTCAGTGAACCATGCTGTTTTCAAAGAGATACAATTATATCCCAGAAAGAGCAGAGCAGGAGAGAAGACTTTCTAGCAAATCCCTTTCAAGTTTATTTTAAAATTCTGCACATTCATGTAGTGACTGCTCTATTAAGAGCTGATCAGCTGTTCCTTCAAAATTTGTCACTGGATAGAGCCTTTTATGATTTATTTAAATAAAATTATTATCGATATTAAAAGGGATGATTGTTTCTCCCATCTCACAAGAGAGAGTTTACTCACAAGTGCAGGTTACAGGTCCTTGTTTGAATTTAGCAGACCAGGCTGGAATGTCACACAATGCAGCCAGGGGCAGCTGTTGGCTGATAACAACAAGGAACTATAAAACACACTTAAAGAACTTAGTGGCTATTTAAATCAGTACAACCCTTTCTCTCCTCTCATGAGCAAAGGGAAGGACATCACAGATGTCTGGATCACAGCCGGTTCTCCCCCTGCGTCCCCTCAGGCCTGGGGACAGGGAACCCTCGCTATGCCGGACCCAAACATCCCAGTGCAGGGTTCAGGCTGCGTTCCCTTGCCTTCAGGTACAACAGATGGAGCATCACTCATGCATGTTAAACACCATTTTATATTCCATGGTTCAGTGTCACGCTCCATCATACAGGCATAGTGCAGTTCTCACATCCCTACTCCAAGCATTCTGCAGATCGGGAAGTTACCAGCCTTTGTAAAGAATTCATCACACCCTTCCCCTGCTCTCTCAGTTCTTCGCCCCCTGCGGCAGCACTCCTGTCACTCCCCAGCAGCTACTGGAGCTGTATTTTCTAGGCACTGCCAGTTTTTGCAGCTCCTAAATCCGCTGGAGCAAGCAGGAAGGCCCTGCTCTGCAGCCAGACGTGTCTTGGGCTGGGCCGCAGCAGAGGGCGTGAGCAGAGCACAGAGCTGCAGCACCCGAGGGTGCGCCCAGCGGACAGCGGGTGAAAACACGAGATCACACAGTACTGGGGTTTGGAAAGTCCATACCCGGCTTCCATCCCTTCTGCCTACAAAATCGCGCAGCGCTATGAGGGCTAGGTTGTTGCCAAAATAATAAATTATATGCATATTTTATTATTATTTCATACATGTATTCTAATATACATACATGTCTTTGTTTCTATCCTACCTCCACCTGACCGAACTCGTGTTTTTTCCTGGAGAAAAGGCCCTGGCAGCAGGGTCGGCTCAGTGAGCAGCCGCGGCGCGGGAGAGGCTGGTGCGGCAGAGCAGGGCTCCCCTCAGGGTCTGCGAGCTGGCAGCCGTCACCTGCAAGGGACACACAGCCGTCCTCAGGAGCAGGAATGCTCAGGAGGATCCATTCTAATCCTCAGCTCTCCTGGCAGCAGCTGCTCTCGTGAACAGCACTGTGCAAGGAAGAGAGCCTGAGGAAACACACTGCAGACAGGTCACCTTCACCAGCACGTAGTCCCCCGGCTGTGCTCTGACCGGCGCCTGGCAGCCCGCAGCGTCCTCCGTCTCGGTGTCGGGGAAGATCACCTTGATGTTGCCGTCATTTCTCCCGCACAGCTCAGAGGCAGAGCGCTTGCTGGGCTGGAAGGAGGACAGGGACCATTACCTGCGACAGCTCCTGTTCACCGCTGGGCTTTAGAGCCTCAATAATTAATTAAGCGCTATTGCCGGCATTAAAACCCACATTCCACCCTGTTAAACATGCCAGGTAACAACATGCTACAGCCAGAGCTGCTGCGTGACACCCCCGCACCACAGCCTATGTTTCACAGCCCGCACTACTGCAGTGCTCGGCCAGCCAGAGGGGAGCAGGACACTGCTCGGGGCACACTCACCCCCTCCACCAGCACCAGCTGGGCCTGGCCCACCATTGCCCTGTGTGCCCTCGCAGCCTCCTCTCGGAACACGGTAATGAGCTCCTCCAGCCGCCGCTTTTTCACGTCTGCAGGCACATTGTCTTGCAGCCGGTGATATGCCCGGGTTTTCTGTGAACAGACAAAACAAGTGTGGCCCCTCAGTAACCAACACTCCGAGATCAGAACCTCACCTGACCCCAGCCTGCAGCAGCTGTCTGTACATTAGTTTGTATTTACAAGCCCAAGGAACATTTTCAGTTGCTAAGCACCAGCAACATCCTTGAGTTCCTCACATTCTTTCTGCACCACCTTTGTGGCAGAGCTTTGGTGCAGGATGCTGAGTACCTGTGTGTGCGCAGCAGTTCTGCAGCTCCTACGAGGTGTGTCTCCTGCCTGTCTGGCCACAAGGTCAGGCAATGGATTCTACTCCATCCAGTGTCACATGTTGCAAGGTGATCCGTATTCCCTTGCTTCTTTGTGTTTCCTACCTCCTGTCCTCCTCCCCATCGGCATCATACACTTTGAGAGCATTCTAATGGAAACTTGTCAGCTATCCACTCTTCTCATGGAACTACCTTCTGAAAACTCACCACTTCCCTCCAGACTCAACTGACAGAGTTTCTGTAGCTGGCTCCAGCCCAGCTACATCAGCACAACTTTCATCAGCAAATACAAATGTACCTGCAGGCACGTGTCTGCAGCCAGGACTGCTTCCCTGCAGTCGCTCTGGAGCATCTGCAGAGCCAGGCCACCCGGTCACGAATCAGCCCTGACGCTCACACAAGGAGCTGGAAGCCTTTCAGGCACAAAAGTGGCCCCTGCAGAGCTACACACCCTACAAGTGCTACATGCAAGCAAAAAACACCTACCCATATACCGAGTCTTTAGCTATTATCTTCAATAGCTTTTGTTTTAGTGTCTTATTGTGAGCAACAGCACTCAGGAATTAGGTGAGATACCCAGAGAGAAGAGTCTTCTTCCTTGGGTCCTGCACTCACCTGCCTCATGCTATAGGCAAACAGGAACCCCACGTTGTAGCGCACTTCCCGCAGCAAGGACACAGTCTGCTGGTGATCTTCCTCCGTCTCTCCACAGAAGCCAGCAATGAAATCGCTGCTTAAGCTCACTCCTGTAAGAGAGACACAGCCTTACAGCTCCCTCAGGGAAGAGAGGAACGCCTCACTCAAGGACAGCAAGATACAGCTGTGCTGAGCTCAGACCCAGCCTGAGGGAGCTCCTACCTGGAATGGACTCACGCACGTGCTGTACAAGCTCTAAATATGCTTCTCTTGTGTATCTGCAAAGAACAACAGGGATTTGCTAATCGGAAAACCACAACATCGATGAGGAGAAAGCAGCACCCTAAAAGCAGGCAGGGTGCAGGACTGCCCGTGGGAACGCTCACCCCCGTCGCATGGTCTCTAGGACTCGCGTGCTCCCACTCTGCGCTGGCAGGTGAAGCTGTTTGCAGATGTTGTGTCGCTCCTGGATCAGCTGCAGGACCTGCGACAGGCAATCGGGAGACAATGTCACAGGCAGCTCTACACTACCAGGATGCCAAGAGAAGAGTCTTCCCTGGGTAAAAGGCAGTAGATTCCAAACCTGCCAGCTTTAGCACAAGCATTTACCCCTGGGAGCTGCTGTTCCCACCCTGTGATTCCGCATTCCCTCTGGGAAGGAAGTGCAGCCCACACACAATCACATCTCACAGTTCAGAGCTGTCTGCCCTCAAGCAGGGGTCTGGGTGTTTATTCTACACTTGCCTCATCAGGAAAATCCTTGGGGTGTGGAGAGGTGAAACGGATCCTCATTTCTGGATCAATCCTAGAAACCTGGTCTAGAAGATGCGCAAAGCGCAAGCCTCCTGGTTTAGCTTTGTAGACTGTGCTAAAGCCACGACTGAGCCCTGGGGCAGCAGCTGATTGAAACTGCACCTCAGACGTGTCTCGAAAGCTGTTGACGTTCTGACCCAAAAGGGTCACTTCCTTCACTCCCTGCAAAGATAAACAGAGAGGAAAGAACATAACCCAGTCAGGATGGTTGAGTTGCAGGGGCAGCTGCTCTTTCATTCATACTTCAAGAAGGAGCCTTCATAGGAAGCTCTCCCTTCCCCTGTCTGTCTGTCTCAGACTATTACACAGGGAATCAAAAAGCCCCTAGTGGAACCCTCCAGTAACCACATCCCCACAGATAAAGGCGGTATCACTGGTCCAAGGTGTCACTGCACACACTGTCACCAAGAACCATCCTCTGCCCCACCTGGTCTGAGAGCATCCTCACTTCCTGCAGGATGGAGGCAACGGGGCGGCTCCTCTCGCGGCCACGCGTGAAGGGCACAATGCAATAGCTGCACATGTTGTCACAGCCCCGCATGATCGATCTGCCCAGAGGTGAAGCCCAGGTCACACCACGACTGCTCCGGAGGAATTACCCGTGTTGCATCCTGCCCCGCCCAGACCTGACCCAGTCCCAGCACACACAGCACCGGCTCTGAACACGGCTCACACCGCTCCGGGCAGAGCTGCCTCCTGCGTGCCCCATTCACACCTCCTGATTTCCTGAGCACATTTCCAAGAAACCTGGGAAGCAGTTACTGAGGCACAGACTTGCACAGCAACATGGCTGAGGTGAAAGATCTCTCTGCAGCCTGTTCCCACAGTGACACTGTCCTGTGCCCCATGGCCACACTGAGCAGAGTCTGATTTCATGTTTCAGAATCTTATTATCAAAACCAGACAAACGGAAACAAAACCAACAGAAGTTACAGTGCATGCAGGATCAGAAGAACTAAATAGGAGAACCTGGCACAGGACACAGCAGAAGGCAGGGTATGCGAGAGGCACAGAGCTCAGAAAGGCACAAATGTCAGTGGGACAGAAATCACTTGGTGCAGCACAGGACTCAGACAACCAGCGCTCTCCAAGGAGAGGAGAAGCCCAGACACCGCACCTCCAGGCAGCTGCTGTCACCGACATGGCTGCTCCGCACAGCAGCGTTCCCAAACAGAGCCGTGGAACCGTGCACAGGGCAAAGGTACTTACACAAACGCTGTGGTGCCACCTGCGCTGGTCTGGACAGGCAGGATATCTGCGTAAGTCTCATCCAGTGACAGCAGGACGTTGGCAGCTTGCTGGCCAGACTCTGCCACGGCCAGCAGCCGCGGAAGGTCACGGTACGCGTCAGGGCCTGCCACAATATCAACCAGCTTCTCCCTGTGCAGGATCTCCTCCTTGAGCCTCTCGGCCATGCATCCTGTTCCAAAGGAGAAGGGCCCTCGTGAGGCAGTGCCCGTTACACCTCTGTACCCCTTCCTGGCTGCCCTCTCCCTGCAGAACAGGCCTGATGCCGCCAGAGGGGACAAGGGAAGGTGGCACGATGGGTTGTGGCACAGCAGCGTGTCATACACTGCTGCGCATCCCGACAGGTACCCAGGATCCCGATGCGGAGAGGTGGGCGAGCTGGCTGCCGCCGGGCTTTCAGCACCTTGAGGTGCCGTAGTCGGTTCCAGATGGTCTCCTCTGCCTTCTCCCTGCCAGGGCAGGACACTGCCGTTACTGACCAAACAGCTGTCACTCCTGTCAAACAGCTGCTGTTCTGATCAGAGAGACACTATTCCGATCAAACAGCCGCTATTCGTTCTGATCAAACGGCCGCTATTCTGATTATCACACTTTAACAGTCCCGCAGTGTGAAGCGGCCCAAGTGCTTTGAGAAGAGAACTCAAGTAAAGACAGGGAATCATCCACCTGATGATCTGATGGCATGAGAAAGTGCCATTTGTGGTGTGATTACAGTTTTACTCTAGCTTATCTACTTTCACTTCGCTCGCTTGGGAGCATCTGCCCTGCAGAAACTCAGGGACAAAGCTCTTGCGGAGACAGTCTGCCTGAGCCAGCCAACGTGAGCTACTCTGCAATGACACTGAGCACCCAACATCTGCTGCATTCAGAAAAAAAAAAGAGAAACTCTCTACATATTTATATCCCAAATTTCCCTTAAGCTTATTTTCCAAATTTTTAAAGCACAGGCTCTGTACTGGGCAGACAGTCAGTTCAAGAGAAGATAGAATAAAAAAAAATCAAAATCATTAAAGCACAAATCTGCACAGGTTTCTAACGGCCCACAGACCTTACACTACCAAAGAGCTTCTCGCTCTACAGAAAAGCAATTAATAGCACAACTAATGTTACATGTTGTAGCATTAGCTAGCTCTACCCCCAGCTACATGGGCAGTTTCACATCTGCATGCTCTTTGACACACACATTTATTGCCTTGGTTTTCAAATGGTAATTCCTTAAAAACTGTCCAAAACCAGCGGTGACAAAAGTTCCCCTACCTCACAGAACAGGTGACGAGGAGAACCACATCTGCCTAAAATGAAAACAACAAAAAAGGAAAAAGCATTTGTAAAAGCCAAGTGGTAAGTACTCATGCCCTGCACAGGAAACCTGACTAGGCAGACTACAAAACTCATTTAACTCAGTGAAAAAGATCTGCTCAGGTGCATGGCGGGTTTCTGCAGAAGACAAGCAGAGTCTTCTGGTAAATGACAGAACTCAACTCAGACAAAGATGAGTCAGGAGCATCCCGCTGTGTCCAATCCCTCTCCGACTGAGAGGAAACCCAGCAATTTAAAGACAAAAAAAACCTGAAAAAAACCAAACCTCACAGCTTTCTACCACACATTAAGTAGTTTCCTTTACTCTCCAGAACTTAAACTGCAAAAACCATGACATCCCACAGGACTGTGCTGCAGACAGACGCCAGGACGCACAGGCACAGCACAGGGCGGCGCCCCCAGACCCGCTGCCGGAGCTGCCAGCTCCCCACCTCAGTCAGGTCCCTGGTCCTCACGTATCCGCTCTTCTGCAGGATGGCCCAGGCGATCTCGGTGTCATTGACGTTCATTTGGCAGCCGTATGTCTCTAGGTACACTGCAACAAAGGTTGTTGTTGTTGTACACTGCAGTGCACGCAGCCGCCTGCCTGGGTGCTCTCAGGGACCCTCTCCGTAGGAAGGAACTTCAGTCCCACCATGGGAGAGTCGGGCAAGCTGCACAAAAGCTGCTTCACTTGCAGGCCATACCGAGAGGATAAAACAAACACAAAGACGGGCTCTGGGGATCCCGAGAGCCTCAGGGCACGTCACTGCAACACCACAGGTCGGGACCGTGCCTGCCAGAGGCACAGAAGCTGTGTTGTTACCAAGACACAGCATCGAGTACAACAACCTCCGTCTCCAGGGCCCCGCAGACGAAAGCTCTGCCCCAGCCCCGGCTGCCAACCCGCCCACAGACCGCGGGACGGGTCAGAACAACCACTCCCCAGTGCACCGGCACGGCCAGGGAGACACAACAGCGGGTGCGTGGGCAGCGAGCTGGACTTCTGCTGACGTTAAAATAACCTTCTGGCCCGCAGGGCGCCCGAATAACCCGTGTGTCCCGTGCACGCCGCACTGCCCCTGCTCCGGCTGCGGGGCACCACGAACCCCGGCCCGGCCCCGGCCACCCCCCGGCTCCCGGGCCCCGCCACGGACCTTTCCCGGGCCCTGGGGCAGAGCCCGGCTGCGGCTGCGGCTCCGGCTCCCGCTCGGGCGGCAGCTGCCCCGCGGCGGCCCGTCGCAGGAAGTGCCGCAGGTCCGGCCCCGCGGGCAGCGCGGCCCCGCGCCCCCCCGGCCCGCAGCGTGCTCGGCGGGCGGCCCCGGCGCGGGGAGGCCCGGCCGAGCGGAGCAGCCCCGCGGGCCGCAGCGCCCGGCTCCAGGGCAGCATGGCCGCGTCCCGGGGAGCGCTTTGCGGGACGGACGCGCGGGAAGCGGCGCGGACAGGGCGGGGCAGCCCTGCCGTGCGCCGCCCAAACGGCCCCGCCGCGCCCCCGCCCCTGGGCGCTGCGTTCCGCCGTTCCCGCCCTGCTGCCGGGCGGAGCCGCAGCCCCCGCGGCGGAAAAGAGAAATAACGAGGAAAACATGACGGTGTGTGGTGCTTTGCCACGACCGCAGGGATAAAAATAACCGAAACGGGCGTTCGCCGGCGCCTGCAGCCGCCCCCGGGCCGCTGCGAAGGGTTGGGGAAGGATAACACGGACATGGCGGTCACACAACCACAGCCCAGACCGGCCGCCTTTATTGCCATCAGCTGCCTCCGACACGGCAGAGCCGGGAGAGGAGGGGGCCGGGGGGCTTGGGGTTCGGGGACCCCCCTGCAGCGCCGGGTGCACCCGCGCTGGGGATGGGGGTTCAGCTCCAGGGGGGCTGGGGATGGGGGGTTCAGTTCTGGGCTGGGGCTGCCGTTCGGGCAGTGAGGGACATCGCGGCAGAACCAGGCACTTCAGCTCTGGCGGTGGGGCCGAGGGGAGGGAAGGGGTGACGTGGGTAGTTTTGGTGCTCGAGGTCCCTTTCGTCGCCTTATCTCCCTGCCCGGGGCTGAAACTGCACGTCTGCTCCCAGCAGCAGGAAATTCTGGGGGAAAAAAAGAGAAAGAATGGGGCTGTGCCCAGCCTGGGCGGCTGTGCCCCCCAGCACCCACCACATCTCAGGCAGGGAGGGCAGATGGGCACGGGGGCTTCTGCCAGCCCTGCTGACGAATTTTAGCCCTGAGATGTTCCCAAACCATTTCACAGCCCCACCCTTGCAAAAATGCTCAGCATCCCTGGAGTGACACCCTCTGGGACTTCCCCAGGGCCCCCCACAACAGCAGCGTTCCCTGCTCCCCAGGCCCTGGCCAGACCGCGGTGCCGGTCCCGTCGCAGGCAGATGTGGCCGGCAGCAGCTGCTCTGCGCTCACAGGCAGCATCCTGGCCAGGGAACGCGAGGGCTGGGGGACAATGCTGCTGCAGAGCTCCGTGTGCTATAAAAAAACATCGTGGGAAACTCGGGCCCTGGGTTTAAGGACTGGGGGAAGACGCAGTGCCGCCCAGGGGATGCAGAACCCGGACCTGGCCCACACAGAGGGGAGAGGCAGAACCCAGACCCGGCCCATGCAGAGCAGAAAAGCAGGGCTCTGGCGTGCAGCTGTGCCACCAGGAACCCGGCTGAGCATCCCCTCGAGCCCAGCGTGGGCAGAGGAACTGGCTCCTCACACCAAGCGGCAGGCGGGGACTCGGTGCAGCGGGACAGACTCAGGCCAGGTGCTGCCCTCACTCACCTGGTAGAACCGCACGAGGATGTTGGAGAGCTGGATCCTGTCGGGCAGCGGCAGTGGGAAGCCCTGCCCTAACCTGGCTGGAAGAGACAACACACATGGACGTGGTGGGATGGAAAGGGAGGAAAGGGAAGCACAGGCCGTGCAAAGCAAGCGACCACCTCCTCCCCCCGGCCCTTTCTTTGCCCATGCTCCTCCCAGGGGAGGCAGAGGAAATCCCTAAGCCCCTCCTGAGCTCCACAGAAGGGCTGGGGGCTGCATGCTGTGCCATGCCACCCTCCCCCGTCAGGCCTCTGGCAGTCACCAACACCACCCTGGCTCCATGTGCTGGGAGTCACAGGAAGCAGCAAGCAGGGGCAAGGGTCTGGAATGCATTAGGATGTGCAGAAGGCTGAGTTTTTCCATTGTGTTCACTGCTGGATGGATGTCACAGCACTAAGAGGCTCCTGCATGCCACTGCCCGCAGCCTTCGCCAGGCACCTTTGCTGCTGTCTCCTGCCCTCACTGCAGCTTTACCCACCCATCAGGCTCGGCAACAGGGATTTAATTAGTGAGCTGGGCCTGCTCAGATGGAGCAACCTGGCCAGCGACTCCTCCAGCACCCCCACTCCCCCCAGCAGGTTCTCACCATTGAGACGCGGGAGCAGGATTTTGGAAGCCACGATGTTCATGATGGACTGCAGCGTTCGCACCTGGGAGCGGAGAAAGGGGCAAGGAAAAGAGCTTTAGTCTGCAGGAGAGCAGGTGACTGGGCACTGGAGGATAAATAGGAAAAGGAAGAAAGACAGGAGCTGGGACGGGCACACACGTCTCCAGGGAACAGCGGCTGTCTGGCCACGCTGGTGTGGTGGGAAGCGCAGCAGTGAGAGGCAGCAGCAGCTGGTCCTGCACCCACCCCAGCCCCGCAGGCTGAGGCGTCTGTGGGGTCAGCGCAGGGTCCTGGGTGCAGCCCCAGGCCCTGTGTTGGGGGCAGGGGAATGAGCCCCCTCCTTGGCCCCCAGCAGGCTCTCACCTCCGTGGTCATGGCCAAGGACAGCTTACCTGGAAAGTGCCGACATCCGACTGCTTCAGAGAGAGTTTAATCCTGCGCAGAGACAGAGGTGATGCTGTCATGGCTGTCCCCATGGGGGGAGCGGATCCCCATGGGGGAAGCAAGTCTCACCTTGGTGCCACCTGTCGATGGCCGTGGGCTTCCCACTCCCTCCAGCCCCAGCTCATCCCCTCTGTACCCTGTCCCCAACCCTGGGACCTCCCCACCTCACCTCTGTCCCCAGGAGCCCAGAGCAGAAGCCTCCCCAGCCCCCCAGCGCTGCTCCCCCTCTGTACCTGCCCACAGTCAGGCTCCCAGTGATGCGCCCAGATCTCACGTCCACGACGGCAGAAACGTTGGTTGTCTGAGGGGAGAGTGCAGAGCTCTGGCAGTGCTCACCCCCTCATGCCAGCCCAGATCCTTGGGGAATGACCCAGACCAGCTGGGGCAGGTTTATACAGTTAAACCCAGCATTGGTCAGCTTGGGTGTTTTCCTGTTGGGGACACCCCACAGCAGGGCTGGTTTTGGACCATGAGTGGCCCCTCTCATGGCAGAGCTTGCAGCAATGGCTCAGCATCACTAACCACAGCAGGAAGAGGGTGCACAGCTCCAGCTGCGGTTTCAGCTCTGCTGAGGAGCAGGGACAAGCCCAGTGACGGGAGTGCCACAGGCTGAGCCCAACTCACCAGGCTGAGGAGGAAGAGGGGAGCCAGGCTGGTGTCGGGGAGGATGACGTACGCCTGTACATCCACCACGGGCTGCAGCGAGAGCCCCCCAGGTCCGATGCTCAGGAACGGGGCAGAGGGGGTGGAGAGCCTGAACTTCATTGGCAGGTTTGGGTACTTTGTCTCCAGCTGCAGAGGAGCGGGGAGAAGGTGGGGATGGTGGTACAAACCCCCGCACCTCGGGGAGAGTGCCATGCACAGAGCAAACCCTTGTGCAAAGAGCAGGAGCTGCAGGGATCAGGACAGGACCACTCACCTGGGGAATGAAGGCTGAGAAGGTGGAGGTGTTCAGGTGGAAGTCAGCACCCCTCGGGATCTGCGGGGAGGGGACGGTCACACCGGGGCGATGCAGCATGGCTGAGCTGTGGTGGGATCAGCCCCCTGCTGCCGTGCCCCCATCGCACAGCCCCAGCTCTCAGGCTCCGGCAGCTTGTCGGGGGAGCCGGGGGAATGCCCCAAGTCCACAGGCTGCCACTGAGCTCCCCTGCAAACAGAACCCACTGCCCAGGGGCGCTGGGTCAGCCCCATCCCAGCCGCTGCTCACCGTGGAGTCCGAGATCTCAAAGACCAGTGCCCCAGCACTATGGTAGGCAAAGCCAGCAGTGTTGAAGAAGTAGCTGGAAGCTCCAAAGTAAACCATGCGGTCATGATCCGGTGGGAGGTGCAGCGGCAGCGGAGGGAAGGGGACGGTGGAGCGGGTGGCCAGGGAGAAGAACTCGCCCTAGGAGGAGGGAGAAGGGTGAAGCAGGAGGTACCTGAGCCCGTTCCCCACCCGCCTGTGGTGATGGCATCAGCCAGCTTGAGGTTCCCCAGCGCAGCCTCTCACCTTCAGGCCCACATCCAGGGAGTGGGCAGTAGCAGTCGGGGGTGCCACCAAGGCATAATCAATGCCAGTCACGGCGTCTATCCTGGCTGTGACTGTAAGACACGGGACAGATAGATCAGTGAGGGGAGGTGGCACGGGGACACCAGGAGCAGATGCCTCTTCTGGCATCCAGGCAGAGCTGCATCTGGGCTGCCTGATGCACCAGTTCAGTCTCAGCTTTGTGTGTGCGCGCTTCTGTTGAGAAGCAAAAATCCCATTTCCCTCCTAACTCAATTTTTCAGCCACATGGACTAACTCTGGAGCAGAGGAGCAGTTGGAGTCCCTTGGCTATGGCAGCCCGTGCCCCCCCCAGCTCTGGGGCACAGTGCGTTGGTGGCTGCATGCATGGCTGAACGGGTGCATGGTGACAAGTTGCTGCTTGTACAGCCTTCCCAGCTCCCAGCGTGAGTACAGAAGTACAAGGAAATGGGGAGCGGGCATGATGTAAAGCACTGTCCTCACGGCTGGGAAGGAACACTCCTGAAACCCCACGCGGTGCCCTCTGGTACCTGGCAGTGTCCGGGCGTAGGGCTGGAGCTCGTTCCGCACGGCCTTGGCCACTTCGTCACAGACCTGCGGGCAATAGAGGCAGTGAGGCTGAGCGAGGGCAGCTCTGCCAGGGCGAGCAGTTCACCCCGCTGGGTTAAAGCCTCAGCTGCACTCTCTGCTTTGCTCTTTGGTTCTGGTTTTACTCCTTGCAAAAACTTGTTTAAATAAAAATCCCTTGCAACTCAAGACATTCTGTGATTCTATGACCAAGACCTCCCAGTGACCAGGATCTCCCCATGATGGGCTCCCCTGCACTGGAGGCACAAGGACCGTCCAGGCCGGTGCAGTGGGAGCAGGAGGCAGCCCCAGTGCGGTGCTGTCCCAGCCCCCCAGCCCCTGCCCTCTCCTGCCCATCGCCCCTCACTCTCACCCATGGAGAAGGACACCAAGAAACATGTGTTGGGCAAAGAGGCCTGCAGGAGGAGCCCAGGGCGGCCATGGTCTCCTTGGAGCCCCAGAGCTGCTCCCTTCCAGGAGGCAAAGCAGCAGAAAAGGCGTTTGAGCCCCAGCTTAGCTCCTGCTGCCAGCCCATCTGCTGCTGTGACCTCAGGGCGCCTTGGGAAGCCTGGACACAGCACCAGGAATGGTGCCCAGGCAGAAGGATGTGCTGCGGGAGCAGGATTTGCCTCTTCTCCAACGGCTCCTTCCCGAGCAAGGTTCACATCCAGGGAGGCTGCACCGCCTGCCAGGCAGCCTTGTTCTAATTACTGCTAACAGCTTGTTGCCATGTCTTGTTGCAGATCCCCTGCATGTAGGCTTTTGTACGGGGGGACAGGACCAGACCCTCCCCGACACACCATTAGAACAAGGCAGCAAATGTCTGAACTCCAGAAATGAGGGTTTCCCCTCAGCGCTCCCCAAAGCACATGGGAGTGCGGCTGGTTAAAGGACAGCTCTGGGCAGGTTTCCTCTGTTAGTCAGTTTGGCTGAGGTGTAAGATCTAATTAACTGACCACATGGAAAGAAAAGGCTTTGTTAATTAGTAACCATTACACTGGGCTTTGGCAAAGGCTGCGGGTTTCAAATTCAGCCTGAGCCACATGAAGCTATGGAGACTGCAGTCAGTGTTGCCCATTTTCACCAAGCAGGCAGCAAAAACACACCCGCGTGTCCTGCTCCAGTGCACTCCCTCCGTGTGCGCTGACCCCTCACATCAGCTACCAGCAAGGGCTGAAGTAGAACCCAAGTGCTGCCCCTGCTCACTGTACCTTCCCCTCCAGGGCCTTCCGCAGTCTGGACTCAACGGCCTTGCGGAAGAGGTTGTAAAGCAACCTGCAGAGAAAAACAGAGAGGAGTCCCTGACCCCAGGGGCTGCTGCAGGACTATGTGCCAGGAAAAGGAGACACTAGAGATTCTGGACACTGGGGACCACCATTCCCACACCAGTTTGGTGTCTGGCTTAGATGTGCAGCCGTGGCAGGACAAATCAGACCAGGTTCAAGTCCATTAAGCTGCCTTTCTGGACGAGAAGGACATCACCAGAGCCCAGAGGAGCTGCCTGGGGTGTGTGAGTGGGCAGGATGGGTGGCCTCCCAGGGACTGCAGATGTGCCAGCATCTTATCCCTGCACCAGGGCCCGGGAGCCAGTTCCTGCAGCAGAGGGGCCACATGTGGCATTTCTAGCCCTGCACAGTGAATACGTACGACAGCTTGCCCGAGAAGCGCACGCGGACTTTGGAGATGCGGGTGCTACAGCTGGACGTGTCAACGGTGGGTTTCCCAGAGCTGTCACTGCCGAGCCTCAGGTCGATTCTGATATAGATGTTCTCCACCTTCAGGTTAAACGAGCCGCTGGACCGGCTGCAGGGAGAGGAGCACAAGAAAGGGATGTTTCTCACCAGTGAGTCCTGGTCAAATCCAAACCAGCCAGGACTTTGGGACATCTCTAATTATCTCAGGCTGTCCCTTGTAGTGAGCCACCCAGAGGAGACCAGCAAGGCTTTCAAACTCAAGGAAACCAAATTGCACTGGAACATAAACAAGGACAGGTCACCTTTAAATCGAGAGGACCAAGAGCAAGTGTGGGAGATGGAAGAGAAGAAGGAGAGTTGATACACAGCTCCTCTGTCATCCACTTTGTTCTTGCCTCCCACCCTCAGTGGCTTTACAAGTGGCAATGACCTCTGCCCACCCTGGTCCTGGCTCAGCTCTGTCCCTGGGGGGGCTAAGGAAGGTGCCCCCAGTGCGAGCGGGAAGGATGGTCCCTCACGCCCCAGGTGCCACAGGAGGGGAGGTGGTGTCCGCATTGCTCCCCAGCCACTTGCAAGTGTGATAAACACTGCCTGGCCAGCTCCAAGGGCTCCTGGCACGGAGGGAGACCTGGGGCTCCCCTGGGGCCAAAGGGTACCCCGGGGTGAGGGGCTCCCAGATGTGCATCGGGATCACAGCAGCTGCAGGAAAGACAAGTCAGCACATCTGGAGAGAGTGAAGCAATAGCTGCCCAGATACAGAGGAGACAGAGAGGAGAAAAAAACGGTCCAGACCCAGAGAGGGGGACACAGAGCGAAGCCCCTGAGCAGGGCAGAGGGAGCTGGGCACATACATTAATCCGTACTTCACTCGCCAGTTCCCGTTCAGCTCGGCGAAGGCGTTGGAGATGGAGACCTGCAGGCCCACGTTGGGGACCAGGGAAATTCGCGAGTGCGGCAAGTGGAAAGTGCGAAGGTCCAAACTAAAAATAAATAAATGAAAAATAAGACATAAGTCACATTACAGGGGTGCCTCACCTGTGGGCACACAGCTGGGGAGGGAGGGAGGGAGCGGGGCCACCGCGCCAACAGCGTCCTCAGCTCCCGTCCTGCCACGGCACAGCCATGCCTGGCAGGGACACGCAGCGCAGAGCGGCGCCTTGGGAAACATTGTCCCCGCAGCCACCCACAGCAGCTCCAAACCCTGCACAGCAGGAGCGAGAGGTGCAACGGGGCAGCGAGGAGCTGGGCCAGGGCACGGGCGGGACTCACTTGGAGATCCAATAGTACACCTTCCCCAGGAAACGAAAATCACCCGAGATGTCTGGCAGCTTCAGCCGGGCCAGCTCCTTCTCCAGGATGGCGATCCCGTGCTGGTGGGCTGCAGGGGCAGGGGGAGAGTGTCACCACCACCCGCTGGTACCAGCGCTGCTTCCCACTGCCCAGGCCACCTTTAGAGCTAATCTGTGTGCACAGAGCCCCGTGAGCACACAGGCAATGCTGCCTGATATCTGCTTGCAAGCCCCAGGGGCAGGTGGTGGCCAGGAGGCACAGAAAGAGAGCAGAAGTGCCAGTCCTGGGCTGGGCATCCTGCAAGGGTGCGAGAGGTCCCAGCACCGCAGGCAAAGCTGGCTGGAGCACATGACCCAGGGAGCAGCACGGCACAGACGGGTGCTGCACAGACAGGTGCTGCACAGACACATGCTGCACAGACGGGTGCTGCACAGACGGGTGCTGCACAGACGGGTGCTGCAGCCCTGCATCTCTCTGGGGAGACACATTCTTCTCTCCCACATGGCCAGCGGAGCTGCCAGGTAAATGAGCCATTTCTCTCGCAGTGTATTTCCATCCATAACTGTGCTCTGCTGGAGCCGGGGCGCTGCCTGCCTCAATAACCCAGTGTGGGGCCCATCCACCTCCATCTCTGGCCCCTGAAGCTCCCCCCCGCAGCTCCCACGGGGCTCACGGCTTGGCTGCCCCACACGTGCTGTGACCGCAGGACCCCCCAGCCCTGCACATCCACCACCCGCCTGGGCAGAGCCCCTGAGACCCCGTGGGGCCACACACCCCGCGGGGCTCCAGGAGGGGTGGTGCGGGCAGGCGGATGCATCTGCGGGGACCCCCGGGCGACGGTGCATTTGGCACCCGTGGCCAAGGGTCCCCTGTCTGCCCCAGGACCCTGCGCTCTGTGAGCAAGCGCCCAGTTCTGCCCCACAGCCACCTGCAAAGAGGGAAAGCAGAAGCCAAACCCACCATAGTCCAGGCCTGCCTGGGTGATCCTGACCACGAAGCCGGGGTTGGTGGCACTGGTGAGTGCCAGGCACAGGGCCAGTGCCCCACACGCCACCGCCAGGCTCTGCGCTCGCATCCCGGCTGCCCCGCGGTGCTGCTGCCGGGCTCTCCTCCCGCGCTGCCTTTATATCCCTGCCAAAATGGGAACCGTGCAGACCAGCTGCCGCGGGGCGTCCCCGCAGCCCCAGGGCTTCCTGCTGGGCCACCGCCCCGCACCTCAGCACCACTGGCACCCGCGCCAACGGCACGGCACACCCGCACCCCACGGCATCGTCACTGCAGAGCAGCCTTGGGACACAGCCAGGGCTAAAGAAAGCAAGTTATGGTTTCTCACCCCACGCGAGCAGACCCCGGGTCCCCCGCACACATGGGGCAGCTGCCTGCACCGGGGTTGTATCAGGGCACCTAAATCACCGGGTGCCCTGTGCCTCCAGCCCTGGCACCAGGTTCTGTCACAGAGCAACCCTGTGTGGAGGGGATGCCCAGCACGCCAGGAACAAGCCCCAGGTGCAAAACTCCTGGAGCACTGACATGTCCAAGCTCTTGGGCTCACAGCAGCTGGAGCGGGGTGCAGCCAGGCAGGAGAGGCAGCAGCCCACAGCCCCAGCTGGACCCTCCCTGGCTGCAGGACAGAGGGGAGGGAAGAAAACAACATTTAAGCTACTTTCATTTCCCATCGGGGAAGCTGCAGGAGCGGGCACAGGAAGCCCTCGGCAGCTGATGCAGGCAGATCTCATGCTGCATCCAAGGAAGTCCTGGTTGCCAGAGGCAACATCCCTGATCAGGAGCTTGTGAAATGCAGCTATTGCTCAAGCACAGCCCGGGGCCTTCCCCATGGCACTGCGGCCTCTTGAGGCCCGGGGGGACAGGAGCAGAGCCTGGAGTGTCTGGAGAGCTTGGGGCTCTCGGACCTGCTTTGATTTTCTTCCTCCGTGTTTCAGCCAGGGGCCCTTGCAGGCTGCTGGGCCGCTGCACAACAAACACCTACAGATGCACACACAGCTCTGGAGAGCAGCACCGCGGCTGGTGGCAGCGCTCGGGTACGGGGCAGGAAAAGAAGGACAGAGCAGCCCAGCAGGTCTGGTGGTGGTGGTGCCCGCTGGAGACAACGGCCAGGGAAGAGCCACATCCCACGGGCACCCAGGCAGCATCCCAGGCTGACATTCTCCCGTCCGTGCTGGCCCCGACCCACCCTCGGGACCAGGAGCCCACAGGCAGAGCTCATGTTGCCCAGAGAGAAGAAGCCAACAGCAGAGGAGAAAGTTAAAAGGCCAAGTCCCCGCTTGGTCCTCATCAACACTTTGCTGGGTCTTGCTTGGTGCAGACAAGGTGCTCCCAAAACCCTCCTGTCCATGACGCTGCATCTCAGCAGAGCTGTTTCTAAACAATATTTAAGATATTCAGGATGAGCATTGAGGAAGCAGAACCTCTTCAATGAAGAGAAATGAAATTTCATGGGGAGCAGCAGAGAGAGGAAGCAAAACCAGAAAGTCTTCCTTCTGAGCATAAGCAATTTAAAGCTGAACTGAAAAGACCCTGCAAACAGCACAAATCCTGACCAAACACTCCTGTGTTTGGTGACAAACGGCTGTAAGCACATCTAACACCTGGGCCATTCCTGGTAGCACTTTGTGCAAAGGATGACAGCAGGGAACTGAGCGTGAAACCCTGCCCGGCCCTGTGGTCAGGACAGGGCTTTGCCTGCCAACTGGCTGTGCTGGGGACACAACGGTGTCCCCAGGGCTGGGGTCTGCTGTGCAGGAACAGGCATCATCAGATGGGAGGGCCGGGAGCTGCGGGACGTCCCTCTCCTGTGCCGCCACTGTCCCCTGCGAGGGCTGTGGCTCGGGACTCGTCCCTGCTGTCCCCAGGCCAGGGCTTCCTCTGGCCTCGCTGCTCCTCAGCACACATGGGCAGCTCCCCATCCTGCCCACAGCTCTTTCCACATCTCGTGTGGTGCAATGTCCCAAACCACCCTGCCACCGCAGGCTGGGGCTCCCCGGGACCTCAGAGTTGAGCTGTGCCCCGGCTTCATCCCCAACAGCCACCAGCTCGGGTGCCCTGGGCTCGCTGCCCCTCCGAGCCCCGTCCTGGGGGGCCCTGGCGTGGGCTGCTGCACCCCAGCTGTCCTGGCACAGCCACTGGCAGGTGTGAGGCAGCACAGCGGCTGCTATTGATCCTGGGCTGCGAGCAAGGACACCTGGGCACGTTTGCCTTCTGCAAGGAAATTTGGCCACATCCTTTTCCTGTGGTGCCACAACTGCCCTGGGATTTCCCCAGTGCCGGGCAGTTCCGCAGGTGCCAGCGGCATCGCTGCTCCTCATCCGCTCTCCCCAAGCCCCGGCAGAGCTGCGGGCTGGTGAACACTCTGCTGGGGAAATGCAGGGGAAATCCCAGAGGACTTGGCAAGAAAAGTGAGAGCAACCCAGCTGGTTTTGGAGGGGATTTGGAAAAAGACAAGTCCACAGTCGGAGATAAAACCTCCCTCTATGCATCTCCAGCCAGGACAAGTTCACCACCAACAGAACTGGGCTCTGACCAGAACTGTGGCCACCATAGTTGTCCATAGACCCACAGGGACATCCCCCAGAGCTCAGCGAGACCCTGTCAGCATCAAGATGTGGGGGGCTGTGGCTCCTGCCCGCTCCCACGTGTGCGGGATCGCTGTCCCACCCACATCCATGAGTCCCTGACAACCTCGGATCAGCAGCATCTCAAAATACGGCCGGGAGATGCACGGGGGCTCCTGCTCTGTTGTTTTCCCAGCTGCAGGATCGGCCTGACCTGGCCCCGGCTGCTCCCGGAGCCGGGAGGGCTCTGTGCCAGCACAGGGTCACCGCTGACGCCAGCCCTGACCGCTGCATCCAAAACAGGCAAACGGAAACACTTGGGGACCCAAGTGCTAACAACACAGGAGCCCCATGGGACATGGTGAGCGGCTGGGCTGGCAGACAAGGACCCTGGCAGCAGGGACATGGCCAGAAGCAACGAGGCTCTCAGACACTGTCCCCGACGCTGGGCTCACCACCCTCACCCTCCCTCCTCCCAACACGCTGGTGACATCCCAGGGGTCCCCATGGGAGCAGCGCTGCAGCCAGAGCATCGTCCCCTCCTGCTGGGGCTGCTGTTGCCCCAGACAGGCAGGCTCCTCTCGCAGCACAACAGCTCGTGACACGAGGTCTGGGAGCCTTGGGGGAGACAAAAGGGGATGCAGAGAGCTGAGGGAGATGATTTTGCAGAAAAGTAAAAATAAAAATGCAGGAATGGTGACCTCAGGCAGAGCCTGGGGGGATCTGAATGGTGGCTCTGTGCCGGTGGAGGGGCAGGACAAGAGGCCACATGCAGCCTGTCCTGGCAGCTGCTGGGGACAAACAGGACATGGAGAGAGGGAGTAGCAGAGGAGGGTGAGTTCATGGGGTCAGGGGCACCCAGGAGGCCCCCAGGAGCTCTGCCTTTTGCTGGGCAGGCTTGGTCCCCAGCACCGTTCTGTCTCAGGAGGGCACAGGGAGTTGCTGTGGGTGCTGCAGGGACATGGGACTAGATCCAGGATGGGCTGGTTGAGCGCAGCTGATACGAGCCCCCAGGAGCCAGGCTGGGAGCTGCTTTCCTCAGGCACTCCACAATGCTGGGGTCCCCTGGGCTCTGCTTCGCATCCTCCCCCTCCTGCTCACCAGTCCCAGTGCCACAGAGGGATCCTACCTGCTGGCGCCAGGACCCAGTCAGTCACCCTGCCTGCACCCTGCCCTCCTCCCTGCCCACCCAACCTCTCTGGAGGTGCATGAGCCAAAGGAAGGTCTTGGGCTCCTTTCAGAGGTAACTAGGCAATTAAAGAAGGTCAGAGCATGAGCTCATGCTCCCCTCGCACTCAGTGATATAAAAAGGCTGCAGCAGAGTATGTGAACTAATGCAATTAAGGAGCAATTGGCTGCTGGTGTAGAAGGGAAGAACTGGCTCAGCAGGCCCCAGTTTGCATTAGGGATCCTGGGCAGATGGCTTGGGCACGGTTTGAGCTGAGCATGGAGCCATACCATGGGTTGCAGCGGTGTTTGTGTCTGGAGCTGTGTCATGGGCTGCAGCGGTCCAGCCCCTCTGCCCATCCGGTGTGACCGCTGGTGCCTGAGCCCCTGCAGCACTTGACCTGTACTGGCAACGAGAGGGCTCTCGCCGGCTCCCAGGGAAGTGGGAAGCAGACGCAAACCCTCTCTGGCACTGTCCTCCCTCCAAGAAGCCAGCAGCCCAGCTGTACTTCCTCCTGCCTCCGCTTGTTTTCACAGCGTGTCCTTTGGCTGCTCACAAATCCCTGGACAAATGTTCGTTACTGAGACTGACCTGGCAGCTCCGGCCCACGCTGTGATTGTCCCACCCATTCCTGGTCCTGTCCCACGTCCCAGCCCCGGTCCCATCCTTGAGCCCATGCCCAGGAACATGACAGCGAACAGGACTTGAGCCTGAGCAGGGAGCAGAGGGGCTGGAGCGTCGGACGCTGTGCCAGCGACTGGGGAGCTGTGCTGAGCAGCAGCAGTTTACGCTGTGATAGACGAAATCTGTGGCTTTGGCGCTTATGCTGATTGTTTTTACAGGAGTTCTGGTTGCTAAATCACACAACTCTGTCTTCAAGTAGGTACTTTCCATCACTGAAACATCCAAAGAGCCATAGGAGACGCTTTTCTTCTGCCGTGCTTTTAGGCCAGTTCACAAATGAGAACTCGGAGCTGTGCTAAGTGCTGTGTTTTGAATCCAAACCAGCCCTAATGGCTCGCATCAACGCCGGCCCGTGTTTATTTAAAACCAGGGGAGCCGCTGATAGCGCACGGCTGCCTGTACACACACACACGCAGCTTTGCATCTTCCCAGGGCCGTGCTGGACCCCCCGAGCCGGGGGCAGGAGCTGCCCGGGGGGCGGGGGGCGGCCCTGCCCGGCATCGTGCCGGGGAACCGGGCAGGACCCGCCGGGGCAGCCGCGCCCCCCGCCGTCCCCCAACCCCCCCGGGGGTCGGAGCCGGCGCCGTGTCCGCCCCTGCCCGCCCGTCGCTCTGGGGGCAGCCGGCGGGGGGCCGGGAGGGCCGGGGGAGTCCCCGGGAGGAGCCGCCGCCTCGGGAGCCCCCAGCGGACTCGGCTCAGCCCGGCCCCGCGTCGCTCCCCGAGCCGCCCCCGCCAGCCCCCTCCAGCCCCCTCCTCCGGCCCGCCCCGCCGCGCTCGCTCTTTCTTCGCCTTTTCTTTCTTTTTCCTTCTTTTTTTTTTTCTTTTTTTTCTTTTTTTTTTTTTTTCCCCAGCAGAGGCGCGGCGGACGGAGCCGGTGGGGCCGGGAACAGCCGCTCAGAGCGCCGGGCGACGGGAGCGTCGGTGCCGCGGTGCCCCCGGCCCCTCAAAGCTTCCCAGTAAACATGGTAATTCCTTCTGCTTTCCTCTCCGCTCACCTTCCCCTCGCTGCCGGCCCCCCCAGCACCGGGTGGGCAGCGAGGGTGGGGATGGAGGGGGGTGCAAAAGTGGGGTGTGAAGGCAGGGACAGGTGTGAAGGTGGAGGGTGGGGTGTGAAAGCAGAGGGTGGGTGCGAACGTGGTGGGTGGGGTATGAAGGGGAGACCAAAGGTGGGTGTGGATGGGTGCGAAGGCAGCTATCTGCTGGGGCAAGCATGTGCAGGGCTGCAGCCCCCAGCACGTAAACTTCCCTGCAAAGTTTGGTAGCGGGATGGGGAGCAGCAAGTGGGTGTCGCTCTGTGAACCATGCCTGGATGCAGGTACAGGATGCTCAGCGGACCATTCCTGGTTGGCCGTCTCATTTGTCGCTGCAGCCGGCATGCTCCGTTGCCCCAGGCTCCGGGTGATGCCGTGCTCAGCCCTGGTCTCCAGCTCCGCTGGGGCTGTTCATTACCAATGGCATCAGGCCGTGCCAAAGCCGCTGACAGTGAGAGCTGCAGGAGAGGGAGAGGAATTGTTATTCAGGGCAAGTCCCGGCACTCAAACCTCGCTCCTTCCTGAGCAGGGGGGAGAAGGGAGATGGAGCTGAGTCACTCTGTGGCTTTGGGCACAAGTTAAACAACTTTACAGCACCAAAACACCAAGCGCAGCTCATCCTGTTGGTGTAAACCACTTTAAAAAATATGGGTATTTGGGGAGAAATATCAATCTCTATTTAACAGCACTTTGGCTTATTAAAATGGAAATAGCTTTGCAAATGTAAATCTCCTTATGCTCTCTAATGCCTTTTGTTTCGGCTCAGTGCTCCCTTGCAGCTGGTAGAGGGGCAGGGGCTAATTGGTCGCTTTTGGATTTCTAAGGGCTCCCCAGCCAGCCTGGCCTCAGCTTCTCCCGCAAATGCAGAGCTGCTGCACCACGGTTACCCCAAATCCTCCCCCACTGATGAAGTGCTTTGTGACACTCAATTAAAAAATTTTTAGTTATTCCAGGCCAAAATACTCCCCAGCACAACCCAGGCTGTGTCTGGTACCTCCGTCATCAGTGGTTCCTCCCGCCACTGGCTCACACTGTCCCCGCTGCTGGATGCAGTCCTGGGCGCTTTCATTCCATTGACAGCGAAGCAGCTTTGATTATTTGGTTAATTCATCCTCTGCGCGTCCTTTGCTGTGGAGTTTTGGTGGTGGTTTGGAAGATTTTCGTTTTTCCCTGCAGCAGGGCTGTTCCCTGACACTCTGAGTTTATCCCATCCGGTTTACCCGAACTCCAGGCATTTCTCCCCAGCTGCCAAGGTGTGGGACCGGGGAGCCGGGCTGCTTGTGCTGCGGCCAGGGAGGCTGCTCTGGGGTTTGGAGGACGGTGTGGTGAGAGACGGGGTGTTGGATGGGGCTGCTGGCAGCACGTGCCTTTGCTCCATGACCAGGTTTGGGGCTGCTTGTCCTGCCACAGCTTGCCCGGAGCAGAGCCCTGGCAGCCCTGGCCTCGGGGTACCCGGCTTCTCTTTCCATTTTCGTTTGCGTTTTTATCAGTGCCACATGAGCTTAGCTGGGAAGAATTTAGTTTGGTTTCAAAAGAGCTGGTTTTGGGATGTGCCCGGGCCATGCAAGGGTGACCAGGCAGCGGGCTCTCGCGCAGGCAGCGCAGGCAGGGCTGGCCCGTCTCTCCAGGCAGCATGAGGAGCTGGATGGATTCCCCTTTGCTGTGACAGACGGTGGCTCCTCACCTCGGTGCAGGGATGGGGAAGGAGCTGAGCTCGGTGGTGGTCAGGGCACCGGGAAGGGACTTGCCCTCCTCCTGCCAGGCCTGAGGGCAGGAGATCCCTGTGTGGAGACACGGACAAAAAGTCATGAAGAATTAACCAAAGTGTGACTGGAAAGTGCTTTAGCTAAAGCGCATTAAAGCTAATTTAGCTGAACTAACTGCAGCCACTTTGCATAGGCTCCCAGGCCAGGGATTAGCTGCCTGAAACTAATGCCCACCTTCAGCTAATCCCACTTTCAGCTAATCCCACCTTTGGCCTGTAGCCCCCGCTGTGCTGCCTGTAGCGCAGCTGGGATTTCACCAGAGCCATCCGACGTCTTCCCTCCGTGCCGCGCTGCGCCAGCCGGGTCTGCGCAGCCGGCGTCTCCTGTGGAGCTGGGAAAGCGAACTCAGAGCCACCAATTTACGTGTGGCACAAAACCAGCGTCCTTGCCTGGTCTGGCAGCAGCACAGGGGAGGGGGCTGTAACCCAGCAGAGCACTTCCCAGAAATACCGGGAGAACTAATTTTGAGTTCGGCGAATTCAGCAATGAGTCTGAACTAAAACACCCAATCCATCTTCAGAAGTCTGTCCTTCCTCCCATCTGCTGCATCCTGTAGCTGAGCCTGGCGCAGCCCCATGCTCTGTGTTTGGCTGGGCTGAGCCCCTCGGCTCCTCCGTCTCCGCATGGCCATGTTCCTGGCGGGGCCACAGCTGCGCCCGGGACTCACCCCGGGCTCCCTAAACCACAGCCCGACGCTGGGAACAGCCGCGGTGCTTGGTGCGCTCTACACCCGGTTCCTCCTCAGACCCCAGCCCGGGCAGGTTTGGAGCTGGCGGCGTTGCCAGCTTGGGTGGCGCAGGGACCAGCAGAGCCGGGGTGCTGTGGCGGCAGGATGGTGGGCACAGGCTCCGGAGGTGACAGCGTCCCATTGCAGGGCTGCTCTCCCCACCAGCAACACTCTCCTCCCGCAGGACCCCGGGTCACTGGACGCAGCGGTGCAGGGCGCCCTCCAGGCCCTCTACCCCCCCTTCGAAGCCACGGCCCCCACGGTGCTGGGCCAGGTGTTCCGGCTGCTGGAGACACGCTACCAGGGGGATGGGCTCTGCTGCCTGCTCCGGTTCCTCATCCCGGCCAAGCGGCTCTTCGAGCACGTGCGGCAGGCAGCCTGTGTAAGCCCCCCGCCCCGCGGAGCCCCCAGAGCCCCCACCCCGCCATGCGGGTCTCCTCTGCTGCCTGATCCCTGCGCTGGGCTCCCTCTGCATGCCCCACTCCCTGTTCCCATCCTCACCCCGCAAAGGGGACCGCGGTGAGCCCAGCTCCCGGCACGGCTCTGGCACAGAGCCTGGCACTCGCCATCCCCGCCTTAAGGGCAGGGGGACTCCTGGGTCACCTTGTTTTGCCCCTGGAGAGGCTTCAGTGGGGTTTCTCCTCTGGGCACCCCGCAGCACCCTGGGAACGGCCATGGGCTCGGGTGGGCTTGCAGGGCCCTGCTGTGGTTCGGCTCAGGGACATCCCATTGGGTCACTGGGCTCTTCAGCCCCCTTCATGGGAAGGGCGGAACGTGGCAGCAAGAGCACGCGGGCTCGGCTGGGAGGGTATGGAGCCGGCGGGGCTCTCGCTCATGCGCTATGTTCTTCCTCCCTCCCAGGCTCCCTACTTTAACTGCATCTTTCTCCATGAAGGCTGGCCCTTGTGTCTGCATGAGAAAGTGGTCGTCCACCTCGCGCCGCTCAACCCCCTCCTGCTGCGTCCTGGGGACTTCTACCTGCAGGCTGAGCCATGCGAGGAGCTCTCGGCGCGCATCACCCTCAAACACCTGTCCCTGGACCTGCGCACAGTGGAGGAGACGCCGGTGCCCGAGGCCGCCTATGCACTGCTCTTCACCAATGAGTGGCTGGAGGAGATCAACAGTGACCAGGCCCGGGTGCCCCTGCACACGTGCCTGGTGGCCACCGAGAACGGCGTTGCCCCGCTGCCGTGGAGCAGCATCGCCACGCCGGAGTTCATCGACAAGCCCAAGGCTGCAGCTGATGCTGTGCCCGCGGGGGCTCAGCATGGCCCCGATCCAGAAACCACAGCTGAGCCGGCAGCACCCAGTGCACTTGTGTCCCGCGGCACGGCGGACATCCCTGTGCCCTACGGCAACATCACGAGCACCATCCCGGGCTGCAAGGGCACTTCGTGGAAATCAAGCCAGGGCAGGTACCCAGGATTGATCAAGGTGGAGCAGGCTGGGCTGCAGAAGCAGCCAGCTGTGCTGGCCATGCCCAGCCTCTGCCACATCCTCAGCCAGAACCTGGAGGGCGAGTACGTGGACCTGCTGGAGCCCTCCCGGGAGCAGCCGGACCTGCTGACCGGGTCTCTGCCAGCCGCCTGCCCGGCGGGGCCGATGTGGGCCAGGGTGACGCTCCCCTGGGCGAACGGGGGGCCAGGGGCAGATGCTTCTCTCTGGGGGGGGGCAGAGGAGGGTCCCTGCACCCCATGCCTGGGATGGACACTCAGCCGGGAACCAGGGCCACGCAGCCCACGGTGCCGCCACCGCGACTCCTACCTGGCTGCGCTGCAGAACCCGCTGAGCCTCAGTCCCGGGCTGATGTCGGCCATCCTGGAGGAGCCAGATGGCCCGGGCCCCGAGCCACCCCCCCCCACCCCTAATGATACCCCCGTGCAGCCGGGTGCAGGGTCCAGCAGCCCCACGCTCCTCGCCCGCCGTCCCCACAGAGCGAGTCCCAGGGTGCAGGCGGGGGCACGGCTGGGCAGCCCCCAGCTCCCCCTGGCCCCTGCGGGCTCCAGCCACAAGTTCTCCTTCCTGAAGGGGCCGCGGCTGGGGTCGGCCCCGGGGGATGAGCGAGCTGCCAGCCAGCACGAGGGAGCCTGGAAGAAGATATCTGCCATCTACTCGCCCAGGATGGGCAGAGCCAAGCCCGCTGGGAAAGGTGACGTCCAAGTGGAGCTGCGGCACCTGCCCAGGCTCTGGGGGTGCTTTGGCATTTCTCTACCTGGTTGCATGTTGGCAGCTCCTCTCTCCTCTGTCCCTGCCAGCAGGTATGAATGGGACAGCCCTGGAAAGCAGTGGCTGCAAGAACGGCCCCCCTGCGCCCAGTGCTGGCACCCCTGGCCGGGAGCCGCTGGCCTGGCAGGATCTGCACACCGGACTGCTGCGCTCAGGCATCGTCACCCTGCCAGGTACCGCGGGGGCGGACAGGGAGGCCTCTGGAGGGACAGTGCCATGCTGCTGGAGACGGGTTTCTGTCAGAGCTTTGCCGGAGGCCAGAAAGCCCCCAAGCAGAACATTTCCTTTTGACTGGGCAAAAAAAAGAAAAACATAAAAACAAGCAGTCTGCTCTGCGCAGCTGCTCTGGTTCCCAGCTGCAGTGAGCCCTCCCACACCATTCCTCACCAGTGAAGCTGTTCAGCTTGTAGCTGCCAAACACTAAACATTTGGCTTCTTCCTTTTCCCCAAGAGCTGAAAAACAGTCACAAACCCCATCTTTTTTTCTTTTTTTTTTTTTTTCAGAAAAATGTCCTCAGCAGCTCTGCCCTGGCATTTCCAGGGCTGGCATTGGTGCCAAGAGCCCTTATGGGCTGGCACTGCCCATCCAAAGGGGCTGGGGGCGGTTACACCAGGGTGACACTGAGACAGCACCAGGGTGGCCACTGTGCCGCCACAGCTGCATGGTATTAACCCGGCTGAGCCCCCCTGTGCCAGGCTGGTGCAGAGCCCATTCCTGCTTGGGGAGCAGCAGTGGGGCCGGTGGGAGCCCCAGCCCCCCAGAGTGCTCAGGGCTGTGGGTGCAGCCGGCAAATGCTGCTGGAGAGGTCACTTGCCCGTTTCCCCACAGGGAGCTCGGACAGGCTGGGCAGGGCCTTGCTCCAGGTCAACGCCAGCGGTAGCGCCTGGGGGGCCGCGTGGTGCTCAGCAGCCGAGCTGGCGAGGCTCATCCTCCACCTCTGCTCCCTGCCCAGGTAAGGGCCAGGGGACCTGCCGGGACCTCTTGGCTGCTTCCCGGCTCGGTGGCCTGGACGGCCCCTGGGCCAAGCCAGGATGGATGATCAGTGTCCCGCACATGCTGCTTTGGGCACATCCTGCATGTCCCCAGTGTGTCCCCTTGCAGCCAGCCCTGAGGACCCTGTGCCCCTGACCAAGGCACACGTTTCTGCAAGGCTGGTGCTGCCCATGGCTGGGCTGTCCCGCAGGGACGAGGCCATTGCCTGCAGCTGCCCAGTCCTGCCTGGGGACACAGGGCCGTGGGAAGAGGCTTTGAGCAGGTCCTGTCCCCGCCACGTCCCACTTCTAACCAGCGCCATCTCCCTCCCACTCTGTCTCTCCTGCCAGGCGGGAGGCGAAGGACGGTGGAGTGACCGTTGTGGTGGACGCCAGGAAGCAGCCACCTGCTCCCGTCCTGTTCTCGGCCCTCCGCTCTGTCCAGGTACGCCGGGCTCTGCGTCCCTGTGCCAGGGATGTGTCAGCGGGGTCCCTGTCCAGGAGCAGGTCCCTCAGAGCCACCCCTGCACCCACCACTCAGTGCAATCCCCGGCTGGCAGCAACTTCTCTAGCAGCCCCTGGCACTACTGTGCCTGGGGTGGTGGTTTTCATCTCACTAGATTTTACCCATAAGCATCGCAGTGCAGATTCACTGAAACAGCTCTCGGTTGCACCGCAATGCGCTGATCCAGAAAATCCATGTCCCTCTCACTGTTGCCCCCACAGCAGCCGGTCCTGGCTCCCGACTCCCTGTAGGTCTGGCAGTGCTCACACAACTGCCACTTTGTTCCCAAAGCTGCTGCTGAATCTCTAATTTCTGAGCATGTCTGCAGTGGCACAGACCGTCTGTCAAAAGGCCACAAAGACCCCGTTTGCCCCCGGCCCCCAAACCGAGCTCACACCAGAACTTACGTCTATCCACAAGGCACTGGCAGTTTGGGACCAAAGGTCCCTTCCCAGCCCCATGGGGTCTGTCCTCGTCCCTGCTGTCACCCAGCACCGCGGCATGCCCCAGACCCTGTCAGCATCCCGCCAGCTGCACTCACCTGGGAACGGGCTCTGCAGCGCTGGCAGGTTTCCATGCCGGTGCCAGCAGTGCCACGGGAGTGCCCTGTGCTATCAGGGGCCATGGGGCGCTCCCCACCACAGCACCCTTTGCCTCGGCCGGCTCAGGGCTTCAAGGGCTCGGCTGCAGCCCGTCCGGTAGATCCCTCGGTGGCCTGATGTTCCTCAGGTGGAGAAGCGTCGCTGGTGCAAACGGTGGGGTCTGCTCATGGGGCTCTTCCCATGGGTCTGTTCTGCCCAGGAGCTGGTGGCTGGGTCAGGGTTGTGGCCTGGGCGACTCATTTCCATTTCACACACCAGCGAGCTCAGGAACCATTTCCTTTGCAATGAGCTCACTGGCCTCAGCCAGTGTAGGTAACAGTGTGGAAATCCCGGGGCTGTGCTGTGGGTAACCCAGGGCTGTGAGTGGGTTTGCGCCATGACTCTGCCCCACTCTCACAGAGCGTCTCACTGGGCTGCATCCACACCGTGCTGCTGCTGGCCGAGAAGGAGCTCACCCACCGCGAGAGGCTGCCTGGGGCGCAGGTGAGCCTGTCCCCATCCCCTCCTCGTGTTCCCGTGTTGTGTCCTGTGGGAAGAGCAGAGTCAGGTCAAAGGAGCCTCCCACCTCAGGGCACCCTCTGTCCCCTCACCTGGAGACCCCCGTTCCCTGCTTGGGGACGCCGGGCAGGGCAGCCCCTTGCTGAGGCGCTCACTGGGAGGTGGAGGCAGCGAAAGCTGCCCCAGGGTGGCCAGAGCTCCCCAGTTACCTCCAGCAGCCACACACAGGCACTGCTTGAAAGGGTTTATTGTTCTTTTAGTGCTGCTTGGTGTAATTAATATGTGAAATATTAATGAGCTCAATCACCTAGCTTGGCTGTCATGGCAAATTATTGCAGTCCCGGTAATCTCCCCTGCATCCAAACACTGTGGAGCTGCTGCACGGGACAGGGTGCCTTTGGGACAGGAGGGTTATGACCCCTGCTCTGGGCTGCCCCTGGGGACATGTCTGCAGAGGGACCTGGCATGGCCCCACAGTGTTCACAAGCCCCATGTCCTGCAGGTGGAGACCCTGGCGTCGCTGAAGGCGCTGAGCCGCTACGTCGACAGCTCCCAGCTGACGCCGGAGCTAAACGGCACCTTCCCCTACTGCCACGGCGAGTGGGTTCAGTTCTTCCAGGTGTCTGGTACCAGCTGTTCACCATCGCCTCACCCCCTGCCCTGCCCCTCCATCCCCACCATGGCTTCCCCGTCTCATGAACATCCCTGGAAAAGTGACAGGAATGCCCAGGAGAGGGGAATGAAAATGAGAGCTCTGAGCACAGCTCCCTCCTGCCTGACTGCCTGGCACCCTCCACACTCCCTCCTCAGCTTTAACCTGCTGCCCCCCGGTATTCCCTGCTCTGGCCTGGCGCTGCTCTCCTCATCCTCTTTCTCCTTTTCCTCCTCCTCTCTGCCTGCCCTCCCACCCTGCTGCCAGTCCCCAGCCCCTGACGGGCCATGTCCCACCCGCAGAACCTCCATCCCTTCACGGCCGGGCTCAGGCGGGCATCGGAGCTGCTGCAGAGCTGCATCCAGGAGCTGCGGAGCACCGACGCGCTGGCGGGGACGCAGGTAACAGGGGCTGCGGTACCGTGGGTCATTGGACTTTCCAAAGAGCCCATCTGCAGTCCAGCACACAGCAACATTTCACCCCTGTCCCCCAAAGCTTGCTGCAAACGTTCCCGCACCAGCCACTCCTGGCTGCAGGGCTGTCCCCTGTCTGTGTCCCTCGGGATGCGGCTTCAGGTGCCCGTCCTGTGCTGGCGCAGGTGGGACACGTCCAACCCTCTCTCCGCAGGACGCAGCCACTGGCATCAGGCGGCACCAGGAGCTGATGCAGAGGGTGTTGAGCGACCCGCAGCTGGTGCAGGTGCAGCGTGAGGGGGGAGCCGTGCTGGCCCGGCTGCGCAGGGCGGCTGCCCGGCTCCACAGCTCGGCCGATGTCAGGTAGGAAGGGGCGGCTTCACTGGGAGAGGGGTGCACGCACTGGGGACCCCCCACCTCCTCTGCTCACCAACAGAGCCACTTCCCTGGGGACAGCCCAGTCCCCACACCCACGAGCTTCTCTCCAGCATGTCCCAGCACTGGGGCTGTCCCACAGGGCCTGGGGCTCATGTCTTGGACAGTCCTTTGCGGGAGTTCCCAGCTGGGGAAGGCGTGCGGGTCCCTGGGGGGCCGCCTGCACCAGGACCAGGCTCCAGGGCTGCTCTTCAAGGCTTGCGAGAGCCAGGCTGGACTCCGGCAAAGCCACTAGATGGGGCCAAGCCCCGGTGGCGCCACGCTCATCTGGTGCTGCTGCACATGTCCAGCAGCGCCACGCTGATCTGGTGATGCTGAACGCGTCCGGCAGGGCCGTGCTGGTCCAGCTATGCTGCACATGTCTGGCAGTGCCACACATCCGGCAGTGCTGCACTCATCTGGTGGTGCCATGCTTGTCCTGTGGTCCATGCACACATGGCACAAATCCCACTGCTCCCTTCTCTCGGCTGGGCCGCTCCGACTGCCAACACGATCCCATCGTGTGTTCCCTGACTCCTGTCTCACTTCCCAGCACTCCCAGGGAGCAGCCTCATGTCCCTGGTGGGCTCTGGGGACACACAGGGTGGGGAAGACAGCCCTTGCTCGGCTCTGGGCCCTTGCCAGCCGCACGTACTGGGTGGTTGCCTGTCCGCTGCCTCAGCTCCGGGCTGCCTGCGTGGCCACACGCCAGCACCTGCTTCCAGGGAGCTGCCCCATCGGAGGGTCCTCCTGGCTGGCGTCCTCAGCCCCAGCACTGACGGCCGCTCTCCTCCCTGGCCCCAGGACCAGCATGGAGTCGGCTGAGGAGCTGTACAGCCGGCTGGAGGGAGAGCTGCACGACCTGGTGTCCCAGTCCAACAGCTGCCTGGAGCGGCTGGAGTTCCTCCGAAAGGTCCGGGAGCTCGAAGACGAGTTCAGCAGGGTGAGAGAGGTGTCCCTGGGGTGATGCTGTGGCTGCAGCAAGTTGAGGGGGTCCTCTGTGGTGTTCCCATGGCTGAGCATTTTTGGCACATTTCCTTGGTTTTTGATGATGAAGGAAGCATGGAGAGTAACAGGATTGCCTGAGCTTTGATTTTCATTGCAGGGCGACTCTGCATAACCACGCCTGGGGTGGGATTCCTGCTCGGGGGAGGAAAGGGAGGTGCTGCCGCTGGCTGGTGCCTGACCCTGCTCCTGCTCTCTTGCAGCTGGGCAGCTGGCTGGACGGGGAGGCGGCGGCGCGGCTGCAGGAGCTGGGCGCCGAGGAGTGCAGCCCTGACGGCAGCCAGGGCTCTGCCGAGTGGTGCAGCAAGTTCTTCAGCCAGGCAGTGGTGCGTTTGCTTTTCTGTAACACGTATCCCTGGGGTATCGCTGCTAACTGCACTCTTGGGTGGCTCCGGCCCCTGCCTGGCACTCGGCAGAAACTGCAAATGCCAAATTAGAAACATTTAGAATTAGAAGATCATTACAAAGTTTGATACAATCAGTCCAGATCCCCCAGGTTTGGAATGAGGCTTCTGGGCAAACCTGGTGTACCTGGGCTGGCTGGTTCAGGCTTTGCTGGGGTCTCTGGGCAGCCCCACTCTGGGGAGGGGGAACGGTTGTGCTGCTTCTGGCTGCGCTTTGAGCTGGGGCTGGCCCCGTTCCTGGCCCCCTGTGCTCCGTTCTTTGCAGCCCCCATCATCCCACAGGGCCAGGCTGCAGAGCCTGGGTGTCCATAAGACAAATAATGTGTTGACAATGTGTTCCTGCCGTACTCCTGGGTGGGGAGGCCAGGGAGGACAGAGCAAGGTGACCGCACCCAGGACAGGATGATGCATTTTGTGCACTTTGAGCTGAGCCAGGACAGAGCAGAGATTTTGAGAACGCCAGTTACCTTTGATTCTTCTCTCTTGCCCAGCAACATTTCCCATATAGCCCAGATAGCGATGGCGGGCGCTGACTGTGGCGATCATCACCTGCACAGAGCAGGTCAGCGCCGTTCCCCACGGGAGCTTGTGTCCTTCCTGCCGTCCCTGCAGGCTCGGTACCGGTGCGGCCTGGCCCTGTGCCAGGAGGCGGCCGCGGTGCAGGACGCGGTGTTCCCCGAGGCACAGCCCTTCCAGGCGGCTGCTGCGCTGTTCCGGACGAGGCTCATGAGGTTCCATGGGCAGCTGGAGCGGCGGCAGGTGGAGCAGGAGCTGCAGCGGGAGCTCGGCTGCTTCTCCAGCAAGGTGGGTGCCGGGGCTGTCCCCCGCGGGCCATGCGCCGGCCGGGCAGCATGAGAGCAGCCGCTCTGCCTTCTGTTCCAGCTGGCGGGGCTGGAGCGGGGCTGCGGGCAGGGCCCGGCGCGGGGGCAGCGCGGGAGTGGCCGGGCGCTGCGCTGCCTGCAGAGCTCCTTCCAGAAGCTGTCGATGGAGCTGGCCCTGGAGAAGCTGGAGGAGATGAAGGCTCACGTGCACGGGATGCAGAGCAGCCGTGGGCTGGTGGCCTGGAATGAGGCACGGCAGCGGTACCGGGACAGCCGGCGGATCCTGGAGGAGATGCTGGCAGAGCTGCAGGAGGCCTGGGGAGCACAAGCTGATGGGCAGGGAGACGCTGCAAGGGTTGCAGCCCCTTGCGAGGAAGCCCCGGGCTGCAGAGCAGGCACCAGCCCCCAGCCAGTGGTGTCGGGGAGCCAGGGGGCAGCGGAGCAGCCGGAGGCTGGCGCCAGGGGGCCAGGACAGCCCCGGGCTGGCAGCGTCCCCAGCCCCACACTGGGTGCACAGCCAAGTTCCCCGCAGCAGCAGGGGCTGGAGGGTGACCATGACTGTCACCGCCACATCCCTGCTGCCACCTCCCTCCTTAAACCCGAGCGCAGAGCCAGCCTGGGGGCTGCCGGACACGTCTCCCTGGAGCGCGGGCAGCCCCCACACAGGCAGCCCCTATCCCTGCCTCCCCAGGCGCGTGTCCCGGGCACTGACCCACTGTGTCCCCCCGCTGTGCCCCACGGGACAGTCCCAGCCCCCAGCACGCACCGTTCACCTGCTGACACCTGGGCAGGAGCCACCCAGTACTTCCAAGTTTCCAGCCAGAGCAGTTTCTCCTCTGAAGACTCGGACTCGCAGAACTCCACTGAAGAAGCCCCCGCAGTGAGCCTGGCTTCGCCCCGGGGCCTCCTGAGCCCCAGACCCCCTTGCCCCTCTGAAAAGCCCCCCCAGATTGTTTACCTGGAGAACCACCACACCGAGAGTCCAGCTAAAGCAAATGCCAAGTCAAACCAGTCCCTTCCAGCTGGGGAGGTTCCTGCCCAGTTGTGGAAGCCTTGATCACCAATGGGATGGGATGTCCCGTGTTCAGAGGTGGGACATTGGGATCTGGTGCCGCACTATCAGTCCCAGAGCCCTTCAGTTCCCTGTACTTAGCACTGACCCTGCTGCAGAGCAGCAGTGACCCCATCACCAGTCTCACCAGGTTCGTTAATCATCTCCCGGGTGTGTAGCAACCCTCCAGTCAAGTGCCTTTGTCCCTGCAAGCCCCAGGTTCGCCCCAGGACAGCGGCGAGGGCTCCCTGCACCCAGCACTCGTGCTCAGAGCGTCCCATGGGAGCGCAAGCCTATGCTGAGGCTTTACCGTCCCCCTGTGCTGCTGCTGCAGCATCTCGTTTGTGTGCACTCATTAACATGGGACTAACATTATTAACATTAATAAACCTGAAGAGAAGCGCCTGGCGTGATCCTCGTGGAGCAGAAAAAAGAGCCGTGTCCTGCCCAGGGCCAGACACTGGCTGGTCACCCGGGTTCCTACCGCCCCGGTGCCATCGGGCAGCTGGTGCCAGCACAAGAGCCCCCGTGTCCCCTGCACGGGCTGTGGATGCAGCTGGGCTGTCCTGCCCACTGCCAGTGCTTGCTGCCGGGAGGACGGTCCTGCCCAAACCACTGCTGGCTCGTCCCCGCTGTGCCCTGCCAGGCTGCAGCTGTTTGCAGAATGAGCCCCTCTCCCTTTTTGGGAGGGTTCAAAGCAATGGCTCTGTCCCCAGCTCTCACTCCCATCCTACCCGCTCCCCGGTACACGGGTGCCATCCTGCCCAGACCCCCGCTTGTTGGGAACATGCTGTCTCAAAGCTTTGGAGATCTAGCTGAGCTGGGCGCAACCTCACCGATCGCCGTCCCAAACAGCCCAGGGTCCCCGGGGATCCCATCCCGCCCAGCCCACTGCCCGTTCGGGCACCCGGGAGCGGGCGAAGCCAGGCAGGCGACAGGCTGTCCAGCCAGGACACTGTGACACCCGCCACCTGCACCATGAGCTCAGCAAGGGGCAGCACAGAAAAAGCAACATCTCATGTAGCGGCCGTTTCAGAAAAACACTCTCCCCCTCCCAGCTGGCGGCCCCACACAGTGCTGCACCCCAGCAAAGGGCACTGGCCCATCCCAGCAGCTGCGAGCATCGCCCATACCCCCCGCAGCCTTGTTTGTGCCAAATCCCCGAGCCCAGCCCCGCTGAGCTCCTCTCTGGAGGCTGCAGTCCTGGCCGCCCCCCCACAGCGTTGTGCTCCTCCTGCCCTGGTCATTAATGGCTGTGTTAACGAAGCCCGATTCCAAACCACTGCCCTGGGATCTCCTGCCCATCGCTTCTCCCAGTCCTGCCCTTTGCTTCTCCTCACACTTCTTTTAAGCTCCATTTTCTTCAGCTTAAATACCAATTTCCCTAGTAGCACTTCTATCACCGCTTCCCTGAAATCCCGATAGCTGAGATCTATCCTCTTCCTTTTTGCTTAAAAGTCATTAGTGCGGAGAGACATTGGGATAGTTCTGCATGATCCGCCTGGGTGAACCAGCCGGCTTTGCTGCATTCTCCAATCAGCACCATATCCAGGACATCATCGAGGTCATCCCAGGCCGGACACTCTTCCTATCTCTTCACATTACAGTATTTACCTGTGACCAACCATCTGGCCCTGCAGCGAGTTTAAAGGGCTTCAGGAATCCCCTTGCCGCATGGGGTTTTGGCTCTTGCAATGCCTGTTCCCCATCCCCACGCACACGGCTGGTGAAAGCCATGCCCAGCTCATTGCAAGAGCCAAAAATCTCCTCTACCTCCAAAAGCATTTAAAGACCAGCCTAACAGTTCAGTCACTCTATTTTCTGTTCTACTGACAGCTGATGTGTTGTATCCTGCCGTTACACGCTCGCCCCTGCAGCGCACTGAAGCAGCAGCACGCCTTCCAAATTCCTCTCTGGATACCAGTTTTTGCCCGTCATTTCACAGAAGTCCCCAGCCTCAGGAGTCCCTGTTCTCAGCGTGGCTGAGCTCAGCTCCCGCCACCCACACAGCCCACGTCCCAGCGCAGCCTGTGCCGGTGCCGTGGGCTGGACATGCCGCCCACGCCATGCATCTCCTGCGGGAAAGGCAGCCCAGGCGCTGCGGTGGGCACTGAGCTCCCCACAGCCGCCAGACTCGCAGGGACACCCCTGCAGGACTCGTGCCATGGCCAGGCGGCTCCCAGCCCGGTGAGGGTGGCTGGGCCAGCTGGGAGCTGCCCAAAACGCGGGCAGCTGCTTGCACAGCCCCTGGCATCGGGGCCAAGGGTCCCCCCACCACTCCTGCTTCCTACCATGTCCAGGAAAGCGGTAAAGAGACAGGTATTGCAAATGAATATTATTACTGAAATAACATCGCGTGGAAGCATTTGGCTGATGCCATCGTTGCACACAAACCTGTCTCCATGGCACTGTCATGGGATAAGTGTCTCCCATCCCCAGCTGAGGCTGCATTTCATCGCTCTGCGGTGCTCCCAGGGCCACTGCCGGGCCGCAGAGAGACGAAAATGCCAATCAATACTTTTGACATTTTGGGAATTGATTATTCTAATTAATTCTGGGAGCCGTTCAGCCAGCTGTGGACAGACAGCAGCAGGTTGGGATCTCATTTATCCCATCATATAATTCAGGAGATAAAATCTCTCCAGTGGTCACAAGTAAAACTTTGTATTGATTCCGAAGAGCTTTGATGGTTTATAGGAGTGAAATCTCCAGTGCCCAGTAGATGTTCTGTGCTTTGCTGCTCTCCCACACCAGCTCCAGCAGTGACACGAGGTCAGAGGCTGAAACCACCCAAATCTGTGACGGGTGGACATGGTGCGAATTGAGCCTTGCGTGTGAAGAGCCTTTTCCTCCGCCCTTCACTGTCCTCCTCAGCTTGGGAAAAGTTGAGAGTTTTTAAATTTTGATTAAGAGGTTAGGGGGAATAGCACTTCCCATGGAGAAACAGAATCATCTTTCTAAACAGATGGAGTTCAGATTCTTCAGACTAAAGCAAACAATGGCTTTCCTGTTGTTTTTTTTTTTAAAAAAGAAAAAGAAAAAAAAAATGATATTTTGCAAATCCTGAGATTAACTGATAACAGAATGGAGAATTTCCGGCCCCTTGCTGGAGGGGGAATCATTTCCTCATGGGGCCTGCTGCTCCCGGCTGCCCTCAGCCCCCACAGCTGGCTGGGCACAGCTGGATGCCTCCTGCTACATAGTGGTTTTGCAACATTTTGCAAAAATTTTCTTATCTCTGCTGATCCTTCAGCATGTGATTTATGACTCCAAGTCCGACCAATTAAGCTATAACCTTTCCAGAAAGGCAAGTGCAGGAGTTAATCACTGTCTCCTTCCCACCCATGAAATAGCAAAATTATTTCTCACGGGCTGGCGGGGGTGTCCGGGCTGGTGGGAGTGTCCAGCAGTGCCAGGGTTTGGGTGTTTTGAAGCACAGGATGGGGACTTGGCCCATGCCACAGAGCAAACAGAGTCGTGCCTGGATTTGCCTGCCCAGGAGGCATCAAGGCAGCAGGTCTGGTTTCAGCAGGTAAAACCGAGGGAGCCCATAACGCCAGAGGAAGCTGAGCAGAACACAAAACCAGGCGGCACCGGCCTCGGCTTTGCCGCGGTTCCAAAGTGGCTGCGGGCAGAGATGTCCCAAAGCAGCTCTGTTATCTCCAACCTCCTGCTCCAACAGAGCAAACTCAGGTCTCACCCGTCACTGAGCCGAGGTGGCTGATGCTCCCGGGGACCTACAGAGTGGCCACAAAAAATGAAAATCCAAAGAAACAGCAATAGCAAAGGCAAACAGGGAGGGTGAAACATAATGCAAAAGGGTGGAACTCCAAGGGCTACTTTCCAAACTCCTAGTTGTGCCCCATCCAGAAGGACTTCTGGAAAACACAAACATGCCAGGGCTCACCCCTCCCCAGGAAGTCACCGGTGGGACAGATGGACAGACACCAGCAGGCCCCTGCACGGAGGACACGCATTGCATGCGAGTCCAGGGGAGTAACTCAGCTTCAGGCAGTTAAATCCAACACTGGCACTCACAAGCGCAGTTACACCCCGCAGCACGGGGGAGCGCAGAGCCCTTGTGTTCCCCCCGCCCCAGGAGGAGCCCATGGGCAGGGACAGCGGGTCATTGGGGACAGGAGGGCTGGAGGTTTTCCAGCAAACTGCTGGGAAATGACACTGAGACACTGGAATTCAGCTTGCACCGGGTTCACCCAGTTCAGGTTGCAAAACACCCTGTCCCTGCTTGCAGCTCCCCAGCAGCAGGTACCTGTCCATCCCGCACAGGAGAACCAGCCTCTTGTCTGTCCCGGGGCCGCCAGTACGGAAAGGCAGGAGAAGCCATGTCCCCTGCACAGGCTGCTGCCACCTGCAGGTCCCATTGCCCTGGGGGCCTGGCCAGGGAAGCCCCCCCGGCCCAAAGCACCACGGGTGGCAGGGACACCCTGCCCCAGCCCTCCGGCCCCACCAAGCACAGAGACCCAATAAATCAACAGACATGGAGAGGTTTGTGTTTCTCCTTTCTGTTAAATGAAAACACAGATTTGGCCTAAGAACAAAGAGGGTGACATAACAAATTCCTCCTCACCCCCCCCCCCCACTGCTTCTAGAAGGGGGTCAGAGTGACTTTCCCCATGGCTGGAACCTGGTTATCAGCTGCTGGCTCACCCCCTGCAGCCAATGCTGGTTCAGGGATCCACGTCTCAATAACGGCCTCTGGCTTGGTGTGAGCCAGAGCCCAGCACTGTGTTTGACACCACTGGCACGTCCCTCCTGCCTGGGGAGCAGGGGACACCCCGACCCCGGAGGGCTGCAGCGACTGGATACCCGGTGGCTGTGATACCAGAGCACGCCGGGCTCCCCAGACCTGCCTGCGGGGCCAGGGGAAAAAACAACTTGCTTTTCCTTGGAAAAGCCACTTCCCCTCCCAAAGGAAAGGCAGCCCGCTCCCTGCACCGCCTGGCCTGGTGGGCAGTTGCCCCGTCCTGCCCGCTGTGCCAGGAACAAGAGCCCTTTGTGCGGCTCCGCGAGCGCTGCGGCAGCGCCGAGCCCAGCTTGCTCAACCACTGGCCCCACGCCAGAGCTGCCTGAGGTGATCAAAGGCCCCGGCACAGGAGTGATGCCCACACAGAGCCGGCTGCTGTCCCTGCCCCAACAGCGGCATGTCCCCATGCCACAGCCACCAGCCCCAGCTCCCCGGGCTGCGGTGCCCATACGGGCCACGTCTGCCACCACTGCCAGCCCTCAGCTTGGTCGCTCCCAGGTACGGAGCTACAGGTTTTTCTCCGTGATTTTTCAAGTATTTTTCCACACTTGCAGATCAGAGCTCCCCTCCAGCTCTGGAGACAACTGCCACATCCTCTGTGCCAGGATCCCTCCGGTCAGCCACAAACACTCCCCACTGGCCCCATCATCACCAGCATAAAACACTTTCTCTCCCTTTACCTTTTTCCTAAAGTCACATCCCAGCCCTGCCATCCCCCTTCCGGACCTGCCACCCCAGTGCGGAGCCCCGGGCAGGGCTGGGACTGTGCCAGGTTCTGGTGAGCGGCTCCGGTGCTGGAGTCACCGCGTGAGGGGGGAGCCGCGGTCACCCCAGCTCAGGAGCAGCAGCTCAAGGCTCTGCCACAGCTCTGCTTTGGGGAACACCCCGGGGCGGGAGGCAGCGCAGGCGAACAGGCCAATCTGTTAAAGTCGGTTGACAACTTCACAGAGCAACTCCGAGGAAGACACTGTCCCTTTTCATGGCGTGTTTATCTGGCGGCACAAGCGCCCGAGCCGGGTGGTGCAGGGCTGCAGCCGCCGGCACACACCCAGGACAGCAAACAGCGGCTCTGCTGGATGGGAGCAACGGCACAGAGGCTTTGAAGCTGCTCCAGCCCTGGGGGCGGGTGCGAGGGAAGTCACAGTCCTCTCCTGAACACCTTGAGCAAATGAGGAGTTATTTTGGGTATCCAGCAGTGTAAACACCTTCTTAATGGAACCTTGTCTTACTAAGGAGAGTAAAAATAATGCCACCAGTGTGGTTGGCCTTCCATGTGCAGCATTTTCCAGTGCCTGGGCAGGCAGATGACTCTGCGATATGCGGTGGTGAATGAAGTGGGCACTAAAGATGGAAACAAGGGAGGTTTCCTCTCGCTGAGATGCTGGACCAAGCCTGGGGCTCCTGAGCCCCTCGCTCGCTTCCCACCGCGACTGTGGAGCTGCTGGAAGCCCTGGGCACGGGGCTCAGCCAGGGCTGTGGGGCAGACGCCGATGCCACGTGAAGCCTCAAACGCCATCAAGCAGCATTTCTGACAGAGGTGCCAGCGCAGGGACAGACACTGTCAGTCCTTCCTGCTCTGTGCTTGGCTCAAAAAACAGACAGAAATTGCACAAGTCCCTCCAGCCCAACCAGCACCAGGCACCCCAGTTGGCCTGGCCCTGTGCACCCCAAACATGCCCCACAGCGAGGAACGGCTCCCACCAGCACGCCGAGCAAGGAAAGCCTGGTTTGGATCGCTCTGTGGCGCACAGGGCCATTACAGGCTGTTTGTCATATGTTATCCAACACAAATTAAACACATCCCAGCGCCAGAGCTCGGGCTGCGGGTGCAGCCAAGGTTCACGCAGGGTACAGGAGGAAGAGCGGGCTTGTGCGGGCAGAGCCGGACCTGCAGCCTCCAGTGTTAGCCCAAACACACCTGCCCGTGGCACCACTGATGGTGACAGCAGCTCAGGACAGGCAGAACATGGCAAAAGTCCCCCCGCTGCCACCCGCACACCCCAGCCTGTGCACACACAATGGTGCAGCATGGACGGCTCCACACAAACCGGCTGCCCCCAGCTGTGCCTCAGCGTGGGTTTGCTGCACCCGCTGTGACCTCCCTCCCTCTGCCCACACAGATGGCAAAGGAGGGGGCTTCCCTGGCCACCGAAGCAGCACCAGTTCAGCTCTTCTGCAGGGGACACTGCCTTTCCAGGGCTCCTCTGCTCGCTGCCACGTGAGATGGCACAGGGCACCACTGCTGCAAAATCAGTCCTTTGCCCCCATAGCAGAGCTGGGGCCAAGTCACACCAGGAAGCCCCGGCTCACGGGGCTTTTCCTGGGTCTTGGAGTGCTCAGACCTTTCTGGGATGCTGTCTGTACCAAAAAGATTCTTTGTGGAGCCAGAAGAGGTTGCATGCCTCGCTGCAAACCCTCGCAGTGCAGCACTCCAGCACGCCCAAGCAGAAAGCATCGCCTGCGGCTGGGGGCCCTCGCCAGGGCTGTCATCTAGCTGCAGGATGGAGACAGGGCGCACAGGGACATGGGGAACGCCCAGCACAGCGGGGCTGTACTGGGGACAGCCTGTGCACGAGCCCTGTGGGGTCACCTCGAGTACACCAAGTGATAGACCTCAACCACTCTCAGGACATTGCCATCCACAAGGTCCTTGTTACCCGCAGCAGCCCTGGAGCAACACACCAACCACCAAACCTCCTGGGCTTTGGGAGGTGGATGGGGTGAAGTGTCTGGGGGAGCAGGAGGGGACTCATCAGCCTCAGGAGGGTTTCTAGCACGCAGCCGCCTCTGGCACAGCAGCTGCAGCATCCCACACCGCCAAGGGCCAGACAAAGATGGTTGGCATGGGGCTCCACCAGGAACAGCACCCATCCTTGCTCCTGGTCAGCTTACATCGCATGAAGGAAAACCAGTAATTAAGCGAAGCCTGTTCCAGACGTGAAATGTCTCAAGACCTTATTCATCACAAGCCACGATGATCACAAGACCATGGGGGGGTCTCTGTCCTCTGCCACTGCCAGGCAGTCCCAAGTGCGCTGGATCATGGTTGGGATGCCCAGGGAGGGCCAGGCAGCTGTGCTGACATCCCATGGGGCAGGGCAGGGACAGCCAGCATGGGGGGCAAGGGCTGCCAGGGAAAGCGTCAGTACCTGTTCTGTGCACATCTCCCCATGGCACCGTGCCCCGCAGCAAACATCAAGCTTTTCAGTACATTTTCCCTCCAACAGCAAAGTTTCCAGCACTTTCCCTCTGGCCGCTCCGTTTCAGGGATGGTTACGGGAAGGGGCCTGGCGCTGCAGCCCCGCGCAGCTGGGGCCCTCGCCAGAAATGGCCGGGCATGAGATAAGGCACGGGGGAAGAAAACTTTATAAGGAGAAAACATTCCCCAAGTTTCTGGCATCTTAGTGTGAACCGCACAGCCCCTCTCCTCCCCCCGGTATTTTTTTTCCCTTCCTCTTGACCGGCAGCGCCTCAGCCCCTGCCCGGGGGAGGCTCCGGGGGCCGCGCCGGGGGCCGGTCCCGGCACTTCTCGGGGGAGCTGAAAGCCCGGCGGCTTTTTTTTTTCGGGTGGTTGTTTTAAATAGGTGGGACCGAAACCACTCCGTTTCCTGGAAACTTTGTTTTCCTTTTCTTTCCCTCCACCATCCCGGCCGCGGGGGTGTGCGCGGCGCCGTATAAACGGGACGAGCGGCGGGGACGAGCTGGGGGGGCAGCACCGGGACAGGCACCAGCACACCCCGGCGCAGACACCATGGCCGAAGGTAAGACCGCCCGACGGTCCCCGCGTTCCTGGCCCGGGGGCAGCGCGAACCGGCCGGACACCCCCGCCGGCCCGGACCCCCCACGCTGCCCCCCGCAGCCGGGGCTCGGCGCCACATCCAGCCGTTCCGCTGCGACCGGGCATCGGAACCGGCTCAGCGAACCCCGGGGAGCGCAAAGGGCGGCGGGACCGGGAGGAACCGAACGGCACCGGGCAGCGAGGAACAGGCGGGTCCGCCGGTCCCTCCCGCAGCCGCACGCTCCCCTGCCCGCAGCGGCACCAGGATTCGCAGAACGGAGCTCGGTGCTATTTAAAGCTTTCGGCGCTCTCAGAGGAGTGTTGACAGCTGGACTAGGAACATGTGCCCACGTCTCAGCCTGCTCTAAGGAGCATTTCTGGATGCTCTAGCAGAAGCGATGCTGCTGCCCTTCAGAAACCCCTCCACGCAGGTGGCTTTTCAGACTTGCATGAGGGAGCAAAGGCAACCCCCACCTCCCACAGAGCTGTCTACAAAGTCACAGGAATGAGGGCTGTGCGATCCCCATGGAGGCACAGCCCTCTGGGTGAGACGGCATCACCCAACAGCACTACAGGCTGTCCTGACACCACAGCACTGATGCCACCGCGGGTCCCTGGTCCGGGCCCTGGCACAGGCACTGCCAGCTCCCAGCACGAAGCTGAGCCACGACACCCCGGGCAGCGCTCGCTCCTGCGGGGCCGTGTCTGGGCCCCCGCTGCTGTCTGCACACCCTGGCAGCACTGCAGCCCCCTCCCCCCCCCGGCTCTTGACACTGATCAGTTTGGGAAGAGGCACCTGCACTTTGGAAATCTTCTTTTTGCTAAATCCACTGAGGGTGATAACCCTGCGCAACTGGGAGAGGAGGAGCCCTAGTCCTACTCTCTTAACACGCTCATTTGCTCCAAGTTTGGCTTGGTGTCAGCGAGGTTTGCACCGCACAGGTCACACGCTGTGGCACAGAGCTGAGACTCTGCTTACGAAGGGGGAGGTGACACAGGAAAGGTCCTTTCTGTGCTTCAGGGTCCCCATGGACTGGCTGGAGGGACCTTGACCTGATTTAGGGACAGTCCCAGCTGCCCACAGCAGCTCTCGCAGTGCTGTGGGGACCAGTGATGAGTCCAGCTGCCTCCCTGGGATGGGCACTGCAGGTCCCCATGCCTGGGGAGCCAGGAGGGGGTTTCCATTCGGTACTGGGAAGCCGAGCTCAGGGTCAGCTCTTTCCATCTGGCACCAGCTCAAGGATGGCTCGGTGACCACAGCTGCTGGCATGAAAGCACCAGGAACGGCACGGCCAGGAGAGCTGCAGCACATGGGCAGCACACCGAGCATCGCCCCTCTGAGCCGCCTCAATTGGCATCAAGCTCACTGCGTGCTCTCCTGCACTAAACGCTTTTGCTTATTCTGGCAACTAACCTGTCTGGGCAGAACATTCCAGGGTCACTGGCCTTGAGCGATGATGAACGATATCGTATCGCTCCAGTGCTGCGCCTGGGGCAGTGGGGATGTGGCTGCACCAGCACGCAGTCGTGCTGCACCAGCACTGGGCTGGGTGGCAGAGCTGAGCGCCCGAGCCCGGGGAATCAGACACCCTTTTTGTCACCAAATTTACAGTCAGCGTCTCCAGTTTGTCAGCAGTCATGGGGCAGTAAAGCTGCCTGGAGAGCTGCCCTCAGCCTGGCTGCAGCACAGAACCATCCCTGGCGTTCTCCAGAGTGTCTGCACACAGACAGCAAACCCCGGCCAACAGGCCCCGCGCCTCCCAGAAAACAGAGATGAGCACTGGGCTTTGCTCCAGTGCTGGATGCCGTGAGCCGCAGACCTGGCACGGCTCTGGCAGCACACGATGCCCCTCCTCTGTGGTGGTACTGCAGTGGGCAGTGCCGCGGCACAAGAAATTCGGCACGATTGGGTTGGGAGGGCAGCGCTTCACTGTGAGCTCGGCTGCAGGACCCCTGTCCCTGCCCCAGCACAGGGCGTGTGTCCAGCTGCAGAACCCTCGGGAGGGATGCTCAGAGCCCGGCACAGCCGCAGCGCCCAGGATTGCGCCATGCACACCAGGGAGAACAAGACGGCCTGGGGAGAGAAGGCTGCCAGCCCCCAGTGCCAAAACCCAAACCCAGGGCTCAGGCTGGGGTAACAGCAACCCCTCCTGCCCGCCAGCGGGGTCTACATGCATGGGGCACGCAGGGGACAGCTGTACGTCCTCTGCCTCCACAGAGCTGGTGCTGGACACGTGGGACCTGCAGTACGAGCGCAACGGCCGGGAGCACCGGACGGCGGAGCTGGGTGGGCAGCAGCTGGTGGTGCGGCGGGGCCAGCCCTTCACCATCACCCTGCGCTTCTCGGGCCGCGGCTACGAGGAGGGGGTGGACAAACTCGCCTTCAACGTGGAGACAGGTGAGTGTCGCTGTGCCACGCGCTGTGAGCTGCCCCCGCCCCAGGGCTTGTCCCGTGGTGCTGTGCTGAGGGACCTGCCTCATCTCGTGCAGTCCCTGTTCCCCCATCCCCTCCCAGCAGAGGCTGGTGCTGTGCACAGCTTTTACACCGAAACACAGAGAAAAAGGTAGAAACTTGGCTCCATAACAAGAGCTGAAGGGAAGCAATAAAGAAATCGAACAAAAAGCTGCCGCTGCCTCTGCCATCCCCTCCTCCCCGTGGCTGAGCCAGACTCGGGCCGTGCCAGAGCCGCCAGCTCACGGGGAAGTGCCGCGGCTGCAGCCAGGGAACCCGCCCGAGTCTCTTCCCTTCTGAGAAGCTCAACAATGAATCCTTGCAGCCGGGGGGTCTCACAGTACTCCTGCTGAGGGGCTTTTTCTCCAACCGCCCCTGCCCTGTCGCTCAGACACCCCCAGAGCAGGGTTTGCTCCGGGAACACAAATCCTGGAGAAGGGAATGTCCCCACTGAGCCCCCCCAGCACACACCCCTGAGCGGTGCCGGAGCGGGCACACAGGAACCAGGCGCAGCCTCCGACAGGTCCCTGCGGCTCCCAGGGCTCCCGCTGCTGCCGCCCTGGCAAGAGCCCATGGGGGGCAGTGGGGATGGGGACATTGGTCCCATGGCTGGAGCCGGGTGCGGCCACCACGCCGGGGATCAGCCCCGGCCAGCTCAGAGCAAAGGGAGAGGAAACTGTTTCTTGGGCAAAAGTTATTTTGGGGCTGCAGCGTCCTGCTGAGTCAACCAGGCCAGAGCTCAAAGTTAAACTGCACCCGGGTTTCCTCATGGCATAAAATGCTCTTTTTCTTTTCCCTAAAAAGCCCCAATCCCGCCATGGGGTGATGAACACAAACCCAGCACCTCTCAGCTTCGCCCTAAACTGACAGCTCCCCGTTCCAAGCAGCCGTGGGGGGTCTTGCCCACCACCCAAACCCACTGGTTTGTACGAGGTCTCACCGCGTCCCGGGGCACGGGCTGGTTGTGCAATTGAGAAGCAGCCCCGGCAGGGCTGCCAGAGCTGTCCCCAGGACACCGAGGCCATGTGCCACCTCCCACGGGAGAGGGGACGGCTCCGTGCAAAAATAGAGCAGGCGTGTTTGAAGAGCCCTGCTCAGGCGCCTGGGGCCCAGGGACGCTGCGGGCTTTGCAGGCGGGGGGAAGGCTCCCCACGGCCACACCCTTGCCAAAAGGACACCGTTACCTCAGCCCAGCCTCCTCAGGAGGACAGAGCGGAGAAACTGTGTCACTCTGATGAGCTCATGAGTATTTCTGGTGACTCGCCTGGCGTCCCGCCCACGCTGTGGGCAGGGGACGGGCCCCAGGCTGCGGTCCCGGGGGGAGCGGATGGCAGCACCGCTGCACCGGCTGCCGGCCCCACGCAGGCAGCGGCATCACCACAGAGCCGCACTCAGCGTCCCCGAGGAGCAGAGCCGGGAGCCAGCTGGGTGCAGGTGGCTGGCGCAGCTGCACGCTCGGCCGGGATCACGCTGTCCTGGGCTCGCACAGCCACTGATGTAATGGCCAGTGCTGGGATGTTTGCAGCAACGCCCAAGGCTGGACACACACAGTGGGGCTCCCACTGAGAGCACCCCAGCTCTGCCGGGACCCCCACACTGTGGGGCGTGTGGGCACAGGGACCTGGTGGCTCCGCTCCGAGCCAGGAATGGTTTGGCTGAGAGGAGGAGATGTGACCCTGGGGTGCGCACAGGGTGAGCACCTGCTCCACTCTCCTGCAGGGTGAGTCTTTCCTTTCTGCCCCTTCCCAAAGAGCAAGGGACTCGCCTGAGCTCCCCACAGCCGGGCTGCCCTGCACCCTGGCACCCGGCAAACAGCCAATGCTCCTGGGCTGCAGGAGCTGAGGTCCAGGCAGCCACCGCAGGGCAGGGGACACTTGCGGGGCACGTCCCCTGGGCACAGCCCCCACAGCGCGGGGCTCCCTGGGCCCCCCGAGAGCTGACGTGCTCCTCCTCGCAGGGCCCTGCCCCATAGAGACATCAGGAACCAGGTCCCACTTCGCCGTGACCAACTTCCCGGAGGAATCGAGCTGGAGCGCCGTGATCCAGCAGCAGGATGGGGACTTGCTCTCTGTCTCGCTCTGCTCCCCGCCCAGCGCCCGCATCGGCCGCTACCACCTGACACTGGAGACCTCCACCGGCTACCAGGGCTCCAGCTGCCACCTCGGGGACTTTGTCCTGCTCTTTAACGCCTGGCACCCAGGTAAGGCTGTCACCTCCCGACAGCAGGGTTTCCAGTAAGGGGGGCACAAGCCGCCCCCCAGGTCTCACCCCATCACAGACCCCAGCGCCCCAGCCCTGGCCCAAGCTCAGGTCACAGCAGAAATCCCCACTTTGTTCCGCCTCCAGATGGTCCCCATAGCAGGTCGGGGCTGTAAGCACTATCTCCCACCCTGGGACACACGCAGCCCTTTTGCCAGCCCCCCAAACACCCAGTACCCCATCCAGGTGTCCCCACCACACACTGCCCACAGAGCTCACCTCTGCAGTGCTAACATGAAGCCCTGGGCGGCCCCTAGCAACAAGTCCCAGCCAGGCAGCACTCAGAGGAAAAGCCTCTAATTGCCCCTAATTAATTGCCCCTAATTAGTTGCCCGACCTGGCCCAGCCCCGCCCACCCCCAGGGACCGGCCACAGGCTCAGGGGGGAGCCCGGGGTGCTCCCAGGGGTGTCACTGTCCTGCTGAAATTTGGGCAGCCCAACACAGAAAGGGGTTCAGTGCTGGGGGTTTAATGACACTGGGCAAACACCAGCTGAGATTTTCATCTCTCCCCATCCTCCCTCTGCCTGAGGAGCAGCCCGAGCTGCCCTGCTCCCCCCAGCCCTGGAACAGCCGGTTTCCTGAATCCTAAACACTCAAGCTGGCTCCGCTGAGATAAGGGGCTTTAGGAAGCTCTGCTCGCCTGGGCTGTGCCGAGCGCTGGCCCCGAGGATGTATGTTGGGCTTTTTTCTGAAAACATTTCCAGTACATAGTGATTTTTCCAGCTGTAACTGCTGCACGAGCAAAACGGCCTCAGCTGCGCTCTCAGCCACAGTCCCAGTTCCCACCGCTTGCTTCTCCCACCAGGGAGGTTTCCCTCCTGGGAAAAGACCTGACTCCATAAAACAAAAGCGAGGAAAGAAAGAAATGAGAACGAATGGAAAACAAAACCACAAGCCCGCTGAAAATTTCCCATCAGCTCCAATCAAACCGGGTTGAAATTCTCCAGCAGCTTTTTGAAGCGGGAGCAGATCCAGCCCCTGGTGCCTTGTTCCTCCCCAGATCCAGCACTGCCTGGCACAGCCCGGGGAGGGGGAGCCCAGAGCTGGGCCGGGGGGCTGGGGCACATGGGGTAGAGCCGTGTCCCTGTCCCCATCTCTTACTGTCCCTGCAGAGGACACGGTTTTCCTCCGAGACGAGGACGAGCGTGGCGAGTACGTGCTGGCTCAGCAGGGGCTCATCTACCAGGGTGCCTGCGAATACATCACCTCCACCCCCTGGAACTTTGGCCAGGTGAGAGAGACACAGCCCCAGGACCCCCAGCTGAGCCCAGCCCTGGCATTGAGGGCGTGGAGGCTGCTGCCCCCTGTGTGTCCCCAAAAGAGCGCCCCAAATGCAGCCAGCACCCCGGGCAGGGTCTGGCCCCCCTGCGCTGCTGTGGGACAGACAAACCAGGGTCCCTTTGCCAAGAGGGGAGCGGGTGACAGCGTGGGGCAGAGCGAGGGGATGTTCCTGATGGCTCTGGGGGCCCTGGGGCCGTGTGCTCCTAATCGGGGTGGCCACGTTGTGCTGGGAGGTTGTACCGATAACGTGCTCCCCGGCATCATGCCAACTGTGCCGATAAGGCAGCGCCTGCACCCCACCCACAGCCACGCTGGGGGGACCCGGCCACCCTCTGAGCTCCGGGCTGTCCTGGGGGCTGCAGGGCGGGCGGATGCGGGGGTGCCTGTGACCCCGCAGGATCCTCAATTCAGGGAAGTGCCGTGACTCACCAGTGATGGGAAATCAGTGGTTTTCCCGGAGGTCGGGTCCTGACCCCACCGTGGCGGCGGCTGCAGGATCCGGCCCCTCGTCATGGTGGCACAAACCGGGGAAAGTCACTCAGGGGGGCGCTGGCTTGGGGAGGGGACCCCGGGGATGTGTGACCCCCCTCCCGTGCCCCATGCTTCCAGGGCACCACGGTGAGCAGGGAGGGGGCACAGAGGTAGGGGAGCCCTCACGCAGCTTTTTCCCCCCCGCAACACACCAGTTCGAGGACGACGTCTTGTCCATCTGCCTCAAGCTGCTGGACACAAACCCCAAATTCCTGAGGGACCAGAACCAGGATTGCTCCCACCGCAATGACCCCGTGTACATCAGCCGGGTGGTGAGCGCCATGGTGAGTCCCACGCGCCGGGATGCGGGCGGACGCGGGGCGAGATGGCGCCGGGATGCACGCATTCGCGTGCATCCCGGCGCCATCTCGCCCCGCGTCCGCCCGCATCCCGGCGAGCTCTTGCATTGCTCCAGGATATTACACGGAGGTGACATGTGAGCTGCAGGAAGGCACTTTCCCTCCCTCACCAGCCTCCCCGTGCCCGTCCATCTGTCCATCGTAGCCTCTATTTGTGGTGCCACAGGTCAATTGTAACGACGAGGACCAGGGGGTGCTGGCGGGGCGGTGGGACAACCACTACGAGGACGGGACGAGCCCCATGGCCTGGATCGGGAGCGTGGATATTCTCAAGAGGTGGCAGAAGTTTGGGTGCCAGCCGGTGAAGTATGGCCAGTGCTGGGTCTTTGCTGCCGTGGCGTGTACCGGTGAGAGCGGACGTGTCCCGTGTCCCCATCCCCACAGGACAGGGTCATACGTGTCCCCCCCATCTCCCACTCAGTCCCTGTGCTGCAGCAGGAGGGAACCGCTGGGGCTGATTGCAATCAGCAGCAATGATTGCTTAGCAATAAAGCTCTCTGCTATTCTGCTGTGTCAGGAAATGGGGGGAAAAAAATGGCAGAAAAAGGGCTCTGGCTTTTCAATTAGCACCGGGCAGAGGGGGAAGGGCTGGGCTCAGGCACAGAAAAAAAGTGGCTTTAAGGTCAAGTTTGCAATAAAGTAATGAATCCACTGAGATCAAAATAATTTCAGTGCCACTGAGGCAGTCAGGCTGGGGCAAAAGAGGAAAAAATTCCAGGCTCCCTGCTGTTGAGATGTGCACACACACACACGCCTCGCTGGGTTGTGAGTGCGTGTGCATTTATATGTCACAGATATATGAGATCCTTTTTAGAGGAGAGAAATAGCAGAAAACTAAAGTGGATTTTCTGCAACTCTCAGAAGTTTATAGCCTTCCTTTGAAGCGTTCTAACTGCCTCCCTGTTCCCCAGGGAGCTCTGCTCGCAGTAAAAGGCAGCTGGGAGATTAAATGAGAGGTTGCAGCGTGCTGCTGCCCGCGCACTCCTCAAAAGCTCTTGCAGCCGCTTTTGTGCCTTTTTTCTCCTGCGATATCAAACCCAACAGCCTGGCAGTGCCGCTGCCACCCGCCTGGCCCGCAGTGCCGCAGGGACCGGCTGGGGCTCCGTCCCCGGCACCGCTCTGGGGACAGGAATGGGGTGTGCAGAACGGGGCACGGTGGGATGGGTGTGCAGATGGGACCCCCTCACCCTGCCCTGTCCCCCAGTCCTGCGCTGCCTGGGCATCCCCAGCCGGGTGGTCACCAACTACAACTCGGCCCACGACACCAACGGCAACCTGGTCATCGACCGCTACCTCAGCGAGACGGGGGAGGAGGAGCGGCGCTCCCGGGACATGATCTGGTGAGCAGCCAGCAGGACGCCCGGACCCCCAGGCAGCCTCTGCCCCCTCCCCAGCAACCCCCGGGAGCCAGGGGAGCCTGAGCCTGCCATGTCCTGATTCCATTTGCAGGAACTTCCACTGCTGGGTGGAATCCTGGATGGCCCGTCCGGACCTGGCACCCGGCTATGATGGGTGGCAGGCGCTGGACCCGACACCCCAGGAGAAGAGTGAAGGTACGGCGTGTACCGGGGGGCTGCTCCTTCCCCACGAGCACCACAGGGTCTCCCCCCACCACGATGGTGTCTTGTCCTTGCGGTGCCCAAACCCCGGGTGGTGACAGTGGCTCCACTCCCCACAGGGGTTTTCTGCTGCGGGCCGGCCCCCGTCAGAGCCATCAGGGAGGGCGACCTGCAGCTGCGGTATGACGTCCCCTTCGTCTTCGCGGAGGTGAACGCGGACGTGGTGTACTGGGTGGTGCGGCAGGACGGGTCGCAGAGGAAGAGCACCCACTCCTCAGTCGTGGGCAAGAACATCAGCACCAAGAGCGTGGGCAGGGACAGCAGGGAGGACATCACCCACACGTACAAGTACCCCGAGGGTACGTCACGCACACCTACAAGTACCCTGAGGGTACGGGGCGAGGGGGGATTGGCTGTTGGAAAACAGAGTGCACCAGGAAGGCTCCAGGGACCAGGGCAAAGCATCCTGGACCATGCCCTCCCTGTGCCGCTCTGGGAACCCCAGTTTTCTGTGAACCACAGGGTCTGAAAAGGAGCGAGAAGTGTTTGCGAAGGCAGAGCACGAGAAGAGCTCCCTCAGGGAGGAGGACGAGGGGCTGCACCTCTGGATCAAGCTGTCAGAGGGTGCAAACAATGGCTGCGACTTCGACGTCTTTGCCGTCATCACCAACAGCACGGACACAGAGCGGGTCTGTCGGCTGATGCTCTGTGCCCGCACCGCCAGCTACAGCGGCAGCGTCGGGCCCCAGTGCGGCATGAAGGACCTGCTGAACATCACCCTCGAGCCCCAGGCCGGTGAGAGACCCGGTGGCCGTGGGGACAGGACATGCGGTGGGCCTGGGGTCAGGGCTGTGGTTCGCCCATGTTCAGTTTTATCTCGGGTCTGCAGTGGGGTCTGGTTGGGGAGGGGGCAGCCCTGACCCCCTCTGCCTCCCCCGCCAGAGAAGCGTGTGCCCCTGCGGATCCTGTATGAGAAGTACGGGGAGAGCCTGACCCCGGACAACATCATCAAGGTGGTGGCTCTCCTGACCGAGTACCAGACGGGTGACGTGGTCGTGGCCGTCAGGGATGTCTACATCCAGAATCCGGAGATCAAGATCAGAGTAAGGGCTCAGTGCTCTGTCCCAAGCGGGTTGGGTGGGACATTTCCCATTCACAGGGGGTTGCTGCCATCACCCTGGGGGTTTGGTCCCCACCACGGCAGGGTCCTGTATCACGGAGTGGGGCTGCATCCCCGGGGACTTGCACCCCCAAGGACCCGCCTTGGCCCCCCAGGCTTGGGGAGCACCACAGTCCCAGGCAGGGTGGTGCTGGGGGTCCAACCCCTCCTGCTTGCAGGTTTTAGGGGAGCCGATGCAGCAGCGGAAGCTGGTGGCGGAGATGAGCCTGGTGAACCCCCTGGGAGTCCCCCTGAACAACTGCGTGTTCGTGGTGGAGGGCGCCGGCCTCACCGAGGGACAGCAGATCAAGGAGCTGTAAGAGCTTTTCCTCCCTCTGCCCAGCTTGGCCTTTGGGAACGGGCAGGTTTTTGTGCCAGAGCCCCCCGGGGGCGCGACCGCGGGGCCCAGCTCCACCATAGGCACAGCAGGAGCCAGGGCTGGGCTGGTTCCCGTGGGGCGTGAGGGCTCGGAGAGGCGGGGTTCTGCTTCCCAGCACCATCCCACAGCACCATGGGCATGGGGAGGGTGATGGGTCACTGGGAGGGACCCCAGCCACCCCCTGACCTCCTGTCCCCCCAGCGAGGAGCCCGTGGAGCCGCAGGCAGAGGCCAAGGTCAGGCTGGACTTGGTGCCGCACCAGGCAGGGCTGCGCAAGCTCATGGTGGACTTCGAGAGCGACAAGCTGACGGGGGTGAAGGGCTATCGCAACGTCATCATCGCGCCCCAGCCCAAGTGAGGGGCCGCCGCCCCCCGCAGACATCCTGCATCCCATCTGCCTGGGGCTCGTGGCCCCCGCTCGCTTTAGCCCAGGACAGTCCCTGCAGCACATGAAGGATGTTGCCAAAGCCCAGCCCGACCCGGCATGGCAGCCACAGTGCCGGCTCCTCCCCAGAGGACTCAGTGCTGCAGGAGAGACGCGACGGAGCAGAGAACAGGAGGGAGCCAGGGGTGTCGGGCAGCCGCTCACTTTGCTGCCCTTCCCACACCCATGGGTGGAACCATCCCCGTCCCGCCTGTCCCCCAGCATGAGACCCACAGGGACTCCCGCACCCTGCAGGGACTCCCACACCGCCTCCCCCCTGCAGCACCAACAGCCCTTGGCTGCAGAGCAGATCCCATGAGCCAAAGAGCAGAACAACCTTCTCCTGCACAGGTCGCACCTCAGCCACGCTCACACCTGCTGCTACAATTCTCCAAAGGCAACGCACTAGAGAAAAGATTGTATACTGTGAGGACAAAGCTGTGTATATGCTATATACATACATAACAAATTATTTATAGCTATATAAATGCATACTGCATATAACCCTACTGCATAGGTAAAGCCGGGTATTTGCTTTAATAACTGTCCCTGTCACTGTGAACACTACAGTGAGGGATGGCATGTACCTTGCCATGAATTAACTATGCAAGCACTGAATAAAACCTCTATTTTTCACTTTTAAAGCCAGCCCAGCTCTTCCTGAGCGTCCCTTCCCGACAGAGGCACCGGCAGCTCCTCACCCAGCGCCCAAGCGGGTGGGGGGCAGGTTTGCCCCCAGCCCAGCTCCCCTGGCCCCACAGCACAGCTCGGCAGCACCCACAGCACCGGTAAGACCTGCACCAGCCCCAGGGGCTCATGCCGGTGCCAGGCGCTCCCGGTGAGTCTCTCCCACAGCAGAACTACATGGTGCTACGATGGCACTGAGGACAGGAGGGAAAACCCACATGGAGAATTAAACACACAGATTTTGCACACCCAGACTCTACCCAGGGCTACCTATGGGCTGCCAGTGCAGCCAGAGAAAGCACAAACCAGCAGCCAAAGCACCGAAACCCAACCAAGGAGCACAGGAAAGTGGGGCTGAGCACAGGGGTGTCTCAGGCCTGGAAGGGGTCAAGGTGCTGCTGAGGATAAATGCTTCCCATGCCAGACACAGCCCTGCCGCTTTCTCCCAGAAACATTGTGGGAGGTCCCTGCCCCTGTTAAACACCAGAGGAACCAATACAGAACTGGTGAATGTGGCAGCCAGGGCTCCCCACCCCACAGCAACCCCGTCTTGGGCGCCGCGGTGCCCAAGGGGTTAACGCTGGACCCGGCGCTGGGTCCATCGGGAACATTCCTCAGCCCAGCGATGATGCACGGCCCACTCAAGTGTTTGTTACCCGGCTCTGCTGAGCCAGGCTTCCAGCTGCTCAGTGCTAGGTTAAAAATAACCGGCAGCTCCTCTGTTTCGAAGCTGGGTCCTGATAAAATAAACATTAGCGCAGCTATTTCTGAAGGTCACTCCATCCATCTGAGGCCTGGCAGCGCACAGCGGCTCCAACGAGAAACCAGCTCGAATGCTGCGCTCAGGGTTTGGCTCTGGGTTTGTGTCTTTAGGGCTGGTTCCCTGCTCATCCCTAGCAACCAGCACCCCCTGGCAGAGCGCAGGGCCCACGGGCCTTTGCCCCACTTGCCGGCTCGGTGGCCCGTCAAGGACCATGAGGATGCTGTGACTGGTGATGCTGCCGCAGGGCCTTGCCGGAGCAGAACTGGCCCCGCCAGTGCCGCAGCTCGGGGGCAGGTTCCCTGTGCACACCCCGATCCCCGAACCTGCTCCGTGCTACAGCTGCCAGCCTCTTTGGCACTTGTGCAACAAACTATAAATTAAATATTTACAGCATCCATTGCACGGGAGGACGTGTAATTCAGCATTAGGCCAAGTGCGGAGAAAAGTGAGGCTGTTTCCGTGCAGGAAGGTGATTAACACATCTCGACTCACCAGAGGTGCTGACTTGCCAAGAAGTGACTGTAAACTCATTTTAGACTTGAGGACCTTTAACTTACCTTCATTGACAGATTGAGAGCAGAACAAACTCCCATAAATCAGAGTGTGCACAAGGACAATTCTCGAAGAGTTTCTGGGTTTTCCCCACTGCTGCAGGCACTGAGGCTGATCAGCACAGAACAGATCTATTGGAAGCTACTCCATCTCCCAAGACAAATATTAAGTTTCCGTCACCCCAGAGCATCAGAAAAACTGTGAAGACATGCAGTTTCAGGTGAAGAAGAATTTTTCATAGTTAACTCTGTGCCAGAAAATACATGAGGCAGATGCAGGGAGAACTTAACTGGGTGTACTGTTTAAATACACGCTTTAGCCTCTGTTCCTTGGACAGCACACAAAACATCTCAAACCCGATTTGATGACTGCAGCAGAGCAGATGATCGTCACCTGCTGTGGCAACCAATGTGGCACATGTCCCAGCACCCACTGGAACGGCTGCTCCATTGATGGACGCGGCAAAGACGGGTAGATCAGTGACAGCAGGGATGCTGAGTGCGGGGTGCAGGGGACGGCCCCGCGCTGCCACTGTCCTCCATTGAAGCCCCCAACCTCATCCCCCCCTCACATCAGTGTCACCTGCCCCAGCTGTGTGGCAGCCACCAGCACCAGTCCCTCCCCAGGGGCTGCGGCTGCTCCGCAGCAGAAGCCTCCGCGTTCTGGGCCAGCAGAACCAAGAGAGAGCACAGAATCATAGAACGTGATTCACACAGAATGAGATCCCTCTGCTTCCACACACGCTGAGGCCTGGGAAGGCTCAGCCTCTATCAAACTCTTGCTAAAAGGTGTCATGTGAAAGCCCTGCTGAGAATACAAATAAAGACACGATTTTCTACCTACTGATTCCCGCAAGCAGCAGAAGGGAAAGGCAGCAGCTCTAGAAGCCACAAAGGCATCAAGGTTGTGATTCACACCATCTCCTCTCCATCCGAAGGAGACTTGGCTGTTCACCAGATAACCGATTTGCATCTTGGACTCTGCAGAGAATCCTACGCTGAACTCGTCCAGCACCGTGTGCCCCAGGTCCTCTCACCGCAAATCCAGCCTGCGGGTTGTAAAACCTCCAGCTTTGGTTCTTCCTTCCCAAACCAGGTCCTGCTCCAGCCCGACACCCACCCCGGCACCTTCTGCCCCACGGACCTTCCACCAGGGACAGACAAACTGCCGCAGCGGGGCTGCAGAGTGGGGGGGAGCAGCGTCCAGCAGCCACCAGGACTGCAGGGAACAGCAAACCCAGAGCGACAGCTGCGCTGGGACAAACCAGTGAGACCACTGCTACTCAACGACACCCTCTTTATTCAAAAATAGATATCTATGAGACATTTCAGAATATACTGCTGGCACAAATGGCAGCCTATACGTCTAAATTAATTCCTGAATCAATTCATTTACAGATTTGAGCTTTTGTTAAAAAAAAGACACACCTTGGGGGAAATCTGTTCAACCTTGAGCGAACGTCACCCAGTTCACCAGATGCCCTTTGCCCAAAAAGTAAAACAAATAAAATTAAAAACCACAAGACTTCAATTAAATTAAGCAAAATAAAACACACACATATATTTGGAAAAAAAAAAATCAAAACATTTCAATTAAAAAAAGACATACAACTCTCTCACAGATCTGCCCAAAACAATGGCGTGAGATCCCAACACACTTGTCTACATAATTTTTTTATGACAGCTTTTTTGTCCTCTAACAGCTACACATTCAATCAATGGTCAGAACAACTATTGGTTAAACAGCCTCAGGTGACTCCACGAGCTGCGACAGGACAGAAATGAGTCTTTTGGTTTGGGTTTTTGAGGCTTGGGAGGGGGTTTGTTTTTCATTTTTGGCAAAAGCAGAGAGAACGTCCAGTGCCTGTGTGAGGAACGTTTGGCCCCACGGGGCTGCACAACCAAGGCAGCTGGGAAGGAACTGCTCAGCCACGGACAGCGTCTGGGACGGGCCCCAGGGCCTGGCTGGGCTGTGAGGGTGCGAGGAGTTCTGAGAACACGGACACGCTGCAGCGGCAGGGAGAAAAGGACGGGAGCTTCTGAACAACTTAGTGACCAAAAAATGCTGTATTACTTGTTTTAACTGAGTGCTGAATAGGCTCTGGGTACCCTGGAAAATAAATTACTGAGGACACAGAACAAGCTTTGCATTCCTGTAGGTTTCCTTTCATGTCTGTGACAACAGCAGCATAAGACTATAGGGAGGCACAACCACAGCACGTCACTCAACCCATTTCAGCCTGTGTTACAAAACCTGCATTACCAGATCAAGTGTTTCCAGAAACCCAAAATGTTTTCTAGTGAGAGGTGCTTAATTTAAACAGAATTGTTATCCAAATCGGAATGCTTTTCAGTGATCAGAGTCCAGCTTGTTAACCTAACACACAAACCGAAATGTCACTGTGCCCATGGCAGCTAAACATCAGCTAGCAACATAATGCAGTTAAGAGTATTTTAAATTGGACTTTTTTCCTGACTTTTCCCAATTACAAAAATCAATTCACAATAATCTGCGACACAAAATTAAGTACATCCTTCTAATATCTACATGCATGGACATGGTACATGTGCATACAGGATATGTGCATATATATGGGTCTATTTTCTATATAAATAAATATTTATACCACATTTAACTTCTGTTCATCGAATAACTTCACTAAAGCTACAGAGAGAATTTATAGAATAGTATTTTCAGTGTAACCATCCTCAGAGTGGATTAGATAGTGCCCGTCACCGGGATGTCACCAGCTGCAATACACTGTTACAGCTTCTGCAACCATCTGATTTTGTATAAGGAAGAGGAAAAATGTGGTATAAATCTAAGGTAGCTAGAACAAAACTTCCTTTCATTCTCATTCAGGTAATATCCAGTTCTGCATTGCTCAGCAAAGAAGCTCTCTCTAATTCACAAAGAAAAGCTGCTTATTTTTATTGCCTGTAGCAAGTTCCCATTTCCGTACACACCGAACGGGAACTGTGTCCATGTCAGTCCCACAGCACAACGAGGAACTGTAGATTCAAGGACAGTATTTCTCTGTACCAGTGCTTGGTAGGTGCCGTGCTGCTCCGCTGCCACGGCACAGACCTGCACACAGCCCTGGGAGCACACCGGCCACTCCACTGCTCAGAGACAAGGGGCAGAAACCAAACTAAAACAGACAAGACTTATCCAGAAATAATACAATACGTTTATAGAGAAAAGATGTTATATGGTCAGCCTTTCTTGGAAAACTTTCCAGGTACATATGTACATGATTCTCGTGACATTTGTGGGGGTAACAAGTGCTAAGAGCAAACAGCAACTAAAGAGTATGGAAAAAGATGAGACACGTTTTCCTATCTGGACTGTCCCCACTCCCTTCCAAGCTCAGAAAAACTCGCTTTTCTCCTCCCCTCAGCATGAGGCAGCGCACACAGCGCGAGGGAGAGCAGGAGCAGCCGAGAGGCCGAAAGCAGCGTCTGCAAGTTCCTTCCTACTGCAGATCTCGGAAGAGTGGATTTCCAGCCAACACCAGTCGTCTTCCTTCTGCCGGCGGTGGAAACTGGGGACAGCCTGTCCTAGTCTGTGGAAAACAGGTCACCAGCCGACGGCAGCGGTGCCAGCCCTCCCGTGACGTTGGGCAGCAGCGACAGGTCCGGCAGGCTCTGGATGTGGGATTTCAGCTCCTTGCGCACCTGGGTCACCCGAGCGAGCTTCTGCTTGTACTCCTGAGGGAAACAGAGAACCAAGATTAAGCAGAGGTTAATTAACGGAGCTTGTAGTTAAGCCAGAAGTATTTTCCAGGTGAGGACTCTGGGAGCAGGTGGCAAGGTCCTGGTTCTCCAAGCAACTGCTACATGACCCAAATTCGCAGCCTGTCCACAGGCTCTGGCACCCCCAAAGCACCGATCCTGCCCCGTGGCACTGTCACAGAATCTGTGTGAAATGCCCCCAAAGCTGCAGACCCTAGCGGTGGGTACGGCAGGTATTCCACAGCATCTCCACAATGCAGGCAACAACGAGCTGAAGAAAAACTGTACACGGCCTTCCACAGTCAGTTATAATATTAACTTACTTTTCATTTCTTAATTACTTGGCAAAGAGAACGGTTTACCAGAGAACAGAAGTCTGTCTTTGAAGATCAAGTAAAACTAGGCACACATCTAATCAAAGCATCTTTCTGAAGAGTTTACAACTTTAATCCCATCTTTCTAACCTTCTCAGTGATGGAAATTCTCTTCACCTTCTCCAAATATCAAAGCAGAGCAGCTCCTGCAGGGTTACAAGCAACGAGTTTCTACTCTCTGTGTTTCATTATTTTGAATTAGAATAGCGAGAGCAGCAGCTGATTGCAACAGCTCAGAATAGCCCTACGCCTGGAATGGCTGTATAAATATATTCCATAAATTTCCTGCCAGCACCAAGTAATAATGTCCTTTAACAGCTTATTTCCAACTTAAATCTTTCTGTGAGGCTCAGTGAGTTAACACACCGCCATAACCAAACACTGCTGTTAACGCACATGGGATATGTGCTGAAATAATCAAGTTCAAACAAAGCTGCACCAGCTTCACAAACAATAGCGTGCTGTTCACGGGCCTGGAGGAGCAGCTGAGGAGGAAAGCTGTGAAGTGCTGCACCGCAACACTGCGTGTACTTCTGCAAGAGACGGTGGAGCCGACGCTGGGGAAAGGGAGAGACATGAATGGAGCATCTGCTGCTGGCAGTCAGGGAGAGGGACCTGCGGGGCAGGGACACAGCACCAGCTCCCACACAGACGGGACACGGCAAAGATATCTACTGTGTTATTGTATTCCAAATGCTTACGGACAGAAGGGGGAAGAGACTGCATTCAGAGTGCTTGTTTTTCCCCCAGAAGACTGTCTTTAAAAAAAAAAAAAAATCATAACTCAGGACGTTGTCAGGGAGCGATGGATACCAAGCCAGGAAAGAAAGGGCAGCACTTTCTCAAGAATGCCAAACACTGTCAAGAGTGAATATCAGCAGGTTTTCTTTCTGTAGTAATTCTTACTAAAGATAGGAAAGAAACCAAGCTGGCAAGTCCTCCCAGTCTGATAAATGGGGTAGAAGGTGCAAATTCCAAGAATAAGCCAAAAAATATCTCAGATACTGCCTGAATTGCCAAGACCCACGCATGAGAATTGTGTAAAGCCAGGTACAACGCAATGTCTGCTCCCCAGGAAGATCAATGTTCTGCGCTCGCAGGGCAGAACTGGCAGGAAGACCAGCACACGCTGCTTCTAGGGACGCTCAGGAGCAGGACACTATGGCTTTTTTAGCCGAAGACAATTTGTGTAAATATTACAATTGTATTAGATCCAAACAATATTTCTTTCCTGACAGAACTGTTTAGGGGAATGAGAATTTTTGCAATGCCTTGGTGGCCCAGCCCCGAGCAAACATGCTGACGAACGAAGCAGCACCGGGACACGTACAGACCACACTTGTGCTCCAGCAAACATGAGGACTTAGGAGCAATTCCTCCACACAACAGCAGTAGCCTGTTCCCAGAGTCACAGTTAACAGCTTAAAATGGTTAGGAAAATACTGCTCTTAATATATCCCCATTTTCAGGGGTACTCTGCACTGAGAGCTATCTGCAGTACTGAGCTACCAGAAACACCTCAATTCGAACAGAGACTTTGGTACACAGGACAAAAAAAAGATCAAGTCACCTTGAGAACTATCTCCATTCAATTCTAATAATTCTACCTTACTAGTAGGTTAATGCAGGGATTAACTAGTCCACACCAAAGTCTGTTAAAGCAATAAGGCCTAAATTGTACCTATTAATTAAAAAAAAGAGAGAAAATGCTCACAAGGAAAAAGCAACAATAGCCCCCAAACCATTAAGAAATCTGGCTCAGAAAAAGGTCACTAAATTCAGGAATGGAAATGACATTCTAAGGGAGTAACTCAGGAACCAAGTTTTCCTAGAAGAGACGAATACTTGCTGTGCAGATCAGATCCACAGCACAGACCCCGCTGCAGAACTTTCCATCTACTCCGGTACCCAACATTGTGCTGACAGGTCACAGCAGAACGGACTGGGGAGAGCAGAAACTGCACCCTGCAGGTTTTGCATAACGTCTCTCCATTCTATAAAACAGAAAAAATATGAAGTGCACTTAAAAGAAGCCTCTGTTTTGTGAGGTGTTAGTTTGTAATCCATGTGCCTAGCTAATTGCCTCTCTGCAGAGGTGGTTTTCATTAAGATTAATAGTATTTGGATCCTATTTGCTTTTTTTAGTCCAAATAATGAGATCTTTGCTGTAAGCAGGAGTTTCAGGGTGATACAGAAAAAACTGGCACTGTGCCACGCAGAGGCTTTTGCTAATCAACATTCCCTTTCAGTATGTGGGATTCAACATCCACAGCGGCCAAGTGAATCAGATCCTTAGTCCCTGAAACAAACGTAAAATCAGAATTAAACACCACTGAAGAATCTGACAGAAAGGCTGCATTCCAAAGCAGCCTGGCTTGAACATTATAAAACCAACTACAATCGATGTGAAAGGAAATTCAGCCCGAGGGCTGCTGCCCCGCGTGGTTCACCTTGGTGAGTCACAGCACAGGCTTCATCTCATTTCAGCTTTGAATCTGCACTGGACACTTCCATTCCTGTTCAGGGTCAAGCAGGAACACACTGTAAGTCATCACAGCAATTGCAGCTGCTGGAAAACATCTAGTTCAGCATTAATGAGAATTCAGAACGTGAGGAGGAAGAGCAGCCAGTTTCAGTTTTGATATGCTGCAGCTTCGGCCAGATGTACGAGAGCAAAAGCCCACAGAAGTCAGGGGAAAAATGCACCAGCAGCTCAACAGGAATTTGGAAAGACTCTGTAGTGAAGCGAGAGGTTTGACAGTCATGTTTGTATGGCTACGTAAAATCTACTTACGACACTAAATATACAACGCTAATATAGTAGGTTGCTTAGGTATTCCGCTGCTTTGCTGCTTCCCACCTAGCCAAAGTACTTTGAAACATTAAAACGTGTTAGAATAACAGTTTCACAATTACAACATATTTATAAGAAATGACCAATTACAACGTATTTATAAGAAATTACCAATATGAAGGGTGTCAGGAAAAAATACTCAAAAAGAAAAGCTTTCAAAAGCCAGGACAGTCACGTTCCTGCTCACCGAGTACACGAGCAGCACAAGTAAGCCCTTGATTTGTTCAGATGTTCAACACCAGCATCCACCATTCCTTTCAGTAAGTTAATCTAAGGAATACGGACCCTTAAAAATATATGCCTTGCTATGGGCTGTTTAGCATCAGCTTTGGTCCCCCAGTAAAGTAATGCTAGTTAATACACTTTTGATTTGTTCAAGTGCTGCCCTCTGAGCAGCATCTGTCTGTCTGTATGTCACAACCCTGGGGCTCTGTGCAGCCTCCTCCCCCCCACCAGCGCTTGAGCACCACAGAGTCTCAGCCCAGTCATACCAGTCGGGATTGACGTTGATTTGTAATTCATTGCCCAAAACCACCCTTCCCAGCATCCTGTCCCTCAACTAAACAACTTTTCTGCAGCTGATGACAAGAGCTCTGTGTCCCAGGGTTTTGACATTGCCAAGTGTGTTGAGCATTAGCCCACGAGACATAAATACGCCGAGTTTATGTGTATGTCTTGAGAATTTGCGATGTTTCACAAGGGACAGTATTAATAGGATTAGTAAACAACTGCAGCTCTCTAGATCACAAAAGCTGCTTTTCAAAAGATGTAGATGAGCTACTTTCATTACTATCGTAGTGACAGACTTTGCTTTGTGAGTAAATAGAGTACACAAAATACCCAGAGCAATTTCCAAATCAGACACTTCCATGTCTTACAATAAAGGCCTGAGCCATGTTCCTACCAGAAACCCCTTCCCAACGGGGAGCCTGGGTGAGATGAGCACAGTGAACAATCCACCTCTACCTGAAACGCCATCTCGGCCGAGTCAGGAAATTGACTGCACAAGAGAAAAACTCACAGTCGGTAGTACCCAAGATGCTGGAAAAGATATCTGGAGAGAGCAAATCACACAATGAGAAGATCTGTAAAATTAGATTGGTTCAAGTTATTTTCTTATTTCGGTCTTTGCTTGGAGTAAATGTTTTGGTTTTTAATACATTCTTAATTGCTACAAGAATTTCAGAGCCTCCTATTAAAACGCTTATTAGCACTACAAAGGAAAATCCAGTCTTATCACTAACGTTGCTGTGAGAACATCAAAGACTCAAAGAAAACTGATGAGCAGATATGCCTGCCGTATCTGTAACCAACATCTTCCACTATTTATTAACCCCTACAACTTGAGAACAATGCAGTGCTTTAATCAGGCAACATCCCCCAGCTAAGATGTGAGATTTGACACCAATATGAATTGTGCCTTCATGTTCACTGAGTTCTGGAGTGGCATTTCCTGCCACTCATTTCAGACTTCACAGTACTAAGGCCACCTTGTTTGTCAGAACAGCAAAGATGCCAACCTAAACAGATATTCAATAAGATCATTCTTTAGCTTCCAACATATTTAAGAATGTGTGTACATTCAACAGTGGGCAAACAACCTGTCCTGTTGCTATCAGCAGGATTATTCTTATTAACAAAGGAGCCCAGCCAGTGAATCGCTTGATTTTCAGGATTACATTCATTGTGAGTTTCTGAATTTCACTCTCTCAAACTGACTCAAATTAATGGACTGTTCCAGGCATTTTAAAACATTGATGTGCAGCATCTTGCTACCTATTTCTTTCCTTTTTTAAAAAAAGTAAAGAGCATTGTTTCTATCATTTATATCTTTTTATAAATACACATACACATCTGTGTTTCTACTAGACAGGTGTCCTTTCAGCAAGGAAAAAAAAAACCACACACCCAAAACTTCCACTAGTATTCAGCAAATAAATCAGGTGCCAAACAGGATTTGGTTTTATGGCATCTGTCATATCCACATCTGAAAGTGCCTTTTAATGACTCGGTCATAAGGCAGACACTATGCTTGAAGAAATTCAAGCTAAACAAGCTAACAGAATTACTAACTATCCACTCTAATTCTGAGTGCAGCATCAGCACTTGTTTGGCTGATTTGGGAAAAACCTTGCTCTGGAAAAGCAACATGTTCAGAACCATAAGACACGGACAAACTCTGGTATAAACACCTGTGACAACGGAAACATCCCAAATTTCCCCCAGAACAACGTTGCCTAGCTGTCAGAGGACAAGTTTGTCACGACGGTGAGCAGAGCCTGCACATGCTCCAGCAGAGTCTCCTTGCAGCAGGTTTTGTCCTCTGCAGCAGCTCCTGTGCCCCCAGCAGCAGCTGCTCACAGCACCAGCCGCCCGTGGCGAGGGGGAAGCGCTTCACGCGCCACCCGGGGTCGCTGAACAGATGGCAGAGCGACACACAGCCATGGTCGGTAATTAAACCTCCCCACTGCTCCCAGGACGCAGCACTCAAAGAACCTCCTCCAAGAAAGCCCGTTTGAGATGGAGGGCAGGTGCCGCGGCCCCTGGGACGTGCGGCTGGTGCTCAGGCCCTGTTGGTGCATTTGCCAGCGTCCTGCCCGCGTTCAAGGAGCTATGGCAGGACATGCGAGTCACCGGCCTACCCCACCAGCCCAGTTCACACCCCTTCCCTGAAGCTGTTGGGAAGCGGCTGCTGAAGGATGGATGCCAGAAGATCTTGTTTAAACAGCATCTCCTTATTGAGAAGGGGCTGGGAAGGCAGATGAGGGGCACCAAACCATAAGGAAAAGAATAACAAAACTCAACAAATAAAAAAGTGCCAGCTAATTGTAGCAAAGGGACATTGAATTTTTGGAAATGCAATTTAATTAAAAAATAGAGTAAATCTGCAGAAACTTTGTCGGGTGAGCCTATTTTTCTTTAAAAAGTATTGAGTTCTGGGCTTTTCACGTCCATATGCATTAAAACATACGAGACTGAACACCAGAACAGGTTTGTCTTCTCCAGACCTTTGACACGGCACTCGTACTCCTGTTTTACTCCAAATGTAACGCTCACACCTAGAATAATTTCCCCTGAGAGAAGCACAGATGAGGGGCCGAGCGGCAGCGTTTGGTGAGGCAGTCGGCTCACTGCCATCAATACTCACCTCCAGCTTCTTCTCCTTCTCGCTCAGCACGTCCTTCTGGTTCTGGGTGTACTCGATGAGCATGCGCGCCAGCTGCCGCCGGTCCTCCAGCTCGGCCGCCAGCCGCCCATTGTACTCGGCCAGCAGCAGACATGCCTCATCCACCGTCTTCGAGAGCCGCTCGGCCGCCTCTTTGTCTGCATGCACAAGGGTTGGAAGTTTAGAACTTTCCTCTCTGACAGAAGGGCTGCAATTCACCAGCCACACACACAACAGCATCTCACTCATAAACACGCTCCTGGCTTGACAGGAAAATGGGAGTTCCCGCCACAGGGGATACAAAGGAAACAGGACTAACAGCCCGAGAACGGTGGTTTTGAGACGCTGACATGACTGACCACCTTTTATCCTTGCAGAAATGTCGGTGACTGGCAGGGGGATAAATTTAAAAGTTTAACTGAATTCTGAAAGTGCAGTCTAAACAAATCAGGTGGTTTTCACATTTAAACATGATTTGCACTTTCTAATTGATCTTTTCTTCGAATAGCTCTTAATGTATATGAGCAAAGATACGAATTGAACACTAGTCTTCACAGTTGGACACTCTAAGATTATACTATAAAGGACTAAATAAGTGACAGCTCAAAATGAATTCTAAATTAAAACTGCTTCCAGGAACAAGAGTCAAATCAGTTCAATTTTCAAAAGCTTCTATTAAGATTACTTTTCAAATACAATTGTAAAAGACCATTTAAACAAGGACTGACAGACTAATGGGGGTAGCAACTTTCCTTTTCCATAGCAACCATGGACTATGCGTGTACTCAGCACAGTCTGATAAAACTCAAAAATATCTAACAGCCAAGGTGTTCAAAATCAAACACATCCATTTGAGAACTCTGGCCCTATGTCCTTTACATTCTTGCAAAATGCTGTTGATGCTCTTCAAGTACAAAAGCCTTGGTCCAAGCAAAAAAAAAAAAAAAAAAAAAGGAAGCAGCTATGAATTTCCATCTTCAACCTTACTTCTCAGGATTGCTGCCTATTCATTACCCAAGAGCTACAAAACAAGGACATAAAAGCAGGAACTCACTCTGCTGTACCTTCTGATTATTTAAAGAAAACCACCTTTGATTTCTAAGTTATTCCTTGTACCCATGTTCATTCATCTTCCAGTTCCATACCTGTAATTTTCTCCAGTAATGAAACATCTTGAACTTCCTGAGGCAAGGAAGCAATTTTTTGCCGCACTGTTGCATCTCCTGATGCTGCATTTTCCAGGTCTTGCAGGGCTTTGATCAAATCCTCGGTCTACAAGACAAGTTAGCAAACGTTAAAACCAGGTAACTTTTAAGCCATTTCCTGTGGCTGTGGTCACTGCATCTGAGGTTTAACACACTCATTTTGTAGCCTTAAATGCTCAGAATGATCCTCTGTTTCATTCCTATTAAAATAAAGTCTTCAGAACTGGTTGTCCTAACCAGCTCCATACACATCTATCAAAGTTTGGGCTTTTTAATAGCTCATGGAGAGAGATATCCTACAAAAAAATATTTAACTGTGTTACAACTTTGGGTTCGAGAGATTATACACTGATCTTTGCAAGAATTTAGAATATGGTCTGCTCTTCCAGCAGCCCTTTGAGATTCTCTACTGGTAATGCCACTTGGACTTGGTTTAGACTACACGCAATCACCCAGGAGTGGCACAGTGTTCCAATATGAAAAAAGAACCAGTTCCATTTCACATGCATTTCTCAAGCCCCAAGCGAATGTCCCCATGAAAAGCAATTGTGGGCAGCTCCACCTCGTGGCTGCACCCGCGGGAGGTGCCTCAGCCCCGCTCCCCACGTACCAGCAGTGGCCCAGCGCTGGGGTCCTGGGGCGAGTAGCTCCCAGGGTAATCGTCATCTTCCTCCTCTTGGATCTGCTGAAAAGTCCGCTTCAATGACTTCTTCTCCTCTGCAACTGAAGACACACATAAGCAACTAATTTGGACATCAGATCTGCCCACCCTGACTATCTCTACTTTAAAAAACCAGTACCAGATCCTCCAATGTTGAAGCTCTCTAAGGAGAAGGGTGACCACAGCTGGACTCTCATGTTGGCACCATATTCCAAACACTCAAAGGCAAAACAGCAATAAAAGGCTGATTCTGCTCACACGTGCATCCTGTACATGCAAGTACAAGGATACAGTCTCTGTATCAGCTGTGTGCACTGTACACGTACTTGTGCCTCCTACACTGAAGAACGAAAGGCAAGTAAACATCCTGTTTGCCAATAAATGGCAGGTCTCCAAGCCTGCTCAGATTCTCTGGTTCATACCACATATGCAGCTCAGGATTTCTACCAGTAGAAATGACGCATCGACACTAAGATACATATGGACAGAAGAATTTCATGTTATTTTTTTGCACCAAATATATGCTCACTGTGGTCCCACCATGAACTGAATGACCGCCGGTTATTTGACCTTCCACTTGTCTGTCAGAGTAGGACAGCTCTGTGAAATAAAAACCCAGCAATGACAGCAATGGGCAGAGCATGAACCGACCTCCAAACAGGTAACCTAGAGCATTCAGAAATAAGGATTTCATACAGCAAGGCAGTGTTGGTTAAATGAACCTCAGCATAGCGTACCTGAGCTTAAAAGGGGAGAGACAGTTTATTGAATGGAGTCTGAAGTTCCAGTGCAGCCTTTGCTCCAGTCACAGAGCCTTCAGAAGACGACACATCATTCTTCAGACTTGCCACCAGAATTCATAAGGGCCAGGGTGATTTGTAAGAAAGCCCTGGACAGTCTTGTGAACATCTCTTCAATGGAATCAAGTCTTGCCGAGATAATCATGGAGTTCAAGGAAAACATTTGATTCACAGGAAAACTCAAGGACACTTGATTTAAAATGAAATCAGTCTGCCCAGCTCTAATGAGGAAGCAAACAGAAGAGTCTGTCCCTAAATCCAGAACTTTCCCTGCTTGTCAGGTGGGACATATGTTTGAAAAGCTTTATTTCCACAAAGTCAGAGGCGCTGTACATGCTGCCGTGAGAAAGAGCCGAACGACCTTCATGAGGCTGACACAAACACATCTCTGTTAGAGAATAGATTTACTCAATGGAAGGCAAAGAAGCACAGAAAACAGTTACCCTCAACCAAATTACTTTTGATGCATGCTGGAGCAAAGCTACCTAGGCTAGAAAAAGGTACAGACTAAGTATTGTATGTATACCATGCATGCAATAATGCTTGATAATCTGACTGACAAAATACCAGATCAACACAAAAATCAGCTGCTGTCCACTGAGCTCTGCGAAAGGGACCAGCCAAGCTCAAGGGAGATATGCAGGTGACAAAACGACCAAAGAGAGCAGTTAAAGTAGGAGAACAGTTAAAGTAAGAGAGCAGTTAAAGTTGTGCAGCCCAGGACAACGTGTCATCACTTTTGTGCACCTACCATGAAGTAATTAACCAAAGGCTAAACACAAGATAATCAATAGAAGAATGCACATAGTGTACACAGAACTGAAAATAAAAATGAGAATTGGGATTAAAATTGCTGAAGAGCTATTCCTGCTGTGTTGCCAACCAGTCTAGCACAAGACAGTATTGTGCCTGCTTACGGCTCTAACGGTGAAGACTCAGAATTGAACTTCCCATCTGAACAAGACCAAGAGCGTCGGACTGGAAAGACTCTACTGAAATAGCATTTTGGGCATGAATAGCATGACATAAAAGTAGACTGTTGCACTTTCCTTGGCATCAGCAAACAGGGGCAGTAGAAGACCTCACTGAAGAGTCCTAGAAACACCATCTCCATTACAGCAAGACAGAAAAAAAAACCCCTATACTTATTTTCAGACTCCAGAGCATAAGGTGTAAGAGGACCTCTGAGAGAGGCAGGAACCCAGGCATCAGTTATAACACACCCTGCCCAGGTAGCTTTCAAAATCTGCTAGCCAAAAGTAATTGAACCATTGCAGTCTGCACTTCTGAAAAAGCCCATCAAATCCGAGAAGGGAAGAGGAAAGCCAGCATTAAGAGCACTGGGAACTGATCCAAATTCAGCAGTGGTGTGTAACGCATCTTCTGAAACAATCGGGGTATCCTTGGAGAGCATGGGCAGCTTCTGGCAGGAAAATCACGAGGCCATTCCTGACACCGCCATAAAGAAGCCCGAGAAGCCACCACTAGAGATGCAGTCAGTCCTCCTGCTCCTCGGGGTCTTCTCCACAGCTCAGAAACCAAACTGCTCCCCACAAGCCTTCAAAGAGTGAAGCACTTTGCTTCTCCAAAGTGACCAACTGCCATCATAACAGCTTTGCAGTGAAACTCCAGGTGTTGTTATCTCGCTGTTGCAGTGTCCGGAGAGACTCGTAAAGGTATTTCTCCACCAGCCTTTCTGTCTTCAAACCCACTCTGGTGCCTGAGGAAGCTCACAGCGTCACAGACCTTGGTCATGAAGCCCGAGGTTTCCTCCACCTGGGTGACCTTCCCACCCAGGGGTTCACCTGTTCTCATCTCTTCAGAACAGGTTTTACGGGTAAACAGGCTGCTCTGATTTGACTCCAGGCTCATGTGCACAGAAAAGAGAAATCAGCTGCGGAATCCGTATGCACACATTCAAAAGGATAACTAGAGTACAAGAACTTGGCTCTGTTAAAAACAGTGGCTTTATGTGTGGGGTTTTTTCAATCTTAAGGCAACACAAAATTATTATCATCTCTCATGAAGACTTGCTTACATTCATCTCCTCGTTCAAGAAGCAGCCACACCACACGGTAGGGAACTCCCCATGTAGATAATGCCTTTCACAGGAGGGAACTACGCAAAGGGTTCCAATTAAAAAGAAAGTCCTTATTTCACATGAGGATTTATCAGCCCCAGCACAGCTACATCACCCATCTTTTCTGACAGTTAAGCACACAGTTATAGGACAAGTTGCACGAGTGGAAACTTCTGCCTGCAGGGAAACATGCAAGGAAACCCCATTTCACAGCTACTGTAGTTCTAGAATAACAGGTAACCTGTAAAACAGGGGGTTCAACTTGTGAAGTTCTATAGGTAACCATTGTTTGAAAGACAGACCAGCTGAATTTAAACCATACCTTGGGCTGAAAACAAGAACACTCATTATTACAGCACCAGATACCCTTAAGGAGCTTCAAAATTATAATGGCACAACCTTCTACCAATCTAAAGAGACTGGTAGTTATTTCCCAGCTGTGTCTACCTTGGGTACAGACAAACCCAGGACGTCAGAATGATTTTGGAGGAGCAGTGTACTACAGTTTTCCCCTTTTATAATAAATGCTAGATTTGTAAAACCGACACATTATTATCCATCTCGCTTATGTTCAGCTGTTTGAAAACAGAACAGAGTGACTACAACAAAGCCTTCTGCAACATAGATAGTCACTGACTAGAAACTGGACAAACACCGATTTATCTCAGAAATCCATGAAAATCCCACATGAAACTAGCTCTTACCATTAAGCAGCTAATTTGAAAACAAGCCAGTCAAAACTAGGAGAAAAACTCAGGAGAACTCTGCTGAGTTTTTCCAATTTCTTTTTCTCTTAGTTTAAAAATCTCCATTTCTTTTTTACAATGAATTGACAAGGCAGCAATATTCACACTCATGAAGAGGCCTGAACTGTTCCCTCAAATAAAAGGCACTACATTAATATCTCCAGTTACCCAGACAAATAAAAAGTTCTGGACAAGTGAAGATGTGCACACAGCAGTTCTTAAAACATTGGTATTTCTTTGTTCTGCTTCCCACAGAGACAAGTCTGTTACACTTGGGAAGGGTCTGATTTTGTATAAACACGCAAAATGGAGAAGATAACAGTAGCAGGGCTGAGGACACCACTGGCCACAGGAGGACACATGGAGCGGGGGTCCTGCCGCTTCCCCAGGAACCCGCCTGTCCCTGGACACACAGTATCACTTGGCTCACATTAAAAATCAAACACTCGTGAAACAGTTCTCTCGGTGTTATACCTTAAATCAACAGTTTCAACCTCTCAGTTACTCGGTGTAACAGGAGTTCACGTATGTAAATTCTGTCCTTTACGCCAAGCAGTGCCCTACGCATTGTGCCCAAGCAGAGCCCCCAGGTGTGAGGTGTGGCACAGCAGCTGTACCTCCCACCCTGCCCACTCCCCGTGGGCACAGAACCCCTTGATTTGGGTTTGGCACAGAGGCCGTACCCCTGACCCTGCCTGCTCCCCGTGACAACAGAGCCCCCGGGCAGGGCTGGTGCCTCCAGCATTGGGGGAAATGGCCAAACCCCCTGGCCACCCCACTCCGGGCAGGGCAGGCTGGAAAGCCGCTGCTGCAGCACCAGCCAGGACTTGGGCCTGAAGCAGCACCTTGAAAACACAAACCTACAGCCCTAGATGGATATCTGCGCATGCACATCTCGTATTAATCCTCATGTCTTCGTATCTGTTCTGTATTAATTACCAACTCCAGTAGACGTATCTTGCTTGTCTTCACCGCCTAAGACCAGCATTAGAGCACTTTGCTAAGGGCCCAGCCAACTCGCTCACAAAGTATCGCAGCTCTGCAAGGAACAGAGCAAAACCCAGTCGAAGCAGCAACGTGACTGCAGGTGATTTGAAGATACTGACAGTTCCCTTAGCTGCAAAGTGGACAAATATTCCCCCAACGGAACACTGGCTGTTAACAACCCTCACCTGCCATGGGTCACACATCCTGCTGCTGCCCTTGTCAGTACAGCGCTACTGGTTACACATTTTCTGATGCTGCACAAGAGGCAGCAGTGTCTGCCAAAGCAGCACGAAAGCAGTAAACGCAAGAAGCTTATGCTCAGTTTCTCACATCTGTCTCATGCAATAATAAGGATATAACCATGATGTTCTAATGATGTTACATGATGAAAAGTTCTTGTTTTCCCAAAATGACATCAGCTACCATTAAAAAAAAAAAAAACAAACCACAAACAAAAAAACCCACAAACACTAGACAAACTTCTGGACATATATTCCAGGCCTAAATTCTTAAAAAGTCCTTGTTGAATTGTAACAAAATATGTAACAAAACTATGCAAAAGAAAAAATGAATATGAGAATGGAAACACTAACAATATTGAATAAACCATTATAAGAACCCAGCTGGCCACGCTCAGAGATGTGGAGTGAGACAATTCAAGTCTCAAGGTGGACGCAACAGTCTCCTGCAGCCTGCTGAGCTGTACTCACCCCGCAGGCAGCCCTGCAGCGCTCTGCCCGCACCAGGCATTCCCTGTGCCCGCTGAGCTGTCCTCAGCCCTGCAGCGCTCTGCCCGCGAGCAGAGACAGAACCACCGGCAGCGCAGCCTCCTGCCACCACCAGTCCCACGGCAACACACCTGCAAACCTGAACTGCCAGTTTAACCAAAACCAGACTTTTCCCAAGACAATCCCGAAGAATCTCCCTGCCCAGCTCTGGCAACAACTCAGCTCCAGGAGCCTAGAGCTCCCCTCCTTGCAGTGGAACATGTACCAGTTTAAAACCAAAGCGAGGCAGACAACAAGAGCAACAGACACTTACCTTTAGTTTGGGGGCTGTTGGAGTCCTCCATAGAGAGTTTCAGCTGCTGGATGAACTCGCTGCCATACACGCTCCGCTCTTGCCAGATGTTAAGCAATCGTTCCAACGGCTTTTTGCAGCCTTCATCTGCTTCTCTGTTCACAGATTAGAAAACAATTATAATTCAGCTGAAAAACATCCCTTATGTTTTAAGAGAGCATCTTCCAAACTAGCAGCTGTGCCCGTTGCCATATTTGCACACTTGGAGAGAATCTTTTTCATATTGTCTGGGATAAACTGTGCAAAACACATTTGTGGTCAATTTTCTCCTTTAATTGGGGCCGAAGATTGCCTGGAAGTGCTCTGCATTGCCACCCCAGAGCAAAAGCAGGAAAAGTTTTGAAGGAAGAAATTTGCTGTTGTTCAGAATTCGCAAGAAGAATTATAAAACACCCCCAAGCTGACACATTTACAACTCAGAGTATTAACTTTAAACAGTTGTTTCAGTCAATAACATCCCAATTAAAAAGCAGGTTGTTTGGATCATTAGGCACTTAACTGCACTCACACAGCGCTGGAAACTCCACAGCCACCCAGAGCTGCACCCCCAAACACACAGCACCAAATTCCTTAATTGCGATAACAGGAATGATTATGCTAATTAGAGAAAATCCTAACTAAACAACAGTCCATTATGGATAGGATGGTAGCTGCGTGTCTTCTTCCCTTTCAGTTATAAAATTCATTCTTCGCCCAGCAAGGAGACTATGGATCAAATAACCATTACAACAAGCAAGGCAAAAAGAATCTGTGCTCAAACCAGGAGACCGACGATAACCCAGTGACCCAAAATATCAGCTGGTTTAGAGGCAATAGGGAAGGACCATTCGTTATGTGGCAACTATTCAATTTCTCCACCCTGAACAGACCCACAAGACCTTTCAGTAACAATTAAAATAAAGCACATAGGCGTTGCGTGCAGAGAACAAATATATTTAAGCCGTCAGGGGCTGATTCACACACAAACACGCTTCCCCAAAGAGAAATATTAATGCTAAGCAGCTCCTCGCTGCAAAGTAGTCAGAATTACATCTCTACTAGAGAGTGTATGAGCATCCCTGCAACTGAATTCAACTTTGTACAACAAGAATACCAACCTCTAGAGAGAAAAGCCGAAGAAATGTCTAACACAGCAACATACCTGGCAACATGAGAAAAAGCATCCACGAGAACAGACTCAAATTCCCTGGTAAATTCAGGACCTTTCCTCTTACTGTTCTGGATGACATCGTTTGCTAAATACAGGAAAGTAAGTTTCCTGCTCGATTTTGCTGGAAAAGGGAAAAAAAGGAAGAAAAAAAAAGGGTTTGTGTTTATTTCTCGCTTCTTTCACCTGGAATTGTTAAAATGGTTTTCAAAGTTGCTTATAGCTGTTTAGCCTAAAAACAAAGTTCAAAGTATTTCCACACTACCAAGGCAAATCAGAGACCTTCAAGTCGAGTAGTTCTTGATCTCCTTACTTCTCCTTGGGTGTTTTCTAACTGATTTATAAAACAAACATGAGCTTAGTACTTTTTGCACACAGGGACGCGTCAACTCTGAGGAAAGCTGTGTAATAAACAAACATTAAGCACGTTATTAAAGTGAGCTGTTCTAACCTACCGGCAAATTAATGTGACAACAGACTTATTTTTCATTAACTACAGAAAAAACCACTTTGGTATAGAACAACTTAACTCAGAACACAGTGAAATCGCAGGAGAAACCTATTGTGGAGACTCCAATATTTTTCCAGGCAATGCTGTGCCAAAGCAACATTAAATTTCTTCCCTACACCAGAAGTTTTTCCCATCCGGCACCTCCAGTTTCTATTTTCCTACGGGCAGAACTGGCAGCACACGCGGTTCTCCGGGGCACGACGGCCACGCATCCACACGCACGAGGCAGAAAACAAAAGCAGGGATTCCCACAGCAGGGCAAAGCCCCGGCTTTCCAAAACTCCCACTTAACGTGCTCTAGCGACTGTGTGAAAGGCTCCAGCTGGGACCTGCTGCCCAGGCCAGGGGGTGACAGTGGCTGGTCCTGCAGCTGCCCAGGGACACGGCACCAGCACTGACCCTCCCCACTGTTCTGGGGCACCATGTGGGACGTCACCAGCACTTAGGAAGGTAAACTTTGAAGTATGAAATATTTCTGGATGATACCACCAAAGCGTTTCTATAGATTTCTACGGTCACTTTCACTTGGCTGAATTCCCAATTTCTCAGCGCAATTCCATAACGGATAAGGGGCCTGAATCCAAAATTTAACAGCAAAATCTCGGAGCTGAACAGTCCCCGGAGCACATCCCGGTTCCCCGGGTGCAGCCGGGACGCCGCCGGGCACAGCTCCACGCCCGGCCCGGCCCCCTCAGCCGACACTTCCCGGCGCTTCCCTCCCGCCCGAGCACACACATCCCCCAGCTGTGCGCGGTAATCCCGATACAGCTTAACAAACAATCGCACCAGAGCGGCGGCCGGGGCCCGACTGCCCCGCCGCTCCCGGGTTACCGAGTCCTCCCCGCGCCGGCCCTGAGGAACCGGCCCGAGAACGGGCGGCCGGAGCGGGTCCCCCCGCCGGGATGCGGCCCGAGCCAGGGAAGCGGAGCGGCGGCGGCCGAGTCCTCCGGCCCGCGTACCTTTGCGGAGCTCCCGGTGCCAGACGGAGACGATGGGCCCTGCGTGCTTGCGGTGGTGGATGAGCCACAGCGACAGGGTCTGCACGCTCTGCTGCGAGTTGCTCAGCTCCGACAGCTTCTTCTCCAGCGCCGACTCGGAGAAGGAGGACATGGCGGCGGGCCGGCCCGCGCCGGGCCTGCTCCGCCCGCGGGGAGGGCGCGACGCCGCCTCACCGACAGCCGGCCGCCGCCACAAGATGGCCGCCCGACCTCTCACCCCGCGGCGGCGGGTCGGAGGGCGGCATCGTACGGGTCGCCGGAGGGAGAGCGGGAACCCCCGCGCTCGGCGCAGAACGCGGCGGGGGAAGCAAAGCGCATGCGCAGCCGCCTTGCCAGCGTGCGCCAAGGGGCGCATGCGTATTGCGTGCTCTCGGGACTTTTCTCACAACACCCACCACGCTGCGTTCGGGTGGGTGCGCTTTGTCGCGCTGATAGCCCCGGCTCTCTCAGCGTCACTTCCGGCACGTGGCCGCCCCGCCGCGGGAGCAGGTAGGCGTCCCGGCCCGCAGGGGCCGCCCCGGGCCCGAGGGAGCCCGTGAGGCCGCAGGCTGCGGCCCGGCCCGGCCCCCGGCATGGCCGTGTTCGACACCCCCCAGGAGGCCTTCGGGGTCCTGCGGCCCGTCTGCGTGCAGCTGACCCAGGCGCAGACCCCGGAGAACGTGGCGCGGCTGCAGGCCCGGCTGGCGGCGGTGGGCGCGGCGGCGCTGCAGGAGCTGCAGGAGTACGTGCTGTTCCCGCTGCGCTTCGCGCTGCGGGCGCCGGGCCCGCGGCGGGAGCGGCTGGCGCAGAGCGCGGTGCGGTGCGTGTCCGCCGTGCTGGCCGCCACCCGCGTGCGGCGGCCCGAGCTGCTGCGGGAGCTGCTCTCCGAGCTCAGCACCTGCCTCCCGGCCCCGGGCGGCTCCGGTAAACCGGCCCCGCAGGCGGAGGAGCTCACGCTGGCTGCGATCGAGGCGCTGCACACCCTGCTGCACTCGGCTCACGGGGATGTTGTCCTGTCCCTGTACCAGCCTGCCACCCTTCCACTCTTAGGATTTGCTGTGTCTTCGCTTCTGGGCCTGGCAGAACACGAGAAAGCAAAGCAAATTAAGATCTCTGCTTTGAAGTGCTTACAGGTCCTAGTCCTGCAGTGTGACTGCCAGGAGCATCGGCACCTGGACGCAGACGAGGCACAGCAATGCGGGGACTTGTTTGCTTCCTTTCTGCCTGGGATTTCCATTACGCTGTCTCGGGTTATTACTGGAGACATCAAACAAGGTCACAAACCCACCGTTTCTGCCATCAGACTCTTTTATCTGATTGTTGGCTTGGTGATGGCTGATGCACAGCTAGCCAGAGTCCCAAAGAGTAGAGAAAAGCTGCCAGCTGAACAAAGCAGAATATCAGAACTAATGGTCCATAGAGGACCCGACTGGAGTAAAAGCACTGCCGAAAAACTCTTGCTCCTCCTGCGTAAAATAGTTGAATTCTGTTCAGTTCACCCCCACTGGAAAGTGAGGCTGGAGCTGGTGGAACTGGTCCAGCACTTGCTGCAGAACTGCAGTCAGTCGCTGGTGGACTCATTCAGTCACCTTTTAAAGGCCTTGGTTGGGCTGGTGAACGATGAAAACCCCGAAGTGCAAAAGCGGTGTCAGGAGGTTCTGCAGGGCATGGCCGAGCAGGGGATGGTCGCACAGAACCGGGCTCTTGCTGACGTCCTCTCCGAGAACCTCCATTCCCTCGCCACAGCCCTCCCACGCCTCATCAATGCTCAGGATGACACGGGCAAGGTTTCCACTTTGAGCCTGTTACTGGGCTATTTGAAGCTGCTGGGCCCCAAGGTTAACATTGTCCTCAACTCCATGTCCCACCTCCAGCGTCTGTCCAAAGCGCTGATGCAGGTCCTGGAGCTGGACGTGACGGACGTGAAGATCGTGGAGGACAGAGGCGGGGGCAGCGCCAGCCCGTGCGGGCCCGTGGGCTCCCTGGCGCGCAGGTCGCAGAGGAAATACTTCCGCTTCTTCACGGAGGAGAAGGTTTTCCAGCTCCTGCAGCAAGTTTGCCGTGTCCTGGGCTACTACGGGAACCTCTATTTGCTCGTGGATCACTTCACAGGGCTGTACAGCGAGTCCGGTGTGTACCGAAAGCAGGCAGCCATGGTGCTCAACGAGCTGCTGGCCGGGGCTGCTGGCGTGGGCGTGGATGTCCTTCAGGAGAGGGAAGTTTCGCCGAACGTGGATGATCTCAAGGGGACCATAACGTCCATTCTCGATGAGTACACAGACCAGGCAAACTGGTATTTGGTCACCAGCATTGATCCAGAAGAAATCAGCCACGAGCGCTCTGTGCAACATTCAAAGTTCACCGCCCATCCCGGAGGCGCATGCAGCAGCGTTCTCCTTCCGTCCCCAGAGCCTCCCACAACGACCCGCACCATGAACAGCAACATCTGGCAGATCTGCATCCAGCTGGAAGGCATTGGCTGCTTCGCCACTGTCCTGGGGAGGGAGTTCCGCTTGCTTCTGCTGTCGGCTCTCTACCCAGTGTTGGAGAAGGCTGGTGACAAGACTCTGCTCATCAGCGAGACAGCGCTGGGGACACTGGCAGACATATGCGAGGCCTGTGGTTATGACTCTGTGCAGAGTTTGATTAATGAGAATTCAGACTATCTGGTGAATGGGATTTCCCTGAATTTGCGCCAGCTGACGCATCAGCTGCACGCTTCCCAGGTCCTGGACACCATGCTGAGGCATTCGGATGCCAGCTTGCTGCCCCTGGTAGATGACGTTATCCAAGATGTTTTGGCTGCTCTAGACCAGTCCTACAATCACCAGGCTCCTGCTTTCCTCAAGGTCCTCCACTCAGTCACGGCAGCATTAGGTAACTGAGCATAGTTCAGGCTCACTGTAGCCAAGGGTTCTTGTCTTTGACATTCTGCCTTGCCACGGGAGGCTCCAGCAGCTGAGGTGCCTTGGCTGGTGGCAGCTTTGCTGTGCTGGTGGGGCAGCGATTGCTAGTAGCTTCCCCCTCCACAGCCAGTTTGTTTGGCCTGCAGATGTGCAGGAACACGGCCCGTAGTGGCCCAGAAAGGGTGGATTTCCTGCTTCCATATGTATTCTGTGTGAGCATATGAAGTGTATTCCTCTTTTTGGGGGGTTTTAACATTCTCCTACCATCAGAGAGGTCACGGTGATGCAACAGCGGGTGCCCTGTTCTGTAGTTCAGTCCCATGAGACTCATGTTTGTCTCTCAACACCTTGCTGACGTGCAGGAGGGGACCATGATCGCTTAGTGACAATCCAGTTCCCTTTTTGCAGTGCGGTGGTTTGGCTCGTCCTGTGGTGAGGAACACCAGGCTGCTGAGGGCCAGAGCAGGACTCTGTCCCGGCGGCCGCAGGTGGTGACAGGGCAGGAGCTGCAGCGGTTCTTCCTTGACTACGTCAGACAGAAGCAGATCGCAGAGGGCGATCTTCCCGACACAGACGAGGAGGCAGGTCAGTGTCTGGAGAAAGACCGTGACCCCTGAGGTTCCCTTTTGTCAGACAGGGCCGTGGGAGCAGGGTGACAGCCCAGCTGCTTCTGACATTCGGGGCTGCTTTGAGCTGGCCTGAGCTCATGGAAGGTGCTGCTGCGTGTTCTCGCTTTGTTCTGTGTGTGGCGGTGGGGGGAAGTGAAATGTTTGCTGATACAGGCTTGTCTGGCTCTAAGACACAAGCACGCTGTTTTTCCTGACCTTATCATAGGCTGTTTGGGTTCAGGACACAAAGTTTCCTCGTTCCAGGATCCTCCTGCATTTTCCTCACCCTCCCTTGGGAGTCCCTGTACCGTTTTCTCCCGGCTAATGATGCTACCAGTCCCTTCTCTCTTGGCCTCGGCAAGCCCTGCACACATTCATGCAGGGAACTTCCTAGTCTTTCCTGGGCTGTGCTGCCATCCTGACCTTTACATACTTCATCTTTAAATACCCAGGCTTTTCATTTTTAATAAAAATCAATGGGAAGTAAGTCCATGGTGAGGAGAGACTGCAAATGTCAGATCAACTGCACTGTCCAGTGAAGAATGCAGACCTTCCCCAGTCTCACACTTTTAAATGAATCTAACACTTAACTCGCAGAACTCAAGCGCAGACTTGACTATATCCAGATAGGTTAAAAAATGCCAAAGGCCTCACTTGGGAATTTGCAGAGTAGTTGTGGGTGGGTGTTGTGATCTCCCAGGACTCCCAAGTCATTTTCGTGGCGTCAGTAATGGTTTTGCCTTCCAGATGAGGTTCTGCCCTGTGCTAAGCTGGACCCAAACAGCTCTGACACAGAAGGAGAAGCTCCCCTGCCGAGCCATGCTCAGCTGGCCAAGGACACGATGGAGAGGTGCATCCACCTGCTGTCTGACGGCCACCTCCGCGTGCGGCTGCAGGTCTGTAAACGCCGCTCTGGGAAGGCAGACGGGGCCCATGGAGTGAGCTGGTAGTTCACTAACACAATGGGCTTCCTAAAATAACAAGGTTGCTTATTTGGGACAGAGGCTTCCAGGCTGGTGAGAGATAGGGAGGCAGTTTCCTGGAAGCAGTCCGGTTCAGGAATGGCAGCCAGGCCAAGCAGGATATGAAGGATGGCTTCATGTCAGGCACCTTCTCCCAATGCTCGTGGCAGTCAAGACTTGTGTCTCAGCCTTTGGCGGAGGATGCGGAATCATCTTTCTCCCATCTAGGTCTCCCATCCCCCTTCCTCAGACTGTAGTTCACAGACTGATGAACATTTTTGAAGTTGCTGGGGTGATGATAAGCAGGGCGAAAAGCCTGGGTTTTTTAATTATAAAAACTCTTTGAAGGTGTCCTCCTTTGAAACTGCAAGGCAAGGCAGAAAATGCAGCAGTGAGGCATAACACAGATTCTTACCGCAGCAGCCACAGCCCTGCCCGGTGGACCCGCTGCCGTGCCGGGGAGCAGCCAGGCCCCACACGCAGCTCAGCCCGCAGAAGGGCCAGGACCTGCCCTGCTTCCAGCACAAGCAATGTCACTGTGCTGCTGGTCCCTTTCAAACAGGCCTGTGCTCTGTGCACTGTTCTGTTATCCCAGTTCATGCTGAGTTAAAACTGTACCTTTCGTATGAAACCTCCTTTCGCCTGGCTCTGTGCCGGGGATCCCTGGCCCCACAGCGCTCAGTCTGTTCCCTGCCCCTCCTGCCCAGGCCCTGGACGTGCTGGAGCTCTGCGTGACTGTGCTGCATCCTCACGGAAACCACCTGCTTCCCCTGGCTCACCGTGCCTGGCCAGCTCTCGTCACCCGTCTAATTAGCGACGACCCTCTGGCAGTGCTCAGAGCCTTCAAGGTACGGCCGCGGATCTGCCAGCAGCCTTCACGCTGCTACTCAGGAGGCAAACGGCTCAGGCAGTGCTACAGCCCGCGAGAGAAGTGCTGGGCTTGTGCGGTGATTTTTAAATGTGGTTCGGCACACGGGGTCACCAGCCTGCCGTGCATAGGCTTGTACTGTTCCCACTGCAACTTGTCCACAGATAAAACCTTGTCACCATTCCTGGGGGAAACAGCAATATGAGTGGTTATTGCAGGGAAGCGGCAAACCGTTCTTTTGCAGCCTAAGCAGCTGTCAGAGGTATTGTACAGCGCAACTTGCCCTTGCTGGAGCCACAGTCTCAGCACCGCTTTTGGAAGTCTTGAGCTGAAGACAAGGGATTGTTCCATGATTGAGGCATTGGCAGGGGAGGGGAGAGGTTAAGCAAAGCCTTAACCTCGTAATGACACTATTCCAGAGCTCCTGCCCACGTCAGCTGGCTGCGTTCTCCTCCTGAATCACCAGCTGCACAATAAAGCACGTTTGCAGAGGTTGCCAGCCCCAGGGTTTCACAGCGCTTCCTCTGCTCTGCAGATTCATTTTAAAGTCCTTCAGTATGAATAAAAGGAGAGTTGTGATTCCCCAGATTCAAGAAGCCATACACTAGCATTTCAGAGTAGCCATACCTCACACGTGCCTGCCCTAAAAGAAGGAGAGATCACTACACAGAAACTAACTCTTCCAAAGTTTGAGGGATCATTACAATTAGTATGAAGTTTGGGGTTTGTTAAAAGAAATCCCCCCAGACCATCTTCCTAAATCTCAGGACAAGAAGCGTAATATCAGTGAAAGCCAAATACAGCATAACCAGCATCTCAGTCCTGCACACCGAGACCAGGAGGTTGGTGAAGTTCTGAGAGAGAGCCGTGTTCTGTCCCCATGGATCTCCCTCCATTTTCAGGTGTATTTAAGGCCATTCCATGGGCTGGTTTGGTTCTGATCCTGGGCACACACCAGTAGTGCTGGGTGCCCTATGCTGTAGCAATTGGTCTTTCTGTTCACTAGTGTGCTTGTAAAGACAGGCTGTTTCCATCGCGAAGGGGATCTATATTTTAATGGCATTTTCCGTCAGAGGCTCCTCCAGCAGTTCCAAGTTGCTGAGCTCCTTGACTCTGCTGTTCTGGTGAGGGAAGGGCAGTCCTGGGGCGGCCCTGGGGAGCTGAAGAGCAGCGTGCAGGTCTCTCCATCAGCCATTCACCTTCTGCTCGTTGTGGGAAGCCGTGGCAGGTGTGGGCGCATTGCTCTCAGCTGAAGTGTCACAGGAGGATGACAGCCTGTCCCGCGCTGGCGGGGTGTCCCAGCTCCCCCCAGTAACCAGTGTGTCCCCCAGGTGCTGTGCACCCTGGCTCAGTGGTGTGGGGACTTCCTGAGGCAGAGGTTCTCCAGAGACGTGCTGCCCACGCTGACCAGCTCCCTGCGCAGCCAGGCCCCGGCCAGTGCCCGTGCCGGGCCCATCTACAGCCACACACTTGCCTTCAAGCTGCAGCTGGCCGTGCTGCAGGGCCTGGGCGCTCTGTGCCAGCGGCTGGACATGGGTGAGTACCGGGGACAGCAGAGGTTGTGCCACAGCTCTGCCCAAATTGCCTCTTTGCTCCTCTCAGCTGCCCAGGCCTGCACTTGCTCCTTACCCTTCTGCTGCCCCAGGGTTGGGTTTCCTGATCTTCTCCAGCCTCATGCCACCCAGGTCCTGTGGGACCTTCGTCTGTCCTCTCACAGGGGCTGGTTGCTCTTCATTGCCCAGGAGACAAATGGCGAGACGGTGCCCAGCACCTTGCAGAGTCTGCTGCTCATCTCACTTGTGCGTGAGAAGCGGGTGTGAGGTGGAGTGCAGCTGCCGCGATGCCTGCTGGGCCATGCTTTGTTCTTCGTTAACTGAAGAACTGGAGCCCAGAGAAGGCTTCTGGCTAAGCTGACTGGTTCTGTTTTGGGGCATCTCTCTGGGTGACCCTTTAAGTGCAGCATATCACATTCCTCTGCTGATTGAAACTCTGGAATTGTCCCAGGTTAAATATCCGGAGCTGCCTTTGAAGAGACAGGGAAGGCTTGCTGGCCAGTTGCTCTTTTCCTCTTGCAATGCCCTTGATTGCTTTCCTGGCTTTGCAGCAAGAGGCTTAAGAGGCGAGGTCAGAAGAGCTCTGGGTCAGGCAGTTCAAAGGCTCAGAAGCCACTTGCTGCCAATTTAGAGCCAGTTCTGTTAGGCAGCAGCCGCAGCTGAGTAGGATCCCTCCTACTCTTCTTTTGTGTTCCATTTCTGCAGGCGAGAGTGACCTGAATAAAGTGGCAGATGCCTGCCTGATCTACCTCAGTGCCAAGCAGCCCATGAAACTGCAAGAAGCTGCCCAGAGGTAATGTCTCTTAAACATAGGTGTATCATGTGTGCAAATAACACCGGACAGAGAGAGCACGGTAACCCCTTCCCTTCTGCACCTTCCCCATTCCTCTCTCCCACACATCTGAGTCCCGTACAACAGGGTCTCACAGAATTTAACCCCTTTCTCTGGTGAAGAGTCAGTTACTACCCAAAATGAGCTGGAGAGCTGGGCTTGCCCACAGGTAACAGCTGACGGTCAGGTTACCTTGCCATGCATTTGGGGCCAGGTGCTACTTGCTGTTTTCTAACCACCTCCTGTGCTCAAATATTCAGGGCTTTTGGCCCACTGGTGGCATAAAGCTGCAGGGAGAGGACGGCTACACAGGAACGTGTGCCAGACACCCCCGTGTGTTTTATCACTTCATACCTTCTGCAGGCTGGGGATTTACGTGTGTTATCCTCCTGTTTTCCCTGGGCTGCTGTGATCATCAGCGCAGGCTCTGCCGGGCGGACGGAGGCTGATTTGGAACTGTCAGTCTGGGCACCAGACTCGCTCCAAGGCGGCTGGGAGAGGTGAAAAGAGCACAAACAGTTGAGGTGAACACGCGGCAGCTCTGTGAGCTGTTGACAGACATACTTTGCTGCTTGGTGTTCAAATTCCTGCTCAGGATGTTCCCGCTGTCAGGAGAAGAAATCGCTATTGTCGTATGTTGTCACCTGGAAACACAGCCAGCGATGCCAGCAGCCAGACCCAGGCAGTTACAGAACTTGGGCAGCGGATGAGGAAGCCAAGCAGCTCTGTCTCTGCAGGAGGACGGGGTGGCAGCCCCCCCTTTCTGGGTGGCCCAGCTTCCCACGGGCAGCAAGTTCCTAGGCGCTGGGGTTTTGGCTGCTGCAAAGGGCAGAGCCGCCCATTCTCTCACCTGAGCGCAGCCCTCCTGGGGCTGAAGGGCTTTGTGTGGCTGGGCAGCAGTTCAGAGCGCTCTCAAGCTGTACTCGTACCTTTGTTTGTGTTCCTGCGCTGGGGAGAGGAGGTTTATTTTTATCTTGGTGGCTTTTATTGCATCGCAGCAGGCTTGAGCAGCGTTTGTTCTGCAGAGGGGCTCTGCGCTGCGGGCTTGCGTACCCTTCATACATAAAGCGTTCATCTGTGTAAGCAATGCTGGAACAGAAAGCAGAACACCAGGATTCATCTAGATATTTGGAATCTTAAGCTTTTAAATCGTTAACAAAGCAGCCTGAAAAAGCTGTGCAATTTGCCCCCCCAGCAGGGGTGGGGGAAATACTGAATTAGCCCTATGATGCGGTACAGTCATTAGAAGCTATATTGTGAAGCGAGCTCCCTGTTATTGGAGAAAAAGGAGCAGCAAAGTTCAGGGTTAAATAACACTTTTCTCCTGTATGTTATTTTTATTCTATTTTTAAGGGAAAAACACCACATTACACTGCTCCCCCCATGCCTTTGGTGCACCATGTGTTACGTATCTCACTGAACAAAGCGAGGGCTCTGTGAGCAGCTAGCTCTCCCGTGTACAGCTCTGTTGGCTGGACTCACCCGTGCACTGAGGCGTAGATCATGTCTGGCCCGGTACTAACCACACACATGGCAGGACTTGGCATTTGCTTTTCTTCTTTTTTTTTTTTTTTTCTGTTTAGTCCTGTATGATCCCTGGTCCTGGAGCCTGGATGGATCAGAGTTAAATGTATCACATCACTTTTAACTATAGTACACGTGAGATGAGGTTTCAGCTTGGGAAAATCAAAACTGCAGTTTGTACCGTAACAATCAGCTCCAGCGCTAGGACCAGGATCCATTCCCAGCCGTACCACAGCCCCTTCCCCCGGCTGTGGCAGCACCAGCGTCCAGCAGCCCCGGCCCTCAGCCTGGCTCTCCGTGTGCTGAACTAACCCTGCAAACACACACAGGTCATCACACATGACCACCTTTCCCTCTTGGCAAGGGCAACGTTATCAGCCTGCTACATGAAAAATTCTGCATTTTAAATGCTTCTAAAAACAGACAGACCAGAACTAATCTTAGCCATAGAATGAGTGCCAACATACGCCACATAACTCAGCTTTATTACTGTAGAAATCCTACAAGGTAAAAGGATATTTGGAATCAGCTTGCCGTATTGATTTATACTCACTGGCCTTTGCTCAGCTTTTTGGATTCTTACTCAACTCTGAGTCGTGACCTGCCAAGAACAAGGTCGGGTCTTACAAAGTCAGCTCCAGCCCCAGTAACTCCCTGCGGGAGGTGAGGATTCTGCAGGTACGTGAAGGGCTAAGCAGGATTTTTTGGCCAGGGTGCTGGAGCCACAAAAAAAACAAACAAACAAAAAAAAACCCAAAAAACAAAAACACACACCAAACCAGAAAAGAAAGACAAAGGGAGTTTGGCTGTCTTCCAAGGATGTTACCATGGCCCAAGGAGGCTGCTTAATCCCATTTATGGGACCCTGTAGTTATATTAGATGTACCAGTGGGAGTAAGTGAATTTTGTAACTGCAGCTTCATGTAATACTCAACAGACAAAAATAGATGCTGGGGAAACAAACATTAAAAAAGAACCCAGCATGTCTGAGGAAGATAAAATGGGACTGCTGGGAGTGTTCCCGGAGAGGAATATTATCCAGAGCTTGGAAAAAAAACCCTGCAGAGGCTTTAGGGAAGGCCAGGGAACCCCAGCTACATCTCGTCATTGCTTCCATGGAAATCAGGCAGGGCTGTGAGCAGCAAGGGGCTGGTGTGGGAATGGGGTGGGGAAGATGGTGCAAACTGGCAGTCACAATATGAAAATCTGAGCTTCTCATCAGTTTATTAAGTTGCATCATCCCTGAGAAGCTTGTCACTTTTCCTGCAAAGTTTTTTTTTCCTGCAAAGAGATCAAGAAACTGTCCCTGGCCTGTGTCAGCACTTCCCAAGAGTTCTGCACTTTTCCAGTTTGAAGTGACTGGTTTGAAATTTACACTTAATTCCTAGTAAGTGTTTACAGCCTGTGGAGTTTAACATTTGACCTTTTGGTCTGCAGTCTGGATACGACTGGATTTTTTCCCCCAGGATGTGGAATCATTTCCCCAGTTTGTAGTGCACTGTCTGTGGTTAAACACTTGTCAGAGATGCCCTGCTGCCTGTCCCTGTGCTGTGGCTTTGCTTAGAGCCTGGGAAAAGACAGGGCAGCAGAACAGCCAGCCTGCTCTGTGCTGGTAGAACAGGTTGTTTAGCACAGCTGGAACAAATATGAGCTATTTTTGGACCTTTTCAGATACCCAAGTTGATCACACAGCATACCTCTTCTGGCTTGATTGTGTAGTTCATGGGACACTTACGGACAGCTGTCACTCACAAGCGGGGCTGAAGTACACAAAACCAGCCACCTGCACAAGGCAAAATTCAATAAAACAATATTTAGGTAAAAAAAAAAAAAAAGGCAACAACAGAAAATAGACCTGGATTAACCCCAGGATTCTTTGCCATGGAAACAGGTTGCTTAGAAACTACCCCAGAGTTAGTTTGAAAATATAGAAGTCAAGTTGTTCTTTCAGCAGCACAGCTCAGGTTATCAGGATCATCCCAGGCCCGGGGCCACCGCAGCCCCAGAGGCAGGAGCTCCCGGACCCACAGCGGGTTGGGAGGGGGCTGCAGAGCTGCTGTTCTTCTCCTGGCCCCATGATTTCAGCAGACACAGAGATCGGCAGGACTGTCCTGTCCCTGCAGCTGCAGTCAGAGGTGTGAAGTGCACGCTCAGGAGTCAAATCCCCGCATTGCCTGGGGTATTGACATTCAAAGTGAAAAACATCAACACAGCAGTAAAGCACTAGAGGAAGTGGTCATTCCTCTTGTCCTCTATTCTATTGTTAATGAAGATTTGTTTTTTTTAAAAAAAAATCCTGCTTTGTGAAAGGTGCTGTGCGGAAGGAAGAAAATTTGGAGGCAGGTAATGAGAATTTGGGGTGAGGGGAGACCTCACATAAACAAAAAGTCCTCTGTACAGGTTCAGCTCTGCCTGCGGCCAAGCCTGGCCAGAAATGCCCTCGTTTTCAGTACCTCTGAAAACTGAAGTCCAGGGGGGTTGGCCCCTCTTTCCCCAAAAACCAGAACGACATATACAACTTCTTTTGTTGTATGTTGTCCAAACCACGCCAGATGCAGGTAGCACGTACAGTGCTCCGCAGTCACCTCCGGGACAGGCTGATGTCCGAGGCTTTGCCAGCAGCAGCTGTGGTGAGACCAAAGCCTGGGCCACTTACCCACCAGGTTGTCTGATGTTGATAACTTACCATGGAGCACAATAACTGTTCTCCCACTTGCTGGTAGATGTGCAAGCTCTGAACTGTCCTCACTTGGGCACAGGAGCAATTTCACTGTCTCACGAGCCTCCAGCTCTGCTCCAGCCTCAGGCTGCAGACACCACCAGAGTTCCAGTAGCTCCAGTAATGACCCTGCTGGGGGCCAGTCCAAGGGCCTGCTCCTCACACACCTTCCCTTTCTTCCCACTCTTTTCCAAAGTGTTTTCCTCCACCTGATGCACATGGACCCCGACAGCACCTGGCTGCTGCTGAGCGAGATCTGCTGCCCCTGCAGGTACCGGCCCCCCCACGCCAGCCTGCGGCCGGTGCAGCTGCCGGGGATGGGGCGGCAGCGGGACGAGTTCACCGACAACGTGCTGGGGCTGCTGGAGCGGCTGCGGCAGCAGGAGAGCACGGAGCCACGGGCTGGCGCCCACCGGGACCCTCCTCCCTGACAGAGCGGCCGGAGGGGACAGAGCTCAGCGGGGAAAATCGCCACATCCAGCCTGATCGTTCTGGGAACAGGGCAAGGATTGCCCAGGCTATGGCACTGCCCGGACACCTTCCCCATGGACAGAAGCTTATTTTTTATAAATGGCATTTGAGGATGAGGCGGGTACGTTGCCCCAATGCAGCAGCTGCCTCCAACAGACGCCCACGGAGCTTTGTGCAGGTGAAGCACAGGGACAGGTCTGGCCTGGACATTTGAAGCAAGCTCAAAATTGCAAAAACCAAAGCAATAAAGTGATTGTTACATGGAACAGGCATGTGCGTCGCTGCTGGGGATCCTGGGTGAGCATCCAGAACACGTCTCAGCTGTTGGGACAAGGGTACAGCTGCTGATCCCCACCTCACTTTACTCCTGGTTGCCTCTCCAGGGAGAACACAAGTCAGTGGCTTTTTACCAGGTAGGACAGGGCTGCAGTTCAGCTTTTACCCTTTTGTGCTTTTTAAAATATGTATTCAGTGCTTAACGTTGGGTTGAATTTTGTCCAAAGGAACCCTTCAGAGCTGATCTGACAGGAGACAGGAGAGGCAGAAAGGTGAAATATTACCTGGGGCTCCAGAGCAGCCTGGGGGTGGTGCAGAATTTTCTGGATTGTTGTAGCACTTGATCAAACTCATCCATCAGGTGCAGATGCCGCATCCAGCCCGTCTCTGCCGTCCCTTCAGCGCTGGCTGGGGCTCCGGTGTGACAGATGAGCAGCATGGTGACAGAGTGCTGCTGCCCAAACTGGGCTCCCCAGCCGCAGCCTCTCCAGCCCCAGCACTGCGCTGTGCCATGCTCCTCTTGCCAGGGAGAGACAGACATCCCCTGGGAAACCTGTGCTGTGATCCTGCAGCGCAGTGTCACCCCCAAACCAGCCTGCTGAGCAGCACCATCCTGTCACCGGCTCACGGCTGCAGGCAGAGCAGGGATTTACCTGCACCTGCTCCATCCAAACCGGTCACCCCGGGAGCAGGAGTCACCACCCAGCCCTGCCGGGTTCACCTCCGCACAGACTGGACCAGCTTAAAAGATAAAACCAATAACCTGTGTTCCAGCTGGTTTTAGGGTAAAGTTACACATTTCTGAAAGGAAAAGCACATCCCCCTAGCTGGGCCCTGGCACAAGCAACTGCACCAGGACACCCACCACGTCCCAGCACCAGTTTCTCCTGGCGCGTCTCGGCTCTGCAGAGATGGTCCCTGTGGCCTCCAGGAGAGCCTGGCCTGGCTGCCGCTCACCGTCCCTGTCATGGCTCTTCGCGGCTTCGTTATCACCCCTGCTTTATTACAGGCAGAGTAAATTGCTTTTGTCTGAGGCAGGATAATGGCCAGAGGAGCTACTGTGTGGAAATGGTGTTTTCAGGAGCCTGGTTCCTCCCCAGCAGTGACTTGCATATCAAGCTCAGCCCAGGGATTCTTTCCACAGCCCCTCCCCGGGCTGCACCGAGCACCCCAAACCCACCAAGGTGCGGGACTGATCTAGGGCAGCACCCTGGGGTGTGGGGGGCACCCAGCTCCAGCCATTGAGTCTCCTCAACACCCCAGAGCAGACCTGGCCCTTCCCCAGCCCAGTGCGGGGCTGCCAGCCCGCTCCCCCCACACCCCCACTCTGGGACACCCCCGTCCAGCTGCCTTCAGCACAAACCCTGCAGCACGGGGAGCCCCGACACCCCAGGTCAGGCACGGCCCCGCAGGGTCCTGCACACAGAGCCAGTGCTGTCCTCTCCTCCAGCTCCCACTCCCAAGATTTCATATAAACTCAGCAAAATTAATCTCTTCTAATAAAACCTGTTATTTTTAAAGCTTGCCTCTAGGCTTTGCAAATTACTACACCACACAGCAATTTGTTTACTCTCCATTTGAGGTGATTTGCAGTCTTTTACCCTCCCCAAAGCAGCTCCAGCTCTCCATTTTCCTCCTCTGTAGATTATTTTTTATTGCACCGGTGGCTGACACCTCCTGCTCCCCCCTGCAGCAATACGGTTCCCTGACAAGGACCATGGAGTGCAGCATAAGCCCCAGGTCTCTGTCAAGGAGCGCAGCAGCACGGCGGCCATCGGTGCTCGTGGCAAAGCACGATGTCCAATGGCAGCCCCTTGCCCTGCAGCTGCTGGATATTTTTCTCCCGACAAAGCACCCTGTATGGTTACAGGCTCCTGTGCCATTTGCTGCCCTGAGCCCACAGCTCTGCAGTGACACCCACAGCGGGTGGCAAAGGCGAGTGTGGCTCTTGCCATGTCCCACCGTCACCAGCCGCGCCATGCCCTTCCTCTGCCTCCGGTGCTGGCTAACACCAAGCCAGCAGCTCTTGCTTTTGTTACTCTAACACATGACAAATCGCTTCTTATCAGCAAAGCAAGAGGTGAGCACAATGGAGCTCCGGGGATTAATAACTGCAAAGCAGCCGGCAGACTCCTGGCAGCCGGGGCCGAGCGGGCGCTGCTGATGCCCAGAGCTGCCGTCCCACAGCTGGGGGCTGCGGCACCCACGTTGGGGACCCAACCTCCCACCTGGCCAGGGACAAGGCCTTTGCTCCAGGAGCCCGGGCAGGGGCCAGGGCTGGCACCCAGCAGAGAGGCCAGAGCCCCAGCAGCCCCCACCCCGCTGCAGAGCAGCCCCCACTCACCCGGACCCAGCCACATCCCACACACACAGGCAGCAGCACCCGGGGGGATAGGGAGCACCCAGCTGCCGCTTTTAAATGCTCTGAGCCCACAGCTGCGAGTGATGATGATAATGATGATGATGATGATGCCCATCACCATTCCCAGCAGCCCCTAGGGCAGCCCTAGCTGTGCTCCCTTTTTCACCAAGCCAGTGCCAAAGACCCATCCCCTGGCTGTACCAGGCACAGAGACCGCAGACGCACAGAGGCTTTGTTTAAAGAGCTTTATTAGCTGCAGCGGGTCTGGCGGTGGCAAGCTGGATGGCAGGGGCAGGCGGAGGGAGCAGCACCCGGCACCCAGATGGGGAGACTCGGGACCCTCCTCCCTCCCTGCAGCCCTGTCCCCAGCAGCGGCGTTTGCCCGTGGGGGCACCGGGGCTGAGCTCTGCCGTTCACACTGAAACACGGGAGCCCGTGAGCCAGACCCTGCCCGGGCAGCGCAGTGCCATGGGGCAGGAGGAAGGGGACGCCCGGGCAGCGGGGACAGAGTGAGGGCAGCTGAGCCCCCCATCCCTGTGAAACGTGAAGGGCAGGAGGAGCCCTGGGTGACAGTGACCCAGCTCCAACGGCGTGGCTCCCCGGACACATGCGGACAGTGGACAGGCTGCTCAGCTGGGTGATGCACGGCACAGCCCGCAGCACCATGGCTGTGCCAGGAGAGTGCCGGGGGCGTGCTGTGCCATCCTCCTCCGCTGAGCTCGGGCCTCGACGTGCTGGGGCGGGCAGGGGCAGGAGGGGCAATATACTCGGGCTGGAATGGATGCTGGAACTTATCTACACACTGCGGGGCGGGAGCAGAGCAACTAACCTGGGGCTCCTATGGGACAGATGCTGGTTCTGCAAAGCACGAGGGGCGTGGGAGGGTCCCGCTGGCAGGGGGGCTCCACCGGGCGCGCGAAGCCGGGGCACAGCACGGCCAGTGGCACCACGGGGACAGCGAGCAGCAGGGTCCCCCCTCTGCGGGGCCAGGGGGATGCAGACCTGTGTGTGGGCGACCGCCACGGCCCTGGCATGGCCCCAGTGGTGCCGCCCTGGCACGGACACGGTCCTGCTCCCACACCCAGCCCCAGCACTGCTGCGCCACCGGGCTGGGGCTGAAACCGAGCCAGCGTGTGCCATGGGGCTGGGGCCGAAACTGAGCCGGTGTGGCCATGGCAGGCGGGAGGACGTGGTGGGGGCGGTGGGCAGAATGGGGCAGTGGGGCCAGTCTCTGGAAGGGGTGCGGGACCCTCGATGGCTCCGCTGAGTCCGGGGCAGCGGGGGCTCTGGCGTCCCTGGCACCTACAGCACGCAGGAGGTGTCTGCCGAGCGCTTCCTCAGCTCCTTCCCGGCCCGGTGCTGGTGGGGGTGCGGGTGCACATGGCCTGAGCCCGGCAAAGGGGGCTCTGGCGGCGGGGCGCCCCGCAGCTGGGTGTCCTGGGGGTGCCCCGGCCCCCCCGCCGCCTCCACACGCAGGTACGCCTTCACCTTGTGGTGCCGCGCCTTGCCGTCACTGGAGTCGATCACCCGGCACTCGTACGTCCCCTCGTCCGCCGGCTTCACCCGCGACAGCCGCAGCTTGTGGGAGATGTTGCTGCCGACCACCTTCACCACCTGCGGCGGGCAGAGGGGTCAGGCGGCCCCGGGGCCCCACAGCCCCGCACACGGGGGTCACTGCCCCCCCGACCACGTGCCACCGCACCGTGCCCGGCCCCGTGCTGGGGAGGACACGGCGAAGGGGGCGATGCTGGGCAGTGGGCACGGGGGGACCCTGGCCCCAGTGATGGAGTCCCCAGCGCACACCCAACCACGTGGGCTCCGAGATCAATGCAGAACCACACGGGCTAATTAGCTTTTCTACCAAATTGATTCGCTCTCAGTATTTATCACTCCATGAAATTTAAGACTCGGTAGCCAGAGCTGTGGCTGCTGTTCGGCTGGGTCAATAAATCAGATTTATAACCCGCCCCGAGGCCCCTGGCTCTGTTCCCTATAATCACACTGGATGGCAAAGGCCATTTTTCTACTTGCCGCTGCGTTTGTTAGCTGAAGATTTTATGGTGTTTAGAAACGGGGCTGGGAGCTGCAACCAAAGACCCACAAACTCACAGCCCAAAAGGCAAGGGGACAGCACTCAAATGTGGGCAGCAGCTCGGGGAAAGGAGCTTCAAAACAACCCCTGCGTCCTAGGAGCAAGGAGTCACCAAAATTAATGGCTGGGAAATTGAGAACTAATAAAAGAAACCCCCAATTTCCCGGAGTCCCAGACCATGGCAGGTCATGAGCAGGAGGGACAGTTTTGTGATGGTCAAGATGTTCCTGGAGTCGCAGGCTCAGGCAGGACGGTGACACTGCGCAGCCCCGCGGGACGGGGACGGACAGACAGACAGACACAGCAGTGCCCAGCCCCAGCTCAGCTCTGCAACACGCCGCTGCTCGGGGGCAAAGCAGCGGGTGTAAAGAATTCAAGGGGGGAAAAAATAAATCCAGACCTGCCATGTTTGGTACTGCACAGCAAAGGGCGGCAGCGGCTCCCCCTCAGCATCCCGGCAAAGCGCGGTGGCACTGGCAGAGCTGGTACCGGCACCTCTGGCACCGAGTGTGTTTTGATGGATAAAAACTGGCCCAGGGGTGCCTGACACGGCAGTTTCTGCATCTGATTTACTTCATCTCGCATTGTTTGACGCTGATGTTTGTTCTCAGGCAATTGCCGCGGTGCCTGTAATGCACGTTTTATCAGAACCACTCATGGTGTCTTGTCTGCGTTCATTTATCTCCTCCGTTCCATAAACACTTAATAATCAAGGACATTTAAAATAACAAAAACAAAAAAAGGTTTGAAACTCAAGCCTCTCCCTGCTGGCTTGATCTGGAGGAGACAGCAGAAGCATCGCACTTCGAGCGCTTCAAAATAAATCCTGGTTACACATGCACACGCATCGATTACATTCCGGTGTGCAGTTAACTGCCTAACTATGCTGAAAAATGCGACGGCCGAGCTGAGGGGGTGGCTGGCCCAGGAGGGCTCTGCAGCCCCCCCAGTCCCTCCTGCCACCCCAAGGGGCCATGGGCGCCAGGCGAGCCCCGTTTCCCCCCAGGAGGGAAACCGGACACGACACCAGCGCAGTGCCTGGGCAGGGGTGGTGAGGGACCCGCTTTCTGCTATTGCTGAGTTTCCATGGCACCCCCAGACGTGAAGCCCCCCGAAGTGGGGAGGCCGGCAGTAGGGGGCACATGCCTGACAGCGGGAAGCCAAGAGCGTTTATTTTATTTAACTGATTAGTGTCTCCTCATTCTGCTCACGTGAGCCTAAATGGCTTTGGGATGCTAATCCGACAAGTAAATTAGAAAATTAGATTATTTTCTCAGCGTAAACGTGTCCCTCAGATGCCGACAGCAGGCGATGGGGCTGCCGGTCCAGTCGTGACCCTCGGCACTGGGGGTGGAGGTGCCAAGGCTGGGGGCATCCAGCCCACCCAGTGTCACCAACCCACGGCATGGCAGCACCGGCGGGACAAGCAGCTTCTGCTTCCCCCGGACGCCTCAACCGGAGCCCCCAGCCTTGTGCAGGGACACAAACCCCAGGAGACCCCCCAGCCCCAGCTCCACATGGCAGCACCAGGGGAAACACCGCAGCGGAGCCACCGGCCAGAGCCCCCGCAAGAACCATTGGGGAAACTCACACTGATTTTGGTCGCGTCCTTCCCCGGCTCCTCCTGCGGCGACATCGGCAGCTGGTGGGACAAGCAGATGAAGGGAGAGCAGAAAGGGTAGAGAATCGTCAGCCAGGCTGGGGGGACAGGAGCCACGAGGGAGGAGGAGGAGGGAGCGGGGAGGAGAGCGAAGGGCAAACTCGGACACCGTGGGCAGCCAGGACCTGCGGGTGGCTGGGGAGGGGAGGGAACAGCGGCACTGGGAGGTTGGGTGCTCCCCCCAGGTCCCCCCGCAGTTCAGCTCATCAGCGGGCACCACCTGGGGACCAGCTCCCCGCGTCATCGCCCCCGCGGCAGTGACCCTGTCCCCAGTGACCCCCACCCTTCACAGCCAGAACCTGCCCCGACCACCATCAGTATTCCCAAATTGGCTAAATTGGCAGCGCCCTGGGTCCCCTTTGGTGTCACCGTCAGCACCAGGGCCCAGGTGTCTGGGGTCCCCGCATAGTCACGCAGCCCGTCCACACCGGGCACCCCCAGCCCCCTGTGCCCTGACACCCCCACCGTGCACCCCCAGCCCTGCTCCCCAGCGGCAGCACCGCCCCGGTGCTGCTCTCAATTTATGGTAATGCCAGGAGCAGCTCTGCCAAAGATACAATAATAAAGGCTCATTAAAATACCTAGAGCCGCCTGCCCATTATTTGGCCCTTATCTCTGTGTGAGCAGAAAGAGAAATAAAGAGGCAGCTGTTTGCTGAGCCTGATCCACACGGAAACCGGGAGAACAAGGGAGGGCTGGGGGGTGGAAGATGCGGGACGATGCGAGGGAATGAGTTGGTGATGAGATGGGAGAAGGGACAAGCACAAAGACAAAGCTCAGTGCCAGGGGACCTCAACAGGCTCTGCCTCCCGGCGCCGCTGCCGGAGCGAGAGGGACGTTACCTGGTTGGAAGCCCACGTCTGTTTGTCCGTCCAGTCCCGGTGGTTGCGGACATACCACCACTGGATCTCAAGGGAGTAGGAGGGGGAGCCACTGCCGCGGAAGGAACACGCCATCTCCACGTCCTCACCCGCCTGCGCCGTCATGTCATGGGGGGTCTCGGTGAAGAGGGCTGCGGGGGACAGAGCGAGGGCTGCGGGGACGCGCCACCACCTCGGAGAGGGACAGAGCCACCGGCCATGCGAGCAGTGTCACCAGGAGCGCCCAGACCCTTCCCTGGCCAGAGTCAGCGCCCTTGGCAGATGGGACAGGTCTCTGTCATGCAGATGGACCCTCCTGTCCCCACTGCCCCTCGCACACCCCAGTGCCCCCTCCCCAGCCCGGCAGAGCCCCCCGGCCCCGGCACCTTGCAAAGACCAGCGGGAGGAGCGGGGGGAGCAGGAGCCTCTGGGCCCACCCTGTCCCCTGGGACCCACCCCCAGAGCAGGCACGGGACCCCCACATGCCTCTGGGATGGAATAAATAAACAAAGCATGATCACATCTCTGCTCAGATCAGCGCGTAAATGAAAAACAAATCCTTGTTTAATGTGGCCCCCAAACAGTCTCCCACATGCCATATGGTTTGCTTTCCTCGCTCAAAACAAATATTGTTTGGAGATGTAATTAGAATTCTTTTCATCTCCTCTGGAGAGAATATTGTTCCTCTGTAAAGACGGCCCCAGCGTGCAGGTCACCAGCAAATGTTATTGTGACAATCTGTGGTGGCTTCTCCCCAGCTCAGCACAGCACAGGGACAGGGGCTGAGCCCCCAAGCGCTGGCACAGCTGGCCCGGGGCTGCCACCCCCAGCACTGTCTGGGGCACCGTTTGGCTGCAGAGACGAGCAGGGGCTGCAGGGCACAGGGACCACCTGCCATGTCCCCACCACCTGAAGAGCATCACTTCAGGGCTGGCAGCAGCACCGGACAAACCTAGTCCAGCTGGAACCTGCTCCAGCATGGGGCTGGCCAGCCCTGCCATCCCTGCCCCGCAGTGCCCAGTGCCCAGCCCAGGCTGGTGACAGATGCTGGATCAGGGTCCCACCATGTCTGTGCCAGGTGCCCTGTCCCCTCCCGTCTCCAGCAGCCACCTCGTGCCGTGGGTGCTGCTGCTCACAGCTGCTGTGCGGGTCCCTCCGGTGCTGCCAGAACCCCCAGGACATGCGCCCCATCACTATTCGCCAAGCCCTGATCCGCTCTGAAAATGAACAACTATCAGCCCAGACAGAAAAGTTAACACCTTTAATATCTGCCCGTCCCTCCGGAAGGGTGGAAATCCCGTACACTTATCTCTTCCCTTTAATCCATCTGAGCGGGGCACTGGAGGGAACACCCAGCACTGGGGTTTGGGAATCCCAGCTCCCCCAATGAGTTCCCAGTACAGCTCCCGCACCCTTCTTTGCCCGGGACCCCGGTGCTGGCAGCTGCATGGGCTCTGTGCAGAGAGCGGAGGGAACCGGGGCTGGGGAGCAGCTCCAGGCTCGAGGGTGCGGGAGAGCAGGCGGCCGTGGTGATGCTGGCACGCGGCACTGCCGGCACGTGGCGGTGGCTCATCCCACACCCAGCACAAGCCGACCCTCCCCACACATGCCCCAGCTGTGCCGGGATCTGGCTCTGCTCTGCAGGATTCCTGGGGGCAGCAGTGATGGCAGAACCAGGGGTCCCTGCAGAGCCCCCCAGCCCTGGGACCCCACAGAGCAGAGTGGGGGTGACGGCCTGAGGGCTCCAGCCGTGTCCAAATTACCCCAAACACAATTAAAATCCGCTCCCACAGGCGGGAATTTGGCAGCTGAGCGGAGGAAAGGTTTGATTGAATCAAGCGTCTTCTTTCAGATTTTAATTGGGAAGCGTATGTATTAATTAACCCCAGGGCTCGGCCGCCTCAGAGTGCATCCAAAGGAGGGCAGGTCCTGCTGGGGACCTGCTGGTCCGGAGCATCCAGCGCCCCCAGGGAGCCCCTGCCCTGGGACCCCCTCCCACAGCACCCTGGGGCTGCAGAGCGGGGCGAGATGAGCGGGAGGAAGGTCAGAGTGTGTCTGCAGAGCCCCCCTGGCCCCCAGAGCCCCATGGGGCTGCCAGGAGGGGACACTTTCAGGGAGGGACAGAGGGGCTGGTCCCCATCCCTCCAGCAGCACCATGTGCCCTCCCTGATGGACACCACGGACCCCGGCGCCCAGACAGAGGTGACACGGTGGTGACCGGCCACACTGCACCCCCCAACCCCAGCCCTGCCGCCCCGCAGGGATGCGGGCAGAGGAGAACCAGCCCCCCCCGGCAGCCCCAGCCATGAGGAGCCCCACGGGGGGCACAAATGCTGCACCGGGGTGGCCAAGCTACCACCGTCACCACCGGCAGGGCCGTGGGGCAGCCCAGCCACCCCCTGCCCACCCCGGCCCCTCCATCGCCCATCGCCTCTCCCTCCCCAGCGCTGCCATCGCATCCTCCCAGCGACAGGGAGGGGCACGGTGCTGGGCTGGCTGCTCCGCGTGCTTTATGGCCTGTACCTGTCATAAACTGGGAGAATCAGGATCAATAAATCTTCCAGGAAACAAAAATCAGGGGAAATAAAATGAACTCAATGGGGAAACACAGATAAACGGAATTGAAAACGCCTGCTGGGACAGCTTGGTGCTCTCATAAACCAGAGATATACCGGCTGCCGCTTTCCTCCCCCGCAGCGGGCAGGATCCAGCCCCGCAGCCCCGCGCGGCACGGGGAGGAGGGTGCAGGCAGCCAGCGGGCAGCGGGGGGTCCCACCCGGGGGGTCCCACCCCCCCATGCCAGGAGCAAGACCAGGTCGTGCATCACCCCAGGCACAGCTGTGTCAGCCGCTCCTTCTGACCTGCCTGCGAGCAGGGATGCTGACCCGGGGCACCAAAAACACATCACAGACACAAATGGGTGCACAAGCACAGTGGCACGACAGCCAGCGTCACCAGCGAGAGCCGGGCACGCAGCTCCAGCCCCAGCAGCTCCAGTGGACAGCAGGGAGGGGACACAGGCCAGGGCTGGAGCCCGGCACAGGTCGGCCACAGAGCCCTCGGGCAGCTCCTGGCTGTGCCAGCGGGTGCCAGCTCGGTGCGCACCTGCCAGTGCCAAGCTGCCGGCAGCCTGGCCCCTGCACCGTGGGACCTGCTCCCCACCAGCAGTCCTGCAATTCCCCACTCCAAGAGAAGCCCCAGGCTAGAGCGCCTGCCACACGCTGGGGACAGGAGTACCATTTCTCTGCCCCTATTTACTGTCATATTAGCAGCGGAATTAGCTCAAATTTGCAGTATAAATTTAAAAAAAAAAAAAAAAATCTGTCTAATTTGGTGATTGCGATCCAGCCAGAGCTCACCTTGCCAGGGAGCGGGAATTAACCTTGAAACCCGTGAGTATTTCCAAGAATGAACCGTCGCGGCTGGGCTGTCCCCAGCTCCTGCCCCCTGCAGGCCCCCCGTGCCCAGGATTTACCAGCTGGCACAAGAGCTGCCAGCGCTGAGAACCCTCCAGCCCTGGCACCAGGAGCTTTGGGCAGGCGAGGGGACTCACTGCTCCCAGCAGCCTCCTGGGAGCCATCGTGGTTCCCAGACAATTCCCTCCCGAGGGGAACGAGGAAGAGCAGTTATCTGACAGCATAAGTAGCAAAAACCTAAAATGGCCCATTGGAACGGCTCAGCAGGACCCTTGGCAGCGCCATGCAGCCGTCATTCACCGCCACACACAGGGATGGCTCCCAGCAGGCAGGGATGGTTGCAGCAGGCAGGGCACCTGGCAGCGGGCAGGAGCCGGGAATGAGGCAAGCAGGAGCTCCGCTCTGCTGGAGATCAGCCCCCCTGGTCTCACACCCAGCACCCAAAACACAAGTGACTGGCACCAGCAGCTGCCGCGGAGAGCTGCCCACGCCGCACACGGCACTGGTGTCTGTCCTGGTGCTTGCGGGCACAGTGCCACCTGCCCGGCTCTGCCTGCCCCGTGACCGGTGGGCTCGTCCCAGCAGCTCCGGATGGAGCACATGGTAAAAAGCTCAAATGCACCTGGCACAGTGCCAGCCTCAGTGCCCAGCGCAGTGCAGGGGCCAGGCAGGAGTTGAACCTGCAGCCACGGAGCAGAGGAGCAGGGACAAAGGCAGAGCCATCAGTGCTGGGCTGGGACGTTCTGTCTGTCCTGGGGCACACGAGTCCTCAAACCACGCAGCAAAATTCCCGAGCACCCACGATAGGAGGAGCACCCGAACCAGTCCTGGCCCCTGGAGCGGCATCAGCCACAGGGGGAGCGATGTGGAGCCTACAGCCCCCCCGGGTCTCCACTCCCCCCGGCCCCGGTGTGCTGCCCACAGCTCCGGCCCACGCACAGCCGCACCGGCTGCTCGTTTGATTTGCTGCCTCGCTCGCAGGGAACGTTATGATTAAAATTAGCTGTCGCTGTCCTAACGTAATAATTCCCAGTGTCTGGCCCATCGTCTGTCAGCTTCTTCAAGGGAAAAGAAAGCACAGACATTTGATGAGGAGAGGTGTCAGAAGTAATTGTGTTGAATGACTGCACGAACAGCAGCAGGAAAAACACATCGGGTGGAGAATTCCCACCAGGAAGAATGAAAAAATCCGGCAGAATGCAAAGTGTTTATGGAAGTAATTGATAGAATAATCATCGGGGTGTGTGAGAAAGGAGCAGGGCAGCACCCTGGGGAGCTGGGGCACTGCTCCCTCCAGCCTTCAGCCCTTCAGCAGCAGCTCTAGTGACGGTGAGACACTAACGCTTGAAAACAACGCAGGAAAGAGCTTCTCCTCCTCGGGAACACCAGCTGCTCACCGAGAAGCTCTCCGTGTCCTGCGCTGGGGCCGGCAGGCCGGGAAGGTGGCTGGAGCTTCCCAGCCAGTGCCGGTTTGAAAGCCGACGGCACCAGCCCAGCGTGCACAGGCTGTCTGCAACGGGGGGCATGAATAATTGAAGGCGCCAGCCCGAGGAGAAGAGAGGAGAGAGGAGGGGAGCGCGGCAGCGCTGTGGGTAGAGGAGGGATGCCGGGAGGATCCTGCAGCTTGGGCACTCTCTTGAGGGCAACAGGGCAGATGGAACCTGTCCTTCCTCCATCCTTCCTCCATCCTCACTCGAGGTAGAGCCTTTACTGTGGGGGCAGGGAAAGGACTTTCTGTGACAGAGTCTTCTTCCCTCCCTGAGCAGCCCTGGCTGCCATGTGAGCAGGGGCAGGAGCTCACCGGGGTGGGGGAGCCCTCGTCCTGAGAGGTGTTCAGGGCCAATGCTCGAGAGCACACGCGGCTCCTGCTCAGCTCCCTCGCTGTATCCGCCACAGACAAGTTAACAGTAACGGTGACCACGCTGCTGGGCTGTGCTGGTGCAGCAGAGGCTCCTCCAGGCCGCCTGCACCAGCAGAGATGGCGGCGAGTGCCGGACGCTGCGCGCAGAGCCTGCCAGGACCTGCACACCTCCTGCCGAATCCATCCCCTCGGCCCCAGCCCCGCTCTGCGCCCTGACCCGCCAGGTTCTCGCGGTGTGGAGGGAACGCTGTACCAGCAAGTAATGAAATGATCAATCTCCGATCTGCTAAACAGCAATTTATACAGGTTTTCAGCACACACAGCTTTTATCAAATTGGTATTCACCTACTGAACACAAATGGCTTATTATACATGACCCATTTATTCACTGCTTTTCAGTATCGTTAATAAAGGTTTCTGTTGTGATTAAGTGAGTTGCTGCAGAACTGCTCATAGTAGCAGCTGTAATGTGGCTCCAAAGTGCACGCGTCCTCCCAGAATATTTCTTCTCCTTTGCTCCCTGCTCCCTCACAGCAACCATTTCACTATTTATTTGCCTATTGCTGAATTTCTGAGGGGAGCAGCAGCGGCTAATGGAGGCTCTTCGCCCACATCTCCTCCCGGCATGCCAGGCTGGCAGGTCCGGAAACCTTCCTGCCTTTGCCCCCCCAGCACAAAGGCAAATCACTCCTTCCCGTGCAGGCAGGTACCGTCGGCACACACCGCACCGGGCAGGACACCGCACACCCCATGGCCCTGCAGCTCCTGTGCCTGGCAGCTCCTCGGGGCAGAGAGTGGCTCCCACCGTGCCGGGAGCTGCGGAGCTGCGGAGCCAGGCGAGGGGGAACGGCTGCGACCCGGGCACCGGGCACCCAGCGCGCACCCCACGGACACTCCGCGGGCTCAGACTTACAGGCGCCCGTATCACCCCGCAGAGGGCAAGGAGGGTCTCAGCGCTATCCTCTGAGGGGGCTCTGTCCCTTGTCACCTGATCCCCACGTTAAGACAGACTTTTTCGCAGGAGGCTGCAGAAAGACGCTCCCCTTTCCCAGCCCCCGGCTTGGCCCCGGCCGGGCTTGGCAGCACCGCGGACCCGCCGACCTGCCGTGCACCGGAGCCGGCAGAGGAACGGGAGACGGGAGCGGAGCCCGAGTGCTCCCGCTGCCAGCGGCGGGTGGCACGGCGCAGGGAGGCGCGGCGGCTGCACGGGGGTGTGCACGGAGATACACCCTTGCACGGGGTGTGCACGGGGGAGCGCACCGGGACGCACCGTGCAAAGCCCCCCGGGCTCGGGGAGCTCAGCGGCGGAGACAGAGGCCGCCCCCGGGCCCCAGGGACCGCAGCGGCGGAGCCCAGCCCCGGCCGCCCTCCGCTCCCGGCTCCCCGGAGCCGCCGGCGCGACGGACCGCGACGCGGTGCTGCCCACAGCGGCGGAGCCCAGCGCCGCCGCGGGCACCGGGACCCCCTCGCCTCCCGTCCCGACCCACCGCCGGACCGGCAGCCCCGTGAACCGACACCGCGGCGGACCAAGCCCCGGGAGCGCTCCGAGCGCAGCCGGCCCCCCCTCTCCGGGCAGCCGCCGCCGGTGCCCCGGATCCCGCGCCGCCGCCCCGGCACCGCCCGCCGCCCGCCCCGCTGCCCGCGCTCACCGCTGCCCGCCGCCGGGGCGTCCCACGGGGGGTGCCGGGAGGCGGCGCCGATCTGCAGGTAGAGCCCCAGGTAGTGGAAAATCCCCAGGGCCAGGGCCAGGGCGCCCATCTTGCCGTGGGCGCGTCTGTCCCGGGGGCGGCGGCACCGCCGGGCCGAGCCCTGTCCCCGGGGCTGCGCCGCGGTCCCGGCGCCGCCGCGCTGCGGAGCTCTTCCCTCGCGCGGAGGGCGCCGCGCGCCGAGGCGGTGCCGCGGCTCAGCCCGGAGCCTCCCCCGCCCGGCGGAGGGATCCCGGCCCCGCGCACACCCCCAAAGTTTTTCCCACGGTTCATTCTAAAACTGCGCGGGGCGGGGCCGGGCCCGCCGCGCCCACGCGAGACCCCCGCACCGCCGAGACCCGCGGTACCGCCACGCACACGGGCCCCACGCGGGAAGGGTCTCCGCCGGGATTCCGCCCCGGTCCCGCCACCCCCGCGCGCCGCCGGTCCCGGCGGGGGCGGCTTCAGCACCCGGGACAGCGCCCGCCGCCGCGCGCGGCTCCACGGCCCGGCCCGTGCGGGGAGCGATGCCCGGGGGTGCGGACCCGGGGGTGATGCAGTGCCCGCCACCCCCGTTTCACCCCCGGGCGGGGCGCGGCGCGGGGCCGGTGGCTGCACCTCACCCCTCCCACCAGGGACAATCAGGGATTTCTGGGGAAAGAAGGTGCCGGGAGGATTCACAGCTCCCGGCTCCTCCCGGAGCTCCCGCTGCAGCCCCGGGAAAGGGGACGGGAGCTGGGACCCCCGGTATGGACGAGGGACATGGCATGGCTGGGGTGGTTTTCTCCTTTTTTTTTTTTTTTTTTAAACAGGTAAGGGAAGAGCAAGGGCACAATTCCCCGAGTGGGTCAGGGATCACTGCCACAGGCTGACCAAGGCTTGTCTCAAAATTAAAAACCCCAAGCCGGAGTATATGTGGGCTCAAACCCACCCTGAGGGCTCAGCCAGAGCATCACTGGTCACAGCCCAGCCAGGGAGCTCCTGAAATCAGCCCTTGGCAGGGAGAAAGGCTGCTCCAAACACCCACCCTGCCAGGCTGGGAATGGCAAACCTGCTCCTGCCACAGACAGCAGGTAATAGAAGAGGCAAGATCCTAATCTCCCTCAAACTGTACAAATCCAGAGGCCAGACCCACCAACAGCACCGGCCTTTCCCCAAACCTGGGCCTTGCAGCAGATCAGAACCACAGCACCACAAGCTATACAATTTATACACCTATTTTGAAAAGTCTAAAACGTAAAGAGGAGGGGAAGGCAGCAGATCTCCACCCTGAACAGCAGCTCCATCGCTGAAGGGAGGGCACAGATGCAGACTTCACTCACATGATATTATCTGTGTGCTACGTAGCAATCTGGAGGATATTTGCTCTCTAGATAAACAGTAAAATCAGATTATTTCAGGTGTTTTCTGCCATGAGATGACAGATGCTTGCTACAAAGAGATTCTTTAAATTGGACTTGAAAATACAAACTGTATTTCTTTGCCCTTCCCTCAGCAGAGTTCCTTCAATCTTGTGCGCTACTGCATGGCCCCAGGGCCAGAGAGGAAACCTGAGTGAACCCAGCGTCTCCAACCTGCCCCCTCAGACCTGAAACCCTCAGTCTGCAAAGCACCCGCCTGCAGTGCAGCCGGGGACACCCCCGGGGTCCCGGTTCCAGCACAGTCCCAGGAGCAGCGTGACAGCCCCTCGACAGCTGAAACCTGCCGGGATCTCCCAGGTGTCTGCAGAGATGTTTAAATCACACCACGAAGAAGCAAAAATCATCAGTTCCCCGGGGAGCTGAGAACACCTCCAGATGCAGGGCCGGAATTGTCCCATTTCCAGCTGATTTTCTGATGCCACAGCAGGATGACAAACAGAGGCCGGGGCTGTGCAGGGGCCCAGCAGGCGGGAGAGGGGCAGAGCCAAGCATCTGCGCACCTTGAGCACACTGGGAAGGTTTCATTTTCCCCCTCAGTTTTAATTTCTCGGTGCCGAGGCCCAGAGCAGACGCTGTCGGCTGCTGCAACCACGCAGTGCTGCTGAACCCCGGGGTCTGACAGTGATAGGAGGGAAGGTCGCTCACTCATGGGGCGAGAGCAGAGCCAGCCAGCAGCTCCCGACACCGACACCAGTGCTCGCTGCGTAACGAGGCCCCTTATCTGCAACTCACTATTGCTCTATAATCGCTGGTGTCTCCCTTCCAGGGCTCCTTTTCCAGCTGAACCTGCCCAGGGACTCGCTCTCAAGGATAAAACATTTCTTATCTCCGCTAGTTCCAGGTTTGCTGCCTCCTGTTTAATTTTGCATGTGCCATCAGTTCTGCTCAGGGTAGGCAACTGCAAGACAGGGAATCCAGTGCTGTTTCCAGGCAAGGACACTGCGAAGACCCTGGTGGCACCTTGTGCCCTGGAGGTTCCCATGCGTGTTTTCCCGGGGACATCTGTCTGTCGGGCAGTGGAGTCTGCGGGGCCAGCGGCTGCAGTGAAGCTCTGAAGAGCTGGATGAGAGGTTGGAGGGCAGGGGGACCAGGGGGTCCCAGCCTCATGAGCTGCACCTCCCAGGGCACCACTCTGATCAGGGCCCGGCAGGGCCCCATGGGACACCGGGATGATCTCCCAGGAGAATCCACTTGCCAGGACGCAGGGAACATCCCCTGGTGACACGGCCCCAAACTGGCAGCCCCAGGGACAGCCAGAGCCACCCCAAGGCAAGGTCAGCCTGTCCTGCTGGTGACCACACGCTGCTCATGTTTGTTCCGACACAAGCCCAATCCTGTGTTCTCTTTCGACAGCCAAGCAACACAGCACCTGCACCACAGCTTCAGGACCCAGGGAAGAGAAACAAAACCCCACCAAAACCCCCGCAGCTACTGAAGCGCTGAGCGCTGCCTCCTACATTGTTTTGAAATTCACCTTTTTAAGGGTTTGTATGGGGGCACCCTGGAGCTCAGCACCCTTCGCTCTGGGGCACAGCAGGGGACATGTTTGCTCTCCTGTCCTCACTGCCTGTCCACCCTGCAGCCACTCTCAGCCCCAGGGTGGCCGGTCCCACGTCCCCCACCGGTTGCAGAGCCCTCCGGGAGCCCATGAGCCGCCACTCGGATCCGCAGCTGCCGGGAGCAGATTGGGTTGTTCATCTCTCTGACGGGCAGAATAAACACCCTCCACATTGATACCGAGCTCATTTCTGAGACTTGTTTAGAGACTTGACAATCCCTGTACAAAAGGATTTCCTTCCACAGCTGAAGTCTGACATTCCTGCATTATTAGATTATTTGCAAAGGTCTGTGTGTGCTGCAGGAAACAACACGACCGACATCCAACACTACAACCTTCTCCTCCACAAATCATCCCGGGCACAATCCGCGGGAAACCCCGGTGGGCAGCGGCGGGGGGAGCTCTGGGGAGCGAATGTGACCCGGCCGCAGCACAACAGCGACAAATAACAACAGTAAATGAGCCGAGCAGGGAGGCCGGGCTGAGAGAGGGGAAGGTGGTGGGAACCCCTCCACACCCCAAAGGGCTCTGGGGTCACCAGCCTCTGCCCATGGCCGCCCACACACAGGGCGAGGTCACCCAGAGCACAGCATTCAGAAGAAAATGACTTGAGAAGAATTATTTCTTCAGAGAACAATTCATGCCCATTTCCAGTCCATTAACTCCCTCCTCCTCCTCCCAGAGCCCGTCCCAGGTTCATGGAGGGAAGTGCTGTCACCGTGTCAATCGCTTCAGCTGCAGTTCCCCCTTTCCAAACCAGTGTTTTAAAAGTCAAATGCAAAAAAACTCAATCCAAAAACCCAAACCAACCACCTCTTCCCTCTCCCGATTATTTACTGGCATACAAGAAAAGCCTTCCCTGAAAGCCGAGTCTTAAAAAAAACTATTAAAAAAAAAAAAATCAATAGTTTAAGTGACTTATTTGTGCTACTGAAGGTACGTTTCCCCATTTTGACAGTGCCTTTCTGTATTTAGTGCAGCCTGGGTCTCTCCACCAGGATCCCTACCAGGATGTCAGGAGATATTCCTCAGTCATCATTTACACTCATTTCTCCCCTTTTCAAGCAGCTCAGCCAGGAGTGGAGCTGGAGCTGGATCCAGTGTCACCCTGTGGCCATGGAAACGTCACCTGCGCCAGGGGAGGAAAGTCCTGCAACTGGGACCCGACCTGCACCGGGGTCCCACTGTCACCACCCATGACCACTGCAGGGCCGGTGGCACCGTCCTCTGCCCCCTCCCTCTCCCACCAACACCCCCAGGACTCAGCCAGCAGAGCCCCGACCATCCTTGGGGAGGACCCGGCCCGGGCGAACCCCACCGGGTGACTGTCCGTGCCAGAGGAAGCTGATGGCTCTGCAAACTGGGGACATGGGGACAGCATCTCCCAGTCCCTCACTGTTCTTCTTTCCAAAGGCTGCCCGGAGCAGTGCCCTGGCAGAGCCCCGATGCCGGGGTGATGGGCTCCTGGGGGGAGCTGAGCCCCGACCCGGTGGGGGGCTGGGGGCGAAGGGCGACACTCCTGCTGCAGAACCCCCTCCCCTCTCCTTTCTCTCAGTGCAAGTTTCCCACCTCCCCATCACCTGAGTGCCTCATCAATCATGTTCCCTCTAATTAATGTCCAATCCACCTCCTTAGTCAAATCTGTTTACGATCAGAGACAAGAAAACACGACCCAAGGAGAGGTTCGGTGAATGCTGCTCACTCCTCGCAGGCTCCACGGCCCCCAAACCACAGCCGACAGCCCCCAGAGCGCGGGCAGCAGCGGGAGCACCAGCCCAAACCCCCAGGGCTCTGCCCAGCCACCCCCCTGGGCGGGTTTCAGCATCCCCCCCAACAGGAGATCTCCCACACCCCAAGCCCGGGAGCCACCTCGGGCGGGCACAGGAACCAAACGGTGGCTTGACGTGCCGAGGGCTCCCAGACCAGCCAAAGCCACCCGGCTCCCGCCACCTCGGAGACGTCCCCGCAGAGCCCCCCTGGTGCTGTGGGGTCTGCGTTACTCCCGCTCCCAAAAGCCAACAGCAATGCTGCCGCCCCTGAGCTCCAGCTTGGGGTCAAAAAAATCAGATGGGGTTAAACCAGGGAACAAACCCCACTGTCCATCCACAACCTACAAATGCTTCATTAAGAAAACATGTTATTAGCTCAACCCTTTTATCCTCCCCCAATTACAATACTCACATCCACACAGCTGCTCAGGCTCATGGTGCCCGTCCTCAGAGCTCCGAGGCTCCTCTGTGCTGCTCAGTGTCACCACAAAAAGGAGCTGGCCTGCAGCAGCACGTTAGGCTGATAATTACCTTAATTATTAATAGTGGGCCCAGGTGGGCAGCACAAGGACCGAGGCAGAGGACCTGGTGCCTGCGGTCAGGGCGCAGGTTTTGGCGATGCTGGGGGCTCCCCTGGCCACAGGAGGGGCATGAAGGGACCCCCCAAACCCACCCAGAGTGCAGCTCAGCTGCCACGGCCCAGACCGACATCCCCGTTTACTGGTCATCGCCCTCGCCCAGTGCATCTCCTGCTGCTCACCCAATTCCATTATTTCCTGCTGACAGTATGTCTGGAGCAGGGATTTCTCCAGGCACAAGCACTGGGAGTAGCAACACTAGCGCAGAGGTCCCCGGAGTTGGGGGACAGGAGGGAGCGGGGGTCCAACCCCTGTCTGTGCCGGGACGCTGGGGAGCAGACCCCGATGCCACACCCGGGTCACCAACACCCACCAGGCCCCAGGGATGCTAAAGGGGTTTTTTTGTGCTTTACTGCGGTTTTGTACAATTTAACAGGTTTCATCCATCCCAGACAGGGCAGGGACCATCGGGCAGAGGATCCCAACTCCTGTGCACTGGGGTTCCTCCTCCTGAAAGAGTCTGGAAATTAGGAGAGAATAATCCATCATCCACCTTGTAAAAGCCTGACCTGCAGTAACAAGCTCTGTGCTAATTCCTCAGCAGCATCTGGAGCATCCTTGTTGACGAGAGATGCCACGGCTGGGTTGTGCTCAGGTAAGCATGGGCAGTTGGGCTTTTTTAATCCCTGCAAATATCTCCTTCGGCTCATGAGTAAAAATAAGTGACAACCCTCCTGCAAGGCTTCCTGCCCCCCAGCCTTCCCACCAGTTATCCCCACTCCAGGTGGGAAAGTGGGGACAGCACTGACCACTGAACCCAGAGCAACACCGAGACCTGTCCCTGCTGCCCTGGGTCCAGCAAACCCGCACGGCCTGGCACTGCCACGGCACAGCCCCAGCACCACCGCCACGGCACAGCCACAGCACAGCCACCACAACAGCACCACCACGGCACAGCCACCACCATGGCACAGCCCCTGCACCACCACCGCCCCGCGTCGGTTCCTCCTCCGCTGTCCCTTGACCAGCGCTGTCAGACAGAACCACAGCTCAGCTTCCAGGAGGAAAACCAGAGACCCACTCTGACCACAAACCCCGCCTGTGCTGTGGAAAGGGAACAATTCTAAGACTCAAAGTAAAAAAACAAACACATCTGAAAGATAAAGGAGAAAACACCTTTAAGGGAGGGGGTTAAAACAGAAGAAAGGAAGAATTCAAACAACCTCTGCAACAAAAACGTATTTTTGCAGCTTTTTGTGGCGGCTGAAACCTTGACTTCCATGTTGATCCCCTGAATAACAGTGTTTGATGGCGCCCAGGCCAGCAGTGCCTACGCACTCATGATTGAAAGAAGCCTTTAAGCTTCCCTGACAATGCATTTTTCTTGGAGATAAAAAATGAATGCTGCCAGCATGCAAATCTCTCTAAATTAGGCAAGGCCCAGCTTGCTGGAGCTGCGATGTTTTGTGATGACAGTCATTAACTTCAGCAGAAGAAAAGAGGATGCAGGAAAATATTCTCAGCTCCTTCTCGTCCCAGCTGGGAGTGGTGGCAGGGCACATGGTGGGGTCTGGCACATGGTGGGGTCTGGCAGGCCGTGGGGTTTGGACGTGGTGGGGTTTGGCACGGGGTGGGGTTTGGCACCAGCCAACACCCAGAATCACACTGCACGTGCAGAGGGTGATGGGACCGAGCTGCGCTCTGCACCACTGCAGCCGGACGGACAGAGGGACATCACTGGGTCCTTGTGCAGCTCCCCGACCACCGGCGGCACGAGCAGGTTCTCCGTCAGGGAGATCGCTGCTGTCACGAGCCACACGCCCCGTTCCAGAACCGTTACACTGATTTTCTACAGAACAAGCACAGCCAAGACCCAAAGCCAACTGCGAAAGAAGTCAGTGGAATTCGGGCATGTTATTGATCACTTACCTCCCTCAGCTTTGAGCAGGACCTGGCCAGTGGCTGCAGCATCTCTGGCTGTGCCAGGACCTGCCTTTGATCCCCACTCACCTCCGGGAAGATGCAGCAGGAACAGCTGATGTGGCGGTTCCTGGTGTCCCTCAGCCACTGCAGAGCAGCCAAGCTGGACACAAACCAGTGCCTCAGCCTCCCTAGTCTGTGTCAGCACAGTGGGTTGTGTGTTTTCATTAAATGCTGAGCTGGAGTAACTTGCTCACAAGCTCCTGAGCTCCCTGGGCAGCTCCCTTCCCCCTCCCTCTGCTGCCTGCAGAACTGTGCTGGTTACACCGACCGCTGCACGCTGACTTGGGGGGAAAAAAATACGTATAAAAAAGGAAAAATCTTGAGCTGCCCTACTACAAGGTACGCAGCTGCAACCCTACTCACAGCAGACTACTTAAATAACAAAAACAAGGGATTTAAAAAAAGCAAACTATCTTTAATATCTCCAAAACCCCATTTGGAAGCAGTTTCACAGAAACATCACTTCTATCGTGCAATCAAGAGTGGAGGAGGCAGCAGAAGGAGGGAGAACCGGACACCGCATCCTCGGGGGCAGACATGGAATTTGGCTCCGCATCTCAGAAATTCTCCAGCAGATCCAGGATCCGCTTCTGCTCGCTCTCCCGAAACTCCTGGTTCTTCCCGTCCCCGATGTTCTCCGCGTACTCTGCGGGGGAGAGAGCACAGAAAACAGATGCTAATCAACCATGGGCAGCTTCTCCTGCAGCTGTCACAGCAGAATCGAAATCTACGTCCACTGCAAACAGCTGAATGGGAATTTATGCAAGGAGCACTGATGGGTTTTCTCCCCATCCCCGAGGTTAAAGCTTTGCCTAATAAACATCCACTGACTCCTCATTAAAAGCTTCTGTAGCAAACAGAGATTGTAGCAGGAACATCCAGCTCTTGTCACCAAAGAGCACAAGGAACCTGAATGGACACCAGCACCCAGAGGCGGTTCCTGTGCCCATGCCCGTTCCTGTGCCCGCACCTGTTCCCTGAACAGTCATATCACTGGCTTCTCTCAGACAAGAGATCCCAGCCAGCCCTGGACAGACGGGCTTTCCGGGTCACTGTTAACATTGAACATCGTCAGGTAAGGTCAGGCAGGGACCAGCACACAACTGTTAAACATTCCTAACCCTCGGTTTAACCTGTCTGTTGGCCAAACATCTTAAACGAGGATTTTTGTCAAGTGGAGACGGTTCCTCAATCTACAGCTGCTTTTAACCCATCTGGAAGAAAACACACCAATTCAGATTTAACTACAAACTCCATGTCTTCAGGCAGAGAACACCAGACCCTGCTCAAGGACTTGCCCATCCACAGACACAACAAAACACCGCGGAATCAAAAATCTCCTCCTGGCACCCACTGAAAGCCGGCAGCTCCCGTCCCCGTCCCAGCTCCATCCCTGTCCTGTCCCAGCTCCTGTCCCTGTCCCGTCCCAGCTCCTGTCCCTGTCCCAGCTCCTGTCCCTGTCCTGTCCCAGCTCCCTCCTTCCTGCAACCAGAACCTGCATATTCGAAGATGGTTCAAAAAGAAAAAATAAAAAGCAGGTTGTGAGCTGTGAAAGCAAGGAGCTGAACAAATCTTAGTAAATCAGGAGCAGACTGCCTGGTTAGACAGCGTTCTCCAGCCTCCGCCTTCTCGCATTCTTTCCCTTCTTCCTAAACAAACAGAACAGCTTGTATTCAGCATCTGAATAGTACGTTACTGTGAAAGTTTGCTTTAATATTTATACGTTCAGCATTGCTACATGCTTCTGAGCTCCATCAAAGCCTTTATTATAAGAGCACTGAAAAGAGTGAGGACGGGCAGAAGTTGGCTGCTGTGGGAGCGTTCCCTCCTGCGTGCACTCTCAGTGTTCAAGACGCGCAGCTCTTTGCCAGGGAGAAATCCCTTTCGTGTTTATACACTGCCACAGCCCCTGTACCAGAGCAGCAGTAACGCCGGGTTTGCTGATGCCAACCCCAGCTCCTGGCTGTGTGTGGGCTGAGCTGGCAGCACCGCGGCGCAGACAGCGCTCCCGCCCAGCTGCGGCACCGCCAGCGTGCCAGAGCATGGCTCCTCAGGGACCCCAAGTGCCAACGTCACTGCCTGTCCCCCGACCCATGAGAGCACTCGCACCACAGCAAGACACAGATTCCTCTGATCTTGCCCAAAAGCTCAGCAGTCTTCTTTCTAAACATTTAAGCTTCGTAAGACTGAAATCCCAGTGACTCGCAGGGCAGACTGTTTACTGGGTTACCAACTGTCGCTAATGCCGATTTGAAGAGACCAAATAAAAGCCCTAGAACTGGGCTTAAAAAAAAAAATCTCTGACTGAGGTTTTATGTATTTACCTTTTTATTTAAAATTCCACCACTTCAGTGAGAGAGCAAAACCATCAAGGTAAGCTCCCCCTGCCAGCACTTAAACAGAGCTTCCACATTGCTGTAGCTACACAAAGGGAAAGGACCTGAGATTGGTTTCCGCTTCATTAGACAAAATACAACGGTTACAGAACAGTAAAAATCAATAGGGAAATACTGAAGCTTGTAATGGATATTGGAAGCTCTGAAGCCGGCACGCAGGGAGGGAGCACAGGCCAGTTTAGCACCGTCTCAAACACACCTGCCTTTGCTGTGCGGTTACGCTGCTAACAGCTCTGGTTTGTCACACTCAGCAGTTATTCCACCTCCCCAGCTCCCTGATGTGCCAGTTCCCTTCACCAAAAGCAGAGGCTGAACCCGGCATCGCCTGTTGGTACCTCTGGAGAAGGGCCAGGGCTGATCCCCGGGTCAGATGGAGCACACACCGTCCCCTCAAGTGCCGAGTGTCACGGGTCACAGCTCTGAGCCACCACGCGTCCCCAGCGAGGGACAGGGACCAACACAGACACCACGAGCTGCCGTGAGGACCAGGCTCCATCCCAGAGACATTCCCCAGCCAAGGCTCAGCCGTGCTCTTCCAAAGGACAAACCAACTGCCCCCTTGCAAGTAACGCTTGATCTTCCAGAAAAAGGAGCTGCGGGAGGAGCAGTCAGCCCAAAGAAACACGCTTAACGAGCCCTCGGCCATCCCTGCCTGCTCCTCGTGAAAGCCCCACCGTAAGGAAACGGGCTTGCTGCCGCGCTTGCATCCTAAGTAATGCTGAGCAACCCCGGGGGATCCATCAGCTGTCAGGTTGCCAGAGAAACATGGAGAATATGTAGGCCATAAAAACCAAACTAAAAACCAAGCACCTAATTAGTATGCAAAAAATAGAAAAAAAAACCTGAACAAGAGCAAAACACTGAACGAAAAGTAAAAATAAACCAGGCCTCGTCTGTCCTGAGAGCAAGTTGGAAGGTGCCCCGGAAACGTGTCAGCCAAGGCTCAATGCTCCCGACCTGCCAGTCACTCGGAACACAGTCCTACAGCTCAGACACCAGCTATGATTCGGAAATCCCTGCAGGAACACTCCAGGGACCACAGTCAGCCCAGCAAACAGCCCTGGACAGGCACAAATGTGTCCGTGGGGCACTTCTGCCAAAAGATGGTGAATCTACAGTGACAACATACTTGGACATAGAAGTGTAAGTACTGAAAAACTTGAGTTTCACCAGCGCAGAGCTCAGGTGAGCTCAGTGCTGCTCCTGCCTGGCAGGAACCTCCCAGACCCCACTGCAGGATTTCACAAGGGCCCACCAACAAATTGATCTCTGAGGTCACTGACAATTGTGGCAGCAAAAGCCTCTAAAACTGGCATGCATGAGAGTTGGGGAAAGCGAAGACAGAGCCCCAAATACTGTGTCCCTCACTTGTATCTTTAACGTGCCACATGTGGCCTCTTCAGGTAGAGAACGTGTTACTGCCGAGAGCACCAACCTGCCATGCAACTCACAGCTTGCAGCGCACAACAAAACCACTGAAAAAGGTTCAAAATGCAAGGCACGGCTTGTGAAAGAAAGAATCAGATGAAATTCTAATGCAGCTGTCCTCCAAAGAGCTTTATGTGTAAATCACCAAACCAAAGACATGAACGTGAGGTGTGTAAATCCAGCCAGATGTGCAGACAAATCCCTCGGGCACCCGTGGCCCAGGTCAAGCATGGCAATCTGCGCGCGGCTGTGAGCCATGCCCTGTGCTGGAAGTGCATGGGCTGGAGGCAGAACTGTCAAGCATCACAATTAAAAGCAGAAAAGACATCCTACCCAGTTCCTCTGCTCATCAGCAGGCATTAACCTGCACTTGCTGGCAAAGGACAAGGGCCAAAGCGATTGCCTGTAGCTGCAGGAAATTTCACACTGTCAGAAAATCGCTCTCAATTTTGTCACACCAGCCATCCTTCTGATCCCCTTCTTTCCTGCTTATGAGAAGGGAGAAAAACGACAGGATCTGCAAGACAAAAGATGCCTGTACCTGCCAGTGTTCGGGGGAAGAAAAGGCCAGCAGAACATCGCTGTGATTCCCAAAGCAAGCAGAGCATTCAAACCAGCAGAACTCATAGCCCAGCGCCCTGGAGCCACTGCCAACCTGCCCGTCTGTCCAGGGGAGGAGAGGGAGACACACTCCCCACCCTCCCTGCCCTCAGCACAGCCCTGGGGAGCAGAACAGCCCCACAGCCCCAGACGCAGCTCGGGGGCAGCAGGTCCTGGTTCTGTCCCTGTCCCAGCCCCGCTGGCTGCTCTGCTGAAGGACAGCGGGCTACAGGGGACAGCCACAGCTCAAATCAGCATCGCTCTGATTCAACATAAGCTTTAAAAATAACAAGCAGTACTTTAAAACTGGGATCGCAAATCACAACAGCTACATTTTAAAGCTACAGAGGATACTTTAATGCTATAATCCATATTAATCTGACACTAAGAACAAGACAAATACACCATGGATACTAATACGGTGCAGATGGTGAAGTGCGGGGCCATGTTAATGAAAGATGAGACTCCGCTGTTCTCATCTCTAGAATGCATGTACACTCCCCTTAAATATTTACTCTAGCGTTCATGTCGGCAGTGAGTTCCAGGCAGGCTGAGCTGATGGCAGCACTCAGCGCCGTGCTGCTCCGTGACCGCACACAACACGAGTGTCCTGGTGCGGTCACGCGTGGCTCTGTCAGGGTGACAGCAGCCCTGCCCTCAACTCAGCACGGCCCAGCCACGGCTGGAGACACCCATGAAGTCATGGAGAACCCCGTGTGAGGGGTCATCCCACCAAGGAATGGCCAGGCTGCCCTGGCAGAAGAGACACACAGAGGAAGATCTCAACTCACCCTTTAGGATGTGTCGAACAATTTTAATGGAGCTGCCTCTCATGTTTAGAATCTGATGGACTCTCTGACGGATCTGATGGGGGACAGGAAAGAGAAGAAAGTAATTTCCAACACAATACAAAACCACACACACCTGCTTGATCCCATTGAGGGGAGAGCAGAAACCCTGAGCACCACAAAACCTGGCTCAGCCTCGCCAGTCCCCAACCCAGAGCAGCTCCGCAGAGACACCCAGGCCATGTCTGCAAGGACTGAGTCTTGTCCATACCACGGATGGAAACCCGGATGATCTGCCAGCCTTGGGTACAGCTTTACCTGGGGAACGTTGGCATTACAGATCTCTGCCATGATGTAACAAATGAGCTGCAGAACAAAGAGACCGGCATCCAGGCGACGGAGATAGAATTCGTCTTCCATGTCATCATCTATTATCTCTCCCCGACGCACCATGTCCTGTAACGCAACACAAAGGAAAGGTGTGATGACTGTCTCTCAAAGTGGCAAAATGTTGGTGATGCTTGTGGTTTCTTAAGAAATGCTTTGTTCCCCAAAACATTAACATCCATATATTTCTCTCCAAAGAAGTACTTTTAATAATTCATTTAAATTCACAAAACATTTCATTCAGTTTTGAACAAAGTTTTGCCTTTGCTGGTTGTGAAGTGTGTCCATCTGCAAGTTAAAATTCTAATTTAAACATACAAATTACATTTCTAAATTGAACTATTAGAGACTGTGAATATGGAACAAACCAGTGTTTCTTATTTATCAGTTCTTGTCAAAACGGAACAAACAGCTGCTCTTTCACTGGCCATTTGAGGGTGCTGTTAAGCAGTGCAGAACACAACTCTAGCAGGCTCCAAGGCCTATCAGGCTTCCAACTTCATTATTAACTGATCAATGAGAAAACAGGTCTGACAATTCTGCTCAAGCCCGGCTTTGCCAAGCCCAGCCTTGCTCTGTGTGAGGAGCAGCGGGGCCCAGCAATGGCAACGGGCTCAGAGCAGCTTCCCTGCAAGCGGCCGCGTCACCCGCTGAGCTGCCACCACCTTCCTGGGGACCGGCAGTTAAAATAACTGCTGCCATGTCTGATCATCTGCATTTTGGGGGTTGTTTTTTGGGTTTGTTCTTGAACAAAGGCAGCAGCTGTCAGGCCTGCCCGCTTGCTGCAGCCTGTGTGATTGAGGATGCGGCGCCGGCAGGTGTGTGCGGGCACGGAGCGATATTTCCTCATTAGAGCCAGCAGAGCCAACACCGGCCCTGCAACGCACAGCAAGCGCTTCCTCGGGGCACACACGCAAGGTCACCGGCACCAAAGCTGGTCCAGGCTCCTGAATTCTCCTGTTCCGTCAAGCCACATCCCAGCATCGAATTTAAGTAGAGTCTTTCAGGCACAAGAAGGAAAATGAGCCCAGTGCACTTGCCAGCACAGAGAGTGCAATGGTGCCCACCACCCAGAAACCATGTCCAGTGACTCGGTGCGGCTCACACCAGCTCCTGAGAGGGGACACTGCCGGTCATGAAACGCTTCTCCTTCCTCCTGGAAATCTAGCTTGCCAGTGAAAGAATAGGTCAGGTTTAAAACACAATGCCTAGTTACCAATGCCATAAAGTCAATGGCTTTGGCTCCAATTCAGGATGCTCCAGCATCAGACCCTGCAGATTCCAGCCTTTGCACAACTGTCATTTGCGCCAGGTTCTCAAACCCCAGGCACAGGCACAACTGGGCGGGACTGGCACACCAGCTCTTGCCAGCAAAAAGAAAAATCCAATTTTGCGCAAGGAGTGAATTTTCTCAGCCTGCATCCATGCCAAAATTGCTTGAATCTGATCAAATCTGATCTCTAAAACTAAACAATGTTGAGTCTGGCTAGCAAGAGATCGGAATATTGACTGAAATACCAAAAAAAAAAAAAAAAAAAAATTCAAGAAAGATGAGAAGGCACTCACTCCTGAACCGCTGCTCCCCCTGCTCACCACACGCACTCTTCTCAGCAGCGCTAAATTCCTGAACAGAAAACACCACCAGGGCAGGACTGGAGTCTCTGGAGCAGAAACAAAGCGCGTCTCTGCTCTGCATTCCAGCCCAGCAACCGCAGGAGCTGAAACAGGCAACTGCTGCCTTGATTACAGAGAGGAGGCAGCACTTTAACAGCCCCTCTCGACAGAGAAGCAAGATTATTTTGTGCCAGTAAATTAAGCAGATATGAATTAGAAGACAAGTACAGTTTTAAGGCACCTTTTCACAGCCTTTTTTTTTTTTTTTTAAACCACAACCACCCTTTAAATGCTAATCTGCCTCCCAGTACAGTGCCAAACAGCCACCTTCCCACTTTGTCTCTCTCTGCAAGCTGTCACGTCGCTAACCTCCAAATGAGCACTCCAGTGCCATTTCTAATCTGCCAGCAATATGTGCTGAGGTGCCCCTTGCTGATGGGAGAAGACAGCAATAAGATGGGCTTCTGTGAAGCTAAAATGAGCTTCTCTCACACTAATGAGGCAGGACTGACAGGCCTCAGGGTGTCAAATAGAGACTGGAAACCTGAAGACACACCAGCTCTGCTGGTGCCGTACAAGAGATCACATCAGCTCCAGTCGCTGGAGCAGAGCCCGGAGCTGCTCCTCACCCTCCCGGTCCCTCCTGCACACAGCACTGGGCAGGGAGTGGGGACCGGATTGCCAGCGACAAATCCCACTAGGACCCCGTGTTTGCTGCCACGCCGGTGGGACAGCGAGGCCACGGCCTGTCACTGCAGAGGGGAAAGGGAACGGCCACGCACGGAACCAGCTGCCACCTGGGCCCCTGTGCCAGGTCAGCCCCTCTGCCCTCACTGCTCTGTTGGGGCTGCTGGGGACAGGCAGGTGACACCTGCAGACTGCAGGGAACAGCTCAACTCCAGGTCATCGCTGAGCCCTCGCTCACAAAGGGACGGAGACTTGCAGCAGGAGAGCAGCGAGGAGAAGCCCTGGGGGAAACCAGCCCCTGGCAAGCAGAGCTGCCCAGGGCCACCTGCTCACAGCTGCCGGCTGTGACAGCGATGTCCCCTGCAGAGCACACACTCTTCATCAGAGCGACCACTGTTTTCCCTGGAACACGGCACGTCGGGACACAGCCCTGGCCAGGTCGTGGACCGCAGGCACCAGGTCACACCAAGGTGACCGAGAAGCTCTGAGAACCACACAAACCACCAGAGCCCGCTGCCACACAAAGGACTTTCTTCAGTTCTGCCTCACAAGCAGAAACATACTGGAATTTCTGTAAATTGAGACACCAACCTGCAAGAGCTGGAAAGTTCGTTGCGATTGCTACAAAGCAAACCACCACTTCCCAGTCAGGAGAAACAGCAGCAGCTCCTGCAAGGGCACAAGCTCAACGTCGGCAGCGAGAAACGGGCCCCACGTCAGGGCAGCTGTCTGAAGAGACCCACCAGGCTCAGCCCCAGCGTCCTAAGCTGAGCCTAGCCGGCCAGCAGCAGAGTCCTAAGCCAAGCCCAGCGGCCGCACGGCTCAGCACAGAAAACACGAACCTGCCAGCTGCAGAACCCACATGCCCTCCCCTCCTCAAGATCCAAGCTAAAGACTACCGCATCTCTCCGCAGCCCACGGCCCAATGCTGTGTCCTGCCCTCAGAACCACTCAGGCAGTTCAGTTTATCTAAACCCGGCTGGAATGCTGGGCTCATGCACATTCCTGTTTCAATTATGCCAGTCTGCGGACATCGCTCTCGTGCCAGGAGTTCCACCTCTCCCTTTCAGTGACTTCACTGTAGCACAATTAGCATGTAATTTGTAAGTCATTACAGCGCAAAGTGTCTGGTGAGAATATTTTATGGAATAAACCTGCTGAGCATAATTTTATGTGGAATTACAAAAATATTAAACCGTCTCCTGTCTTTTCCCACCATCTTTAGAGATCACTAAGGCTATCGCTGCCACATGTAATTATACCTCATTTTAGAGAGAGTTAAAAGCTGTAGGATTTTGCACCCTTTCCTACAGAAAGAAGTAAAGAATTTGAGAATGGAACAAGACATTTTCTAGGTTTCATTAACTAAAAACTCTGAGAAAAGTGCTAAGACAGGCATCAGGTGTTGGAGACAAATGCTCACATGGACTTTGCTCCCGGGTTTCATGTGGCAATTAGGGTAATCACTAAGTTACCACTTTGGAATATATTCCCCAGACCCAGTGGGTGATGCTGGAAGGGAAGCTCTCCCTCCACATCCCGGCCCGTTTCACTCTCCAGGTTAAGGGTGCAGGTTCATTACAAGGGGCTCCAGAAATTCCCCCCTGCCTCCTGCCTCCAGCACCCCACACCTGCACGGCCACGGCTGAGGAGGAGGCTACACACAGATCACTACAATAAACCACGCTGAAAGAAAGAAAAAGGAAGAGAACTGCAAGAACAGGAGCTTCTTATGCCAGCTGCACTGCTACAGATAAAACCTCAGGTACGATACACTCCGTCATTCCCTGGATAATCAAGTTTTCACTTCTTGTAATGCAAGACTTAGCAGGATATTCTGTCCATCAGACTTGGATCTCATTCTCATCAGGACAGGCTGAGCCTGTAAAATCTCATCAGGTATCATTTTTCTTGGGGCAGGAAGAAAGGCGAGTATCTGTAAACCAGACCTTGGGGCGCAATGTCCCTACTGCCAGAGCAAGGTCAAAGCCCCCAGGTGACACAGCAGTTCCTAAGGGACCGAGTGTTTGTACCATCCACTTCAATGATTCATGTGCCACAATGAGAAATGCTAAAGTGCTCCATAAATCCTGTTCCAGGAGTGCCGGGAGCTAATGGACAGAATGAGGGCTCTGGGTCCTTCTGCGTGGGGAAACCGCCTGAGCCACTTCAGATCTCAGCAGGTCGTTTCCCACTGACCGTTTGAGGATGCTACAAAACAAAGCAAACTGTAATTCTAAGAGTGTTCCAAGCACAGAATGAACCTCAACATCGTATTTCCTACATGTTGTGCCCAACATATTGCACAAGATGTTCCTGCCAAATCCTATTATTAGCTCTAATAGGAGTGGAGAACTGAGATCCATTTATTCACACCGCTCCGGCCCGCAGAGCCCTGCGGAGGGGCAAGCGCACGGTGCCCTTCTGGACACAGGAGGAAAACCTGAGCTTCTTGTGGTTTATCTTCTCTCCTGTATCAGTAACACGAATGGCTTAATATTATTAAAGACCTTCCACACGAGCTTCTTCACAAACTCCCTTCGCCCTGCTTCGTGCTGGCTGCTGGCTGCAGAGGTTCACACCTGCAGACGGGATTGAGGGCACACGCACAGGCTCCATACGCTGCATTTCAGGGCTCTGCACAGCAGCGGCCCCTACGCCACAACACTTCGACCAGAAAAATCCATTCTGGTCTCTGAGTTCTAAAACCCACACACCAACACTGAAACGTAAAGAATAAATGATTTGTCGCTCTGTTCCAAGGAGGAGGAATGGAGCACGGAGGGATCACAGGAAAGGGTAAAGGCTGGTTGTCTTCAGGCCACCGTTCAGTTGTGAAGCTGCAGCTGTCCATATGGAGCGCGCACGCTGGCAGCAAACGCAGCCCCATTCATCATTCAGCCCATGCCTCTCCGATGCCCTCAGAACGTTTGCCGGTGCCCAGAGAAGCGGCCTTGGCCACGGGCAGCCAGTGCTGGCCGGCGCCTGGCAGGGGCCGAGCCCGTGGCACACTGAGCTCGCCCACGTGCGGGGACGGCGGCTGCACTGATTACTCTCCGTCAGCGCTAATCAATCTCACACCCTCTTCAGTGCTGATACAGATAATCTTGTGGGAAGCCGGCCAAGCTCGCTAACAGCTCTGCAAGCTGCTTCCTGACTCCAGCAGCTCATTCTCGTTCAAAAAGTCTGTTCCAGCTCCAGTTCCAAGAAAGTGTGGTGTGGTACCAAGGCTCATGTCATTCAAAACGATTCGCTGCTGGTGTGCAGAGAGCACACCAGCCTTTGGCTGCAGCCTCATCTAACTAATCAAAATAGACATGTTCTCGCAGCTGATCAGAACTCTAAAGACCAGGGTAGGAGGCCTCGCACATTATCATGTAATTGTCTCTCTGCATTTCACTTACTCTCCATCTGCCAAACCAAGCAAGATTGCAGCCAAGTAAAAGTGAAGGCAAATTGAAGCACAGACTCAGGCTCTCCCAGTAAAATTCACTCTCAGAAAAGGCCAGAAGCACTCACTGTGGAGAAGCTCTCAGCTCGTTTTATCTGAGAGTAACTGGAGGCTGGCGAGCAGGGCAAGAAGAACCAAGAGGTGACAGCACAGGTCCGAGGGCCAGCTCACAAGAGTGACCTGGTCAAGCCAGGAGCTCTGTGCAGATGACATGCCTGTGCAGAGGTATCGTAGACACAAGCAGGCAGAACTTAGGCAATACATACGTGTTTCTCTCCATCAATCTTCTTATCGGCTGCCTGCATTGCATCCAGGTACTTAAAATACAGTTCCATCAGCCTGTCGACCTGCAAGGGCAGAAGAGAGAGACCTAAGCAAGAGAAAAGAACAATGCAATCATCTTTAATCCTTCATGCTATGTTGTTTTCCTCCCAGCTGCAGCCTTCACAAAGTAACAGGCAATTCTGTCACTCAGAGGAAGAAATACATTCCAGAAGGACAGAACAAGTGTTGGTCGGATGCACACGCTGAGTCTGCAGGCATTTGAACATAATCCCACATCACAATATGGTCTCGTCAGCTCCAGCTACAAGGCAGCAGCGGCGGCCCTGGCTCGCTCGCTCTCCTCTGCTGCCGTTCTCTGGTTCTCCCAGCTCCATCACAGACCCTTCTGCCGATGCTGTGAAGTGTGTCGGCCTGTTACAGCTCTCCTGCTCTCCTCTGAACTGCATTAGGCAACTGAAAGCCTGTCAACTAATGGGAAATTTTCTGCAGCTGGTAGCACAGGTTATGAAAAACGCCTTTAAGAGACACTAATGAGGAATACTAAGGAATCAGTATTTTTTCCCCAGTGACAGAATTTACAAACCCCTTGAGAATTACTGTTTTGCAAAAGCTGCTGTTTCTGTTTCACAGCTATTTGATCTATCCACCACCATGTAAATATTTTGGAAATAATTTCCCAGGGTAAACACCACTAAAGCGACACATTCTAGGAGAGGAATGGGGCATGTTAAACATGCACTATAGCAATTCCTAAACTCTCTGCAAAAGAGCTTGACCAAAAAACTGTCACCTTTGCACGCTGCCCAGGCTCACGGAGCCAGCACAGCACAGCCCCACACAGCACGTGTCACCGTACGTGACACAGGCTGGGAATCACTGCGGCCACACACTGGAGCACCAGGAACAAACACACATGATGTGTGTGCACATCAGGCATCGCCAGTTCTCCAGTTTGTAGGAAACAACATCAGCGGGAGAACAATGGCCTGTGAGAGCACAGGCTCTACAAATACAATAAGGGCTCTTCAGTAGCTCCAGGAGCATACAGGCACCTGCTGGTACCAAGTATCTGCCCAGTCTGGTACCCAGAGCCTCCAGACACACTCAACACTCACCTTCTCACTGTCATTCTCCGTGAATTTATTCAGCAACCGTGTCCTCTGCTGCCCTCTCAGGTTTCGCAGAAGGGAGGCCAGGATGGAACAGACATGTTCTGGAGATACAAAATGAAAATTGCATGCTGAGATCAGGAACAGGAGCTTATTTTCTCCATAACGTGCCATTAAATTTACTCCCAGTGCTCCTATGTGTAGCTATTGATAAGCGGAACGCTGGCTGCTCCCATGGCCGGGGAGCAGCGAGCCGTGTTTGCGGGAGCACAGGCAGCTCCTCACCCCGCAGCGACGGCTCCTCTGGCTCTGCTGCACCCATCCTGCTTTCTGCGGTGACCTGAGAAAAGCTCCTTACGTAAAGCCAAGCTCTGCTCCCGTTTGCCCTGGGCTGGCACCCAGGCTCCAGCTCCCCCATCCCAGCTGTGGGTGCAGCCGCTGCCCCTCCCCAGGGCTGAGGGACCCCGGACAAAGCCAGCGCTGTCGTGCAGGTGGCCGAGTTTGCCAAACAGGGAACGGGCTCTGACACAGGAAAGCTTGAGGAAGGAATCACTGTGCCAGTGGGCAGCTCCTGCAGAGACTTCACTGGTATTAGCTAGAGGAAAAAATCCTCAAACAAACCACTTGTATTTACAGAAAATCCCGTGGATTGAACATAAATGTGCCACAACAAACCAGAAACAATCAAATAAACATGTTCTACAGTCTCCTCCGTTGCTCTTGGGGTCATATTTTACAGCACGAACCTCAGAGCCAAGGAACAAGTCAACAGCACAAGCACACAAGAGCCAACACCGGTGCTCGTGTCCCAGCACAGCTGACAGAACCGAGCGCCTGGGCCTGCAGCAGCTGGTCCCCGATTGCCAAGTCACTGGTGTCACCTCCTGCCCACAGGTCTGCACTGAGCACAGACCTTCTGCTTTAGGTATCTCAATGTATTCCAAACGGTAACTTCTCCAAGATGTCCTTGCTTTAATCTTGCTGATTAGGACACAAGAACAACAATGGCCACAAACATTTCCTCACCCACAGTGGTGCGGAGAGAAGGAGTGTCAAGATTTGTTACTTTCAGAGAGGAAAATGCAACATGCAGAGGAAAGGTATCATCATCTTACTGCTGTCAAACCATCTTAACAGGCGTTTCCACAGTGCTGCCTGGCCCGGAGCCACGAGGAGCCTTGATGGATCACACTGGCATCCTAAGAACCAGCGACACGCATTTGCAGGGGATTCTCAGCACCCGCTCAAGCACCGTGACGCCGCTGCCCGGCCGCAGCACAGGTCCCTGTCCTGCACGGCAGCGAGCACAGGGGTGCGCACACCGCACACCCCGGTTCATTAGCTACTTATAAATGTGGCTTCCTCAGGAACAGATTTCTGCCCGAGGTGGTGTCAATTTGTCACGTTCCAAAGAGCCAGGGAGCGGTGCAGATAACAGGTTTATCGGGCAGCCGTTCCGTCATCACGACAGGATAACGCGGGTGAAGGATGGCTCAGGTTCCCGATGCACAGAAACAGCTACGCAACAAAAAACAACGCCAAATTAAGCGTCTACATTAAAAAATACTGTAAAAGCCTCCAACGTCCTTGCAAGATCCTATTTTCTTCAGGTGAAGAAAAGCATGACAAAAATTAAGACTCTTCTTTCAATACATCCCAGCAGATCCTCTGCTGTTATAGAAAGAAGTCAGCATTCTGTATTTCACACTATTTTTTCCCAAACTTTCTTTTTTCGGAAGCGTTTAGGAGTGTTGACATGGTATTTTAGTAGTAATATTCTCACCAGTGATATATCTTCATTGCTTTTTTCAATATTCCTTTATTAGGAAATGTATTTTAGCCATCGTTTTTGCTTTGGTGCTCATATGCAGACATTTATCCATTTCACCAATAAAATCTTTAAAACTACTGAGAAGTCTAAAGAAGCTGACATAGGTTTTTTAAGAATGAGGTTATTCTTCCAACATATCACTCCTGAAAACCCAGGCAAAGCAAACACCCAGCTGAGCCATGCTCAGCACCAATGGTTCCTTAATGGAACAACAGTTACCAGCTGGCAGCCAGGATGCATCAAAAATGATTTTTTTTTCATATCACCAGCCAAAAATCTCACAAATTTGCAGACATAGGAAGGCAGAGGCCAATTTTTCATTAGCAGGTAACTCTGTTTTCTGCCCTGTTGGCTGCTTCACTTGCATGTACCACTGCTGGCCAGGACACTGATGCTGCAGTGGCCACACCAGCCATGTCCCACCGCATCTGTCACCCTGCTGTGTCCGTCACCCCACCATGTCCGTCACCCCACCGCACTGAAGCCCCAGCCCCGTGTCACCAAGGGCTCCGGGGGGCCCGTCCCTCTCAGACAGGCACGAAGGCCTGAGAACGCCAGCGGTGTTTAAAAGTCCCTAATGAGATCGATCCCACCTGGGGCTGCATCGTGCGGAATACAGATTAATCTGCTCCACGCTGGCAGCTGCGGCAGCAGGAGGTCCTGTCACATCACACTCCTCTGCCGTCACCACACCCTCCTTTTCTGTTGTTTTTCACATTTCATCCTGCGGGACCCCACCTGGCGGGGAGCTCCCCATGTCCCGGCACAGACCAGGCCGTGTCCCGCGGGGCCGTGTCGGGTGCAGGACAGCGGGTGCTCCGGTGAACCCAGCGGAACACAGTGGCTCTAATTAGGAACAGGGAAGTGCCAAACATATACCTCTTTCAGAAACTTCTGCCCTTCCTAAGCACAAACCATATCAGTACTCCGCATTCTAAAAGACTGGCCCACTCAAGTATCTCAAAATATTTTGCCAAGGAAAATCTCATCTTAGAATACTGACAACGGTAAGAAATCCTGGTTTTACTGATGGGTAAAGTGGGGCCTGGAAAGGTTGAAAAAGCTCCGCACAATGCCCCAGGTGAGCTGACATTCAAGCATCATGCTGAATGTAAAACACAATTCTTTCTATCAACTGAGAAGGTTTATTTTTGTGATGTTCTTGTAACAGAGAATGCTAACTTTAATTGAGATAAATTTAACTCTGTACTCAGCATCATGGCTCATTCAAGTAACAGATTCCTGTCGTATTCTGGAGGGTTGATGGTAAAATAACAAATTGGCATAATAAAGTTCTGTTCAGCCAGACTGATGCCTTCCCTGGGTATTCACTCCAGACGACCCCCACATGACAAATGTTCGCTGCTGCTGGCACAGGGTGCTCAGTTGATAAAGACACTCTTTGTCAAACCATTTTTCTGTTGCTGCCTTTTCACTTCTCCGGGCCCAGGGAACTCTGCACAGGATTCACCTCAGGGCTTTGCTGCCTCTCAGTCTGGGCTACAGAGGACAAAGAGCAGATTTACTAAGAAACGGGTCTGCTGCTGTCGTTTTTTTAAAGGAAGCGTGTAGCTGAGTGTCTCCAAAAGAGGGTTCCGTACTGCAAGAGGGGAACAGGCACAACAGCCTTGGAAAGGGGCTGAGCTAATTCTCAGGTGATCAAATTAAGCATTCCTAAGTAGAACTGACATCCAAGTCCCAAGAAAGCATTTAAACGAAGATGACTTGGACAAACACCCTTTTACAACTCCCTAGAGTCTCCAGGTGACACACTGGGCTGCAGCCCCATCCCGCAGCACACGAGCCCATCAATGTGCAAACACCACCAGCCAGATCTTCAGACTTGGATCATCCTTAAAGACCCTTAAGAAATTTTCCCCTTCTTTTTTTCCTAATTACATAGTGTATATAAAGCATAAATACATGCAGTTTGAATTTAAATGGTTCACAGACTCCCTAGAGTAAAATAATTTTTAAACAGTGACAGTGTTTAAAACGTAGCTAACCAGCACTGGCACCTTTATGCTAGCTTTAAAAAAAGAGATAAATACATTATAGAAAAGCTATTTTTATCAAATTTAATCTGGATTCTAGATTTCTGTAACAAATAAAAGCCCGCTAAGTCACACTGAGATTTTGACATAGACATTAACGTTTTCCTGGCAGAAGACGATCATTCTAATTAATTTTGTTTTTAAACAGTTTGAACACGAGATAGAGTTTTTACAAGAAAAGGTGACAAGACTGAACATCAGCATTCCCTTTGATAGATCAATGAAGACAGCAGCATGTTTGGGGCTCTGATGGCCCAGAGGACACTGACTCCCAGTCACCCCCGGGCCGTGCAGCGTTTCCCTCGGACCCGGGAGCGTCACAGGATTCCTGGACCAACCCCAGCACCCCGAGCACAGAGTCATTAACAGTAAAACACACGCGGTGCCGCATGTACCCACATCAGGACAAGGGCCGCGCAGGCTCCAGGGGAATCCTGTGAAACATCTCAATTAACTCCCATCATTAGAAATTCAGTAACTCACTTGCCCAGCGATGCAAAACAAAGGAAATTGGCCTTACTACCACAGTGGTTTAGGGAGAGTTTATTTTAATAAAACTGATTTCTGGACTCATCTTAATGTCCTCCATTTCTCCTGAATATGAATGAGATGGAGGTACGAGAGGGAGCCTGTTTGCACGGATCACTCCATTCTCTTGAGGGCAGATTTGCTTTTTTTCCCTATCACAGAAACAGTCAGGAACTGACCCTGTGAGGGCTTTCCAGACTGGTACCAAATCCTCACAGCAGCCAAGACTTTCCACAGATGTCATCTGCAATCTCAAGACGAAGCAGACGAGACAGAGACTAACTCGCTTTCCCAAACCGAAAAATTCAGTCAGGGACGTGAGCCACAGACCCAGATCTCGACTCAGAAGCTCAAGCTTTCTCAGTAGGAATTAAACCATCTTGTTTTCATACTGTAAAGGAAGATTTCAAACCATCCCCTAAATCCACCATATAAGTGGAAACGCACTCTTTGCAATTTCATTGCACCAAACCCCAGTACCAAGCCGGGCTGGTTGGGTTTAGAGCTCCCAGTTTGCTGCCGTCTCCTTCCCGTTCCCCTTGGTTTGCTGCCAGGACGGATATCGGCAATTCTGACATCCACTCACACCTCTTCAGTTTTTGGCAATGTTCACCCTTTACAGAACTGAGATGAGGAACAAACTGCCACAAAACCTCAAGCATCACTGGCAGTATTTAAAGTTTCTTCCAAGATGCAGTCAATTATTAACCAAATGGAAAAGGTAAAGTCACCAGCAGTGGGAGGGACTGAGCTGGGGATTCAGTTCAGCAGAAGGTCCTGCAGTCATACTTCACAGCAGATTTCTGTTCAGAGTTTTCCAGGGGAGAAAGGAAAAGAATAGAAAAACAAAACAACAAAAAAAGCAACTTCAAAAGCCTGCAGTTTATTTCTGCAATGCCTGATGTTCATCGAGTCACACTTCAGCGCTCAGAGCCATGAAAACACTGCTTTTGAGGTGACATCTGTAGTTGCCTCATTACTCTTTTCAAAAGAGTTTTGCATCAAAGAGTCAGAGCTTCAAACAACAGACCCTACAGGAGTAAAATAACTTATTAACAGCACATGAAATGGAATCGCCAGGCACTGCTGCTACCTAAACAAGCAGGGCAAGCGTGTCACCAACAGCTGACGGTGACACTGACAGCGAGCAGCAGTCTGGACCCGAGCGCACCTAGGAGGTGCTGCTCCCTCCCCCTCACCCCCCATCCCGGGCAGCACACCCACCTTCGTGCTCTTTTTCAGTCGTTCCAACCTTCTTTATCTTCTTGGGTGATTTCATGAAGAGAGGAAAGATGGTCCTGAGCCCCAGAATGTCGACAAACTTGTGGCAGTTGTCGGCGCCCTCAGGCCCGATCATGGCGTGGTCCAGCACCTTCAGCGCGCTGCTGCGGGAAATCTTCTTCTCCCTGCCAAGGGAAAGCTGCATGTTACAATGTTCGGGGGCGTGAGGAGCTTTGGACCACACTACTTCAAAAAGACAGCATGGGAAGGGAAACAAACGTGACAGGGAAAGTGTGAAGAGTCTGAGCACAAGCTCTAAGCGAGATTTTCTTCCATGAGCCAAAATATTATATCAGCAAATACTCTTTTCAAAACTGTGGCTGAGAATAGTCTCTTGGTTATTTATTTTTTAAATATTTTTAATATCTTTTTATTTTCTATTTTCTTTTTATTTTCTATTTTCTTTTTATTTCATTTTATGTATTTTATTGTTATGGTTTTATTTTCTTACTTTTTATTTCTCGGCTATTGAAGAAGTTATTTCTTCCCTACCTCACAAGCACTAGCGCAGACCGGCAGGGGAGGCTGGGTTGGGTACACGAGGCAAACACTGTCACACCAAAAGATGAGGATTTAGATCTCACAATAATGCAGTTTAATAAAGGAGTAAGTTGGGTGGTCAGCTATGATGAAGAAAACTCCATCTCCAGAAATCACCTTTGGAAGGATGCAGACAGATTCTGGGCTATTCCGGTTTAATATGAGTTCAGATACTGCTAACTCACACCAATAACACACAGATGGTCTGAAAACCATCTCCAAAAGCTCCGTACCTCTCAGACCAGAAACAGAGGAATTTATAATTCATCCAGGGGAAAATTTAAACTATCTGGTGACACAGCGAAGAGCAGAGAGCTGAGCAGAGAGCATTGCGTAGGCCAGACAATATGAGAAATGTTTTCAGGGGAAGTAATTGCATATTGATCAGCATTTAGGAAGGTTGCACAGAGCTGATCTCTGGAATATTCATTGGGTTTAAGTTCAGGCTTTTAGAGATCAATAGCTGCTTGACTGGACTGTCTAGAGTTGATTTTATTTGAAATATTTATCCTGCCAGAGGGCAAGCAGTTTATCTTACTCTCATCTGTGCTTATTGAGGTAACTTTTAGCTGAACACTAATGCAAAGACAAGCACACGTGAGTATCACCAAACGGGGGCGACCTCAGGCTTCACAGGAGCTCTGAATTACAGCTTGATTTGCTGACCGTTAGTTTTCCTCCTTTTAATACCATCGCATCTGAGATAACTCTTTTGGTACATTTATTATTTCAAAAAGAAGGGGTGCTAACATTATTTGGACCTTCCACATTAGCATAACACAATCTCTTGCTTTCCAAAACACCAGCAAAAGTGGAATACCGGATCTCCTGGAAAGTGCTGCATAAAATGGTTCCGTTTAATTAACCAGAAGATTTAGTAAAGAGACGGTCTAAGTTTCCATGGGGTCATTAGGAACAGCAGGACAAGAAAATATAAAAGGATTTCAATGATCACAAAAAGTACACTCTGAAATAACTCTGGCCAAGCTGTGGAGCCGTACAGCTGGTTTTGCTGTGAGAGAACAAATGCGTTTCTGAGGGTCATGAAGAGCCGCTGAGTAGCTGCAGAAGGAAGATGGTGTTGCCCAAGTGATGCACGTTTCCCTGAGCTCCCGTCGCCGCGTTTGTCTGTGTGCACACACACGCCCCTTCGGTTAATCACTGGGAAAGCCACACAGCATTTTTCCTGTGCAATGGAGACTCTTTCTGCCACATCCCTGGGAGCGCAGCGGCTGCATCTCCTCCAAAGCCCAACACAACTCTGCAGCCAAAGCCACGAGCTCCCTGCCACGGTGTGCACGCTACCAGCCTGAGCTTCTCTCTTTTGGATTTGAAAAGTAAACGGAATTTAAGTTACCAAGGCAAGGCTGAGGGACTGTGTACTAAACAGTGCTTCCTGACGTAAAAAAATATATATTTAATTCAATTCTATACGACATTTATAAATTTTCTACTGGTGGCTACCGCCTTGATAAACCATCTTATTTTTGATAAAGACACTCCATAAAATAAACAAGCCTCCATTGCCGCGGAGATGTCAATCAAATAATTACATATACCTGTGCTCTCACCCTGCTTCACAACTGGCCCTTGGTCTGTGCTGTCACAGGCTGCCCCTGTCCCAGACCCTCAGCTCTCCCAGCCGCTCGGGGACGTAAAGGGCGAGTCCCCCAACACCACCAGCCCGCAATCAGGACATGCTGGGGACGCGCTGGGGACATGCACAGCACATCAGCCACATCAGGCAACTGTTCAGGTGCCACCACTGTCTCCCCATAAACCAGCACAAGTTCACACAAAACATCATCATCTTTCGCTGTTGGCATTTGGGCAGAACATAGTCCTGTTTTCATCTGTGTCCACAGGAACATCTCGAGCGCGTTCCAGACACGACGCTCCCCTGCAGGTCTGTGTGCCCGACCATTATTAAAGGAACAGCTTGGCCGGACGCACCGGGCAGCACGAGATACAGAATGCTCTGTTCTCCAAGACAGTCCTGGAGATCCAAGCCTGATATCTTTATTCTCACGCAGCTTATCTATCTCACATCATGTCAATAAACTTTCAACTTTGCTTATTTGTCCTTTCATCTATACAGACCATGGTACAATGATTAACCACCTTCCACATAAAAACAAAAAATAACAGATCTCTCCCCCCAGTCTTCAGAGGACACCGACAGGAGAGAAAAATATCCTGCCCAGTTTGTGGGCGAGGTGGTCGATCACAGCAGAGCGGCATTGCTGTTCTTTGCTGTTTATCATGAAGGTATCAAGAAGACACAGAAGTGAACACTCTGGTGCAGCTCTCTGATCACAGCTGTTACAATGAGGATCGCTCCCCGTTCACAACTCTAACCTGTCACTACCAAAGTGGCACAAAGAAACCGAGCTCCTGTGAGCATACAGCAGGAGAACTCCCAAAGATAACAGAGGTTAGCAGAGTTAATAGCCATTAAATAGCTTCTGGATATTAAAATCTGTAAAAAACCCACAGGCACTCAAAACCTTGCAGTGTCAGTTCTCAGACACTTTGTTTGGCAAACAAGGTACAGGAATGAACTGACATGTCAACACCACAGATAGTATGAAATATTAAGAAAAGTGGTTGGCAGCTCTTCGAAAGAAGAAAAACATGAATCAGCAATAAAATCAGCAGCTTAATGCCTTTGACTCTAGTCTGAAGACATTATTAGAAGCAAGAAGTTTCCAGGAGGCGCACCAGGAGGTGTCCAACGAGGTGCTGCTCTCTCTAAATGACTCGCAGGGTGGGACAGGCCAGGTCCAGGAGCTGCATTGGGATCAGACTCAGTCAACCAGTAATTCATGTTATTTGCTCCAACGGCCAGGTCAGGAGAACTTCATCTTTTCTACTACTACTAGAAGAGTTTAAAAAAAAAAAAATAATAATCAACTGTCAGTATAGTCCATGCTTATGGACAGTAGCCATGTAAGCTTCTAGAAAATGTTCTGTGAACTGTTACTTGTTTTCCATTGTCACTTTATCAATCCCATTCAGACTGTAGAATAAGTTTGGTTCCTGAGCACCAAAAGATTGAGGTCTTGGAAACTCCTTCCATCAGACAGAGCTGCTGCTGGCAGTTAAGTCAGGCTTTGTCCCTCCTAATCCCTTCACAACTAGCCGGGAGGGAAACGAAAATGCATCCAGGGAGAAATTTTCCTCTTGTCATAATTTTCCAGCTGGGGTCCTGGTAGAGAGAGTGCTAAATAGCACAGTCCAAAAATGAGGAAAAAGCTATTAAAAATCCAAACGCTGAGTCCCACCCACATGGCACAAGAACTCCAAGTAATTAGTTCTGCAAGGCTGGCTTAGCAGCTCAGTACTGGAGGTAGAGGGAGGCCTCCCTCTCGGTCTTAGTTTTGAAGCTTTTCTTTAATTAGCCTCAAGAAAACCCAGCATTCCTATTTGAATAATCCACGTTCGGTTATTTATTCAGTTCCCTGCTGCTGCATGTTCCCCAGCCACACACTGCAGAAACTCGTCACTGCTCGCTGGCGTTGGCCAAGCAGCCGCCGCACAGCCAGGGACGGACAGACAGACCCACTCTGGGGCAGCCAGTCAGTGGAGACAGGATCCGGTGCCAGGAGAGAGAGCAGAGAAGCCATGGAGACTCGTAGTGTGACAAGACATGTCACAAGAACTGCATATTATGCCTGTGTCACAAAAGCAATTTTTGTATCAACATCCACAAAAACTCATCAGCTCAGAGGATACACAACAGCGTGAATCTTGAACCGGGGAACAAAGGAAAAACATTTTCTCTAGAGACATCCAAAGGTTCCCTCGCACCCTCACAGCGGTCTCTGAAATCCTTAGAGGATTCATGGCCTGCCCTACAGCTTTGTTTCATCTGGTCACCTGCCCCGCAGACCTGCACCGCTGCTCTCCAGCACCTATTGCACTATCCCCATTTCCTAGGAAACAAAGCTAAAGACAAAGAGCGGAGCTTTTATGTCTGAGAAGGTCCAACTACACGCTGGAAAAAAAAGAAACAGAAAACAGACAAATATGCTAACACAGACATTTTATAAACAGAGAAACACAAGTATTTAGCCAGGATGTGTGTTGGTAGGTCAAGAGCAGGCAGAAAATGGCAAAGTGACCAGGGTACCTGAGCATCAGGTTCATCAGCTGCAGACCTTCACCCTTCAGGAAGCGATCGCGGTTGGAACTGAGCATCAAGCAGGAGCACAGTGAGTCAAACAGGTTCTCCATCATCTCCTGTTCTTCTGCTGTGCCAGGGTTGTGGCGTTTGAACACCTGCATGGCAAAGATGACAGAATTACCCCAAAATGGAGGGTTCCATTCTGTCCCAGCTGTTGTAGAGCACACATGAACATTTTACACCACAAGCACCCTGCCCATCTCCAATTTGCCATGTCACTATAACAAAGCAATGTAACTTCCACACATCTCTGCATTAAGATCTGCAAACCAGGGGTTAACCTCCCTTAGCATGGATGACACACTCATGTGGAAGTTATTCCAGGCCTAGGCCTGCACCAAACACAAAGCACTCTGGACGCCACAGCGCTGCCCCCACAACTCCCCACCTCCTCCCGCCCTCGCAGAGAAGGCACAGGGAATTACTCACTGATAACTGCTGAAGCAGCACATCGATCCCATCCAGCTCCCCGAGCAATTCTCTGTTGTCTAGACGGAGGTGGGGGGAACGGGGGAAGGAGAGAGAGAAAAATGAAGCTAACTGTCAGATTTTACAGCCGTCTAATGCTGATATATCAGCGAAAAAAATCAATACGGCTTGACAGAGCACAGGGGCTGCAGAGGAGGAGACGGCGCTCACGGGAGAGCCCAGGCCGGGGGCAGAAGCGCTGCGGATCCCCGGGGCACGCTCACCGTCGTTGTTCTGCAGCAGGATAGCCAGCACCTCGCTGCAGTACAGCTTGTTGGCGTCAAAAGGCATCTTGGCCTGCGGGCAGGAAGAACACGAGGCTCAGCAGGGCATGGCTCTCTGCGTTTCACTCATCTGAACACATTAATCAAATCACCCAATGTGTGAGCAACATTTAAACCAACATACAACAGTGGTAATTTTGCAGTGTGCCTCAGTGACAAAACAGCAATAAATCTCTCTGATTGTGGGGTGTGTGTGCTTGTGCACACGAGTAGAAGCTCCACTCCAGTCCTTCACGCTGTCCTGCATAAGCAGGTTTGACCAACTTGGCTCAAAACCCTTGAGAACAGTGTCAGGTTGTTTGCAACACGGGATCTCTTTCCTGTGATGAACTTTCCATGATGTTCTATAACTGCAGCACGGCGCGCACCAGCTGCTGTCCTACAGCATGCGTCAGGAAACAACGGGCAGCTCTCTCAAGGCTGCCCACAACATCATCAAACCCCAACTGTGGTGGAGCAGTGAGCTATTAAGCTGTCCAGCTGAGCCTTCGGAGGAGGTTCTGACAGTCAGAACACAATTACACAACCTGACACTGAGTCAGAAAACAGAAGCTTGCACTGCACTGCGTGCCAGACGTCCTTGCTGCCGCCTGGACAGAACCCTGACGTTAACCCATCCCACAGCCCTTCTCCAGCAGCACAAGGCTCTGCCCAGATGCTGAGGTCCTGGTTTCATCCTAAACACATCTGGTGGGGTCAGAGACTCCAGACCACGCGCTGCCAATAGCAAAGGCACCTTGGCGAGGGTTCCATTAACGCGCGGCTCCCTGTGACAGCATCTCGGTCAGAAAGAGCAGCACCCAAGCACACGGCCCAGCCCAGGCACGGCTCACACAGACACATGGAGCACAAGTTTCCAGGGCCTCTAACATTCATTTTCTGTGGCACCAGGCAAGGGAATTCAGGTTGTGATTATTTTGCCTTCCCAAGTTTCTGGGTCTTTCAGCTGCCAGCGTAATTACAACACAGGCAGCAGAGCCACATTCAGTACACACCTGCCTGGAATAAAATTAACTCCACTTTTTGGTTTTAAGCAAAAGGAATATAATTACGTTACTACCTGTAGTGAGAAATTATAGGTTACTTCTGCTAACAAGTATTTGAGGGGCACAGAGGGGTTTCTGCACGCTTAGGAAGCTGAGAGAGTATTTCTGTGATTCGGAGGCCTTCTGACTATAAAGACATTTAAATGTACAAGTGCTAATAATGCCTTTGGAACAGGTCAGGAAAAAGGCAGAGTCTGTTTGCTAAGTTTTCTTCACTAGTTCTGTAGGAGCTGAATCTCCCTACAGTATTTTCCCCGGAATGTTTAGGCATCTTTTCACACAAGACAGAGTTTAACTGTGTAACTCACTGCCACAGGATGCTAAGAATATCAAAGAGTAATTTTGAATTCAAAAGGCAATTAGATGAGTTCAAAGAAAAAGCCACCGCCAGCAGCTGTTAAAAAAAGACGTCACTCGAAACTCAAAAAAAGTGTTAAGAGATGTAGGAAGGAAAGGCAGAAATGGTCTTTGTTAGTTTCCTCACTCACAGATAAGCTTTTATATTCCTCCGCAATGGACCATACAGGAATCACATCAACAGAAAAAAGACACTTTCTACTGTAAGACATTTACAATATAAAGACAAGACAGAAGTATGTCCATTTAAACCGAACTGCAGAGGAAACAAACCCTAAATTCTAACTTTTTGTCCTTAACTTGGCTTCTCTAACACATATGCAAAACTGGCTTATTTAAGGGCTGTTTCAGGTGTGCAGCAGCTGCTCTGCTGGGGAAGGGGATGGGCAGAGCTCCAGTGCTGCCGCAGCGCCGGGGCCAGTGCTGGGTGGTGGACAGACCCTCATTGTCATGGCAGGGTGAGGGACATGTCACCAAAAATACCTGCCACAGAAACAAGTGAAAACCTTCAAGAAGACTGAACATCAGATGCTCTTCCAGGCAAACACTATGGAAATTAGAGTACTTCTACTCACAGACTTGCATCACATTGTGTAAAGCCAACTCCTTCCATTTTGCTAGTTTATAATAAGTTTTAAAAGGGGCAAACTTCCCAGTTTGAGGCATTTTGAGTTCACTGTATTCACAAATGTTAAATCTCATCACAAAGATAACCTACAGAAATGGCAAGAGCCAATAACAAACAGCCTTGGGCCTGTAATCCTGTGCCAGACGCTGTGTGGAGCACAGCGCCCCGTCGGCTCATGCTGTGACATGTCCCAGTGCAGAGGAACCCACTTACCTTCAGCCTCTTGAGCAGCCACTGCATCAGGCCCTGCTGCGCAGCCTCGGTGCACATCTCCGGCCGGAACTCTGCCATGTTCTCCACGATCGCTGGGGAGACACACACAAAACAGTCCCTTTGCCCCACCTGCTGCTCAGCCCCAGCCGTATCGACACTGCTTGGCCAGCTCGTCCTACAGCTGCACTGCTCTTCTCAAACTTACATCTTCCTTGCAAAACCACCTGGTTTTTGAGTGAGACTTTAAGCTCAGGTGTACAACACCCTCTCAGGTTTCACATTGCCCACACAGTCCATCCTCAGTGTGATGCCAGCTCTTGCCGGAAGAAGCCTGAGACACCTTCCCTCTACTGCAGCAGCAATTCTCACTGCATAAAACTAAACTAACAACAACAGCGGCAGTAAAAATTCCAAAACTCATGTTTCCAGCCTCTCTCATTCTTCCAGTCCTCGGGAGATCACAATCTCAAACAACTGCACGGACCAGATGATGGGCTAAACGCTACTAACAGTGAGACACTGCAGAGCAGTGACTGTTGTACGAGGACCGGGAAACAGAGAGGTAACAACTTGCTCACATGAAATACAAATGTTTTGCTACCAGAAAGTTAAATCTATTCCTAAGACATAAGCAGCTCTCCTAAGGGAGCAGGTAGAGCTGACAGATGAGCACGTAGCAAATACGTAGGCAGTAGAGCCCTCCTGGAGCAGGGCAGTTTCATCTGAGTGTCAGCACCTCCCTGTGGGATGAGACACCTCGGAGTAGCCCTGGGGCAAACACTGCTCCAGGGACCAGGCTTCACCTGAGCTAAAGCTGAGCTTGAATAAAAGCTGCTCCAGGCACCAGGCTTCACCCCAGCTAAAGCTGAACTTGAACAAAAGCCGCTCCAGGTCCTCTGCCGTCACGTTGGCAGTTCAGGGGGAAAGGAGTCAGGAGGGAAGGTGGGAGGATAACCCATCCCCTCCACTCAAAGGGCAGGAGGGAGCGAAAGGCTGTGCACCAACCGCTTACCCAGTGTGTTGTGGACGCCGTCCGCCTCCTCCTTCACACTCTCATCCAGGCGCTCTAAGTTCTGGACCAGCAAGGCCACAACCTGGCCCTCCACCTAAATCACCGGGGTCGTTGGAAAGATAAAAAGAAAGACGACTGAAAAAAGGGAGATAAAGGCGAAAGAACAAAGGGATTCATAAATAATAAAAATCAATAAGCCCTACTGAAAAATCCTGCCAGACATGAGCAGAAGACATTAACAATCTTGCTCGAAAATCTCAGAGGAAGAGAAGGAATCACCGAGTAAATCTGGCACTATGTTTGTCCTAATTAATTAAACAACTTTTGTGTTTCAGATTAAACAGAAAAACATCTGGAGGCAAACATGCACCTTGTCACAGTCTTATTTCCTGAAGCAGCCTGATTGATTTCTAATCCCTCCAAAGGGGTGAGCGCGCGGCCCCGGTTCTGCGCAGCCCCATGTCAGCCGCCCACACCTGTGCTGGACCTTCCACCTTCACAGGCACAAAGAGCTGGAGGAACAACCCTCACACATGCAGATTCACATCCAAAAGCTGAATGATCACCAGTTGAGGCCTTGCATTTAAATCCCAGCAAGATGGAAGTACCAAGTTGACTTCAGCCAGCTAAAGCCCAGACAAAGCAAGAGCAGAAACCTGCACCCACAGGTGGAGCCTCCAACCAAATGCTCACACAAGTGTCTGCAACAGGGCAGAGCCTTTGGCTCACTCTGCATTGCAGACATGAGCCTGGAAAAGTTAAAGTAACAGTTCCAACTCAAACACTGTTCACCAGCTTGGGGCCCAGTGAACACCTGGAAAAAATACAAATCTCAGCCGCTGTAGAAGGAAGTGCAACAATCTTCACAAATACCCTACATTACACCTACTTCCTTAAAAAAAATAATCTGAAAAGCAAATATCTGAACATTTCTCCCAAGCTATGCCTGACCTGTTTCTTTCAAGGAGGACAATAAAACCTCTAAAACTTGGCTGTTATCAATGGGCTGGTGACAAGGCAAACAGAAAAAGAACTTTGTTTGATTTACTACCTCTCTGCACATTTTACAGAAAACATCTTCTCTAGCAGTTCCTCTCTGCCACTTCCTTCATCCAGCAATCTCTCCACGAAGGCACAGTAATTAAGAACAGCCAGAGGCCAGCTGGAGAACTCGGCTGCAGGCCACTGTCATTAACCTTTGCAAGGTAACATTACAGTGACCGGACAAGAAGGATTGTAGGAGAAAACAGAGCAGCCAAACAAAGCAAACAAAAGAAAACCCGCAATTCCCCACCTTTCCATTTCAACATAATAGTTACAGAACACGACACAGCCACAGCGATTCACAAACACGGCAATTCAGCAGCAGAAGCTGCCCAAGGTAGGACAGACACATAAATCTCAGGTTTTGCTGGTATCGGTTCTCTGGAGGGCTCGTGCTCAGTTCGGCAGCCGAGGAGCAGAGAACATCCAGCGCAAACGCCAGGAAAGGGAGATCCACCCCGGAGACCAGGAGCCGCTCAAGAGTTACTCGGGCAGGGAGCACGTCAGACTGAGCAACGCACCTTCTGCTGCACACAGATCATCTTCTGCGGTCATTTAACCTCTGTGCCAAAAAGGATCGGTACCTCTGAACCCTCCTCCGCCCTTAAAATGTATCAGCTCTGCTACAAGAAAACTTTCACACTCTTACTTCTGGTTCAGAACACGTACCCTCACTATAACAACACACATTCCAGTTCCAGCACAGGTTTTGGGGTCTGAAACGAGTTACTGGGTGGAAGACGACTGGTCTCCCCTGCAAGAGACCAGAGCAGCCCCACTGTCCTTCAGCCAACCCGAGCCCCACCACAAACCGCAGTTTCTCACAGTGAACAGAGCTCACCCTGTTCTGCAAGAAGGGAGAAAAATGCAAATCGAGCTCCTGTTTTCAATAGGACACTACGTCACAAATATTACTTCATTCTCCCTTCCTGCACAAAAAAATCTCCCATCCTATACAAATCTTGCAATGTGAGTTCCTTCCAAAAAATAAGTGGTCGAACAACAGGCAAGAAGAACCTGTTCCCCAGACTCTGGCATTCCATTCAAAACACGGCCATGTTCCCCAGCACACATCCCCGCCGCAGCGAGCGGCCCCTGGCCCCGCCACCCCCACCCCGAGGGCACCGGAGCAAGCGCGGCCGCAGAGCGCGGTGGTTCGGACACTCACCACGGTGCTGCACGGGCACGCACTGCTCAGGCAGCAAAATAATCCAGCGGCTACTACTTACCAGAGCATCTATGAGGACTTCAGCTCCTTCTTCACTCTCATGGAGAGTATCTATATCAGTCAGCTCCTGAAGCAAGTCCACCACAGCTATGGAAACATGTGCAGGTGTTAAGGACAATGAACACAGAGGCAGACACCCAGAGTATCACAAGCAGGGCGCTCTGGGGCCAGGGCGCTCGTGCCACGATCCAACACAGCCAAACATGTCCCAGCATGAGAGGAGGAACAGCCGAGCCCAGAGCACACAGACACTTCAGCACTCGGTCCTATAAGCACCAAAATCAGGGAATCCCAACAATTAGCAATGATAAAAATGAACATTATTATCTGCTTACTGTCTCAGGCAATTTTACTGTTTCTTGATATTTATTGAGTTTTTTAAAATCAACATTTCTAGAGTTGGTATAACCAGGCACCATTTTGCCTTGCCAAGATCGAACACAAGCAAAGAGAAACAAGTTCCAATAATGTGATTTGGGTGTTGTGCTCTCAGCAGCAGCCCTGTAACTCGCCCCAGCAGGAGCAGCCGCCATCACCTCTGCCCGGCCCAATTAGGCCAGCGCACACCGCTAAGCCAGGCCTCGCAAGAGCAGCACAGCTTCTGCCAGCCCCATTTTCACTCATTAACTCCGAGCTGCATAACACACGGTTCCCTGGCTGCTCCACAGCCCTCCTGTACGACGAGACATATTCCAGCTCATTAGACCCACTTCTCCATTCTCTCAGACACGCTGATCAATCTTGCCCGAGTCCCACCGGGGCAGAACAGGGTTCGCAGTTTTCTGCATGTCCTATATAACAACTTTGTGATGAATCTCTTTAAAATGCCCTGGCTAACGAGCCAGGCTCCCAGTTCTCCTATTTGTGCATTTGCTCAGACACACGAGCAGCAGCAGGAAAAGCATTTTCATGTGTCTTTCCTTAGCAAGGTTCCAGTCATGACTTATCTAAGCTCAGGAAAGGCTGCGAGAGCTGCCTGTCCCAGGCCCACGTTAACCCATGTCTCAGTGCGGCAGATGTGTCTCACTAAGACAATCACTTTCGTCTACAGCACTCCCTACCCAAGGCCGAGCTCTCTGCACGTGCTCCTGATGGCAATGTCACCTCCCGCTGCACCTGCCACCAGGAACCGGCCGGGCAGTGGCTCCTCACCAGGCACAGTCACTCCTGCTCACACAAAAACATGGCCAAAGGTGCCAGGGTACCATTTTTAAAAGCAAGTTGGAGTGCGACTCAGTAAGTTAAGAGAAAATAACCTGCTTTACATTTATTCTGCAAAGAATCAACTACTAATTACCAAAAGCTGGAGGAAGGGGCTGATATGAACCTAGTGAAGCTCAACAGATGCCAAGTGCTGCCCGGGAAGGGAACAGGCACCACAGCCCAGGGAGCTCCTGCTCCTGCCAGAGCATCAGTTGTCCTAGAGAATTTAGGGGACAGAAAAGCAAAACCGCACTTGAAGCTTTTGTGTCTTTCATTAATAAAATCCTGTTGGTGATCATCTTTCATTCACATGTTTTGTGTACAACTGCATGAATCATTCAGTAGATTATTTGCTCCCTCTGGACATTGCTTTTGTCTCCTTGCGTTAGTCCCTCAAGACATGATACTTAAATCACATCTGAAGACCCATTTGTTCAGTCCTCTCCTTGAAGAACTCATTTTAAAAATCTTTTTCCATTTGTTTTAACAAAAAGTCATTACAAAACTTGAGCTGTATCAATTTATTTTTGTGCTTAGATCCCTTCAGTGGTGTTTCTGTTCTGCCCGTGAGCAGCCGCGCAGTGCAGAGGCATCACTACAGCCTGTGTCCTGCTTCCAATGGACAGGAAAACACTTCAGCAGTTTTATAACAAGAAATATATTTTTCTCAAAATTGCAGTTCACAGGCCAAATTTCTGCCCATAAACTTAACTGACAGGCAAGTTGCAAACCAATTAAAAAGAGTTCACAGTGGAAATACTGACAAGTCCTTGACAGCCGCAGTGACCCCAGGACACAGCTTTTCATGGCTGAGAGGACGAGGGAGCGCGTTCCCGCAGGCTCCAGCTGGGACCCCGCTCAGCATCCCCTCCGCTTGGATCTGCCTTGTGAATGAGAAACCCGCTACAAGCTTTTCACACCATGCACATCGTACACAAAGAGCCTGTGGTGTCTGGCAAAAAAATAAGCAATGAAACGGTGGTAGCCATGAAACTGGTTCTGCATGGTAGCTGCTTTCCTCCAACAGCAAACTGTTAACAAACATTGACTTGAGAGTAATTTCCATTCTGGATCAGAGATAAGGAAAGCTGTGCTGTTTGCAGAGATCAGCTTTCCACCGCATCGAGGTTCAGCTACATGAGTCAAAATAGCCAAACACATAGCAGTGCTTTCCAACATAAACGAGCATGCAATAAAATATTTATGCTTTGTTTTTATTTCCTGATCGCTGCACCCACTTAGGAAGAATGAATTATGAATTCTTAAACACAAGGATAGTGCTAAAAAACAAACCCAAGATCTGTGCATCGGACCACAATGTTGAGCACTTAATAGTTCTTTCAACATAGCGTATTTCAAAACACCTCAGAAAAGCTGCTTACCTACTTCCTTACAAATCAAGAAATAAAAAATTAATTACTTCCCAAAGGTCATGAATCAATAAAAAGGGAAAAAGAAAATCCTGCTGTAGGCCCCAGTCTAAGTGCAGAGCTCTTTCCACCATGCTTTACCGCTCCCTCCGCTCACTGGTGTTTGTCAGGACACAAACACGCAATCTCTCAAATCATCTCACAATTTCTCAGCTTAATCCACTGTAGAATATTTCACAAGCCATGCAAGCCAAGCTCCACTTCTAGAGGCCGCACAACGGTAAGCTAGGCACAGGTCTATTTATCAGCTGGCAGCCAAGCACCAAGACACCAGGATAGTCAAAAAATAGCACTGTTTTTCTTCAAAACTACCAAAATCTTTAGCAGTATAGACAGAAAACCCTCTCTGAGATGTCCTCAGATCTTCAGAGGAGCACGAGCAGTGACACAAGAACTAACCAAGCGTGGAAATGTCTCTGGATATTTAGGTAACGAGAGGGACTACCCAGAGCCCCAAGCTCCGAGCACACCAAATTAAAGAGAATTGATCACATTTACAAATGAAGACGTGGCACTGCGGTGAGCTAGTTCATGGCAAAGAGCTGAAAGCGTCACAGCTCAGCTCTCAACAAAAAGGGGTAAATCTCTTTCCTTTTTCCTGGGACTGCTCCAAAGTCTGCACACAGATCAAGGCCCTGCGCTGCTAAGCCCGTACTTGAGCTTTTCCTCTATTGCTCATCTGTTCACACTCTGACGCAGCCACTCAAGCCTAGATGAAAGGTCCATATATCAGGAAAGCAGAATAACAGCACTGAAAACCTCAGAATCAATATTACTTGAACAAAGAAGGCTTTCACTTGGAAGAAAAAAATAAAAAGACAAAAATTCAGTGTATGGGAAACACAAGAAAAACACACACAGGAGCCTGTGAAAGCCAGACCTGAGAGACAGAGGGTCTGCAGAAAGCCTCTCGGGTGACAGCTGATTTACCGATGGAAGGATATCGGTGTTGTCATGGCCCAGCAGCCCCAGGAGCGACTGCACCGCGTTGAGCTCCACTAGCAGGTGATACAGGTCTGGCATGGTGGCGATCACGTGCATCTCCTGGATGATGTCGTTCAGATCCAGCTCCGACTCCATGAACCTGGGGCAAGACAAGAACCATTAATACAAAGGAAGAAGTACATCAGCTGTGGTCCATGCACAGCCCTTTTCGGAATAGAGACCAGCCCTCCCACAGGTCCAGGGCAGGCTGTCACCCCGGCTGCACATGGCCCTGGCATTTTGACCCTCGGTGCTCACATCCCGAGCCCAGAGCTCCAGGGCAGCTGTGCCACCTCCTGTCCTGCGCCTGCCCTTGAACCTCAACCACGACAGCAGGAGCCTTCCTACCATTGACATAACCAGACTTGTTCCAATTCTGCAAATCAGTTCGAGAACTTAGGAGAAAAAAAAAATCAAGAGGTTGTGGCTACGCCTGAAAACAACCACCTGCATATGAAATAAATTCTCCAGAGCGATGCACCTTCCCTGGCTGCCACACATCAGCATGGGGATTGTATCCGGCTGAAGTAAAGTCCATAAAAAAAATTTGGGTAAGGGAACAAACAGTAAACTGGACAAAACCCAATGACACTCAAGCGTAGGAAGAAATTCATTGAACGCAAATAACAAATCTCGGTGAAAGGAGAAAGCGGCTCAGTAGAACCACAGGTGTGGAACCAAACACCAAGTCTGTGACGGCTTTCAGAGCCCATCCAGCCACTCTGCTCACCTGAATGCTCCATAATATGGAATTATTTTCTTCCCACACGGACCACTGACTGCATATGGAAGCACAACGCCTTCATACAAAATGACGGTGTGAAATCTTTAATTATTTGGAAAGCAAAACTCCCCAACCCAGGGTCTCAGTGTTCCAGCCCACCCCCTAGAGAGGCACCAGCTGCCTGTCAGCAGAGAGCAACCGCTCGGAGCCAGCGCCAAGAGAAACCCAGAAGGGAGAACTGCAGCACGGGCTGAGAACACAGACACCAACTAACCAAACAGAAACCCAGAAGGGAGAACTGCAATGTGGACTAAGCTCCTCAGCGCTCGCTCTGAGAACCCAGACACCAACTCACCAAACCTTACTGAATTTGTGCACTCTCAAAATAAAAACAACATGAGGTTTAGTGCTGAAGTTTCACAATCTATCATATTATTAATAACAACAGCAAGAATTTAATAAACTAGAACTTTTCCCTTCATTGCTAATTATTCTCTTTGTGCTGCCGGCCATGTACCAGCCACCGCTAGCGTCTCCTTAATGCCATTTTTAATTAAAAAAGTCAGTCTCAAATACAATTGAGAACTACACGGCAATAACTGCTGTTACATAAGCCTTGTGTAACTGAAAATGCCTGTATACCCAAGAAATTGATTTAGGGTTGAAAAAAGGGGTAAGAGAGAGTGGCCGAGCACAATCTTACTTCTCTGGGTTGTCAGGAAACTTGATCCGCAGCTCCTGGTTTTTGTATGATCTCTTCTCAAAGGTGAGAATCATCTTCTTCACCGAGCTTTCATCCAGAGGTTCCTCCTGAGTAGAGGGAAGGGCAGAGGACAGAGCTGGGGTTGGCAGGACGGCCCGACCTTGGCAGCAAATGGGAACCACGAGGAGGATGCGGGACACCCCACTGAGGGGACCCAGGACACCCCCTGCGCCCCCTGCCCCGCAGCAAACTGCCCGCTGGGCTGGTGCAAACCAGGGTTCACCCACGAAGGAACCAGCAGAGCTCCCCTGCGCTTTCTGAAACTACCAACGACAAACAAACCCTTTGGGACAGCTCATCCTCCCTGAGCTGTGCTCAAACCTGTGAGCACCTGGCACCACCGCACGGACGGAGGATTTTGCTGCTGACATGTTAAATGTGCATCAGCAGCTCATTCCCAGGGACAGTTTATTTTCAGAAGTCCACTGTGTTATTTCTTTTCGTAGCTCTACATTTAACTGCCCCGAGTTTATGTTCTTTTGTATTTTCCTCACTTGGATAAGCTTTCACTTTTATTTTAAAGTCTTTTTCTAAAGAAAAAAAAAAATTGACATTTTGCTCTAGTACTTCTTATTTCTGAAATTCTAAGGTGTTTCTCAGCTGGCATTACACATTTATGTACATCAGCTGTAAAACTTCTGCTGCCTCCCTGACACCTAGAAACACGATTCTATTATTTTCCTTGTTTTGTTATTTTCATTAATGCACTTCTTTTAATAAAACATTGATCATATAGATTTTCTTCTGTAACCTCTTCCATCTCCTTTATTTGACTATGCTACGATCACTATTAAAGAGAAGTTCTCAAAACAAAAAACAAACCAAGCCCCTTCACATCTTGAGCCACGTTGTGTGTCCCATCTCCTGTTTGGGATTAAATCAGGAGTTGCTTCTGGTGTTGAAGACTCTTTGGTTAGCGACTCTAAGCAGGAATCTTGCACGAGACAGAAAACTTGAGTTTGTTCAGCAAACTCCACGACAATAATAGTACCAGCCCAAGTCTTCCCTTACTGTGGGGCTGCCTGTGTCCTCAGGCCCAGCACACGCTGCTGGTGTGAATTCGGGGTGTCCTGTGCAGGGACAGGAGCTGCACTGGATGATCCTGCGGGTCCCTCCCAGCAAGGACAGTCTGGGACTCCGGCACCATCCCCCTCGTGGCACCACCCATCCATCAATACTGAGCTGCCCAAACCATTGTCTCCCTGCACTGGGATTCCAGTCCACCGAGGCACTGTCACACACACTGACTCTCTTTCCCCCTCTCGACTCTCTTTCCCCCTCTCGTTTGACTCTTCGCTGTCTCTAACACACCCCCCGCCTCATCTGCATCAGGGGCTGCTCTGCATCTTGTGTTACCCGTGCATTCAGCATTACAGCATCCTACAGATCAGCTTCCTTCCCTCAAATCTACTGTTACAAAGCGCATTTTGATGGCACTTACACTAACCACGTTCCAAGATAATAAACAAGAGATTTTGGTTCCAAAGACACCTTCAACTTCCAGTCCTTAAAAGGTCCGGATGGGAGAACTGCACCTGACAGAGCCGCGGGAACCCCCAGGACCCGCCAGTTGAGAGGACTCCGGGCTACATCCCTTCATCCTGGAGCTCAATGCTACAGAAATCCCGCATGATCTTTCTCTGCCATCAGCAACAACTGTAATGGCAATAGCTCAACGTCAAACAAACAAGGGAGATTTCCAGAGACAAATGCTGGCAATGCTGCATACAGAGGACACGATATTTTACAAACCTACATGATTCTGCAGTGGCGAATCTCACTTGGTTCTTTATCAAACAGGACACAGGCAGCAGGAAGCAAATATCTTCTAGATTTATACCAATCCATGTGTCGCATCTATAAAGTGATCTTTTCCCTGGCCCCTGGCAGAAAGGCCAATTCTGCATTGGATTTCTGTCTCCGAGGCTGGAAATCATTTACCCTTGACAGCGGCTGCCCCCTGCTCTGACCCCAGACCCTGCTCGTACAGAGGAATGGTGGCTTTTTGCTGCTGCTGGAGAGACACAGAGAGGGGAAGTGGGAGAGGCTGCAGGGCTGGGGGCACTGACGAGAATAACAGAGTTAAAAAACCAGTTAGAATACAGAAACTATTTCCTAAAAACATATTTTAGAAGGTGATTTGGGTATCACCAGCCTAAAACAGAGATCAGGCTTGAAAGCTTTCCCTTCCTTCTCCCTTTTGCCCTCCCCAAGGCTTCAGAGGAAATCTCTGAGAAGCCCATTTGAAATGAATGAACACCCCGCAGGGCAGGAAAGTAAAGCCAGAACCTCCAGCTGTACGAGGCACGAGAAAATCACCAGTTATCATCTACGTGGAAATAAATGGAAACCACAGAGAGGTGACTGAACGCTCGCTTATTTCCCGCTGCCTCCCCGCTCCCCAGAACACCAGTGATTTACTTCCTCCTCTTCCTCTTCTCCATCCCTCTCCATTATCTGAAGAAGTTTCTTCTTCTCATCATCAGTTTCATCCACAGCAACAGGCTCCTCTTCCCTGTGCCGACTGTGCTCGCGGGCACCCGCTTGTTTCCGACGTGCTTTGATTTCCTCTTCCTCTTCATCACGGGGTCTCTTTGTCCCTCTGTTAGGCTAAATAGAGAAATAAAGTGAATGAACACAAGGCTTCTGTGACCCTTGCAAACCAGAACCCCAGTATTACAAGATATACTGAGGAAACTCTTGCAAGTTGTTTAAAGCATTTGCTTACACAACACTTCACAACTCTGGAAACTGAAAGGAAGTAAATTTAGAGAGGCAGAATATCAGATGAGTGGGTGAATGGCTCTGCCAAGAGCTGTGTCAATGTCCTGCCAGGTTCAATCCATGGACACAGGTCACGGGCAGGGATCTCTGTACCCAGTATTGCAGAGACCAGAAGTTCAGCCACCTAGGGACCAGGAACCAGCCAGCAGGGAGACAAACCACAATGTACAGACAGCAGAGCAACGAGCTCAGAGAGCAGAAAAAGAGAATTTACCCTCCTAGTATATGAGACTATATTAAATTATTGCGTGCATCCTACCGCACTTTGACTTCCCATCCTCCTGACTCAAGGTTGCTGACACCGCTGCAGCCTCAGTGCCTGGTTTGGGTTTGCAGGATGGCAGCATTGCCGGCTGCCGCAGTTCTGCAGGGCCTGCACCACCTCGGGCTCTACCTTTACAGTTTGCTTCCAACAACTTCAGATTTTATTCCACATTTTCTACTTAATTGTCAAAATTAAAGGTAATTTGCCAGGGAAAAGAGTAAATCCGTTAATCCTAATCCCATGTTTTAATTCTGGCAAAAAGGGATGAAAGCATTTGCAGCAGAAGGGAAAACTCTCCCTTCAAAACCCACAAAGATATTAGATTTGGTCTCTCACATTTTGTTGAAGGACAGACAAGCTGGAACAGCAGCACTGCATGCTCTGTACCTATAGGAAAACAAAGCTTCATTCTTCACTATTTAAAAGAAGCCTGTGTGCTAAGAACAATGAAAACAATTGGAAAAATACTTTTACTTTCTATCAGTTGCTCAAGTTCCTGGTAGATGATTTTGTAACCCAGCAGGTCCAGCATTTGTCTGGACTAGTTCATAAAACATGGCCTGGCAGGAAGACCCCACTTTTCTGCTAGGGGGACCCTCTGTCTAAAACCATGATTGTCACATTGTCACATCAACGTGAGGCTGCTTTCCACTGAGATTTGGGCTCTTCTCCATTCGATTTAAAGCCAGAAAGCTGCAGTGGGAACAGGTGACAGCATCACTCTCCTGCCAGGCCCCACGCTGGTGTCAAGGGGGAATTTCCAGCTCTTGGCAGGTTGGGGACAACAAATCTCTGAGGCAAACCTGCCGGGAGCTGCAGAGCTGCTGCAGCGGCTCCTCAGCACAGCCCGAGAGCAATCACCTCCTTAGTGCTGTGCGAAGGAACATCCAACAAATGCAAACTCTGCCCACAAGAAAACGACTCTCAGGAGAGATGTTTAAAAACAAACAAAAACCCACACAAACAAAACAAGACGCATCACCCCCCAAAAGCAACCGAAGTGTTAATTGTAAAGAGAGGTGAGGGGCAGCGGCTGCGGCAGCACCCGGGAAGGTGCAGAACCCAGCACCCGGGAAGGTGCAGAACCGAGTTCCCAGCCGAGGGCTCAGCACAAACTGACGGCTCAGCACAAACCGAGGCCGAGGAGTTGCTGCCCCAGTCCCCTCCATTCTGCTCCTCCACCCCTTCCTGCCCACGGCTCCTCCGCTGTGTCCATTCCAGATGGTCCATTCCCGACTCAAAGCTCCTCTCGGTGCTCTCAAGCACCTTTAATGCAGTTACTCGGCTCATAATGCAACAGCTGGGAAGCAGAAGCACACCCGGAGATCCTCTGAAATGAAAAATTTTTTTGCTTGGAGGGTTTTGGCAGCAGATTTTTAGAGTTGGTGGGGTTTTTTTGGTTGTTGGGCTTCGTGGTTTTGTTGGATTTTTTTGATTTGGGTCGGGTTTTGGGGGGGGGTCAGTTTTAGGGGTTGTTTTTGTTTGGTTGGTTTGTTAAGAAAATTCCTATTACTTATCTTCTAGGTACATTAAAATATAATTTCACATAGATCGATTTGGAAACAAATGTGTCATTCACAACAAATAATTCAAATCCTCCCGAAGAAATCAACAACTCAATAAGGAAAATAAAAAGAAAAAAAGTGTTGTTCTAAATGACATTCTCAGGGAAAGGCTTAGGTTAATACATATTCCCTGCTCAGTGCCCCTACGGGCACCCAGGTCTGTCCTTCCACTCACTCCTTGATAACCCCCAATTCATCCCAAACCACCTCTGACAGGTACCATTACAAACACAGACACAGAAATTAGTGGCACAAAAGTCCTGAAATTCACAACAAAAAGCCATCCGAGATCTGCCCCGGACGTTCCTCATGCAGCGAGTCACAATCTCATTCCTTGCTCTCATTTCTAAGATGGAAAAAGGAACAAAAGCCCCGGAGGCGGCAGCGGAACGAGGGACAGACGGAGCGGCCGGGGTGGGGGGGCTTGTCAGAGCCAAAGTGCCAAACAACAGGGACTGATCACCTGAACAAAACCCAAATTCAAACTCCATTGTGAAACCAACCCCACCTCTTCTGAGCACACAGCCCACAGCAGCAGAATTTACACCCTGCTTCAGTCTCAATCATTTAATCCTTTTTTGTATGTATGCATTGTTGGGGGGAGGAATCATCTGTAACACAACAGAAATCATGATGATGAATTATGGAGGTGCCCCACGTGCCGTCATTAACATCATTAACGCTGCCAACACGCCGGCAATCGGCAGTAATTGAATTCCCGGGCAAACGCTATTAAGAAGGCATTAAGGTTTTTCCTTTTGTTATTGATGTTACACAAAACCTTCCCAAGAACATTGCAGGTTTCCAACCAGCACCATTAGAACCCAGAAATCAAGGCCTAAATGCAGCCCCCGGGTTTGTGCTCGTTCCGCAGGGACATGCGGCCGCCAGCACCAGATTCATGGCAGCACCAGCCCTGGGCACCAGTTCCCACCTTTGCATTGTGACAGTGTTTGCTATAGGACTGGTACCAACCCACAGAATTAAACACGTACATTGCTGCACTGAGACTGGTGCGTTTTGCCAAGCAAACACATATATTGTGTCTAAACGTATTCATTTAAATAATTTCACAGCTTCACACACATCTACACAAGTTTTGCTTTCTGGTAGAAAAGGGAAAGTTAATCATTTGATAAATAAATTGTGGGGTTTTTTACTCAGTTGTGCTAAGGTGCATTTGGCAAGAAGATAGAATTCATTAGGAAATGCACAAGAAAAGCATTTTTAAATTGTTTTGTTAGTTAAGCTTAATTTTGTTCCTCTTGAATGCAGTGCATTCACAGTAATTTATTCAGAAGACATTTTCATTTAAATCTAACACTGGTATCAATGCACACACACAAAAAAAGGGTTTAAAAAAAGCTCTAAAAAACCCTGACATTTATAAATTCCCATGAAGCCAACAAAAACTAGTGATCAGTAAAGGGAGAATTATCTGTTTCTCTTCTAGCCTTCAGCTGCGCTGGCTTTGGCCATGAACCGACAGACCCGACTGTCACAGACCCGCTCCGGACATGGCTGGGGACACACGGTCCCTGTGGGGACACACAGTCCCTATGGGGACACACGGCCCCGGGGCTGTACCTGCTCCACTGGCACCGGCACATCCCATGCCAGAGAACCGCGACCTGCTCAGGCCCCGCTGGCCGCTCTGTGCAGCTGCTGCCCCGCAGTGTGGGGACAGGGACCCGCAGCATGGGGACAGGGACCCGCACCCACCGGGCTGAGCCACTGGGGTCTGGAGGAGTCTCGGGGATGGAGTTCCACACCAAGACAGCTGCTCTGCGGGTAACCTGGTTACTGTGCAGCTCACAAATTATTTGTTAATAAAATCTGAAATAAATCTTCATCAGCGATGCAGCTTGTTCTGTGCCGCCAGCTCGGCGGCTGTGGCTGCTCCAGAGCCCTGCGGAACCTGCGCAGCGCTGGACCATGAACGTAGCCCCGAATCCCCAGGGAAACCTTCCTTCCCTTCTGCATTTTGTTTCCAGCATTTGTGATAAACCAGGCTACCATCAATCCTAATGGTTATTGGTTTTGCCTCCTGAAGCACAACACTCCTATTTGGTGCAGGATCTGAGCATTAGAACCGGGGAGAACTGCTGCCAGGAACACCCCGAGAGCCCCAAACCCACACAAATGGGGGCAAACAAAACAGCAGATGTGTGCTGAACCTGCACAGGGACAGCTCCTCACCAGCCCACCTAATGAACCCTTTCCCCTCCAGACTTGACCCCATGGCGGGTGGCGGGACCGACCCCTCTGTGACACACGCGCTGCAGTTCGGTGGCCAAAGGTCACACCCCAAACAGTCAAACAAAGACCCACTCGCAGCTCCGTCAGCGCCCAACACCAGCTCTGCGGCACAGCCTGGGCTCCCAGTTCTACCCGCGGGGAGGCTGCAAAGTGAGCGAGCCCCTGCTCAGCCACACCGCCTCCACCATCAGATACATCCGTTATATCACACATTGACAGTGAATCGGCTGTGCCAGCAGCAGGAATTACACGGGGCCTCCTCCATCCCACCACAACCTGCACTCAAGCCGTTCAGACACGTGAACCCTTATCCCGTTATTTACTGCTGCTTTTGTTACTTGATTTTACTAATATTCCATTAAAAAATTAGCAGTTTGTAATGATCTCTCACACCAGTGAAATCTGCATTTAATGAGTATTAAAATAATCCCCCTTACGTCCTCCCAAGACAATTGAATGAGATCTCTGAGAAGAGCAGATTTGGCTTTGTCCCCTAATTACCCTCTGTAATTGGAGACCAGACAGAGGATCCGGGCGCAGCCTTTCTGGGCAGAGCAGCAGCAATATTTAATCATCAGTTTAGACCATCTGCAACTGTTTTGCAGCAACACATAAAGTTTATGGATTCCTGAGCTTTGTATAAACCGCCAGGTGCTGTTTAATTGTATTTTTTGTTGCGAGAGGTTCTTTTTCCCACTCTGACAGACACTTGGTGCTGAACTGGTGGCACGGTGCCTGCAATCTTCCACGCCGAGTCTGGCACTGAGGGAGAACGTCACCCTGGTTGAGCAAGGGCACCGACCAGGCGTTTAGAGACAAATCCAAAACAGGGCAAAAGACAAGCAATTATTCTGGGTTGAGCTGAACAGACTGGCTCATTTGCAGCACGAGATAGAAGCCAGGGCATGGAGACGCACACCAGTGTCATCTCCTCCTGCTTCTCCACCCCTTTCACCTGTTTTCACCATTTTACCCAGTTCTGGAGGACTGAATTCACCAACACTGAAATCCAACACTTACTCCGAAGCATCAGCTACCAACATAGAAACCACCTGTACCCAGGGGAGAGACCAGAACCGCACAGAGCAAGGACAAACTCTTCAGAATCACTTCAGCAGTTGGCTGAGAGCTGCAGAATGTTCTGTCCCACAGTCAAGAATCATTTCAGCAGCAAGAAGTCAAAATCGTAACACCCAGCACCTCGGCAGCATTTCTTTACCTCCCGCCCCACAGAACCCAGCCCCACACTGCCACAAGTGATCACCCTCATCTCAGAAACCTCGTCCCAGGGAAAGCTGCGCAGAAACCAGTGGGATCGAGGGAAAGCAGCTGCGCACCCTCCTCCTGAGCAGGAGCAGATCCCATGGCTTGGTGAGAGGAAAACAAACAAAAATCCAAACTAGAACCTGGTTAAAAAATTAAAACAAATAGAAGTTCAACACAGGTTTGCCTTTATGCGCCTTAGGTGTAAACTGCATCAGGATCGTTAACCGTCACTGAGGTGGGGAAGAGCAAAGAATTTAAGGAACGTGAGAAATGATCGTTCTAATATGATATTGAAAAATCACAGGAAAAACAGTTGGGATAGAAACCCGAAGGCAGAGCAGATCTCAGCATGCACAGTGAGGCAGGAGGGGTGTCGGACAGAGCGACCCACGGCGGAGAACGGCCCAGGCTGAGCCAAGCGGAACCCAGCAGGGTTCCCACAGGCCATTCCCACAGCCACACCGCAGTGTTTTCATACCCCTGGGAAAAGAAGATAAGAATTTTTTCGAACCCAAAGGTAACTTTCCTGCCTGCCCTGTGCATCCCAAACAACCTGTTCTGACAGTACAGGCACGTCCTGACCGGCAGGACACGCTTCTCACCTCCCAACACATGCGGAGCCCCCGGCCCAGCATGGACCAGGCTGGCAGGTGGGAAAACAGCTCAGGGAATGGTACCTGAGTCAGGGTGTAGTAACTCAGGTGTAGTAACTGAGAGCTCATGTAACTCCTCTAGCCCATCACGTCTCGGTGTGTTTCTCATCCCCGTTCCACAAGGAAAGGCCTCGGCTGCAGTTTGCCCCAGAACTAAAGCACGAGCCAACACTGTTGGGTGTGCAAATCACAACGAAAGGGTCAAAACACCATCGCAAACCGGAGCTCTGCGTCCCAATCCACCGGGAACACGTGAAATCCACCCCCGTGTCACCACACACGGGATTCAACACATCTGCCCGTGAACCGACCTGAGACACCGGCCAGAACGGGCACAGGAGGGAGGGGAGATGGTCACAGGGGAACAGGAAACTGTTACAGAAAGGGAAACTTTCACCAAATACTTGGGTAAAGATCAAATTAAATGAGTTTTGTCACAAATCAGGTAGGAGAAAAAAAAAAAAACAACAACCCAAGGAGCCGGCAAGCCCCAACCGAGCAGCCGAATGGGCACAGGCGGCACAGCCGCGGAACCGCCCGGGACAAACGGCCCCGCAGAGCCCCCGGTTACTGGGTCCCAGCGGGGCACCACTGCCCCCGGGCCGGCAGGGCAGCGGGAAGGGCCGCGGCCGTTCCCCGCGCACCGAGCGCTCCCACCGGCGCGGGGCCGGGCAAGGCCCGGGGAAGCAGCCCAGCCCCGCCGCCCTACTGGGCCCCGCCGCCGTCCCCCGAGCGCCCCGGCAGCCGCCGCGGGGCCGCTCACCTGGTAGCTGAGCAGCTCCCCCACGTCCATAGCACCGGCCAGGCCCCGCCACCGGGAAACTGTCGCCAACCACCGGAGCCGCACGACACCGTGCCGTAAAGCAGGGAGCGCGGGCGAGCCGGGAGGGCGCCACTCTGCCGGAAAGCGAGGCGGTAGGACGGGAGCCGGAAAGCGAGAGGCGGGAGTCGCCACACTGCCGTAAAGCAGCCCCGGGATTCTTGCGGCCAGGAGCGAGCAGGAGGCAAAGGGTCAGAGCACCGGGGTCCGAGCACCGGGATCAGAGCACCGGGGTCCGAGCACCGGCAGCGCGGGGGCAGGGCGGCAGCCGCGTCCCTCGGGCCGCGCAGCCCCGGGGCCACCGCACGGGCGGGCAGCGGTCCCGGGCTCCCGGGACTGGGCCTGCCCTGAGCCCGGCCCCGACACCGCGGTCCCGGCACCTCCCGCCCGTCCGGGGCCGAACGGGACCGACTGGTACCGGGAGAGGAGTGGGGGCGGCCAAGGTGCCGGTGCTGCGGGCAGGGGGGCAGAGCCCCCGGCAGCTCCCAAAATGGGCCATTTTTTCCCTGTTTTCTGTCACCCATGAACCTCCGTGGGGCTGCGCAGCTCTTCCGTCCATCGCCAGCGCGTTCTGTCCACAGCCGCCACCATCACCAGCCGCTGTCACCGTGAAACGAGGCCCAGAACGAGCCCCGGGAGCGATGTGACGGTCCCTCTGTTTGCCGAGGTGACAAATAGTCCTGTAATCCGCCGAGATGCAGAACCGCTGACGGATTAGAGGCATTTTTCAATTTAACAAATATGAATAATTAGAAGACAGTCAACTTGGCCAAAATCTTATTGAATTTATTTCAACTATCCTTTAAAAAACAGCTTTGAGCTAAAATAATTTTTCATAACATAATGATCGCAGATATTATGCCATTATCTCAGTAGGAGTCTGGGTTGAGAACACTCACAAAATTAAAAATATATATAATGTTTTCAAAGAAGGCCCTGGCATCCCCTGTTGTTTCAATAAAATACAGGAGGTATCAGTCATGACAAAATTAACTCAACAAATCTGCCTGTTAGAGATGAGATAAATAGGAGATAATTACAGGATCATCCAGCTTTGCTGCTGAGTGCGAACAGAGCAGCCGGAGCAGCGACACTCATGAGCGTGACACACACCGGGTACCAGTGACCCTGTCCCCTCCACCCGGAGGGGTCCCACCCCAGCGGGTCCCCGGGATGTCCCCACAGCCCCTGGATCTGTGAACAGCCCACGTACACCCGTGGGGGTCTCACCTGGCACCATGAGCCCTGGGCTGGGAGCTCAGAGCACGGGGCAGTGTCACTGGCACAGCCACCAGCTCCGCTGTGCCTCCTGTCCCTGTCACACCAAATGGCCACGTTGCTGCCCAGGAAACCAGGCTGTCCCCGAGCTGCTGCGCAGCAGGACCGGTAACAGATTTATCCGTAAGGGCAACTGGAGCACAGGTACAGAACATTGAACTGAAAAGCAAAACCAGGAGCAAACCTGAAGTCTAGAAAAGCCCCAAGGAGGCGAAGGGACAGGCTGACCTGGCCCCCCGGGCACCGGCCTCTGCACAGGGACACCAGCCACCCTGCGGGCTCTGGCCAAGCGGGACAAACCCACAACTGGGAGCCCACAGCAGCTCCACATCCCCAGCACCACCCACCACAGGGACTGTGGCATCACTGGGACCTTGGGGCTGCTCAGCCAGGGGTGATGGGACCTACAGCACCTTGTCCCTTGTCCTTGGCAACATCCCCAGGGTTTGGGGTGTCCCTGCCCCTCTGCCCTCAGTGCTCCAGCGTAACAGGCAGTGATGTCCTGCTGACTCCCTGGCGCTGACAGCGGGCACCATGGCCACCCTGCGGCACCTCTGGCCCTGGGGACGCAGAGGGGCTGGGTCCCGGCAGCCCCTGGAGATGGGGACGAGCCCCAGCCACGGTCCCGGCAGTGGCACCGGTGCCAGTGTGAAACGGCGGCTCTGCGGGCCACGAGGAGGCTCAGCCCTGTGGCGGGAGGAGAATCCTGCCTTAATTTTATTCCAAGTTCAGGTTTCAATCCAGATGCCTCGAGATCTAATTCCGAATAAATAATTGTACTGAGTAACCCAGGTCCCCCGGTGATTAACTAAACACACTGAGGCTCGCTGAAATTGAATTAGTGGTGTGCACTCAGCCGTTATTACCCTCCCCACGTCATGAATATTAATGAGGGGTTATTAAGAAATGTAAATGATGCCTCAGGGGGTTGGGAGCACGGAGGGTGCTGGGCCGTGTGGGCTGATATGACAAACCATTAGGAAAACAGCCTGATTGAAGTCACTTTTTAATTATGTCAGATCTCGCTCTTTCTCGGGCGCAGCCATGTTTCCGGACGCTTTCGCTTCTATGAAAATGAGAAAAAGGAACAAGTTACAGCTGGAATGTGAAATGAGCGTTTGCAAAGTGGCGAAGCCGCAGACCCCAAGCACCCGGGCAGGGGGGGCGGCCGGGGCCTGCCAAGCCCTGCCTGCGTCCGCAGGTCCCCCCGCCACCAGCCTGGGCCCCCCAGCGGGTATGGACAGGGAGACACCAGCACCCCCACGGCACCCCCACCCCAGCCTGGGCCCCACAGCCCCTTCTTTCCCCAGTTCAGCATCACTGCCCAGCACGGCTGGTAAATCTCTGGATAAATCTCATGCATTTTAAGAGGCTCTTGCTGGCGTCCCTGCACCGCAGAATCAGAGCTGACAGGTGCAGCTGAGTTAATCAGAGTGGATAATGGAGGGAAAGAAAGAAATTTCAGACCAAATTGCTGCAGGAATCATGAGCCGGGACTCAAAACCATTCAATTAAACCAGGGTGAAGCTTAAAGGGGAAGACAGCCATGCTCTGAGCCTGGCATCCCACCCAAGAGAGAGAAGGGTACCAGTCCTGGGGAGGGACATCCCGCTGGGGCCGTGCCAGCATCTGGGCCCAGTCAGCCCTGCTGCATCGGCGGTTTACTTGTAAAAGAGACAAAATGAGCCTGGGGCTCCTCTTCTAGAGGCAACGTTAGACCTGACGCTTTGATGGGGAGACGAGCGTGGTCCCCCCCAGCCCCGGTTCTGCCACAGCCACCATCCCACCGCGCCAGCGCTTGCTCCTGCCCAGCATCTGTGCCTGTCCATGCCAGTACTGGCACCCACGGCTCTGGAGGGCCAGGCTACCGGACAAGCTAAAAAATGGGCATTTAACGTCACCGAGGCCCATTCCTGCAGCAGTGGAAATGCACCAGCATTGCCACGGTGTGAGCACGGGTGGCCAGGATTGGAATGCACAGGGAGCTGTTGGTATTCAGGTGTCTGCACCAATGGCTCCGTAAGGCCAGGCTGGCCTCTGGATTGCACCCGCGAGCGCTGAAATTACTGAAGGGTAAAATGCAAATAGGCTGTAACCTTCCCAGACCTTGTGCCGGCACCACTGCGCCAGCTCCGTGCCGAAAGGGCGGCACCTGCATTTCCGCCACTTTTTCTAAATTGCTGCTGGAGCTGTTGGGTGATTCACCCCCAGCCCCTCGCAGCCTTTACTCCCCATCCCGGTGCCGCCATCCATGCTCGAAGGGTTTGGGGTGACACCTGCCGTGGCTCCTGGACGGGGTGCCAGGTCCTGGGGCTGAGCACCCACTGAGCCAGTCAGTGCTGCGGGGCCGGTGGGAGATGCCAGCTGTGGCATAACATTTAATGAGATTTTCATGAACCTGCTGATTGAATTTGTTTGGCAGGCAGGCGGGGGGGCAGGACCGGGTAATTAAAGGGAGCTGATCTGTGAAATCCAGCTGCAGAGAGGGCGGGCAGGGGCAGCGGGGCTGATGCCCCCACCCCAGTGCGGTGGCCACGGCCAGGCTGCTCCTCCATCCCCGCGCTGGTGCCGCTTGCTGTCCCGGCACAGCTGGAGCCAGAGCAGCACCTTATTTATGGCTCCGCTTCCTCGAGTTAAACTCCACAAAGTGTGACAATCAAAATTAAAGATTTCTCCAGACAGGCAGCCTGGGGGGAAATCACTGCCGAGGCCGACAGAGATTTCCCAATGGTGACTTTTAAATTAAAGGGGAAAAAAATTTCTTTAATTTGGCAACGTGCTTGGGATGCAGCTCACTGGCCACGTTATTATCCAGCTCAGCAAATGCTCCCAGAATTCGCTCGCGCTCCAGATTACCGATCGCAAGGCAGCATGTCCCCACCTGCACCAGCGCCCACCAGGGGCCTGCAGCACAGCCCCGCGGTGGGGACACAGCTCCAGCATGTGCCAGAGGCGCTGCCAGGCCCAGCCATGGGTCACGGCAACATGGCTTCACCGCCTGACCAGAGAAGCCACCGCTTGTCCCCAGCGCAGGAGCTGCCCGAGGTGATGGGGCTGGTGGCACTGGGACAGCCCTGCCCGGAGCCACGGGGAGCACAGGCAGCCCCAGACCTGTCTCCCCTGGCACAGCCCTTCCCCTTCCTCTCCCGCTGTCCCTTCAAGATGAAGCAATGAAATTATTTTTCTACTTGAGTAGTTTTCAATTTAGATTAAGAAAAATCTGTGCTCCGTTAGCAACGTTGCAGTAAATCACGAGCAAGCGGCACTCTGCAGCTGACAGCCCGATCGCTTATCGGCTGCAAACCCTTTTTCACACTGACAGGCTCCAAGTGTGACATTGAGCAGGGGCAGCAGCAGCTGGCACGGTGACCGTGGGGGGAGACGGACCCGCAGCCAGAACGCACCCTGGGGCACCACCCAGAGCGGACAGGATCAGGCCCTGGGCACCACAAACTGGGACAGGCCTGGAGCCGCAGGGGCAGCCCCAGCTCTGCCAGCCCCAGCACCACTCCTAGGGCCACCGTGGGAGCCGTGCAGGGGACATGCTGGCTCCCACCCGATCCCCACAGCTCAGCAACATGCTGGGGCTGAACCAGCACCTGCTGCCAGGGCCACTCGGTGCCCCGGCATCTCGCCGAGCTCCGGCCCGTCTGTCACCGCCAGCAGCTCCCAGCACAGCCGTGACAGTGCCCATCGCCAGCTGCCCACGGCCACACCGGGAGCGGATCCCCATCCTCACACTAGCACCATCAAAAGAAGCATTTGACAGAAAGCAAACCTTTTTTTTTTTTTTTTTTTTACCCCTCTGGTTCTTCGAGCTCGTTTATCGCTTCCACGAGGCAGGCAGACCTGTCAGTGCCTCAACCTCACTCATCCGTTTAACCTTGGGGGAAGAAACACATTTGCGGCGGGTAACGTGCATCAGATGGTGGCACCGGGAGCGCCTGTAGCTGCTGCACCTGATGGATGGGCTACACGGGCCTCGCCTGACCCGCGCTTGTATGTTATCTGCATTGCTGCGGGAGGCTTTTCATCACGCAGACAGCTCCAGCATCACCTGCCTGCCAGGAGCTCCTCGCCAGGGAAGGCTGCCGGCAGAAATGGCCAGGAGCAGCCCGGCCACGCAGCTGTGGCTGGCGCTGTGCTGGGGAGAGGCCGCCGTGCTGGGGGGTCGCAGGCTCTGGCTGCGATGGCATTGGAGGTACAGGGACAGCCCTGCTGGGAGCAAAGCTGGCGCCTGACGTGCCCAAGGGGACAGAGGATGCCCTCACCGCTGGCAGTGCCACCAGCCCGGTGGGAAATGCCAAGCTGCTGCACTTGTCCTTTAGGTGATGTTTTTCCAGCGAGGGGTCCTGTGACAGTGACGGAGAGGGTACGGAGCTGGGCAGCCCGGAACTTCGGTGACAGATGAGCGCTGCCAAGTGCCGACACAAAAGCCATTTGGTGTGGGGAAATGATAGATGCTAGCACTAATTTTAAGCACAGGCAGCTGAATTCCTCCAGACAGTCGCGGCGCTCAGGATTTAGGGCACAGCTGCTGGGTTCAGATGAGGTGTGAAATCAGCCCGGCGTGCAGGGTGTTACTTAATAATGAACGTCTCGTGATGGATGGGGGTGGCTCAGTGATACAACCTCCACATTTGGAGCCTTTCAAATTTCTTGCCATCAATCCTGGTCCCTGCCAGGCGGCAGGAGGAGCAGCTGGCACACACCCCTTTTGGTGGGCACCCTGCCTTGGGCTGCGTGACCCCCTCCCGCACCACAGGCACCTTCACGCTGGCTGCAGCACTGGGGGGAAGCCTGGGGCCACTGGTCCCTCCAATGCCACCAGCAGCATGGCCCCAGCAGTTCCTCATCCTCCCTCCAGCCCAGGAGCATCGCTGGCTGCTCCCGTGGGCCGCTGTGTGAGGAGGGGGACAGTGAGATGTCACGCCCTCTCCAGGGACATCCCTGCTCACCCAGCACCAGCTCTCACCCCACCGCGGCAAGTGGGCTCTGATCCACATGGGCAGTGCAGACACAGCACCCGCCCAAAATATTTATGGTAAAAGTGATGCTGGAAATGGCAAGTGCTGTGCTTGTCTGTAGCATCTAGTCTTTCTTCTGACCTTATTAAAAAATCTATTTGTGTTGAGATTTTAAATTCACTTCTTACATTACCTACTACAGGCTTCACACCGTATTAATTTCTCCTCAAGCAAATGAGTTTGGTATTTGCTCTTTTCTGATACCACCAGTGCCAGACGCAGAGAGGACACACACTGTGTCCCCCCGAGACCTGCAGCCTGTGCTCGCTTCCCCCCGCGAGCAAACAACCCCCGTGCGTCCCCCCCACGCACGCACCCCTGTGTATACACAAGCACCTTTAGGGGATCCCACGTCCTCCAGCGCTGGGGCAGGTCCGAGCAGCGCGGCCGCCGTTGCCACCTCCCCCGGGAGGAGGAGGGCGGCTCCGGGATGAAGGCCGGGGGAGGCGGCAGCGGGACCCCGGGACACACCGGGCCCGGCCGCCCCCAGAGCGCCCGGTCCTGCCCGCCGGTGGGGCCGGGATCAGGGTCGGACCGGACGCCGGCGGGGCTGGAGCGGAGCCGCTCTCTGCTGCGGTACCGTCTACTTGGGGTGATCACTGCCTGGAACGCGGTCAGCTCGCCTCATTATTGTGCAAATTGCTGGGAATGCAAATCGGGTGCACCTGGGGATAAGTGATTAACAATATCACCGCTGATCAAGGTCGCAGGGCACTTTCTGCTTGTTCAGGGCGCCTGCGCTCCCGGTCCGCTTCGAGTCCAATGGTCGGGTTATTTTACCCCTGTGACCGCGGGCACTTACGAGAGGCTTGATCAGGCTTTTGCAGCCACTCGACGAGATCCCGCCAGCCGCCCCCCGGGATTAGGGACGTTCTGGAGGGGCTCCGGCTTCTCGAGCCCCCAAACGCCCCGCCTCTTCCCGACCCGGTCCCCGGGGGTCTCCTCATCTGCTTAACGGGCGTGAGCAGCGTGCAAACCACCGCCGGTTATTGCCGAGGAAGCGCTTAATTTAGGCAATGTATTTAAAGGAACTAATTAGAGTTGTATTAATATTTATGAGCCTCATGGAGAAGCTGATAGTCGCTATTGAGGGTATTAACTGTTATCTTGCACCGGGCAGGACCGGGGTGTTTGGAGGCAACTTTAATTGTGGTGAAAACAGACGACATCTCGCCAGCAGCCGGTGGCAGCGGCCAGTCCGGCGCCACACATCCAACCGCGTCTGCAGCGCTAATGAATGTCCGCTGTGATTAACAACCCTGCCCGTGTGGTGTCCCTCGCCCCAGCAGCCAGGCATCCCCCCGAACATCCCTCCGGTGAGGGAGGGGCCACCCACTCGGGGCAGGGAAGCCAGAGCCCCCGCATTCCCCCGGAGCGGCCCTCTGTCCCCACACCAGCCACGATGCCACCAGCCAGCAGCCCCCGCCTCATCCGTAACCAGCTCCCTTCCCGCACTCGACCTCTCGCTATAGCAAAGTTCACACCAATTTTCCTTCCCCTCATTTGTCTGTAAACCATGAAGAAAAATCACCACCATCCACCCGCATCAGGCCACTGTGGTGATGTATGGCTGTAATAAAAACCCCATTTGGGGAGACCGCCTTCCCCGTGCCACCAGCCAGTGTGACATGCGTGGCACAGGGCCGCAGCTGCCAGCGCCCGTGGGCAGCCAGCACCAGCCCAGCCCCCCTGCGTCTCCATCTTGGTCTCGCTGCAGCCGGCGCCCGTGGCCAGGAGCTGCCGGAGCCGTTATGGAGCCGCAGCCTCTGCACCATGTTCAGGCAGTTGGTGTCATTAGCACCTGAGAACAGGATCGTGGGGGCTGGAGGGGGCAGCGTCTTGCCTGGGCCGGGTACTCTCCAAACCGGGGGTCAGGCCTGGGCCCACGCACTGCAGCCCTGCCTGAGCTTCCTGTGCAGCCCCACCGGCTCCAGAGGGACAGGGTGCTGGGGATGGGGACAGGGAGATGGGGGTCTGGGATCCCTCCCTTCGTGCCTGCCCCACACAGGGACTTTCATCTCAGCAGCAGCCACGCTGCTGGCTCAGGGCTGAGCAGGAGCAGGTGGGAAGGGAGCTGAATAATAAATTGGCACTTTCAGGAGGTTTTCATCTTTTCTGTTTCAAGTTCCTCCCTGCCTCTGCCTGCAGAGCTTGCCAGCGGCCGCAGGCAGCGGTGCACAGGGAGGCAGCACATGTGGCACTGTCTGGCTGCTGCCAGTTTGACACAAAAACCCATTCCTCACAAGCCTCTGAGGCACTCCTGCCCCCCGGCTCCCCAGGGGGGCCAGGGGCAGTGAGGTGTTGCCAGAGGGGGTGGGCAGCACCCACCAGTTCGACACCAGCTCCCCAGCGCTGCTCGCCTCCACGCAGCCACGAGAGGCATTGGGGCCCCGCACCAGCTGCCTGCTGAGGGTGAGCTGGGAGCGAGGGGCTGCCGCCTGCCACCCAGAGCAGAACCGTGTCCCTTGTGCCAGGTCCCTGGGCTCGGGCAGGGTCTGGCCTTGCAGCTCCAGCACACGTGGACGTGAAGGGAAGCAGGAAGGCGCTGGGGCGCAGGTCAGGCCAGGCAGAGGAGACAGGGCTGCTGCAAGCCAGGCGTCCTGGCACTTTATTGCAAGGGGCAGAGCGTGGTGGCCAGCACTGCAACAGACCCCGACCCCAGGGCCGCTGGTCCCAGGGGGTGTGGGGCAGGCACCGCTGGCACCTCCTCCTCAGGGTCACTCCTTGGCTCTCCCTGGGGACAAAAGGGAACAGTGAGGACAGGGGTGCAGGCAGTAGCGTCCTGGGGAGCAGAGCTGGCCCCATACTGGCCGCTGCCCTCACTCCGAATGCATTCACCCCCCCCCAGCCCTGGGCACAGGCTGCCCCCCCACCCACAGCTCCGGGGACGTGGCACAGCCGGGAGCAGCTCTCGTGGCTCCAGTGTTGTGTGAAGACACAACTGTGGTGCCAGGGAAGCCGAGCAATCACGGTGGCTGTTCATCCACCAACGGCCCAAACTGCCCGCAGCTCCACTAGGAAACAGATGTCACAACCAGGCGAGTGCCCACACGGTGCCGCCCCCTCACCCTGGGGGCCACCGCGGCTCCGCCAGCTCTGCCAAACGCGTTCAGCAGAGTCGTGGGAAGGCAAGTTGCATGAGCAGGCTTTTCCCCCAGCCCGTGCAGGCTGAGTGCCGCCCTGGTCAGGTTTCCTGCCTTGGTCAGAACCAGGCAACAGTGTCAGTAATCATGATTTTGCAGCCTGATTATCAAAGACGACACAGCTCCCAAGATGGAGGTGTGAGCTGGTTGAAATCAGCCAGCATGTACAATCAGAGGCTCCTGTGCTGTGTGACAGGGTGATGCGGGGTGCTGCCACGCTCCCTGCCACGGGGGGGCTGCCCTCGCTCCATGGGGACCTCAGCAGACCCACCAGGTCTGGCTGCCCAGCTGCAGGGAGGCAGCCCTGCACTCCCAACCCTGCCCCGACAGGGCAGCCCAGTCCTTCCTCTCACCTGTTTGCTGGCAGACCTGCTGGCACTCCTCCACCGTGTCAAAGTTGTTGGCGTTCCCCTGGCAGCCACTGTAGGTAAAGGGCTGGCAGGTCCCCGTGGCAGGGTTGTAGGCGTAGTGACGGAAGTGTCCCCTGCACGGGCCAGGCACGGGTGGGAGGTGACAGATGTGAGGTGAGGATACAGGGCTGTCGGCAGGAGCAGGATCCAGCCCGTGGCGCCCACCAGTGCGCAGGAGCGGGGCCACAGTAGCTCTGTCTGGAGACAGGCAGCCGAGGCCACAGCCCGTGAAGCAGCACTTCTTGTGGCCAGGACAGTCGGTGTCATCAGTGCAGGAGTTGTTGCAGGGGGCAAAGGTCTGCAGCACCTTTCTCTTGGGGCAGACGCCTGGTTTGGCTGCAGGTGGGAAAGGCGACAGGGTCACAGGCGGGGTCTGTCCTGGCCGCAGCCCCCTCCCACCAAGCCCTGGGGCTGTCCTTACCTGGCACTGGCCGTACACACTGGACGTGGCAGCCCATGCTGCAGCACTTCTCCTTGCCTGGGCACTGGCTGTCGCTGCTGCACTCCACCAGGCAGATGCTCACCAGGTCAGGAGCCCGCGGGCAGAAGCCCCTCTTGGCTGAGGGTGCCCAACAGGGTCAGAGCCCCACCAGGCACTGCCTGACCCCACCACCCAGCCCACCCATGGGTGCCCACCCCTGGGCCTGCAGGCAGGGAGCAACAGGCACCCCTGTCCCCCAACACCAGAGGGGCCAAGAGCAGGGATGGGTGCATGGGACACCCTTGTCAGCCCTTGTGGGTGATGCACCCCGCAGGCAGCAGCTCCTCTCAGAAGATCCCAGACCCAGCACATCCTGTCCACCTGCCGGGACGGGGCACGGGGGCTGGCAGGGCTGCAGGACCTGCTCCCCGAGGTGGCTGCAGTCACCCACCCCCCCTTGGAGGGCACTGCACAGGCTCACCCATGGCTACCGGGGTGAAGTGACCTCCTCACCTCCTATGGGCAGCCGGCACTCCCGTCCACAGCCGGTGCTGCAGCAGCGCTCGCTGCCCGGGCAGTCCCTGTCCGAGGAGCAGAAGTTGTCGCAGCGTCCCACGGAGATCTGGCTGGGCAGGGGACACTCGCCATCCCTCCCTGTGGGGACAGGCAGGGGGTCACGGCGGGCAGGACTCCAGTACGGGCAGTGGGGCACGTCGCGGTACCGGGCACTCGCGGGGCCGCCCAGCGCCTCAGGAGCTGCCAGTGGGTGAGGGACCAGGGGACACGGCACTGCCCCGGGGGGTCCAGCCCTGCTGGGTGCGGGCTCTGCTGCAGCAGGGACCGCGGGGCTGCGCAGGGCGCCCCGGCGGGATGTCCCAGCTCGGAGACCGGGGACCCCCAGCGCACTCCCACCGACGGGACCCCGGGGACAGCGGGGCGGTGGCGGGGCCGAGCTCAGGGCGCAGCCCGGGCCGAGGCTCACCTGGCAGGTGCTGCCCCGCGGCCGGGCCAGGGGTACCCGGGGGGGCCGCCAGCAGCAGCAGCAGGAGCAGCCCCGACTTCATGGCGCTGCCCCGCGCCGCCCACGCCCGCTTAAGTAGAGCCCGGGAGTCCCGGGCCGGGCTGGCGCAGCACCCGCGCCGCTTCCCGCCCCCGGCCCGGCCACGGCGCTCCCGGAGCGCGACACGGCCCGGCCCGCTCCAGCGGAGCAACAGCCTCCTCTGCCGGCCGCTCGGGATGTGCGCAGGATCGGGCCCGAGCCCACGGAGCTCACGGAGCTGAGAGACAGCGGGGGCAGAGGCGGCACCTTGGCAGGCACAGCTGGGAGGGGCCGCAGGCGGGGAGGGGCTGCACATGCCAGGGGTCTGTTCCCCATGGCCAGGGCACAGCGGCAGGAGGACGTGCCAGCTTCACACTGCCTTGTGCCAGCTTCACACTGCCTTGTGCCAGCTTCACACTGCCTTGTGCCAGCAGGACTCAAACACCTGTCATTAATGGCACACAACTACGCGCTGTAACACACGGTGGGTGTGCGGCAGCCGAGAGAAGAAGAGCGCAAGGCCAAAGTCCTGCAGAGCGAGGGGCCGCCAGCGGCAGCCAAAGGACCAGGCACTGCTCAGAAGAGACTGGTGACTCCTTGCATCACCACTCTGGCACTGCAGCATGTGCCACGTTGGGGCAAAGGTGTCACTCAGAGTGACGCTGTGCACATAAACCAGGCACAGGACTGCTTTTACAGCCCCCGGTTTTCTGGTTCCATTTGTTTCAGACGCGGAATTTCTGTAGCAACAGGTGCCTTCAGGCACTTGGAGCAAGGATGACGCAAACAGGAATTTTCGAGTGGGGAAATACAATCGTTGAGCTGTAAAACCCCGTATGAGACCACAGAGGCCAGGTCAGCCTCAGTACAGACACTTGCTTCCAGCCACACTGGCCTTGTGACAAACCCCCAGGCAGGGAGCATCCTGCCCTGCAGACCAGGACCCCGGCCAAGGCCTTTCTCCCCAGCTACAGCTCCAGTGGAGGATGAACCCCTTCCACCAGCCCCTCCAAAACCCAGTTCCTGCCCCTCTCCACCCCTGTGGCCATGGGCTGCCCTTGCTGCAGCCGTGCCAGCCCCCCCGCACCCAGCAAGCCAGGCTCCTCTGCCTGGCCTGCCGGCAGCACCTGCCTGTGCCCTTGGCTATGGGGGGACATGGTGAGCTAGGCCGGTGTGGCCAGCAGAGCCTCAGGGCGCAGCAGCACCATGGGATCCCTGTGAGCACCAAACACACTTCACTCTTGGCCCCGTCACCCTTCACATGCTCAGCTGTGACAGGCTCTCTGTCCCCTTCCCACACTGTTAACCTTGGGGTCCCCCACCCTGTCCTGGACCACCTCCCGCCGGTCCCGGTGCACAGTGAGGTGAAAGGCAGCCCCGGTGCTGACCCTGCTGGAGCACCCATCTGCCGCCACAGGTCTGCAGCCAGTCAGCGTGCCGGCACCCAGCCACCTGCCTGTCCCTGCAGAGGAATGGTGCTCAGTGTGCAACGCCTGGCCTGGCACGTCACTCAGGCTTCCCACGCTCCGCTCCTCCCGAGGCCACACTTGCCTGCAGGGACCCAGCCAGCTGTCACCTGCGGGCAGACACAGCAGGATGCAGGCACCAGGCCAGCACCAAGGCAGCCGCTCCATCCCCGAATGTCCCCGTGCCACACTGCCAGGACAGCCACCACCCCAGGGCTCCATCCTCCTGCTCTGTGCCCCCTAAATTCTTGTCCCAGAAACTCAGCTAATCACTTGTCACACCTGGGCATCACTTCACATCTGCCATGTTGGCTCCCACAGTTTGGTGACGAGACCACCTGCCCTCTGCCCCTTGCCTGCGGGTCTCCCCCAGTGCTCTCAGCTCCTGCAGCCACGCGAAGAAAGTCCCGTCTGCACCCTTTGGGCCACTCAGGATGTACCAGCCTTCTCCTGTCCCCTCCGTCCCCTCTTTCGCAAGCCAGAGAGTTCCAGCTCCTTCCTCTGGGCTCCCTGTGGCCATGAGGGTTATGATGGCTGCATCTCCCTTTCCACTGGGGAGGATGCCGTTGGGTGCCGATGTCCCCACCCTGTCTGCAGCCTGGCTGCTGGGGCTGAGACAGGGCCATGGTAAATGATTTCTGAGGCAATAACACATTGTGGGGCTGTCTCTGCCTCGGGCACACCATGAAACGCAGCAAGAGTTTCAGTACATCAAGGTTACGTGTGCGGTGGCCCCTCCCCAGCCCTGCGCAGATATAAACCCTTGCCGACCCACGCTGGTCATCCAGCATCCGCAGGAACAGCCATGAAGGCCACCGGCATTCTGCTCATGGGCATCCTGGCCCTGTGTGCCCAACCGCAGGCAGCCACTGCAGCTCCTAGGGGCACAGGTGAGTGCTCGGGCATTACGGGGCGGCCACGTTCCCCGGCTCTTGGGACATTGTGGGGCTGGCTCAGGCCAGGGATCCCCCATGGGACAAGCAGGTAAGACCAATCACACCAGCACAGGGCCAGGTGCTTCCCCAGCTCTGGGGCACCCCATGCGCCACCACCGAGCCGTGAGGCTCAAGCTCTGCAGGGCGGAGAGCGGCCACCAAGCTCTGTGCCATGCAGGCAGTGCAGGCACTGGGGGCTGGCGGCAGCAGTGGGACATGGCAGCACGGCTGGTACCATCCTGCCTGCGGGGACACCAGCCCTCGATCACCAGCCAGGTGTTCAGCCGGGCCCCAAAGGGGTCAGATAACACCCCATGCGCCAGCCCGTGCACAGTGTGGAATGCCTAGGCTGCAACTGTCAAGGCCCGAGCTCTCCCTGAGGAAGGGTACCCCTCTCCATCACTGTCCCCTGCTCTCCCAACTCCATGCAGCGGCAGGAGGCTGGCTAGCTGCCCGGGGGCATCATGCCTGGTCCAGCAACTCTACCCTTTTAATCATTGACCACTCTCCCTTGGCAGGCAGAGAGACGTGACTCCAACACCTTCCCTGCTGCCATGAAGGAGCCGCGGTCACCCGCGGGGCTTGGGTGCAGCCGGTGTGACTAGGCTCCAGAGGGGCAGGCACTGCCACCCAGGGATGCTGCAGGGAAGAGCCTTTGGGGTCAGGCTTGGGTCTGGTGATCCCACGTCCTCAGCCAGGATCCTCCCCTGGACATGACTTGGCACGGGGATGGCTGCCCGTGGCTGTGCCGGCAGAGCCCCGCACTTCCCACAGCCGTCCTTGGCCTCTGGTGAGGAAGCAGCTGGCAGAGCCAGGGTGGGAACAGCAGGATCCCCAGTGGCACGCACTGGGGACAGGAGCCAGAGCATTTCTGTCTCCCGGGAAGCGATGCTGACTGCATGGGCTGGAGCCCTGGCCCTGCCACCTGCATGTGCAGCCCCCCCTGGCCACTCTGGCTGGCTGGGAGCAGCTCCGGCTGGATCGGCCGCTCGGCAGCCAGCGGGGCACAGCGGGGCCAAGGTGCAGCCTCGGGCAAACCTGCTGACGCCTACACTGTTCCCCATAGCTCTCACCTTCCTCCCCCATTTCCTCCTCATCTCCGATTCTAGGCTCTCATCTGCTCTCACGCAGCTGCCCTGGTGCAGCCCGGCTGCAGGGACAAGCCGCTGGGTGGGCAGCGTGGGGCTGGCAGCAGCACTGCTGCACCAGGAGAGGCCGCAGGGTCCGGTGGGCTCTGACCCTGTACAACATGGGCAGGGACAGCGCAGGTCCCCCACCTCTGTCCCGGAGGGCAGCCCTCGCACCACCTGGCTGCCTGTCATGTTTGCAGCAACCACGTTATCATCCCGCCCCAGCCACTGCTGCACCATGCCCTGGCCCTGGCATGGGGGCCACCAGGCTGCAACACAGCCGCCTTTATTCAGGGAGTCCCAGCATGGGCCCAGGGCTGGGAACACCAGCCCAGGTCCCCGAATTGCTATCCACAGCGGGGCCCAGCTGCACGGGCAGAGCAGGAGCATCCCGGCCAGCCTGAGCATGGCCAGACACTGGCAGCCTCCCCGGCACCAGCCACCAAGTACCCCAGCCCGGAGGGCGCAGGGACAAGGACTGCCCTGCCACTCCCCCTATGCCCCAGGCCTGTCCCCTGTCCCCATGCATCGGCTCCTGCTGCCGAGGACAGTGAAGCGCGGAGCAGCAGCGGGGCAGGTGACTGGGCCATCCGTTACTGCATAAACACCCACGGCAGGGAGGGGACCACAGGCAAGGCAAACAGTTGCTGATTTACTGCCACTCCACCCCGTGCCACATTGTTGACTGTGGGGTTAAATTACCTGGAGACAGACCCCGGAAGAGCGGACAGCGGATCGTGACTCGGGGCAGGGATCGTGTCCCTGGCCCCGCCACCCCCGGCCCACGCGGGTCTGCAGGGTGCTCCAGCCCGGAGCAGGGGCTGCCCTGGAGCCCCTGCCAGTGACAAGGGCACATCACTGGAGACAGGGCAGGTCTCACCCTCCTCACTGCGCAGGAGAGGCTCAGCTTGGGACTGAGCCCAGGATGGGTCCCAGGGAGCTGGGATGCTTTGGGATTGTCCCCCAGCAGAGGGGTCCGGCCCATGTCCCCTGGCTGGGCAGCACCAGCACCATGCGCAGGGACCTGCATGGTGACAGCAGCTAAACTACAAAGGCATTGAGCCAAAACTGGGAGCTGTGAGCAAAGGGGTCAGGGTGCTTGGCACAGTGCTGGGCTGCTCCTCTCCCATCAGCAGCCCTGAGCAGTTAAAGCCACCCCTGGAAGCACCTGCGGAGGAGACAGGAGCTGGCGGGGTGGCAAACACTGACGAGAGCAGGGCAGCCACGCCGGGCAGTCTGGGCCGCTTGGTCGGCTGGGCCTACCCAACGCACCCTGGCTCAGCGCAGCCGGTGCCGCGAGGTGCCTGGGCCTGCCCGCGGCAGCACATGTGCCATGGGAGGGGTATCCCCCCCTGCCAGGCCCAGGGCTCTGGGGTCGTACGACCCCTGGCACCGCCATGGCACAGAGTACCGGGCACACAGCCAGAGCGTGCTGGTGGCTCGCTCCCTGCCAGCCACTCACCCAACCGGCACTGCTGGCTGATCCAGGCCACATCCCTGGGGCTGTAGGAGGCGGTGAGGATGGCGGGGGCCATGGGATGAGGTCACGGCCAGGCAGGAGGAGCTCTCATGGCTGCCAGGGAGGCACAGGGGAGACCCAGGGCCGGCGCCTGCTGGGAGAGCCTGGAGGGCCCTTCAGTTAAGGAGCGAAAGCTGGAGGAGAACAAGTGGCTGGAGCAGAAGCCAGGCAAGCGGCAGCAGCAGCCAAGCCACAGCCTCTGTCCGCGCCACCAGCTCGTCCTGGACCCTGGGCATCAGCAGCCCAGGCTGGGGGCTCCACTCGAGCTCACAATGGCAGCTGGGGTGGCACAGGGAGAGTCTGAGTGGGGATGGATCGTGCCATGTTGCCATGCACCTGCGTCTGCCGTGCTCACCGCTGGCAGCAGCAGCGGCATCTCCGTGGCCGAGCAGCCCTGCACCCCAGCTGGCTCAGCGCTGGGGCCGACTGCGGTCTGGCATGCGGCGCATGGTGCCGCGGCTCTGGCAGGCGGCTGCTGTTCCTGCCTGGCAAGTTTTCGGCGTGGCCGCCCGGTCTCCTCGAGGCTCCCCCTCCCTGGTCGGCAGCCAGCCGGGCAGATACCTGATACTTGGGTTGTGCAAGCGCGAGGGGGGAGCCTGGCCCTGCCCGGCCCTGGGAGCCACCCGGAAGGCCGAGCCCTCCCGCCCGCCGGCCCCACCTGGAGAGGAGCTAAAAGGCCGGCCGGGGCCCCGCAGCACAGCGCCGGCTCCACACCATGCCCACGGCCCGCAGCGTGCTCGTCCTGGCGGGGCTCCTGGCTCTCTGGGCAGAGCTGCCTCCAGCATCCGCCCAGAATGTCACCAGTGAGTATGAGCGCACGCTGGGCTCGGCACGGCACGCCCCGGGCCAGCAGCCAGCATCGCTCCAGCCCTGGGGCCTGCTGCGCTGGGGGCCGGGGCCAGAGCCAGCCGGCACCCGGCATGGTTGGGCTCGGCAGCATCCCTGGATCCAGCCCTGGGACTGGCGGCAGCATCTCCCGCCTGGAGCTGGCAGCCCTTGCCCTGCCGGGGGGCCGGCAGCCCCAGCGGCCGCCCACGCCCTCCACCTTTGCCTTGCAGCGAAAGCTGGCGTGTGCCCGGACCCGGCGATGGAAGCAGTGAACTGCACGGTGGGGTGCCAGTCCGATGGCGACTGTGAGAGCACCCTCAAGTGCTGCCCAGCGGCCTGCGGCAAGGCCTGCCAGAAGCCCGATGGTAACGCTGCCTCCTGCTCCCAGCCCCGCTGCCATGAGCCGAAAGCCTGTCCCAGCTGGCAGCACCGGTGTTCTGGGGCACGATAGCAGCCGTGGGCCTGGGCACCCATTGCAAATCCGGCTGCAGCGCGGTTATGGTTATTGGGGGCTACACAGGGAGCCTGGCGGAGTTGGGGTGTGCTGCCCAGGGTGACCTACTGGCACGGTGCACCCTCCATCCAGCCTCACCAGGGCCACACTCATCCCTTCTTCCTCCCAGCGACACAGGGGTTGAGCAGACGCCACCAGACGATGCTGGAGCCGGTGCAGAGGGCAGGGGCCTCCCCATCGCTGCCCACTCAGCCTCATGAGTGGCTGCCAGCGCAGGACGTGGGCACTGTCCTGCCTCCTGACCCTGTGCCTGGGAAGGATCTCCCAACAGCATCATCCCCAGCCCTGCAGTGGGTTGGGCCCCACAGCCACCCGGTCAAGTGTGCTCACTGTGCCGGTCCTGCCAGAGAGCAGCCGGGATAGCAGGAGTTGGGATCTCCAGCACAAACCTGTGGATGTGAACCAGAGACTCCAGTACCTCCATTGCCACCTGCAAGGACAATGCTGGCCTGCCTGTGCCACAGTGGAGGACGACACGGTGCAGAGCCCAGAGCCCAGTGCTGGTGGCAGGCAGCGGGACAGCAGGACAGGGCCCCGCACAGCTGGGGCACAGGCTGTCTAGGGGGCACACGCCCCCAACTGAGCCCATGTGCCACAAGCACGCAGCTGGGACAGTCTGTGGTGTCTGTGGGGGAAAGCGGGGTCAATGCTGCTATCAGGACCATGTGCTGCGGCCATGCATCCTGTGCTGGCCACACACTCCTGAGCGGGACGCTAAGCACAGGGACCATGGGGGCTACCATGCCACGTGGTCTCCCCAACATGTCCCCATTGGGTCAGGCTGGTGGAAGCGCCAACAGGCAGAGCCATGGCGGGGAGGAGCCACCGCTGGCACAGGGATCCTTCCTCTGTGACAGCCGGGGCTGGGGCCATGCCTGCAGCTCCAGGAGCTGCAGAGCCGGCCCTGTCCCTTGTGCCAGGGCCGGCAGGTCTCAGGTCTCTTCCCTTTTGCAGAGAAGCCCGGCACCTGCCCGCCCGTCAGCCCAGGGATCCCCATGCTGGGCGTCTGCACGAACCAGTGCAAGACGGACTCCAACTGCTCCGGGACTCAGAAGTGCTGCAGGAATGGCTGCGGCAAGGTCTCCTGCGTGACACCCCTCCCCTGAGGTCAGTCGGGCACCCACCAACCCTGGGGTTCCCACAACACCCAGGGCACAGTACTCATGTGCCCGTCCTGCTTATGGCATCTGCTCCCTTTGCAGGCACCCCCGCCTCCTGCCAGCCTGGCCACAGGGAAGCTGCTGCCTGACACGAGTCCCGCACGCCCAGGCCCCAGCCCTGCACCATCCACTCCAACCCAGAGCCTTCAGCTTCAGCTTCTTCCCCAGGGTCCCCTGCTCAGGGTGCGCCACAGCCCCCTCCACTCTCACCAATAAAGCAGCCTGTCCCTGCTGTGCTGGTGGCCGCTTCTCCATCCTGCCATGCTTCTGGTTGGGCAGCTGCTCTGCCCGGTCCCAGCCATATCCTATCTGCTGCAGCTGCTGCTGGGCATTGGTGCCACTTGGAAGGGCTGCACCTGCCAAACACCAGCACTGACTATATCTGCATCGTGTCCCCGAGGGTCTCCAGGCAGTGCCCCTGCCCGGGGCTGCCCCACAGCCCAGGGTGCCCTGGCACGCTGTCTCCTCCACTTTTGCACAGCTGTGCTCAAAGCGGGCCCATCACAGCATGGCTGCATCTCTGTCCCATGGGAGTGAAGCTGCTCTCTGCTCTGTGGTGGCCAGGGGACAGAGATGCTGCTGGCCTGTGCCATTGCATCAGCATCGCCCAAACCCCCTCCTGCCTGGGGCACTCACAGCTGCAGCAGCACGCCACCCATGGCAGAGCCTGAAAGAACTGTGGGCCATAAAGCTTACACCCCTGCCACCCCATCCCATGGCTGCCCCTGCCCCATCCCTCCCCTCCCTGCTCAGAGCTGGGCCCCACTCCTGCTGCTGCTCCTGCCCCACTCTCCCTGGCACATCCTGCACCCCATGGGGCTCCTGGTGCCCTGGCCTCCTGTGCCCACTCCACTCCCGCTCCCACCCCTGGCGCAGAGCAAGATGTTCCATGTGCCTTCGAGGGGCTGGCATCCCCAGGGCCCCCACCTTTGTCAGGGACAGAGCACAGCTGTCACTGGCGCAGGGTGAGCTCCTCACCCCGCCCAGCATAGCCCGGTGCCCAGTGCCGGTTCCCCCTCTCCCTGTGGTGAGGGTGCGGGCTGGTGCACCCCTATCTCAGCCCCACGGCCCTCTGCAGCAGCTCTGCCCATCCTGTGTGCCGGTAGGACACCGAGGAGCAGGGACAGCACACCGCTCCTCCCTGTCCCACCCCTGCCGCTGGCGGGGTGCAGCAGAGGGGCTCCCGGAGCGCTGCCGTCCCCTGGCCTGGCTGCTCGCCGGTCACCGGTGACCTGGAAAGGCTGCACTGTGGATGATGCATCAGCCACGGGCTGCGAGCCCAGCACTGCCCCGGGACTCTCCCCCGAGCCCGATTGTTGGCGCCGGACGCTCCCACGGTCCCGACACGGTGCTGCCATGGGAAGAGGCAGCTCGGCTCGGCCGATCCCCGCCCCGGCAGGGTTTAAATCCCGGCCGGTGGCCCCGTAGCACGGCTTCCTGAGGACGGCACGATGCCGGGTCAGCGCACCCTCCTCCTGCTGCTCCTGGTGCTGTCCGAGGAGCTGCCGCCCACCCCGGCCCAGCAGCTCCGCGCCGGGGCCCAGGGCGCTGCCCCCACGGTCACCCCGACCCCGCACCGGGCCCCTCGGGGACGCCGGCCCCCCGCCGCCCGGCCTGTCCCCCGGAAAGAGGGCGAGTGCCCGGCGGGGACGAGCCGTCCCCTGCGCCCCCCCACCCTGTACTGCCTCTCCGACCGCAGCTGCCCCGGTGCCGAGAAGTGCTGCCAGATAGGGGAGGTCAGGACCTGCCTCCTCCCCACCACAGGTACCACCGGCTCCCCCGAGAGGTGCCACCGCGGGACAGGGAGATGGGTGATGAGTGGGATGCAGGCGGGGGCTGGTACCCGTGTCGGGCATGGGGTCACACTGAGCATCTCCCTCCGCAGAGGGTCCGGGCTACTGCCCCCGTGCCAGCAGCGCCGCTGGGTCCAGCTGCAGGATGAGCTGCCGCAACGACACCGTGTGCAGCCCTGGGCAGAAGTGCTGCACCCGCGGCTGCTGCACCCGCTGCACGCCTGCCCAGCCAGGTGAGGCACCCGGGTGTCCCTGTGCCAGGCTGGTGGTGCCACGTGTCTGCATCCCCTCCTCGTTCTGTGGGGGAGATGCGGGTGCTGTGGTGCGAGACTGGCTCCACACTGAGTCCCAAACCTGCCTCCCCCTCCAGCCAAACCTGGCTTCTGCCCATGGAAGCGTGCCCGGAGCAGTGCGGCCACCTGCCCCAACCGCTGCGCCGATGACCGGGACTGCCCTGGGAACCGCAAATGCTGCTTCTCTGGCTGTGGGCTGGCCTGTGCCCACCCGGACACAGGTACAGCTGCACCGTCCCTCCATTTCGGGCCGGGGCTTGCCAGACCTGCACCCCCTATCCAAGCGTGTTCACCCCAGCATTGCCCATGGCTGCCCCGCAGCTGCCCTGCAGCCACGCCAGTGGTGGCACTGCTCCTCCTCCCCTGCGATGCCTGGCGTGTGCCCAGCCATGCCAGCAGACAAGCCCCAGCAGCTGTGCCTGGCCAAGTGTGCAGCCATGGCAGCCATCCAGGCCCCGGGAGTGTGTGCCACTGGCTGCAGCATGTGGTGCCACACGGCTCACGGTGCCACGCAACCACCTCTGGCACAGCCCCGGACCCCTGAGCCCCTGGGCACAAGCAGAACCTTGGGGCGCTGTGGGAAGGGATCGTCATGCCCATGCCATCCCATCCTGCACCCCGTCCTCCACTCATCCTGCACCCCACTCAGGCTGGGTGCTGATGGCCAGCGTTGTCCTTCACCACTCCAGCTGCCAACTGGCATCCCATATGCAGCTGTGACTGGTCTCACTGGGTCGTACCGGTATGGGCATGAGGCTGGCGGCTGTGGACAGCACTGGGCTCTGGGAGGGAAGATGGGGGACAGGATGGGGACAGGACGGGGACAGGATGGGGGGCAGCACAGGGGTAGGCTGGAGACGGAGGCTGTGCCAGGAGGAAGAAGTATCCCAGCATGGCCGTGGTCCACGTTGTCACCAGGGGGACATGATGCTACAGCAAAGCCCGGAGTGTGCCCTGTGGTGCTGCGGGGCTCCCTGGGACCCTGCCTGGAGCTGTGTGACACTGACAGCGACTGCCGTGGGCCTGCCAAGTGCTGCACCACCGGCTGCGGCCACATCTGCAAACCACCCATGGAGGGTAAAACCACCTGTGGGTCCGAGACCCCCCCATGTCCCCTCTCTGCTCTGTCCCAGGTGGAGCACCCCTGGCCAGGGCCAGCACCCCCCTGGCTGTGGGCAAGATGGGTCTCCCACCCCGGAGGGACACCCTGTCTGCAGGCATGGGCCCCTCACCCCTCCCTCTACCCACGTGTTCCAGTGCGTCCCGGGCTGTGTCCCCCCATGACTGATGATGACCCAGCGGCCGAGTGCTTCCTCCTGTGCCTGCAGGACAAGGATTGTCCCCCCAACCAGAAGTGCTGCCTGCGGGGCTGCGGCCGGGCGTGTGTCCCCATGCTGCAGGGTAGGACCCCTCTGGCCTCCCACCTCCTGGGTCCCAGCAGCCTGCAGGGAGGCCAGTGGGCACAAGGGTGGGGCACCCCAGGGCCCCTCATCCCTCGGGGGGAGCACTCGTCCTCCTCTGACCGCCTCACCTGTCTCTTCCAGGCATGGCCTAGCTCAGGCCAGGGAGGGCTGCGCCAGGAGCTGCCATTTTGGGGCCGCTCCCCACCCTGCTGCCATCGCACCGCTCTGGGTGAGCAAAGAGATGCTGCTGCCACAGCCCCCTTTGCCCCCCGTGTCTATCCCTGCACTGGACCCTCTGCACCACTGCCAAGAGGGCACCAGCATTGCTCAGAGGGGTCCTGGCTTGTGTCCCGGCACCCACAGCCCCTCCCAGCTGTGCCGTTGAGGGCTGCGTGCCACCTGCACCATCCTACACCAGGTCAAGTCTCCTGGCAGTGCAGGCACAGAGGCAAACCCCATCCCTGTCAGCCCCAGCTGCTCAGCAGCGCTGAAACAGAATAAACCAGCATGTGACTGCCTTCTGCCCTGCATCCCCATCCCTGTGTGTGGCTGCGGGTTCCCAGGATGAGCAGGCAGCCCTGAGCTGTGCACAGGCAGGAGGTGCAGGCAGGCGCTGCCATGGGGCAGGGAGAGGTTCCCATTTCCATGCGAGCACCCTCCAGCCACCATCACCTGCAGTGACTGGCCCACCAGGCTGAGGGGCCACACAATGTCCCCTCAGCAGTCGCGGAAGAGAGTGCAGAAACCAGTTTCCTTGGATTCCTTGCACCAGGGAAAGGCTCATTTGCATCCCAAAGTGTGAAAACCTGGTTGGAAAAGCAGTCACTGGTCTGGGCAGATGAAACACCTGGCCAGGGGAGGGGGTAGGGAGCATCACCCATGTGCCAGGGGCCACGGCAGGAACCACTCAATCCCTGGTCCTGTCACGGTGCCGGGACACTGAGCCAGCCCAGGACATCTCTCCCACTCTGTGGGGCCAGATCCTGAGTGGTCCTATGGACAGAGGCTGTACCAGCTGAGCCAAGCAACAGCTGCAGAGCAACGCCATGGTGGCAGAGCTGGCAGAGCCACTCCAGCTGCTCCCACTGCTGCGCCAGGGACAAGCTGTGGGCTCTGCCCCTGGCCCTTGGTGTGTGGAGATGAGGGACAAATGGGACTGGAAAGAAACCTGGGCAGGGGGTCACAGCCAGCTACAGCAGGGACAGAGCCGTGCACGGCAGGGGACAGCAGCCGCCTGACCCCACCTGCCCTCCCCGACCCCGTGGGTCACCCTGACCCAGAGCGCGGCTCGGCTGGAGATAAGCAGGGTGGCTGGCAGGGCGCCGGCGGGTTCTGGGAACTGCCCCTCCTCCTGCCCCTCCTGCCCGTGGCACAGCCAGCAGCCCAGCTTCAGCTGCCCATCACCCTGGGCACCCCCACCAGAGACTTTAAACCCAGCCCCAGCTCAGCTGCGGACACGCACGTCATCCCCAGCAGCACCATGAGGCCGGAGGTTTTCCTCCTCCTGGGGCTCCTCACTCTCAGGGCAGATCTGGGCGCTGCACCAGAGGAGACAGGCGGTGAGTACCAGCAGGCAAACCCGGCAGAGGGCCCAGGCTGTGGCTGACACATCCTTGGCACAAGTTGCCGGGGCCCCCCCAGCCTAGGGGCAATGCTGGGACGGGGGTGCCCAGCTGCAGTGCTGCTCTGCCCGCCATGAGACAACAGTCCAGTTCCTTTGTTTTAACCAAACAGCTGCTGTTTGTGGTGAAACCTCCCAGCAGCAGCTCTGTTTGCAGCCCAAACAGCATGGCCCTGCCAGGTGCTGGCAAGAGCTGTTTGCAGAAGCTGCTGCTCCCACCGCATCTCCTGGCTCACAGGTGGGAGCCAGGCACAGGTGTCAGCTGGAGTTCCCCCATGCCCGTGCCAAAGGCAGGGCTGTCCCTATTTTCCCAGCATGGCCGATATGAACACAGGGTACCAGGAGGAGGATGAAGAGGAGGAGGCAGTGGCGAAGAGTGTGCCACTTGCAGTGAGGACGTGCGGGGCAGCAGGATGCTCAGAGATGGATCCTGACCTCCAGCTGGTGCTGGCTTGGTGCTGGCCTCTTCCTGGCAGGGCCAGCGACATCCTTGTGGCACTCGCTGCCTTCCGAGGGCACACACAGGCCGCATCGTGCCATGCTGTGCTGTGCAGATCTCAGTGTGGGCGTACGGCAGCTCTGTGGTGTTGCCATCAGCTGGGCACTGCCGTGCCAGCGAGGGAGGGTCAGCGGGAGCCAGAACCTTGGTCCGGAGCCCCCAGAGGCCACGTTCCTGCCAGGACCCTTCCCCCCGCAGCCTATGCTCCCCTCTCCGGTCCCCTGGCACCCAAAGGTGGGACCCACGGGGGATGGAGGGTGAGGAGCTCTGTCCCACGGCGCTGCCCTGAGGCTGCCGTTCTGCTGCAGGGCAGCCGCACAAGCCGGGAAGGTGCCCGCGGGATTTCACACGCTGTTTGCGCCTGGAACCCGCCCTCTGTGCCAACGACTCCAGCTGCCCCGGCTGGCACAAGTGCTGCCTCCGGGAGTGCCGGCTCCGCTGCACTCCCCCAGCAGAAGGTACGGCACCGCGCTGTGGCCACCGGCACACCTCCGCCCCCGTCCCTGGCCCCATCCCCACTGCCATGGAGCAGGTGTCCGTGCGCTGCTGGCAGCCCTGCGGGATGGGGCGGGCAGAGGGGTCCGGCGGGGCGGGCATAGGGGTCCGGCGAGGCAGGCAGGGCCCCCAGCCTGGGCAGATTCCTGTCTCTGCTCCGGGACGCTGCTGGTGCAGCCTCAGCTCGGCCCCGCTCGGCCTTGCAGAGAAACCCGGCACCTGCCCGGCAGCGGCCCCCGAGGGGCTGTTCTACCCCTGCGCCTTCCCCTGCCTGGAGGACAGGGACTGCCTGGGAGCGCAGAAGTGCTGCCCGCTGCGCTGCGGCGCCGCTTGCCTGGAGCCGCTGCAGGGTAAGGGCTCGGCGTGGCCGGCCGGGAGCGCGGCACCGGGACCACGGCTGCCAGCGAACCGGGACGTGGGCGCAGGGCGTACGTGAGCCACGGCGAGGGTCTGGGGACCCCCGGGGGCACACGCCAGCCGGTCGGGGATGCTGAAGCCTCGCGCCTGCCCTGCTCCGCCAGACCGACCCAAACCCGGGGAGTGCCCTGCGGCGCAGCCGGGGCCGGCGGGGACGTGCCGGGAGCGGTGCCGAGGCGACAGCGACTGCCCCGACGCGCAGAAATGCTGCAACAGCAGCTGTGGCCGCCAGTGCCTGCCGGCAGCCCCGACCGGTGAGACGGGACGGGACAGGATGGGCAGGGCCGTGGCTCGGAGACGAGGGGTGATGCCGTGGGCACCCCAGGGCACAGAGCTGTGGCACAACGGGGACCCCTTCGCTCCGGGCTCGCCGAGGTGGGCTCTGCGGGGGCTGGCGGGGCCGGCAGGAGAGCTGCTGCCCGTCCTCAACTTCTCACTGCTGTCCGCAGTGAAACCCGGCACCTGCCCCGTCATCCCCGCACCGGGCACCGACCGGCCGTGCCGGGACCCCTGCGCCCACGACAGCGACTGCCCCGGCAGCGCCAAGTGCTGCCCCCTCGCCTGCGGGCTCGCCTGCTTGCCCCCCCAGCACGGTGAGCCTGGCAGTGCCGGGGGCTGCCGGAGGGGCTGCGGCTTCGGCCGTGAACCGGCATCGCACGGGGGACATGGGGGGACACCCGCGGTCACCCGCGGCAGGCAGAGAGGGGCTGGGGACCGATCGCGCGCGCGAGTCCCGGGCGGGCGCTAGTGTGGGTTGTGGACGGCGAAGCCACCCACCGGAGAGGCCACCGTCCCATTCTCCCCTCCTCCCTGCCGGTACCGCCGGCCGGGCCGTGCTCCGCGGCGCAGAGGACGCCAGCCCTGCCCCGGCCACCCCACAGCCGCTCCCCCAGCGGAGGTGCCATCAGGACCAGGACTGTCCCCCGCCCGAGGTGTGCTGTCACCAGCGGTGCAGCCCGGAGTGCCACACACATGGCCGAGGTGAGGGAGGCGGCAGCCGCCCCGGAGCTTCGGCAGCTCTGCCCGCCCTGGTCCCCACGGCCTAGCCTCCAGCAGTGCCGGGACCGAGGGGACGAGGACCTTGGTGAAGTGAAGGGAAGGGCTGCAGGAACCCGCCTGGGCTGGGGGCTCCGGGAAACTGCACCCCGGCCGCTTCGGGATCCCCGATGCCCTGGTTGGGACCCCTCGGTACGCACAGGGCAGACGCTGCCCCAGCCCCGGCACCTGGGGAAGAGCTGCCGCGGGGACGGGGACTGCCCGTGCCCGGAGAGCTGCTGCCTGCACCGGCGCAGCCCGGAGCGCGGCACGGGGCGGGACCCGGCGGGGCCCGCGCTGCCTCCTCTGTTGCGGTTCCAGCAAGGACCGGGGCAGGAGGGCTCGGAGCGCAGCTGGGTGGGACTCCGGGACTGACGGAGGGGACATATGTGTCCCGGGCCCCGCTGGCATCCCCGGCCCCGCGTGCAGCCACCACCCATCTGCCTCGCAGGGGTCCCCACGGCCGCGCCAGCCTGGCAGGAGGGGACAAATTGCTGGAGCGACGGCGACTGCGGCGATCGGGAGACGTGCTGCGGCGGCCGGTGCGCGGGATTGTGCAGCGCTGAGCACCAAGGTGGGACGCGCAGGGCGGCTGAGTCCGGTGAGCTGTGGGGCCCGGTACGGCTCCGCTCCGCAGCCCCCGTGCCCCTCGGCTGAGGGGTCCGGTGCTAGCCCCGCGGTCCCCGCGGGAGGAGCTGGCGCAGCGCTGCCGGGGCAGAGTCGTGCTGCAGAGCCCAGTGTGCCCGGGGCTGCGGTGCCGAGGGGGCTGCGTGACCTGCGGTGCGGCTCCGCGCAGCCACCCTGGGGACACCGAAGCCACCCCGCGCCGTGCCCTGCAGAGAAGGCCGGCTTCTGCCCGGCCCACGCCGGGCTGTTCCCCAGCTACGACTGCAGAGCCTGGTGTCGGCGCGATGCCGAGTGCCCCGGCGAGCAGAAGTGCTGCCTGCGCGGCTGCGACTACGTCTGCCTGTCCCCGTCCCAAGGTGCGAGCCGCTCGGCGCCGCGCCGGGCAGGGAAGCAGGGGGCATGGGTCCCTCCGCAGCTCCGGGGGCTGTGGGTCTGCGCAGGGAGACCCGCCGTTGCCCCCAGCCCCGCTGCCTCCTGCCCCCCAGAGAAACCGGGCATCTGCCCCCCGGCCGAGGGGACACCGACCGCCGCGGCCCCGTGCGGCCCCGCCTGCGCTGGGGACGGGCAGTGCCTGGGCGCTCAGAAGTGCTGCAGCAGCAGATGCGGCCACGAGTGCCTAGCCCCCGAACGAGGTGAGGAAACAGTCACTGGGACAGCGCTGGCAAACCTCCCGTGGGGCATTGCCCGGGGTGGGGCTGCCGCCGTGAGGGCGCTCAGACCCCCTGGAGTGCAGCCGTCGGGGTGGGTGCCCGCAGCGCGGGGGGTGCCTGTCCCTGCCCCTGCTGCCCCTTCCCGCCCCTTTCAGACAAACCCGGCCAGTGCCCGAAGGTGCGGCCGCGGCGGCCGCCGGAGCCGTGCGCGGAGCAGGATTCCTGCAGCCACGACAGGGACTGTCCCCGGCAGGAGAAGTGCTGCTTCTCCGGCTGCGCCATGCGCTGCGCCCGCCCTGCCAGAGGTGAGCGCGGGCAGCCCCGGCAGCGGCACCGGCGCCCGAGCGGGACCGGGGCCGTGGGGATCCCACGCCCTCACCCGGGTCCTCTCCTGCCGCAGAGCACCCTGGGAAGTGTCCCCCGGCACAGCCCTGCTGGGACCCGCGGCGCAGGCACAGGAGCCGCTGCCTGGACGACAGCGTCTGCCGGCGAGAGGAGAAGTGCTGCGACACCGGCTGCGGCTGGGACTGTGTGGCCGTGCCCAGAGGTAGCGGGAGCAGCCCCCGGAGAGGTCCCGGCCGCCAGCCCCCCAGGACGGATGGGTGACATCGGCCGCCGTGTCCCTGTAGAGAGCGGGGCCGGGGCCAGCAGCTGGTGCGTGCAGGAGTGCGAGGCCGACGCGCAATGTCCCCAGGGACAGAGGTGCACCAGCACCGGCTGCGGCCGCGTCTGCATGGAAATTCCCGGAGGTGAGGGCCAGTCAGGCCCCGCGGAGCCGTGCAGGGCTGCCCCAGGGTGCCCCGCGGTGGGTGCCCCCAGTCAGTGCTCCCCAGACCAGTACTTGCCTTGCAGGCAGAGTGGGAGTGTGCCCCATCCCCAGGGAGGGGGGGACGTGCCTGGACCTGTGCAGCTTTGACGAGGAGTGTCCCTGGGGTCACAAGTGCTGCAGCAATGGCTGTGGCCACGTCTGCACGCCAGCCTCTCTGCAAGGTCAGTCCCTTGCACCGGGGTGTGGATCTCCCTGCCCAGCTGATCCCAGTGGGGACAGGGCCTGGTGTCTCCCTGGCACTGACCCCATTGGGGCATCCTGGCCCTTCCTCCCCAACCCTGCACTATCACCGCACCAAAGCCTTGTGCCGGGGGCTGCCGAGGTGGCTGTGCCCACAGGATCCTGCCTCTCCCTGGCTCCATGGACACATCTGTCCCTGTCCTTCTTCCATGCCTCCCTCTCCTTCCATGCAAGTGATAGGCATGCACAGCATCAGCTCAGAGCCGCCATGCAACTGTCCTCTCCTGCTTGCAGAGCGCGATGCCGCAGTTGTGCCACAGCATGGTGCCAAGCAATGCACAGAGGAGTGTGAGGCTGACTCACAGTGTCCCTGGGGACAGAGGTGCACCCGCACCAGCTGTGGCCACATATGCACAGACACTCCTGGAGGTGAGATGTAGCTCAACCAGCCAGGACCCAGGTATTGCCCTGGGAGCTGTGAGGTGCACCATGCCAGGTACCCCACAGTGGAGTGCTCTTTCTTGCAGGCAGAGAGGGAGTGTGCCCTGTCCCTAGAGGCCGTGGGACGTGCCTGGACCTGTGCAGCCTCGACGAGGAGTGTCCCTGGGACCACAAGTGCTGCAGCAACGGCTGCGGCCACATCTGCACACGGGTGCCTGGTGGTAAGGAGGTCCATGGCCACTGAGCCAGGCCAGCACCAGCACTGCCACTGGGGCACACAGGGTGCCAGCCAGACCTGTGTGAAGCACACGGCCCTCAGCATGCTCCTGGCTAAGCATGGCTGCAGGGCTGGCTCCTGCTACTGCCCCATCACTCTGCTCCTGGCAGAGATGTGCCTTTGGGGTGAGGGGACCCAAAAGGACATGCAGCAGAAGGAAGCTCTCGCCAGAGCTGACTGTGCTTAGCTGCAACCTCGGCCCCCAGTCCCTCACCTCTGCAGCTCTGGGGTTCCCTAAAATCATGTCCTCCTTTTCAGATGCTGCGTGACAGAAGAGCAGCAGCTTGGTGGCAGGCAGACACCTTTGTAAGGGGACTAAGGGTGGTTGCAGGTCCCAACTGGCCTGTCCCCTCCCCACCATCTCCAGCAATAAAGCACATACATGGCTGCCTCCAGCTGCTCCTGTTTCTCAGCAGCACCAGGCTGGCATGACCAGGCCCTGGGACAGCCCCTTGTGCTCCCGGAGCAGCCCCAGCAGCACCTGGGGCTCACTGGGGATCCCATCAGGGCTGGGCCAGGGGACTCAGCCCACGGCAGGGGCTGTGTTATGGGGTCAGCAATGCAGTACAGGCACAGCCCTGGGGCAGGCTGTGGGATGAGTACCTCCCCAGGCATCCACCGAGATGGGGGCTGTTCCTCCTCCATTAGGTCACTTTAGCACACAGCCAGGTCACATCAGCAGCTTGAGGGCAAAGCTGGGGCTGGGAGCCCATCCAGAGGAAGCAGGAGCTGCAGGGTGGTAGCCGGTCTCAGCAAGGGAGAGCGGCCCAGAGGGACGGGCGCTGCCTACTCCTGCCCACACAGGCAGGAAGGACAAGACCCAGACGTGCTCATCCAAGGACCCGTCCTTGTATTGAATGTCACAGCCCCAGGGCAGGGCCGGGCTCCTCTGGCCAGGCACCACGAGTGCATGTCACTGCCCTCAGGCCAGTGAGTGTCCCCGGGCAGGGCACGGTCCCCGGCACAGCCATCCCTGGCAGCAGTGCCTGTCACTGCCAGCCGCATGGGGATGGCTCCCCGTGGGGATGGGGATGTGGCCGCCAGCAGCAGCTTCCCCCAGGCAGGGGCCATGCAGAGGCCGCAACGCTCACCAGGCTGGCACTATCTGGCACCTGGAACTGAGAGACGGCGGGTCAGGACTGGGGATAGGCTGGGCATTACCAGGGCAGGAGCATCCGCCAGCTGTGGCTCCTGGCACCCAGCTAGTTACCGGCGTGGGAGCAGGCCTGGAAGCACTCGCTCTCAGTCTTGAAGTTGTTCCTGTTGCCACCGCAGCCACCGTAGATGAACTCCTCACACTGATGGCTGGTGGTGTTGAAGAAGAAGCGGCGGAAAAGTGCCTTGCAGTTCCCGCAGACAGAGGGCAGGTAGCAGAAATCTGCGCGGCCAAGGGGCATGAGCTGAGCCGGGGGTGGGACAGGGACGCTGCCCGGCTTGGTGCTCCCAGGCTCCCCAGAGAAGTCCACGCAGCTCTGATCCCTCTCACCGTTGAACCGTTCCCACCAGCAACTGTTTCTGTGCCCACCTGCCTCACAGCCCCATGCACCAGCAGCCGGGGTGCTCCCCCACTGCACAGTGTGATGACCCCGGGGTCTGCAGGACCTGGCACAGGGGCACCCCAGGGAACCCCCTTCCTGGTTTACTTGGCTCACTCCTGCGCTCACCACGCTGCCACTCCAGAGCCCCACCGCCTCAGCACGGAGCCCTCACCCATCACCGGGTCCTGGCACGTGTAGCCACACTTGCTGGGGCAGCACTTGCTGGCACCGGGACAGCCGGCGTCGCCGGTGCAGTGGGGACAAGAGGTGTCCGTGCGGCAGGTGCCGCAGTCCTCGGTCAGCAGGTCCTCCACCTCCGCGTTGTGGTAGCAATACCCGGGCTTGGCTGCGAGACACAGCGGCCGGGATGCTGGGGAGGGCCCAGCAGCCCCCCAACGCCCCAGGGCCAGAACCCCACCGCCCACATCCCCGTGCCCGCCCGGCCCCCGGCACCACGCGGGGCAGCGGGGAGCACCGGGTGGCAGCGGCAGCCGCAGCATCCCTGTCCCCGGGACGAGCCCGGGCGCACTCACCCGTCCCCAGCTTCTCTCTTCCAGCTGGGCGGGCGGTCGGGCCAGACCATGCGGCGAGGGGGAGCAGGGCTGCGAGGAGGAGGAGGCCGGCCGGCATCTCCATGGTGCTCTGGGCAGCCAGGTCTGGGCTCGGGTGCGGCGGACCGGGATTTAAGGTGCGTCGGCGGGGCGGAGGGAGCGGGGTTGGCGCCCGAGCCCGGCTAATTCCTGCCGTGCGGTAACGAGCCGCACCCAGGCAGGGCCCGGCCTCCCAGCGGCATCCCGGCCGCAGCCCTGCACCGGGGCAACCGGTAGGACGGGACGGCTGTCCCGGCGGAGCCCGCGGGGAGCCCGGCCGGGCGGCAGCGCCGTGCCTGGGCTCGGGGCATCGCCGACGCCCGCCCGCAGCCCCTTTGGGACGAGCCGGACGAGCAGGGGGAGGTCGGCAGCCATCAGCCAGGGCAGGGTTTGGGCATCGCACTGTTCTCCCTGCGCTGCGGAGCCTCGGGGAACAGCCGTGCCCCTTCCCCGCTTCCTCATGCCCCTCCCTCCCAGTTCACGGCGGGCATCCCGGGCGGAACGGTCCCGCACACGGGGCTGTAGCCCGTGGGTACCAGCTCGCCTGCCAGCCATCGCTGCTGTGGAAGGGAGGTCTCGCAGGACGGTGATGCCACCCACTTCATCACTCTCTCCCGGCTCGGGGCCATCCCCTTCGCCCACTCCCCGCCCGGGGGACTGCCCTGTACCCCCCGGCAGCAGATCGTGGTCCAACGGCCGCACCGTGCCGGCCTGGGGGGCATCCCCTGGGGACAGGACACAGCTCGCAGCCTGCTCGGCCCCCGGCGGGGTCAGCAGCCCGGCAACGCGGGGCTCCCGGCCCTGGGCTGGGCGGCAGGCGGGTCCCCGGCATCCCGCCGGCACCTGTGGGAGGGCGTGGGTTGAAACCTGCCGAAACCACGGAGAAACAGATTAAGCTGTTCGCATTCAGCAGGAATGATTGTCTTCCTAATTACTGCTTTAATTGCTGTCCCAAGGGGGAAGTGGACGGCGGGGAAATTTCCGCGGGGAGAGGCCAGGAAAGTCGGACCCGGGGTGGGGTCAGGAGGGAGGCGCCGCGCCCTGCCAGTGCCCCACCGCAGCTTCTGCCGGTGCCTCCGCTGGAGACCCCGGTACGGAGACCCCGGTACGGAGACCCCGGCACTGTCGCCGGTAGTGTCCCCGGCACGGGGCAAAGCCTGAGCGGGGCGGGAGCCAAGCTGGAGGGAGGTGCCTGTGGCAGTGGAGGGGTACAGGGTCAGGGCGGGCGGTGGGAAGGGGACCCCTCCAAGGGGGCCATGGTGGTCCTGGGGCCGCGTCTCCCACAGCCTTGGGCTGCCCGGGATATTTCGGGTGGCACGGAGACTCCCAGCCCCGGCTACATTTTCCCCCAGTATCTCTCCGCGGTATCTCAGCCCCCCGGGTGATCCGTGTCACGACTGACATCCTCTGCCAGAGCAGCCCCTGCTGTTCCCGCGCTGCCGGTAACGCCGCGGACACGCTGGGCAGACACCGCGACAGAGGCGCAGCCGGTCCCGGGGTGCGGAGGTTCGGGGCACCGGCGGGGGCTGCTGCCAGCCTGATATTGCACGGGACAGAAAACCGCGCACCCGCGGCAGAGAACCCGTGTCGGTGACCCCTGCCCTGTCCTCTTGTCTGTGTCCTCTGCTCTGTTCCCGTGTCCAGCGGCTCCGTGCGGACAGAGCTGCCGGGCAGGGCTCCGCCGCGGCAGAACCAGTGACGGGGCAGCCCGGCCCGGGAGCACCCAGGAATGTGGCACCGCCCAGGGCGGCCACCCAGCGGGACCGGCACAAGGACGGCGCAGGGTGCGCGGCACAAGGACGGAGCAGGGTGCGCGGCAGGAGGGGCGCTGGGGCGGCCGAGGGATAGAACGGGTCCCCCCGGCCGTTGCACAACCCGGCTGGCCCGGCTCGGAGCCTGCTGGGCTGTGGGGACCGATGCTCCCTGGGGATGATCCGAGTCCCTCCCCTGTGGGGAGCAGGGACACCCCTGCACAGTTGAGCCAGTGCTCACCATTCTCCCCTTCTCATGGTTCCGTGTGCTCCCAGGATGGTTTGTCCCTCCTGCGTATCACCTCCGTCCCGTACACGGGGATACACCAACAGGACAAGGTCCCCACACAGCCAGCTGCTGGCACACGCATGGTGCTGCCCAGCTAGCGCGACCTGCGGATGGACACACAGCATGGGCTGTGCTCACACCCCGGCACGCACACGGGGAGTGTGGGCTGCACACGTACATACACGTGTGCAGGCCTGGCTGGCACGTGCACACACACGCACGGCCAGGTGTGGGCAGCCCGCCCGGCCCAGCCATCCTGCCGCTCCCCACACCCGCGTTCCCGGAAGGGAACCAGCCGGGGAAGCCCCGACGGCTCTGGAGTCTCCGGCCTTGCGACACCCACACCGGCAGAGCTGCCCGCAGCCCCATGCGGCACTGGCACAGGGCATCCTGGGGACAGGGAACAGTTTCCAGGACATTCCCCACCACCAGTGCAGCCTGTGGGACACTTGCAGACATACCCACTCAGGACAGTGCTGGGGGCGGCTTCAGGCCTCCTGGGAGAGCCAGGGCCTGAGTGATTGCCATGGGGCTCTGCGCATGGGGAGAGCAGGGGTGGAAGCACAGCCAGACCCTGGGAAGGGCTGTGTCCGTCCAGGCGATGGTGCTGGTGCAGATCCGTGCCCGGAGCACCTGGCAGTGAGTGGCTGCAGGAGCCAGGGTGACTGGTCCTGCCAGCCCCATGGAAGGGAATGGGAGGTGAGAGGCAGCTCTGGCACCAGCCCCAGGTCTGCTGAGGACACAGGACTCAATGCGATGGGTCCACAGCTCTGGCCCGTGGGCAGAGCACTTTTCTCCATGCAGCCTCCAGCTCCCTGTCCCCTGCACCAGGGCCCTGTGTCCCTCAGCCAGCCCTGCACCCCGGTGCCACCCTAAGGTGTGGGGTCGGGTGGGCACCAGCTGGCTGGGAGGTGTGGGGCTGAGGGGCTGGTGGCACCATGGGGCTGTGGACCGTGTCAGGTCACAGGACGTACCTCAGGAGCCAGCAATTGTTCCTGGAGGCAGAACAATGCCCGGAGAGCTGCCAGGGCACCATGGGCTGCTCCACTGAGCCCCAGCAGGGAGCCACCTCCGCTGCCTCGGCAGGGCCAGCCCCACGCCGGGGTCCCCCGGCCCCTCGCTGCCACGTGGCCTGTACCTGTCCCCCACAGCAGGAAGCTGCACCGGCTGCTCTTGGCTTGTGGCACAGCACGGCACAGAGTGACACAGCGTGGCAACAGCCCTTCTGGGGCCACATGAAGCCCAGCGCTGAGCAGCATCACCTTTGTGCCTCCCTGCCAGCTTGTCCAGTGGCAGCAGCCCGCGGCAGGGAGGGGGTGGGAGGGTTCACGCTCAGACGGAGCGTGCAGCGCATTGGGGCATAGACAGGGTCAGCAGGACCAACCTCCAGCCCTGGGAGGATTTAAACCCCGGCTCACGCCTGGGCCGGCAGCCCCCGCACTGCCCGCCCCGTGCCATGCGGCTGCTGGCACTGCTGCTGCTCCTGGGACTCTGCTGCCTCTGGGCACGGCTGGTGTCCGCAGGTGAGTGCGGGATGGACACAGGGGAGGATGGGATGGGTGCAAGGTGGGTGCAGGATGGGTGCGGGATGGACACAGGGAGCCAGTAGGACGGCTGCGGGAGGACCCACATGCGAAGGGACAAGTGCAGCCATGGCCAGGGTGTAGTATCTCACACAGCAGTGTTGTCTCCCTGCATGTCCTTGCACAGGCAGAAGTGACCAGCAATTCCCCAATGGCTCCCCAGGAGGGATGACCAGGATCTTGGGACCCCTCATCCCCAGGGCCCCCACTGGCAAGGTGAGGGCTTGGGACATGGATACTCCTGTCTCTCCCCAGGATTCACTTAGCCTCGCCTGGACCTGGACCGAGGAGCCCACATGTGCAGCCACCCCGCACCACCCTGCAGCGCACAGCTGGACAGCCAGACAGTCAGACAGCTGGACATGGAGGGAACCATCAACTGCTGGATGAGGATCCATCCCCCTGATCCCACCTCCCTCCTCTCGCCCTCAGCTCAGTGCTGAGCACAGGGGTCTTTTTGCTCCCTCATCCCCAGTAAAACCAGTTTGTGATGAACACTGGCTGGCTCCTGCTGCGTCACTCTCCTGGTGACCCCCCCAGCTGCCACGGGACCCCACGGCCCCAGTGGTGTCCCTGTGGCTTTCCCATGGGGGACAGAGTCATGTTGCTGTGCAAAGGCCCCTGCTGAGCCTGTGCCGGGCAGGAGCTGCCTGTGCTGGGCCAGGCACTGATCAGGAACAGCTCGTCACACTGAGTCGATGGCCCAATGTGGGGTTTATTAGGAGAGACAAGGTCCTGTTCCAAATGCTGTTGGTGCCCAGGACTGGCCCTGGCAAAGTGAGGCAGAAGAGGAGGCCGAGGGCAGCCGCCCTATGCCCACCCACCGTGGGCTCTCCTTGTCCCACACGCTCTTCACACACCTGGCAGCATCGCCCACCAAGCGTCATCACCAGCATCAGAACTGCTGTCATCATAATCTCCGTAGTCATCATAGCTGTCATTTTCATAACCATCTTCCGCCTCCCCCTCTTCCTCCTTCTCCTCCTCCTCTTCCGCCTTATCTTCCTCCTCCTCCTCCTCCTCGTCCTCTCCCTCATCCTCCTCTTCCTCCTTCTCTCCCTTCTCCTTCTCGTCTTCCTCCTCCTCCTTCTCGTCCTCCTCCTCCATCTTCTTCTCCTCTTCCTCCCCCACCTTCTCTATCTCCTCCTCCACCTCTTCCTCCACCTCTTTCGCTGGTTCCTCTATCTCCTCATGGTGGATGTGAATATGGTGGATCTCCTCAGGCTTCTCTTCTGGCTCTGGTTTCCCCTCAGTTGTTGGCTTCTCTGTAGTTTCCAGCTTTTCTCCATTCTCTGGCTTTGCTCCAACCTCTGGCTTTTCCCTGGTCCCAGGCCGTGCCCCACATGCTGGCTTTTGCCCTGAACTGGTTTTATTCCCCGTGTTGGGCTTGTTCCCTGCTGCAGGGTCCCCTCCACTCATCGGATTCTTCCCAGACACGTGTGTCGCAGCAGCCACCAGCTCAGCCCCGGGTGGGCGCTGGGCCTCACCTCCCCGTTCCGTACCCGTCTCCCATGTCCCAGCCGGGGCAATCCTGCCGGGTGGCAGAGCGTGCACCACGCCGAGCCCATCCATGGGCACCGGGCCCATCCCCAGCCGACAGCATCTAGGCTGCCCTGGCTGCGGCTGCCGGGCAGGGGCTGCTCCAAGGAGCCCTGGAATGGAGCAGAGAGCAGCAGCGTCAGCCCGGCGGCTCCAGCCCTGTGCTACTGCCCACCCACAGCTCCCACTCACAGCTCCCACCCGCAGCTCCCACCCGCAGCTCCCACCCACAGTTCTGGCTGCATGGGGGAGCCTGGCACAGACGGCACGGTGCCACAGCCCGCCCCGACACCTGCAGCAAGCCCCACATTGCTCACGATTCTGGTTCAGCCTGTCTCAGTCCCATCCGCTGCACCCAGGGTCTTTGGTCAGGCTGATGTTTCCACCAGTCCCTGCCCTGGTCACCAGTTCGACTGACAAACCTCCCGAGCATCCCTGCACCTGCACCCAGGTACCACCACTGTCTCTGTCCTCGGCAGGAGTTTTGCAGAACTCAAAGATTATAAAAGTTAAGCAAGCGCTAAACCTCACAAGGGTTACAAGTCCTCACAGAAAGCTTTCATAAAAACAAGCATGAAAACAGGCATTTAAACATACACCACTGAACGTCCCCATCAACACTGATCTGGGTGAAGATGTCCCTGCCCATGGCAGGGGTTGGACTACATGAGCCTTAAGGGTCCCTTCCAACCCAAACCAGTGTATGATGCTACGAAAACACAGAAAATATTCTTGAAATCTAGAGAGGCCAGGTGTTCCCAGCCCATACTTGCCTGTGGTGGGTGCTGCCTGCAGCTCTGCCCACAGGGCCAGGAGCCCCAGCAGGAAGATGCCTCTTGCCGTCATTCTGCCTGAGCAGTGGCCGGGGCTGAGCCGGGCAGCAATTTAAAGTTCCTGCCCAGCAGCCCAGGTCCAGGAATGGGAGGAAGCGGTTCACAGGTGACCTGTAGGAACCTCCCACATTTTGCTGTAATTCTGTTTTCTAAAGAGCTGCTTCAGCTGCCTCTCTCCACCCACGGCCAAGGCAGCAGCAGGATCCAGAGTCGGCCACACACCGCGGGGAGGACGGTGTGGGGACAGGGAGGACAGCATGGGGACAGGGAGGATGGTGTGGGGATGGGGAGGGGGACAGGGGACCCTGTGTACAGGGATGTGGGTTCCTCCCCGCTGCTCCTGAGGGACCCCCCACTGCCTTGCGGGGGCTGTGCCCAACCCCTCCACCACCAGCAGCACCCAGTGACAAACCATCCTCCCCAGCCCCCACCACTGGTTTCTTTCCTCCATGTCACTGCTGTGTTAAAACCACAAGGGAGAGGACGGTGGGACTCACACACAAAACCCTGAGCAGCTTTAAAGATGAGACAGAGCAACTCACAGCACTGGGCAGCAGCTGCCACTCAGGGGAAGGTGTTTGGGAAATGCGAGTGAGCTTCGCCAGCAGCAGCTCTGCCCAGCCCCAGCCGAAACCAGGCGCAGGGGACGAGCCCCCGTTGGGCAGCAGCACTGCGGGGCACATGCAAATGCCCCGGGTTCCCAAGGCTGCCGTTTCACATAGAAGCCACTGTTGCCACATTTCTGCAGGCCCAATATTCACGATTCTTCTGAATATCTGGCTCTAATGCCAATATTTTTTTTCTGTTCTGTTCATGAGCAGTGTGCTCCTGCTCTTTCAATGGTACTGATGTAAATCAGTTTTGGCATCCAAATGAGTAAGATCAAAGTCTCTACACAAAGTTAACATTGTCCTCCGGCCCCACGGGGTTCTTCTCCTCTCCTGCACAGACCTGGGCACGCACCAGGAGCAGCAGCGCTCCCTGCTATTCTTCATCCATTCCAACCGAGATGCCATCAAGGCATCCTCAGAGCAGCTTTCTGGGAACTCTGGAGCATAAATTGCAGGGTTTAGTGTCCACGCAGGAATGCCCAGTTAATTTACACATGAGCAGTCAATAATGGCACACATGAGCACCAATGAGTTCATGCAGGAGCACACAGTTATGACATGCATGAACAACAAATTAGTTGCCGTAGGAGCAGCCAAACACAGGACACAGACACCTGGGGAACACACAGAGTCCATGGGCAGCACCAGCCTCCAGCCAGGGCAGCACGAGCACCCCATTCCGTCACCTTGGAGTGTTTGGGCACAAAGTGCCTGGTTTGGGCAGCAGAGCCTGTGCGGGAAGAGGCCACGGGCTGCCCCAAGCCGCAGCCGCTGGGAGCATCTGTTATCTCTAATCAGCGAGTAGAAGTTTGTGTTAACTGGCAATAGATTAAATTAATTAAAAATTCCCTTGAGTCCAGTCTGTTTTGCCCACGGCCAAGGCTGCCCAGGCTAAGGACAAGGCTGAGCAGCCCCTCACCCGCCCAAGCGCCCACGGCCCCCACAGAACTGCGGGCACCGGAGCCGCTTCCCTTGGCAGCCGCAGGGCCAGAGCAAGGGGCTGCTCCGGTGGGACAGGGCGATGGTGAGAGGGGCTCCCTGGAGGGAGAAGTCTTGGGACTTCAAGGACAAGAGCTTGCTCAAGATGAGGAGAGCACAGGAATCTGCCTTCAATCCTCCATCCAAACTGCCAACCTTTGCTGGAGACTCACATTAAGGTTAAATGAAAAATTAAATGTAATGCCACATTAACTTCCCTTTTCTCTGCATCTCATTTCAGGGTAAAGACTTATTTAATATGTTTGAAATAACAGATTAAGTAGTAACTTCAATTACGTGAGCGTCAACCCATTTAAATTAAGTTATTCTCAGGTCACACAGGAGTGCTGGCCAGAACCTGATTTTGCAAATTTTTCCTTCCCTACTTTATTATTTCTTCTTGAATTGCACACAATGGAAACCTGTGTGGGAAGAGGGCTCATTGCAAGAAATATGCTTTAAGTACAGGTTTAGACTTCTCCTCGTGCCCGTGACTCAATTCAGATGCAATTTCTACATGAACCGCCCATGTCTGTCGAAGATCCGGTGCTTCACACCTTGCAGCTCCGCGGCCCAGCCCGACAGCTCGGTGCTTATCGCACGTTACCGTCGCTGTTAATCACCATCGAGCAGGACGCCCCATGGACCAGTCCTGTGCTTGCAGCACCGACTCCCTTCCACGCACCAGCAAAACAACCGGAACAACTTGCGGGACCGCAGGCTCCTTCCAAGCAGGATGGCCGTGGCGGGGAGCTCTGCCTCTGCCCCTGCACTCACCCACGGCTCCTCCTTTGGGAATAATGCCGTCATTTTGGCACGTTTCTGTCCTAGCTGACTATAGTTTTGGTTAACTTGTACAGAACTAATAAAGGAGAATGTCTGACAAGCGCATTTCTCTACTGAAATAGACTCCTGGGAGAGAGGAATCCTGCAGGTCCTGCCCCAGCCCCAAGACCAGGGCTGTACCCGCAGGCATGGCAGACACAGAACATCCTGCAGCTGACACTGCCCAACGGGAAAGGTGCTCTCGGCACTCAAACCGCTCGGCTTCTCCCTCCCTGCCCCTCACTCACTGAGCAGGCTCCTCTGCCATGTCCTGCCTGCTCTCTTTTTGTGGAGGCTGGTGTGATTTTGTGTTTGATGCTAAGAAGTGACGTTACACAGTTAAAGTTTGCTGACCCCCTGTGCTGCCCGTCCCATGCTGCAGCCCTGTGGTGACATGGGCAGAGCCAACACCATCATGGGGACCCAGCAGGACCACAAAGCTTCGGCTGCAGGAGCCTGGCTGCTGAGCCAGGACCAGGACCACGTTCCAGAGGCTCCCGCTGCTGCTGAGGGACACTAAGGGACAGATGGGACTTGTCCAACGTCCCTGTGGGAATCCAAGAAACACTCGGGTAAGCTCAGCTAAGGAGCAGCCACTGTGTCTGGCAGACATTTGCAGGCTGGCATGTTCTGTCATGTGCACCTACTGCACAGAGACACCAAAACATTACCAGTATAAACCGGGGGCTGGAGGGGATCCCGACAAGATGTTGTTCTGACGTGCTCTTAAAAAGACAACCCTACCCCTGCAAAGACACAGACTCCTTTATCGAGAATTTGTTCCAGGATTTAAATGTTACTGTAATTTGAAAGTTTTTCCAAATATCTAATCCAAGTCTCACTTGATTCAACCCAACACAAGGTCTTCTTGTCCTCTCGCGGTGGGCGCAAAGTGACCAGCCACTGTCCTCTGCAGCACACAGAGACCTGAGCTCTCTCCCTGAGCTCTTGCAGGCTAAACAGAACCATGTTTCACCTTTCCCGTGAGTTTCTACATCCATTGTTATTCCTCCTCTCCTCTGGACAACATCCAATTTTTGTTGCTAACAATCTGGAGCAATTATAATAAGCCCATTAAAAACCCGGTGATCATGGTAATGAAGTTCTGGCAACACTGCTGATGACTCGACAGGCCCCACATCCACAGGTCGGGTTTGTGTGACAGCCCGACCTCACCCTGGGCAACACGGCCGGGCCAGCGCGGCAGGAAGGGACGTGGGGCAGGAGCCGCTCCAGCGTGAGCCTGAGTCAGCGGCCCGGCCTCCCGGGTGCCCGGAGTGGAACAGCCACGGTGGGGGAGTCGCGCTGGTCACACCGCGGGGACACAGCCCCGGGCTGCAGTGACAAACGGTGACAGACACCACGGGACTGTCCCCGGAGGCCCCTCCACCGTGTCCGGGGTGTCCGTGAACCAGCGGAGGAGCAGGAGGCGCAAGGGAACGCGCTGCCGTCCCGGCGCGGGCAGGTGGGGAACAGCGGGGTTTGAGTATTTCGTCAGGTAAACAACGAGGTTCCAGAAGGATGAGAGTCGTGCTGGGCAAAATCAATTGCGGACGTACAAAACAACACGAGAGGAACCACGGCCCGCGGAGGGACAAACGCTCCTGTTTCGCAGCCCAGCCGGCAGCACCGAGGCCGCTCCCCCGCGGCCCCGTCCCCAAACCCCGCGGTGCGTCCCCCCGCCCCGGGCTCCCGCTCCCGCCGCCGTTGCCATGGTAGCCCATCACTTCCGGCACGCGGCAAGGGTGGCGCGGGCCGATGACGCGCGCGGGGCCCGGCGCTTCCGGTGGCGCGGGCCGGGAGCGGGGCCGGGGCCGCGGCCATGGGCGCCGCCCGCGACGCGGAGCAGCAGCCGGGGCCGCCGGGCGAGGAGGGCCCGGGCGGCGCCGAGGAGCAGCTGGTCAGCACGGTGAGGCGGGGGCCGGGCCGGGCCGGGCGGGCGGGCGGGCGGCGGGCCGGCCGCGGCTGACGCGTGTGTCCCGCAGAGCCCCTGGAACATCATGATCAAGCACCGGCTGGTGCAGCGGCGCGGCCGGCGCTCCCAGATGAGCACCAGGTACGGGCGGGCTGCGGCCGGGGGGAGCGCAAACAGCGGGCTGGGGCCGGGCTGGCTCAGAGCAGAGCGAGCAGGGGGTCCCGCGCCCCGCCCCGACTCTGCCCCTTCAGCTTCACAGACCCGGCCGTGTCCATGGACCTGCTCCGAGCTGTCCTGCAGCCTAGCATCAACGAGGAGATCCAGGGCATCTTCAACAAGTACATGAAGGTGAGAGCTGCAGGGACAGTCCCCTCTTGCTGTGGCTTCCCAGACGGAGCTCTGCTCTGGGTGCCACGCGAGGCCATCGTGCCTGTCCCCTGCCTGCTGGCATGTGGCTGCAGCGGGGAAGCTGCACCCGCACCTGCCCCAGCACTGCCTGGCTGCTCAGGCTCTAACCCCTTCTGCCACGGTCTCTCCAGTTCTTCCAGAAGGCAGCAATCAATGTGCGTGATAACGTCGGGGAGGAGGTGGACCCGGAGCAGCTCATCCAGGAGACGTGTCGGAGCTGCCTGGAGCAGGTGAGGGGCTGTCCCCTGTGCCCCCATCACTGCTAGCGAGGGGCTCTTACGGGGCTTTCAGCAGACATGCAGCAGTGGAGGTTGCTGGCAGGTCCCTCTCTGAGCCCACAATTGGGAGACCCTTCTCTCTCTTCCTGCAGGCCAAACTGCTGTTTTCCGATAGCAAAAAGGTTGTTCCCAGGTTGCCTCATGAGCAGGCAGTACCAAAGGTAAAAGTTGTTACTGTTCCCAGGGGTATGAGTGACCTGTAGGAGCCGGGAGGAGGGGCTTGGAATTGCTTTATTCTCTGCCCCTTTGTCAGCGCACTGGCGAGGAGGCAGAGCTGGGGTGTGGGGCTGAGGGGAGCGGTTCAAACAGGACAAGGACAATCCTGGGCGCAGCCACCGCTCGTTGCAATTTGGTGCCCCTCACTGTGACAGGCTGGTGTCAATGTTCCCCTGTGCCCTTGTGCTCTCTGCCTCGGGCGCAGCGAAGGCACGAGTGGCCAACTGGTGTGCGGGGCCCACACAGCCCTGTTCATCCTCATCCTGCTGCCATTCCTCCTGCAGCGTGGCCGGCAGATGGATGAGGAGCTGAGCCGTCGAGGGAGCCCTGTTCCCAGAAAGGTAGGAGGCTTTTCCGCACAGGGATTTTATGTTCCAGGAAGCCTGCACCTCCTTCCTGGCCATTCCCACAGTATCAGGGCGTGCAAGTGCAGGGGCAGCTTTTGGGGTGGCTCTTGTGCCAGCTGGCACTTCTGCTCATGACAAAATGAGCAGCTTCCCTGGGAGGGGGAGGATGACGAGCGGATTCTCCAGCCTACACAGCCGATTCACTGAAGGATTTCTCTGCGCAGAGAAAGGGGCGGCCTCCAGGACAGAGCCTGTCGAACGATCGTGGCATCTCAGGCATGGCTGCGTGAGTATGAGTGCTGAGCCAGAGCTCTTGTTTGGGGTGGGCGGGGGGGAAATGAAGCTGCTCAAATGGGACCTGTTCTTACCGCATTTTCCTTCCCCTCAGGTGGAAGCTCAAAGTCTCAGAGCCCGTGAGAAGAGATGGACCAAAGGTATTGACTGACCGACACGTTTGGGCTCCCCCTCTCCTCCCCCACGGCTGCGGCAGCAGGGACGGTGCAGAGCCGGGTGCTGCCCTGATGGCCCCACAGTGCAGGAGAGAAGCAAGGAGAGGAGCCAAGTGCCCGGAGGCCTTTGCTTGTCTCCCGGGTGCTGCAGCCTGTAACTTTGCAGTGCCCCTCTTAGGAGGCCTGCGGAGAGCAGCAGTAGCCAGGAGGATCCCACAATGTTTCCCATGAGGGAAACTGCTCAGAGCAGCCCAGAGGGATGTAACCTCCCTCCTGCACACATCCCCAGCTCTGTGACCAGCTCCCTCCGTCCCGGGGCGGTTCCGAGGTTCCCATCAGAGCACTGAGGCTCGTGGAGCATGCGCCAGCACCAGCTTCATTTCTAATGTTGCCCCTTTTCCAATTGCTCTGTAGTGGGATCCATCCCGACTGACTGAAACCACAACCTTTGTGCTTGGATCTCGAGCCAACAAGTAAGGAACGGCCCTGTCGATGGAGGGTGGTGGCTCCAAGGCAGGAGCCCATACGGCTCCTCCCGTGTCACTTCACTTCTCTGCCTCACAGCAGTAGGAAGGGCTTGGGGAGGAGAGGAGGTGTCCCGGTACTGCCACAACCACCCCTCGCCTGGGTCTGACCCCAATGTTCCTCTTGCAGAGCTCTCGGGATGGGAGGAACAAGAGGGCGACTCTACATCAAGCATCCCCACCTCTTTAAGGTCAGCTGCCACCCAGGACGCATCCTCCTTTGGGGTTTGCCCGGGAATGGTTCCTGGTGGGATTCGGGAGCGTGTGCTTTGGCTCACTCATCTTCTTCCCACCCCACGCCCTTGGTTTGTTGTTTGGAGCACATGCACACACAGTCTGGCTTGCAGGCTGGAGCAGAAGTAGCGGCTTAGCGCAGCCACCGAGGCAGTGGGTGCGCGGGGAGCCAGGGCTTGAGGCTGCAGCAGGAGCAGGCAGGGCTGAGCCCCCGAGCGGGGCCCCTGGGCTGGGGTAGCACGGGGCGCAACGTCCCGCAGGAGGGGGGTCAGAGCGGGAGGCGTTACCTGTGTTCAGCCAGGTCCTCGCTGCTTTATTGCAGTACGCAGCTGACCCGCAGGATAAGCAGTGGCTGACAGAGCAGCACCACATGAGGGCCATTGGGGGCAAGATGGTGAGTACGGCCGGGCTGGGCTGCTGCAGCCGGCGGGGCCGCGCAGGGACCCCCAGAGCCAGCACGGGCGGAGGAGCAGCGGGCAGGAGGCCAGGCAGGGTGCTCAGGCAGGGAGCCGTGGGGACCACAGAGGTCCCTCGGCTGCCCCCAGGTTCGGGTGAGCGGTGCAGCTGGGACGGGGGGATGCGGGTTGCGGCACTACCCTCGCCCCTCGCGGTGCCTGGGGGTGCGCAGCTGTCCTGAGCTGTGTCCCTTTGTGCCACAGGCCTACCTGCTCGTGGAAGAGGACATCCGGGACTTGGCAGCCAGCGACGATTACAGGTGAGACCCTAGGCAGAGTTGCCGCAGTGCTGCTGAGCTGGGGGTGCTGCCCTAGAGCCCCCATGCTGGAGGGATCCTGCTCTGTACTGGGTGGGGGGCTCAGTGCTGGGTATTGGGGGCTCGGTGCTGGTTGGGAGTTGGTGTCCGGGGTTTGGGGGTTGGAGCTGGTTGGGGGTTGGTGCTGGGGTCCCCCCTGTCTAACCCCCCCTCTCCCCAGGGACTCTGTTGACCTGCGGCTGGAGGAGCTGAAGCCCTTTGTCCCACCTGCATGGATGACAGAGAAGATGCAGAAGCACATGGAGACGCTTCGCCGCGGGGGGGATGTGCCGGTCCCCGAGGGTCCCCCCGAGCCCTGAGGCCCCCCCGGCCCCCAATAAAGCCGCTTCGCACTCGCCTCCGCTGCGTCGTAGAGAATAGGGGGGCTCTGGCCCTTTAAGGGCCCGCGGGACCAATCGCGACGTTTCCGCGGCGGCGCCCGGCGGCCAATCGGCGGCTGCCGGCAGTTACCGCGGCAGCCGCATCCTCGCCGAGCGGTGATTGGCTGACTCGAATGGGGCTGCGCGCTGATTGGCGGAGGGGCCGCACGTTGGAAACATTCAAACGCAGCGCGGGAGCTGGCGGGACCGGACGGGAGCGCCCCGAGACGGTACCGCCGCACCGGGAGATCCCCGAGCCCCGCGGAGAGCCCCCTGATTCCGCACCGCCCCACCGGGAGCACCCTGCACCGACCGGAGAGCCTCCGGCAGCGCCAGCATCGGAGCAGCCGCAGCGGGGTCCGGGTTCTGCGCCGAGCGCCGCCGCGGGCGGGAGGGAGTGGAGGCCGGTGCGGCGCAGCCCAGGAGCGGCAGCCGCGTCCCGCGCCCCTGAGCCGCCGGGCAGCGGCGGCCGGAGCGGAGCCCGGTGCCCCGGAGCCGCCATGGCCTCACAGAACGCCGACCCCGCCGCCGTGCCCAACGCGGCCGCCCGCAAAGCGGCTGAGGCGGGAGCCACGGCGGCCCGCGGCGCGGTCGGGAAGAGGTGAGCCGGGGGCGGGAGGGCCGGGGCTGCTCCGCCGGGCCGGGCCGGTAACGTGTCCTTCCCCCGCAGGCTGCAGCAGGAGCTGATGGCGCTCATGGTGAGTGGGGGGCCGGGCCGGGGTCCCAGGACCGAGCCGGGGGGTCCCGGGCCGCCCTGACGCGCTATCCCCGCAGATGTCCGGTGACAAAGGCATCTCTGCCTTCCCCGAGTCCGACAATCTCTTCAAGTGGATCGGGACCATCGATGGTGCCGCTGGCACGGTGAGCAAGGGGTCCCGGGTGTCCCTTGCTCTCCCTGTACTGAGGATGATCTCGGTCCTCCCTGGGGCTGCCCGTCCCCCTGGCGGTGCCCCCCTGACCCCTGTCCCCAGGCCTACGAGGAGCTGCGGTACAAGCTGTCTCTGGAGTTCCCCAGTGGGTACCCCTACACCGCGCCCACCGTGCGGTTCCTGACGCCCTGCTACCACCCCAACGTCGACACCCAGGGCAACATCTGCCTCGACATCCTCAAAGACAAGTGGTCAGCCCTCTACGACGTGCGCACTATCCTGCTCTCCATCCAGAGCCTGCTGGCAGGTGGGTCCCCGCAGCCACGCTGCGGTAGGTGCTGGGGGGGCTTGAGGGTCTAGGCCACCTCCCCACTGACCCAGCCCCTGTCTCCAGAGCCAAACATCGAGAGCCCCCTCAATACACATGCTGCCGAGCTCTGGAAGAACCAAACTGGTGAGTGCCTGGGGAGCAAGGGCCCCCCCTCCCTCCCTCTGGGGGGACTGCGGTGCAGCCCCCCACTCCACTGCACCCCGCCTCATGGCTGCCCCAGGACCCTAAGCCTCATGCCCACCATTTCTCCTCAGCCTACAAGAAGTACGTGCGGGAGACATACACCAAGCAGGCCAAGAGCCAGGAAACCTGACCCCCTGTGCCCCCTCTGCCCCTCGCAGCCAGGTCTCTGCCCATCCGCTGTCCAGCCGCTCCCCTGGACTTCTGTATCATAGGCTAGTTTAAGTTAATTTTGCAGTCCGAGCCACGGTTAATGTATAAATAAATGCATGCTTATAACTTGTGGGGGTTTTGTTGCAGCCTGGAGGCACCTTCGCTTGGTCAGCCCAGCCCTGGGGTCCCACGGGACCCTCCGCAAGAGTGGACAGGGAGGGAGGGATGGACACCGACCCCGTGGGGAAACAGAGACTTTATTTAACACTTCGGGTGTCTGGAGCCGGTCTTGGCCCCTCCACAGGGTGGAGGCAGCCCCCAGGCAGGAAGACAGGGACTGTGTGGGTACACAGGACCCTGGACCCTGCTCTGAGTGTGAGAGTGGGGTGCCAGCCTCGCCAGCCTCTCCTGCCCCCCTGCTCAGAGCACCCTGCAGCAGTGCTCAAGGTGAGCCTCCCCCTGAGCCGCGTTGGGGGCTGTGGTGCCACCCATCCCCACCAGCTGTGTGGGCTCCACGGTCCACAGGGGGATGTTTGCTCTGCTCTCCATCTCTGCCAGCGTCGCCCTCGCCTGCTTGATCTCCTCCTCCAGGCCCAGGGTGGCCGGGGGCTGTGTGGGACCCCCCCCTCGCTGGCTGCCCCTGCGGCTGGACAGCCCCCGGCCCCCCAGCCCAGTGCGTAGCGGGGCCACGCCACCCCTCTGCGCAGAGAAGAGCTGGCAGAGTCGCTGAGCACAGCACAGGTCCTGCAGGAACAGCTCCAGGGCGCAGAGGAACAGCACCCACAGCCGCTCGAGCTCCCGCTGCTCCTCAGGGCTCACCACCGCCTGCCGCAGCCCCCCCAGCAGCGCCTGCTGCAGCCCTGCGGGACGGGGACGCTGAGCCGGGGCAGCCCCAGACCCTCTGCCAGCTCCATGGTGGGGACAGAAGCCCCATCCTTACCAGCACTGAGCTCCCGAACCTCTGCGCTGCTCCGGCGCCGCTCCTCCCGCAGCTGCGGGCTGTCGGTGCTGCCCCCGAGCTGCAGCACCAGCTGCCGGTGCCCGGCCGTGGCCTTGCAGAGCGCAGCCTGGGTGGCCGCACATGTCCCTGTTGTCCCCTGTGCATGGCACGTGTCCCTTCTCCCCGGTGCCATTGTGCCCCGTGAGGAAGGGACAGGGTCAGGCCCCTCTGTGGCAGCCCCCAGCTCCTTGGGATGCAATGGGGTCCAAGCTGTGCCCTGTGTCCCACCAGCTGCCTGCTGTCGGTCTCACTGTCCCCACATGTGCCAGTCGCTCCCTGGCCCAAGGAGCATGTCTCCTGCCCCCCTGCTGCTCTCCTCCCTGGCTGCAGAGGATGCACATAGCCGCTGCAGGTCCCCAGGGGGTGGTGACGCACGGGGCTGGCACAGGCTGGCCAGACACAGAGGCTCCAGCATCGCCCTGACCCTACAGCGAGGGGCTGCTGCTGCTCTCCTCACTTATAGCCAGGTCCCCTGTGCCCTCAGGGTGGAACACAGGGGTCCTGGAGCGGGGCAGGCAGTGGTAGTTCCCGGACACCCGGTGGCTCCACGGCCCCCAGAGATTTGCTGCCCGCAGGGACTTCTCAGGCTGGGGCCACTCTCCCTCGCCTCCTGCCGTGTGAACCGGCCGCTCCGCACAGAAAGTCTGAGCTCAGTGCTGGCGCCCGCCCAGCAGCCCGTGGGAACCGCAGCCCCACGGGGTGACCGTGACCAGCACGAGGAATCCACCAAGACACATCACCTCCCTGGGGACCAGCACAGGGCCACAGTGCCACAGCCTCCTCCCCACGCAAACCTCTGAACTTCCACACCAGCAGCTCAAGTTTTTTCCCTTTTATTGAGGCTCAGACCAATACCGCGCGTGACAGGCTGGAGGAAAAGCTCAGCCGCCGGCGGGGCGAGACCGGGGACCCGGCACAGCGCAGGGTCCCAGCCACTGCGGGTGGCGGTGGTCCGAGCGCTGCGGAGCTGCTGCTCCCCGTTGGCCACAGGGCTGGGCACAGCAGCTGGCCTGAGGAATGTCTGGTCCCTTACTGCACACCCTCCATCATTTTCAGGAACTCTGTGGCAAAGTGGCACCTCAGCCCATGGCCCTGCCCGGGTCAGCAGCGCAGGCACTCGGCTGGGGCTGTCACTCACCATCAAAGTCGATGCGACCATCGTTGTTCTTGTCCGAGTCCTTCATCATGTCCTCTATGTCCTCATCGGTGACATGCTCCCCAGTGGCCCTCAGGATCTCACCCAGCTCCTCGATGTCGATGAACCCGTCCGCATTCCTGCGGGAGGGTGAAGGCGGGATGTGGCCCTGCTCTCCCCTGCAGCAGGACAGGCTGGCATCACCCCTCACTTACCGGTCGAAGATACGGAAGCAGTTGGCCAACTCCTCCTCAGACTTGCCCTTGGCGTCCTCTTTCATCTGGCGCACCATCATCACCAGGAACTCCTCGAAGTCGATCGTGCCACTGCCTGCGGGGAGCAGCGCAGGTCAGGGTCCCACCTGGCACCCAGCACCCAGCACCCACCACCCACCGGCGGTGCTCACCGTCCTCATCCACCTCCTCTATGATGGCGTCCAGCTCCTCCTTGGTGGGATTCTGCCCAAGCATCCTCATCACCGTCCCCAGCTCCTTGGTGCTGATGTCTCCACCGCCATCCGCATCAAACATATCGAAGGCGGCCTTGAACTCTGCAGGGAACCGGGGTCAGGGCGGTGCGGGACGGGGCCGCGGCAGTGGGACAGAGCTTGGCCCGGCGCTTGGCCAGCTCCGGTCCCTCTCCCCGCTGCCCCCGCGCTCACCCGCGATCATCTCCTCGCTGAGGAAGGCGCGGGCTTCGGCCTGCTGGTCTGTCTGCAAGGCAAGTGGGGGGTCACTACTGCTGCCCGTGGGGCTCAGCTGCCCTCATGGGTGTGGGGTGAGCCCCTGCCCAGCCAGAGGATGGGGCTGCGCCCAGGTGAGCCACAGCCCCGGCAACCCTCGCAGCTCCGGAGCTGCCTCGGGTGGGGGTTGCGGGGACCCCCTGCCTGGACCCCCTGCCAGCCAGGGGGGCTACAGGGTGCAGCGGCCACATTCCCCGGGTGCAGCCTTGGCATCCCAGGCATGCAGAGCTATTTTTGGGATCTCCTCGGCTCCCCTTATAGGGAGCAGTGGGGCTGCAGCCATGGGCACCTGTCAGCCCCGATCGAGTTTCTCCTGGAGGCGCGGAGCGGCCACAGAGCCGGCCGTGACACCGTGTCGCATGACCCAGCACTCAGCTTTCAGCTGTCCCTGCCACCACCACCGCCACGCAGCCCCGCGCTCCGACCAGGGCTGAGACAGCATCCCCAGCACCCACAGTCCCAGACACCGGCACGGTCCCTTCCTGGGGCATGTCCCGCAGGGACCCTGAGCTGCCCCGACACCTCCCTGCCCTCATCTGCTGCTGTCAGCCCAGCCCTGGGGACTGTCTGCCCACTCCTGTGGAGACGCTTCAGCAGCCCAGATCGCCCAGGCACCTCCAGCCCTGCCAGGTCTCCCCAGCACACAGCACATGGTGCACGGCACATGGCATGCAGCACACGGCGCACAACTCACAGCAGTATGAGGGATCTTACCATTGAAGCCATGTCTGCTGCTTCCCTCCCCTCGGGAGTCACCACCTTCTGCAGCAGAAGCCCCCAGAAGCTCCCCGGTGGCCCTGGCACCCCAATTTGTAGTGTTCCTGACGCACGGCGTGCCCCCAGCTGCTGGCCCCCAGCCCCAGCAGCCTATCAGCTCCCCGGTGGCAACCCGGCCCCGCTCATTGGCAACAGGCACGTTTTACCTAATTTAGCCAAAGCGTTATTGGCCAAGAGCTGGGGATTAACTGTGGGTCTGAAGTCAGGATAGAAATTCAAGCCCTCCAGGGAGGGACACTGGAGCCTTGGCAGGAGGGCGGCTCAGCCCACCCTGCAGCACCCTCCCGCCCAGGGCAGCTCAGCAAGGAGGGGGTTCAAAATAGCCCCAGCGCCGTCAGCATCACCCAAACAAGGGGCCAGGGCGTCCCCTGGCACCAACCTGTCTGCCCCAGCACCACGGGCACTGACCATCACCTGCTCCCCTGTAGAACCGCAGCCCTGCCCGGGGAAGGCTCCCAGCATGGGACATTCTCCTCCAGCGCAATATCCCCTCCCTCATCCCCACAACACCCCAGGGGCTCCAGCCTCCCGCTCCCCACCTCCCTACACTCCCATTTTCGGCTCAGCTGGACCAGGGCAGAGCTGGGCTGTCACACCCCACCCCAGACAGGGAAGGGGTCCCTGGTGGGTCTGGGGCAGAAAGCCCAAAGCACAGAGCATCCTCCTGCAGGATGGGGTCCCCGGCACGTGTAAACTGGGCTCCCAGGTCCGGAAAAGGCCCCATCCTCTTTCCGTGCTGCCGGGAGAGTGGGAAACCTGCCCAGACATCTCCTGGAAGGCTCTGCCCTCGCACACTGCAGCCTGTGCCAGCCACCTTTGCCAGGGCCTGGCCAGGGCTAGTGGCTCTGGGGACATACTGGCCAAGTGGCCCCTGCCCTGCAGTGCTCCGAGGGGGTTGCACGGGGCTCAGGGCCGCAGAAGGGTCAGGCTGACAGCACCCTGTCCCACAAGGTCCCAGTGCTGGGGACATCCAGGAGGTTCGCTGGCTCCTGGTTTTGCTGGGACCCCCATTCCCAGGATGGGAGCGTGAAGAAGGGCGCAGCAGGCAAGTGGGGACAGAGCGATGGTGGCAGCTGGGCTGGTTCCTCGATATTAATAGACATTCCCAAGAAAGCGGCGAGGAGGCAGCGGGCGTGGGGCTAAATTAGGCCGCGCGGGCGCTGGGGCACGTGGCGAGGCCAGTGGGGGGTGAGGGCAGCGGGTGCCAGGGCAGCCCAGGGGACATCCAGGGGCTGCAGCACAGGGGGACCGGGACCCCCCGTGCAGGGTACCAGGGTGCTGGAGGACCGGGGTGTTGGAGTGCCGGGATATGGGGTATTGGGGTAACAGGACCCTGCAGTGCCAGGCAATGGGGCGGGGGGCTCCTGTGGCCGCAGGCGGGGGGACCCAGGGCCCCGCCAGGACAGCGCGGTCAGGAGAAAACGGGAGCGGGGACCGGGTGGGATCGGGCAGGGGCTGACAGCGCCGGGCAGCGCTGCCCTGCCCCGGGCCGGGCCGGGCCGGGCCCGCCGCGCCGGGCAGTGCCGGGCTGTGCCGATCGCAGCTGTGCCGGTCCCGGCCGTGCCAACCCCGCCGTGCCGGGCGGTGCCGGCCCCGCCGCCGCGATCCGGGTTCCCGGCGGAGGCGGAGCCGCGCAGGGAGGATCCCGGGACGAGCCGCGGCGGAGCGGCCATCGCTCGGCAGCGCCCGGCTCCGTACGGGCCGGGCCATCACGGTACGGACCGACCCGACACCGCCCGCAGCGGGGACGCGGCTGCACCGCGGCGGGGACGGGATCGGGGCCGCGGCGTCTCCAGGCTGGTCCGAGGTCGAAGTGAACCCGGGTGTGGGGTGTCTCGGTGTGGGGTGTCCCGGTGTGGGGTGTCCCGGTGTGGGTGTCCTGGGACCGGGATCCCGGCCCAGCCCGTGCGGTGCCCGCGGCTGCCGGGGCTGGTCCGGGGTCGGGGGGCAGCCCCTGGCCCTTCCCGTCCCGCTGGGACAGCCGGGCCTGACATCCCCTCGGCAGCGGGGCCGGGATGGCCGCCCGCATCCTGCACCGGCTGCGGCACGCGCTGGCCGGCGAGGGCGGCCGGGAGGAGCGGGGACGCGGCGGCTCCGAGGCCGAGGACTGTCCGGAGAGCTCGGAGCTGGAGGACGACACGGAGGGGCTGTCAACGCGCCTCAGCGGTACCTTGAGCTTCACCAGTCAAGAGGAAGAGGAGGAGGAGGAGGACGAGGACGAGGAGGGCGCTGGAGAGGAGCTGGGGGAGCCACCGCAGCCCCCCGGGCCGGCTGCGGGTGCAGAGGATGGAGGCAGGTGCTGGGGGGCCGGGGCAGCCCCGCTCCTCGGGGGGACCAGGCGATGGCGGGGCCGGTAGCCTGAAGCCGTCGGGGCGCCAGGCGAGCCCCGTCCCCGCGGGGACTGACACCCCTCTCTCGGCGCAGCGTGGGGCCCCACGGCCGAGCGCCCCGGCGGCAGCAGCCTGCTGACCCGGCAGCTGCAGGAGCTGTGGCGGAGGTCGCGGGGCAGCCTGGCCCCGCAACGGCTGCTCTTCGAGGTCACCAGCGCCAGCGTGGTCAGCGAGCGCTCCTCCAAGTACGTGGTGAGTCGCCCGGCGGGGCTGGGCGGGTGTGGGGTGGGCGTGGGGTGGGTGCAGGACCCGCTCCCTCCCCAGGGCAGGGTCCCACGGGGCTGCCACTTATTTCTCTCTGTCTTTCCCCGTGCTGCATGGATGGTGTTGGCGGCTCAGATGAGCCTCAGGTAACTATTGCTGGTGGGTTCTGCAGCTGCAGCGGCCCAGTCTGCTCCCTCCCACCTGGCAACCCCCCCTGGCCACCCCCCCGGCCCCTCTGCAGCCACACACCGGCTCTGCCCGGCTCCCCTGGGAGCAGCGCGCCTGCAGCACCGCCCTGACACCCGCTCTCCGCACAGCTCTACACCATCTACCTGATCCGCTCCGGCCGCTTTGACAAGGCGCCCGCTGCCATCGCCCGGCGCTACTCAGACTTTGAGCAGCTGAACCGCCGCCTGCGCTGCCGCTTCGGCTGTGACATGGCCGGCGTCGCCTTCCCCAGGAAGAGGCTGCGCCGCAACTTCACTGCCGAGACCATCGCCAAGCGGAGCCGAGCCTTCGAGCAATTCCTGTCCCACCTGCACTCCATCGCTGAGATCCGCCGCTCGCCCGAGTTCCTCGAGTTCTTCTTCCTGCAGGACTTGCGGGCTGCGCAGCGCCTGACCTGCACCGGCATGTACCGCGAGGCCCTGGCCACCTGGGCCAACGCCTACCGACTGCAGGACCGGCTGGGGGTCTGCGGCACTGGCCGCTTCCTCCTGACGCTGGCCGGGCTAGCTGTGTGCCACCAAGAGCTGGAGCAGCTGGGCGAGGCGCACGGCTGCTGCGAGCAGGCACTGGAGCTGCTGGAGGCGCAGGGCAGCCACCCGCTGCTGGGGCCCTTCCTGCGCGCACACGTGCACCTGGCCTGGAAGGTGGGCAAGGACAAGCGGCGCTCAGAGGCCCGGCTGCAGGGGCTGCGGGAGGCTGAACCACTGCAGCCGCAGCCCACACTGAAGGAGTGTCTGATCAAGGAGCCGCTGGAGTGAGCGCCGTGCTGCGCTGTGCCGTGCTGGCAGGGAACGCGTGGGGCCGGTGCCCAGGAGCAGTGTGGGTGACACACGGGTGGGGACAGGGCAGGAGCAGCGCTACGCTCCTGTGGGCAGCATGGCCTGCGGCTGCCTGGGAAATGCACTTTCTCTGCTGTTAGTCTGTCCTGGTGCTCACCGCACACACCGGTGTTGCCAGGAGCCAGCTCGGGCTTCTAGAGTGGCCAGGACTTCAGCTGGGACGTGCTGGCACAGGGGGAGGGACTGGGAGGCTTCTGGCAGCATCAAGGCTCTTGCCAGGAACTTCCCATAAAACTTGTATCATGTAATAAAAAGGACTTTATTAAATAAAGTCTTGTCAGGAAGAAGAGCAGGTGGCTGCCACGTCTGCTCAGCTTCGCTTTCCCCAGGGCAGCACCAGGAAGCCCCGAGGTCCCCCCGAGTCATCCCCTTCCCCACTCCCAGGGCCCCTTCTGAGCCTGAGCAGCAGCCGTGGCACCGAGGCACCAGGCGGGAGAAGCGCGAAGGGGAGGCCATGTGCCGTGGTAGCGCTTTCCCCTCCTGTGACCCAGGCTGCCGCAGGGACAGCACTGGCCCCGCTGCCCCGCACCCCCCCACCAAGAGACACTCCCTGGGGCAAGCACAGTCATGGGCCAAGGGGACAACCTCCAGAGGACAGATTTATTTAGGGGAGGTGAAGTGTGGCTGATTATCATGTGCGGTTATGTGTGCGGCTGACTGTGGTGTGTGGCTGACTGTGGTGTGTGGCTGATTTTGGTGTGCAGTTATGTGTAGTGCAGCTGGCAGCTAGTGACAGTGGATGTTCCTGTGGCTTCGTGAGGGCCTCTGGCACCATCCCCCCACAGTGCTGAGTCCAGCCCCATCTCCTTCAAGGCTCTGTCCTGCTGTCACCCAGGTCCTGCCATGCTGACATCAGTTTTGGTCCCGGTGTGCCTGAGCCCCAGCACATGGGGTGGTAGAGGCGCTGCTGCCGGCTCCTCAGCTAGAGCTTGCTCTGGTTTGGTGTTTGCTCCACCCTGATGACTCCTTCCTGCGCGCAGGTGACAGCCAGGACCCCGTCCCTGCGCCACAGCCGGCCCTGCACCAGCCCCCGGCACCCACCTGTGGAGAGGCTGGTCAGACCATGGCCCCCCGAGACAGGCAGGGCTGGCCCTGCCATGCAGGAAGCTGGGGACACCGTGGGGACTCACCAGCCCAGGGGCTCTCGCACTCATACAGCATCCAGTGATCTGCTCGGAAGGGTGCGTGGAACCACATGGAGTGGTCGAGGGAAACCATGAACTTGATGCGGTAGAGCCGGTGCGGGAGCAGCGCGGTGCCCAGGAAGGCGTAGTCGGAGATGTAGGCGGCCACGCAGCAGTGAACCTTCATGTCGGTCTCTCCTGCAACACGACGGGCGCTGTGGGGGTGGCCAGGGAGCTCTGCCCACCTGAGGGTTGGCTGCTTGCCCGGCAGAGCCGAGACACTCTCTCAGACCCGCTCCCTTTGCCACACCACCAGGAATGGCCATGTGGCTGAGCTCAGCACACGGGCATCGCTTCACGCTCCGGCATCCGCACCCACATCTCAGCCCTGAAACCCCGACGTGACCCGCAGGCCCAGGGTGTAGAGAGATGCTAGATCACAACCCCCTTGGCCCCCTTCATCACGTGTGTTCTCAGTAGGCAGCTGGACCCCCCTCGCAGCAGGACCCACCTATGTAGCCTCGTGCTCGCACCCAGAACAGCTGCTTTGGCTCCTGCGGCTCCAAGCAGAACACATCTGGCGGGTTCACAGGTTTGATATCAATCGGCACATCTTCGGCTTGAATCTTGTTGAGATGCTTTCTGTATCTCTCCGCCAGGTTAGGATTCCTATAGGCCAACAGGGAGAAGTGAGGGTGATGCTGGGGGTACGTCCTGCCGGCAGCAGCTTCAGCGCAGGGATCCAGGACCACACAGAGTGGCAGGAGGGACACAGCTCCTGCCCTGTGCTGCTCCTCCCAGGCATGTTTGCGAACTCCTCAGGCAGCCACCCTGATCCCTGCGGCCCCCTGAGCCCCAGCTATGGAGAGCGGTGTCCCTGAGATGTCCTTTCTGCCCCACTCACTGCAGGAACTTCTGGATGAGCTCCTCCTGTGTCAGCAGCTCCTCCGGCGGCGGCACGGCCGGCATGGTGAACTGGTGCTGCATCGGGCTCTCCTGGGAGAGCTGGAAGGAGACCTGGCAGATGAAGATGGGCTGTCCATGCTGGATGGCCTTTACAGAACGAACAGAAAAGCTCTTCCCCGTCCGGGTCCGCTCCACCTTGTACAGCACTGGCACCTTAGGATCCCCTGGGACAGAAAAGGGAGGTTCTGCCGTTGAGCCCCCACACAAGCGCTGGGGCCGGGCGGCTGCACTGGCAGCACCACCCGCACCCTCCGTGCTGGGCCAGACCCGGGAAGGCAGCACCTGCGGGAGCCCCGGGAGCCCCTCGGCCGCTGCATTCACCACCCCGACTCCCGGCGCCCCCCGCCCTCCACCAGACCCGGCCCTCCTCCCGCGGTGTCTCCGCCCCCGTCCCCGGCGCACCTGCCCGCACGAAGTAGCAGTGCAGCGAGTGCACCTGCTCGGCCCGGCTCACGGCGCGGGCGGCCGCCACCAGCGCCTGCCCCACGATCTGCCCGCCGAACAGCCGCTGCGTCGCGGGCACCCAGTGGTGCCGGCCCCTGCGGGGAGAAGGCGGCGGTGAGCGCGGCGGGAGGGCGGCCCGGGGCCGGTGCCCCGCGCCCTGCGCACCTGAACAGGTCGAGCTCCAGCCGCTCCAGGTTGAGCACGCTCGTGATCAGGACGCTCCGCAGGTCCCCGGGCGGCGGCCGCCCCGGTCCCGGCTCCGCGCCGCCCCCACCGGCGCCGCCCGGAGCCGCCATCTCTTGAGCGAACCGGAACCGGCACCACTGAGAGCGGCAACAACCGCCCGCCGTGCGGTGGAGCAGGAAGTACCGCCCACCCGCGGGGCGGGACTGCCAGCTGACAGTCATCCAGGCTGTGGCAGAAAACTCTGGACTGATTAGCTTTTCGTCTGCCAATCCACAGAGAAAGCTTCTGATTGGCCACATCCTGGGCGTGGGCGGTACTCCAGCTGGTTTAATGCGGGCGGCGGGTCCGGAAAATTCGGTTCCGCAGGAGCGGAGACGCCGGGGTGGGGCGTCCCGGGGCCGCATGGAGCTGAGGACCTGCTACGGGGACTTCATGGAGCGCTTCCGCGCCTACAAGCTGGTGCAGGGCTGCGGAGCTGCGGCGCCGTCTGCTGCCTCAGCCGGTGGGGCCGTGAGTACGTCAGGTGAGGCGGCCCCGCTGCGGGCCTTGTCCCGGTGCTCTCGGGGAGGCCTCGTGGGGCTCGGGGACGGGGCGCCCGGAGCAGCACCCGCCCGCGGGGCGCGGCGTCCGCACCGGCTGGGTCTCCTGCAGCCCGGCCGCTGTGTCTGCGGAAGGGCCGGTCCCGGGGGTGACACCCGCAGCGCGGGCGCTGCCGGTTGTCTCACGCACTCGCCCCGTGTCTGTCCTCTGCTGCTTCGTTCTGCTTTGCCTCCGGTCCCACGGTCTCTCTGCCTCTTGCAGCAAAACCCGTACTTTTGGTCTCTGCAGGCGTCCTTCGGGTAACTGCTGGCTAATGTAGCTCATGGCTTTTTCTGCTCAGGTAGCAAGACACTAAACATCGGTGTCTGTTGCTGTCACCTCCAGCTGTAGAAAGGTGCATCAGTGCTGCCTCTTGCAGGACTCTGTTCTGCAACCCGTTCTCCTCTGAGCGGGTCTCGTGATGCCTTCGTTTCCATCCCAGTCAGTGGATCTGCTTGTGTGTACACAGGCTGCAGCTCATTCCCCAGTTACGCAACTGCTCCCCTTGCCTTCCTATAATACAACTTAATCTCAGGCCTTGAACATCTTGTGATGTTCCAGCCTGCTCCTCCAGATGCAAAGGAGTTGTGGAAATTATATGTGCTTTAAGGGAGTAAGACACAAACATGCAGATACCATGTTTTCATTGACAGCTTTGCTGTTTCTTGAGAGCAGCAATAGAGGTGCTGCTGGGAGCAAGAGCTGGGACTGCTCTGTAGTGGCTGGTCATGTCGTAACGCTTGGTCCCATTGTTTCTCCTGCATTTGAGCTTCGTTTCTCCAGGCTTTGCGGAGCAGGCAGCTCACCCGCACCTCTGACTGATGTATGTGGGGGTTTTGTGCTCAGCAATTGAGTAGAGTTGGTGTGCAAGAAAAGTCTAAATTAAACGCTGGCAGCCTACAGCACCACTGCTTTCCCTAATGCGTTCCCAATGTCTGCAGGTTCACGCAGGTGAAGTTTGGTTGTGCCCACAGCCAAAAATACAGCAAGAAGAGGAGGCAGCAGCCCAGCTCGTGTCCGGCTGATCTTGTGCTGCAGCGTGAAGAGGACACAGACTGGCTGTGATCAGTGAACAGAACAGCGAGTGTGTCCGGTGCTTCCCCACACACAGCGAGCGCCGCGGCGGGCGGCAGCCTCGGCACAGACCCGCGGCAGCGGCGGGCGGGACCGACAGCGTTGCTGCGGCTGACAAGGACTCCCGGCGGTCTCAGCACAACCGGTGGCCGGGACACCCGCTCCTCGCAGGGCTCCGGCACGCCCCGAGGCAGCGCAGGAAAACGCCTCGGTGCTGGTCAGGGTTGCCGAGGTGAGGAAAACCTTCTTGAGAGAGGACAGGGGCTCGCTGCTGTCCCCCGACCGCTCCGGGTAACGGGGGCACCACGCAGACGTGTGGTGGCGGCGGGAGGTCCCGGCGGCCCCCGGGCCTGTGCGGCGGCTGCTCCGTTCCGGCTGGGCACAGCCCGGCCGGCAGGGGGCCCCGCGCGCTGCCTGACGTCATGGCGCACCTCGCGGTGATTGGTTGGCGGGGAGCGGGGCATGCCGGGATGTACTCCCCCTGAAAGGAGCGGGGCAGGCCGGGATACATCCCCCCGGTAGTGTGGGCCGCGGGGCGGGAACGTGCACTGGCTGCTCCGTGACAAGATCGGGGCCACCCGCAGGGAGGGGACCCGGAGATGGTCACCCATGCGCTAACGCGGGTGTTCAGCACTGGGCTTTCTGCAGAGCTGCGTCACCACCTTGGCCCAGCACCACCGAAAGTGCGTTTCTAAGAGCCCTCCTGGTGGTGTGATGTGCTCCACTCCCCGTCCCGATCATCGCGCTGCTCGGGCAGCTCCCCAGCACCTGCCTCGGGTTCAACTCCTGCCCGTCCGGTGTGCCAGGGTGAGCCACCGCACAGCTGTCCAGGCGTCCCCCCCACAGCAGCACCAGCCTCATGGCTGCTCAGAGCCCTATGACTGTTCTCCAGAGTCCACCGGCAGCTCCTCAGCTCCCTGCAGCAATTCAGCATCAGCCTGGAACCCCCCCAGGCTCTCCTCCTCCAGAGCAAGCCCAAGAGCACTCAGTCCCTATTAGATCCTTCATCTGCAGCTAAACTGGGGGCCACAGAAAACCTGAAGGGTGACAATGAGGAGATTAACCAAAGGACTGAAGAACACATCAAGCAGTGTTTGCACAGAGCCACTGCCAGGCTGTGCCTGCGCAAGTTTGCCGTGGAGTCCGTGCAGCTGCTCAGCACCAAGGAGGACACTCAGCGCAAGGTCCTGGAGGGTGCCCACAGGATGGGCCTGGACAGCCCAAGCAGCTGCACTTGCCACTTCAGCCAGGTGCTCCAGCTGCCCTGCTGGCACATCTTGGCCATGCTGAGTGTGGACAGGGAGACCCTGCAGCTGGAGACGCTCAGCAGAGAGCAGCAGAAGGGACGCAATGCCCGTCAGGCCAGGTACAACAGTGCTGATGGCCTTTTGGTGGTTCTGACGAGCTCCTGGAGAGACTCTTTGAATAAATCCCTGGTAGTGTCTGTCCTGACAGGGTGTGTGCAAGTATGGGGTGCTGCGGGAGCTGGATCGGGCACCAAGTCAAGGTGCAGCTCTAGGGCTGGGCCGGGTGCTCCAGGGGGGCCTGTTCCTCACCCCACTGGCATCCCGGCTTCCCCTGTGCTCCTCTCAGCCCCTCACTTCCTTGGGCTGGGGGTGGAAGGGGCAGTTTGGGTTCTTTATCTGCTGAGCGTGTGTTGCCTCTTGTATGTGGCAGCAGAGGAACCGGTTTGGGAACCGACTGTGGTGACGGGGAACCAGCAGCTGACCTGGCGAGCAGGAGACATGGCTGGGAGCCAACTGTGGGTGGTGCGGCGTGGGACATGATGGGATAATGGCATGTGATGGAAGTATTTGATCCGTGGCCAGCGCCTGCAGGTCCTTCCAGCATCCAGCTGCAAGGAGTTGTGCAACAAAGCCAATAAATGGGCCTCGTCTCACTTCGGAGCTGTGTCCATCCCTGTGTCAGCGGCAGCTGCCCCTCCCTGCCTGTGAGATGGAGGCTCAGCCCAGGAGACCAGGCACTTCTTGGAGGTCTTGTCTCAGTATGGTGCCCTCCAGTTAACGGGTGATCCCCCTTGTTAGGCAGCAGCAGAGCCGGAGGGTGGCAACCTCAGCTGCTGGCAGGGGAGCTGTTTGTCTGGTCATGCAGCTGCAGGCAGTTCCTCCAAAAGGAGAACCTGCCCTCCCTGTCAGCAGCTCTGTGCTGGGGTCACCGCAGTGCAAACAGAGCTAGAGGGGAGAGCAAAGGCTTCAAACACAGGTGGGGGAGGGAAAAATACTGAGAACAAACAGCAATCCGTGGCCCTAAGGCTGGGCTGGGGGAGCTCCTGTCCCCCCACCGCCAGAACAGCTCCAGCACCAGCAGCTCTGCAGCCCGTCGTGCTGGGACAGGGGAGGCTGTGGCCTGTGGGACGTGATGGGCTTGGAGACCCTGCTGGTCACCGGGGTTTGGTCAGCATCAGTGTTTTCCCCCTTTAGCACTTCATTCATTGACACCTCGGGTTTCGCACAGTCGGGCCCATTGCAGGAGCAGTGCTGGGGATTTCCTCCTGCTGGAGGGTTCTGTAACATTATCTGATACTGTCAGATCCCTCTGACTAAATACAGCATATTGTTTCCTGACACCCTGTTCTGTAACCTTGCAGCTGCTTGTTTTGCCCCCAGCTGTGCTGCAGAAAGGCCTGGGGGCTCTGGCTGCCAGCCCCCACCATCTCTTCCTGACACCCCCGGGCACCGCTCTCGTTCTCAGGAGGCTCTTCCCTCCAGCCCTGCACACCTCTGCCCCTGCCCCCAGGCGCTGCCATCCCGCCAGCTGGGGCTGAGGCTCTGGAGGGGCCCAGACTGGCTCCTGCAGCCGGGAGCACTGAGGTGGGACAGCCGGACCCTGCACCAGGTCACCGTGACCAGCTCCGTGCTGCAGGCACGTGCCTGGGCGACAGATGCTGCCAGCACAGCTCGTGGGTGCTGGGGCTCCCTCCCTGACCCCTCCCTGCACAGCACAGGAAACCACTCACGCCCACTCGGGTAAACATCTTTCCCAAGAGCGAAACTGCCTGGCTGGGACACACACCCGCTGTAATTTATCCCCTGCCTGCGCATCGGGTCTGGCCCCCACCCTGACCTGCCCCAGTGCTCCTGGCTGCTGGCCCAGGCCACCGGCACGTCCTGGGCCACCGGCAGGTCCCAGCCTGGCTGTGCTTGTGGGCTCACAGTCCCGGCGTCATTCCTTGCTGGAGGGGAATGGCTCCCGCAAGCATCTGCTGAACCACAGGGGTGTCCCAGCCCCCTGAGCCCTCTTTGGCAGGACACTTCCTGCTCCCAGCAGCCACACAACATTCCCTGGCGTGGAAGGGGACTAAAGAACCCGAAGCTGCAGGTTCCTCCTGAGATGGGAGCTGGATAGCAGCCCCCACCGCCCTGGCATCACATGGTGCCAGCTCCCCACAGCATGCTTGGTTTTGGGCTGGAAGTGCTTTATTGCTCATTCAGCCCCTGCCACCCCCCTGCCCATGCACCGGCCCCACTGCACGTGTCTGTGCAGAGGAACGTCCCCGCGATGCTCCGCCATGCTCACTCTGGCCCTGCAGCAGCGTGGGCAGCGCTCACGGGTGTGCTGGGCGAGGGGATCCAGGGGCTACAGGTCCTGCCTGGCAGCCGTTCAGCTGTCACCGGTAGGGTGGTTGGTGGGGGGGCCGGGGCGACGCCCTCAAGGCCTCACTCGTGTTGGCAGAAGCTCCGCAGCGGCAGCGGCAGGTCCAGGCCGTCAATGGCCAGGCGGTGGACGATGTGCTGCTGGATGACCTGGCGGCAGAGGGTCTGCAGGGAGGGGACTGCGGGGGAACAGAGATGTGGTTTAGCTGGTGGGTCACTGGCCAGGCCGAGTGCTGAGGGGTGCGGAAGAGCCAGCTCCAGGGCTCCCTGGAGACACCGGGTTAGGGCAGCGGCGGGTGAGCCAGCTCCACAACAGGAGCAGGACCGTCCTGCCCTGGGCTCCAGCTGGTGCCGAGGGGCCTGGCTGGGACAGCAGCCCAAGGCCCAGGCGGTGACACTCTTCCCGTTACCGGGAGGACAGTTCCGTGCCCAAACTGTGCGGTACCATGGCTGGTTTCTGTTTGTTCTTTCTGGGGGCTGTCGAGCGGCTCTCCAGGCTCTCACACCCCCACGCTGTGCTCCCCTTCACCCCCTCCCCTGGTTTGGTCCCCCAGTGCTGGTGCCAGCTGCCAATGGGTGCCCAGAGGCTGGGACAGCAGGGACAGCATCTCTGAGCTGTTGCCATGGCTGCCCACAGGCTCTGCCCAGCTCCTGCCGCTGTGACATGTATCCCCATGGGCTTCCTCTCTCCGAGCCCTCGGTGGCTCAGTGGTGCAGCTGCAATGAACTGCAGCCAGTGCTCTGTTCTGACTTTAAACGAGAGCTGGCTCGGGTGCAGGCTCTGGCCTTAGTTCATCGCTGGCTCAGCCGGAGCGGAGCCGGGACCTCTGGGCTGTGGGGCCGGCACCGGGCAGAGCTCTGCCGAGCAGGGTCGTGCTGTGCCCAGCCAGCTCCTGACCTTGGGGCTGGTTTTGGGCAGCTGGAGTGCTTATCTCAGCCTCGGCGGCATGGGGCTGCGCTGCGAGTGCCGGGTGACGGGTGGCAGATGCCCTTTGCCTCTGTTCCCCACCCCCTCCTGCCTGTCACCAGCAGCTCAGCCGCTCACTTCTGGTTTTCACTTCACCAGCCAGGAAAAGAACCAAACCAAGACGGGTTTGTGACCCTGCGGAAGTGCTGCAGAAACCGGAGCTACCGCAATCTGAGCAGAGGGGAGGCAGCCGGATTGTGCCCCTGCAGAGGTGCCTGTGCCCCCTGGTGCTGGCAGGACCCACAGCGCAGCAGGAAGCGATGGCTCTCCCCAAGGTACGTGCTGCCAGCGCCAGTCCCTGCCACGCCTGGGCCCCCCATGCTGGCTCAGTGACCCCCCTGGCTGGCTCAGTAGCCCCCACAGCCTCTGGCTGGGCACCCCAGCACGCTCCCAGGGGTGTCTGCGCGGCCAGGGACGTTTAACCCGTTGGGACGGTCCCGGGTTTCAGCCTTGAGAACGCAGCAGCTGAACTTTGCACACATGAGGGCAGTGGCAGCTCCAGGGGCCGTGGCTCCAGGTGCTCACTCTCCTGGTGCGTGTCTCACCTGATCCTCGGCATCTGCTGATTTGTCCCGGATGGTGCTAATTAGCACTTATTAGCCTGATGTACACAAGAGCCAGTGACCAGCACGGGCCCTCCCAGCCCCTCCCCAGCAGGCCGCAGTGTGCGGATATTGCCCAACCTGTGATGGCATCACAGGGTGTCTGCCTGTGGCACGTGGCAGGCGCGGGGGCATGGCCTGCCGGGCGGGCGGCCTGGCACAGCACAGCTGCATGTTTTGGTGCTGAGGTGGGAGGTTGCTGGGCTCGGGGCTGCCGTGTGCCATGGGGCAAGGCCGGGCATGGTGGGGGCTCACCAGCCCCAGAGCAGCTTGGTGAGGCAGCGGTGCGGGCTGCGGACAGGGGCACTGCCCTGGCCGGGGCTGAGCGGTTTGTCTGGTCATAGTGTCCTGGTCCCGCACCCCTGGCTGGAACACCCTCCGCTCCACTTCGGAAGGGCCACCAGGCTGAGGGCCCTGAGCTGGGGGCTCTGTCCTGGTGCAGCCCCACATGGCCCAGCTTTTGGCAGACACCCCTGTCAGAGGCAGCGTGGGGGTCGCCTGCGCTCTGCCCCCTGAGATGCTCTGATGCTCACACCATTGGGGACCATGGAGTGACCCCAGTGCAGCTCCCCCCAGGGGCATGCAGGACACACCTGGCGGGGGCAGATACCTACAGCCGTATTCCACCGGGATGACCCGGACGCTCTTGGTGGAGGCGAAGACGTCGACCACGGCGTAGAGCGGGCGGGCGGTGGGCAGGCGCCGGGCGCTGGGCCCCATGTCCTCCCCGTTGATGAGGATGTGCATGTCGGCGGTGCCGTCGGGCTGCGGTGCGTACAGCACGCCAATGCGGCTGCGCCGGGCGGTCGCGGGCAGCACGTTCGTCTTGTACAGGTCGTCCAGGATGTGGCTGTAGCGGCCGGGCCGGCTGCGCCCCACCAGTGTGTCACGGGGGATCCGCAGCCGCTCGATCAGTGGGAACAGCTCCTGGGGGGGGCCCCGCGCCGGCGCCTCCTCCCCATCCACAGCCACGCGGTTGTGGCTGCGGGTGATTGCGAACACCCAGGTGTCCCCCATGTTGACCAGGTCTGGCAGCGAGTACTCAGGCACCACGTCCAGGCTCTGAGGGTCCAGGGCCGTCAGCCCCACGCGCAGGTGGCCGCACCAGCCCGGCTCCTTCTCCTCGATCTCTACCAGGAAGGGCTGCCCGGGTGCCAGCGGCTCCTGGCTGAAGCAGAGCCCGTGGGCGAAGCTCCGCACGCGCGTGGCCCGAGTGGCTGAGGTGTCCAGGAGCACGTTGGCGCCGTGGACACGGTGGAAGCGAGCGGCGAGGCGGCACCGGGCGGCCATCACTGACACCGCTATTTTTAACCGTCCCCGTCACAGCTGCTGCGGCGGTGACAGCCGGGTGGTGACAGCCCGGCAGGGACAGGGCTCCCGGGGGTCCTAGTGCCGCGCGGGGCGGGAGGGGACTCCGCGTGTGTTGGAGGCAGCTGGGCCCGCCGGCCTCTCCGGACCGCAGGCGCTCCACGGACAACCTGTCCGGTGCTGCCGTTGTGCCCGGTGCTGCCCGGTGGCATCCAGCCGTAACCGTGATGCCCGGCCATCCCCGCCGTGCCTGCTGGCCTCCGGCGGTGCCCACCGGTGCGGCCCACCCCGCCGCCGTGCCCGCCGGGGCTGAGCGCCCCCCGGACCGGGGCTCCCCCGTTACCGCAGGGTGGACGCCCCCGGCCCCGCCCCCCCGGGTGTCCCGTCCCACGTGCGCGCGGGAGTGGGGCGGGGCCCGGCCGCCCCCGCGGCGCTGATTGGCCGCCGCGCAGCCCCGCCCCGCGCACGTGAGCAGCAGAGGTCATATGGGCGCGTGTCATGTGCCCGCGGCATCGCCGCTGCGGGAACCGGGCGCGGCCACGGTCAGCGGGACAGGGAGCGCGGGGCCGGGGGAGGCGGCACCCGGCCGGGGGAGAGAGAGAGGGGCGGCACCGGGCCGGGGGGGAGAGAGGGGGGCGGCACGGGGCTGGGAGGGACCGGGACCGCCGGAGGGACCGTCCCAGCACCGAGGGAGTAGGCGGGCCCGTTACCGGGACAGCCCCGGGGCGTTGCGGCCGCTCCCGGTGAGCAGCGCCCCGACCGCTGCTGTGCCCCCGCAGATGGGGCCGCTGCTGCTGGGCGCGCTGCTGCTGGGTCTGGGCCGGGCCGCCCCCCCGGGCCACGAGGTGACGTTCCTGCCGGGGTTGGCCAAGCAGCCGGCCTTCCGCCACTTCTCGGGCTACCTCAGCGCCGGGCCGGGCCAGCACCTGCACTACTGGTACGTGGGACCGGGCCGGGCTGGGGACTGGGGCCAGGCTGCACCCTGGGCGCCAGGCAGGGGCCTGGCCAGGCACTGGGTACCGACACTGGATACCGACACTGCCTGTCTGCAGGTTCGTGGAGGCCCAGAGCAACCCCCAGAGCAGCCCCCTGGTGCTGTGGCTGAATGGGGGCCCAGGCTGCAGCTCCATGGAGGGATTCCTGAAGGAGCATGGCCCCTTCCAGGTCAGTGGGCAGAGCCATGGGCTCAGGGTCACCGAGGCTGGCAGGCCCCGTGGGTCACTGCCTTGTGCTCCTCCAGATCCAGCCCGACGGGGTCATGCTGAAGTACAACGACTACGCCTGGAACAAGGTGCGGATGCTGCCGCCCTCCGCGACCGCGGGGAGAGGGTGGCCCTGAACTGGAGCCTCCACAGGCCAAACACACCCTGTTCTCGCCTCTGCTTGAGCAGGGCAGGAATGTGCCCTCCCTGGGGCAGCCCTGGGGCAGATTGGGCACCTGTGGGTGCTGCCCCTGGCAAGGCCAGCAGCCCTGAACGTCACTGAGCAGGGGTGTCAGCCCTGACCTCCAGCTGCTTTGCTGTCATGCAGATTGCCAACATGCTCTACCTGGAGTCCCCCGCTGGTGTCGGCTTCTCCTACTCCGAGGACAAGAAGTACAGCACGAACGACACCGAGGTGAGTGCTGCATGCTGGGGGTTCCTGCCCCTGCCTGCTGCAGCCTGGGCATGGGGGCCCGGCCTGACTCCACTTCCTCCTGCCTGCAGGTCGCTCACAACAACTACCTGGCACTGAAGGATTTCCTGCGGCTCTACCCTGAGTACTCCAAGAACGATCTTTACCTCACTGGGGAGAGCTATGGGGGCATCTACATCCCCACGCTGGCGGAGTGGGTGATGCAGGACCCTAGCCTCAACCTGAAGGTGAGGGCGAGGCGGGGCTCTGCCGCTGCCAGACTGAGCCAGGAGCCGAGGGCTTGGCACGTTCAGCACGGCCCCGCAGGGCTCCGAGCGGTAGCGGGTGGAGATCGTGGAGATCGGCTGTGCAGCTGTGTGCGGGGCCCCCAGGGCGTGGGGTGGGTCTGGCCCTGCGGCCTTTCATCCTCTTTCATCTCCTGGGGTGCTGGCAGCAGCTGCTGGTGGACGTGTCCATCCCTGCTGAGTGGCACCAGGGGAGCGTTCTCAGGCACCCCCGACCCTTCCTGTTCCTTCTGCCGAGTAAACAGTGTCACATCTGCTTCCTGTTGCCGTGGCGACCACCCTGCAGGGAACTAGAACAACAGAGTTGTTTTCTTCTTGCCTCTTAGGGAATCGCTGTGGGAAATGGCCTCTCCTCCTACGAGATCAACGACAACTCCCTGGTTTACTTTGCCTATTACCACGGGCTGCTGGGGACTGAGTAAGGCCGGGGGGACCAGCCAGGGGGATAGAGCTGCTGCCCGATGCGCCATCTGACCCCCGGTCTCTGCCCGCAGGCTGTGGAAGGACTTGCAGGCCTTCTGCTGCTCCCAGGGGAAGTGCAACTTCCATGACAACTCCAACCTGAACTGCACACTCAAGGTGAGGGAACCAGAGCCCCAAGCGCTGATATCTGTGAGCAGCACCCCCCGCGCGGCTCTGCATGGGCCCCAAGCTGAGTCCCAAACCCTCGTGGCTCGTTGCAGATGGAGGAGATGATTCAGATCGTAGAGGAGTCCGGCCTCAACATCTACAACCTCTACGCCCCGTGTGAGGGTGGCGTCCCAGGGAGCACGAGGTGAGGCGGCCCCAGAGCAGGCGGGTCTCGGCACTGGCTCGCTGTAGTTGGCAGCGGGTGGCCCCAGCTGGCAAAGGGACCCTCTGGGATAGGTGGGCCATGTCGGGCTGCTGTCAAGGGCTCCTCAGGGGAACCCTGAGCACTTGTTCCTCCAGAGCTTTCAGCCCGTCCCCGTTCTGCTGCAGGTATGAGGGTGATTATCTCGTCACACACGACCTGGGCAACTCCTTCATCCGGGTGCCCATGAGGTTCTCCTGGCGGCAGGTGAGCCCGGGCACCTGTGTCACCAGGCTGTGAATGTGCCCTGCATGGGGGCAGGAGGGGACAGGGTGGGTGCTGCTGTGGCAGGGACTCTCCCAACTCTCTCCCAGAGCCTGTTTCGGATGCCCGCAGCCCGGAAGGTGCGAATGGACCCTCCCTGCACCAACTCCACAGACCTCAGGGTGTACCTGAACTCCCCGGAGGTGAGGAAGGCACTGCACATCTCCCCCGATGCCCAGGACTGGCAGGTGTGCAGGTGAGCGAGCTCTGGGGGGGGGATGGACCCGTGAGCGTGAGCCCCCATGTGACACCAATGTTTCCTCCGCAGCTTCGAGGTGAACCGCGGCTACAAGCGCCTGTACATGCAGATGAACGACCAGTACCTGAAGCTACTGGGAGCCACGGTGCGTGCAGAGGAGCCCACAGACCCTGGGACCGGCTCTGCCAAACCGGCCTCTCGCGTGGCCAGGGCTGCTGCCCCGCACAACGCTCACCCTCCTCCTGCTCCGCAGAAATACCGGATCCTGGTGTACAATGGGGACGTCGACATGGCCTGCAACTTCCTCGGGGATGAGTGGTTCGTGGACTCCCTGTGCCAGAAGGTAAATGGCAGGAGAAGGCCAGGCTGGTCACCAGCTCCAGACTGCGCCATCAGTTGTGCCGGGGCTGGCACGGGTCTGGGCACTGAGGGCACTGCCGCCCATCCCAGGTGCAGGTGGCTCGTCGGCCCTGGCTCTACACGGAACAGGGTGAGAACCAGATCGGGGGCTTTGTGAAGGAATTCACCAACATTGCCTTCCTCACCATCAAGGTAGGGCTGGGACGGGGCTGCTGGCCATGCCAGACACCGATGCTGTGATCAGAGAGACGTGGGGCTGTGGCAGCTGGGGCTGGGGGTGCCGGGGGGCTGCAGCAGCCCCACAGCCAGCACTGACCCACGGCTGCCTGTTCCCCACAGGGAGCCGGGCATATGGTGCCCATGGACCGGCCACTCGCCGCCTTCACCATGTTCAGCCGCTTCATTAAGAACGAGCCATACTAGGGGCTGCGGCGGCAGCGCCCGGTGCCCCGGCTGCCCTCACCCCGGCACCTCCCGCACAGCCCGTCCTCGCTGCCGTACTTGCACTCCCTGCACCATGACACGAGCTGCTCCCCCCGCCAGCCCGGGGGCTCTACCTGGCCCTGCAGGACGGTGCCTGCTGAGCGGGGGGAGGATGGGGCTGGGTGAGGGGTAAGGAGTCCCAGGGGCTCTGTCCTTGCTGGGTGAGGATTCGTGCCCTGCTGCAGCCGCCTCCTCGCCTGTGGCTTTCCTGTCGCGCCTCCTCCCTGTCTGGGGTGGCAGCTGCTTCCCTCCGGGCACGAGCAGCCCTCACCACTTCCCTCTGCCCGCACGCAGCCCTGGGCAGGCTCTGAGGAACGACAGCTCGCTGGCGGCTGCAGGCGCTGCTCCCGGGGCCTTTCTGCTCCAGGCTGCCCCACACCTGATCCCAGGGAGGACGCTCAGCACAGAGACAATCCCCCCCAGCTCATGACCCGGGCACACGGTGCTTCTGGGCACTCACAATAAACTCTCTGAACAAGGTGGTTCTGCTCCTCATTGCTCGGCTCCTCACTCGGCTCTGCTCCCCCCGCTTTGCTTCCCTTTGCTCTCTGAGGAGTGTGGCTGCACGCCCAGGATCCAGCAGAGGCGAGTGCCGACAGGAGCCAGGGCTGTGCCCCCCTCACTGCCAGGGCTCACAGGGGCTGGAAATGAGCCACCGCAGAGCCAGGCAGCTCGGAGCCCTCTGCTGCCGTTCCGAGCTGTGTCTGCTCTGCGGGTGCTGCCTCCTTCCCCATCTCCCCTGTAGTGCCCGCGATGAGCAACAAGGCCACATGGGTTGGGGTCAAGTGGTTTATTGGTGTAAGGAGAAGGTGCAGCAGGGTTTCCCAGAGCGGCTGTCTCCACCATGCTGCCACCCCCCGGGCACAGGGCCCTCGCCAGTGGTACCGGGGAAGCTGCTTCCTACCTACAGCCCATGGGTCCAGCCCGGGCTCTGCCCTCGGTCCAGGAGCGTGTGGGGAGGAGAGTTAGAGCTGGTGGGGGCCCATGCTGGGCTCTGCGCTGGGCTCTGTGCTGGGCTCAGCTGGGGCAATGGGGGCCGGGTGGTATTTCTCAATCACCTCCCGCAGCCCCTTGGAGAAGTGGAGATCAGCTCCCACCGTGAGGAATCCCTGCAGAGCGGAAGAGGATCAATGCGAGGCTGGTGTGACTGCACCCTGCCCAGCAGGACGTGGTCCCTGCCCCAGCTGGGGGTACCCGGACTGTCCCCATCCCGCCACGTACCGCGTGGTTGGTGACTACCTCCTTGGTGAAGTCCATGCCCTCTGGCAGCGGGATCTGCACCCCCTTTTTAGTTCTCTCTGCAGGGAGGGAGAGACACAGTGAAGCCAAGTCCCACTGGCCCCTGCCCAAGCCACTGTGCGGCAGCCGCGGTGCATACCATTAATGATGGGCATGATGGTCAACTGCAGCAGTGTCTTCAGGGGCGCTTGCAGCGAGAACAGCTGTGGGAGAGCAGTACAGGTGAGCGCGGTGGCAGAGCCACCTGCCCGTGCTGGGAAGGGGCGTCCTGCAACATGCAGCCCCCCCAAGCCTGTGCTGTGCCCAGGGAGCAGCGTGAGGCCAGACCCTGGGCACAGGGGCTCCACTCACCGCCAGTGACTCCAGCGCCGACTGCTTGGAGTAGATGCGGAACCTGCAGGGAGAGAGCAGCCATGAGCAGGGTGCGGGGGGACCCTCCTCACAGCCCCCGCAGGCCCTGCACGCCCATACCGCCGCATGTCCAGCTGCACACGCAGCGCCTTCCCCTGCAGAAACACCTTGGCGTTCAGCTTGGTCTCCTGGGGAGGGAGGGGGGGTGAACCACAGCCCTGTGGTTCCGTAGTGGCCAGGCTGCTGCTCCTGTGTCACAGCCCAGCCAGCCCCTGGCTCTGGGACACTGGAGCCGTCCCGTGTGTGTGGGAAATGCTCTTTGTGTGCTGGAGCCTCAGCCCCGCGTGCCCCTCACCATGGCCATGCTGGAGAGCTGGATGGCGGGGCGACCTGGTGGCACCAGTGAGATGTTCAGGAAGGCAGAGACAGAGACGGAGGTGCCTGAGGGTTTGATGACGCAGCGTGGGGGAGCTGATGCCTGCAGCACCAGCCGCAGGGGAGCATCCACGGCCGGGCTCTGAGAAGGGCAGGTGAGCCAGGGCACGAAGCTGCACAGGGCTGTGCCCTGTCCCGGGGCCGCCCTGAGCCTCCTGCCCTGGCTGAGTGCCCCTCACACCTGCATGAAAATGGTCCCGAAGAAGGTGGCTCTGAGCAAAACCTCCAGGTCCTTGGGCACCTGCAGGGAGGATGAAGCCAAAGCGCCGGAGGGTGAGTGAGTGGTTGCTGTTGATCCCAGCAGGGCTGCTCTCCGGACGTAGCTCCTCACCCTGCAGGCAGAGCCCAGCCCTCCCTCCTGCCCGCAGACACCTGCCTGTCCCAGCACCGCTCACCTTCTCGCCCTGGAGCTCTATGGCCAGCACACCCGCCTGGAAGTAGGCGTGCATGGCCGAGTCAAAGAAATACTCAGAGAAGGCGACATAGACCATGCGCTCGGTCTCCTTGATCACCGGCTCCACCGCGTGGTTCTCCAGCTCCTGGTCCTCTCTTGCACGGGGGAAGAACGCACCCTGGGCAGGGAACAGGAGAGGTTTCTGCAGCCATAGCACAGCTCACCCTGCTCACTCGGTGGTGCCTGCGGTGCAGCTGGCACAGCTGCTCCCGGGGCTGCGGGAGGGTCGGCAGTGCAGGATCCGCTGTTCACCTTGAAGTCCAGGTCGAGGGTGTCTGTGGAGACGGCTGGATCCCGCAGGAGGGAGTAGTCAATCCCAATGTGCTCATCCACGTCGCTCCTCACTGCCGGGGAAGATGAACTGTGGTGCCCGGAGCCGCTGCCCAGTGCTGCCCTCCCTGCAGGGAGCAGGTTCGGGCCCTTCCCTCCAGCCCCACTCACCCGGCACCGTGTCCAGCAGGGAGTTGAGCAGCACCAGGCTGGCATGCTCCAGGGATGGGCAGATCTGCAAGGCAAGGGCTGGGCTAAGAGGGGAATCAGGGACCCGGACCCTCCTCCTGGCCTGGGGCAGCACGAGGCCGTGCTCCCCAGGCACCATTGCCCATCATCGTTCAGCCGTACCTGCTGGCTGAGGAGGAAGTGCATCCCTGAGATGATGAAGGTGCTCAGGAACTCATAGACCTTCCTGCAGGGGACACAGCAGCTCTGTGGCCCCCGCCCAGCCCCTCCAGCCCCATGGGTGCAGAAAGAGGCGCTGGGCACAGGCAGAGCCTGTGCAGGGACGGGGCTGCTGTGGGAGGCCAGGGGTACCTGAGTGTGCCTGAGAAGCCCGCGTGCATTCTGGCAATGGAGGCGTTGCAGGTGATGTTAGAGATCTTCAGGCGCCCAGCCCCGTCCTTGGCCAGCTGCAGCACCGTGTGGATGTGGACGCCATCTGCAGAGGCGTTGATGGACCCAATGTCGTAGCTGGAGGTGAGAAGAGCAGATGAGAGGTGCACACAGCTGCAGGCCAGCAAGGCGCCCGCAGCACCCAGCGGGCACAGCCCAGCTGAGGGGGAGGCTGGTGCCGGGAGCGGGGTGGGAGGCGGCTCACAAGAACCAGTAGAGCAGCTGCCGGCGGAAGCGCAGGCTGATAGAGGCGTTGTTGATGTCGAAGGCGAGGTGTTGCTGGGGTTGGAAGTGCAGGTCGGACAACGCCAGCTGCAGGTCCATCACCCTGACCCTGCAGGGACAGGACAGAGACGGTCGGACAGACAAACGGCCGCAGGGAGCCCAAGGCACTAGCAGCACTCACTGGCTGATGTTGTAGTGGAATGGCCCCTCCTTTCCGTGCAGGTCCGACACTGTGATGTTCTGCAGCTCCTGCTCTACAAAGCGCAGCCCCTCCTGCTTCACTGCAGAGCAAAGCGAGCCTGGGCTGGCCACCGCCGGCTGGGCCACCCTCGGCAGCACCGACCCCACCAGGCCCTGGCCCCCTCCGGCCGCAGGCAGGGCACACAGGGTCCCCTCCAGCTGCCTCCCCCAGTGCAGACCCAGGAGCAGTGCCCAACCCACCTCTCCCGCAGCCCCTTACCCAGCTCCAGCCCCGCAGACGTGATCCGGATCTTGCAGCCGGGGGGGCTGTGCGGGGCCACCACCAGCCAGGGCAGGAGGAGCAGGAGGCAGCGGCCGGCAGCCATCACGCACCTAGGGACAGAGCACAGGGGCAGCGCGGGTGGCCTGAAGGGGCTCACAGTGACACTGGGGACACTGGGGGAGGTGGCTGCTGCCCAACCTGCTCACAGCCCCGGGGCGGGGGCTGGTTCCCCAGAATGCCCGCTGCTCTCACACCCCAAAACCTCACGGTGCTGCCCAGGTCCCCATGCCCGAAACCCCCACAGCCCAGCACCCACGAGTGGCACAGCCCCACCCTGGGGTGCTGTGCACAAGACCCACATGGGGTCCGTGGGGTCCCTTAGCTCCTGGGGACAACCCCTGCCACCCAGCACCATCCTGCCCTGCCCTGCACAGACCAGCTCCCAAAACCGCCCGGCGAGGTGAGCCCAGCATATGCTGGTGCAGCCCCAGGGAGCCCCAGTACCCCAAAGAAGGGATCTCTCTCCTGTGGGGCCGCCCCCTGGCCCCCCACTGTGGGATGCGCCGCCGGCCTGCGGGCTGGGCCGGCAGCCGGAGCCCCTTCATCCCGCAGCAACAGGCAGAGCCGCCTGCGGGGCTGGGGGACGGTCCCGGGCCCCTACACAGCATTTCCCCCCAGGGCTCTGCAGGGTGGGCCGGGGGCCCTCCCGCCCAGCGCCTGCAGCCACCGCCCCCCGCGCTGTGCGCAGAGCGGGGTACGGGGGGTTCGCCTGCTCAGCGCCAGCTCCGCTCTGTACTTACAGGGAGGCTTGTGCTCGGCTGGGGGAGGCTGAATCACGTGGAGGGAGGGAGAACACCAGGAGCTCCAGGAATTTCTTTGGGCTGGCTGAGGTTCCCCTATCTTTATATCCCCCCCAGCCGCCACTCAACGCAAGCCCACAGCTGGGAGGAGACAGCGGGACGGGGAGGATGCACGTCTGCGGCGCTGAGCCCGGCTGCCCGCTGAGCCCCGGCCGCCTGCCAGCTCCGGCACAACAGCGGGCTGCTCACACACCGCACCCGCCCTCCTACCCACCGCGGGCACCGCGCCCGGGTCCCGCACGATCCCGTTCCTGGGTACCCGCAGCGCTCGGGAGGCAAACGGGGTCCGAGGGGTCCCTCACGTCGGGGCAGCCCCGCCGTCTGCACCACGGAGCCTCCGGCTCTCCCGGCCGCCCCCTGCCCGCCCCAGCCCTGCCCGGGGGCTGTGCCGGGGCTGAGCCCAACACGGGCCCCACCGCCCCGGGGTGCTGGGTGCTGTTTGTGCCCATCTGTGACCTGAACCCCGGGCGGAGACGATGCTGAAGCTGCCGGATCCCCGGCGCTGGTGTGGCCGGGCAGCTCGGGGGCTGCAGGACCTGCCTCAGCCTGCACCAGCCTCGCCGGCACTGGGCTGGTGGCACCGCCAGGGACACTGTCAGTGTCCCAGCTGCGCCCGCGCTGCCGTCCTGCTCCATCCCGGCCCTGCAGCCCCGGCCCTGCGAGAACCAGCAGCTCCTCGGGCCGCTGCTTGTCTCGGGACAGACGCGGGGCTGCCCCTGCTCTACCCCACCCCGGCTGCTCTAACCCTCCCGGCTGCTCGAGCCCCCTGCTCCAGGGCACGAGGCTTCTTGCTGTCCCCCCTCTCCTTGTCCCTCCGCAGTGTCCCCTGTGCCCCAGGCCACAGGACAGGGCTCGGTCCGGGCCAGCCCCGGGCGCTCCGGGCGGTTACCAGTGCCAGGGGCAGCGGAGCCGCTGCGCGGGCTCCGACCACCGGACGCGGGGCGGCCCGGAGGCTTCGTGCTTACACAGCACTTGTTGCCCAGAAGTGCTTTGACAGCATTAACGCAAAACTGACCCCGCTGCTCCCGGAGCAGAGGGCAGGACTCGCGGTGGAGCTGCAGGTCGGGCTGCTTCCCGGGAACCCCCGGAGAGCCGGGCCGGGGATGCTGAGGCAAAGGGCAGGACGGGGCACCGCGGCTAGGGGTGTCGGTCCCGGGGCAGCCCCGTCCGTCCCCAAGGGTCCGGGACACAGCGCTGCTCGTTGTCCGCGCAGCGAGCCGAGCCCGGGCCCGCGGCAGGGGCTTCTGCGGCCCCCCAGGAGCTGGCCCAGCCTGGCAGGAGACAGGAGTCAGTGACAGCCCCGTCCCCGCCCGTGTCCTCCAGCCCGCTGTGAGCTGCGTGCGGGCGGCTCCCGTCTGCCCCGCCAGCCCGGGGGGACACAGCGGGTTGCCCCGGGGGAGAGAGCGGGGTGCCCCACGGCCACGGCGGGGAACGGAGCGGGGCAGCCCCGGCTGCAACGGCTGCGCGGGGCGGGCGCACGGCCGGGCGCACACGCACCCTGGCACTGCGCGCCGGCCGTTCCGACACCCGAGCACCGGGGCCAGATGACCCAGCGGGCGGCGGGGCCGTGCGGGCGGGACGTCCCGGAGCCGCCCCTGCCAGCGGGCGCACGGCACCCGCGGCGCCCGGGGCGGGGGAGCGGCCGCGGGAATCCCCGCTGCGGGCCCGGCCGGGCCGCAGCCGCCGGCACATCAAGGCGCTGCCGCCGCCCTCGGGCGCGCTCCGCCCGGCGCCGCCCCACTTCAAAGGCCCTTTGCTGGCGGCCGCCGGCGACCTCGCCCTCCCTGTGCCGGAGCCGCCCGCGGCGGGCGGGCCAGCCCGCAATGACAGGCTGCGCGGCCCGAAATAGCGGCGGCGGCGGCCCCGGGCCGTGCCCACAGCGGGGCGGGGCCGCCGCGCCAAACCAAAGATGGCGCTGGGGCGGGCGGGGCCTCCGCCCCCCTCCGCGCGTGCGCCGGCCCGGCCGCCGAAGCGCGCGCGCCAGGCTCCGCGCAGGCGCTCTGCCGCCGGGCCGGGGCGCGCAGCGAGTGCGCATGGGCAGGAGCACGGCCGCGCGGCGGCGCCTGCGCAGTGCCGAGGGCGGTGCGGCCCCGCGCCTGCGCACCCGCGGCCCGCGGTCCCGGCGCAAGATGGCGGCGGCGGGGCGGGCGAGGCGGAGGTGGGGCGGCGGCGGGAGACGCGGCGGTGCCCGGTGCCTGCAGCCCCCGACCTCGCGCCCAGGTAAGCGGCGCTCCCGCGCGGCCGGGACTGGCCCTGAGGGAGGAGGAGGAGGAGGAGGAGGAGGGGGAGGGCGGCGGCGCGCGGGGCGGCGGGCGGGAGGCGGCGCAGGCCCGCGGCCGCCATCTTAGAGCGCGGCCGCCGCCGCCGCTGCGCTGGGCCCCGCGCTCCCGCCGCCGCGCTTGCGCGCGCCCGCCGGCTCCTCCCCGCGGCGCCGTAACGGGCTCGTGTCTCCGCAGCGGCCCCCGCGGGCCAGCGGGACGCCCCGCTATGAGGATGCGGCCCCGGCGCGCCAGCGGCCAGCACGGAGCGACGGCCCCGCGTCCCGACAGGCAGCCCGGCCCCGTAAGTACCGCCCGCCCCGGGCTCCTCCCGTCCCGCCGGCACAGCTGTCACCGCCGCCGCCTTCGCTGCGCACTCGCCGCACCCCTTTGTCCCGGGCTGCCTGCCGGTCCCGCCGCCCACAGGAGCTCCGTCCCGCCGCCTCCGGGAGTGCAGCCCCGGGAGCCGCCTCCACGCTGCCCGGCAGCGGGCTGGCCCTGGCACGCACGGGCCCCGCTGCCCCTGGCCGGGCTGCCCCGGGAGCTCCGGCTCTGCCCCGGGAGCTCTAGCGCTGCCCTGGTCCCGCTCCAGCCCTGTCCCGGGGCTGCCGCTGCTCTGCCCTGGTGTTTGCTGGTGGCTGATGTAAAGTCCCACCCGCTGCAATGGGGACATGTAGCGATCCCGTTTGCTGTGCTCTTTACTGCGTGTCTGTTCCCCATGCGGGCTCTGGCTGCGTGCGTTGCCGTGGTTTATAAAAACAACACCTTCATCACCATGAAACGCTCACCCTGGCTCTCTTTCACTATCTAAAGTCGTGGTACTAGTTACATAAAAGTAGAGTTGCCTCTGTCAGGATTCCCCTTAGTTTGCTTTTTTCTTTTTCCCAGACCTTAAGGGTACTTGGTTTTAATACTCGTCAACACTGATCAAGTGATAAAACTTCTACTTCCACCATTCTAGTTTAAGTGGGAAAAGGCAAAGCCAGTGAACGCTGTTTGACAGCGGTTTTTATTGATCAGTGGTGAAAACTGCTGGCAAGGAGCTGCAGCTGGTGTCTGTCCTGTCAGGAGGGTCTTGCTCACCGGTGCTGTTTGTAACTTCTCAAAATACATCCCTGTACATCCCCACCTGGGGAGGTCTGGTCCGTCAGTATGTACCGGTTCATTATTGTGCCTGTGTGGTGTGCAGGACCCATCAGCATGTGCACGTCTGTGTTGGGTTTGGGGAGGCGCTCTGAACACGTCCTCCCAAAGCTGCTGCCTGGGCAGTGCTGCTGCCCCAGGGCCCCTCTGACACCCCAACCCCCGTCCCGCTGCTGCCGCGGGACTGACTGGGCTCCTGGGCTGCATTCTGGGCACCGGCTGCAGTGAGGGGGCTGCAGAGAGCACAGGGGGCTGGAGCTCCCGGGGAAGTGTGAGCAAACAAACATTGCGCAGCGCTCACCTGCTGAGGCTGTAAATGGTTGTATTGGTTCACACTGTAGCAGCCGCTGTTGCCTGTAGGCTCGATTATTGTTATCTGCCTGCTTTGAGCAGAGACCGAACTCCAGGTTCGTGCAGTCCCGCTGTCCCTGCTCAGCCTGGCTGCGGGGCTGGGAGCGGCTCCCGAGGGGCTGGAAGGGCCAAGTTCCCCAGCCCAGCCAGCACCACCAGTTCCACAGCTGAACAGACACTGAGCAAGTGCCTGCTGATCCTCGATCACTGTCAGCTCCGGCCCTTCTCCTCTGGAACAGTCAGCAGAGTTGTTATGGGCAGCAAGAGGAGCGAGGGGGAATAAATCCAAAATAACTCAGCATGCAAACCAAACCTGGGTTGTTACTTAAGAGCTGCTGTACCAGCCTGCTGTTGAAAACACACTCTGTGCACGAGACTGTGCTGCTGCAGCCCCGACTTGGGTGTTGTGTAGGGTGTCTGCAAAGGCCTGAACAGAATTGAGTAACCGAATTAGATAGTAATTATTTAAAATGCTGTGTTTCCCCCCAATTCGTTGCTGCTGTATCTACGGGCAGGAGCGATCTGCAGTGCCATTTCAGAAACTTCCCCGGGGGAAAGAGTGGTGACTAAGAGAGGAAAAGCTCGCCTGCTTCTCTCCAGCTGGCAACCTTAAATTATTGTTAAAATGAGTTTTATTGTTTCAACAGACCTTTTTTTGCATAACTGTTGTTATGCAGATGATAAAGTTACCAAAGGCTAAAAGAGCCTGGCTGAGCCCTTACAGGGGAAAATCCTGACTCCTACCCTATGGTTCTCTGAATCCACAAGTTGTTATTAGTGAAGCACTAATGATATTTTATATAGCAATTTTTTAAATACAAGTCTTTTGTTTAAATTCCGTACAGTTATGTGTGTGTTAGTGCTGGTTTAAGCTGTCTCTGAGGATAACGGGTCAGGTAGGGCTGGAGCAGTACCAGTGTGGCAGAAGGTGGCACATGTTCACAGAGGAGTGTGGTTTATTTTTTACGTTCTCAGTCCTGATGTGCGGGACCAGGTGCTGTATGTGTGGGAGAGATGTAGCTGAACAGTGAGTATTTGGAATGCTGGCCCGAAGAACTCCCTGGCTGGCACTGTTTAAAGGTCCTCATTCCTCCCAGCCAGCTGGATCTGGGATAACGGGTATTTTTCATGGCTTAGGTGCTGTTTCGTGTGTTCAAATGCTGTGTTATTGTCAGAATGAATGTGCAGTGCTGCAGCTGAGTGGCCAAGTGGATCTGGGCTCTTTCCTGCTGTAACGCGGATTTTATGTCTGTTTTTCTCTAGTGCGGTTGCTGAGAAATGGCCAATGAGAATCACGGAAGCCCCGCGGAGGAAGCGTCTCTCATGAGTCACTCACCCGGCACCTCCAACCAGAACCAGCCCAGCTCCCCCAAACCCATGCGCCTGGTGCAGGACCTGCCAGGTACCCACTCTGCTTTTGGGGTCCCAGTGCGGGGTCTGCAGGGCCCTGGGGTGGGGAGGGGGGACACGGGCACTGAGCTGGGCAGGGCGCGTGTGGCGGTACTGGGGAGCTGGAGGGCAGTCCTGACTCTGTCTGTCCCCGCAGATGAGCTGGTGCAGGCTGGCTGGGAGAAGTGCTGGAGCAAGCGGGAGAACCGCCCCTACTACTTCAACCGCTTCACTAACCAGTCCCTGTGGGAAATGCCTGTGCTGGGGCAACACGATGTCATTGTGAGTAAGGACTCGTCTCGCAGGGCTGTTCTGCGGGGGCGGGTGCCGTGGTCCATGGACTCCAGATGGCCCATGGAGGAGGGTCTTTGTCTGCCCTCAGAACCCCTCACCGAGTCCGTCCTCTAGCTGGCTCTGGGTAAATGTTCCTCCTTCAGGCGCATGCTCAGGCTGTGCTGTACAGGTGCAGTGCACTGCGCAGAGAACACTCAACTTGGGGGAGTTGTGTTGCATTTTTCTCATCTAAATCTTAAAAAAAAAAAAAAAAGCAGCATACGAGCACAGGTCTAGAAGAGAACTTTTTAGCTTTCTGCAGGTGTATTCGTGTCTGTTTTTTCATCTATGTGGGAGCCTGTGGCAGTGAAACGGGCAGTTAAGAGAACTTAGTGTCTTTGGGACTCTGCGGAGGCAGCGGATGAACTAACGTGCTGTTGTTGTTTGGACACTCACAGTCAGACCCTCTGGGACTGAATGCAGCCCCGATGCCCCTGGAAGGTGGGATGATCGACACCTCCCTGGAGAGCAAGCAGAGGAAGAGGAGATTCTCTGAGGAGGTTCCACTGAGCAGCAACAGTGTGAAAAAGTCCAAGGTGGGTCTGGTGCTGTGCAACAAATAAGCTTAAGGATGGTGCTCAAACTAAAACTTGGGGGGTCTGGATCCTGGACCTGTTTTTTTGAGCTGTGCGTGGTCAGGGCACCGTAGCACAGCTCCAGCTGTGACAGCTGACAGTGCAAAGTGGGAGCAGGCTCAGGTGCTGCCCAGCGGCCATTTCTCTTGCAGCCGGGGATGCAGTGTGGGAGTTGGGAGGTCACAGATTGTGGCTGAGAACCACGGTCGCTTGCACGTCCATCGTAACTGACACCGGCAGCAGGCGAGCGGGGTGTGCTGGCTGGAGTACGGGTGCAGGATCACTGGCTGCACAGGGCTGCTTCCCTGTATGTGTCTCTGCGCAGCAGTAACTCATCTTTTACATGTGCAGGCGGACGTCCCAGGGAACGCAGCTGCTCAGCCCATCCCCAGCTCTCCCAGCGTTCCAGGCACCTCAGTTTTGAAGGCGTGGTGTGTTTCACCTGAAGATAAACAGCAGGCAGCTCTGCTACGACCAACTGAGTGAGTTGTCTCCATTTGTCTCCCATTCTTTTCTCGATGGTAGGTTAGAGATGTGGTTTTCCAGACATCTTTGAAGGAGAACTCGAGGGATATAACATCCCCCTGTGTCTTTGTAAGGGGTCTTGATCGTTCAGTTTCCTGGATGGTGAAACAGCCCCAGGAGGCATCTTTAGAAGTAACATTTGATAATTAGCCAGTGATCTGGCCATCCTGATGACATTTGCTTCTGCCATAGAGTATATTGGGACCTGGATATTCAGACAAACGCAGTGATTAAGCAGAGAGCACCATCCGAAGTGCTTTCTCCACACCCCGAGGTGGAGCTGCTTCGATCCCAGCTCATTCTCAAGCTGCGGCAGCATTATCGTGAGCTCTGCCAGCAGCGAGAAGGTGAGTTTCTGCTGGGCTCCCCTTATTGGTCTTATCAGTCCTGCAGTTCTGTGGGGTTTTTCCTTCTGGTTAGCATCTGTCTTGTCCTTGTGATCTCTTTTTTGTGATGGTTGTACTCTGTGACACTGTTGGTTGTGAACTCATTGGGCAGAACTCCAACGTGATGGTCCTTATCAGAGCTTCTGGGCATCTCTTTGTGGTATTGATGAGATCGTTTTCATGTGCTGCTCCAGGGATTGACCCCCCAAGGGAGTCCTTTAATCGCTGGATGTTGGAGAGGAAGGTGGTTGACAAAGGGACAGATCCTCTTTTACCGAGTGACTGCGAGCCAGTGGTGTCTCCTTCCATGTTCAGAGAGATCATGAATGACATTCCCATCAGGTACTGCTCAAAGGGCACCTTGCTACAATGGTTTTGTCTTGGGCTAGTCCAGTGATTTGCCTGCTGCGGTTCTGTGCTTTTGTGTTTTGCGTGTGCTGGGTAATTGGTAGGGTATTGGTGGTGTAAGTTTGGGACCTGGACCCACCTGCACACCTTGGTGGCAGCTCTGGAACTGATGCGTGTGAATTTACACTTCCCGCAGGTTGTCTAGAATCAAGTTCCGGGAGGAAGCCAAGAGGCTGCTCTTCAAGTACGCCGAGGCTGCGAAACGGCTGATTGAGTCCAGGTGGGGTTCCTCACAGTGCTGTCGTGTTCAGAACAGAGAAAAAGGTTAGAGGGGCGTGTAGAAGGGGCTGCTGGATCCCACCTTATTCAGTGCTGGTCATCATCTTACTGAGGAAAAGCAGGACTAGGAATGTACACAACAAAAAAATAGCGCTGGAGTCATCTTTTGATAGTCATGTTACAATAAAAGCTAATGTTGAAAAGATGAATGTATGGAGAGATGTGAGAATCTGTGAAATACTGGACATGGAAATGCCTTCTGTCATTTATCCCTGAGAAAAAAAGAGAAACGGTGCTTGGGCACTCGCTGCTATTAAAGAGCAACAGGCTCAGAGTGGTGTTTTATTGTACCATGTGTGGTTTTTCTGACAAGTTCTGCTGCAGGGGAAAAGTGGGGAAAATAAAAAGCTCGTTAACAGGGTAGTTCTCTCAGAGTCAGAAGCTCCTGCCTATGGCCACATTTGAAAATGAGAGGCAAGATCCCAGTGGGCTGTTTCTGTGGTGGGTCAGTGCTTTCCCTGCCCCTCCTGTTGCAGAGAGGACTATGGGCAGCTGCACCGTGTTTTGGAGAGAGCATGGCAGTCACTTGTCCTACAAGTGTCTGGAAGCACCTTCCAGAGGCCCAGGGGAGAGTGGCAGGGCCTTGGGGAAGTGCCCGCAGCCACATTCCCTGCCAGCAGAAGGCTGGTGGTGGGATGGAACACACTGCTGTGCAGCCCTGGGTTAAATTTTACTTCTCTGTTGTGCAGGAGCGCTTCACCAGACAGCAGGAAGGTGGTGAAGTGGAACGTGGAGGACACCTTCAGCTGGCTGCGGCGGGACCATTCTGCCTCGAAGGAGGACTACATGGTCAGTGTCCCTGATCGGCAGCAGCGCAGGGAGCCGGGAAAGGGGGGTGTGCCAGGGCCAGATCAGGCTCCTTCTGGAGACAGCAGTGGTTGTTTCCCTTGGCTCTGTGACCTGGCAGCGGCGCGGAGACTGCGCAGCTGCGGGCAGCGCAGGTTGTGTGAGGGACTCCGGTCTCGTTCCGCAGGATCGCTTGGAGCACTTACGCAAACAGTGCGGGCCCCACGTGTCTGCGGCAGCAAAGGACTCCGTGGAAGGCATCTGCAGTAAGATCTACTACATATCCCTCGAATACGTCAAGCGGATCCGGGAGAAGCATCTTGCCATTCTCAAAGAGAACAATATATCTGGTACGCAGCCAGCTCTGGGGAGCCGTAGGGCCGCAGCGCTGTGGTGTAAAACTGTGCTCAGCCTGTCCCGCATAGACAGCAGTAGCTGGGAGGCTGCGCTGAGCACACCAGCCTGAGATTGTGGCGCTGGAAATCGCTGGTTCAGCACAGGCCAGCGCTGCCAGTCACTCAGCGCCTGTGCAGCGCCGAGGTGTGTTCCCTCAGGTACAGTTACCAGCTGGAATATCAAATATGAATTTGTGATTTGTCAGGATGAAGTAGCTCATTAGGAGCTGAGCACACTGAACGGGCGTTAGTTCATTTCCCCGGACTGTGGGTTTTTGCTCTGCTGTTCCAGGGATTCCTGGGGATGGCTGGCACTCCCTGATGGCAAGCCCTCTCCTCTGTGTACTCTCCTTTGCCATGTTTCTGGGGTTCCAAGCACCTGCTGCACTCCCTGGCCTCCCAGCGTGTCACCGTGCACCCTTCTTCCTTTCCCAGCAGAGGATTCGTGTTCCTTGATCTTTTTTCTGTTTTCTTCCTAGTTTATGTCTGTAGTTCTGCCTCTAGTCACCTTTTTCTGTGGTCCCTGCCTCTTTGATCACTCCCATTCTGTCAGTCTGTTTCCATTTGGGGTCCCAGCTCTCCTCACTTGACAGCCCGGGAATATTTATTGTGCTTCGGATGAGTTTGGGCCAAACCGAAATAGTAACATTAATGACAAGGAAAGCATTTTACTTGTCTGGAGCGTGCCTCATGCTGCTGGAATGGTTGTGTACAGGCTACAGGTCTGTGTAAGAGATGGAGAGGTACTGTGAAATGGGTCCTGTGCTCTGGCAGTGGGTGATGGAATAAATTTGGGAAATCAGCTCTGAACCTCAGTAGCTGCCTACAAGGTCTGTGGAGGATCACAGTGGTGGTTTGGGGTGACCAGTCTGCTCCTCAGCCCTGTTCTGTCGCCGCATGTTTTGAGGTGGAAGGAAGCTATCCCAAATGTCCCTGGATCCTGATGGGCTCCTCTCCCTTTGCTCTCCATAGCTGAGGTGGAAGCTCCCGAGGTCCAGGACAGGCTCGTGTACTGCTACCCAGTGCGACTGGCCGTCCCCTCCCCGCCGCTGCCCAGCGTGGAGATGCACATGGAGAACAATGTGGCGTGTGTGCGGTACAAAGGGGAGATGGTCAAAGTGAGCCGTAACTACTTCAGCAAGCTGGTAAGGGCTGATGCACATTCCACGGGACTCATCACCAGCTATACTGGTCAGAGGTGTCACTTCTGCATGTCCTCCAAGAGGAGGGACTGCGGAGGGACAGGGTGCTGACCTGGAGGGGGTTCAGACGCTTCTCCCGGAACAGAAATGAGGAGCCTCAGTCAGGGTTGGGGTTCTGCTGGGAACACTCAGAGGAGTGCGTGTGCCTTGGGTATGGGCTGTGCCGCAGGGACGGTCACACTGGCGGTACCGCAGCCAGCACACGTGCTGGTGGGGTACATTGGTTCACATCAGTGAAGAGCTCGTGGTTCCCCGGACGGCGAAGGCCGGTGTGCCACCGCACAGAGCCCCACCTGCTCCTCGTGTCCTGCGGGACGCGCTCCGTGTCCCGGGGTTTGGGTGCTGTCTCGTCTGCTCATTCTCAGTTTCATGGCTGGGCTTTCTCTTCCAGTGGCTCCTCTATCGGTACAGTTGCATTGACGACTCTGGCTTTGAAAAGTTTCTGCCCAGGGTTTGGTGCCTTCTGCGTCGATACCAGGTACCGTCTCACCGCAGCTGTAGAACGTCAGAAAGCCCTGGTCATAGTGGGAGCCGAATGTGTGGGCTTTGCTTTGTGGGGACCCACAGCTCTGGAGGCTGATGCAAAATGGGGCTTGAACTGGGTCTGTGGTCTGCTCCCCATGTTTTGAGGTAGGACTGCAGACTGGGCAGCAATTGTGATCCTCACTGGAGACCTCAGAGGGGGTAAAAATCAATTTTTATGAAAGAAACCTTCAGCAGTTGATGGCTCTGAGGGCCAGCTGAAGGCTCCTGGAGGATAGATGTGAAGATTGACAGTTGTTTTGTGGGGCCTGTGTTGGGTGGAGTACATGAAGAGCATTCTTGCAGGGGACCTACACAAATTTGAGAAAGGACGAGGGGGCCCTGCGTACCAGAGGAGTGGGTGCACGGCTGTGTGGCCTGGGGCTGTGCTCTGAAGAGAGCGGCAGAGCAGCGTGGGCACGGCTGACGGGGTTTGCTCTCCCCAGATGATGTTCGGCGTGGGGCTGTACGAAGGGACTGGTCTGCAGGGGGCTCTGCCCGTGCATGTCTTCGAAGCCCTCCACAAGCTCTTTGGAGTGAGTTTTGAATGCTTTGCCTCGCCCCTGAATTGCTATTTTAAACAGTACTGTTCGGCCTTCTTGGATACAGACGGGTATTTTGGATCCAGGGGGTGAGTCTTACGTTGTGTTGCCATGTTCTGCATGGGTGCATGCACATGCGGTGGCTCGGGGCGGGAGCTGGTGTGTGTGGGCTGCTCCCGGCTGCCTCAGGCAGCGGGTGTGAGCCGCCCAGGGTGCCGTTAGTCTGGCTGTGCAGCTCTGGTCCCTGCAGTGACACAGTTGGGGGTCTAACAGCGCGCGCCCATGTTCTGAAGAACGGTAGGGCTGGGCAGCTCAAATCAGCTGTCACTTCCAGTGACCACAGGCCGAGTGTGTCCCCAGTGCGGGAGTTCAGGCTTTCCGAGAGTGTGACTGCCTTTTCTGAGGAAATGGATGCTTTTTAACATGTGAAAATTAGAATTCTGGCCTCTCTGACAGGCATCTTTGTCTTTTTCCTCCAGCCCGTGCCTGGATTTTTTCCCTATAAGTGGCTCTTTTGAGGCAAATCCTCCATTCTGTGAGGAGCTGATGGATGCCATGGTCTCTCACTTCGAGGTACGTTCACTGACCTGTGGGGTTGTTCTGAAGGGAGCCATGCAGCCGGTGCTCTCCCCGACACCCCGCAGCAGGGCTGTCACGTAAAGGCAAAGGCCAGTGACAGCTGCGGCGCCGCTCGAGAACCAGGAATGTTTCTTTCCGTGGAACTTGTTAGACACATCGTTGCTCAGCCGGTGCTGAGATGGTTCTTTTCTTGTTGAACTAGAAACTGCTGGAGAACTCCAGCGAGCCGCTCTCCTTCATTGTCTTCATCCCCGAGTGGCGGGATCCTCCGACACCAGCGCTGACCCGCATGGAGCAGAGCAAGTTCAAACGGCACCAGCTCATCCTGCCAGCCTTTGATCACGAGTACCGCAGTGGGTCTCAGCACGTCTGCAAAAAGTAGGGCTTTTTCTTGGCTCCTTCTGGGGATGCGTTTCGGGAGCTGTGTGACAGAAATATCCTGTCCCAGGTTGAAACCAATGGGAAGCAGGAGCAGGCAAGGAATAACAGTCACCCTGGAGTTTTGACACAGGCGTACAGGGTGGTGTGAATTTCATGTTTGTTTACTGATTACTGAGGTATTTCACTGACAACAGGCTCATGAGTGGTGTATATATTCCCTGGGTGCACAGGTCACAGTGCGGTGTTGCAGGGACGGTCTGTGCCCCCTGGCCCGGGAGGCAGCTGAGCCGGCCAGTGCTGCAGCACTGGGGCGTCACTTGGGGGAGGCAGAGCAGGGGGCAGCGTGGATCTTGGTTCTCAGCGGAGCAGCCTGGCTCTTGCTCCGCTGGCCAAGCAACTTGTTTAAGCAACAAGCGCAGTCTCCTGCAGGGACGGTGGTGTCCCAGCGCCTGTGCTGGTAGGAAACACCGTGGCTGTGCAGCTTCAGTGCTTCACCTCTGAAAGTCTGCAAGCCTCTGCCTTTACTCAGAAGTGCCCGACACTGCTCTCTGCCTGCTCTGTTCCTCAGGATACTGAGAGAAAAGGACAGAGACAAATACTTGTCCTAAACACAGTGCACAGGAGTAGGAGGAGATGTGAGGAAGCAGGTCTGGGTGGCAGTTGCGTGATGTCTGGGCTGGGAGATGCCGAGTGCCTGTTGTGTTCCCTTGTAGGGAGGAGATGTACTACAAGGCCGTGCACAACACAGCCGTCCTCTTCCTGCAGAACAGCGCCGGCTTCGCCAAGTGGGAGCCCACGCCAGAGCGACTGCAGGAGCTCGTTGCAGCCTACAAGCATTCAGGCCGGACCCTCAGCTCCTCGTCCTCCTCCTCGTCCTCTTCCTCCTCCTCAGCAGACAAAGAGCGGGAGCTGGGCCGAGAGCAAAGCAGCAGCCGGGAGACAAACCCCAACTAAGGCAGGGAGGTGTGAGGCAGCAGGGGAGGTGCCAGCGGCCCCGAGGAGGCCGGCCGGGCAGCGGAGAGACTGCTGGCAGTGCAGCGCCGGCCCGGGGACTCTGCAGCGGCTCCGCAGCACCCGCTTTCCCTGCGAACTGCATGCAGGAGCACCAGGAGCGCCCGGCCGCCGGTGGGGAGGAGGCTGTGGCCCCCACCCCAGAGCAGGGAACCGGCACAGCAGAAGGAGCTAGCGGCTTGTTCCATGCCGGAGCCGAGGGAAGGGGCAGCTGGAGATGGGACACACGGGTGAAAGGACGGCAGGACAGACAGAGGGACGGATGGCAAGCGTGAGCGCTCGGCGCCGCGGCTGGAGGGGCCCTGGCAGCTGCCGCAGCCGGCACTGGCGGGAGAAAGATGGGCAGAGCCCGGGGGCTCCCGCGGCCGGGCCGGAACCAGCACAGCTCCATGTCCATAGTGTAAATAGTTGTGTCCGCGGCGCCCGTGCTCCTGGCAGGGCTGCTCCCATCGCATCCGTGTTTCTTTCCCACGTGTGTGAGTCCCGTGTTCGCCAACGCTGTGTACCGTAGAGGGAGGAGCGGAGCAGAGGAGTTTCTTTGGTGTGTAAAGATGTCTTTGCAGCTGTTTTGTAGTCATTGTGGTTTTTATGCGGAGCCTCTGGGCTTTATTTAACCTCCTTGGGTTTTGTTTTGTAAGGATTAATTTAACACCGCTAACCATTTTATTACTTTTATCAAGAAGAGCAAAGTCTATTTTTGATTTCTGTTTCCTAGTTCTTAGGAACATTAAAAACCAGCATACAGCTCTGCCCCGTGTCCCTGCCTTTCCTTCCTGGTCACCCCCTGCCCTCACCTCTGTCTCACTCTGGCTGAAAGGAAGAAAAGTATTGGAGTTTTTTTGTAGAACTACCTGGCATTTTACCTTTTCCATGCTACGCTGCCCTCCTGGTGAATTTTTTTTCCTAATGACCAGTGTGCGTGCCCTAAAGCAACGTGACCACCACCCTCCTGGTTCATTGTCTGCGCTGCTGTGAGGAGTTTGGCTTTCTCTTCCCTGCAGCAGCCCCACAAGCAGTGGTCGCCCTCGGCCTCCTCGGGGCAGAACCACCCAGTGCTCCCAGCCGGGCCCTTCGCCCCAATGGGAGGAGCAGCTGCGGGGCTCTGCTGGGGGCTGTGATGGAAGGGGTCTGTCCCGGGGCTGCTCTGCGCTGTTCATGCACAGACTGTCCCACTGGGCTGCTTGTGCTTCAGCTGCTGCCATTGACCTCGCCCTGTCCCGGGCTGCTGGTTAAAGAACCGTCTCCTCTGGCCTGACCAGGTGAGTGTGGCTCTGGGGATTAAACCAGCGCGGTTGTTCTCTGACCCAGCTGCTCTGGAGTTTGGGAATGTCCCAGCTCTAGAGCCTCCGCTGCCTCTGGATGGGCTGCGCGCTGGTGGGAGCCCTTCCCCCTGGTAAGAGCAGTGCAGTGGGTTAGTGCTGCCCGGCAGCCCTTGGTCCTGCTGGATCCAGCCGCGCGGGGCTGCGTCTCCACATGGATCTAATGGGTTGTTAGGTTTGTTAATTAAAAGCTGGGAGATGAGGAAGTGCTGTGAATCCTGGGTCTGGGTTGTGCACATGATGCTCTGCAACCAGCAGTGCCGGTGCCGTGGCAGTGCCGGTGCCGTGGCAGTGCTGGTGCTGTTCTGTGGTGGGCAGCAGAACCTCGCCTCATGCGCTGCCTGATCCCGCTATCTCCACAGCTCCCAGTGTCTCCACAGCTCCCGGGGCTGCTTTCAGCAGTGGAGATGGGGAGTCATCGGTGTCCGTTAACAGCACTCGGGCCTTCTGGGAGCTCTGGCAGTGAAAGCCGCCGTTTGCAAAGCCTTTTTTTCCATTTATTGTTTTGAGCCAAGGCAGGTTGCTCCCAAAGTGCAGGTGACCAGAGACATTCTGGTGCTGGGAAGTGTCAGGAAACCTACGAGTCCTGAGGCTGATAGCTAATTACCTTGTTAAGTGTTTAATTGCCGTAATGTCACAGGGGAGGTGTGACAGCAGCAGCCCGTAGCCCCATGGCAGAGCCTTCTCTGAAGAACCGCTTGTTCATCCCGGCAAAGCAAGAGATGGTACAAGGGGAGCATCAAGATGACCAGCGTGGGTTGCGTGGGCACTGCCATTGCTGACATCTCATGCAGCTCAGTGAATAGAGCCCTGCATGGAGAAAAGAAAACGTAATTTTCCTGTTAACCGGCATAGACATCCTGTTGTGTGGACCCAAGGGGCTGGGAGCATCAAGAGGTGACCCCATCAGTGACGAGGGGCTGGAGCCCCCGGCAGCGCCTGGCTCAGGCACGTCCCCAGGTTGTCTATTGCTGCATTGGCGTCCCCACCGTCACCCCATGTGTGCGGGTGCTGCTGCCTGCGGCGGGCGCTCGCTGCCGCTCTCCCGCCCGGCAGCGCAGGGGTCCGGTCGGAGCAGCCGCCCCCGGGCCGCGTTGCCGGGCCAACGGCGCTGCCGGCAGCCGGTGCCGCCCGCGCGGCGTGGCGGGCAGCGCGCGCCTCACGCCGCTCATGGGGCTCGCGCCGCCGCCGGCAGCGCCCGCGCGGACCGGGACCGCAGTCCGAACCCCCGCACCGGCCCAACCGGGAGCCCGCGCCGAGCGCAGGTACGGGGGGGGCGGCGCCGGCTCGGGCTGCGGGGCGGGGGGTGCCCCGGGAACCCGCACGCACCGGAGGGACAAACCCAGCAGGACCCTGCGGCACGGCGGGGCCCCGGGGCCGCTCCCGGGCCCCGGGAAAAACGCGCGGATAGGGAGGGCCCGAGTCCCGGCGCCGGCGGCACGGGGCGGTGCTTGGGCCGGGCTGTGCCGCTCCTGCCCGGGGCTGCGGCAGGTGCCGCTCCCGCTCTGTCACCGGGCCCGAGGGGCGACCAGGACCCAGCCCGTGTGTGCAGCAGGACCCGGGAACCCGCTCCCCCCAGCCCTCGCTCACGGCGCCTTCCCTCTCCCGCAGCCCCGGGCAGCATGGCCCAGCGGGGGCCGCGGTCCCCAGCACCCGCTGCCCCCGAGCTGGAGTGCAAGATCTGCTACAGCCGCTACGACGCCCGTGCCCGCAGACCCAAGCGGCTCCGCTGCGGCCACTGCCTCTGTGCCAAGTGCCTGCGCAAGATGGTGGCACTGGGGGACACGTCACCCCACCAGCTCCGTTGCCCCTTCTGCCGCCGGCACAGCCCGGTGCCTGGTGGGGACGTGCAGCGGCTGCAGGATGATGGCGAGGTGCTGGCGCTGCTGACAGGCCGTGAGTGGGCCAAGAAGCGGGATCCCCCTCAGTCCCCTGAGGTTCTCCTCTGCCCAAGCGTGCTGGAGCCAGCACCCAGCCCCGACTGCCTGGTGGTCACCATCCTGGAGGTGCCGGAGGACATGGCCCCGCCGGAGGGCCTGGGCGGGCTGGAGGTGGTGCGGCTGTACCGCCCCACCAGCCTGGGCACGCTGCCCTGCCACAGCCCTGGGCCGAAGTGCCGCTCCTGGGGGTGGAGAGCTGTCCCCCGCTTCATCCTGGGCGTCCTCTGCCTCCTCTACTTCAGCTCTCTGCCCTTCGGCATCTACCTCCTGCTCATCGAGCACCATGGCCTGGGCATCGTCCTGGTCAGCCTTGTGCCCTCCACCCTCCTCCTCTGCATTGTCTACAGCCTCTGCCAGTGTCTGTGCCGGGAGGTCTTTGGGCTCCCCCACTCCTGACCCTGATGGCTGAGCCCTGTGCCCGACCAGGGAGGCTTTGGGCAGCTTGGAGCATTGTCGCTTGAGGTACAGGTGTTCCCTTGCCCACGGCTGACCCACAGCGTGACAGTGTGCCTGGACCACAGGGAGATTCTCAGTGCCTGTTGCCTTCCCTTGAAGAACAGTGTGGGCTTTGCCAAGTGGGAGCCCATGCCGGAGCGGCTGCAGGAGCTCGGTGCAGCCTCCAGGCGTTCAGCCCGACCCTCAGCTCCTCGTCCTGCTCCACAGCAGACAAAGAGCAGGAGCTGGGCTGAGAGCAAAGCAGCAGCTGGGGAACAAACCTCAACTAAGGATGCGAGTGCTCGGCGCCACAGCTGGAGGGGCCCCGGCAGCTGCCGCAGCCAGCACCAGCGGGAGAAGGATGGGCAGAGCCCGGGGGCTCCCGCTGCTGTGTCGGAACCAGCACAGCTCCATGTCCATAGTGTAAATAGTTGTGTCCACGGCGCCCGTGCTCCTGGCAGGGCTGCTCCCGGCAGGGCTGCTCCCATCGCATCCGTGTTTCTTTCCCTTGTGTGTGAGTCCCATGTTTGCTGACGCTGTGTACCGTAGAGGGAGGAGCGGAGCAGAGGAGTTTCTTTGGTGTGTAAAGATGTCTTTGCAGCTGTTTTGTAGTTGTTGTGGTTTTTATGTGGAGCCTCCGGCCTTTATTTAACCTCCTTGGGTTTTGTTTTGTAAGGATTAATTTAACACAGCTAACCATTTTATTACTTTTATCAAGAAGAGCAAAGTCTATTTTTGATTTCTGTTTCACCTCTGGCATGTCTCTCCCTGTGTGTCCCCTCTTGTGCTTCCCTGTGGTGCAGGACTGTGCCACTGGTGACAGCCACCCCATGGGTGACCCTGGATGTCCACGGAGGGGAAAAGGGAGGAGGCATCAGGAAGGCACTGAATCACCTGAAAACGCTGCAGCTCTTCCTCTGCAGAACAGGGGACCCTCTCTGGGGACCCCAGCTGGTGGCAGGGCCAGCAAACCCCTGGCAGCCTGGCCAGGCACACAGCGGGGGGGTGGGGAGCGTGGGGACGTCACCATCGGGCAGAAGGAGCTGGGCTTGGGGCAACTCCAGGGGCTCACGGCAGGACTTGCCCTGCTCCCCGCAGTGGTGGAGCTGCCGGCAGCAGCACAGGCAGTGGAGATGCCCCCATCCCCACTGACATCCCCAGTGACATCCTTGTCACCATCCCCACTGACATCCCCAGTGACATCCCCATCACCATCCCCACTGACACCCCCGCATCCCTGTCAGCACCCCCACATCCCCACTGGCCTCCCCGCCGCAGACAGGTGACACCGGGAGGCCCAAGACAGAGCCACGTTTATTAGTGCCCCGTGTGCCCTCCTACCCACACCTCCCACTCTCTTCAGCTGGGCAGCTGCCGGGTCCTGTGTTGTCTGTCCTGCTCTGCCCAGCCGTGGGGCTGTCCCCAACCCACGGCCACAGCCCTGGCCCCCACCCGGCCCTCAGGGACAGGGCGAAAGTGCCCCAGCCCTATCCCTGCTCTGACACCCCCAGGAAGCGCCCGCTCTCGGTGGAGGGAGATGCCAGCATGGCCGCCACGCTCCAGATCTTGGGTTTCTGGGGCTCCTTGCCCTGCCCAGGGCCTGGCCCCACCTCAGGGCTGCCCCCGCACCTGTCCTGCCCAGGGCTGGGGACTGGGGGGGCACCCGGCGGGGCCCCCTCCCCCTCGCTGTCCTCGCCGTCTGAGGCGCCATGCGGTGCCCAACCAGCCTTGTTCTCCTTCTTGAGGCGCCGGCGGGCGTTGGCGAACCAGGTGGAGACCTGGGTGAGGCTCATCCGGCTGACCAGGGCCAGCATCACCTTCTCCCCCTTGCTGGGGTAGGGGTTCCGAGGGTGCCGTGCCAGCCAGGCCTTCAGCGCCCCGGTGCTCTCCCGTGCCGCCGCTGCCTTCACGCGCCCCGGCTCTGCGGGCAGGGGCTGCCGGCAGCAGGGTGGGCAGAGCCCCGCGCTGGGCAGCAGCCCCAGGGGCACCTCGTAGGCTGGTGACACCTGGAGGGGACACAGGGGTGTCAGGGCAGGATGGGGCAGGGGCACCCACGGCTGGAGGAAAGGGGCTGGGGGACTTGGGGGCTCGTCCCTTTGCACACGGGAAGGGGAAGAGTTGGGTCCTGCCCATCCTCGTCTTCTCCTGTGCCCGGCACTGTGCACCCCAGGGTGCGGGGGGCCAGGGGGATGCCAGGGGCGTGCAGGGGACCCAGGACAGCAGCTCCCCATCCCTGACCCCCCACCGCCCCACAGCCCGATCCCAGGAGGCATCCCGTGTCCCGGCCTCCTGGGAGCTGTCATGTGGCACTTACCGAGGGCTCCAGCAGGCTCAGAGGGGTTGGCAGCAGACTGTAGCCCCCCAGCACGGGACAGGGGCAGGGACAGGGCAGCAGCACTTGGGGGTGCCCCTGCAGGGCTCCCCACGGTCCCCTGCAGCTACCCAGCTGTTGGTGTGAGCTCCCCTCGCCCCGAGGAGCTGCCATGCTGCAGAGAGGAGCTGAGGAGCTGCCTGTGGGGGTTTTATAGCTGCCGGGGTCCACGGTGACTGACAGCTGATTAGGGGGTATTAGCACCCATGGGCAGCAGGCATCAGGGCAGCCGGTGCCTCCCCCTCCCCTGCTATTGTCAGGCAGGGACTGTCCTTCCCACCTGCCCGTCACCAGCCAGGACGTGTCCCTGACCCACACCAGGACCTCGGTCCCCCCAGCCCCCCAACCCTGCGCAGCCCCAGCGATGGGCTGCAGCGGCACTGGGGGCTGGTGCACGGGATCCACCTGAGCCCCATGGACACTCACAGCCCCGGGGACACAGCTGGGACACTGCACACCTGGGGCTCTATTTCAGTGCCAGGAGTCATCAGTCCCCATCCTTGAGCCCAGCGCTGCCCTGGCCCCAAGCAGGGGTCAGCAGAGCCCCCCACACCGCAGCAGGCTGGGCGGGGGGCTGGGGGCTGGTGAGGGAGCTTGTGCCCGGCCCAGCAAGACGTGGGTGGTGCGAGGCGCTGCCTGGCGCCCGCTGCTCCTCCAGCTCAGCCGGGTCTGAGCCCCTGGATTCCTGGGGGAAGTGAAGGGGAAGGGGCCAGGGACCCTTTGCCGGGGGGAACCCACAGACACTGGGGCGTTCCTGGCTGCTGACGGAGCAGGCAGGGTTCGGGGGCAGCTGTGCGAGGGGCCCCGGGAGCCCACAACCCCCTGAGCCACCCGGCTCCTACCGCTGCACCACCCGCTCAGCCCAGGATTATCCCGCAGGTTGTATCCGTCATTAAATACCGACTAATAACGCTCTCAGGATATTAAATATGTAACAAACCCGCTTAGCGCTGGCTGGGGACGGGAAGGGGAAGGTCACCCGTGCTAATGAGCCCTGCGGTGTCCCTGGGCTCCCTGCAGGCCCCCAGTGACAGCACAAGGTCCCAGGGCCAAGGTGGCAGTGTCGGCAGAGAGGGCTGAGTCCCCAGGTACCCTTGCACCCCATGGCCAAGCCCCACAGCACCCGGAGCTCCCCGTGTGCCCTGGTCCCATCCCAGCCCCATCCCCACTGCGGGTTGGTCCCGTCCATCTCAGCCCCACAGCCCATGTCACTGGACGGGAGGGGACAAGGAGGATGGCTGGGACCAGCCCTGGCCACGGCCCCACAGCGGCCCTGTAACCTTGTCCCCATGGGACTCCTCCAGCCCTAATCAGTGCCGTGGATCCGCTTTATTAGATAATGGGGCTGTAATCTAGGAAAGCGCCTGCAGATTGCCACGGCGTGCTATAACCCTGCGCCGCACAGCTGGACAGGGAGTGCCACAGGCAGCCATGGCAGGCAGGCACAGCTGGACAGGGACAGAATGGTTGGGCTTGGAAGGGACCTCTGGAGATCATTTAGTCCGGACAGCTGCACACCAACATGGCGGGCAGGGACAGGGACAGTCACACACCAACAGGGTGGGCAGGGACAGGGCTGCAGCAGAGCGAGGGCAGTGGGACATGACCAGGACAGTGGGACATGACCAGGACAGTCACAAACCACAGGGCTGCTGGCCCAAGGGAGGTGCAGGGCCACCCCCTCCCTTCCCCAGGTGCCCACAGCCCTGAGCCTGGGGACAGTGGCAGCTCCACCAGCAGCCAGGGTGCTGCTGTCACCTCAGGCAGTGCACGGGCTGTGTCTGCAGTGCTGTCCCCAGTGCTGTCCCCGTCCCCTGCATGGGCTGGACCAGGAGGCCGGCGCTGGCACCGCAGTCCCACAGCTGCAGGCTCTGGCCTCACACAGCTCTTGCTGAAGTTGGGTGGTTCCAGCCCTTTTTCCCCTCCATGGATAATCGCTTTAATGCAAAACCACAGAACTAAAACTCTGAGATTAGCTGTTATAATCACATGTAAACACTCCCAGACAATCCGCTCAGGGAGGGGCAGCGTGTGTAGTTTGGGGCAGAGTTACATGGGATTTGGGCTGTTTACCACTCGATTAAATCATGACTCCAGCCCCAAACCCAGTCCTGCACCAGCTGCCTGGTTCATGGCTGGAGTCAAGGTCACCCAGGCAGGAGAAAGCCAAGAGCACGGGGCAGCCATGGTGCAGCGACCGCCCGGCCCCAGCACCGGGCTGGGGGGACCCTGGGGGACACGTGGGAGGTGGCAGCAGGACCACAGACCCCCAAGGCAGGCACAGGTTTCAATCCCTTTTTATTCATAAGCAGAGTCAAAGCTTGAGAATGTCAGAATCGAACCCCTCCCACAACCACCAACGAACCAACTGCAGAGTCCATGACTCTTCAGAAGAAAAATAGAGTATCTTCCACCTCCCTGCTCCGGTTCCTCCAGTCCAAAGCCCCGCTGGTGCCTGCCCGCAGGCCAGAGTAGCCAAGGGGGAGCGGCTGCCCCCGCCCCCAGTGCTGTGGAGCAGGGAGTGTGTGGCCGCGGCTGCACAGCCCTGGCACTGCACCCCACCACTGCGCTCAGCCCCATGGCTCTGCCAGGCAGATGCTGATCCCGGTTTGGCCCACAGACGCGATCCAGGAAAAGGGATTTCAGACCCTCAAGTGCAACAGGTATAAAGACCGTCCAAACGAGAGAGAGCGCTGCCCCGTGCGGCCCGCCTCGCTGCAGAGCAGTCTGCTGGAGACGGCTGCCCACGCGGGGGACGCGCAGGACCCCACAGCACACGGCCATGGCACACAGCCATGGCACTGGCAGCCCCGAAGCGATAAGGCAACTGCTGGCTGAGGCGAATCCTGCCTGGCCACGGTCCTGCCCAGCGGGGTGGCCCAGCACTAGTCCGTCAGCGTGATGACGTCATAGTGGATCCCCTCCTGCAGCTGCTCGGCCGTGGCCTCGGCGCTGAACACGCCCTGCGCCTGCACCATCGCCGCGTCGGCCACTGCTGTGGAGAGAGGGGGGTCAGAGCCGCCTCTGCCCGGGCCCCCTCCACACTTGCCTGTCTCCAGGCGTACAGCAGCAGCACAAGGGCCACCAGGTGTGCACGGGGAGCCGGGCGCTGTTTGCTCTCCACACACACCGGGGTGTCTGCGCCTGCGGCAGCTGCAGCAGCTCCCACACAGGCCTACCTGAGACTGCTGAGTGCGCAGCTGCCTCCAGCTGTGCCTGGGTGACAAGCTGCTGCTCCGGCGAGACTGGCATGTACTGGATCTGCAGGGGGTGACCAAACCGGGGGGGTCCAGCCACAGCCGCGTCACCAATCCCCTTTCCCTTCCAAATTCCTCCCTCCGTGCTGTGCACCCAGAGCCTGTCCCACACCACCCCTCACCTGCGGCTCCGGGAGGAACTGGCCACCCTGCTCATACTGGATGTGGGTGATCTGACCGTCCTGTACCTAGGGACAAGAGCCACAGTGACATTGCACTAGGGCTCACAGGTATCCCTGCTTCTGAGCGAAGTTGTGACTGAATGGAGCAAGCACCAGCCCCACAGGCAACACCACACTAAGCCCCATCCACCGCGCAAACGGAGCAGCTGGCGCTCACCTGGATGTGATGTCCCTCTGGGACCACGACGTACTCGTGGGGAAGCAAGTGCTGTACGCCATCCTGTGCAATGATGTACTGAACCTGCAAACATGGATTCACACCCAAATGGTCTCCACTGTCCACCCTCCACACCAGCACAGGGCTGGTTCTTGTCCATCTTTTGTGCCCATTTCCACCCCACCTCTCTGCCCTGCTCCAGCTGCGCAGAACCTGGACATGTCCCCCTCACCTGGTTGTCAGAGGTCACTAAGTGCTGCACGGTCTGTCCATCAGTGGTTGTGATCTCCTGGATGTACGCGGCCTCCTCCTGTGGGTCAGCAGGAGCCCAATGCTGTTGTGGGGGGGCCTGACTGCCAGCCCCTAGGAGGGAGCCCGTGCAGCTGGCAGGAGCAGCCGCACAGGGCGGGACAACACTGATGGGCCCGACTCACCTGGCTGGTGACACGCTGCTCCTGTGCAACGATGATGTGCTCCTGCCCCAGGGCCTGCTGCAGCTGCTCAGGAGCCAGCACCGCCTGGCCGGCTTGCAGAGCCGCTGCAACACAGAGAGAGCTGGTATGGATGCTGCCAGGGTCCCACCAGCGCTGCTCCCCAGCAGCCCCCACCCCAGTGTGCAGCACAGGATGGACTCATAGCTCTGCTCACGATCAGACACTAAAACAAACACCGCCAACGCGAGGAATACGAGAGGTCACTGTGGGCAAAACACAACCGCCAAGTCAGGCTGCAAACTTCACTTCCTATTTCAGCCCTAAGCTGCTCACAGCACCGCTGCTCCCACAACGACTGGGACCTGCCTGGGGAAACACTGGAGCCCAGCTCTGCACAGACACACAAGTCAGCGCCTTGCCGGGAGAGCTCCCTCCCCAGCCCTGCCAAGGGCAAACCAAACCTACACAGAACCTGCTGCACAGAACCTGCCGCACAGAACCTGCCGCACGGCCAGCCCTGCTCACGAGGACCCTCTTACTCTGCAGGGTGGCCAGCGTGTCCTCGTCACTGTTCAGGATGATGGTCTGCTGGGCAGCAGCCGCCCCTAGCCGCTTCTCCTCGGCGCTGTGCAAGCGCTGCATGTGGAACTTGAGGTGCCCATTACGGTTGAACCTTCGGGAGGAACAGAGCGGGGTGGAGTTTGCCACAGGCAGCACAGGGGCTGTGTGCGCCACACAGGCCCCAGTCACGGGCACACAGCCTGCCCCAGCTCTCAGAATGTTCCCATCAGTGCCCAAGTTCTGAACGCTCCTGTGCAGAAATTCTTGCAGACAAAGCTGGGTCCTCCTGCAGCAGAAACTGTTCCCCAGGGTAGCGTCCCCTCTAGCAGGGGCAGGCTCGGGGCAGCTTTGCCAATGTCCCGTCTCCTCTGGAGCCTTGAAGCTCTACAGGATCTCCCGAAGCAACAACAACCAGCGGCTTCCCTCACCTCTGCCCGCAGATCTGGCAGGCGAAGGGCTTCTCATTGGTGTGTGTCAGCATGTGCCTGCGCAGGTCCTTCTTGTTCTTGGAGGCAAAGCTGCAGTGGGAGCACTTGTGTGGCCGCAGGCTGGCATGCTGGACCATGTGGCTCTGGGGACAGAAGGACAAGCGTGGGGTCAGAGAGCCCGTTTCGACAAACTTCTTGTTCCAGGGCTGACTGTGCAGAGAACCTACCCGAACCTCCGGCCAGAGCGCAGCTGTGAATGGGCAGTCGGGACACTTGAAGGTGCTGGGCCCAACGTGGGCTCTCTTGTGACTCTCCATCTCTGCTCTGCCTGTGAACATGGCTGTGCAAATCTTGCAGGAAAACTTTTTGGCTGTGGAAATCTTGCATGAGATCTTCTTGGCTGTGGAAACCTTGCACAAGAGCTTCTTGGCCACGCCTTGGAGCGCAGGCCACTTGACCTTTGGGGATGAGATTTCCTGCCCCTCGGAGGCTGAGGACAAGAACGAGTCCTTCTGGAGCTGCCTGGTGACACACTGCACCAGGGGCAACTTGATGCCGGCACGCTGTACCTCCTGGCCCTCCACCAGTGAGGGAAAGGCAGGGTCCACGCTGCTGGGCTGCAGGAGAAACACTCAGTCACACCCGTGCACTTCTGCCCGCCGCAGGACAGGGCTCAGCTCCTTACCTCAACAGGAGGGAACTGGCTCCCCGGTGCACCAGATGACACGATATAGTGACTGTTCTGGTCCTTCAGGGCCTCCTCTGCCATCACGGCGTCACCCACTACGACCGTGTGGCAGGTCTCTGCAGGGCTCTCCCCCTCGCTGCGGGAGAGGACAGTGTCAGGGGGGATCTGCCTCATCCCCACCGCTAAAGCTCCTCACCTGGGCTTGGCAGAGCCTCTGCCTCCCCCCGCTGTGCACGGCCGACCTGTACAGTGTGCCTGGAGCTGGGGCCTCTGCGCTGACAGGTGCAATGATGCTGTACTCGGCCGTTCCGCCAAAGGGGACAGTGATCTGCTGCAGCTCCGAGCCACCCAGGGTCACCTCCTCGTAAGCCTCCTGCACCGTGTCCCCAGGCTCTGCCACGTGCAGCGTCACCAGCTTCTGCTGCTCCTCAGAGTCCATCTCTGCACCCTCCTCCTGTGCCTGCGGCTCGCGGGGGGGCTGTGCCTCCCCTGAATCACCCGGCTTCACTACTGCCACCTGCGCGGGGACGGCAGCTCAGCCGAGGACAGTGAGGCTGTTGCAGAACACCCCTGCAGCAGAGCAGGGCTGGGCAGCCTCCCCCGGCACGACCCTCACCTGCAGCTCCCGCTGGGCGCTCATGTTCAGCAGCAGATCCAGCGCCGTCTGTGTGGCCAGCGCTGCCGATCCAGCCACGTCTGCCAGGTCAGGAGAGGGTCAGGCACACGTTCCCACCTCCTCCCCATCCTTGCCCCTTCCCCAGGAGCTCACTCGCCTTGTTGGTAAATGATGGTGGCTCCTCCCAGGGAATCCTGTGAGAGAACACGGGGCTCCGCTCCCAGGGCAGCCTGGACCGTGCAGTGGGTGACGGGGCCAAGAGGCATCTACGTGAGAGAGAACCGACAGCGCGGCCCCGGGAGCACCAGGAGGAGCCAGGGTGCGGGCAGCAGCACTCACCGGTGGGCTGGCCCCCGGCTCGGCCGCAGCCTGGCTGTGCTGTTGCTTCAGCTCCTCGATCTGCTGCAGTGTGAAGAAGGGGCGGCGGCGGCAGGGCGGCTCCTCGGGGTGCCTCTGTGCCCACTCCTCGAAGGAGTCGGCATGGCGGCACTGCACGTGCAGGCGCAGGTTCTTCTTGTGCTTGGTGGTGAAGTGGCAGAACTCACAGGCAAACGGCTTCCCCCCTGCAGGACACAGGGTCAGGAGGGGGTCCCTGAAGGAGGGCAGACACTGGGGGTGAGACGTGGGGGCACGGGGCAGGTGGCTCCGCTCACCCGTGTGCTTGACAGCCATGTGCGAGACCAGGAAGTCCTCCCGGAAGGTGGAATACTTGCAGAAGCTGCACTTGTAGGGCTTGTCGTTCATGTGCGACAGCTGGTGGTTCAGCAGGACCTTCTTGTCCTCGCAGACGTAGTCACAGAACTCGCACTTGAACCTGCCAGGACAACAACAAAGCCACATGTCACCAGGGCAGCAGGGACCTTCTGTCCCCTGCAAGGGGGAGCAGGACATGGGCTCTCCCAGGGCACGCTGTAGGCTGCTGCCAGCCTCCCACCTGCGGTTGGCGATGGCCTGGATGTGCGTCAGCAGGTGCATCTTGAAGGTGTAGCGCTTCTTGAAGGACTTCCCGCACTGTGTGGGAGGAAAGCAAAGCCGTGTTCACCTCCCATCCAGCCCTGCTCGCTGCCAGCCCTTCCCCAGGCTGTGCCCTCCACACCTTGTCACACATGTGAGGTTTCTCCGTGCTGTGCGTCTTCATGTGCTGTGTGAGCCTCTTCTGCATGGGGTAGATGCGATTGCAGACAGGGCACGGGAAGGAATTCAGCTTTGGGGGCTGGAGGGAGAGCAGGAGGATGAGCTCAACTGGGAGGGCTGAGCAGCTTTCCCCCTCTCCCCACCGCAGGACCTGCACTGCCTTTCCTGAGCCGACGCAGAAACACCACCCTGAACCAGGCCCCACACGCTGTGAACACCCAGATGTGCCTCTTCCCGCACAACAGTGCTGAGACAATGGCACCCAGACTCACCGGATCAGCTCTCTTCTTCCTGCAAGAGAAAGAAGAAAAACCCCTCATGTGAGCCACATTCCAGCTTTGAGCGTCCTTGTACCCAGACACCAAAACTGCCCATTTTGGGAAGGGGCAGGGGAAGGGGCAGTGTTGGTGCCACTCAGCCAGGCTGCAGGACAGTGTCTGGGCCGGCACATTCCTCACCTGTCCCGGCTGTGCACCGTGGAGTGCCGGATGACATCCTTCTTGTACACACTGGTGTAACTGCACTCCTCGCACTTGTAGGGCTTGCTGCCCACATGGTTGAACATGTGTTCCTGCAAGGAGCAGAGCAGGTGTGAGCCAGGGGCTCCAGCTGCCTTCGCGGGGAGCGGGGTGGACGGTGCTCACCTTGAGCGAGGACCAGCGCCGGGAGCGGTAGCTGCACTGCAGACACTTGAAGAGCTGCGGGTCATTGGCCTCGTGCGAGTTGACATGGAAACGCAGATCGTCGTGCGTGAGAAACCGCGAGCCGCAGATCCGACACAGGTAGGGCCGCATCAGAGGCTTGGGGGACTTGTAGTAATACCTGTGGGCGGGAGCAGGCTCAGCGCTGGGGGGTGACTGGGCTGGACCGGCCCTGGGCAGCAGCCAGAGGGCCCAGCACCGCCCAGCACACCCCCTCACCTGCGCCCCATGTACTTGCGGTATTTCTTGCCCAGGAAGCGGCGGGAGGGCCGCCCGCGCCGCCGTGGCACCGCGTCTGCCTCCTCGGGGCTGGCGTTGGAGGACGGGTCCTTGTTCTCTGAGTCGGACTGGCTGATGCTGGGCTCCGCAAGGCTCTCGCCGCTCCCGTTCTCCAGCCCAGAGGAACTGGCAGCTTCCACATTCTGCAGCTCGTGGCTTGGTGTGCTCTGGGACGTCACCAGGGGCTCCACGTCCCCTCCTGCTCCAGAGGACAGAGCACAGCGGGGTCATGCATCCTCCCCGTGGCTCCCAGAGGCTCCCGTACTGCTCCCCGCTCCAGCCTCACCCTCGGGCCCGTCCTCCAGACGAGGGAACTTGCGGGGCCTCCCCGGGCGCCGCCGCGGCCTCTCCTCGCTGGACGTGGGGACAGTGTGGCTGTACTTGGGCTGCCGCCCACGGGGCTCATCCTCAGCTGGGTTATAGTCACTGTCCTCTGGAGGAATGTGCCCAAAACATCAGAGCCTGGAAAAAGGCCACGCTACATCAAACGCGGGGAGGACATGTCCTACCTTCAGGGTCATCAATAGCACCAGCATCCATGATATCGTCCTCTTCTTCTTCTTCAGCAACCTCCTCCTCCGCAGTCTTTGGAGCAGATCCCCCTTTTCGCAGACGCCCTTTCTTCAAAGCCAGAGCTGAACCCGCTGCCGCAGAGAACAGAACAAAAACTCTTCACCAGACTGTACAGGGAACACGTCCTTACGCTCGCACTCCTCCCCCTGTTTCTTCCCCAGAGAGGGCAGAGCCCGTCTGTAGGAAGATCAGTCTTCCTTGGGCCTCAGCACACACCTGGCTGGAAGTGCCGCTCTTTCATGTGGTTAATTAGCGTTTTCTTGGAGACACTCTTGTACTGACACATCTTGCACTTGAACTGCTGCACCACCACCACCTCCATCATCTCTTCCAGGGTCTCCATGTCCGGCTGCTCCAGCTCCTCCCCACCGTCTGCCTCTCGGGCCTGACTCGGCCGCGCCGGCAGCTCCAGCACTTCCAGCCGCTTGGGAGGCTCCGAAGGGCCGGGCTGGTCGAGGCAGGTGGAGGTGGGTCCATCAGCAGCAGTTTCTATTGCCAAGCTGCTGGCCAGAGCTGAGGTGGCCACCTGGGACACCATGGGGGCACCTGAAACACCAGAACCCGCTCAGCTGGAGCGCAGACCCTGACCCACCCCTGCTGCCAGGGACAGCCCGATGCAGCTATTGCACTAGTGGGTGGCCTGCTGCTCAGAGAACCTGGTCAGAAACTGCTCTGTAGAATTCTCTTGGCAAAAGAGAGTTTGCTCAGCATAACTTCTGTGAGCTGTGAACCCCTGAATGTTCTGCTTCACTAAGTAAAAAAGGCCACAGGGTCTAGGAGCTAGGAGATAAGGGGAGCTGCGGCCCTAGAGATAAGGAAGAGGCAGAACCGCCGCTAACAGAAGACAAAACAGAAGCATATTTTGGCTGTTACCAAGAACTTATTTTCTCCAGCTGCAGGTGCAGAATAGCAACTGAAGATCAGAACTTTGACTGACAGCCTGCCTGACAAAAATGCAGAGATCTAGTGACAAACGGGCAGACCCCAGCCTCTAATTTTGCAGCTGGCCCAGAGTGACACATAGGCGGTGGGGGCTTGGACTGTGGGGGTAGAATTGTCCCAGTGTATTTCTGCTGAGGGTCCTTCTTCAGGAGGCACCAGCTTGAGCTGCTCTATGCTGTGCCTTGCAAAAAAATTTTTAGAAAAATTCCTGGAATTCATGCCTGAGTCTCTGCTGCAGGAAACTGAAGGAAGAGGAACTTCCATGACACAGGCTGCAGCCAAACCTGGGCACAGGGCTGAGCACAAGCTCCCAGGGTCAGCGCATCCCAGGGACTCGGGACACCCGCTGTAGCCCCATCCGGCAAACAGGCTCAGTGGCAGAGGGGCCGGGGCGCTCCCTTACCGTCATCAGGCCCCTGCAGAATGAGGTACTGTGTTGTCTCAGCCCCGCCATCCTCCACGCTGGTCACGGCGATGCAGCCTGGAGAGAGAGGAGGGCAGAGAGGTAAGTGCTGTGCGTTGGGGGCTGTAGAATCACTGGGACTCTCCCAGGTTCAGGCACAAAAGAGTTGCGGAAGGTCCGGCTCCAGCGACAGAGCCTGCCTGGCGCTGCTGGCACCGTGGCCGAAGGCGCAGCCGCACAGAGTAAGGGGCCGTCCGGCAGTCTCAGGCTCCTCACCAAACCCTCCAGCCATTGTAGCAAGGCAAGAAGTGAAGCCCTCACACATCGAGGTGCACATGTCTGCGCATATGTGGTCCCCCTTGCCTCCTGAGGTCTGGCGTAGCACAGCCCCCTCTGAGCCCAAGGCGGGAGCTGATGGCTCTGCCATGCCAGCAGCCCAGAGCTCACACTCACTCTGGATGATGTCGGGCCCGATCGTGGACTCGATGATTTTGTCGATGGCAGAGCCCAGGTCTGAGGAGGTGGACGCAGTGGAGTCTGAAACGATGGTGGCTCCATCAGTGATGACGCTGGAGTGGACCAGGACTTGCGGGGACTCTGACACCATGATGGACTGGCTCACAGTGGAGACACTGGAGACCAAGGTGGACTGGGCAATGGAGGATGAGTCTGGCAGGTAAATCCGGGGAACAGCATCTGTGCTGGAGCTGCTCTCTGATACCTCTTCCTAGCAGGAAAAAAAAAGGCCAGAAGAGCTCAGCTGGGAGACATTTACGGGGTGAGGGGAGCCAGCACAGCGAGGGGCACTGGTGTGTCATTGTGGAACTACCAGGAGAGGCACCAGAGCAATTCCCTGGGCACTGGCGAGGCCCCCAGGGCTGCTCCTGCTACCAGGAGAGTTCCAGACACCCAGCCGGTGTGACAGCGCCCACAGAGCCACAGAGCTGCTGTGGAGCTTGGGGTCCAGAAACATCCGGAGGAACCTGTGGAACCAGAACCAGCTGCTCTCCCTCAAGCCCACCCTCCCTGCGCTCCCCGTCAGCTCGTACCCCGGAGGCCCTGGCGCTGTCGGAGCTCTGGCCCACGCCGGAATCGTCCGCCCGGGACAGGGGCCCGGGGGCGGCGGCGTCGCTGCTGTCGGCAGACACGGCCTCAGAGCTGCCCACGCCGCTCTCGGGGGGCTCCTCCCGCGCCGCCTGCGGGGCCGCGTCGCTGCTGCTCGGCACCGCATCCTCCTCCATGCCCGCCCGGCCGGGGCCGCCTACGCTGCACCTGCGGGGAGAGGCCGCCGCCGTCAGCGCCGCCGCTCCGGGGGGTCCCGGCTCCGCGCAGCCCGGGCCGGGGACCTGGGCCGCCCTTCGGAGCGCCCGCGGAGGGGCCAGCGGGGCCGCGGCGCCATGGCCGGGGGTCCCGAGGGAACCGGCGGAACCGGCCGCGCTCCCGGGGGGTCCCGGCGCCGCCCGGCGCCCCCGCTCCCGTCATGCCCCGCGGCCCCGCCCGGCCCTCGGCCGCCATCTTGCCGCGGGGTCCCCCCCGCCGCCTCCGCGCGCGCGCACACGGCGGGGCGGCCCCGGTGCGCCGGGGTGAGGGAGCTGCCGCCGCGGCAGGGCGAGGCGTCCCGCCGCTGCCGCCCGCCCGCCGGCCCGCGCCCTCACCCGGCCCGCCGCGGCCTCGCCGCGCCTCCGCCGGGGCCGGCATCACGGCGGCCGCCATGTCCCCCGCCCTCGCGCCGCGCAGCGCTACGGCCGCGCGGGCCCCGCGCCGGGTCTACTTACCCGGGCTCCAGCCCCGGCCGGAGCGCTCGCCGCCGCCGGGACGCGCCGCTCGTTCCGGCCGCCGCCGCAGCCTCCCGGTACCGAGCGGTGCCGCCCGCGGGCTGGGGGTAGGCCTCGGGGCCCCGCCCGGGGACTACTTTCTCCGCGGAAGCATCACGGAGAAGGTGAAGTGACCCTGCGTCATGGCGTCACGAAGCGGCGCCCGGGCCCTGAGCGTCGGCGTCGCGCCGGTTGCATTCGTCATGTGACGAGAAGGCGGAAGTGGCCATGGCGGGACAGGGATCTCGGGCGAGTCGGACCCTTCCGCGACCGTCCCGCCCGCCGCCCCACCGGTCCCGTCCCGCCGCGGGGAGGGCGGCTCTGCGGTACCGGCACCGCGCCCGGCCCTGTCCCGCGGTGCTCCCAATCCTGCCCTTCGCGGCTGCTCGGTGCCCGCGGTGGGCACGGGGCCCGGGGTGGCTCCTGATCCCGTCCGCAGGCCCAGCGGCGCTGATCGGCCCCGGAGCGGCGCGGCCGAGCTGCGGGGGCTCTGCCGGGCCCTCCCTGCGGGGCCCGGGCCCGCCCGGTGGCTGCACAGCCCCGGCCCTTCAGCGCTTTCCCCCCACTCTGCCGGGCCGGGCGGGTTCGCTCTCCCTTGGGAGGCCAAACGTCGCTGTCTTGGCGGTTCCGCGCTCGAACAGCAGCCGCCATCCCCTGTTCTCTCTGACTGAACCGTCACCCGGGCTGGTTTGCTCCAGTGCGGCTGGCGATGGGTGCCTGGGCTGTCGGCATCTCCCGCACAGGCTGTGGCTGCCCCGGCCTGGCCGGGGCTCCCAGCCCCCCTGATGCCGCCGTGTCCCCGCAGGGCTGCGCTCGGGGCCTGCGTCTGCCCCGGCTCTCTGGCAGCACCACGTGTGCCAGCCCTGGAGCTGCACAGATTGTCCAGGCTCAGCCCCACTCCGCACTGACGGCTTTAATGATCCCCGGCTCGGGCGGCTCTTTGCTCTCACCGAAGTTTCTCATGCTGCAGTGGTCGACTGACAACATCTCTGTCCTGGGTTTTTTTGGAAGAAAGGAGCCGTGTTGTGCCTGTGCTCTCCCGAGGCTGGGACATGTTGGGCTGAACCTGCTGCTCGGTCCCTGTGTGTGGACACGATCGCTGGGTGTGGGGCCGAGGCTGCGTGTCCTGGCCGGGCCCCGGGGCCACTGGGCTGCGTCACCTGCACTGCGGCTCCGTGCAGAGCAGCTCTGGGCGGGCGGGCGCCTGGTCTCACTCGCCAGGGTGGCCAGTACAGAGCTGGTGCTGACATGGTGCCAGCGGCAGGAGGACAGACTGTGTCATCTGGCACAGCCTGCGAGTGCAGAGCTGGCCTGCCAAAAACCCGAGGGCCAGCGTTGGACGGCAGGTGGGCCGGGCCAGCACTTGGTGTCTGGCCGTGGTGCTTCTCCAGGGCGAGGGGTGGGGGCCAGATCCAGCCCCAGGCTCTGCTGCTCCCTCAGTCCCTCCGGCACCTCCTGCCCCGGACAAGGTGTCTCAGTGGCGCTGTGCGCCGCTGAACCACCACCCTGGTGCACATGCATCTTCCGGCTCATTTTCAAGCTAATTACATCCACCCTTGGCAGGTTTGTGTCCTCCCTGTCCCAGGGAGGCAGTGCCAGCGGGACTCACCCCAGGCTGCGGCAACGCTGCCCGACGGTGACGCGGGTGCTGAGTCCCTATGCCTGATAGTGACACAGGTGCCAAGTCCCTGTGCCCAGCCAGCTGCTGCCGTCACTGTTATGTCTGAACTGAGAGAGACCAAGGGGCTGGGTTTGGTTTGGTTTGGTTTGTTTTTTTCCATTTCTCCTCTTTAATGCAACCCTGCATAGCTTGGCAGTTGCTGTGAGGGAGGTGGAGCCGGGAGGACACAAGGGGCTCCTGTGGACAATGTCCCCTCCCCATGTCCCCTCTCTGTGGCTCAGGCCAGGGGAGTGGGTGCTGTCTGAGTGCTGGGATGTCCCTGTGCTCCCTGTTGGGGGAAGCTCCGTGTTTCAGGGGGGACAAGGAGGAACCCCTGGCAGAAGCTGCCTCCTGGGTGGAGGGAAGGGGATGGATCCTGTGGGCCTGGTAGGCTCCTCTCTTTGTACCTGTGCTCAGCCACTGAGCCAGATGAGGGATGTTCACCATGGATGGTGGCTCCAGGGGCTCGTGTGGACCCTCCTGATGCTGGTGTGACTGGTGGAAAGTTTCCTAAAGCTTCCCTGTTCCCTGCAGAGGTACTATGTCCACTGCCTCACAGGGCTGTACCGGCAGGAGCTTTGCTGGGATGGTCACCTGCTATTTTTAAAAACACTGCGAGGCCCCGGGCAGGGGTAAGCAGGGAGTTTCCAAGCACAGCTTCTCTGATAGTGCTCTGCCATTGCAGCTCCCATGCCCGAAATCCTTTCAGGGCCAAAGAAAACAAAGAAATCTCGGCAAGAGGCTTAAAAGAATCCAAAAATGGCTGCAGCACACGTTGGGTGTGTGTCCAAATATCTTGGTAGGGGAAGCACCAGGATAGAAGCCTTTTGGGAACTGTTTGAGAAGACAACACGAGCTCTCGTGTCTGGAGAGCAAAGCAATAAGACTTGCGTGGGGTCTGGAGCTGATTTGTACCAGGGCGGGAGCGCTGGTACCCGCAGCAGTTTGTCCCCCGCGCTGCCTGTGAGCTCCCGGCCTCGGTCCCTGTCCCAGATTAGGTGATGGCCGGGGCTGAGTGCGGGGCCCAGCGCAGGGGCCCCCCTGCAACCGGAGCCCTTCCGCAGTCAGGGATTTTTTGTTCGTGCTGTTTGTTCCTCCTTGTTTCCTTTTTTAAAGAAAACATTGCTGGCAATGTTTGTGTAGCTGCAGGGCACGGATCCACATCAACCAGGCTGGTGTTTATATCCCACCTGGGACAGGCAGTTGCATCAGCACATTTTGTAAAACGTTGAGCAAAACAGCCCTTGCTGCAGGAAATGGGTTTTTCTTCACCCCAGATTGCTTCACCGCCCGGATCCTTCCCAGCACCGGCGGCTCCCGAGGACGCTCCCGGGGGATTGCTCCATGCCGGAGTGGCAGCAAGGGGGACAGCGTGTGCCCGGGGAGCAGCATCCCCGCAGTGCCGGCAGCACCAGGCTCTGCGCTGCCAGGGCGCGATGGGAGCGCTGCGGGATAATGCCCACCTGCTGCGGCCCAACCCTGTGATGGACCCTGGGGCACTCCCGAGATAGCAGGAGCTGCTCCTGGCTCTCCCCGGGCTCAGGAGCTGACGAAGGGCCAGGCTGAGGCCACTGACCCCAGTGAGATCTGGCAGGAGGTGGCTCACTGGAGCCCAGCTCTGTCCGTGTGTCCCGCTGCCGCCCTGCCCATGGAGGGGCCCTGCTCGCTCTGTGTGTCCTGGTGCCCCCAGGGCCCTTGGTGCCCACCTGCCCGTGGCCCCAGCGATGGTGCCGAGCCGTGTGCTGCCTCGTGTCTTGTCCTGTCCAGCCAGATCCATGGCTGCCGTTGCCACCAGGCCCTGGGGCCACCAACGTTCGCTCCAGGCTGGGTTAGGAGCTGCTGGACGGGAACAGCCACGGCCCTGCTGGCCCCTCCGCGCTGCCAGATGCGCGGCTGCTGCTGGCTGTTGTTTTCCCTTCTGGAGGAATCCTGTGGTTTCCTTCCCAGAACCTGAGACCTCGGAACCATGGTCCAAGGCCGTCGGCTTCCACCCTCTCCTGTGTTGCTGATTCATCACTGCTGGTTAGTTAAAAAAGAGTAATCAGCAAATTACTGAAATATAAGTAAAAAAAACAAAGCAGGCAGGAGAGCTATGTGTGTGCAGTGCCAGGCTGGTCCCATCACATGCGTGGGGCAGCTTGGCCCTGGTACTGCCACGGGGGCTCCCAGCCCACCCCCACCTCTGCCGGGACCCGGCACAGCTGTCCTGAGACCCACGGCAGCGCCAGCTGCGCTGCTGGTCTGGTCAGTGCCCCCCACCCTGGAGAGGGGGTCGCCGGGCTGCAGGGCTGCTGTGCCGCAAGGTGCTGGGATGTACCTGTGGGGCTGGGGACACAGCAGTTCCTCAGGGCTGGTGGCTCCGGCTCTGCTCTCCAGCCCTTCTTCCCTGGCAACACAGCAGCTCTCGGTGGCCCCGTGGCCTGGCAGCTGCCATACCTGTGTCCCTGCAGCCTGGCAAGCGCCATCCTCTCTCCCATGGCACCCGTGCCTGCAGAAGGGTCTTAGGAGACCCTGCAGTGGTGCAGCCCGGCAGCTCCCGGCTGCCGGGCTGTTTGCCATCCCTGGCTGCCTGGGCTTTGTCCATATGCCTGTGTTGACAACTGAGCTGCTCTGAATTAATTTGGCAGCGAGCATTAGAACAGTTGTCAAATGTTTTACTGAAATTCGAGCATGTTGCATCTACCACTCTTCCTTCTGCTTCTTGTAGTTTACAATTAAATACAACCAGTTTTGCCCATATTTCACCTTCTACAAACCCCCGCTTCTTATTCCTGAGCCGCTTTGTTGCTGGCAACCGGCGGGTTCCTGGCGCCATGCTGTCCCCTCCGTGCGCCGGTCAGGCAGGCAGGTTTGCCGTCATTGTCACAATTGCGGCTCTTCCCGTTTTAGCAGGCAGCTGCTGTGCCCATCTCGCCCCTGGGGAACAAAGCGCTGCCCACCCGTGCCATGCCATGCCAGCGCAGCAGCTGTGCCTCCAGGAGCTCGCGGCCGCCTGGCCCCATCCTGCTCCCCTCCCGGCCCCCATGGGGTGCAGGAGATGGGCCTGATCCTGCGGGTCCCCCCAGTGGGGACGGCTCCGGGTGCCTGAGGGGACAATGGCAGCAGGGCTGCCTGTGAACATCCCTTCCCAAAGCCACCGTAGGTGACAAAGTCTCAGTGCTGCTCCATGCAGCCTGAGGGAGCCAGAGCAGCCCCTGGCCTCTGCGCCCCCCGACGGGTGTGAACCCCCCGTGCTCCTGCAGCCAGGGAGAGCTCGATGGAACACGGGTTGGTCAAAGCTGGAGGCAAAGGCTGAGCCAGGATGAGGTTCAAAGGGAGCTCTTGCAGCCCTTCCCTGCGGCCCAGGGCTGCCTGGGGCTGCTGGGCTGTCTGTGCTGCTCCCCAGCAGATGTGGCAGTCTGGGTGGTTTTCCCTCCGTATCGAAAACCAAGGCCATTTCAGAGGCCTCTAGTTTCTTCAAAGAGGCTGACCGGTTTCTTCAATCTCTTCCCGGATTTCCCAACTGGAGCACTTCCCGGCTGCCAGGAGTGTGGTTTCCTCCCCGTCCCACAGAGGTGAGCAGGCCCAGGTGAGTGCAGGGCTGTGCTGCATAGCGAGGGCTCCATGCAGGCTCTGTGAGGCACAGGGTCCCCTCTGGCACGGCTGTGTCTGGCAGAGCAGGCACTGGCCTCGCCACCCCAAGGAGCAGAGCGCAGGTGGGATCTCCTGGCTCCAGCATCCCCAGGGAACCCCAGCAGATGGGGGATTCCCGGGGTGCCAAGGGGCTGGGGAAGGTGTGGAGGGGTGATGTCCCAGCCCCATGCAGGGGGTGACTGTGCCACCCACCTGGGTGCCGTGTGACGGCCGGAGGATCCGCCATGTGTGGTTAGGAGCTGGGATTTGTGCTGCTGCATGGTGAAACTGCAGTGCTGGTTTCAGTGCCTGCAGGGCAGAGGTGACACCGGCTGCGTCATCCTCCTCATCCTCACCCAGATGAGCAGCTGTGGGGTGCAGTGGTACTGGGGCTGGGGGCAGGATGAGCCTCCCGCCTGGGCAAACTGACAAACAATTCGCAAGCAGCTGTTGAGGGGGTGGGGAGTTCCCCAGGTGAGGCACGGGCAGGCAGGGTCTGGCAGGGGCAGGCAGGGTGATGAGCAGGTGCACCCGCAGAGCAGGGGACACGTGGAACAGGGCAAAGCGGGGCTGGCAGCGTTGCGGGGCCGTGGCATGCAGCACGCTTTGCCAAGAAGGGTCCTGGGCGCAGCTGGAGGATGTGACCCAGCCCATGCGCGGCCCGGCGGCAGGGCAGCAGATACGGGAAGCGTGTGCAGGAATGTTGTTTCTGTCTGGAGCCCTTGAGCAGGAACAATGGGGCTTCCAAGCCTCTGACGCAAAGCTGGTCCCTGTGCCTTCAGTCCCGCTCCCGTGCTGAGAGTCCCAGTGCCACCGCGCCGTGGGGCAGGCGGGTGCTTGCGGGAGTGGCAGCTCTGCTGCCTGGGCTCGAGGCACTGCAGAGCCCATGGCACGGGGCAGCACTGGGCTTGGGGTGCTGTGCTGGGGCTGGGGGCTCATGCTGGTGCCCTGCCTGCCAGCCAGGGCTCCTGGCTGTGCCATGGGGTCTGCCAGGCCTGAACGGTCCCTGCCCTCTGCATGGGCCATGCCTCCCGGCGGTGCCGGTGCTGTGCTCTCCCCGACCTGGTGCTGTCTCACCCGCACAAGATGCTGACTCCCTCCAGCCCCGCTTCCCCTTGCCACCGCATGCCGCCGCGCTCTTGCCCGGCCCTTGCCAGGGCCTACCCTTTGCTCCCACGTCCCCCACCGTCCCCTGCACAGCTCCTTGGGTGCTCAGCTGCAGGGCAGTGACCGTGACAGCCGGGTGTCCCCTTGCCCACCCGCTCCTTGGCTCTGCTTCCAGCTTTGCCACCCTGGTGCACCCCATGGCTGTGGCTGTCGGGCCTCTCCCCTGGCCGGCCGGTGCCAGCGCCCTCCCCAGCTGGGCCCCACTCTGCTTGCTTGCGCTGGGCGAACAGAGCTGGGGAGGGTCCAGGCTCAGCTCGGGGGTTCCTTTCTCCATGCGGGACCCCCAGACCTCGCTGCTGGCCCAGCTGGAGACCCGCAGCCTGGCAGTGGTGCCACCACGTCCCATCAGCTCCCTGGGCAGGGACCCGGGCAGGCGTCCGCCCCAGCCAGGGTCCCAGACCAGTTTCCCATGGGGGTCTGCCTGACGGTGGCCATGACTAAGGGCGTGGGAAGGGGCTGCAGTGGCTGTTCCTTCCCCTTTCAGCAGCTGCGGTGGTGACAGCCAGCCTCGTGGCTCGGGCAGCAGCTGGGACCAAGGATGTCTGCGTGGGTTTTTCCATATCATTTGTCCTCGCGGGGCTCTGAGTGCGAACGGGGCTCCTGGGCAGACATGGGCTGGGCAGAGCCCCTGGGTGGTCCTGATGTCCGTGGCAGCCAAAAGCCATCCCCTGCACTCTCCCTGCTCCCCAGCACCCCGCTCTCCCACCAGTAGCTGCCCTGAGCACCCCGGGCACCTGTTGGTGCTGGGGAGCTGTGCCATAACCAGCTCCTGGCCAGAGCTGCCTCGCGCAGGGCCGGGGCTGCCTGTGGGGCTCATGCTGGCAGTGCCAACCCATCCCCGTGGAGTTCCCCTGCCCAGCACTGAGGCTGCTGGTGCTCCAGACATGGGGGTTTCCCTCCTGCCCCAGCCCTGCCCCTGCTCCCTGCGGAGCCTCCAGAGAGTCACCAGAAATTCCCCCGGGCTGGTGTCAGGAGGAAGCTGGCGAGCGGGGCCATGAGTCAGTGGGAGAGGCTGGGCCGGGAGGCAGAGCTGTGGCCAGCAGCCCCCTGGCACCCTGGCTGTCCAGCTCGAGGGTACTTGGGGCCATGGGCCACAGACCCACCAGTGCACCCCGGAGCCAGCTGGGGCCAACCATGCAGGGGCTGGCAGGACGGGCTGCGTGGCGTGCAGGGCCACAGTTCTCAGCTCCTGCTGCCATCGCTCCCTCCCAGCCCATCCCAGCCAGCACTGCTCAGCTCTGTGGGGCTGTGGCTCTGTGGGGCCACGGCTCTGCCCACAGGGTGCTGCAGGCGCTGCGGTGCAGTGCAGTGTGGTGCAGAGGTCCCTTTGCCTCGGCTGTCCTGGGGCTGCATCACCCCAGGGCTGCCTTTGCATCCAGCTCTAGCACGAGGTCTGTGTGCTGGGGCCTTGGAGCACCTTGGCAGAGCCCCGTCCTCACATGGGGAGCTGCTGCCTCCTGCCTTGCAAGGAGCTGGGCCGCACATGAGGGGCAGCAAGCTGGACCCCGTTGGGAGGAGGCAGTGGGGGTGGCCTGGCTGAGGGGTCCCTGGCCTGCGTCCCGCAGGGGGGGGCTGTGTGCGGGCACCATGGGCCAGACGTGTTTGTCACGCCGGGGTGCAGGACAGCGGATGCTTATGGAGCAACTTCCTCCGCCTGGGAACTGGGGATGCTCTTGCAGGGCTGTGGCGGGGAGTGAGGCAACTCTGCGATTTCTCAGCTCCGCTTCCTCCCAGGGGGGGCTTGCACTGCCTGTGCGTGCCCGGCCGCGGCCCGGGTGTGTGTTTGGCTCAGCCAGAGCCGGGGCAATGCAGGGAGGGGGTGGCTGCAGGGGCACAGGCTATGGCCCTGGGGAGCGCAGGGCAGCAACAGGGCTGGGCTGGGGAGATCATCCTGCTGGGGACAGCTGAGGGCTCAGGGGGGCCCCGCAAGGCTGGGCTTAGCAAGAGCTGGGGTAGGCGGACCTGTACTGGGACCTGTGTCTCTGGCAGCGTTGCTGGGCTGCACTGGCCCTCCTGCCTCGCTCGCTGACACTGCACCTTTCTCTCTGCTTTGCCATCTGTTTTCCCCTCACTCCTGGTCCCTGTTTGCTTTCCCCTTCACCACTCGGGTTCCCACAAGCGTCGGCACTTTGGGAGAAGCAAGAAAACACACGCCAATGGCAAGGTTTGTGCTGCGCCAGGGAACTTGAGTCAGCAGAGCCCTGCGGAACAGCCAGCAGCAAGGACAGGGCATACCATATCCCACGGCATCGCAGGGGGCTTAGAGGTAGCCATGGGGTGATGGGCCATGGGGACCCCCTGTGCCAGGAGTGCTCTGCCCAGCGGGGTGATGCAGCTGTGGTGGAGATGGACGCTGTGTCCCGATGAGGGTGCAAGCACTGGTGCTCGGCTCTGATGCAGAGGAGATGCTGATGGCTCTGGGCAGCTCTTCTGCCAGCTCTGCCTGTGCAGCCCTGGCAGCTGCCCCAGCCCCACAACTCCAGCTCTGGCAGCATCGGCACTCAGCCGGCAAGCTTGACGTAGGCTGGTGCAATGACATGGCTGCGGTGTCCCGAGTGCCTGTCTGGCCTCCGCGACCCACTGCTGTCCTCCCTGCCACCATGACTGTGGGACCGGCAGGACGATGCCCCTTGCCACTGCGCTGCTGTGGGGCAGCCGGGCTGCGCTGTGCCACAGCACAGCCCCCAGCCACTGTACCTCACACCACATGTGGCTGTGGGACCGAGCGTGTTTAGTAAACAAGGTGATGAAACAGTTAAGGCAGGAACAGAGGAGCCTGAGTGTGCATTTCGTCACCGTGGGAAGGGAGCGTGAGTCGGCGCTGGGGGGTCTGAGAGTGACTCACTGCCTCCCCAACGCATAAATAGGAGCGGGAGCCCAGCAGCACCAGGAGCAGAGCGGCAGGGACTCAGCACAGCCACAGCCCTCCTGCCACTACCATGGCCCTTGTCCTGCTGGTCCTACTGGCTGTGGGGCTGCTGGCCCTCTCCTGTGGCGCAGCCCCTCTCCAGAACAAGCCACAGGCACTGGTCACCTTCCCTGGGGAGCTGCTCAGTGGCCTGTCAGACCTGGAGCTGGCCGAGGTGAGGGGAGCATGGGCACACTGCATCTCCTGGCACCCTGAGCAGCTCCTGGTGCGGCAGCACGGGGCTGCGGGCTGAGCTCAGGGCTGCCTGTCCCCCTGCGCCCCGGGGGCTGCCCGGCCTGGTGGTGGGTGCCGGGGTATGTGCTGCCCAGGGCTGCCCAAGCCCCCTCCCGCCCTGCTCAGCCCTCCGGTGCCTTTCCTCCCCAGAGCTACCTGCTGCGCTTCGGCTACACCACAGAGGGGGAGGCGAGGACAGGTGACAAGCAGGTGTCCCTGGCCAAGGCACTGCGCAAGATGCAGAAGCAGCTGGGCCTGGAGGAGACGGGGGAGCTGGACGCCGGCACGCTGGAGGCCATGCGAGCCCCCCGCTGCGGTGTCCCCGACGTGGGAACCTTCCTCACCTTCGAGGGGGACCTCAAGTGGGAACACACGGACCTGACTTACCGGTGAGTCTCTGCCCCAGGAGATCAGCCTCGTGCCCGCGGGGCAATGGTCCCCAGGGGATGCAGACGGGCTCGAGGGCGCAGGCAGGGCAGCAGCCTCAGCTCAGCCTGGCAGCACAGCCGGGTCTCAGCACAGCTGGCCAAGCTGGCACAGGGGCAGCATCTGCTCCCTGGTGCCTGGGAGAGCATCTGAGCCCTGGCCTGAGGGCAGTGGCCAGCTGCTCTGCCCAGCCGTGCCAGCGCTATTGTCCCCTCCCGGGGCGGGGACATGTCCCAGCTGCATGCCCAGAGCAGAGTCACTCCCGCGGCACAAGCTGGGACCTGGCAGTGCTGACCCCCCCACAGGGTGATGAACTACTCCCCTGACCTGGACCGTGCTGTCATTGACGATGCTTTCAAGCGGGCGTTCAAAGTGTGGAGTGACGTGACCCCCCTCACCTTCACCCAGATATACAGCGGCGAGGCGGATATCATGATCATGTTTGGCAGTCAAGGTGACGTCCCATAGCGAGGCCAGGACCTGGCTCAGCTGCGGGGAGGGGGCTGGACATGTGCCCTGCCTGGGGATCTCACCCCTGTCTCTCTGGGCACGCAGGGGCTGCACAGGGTTCACGTGCTCTGGGTCCATGTGCGCGTGGGGCATGTGGAGGCTCCTCTGGGTGGGCTGGCTCTCAGAGTGCTTGTCCCCACAGAGCATGGGGACGGGTACCCGTTCGATGGCAAGGACGGGCTCTTGGCCCATGCCTTTCCCCCGGGCCAGGGGATCCAGGGTGATGCCCACTTCGATGACGATGAGTTCTGGACGCTGGGAACTGGCTTAGGTAAGGGCAGGGCCTGGCGGGTCGGGCGGGCTGGTGATGCCCACCCCAGCCCTGTCACTGAGCTGCCTCTCTCCCGAGCAGTGGTGAAGACCCGCCACGGGAATGCCAACGGGGCCGACTGCCACTTCCCCTTCATCTTCGAGGGCCGCTCCTACTCCCGGTGCATCACGGAGGGGCGCACAGATGGGCTGCCCTGGTGTGCCACCACCGCCAGCTACGACCGGGACAAGAAATATGGCTTCTGCCCCAGCGAACGTGAGTAGCGGCAGCCGTGGCTGCAGCCCCTGCCCAGCCTCGTGGGTGCTGGGGGCCACCCTCACCCCTCCTTGCCCTGCAGTCCTCTACACCAACGGTGGCAACAGCGACGGGTCCCCCTGCGTCTTCCCCTTTGTCTTCGACGGCACCTCCTACAACAGCTGCACCACGGACGGTCGCTCCGATGGCTACCGCTGGTGTGCCACCACCGCCAGTTTCGACCAGGACAAGAAATACGGCTTCTGCCCCAACCGAGGTGCGAGCAGGAAAGGGGTGCGCAGGGTGGCTGGTCCCCAGCCCTGGTGCACAGGGGGGGCTCCCAAGGGCTTCTGGGGCTGTCCTGGGCTCTGCTGGCACAGCCAGGGCCAGCCCCACTGACGCTGCGCTGCAGACACGGCGGTGATCGGCGGCAACTCCCAGGGGGACCCGTGCGTCTTCCCTTTCACCTTCCTGGGGCAGTCATACAGCACCTGCACCAGTGAGGGCCGGCAGGATGGCAAGCTCTGGTGTGCCACCACCAGCAACTATGACACCGACAAGAAGTGGGGCTTCTGCCCGGACAGAGGTACCGGCCTCCCTACCCGCGCCCTCCGGACCCACCCCCACAGGGGTCACAGTCCCCGGCCAGCGTGTCCTGTCCCACCGAATGTTGAGGCCGGCACTTTCTCCCAGGTTACAGCATCTTCCTGGTGGCTGCCCATGAGTTTGGGCACTCGCTGGGGCTGGACCACTCCAGTGTGCGGGAGGCCCTGATGTACCCCATGTACCGCTACGTCCAGGACTTCCAGCTGGACCCGGATGATGTCCAGGGCATCCAGTACCTATATGGTGAGCAGCTGCGCTGCAGCTGGTCAGGTGGGGGTCCTGCTGTGCTGAGCCAGCCCCCAGCCTCGCACCCTCCCCTGTCTTTGTTCAGGTCGTGGCTCTGGCCCTGAGCCCACTGCCCCTTCACCTGTGCCCACTGAGGAGCCCCAGCCCATGCCCACCGAGGCCGGCAGTGCCTCCACCACCGAGGAGGAGGAAGAAGAGGAGACACCGGAGCCCACGGCCCAGCCCATTCCCGTGGACCCCAGCAGGGATGCCTGCATGGAGAAGAACTTTGATGCCATCACGGAGATCAACGGGGAGCTGCATTTCTTCAAGGATGGGTGAGCGGCAGTGCCCAGCGCCTCCTGCCCTGGCAAGTGCCAGGGTGACGAGGGGGAGCAGAGGGACATGGGGCTGTGCGAGGGGCGTGGGGGACAGAGATCTGTGCCAGGCCAAGGTTACCAGCACGGCTGACCTTCCCCACCAGGAAATACTGGACCTACTCGTCCTTCTGGAAGTCAGGCATCCAGGGCGCCTTCTCCATCGCAGACACCTGGCCTGGCCTCCCAGCTGTCATCGACGCCGCTTTCCAGGATGTGCTCACCAAGAGGGTCTTCTTCTTTGCCGGTGAGCTCTGCCCCTGCTGCCCTCAGCCCTGGTGCCGTGCTGGCACCCTCGGGGCCAGCTGACTCTCATGCTCTCTCCCGGCTACAGGTCGGCAGTTCTGGGTGTTTTCTGGCAAGAGTGTGCTGGGCCCCCGGAGGATCGAGAAGCTGGGCATCGGGAAGGAAGCCACCCGCATCTCGGGGGCCCTGCAGCGGGGCCGCGGCAAAGTGCTGCTCTTCAGTGGGGAGAGCTACTGGAGGTGAGCAGGTCCTGATTGCGACGGCGGTGCCCGCTGGCTCTCTGCAGTGAGGGGCTGGGATGGGGGGATCCCAGCAGCCCTCAGCACGGCTCTGCTCTCCCCACAGGCTGGATGTTAAGGTCCAGAGGGTGGACAAGGGCTACCCCCATGCCACCGACGATGTCTTCACCGGCGTCCCCCTCGACGCACACAACGTCTTCCTCTACCAAGGTGAGTGGGGACCTGTTGGGCGGGGGCCATGCTGTCACCCCCAGGCTGCCCCTCCACGCCCGGTGCAGGGCAGGGGCTACACCGTGGGGATCAGCCTTGGGGCAGGGCACACCGTCAGCCCTGCAGTGCCTGTGGTGGGGCTGGCAGGGCCCGTGAGGGGACCAGATTCCTGAGCGCCTGTGCCCCTCGATGGATCCCTGCATGGCCGGCCACTTGCTGACCCTCCATTCCCTCCGCCTCCCTCCTCACCCAGACAAGTACCACTTCTGCCGGGGCAGCTTCTACTGGAGAATGACGCCGCGCTACCAGGTGGACCGGGTGGGCTACGTCAAGTACGACATCCTGCAGTGCCCCGAGCACTGAGGACCTGACTGGCTGCCCGGCTCCGGCCAGCGTGCTGCTCCCTGCCCACCGCTCCCAACCGCTCGGTTCCCATCTAGCAGCCTGACCCGCCGGGGCATTGAGGGCCGCACAGCCTGGCAGCCGTGGGGCAGCCCCCACCGAGGTGGCAGCTTTGCCGTCTCCTCAGCAGGAGGAGGCAGGGAGTCCTGGGGTTGCCCCTTGCGGCACCTTGGCTGGGGAGCAGGACTCTGGCTGCAGCAAGCACGGTGCCGCCTGTGCCAGCGCCGGATGTGCCGCGCAAAGGCGTTTGCCTGGTGCAAACCGCACACAGATCTGTAACAACTTTGTCTTTCTCCTGAGCCAGCCGTGCTGGGTCAGGCTGGACTCCGCTGGGAGGTGGTGCCCGGGAACTCGGCCAGGGCAGAGGCACGGGGCTCTGCCTCCTGCCTGCTGCCCGCTCTGCCAACCTCCACCTGCCCATTTTTAATAAAGACAATCCTTTCAATACAGCCTCCGAGTGCTCTGTCAGCTGGCTGGGGCCACGGCATAGCAAACACCTGAGGTGCCAGGCCGGGGTCATCGCCCCCGAGGTGTGGGGTGCCAGTGTCGGTGGGGAAGGGGGCTCTGGGAGGAGGGGGCTGCAGCCAAGCCCTCCTTCTGCTGAGGGCTCTGGGATCCCTAAGGGACACCGGGGCCCACCGGGGAGAACGTTCCCCGGTCCCAACATCCCCCACCACCAGCCCCAAGCCCTGGGCGGCCCCCGTGCCCCGCCCCCCCTCCAGAGCCCCTCCTGCCCCAGCCCGTCCCGACCCGTCTCAGCGCTGCCCGCGGAGCGCAGCGGGGCCGGGGCCGTGGCAGGGTGGGGCAGCCACAGTCCCGGGGATATAATTAGCTGTAATTAGCAGTCGCAGCTCCGCGCAGGGCGGGGGCAGAGTGCGGTCCCGTCCCGCGGGGTTCGGTCCCAGCACCCCCCGTACGACGGCGGCTGCGGGACGGTGCGGGGCCAGGCGGGGCAGAGCGACTCGCGGTTCGTCCCGTCGAGCCGACCCGAGCCGTGCCGAGCCGACCCGAGCCGTGCCCAGCCGACCCGAGTCAGGCCCAGCCGTGCCAGCCCTGCAGCCGCGGGGGCGGCGCGGCGGGCGGTGCCGCGGGCACTAGGACCCCGGTCAGCACCCGGCGGGGCCGCGCTCAGCGGCCGCCGGGGCCCAGAGCCACTTGTGGAGGCGGCGGGGCCATGAGCCGGCGGTTCACCGTCACCGCGCTGCCCCGCCACGGCCCCGCGCCCGCCCGCGAGCCCGCCCGCGCCGCAGGGAGCGGCCGCCTGCCCGGCCGCGACGGCAGAGGTGAGCGCCCGGGCACGGCCGGCGGGGCGGGCGCCGAGGGGGGCTGCGTGGGGCAGTGTCTCTCGGGCAAGGTCCGGGGGCAGAGTCCGGGGTGGGGGGGGTTGTAGGGCAGAGCCGGCGGATCAGGGTCTGTGGGCAGGACAGGGTCTGTGAGGAGGGTCCACGGTGCAGAGCAGGGGCGGTGGGGCAGGATTCCCAGGGCAGGGGCTGTTGCAGGGGCTGCAGGGCAGGGCCGTCGGGGCACCGTGGGGGTGTGCAGAGTGGCTTTGGGACGGCTGTCAGTCAGCTGGGCACTTCAGAGGCTGCGGGGACCCCTGGAGTGGAGCTAGTGTGGGGCTGCGGGGCTTGAGACATGGGGGGTGCAGAGGAGGGAGTCGGCCTCAGCTGCCTGGGCAGGACCCCTCATCCCTGGGCTCTCCCCAGGGGCTGCCCCCACTCTCCAGGGAGCTCTCCTGCCCATCACCATCCCCATCATCTTTTGGAACAAGGCCCTGCTCCCGCAGGACTGGCAGCGGGATGGAGCCGGGGTTGTGGCTGACACAGGGGGACAGCTGTGGTGTGTGAGGCTACACGCTGCTCCCTGGAGAGCTGTGGCAGAGGGTGGGCTGCAGGGCCCAGGGTGCGGGAGGGCAGGCTGTGCCAGCCCGTGGTGGTGGCGGACCACTGGGCTGCAGTGGGCATCGGCGCTGGGGCCGGCAGGCTGTCGCCTCACGGTGCCTGGGGGACGTGGCAGCAAGGCTGTGCTGTCACCGGAGCCGTATCGATCCCAGAAACCCAGCCGATGGCAGCACCATGCTGCGTGGAGCTGTGACCTTGCACCCTCAGCAAAGGGCACTGGTGGGAGGCAGCGAGCAGCTGGGTGGGCACCACGATGGCCCAGCCAGGCTCTGCCCCTGTGAGTGGGCTCTGGTCCCCGGCATCATGGCCAAGCGGTGAGGGGCTGGACCTGGTGGCGAGCAGGTGCACTTATCACCCCACGGCATCCTAGGGTGGCTGGGCCGGGACCATGGGTTGCTCTGGGGGCAGAGCAGCTGGTGCTGAGCTGGAGCCCTGGCTGGGGCCTGTGGCCCGCCAGGATCGGCTTATCTGCTTGGCAGCTGATCTACTTGTGGAGGGCCAGGTGGGCTGGGCAAGGAGCGGGCCTGGCCAGGGAGGAGCTGGGGTGGGCATGGCACAGGGGCTGTGTCAGGGGAGGCGCAGGAATGACGTCCCTCCCCAGCTGAGCTGTGACCTTGCGCCCTTGCAGAGGACAGTCAGTGGCTCAGCCCTGCTGGCAGGCGCCCCAGGATGGACCCTGCACCTTGGGTTAGCCACAGCCATGGCAGGGTGCGTGCTGAGGAGCTGGGGCAGCACAGAAGACGTGGAGGAGAGACCCCGGGCTGCCCCAATTCATGTCCTGCATTGTGCCATGACCCCAGGGCTGTGGATACAGCCTCCCGAGGGATGGATGGGAGGGGGTGCTGTGGTGCTGGGTGCCTGTGGGACTGGTGTGAGGCTACAGATGGCAGAGCTGCCTGTGCTGCACCGGGGAGGGACCAGGTCCAAGGTGGGTGCTGGGTGCTGCCTGGCCCTTAGCATCACACATGGGGCTGGCAGTGGGGTGGCGATGATGGAGACACAGGGACTATGGAGCAGGTCCCGGGGCAGGAGCAGGTGGGGGCTGCAGCTGGCCGTGCTGCACGGTGCCGCGGCAGCGTGGGAACCCGGCACAGACGCCGGAGCTGCGGGACCACCCGGCCCCCGTGGGGCGCCGCTCCCAGCTGGCCCTGCTCAGGGGCAGCCTGCCCGGCGGGCCGGTGCCGCGCTCCTTGTGCCGTGGTGGGACTGGGGAGCCGCTTTGCTGCCGCCTCTCGCGGTCGCCTCTGCCCACGGGCGGCCCCACGCAGCCGGCACTGGGGAGGCGTTTCAGCCCCTGCGGACCCAGGCTGGGCCAACCTGAGGCTGCCGGGGCGGCCGCAGGAAAGGACTTCCCGGGGCCGGGCGCACGTTGCTGCTGCAGCTCGGGCGGGGCCTGTGCGGGGGCTGTGCGGGGCAGTGCCGGGCCTCGCTACCGTCAGGGGGCGCTGCCGTGGCGGCCTCTGACGGGTGGGTGTGCCCCGCCCGGCCCCGCCCCGCCCGGCCCCGCCCCGCCGGGTCCCTCGGCCCCGCAGCCGTTCGCAGGACCCGGCGGCTGTGGCCGCCCCGCACGAGGGTCTCTCCCGGCGCCCGTGGCGTGGGGGCTCGGGTGAGCCTCCCCTGGGACCCATCCGTGCGGGGCTGGGTCCCGCCGGGACGCTGGCCGTATCCCGCCGTATCCCGCTGCTCCGCATCCCCGGAGCGGAGCTCCCCCGTGTCCCGAGGCAGCCGGGCTCGGCGGCAGTCGCCATGGCAACCAATTGGTTAAGGAGCCTCTTTCGTTGCCATGGAAACCGGGCCCGGTGTCATCCCTGCCGGCGGCTCCTGATGCTGGAGGGGTTCAGCTGCTCGCCCAGACCCGCCAGGGGCGGGCGGGGCCGTGGGGCTGTAGCAGGGCTGTGTGGGGCGGGCGGGGCCGTGGGGCCGTGGCAGGGCTGTGTGGAGCAGCTGTGCTGGGGGCCAGCCCCGGGCAGGGTGGGCACCTGAGAAGGGTGGGCTTGGGCAGTGGCTGGGTCCCGGCCATGTGGCTGCTCCCTGGGAGGGTGGGGTGCAAGGGTGGGGCAGGACCCCTTCAGCCCCTCCTCGAGGCATGGGTGTGCATGTGAGAGGCAGGCTCTGAGGGGGCTACATGGGAGGGGCACCCAGCCTCCTCTGCCCATGGCTCCCCACTGCAGGGGTCCCCCGGCTCCCCCAGTCTCCTGGCTCCCCCAGCCCGGAACCACACAAGGCAGGTTCATGGGAGACAGGGTGTTCTTGGGAGGTGTCATTAAAAGCACCAAGAGGCTGCGCTGTGGAGGGGCCACGTGGCACAAGGTGTGTGGGACTGCTCCTGGGGGAAAATGAGGCAGCCCAAGCCCCCACTGCTGCCTGCAGCACCTTCCCAAGGCCTGTCTGCGTCACTGAACCCACCGTGGGCTGCTCCACCGTGGGGTGCTGGAGGCTGGAGATGTGGGCTGGGCAAAGGGTGCTGTGTGGGATGCCAGACACCCCAGATACTCAGCCAGCTGCACTGCCGCACCCAACCCTGTTGGGAGCAGCTGGCATTGGCTGTGCAGCTGCTCCGCGGCCAGCGTTGTGCCCTGCAGCCCTCAGCTGCGGCAGCCTGGCATCCCTGGGGCTCTGCAGCCAGCATGGGGCTGCCTGGGGGCTCCTTGGCTGCACTGCCTGGGAGCGGGGCTCAGGAGGGGCTCGCTCATGTGGCTGATTCCTGGGCCAGGCTGCCCAGCCACTTGCTGCCATAGCCCCGCTGCTGGCAAAACATCTGGGCAGGGCAGCTAGGGACGCCTCACCAGCTGTGTGTGGTGTGGGGATTTTGTGACATAGGAGCTCATGGCCTCCTGCCGTGCCTCACAGCCCCCTGCCCTGACCCACTGCTGCCCTTCTGCTCTTGGCCTTGGGCAGCTGCACAAGCTCCCAGCTGCCCATGGCTCCGCTCGTGGGTGCACGGGACACTGTCCCTCCCTCCGCATCCTGTCCCACAGCTGGAGCTGGTGGCAGGTCTCAGCTGGCACACATGTCACCTCCAGGCTCTGTTTTTGCCCTGGTGGTGGTGGCAGGGCTCTGACTTGTCTGGACAGGGACAAGCAAGATCCCTCCATCCTGCCGAAGTGCTGCAGGATGTGCTGTCCCTGGGCTCATGGGGCTGGCAGGACAAAGTGGTGCAGGGCACACTGTGATGCAAATCATCTGCATGGCCCCTGGCCGCATGTATGCGTCGCTGCCCTCCATGCCCTGCTGTGCCTCCGAGCTCCCCCTCTCCCTCCATGTCTTCCTGGGATGTCTCCTGCCCCAACTTTTCTTTCTCCTGGAGGCTGCCTGGCCTCATGCCCTCAAGCCCGTGGTGCTGCCAGGAGCACCCTGCAGAGCTGGGACCACGGGGCGTCCCATCCAGGCAGGGTGGGGCATCAGGCAGGCTGCTGACGGTGCCCAGGGATCGCTGTGTGCTGACTGGCATCTCTGCAGCACGGCCACCCCAGCCTCCCAGGCTGGCTACTGCCTGGCTGCCCACTCTGTGCCTTCAGGAGGTTTCCCAGCGCCTCTGCACGTGTCTTGCTCATGGGAGGTTTGACTGCTGCTGCTGACAGGCCAGGACAGGGCTTGCAGCTGGCTGTCAGGACACCTTCCCCAGGAATGGCTGCAGGGACGGTTCCCCACACCCGGGATCTGCGTGGCATGGTGGGTGCAAGGGAGTCTGGGGTGTGTTTGGGGTGCTCTGTGGGGTCTGCAGTGATACAGAGCAGTTTGCAGGGGTGCTGCGTGTACGGGAATGGCTCTGGCTCTTGGAGGTGTCACACAGCTCAGCAGTCTCCATCGCAGGGGGGAGTGCAGAGGTGTCGTGAGGGGTTGTCCAGCTGTGCTGTGCCAACCCCTTGGCCTGGCAGAGGAGCTGCGCAGCTCTCCCTCGTCATTCCTGGGCAGCCTCTTGCAGTTAAGTGGGGCACTGATGCCATGCCTGGCCCCATGCCAGGATCCTGCCTGTGCCCGGGCTCCAGGGCCACTTGCAGCTGATCTTCCCTGTCATGCCCAGGGAAAGCCACCTGCCTCCCTCCATCCCTGGTTCCTCTGCCCATGCCCTCAAGCTCCTTGCAGCCCCCATGCCAGACCCCTTTTTCTGGAGAGGGGTCTGGCATGGGGGCTGCCTGCAGCCCCCAGGCATGGGCACTGCCCAAGCCATGCCAAGCCTCTTTGCTCCTGGCAGCCTGGGGCCATGTACTCCAGTCCCAAGGTGTCACACTCACAGGCCAGGGTTAGACCAGTGCTGTACTGGGGGGGTGAGACCCCTCAGTCTGACTCTGCCCCAGGGACACCCCAATATGCCCCCCCTGATGGTGGTGCGCATGGGCTAAGCAAATGCTGTCAATAGCGTAGCCCCCCTGTGCTGCCAGCAAATCCCAGTCCCTGAAATGGAGCCATAATCTAGGGATTAGGGGATTAGTGGTCTTTCACGTGCTCCCTCCCCCCATCTGTTTTAGCAGGAAAATCCCTCTTGTGCCGTGCCCACGCGCTGCGGCCTCCTGCGCAAAACCACCCTCTCGGCACTCGCCGTGGCAGGCTGCCCCACGCGCAGCCCCCGGCCCACTGCTCCTCTGCCGGCCACCACCCCCATGCAGGGGTGGGCTCTGCAGACCCCCGAGGACCTGCCAGGCAGGGCAGCTCTGCCTGCTGCATCCTGCCTGCAGCCCTGTCTGTGCAGGCAGCTGGGGGGGGCAGTCCCGTCGCTTGGGAGTGGGCCAGCCCCTTGCTCCAGCGCTGGCTTCCGCTCAAGGCCAAGGGATGTGGGGCCGAGGGGACGGTGCTGCTGTGGCGGGGCAGGGGCAGCCCCCCCCACGGCAGGTGCGCAGGGTCCTGGGCAGGGACGGGGACCCGCGGGCCGAGCAAGGGAGGGGTGGCAGTGCTCTGCCCGTGCTGGGGCAGCCTCTGAGCTGCCCACCCTGCCTGCGGGCCATCCTGCATGGTTTGCCGCGGAGCCGGGGCTGTGCTCGTGCAGCTCCCGCGGGACACCAGGCCTGGGTGGTCCCAGCTGCAGTGGGCAAGGCAGAGCTGGGGCTGCCGGTGAGGCCACTGCAAGGGGTCCGGGCCCTCCTGCCCTGCAAGGTGAGGGCCAGGGAGCCTCCGTGCTGCAGAGCAGCTGGCCCCGTACCAGGAGAAAGTAAACAATTAATTATAGCCGTCAAGAAGTAACTAACGCCAGCGGGCTGTCATGATCTCAGCCGGCTCCAGAGGAGATGCCGGCAGCTGCAGCCAGCTCCAGCTCTGGGATCCTCCCGGATTAAGTGGTTGAGAGAAGGGGGTCTGCGAGTGGTCCCAGAGTCAGTGCAGAGTCCTGTCAGCAGCCCCCAGCCCAAGGGCGGCCCTGATCCCTGTGGCCCTGCCGGAGGATGAGCTGTGAGGACAGGGGGCTCTGCAGGAGGGAGCGGGGCCTGCAGGGGTTGGCCCCTTCACAGCCCTCCTCTGGGGTCAGCCCTGAACCTGTCGGGCTGCAGGTCTGAGGGGAAGCTGTGCCGGGGTGTTCCTGGGCGTGGCGTGACCCCAGGCCCCCAGAGACCCGGGGTGTCAGGCTGAGCCCACTCCCATCTGTGGGCAGCGTTTCCTGCTCTGCAGGGCTGCTGCAGCTTCTGCCAGTCCCCTGGCCCCACTGCCAGGTGGTCTAGCTGCCCCTCTTCTCCCCAGGGTGGGCTTGGATGATGGTGGTTGCAGGCCGGTCCTGCTGCTGGGGCAGGGGGGCTTCACCCCCGGCCGGGGCCCTGCTGCCTGCAGAGGGGTCCTCGGTGTGGCTGGCACTACTACCTGGGTCGGAGCTGCGACTGCCCGGGTTGCCCTGACCCCAGGCCTCAGCATCCCTTGGGGATGCGTGCGGCCCGCTGGCCTTGGGTCTGCCCCACTGCACACCTCGAACCGGGTGTACGATTCCGGGGTTCGCTGGGGGCCGGTGCTGGGGGCTGGCGGCGGGGTGCGGGGTCGGTGCGGAGCCCGGTGCGGAGCCGTCCCGCCCGTGCCAGCCGGGCCCGCAGCGCTGCCGTGCCCTAGTTCCTCCCCCCGCCTGACTCCGCCGGGAGGCGGCGTGCGCTCCGCGCCCTCCCCCCGCCGCTGCTCCCCTCCCCACAGCGGCGGGGGCAATGCCTCCTGCATACGTGATGAAGTGAGCGGCCGGGCTGGGCTCCGCCGGCAGCACTGAGACGAGAGCCCGGGCGCCTCCGCACTGCAGCCCCCTCCCAGCGGCGGCGGGGGGCGGCGCGGGGACGCGGCTGGCTGCGGAGCGCGGTGCTCGCAGCTCCCGGGCAGCAGCGTGCGGCCGCGGGCAGCCGGCGCCATGCTGAACAACCTGGCCGACTGCGAGGACGGCGACGGCGGCGCTAGCCAAGGTGAGGAACCGGGGACCGGGACCGCGGGAGCCAGTGGCGACGGCTCCCGCCGGGCTGGGGGTCGGGGCTCGGCGCCGAGCGGGTGGCAGAGGCGGCGCGGAGCCGGCGGCTGCGCAGGCTGGGGGTGCCGCGGCCGCCGGACCCCACCGCGGAGCAGGCGGGCAGCACTGCCGCCGCCCGCGACGGCGGCTCTTGGTCCGCGGCCCCGCGGGGTTGTGGCGGGCGGTGCGGGGCTGCTCGCTCCCGCTGCCGGCCCGCGGCTGCGGCTCCCCGCGGCGGGCACCTCCGCGCAGCCCCAGCCCCGCTCCCGCCGCTGCGGCAGCCCCGAGAAACGGCGAAGCCGCTGGAGCAGCGGCCGCGGCAGGGCCGAGCCGTGCCCGGGGCTTGCCGGGGAGCCTCCTCCCGGACGGGGGCTGCGGGCTGCGCCCTGGGCGATCGCGCCGGGCGCCGGCACCTGCCCTCTCCCGGGCGGTCCCCGGCGGCCGCTGCACCGGCCCGTTCCCGCCAGCCCGGGACCCCCGGAGGGGACCCCGCGCCCGGCTGCCGCCACCCCCCCGCCGCGGCCACCTCCTCCCATCCCTCCTTAGCGCCTCCCCCATCCCCCCTGCCGCCCCCCCAGCCCTCCCTGCTGCCGCCCCCCCATCTCCGGCTGCCGCCCCCCCATCCATCCCTGCCGGCTCCCCCATCCCGGCAGCCGCCCCCCCATTCCTCCATGCTGCCGCCCCCCACACCCGGCAGCCGCCCCCCAGTCCCCGCCGCCCCCCCGTATCCATCGCCCCCCGGGGCTGCCGCCGCTGTCCGCGGTGCTGAAGCGGCCGCCCGGGCCCTGCTCCGGGGCCGGAGAGTCGCTCGGCCCGGGGCCGCTCCGCTCAGCCCCGCTTGTACCGTGCGCTGCCAGCCGGAGCTGGGCCGTTCCCTGCCCACCCAGGCCGGGCCCGCTGCAGCCCCGGCGCAGTGCAGGCTGGCAGGGCCGCTGCGAACGGCGGGCGACGGGCCGGGACTGCAGCCCCGGGGGTTATCCGGCCGCTACGCCCTGACAGCAGCCGCCCGGCTGCTGGTGCTTTAGCCTGAGCTCTCCCCGGGGCACCCGCCAACAGCCGAACTGCTGCGGAGGGTCCTCGGGCCCCTGCGGGGTCACGTCCCGCCCCAGGCACCGGCCAGCAGGGGCGGCGCAGCAGCCTCTCCTGCAGGTGCTTCTGTCGGGCACAGGGATGGGTCAGAGCCAGGGAAATGCAGCGATGTGCCCGAGGGCACCTGCAGTGCCTCTCTGACCCCCTGCAGCCCCTCACCAGATTCTCTTGCCAGGTCCCCTTGCGAAGTTGATTGAAAGCCCCAGCCAGGAGACCTGTGAGGGGACAACCGGCTCTGCCAGTCACTGCAGAAGTCCCCAGCTGTCTGCAGTGAGGCTCTGGGTACAGCCACCATGAGGCTTTTGGTGTTCGCTCTGCTCCGCAGACCTGAGGCTGTTTATTTGCTTGTTTATTCATGGTGCTACGCAAGGTCAGGGCTGGCAGGAGTCTTCTGGGGGCACCTTGCTGGGCTGGGGGGAGCCGAGCTGGCCTCTGGTTGTGCCCTTCCGTGGGCTGTTGCCCTCCCCTTGCCCTCTGCAGCACCAGGATCCATCCCACTCGCTGCATTTCCATCGCAGCAGTGCCAGTGGCACAGCAGCAGACGTTTCTGCCTTGCTGGAGTCTGGCAGGAGAGCTGGACACGGTGCCACTAGGGATGGATCAGGCAGACTGTCCCTTAGCTGGGGCCAGGTGAGATGGTGCCCTGTGGGGCTGGAGGTGGCGGAGGCCCTTGGGGGCTTGGGAGAGCAGGGGAGCGTGTGCAGGAAGGGGCATGGCAGAGCCCCTGCACACATGCAAAGGACGGCCGCTGCAGGGGGGTCGATTGCCCCCCCCGCCAAGGGTCTCACTGAGTTCCCTGCATGGGATTGTCTGAGAGACCATGGACACCCCGGAGGGCAGCAGAGCTGTTGCATACCAGTGAGGATCAGCCTCGTGCATCCTGGCTGCTCCAGCACTGGCCGGATGGTAACTTGCAGAGCCCAGCGGAGCCACTGAAGCCCTGGTGCCACTTAGGCTGTATCTGTCAGGAAGGCTGAGCAGCATCCCCGCCCAGGACCTGCTCTGAACAGCCTGTGAGAGCTCCATGACAAGGGCTGGAAGGGCTCCAGTCCTGGCAGCCTGGCGAGGATTGGGCTGGTGGCAGACCCTTTGGGGAGGTGGTGGGGAGCAGGCAGTGCTGCTGCCTGCACTGTCCAGGCTGGCAGCTTACACTGCTCTGTTTGGAGGTGTGGAAAGGTCAGTTGCAGCCCTGCTGCAGGCTGCCTTACTGGTGCTCCAGTTTGGAGGCACTGGGCTGCCCAAGGAGCAAAGACCTGGGGTCAGGAGGCTTTGCTGGAGCTTGCGTTCGTGGCCATTTCCAAGGCAGAGTTTGGGCTGTTGGGGAATCTGGGAAGCTGTTTAAATGCAGCCAGCCAAAGCGCCTGTGCTGGAAATCCTGCGCCTGCAGGGCCGGCTGATCAAAGGGAGGATAATCCCGGGTTTAGGAAGGAAGAGGATAGTTCAGAAGTAGCAGGTGCTCCCATTTGGGTCAGGCAGTGAAAGAATCCAGTGCAAAAGGCCATTTGCTGTGCCTACCAGCTAGGGGGGCAAAGCACAGCCCTGGGGCAGGGGGAGCATCCCACCCATCCCCGCCCCATCCCACCCCACCACCGCACTGCAGCCAGGAGCTGGCACTGCTGCATGTGCTGCCAGCACAAGCCAGTGCTACTCCAGCCACTGGTGGTCTCTGCCTCTGCAGGGACTCCTGGGGCTCTGTGGCCTCTCTGCGGGTTACCCTTCCCAGGGCAGCTGGCAGACACCCTTGCTCAGGGGAGAAGGAAGCCTGGGTGGGAGCAGAGGTGCCAGCTGCCATAAGAGCCCCTTGGCCATCCCCATCTGCCTTAGATGCCACCAGGCCAGCAACCCAGAGCCAGGCCAGTGGATGTGCAGCCAACCCCTGTTGGTGGCTGGGGATGACAGAACAGCACCATGGCTTCCCTGGCCTGCAGCTCCTGCAAAACAGCAGAAGCTGGGAACAACAGCCAGGGCCACGTGCTCACCCGTCTGCTTGCCGGGCTGCTGGGGTCACCCTGGGGTGCTCCTTGCCGCCGCAGGCAGAGCCCCAGCGAGCGGGAGGAGGCTGCTTGCCAGCCAGTGCTGTCAAACATTCTGGCAAATTCAAGGTGCCCCGTGCGCCTCCAGGAGTGTCCTGGGGCGTCCCCGGGCACCATGAGCAGTCACCACGCTGCTACTGCCCCTGGGGTGCAGAGAGGCCGGTGCAGGAGGGCCCAGCGGCCAGGCCTGTGCAGGGGGTCCTTGAGCTGTCAGCACCCCTGTGCCAGGGCACCCCTGTGCCCACGGGCCCTGCAGCTCTGCAGGAGCACAAACGGAGGCGCAGGAGGAGTGTGGGGCTGGAGCTGCCCTTGCCTGTCCCCACTCGCCCGGTGCTTCCCCCGGCTGGCACCGCAACCCCAGAGCCCGATGTCCCTGGCCAGGGCTCGCCGTGCGCAGCGGCTGCGAGGGATCCGGCCCTGCCAGTGTGCCATGGAGGGGACAGGCTGGCCGCGGCCGGGCGGGAGCAGGCAGCAGCCCCGGCAGCAGCTCTGGTTAATTAGCCCGTAGGGTTTGGCTGCCTGGGTTCCCCCCAGCCGGTGCTCGGTGCCCTGCGCCATGTAAAGCGATTAGGGAGGATTTGGGATAAGGGACATGACGCTTCTCAACCCAATTTAGGGCTGAGTAAAAAGCCAGTAGGAGATCACATTGTGGCGGGTCCTGCAGCCCGAGCGCTGCCCTGTTGGGGTGAGCGAGCTCCCGGGGGGCAAGGATGGTCCCTCGGCTTTGGGGTCCCCGGGCTGCCGGAGCGGACAGCGGGGCTGGCTTTGGGATGCTCCGGGCAGGCAAGGCTGGCGGTAACCCTGCCGTGAGCGGGGCTGCGCGGTGCCCACAGCGGGGCTGCGGGTTCCTGCCAGCAAACCCGCCGTCAGCCCTTCCAGCCGCCGCGGCAAATTAAAAGGCCGATTCATGTTGAGTGATCCCTGGGGAGGGGGGCGGCTGCGCGCCCGGATCGAAGCCTGGCACGGCTCGGCTCGGCTCCGCTCACGCCACCTCTCCCGCGCCGGGCTGCCCCGTCCCGTCCTGCGCTCCTGCCCCGGTGCCACCCGTCCCCGGGCTGTGCGGAGGGAGCGGGGCACGGGAAGGCTCGGCGGGCGCTGGGGGGCTCGGGGGGACCTGGCAGTGTCCCGCGGGTCCCCAAGGCTGGGCAGGGACCGGCCGTGGCAGTGGCGGGTGGGGACGGGGCGAGCCCTGCCCGGGGCGGGCTGCGGTGGCCCTGCCTGCCTCTGCCTGCACAGATACAAATCCTGTGGCAGCTGCCGGGGAGATGCTGCACCAGCCCCTCTGCGGCAAAATGGAGCGGGGAGCGCATCGTCACCTGGGACCCCGCGGCCCTGGCACTTAACTCCTTCCAGCCTGCGGGACCAGGGGCGAGGCGAGTGGCCGGGGGTCCCCGTGTCCCCACCTCTCGCCAGTCCGGGGCCTCTCCCGGTGCCGATCCTGCCGACGGCACCACCGGGCGAGGGGCTGCCGTGCCCCGGGCCGGCCCGAGCGGTGCCCGCGCGAGGTCCCTGCGGTGCCGGGGACGGGCGGTGCCGGCGGAGGGTGGAGGGGCCGCGAGGTTTCGGTGCTGTTGTGGTGCCGGCCGGCACCCCAGGTGCTGCTGGTGTCTGTCATGCGGAGCCGGGCAGTGCCGGCCCGCGGGGTCGGGCGGGCTGGGGCCGGGGCCGGGGCGCGGAGCAGTGCGGGGCCGTCGTCCGGCCGCCTGCGCCGTTACATAAGAGCGGGAGCCGAGGCGGCCGTGGCTCGGAGTTGCCATGGAAACCAGCACGGTGATGTCGTCGGCCGGGTACCAGGCGGTGAGGCGAGGCCCCTGCGGGCTCCACTCTCCCAGTGGGGTCCCCGGGCCTCGCCAGGCTGCGAGTAGAGTCCCCAAGGTGCCGCCCGGTCCCGCTCGGTCCCAGGGAGTGAGGTGGGCTCTGGACTCCCCTGGTCCTGTGCCCTCGTGCCCCTGCACTGGAGACGAGCCCCGCCATTGGCCTGCAGGGCGTCCTCATTGGCATAGTGGACATCTCACATGCACACAGTCGCCGGAGCCAGTGTGGGTGGGTGGGAGCCACGGTGAGCAGGCAGGGGACAGCCTGTGCCGCTGCCGTTACCTAACGAGCACTGAGAGTGTCGCTTTAGACAGAGCCGGAGCAAGGAGCACGTTGGGTCCGCACTGAGAACCCCCCATGCACCCTTCAGTGGGGGACACGGGGCTGGGCACATGCCAGTGGTGCAGCGTGTGGCACTGGGCATGTGCCCAAGGGGACCCTGGAGTGAGTCAGGCCAGACCTGCAGACCAGGGTGTCCGGGTGCTGCCGCCATGGCCATTCCTGCACAGGAGCCTGTGGGCTCTGCCCTGCAGTTTAGCTGAGCCGTCAGGGACATGGCCACCCTGCTGCCCTGTGCCAGAAGAGGCTGGGGACTGGTGGGAGGTGTGGGGTTACCCTGTGGGTTGGTGTCACCTGTGGTGCTTGGGGCTACGCCTCCTGGACAGCCAGGAGCACCGCGTCCGCCGGGGAAATTGCAGATGGTGAATCACTACCACACACAGGCAAAACGGCTCCCAGGATGCCAAATATGAGTCAACTGGCAGGAGGCAGGCAGTCTTCAAAGGGCCGGGCTGCTCCAAACGGTGGCCGGGGTCTGTCCTGGGACAGCCACAGTGCATGGGTGGCTGTGTCGCCCTGGGCCACAGGTGGCCCCTGTGCTGTCCCTGTGCCCATGGGCGCTACCAAGCTCTGTGCTTAAGGCTGGCAGAGGGGACAGCTCTTGCCCTGGGCCCGGGGTGCAGAGCAGATCCATAAGCCTGTCCATGCAGGCAGCCTGCTTGGTGGTGCTGCTGCCATAGGCTGTGCAGCTGCCCTGGCTGCAGGGCCATGGTGCTGGGGATGGGTGTGTGGGAAGCCCCTCTCCTCCCACCCAGGGCTGGGCACCAGGCCTGCCTACTCAGGTTTCCCTGTGCTGTGGGGGCTGTTGCTCTGCCCAGCGCCATGTCCTTTGGCTCCCCAGCCCTCTGCAGCCCCTGCCCCCATCCCTTCTGGGCCTCTGCTCAGGGCTGTGCCGGTCCCGTGGCACTATCCTTGCTGCTGCTCCATTTCCAGCCTGATTTATTTCTGCTGCTCTGCAGCTCGGCTGTTTTCCTTGCTATTAAGCCGACTCCAGGTTTCTTCGGCACGATGTCGTTAATGCAGCGAGCAGCCGCAGCCCTGTCCCAGCAGCATTGCAGGCTCTGTGCTGCTGCAGGTGGCCCCTCTGCCCCGGCAGAGCAGCAGCACCTGCCTCAGCTGGCAGCACCGCCAGACGCCTCCGCATCTTGTGGCACAGCCAGTGAGGCCGCAGCCCCTGCTCCTGTGGTGCACGCCGGGGAGCAGGACCAGACATCCAGCCGCTCGCCCTGTTCCCAGGCACCGTGCTGGGACTGTCCTGCACTGAGCAGCCGGCCAGATCCTGTCCCCTCACCCGCCCTGTGCTGTGAGTTATTGCTGCCAGTCGTCCCGCTGGGAGGATTCCCTCTGGATCCACACTGCTCACCTCACTGCGCGGATGCGCTCCGGCGGGTGCACGCGCCAGGGCAGCATGTGGCTCCTGGGGACAGGCAGCCCCTGTCCGTGCATTGCGTGGGAGGTGATGCTGGCAGCTGGGACACAGGGGCTGCCATCACCTGTCCTGGGATCAGGTGTGAGCATGATGCCCAAGGCTGTGGCAGCCCTCCTGCGAGAGCTGGGGTGCAGCTGTGACCCCTCAGCGGCAGCCCTGCGGGGCAGATGCTCTCCTGGCACGGGCTGCGGCTGGGGCTGCCTGGCTGACCTGGTGGCATCTCTGCAGGTGATGGCAACCCTAAGGAGAGCAGCCCCTTCATCAACAGCACGGATCTGGAGAAGGGCAAAGAGTACGATGGCAAGAACATGGCCCTCTTCGAGGTAGGGTGCGTGGGCGGCCAGGCAGGGAGGGTCCCTGGGAGGAGGCCGAGCTGGGCAGCTGGCCCACTGCACCCTGACCTGTGCCCTGGGCACCACGACACCCTGGAGCCACAGACCAGGGTCTCCCTACTGCCACAGCTGTGCCCAGCAGGGCGGGCAGTGGGGTGGCAACTGGCAAAGTCCCCATGTCCCAGGGCTGGCTGGGGTCCTGAGGGACTGTCCTCACAGCTTGGGGCTCTGCTCTTTGCAGGAGGAGATGGACACCAGCCCCATGGTCTCGTCCCTGCTGAGTGGGCTGGCCAACTACACCAACCTGCCACAGGGCAGCCGGGAGCATGAGGAGGCTGAGAACAATGACGGGGGCAAGAAGAAGCCGGTGCAGGTAAGAGACACAGGAGAGATGTGGCCACAGGCTGCCCTGGGGACAGCCGGGTCCCTTGACCCCTGTCAGGGGGCAGTGTCACCCAGGGTCTCTGGCTGCGCTGCAGGAACGGGACCCCTCGTCCTCTGCCAGCCAGGCCTGTGAGCCCTGCTGACCACCTGCTCCCTCACAGGCCCCGCGGATGGGCACCTTCATGGGCGTCTACCTGCCCTGCCTCCAGAACATCTTTGGGGTCATCCTCTTCCTGCGCCTCACCTGGGTGGTGGGGATCGCCGGCATCATGGAGTCCTTCTGCATGGTCTTCCTCTGCTGCTCCTGTGTGAGTGACGGAGCCGGTGGAGCCCCCGGGTCTGGGGTTGCACCAGCTGGGCTGGCCAGGCTGTGGAGAGGTGCAACCCCTGCCAGCCCGCCCTGCCCTGCCCCTGCTCCTGCCCCTGCTCCTGCCCCTGCCCCACTTACAGAGAGGAGAAGCCTTTGGCTTCCCAAAGGAATCAGCAGCAGAATGGTGCTCAAATGGCGACCCAGACTGGAGCTGCTGTGCAGGTGGGGGGTGTCCCCTGCCCTGGCCCTGTGTGCCATGCTGTAGTGAGCCATCACACCAGGCCAGTGACCCCGGGGCAGAGGCTGTGGGGCTGAACTCCTGAGCAGCCCAGGGACCTCCTGCCCCTTGTGGCACTGCTGGTTCCTCTGAGGGGCTCAGCCCCCCAGCCATGCTGCCTGTGAGCAACCCTGCCAGCCCACCCATCCATCCCTCCATCCATCCCTCAGGTGTCCCAGCCCAGCAGCATGTCTCAGTTACTGCCCCAGAAAGCTGCACATCCCAGCATGGCCCTGGGGAGCCCCATGTCCCAGCACGGCCCCAGCTCTCCCTTCCTGCTCCCGTCCCCCTGCCCCAGCGACAAGGGAGTTCTGCTGGGTGCCGACACTGTGTTTCTTCCCGCAGACGATGCTGACTGCCATTTCCATGAGTGCAATCGCCACCAACGGCGTGGTGCCAGGTAGAGCTGCGCTGGTGCATGTGTGCCTGTGGGAGTCCCTGTGCCCCCAAAGAGCTGGGCTGAGCTTGGCAAAGGGCTTTGCCCAGAGAGCATCCCATGAGGCCATCCCGCTCCCTGGGCTGTGCCGGTGCCATGCACGGGAAGGTGGATGTGGCCGCCAGCCGCTCCCAGGCCTTCTGCCACCAGCCCGCGCAGGTTCCCCATCGCCCGGGGAGAGCGCGGAGCTGGAGCTGCCACCCGTCCCCAGAGCCGCGAGGTGCAGATGGCAGCGAGAGCCGCCAGCCGCGGCTCCTCCCTCCGCCAGACTGGCGAGGCCGCAGGGGAGCCGGTGAGAGATGCCGGCAGGCGGATGGGGAGCCAGGGCTGCCAGGGGCCGGGCAGTGGGGTGGCCTCTCCCGCCAGCCTACCCAAGCCGCGCTGGACACGAGGACGCTGCTGTGCAGTCTCCACCCCCAGAGAGGCACTGGTGGGCTCTGGCTGTGTGGGTGCCCCCAGGCTGCCTCCCCCCAAGCGTGTCCAGCCCCACAGACCCCAGGTAGCTGGGAACGGGTGAGCTGTGCTGGCCCGGCAGCTCTGATGGGCTGGGCATGGCGCTGACAGCACCGGCGCAGGGTATAATTAAAGCTATTTATCATCCTGCTGCAGCAGGACCATTGATCCCAGCCACCCAGCTCTAAGGGCTCCTCTGGGAGGATGGAGCAGGGCATGGCCCATGTCCCTGCAGCTCTAGCACCTGTCTGGCATCCCAGGGGACATGTGTCCCCTTGGCCATCACACCTGGCTGCTGGGCTCCCAGGGAATGGCTTTGCCAGTGTGATTGCTCCTGCTGCTCTGGGGCCCTGGGGACTGCACCCTGCTCCCTGCTGGAGCGGAGTCCGGGGCTGCCCTGGCCCCGTCCTGCCCTCTGGGACCTCTGGCAGGGCTGGGGGTGCTGCTGGGCTCTGACTGGGACCCACCTTTGTTCTCTCTGGCAGCGGGTGGCTCCTACTACATGATCTCACGCTCTCTGGGACCCGAGTTTGGTGGGGCCGTGGGGCTCTGCTTCTACCTGGGAACCACCTTTGCTGGCGCCATGTACATCCTGGGCACCATTGAAATCCTGCTGGTACGTGCCTGGTTCTTTGCTCCGCACAGTGCTGAGGGCTCAAGCCCTGGCAGGACAGCCCTGTGTCTCGCAGCCCAGCAGGGAGCTGAGGCTTTGCAGTGGGGCCAAGGAACCTTTCTCTGGGGTCACCTCCCCGGGGCTGTCAGCTGGTTGGTGATGCCCTGACTCTCTCCCAGGCCTACATCTTCCCAGCCATGGCCATCTTCAAGGCAGAGGACGCCAGCGGGGAGGCAGCTGCGATGCTCAACAACATGCGTGTGTACGGCACCTGCGTGCTGACCTGCATGGCCACCGTGGTGTTTGTGGGGGTCAAGTATGTCAACAAGTTTGCCCTGGTCTTCCTGGGCTGTGTCATCCTCTCCATCCTTGCCATCTACGCTGGAGTCATCAAGTCGGCCTTCGACCCACCGAGCTTCCCGTGAGTACAACATGCCGCGGAGCTGCGGCGAGGCCAGAGTGCACGGGCACACGGCTGACCACGTGCCCTCCCCAGGATCTGCCTCCTGGGCAACAGGACCCTCTCGCGCCACGGCTTCGACCTCTGCACCAAGATGGTGGTGGAGGGGAATGAGACAGTGGGCTCCAAGCTCTGGGAGCTCTTCTGCACCTCCCGCTTCCTCAATGCCACCTGTGACGAGTACTTCACCATGAACAACGTGACCGAAATTGAGGGCATCCCTGGTGCCGCCAGTGGCCTCATCCAAGGTGGGCATGGCGTGGGGGCGGAGGAGTGGGCATGTGGGCATGGGTATGTGGGCATGGGGATGCGGGCGTGGGGACAGAGGTGCAGAACAAGGCCCAGGGGAGCCGTGGCTGGGGCAGTGGCCATGCCTGCCGGGAAGCTTCACTGTCCAGGCTGCTGGAGGGGCCAGTGCTGGGGGAGCCACTGAGCGGGCGGACGGCAGTGCCGGGTCCAGACAAGAGGGTATGCGGGTGATTCCTGCCAAGGGTGATCTCTGCTGAGGGTAATCCCTGCCATGGGTGGTCTCACTGTGGGTGCTCTGCCCCTGGGGCACATTGAGCTGTGCTCATGCTGTACCAGGCAGCAGGATGGGCTCCTGCACCACGGGACCGAGCTGGGCACTCCGGCCACCCACATGTGGTCTGTGCCAGCTGGACCACAGCAGCTTGGGTCTGAAGAATGCCCAAAGGCTGAGGAGGAATAAATCCTCCCTCTGCTTGGGAAAGGCTGGTATCGATCCGAGGTTTTGTGAGGAGTGATTGCCCCTTGGGGACACTTTGCTGCTGCGGCCACAGCTGTGCCAGGAGAGTGGCCAGGGCCGCGGAAAAACTCATGAATTTGCTGGGAGGAGCCACTTTTGACCTGTTTTTCTGGAGCTGCTGGTGCATTTGCCAGGTGCTCATGCTCCGTGGCTAGGCAGTGGAGGATGATGCTCAGTGCCACACTCGGAGGGCGTTTGCAGACCCTTGCTCCATGGAGCAATGCTGGCAGGACCTGCTCTGGGCGCTGTCACGCCAGGATGGGTGTCAGGGCTCAGGAGCAAAGAACTCTTTTGGGCTTCCCTGCCTGTGCAGCCATGAGCAGGATCAGCCCTTCCTCGGCACAGCAGCCAGGCCGGGCGCTCCTGCGGTGCCAGGCTGGGTGTTGGGCGGTGGCTGTGCTGGCTGTGGGGCATGTGTGGTGACCTCACGGTGGCTCCATCTCCAGTGGGTCCCATGGAGCTGGGCAGGGTCCGGGCTGCCCAGGCACAGCTGGCACTTGCCACAGGGCAGCCCTGGCCACGTGTCTCCCCAGCGCCGAGGCTGAGGCTGTGCTGGGGCAGCTGTGGGGCCACTCCAGCCCGTCCCTCCCATGGTGGCTGCACAGACCATGGGGTGGGAGCTCAACTGTTGCTAATCACACAGCACTTGGGCCTACAGGTGCCAGCTGTGTCACGGAGATGTGGTGGAGCACGTTCACTGGGTGTTTAGGAGGTTCTCAATTGCGATTGCACCCCACGCTAAGGTCTCATGGGGCAGATAAGGAGTCCCAGCCTGCTGCTACTGGTAACAGTCCTGCAGGGGTAGGGACATGGACCGCCTGTCCAGCCTGAGTAGTCTTTGTTAGGGTAGCAGACAGTGAATGCTCCTGGCAAAGCCAGGACACTGTTCTGGGGTGGCTGGTGGCAAGGGTGACTGGGCTGGCAGTGTCTTGGGACAGGGTGTCACCGTGCAACCACAGCAGAGGTCGGGCTGGCTGTGCCCAAGGCACTGGGTCTCCCTGTGGGGAGAAATGTGCCTTTCTGGGAGGACAAGCCAGGCAGGGCTGTGTTGGTGGTGGCTGCCAGGCCCATCTATCACCTAGGAGTGGGCAGGAGATGTTATGCAGCTGGGGAGGGGTGCTTGGTGCTGGGTGCTGAGGACTGGTCCTTGTGGGGCTCTTCTGGACTCAATCACCAGCCCCTTTGCAATGCTGTTGTCCTCTCTGTGCTGTGCCCCGGCGCTGGCTGCTCTCTGCTGCTCCAGTTTCTCACTGTGATCTGTGGCCAAGGCAGCACGTGGAAGGATGCTAAGCCTGTGACATCAGCCCTGCACTCGTAATCCCATCAAAAACATTATCAAGTTACTTTGACACGATCCACTTCCCTTAAACCTGTGTTGATCAGCATTAATTATATTACCCTCTTAATTATTTGCTACTGCAATCCCATGTCAGCTGCTCCAGTATCTTGCAGGGATGATGCCAGCGGTAGGATGTACCTGCTCTGGGCTCCCACCTGTGCTGCCAGGCGCGTCCTCAGCCCGGGTGTTTCTGCACATTGGTGACAGGCTGGGGATGCTCTGCCCTTTGCCCACTGGATGCCAGTGGCCCCAGCGGCTCAGCGAGGCCGGAGGGGTGGCAGTGCCGGGTGTCCCCGCCCTCCGTCCCCTCGGGCTGTGGGGCGGGAAGGGGCAGCTCGGCTGCGGGTCGTTCTCCAGTGCATCCTCACCCCGACCTCTTGCTGCTCGCAGAGAACCTGTGGAGCTCGTACCTGACCAAGGGCGTGATCGTGGAGAAGCGGGGGCTGCCGTCCGTGAGTCCCCCCGACACGCCGGTGGACATGGACCAGCCCTACGTGTTCAGCGACATGACCTCGTACTTCACGCTGCTCGTGGGCATCTACTTCCCCTCGGTCACAGGTGGGACCCGCGCACGTGCCGCCGGGCCCGCTCCGCCGAGCCGCACGTGCGCCGGTGGCGGGGGGTGCGGGGGGTGCGGGGGCGCTGCCTCCCACGCAGCCGCCTGCACGCCAGATCTGACGGTGCCGCTCGGCGCTGACGTCCCGCAGCTCCGGTATTTATAGCTCCCTGGGGGCAGCAGAGCCCCCCCCGCCCCATTCCGCCGCGGAGCCCCCGCAGGGCGCAGCCGCCGCGTCCCGCCTGCAGCTCCGCCGGAGCCGGTGGGACCTCCCAGGGTTTGCCCTGGGCACGGCGATCGCTGGCGGGGTCTGGCGCTGCCGGGTCCCCGGCAGGTCCCGGTTGTGCACGGTGCGTGTCCCTCGGTCCCGCGGGTTGAGCCCCGGGACCTGCCGGCGCCGGCTGCGTCCCAGCTCGGCCACCCCCCAGCGCAGTGCCGGGGCCGGACCCTCCCCTGCGCCTGCTGCCGTCACCGGCCCTGCTTCAAATAATTAAGAGCTCATGAGGCAAGTCAGTCAAGAAGCGTTTTGAGCCGAGTCCTTGAGTAGCCTCAGGCTGCGGCTCGGGGGGAAGTGCTGGGGGCAGTCGGGGAGTGGGCTGGAGGACCTAAGCCGCGGCAGCGCCGCTCCCAGCTCCCGCCGAGCTAATGTCCCTCTGCCCCGGTGTCCCTCTGCCCTGCTGTCCCGTTGCCCCGGCCGGGCGGGGGCTGCGGCTCTGCCCGCCTGGCACCGTCCGCTCCTCCGCAGGCATCATGGCCGGCTCCAACCGCTCCGGGGACCTGCGGGACGCCCAGAAGTCCATCCCCACGGGCACCATCCTGGCCATCGCCACCACCTCCGCGGTCTGTATCCTTCAGAGCTCGCCGGGGCTGGGGGCGGGCGGGCTCCTCACTGCGCGGGGCGGACCCTCGGGGGTGCGCCGGGCCAGGACGGGGTCCCCGCGCCCCGCTGCTGGGCCGAGGGGGGCTCCGCATCCCCTCAGCTCTCCTTGACCACCTGGCAGATATCAGCTCCGTCGTGCTCTTCGGGGCATGCATCGAGGGTGTCGTCCTGCGTGACAAGTGAGTGTCCCTGGGGTCGTGCGGGGCCGGAGTGGGGGAGCCCCAGGGAACAGGCTGGGGCAGGGGCAGCGGCAGCCGCGGGGCGATGGAGGGGCAGACGGGAATTGCTGTGAGTTTCCGCTTTGGAAGGGCTTTCGGAGGCCAGAGCTTGTAACAGGCGCTGGGGGCTCGTGTGTGCCCTGATCCCCCCCCGTGTTTTGCGGCACATCCGCAGCGCTCCCTCCCGCTCCAGGGCTGCAGGCAGTGTGCGTGTTTGTCAACAGGCAGGGCTGCCTGTGCTGCCTGCGTATCTGGGGCAGCCCAGCTCGCTGCACGCGGCAGGTGACACTTCTGGGTCGCCAGCACCAACACAAACGGGATCCGACTGCACGCAGCCTTAATTGGCCTCCTCCCGGCACAGGGGATGGGGCGCTTCTGTCCCCCACCTCCCCCTCGTCCGTCCCAGGGCCACAGGCGGGGGATGGGGACAGACCCCAGCTACCTGAGACCTCTATCCCTTGCTCATCCCCCGCAGGGAGTGGGGGCCGTTAGCAGCCGGGGCCGCTCCTGTCCCCCCAAGCGGTGTCCCTCGGTGGCCGACCTGCCCGGGGGGCTGGATTCTGCTGCAGCGATGGTCTCTTGGGGCTCAGCCACGGTTCGGAGCCACGGATGATTCTGGTGCTCCACAGGTTTGGTGAAGCTGTCAATGGGAACCTGGTGGTTGGCACCCTGGCGTGGCCGTCTCCATGGGTCATTGTCATTGGCTCCTTCTTCTCTACGTGTGGCGCTGGACTGCAGAGCCTCACGGGAGCCCCCCGCCTCCTGCAAGCCATCTCCAGGGACGGGATCGTGCCCTTCCTCAGGGTAGGTGTCCCCTGAGCTCAGCACTGCTGGCCCCAAGCACCCTTGGTGGCTGCAGCTCCCGCCAGCATAGGAGACCAGTGGGCACCCGCGCTGCCTCCTCCTGGCACCGCTGCCAGTCAGAGCTGCCCAGCTGCCCATCCTGCCGGCACTGGCACGGTGCTGGGCAGCTGTGGTGCGTTTGGCTGTGGTGTTGGTGGGAGGAGAGCACTGGGAAAGGTCAGGATTGCCTCCCCCCGCTGCTGTGCTGCTTCGTATTTTATCTGCTCTCTGAAGATGTGTTCTCACAACCTCATCTCTCCAAATCCAACCCGACAGCTCCCCCCAGGGAAGAGAGGGCTAATTTTATCCTCCTTCCTTCGCCCTGCCAGCCCCAGCTCTCCCTCGCTCATGCTGCCTGTGCCCTCTAATGCATCCAGACACGCACTCCCAGCCCCTGCCCTCGCACCCGTCCCCTCTCCATGTCCCCCCAGCCGCAAAAGGAGCTGCTCTCAACGGGCAGCGTGTCTGTCCTGAGCACAAGGTGGTCGACTCCACACTGACTGTGGCCAGGCTGAGCTGGGGCTCGTCCCTGGGTGGGAGTCCCGGGGCGGCAGAGGTGGTTCTGCATGCAGGAGGGGCTGTGCGATCTGCCAGGGATGGGGCTGTGTTGGCAGAGAGAGTGCATCCCGCCAGCCCGGGGGGACCTGGCTCAGGACACGTGCCAGCTCGCAGTGGCACTCGCACGGCCCCTGTGCCCTGGTCCCTGCTCCCAGCCAGGGCTGGCACTGAGCTGTGCTGTGGACCCTTGTGCAGGGCTGCACGGCACCGGCAGTGCAGAGCCCTGATGTTCCCCTCTCCCCATCCTGCTCCCAGGTCTTCGGCCACGGCAAAGCCAACGGGGAACCAACATGGGCCCTGCTGCTCACAGCCTGCATCTGCGAGATCGGGATCCTGATTGCCTCCCTGGACGAGGTGGCTCCCATCCTCTCCATGTAGGCAGCATGCTCTGTCCACCTGCACCTTCGTGAGCAGCAGACAGGCGCGCGCCCCCTCACCCCAACCAGGCGGGTGGCACACACATGGGTCTCTGGGGGACACAGTGGCCCCTACCCCTGCCACCCCAGCCCCACCCAGGAAGGGGGGAGCCCTGCAAGGAGCCCAGGGACCCTCCTTGGCTGCTGTTGGGACCTGGCTGCTCCACAGCCCTGGCTTCCCTGTCTGGCGGTGGGGCACACTCTGGCAGTGACCACCCCGTCGCCGGGAGGTTCAGTGGGGCCTGGCTGTGTACCCAGGGTGGCGCAGCACACCCGGCTCAGCCTCATGCTCTCTCCTGCAGGTTTTTCCTCATGTGCTACATGTTTGTCAACCTGGCGTGCGCGGTGCAGACGCTGCTGCGGACGCCTAACTGGCGGCCCAGATTCCGCTACTACCACTGGTGAGCAGGGACAAAATGGGACAGGAATGGATAAGACAGAATGTTTTGCCCTGGGGACCTTGGCACAGCTGCAGGGGCCAGGGTTGCTGTGACAGCACGGTGCTCTCTGCAGGACCCTGTCCTTCCTGGGCATGAGCCTCTGCCTGGCGCTGATGTTCATCTGCTCCTGGTACTACGCACTGGTCGCCATGCTGATCGCTGGCCTCATCTACAAATACATCGAGTACCGCGGGTAAGGGCGGCCCTGGGGCCGCAGACCCTGCCCAGTGCTGGCAGCCGCTGTTCAGCTCCAGGGGTGCTCCGGGTGTCGGCGCGGTGCTCTGTGTCCAGAGCTGTGGGCAGCCCTGACATGCTGCTGGTTCCTGCAGGGCGGAGAAGGAATGGGGTGATGGGATCCGGGGCCTGTCCCTGAGCGCTGCCCGCTACGCCCTGCTGCGGCTGGAGGAGGGTCCCCCCCACACCAAGAACTGGAGGTGAGGCGGGGTTGGGCTGGGGGGCCGAGGGGGCCGCGGTGCAGGTGCTGACCGCAGGAACATCCTTCCAGGCCGCAGCTGCTGGTCCTGGTCCGTGGGGATCAGGAGCAGAATGTGGTGCACCCGCAGCTCCTGTCCTTCACGTCGCAGCTCAAGGCTGGCAAGGGCCTCACCATTGTGGCCTCCGTGCTGGAAGGGACCTTCCTGGACAACCACCCACAGGCGCAGAGGGCAGAGGAGGTGAGAGCTGCCCGTGCCGCACTGCTGCCCGCCCTGGGCAGGGCTCTGCCGGCAGCAGGCACCCACAGGTGTCCCCAGGAGCGTTTCTGGCTCGTGGCCAGAGCTGGTGGCCCCGGCTGGCCAGGAGAGCACCAGGGTGGCACTGGGCAGAGCCTGGAGACTCCACACTTCACCAGTGCTCGGGGCACCCTGGGCACCTCGGGACCCCTGCCCTCCTCCCCAGGCACCAGAGACACCAGCACCAGCTGAGCACTGGTCCCAGTCTTGGGCAGCTGCTGCAGGGCACGGCACGGCTCGGCACAGCACCACGCCTGCTAGGGGCTGCTGTGCTGAGCAGCCTCTAAGCTGCCCTATGGGCATGGCAGCCCTGACCCTCCCCATGGCCCTGGTCCCAGGCAGGGTGGGAGATGGGGGCCTTTCCTCACTGGAGCAGGAGCCACCCCTGCCCTGCACCGCTGCACCAGCTGGGTGGCACTTTAATGAGATTAAGCCCCTGGAAGCAAACAGCTTCTCTCCCATGCAGACATGTTATAATTTCTCTGAGTAAATAACTCTAATTGCCGCTCCATTGCCTGTCAGAGCGCTGGCACGAGGACGCCCTCTGCTTGGCACGGCACAGATCCACGTGCCAGCGCTGCTCACTGCCGGTGTCACCACTGCCTGCCCAGAGCTGCCGGCCTGCCCGGGGGCATGGGGACCTGGGCACCCTGCACCCCCCACCTGGCACCCCACACCCCGCCTGGCCAGAGTGCTGCTGCTTGGTGGCCACCGTGCCTGCTGTCCCTGGGCCCTGTGGCCTCTGACCCCCTTCTCCCACCTCCAGTCCATCCGCCGCCTGATGGAAGCAGAGAAGGTGAAGGGCTTTTGCCAGGTGGTGATCTCCTCCAACCTGCGGGACGGCATGTCCCACCTGATCCAGTCCAGCGGTCTGGGTGGGCTGCAGCACAACACAGTGCTGGTGGGCTGGCCCCGCAGCTGGCGCCAGAAGGAGGACCACCAGACCTGGAGGAACTTCATTGGTAGGCACTGCACGGGGACGGGGCCGCTGGGCTGGGGAGGGCTGAGCCCCCCCGGCTGACTTGGCCCTTCCCCTCCCAGAGCTGGTGCGAGAGACCACGGCTGGGCATCTGGCCTTGTTGGTGGCGAAGAATGTTGCCATGTTCCCAAGCAACCAGGAGCGGTTCTCAGAGGGCCACATTGATGTGTGGTGGATCGTCCACGATGGGGGGATGCTCATGCTGCTGCCCTTCCTCCTGCGGCACCACAAGGTAGCTTGGGCCCCGTGCTGTGGGGTGGGGGTCCGGGGCTGTCCCCACCGATTCGTGCTCATGCCTCTCTCTCTCTCCTGCCCAGGTCTGGCGCAAGTGCAAGATGCGCATCTTCACGGTGGCACAAATGGACGATAACAGCATCCAGATGAAAAAGGACCTGACCACGTTCCTGTACCACCTGCGCATCACTGCCGAGGTGGAGGTGGTGGAGATGGTGAGTGTTGGGATCGGGGCACATGCTCTGGGCTGGGATGCTGCCTGTGGGAGAGCCAGACAGACTGTGCCACAGGGAGACATGCACCAGGGGGACACACGGGTTCACAGGGACTCGCAGGGCCAGGCTGGGAGCAGTGGGTGCATCTCACCCTGCCCCATGGTTTCTCCTGTCCCTCTACTGCAGCATGAGAGTGACATCTCTGCCTACACCTACGAGAAGACGCTAGTGATGGAGCAGCGCTCCCAGATCCTCAAGCAAATGCACCTCACCAAGAACGAGCGGGAGCGGGAGGTGAGGCCACAGGACAGCCTGGCTGGGTCTGGCCCCCGTGGTGACAGAGCTGCCCCCAGGCTGCACACTCGTCCTTCTGGGGAGCTGGGGCTGCAGGCTGGTGTGTGCCCAGCCAGGGCCTCTCCTGCCCCATCCCGCGGCTGACCCCATCCTGCTCAGATCCAGAGCATCACGGATGAGTCCCGTGGCTCCATCCGGCGCAAGAACCCGGCCAACACGCGCCTGCGCCTGAATGTCCCCGAGGAGCAGGTGGGCGATGGCGAGGAGAAGCCGGAGGAGGAGGTGAGGGGCTGCACCAGGATGGGGCCCAGGCAAGCGACTGTCCCTGGCCCCTGCCCACCGTCCCACTCTCCTCTCTGCAGGTTCAGCTCATCCATGACAAGAATGCCACCACCTTCTCCAGCAGCTCCCAGTCACCTGGGGATGAGGTGGAGACGGCCCCGGAGAAGGTGCATCTCACCTGGACCAAGGAGAAGTCTGTTGCAGAGAAGAACAAGAGCAAGAGCCCTGTCAGCCCTGAGGGCATCAAGGACTTCTTCAACATGAAGCCGTATGGCCCTGCATGCTGCCATCCTGTCCCACCTGCGCTCTGGGCCTCAGCCAGCCCTGTCCTCCCCAGCAGCACCGCGCGGCCCTTGTTCTGAGGGGGCTGGGATCCCTGAGCTCAGGCCGCTCAGGCTGGGCGGGGGGTGGGTGGGCTCCCTGTGCCTGTAGGGGACGAGGCACCCATGCAGTGTGCGCTGCAGGACGCGGGGCATGCACCGGGCACTCACCTCCTCTCTCTCTTTCTCTCTTCTCTATCCCTTGGCCTCATGGTGATCCTGGCAGGGAGTGGGAGAACTTGTAAGTCTGGGTTTGGCTGGGTGCCGGGTCCCGGGCGGGGGAGCTGGGCTGCTGCCATCGGGGTTGCCCCGTGCACGAGGGCGGCTTGGTGTGCTGCAACAGCTACTGCCGGCACCCTGTGAGACGGTTCACCCAGGCAGCGTGCGGGGGCCAGGGCTGCCAGCCCCTGCGCAGGCTCTGCACTGTGCGTGCCCCACTGCACGCTCTCTGTCCGCCCTGCACCGCTGCCGGCAGCATCCCACAAACCTGGGCTGGGGCACCCATGGTGACACTTGCACCGTCTACTCCTGCGTGCTCCCACTGAGCTCAGCCGCGCGCAGCGTGGTCCGCTGCTCATGGCCACCAGTGCAGGCTCAGAGCTGCCAGCAGCCGTGCTGGGCAAAGCTCTCGCTGCTCCCTGAGCTCATGCTGCAGCCCAGCCCTGGACCCACTGGGGCAGGAGGCCAGTTCCCGCTGTGGCCCCTTGTCTCTGGTGTGGGGCTGGAATCCAACTGTGCCCGTCCCTTTGCCCATGCGCACTCTCTCCCCCAGGAACCAGTCCAACGTGCGGAGGATGCACACAGCTGTGAAGCTCAATGAGGTGATCGTTAAGAAGTCCCAGGATGCCAAGCTGGTCCTGCTGAACATGCCAGGGCCCCCCCGCAACCGGAAAGGGGATGAGAACTGTATCCTTCCCGTGGGGTGGGTGTCTGACCCTTCTCCACAGGGTGGGCTGAGGGCCAGGGAATGCGACTGCCCCAGGGCTGCTGGATCTTGCAGGTGAGTGATGGTGCAGTGCCAGGTCCAGTGCCTGAGCCTGACCCCCCTGCACCTCCCGCTGGTTCTGACAGCTGTTGTTGGCACCAGCCTGCCTGTCTGGCAGAGGTGACATGTGCAGGACCTGTGTGGGACACGTGAACATTACACCCACACATGCGAACAATGGCACATCGCGAGGCTGCGGCCGGATCCACAGGGCTCGGCTGCCCACTGGGCTCAGCCACAGTCCCTGTCACACGTGTGGCCGGCTCCAGCCTGACTCCACCAGCCCCCGGTGCTGGTGCAGGGGTGTTGTGCCGTGGGCTCAGCTCCCTGGGCATGGGGCTGGGCAGGGATGGCATGGTCTGGTCCCCATGCTCCATCGTGGTGTTAGTCCTCCTTGACGGTCGTGCAGACATGGAGTTCCTTGAGGTGCTGACGGAGCATCTGGACCGAGTACTCCTTGTGCGTGGTGGGGGCCGGGAGGTCATCACCATCTACTCCTGAAACACGGTGCGCAAGAGAGGTTTGTCTGCACGCTGAGAGCCCCGCCACCCCTTTGCACCGAGCTCCTGGAGGGGAGGAGGGGAGGCCTGATGGCAGCCGATGTGCAGAAACTTCACCTGGCTTTGGCCGTGCCCTGATCTCTCCATTCGAACTGCAGCACCAGATCTTCCGGGAGCATCCAGCACCAGAGCAGCTGTTCCTCATTGCAACATCACAGCACTGCTGTCCTTGTTTATATATACATATATACACTGTTCCGTGGACTGAGCACCAGAGCCCAGCGCTGCCGCCACCGCCCGTCCCCAGCAGGGCCAGCCCCGCACTGCTGCTCGCAGCCAGGCCGGGCAGGAGGGCGGCTGCACCAAGATGGGCTTCTGGCCGTGCTGCTGCCCCGGAGTTTGGCTGGATGCGCCCGTGTCCCGTGCCCGCTGCTCATGCCCTGGTCCCAGGAGAAGAGAGAGGCCACCAGCTTTCCTCACCAGACCTTCCTCTCCTGCCTCTGGCAGCGCCCGGGCCTGGACAGCCCCCGCTCCGGTGCCGTCCGTCGCTGGAGGCTGTGGGCTGAGCTGCTGGAGATGCAGCTGATGGTTTGGAGGGGGCAGAGGGTGGGGGGCAGCCACGGGGGATCGGGGCTACGAGCAGCAACTTTGCGACAGCAGGAGCCCCGGCCTGGGGTGGGGGGTGTTCCCGTCCCCTCCCTCGCACTCCAGGCTCTCTCTGCCCTGGTGCTGTCCTGGTGCTTGTGCCGCAGTTGTGGCGTGGAGGTGCAGTGTCCGGAGCCGAGTGGTGGCCCTGCTGTGTGCAGCATGAGCCGGAGCTGCTCTCCAGCCCCTGGAGCTGCGCGGGGGCCACTGACCCCCGAGGCACCAGCACTTGGCCAGAGTGTGGGGGAGTCTGTACCCCGACCTGCTTCCTCACCTTGCTGCTGATCCCCAGGGCTTCACTCCAAACCCAGCCCCAGCTCCAGGCAGTTGCAGATGCTGCAGTGGAGTTGCAGGAAAGTCTGGATCTGTGCATAGTTTTTAACATATGCAAAGTCTGTTTGCTTGGTCTTGACAGCCCTGCTGTGCCAGCTCAGGGGTCCAGCTGGCCCCCGCACGAGGGGCTGTAGGGGTCCCGCCTCCCCTGCCTGGCCCAGGCACTGGCCCCGTGGCCCCTGCAGCCCAAAGCTCGTCCTGTCCCGCCAGCACACGCTGCAGCCCCCACATGCAAGCAGCAGGGCAGCCAGGTTAGTTTAAAGGCGTCTTACCTTTGGCAGCAGCTGCAGGGTCACCTCTCGTCCCCCCCCAGCATCTCTTATGCCGGAGAAACTGAGGAGCTTTTAACAAATGTGAACGGTTCCAGGAACCACGCAGGAAGCGGTGCCGAGGGCAGCCAAGGTGCCTGTGGGCACCCGCCCTGGTCCCATGTACATAGTGTACATAATACAGTAAGTGTATTTTTAAAAGTGATCATATTTATGTTAATAGAACCAGATGAAGTCTATATATAGAGATCTATATCTATTCAGAGAGATGCAGGGCTCTGCTAGCACCAGGCTGTGGGGACGGAGAGCCGAGACAGGCTGCTCCTGCACCAAACGGGCGCCCATCTGTCACAGCACGGGCTCTGGAGCGGTGCTGGTGGCTGCAGCCGGCGCCGGCACCCCCAGGAAAGGGCCAGGTCGCAGGTTCATTCTCTTCTCAATTTTGCTTCTTAAGAGTTTTCAGGGAAAAGAAGTCACAGACTTTTCTGAACTTGTTTCATAGCAGATTTGAGCTTCCACTCAAAGTGTAGCCTGCTAAGAGTTGCCCTCTCCCGGCAGCACTGGCTGCTCTGCACCAGCCTGGCCGCAAGCAGCTTTGTGCCTGCTGGAGCTGAGCCCCGCGCTGGAGCACTCGCCTCCTCCACCCAAACCACTCCCCAGCCCCGCAGCGCAGCAGGACCCGCAGACCCCGGCCAGCACAGAGGGAGTGGGGGCTGCAGCACCCTGCGGGGGCCGAGTACCGGCAGCCCTGGCTGGTACCAGTGCCCTGCACCCTCTGCAGCCCTCCCCTGCTCGTCCAGGTCGAAGCTATTTGGGACTGCTTGGATAAAAAGGAGTGGGGTTTTGATGATTTTTTCTTTTCTTTCTTCTCTCTTTCTTCTTTCTTCTCTCTTCTCTCTTTCTTTCTTCTCTCTTTCTTCTCTCTTCTCTCTCTCTTCTTTCTTCTCTCTTCTTTCTTCTTTCTTCTCTCTTTCTTCTTTCTTCTCTCTTTCTTCTTTCTTCTCTCTTCTCTCTTCTCTCTTCTCTCTTTCTTCTCTCTTCTCTCTTTCTTCTCTCTCTTTCTTCTTTCTTCTCTCCTCTCTCTCTCCTCTCCTCTCTCTCTTCCTCCTCTTCCTTCCTTTTTTCCTTTTTTTTTTTTTCCAGCTTATTTCCTTTTCTTTCCTCTTTTCTTCTTGCTTTATGATCCTGTTCGGACACACTCCCAGACCAAAACCAAGCCCCATCTGTGCCTGCTTATACCTTGCTCCTCCATTTCCATCACCTCCAAAGTGCCTCCCTTCTCTCCAGCAGCAGCCACAGCCAGACTTTGTGCCGTGGTAGCTCGGCCGTCTGCACGGCTGTTTCCCTGTGTCACAGCCTCTGGCATGGGAGCTGGTCCCAAGGGCAGGGGAGCTCGTGGTGGATGGGAGGTGACCATCAGGCTGGGCTGACACACAGTCTCAGCACAGGAGCTCCAGGCTGACGAATGGTGCAGTCACGCAGGGCAGCGCACGCTTGTCCTGCCGCTGCCTCAGCCGCGGGAGCTGGTGCAGGAGCCAGCAGCTGCGAGGGACAAGGGAAGGGCAACCCCACGAGAACCACGATCTGCCAGTGTCCAGCTGCTCTGCCCCTTGGAGCTGGTCCGACACCAGCACACACAAGCTCACGTGCTGTTTGCAGCCTCCCAAAATTACTTGAGGCACTTCTGCAGCAATGGGGGAGGCGTGCACGGCAACCTGCCCACTCATCACAGATGCAAGCACCGCTCTTGTTGGGCCTGGAGCACTTGCCAGCTGCTCTGCCTCTCCAAAAGCTGCCACCCGCTCCCTGCTGTCACCCTCTCATGACAGTGTAGCTGTTGCCCGGCACACGGAGCAGCTCAGGGCCAAGGGGCGAGTGTGGAGCAGGTTCTGCGCAGCACCAGCGGCCGAGACCACAGGCAGCACCTGCCCTTGGCAGCGCAGCAGCAACGTGCTCATCCTTGGGCAGTGGGAGCGACACTGGCCATGGAGCGGTGGTGACAGCAGCCCAGGACGTGCTTCTGTGCTGCTGGGTTTGCTTCGTCACCTCCCCAGCATCATCGACAGATCCAATTTCCCCTCAGCACATCAACCCCCCCATAAAGCTGTGGTCCCGGCTCCCCAGGGAGTGGGAAGGCGACCACTTTCCATCGCTGCCCCAACAAAGGTGTTTCCCTCCCTCATCCCATAGCAAGAACAGGGGCACAGCTCAGACAGGGCCAGGGCTGCCCCGACACCCCGCCAGACAAAATTGGCTGTGGCAAGAAAGGTGCTGACGCCCATGGCAAGGTCTCGCTCCCCGGTGGCCAGAGAGGGCCAGTTTTAGCAGACAGCACTGCATGTTAGTTTACAAACCCAGCCCTGCACGTTCGGCCTCTGTGAGTGTTCGGTTCCCCATGGAGCACCTTCTGCCGTTCCACCTTGGTGAACACAGTGTCCTCCTCCGGTAGACGTGCAAGTTCCTCCTTGGCACATGCGCAGACACGTTTCGGTTTTTGTTCCAGACAGGAAGGTCTTGACCCCCAGGTTTGTTTCTCGGGCAGGTGGCTGCAGCGTCCGGCCTGGGCCGGGGCTGGAAGAGGCGCAGGATGCGATTCTGCACAGGAGTCAGGGTTGCACTAGGAGAGTCAAGACCTTCCTCTGTGTAGCAGGACTAAAAACCAGCAGAAAGACCAAAAGGTCTCAGATTTGCTGGTTACAACACTTTCTGTGCTACATGTGCAATATATTTGTTATGAATGTTACCACAAAGTCAGTTCATTCAATAATCTTTTAATCACTGTAGCTAGATGTTCTACGTTCATTCAAGTGACTTTTATTCGAGTGCAATATTTCAATAGACATGTAGTGACCTAGTATGCTTTGTGTTTTAGAGAATCTGTGTGCAGAGCAATGCAATTAAGTTTAAAACCTTGTAAATAAAACAGGTTGCAAACCAAAAAAAAAAAATAGTTAGGCTTGCATTTAATTTCTGTGTGTTTCAGTATCGTGCATTAGGCCGCCTCAGTACAGCCCTGTGTTCTCTGTGCAGGTATTAATGGAGGAGTGGCTCCTCGGCTGTTGAATGCTCCCTGTTAATGCTTTACTGCTTTAACTGTATTCATTTTTCTAGACTCCTGTCTGCACAAAATGCAATAAATGATTTTATTACACCCTTCACTACTTGCATGGGGAGTTTTCACTTGCTTCCAGGGTCTCCACAGCTATTTTGCACTTGGCTGCTACCCTTTCCATAAGCAGGAGCAAGTCCTGACAGGGAGCAGCAGATTGCAGAAGAAGCAGAACATCAGGACAGGAACAGCCTCTCCCTGCCCCACAGTTCCGTGATTAAGCTCATGCAAAGATGCTTTACCTGTCTGTGGGCTTGTGGAGACAGAGAAAGGCACCTAGCCCAAAGTGGCTGGAGGGAAGCCAGCAGACAGACACACTGACACCCCTCCCACTGCCCCGGAGCCACCAGTTTACTGTGCGAGAATGAGGAGCACGAGGTACTTGCAACCAAAGTGTTACAACAGAGACAGACTCTTGTCACAGCACCCACAGCGAGGTTCGTACACCTTCTGCTGAGCACACAGCGCTGAGCACAGCCGATCTGGAGGGGAGCAATGGCAAACACAGTGGCACAATGGATCTCAGTTGTACTCAAGCTGTCAAGTGTCAAAAATGCAACAAGACGTTTTTCCTGTCTTTTTATTAAAAAGTAATGTCCTCTTGTTAACAGCACAGAGAGAAAAAAAAAAAAGCTACAACACAAACCGCCTGGGACACAGAAAATCCTCGGCTCCAAGAACAGCGCTTGCTTAGTTTCTCTGGGCTCTCTGCAGGAAGCCCACAGACTCTAAGGCTGTGATGGGGAGGACGAAATCATTAAGAGATGTTTTGTGTTCTGGTATCAAAGTATGTTACTGGTTAAAAACACCGTGAAGAATCACTGGCCAATTTTCTACTCAACTGTCTGCTGCTGCTTTCAAAGTGTTGAAAAAAAGTACAAAATTATGGTATTGCATCTTGGCACTGCCTCTCCCCTCTGGCTGGACAAACCAGCAGCCAACAGGGAGATGAGGTTTGCGGAGCAGACACTCACCCCCGGGAGGGCCGGCAGCACCTCAGCGCAGCTGCAGCTGAGCTGGGGGGGCTCCAGTAACCAACCGTCCCAAAGCAGGAAATTCATATGCCAAATTTAACAGATTGATCTTAACAGTGACCACTGGGTGTAGGAAAATCGACAGACCATTTACAATGTCTGCCTTGGCTGGAAGCTCGTGTTTCAGATCTGGTGCAGCGCTCAGACCGAAGCTGCCCGGCACGGTGAGGAGTGATTCTCTGCCTCTGCCGAGACACAACGGCATGGCCCCAAGGTACTGAGCAGTGGCCAGACCTGTGCTTCAGGAGTTCAGCTCTAGCACTACTGCTGGACTTGCCAACTGGCTTATATACCATTAAAAAAAAAAGCAAAGAAAAATAGTGCCCATTCCAAAACAGGGGGTTCTCCAAGAAGGCCCGGTCAGGGTACCACTCTGTTCAGTCCCGTTTCATTTCCTCACCGCTGACCCAACACCACAGTAAGACCATTCAGCGAGAGCAGGCTGCAACATGATGGGGAGATGCACCGCTACTGGGAGTGAGGAAAATGCAGAAGGGCTGTCACTGCAGCAGCTTCTGGGACCGGACAGAACAACCGAATATCCACAGTGGCTCTGAGCACCTCCTGCCACTGAGACAACAGAGCACACTTCTGCAAACACCGCTAACCAGACCGAGGTGACGACGGGCAGCGCGAGCAACAGCAGTGATGCCACTGGGCTGCACTCTCACCGAAACAGAGAGGACATGCACATCCCGGGGCACGTGTCCCGTGTCAGGGACAGGGGACTCTTTGAACAGCTCTAAGTATGGAATGACAAAGGGGAGGGGAAAGGGCCAGGCAGGTTCAGCAGTGTCACTGGTAGGAACCCATGGGCTGCTGGGCGGAGGGCCCGGCTCGCCCCTGGCCCACGGTTTGGCTCACCAGGTGGGAGAGCGCACGACCGCTCTGGATAAGGGTGTCCAAGGCTTTCTGTACACTGGGGTTGTCAAAGTTGATCCCAGAAGATACTGGCCTCTGAGCAGGTACATTGCCAGGTGCAGGGAGGCGATTTGGGTGCTGACCATAGAGTGACTGAGCTTGTGGAGGAGCTCCAGGTCTTGGACCTGCATTTCTTGAAGGGCCCTGGAGGGCAGGAAGCTGTGTGCTCGGAGTCTGCAATCTCTGCTGAGCCTGGTTTAAATTTCCTGCATTCATTGGTGTGGGCCAGGCCTGACTGCTGGCTGTGTTAGCAAAGTTCTGGTTTGGAGTGCCGCCTGAAGCGCCCACAGGGGCTGCAGAACTGCTGTTTGCTACAGCAGCTGCTGTCCCGCTGTTGAAGAGACTGAGGATTTTTGCTTGAAGCTCCTGCTGAGGATTAGAAGAGGACACTGGAACAGAAGGAGCAGGGACCAGAGGCTGTGAACTCTGATGAGCCTGGGAGCTGGGAAGGCTGGACTGACTGCCCAGAGATGGTCCTGAAGGTGCCCCCAAAGGCTGTCTTGACATGGGTGCTGGGAAAGAAAGGAAAGAGGGTTAAAGCTCTGCAACTGCCCTTGAAGGGGCACCTGAAGAGAACTTGTGAAAGAACTACCGAAGACACCCGCATCAAAGAACAGACACCCTCTGGGGAAACCAAACCACTCGGCAGAACTGCTGCCCTTTGTGTAGCGATCAAACCAGTGACAGCAGCCCTGGGGCTTCCCCGAGAGAACCCAGAGCCACCGTTCTTTCACGTGAAACATAGGAATCATCTCAGGACCCCCAAGGACACGTCCATCTCCATAAAATGAGGCGCTGTGTCAGGAGTTATGGCACTGGGACTCCTCTGCAGTCCCAGGAGTGTTTTTGGGTCCCAGCCCACAGAGCTCACAAACCAGACGATGTCTGGGGCTGAAGAACTTACCTTGCGGAGAATCAGCGCTTCCCCTCAATAACCGTTCCTTCCGGTCTCTCAAGTAATTAATGACTTTATCAATCTCCTTAGCGGTTAGATAGCGGTTGTCTGCCAGCAGGTTCAGGAGAGTCTGGATGCCGGGCGGGTGCCCCCCTCGGACACCCTCATCCGCGGGGGGTGGGCGCTCCTGCAGCACTGCTTCATCTGCCATCTTGGCCGCCTGCCGCGCGATCTCCTCACGCTCCTTCTCCCGGCACTCGGTTTTGTAGCGCTCGTAGTTCCTTGCCACCAGCACCATGGCATCAGCTTGGGGCATGTTGCGGTGTTCTGCGCAAGGAAAAGACACGTTTCAGGCAAACCAAAGTGGCGTTAATGCGTGGTGCCTCGCCCTGTGCACACAAGCACGTCCCACTCTGCTGGCAGGCACCGCTTTGGGATCGCAAGCCTGGGCTTGCGAAGCTCCTACAGCAACGCTGCCGCTTCCTGAGCCCACAGAAGGCTCAAGGCCTCACTCAGCAAGGCCAACCTTTTCCTCCATGGCCAAGGGCTCTGAGAAGTTTTTGTATCAGGCCAAGAAGTGTCTTTCTTGCCTCTCACCCAACTAAAAGGGAAAGCAGCTCCCTCTAGCTCTCACATAAATTCTCCGTGCTCCAAGAGGAGACAGTTCCAGCCATTTGACTGCTAAAGCCTTGAACAGAGCCAAAACTTGCCCTCTGAAGGTTGCTGGGGTTCACAACTTGCCCCAAGATGCAAAGGCTGGTGATGTTATGTGCTAAGAATGCAGCCGAGATTCTCTCTTGGCAGAAATTAGACAGTCCTTTTGACAACGGACAAAAAAAGTATTATGGAAACTTGTAAATAATGATATTCACATGCATGACATAGTGTCAAGTCATTAATAACTACTTATGTCACAGTAAGATGAACTTTGTCCTGTGTGACCCTGCTTGACAGCAAGTGTTCTAATGCAGCACTCTGAGTGGCTCAGAGTGACCAGAGAGCAACACAGCACACGGAGACCTTGGTACCTTGTGGGGTGCCAAACATGATGTTAACAGTGCAAGAACGGTGAACTTGGTGCTGCTGGGTGATGACAATGGCAAAAGGAGACCCTCCTCTGCTGACATCGTCCAGGGCTTGCGTCAGTGACATTTCCGTGTTGAGGAAGATCAGGTCCACCACCATACCCAGGTCCCGCACCTTCCGCCCCACCGACTCCGCGTATTCCCTGCCAGAGCAGAGCCAGAGTTCAGTCAGTCCTGCAAAACAAACCCTGCCACATCCCCCCCTCAGCTCACACTTGCCAAACTTCACAGTGTTTAACAGGACAGTACCAAAGCAATCTTATTACGATAACACCAAAGCCCATATCCTACCCTTATTTTGATCTGAATCAGTCAGTTCAGTTTAACTGAGAGATTACAAACCAAGCCTCAGCTTAGTTGAGAAACAAAGAGTTTGCAAAGGGATTTACACTATTATAAATTCACTTACACATAAATGTGTTGAAACCAAACTCATTAAGTGAGATAAGTTATCCCTGAAGAGATCCAAGGGGTAGAGAGCAGAACAGGCAACCCACAGGAGTCGGGTACCTGTGCTGTGTTCGGTATCCTAACTGCTCCAATGTGCCTTGTCCTAATTCACTGCAGCACAGACCAATTAATTTTCAGAGGATAACTGCCCATCCATAAACATTCACTTGAGTTCCAAATACATTTTCTCTTGCTCTTTTGCTCTGCTAGCTGGTTTCTGCTCTAACCCAGCACCAACTGTCCCACAGACTTCCCCTTCCAAACCCAAACCACAGCTCCTACAGCTGAGCTTAAAGCTTTCACGTCTTTTTCTAAGCTGCCATACTAACTGCACAGGCATTCTTTCCACACTTTCTGAAAGAGGTTCAATTTATCGCCTTTGAATGTCAACTTTGTGATTAAACCTTTTCCCCTGCCAACTGTCCTGTTAAGGATTCCCAAGCTACGCTGATCATGTATCTAAGTCACTTGGGAGTCACCTTTGAACAGGTCTACAGTAGGTGACATCAGTTCTTCAATACCCAAGATTTATTAACGTGTTCCAGCTCTTACGGTTTGTAAAGGCACAGACACCAGCAGTGCCACCGTTGCAGCCCATCCCGCTGTCCCCAGCACAGCGCCCACTCTCCAAACTAACCACACAGTAACATTTTTGACACAAGTCCCTTTGACTCCAAAAGTTGTTTCAAGTCCTGACATTCCACGAGAAAGTGCACCATTCTCCAGGGATGCGCGTTTCTCCCTAGATCAACACTCTTGCATTCAGCACACCAAAAAGCCACACTGTGTTTGGGGGGTATGCCTCACAAGTGCTCAGACTGCCACATGAGATGGCCCTGGTTACCCCTTACACATGCTGTTGGTATCATTCACGACCACTTTCAGCAGGAATTTTAAACATCTTCCATGTTGGATTGACAGTATGGACGGGTACCTGACCTTGAATCCACTCTGACGGGAGTGCTGAAACGTACACCCGCCTGCCTGCACCCTGACACTGCTCTGTGCTACCTGCTCACTGCCACGTATTGATAATTCCATATTGGTCACCCATGAATAACAAGTACAGGCCACTACAGCCTGTCATGACATGAAGGGTAGGTAGAAAAGTATCAGGACAAAATATAGTGATAAGTGACAAAAAGGCCGTAAGGGTAAAGCACAAGATACAACATGTCTCCATCTCATCAACATGTATTCCCAGAACAGCAACAGGAGCGGTGGCTTTCTGAGGGCTCTACAGCCGCGCTCCACAACCTGTAAGACAAACAGTCTCAAGGCCAGACTAAGCTTAATTCCATTTTCTTCTACCATGCAATAATAAAATTGGTCATAACTATTTTCTTACTTTGTCTGTTTATTCACCACTATCACAGAACAATCCACAGGTCTCTCTGCATCGAAACGTCTCTTGATTTCCTCATAGTACTGACGGTACAGCTCCTCTCGGCGTCGCTCCTCACGCTTCAGGCGGTCTGAAAGCAAGTCACAGGGACAGAAAAAATTTTGTCCTTTGGAGCTGCTTGGAACAATGAGGTGCACACAGCCAGTCTGTCCATCTCTCAACACCCCGCATCACGGAGCGCTACACACTGGGCACTGCCGGCATCTCTCGCAACCTCCCGGAGGGACAATGTGAATCTGCCTGTTACAGCCTGACAGGTACTCACCGTCTGAATTCCCTGGTGCTCTATCAAAATGCTCTTTGTAACGGTCGTAGTAAGAGTCATCCTTCCGCCGATAGTAGTCTTCACGGCGAAGGTAACGGTCATAACCTTCATCTCGTCTGCAACATTTACAGAAGAACAAGGGTTTCCATGCTCCAGCACGATCTCAGGCAGTAACTTTGGTAAATGCATCACACACCTTCTTCCAGTTTAATTTCTGAAGTACCCACCTGTTCCTCACAAGACACAAAATGGGCACTCAATGTCCCCAGCCAGAGAAATTTCCTTATCTTAATGCCTGACACCACTCGAATCAGCACAGCCACTGCAGCAGGATCACCATAAAAACGTGTTGGCAAATACAATCCCAGGGAAATTACCTGTACATGGGATCCCGAGGGTCTCTCATATCCCGTGGATCCCTGTATCGGTCGTACAGCGGCTCCCGTGGGTCCCGAGGATCTCTGACATCACGAGGGTCCCGCAAGTCTCTCGGATCCCTGATATCCCGTGGGTCTCGCAGGTCCCGTGGGTCCCGGTGGTCTCTGGCATCACGCATGTCTCTACCTCGAATGTCTCGAAGGTCTCTGGAATCTCGCCCATTTCTACCATCCCTGCCATCTCTGGGGTCTCTCCGTGGGCTCCCCCGCAGCGGGGAGCGGTCGCGTCTGCCATCCCGGCCATCCCCGTAGGCATACGGCTCTCTGCAGAAAACACCAGGGAATTCTGTCAGACTGCTAACAGCACGAGCACTGTCATCCCCAGGTCTCTCACCTGACGTGCCAAAACAACCCTGTTCTCAGCAGCTGAATCCTCCCTCCTAGCCCACAACTGCAAGAATTGCCCAAAAAACGTATTTGTTGAAGCAGCCTCAAGCAGCTTCTTAATTCTGATGTTTATCACAGGCAAACAAGACCCAAAAAGCTCCTTAATGGAGCATCACTAAGAGCATAGAGCACCTGTGGAAGAAGTGAACGGGCACCTCAGAAACCACAGTTTCAAGGCCTCCGGCCTCCAACGTCAGCCACAGATCATCCACCAAACATGGTTTTACAAATTCAGTGAGAGAATTCAAGGTGCTGAAGCCTAATAACCACAAATATGCAATACCCAGGAGCATTCAAGGGATCCATTAAAGTCACCAGTCAATGACAGCAGAACACCTGAAATAATTTGTTATTTGTATATGATTTTAAAAGGAGCTTGTTGTGACAAAGACACTGTAGGTTCCATGGTGTGGTTGGGTTTGTGCTGCTAGCAGAAAGCAAGGACAGCTACTGCTGGGTCCTGGATTTGCAGGGACAGTTTCCGTAGAAAGCCAGTCTTATGCTCACAATGCCCTGTGTCAGGAGGGTATAAACCAAGCCAGCACGGTGTCCTGGGCAGCAGCGGGCTCCTTCACACCTGAACCATCCATCTCCTTCACACTTTGTACTGCACAGTCTTCAGAGGCAAGGCAGAATAATGTTCCAGTCTTAATATTTTCCCAAAACAGTAGGCTATTTCCAGGTCATCTTTTGTTTTCCAGGAAAAAAAAAAAAGTAACACAACATAACTTCATTGTAGTCTAAGCAAAATATAAAAAAATCTTGCAGAGAAACGACTAAGCTTCATGAGTTTGGAATGTTCTTTCCCCAAGATACTGACAACCATCAGAAAAAAGAAAAAACAGCTTTTTGAATCTTTTTATTTCCAAAACTTGACAGACTTTGAGTCCTCTAGCAGCCTAATCTAGTTTATGAAAGATAAGCAGAACATAGAGCATTCACGGAGCAGGCATCTGGGAAGCAGCGAGGCAGTGGGACCGAGTTCCGTGTCTGAGGACAACACGAGGTGGATGTGCAGGGATGTGGTGGATCTGGGATACACCGAGCTGGCATTCTCTGTTTTTATGTCAGATACAAAACATCTTGGGAAAAACTACAGAGTTGCCAACAAGAGCATACCTAGCCTCTTCCTGTAGAAGAAACACTGTATTTGCACGCCAGGTGTAAACTCCTCAGCCTCTTGGACACACAAATCTGCCTTGTTTGTGACCTATATTGTAACCACATCCCATGACAGATACATGTCATCGCCCCCTTCCCCCCAGCCTAAAGTGAACGGTGGCAGAAGCTCAGGAGGAACTTCCGATTTGCTGTGATGGATGCTGAGTAACTGATCTTTCCGTAGCTGTAAGACCACACAGGAAAATAGCCAGATGCAGTGTAATTGTTTGGCATATGACATTTATTCCACCTGGAGCGGAGGTGACCAGAACAGGCCACATTATCTGCAGAGACAAAACGGTGCAGAATGAACAATGCACAACTGCAACGAAGCATAGATGTGGCGCGGGTCCCCTCTGCTGCGGCACCTGCATCACTGCTCTGCTGCTCGCGGAGGTGGCACCGCAGTCGCTGCTTCCACAGTCTGCTCCTGCACCCGCTGGATCCCGCCGGCCCGGCACCAGCAGCCGTTGCTTGCACATCTGCAGTACGGCCCAGAATCCACTGCCTGCACCAGCACGGCCACAGCTGTGCCCATGGTGCTGCTTGGGGCCCAGTGCTGGTGACACAGGACAGCCGTGGTGTCTGCAGTGCCAGTTGGAATCCAGTGCCTGTCCCTGGCACCAAAGCCTCTGGCAGCCGCAGGGGTAGCACAGTCCACAGCCCGTGCCCACGGTCACACACGTCCGGCGCTCCTCAGGGCACCTGCTCTCACATACATCAGGGTGACATCGGCGCTGCTGCCCAGCCCTCTGCAGCGTGGTCCGAGGACCAGCACTTGTGGCTGAGGTGTCTGCCCCGAAAACCTGCATCACCGCTCCACACTCCCAGCGTCACACACCTGCAGTGCCACCGAGGCCAAAGACGTGCCACCGGTGCCTGTTGCTGTGCTGGCAGCACTTCTGGGGCCTTGTGCCAGCACTTGGAGCACCTGACACTGCTGTGTCTGCACTGGGACCCACTGTGTGCCCGAGGCACGGCTGGGTGATGCCCACGCCACGGTCTCTGCAGGAGCATCTGGCCCTGTGCAGGATAAGTGCATCATGACTCAGTGATGCCAAGGATGGCAGCTACTCCTGCTTTGGTTTGTGGTGGTAGGTTTCTTGCACAGAAGATGCACACCTCACATCAAGCTGTAACCACAGCACGTCTTCCTGCGCTCCCTAGTAACACCATGGAAAGGAATGTGGAGTTGTCCTGTGACAGGACAGTCCGTGTCTCTGCTCACCTGTGGCTTCACACACAGAGGACATTCAGGAGCCGCATATGCGGTGCCTGCAGCAGGTGGAAAAGCAGAAGCTGGCAGGTACACATCATGGTCACTGCGCAAGAGACGTCTGCTCTGCCTTGTGCTGCGCCCACACGCTCTTTTCCAGTCCCAGTTCAGCACTGGAGCTTGCTACACCAGAAGAGGTAAGATCCCGAAGTCCTCTGCAGCACAGCACTGGGAACGCTACAGGCCCTCGGCCTTCCCTAGATCTGCTTCAGCTTCCCTGAGATTTGAGGCGGGAGCCAAGGTCAAGTGTATTCTTCCTGACAAGTCTCTTACAACCTGTGCTGCAAACAACGCCTAGCTGTAGTAACAGCAGACACGAGGTTTCCCTTGTGCCTCCGTGGTGTCAGTGCCAGATGGGCTCGGAGAGGTGGAGCAGCCACGTCCCGACTGTCTCGCTCGAGCGTCTCCATTGGACTGGGGAGGTGGCGGGAGGGAAGAGACACAGACATTTAGCACAGGCTGCTGGGCTCAACCCAGAAAGCCCGACCTTCCTAGTATAACTCACTGCTTCCAGGTACTTTACCTTCGTGCCGGACTGGACCTTGATGAAGCCTTATTCATATTTCTTCTTTCCACTGCTTTCTTAATATCTGTAAAGAATAATCAACCCATCTGTTCAATGCTATGGAACAAAAAAAAGATCATCAGCACAATTCAAATGAAAGCAACTTAAGCTCAACAACATCCAGATGGTGCAAGAAAAACCATTCAGCAAGGAGACATTGTCATTTTGACAATTTTTTATTAAGTTTAGATAGTACAACATCATTAAATTTTCATGGATTTCTCTGATTTCAAAATAGGGTGGACAGCTCAGGTGAAGTTTTAACCCTTTATGTTCAGGCCTACAGTCAGACTCTTCATTCCATAAGAGAATCTCTTTCTTCTGCAGTCCATGAGCGAGCAGAAAGCAGCTCACGGCCTCCAGGAGAAAAAGCAGAGTCTGCAAAGCCCCAAGAAAGGGAGTGGAGTGGATGGCCAGCGCGGTCTCACATTCCCAGCCAGCTCTGTCTGGTGGAGCACACCCTACCCTTGCTGAACACACCCCCAGTCCTCAGGCGGCACATGCAGCTGGGACTGAGGAGCCTGCAGCACCAGCTCCCCGGGAACTCAGCGCCGTGTAACCCAAACGCTGCTGCTAACGGAGGCGAACCGAGGCAACAGATCAGGAAACTGAAAATGGGTTGGCTTCAGAGCGTCTCCATGGAAAACACCATTAAGTGAAATACAAGGAAGTAAGAGCTGGAGAAACAGCCTTGTCCTCAGCCAGAAACAGTGGAGCTGGCAGGGCGCGCATGGCTCTACTGTGAAGAAAGCAAACCTCCTGCGCCAGCCATCGAGGAGAAATAGTGTACTGGGGGGACAGGAACAGACAGAAAGGACTGCAGATGTTTCACTCTGAAAACCTTTTAAGGAAAGGAACAAACCACCCTAGGTCCTGTCTGCTCCCTGAGAATCTATCAACAATTAAAATTTCTTATTAGCTATTTACATTAACTTTTTTCAGACTCTTGCAAGTGAATAAACATCCCATAATATCTTCAGGCAGACTCAGTCTTAACATCTTCTGTAACATCCCAAACTAACCTTCATTACTTGCAAGATTTAAACTGGAATTAAGGGGTTAGTTCTAATTTGTGCTCTCGTTGTCAATCAAGAAGCAGCGTGTTCTCTTTTCTGGGGGGAGAGGCAAGCGCAATGTGAACATTCACTGCAGCGCAGAACAACATCCCGGAGCAGCCGCAGCCTCTCCAGAGCAGAGGCAGCTGCACTGGCTGCTGCCAATGATTAAATTCCATGGACATTTATTCCCTACACAGTTTGACTCATTACAGATATGAAAACACTTCTGTCAATTTGTGGAAGTATTAGTATAATGCAACATTGGAGTTAAACTCTCCCAAAGCCTCTTACTGTTTCATGTTATTAGCAATTATATTTAATACTCAGACTGCGTAACTGAGGAAACTGTTCTCCTTGCGTTTATTTAGTTGAGAATTTCCCTCCCACCTTAAAGTCAAGTATTATCTTTAAGCAAGACACTATCTGCTTTCTTTGGTTTAAGATTATTTTTATTTTCTGTTTTAAGATGCCATTGCAGAAAACTATTATGATTTTTACACTCAATACCATACATTTCTTTCAAATTCAAAAAAGTACTTAAATCTGAACAAAAATATTTGACTAGAAGAAAAAACACCTTTGACAGGGATCCTTCTCTTGTGCAAAACGAACAGATTTAATAACATTTTATTTAATGCCAACAGCATTTACATGTTAAGTATTTTAACACTGACAAAACTTCTGAGGGAAGGAGAAAAAAAAAAAAAGTCTTCTGTCCCGAAGGATTTTGAGATGACAGGGCCACTGTAACCATACAGTGTCACCTCCTGAACAAACACGCATGACAGTTTCTTGAATCACGTTCCTATCCCAAGTGCAGCAGTGGCACTGAACTGGAGCTTCTCTTTTAGCAAAACATCCAATTCCAATTTAAAAGTCTCCAAAGCACAGAAACCACCAGAGCTCAAATAAGTTATTCCAGAATTAAATGGCTTTGCTGTTAAAAAAAGCTATTTATTTCCATTTATGGACTTGTCATACTTATGCCTACTAGATGAAAACTCTCTTGTCTCCAGTCTGCCTGTAACACACAGATCACATCACTCCTGTATCCTGAGGCTTTTGCTAGGGCTTGTTCTTCAACTCTTTAAGACTTTTTCAGATTTTTCTGAGGCTTCTCCAAGGTACATTACCCTGTTTGAAGCAGGCACAGCAACACTGAGCAGCCCCACGGTCCCACCTGCAGCTCACTGGGCTGAGCCTCTGCTTGGGCTTTACTGACAGCTTAGCTCTGCCAGCACTGGCTTAGGAACAAGTTCAGCTCATTTCACCATCACTGACTCAACCTTCATCATTTCACTCTCTTTGTAAAACATTATCATGTGTTTGTTTTCCAAGTCACTGACAACAGCACTTCATGGCCAGGAATCCATTTTTCCAGAGCAGCACTCAAAGCACTGAGCAATTCCATCTATGTGACACCAAGATTCATTTGAAATCCATTTAACCCTATCTTGGTTTTAACTGTTCTAGTTTATTAATCCAATCAAACGTCTTACAGAAGATACTGCTCCTTTCAGCCATAAAACTGGCAGTACCGTGAGTCAGCCAGGGTTTATTTGGCATTAGTGAACCCCTCAGTGAGGTGAAGCCCGTTTGCTGCAGAGCCGATCGCTCACCCCAGCACAGCCACAGCCACATGCGGGCGCTGCAAACCCTGTTTCCAAGGCTGTGGAAACCCAACGCTAACGCCTGGCAGGGCTTCACCTCACTGAGCCGCACAGGTGCTGGTTTGCTGGAGAGTGGCACTTTTGATAACTGCTCCTTTGCCCTTTTCAGTTTGCTACTGAAATGGAAATTATATGAAAAACACCTTCTGCTTCTTCAAAAATAGAGAGCAGGAACATTAACTGAAGGCTAGGTAGTCCCTTCCCGTTAGAAATGTTATCATTTCCAGACAGTTACACCTCAGCTTCTAGAACAGCCATAGTTGTTCCTGTTTAAGCTCCCAGACTTTAGCAATGTCAGCCATTATTTCTTCTTGTATTCTACCCTCCTTGCCTACTTGCCTCTCTTTCCATCTTCAAGCTCATATTTGCTGCTGTGTACACATCTGCCCACAAGGCATTTTCATTCCTTTCTAAGTCAAACCACTTTTCCTCAAATTAGTATATGCTTCCTTCAAAAGTAATTTTTTTGTTTGCATTTAATAGATTACTCTTAGATTTCTAACCACTGATTTCTGTTTAAGTTTGCTCCCAATACATTTAAGAGAATTATTTTCATCTTTATGAAAATGGCCTTTTGAAAGCACCTAGTATTTATCGCACTACTTACAGATTGATTTTACATGTGCAAAAAAATAATCCAAGTTAAGATTACTTATCTAACAAGGCACTAAGTGCTGTGACCAATTTCTCTGAACCTGTCAAGATGAAGCGCAATATTGGTTTACAAATGTTTTTAAAACTAAGCACATTAACCTTTTCTTACACAGTGTAATAGAGCTTTTGAAATACTAACACATAAAAATAACTTCAGTTCAAGACCTGGGCAGCAAGAGAAAATACTGCAGGTGAACCACACAGCACTGACAGCAAACAACTCGGAAGGCAAATCCATAGCCCATAAAGCAATTCAGAGTAACGGCAGGCAGGTCTCACACAGCGCTCTGTCCAGAGCTTCACACCAAAGCACCTTCCACTGAACGCATGCTGGGTCAGGAGAGCGCGGAGCAGTGGTCCTTACCTAATCTATACCCTTTATAAAGGCGACCATTCTCACCGGCCAGAGCGGCCTGGACATCTTCTAGATGGTCATACTGCACGAACCCATAGCCATGGTACATGCTGAGGGCTGGAAAAGTTAACAGCAGGGCAAGAGCAGTTACACGATGGGACAGACTCCCCGCGCCCCGGCCGTCGCACACCCCAGGAATGGCCACTAGTGTCCCGTGAAACCCGCGCCTGCCAGGGCCAGAACGCAGAGCTCAAACACTCTGAAATACACTGCGCGGATCAGCTGCCTTCTGACAAGGCAGTGACCCATTTGATGAAGAGACTAGGAAAGCATACTGTAACATCACCCTGTGACCCCAAAAGCTAAAGCAGAGCTGATACATACACGTTACATTTCAGCTGTATCGAAGGAATCGCTTTTCAGAGAAAGTGCAGGCAGAGGAAATTACCATTAAAAGGTCACTTTTTAGGCACAACATCAGTAACTCCTCTCATCATCATCAAACAGCATTTGACAAGCATGAAAGTTATATTTCTCACTGAATTCCCAGCCACAAAAAGGCATAAGATAATATACTAACCCCTGATTTTGCCATATTTTGAAAATAGCTCTTCCATTTCTTCACGAGTCATGTAGTCTGTGGGCAAATTGCCGACAAAAAGTCTTCTCTCTAAATCCTGAGGCTTGGTGCTGTTAGTGAAGTCGCTCTGATTGATGCTATTGCTCTTGCGTCCTTGAGCCATTTTGCTTTTGTCCCAAATCCAACTCTTCGCAAAAAAGAAAAACGGCCATGCATATAATTTCAATCCATGACACCAAAATTAAACTGGAACAAGATTAAACTTAACAGCTTTGCAGACTAGAAGCCAACTGGGTCTGCTTGACGCAAACTTCACTCCAGAGAAATTTAATACAGGGGATATAGAGGTCTGGCAAAAACGTATAGCGCAGCATTTTGGTTGAGCTTTTCTGTGATACCGAAAGGTAGCAAACCTAATTATTTTGCAGATAAGTTTTAATGGTTTAACTCCAAACTGAAATGCAAATAAAACTCATTTTCCACTAAAACATCTTAACTTTAAGCTTTTCAATACACCCATTGTTGTCACGTCTATTTCTTTAGTCCAGTGGTAAGAAGTGTTGAAATTTATGCAATATTTTAATGCGCGGAGAGGAAACACTCATCACAACATTGCATAACGGGACCCAAATATTTCAATGCGGGCTCTGAACAAGGAAGCACCGTTTAAATGCTCTAAATAACCATGCTCGGATCACTTTTCTAAGTGTGAAATCTGAACTTCCCAACCCCAGAAAACACAGTTTCTCCCTCATCCCCCTCCTGAGCAGCATATCCTGGTCCCCACCAAAACATCGGCTCCCACAGCAGGCGGGTCCATGGCTGGAAAGTACCCACCCAGGTCAATGCGGTACTGGCACCTCATCCCCGCAGGGAGCACACCTGGTCACCCACACTGGGCAGACAGAGCCGGAACACCTGCACAGACCTACCCAGAGAATCACAGCAAAAAACCCCAAACAAAAAAACCCCCACAACATAACATGTTCTACCAAGCACGAAAAAAATTCCACCAAACCCCACCCAGGATTCATACTTTCTAGTTTGAAAGTTATCATTACGTAAAGCTTATTAAAAAAAAACCCCACACAAACATGCTGAAACTTTCAAGAAGAACTTCAAAAGTTTGAAAACTATTTGATAAAGTCGTCATACTTCCTAAACGTTCATCTGCAGAAATGCAGGATGGGATTTTCCATCTATAATATGCAAGAAACCTGGAAAAAGAAAGCTGATAAAATTGAGTATATCAACAGAAACTTCTGCTGTTAATCATGAGATGCCAACAGCCAACACACTCCCTAACAGCAACCTGTATTCATTACAATTTGAAAGTAGCCTCTACATAATCAAGTCAAACATCCAAAAATACAAAACAGCTCTACATAAGTACTTCTACAACACTTAACCAGCATGAAAGGTACACCTACTCCAGATTTGAGACATAAAATTTTGTTGGTTTATTTGTTTGTTTTTAATATCAATCAACTGCATGTTTGTATCACTTTTCTCTTTCTTTTAGGAAACCCTGCAGGGACTGAAGGCAGAGAACGCCTCCCAGTCCAATAAACGTTTTAAAATTAACTGAACCGCCAGAACAGGGAGGACAAAAAAAACCCCCAACGCTGAAACCAAAATCAAACAAAAAAAGCCATTTCTTCTGCCATATTTGCCTCACTTCTCCTGTAAGTTTGTCTGCACACACAGTTTTACCTTCCCTGTCAGAAGTACCAAATCTCGTCCCATTTTTCTGTACAGAAGCACTAGACTTCTATTCTACTATTGCAGCTCAAATTCTCTTCAGCTGAGGGGAAAGAAGTTTTCAGAATTCTCCCAAAATGAAGTGGCTACAAAACACAGAAAGATCCATCCAGTCCGAGCCCCTCTCGGAGCAGGGTGGTGTCACTGGTTCCTCCAGGCGGCTCCAACACCATGGGACGGGCCACAGAGCCCCCGCTCGGGCAGCACAGCCAGCGGGATGTCACACAGGGCAACAGGAGCTGCCACTGCTGCTGGCAGGACGCAAAACACACGGTGTGAAAAGCAGTTAAGAAATTCCCTTTTCTTTTTCTGAAGGGTGAGGATAGTGGGTGATGACCGCAAAAGAGGGTGCAAGAGCTTTCCATATGAAGAAAAACAGGGAGCTATTTTCCCCACTTGCAGGTCACTTTTAAAACAGCAATATATCCCAAACACTCAAACAGATTGAATTACTAGAGAACTTCTATAAAAGAGCATTTACTGCCTCTGACCATTTTCCACTTGGTAGGTTATACAGTTAAGGGCCACTCAGCAATCACGAGACCAGAATAACTGAACGTTGTCCCAGCTTTAGGCACCAGCCCACTGCACACCTGGCTCAAAGATGCCAATCCCCGCACACGGGAACTGACCAGGCCCTACAGAAGGACAGTCCAGCTCCGGTTATTGCCAGTAAATCCTCTGGAAGTTCGATAAAGCCACATTACCCTAAAAATCTTCTCTTCAAAACCAAAGTTATTAATAGTGCTACAGCTTCAAAAAGCGACACAGAGCTGAAGTGGATGTTGAAACTGATGTGACACAAGTGAAACATCACACAGAGTCTGCAAAAAGTTCCCGGGCAAAGCAAAACCGCAGCCGGCGCCGCAGGACGGAGCGGGGCCGAGGAGCTGCCAGCGGGCCCCGGGCAGCGCCCGGCGCTCGGAGCCGCTGCCGGCCGGGACCCGCACCCGGGCAGCGCCCGCACCCCCGGGCCGCAGGCGGACGCGGGGCTGCCCCCGAGGGAACGTTCGCACGGGGAACGGCCGCCCCGCCCCGGACCCGCCGCTGCTGCGGGGCCGGAGCCGCCCCGGGCGCTCCCGGCCCCCCGGCCGGGCCCTCGCGGCTCCTCAGGCAGCGCAGGGGAAACCGGGGAGCGAGCTGCACTGCGGCCGCGGCCTCGCCCCGGGCCCGTTCCCCCGCCACGGCCGCACCCCCGCGCTCGCCTCCGTTATCCCCGCGCACCGGCCGGACCCGGCGGAACAGCCCCGGCGAGCTGCGGTCCCTTCCCGGACGCCCGGGCGGGAGGCGGAGGCGCCGCCCGCCCGCAGGCCGCGGGGCACGCCCGGCGCGGCGCCGGGAAGGACTCAGCCCTCCGCGAGGTCGCGGTGGTACGTCTTCAATTCGACCGCTCCGCCGCCCGGAGCCGCGGGCCCCGCCGCCCCCCGCTGCCTGCCGGCCGGACTTACCGCCGCGCCGGGCCCGCTCCGCCTCAGGCCGCCGCCCGCCAGGACAAAGGCGCCAACTGCCGCTGCCGCACGGCACCGTCGCAAAGCGGAGAGGAAGCCCCACCGGGAACGACGACGCCTCGCGCTTTGCGGCGCGCTGACGTACCGCCCGCCGCCATTCCTGCCGAGGCACAGGCCCGGCGTGCGGCGCTTGCCTGGCTCCCGGCGTGCCCCGCGAGCCCCCGGCACCGCAAGGCAGGCTGGGATTTGTAGTCCCGCGGGGCGCTACGGGCCGAGGCCGCTGGGTGGCGCCACCAGACCCCGCGCGGGGCGGGGCGGGGCGGGGCGGGGCGGGGCGCGGTGCCCAGGGCCGGGACCGGGACCGGGACCGGGCGGCCGGGGCTCCCACCGCCTGAGCAGCCCCAGCTGGGCGAGGACCACCGGGCCCTGCCGCCCCCGGACCCCTCGGGGCTGGATCGGGGCCGGGAGCACTCGGAGCCACAAACTCGTCCTCCTGTGCAGCCAGTGCCTGGAGCTGCGGGGACTTCCCAGGCCCGACCCGCAGGAGCTGGGCCCAGAAATCCCCTCCCCACCGTTCCCTCCGTGTCTCTGCCCTCGAGACTCCCCTGGGACCCTTTGCACTCTCGAGTGCGTCAGTTTTGGGAAGTGAGGGCAGGACGGGGAATCCAGAGCACGCGGTCCCGCGGCTGCCCGCCCGCCGTGGCTCTCGGGGAAGCACCGTGCCGTGCCTGCCCTGCCTGCCCTGCCTGCGCTGCCTGCCCTGCCTGCCGTGCCTGCCCTGCCTGCGCTGCCTGCGCTGCCTGCCCTGTGCCGGAGCAGCAGTTGGCCCGGCAGAGGCCTCGGACAGCCCCCGAGCAGTGACCGTAGTGGCTGTTCCTGCAGCGCGGACATGGGGGGACGAGGTGGCAGCACCATGTGTGACCGGGGATGCTGAGGTGACAGCTCCCTGCCCGGCCGCACGCTGCGGTGAGACGGGGAGCCCGGGGAAAGTCTCCAGCGAAGGCAGGGGAGCCTGGAACTTCCCCAGGGACCGCTTGGGGACTCCTCAGAGGGAACTGAGCCAGAGGCAGGTGGCCTGTCCAGGCCTCCAGCGCTTTTCCCCCTTCCTATTTCTGGACTGACGTATTTGTAGGGACTCTGCGCAGAGGCCAGGGGCTCTCCAGGGCCATGTCTCTGAGCTGGGAAAATGAAATGAAATCTCGAACTTGTGCCTCAGGAATGGGGCAGTGGGGCCAGGGCAAATGCTTTCCTCGCCGTGGCCCGCAGGTGACTCTTGCCCCTGCCCGCTCCCCATTCACCCCAGGAAGCGCAGGCAGCGGCTCGGCAAGGCTGGCAGGGAGCAGGCAGGAGCCAGCTTCCCACCTCGGGTGGCAGCAAGATGTTCGCACAGAGCCACCGCGGAGGGACTCCCAGCCCGGGCGGCAGGCGGGGCCCGGCCCAGGTGTCCCGCAGGGACGGCTGCTCCTGCGCCGGGACGGCGGCAGCGAGCCTGGGTGGGCGCCCTTCCCGCTGGGCCCGGAGTACGGGCGGGCTGGCGGGCGCTGCCCCGGCCGGGCGCTGCGGGGCTCCTCGGGGCTGGAGCAGCGCGGGGAAGCCCCGGGGCGGCCCAACGCCCCTTCCTGGGCGGGAACGGGCCGCTGCGTTATAGAGCGGGCGGCCGCAGCTCGGGGCGCAGCGTCATGAAGCAGCTCGGGCTGCTGGGGCTCCTCGGCGCGGTGCTGCTGGGCGTGAGTGGGGCTGGGGGCGGGCAGGGCGCAGCTCTCCTTCCCTTTCCCCCTCTCTCCTTCTCTTTTCCCCTCTCTGATTTTCTTTCCCGCTCTCCCTCCCTCGGGGCTGCGCCTCGGCCCGCAGCCGTCGGGCTTTCCGGGAAGGGGCACGGTCCGGCGGCGCTGGCCCGTCCCCTCGGCGCGGCCCGCCCCCGCAGGAGGCCCACGGGCAGGGCCGTGCGGAGCCGTGCCGAGCAGCCGGGTCCTGCCTCGCCCGGGACCCCCCGCCGGGGCGGAGGGGAGGGCAGCGCGGGCAGGACAGGCAGCGCGGGCAGGGCGGGCAGGTCTGTGCCCGCCAGCCCCTCAGCACGACCGTACTTTCGCTTTTCACCCGCGACAGCGGCGCCCGGCGGGGGCTGCAGCCCGGGCCTGTCCAGGCTGGGACGGGGGTCGAGCCCCCGCGGGCAGGGACGGGCAGCGCCGAGCCCCGGGGCTCCGCAGCCCTGGGCACAGGCCAGGCTCTCGGACGGGGTCCCCCAAGCCCGGGGCGCAGTTTGAGAGGCCGGGGGGATGCAGGGACAGCCCTGCCTGCCTCCGTTTCACTTCCCTTTCTGCCCAGGGTCGGATGCGTGTGACAGCGGGGACAGTTCCCTTCTGCAGAGTCGGGCGTCCCCAGGTCGGACCTCCCGGTGTCCCACAGCCCCATCACTGCCCGTGGAGCCAGGGCTGCCCAAGGGGCCGTTCGGGGGTGGGCAGTGCCCCGCGCCCAGCCCTCCCGCAGCCCCACTGGCTGCAGGGCTCTGCCGAGCCCCCGTCCTGCACTCTGCGACGGTCGGGACCTGCCAGGCTGCTGTGGATGGGCAGTGCAGGGCTCGCTCTGTGCAAGGGTACGGTGCTGTGGGTGCCCTCCTGCTCCAGACTGGCCTGAGATCTGATTCCCTTCCCCAAGCACAGCCCCCTGCAAGGAGCAGCAAGAAAGGGCCCTGGCTGACTTTGCGTGGACGATATACTTGCCTGGGGCTTTCCTGCCTCTAAGGGGCAGTGCATCAGCCTTGGGAAGGGGTTGGCAGTTAACACCGCTCCCCCTGCCCAGGACTGCAGCACCGTGGGCAGGGGCACAGTGCGATGCGAGATCAGCATCTATTAGGAAACCTGGGGAAATGTGAGGCCACCCTACCGGAATCACTGCCACCCCACTTCAAAGAGAGTGCTGGTGGCATCAGGCAGTGCAGGCGGCTCTGCTGCGGTCTGTGGTTAGCGCAGGCATGGGAAGAGCGTTGTGAGGAGCCCTCACCTCGGGTCATGGGTTAGCACACAGGTTAGCACGCATGTGCTCGCAGAGGTGAGGCAGTGCCTGAGTGCTGGGGAGTGGCATGAATTCACAGGTCTTGTTTCTTCCAGTGCTGGGAGCCTGGTGATGCCATGAGGTGCTTTGACAAGCAGTATGAACACAAGGGCAGGTGCTGCAACCGGTGTCAGCCAGGTACGGAGACCCCTACCCCGTCCTGGGGCCCCAGCACCCGGCTGTGCCAGGGCCCCCTGCCCAGACACCGCGGAGCAGCTCGGGGTCACCGGGCCCTCACCACCCTGTTGCCAGCAGTGCCAATGGCTTCACCTCCCTGTGTCACCTCAGTGCTAGAGCCACTGGGGACCTTGGGTGCCCTTGGTGATCCCCTGGACCTCACTGAACCTGCCACAGCTCTCTTGGGACTGCCTGTGCCCCTGCAGCCACAGGACCCCATGGCATGGGCAGCTTGCAGGGAGAGTGCTGCCACTGGCACTACCAGATCATGATGGTGTTTACCAGATCGCGATGGTGATTGCCAGCTCCTGCTGTCACTGTCTGATCATTTCCCAGTCCTTGTAGTGCTGGAGGCAGTGAACAGCCCCTCTGCTCTCATGCCCCATCACTCAGCAGTCCTCCCCAGCTGGCCCTGTGCAGTGTGTGCAGCCACAGGACAAGCTGGCACCTGCAGCCCTGGCTGGTGGAGCAGCATGGGGCTACTGAGCAGCGTGCTGCAGTGACCATGGCAACCACAGCCACCAGTGCTCCCCTGTCCTGCTGGCAGAGCTGCTGCTTGGAGAGGGGGAGAATCCCCTCATCCCCTCCTCATCAGCCTGTGTTGCAGGGGAAAAGCTGGTCTCTGAATGCAACAGCACAGAAGACTCGGTCTGCACCCGCTGTGAGAGTGGACACTATCAGCAGGGCTGGACCAGGGAGAAGCACTGTGCCCCACATGATATCTGTGATGACAGTAAGTGCTCCCTGTGCCCACCAGCCCCGGGCTGTGGGGGCTGCAGGGGCTGGTGTCCCTCAGGCTCACCTGCCAGGTGCCTCACCTTGCCCACTCTCACTCTGCCCAGACACTGGCCTCATTGTGAAGACGCAAGGAAACGCAACACACAACACGGTGTGCCAGTGCCGGGCCGGCATGCACTGCTCTGACACCAGCTGCCAGACCTGTGTGGAGAACCAGCCGTGCCAGCGCGGCTTCGGCTTTGTGGCAGGTGAGTCTGACCAGCTCCTCCCTCTCCGTGAGACCGCTGCCCTGGCAGCACTGACCTCCAGGGAAAGGGGAACTCCCGCAGCAAGGTACCCGTGGCAGGGCTTTGGGAAGGCTCTGCCTGCGCTGTGCCTGGCAGCATTGCCACCGGGAGTGCTGCTTGCCTGATCCCACAGCCCCGCACCTCCCGCAGCCCGTACTGACCCTCCTGCAACCTCTGCTCCTCTCCAGCCAAGGCTGTGGCCCGGATGTCATCCCCCTGCGAGCCCTGTGCAGAAGGCACCTTCTCCAATGTCTCTTCTAAAACCGAGCCATGCCATCCCTGGACAAGGTATTATCTGAGGGCTGACCACATCCTCTGCGCGTCCCCAGCTGCACCCCATCCCCGGGACCATGTCCTCTGCTGCCAGCCTCCTTAGTGGCCTTGGGAACTGGGCAACCAAGATGGCCTCTGAGGGATACAGCATTGGGCTGGCATAGGGCACAAGCAAGAGCAGCAAAGCTGTGAGCACAGTGAGGTCCAGGGCGACGTGGCTGAGCTCAAGGCAGACATCCAGGCGCTTGTGACCGTCCCTCAGCATGTGTGTGGAGAGCATGCCCCTCTGGGGATGTCCATGCTGTTGTCTGCAGTAGGGAGCAAAGGATGAGGGGTTACAGGGACCCTGTGCCCTGTCCAGGCTCTCCCTCCCCGCACGCTCCTTGGCCGCAGTCATCAGCAGAGGCACCAGCCCTCTCTGTGGGGAGTCTGGCCTGGAGAATGCCATGGGCTGGCAGGTCATCCCCGTCTTTAGAAAGCTGCTCGAGGGTTAATCGCACTCCCTGGAAGAAACGTGAGCCTTATTTCCAGGCTGAATTAGTCTCGCTTCAGCTGCCAGCCATTGGATTTCACTTTGCTTTTATCTGTGCCCAGAAATTACCTCCCCATGGAGCCACTTGTAGCCTGTCATCGAGTCATCTCCAAGCTGTTCTGCAATAGCTGCAGTGCCTGAGCCCTAGGGCCTCCTTGACCGGGCAGGTCTCAAATATCTGCTTCCTCTTATGCCTTGTCCCCATCTTCAGCAGTTTCAGCAACTCCAGACCAGGGCCCTGGGTGGGACACTGCCATGTACCTTGGGTCTGTGGCCCCCGGCAGCACCCAGCAGACTCAGCACAAGACGCAGCCCTGCAGCCTGCCCAGCCCCGGCCATTCCTGCTTTGTGGCTTTTCCGTGTGCTCAGCCTGCTGCTGTGGTTACCTGGTCTCATTCTTCCCTGCAGCTGTGAGGAAAAGGGGCTGGTGGTGAAGGTGCAAGGGACAAACACTTCGGATGTGATCTGTGGTAAGTGCCTGCTGCCTGGGGCTGGGCTGGTGCTGAGCAGAGATCTCCTGGTGCTCCAGCTCCTGCAGCACTTGGAGGAGCTGGCCTGGCCCGTGGGTGTTTTTGGGAGAGAAAGTTCTGACCACACTTCTGGAATGATCTCTTCCTGCCTCTCTCTGTCCCCGTGAGGGATCCCCGTGGGACTGGGCCTGGGGCTGAGGCAGCTTGGGGCACTCGGGGTCTCGGTGGAGCGTCATGGGGGTGCTCACTGACCCCATCTCCCTTGCAGAGTCCAGCAGGCGCTCCTCGCTGTCTGTGTTGATCCCCATCACGGCCGCAGTCGTCACGTGCCTCCTGGGCATCTGCATCTACTGTCTGGTGCACACAGGTGAGGGGCTGGGACACGGGAAGTGATGCCCTGGCCAGGGGGCCATGCAGGGCTGAGGAGGGGCCAAGCAGGGAGGGTGGCGGCGGCTCTGGGGATATGGCCAGGGCACGGCTCCCTGAGCCCCCCACCCTGCCGAGTCAGCGGACTCTGTCCTCGGGAGAGGCACGTTTGTGTTGCTGCAGCCCAAGCCGGGCCAGCTCTTGGAGGAAAGCGCCAGTGCCATGTGGGTCCAGCCCGGCTCCCGTGCCAAGTGACCACTGCTCCAGCCTGGCAGTGGCAGCAGACGCAACACGAGCTGCAGGCCCTGCGGTGCAGCAGCACCAGCTCTGACCCTTGAGAGCTCACAGCAGGGCAGGGATGCTCCCCCCTGACTGTTGCCTTCTCTGTCCGTCTTTCCATCCAGATCCCAGACGACAGAGGCAGAAGCAGGTGAGTCTGCCCAGAGCCCTCCTCTGGGTTGGGGTCCCTCCTGGGCACAGCCACGCATGTGCCAGCAGCAGGGCAGGGGCTGGGTCTCTGCAGGGTAGCAGGAGGGGTGGTGGCTGTCCTGGGGCTGCCTGCCTGGGACAGAACAGGGCTGGGGCAACCCTGGGATGCTGTTGGCCAATGCTGAGACATGAGGGACCTGCACAGAGTGAGGCCCTGCTCTGCACAGGAGCGTGGCAGGAGCCTGGGAAAGACGTGGCCGCAGAGGTGGGGGATGCAGCTGCCTGCCGCTGACCCCTGCCCCTGTGCAGATAGGGACCAGGAAGCCCAGAGAGCTGGAGGACCAGCAGCAGCCCATAGAGATGGAGGAGGAACCCTTCCCTGTGCAGGAAACCCTGCTCAGGGGCCAGCCCGTGGCCCAGGAGGACGGCAAGGAGAGCCGCATGTCGGAGCAGGAGAGGCCGTGAGGGTGCAGGGCGCTGCCTCCGGCAGGAGCACAGACCAGGCCAGCACTGTCTCCTCTGTCCCCTCTCCAGCAGGGAGAGAAATCTGGCATCTGTCCTGGCTGCCAGTGATGATGTGACACTGCAGTGGACCATGGCACGCCCACCCCCATGGGGACACCGCAGCAGCGCCTGTTCTGGCCGCCCGCCCGGGTGTTGCGGCACGGTACAGCGCGGCTGCTCGCCCTGAGACCCCCGGCAGACCCCGGGCTGCCCGGAGCACGGGGGCTGCTGGTGCGGGACCCCAGCGGCAGAGAAACTCCGCCACCCGCCCAGCGAGGCTACGGCAGCGCCCAGCTGGGCTACCCGTGCGAGGGTCCGTGTGGGCCGGGCTTCGGTCCCGCCGCGCCCGCAGCCCCCGGGCCGGGACCGCCCCCTTGCGCCGCGGCGGCCGGCAGATGGCGCTGCGGGAGCGGCGGAGCGCGGCACGGCCCACGCGCGGGTCCGGGCTCCCCCCGCCGCGGGGCGCGGGGGCAGCCCCCCCGGCACGTGCGCTGGCGGCGGCACGCGCTGCTGGCCACGTGCCGCGCAGGCCACGCGGGGGGAGCGGCCACGCCCGCGGCCACACCCACGGCGGGAGCGGCCACACCCACGGCCCGTGCGCCGCGCCCCGCGGGGAGCGGCGGGACTCGGTCGTTCCGCATCGCCCCCCGGCAGAAGCTGCGATTAAACTCGTTATCCCGTGTGCGTGAGCAGCGCGGCCCTGCAGCGCCCCCGCCCTCCCCGCCCGGCTGCCGCCCCCCAGCGCTCCTGACTGATGGTCCCAGCTCTGCTGCGCCCGGGGGATGCCCTGGGACAGGTGCTCCCACGGGAGGAGGGAAGGGAAGACGCCGCGACCCCAGAGCCCCCCTACACCGTCCCCCAGTCTCCAGCACACCCTGAGCCCGGGCGTGCTCCCCCTGCATCCGCAGCCGGCGTTCCCCGAGAGTGCCAGGCAATGTGACAGCCCCACCGCCGAGCCCTGCCTGCAGAGCGCACAGGAGCTCTGATCCAACAGCCCCCCTGCCCCCTGCCGCAGGGGACCGGGCATACGGGCAGGGCTGCCTGCAGCGGGCAGGCTCAGTCACCTCGCCTTGCGGGGCCATCGTCACCTGCACCGCGTGGGGCCCGTGTCACTGTGCTGGGCAGCAGCAGCAGAGCTGCTGTGGGCCCTGTCTCACTGCCGCGGGCTCCAGGTACCGGGGAGCAGCTGCAGCTGATGACCCACCACCACCCAGGCACACAGAGTGGCCTAAGAAAGGCCATAAATCCCAGATCCAGGAGCAGCTGGAACACAAAATGATTTTTCACTGTAAAGGCAGCAGCACATTGTTTAAGGCTCCTCTTAAAATCTAATGTTAGGTTTAATAAGGGAGATAAAAGCCTGTCAGCAGCTCTCCCCCTCAGAGCTCGGTGCTCCTGGCGGTGCTGGGGGTGGTCCCGGGGCTGGGCGGCATCCCCACAGCACCAGCCCAGTGAACCCCCTGCCCCGGGGACAGACGTGACCTCGATTCCTGTGGTCCTGCTGGCAGAGAGGGACAACATCCCGCAGGCCACAAACACAGAGCCTTTGGCCCCAAACGGCCCCCAAAGCACCATCCCCTGCCTGGGCAGCCCCTCGGGCTCACTGCCCCCCGGCACTGACCTCCCTGCCTGCACAGTGTGTGTAACACCCGCTCTTGCGTCTCAGACGTGCCATCTCATTAGCATGTCTGTCCCCAAAAGTGAGAAGGGAGAGTGCGTGAGACCTAATTGAATGTAGCTAATTATTCACTCCGCAAATGCTCTGTTTAAATGGGATTGTGAGGGACAGAATTACTCATTCTGAAAAGGGGAGAGAAAGAGAGAAAGACAGAGAGAAAACAAATAGAGGCGGATGCTGGAGCTGCAGCTCCCTCTCTCCCCAGAATACCAATTACCGGATGAAGTGATTGTATAAATCTTCACCAAGTGAACGAACTGTACTAGTCACTTACTCCTGTCCTCTTGTTACGAGGAAGCAATGAAAAATCATCCCACTCTCCAGTCCAGTTCAGGGCTCCCAGTCGGTGTCTTGGATGCTGCTGACAGCTGGGGAGCTTGTCCCGGGGCTTTCCCAGGTGGGGGTTCCTGCAGAGACAGGGCTGAGCGCTTGGCAGAGCTGCAACACACTCCCGCTCTCAAGGTCATGCTGCCCGCCCTGGTGACACCCGGCCTGTCCCACGCTCCCCACAGGAGACACCAGGACCCCGCTCACCACAAGGCACCCAGCACCCTGGGGGGCTGGTTTACCAGGACCAAGGCCACCCAGGCTCCACGTCTTGCTGCCACCAGGAACAGAAACACTGCAGCCCTGCGACCACACTGCTGCGAGGACATCCTGGGACCCTGCACGCTGCAGGTGCTGCGCTCAGCTGGGGGTGAAAGCTGCTGGAGAAGTTGTGCGTTGGGTCACTGTGGGGAAAACAGACCAGCAGCAAGTCAGCAAGGAGAGGGCAAAACCTCCAGCCTGTCCTGCCTTGTATGGGATGGGGATTTAATTGTCACCAGCAGCGAGTTTCCATGCACTGGGGATGTGCATGCGTGGGTGTGAGGGAGAGATAACATTGTCATCATAACAAATGCAGCTGTGCAGCTCCATTCTGTGCTTATTGGCTTTCTTCTGTTTATAAATAATTGCAGGGACACAATAGACTTTTAAGACTGCCAAAGAGTTTGTCTCCCTCCAGCAACCATATTGCCACAGTGCTGCCACCTTACCTGCTTGTAGAAAGATGAGGGTGGGAAAAATATTTACTGTCAGGGATATTTGTCATCTGCAAATTACCTCTGCCTACAACGTGCACCGGGGTAGGCCTGACAGCGCTGATGTGTATTGCAGGCATGAGAGCGCCAGGTACCTCCATGCTGCCCCAGACCCACCTTAGCCTCCTCCTCATGACCTGGCAGGGTGGGCAGCTCTGTGCCTGCAAATCCACTGTGCATGCAAATCCACACCATGGACTGCAACAGCAGCTCAAAGGGATGAGGGAAGTGGCAGATGATGCTAAAGCAGGTGCCCAGCAAGTGGCTGATACAGAGGGGCACCTTGACAGGACACCTGGAGCACTATGCTCCAGGGGATTAGCTCAGAGGTTTGCAATGTTTGCAGCACCTCTCTGAGCACACACCTGCACCCCCACACTGTGCAGCCACGGCAGCGTCCCCCCAGCACAGCACCCCCAGCCCCACTGCTCTCCCACAAGGGACAAATGCGCCACACGCCCCTGCCGCTCTCTTGGCACTTGACATCCCCACCAGCCCCGCTGTTGCCAGTCCCAGGAGCCTCACTCACCATCGGGATTCCTCATCTCCTGCAGCCCAGAGGCTTTTGCACAGCACTTATCACTGCAGTATCCAAGAACAGATCTAATTGATGTGACACCAATTATTCAAGTATCACTAAATGCAGAACTAATGCATCTGTGTGTACAAACCTCTTAGACCCTGACCATGAGATTATAACTCTGATGTGTAAGGAGCCAGCGTGGGAGCACCTGGTCTCAGCTGCGCCCCAGCCACCGCAGCACTGGCCAGCCCTGCCAGGACATGGCCGTGCCGAGAGGCAGCATGGCACGGGACACCAGTGGCACATCCACACCCAGCATGGCACGGGACACCAGTGGCACGGGACACCAGTGGCACTTCCATGTCCAGCTGCCAGCACCAAGAGTCAGGGCCCGTGGCTCCGCACAGACCACACTGTATCTGCAGTGGGTCCTGCACAGCTGGGCTGGCAGAGCTGCTGTGGCTGCTGTGACAGCCGGCCTGTGGAGCTGCAAGCTCTTGCAGGACAGTGCAAGAGCCATATCTGGGCTGCTCAGTGCAGCCCATGCAGTGAGCAAAGCTCTTGGCTTGTACATGGACCAGTGCTGGGAAAAGCCATTCATTGCATTTAAAATTTTACAGTGAAATTAAGATATGCCTGGACACGCAGAGCTTGGCATAGGCAGCAGTTGGTATTTTGTAAATTGCTTTCTACAATCAATTAGAGAGAAGAGATGGCTGGTGGCCTGTGGATGCAGGGTGGCTCCAGGTCCCTGCTGTGCAGCCCCAGGAGCAGTCCCTGCCCCAGCGGAGCAGCCTGGGCAGTAAAGCAGAGAGGTCCCAGGTGAACTGGGGATCACAGCGAGGTACAGCCAACATGGCAAAGCTCTGGCACCATCTCCGATCACATCTGGACAGCAAGCATGGCGAGCGCAGCGCAAGTGTCGGGCTGCTTGGATGGCCGAGGGCTCAGCCTGGTTCTGGTTTGCTCAATGCTTTCATTAAGGACCTGGATGATGGAATAGAGAAAGTGCTTATTAAATTTGCAGATGACACAAAGCTGGGAGGGACTACAAGTATCTTGGACGACAGGATTAGAATTCAAAATGATCTTGACAAATTGGAGAAATGGACTGGAAAAAATAGGATGAAATTCAACAGAGACAAGTGCAAGGCAGTACGCTGTGCTGGGAACAATCAGCTGTGCAAACACAGGCTGGGGATGGCAAGGCTGGCGGCGCAGAGCCCAGCTGGGCGTGAGAGCGGGGCTGTGCAGGCAGGAGGCGCGGGCAGGCAGGAGGCGCGGGCAGGCAGGAGCATGCTGCCTGCTTGGCATGGAGCTCCTTTAGGAACCAGAGGAGCAGGGACCGTGGGGAGGCAGGAGGAGCAGATGCAGGGAGAGGGTCTGCAGAGGGGAGAAGAACTGCCTCTGGTCTCCATCAGCCTGACCCCTAAGAACCATCATGGGCTCACCGGGATCCCGCATGCCTCCCACACCGGCCAGGAACTGCAGTAAGGTCTGGCTGGACCCCAGGCTCCGCGCACAGTGGAAGCGGGTTTGGGCAGGGTCACCCCCGGCTCTGCTGTCCCCCTGCCATTGCCAGCTCAGAGCCAGGGCAGCCGCTGCCATCAGTGCCAACCTAAACCCTTTCCCATTGCAGCCCCGCTGTGGCAGAGCCCCGGCACAGCCCAGCACCGGCAGTTTTGCTCCGAAGGTGCTGCCTGTGCCTGGGGCTCAGCCGGCAGCCTGGCCGCAGCCCCCGCCCCACGGTGACCCCTGGCAGCGCAGCCGTGCCCGGGCTGGACGTGGCTGCCTGGCCTGGGCTGAGCGCCCGTGCAGCCCCCCTTGCTCCTTCCCTGGGCTCCAGCAATTAGAGTTCCAGCCAGCACCCTCCCAGCCTGCGCAAACACTGAGACTCATTTAAATAAATTAAGAAGACATAATAAATCAAAGGGAAATGAGGGGCTGTGCCTGGGGGCAGGCGAGTCACTCGAGTGTAATTACATTGGCAAGCCTCTTGCAAGGAAAGCACAGCGAGTCCCACACACGGCGAGCACAGATGTGCAGGAGTGGGCAGAGCCTCATGGCAAGGCTGGCGGCACCGCCGTGCAGCCCGTGCCCAGCACAGCACCGGCACAGCACCAGCTCTGCCGGTAGCACCCAGGTGTGTGCCTGTAGAGGCAGCTCCTGGCAGCAGCTGCTCATGGTGCCCATGTGGGCATCTCGTGTCCTGGTGGCACCGTGAGAGCCCCGGCACATAGCCACAGGCAGCTCCGTGGAGCCGCTGGCAGCAGCCAGTCCCACAGGGGAGCAGCCGGGGCAGCCGCAGGGTCCTGCCTGCCCCGGACCCCGTCCGTGCCCCTGCCCGGGCCCACCGGCACCGCCGATGCTCGGGAAGCAGTGGCACTGGCAGCACCTCTCTGCCGCCGCGTAAGATTTACAGCCCGTCCCCTGTTGTTTAAAGACTCTCGCTCACAGCTGCAGTTGCGACTCCAGAACGAGCTTTGCGTAGAGGCAGCAAATTTATGAGACTGGCTCTGAATCCCCAGTCACATCAGGGGCCAATTCGTCTTCCCAGGGCTAAGGATGAAATTAAATTATTGTAAAATAAATCTGTAAAAATGATGAAAAGACCATCACCCAGCAGCAAGGGTGGGGCGCTGGGAACACACGCGCGGCCGTGACGGATGGGGCTCACCGGGTGATAAAGCGCCCCGGACCCAGCAGCTCAGGGATTTTTGCTGTAATCTCACCAAAGAGATGTTGTTTACAGGAAAAAGGGTACTTTGGGGAGGAAATTGCATTTCAAGGTTAAAGGAAAAAAATGGAGCAAGTCTCCCAGGGAGCCTGCTTTCGTGCAAAATGGTGGCAGACAGAGACAAGTGCGCAGATGCTGGAGAGCAGCAAGGCCAGGACACGGGCTGCAGGCAGCACCTTGCACACGAGTGTGCAAAGGGCCAAGGTCACATGTGTGCCAGCCAGCCTGGCCACGGCTGGAGTGGGGAGCAGGCGCCGGCACCGCTGATGCCACCTGCCGAGGTTCCCTGCCCAGGCACAAGACAGGAGCGGCAGGAAGCGGATGCTGGTGATAATTTTTTTTTTTTTCTGGGCGGACGGGAAAAAATAATGACTTAATCTTATACTGTTTTGGCTGTCTATTTAACAATGGGCCATTAGCACAGCTCAGCATGGGGAAGGGATTTATTTAGGGGACACAGTGGCAGAGACAACCCAGCACCAGGTGCTTAATAGTGTTTCAGAGGTATCAGAGTGTTGCAGTGCTCAGAAAATGCAGCTGTAGGGAGTTTGGAGACTTTATTCTTCACTTCTGTGAAATCCCACAATACCAGTAGCAATTTCTCAGCTCTGCCCTAAGCACAAAAGCAGCGTGGAGAAATCAGCAGCTTTGCAGAGCCAAAGTGCCAGCCAGCTGCCAGCTATGGCACATCGCGGCCACCCAGCGCCAGCAGGACCTGGCACCGGCACACCTGCATCCTTGTCCCTGCCCAGGGCCCTGCTGAACACAGGGGCTCCCCTCTGCCCCCAGCAAACACCCCCAGCACTACGCAGGGGAGGGAAACATCCCCCCAGCCCGAGGAAAGCCCTGTCCTCCCAGGGCTGCTTGTGCCGCTGCCCAGGCAGCCCCAGGGCACATCAGGCTCTGCCGGAGCCTTCCCCACGCTTCAATGGGCTGACCAGACACCGTCACCTGCCAGACACTGTCACCTGCCAAGAGCCTCCTGGCTCCTGCAAACTCTGCAGCACAGCCCCAGCCCCAGCCCCGGGGCAGCTCGGGAGCACCAGCAGGTCTCTTCCCTGTGACTAGAACAGAGCCCTGAGAGCGGGATGCGGTGCTGGGGAAACCATCACACCCACCCACACTGCACAGCCCCTGCCAGGACAACCCAGGGGTCTCCCGGCACCCGGGGTCCCTGCAGCTCAGCGAGAGGTGCTGAGTGGGCAGCCAGAGCAACCAGCCCCTTCCCCAGCACAGCCCTAGAGAGACAGCATGAAGAGGGAAAGTTGAGCACCGCGGGGATCCAGCCCTGCAGGCCCCAAGCAGGCAGAGCTGGAGCCCAGTGAGAAGAGACTCACCTGTACAGGTACGGAGCTACGGCACACAGCACCAGCATGGCAAATGTGCAGGGAGCTGGTGGCATGGGCACCCATGGCAGTGCAGCACCATCACACCCCAGGGACACCTGCACCCTCCTGCAAAGCCCTGCGCCCCCCTGCACAGTGCTGCTCCCCCCACCAGCCCCCTCTCTGGAGGGGCAGGCAGGGCGCCTCTCTGCTCTTCTTAGCAGCTGGCAGGGGTGTGCCCAGCACTGCCCTCAATCAGCCCCATGTACACCTGACGGCCTGGTCACACCCCCACCCAGTGCACAGGTGAGCTCCAGCTGCTGTCCCTGCTGCTCACACAGCCCCCCAGTGTGACCCAGTGCATCCCAGTGTGTCCCATGTCTTGCCCAGGGCTCCCACAGCTGAGCAGCTCCTGCCCTTCCCCAGCCCCGTGGCCAGCAGAGCGGAGCCCGGGACAGGCTCTTTGCTGAGCCCCTCGCCCGCAGCCCCTCGCATGTGCAAGGGGTCCCGCGGCAGCAGGCGGTGAGGCAGCAGTGTGCCGAGGTGGAAGTAAAGAGTTACTGAGCAAGCAGACATTCAATAATTCATGGTCACTGAACTGCAACAGGAACAACGACAAATAATAATACAGGAAAATGGGGAAAAACCTGAAATCGTTAGGCCAATGGTTCAAGCATGAAGAAAGCGTGCTGAAGGAGCAAGGCAGCAGTCACGTTATGCGTGGGCAGAGGAGTCGATGACAGCCGCCCCATGGCACCCCTGGCCTGAGGGACCCCATCGCCCACAGGGCTGTTCTGGGACACGTGCCCGGCTCGGGGGACGCCGGACAGCGCCGCGTGCCAGCTCTCAGCGCCTGGTCGGCATGCAGGGAGCTTGTTCACGTCTCCAGGAGGCAGGGAAGGCAGATCTGCTCTCCCTAATTATAATTAGTGATGCTTACCATGGGAGTTTGCAAACACGGTTTAATTAGAGCAGCCGGGCTTCCTCCACAGGCTGCACCCTCCCCGGGGTCAAGGACAGAGCAGAGCAAGAGAAGCAGGAGCTGGGGGATGCTTGGCAGAGTTTGGCTGCTGGGCTCACGCGGGATTTGCCCCTTCTCTTTGCCCACAGCCGTGGCCCGGAGGGCTGCCAGGGCTCAGCTTGGCTCAGTTGGGCTGGCAGGGATTTCCCCCCTCTGTACAGACCCTCCTGAGGACCCAGCAGTGCCGCTCTCTGCTCCTGGGGACGGGGAGGACACTCGTGCACAGCGACTCAGCCAGAGGCCAGCAGACACTGTGCTGGGAAATTTAATCTACAGCTACAAGAAAGGGCTGTGGAGTCTCTAGATGCACGAGCCTGCTGCTTCTGTCAAGAAGAAAAATAGGAAAGGGGTGCAGGGAATTAGACATGAAGCAGAGAGGGCGGGTGGTGGGGAGTCAGGGTGAGCAGGCGGTGGCTGATGGCAGCCCCAGCGCAGGGCAGAGCCCACGGCGGGAAGGACTTGGCTGTCCCTGTCCCCAGCTCTGCGGGCAGCGGGGCAGACAGCGTTCAGGGCTGTCCCAGCCTGTCCTGTCACCTGCAAGAGCTGCAGGACGCTCATCTGCGCTGCCCCAACCTCACTCGGGGAAGACAGGGCTGGGGATGTCCTTGCACTTGCTGAGGCTGAGATGCCGTGTGTGGCGGTGTCGCCGAGCACGGTGCGGGGGTCATGCAGGTCCCTGCTGCTGGCAGCACGAGGGGACCTGGCGAGGGTCTTTGCTGGGACATGCTGGGGGGGGCCCGGGTCCAGCTCACTCTGGGGCCGGGTGGACACGGGTGCCCCCCCGCTGTGCACGGTGCTCCCGCTGCCCCGCGAGGCCATGCGGCGGAGCCCAGCTCGGTGTCTGGGTGACAGGTTTACAAATCACCATTGCAGCGTGAAGAGGGAGCTTGGCTGCCTCTGCATTCATCCCTGCGCTAATTACTGCCTCCCCGAGGAACCTGATCCATCTCACTGTAATTGACAAAAGGCAATTAAAAAGCAGTTGTGAATAAAGGGGGACATCTCTGGAGGGCCTGGCAGGAGAGATTTAGGTGCTCTGCTCCCTGGCACCTTGGATACCTTCCAGCAGCATGGCTCAGGAGCGATGCTCGGGGCAGCCGTGCCCCTCCTGCCCGGCTGCCTGCCCAGCCCTGAGTGCTCTGTCCTGTGCCCAGCCCAGCGCTTGCCCGCGTCTCCTCCTGCCCTGCCAGTCGCATGACCGGCCCTTTGCCCCACTCCAGGTCTCTGTACAGACCTGGACACCCAGCCAGCCGCGTCCTCTCTGGCCCCCTCCCCGCGGCAGGGACCGGGCGGCAGCAGCAGCGCTCTGCACCACGCGGAGCCAACGCCAGCGGCCGGCAGAGCCCAGCCCAGGGGTTTCCGTCCAGCCTGTGCTGGGACAAGCCCCCAGAGCTGGGACAGCCCCAGCATCTTCCCCCGCCAGGAGCTTTAGGAGACAGGAGGGACACGGGGAGAGGTAGCAGAGCAGCGCTGGGAGCACCCCGGCCCCACTGCCTGCGCCGTCACAGAGCGCAGCCTGGCAGGAGACAAAGGGCAATCAGCAGCGAGTGGCACGGAGCTGGGCGTGAAGAGCAGCTGATTGAGGAAGAGACGTCAGATGCCTCTTGTGCAGAGCGATCTGCTGATTGTGGAGAGCCGCAGGTGCGGGTGCTGCCAGCTCACCTGCGGAGACACAGCCCTGCTGAAGGGGAGGGCGGGCAGCATGCGGGCAGGAGCAGCCCCTGGGCACAGCAGAGCCCCTCACTCCAGGCCAGGGCTCACAAGAGCTGCCCAGGGAGGCACAAAACTGTGCTGGGCAGAGCTGCAGCCCCGAAAACCCCGGTGCACGTGGCTCCGGCAGCCCTGGCCCCTCTGGCTCCTGTTGCGGACAACCTGCCTGCCCATGGCCCCGCGGTGAGGGTGACAGGGGGGCTGCTGTGGGGCACGTGGGTCTGGCAGGGCCGCCCCGCTCTCCAGCAGTGGCAGATGGCAGATGTGCTGATGCTGGGATGTTCTTCACCATCTGTTGGGTCTAATTGACTTCCTGCAGAAGTTCTTAAAAAAAATTAAACCAGTTGCAAGAACAAAATTGTTAATTAAAAGGCCTTTTGATTAGATAGACAAATATTTACCAATTATGAGTGACCTCGGTGACTCTATTTTTTGTCTGCAAACTCCACAATCAGCAGTTATCTCAGCAATTACGTCTGCAGCGGCAATTCCCCTGTGTAACCCCTCCCTGGGGGTGTCCCTGCAGCAGGGGACAGGCCAGCAGCAGGAGGTCCCCAGTGCTGCTGGGCAGAGAGGTGAGCTCCCCCCAACACCACCCTGCGCAGGGACCCCGCTCCTGCTGTGGGTGCCGAGGGCTGTGCCAGGACCCCACTCACAGCCACCGGAGCCGCAAACCCTCCTGCCCCCGCCGCGCTGGCACCACGTGCCCGTGGGCTGTGGCCCCGCTCGCAGAGGGACCCGTGGGCTGCGCCGCGCCGAGGGGCGCACGGAGGGCGTCACGGGGAGCAGCACCAGCTGCATGCTCCCAGGGTGGGACGTCGGTTTTAATGTGGTAAGAAATTGATGGATGATTCTGAGCAAGTGGATGTTCAGTGTAAATTACCCATGTTAGGTTCCAATCCGTGGCTAATTCATTAGACACATGTTTCTACACAAAAATAAAAAGCCTTCTGCGTGCATTGTTCACCAAATGCTCTAAAGAAAAGATGTGGGGAGGCGAGGCAGGCTCTTGACCCACTCTTCTGGTTAAATCCTAATTCCCAGCCTCTCTGCTCCCACCGCGATGAGTGGGAACGGCTCCAGCCCAGCCGTGCGGCTGCCAGGGAAGCACTGCCAGCGCCTGCCCATCCCCAGAGCCACCCCGGCCTGGGGCTCGAGAGCAGAGGGGCTGAGGGGGAGCACGGGGAGAACCCACCACCCGCCGAAACCCTGGGCATCCAGCCTGGCAAAACCCCAGGGTGGCTGTGATGGCCCATTCCCAGGATCTAGCACTATGTAGAGTCTTATTAATGGAGTGGGAAAGCTAATTGTGATTAAAGTAACGATGGTGCTAAACAGATAATTCTGCACTGAAGGGCAAGATATATTTTGTTAAAGTGAATATAAAAGGAAAAGATGGAGTAACCAGTCTTTAAAAATACAGAGGTTGGTAAGTGAGGATTCATTTTTGTATTAGCACAGGGATCTCCGGGGAGGCATGCATCTGCATCCCCAGAGCCCGAGACTGCACAGCTCTTAATAAATGGCACAGCAGCAATGCTGGGCCTGCCCGCTTCATTACCATGACTACTGTACTCGGCTTTTACAGAAAACTAAATATTGAACAGAGAGCAGATGTGTGGAGGATCCCAGCCCTCCCCAGTCATCAGCACCATCTCCGCGGGCAGCTGTGACCCCAGGAGGGAGTGCTCGGCCACGGGGCCACAGGCCAGGTGAGGTGGCCAGCGTCCCCATCCTGGGCCAGGAGAGGTGGCCAGCGTCCCCATCCTGGGCCAGCTGTGGGAGCCCTCACACCCAGCCAGGGGAGCGGGGACCAGGCCAAGCCCTGGGCCACGGGCTCAGCAGGACACCCTTCTCCAGACAGCACAACCCAACTGCCTGCGCGGAGCAGAGCTCTGTTTGCTCCCGCAGAGCTGGGACCCTGCCTCACTACGAAGGCTGCAGGAGCAAGCCCCTCCCGGCGCCCGGGACTCTCGTCCCTGTGCTGGCGGTTTGGCCATGTCTGCCAGGGGGGCGCTCGGCACGCTGGCCTGGGGACGGTGCACCCCAGAACGAAGGACGCCTGGCACAGACACCCGCGTCCAGCCGCCCCGCGGGGCTCGACCGCTGATTCCAGCAGACCCCAGGACCCAAAACTTGGCAAACGTCCCGTGGCTCCTTCTTCCCGCAACGACTAGCACAGGAGGCAGCGGGGAGGGAGTTAGCATATCAGGACTGCTGGAGGTTATTGCTTTCATAAATAGATAGCATGCAGGCGCTCGAGGTATGCAAGACAGGAGCGGAGCCCATGTCTCAGCACGGCTCCTGCTTGCAGATGCCTTCGCCTGGTCTTGCATCTCAAGAGCTCCCCAGGGCCCATCTCTGCCCTGCAGCTACTGATTCCTGCTCCCTAGGTGCCCCGGGGCATCCTGCTCCCCTGTGCTCTCCCACCCTCACTGCGCATTTCTATTCACCCCTCTAAATGTTCTAATACTGTAAAAGACCCATCAGAAACCTTCCACTCCAGAGGGATATATATTATCTAAATTTGATAAGACAACTTAATTTCTCTCCGTGTCTGTTACTGCCGATAAAACTGGGAGACTTTTATGACCTGGAGTCCTCTGTAAGATTGTCAGGAACTTATTATACAAGGTATAACTGGATTTCTCTCCACAGATGGCTCGCAGCCATGAGCTGTAACGCAATTCTGCAGCACATTTGGTAGAATAAATGCAAAGAGCTTGTTACAGTGAGTTAGATAAGAGAGACGGGAACATGGCTCTCGGAGGCTCATTCGGCATCTGATGTGCCTTTTCCCTCACTGTGAAGGACGACTTGGAAAAGTGCATTTCGCACCGATGAAGCAGCCAAGCCCTTCCCAGAGCCACCTGGACCGGCGCAGCACATCGCGGGGATGGGCCCCGGTGAGCTGTGGCAGAGCCGCCCACCCGGCCCCCCCCACGCAGCAAGCGCTGCCCCAGCAAACAGCCCTGCAGCCACCGTCCCTCTCCTGGGCCCTTACGGCAGGCTCATCCGTTATAGTTATCACACGGCCCATTCAGGCCCTGACCAGATAAAGGCTGGTGATTTTTTATTTACTGATTTTTTATTTCAGCATCCTGTAGGCAGGATGCCATGCAGCACACTCATTTATCTCAATTTGCTCCCTCCTACCTCCCATCCCTATTTTTTCAGTAGAGCCTTGGAGGTGAAAGCCTTATCTGTACGGTTCTCTTGCACGCAGAAAGCAATCGTGGCCCCTCCTTGTAGGGACCCTGACAGGGCTATTTACTGTGGGAGCAGTGGCTACGTGGCCTGGAGATGCAATCAGTCCCTCCGTGGCCACAGCACCCTTGGCCAAGCCAGACCCTGCACTGCTGTGCCGGCAGCTGCAGCGTGGCTCATGCACGGGCTGCCAAGGCTCCCGGCCACGCAGCCGCTCTGCAGCGACCATCCCAGAACACCAAATACCCCCAAACTCAGACCATGTTAGAGCAAACAGCAATGGCTGGAAACCATCAGCCAGCAACAGCACCTTCTTCCCGTGGTGGTTCGGGCCACCCATTCTCGTGCAGCCCCTCAGCCTCCCCAGCTGCTGCCTTCGCACCACTGCGGGCAGCCCCTGCGGCCAGTGGGCAAAGCAACACTGGTCCCCAGCCCTCAGACCCCAGGAGGCATCATGGGGCCAGGAGCCTGGCTCAGAGAGGAGGCTGCAGCACAACGTGGCCGCACTAATGCTGGATGAAATGTGTTGTTATGTGCATCAGGTTTTGTAATGGAACACGTTTAAAATTCAATAGAAAGAAAGATTAAAAAATAAGTTTCTTATCTAAAGGAGCCATAGAGCCAGTGAGGAAATTATGAATGTCTCGTTGTCCAAGGTTAAAGAGTGAGAGCTGAGGCATAAAAAGGCAGGAGATAAGATGAAACGTTTTCTGTTCAAATGAATGGGCTCCACTCTGCTCCGTAATAAACGATCAGTGTCAATATGACAAATTAATTCTGCATTGAGCTCCATTCAGCGTGTGCAGGGCGAGGAGGGGCTGTAGGAGCAGCACAGTCCTGGCCACAGCCTCCACTGCCAGATCGGCGCTCTCGGGTGAAGCCGGCACTTTGCAATCTGTTGCTCCAGGAGCGTGTCCTGGAGGGCAGCACAGGAGAGACCCTGCACCGCCAGCCTTGCAGCCCCGCCACGGCTGGCAGAGCCCCCGGCAAGCGCTGGGGCTGGCAGAGCGGCCGTTGCCCGAACAGGGACGGTCCCGCTGCCCCAGAGCCGCCTGTGACGCTGGCTGGAGCCCGGCCCAGCCGGGGCTGCTGCTCCACAGGGGTCTGCTCTGCCCACGGTCCCACAGGTTGAGGAGGGGGTGCCTGGGCTTCAACCATGGGCTGCAGGGCCCGGTGGGGGCTGCAGCCTCCCCGGGCAACCCCCTGGGCCGAGCTCTGTGCGCTCCGCTGCCCCTGGGGAGATGGGGACTACGGCAGGACCCCAAGGACGAGGGGACAAGATGACGTGTCCCAGGCTGGCAGCTGTGATGGCTGCAGCAGAGCTGTGCCAGCACAAGGAGCTGCTGGCAGAGCAGCCAGGTGACCCCGAGGAAGAGATTGGACCTTTTAAAAGAGACAGTGACAAATGAAGCTCCCTTCCAGCTCGAGGCGTGGAGGAAGGAGGCAGAGAGGCGCTTCCAGGAGCAGTGAGCTGAAGGTCACTCAGGAGCTGGATGATGCTGCCACGGGGTGCGGGGAGCCCGGGGAGGGCGGCACGGGATGGGAGGGTGTGAGCAGGTGGGATGGTGGGTGCAGGATGCAGATGGGCAGCACCAGAGCTGTAGCAGCAGTGGGAGGAGAGGGGGAGAAAGAGCCATCTCCACCCTGGGAGAGGACAAGCAGGGACTGGGGGGCTGAGGATGATGCTCCTGGGCATCGCGGTGTCCAGGGCTGCGGCCCGGCTGTGCCAGCCCTGCCAGACCCACCGCAGTCCTACCCGAGCCCCCACACTGGTGAGCAATGCTGCTGCAGACTCGTTTCCCACTGATGAGCAGTGAAGCCAGGGATGGGAACACAATTCCTGACGGTGGGAAGCAGGCTGTCCACCCTGGCAAAGCCAGTGAACCAGCCACCAGCCCTGCCGCTCTCCAGGCACTGCTCCTGCTGCAGCCGAGCCCAGTGCTGCGGCCCAGTGGAGCGGGAGCCGGCACCAGGGTCTGTGCCACGGAGGGCAGGGAGGGGATGGCCACACCAGCCCAGTGGATCCCAGCAGAGTGGCTGCTGTTACTATTCATGGGAGATCCTCAGCGCAAGACACACTCTTGCAGAAGACAAATCACAGCCGACACACAACACTGTTACTCCATGTTTATCTCCAGCTGCCTCAGGGCAAGAGCAGGTGGAGTTAGAGCAGCTGCGGAACGAGAGATGCCGCAGCCCCAAGCGGATCCACGGCCCCGTCCTGCCCCAGCACCAGGCTGGCTCACCACCAGGCTCTGCCCAACCAGGCGGGCACCGCAGGGATGGAGCCGGGCGGCAGAGCTGCTTTTGAGGCACAGCAAGTGCCCCTGCGGCAGCGCCAGCCACCCCGGAGAGGCCGGGCAGGGCTGCCCTCGCCACGGTGCCCCCCACGCCGCGGCGCCTCTGCCACAGCCCCCTGCCAGGACAGGGCCTGGGGAGCTGCAGCAGCCACACTGCAAGACCAGCTCCTGGAAGGGCTCCTTCCCCATCTTGTTCTCAAACACTGACACTGGAGCTGGAATGGAAACAGCATCTCAACAGCTGAGATTAAAACAAGAAAATGAGTATAGAAATGGTGTTTGTTAAAGTGAAACAGCTAATATAATCCTCAAAGGATTTTTCCTTTTGACTTAAAAAAAAAATCTAATATCTTCATTTCCATACCTTTTTTAAGCTAATTTGTGGAAAATTAAAATGGTGAGCCCACAAAGGCTGCAGTTTAATTGAATCTTGCATCAGCCCTTGGTGAGCAGTCTCTCTTGGATTCCTTGATTAGTTCCCTCCATTAAATCATTTTTGCATCGTTTAGCTGAGATACTGTCTTCTGGCGGGTCTGGGACTCAGGGACCTGGATAACTCAGTCTCCATCTGAGCAGATGTAAAACGACACACCATGCTCTGGAGAACTGTCTTACTTGGCCTCCTGCGTCTGCGGGACTCGCTCTTCGCTGGCGCGGGCAGGCAGCACTGGGTAGGGCTGGGGCGCGGGACTCGCGCAGGGAGCAGCCGGAGAGAGCGCGGAGGCGGCGGGATGGGGGCGGCGGGAGCCATGCTCAGCACCAGATGCTCAGAGCAGGCGCTGGCCCAGCCGTGGGGACACGAGGTGCAGCAAGGAGCGCAGTGTAACTACCCGGCAGGGGATGTCCTCCCGCTCTGCCTGCCCCCGTGCTCGGTACACACACAGGATGTGGCCACAGCCCTGGGAGCCATGCGGAGTTCACCTTCTGCCTCTCCCTGCTGAACATCCCCTCTAAGTGCAGATAAATTACACCTACCAGGGAGAGTGCACAACCTAGTAGGAAGAGCATTTAAAGCCTCCCCGTCCCATGGCACAATGTCCTGACAGGGACAGAACCACTAAATCTCTCTGAAGCCACCAGCAGCAGCTGCATGCCAGGACAGCCAGCACAGCTCCAGCCCAGCAAGCCGCATCTCAGCCCCACTGGTCACCGTTGCGCTACAGAGATGTGGGTGCTCACCGAGCCAGCTCACCCCTGCGCATCATCCAAGGAACCCCAGCACCTCTCCCTGCCCCCGCCACGGTGCACGAGTTTTCTGATGGCCTTGTCAGGCTATCATGTCCTGTAGATTAAAACAGATTTATCTAAAGTCCTTTTCACCCCATTAGATTACTCTGGATTAACCTTGATCTCAGTAATAGATGCTATAAATGTAAGTCCCGCTCAGGGGGATTTTATCCATATGTTCTTGGAAGGCAGAAAGTAGATAAATTCTTAGAGAAGGTCTTACTGAGTGATTAGAAAGATTTAACCTCTTCAGAGCCAGCTGGAGCTGCATGCCCCTCTGCAGGCAAGTGCCCAGCCCCGCTGCCCTGGGCAGTGCCCCCCACGGCCCCACCAGCCCGGCCCCACGCTGGGGCACGTCCTGCCCTGACACTGGGGAAGGGGACAGAGCGTGCGGTGCGACACTGGCCTGACACTGCTGCTGTGCAGAGCCGCCCCGACAGTGAGCTCAGCCTGTGCACAGCACGCACCTGCGGCTGCCCCACCTGCTCCCGAGGGATGCTGCCTGTGCATGGCAGGGTCGAGCAGGCAGGCTGTGCAGGCAGGGCTGTGTGGGCAGGGTATACCACTGACCAGCATTCTGGCTCTGTTAAAGCCTTGACCTTCCACCTGAGTGAGAGTCTCACAACAATTTCCTCCTGTGTCCCTTAGGACTGTGAGTGCCCCAGAGCAGCAGCTGCCACCAAGCACCTGAGCTCTGCTGGCGTGTCCTGCACTGCCCCTTCAGAGCCAAGGGCTGCCTGATGCTGCTCCTGCCCTGATTTACAGCCTGTGGTTTCCTTGATGAGAGCTTCATGCTTTTTCCATCACCAGAAGGGAAAAGCCTGTTGTGTAGAGCAGACTGCAGTCCTTTCAGTGTTTGATGGCCAAGAAACAGTTAATTCAAGGAGTCCTGAAGGCAGAAGGAGGAAATTCAAGCAGCCATGAGAGCAGAGGAAGGAGGGAGCCAGCACATCCCTGTGCATGGCACCAGGAGTGCACCCACAGGTGTGGCCTGAAGGAGTGGAAGGAGCCAAAATGAATTCCCCATGCCCTCCTGCTGCTGATGTTCAATTTCTCTAAGTGCAGGCTAGAGCCAGAGCAAAGCTCAGCTCTTTCAGGAGAGCCTGGCCAGCAAGCTGCCTTTTTGCTTGCTGATCAGAGATGCACCTAAGGGAGGAAGAAGAGTTTGGCGCTGGACTGGGCTGCACAGCAAGGGCACACACTGGCCTGCACAGGGGGCAGGGAGGTCACGGCTCTGTCCCCAGCACAGGGACTGCCTGCTCGGCCAGGTCTCCCTGCAGCGTGCCACAGCAGAGGCTGCAGGAGCTCAGCTGCCAGGCTGTGCCACAGACTGTCCTGTGCCCTGCACCTGCCCCGCCACAAGGTGCAGCCCTGCTAGCTCAGGGGCACTCGTTGCACCAGATTTCAGCCGCGCTGGTGGTGCCCCCACAGACCCGCCTGCAGCCGAGGGCAGGGAGAGCGTCGCCCACCCTGCGCATCCCCCCAGCCAGGCTGCGCCATGCAGGCACCTCTGCGCACGTGGCAGACGTGAGCACTGGAGGGGGACTCGCACCACTCACAGGGTTTGAGGAAAATGCGTGCAGTCGGCAGTGCCCTGCAGTCAGGACCTCCACCTGATGAGCTGCGGCACAGGGACAGTTGAGCCAATCAAGCTGACAAGAACAGGAGCTCTGTGCTAGGCAGCTGGCACACGGGATGCAGAGTGAATAATACATCGGCCGCCCTCAAAGGGCAGTGTGTTCGTTAGCGCCCTGACCTCGCTGCCTCCCTGACCTGCCAGTATCCACAGCACAGCTGCAGCCATGCATCTCCCAGGGAGGGGAAGCCTCACGTCCCTCACGTCAACCAGGGCCCACGCTCTGTCCTGGCACTTCTCCTCCTGCAACAGGAGACGTGTCCCATGCTGGCTTGTGTGTCCTTCTGCAGGGCTATGTCATTCCTGATACCCGGCAAGGACCCCAGCCAGCCAGAAAGCAGTATTTGCACGACAGTGTGTGCTGCTGGGCTCTCCTTAGCTCATGGGAGAAGAGGCTGGTGACTGCTCCCCCATAACCGTCAGCTGGGTCAGGGCTGCTGCCAGCAGCTCTAGCCGGAGAATCTCTCTCAATAGCCTGCTCCTCCCTGGCCCCGAGCAGCCCTGCCAACCGCTGCACAGCACCAATGCTGCTGCCCCTGTGACTATGCAGACATCTGTGCATGCCCTGACAGGCCGCCAGGTTCCCCATCTGGAGGCACATCCCTCCGGAGGCAGCTCTGCGGGCTGGCTGTGCCACATCTTTCTTCCTTGCCTCCCTGGGCCACCGGTTCCTCCAGGAGCCTCTGCTCATCGGACCTCTCCTCACGACGTGGCTGCCCCAGCCATCACCAAAAGGTCGGGGTGTGCCAACCCCCTGCGCAGAGTCAGTGAGAACCCCCAGCACCCACAAGACACAGTCACCAGCAATGGGGAGCAGAGAGAGCCCCAGCCCAGCACGGCGCAGTCCCAGGCGGCACCGTCCCCAGCCACCGCCTCGAGGTGCCAGGGTTTATCCTGCTGTGCTCCTCCTCCCAGGGGGGCCAGGAGGTCTTACTGAGACATACAGAAATTCTGCCTGCTGCCATGAGCTGTCACCTCTGATTCTGCTGAATATTTAAAAACTGCCTGAATCTGAAGTGACAAATCCATCATTGACCATCTGCCACTCTGCACGGTCACCCTGCAGCAGTCCCTGACATTTCCAGCTCTGCCCTGACACGAGCCACTAACTCGGAGATGAAAGGCAGCAGCCTCAGCAGGCTGACAGGCGCTGCCCCCCGCCAGCCCCAGGCCCCTTTGTGTCCCTCACGGAAGGGACAGTCGGGTACAGGGGTCCCTCCTGCCCCTCCCTGGCGCAGACTTGGTGACTGCGCTGACTCCTGCTGAGCACACGGCTCCACACACGCCAGCCCAACTCCCAGAACAATCTGCAGGACAGAGCCCATGAGACACCCCGCTAAGTGCACAGCTGTCCCCAGAGGTGGCTGGGAGCAGCACCCCGGCCACCCAGAGAGCTGCTGTCCCCAGGGACAGGAGCTGCTGCACGCCCGCAGGCAGTGCCGTGCCCTCTGCAACTGTGCCGCAAGTTCCCCCAGCTCAGCCAAGTGCAGGGGGCTCCAGCCAGGGTCCCCAGCAGCCGGTCCGTCCTCAGGGCTGCACAGGAGCTCTCCCGCATCCCCAGTGCAGGTTTGCGCAGCTGCACCGACACGTGGTCTGCACAAGGATCTGAGTGGACATCTGCTTGCGGACAAAGGACAACCCACCCCAGGCCTCCTCCCTGTCACCTGTCCGTCCTCTTTACTGCAGGCAGGTCAGCGCGGGCACCTTGCAGACCCACAGCTCCAGGGGACAGGCTGCTTCCAGGCAGGGTCATTCCTGTAAAGAGCAAACATTGATTGCCACTCGTCCCATTGGCAGCAAAACACTCAGACTCGGCTGCTTGGCTACAGCAGCTCCTGCAAGGTGAGCCCACGCTCAGCCCTGTCCCTCCCTCCCGCCCCGGGGACAGGTGAGGGGCTTCCCTGGCTGCCAGGTGCCCTCCCCCAGCTGCTCCCCATGGGCTGCAGGAGAGTTACAACTATCAGCTTCCCAGCAAGGCTGCCGCACTCTGGAAACGTGGACTGGGACTCTGCAACAGAGGCAGGCGGTAGCACCGCTCGTCCCGGGCCCTGCGGGGCTCAGGGGGCTCTGGCCGGGGCGCGGGTGCTCCCGGGCGGGCAGCGTTCCCACCCCCGGCGCCCCGAGGGGCCGCCAGTCCCGCCGTGGAAGCCGTGCCAGTGCCTGTGGGGCTGCTCCTGGCAGCTGCCCGCAGAGGAACGGCGCTGCAGCGAACCCACGGGCTCCACCACCTCCCAGGGCCCACAGCAGCCCCCGGGCGGGGGGAGTGGGGCCGGGTGCCAGGAGACCCCCGGGGGCCGCCGGAGCCGCGGCCCCACCGCCCCAGCCCGGCTGCGGGAGCTCCCGCTCGCTCCGCGCCTGTGGCTGGCAGAGCTGCAATTTACAATCAACCTGCTGTTTGAGCTAATTGTGCTCTAATTGCTGAGCTGTGCTCCCTCCTGTTTCACCAGAAAGCAGCAGTTCTTACACTGCTATCGGCAAGCCGGTCGGCCCCATCGCATGTGCTCCTAGCCCGGTCGTTCCCCAGGCAGGGGCAGTTTTCCTTTCACCCCCTCTGCCAGCAAACCCCATGTCCTGTGCCAGGAGCCCCCACCGCCAGTGGCTGCGGGGGCGCGGGGTGACCCGGCACTGCCCACCGCAGGCTGCTCGGATGGGCAGGCACAAGGCACTGCTCCAAAGACACCTCTCCCTCCTCAGAAGGCATCTCGCCAATGTTTCATTTTGATTAGATATTAGACCAGGTTATCAACTGTAATTAAAGGACAGTGTCAGTGGAGGGGCTCGGCTGGTTCCCAGCAGCTCCCTGTCACTCACCTGTGCTGACGCTGCAGAAATGGTACATCCTCCGTGCTATTTAAAAATCCCGTCTTCCATAACTGGGAGAGATCAGGGACCCGCAGGACACGCACGGGACATCCGGCACCAAGGGGACAAGCGGGGGGAGCAGCGAGGGCAGCGCCGGGCTGGAGGCGGGGGGAGCTCTCGCCGCTGCGGGGTGGCGCGGGCGCAATCAGCACTAATCAGGTAGCTCGCTAATTGCTGGGCCTCCCGCAGGGCGGTGATGGCTGAGGGCGCTGCCGCGGCGGGGGTGTGGGGCGGCCCCGGCCCCCCCGCTCCTCCGGGCCGGGTGTCGGTCTGTTGTCTAAAAGCGGATATAAGGAATGCGAGTTAAAAACTCACAAAGCGCCGCGATTCTTGCAAGCGAACGTGGTTTTAAAAGGCAGCTTTTTCTGAGAAAAGACAATTTTTCTGAGAAAACTTGCACCTCTTCCATGTCCCAAGGGTTTTACTCAAAGAGCCGTGCTTCCCACCAGGTCTTGCTATGCGGTTCCCATGCTGAGCGTGCGAGGGGCTGCAGCCTCTCAGCCCCGTCCCGCAGGGTGCCCGGTGCTGATGCACTGGCCGGGGTGTCCCGCGCTCCCCGGGCCACCTGCCCGGCACACGGGGCTCAGCAGGACACCCACAGCTTGTTCCTCACACACATCTCCACCTGACAAGCTGGGCCCTATGTAAATTCCCACCATAATCACACTGAGAGCCATCAAACTATCTAATTTAATTTCTTTGTGAAAATAAATAGCTAAAGTGGCCCTAGGTACATGCATAAATACTTCAGCTTTATGTTTGGCCTGTTATTACTTCTCCCAGCTTGTGTAGTTGTAATGCACACTTAAAAAGTACATATTTATTGCATGTCTTGTCCTGGTGGAATAGTGAGGAGTTTTTGCTGAATAAGCGGGAAAACAGCTTAGTCCGTAATAAAAAAGGGAGGGAGTAAAAAGAAAATATGCTGGGTAATTAATGATTTGGCTTTGAATAGCCATAATTTTTTATTAAGCAAGTATGCAAATATGGCATAAGTGGCTGTGTTAGTATTCAACAGCATTTTTTAAACATTGATGGCTGATCTCTGGTAAGACTCTTTTTCTGTATGCCTGTCTGCACAAAGACATGATGGTGAGCAAACGTGAGCATTTCTGCGTGTCCGTGCAGGCACTTGGGAGCATGTACACAGGCAGCGTGCACACGGGCAGCGTGCACACAGGCCACGTGCATTGCTCACGTGCAGCCCTGGCCAGCAAGTGCACTTATGGCTTCGTGCTGCTCCCCAGCTCTGCACAATACACTGCCTTATCTCCTTCCTCGCCTGCTGTCATTCATTGTCTCAGTCTTTCTGCTGCTTGCTATGCTTTGCCTATACATTTGTTGCATGCTTCATTAATCTTGATAAATATGTGGATCAGTGCTACAAAAGGCCTGGGGAGACTGGGCTGAGAGAAGAAGTTCCAGGGATGCTGCCACCACTGATCTTCCAGTGCCCACTGGGAGTACCAGCACCCATCGGGCTGCCCGTCCACCTGCCGTGCCCAATGGGGCTGCCACGTCCTTGCTGCATCCCCTGGGACAAGTCTTGCTGCGTACTTGGCACCTGTGGCTGTGGAGAGGGGACAGCAGGCAGCCTTGGGGTGCGGGACAGGCAGCGACAGGGAGGATGGGCCCCTGTGGCTGTTCCCAGGGCTCCATCCTTCCTGTGATGCCCACAGCACCCCTGCAAGGCAGCAATGTCCCATGCAGAGCTGCTCCATCCCGGAGCACCAGCACCACAGCCATGGAAGCTGGGACAGGCACACAGGTGACAAAAAGTTACTGAGCCGTGCCCAAACCAGCCAGGGCTGTCACTGCTCTAGTTCCCAGAGTGCTGTGCCTGTGCAGACCCCGTGGCTCGGGGGGCAGTACCAGAGGCTGACACAGGCTGCATGAGCATCCGGCTGCCCGTTCCCCCTGGTGGGGTCCCAAGGGTGCAGCTGTCCTGGGACTAGGGCCAGGAGGGGACATGCCAGCACCGCAGTGCCCCAGCCACAGGGGCCGCCTGCGAACAGCACAAGGAGGGTTAACTCCCCGACCAAGTCCTGCTGCTTCATGGCCAGAGAAGAGGGCTCAGTGGAGCAGTTTTGACACTCTGAGCTGCAGCTTGGTCCCTGGGGAACAGACCCTGAGTCCCCCTCCCCAGTGGAGCAGCAAGGCAGGGAAAGGCACCAGCTAGAGGGGACAGCCAGGCTGCAGGAGTGGCAGAGCCATGGCAAAGCACACAGCAACGCTGGCAAACACCAAGCTGCTCTCCCCATTAGGCCTCATTAGCACGTGGCTGAAAGACAACATGAGTTTAAATTAAGACGACATCACAATGGTCCCAGCTGTGTTACTGCTGTGCTCAGAAAGAGCCCGACAGCTGCTATTTAATATACCTTCATGATCTGCCAGGGCATACGCATGCTGCACAGCACAGTGCCTGTGCCTCAGCACACACATGCTCTGCACGGCTACGCACCTCTGCGTGCAAACGGCACCTGCCCCTGCATGTGCCCATGGCTGTGCAGGGGACAGGGGGGCAGGACAGCCACACTCAGCCCCACTTCCCAGCATTGCCAGCCTGCCCAGGACATGGTGGTTCAGGTCTGCCGCGGGGAAGAAGCGTGTTCTCCATCACCAGAACACCTTGCCACGGCTCTGTGCGTGCCTTTGTCCTGGATGATGGGCCGTGCCCACACATGCCTGCATGTGGCCATGCCTGCGATGACACCCGTGCTCACCTGAGCCCCAGGGAGTGGTGAGGCAGCTGGAGGAGCCTGGTGCAGGCTGGCGAAGCCCAGGGGTTGCAGGACGGGGGGGACGGCGTCACACTGGGATTACTGCTGGCAGCACTGTGAAGCGGTGATATTAGCACACAGTAATTATACTGCATGTTCCCAACGAGAAGCTTGCTAATGACTCCCACTGACACAGGGGAGCTGGTGGCTGTCATGAGCAGGGAGAAAAGAAGCAACTTGCTCGTGGGCACGGAAGGAGCACATCAGACCCCCGAGCGCTGGGAGCAAACCGCAGAGCCCAAGGGGTGCCACAGAGAAAACAGCGTGGGGACAAAGCACCAGGCACCCCTGCATTTCAAAGGTGGTAAACGGGAGAGGAAAGGTCATCTTCCCAGGCCCCCTCACTGGAGGAGCAGAAAGCTGCAGCACAGAGCCTAGCACAGACCTGCTGCCTCAATTATTTATAGGTACCATGGGTAGAACATGTTTTAATGACATTTGTGCTGGAGCTCAGCAGTGCAGATCTGCACTGAGCCAAAAGGAATATGTCAGAGGCTTTACGGATGGTAAAAGCAGCACGTCAATCACAGCGGCACACTCACCGCAGCCCCTGCCCCGCGCACCCCTGCCCCGCGGAGACCGCAACAGATTGATGGGCAAACCCACAGACGCGCTGTCATAAGTCACCAGGTTTTTTTATGGGTAAATCACAAGTAATAAGCTTTCCCACCAGAATTAGAATGACATCCTGGAAAGTATGCTCTGGTTTTACAGCAGATGACAGAAAAGCAATGGACTCCTTGGAAGGGGGTGCCCATCCTCCCGTCAGACCTGCAGCACCTCTGGTGTCTGCTGGAGAGGAACCCGGGACACCCCCAGCTCGCCCGTGCAGCTGGCAGCATGCTTTGTTCTGGGAATTACAGCTAATTGGTCCTAGTGTCTCTTTGCATTTCTGCTTGCAGAATGTCATTTTCTTCAGAAAACGCTCTTTTGCAATTACTGTGAATCACGCATGAAAAGCAAGCGACCACATATTGATTGGAGCCCACGAAAAGCACCAGAGCCATTTAGAGTTGATTAACTTCTTCTGGAAAATGGTTTCACAGTTATTTAAAGAGATTAATCAGTTCATTTCAGGTCGTTTACCATTGTTTCTACGGCCTAGCCTCCCCCCAGCGCACGGCCTGGCACATCCCCCTCTACCATTGCGGGAAGAGCTGAGGCCTCTCGGGAGGAGGACGGTGCTGTGTCCCGTGTGAGCGCGGGTGCTGCTCCCTGGTCCCACCAGTACCACGGCGGCTCCACCACCGCGGGCGGGAGGGTCCGGAGCGCAGCTCTCGGCCACCGGCAGCCACCCCAACCCAGGGCCTGTCCCCAGGTCCCTCCTGCTCCCGCCATCGCGCTCCCTCCCGCGGTGGCGCGGCCATCGGCGCCCACGGGCAGAGCACGCTCCCGCCCTCAAATATTTCAAAGCATTTTTTTCTTTGGGAAGAAAGTACAGAAGTCAAATGGCTCCTGTGGTGGAATACTTTCCAAATGTCAACACAATCTGTGCTACATTACGGCTAAATGTGATAATCTTAACGCCTGGCTTCTTAATGTCAGTGGCACTGAAGTCTGATGGATTGACAGCCAGCCAGAATGACACGCAGTCATAGCTGATAAGGGCTCTCTCCAGGGAAATCACAGCTTTTTAAAGATGTTGGCAGCTACTAGCAAGTACCTTTTTATTTAAAAGGATTACAAGCATTGATTGCACTTCCTGTTTTCTTTTTATCACATTTCTCCACCAAGTGAAGCTTGTGCTGCGAGCTGAGCCTTTCAGACAATTATTCTGGAATAATGAAGGCGTGTCATGTTGGCTATAATGAGTATTTTCAATGCCTAATTTGCGTGCGATGTGAAGGGATTTCAACAGCTGCCTGGTTCCTGGCTAAAGGTGAGTGACTCTGACCGCGGAGGCAGCTGCCGCGGGCTGGCTCAGCTGGGGACGCCTCGGGGTGCATCGCTCCTGCGAGTGACGCGTGCTTCCCGCGGCAGAACAGGGATTAAAACTTCTCCAATTACTGTGGTTAAAACAGTAGCTAAGGGGATGCATCCTGGTTGGAAATGGCTGGTGTATGCTCCCCCAGCGAACAGCTGGACTAATTCATGCTCACCTGAGCAGTGATGGAGACGGATGAAAAATGTATGTCCATAAAACTGCAGCGTAGCTGGACAGGGCAGTTAACAATCCACACTGTCGCTGGCAACAGGTGAGGGATGTCTAAGAACAACCTTGGCATTCCAACCGTAGTGACAGGCAAGTCACCAGCAGAGGGGACAGGCCGCGTGTCCCACGGCACAACCCAGGAGGGGCAAACGCTGAGGCACTCGCCTCCCTCTCCCAGTTATATTCTTCCTTGCTGCCCAATGTCATGGCACTAAATGCCAGGTGCTGACCCCCCCGTGCCTGGGTCCCAGCAATGGTGATGGCCAGGGCAGGCTGGACCAAGGCCCTTTGTAGTGCTGGGGCTGTGCAATTATCGTGCAGCGTCCCCTGGTTCTGCTTTGCTATGTTGGTATGATGGCTGCATAACCCTATCGTTTCAGACTCTGCCCACCTGTGTCAGATTCAGCTTTGCAAAGCCTGAGGTCTTTCCCTAAGAATTTGAAGGATCTGCATGGATGCGGAAAAGGATGACAAGGCCCAGAGAAGGCGCGGGCTGGGACGTGCGAGGGGCTGACAGCCCGCCCCCGCGGCGCTGGCGTACCGAGCGGGAACCGTCCTGGCAGCAGGAACGGCCGCTCTGCACCGCGCTGCCCAGTGTGTTCAGCAACACCGGGGGAGATTTCAGCCCCACTGCCTGCCCAGGATCAGATTCCAAGGCCAAGTAAAATTCAGTCATTTTCTTTTTTTTGAACTTCTCTGGCTGCCAGGAAACTCAGCTCCCAGGGAGGAATACCTGCCATACCTGCCCCTGCAGAGTGCCAGCTCTGGTCACCCCGGGATGCTGGAAATGCTCCTGAATGGGCTGGGAGGCAGTGGAGCCACAGCAAGGAGAGCACGAACTGGAGCACCATGGCACAGCATGAAACACCTAACAAGACACAGCTGATGTCTTTGCACTGAGCACAAAGAGCAGAAATGCAAAATTGAGACTATGTTGAGCAGTGAGTCTGATGCCAACCCTAAAGGAAGCTCAAGAGGCTTGGTAAATGAAAGGACGCGGAGAGCTGTGATGTTAGCTGTGGCACAGGTGGTTAAAGGAGCCAGCGTGCTGGTGACAGAGCAGCTTCCTCAGAAAATACGAGGGGAAAAGCGATCACCTTCCTGAGCAGCACATTACTAACGTGAGTGGGAGGCGGAGGCTTACAAAGCCTTGCTTGCCCCCAGTTACCAGAGATGTATTTTTCTCCTGGGGGTGCAGATATCACTGCCCTTTTTTCATTTCCCCTTAATGATCCCAGCGGATCACATCCATCTTTTTAAATAGCTCTCTGGAGGAGGTTTGGACACCTCGCCTTCTGGAGCTCGCTGTGGCTCAGAGAGAAGGCGTTAGAGGTGACCGCATCCCTGTGCCGGGAGCGGAGCTGCGGGATGCAGCTGCCGGCGCAGCAGAGCACTAGCCTTGCAGGACTCGTTTGGAGGCTGTGGTGAGGGTCGTGCCTTGGAGGGGCAGTGAGGAGGTGACTCGTGTGCAGGTGCCAGGAGCCCTGTGCAAGGACATGGAACACCAGAGGAGCCAGGGCACAGGGGGAGGATTGCTCTGTCAAAAATAGGGGTCAAAGCAGCACCACTGGAGCTGCTGCGCCTGCTCCTGCCAAGCGGCCGCCCGCAGCCCGTTCTTCCAGCAAAGCCACACCTGTAGCCACAGGGACAGCACACATGGGGCAGCAGGCAGGGGACAGCATGCGGGGGACAGCACCACCAGGTTCCGGCTGCTGCCACCAGCTCCCAAGCACGCAGCAGCCGCCGCTGCTCACATCTGCCCTGCCCGTGCACCCGCTGCCCCTGGACAGACGTGGCAGAGTTAACGAGCTGGGGGCCTTGGCCCATGGAGCTGCATGCTCCACACCCCAGGGCTGCCTCTGGTGTGAGAAAACTGACCTGGAAGAAGCAGCTTCAGTCCACAACTGCCAGCAGAGCAGCCTCTGGGTGTGCCCAGCTGGGCAGCTCAGCCCCAGTGACCAGGCTGCAGAGAAGTGGTTTCCTCTGCTGCCAAAGCGAGGAGGAGCCCAACCTGCCCTCATCCTGCCCTGCCAGGAGCCAGGGGCTGCTGTGCAAGTGCTGAAGAGACAGAAGTTGCTATAGAAAAATTTCCTCCAAGGGGCTGTGTTGAGGGGGCATGGAGCTCTTAGAACATCTTCACAGACGCTTCTGCAATCAGAGCTCTCAATAATCCTCGTCTTTTGTAGTTAAGGGTCTGGTTCTGGCTGGCAATTTGTTGCTTTGAGATCTCTCCATTTCTGCACAATGTCAAGAAGCAAATCCTTCTGCATGGCCCAGACTTGTCACACTCAATGCCAGGCACTTGTTACCTCCTTCGTTAGGAGCACACTCACCGCAGGTGCCCCTCTGTGCATGGGGTGTTCCCAGGACAATCCAGCCCACCTGATCCCGAGTCCCAGGGCAGCCAGGCTGCTTGTCTGGGTGCCTGAAGCGGGGCAGCACGATTCAAACAGAGCATCTCTCTGTGCTGGATGCAGCTGGAACACGAGAACTCCTGTTGCTTAAGTCCAGGGCTGAACACCTGGGGTGCAAACACGCAGCAGCTATCAGCAGCTCTGCAAACAGCTCCTGTGTCCAGAAGGGTCGGAGCGCAGAGCTGCGAGCGCACTGCTGAGCACTTGCTGTGTGGGCTACTGATGATGCTCGCAAAAAGGTCTTCTCAAGGCTGACAGCTATAGAGGCACTCGCTGCAACTGTGAAAAGAGAAACGGTGTGTACATTGAGGTCTGACAGCACACCTCGCGTGTCTGAAAACCCGCTGGCCTCAGGGCTCCTCCCTTCCGTGACACCATCCCACTAACTGCTGTCATCAAAGGTTACCGGATGATTCTTCCATAACATTTAGTGAATAATTGAGGGAGTACGATGGGAGTGGAGGCACAGGGATGGTGAGGGATACGGAAACACTTAAAGACCTCAGGGATCAATAAGCCTGTTTTGGAGCGAGGATTGCAAGATGCTATTTAAATGACTGTCACCTTACGGAGAGGTTTAAATTCTGCCTGTGCTATCTGCTGACCTACGCTGATGCCACCACGGAGTTTGGCCCACGTCCCCTCTCTCTGTGCCAGCAGCCACAGTGTGTCCCACCAACGGGTGCCGGAGTGTTCACACTGCATGAGGCTTCCCAGCCCAGGGAGGTTTGTGCCCGTTTGCTACTAACACGTTGCTTGTTCCCCAGTCCCTTGCTGTCAAGAAAACCACCAGCAATTGATTTACTTGTGGTCAGGCTAGAGTGCCATTTATTTGCATCATTTCAGTATTAAAACTGAGTACGAAGGGGAATTTTTTGCTGCAGCCAATAACTGACACTGCTGTAACACACCATTACCAACACAAGAACAAGTCACGGTAACAAAACCCGCTGACGGTGCCCAGCTGCACTGGAGCTGGGACGATGTTCATGAGCTGGATCTATGCTGGTGAGCATTCAGCTGCGAGGCTGCTTGGGACCTCAAGAGAACAACACTAAAGATTCACTTTTTAAAGAACATTAAGGAACTCTGTTGGCTGAGATGGGAAGATCATGAGGATGCACCCTCAGACTTTAGTTGCTTGGTGTGCAGTTTGCCTCTTGTTCATTCTGTTGTTGTTCTGCAGGACAAAGGAACGATGATCCCCTTGCCGGACAAGCTGCCGCCGCTCTCCCTGGGGACAATGCTCCTGGGACCGAGCTGCGGAGCTGTGCCTGGTGATGGTGGCTCAGAGCCCGAACAGATGGGCAGAATGGGACAGCCAGCCCAACGTGCACCCAGCACCTCCAGCCACCCAACACACAACCCAACTTTCCTCCAGAAGAGATGGAGAAAGCCAAAGCCATTTTTTTTTTCACCATTTCCTTCTAATTCAGACTGAATAAGTGATCCTTCTCTTGAAAAGCTTTTTCTGATGAGCATTTAAATGAAAACCAGGAAAAAAACAGAGGAGCCATGTCCTGCCTGTGGGAACGTGCTGCGGGAGGCTGGGGTTTGGCTGCCCGGTCCCTCTGGGCAGGCACCGATGGGACCACATGGACAGAGCAGCACGAGGAGACAAAACAAGACAGAAGAAGCAATAAGACTCAGGCTAGACGACAAGGAAATAATTTATTTCCAGGTCCTAGAAAGACCTTGAAAAAATAACAAGGGTGAGGAAATCAACCTCCTAATTTCATTTGGGTAGAGAAAGAAAAGCAAAGTGACTCCATCAGACATGGTGGCGGCAGCCGCCAGCTCCTCCTGCCCGCGTGGGCGGCCGGCTCAGCACCGCGCTCCTCCCGTATCTACATGTGGGACAGAAATCAAAACGCAAGCGTGCGTGCATGCGTGCTGGAGAGGACTGGCTGGTCGGGGATGGGGAATAACCCGGTGGGAGGGTTGCTAAACATGGACCCTGTCTGACCCCATTTCCTACGGACAGAGCCTGGCTATTGCACAACACTTTTGCTAGAGGAAGGGCCAGCTCCAGAGGGGCTCGGGCACAGCTCTTCAGCCCGGAGGGAAAACACGAACACATTCCTGAGGAAAGAGAGGGATTTCTCCATTCTCCTGCTCCGGGGCGCGGGGCAGCACCTGCCTGAGGCGGTGTGGCCAGAGCTGGCACTCGATGGCCAGCACGAAGCAGCTCGTCGGCTCCGCTCCCCCAGCATCATCACAGTGAACCAGCGGCACGCCGGTGCTGGCAGCGGGCGCCTGCCTCCTCCCGGGGACTGGGGAGACCCTGAGAAGCGAGCAGCGCCTGGTCCAGTGCAAGAGCCAAGCGGCAGCTCCTGCGTGGGAGGACAAGGTGGCAGCGGTTGGGACCCACGGCAAAGCCGCGTCCTGCCCCTCTCCGCTGTCAGGCCTGGCGCTGCAGCCAAAGGACCAACACCAGCAGCTGGGAAGAAAAACACAGCAAAAAAAGAACACACGTGTACATTTACAGTTGAACGTTCTCCAAGGAGAGAAAACACTGCCTGTGGCTCAACTAAAAGGACAAACCCACTGACAAACCCAGGATGTGTCAGGCCTTGGGAGACCTTACCAGTTACCTATTAATGATATAACTGATTTTCTTTCCAGTGTGAACAGATAAGGAGCTGCCCTCACAGCATGGCCCGAGAGGCTGCTCAGTTTCCACAGGCTGGAAAGGTGCAGGGCACAGGGCGCTTCCCGGCAGCACCAGCTGCAGCCTGAGGAGCAACGGCACGTCCTGCCGGCCTCCCGACCTGCCTCTGAAACCAGAGGTTTCGTGCAAAGGTGGCCCCGCTGCGAGAGCTCATGCAGGTTCCTTGCAGGGCACTGTGCCAGGGTGGGGACACCCGGGTACCCTGAGGTGTCACAGACCCGCTGCCCAGCCTGCAGCAACTGGCTTGGCCATACAGCAGCACCAGCAGGATTTGGCCTTATGCATGTCCTGGAGATGGCTTTTCTATTGCCAACGGTGATGTTTTGCCGTCAGCAGGTGAAAGCAGGAATTACGCCTCCAGACCAGAGGCCTGGGGTCCTCTTGCACCCTGCAGCGTGGTCCTTTAGCTGGGAAACAGCTGTCCCCACCCACAGGCCAGGCCGTGCCAACGTTCCTCTGCTCTGCACGGCCCATAGTGTCTGGTAGGAATCCAGCACTCGGTCAGAAGCCCAGCAGACCCAGCCCAGCCCGGGTGCTGCTCTGTGCCCTGACAGCTCCCCAGCACCGGGGCTGCTCCGTGGCTCCAGCCATAGCCCCATGCGGCAGGCGGGATGTCTCCATCCACTGCCAGGGTGATGGAGCACATGGGGACCTTGCAGACATCTGCCGTGCAGGGAGGGAGAGAGCCCCTGCAAACCACAAGCATCTTTGATAACCACACGAAAGGACTAAGAACCAAGGTGAAGCAATTGCAGCTTAGAGGCCAAGAGTGTTTTGAGTGAACTCTAGTGCAGCAGTTGCTCCCTGGACGCCGCGCCAGCAGCCGGGCGCTGCCGAGGAGCCCACAGAGAGACGAACTCCCACTTAAGGGGGAAAAAGCTGAACAGAAGTTAAAAGCTCGTTTCCCTCTGCAAGGAAAGCTCTTAAAGAAATCAAAGCCCTTTGAATGCTCTGACTCAAGTGACAAAAACAATTTAGACAACAAAAGGCTCCGGTTTGCTCTTCCTCTCTTGAACTGGGCTCACTGCACAGATCTATTTAAATGATAATACGTGGGGGAGAAACCCCCTCCAAACTCTTTTGAATTAGATTTTATCTTTCTTAAATTAATGTGTAGTGCTTTCATGGAGACTGGTATTAAAGAGGTGATGACGTCCCTAGCGTCTCCTTTGGGCACCCCAGCCCCACGGAACAGGAGGCAGCACCAAGGCGCATGTTGCCCGGTGCTCCCTGGCCCCTCGGCGCAGCCCCTCTCCGGTGGCACACCATGTCCCCATGTGTCACCTTGTGTCATGGAGCTCTGGTCCAGGAGGTGCCAGGAGCCTCAGGGGGTTGGTGGGACAGCTAGGATTCCTCACCGTCCTCCTCGCCCCTGCGCCCGGCATAGAGCGCTGCCAGCTGCCGGAACCGTGGCCCCCAGCCCCCCAGGTAGGAGAAGTCCTGCTCCGAGCTGCTGGACCAGGTGTTGATGGAGCTCAGAGAAGGCACGGGGGAGTCCAAGCCCTCGAAGGCATAGGTCTGGAACGAGTCGTAGGGCGGCACAGAGAGGTCCTCATCCGCCTGCTCCACCTTCCTGCAGATATAGTCTCTGAAGACGGAGAAGTCCAGGTCCGGGCTCTGCACCCACTGCGGGAGGGCGTGGAGCTCGGAGGCTGGGTTCCCGCACAGGGGCCCCTCTCCCAGCCCCCCACCTCCGTCACCACCTTTGATCTCGCTGAAGTCATAGAGGCTTCGCAGGGCTGACATGTCATAGGCCTCTGTGTCCTGCTCGCCACCCCCTTCATCATTGTATTTGATGACATTGTCCCTCATGTCCTCGTCGTCCTCCGATGTCAGGTGGCTTTTGTGGTGCCGCTTCAGCGTGAGGATCAGAAGGACCAGCACTGGGAAAGGAAGAGACGGTCAGACGGGTGCAGGGGCTGTGCGAGCGGTGCTGCTGCAGGCAAGGACGGCCCGTGCTGGGCACAGGGTGCAGGGCACAGCACCCTCCGGCACGGCTGTCCCTGTGGTGAGACCGCCGGCGTGCCAGCCGGCTCCTGGCTGCCGGGCCCATCAAGCAGCAGCTGTGCCATGTCACTGGCTTGGAGAGAGGTTTGCCCGGGCTCCGGTGCAGACCCAGAGCTGCCTTTCCCATGCAGCATGACCGCTGAGACAAGAGGGACAGATGGATGAATGCGCGGCTGGACAAACGGATGAACTCTGCAGAAGATGAGTAGGAAAAGGGGGTGCATGAATCACAGCAGCAGCCAAATGTTGGGAGGGTGAATGTGGAGCAGATGGCACAGAGCCTGAGCAACGAGCCGCAGCTGTGTCCTGGATCATCATCCATTCATCCCATCACCTTTAAAGCACCGATGTGCACTTTATTCGTCTGGGCAATTAGGCAGAAATTTGTTTGCACTGCGTTGGAAAATGAAACCAGTGTAAAGTGCACCCTGTGGGAAAGGGTTTCTTAAATGGAGACATAGCGTGAGATGGGGAGCAGAAATGTGCCAAGGAGAGGAGACTTCACTGCCACAGATGTCCAGACAGACCTCAAGAGCCAGCTGTGAGCCAGCACCAACACTGGGGGGCTTTCAAGCAGCAGCGTCCATCAACTGCCCTATGCTAAACCTGACAGCAGCGCAACACCCCTCTCAGAGCCCCATCCCATGTGCACAGAAGCCCAAGCTTCCCATGCACCTTCACGCTGTGTCAGGACAGCCCAGCACAAGCTTGTGCAGGGTGTACGTGGCAGCCAGCAGCATTCCCAGGGTGTGGGTCCCAACTGGGCAACGCTCTGGTTTGCATGAGCCCCAGCTCTGCGTCCTGCCCCCGCACGCTGCAATGCAGACCCGGCCAGCACTCTAAGGCAAGAACACAACTGCGTCCCACCGCTGCCGCCCTTGGCCACTACGCCGGGACACACACACCCCATCTGCTGTGGGCACAGCACCACAGCGGTGAGCAGATCTCGGCTCCTGCCCGCTGAGCAGGGAGCGAGGCGGCAGCTCTCCTGCCTGCACCAGCTAGCCCTGTGCCGGCTGCCGGCTGAGCCCCGCGCACCGGAGCTGCGGCAAACGCCAGACCTTCCCTGGCAGTCCCTATGCCAGGGACCAGGCTTCCCGACCCCATGCCACAGCTACCGGCCAGGACCCGAGTGGCAGAGGAGCCTGTGCCGTGCCCATAGCAACCACCCGCGCCCGTTTGTGTGGTGCTGGATGGAGACGAGACAGGACAGGAGGAGGCCGGGGGACAGGCGGGCACTCACCGACCAGGATGAGGACGCACACCAGCAGGGCGATGAGGGCGCCGGGGCTCAGCGTGGCTGACACGACGTAGGCTGTGCTGTTGCAGGACTGGATGGCCCCATCGCTGTCACAGCTGCAGATGCGGATGGTCAGAGTCCCTGTGCTGCTGAGGGCTGGGGGGCCACTGTCCACCACCAAAATGGGGAGCAGGTACACATCCTGCTCCTGGCGATTGAAGCCCATTCTCTGCGTGTGCACCGCAGCTGTGTTGTCTGCAGGGAACAAGGAAACCCACAGGAGAGTCACTCCTGTAGCACAGCCAGCAGGACCTGCCCAAGGAGGGGACAGACCCTCCTTCCTCTCCGTCATGGGGGAGCAGGGACCCGGTTCATGCTTCCCTGCTCCTGCAGCCCCTCAGCTCCGCTCCAGCACCTGCCCCTTCGCTGGGCACCTCGGGCCAGCCTGGTGTGTCCCCTGTCAGCATGGCTGGGGCACAGCAAACCTGACACAACAGTAACAGCACAGGGGTGTCCGAGCCATGCTGATAAACAGTGCAGGTGGAGCGGGAGAGAGGGAAAAAACCTTCTGTGACTCTCTCGGAGTGGCACAGAGCAGGAATCAGAATAAAAACGAGCTGCTGACATGGAGAGCAAAGCGGGCAGGGGCTGCAGGTGGCACTGAGCCTACAAGAGCAGTTACTGCATCCAAGCCTGAGAGCCACGGGTGCAGGGTCTTGCCTCAGCCAGAGGATCCTTCGTCACTTCTGCAGGAGCGGGCAGAGCTCCTCCAGCCTCCCAGCCCTCCTCCCCCCCAGCTGCTCCAACCCGGCTCTGCCAGGGGCTCAGCCGGCACAGCACAGCCCATTAGCACAGACACTCTGTGGGACCCTCCAGGGCCCCGGCGCCAGAGATGAGCCGGAGTGGCAGCTGCGCCCAGTCGACCCGGGGCAGGGAGGGCAGGGACAGAGACACAATTGCTCGGTCCCTGCTCCTGCGTGCGCCTCGCCGCCAGCCAGCAGCAGAGCAGGAAGGGGTTGAATAGCAGCTGAACAATTGCGGCCAGATGTCAGAAGTCGCTGTCGACTGTCTGCAGTCTTTATCTAATAAAACCTAGATTGGACCGCTCACAGCAAGGTGCTTCTGTCTGCAGACTCTCTTCTCATTGCACGTGATTTATGCTGGACTGGCCCCTCTCTGTATCAATCAGCTCTTCTATTGGAAAAAACATCTATTCTAATTCTGGCTCTTGGGCTGCCTGCCACCACGGAAATTGCCGCACGGATCGGGTGCTGCACGGAGCACACAGGGCCTGGTGGGGACAGGAGGCAGCCAGGAGCAGCCAGCGGCCCCGCGGGCAGCGTGGCAGATCCGGGGGCTGCACCACAGCTGGGCAGAGCAGAGCACGGAGCCCATCGCCCTGGCTCTCAGGGCTGGGGCAATGTAGTTTGGGCAGAGTCTGACGGGATCCCAGAGCTGAGCCCTCACCCAGCTCTGCCAGCACCGTCGGCAGAGGCACAGACGAGCTGCCCCGGGATGGCTGCAGCCAACCCAGCACGGGCTGAGCCAGGGCAAGGCTGGTCCCTGCCTCAGGGCAGGCAAAGATGAGCTGGGAACATGTGCCCCTGCGCTGAGACACAGAGGCAAAGCCCAACAGCGTGTGCTGGAGCTGAGCACGGCTGGGGCAGCACGAGCCAAGACGATGGAGCTGCCCGTGCCCTGAGGAGAGGCAGCAGGGACAGGCTCGTGCCACAAGAGCTCAGCTGTCACAGGGCTAATTACCAGATTGCTGCTCCTGTTGTCAGGGTTCTGGACTTGGCCCACCAGAGTTTTCTGTGTTGCCAGAACACCGCTGTGCTGCTGGGGAGAGCAGAGCCTTTGGCTGGCTGGCTGTGGGGAACTGGCATTCCACCAAAAGGAGACGGGGAGAAAGCAATCTCTTCCAGTTCACCTGAGAGCACAGCTCTGCCTTGACAAGCTCAATGCAAGAAAGGGACGGACACCGGACAGGAGACCACACCAGCCAACATGCAGAGGCTGCAATGAATGCCACAAGGGTGATATTCAAAACCAGATCTTATTCAAGCACAAAGAACTGTGCTGCAGGTCACTAGAAGAGACTTTCCCTTTGGATGTAGCATCTTTTATCCATTAAGGGAATTTTCCAGGTAACCTCGCTCGGCCCTGCTCGCGGCAGCAGACTTCAGGCAGGCAACATCCTCAGGAGCACAGAGAAGACAACAATAAGGCAAATACTTGTATGAGTCAATCTGGGGACAGTTTCCCTCAGAAAGGAGACACTGCACGCAATGTCAGCACTTGCCTGCAAGGCTGCAGTGCCCAGCACCAGCTCGTGCTTCGACTCAGGTGAGTGCTGCAGCATCACCAGCCCGTGCAGGGGACGCCTGCAGCGGAGAGCACCATTCTTCTGCACCACGCGCACGGGTCCTGCAGGACACCTGTCACCGTGGCGGGGGCTCCTGGAGCAGCACGTGGCGTCAGCAGAGGCAGCTGGGCAGGGCTGCGGGAGCAGGGGAGCAGCCGCCCCCGGGGACGCTGAAGCACGTGCGGCAGCTGCCAGCAGCCGAGTCTGCTGAGAAGCTGCCTATTGCCTACCAAGGATGAGCCAGGAAAAAAGTTATTGTTATGCTAATCATTTCCACAAAGGTAACAAGATCTTATTTGGTGCTGTCCCTCAGTGTGCTGCAGCACAGCAGGGAGATATAAAAAACATTAATAGCATCATCTCAGCAAGAGGCCAGGACTAACTCCTAGCTAGCCCAGCTAAACATAAGCCTTGGACATCTGGCTCCAGCAGGGACGAAGCCACAGGACAAATTGGACAGACCAGCTCGCTGTGAGTGAGCAAGGCTCCAACCCTCAGCCCAGGAACGTCACCGGCGCTGGCACCATCACACTGGTCACGGAACCAGCCGGGGCTCATGGCGGGGTCCTGGCTGGAGGATCCCCGTGCACACAGCCCGGCACCTCCATGTGCTGCTCAGCCCCTCTCCAGTCCAGGCCGGCGAAACGCTGCGCTCTGGAGCTGCCCCAGCAAACAGCCCTTTGTGCTGGGTAAGCGCAGCCGTAGCACCAGCTCCTCACCTCTCGAAATGCAGCAGAAGGATGCGACGCCCCTTCTGTTTACAGCCAGCTCCAGCTCCTGCGAGGGATCTGCCTCAAGGCACGCTGTATTTTTAGAAACAGTCTCTAGAAATCAAGGGGAAATACATGTGCGAGTTGCAAAGAAGCAGCCCCTGACCTCAGCTCAGCTGAGACTGCTCAGTGCGTTGCATCGCTGAGCCCCCTTCACCTCCGAGTACGGGAAAGAGAAATATTTCCATTGCTGAACCCACAAAGTCAAAATAAAGCAGCCAGTACATCAATATATCAGCAGCATAACAGACAGCTCTGCCCTGAGAAACCTCAGCTCAGGAAGCCGTTGAGGTGTTGCTGTGTAACCCGAAACTCTGCTAGTGAGAGAGACAAGAGTCACAACTCCAAAACACTATTTCAAGCATCATGACACTACATTTTCTCTCTTGAACAGGGTGACACAAGCACTTCCTACAGGAGGGTGCAGGGACCCGTCAATACTGCTGTAAGAGGAAAGTTTAGGAACACAATAAACTCTGGTGGTAGCATAGCGTCAGTAGAAATAATAAAATAATTAAGCCTCTCAGGCTCCCTCTCCAAATAGGCTCTTGGCAGCTTCAAATACAGAACTAATAAATCGTTCTCATAACTCAATCTCGAGCAGTGCTAGGAGAGCAGAAGGGAGCAGGGTACCTCTGGTCTGGATTTTGATATCATTTCGATAACCCGGCACAGCTCTGCCCCCCTGTTCTCCAGCAGCAGTTCTGCAGCCCCGATGCCTGGGGAGCTGCACATGGCTCCCGGCCCAGCCATGGCTGCTGGAGCTGCCCAAAAGGAGCCGAACCCCCTGCAGCCCCAGGCAGGTGCTGCTGGTAGGAGAAGAATCCGACTTTTCCCTTTTGCCTCTTCCTTCTGCCCAGCTCTCTGGGTGCCAGGCCATGGCACCACCGCTGCTTGTTTGCCTTTTGCTCAGCTCCCGTGGAGACATGATGCTCTTTCTCACCCCCCGTCAGACCAGCATTTGCGCTGCTCGTGCTGAGAACAGCATCCCCGCAGTGCTGGAGGAGGCTTCCTCTATCCTGAGGCAATCCTCGAATCCTAACATTTTGCTTTTGATTGTTACAATTTTCAGATCTTCTATCACTCATTACATGCTCTTAATGAGACCTGCAGAGAGTTCAGACATCTGCTTGCCTTGCCCTTGAGCTCTGGAGTCAGGAGCTCCATGTGTCGCTCCATATTATCTAGCTCCCCTTCCAGGTTGCTGGGCTTGCATGCTTTCTACCATCCTTTCCAAGACAATTAACTTTTCTTGGAGAACATGATTTCAGGCTTTAATTGCCTTTGATCCTTCTTTAATCAATTTTCTCAGGCCAGAAAGACCAAGCAAAAAGCAAGTTCAGAGGCAGAGGATGGTGAATACCTTTGGAATAGCACCAACTGGGCCTGGGTGAGGTCAGCTTTTCCAATTCTATCTGTTCCTTTAGGCTCTTCATTTGCTGGGCACCTTCCTTCTGGATTAGGGCCGCTGTTACCATACATGACATTTACTCCTCGCCTGATGAACTAGGAGGTGCTTGAGCACTTCCTTTGACAAAGCAAAAGCAAGGAAAGAGTGGGAAATAGCACTGTTTTGAAAAGACTGACTCCTGCAAACCATCTCTAACTCAGCTCAGTCTCCTGCAAGGTCACCTTTTGCTCTTGTACCGGTGACCTGCAGCATCAGAGCCCAGGCAGCTCCACGTACTGTCAGGAGTGCAGCTGCAGGTGACACTTGTGGCACTTTGCAGGGGCCATCGCAGCCCCTCAGTTCTGGCTGCCCTGGGGCCTGATCCAGGTTTGGGCAAGCAGTGGCATGCCCGCACCACAGCAGCACCATGACCACACCACGGCAGCACCTGTGACCGCACCACGGCAGCACCGGCTGCGGACCTGCCCAGTGCCCAGCACCATATGCCTGCTTACTGGCAGGTGCTCTGTAAGCTCCTCACCTGATGGATCAGCTGCCCATCATTATTCACCCTGGGCTTTCCCTAAAGCCCTTCCAGGTTTCCCCTGCACTGCCCTCGAGGAGTGTCCAGTGTCCCCCCGTCCTCCTGCGCTGCATGGCCTGGCTCTGCCCCACCTGGGCAGTGGGGCTCCACGCTTCAGCATTTCACTGACTCCTTCTGCTTCCCCCACCCCTGCGGGGCCGTTTTGCCAGCACGGTGCCCGATGGAGCCCCCTGTGCTGCGGCAGCTCCGACCCTCCAGCAGCGCAGCCGCTGCCCCCAGCCCGTTCATGCCCGGTGGCTCCAGCCCTGCCCAGGGAAATGCAGTGGGAATGTTCCCCAGCGGTGCTGGTTCCCCAGCGGTGCTGGTCCCTGCCCTGCTGGGGACAAGTCACTCTCCTGAGGCGGCTTTCTGCTGCCTTGCAGGAACCAAGGGAAGTAGGAGCAAAGCAAAAAAGAGAAGGAGGATTTAAGCAAGAGCTTAGTGAATCCATCTGTGCTGACATCCATCAGTGTCACTCCTTGGCTGCAAAAGCAATATTTATAAATCACGTTTCAAAACTGGCTACAAATTTGTACAAAGAAACAGATGGGCTGATGGTAGCAGTTTGTCACCACTGATATTTATATGGAGGAGTAGCGACAAGTGCAAGAAGGGTGAAAGCATGAGAGGGAGTCAAGATGGGGACAGAGGAAGATGCAGCAAGAAGCCAAGAGAGCAGAGGGCAAAGGTGAGAGCACCCAGGGGCTCGACGGACTGCAGAAAGTGGGAGGAGAGAAATCAAAGGAAGGGGGATGACACTAAAACACACACACGTTAGAAATTAGAGGTGTTTCCCTCTGTGCAGGCAGCCACCCCCTCTTGCTGTGGAAGACAGCATCGCCTGGCAATGAGGAGGGCCTCAAACACCCTGGGAATAACCCTGCAGCAACAGCATTTGTTTTCCGAGAGCAGAAGGCGGAGGCGATGCCAGCTTTTACTCATTTCATGCAGTGTTGCACCACATGCAAAGTTTGTGGGATCGTTTAGCACGAAGGATTACCCTGTGCAACAAGAGCGCCTGGTCCCACCCGGGAAAGCAGGAGCAGGAGACGCTGGAGCACGAACCCGTGTCCTGCACCGCGGCTGCCCCAACGGGGCCGATCCCCAGCCCCCCGGCCCGGTCCCCGCTCCGCAGCGATGGCTCCGGGGTTGCAGCCCCACTGCAGACGTCCTGGCACAGGGAGGGACGTCTCAGGGCAGGGAGTGCGGCCCTGGGTAGGGCCAGACACCAGGATGTAACTCGGCACTCAAGCTCATTTTCATCAGGTCCTTTGGAGAATGTGAAGGAAATTAATCACTGGGCGTGGGGCAAAATCTGGCAGAGGATTAAAGCTTGCTTACATAATAAGAAGCAAAGGTCTTGTGAACAGCTGCCCCATGAGTGCAGCGGGAGGGACTCAGGTCGGGGACAGCTGCACTTTTGAGGACACAAAGCGATATCAGTCCTTCTATGATTATGTCTGAAGCTTTTTGCTGCAGGGTCCATTTTTACTGTCCCTAATAATGCTGAACCAAACCGAGCGAGCAGGATCTTACACCAACAGAGGGTTCCTCTGATAAGCTCATAACTAACTAAATCAGACTTTTGACAGATGAAAACTGCAAAAACAGAGACAGAAAAAGGTTAAAAAAAACCCCAAACCAAACGACAAAACAAAGAAGCACTTAAACGTGGTCTGCTGGCTTACATCAGGGCTGGCCCCTTTAACAAGTAAACACACCTCTAGCTGGAGAAGATCTCAATATCTACAAGGGTCCCTTACTGCAATCAGCACCTAAACTCACCCAAAACATCAGTCAAAAATAGGAAGCAGATCAATAACTACCTTTCTGGATTGTTATCGTCTACACAAACGCAGCCTGACCTTGCAAAGCCAAACAGCAGCCAGGGCTCAGCAGCAAACACAGCTCACACCCCGTCAGACACAGACCGAGTCACCCCGAGCAGCTCAGCCCAGAGGTGCAAAGAGCCCCGGAGCTTCCAGGGGGACAGATGGGCCCTGCCCGGCCGCGCTTCCTGAGGGACAGGATGAGCCTCAGGAGACACAGAGGAACCGGAGCCGCCACCTAACGGGAATGTGGTTCTGCTGGCCACAGCCCAGGTAGCCCACAGCGGCCCAGGGCTGGCTGCTGCATCCCCCGCTGCCCTGGGACTCCTGAGCTGCTCTGTTTGTCGGGGGCACCGGGGCTGCCCACCTGCGCCAGCCCCAGGATGACCCACGCTTCAGGATTTACCTCGGAGAGGAATAAAGCATAATACTCAAAATGGGAGAGTGTTCATCTGTAAATCCACATCATCTCCTTGCCTGCAGGCAGGTTAGAGATTTCCCAGCAAGAAAGGAACTGAGAGCCCTGCAAACATCAAAGGCTAACCGGGCAGCACGAGAGGAGCTTTGGACCTGTCTGCAGCAGCAAAAAAGCTGGCAAAGCCACCCCAAAGAAATCCAAACTGCCAGCTGACCAGTCCTACCACCTCAGGTTGGCAAGGAGCCTTGTGGGGTGCCCAGAGCACTCTGAGCTCTGATGGACTGTGAACCCACAGCCCCGTCTCCCACCCACGCCAGTTGTGCTGCTCAGCCCAGAGGCTGCAGGACAGGAGGAGCGTGGCAGGGCTTACCCTGAACATCCAGCAGAGAAAAATGGTTGTTGGCTTCAGGTGCCAGCGTGAAGTAGAAGCGATGGCCACTCTGAGGTTCATCACGGTCCACAACGCTTATTGTCTGAATCAGCTGAGGGGAGAGAGCAGAGGTGAGCATCGGTGCTGCTCCCAAGGGCCCCACTTGCAGGGTCCATCCCTGCAGAGCATCACCGGCTTCTGCCACAGTCAGGGATGAGCCTTTGCCCCTGGAGACCAGCTGCAGACACCAGCAAAGCAGCTTCCAGGGTGACAGCAGCTGCAGGGGATGAGGTTCAGGCAGAAGGGGAAGGATGGGCCGGCTGGCACTGCCACAGCACAACCCAGGGGACACCCAGTACCTGGCCTGGCTTGGCGTCTTCGCACACAGCAGCTTCGTAGGGGGTGGCGAGCTCGGGAGGATTGTCATTCACATCCAGGATACGGATACGCAGAGAGGCTCTCGACACCTGTGAGTGATTATCTGAAACAAAAGAAGCAGCAGAGCTGCAGCAGAAGCACCATGTGCTGCTAGCAGGGAGCAAACCCTCCTCATGTCTGTCTGTCCATCCGTCCGTCCAGAGGCCATTGCGGCCACGCAGCTGCTGCCAGCACAGAGGGTCCTGGCCCCGCTCCTCTCCTGCCCGTGGCACAGACCCTTTCCTCAGAGTGGCAGTGCCTACCGAGCATTGCTCAGCATCACCACACTCTTTTCCAGTACAGAAACCCAACGGCTGGGCTGCACACCAAGGACTCCCGAAATGCTGCTGCTGGCCTGACCACCCCTGGAAAAGCTGAGCAGCCCCAAACCCGCATGTGGGACAGGGACTGCATCGTGGGACAGGAATTACATCTACAGCTGGTGGGACAGGGATTGCATGTACAGCCCTGCTTGCTGCAGTGCCACCCCCCACAGCACGTGCTGCAAAGGTACATTGAGCCCTTGCTCTAAGATAATAAATCACTCTGGATAGCCTAATGTTTTCTGAAGCACCTCATGTGCTTCCAGAAATGAGAATTCCCTTATACTCCATCTCCTTTGTTTTACCCACAGGTTGCAACAGTGACAGCCCTGATACCTCCCTCCTCGCTCAGGCAGTTCTGCCTGTTTGTCTATAAAATTAATGCTGGCCCCCACAGATCAGGTGGGGAGAACCCAGGGGAGAGGAGATTTAGCGCTGCTCCATAATTAGCCAGGAACCTAAGCCCCCTCCCCAGAGCTGCCTTCACCCTGTTCTTTCGTTATCACTCCCTCTCACCCAGACCAGCTGCTCTGCTGATTAGATGGTTGTTTTCGGGGGAGGGAGGCAGAAGTCGTGACTAAAAGCCTAGAATGATGTGTTATTTTAAAAGGCATGTTGGTGCAGCGAAATAAACTGCAGTTGCCTTCAGTGAGAGAGGAGGGGGAGGCAGCGGGAGGGGAGGCGGAGGGTGCGCCTGATGCCCATCAGGGCCACAAACAAGCAGGAGGAAAAAGGGTTCAATTCCTGCAAGAAGGAGGATGACAGCATCCCATCACCTCCTCCTTGGCCGCAGGGAGATGGACACCTGTCCCTCCTCTCAGCTCCAAGGAGAGCTGGCATTGCCCTGCAGGCACTGCCTGGAGAGACAAGGAGATGCAGAACAAGGGAGGAAGAGCCCAGGATGAGAAGAGCCCAGGACCCATCTCTCCCCTTTCCTAACCATGACCCAGAGGAGCGGGTCCTCCCCCAACGCTGCCAGGACCATGAATGCATCGCAGGGCTGGGTTGGGACACACGGGTGAGCCTGAGCTCAGCAGCTCCCCTTTGAGATCACCCATCTGGAGGGATGGGATCAGTGTGTTCAGGGCTGGGCACAGCCACAGCTCTGTTCTGTTCCGCACCACCAGCAAGCAGCTGCCGGGGGTTTTGTTCTGTGCACGTGAGTGGGGTCACCCTGTGCCATGGCACAGTGCCAGGGACCCACGCCGACCCGGCTGCCGTAGCCATCACCGCCATCCCGCCCGCCTGAGCACAGCTCAGAGCACGGCTGCTCTTTCTAAACAGAGCCTGTCAGAAAAAAAGCCCCCTTTGCCCCTTCGGAACTGCTGAAGCCTGAGGCTCAAGCTCACTCCTGCTTCAGTGCTAGGGTTAAAATTTGACGTCTCCAGGAACATCAAGGTTAGAAATGCAACCATTGCATCATTGTCTGCTCTCTCACTGAGGCACACACATCAGGTTTTTTTTTTATTTTGGCTGTACCATGATCTAGTTGAAGGTTCCTCAAATGCTTTCTTTATCAGCCTCCCTCTTCCTTTGAGACAGTACCTGGATTTATGGGTGGAAAATATGAAAAATGGTCGGATGTATTTGAAAAAAATAATCTCCAAAATATCTCTGAAATATGTTCTCTGTAACTCATGTGGCATAAACTGAATTTATGATGGTCAGAACTGTGAATAAGATTGTTGGAGTACATCTGTGATGAAAGGCATGATGTGCCTCACTAATGCGGACTCCACAGCTGCAAGGCCAAGAGCTCTGACCTGCGCCCGCTCCGCACCCCGGGAGCGAGCACACGTGCCCCAACACGCTCCAGCGAGTGCTGCAGGGCAGGGACTGCCGCGGGCAGAGCAGCAGACGGGGTGGATGGGGCTGCAGGATGGCGCAGGAACGTGCCCTCGGAGAGCTCTGCCCAGCAGCACCCAGCTGGGGACAGGGCGGGGGGTGACACGTGCCAGCCGGGTGCCACGGGAGAGGAAAAGAGTCATCTTCCATTGCAGCATCTCTCCTCGGTATTCCAGCTCAGCTGACTGACATGCAAATTAGTTTAATTATTTCTTCTTCTAAAATAAATTATATTTTGCAGTGGCTGCAATATGTTGTGTCAGGCAAAATTACATTCAATATTTTTAAACTAATTGATGTCAGCCTGGAGAAAACCTGATTGACAGCAGCAAGGAAACTAGGCTGCTACCTAAACGCTTTCCCAAATTAAAATTAAACATGCTGTTTTTCTGCATTTCCTCCAGGAGTTGGAATGCTATTAATCTAAAAAGACTGAGGAAAGATACACAGAAGATACACAGAACGAGGGGGAGATGCTGGAAACACAGCAGCGCAGTCTGGGAGTTCCGGGCTGATGACTGGCAGCTGTCTTTGCCAACATGGGCTGAACCTGGGAGACGCTGGAGCCTGGCGCGATTGAGGGCCAGAGCTCTACCCTTCCCTCAGTGCTGCAAGCAGGACAGCGCAGGACGAGCAGCCAGCACGGCCCTGACCCCCGTGCTGAGCTCAGCTGGGACAGGCAGTACGGGGATGGGACAGGCAGCGTGGGGACAGGGGACAGGCAGCACAAGGGTAGGATGGGCAGCACCTTGGTTCTGAAGCAGGAGAAAGCCACAGCCCTGCTGCATGGCGATGCTGAGGCCAAGCCTCAAATACCTCAACTGAATCTTCAGCCACATCCCGAAGTACTTTTTCTTAAATTAAATTAACCATACGAGTGATCTGAACAGGACTATATCCTTTTCTTAAACATTCAGATGCAAAATGCCAACAACTTGCCCTCTCCCGGTTCCGGACCGCCAGCTGCCCGCTGGACGGACACCGAGCAGCTCCAGGCAGCTTTGCAGCAGTAGCGCACGGTAACAGCTGCACAGTGACCTCCTGCAGCAGGACCAGGGGGATCCAGGGTTACTGCTGCACTGGGATCCAACCCTTACCCCACCAGAACCTCACACAAACACACAATAAAGCACTTTCAACGCTTACACCCAAACCTCTGCTGTGGAGCTCCAAATGCAACCACCGCTGAGGCACACACAGCACTTGCACTCCTGCCTGCACACGTAGCCGTGCAGTGACACCACATGCAGAAAGGTGCTCTGCAGCTTTCTGGGGACTGGAGCAGAGTTTGGTGACAGCCCAGAGGATCGTGGCTGCTGATGTGGCCACAGCACCTGAGGAAACAGCTTGCAGGTGTCCTTGGGCGCAGTGCACAACCCACTCCCTTCTGCGTCAAGACCAAAGTGGTACAATACTGAATTAAAAATTTCTACATTAGTAGGGAAGCCAAAAGAATCAGGGGTGGAATTTATTCTGTGCTATCTCAGCAAACTGGGAGATCAAAATGCAGATTAGAAGACCAGGATGGGCCACTCTGCTTTCCAGCACTCGCACCAGGGCTGTGGAGCACAGTGGGGGGGTTGTAGATGTCAGTGCAGCCGCCTGACTGCAAAGCAGAGCTGATGGCAAGGACAGGGCAGGGCCATGCCAGGGGAATGGCTCGTCAGACACAGGCAGCTACAGCAGAGGCTGGAGCTGAAAATGCGGCTCCCAGCTGAGGGGAAGCAAAGCGGAAGCAGCAGTTAAGCCAAGTAACATATAAATGGCTCTCACCTCTCCTGAGTCCTGCCCGAACTCAGCAGCATGAGAGTCATTAAATCGCATCCAAACACAATGCTCTGATTAAAGCCAGTCTCCAGCAGGAAGATTTATCATCTCAATTACCAGCAGTGGACACAGCAGTCAAGGCCTCATCATTTTACATGAGCAAAGAGGAAAACAGGAAGAGAATCACTAATATTAGCCCAAGGAAGGTAAACAGCTTGCGAGCAAGATGAAGATTTATCTTTGGAAACACTTGGCCTGGTCCCAGGCCAGATTTGCTGAACAGCCTCCCTGCTCCCGCTGGCTGCCACGCTGCAAAGCCAAATACTCTACTGGTCACCAGCAGGGAAGGACCCACGCTGGCAGTGCCTGTTCCGGGGGGCCAGCCTGACCCCCCCACCAGCAGCAGGAGCCCCCAGGTGCAGCCAGGGTCCTTCTGCCTTCCCAACTGCTCCCCAGCTGCAAACACGCTCCCTGGGTTACCTGCAGACAAGGGATGCAGCCAGACATGGCCCCCGCTGCCGCAGACCCAGGGGCAGCCACTGCAACCTGTGGCGAACACCGCAGGGTCCTGCCAGCTTCCCCAGCCCAGACACCCCCGTGCTGCGAACTGCCGTGCCGGACACAACGACACCGGTGCGGAGGCTCCCTGCCGCCCCGCGCCCTCCCGTGCTGAAACCCCTCTGTCATGTGGAAGGCTGTACCTTTACAACTGCCCTTTCCGCCAGAGGATTCAGACATAAATTGTATTTTAAATTCAATATCAGTCATTAATATTTCATGATTACAAAACGTTAAGGATAATGTCACAGGGAGGAACGTCTGGGCAGTTAAAACGGATGAGTCAGAGCTCACCGATGGGAGCAGTCAGAGCACTGAAGAGTCTCCCCGGTTTGAAGCGATCCAGCCTGACAGGCTGTGCTGCCGGAGGGGAGCTGCAGCATTTACTGACTTGTTCTGAAATCCTAACCGCTGCCTGTAAATATTGCCCTTCTGATTCTTGTCACCTCACGTTTCCTCTGGATGCTGAGTTGTGCTGCAACACCACGACCCCCCATCTCCGGCCAGCGCCAGCAGAGCCTCCCCACGGAGCCCCGGCCGCTGCCCTCCCTGCGGGGAGGCCGGCAACGCCGGCACAGCTGCTCATCGCTGCGGGGCAGGGCTCACACAGCCCCGCAGCGCAGGGGCACCCCAGCTGCAGGCACAAAGCATCAGAGCACAGCGCCTGGCCAGGGCCACTGTCCCCTCCTCTCCTGGGCACCCCGGACCCCAGCCCTGCCAGGTTGGGTGGCTGCCACTGCGGGGGGCTGGTCCCACAGCAGGAACCCATCTCTGGACCCAACGTCAGCCGCTGACCTGGCTCCTTGAATGCAAATGGCATTTTCCTACTCAAGAATGAGCAAAGAAAGAAGCAGAACTGCTGAAGGGTCTTGGGGTGAAGCCGTGGAAAGCTCTCGCCTGCAGCCAGTCAGGTCTCGGCAGACATCGGCAGGTGGCCAAGGCGCTGGGCAGTCACAGCAGCTCCCTGGCACCAGCTGGTCCCAGGCCGCCCTGCCGACTTGTGCATCCAAAATATGGAAAGCTTTGAAGAATACAGCAATGCCTTTCTTCTTCCCAGCATGCTACCTGAGATTGAAGCCTCTTCTCCATCTTCAGGCTTGGAAAAACAAGGAACACAGAGCACTCCCTGGGGATCACAGGGCCAGATCCACCATCGCACATGGGACCTGCAAAGCCCACAAGCCAAGGCACCATGCAAACACAATGGAGGCAGCAGGATGCTCGGGGCAGCTTCCTACGTGCAGTGGAACATCTACAGGGAAGCAAAGCCTGCCCTTTGCTGCCATTATTTTATTTTCATTCCTCAAGAGGAGTTTATTCAGAGCTCCTTTGAGCAGCGGGACACAAATTTATTCTTTTCTTTCTTAACTGTAGAATAAAAGACAAACGGAACTTCTGCTGGAAGCGTCCACGCTAGGCTCCACCGCCCACATCACATGGAGGGAAAATAAACTACCAAAACCTGCAGAGCCACTAAGCTGTTCCCTCCCGGCTCTCCCAGCTGGGTGCAAGCAGATTCGGCAGCTCCTGTAAATACAGGCTAAAGGATAGCACAGCTGTAAGGGAAGAGATCTCCAGGGCTCTGGTGGGAGGGTCAGAATGGAGACCATTCCAGAAGAGGACAGAAGAGCTTCATCTCACCCTCCACCTGAGAGATTTCCTGGTGGGCTGCAGCCCACTGCTGCTGTGCTACCACCTCCCATCCGCTCCTTGCCAAGGCTGCAGCGCACCCGGGGTGGGGAGACCAAGGGCACGGGGACACCCAGAGCCAACACCCTGTGTTCTGGCACAGCCGCACATCCCCCGTGAGCCCCAGCAGGAGTGAGTGCTGGCAGCCACCTGTGCCCTAGGGCTGCAGGCGGTGGGACACCCACCGCAGCACACGGCTGAACGGGGGGGGACGCAGGTGACATGAACACAGACCCCTGGGAGCCCCCAGAGCCGCTCGGCAGATGTGAACGCAGGGAGGGATCTGCAAAGGGATGACTGGCAGAGCTGGCGCATAGATAACACAAATTTGATTAGCGTTCATCAAATATACTATTCGACCACGCTCCCTTATTTATGCTCGAGTCAGGAAGAGTATTTTTAGGTTGTCTAGGGAGATGTCAGACTCAGTGCTGCTGTGTCTTTTTTTTACTTCAGTGATAATTAACACTTGCATCTTGGTCACCTCTGCAGTGAAGGCACCCACACTGCCCCAGCACTCCTGCTCACCTGCTTCCATCGCCAGGACAGTGATGTTGTGCCATCCCGCCGTCTCCCGGTCAAGGACCTTTCCTATCACAATGGCACCTGTGTTGGCATCGATATCAAAGATCCTCTCTGTGTCGGTGCTGCGGTCGATGGCGTACCTGAGACCAGGCAAAAGGGAAACCGTGAACAGCTGGATGTGCCAAACCCAACCACCGCCAGCCCCAGGGGCACAGGGTTCTAACGCAGCAGCTCTCACTTTTCCTCTGCTGCAGTACAGTACATGTCTGTATCAGGCTACAAGCCCACAGCCCTCAAGTAAAATATTAAAGTGTGGCTTTTGATGCATAAAGTGGAACTAAGCACAGACTGTGGACAAGGGGGAAAAAATCCTGCTCTAATGGGAACCTTATAGACAGTGTGATATAGAAATAATGGGCTGTAACTCCACTCATGACTCTGGGAAGCTTCTGAGCTGTAGTTTCAGGAACAACACCAACCCAACCCAAGCAGCACACGGGCAGGCTGTGAGCCCGGCCTGCAGATAACCTGAACTGCTGCAGCTACAAATGTCCAGGACTCCTCTGAACCCAGACTGAACCCGTGAACTGCCCCAAGAACCCTGGCAGCAGAGGCGGCAATGGCCAGCATCCCCACAGCACATCACCCCTAGCAGCCCCAGGATTTGCCCTGGTTCAGGCTTCCCAGTGTCACAGGAACAAACTGAAAAGCTCCTCCAGCTCCACCCGGCCCCAGCTGCTCAGCAGAGACCCTTCCCATGCAGCTCGCACTCTTCAACTGCCCCAGTGCTGCCCCAGACAGCCCCTTCCCCGTGCCCACCGTCAGCCCGCCCCTCCCTGTGCCACCCTGGAGAACAAACTCCCTCCTCTGCCCAAAGGCATCTCCACAGCTCACGAGAAGACTCAGACACCTGGTTTAGCCCTGAATCCTTGCCCTGACACCATGAGCTCACGCACCAGCCCCAGTGGCACGTCCTGCATTTCCAACCATCACAGGCGGAACAAAGCAAGCTAACGTTAAATCAGGACACAGTCAGGTGTGTGCTCCTTGGAGGCAGGGACTGGAAGGGAAGCCCGATCCAGCTGAGGCCCTTGAGTGCAGCCGTAACACAAATAACAAACACCCCCACTGCAATCAGAATTAGAAATCCAGAAGGCCTACGAATCACAAACAATACAGCATAATGTTATTGTGTACAGCATCTTTCATACACACTGCATCCCAGAGTGCTTTACAGAATTAAATAATACAAGACAGCAAAGAGTACAAAGGATAAATTACCAAAAGGAGGGCTGTGAATAAATTAAAGCCTTCAGTCACATGTCCAACACCAGAAGGAAGACAAATGTGGGGACAAAGCAAGCTGCAAAGCTGATGAGACAGGACAGTACGGAGACACATCAGACAAGAGAAGCAGAGCAGGGCAGGCTCCAGGCCAGGAGCACGTCCTGGATGCTGGAGGTGCTCTACATGCTGCAGAGCAGCTTTCCAAGCGCTTGCACCTCACCTGGCAGAGTCCAGCTGTGGCCTGTGGGTCCATCGGCCACATGGCTCGCAGCTGAGGACACCAGCTCACCTTCCGCACGCAAGGATGGCCACTGCACAGAGGATTCGGTGGCCTCCAGCCCCCCTGTCCCAGCGACAGGGCCTCCTGTCCACACAGCAGGGCAGCTCCCTCCGATGGAGGCACATCCAAAGGCATTTATACACTGTTTATAAAGTGTTATACTGTACCACGTTAAATTCCCTAGCACTCTTCCTTTCAGACAGGGAAATCAGTGAGAAAATTCAACAGCACTTGCTTGTAGTTAAGGAAAAATGTTCAAAAAAAAATCACTATCTAAATTGCATCTGCATGCATGCACAGTGTTGCAGGTTCTGTGCCTGCGTGGCTGGCTTCCTCCCCTCCTTGCACCCAGGGGTGATGGGGACCTGCCACATAGAGCCAGGGACGAACTCAGGCACCCTGAACCACCTGCCAGGCACTTCCCAGCCACGCTGCATTTTCTGCCCCCGCTCCCAGCTGGAAACAGAACCTCTGCAGGCATGTAGCCAGCTCCAGGAGGGACAGTGACACTTCTTGGCATGTACTGCAGCCTCTCAGACACTCTGTGCTCGCTCACTGCAAAGGGGAAGGAGAGGTCTGGCCGCTCTGACTTGTACTCATCAGTCACATGTCCTGCTGGAAGGAGGAAGAGAAATCGGACGACAACACCCAATATCTTCGCAGTACTATAATTGATGCATTTGCAGAACTCCTTTCACTGCTCTCCCACTTCACCTGACCTCAAACACATCCTGTTCCTCCATTCTTTTAATCCTGTTAGAGTTCAAGGTGGGGCTTTGCTCTCCATATGCCTTCCCTGCTTCTCGGGTAAGCACATGCCTGTTTTGTTCACACTCATGTCAGTGCTGCACAACCAACCATGTCTGCAAAAAATAGCTACACAGAAAAACCCAGTTAGGGACATCCCTGAGCCCAGAAACCTCTGACACCGGTTGCCTGCACGGCCAGAGGTCAGGAGGCTGGTAGGGAGAGCTCTGCCTTGTGCCACCCGTAACCTTGTCTTACACTTCTAATTGTTTTGCTGCCAAAGTTGTCTTCTGTCACCTCCAAATTGTCTGCTGAGGACTGACTGCCTGTATCCTATGGCAGGGCATAAACCAAACCAGAAATCTGGTCCCTGTGTCACCAGCACTACACAGAGAGCTGCCACCTTCTCAGCACCGCACCAGAGGAAGGAGACAGAGCTGAGTGTTGCCTGCACTTGCCAGAGAAGCGGGGCTGACGCTGCTTCTGCGCTCGGGGGTTTTGGGGGGGCCAGACCAGGCGGGGCTGCAGCTCCATCTGTGCCAAGTGCTGTGGAGCCCTGGGCTGGCACAAAGCTGGGGACCAAAGGGACGGAGATGTCCATCTGTCCGTAAGAGCCACAACCTGCCCAGAGCTGCAGATCAAACCGCTCCACGCTGCTCTACACAAGAGACCTCCCCTTCCCAGAGCTTATGGCTGACCCTGTGCTTGAGCGGCTGGAACAAGAAGCTACCCACTGCGCTCAGTTTACATCAGTTTGTGCAATACGATCTTTACCAAAGTCTGTGCCTACCATCCATAAGCCTCTCCACCTCCAGTAGTCCAGCTTCATATTCATCCATCCCACTGAAGCCAAACAGAGCTTTTCTCCTGGGATGGGGCAGCAATCGATCCCTGGGGCTTCCAGGTACCCAGAGACAGGACAAGTTCCTTCCTCCTGCATGGAACAGCAGTCTGATTGTAATGCAGACTGTGTCATCCGTCTTCCCCTCTTCCTGCTGGCACTGCCTGTTGGTTTGGATGTTACAAGTGACTGCTTAATTTAGACAGCTTTCTTGGTGCTCATCTTTCTCCTGAATGCATTTCTCAAGCAGTTTGTTTCACTTCTCTCCCTGAGAACAAGGAGCACATTTTATGCCATGTGTTTTCTTAATAGGGAGCTTTTCAAAGACTGTGTGAAAAGCTTTTTGTTGTGTTTGTTTTTTCCTCCTCTCTCTTTTGTGTTGAAGCAGGTTGTAGTTCTTGCTGTGCTGTTGGAGTCTATAAAATGCCCATGTCCAACACGTGTCTCCGGATTTGGTGAATGCCAAACAAGAGTATCTCTGAGAACCTTAAATCCCAAGCAACATCTTCCCACTGCTGATAAAGCCCGGAATGTACACAATAAAAGCACAGGCTCCCACTGCAGAGAGAAAAACAAAAGGCTCCCATACAAACAGCCTCACGTACACAGACAGTCTATCACTGTATTACCTCATACAATGGCTCAGCTGAGAAAAATTGCACCATGCCCAGGAAATGCACAGCTAAAGCCAAAAAGCCAACTGGAAACTAAATTCTGTCTGAAAAAAAGAGTGGTTCCAGCTTTTGTTAGGCAACAAACAAAGATGGAATAAAATAAAAAGCACCAGTCCTTTAGAAAGGCATTACTGCCTGTACCACGGTGGGTTTCCACGTTCCCTCCAGGATGTGCTGAACTCCAGGGTGAGTCCCCGCGTTGCAGCGTCGGCACCGGAGGGTGTCCCTGTGCCAGCCCCACACTGGGGCTGCTCATCCCCACGCTCCAGCTCTCCTCGCAGCCGGGGCTCCACATCCATGGCAGCTGGGACAGGGCAGCGTGCGCAGCCTCCGGGATACCTCCAAAAACCGGGGAGCTGGATGCCCCTTCAGCCTCCATGTCTTGGTAGCAGTCACCCTGCAATGCAGCCCAGCTTGTCTGGAGAGGATTTGTTCTCATCCCAAGTGGCCAAATTGCTGTGGGACAAGCGGACGGATCAGCAGGAGCGCAGGGCAGCCCCAGGCTGAACCGTGCCCCCAGCAGCTGCTCCAGGCTGGATGGGGCAGAACCCACACAGCCCTGGTTGTGCTGGCCTGCGGATGGAAACAAAGAGCCAAGGGCACCTCCTTTCCCATTTGGCTTCCCAAACCTTGTTATTGGCAGCCTGGTGTCAACAGGACCTGGAAACGCTGCCAGAGCTGATTTTTGCTCTGCTGTCTCTGGCAATTCTTGTTCTTTTCTGCCTAAAGGGGAGAGTGCATCTTATCATGACAGAAGGTTGCGGCTCTCTCCTACTTACAGGGCTGAGCCAACGCACAGACCAGAGTCCAGGACACAGCAGTCACCGCAGAAACAGAGCCGTGTCTTTGCTCCCACCTCTGGCAGATGAGTTTCAGGAAGTTAAAGAAATCCACTGAACTGCAGCAACTTGAAAGAGTTCATACCAACTTCAAGGAGCCGAGGATCAAACGCTGGTCATGCCGTCAGGGCCAGCTGCTCTCTAATGTATCAGAGGTGAAGTACAAGTGCTGGCTTCCTGTGACTGTACTTTGGAGCAGCACACTTGAAATGTGAGGTGACTTACTGCCGTCTCCTGCTGACGGGTTAGTGTCACATCCTGGCAGGGTGCTGCAGGATGCTTGCATTAATGTTTGTGCACCACCTTGAAGCCGTGAACAGCTGCCTACGTGGCAAAGTATTTTATTAAATCACCTGGCAAGCCAGAGGACAGGAAAGCAGGAGGGATCCAACAGCACCTTCCTCCTGCATTGGTGCCACATCAGCACAACCAGTATAAACCTGCATCTGCACCTGGTAGGTGTTGAAGTGCTTGGGAAGGCTCAACTGCTCGCACTCCCCAAGCAAGCACCAGGGAGCATCACAAGGGGATGGAGCCGCCACTGCTCCTGACAGCAGGGACAGCAAGAACAGAGAGGAGTGGAGAGATAGAGACCAAATGCCACAGGGGAGCAGGGGGGACGCAGGATGAGCTGCCTGCGCCAGGGATACCTGGCAGGAGGACACAGATTTGAACGTATCAAGCCTCACAAGGGAAAACACGCTGCAATTCCCAAGCTGCAGCAGATGCCGGGGAGTCCTGTTGGCTGGGGGCTTGTACCTGAGCACAAGGCGTTGCCTTGTCTGACACTGAGCTCACTATAAGAGACATTCACAGAGCAAAGTTTGGGCTCTAACCCTCTTGCTCCTGCTGAACACTTGAATCTGCTTCTCTCTGCTCCAAGTCCCCATCACCTTCTGCACAGCAGCAGAAAGCCTCCCTCCTCTGCTTTCTTTTGTTCTGTCTGCAAACAATGCAACAAGCTCCATGGGGAAGCAGCACAAAGAACAAGAGAAAACAAGAATAAGAATAGTTCTGTCCCCAAGGCCCCTTCCCTACAATTACAGATCAGAAAATAAAATCTATGTTCTGTAGCACTGCTAGAAACAGTCAAGTGATAAAGCACATGCACACGTGTACGCTCACACAGATGTGTAGAAGGACTGCACACACCTGAAGAGTGCAAGCTAACAGCCGCATGCTCAGGGCAGGCCACAGAGAAAGAAATCAGACACGTGGCCTGAACGTCGGCAGCTACACGACGAGGTGAGCAGAGGTATTTTGAGAATGTGTCCAACAGGCAGCACAGATTAGTGCAGGTGGTGCAGCCTCACACACGCAGTTCCAGTTCCTGCCATGCCAAGGCTGGTTTCATTCACATTCATCTCTGTCTCCATTTCCATGAAGATCTGGAGAAACCCCTCACCCCACCTTGAATCGGTTTGCTCCCCATGGCTGCACAGTGCGGGAGCTCAGCAGCCCGAGCACCTGCGTGGGGACATCATCAAATGGGGTCAGTACTGCAACTGAGCCCCCCGGCCACATCCTCCAGCCCACATCCCTGTCCTGCGGCAGCCCAGTTTATCTCTGCCTGGGACGGGCTCCCTGCAGAGCTCTCAGATGCGAAGCCACCGCTGCTCATTTGAAGCGAGCCCTGCCGTCACCTGGCACGAGAACACACATTTCAAGGAAATTTTCCACACTGAGGATGTTTTCTGAACACCAGCTTTCCAACCCAACTGCTTGCGACTCAGGCCAGTTGGCAGAGCCAGACGGCTGCTTTGTGCCTTAGGTAATAACAATTTAACAAGGTAACAATCTCTTTAGCCACAGATTAAATGGAAATGGGAAATGTCCTGTGCAGATAAGCTCTGCCTGCATTATGTCCCCTGCCCAAATATAAACTCCTCTGATCTTTGATCCCTACGCACACATGCACACGCACACAGACAAGCTGTGGCTCTGCACCTCCCGAGCCTCACCTCATGTCATCTTCATCTCCGCCCTCCAGTCAGCTCTGGTTGCTCATCTGGCCTGTCCCACGCACCACTGTCAATGCCTTGCTGTCAGCAGCAAGGACACATGCATGTCACCCAGCCACTGTCCCCGACACTCCCTTGCCACTCAAACCTGTCACTTGCCAGTGACGTATCTGTCACCTGCCAGATGGCTGCTCTGCTTGTGCACAGGCTGCCACTCACCTGCAGCTGCCTGTCCCAAAGGACACACTCACCCACTTGGCCACGCGTGTGGCACTTGTCACCTTCACTGCCTGTCCTCTGTCACCACCTCCCCTCTGCCCCGGCCAAGGCCACAAGGACCCCAGGCCACGTGTGTCCCTTGCAGGTGACCCCATGCCCACTGCTGGAAGGAAGACACGAGGTTCAGGCAGCTGCTTTACCGGACAGGATGGTTTGCTGTGTCCGGGTCGAGCGCAGTGACCACCCCCACAACAGAGCCAACATGCGCGTCCTCCTGGACCTCCATCAGGTGGGACGTGGGACGGAACTCAGGGGGCTCGTCGACGTCCAGCACCGAGACCCGCACAATGGTCTGGTCCCGGAAGGTGCCCAGGTCCACGAACCGCGGGTCCACGAACTTGTTGAGGGCCTCCACCACAACAGTGTGCACTCTCTTTGACTCGTAGTCAAGAGGCTGGAATGACAGGAGAGCATTAGCCATGCCCAGCCCGAGGAGACCCCGCTGCCCCTTCCTTTCAGAGACACGAGGGGCAGCACCTCCGCCAAGGCGGGGAGCTGCCGTGCCCATGCAGCCAGCAGCGCGAGGCCGAGGGGGCAGGAGGAAGAGGAGGCTCCAGCCAATCCCCCAGGGCCCTTGGGCAGCCAGGAGTCACGGGGAAGGCAGCACCCTGTGTGCTGCAAGGGAGTGAGTTTTGGTCATTAATCACTCTATTATTTCTACAGCGGAGGCAAGCTGACTGCAGCGGCCTTGGTGAACAATCAGTCTCTCTCGCCTGCATCAAGTGTTTGCTTGGTTGTTTTTGCCACCAAAAGCAGATACAGTTGAAGTGCTGTTGGTCAGCTATAGGAATTACGTGGGCGTATTTCTCCCCTAACAGGTGCTATCAATAACAGCTGTGAGTGCTGGTCTGTAGCCCTGTGTGCAGCTCCAGCTCCGCTCAGCTCACTGCTGGGCAGGCTCCAGCAGGCACCGCGTTCCCGCTGTTCTCCAGCCTTCCCCAGACACAGCTCCGCGTGTGCACCCAGGCAGAACAGAGGCAGGTCTCTCCCTGCACCTGCAGGCACAAAAATGCAACTGCTACAGCTAGAGCAGTGCTCAGAGAAGCATTTATGTCAGCTCAAATGCAGCAGCAGGGCTCCCCAAAGGAAAGGGCCCTCCCAGAGGTCTGTGCCCTCCCTACTCAACCAGCTTTCCTCATCTCTCACCTTCTGTACCATGATGATAGCCTCTTGGGTATTGCTGTCCGTGGTGACTCTGAACATCTCCACCCCCTCCTCATCCTTCACCTGATACATCATGTCTGTGTTCTCCCCGACGTCAGAGTCCTCTGCCTTCACCCTCCCAATGGCAGTGCCCACTGGGGCAGTTTCAACAATGCTGAACTGATACATCTCTGGAGGAGAAAAAGGTACTGGGGTCACTGCTTCTGTCTTTGAACCCCCTTCAGCCTGATACAGCCCTTTACATACATCCCTGGGGGGAATCCTAGACTACGAGCTCTGCTCAAGCTCTAGCAGTGTCTATAGTCCAGAATGCCCTATGAGGAGAAACACATATGCCAGCCAAAAAAAGGGCCAAGGGAAGATAATTGGGGGTGTTTCAACGTGCCAGGTGAAGCAAGGGCTGATTTCTCTGTATGGACACTGCCCTGCAATCAGAGTTTTCTGATTCATTGCAATATTTACCAGTTCTAATTTCTGGGAGATGCAGCTAAAGAGCTGAGCATCCTCCAGCTGCAGCTGCTCTGCCGGCCCGGTGCTGCCGGTCTCCACAGCTGCTGTGGCCCACGGAGGTCGCACAGCCCACTCCTCACAGCAGGATCTGCATTTGGAGAGGGCTCAGAGAAGACAGGAGCCTGAGCCACAGGCTGCTCACGGTGACTTGGAAAGCAGAGCTGTCCTGTGATGGGCTGCTGAGCTGGGCCATGTTGCAGTGCCGCATGCTGAGCTCTGATGTGGCAGCCAGGAGGGGCCAGGCCGGCAGCGTGGCCCTGCCTGAGCCCCAGGAGACGAGACCAACAGGCTGCCCTCTGCCCGGCACAGCGCGGAGCGGTCAGGACAGGGCCGGCTCTGCTCTCCCCACCACAGCCCTGCTCAGGACCATCACCAGGGCCTTGGACAGGCTTGGCCGGGGCTGCTGCCCCTCCATCACAGCGCAGGGATGCGCTCAGAGCCAGGCAAGGGGCTGCGTGTGCCACCATCCCCAGTGCTGCCAGTGTCCCCCAGTGCTGTCACCCTGCAGCCCCGTGCCAGGCTGTGCCAGGAGCTGAGCTCCTGTCCCACCCCCACCCCGTGCTCACCCCCACCCGCTGCCAGGACTCACTCTGAGGGAAGCGCGGTGGGTTGTCATTGACATCGGTGATGACAATGGTGACTGTAGTGGATCCAGACAGGCCACCCAGCTGTCCCGCCATGTCCGTGGCGCGGATCACCACCTCATACCGGTCCTGCGTCTCCCGGTCCAGGTCAGCCACGGCTGTGCGGATCACACCTGCAAACCGCAGCATAGTGTGAGCACAGGCAGGTCGCAAAAGCACCCACGGAGTCGTGGACAAGGCTGGAAGGGGCTGGAAATCACCTTGTCCAAGCCCCAGCTCTAAACAGGATCAGCTCAATCTTCCCCAGTCCCTCTGCATATGGCAGATGCTCCAACATGTCACCAATCTCCATGGACCCTCCCTGGACTCACTGCGGTATGCCCATGTCTCTCTTATATTTGGCAGCCCAGAACCAGACACGGCACTCATGTCATGTCACCACAGCTGAGCAGAAGGGACAGGTCACCCCCTTGGCTGCTGGTGATGCTCTTCCTAACACAGCCCTGGGTGCTGTTTGCCTCCTTTGGCAACCACCACCACCTGCGGGGCCCCGGCACAAAGGGGAGCAAACCCTCCTGCAGCCCTCACAGAGACCAGGTAAGTGAAAGCTGAGTGAGGGGAGAAATGGGGTCTGGAGAGAAGAACAAGCCCAGTGGTTGTTGGCCATGCAGAAACATCCTGAAAATCCCCCCAGAGCCCAGGAACGGCCACAGGCCCAACCTGAACCCCACAAGTCTCTGTGGCCGATTCCCGGGCACATTGTGTGAAAGGTTTCTGGCTGATGCTTGTGTCGCAGGCAGCCAGCGGCTCCGGCACCAGACCCCAGCTCAAAGTAGGTTTGTGCTCCTCTCAAAGGCCAGGAGTGGGTGGAGGATCGGCGGGGCCAGAGGCACAGCAGCGAGGACTCACCAGACACAGGGGCTGCACTGGGACCGGCCCGAGGTTTGCACAGAAAGGCTGAGTCACAAACCCCTCTGGCACAAACCCACAACAGCCCACCTACCCTCACCTGCTCAGGTGGAAGCCAGGCAGCACTCCGGTCCCAGCCCACAGTGCCGAGCTGTTTCACTGGTGCCTCCTGGCCCAAGGGTGCGTGGAGACCCATATTTGATCTGGGGAATGAGGGGGACAGTCTATTTCCAAGTGTCTATCTGCAAAAACCCCTCATTTTCAAGTGCCCCTCTAAGTTAAGGAGACCAGAGATGATATATATGCTCTGTGCTAGGGGCCGAGTGTGCACCAGAGACTGTAAACCTTAACAAAATGTATGGTATGCTAGTACTTTTAATGAAATGCAGTCTCTTAAAAATATGTGTTTATAGGTCTTCAGTAGTCATCTGGGCTTGGGGGAAATGACCAGAACTAAAATATAAAGGAATGTAAAACAAGAAACAAACAGTAGTAAAACCCAGAAAACACTGTGAATGACAAGAGTTACAATTTCCTGTGTCACCCAGGAGAATTTCATTTACATGGAAACAAAGCAGAGAAGAAATATTTTGAGAATGAAAGAAAGAAATGACTCTGCCCTAAGGTGGCACCAGGGGCACACATGAGTGCTTACACAGATGCAAGGTCATTAGCTGCACATTCCCAGTCCCGCTATCCCAGCAACACCCCAAAACAGCCAGAAATCAGCTTAAAATCCCCTCCAGCTCAGTTTCTTAACATTCCCACAGATTTTAGACATTTATTTTCTGGTTTTGTAATTGCTTTCTCTCTTCCAGGCTTTTCTGTTTAAATATTAACTTCACCTCCTCCTACTGTGAATCTTGGTTGCTGTCAGGTAAGGTGCTGAGAGGGTTCCCTGGCTGTGCAGGTGTGACCTGGAGGGGACAAGGAGCTGCTCCCTTGCCAAGCAAACAGCAGAGAATCATCCAGTTGCTCTCAGCAACTTGCAAGACATTTCATGACAAGCAAAGCATCATCAATGGCAGAGCGTCGGAATGGCAAAGCACCACAGCCGCCCAAGCAGGTGCTCCTGGGCAGCCTCAGCGCAGCCCCAGCACAGCGAGGAGCGCTGGCTGCCAGCGGGCTGCACCGAGAGATGTGGCCTTGGGCCGTGCCCCGGGGCTCCCAGGCATCTGCCCTCCACAGGCAGCAGCTCGTCGGGGTGACCCTGTGCCCCTCTGACACGGCTCCGGTGGATGGCTCGCAGGCAGTCGGGGTGACCCTGTGCCCCTCTGACACAGCTCCGGTGGACGGCTTGCAGGCAGGAGCCGCAGCTGCCATGGCCCAAGGGCAGCCAGAAATGCCACTGAGCTGGGAGGGTGAAATTCCCCCTGCCCCGTGCATGACATTACAGGTGCGGCAGGAGCTGGCAACACTGTTCTGGAGACATTTATCTCTCCTTGCTTTCTGAAACTAGCAATTATTCCGGTGATTATCATTGTTAGGATTTATTATAAAGACATAACCACCATTTCAGATCCTTGCAGCTCTCACGGATAGGCACAATTTCACCCAGCTTCCCTCGTTCCTCTGTCATTTCGGTTCTGTAATTACCTGGACTCCCACTGCCTTCAGCCTCATGAATCAAGGGGAGGTTTGTCTCACCCACCATCTCTCAAGCACTTCCAGCATCTGCCTGTTCACACGCTCGGGTAACTCTCAGCCCTCATATCGCTCGATCACCGAGGTCCACGCTCCAGCACGCAGGATTCCTGCCAGAGAGCATCCCAAGCCCTTCACTGGCAGACAGTGAGGGTTCACCCCGCAATGGGTCTGTTCAGAGGAAGCCGTTTGAGCAGGAGTCCCACCCCACCTTGTGCAAAGGGGCTGAGGGAGCACGAATGGGGGATAATGAACATGCCCAAACCGCAGCCTCCGATCAAGCGCAGGCAGCACCGGTCTCGCACAAACTGTGTCCCTCAGCTGCCTCTGCTTGTAGGACTCTCCTGCCACTCCACCATGCATACAAAACCGTTATATCTGGGCAAGCGCTATCGCATTGAAATCTAAGCAATTCTGTTAATTAACAGGGTCTGAAGCATTTTATAATGAAAATGATTCATGTCAGCACAATAGTGATGAATTGGGATGAGAGGGAAAAAGCTCATGCATTCACCCAAGCTGTAATGACTTAACTGAGCTGCTCGTAATGATACAGCTCATAATACACCATGCAAGATGGGAGGAAAGTGCTCGGGTGCTTCCCAGAACACCCCCAAGGTCACCCGTCCCACCAGGGAGCAAGCCCAGGCCATCTGCACCTGCAGCGCTGGGCACACAAACAGCCCCAGCCAGCTCCAGTTTTTCTAGTGGCACAAGGCAGACAAAACCCTTCTCTTCGACAAGGGTGCAGACCGTGAGCAGAAACGACCTCCTGCTGAGATGCACACTGTCCAGCCCACCCTGGAAAACTGAGGGTCTGATGCAGATGAACGGCCCCAGGCCCCTAAAGCCCCAGCAGGATTGTCACCAAGAAACATGCTCCCCCTAAAGCTGCATGGATCACACCAGGCTACCATCCCAAGTGTCAGGCTGGTTTTTGTCTTTTAAGCTGACGTATCACTTACTATTTGCCAGCAGCCTTGACAAATCAGGGTCTCCAAACATAGTCCACACCAATTCCTTGAATACAGCACCGTGTGCTGCTATAAACACCCACCAGCAGCAAACTTGCACAGTCTCACATCCTAGAGATAGAAGTGCCTCTGGTCCTAAAACCTGAGCCCCAGGGACTCTGCAAGAGCAGCAGAAAGCATTGCGGGCAGACATGTTCTCAGGGCGCAGAGACAGAAGAGGCAGGACCTCCCCCACTGTGTGTAGAACATGGATCCGCGCTATCATCTCCCAAGATTCACTTTCTTTCCAGACAGAAAAACTGCCAAACTTTGTCCTTCCCAGACACTGCTAACAAAGCAAGAACAACTTCCAGCTCAGACTCATCTCCCCAGTTCTTGTCAGCATCTGTTACAGTTGAATAACACAGACGCATGGTGGCAGACCCTGTGGTACAAGGCATATGTGGCTTTCCAGCATGATCCAGGTTAATCAGTATAATTACCAGGCAAGGGGACACTTACAGCATCACATAAATACCGTCAAATCTGCTCAAACAGCAGAGACTCTTTGGGTGATAAAACCAAAGCAGGACACTGAGTGCACTCAGCAGATAACTGCCTTCCAGGGATTCCACCATCATGGGTTTTGCTTTGCTCTCGGATACTTCTAGCTCAGATGTCCCTGGAGACCCCTTGGACAAAGCACCTCCCAGCTGAGGGCAGCCCGAGCAACACGCTCCCTGCCGCAGGCTGCAAAGCCAGAAGGTCACAGAGTGTGTGTGGAGTGTCCTCAGCAGGTCCCTGGTCCCACTGCTGCTCAGAGCCGCAGTCTCCAAGGACAGAGGAGATTACTCAGGGCCACGTCCACTCAGGTTTTGAGTATCTCCAAGGACAGAAATGATACCTTAACTGTGACAAGTTTTCCTGTCTTTTTACTCTGCATGTCTGAGTCTGGTTCTGTCTCCTCTATCCCCTCCTGTTAGGTAGCTGGACAAAACAGACTCACTCCTCCCAGCAGCTTGGTCAGTTAAAGCAAACAGATCTGAGCCTCAGCACACGGATGGGAAGGCACCTGCCCGATAGGCTGTGGATCCCTCACCAGTGCCCACACTTGCCTGCAGGGTCACAGAAACACTGATATATCTGCCAAGACACAAGTGCTGCTCGAGGCACTTCCTGGAGGAGGTCGGCCCAGAGCGATGGGGTCTTTGCCCCAAGAACCAGCACTTCATCCGCCCCATGTGCGCAGTCCCCTTGTCCTTCAGGTCCCGTCAGCCTGGCAGGCAGAAACTACAGGCACTCTGAGCAAGGTACCAGGCACGAGGTTCAGGAGGTTCAGCAAATAAGGTACAGAGCTGAGACTCAGAAATGGAAATTATGGTTGCATCAGCAGAAGCAGAGTTAATTGGAAGGGTGCAGAGTAACACAATTATTGTGGCTGAAGAATGTTGCAGCCAGTAGATTTCTAACGTGGTATCTTTCAATAGTGGGTGGCCAAGTTGTTCTCAAACCAGAGTGCCCCACAGCTCCTGGAGCAGCACCTGCAGGACAGAGCTACTGCCATGGCTCGGAGAGGAGCCCCCGGCCCCAGCTCCCCCAGCATCGGCACCGGGGCTGCGAGCTCTGACTGATGCCAGCACACCCGCCCTTCCTCTGTCACACAGTTTGGGACAAACCGACTGAAGTTCCTGCACCAGTCTCTGAAAAGGACTGTTAACATTCGGTCCTGCTAATAAGAGCACCTTAAATCAGGGTGGCTTCTCTGCAGACTCTCGGCACCCACGCTCAAAGTCCCTCGTCCCTGGGCACAACTCTGGTTAATAAGCTTGTGAGATGAGACTCAGACTTGCGTAACCCCGTGAGTGCACACAAACACACACATACCAATATCTGTGTTTCCAGGCACTGAGAAGCATTTTTAACAAAGTGCAAGAGCAGCAGAGAAACATTTTTTCCACCCACCACCGCATAAAACAAACCCAACGGTTCATCAGCCCAGTTCAGCACGCAGTACATTCCAGCAACAGCTCCTCTCTCCTCCTCGTCTGCCGCGGGACCAGGGCTGTGCTCAGACTCCAGAGAGGGCAAGGCTGGCAGGTAGCGATGGAACAACTAATGACTGCACACAAATAACCATCAGCTTAATCCCAGCAGGCCAGTATTTCTTGTCCTGCTCTCCCTGGCACAGGCACCTCTAAGCCAGTCTCCAAATCAGGAAACAGGCTCTAGAACTCAGGAGCTGTTTTCAGTAATCACGAATGCTCGACTGCATTTCAACTGCCCTTCTGAGTCCTTCTGCCTTTTTCCTGCATACAGCAGAATGACAGATTTTGAGAACAACCTCTTCCAGTAAAAAGCAACTGAACTGACAAGCTTGGCTTTTAGGAAAGCACCAAATATCATGAGGCCTAGGATGTTACCTGCTGTGACTGTTCTGTAGCAGTCAGTATCCCTGCAAAGGGACAAACAAGGCTGCTGGAGCCAAGGGCATCAGGTTCTGCCCCTCTCTGGGTGTCAAGTATTTTCAGGTTTCATCTGAGGCTGCAGGCAGGGATTGCAGGCAGCAATGCGTCTCCAGCCATGCTGGGCAGAGATGAGAAAAGGCATTGCAAAGAACAGGGGAACAGACAAAAGGAGGCAGGCACAGCCACCTGCTGAAGAAGAGCTTTGCCCCTACAGAGGTGAATGATCTGCAGAAGTACAGAGAGTGCAGGGTGATGTAAAGCAACATGAACATTTGGCCTGCAAATTTAAATGCACTCCAATTTCTGTCATGTAAATGCACTGGGAGTCTCAGCATCTGAAAAGCATAAGTTAGAAGGATCTTGGTGATGACAGGCTCCCCGGAGCTAGAAGAGGAACCAGCACTAAACCTCCTGACCTGCCAAAGCCAGGGCTGACTGCCCCACAGTGGCGAGTGACCCCGCAGCCGCTCCACAGCTCCACATCAGGCTGCAGCCCTGGCAGAACCAGCTGTTTCCCAACAGGAGCAGCAAATGCACGGACGTGCCAATTGCTGCAAGGGCTCAGCCTCCTCCAGCGCAGTCAGCGCACCGGGCGGTGCAGCTCTCCTGCCACGACGAGTGGACAAAGATCAGCTGCACCCTGTCTGCAGACAGAGTGAACAAGGAAGGCAGCACAAAGCCTAAACATGACAAACACCTGCAGGCTCTTGCAGGCAGCCTAGAGGATATTCTCATAGCTGGCACAGAAAATCACGCCTCCAAAGTTTGTGCATACAAAACTCTCCACTCATACACCAAAGAAGCCAGCCTAGATCTTCAACACACACAGTGTACATTCTGGAACCTGATTTGGAGTACACAACACAAACCCACAGACAGTTTCAGTGTCTGAAACTTAGTTCCAAAAGCATGAGAGGTGGTAGCTGGTGTATATGAGAGAAAGAAGAGCTCATATGCACCAGTTGTGCTTTTTCTTCACCATCATTCAACACTGCGGAAACTGGAATCATCCTCCACAGCTTTGTGGACACCAGAAAATGCCACGCTGCAGAACCTACTATTCCAGTGGGGCCATTTAGTTGCTCATCCTCCTCCAAAAAAGACACCTGAGACACTGTGGGAATTTAGGGCTTATCAAGTGGTAGGACTTGGCACAGCATGGCATCCAGATGGTTTGGACCTGCCTTGAAAGGGCCATCAAATCTGAAATCCCAGCTGAACACTGCAGCTAGTAACATCCAAGAACAGGAGAGCAGCGAAGCAGCCTAGACATGGCCCATGTCCTGTACCCAAGTGCGCAAACCACACTTGTACATGCAATATCTATGCCAGGAAGGATGAAGGACAGTGTGAACAGAGCTAGTTGTGCGGGCAAGGAAGGGAGAACCGCGCTGGAAGGAGTCACGGCTCAGGCGGCATGCAAGGGAGCAGGTGCATGTGTGGACCTGCAAGAAAAGGTGGAGGAGGAGGTCAAAACCAAAAGGGGAAAACAAATTGTTCTTCATTACCATATATTATAAGAAATGTAACATGCCAGGTTTTTATGGTTCTTTTTATGGCCATTAATAACAGTGGTGGCTCTGAGAGTTATGCAGCTGCTACGGATAATTAAATCTCATGCTCAGGGCAGAAGCTGGGCCACCCAGGGCTGTCAGGCCAGGGTTCCCAAGCGGAGCACTAAAACTCTGTTCAGCTGCAGAGCAGGAGCAGGATGGGGTTTGCTTGGGTGGATGTGCTGGCTCCTGGCCAGGACCAAAGGGACACAACGAAGCAATGTCCCCCCTCAGCACCATCCGTCCGGTCCCTGCTGTCCCAGCAGCGTGTCCGTGCAGGCCAGAGCTGCCAGCGGGGCACACAGCGCATGGCACCACCGAGAGCTGCACACCGCGTCCCTGCGGCTCCGAGAGGCCATTTGCAGCTCAGACATCAGCGGAGTCAGGCCCAGCACCTGCTGCAGCGGTCAGATATTCTGGAAACAGACACGCTCAAGAGGGGCCGAGGACTCTTCTGCAGACTGTCAGCAGTTTTGCTTTTATGAATCATAAGCAAGTAGAACAGTAGTAAATCAACCCCCATAGTGTATGAAACAACCAGCTTGAGAATTAAGACACAAAAAGTCAAGGAATCAAGAAGCTTGGATTCCCAGAGTGACATTAATTCTCAGCACAGTCCCACAGGGCACATTTTAGTTTATGCCTTAATACAGAGCATTAATGTTGTTGCAGGAAGCTGAGCCTCTGCATGTCCTGGCTTGTGCGTTTTGCTCCCAGTGGTCCCTCTTCACTCTAGCAGCCAGGCTCACACACACACAAAGCTGTCTCAGATTAACAGGATCTCACATGCACCTGAATTTTCTGTGTTTAGGCCATTGCTCATCCATCTCTCCCCACCCCACAATAAAACAAAGCAAATCTGGGAGAGATGCAAGTCCGGCTGCAGCAGCCTCTGGGCCAGGAGTGGGTGAAGCTGCTCTTTCCCCACTGCACCAGCCTCTATCCAAACAAAGGCATTTCCATCTGTGCCCCAGCTCTGCTGTCAGGTGTGCTTAGGAGCTACGCACATTTGAGCTTTCTGCAGTGGCAGCCAGGGCTGGTGGCACGGACAGGGCTGGGACCGGCTGGCCCGTGCACCATGCTAGTTTTTGGGAAGTGCACGGCTTCACGCGGGTGCGGAGGTCAGGCATGCTTGCCTTCTTTACACTCGCCTTACTCCAGAGCCTCCAAACAAATTTCACTCTTACATAAAAATAGCCTTAGAAAATAACTCTTAGCACAGGGACAGGTCAGCCTGACAGACACTTGGCACTTCAGTCCAGGGGTAGATCTCAGCCCCTGTCACTGTGGTTCAGCAATAGGGTGGGAGGGGACTTTGCTGTCCAGCTTGCCCAGGAGCTGCAACTATCCAGCCTGCTTGTCCTTCGACAATTTTTCATTAAACTGTGGGTACTTTACTGCATGCTTTGTGCCTTAAATACCTCTTATTAGCATTTGAGTGTCTTCCCTCCTTAGAAAGCTTGCAACGCTCCCATTACGGGTAATGAGAGTCACACTCCTGGGAGGCAAGGAGAATATATACCCCAACATCTCCTGGTTATGGTCTACTCTAGCCAGTATGTCACAGCATCATCTGCTAGGGATTTATTACAGAGGCATTTTACAACAGGCTCTATTATAAGTTATTAAGGAATGGATGAGCTTCTACTGTTCTTTCATTAAATATTAATAGAACATTTATAAACCGATCCTTAGTTTAAAGCGTTACCTTTAATCAAAGCCCTGGTGATAACAATGCAGCCTTTGGGAAGGCCCCTCTGGTAGTACTTAAACCTTTCACGCCGAGATCTGACATGCCCGTGGGTGCACATCTGCACTGGGCAGGGTGCGCTGGGCTGGCAGCTGCAGCTCTCGCTGCAGGCACTGCCACGAGCTGGGCAGCAGCCTGCAGAGCTGCCGGGCTTCCTCCCAGCACCCAACACAGCCTGTGGCACGGCTGTTCCTGCGCTGGTCCCAGCACAGAGGCGCAGGCCTGCTGCACACAGCCATGCACCGGGGAGATGCCGGATGCGCAGCCATGGTCCGGTCCCCGACACCCCAGCCCAGCCGGGTGCTGCTCACCTGTTTTACTGTCCACAGTGAAATGCTGCTCGCCCTCCAGCATGCTGTAGACTACCCGGGCACTGCTCCCGTACGTGGGGTCATCAGCATCAGATGCCATCACCTGCATCACAGAGGTGCCTGCAGCAGCGACAAGGAGGAAAACAAAAAGTCAGGGAGGAGGCCAGGAGAACAAAGCAAAGCTCAGGGCCCCAGGCTGGCAGAACAGGAGATCAGGGGCCGGCACTGATCACCCACATGTGCTGATGGAAATGGGAACAGCTGGGTGCAAATGCAGCATCGCCTCCCCCAAAGGCCTGAGCGCCAGGACTCCAGACCCTGCTGAAAATGCCACTTTGGCCCTGCAGAGTGGCAGGAGAGACTGGACCGTGGGCCACCGCGGTGCTGCTGTCCAGGCAGGACCTGGTCTCCAGGAGACCACTGACATGAATAGCTGGGAGCTTTTCTCCCAGAATATTTCTGCAGAACCATCTGGGAAGGAGCTGGGGACAAGCTGTTATCACCACAGCTGCCCCTTCCTGTCACTGAGCACCACGGTCACCTCCAGCCCACAGAGGGACCTCCCAGGCAGGGCCTGACCCACCCTGCAGGACCAGAGCTCTGCCACAGATAGACCTGCAAAGGGACAACAGCCATGGGAGAGGAAAGGCTTTTGCTTGCCCAGACAGACACAGCACCACGTCCTCATGCTCTACACGTAGCAGGGCAAGAGGACTATAAATTGGATAAAAGTCCATCAAATGTCTGCAATTAAGTTATTGATTTTCAACGCTGCCTCATTAAACTGGGTGCTTGACTCCAGCTGTCCCTGTGATGGCTGTAATTGGACATCATGTTCAATTTGACAAAAGCAGGACCCAGGACGTGAGAATGGGGCCAGGAGCAAAGGGGCTGAGATCTACAGAAACAACAGAAGAGAGGAAGGAGGGGAAGCCTAATCCTACCTACAGACACCTCTGAGAAAGGAGATGCTGTGACTGCAGACCTGTGAGGACAAGCTACCCAGTTCTGTCTTTAGCACCGGACTCGAGCATCCCTGCCCCGGAGGTGGTCAAGCACTGCACCAGTTTGCTCTCTGGTGGGATGAGGTGCAGGATGGGCAGAAGAGCCCTGAGCTGCTCACAGGAAAAATCAAACCAACTGGGGAACTCCCTGCTGCAAGGTACTGACATGGTCAAGAGCTGACAAGGCTGGCAGAGAAGCCAGTAATTTGTAACAGACAAGATCCCCCAACAATGATTGCACTTAGAAGGTGGATTTTACTTCAGAGATGACTCCAGGGCACAAGACCAGCCCGAACTGCAGGGGCCAGGAAGGAGCATTTCGCAGCTCACCCTGCTGCGCCCAGCAGCTCTGCTCTGCCTCACGCAGCTCTCAGGGCTGCTGTGCCACCAGCTGAGGACCAGAGGTACCACACTCTGGTCCAGAAACCCTTCTGTTCCGCAGTCCATCCATCTGCTGCAAAGAATCTCGCAGGCTGGTCTTGGCTAGACCTATGTCATGAATAACAGAACCAGGCTTACTACTAGCTATCAGCATCTGAGTCTAGACCCATTACATTCCCAAACACCAGAAGTACACACACCCCCCAAATCAGAAGCAGCCTCTGTTCCCCCATCACAGTGGGCAGAATGGAGCTGGAACCACCCAGGTAGAGGATGAGAAGCTCCAGTCCCTGGTGCCTTCCTCTTCCCCTGTCAGGAGACCACAAGCTCACAGCTTGCAGACAAGAGGGAGGAGACAGCAACGCTGCTGCAAGCAGCTGGGATGCACAAGTTTACCCTAAGTCCAGTTCACTTCTAATCTCCTGCAAAGGGAGTTCACTGAAGAAAATGAGCAGTTACCGTAGTCGCTTTTCATTCTCCCTGGCATCTTCTCAGAGCTGCTGCTCTGCTGATAACATGAGAATCCCCCTCATCAGTCTTCAGCAACAAGCTAGTTCGAGTCAACTTATTTATGCTTTGCTGTCTTGAGTGAAGTTATGGTGCATCCCTGCCAGGCACGTCCAGATTACACCACAGCAACACTAGCTCTCTGCCTTGTAAACAACTGTGTAAGAAATACTGTTGCTGCATTTCCTTGAAAGGGTCTGTCCTGCCGCCTCCCCCGCTGCCATCACACAACTTTCACCAGGTGTGACCAAGGCAGATCACCCCGCACCAGCACCTGCGCACCCCCCAGGCAGCCTGGCCTGTTCCCTTGGGAAGCTCTGACCAGAAAGCTGAGAAGGGATCAGAGAAGGGAAAGTCCACGGCCCTGGGGTCTCAGCACCCCTCTCCCAGCTGCAGCAGAGAAGCCCTGCTAGGGGTGCTGGAGGTGTCAAAGCCTGAGAACACAAAAAGCAGCACCTGCCCCTGGCAATAGGTTGGGCTCTCCTGTGCCCAGCCTGGCAGCGACCAGTTGAGTCCATGCCCGGTGTCACAGCAGCACCTGCACCTCTAGCACAATCACCACCATGGGCACAACCTGCTGACCTTGCACAAACACCCCACACGCCAAGAAACATTCACTCTTGCCTTGGCACCTCGGAGACAACAGGTTAGCAGACCCAAAGCTCACCCACACGTACATAAGCCCAGAGTTATTTGCCTGCACTTGCCCTGTGCACAGTATAACCTGGGCCAGGGCCACCTGCATGCAGACAGAGCGAGTGGCCCAGTGACTATAGCACAACCCTCTGTCCCAGCCACCTCAGTGGCATCACCCCACAGGTGCCAGCCCAGTGATCATTCAGGCTCTGCATCTCATTCTGCTTCTCCCCACATGCACTCACTCAATTGCATAATTCACCTACTAATCCGTAGCTATCAAACAGCTGTACTCCTTATGTTCCAGTATTTACATGGACATTGCAAAACTGAGTGCCAGAGCACAAGGGAAAGGCAGGATCCCTGCCCACCCAGAGGTGGGTTTTGTTTCTCCATTTTAGGCCATACCCTGGACAAGCCAGGCAGGTTGCTGCTCTTGGACGTCCCAGTGCTGGCACAGAGGCTCCTGGTCCACGGGGCTGCCTCTGGCTGCAGATCCAGGCTGTCGGGTCCCAGGTGTGTGCCCGTGTCCGGGACCAGCACTCCCCACTCCAGCAGCACGAGGAGCGCGGCAGCACGAGGAGCGCGGCAGCAAGGCACCTTTGCTCAGAGGCAGCAGGATCGAGCGTTCTGCCCCTCAGCTGAAGCCAGCAGCCCTGAAGGTGATGAGGGCTCTGCCCCTCTCCAGCTGCCCTCAGAGCATCTCACTGACCGTTGAGCAATAACAGGCAGGTGGGGAACATTAACCCCACTTTGTGCCTGGACTCCCAGTCTATGAAGATGCAATGCAGCCTGCTCAAGGTCACCTATAGGATATCAGGAATCTAAGAGTCCAACTTTCCAGTATCCTTTCTTAATCCCCTCTTATCCCTTTTCCATCCTTCTCTCCCGCTCTCTTTCAATCTGAAGAGCAAAGGTCTTGAATTCCAGTTTAACCTGATCCTCATCTTCCTGCAGAGATAAGCCCAGGAACACTGGCTCCTACCCCTGCTCTGGTATTAGTCCCTGTTCTACAAGCACAGCACTCCTTACAGCAAGTACCACATGTACAACTTTTATTTAGTTTTCTGGCATGTGCCTTAGCAGTAAAAAATACAATAAATAAAATCTAAACATCCATCATGTACTGTATAACCCACCTCCCATAACCAGGAAGCCTGAACTCATATCCAGAGAGATAATTAGACACATGAAAAAGAGATAAAGACCTCCGTTCTTCCACGGCCAGCTCACTCCACAGAACTAGAAGAAATCAAACATTTTACATAAAAATTAATGAGTCAGAGTCCATCTCTTGCTTCCTGCAAAGGTGCGACCTGGCACAGCAGATCAAACCCTGACTCAGATCAACCCTCCCCACAGCTGCTCTGGGGCTGCAGGGCTGACCCCGCGCCATGGGGGACGCAGCCCCGGCCACCAGCTGCCCTGCGGCTGCACCAGCCCTGCCGGGGCTGCTCCCCGCACTGAGCCATCCTGGACACCTGCCACGGACCAGCCAGCCCTGGACTGTGCACACCAGGGAGATTAATCCCAGCAGGGATCTGGGATCAGCAGCAGAGCGGGGCTGCCAGCACCCGGCGATGCCCCGGGGCCATTGGGATCCCGGGGCTGTTTGCCCACAGCCCCATCCCGCTGCGGACCGGCCCGCACAGCAGTGTCGTGCTCGGGGCTGGCCTGGCCACCGTGGCACAGCCCCAGCTCGGACGGACGGGGCTCTGCTGAGCACCTTTGAAACACTAACACAGACCTGTCCCAGCATTGTCACCACTGTCCCCACGGCAGCCAGGGCCTCTGGGGCCAGTTCCAGCGATCCAGGAGGTTCCGCTCGCCTGCACGCAGAGGGTCAATGGCTCCAGAGCACTTACTATGCCACTCACTTCAGACGCATTTAGCTAAAACAGATGTCGACAGGCAAACTCCAAGCACGTCCAAGAGCAAAGAGGGTCCACACTGAATCCACAAGCAAGCCAACAGGACCCGTCACTTCCTTAGGGACAGACCACAGCCAGGCTCCAGGCCTGCAGAGAGATACAGCAGGGAAAGCCAACATTTGCTAAATCCAACTGCCCCTCCACACGGCAGCCTTCGCCCCTCCCTCGTGCAGGCAGGAGCCTCCAGCTGCTTTCCAGAGCAGCTCTGGGGCTCAGCCCCCACCTTCAGCTCACACTGCGCCCAGGAACAGCTCTGCCCATGCTCAGAGCACCTTTCTGTGCAGCTCTGACCAGCTCCAGGACAGCACACGGTCCCTTAAGCACTGCACAACACAAAGGACTCCGAGAGCAGCGCTTTGTCATGCAAAGCCACAGGCCCTGGGCTGATGCCAGCACGCAGCACTTCATCTCAGCAACCTCAGCATGGCTGAGGGGATGCGGTGCAGCTGAGATTTTATAAACAATGCAGTTTACAGCTTTCATTTTCCCACAATACATGTAATGGCTGATGCACCCGAGGAACAAGCAGGCAGGACATCAGGGAAGAAAATAAACCAGAGAAGCTTAAAAATCACTGGAGCAAAAGTGAATTTCTTGCAGTCTCAGGAACATCCTGACTTGGTAGGAAGCCAAATCTGACCCAGAGGAGATTCACTGCAGAGCCCTCCCACCTCACAGGCCAAGCCCAAGGGACCTAACATGGCTGTGGTGGAATTGCTCAAATATACAACTGTGGAAACATCCTTTGTGGTGTCTGGCCAGAGAAACCCATTGCACAAGGCACCCCAACCCCAACCAAGCAGGAAGATACAGAGTCTTGGGAAACAAACCAAAGCATTAAATTAAGGGAGCCAGGTTCCCTGCGGGCCTCAGCACATGCAGACTGGACAAGAGGGTGCAGCAGATGCTCAGATGTGTGGGGCAGTGGGATCAGCGCTTGCGCCACGAGCAAGAGTGCAGCGAGGAAGGGGAAGGGGCAGCCTCACTGCGGACCAGCAGGCAGGGCAGCCCCAGCTGCCTGCTGTCCCAGCAGCTTCCAGCTGCACCCAAGTGTTTTAAGCACTTTCTATCAAGGAAAAAAAGATCACACTGCCTTCAAGTGTTCTGGTTGCATGTTAAACAAAGTATTTTTCTCTGCTTCCAGTGTGGAGATTAAACAATTTCTCCTCACAATAATCACTTCTGCATTCAGCCAGCTTTGTGCTAGACTCAGAGCTTGACCCCAAGTTTCAGTCTGTACAGCCATATCATCTCTAATCTGGACTTCGTGCTACACAGAGAAATAAGGAGACTAAAATGCACCAAGGGAAGAGTGATGTTCTGAGGAAAGGATGCACTTTTCCTAGCATGTCCCTCACTCCAGGCTCTGCATGCTCCACAAACAGTCGAGAAACAAGCTCTGGGCTGCAACACCTGCGCTGCACAACCAACGAGTTGCCTTGCAGGAGGCAGTGTGTGCTGGATTTGGGCTCATGCCTGTGTGCAGCAGACAGCTGGTACGCAGACCCCAGGGAGCCCAGGAAGGGAGCCCAAAACACAGCTAATTTTAGCATCTCCTGTTACAAGGTGAAGCTCTTGCAGTTCCGTGGCAGTTGGCTGGGTCCCATCCAACCTCCTCCTGCAGCTGCAGGTCTCTTCCTTTGGTACTGGACTCTGCTCAGCTCAGGATTTTGGGGTGATTGGCACTGGGGTTCCCAGGTGCGGCACAGAGCAGCCTGCAAGCTCTTTGCCCACAGTCCCTTCCTGAGGTGACAGGGCAGCGGTGGGGCTGTGGCAGGGCTCACAGCTCAGCTAGTCCTGCAGACAGGCGGTCCCTGGGCCAGCCCGCGCGTGTGCCCGGTCAGCCAGCAGCCAGCAAAACGCTCCCAGGGAGCAGCACCAGCCCCTGCTGTCCTCAGCCGGGGGACCCAGGGCATCGCCTGCAGCAACTGCTGCCAGCCGTGGGGCAGGAGCAGCCCCGCTCACTCTGCCAGGCTGAGCCCTCTGCTCCCTCCCGCCAGCACCCACTCAGACCTGCCTCCCCTGCACCCCAACGGCAGCATTCATTCCACGGCTCCATGCCCTGCTGTCTGCAAAATGCTCCCCAGCAGCTGCACTCTCTCTTCCTGACGGCCCAGCAGCCCCAGACCAGATGAGGTTTCTAGAGATACATCATTTGAAACCTGCTCTTGCAGCTGGTCCTGCCATGCCAAGGGAGCCCTGGTAACTGCTGGGTCAGCTCCCATCTGGATGCGCTTCCTCCAGTGCAGGAGCTCAGTGTCAGCCTGTGCTCTGTGTGTAAAAAACACTGACTTCTCCAGGGGCACAGTACATGCTCAGCCCAGCTCCATGGGCTGGGGGCAGCTCCAGGCACCACCTCTGCCCCTTACAAATCCCCAATTCTGGCCTTACCTTCCTGACCGTCTTGCATCTGCCATTTTTGATCTGTCAGACAGCAACAGCAACCCCTTTTCCTTTCCCTTTGCAGAGGTTTACAGTGAGTCTGGATGAGTTAATGGAAGACAGACAGTGAAGCTGACTAAACTCACGGAAATCACCCACAGTTGAAGAAATCCCCAACCAAAACTGGTTGCTGACAGGGAGAATATTAAGAGGAGCATCACACATGCTGTGTGTGCTGTTCCTCCTCCTCCATAAGCATCAGCTTTGGCCACTGTCAAGACAAGATCCTGGAACAAGGAGGCCTTTAGTCCACCCTGACTTGGTCTTACAGCCTCCAGCAGCACGTGTGCTGAATGTACCACAGCGTGCTGCCCTGGCCCGGCACACAGCCAGGGGCAGGTGTGCTCAAAGCACTGCCAGCCACTCTGTGAGTTTGTGTAGTTCTCTCATTTGTTATTCCCTCTTAGACACTAGGAAATCAAATGACTTTCCCTCCCAATTAGTACTCCATTATGCAAATAATGTCCTTTGATCCACTCCTGCTGTCACAGAGCAGATCTGACTGTATTTGTTTTATTCCTCTTTATGCCCCAGGAAGGTATCCACCTCTGGGAGCTGGGATGATGGTCCTGGCAGGGAATGGGGAGCTGCAGCTACCATGAGTGAGAAGAAACGCCACCCAGTTGGGCAGCCCCCAGCACAAACCCTGGGGAGGTCTGGGAAGGCAGGAACAAGAGAGGAAGAAGAGATCATCTGCACTTTTCAGGCTGGGCCACAGAGCAAAGGCTGTTGGAGCAACAGAGCCAGGGAACGAAAAGCTCCCTGCAAACGAGCTCCAAGCTGCAGAGTGGCCCTGGCCCTGGGGTGGTCCCATCCCAGCCCCTTCCCCAGCAGAGCACAGCTGAACCAGGAACCATGGTGATCCTGGAAAACATCTGCACCCAAATGGAGCAGAGAACAGGCATGTTCACCAGCAGGTCCCAGGCTCTGACCTTGATCTTGATGTATTAGTGGCCAACCCAAGCTCTCCCCAAGCTGCCCAGCTGCCCTGCTCCTCCCTGGCCAGCACAGAGGTCACCTCCACCCACATTCAGGAAGGCCAGGCATGCTCCCATTCACCTCTCAGGTCTAGGGGAGATGACCCATCCAGCTCAGAGACAGCGAACATTGCTACCAATAGCAACCACAAAAAAGCCATAATTGCAACAGCACCAGGCCTTGATGCCACAGAAGGAGCACTCCCACACAAGCAGGCCTGGCAGGGTATTTTCCATAAGAAAGTCCTGAACTTCACCTCCCTGGCCCACACAGCATCCCATGTCCTGCTTCCTCAGCCCTTCCTACAGCAGCTGGAGCTGAACTTCACACCCCAGGTCCATGACCAACCCCATCTCCCTCTGTGTCCACACCAGGGCCACAGTGGATGAGCAGAGAAACTGCTGAAGCCCAGAGGGCTGGGGAGAAAGGTGCTTCTCAGGCTTGTTTATGCTTCCATAGTATGTGCTTATCGTGTCCTTTGTGCCACCTGTTTCTGGGCAAAGCACCAGGACACTGGGGCAGAACTGTGAGGGAGCTGGCGACCCAGCAGCATGTGGGCACCCCCAGCTCTGCACCCCGTGCAGCGCTGACGGGAGATGCTGTGTGAAGCTCTCCCGGCCCCTCAGCTGGGCCATCTCCAGGGCCAGGCTGGTGCAGAGGAGCTCCGACACTCTGGTGAGCACAACAGGCTCCTGGCTCCAGCTCCTGTCTCTGAGCATGCAGCTTGGAAGCACAGCCCACACCGTTCACAACACTCCTCTTCACTTTTAACTTCTGAGTATTTTAATTTGCAGGAATCGCCTCCTTTCATGTTGTGAAACCGTGTTTCTTTCTCCCTCTGATCTCCAATTTCGCATAGAAACTGTCTCCTTTGATATGCCTTGTTCACATCAGTCTGATCAGGCAGCTCCATAATTGTTAGTGATTTTCAAAGAACTGGGATCCTTGTCTAATACTCAGAGTCAAGAATTCCTTCCTTTTTAAATGTTGTTCAAGCAAAACAGATTAATTTAATTTCTTTCTTCCCTTTGGGAACAGGATGCCTCCTGCTTTGCTGCCCACATGCTGTCTTTTATTTCGCCAGGAGCACATGGCTGCTGTTCAAGGGGTCAACTCTCTGACTTGGGAAAGGATTTGTGCAGGTAAATGGCAGAGGAAGGAGAGCTTGAGATGCCTCAGGAGATCTTGTTCTCCATACGTCAACAGAAATCCAGGCAGCAGCATCTCCTCTGCTGGGGGCAATTCCTGCACATCTGTACCTGCAGGAGGCCATGCACCAGTCTCACTGCACATTGACCATGGAGAGCCGGGGCTCTGTCCTGGGGCAGCACAGATCCCAGCACCATCCCCCTGCACCCTGCTGCCAGGACATTTCTTCAGCCAGACCCTCCTGCACAAGCACAGCAGGACCCTGCGGTTCGCCTGACCTGCCGAGCCCCTTGTGCGGCTCGGCCCCACTCCCCAGGACTGCTCCCCCTCGCAGCTCTGGCACTGGCACTCTCTCCCATGCTGACAGCGTTGGGGACTGCCTTGTCTTTGATATCAGCCGGTCTCTCCTACCTTGACGCCAACCTTTGGAGAACAGTGATTTATAGCTCCCTACCTGCAGCATGTGCCGGCATGCACAGCCTGGTCAATGGGGAGAAGAGCCGGATGTGCACAGGGAGGCTGTGACATTCCAGGAGCCGGTCACTCTCCCGGGACTCGAGCTGCTGCTCCCAGCTGGGGAGCACGGGCAGCAATGCTGCAGCTCACGCATCAACACCCTGTGGCCCTCCTGATGCTCAAGTGAGCGCAAAGCTCTGCCTCTCTCTGCCATCTCGGGGAACAGACTCACCCCAGCCAGGCTGACCACCAAAGGACTTCAAAGATGGCTGGTGGCAAGGAACAGGCATGCTAGCAGTAACACAGGGAAGCCACACTTCTGTCACAAGATACACGAATTCCCCAATCTCCGTCAACAACAGCTGGCACCTCAGAGGAAATCCAGCAGCCTGGTGAGAGGGGCTCGGCGGGGATGCACGAGGGGTGGCTGCTCCAGAGAGCAGCACAGCAGCAGACAGAGGATGGTCTGGGGCACAGGCAGCCAGGGAGAAACCCCACCCAGGCTAACCAGAACCACGGGCAGCCATGAGCCCCTCGGCATGCAAGGGTTCAGCCCGTCCTCCCGCCTGCCCCTCCATTTGGGAGCTGGGAGGGCTGAGCGAAACCAGGGTAAGTGCAAAACGGGCAGCTGGCACCGCCACGACCCGTCTCCAGGGCACGGCTTAGGGCTGAGACTGAGCGCTCAGCCACAGACTGGCAATCAGCTCAGAGGATTTATTCACTTGTTTTCCTTAAGCCACCTTATTTATTTTTCCGTTTTGGCTCCCTAGCTCTGGTCTCAGCTGGAATCCCTGGGATTTGCAGGGTACAGCAGGCTCAAGGTTTGACAGGAGAGGCGCGCAGGTTTCCCAGCCCACCTCCTCCCACCCAGGAGACCTACCGACAGGGGACAGCTCAGCCACGCTGCCGATGTAGGGCCCCTCCAAGAAGCGCGGCTCGCTGTCGTTGATGTCCTGCACCTTGATGATGAACTCCGACTCGGGCTCCAGCAGCTGGTCTGTCTGCCGGTCACGGGCCTGAGCTCGCAGTGTGTAGAAGGTTTTCTGTTCCCGGTCCAGGCGCTCGGTGGCATGGATGTCACCTGTGATCTCATCGATGAGGAAGATAGTCCCTGCGCCCTCCCCGGAGATAGTGTACTTGATGGAGCCGTCCCCCTCATCCGAGTCTGAGTGGATCTGCCAGGGAAAGAGGGAGAAGGTGGGAGCAGGCTGGGGCCCCCACGGTAGAGACCACACACAGGTGTGGAGCCCCTGGCCCTGCATGGTGCCCGTCTGCTCCCTCTGCTACCGCTGGACTGGAGAGCAGCACAGAACACCAAACAACGTCTGTGCACGGAGGAAGGCCCAACAAACTGGAGCTTCAGTCCTGCCTATGCCACCATACGCTCGGCAGATCACAAATCCTGCCAGTACCCCCCCGCACTGCAAACCAAGGGACAAACCCCACCACTACGAGGTCACGAGATGCCGGAAAAGGGAAGGACAACTTAACAGCGCTCCAGAAAAAGAGGCTTCCCCATGCGCAAGGAGCCAGGACCCCACCAGTGCGGATCACCGCTCCCATGCGGCCCCGTGGAGGTGTGGAGGCACCGGCGGCATCTGTCCCACGAACCTGCCCACCCGCACCTGCCAGCCCCGCTCCGGCCACCGCACCCTCCACCGGCCCCCGACACAGCAAACCTGCCAGAGAACGTGGCAAATTGGGCCTGTGTTCAGGATGAAAAACATACCCTGGGGAAGATGCTTTTGTAGCCAATCCCTGCTTCATTTTCTAATTAAGACGGTGTTTGAAATTAGGAAAAGAAAGGGTAAACAGCAGCTCCCCACAGACCAGGAGCTGACTGGAATCCAGGCCAGACGTCCAGAGATAATTTTATTGGTGGCATTAAACTGAGTTATGAGGTTTTTAGAATTCAGCCACTTATGAGAAATCTATTAACAGTAACTGGACAGGCAGAATGCATCTTGACAGAGAGCAGCACGGGCATTAATTGGGACAATCCATAATGGGACAGGCCCCCGGAAAGATTTCATCATCTGCTTTCATTTGCTTCCTACAATTTCTGCTTAGAATCAGCAAAGTTGTGCCCCCCCAAAAAAAAGAGAAAAAAGCCGTCCATTAATCGGCTAATGAAATATGAAAATGTTTATGGGCCATTCAATCTTCCAAACTGCAGTTCTATAATCCACCTTTCAGACATACAGCTCCACCAGCAAGAATTTATACCAGAGCTGCCTCTTTTTTATGAGGCCTTCATTATATTTGTCTTGTTAGATACAGTTTATATATTTATTTCATGAGTGAGGGGCCCACGCATTAGACAATTCACTGCATTTTACACAACATTCACATATCACTGCCCATGTTGTTGGCTTGCCCGGGAAGGCAGCTTGGTCACAGAGCCCTCGGGAGCCGCCTGCGGGGATGCTGGGCCCTGTTCTGCACAGCATCCCACCCCGTCCCCGTCCCCCCCAGCCCTTCCCGGCTGCTGGAGAGCTTGCTGCCCCTCCAGCTGTAATCCTCTCCCTAACGTTCACTACTACCCTGCCAGAGATGAAGCTTTTCAGAAAGAAAAAGGTGCACCAGGTCTGTACAGCGCAGGTAACAGAAACCTGCATTTTTCTGCTGAACACCAGGCTCGTGATTAATAATTAGGCCAGATATAAACCACCCAGCACCTCTTCCCAGAACCACACTGAGCTCTCAGCACATCCTCTTTACATATTTGCTCATCACTGACTGCTGGAAGCAGACACCAGCATCCCTGCAAACTGGAACGCTAGGAAGAAAAATGGAGCCTGGGCTCAAGGGGCTGTAGAGATTGATTTACAAGGGAAGATTAAAAGAGCTAAATCTGTGCTGCTTGACTAAACAACAACTAATGGGGGAGGGCTGGATCACAGACCACAGCCCCCAAGGGGGGCTGCCCCAGGCCCAGGGATGCTCCCCCTGCTCGTCACAGCACACAGAGCTGCGGGGTCCCACGGGACCCCCGGCAGCTCCACCTGAGCTGCCCCCCAAGCCGAGGGAACCCCCGGCCACGCTCCGCTCCCCCAGCCAGGGACCAGTGTCCACAGCAGCCAGGCCCAGCTGGAAGGGGCACAAACGGCTCATCTGTTCAGTTTGTTAAACAGGAAAATAGTTTCCTTGTCCTAAAAGGCTACAAACCAGGAATTTTAGGAAGCCATTAATTACTTACTAATAATTAAATCAAAATTAAATGTGAACAGAGGTGCACATTCCTTATTAAAAGCAATTAAACAGAAAGCACAGATACACAAATAAAAAAATGACTCTGGGGCTAGAAAAGAAAGAAAATCAAATAAAAACTAGCCTGTAATAAAGGCACACTCTGTTTGCTTCAACTCATAAAGCCCGAGTTCATCAATTTTCTTTAAATATTAGCAACTTAATTAAATCTGCTTTTTTCCCTTTAATCCTCTCCTCTATCTAAAATAGATCTGTCCACATGCAGAAGTTTGTAACTAGTGCTGACCCCATAATTCTATTTAAAAAACCTAAAGAAATCCACATCAAACTGACAGCAGCCTCAGGGGAAATTACAGTTCAGAAGAAGGATTAGCTAGAGAACCCAGATTTTATGGAAGTGGTACGGGCCCTTCGAAACGCACACGGAGGTGTGCAAGAGGCTTCCAGGGAGGGCAAGCCCCAGCCACAGCACAGGTGGCCACGAGCTCCCTGCGCAAAGGGGCTCCCAAACCCAGGGGCCGGCACGCTGCCACCCCAGGGGTCACCCCAACCTCTCCCAGTCCCGGGGAGCAATATTCACAGGGAACAGTTTCCAGCACAGGCAGTTTAACCGAGTGGGGTGGGTGATGCGGTGAAGGATGTGGGAGGGGGCTGTGAAGTGGGTTAGTTGTAGGTTCCTGGGCTCGTTTTGGAGACGAGGCGGCTGCAGGGCTACCTCTGGGGTCTGACAGGGCCCGATGCCTCCAGCTGCTCCCCAGGGAGCCGTGAATTACCTGTAACTGCGCCGAGCGGAGGAGCGCGACTCAGAGCGTCTGCTGAAACGGACACAAATCACCACTGAAATCCCAGCTGGCCCCTGGCCAAGAAACCCATTTTGCAGCCTCCTCCAGACTCCTGACCAGACAGCTGAGGCCCTCAGACAGCCCTGCTGCAAGAGCTCCGGGGCAGTTTCCCTGGGGAGAGCCCAGGCTCCCCCGGGGCAGCTCCGGCTGGCCCCAACAGCCAGCAGGCCTTCATCAGCCTGGGAGCCACAGGGCAGCTTCTCCACAGCTCCCAGAGAAGGACAAAGCCCAGCAGTCTCAAGACAAAATGCTCCTTCATCCTCAGGACACCAGGAGTGGAGGGAGCAGAGGTCCACGTCTAGCCTGCCCACGGCCCAGGAGGTCACAAACCAGAGAAGGAGCAGGTTCCCAAGGACAGACCCAGTCCGGCCCAGCAAGGCACTGTTATTGTTTGCCAGCATTCCTGTCCATGGGGTGCACAAGCAATGAATGGTAAGAGCCAGGACAACACGAATAACCATCCCCTTGCAGAGCGGGGAGGCTGCTGGAGGGAGATGAGGGCTCTTCCAGCATGGGGAGCACCAACATGCTTCTGTGACCACTATCACACCTTCCCACAGCAGAGCAGGATGCTCTGGTTACGACAAGCCCAAAACTTCCCAGAGCTTCTCCCTGGAAGTTCGTGGGTGCTGCTGCCCAGGCAAAGCTCAGCAAAGTCCCGGCCCTGGGAGCAGCAGGTGACACAGCGCGGCTCCTCACCAGCACCGAGGGCTGCCCACAGCACCGGCCTGATGGACACAGCTCCTGGCAAGCCCTAAGAAAACCAACACAAGTGTTGGCCTCCAGGGTCCCTCCATGCCCTGCACACCCACACCAAGCACGTTCCACATCACACTGTGCAAGCCAGCCTGAGATACATACATCCTGCAAAATCCTCGCTCTGGCCACAAACCAGCAGGATTTCCATGCCACAACTAGAGCAGGACATCTCCTCTGCCAGTCCCAGTCTGCAGAGACAATTGGCTGGGAAACAGCTGCTGCAGGTCCAACAGAGCAGAGTCCTTCCAGGACCAGGAGGGAGCCACAGGGAGGGGCAATGAAACAAAACCCAGCACGTTACCCCCATGCTGAAAGGGCTACAGGACCAGGGATGGACCTTCTTCAGGGCTGCACCTATGGCAGCAACTGTGGGGCAGGAAGGCCCTTGGTGCTACAGCAGCACTTCGGCTCTCGAGACATGGTAGGGACCAGCACAAGCACATGCCCGCCCTGTTGACCCAGCCCAGTCTGCACATCTGCTGCAGCCCAGCAGGTCCTCCCACAGAACTGAGGCTGAATCTTCCCCATGGCTCCTGCAACACCCAGAGCTGCACCCTTCTTGCACCCACCCCAAACACCACGGGAACCCAGCACACAACTGGAGGAACATCCATGTGAATTTTGGTGTGCTTCCTGCCCCAGAGTCTCTGGGAGCACATTCACCTCACCACCCCCCAGCATGGACCAGCTCCTGCCATCCCAGTCCACAGAGTATTCTCGAACCTGGCCCCCACAAGCAGCCTTCCTGCAGGCCCTTCCCCTGCCAGGCTCCACCGTGCCCTGTGCTGCCACTGGCCTGCTCAGCCCCATGGAGACATCGGGTTTCCTTACCTTCCCCACATACAGTGGCTCCGTGCCCGTGTACTCCTCCACCACAAAGAACTGATTCCAAACCCAGCCACGCTTCACTCGCCCACCAGCCAGTAGTGCAGGGTCCGCTGGCTGCCCCAGGCCAGGGTCCTCCATGGCAGTGTGCATGGCCCAGGTCCCCAGCTCCTGGATGGCACAGAGCAGCAGCAGCATGGTCCATGAGAAGCCCTGCAGACCCTTCGCCATTGCACTCTAGGAGGCTGCATGGGCAGGAGCTTTTGGACAGGCGACTAGCATCCTTTAAGGAAGAGGAGGAGGGAAGTCCACACAAGCACCTTGGGGCTCATCGGTCCACGCAGAGCATCCCCATCCCTGCTGCATGCCGTGTTCTGCGACTGGAGCACTCCTGTCCCAGCAGGCTGGAGTCACATCTGTGACAACAGGCGTCCTGGACTGCCTGCTGCTAGCACAAGAGCAGTCAGTGCTGGTGCCTCGCAGGCTGCTCCTGGGTCTCCAGAGAAGAGTCTGGCAGCTGGCATTTGTCCCCAAGGACAGAGCTGCACGGCTCCGTGCTCGGCTGCCGGTCTCGCTGGGGAGCAGGGTCACGCACAGCCTGCTGCCCACCCCGCACAGGCAGCTCCGCAGCGGCGTGCGGGGCACGGGCGCCCGCAACTGTCATCCACGGGCAGTGAAGGGGAGGTTTCCATGTAAGGTTTCACACAGGAGTTAACAGGAGGAGCTGCTGTGGCCAACGTCTCCCTGTCCTGCGGTGGCCCTGGACTACTGAGCGAGGGGTCCAGCAGCACAGGCCCCTGTGCCGCACACGCCGTTCACAAGCCCATTTGTAACTCCCACCTTCATGGGGGTGACATCCCAGCACCCGGCGAAGGGTCCTCTGCCCAGCTGATGCCGGTCACTTCCATCCTCTGCTGGGTCACGCAGGGAGGTGCAGGGCAGCTGGCAGCATCCCCAGGAGCCTGGAAAAGGCCAAGGTGTCAGTGCTGGTGTGAGTGCAGGGCTTTGTGCCCCCCGTGCTGTCCCCACAGCCTTGGTCAGCATCTCCCACCCTGCCCCAGTTGCCACACAGCACAGCCCAGCCCCACAGACCCTGCCAGCACAGGGACCCTGGAAGAGAGGACAGGAGCTGCAGAGCTCTCATCACGATGGACATCTGTGCCAGCTGGGACCCTGAGACCGAGAAGCCCCTCTGTCGAGGGCACCTCACCACACTGCCCTGCTTGCCAAGTGGAGTGAGGTCTGTTGCTGGCAGGGGGCCATTTGCTCATGTTCTCAAGGACTCCTACATAAAGCAGAGCCCCAGGAGAGGCTGTCACCAGCTGCTGAAGCCTCCCACTCCACCTACCCTGACACCCTCTCCTTGACATCCAGGTTACTCCACGCTGGTTTATAAAGCCCTACCAGAAGCCTGGCAAGCTGGCAATGCCACTGCCAGAGAGCAGTTCTGCAGTCACTGAAGACCTCTGAACACATGGGGAGGCTGAAATAAAGCCAGCCCAGGGGTGCCGATCTGGGCACCACGAGAAGCGTCAGCACGTGAGGGCCCCATGCTAGCAAGACGCAGCACAGTGCCCAGGGCACGCAGCCGGCAGCCGCAGGGGCTCCGTCAGGGCAGCACAACCCGTCCTCATTCCCCTCGTCACACCGTTTCACACCTGAGCGGCAGCTGCAAACTGCCCATTTCCTCCATGACTCAAGCCACGCACTGGAGCCAGCCCTGCAGGCCCGTGGGGATGGCACTGCCGCAAATTCAGAAACAGGCACCGTGCCTTTTCGTTCAGCCTTTCCAGAGTTACAGTGTTTAAATGGAAGTAGCTAAATCCTAAACAGTATAAATAAACCAGTAAAAACAACCATTTAAATGCACACAGTAAAGCAAGGAAGGTAAGCTGAGGCAAGAGCGAGATGCGGCAGTGGGCGAGCAGAGCTCCAGCAGAGCTGCTCCCGGCTGCGGACATGCTGCCCACAGTTCCCAAGGCAACTTGCTCAGCCCTGTTGCATCGGAGCACTTGGCAGAGCAGCACTGCCAGGAGAGGAGACCCCGCTGAGCACGCACGGGCTGGGCTGCCGTTGCTGTGGGAACCACAACCTTGTGTTTAGCATCTCGGCCACTATGCTGCTTTTTACGTTTAACAGATTTCTCATGTTACTGCTATGCCTGAACTGATGTGGTTTGCTGGTGGCTGTCTCACGTGTCCAAAGTTTGGCTACCCTCAGCTGAGCCGTTTGCAGCGATGGAGGCAGTGCAACCTGGTTTGCCTCAATGCACGTCCAAGACACTCAGGTCCCAGACTGCAAAACCCGTCTACACATCCTACTGTGAGCTCCATCCCTTGGTATGCAGAGCCACCTGGAAATGCTGACCCAGATACACATCTGTAGCAAGGCTCATTGCCGTAAACTGGGCTCCTCTCCACCCATAAATTATCAGCCTGTTTCTCCTCTGTCACAGCTTCAGGCCATAGCTAGGGCCAGTGCCACATCTCAGTGTTCTGGATGTCACATCATAGACCTCTTCCAGGGGCAGCAGACCCAAAAGCCCCAAGTCCCGCTTGTGCCCTTGCAGCAGCAGGATCCAAAGTACGCCAGGGCTGCAAAGCACCACAGAAGGTCCCATGCACAGGAACCAAGACTAGCACATTTATTTCCTGGTGTTATTAAAGATCTTTCACCAACAGCTGGAAGCACCACTTGTCTCTGCCACACGTGAGCAGCGGAGCCATAAATAACCACCAGGAGCTGCGGCTGTTGCAGGCAGAGCCAGCCCGCAGCGCAGCATCCCGAGCAGGCGGCAGCGCGTGCTGCTGGTGCTCAGCACGCGTGTGCCTGCAGCAGCGCGCCTGGCTCTGCGGTGCCCAGCGGGGAATGCCAAACCCTCACACCGCCCCAGGCACAGGGGGATGCCCTCTCTCCTGCTCCTCTCTCTCATCCCTGATTACCAATTATCAGCACAATTCCCCCCACCCCTCCCCACAAGAGCTTGTGCAGTTTGTCGGTGTGTATTTGGCACAGCCATACTGTACATCATGTTGACAGTAGAAATTACATCCTGAGCTTATGTTTTACACTGTGCTCTGTCAGAACTCACTGCAGCCCAGTGAGCAGGACAAATTGAATAGCATCTCGTCCGTGTCAATATTTATTTCATTTTACAAATATAGGCTGACACAGGGGAAAGCAGGCAGGGTGAGCAGGAAGACACAGGCAAACAACAGCACACAAAGGTAGCACAGCCCAATACATCATAGCCCTACACCTCCAAACTGTGCCCCAGGAGCACAGGGAGGGGACACCCTAGCCAGAGGCCAGCTGAGCCCCCAGGAGCTCACGCAGCGCTCCCTCTGCCTGCAGCTCTGCGGGAGAGACTGCCACACCAGCACTGCTCCTCCAAGACAAGCCCTCAGCAGCAGAAAACGCAGAGCTGCCCATCAGCTCCAAAAGGTACAGCAGCGTGGAAGGAGAGCACTCCTCCCTCGACCCCTCACAGCCTGGATGCGCTGCCTGGGCTGCTCAGCACCGCTCAGCAGAGCTGCGGGAACCGCTGGCATGAGCACCAGGGCTGCTCCAGCTCCTTGGAAGGGCCACAATGGTGCTACGAAAGCTGCAGGGAGCAAGGCAAGAGTACAGCATTCCTTGTGCCACCCTTGGGAAGGCAGAGCCACTGAATGAATATCAAGCACAAGACAGGAGCTCCCTAAAGCCAGGGCCTTCTGCTTTTCCATGGCACACCCACACCCCAAAGGACACAAGGAAACGAGGCTGCAGCAGGAAGGTCACTGGTCAGAGACAACAGCTCAGTCTTGACCCGCATCGTCCTGGACACAGCCCTCAGGCAGCTCTGCAGGATGAAGTCAAACTGGGAGTATCGGTTACCCAGCTCCAGCCCCGTCACCCAGCGAAGACAAGGAAAGAGCAGCACAGCAGGGACAGTCTCCAGGGAGGGTCAGCAGTTTCTGCCAGCACCTGCATGCAGAAGCCCAACCTCAGAGATGAGAACCAAGCTTGTGGACTCTGGTGGTGCTGGACAGTTGGTATTCACACCGCGCTCTCCACCGGCTTCCCAAGGGCAGACCACGCAATGCCAAAGGGGGCTGTGCTGTGCCTGCATCCCAAGGTCTGCCTTGTTGTCCTGGAGCCGGTATCTCTCACCACAGTCCTGAGGAAGCCACGTTGGTCCAGCACTGCTCTGTCAGCTTTGGCACCGAGCACAGTTACTACACAGGGAGATGCAAGAGGCAGGTTGGAGGTGGATGTAGAGCACAGACACAGCCTGGTCAGCAGCTTGCAGTGCTGCTTCCAACAGGCAGGACTTCAACATCTTTGGAGACAGCCCAGGACGGGAATCAGATGGATAGAAGCTCCTGCTGGGCTCCCCAGTGAACAGCCAGACACTTCTCACTGCCGGAGCGGCAAGAAGAGCACAGCTTCACACCAGCTCCTTCCCCAAACATGCAAGTCTATTTGGAGACCCTCTCCAAATAGTGAGGCAGAACATCCAGCACCAACCAGGCCCCTCTGTCCTCTGCCCTGCACCTCCTGACCCCAAAGTGCCTTCACCCGAGAGCTCAGAAGGCAGCTCTGCCACCTCCTGCCTGCAGCAGCAACAGGAGACCAGAGGGCCCAGCACAGGGTCCAGCACCATCCACACCAGCCAGCTGTGTCAGCCCTAAGGAACAGCTGAGGCCACGAGCAAGCACAGCAGGAGACCTGGGGACACTCTACACCCATGGGGAGCCCACCCGCCTCACCCCCACACGTGGGCGGCACAGCAGCCCAGCCTCAGACAGACCCCGCTGTGAGACGGGGCAGTGGAAAGCCTGCAATTACTTCAAGAGCAATGCTTCTCTAGCACTGCCTACAGTGCAGCACGCAGTGTGTAACCACATCTCCTCCTGTTAAACAGAATTCAAATCCACTTAATGTGCCCTTTCCTGGGAAAAAGAATGTCTGGCTAGAGCACACTCCCAGTACCTGTTGTGAAGAGGCTACACCAGCATGGCAAGGCTGCTGCAAAGCTTTACGATGGTTCATAATCTCCAGACTTAGGGCTAAGACATGAACTCAGGCTCTCTGGACCTTGCTTTCTCTACTGGATATTGTAACACAAAATGAGGCAAAAGACACTTTTTTTCTTTTATGAACTTCTCAGAATCTAGAGATGAAGGAGGAGGCAACCTTGCTAGACATAAGATACTGTCAGCTCCAGACTAGGCCACATGGCAAGGAACCAACATCCCACACCTACCTCTGACAATGCACCTTCGTACCACACCAACCCTGGACCACTGCACCATGGCCAAGCACCCACCTGCATCCCCGTAACTTCTCATATCTTCGCTGGCATCCAAGAGGCATTTTACACCTACCCCTTTGGGCTGGACAACAGAACAGCCAGGGCATCCAGCCCTCAGTCTTCTGCAGATGTAAAACACTGGGGTCCAACCCCACAACCTGGCTGCTGCTCCAGCTCCCTCTGCACCACCACAGTACCCACAGCCACCATGAGCAAGTGTCTTTGGCTGGAATATATTAACATGCATTGCTAATTCTGTCAGGGACACCAGCACTGGGGAGGGCGAAGGTGTGGGACACCGAATCACATCAAGACAGTGACAATCACAGTCACTGCCCTGCAAGGTCCCATTCCACAGCAGATCCCATCAGTGATGGGGCATTTAATGCCTAGTGTTGGGATAAAACAAAGCTGGACGACATGTCAGAATACTGTGGTGCCAGAGAGCAACTGCAAGCTAGGGAGGTTTTTGCCACTGCAAGCTCTGGAACCCCCACAGCATCCTGCTCCTGAAATGCATTCTGCAGAAGCCATATTCTAGTTCTGCGTCCTTTCCAGAAACTCAACACATTTTGCCAATCGAGTGAAAGATGGCAAGAGATATTGGTCTGGATGGTACAGAGCATCACAGCCTGTAAAAGTGCTGGAGATAAGTGGCCAAGGGATTTGAAACTGTAGAGGTTTTTGAAAGAGGATATGTAGATCACTTTTATTTTTACTTATGCAGTGAAAGGCTTGTGTAACCAGTTACTGGATGAACACATCCCAAGTGCAGGTCCAGACTGTGCAAAGCACCGTTTGATAGCAATCTGCCTTTTAGTAAGTCTTCAGTCCTGATACAGAGCACAGAAGACAGGCAGATAACGATAAAATCAAGTTTTCTCACTAACATCACCCTAACCTCAGCTTTGATAACAGGGCAAAAAGCCCATTATACTTGATAAAAGTTTAGTTGTGCTTGTTCTCAAAGTAAATTTCTGGGTTTGCTCTTCCTGTTTCCTTGGAATTATGTTCCCAGCAAGGGACTTCTTCCTCTGCTTTTCTTCTCAAGTAAACTTGCACGCACTCCAGGTAAATTTGTTTTTACAGAGGAATTTCTACCTACACAATGCTCAGAACTGTATGACTAAACATCCATTTTCTCTCTTATTTTTAAGTTGCTTTAAGTTTAATTATTGGCCCCTTTGATGCTGCCTTGAAAAATTCTATTAGAAGAGTACAGCCAATGTCAGAGCAGGAGCTATTGACAACCTTTTGACTTCTCATGTTCACTCACTTTCTGCTATCAGACACACTGGGAGGAAGAGTATTTGTTAAAGCTCTCACACAAGCATTGTTTGGAAACAAGTATTTTCAAAGTCCATGAGATTTTCTTCCTCCAAATCTTCTTTGGTCCAAGTTTCAAAGAAATTTTAATTGCAAAGAAAATCTCAAAGTCTGCCTTAGGGAAGAGGGGTTTACAGCCATAACGGTCTCGCTCTGCAGCAATTCTTTTCCAAATATGGAATTTTCATGCTTTGTCTATGTGAATACAATACTTTTAATTTGCCTTTAAAACCAATCTCAGGGAGGAGGCAGAAGCAAAGGCATGTTCCTGTGGCCCTGAATACAGACACGATTCCCTCTACTCAGGCTGGAAGAAGGAGCTCGGAGCTCAGAGGAGCAGGGTGCTCAGAGCTGCTCCGTGCCCAGCACGGGCAGAGCCAGCTGTGCAGCAGGGCCAGCACATCTGCACCAGACATGAGCAGCTGGCCACAGCTCTCGGGAGGCTCCGACTAACCAGGCCGAGCAACCGGCCTCAGGGACAAACTGCTGTCCCAGCTGAGCGTGCAAAAGCTCTGCTGTGGAGTGCCAAGGACACAAGTCAGAGCGATGGGTGAAGCCCGAGGATCGCTCTCCACGTCCAGAGCCCAGGAACTGCTTGACCCCAGAGACAGCAGCCACTGCTCTGCTATGCCATTTGTGGTTTCCCCTTTCCAAAGTTCACCCTCTGAGCCCTTGAGCGCACCAGATCCCTGCCAACCGTTCAGCACAAGCATTTGCACAGCCCCTCCATTACACAGCAGCTCTGCGAGCCCCAGACCAGTCCCCCCTGCTCCCCGGACATTCCCCTTGCTCCTCCCAGGACCCTGCTAGCTGGGGTGGACAGAGCTGTGGAGGGAAAGCTCCAGGCCTCAAGAGCAGGTCTTCAATTCTAGAATCTGGATAGGCAGCCACATCTGAAAGTCAGCCCCCACAAACGCCCTGTAGAGTCAGAAGTTGCATTCCCAACATCTTTTTTGCGCTACTACCTGACGAGGAGCCAGAAATGCTCCCACACAGCAGAGAAACCACTCAAGCCGATCGCTATGGCACAGACCGGGGGTACAGACAAGCCACCATCGCCCCCTCCGTGCTCCCCAGTGCCAGTTCTTGGGGTGCTGCAGGGCAGCAGAAGTGACAAAAAAGGAAAGGCACAAGCATCAGGCTGCCCAGGACAGGGCGAGGGGAGTCGAGGCTGACAGCCCAGACAAGTGGGCATCTGCATAGGAGATAAAGGACAGATTTTAACAACTAAATAAATAAATAAATAAAGGAATTCTTACACTTTGACAAATGTGGAGAGAATTGGGTTCTTTTAAGCAAATGTTTGGCAGGTGCATGAATTATTTATCATTCAATATTGTATGATTAAATGGAAAATTTAAGATGTTCATAGCTTTCTTGTCTGCAACTTTCCACCTCTCTTGAAAGTCTCCCCAGATTCCTACAGAGAATATCAGGTGGGTATTATACTGAGCCACAAGGGTTCAAAGAAACTTCCTTCAGTTTGCTGCTCAGGGTTCAAGGTCAGGCTCAGATCCAGCCCTCTGGTTCAATAAATGCTATAGCAGGCACACCTCACTTTCAGGAAGGTCTTGCTGCTGCTCACTCTTCTTCCCTATACATTTTAATCCTCTTGGCAATTTTGTCCCTGGAAATCTCTCGGTCCTCGTGACAGGAGACATGTGACTCCTCTTTACAGAACGCATGAGACCAGCACACTCATTTTGAGACAAGACCAGAACTTTCCTCCAGTGTAACGGGACAATCAAGGTGTGCACAGCCCAGATGAGAAGCAGGCATCGACTTACTGTTGCAGGTACTTCAGGCCACAAGCAGCTTGGAGAGGCAAGTGGCTTCCTCAGCACAAGGTCTTCAGCAATAAACAACTATCAGAAAGGTGGAAGAATCAGAATAATTAATCTCTTTAATGCCAATTTCAGCCTGATCTTTCACACTTAAGAAAACTGTTACAATTATTTTCTTCTTTTCAGAGGAGCTCATTAAAAAATAATTAGAAACAAGATAGAAAAACAGATAAGAAGATTATTTCTGCAACAATATGTTGCCGAAATCCACTGCTCTGCACCTGCACTCCTCGTCCTCCCAGACCTGCCCCGGTGGCTCCCGTGCCGTAGCCAGAGCACCACGTCACTCCCAGGTGCACCCTCATCTCCATCAACCACCACCTGAGCAACGCTGTCCTGCCTAAACATGAGCTGTCTGGCTCCAGCCTCTCACCTTCCTGCTCTCCAGAAATTCCTGAGCAAATACACTGGGGAGAAAGGAAGGAACCTTGGTACCACAGAAATTCAGGAACCTAGAGCTGAAGGTTGCACAGCCTCATCCCCCTGAAAGGAAGCAAATATGCTTTGCCAAGACGCAGCATTGCTCAGAAAAATCCACCAGTTGGCAGAAATCCCTGGTAGCTAAGTCTCCTACGCAGGTAGCACATTTTGGCCAACTCTGTTTGAAAGTCTGCGTCTCCAAGAGGAGCACAGCAAGAACCGGCCATCGCACAGCCCGCAGGGCTGCCCCGGGCGACCGGAGCCCTGACAGGCCCTTCTCTGGTCCCTCAGGCTGCACTTTGAGCAGAAACAGCCCAGGAACAAGCCTGAGAAAGGGCACCCCAGCTTCACAGACCCAAAAAGGCCTCTGGATGGTCACCCAGGCAGAGACTCGTTCAAAGCAAACCCACCTCCCCTCACAAAGCACAACCAGGAGGAATGTGACCCTCTCGCTGGGCCAGGGACCCACACGCTGGAGCAGACACGCAGGGTTCTAAGCGAGCAACCCTCACAGCACACCATTCACCACCGCGCCGCAGATAAAGGCTTTCTCCAGCCTACAACAGAATAAAAGATTATGACCTCCTTGTAGGCAACTTGCAGACAACAGCGATAGGCTAAGTTTTGCATTCCATCATTGATGATAAATGCATTAGTTATTTGGAATAATTTGAACGCTTCCCCTCTGGGCACAGCTGAAGGCAGATCTGCCCCAACACCAGAGCTGTGCAGGCAGAGGACAGGAGGTGACAAACCAGGACAGGAGGTGACAAACCCGCTTCCCCAGAGGGACCAGGCCCTCAGGGATGGGAACCCCTGGGGACAAGGACGGGGATGCTGCCTCCCCCGGGGCCCGGCGTGGCACAGCAGCTACACACAGCTGCACTACAGACAAAACTTCACTTGAATGCAAAACCAGAAGCTTTTAGCATCCTGTCTGGTAGAATCAAATTTTTATACCCTTCCATGCCTGGTGAATTCTGTTCACAAAGAACAAGAAAAAAGGAAGTAAAAGCCTTAATAAATGCTGGAAGAGCAGGGAGCTCACACCAACTCCCAGCCCAGCGTAGCTCCTGGATAATCTAGGCAATAGTTTATTTTTCTCTTCAGTATCATTTTCCCAGCTTGATGTCTACTGTCGCAGTATGATGGTTTCACCCCATTAGCCTTGCTTAAAAAAGTGATCCCAGGACTGTGAGTGTTATTGCCCACATAAATCAGGAGGCTTTGAATACGGAGCACCTTTAAATAAACAGCTGATGGAAGTGAAGTTCTGGGATCATTATTAATAGCTTTTCATTTCTGTGTCCGCTGTGCTGTGACATTCTTTCCCAGCAGAAAGCCTCTGCTTCCTATCCCCAGTACATCTGATCCCCTGAGTCCTCCAGTCAGAATGAATGACTATACCTCTGTGTTAATTGCATAGCCCATTCCACAAACTGAATACTAATATTAACTAGCAAGAGGAGGAGAGTTTGCAGACCAGGAGCCCTGGTCCTCCCGCCTGCCCCCAAGGAAAGGCAGATCCCGGCTCTTCCAGATCACACCAGTAGCCGCTACAGCAGGTGAGAAGGTCCTGCTCCACTTCTGGAGCCTGCCCTGACAGACACAGGCTCTCTCCGCCCTGCAGCTCCACCACACTTCTCACGTACCCCCAGGAGAACTGTGCCCACCGCTCCACATTGTGAGCAGCTCCTGGCTGAGTCCAAAGGGACACAGGCGCAGTCCCACTGCGCAGCCCCGTCAGTACTTACAGATACTGTTCAAAGACTTTACCTGGCCAGATGCAGTTTATTTTTCACCAGCATGCCTTGTCCAGGGAGGAATCTCTCTCCTCCTCCACCGTCGGGGTCTCTCCTGAGAGCTGCAGGCAGGTACACAGCAGCCCAGAACAGACCAGAGCTCTGAATGTCATGGGCAGGTCTGAGGGCAGCAACCGCTGACACCAGAAAGGCAAAGTGCCCATTCCCCTCTCCCGGGGCGAAGAGCCCGGGATGGGACACCTGGGTTTTAACACCTCACCAAAAGGGACGTTGGCCACCGGCTCTGGTCCTTCTCTGCTGTCTGCTGCCAGCGCTGACATCCAGGCGCTCCCAGGCTGGATCTCCAGTATCTTCATCCCTAGGGCCCAAGCAGAGTTGCCAATGCTGCTGCTGTGGCAGCAAATGACAACCACCTCCAGCTCTGTGGCCCAGAAGAGTGACCAAGTTTCTCCTGGGAAAAGGCATTCAGGCTCTCTGAGCCACTTTGCCCAAAGAAAGGAGCAGATGGTCCTGCCGGCAGCCAGTCCCAATACAACTACCAGTGTAAGGGCGAGCACAAAGGCTCCGCAGTGCCCAGCAGTACCCGGCCTGGGCTTTACGGCCCCTGCTCCTTCTGCCCTTTGCTGCAGACAGACAAGAGCTGGGGGTCCTGCCGCTGCACCCCACTCTCCGTTTCATTTTACTGTTCTTGAGTAATGACACCACATAGAAGTCATGCTGCTCAAACAGAATACACAGAGTACGCAAATATGCCAAAATGCCTGTTGCTTCAGTGACCTTTGCTGTGTATAAATCAGAAGGGTTGCAGACAGCAGCAAACTCCAGAACAGGTGATGGCTTTTGGCTTCACTGCCTGCTGCTTGCTCTGTCCCAAATGCAACTCTCAGCAGGGGGATTCAGGACACAAGCACGACATAGGCTTAACAAAAGGGTCACCTATGAGGGCACCAAAGTGGAAGTAAGCATGAGAAAACTGTGGCGTGTGGCTGAACAAAGCTGAAAGAGATCACTACAGACAGGATGCACACTTCTTGGAGGACAAAAATTGAAGTGTTAAATCTGCCTCTCAATTTCAGAGTCCTTCTCTGGCTGGAGTCTGAATCCTTGATATCACGATGGACTAGCAACAGCAGAGCCATGTCCTTCTGACAAATCAACAAGAACCCCCTAGGTTTCTGGACATGATTTCTGCAAGCCAGATACAGTACTAGCCTTTCCTCTGCAAAAAACTCTGACCACTTTTGTCAGGTGAAAAAAAAATAAAATACTCCTCCTTCATCCCCTTCAGCATTGTATTTGCGGTCTGTGGGCCAGCGTCCAGCAGCCACATAGGCCCTTTAAGCAAAGGAAACGTAGCAGGCACCACATATGCAAAACAAGACAGCCTTAGCGTGTCACTAGAAACGCTGCTTTCCAGCCACCAGGCTTCAGCATCTCATTGAAGCATCAGCTCTTAGCAGAGGCCAAATGTGCAAATTGCAGTTGAAAAGGAGAATATTTCTGAAAGCTCAAAGCACATGAACACAGCAGACTAGAACGGAATCTGCAAGTAGCTTCATTTTAATGCCACTACCAAACCAACAGCCCAATGAGGAAGGGACAGACTGGGAGCTCTGGGAACAACCACTCTGCTCAGCACAAGTGAAAAAGGGAGATTAATTGGCCAATTCCTCAATCATGCATAAGGGTTCCGGGCTTTGGTGTAAAACTCCATCAAACAAGACCAGCATCTTTACTTTGGACATTCCAGCATGGACACGGGACATAGCATGGGGTTTTATACAGGTCATATTCCACCATCAAGCCCTTTGCCTCTGCCACTCCTGGCAACAGTGAGACTATGAGAATCTTCTCTCTCCAGCACGCAGGCTTTGAAGGGTCTTTCCTGATGTATCTGCACAAAGCAGGGACCTTGGGGCCTTGTATGTAGGTTTTAATGTTATTATTATCAAAAGGAATAAAGAGGGACATGGTGAAGTAAGAGGCAGCAAAGCAGCCCAGGGAACAAAGAGAGAAAGAGAGATTACAGTAGCAACAGGGAGGACAGAAAAGCAAGTGGAAAAAGTGCATGTGAAAGAATAGAGCCAAGGAGAGGGATGCATACACGTGAGCCAGTTGGACCGTGCTGGAACACGTGAGTACACGCACACAGGAGGGAGGACGGGAACCCCCACCAGCAGGTGCCATCGTCTGCGGCTCTGGGTCCTCCAGACCCGCTGCACATTTGCAGCCCTGCACCGCTTCAGCAAGGGGCCTCCCCGAGCACATGGGACCTAATCTCCCCATGCAGCTCACAGCTCAACAGCCACCGGGTACTGGTGAGAGTGAAAGACCTTCATAACCAACAAAAGTGAAAGCAGCTGGCTCTTGGCACCCTCAGCAGGAGTGCCCACCCTTCCTCAAAGCAGTTCCATGCTTGAGGGGGAGAACGGGCAGCACACACATACACAGTCCCCCCTTCCCAAATGCAAACGTGGCTTCCTTTGCCTTGGTCATGCTCACATACCTTATCTGCTCGCATCCTGCTCTCTCCATCACTGCACTGCAGACCCTTGCTGGTTTTCCCCTTAGTCCCTGGGCTATTTCACTCCCTCCTCCCTCTCCACACTCCTCCCTGGCTCATTTGATGACAATCACACTAGACTCATGCACATAGCCCCAAAGCCCCCAGTTTGTGCCTGAACAGGAACAGGTACATCCAGAGCCCAGGATACAGACACGGAAGTGCTGAAACCCTGAACTGCACACACACCCAAGCTCCAGCCACGCGGGTCTCCAGGTCCTATCGCTCCCAACACCATGGGGTGAACACTGGACTGGCTGAAGCCTACAAGGCTGAAGTCAGCAGGAGCACCACAGTGCAGGTGAGTGTGCTCCTGTGTCCCCCCCAAACAACCACCCTTCTCAGGCTGCTGGGCGGGCAGCAGCCTCGGGCCAGGTCTGGGCACCCACAGCCGAGAGTGTCCAGCCAAGAAGCCATTCTCCCCCATGCTGGACTCAGAGCTTTACACATCTCTGGCTACTCACCTCTCCCACCAGATCTCACAGTGAACTGACACCAAAACTCACACCTGAACATGGAGTCACTGTAATTCAAGAACAGGGTAACAAGACACAGCTGCCCTGAGCAGGGCTGATACCAAACTTCTGAGAGGTTCCAGACTGAGCCGGACACAAGCACCGCATCTGTGCCATCCTCAGCCCCCCCATAGTGGGGCACATCAAAAGCATTAGCTCACGAGACAGCTTTCCTCATCTTGGTGCACAGAGGCACAGATAGACTTCACACACAAAAACATATAAACATGTTACACACCAGCTAGAAAATGAGAAACAAAAACCGTCATTGTTATTACTAAATATACTTGGGAGGCACCAGATAGCACAGTGATGGACTAGATAAAGAAAAGATAGAGATGAGTCGCAGTACCAGTCTTTGATCGCTCACAAGGGAAACGCACGTGTCGCCTCATGGAAGCCAGGACCAGACATTGTGTCCTGCCTCTGCCTAAGCCCAGCTCAGCTGTGGTTTAAAGAAAAGGCCTTCCAGCCTGGTGCTTCATGGTCCCTCCCTCTCATTTCTATTTCACAGCAGCTTTTCACAACCAGGACAGTGCTTGGTACAAGCAACACAGACTCAGCTGCAGGATTTTCTGGCTCTGGGACAGCCTGAGGTTTGGAAAAGGCCTTGCTAGAAGCACCAAACCTGACTGGAGCCTGTGCCCAGGACCCGAAGGGAGATATTCAGCAGCAGCCACAGCCCCGGGGTGGTCACAGGTCAGGTCCTAACCTGCCAGCTGGGATGGACTGAAGCTAATTCACACATGGCAGCACCACTACTGGCCACGTTCACTGCCAGAGCAGAGGCGGTCAGACTGAGCCTGCTCCAAACACATTAACCAGAAAGCAGCAGTGGCACAGTGAGAAGCTGCCACTCTTTGCACAATGCTTTGAGGCTCTCGATCCTGGGATGTGAACTCACATCTCCTGTCCTGGAGCAGCCCAGCACCACCACCTCACCCAGCTGCCATGGCCTCCCAGGGAACCACTCCCCACCAATCTCTAATTCACCCGAGCACGTCAGCACTCCAGGGGCAAATCCAATTCAAGCCTCAACTGATGGTTCCAACATCCTTCCCAGACAGATGCAAGTCTCCCATTGCACAAAAATGTAAGCAGCTTTTTCAGACAAAATCCATAAACACTCACCTGTGGCTGCTGCTCCAGCTGGGGAAGGTTCAGTGCTTGCATTTCACTTCACGCCTCAATCACTTTGTGGTACCAAGGAAGGGAGCAGCATTGTCTACCAGAACAACAGCCAGTCCTCTAGGTAGGACTAACGGTGTCAGACTTCACAACCCCAGCTCACAAGCTCTTGTCTGCCTCAGCTAACCCATTGCCAAGCCCTGGGCAGGGCAAAACAAGGCCGTGTCTACATCTGCAGGGTCAGCCACAGCCCCTGCTCACCCATTGCAGAGCTGCAGCCCTGCTCTGCCCTGTGCCCACCCAACCGACCCCAGCGCTGGCACCAGCCTCTGCCATCCCTGCCATGGAGGCTGTTCATGTCTTGCACGGCCACCACAAGCTGGGCCAGACCAAACCCACCCCAGGGTTCATACAAGAGATGAACTTGGGTGGTGACACAGAGAGGAGGGATTTGGTAAAGACATGGTCACTCCTCAGCCTCGGTGAGACCAGCAGAGCCATTGCCCAGTGGAGGATCCTGGTTCTCATCTCACCTCTCACAGAACCTTTCAAATTAATTCGTTAATTGGCATGTCAGGCTGTGCATATGAAACGAGGATGCATGGCTCCCTCTGCCGGCATGCGGCCCCAGGAGGAGCCCCGCGTCCTCTCCTCACCCAAACTCGGGGAGCAGCTGGGCTCCGTGCCTTTTGCTGCAAAAAGAATCATTGGGGAACAGCCCAAGAGCACTGTAGCAAGCGGGTGCTCAGCTAACTTCTCAAAGTTTAAGCAGGGACGTAATTGTTTAAGGACTCTGCTGATGCTCAGCTATTCCTACCTGCCCGCTATCAAAAGGTTCAGCTGTATTTCGTAAGTGGGAAGGCATCCAACCTCAGAAAGCCGACCAAGTCCAGTTCCTGAAGGAACCTCTCACCTTCTAGACTCCAGCAAAAGGGAAACAATTCCCTCTCCCACACATGCACAACACCATCACCAACAGCCACATGTCTCGTCAGGGCCATAGCAGGGGGAAAAAAAACATGTTTGCACACTATTAAAAAAATGGAATAGTGAAAATCCAGAATGATCCAAGGCCAATAGTAACTCTGGAGTCTGGCAGCAGGTGGGGAGGGAGGAACAGTGTCCTGTCCCAGGGTAACAAACCCATTTGCTCACTTTTAATATGTGCCCATCTCAAACTGCTCTTCTCTACAGGGAGTGTCAGGGTGCTGGCTGTGGAAAGCGGGAGGTGCTCTGATCTTAGGAGACACTTTTAATGACAAGGATTACTGAAGAAACAGCATTTTGGGGATTTGGGATTCCGGGAAGCAGCTGCAGTAGGAGCAGAGGGAGATAATCCCAGTGCGACAGAATGAGATGCAGGGAAGCAGGACGGGGAGGGAGGCAGCGTCCCCAGGGACACGCAGCTGCGGGGAAGGGAGCAGCGGCCAGCAGGACCAGAGACACGGGTGCCACCAGCAGAGGCTGCGCTGATGTCCCCAGAGCTGCTGGGGGATAAGGCTCCCCTGGCTGCCCAACACACCTGCGGCTGCAGCACACAGGGGCTGCGTGCTGTAAGGTATTGGAGACAGCTCATCTGCAAGAACAAGGTCTCTCCTGTCTGGCCAGTATCAGAACCATATTGCATGCTCCTGATCTGACTCAGTTTTGCAATCAAAACCTCAGGGAAACACTAACTTACTAAAGTAGTGTTTAAATCCTGTGCTTGCTCCTGCAACTGCTGTTTCCAAAAGTCTCACAAGCTCACTCTGCTGTGTGTACACACCTTTCCCCATCCATGTGCCCACCACTACTGCTTGTACACACAGGCTTCTGCTAGAAGGAGTTCAAAGAGTTTGAGGCTCCATTTATTGCCCAAGATGTTTCTATGGCGACTCCCTTCACATCCCATCATTGGCTGCAGAAAGCTTCTGGCCATCAACCGCTTCAGGTGAGCTGAGGGCCTCAGGCTTCAAGTCACCTGCAGTTGTTAATGCCACCAGCTACAGTTAATTAGCAAGAGATTAACAACCCACCTGAAGTGGCAACAGTGAGTGAGGCAACGTCAGTAAGCGGAGAGGAGTTTCCTTTCCCTTTGTGTTCCAAACAACAAAGAGGGGTATGGGGTATCTCCAAAAAGGTGTCGGGCAAACAGTTCTGCTTTCGTGATTCCTGGGAAGGCCTTCTGGGTCAGCAAGGCTCACGCAGCTGCTGCAGCCCACGCACAGGACCCCCCTGCGCAGTGGCTGGCCCTGACACACGGCCTCCCAAACAAGGGCAGGAGCTCTCGGCTCTGCTTGGGGGGCAGCTGGTTAAACGATTCCACAGAGGCACCTGCGGATCCGGCATGGCCTCCAGCACACCCACAGCTTCCATCATGCGCCAGCCAGGGCCAAAGTCAGCGCAGCAACCGCAGTGACAGAGCAGGTGAGCCTGGCGAGGCCGCTCTCCCTCCGCGGAGCAGCCCCGCACACAACGGTTTGATCGCAGCGTTCACAGGCACCTTGCCCAGCGTCTCAGTCCTGCAGTGTGTGAGCGAAGATCCGAAATTAGGAAATGTAGCACCAAGTCAAAACTGAATGAGCTCTGTCGGGCTTGTTTTTCCAGGCTCATTGATGGCACTGCCAGAGCCAGGGTGAGGGGCAAGAAGCGAGTGAACGCAGAATGGGCCCAGCAGAGAGGGGGCAACTCAGATTTCCCACAGACAAGAGAAGCCAGGCGGGACTGGGAATCAAGAGAAGGGCTGCCAGTTACTGAAAAGATGTCATTGGGTTGCAATGAGTATTATAAACATCATGTATTTAGTGAGCTGTCCTGAGATGGGGCACTCAGCAGAAAGGAACCACTTTCTGAAAGCACCTTGATTTTTCCACGCTGCTTGTAGGTTTAGGAGCAGTGAATGATCCAGTCCCCACCCAGCCTGGGGCTGGGAGCCTTTCCTAAGCCTAAGGGCACAACTACCCCCACTCTCCAGGAGAATGTGGGTGCCCCAGCTTAGCACCGTCCGTCCTCCCCTTTTTTGTTCAAAGAGGCCTTGCAGAACCTCAGGGGAGGTCTGCTTTTGCTACCCAGGCATTGTTGCACTATAGAACCAGCACTAAAGTGCCATCCAACCCTTCCTCAACGGGATAGCACAGGAGGATATCTCCTCTCAGCCACAGCAGGAAAGACAATGGAAAGAAAGAAAAATGGAAACGCAGAGCCAGACTAAAGTAAAGTCTGGACTAGTCTCTGAAAACAGAGTTGTTGCAAAGGATGAGATTGAAAATTACTGTAATGTGCTGTATTCCTTTTATAGACTTTGCAAATAATAAAAAGTGATCATTAAACGAAAAAGAAATTGTGAACGAGGGGAATGGGTCTCTGCAGTGGCTCCTGGCAGGAACAGAGAGGCCCCCCCAGCTCCCTGGATGAGAAATGAACCCACAAACTGGATGCAACTGCAGACACTGATGCCCCAAGGGGCAGGTAGTGGCATCCAACCCATGCCAGGTGAACGGGTGAGTCCCAGTCCAAACCCATCACGAGTTCCCCATACACCAGGCCTGCACAGGAGCAGGGGAGGCTGATAGGCAACAATTTTCCGCCCAAACTCAGCCACAAAGACCCAGCTTTTCTGCTGGGGTGGAGCCAGGACTGTGCTGCACAAGAAACACGGCTCACAGGGAGATGCAGGCGCGAGCCCTGCCAGTGCCAGAGCAGCCCAATCCAAGGGGCAGAGCTCTGCACCTCCTGCAGCCTGGGGCACAGCCGCCCGCACACAGCGCCCAAGGACCGGGCGAGCGCGGGGAGCCCTGCAAGGTGGAGAGAGAACGGCTGGCAGGTGCCCAGGGCACAAGGTAGGATGGGCTCAGGGCTACAAACAGCGGAACGGCTCCAACCTCCCCATCGGCCACCCCCCCGCAACTCAATAAACTGGTAGTGGAGACAAAAGACCCAGCGAGCATCGTGTCCACCTCCCACCTCAGGCAAGGAATCTTGTTGGGACTCACACCCACCTAATCTTTACATGTAATTTTTCAGGAAAGCTGATCACTCAGAATGGCCTGTGCCTCAGGATACGTGTGGACTTATCTGCAGAGAAGTGTCATTGCTTGTAAACCCAAACACAGTTGCATAACCATATGGTTAAAAGATAACGACACAAATCCATACATCATTGTATTCTTACATACAAATATTGTTTAGCGACCTGATGTCGACAGAACACAAGTATCATCACGCTATTTCTTCTTCAATCTGTTTTTCTTTACATTTCAAGTAAAGGCTTTCAGAATATAAAAATAATTATTTGAAAAATAGGTAATAATACTTTAAAAGAACAACATCATATCAAATCCTACCTAAAGTCCAGTTTTGTTTCAAAGCATCCTTGAACAATCTAATCCTTGTAACGAAATAAAGTCCATGGGTAGCAAAAGGGGTTTCAAGCATTCCCCCACAATATTTGCAAACAAATTTTCTACTATGGACTAGTGATTAGGAGAAGGAAAGTAAAATTTTCTAGGAAAGAAAGCCTGCTAGCTCAATATAATTTTCAAAGTGCAAAATCCAAAAAGCTGATCAGACAATATACACAACAAACAGTAAATTATGACCCTATTCTGAGAATTCGTACACACAAGCAAAGAACTATGTCTTTTTTTCAAGTATGTTATTGCATTTTAAATCATGAAAATATCATTTTGAGCTAGGAAAAATACGACTTTAACCATTATTTTTAACCCACTGGCAGTGTTTTTATTTTTTTCTGGAAACCTGCTAGCTTCTTTTGAAAAAGAGTTTTAAAATCGACCTTGTTTCAGTAGCCACTTCTCTGTCCTAGGTATAAAATCACCATATCATATTATAAAGTGTCAATGCACCAAAAAGCGAAGGCCATTTTTTATTCCTCTTTTAGGCAGGAACAAAGCTGGCTCTTTTAACCTATGAAACAGCACATACTTTTTCTTTCACAAGCCCACCAATTTCAACACTTATTTCATACAGAGACCAAGCCTCACTTGCTCTGACCCCACCTCGCTGGAGCGGGGAGGTGCGTGCGGCACAGAAATCAGTACAGAATCTGGGCCAGCTGATTCAGATTTTGGTGGGCTCTACCCTGTGCTGCACTCAGGGCACTGTCAACATTTTGGGGGATTTCATCAATGGGCAGCAGAACTACCTTTTGGCTTTGAACACAGAGTATCAGTACAGGAAAACCATTTCAGACTTGTTTCCATCTCCCCCTGCTATGTGATAACCAAAGCCAGAGAAGCAATTTATTTTTCAGCATTTGAAAACTGATGTACCGGGATCATGATCTCCAATGCTGGTAATTGTTTGCTGCAAATACTCCTTACCCAGCACTCATGAACGAGGTGGAGAGCATCCACCAGTCTCCCACGGAAAAACCTGGCAAAGCCCAGGCTCTGTCTGAGCCGGGCACAAGATCTACAAGTACAGACACTGCAGGTTCCAGCCATTCTCTGAATATGGGGTACTCTGAAGAGACAGAAACAGCTCCCAAAGAAACAGTCACCATCTGAGATTTCCTTGGTGGCATGCAAGACTGTGGTATTGGCTGTTGTTGCAACACATGGTATTTTAGCAGCATAGTACCAGCCTAGTAGCAGGGACACAGAGCAGCACATCTCCCGTTTATTTCCTCAGGCCATACAAGCAAGCTCTGGAGCACCAGGGCTCTGCTGGAAACATTCTTCTCAGCTCTCTCAGGTCCAAAGGCTTCCCGGAGATGCACTGCACTGTCTTATGAACTTACGGCTGAACTCTCAGCCTGCCTCTCCTTGCTGCTATCTACACCATCAGCCCTGCAACTAGTCTTGTTCGTGCATAAAATGAGGTTAAAAGACAAGACAACACAGATCTCCCCAGATTGCAAGGGAAGTTTTAGCTGTCAGAAATCAAACAAGAAAGAGAACAGAGGCATCTACTGCATCATCCCTCCTTCCCTGCCGGCACCGTGAGCGACCGCAGGAGCTCAGCCACAGGACGCTCAGCAGGACGCACCTGGCGTGGCCGCGCTGGGCCTGGGAGCTGCTGTGGCCGGGCATGCGGAGCAGCCGCCGTGGCTGCAGCCCTCGCTCCCGGAGGCCTGTGCACAGCCATTTGGGAACCACATTTTAAATGAGGAAAGTGCTAGTTTTAGCACAGTTATTTTTAGTTTGTTGTTAGAAAAATGTGGCTCCGTAAAGAGAGATGTTACCCTGCCTGCTGAAAGGACTCGGGCAGGACTCCTCGGGCATCTCAGGTGCATGTTCACACACCTCCCCGAGCACAGCCCCTGTGGTAACTAGCACGAAGGGCTCTGGTCTCAGTACGAAAAATGCGGAGATAGCTCTTGGGTAGGAAGAAGCCCAAACAGGATGCTTTCAGATACCACCGGTTCAAAAAAGAGCTGCAGCTCTTTAGGCACCCGAGCACTTTAACGGAAGGGTATGCTGAAACCCTGCTGCTGGCAGAGCCGGTGCTGGAGCCCCGGGCACCAGACGCTAAGCACCCTGGCAGCGATGCCCAAAAGGGCGTAAAATCTCCGGCTTCACCCGCCCTCGCACACCGAAGCGATCCAGCGCTCCCGCCCCGGCGCCGGTTCCGGGCACCCCGGCGCGGCGGGGCTGCTCGAGCCGCTGCCGGCGCCGCGGTCCCGGGGCAGGGCCGAGCCGCGCTCACCTGCGGGGAGCGCCCGCCGCAGCCCCGCCGAGCGGCAGCAAAGTTTGCGCCGCGGCGAGGGAAGGAGAAGTTGGGCTCCCCCGCGGCGCCCGCCCCGCCGCGCCCGAACCCGCCGGCTCTTACCTGGGGCGGCGGCCGCGGCCCCCCCGCGCGGGGCGCTCGGCCTCCCGCGGCATCGTGCGCGGCGCCGCCGGATCGCCCCGGCGCGGAGCCCCGGCGCGGCGGGCAGCGGGGCGGCTGCTGGCACCGGCTGGCGGCACCGGCTGCTGGCACCGGCTGGCGGCACCGGGCGGGCACGGCGCGAGGCGGGGCGCGGGCGGCGGGCAGCGCGGCTGGGGATGCATGTGCGGCGAGAGCCGCCTTCCTCTCCCTCGCTGCCTTCGCTCCTTCCTTCCCTCCTTCCCCGCCAGCCCTGCCCAGCCCAGCCCAGCCTCTGCTGGAGACTCTGAGAATGCAGCGCCGGGTCCCCGCCCGGGACCGGCCCCGGGCAGCCGGCCCTGGGGGCCTCCCCTACAGACCGGCCGCGGGGCCCGGCCCTGGAGACCCCGCCGCGGGGCCTGGGCCGTGGCTGCGGGGCCCGGCCGCCCCGCCCTGGGGACAGCTGCCCCCCCGCCCTGGGGACAGCCGCCCCCCTCCCGCGCTGCCCCCGCCCCGGCGCCGCCCTCGCCTCGCCGCCCCGGGACCGCGCCTGTCCGGGGCCGCCGCGAGCGGCCGGGGCCACCCCGGGGGCCGGGGCCAGCGCCGGCCCCCCCCAGCCCGGACCCTCGCAGCCCAACGGCAGGCGCTGCCCAGGGCTGAGAACGCACGAACACTGTGCATGGGCGCGCAGCCCTGGGCAGGGTGCTGGGGCATCCAGCAGGCCAGGGAGACCCCGGCTGCCCCTTCCCCAGCCCTTGAATGGGGCCAGATCCCCGTGGCCCACGACAGCTTGGCAGGAGCTCTGTTAGGGGCTCTGGGCAGCACTGGGGCTGGCAGACTCCTCCTGATGTGCACCTGGGTGGCCATGGCAGCTGGTATCCTCAGCGCCCTTCTCAGGTCTCAGGTGCCTCATCCAAGCCTGCCTGACCTGTGGTGGGCACCATCCAGGCTCAGCAGCGCTGGGTCGCAGGGGCAGGGATGGCTGCACAGCTTGCTGCCTGCAGCAGTCACACACCGGCAGGATCCACAGCAGAGCGCCAGGCTTACAGACCACTCGGCATGACGAGGCCAGGTGGAAGGTGGAAGCAGGGAAGAAGCTCAGTGCTGGTGAGGCTGCAGTATCGTTTTGGGACAGATAAATCTGATCACGCAAGTCAGGATTTAGCCACAACTCAGGCAAGCAGCCCCCAGTGGGACATTTTCCAGTCTCCACTGTCCACGGTCTCACGTCTTACCTGGAAAAAATGCTCTCCTGCTTCCAGAGCAATCTCTGGTATTGGGCCTTGCACTTTGTCCCTGGAAAGAACAAGACGGAACACCAGAGAAGGGAATGCCCTGTTGCAGCATCTTTCACAAGGTGAACAAATCCTCTGCTTGGAGGAAACAGTGGTAACCCAACACCATCTGATTCTGGTACTTCCTACACAGGCAGGTGGCCTGCAGGTCAAGGAGAGGCGGTTGGAAAACAAAAGAGAATGAAACTCCTGCAGCATGAAACCAGGAGGAGTAACTCCTCCTTTCCAGGACCAGGAGATGAGCAGGACACACATCCAGCAGCAGGCAGCTGGCCTCCCTACCTTTGCACTGGCTGGCACAAGGCTTCCCATCCCCATGCTACTGCATGACTCTCACCCTCAAAGGCCAATGGGGCCCTGAAGACCTGGGAAATGCTCCATACCAGCCCCTTCAGACATGGAAGCATCTAGAAATGTCCTCAGTCCCACTCTGTGAGTGAGAACCCTCCCAGCTGCGAGCACTGCTGCCCAAGTAGATCCCACTTGTGCCTGATGCTCCTGTAGGGAAGGAGCAAAGCCGGGAGCACAGCTGCTCCACCGCTAACACTGTCTGCAAACACAGACCTAGCTCAGTGCCAGTCCAGCCCTAGGACAGCTGCTGAGCATTTGCACCAGTGTTGACACAGGCGCTGGGAACACCCAGATCCTGTCCCTGGGACAGCCACGGGGTCGCCTCTCACAGCACAGCTGGAGCTGAGCCCACCTGGAAGAAAACATCCAATAAGTTGGTGCGATACTGGGTGAAGGTGGTTCCAGCACTTACCTGTAGTCCTTTGCCAAACTGTTTTTGATAAGAGCCCCTTATCCTGTAGCCAGGGAAGGTTTGTCTCTCCTGCCATCACCTCCTCCCCTGTGTCACACCTGCTCCATGCCTGATCTGGTTGAAGATGTCCCTGCTCATTGCAGACGGGTTGGCCTAGCTGACCTTCAAAGGTCCCTTCCAACCCAAACTGTTCTATGATTCCATGATTCTATGATTCGATGCCCTCATCCTGCTGCCCTGCAGGTGCTGCTAAGGCAGCCAGGCCTGCCCAGCCCAGCACCCAGCGAGCCCCACAGAGCACTGTAACGAGGCACGTTACAACGGTCCTTCCACAAGACCTGAAATCAGCAGTGCTGCAGAACATGCCAGGTCACACAGCAGCACAGGCCTGGGGCCACACCACGCACAGTGGGGCAGGGGTGACGGAGGATGCAAAGCAGCAGAACAAGGACCACCCGTGACATGAGCACTCCCTTGGTGACCGTGACTCCCCAGATGCTGAACCAGCCGCCGCAGCTCTGTCCCACAGCCTCTCTCAAAAGTCAACAAGTCACTTTCATGTCATGTCTTCTGTTCTCAGTAACAGAAGGATGGATGGGTTTATCCTTTGACTTCGCTGCCATCCCCTTTATCTCCATGGGAATTTAGTCCTCATCTGGCTTCTCCTTTCCTCTTATTCCCATCATTACTTTAGCCCAGCATTCGAATAGCTCTTTTGTATTTCCTAGCTCTCCTCTACCTGCAGCACTCTTCCCTTATTCTGATATACTCTCCCCATCTCATTGAGCTCCAGGCCCCCTTGCTTTGTTCTCCCCCTCTCTCTCCCTTTCTTTCTGCTAGTGACTTGTTCCTTTTCTTGTTGCGATTTGTCTTCTCTGCTCTGTCCCTTTCACTCATCTATTCTCCTTATCTCTTTTTGCTCCTTCCTCTTCCTTTTCCCAGTCTTTGCACTCCCCCCCTCCCCTTCCTCTGTGTGCCTTTGTAAGGAGTTGAAAGTTAAAAGCTTTTCCAACTTGATCCTGAGGAGCTTTTCCTGGTGCTTTCATCTCCACAACACATTTGTAAAACTGCTCAGACTGAAGAGCCATGACATGAACAACTAAAGAAATATCAGAAAGAAACAGGACTTCCAACATGGGATGGAAATTTGCCTTAAGAAAATCTCCCTGTTTCACTAGCACTGAGGTTCTCTCCCCACAGTTCCTGTAAACACAACATAAAAACTGCTTACCAAGATTTCCTCTTCCTGGCCTCATCCTCCTCCCTGGCAAGTTTGGTGCAGGGAGGGGCAGACATGGGGTGCCCGAGAGCTCCCCATCACCTCTTGCCAAAAAGCAGCCATGACTGACCTGCTGTCTCCCCCCTCTCGCTCGCAGCTGCCACCAGCTTTGTCACTCCTGCTGTTTCACAAACCGCTGGCCAGAGGGAAGAGCTGATCACACCAGGAAAGATGCTCTGGCTCTTGTCCAGTCCCGCTCCCTGCTCCTCCTTCGTGCAAAGATGGCCAAGACCTGGCAAACTCTCCCAGCTGATGTGTCACCAAACCCTCGCAGCTGCCAAAAGCAATTCTTTCTTACCACTTGCTCATGTGTTCTGTGCAGGGCCCAGGCACTGCTTGGGGTAGAGCAGCTGCAGACGACTTCAGGAACATTCAGGGAAGAAGTGCTTTCGAGCCACTTCTTTCTTGGTGTCTCTGTGCAGCCTGTACTTCGCAGGGTTCACGCGTGAGCATGGGAGTACGGTCAATCTTACCTGTGATCAGTGGCAGGGAATTCCAGAGTTACCAGTACAGATCCGTGCTGTGTCACATGGAGCAAGTCATCGTGCTGTCTGCTTACTTGGAAATTTGTTCCCGAGAAGCCCATGAATTCTGGCTATTCTCACAGCTCTATGAGAGATTAATCTCGCTAAATCCTCCTACTTCTTCCCTATTGGAGAAACAGATGCAGCACAGGACAAGCTCTGTGACTCACCTCTCTGTTGGCAGAGCCAGCTCCCATTAATCTAACTCCCTGTCTCATGTCCATGTTTGGCTGGCAGGCAATCCATCTCCAGTCCAGCTCCCTGTCCAGGACGCAGCTCCCCTGTCAGTCAGGGCCCAGCTAAGGCCGGGTGCCCTGCAGTTTCTCCCTGGCAGGCGGGTCAATCTGCAGCTCACTGCCCAGGGTGACAGCAGGGGACAGGGTCTGGGATGGATGGGTGCTTGCTGGCCAAAGCAATGTCTGGCTGCAGAGGCAGCTGGGCTCAGCATCTGCACAGCAGACCTGTTCTCATTGTCTGTCCTCACCCCACCTCATCTCGGCAGAGCAAACAGAGATTCACGTAGCTCAGTCCCACCAATCTCGCTCTTCATGGGGTGCCGGGTTCAGTCTGCTGCCCTTCAAGTTCACCCTGGAAGGAGCTGAATGCTGGGTGTTAGGACTGGCAGAGAGGGCTCTGCTCCCAGAGCTGCAGCTCAGGATGACATGAAGGCTGCGTGGAAGCAAATCCTGCTGCCAGACTCCCTGCAGAGGGTCCCTGGGGGCTCACATTTGCTCCTGCTGTGCTTAGCAGTCACCTCTCGCAAGCCGCATGTCCTTGCCTCGCAGTGCCTGTCTCCTGGGCGCTGCAGCGTGGGGTGCCACGTTACCTGCCCCAGTTGCCTCCTGCCTTTTCCTGGATGCTGCTCGGGGACAGGTCTGGAAGGATGGACCCCGCAGGCTGGTTGCAACACAGGACTTTCTTCAAACCCCATGGCCAAGGAGAGGCCTCTGCACCGCTGAAAAGGCCGAGTGCTGTGATTCCCGCTGGAGACAGGGGCAACAGGTGACAGCAGCAATTCTGTGCTCACCCAGGTCCTGCAGTGCTGGGGACACTCCTTAACACACCACGGATCATGCCCACATGAAGCTGGAGCTGACACAACATGGCTGGGAGGGGCACAGCCCAGGCTGCCCTAAGTCCATTGGGCACATGTGGGCCAAAAACCCCAGTCCCTTGCCCACAGCCACTTCTCACACGCCGCCCCTTACTCCCGCCAGCCCAGCGGCCCTGCCTTGCCGAGGCTCCTCGGTGCTGCCTCGAGTGTTTTCCTGGGAGCGCTCCCGCTGTCCCACACATTTCGGCACCGCCTGCCACCAGAGCCAGGCAGCTCCTCCCCATCTTTATTCTCCCCAAGCACCGTGTCATTTGCAGACTCCACAGTGTCAGCCTTGTGATTAGATTCCAATGCCTTTATGAATAATTTGTTGCGCAATTATAAAGCAAATATTTAATTGAACTTTATGTAAAATTGCTTCTGCCTCTGAGCACTGAACCACCGGTTTGGGATAGGGCACCGTGTGGCTTCACAGGAGGCCCCAGGAGCCCCGTGAAGAGGCCAGCAGCAAACTGTCAGAGCCCTTCCCAGCAGGCTGTGACCCGCATGCAGGCAGCTGTCCCCGGCCACCCCAGCCGAGCCGATGGAGGGGAGCACTGGGACGGCTCTGCCCCCCTCAGAGGCTGCTGCAGATGCACCGGCGGCAAGATGGCAGTGCAGCTCCCTTCCCCTGGGAGCGTGGCCTCGGGCATTAGCAGGAGAATGCGTCTTCCTCAGCTGAGCAGCAGCAAGAACTGGCTGGAGCATTCCCACAGTGTGACCAGTGCTACGTTGGAAGAGCCCAGCATGAATATGTCACTCTAGAAAACATCCTTGTGACGAGTTGTTGGCAGTCAGGTTTCAGCATAAAACACTGGTTTTCCTTCTTTCCAGTCCTTTTCCTTCCAGGACAAGCCTGAAGCATGCAGAGGGGACCCCTGCACTGCAGTTGACTCTCTAGGAGAGGGAATGCCTTTGCTCACTGGCCATGTCTCAGCAACACAGGGCACCAGCCTGAACTGATAACAAGAGCTTTGGCACCAGGGTGCCGATCCCAGGAGCAGCTCCTCAGCACACGCTGGGGCCAGTGGTCTGTGCAGAAACACTCCGTGGACCAAAATATCACCTGCGGACTCAGCGGGAAGAGTCTGGATGGAGGGGGTCTGGACACACCTCAGCTTGGCCACGGCATTGCCTCTGTAGGGAAAAACATCTATATCAGCAAAACCAACAGAACTGGACAAAATCCTAATTTACCATGGTCTGTAAAAGAGGCTGAAGTGCCTATTTCCAGTGAGGCGAATTTGAAATTGAAAGAGGAAAACGAGTGCATTGAAGAGATCAGAAGCTCCTTTCCAAGTGTGTATCTGGTGCAGGTAATTGCTAACTGACCTGGAGGGGCTCTTGAAATCGACCTAATGCAGCAGATTCTGCTGCTCAGCGTGACTCCGGGCTGGGGACACGCATGTGCGTGTGGCAGCCGCAGCTGAGAACCTGTGCAGCTGGGGGGCTGGCGAGGGAAAATGCAGAGCCTGAGGCCAGGGAGGTGTTGGAGAAGAAGGTAACAGTGGCCTGTGCGCTGCTCAGCCCCGCAAGTGTCCATGTACAGCTGGAAGAAAGGGACTGGTGAGCTTTTGGAAGCCGGAGCCCTGTCTGTGCACAGGGCAGGCCTGTCTGCAGCGATGGGGAAGGAGGGCTCGGAGCCAGCCTGGGCGGCTGAGTCTGCTCAGGTGAGCTCAGCCGCTCAGGTACTGGATATGGACCGTGAGGTGGGAGCTGGAGTCCCTGCTGAAGGGTGCAGAAATGCTGGTGCCTGCTGACAGGAGTATGGGCTCATGAGTTTCTCTGCACAGACCATGGTAAAGAACAGCAGTTCCCCACGGCAGCCTGGGGCTTTGCTCTTTCCAGCAGCACTTTCCTGCCTCTCAGCTCAGCTTGGGCAGCCCCGTCACTCAGCTCGTGCTTTTGTGGCTACAGATGAAGCAGCACAACTTACCCTTTGGCTCCCTGCTGCCAGCTCACCCCAGGACCAGGTCCATTAGCTGCTGCCTCTGGCAGCTCCTCTTGATTCCCAGCCCTTGTTGCTTTTCACTTACAGGTGTTAAAGGTTCCTTTCAAGACACACCTTTCTGCTTCCTCTGCAATCCAGGTATTTCTTTAATAAATAGCATTTGTACTGGCTCTGTGATGTCTATTTGGCCTTGAGCTTTCATCTCCACTGCTGGTTGTGTCCAGCATGAAATGCTGCTATTCAGCCTATAAAAATTAATGGCTGGGGCAGTTATTTGTAGCAGTCATTCAGCATTTGCCTTGCTGGTCCAGTCCCAGACTTTGTTTGGCTCTGCTGGTAGGCTGGCAGACAGGGGGACCGAGAGGGGAGGGGGGAAGGATGACGTCCTGCTGTGGGACGTGTTCGCACAACGCCCTGCCGCCGGTGGCACAGGCACTCATGCCACGTTGTCGGCTCCCAAGGCCTACAGGTAGATGCACGGCTCACCACCCAGGCATTGTGAGAGAGTGGATAACTGAAGCCAAGCCCTAGATATGCAATATAACAAACCAGAGCAAAGAAAATGGAGGAAAGGCAGAGGTTCAGGCTATGAGGTCTGCGCTACATCCAAGGGTCCCAGATAGATGGAAAGCTTAGGACAGGGCTAATTGGCAGGAGCAGCATGATACAGCCTCCTTCTGTCATTCTCTCCCTAGTAAACACACAAGCATGCACACTCACTCTCTCATACACACATAGACACACTCACACACACACTTCTGTGGCTGTGGACACACACACGCCAGCTGAGAGCAGAGAGAAACAGGGCTCAAAGCAATTACCATCTTCCCATTACAATGGCAGAAGAACTGTGGTGCAGTGAAAGCCATGATCTGGCTGCAAAAAGCTGTGGAGAGGATGTAAGCTGAAAAATAGTTTTTTATTTCTGGTACTGGCATGGTCTTTGGACTCACACTCCAGAAAGGCAGAATAATATGACCGCTTCTGGAGTACATGAGTGTTGATCCCAGGATGTGAGCTCGGTGTTGGGAAGACCACACAATGCGGTTGGGAGTGACCAGCCCAGGCCCCCTGCGCTGGAGGGACATGAACCCCCATCCAGTGCCTCTCTGTGAGGTGCAGCTGCAGCCCCAGCTCTGCTGATCTTTCATCATGCCCAGTCCCCTCTGAGTCAAATCCTGCTCAGCCACTGCCCCTATCAGACCCACTGCTTTTAACAGACAACATCTGTGCATATCCAGTCAACTCCTGGCCTCCTCCATCCCCCTGGCAGCTCCTGGTGTACTGAGTTCTTTTTAAAGGGATTGCTTCCCTCATGCCATTTATTGTTCTGCCGTTCCCAGTAGCAGGCTTCTCTGCGTATATGATAAGCTTCTCCAGCATTTCCAAAGTGCAACGGCAGGAATCTGAACCTCCCAAAAGGCATGTTGTAAGTAAATCACATTGAGCTCCTTTGCTTACTCAGTTACCATTATCCAGAGGGCAATCCTAACTTTCTAAAAATGTTAGTATTTCCAAATTGTGCAATTGTGTCTTCCCTACTACTTTCAAATGGCCCAGTGTAGGTATTTTTAGAATAGATTCAAACATAGTCCATCACACCCTTTGTGCACATAAATACTCACCTGTTTAGCTGTTGTACACCTTCCTTTCCTTTTCCCAGTGATACCGTCCTACTAACCTACCCTGAAATTGTCTTTGTCCTGAAGTTAGCTGTGGCACAGAGTCATGGAATGGCATCTCTTGACTGTTTTCACCACTTCACAGGGTAAAGTCTCTGAGTTGCTCTTACTGGCTGAAAGTCCTCCAGAGCCATGGCTGTGGCTGCAGCTTTTATGAGCACACATGCTGAATCCTGTTTTGCAGGCTTTTACAATGATACGGTTTAGGGTCACATATGTTGTAACTTGGAGTTTTCTGGGAAATACTCCCAGTTTCTGCTGGTGCTCGGTATCTGCTGCCGGTGATGGTTTCTCCTCTGCCATGGGTGGGCAGAGGAGTCCTCGTGTCCAGCAGACTTTGCTGTTGCAGTTTCTGGCTCTTGTACATGCGCTTGCCTTTCCTTTTATGCTGTATACAGAATTCTGCAGATGAGTCTGTATTCACAATTCTCACAGATCCTCAGCTCCAAGGTTTTACTGCAGGTCTTTAATTCTGTCACATATTGATCAACTGTTTCTACTTGCATGAAAAGGATTTGAAATGTTAAAATGATTCATTGTTTTGTGGGATACACAGTCACATTTTGTCATGTTTACATTTTCTCTTAAACATTCCTCTCCTCCTCCCACCGGAGGCACAGAGACTGGGGCTTTTGCGTTAGTGCTTCTTTCATCTGCACTAATTGCTGTTAAGTGGATCTCAAACTGCCTGACAGTTTCCGTTCTCTGCTGCATCCCAGCAGGGAAGGATTTAGCGCTGGACCTTGTGATATGCTTGTTAGTTCTTCCAAGAGCTCCTGGAAACCACTAAATTTTATACTCAAATTTTGTCAGAGCCACCTTGCAAGGAAAGTACACGTGTGAGGAAAAGATTGACTCCACTGGGGCTGCTGCTGAACCAGCCCTGACACCAGCGACATTATAGCTTCCTAAACTGTGAATCACAGGGGGTAAAAATAATTTCCCAGAGTGTCTTTCTGCATCCCCTGTCCTGAGAACTAGCAACACTTGATATCATGCAAGCACAGAGCCCACTGATGGCAGCGCACACTCCCGGGACACGGGAAGCCTCATCTGCTGCCGGACTCTGGGGAGTTCAATGCATCCCGGGAGAGTCGAGCGGTGGCGTGCGCTGCTCTGCACTGAGCAAAGAGGAGCATGCCAGCCGAGAGCTCTGCAGTGCCATTGCTCTCACATTGCAAGTCCCTCCTTCCTCCGCCAGTGTCTGGAGACAACCGGCTGGTGCCCCCAGAGACCCCTCCTTTGGCCCAGCAGCAGCGAGCCCCTCGGCCAGCTCTCCAGCAGGTCATGTTTGCCCAGTGCCTTCCTCACTATGCCCCAGAGCTGCCAGGACACACACACACTGGTTGGTGTTTAACCCCTCCTGGCCCTAGGCTGGCAAGCAAGGTCCCGAGTCCTTCACCCAGGCGCGGTGCTGCGGCTCAGCCCATGGCACACACGGCAGAGCAGCAGCCTGGACGGGCTGCTGGGCAAACACCAGCTCATTGCCCCACGGTGCCCCGGGAGCCCTGGTCTCCAGGATGCCAGATCTGCAAGGCCGTGCCAAAGCAGGGCCATGCAACGTTCAGAGCACGGCTCCTGGGGAACTCCTGCAATTGCCTTTGGAGAAATAGCAGCAGCCTGCGCCATGGCCCTGGGGCAGGGATGAGCAGCAAGCTGCACATGCCGCTTCCTTCTCTTAAACTTCAAACGCACCATCAGACCTAAATTATTCACTTGTAATCCCTGGAGCTGGCAGCAGCTCAGAGAGGATCCAGCTCAGGTGATAAGAAGGAAGAAAGAAAAAAAAAGAACCCATTAAATTTAAAAACCTCTGAGAGTCATAAAATGTAAAAATATATTCAGGACAGGAGCCAGGCCAGGATGGGGAGGCTGGGTGCAAGCAGGGTCTGACGCTGGAACTCTGAGAATGAGGGAGGTACCACCAAAGGTGAGGGAACCTGGGGCTGAGAAGGCTGGTGGGGCTCGGTGGTCCTGGGTGCTCCGCGCTGTTACCTCTTCCAGCTCCTCCTGGGCCTTTGTCCTGTCCCGGTGGTGCAGACGCACCAGCCTGGCTCGGAGGGGCTGGCTGGGGCTGCTCCTCTCAGGGCTCCGCAGACGGAGCAGCTGCAGCGCTCACCTCGGCTGCCGGCACCTGCGGGAGCACGGATCGCTCCTTGGAAGAGCAGCCAGATGGGAAGGTCTGCGTGAGCCTGATAACAGCTGCTGCTTGGCTGCTCTCTCTGGCACAGGGGACACATGTGCCAGTGCCTGGGGCTCCAGGGAGCAGGGGGGCATGTGCCCTGAGGCCAGGCTGGCACAGCTGGAACCTCCCTGGGGAGGGCAGGATGGATGCTCAGCCCACGCCCAGGGCAGGCAGGAAGCGGTGCCCCGGTGTGCTCAGGCTCTGCAGATGCTGAGCCGCCTCCTCGTGCTCACGGCAAGCACAGAGCCGGTGCTGTGGTGCAGTGAGAAGCTGGCACCTCTTCCCTAAGAGGGCTCAAGGGCTTTGTCCCTGCCCTGAGTCAGACTGCAGGACACGGCTGGCTCTGCACCACCCGGGGCAGGGCGGGAGCCCGAGGTCAGACACGTGCTTTGCTTGCACTGATGCCAGCAGAGCAGCTGTGGACGCGAGGGGGACAGCCAGGTGAGAGAAAGGCCTGGCTGTTAGTGCCAGGGGTGCCGAAATTCACTATTATGCTACACTCTAAACTGATTTTTAAAGTTCTCTTTCTACTGGAGGTGGTGAAAACACAGTGCCAAGTAAGCTGCCCTCACTTTTCTGCACAGCAATCAATAATCCATCACCGCATCAAACCAGATGGCAATGGGCACCTTCACCCAGCACACGCCAATTCCAGCTCACTCACTCTCCACCAAAGGCATCTCAACAAGGAAAGCAGCTCTACATTTTCTCCACATGCAGAAAGCACCAGAGCAAAGCAAGGCTGCTGAGCAGGCTGGGGCAAGTACACAAGGATGGAGGATGTTTCCTGGGTGTGGAAAGGAGAGGAAGGCCTGGGGAAGGTCTCCTGATGCCCGGGAACCATTGAAGCCACAAGCGGCAGGACAAACAGGAGGGTCACTAGTTCAGCAAAAGTTTATTCATGCTTCCAGATCAGAACTTGCTGCCTCAACACTGGCGGTCTTGGAATTTATCCTCTGCGATAGATGTGATGGCAAATACAAAACCTGGACTTTTCAACCCATTTTCACACTTAGTGCCTGTGAGATGGGCTTCGCCTGTTAGGTAGGTGAAGAGACCACAATGATTTTATTGGAAAGGGAAGTAGAAAACAAGGCGGAGAGAGTGAAGATTGTGATCAGTCACAAAACGATCAAACCAGAAACTAAAGCCCAAGGTGCAGCATTTTTTTTTCTCATGCAAACCTCTCTGCACCCTTGTGCTCAGCTCCTGCCTGCAGCACCAGGCAAGGGCAGTGGCAGCAACAATGATGCAGAGATGGCTGCAGGTGCCACTTCTGCACCGGGCAGCACAGGTTCTGCACTGCAGGCCAGTGACTGGCTTCTGCAGCAGCCCTGGGCTGACATCAGGCCCCATCAGAGCTGCAAAGAACATCCTTCCTGCTGGTGCTACACCCCAGTGACCCACCCCGTGCGCTTCCTAGTGGCCTGAGGATTCGCGGGTCTCCGCACCCATCACAGCCCAGCTGCTCGCTGTGCAGAGCGGAGCCAGCAAACAGCTCGTCAGGAACAAAGCCCATTCCCCAGCGGGCTGGGCTGCCTTGCCTGCAACTAAATATTCAGAGGAACTGTGCACCAGCCCTTTGATCAGCAATTTATCTCTCCATGCCACAAGTTTCCTGGAGCCTGGTGTTTCCGCCCCATGCTCAGCCCAGGTCCCAGGAGCCTGGGAGACAGGTGTGAGGAATTAGCTATAGGGACTAATGCTCTGACAGGAACCAGCACCGAAAGCAGGGGACAGAGTGTAATGTTTATTACATTTGAAGCAAAGCAAACATGTGGCCTACTTATGTATCTAGAGAGAATTAATTGGGGAGCTCCACAAAGCAGCAGATTATAAATTAGAATAATTTTCACTGACTTCAGCCCATTCATCTTATTTCTCAGCAGGTCTGTCAGCTCAGCCTGACATGGCCATGTGCAACCCCAGACCCACAGGCTGCTGTCACCAGCCCACCCCACGGGCACTGCATGCCTAAACCCATGGGACACGTGTGGCGTCAAGCTGAGTCACACACCTTGGAAAGAAAGCAAACCCAGAGCCTTGGGGATGCCTCCAAAGGTGCTAAGTGCCACCAGCTCTCATCTGCAGGGTATTCAGAGTGCTCTGCTCCAGGGACTGGTGCAGGATTTGTCCTGTACTCATAGATCCCTAGGGGACAGTGTGCATATTGATGCTGGGATCATTTCTCTCCACAAGGTCACCTGCTGCCTTGCTGGAAGGCATGTTACAAGAGCCAACGGAGATGTCTGGGCAACACCTGAAAAGGAGGATCTATTCCTGAAGATGCAGTTCAGGTCAGGCCACAGCCATCCTGATCTCAACTCTCCTGCTGTTCACAGTGATCAGAGGTGGGATCAGAGCCTCGCAGCACCCACCTGTCCAAATGAGAACACTCCCAGGAGGGCACCTGCAGAGCTCCAGGCACAGTCAAAAGAGTTTCCACAAGGAGGAGCAAAAGTCTGGCCCAAGAGTCCTTCTAGCCCATGTTGTATCTCCAGAGTGGCCAACAGCAACTGCCTGGAGCAGAACAGGGACAGGAAGGCAGGCGTGATGCTCTTCCTTGCACTCTCCCAGCCTCCAACAGTTTTCAGCTCAAAGAGACACACAATGATCTGTACTTGGTATTTTCCGCTAAACGATCCAGAGGCAGGATGCCCCAGGAGCTACTGTGCTGCAAGGGCTTCAGAGATGCACACAGCAGCCTTGCCTCAGCTGGCAGGGCCAGAGGAGCTCCGTCCCACGGCAGGGACTCCTGGCAGCCTGTTTTCAGCAGCTGCAGTGACCTGGGCCCGTGCAAGAGCCGCTCGGCGCCAGGCTGGCTGATAATTTGTGTCATAAAGAGAGAGTTTGTTCAAATGGTATTACTAATTAGTACAGAAATCCTATTAGCATTGTTAATGCATTCCAAACAGTTCCACATATTGGCACCATGTGAAAGCAGCAGTGGGGCAGAGACCAAGGTGGCAAAGCCAGGCCAGGCCCGGACTGAGCGCAGCTCAGTTCTGCGATGCTGAGCAGTGAAACAGCATCATCTCTGCCCCAGCACCACTCTCCCTGGTATGGCAATCAGTAAAAGGTGGACTGGGACAGATTTGTGTCTCTGATGTGTACAAGCACACACATGTGTGTGGTAGGGAACCACGGTAATGGGAACTACCCAGCAGAGGAATTTCAGAACAAGAGAGGGAAACTGGTAGAAAGGAACTGAGGAAGGGGCTTGGGAGGGGTAGCAATAAACCCAAATGTAAAGTGGATGAATTATTTAGTGCAAGAAACAATTGCGAAGTCACTTACTCTGGCTCTATGCATCCTAGAGGGTGTCTGCAGCGTTTCTCACATCTCCCTAGTGTGCTGAGTGATTTTTTTACAATTGGAGGCATGAGGCTGGGGTAATCTTATAAGAGACTCCAAAAATCAGTTTAGTATTGATCATGTGCTGAATTCAAAGGCTTTCCACTTCCATCTGCTGCTGTTACTCAGTGACAGCTCAGCTGGGACTGGGTGCTCGCTGATGCCTGTGCCCCAGAGCCACCTCGCTCATCTGCAGCCGGCGCTGGGCAATGGCAGCACACGGGGCCACGGCTGCTCCCCCCCGAGCTCTTCATGAAGCTCCCACTGGATCAGCCTGCTGGGCTTCTCTCAGCACCAGGGCCAGCTGGCTGCGGATCGTACCGGATCATACGCTCATCTAACAGGCGCAGCAACTGCCAGAGACCAATAGAAGAAGGGGGACAGAGGGTAGAGAGAGCAGTTTGCACAGACCATCACCTAATGCCAACACCCTGCACCGAGTGACAGCACTTGGCACTGTCCCTGAGCAGGTGGCAGCTGCCGCGGCAAGGCAGCCACAGCACCTAGACCTGCCCCTGCAGCACAGCCTCTCGCCAGCGCTCACACCGGTGCTGCCAGGAACCATCGCACCTCATGGAGCAAAGCGTTGGCTCCGAGCACCTAGTACTTCTCTGGATGCTGCAGGCAGGTCTATGAACTGAACAACCCCTCCGGAGCAGGCAAAGGCCCTGCAGCCCCTCACCTGGCTCCAACCTGGGGAGACAGGCGATGGGAAAAGGCACACAGAAAGACAGAGCGCAGGGAGGAACCTGTGTGGAGGGAATTCGGGTGTTATGGGACTGTTAAAGATATTGCATCATGATGAGGTTTTGTTTTTTTCTAATATGCATTCTGCAACTTGTTACGAAGTCATGAAAGCTGTGAGCCATGCTGTCCAAAAGACAAACTGCTTTACGATGCGAAAATACAAAGTGTTTTTTTCAGAACAATACAAATTAAATGTACGAGAAATCTACTGATTTACTGAAACAGGAGATGTGCAGGGTAGAAAAATACGACTCTTCCAGGTCTGCATTTACTCAACAAAAGACCTATATTCAGACAACTCTTAGAGTAGGTCACTGGCATTCTCACAGAGGTTGAGTGGCTGAAAGTAAGGCTACAACATAAAGAGGCTCTCTTAATCAGCAGGGAGAGCAGAAATTGTACGGACATGCTTTAAAACATCAGGCGCTTATTCAAAATCGCTAGGCAAAAATTGGTGTCCACAAATCCATTTTGCACAGCTGTCAACTGGGGTGAAGTGGGGCTGAGCTGCTGCACATCTGCCCACAGGTGAAATGCACTGGGCACCATCCAGTGAGGACCTCAGTGCACTGCAGCTGCTGGGTGCGTAGATGCAGATCTTAAATCCAGGCATTGATAAGGCATCCAATTCTTCTTCTGCTGCTGCTGCTGCTGTTGTTGCTGGTGCTGTTGCTTTGTTTTCAATAGCTGCAGCTAAACATTTAACCTTTACATTGATGGAATGACCCAAACATGCTCTTGTAGGCTTGTCGGCAGCAAGGCTGTCTCACAGCGAGTACAGAAATACCTTTCCTTTCAGCCTGGCAAATCAATACACTGTGTGTCTGGCAGACTTGCAGATGTCCCCTGCTCAGAACACACAGGAGGGTCTCAGAGGTGGGATACAAGCATTTCGCCAGATAGCCAGGTCTAACAGAGAGATGGGCATGAACCTCCATCTCCTTGGCAAGGAGGAGAAGAGCAGCTCACAATTTGGAAATCATGCAGTTGTTCCAGCTGGGAGGCTGGATCTGGCTATTGCTGTCCCAGGAGCTCGGCCAGCAGCTGAGGCACTTATTCAGCATCCTAGGATTTCAGATGGCACAGAAAGAGTTACAGGAAGGAGCAGCAGAGTAATCATGAGTTAATATGGTCCCATGTTTTTTATTACTCTCGGAGTATTAAATTGATAGCCTAGTACCAAAGGCCAGAAGTGTCACCTCTCAACAAGATGAAATCTATGTAGCCTGTGGACAGGGGAAAGCTGCAAGATTTATAAAGGCATCCATAAAATTAACACTCGGATGAGCATGCAGGAGAACAGAGCCCGTGAACCGCCGCAGCGTTGGCAGGTACCGGCCACCCCGCGCTCAGAGCCCCCAGACGCTGCCCACCGGGTGCTGCTCCGCAGCGACGCGGGGGCTGAGCTGCCCCCAGAGCCGCTCTGCTGCCAGGAACGGGCTGCTGGGGGCTTTTGGGAGGTGGTGGCATTTTGGTAGCGCCCTGGGGAGTAAGTGGCAAGGGCAGGAACAGGCCACATGCCAGACCTCCTCAGGGGATCACTCCCTGGCACCGGTGGTGAAAACATCTCCCCTTGGTTTGGCTTTGACTAGATGGGAAGGCTCAGACCCTCTTTCCACCCACAGCTTTCTGCACAGCTCAGTCTGTGGTGTCTGAGCAAGCACCAAATCTGGCAAGGCAACAGGACCTGGGGAACACGCTTTTCCACAGACCGCAGATCAGGGAGCCCAAGATACGCACTGTCACACCAGGAGCCATGAAACGGCGACCCCAGGCACACTCCATTGCCCCAGAGAGGCCAGGAGGCCCTGAGAAGATCTGGCCTCTCTCTCGCTGCCCCAGGACACCATCTCACCACCCTGGTACCTGAGGGCTGTCCCTCGGCCCAGCAGAGATGCTGGACACCCAGCACCATGGCAGCTCTCAGGGTGCACAGCAAGCGCGGGCACAGGGACCGCTGACACATGGGCCCGTTCCGTGTTCTGTAACCACAGCTTGTAGAGTTGGGCCTTGGCGCCCTGGGCCTCTGCCCTTCCTCGGCACAGTGAGGGCGACACTCCAGCCCTGCCACAGAACTGGGGACACCACCGGCCAGCTGGGATAGCGCTCAGGGCCACGCGCTCATCCAGGCTGGCTGATCCTGCACTGCACAGCACACATTTCTACCCGCAGACACCACGTATGTCGCAACTGTGTCCGCACTCAGCCACGTGCCACGCGCGCTGTGGGCTCACACACCTGGCAACACCCAGTGCAAACAGAGCCATTACCACTGCTGCCTGCAGCATGACTGCTTTGCAATTAAAGGAATGAAATGTTTATAGAGGAATAAATCTGTGTTAATGAGGTGAATCCTGCTCCCGCCCTGACAAGCACCAAAACAAGGCTAGGAACTGGGGAGAAGGGAGAAGGTTCAAACGTGCGCTGCTCCCAGCCAGCAGCTGCGCCTGGGACAGGAAAGGGGGCAACTCAGGAGTGGGCTGGCTGTGCACAGGAGCCACCAGTTTTCTATTTCCCTGCCTGGTTCCCCTCACATGGAGTCAGCAGGAGAGACCAGATCATTGTCAGGCTTGCTCAGGTGGTGTTTGAGCTGTTTCCTTCCCTGCACCTGGCTCAAAAATTTAGGAAAAGTACAAGTGATTCAGACAGTGATGCTGCTACAGTGCAAATACACTGCTTTGGGTCCTTCCACCTCCACAGCCTGTCCACAAAAGTCCTTTGCTGAAGCTAGCAGCAGGGTCTATGCAGGAGGAAATCCCTACACAGGTCATCCTTGCTCTCCTCTATTCCTCAGAAACTCTGCACTAATCCCTGTCACCTGCCTACATGGGAAACCACGGAGACACAGAATCCAATTAGCTTGAAATCCTGCTCTGGCTCCTGCACAGCATCTCCCTCTGATAGAGCTGTGGAGCTGCAGAGATAAATGGTGCATTAGGATTCCAGTGGGGTCTGGCAGGCAAGGATGGCTTTGGAGCTGCAGCACCGGCCCAGGGAAGGAACGAGGCGCCCGTGCGCCGCTCCCAAGCCTCTCTCCACCTCTGCCTCATACCGGCTCTTCCTCCTTGCTTGTCCTGCAGCACCACGTCCCTCAGCTGAGCCCAGCTGTGCACGGTGAAAGCTGAAGGCTGAGGCTCAAGCCACCACATCTCCAGGCTGCCTTACGTACCACAGGACCTCCACTCTGCAGCAGGAGGAAAACCTCTCAGGGGCTGAATGGCATCAAAGCCTCTTGGCTGCTGGGGGTGGCCAAGGTGGCATGAAACCCATCTCCCCACTACTACAACCACCCATGGCATCTCTGTGCCCAGCTAGAGGTCCCTTCCACACCCCCGTGGTGCAGGTCACCTCGGCTCCCTTGTCCCTCCTCCAGCAGGGACGGGCCGTGCGCAGCTGGCTCTCCGGAATGACGTGGGGGGCAGATAGGGTCCCAGCCCCAGACAGTGGAGAAAGGGACTGAAACAGGTAATCCTGCCCTGGACAAACTCAGCACAGCCTCTAGCTGCAGCAAGCAGAGCACAAGGGGTAACTTGCTGACCATGCTACACCCCAGCTGTGCTGTGGCAACAAGTCTCCTGCGCCTGATGCTGCCACAGCCGTGCCTGCTGCACTCCCGCTCTTCCTGCACACACAGTAAATTACCTGCTTTGCATTTTGCAGCAGCAACTTAACAGTATTAATTCATTGTGTTCTGTCTTTAACAAACACCATTATCATATCACCAGCCAGGATTATGCAAATCCTGCGAAAGGAATTATTGCTCTCCCCAAAGTCACCTTGATTTATCAGTTTTAGCCCAAAATGAAATAGAAGTTGCTTTGGATAAACTGTTAAACACGTGACAAACCTAGGGGGCTGTGATTGCCCCATAGGGCAAAATATGCATCCAGTCCAGGCACAGCTGTGCCCAGCTGGGTGACCCTTCCCATCCACAGGTGACACAGGGGCAGCTCTGTGTCCCAAGACCACTCCTGTGGACCTGGACACTAAGGAACTGGGCCCTGGACCAAAAGCTGGGGAAACAACCCCTTGCAAAATGTTCCTGGAATAACTCCATGGCTCCACTCCTCAGGCAAAGGGCCGGGGGTCAGGTCTGAGGCTGCGCAAAGCATGTGAGGCTGGGAACATGGAAGCTTTCCAAAATTGCGTTAACGATTGCTCTGTGGTGGCCACAGGTCTGCCCCCATCCCTGTCCCTGCTTTCCAGGCCACTGCTTCAGATTGAGCCTGCGTCACGCGTAACAAACTGGTGTGTCCTCCCATGCAAATGTGGATGCTACTAGGGATCAGTGAGCAGATCTGCATCCCACTTCAGGAATTAGCTCTTTAACAGGGTTCCCAAATAACACCATGCCTTTGTCCATCCCTTTGCTGCAGAAATAAAGGCTCCCACCTCTCTGATGCAGCTAGACCTGGCTACATTCACCCCTCAGCATGTAAGGAAGCACTTGGATGATTAAAAGTGACCTTTCTCTCATTATTTGTCAGCAATTTGAGTCAGTCCTTCAGCAGACGGCAAGAACACCCTAGTAAGAAGGGAAGACTTCTGCTCTTCCGCAGGGTAGACAGCAAGCCTCTGCAAGCTGAGCGCAGCCTGCTCTTTCAAGAGGAACCAGACCCTTGGCTAGGGCTTTGCCCTGATGGCCAGCAATTACTTTATGCTTTCCAGCTCAGTACAGAGGGACTATTTTGAAAAAGAGTTCTGCTTCAGATTCCATCAACCGTGGATGGCAGCTCTGTAAGAGCAGCAAAAAACTCCCCCATTAGATCTAAATACTTTTTATTTTAAAACTTGATGTGTTCTGGCAGATGAAGAATCAAGGGCAGCAGCCATGCATTGGAGCAGCACCATGACTGCAAGTTGGTGCATTGACAGGTGTACACTCAGCACCTCTTGTGCTTATGGCTCACACGTAATAACAGAGATGGGAAATTCCTCAGAAAAAACATACTGTGACAGAGACAGGGATGAAATCAGGCACTGGCAACCTATGGTAAAATACAGCTCAGTAAAATAGAATTATTCCCAAACCAAACACTGGAAATAAAAATCTTAAAATAAATCCCTGGCTCTTTGCTTGGACACCCACACTCTGGCCATGTTCAACCTGCGTTCAGCCTTCCTGCTCTGGGCCTGGGGAGCTGTGAACCCCCACGCTCAGCGGGGACACCTGGGCTGGTGGGTGCTTGTGCTGTGGGATGTTTCAAACCACAGAGACTGTGCAGAGGGGCTGTAAGAACCACCTTGGCCACCCCAGGACAAAGCCTAGGCGCTGACGGGAGCAAGATGCCTCCACCCAGCACAGCAACAACCCGGGGTTCAGGCTGCTCCTAGTTTTGCAGAGTCACCCTCGTTCCTGCTCTGATGTGTCCAACCTGGTCTCTCCTTGGTCTGTTCCGACTACTCTCACCTCCCCCTCTGCCCCACACCCAGCTCCTCATCACCCGCCCTCATTTCCAGTTGTGCCTGATGGCTTTGATCATCTCACACCTTCCCTCGTGCCGCCCCAAACCAGGCTCTCCCAAGCCACCACTGTCTTCACAAGGTCAGAGGGAAGCTTGGAAAGAAAGACTACATCCTCTCGGCCTAAGAATTCCAAGGATGAATCTTCCCAGATGTCACCAGTCCTGCCCACCTTCCCACTGGGACAGTCCCTCTCCACAGACGTGCCCTCTTGGAGGCAGCCCCTGCTCTGCTGACGATGGGGACGAGGGACGCCAGAGGCTGGGGAGGCAGGTGCAAAGCTTGGGCACAGGAAGGATGCAATGGCAGGGACAGAAACAGGGAAGGTAATTCAATTTTCAGAGGCTGTCCCACCAATTCAGCTCAGAGTGACGATAAGAAACCCATTTCCAGTGATAGGCACCCTAATCCTCAGCCATCCTGCATTTCCATTTCTGAGAGGCGCTATTTCCAAGAGGGAGGCATTCTCCCATCTAGGTTTGCTAGAAGGGACAGCAATGGATTAAATACCAATTTTCCCAGCACTGTTTAACTCCTTCTGCGCCTACTCCTGCTACTTATGCAAGCGCTAGAGACACAGGGCAGTGGAATGGCTGCTGTACTGTGCCTCAGAGCAGCAGAACAGAGCTGGGGGCCTCTCACAGGCCCTTCCCAGTGGTCTGCAGCCTGAAGAGACAGGGAGGAGGGGAAAAACCGAAATGCATCACTCGTGCAGGCCGGGCAGCTTAGGTCAGGAATTTATTATTGCTCAAGACAGGACTCTTGAGACTCTACTGTGGGACAAGAGTCACACAGCGAGGCTTACATCCAGTGTTAAAACCATTAGACAGGTCCAAAGTGCTGCAAGCCTGACTTAAAACTACACTTGCAAGAACACAGGCACATAGAGAAAGAAGGAAGCAAACCCTGCAGTGATAGCCATGCTCCCCACATCTCCACGGTTTAAGCACCGTGGTGCAGCCTTTGCCTCTAGGTTACTGGGCAGAAGAAAGGCAAAAACAGCACTGATGCAGCAAAGAGCGCACTGGCTGAAGAGGGACTGACTGGCACAGAAGCACACACAGATTAGCGGTAAATAACCTTTGAAGGGCCATTCCCAGCACTGGGCAACAGCCGCCATCTCGAACACGTCGTGTCTTCCCTATCGCTGGTGCTGGGGGTGCTCAGGGCCCGCCCGCCCAAGGACGGTCAGCGCCTGTTCCCAGCAGCCCTGGACCTCGCTCTGAGCAATGGCTGTCTCACAAGAGCCACCTAACTTCAGCATCAAGCTGACTTCTCCCGCCGCTGGGAAGCCACTAAGCTCCAGCATTCCTTGGATGCCAGCACAGTCCTTCCCCAGGCGCCTGCAGCCAGCCCTCTGCCTCGTTCCGCTGCCCTCGCTGCGCTGAGGATCTCCGTTCATGCCCATTCCCCGACGTTAGGGCTCCCATCCGCTGTCTGAATCAGTCCTTCAGGCAGCTGAAGGGCAGAGACTCCCAGCCCTGCTCCTGTAGCACAACCAATCGCCCTGGCATCCCACACAGCAGCTCCCTTTCCCCTCCCAGATATCAGACATCAAACTCCCCACAGCACAGAAATAAAGCACAAACATTCTGACTTAGCCCTCCAAACCCCTCCCTTGACTCCTGTTACGAACTGAACCAGAAGTGTTGTTGGAAAGGGGAGCCCCAGGCAGCTGCTGCCTCACAAACCTGTAAGGGCCCTGGTGCAAAGCTCGAGGAGCAAGAGTCCCAGCCCTCCACCTGGCTCCAGCACCAACCACAACTGTGCATTCATCATCCACTGAACAAATGGAAACTTAAGGGCTCAGGGCTCTAAAACACAGAAAACAATTCCCTGTGCATTTTAACAGTGCTGTATTTTATTGGATCAGTAATGATGAATGGCAGCAGAAGGTGAGCGCTGATGCAGTGGAAGCCAGACAGACACATACGGCTGAGGGGAGAGTCTGGGAAAGCTCCAAGGAATGTTGTTGCAGGGGGCTGGGGGAACACCACCATCGACCAAAACCAATTCCCTTCCGTACCTTGCTACCCCACTATTCAGCGTAGGATTTTTAGTAGAAGCTTCTGTAAGAAACATCCATGTGAGGAAGAACATGGAGTTGAGCACTGTGCCAGTTCTCTGTGCTCCGGAGAGGCACCCCGTTCTGCTCCCATGCAGCCCTTGCTGGTGGTTTTGCAGATTCAAGGCACAAGCAAGAAATGCAAAAATTGCTTCATCCCTGGGGGAAGAGGAGCACCTGGTGGAAAGACAAAGAGTAAACATGAGCATTACTGCTCCTCCTCCACGTCATCTCCCAGCTCTGGAGTTCGAGCTGCGTTCAGCAGTAATTGAAACCAGGCTCTTTAACACAGGTGCCAATTACTGCCTGTTAATGCAAGGAGCTGTGATAGATACAGCAATTACACAGCTCTGCGAGGCTTGAAAGCACAAGATGAGATGGCAGGGTTACTTAGGCTTGCGTGGGTCTTGCAGGACAGCTCTGGCCCAGCAAACCCTCTTGCAGCACCAGACAGGGCGAGCTCTTGCACTCCTGCCCTGTGGCTGTGTACCCCCTGCATCTTCACGTGAGCTACCGATGTGCTCTTGCCACAAAAGGGGTAATGCCACCCTGGGGCCCACCAGGTAAAGTGCTGCCAGCAGGCGGAGGAAGGTGATTGCCCTTCCTTCAGCACCGGTGAGGCCACACCTGGAGCAGTGTCCAGCGCTGGGCTCATCGGTACGAGAGACACGGAATCCTGGAGAGTCCAGCAAAGGGCCACAAAGATGATGAAGGGACTGGAGCTCCTCATACGAGGAAAGGCTGACACAGCTGGGACTGTGCAGCCTGGAGAATTTGCCAATGTACATAAACACCCGAAGGAGGGTGAAAAGAGGGCAAAGCCGGGCTCTGTTCAGTGGTGCCCAGCGACAGGACCAGAGGCAACGGGAACAACCTGAAACACGGGAGGTTCCCTCTGAGCACCTGGAAACACTTTTTCACTATGAGGGTGAGCACTGAGGCTGAGCACTGGCACAGGTTGCCCTGAGAGGCTGCGGGGCCTCTGGCCTTGGAGATCTTTAAAACAGCCCTTCACCTCCCATACACCCTCGGCAGGGGATGTGCTGGCAGCTCAGAGACGTGGATGCGAGCAGCGAGTGGGAGCAGGCTGGCAACACTCCCCTGCATGGTGCTGCGAGTCAGATATGGTCCCCACATTTCTAAAAGGATTCTGAAAAATGGAGGAGGTGCAGAATAATTACAAATGTGATTTGGAGGCTGGAGAAAACACTTGCCAAGGACAGAATTAAAGAATTCAATCTGTTATCTTGCCAAAAAGGGAGCCTGAGAGGTGATTTGATTATAAGCACTTCACAGAGAAAAAAATACTTGGTGTGAAAGAGGTCTTTAACTTTGTTAATACAGGAGGCTGGAGCTTGTAGACAAGTAAACTGTAAATAGGAAACAATGGCACTGGGCCGTGCTACCTGAGAAGTGCCATCTGCTCTGCCTCCTCACATCCTCCACCCTGTCATGGAAGATACATCAGCTGAGATGCTCTGGGTTCATTACAGACAAACCAGAACAATGGTATTTCTTACTGGGAATTACACAGGGTCCCTAAATAAATGAATGGTCACTTCAGGCCTTAAAACATCTATGAAACTGCAGGCACAAGCTACAAGTACTGTGTAAGGGGGCACCCTTGACACCTGCAAGCTTCTGTGCTTGATGTCCCCACGTGACAGGACTGCAGCAGGAACAACCCAGGGCATCCCAGGTCTACAAGCAGCCTCTGGTCGCAACTGGGGACAGACCCAGGAACATCAGTGCTTCCCAGTCTGGACCTGCCTCTGCCCAAACCCAGCAGGCAGCACTGCCACATGGGGTGGCTGCTGGGTTAGCCAGGGTCACCCCTGCCGGCAGCACCTCCCTTCCTGGGAGGCTGGTGCAAGGAGCAGTATCGAGAATACTCCTCCAAGCCCTGTCTTCACATGTGCTCTTCTCTCATTGCGTTGTCCCTACTGCCCACACCAAAGTCCATCAGACTGCCAGTGCATAACTGCACTGCTGGATGGGAGCACAACTGCAGCCTCCGACCCAAGGATGGCTGGAAAAGTGAGGCTGCTGAATGAATCCAAGAGAACAGATGTAGAGGAGTAGCAGAGCGACAAGTGGAATCCAACCCCACCCTGCACATGTGGGGTCAGATGCTGTGATCACTGAGCAAGCCACTGGCAGGTTAAGGACAAGTGCCTGGGGAGAACTTCAGCAGCATCAGAAGGAAGCCAAAGACCCACGTCCTGAGGCAGAAGACACAGAACCTCACAAGTTAGCACGACTCCAGCAAAGCAAGAGATTTCCAAGTATGGGGTGCAGACAGTTCCTTCAACTTCCTTGGAGTACAGAGACCCGGGGCTGTGAACATCAAAACCTGCATACCCCAATGATGAAAAAAGAAGAGCCTCAGTGCAGGAACAGGGCTACAGAGTTAAGGGCAATTGTTTGCCCCTGCAAAGACTGCAGAGGAACATGAGCCCTTTTCAGCCCCAGGCTGAATGGTGACCAGCCTTCCAGCCGTCTTCAACCCAGGCTCCCCTTTCCCTACCTCACTAGGCACCAAACACAAACCACGTAATAAAAACCAGAGAGATATTCAGCTGAAACCAGAAACGAAGCCCAGCTTGAGGCAGGCCTACTGCTGAGCACCAGGTGCTGTGCTTCGCTCGGCTTTGTGCTCCTGCATGTTTGGAGCCCGGCGGCTGTCCCACCATCAGCGTGTCCCTTGTTTGCTAGGCAGAGACCGGAGGAGTGCAGCAGGGTTTGCAGGGACACTTTCTCCTTGCCCTCAGGTTGTTCACTGCCTTGAAACTTCAGCAGGAAGCCAAACATCTGTTCTTCAAATAAACAGGCGTCCCAGGGGAGTGGGTAGAGGGTTGAAATCAGCACACATGTAAACACCTGGTCTTACAGGCAAGAACAGTTTGCGGAAGGAGCGCAGCACCTCTGAGATTCATTCAGCTTTCCTTCCGCTGGTTAATTTGTTCAAACGCCATCAATATTCAGCCACAGCCCTGTTTCCTGCTGCATGTCAGCGTGTGCGTTGGCAGGGGACAGCGTGCACAGTACGAACACACGTGCGTGCTCTCTCCAGCAAAGGGGCTCTCCATACAGCCAGTGCTTCCACTTAGTTTCTAAACCATTTCTTGCTGAGAGTGGGTACCAAAGCAGCCCAGAACAGCGGGCTCTGCCCTGCACCACAGGGCCCTCTCTGCTGGAAGCCCCCACCAGGTGAGCCTCAGAGCCAACGCGGTCTGGTGAAGCTCTGGAGCACAGAGACTTTCCAACGCAACAGCCGGGGAAGAAAAAGCAGAGTGGAACAAGCAGCAGGAAAGGTCAAAAAGTGATAGGAAAGCATTCATCACGGACACCCTGTCCCTAACTTGTTGCTTTTCCAAATGCAGGGAACAGAATCGTTTCTGGAAGGCTCAGAGGTGCAATGGATGGGGGAAGGGAGCTGGAAAGACAGCTCTGGCCAACAGGACGGCTGTGCCTCACTGCTTTAACGTCAACCTTTGTCGAGTTCCCCAAAGCACCAACACTGCTGCTGCATTTTGTCATCTCTGTGCTTCACCTCTGCATCTCAAATCAGAGCCTTGAAATTTGTGAGGGAGAACTGGTCTCAGGTCACTGAGTGGTGAGTTCCACTCAGCACAGATCGCAGGATTTGCCCATCCTCCATCAGGTTCTCCTGCCAGTGCTGAAGAAGTGATGCAGAGCAGACAGACATCATGGATGCGGGTGAGCAAAAGCAGAGCAAGCGGATTTTGGACCAGGAACAGCCACGGCGGCACAGGGGCTGTGGGGAGCGCGGAACATAGACACTGTGCTCACCCCTTGCAAAGTTTAGGCTCTCACCAGAAGCCGTTACAAAAACAAGACAAATCCACAAACAATAGGATCCTTTCATTTTCCTTCTACGTTTCCCAGGCAACAACAAGCACTCAACAACAGTTTAGAGTACAAAAGCCTTCTCTGTATGGTCAGTTAATGGCAGGAAGATGAAGAGACTTAAGCAGAGCTGCTCACTGCTTATTGTTTAGTAACCTCAGTCAGGCACCTGCAGCAATGACATTTATACCCAACACTACACTTTTAAATGCAAACTTCTACACTGGAGCTCTGAATCTCCAGTGAAGAAGGTGCATTTCCATTCTTAAATTACAGATCTACAGCTGCCCCTGCATACATGGCTCCAGTGCATGACCGCAATGTGAACACAGGTGCACATGGATCTCAGCAGGAATGCTCCAGGCTAGAGAAAACAATTTAGATCCAGCACTGTCACTCAGGCAAACATGCTGATGCACAGATGCTAAAAGAACCCCCAGCTGCAGCAGAGAGGCTTCAGCAGACCCTCAAAACTGGTTAAGCTGCACGGTTCCCAGTAGGACTACAAGATCCTCTCTTCAATCAAAGGGCAGGACCATGTCTTTAATGCATAGCTGGGCACATACATTTAGCATCCCTGCTAGGCATGTGGTTTTGTTAGCATTCCTGCTTGGGTCACTTGTGGAATGAGGTGCTGAAGGGTGAACATTGTCTGTTCTCACCTCCTTGTAGCATGCTGGGGCTGGCTGATGAGCCTTCACCTCACAGAGATCTGACTCAAGGCTGGTGCACAGATGGACCTCTGCACAATTCTCAATCTAGCTGTTCAAGCTGAAGCTAAAGGAACAAGAGATTCAGTGACTAAATCATAGCAAAGTGACTTGAAAACTCTTAGCACTAGAAGACTCCCAAAGCTGTCAGCGTTCAAGAAACTGCATTTTCCAGTTATGCCCACCCAGGGGCTTGTGTCTTCTCCCTCTGATGACTTATCATGCAATGAGTCTTGAAGATGCTGTGAAACAGCTGCCCCTTCCCACCTTATTCTAGGAAGCCTGACTGAATCTCGACCTTGTGATTCTAACATCATGGAGCTTTGGCCAGAAGGGAACATCCTATCCCAAATGATGTTATTAAATCAATGTGCCATTTCATCTGAATGGCAGGAGTAGTTCTAGCATAAAACAGACAAAAAAGAACTTCAAAGCAGTAGAAAAGTCAAGTACACATTAAATTTATCTCCCACAGGTATGCAGGAAAGTGTAACTTTTTCAAGTTCCTCATCAGGATATCTGTCCCTAGTTTTTTAGAGTCTAAACACCCTTTGGATATACTAAGTTCTATATCTTGGACACTTTTGCAGGAACAGCTCTTCACTGCTAGTTCCTCATGTTACCCCTTACAGCCTGAGAAGTTTATTGTGAGATGTTTGTTGCAGTCTATGATCCATCCTTTCTGCATTCTTCTTACTGAACGTCTAACAATCAACCTGGTACCCAACACCATTAATAGGCAAACATATCCTATAAAAGCTAAAATGCCCATAAATACAGAGATGTAGTTGCTATTTTTTTTCCTTAAATCATCTAGAATAGTGACATCAGATTGTCAGTATCAGAGATCCTTTGCCATTCCGATCTGGATACTAGAAGAAACTAGAACATGATTCTTTTCAGGCCAGATGAATGATGCCTGGTCAGTCTCACAAGCAAACTGGACTGTCTACCTGTACTATATGCTGTTGCAAAATCATGAAGCAGTAGATGTTTCTATATTCTTATTTCCAGGTTTCTCTTAACTTTATCTCTGAAAAGAACAAAATTTTACTGAACAAGGAAACAGACATCTACCTAGTGTCACTGGAAGCAAGCAGCAGGCACCTTTCCAGCAAAGGCTGCAGAACCGCTTGTCCCAAAAGCTGTTCTGAGCACACTTCACTGGAACGAATGACAGCATCATATATGTCACCAAAAAGTTGTGTCCAGATCAGAAATGCTAAGCTTGGACACTACGTTCTAGGGCATCTCCTTTACCTGAAAGAGGAAACGAGACTGGAAGCAACAGCCTACAGGGCTCTATAGTTCACAAGTGCTTGCATTGGCACAATTGACTTCCATCTTTGAGCACCACATGTGGTGCAAATCCCAGCTTGTGAACAAAGTTGCCTTTACCTTGGATTTACAGGGACCTGAAATCCCAGTCTGAGAGTTGCACAGCAGAAGGACGGCCGAGTTTCAGTTCTATGAGAGTGGAAAGTGAAATGCAAAGAGCAGCTGCGGCATTGCTAAACACAGATTATGTGCAGAAAGCATTGCCGCCCCATATCAAGCACAGACTATTTCATACTTTGAGCTTATGCTTATCAGTGGGGCAAACAGGGTGAATCCCGCGGAAGCATCACAAGTCCCGGCAACTGGAAAACCCAGCTAGGGACAGCCCAAGCCATCCTCAGCTCCAGGCGTCCGAGTGGATGCACAAGATCCCGTGTTGTGCCAGCCTGGCCAGGAATGCCGGTTATGTGAAGCAGTTGCACCACCTGCTGTCTGCTCTGGAGCAAGTTACCAGTGTCTATTAGAATATCATTAAACATGATTATGAACAAAAGTTTTCTTCTTCAGAATCAGTTGGAATAATCTCCCCAGGGAAGTGGTGGATTCCCCAACGTTGGACATTTTTAAAATTCAGCTGGACAGGGTGCTGGGCCAGCTTGTCTAGACTGTGCTTTTGCCAGGAAAGGTTGGACCAGATGGTCCTTGAGGTCCCTTCCAACATGGTATTCTATGATTCAGCGTTTTGCAGTATATGCTCTTGATTAAAATCATCAAGAAAGATATAATTTCTGAAAGCTATGAAGCAAGATCAACAGAGGGACAGTCTAGTCAGAATGGTTCAGGCTCTCAAATAGAACATGGTGATTTCACTTTAATACGCAGCTCCTCTCAGGAGAAAGATCACACTGTTATCCCTTTGGGAAGTGTTCTTGAGTTACTTCTACTCCAAAAACTCCAAAAGCCAGCATCAAAAACAACTTTCAAAGAGGCAAAAATTCTGCCGTGCAAAAAACCGGCCACCTGCCCAAGACCACTTGTGGCTTAGCACAAATGAAAAAGACACATCTGAAATCCTGCACCATTCCCCCTTCCCAGACAAGGCTGCAGCACTAACTGATCCATTCCAATGAGGCAAAGAGATAAGATTCCTACAAAACCTCACAATACTAAAAGCCTCCTTAGGATACAGTGTCTTGTTCATGCATGAAGGCAGATGAGTCAGTATGCTCTCGTGGCTAGCACAAAACGACAGGTTACAGGAAGGTCTCCCTGGTCCCAGAGATCAAGAATCCTGTTCCTGGGCAAGTATTTTGTCTGACAGGCCACAAAAATCATCGGGCATGCAGCAGCAAGGTCAGTGTGGGTATAAACAGAAAGGAATTCAGAAGACAAACAACCTCTGCTTGATGAAGCATAGGTGCATAATGTGCAGACAAAAGGGAATCAGAAAAACAGTTTATTAAAAAAACAAACAAACAAAACACACCAAAAAATCCCCCCACCAATACCCACATACTTTCTGATAAGCTTATTGCTCAAGCTAAATCTCCTGTGACACTGCGCTCTCTCACCTTGGCCTGTACAGCCATGAGTACTCATGCATCCCTGCTCCTCCAACCAACGTCACTTGGCTATGTTAGATTGGTCCCAAATACCAGCATTTAATTCTCTCCTTACTATGCACACAGAACATGGAGGTCATCAGGCACAAAGGCTCCTCTCACTGAGACAAGTCTACAGATTTATACATAGTCATCTGCTCCCACCAAGATGGAAGCTCCTACTTAGCAGAACCATGAAGAAAGCATGGGGAGGTATTATCCACCTTCTCTTTTGAAGCCGAAACAACACTAAAATCATCCTTTAACCACTCAGCCTACAGTCCAGACATGTCCACACGCATTCTACAGCTTATGGTCTACAGTCTCAATACACAGATTCAGGATTCCCTAATATGCTTTCTACGGCATTTCCCACTCTCACCATCCTGTTCTACTTTTACTGAACCAGGGCTTGTCTGCCAGGTTTGCTCTCTGTGAAAGGAATATTGCCTGTTTCTTGTGCAGCATCTACAGATCCACACGGTAACTGAGCAGCAGGGCTCTCTCCCCAGGCCCTGGCTCTCCTTTGGGTGGTCACAGAGTCTCTTGGACATTCTCCCAGATAGTTGTCAGGCAGGTTTGGTGAGAACAGAGCAGGGGACTTCGTGCTTGTGTTCAGTCATTGCTCTTGTGGGGTTTTGACATCCTCCTCCTCCTCACCATGCTCAGTGTGGTGCAGCAGCAGCTCCAGGTCAGGGTCAGAACTGGCCTCTTTGTGTAGCTTCTGTGCTTTTTCACCTGCATGCAGACAGCCCATTTAGTGACAAACTCGCTAGAGTACACACCAAACCTGCCGTTGGCAAGGAGCTGGAACTAAACACAGCTCCTAGTGAAGCTACGAGAATGCCTATAGAAAAACACAAAGGGACTTAAAACAGAATCACCTTTGGAATTCATGGCTTTGAGAATGACATGAAGGGAGATTCCTGACAGACAGACAGCAAAGCCCAGCCAGTTCAAGAGACTAAGGTGGTCTCCCAGCAAATGTGTGGCGAGGAATAAAATGCAGATTTCCTGTGGAAACAAAAAACATGACAAGTGGCAGGGCAGGACCTGAGGAGATACGCATGAGACGTTTTACAGCTCAAGCCTAGATCAAGAGGCCAGGCTGCTAATTTCCCTCAGCACATTGTTCCATGTGCAGAGAGTTCTAAATACAGTTTCTAGAAACAGAATGACCTGTTAAACTGCAATGTGAAGTCCTCTTGACTGCATGGCTTGGCTACATGGGAATCCTATGACTTCCAGACCAAATTTCACATGTCACCATTCAACTTTAAAGTATGAGTGCCAGATTCCTCAAAGGAGGAGAGAATGTGTCAAACCAGGTTAAAGATATAACTCAAACAGCGGTTTGTTCATATCCGGGTCTGATCCAAGAGCACGCCCTTCTCATCCCTCCTCCCTCCTGCACCATCCACTGTTCATGAGGCCCAAGTGTTTTAGTCTATCCCAGATCCCACCAAACTTTGGACCATAATGGTATTTTTCATACAACAGCCACTAGTCTCTGCCCCTTGCTGTCAGCGACCAAGGGACTTCACTGCAGAGACTACAAGGCAAAGCATTAAGCTCTGGTGCAAGTAGAACAAAAATAACAGGAGATTATTTCTAAGGATGTAAGGAAGTTCACACCACATGAGGCCCATTAGGGATGACTCGGTACTTGCCTTCTAGTATTAGCACAGGAACCATGCCTTACCTTAAAAATGCCAGCAATGGAAAGGGTGAGGCTAGACGTTCTGGAAACCAAGAGGAGCTCAGAAAAGCCTAGACCAAAGGCAAGAATTCCACCCAAGAACAGCTTCCCTACCAGAGAGAACAGCATTCCTGCTTCATGGAAACCGAAGAGCTTCTCTGATATGGACAAAGGCAGGCCTAGGAACAAGACAGTGAGTAGCAGAGTACCTTTCCCATCTCCCAGGACTCCTCACAACAAGATGGGGGTGGGCTGCTCACAGCCAAATATCAGGATGTGGAGCCAGTTCTTCGTAGCTGTCACTTTCACAAGTGCAGCAGGCTACTATTCCTATGCATTCTTTAATGTTCTGCCAGCATAAAGTATATCTGGGTCCTTGTAATTCCAGGTCTCTATCTACTTGATAAAGTTCATAGCTGTTCACTTATCTAAATGGACCATCTCAAACAACAAACTGCTAAGCAATCTCCCCAACCACTCTATGAAGCTATCCCTGCTTTCTCTAATTAACTCACGCACCCTCAAATACCGCAAAGAGTGGAAAGAGCCCCAGGAACATGAGCGGTTGCAGGTGAAACATGATATCAATGGGGTTCTGGAGCCCTGAAAGAGGAGAATCAATAACAGACCAGGTAGCAATAAGCCACAAAATAACAAAGCTCCTAGACCCTTTATTAGTACCATTCCTAGACATACACCTTATTTGTAATACCCAGGCCTGTGCTGCTGCAGAGGCCAAGCCACCTTCATTACCCATCAACAGATAACCCCTGCCCCAGGTTTCAAACACTTGTCCCTTACACAAGATGCTTTGTTTCTGCAGTAAGGGCTACCACCTCCTTATTCCCCTCCCCATTACCAGCACTGCCACCCACCTCCTGACACCCTACGTACCCAGCTCAGACTTCTGCGTAAGTATCTGTGTGAGAGTCCAGCGAATACCCCCAAGGAAAGAGGCACACAGCACCAGCACAAACCCCTGCGCGTTGAACTGTGTGGACTTGTAGGTGAACATGAAGAGCCCCCCAGCAATAAGCAGAACGACCAGCAGCAATGTCACCCTCTGGATGAGAGCAAACACAAAGTTACTACAGACTCCCAGAGCTGAACAGACACCTCTCCTCTTTCAGATTAACCCACATAATTGCATTCTTCATGTACTTAGATGTTTCTTGTACATGTACTGCCTATTTCCCTAGGCCTGACCCTCTCCCTCCCTGGAGCATTGCGCAGGACCCTTACCACTTCCTCCAGCTTGAAAAGCAGTGAAAAAAGCAGGATGAAGAGAATGGCAGAGGATTTGGTCATCGTGTAGCTGTAAGGACCAAAATACACTGTCAGTCTCCTCCAGTGTAGTCCTTCCCAGCAAAGTGCTATTAGGAACCAGAGCATGCACTTTTCTACATTGCTACCAGCAAGCTGTCACAGACCCTGCACGCCAACCCCACCAAGCCATACACTCATTCAACATATTGACCCCAAAAAAGCACTTTCTGAACCCACAGGGCTCCCAGGGAAGATGGTGTTTGTACTCACAGGGAGACAGTGACATATAGGAAGCTCCAGTTACTCAGCCCAATATCCAAGGAAGTTGACAGAGCTAAAGAATCAAAGAAAAAATCTTGAAGTTAACTGTCTTCCACTACATTAAAAAACCCAAACCAAACACTAATAACCAAACACTGCTACTTGACCACAAACACAGAGAGCAGAGCAGACCATTAAAACCCCAAACTTTTTCCTCAGGTAACTCTTCAGTACCAACATAGCTCAGATATCCTCAGCTGTTCATGTCTCTGTCTGTTCCCCGTGATTTAAGCTGGGCTCAGCACTACAATCACTGCACATACACTACACAAGCACAGAAATAACCCTTTCCCTCCTTGTGACCAAAAGCCACCACAGATTCGCACAGTCTTTTTTGAATGTATCAGAGCATGATTACTGATAAGTAAAAGGGCTACTGCAATAAGCCTGAAGAAGCAAGTCTGGCAACATCCTCAGCACATACTCTTGATCCTGGTGCAGCTCTTGTTACAGCCTATCGAACAGTTTTGCTGATCCAGTAGCATGCTCCGCTGAAAGGCAGTATTGCTACATATGTGAAGAAAGCATTTTTCAAGAAACTATGGGGCGTGTTATGTAAGGTATTGCAAATCTTGCCAGAGACCTTAAACCAGACGCTGTTCTGTGGGAGACAGTATGACAATGTCTGAACCAACATAATATACAGTCAGAGATCTGCTGAAGTAGCTGGAGTTCTGCGCTCCGTGTAGGAGCTTCACTCCTTGGTCTCAGCGACAGCAATTCTGTGTGTCATGTATGATGAACTTCTGTGGCTTAAAGACCAAGTTCCAAACAGAGAAAGCTGCTGAAATAACATAAATGCATGGACTGATACCAACGTTAGAGAATAACTCGCAGAGAAAACTTATGGAGGCACTGTACAAGATTCTCACTCGAAGTTCTCATGTGCCAGGGGTTCCTTCAGAAAAGTACGTTCAGTATGGCCTCTACACATTCTAAATAGTTTTTTACATGACCAATAGGGACACCAGCTCCAAAGCTAAAGCCTTAAGTAGCACCGACAGCTACCCTGTCCCGGTAGCGCCGGGCACCGGGAGGCGGCACAGCCTCCAGGGCTCCGGCGCTGGAGCCCCCGCGGGAGCCCGGCCCGAAAGCCGCGGTCGAACAGCCCGAGCAGCCGCCCCCGGCCCGCTGCCCTCCCCGTACCTGCGGGGGCCGCCCGGCGCAGGCAGTCGGCCCAGGAGAGCGCGGCCGGGGGCCGCCCGGAGCGGCATTGCGCCAGGGCGCGGGCGAGCGCCGAGAGGCCGAAGATGAGCAGGAGGTGCAGCAGCGAGACGAGCAGCGGGAAGGGGAAGCTCTGCGGGACCGACAGCCGCCGTCACCGCCGCCCGCCCGCCCGCCGCCGCGCCGCGCCGCCGCGCCGCCCCGCACCTTCATGAGCCACTTGTTGTAGAAGGTGATGCCGATGGAGAAGCCGTAGTAGAGCAGCACCAGCGGCGCCGCCAGCGCCGCCCGCCCCAGCGCCGCGCCGCCCGCCGCCATGTGCCCCGGCTGCCCCGCGCGGGGGGCGGGCGGGCAGGGGAACGGCAGCGGGGCCGGGCACGGGCACGGCAGCGGCAGCGGGGGGAACGGCAGCGGGGCCGGGCCGCTGCGGCCCCGGCCGGCGGGACGCACCGGTGACGCCGCGAGGGGGCAGAGGGCGGAGGGGCGGGGCCGCGGCGGAGACGAGCGGAAAGAGGCGGCGGCAGCGCAGCAACGACTGGTTATTATTGGCTGTTACAGACGCGCGCGGCCCCGCCCCGCCCCGCCGCCCCTCAGCCGTAGTGATAGACGAAGTCGTAGCTGCTCGGCTCCTTGGGGATGGGCGGCGGCGCCTCGGGGATCTGGATGTTCTCCAAGTCCAGCAGCCTCAGCTTCATTTCCATGCTCAGCAACGTGTCCAGGTCGCTTTTGGTCAGCTCACTGGACATGTCCTTCCCCAAGAGGGCATTAAGCCCATCAATCCAGATACAGTACTGTGGAGAAAAAGAGGATAATTCACAACTCCAGGTATAAATGGTAGGTTATGTTGAACCTTTCCATCCATTCAACAATTACAGATACTCCTATACAGCTCCAAAACAGGAAACATGGGAGGGGAGTTAACCTATGGGGGGGGCAGGAAAAAAAGCAGCAAACCACCCCAAAACAGTGCCCACAGATTTCCAAGGGAAGTTAGGAACCTAGAGGCCCTAGGAAAGGACCAAGAGTTTCTATTGTGGCATAACAACAGAAAAAGCAAAACTATTGTGCGCATCAGTGTTTTATAGAGTGTGCAAAAGGGAACAAGTGACTGCACAGGAGGAAAGGAAGTAGCAGCCCAGATTAAGGGAAATTAGCATAGTGTTTTTTTTTTTTTTTTCCTAAAGAGAAAGATAACTGGGGGAAAAAAAAAAAGATTCAGACTAAGCATCAGCAACATTTTCTAAGAATGAACCCGGTGGGAGAGAACCTGCTCAAGCCTTTAATGAGAAGCAACTGATCCTCCTTAATCTCTGAAGTTAATTGCTATATGTTCCACCGCTTAACCGCTATGTTTCTTACCTCATATTTATTAGGCGCAATGAAGTTCAGAGTCTCATCAGGATCATATAATATTGAGAAGGCCAGTTCTAACACTTCCTGAATGGAAAAGAATCTTTCACTCATTGACTGAACAGAACATCATAGCACCTCTGCCTGCAAATCCAACCAGAGGAGCTGGGCTGTCTTGCTGCAGCTCAGCGCCCTTTCCCGTGTCAGTACCCTGAGCAACTCTGAACAGCCTACAGCACAACCGGACTGCTCACCGCACCTGGCAATCACAAGTGAGTATTAGGAAAGGAGCAGCTATGAGATGGGTTTTGTAAACAATACACCTGCAGTGCAGGAGACCATTTGCTCCTGTTGCTTCTTTCACAGTCTTCAACTACAGCGTTAGATGTTAATTACTGGCAAAAAAGAGAGCACTTACCTTGTTCTGTTTCAGTGCACTTTTCTCCTTCATGTGTGGACAATCCTTCCCTGTGACAATGGCTTTAATGTCTGCAACTGGAACTAACAGTGAAAAAGTAAAGCTCACAAACAAGAAATCCTAATCATGAAGAGACAGAACCTTGTTTTGTCTTTGCAACTGAGCATTGTTCCTGTTCTTGTAGCTGATTACTGCAGTTTTCCAAAACACGTTACCAGTAACACATCCCTACAGTTGGCTGCTATAAGAAATACCGAACAATTCCAAGACTCAAAAGGATTTGGGCAGGGACCAAAAGTTGATCTCATCTCAGTCAGGGCTTCAGCCACAGCTCTTCTTCTGTCAGTCACTAGGATGGTACTCATAACAGCCTCCGGACAGCAGAGCACAGAACATTGCAGCATCCTCAGAGCAGTAATCGGGACTTACTTTTTTCCTGTAGAGATTCAAAGGTCACTTCCCCCTGGGCATTATCTTCCAGATCTCCATAGTGTAGCACCTTGTGATTCAGAGCCAGGCGACAATACCAAAATCGTTCTGGAACACACATTGAGTAAGCTGAGCAAGATCATCCACATAAGGTCTGAGCAACCACTAAGTTATAGTCACCCCACCCAAACCCTCCAGACCCCAATTCCTGTTCATGAGGGGATGGCTGTATTCTTAGAAACGCACATCTGTTCCGAACTACTGGTTTGTACAGACAACCCAGGTAACCAGCTTTCCTTTCTGGCAACATGTCTGCTGACAGGTTAATCAATTAGATCTTATTTGCCTACAGTTCTTCATGTGAAAAAATGCAGTAGACACTGTTCCCTTACCTTGTCTTCTGCGATTTCCAATTTTTCTAAAGCTACTTCCCTCACAAAGCCTGTTCAGGCGCTGTTGCTTTATCAGCTCCAAGATCTCAGGTTGGATTTTCTCTCTCAGCTCCCTGACAATCAAATATGGAAGATAAAGCAGAAAATGGAGATAACAGTAAGCACAGAAGGCAACTGTTTTTGTTAGGCACTTACACAATAGGCGGTGACTGGAAGTCATCCTGGCTCATTCTCTCAGACTGGCGTAGTCGCAGAATCTCAGAATAGCTCAGGCTGCGCAGTTTGCTCTTGAACTGGTCCAAGGAGTTTGGTTTAGAGGGGAGAGCCCGTGTGATCTGTTCCCTCACAACCTGCATAACCTAAAAAGGTTGGGCAGGGAGAAAAGCAAGTCACATTCTTGCTGCTTAATGGCAGCAGGGAAGCAGGGCACAGCTCAGTGGCAGCACAGAACTGACAGCATAACTGAGGCCAGGAGTGTCAACATACTAGTGACTTTAAAGAACCAGAATAACAAAGAATGAAATCAGGTCATACCAAATAAAAGTTGGACCATCCTCCCTTACAGCCCACGTCAATGCCCCGTCATACCTTCTGCACCCTACTCTTTAACTAAGTTTACAGGCCAAGTAAACACATGCTGTTCTGCAAGATTCTACAAAATACCTCTTCTCCACTCTGACCTTATTAAAATCTTCTGCTGTCGCCCTCATTTCTTTCCAGGTCTTGTTCAACAGCTGTATGCAGATGGCAAATAGCTCCTCAAATGCACGGTCATGGGTGAAAAACATGGGGTGGTAGTCGTTCCGGCCTTCATTGGCTTCAGGAAGAAACAGAAACCACAACCATGTGTGCACATTGCACAAGAGCTACTAAGCATAACTAAAATCCACTACAGTGGCAGAAACCTGATGGTGTACAATAGTACCAACTCAAAGAGATTAAGACAGTTCAGTATTTTGTCCCCCCATAGACAATCTATATGGGGAATGGCAACTAACCCCACGCATCACCGTGCAAGCCCCTGTGATGCAGGTGCCCTTTTCATATTAGTGCCCCCAAATGACTGCTTGCAGTTGCTTCTCACTCTCCTCTGGTAGAATTTCTTATAGCGGTCAATTGTGTCAGAATGCTGTTTTGAGATTGTCAGGGCTATGAAACTTTTCTCAAGTTCATGATGGTTTCTAGAGTGTCTTTTTAATACGGCACCCTGCTGAAGATTCCGGAAGTTGAAACATTCCACTTGTGTCAGTTTTCCAGGAGAACCAGAGTGCTCTCACTTCAGTTTGATACTGGTATTATCACTGCTACACTGACAGTGCAACTCCAGGCTCCTCCTGTCCTTACACAGCAGAAATGAGATCCAAGTACAAATGCTTGTGAATGTTGGTCAGCCTGTAAGCTACTTCCAGAAGCATCAGCCTAGCAACCTCGAAAGCTGTGGCAAAAAAACGGTACTTACGGAGTTCCCCAACTTGCAAGATCTCACAAAGCATCCTGGTAAGCTCAATGGCACTGCGCCCAAAGGGACACTCATGCTTATCTTCCCGACTGCTGTTCTCCAGAACAATCTACAAGAAGAGGATGCAACACACACTAGGAAGAGCTGCTGAGGTGTTGGTATTTGCAAAAACCAGCAGCATCACTTACCCTAATATAGGTGTCCTGATGAAATTTGGCCAAGTAGAGCATGTTGTCCAATGCAAGCATCCCTGGAGGAGTCTGAGTAAAATCCATGGCTGGATTGATGTGATTCTGTGAAGAGTGTGTAGAAAAAGCCAAAACAAATTAGCTCACAGAAATTGTGTAAGAAACTTTTTTGAATGAATGTTACAACCATCTGGCCACCAAGCGCTCCTCACATGTACCCAAGAGGTAACCTTGGACACCTGCTCACAATGCTATCCAAACTTTTGGGAAGAGGTCGATTCCAAGCTCTTCATAGCACAGGTGTGTACGGTGAGTAAACATCTCCAGGGAATGTGCCTAATGAGCCCTGGCATTTAACTATCAACAAGTTCATAATAATCTTCCCCGGCAGTCTGAGTGTGGCTGAATTTCTAAAACTTAGATACAGAAGTATGCTAAAGCAAACAGCTATTTCTGTTCCTTATGTCCCCACAAGTCTAACAGAGGTTGCTTAGGTTGCCTTTATGTGCTTTACAGTCAGCGCTCTCTCTAGATGCATACAGTGAATCCCAGCATCTTGTAGTCCTTGGTGTACATGGCTTTGCGTTTTTCTGTTCCGCTGCCAGGGTTGGTGTTGCTGTCAGACTCTGCATCAAATGCGATTCTTCTCAACTCAAATATGATGTCTCTCTGTGCCTGAAGGACAGAAGGCAGGGAAATGGTAACATGTGATCAATCACTAGGACAGTATTTTCACATAATGCACAGTCCCACCTCTCCAGAGCTCACACAGTGAATACAGAGAGATGCCAAAGGTCATTAACATTATGTAAGTAGAGGCAATCAATTTCAAAATGGCAAGTTTCAGCATACTGCGTAAAGCAAAATATTTGTTTGCATTTTCCTTTAACTGCTCCAAGCTTAGTTAAAGGCAATTTCTGGGCATTCAAATAATGCTAAGTCATTTCTCACTCAAGACTACAATACCTCCAAGAACTGAGTAACAGACACCTTAAAAACACTCAGCTTCCTTGTATACTGCAAGGAAATGGATAAGGGATGTGCCCTCCATGGAGGTGGAGTAATCAGTTTGACAGCTGGCATCCCACTGGTCAAGAAAGGAATATACAGCTTCCAGTGACCATTTACATTTCTAAAAGTCCCATAGCATACAGCAGGATACTCATGAGCACACCCTAATCTCAAGGACTAAAACATGAGGGGTGGCTTTGAAACTTTATGTATCATCTACTGCAAATGTTACAGAGCTAAAGAGTTCAGGAATATGCCCCCTTGTACATCCTATCAGATCTTACTCAGCTCTAATAGTGACCTGATCATTGGGATCCATCTTGGTCATCATTCTCTCTTCCAGAAGATTAAAGGTCAGGACCTGTAGCACGTACAGCTGATGCGCCATTTCTGTTTTAATTGGGCGATTTCCTCTGATCACATGCTGCAAGATAAAGGATAGGGTAGAAATGAAGACAACACAAATAAAAACTGAGCTATTAGCTGTAGGCATATGCCAGGCTATGTGTACATCTCTGCGTATGAAGATTCAGCTGTTTAACCTCCATATTGCATCAGAAGCATAATTATAATGCTCTGTAACAGCAGAAAGAAGCATCCTGATAACTGCCTTTTGAACAAGTGGCTCCAACTTCACCTTTGAAAGAGTCACTTTTCTGGAAGTGCCCTGAGGACTGCAGAATTTACACTCCGCACAAGTGAAACCTCTATTGAGAGAACATTAGGAAGCATTCCATCATTCCAAACATACTTACATTCAGTATTATAGACCTCAGGTGCTTCTGGGCAAATGCATTAGCCATTTCCTGTTGTGGAATTTAGAGATGAAATAACATGAGTGAAATATAAACAAAAAGCCCACATTGTACAGAAAGGAGAGAAAGATGGCAGCCTATGAATTGGAAGTAGCACTGGCACACAACAAAGTGCTTTTACTACAGACTGTCCGTTTAGCTTGGCATCTCACCACAGAGCAAGCATCAAGTTGAGATGCAAAGGTCATCTTTACCATGGCACAACTCACGGATGGCTCCCCTACAAAACATCATTAATGTAGAGAAAGGCACTAGGGCCGGCAAAGAACAGAAGAAAAACTAGCTTAACGTTGGACATCTAATGATTCTTCAATATCAAGAGATACGGCAGCAGAGAGCATACTGTGGGTTGCGCAGAAAAATCTGTCATCTACAAGAGGTTCCTTCGGTTAGCATTTCACAACCTTCTATACCTAGGTATACACCCAGGATAACAAGGGCTAGAGGATGTAGTTTACAGGTCTCCTCCCTCTCAGAAAATCTTCCTCTGAAATTTACACTTCCTTTGTGTCAGTTACTAAGGAGATATTTAGAAGTCAGTTTAAAGACAATTTGCAGCAGCCCTTCGGTTTATGAAAATAAAGGGTAAATAATGTTTATGCTTAAAGAAAAGCTTCCCGTTTCCCTCTTTACTGCATGGCTTCCTTTCCCAGATGAGGAGGGTTTCCCACCCACCAAGTCATGATGACAAACAGTCACAGCAGACGCAAGTATCTGCTGCAAGCCTTCAGTTCTAGGACCAATTACACGTTTACCTGCAAAAATCTAACCTGTGCATTCCTTGTAAAGTGTGAAGATGTAGTTTTTAAAGCACCAGCGATCTCATTACACCTGCCAGGACCGTGGCACAAGTGCTAATGTCAAGATGGAATATAATCAGAATTTTGCTGTTATAAGCAAAATCTTTGGGTAAGAAAAATCTGTTGGGCAATACATCATCTGGAAGATGTCCAAAAGAACTGCCAGTCTGAGATCTCTCTTCGTGCCTGTGCAGTGTAGACTGAGAGTTAAAAGCAGATGTGCAGCCTTGGACAATTGCACTCAATCAGCTGTACATTCTGAGCAATCCAAGACTGTTCCAACTGCTCATATCAACCCTGCTCCTGAGAAGCTTTATGAGGAGTCTGATAAAATGTGTATATTAGCCTCATTCCAAGTTCCTAGTATCACTTTTGCTCCAGACAGAAACCTCCTAAAACAAGAAAGTGATATGCTGGCTGATAGCCAAGCCATAATGGCTGCAAGTTCAGCAGCGTTCATGTTACAACCAAAATGCGTCAGGGCCCAAATGGAAGGTATCTAAGAAGCACCTAGATGAAATAGGAAGTGGTTTCACAGATAACACACGGCCCTCCCAGTCACTATTTTTTAGTATGATTCCTGAGATCTAGTACTGAGAATAGAACAAGGCCTGTTGCTAGGATTTGTTCAAGCATGCAACACAGAATCCTTACTCTGAAGGAATTAGTTTATACATGGGATGAAGTAACAGGTGACTGAAGCAGATAAACAGTGGGAAGGACAAAGACAATTAAACGATTCTAAATAGCATAGTAAGAAGCATGAGCACGCACACAGCCTAACCACTGCTAAAGGATCTATGTTCTGCTGAGAGTCCAATAATGCCCACTTTGCCACTTGATGGGGTCAGACCATCACAGAATCCTCTATGTTGGAAAGAGACGTCTTGAGTGAGATTTGGGGTATCCCACACTAGTGAGATTTGGGGTATAAACTCAGGCTGTAGTAAGTTTAAAGAGAGCCAGACTGCTAAAGAACTGGTTCCAGTTTTAAAACTGGTTCACCTGGTCAGCCTTGTACCATCAGTTTCCTTTTACAATCATCTTTATTGTCTTATGTGCACAATAAGTCATTCAAGATTTCTCCTGCTACTGATTCTTCTCCCTTCACAATCTGAGTGCATCCCCAGGAGTCCTCCCGCCCTTCTCCCTAGGCTCACCCACTATCTGAAGCCTGTTTGCATCGTTTCTGAGACACAAGGAGGCATAACTGGCAAAAAGCTAACATACCTACAGTTCCACATGACCAGCCCCCAGGCTTGAGTTACTTACAGTGATGGGCAGGTCTAGTGGGTTAAGCAGCTTGTCCTGCTGGCAGAAAGCAAAAAAAGGCACAAAGAGAAGCAGACAGGATTTAGCTCGGAGTCCAGAAATAAGGCACAAACAAGGCACTAGAGAAGAAAGGCTTAACACAGCAAAGCTACACAATACAGACATATGCACATCTTGCACGTAGCTGAGACCTTGAGGGTTTCCTCACAGCAGGACAGGTGTCTCATTTCTCACATTTACCAGTGGGAATATCCCCCTATGACTTCAGAAAGGTCCCTTTTTTGGGGGAGGGGGAAGTGGGGGAGTTTGTTTAGTAAGTACATACAATCCCAAGGACTCTACCCAGCCTACCTCTCCCATACGGAATTATCTTTCTTCAAAAAAAATTTCCATGCTGTATAGAGGATTACTTTCTGCCTCTCAAAGCCTTTCAGATTCCTTTCTGAGCATCTCCTAAACATAGATGCACTGCTCCAGAACACATTATTAGTAAGATGGTGGTACTTCTCCTCTGTTGCCACACTGAAACAGCTACATAAGTTCTTGGCAAGGTCTGAGGTCTGCCGTGCCCAGACAATATTTCTGACACATAAACAGCCAACCAGTAACCATTATTCAGGTTTAAAGTCAAAAAGCAAGAACAAACCTGTCTCCTGTCCTCAGGTGCCTTCAGGAAGAGGGCATTGATCAGGGCAATGGCATATGTCTGAATCTCTTGGTTTGAGCTACAGAGACAAAAATGGGAGAAGCATCAGAGAACAGACAGTATAGAATGTCACAGCTTGCTGCTTTGCCTGTACTGTAAGAACATTTACTACAGCCGTTGTGCATTCAACGGACAAGTGGGATTCAGGTAATCTGCTTCCATGCCATCCAACTTTTCATAAGGCCTGCGAAGAGCTGACAGAAATTGCTGACTGCGGGCTCCATTATTCAGAAGACAGTACAGATTGCAGCCCAGCAGAGGTCAGAGTTCAGGACCACCACAGTTTGCTTCCAATGTTGAAATTAGCTCTGTAAAGCCCAGTTATACTGCAGTCTATTATATAGAAACAGCAAGAAACTCATATGGAGCAAGTAACTATTCTCCCCCATGGCAGCAGAAGCCACCAAACACAAATGGAACCAAGGGGGAAGCGTGCCTCTCTTCACAGCATTGCCTTCCAGCCTCCGTAGTTTGCACATCTCTTTCAGACTTGTTTCCATGGACCTGTTCTTCCAAAACCTATCCCCTGTTAAAGATTGTGCCCTCCTGATAGCCTTGCCAGACAAATAACAGCAAGACCCAACTCACTCTCCAGCTTCCCTTTCTACAATATTCCTTGCATAGATACTTTCTTCAGCAACCATCAGTACAGTTGTTAAAGCAAAATATCTTTGCTCAAGACATAAACTCACATGCTTAAGCGCTTCCAGAACACAGAACATATTTTTCCAAGGTCTCACTTTAAAAAAAAATCTGTTAGAAATCCTAAAGTTCAAGTAAAATGTCATACCAGTAATACTTTAGAAATAGCATCTTCAAGTGTTTTAAACGCAAAAGGATGTATTTTCAAATTTACAGGTGTTAATAAAATTGATTTAAATCACACCACTGTTGGGTGGACACTCACACTTGCAGATGAGAAATGAGCTGCCCCACGGTGATCTCTTCTGCTATCTTCTGATACAGGGTCTGACTGTTCAGCACCATGCTTTCTAGAATGGCTAAGGATCGTTGGAGGATGGAGACATCGACCATGGGCTGACTCACATACCCTGCAATCTAAAAAAGAGATGAAGTAGCAGGTCAGCAGGTGCCCATCCAGGAAACCTCGTGCTGAGACAAGCTAAAGGAGACAGGGCTCAGAACGCTGGGTGCACTGCGCTCTGAATGAGTGCTCAGCTTCTCACAGTCATCTGGCTCATCCTGGAAGCTGCATTAAAGCACAAAAAGAAACAGCATCCATTCACCCCCTTTACCCAAACTCACCTGTTTGATAAAGGTTATTGAGACCATGTCCCACGAGACAATACCATGGTCCATGAGCTCCAAGAAGGCAGTCAAGGTGAAAGCCAACATCTCACTGTAACTGAGAAAATTAAGAATGCAGTTACAAGAGATCTGGTAGCAAGGAAAAACTCTATTCAATCTGAATAAGCTGGATAAGAGAAAAATGTCACCATCTTCTCCTAATAAAACAATTTTCTCTGCTATACCTTCTTTGGCCCTTTCCTTTTCCTAAGATAAACAGACTTTTGGCCTTCATAGCAACTCTCCTTATGATGCAGGTCAGAAAGTACTGACCACATAATATACAAGTGCCAGCAACATGCTTGCTGCTGTCCAGCATGCACATGCCACCAGTTCTACAGGAATGTTTTTGTGTGCAACTGCATATGGATTTTTCACAGGATACCTTCTCCCTTAGACCACAGATGAATAACTGCTGGAGTAGATTATGAGCGCAAGTAATAAAAGTTGTTTAAATTATCAAAGTGACCTTTCAATGCAAGTTTCATACATCATAAATGTCTCTTCTTTTGCCTCATGAGGTTTAGCAAATGAGTAGAAAGACTTTGTCTTAACAGACTGGCATTTGCTATGAGGTTAGCTGCTTAATGACACTTCAGCAAGCTAAATTAGTCCCTTATTTGAGGCCCTGTTATAGAGTCCTGGAATACAAGAAACTTACTGGGACAGAAGCTTGGTTCCGCTCTCCACAAGCCGTGTCAGCACTGTGATCCCTTCCATGTTGATGAACTCTGTGGCAAAGGTAACATCTGCTGAAAGTTTAGCCAGTTCCTTCATGGCATCCAGTCGGGCTTCCATACTGTGTGACTGGATCCTCTCCATCAGCTGGCGAGCGGCCCTGGACTGAAAGAAAGATGACGCTGGTTACAGACGAGTCACCCACAGCTGAGTCCTGCCAGCAGCAGCGTTCTGTGAGAAGCCCATGGATGGGCGGACAGCACAGCTGGGGTTGGGAGGCACCAGCAATGACAGAAGTAGCAGCGGTCAGCAAGTCTAAGATAGACTAGAAAAGGCTGCACTCAGCACCAGTTACAGCCAAGCAGGAGGCGAGTAAAATGCTATTTTACATGTTAGAGTGAATGCTTGTTTTTCATCTTGGTGAGGTGAGTGGAGATGGATATAGAAATATGGAGCAAGACCTCTGAAGAAATACAATGTTACAAGAAATCTCTCAGATTCAAAGAGAAGCACAAATTCATTTTGTGTATCCACGTGACATTCTGTAAGATTTCTCAGACACAGCAATGATATCCTCTTAACCACCTCTTGCGCAAATACCTCTTCCCGTTCTACTCACTCTCAGCTATGTGCCATGACACTTGCACAAAAAAGTTTAAGAATTTCAATAAAAAGGAAGCTGCGGCAAGTCTGCAAAAGACAACTGTTGAAGTCACAATAGCAAGAATTCACCAGGAACAACCACCCCTGCTTCAAATTTGTCTCGTTTTAATTTCTGCATTAAGTCACCAGCACCGGTGCTTTCCAGCTGACCATACTAACTGCACTCATATTGAGGATGTGTCTGTCAGGTGCCTCACAACACGCTATTCTAGAAGACGCAATAAAAATGTAGACTGTATTTGTTTACATAAAGTCCTATAAAACAGCAAAGAATCCAAAGGAAAGATACACACCACAACCAGGAAGGAAAACAAGAGTGTGCGCCTCATTATGCAGAATGGCCCACAACAAAGGTGAGCCACCTGCAGTTTGGGGAGAAGGAGAAAGAAAAGCTGAGAGGCAAGAAACAGCCTCTCATACAAGGACAGCTACTGACAAAAAGGGATCTGAGGAAAAATTTACCGGGGAGACTGCCAGCTGTAGGATAGTTCCATTCTTGATGTCACAGCGAGTCTGAAAGAAAACAAATTCACGTTGCAGAAAAGTAGGGGGAAAAGAATGCAACTGGATCTACGGTGACCATTCGTGTGCACAAGTAAAAGGGTTCCTATACCACGCAACCCTGCTGAGGGTATTGAACCGAGTCACTGGCTGCTCGCACCCATGGCATGCAAAGGGAGATGTGCACGGCTCCTCCGCTGAATGCCACCATTCCAGTCCGAGTATTTCTGACAGCAAAGATGCTGCCCCTCAAGGATCAGTGACAGTTTTGTTCCATGACACTAGTCCAAGGCATGCTGCACTCTTGGCCAGGACATCAGCAAATTGCCACCTCTCACACTGACCTGCTCTGTGATGTACAGCTGAGGACCATCAGCATACCGCAAAGTGTAGTATTCAGGGTTTGGCAATGACCACCTGGCAGAGGAAGAAGAAGGATACATAAGCTTCTTCCTCCTCTTTCTTCTGGCTCTCAGTTCAGAAAAGAAGCTTGATCCCAGAGGAGTGGAAAAGAACTTTCAAGTAAAGCTTTAGCATGGGAAATAAGGTCTCCAAAGAGGAGAGAAAACACCTTCCTCTTGAGAGGATGGTACTTCAACCTGCTCTAAGTCAAGCTCTGTGAAATGTCTGAAGAGGCCTACACCTCAGGAACAGCAAGATGGGCCAGTCCTCAGAGACGCTGATCTGAGGGGCATACATACGCACACACTCAGAATTGGCCTCTGTCTTCCAGAAGATCCTTTTCTTTCTGATTTAAACCCTGGTCCATGCCACAGCCAAAACTGGCAGCAGGCAGCATGGATCGTGCTAGCAGCACACTGACAAGCAGCAGAGACTTTCCACAGCAAGATTTGTCAGAACAGACTTCCTCCCCAAGGGTTCCCAGAGAACTACTCACCCATCACAGACCTCCTTGATGATGGATGCAAGAGGCCTTTTCTAGAACAGAAAGAAAGAATCCTTAGTAGCCATGTTCCTCTCAACCAGAAAGGAATACTGCCCATTTCTATGCTTCCCACATTCCAGTACCAAGGTTGTGGTGCACTTCCCCCCCACACCTGGTTACCAGGTCTCACCTGATCTATCTCCAGCAGCTGGGCATTGGCACCTGGCCACTCAACAGCTACTTTCACAATGTCTGAAGGTGGTGGCATTGCTCCAGACTCCTCCTGGTGCCTTTACAACAGCATACACCCCCACACCTGTTGAGAGAAAGGATAGTGAGCAACTCTAAAAAATATTTCAATTGCTACATTGCATCTAACACCAAGCTTCAAAACACTGCATAAGACCGGCCTTATCGTTTGCTGGGCCAGCTAGGGACAAAACATCCAGTGTGCCAGAGATCAAGGCCTCACACTAAACCAGCACATTGTGACATTGTATGCCCAACCTTATCACCTAAGGAATACTTCTGAGAGCTTGTTGGGGTACTCACACAAGAAGGAGAGTCACCCTGACCAGCAAAGCCCCATCTGCCATCCACTGTCACTGCCAGTGCAGTTCACAGGACTAGTAAAGCAACAGCTCCCTACGCTCAGCTCCTCTCTGTACACAAGAGGGGGAACGTACTGTCCAGGTAGCCTCCCCGCCATGGGCTGGTGTGTAGTGATTCACATTTCTCAGATACTGTGATGCCCAAACAGGCTCCTACGCAGAGTAGCAGCAGCTATCTTTATCCCATTCCCTTCCTATAACATCATAAATCCAAAACACGAATACCCATTACAGAAGAAAAGTTAGCTCGGCATTTGCTCTGGAGATCTACCTTTCACTCCTTTATCTGCCTTAGTGCATAAGCTTGTGTTCAGGGTTTGGTCCCAGACAGTTGTCAGGCATGCTGGTTTGTGCTTCATCTGGCAGTAAGAGGCTGTAAAGAAATGTACTTGTTCAGTTCCTTTTTAACCCTCTGCTGGGTGGAGGGAGCAGCCCTGCTCTCTCCCACAGAGCCATAGCGAGAGAGTCAGGTGGGAGCGAGACAACCCTCCTCACCAGCTGTTCTCAGGAACAAAGGCTTCAAGCTGCCAAAAATGAGATCTGACAGGACACAGAAGTAGTCCTGTCCTTAAGGACTCCTCCCGAGACTCAATTTCCAGCATACCCTGAATGAGATGGCAAGCATCCGAAATACAATTTCCCAGCTCCCATTTCTCCAAGTGGGGCAACCCAATCCTCCTTTCCCAGAACAGAGATGAGACAGCACTGAGCAGGGACATGGTTTCGTGATTAACATACTTTCCTGACTTCCTGTATCAACTGGGAAAGAGATGCTAAGCCTCATCCTGAGCTAGAGATGCTAAGGTCTGAAAGGAAAAACCAGCAGCCTTCAGAATTTTCCTGATGCAAGGCAAGAAGAGAGAACTTTCCACAGATCAGCAAAGACCAAGCAGGTGCAGAGATACCTGGCCCAGGAAATTGGTCTCCATGACTGTTCTGGAAAGGGAACTTCTATGAAATGAGCTGAATCTATCACAAAAGGTGTGTATGCCTGGCCTGGATAAGATGATGACCCAGAAATCCACTTGTGATCTCAGTTAATGAAGCTCACGTGCCTCTTCCTTCCCTCGCAGAGACTGTTATCACTGCATGGAGAGATACGAAAACTCAGGTGTGCTAACATTTCTCTGCATTTGTACACACACAAACCACTTAATCAGCCCCCTATGACTATCTTCTAGCTCCAGTTGAGGCAGCTTCCTCACTTAAGAACATAGAATGCTACGATCTCCTGGTGCACCCTTCCCAGGCAGTCACAGCACTATCATTGCCCTGCCTGCTGGAACTAAGGATGAGGAGTGCTGGTCTTCCTTCGTCCACAGTGAACTAGGATTTCAGACAATAAAGAGTAAGGAACCCAGGACCAGAACAGCACCTTGCCTCATTGCATAAGCAGAACAAAGCACTTAGGAATCTGCATAAAGACAGGAATGCTTTGAACCCAGATATATTTAGAAGACTGCAGCCCCCTGTACAGCACTTATTATTGGGGTTAGTATCCACAGCAAGCCTACCTATAGCAGTTATCCTCAGTCTGTTCACAAGTCAACGCCCAATACCTCATATTTCTGAGGACAGGAAAAGTCTGCCAAGCATGTCATACTGCAAGTCAGAAGAGTCCCACCTGAGCATAAAAATCTGACTTTCTCTAACATGCAAGTACAGTGTAATAGAGACAAGACAGAACCAACGTACTCTCTAGCATCAGCCATAACAATTCGGAGCTTACACAATCTTTCTGTGTCACAAAGAGACAGATGAACCTAATAAAACTACGAATCAGTCCTCCTCACTTCCTTTTCCTGAATTACACACACACACAAATAAATAATCCAGACTTTCAAATGGCTTTTGCAGAAATAGCTCAAAACAGGGATAACTCATCATCTAAATCTTTAAGTACACCATGGCAATTACTAGTATACAAGCGGTAGCACAGCTCTGTACATATTCCCCAGACAAAGTGCCCAGTTTGCACGACACCCCCAGATCTGCAGCATATACAGGTTTCCATCCATTAAGCCCAGAAACAGATAGGCAGTTCCCAAATGGTATGTGATTTCCACTCACTGTTCTTCACTCAGCAACCAAAGCCTATGACGGCCTAAACCTGAAAGCCTGAGAAATCCTGGTCCTATGACATGAGCACACGTCACCTCCAATAATCAGAGTGTCTTGCAATAACCGGGCAGATAATTACCTCTCCCACAATTGAACTAACTCACAACTAGAAACCATGTAAATCCCTTCAGTGTTCAAGGCACAGCAAACGCACAGTGAAGAGTCGAGGCTCACAGATCACTTGCTTGGGTATTTAGAACTGAATTTGCAACTCTGTCACCGTTTATTGCAGGGCAACAATAAGCAATATACCCATGAGTAATTAGCATCTAATTACCAATTCTCCCTTCAGCCTCTTGCAGTCTTCCGTTTGTACTGCAATTTACACTGCAAGTTGCTACTGAAGAGTACAAGAAAACACAATACTTTATATGGCATAATAAAGATGCCCAGATTACTAAAGGTAGAAGCCTTTACAAGTCTCTAACTTGTCTTCTCCTTTGCAAAGAACACGCATCATTCAGGGAGAGGAAGTGCACAACAAAGCAAAACCATTGATATTATGAGGAATTCTGCAGAAATCATAGAATCATTTTGGTTGGAAAAGACCCTTAAGATCATCAAGTCCAAGCACAAACCTAACACTGCCAAGTCCACCTCTAAACCATGTCCCTACATGCCTTATAAATGTAAGTATATAAATATAAGTACATTTTCCTGTTTCATAAAGAAAAAGTACTGCAGACATAGGTGCACAGATCCTAGAGACAATGCACGCTACCTGCAGCTCTCTCGACATCCTCGCCACTGAAAACATTAACCAAGTTGTATGACACTACCTTCACGTCTCAAAAAAAGCTTTCAGCTGCCTACAAACTCAGAAAGTAACTCACCATGATAGGTTAGACTATTTCTGCCTCAAACTTCTTCCATAAATGAGCACCCACTCATCACTGGAAAGTATGTTCCATATTCCGATCAGTATTCTGTGCACAACAAATACACAGTAAAAGAAACAGAGTGTAAGGACCGTTTCATTGCACAGCAGCACCACGGAACAGACTCCACATGAGCCTACTGAGGAAGAGATTCAAATATCAAAATGAATTTGCTAAATAGAACCCCAAGAAAGAGGAATTAAAAATTTTAAAAGGTAGGAAACTCTTCAGACAGTCTGGGTAAAACAACCCTTTGAAGTACCCACACAGATCAGTGGCTCAGCGGAAGATTCTTTCCAGAAGAGGGACACGAAGACCCGACTATAAATGAAAAGGGTACTTCAGGTCAGCCTCTAACATGAGGTTGTCTGCCAAAAGTGTTCTTTGAAAATATTTCACTCTATCTCTGCAGGCAAGAGAGGTGACAGATGTTAAATTTTACAATGGATATTTTGCAGTGCACTGGTGATATATCTGATAAAATGACTGTTCAGAAGCTCTCGGGAAGAAGCACAGACTGCAATTTTGCATAATTGTGATTATCAGTCACTTACGGGTCTCTCAGAGCACATTCTTCTCAACAACCGCATGTAAGCAATTCTCACAGTTTTATACAGGCAGGCAACAGCCAAGGTGAAATCCATCAAAGATGAACCACTCTGCTTCCACAGAGTGAGTTCCTTCATACAAAGCAGTGGTGCAGGGGTAGCTGCAAGGCAAGGAGAAAGCAGCAGAGCCACTAATAACACACCATTCAAGAGATTTCTGAGAAGCCGCAAGCTAAAACAGTTAGAGTATTTGAAACAGAATTTCCCTATTCACAACTCAATCTTCTTTTCATTACAGAGAGAGAACAAAGCGTGCTCCACACAGAATGAAAATGAGGATGATGAAAGGACATTCCATGAAAAAGAAAAACTGCCTGGTAGAATCCCCCAGTCAACAAGCAAATAGCTGCAGCTTCTGAAACCTGTAGATGCAACAAAACGTCCCAGTCAGCTCTCGGCAATCCCCAGATGGTGGTACCGACAGGCCAAGCCAAAGGCGGAGGTGATGCCAGAGAGTGACCAGCTGGGTAAGCATGCAAAGAAGACAGAGTACCCGACCAGCAGCGTAAGAGGTCAGCAGACAGCAGAGTCCAACCCCAGGGCCATGTACAGTTTTCTGTTACCTCATATAACCAGCAAAGAGAAACACTCATCACTAGAGAAACCACAGAACCAGGCAGCTCAGATGCTCCATCTCTGGGATGCTACGTTCCTCCAAAGGCCTTCCCGGCGGCACTTTGGCTGTAAAACAGGACGCCTGTGACGCTGGACTCTTACCCTGCACACTCCAACCCGGCTGGGCAGAGACCACCGCTCAGCACAGACAGACACTGATAGCAACAGGCAAAAACAGAGAACTGCTTTTTTATTATTTTTAATCAGTCGGGTGGGCTGAACGCAGCCCGTCGGTCAGCAGCTCCCGAAGCTCGGGCCGAAACTCAATTTAAGGCGCTAAACGCTTTTTTCTGCCGCGGCGCTGTCGGTTCAGCGCCCCCGGCCCGGCCCGGCGCGGCCCCTCCCGCTCTCACGCCCGGGAGCCGGGACGGCGCGGCGGCCCCGCAAGCACCGAGAGCCGCGGCTCCGGCGGCCGCAGCACGGCGGGAGCTCCGCCGGCGGGACGGGCGCAGAGCGGACCCGGCGGCCCCAGGCCGGAGCCTCGCGGAGGGGCGGGCCGCCACAGGAAGGGCCGCGGCGCCGCAGCAGGCCCAGGAAAGAAGCACCGGTGACCGGGCCCGTCAGACCCGCGGCGCGCCGCCCGGCTCCCGCGGACCCCGCGCAGCCCCCGCCCGCCGCCCTGCGCTCACCCGGCCCCGCCGCGGCCGCTCCGCGTCCCGGCCGCCCGGCAGCTCCGGCGGCCCCGCCAAGGCGCTGCCGGCCACTGGCGCCGCCAGCTGTCACTCAGCCGCCTCGCCGCCGATTGGCCGCGACACGCGCGTCACGCGCCCGCAGCGCGTTGCCATGGAGACCTCGGGCGGCCGACCCCGCCCCGGCGCGGAGCGAACCCGGGCGGAGGCAGCGGCCGCTCCGTCCGCCGGTCCCGTCACCACTCGAGCGTGACAGCCACGTCCGCAGCCTACATGAGCTACGCTAACCGAGTCTCCCTCGTCCCTGCGCCCCTCCGCTCCCTCGGGCCGCCACGGGAGGGCTCACGGCAGCGCCCCGTGCTAGCAGCGGCCCGCCTCCAGGACCGGCTGTGACCGCCCGGGGCCGGGTCTCCACCGGCTCACGCAGAGCAGCTTTCCCTGCAGCTGTGCGGACCACTGCGCACCGGGCTGGCGGGGAACACCGGAGGGGCGCCGCGACTGCGTGTGACACCCGCCCGAGCGAGCGCGAAGCCCCGGCCGCGCCTCCGCCGGCGGCACCGCCCGCCCCGTCCGGCCTGGACCCGCCCCCGGAAATGCGTCTACACGCGCCGGAAGGGGCGGTGCGCTGGCGGGGCAGCCGCGTGCGGGCGGGCGGAAGCGGCGGTAGCCGCGCGTAGCAGCTTCCGGCGAAGCGGGCCCGGTCGGAGCGGGAGCGCTCGCAGCCGCAGCCATGGTGAGCCGGGCGCTCCGGCGGGGCCGCGGGGCGGCGGGGCCCGTCCCGGCCCGTCCCGCGGGGTAACGGCGGTCTCTTGCAGACGGTGGGGAAGAGCAGCAAGATGCTGCAGCACATCGACTACCGCATGCGGTGCATCCTGCAGGACGGGCGCGTCTTCATCGGCACCTTCAAGGCCTTCGACAAGCACATGAACCTCATCCTCTGCGACTGCGACGAGTTCCGCAAGATCAAGTGAGCGGCGCGGCCCCGCTGGCCCCGGCCCCGCTCCCCGCGGCGCTGCCGGTCCCGCTGCGGCGGAGGCCCCGGGGCCGTGGGGCTGCTCGGGGCCGCTGCACCAGCGTCTGCTGCCGCTCCTGCAGAAACAGTTTGGTTTGAGCCTCGTTAGCCAAATCCCCAGGCTACGAAGGCTCAAGGGGCACTTAGCTCCAATCCTTCCCTAATAACCAAAATACACCTTTATGTGATGCCAACACAGTCACTAAAAGGGTGAAGCATCACAGAGACAAGAAATGTCTTGTGTTTGAACTTGTCTGTATACTCGGTTTGAGGCATACAAAAATGTGGGGTTTGCGGTAGCTTCTCTCTGGAGCAGTCCCATCATGTGTTCTATTGCAGATTCAAAAGGCAGCGTTGATATTTTTTTCTGTGTCTTGCAATGTTTTCTTTCTCATTAGACCTAAAAATTCAAAACAGCCAGAGCGGGAAGAGAAACGAGTCCTTGGTCTTGTGTTACTGCGAGGAGAAAACCTGGTGTCCATGACAGTGGAAGGGCCACCTCCAAAAGATGTAAGGAGAATGAGCACAGAACTAAGGAGAGAGGACGCCCGATAAACGTTCCTCTTTGCAGGAAAATGCTACAGCAGTGTTGTCCTGGGCTTCCAGATGCTGTTATGTCTGAGTCCAAATCAATTCACTGGAGGAAGTCCTGATCCCTTTGTGGGCTTGGACATTAACTGGAGAGAGGTGGGCAGTGGCTGTCCCTAGAACTGGGGACTTTGTTCTGATAGATCTTTCTTTTGGGGGGATCTGTTTTCAGACTGGAATTGCCCGAGTGCCTCTGGCCGGAGCTGCTGGAGGACCTGGCGTTGGGCGAGCAGCCGGGAGGGGCGTGCCGGCCGGGGCGCCCATGCCGCAGGCCCCAGCAGGACTAGCTGGCCCAGTCCGAGGAGTGGGGGGACCATCCCAACAGGTGAGACACTGTGACCCATTAGAAGGACTTGTCTGGTATATTCTGAGGTGGCTTTTAATTTTTTGTACCAACGTGATGCAAGAAAATTGGTGGAGTAGAAGAACTGTTATCTTAGTTTCTGTTACCAGGGAGTTTGAGCCCATGAGGCTTGTTTGGTACTAGATTCCCCTAGGTACTCTTTTTTTTGGTAGAAGAGGAGGCTTAAAAAGTGCAGCTTCTTGCACAGAATTCGAGTGGCATCCACTGAACTGTGTTACAGGTTTGTAGCATCAATTAATACGTTAAGAGGAGGCCAGTGTACTTTTCTGAAGGGATAATGATTTAAATCTTATTTTTTAGTTATTAATGTAAAGCTGATGTGCTCTTTCTCTGTGAACCTGTTTATTCTGTTTACAGGTGATGACACCTCAAGGTCGTGGAACAGTGGCAGCAGCTGCCGCAGCAGCCACTGCAAGCATAGCGGGAGCCCCGACTCAGTACACACCAGGGCGCGGGGGCCCGCCTCCCCCCATGAGCAGGGGAGCACCTCCGCCAGGTAGGAGTTACTCTACAGAGTAGGGCAGCAAGGGGCTCGGGTTATGTGGCAAAATTTGCGATAAAGAGGTATTTATCCAAATCTGATGAAGGTCTGGTATTATAGAGGATTATTCACTATCCAACTAGTGCTTCAAACATCCAGCGTGATTTACATGCTTGTTCTCTCTCTGCTGAAGGGATGATGGGACCCCCCCCAGGCATGAGGCCGCCCATGGGCCCACCGATGGGCATGCCCCCCGGCCGCGGTGCTCCCATGGGGATGCCCCCGCCAGGCATGAGACCACCGCCCCCAGGAATGAGAGGTAAGCAGAGCTCATTTTAAATGCCTAGAAGCTGTAAGGAGCTATAATATAAACGAAATGTTCGAGGGGTGTTATGTTTCAGTGCCTCCCTAGCTATGCTAGTTGTCAGTAAAGGCCTCAGTGCCAAAAAAGGGCCCTAAGACCACTTGAGGATGGCAAAAAGTCTTTCCGGTTTAGTCTTGCTTCCTCTTCAACTCTTTCATTTATTCCCAGGACCCCCTCCACCTGGCATGCGTCCACCAAGGCCATAAGATATTCTATACTGTACCTTTGAACTGTGGCAAGACCGATTAAGGAAATATACCAAGCAGTACCACCTGTCAAAACTTTGCTATGTATATTTTATATTTACTGCTTGTAAAGTTTGCCCCTTTTTAATAAAGTTGGAAAACCCAGTACTTGGAGTCACGGCTGTACCAGTCTGTTTCAGGAGTGCAGCTGTGACCTTTCACTGCTGCACTTTGGTCACCCTCGAAGAACAGGTTTGAAGCAAAAAGCTCAATAAATAATAAGTATTGGCAGCTCAGATGGCAACAGCTGGCTGGGACCACTTAGGTCTATATTGGTTTGTGTTCCTTACAGGAATTAAAGCAGATCACTGAAATTTAGCAAGGCTGATGAAGAAAAAAAATTGTTGGGAGGGTAGAGATGGTAAAAATTCAAAGAAAATTTACCATTTTGATAAAATTGAGTATGGTTTACTGATCAAAATTCTCCCTGCTTTACTCAGAGTGGAGCAAGTGCAGTGGTGCCTGTATTAGGCATCGTGATCTCTGATGCTCTGCATTACAGCTGCTTATGAGCCTGCAGTAAACCTGCTCCGTCTTTATAGGTGGAGCTGCAAAGCCAGAATGGGCAAACCCATCATTAATTGCATACAATAATGTAAAACCGCCTGCATTCTGGTTGTAGTCTTCCCTTCTTGCCTCATCTTAGAGCTGCTTTCTTTCAGTTAGGAGAAAGCTGTCTGACCCCCACCTCCCCTTTCCTGTCACTCTTACCTCTGAAGCCATCTTTGTGGCAGGTAGTCTGAAAAACTTTCCTTATTTTAGAATTAGGCTTTCAACCATAGGTATCCTTTTCAGACATATTAATTACTCAAGATCACAGAAGTACATCAACATAGCAATAAGCATTCTCCAGTTTGTGCCCTAAAGACAACTTTACTTACATGGACTAAAAGTCTGATACAAAGATGTAACATATCCCGGCTCTTAGTTGCTCTAGCTAGCCTATAAAACAACAAACTTTTTAGGAAAAAAAAAAAATCAATCCTTTATTGCATGGGCTGCTGAAGATGTTTTCATACAGTCTTCAACTAGGTATTAACAAACATCCCAAAGTTATTCCAAAACATGAAGAAAAACTGCTCAATTTTACTGAAGTTTTCTCCTCGCAGTACAAAGAAATCCAGGTCCTGAGAGAGCATCTGAAACATCTGCATTGTCCAAATTACCCATTTGGTAATTGCCAACAATCCTTATTTTCTCTTGTACCTTAAAGAGAAGATATTTGAAATGACATTGCATCAGCTGAGCTCTCAATGACAGTGAAGGAACAGCACTGAGCATTTTCTGGGCAGCGTCGTCCCAAGCCCAGCAGTGTACTATTCAAGGCAGTATTCTTGACTGCCCCAGCATCAGACCTGCAGCAGGAGGGTAACCTACTGCAGAACCAACAAACCTTTTAGCGAGGACCTTTAAACAATCACAAGAGGAAAAGCTGGGGGCAGAGGAGGGGAACAAAACAACAAACAAAAAACAAACCCCAACCAAAACAACAAACCATGAATAAGAAAGTAAAGGGAGCTATACCTGGACTTGGATTTGAAGTTTCCTCCCTTCCTATGTTGGGCCATCCCCAAGCGTTTTCTATCTTCAAATGATGGTCTTTTTAAGAGAGAGGGGAGGGGAAGACGTAAGACAAAAACCACTAAAGTACATCAATAGCACAGGTACTTCCTGCAAGAATCTCTGCTCCGCCCACCTTTGCCCCCAATATCAAAGTATCCCAAAGTCCAGAGATTACCACAAAAAAAAAAAAAAAAAAATCCCACCTACTAAAGTCTGGACTGATGTATTACTACTGAGACATTACCCGGCACGATACTGCTTCAGAGCCTTCCTGCTTGTGTTGGTGAGCTCTTCATCAAACACAGACAGCTTCTTCTTCCGCTTGGGGCCTAATACAGAGACAACAGTCAGAGCACTGGCTGCAAAGAGAAGGCCACAGCATCATCTTGTTTACTAGAGCTCGGAAGCCTCGAGCACAGAATTAGCCTGACCATCAGGGAAAGCAATGACTCTTCAAACATGCAAAGCAACTGACGTAAGGTAAGTCAGCTGTAAAACAAGTCTCCACCTGCTGGCACTGCTGCTGGTTCCTCTTCTGGCAAGGCTCTGGCTCGCTTTGCTCGGCGATTCCTTTTTGCCAACCGCTCAGCATACATTTGAGATTTCAAGATTTCAAACTGTGACCTCTCCTCTGGCTGGAAGGTGTTAAAATGCAAATTTACAGCAATGTGAGGTTGTGCTAAGGGAAAACTAGGACAGTCCACCCAGGGTCCCACTTGACCATAGATATACTCACTGTCATTTGGACTTTTTTCTGCCTGTCCTGCATAAATTTCTTCCTTTTCTTTTTGCCTCGTAATGCTAGGTCAAACTCCTGCAGGGCTTTAGCCACTAGAGAGACGAAGAAAAACACAGAATGAAGAGCCTCTTAGTAGAGAGTCCAGCTGCAGCTATGGTGTTTAACATGGCAGCAGTATCGTGACTCACATTTCTCTTTCTTCCTCTCCTCACGGGTCTGGAACCAGCTCCGCTCCAAACTTTCACCTGTAGTCTCTTGTTTTCCTGTCTCCAGCTGCTTCTTTGCCCTATTGATCTGTGATAATTCAGGCAAGAAGTGGGCTTGTAGTGGCTTAGAAACATCTCTCCCCTTTCTAAAGTAGGCAGCTTAAGTACATTAGGGTAACCTCCTTACACACTATCTACTCCAGATCCTAAAAAAAAGGGTTAAAAACACCCTCTAAAATAACACCCTTACCTGAGCCTCTGACTGCTGCATCTCTCGTTCCTCACGCTCCAAGCACAGAACTGCGTACACATCTTTCTCTAGATTCTCAATCTTCTCTCGAAATTTTAGTATGACATCTGAAAACAATAGTGTGGACATCAGAAGCAGCTCATGTAAAGTCCGTCTTGTTTTTCAGCATTTCTTTTAGTGTCCCTCTGTACCATGATCCTCCCCACCTACTGCTTTCCTGCTTTTTACCTCAGTGAAGTGTGTACCTTGGGGGAGAATTCTTGCTTTCACTGGCGTTTTGGCAGTCTTCACAATTTCCTTCAGCATCTTGCGCTCTTCCTCACCCACAAGTGAAACTGAACGACCAGCCCTGCCTGCTCTTGCTGTCCGACCCACTCGATGAACATAGTGTTTGGTGGTGTTGGGCATGGTAAAATTGATTACCTGTAACAGAAACAGTGTTAGTAGGGAAAACAACATTAAAGGACTCATTAAAAGCTCAGCACTGCAAATAAATACTCACTGTTTTAACACCTTCAATATCAAGTCCGCGTGCAGCCACATCTGTAGCTACCAGAATATCAATCTGCTCATCCTTAAAGCGCCTGAGCAGAGACAGCAAGTGCATTAGCAATGAATAACAGCAGTCTACTTTGGCCCTGAAACTTCCAACCCCTAACTTCTTTTTTGCCTGTGACTGCCAACTAAGACTGCTAATACCTGAGCGCTTCCAGCCGCTGTGCCTGGGAGAGGTTCCCATGAAGCTCCCCGACCCGCAGACCCATCAGCCCGAGCAGGATGTGCATGCGGTGAGCTTGCTTCTTGGTCTGGGTGAAAAGCATCACATGGTCTGGGAAGGTTCGTGTCAGTAGGGCTGAAAGAGAGTCCTCTCAGGAGCCTGCTTCGTAGTCACCTACCGATTCCAGCTTTTCTTTGCTCATCACTAACCTGATACAATGGCCTCACGGTCCCCCTCTCGGTTGGGTCTGATCCGGATAAATTCCTGCCGCAGGAAAGGGGCAACATCCGTGTTGCTGTTCACGAAAATCCGGACGGGATTTTTCAGGGAAACAGAAGCCAAATCTTTTACCTACCAAAACAGGTTAAGAAAAAAAAGTCCACGTAATCTCTGGTAAAAGGCTAGTTGAGCTTCTGTTCAACTTTCTGCCTTCTCAGCAGCCTGTCCTACCTCCTCTGTCATTGTGGCAGAGAAAAGCATTGTCTGACGGTGGTTGGAGCACAACCTGATTATTTCCTTCATCTGTTCCTCAAAGTATTCATCCAGCATCCTATACAGGACAAAAACAGCAAGGGAAGGTGGTTTCATCTGGTTCTAGCTAAGAAATATTACATAAGGCGGGGCAACAAAGACTACCCCATAACCTGGGAAAAGAAAAGCAGAAAACTACCATTTCGTTGTTCACTGCTGTCCTGCTTAGCCTACCTGTCTGCTTCATCCAAAATCAGCACCTCAATACTGCTCAGGTGGAAAGAAGGGCAGTTGTGGAGATGGTCAATCAGTCGCCCAGGAGTGGCAATAAGAATGTCTGGCCCAGAGCGCAGAGCTGCTTCCTGAGTCTTCACATCCAGACCGCCTGAAAGAGTGAACACAGGCTGCTGACTCCCTGAGCAGGTTCAGCAGGGTACACAGATCCACACTGCCTGAGGAATGGAAAACATCTCAGATTAATACCATGTTCACAATTAGAAGTGATCCCACCTTTTTTTTTTCCTCAGAAGCCAACAAACAAAAAATACAGCACAGTATTGGAAAGTGAGGTTTTAAACCATAGCACACCTACTACAAGCACACCTGCAATAACCATACAGCCTCCAGTTTTACAATACAGAATTCCCAGTTCTGTATAGCAGTTTTCTGTGAGCTGTACAGTTCACATAAGCAACTTAATACTCACCTACAGCAAGGCAAGTTGTGACACTGCTGAACTGTGCCAGCTGTTTTGTGACAGAGTGCACCTGAATACCCAGTTCTCGTGTTGGCACTAGAACCAATACTCGTGTTATCGGAGCTTGACGAGGTTTGTAAATCAGACGCTCAAGGACAGGCAAGATGAAGGCAGCTGTTTTACCTATGGAAGAAAATTAAGAAGAATTACCAGTTATTGTGAATAGCTAACTCTCCTTATCTCCTGTGCCCTGCTCAATGCCCTACCTGTCCCAGTAGCAGCACAGGCACAAATATCTTTCCCCAGAAGACCCACCGGGATACAAGCCTTCTGAATTGGGGTTGGTTGCTTGAAGCCAAGAGCTGTGATTGCCTACAAAGGAGATAGAGCTATTAAACTCTGTCTCCAGTATGCCCACACCTGGAGTACTACATCCAGTTCTGGGCTCCCCAGTACAAGAGAGTCAGGGGCATACTGGAGAGAGTCCAGGAAAGGGCCACAAAGACAATGAAAGGACTGAAGCACCTCACACATCGCGTGTCCAAAGAAGAGCAATGAAGCTGGTGAAGGGTTTAAAGGACAAGTCTTCTGGGGAGCGGCTGAGGAAACTGGGGTTGTTTAGTCTGGAGCAAAAGGAGGCTGAGGGGAGACCTTATCACTCTCTACAACTACCTGAAAGGCATTGTAGCAACCCACTGGGGGTTGGTCTCTTCTCCCAAGTCATAAGTGGCAGGACAAGAGGAAATGGCCACGAGTTGCACCAGGAGAGGTTTACATTAAATATTGGGAAAAATTCCTTCATTGAAAGGGTTGTCAAGCATTGGAACAGGCTGCCCCAGAGAGTGGTTGACTCACCATTCCTGGAGGTATTTAAAAGACATCTAGATGTGGTGCTTAGGGACAAAGTTTAGGGGTGGACTTAGCAGAGCTAGGTTAACAGTCAGACTTGATGATCTTAAAGGTCTTTTCCAACCTAAATGATTCTATGATATGATCAAAGGCTGACATGAACTGGGACTGTCTGGCCTAGAGAAGACTTGGGAAGGATCTTATCCATGTACATAAACACCTGAAGGAGGGTGAAAAGAGGGCAAAGCCGGGCTCTGTTCAGTGGTGCCCAGCGACAGGACCAGAGGCAACAGGAACAACCTGAAACACGGGAGGTTCCCTCTGAACACCTGGAAACACTTTTTCACCATGAGGGTGACTGAGCACTGGCACAGGTTGCCCTGAGAGACTCCTAAAGTACTGTGACACTAGCACCCACATGATTTCCTCCTCAGAGAGGCGGAACCGAAGTTTGACAGTTCCGATTGGTGGAGGGGAGGCTGTATGACCTTCTTCAGAGTAACATATGTAATAACTAAACCAGGGAAATACCTTTAGCAAAGGTCGTGAAAGATTCATGTCCTGGAATGACAAGTTATCATCATATTGAGAGGCATCTTCAAAAAAGTTCTCTGCTTCCTAGAAACAGCAACAACAAAAAAACTGGAACAACACAGGTGGCAGCACAACATGTTATCAAAGGGCTCTGGGCTCTTGTTTGAACTACAGTTTTTTAACCAAAGTCAAATCTCTCCAGAAGAAATGCTGGAGAATGACTCGGTATCATTTTGTGCAACACTCACCATTTCTCCCTTTTTCAATCTCCTCCGTTCCTTCACTTTGACTGTATCTGCAGAGACAGAGAAATATGACAGGAATTAACAAGCATAACGAGATATGGCGACTACCTTCTTCTCATACCCTTTGCTCTGAGTTATTGAGGGAGAGGCCTCAGAAACAAGTACAGGCATGCAATGGAGTAAAATACCATGGAAATATCCTTCCTCAGGGACAAGTTCAATTAAAGTACTATGGCTACCGCTCAAAATAAGCTTGACCAAAATCAGAAGGAATGTTGCAGAAGGAAGACAACAAAAATAAGAGGTTCTTGCCCACTCCCAGCAAGGCTTCACTACAGACTCCAGTGAGCCAACAGTCTGTCAGATTCTTGCTCCTGACCATCTCTCTGTGTACTGCTAATACCTGCTTTTGTGAAGATAGTTTCATCATCCAGTGAATACTGAGACTCCACATCTTCTTGTTCTTCGTCCCTACTGAAATCCTCACACCCCTCCTTTTTGGTTTGATTATCCTCAGTCTCTGCATCTTCATCTCTCACTTTTGCTTGTTTAGCTTCTCTTTCCTAGAAAAATATATATTTTTTTAAGTTTTAAAAAGAACGGAATAAAAAGAAACAAAGTGAGCTCACAAAGTGAGCTTTTGTTTATCATTATTATGAGCCCATTCACAGATCCATGATTTTGCATGACGTTAAGCACTAACAATTCTGCATTCTCATCAGTTTGGCAATGAAACAGGTGTGGCTGCAAACCCAGTGAAGGTGATGAAAATTGTACAAGAGCCACCATGTGCGCTCACAGCCCAAAGGCCAGTTGTACCCTGGGCTGTGTCCCCAGCCCCGGGGGCGGCAGGTTTGGGGACTGTCCCCTCTGCTCTGCTCTGGTGAGACCCCCCTGCAGTGCTGGTCCAGCTCTGGGGTCCTCAGCACAGGACAGACATGGACCTGCTGGAGAGGGGCCAGAGGAGCCACAGAAATAATCCAAGGCTGGAACAGTTCTGCTGGGAGGACAGGTTGAGAGAGTTGGGGTGTTCAGCTGGAGAAGAGCAGCTCTGGGGAGACCTTAGTGCGGCCTTTCTGTACTTAAAAGGGGCCCATGAAAAAGATGGGGACAGACTTTTTAGCAGGGCCTGTTGCGATAGGACAAAGGGTGATGGTTTTAAACTAAAGGAGGGAGATGCAGGCTGGACATGAGGAAGGAATTATTCCCCTGAGGGTGGTGAGAGCCTGTCCCAGGTTGGCCAGAGAGGTGGTGGATGAACCATCCCTGGAGACATCCCAGGCCAGGCTGGACGGGGCTCTGAGCAACCTGAGCTGGTGCAGATGTCCCTGCCCATGGTGGGCATTGGGCCACGTCACCTTTTAAGACCCCTCCAACCAAATTGCCCTGACCCCATGAGCTGCAGCCTGTGGCTCGGGGGCTGCCAGGGGCTGCACCCCGGGGGAGCGCAGCAGGAGCACAAACCACACCAGGCTTTTCAGTAACGAGAAAGGCCCTGACCTGGAACTTCCTCTTCTGTCTCACTTTCTCGATCTTCTCATCCAGCGTCGTGGCTGCTCTCTGGGCAGGGAATGAGAAGAGCGGAGCTGTAGGAGGGCCCGGGACGGCGCGGAGGCCGCAGCCCCAGCCCGGCCCCAGGCCCGGCCTCACCTTCCCGCGGAGCTGCCGCAGCGCCTCCGCCCAGGCGCCTTCCCCGCCGGCCTCCGCCTCACCGAAGACGAAGGCAGCGCTGAAGTCCCCGCCTGCGGGGCCCCGCCGTCTGGGGCCCGGCACCCGGCGCAGCTCCTGCGGTAACACGAGCGATGAGAACCGCGGGACGACCGGACGGGACCGGGCCGCCCCGGCCCAGCGCGATCCGACCCAGCCCCCGCACCAGCCCGGCCACGGCCCAGGCAAGCGATCCTGCCCAGCCCCACCTCCTCATCCTCGGAGCCCCCAGACTCAGGGTCTTCGGGCCCCGCGTCCCCCTCGGCGATCGTGCCCACCAGCCCCAGGCGCTGCAGCATGGCTGGGCCGTGCCCCCCGGAACCGCGCGCCGCCGCGTGACCGGGGGCGGGGAATGACGCTTGTGGGCGGGGCGGCGTCTGGCCCCGCCCCTGGGCGGAGCGGAGCCGAAAGCGACGGCGTCGGGGCAGCTGGTAGCGGAGAGAGGCGGCGTGTGCGGGGCGCTGCCCGGCAGCGGCGGCCGGTACCGAGGGGCCGCGGCGGGCGCGTCTCGCCGGGATCAGGAGTGGGCGTGGGGCTGGGGTCGGGGGAGGGTGATGCCCGACGGGGCCGGGGGAAGGCGGCGGGCGCTGCTCGCCGGGAGCGGGCCGGGTCTCCGGGATGGTGGGGGGCGCTGCCCGCCGAGTCCGGGGGAGGGCGGGGGGCGATGCCGCCGGGAGTGCGGCCGGGGGAAGGCGGTGGGCGCTGCTCCCCGGGAGCGGGCCGGGGCTCCGGGATGGCGGGTGGCGCTGCCCGCCGGGAGTGGGGCTGGGGAAAGGCGGGGGTGCTGCTCCCCGGGAGCGGGCCGGGGCTCTGGGAGTCTGCGGGGCGCAACCCGCAGGGCACGGGGCCGGGGGAGGCCGGGGGGTGCTGCCCGCCGGGGCCGGGGAAGGGCGGGGTCGGCGGGGCGGGCTTTACGGGGAACTGGAAAGTGAAACTTGCGGCGGGGCGGACCCGGCGGCTCCCGGGCCGTACAGGAGCGCAGCAGCGCCGAGCCCGACGGCGCTTGTGTTTTGTGCAGGAGCGGAACTGCCGCCGGTGCGCGGGGAGCTGCGAGGCGACGAGGAGGAGTCACCGGGCCGAGCGATGGAGGCTGCCGGGGAAGAGCCCTGGTCCCGGCAGCCCCGAGCTGCAGGGAGAGGTGGGGGCTGCCCGGGGAATGCGGGGCAGAAGGCTGGGGAAGGCCTGGGGGGTGGTGCTGGTGCTGGTGCCGGGGGGACCCACTCCTTCCCTACCCGTGTATGGTGAAATTTCCTCTCAAGCCTAAATTCCAGCATTTCCTTACTTGCCTCCGGAGTCTGGTTGGGACTATGCAGCAATGTTTGCTAACTGTTTCTGCTAGTACGTTAACTGTTTCTGCTGATCTTCAGTGCTTCCCTAAGTGTTAAGTGCGTGACAAGGGCTATATGGTTTATGCTTCCTGCTACTCTGAGAGGCTGGACTTTGTCCACATCTGTGTTCTAACTGTGCTATGTACAGTCAAAGTCAGCTGCTGCTGCCTTTGTAATTATTTCGGTGACAGCTACCTCCTGGGGAAATCCTGTTCTGGGCAGGAAGCTTCATCTTTGGCCTTTCTTAATTTTGCTTTCTGTTCTGTGGAGAAAGGTTTAGGTTTTTAATGTCTTCATGGCTTAACAGTTCAAGTGAACTCTAGGTACAGCTCTCTTTAGCAATGAGAAAAAGGGGCACAAAGGAAACACCAATTTGAAAGCCTGGGTGCAAATATAATGGTAGTTTTCTAACTTGATGCCAAATGTCCAAAATATGCTGAATATCAGCTCATGTGTTTGTGTTGGGAAGTGTGTTAATGTGGTTGATTTATAATAAAGGAGTGTCTTTTTATTATTTTTTTTTTTTAAGGCCACACAGATCGTTGGGATACTGGCTTTATACGAAGAGGCAGAAACAGAACAAATAATCTGTCAAGCCAGGCAGCTCAGTTAGGGGAAAGCCCCAAAGCCAGTGACTATACTCTTCCACCTGGGCAAAGAGAAGAGAGATGTGATCATTGGATTCGGAGAGTTCCTCAATCAAGCAAAAATAAACCTAGAAATCAAGGTGGACAGGCCAACAGTGGAGCCACAGGACAATGGAACGAACAGGAGAATGAGGGAAGGAGAATGAGGCATCAAGGTGGACAAGTACATGAGAGGGCCAGAGGACCCTGGAATGAGCAAGAAAATGAAGGAAGGGGAAGGAGGTATCAAGGTGAACAAACACATGAGAGGGCTAGAGGACCCTGGAATGTGCAAGAAAATGAATGTAGGAGAAGGATCTATCAAGGCGGACAAGCCCAGGAAGGAGCTAGAGGGCTCAGGAATGGTCAGGAAAATGAAGGTAGGGGAAAGAGGATGCAACCTCGGGAGAATCCTCATTTCTACCAGAACCCTACCCCAGGTGGTGCCCAGCTCAGTAAGCAGCCTCAGCAAGTCAAAAGGATTGGCTATAAATTCCTAGAAAGTCTCCTCCAGAAAGACCCTTCAGAAGTTGTCATCACACTTGCTTCCAGTTTGGGGTTGAAGGAACTTCTTTCCCAAACGGCTATGAAACCCAATTTCCTTCAGCTCGTTTGCCAGGTGCTTCGGAAAGCATGCAGTTCTCGAATGGACAGGCAGAGTGTCCAGCAGCTTCTTGGAGTGGTGAAGGAGTCCAACTTTCTCAAGATTTGTCTGCCACAGTATGTGTCAGACATGATGACAGAAGCAGTCCCTGCTGTACGTCATCAGTACCCTGTCCACATTAGTAACATCATTTCACTTCTTCAGGACCTGATCAGTATTTTCCCAGCCAGCTCTGTGCAGAAAATCTCCATTCTCTTGACAGTCTTGCCAGCATCCATAAATGCCCTGAGAGCTTCTGGTGTGGACATCACAGAAGAAACGGAGAACAATCTAAATAAAGTCCAGATGCTCGTGCAGCATCTGCAGGAGAAGAGACGTGAAGGCACACTGAGGGCTGATAACTATACTCTTATGCAGCCTCGGACTGATTGTGAAGAAGAAAGCTATCGTACGATGACCATTTATCCGACACATAATGAGGTACACCATGATGAGAAACCCTTTCTACGTCCCAATATTATTTCTGGAAGATATGAGAGCACCAGCATTTATCTCGACACACATTTCCGGCTTTTGAGAGAAGACTTTGTAAGGCCTTTAAGGGAAGGTATCTTGGAGCTTTTGCAGAGCTTTGAGGACAAAGGTTTGAGAAAAAAAAAATTTGATGATATCAGGATCTACTTTGACACACGGATTATTAGACCTCTCTGTACCCCAACTGGTATTGTTTACAAGGTCCAGTTTGACGTAAAGCCACTGAAGTTTGTAAGATGGCAGAATTCCAAACGGTTGCTATATGGGTCCTTGGTCTGCTTGTCCAAAGATCACTTTGAGACATGCCTTTTTGCTACTATTTCTAATCGTGATAATGCAGATGTTGCTGACGGGATTGTGCAGCTATGTTTTAATGCACAGAGCCAGGCACTGCTGGCAGAGGTTCAGCCCTCAGACTCCTTCCTCATGGTAGAGACAACTGCGTACTTTGAGGCCTACCGGCATGTGCTAGAAGGGTTACAGGAAATCCAGGAAGAAGATATCCCATTCCAGAAGTACATTGTGGAATGTGATGCACAGGTGAAGAGCCCAGCATACCTGACAATGGATACTGCCTACAACTTTGCACCCTTGACGAAAGATCCCCTGTCAGATGAAGAGAGATACCCTGATGGTTTGGGAAGGCAAAGTGTTCAAGTTCTAGATCCCAAGCAGTGGCCTTCAATGGAAGCGTTGGGCTTAGATGAGTCTCAGATGCAGGCATTGAGTCTTGCACTCACCAAGGAGCTGGCTATTATCCAAGGACCTCCTGGGACTGGTGAGAAACATTTGCTTTAATTTTCTTTCGTTTAAGGAGTTCTCCTTGACTCTGCCATTTAGGGAGATTAACTTCAGAGAAAGCCAGGTGTACTGTCTCCAGAGCTTTAGTCCCATGCCTAACTGATGCTTGGGTAACCCAGTTAGCATGAGCTGTGGACAAGAAGATTAAAATATCCTCAAATACCCGTATCTGATCTTGTGCATCGCTGGCCTACTTGCAAGTAGACACCAACTGTGCTGTTGGCTCTGCTTGTGTATTGGGTTGAAAAAATTTTCAGCTATCTTTGATAACATGGTACCTTTTGCTGTACAACAGTCCTATTTGTCTTTATAGCACATTAGAACCTTGGAAGTGTTCAGCCATGATCCCCTGTCTGAATAAAACATTACAAGCTTAACTGTAGTATCTTCAAATGGTACCTGAACTCAACAAGCATTGCTGCTTGTATTCCACTAGTATGTGGATGTTTCATGTGCAGCCGAATTTCTTGTATGAAGCCAGTAGCAGAGTGGGCTGGGGGATGCAGTGGCAGAGGAAGCCCTGGATCCAGATCTAGGGTATTAACCAGAAAACAACATTCTTGTTGAGCATAGCCTTGTCCAATTACAGGCTAGAAAGACAGTGTCATACTATTTCATTCACATTTTGCAAACTAGTTGCCTCTGAGGTCAGCTTTCTTGGCACAGACCAGATTTGCGGGCTAGAAGAAAGTTTTCTATCTGGTTTTGATGATTCCTGTGTTTCAAGGCACCTCGTAGAGGGTGGATTATCTTTTTCTGATTCTGAGCTTGTTTTGCAGGGAAGACTTATGTGGGTTTGAAGATTGTTGAGGCTCTCTTGACAAACAAGCATGTGTGGCAAAGCACTGTCCAGAAGTCTCCCATCCTTATAGTCTGCTACACTAACCATGCACTGGATCAGTTCTTGGAAGGTAAGAGTACCTGACAAGTTTGATGGAGGGTCAGGTATAAATCCTAGTGTAACTCCTAGTCTCCTCATCTTCTGGCATGATGACCTGCCCTTTTGGCTTTTTCTAGTCGCTCTAGCCCCATTGACATATGCAGTAAGAAAACTTCACTCAGACCAATCCAGTGAAGCATCTTCAGACAAAGGGTGTTCTCCCTACCCTTTGTCCTACTGCAAAACACTGAGCTTGCCTCTTTAGTACTAATATTTCTCTTTCATTCCCAGGAATATACACATTCCAAAAGAATGGAATGGTGCGTGTTGGGGGCAGAAGTAGCAGTGAGGTCCTGAAGCAATTCACCTTGAGGGAGCTGAGGAAGAAGTGTGGATTCCGACACAACTTGCCAATGCATCTCCGCAGAGCCTATGTGATTGTACGTGCGGACTTCACTGGAGATGATGGGACTGGGTCTCCTGTGGACTGGAGGAGTTAACTAAACTTGCTCCACACCTGTTCTTTCCCTTTGTCTTACACTGAAGTCAGACTCCTAATTCTTCTGTCCTCGTTCACTTTATCAGTTTCTTGTCTTGCTGTTTCTGAAGTTTATTTCTCTGAGTATGATGATGCCTCCCTTCTCTTTACGTGTAGATAACCAGTGAGATGAAACAGGTTGAGCAGAAGCTCCTTGAAGGAGCAAAGCACTTAGAGTGCACAACATACGGAGTTCTGCATGAGCGCCACTTGGAAGCATTCATTGCACCCCAGCACTGGAACAGTCTGATGAATGGTCTGGTAAGAGAGGTCCCTTTCTTCTGGGTCAAGCAGTCCCAATGTACGCTTACTACCCTTTCTGCTAATGAGTCTGAGGTTCCCCAAGCACACTTCTTCTTGGCATCATTTGGCTATTAGGAAAGTGAAGGAGCGAATAGCAAGCTGTGACAGCAGTCTGTACCAGGCAGAGCAGGCAGGGGCTTTAAATTTCGCTCCTTTAAACCGCAGAGATTCTAAGTGATCTTTCTCAGTGTAACAATACAAGTGCCCAAATGAAAGCCTCTTAAACTGCTTTGGCATCATCCTAAGACTCTGAAGTGTAATAGGCCTGGCTGATTTGACTTTCCTTGTATTAGGATGATGAGGAGTTTCACTACAGTACTTCAAAACACTCAGTGATTCTGGAGTGGCTGGGCCTTGGTGTAACCGTCTTCACCCAGAACGTGACAGAGAACACACAGGCTGAGGATCCAGGTAAAAAAAATTCTCTATGGTTGTGTTTGCTGTGTGCCAGAAAAGAGACACTGCTACTTCACAGACATTGAAAGTCGCATGATACTGTAAGGCCGTAGAAAGAAGATTAACCTTAATTTCCACATAGTGCTGAGTGCTGCACTGTGATTCTGCTGGAGTGGCTGTGGCTTACTGCATGTGACTGGTGACTCTCACAGGTGGTCAGCAGGAGAGGGAGAGACACTGGGAAGGTGAAGCAGAAGAGGAGCTTTTGGAGATCCCAGAGGAGGCTGACCTGATTCAAGCTGACAGAGTGATTGAGGATGAAGAGGCAGCAAAGCCTCAGGGAAGGAAGGAGGAAGAGCACAGAGCTGTTCATGAACTAGCAAGCATGCTGTTGGCTATGAAGCTGGAGGACCAAGAAGAAGGAACAGCTCAACCACAACAGAAAGCTATGGAGTGGGAGGTAACTGCGTGCACTAGCATGCTTTGGCCCTGCTTGACTGTGTAAAGAATAACACAGGGATGCTAATACAGAAGGATCTTTGTGCTGTAACTGCTTATTGGAGAGCTTTTTTTTCTGCAGATAACTGCTGCCCAGAGGAAGAAAATGAAACAGAAGATGAAGGTTGAGCTCCGTAAACTAAGTGCAATGACAGAGTTAGAGGCCGAGGCTATTCAGGATTTGTGGCAACTTGACCTGAGCTCCCGCTGGAGGCTTTACAGGTGACAGAGTTATTTTACAGGGTCTGTCAGGCAAGCGTTTCCTAGGACTGTTCCAGCTTGCAGACTCATTCTGTCAAGCCACAGTGTTTCTGTCCGTGACTGTTCAGCTCCTTCTTTGAACGTGCTTGTTCTTACCTTCCCTGTATTGCATGGGCAGTGCTGTCATCTCCACTGTGCGTGTTCAGGACTAAGTACATAAACTAATAATCCCTTACCCAAAAGACAGAGAGGAAGTTTTGAACTGAATCTACTCAGAACTTCTGGATCACTATCCTGTGTCCCTTGCTGTGTGTGATAATGCCACTTTCTTCTCAGGCTTTGGCTGCGGACCTATCAGGGGGTTATTCGACAGAGGATTCTGCAGTACGAACAGCAGTATCAGGCAGCAGCAGAAAGGCTGACGGAACTGAGGCTGCAGGAGGATCTCTGCATTCTCAAGGAGGCCCAAGTTGTGGGGATGACAACTACAGGTGCACAGCAGTTGGGAAGCAAACCAGTATTGCACTGCATCCAGTAGTGGTTAAATGGCCTTGTTGCCAGAAGATTAGTATCACATGCTGCTTGACAGCCTTGGTCAGGCTCTGAATTAATCTGTAGCTGTACCTAATCTGTAATCGGTACCTAATCCCTGACTCCCTTGGCAAATGTGGCCGTTGTGCAAGTTGTCAATTAACTGCATGAGCAGTTTCTATGCATTCGTGCACTCCCTCCATCTTGAGCAGCATTCTTCTAATAGAAAGACCCCACTTCTTGTGTGTGAGTAAAAGCACAGCTAATATCTGCACTGCTATCCCCATGACACCTTCTGGTGATGGGAGTGTAAAGGTCGTTGTAATATGACTGTTTGGAGAGACAATTTTAGGTTTATTTACATGTGGTGATCAATGTAGTAAGTAGGTATCTCGTGTCTGAAGAAGGGTTCGGGAAAGGCCCGAGGCAGGCATAGGACTCTAATCCCCACCTGCCTTCCCTAGTAACTCTTCGTGTAGAAGCCATCCTTGGTGTGGTGCTGGTTTAAAGTTGAAAAAGCTGAGTCTTGAAATGGGGAATCTTGGGAAGAACCCCAGTCTTTTATGGGACACAGCCTACTCCCCTCCCTGAAGACTCTTTATGTAAATATATTCTGCTAAGGTTTATCTTCTGTCCTTGCTCAGGTGCTGCAAAATACCGTCAGATCTTGCAAAAAGTAGAGCCGCGAATTGTCATTGTAGAAGAGGCAGCAGAGGTGCTTGAGGCTCACACCATTACTACTCTGAGTAAAGCTTGCCAGCATCTCATCCTCATTGGAGATCACCAGCAGGTAACATCCATGAGTAATCCCTCTAATTGTTGTGCAAATGAACTAGAAGCTTTTAAACAAACACCGTATGTGAAGGGTTGCCAGGATTTACTGCTCCCCAGCTTCCACAGATACCACAGGGCCCATCTCGTGTAGTTTCAGAGTAGAGCTTCTGTGGGACTTGTCTTTCCATTAACTGAAGCATTTTTACATGTACTTGTATCCACCTCAGTTGTGACTATATCCGACTTTGATAATTGGCACTTCTGCAGGAATCCAGTGCCTGACCTTTCTATGGGGAACCAGTGACAGAAAAAGAGATGAGTGAAAAATCTTGCTAATACACAGGAAAGTGCTAAAACATGGATCTCCTATCCCTTCTCTTTCAGCTGCGGCCTAGTGCAAATGTGTATGACCTGGCCAAGAACTTCAATCTGGAAGTCTCTCTCTTTGAACGGCTGGTGAAAGTCAATTTCCCCTTTGTCCGTCTGAAATACCAAGTGAGAAAGAGCTATAAAATCTCCATTGCATTTGCATTTAGGTTGTTTGAAGTTGGTAGTATACTTAAGTTTATATTTCTAATCAGAGCAGCCTAAAAGAAAAGAATGTGCTATTTAATTCACAAGAAGAATAGTAAGGCTGCCAAACTGCCTCAGTCTTCCAGTATATTTCTGTTACTCTGCAGCACTGTGGTTCCCACATGTTTTAGTGCAGTGAACATGGTTTATTGTGGCATCTGAAACTTCCAGAACTCTGGAGACTGACAGCACAAGTCTTCTCAGGCTGCTTCCTGCTAAATTGCTATAATCATCTACCTTGGTGCCTGGAGAAGTTAATTCTACCTCCAGCAGTCCTGTATTAAAACTACCCAGAAGAGGTCATGTAGTGGTTAGGATGAGGTGCTGGCTTTTGTTGTCTATAACAGTGTTCTTAGATTTGCTCTGAAACCAGCATTCTTATTACAAAAACTTTGCCAAATTATTTTATTGAAGATACTTTGCTACCCCCCTGTAATTGCTGGTGGCGGCAGCGATGGGGAGGGTGGGGACTGGGCAGTGCCCCCTTCTTAGTGGAAAGTCGCCCTTGTCCTCTATTCAGCCAGTCTGTACAGTGGAACAATAGAATATGCACGGAGAAATACTGTGCACCTTCCTCAGAACTGACAGAGCTGCTTTGTGTTTCAGCACCGCATGCGTCCTGAAATTGCCCAGCTTCTCTGTCCTCATATATACCAGGAGCTGGAGAACCATCCCTCTGTCCTGACGTATGAGAACATAAAGGTGAGTTTTTGGCAACCCAAGCAATTGCTTTTGTCCCCTGTTACTGGCTAAAATGAGTTTCTGTAAAATACAGTGTTCAAGGATTTGAAATTCTTAGATCAAGTTCAATTATTGAAATATATACCTGAATCAAGGAAGTGTGTGTTAGAGAATTAGGCAAGTAATTTGTAGTTCTTCTGGCATTAGAGATGGTGGACACTGGAAATGGATCCAGTACTGATGACTTTAAAAGAACAGTGAAAATGGAAGAGGGACCAAAAGAATTGTAAGATATTAAAACTTAGGAAGAAATCTTAAATGAAAGACTTAAAGTATAATATGTGAAATTCCACCGTAAGATAGGTGACTTGATTACTGGAGCCTTCTTTCCTTGGGTTCTCTGTTTGGGCATTTTACCTATACACAACATCTGCAAACAAGATCTATTCAGCTTAAAAGTATAAATCACTCTTTTCTATAACCTGAAAAGGTACAGTAGAAACAACTCTGAAAAGATAGGGAATAAAATAATCCACAGGAACTGATTTCATATTAGGATACTGAAATGTCACTAATGGGCTGAAATGTGAGTAATAAGCTTAAATTCCTGTCTGATGAACACATTATGGAAATCTAGGAGGCAATCACCTCAGCATGCAGTAACTGAATATTGTAGTCCTCTCCTGAAGAGTCCTCCCGTCAGTGGATAATTAGGGACATGGAAACAGGCTGCAGTGACAGAAGCTAGAATTGTGTCTGATATTCCTTTCTCTTGTTTCAGGGTGTTTTATCTAACCTCTTCTTTGTGGAACATGACTTCCCTGAACAAGAAATCCAGGAAGGGAAAAGCCATCAGAACTCACATGAGGCTCAGTTTGTAGTGGAACTGTGCAAATACCTCTTGTGTCAGGATTATCTACCTTCTCAGATCACCATTCTCACTACTTACACTGGACAGCTTTTCTGCCTGCGTAAGCTCATGCCAGCCAAGACCTTTGCAGGTGTGAAGGTTCATGTAGTAGATAAGTACCAGGGGGAGGAGAATGATATTATTCTGCTGTCACTTGTGCGGAGCAACAAAGAGGAGAGAACTGGGTTCTTACAGATCCCCAATCGGATATGCGTAGCATTATCCAGAGCTAAGAAAGGGCTGTATTGCATTGGAAATATGAGAATGCTTGGCAAGGTTCCTCTCTGGAGCAAGATCATTCACACCCTTCGTGAGAAAGGTCACATTGGCCACTCATTGATGCTTTGCTGTCAAAACCACCCTGAAACCAAGACGCTAGTATCTACAGCAGCAGACTTCAGCAAAGTCCCGGAAGGAGGCTGTAGTCGTCCCTGTGAATTCAGGTTGAGTTGTGGACATGTTTGCACAAGGGCATGTCACCCCTATGACACACAGCACAAAGAATATCAGTGTCTGAAGCCTTGTCAAAAGGTGCTCTGTGCAGATGGGCACCGCTGTCCGCGGTTGTGTTACGAGCCCTGTGGCCCATGCATGGTGAAAGTAGAGAAAATTATTTCTAAGTGTGGGCACCTGCAGATGGTGCCGTGTTCTACTCCAGACAGTGAGTTTCTTTGCCGAGAACCTTGCCAGAAAAAGTTGATCTGCGGGCACACATGCAACAAATTCTGTGGGCAGGAATGCACTAAGTGGTGTCCCGAACTGGTTACAGTCACCCTGAAATGTGGCCACAAGCAGCAAGTTAAATGCTGGATCACTGAGGAGATGAAACATGAGAAGCCTGTGGAATGTAAGACCAAGTGTTCTGCCACACTGGAGTGTGGTCACGTGTGCTCAGGTTCCTGTCATACCTGCTTTGAAGGGAGATTTCACAAGCCATGTAACAGCCCTTGCAAGCGCATCCTGGTCTGTGCCCACAAGTGTCAGCAGCCCTGTACCACAGAATGTCCTCCCTGTCAGCTGCAATGTCAGAACCACTGCATCCACAGCAGGTGTCAAAAGAAATGTGGAGAGCTCTGTTTTCCATGTGCTGAGCCATGCGAGTGGCAGTGCCAGCACTACCAGTGCACCAATCTTTGCTCTGAGCCATGCAACAGGCCTCGCTGCAATGCACCGTGTGCTAAGCTACTGCGCTGTGGTCATCCTTGTGTTGGATTGTGTGGAGAGCCATGCCCACAGAAGTGCCTTATTTGTGACCGTGAGGAACTCACCCAGATCTTTTTTGGCTTTGAGGAAGACCCAGATGCTCGATTTGTACAGCTTGAAGACTGTGGCCATGTCTTTGAGTCCCATGGCCTTGACCATTATATGGATGAAGATAATGATGTCATTAAGCTTAAGGTATGCCCTATGTGTCAGACACCTATCAGAAAGAATTTGAGATACGGCACTGTTGTGAAAAGGCGGCTGGATGAGATAGAAAAGGTGAAAGAGAAAATCCAAGGCCCAGCACAGGAAATTGAGTCTAGCAGACAAAGACTGCAGGCTGCACTGACTGGGAATGCTGTTCTGCAGAGGAATCTACCCCTGAAGTACCTCATGTTAGAAGATAAACTAAAAGCTTCTGATCTCTCGACAAAGAGTATCGGACTAATTGAGAACCAGCTTAACTTCTACAAACGTATAGCGGACCTAACCAATTCTATGAGCAAAATTGATGCAAGTGAGAGGCAAGGACTGAGAAAGCGGCTGGATGAGGTCCAGGAGTGGCTGGATAAGCCGCGCCTCAGTTTTACAGGACAGGAGCTCTCTGACCTGCAGTCTGAGATCCAGAGACTGACCTATTTGCTGAGCCTCCTGGCGAGGTGCAACGGTGCGAGTGCAATGATCACACCAGCGCTCGCAGCGGAGATTGCTGGTGCACGTGAGATCCTGGAACGGACGAAGAAATTCACGGCGGAGGACGAGGCTGCGGTGAAGAAGGCCTTGGCCAGGCTGAGCTCGGCCCTGCCCCGCTCCGGGCTGGGGATCTCTGAGGCCGAGCGGGTGCAGATTGTCGGAGCTATCGGCTGTCCCCGCGGCCACTGGTTCAAGTGCCGAAACGGGCACATCTACGTGATCGGGGACTGCGGGGGCGCGATGGAGCGGAGCCGGTGCCCCGAGTGCGGGGCGCCCATCGGGGGCACCAACCACACCCTGGACAGCAGCAACAGCCTCGCCTCCGAGATGGACGGAGCGACTCACGCGGCCTGGTCCGAGACGGCCAACAACCTGCTCAACTTCCAGGAGCTGCAGCGGCTGCTGTAGCGGAGTCCGCCCCTCCCCGTGCCCCCGCAGCCAATAAAGTGTCGCTAACCCGGGACGCCTCGTCTGTCGGGCGGGACGCGGGCGGGCCGGAAGGGGCGGGGCGGCGTGGTTGCGCCGGTCGCCGGAAGCGGGTGTGACGCACGGCGGTGCTGGAGGCCTGCGCGGCGCCGGCCGCTGCGCAGCCATGGCGGCCCGGGAGCCGCTGCGGGAGCTGCGCGGGGCGCTGTGCGCGCTGCTGGCGCGGGTCCGAGGTGGGGCCGGGGCCGGCGGGGGCCGGGCCGGGCCGTCTGGTCTCTCCGCTGGCTGAGGTCTCTCTCTGCTTTTACAGAGGGCGAACCGGGCGAGGGCCGCGAGCCGTTCGAGCTGCCGCGCTTCTGGGACGCGCTAGGTACGGCGGGGGGCGGGCAGCGCCGGGCCGCACCGCGGCGGCCGGGCCGGGCGCTCTGGGAGCCGCGGTGCCGCTGCCTGGCGGGGCGATCTGCAGCCGGGCTTGCGGCCCTGGTTTTGGCTTTGCCTGTCACTCCGCGGTGCTGGCGGTGCCAGCGGTGCCAAAGCAGCGGCCAGCGTCCAACAGCTGTCACAGCTGGGTTTCCGAAGCCTTTGGTCCCCGTTAAAACCTCACAGCACATCCTGGTGAAGGTGTCGTGGAGCAGGACACAAAATGTGGTTGTGGATGTCACTACCAGCTAGGTAAAAAAACTAGAAAAAAAGCAGACCTAGGATACGTGCAACATACACAGCACAAATATACCATGGAATTTTTCTTCTTTATTGTTGCTTAGAAGAAAGAAATGCTAATCAAGCAGTAGAGCAAAGTAACATCAGAGCTATTGCTCGTCCAGCTGCTCTGTTCTTTTACCTTTTACCCAAGTTACTTTCTGTTCTTTTGCTTCCATTGAACACTTTCTAGGTCAGACATTCCAAGCAACGTCACAGGAAGCTACAAAGCTGAGTCTGGCATTCTCAGGGCCTGTACTGACTTCTGCAGAGGTGAGTGAAAGCCCCCACAGACTACGAAATTGCAGAGTATGTGGCAAGTTTCAGGTACCTCTTGGTTCACTTGACTATAACAAAGTAATTTGGTTCAGCTCAAACAAGGAGTGTCAGCATGGGCCGTGCATTTAGAGTGTATTAATGCAAATCAAGAGTTGCCCAGAGAACTAATTTCTGTAAGTTAGGGAAACATACCAAACAGAAACATTCTTACATTCTTTTCTTTAACATCTAGAGCTGACTGCTGATAGTGGACAATACAAACCTTAGATCTAGCAAAGAACATGTAAGATTTTTGCTGTTAGTTGAGATAAGTTTATCACTTTTGTGTTTGGAGGAGAAAAAAAACAACCACCCCCAGTTCAGAATAACGATCTAAACTACTTCTTCCTCTCTGATGCCTGACCACCCCACTAGGGTGTGTTTTCTTACCAGCTGATGATGTATACAGCTTGCTCACTGTATCTTCTTGTGCTGCATTTGCTTCTCAAGCAAGATGGCCAGTACTATGCTTCCCTTTTCTCAAAGCAATCTGAATGTGATTGCTTGTGAGACTTTTCAAGAACAGTGCAGCCATGCACTACTCGTGGTTAATCCTCTTGCCTGTCTGTTTCAGGACTGCCAGAAGCTGAGTGAAGATGTCCAAAGTGCTGTTATTGCAGTTGCCACAGTGTACTACTGGCTCCCCAAGGGCCAAGGTGAGATAGTGACAGGAGGGCAGTCACCACTATATAGGGTGGTGGTTCTTTAACCATTACATAAAGAAACCCAGAGACTAAAGTAAGATCTGGCATCTGCAGGGAAGCAAGTTATCATAAGCGGGTAGTTCCATTATCAGCTGCTCTGTAGGCTTGCAGCATGTTTATGAGTGAACCACTTGTCTGTCTACTCCTACAGATGTCTGTGAAAGAGTGATAATGTAGGAAGCTGCGTAGTTGATTGGGCATTCATATTTATAAAGTGTTGAGATCGTTGTCCGAAGTCCTTTTCGAACTAGGAAATACTTTGCTTCCTTCAAAATACCTGTAACTTAATTTTTACAGTGTGTCCACGCAGAGAAGTTTGTGTGTTCATCTTCAGCAGTTGCTTTCTGTCTGTTCTGATTGTGTGGCAACTTCCTTGCTCTTTCTCAATCCCAACCAGGTACTACTCTTCGGAAGATAGTACGAGATGCTACAGCTGATGTAGTGGAAGGAATGATCCAACTCACAGAAACAATTCTCAGTGCTCCATTGGACAGGTAATAATTTTCCAGAAAAAAAGGAGGACAAAGCTACAAGTATACTTGTTAGGAAGCAGCAAGTGCAGGCTGCTCTCTGAGGGAGGGAGGCAGAAGCAGAGCATTGTTACAAGGCAGGAAGGGGCAGTGGCCACATCCCTCAGTATCTGAGTGAGCAGAGAAGGGCTGCTGAGGGCAGTGAGGTTCAGCTGAGAGTCCAGATCACCAGATAATCCCATAGTGATGAGGTCAAGCTGGAAAGTCAGGCCAGCAAGTCAGGATCAGGTCCAGAGAGAGTAACCAGCATCATACACCATCCAGTGATTGCCCAGCATGTCCATTGCACCGACCTAGGTCTGAAGTCATGGCAGGAAGGTCAAATGAGTGGCTCAAAACCCAGGTCAGGATCAAGGGAGTGCAAGACTGGGTGCAGACATAACTGCTACACGGCTGGGATGTAGCACAAACAGGGCCCCATAAAAGAACCTCAGGGCGAAAGCATCTCCTAGTAAAGAAGGGCTGGTCCTCACTTCTAGATTTTTTCACAACACCTCCTATCAGCAAAGGAGCTGACCTTGTACTTAGGCAACTAAACTGTTCAACTGAGCCAACTAAACTAGGAGGTTGGAATACACTCAAGGTACCCTCTTGTCCTAGTGACTGAGTCGGGTGCATTTATCTACATGGGGGATAGATTTTCATCCTGTCTGTGGCAAGGAAAGATGCTGGGAGCAGTATTTGCATGAACATGCTGGATAGCGTTTGCACTGGTTTTGCCCTTGGGGTGACATGTCATACACCATGATTGCACAACTTTATAAAGCTTGTTATTGGACCACTATGGGCCGCTTCCTCTCTGTACGGATTACACACCACTGCCATTGAGCAGAAGTTAGCAATCTCTAATACAGACTTCAGATTTGCATAGATTCTGAAAGATAAATAATATGCCCGAGCACTTGGAGGGGCCTTCGTAAGAGTCTCCTGCTTCTTGTTCCAGTGGATAGTTAAACTCAGTAGGAGCCAGCACTTCTGGCTTTACACAGACATGAGATACTAGAGACAAGCTGGTTGGTGACATCTTTCCAGCAGAGCTTCTACTAGTGTGCATCATCTTTGGTGCAGAAAAAAACACAGTCTAGCAGAGTGGTGTTATTGAGTCTAACTTTGTGAGGGGCTTTGTTTTGTTTCAGGTTGTCTCAGGAACAGCTTATATCAACTGGTGGTGTGTGGGGGGCGTGTGAGCAAGTGCCTAACCTGCCACGGGGTGAGTGTTGTGTATGCAGAACAATGGAACTAGGAGGTGTTGTCTTAGAACATCAATAACACTTACAAGAGGCGTTCTAGCTAGTACAATGAAGGCTCGGTCATTCTGCAAAACCTGACTGGTTTTCCAATGTATAAGATTGGAAGCCAGTCCAGATTCTTTGCATGGCAACAATGCAGCTCTGAGCTCTGCAAAAAGTTTGATCCTATAATCTCAAGATTTAATGTCACAAACCTAAATGAATATTATTGCACGCTGATTTGAATCAGTGCAGTGCCAGTTTTCATCCTTTTGTTTTTGCAGATAACCAGGCAGCAGTTGCATCAGTTTTGGCTGCATGCCTGGGTGTGGTCAAGGATGCTCTGGAGGAGATGGAACATGTAAGGAAGCCCCTAAGCCTGTGAGGATCCTGCAGGATGGATTGCAGTGATGGTTCAGTGATGGAACACAGGGATTGTTTCATATACAGGCTTCGATTTAAATTTGTTCTGATATGAGCTAGATTATTGTATTATGTTTGAATTTTAATGAGTATTTAAACTCAAGTCTGATTTACTTTAAATAAGGTGTCCATAAAGCCATGTCCCAAATTGCAGGGAAGGCAGGGGTGGCGGGGTGGTTTAGGTTGGTGTAAGAATGGCACTATTTGCCAGGTTCTTGCTGTTTGCTATGTTGAATTTGAGTGGGAGATTAGTTTTTCTTACTCTGGTCCTGCTAGGATTAGCAGGATCTGGCAACTGAGGTGCTGGTGGGAGAGAGATTCTTCCATAAATTATTTGTAGGATTTTTAGATGATTTTCCTTTTCCTCCTGGGTGTTGCTGGAATCAGTGTCAGGCTCTGGGTTTTCAGTGCATCTGTTTTCTCAGGCTCTGGTGGAAGGGCAAGACCCCTACAGTGACATCATGGAAGATGAAGACCTGGGCTTTCGGGGCAACAGAGACATATATTGGTCAGAAGCTGACCGGAAGCTGCTTAGCTCCTGCATGGGATTAATGAAGGCTTCTAAAGCTTGCCTGAAGAAGGTCTTGGGTGTAGTGAAGGCTCATGGCAAAGCTGATTCTCCAGAGCAGATTGCTCAGCTGGATGATCTTGCAGACATTGCTAATGAGATCAGTCCAAGGTAAGCAGGTCTCTCCCCATGCTGCTTTTTGTTCCAGAGCAGTCCCTGTCTTTCTTGAGGTCTAGCAAATGGGTCAGGAAAACCTTTATGACATTGAAGCTGTGAGCAGGCGGTGGAAGCAGGCATGGTGGGAAGGCTGTTACGGCATAGGCTGTTGAGAGTTGTGCAGGTTAGGAGAGGAACGTAAGTTGCAGCTTGGGGTGGAGCTGTGGCCTTGTCTCACTCCAAGGTGAGAGTGGCACGCAGGTGTCTGGGAAGGCAGCGCGAGCATCCCATGGATATGACTGATGTCTCCTTGTCACACGCTGCCATTTCTGACTTACGTTCGGGGTGGGTGTAGACTTTGACCAGGACTGGTGAGCCGTACTATCAGGACTTTTCTTCCATTGCTCCCCTCTCTTCTATTCTAGTGTTGATGAGCTGGCACTGAGCATGTATCCACCCGTGAATGAGCTGGCTGTGCGACTCAACGTAAGTGTCTGCAGCCTACATGTGGGTCTACTCGCTTGACTGTAGGGAAGGGAAAGAAATTGAATTGGAGGGATTATGTGACTGTCAGGGAGAGGTGGGTGTTAGTGACGGTCTCAGTAACAAGTTCCTGGGGATGAAGAGTCCGCTTTGGTTCTTGCACGCTTAGCTTCCTTCAGGTGGAAATGCATCCCTCATCTTTACTTCTTCAGGGAAGAACGTGGCCACTTGAGCTTTGACTTAGAACCATAATCCATAAAGACATCCAATGATGGTACCTCAGGGAAGTGAGGCCTAAGGCTGCCAATGTACTGCATGTCCACTTTCTTCCTTGGATAATGTAGACTTGCTCAAAAAAAGTTATCTAAATTAAAAATGCAAATTAAAAAATCTCACGGGGAGAGTGGTTAAGCACTGAAATAAGCTGCTTAGAGAAAGCAGTGGAATCTCCATCTTTGGCAAGACTCAAAACTTGACAGGGCAAGGCTCTGAGCAACCTGACTGAACTTTGAGGTAGACCTTGCTTTTAGCAGGAGATTGTACTAGGTGACTTCCAGGGGTCCCTTCCGTCATAAATTAAGTATGTATGTTCTCATATCTGTGATTTTTTTTTTTAATTTTTTTTTTTTATTCTTAATTCTGCTTTTGTGCCTTTGATCAGTGGCTTGGTTTTTTGGGAGGTAAAAAAGGCCCTCTTGCTTAATACCAAATTGCATTAGAGTCAGTCACCTGTAACTTCATGTCTTAATATCAGTTACTAATTTATAATAGACTTATCTTTTTAAAGAAGAAAGCGCTTTAATGTATGATTTAAAAACCAGTGTGTCTTTATTTCCACTTGTCCCAGCCAGCAGTAGCTTGGGAGATGCTCCCGGCATGGCAGTGGCAGAGGTAGCTTCTGCCTCAGGATCTGTGGCAGTTTTACTCTTTCTTGTTGGGAATTCCTACACGCCCCCTTTCTTTTCCAGTATTGCTGACCCCCTTTCTTTCCACATTTGGCTCACTTTATTTCCCCTTTGTTTCTTTCTAGGCTGCTAAATTGGCCTCAGTATTAAAGAAAGTCTTGGAGATTACGAAGTGAGTATGAGTTACAGTTTTAGAAGTGTGTGTTCCCTGCTTTGAAGGTTGATATCTTTCTGCCTCCTGTCAAGGTGACTCATTTCTGGACTGTAAATGCAGGCATTTTGGAAAAATTATGATGTTATCCAGTCACAAAGGCACGGGAGTAAGAAAAGGATGGTAGGGATGAAGGTGGTTCCCGCCGAAGACACACACATATGTGTTGAGGTTTGGGACTAGAGACATGGATGTGGGTTCTTCCTTGCTCAAAGCGCTCTGAGGCTATAGCAGTCCTGTCTTTCATGCTGTGGTAACTCAAGACTTCATGATACCTATGCATCCAGACAACATATGGGTATAAGACACCCAGGAAGGTTTCCTAATGAATTTCCTCCACTTTTGCAGGACAAGCCACGTATGTCCACCATCAGAGGAAGGCTGGGTGCAGTTTCTAACTGGCGCGGTAGATCACAACATGAACAAAATCAAGAACTTCACACAGGGTCAGCTTTAGCTCTTCCAAGTCTACGTGTGTTGCTGCCATTGGCTCTGGCATACGCTTTTCCAGTGAATCTCACTGTTCTCCAGCTACTGGGAGAATGATGAGAACAATGTTTTTAGGAGAGAACGTTACTGCCACTTGGTAAAGTTTTCCCAGGAAGTTGTCCTTTGCTGCTGCAGGAGGTGTCATTTTGCTTGGATTCCTGGGATTGTGCACTGCTGCATCTTAATGCTGTGAATGTGCCCCATTCTTCAGACGTTACAGCTACTATGGGGTTCAAAGAACAATAAAATATTGCTAGGTTTGCATGAGTGGCTTTATCTGTTTTCAGGTGGCAGAGGATATATACAGACAGGAAGGGTTGTGCTGCTTTTGCAAGCAGCCTGAAGAACCATTAAAAATATGCAGCCCTACTGCTATTTCCTGTCTACCCTTAGAGAAGAGCGAACTATGTATCTTTTCTATTTCCTCAGAAAGTGGTAGAAATATTTACTACTTTACCAACATCAAGGATCTGTAGAGGGATAAGAGTATATCTCTAGAGGAATGCTATGTCTATCGTCACTTTAAAGTTCTAGGATTTGCTTTTTTTGCCACGGATAGGCAAAGATGACTAAGCAGTGGTTGGTTCAGCATGTATGTGTGGTGAGAAGTGCAGCATCTGCTTGAACCTTTAGCCCATCTTTGTCACAGTAAGGTTCAACTTATAAAACTGGAGAGTGGGCATAGTGGCAGATGGGAGCGAGTTGAGTTTGTACAAATAATCAAAGTCAGACGTGGTTTCAAATATAACTTTAATTAAACTGTTAACAACTATGCTTGCTGAAGATCAGAGCACCGATCATGACCACTCTTCCGTAAACAGGACAGCAGGACCTGTTCTAAGCTGGGCATCAGGCAGCTGCAACGTCGATAGTTTTGTAGCTTTTCAGGTTCTGGAGTTGAAGGCAGGTAAGATGTGCAGTGAGTCTTCTGGGCCCTGCTTGGATGGGGGTGAGTGGGATTTGCAGCTCTTGGGTGCTTTTAGGTTGCACAGAGCCCAGCCTGAAAGGTGAGAAGGGATAATACAGGAAGCACACCTCTTTGTATTTCTGGTTCCCAGGAAAAATGCGTTTGCTAGACGGGAGTGTGGTGCCAAAAAAATGAGAGGGGAAAAAAAAAAGGGCAGAAGAATGCTAGCAGCTACCTAAACTACCACAATGGAATTGTGATCTGACTGTGGTTTGAGAGGGAAATATGTCAGGAGGGTTGAACTCCCCATAGAGGCATCTAAGGTTACTTTGTCCTAATGAAGTTTCTTGAGAGAAATGCGGGTTTTTTCATGTAAAGGAGAGCATGCCTTTTTGGATGACTCTTGGCTAAGTCAGGTTTGCCTGGTTCTTCTATAGAGAAGGGGAAGACACTTAAAATTGTACCCAGGGACTCTCTTTATTGCTGGCAGTGGGTAATGGGTGGAAAGAGATGTCACAAACAGTAAAGTTTTACCCCGCTTATTCAAGTGGCTAGCTAAAAAGCAATTGATTTCTCAACATCAAACAATTTCTAAGTTTCATAGCTCATTTCAGTGACCCATAACTGTTGTCTTAGTTAATGTGTGGTTTTGCATAAGTCTTACGGTACCTCTCTTGTTACCCTTTTTGTTGGCAGGGGCCTTTCCTTTAACCTTTGGGGTTGAAGCTTTCACAAATATTATACTGGCTTCAACTTATGTATTACACATCTGTTGAAAGTTCTGTTATCTGGCTGTTTTTTTTTCTCAGTGTGAAAATCTTCTTTATTATCTGTAAATAAAGGATGGGATGCCTGGGGCTTTCATGCTGCAGCAGTCTCTTCCTGCCACATTTTGCCTGCTTATTTTTGGGGAGAGCCTTTCCTGTGCAAGGGTTTCTCTAGCTTGTATTGTGTCTCTTTTTCCATTTACCATTCTTAGATTAATCAGTTTGCACTTACCTGTACTTCCTTTGTCTGTAAATGAGCCCTCGCCCTGCAACCACTATCACACACTTCTTCAGGGGTTCAATGAGAGGGTTCAGGAGGCTGATCTTTGCTGTGCTTGGCTGATATTGCACCATGTTTTCTGGAAACTGTTGAAAGAAGAAAATGAGCTGAAACTGAGGGACAGAAAAAGTTTCTTTTACGATTAAGGGGAGATAATTTTTTTTTTTTTTTTTTTGGTGCCAGAGGTTGCAGCCTGAGCTGCCAATTGCTAGAAGAGGCAAAGTCCAGCTTACTTTCTTCTCAACTACAGTTTTCTGCTGTAGTTTCTTTCTGCAACCTCTGATCTCTATGCTGGTGAGTTAGGAGTCATTGGGATTTCTGTATGTTTGCACATAGACAAAAGTAGAGGTGGGAATACTGTATACAACAGTGTGGCACATCTCACCTTTCGCAAACTGATGTCTCAGTGCTTTGAAAGAAGACAGCATGAGGAGAGCCATTCAACCCAGCAGAATTTTTTTGCTGCTTATGACTATGAAAGCTGTTTTCTCACTGCTGAAGTAACAGAATGATAGACCGATCTCACCTCGATAGTGAGAGGGGGATCACAAATGCTGATCTCTTCCTGTGCAAAATATATGTAGGAGTCCTCATCTCTCAGCATGGCAGTCAGCCTAAGCAGATGGTTTTCTCCCAGCTCTTCTCTGTACTGTGAGTAAGGCACAAAAACCTGCAGATTGTTAGCTGGAATACAAAGAGGTGAAAGATGACAATGCAGAGGGTAAGTACAGTCTGGTCTTAATCTGCATGGCACCTAGGGGTGTCTAGTGCCCAACATTGTACTAAAAGCTGCAGCATTTGAAAACCTAAGTGATCCCAACTGGATTTGCAGATTCAAAGTCTCTCTGGTGATGTTGCCAAAGTGTTTTATTTCAATCGCCTACAATCAACTATTCAGCCAGCCTTTTGTAAACTTACGGCTAAGTGCATTTTTCCTGAAGTGAGAGGACTTGATATACTTTTCTAACCATGCACCCCATAGAGTCCTTACCTTCATTGCTTTTGAGGATAAAATTAAACTCTTCCTTCCACAGTTGGGTAATGGGCACACCATCATAATGTAGAGACTGGATCCCAACTACCAGGTTAGTAGCCTTTTCTATACCACTGTGGTTAAACACTGCAACGGAAAGTGGAACATCTCGGCCCAGTAGCAGAGAACTCTCTGACTGGAGGTGGATGAAAAGGTTAACTGGCTCTTCAAGGGCAGCAGGAATGGAGCTAAACTGTGTTTCACTGCTGCTGGTTCTCTCAAGTTTCTTTATCTTTCTGTAGACTTTGTCAAGTACTTCTTTTTCCTGAAGGGAACCTGTCACCAAAAAAAAGCGCACGTATTTTAGTATTCTTTCCTGTTTATTATTGTGAAGCAGTAAATGCAGAGGGATGGCATTGAATTATCCTGGCAGCGCTGTAGATAACTTTCTAAGAGCACAGAGATCCTGTTGTGCTTCTGGTTAGAGCAGTTTGAGAATTTCAGCTGAAAGGACTTTAGTTGGATGTACCTGAAACATTCTGCTTGGAAAGTTTTGTCATAGTTTGTAAAGCACCTTGGTGCTAACACCTGTCAGAGCTAAAGAGGCCGTTGCCTCTAACTGCAGCCGTGGCTGGGGCACAGCTCTGTGTTCTCTTGTGCTGGACTGCAGCCAGGGCAACAGAGTGCCATAGGCTGAGATGCGATGGTAGAGTTGGGTCAAGGAAACAGCACTCAGTAATAGATTCTGGAGGAGACCTACCTTTTAAGGGAGGGGTTTAGACAAGATCTGGGAGCACAACAGTCCTTTTCAGAAAGCTGGAGTCTAAAGTATATCTTTATATATTACAGGGGTAATGGGACGTGAATGTACAGAGTATAAAGTAACAGAAATCAGGAAAGAAGGTTTTCCAGACAGGAAAGTGCCTGGTGAAGAAAGGCCTGGTCTTCTAGAGAGCTGGTTAAAATAATTCAGCAGGAGGAAGTTTGGGGTATGACCTGTGCTTTGATTCTGTGGACAGCAAGAACAAAGTGTTCAGGAAGTGGAAGCAGGAGAGGTGGATGACCCTAATGCTGTGGTATAGCTCTGCTCTCCAGTGCTTTACTCGTGATGCTGGCAGGGAATGTGAGCAGTCACTTGCCTACCCCGTACCTTCCGGATACTTGTAGTTGTGTGTGATGTCCTCACAGCGTTCACTGCCCACACCCTTGGTGCTGATGTTGTTGCCAGTGTACTTTGTGCCACTGAGAGCTGGCATTAGGGTGTCATCTGCTTTTTGTATCCAGACCTGGCACTTGGCATTGATGGCAGCAAAGAAGTAGCAGACATCATAATCAACTTCTGTGTCCCCTTCCTTGATGGCGTGAACAGGGGCTGGCCCGCAGAAGGATGGACCTGAAGAGAAAATGTGGCCCAGTTAAGATTCAGATGCTTTACCAACCAGACCCATGCCTAGTTTAGACCTATAGTAGGAGTGGTGAAGTATCTGATTCAAGAGGACATGAGGGAACAGTCCTGTGACAGAGCTCTTAGAGCTACACAAGCTGCACAAGCCAAACTGATGGATGATGATTAAAGTCAACAGGCTGAGTCCTGTCCTTTTGCATCATTCTGTTGGAAGCTGGGGGAGGGAGGAATATTGAGCTGCTTTATTTGCTCTCCACTCTGCTTCCCTCTCTGCCTCCCAAAGCCCATCTTTGATATCTTACCATTGCTTTTTTCCTGGCAGGTGGCATCCAGTGCCTGCCACCCGCTGTACTCTGGTAGCAAGTCCGCTCGAGCCATCCAGCATTCATTCCAAACGTGGAAGGTCCTGCAAGAGACAACATCATGTGCTTATACCAAGGGACTGAGCCCTGAGGTACAGGAAAGTTTTAGCCAAACCACAGCCAATTAATACTCCTTTGAAAGAGCTCCATGCATGTTGAGGAGAGCAGAGACCTTGGTTTTTGACACAAGTGGAGTTTCTCCAGCTGGACTGGGCTATTGTTATTCCTTTGTGGACCCTAGTAATAGGGTGCTCTTCAGTTTGTGTTGCAGCAATGTCTCAAGAACAGGTCATGTAGACAGGATCTCAGCTGAGCTGTCTCCTGTCCACCTCCCTGCAGCTGTTTTAACTCTTTCTTTCCCCTCCCTTATCACTTCCTGGATCCGGGTATTGTCTCAAATTCTTACTTGGGCCCTGCCATGTTTTCTTACCAGACACGGGCACTCTTGTCTTGTGTAAGCAGTCTCCCATCTTCATCATAAAACTCATCCACACTCAGGCTGCTGTTAGTGTTGTGAGCCCATGTAAAGCCTGTGACCACCCTGGTAGGAATTCCCAGGCACCTCAGAACTGCATAGAAGAAAGAGCTGTGAATCAGTTGAGCATCCTGCCCTAAGGGTGCCTCTGCTGATAGATGTAGAGCCTTTTTTGGTGCTAGGACTATTAGGAATGACACCAGGCCTGCCGTTTGGGCTTTGCAAGAGGCATCGCCCGCTCAGGGAATAAGCTATCATAGATACATTCAGTGAATGGTGTGTACTGACATGCTTTTATCTCAAAGTTAGTGATGCTGAATGTTGATGAGGAAACTCAGAGGATCTGCCTCTTATCTAAAAATTAAAGGTTATATTACTGGGATCTGTGTTAATCCACACATGTAGACATATGCTAGGGGTTCTACAGACCAAATAAGGCTTTGCTCAACACAAAAGTCTTTGACCACTACTGTACCTGAACACATGACTGCAGCAAGCACCCAGCACTGCCCGTAGCGAACAGGCTTGCATTGCGATGCAAGCCACTGCCGGAGGATGGGGCTGCTTCCCAGCCACTGGGAAGGGGGTGTCCCATCGCAGTATTGCCTGGTCCCACATTCTGTCAGGATTCCTCTAAGCTTGTCACAGTTCAGCTGCAGAGGATGAGAGAAAGATGGATTAAGGAATTGCCTCTCTTTGGTAGCTACACCTCATCCTGCTTGACGAAGCTACTCCCAAGGCAGATGAAACTAAAGGGGCGTTTGTGCAAAGCATGAAGGTCATGGCTGAGCAGAACAGGTGCAACAGTCTCCCCTGAGATTTATTCAGTAACTCCGCTAAGAAACTCCTGCAGCACTACTTGTCTGCTGCAAGAATATCAGGAAGGGCTGGAGATGGGCAGGAGGCGTTGTGTGTAACAGCCCTGGAGAGGCGTCCTCTTTGGTCAGTGGGTTGTTATGAACTGGGACTGAGGAGATGTTAGCCTTCGCGGTGCATTTGGGTTTTTTCTGCTAGGGTCAGTGCTGCCATCTGCTCTCCTTACCATGGCGGCAACTGTGCGGGAGATGTGAACAGGGTTCTTGCGCTGGGTGTGATCCTTGTCCCGTTGATGGCGTTCACCTATATCCAGCAGTGCGAAGCAAATGTCAACTATATCCTCCTCAAACTGAAACAAGAACACAACATTTCAGGAAGTTTGGCCTGAACATTTGTTCTCTGGAATCCCTGCAAGGCTTTGTAACTGTGCAGAATATTTCTCCCTTTCTGGTAGTGTTACGTAAGTGGGCTGTGGGGGAGAGCTCCAGGCAGAGATTTGGAGGGAGGGCACAACATGCTAAAGGCAGGCCTACAGCTTTGTTGAAGCAAGGTGGGGAAATGCATTAGAATGATACTTCATCCCCTGATTGAGGGAAATAAACGCTTTTCTGGAGCACTCTCTAGGTTGGCGTGGAGCTACTTTTGTGATCTGGTGGCACTAAAATGGAATAAAATCCCATTCTAGTCACTGGCTGTGTCAGACGGCCTTGGGCAAATTGGAAGATTTAGTTGTCTTCACTTTACCTATAAAATAGAAACAGTATTAATAAGCCCTTAAGTTCTTTAATATCTGTTGACAAAAAGAAGGCACACAAAGCCCAGATACAGATCAATGCATTTCTTCATAGAGGACAGCCTGAGAAGGCAGCTAAAATTACATACAGGGAGTTATGGGACATCATACACAGGTCCCTGTTCTCCTGCACAGTCTCAGACAAAGACAGTGAGTGCAGAGACCAAGTTCTTTCATCAAAGCCACAGTATGGAAATGGATGGTGTCCTATACACACAGGAGATACGCACCCTTCCTCTGCTGCTGGCTATAAGAGAACACAGACAGATTGGACCTCTGCTTACCTGACCGAAGTCCCAGGGTTGTGCTAGGACTGCATTTTCAGTCCCCCAGTAGATGACACCCTCTTGGTTTAAAATGTACTCCTGACGCTGTGCCTCATTAGCCAAGAACACCTCGTCATCTAGACAGAGGAAAAAAGCGTCGGGAAGAAAGCATTCCTGGTGTCAGATGCACTTGCATCTCTCTTACATCAGCAGACTCCACTCCAGGGACTTCAGCAGTTCCTGGCATTCTGCCCTGAAAATATACTGCAGATTCTGAATTAGATAGGAAAGAATTATTTGATTGTCATTTCTGTTTTCTTGTTCAAAATGTTCCTCCAGACCTAGGCTATTGCACTAACTGCCTCTTTTACTTTCCTGGCTGTTGACTTCTCTATTCCTGAGAAAGATACAGTGGTCTTAATCAGACCAATTATAATCTTGACTTATGTTAAAATCTTTATTATAGGAAGCGCTTTATCAAACATTTTTTCCTTAGCAGGAGGACAGGGCTCTGGCAGTGGAGTATTCCGGGAACAGGGCAGAAGTGCTGAGGCAGGCAGCTTTGAGCTTTTATTAGCCCCTTCCTCCTTCCTAAGGCATTGTGAGGAGCAGAGCAGGAGTGGTGGGGATCGCCAGGTGAGTCCACCTTGACCTCCATGGGGGCAGAGTGCCAGAGCTCAAAAGCTGGTTTTGTGAAGTGACTGATCCCAGCCTGCCTGTTTCTGATCACATACCTCGGCACCAGGGATTAAAGAGGAGGGTGAAGTTGCCCAGGAGACAGTCAGACTTGGAGGCATGCAAGAGCAGCGTGTACTGGCCAACGGGAGCATTGGCAGGTGTGCTCACAGAGATGGTCCAGAAGTGCGGGTTCTGTTCTTCCAGTGCCGCACTCCACTGCTTCTGGTCTCCCAGGCTGGAGATGGGAAATTCAGTCCGGGTTCCATCTGCTTTGGAAGGATGTGATCCTGCAGCCAAAGAGATCTGGTTGTGTCTCTTCCAGACATGGATCCTCACCCCGTGTAGATTGCAGGGACCTCGTCTGTGTCTGGAGCCATAGCTCTCCTTTCTTGTGAGAGAGTCTTAACCCTTTGGCACCTTAATACTAGTAAATCTTGCTGAGGTTAGTGCTGCACTCAGGCGTACATGTTTGAAAGTGGGATGTGTATTTCATAGATTTGTAGAAACCAGGAACAGCCAGAATGGTGCAAACCTGCCACTTCAGGGATTCAGCCTCTTGTAACAAAAGTCACAGCCAAACACTCAGATTACAATAAAACAAGCTGGGGCTGAATGCTGCTGCCCTTCTCAGGGGTCTCACTAGAAACCACCGTAACAGAACACATCGGTAACAGGCTAGCTAAGTTTGAATATTCCTAAATGAAAAGCCATGAGAGAGGAGAGATCCTGTGAGTACGTTCAAATCATAGAGCAGTGAACCTGCATTGGTTATTGGGCTGCAGTCTCTCTTCTGGAAAGAGATCTGATCTAGTTTTCACCTTGCAGTCCCAGCAGCAGGAGACTCTAGTCTGCCTTAGATAATCAGTTCACTGGCCTCAGTTCTAAATGTGGGCACCTCTGTCCAGCCCCGGAGCTGGCTTTTGCCACCAGCTCTCATCTTCGGGTGGGTGGAGGACCAGAGCTGTGATAGGTGTGGAAGTGATATTACCTGTCTGTACTATGAGGAAGGTCCTCTTCAGGTGCTGCAGGTAGCCGTGTACTGGAGCTGAGAAGATCACAGTGATAGTGAATGGCTGCCCCCGCCTCACCATAAGCCTTTCAGTGCTGATTTCTTCTGTGTGGTGGTTATTGTTGTTCATTGTGATCTTGAAATCACATTTTTTGATGCTCAGACCTGTAGTGTGAAGGGACATAGAATGAGTGTGAGGCTCTGAGGTGCCCACAGCCTGGCCCTGGGCCAGAGCCTGAGACACACAAACAGCCGGTCCTGTGTTTCTCTGCTCAGACAGTGCCCCCCTGCCTCCGAGACTTCCTGCCCGGTAACTGTTAAGGGCCTTCACTCTGAGCTTGGTTGTTCTTGTGTCAAGTAGCTAATGAGCTGCCTTTGCTTATACCTTAGCCTCATTAAATGAACTAAGTGATTACGCAAAAGCTCCTTCCTGCCCGGGAGAGGGCATGGAACAGACCTGAGTGTTCAGATGATACAGATGTTGTGGTTAGCACTGAGCATGCACTGTGACAACTTGGGAGTCTTGCTCTGTGTACTCAAGGGCACTGATGGCACTCAAACCAGCATCTCTCCATGTGGACATGTGGTTGAAATTGTGCACAGGAGACAAGCCCTGCACCAGTTTAAACTTTGCAGAGCCAGCTCTGACCTTGTATATTTTCTTCTCTCTGATGAAGCTGTCCTGGCCGTCTTCTAGACTGGCGAGTCGTATGCAGTCTGGCTACCTCTCCTTCATATGACTTTTCATGGATCTTGTCACTTTCTTCAAGGTTGCTTGGAACCTGGACCCTCTGCTTGCTCAGGTGGCTAAAACAGTCATCCCCCTGCTTCAGTTTTGCGGTCTGGCTTACCTCCCGCCACCCCTTACCCCCATCCCCGAGCTGAGGGTAACTTACTTGCCCTTGGTTCCAGACTCTCACATGTCTGCCTTAGCTGCCTCTTACTGCTCCTCTCAAACTCCTCTTAGGCATTGATACCAGCTTTTGTTCGCTGTCCCTTTTTGTGCAAACTGAACTTCCTTAGCCTTTGGAGCACTTTCTTGGCTCCTGCCCGGTAAGAAGCTCACCTCTTCTACAATCCTCATGAATGCTGTCTTAGAGTAGGTACAGTTGTTTTTCCCAACAGACAACTGGCAAACGCTTGGGACTAACCAAAGTGATTTTTGCTTACCTTGGCCCATGTCTAGTTGACTGTACCGTGAAAGTCTTCAGCTCCTGCTTGCTCTGTTTTGCAATGGCTCCTTCGGTCAGCTTTCTTTAAAAAATGATCCACTTGCGAAGTTGTTTGTTCGATTTCTTTATACAGGGTGGGACGTGATGTTGCCGCCTCTCCTTCAGCTTATCTTGCTGGCCTGCTGCGCAGAAGTTGAGGGCTCTTATCTCTCAGACCACACTAAAGAGCAGAAATGGGTGACTTTTCCAACATGCAGGGGAGGTTAAGTTCCACAGTGGGATGTAAAGCCTTTAAAGACAGCTGGTGACAATTTCTTCATAGAGCTGTGCATTGGGGACCCCAGAGTAGGAAATGCAAATCTTAACTTGGCTCTAAACAATGCACAGAATTTACCTCAAACGTAAGTGTTGAGGAGCTGCTCGCCAACATTGACCCTAAGCTACTTAGATACTAAACCCTTCAAGGAGTTAAAAATAAAAGGTCAATACATCCATTGCCCTTGTGCCTAATTCAAAAAAGCGGGACCACTTCAAAATGAGGAAACTTGTTAAAAGCAACAACTAAAAGAAGTAGAATTTCTGTAGCGTAATGCAGACTATTTAAAAATATCACACTGGTGACTTGGACTAAATACATTCTTGAAGTTGCTGTAATACGAAAGGAAGGTCACTGCATCAATAAATAATTGGTCAAAAGACAGGAACTAAGCAGAAAGAAACAGTTTTCATTGTGGAGCCGCCAGTAGTTTTGCAGAAATCTATGATCTCCCACAAACTCATGAACAATTTGAGAAGCTAGTATGAAGACATGACGCGGCAAGACTTGCTCGGTTATTCTGAGTAGTAAAGATGAGAGAGGCAGCTTTGCAAAAGTTGTCAAAGAATCTGAAGATATTGAATGACTAGGCCATAAAATAGAAAGTAGAGATCAGTGTAGGCACATATACAATAGGGAAAAGAAACCCAGATGTTACATAAGCAGTGATGCATTCAGAGATAGTTTTAGCCATTCCAGAATGAGGTTTGGATATATACTAGATAGTTGCTGCACAATATGGTCCAATGAGCTTGACGTTTTTCGTAGGCTTTACAATTGTTTGCTTATATGCATCATTTAAGCTAAATACAAACTCTCTTAGTGTTAGTCTTTTATGGCATAGCCTTACTTGTATAGGTTTGCCTTCATGGAATCGCAGAGTGGCTGAGGTTGGAAGGGACCTCTGGAGATCATCTTGTCCCACCCCCTGCTCGCGTGTGGCCACCTAGAGCTGATTTCCCAGGACCACGTCCAGACGGCTTTTGAAGATCTCCAAGGCCGGAGGCTCCGCAGCCTCTCAGGGCAACCTGTGCCAGTGCTCAGTCACCCTCATGGTGAAAAAGTGTTTCCAGGTGCTCAGAGGGAACCTCCCGTGTTTCAGGTTGTTCCCGTTGCCTCTGGTCCTGTCGCTGGGCACCACTGAACAGAGCCCGGCTTTGCCCTCTTTTCACCCTCCTTCGGGTGTTTATGTACATTGGCAAATTCCCCAGGCTGCACAGTCCCAGCTGTGTCAGCCTTTCCTCGTATGAGGAGCTCCAGTCCCTTCATCATCTTTGTGGCCCTTTGCTGGACTCTCCAGGATTCCGTGTCTCTCGTACCGATGAGCCCAGCGCTGGACACTGCTGCAGGTGTGGCCTCACCGGTGCTGAAGGAAGGGCAATCACCTTCCTCCGCCTGCTGGCAGCACTTTACCTGGCGGGCCCCAGGGTGGCATTACCCCTTTTGTGGCAGGAGCACATTGCTGCCTCATGTCGGCAGGGATTGTCACTTCATATTCACTACATCCCCAACATGCTCATAGAAATCTAAAGGAAAAGTGATCCATAGGATCCTTGAAAGTATCCATCCTGCCTGGATATTACTGTGATATCATCTTTATAGTGATGGGGGATTCTTTTTGTTTTACAGGTCCAAACATAAATCTGTAAAAATCTTTATCATCTTTATTACCTATAAAAATAGAAGCTTAAAATGTTACGTCAGAATCTTTAATAACTGGGTCTCTTCCTGAATGCAGTGTTAAAAAAAATACGTACATCTAAGTCTCCCTTTTATTTCCAGCTGTGACATGGCACGTCCATGAAATAGATGTGAATTTTCCTGTTTTGGTGCAATTTCTTGTTTCTTAAAGCAACAAGAAATGCTTACACTGTGCGTTTTGTTTTGTCTTTTACAGTGAGCAGCACCCTCTGCATTCAGTACACAAGAGTGATAGATAACAAGTGGTAAAGCAATGCAGCTTTGGTGACAGCCAGAAGAACCAAGTGATTTGAAACTGCCAACTTTGGCTATTTCTGTTTGTTTTGGTTTGGCTTTAATCTCTAAAAGGGTAGTAATTTAATTGACTGCCTGAATCAAGGCACTAGAAACTTGGATCAGGAGAACAGAATGGTGGGGAGAAACATTCGCCATCCTGGAGACTAATTTTAGTGTCTTTTAAGACCAACTCATAGTATGAATGTGTCATATCAGCTAGTGCTTACTTGAATCTTTTGAGCTATCAGAATGCAACGAGGGCAGAGTCAGCCTCTTGGGCATGCTCCAATTTAAACTGCATCTTTATAAAGGAAAATACCAATAATTAGCCGTATATTACTCCACCAACTGCCATTGACTTCTGACTAAGGGCTGTGTAGAGATTGTAGGTTTGGCAAAAGCTATTTTGATCCTTCCTTGGGCACCTAGACATTTTCCTCTGTAATAATCATTAGTTTAATTGAGCAGTTCTCTTACGTCTAACGCAGGAAGAATGTTTATTCTTGTACATCGCACTGGCCAGATCTGCGTTGTAACACTGAAACAGAACTGGATGTGGTTGCTGAGGGCGGTTAATAGTGCTGACACCCTGAGAAGCCAATAACCTCAAGTTTTGCAAAGCTTGGAATTTGGCACAAGCTCTAGGGCTGATTTTTGTTTGAACAACAGGCTTCCTTTACAAATAGTTAATTAGGATGAGGTCGTTCCAAGCTTGTGTGACAAGCACTGTCTGAAAAATTTCCTGTCTTGCATTGAGAAGAAATACTGGTGGAATTTGAATAGCTTGGCCTGTACTGTGTGTTACAGGTAATGACAGTCTGCATTCTTGCAAGATTTAATGAGATTTTGTGAAATACCATCCCTACCTCAAGGCCCTTTCTGAGGCTAGTGGAGGATTGTATACCCTGACTTTCCAAGATCCTGCGAGACTTAACTGCTAGGTGCAAAACTACCTATTCCCCTCTCCTTTCCCTGGAGAAATGCCAATTCTTCTATGTGTGTGTCCTTTTCAATCTTCATTACGGTTTCTCCGGGCTGACTGGTTTTGACAAGCTTCTGCCTTCCTTGCAAGTATATATATGTCTGGGTGGCAAAATATTGTAACTGATGTACAAAGTAGGAGTTTACAAGTTTTGAAGATTTTTGTTGGCTTTAAATCAAAGAAATTTAAATGGGACCTCAGTTTAATCTGTGTCACAGAGTCAGTTTGTCTCAATGAAACGTTCTTTCTGGGAGAAGCTGGGCCTGCATTGCTGGACAGTGCCAGGTGTTGTCAAGAGGAAAAGGGCAAATTGTCTGTTAGGAACATTCAAGTCTTTGCTATTTTGTCTTGTTAACTCTGGAAGGAATAAATGGACACAGTGCTGGGATTTAGACATGGGTGGCATAACGTGTTCCTCATGGAGGATGGTGATCCACTTTAAGCAGCTTTGTGGAATGAGGATGTGCGACTGTTAATTGTGAATTTTCATACATCCTTCTGATTATATTGTCCTGAACCTTTTCTGCCCATCCTGTGCTTTCTGAGCACTTCTGGAAGTGTTGCAAAGTATCTGCCTTTGCAAACAGAAAAAGCGGTCTTTTTTTCCTGTCTGCTTTGTGACACCTGCATGAAAAGAAACAGGTGGAACTTCCTCTGACCTAAGTCAGAAGGGTGGACACGGTGGTTTTGTAAGACGCGGATAAAGGGCTGGGTGAAGTGTGTGGCAGCAGGTATGGGCAAGTACGAACCTCGAAGGCAGTGCCAGTACCAAACAACATTGCACAGCATAGGTGGCTTTTTCTCAAGTGGTCTCATAGGCAAGTTTGGCCTCTTCTCCTGGTAGTACAGTGAGAAGTTTCTGACGTGGAGCAAAGTACAACCACCAAATCTTTACCCCAGCCCCCACTCCAATTTAACCTAAAAAGGGCTAAATTGCCAAAAGAACAGCTAAATCTAATTTATCTCATTTCCTCAGCAGGTGTCACTCATCTGTATTGGAAGAGTGATGTCTGGAGCAATCAGGGTGTTTTTAACTTACCCGCCGTAAGGTTTCTTTCTTCTTTTCCACACTTGTGCGTAGTTCAGATTATGGATAAAAAAGTGTGCAAGAACATTCTGAGTAGTTATATTAATAGTTTATTGCTGACAATTAGAATATGGTCACAAAGAGACTCTATTAATTATCTGATGGCAAAGTCAGACCAGGAGCTTAATACAATGAGATTTGATAAAACAGTTAAACTATTTCTACATGGAAGGTGTTTCATTTTTCTAGACAGAGAACCAAAAAAAAAAAAACCAAACAAAAACTAAACAATTAAGCACTTGAAAGCAGAAGACTTGATTCTATTGCAGTGTAAGAGGTCACCAATTTTTGTGGAAAGTTTTTTGCTGTTGTCGCCGTCTCTATAGAGAGGAGGATGTCTTGCCATGTTATTGCTGAGACAGGAGATTGATTCCATCACGTTACGCAGGTGCTACTGCAATGGTTGCAAATCCCTTAACATGTGAAAATTTGTCACAAGAGAAGTCTACTTGCAGCTGTAAGGGCCCAGTCCTGCGAGGTGTGAACTCAAAATAAATTTTTGATCTCTCCCTTGGTGCCAGTTGTGCCAGACTGGGGGAAAAAAAAAAAATCAATTAATTCAGGCTTGCATTGTCTTTCCTTGAGATTCCCAAGAAGGAGAACTGCATGGTAGCTAGAGCACCAACAGTTACTTGAGAGCCAGCCGTGGTTTTTGAGAATTTCTTAGGGTTTGAGGCTTTATGTAGACTAAGAATTGAGAAAAGATAGTACCGTCTTCATTTACTCTTGAATAGGCTGGTGGAAATGAGAAGGACTACATCCTGCCTCTGTGTTAGGGCTGGGTACAAGTTTTCATAGTCGACACAAACTCAGAATCAGAAAACTCTGATGTCAAAGGTCATTGCTCTGTCTGATGCCTGGTTGGTTCATATCCATTTTGGTAATAATACGATTTTTCTAATGGCCAAGGTGCTTTGTTCTGTGTCTCCTTTTTGCCTAAATTTGCTTAGTCTTTCACTGGAACAATGTTTTCCATATTTTTATCGATGATTATGTCCAAATATTTCCAGAACCACAGCAAGTTGGGCTGTTTTATAATAAAACAAGCTTTAGGAAATATGAACTGCTCAATGCTGAGTTAACTCATAAAGCAGCAGAGTCCAGAGGAAAACAAAAAAGTAATAGAACATTTTGCTCTTATGTTTTGAAAGGGCATGATTTTCTCCTACTTTATAGGAGAACAGAGCAGCTTCTCATTTGGGCTGAAATGAAGGGAGTTATGGCAGTGTCTTACGTATTTGCTTTAGCTCAGACTTATTTTTGTAGTATTAGGGCCCTGTATATAAAAACAGAAACACAAAGCCAAGCTGTAGAAGAAATATCAGAGGGACAAAATAATTTGATATGCCCGTCTGCTTTTGTAGGAAGGAAGGATGTTAGCAGTTTTTAGTTGTTAAAGTTAAGTTCCTATGTGGAAAAAAACCCCATGATTGAGAAATCGTAATATCTCAATATATATTTGGTGGCACTTTTATTTTCATAAATGGAAAATATGAAAATGACACTTAAACTGTGATATTTTCTTATTGAGAAACTAGACATTGGTCGTGTTAGAAACGCTGGGTAAATGCTGCAGGTTTCACTTACTTTATCTTGACCTGTTGGTTCATCAGAGTCACCAGCAGCACGCAGCGGCTCACGGGCTCGGGGAGGGGGTTGGCGTAGGAGATCTCTAGGGTAACAGCTTTGTTCACTACAACCTGCCGAGGAATCTAAAGGACAGAGACACATTTCTGATCATTCACTGTTTCACACTTTTCTGGAGTCAGACTTCAGTCGAAATGTAAGCAGAGGATCTCTCGTATTTGAGGATGAGTTTGTAGGAGCCATGACATGTAACTGACAGTTCATGTGCCTTTCCTAATACTTGAAGCCGGATTTGGATTAGGTAAATAGTGCTGTCAAGCTGTATGCAGTATTTTGAGCACAATTTCAGTGAAAAAGAGCCCTGACTATACAGACACATGTCATTAAACATGTCTCACCTTTGGTTGCTGAGTGCCTTTTTTTTTTTTTTTTGCACATCATTGATGAGGATTAAAGTGTTAAAACAATATAAACTGGCCCTAACATTATTAGAATTAAGGGTTTAAGTCTGTATTTTGGGAGTAGGCAAAGTTGTTTAAAGGCAACACGAGCTGCCAGTAACTAGAATACAAATGAAATGAAGGCAAGTTCTGTGAACATAAAGCAGTGGCATGTGACTGGGAAAGAAAGAAGGTAACAGAGCTGTTCCAAAGAACAGGGGCCAGGTTCAGGCAAATATTCAAAACTGGTCTTCCGCATGCTTACCTTCTCACTTTAAGCAGGCAGAATTTTAGAGCAACATCTGAAATTGCAGCTTAAATTAATGCCTTTATCCCCCAATTCTCATATTAAGATCTGAGCTCCAGAATGACTCTTTAGTTCTTTCTGTCTGTTCAGGACATCAGGGAGATAATTGTTTACCTTAATTATAATGTTTGTGTCCTCTAAAATGATTGTCTTCTCCACCAGCAACTTTGCCCCATGCATGTGCATGACTTCACACAAAGCAGTGACTTGGATCCTTTTGTCCGTAGTCAGATATTTTCCATAATAAGAATAAGGGATCTTTAACCGGATATGTTTCCCTGGAATAAAGACGTGTATTTTTGAACCATTAAATTCTCAAAGAATTCTAAAGAAAAAAGAGTTATCGTGAGGGTTTTTGAAACTATTGAAGAGAACAGAAGACAATTGGAGTCTGTTTATATTTCTTCCTTATAAGACTTGTGCATTTTTCTCTTCTGGTGATCCTTTTCTACTTTAACCTATTTAACCCTTACAGTTTTGAATGGAGAATTTTGGCCTGAAACTGAGAGAATCTGCTCATCTGCATTTCACTGGATTCGTGTCCCTTTGTATTTCTTATAATTAGAGGTATAACCATTTTTATCTATTCTCTCCTTTTGTCCTATTCGTTTTACCTTAGTCAACAAGAAATTTTGGGTCAAGATTCACAGAGATCCTTTCCAAGTGACCTGGTCAGCTGCTTATTGTTGTAATCCTACAACTTTTCTGCTGCGTATGGAAAAAATGTTTGTCTTTGCAGCCCCTGGGGATGAAAAAAGATTGCTAATAGTTCTAATAGCCCTGACTCTTCAGAACAGAGATAGAGAGTTTTGTTGTAACTTTTAACCTTTGTCCTGGTTAATATCTATTAAAGTGTTGCCTGATGAGTGCCAGAAAGCATACGTCAGACTGTTTTTTATTCGTTGAAAGAGTAAGATGTGTTCGTATACAGGTAATAATCACCACAGACAGATACACACACGCACATATATATGGTGTTGCTCCTGGAGCTATAATGTAAATGTAACCTTCTGTATAACATTTCATGCAACCTTCAATTCCTGGTTGAACTAGTGAAAGTTTTCAGAGAGAGAAAAAAAAATGTTGTAAGATTTCATCATGAACAATGCTATTAAGAGGTGGAACAAGCAGGTGCACTACAGGGATGGTATAGATATGATACTGATGTTTCTTCTTTCCACTTGTCTTCATGTGGCTAAGAACGGGGCCAAAATGGCTTCTCAGGGACATTAAAATTACCTTGTTTAGAACCGAGATCCACAGAAGTGGTTGCCTTCAGGATCTCTGCCACTGCTCTCCTTGTGTAGAGGACGGCTGATGCACTCATGTCCACCTTCACGGTCTTGTGGTCAAAAGACAGGTTATTGAGAATTAAGATTAGGGTAACGTCTTTGCCAAACACTGGAGGTTCAGCCAGCTTGAATTTCCCAGAGATCCCAGGGTTTCTAATTGTCTCTGAAGATCTTTCATCTGGAGATTCTGTGTGTCCTTCTGTGATGTTTGATCCAAGTATCTTGGCCAAGGCCTTTTTATAAACTCGTCTTTCCTCAGAAGAACCTGTTCAAAGGAGAGAACCAAGTAAAATTTGTAGTTTTGTTGCCATTGCACCTTCTCTTTGTAAATGCTTTCAGAACAATACAGGGTGTCAGCTCTGCATCACCCAGAAATATGCAATACCTAAAAGTTTCCCATATTTTTATTAGGCCTCTGTTAAGGTTTTTCGCAGGAAAGTAATAAAAATATTGTAATAAGGTGAATAAGTCACTAAAATTAAATATGATGCATATGTATTTGTTCAGGATGCAAGATTTCTTTTTCTTTGGTCAGAACATGCATTAGTGTGATAAGCATTACTTTGCTATCTGATGATAACCAGCCTGTGTATTAAATATGGTTGCACTAAAGCCTTCAGGAGTGAATTGTTGAAATATGGCCACTGATTCTGAATGGCAAACTTTAAAAAAAAGTGAAATACATCTTCCTCTTTTTTTTTTTTTGTTTTTTAAGACTTTGAGCCACAAACATTAAGCAAACTACTATATGAAATCTGTAACCGTAAATCGAAGGAAGAAAAAAAAAGATGGAAAGACCTAGGTACCAAGTTTTTGAGGGAAGATAAAGGTATTCCTGCAAATGTATGGCTGTGCAGTTCTCAACCTTTGCTGCTTTGTTTTCTGAAGTACAGATGAATGGCACTTAGTCCCTTTCCTGTTTCCTGGTAGTTTTGTTTTCAGAATCAAATAATGTGGGGACTGAGTCCACCAGGAGCACAAGGACTGAATGACTGGGTAGCTGATGGATGTCAGAGCAAAGCACAAGAGAGCGTAACTCAGTGAATTTACACAGTCAAGGAGGGAGACTAATTAGTCACTGCTCTTGGGAGTGAGATGTAATGGAGTCTTCAAAAGGAAAGATGAGGAGCTGGAATGGACACAGCAAGAAAGAATTTATTTGCTGAGTGAGACTGAGCATGAGGTCATATGGGAGATGGATTTCTAGTGTTAGAGGACTGGAGTTTAAGGTTTTGGATTAGTGGTTTGATTATTCCCCCACTTCCTCTGCCAGATATGCCAGAAAACTAGTACTTATTCGTCTGTATAACTTCCCTGTGCACAGTTTGTGATACTTGATGGACTCAGTTTGAAGACATTTTGGTATGACAGCTTGAGGGTTTGTCTGTCTTGGGTAGTAAAACATATTTTATAGCCTGGTTTTGTGTATATATTACATTTTGTACTTCGGTGTAAGGAACTAATGTATATTTTGTACTGTTGCTTAATAAGGAAACTGCTAAATACATAAAACCAGAAATCTAATATCCATTCTGAAGGAAGAGGAGAGATGCTCAAACAAAACAGGTTACCTATCCTAGCTTCCTAGCACCAAAAATTCAGTGGGAGATAATTGTGATAGCAAGGAGATAATTCGTGATAATTCCTTTACCTTCTGGATATTTGTAATTATAGGTGACATCCACACGGGAATTACTGCCCACAGCCTTGGTGCTGATAAACCTGCCAATTACTTCAGTATCACAATAAACTCTTTTCTTAGTTCCATCACTGTATACAATCCATCTGTTGCAATCGGCATTCACCTCTGTATACACAAATAAGGTGTCATAATCCAGGTTTACATCACCTTCTTTGATGGCTACGACAGATGCAGGGCCACATTGAAATAATCCTAAAACATAGGAAAAAAGTGCCAGACTTTATTAGTCATGCTCAGTTTGAAGAAGGACTGTTAAGTCATGCTCCATTATCTCATACTTTTACCTTTGCTTTGTTCTTGTGGAGTTGCATCTAAAACCTGCCATCCATTGTATGAAGTTCCCAGGTCTGGGCGAATAAACCAGCTTTCATTCCAGACATGATAATCCCTGAAGACAAAGAACAATGTCTAGAAAGCATAGTAATATAGAGTCATACCAGCTTCCAATTTGAAAGGAACAGGGAAGTTTGCTTTTTAAAGATTCTCTTAAGATGCGACACTAGCTGTCTAGTTGCAGCAACTCACTACCTCTTTCAAAGGTTAAATCTACTGCCTGCTTCTGAGGTGTTGACCTCAGGGCGGGGAGGGAGAGAATACAGATGCCAGCGGCTTGCTTTGGGAGCAGTGTGAACTCTAAGTGAAAGATTTAAGCCTTGGGTATAGGCAACACTTGGTGATTGCGTTCAGTAACCCTCAAATATGGGAAATGCTTTGTTTAAATAGAAACTTAAAATAGCTATACTGGGTCAGATAAAATGCACATAAAGTCCAATAGTCTATAGCAGTGTGCAGCAGCAGATGTTTGGAAAAAGAGATAAGAACAGCACGTGAATAGAATGACGCTTCCCCGATATGCTCTACAATTTCTCGCAGTCAGAGAATTAGGGACTTTCTGAATTAGACGTTACAGTAAGACCATTTGGTTTAGTAGTCGTTAGTCATCTTATTCTCTATTAATCTTTTCTGTCCTGTTTAAAAAACTCTTTACAGATTTGTTTTCAACAGCATCCAGTGGTAATGAGTTCCACAAACACGGGAAGAATAGCACAAAAGACTGGCAAAATGTAGGTCACGTGAGGACCCAGGAAAGATTTGTTGGCTGAATTTTGTTCAGAGGCTGATGTTTTTAAGGAAGTTAAGAAGTGAACGACTTCCCATATCCTTCAACCACATACACTCAGTGAAAGGAAGCAGACTCAATAAAGATGACACTTTCAGTGAAGCCCATTGTGCATGGAGCCTCTGAGCTATGTGACAGACCCTTGGGTCTAGTTAGTTCACTCTCTGAAAAGTGAAGTGGCTGCAGAGTGAAGATTTTAAAACTGGAGGGCAACTGAAGTATAAAATGCTATTACTTAAAGAATATCATGTTTCTTTGGCTACTTAAATTTTGGGGCTTGATTGATGATCACTTGCAGTTTACAGCACTGGACTACAATGTCCAATAACCAAGTCTGGAGACTGTTGGGATTGTTCTCTCTTTTTCAGCTCCAACAAAGGGAAGATCTAGCTAAAGGAGTGCTGGAAAACCTCTTGGGGAGGCTCCCATCTGCCTGGGGAGGGTGACAGGCCAAGCTGAGAAACTCTGATGTGTGATCAGAGAAAGTTATGGCAGCAGCAAACAAGTCAAGTGCATGGAAGGTACACAGCTGCATTATTGGGAACAGGCTGGTTAGGTGTCAGTAATTAAAAGAGCCTCGGGAACTGGAACATCGTCAGTGGAAACATACATTTTAAAGAAAGTTGCAACTTGTTTGAGGTCAGGGACTGCAAAAAATTGGGCTGGTTGGTTGTTTGAAGTAACTATTATCTCAAAACCGTGAAGAAAGTTTTCTTTCCAAATGCATGTCTAGTGTATTAATGTAGACATTTGTATTAAATTTTGGCCACTCAGTTGCTTTTGTACTACTAGTGTTCATGTTTTTAAGTGTCATAAATCCTCTTTCTAATTATTGGTGAGATGCAAAAAATTATATTTACCATGTGGAATCCTTGCCGATATTAAGACTCTTTCCAGAGCTGTCATAGTACTTATCAATACTCAGGTTTCTGTCCACATCATGAGCAGAGTTAAAATTTGAAACCAAACGAGTTGGAATCCCCAAGCACCTCAGAACTGTAATACATTAAAAAAAAAAAGCCAAACAAACACCATCAACAACAACCAAACACAAACAAAAAACACACACAGCTTTAGTTCAGTGATTACAAATATCTGAGAAACAAAGCTAAGTGTCTGGTTTGGGATTCTTCAGCATTTGCAGTCTTCAGAGCACTGTTCCTCTCATAGGATTAATTGCTCTGTACATTTAATAGAACCAGAGTTCACAAATGCCTCAATTTCACCACAGTTCTCTATTCTTAAAGCTTACCTGTACACATCACGCCTGCAAAAACCCAGCACTGGCCATACTGGACAGGCTTGTAGTTGTCCTGACGCCATTTCTGGAGGATTACCACGCTGCCATCCCATCTGGATGGATTCTCATGTGAATGGAAGCTTCCTTGCCACTTTCCCAGGAGAACTCCATTATCATTATCATTTCCGTTGATCTAAAAACAGGCCAATGGACAGAATGCACAAAATCACTTGCGTGTAATGCACTATATCCAGTTAACTCTATTGCTTAAGGTGCAGGTGGCTGAGTCTTGGTGGTGTAACCAATGCTTTCTGCTTAAGCACGTGCAATTCAGATTAAGTTGTCCATTTCTTACCATAGAACTGATTACTCGGCCCACATATTTAGGATCTCCTCTTCGGGATACGTCGATGGCTGGGTCCTGACGATAGTACAGGCTCAGATCAAGCATGGTGAGGCAGATGTTTAGAAGGTGATCTTGAAACTGCGATGAGACAAATTTTTAAGAAAATACAGTTTCACAAACAGAATTAGAGGAGGTTCTACTGCAGTTCCTCCTTTCTAAGATATTCCAACCTAAAGGTGATAGGGACAGTGAGGCATGAAGCCGGTAGTGTGCAGTTCGCACTGCAATATTGGCTGAAGACAGAGCTAACTAAATAAAGCAAAATCCTGGCAGGATTCTTTTTGCCATCAGAAGCGATGACTGCAGTAGAACTAAAACTGCCAAGCTTATTCTAACTGCAGTTATTAGATTCTTTTGAGTTATATCCCTGGAAACATTCAGGATCAGGTTGGGTGGGGCTCTGAGCAACGTGACCTAGTTGAAGATGTCCCTGCTCATTGGAGAGAGGCTGGACGAGCTGATCTTTAAAGGTCCCTTCTAATGCAAACCATTCTATGATTCTATGTGAATGCCGGTTCTAGCCCATTGGCACTGCATTTCAAAAGTAAGGGGGGTGCCGGAGCCACACAAATATCTTGCCACTTGTACTGTGGGTGCTTTGGTCACAGATGTCCCATGAGTTTCAAGCATACGTAGAGGTCAGTCCCGGCTAAGCCACCTCTCACACCAAAGGCGTATTAGGCACACAGTGAGGAAACTGCAAGTAAGGCTAGCTAGGTTTGTTCAGTTTTCATATAACCAGACATACCTATCAGAGAGACAAATACTAATAAGAGAAAATGCTATTGGAGCTCAAATGAATTCCTTATGGCTTACCTGTCCATAGTACCATCCTCTTGCTTCAATGTACTTTGCATTGCCCACGAAGATTATTCCATTTTCATTTAGAACATATTCTTGTCTCTCATTTTCATTAGCCATGTAGACATCATCACCTGAAAACAAGTTAGACATGTTTTTACACTTAAAGCTGAGAACACTAGTAACCTTTCAAAAACATTTGTATCTTGATTTAGTATGGGGAACACTACTGTTTGGAAAATGCGTTGTTACAGCTCCCCAAACATGTACAGTTCAGGAAAAGTGCCTGATATTTTACATGGCCTGGGGGCAGAGGGGGAGAAAAATCCATGCTATGTTACTTTAACGTTTTTTTCCCTAATTTTAGTACAGCCTTTGTGTAGTATCTAAATGTCACCCATCTGTAGCCTGTACATTTGTGAAGAAGATGGAGAAAAGTCCAGGCTAGCTCACTGGATTTCTCCACAGGTTTGAGACAAATGCATTAGTGAATTAAGAAACTTATTGTTTTGTTACGATTATGGTAAGGGAAGTATTTTCTGTGTCCAGATTCTGTGTTTATTTCAGATATCCGACCTGTTGTGCTGGGTCGGCCGAGATAGGGTTAATGTCCACGGGAGGCGTGGAGGGGGGAACGGCACAGCCGGGACAGCTGAGCTAAAACCGGCCAGAGGGGTTCGGTCGCACGTCGGGTCGCGCTCAGTGTCAGAGCAGGACCGGCCGCAGGGACACGGCGGCGGAGCCGCGCTCGGTGCTTTCCGGTCACGGTCGATTCGCTACGGCCGGGCTCGGTTCTCTCCGCCGGGCTCGGTTCTCTCCGGCCGCGCTCGGTTCGCTCCCAACGGTGCTTTCCAGCACCGCTCGGTTATTTTCGGTCCGCTCGGTGCTTTCCGGCACCGCTCGGTTCTTTCCGGCACCGCTCGGGTGAGTCGCGACGCGGGTGCGCTCGGGTCCCACGCGGTGGAGGCTGCGGATGGATCTCTCGCTTTGCGGTTTTTTCCCCCTCTTTTTGCTGTTTCGTTGAACTGTTCTTATCCCAACAGATGACTTTTGCCTTTTGTTTCTTAATTCTGCTCTCCTGCGCGGCGGGGCGCCGCCCGCAGGTGATTTTAGTTGCCGGTTGTGGGGTTGGGGCAAAACTGCAACACCCGGAGAAATACTTGCTTTTGGCTTGCTAAATTAAAATTTTTCTCTTGTCCGAAAGGCTTTTCATGTGTTCACCTATCCTAGTAATTCTACACTGAACGTGTTCTAATTCATAATTCTTGTTCAGGAAAGATAAACTGAAAGAAAATTCCAAATGAGATCTTGTAATTTAGACAATGTACAATGGCATTAAGATTGAAATTTGAGTAACTGTTCTGCTTACACAGTTCAAGATTGCATTTGCCTTTTCCAGGGCCATTACCCTTTGATCCTCGTTCTTTGATTAACAAGTATTGTCACATTCTTCATGATTTCCAGCTGGTGAAGTCTGCCACTGAAATTATTGTTATTTCTTCCTAAACATATGGTCTTGTATTATTTATTATATCTTATCCTTTCTCTAGTCTCTAAGGTCAGATGGTTATTTCTGTGTAGTGTCCCAGCACAGCTGTGTATGGACAATGCTGCTTCATGTCAGCATATCAAAGTCAGTAATGAACCATTTGATCAGAGTGGTTTTTTTCAAATATCACTTAAGGATCCACCAGTAGATTTTCTCCAGCTCAATGCTTTTCCTTTTATCTCTAGTCCACTGTTCCTTCGTAAGTAGTTCTTTACTGATATTACGGTTTATGAATTAATTCCTGTCTTTTGCAGCTTAATGAGTAAGGTCCCATGTAGAACCGTATCTACAGAGCAGATCTGCCATTTATCCTTCACTGAGAAGATAATTTTTCTATTTTCATTCTCTTATGACAATATAGCAGTAACGAACCCTCAAATTGAATCTGTTCCTGTTTGTCAGCATCAGGGAGCTATTCCACTCTGCAGAATCTTATTCAGCAGCACCCTCCTTTAAGGATGCTCCCTTTTGTCTGGCAGTGGTCATTGCATCATCTGATAAATCTGGAGGGCTCTTTTGCAAAATCATTATTTTTAAACTGGGATGGTGCAGCTTAATTTTTCTCAGTTTTCATCGGAGAACAAGTTGTCTGGTCTCATGAGTACCACTGCTACTCTAGTGTTCCAGTTCAAGAGCTGCCAGATATTTCAGTCCCTGCAGTGTGGTTTCCATCAGTTAGAAGTAACACCTCAAGTGATCTTTCAGGAGGTTTTGGGAAGGTTTTTCCCTCAGGAATGTCTGTGCAGAGACAGTCTGAGTTTTCTGAACATATTTCTATAATTATTCCTGTTTTCTAAGACAGCCTGAGCTAATTAGCAGCTTTTTTTCTTCTTGGTTCTTGACATATTTGTTAGTGGCCCTTGGCTAATGTATGGTCACAGAAAAAAATAGTGGATGATTGTGATTACTTTTCTTTCATAAGCTGTTTAGTCACTTGGCTGGCTAAGAGCTCCCTTAACTCTAGAGTGGTATATTTTAAGGCTAATCTAGGTTTACAGATATTGCTTATTTGCACAATCTGTTTTTAGGAAATTGCATTTCTTCTGCAACATGCTGAGGCCACAAAAATAAAAAATTGAGCAGCAAGAAATGTCATTTTTCAACCCATGATGAAAGATATGGGAAATGCACACTAGCCCTCCATCAGTTTTTATAAAGTTGAGCTATTGTCTGCAGTTAACCTCTACAAGAATGATCTTGCTTTGATTTAGGTGCAAGTCAAGGACATTACTGTATGTTCTAAGAAGTACTTGTACTTATCTGTCAGCGCTTGTCTACAGAAAAAAGTGATCTGTTCAGTCCTCAAGAAAGTCTATGATATCACCCCATGTAGCACATTTTGTTAGGATATAAGGGGGGTGGGAGCAGCGGTGGCAGCAGCTTTTTAATGTAGTAAAACCAGATCTCTGAAGAGATAGCCAAGATTGCTGCTGGTGGCCCAAAGAGAGGTAGCTTGAGGGAGTAAGCTCACTGTGCAGATATGAAAGCAAATAGGTCAGTTACGTTCAAGAGCAAAGATGTTGGTACCTACCTGGGCACCAAGGGTTGAAGAGTAACACAAACTGCCCCAAGAATCTGGAGATGATCTTGTTCCCTGAGGTTACCTGGAGGAAGAGATTGTATCGTCCGATGACAGCATTGGCTGGGCTGGATATTGTAAAGTTCGTATAGCCGGACTCGCAGGGTGCTTGGGTAGCACTCCAGCCACTCGCCCCCACCTCAGAGAGGTTAAATACAGCCCTCGTACGATGGGATTCTGAGGGGGATGGTCCTGCCAGAAAGAAGAGGTAATTGCTTTCCATTCCAGAGTGTGGTTTTAATATTAACCTCACACTTAATGACCACATTAAGGGGGGAAGCGTTAAAAATACAAGAAGAAAAAATTCATCTCCAAGTAGAATAAGAGGAGAACTACAAGGGATAAAGAATACAATTCTATGGGAACATGGATTAAGCTAAGAGGGAGTGTTACCTATTTCAGTGACAAATGCCAGGCTCTCTCCAGTCTGCTGTGATCTGTTGAAGTACAGGGTAATAGTGAAAGCTTCTCCTCGCCTCACAGTCAGCTCGGTGCAGGCATATCTGTCAGTATGGTGTGTGCTTGCATTTACTGATGGTTGCCAGCTGATATGTGTTGGTATCAGATCTGTAAAACACAGGAAAAGACATGAGGAAGCACCCAGCATGGAAAGAAGTAATTTGCTGTTGAGTGGCATGATGAGGTTCCTAAGAGCAGTTATCTTTTGGCAGAGGAAGGACAACTAAAAAGCAGGTGCCCCATTAAATTGATTAAGTCTAGTGATCAAAATTAGAAATTTTTGCTTGCCCTTTGTTGCAGGGCTGTCGTACACTGAGGACTTACATATTTCCTATACAATGCTGGATGCTGTTTTATCACTGGACAAGTGCAAATCAGTGTCACTTAACTGTCAGCACCAAATAAAGAGGCCTGTAGCCCCTCTACATTTTCAACATATATATTTTTTAGGATCCCAGAAATGGCTATTAAGACATCTTACTTTTCCTGCTTATATCCTGATGCCATTTGACCTAGAGTAGGGAAAGATGCTTAGTGAGAGATCATCTGTCTTATATGAATGAACAAGAGGTATTTCAGGACATAAATTGGAGCTTTTGACAAAGAAATCAGTCTGGCTGAATTTGGCTTGATCGAAAGTGACAACTGGACCACTGGGATTCCTGTTCTAGTAGGCACTGTCCTCATGTCCTAGAAGAATTCTGATGACTTATAGTGTGCTTGGAGTTCTCTGATGTCAAGTGACCTCCTGCACACATACTGTTATTATGGTCTGAGGTTTAAAACCCCTAAAGTGGCTCTTGCTACGTTAAATGCTAAACTACCATTTTAGCAAGCAAATGTGTATGTGATCTTTGCAAGATTGTTTTTCCCTTCTATAGTTCATGTTCATCGCCACACTCGAACTTGAGCAATTACACTGTCTTTGGGAGCTATGAGGGGCACCGTCCTGTGTGGTTGTATCTGCCCGAGGAGACTCCGCAGAGCACACCCCAAGCCTTGTGTTCCAACTTTTGGCAAATGCTCAGGGCAAGTATGTCGGTGAAGATTCTTCATTAATGCTAGTATCATAAATACAATGAGGTTGGGGGGAAGTGGGGGCCGGGATTGGGGGACATGACCACCACCATTAATGGTAATTCAAAAGAAAATAGTAACAACAACAAAAAAAGAGTGGGATGGAAAGGATGGACTAAGGCCTATGACACCATGCACTGTTATAGTAGGGATCTTCAGACAAGCTTCCGTATAGCATAGCAATAAAATACTAAGATCTGAAAAAGTGCAGCTGCATATTAAACTACTATTTACATATAACCTTTGAAGAAGAAATAAAAGTAAAATATAGCTTATGCAAGAAGGTGCCATAATTAACTTCAAGGAAGAAGAAATTGTTTGTTTGTAGTTTAAGACCACAAAGAAGTAATATGAGTAAGTGTTGATGGGCTGGATAAAAGAGAATCTTTAGCATAAATATATGGGACAAAAGTGAACCGCAGTAGGCTGCTGCTTTCCCTGCAAAACAACATTTTAAAAACTGGTTTGAAAGTGTTTGTTTTGTCACTAAATGAGAGAGAACCCTGCTTTGCAATTGCCCAGTTCAATAGTCATCTTAATTTTAAACTTTAAAAAGCAGAGATATTGTCATTACTGTTTTCCTTTGCTAGGGCTTTAATGCATCTTTGAATTGCCATCTTTAGGCTCCATGCTCACAGCTCCATTAGGATGGATTACATTAATTTTGTTAATACAAAGCCTAACACATATCTGAAATAGCATTTTAAAAATTTTTAAAAAGGGTTTAGGCGGAGTTCTGCCTGGTGCCTTTTGAAGTAATGGGAATTTTGCTTTTCCTCCCTGCCCGCCACCCCCCGGCAAGTGTCCTCTGCTGTGCTCAAAAGTTAATCTCAAAACAGGTCTTAATAATAACAGCAATCAATCTTCAAAAATGAAGTGCAAGAACAAACTACAATATAAATTTTCCTTCAGATAAGAAATCTGAGCAGATACCTCCAGGGCACATATCTAAAGGCAACAGTCCTGAATAAAGTACCTGCTGAAGGGAAGCAAATGACACGCAGAACTCACCCGCCATTCCCTCAGCTTATAAGAACTGCATACACCTTCTACTTTGTTCTTCAAGGATGTCCAGGTCACATTAATCACAACAAGAAAAAACCCAGCAATCTTTTTGTGCTGTCAGCTGAAATTTGAAAGAAGGGAGAGGTACTTAGCAGTTGTTATTAACATCTGTAAACTTGTCAAATGAATTAACTAGTTCCTATAATGTATGTGTGTCTAATGCCAGTATTCCTACTTGACGTGGGTGTAATTATGGGAGGAGATACCAAAATTACTTACTCAGAGGAAATGGGTTCTCTTGAATCCCAAGAGAAGAACAACTTCCTACAAAGGAAAATAGGTGTGCCACGAATAACTTATCTTTAAGTATGAGGAAGTGAGGAGTGTGGTGGGATGTAAAAGCCTTATGAAGGAAAAAGGAGCATTTCCTGATTACTTAACTTCCAGATTGGTCAATGTCACTTCTGGTTTTGTTTAACAACTGTGAGTTGGTTTTAGAGGATTTTTTGGGTCTCAAATTATCTCCAGTGCCCCTGACTTAAGTGGAGTTATAAACTCCCCCCAGAAACAAGTATCTGTTTACCTGTTATGTCAGCAGCTCCATACTCCTATTTCAGCAAAAGTTTTATTTAAAAAAAAAAAAAAACACCACCCAAGCTGTTAACCGTGAATAGTTTCTATCAGAGCAATCTCTAAGCCAGTCTACCACTGATCGTGTTTTAACACTGAGTAAAGACTTAAAAAATAAATTAGTCTGAATTTTAAGTTACAAAGAAAAATAAAAATGAAAAAAGGAGAAATTACACTCCAACAGCTGTTTCTAAAGTAGATGCCCCATCCCTGGAGACATCCCAGGCCAGGCTGGACGGGGCTCTGAGCAACCTGGTCTGGGTGAAGATGTCCCTGCCCATGGCAGGGGCTGGACTAGATGGCTTTTAAAGGTCCCTTCCAACCCAAACTATTCTATGATTTTACAAAAAAAAAAAAAAAAAAAGGCTTCTTGCACCTTTTTGAGAAACTTTGTTTTGATATCACAAAGACTAAAAGAGTTCTTATATGACATTCATGCCAGCCCTGTCCTGAAAGAGAAACACTGGAACTTCTCACCCTTGGCAGCAGTATATCTGGTATGGTATTTCTCTACTTACATTGTAATTCAAAGGTCTTTCCTCCTCTTGGAAGTTTCCAGGATGTTCAGGCTGGCAAAACTTGTTCCAGGAATCACCTCAAATGGATTTGGTTGCTGTTCAGAGCTGCTTTAGTTGGTCTTTTTCTCTTTTCCTTAAATCATATTCCTTGGAAACCATAAGAGCCACAAGCCTCTGATGTTACCTGATCTTCACACACAACCCTAGTGACAAACCGCATCAACCAGTTCTTAAGTTCGGGCATTCAGTACTTACAGTGATTGCTTCAGACGTTACACGTTGCTCCCTCTGGAGTATGACTATTTCTTTTCTTCTTCCTTGCTACTCACGTAAGTAATTACATCTCAGAACACTTTTTCTGTGTCGGCTGCAATCACCTCCTTTACCTGTGTGTAACACACCCACAGTGGTGCTCACCAAGCCACCTGAACCTCTCTCTCAGACTGGCCTACATCCTAAACTGACACCTGCCAGTCCACACCTTCACCACAGCAAAGCATCAGCAGCTGCTTTTGTAATCGCTTTGGAATGAAGCAGTTATGGTTCCTAAGTGACTAATGACTTTACATTGTCGTGGGTGTTTTTCCTAGCTCAGTTCTACCCACTCATTGTCCAAAATGATTCAAAATATTTTGTTCCTCCTTTTCCCTTGCTTCAGAGACTTGTAGTGCAGTTTGCTAACTTTCAGAGAAAAACATACTTTTATTTCATTCATCTGCTTAATAATTTTGCCTGTTGTTCACGTATTGCACTGTCCTATCCTCAGGGTAACCTTGTTGCACTTTACACTTGCACTGTTGCTGCTCTTTGCTAGAAAGAGATCAGTATAACTTCCACAAAAAATGTTGCAGAATTCCTTTTGAGAGTCTGTTTCCAAGTAGGGACATTTAATTAGACACATTAACTTCCTGTGCTGTGAAGTGTTGCAGGGGAAGGGTGTTGCCTTGCTTTTAATTCCCCTAGAGGTGCAATTTACAAGCTTCTCTCATTCATGTTCCTGCAATTCACTTGACTTTAGTGTAGTCTGGTTGTTTTCCCGCATACATGAGGTGTAAAAAGAAGTCATTAAGGGTGTATCCACATTCTAAATCCAAGGCTATGCTTGAGCTTCTATTGTTTGGTCTCCGTGACAAGAGCTTTTGGCTCTTGTGACCCTTGAGGAACATCAGAAGAAAACGAGAGGGTTCCACCGTGGGCTACTTGTATGGCCTGTCTGTAGCTCGTCTCATTGTATGTCCAGTATGGTCTCGTACTGTGACACCATGACTGGCAGTGGAAAACTAGGTGGCTGCGAGCGCCCTCCTAAAGCGGTTTTGCACACCACAGAGACAAAAGGAGTTTATAGCCCCTGAGCTTAGGCTGCTCAGTGACAGCGAGGAGTCCCTGGGACAAGTCACAGGTACCCTGTGCTGGAGCGGGGGCACAGATCTGACTCCAGGCACTCGTTAAGATTTTAATGTCTTCCTGGCCCAGTGGTCCAAAGTACAGTAGATCAGTAGCTTGACTTCCCATTCCCTTCATCTACACCGGTCATTTTCAGTCAGAGATTGACTTACTGCTGTACAATTATTGGCCATAAACCAAGGCACTCACTGGACTGCACCTAGTTCACTTGTTCCTGGAACTCAGCTTTTGGCCTGTACCTATCCTCCCGTAAAGGGTTTAAGTAAGATTTACTAAATTTGAACTCTGGAAGATGACTTCCTGACATAAAATCTATAGTGAAGGATTCCTAACTCTTCTCAAGTTAAAATACCCTTAGACTTGAGATTGCCCTCACTTTGATTCCCAAAGAAGACTTTCAGCAAGTGCAAAATATCAGCATGCAAAAATATCATCTGTTGAGCTGGGCAATTATCTCAACATATTTGTCAAATGGCTCTCAAACTGGACGCTACTGAAATTCCTTTTGGAAGTTTCCTATGCCTCATTTGCTCACTGTGATTTACCAAAAGTGAAAAATGTCAGGACAGACTTTGCAGCAAAAAAGACAAAGTTAAATGACATAAATCATGCAACTCATCCTGGCAGCTTTCTAGTATATATGGTTGTGTAACAAGAAACACCACTTTGAAAGTCTGCTGTATAAGGCTTTGAATGTGTAAAAATCAGTTTATGAATGTTTGTGTAGAGACATCTGGACCCAGAAAGAATGATTTCCAAAGAAAACCAGATGAAAGTCAGTCTCTGAATAGAAGGTAAGATGCTCTTTTTAATAACATGGACACTCACAACAGTAAATGAAGAATCAACTATTCCTCAGTTCATTTAAAATTACAACGTAAAATGTTAATGATATGATGTCGGTAACCCCTTATTACAGGAAGTGAGGATTTTGTTTTTCTAATTTTCTCATTGTTTTCCTATACAAGATTTCTTATGATGATTTGTTCAATTTATACATGCACAGAACATTAATTGTATATCTTCGTGTTAGTCAGTTATGTTTACCATCTTAAAGGCCTTGATATCTGCAAATTTATCACAGGAGAACTTAACAAGTAGATGTTTGGGACCCATCTCAAAAGGGATGAGTTTAAACTTTCACTGGATTTCTCACCAGCTTTCAGTGGCGGCATGCTAAAAATAGGAAATAAAGGGAAAAATACAAGCTGAAAACAGGTTTATACATCATGCTTGGGTTTCTTCACTAACCATCTCCCATCTTAAGTAAGAATTCTTATCGGTTCAGTGTAGAGTGGCCATGAAAAGACCATACAGGACTTGGCTATCTTCACTATCTGTTTAATGATACCAGGAACTATAGGATGCTGCTATGCATTCATGCTGCCAGTCTCAACACCTCCCTACTCAAGTGCGTTTTCTTCTGGACACTTGATGGTCAAGGATATAGTAAGATTTTAGACACAGAAAATGCTGAAAACAATTAGTCTGTGTAAAAAAGGAATTTTCAGGAGTGTTACCAGTTCAACATGCGCTAAAGTGAAAAGGCTGAAGTCTAATACTGTTCTCGGCAGTATTTGAAGGCACAGGTATGCGGAAAGAGCCTGTATAAAGTCTGTCCCTGTGAAATTTGGAGCCACTGTGGCTTCAAATGGTGACAAAGCTGGTCTTGAATGTGCTCAGCATCTCCCAGACCCTACTCCTGTTCCTACCAGTGTCAGCAGCTCAACTTTCATAGGTTTCTAGATGCAGGAAAAGTTCCCCAGCACAGGGAAATCTTAGGAGTAAAATTAGGCTCAGTCCCAGTTCCTGCTCACATTCCTGAGGCTAAACAGATGTTAATGTTTTTGATGGATCAAAGCTTGGTAAGCATCTGCAGAATGGTCTTTGGCTTAAGAAAGCCCACTTAAGATGTTGCTAAAATTAGCAGCAATTAAGCCTTCAGTTTTTAAAATGTTTATATTCAAATAGCTCCATGCTTCACAGGCTGTTGATGTCCAGTCTAAACTCAACAGTTGTCTTTGTGTTTCTTTTGTAGGCAAGAACTGCGTTGCTCATGAATCTTATGGGAGTTCTGCTGCTTAGCTTGGCTATGAACACATGGGCCAAGAGCATCTTCCAGCTGGGGACCTTCCCTGCATGGGCCAATATCCATGCAGAAAATGACACCTCACTCTTGACAGCTGTAGAAAATGTCACTTTAAGTGCATGAAATAAAATATGAACAAAGCCATCCCTGGGGAGGGACTCACTCAGTTAGGACTTGGGCACTGGAATCGTCAGAGTATGCACAGGAGGAAAGCCATGTGGCTGCTCACACTGTATGGGACCCCTGGTTTAATTTTATTTTTAGAAATACTGGTCAGCGTTATGACATCCATTTGCTATTTTCTCTGAAGACCTTTCTCCACCTTCCACAGGTACCAATCAGACTCTCTCAGAGTCCATCTGCCACAGGTGGTTGTTAACTGGACAACGCTGTAAGCGTCGAGCATCTTTGGGCAGATGCCTCTGCCCCCATGAGAGCTAGTGAGCTTTGCTGCTCTAGCTTCTGATACCCTGCCTCGTTTTGGAGAATAGCCCTGGGAACAGAGTGGAGGCAACTGGATCAGTTATGTGCAACCCAATGTGAGTGAGTGTATCAGAACCTGGCCGAGGGGAAGGCGGCGTGCCCGGGTGCTTCTAGCAGGATGTGAAGGTTGGGGTCTCCTTACCATCTCATGAGTAATTTTCTTATGAAGGGATGATTCAGGAGATGTGTCAGTAAGACTCGGTGCATTACTTCATGCTTGGGCAACAAGAAGGCAACAATTTGTTTTCAAACTTCTTCCACGTTTGGAAAACCTGGGACAGTAATTGCTGCCTGGTTCTTTGCACTGAGTACACTGATGGGTGTTTGGGATCAAATTAATTTCTGATGTAACTTTGGACATGGCTGGTGTTTCACTGTTGGTGAGTGAGGCCAGTCTTAGGTTTGTGAGATTGACTCACTCCTGAGCCGCCCGTGGAGTCACAGGTCAGTGGACAAGTTGCGTTGGAATATTATTGACACTTCTGAAAAATAGGCTTTAATTCTTAACATCTTTCAAAATCAGATTGCTTGGGTACTTTCAATGAAAGCAATGCACATTGACTGTGATTTTAATCACCACTTTATCCAACTTATTTTATTTTCTGTAAGAATCAAAAAGATTTAATTTAAAAGATCAGTCATTTGAAATAGATGGACCGAATGATGAAGGGTCTGATTCTTGGTTTAGGGAAGGTGAGCGATTGGATCCCTGTGCTGGGACAGATTTCTCTGACAATGTAAACTGGTGGAACTGGCAAGACAGACTGGCCCAGGGCAGGGGTCCATCACATCTCCCCTGCTCCTGTGCTGCTGATAGACCAGGTAGGAGAGCGGGCAGGGTGATGCTCACCAGCCACAGATGCTGCTGTGGGGATTACCCTCGGGTTGCATGGTAGGTGGGGACTTGTGGGGTTTGAACTGAAACCACCAAAACCAATTGAATGTGGAACTTTAATCAGTCAAGTTTTAAAAAAAAATCCTTAATGTCCAACAAAATCCTTAACTTCAACAAAATCCTTAATGTTTGTGGAAAACATACAATAAAGCACGTTTGTTAGCATGTCACATCGTCCTGTTTGCTCTGTAGAATGAGAGGAGAAAAGCAAAGCCCGAGCCTCCTCCTCCCTTAGCTTCACCCCCTGATGTGGGCAGTGGTTCCCCAGGAGGAGTGGGAGGGCAGTGAGGTCTCACTCCCAGTCTGAGCCAAAACGGAGCCTTTTAAGCAGAGGAGTAACAAGACTGGGAAGGCTCCCAGCCTAGAGTCTCAGGGCTGCTGTGCTAAAGAGGTGCAGCCCTGGCAGCCGCCTTTGCTGGGGACACCCTGTGTCAATGTCCCAGTTCCCTGGGTCAGCTCCATGATGGGTTTGGGCATCGTCATTCTGCACGGATGCTCCTCGTCTTGCCTTAGTGAAGATGGACTTGGGGAAGGTGTGAAGAGCACCTGGATCTTAAACCTCTGCTTTAGTTGAAGATCTGGTTTCTGCCAGCTCTGTCAGCAGCCTCTGCATTTCCCAGGGCTTCCCAGAGGATCTGTTTTAATGCATGTGGATGACAGCATTACCTAATTCTGCTTTTTCATATCTGGGCATCTGTGAGAGCAGGACTAGTCTGACATGCTTGATTTTTATTTTATTTTTTTTTTTAAACAGATATTTTAATCTATTGTCTCTGGAGTTAAAGGGTGAACTGGCCTGTGTGAATAATTTCTAATTCTGTTTGCTGCTGCTAGTACTAAAATTTGCCAAAAGCAGCTTTTAATGGTAAGTCAACCCCATTATTCTTGAAGGGTCTGTGATGTGGGTAGAGATGTAAAAATTCCCAGGAAAAGGCATATCAAGTGTTGTACTAACCTTCTATAACTTTGACTGTGTTATTCTAAAGGAACTTCTCCTCCCTATGCACCATTTCTCTAGGAATGTAAAAATCCAAGAACCATCACAAAAGCCATTCACATTAGCAGCCTGCTTGTGAATTTTAATTAACAGGAAATGCCACTCACACATTGAAATTCGACATCCAGAATATCTCTGCTTTACTCCTTTGATACTCCTCATCCAATCCGGGATCAACATGCACATGTTCTCCTGAGACACTTGGAGGAAAATCATCCTGGTTTATTTACAGTAGGAAAGCATTTTGTAGTATTTTTTATGCTAGAAGCATTCAAGTTGCTTTACAAACTGTTCACACAGAAGAGCTGCTACAGGAGTCTTCACAGCAGTGAGTGATTCTGGGGCTGTGCAGAGCCTGTTTGCACCCAGCAGCGATGCTGCAAGTTCAGGAGAGATGGATTCCTGAAACAGATGTAAGCGCAGCATGATAGGGGAAATTCAGCTATTGCAGATTGGATAACCTTGGTTCTCTTATCACATTTATGCCTCATCAGTCACAGAAAGGATATTTCTATAGTAGAAACCTAAGAAGACATGACTTGGCTCTGTATCACTGTAAGCTGTTGATTTGCATGGGATTTTAACAAGCAAAGAATCACCACTAATAGGCTAATAGTTCCTACACCCTTAATTTATTGAATTGGCAGAATAACGTGATTGACAGGTGCTGATGATATTGCCATGGAGAAATGTCTTCAGCCTTAAATCATCCTATTTTTAGCCTTCCATTCTTCTTTACCCAGTCATTTTCTTAAGCTGTATGGTTCATGTATCCCTTGCTCTACCTGTGACACAGCTGCTCCTTTACATCGCAACCCCCATCACCGTCACCACTGCAGAGGTGACCCTGTCGCTGCGGGTTGAACTTGCAGATGTCTTGGTAAGAGGTTCTTGTTTGGGCTGACCTCAGTCTGCAAAGCAGAAATGGATTTAAAATCTGTGTCCTGGTGGGTACAAGCTCACTCCATACCCCTAATCAGAGCAAAGCCAGACTATACTTTCTGACTACGATACAGATGAAACCCTGTGTCGTATTCTTGTAGTTACTGCAGGGTAGTTCCAGGCATGTGGGTCTCTGCTTTGTCTCCGACTCTGATACTAAAAAGTCTGAATTGGGGATGTCAGAAAATTTTAGAGCTTGAGCTCTATAGAGACTGGAGCTTGTCAAGAAAGCAAAGCCCTTTTATACTACCCAGGAGCTGGGCCACGAGATCTCCAGTGACACAGGGTGGGAAAAGGCACCTCGGAGCATCCCGAGGGACCACAGCGTACGCATCGCCGACCGTGGCTCACCAGCCTCCCGTTCGTCCTTTGCTTCCTCAGCTTTCCTTAGAAGTCTCCCACCCACAGACTTCTGGAGTTGTTGAGCTGAACACAGACCTTGAAGTACTTTCGTAGGATCTGACCACAAGATGTCACAGTTGCCTTGCTGAGATGCACGGTCCTGCCCGTGTCCTGCTCCCCAGCCTTCACCACATTCTTCTTCGTGTATCTGTACAAACACACACACTTTTAATTGAGGTGAGGGTGTGGGATTTTGTTGTGGTGGTGGTGGAGTTTGTTTTGGTTTGGTTTGGTTTGGTTTGGTTTGTTTTTTGGCAAAGCAAGCTTGTTCATTTTGTCCTGGGCAAAGTCAGGCATTGATGGTTCTAGGTCATTTAGAGGTTATCAGTTCAGGGTATAAAATAGAAGATATCCTAGATTTAGGATAGTCCAGCCTGCAGAGGTCAATTTTGAGTTGAACCAGAGGAAAAATCTAGTTTGATTTTTCATACAAACACTTCTCGGTGCTGCCTGGAGTCACTGGTCAAGCATAGCTCCCCCACAGACTTTGCAGGTGATGCAGCAGGCTCAGGAAACGCTCATCACCACGGTGTAGACTTGAGGTTTTTATGTTCTCTATAATCTATTGCTAACATATTTTTGCTGCCTGGAAAGATACCTGCTTGGCCTGGATGGGGTCCTGGGGGCTGGTGAAATCAGCTCAGAAATACAGTGAGAAAGAAGTTTAATCTCAGAATAGTGACTAAGGAGAACCTGATGAATTTTGCAGAATACAGCTGTGGGCCTTTTGGGGTGGTTCTTTATAGCCTGCAAATTGAATTCAAGACCTAATTCATGGCCTGTGCAAGCAATTGCTATGGATGCTCCAAACAAATGGCACTTTCTTTCATGCCTGCCTGGCTGGTGCCTGTGCCTGACTGGAGCCAGAGTTTCTCATTCAGTGTCTGTGCCCCCTGCACCAGCTCCAGGGCACCAGGAGGAAACCTTTGGTCTACCAGCCATGTGGGGAAAAATAACCCTCTAGCAATAAAACAGAGTTGTTGAGTGGAGCAGAAAGGACCTTGTCTGGTACCTGCGGGAAGAGCTGCGGAAGCGGACAGGTGTTTGCTCTGCCCACTCGTGCTCGTGATTGCTCATCCTCTGACAACACTGCTGCCGTGGGGTCCGGCCATGTCCCCTGGGGAAGGTGCTGCTGTCCCACTGCTTGCTGCAGAGCAGAGCACCGTGTGCTCCATCCCCAGGGGTGGCCAGGACAGGACTGACCTCCAGCCCTTCGCCCTCTCCTGCCCAGGAGAGCGTGAGAACATCTCCGGGGCCCCGAGGTTCCCACCCAGCCGAAGAGTTTGGCTCAGCTCAGCACAGGACAGCAGGTCCCTGTAAGGAATGTGCTCGGCGGCAGCTGGGTGAGCTCTGTCACCTGTACCCACAGGCAGTGGCTTAGCAAAGGAGCAGGTTTGGTGGCAGCCAGGGGAAGCTCCTGTAATGCATGAGCTCAGTGCAAGGGGGTAGGCAGTGGTGATACACATTTCTTGTGTGCCAGCTGCTCGGAGGAGGGGGGATCCTCTTCTTTGGAAACATAACTGAAGAGCAAACACCAAAGGCTGGTCCTCTTCTCCCATTGAGTGGGTTTGGTGGCTGGAGCTCTGTGCCCTGCAGAGCCTGAGGGTCAGCCGAGTTGGTCCCATGGAGACCACATGTGCTGGGAGCTTCTCAGCAGTTTGGGAACCTTGCCTGTGGCAGGGCTTGCTTTGCAATGGATTTGCTGGCTGTAGGGAATTTGGAAAGGTTCAAGTTTGAAGCTTTATCTTCCTCTGTTAGAACTACGAGATGAGCCTTTAAGCAGTTTGTGAACCCTGCACACAAGCTCATGGTTTCAGCAGCAAGCAGCAGCCTGCCAGAGAAGATGAACAATTATCAGCACATGGTTTACTGGATCCTACTGTGCCCTTTGGGCCATGACTGATGTCTGAAAGAGGAAAAACTTCTCACTGAAAGAAATCCCAGTCTTGCTGCTTGCTGGTGGGCAGTGGAAGGAGAAGTCAGCTGGGATGAAACAGCTGATTTCCCCACAAGGGATGGTGACACCCCATGTTCCATGTGATGTCTGTTCCATCTTTGTCAGTCCATATGTCATTGACTCATTTTTTTCAACTATGTATCACAAAAATAAGCCTTCCCTGACACAACAGTAAGATCAGAAGTGTAGAACCCAAACAGTGCTTTGTATCCCAGCTCTGTCCTGTAGCGGGGTTGTTCCTCAGGCTTCACAGACCAGGGTTGCCCACTCGCTTCAGGAATTGCCAGCATTGCTGGTCTGAATTGCCTTAAAACATCCTTTTTTTTTTTGAATCCTAGCTCTCTGGTGCCAGCTGCCTTGGTTTCCTATCCTGCATCTCTCAGCAACTGCATTCAGGATCCTCTCAGAGAGCAACACAGCACTGGAGCATGGAGGGTTTTCAAGCAAGACTCGGGCGCCTCTCTGCCGCTGGGTATGTAGTGTCTGCTTTAATCTCCTTCCTCTGTCTGATAGCTGTTGAATGGCCCTTTCCCACTGAAAACCCCACTTTGCTGCTCAAAATTCTCCCTCAAAGGATAACTGATTCTGCTGTCAGGCAAGGGGAGATGGGAATTGCCTGGCTGGGTTTAATCCCAAGAGAGGCTCCTTCTCCACACCAGGTTTTCTGGTCTCTGGAGAGTCACTCCAGATGTGCGGCCTGAGAAATGATACTCCTTCCTAAACGTTTGTTTTCATTAGACATTTAAATAGCTTTACGGGACATTTCATCCTGTTTGCAGTGGCCAAGTTCTTATCCTTGGAGATTTCCTCTGGCACTGGAGCTTCAGCGTGAAACTTTTTACTCTTATCGGTTTTGTATTTGTCACCCTTAAACCTGCAGATTTTTTCTTTAGTCTGCTCTTAAGAGGCAGGGAGAGCAGAAACTCCCACTCTACCTCCTCTTATCTATTGAACACTTTTGTAATTACAGAGCTAGCCTAACAATTTCCACAGCAGCTAGGACCCTCCTCTTTCTCCCTTCAGCATCCTCTAAATAACCACTAAAGCCACGCAGCAACTGCCAACAAGTTGACCCCTCTGAATGCCTTTATTCTGATTTTTATAGAATAGTACAACGCTTTCCTGTGCTCACATTAGAGGAGGAGCAGTCGCATTTTATTTGGTATTTGATCTTTCAAGAAATGCCTTGAACTTCCCGTCCTGCATGCTTCCAGGGAAGAACTGAGTCCCAGCTACTCAGCTTAGCAGAGGAGTAGAGTGAGACCAGAGGCGCTCAGAGAAGGACAGTATAGAGACCCATGAGTGGTGATCTTGAGAAAACCCCCTCATTAGTGCATTTCAGTGCCTCCTCTGCTAACACTCAGGTACTTATTTTTTTGTACAGGGTGAGAGCCCGCGTCTACTGTGAAGACGTTCTGTTCCCAAAGGTGCGCAGGACCACAGCAAACCTCTGGTCGATTTACTCCAAGCCTGTCCCAGCAAACGGCAGAGAGCTGTGGACCTTGTTTCTGCAGAGTTGCTGCATCACGGTGGTGATAGGAGGCCTCTTTTACAACTGGATGTTTGCTTCCCTGGAATACTCCTGGCACCTCTCCATTGCGATGACCATCTCCTTCAGCCTGCTCCTTCTCCTGACCCTTTTCTTGGTGCATCCTGCCCGTTGTGTCTTCAGTATGATCATGCCTACGTTAGGTACCAAACAAGGCCGGAAGCTTCTTTTGTCAACCTGCACCATGATTGTAGTGGTTAATATAACACCCAACATCATAAGCAACATTAAAACCATACTGCAGGTTATTAAGTGCATCTGTAAGAATTCCTCAGAGAGTCTTTTAAACTCAACTGCTCTGCTAGGGACAGCGTCCTGGGAGTTTGGGGATGCCATCCAAGAAAATGTTAATTCCATTAACATTGTTAGTCCTATGAATGGACATTTTCGGTTTTCACTGCTTAAGAACAGCTCCTTCACTTACCAACAAATGCAGCTTGCTGGTGAAAAAATTGGGAAGGACTTTTTGGCTGTCGAGGTACTGGTCAAAGACTCTGTACGAGTAGGCAACAAGCTGGTTGCTGGCTTCTCCATGCTTTATCTCTGTTTTGAGTCTACCTGGTATTTGAAAAATTATCTCACCAACCTCCGCTTTGACAATTTTTACATCACCAGGAAGCTGGAGCTTTTACTTGTGGACAGAAAAGCAGCTCATCTGCTGGCGGGCCCATCCAAGAACCTCATTCAATCAACAGGCTTGAAGTTGTCCCGGGAAGAAGTGATGCTGTGCCTTGTGCAAGCCGTGCTCCTCACCGTGGCCCTGATGCTGATGCTGGTGGTTGTGGCCATGGACCACTTTGCATTCAGCGTGGCAGACACTGCGGTGAGAAAGGCGGCTCAGTTATCCGTGGTGCCCGTCACTCTCAGCATCAAATACAGGGTAAGTGCTGGGGTCTCCTCTCCTTCCCTGCCTGGGGACCCTGCTGTGTATCACATCGCAGGAGGTGGCAGTGCGGATTGCAGTCTTCATAGCTTTATTCACACAATCCTGACTTCCCTCCCCAGCAGCCAGCTAACCCAAACCCGAACCCTAACCTAACGTGAACCCTAACCCCTAACGCTAACCCTAACCCCTGACCCTAACCATAAACCCTGACCCTGACCCTAACCCCAATGACCCTAACCCCTAATCCCTAAACCTAACCCTAACCCTAAGGACCCCAACCCCAACCCTAACCCTAACCCTATCGTAAGCCTAACCCTAACCCTAACCCCGAGCGTAACCCTAGCCCTAACCTAACTCTAACCTAACCCTAACCCCAACCCTAAACCCTAACCCTAACCCCAACCTTAAACCCTAACCCTAACGCTAACCTAAACTTAACTCTGACTCTAACCCTAACCCTAACCGTAAACCCTAACCCTAACCTACCTCTAACCAAAGCCTAACCCTAACCCAAGCCTAACCCTAACCCTAAACACTAACCTTAAGGCTAAACCGTAACCCTTAACCCTAACTCTAACCTAATCGTAACCCTAACCCTAACCCTATACCCTAACACTAAACCCTAACCCCTAGCCCCTAACCCTTACCCTAACCCTAATCCTAACCTAACCCTAATCCTAACCTAACCCTAATCCTAACCTAACCCTAAAGCCTAACCTTAACCCTAACCCTAAACCTAACCCCTAACCCCTGACCCTAACCCCTGACCCTAGCCCTACACCTACCAGCAATGTAACAGGCTTGTGGGCGAGGATGTATAGGCACAACTGCCGTTTCTCCTTCCAGTGCATCAACTGGCAGCCTGTACCCACTGCAAATCACAGCCCCTTGGGAGGGAGGAGTGGAGCAGTAGTGCTTCATGCTGCAAAGATGCTGCAAAGGCACTGCTAACACGTATTATAGCTGTCAGATGTCCCCATATCTCCAGGTCCCTTCCCTGGGCAAGGTAGAAGAACGGGTGTCCCTGCAGGACCATCCCCCTGCCACAGAGGGGGTGCAGGCACTAAAGGAAGGGGGGAGCAGATAAACACATCTCAGCTGTGAGGTTGTCTCCTCATCTCATTGCATTGGCTGCTCTTTAGAGAGAAAGCTCTGCTCACTGGCTGTGTTGTCACTCTGTGCAATCCTTTTCAGAAGACTCCCCAGTTTCAGGTTCCATCTGTTTTAATATCCTTTATCCGGACTAGTTTGTGTTTAGTTTTTTAGCTTTCCTTTACTACCATGCAGCCTGTCTCCCTCCCCAGCCCCCGAGTTCCTTAGCATGGATACCTGCTTATGATGAATTTACAGTAAAATAATCAGGGCTTAGAAAAAACCTCTAATATTCAAATATCCAGCCACTAATACTGCTGTGTGGATTATGTCTTTCATTGTAAATTTCACAGAGCAAATACCTGTTATAGAATCACAGAATTACTTAGGTTGGAAAAGACCTTCAAGATCATCGAGTCCAGCATTAACCTAGCACTGCCAAGTCCACCACTAAACCATGTCCACATCTACGTGTCCTTTAAAATACCTCCAAGGGCCAGTGACTCAACCGCAAATACTCAGTGCCTGTTCATCATGCTGTTATTCTCTATCAGCCTGAAGTGCATATGCACTTCAATGCCCTTCTTTTAATGCACCCAAACAAGCTGTAACCGTGATTACACATCTCCAGGCTGAGGTTTCTGTAGTACCCAGTGGATTTTGGTTTATTCATACCTCATTTAACTTTAAACGCTCTTTATTCCAGGCTAAAATAGGGATCCTGCCCTTTCTTCCGAAACTTTTACAGCTTCGTTCTGAAGAACTACCACTTCAGGACTTTGAAAGAAGCTACCACTGTTATCTGACCTTCAGCTCTGCCCACTGCAGCATCAGCCCCCCAACACCTCCCAACCCCTCGGTGCTGCTTGCCGTGGGGCTGCTCTTCTGCATCCTCTACACCACCGTGTTCCTGCAAACCTATGCTCACCGCCTGTGCAGGAAAATTGCGGGCTCCTTCTTTGAAAGCTGGGAGGAGAAGCGAGCACTTTACCTCTATAAGAAGCTGTCCAGGAGGCACAAGGAGGAGCAGAACGGTGTGAGAAACTAAGGGCACTTCTGGAAATGCAGGGGATGCCTGGGACCTGTGGCAGTGGCCGGGCACAGGCTGCTGCAATGGGATCATGCATTTAATTTTCCAGAGTGGGACAAGGGTTTGGAGTCTGAGGAAAATATTTGTGGGAAAAAAAAAAAAGGTGGAATGTCACATTTTCCATTCATTTGAGAAAAATGGGCTAAATTTACCTTTTTTTTTTTTTTTTGATCTAGACGGTCTGAAGTCATCTCTACCAGGAATGGTGGAAGATAGGTCATATGACTTGGATGATATCCACAGCATTAGGCAAGGCTAACTGGGAAATAGGTGGGAGTCAGGCTGTCGGGGTGGGGGAAGAGCTCATTAACCTCCCCCACCACATCCATACTGGAGGAAGTACCCAAGTACACGCTTCCTTTCTTTCTCAAGTGATCCCTTCAGGCAGCAAGAAAGGAAACTCATTTCAGTTGATTAATTAAGTTTTCATGTAGTTTTTCTTTAGGTTTCATGCATAGAAACCTGGATAGACTGGATAAATTTTAGCCTTTAGAAGGTAGTTTATTCACCTAAGAAAGTGTCATTTCAGACCACTGAAATAAATTCAAGGCAAATATGGCAATGAGATGCATATCCTGGGCATGGGTGGTGGTGCCTGAGCCAAGAGCTGGTTTTACATGTTAGGTTGTTTCAAAATCAGAAATTATGGTATTGTATCCAAGATGCAAAAAATCCATCACTGGACCAGCATCTGAAACATGTTACTTTTGAAAGAGATTGGACACCTCTGTAAGGGCAAGAGCCAAATGAGAGAGAGCTAAATCAGTGCCAGTTTAAAACCAAAGCAACTTCGCAGCTTCATTTCTTCAAAACATCTCTATTATTTTCCTCCCTTCTTCCATTAGAGTCTTCATTAAGGTAATTATTTGACATAATGTGCCTCAATGAGATCAAATTACAGAAGTGAAGTGGCAGCTGCAGCCAGATGCACTGAATTCGCTCAGCTCCTGAGGAGCTTAAAACAGAGTAGGTCTGGATTGGGTTTTTTTAAACATCTATCTAACAAAACCCTGGTGCATACATCTCCCCAGGTTTCTTAATTCCCTGCTGTTCTGATGATTAATCCAGGAACCTTCCTGCCTCTACAGCAACTAGGTGGCTTTGTCATGAAGTTTTTGTAGAAAATGCTCTGTGTTGTTCTGTTTGGGGAAAGCTAAAACATTTCCACATGCCCATTAAGTAGCCAAAATTATTTTTAGCCAGGGGTAAAAATAGCTGGGAGGAGAACAGAGGATTCACTTCAGCCAGGAAACCATCCCAACAGCATGTTGCCTTCCAACAAGCACATGTCTAAAAAATGCTTTTCCTTGGGAAGACTCATCTTTTTGTCGAGATGTGCATCAATCTTTCAGAAATATATATAGATATATATTTTTAATGGCCAGTAGCATTTCAGGAACCCCCTCTAGCAACATCTAATTCCTCTCCTTACCTTCTGAGGGGGGTCTTCAGAGGAGATTGGAGCATGGGGAGAGGAGGCTGAAATGGTGAAGTGCTGGGGGCCAGCATGGGACTGGCTTTGCCTTAGAGATGGGCCCTCCAGGTTCATATGGGGGTTCAGAGTTGATGAGACCACAGAGATGGACTAAGAGGACTAAATACTACCCTGAGTGTCCCTTTGCATCCTTCAGACAGGCACTACCTGTCTCCCAGCCAGGGCGGTGGAGCAACATGTGGGGCAGCTCCTGAAGCACCCCTTCTAAGCCTCAAAAATCCTATTTATTGGGAAAAACTGAGCCCAGTCCAGAGCAGTTCTCCCTGTCTTTTCTGGAGTTTCCTTCAGCTCCCACTAAATTTTAACCACTAAAGACTAATACCGGGAACTTTGCACTTCTAGACTGTAAAATTCAGCATCAGACAAGCCTTGATTAGCCTAATTACATCTGCTTGAAAAGATAATAATCAGTGTGAGGTACTGCCTCTCTGCCACTGCCCCCAGAGTCTCAGCCTTCATAAACCCTTCATGAAGCAGAGATGTGCTCGCATTTCCATATTGCAGAAGAGACTAAGGACAAGGTTTTATAAAGTTCTTCAGTGGGTATCACACCAGTCTCAGCGGGTTCGGTGACAGGGAACCATGGGCAGCAGAGCCCTTGTTGCCTGCCTGCATCTGGAGGTCAATTCTCCTGCCCTCATGTGGACATCTGCCATAGGAATCAATGGATTGTGCCCCAGGCGCCATCCATCTCCTCCACCTTGTGACCCTCACGCAGGGTTTTAGCTTTAATAGCCATGTAGAAATCAGCAAGGGAAGAGTGTGAGTTTGGAAGGTGAACACCTTGTGAAGGAGTGAGGAGGTGAGAGCCGGGTGGTAGCCCGAAAACTGGCTTTTGTCATGGTAATACTGTGGTTTGTTACTTAGAAAGGATGGTTATGAATGTTGTGAAGTGTTACAGTGTGCTGTGAAATGTCATCTCATTAGTGTTAGAAGGTTGGGGTTTTTTTAAATGCAAGAAGGAAAAAGTCACTCTGATACCCATTCTGGTTATTTCAGAGGTGAAGTACTGATGTTAAAACACATATTTGCTGAAGGCTGCTCAACTATCACAGAGAAATCAATGTATATGAAAAGGTCTAACACAAGACTACTGTTGCTTGCATTTATGTCATCAAGTATAGATATTGTCATACATAGCTATGTGATGAATCTGTTTTGAGGAGAAAAGGGATGTTGAAAGCTGGCTCTTTGCCATAATGCCATTTAACCCAGAGGCCAGATTTTCTTGTAAGAAACTAAACTCGTGGAACTGTGGCAAATGCAATACTTGAGTGGGAAACTCAGGGAAGAGGAACTCTGAATGGTTTCCATTGTGAAGGACCAGCGAGGAGAGTCACGGGGAAACAACAGGTATGGAATTAAACCTGAAGAAGTGTGGGCGGAAGGGACCCGGGGCAGTCTGGGCGAGTTGAGGGGACCTGTCAGCGTGGCTGGAAGGAGCTGGTAGTAACTTGCTTTTTCACCTCCCTGGGGGTGCCAGCAGGACCCCAGGAACAAAAATAGAGAGGCCCCGAGGAGCAGAGGATTGTCCGATGGTCCCTGCTTCGGCAGGAACAGCTTGTGTGGCACATCAGCCACGTTGTCCCTCGTGCCGAGTTGGGCTGCGATGTTTTCCCTGGGTGGGGAGTCTGGTGGGAGACAGAACTGCTGGAAATTGCTTTGCTCACTGCAAGGTGTTGTTCGTCTGCAAGATACGAGCGTGACAAAATAGAAAATGTTACTCATTATAGAGTCATATTATGTGCTCGAGAGGTAAGCTGCTTTGCCAGTTTGCTTAATGGTTCAACAGAGAAATATTGAACAGATTTAACCAGCATGCAAAGTTAATTTATTCACATATTTTTATTAAATAGGACTAATTTACAAGCCTCGTTATTTGTTAAGGGATTTTCATCCCTCAGAGCCACTCAACACTCCCACTCTCACTTCTGCTCATTGCGGCTCTCGTTGCCTTTGGTTTTGCTCGGCACCTCCGTCCCGTCTTACAGGCAGGAGGAAGCAGTTGTGGGACTTTCCTTCCTCCCCCAGCCCCCAGCACCGGGTCTTGAGCCCCCGGGGCAGGTCCTGCGTGTCCCCGTCCTCCACAGGGTACATCCCTGCTGGGCAGCGCTGCTCCCACGCTAGCACAGTGGCTTGTTTACTGTCTCTAACTGCTTTCTGCAGAAAAGGATTTCATCACATCTGGCTTCAAGTTCTGAAAATTCGTGAAGTTGAAAGTTCAGGGTCAGATGTTTGTGTGCAATGAGGCAGACGCAGGGCTGGGGTTGTCTGAGGGAGGCTGGGGAGCATTTGCTGGTGGGTACCAAACCTCCTTGCCAACGCCAGCCCACATCTTTGCTGATGTCAGCCTTGACCCTGCTGTCCTGGCTTGTCATTGTGACTCTAACCTGCTTCAGCTGCCACCTGTGGAAATGTTGCCATTGATCTGGGGGGAGCCAGAGCATCCCACTGTAGCTGTAGATGCCCTTTGCTGATGCTTGCTGTTATAGAGCTGGATGCTGCAGTAACCCACTAAGGACATGGAACCTGAGGGGGTTTCTGGAGCACCCTTCTCTGCGGGAAGCCCCCTTCCGAGATGTGAGGTCCTGGTGATTTGTAACATGGTTGAAAGTGTCAAATGAAAAATGACTGCAGTGAAGGAAGGCAAAAAAATGCTGATGCAAAGTATTCTAGAAGGGGAGATCTTATCTTCCTTTGATTTGACCACTGCAATCTCTTGCTTTGCAGAAGCTGGTGCTGTGTCTGGCCACAAAGAATCGCTGTCTGTGTCACCAGCGCTGCTCATTGCAGCAAGGCTGGGGGCACAGGGCCAGCTGGCACCGCACACCCGCAGGGTGCTGCCAGCAGCACCAGTGCCCGGTGGGAGACAACGGGCAGAGAACTGCCGAGTCAGCACTTATTTAAGGGACTGCTTTGTCCATGAGTAGCCCCATCTGAAGGCAGCTCCGCTGTGCCAAGCACTGCATGGCCACCCAGCGAGGGCAGCTCCAGCTCAGGGCATTTATCTTGTAGACAAGGGTGGGAGAGATGAGGAAATTCCTCAAAGACAGTTGATGAGGGGGAAAGCCTCTTTCAGATGGGGTTTTCCTTGCCATTCCCCCAAGGACAGCCCACCCTGGGGCCTTGGATGGGCTGTGAGGTGCTGGTGCCAAAACAAGAGGTAGGGAAAACAGACAAGATTATCTTTAGAGGTAAGAGGCGATAAACAAACTGCTATCTAAGTGCGAAGGTTGCCAAATGCTGATTCGAAGCAGCAAAGAGATGTCAGCACCATGTTATCCTGAACCAATGCCCGGTACTGGTGAATAGTGACTGTTGTCTGAGTTGGGGCTGAAAGAACAAATCCATAAACCTCCAGGATCACTGCACTCCTGTGGTGTCTGCGACCTGCACTGGTCTGGCAAATGTGATCCAGAACTGTCAGGACCAGTAGCTGATGACCAGGCATCTCATCACTCCTGAAATGATACCCGAGAATTATCTTGCAGCAACTGCCAGGAGATGTGATGCGAATCGGGAGCTGGCATCACAGCTGGTTCTTGTTCCTTTGAGCAAATTCTCCTAGAGACCAACATTATTTCCAAGGAGGAACCAAAATGTTTCAAAATGAGTTGGAGATGTGAGACAGCTGGAGAAAGGGAGAGATTTGCAATTCATAGGGAGACTTTCCCTAGTCCTGGCTCTTTTGAATGCAGATTGTGTCAGCATTTCACTCTGAACTCAATGCCTCACATTTTGCAACAGAAAACTTCCCAATTAGTTGTAACAGGCCTTCAGCCTGCAAGAAAAGGAGTGGAAATGAGGAAGAAGCAACGCTGGTTGTCCCAGAAGACGGCTAAAATCCAGGATGTCAGTACAGAAGCCAATCCTCCAGGCATGTTTCTTAGCCCCTTGTTTTTCAGGACTCCGTTGCACATCACTGATTTCTGAAGGTAACAGGAGATTTGAGCACCAGCTCACTTTTGGGGCAGTCCAAGAAGCCCCAAGATGTGTGATTTCAGCCAGCAACTCCAGTGGTTCATGGGCGACATGAGGTGTCATAGCACATTGAGAAGATGCTGAAATATGAAATAGAGTGTCAGAAGTTGGCCTCAATCACTTCAACAGCCTTTCCCAAGGACCAAGACAGAAACAGTTCTGGGTTTCTCTGCAGATAAGCAGCTGAGGAAATTAAATCACCAGAAGAGATGTTTTCAACACAGAAACATAAGGTGGGAAAAAGTACTACATTTTCACACATTTCTTACTTACACGCTTTTCCAGTTGAACCTTCTGTAACTCCTCATCCTACCTGGAAATAGCTGAGGAGGTGCCTTCAAATCTGAGAAGGGAGAGAAGTCATTTCTGTAAATTTATTTCCCAAGAGCTTTAAAATAAAAAGCACAGTGGTATAGCTAATCAGGGGTGATCCATGGCTTGGCTAAGATGTTTTCCTTTGAAGTAGATTGAGAAGCTGAAATAGCCAAGTTCAAAGGCTGAAAGCTTCATCTTGTGTTATTTGGAAATATGCCGTGGCTGTGCAGATAATAAAGTGGGAACTCTGAGAATTACAGGAAAGAGCAGGTCATAGCTGAGGGCTTGGCTGGGCTGGGCTGAGTCATCTTTTCCTTTTACCAGGGCAGAGGAAAAATTGCTCCATGTGCCCGATGCTTTGTGCTCTGCATTGTCAGGGCATCGGCAATGCCAAGTTCACAACCCCAGTTAGTGGGTTTGTGGAGAGGGGGGAGCTTTGGTCCCACCTAGCCCTTTCCTAAACGAAAGGTGCCTAAAACCAGCATGGATTTTGCTCTCTCAAGAGCAGCTGATGTTGTGTGTGTGGTCCTGGGCTCCGCGGGAGGGGAGGAAGGAGCTTTCTCCGCGATTAAAACAAATTCATCTCAGAGCAGGGAGAGCTTTCTCCTCTGACTGGACACTGTGAGCAGTGCCTGCAGGAAAAATTGGGAAATTATCAACTCCACCAATCAGCTGAAACTCTTTGAAACCACTAATTGGGTGGAGGAGGCTGCCTAGCAGCAGGAGCTGCGGTAAAGTCACCCCCTGAGCTTTGGGACTAATCATATTGGCAGAATCAGTGGGTAAGGCACAATCCATGCAGCACTGAGGTGTGAAGGCAGATGGGTTAGAGATGCTCATTTGGGGGGAGCATCTGAGACAGCAGAACTAGAGAGGTGAGCTGCAGCCAGATGTTTTTCTGCACTTTCATGCCATAGAGTGTTAGGCAGGGTGCAGTGACGGAGTTTGGTGGTGGAGAATAGCGTTGGAGTTCAGTGATGGAGAACTTTATGGACACCAGTTCAAGTGGGTTCCTGGATATTTGCATCGGTGCTAAGGACTCGGAGCATTTTGCCACCCCCATGGTGAATATACTGTCACTGCCTGGGCAATTCTGCTGGGAAAGGTGAAGGGTGCACTGCTCGGTGTGACCCCTGGTCATGGTGTGACCCCTCCAGACCTGGACACCAAGTCAGGGTGGCCTCATGTCTCTCGATGCACGTTGTGGCTTTGCGTGCTGGGTGGAATGGGAGCAGGAGCAGAACTAAAGGCTGCTGCACCTCTCCTGGGCTGTGTACCTCAGTGCGGTGCTGCAGCCAAGTGCTTGTTGTTACAGCATTACAGGGTTGACGTTCAGATGTCACAGAATCTGAAATAACCTGTAATTACAGCCTGATTATTCTGCCAGAGTTTTCTTCTTTCATAATATTGCATGCAGTGCTTTTGTCTCCCTGTAGTGTTATTGCTGCTATTATCCCCTCAGGATGCCCCTCCAGCACCTCATCCACCCTGATTTTCTGTTTCTGGGATCTGCCTATTTCTGTTCTTGCCCCAGGTGTATCCTACCCTGCATATTGTCCTGAAGATGAGCACTGGGGTGGGTGATTCAGGTCAGATGTGACGCAGCCGGTGCCCAAAAGGCACGTCGGAAGACGTCTCGTTTTTCACATGCAGCACAGCTTCAAGCCTTGCTGGTTTTGGCAAAGGCTCAGCTTTGGTTACTCAAAACAGTTTCCTCTTGCAGCCATTGGTTTCTGCTCTGAGTGGGACATTTGCGAAAAAACGGGACTCTCAGGGCTTGCCCTTTGTTGTGCTGCCCTGAAAGCCAACGCCTCGACCCACTCCTCTGGCTTTTTGCTCACCCAGGTAGAATTCCTGGTGGATTGGGCACAATGGAGCAGGTGGCAGAGCTTAGCAGCAGCTGCAAGAGTTCTGAACCCCAACTCGATGCTGTGGGCGATGCCTCGAGCCCCGTCGGGGCCGTGGGCTGCGAGGTGATGCCACGGGTGCTGGGCTCGGCGGGGTGGAAAGGGGCGCTTCGGGCTCCTTCTCCTGTGGCTGAATCCCCCCCAGGCTCCTGCAGTCGGCTTGGAGCCAGTGCTGCTGCTGACACAGGGCAGGGGATTCCTCCTTGGCACGCAGGATGACAACAGGCTTTGTAAAGACACACTGTGCCCCACGCTTGCTTGGCTTCACTCAAGCCGAACACCTGCAGCAATGGGGGTTTAAAAGTGACAGGAAAGTGACACCCTGAGAGCTGCACAAAGCATCCTTTTCCATGGCGCTATTCTCTGCAGAGCTGTATAAATCCCTGCAGTTTGGTTTATTGCACTTATCCAATCAGTCCAATACAAATTACTGCGGAGTCTTTTTTTTTTTTTTTTTTTAACTATTTTGGTTGCGTATCTGAGAGCTCAGCCCTTCCAGGAGCTACTTGGAAGGGAGTATGAAGGATGTACCTATTAAAATGTTAATAGGAACAGTTCACAAATAAGGTGTACCCAGAAGCAATGACTTAATTTGGGATGCTCCTGCCTGTACCAGGCAGCTGATGAACTGGGAAGACTGAGCCGGCAGCACAGAGAGGCAACATCTATCACATAGCTCCAAGAACAGCAGCCTAATTCCTCTTTTCTTATTAAAAAATTACCCTTATGACCCAGGCCTGACTTCCTCATCCTCTCCTGCATCAGCAAACTACTGCTGCATTATTTTGATTAAAAGCCAACCGCATAACACTAGCAAAGAGAAGGCGATGTGGTCCTTCCTTCGGGCTCCAGAAGATGAATCTAATTTTGCAATGACTATGTGGTAATATATTTCTGGGGAAAGATCAGCAAATGTCACCTCTTATTGTACTAAAAATTCTTGCCTTTTTATTCTTCAGCAGGACAAAGCCTAGTGCTGTTGGCAGAAGGATGGCTCCTGAAAACTGCTCCCCATTGCCCGTGCCATCAGTTGGACAATTTACCCTGACAGCAGCTCCCTGCTTCAGAAATTCAGGTTTTCACTCCACTGCGAACACCTGATGTGAGCCATGGTGTGTACCTGCCACCGGCGAGAGGCTCAGGAATGGCTGGCCCTGGCCAAGATCCTCATTTGCAATATCTGTTTTCATGTTTTCATCTGTTCATTGATCTCTGTGCAGTGAGTGGCTTTTTCATTGAGGACTCAGGCTTTGAACACAGCAGGGAAGCAGGGGAGGGAAGAGCCTCACTTTGCTTTCTTTAAAAGCTCGAATTATACTTATTAGCTGAAGAAAAATCATGAAGCTCCTCTCTACCCTGAAGGCACTTCCAAGACATGGTGCATCAGCGTCATAGATATAACAAATATCTTTAGAAGAGATTATACAAACCAGAAAGGAGGGTACCCAGAAGCCAGGAGATGACTGTGCTGGCCAGGCAGGGAGCCCGAGACAACCTGCAGAGCTGCCTGTGCTCACTGAGTCTGGAAATAAGACAAACCATCCCTGTCCTCATTTGGGGCTGGGGAAACATAATTTCCCCATGATAGCATTGCCCCAAGCTTTGCTACAATAATTGGAAGGAGCTGCTTAAGCCTGGCACCACCAGCCAGGTTTTCCTGTCCATCCATCCAGCACCTGCTGCCTCTATGGGAGATGCTGCCTGTCCCGTTCCTGGATCTAGGAACTTAGGCATATTCTTTGTTGCCTTCGAGACTGAATTGTTTTTTACTCACAGAAATCTGTATCGCTGCCTTCCTCTTGTCTTTTTCCATTCCCTCAGCTTTCTTTTCATCCACAGGGTTTTGCAGAGGGACCATATGCTGTTCCCTTCCACATCACTGGCACAGATGTGATGCAGCACAGCTCCATGAGCTGGTCCCTGTGGGGCTCTTCAGGAGCTGCATCCTCCTGGGGGTGCTTCCCTGATTACAAGAATCATTAGAAAACCACCAGATAGTTCATTTTTGTGTGCCTGTAGCATATACCCATGTCAATTTTGCATCTTTTTAATTCCTTGACAGCTGCCTCTTTGCTTGGGTTTGATCTCTGAGGGCATTAACCCGTAAAGCCCCAAAGCAATGTGCTTCTAGGCTGTGACTCCAGAACAAGTGAAGGTAATTTTGACAGAACTTCTCTCTCCTTTGTCTTTCTGAGTGAGCAATAACTGCTGCTTTTAACAGACTGACTCATAACCCACCTCTAATAGCATTTGTCAGCCCTTGGGCTGCTCTGCAAAGCTGCTGAGCATCTTCCTGCCTGCTCCATGCTGTTCACCGGCACCACGCAGATGCAGCCTCTGTGCCCCAGCTCTAAGAGTTTTATTGGTTTAATATTTGTAGATTATGAAGCACCAGAGAACGCAGAGGAGTTTATCACAGATTTGGGTAAGAGGATTGCTTTCTCCAAGTGTTATTAAATCTGCTGAGATGCCAAGGTCTTTTCTCTCCTTAGGACTAAATGAGCTGCTCAGTGAGGCTGAATGAGAGGGGTGAGGAGCACGGGGAGGTGCTGAAGCTGGTGCTGAACATCCCAAGCACCCAGCCTGGGCACAGTGCTGCTAACCCAGCCACAGCCACCCCTTCCCAGGATGCCATTGCCATGTGGGTACTCCCCAGAAAATTAAGATTTTTCCTTCCTGACGATTCAGGCAGCAGGTCATGGTGGCTCAAGGCAGTGCTAGTGGAGAAGGAAACACAGAAATATGTTAAAAGAACCTAACATGAAAGTTAGTTAAAAGAATCAATGTCTTTGGAGACCAAAATATTTGGATTTGAGAAAATATTTTATATAAGTGCCAAAAAAGTCAGCCTGAGAAATCTTTACTCTCAGCTGGTTGGCCTCATCTTAAGTATATGCCTCAGTCATGTCCTGAGCATTACAAGTATTGAAGGAGCTTATAATGGGAAATGTTAATCAGTCTTCACAGCAAACCTGACTATTTTGATGATGTAGGAGATCTCACCCAGGTGTGTGTGTCACACATAGACAGCACCAGCGTGACGATGGACACACGATTAGCTCAGGGACTTGGGCAGGAGGAGCTGCTTCAGCTGGGTGATTTAATGCTGTTGTTATTGCTGTGCTAATAACTACTGAATTGTCAGTAAAAAGCATCAAGGGAAATAATTATCTGCAATGATCCTACACAATGTTCCAGGTTTGAACCAAAACAAAAACTTTCTCTAGTCTCTCTGAGAGTTTATTTTATTTTTCTTTTCTGATCCCACAAAGGCAATTTCTGGAATGGGTTCGAGGAAGCAGATGAACCCCAAGTTCCCCCTCAGGACGTTTGTGCAGGGTTTGTGCTGTCACCCCTCCCACGCACAGTGCCACCGTGCTGGCAGCTCACCCACCCGTGTTTTGGAGTCAGGGATGTGCCAGGAATAAGGTTTTTGCCCATCTGTAACAGCTGTTCCACTGCTCAGCACAACTCACAGCAAACAGATGTGGCTGTCCTGAGAGTGCCAGTGCCCTCAGAGCTGAATTCATCAGATGCAAGAACTCATTTTTGGTGCTTGAGAGGCATTTCTCTGTACCTCTTTCAATGTCCTTCTAAAAACATGTGGGAGCTTTTATCATGGTGAAATTCTGCTTGGAAGTGGAGCACTCCATTGGGCACAAACCCAAGCAGGAGTGTCACACTGCGCTCCTGCAGAGTAGGGCAGCTTCGGCCAAGGTATGACCAGATCCAGGGGACGGGAGGGTCTTCTCCCTTGGGAGGATGCTGTGAAAACCTCCAGCTCCCAGCCAGTCCATCTGCTTGTTGGAGGACAGGATTCACAGGACAGAGATTCCCAAATCCTCTGTAAGGAGAAGAGGAAGGGCAGATATACCTTTCCCCCTTTTTGAAATAAGTGTGTTTTTTTCCATAAACTCATGAAAAGCAGGTACTAATGACTGTATTTCTGAGGCCTCAGCTATCTCTGCCACAGTCTGCATCCAGAGGACCCCCAGCATTGCTGTGATACAGCAGCAGACTGACGAGCTGCTGGAAGCCTGTCTGTGTTAGAGCTGCTCCAGAGCAGCAGAGTGTGCAAACCCTTGGATTATGTGAGCAAATACACATGCACACACTCCCCGTCCTTCCCACAGACACTTGCAATAAGATTAAATCTTGTCATTGCTCACTTATATCCTGTTCTTGTGCTGCTTCACAGATAATTCCCGGTGCCATGCAGTAGCAGAGGCCAGTTTCTGACCACGACGATCCTCAGACCTGGGTGTTTCCTGGCAGAATCCATCACAGCACAGGGAGCTGCCAGTGCTGACAGATTAGCATCTGTTGAAATAACTGTGTGCCAACCACAATGAGCAATATGCAGGAATGGAGGAGTTTTTCAGCTTGGAGAAGAGCCAAGGCAGATGGGCGCAACAGTAGGACCAGGGGGCAACATCAGAGAGGGACAATGTATTGCAGCTCTGCTAAAGACACCTGATAAAGCAAGCTGGATGCTGCACTCATAATAACCAGGCTGTGGTTATAACCAGAGGACAGAGACGTTGATTATTATGGATAACTGTAGTAGTACCTTTTGCCCGACAGTTGCGTGTGATGGATGCCATCAGACTGGTCCTTATGTGGAGGTAGGTGATGTCTGTAACGCATACTGGAATGGCTGTGAGTACAAGCATTCAGGTGGCTCCTGGAGAGAGGCTGCAGGGTGGTGCAGAGAGAGAAGCAGGGGAATTCGGGCTGTCGGGATGACTAAAGCGAGCATTGCCTGGCTCCTGAAGAGGTGACTGCCAACTCAAGTAGGTGAATGCAGTCTAAATAGTATCATTAAACAGCTGTCATTTCTAAGAGGATTTAAAAGTACACCTATTTAAAAAAATAAAAAAAAAAATAGAGCAAAGTGCAGCCTGGGGAAGTCTCCAAGGGCAGGGATGGGACCTGCCATGGCTTTCCACGCCAAAGGGCAGGGGTGCGAGGTTGGCCAGGGCACGGGCAGGCCCTGGTGCAGGCTGCCAGCAGAGCCCTAAGGAAAGCAAATAGAAAGAGAAGGGAATATTTGTCCTTTATAACTGACCCAAAGGCGAATGAAATGTCATGGGCGGGACTGAAAAATGATAAGGATTGCTCTCTGTGGAGCCAAAGGTAGGCATAAGGTTTCCCAAAGAAAAGGAAAAAATATTATTTGCCACAGCAAGCCAGAGCTTGGGGCAGACTGGTGCTCCCTGGGAGAGGAGCATGGAGCTGAGGCAAAAGGTATTTTATCCACTCAGACAGCTCAGGATTGGAAATCTGCCTATGAAACCCAGGCTTGACTCACCCACCATCAGGACAATCCTTCACATTTTTGGATACGCGCCTCACTGTCTGGGATTAATGGGACAGCTTTGTCTCTAATTGAAAAGTAATCCAATAAAAACCCAAGTTTTCCCCTTGTTCCTTCCTCCACTCCACAGGTTAGGGAACCCTTAGCACTTTGTCTTTGTAAACGCAATTGCTCTTTCAATTTGAAAATGCATTTTCTGACAGATAGCGGAGAGGTCGGGAGCAAGCACAGAGCTGGCAGCAGATTCTGGCTGCTGCTGGCCATCAGGGAGGTACCAGGTATTCCAGTCTCATCGTTGGGGAGATAGAGGTTCTCCCAGCCCAGGACCGGGTAAGCCTTTCCCCAAAGGAGTGACACCGATGTGCTTGTTTGGGACATGGGTGGCTGTAGGAAAGATGACACGAGGAGATCACTACCTCGTGTTTAATGACCCCCAGTGAAGGCACACCTCTGCTCCAGCCCAAGGGAAATGGGAAAGGCCATGGGTGTCCGTGGCATCACCCTGGTCCCATCCCCTGAGGGTGAGGAAGGAAGGACCCTTCATCCTCAGCTCTCCTTGCCCGGGGGGGACAGTGCAGCCAGTGGCTTGTCTGGGGACACAAGGCACCCACAGCCCCGGGTCCCGGAGCGGACCCGCTCACTGCTGGGGTGCTCTCAGCCCCGCGCCTCTCCGACAGCGGGTCTCCAACCTGCCACCCTCACCCCCTGCTCGGGCTCCTTCCGCCTCCTCCTCCTCCTCCTCGGCTCAGCGGAGCGCTAGGACCCGGCGGGTGCAGGCGGGGGGAGGAGGGCGGGAGGCGCACGGGGGTCCCGGGGCTGGAGTGGCCTTGGGGGACCGCGGGAGGTTCTGGTGGCTCCCGCGGGTCCCTGCGCCTGGAGGAGGTCCTAGGAGCCGGGTGTCCTCTGGGTGTCCTAGGCGGTTCTGTGTGGTTCCCGGGGCTGAGAGGTCCTGGGTGGTTCTGGGGCTGCGGGGGTGTCCTCGCCGTTCCCCGCCCCTCCCGTCGGAGGCTCGGCGGGGGAGTTTGCAGGGGGAGGTGGGTGCGAGGAGCCGGGCAGCTGCAAGACTGGGGGTGAATCGCAGAGAAAAAGAGGAGGGAGGAGCCAGGGAGGGCGGGGAGGGGGCCCGGGGGGCAGCGGGGCGCCGCGGTGCGGCTCCGGCTCCCGGCTCCCCTCCGCTCCCCGCCGCAGGGTGCGCGGAGCTCCGCCGGCGAAGGTTCGGGGGGCGATGGAGAACGGCTCGGCCAGCTCGGGGGCCGCGCTGGGTGGCAGCGGCAACCAGACCCTGGGCAGGATGCCCCGGCAGCCCCTGGAGCTGCAGGTGGTCACCATCCTGCTGGTGCTGCTCATCTGCGGCGTGGGCATTGTCGGCAACGTGATGGTGGTGCTGGTGGTGCTGCGCACCAAGCACATGGTGACCCCCACCAACTGCTACCTGGTGAGCCTGGCGGTGGCCGACCTCATCGTGCTGCTGGCGGCCGGGCTGCCCAACATCTCTGAAGTGGTGGCTTCTTGGGTGTACGGCTACGCTGGCTGCCTCTGCATCACCTATTTGCAGTACTTGGGCATCAACATCTCTGCCTGGTCCATCACCGCCTTCACAGTGGAACGCTACATCGCGATCTGCCATGCCATCAAAGCACAGCTCCTGTGCACCGTGTCCCGTGCCAAGCGCATCATCTCCTCGCTGTGGCTCTTCACCTCCCTCTATTGCCTCATGTGGTTCTTCCTGGTGGACACGACCCAGGTCACCTTCTTGGATGGGACACAGGTCAGCTGTGGCTACCGGGTCTCCAGAAGCCTTTACATGCCCATTTACTTCTTGGATTTTGCTGTCTTCTACATCATCCCATTGGGGTTGGCAACTGTACTGTACGGCCTCATTGCCCGCATCCTCTTCATGAGCCCTCTGCCTGTCACCCCTCAGCAATCCTACCTGGGCTCCACGCACCAAGGTGGCTCCCTCAAGCTCTCCTGCCGGGGCAACAAGGGGGCCCTGGGCTCCCGCAAGCAGGTAGGGGCTCCCCGCCGGGCTGGGGTACGCTGGGTTGCAGGCAGCGCTGTCAGGGGCTTGGTGCTTTGATGCAGGGGATGGGGTGCCCTGATATTTTGCTCCTCTTTGTCGGGGAAGTTGGGTGGGTCAGTTTGCTGCATAGAGGGTCCCCCTCAAGCCCAGCTGGGGTCTGGCAGCACAGATGGGCTCCAGCATTACTTGGGAGAGGCAGGAGTACAGGGATGTTTGCTAGCTAATTAATGACTGATTGCCTCCCTGAGGAGGGGATTGCTGAGTGACTTTATGCCAGTGGGACTCATCTCCCAGGCAGAGTCCTGGGCAGGTGACCTCGGATTTAGAGGAGCAAAGGGAGGGGAGAGTTGGCATAACCTGCTCTCTGAGCCCAGCCCTGGCTGCAGCCCTCTGGTTCCTGCAGATGGGGAAGGCACCTTGGTGACACAGTGGCATGTTTGCCTCTTGGTGACTCCTGTCATTCAGCTGCATACTTGCTCCCCATCTCCTTCTCCTCCCACCTTCTGTCCTTGTTCCTCCTCTTTCTCTGTCCACATAGACAATTACTGTCTCTTGTCCCACATGGGACGCTCTTGCCTGCTCGCTGGCTGTTTGCAGGGGACCATCCCATTCTGGTTCCAAACTTTGCATAGGTAGAGGCATGGGCTATTTCACAGAAAGGGCTTGATCTGGGAGTCTGGCTTAAGTCCATGAAATCACCAGTTCTGTTGTGATTTTGAGTGAGCAGGATCTGATTTCCAGACAGCCTGAAACAGGCTTCAGCCTTTCTGCAAGTCCTCATTTTTCCGACTCAGTATCTTGTTGCCTGACTTGCACAGGAAGCTCCATTCCCCAGGAGGGACAATTCAGTCACAGAGGAAAAGCAAACAGCGCAGAGAACGTGTATTTCTTCATGAACTTCTAAGTCTTCCTGGTTCAGCTTTTTCTTCCTTCTGCTGTAGCAGAGAAAGATTTAAAGCAAATCCTGACTTCTGCAAAAGTACTTGCCCCTCTCTCAGGGTCATTGGCTGTTGTGGGAGTCTCGGGCAGGGGATTTGGCAGTGAGATCTCTAGTTGCTACAAGGCAGTACCTAAAGGTGCAGGATGATGGACATCTCCTTCCAGAGCAGCCACTGCAGGGGCTGTGTGCTCCCCCTGCAGTGCTGTGCCACGGAGTGGCTGTGCTGCACACAACATCCTCCAGCATCATTAGGACAAGTGGCTTAGGCCGCTAGTCCTGATAGGGCTGGATGACAGGCGCTCCAGCTCCTGGAAACATCTTGTGCTTTCTTTTTTGTTACATCAGGAGCTTTCTCAAGACAGTCATTACTTCCCAAAATATCTTAGCAAGCAAACACCCTGGTTGGCCTGTCATTGCAGAGCTGGCATCATTAGGAATAAAGACGGCACTGAGTTTTTAAACTCTAAAGCAGTTTCTTGGGGCTTCCAGCTATGGTTTGTTGAATGCTTCCTTCTGATTTCCCACCAGCAGCTCTTCAAAGCAAGCTGTGTTGAGAGTGATGGAGGAAGAAACCCCAGGTGTGCCAACGGTAGCATGTGGGCTCGGTGGCAGACACAGGGCTTGGTGGCTGTCAGATGGGTGCAGTGCTGCACCCCAGAGGTGGCTGCAATCCAGGTTTTTCTATAAACATCTTTCACAGGTTGGATATGGCATAGGCCATGATTGCTTTATTTTATGTATAATCAGAGGGAAATTTGTATGACTGTCCATTAAATCAGAGGGGGCAAACCCAGGATCTGGGTGTTCAATCTGTTTGATTCATTGCTGAGGGGATCTGCTGGACACTCGGTGCAGAAATAAGTTATCTGTGCACCAAAGCCAGGTAAAACACACAGCTATTTTGACAAGAGTTTTGGCCAGTGTGAACAGGAGAGCTTCAAGCACAACAAATCCAGGTCCTGTCAGAGCATCTGCCTGGGCACTGCCTGAAATCCATCCGGAGGGTTTTGCTGGTGGTGCAATGGATTGAGGAGCAGAAGCTGTGGTGAGTCACAATTCTGCATCCAGTTATGAGGGAAAAACCAACAACCCAACCATCCAGGGAGGAGAGGTCTCCTGATACGTGAAGGGGTCAGCATGGGCTGAGTGCTGGGCAATAGGCAGATCATTAAGAAAGGGATTTTAATGTGAGAAAGAAGGTAACTGAATCCATTCATGCCAGCAGAGCTGGCAGGTGGAGATGCTGCATAGAAGGGGCTTAAAAGTGGGTGCAGAGGAGAGCATTCCCGTAGCCAGTGGGGCTTATAGGTGGCAGAGACAGAGGTGCTTGTGCCCATGTGAAGGGACAGGGAAGAGTCCAAGGGGACTATAGCCCCGCCCCGAACCCGAGTCAATGGGATACCAAATGAACTTGGCTTTAACAAAAGTGGGAGAGAGGCACAGAAGGGACCTGAGTGGTCTTCTCCAGGTGCGGTTCATCTCCAGGGAAATCAATGGCAAAAAGCCCCTGTGCAATGGGCAGGTATGAGCCCTAAAAGGGAGCAACCTGGACATTGGTGTCCTGTGTCATTTTCACCAGAAGAAAGGTTTTCTTTCTGATTTTCTGCTAACAATGGCATCACTGCCCTCAAAGTGGGGGGAAACACGTGGAAAGAAGAAACACAGATGGATCTCAGCTCAGACCACTGGACACTGTTCTGCAATAGCTGGTGCTTGCTGAGGAACTCATAAGCAGGTTTCCTTGCTCATTAATCACCCATGTCCAGGGTGGAAAGGAAAGGGCAGCCTGACAGGTAGTGCCATCGACCTCTCACACTGTCCTGAGAAGTGCTGACAGCCCTTGAAATTGTCACCAGGAATTTCCATAGGGGCCTTTGGTAAAGGGTTTTGTCGTGAGCATCAGAAGTGAGGACATAGCATTGGAAATTGCTCTGATGACAAATGCTGGTGATCTCCAAACCAACAGTGTGATGAGGAGGCTGTGAAAATGATGCATGTGCTACTAGTGGGGAAGATTGAGTTGACGGTGCTGCTTCTTTAAAATGTGATTGCCATGTAGACTAAACCACTAAGGACATCATTAGAAATCATGCTTACAAGTTTGGTCCAAACCAGCTTCATGAGACCCTGCAGACAGCAGGTTGCATCCCAGCGATGCAGTGAGGCGGGACTCCAGCCCTGCAAACACCTTGGAGTTTGTTGGGCTGATGGTTCACAATCTGCCAGCTTCCCACCACAGACCAGTGCTGTGAGGGAGGTTCAGCTCTCGCAGAGTCTGTCAGCCAGGAGAGCAGAGCAGGGTGGAGGACGGGTGTTGGGTGTGTGTAGTTCAGAAGGTTCCTCCGACTAGGGACCCGACACCCACATCAGTGCTTCTCCTCTGGCCTCTCTTTATAGAGGAACTGGCTCTTCCAGGCCCCGTGCCCGGAGTCCCCTGGGATAGGTCCAAAAGGGGCTACCCCAGAGGTGCCCATTTCTCTCCCTAAAGAGCCTGGATGGCTGGGGGCGATTTGCTGTGGATGTTCCCAGCCCTGGTGCTGCACTGCTTTCTTTTCAGAGCATGAAGAGGCTTCTCTTCCCGCACTGGTGCCCCTAAAACACGTAAGTCCAGAGCAGGACAACGCAAGGCATGAGTTTTACTGGTTTTACTGTGTTTATCACCTATAGAGGCAAAGCACCACAAATACAACCACCAGCCACCATGTATTTCACCTGCCGGAAAGGGACCACTAGAGGGAGTGGGATCCCTAAAAAAGGATGCTGCAGCTCGGGGTGATGGTGCCTGGACACGGAGGGGTGACACTGGCAGGGGAGAAGCGTCTGTGATGTCCAGGACAGGGGCGGAGGCTGAGATGGGTTGGAAGGGCTGTGCAGGGATGCAAGATGCAGACCACCTTGTGTGGAGCCAGAAGGATGCTCACGGGGGTTTGCTCTAGGAGTTACACCAGGCTTGGCCTGTGGAGGTGGAAGATGAGCTGCCTTTTATCTTTGGCTACCTCAGGATATAGTCAGGGGTCTATACAGCGGATATCCTTGGCCATCCAGCAACAACACTGGCTTATGTTCTGAAAAGTAGTTTTCAGCTAAATACCAACTATTCTAGTAAAACATCCCCTTCTGCCTACAAACCCTTGTCTTCTATCCATAGTTCCTTTACAGCTGCTGTGTCCACACACTATGTACAAGAGCTGTTGCAAAAACTGATGTCCCTGAGCTGGTGCTTCCCTGAGGGATGCTTGGAGGCTACAACAAAGCCTTGGCTTTTTGGGTGCAGCTGTTTTTTGAGGGCCATTATTCAGGACTGTTCTGGTTAGGGATAAATGTTGGAAGCTCTCCTCAGTGCTTATTAGGTTCATTTTTCACATGAGCAGCAGAAGTAAGTTCAGATCACCTCAAGTGTGTTATAGTTACTCGTCTCAGCAAGACAGAGGGAGGAAAGACACAGAGGTGCCATGGTTCCAGCCATGCATGCAGACAGTGCTCGAGATTTATTTCCCCACAATGGAGAAACAAGAGTAAGTTTGGGAGGGACTGTAAGGTTTTATTGAGAGGAGACATCCTGTGTCGACACAACTTTGCTGAAGCTGCACTCAGGAGAACATGGTCTGTAAAGACAGTTTTCTTTAAAAGGCAAATTTCAGTCTTATAGTGAGCTCAGGGCAGGGCTGCCCATCCCAGCTCGTGGGCCGGATGCAGCGTCCTTGGGGAACACTGATGGCATTTAGTGAAACAGAGGTAATAAATCCTCATGATGCTGTTTCAAGCCGGTTTCCCATCCCAGGATGAAGACAGCTTTTTCTCAGGGCTGTAGGACATGTAGCAGGCGGTGATGTTTGGATGACAGCACTTCGTGGTCTTCTGTGGTCTGCATGGAGGTGTTAGGAGCTGGCTGGGGCGGGAGCTGGGCAAGCGCTCGCTGACACTGCCGGCATTTCCACAAAAACCAGCCAAAAAGCAGGGGCAGTTATGGCTAAAAAGGAGATGAATCACTGGTTCTTTTCCAGACATTTCTTTCGGTCTCAGAAAGGACAAGAATGAGCCTACGTTTCAGCCTTATTAGGATACTCTCTTCCTGGTGTTGTCACTCAGATGCAGAGTTCAGATCACTGTTCACAACCATCCTGGGTTCCTGAGCACTAAAATAAGGCAGAGTTACAACAACTGAAAAGCCAAAGATGTTTCGGTCTCAGGAGGCAGCACCTGAGCAATATTAATGCGTTAGCTTTAAAGGAGACATTTTGGCCATACAGAAACCTCCTGGCCAGAAGGGACACCTGCAAGAGAGCCGAGGTAAGCATATAAAAGCTCAGGTATTTATTCTCCCCAACACTGCAGAAAGTAACTTTGCGTCTCAGGAGCAGAGACAATTGCTGTGTTGAGGAGTGTCTGTGTCTCAGTGAGGACCTGCAGAGCTGTTGTATTTTGCTTTCCCAGGATGTATTTTGCAGCAATCCTGCTGCCTAGGACTGCTGAAGTTGAGGGAAAGATTCCACCAGCCTTACCCGCAAGACAATTCTTTAACATGGACCCTTCCAGGCAGGACAGGGATGTGTTCAGTCTCCGCATGGGATGGAAAAGCACAGAACCTGCCCTCATCTCCCAGGAGAAATAAACTGCTTAGTAGACGGGAATTAAATTCTGATTGAAATGATACTTCGGACCACTTAAGCTGAGGAGTTTGTTGCATTTTGCTGTAGGGTTCATCTATTAGCACAGTTTTGTATGGATCAAGTTCTTGGGGAACAAACCTCAAATGCATCAAAAATATGGCAAAAGCAATTCTCTCCGCAGCCTTGAGAAGTGGTGTCTGTGGAAGGCAGCAGGGCGGCTGAATGTCCGTCACTGCCATGTCTATTTGCTATAAAAATACTTAGAACAGTAGAGAACATGGGGCGCATCCATATGCACTGCTTATGTGGCATACAGTGTTGAAGCAAAATTTGTGCCTTTCTGGGCTGATCTGGTATCTGGGAGCTCTTTGTTCCCAGGTCTTTCAACACAGACCTCAGCGATATCATGTCACCATTGCTGTCAGGATGCTCCTTCCTTTGGCAAGGGGTGGCCAAGCCTGGATTGTCCTGCCAGCCTCTGGGGGAGGCAGCAGCTGCAACCATGCTGGTACGTAGAGATTTTGGCCATGGTCAACTGTGCGCCGAGCAGCTTCTGTCCACCCCCAGATTATCACCCCAGCAGTTGCATGCTAGCTAGGGTGGCTTGAAACCAAAAGCTTGTGAGATGGCTCTTGCTCTTCTGTGTCCAGCCAGCTCTTGTAAAAGGCACTGAAAAGCTCCGAAGCTACTTTTTACTGACACATCCTGTATAATCTCTCATATCTTTCCCCAAAGGCATCAAACATGCTGCAGTCTTAGCAATAGTCTCAGCATTTGCCATATCACTGCAAGATCTTATTCTGGGAAGTCTCCTCACATTCTCGTTAAACCACACACAGCAAAACTCTTCTATTTTGGCCTCAGCTTGACAACAGTCCCTTTCTTGTAGGGAAAGTTTTGTCACCACTGCCAACCACCCCTGATGTCTACTCAAAGCAGTACAGGAAGGCATAGTTGCTTGTGACTAAGTAAAAAAACCCCAAAAAACCAAAACACTACAAGAAAAGCTGAGAGACTGTGAACGTGATGTAAGTGCTTATTTCCATATCGAGAACTGGAGTCATTGCACAACTCCCTTTCTGACGTTTGAAATACCACTGCCTTAATACGTGTGCGGCATCATTGTTTACTCATACTTTCCTCCTTGGGGACGTGTGTATTCTGTATTTGGTGAAGGATGATTGTCACCTACCAGAAATAACTGTTATTAGGATCACTGGAGTTTCAGTACAAAACCCTATTTTCTTAAACAAGCTTGACTCGAGCTAAGGGCAATTACTGCTCACTTCTGAATTCTCAATATCTTCTTGTTCCTAATATGTTAATGTAGTACTTCCTTAGTATGCTGCAAATTAAAATAACCCATACCAATTAGCTAAGTAACTCCCATATCAGTACAAGTAAGAATTTGTGTAAGATCCCAGGCAGCCTTCTCTGCTCCCAGTGCTGCTCTGTACTGGGAACCTATTCCTGGGAACAGTACAGCTGGTGTAGGAAGCCAGAGTTGATGTAGGCAGCGAGTTGAGATATACCCCATGGCACCTCCAAAAATTAGGACCCCACTTTTGCACAAGTTATTTTCCCCTCTGATTTATTGTTATGTGCAATTTTCAAATTTGCTTTGTCATACAGAAATTCCTGTTATTATCCCAGCCCATTTCCAGGCTGATGGATGCCTGCCTTGAAGAGCTTTAAGGGCTTTTCAAAGGTAGGTAAAAAAAAATCTGTCATTTAAGGGGTTTATTTATGCAAGACTGTTCCATGAACAAAATGGATTCAGAGAGGAATAGGTTTGTGTGCCTATTTTAAATACTTAAAGAGAGAGATATAAGCAATTTGTAGACTGAATTAGTTGTCTGCATAATTTTTCCAGGTGGGAAAGCTCTGCTGGCAATTTAGTATCACTTGACTATTTCTCTTTTTGCATATCCCCACTGGCAAGGTGACCAAAATGCTGGCTGTCGTGGTGGTCCTCTTCGCCCTTCTGTGGATGCCTTATCGCACACTGGTGGTGGTGAACTCCTTCATGGACCCTCCGTACCTGAACATCTGGTTCCTTCTCTTCTGCCGCATGTGTATCTACCTGAACAGCGCCATCAACCCCATCATCTACAACCTCATGTCCCAGAAGTTCAGGGCTGCCTTTAGGAAGTTATACAAGTGCCAAGAGAAGAGTGCCGAGAACCCCGTGCCGTGCACCGCCCCAGTGTACTACAGCGTTATGAAGGACTATTCTCATGACAGCTCCACTCACATCACTGAACAAGAAGATCTCAACAGTCTCCCTGCAAAGAAGAACAAGCCTGTCAAAGAAATCCTGGGACCCTGAGACAACACAGGCAGCAGGAGCTGTGTGGCTGTATGCATTGTGTTGGGAAAGTGCCAACAGAAATTGCTTTGGCATCACAGCAAGCTTAATTTAATACATCTCCTGGGCATTTAACAAAACAGGCTCTTAGAGGCAAATTAATTTGCTTTTCCTTAACGCTAGCTTATTCTTGCCAGGTGAAGTGTTAGGCACAGGTCACTGTTTAGCATGTTTAAAGAATCTGTAGTTAAATACAGCATGCTGGCAGTTCCCGGGGCTGTCCCCAGGTTGACCCCAGCATCACGCTGGAGGGGGCCTGGGCTTGACCCCCGGTCATGCCGGCAGAGTCCTGGTGGGGTCCCGGTGTAGACCCTGGCATCACACGTGGGGGACTTGGCATGAGCCCAGGATCATGCCAGCAGTTCCCGGGGGGTGGGTCCCGGCTTGACCCCGGCATCGTGCCGGGGGGTCTGCAAATGACCCCAGGGTCCTGCTGGCTGGGTCCCGGCAGGGTCCTTGGGCTGACCCAGGGAATACGCTGGGGGGTCACGCCATGACCCCACAGATGGAGACTCCTACATCAGGAATGACTGAAGCTGGGTGTCATGAACCTCACTTTTGGAAATATTGCACTGCTGGTAGCACATATGCCCAGAGTCCAGACCAGTTGGATTTGTTACAGAAAGATGAACAAACTAATTATAAGTGTTCCCTAAGGTAATAGTAATTCTTCCAACATTATGGTTTAAGCTTCTTTTGGATGATTTTACACTTTCTGTCCAAATTCCTCTATTTGCTTCCGCTGGATACTGTAGCCTTGTCCTGTCAGCCCCAGTGTGGTGTAGCATTGCTCTCCATCCCAGCTACAGTTCTGTTCCAATGGCAGGTAAAGCAATTCTCTTATTTCCTGAAAATAATCTGTGAAAGTCCATCAAGTGTTTTGTGATAAATGACATACTGACTATAAGGCATTAACAATACTCGTTGCTGCTATCATCTCATGAGTAAAGTGGATATTCATAAGCTGAGGCATCCAAGAAAGCAGCCCAAGGACACTTGCAGGAGACTATCTGGACTAGTAGTAAAATATAAAATGACACGAGCCAAACTCTAAGGCTCTTGACAAATAAAACAAGTGTCGAACACCAGTAACTGTGCAATGACTGTAAAAAATTATTTGGACAGCTAATTCAGTCTCACTCTTCATCACTGTTTTTCACCAAACTATAGTGTTAAATGATTTTAGAATTTTGCATCTGCTTTGAAAAAGATTTGTGTGGTATTTTTAAGAGCATAAGAGGTTAAGTAACCGTTCTGTGTCTATGGGAAATCACTTCCCTGGGTGAGTCAGAAGAGGACCTCACCTCCCACTGATGTGTTGGGAACTATCTGGTATTGATTTCATTTTGGTGTAGGGTGGCCTTGCATGTATGATTATTATATTGTGACTTATTAAACTATCTACTTTGCCCCTGAAAATAACTGTAGGATGAGGAAAGAGAACATTAGGGTTTTTTACAATTATTTGAAATGGTTTGTGTTTAGAATGTAAGGATTAGTGTAATTTTTTGTGCTTTCGTGTATATTGGGAATTTAGGAACAAATTTCCTCTGTTGTTAAGGTAGTTCTGAACATAGATTTGGGATTTGCTTCTTGAAGAAAATGGAAGTGTTTTTGCTACGATGTGAGGAAATTGTTCCACTTCGCAAAAGAAACTAGGAAATGAATCAATTTGCTTGCAACAATCTTTAGTACAGATTTTTTTTCCCCTTAGAACAGATTTTTCCTTAGCAGCTTAGAACAAACCATTGATAAAAGCATTTGCAGACAAACCAGAGTGGTAAGGACCAGGGTGCCTTGAAGTATCACACAGGTAAGGCGGAGGAGGAGGAGGGGGAGCCCTGGGGTGGCTGCTGGTCCCCTCGATGTGGTGAAATCCAGGGCTGAGGTTTGGATGTGTCAGCTCTTACCTTTGGATGCATCAGCTCCTATGTGGGCTGGGTTGAGGCTAACAGGAACAACTGACTGCATAGCCCAGAGCTGACCTGGACTCTTATGCTAACAGATTCTTCTTCCAATGCATCAGTTATCCCCTCAAAACACAATAGCTTCTTCCGCTGAAGCCACTCCATGCCCTGTCTAACCGGCACAGGAATTAAAAAAGATGTGCAGTTTGACAGACAGCCTTGATCCCTGCAAACCCAAGTGGCAGATTAACTCTGAACCATCTCCAGCAGGATATTTTCTGCCTCCCCCCATCACATTTCTAGTCTTCACTGTTTCCCTTTATGGTTTTTTACCCCTGACAGAGACATCCTTAAAGAACTATTCTCTTAATTAAATTTCAGCTCCATGCCAACAGCTAATTGATGCTTCTGAAATTTTTGTTCAACATACTTGGGATTCAATTAAAATCCAGTTCTCTTCTCCCCTTTCTGTCTTTATCTGCCAAGCGCTGCATGACCCTTTGCTATTTTTTGAGAAGTAATTGGCAGATAAATCCCCCCGGCACCACGAGATCTTCAGCAAATGCACCAGAGCATTACACTCTGTAGATGAGAAATGAGTTGCTGCTCCTTCTCCCTGCATGTATTCTGACATGTTAGGAGGAGCTGAAAGAGTTTTCGGTGGAAGTGGAGGTGGAAGGTCAGCACTCAGCTTGCTAAGGAGATGCTGGTTGAGAGGACAGGCTGGAAAGAAAATAAATCACCAGCAGAAAGGAATTACAAGTAACTTCCTCTGGATTTCCAGGGTCTGAATAAAAACTTTAATTCCTTATATGAAATCAAAGAGCCCCCTTCAAGCTTGAGCCTGGATTACCTTGTACCTTGCAACACCCACCCTGTTCGTAAAGTCTGAATCTGTATTTTACCGTCAGCATTTATCTAGTCTCAACAGCACGACTGTAGGCTGTGAGTTTATAAATATGCTGCCAAATAGAGAATCTATTACTCCTAAATAATGTACCACATTGAAGCCGCTCCTCAATTTGAACTAACATGTTAGTTTCTTAATTAAAACTCATTATTTCTAAACCTAGTCCTTGTTAACCTGGTAAAATGCCATCTGCTTTCTTCAGTTACAAGCAAACAAGTCCCCTGGCAGGAGAAGGGGAGACCTGGCACTGCTGCAGAGCTCCGGGGAGAGGGGATGGATTTGGGAGGGGTACAGAGAGGGGGACAGAGGAGGCAGCGGCTTGGGGAAGGGCTGGCGGGAGAGGGGTGAGTGAGGTTTATGGGCCTGAAGAACCATGGGTTGGCTGAAACTCAGGTTATTAATCAGAGTTCTCCGGTGTAGGAGACACCACGTCCAGCATGTTTACTCGAGTCTGGCTGGTTCCAATGCAGTATTGGTGACAGAGGCCACAGAGTAATTGCCTCTATAGAGTGCACAGGTCCTCAGCAAGAGCTATTCACTCCTGCAAAATACAGAAATATAAATAACATCTCAAAACATTCAATTTAAGCCCCAGTCAGTTTGTCTTCTCGCCTCATCTCTAGATTTGGGTGGTGGAAAAGGTGCTTTCAGGGGCCAAATTGGACACCTACGCCAGTCTGTGCTGGAGGAGAGTGTGGCTGTGCTGGTGGCTCTTTGGGGCCACCAGCAGTTCCCTAAAAAATGGACAAAAAGACCATGAGGGCACCCAGCAGCTGCCTGCAACCAGAGCAGATAAGTAGCTTGGCCTTTGCTCTGGGGCACAGTCCTGCAAAGAGCACATTATTTTAATTGAAATAGTGATACCTTTAAATTAAAAATCCTCAGGTCACCGAAGAGGATGTTGAGCAAATGCTTGAACTTTTCAGAGCCACAAGAGAGGGTGGACCAGCCATTAGGGAATGAATTAGACACAGCCCCTCTGAAGAGCCTGGTCTGGTCCCTGGCTGCTGCTTTGAACTCATTAGTTCAGGCAGGCCCCAGTGAAGGAGCTGCTAATAAAGTCCCAGAGGATAGTCCTACAGCACTATTAATGTAATCACTCAGCAGTTATTTGTTTATTTTGCAATCTGTGTGTCCCAAGGCCCCCGGGGGGCTCTTTGGCTAGCGTTGCCCTCAGGACCTGCCTCCTCTCCTTGCTGGCTCAGAGATTGCTCCTCAGTGCTCTTCAAACCAACGCAGCCATTTTGGGGAGCGCACTATGATGCTCAGCAGATCAAAGCTTGCCAGTTCTGCAGGAGTGACCTCTGATTTACTAAAATACCCTCAGTTTAGCAGTTAACCAGCCCTGCTCGTTTCTGCCCTGCCAGGGTTTAGATGCAGACCTCGATGGGAGAGCATCGCTGGCATCGCGTGTGCCCCAAACCATGGCACTTTCCCAGCTATCACCCAAGGGAGGGAACGTGACTGCAGTGCCACAAGTCCCCTGTGCCACGGGTGATGGGCAGAAGTATTAAGGACAATCTGATTTTTGTAATTGCTGAATTTTCTTTAATAATCACCTTGTGAATTGTGCTCCAAGTGTGATGTTTCTATAGAGACAGGGAATGCTGCAAGTGCACGGTGGCTGCTTGCTGCTCCTCTGAAAGGAAGTGTGTGAAGCCATGAGCTGGGAAGCCTTTAAAAGCCTTCCCCTCTCAAGGAGAAGGTCCTGGGGCGGTCCTGGTGCTCATATGATTTTGAGACAGTCAACGAGGGCCCATTGTCACCACATGCTCTCTGATCCTGTCTGTCCTCGTGGGCACAGTTTAGGTCTCCACTCAAGGGAAACAAAAGAAAAGCAACCTTTTTCCAGCCATGCAGTGCTGGTGTTTCTGGCAGAAGAGGACTGGAGCGGGTGGCCACCGCAAAGCACTTTGCTGCTGGTTCAGAGCCGGGCATGGTGCAAGCTTGGCTTAGCCAGGCGGGAGGGAAAAGCCAGCACTTGCAGAGCCAGGACTGGGGGCTAAGCCACGGCCAGACGTGAGAAACTGTTTCTCTGGAGTCACTCACAGCAGGTATTCCCCGACGCATTAATTCTCCTGCGGCATCACTTCAGTTTCATCCAGGAAGGGTCGCGGAGGGAAGGCGGTGGTGTGGAGCCAGCCTCGTTCCTAGCTGCTGGGCCAGAAAGGAGCAGTAACCCCTCTGGGCTTCCCAGCATCACTGTCTGGGTCACCTGCACCCCAGCTCTGGCCCTTCCCCTCACATGAAGATGAAGGCCAAGAGAGGGGGTTGCTCCCACGAGCCTCCATGCCCTGCAAGGATGGTGGAGGCTGGTACGGCCGTCCCCGGGACGCCTGGGCAGGTCAGTCTCAAAGGACACCGGGGCTCAGATTGCACCTTCCCTCCCACCGGTGGAGGCTGAAGCTGTTGCCCTTGTCACAGGATCAGGCCAGCGCCTTTCTCCTGTTCTCATGTATCGGACACCTCCCTGCCTGCACCCAGGGACGCTCAGCCAGGAGCAGTGTGGGGGACGTTAACCCCGAATCCAGCAGCTCCTGAAGCAGAGACCCAGCACTGTTCCCCCTACCCCAGGGAAGGCGCAGGATTTTTTCATTTCCCTGTATTAATAATTTTGAAGCAATATGTCATTGCTTTAGCAGCAGACCCACCCCCCTCCCTGCTGCCTCTGCCACACACTGGCCAAAGATCTGCTCCATTCATCAGCCTAAGATTTATGAGGTGCAAAGGGCTCCGGTTACCCTGCTGTCCCCAGCCTCCTCCCAGAGACTGGATGAATGAGATGCTGCTGGTTCCTCCCATACCAGAAGCAAAACAAGCTCAGAGGAGAGTAAAGCCATCATTTCAGCAAGCTCAGCTCCTTAAGTCTCTACCAGATCATGAAATGTTCTACCAAAAGACCCCTCACGTCCTGCAGAAGCCAAGGGAGGCCCTGCTGCCTGCAGGGGCTGAGCCTGCGTCCAGCCAGGCCCTCCACACAGCCCAGCTTTGCTCATGTGAGACACTCCAGAAATAGAAAAGGGATTGAAGGTTTTGGCTACTCTGGATTCCTCAGGCCCCCAGGCCCTGCTGCTCCTGGGATCTGCTCTCCCATTCTTCCCTATAAATCACTCTTCTCTCGGCTGCCACTTCCCTGTCCTTTCCTCTCATTTTGGCCATTTGAAGAAGCTGAGTGAGAGGATGGCCACGGGTGGAGAAGAATCGCTGTGCTCCAAACCCAGGAGACTGTGGTGCCGGCTGAGCCGGCAGCGACGCACAGCTTGGAGGAAACTTGGCAGCAGCCCTGGGGTCAGGAGGCAGTGAAGGGACCTGTCAGCGGCCGTCTGCATCGGCCAGGCAGGCGAGGGGCCAGCGAGCTGCCTTTGCTCCTGGCCCCGTGGAACCCCTGGCAGAGGCCAGCACGATGGTAACACACAGAGCTTGCTCAGAGAGCTGGACGTGTCCTCAAACATCAGGCACCAGGGTTTCAAGAAGCAGTAAATGAAAGCAATTCTTTTTGCAAAGAACCCCTCTATCAACAAAAAGGCAGACTCTTAAATAAATATTAGGGAAAAGCTAAAAACCATTCAGATGCCACCACGCAAATTCTGCACCAGATGTTGATGAGCTCGCCTGTGGGACTGGAATGTGCATGTCAACCCAAAAAGAAACCTGGACATTGCCCCGCCAAGATCCCCATGGATACAGTGAGCAGATAACTGTTTATTATTGCACGTAATCCAGCAGAACAACTGACAGAAAACTCTGGACAGTAGTACACAGATTGTAGTAAACAGCTTGCAAAATCTGTGATGAAGGTATTTTTGTGTGAAGAGTGAAAAGTATCTGCATCTTTGTAAGACCTGAAAAGTATAACACAATATCCTAGTCAGTTTTGAAAGCATGCAGTTTGAGGTAAATCTGTTATTTTGCATCTAAGAAAACAAAATCCCTAAGGGGCTATATATATATATGTATATATATCCGTATCTCAGCGCAATATGGATATATTTATATGTCACATAAAAGCAAATCTACCTACTTTTCTCATACAGTTACTAGGAGGAAAGCACATTACTGAGTGCATATCACATGCATAAAAAATTGAGGCGGGGGGGAATTACCTTAGCACTGTTGAAAAAAATCAATTTTTGTGCTTAGTGATAAATAAAAGCCCCTTGGGTCTCTCAATGGAAATTGTCCGGGTGGTTAATAAAAGCAGTTGGCATATTGAAACTGCAGAGCTGGCAAGTGAATGCCAGCAAACGTGGATAAAACGTCAAAAGCAGCAGAGCCTGGCGTTTGCAATACATCTATACTTATGAAAATTTAAAAAAAAAAAAAAAGAAGCAAATTGCTACTGAACTATGCTCTGTGGAAGTGTAGATGATGCTGCACAGCTTTCTCAGGACTGGTATAGCCACGTGGCTTTTAGAAAGGGATCACATTCACTTCTCCCACAGTTAACACCATGTATTTGCTACTGTGGCAACGTTCCTGAGCTGAATAAGGTTAAAAAATAAACTTGGTTCACAAAGAAAAGTACTGAATTATTCTCACTCTCTTGTGCCATAATTAGAGCAGATAAATTAGGCAGGTTTTGCCCTATGTCTCCAGTCAGTGTAAACCCCTGCCTGTCTGCCACCCCATCTCTGAAATCCTTTCAGACTGACCTTTGGAGCAGACTGGGCATCTGGTTTTTGCCTTAACCTTCATTTCCCCATTCTTTCCAGTCCCTCAGATTTTCCCACCCAGTCCTGCGCTGTGGGACTTCAGGATACACAGAGGTGCACAGCTGACTATAAGTAACATTTCCGGTTATCTCAAAAAGGGATAGAAAATACATATTGCTCTTAAAAGAAGGAAGAAACACATCCAAGCACTCAGCCTCACACTAAATTGTAACTTCATCTGTGCCGACTTTCTAAGCTCACACTGCTAAGGATCAGAGCAGATCATAGTAGAAACGTCTCCTTCCAAATGTCACTCACTCTCTGTCGCAGCTTTGGGAATATTTGGTGCACATCACCCAGGCCTCTAAGCCTTGCACACAAGAACAACAGCTAGAATTGCCCCTCTGTACTCTACCGCTGCTGAAAGTCTGGCTGCTGTCCATTTTTGAGCCTAACACCCAAATACAATGGAGTCACTCAGGTCTCTGCACCTTTTTCCTTCCGGGAATAATGCAATTTCTCCCACGAGAGCCACCCTGCATCCTCTGGCTGGAAAGTCTGCTCACTGTCGCAACGAAAGAGCACAGGAGCCCCCCTGCAGCCCAGCACACCAAGGGGAGGAACCCGCAAGCGTATGGAGGTATTTTTCAGTAAAAACCTCCTTTTCTTTGTAACTTGCACCATTTTCAGAGGGGAAAAAAAAAAGGGGTAAAGGGACAAATTCAGCACACCTATTTCCAGTCTCCCGCTGCAGGACACTTCTATGCAGAGCATTGCTGGTGGCAGGAGAGTGTTTGGGCAGCGAGTGGTCCCAACACAGGCACCATCTCCACCCACAGCACCCCCTGCACGCACAAACAGTGTCAGATCAGTCTGCCCCTCGCACCCCACCCCGCAGCCCCTGTCCGTGGCGCATCAGTAGGCACGGGCAGGACTCCGGTTACACTTCAACAAGCCCAATTTCAACTTGCTCCCCCTCTCAGTCCTCCATACATGGAAAAATGACTCCACGCGACGGGGAAAGACTTCTTGTTCATCCCTTTGGATGACTTACGAGCATGGAGGGCGATGTTGTCCAGTCCTAGCCATGGCATGGCTCTCATGAGTCGTTTTGGTTGCTGTGTATTGCTTCATCTCCATGCCATGGATTATATTCTTTGGGAAACCTCTGACACTGCGTCAACCAAGGGAGTTAAAAAACACATCAGTGTGCATGGATGAGACCTTCTCACTAGTTTTCCTACAGCTACAGATAAACCCTCATCCCTGGCATGGCAGGACAGTTGATGGCTTTGGTGAGAACAATTTAAGGCAACTGCTGTTTTATACAAAGAAGAGGAGGCTGAATTGCAGAAACCCTGGCTTTTCCTTGGCAGATTGCAGAGGCCAGCCACAGCCTGAGAGCGGGGAGACTGAACTGATCTTCAGGCACTTTCATTCAAGGTTCATGTTTGCCGTGCGACCTTGGGATCTCAAGTCCTCCTCTTTGGTGTTTCTAGGTGGCTGAGATTTGATCCCCACCAAGGTCTGTGGTCTCCATCAGCAGCAACACCTGTCCCAGACACAGATGAATGGGAGAGTCAAGGGGGAGAAAAACACATGACCAAGATGTAATTGCAGCTGTCTGCAAGGCTTTCACCTGTGCAGGCTGAGTGAGGACTAGTAAGGCAGCGTCCAGTGGAGTACTTTTATCTCCAGGAGGCCACGGGAAGGCAGCCCAAAACCCTCAAAGGCGCTTGGGAGGTGCCTCTCACATTATGTTCATGAGAAGCCCATGGGTCAGGTTCAGCCTTGATGGCTGAGCCCAAAGCAACAGAAATCTTGTGCAAACCCATGATGCCTTCCTATGTGCAGGAGCCCCACAGGCACAAGAAACCTCACAAGATTTTATTGCCACCAAATCCAAAAGCAAACCCTCATCCCAATTCAAGTGGACAACCTCAGCGAGCTCCAGTTTAACCTTTGCCAGATACACATCTTGGCTCATATTTACCTTTAGTAACACAGGTACATAATAACAGCTGCAGAACTAGCACTGGTGCAATTAGAGCTGCAAATTTCACAGTTTCACATTCTGCTTGTGTTCCTGCCTCTTGCTGGGCTGAATGCCATGACATATTGCAATGCACAAGTCACTGGCAGCAGCGGCCACAGAACAGCAAATTGAAAGTGTTTCTTGCACAAAACAAATTTCAAATTTAACATCACACATTCTTGCACTGGGAGTCTCCATGAATCACGTCCATCCAAATGGGAAGGCAAAACTATATTGTGGGATTGTATCCAATCAACACTGTTCAATTGTTTAACTTTGAGAAGTGACTGTGTGAAAGGACTCGAGAACTATCCACTGAAATTACTCCATGAACACTCTTGGAACAGACAAGGGGTAACAGAATCTCAACACAGGGCAATTGCATCTATTGAATATATGCCCATGCATTTCTATCACCAGGGCATCCATCAGTAAATGATTTGCATTGGCAATAAAGCCAGTGAACCTTAAACCATCCACAGTGAAGTCTACAAATAGAGGACAAAATCTTATTGCTCATCTTACCTTGTCCAAGGGGCATATCATGTCAAAAAATGCACAAATAGGATGGCCAGACCAATGTTCAATAAGATGACCATGCAGATCACAATTGTGTTGGGTCCCTGAAGGAAAAACCCCAAACAGAGTATTATACACCACAGTTCCAGGTGAGGAGACAGATACAGCTTGATTCTGCTATTCAGAAGCACCAGAATCATCCCCTTCCAACGCACATAAATCTGGCACCTAACAACCAGCCTGAATTTCAAACTAGTTGAATATTGATCAGCCCCCATTCCTGTCTATCACCTGCAAACTCCATTTAAGGAGGATAAACCAGGCTGCTTCTGAGGCTGAACCAGATTCAAGGAGACCCTGACCACAGGCACTCAAAGCCCATGTCAAGCTGCTCCTTCCAACCCCCTTCTCCACCCACATAGCCCACATTTGTGAAGTTGCCATTTTTAAGATGAACAAACACATTCGTATCAGATTACTCTAATTTCAGACCAAAGTATTTCCAAGCTGTGCTTTTCTAAAGTCATGTCAGAACCATTCGTATCCAAAGGGCTGCAAGGTGAGAAGCAGCAGGCTAACAAAACATCTGGTTTTACAGCTGTATTTGCTAACAGCAAACTACACTTTAAACCTATGAAATCAGCTAGTGATTTGAATTCAGAAATCAGCTCGTGAGGTGCCCCTACTGCACAAGAGTAACAGGTAAAAAAGAAACTCCACCCAGCTATGTTGTCCTACATTCCCCCCTGAATTTCCAGATCCATGTTGGCTGGAGAAAGGGTGAGAAAGAAAGGAAGGAAAAGTGTAAATAGTGTATCGCAAAACACATGTTTTCCTCAAATTTTGAACTAGAGACATGTTTGAAAGAATATCTGCCCCGGTCCAGAGAGGAGGTTAAAATAACAGGGTTATGAACACCAACCAGGGCAGGGTGGGCTGGGAAGGTGGTAGGAGAGGTGAAACCAAGACCTTCCTCCAGCAGGTTTTGGGATCTTGGAAAGAGCCTCTGGGTGCCCCTCAGGGCCCGCTCAGCCCCGAGGCCATGGACTCTGCAACCCTCTGGGCCCTTTTTGACTTCCCGGGGAAAAACAAACCCCAAAACATAAAAGCAAAGATGGCTCCCAGGGGTGCCATCCTCACGTCACCTCTTCGCACTCCTCCACCTCCTGAGCTGCTGCCACCGTGGCCAGGCTCCTCTTGGCCACCGCCTTGGGCTCTGTCCGCCCTGGCGCCCTGGCCTCAGTCTTCTTGTCAGCACTGGGCTTGGCCCGGCCCGCGGCCCTGCGCTCAGGGCTAGGGCGCTGCTTGGGCTCCTTGGACCGCGGCGGCTCCGTCTTGGCCTCCGCCCTGGCCGCCGGCTTCTCCTCCCGCTCCTGCGGCAGGACGGGGGTGTCCCCGCGGCGCTGGGGGTCCCCCCGGGGCTCAGGGGAGGGGGGCAGCTCAGGCTCGGGGAGCGGCTCCTCCTCATAGTCCTCAGCCGGGGAGACTGGGGAGGTCCGGACGGCGTAGCTGTGGTAGCCCTGGAAGTGCTCAGCGTCGGGCTCGTGCGCCATCCTCTGCAGCGGCCCGATCTCCATCTGCTCGGCGGGACGGCTGCGGCCCCGTGAGGCCGGCCGGCTCTCGCCCTCGGCCGGCGCGGGGCTCCCACCGCCTGCCCGGCTGCCCGCCTCGGCCCAGCTGCCTGGACGGAGGGCACCGTCCTGGCGGGGAGCCGCCTTGGCCCGCTTGGGCTCGGGAGGGGTGGCGGCGGGGCTGGGGGCCGGGCTGGTGCGGCCGTGGGTCTCGTCCTGCTCGTGGAGCTGGGGGCTCTCGGGGGGCGTGGGGGGTGGCGGGGCACCCTTGGGCTGTGGCGCCTCCTCCTCCATGTTGATGGCGTGTTCCGCATTCTCCATGATCTCATGCAGCAGCTTCCGCTTCTGGTACTCGGGACCTGTGGGGACAGGGGCTGGTGTGAGGAGCTGCCCAGGGTAAGGAGGGACGGCTGCCCAGCTCCATGCCACCATCACACCTTAGGCAGCCATGTCCCCAGCCCCGGACAGTTTGGGGACAACCGCAAGAGGGTCTGGGCTGGAGCTACTGGGGCTGGGAGAGGAGCTGCTCCCAAACCAGAGCCTGCTTCCAGCAGGGATTTCCCCAGGGGCCCCACCACATGCGGTCTGGCTGTGAAGAGCCAAAGGAGCAGATGAGGTGCTCCAGATGAGGGCAAAGAAACACTGAAAATCTGCAGCCAGGCTTTTTGCAGTCACACAGATGGGTTATCTTGGAGCTAAAGAGGATCCAGGGCCCATCCAAGTTTTGTTTGCTTTTTTTTTTTTTAATGGCTGGGAAACACCTCCATGTGGCTTCTTTGGTGTCTAATAGCGTGGCAACTTCACAAGTGATACAGGCAGTGCTCCATCTCCTCAGGAAAGGCAGATATCCCCAAATGATCTACCTGTTGTTCTTCGTGATGGGAAAAACACATTTCTCATGCACGGTGCAGGGATGGCAGTTTCACAGCCCTCCTCTCTGCACTGAGTCACCTGGCACCATCACACAAGGTGGCTCAGGGCTTTGGCTTTCCTTCTGGCCTCATCATTCACCTATCATTAAATCTTCATTTCTTGTTAACCCTAGGCCGTGTCTGAAAAGCAAATCGCAGCCCAGCTAAGGTCTGGGGGAGTCATCTAGAGCCTGACGCCAAAGATACCCATTGTGCTGGGCAGCTGGCTGAGCAAAATCCACCACCGAACAACTGGGAATACCTTTTGGAATGACAACCCTGCACAGTGCTCTGCACGCTGGGACGTGCACTGGGACAGGGGTCCCCTCACAGCACTGCAATGCACATTGCAAGTAATAACAACAAGAACATGCTCCTTATGGGCAGTGCAAGGTCACAAAGCAGCTTATTTGAAAGCACAGTGCCAGCTCTTGAAAGTGGCTTTGGCTTCATTCTGCTGAATCCAAGCGGTGCTGAGGGGTGCAGATGTACAGGGCTTGCTCTGTGCTCCTGAATGGCACAGACCCTGGAGCTGCACCGTTCCCAGACACCTCCCGGTTCCTCCCCTCATCTCTTCCACCCCAAGGACTAATGCAGATTGGGTCTGGTTGCTTTCCCTCTCATCAGTCAACGGTGTGATCTGCGCACTGCTACCTCCTGCCCACGTAGGCGATGCCTCTACATGAAAGGGGCAGCGAGGAGAAATTGGGCACTGATTTTAGCTGCTCTGCCCTGCCTGCACACTGCTGTCAATCAGCAGGCGACCCATTCAGGGCCATTTATTTCTGGCTGCAAGTGGATTATTTGGAAGCCATTTCAACAGTTGTTCAGACTCCTCAAAATAGGCTGCCTGCAGCTCCAGGCTCCTTGCTCTCTCCTGCTGCTTCTGAATAATTCACACTAGAAAAACCCAGCTGCCTGGAGGGCACTGCACAGCCCCGATCCTCCTCACCTCCTCACCTTCACCTCCCAATACAACATTTCAGCAAGGGCTTTGGCTTACATCCCTCTCCTCTAAGCTACCAGAGTTGATATTCTAAATGAAACTCATGGCTAAATACTTGTTAGAGAGGTGAGGCTTGCTGAGCAGCATTGCCCTGTGCCAAATCCAGGGACAGCAAGGGGAAACGCAGCTGCCGAACACTGCCAGGCTCTCCCGGCTACGCGACCAGCTCTGACTTCCAGCAAAATCCAAGGGTGGACTTTTGCCTGTTTGTTCCTGGGCAGTGCACCCGTGCAAGAAGAGACATTTCCCCTTGTTGTGCACTTACGGAATTTAGAGATTTGAAAGAATCATAGAAGAAAAATGTGCATCAGCAGCTTGCAAGGCAATTGAGAGAGACCAGGACACATGTGATGCCCTACATAAAAGAAGAGAGAGGATTCAGCGCCCGAGGAGCCAGGAGCAGAGGCCAGGCTGCTTCAGGTATTTTGCAGCGACTGTCAATTGTCTCATTCAATTGCCATGGGTGGAAAAAATAATCTAGCTGGATGTCAAAAACATCCCATCAGGAATTCCAGTTTCCTTTGCCTCTGAGCTATAAATAACCCAGTATGCAAAGGGTGAATGTGGAGCAGTGAGTGGCAGCTGAGGGGCTTATGTCAGGATCAAGCGACATTTAACTGTTGTTAAATGAAGTGCCACACACTGGCTCACGCCCATGCCTGGGCATTGTGGTGTTTCTCCTCTCAAAGCCAAGTCCAACAGGCCTCGCTGGGCTGCGGGGAGGAACGGGCAGGCCTGCAGCACAGCATCTGCCCAGCTATCAGGTGCACGGCGAGGTGGGAGTACAGGGAATTTAGGCAAATCTGTCAGTATAACTCCCTCTGTGGCCAAGCACCAGGTATGAGCTGTTCCCCTTTCTGTGTGCCCTGTGCTGGGGTGTAGCACCAGCGACCTGGAGGCACCGAAATCAGAGCAAGAGCAGGCAGCAGGTTTTGCTGAGCAGGAGCAAACATTGGGCTTCTTCCCCCAGTTTTGCCACTGTGATGGTCCCTTGTGATCCTGCCTCAGCAGCCGCAGGGCACTTGTTCTAGGTAACAAAGCAGTATAATATAACAAAGGCAGGATAAAAATTGTGGAACTTGGATCCTTGCTTCCTGCTCTATTACCTTCCCTCTCTGGAAAGGAAAGCTTTCCAGGAAGAACATATCTCTAGCTAGCTCAGTCTAGGGAAAGGTAACGGCATTCACAATGCTGCTTCGAATATTACACTTCCTATCTACTAATTCTCAGTGCTCCGTTGCATAGAAGGAACCTCCCAAGTGTTTTCCCAGCCAAAAAAATCAGCAGTGATGCTAATAAATAAATAGGGAATCAGGGAAGTAATATTTTGCATTAGCAACTTTCTTATAGGGTATTACAACCCCTAAACAGCTGAGTCTGATTGTACACTGGTGTGGTGTGGGGCCCCACAGGGTATGTGCTGTAAGTCAACGTGCAAAGTTGTTCCAAGAAAAAGCCATGAGGGATATATCTACAGGAGCACTGCAAACAGACCCAAGCCCGCTGCCTGCCCTGCCCGCTGCCAAGAGGGCTTCAGCATGTGGAGCAACACAGGGGAAGTCGAGAGACTGCGAGTTTTCCCTTCAGGCTATGGTAACATATTCTAGCAGGTAAAACAGCGGCGTAAGGAAGACAGCAGATCATCCAGGGCAGGGGGCTGGCTGAACTTGTGCAAAAGAGGATTTAGGATAGACAGGAGAGCAACGTGTGGAGTTATAAAGTGGGTGAATCATTTGAACAGATTCCCCAAGGAAATTGCAAAACGCCTCTTAGAAAATGCCTCTGGTCTTACCTGGCTGGTAGAAGTCCGGGGAGAGCTCCCTGGCCATCATCCTAGCTATGCCCGACTCGCTGTTCGCTGCCTGAGCTGCCTGCTCAGACCCTTCAGCCTTGGCTTTGGCATGAGCTGTCCTGCAGAGAGAAGAGGGGACAACAGTGAGCAGCAGCCAAGCTGAGATCGGCCCAGCTCGAGCAGCAGACTTTGTCCAGCAACAAAATCAGATCAGCCCATCTGGCATAACACAGCACTCTCAGCCTGCCCACTCAACCCCCAAACCCCACACTCAAGGACAAAACACCAGATTTTCAACAAGTTAAGGGTACAGATGCTTACAGCTGAGGGTGAAGGGTGCACTTAGCCACACAAGGAAACAGGCAGGTATATTTGCAAACACGAGGATGTTCATGTGTTGCAGTAAGGTGGCAGGTGCTGCAAAACAGGCTTCCTGCTGTGAAAACCTTGCTCAGAGGAACACCTGCAGAACCACCACAGACACCTTTGGAGCATAAGGGGACAACAACGCGATGGCTGAACACCGCTGTGCTGTCACCAGCCCTGAGCTGCTGCACGTTGCCAGAGGCAGCGTGTCCCTGCCCAGCACACCAGACACGTTTTACCCCCAAAGTTTGTGCTGTAGCTCTCCAGCAAACAAAACAGCACAGCTCATCCAAGGGGCTCCTGTACTCGCCACAGCCTGGGCAGCTGCTCTCCTCAGTGCTAGAAAAGGCAAAGCTATTGCCTCCCTCACAGCTTGGTTCCTCATGTCGTCACCGTTCCTTCCCAGCACATCTCCTCCTTGCTCCACAGGGCTACGGGGCTATCAGAGTTATTTCGCTGGCCGGCTGTCGTATTCCTTGCATGCCTCGCACTCGAGGACGTGTGATCTTTACGCTAAAAGCAGGGCTGGCTTTACAGCCCAGCTGCTTGCAGTTTGGGAAGGAGCTGACTTCAAATAGCAAAATCGCACCTTCAATAAAAATAAGGGAGGGCAAAGCACCGTATATTCAGCTGCTTTGTTGCACCCAGTGCTTATGGAGAGCTGCTTTCCCCATGCTCTCACTATCATATTTGCTGAGGCTTCCCATATCTCCCTTGCTGCACATAACGGAGCACACACTGGCTGCACATGCAACCACATATTTTTGTGTGGACAGTTAGATAAGCAGTTAGCAGCCCTCAAATGTCAATTCACTACAAATTACAACCTTTAATGCGGTCTTACGGTATCTGATAAGCTGTTTAAATGGCACCCAGGCACCCTTTTCAGATGCAGGTTGGTCTCTAGTCATGTTTTGGGACAAGAAATGAGGAAAGATGCCATTCTTATCCCTGCAGTGAAAATTTTCCAGAGGAATTTGGAATGTTTGGACTGTCAGTCAGGAAATCAGGATTAATTCTTTCCCATTAAATTGAGATGCAGCACAAGGACAAGACTAGCTTTAGTCTGAATACTCAATGGGTGCAATGAAAAGGTGATGGAAATGCTATTCTGAGACCCTTAGAAGGCAGAATATACACACACACACAATTATTAGTAGCTGCAGGGAGAGAATTAAATGTAGGGCCTTATCCCAAACGATACAGGCAACAGTGTGACTTGACAGGGAGCCGAAAACACTGTTCAGGGCCCTGCGATAGAGAAGAGGGTGCGGAGCTGCTGTGGCTCAGCCTGTCTCTCCCTGGGACGACGTCCCGCTCTGCCGGAGCCATGATTCACCTCCCTGCCCACACTCACACGTTATCTCCCTGCTCTCTCTGCAGGCTGAGCTGCCTGGGATTGCTGTCATTCTTGGTCTTTTTTATCCAAAATTATTACAGCTCCTGAAAAACCCAGAGACAAGAGACGACGAGGCAGAAAACAGCAATTTTAAGCTGCTGCTCGCAAGCAGGAGGTCTGAGGCAGCTCTGAACAGAAAAAGCACCTCCTTTTTTGGTAGCATATAATCAGTGTGATTAATTCCACTATAATCTGGCAGGGGCCAAGGGGGATGTTTCTGCGCTCTCCATGCCTGGGGGATCAGAGCGGGCTGGGTGCGCTGTGTGGGGGACACACAGCCTGCCCGGCGCCAGCCCCAAGAAGGACCTTGCAAAGTGAGCATCCACCCTGGCAAAACGTGCTCTGACCCCTGGCTTTGTCCTGCTGCTCTCAGAGGATGAGTTTCACCATACAGAGATAAAATTCCCCCTTTAAGATGCTCACTGAGCCAGACAGAGGCTATCCTGGCCACTTCCCAGCCAGACAACCAGCCAGCTGGACTCAGCTGGGGAGCAACAGGCAGCTCCTGGCAAGCAGGTGGATGCTTTCCTAAAGGTGACTTACAAAAAAGCCATCTGAAAGTGGGTTGGATGCAGGGTCTGCTCCCTCTGCTAGCAGTGATCTAGCCAGGCTCAAGCCAATGTGTTCTCAAACGGGTGCAGACGGCTCCCACATACTCAGCTGTCCCCACGCAATGGGGGACAATGCAAGGGAACAGCCTGGGGGTGTCAGAGGTGACAAGGCAGTTCCCAATTACACTCATTGCCTGACGGAGATTTCCTTTCCTCCAGAGAAGATCCTGGATGCTATCTGGCTGCTGCATGGGGCTTGAGTACTGTAATTCCCACAGGCAAAGAGGTGGTGATGCCAGGAAGACCCCAATCTGGGTTGCAGAGGCTGCAGTGAGGATGCTGTGGGGGCTGAGCCATTGCTGCGAGCCACCATAGCCCCAAGGCTACCAGGGCTCTACAATGAGCCCTCCTGGGCACAGAGTGGTGCGAGGCTAGGGAGGCAACTCCTGAGCTCCAGGTGTGACTTTGGGATCCTCCGCTGCCCTGGGGCACAGCAGCTTTGCCCAGCTCCCGCGCTCGGGGGGACATGCCCGACCTCTGCTACTGTCCCCCCGCTTGCAAAGTCGCTCAGAAGCGCTTGATTTGGGGGGACTGAGATCACCACAGCTGCAGCTTCATATCTGGCACCTCCATCCCACCATGTGTTGGCTCTGCTGGCATCCCAGGGAAGCTGTGGCACCCAGCAGAGCACTGATCTCCCCCAGCAGGGATGCTGATGCCCTGTGCTAGGTCCCACCATCGCTGAGATCACTTATTCCAGCAGCAGGCAGGTGATGAACATCTGGCTCACCGAGACATGGCACAGTGATTTAAATATGTCTTCCCCAGCTCCCCTGGCCATGCTGTACATCCCCAGGGCAGGAGGGGAAGGCACTTTGGCTCACAGCCCTCCAAAAACCTGCACTGAGGGCTTAGTAACACCCTGACAAAACACAGCCTGGAAGAAGGGGCCTGGCCATAACAATAACATCTAACTCATCTAGAGTATTTCTGAATTAATTATTTATCCGCAGGGCTGGCAGAGCCTGGGAGCTCAACGCAGAGAAAGATGTGGTCCCAGCTGCAAAGCAGGAGACAAATACCAGGTGCCCTGGGAGAGCTCAGCACATGCAACTGGCAGCACAAAAGCCTCTCTCAGCCCATGGCCCAGGGTCTGCCACGTGCAGCGGTGAAAAAAAAACCAACAACAAAACACCCAAACACAAATGCTCAGGAGGTTTAAAGGAGGCAGGAAGGTGATCTTTGAACCTTACACATGAAATTTGTAAGTGGAAAAATTTCTTCCAGAGTCAATATCTGCTCAAAAAAAAATCAGCTTTCACAAAAAGGCAAATGCTGGCCTTTTATTATATGCATATAAATTTGATACTTTTCAGGCAGCATTTTAATAAGGGCTCCACTTTTTTATCTACTGCTAGTTATGCTGTCAGCTCCCATCCCCTCTGCAGAAGGCAGCCCCTGCAAAAAAAAGCAGAGGAGAAAGTCTGGAGATGGAGGAGGTCAGGGTGAAACTGAAACAGAGGCCCACGGATTTTATGGCACCCAGCAGCAAAATTCAAAAGCCACTTTTCGAAGCAGTGCTGGAAAACAAACCATGAACATTAAAGACGTCCAACTGGGGGCAATAAACACAAAGAAGGGCCTTTACAAACCACGGCCGGTGCTCCCCATCCCAAGCCAGGCAGCACCGCCCGAGATGAGTGCTGCCCAGTCTCACCCTGAGCCATCTCCCCGGGGCAGAGCCGTTAAAAATAGCTCCGGTGAATTCTTTGCAAGGTGCAGCAGCCCCGCATGGAGCCGAGGAGAGGGATGCAGGCAATGCCGCAGCCCCCATCCCGGCCTCGCTGGCACCGGCTTCACACCTCAGCTGGATGGTTGGGAAAGGGAGGGTTAAACGCATCTGCTGTTTTATTTGCTCCTCTGGCATGGCTCTAATGCTCTAATTGTTTTTGTACGATTCGGGACAGAGCACTGCTCCTGTCGGTCCTGGCCACCTCCCAGGAACGCTGCCCAGATCATTCCTCCGACTGCGACTAAAATCCCCTGCGGACACACGAGCTGCAGCTGAGCACTGCGCTAACAGGTGAGACCCAAAGCCAAGCCAGCGTGCCCGTCTCTTTGGACAGTTTATGTGGTTTTGCACATCCACATTGGATTAGACTGTAAATGAGACTGGAATTAACAGAGAATACTGCAAATACCAGACGGGGCTGGGGCACCTGCAGGTGCAGCAATGACCTTGTGGCTAGAAATAGGGGAAGAGCTCAGCTCGCTGCCCAGGCTATTGCACATTTGCTTATTAAGGAAAAGACAGACCTGTCCAGTACTGTCCTTCCTTCTCCAGGGTCTCCCTCAACCCGCTGAGTAAGCAAACCCTGAGGAAGGACCAATTGAACACCTTTTTCTTGCCATTCTCAATAAACTAGGAAAAAAAAAAAAGGTCGTTAAGCAAATAAAAATCACCAGTCAGCTCTAGGAAGGAAGACTTCTGCTAAACTCCCCTCTCCTGGAAACTGGCTTTTGCACACTCAGCCAAATTCCAGCTCCAGTATCTAGCAGGAATAATTTTGCCCTTCTGAAGAAACTTAAGATAACAGTTTGTCTTGGCAGGAATGTTTGCAGCACTCAAAAGGGATACAGGGAAAGCTACAGAAGTGTTTTTACTGACGGCAACATGGTGCCTTCTGCATTCACATTGTGAAGGGCAAGGACATACAGACCTGACCAACATAGACCTGTGTTGGGGGTTGGACTAGATGACCTTTAAAGGTCCCTTCCAACCCAAACCATTCTGTAATTCTATGACCTGACCAGGACAGACCCTTTCCAGCTTCTTCATTTTCCACACTGTCTTTGGACTTGTGTCACCTCTATAGTTGGGTCGTTGTTTTCTCCCTGCTCAGTTCCAACCCATCTCCTTTGTGCCTCTCCTTCTGCCTTTCTGTGCATGCAGAGCCCAGCAATGCAGCTCTGCTGCCCTCGTTTGCCTGTAACCAGCCTATGGGACTGAAGATCCTTTCTCAGTTCATCACTTCTGCCACTTTCCCTGCCCACATTCAAACCCCCCCATATCCCAGCCCATGGGTGTCCTGCCCTGAGAGCCAGCTGTACCGTTTACCCTCCTTCTTCTCTTTTTGCTCCATCACTAGTGTACACACACCCACTCAATTTAGACCCTGACATCCCTAGAGAACGCGAGTCTTTGCTGGTTTATATTATGGACTCTGCATTTGCAAGGTGATGGTCTTAATGGTGAATTAAGCACAAAACAGTATAAACTGCCTCCTAGAGGAAACACCTCCATACCACTGTAAAAGGAACACAAAAAGAGAAGCCACCCTGACCTTGCAGAGCGGCTCTGCCCTCCAGCCTCCCTTCCCTTGCAGCCAGCTGACAAGATGCCCCAGGGTGTTCACTCCTGGTACCAGCACTTACACAGAAATGGTGGCACTCTGTACATGCCCAGGCTGCTTAGCTGGATAAATCGGACCTTATCTCCTTCCTTCCACAGAGAGGGCACAAACAGGCCATTCAACCAGGGGAAAAGCATCCTTTTCTGTGCAGTGCTTCAGGAGCACAGGCCTGGCAGAGCTCCTTGCCACCTAATGAGCTCAGCAAGCATTAGCCTTTATGATTACTTGGTGAATTTTTAAAATACCGAAATGTTATCCTCAGCTCTAAATAGCTCAGAGCCACTTGCATCTTTCACCAAGGGATACTTCCCCTCAGAACAGTTAAAGTGATATTAATCTTACAGCAGACAGATCTGCAGCTGTCTTCAATAAGACGACAACCTACGCACCCCAGCCCTGCGTACGGGAGATTTGCTCAATTAATCTCTGCCACCCTAATTGCCCCGCGAGCCGAGCTGGGCTGGGTGGGCAGCTAGCCATCAGGGCTTGGCCGTGCCAGCTTGCATGGGAGCCCATGGGCTGTGCCGAGCCGGCGGGACCGGCACAGACCGCAGCTGCTCTCTGGTTCTCCGCAGCCCTGGGATGCCAGCGGCAGCTGCCCAGAGACGGCTGTAAGTGGAGCGGTGCAAGCCAGAGCCTGCCGGCTCAAAGCGCCACCGGCACCATGGCCCCGGGGCCACTGCACTGGCTGCTGACAGACAGGACAGGCAGCTCCGCACCCCACCAGAGCCCATCCTGCCTGCACAGCCAGGCTGGGACAGCTCTTGAGAGCATCCAAAGAGACATCTTTCGAGGAAGAAAGAGGGGATTTGTAGTTGCCAACTGGACTCCCTCCTCCACTTGGATTTTAGGTCTGCACTCCTCGTGCTGCCCTGCGCATGGGTCCAGTGGACCCCAGAGCAGCATCTCCCAGAGCAGCACAGCCTTGGGACTTGGCACAAACACCACTGATTTAGTCCAGCTTCCACCACACCTTGAATTAGCTACCATGGCACGATAAAAGCAACCAGGTTATTCCACTGATAAGTGCATCAAAGTTTCTTTAGAGCGCACACACACGATCAGGATCTTCCAGCCTTTCATCCCCCAGGTGCTCCTGCTTGCTCCCTGTCCTGCCCAGGGGAATGAATTCCCACTTCCAAGAAAACACCAGGGCACAGCAGCCATTTGTTTTGAGGGAGCCCACCCTGACTGAGGAGCTCCTGCCAAGCCCCAAGCTCTGCCAAACAGGCAGTATCCAAAATCTGAGCAGGTTTTACCCGATTGCCAGCCTCACCAGCACTAAAATAGGTCAGAAAGTGTGTGTTTCCTCCATAAGATTGTTGTTTTTCTACAATTAAAAGTTTTAGCAGCTTCTAAGTCCAGTGTGTTTCAGATTTCAGCAATCCAAACCAAAAGAGTAAGGAACCGCGTTATCTGTTTTGTCATTTATTTTTCCCAATCAAGAAAGAAAAGCAGGATTTAAAAAATTTTTTTTTTTTTTTTTTTTAGAAAATGAAAGGAGACAGTTCTCTCAAAATACTGAATTTGGTGAGAAGCCCAATTAATAAAGAAAACTTAAGGCAGAAGCATTTTTCTCCCAGGCCCATAGGTCTCTCAAGTTGACGTTCCCAGATCTGAGGTCCAGGAGAAACGAGAGGGAGGAGGGAGCTGCAAGGGCTGCAGCGCCCATGTCCTCTGCACCTGCACCTAGGGCTGCGGAGGGCACCCAGGTGAGTGGGACACCAGGTCCCTCCTGGCCCTGTCTGAAGGCTCGGCAAGCCTTGTAGGAGCAAAATGACAAAAACTTTGTCTCAGAAAGCCAAAGCGCTCTGGCTCAGCACCAGGATAAGCTGAAAAAAATTGCTCCTCCTCCAAGAGGAAGGAGGGTTTCTGTATCTCAGGCTTTATATTTAAATTCGACATTTTACTTAAGTATTTCATCTTTTTCAAGATTAGCCTATTTCACATTCCACTGAAATGACGATAACCTCTGAGCAAAGCTTGACTGAATCAGATGATTTTAAAGCCCAGCTCCCTGCCAGCTGATTTCAAGCATTTGGACGGGAGTCAAAGCCTTCCTGCTCCATGCAGCAGCAGATCAATTGAATGACAAACTACCATTTTCCACAGCCATTTTTGCAAATTGAAGTCACACTTCATTTTTCCCCTTTCTGTGTTTGTAAGCTTTTGAGATAAGGATTTCCCACAAGGTCAGAATGAACAGCCCATTAATTCCACTTCCCCACCCCTGGCGCTGATGTCCTGCCACCCGACTCTGCTCCTCTTGAGAGGATCCCTGCAAGCCACAGCCCCATTTGCTTCAAACCCAAAGACTTAGAAAGCCCTGGAGAAAGCAGTCTGCTGCCCAAGAGATGCTTTCTCCTTGGACCTACTGAAAGTGCACGCTCCCTCTTACCCTAATAGGGTATGAAAGTGCCTAAGGAAATTCATGCGAGGCAAGTGGAAAACAGATAAAGCCGTGCGCACCCTCGTCTGGAGTGAAAACACATTTCAGCGTAACGAGCACAATGGGCCAAAAATGTGTCAGTGCCGGAGCTGCAGCCAACCCGGGCTGGAGATGAGGCCATTCCAGGAAAGGGCTGAAAGAAAGGGGTGAAGGCATCACTGCTATCACTCATGTCATGGCACCAAACCCCTCGAGTTCGCAAAGCCCTGCACAACGTGGGGAGACATGGTGGGGGTCCTGTGGCTGGGGCAGGTGTCTGATCCTGGCGCTGAACCCTAACCCTGGGGTCCGCTGTCCCCACAGGACCAGGAATGGAGAGGGGCTGACCCCAACCCTGCAGCCTGCTCCCTGCCCGGCTCTCACAGTCAGGATGAGGGTGAGCTAGAAGAAGGGGTGAGCCCAAGGGCCTTTTGGGGTGGGACGAGGGTCAGGCAGCACTTCAAAACAGGTAGGATTTCTACAGAGCTGGAGACTGGTGTTTTGGGGCAACAAAACCACAAAACCCCAGCTCAACCGAGCTCAAGCCAGCCCTGCTCAGTCCTGATCATGAAGCTCTAAAAACCAAGCCCTGTCGCCAGGACAGGGGCTGGTTGTCCCCTGTCTCCAAGACACAAATGACACAAAGTACCCAAGCTCCTCATCCAGGTGTGAGGAAGCTCGCGTGGAAGTATTCCTCGTCATCAAACCACACGCAGTGACAACACAACGCCATGGCGTGAGGCAGCCAGGAGTGTTCTTGCTCCAAGAGCTGTGAAGGAAACCCAAGCTGAAGTGGTCCTGGTGACAGTGACACAGGCCAGGCAGGTCTCCACTCACAGTCCCCATGGGTGGTTATCCTGGATACTGACTTCAGTTTGTGCTGATAAGCCATGTAGAGGAGGTCATGCCTGCTCAGGAGCTGCAAGAGGAAAAGGTCTTTATTTGGTGGTTTTCATGGGAAGGAGGGAGCTGTCACCAGTGCCATGCAGAAGGCAGGAGAGTCCCAGCCCTGGGCTTCGGTTGGTGTGGAAATAGATGCCAGTGACCGGGTTTCTATCAACCAAGAATGAATTAACAAGATAATCCTTTTTATAAACACACTGAGCTCTGTGAGAAACGTCTTTGCTGGGAGAGCAGGACCAAGGAGCATCTCCTCACCACTGTGTCCTGGCACCCAGCTATGGCAGGAGCCACGCAGCTGCCCTCCTTTCTCCCTGTGCATGTGTGCGCTGGCTCTCTCCAAGCCCTGTCTGCGGAAACACCGAGATGCTCATTCCCACTGTGGGGGCTGTGGGGCAGCCAGAAGACCCGGCCAACAAAAACCTGCCCTCGGCTCCCCCTGCTCGACCGACCACCTCCAGGTTTGGCTGCACCTTGGCTGGTGTGAGCCTCCCCCTGCACCCCACGGGGAGTCTTGGGGGGATTAATGAAGCTGGGGCAGTCCTTTCCCTCCTTCACCTGCACTCACCTAGCCTCCTGAGGCTGTAGTATCTTCAGTGTCTGATCGTACAGCTGCAGAAATGCTGCTCCCATCGCTCATGTCTCTCCCTGGCAGCTCCCACTTGGAGGCGAATCACAGCCAGTACCCCAGCCAGGGCCAGGACAACTCTGCCCATCTCCTGCCTCCTCATTACACACACATCCATCACACAGCAATTTGAGTCCTGGAGCAAAGGGACTGTGAAGCTGGGACAGCAGAGGAGGATCAGCAGCTCTCCCGAGAGGGGAGCCTGACCAGCAGGGACCACCTTGACCCCCTGCTGCGCATCCTTGCAGAATGGCTGTGAGCATCCCGCTCTCCAGCCTCAGCCCTAAAGGTCTGGAAAAGCCTGTGCCCCTGGCTAAAAGCTGAGGAAAACAGAAAACAAAGGATATTTTAAAAAAATCCTAAAACTCTTTCAGAGCAAAATCCCAAGTCTGAGTTCGAGGGTGCAACAGACCTGAAAATCCCAGGTGCAAACTGGCCTTGGGGGAGCCGAGCTGCTCCGTCAGCCCCAGGATGGTCAAGGCCACCGTGGCCACCAGACCAGCCCCGCTCCGCTCTCACCAGAGAGCTGCATCGGGAAGACACCGCTCTGGTGGCCCGCCTTCCCCACCAGTGGCACAACCCCCCGAGGGTGTCAGGGGGCTGGCCAGGGCAGAGTCATGCCAAATAAAGCATCTTATCGGTGTAATGTGCAGCTGAGCTCCAGCAGCATGGGCTGCCACGGGCCTCGGCTCTCAGCTGTCGTGCTCGGGCAATGCTGATAAAGCTCTGCTCTGCCTGCCCTTATTTAGCCAGGAGGCTCTGCTGACTCCAGCGATTTTGGGACGTCATTTGCACCGTACACCCGCATTCCCCAAGGAGCCGCTCGCTGCCGCCTGGCCACGCAGGCTGGAAATGCTGAGCACAGGGAGACAGCAGCAGCGCTGCCGGGAATGCGGCTGGGCAGGGGAGGTTTGGAAAGTGATACGGGAGCCGTCGAGCACTCTTGTTATTTGAAAGGAGAGCTAAGACATGCTCCAAAGACATGGGTATGGACAGAAAAACAACTTAGGCTTCAAAACCAGGCAACAGCCCACGCGTCACTGCCGGGGAAGCCGCACCGGTGTGATTTCTGATGCCAAGTGCTCACCGCAACTCTGTGGTGCCTAAACACAGCCCAGGCTCACCGTGATGAGTGAACCCTACGTTAACAGGAATTAAAGCCTAACATTTCAGAATGCCGTTTAGAAATTCTTACAAGTATCTATCCAAGCAGCAGTATTGCAGGAGCTCTATAGATATTACATCAAAACAAAAAATAAATCCAAAATGTATTCATTTTTAGTTGTACTCTCCAGGCATAAAACACCCCAGATGCACAGTGGCTTCAGGATCAGCGTCTGAAGACAAACAGGTGAAGCAGCAGCCATTATTGCCTCTATTATCTTGCTTTCCTATTGATCCTGGGACATCTGGCAGATATAGCTGAGGTGTTGTTTACAGGACATACTCCTGTCAAATGATCTCAGAGTGTGGCCAGACCCGTGCCTTGCAGGACACACAGCCAAGTCCCTCCATTGATTTTGGTCCAAGTCACTGGGAAGCACAACCACGTGCAGCAGCAGACCATGGCAGACACTATTGCAGTGGGACAGAGGCGGGATTTGTAGTAATTGCACTCATTTTGACCACCAAAAGTGCCAATGAGAAGGAAGTGCCCTATACAAGCTGCCTGGCTATGAAGCATACAGCTTTCAAAAAAAATCAAAGTTTCCTCCTATAGTCAGTCCTGCCCTTCCTCTTGCTTTTTATTTTATTTTAATCTGTTCTGAAGGGGCGAAAGCTGACTACCTCCATGCTCTATCTCCCTGCTCTCAGTGGGACCATCCTCCTCACCCACAGGCGAGCATGCGCTGCTCCCCAAGCACCCAGGGGTGCAGAGCACCCCATGTGGCACCAACCCACGTGCCCAGCAAACACCAGGGCCGCCGTTACACACCTTGGGATGTTTTTTAACTGGCTCACTCACAGCTTGGTGGTGCCTTCACCTGGCACCATGGGAACGGCCGCGTTCCAGCTGCGATGCGAATCCTTTGGGATCACAGCAAGGCAAGTCCCAGCGCACCAGCAGCACAAGGCACAGCTAACAGACATCATACAGCACGTATTAACCCCATGTCCACCTGTGGTTTCCCCTGGGCAGGAGTAAAGCTGTGTCTGCTGGCTGCTGCAGCGGCTGCACTCCAGAATGGCTTTTCTCCCAGCAGCCTGGGCAGGATTCAGCACACTTGAACTTCCAGTAGCTCCAGCTCATTACTTGATCCCCAGTACTGCTGACAGACGTGCCCCAGGTTTCTGCCTGACATCTGAGCAGCACCAAGAGGCTTTGCCTGGGCTGAGCTGGGATGGGCTGTTTAGGACAGCGTGACTCCACACCAAATGATTTTCACCAAAATAATTAAAAAAAAAAAAAAAAAAAATCGTCATTCCATCATCCAGTGGCAAGGTGATGCCAGCTCTGTCCTCATCCTCTTGCACAACAGGGAAAGCAGCTGGATTTCCAGCCCAGGAGGATTTGGGAGGGAGCCAAGGAGGCCAGGGCAGTGCTGCTCAGGCAGGACAGGCAGCAGAGCAGGCAACAGATGGCCACTTGGGCTTGTTTTCCTCAGGATTTCTATGCCTTCTATGGTACAAAAGAGTGAAATCTGGTCTTCTCCTGATGTTTCACCCCCAGACAGCAGAAGGCTGGGTATCACAGTAGTTTAGCTCTGCAGGAGCCCCCCCAACAAGTGCCAGAAGCAAATGTAACTCAAACATCTGTATGCAACAGCACAGGTATACGGAGATTGTCAGGCATCTGCACAGCTGGGTCCTGCTAATTAGTTCCTGGAGATAACCTTACATATGGATATGTCATGTCTTCCTCCAAAAAAGGATTTGTATAGCCTTAAAGACATTTTTTTGGGTAAGGTACACACTGCCATCCGAGGAGAAATACAAATGCTCCATCTAGAAAATGCCACCAAGTAGTTACAAGCTAGGGCAATGCTAATGATAGTACAGCCCTTTTATAAACCATAATAATTGATTTTCACAATCTGTCTGCAATTACTCTCTGTCCTGGGTGTAGAAACCAAGGCAAGGTTCAAGGCCAAAGAGACAGTCGGTGGCAGAGCTGGGATTTAACGTGAGGACCCTCTCAGGGTAGAATTATCTATTTACTTCTGACTCTAAAGCTGAGCTGAAAGGAGGAGGGAGGAGAGCACGAGCCAGATTTTCAAAGGGCAGCAGGTAGAGAGAGTGTCTCTGCCCAGAGTAACGTACACCAGGAATAAATGCTGATGGAAACGGTGAGTTATAGTTGACAGGAGCCCAAGTTCTCCTCCTTGCAGAGGCTCCAGCTCAGCCACAGGAACGGGACTGAGGGATCCGCAGGGCTGGGGCGAGCGGCCGCCTCTTCCCTGCACAACAGCCACTCTATCGCAGGGTCTGCGAGGGGAGGACTCCCTGGAGAAAAAACGGCTTTAACGTCCTATTTCCTCCAGCTCTGAGGTTTCCTTAATAGGAAATTATTCCCCAGCCGTGCCGGGGAGGGATGCAGTCCCCCATCAGGGCAGCAGGCGCATTCCAGCCCCTGATGGAAAACACTGCAGAGTGCTTTTGATCCAAAGTGTAAATAGTGTATAATAAAAAGAGGCTTGTGTAAACCGGCCAAGTTCTCGGGGAGCAGCCTTTGCAGCTCCAGCCTGCTTATTTACGGGCGCCCTGTGCTGCAGCCGCACACTTTTCCCGGGCAGGGCGAAGCTGGTGTTGGGCTGAGCCTGCCCTGCCAGCAGGACCCGGCGGGCCCCACACCACCCCAGCCTGTTATTTTTATCCTAGCTGGCCCTACACGGCGTTTCACTTGCAATCCTGCTGGTTCGTCTCTGCTGGTCTCCGAGGCAACTGGGTTTTGCTAAAAAAAAAAAAAAAAAAAAAAAAAAAAAAAAAATCACATTCCCCACAAAACTTTGGAGCAGAAACGGCCAAGGGAGAGTCCAGCCAGGGTTTCCAGGAGGGGAGGGATGGGGCTTGGGAATTATTATTGGCCGTTATTCCCCATCTCTGCTTTGTAATGAAGGAAGTTTGATAATTAAACAGCACTAAAAAGGAACAAGGCTGGACAGGCCTTGAGTCCCACCTGCTGCCCAGCAGTTAAGCAAAGCCTGTGCGGGGCGAGGTTTTGATGGAGAGACAAGGTGAAACCTCGAGGTCTTTCATAACCATGTTTCCCCGAGAAAGAGGAGAAGAGCGAAGGCTCCAACCCTGCCTGACGATCTCTGGTCCCTGCCAGGCCAGCATGCTGTGGGAGGAGGACTGTGCTGCCAGCACCGCTCGGACACGGGCAGGGACACGAGCAGGAGGAGGAGGTTTTCCCCTCCCCTTCCCAGGCAGACCCCAGAGCCTCTCTTTTATCTCCTGCCTCCTCCATCCCGGGAGGGATGATAGAGCAATTAGCACAGCACTTTCCTGCTAATTTCTAATGCAGCTAATTCTGAGCACAGCCCATCTGTCTGGTCTTGACATACCAGGCAGCGTAGGGGCAACACGGCACCCACGTGTCTGCCAGCACAAGGGACACTGGTGTGACAAGAGATGCTGCATGCGGCAGCAGCCCCTCGCGTGTTCCCTCTTGCACGTCCTTGCACATGCATCTCCAGGCACGCTGCCAGCTGCCGCAGCCCCCTGCCCACCCCTGGAGTCTGGCCAGGACAAACTGGGGGGACGAAAGGGGGCAATCCCAGCTAAGTTAAGCCAATGCATCGCATAAACTCCCCGCAGAGCCACGCTGGTGCCTCTGGGGCTGAGCTGCACTCTGCTGCAGATCCAATTCATCTGGACATGTCCCACCAGCTGCTCAGGAGCCTGTTGGATTCACAGTTAAACCCCACTGCCATTCTGTCCCATCAATGACACCCAGCAGCTCCAGCAGCCTGGCACGGTTGGGATGCCCTGGCATTGGGATGCCTGGGTGCTCCCCATCCTACCAGTTCCCGTTCCCTGTCCCGCTGAGCATCCCTGCTGGCCACCGGCTCCCCCCAGGACTGGGCTGCAGGTGGACAGGAGAGGGAGCAAGAGGGATGACGGGTCCTGAGCACTCCTGGGCTGCCAGGAGCGACCTCAGCCCCACTCTGCCAACATTTAGTAAAAATAATTCAATAGAAATTGTGAGGAGCCACGTTTGACCCCGCTGCCAGTGCACAACGAGGAGGCACGTAACACAGCTCCAGAAGGACACGTGGGATGGGGACCACCACCGCCATGGGGACCTGTGCCTTGCAGCCCCACGCACCTACCTGGATGCTGCGATCTCCGACTTCTGCCGGGCGATGGCCGCGGCCCTCTGAGCCCCCTCCACGCTCCTGTCCACCTTCTGTCGGATCTTGGCGCTCTTGAGGGGTATCACGCGCTTCTTCATGCCCTTGACAAGGACATTGTGGCGGTACTTGCCCTCCTCCTTCTTGCCATCGGGCAGCGTGGTGCAGCCGTAACCGTGCCGCAGGTTGTCCAGCCACTCGCCCTCGTACTTCAGCCCACTGGAGCGCTCACTGACGCCAAAGCCGGCACGCTTGTCATTCTTCCACTCGCCCATGTAGGTCTCCGTGGTGGTGGCATCGATGTCGGACTCAAAGGGCGGGTACTCCTCGCCCTCGGCACCCTCACCCAGGCTGACGGTGGAGGTGGCATCGCTGGCGGCCGAGCTGATCCCGCTCTCACTCTTGAGGAAGCTGACGCGGCTCTTCTGGCTGGCCAGGGACGACTTGGACTCGGACTTCTTCAGCTTCCCCAGCAAGGAGCCCCTGCGGAAGAGCCCCCCCTTCTTGGGCTTGCCGGCCTCCGCCGTCGCGTAGAGGCTGAGGGCGAAGCCCCCGCGGGTGATGGTGGGCGAGAGGGGCAGGCTCTCGGGGTTGGCGGCGGGGGAGTCCTGCTGGGGCAGGGTGCCGTTGCTGTGCTCGCTGCGCAGGGAGGACAGGGAGGTGCGCAGGGGGGAGCGCACCACGGAGGCCATCCCGTAGGGCACGCTCTGCCGCACCCCGTAGCCGTGCCGCATGCCGTTGGTGAACTGGCCCTGGTACGTGCCTGCGGGAGAGAAGAGAGACAGGGTGAAAAGGCAGCTTGGTCCTGCAAAGGAAGGTGGGTTGAGGGGCAGCGCTGCCCTAGAGAGCATGCAGCCACCTTCCCTTGAAAAGAAACGCCACAGCTCTGCTAGCGCTCACCCACGTGCAGCTGTCCCCAGGGAGCAGAGGGCAGAGGACGCAAGCCCGAGAGCCGCTGCTGGCAGGCGCCCCCTCACTGGGAAGGGGCTGGGGTGCCAGGGGACATTGGTGCAAACCCAAAGCCACTCAAGGGATGGGGTCTGGATTTGCATCCAGAGCTGGAGGCAGCCCCATGGGGCTGGAGTTCGGGCTGTGCCAAGAGGGTGGCAGCAGCCCCAGCAGACACGCGAGCTGCGGTGACACAGCTCTCCTTGGCTCCGTGACAGTCCCTTTCAGCCCATTCTGCAGTTTGTCACTCACAGGCTGCCAGGACCAGCTCTAGACCCCTGAGTCGGGCACCTGGCCCACAGCAGTGGCTGCCCCTGTACCTGTAGCTGCATCTGCTGGGCTTCTCCATGGCCCCAAGACCAACGCTTATGCCACACTGCACAAACCAAGAGATGGGTGAAAAAGGGAGGAGAGGAGCAGAGCAGCTCTGTGGGGGATTCCTCCAGCTCTACCTCAAAAAACACCACCCTACCATGCTCCTCCAGACCCATCTTAAGAGGGCACACAGTGTCAGATGATGGGGGGACACAGAGAGGATCATGCTCACCACGGCCAGGGCTGCACCCTGGGTACGAGACCCTGCTAGGAGCCAGAAGGACCTTGGCAGTGACACCTGGAAGGACTGGGAAAAGCACATCACTCTTCTCCAGACCCCTTCCAGGTCTGCACTTTTGCAGGCTCTAGAGGAGTGAACTGAAGATGACCACTCTGATTCTTCTCCCCAGGATGCCAAGAGACAAAGTAGTAGCATCAAAGCCCCCCGCGAGAAGAGCTCCTAGGACGGGCAGGAGGGCTGGTGGGGCAGCACGCACACTCCGTGCCAGCACAGCGGGCTGTGGGGTCAGCACATCCCCACCGAGTCCTGAGGGATGGGACGGGACAGGACGAGCTGTCTCCCCAGCCCAGCTCTCCTTGCTCTGTAGATACAGTTGCCTCAGAAACCAGCAAACCACCCCAAACAAAAGCAGCATTCAGCTCTGCTTCCAGCATTACAGGACCTGGACGGGCCATCTCGTCCCAAACCAGCACCCTGGGGGCAGAGGCTGCTGGCAGCCCTCCTTCTTGGGGTGCAGGAGAACAGGCAGGGTGTGCCGGGGGGGACAAACACCCTTGGAAAGGCCACCCCACTCCTTTACTCTCCTGGGTGCTGCTTTGCATAAGTAAAGCGCTAGCCACACTGGGGTCATTTTCACGGGCATCTGTCCTAAACCTGGTTTTCATTAAGCAGTGACCTACCAGGAGGCACCAAATTTTGGGATAGCAAGCACTCCCAGAGCCCTGGGGAGGCTCAGCGGAGCCAGGCTGAGAAAGAAGGGGGTGACCTATCTTCAAGGCATTCATCTCCCCCCTCAGATGCTGTTACTGAGATCACAGATGACCCTGCTCCCCAAGGAGCAAATCCAATTCCTTCTTTGGTGATTGTGGGAGTGCATATTTTACGGTCTCCCAGGCCACTTCTGCAGCATAATCTCTCCTCCCAAGCTTCAGGTTTCGTTGAAATCCTCTTTGGATCCGCCTGTGGAGTGTTAACTTACAGCACCAGGGGCCAGGAAAGACAAGAAGTGCCCGAGCGGGCAGCAGCTGCTGCCCCGGGGTGAGCTGCCCCCTGCCAGCCCCTGCCCACCCCACAGCACACAGGATTTTGGGCTCCCTGCAAACATTTGGTCTCTTCTACTAAAAAAAAAAAAAAGTAAGAGTTCAGGTAGTGCAAAGCATCTGCGGGCTGCAACCGCGCACGGGGAGCAGGCTGCCAGAGCAAGGGGCCACTGCCCAGTTTCTTGGCAGAGTTTGAATCTCCATTAGGAAGAACAGGATGGGCAGTGTGGGTCAGGAGTCTGCGCAGGAGCAGGGAGCCAAGGACCATTGCTGGAGACGTCCAAGCATCGGGGGGTATTCCTCACTGTGCTCCCAAATCCCTCTCTGTAAAATGGTGATGGCTCTGCCCAGCACAAAATGAAGTTACAAGGACCCCTGTGGTGCCCCCACATCCCTCCCCACCACCAGCCGGTGAAGCCAGTGCTCCATCCTCACCCGGCCAGCGAGCAGGGCTGACACACGATCGGGGTGACATTGGAGACCTCCTCCTAGGAGGGGACGGCCTCGCACATAGCAGGCTGCAGCTGGTAGTGCCGCTGTGTTCACCCCCTGGAACAGGAACTCTGGCAAAGCCTGGCAGGTTTAGGGGACTCAGCTGCTCCTCGGGGGCCAGGTCGGAGCAGCCACTGCCCTCCAGCAAGTCCCTGCTCCCCTCAATGCCCAGAGGCAGCACCGGGGTCACCTGGAGGGGAAAAGCCACATGGTACAGCGGATCTTCAGGGAGCACAGACTTGGGGTGACATGTCTTGGGGCCACATGTGCCCACTCTCAACATGAGGTTTCACACCAGCTCTTCAGACTGGCCTCGGCTGCCTGATTTCGGCCCACACGGCACAAGCAGCACTGTCCCTCTGACACGTGGTGTGACAAAACCTTCCAACCCAGCCCGGCTTAGCAGTGGGCACCAACGCACAGCGCTGCCCAGTGACTGCGGGGACGAGCAGGCAGTGCCGTGTCCCTGTCACGCCGCGATCCAGTGCCCGGCTGAGGCTTCGTGCCAGGGCAGAGCCATAAATCACCCCTGGAGAGGAGCCAGAGGCTGCTGAGAGCGGCTGCAGGCGCCGGCAGCCGTGCATCGGGGCACGCAAGGTTTGAGCAGAGCCAAGCCCTGGCTCACCAGCACGTCCCAGTGCAGCCAGTTCAAGAGAGAAAAGGGGCTGTGCAAACCCCCTGTGCACCGCACGCAGTCGCTCAGCAGGGCTGCACCTCCCCGAGCCACCGACACCTCCTGAATATCAAAGCAGCCTGGGCATGGGAGGGACAGGCAGGATGCAAAGCTGCCAGCCAGGCAGCTCACATGCATCTGAAGCTCTGTAAAAAATAATATAAAAAGCAGTGGATGTGCAACCAAAAAAAAAACAAACCCACAAACAAAAAAATCTCTATGCAGGAAGAAAATGGGACAGAGTGCCACTTTCCCACCCTTCCTGATTCACTAGGGTGGTGGGACACAGTCACCTAACGCCACCGAGGTGTGGTTACTGGGGGACAAGACCCCAATCATCCTTTAATTGGCTGCATTTTTCCTTGTCTTAATGACAAAAAACCACTGGTTCCTCTGCAACCCCCAGGCACGTGGTTCACCACCTCTGCCCATCCCCAGCCAAAGCGGATGGTGGCCCTGCCTGGGTATCTTCATAGGACGGGGAGGATTAAACGGTGGGATTGATGAAAATGGTATCCCTGCAGCCTTCCCCTCCAAACACAGCGAGGGGGTGGCAGCACCCTCCATTTCGTCCTGGCAGCAGGACAGGCGAAAGCTTGAGCTCCTGGTGCACACCCAGCCTGGCAGCGAGTGCCCGCTGTCAGCGGCATCACGTCTCCCCTTCCCGGTCACCTCTGAGCTCTCGTATAATTAGCGATGGATGTAAATAATACAAACAACCAGGTAAATAATGCAAACAACTCAAACCGTGTCACTGCCCCACAGTCCTCTGCTGTTACCCAAATACTGTGATGACAGACGTGTTGGAAGAACTCAGTGTAAAAAGGCCACGGGCATTAAATCAATGCGTAGCACCATGCGTGAGACAGGCGAGCGAAAAACTAGTGCTTGTTTTTTGTGCCAACAGTATTATCTGATGGTTTCTGTTGGAAAAGAAAGGGGGAGGGAGGGAAGGAAAAAACTGGGCGGGGGGATCACAGCATTAATTCATGGGGCAAATTCAGCCACACAGGAGCTTTGCTACAGAGGCAGCAGACACAAGCCAGCACCATCTCGGCTCACCCAGAGCCCACTCCTGCTTCTCCAGCCGCAGCCCCACGGATGCTGCTCCCTTTGCCCCATCCCAGGCCCCTTCCCACCGCCCTGCCCGGGCACCCGAGGAGCTGGCGCTGCTCCACATCACCCCAGTTCATCTCCCCCCGTAAAGCACACTTCTGCATTTCTTTTCCCCTTTCTTGTAGTCTGGTGATTGCTGAATGGTCCAATTGTTTCTGCGCAGAGTTAATTGACACTGCTGTTTTCTCTTAGCACCCTAGACAGCAAATTCCAGTGTCAAAAATAAGTTGGTTTTAGGCTACTTCGATTGTTTTTCCCCCCCATATAGATATATAAACACTTATTTGTATAGCAAAGTCTAGCTTTGGGACAGATCCTGGATACACTGCATTATTCTGCATTAGCAACGAGATGATTTTTTTTTGCAGTAAGTCTTGACTGAGGCAAGCACTCGGAGTCAAAAGCAGAAAAGTATCCCTGAAATGAGGCCTTCCTTACAGAGGACACAAAACTTACAAATAACTAAGTATTTACTCATAGTTTAGTTTTCAAAGTGATGAGTTCCTTCATGCTGTGCCTTCCACAAGCCCAATCACTGCCCACATTAGCTGATGCATCCTGCCCCTATAAAGGGCTCTGAGCTCTTTCCTGGTGACAGCAGCAGACACATGTCTATTCAGCTTGGATACCCAAGGAACTATATCATAGTGCTACTGTCTTTACCCCGCCACATCAGGAGCTCTGAACTCCTTGGCTGATTTCAATCAATGTTACAGAAGGCAAGCTCTCCAAGCCATCGTCTCACAGAGCTTTAACAAAAATGGGCATTTGGTAGCAGAGAGAAAAAGCAAAATGATCCATGCAGTGCCTAGGCTAAACCATACCATGTGTCCACTTCTTATTAGACACCAAAAATCTATATGGGATTTCAAAAAGCTTCACTCAGGTTTTGGGTTTTATCAGCCACCAACCTCGGCCAACCACAAGCTACAAATCACAGACAACTCTATAAGAATATTTTAAGTGTATTTTGAAGTATAAAGTTTTTCTGTATGTGTATATATATATGAAGTTAATTTAAAGTCTGTTTTAAAACACTGGAATCAACTACAGACCCTTGAAATCCACAGGCAGTTCAACCATGACCTCAACCTTCTAACGACCCGGCAAGACCCACGCGTTCCCAGAGCCCTCTTCCTCACACGGCTGCTTCCAGGGGGCTTGGGAATCACGTCCCCTACTCGAGGGATGGCAGATTTCCAAAGCCCTTCCAGATGTTTATCTTGGCAACCCGAAATCCAAATATCAACAGGTCCAACTAGCAGCCTGGTCACATCAGGATCTTGCAGATGGTTACTGTGTACAGGTGAGGAAACAAAACAGGGGTGAGCCCTGCAAGTCTTACCTATGTGGTACTGCTGGCAACCTCTACCTTGGCTTTGGGTGCAGCTTCCTACACGTTCCTGTAGCATCAGAGAAGCTCACGTGTTGAATGAACGGCTCGGACCAGCCTAGACGTGACGGCCCAATGCAAGGAGCAGCAGCTGGGCACCCACAGCACAGCCCTCGCGAGCCAGGTCTAGCTGGGCTCAGCTCAGCACTGCCCAAGGTGGAGGGCACATCTTCAGACATCAGGGCTAAACTGTCAACCTCGGGCGGCACCAGGGATCACAGGGACAGCACTTTTCTGGGTGCAGGACAACACCCTGGGGAGCACCATGCTGACAGAAGCAGTATCTTATATATCCTTACAGGAGAAAATCTTGACTCATCTTTTTCCCTTTCCTATCCCCAGTTTTTAGTCCAAGATCTAATCAAGTTCAAACTCCTGTGTCAATTTTTGCCTCTCAAAATTCTCTACAGCATTAACTTGAAATCCAGTTGCCCTGTACCCTTAGAAGAAGATGCATTTTAGGAAGCAGGAAGGAAGCGACTGCGCAAATTCATAGGATACCTTCCAGTCTCCAGAATGAAGGACCCAATGGCAGCCTTTGCCGACAGTTACCTGACAGCTGGTTGTTACTCATCAGAGCATCTTACATGCAACCTACATGTCTTACGGCCACGTGAAGTTTCTGCAACACACGAGTGCACACGTATGTGTTAACCTGAACTCTCGCTGCTGCGGTTCAACCTGCATAGCTCAGGGTTTAACTGTTCCACAGCCACGGGGCAGAGTGAGGAGAAAATTTAAGGAAATGGAGGGATGAATCATCTTGTATCTGTACCTACAGCCTCAAAGGGCACAGACAAAAATCAGTCAACTTCGGGACTACATTCCCAGGGTTAAAGTTAGCCTCGTACCTAGGCAACTCATTGAAAAATACATCTATAAAAGCAAAACCCTGACAGCCAGTCTTGAATTAGTCCATTTTTCTAATTTCTATAAATCTGATGTTTTTCATTCTGAAGATTTACACCATTACCACTATTTTTCTTTACAAATTAAAACTTAATTGCCTGTCCTAGATAAATATAGATGCAATTCTTATCCATATTTTGAAGAGTATTTCTTTCAAATCGCCCTATTTAGGTACCCTAAATATGGCAGCCTGGAACATTACAGTACTGAAGAGCCACAGAATTACTTGCACAGAGATTCTTGCAATGTTTCTAACCCCTAATTTGCCACTAATGCAAGAACACAATTAGACCGAGCATTTACAGAACACAACAAATATCTGACTACACAGTGCATTTGTATACCAGCAGGGGTTGAGAGCGTCCAAGTAATCGAAGGGATTTATTTTAGGGAAAGGCGTGTGACTACGTATTCTAGACAGCTTAGATAAACTCAGTCAAAACAGTTCAGTAAAGCAGATCTCCAGGCAGCCTGTCAGAGGCACACCAGCAGTGTTTAATGCATAAGCAAAGCATGCTATGGTGCTGTGGGCAGCTTATATCCAACGTGAAAACATTCACAGCTCGCTGCCCGATGAGCGAGTGAACAGCTCGCTGCGGTCAAGCACCAGCGAGGAGTTTCTGGTTTGGTTCAATGATGAACTGCAATAACCAGTCCCTGGGGAGCAAAGAGTCACAGACTACACAAAACCAATTTGGTTGGTGTTAATATTGATACAGACACTTGAAAGCAGGTCCCGAGGGAGGGATGGCAGGTGCAATGCTCCTGCTGCTGCTCCCTCGTGTCTGCAGACGGCGAGCTGCACAAACACGCATTTACGAGGAGGTTGCCCCCGGGTCCTGCTTCTTGACCTAAGCACCCCAATGGCTCATTGTAGACCACCGTGCCTGTCTGGATCTCACTAGTAGGGACAGGAACAGGTCACCCCTTCAGCGGGGACAACACGCAGCTTCTGCCACCGTGGTCTGGGTATCACGCTGTTCATCATCCCCCCAGCCTCTCCGGAGTCACCCTTACCTCCATCGGCGTACGTCTCGGTGCCATAGCCGTCCTGCAGGCCGTTATTCCAGGTACCTTCATACTTGGCTCCGCTGCTCATGCTCTGCCTCGCGCCATACCGTCCCTTAAAGCCATGGGTCCACTCGCCTCTGTAAACCCACCGTCCTTTGGTCTCGATTCCTAGGCCGTGCCTCTTGCCTTGGGACCAGTAGCCTTCGTAGGTGTTGCCACTGGGCCACGTGTATACACCCACCACTTCGAAGCCGTAGTTCCAGGAGCCCGAGTACTCGCCCTGGCCCTTGGGGCCGGTGCAGATGCCGTGCCCGTGGGCTTTGCCCCCTTCCCAGCCCCCACAGTAGGCACCTCCATCATCGAAATCAAACCTGCCGCCGCTCATGGTGCCCCTCCAGCGCCCGCTCAGCCGGGCAGCTCTCTCAGGGGCAGAGCTCCGGGACGCGGGGGCAGCTGCCGCATCCCCGAAGGAGCCGGGCTGGGCACCGGGAGCGGCCGCTCCTGTCTCGCCTCGCCCGGCCGAGGGGCCGGGGAACGGGAGGAAGGAGAAATTGGAGGGAGGGGAGAGGAGAGGGGCGGGCCGGGTCCGAGCCCCCCCGGGAGGGGCAGCCGAGCCGCGCCGCTACCTGCCCCGCCGCCGCGCCCTCGCCGCGGGCATGGGGCAGCCCGGGGAGCCGAGCAGCCCGGGGAGCGGCGCCCCGCGGGGAGCCGAGCAGCGCGGGGAGCCGAGCAACGGGGTCCCGAGCCGGCTGCGCTCCCCCGGCCGCCGCCGCTGCCCGCCCCGGCGCTCCGCTCCACTCTCCTCCCCCGCCGGGAGAAAGGTCAGCGCTGCCCTAACAAGGCCATCGGATCCCAGGAGCTGCTCCCAAAAATAACCCCCCGGAGCCCGGCCTCCGCCTCGGGGCCCTTTTATGAAGGAGGGAAGAGACATTCCCCCCCCCGTCCCGGGCAGGGATCCAGGCGGAGAACAGGCTGGGAAAGTAAATGTCTGCTTAAAATAGAGAGAGCCTGGGAAGGGGGCGCGTCCCTCCCGCCACGCTGCCCGGCCGGGCGCGCCGGCAGCCGCCCCGGGAGAGGCGGGAGCGGGCGGAGGAGCCGCGTCCCGGAGCGATCCCGGGCAGAGCGCAGCCGCGGGGCCGGACCGCGTTTGCTCGCGGAGTTACAGCAGGGAGTCAAAGCACAGTTACAGCGTACGTCCTGCTCAGCCTGGCTGCTGCTTTAAAGTGAACTTCAGAGCTGCTGTAGGGTATAGAAAAGCATTCACAAGTAGGCATTCCCTCCTCTCCCAAACAACAAACTCACCAAGATCACCCGCTGTGTAACAGCTGGCAGCATAATTTAGTCTCGCTGTATTTGGAGAAGATGAGGCCCTACACTTGGGGTAGTTGCAGACACATTAAGAGTAGTGACAGCTCACCTTGCTTGTAGCAATCCATGTCACCAAATGCGGATGATGGAGAGGACAAGGAATGAAACACCAGGGTAACAGGATAATCCAAACTCTCCCTTCTTCCAGCCACACCTGTCTCATCTCCTAAAGACATTGGCACAGCAGGACTGTGAAGAGATGACCTTCCCCTCTCGGACCACAAGCTGCTGAGAAGCTGCAAGAGTTGTGAGGTGAGACTGTGCTATCAGCTGTGCTCTGCCCTTTGCGATGGGCCCAAGACCTGTGCTGAGCTCTGGGGCAGAGCTGCCACAAACAGCAAGTTTCACACTCATATAACACAGCTTTACAACTTGGACAATGTCCACATTGGTGTTTCTACAAAGAAGAGGCACAGAAAAAAAAAAATACAAGAAAAGCTAAGCGTGTATATGCAGCACAAACTACAAAATAACTGCAAGCACAGGTGAGACGAGCTAATTACAAAAGGCTCCACTTGTGTTCAGCCACAGGAAGGAACTGGCACTTCAGTAAAGGACTCCGACACAACTGAGAAGTGCTGCTTGGCACAACTAGCCCTCTAAAGCTTTTTTTTTCTTAAGTCAGATTTCTAAATTGGCTTCAGTTGGATTTTTTTTTTTTTGGTAAAGCTAAGCTTTTAGACTACTCAGTCATGTTTCAAGGTCCTCTATGCAAAATTAAGGGTTGGAAACCCACATTTTCTTAAAGCAAAACCAGAAGTTTTTGTTTTGTGGCTTCTGGGTAGACCAAAGCATTTAAAAATGCCCTGTAGTAACAGAAGGGAAAGTGTTAAGGCAGCAGCGGCAGCTGCCCATGGTCTTCCATTTCATGGTGTTCCAAGATTTACCAGCCCAAATATGCTGTAAGTGCCCTAAGATGCCAGGTTCAGGACCACGTAATTATTTACTTAGCAGCTCTTCCTAATTACACAGCACAGTTATGAACTGATAGTACATGCTGTTTCAATGTTTATAATTTATGCAGATGTTGGCATTTAAAAAGCCTTTCTTGACCACTAACGTACCCACACAACCCTACCTCAGAAAGCACTAACACCGCCTGCGCACCGCGGCACCACCCAGAGCTGCTCATATTCCTTCATTTTGGCAGAAAAACTCGATTCTTTCCTGAAAGCTGTGGAGCAGCCCACAGCACCCAGCCCGCACCCGGTCGGGCCTGACCTCTAGTGGCTCAGCACCACTTCATGTCTATTTTTTTTACATTATCTCCTGGATTTCAATTCACTTTATTTAACACATTACTGAGCACTTGACATTGCAATCCTAAACCCAGCAGGTACAGGTGTGTGGTGACTAATGAAAGAAATTATAAAAAGCAGCACCGTATTGAAAGGCGTTCTCAGCCCCACGCCTGTGCTGTGGCTGCTGCCTGCAAGCATTTGGGAACAGTAAAGAATCATTATTTGAGAGGTAAGGTCATTCTGCACTTTGCAGTCCACTCCATCACAGGCAATAGACACCAAACAATTGCCTTGAATTCGGAACACAGAAACACAGCTAGCTAACAGCAGGGAAGGACCCAAGTACAATCTACAAGGGGTAGACAACACTTCAAAACTGGCAAAACAGGTAAATTTGCACAGCCACTTAACTAAGATACTAGGTACTGCCACAGAACTAACACGAAAAAACCCCCAAGAGTAACACCAAAGAATTTCACAGGGCAATGTTTGTCTCCATTTCTTTTCCAGACCTTACAGTTAAGAAAAGTTCAGGTAATGCAATAATAAAGACAAACTTAACTCATCTCCCCCTCAGCAAATCGCATTACTTGATGGGATGTTCCTTTGCTATACACATATGTATGGAAGACAGCTTGTGCTGATGTACACCAAGTATGGCAAACTGGTTGCTCCTGAAGAAGTAAATTTCAGGAAGAATGCAAAGTTCCACCAATATTTTGGATCTGGATGAGGCACCTAAAGTGACAATGGTTTAGCAAAAAGACTGGAGGGTAAAGAAAATACAGTGCTCAACATTTCCCTACTGTGCAGCTGACAACTGTTTGTTCAAGTCTGCAAATCTTAATACTGGAAGAGTTATACTTGGTTTATAGAGCAGGCTGAACAAAGCGGAAAGTGTAGTTCAGGAATTAGTACCACTGAAGGCTGTTTCGGCCTTCATAAGAAATAAACTGAACAAGGTCCATCAGCTCATTTCTCCTTTGGCTAATGAAGAAGCAATGCCCTTGGAGACAGCAGGGTATTCCTCCTGCTGCTGACAAGTCTCTAAGGCCTGTTGGACATTCAACAAAAAGTTACGCTTGCTTTACATTTTCTGCTAACCAACAATACAGAGATCAGAACAAGCTCTTGAAACGATCTTGCTTTCATCAGAGTTCTTCTCATCAGGAAGCCTTGCAAACAAATGTTATTTTAACCTAAGAGCATCTGACTACATTGACATCAAAGGTAGGGCAGGGGGACGCCTGTTCAGCCTGTCAGAAATAAAGCCCCTTCAAGCACGAAGAAATAACAATGCCTCCAACCCAAGAAAAGACGACTCTGCCTCCTGAGTTTGCCTAGAGTGGTAATAGTACCAAGGAGAGGACAGGAGATGGTCACTCCTTTATGAACTAAAATCAAAGGCACAAGTGTTCAAAACCACAAGTGTCAAGTGTTAACAACCAGAGATCAAAGCAATTTAAAAAAAGCCAAATTACACCAAGTTTCTCATAATAATAGCTCTAATCACCAAGCAATCTGGAGACTCTTCTCTTCCAACAAACTGAAAAAGGAGGACTTTGAAAACAAAGCAGAATTTCCCAAATGTTAAAGTCATTTAATTATAGGCAGATATGCATTAAACACGTTCACTGTGTTTATTTCCTTATTCCAAGCTGAAACTATAACGCTTAAGCTAAACTGTTTGTCCAGCTTAAATAATGACCATTAGCTAAGATGCAAAGAAGTGTTTTTATTGCAAGCACAGTGAGCAGGGAGTGGGTTGCATCTCATGTGGCTGACAGAGGGCAGATTTAAACCACCCACTCTTCTGTTTTTAGTGCTCATTGCTGTCAGGTGTACATCATTTCTGCCATGTGAGACATTTTCTTTGGGATATACAGGTAATATTCCATGTATCCTGAAAGATCTTCAATAGTCACATCATCCACAAAGGCCCTGGCTTGCTCAGAGCAAGAGCGTGGAGAACTGGAGGGAGTTCTTGACAGCAAAGCCTGGGACTGGTCCTCAGAAACTGTTCTGCTATCAGGTGCCAGCGGCAGGGTGTTCTGCAAGCCAGAGAATTTGTACACTTCCATATCTTGCCATCGTTTACAATGACAGGCTTTATCTGCACACGCACATGGCTTATTTGTGTTCAGCTTGGACATGGACTGAAAGTCAGAAAGCTCCGAGGTCTTTAGGCTCGTGTTGGATACCACAGCAACGGCAGCTGCAGAGTTCTCCTGTTTGTTCTCTGACGCCAGTTGTGTAACACAAGCTCCCAAAGACTCAACATCAGCTCCCTTCTGGCCAACGTCAGGAGCAGTACTGCATCGTTCCTGTGCACAAGCTTCCTTTGGCACTGGCATCCCAAACCCACTGCTGTCATCTGGGGCATCGAGCTGGCTCTTGTGCGCTAGCTGGTTGCAAGTGGAATGTGATTTTGTGCTGCAATGGATAAACTTTGGAGGATGAAGAATTGGAGATTTGGAACGCCTGCGACGCTGGGTTCTCACAACTCCTCTTGAAGGCTTCTTCACAGACCTACCAGGGAAAGATACACCAGTGAAGATTCACTACAAAACTTGTAACTAGATTACAAACACCATTGTGCAAGATCTCTACAGTATATATATTGCATGCAAGGGCTTTAAGCTCAGAGTATTTGTTCATGGTATTCTGTTACCTTGGAATTTGACTTTGTTCTAGTCAAGCAGCTGTATAAAATATAAAAGGAACACCTGAGAAATGAAATCTGAAATTTCATTTTTAGATTTTAAGATTAGGAAAAAAGATTAGTAAAGCACGTGAAACGTGACAAAACAACCTCTAAGAGAAGGACAAAGCACAAGACGACAGCACAAAACTAATGAATCAAGGCCAAATGGTTGTTTTCTTTCAGTAGAAGATGAGCATTAAGTTCTGTGTAGATACTCCAGAAAACAATTGTTTATTTTAATCTAGTTCCCAAGGGATATTGACAGTTTCTGCAGTGTTAAATAATTACTGAAAGAGATGCTTTTATGATTGTCTGATTCAAAACCAGCAGTTCACATTTATATTATGAAACACCTATAATGTCTAGAAACCTACAGCTGATCAGCATTTCCTTTCACTTCCTATAACTGTAAATAAGAATAGTAGCCACATATGAACAGAAGAATGTGTAGAGTACTTTAAGCAGTGCCTTTAATAAAAAAAAAAAAACAGGGTCGCTTGGGTAGGGGTGTAGCTACTAGAAAACTCGTCTATTTAAAATTCCCTTTCCATGCGGTATCATTTGAAGCAGTCTGATAATCCCAAGCTTCTCTCACCCATGCCAGGTGTCCTTGGAAGTACACACAGTCTTAGGTTTGGTATCATCTGCTGCTGTTCTAACCAGTGCTCTTGGACCTGTCCCTTCACCCACAGCGAGAGAAGCAGTAGACCTGTGAAAGAGAAAAGTTAACAGCCTAGACTGGTCAGCATTATGAATACCAAAAAGCTTATGAATCTTCTTTCCCAAAAGAGGTGGCGACAAATCGTTTACAATATGTCTTAAAAGACCCACCCACAAAGGCAAACCAAATCAGAAAGCGTTTACATATTCCTATCTCAGAAGTGTGTACGACAGACTCTTTCATCAAATGTGATTCCATTCAGCAACTAGACTGCAAATCCAAACTCCACAGGCCAATGACAAAGCACACACAATGGCTAAATTTCAGTTTCCCAGGAGAGGGGAGGGCAAAAACACAATCACTGAGGAAACATGTCTCTTTTTCCAAAGACAAATAAGCCATTCTTTCCTAAAAATAAATGTTTTTGGACACAAACAGACTTTGTTTAATCAAAGAACACTTAGGCCTCTGTCTAGGACAACATAAGCTAAAACTCTTCATACTATTGCAAGTTCAATCACTTGAGCAACAGAGTTGTGTCAGATCTTCAACTTCTATTCAAGCCAGGGACCCTAGAAGATTTACTAATTTTTCTGGCACTATAAATTCATACCAAACTCCCATTTTTTCACTTCACATATTACACTGGGATCCACAGGGAAATTATTTTCCAAATCCTGTATCAAATTGGTTTGTAAGCAGGGTCGATTCCCTGCAAAGTGAAAAATAAGTCTTCACACACTGTTCTTTGACAGCTTTAACTGACATTTAATAGAGGCTAAATTATTAGTCAAACACCTGCTATTTTCCATTTAAAGAACAATGAACACAGAGCAGTAAACTGAAGGCCAACAGTAAGAACCCCAAAGTAATTAATGCCTGACTTGGGGGTGAGACTATAGATACTGAAGAAATGCGAGGCACTCAGGTACATTTCTAACGAGTTTAATTACTTAAATGAAAGATGGCTTTAGAAGCCTATCTACTCGCCACCTAAGTTCCAAGGTAATTCTCATTACCACACTGATTTTTACATGCCGCCTTACCTACACTTTCATTTCTGTCACCAATATAATTGCATCACTGACAAAACCTTACAGAAACACAGTACTATAAAGTAATACATAATGGTGCACATTTATCAGCAGAAAAAACCCATTATATAGAAGCCTTCTTTTTTTCCATTTCAGATAAAAATGATCGTCATCAACAGAAGACACATGCTGCTTGTGTTCTGCTACCTGGGACAGGGAGGGTAAGTGCCACGTGTCAGATCTCCCACAAAACAACACAAAAAGCATTCTTTCCCATTTAGTGATTTGGGTTATAAATAGGAAATTTGTAAGTGACATCAATAAAAATAGTTTGTGTGGGAATCACGCATTGCATCTATCATTCCCCTTTACTGACATGGAAAGAACGTTTCTCTCCTGGGAAAAGATGGGAGTTTATTCTCATGACAGGCCTTCAGAGCCATGACGATACACTAACTTCAACAGTAGAGTTCGCGTGCTACAGACATAACCTCTGGCAGCCCGATTAATGCCAAAATTCATTTCAAGCATGTTGTCAACTGCTGACTATTGTTAGGTTTGTTTCAAGCCTTTTGGGAGCTGACAGCGATCAAACAAATTATAATACAATTTCTTGAGAAGTGCAGTCTACAGGTGGTGAATTTATTTCAGTTTAACTAGAATGAAGGCTTTCAGGGCCCAACCTTTTGGGATTACCTCATTCCTTCAAACTGAACAGCAAGGGCGTTCCCTTTGAGACCATTTCTAATATGTTAACTCCATACCTCCCTGTGGTGTTACTTACACGGCTGTGTCAACTCTTAGCTTTTTGAATGCTGTCTGCAGGCTTTCCTCTTCTCCATCCTTAGCTTCTGTTTTCATTATTGGGATGGCCAGAAGTTGACCGTTACCATGTACTGTTACAAGCAGAAAAGAGACATGAATGTAAGAACCTTGTTAAAAACATTAGTTGCCCAGCAGCATCATAATACACAAAAATAAACTCAAAATAGCACGCTGAGCACACAAAGCTGAGGTCATTCTAGTAGAACATTTTTGAAAGTTGATTCAGAACAAGCTTTACGATACCCAAGAATGGAACAAACAGTCTCTTGTACAACTGCTTAGGTGAATTAGCAATTTAAAGTTAAATTTGGTGTCAGTAGCATCTTGCACATCCATCACAGTTTAGACAGACTTTTCTATTTGTCTTACAGTGTTACCAGAATAACTCCAGGACAGGTGAAAGGCGAGAAGGAACAACGCAATTAGAAACAGCCAACTTTCTACAACTACCATTTCTGACTTTGAGACTTGATGTAACTTATATATTTAAGAAAACAAATCTCAACAATTTTTTCTTAAAACAAGATAGAATTTCAAGCTAAACAAAATTTTTTTATCTTATGTCTAGATCCCAGCAAGAGTTACACAATCCTATAAGAACATGGCATTTTGGTTGCAAATACCCATTAAATCAGCTCTTGAACAAGTACAAGTGCAAAAAAAAGAGTATGAACAGCAAACAGAGAGCCTTGTTTTAAATAACAAAGGAAGTGATTAAAATAATTTTTTTTTTAATCTACTCTGGCCATCATTTAATCTACCTACAGACAAACTTCAAATCTTTCTAAATTCAATGGTCTTCAGTACCTCACAGTTCTACAATCACATGCACATCTTACACCAGCCATCCTTCCGCTAAAAAATACTCCATAAAGATTTGCTCCCTTAGAAAGGGCTTTGCTTTTGTCAAGCAGAAACCACCAAGAGCAGCAAGTCTCAGTTCTACACCAGACCACCTCAGGCTCAGTATTTGTTTACATTTACCTGGCTGATTAGCCCCCTTCATTTAAGGCTTTTGACTTGACTACTCCTGGAACATGCCCCTGTGGCAAAGAGACTAACGGGCTGCAGGTCGAGGGAGTTGATACTTCCCTCTGGTCAGCACTGGGCTCCCCACTAAAGAGACACTGACATGCTGGAGAGCATCCCCTAAGATGATGAAGGGACTGGAGCACCTCTCCGATGAGGAGAACTGGGACTGTTCAGCCTGGAGAAGGCTCAGGGGGATTCTCATCGATGTCTATAAACACCTGAAGGGTAGGCACAAAGGAGACAGAGCCAGGCTCTTCCCAGTGGCACCTAGTGACACGACCAGAGGCTGCGGGCACACACTGAAACGCAGGAGGTGCTGTTTGAGCAGAAGGCAACATTTCTTTGCTGTGAGGGTGACTGCGCACCAGCACAGGCTGCCCAGAGAGGTTGTGGAGTTTCCCTCCTTGGAGATGTCCAAAAAGCTGCCTGGATGTGGTCCTGGGCAACCAGCTTGGGGTGGTCCAGCCTGAGCAGGGGGGCTGGACCTCCAGGGTCCCTGCCAATCTCAGTTGCTCTGTGATTCTGTATCTTCTCAAAGCTCTAAGAATACATTACGAAGGTAATTATTCAAACCCAGCAAGTGATAACAGCTCCTGTAACAAGAATACACACAGATCACTAACTCTACCTAAAAATACAGCAGTAATACCTATATTTTGACTGCTTTTACCAACTAAACACCAGCTATTTTGTATAACGGAAAAGTCTCAGTGAAGAGGGAGGAGTAATCTGAACCTCTACAGCTCAGTTATTTGTGCAGACGCAGAGTGGGGATTTCTGTTCCCTCACCGCCTCATTCCACTGGAGGTGGCAGCTCTCCCCACTGTTGTTCCGGCTGCTTGCTTGGCTGTGATTTCATCCGAACACCCTGTAGTGCAGACAGCTATTATGACACACGCAGGAGGATAAATGTATCATAACACCTTCAAGGCATACGCTGTCCGGTGAGTCAGACAGCAAGTAAACACAAGAGGAGGAAGCTAGCACAGAGACTGACAATGTGATGCTCATCTGAGCAAATTTTTATTCTAGACACTCTCTCAGTTAAATACTGCTGATCTGGTGAAACATATGGTCCCTGCTTCAGAAAGTTTTTTTTCCTTGACCCAAACAGAAGGTTCTTTAAAATTAAAAGTTTAGTTTACAACTTTTCTTTTTTTTTTTTTTTAAATACCAAAGCCCTGTATTATATAACCTTAGCAAGAAAATGACAGTAAAACATTGTAAAATCACTGCACATTATTCAAAACATACTGCCAGTTTTGGACTAAATACTTCATTTTGCCACCTTCCATCACTGACACAGTAAACCCTCAAAACAATGCAGAATTTATTCAGATAAAAACCCACTCTGTGATAACTAACTATAAGATTAAGCATTTCAGACACACCAGCCAATTACCACTGATACAAAAAAACTTGTGGAAAACAACCAAAGTTTAGTCTTGTATCAAAAACCACATGAAAACGTATGCTTTTTATCTCCTAGGAATATACACAGTCATCCTTTCCCATTTTATTTCCAGCCGTTTCCCGGCAGTACAGGACTATGAACCCAGCCTTACACACTGCAAGAACACCTGCTGTGACTTGCAGAACCATAGAAGCATTTCGTTCGGAAAAGACTCTCAAGATCATTGAGTCCAACCATCACCCAACCCCATATCTCTAAGAACCTCATCTCCGTGTCTGTCCAACCCCTCCAGGGATAGTGACTCCACCACTGCCCTGGGCAGCCTGTTCCAATACCCGACAGCCCTTCCCGGGAAGAAACTTTTCCCAATGTCCAATCTGAGCCTCCTCTACCACAACTTTAGGCCATTTCCACAGTTGATAAAGTTACGACGGTGCAACAAACCCCCGCGTTCGGTTGTACAGACGGGCCCGTAAAGGGCTCCGAAGCCCCGAGCCGTTCCCGGCCAAGGCCCCGGCAGCACGACGGGCAGACGGAGCCGGGACCTCGCATACGGGCAGCCGCGACCCCGCACACGGGCAGCCCGCAGCCGACTGCCGCCCCGCGGGCTTTTCACTCCCCGGTCCGTGCCCGCCCGCAGCCCCGGGGAGCCCCCGGCCTCTGCCGTTACCCCCCGGCCCTGAGGCGGGGCCCAGCGCACACCCCGCTCCCGCCCCTGCGCGGGGGGAAGGCCCAGCCGGCGGCGGGGGTGACTCAGCACGACCCCCGCGCCCCGCCGGGGCTCCCCCAGAACCCTCCGCCCTCGCCAAGGCACCGGCGGCCGCTCCAGGAACCCGCCACGGAGGATCGCGCTGTGCGGACGCGACGGCACCAGCCGCACGGGGAGAGCGGAGGGACCGCGGAGGGGAAGGCGCCGCCGCCCGCGCTCACTCACCGCGCTGCCCCGGCCCAGCTCGGGCCAGCCGTCTCCCGCCGTCTCCCGCCGGGCCGCCCGCCCGGCCCCGCCCTCCACCGGAAGCGACGGCGGCCGGGCGGGGGCGGGGTTAACGGCCTCTCTGGCGCATGCGCCCTCGGCAGGGCGGGGGTTCGGCGGGCACGCGCGGGGCGGTGACCTCACTTCCTGTTGTCCTCCGAGCGCCGCGCTCCGCTCGCCAGGCCGGGAGGCGGTGAGTGAGGGACAGGGAGGCACGGACACCCGGGGAACCGGGCACCCGGGGAACCGGGCACACCCCGCCCAGCCGGGAGAGCCCTCAGCGGCCCTGGGGAGCGGGGAGGGGCGGGGAGAGATGGGGAGAGGGGGCCGGACGGTGCGGCGGGGCAGAGAGGCCTCCGCGGGCCTTCCCGCCCAGCCGGTGAGGAGAGAGAGGCCGCGGGGCAGCTGGCGGAGCCGGGCACAGGGCGCGGGTGGCGCGAAACCGCGTTGCGCTGTTTCAGGGGCTTCAGAGCCTTCTGGCGGACACGGGCCCCGGCGACGCGGCAGCGGCGTGTCCGTGTGTCCGCTCCGGGGGCGGTTCCTAACCCCTCGCTGTGGCGTTGGGTTGTCACCGGGGCATGTGCCGAAGGGACCAGCCGGCCAGCGCGGCACTGCCCAGCTGTCCCTGGCTGTTTGGGCGGTGTCATGTTCACAAGTCAAGTTGAAGTTATACTACTTGACAAAATGTGTATATACATATATCGTCTGTTCGCCCAGTGTAAAAAACATGCTTTGTGATTTTCGATGCAGGCTGTGCCTGTTCTGGGAAACGCAGAGTTCACAGTGAAAAGTACTGGTCAGAAGGCAGTGGGATTGCCCGCAGAAGAACGAGCATTGTTCACATCATTTCGGTTTTGTAGAGACCATGTGTGTTCAGACCTCAACATCAAGTTCTAATCTGTTTATTTCAGTTCATTCTATATGGCACGGCTGGTTACACACTGATAGCTCATCAATGGACTTGGAAGCTAAAGATGAAGAGGAAGAGAGTCTGCAAACGGCTTTCAAAAAGCTGAGAGTGGATGCAGCAGGGTAAGCAAGCAACAAAAAGGACTATGTAATTTGTCGATTTCTTATTACACATTTGTAATTGTTTTCCATTATTTTGAATCTCAAAAATAAGTGACACAGTTTGGTAAAAGGTACCTTACTCTCCAAGAGGAGACAACTGTATCACTCCACATGGAATGCAGTTATAATAACCGTCTAATAGGCAAAGCAGTACTTCATTAGTGACCAATTTTGACACAATATCCAACTGAAATTACACAGTGACTGCATGAAAACATGAAATTACTCACGCAAAGCAGTGAACCTGCTCTTAACTGTTGTGGTAGCCGAAGTCACCTTGTGTGATACAGAACGTGTTTGTCCATTCATGTAAATGCTGGTGTCTTCAGCCACATTCTCAACCTTTGCTGTAGCACATCAAAATTTGCTTGGGAAGTGCCCAAAGAGTGTCACCATCGCTTTGCAGTGTGCTGGAAGGCCCAGTCTCACTGGAAATCATCTGGCTAAATATGAGGACTGATTCTTTCTGATTTTGGGGGATTTTGTAGAGTGAAATGTCTACAGACATTCACACACAAAAAACTTACTCCAAAACGCACTGGCTATACTGATAATATGTAGGATGAGTGTCTTCCTTAAAAGTAGGAGTTCAGAAAATCATGCAGTCTAACATTTTATGAGCTGGATCACTTGAGGTCTTTTGGGAATTCATAGAGAGAAGAGGAAGCTTCGTGTTGATAATTGATGTTACCGTGTTAACTCACCTCCAGAGCCACCAATACTCTGAACTCATGGCTTACTCTGCATGTTAAAATACATTTTTCTTTGCTACTTGTTTCTTCTACTTCAGGCAGCGTTCTGTTTAAACGTGTAGAAAAATAGCCGTTCTCTAACAAGGAACTATGGTCATTAAACATACCATTTTGGAGTATGACCAGTGAGTGACAGACTGTGTGGAATTCTGGTTGATTCCTGACGATATTTTTTTCGGCATAAAAAGATCTTGTTTTCCAGGCATGTGTTTTAAACAGCTCAAGTCTTGTGACTAATGCCTTAAGGTCAACTTTAGGCAGAGTACTTGGGCTATTCTGCTAGAATTTCAGCCTCATTTCCTGTCCTATGTTCCAAATCACACATAGAGCTGTCATAAATACAGATTTGTACGCTGAGGCATTTATGTTTGTTGGACCTCTAGGGCCAGATGTTTTTTTTCATTCCACGTTTATCTGGGAAATTTAATGAGAAATAAATTAGTAATCTGCCCTTTGTTGTACCTCATCTGCTCCCCCACTGACTCCTCCCCAGCCTGCTGTTTTGGGTCCCTGACTTTGCATTTGAGATGAGTAGGAGTCTGTCCTTAACAACTATTGTCTGACAAGAACATTTGGAACCCGAATTTGCATTCCTTCAGTGTGTCACTTTGGTACAAATAGATCATGACATCAGCCTCTGGGCATTTTGGCCTCCTTTCATTTCATCTCACCTATCTTTAGACACTTGACTGAGGCCATTATAATAAGAGCAGTTGGATAAATCCCTGTGATATCCTGTTTCTAACCACTGACTAGAGGAAGTCAAGGCTGCAAACTTCCATGTCTCAGCCAAGCACCTGAAGCGAGTGGGCTGAATCGAGACCTCTGAAGCGGTGTGTTCAGGCACCGCTGTAACGTGGCGTTTCCCTTTTCACTCAGATGTATTGCAGCTCTGTCTGTGGGCGATGGGATGATTCTCAGAACAGCAACAAGAGCCACCACGGATGGAGCCAAGCACCAGCCTGTCTGCTCAAAGGAAGCATGGCACGGGTAAAACGCACCGTTCACTGCACCGGGCCCGTGGTTCTGGTTTGAGACATTTAACACTCGCGGATCGTTTCCAGTGAAAGCTGTTGTTCATTAGTTGTTTCAACACACCTTTTCTCTCCTTTCTATTACAAAACTTTACCATAACTGATATAATGGTTTTTTAAGGGGCTTTTATCAAAGACTTTAAAAACAATATTGCCTCTTCTCTTAGAGAGGGTACCTAAAATTTTCTTTTCCGCTAATTTCCTGAGAAGTCCTATTCTTCAATCTTACACCTTTGCAACCCCCTCTCACCTCTTTCTTGGGTTATTTCTTTACTGAAGTACCTGGATATTCAGTGCAATTCTACCAGCTGCTCCAACCAATACCCGGGTTTCACACTACAGTTCAGTTTGGGATGACAAAGTAGCATTTGCTTAACACACAAGATTTTGGGGGAAGTACCTTTAAAATGGGGCTGTTTGTATGCATCTTTCCTTTGGGGCAGCCCAAATTTCTTTAGACTCCTCCACTGTTCCTCTCAGAGGTTGTAAGTGACCAGTCACCTGCTTTTTCTAAGCAGGAAAAAAAAAAAGTAAAATGTTTTTGTGGCACATTTTAGAGCTTATTGAGCTTTGGTGCAGATTCTGGAGTTACCTACTTGCTCACCTGTTCCAACCCTGCAGGTGCATACGAAAGCCTTCCAGAGGATCGGCCAGAGCCCCACGTCGCAGGCGCTCCAAGTCCCCTGTCCTGCACCCTCCCAAGTTTACATATTGCAATATGAAAGCCAACGACCAGCTGAAACACAAAACCCAGGCAGACGCAAAGGGTAGTATCAGTTCAGACATTTTTGTTACAGCAGAACACGGTACGAAGGACAGACACGATTCTCACTTTGAGGCCAGCGATGACAGAACTGACCCTTTGGAAGCTTTCACCACTGAAGAGCCTTTGGAGAAGTCAAGAGAAAATCGCCCTCCTCTCTCCTCGTCCTTTGAAACCAGCTTGCATTCTAGCCAAACCTCGGATTTCCAGTCCTTATCCATGCTTAGCAACGGCAAGCAGTGCCCTTGTACGGACAAGAAATGCCAGTGCAAGCAGTGGCGAACCATGGAAGTGTACTCATTCTCCGGCTTACGGAGCGTCCTGTCGGAGTGCGAGAAGGCAGTCCTGGGAGCCCATGCCCAGTCTCTTCAGAACAGATCCCCTTGTGGGACAGGCTCATCAGGTTCTCCCAGATCTTGTTCTGAGCAAGCTCGAGCCTTTGTGGATGATGTGACTATTGAAGATCTTTCAGGATACATGGAATATTACTTGTATATTCCCAAGAAAATGTCTCACATGGCAGAAATGATGTACACTTGACTGAAAGCAATAGAGAATCCTGAATTGGAGTTTGTGATAACGGTTGGGTTAAATGCCTCGTCAGTGCCACGCTTTCACTGTTGTGTGTTTGATCAAATGTTTCTTTGCCTCATACAGTTAGTTTTCTAATAAAATGAGAAGTGGGATATAGTTTCCAAGCTTAGTTCTAAAAAGAATGCACTAAAGTCTCTGAATACCTTAACAAAAGCACTGTAGATCAAATTAACTCCCTTTGTTTTTTGGTTTGTGCTGTGGATATTCAAGCTCTGTATGCTGTTTTCATTATGTTTTGGGGGAAAAAAAAAAAGAAGCCTTTTAGGTTTTGTTCTGAAATTTTGCGGTGTTCGGAAGGTTCATTCTTAATGTGTCCCAGTACTTAGAGGAATGTTTCATAGCTAGAGCTCTGTCTTCCTCATCCTGCTCTGGAGAGAAGAGTGAGAAGGCGTTCAGTGTTTTGGATCAGACGGATCTCCTTTCCTTGAACACCGTCTGGCTCCTTTTTAGTTGGATTGAATTCTGAATGCTTCCTCTTCACAAATTTGTTGGGAGGTGCAGCGTGTGCAGGTGTGTGCTTGGACCCTTTCATTATCTAACAAGCTCCCTCTTAAGCAGTTCTATTTTTTTCTGCAGATGCGTGAAGCTCTTAGAAGCAAAAATATATTTTGTTATTTGTGCATTACAGATGGAATAATTTGGGGGCAGTGAAGCAGGCCAGCAGGGTTTTTTAGGCCATGCTGTCTCAGAAGTGGAGATTGTGGAGCCATCTAGGCAGATTGTTTCTGAGTATGTTTGATACACGAAGTGTGGAAATAAACAAGAAATGTGTATCATACAGGCTTTGTGGTGTAGAGCTATAACATTCCTGCTGGTTGAAAATACTGAAATAAAAAATGTTTTTGCTGAGACTTGCATTAATAAATGTTTGTCAAAACCCAGCAAATTAAAGCCTGAATAATTTGACTTGCACTCATCTCCGCTCGTGACTTTTTTTTTTTTAAAGAAAAACAAGCCACCAAAAGTCTGCTTTCAGTTTCAGCACATGCTAAACAACTGAGTAAAATACTGCAGTTTTTATTTACACTTTAAAAATTAGTGGTCAGGAAGCCAAGGAGTCACAAGCAGTTTTATAAAAATAGACTGTGGCAGATGTAGAAACTTGGCCTTGTATTCTCTGCTAGAGAAATCTCAATTCTAGATGATAATTGCTGTCTGTAGATTTTATTCTAATCACCCCTAAAATTTATAGTATCGATACAGGAAGTTCAGATTTAAAGTTAAAATAAATCCAAATAAGTTAACATGAGAATACAACTAAACCCGTTATTTTGCTCTGAAGTGTCGTGCAGCTATTCAGCGTGCACTATTGGCTTGTACTCTCACATTGGATCTAGTTGATTTCTAAATTTTGGGGGGTTAGTACTTTACATCCCCTTCCTTTCACCTTCCTCTTCCAGCACTATCCTGCAGACCCACACACGCAGTTTTGTTTTTCTTCACCTTCTCTCTCCTGTCAGTAAATCTGGTACAATACATACTTTGCTCATCCCCACTCCCCTCTGCAGCTGCAACCTGACGAAGTGGCACAGGGAGGCACTTCTCCTCAATGCAGTGTGGGTGGCTGGGTCAAGCTCACGTTGGGCAGTTGTTCCTGCTGTGGAGCAGAGTCCTGCATCTCTACTGAAGTACAAACCCCGGGAAGCATTTATACCTTCAAGCTGGTGTCACATAAAACCAGCAGTGACGGGGGATGCTGGAAGGGCCCACGGGTGTTTTTGGAACAGGACAGTGAGCAGCAGCTCTGCTGTGTCCTGGAGGAACAAGGAAACTAGTCCAAGATTCACCCTGAAGTTCAGGGCTGAGGCATGAATTCAAGCTGCCAGGAGGCCGGGCAGGAGGAACGAGTCTGCAAGCAGGTTCTTTGGGCACATTTCCAGTGTCCTGTGCAGGACCGAAGGAACTGGTAGTGAGGGGAGAAGGAAAATGGAAAAGAAAGAGACGAAAACTCAGCGGTTTGGTGTTCCGCCTGAATTACCATTTGTGCTCATGTTTAAGCAAAGAGCGAGCATCTGCTTTGGGTTGTTGATTGCAACGACCAGGCTCATAGCAAACGTACAGAAATGTTGCCGCTAGCTTCACGTTGCTCAGACTGTCTCTTCTTGGTGACACGATGAGCTCTAAGAGAGGTCCCAATCCTAAACTTACCATTGCCTTCAAACCCTTCCCCGTTCAGCTCACACTTTCCCTCCTCTGATAACTCAGGAACTCTTGCTAACTGCCTGCCCCAAACTTCACATGTTACCAGAAAAAGGCACCTTCTCTGGGAGCACCTGCAGAACACAATTAGCTTAACTGATGAGCATCAGCACTCAGCCTTAGAGGTGTCCGGGTACTGCTCCAGCCTGCCACTGTACCTGCCTCAGCCAGCCTGGGACCTTTTTTACTGTCCAGGGATGCTTTAGGATGGGTTCCCAATTGATCTACAGAAGAATACATCTAAAATATTCTGAGAACGCACCAGTGGGCCTGCTCCCAAGACTTTCCTCGGCTCAGATCCCAACTCTTTACTTCCTATCTCAGCAGATCCAGGCTGGGGTTTTTCAGTGGCTTCCCTGCACCCCCAGCACTTTACAAGTTATTCACCTGTCCTGTTTCAGGACTAATTCAACTGAAGCAGGATGCAGAAGGTCACCCTGGATCAATGAAATTTATTTCTCACTTTACAGAAGCCAAACTGAGTCCCAGCTAAGCTTTACATTGGCAGACGCTGAATCAGGCAACCAGGGGGGCGCGCTGGGGGGAGAATCAATGGATCTGATTCCACCCCCTCCTTCTAAAACAGGGAAGCTGCTTCTGTGCCTGCGAAGTCCTGTGACCCGCTCTGTCCACCTGCTCTTTCCCCTCTGTAACGTTTCCGTCAGCTCTGAGATGAGACACCCTAGATTGCTTATTCCCAAACTGCCAGCACCCACAATCCTGCCCCGATGGCACCCTCTGCCAGGGCGCTGCTGATGCTACCGGGTCCAGCTGCACAGCATCCTGTGGGGCAGCCCAGCATTGTCCGCTTTCGCAGGCAGGAATGCTGGGGACAAGAGCTGGGGATGATCAAGGTCACGCAAGGTCAGGACACCCCTCAAGGGGACTGGCACCAATCCTGCCCTTCAAGCTTTGCTCAGTTTAGCAAGCCAAAACCCAGCTAAATAAATAAGCACCTCCAGAGGCGACACGTACCTGCAGGACCCAGAGGGACGCAGCAACTTGTCATTTTATATTCCCAACGGTGCAACATTAATTAATCACAAAATATACCACTAGATGGGGCCTTCTAGACAGCGATCCACAGGACATGAACCGCTTTTGCTTGGTCAAGCCGCTCCTTTCCTAAACCCAAAGGTGTCTCATTCCAGTGAAAAGAGCCCCAAAAGATGCTTCTTGGGGAGCACAGGCTCTCCTGCACAGTGTGGGCAGGAGCAGAGGCTGCAGCACAGGGCAGGACAGCACCAAGCAATGGAACCAGCGCTTTGGTCAAAGCCTCGTTTGCTCTAAGTTTTCAGCAGCACAGGCCCCCGCCCTGACAGTGCAGCCCCAAAGCAAAGGCCAAGCAAGAGCCGTTCCCTGCGGGTGTCCCCAAGGCCATTGTGGGGTCTCCAGCAGCACTAGGGAAGCCCTGGGCTGGGGAGGGAGGATGGTTTTGGGGGCTGCTGCCTGCGGGGGAGAAGGTTGCCAGCCTCACTCCTCCACCATCACACCCCTGCATGTCCTTGGGAGCAGGACATCACAACAACAAAGGATTCATTTTCATCTCCTAACCCTCAGAAAATCGCTCCTTTCACTATGTTCCTGCAGCCAGGTACCAGTTTGGCCCTGCTCCGTCCCAGTGCTCAAAGCGTGCCTCAGTTTCCTCACTTGAACCAGCTCTTCCAAACTCTCCTGTTTCCCTCCATATCTGTGACAACCTCACCAGCTCCAGCGCAGGTGAAAATGGGGACACTGCATGGAGGAGCCACATTTGCACCCAGAATCCTCTCACAGCCCCAAACCAAGCCTGCAGAGCTCTCTCCTCTGTTTTCTCCACAACTTGCCCCTATGACCCCCAAACCAGGCTGGTTTTACCTCCCAGAACTGGCAACTGGTCCCATGCATCGAAATTACCTCCAGGCTGCCAGACTGCCAGAGGTGGAGCGTGATGAAGCCAAGTGTCATAAGGCACATGCTCATGTGTCCAGGTCACTGTGTCTAGAAATGTGTCAGCTGCCTACAGGCGTTTGCCTGCAAACCTCTGGGTGATGCTCGTAGTGCCCAGAGAGCGGCAGTTGCAGAAGCCTCAGCACGTTCTGAGCAGTGGAAATCCAGCCGGTTTGCAATTGCAACACACCTTGCTAATTCCGGAAATGACCCCCAGCTCTGCCTGCTTTTGTGCAGGAGGGCTCGTCTGGTTTGGCCTGGCATCCTGGGGCTCTGGTACACAGCAAGCATTCCTGGACTTTACCCTGGTACAGGCTGCACAACAACCACGAGGCAGTAATTAATCTGTGCTCTACAAAAAAATCTCTGGATACTTTTATAGAGCCATTTCTGCTCCTTTCCACGAAGGTTGCAAGGCAGGCAAGACACCTGCTAGACGTTTTAAAGCCACTATCCACCAATGTAGCCTATTTGTTACATATCTGCCATATCTAAACCACTTAAAAAAGATCGTCATCTCTGCTGCAAAATATTCCTCAGGAGCCGCAGGGGTTGGAGCTGCCCCGGATTGCTGAGCAGGCAGGCAGGCAGCAGGAGTCTCCGCTGCGGACTCGCCTATTGAAGCGATGCCTGCACGTTTCCGTGGGAGCCCCGCCACGAGCGGGGACGGGCTGCGATTTCACCCGCGGCACCACCACTGCGGCCACCATCCTCTCCCGTGACCCACGGCGCCCACCGCCCCACGCTGCCCACCCCGGCCCGGGAGATGGATGGAGCTGCCCCGGGAGTGATGCTGCTGGCAGGAGCCCATGTGATGCTGGGCTAGCGCCGCTCGCTGCCTCGTCCCTCTCCCCGCTCGCTCGCAGGCTGTCATGGCGACTCCCAATAATGTTACTCCCACCAACTGCAGCTGGTGGCCCATCTCGGCGCTGGAGAACGATGCAGGGAAATCCACGGAGGGGGAGGAAAACCAGGACCCGACAGACCCCGCTCTCAAATCCCAGGACAGACTGGTTTTGTACCACTGGACCCAGTCCTTCAGCTCGCAAAAGGTAAAAACAATAATCACCTGGCCGGTTTCTCGGGGAAGAATCACCTCCGGTCCCCAGATCATCCTCTTGCCTGGGGGGGATGGATGCACTCTTGGGGGAGCAAGGGGCTGGTCCCCAGGGCTGGCAAGGGCAGCAGCGTGTGGCCAGGCAGCTCTTTTGTACCTGAGGTTCTGCGTTTTAACAGTATCCGCCTGGGGTGGGGATGGAGATGAGGGGGGGCTCAGCCAAATCCTGCTTTTGCTTTGGGATCGCGGCTTGCACCAGGAGCCGCCAAGGCTTTGTGCTGGCTCACAGCCCTGCTCCGGCGTGGCCGGGAGCGCAGACAAAGGCTGAGCTGGGCCCGGGACCACCCTGCTGCCGGGAGAAGAGGGGGCAGCCCCCAAACCGGGCTCCTTCCAGGGAGCGGACCCCGGCATGCAGCAATTTACCCCTGACATTGCAGCAGTGCCCTGGAAATCCTATTTCTGGGCCACCTCAGTGAGAAATCACATTTTCCAGGCACTAGTAGATGCTCATTTTGCAGCACAGCACATGTGTAACAAACCTGACCTTCTCCTCCCAGCCCCAACCCTCCCGTTATTCCCACACCATAAATCTGACATGGAGAATGGGCTATTCAGAGGGGTGGGGGGAGCACAAAATTCCCCCAGTGCAAGGGTTCCCTTGAGCCCATCAGGGAGGCCAGGGACAGATGTTTGTCCCTGCTCGCAGGCACAAAGAACCGGGAGGGTGCCCAATGCAGCAGGGTGGCTGCACATGGTCTCTGCCGGCAGCAGGTGACTAACGGGATTCTGATCTGCACCGGCGAGGGATGCTCACACCCGGTTCCCCCGTCTTGTGCTGGGCTTTCTGTCATTTTCCTGTCTTGCTCATTTGGCCACCAGCAGCAGGGAGACAGCAGTTCAGACACTTTTGGTATGGGGTTTCCTACAACCAACCTCACTTCTGCGTGGCTGAGAACAGAACAGGGCACACTTAGGGCCACTGCCCCCTGGCACTGCTTTCAGCTTCGGTTTTGGGGTCACTTGCAAAGAAAGAGCATTTACTGGAAGGCAACAGAGACCAAGCTGGTGTGATGAACAGGGTGGGGAAAGGCAGGGGTTGCACAGGACCCCGCTGAAGAGGAGTTTTGCTCAGAGCCAGGCGCAGGTGAAGCTTTTCCTGCTCAGAACCATCCTCCATGGTACTGGGGCTGTTTGTGGGAAGGATCCGGCCCTCCTTGCAAAGGGATTTTTTGAGTTTTACAGCCAGCATTAGGTTATACACGAGACGCCTCATCACAGCCGTGCCAGCACTGCAGGGACCAGTTGAGGGGTCCAAGCATGTTTCATTGTCCCTGGCTGGGACCCCTCCTTGGGGTGCTGGCAGGGGCTCCCCTCACCCATAGGCACCAGGGTTACTCCAGAAGCTGAGCCCTCCTGCCAGGCCTTTGGCCTTGGCTCTTGATAACAAAACAGGGACACTCAGAGTTTGGGGACAGATGTCTTGGGTGGTCCTACCTAGGGTTTATCCATCAGCTGGGAGGAAAAGGCCAAGAGCAAGTTGCAGCTGTGGGAGGCAGGATTTTCCTTGTTTGACTTTAAAAGAAAAAAATTAATTTGCCAGCCCTGTAAATAATTAATGACTAATTCCCCAGAAACTCTGAAGTACTCATAGAAATGCTTATATTTGTTAAGCTGTATTTTTAGCTGCTGCTAGTTGGAGGAAAATAAGCACTTTTCCCTCATTCAGTGGTTCTGTAAAACACGGCTGCCTCACAATCCCACCAAGGGTTATTGTTGTGCATTTGTTGTTTTGGTTTTTTTTTTCCCCTATTTGACACACTTATTTCATAACAGTCAGGTTTTTACAACCCAAAGGCCTAAAATGCAATCCCTGAGTGCACATTCAGCACCATCTGAAGCGATGCCCCTGGGCCAGTGGCAGCATGGAGCAGGAGGGATGCCATGCAGGCTGCTTGAAACCCTACACAAAAGGGAGCATTCTCCCTGCTCAAAGCACAGCTGCTAAAGCCAGAGAACACCCCCAAGTGCAGGACATACCTGAGTTAACATCCAGGCTTCTTTCAGCCAGGCAGTAGCACCTACTGGGTGCAAAACATAGCATTGCTGCAGCCTCCTCTTCCTCACTGGGTGTGTGCTGGGACTCATATCAGCATCCCTGATCCTCCCCAGCTGGGGAGCTGCTGCCTCACTCCACCTGCTGCCAAGGGCTGGGCTTTCAGCCCTCCAGCCCCTCTGCCTGTCACAGGGGCCACCAGCTACCAGAGGGAGGATGGTCCATGATCCCACAAAGTTAGGATGGGTTTGGGTCTCCCCCATTTGCTGGGAAGGGAAATCCTCACTTGGATGCCTGGATTTTGCAGTTGCCCCATGCCAGGGGCTGCTTGTCTGCTTGCAGGATGAGTGCGTGTCAACGGCACATCGCTGCACTGAAGCAGGGGAGGGCCAGGGAGGTGCGATGGGATGATGTGACTCTTGGGGTCAGATTGGTGCATGGGGCTGAGCCTTTTCTCCCCGTCTCTTACCCCAGGTGCGGCTGGTGATCGCGGAGAAGGGGCTGCCCTGCGAGGAGCGGGATGTCAGCATGCCCCTGATGGAGCACAAGGAGCCCTGGTTCATGCGCCTCAACCTGGGGGAGGAGGTGCCCGTCATCATCCACAGGGACAACATCATCAGCGATTACAACCAGATCATTGACTACATGGAGAAGAATTTCACGGGAGGTAAGAGCGGGGTGAAGTCTGTCATGGGGTAAATTTGGGTCTAATCCAGATGCTGTTTGCTAAACACTTTGTCCTTTAAAGTTTCAGCTTTACCCCAGAAGAGCAGCAAGCCGTGAGCTCACACCAAACTTTTACATTTTTCCATGAAAACGAAGGTTTCCCAGCAGAAATCCCCAAATATCCCTTAAAAGTGCTCCTAGGGGAATCTGGGGGGGTGTAGCTAGGTCCTTTCTTTTTCTGCCTTGGAGGCCACTCTCCCAAACAACCATTTTCCCCCATCCCCATGGTGTGTAGTGACATGTCACCAGAGCCACAACTGAGGCATGGCCCACAGAAATACTTCCAGGTTTGGCCACCTTTGTACTTTGGCCTCGTGTATAAAAACCCCAGTAACTCCCATAAGTGGCTCCACTGAGAGAAGGTGGGTTTGAGCTGGGTGTTGCTGCCCCTGTCCCCTTCCTCAATGAGCCCAGTGCCACCAGCCATGGGCAGGGGACCCCACTGTCCCCCACTCCATGACACTGTGCCTCAGAAAAAACCACCTCTTTAGAGTCAAAGAAAGCCAGCGTTTCTGGGGACCATGGGAGGATGATGTGACACAAAGCTGGAGGAAGGGGCAGCCGGGAGAGGGAAGCTGCATTTCCCCTGGAGCAGGGCTGCAGTCAGCAGCTGGTCGAGCTCAGCACACCAGGGTGCTGAGACGGCACTCGAAGGCGGCTGTTTGCATGGCTGCTGTGGCAAAGAGCCGCTCCCAACACCTCGCATCCCTTCACCCTCATGTCCCCAGACCTGCGGGCTGTCAGGCTGGGATGCTCCACTGGGGAGGCTTCAAAGCCGAGCAAGGAGCTCAGGCTGTGCCATCACGATGTTCACCCCAGCATCCATCCCCCTTGCAACAGAGACATCAAAAACATCTCAAAATAGCTCCCGAAGCAAGGGCGTCTTGCCAGCTCAGCTGCTGTCCTCTCCTGGCCCCGCCGGGAGTGCTGCTCAGCAGAGGCGCAATGCTCGCTCCCCGGCAGGGCGGTGGGGACGGGGTGGGTCAGGAAGAGCCCATCCCGGCAGCAGCTTCCAGGGAATGGCAGCCACTTTCCTGCTCAGTGGCAGACCTGGGGCCAAGGGACAGTGGGGAGCATCAGTCCATGGTGCTGTGGTCCCCACGCCACTTTGCCCGGTCTCTGCGAAGGGCAGGTGGTCCGGCATATGTGACAGCAGGCCGTCCCCGGCAGGAGGGGGACACAGTGCTGCCGGTGCGCTGGGAAAGTCCTGACACTGAGATTTTCCAGCCAGGTGCAATTTCTTACATTTTCACTGAGGAATGGAGATGAGAGCCCGGAGCATCCCTCCCTGCTGCCCCCAGCCATCGCCCACCAACGCTGGCTGCCAAAAGCATGACCAGGATGCTGCGGCCTTGGTCTGAGGGGAATCACCCACCTGGCAGAAACCTGCAGAGCTTGAAAGTGCCTTGATAATGAGGTGTATTCACTGAGTTCCTGGGCTGGGAGCATGGCCTTATTCAGCTGCTTATACACAACCTGAGGGGCAGCTAGCATTAGAGGGTGGTATGATGAGCAGTGCCTTTTTCCCCCCAAAAAAGCAGTGAATAGTGCCAATAAGCCACCTTTGAAGGTACTTCTCACTAGGGCACAGCCCAGCCATGCCAAGAAACCACTGATGGGTTGGCTGGTGCCAGTGCATCCCAGAGCCTGGGCAAGGGGGTCTGCAAGGGCTGCACCCCAGCCCCTCTTGCAGAGCCTCCCCCATCCCACCTTTGCATGGCCGATCACTTGCTGACTAAATACAACAGCAGCCCATGTGTGCAGCTCTGCTGTTGGCATGCAGAAGCAGAGCAAGCACTGTCCCACCAAAAACCCCTCCCTGGGACACACTGAAGGACACGGGCTGGCAGCCAGCATGCTGCTATTTCATTGTGGTTGCTCCGTCTTGCTGCTGGATGGGGCGGTTGCTCTGGATGTGCTGGTTTCCAGCCTTGGCACCAGCCCATTAGGTGCTGGCCAGGAGCCCTATGGAAGGAGCACACAGGCTATGGGTTGGTTATTATTATTTCATTCAGCCAGTGGCTTTTTCTCAGATGGAAAATCCCTGCCTGGCCCAGGGCAGGGCGAGCTGTGTCTCTGCTGGCCATCGTCAGGCTGTGCCCACAGCCTTGCTCCTGCTGCCGGCAGTGGCGACGGGCAGAACTGCCATTAAGGGCCCTTAATTAAGGAGCCATGTTGGCCATGTCTGCCCAAGTCCTTCTGCCAAGGTACCCTTAACTCAGCCTGGGATGCTGGTGTGCAGTGAGCCCTGCACTGCGGGCAGCATGTGGGCAACCGGCTTTACTGAGTCCTGGCTGTAAATTTACTAACTACCTATTAACTGCTGTTTGCAAATGCCGTAAACATTTATTATCCCATAAAAAAAAATAAACCTGATATTCTTGGGGAAGACAAAAGCAACATTTTGCTCCTTGTGGTGTCATCTGCCTTGTATTTTGAGCTGAAAGTGTAATAAAAAGAGCACGATTCAAGCTGCTATCCGTGGCAGATGAATAAAACCCAACAAGGCGAGGAGGAGCAGAGCCAGCCAGGCCGAGGGACACTCCTACAGCTGAGGGACCAGCTAAGCACGGAGGGAAGATGTACTTGGCTGCTTTGGTCATCTGCTCCCTGATTACCCCTTTTAAGTGGGATTTTCAAGGAAGCCAGAGATTCAGGTGCCTCATTGCCACTGGTGTAACAAGTGTGTAACTCAGAGATTCCAAATTCAAATCCCTGTGTTTTAGCCCTTTTCTGCAGAATGGGAAGATTTTGTTCCCCTTCTGAGAGAAAAACTACAGTGTACAAATTGAGGGGCTGCAGAGGCGAAGGGCTTGCTGCACAGAGCTCCTGGGGATGCAGGGGCTGCGGGAATGGGTGACACCATGTGTAATGTCCCTGTGTCCTGCGGATTTGCCCATCTCTGGCACAGGCTGGACACGCTCCTGCTTGGGATGAGCAGAAGGGAGGGAGCAGAGCTGAGCGTGGCGTCCAGTTTTGAGTTAATGCTCCACCGCAGCCAGCCCAGCTCTGAGGTCGCTCAAGCTCGGACCGCACACTGCTGTCCACGCAGGCTGACAAGCCACTAACGAGCATCCCGCTAACAACTTTCCCCTTTGCCCTGGCAGAAAACGTCACCCAGCTGATCCCTGAGCCAGGCAGCGTCCTGCACTCGCGGGTGCTGCAGTACCGGGAGCTGCTGGACTCGCTGCCCATGGACGCCTACACACACGGCTGCATCCTGCACCCCGAGCTCACCACCGACTCCATGATCCCAAAGTACGCGACTGCTGAGATCCGCAGTAAGTCACCTCTCCAGCGGGGCTGCCCAGGGCCAGCACCAGCGGGACATCCTCCCCAGCCCTTCCCTTAGGCTCGGCTTAGCTCCGCAGCCCGGCCAGCCACCCTGCTCACCTCCCCTTTTCCACCAAGGCAGGGGCAGAGCTGGGAAATGGCAAAGCACAGCTAATTTGGGAGATACAGCCACTCTGTAGAGGCTTCCTAACCCCATGGGCCATGGATGCTTCTTGCCCAGCTCTTTTTGGGGCACATGAATTTGCTCCCCTCTCCCTCCGATGGCTGTAGAGGCAAAGGTGGGTGAGTACAGCCAGACTGAGTTGCAGCTGGTGGATGAATCGGCACAAGACTGTGTATCTGACCTTCAAGTGCTCATGAAACATTGACGATGCTTAATATAACTCAATGGCAAGGATCGCTCCTGGAGAGAGTCCATTGCCAGAAAAGAGACCTTGTCAGGAGGGCATTAGTGTGCCCCACGTCTCTCCCATCCCAAGCAGCGCCCGTAACATTTTCCCCCACTGTCCCTTCAGCTGCCTGGGTCACGGATGGTCCCTCTGAAATGTGATGCACTCAGCCACAAAGAAAAAAAGGCTGTTCCTGAGGTGTAACTCATGATCTGTTCTGGCTCAGCTGGCACCCTGCACAGGCAGATGTCCCCACACCCTGAGCATCACCTGCCCACCCAGAGTCTGTCCCCTACCCAAAGGGTGCTGCTGTGATGGCTTCAGAGCCTCCTGCCTCACATCACTATCCCAGCACTCTGCCGAGGTCTTAAAAATATCTCCCTGTTCAAACCTCCTCACTGGTGGCATTTTTCCCCAACCACCACAAAGGAGGGGCTGTGGGCAGATCTGGGGGGTGCCCCCATGCCAGCGGTGCCCTTCCTCCCCAGCACATCCCCTATGCCCAGACTATGGTTGGGCTGTCCCATTGCAGTGGGTGCCAAGGCAAATCCACATAGTTGTGTCCCAAGGAACGGGTGAACCAGGGGCCAGGGTCTCTCAAAGGGAACAGGGGAATGAAACCAAGGTAATATCCAGGTTTCCCTCCAAGTTACAGCTCCAGGAAAGCCCGCTGGGAGCCTCAGCAAGCACGAGGTCCAAGGCTCATAGTGGAAAACGGGGAGTTTCACCATTTTGTGACCAGGTACAGCCCGCTGCTGGCTGCCGCCCCAGCCAGCCCTGGCACCTCCCGCACCCACGTGTCAGCAGAGCCAAGCCCTTGTTGGAGGGACAAGGAAGGAGAGACAGATGATCCCTGGCAGGAAAAGATTAGCCCAGCTTTGGGTAATTTACATCGTCCCTAAGGTGTTACGCTTCACCTTGTTTTATCTTCTTCCATCTACTCAGCTCCCTCGCACAAAGCCCTTTGCATCCTCTCCATGCCCTGCGAGGGAGGAGTGTGGGCATCCCTCCCGATCTCATGATGGGCTCCACGCTACCAAATTGCATCCCTGGACGCTGAGCTGGGGTAGGACAGCTTCATTTGGGAGGGAGCATCCCCTCCCATGCTGCTCCACATGCACACCCACGTGTGGGCAGCCAGCCTGGACATCCCAAAGGATCGACCTGCTGGGGATGGAGCTGCAGGAACCAGCTTCTGGGGAAACTCAGGGATGTTCTTAAAACAAGAAGAGACAGAGATCTGCTGGCAGCTCTAATATTAATCCAGCAGAGGAAGGGAGAGGGTGCAATGCCCCAGCTACCTGTCCCTATAGTGGCATGGTGGTAGCAATCCATGAATTTGGCCCAATTTAGCTCTCCGGGGTGTTTTTCTTGGTGCCACAACATTATTTCACATACAGGACAAAGCTGTTTTTCTACTAGACACAAGGTCATCCCTACCCCTGCCAAACACAGCCCCCTGCAGCCCTGATGTTTGTCTCCCCCCAGGGCATTTAGCTAATGTCAGCGCAGATCTGATGAAGCTGGACCACGAAGACGAGCCACAGCTATCAGAGCCCTACCTCTCCAAGCAGAAGAAGCTCATGGTAAGTGGGCCAAAGCCACACACATCTCTGGTGGGGTGGGGGGGATGTGACCCACAGACCTGCCATAGGCACCTGGTGCCTCCTGTTCCTGTGTGGTTGCAGGGACACGTGTCCGTCCATCCGTCCATTCATCCATCCTAACCCCACTCTCCACCTAGGCGAAGATCCTGGAGCATGACAATGTGAACTACTTGAAGAAGATCCTTGGTGAGCTGGGGATGGTGCTAGACCAGATTGAAGCTGAGCTGGAGAAGAGGAAATTGGAGTATCAAGGTAGGTGCTGGGCTATGTTTATGGGATGTTTTTCCAGATGAGGATGAGGTACAATGCCAGGAACAGCCGATGGCTTTGCACCTGATGAACATCCCCCAATGGGGCAAAAACTCGCGGGGCCTGGGCTGCCACTGGGCTCTCCTGATTTTGGGTGTGCTGATGTCGTTGCAGCTGTGGTCTTACTAACCTCCAGGAAACCACCCCTTCTTTGGGGAACCCCCACACTCCTTGCCACAGGGGACAGTGAGACTCCTGTCCTCATGGCTGCTCTCTGGGAGCTCCAAAGTCATCACAGGGTGGTGACAGGTCACCTCTGCCCCAGCAAGGGGCTGCCAGTCACTGATGCCCTGGCTGGTTCAGGAAAGAGCAGGCTGGCCCTGTGCTCTTGCACCATGAATAGGACAGACTGACAAACGCACAGGGCTGGGGACGTGTCCCACAGACCAGTGTCCCCCAGTGACGGGGCTGTGGCACATCCCAGCAGAGCATGGGCAGGAAAACCTGATGTGAATTTAAGGGACCTTGGGAGGGTGGGAGTTTTTAAAGTACCTGCGTCAAACAACAGCGGGTGGGAGGGAGTGACACCAGCTGTCCCTGACATCAAATACACGCTGCTGGGTGCCTGCCGAGTGGCACCCCGGCACCCTGGCAGACAGGGATGCTTGGGCACAGCTGGGCATCGCTTGTCCTGCCATCACCTCTGGATGACGCTGTCATCCTCCCGTCACCGCTGCTGGCAGGGCTCGTAGCCCCGGTTCCGGGAGGGCTGGCAGCTGCCAGCATCGTGGTGCCAGGTCCGGAGCCAAGCCAGACGCAGTTAATCAGGGGACGACCCCACAGCTGCCCCTGCCCTCGGGGCCAGCCTGGGCCTCGGGGAGCCCTGCGTCATGCTCAGGGTCGCACCGAAGGGCTCTAGGAAGTGCCAGGGTCAGGGATTTGCTGAGAGCCCTGGTACATGCACAGCAGCATCTCATGTTGTCCTAATTGCCTCCAATGAACACCCTCATTAACTGATCCGAGAGCTGGGGTGGCTCAGCAGAACTCAGCCTAATGAGGTGCCCTCGGAGGATGTTCCTGGTGCCTGGAGCAGAGGGGTGGCTGCTCCACTGCCTTCAGTCCTTGCTCCTGCCATCTGCCCCGGCCCCCCGAACTCTCCCTGCTGCACCCCTGGCCAGGTCGGGATCTCGGCTGCAGGCTCAAGCACCAGCCCTCTGGCAAGGTCCCAGGAGCCGCAGTGCAGCAGCTCTCCTCCCACGCAGCCCAGGCTGCCGGCCCGACGCGCAGCCATGCAGGCAGGAGGAGGCTGGGAGATGCTGCAGGAGCACAGGGTAACCCCTGCCACAGGCACCCCCTTAGGCTGGGACAGGCTGGTCTGAGTGGGGCAGCTGTGGACGCGAAGGGGACGAGTTGCCCTTGCCCAAACTTCTGCCCCAGGGCACCCACAGCTGGGCCCTGACCGCAGCAGCGGGTGCAAACCCAGAGCCAGGAGGGGCAGGGCTGGATCACAGCTCCCTCCCCAAATCGTCATCCTCACATGGGCTTTCTCCTTTACCCGCAGCAGTGCCCGCGAGCGAGGCAGGGACCCAGCCCTGCTTCCCTTACCTCTGAGCCCGAGCATCCCCAGGGTCACCAGAGCACTACCACAATTCATTAGTCACTGAAAACATCTATTGACTAATTAGGCACAGGCAATCTGTCCACTTGGGCCGTGCCTCCAGCAGGATTAGGCAGGCTGCCAAGCGGCTACAAATGCGGGCTGGTAATTACCAGTAATTCCCCTGGCCTGGCCCTGCGGGCAGCCCAGCAGGACCAGTGCCTGCGCAGGGGTGCAGGAAAGGTGCTGCTCTCTCCCCGCCTCCCCACAAATAACAGCCTCAGGGCAGTGGAAGAGCCCCAAAATTAAGATTTTGGTGCAAAGTTGGGGGCTCAGGCTGGATTGGGCCAGGTTTTGAGCCCTGTTTACTGTTCTTCCTTACCTGTGACTCCCTCAGCTCCCTCGCAGCCCTGCTCCTCAGTATTGAAAGGGCATTGGGGGATGTTTAACACTATCCTGGCCTGAGCCCTCTTCTTCCAGCCTGACAACAGCTTGTTTCATTCCTGGACATCTCCCTGGTGAGGTTATTTCCAGGGTCACTCCTCATCAGGGGCCGTTAATGCTTTGGTGCCTGTCCTGACACCGAGCTCTGCCTCTCCCAAAAACCTGGCTCTTGGCAGGGACGTGCTGCCAGTTTTGGTGTCCTGGAGCAGGGTCCTTGGTGCAGGAGAGGCGACAGAGGCAGGACACAAGCAGAACAGCCAGACCAGGCCAGCAAATGGTTTTGATTCCTGAGGATTTCTCACATCCCTAAAATAGGACAAGTTAACATGACACTCCTGAAACAGCTCTTGGTGCAGCCGAGGACAAACACTGCTGCCCTCCCCGAGCACTAACACAGCAGAGGGGTCATTGCACCACATCTCCCTTCAAGGGTGGCCAAGGGCTCTTTTCCAAGGATCTCCTGGGTACAGGAGGTTGTCATCTCCTCCTGCTCTTGACTTGGGAGAGAAGCAACAGAGCCATTTTGCACACAGCAGTTTGTATCTGCACATGTGCTATAAATGATCATCTCATTTTCCCAGCTCTGTGGCCCCACTTATCCTCCATCACACAGCCTGGTCAACAGGGTCTGATCTCTTGACACATCAGAGAGTTGGGAAAAGACACCCCAGGTCCAACGCTCCTGCCCTCATGGCTCTTTTGAGCAAGCCTTTAGGTGCCCACCCAAGGGTTTCTTCTTACCTCACCTGCTCTATCGCTTCTCTCTCTCCAGGGCAGAAATGTGAACTTTGGCTCTGCGGATGCGTCTTTACTTTGGCCGATGTCTTGTTAGGAGCTACCCTGCACCGCCTCAAGTTTCTAGGACTCTCTAAGAAATACTGGGAAGACGGCAGCAGACCTAACCTACAGTCCTTCTTCGACCGGATACAAAAACGCTTCGCCTTCAGGAAAGTTTTGGGAGACATACATACCACGCTCCTCTCCGCCGTGGTACCCAATGCCTTCAGGCTGGTCAAGCGGAAACCTCCCTCCTTCTTCGGAGCCTCCTTCCTGATGGGATCTCTGGGAGGAATGGGATATTTTGCTTATTGGTACTTAAAGAAAAAATACATCTAGTGCTGGCTGCTTGGTGTTTAGTTTGGTGTCTCTGTGCTGTGTGAAATTATGATGAAGCCTCAGTAACTGTAATGAAATTTGAAGCAAGGTAATGAATAATTATATCGTTTAATGTAACATTCCATAGTCTAGAAGTAGAAATGTATTCTGCAAGGAAATAAGACAACAACAACAACAAGTGTCAAATTGTAAACACCTTTTTTAGGTTTAAGTATTTGACTCCAGCTCAGGGGTTCACGGGCTCAGCTGTGCCCACTGGGAAGCGACGCTGCCTCTGGCTCCCGTGGGAGAGACGGGAACCCCGGGAAGTTTCCCAAAGTCTGAGTTAACTAACGGGACTTGGATATTCGTCCTGTACGTTTGTGTTTCCAAATTGTTCACCGGCCACATTTCACACATGCAGGTAGTGGGGACTTTCTTCTCCTAGAAGGTGTTGTATTGTCGTGCTCGGAGGCTTTCCTGGGAGCAGGGTGCAGTAGCTGGTCACAGTCAAGGTGGATTTGCGTTCTTCAAGTATCCATTTTTAAAATTATTTTCATTACAAGGAATATTTTTTATTGAGCTGCTCTTAGAATGTATCCACTTTCTACGTGTGGTTTTGGTGGGCTTTTTTTTAAAGAATGTCTGTCTTTAACTGCTGCACTTTTTTCCTGAGATAAATCATTTTGACTTCCATCCTGAACTTTGGCATATGAAGGAGATTATTGTTTTAAGCCTTTTGGCTCTGTCTCTTGAGTTTTCTTTCATGGATTTGCAAAGCACCTTTCACAGACGGAGCATATCTGGACTCTGAAAAAGTACAACCATTTTCAGAACTGTTCAGCACCTTCCTGAAGCCACTTTGGCTTTCTCTTCCATCGGGGGCTTTTTTCTTGTCATTTCCTCGCTGTGTGTTTTCTTAGAGACACTTTGCACAGAATCACATTGATGACTTTCTTGTGCCTTTTGCATGTTGGAAAGAATAACGGGCCTCACTGCTACTCATGCTTTGAAAACTGAGATCCTCAATAAACCATATGGGAGGAGTAATGGCTTCACATTTCTAAATGTATCCAACATCCTTCTAGTCTTATCCCAAAGCATGTCCATGGGCAGAGGGGTGTGCAGGTGCTTTGAGCTTTTTCTCATGTACTGCATCAGTATAAAGCTTGCATGGAAACACTATGTATTCCTCTTCCAAGGCACTCAGTTCCGTAAAGCTCAGCCTGCTAGGATCTCCTCCGACTGGCTTTCCAAGTGATCCCCAGTGAGTAATTCTGCATTTCTAGGCTCGGGAATGTATGCCAAGTGCGGCTGAAGCAATACGAATTGCATACGCCTCCGACTCAGAAATTAGCACATAGTGATTACACAACGCAAAATGCACAAATTTATGGGCTTGTCACAATTGTGTAGGCCAGTCTGAGATACTTCTGGAATACAATGACCTGTGTAGCTGCAAAGGTGCTGTGTTATCCATGTTAACCCCCAGTGATTAGGGTCACACTTCAAACTGGTGTGTGAGAACCCAAATCCACCACCTGCCCATACAGACCAGGCACCTGCAGCTGAAGCTGCTGAGCGAAGTGTTACAGACACACTCCTCCTAATCCGGTTACACATTTGCTTCACAGCATTCAATGACTTTGGAAGAAATAGTTATTTTGCTTCTTTTTAAACAGAGAGGCAAGAGTGTCCCCTGGGGTGATCCCTTTTGCTGAATCTGAAAGGTGTAAGAACAAATATGATGGCCTGTGGTTCATCTGGCCCATTAGCCGATGCCAAAAGAATTTATAATGATACACTAACATGAAACCCTTACCAGGATTTCATCCTTTTACCTTTGTTGTTCTACACACACATTCCCTGCTGATCTCCAAAAGCTGATGATTCCTTTATTTTCTATAGAAAGGAATATTAATGAGGGTACAGGGCCAGGAAACCCAGAGAGAACAAGAGCAAATACCCTCAGTTCCCAGGATTTCAGCCTGAGAATGAAGCAGAAGGTATTAGAGCTGCTTAGCCAGGCTGCTGCTTGTTTCTTTGCTCCTCAGTTTGGTTTTGGTTTTGGTTTTTTAAACAAAATAATAAGCTTAAAATCATGGAGCAAATCAGAACTCTAAGCACTGTAGACAATAGACCTTTGTTTTGTTTTGGAGCGCACTGTTAAAACACAGCTGTGATAAGGAAGCCAGATGGAGGCAGCAGTTGGGAGAAGGTGTGGGTCAGTTTGGACCAAGACTTGACAGCTGTCAGTCATGTCACTTCCTGGGCTGGTGGAAGGCTACAGATGCTACAGTGATGAGTTTTGTACAGGTTCTCAGCTAGGACTATTCACTAGCAAGCCTTTGTTTTGGACGAAATTTAAAAAGAAGCAAAAATCAGAGAACACAGTGCCACTCCCTGTCACTGAGCCTTGTCCCTCTGCCGTGGTAATGAAAAAACACCAGGACTTTGCTCCGAGGAAAAGCAATCTGTGAGAGCAATAACAGACAATTACTGTGACAGGCAGAGGCTGGATTGATGTCCAAGACCGTGCGGAAAACGAAGCGGGAGCTGAATGTCACTGCCCCGACCGATCCCAATCAGCCCTGCAGTGATTACAGGCGGTCGTTATAAAAAGTTGCTTTTGCTCTCACTGATCTAAGCCTAATGAGACTTTTTCTGCTCTAGTTCCATTTAAAAGGGGAGACCATGGTGCTACATTGCCATAAACCAGGCACTGGCCTGATGTTTGCCGCCCAAGGCACTTTCCAGACTTAGAAATAGGAAAATGAGAGCAAAAATCTGTTTTCTCGCTGCAGAACTTCAGGCTTTGCTCTCAGCAAGGTGTGGGGTAACACCAGCACCCAAGGGACAAGACTAGAAGGTGAGGCACCTCAGAGATGCTATGGGGAGTAAATGTCTGCTCTAGGACACCTTGTAATTTACTCCTGAGGAGTTCTGTAGAAAAGTGCTATCGCTGGTGCACGGACTCAGCTGCACTGGACAACAGAGGGAATGGTTTGTGCTGTATCTTGCACCAAATACTGCTGTGTACCTGATCTGACCCCAGTTAGCATCCTTCTTGGGCTTTACCCTGTACCTGCATATTTAGCCCAGCAAATTCTTAGTCTTCAAAACGTCTGGGTTTTAGAGACAAACATGTCTTTTGGCACCTCAGGCCTGAAAATCTGTATCTGCACTGAAAAGCTGAGCTCGTAATTATCAAAGGTGTCCTAGTTTCAGCTGGGCTAGAGTCAATTTTCTTCCTAGTAGCTGGTATAGGGCTGCGTTTTGGACTTAGGATGAGAAGCATGTCAATAACGCACTGATGTTTTGGTTGTTGCCAAGCCATGTTTACACCAAGTCAAGGACTTTTCAGCCAGAAGGCTGGAGATGCACAAGAAGCCAGGAGGGGGCACAGCCAGGACAGCTGACCCAAACTGGCCAAAGGGATGTTCCACACCATATGACATCATGCTCAGTATATATTTTTGGGGAAGAAGAATGAAAGGGGACATTCAGAGTGACGGTGTTTGTCTCCCTGAGTCACTGTTACGCGTTGTGAACGGGGACAGATTTCATATCCCTACAAGATTTCCTAGAGCACGATCTCAGTGATAAATCAGAGAGGTTTCAGACCAAGCTGTTTCTAATACCGAATCGGAGGTTTTAAGCAGTAGCGAAAAACCAGTAGAACTTGTGTTCTCAGATAAAGTGCATTCATGACAAACAAATTTCCTATTTTTTCCCCTCAGGCCGATTTCCAAATGTCGTATTTACTATCATTGTCTTTTACTCTCCATTTTACAAGCTCTGAAGGATTAAACAGAGAGAAAACAGTCTGCTTTAAATGCCTCACAGTGAAAGAAAGAATACCACGCATGCCATAAATAATTCAGGTGAACAATTGCTTTGTCAGAACACAGGTGCCGATCGCTGCAGCAGGGGAGAGCAGAGGCTGCGACTGCAGCTCTACCTGCCCACAGCAGTTGCTGTTGCTAAAGCAGATTATTTCTATTTTTTCTCTTTCTGTGTGACTTTGATGCTGAAGAGCTTCAATGAGCAAAGTGTCAACCTCCTTGGGAGCTCACGGGAGTTTTTTTTCTTCCTTTTTCTCTTTCTCCTCTGTGCAATGATCTACTTTCAGCTCCTTTTTTTCTTTACCCCTCTCTACCATCCCACTCCTTTCCTCTCTCCTGGATTCCCCCAATTTCACTCTCGACCATTTTCAGAGACATTTCTGCAGCCAGGAGCCCACAGGCTGTGAATCTCTACATCAGTGGACACAGCACCTCCCATTTCCACCTTCTGAGAAACAACCGCTAAGAAATGAAGGAGATATAGTCTCGCTAAAAAGCTCTTAACACCACAGATTAATGATAACTTAGAAAGTATTTCTTTAAAAACAACATCCATCCCCCTACTTCCATTGCCTCCTGTCTTAGCCCTTTCCTGACAGCATCTCATCTCTCCCGCGACCTAAATCCTTTTTAGCTCCAGGAGAGTTATCCAAATAAAGCTACTTTGCAATCAGAACAGAGTGTAACCAGGTTTGAGGGTGCTTTATAATGCTGCAGGCACTTCTTGCCATAGAACTAAGCATTCTGCATAGTTAAGTGTTGTTTTGCACATGCTCTTTACATCACAAGGTCATGCCACTCCACTGCAAGCCTCCTGGAACGCTCTTCTATTTTTACTCACCAAAACTAATTTCTTTCCATTCCATGCCCTTGGAGCCAACCACTACAGAACAGCAACAGGGAGGATTCTCGGCCACAAGCAAAAAAAAAAAAAAAAAAAAAAAACACACATCAACCAACCAAAAAACCCCACAAAAGAAAAAAAAAAACACCACCAACAAACCCTCAGTCAAACAAGGCATATTCCATTGCTTGTGTTTTGTGATGGACAGAGGGTAGTTAAAAAACAAACAAAAGAAATCTTTCTAAATGTTACTACATAATTGCCTGAAATTTCAGGGATTGCGCTCAGTCCCGATAGTCATTTCCATTTCTGCTGTTAAGGTACCAGAAAGCAAAGACTGACTCTGCAATAGGAGTCAAAAAGCGCAAAGAAAACTTCTGGAGCGCAAGGGAACCTCCTAAGAAAAGAGCTGGCACACGGTCTGTGGGCACCGAGAACGACACGCACGCCAAGATTGCCCAACTCCCAACCAGGATTGCAGCCCACGAGAATTCTTCCGCATATTGCAAGGGATTAGGCTTTCACTTGGCTACAATAAGCATCTGCCCATGTCTGTGTAATCAGCTGCCCAGTGGAAGAGGCATACATTCAGAAACTTGCTTTTGTCAGGCAAGGCTTTTGTTTGTTTTGATTTGCTTCGTTTCTTTTTATACTCTGGACTTTTGACAATCTGTGCTATATTAACCCATTCAAATACTGCAGAACTATCAGTGTAAGTTGGATCACGCAGCTCAGTAGTCACAAAAACACCATGAGGCTGAATCATTTGGGGAAATGAAGAGCAGCAGCAGCATCTTTATGGACATCAGAAACAGATTCTCAAAGACAAACAGTGATAAAGTTTTCAAGTGTTTTTCTTTCATTGTTTAAATAAAAGTTTTGAGAATAACCATATTCCATATTATTCCCATAATAAAAAAAAATGTATGACACTGGTTAGGAGTGGACAGAAATACCCACAGAGTGATTGCACAAAACATTTCTGAAACTGAAGATAATTTCAGCGAGTCGGTTTAAATAAATGGCATTTCCTGTTGCAAGGCCTTGTCTATACAGCATAGTTACATAAAGACAACCTAAAATAGAAACTTATATCTAATGAAATTAATCAGAAAACCTTCTAGGTATATAATCCTTTTTCATGGTGAAAGTGGCTTGCGGCCTAGCTTAACTGTATTGGGACCAGGCTTACATTACATCAAAAGAACATCTGCAAATTAATTTGCATTGTTTAAACAAATTTAGTTAAACCCAATATGAGTTAATCGGTGCAAATTTCCCAAAGAGTCAGCTTAAAAGGCAATTCGATGCAAAAACAACAGGAGGAGCTTGACAGAAAACACACAACCTTCTGAAACACCTTCTTTCTGCGAGGTGATTCGTACTTTCTAAGGATGCACAACTCCCACTTGTCACTGAATTTAGTGGAAATCCCAGCAAATCCAGCTTTCCTAGAGACAGACCGCAAGTGTGCGATTAACAGTGCTGGATTTATTGCAAACACTACGCCTCTCTTGCTGGGAGAGAGCTGTTGAGATGACAAAAAGAAAGGTGCCAAGATCAGACTACGGCACGTCATATCCTGTATTCAGCAAAATATTCACCTTGCAAACGCTACAGAGAGGTCACATTTGCTCACGGATCAGCAGATGGTACCTGCAGCCTTGCCCACGGACCCTCCTGGCTGTGCTGCTCACCACTACAAATGCCAAACAGATTTTGTGCAACTGCAACATGAATAAGCCTTTATGAAATAATAAAAAGCTTTGCAAGATAAAAAACTATGCTAAATGTTTGATTGATATGATGAGTAAACCCATCCCACCTCATACATTCCTTATACAACAGTAGTGTTTTATTCAGTAGTGGGTTTTCAGCCACATCAAAAGTGGCCACAGCTTCATGTGCAATTAAAATCAAGCAGTTTATCGATACTGCTGATAAACAAGAATAAATATTGCTTCAAGTGCATGGCTTCGCAGCTCTTATGATAAATAATGTGTTTCACTCATTACCAAGCAGACTATTTGGGGAAATAGCAGGTTTAGCTAACTTGTTCATGACACCAAAATTTCATTGTTTGTCTAGGAGGAACACACCACAAAGTACTCATTGTTGCGAAGTGTGCAACTCATAAGATTTAAAAAAAAAGTTAAAACCCCAATTCTCATATTAGACTTCTTAGCAAAATTGGAAGGGGTTTTTTTGTGTGTCAGGAATAAAATGACAAAATATTATTACAGATACTTCACTTAAGGAGAAAGTTAAGGCTTGTTTTCCAAGAGTTTCCTTTTCAAAGGCAGGCATGAATTTAAAGTCATGGTCTGCTTAAGACATCACATCTCAGATTTCCCTCTTTGTTGCAGAAGGTGCAAACAGCTAGGAAGCATTTGTGGCAAGTTAGTGTATTTAACACTGGATAATGTGATGTTCTAGTTTCACAACAGAGCTATATACTGCTTTAATAAGTACTGATATTTTTGCAACACTTAGCATCGCTGTCATTACAGCTTTTGCATAAAGCAATACAAATAGGAATATTTAAAAAACCAGAAGTATGAGATTTGGATGACCCATGATATTTTGACATAAATAAGTCAAAAAAGAGGGAGAATTAATTTGAGATTGATCAAGCTCTTAAAGAGCAAAGGCCTCTGTCAGCCTTGGACCCGCTCCTCCTGCAAGAGAAACAGACCCAAATTCTTATTTCTCTGCTGGGAACGCCAGTCAGCAACTCCTAAACAAGAGCAGACCTCTTCCGATACCTTTTTTTTTTTCTCCTGAGGAAGAAGCTTGTTACCATCTGAGAGCCCTCAGCTAGTACAGATTTGGTTTCCTTCAGCCCATTACCTTGCTCCTTACAGTGGAAATACTGTAACCGTTCCCACATTCAACTACTCCAGTACTGAAAGCAAAGTCCAAAAATTTTAAAAGTTATTTTATCTGCTATAACTATACTTCTTTGAACTCAAAGGTATACTTGGAAGAGGCAGTCCAGGAGAAAAGGGTTTCAAGTACCAAAATCTGTATGTCCCATACCAAGCTGAGAGACCTATCAGCACACCGAGAAACTTTTGACTGAAGTCATGGAAATACAGGGCAGTGCAGAGAAACATGAACACCCAGATCATGGTGAGAAAACACAAGGACACAAACAGAACGTTGATCACAACACGCAGCTTGGAGTTCTGGTCTATGGACAAGCCTTCCAGCACAGCCACTTCCTCCACGATCATCAGAGCACAGTACGAGAGCAGAAAACAGTGCCCTGAGATATCAAAACCATTCCAGATCCCGTTGTCCTGGTGGCACTCCTGCTTGGTGGCATACAGCCGGTGGGGCTCGCGGAGCTCACCCGATGTAGAGCACACACCGGTGAGATTCTCGATGTAGATGAAGAGTCCGGTGCAGACGTACCAGATGGCAGTACCCACCAGCAGCGCACTGAGACGTCGCAGCACCATCAGAACACTCTTCGTGGGGCCATAGAGGAACTTGCTCCCAGCAAACTGGTAGGTGGTGACCGCGATGAAGGGCAGCAGAAGCCAGAATGTCCATGCCCAAGCCACCTTGACAAAATATCTGCCAGAGAAAAGCCAAAAGAGAAATATGCGTGTGTGAGACTTCACAGGAGCTGGAGTGAGTGGTGGTGCTTGAAGAAGTAGGTTTTCAAGGTCGGTGTTTAGAGCTGTCTAAGTCAAACACTTGTGCCCTCCCCTCAAAGTAAAGCAGAACTAAAACCTTAATCCTCTGCCCTCTACTTCTCTCGGGCTCAACACCTGAATACTCCCTCAACCAGCTACTTCAACAGCTTCCCAGGCAGCATTCCCTCGGACCTAGAGCCCTTGTTCAGACTGGCAGTTCAGTTTTGCAATCGCTTTTACCCTACAAACCTGCTCAACTCTGCCCTACTCAGAATGCAGCTGCAAAGAACGTATTTTTAGCTTGCCACCCTGACAACAGTAACCCGTTCTCTGACGCTCCTCCTCCATCCCAATTATCTTTGCTTCACAACCTCACCCTCTTAATACTGAATAAGGCAGCCAGAAGGGCTGACTCTTTTTCTCAATCAGCCCATGAAACTTTTCCTCCATTATCACCTTATAAAATAAATGAAAAAACACAATGTGTTTGTTTCTTTGCTGTCCCTCCAGTTGAAGAGAGGTTTCCTTGGGCATACACAAATCCTTGCCCAGGATTTTGAGGAGTACCTCCTTTGCTCTTAGTTTTACAGGAAAAGTGGCATCTGTGTGGCAACTACAGCTGTTACCATGGAATAGGAATTGTAAATAAAATCCTCATTTTATTGAGACAGTTAAAAGCAAAAAAGGCTATGAATATCACTGCTGCCGGCAAACCCACAAGCAAGTAAGCTGGGGGGAAAAAAATTGCTTCAGGAACTGCCAGTACAGATAACCTTCCTCGATTTAAAGAGGGGGAATCAACCTGTGGTATGTTTTTAATGCAAGGTCCATTTCACCCTCTAAGTGTTCCTGCCAACCCTTCGCAATTGCACTAAAGGCAGCTCCTCTCCCACACGTCAACAAATGACAAATTCGAATCAATAAAGTAAAAACTTCCCCAAGTCTCAGGAGAAACCATCAATTTTAGCTTCATTTCCTGGCCCGTAGCAGGTGAAGCACCGGCCCAGCTCATCGCCATCCTCGCACCCTTCAAAATGTTCAAACGCATTTGTAACGAGTGACTAAACCAGTTAAATCATCGCCAAAGTACAAAGAAAGGATGGCAGTGACTCTGCTTTTGCAGGAGACGCTAAAAGACTTATTTCCTTCAGCTTGCTGTTAGAACAGCTCAGCAACTCTCCGTTTGCTCGAACCTGGGGAATTACCTGGGAGCTGAAAAAGGAAAAACAACCTTTCTTTTTTTTTCCCCCTCTTCCAGTAAAAACTGAGCAAGGAACTCCCCTTGTTCTGAAATTTCACAGTCGTGTAGACTCTACCAGACCAGGAAAGCGAGCAGCCCCCCCCGCCCCGGCACAGCCCGCGGTCCTCGGCGGCCCCTGCCCGTCCCGGCTCACCCCCCGGTACCGGCCCTGCCCGTCCCGCCGCCCCCGCCTCTCCTCACACGTTGAGCGGGTTGCGCTTGTCCTGCATGGGCGTCTCGGGCACCAGGTCGCCGTCCTTGAGGGCGGACCCCAGGAGCATGATGGCGAGCAGCAGCCAGGGCAGGCGGCGGCGCACCCGCCCGTCGGCCAGCCCGGCCCGCAGCCCACGGCCGCAGCGCTCCAGCCGCTCCATCGCCTCCTCCCGCCGCCGCCGCCGCCGCCGCCCCGCCCGCTCGGCCGCCGTACCGCGTCACGCGTCGCGCGCCGGCCCCGCCCGCCGCCGCAGCGCTCGGGCGCCCCCTGGTGGCGCCCGCCACGCTGGGACGCGGGACCGGCGACGGGGGCGGGGGGGCTGTGCGCATGCGTGCCGCGGGAGGGAGGGCGCCCCCTGCAGGGCCCCGCGCCGGTCTGCGGTGTGAGCCGTTCCGTGCCGGTGTGGGGTCCGTACGGGATCCACAGGGGACCCGCACGGGATCCGCGCAGGACCCATACACGACCCATAGGGGATCCACACGGGACCCATACACGATCCATAGGGGATCCGGACGGGTCTCATGCACGATCCATAGGGGATCCGTATGGGTCTCATGCACGATCCATACAGGATCCGTATGGGTCTCATACACGATCCATAGGGGATCCGCACGGGTCTCATACACGATCCATAGGGGATCCGTATGGGTCTCATGCACGATCCATAGGGGATCCGCACGGGTCTCATGCACGATCCATAGGGGATCCGCACGGGTCTCATACACGATCTATAGGGGACCCACACGGGATCCGCACGGGACCCATACATGATCCATAGGGGACGCACATGTGATCCACACAGGATCCACATGGAATCCATACATGATCCATACGGGATCCGTGTGTTCTGCACCAGGCGACCCCCCCACTGTCTGTGTCGGGAACCACACGTGTGCTCAGGAGCTCCCAGTTCACACTCTCCCCTGACAACACGAGAACACGGGATGTGTTTTACACCCGTCCGCAGGTGGGTGGTTCCTTCCAGAGCAGCAAAGAGATGCACCAAGGGGCTCATGGGCTATGGTATCCACACCATAGAGGCACAGAATCATAGAATTGTTTAGGGAGGAAAAGACCATTAAGATCATCAAGTCCAACCGCTAACCCAACACTGCCAAACCAACCTCTAACCCGTGTCCCTGAGAACCTCATCTGCGCCTGCTCCACTCCTCCAGGGATGCTGACTCCACCACTGCCCTGGGCAGCCTGTTCCAATGCCCCACAGCCCTTTCCGGGAACAAAGTTTTTCCCAATATCCAATCTAAACCTCCCCTGGTGCAACTTGAGGCCGTTTTCTCTCATCCTATAAATGAGCACCCACTAGTTCTGAAGCGCCAGCTGCTCTGAAAGAGTGTCTTACCATAATATTCAAGAGAAAATTTGAGAAATTCCTCAGTAGAATTTTTTTTACTTTTTTTTCCCCTGGTGCTTAGGAGAGAGACAGAAGGTATGTCTGGGGCTTTTAAGGCTCCTCTGCCTTTTCACTGTCCATGTTTAGCTGAAAGTGGTCCAAGCACTGGCCGTCACTGTAGTATTCAAGACCTATTTAATCTATTGAACTGCTGCTGCTGTCATTTCAACTTAGTTTTTAAAAAATGAAAAAAGCATCAGCAAGCAGAGAAATGGCTAAATGAACAAAGAGCCTTTATTTATCCCAAGGGCCTCTGTTCTAAAAATGTGAGAGGGGGGAAAAAAAAAGCAGACCCTATCTGAGACAGGATGGGAAAGTATTTCTTGCCAGAGCGCATTTCAAAGCTGGTTTGCAGTCATTGTCAGCGAATCTATGACAACATCTGGGCTGAAAGAGCAGCAGGACACATCAAAGCAGCCCCAGTAGATACGGAGAGTTTCAGCTAAGGAGGTTATCCAGGGTAAATGCCATTTGGAAATTTATTGGATGTTGTTTTTAATGAGACTGCCATGGCCACGTCTAGCACTTCCAGCCACAGCATTCTACCCCCCGAATTAGAAAAGACAGCCAGCTGCGTTCACTCAAACGAGCGAGGATAAGAGGGGCTGGGAGCAGGTTTTGCAGAGTCCGGCATTGTCTGCCTAAATCCCCCCGTGCCTTTGAAACCTGGCCTCCTCCGCTTCCCAGGTTTGGGGCTCTGATCTCCAGACTGTTTGCAAAGCCCGCGAGCTGGAGGCGGTGAGTGGCCGGGCTGGCTGCTAATGAAGCGTGCTGTGGTGTCTACCGCGCCGCAGGAGGGTTTCGTAAGCTTGGCACCTGTTCCAGATGAATGGAGTTGATGGCATGGGCTAGAAATGTGTCTATCTTCAGCCCAGCTGGAAACGGCCGAGGATTATCTCTGCAAATCGCGGATTCTCGCAAGCGCGGCGAGCAGAGCTCAGCTGGGTCCAGGTGTCCTGCAGATTTAGAGTAAATCTCAACTTTCGGGCCATGTATTTTCTGCCACATGCACCAGGCAGGGCCAACAGTCCTCCTGAGGAGCCGATTGCCGTTCCTCTGTAAAGAATCAGAAAAGCAGAATTTAGGTCTTTTAAAACTGCAGAAAAAGCTTTTATTCATAAACAGGGAATAAGGTTTGTTCTAGGAAGATTGCAGAAGGTTTCCAAAGAGCTCTCACAGATACCTGGTCAAGCTGTGTCAGGTATAAACCATGCTAAAGTGAATTAATTTGTCAGGTATAGCAGAGGTGGCTGTCCTTCCATTTCTTTGTGCCTTTTTCCTTAACCTGACCAAATCACTGCCAAGTTGAAATCTTCCTGGCCTTCCACTGCCAAATCAAGTTGAAATCCTCCAGGCTCTTTTTTGTTTGTTTTAATTTGAACAAGGCCCCCAACAGATTCTTTCACTTTCGTTGAGAAATCACATTTTGCCTCTGAAGTATGCAGGGATAGATTCATTAGCGGCTGTAGAACCACTTTCAGAGCTGAAGAGTGGTTGCTGAGCCTTGTCCCTGCACGCCCAGTCACCCAGAGCTTAGGGCACTTATTCGGACGGGCAATCTGGAGATCCCAGCCACCTGAGCAGAGATTTGAAGTAAGATTTAACATGCCTGGGAAGAGCATCCTTAATCCAGAGCTGTAGCAGATCTGGGGAAAGTATCTCCTGGTCGTGGAAGTCATGTCGTATCAGGTATTCCACTATTAATTGGAGCAAGAACAACAACACTCTGAGCTAATAATTATTTTAAATAATGAAGTTGTTTAGAAAATTAATTTGTTTCTTTTTGATGATTCTCTTAAGCATCTATTAATCGCTTAGCTGTGGAGAAATTCAGACCTTCTTGCGAGTCAGTGACATTTTGCTCAGGCTCATGGAGCTGCGCTGTGATCTCATGTCACTCCCATGCTGAGAAAATGATGCTAAATCCGAACACACTGCAGTCGTGTCACAACCTCATGAGAGCCTTACTCACGAGTTCTTCCTCCTAAACACACTCAAAAATGCTGCATGCTAGAAGAAGGCAAGATCATTACTAAAAAGTTGATTGTGCCTTAAAACCATCTGCAGGATGAGTTATTAGAATTTAATTGTTCAGCCCTGCAAAACCTTCAGCCATCGTGCGTGCCCCAGCACAGGAGCCTCCCGACACTGAAAAATAACCTGGCAAAGGTTTGGAGGTTTGATATGGAGCAGGACCAAGAAGTTTGAACTGAAATCTCAGCTCAAGCAGTCAAACTAAGCCTCTTGACTGTGCTAAATAGGATTTTTTTTTTTGGTGAGGTTTCCGGGTCTGCTGCTCTCTGTTGCAACCAAGGCAGGATGTCTGGAGGAGAAGGAGAGAAAAGCTACCTTTTTTTTTTTTTTTGACGAAACACAAGCAATGTTTCTCTTCTGACCTGAGTTTGGGCAAAGGCGGGTTCTCACAGGCTGATGGACGCAGCAGGAAAGTGCTCTGGGGGCACTGGGAGGAGATGGTGGGTACCCCCCATGTATGGGACCCCAGAGAGCCACCAGCCTGTGGCCACACACCAGTAATGTCCCCTTCAGCCCTGGGAGAGCCCCCCTCTGCCTCCTAGCGATTCCCACACCCCACCAGCACCTGCTGACCCCTCGTTGCCTGCCCGGGGCGGGTTGGCTGCATCCCCCCAGCCCGTCCCTTGGGAAGCCAGATGCTGGTGGGGGCCGTGTCACTCATTCCTGCCAAGCCGCCCCTGCTCTCTGTTTTCCTTGGCGAGCGCTGCTCACATCTCCATGATTGATTGTGTTTGAGTTTGATCGTGGAGCGTCCCAGGATGTTTGCATGAGAGGTGCTACATAAGCATAATTTGTGTTGTATTTTCTTTGCCTAATAGGAGCTTAAGCTTGGAGTTTAAGATAGTTTTGGCCCTTTGCTGAGATACTGTCCATCGGCTTCAGTGCTTTCAGCTCCACAGTTTTCTCTAGCCACTATCAGTTTTGGGGTTTTTTGTTTGTTTAAGTTTTGTGCTTAGCTCCCCTATATCAATGATACCTTTGAAATGCAGCCTTCCCTTGCACTGGCCTAGACATTTGCTGCCCATCTCCAATGGGGTGGATGCTCCTCCTTCCAGCCCCAGACTTATCATCGGTCTGGGCAGAACCAAAGTTAAGCCTTACTCCCATGAGTGGATGCTGCACGATTTACAGCAGAGATGCTGAATTGAGAGACAGAAGGGAGACAATGGTAACTCGCCACCTGTGTGGCTGCCCAAACACGTGGGAAAGGTCTTTCCCAGTCCTGGAACTCAAATAATTTTGGAAAAAGGTGCAGAAATTAACCCTGGGGGATTTGTACAGACTGAACCATCACTGGGCCTGGCATGAAAACCTCTGCAGGTCACACATTTCCCCTCCGACTCTCCTCAAATGAATAGGAAGGGTATGATCTGAGCCGCAGGGAATTTTCAGCATATTTAGTGGTTATATCCAAAGATCAAAATATTTTGGGATACGGGGCAAAACATAATAAAGAACCAATTCATTTTTCAGTGCTGCAAACTTTATTAATACTACAAATTAAAACATACTGCTACAAAATATTTACATTTCCTGTTCCACACAGCCAGATTGCAGCAGAGCAGACTAATGATGGGCTTTAATTTACAGGAGAGACTGGTATTGTGATGAGCACGGGGTCTGAGGAGTTGGGTTTAAATTTGTGGCTTTGTCAAACTCCCTCTCCAGCCATAGGCAAGTCCCTTAAATTCTATATCCCCATTCCCCGAGCAGGATACAGGCAAGGTTCTCTTCTCCTCCCTAAATTTGTTACAGAGATAATTGTGAGGTTGCAGAGAGATACGATAATCTGAAGAGCTTAAAAACGAGAGTTCACAAAGATGTAAAATAGTTGCTCTTCCTACAATACAAGTTAAACAGCCCATTAGCAGATGAACTGGAGATGAGATGACACATGAAAAAAATATATAATTCATATGATTAAGTGTACATGCACTTCGGCATGAAATGGTCTTAATTAGTCATGTTTATCTAGAATTACCTGACTTCCTTAAGCAGCTGTGGTGGCTGCCTGTGTAGCACCTTACTGAAATAATCACCTTTTTTTGCACAGCATATAATGCACGCCTTCTGCATTTGCCAAAGAAAATCCTCCCCCTCAACACCTGGGTATTTGAATTAAGTTGCTTCTCGCTGTGTTGTCTTTTGGAGGTCGGTGTTGGGCAGGTTTTTCGCTGCGGGCAGAGCTTTCTGAGCAGCTCTGTCACTGGGAAGTGACTCCTGCCCAGTCTGATTAACCATTCTGTTAGCCATGTGCTGAAAGTGTTATTTGTTGTTTCCATTTATTCCCTTTCTACAGTGATTATCAATCACAGATCAAACATCATGCAAAGCTCACAACAACAGTTTCCACGAAAGCCTTTGCTGGGTGACCCTTAAGCTGCTGTACAAATATACAGCTTTTTTTTTTTTTTTTTTAAAAAAAAGGAAGAAACTACTGTTTATTGGAACTGATCAAATATGGGGAGGAAATGGCTTGTACTTATTAATTCAAATTCAGAAATATGAACTTCTCAAACTTTACTGCTGCATTTTTAGGTCGTATGTTTGCAGAAAATAATCAGAGGCATATGTTCAGGTGCAAAACTTGGAAGTGACTTTGTGTTGATTAGCTGCAGGAACCAGAGTTAATAGTTCCTGTTTATTAACTGGATAACTGGTACAACTAGCCACATAACAGGAGTTGTAGCTATTTCAGTCAAGAATATAATTACAAATATTAAATGAAAAACTAAAAAAAAAAAAATCTTCCTACATAATATTTGATCTGTGCTTTACTGGCTTGCTTAACTATGTAAGTGTTGGCTGGAAATGTGATTTGAATTTGCCCTGACCATAATCACTACTGAAACGCTCTGTAGATGTAAAATAATAGTTACAGAAGATGTTCAAAGGGTATGCTGAATAGTCAGTGCACTCCAGGCTGTCACAGTCTTAATTTGGATGCCTTTTTTTTTTGCAACTGATTTGTTCAGTTTTTTACCTGTGTTTTTGCTGTGTCCAGTCAGCCGAACGCATCCTCCTGCTCTTTCACCGCAGGGCTGCCCCACATCTCAGCCTTCCTCAGAAGAGACAGGGATGCCTGAGGCCGAGGAGTTTATCAGTGTGGTCATCAGCCACAGGGACATCTGAAAGACAAGACGGACAGAAGGACAGTGAGGCGTCAGCCTGAGGAAGAGGCAGGTGATGAAGTTGTGATCCTGCTGCCTGGACTTTACCTGTTCTGAGAATAAACAACATTTCTTTCTCCACACTAGCTTTAAGCTTGGTAAAAAATAAAATTAAAGCCAAATCCTAGCACCTTAACTAAATCAGAGCATTTATCAGCTTCACTTAAAGAAACAGGATACTTTTTGCAAGTGTTTATTTGTACAGACCAAACAAGCTATTTTCTTTAAATATGAGCCCTCCACAGATGTGCCACTCAGCCCAATCTCTGTCAACACCATTCAGAGGTCAGGAAAAATCAAAAATACATGAGAAGCGTATTCTGCCACTCTGCTGGACAAAGGCCTTTCTTGAGGCTGTTTAGTTGATGTAGGCTCCAAACAATTGGCAAAGCAGATCTTACCCTGGTGCAGGGAGGTGAGCAGGACCCTGCGAGATGATGGGAGATGCCAGCGTCACACCGGGTGCCCTCCCAGGAGGACAAGGACACGGTTCCTCTCCTTGTAGAGCAGCGTTTTTGCACACCAGGGAGAGCTCAGCTCCCCCGAGACATTGACGTTGCTGGGGCTTTGAACTCCACTTCAAAGCCGGAGCGAGGTTTCTGTAAACCCAGAGAAACAGGTAAATATTTGTCAGGGTCAATTAACCCTCCTCATCACCTCAACAGTCATCTGTACGAGACAGCTGGAGGGGTTTCGGCAGGCACAGAGGGGAGCCTTGTTGATTTATGGAACCACTCCAGGACATGGGTAGACACAAAACACTGCAGGATGGAGACCTGGAGGTTTTCCCCTTAGCACAGTCCATGAGCTCATAGAGACACCTCATCATTTCCATCCCTGGAGCAGGCAGAAGAGGAAAATCCATTCTTGTCTAGGAGAAGGAAAGAGGACCAGTCCTACTCCCAACACTGCTCCTGTGGTTTTATAACCACTTCATTCATCCCAGTTACTCCAGATGGGCATCAGCTGCTCACAGAGCTGGAGGGCTCATTTTATCTCCCACCTGCTCTCACAGGTTTGATGGTGGACATTGTGAGCCAGCCATGCCAGAAGACATTACATCATATAACACTTCCATGAATTTATCAAGTTCCAGTTTGTGATGTTCTCACAACCCAGTTACCAGGGTTCAAGGCATTGGTTTTGGAAAGAGGGTTTTACTGGACCCCTCCATCCCTGGTGTCTGTACTGCAATAGCCCATGGAGGGGGAGATGGGGACACCCAGCAACTCACCCCAGCCACCAAACCACCCAGCAGCACACCCAGCCTTCCTCTCTCTTATCAGCACAGCATGAAAATACCAGCTTAAATAAGAAAAAAGGAAGGGAAAAGCTAGAAACAGCTGAGCAGCAGATGAGAAGGATGAGGTTAGGCTCATTGCTTGTCCCCCTGCCCAAACCTGACCCAGCAACCCCACACACTTGGACACGGCCCCTGGGGCAATGCCACCCGCCCTTTCTCTCATCCAGGAACCACAGCTGGATGTTGACAAGCCCAAAAGGAAGCACTGGGGCTGTAACGGGTCCAGCTGGGAACCGTGCAGCCCCCACGGGTCTCTTTCCCTTTGGCTTTGGGATGCATATTGGGAAGATGCTGAGGGAGGCCCTGGGGGTGCCCGAATCCTGGGGTGCGGTGCTCCCGCACGGCTCTCACCTCCCCTGGGTTCAAGGCAGGGAACACCATGTCCGGGGGCTCAGCCACCCCAATGGGCTCGGCTCGGCAGCAACACACGGGCAGCAGATGGGACGCTGGGGTGAAACCGCGCTCCGTGTCTGCTGCTTGCGGAAAAGCAAGTGGAGCAGGGAGAGGGACGTGCCAAAGGCAACAGCTGTCTGGGTGAGCTCAGTGTTTGCTGTCCTGCGAGACGCTGGCCGCGGGGCAGATGGGCTCAGTCCTGTCCTTCACCGAGCACCTCCCTCCGACCTGCCAGGTGCCTCTGCGGGAGCTGGCACCAGCACCTCTGCTCGCTAAATGAAAGCTGGATTGTCCCAGGCTTGTCTGTGCAGGCAGTTAAATCTTGCTAGCAGCAATGGGGGAGGATGAAGCAGCATAAATCTTATCAGCTGTGGTCCTTATCAGCCACCACAAACCCAGGTGCCACAGGACATGTGCTTCAGGTACTGGTGTGTGCCCAGCTCTGCTGCCCTTTCCTCCCTGTCACTTGTGCCATGTGGGAAGGTCACACTCCCACGGATGTGCCAGCTCAAGTCATCATCAGACCTTTGTGTTGCTGTGTGGACACGGCCCAAGCGATGGACAGAGCCACCGATTTGCTGCAGGAATCCCCCCTCCAGCTCCCTCTGCACTTCAAAGGGCAGATGCTGGGGAGCGAGGGCTCTGTGGAGCTGCCAGCACTCAGCACCCCCAGACCAGACAGTTCAGACGAGGTGTCGCAGTGCCAGAGTTTTCAGGGTCTTACATGTCAGTGCATCCCCTAGTTGGGGAGAAAAGACCTCAGGAGAGTGCATCTCCACGCTGGGAGAGATGTAGAGAGAGTCACTCCCATTTTGGGTGTGTTCAGTTAAACTTCAGATCACTGGTTTGGACCTTGCAAGACTTTGATTGGAATCTGATTCCCTTCTATATCTTCCTATGTATGTTTCTTTGTTTGTTTCCTCCCCCTGCCAGTGTATTTTAGATGCTCTGATTTATCCTGGCAGACCAAAGCACATCCTTCTTGCAGTGTCTGGCACAGGCTGAGCGCAGGGAGCTCCTTTCTTTCTATCACCTGGTAAATACTTTTGGAGTCAGAACTCTTGATTTTCATTCCTTTATACCTCACATACATGCTTGGCTTAGCCTCAGTACAGCAATCCAAAAAGCAGAAGGTTGCTTTTTGGACAGTCAGGCACATGCAGGCCACCAATACGCACATTTTGCTATAATAAACGTGGAGTCCAAGACAGAGGAGGAGCAGATGATGCCTCAGTAAGTCTGGCCCAAGGCAGCAGGAATGGTATGTCCACAGGCTCCGCAATCCCTGCCTGGTGTGCCAGAGCAGGGGCTGCACTAGTTCTGTTTGCAGGGCAGCGTGATCTTCCTTAGGTGAAAGCTGAGGAAACGAGGCAGAAAAAAGCACCTTTGGGGTCTTTGGTTTCTGTTTTTCCAGCCTTTGTCCAGCTTTGAGCAAAATGGTTCTTGCAAACATCTGAGCCTCCATGGTAGAACCTGAGAAATTTCATGTCTGGTCAAACAGAAATCTGGTGGCTTGGATCCAGCCATCTGGATGTGGGAAAGCTTGGAAGTCCCATGAGAAAAGGGAGATTTCTTGGCAAAGAGTCACAATAAATCTTTACGGGAAAGTGGAGGGGTGAAAATACCAAGTGTCCATCAAGCTGCTCCCATTCTGCGGGCAGAAGCCAGGAAGCCCTGAGATGTGCAGGTACAGTGAGACATTTTAGAAGTGAAGACATTTTAGAAGACATTTTAAATCTCGAATTCAGCTTCAGTGCCAGAAATCCTGCATAGTCGTGCCCTGCTCACCTGGAAGGGCACGACCAGCTCTGATGTGGTGCTGGTCACTGGCATCTCTCAAATCCTTCTGGTAGATGTGATCTGTGTGACAGTACGGGTGGAGAAACATGTATGGAAAGTGGTTTGCTCAGTGTCACTTGTGAGGGAGCCCCAGGAGAGCTGAGCTGCTGCTGTTTCTCAGCCTTATGTAGAGATGTTAATACACTGAGAGCCCATATGGGCACATTTTCCCTGCCCAAAGCCTCCCCATCTCCTCCGCTCACCCCTGGCAGGTCCCGTGCTGTGTCTTTCCTCCTGCACCATCTTCCTGCCCTCACAAGAATCTGCTTTTAAAGCTGGTCAGGCTTTGAGTGATCACCACCCACCTGAGCCATGTCCTCCTCCCTGCCAGATGTGCCCCAGACGGACCATGGGGAGAAGCAACACCTTCAGGACACCCCGTCACAACATCCCAAGGAATGATAAATCACTGCAAACACCCCCTCTTCCTTCAGAGCTGGAGAGGGAAAGCAGCATCTCTTTTAGCTTCGCTTTTAAAAAATCTGAGCCAAACAAACAAACAAACAGCAGCAACATTTTTCTCCGGAAATCCTGTTCTGCAGCTGGAGACAGTGAACTGTGCACTGGTGGGGATGGCTGGGGGGTATTTGCCAGTGTCACTGTGGGGGCCCGGGCATGTGAGCACCGGGGCCACCCCCGAGGAGAGGAGCAGCGGGAACAAGACCTCCCTGTGCAGCCGTGACAAACCCGCCTGTGAACCGCTGCCAGGTGCTCAGTTTCTATCTTAATTTTGGTCTTGGAAAAAAAAGGGTATGGACTGAACACACAGGGGCTGCAGTCAAGCTGCGGCACACACCCGTCCAAGCAAGAAAATTACACGGTGAGGCTGCCAGGGTGTCCTGACTTCACTTCGCCGGGTCTGGGCTTTCGGGGCTGTGATCCGCTCACCCCTGACCAGCAGTTGATCCAGCCCTTTGCTGGAGCTGCAGCATTTCCCAACAGTGATTATGGTGTCAGATGCTGAGGCAAGAAATGATCTCAGCTTGCCCCAGATGAGACCCTTTGTGCAGAGTGGTTTTGCTGGGGGTGTGCAGCGGGGATGGGGGCAGTGGGCACAGCACTGCTATGGGGCAGGGGGTCCCAGTACCCAGCTTGGCTCACAGCTGATGTTTGGCTCCTGGGTTTGGGTCTATGTTGGTCTCAATTGATTCTTGGTGTGATGGGCTCCTCTTTCCATTGACCTGTTAGATTCTTCTCACGTTGGCAGAGTGCAGCAAAAGCAACACGCACCCACAGCACCAGGCTAAAAAATAAATTGTTAGCAAACAGCAAATTAACTGTCTTCTGAAGTGTGCTGAGGGGAGCTTCCGTGCTATTTGTTAAGCGGATTTCTAAACTTAGCCCAGTTACTGTAAAAAATACCTTCACAAGAAACTACCGTCTGCAGCGCTCAACTTCAGAGACATTTATTTCTAGAGCCAGTGGAAAAAATTTCTCACCTTTCAAAGGCTCCAATTATATCTCGGTGCTGGCTGGAACCAGTGGCCTTTGTAGCTTCCTTGCCGGCAGTCGCGGGATGCTGGTGGGGACCACAGATCCGATGGCGCCACAGGGGATGGGGGGAGAAACGGGGAGCTGATACGCACCTATTGACCAAGGAGATCACATAGGATCCCATTAACCTTGATGGACACCTTATTTATTTAACACCCCAAAACAAGTGGGTTTTATTTTGCAGCACCAAGTCATTAGCCCTGCTGCGTTTTCAGCCATGGTTGCTGCTGGCACTGAAGACTCCCAGGATCAGGTTCCTATCAGGACCTGGTCAGTCGCACCAGTAAAAGGAGCAAACTGCAGCTCACAGAGGTGGATTGATGCTCAGGTGGCCTTTGGAGAGCGAGTCTGTAGCCAGGCTGTGGGTCAGGCTGCCCCACGCTGCCCCACTGAGCCCAGCCTGGGCGGCTGGACCCCCGCGTGCAGGCTCCTGCCCACGCTCCCAGCAGCTGGCTCCGCATCACTATACATAAAATGGGAATTTTTTTTTCCGCCTTTATTTTTTTAGTTTTTCTCATGTCCTAGCAAATATGCAGGCGGAAACGGTGGGATATGAGAGAACATTGCACCCAATGCAGAGGCAGGTGCTGGGCGTCATATGAAAGGCTTCAGAACTGTGGGCTCAACTGTGAAGAACGCAACTGCCTGTCCCCGCCGATAGCGGGGGGCCCAAGCCTGGCCTGGCACAGGAGCAAGCCCATGGATGAATTTTACAGCAATGGCCACGGACTGCAAAGAGTGCTACAAATCAGAGAAATGTTCAACGTCTTTGCAATTGGAAAGAATAGGAAGGAGTAGTGAAGTGTCTCACTTTTTTAATGGAAATGCTCTAAACCCCAGAGTATGGGCTAGGCTTTAGAAGGCACCTGCTGCCACTGTGTCACCCTGCTGTGGCAGGCAGGCATGACACCTTGAGTAGTTGAGATAAAGGCTGGAGAAGACCTGGCTCTCTCCAACCCCTCCTGCTGATCTCTCCACCATGGTCTGTGCTGCCACGGCTGCACATTCAGGGTCACACGCGCGGTACCGCCGTGTGAGCTGTGTCTCACCGCCAGCTCAAGCTCTGCTCCCTCTCACCGTTCCCCCTCCTCCTGCAATCACAGCCCCAGCAGGGCAAAATGTTCCTCTGCGAGGGGCTGGTTGTGCACAGTCTCAGCTGCGCTGCTGCTGCCAGCTGGCCATGAGCAGCAGAAACGCTGCCCAGGAGACACGATCACTGCTGGATGTCTACGGAGATCTAGAAATGCAAAATCCTGTCAAATGCCCCAGTTTTCTTCCCTGCCAGGGTGGGCACCAGGGTAGCTGGAGCTGTTGGTGGTGTTTGGGGCAGGACTGGGAGAAATGAACAGCTTTCAACAAAGCTGGAAAATTAGCCTTTCTGTCATTCATAAGAGGGGAATATTTTACTAGAGCAACAGAGTTTGTGCATTACCTGGGGAAACAGTTTTGTTCAAATACGTCTTTGTTTTGGCTTTGGTTTACCCCTGCTAAAAAGAAGGCTGCTGCTATGGAAAGCCACATCGATCTTCTCTGTGCCTGGTGGTGCTCAGAGACCACAGCAGATCCCGTCCCCCAGCAAAGGGCAAAGCCCTGCTCAGTCCTATGTGGGCTCGTGTCACCACCTGCCCCTATGATACAAGGGTGAAAGATGATGTCTGAACCCAAGAGATGGGAGAAACAAATGACAGAGAAATCCTGCAAGTCCTGTTACAGCTTATTCTGGAGAGAGCTGCCATGTGTGTCAGTCTTAAAAGCATCCTTGGGCATCTCTGCCAAGAGAGTGCTGTGAACCCTGTGATTTATCTCTTTTTTTCCCCCTGATGCTAATTAAAAGGAGAATTTGCCGGCGCTGCTGCCGTATCCAGCTGAATGCATGTGCTTCTTGGCTCCCAGCAAGGTCCTCGCTGCAGATACCGTGTGCTTTGGCAGCCGGGCCAGTCTGGGCTGCAGGATATTACGCCTGGCAGGGACACAAACCCCTTCCAGTTCCTGGAATTTGGATTGTCTCACGGAGTGCTGATTAAGCAGTGATTTCAGTCTGCACCCAAGACAAAACCCTTGCCTTGTCTCTGCGCAGAGGCTCGGTGCGGCTCAGCTGCGGCGTGGCAGTGGGACCTGCAGTGGGTTTGCTCTCCCTGAGCCCCAGGGAAACAAAAACTCAGAAAAATATCTCAGATGCAAAGCTTTTCAGTTCATGGTGCTGGATGAGCATTTGCTGCTAAGGGCTCTGTCTTTTTGAAATAATAAATCATTAGGAAAACTCTCCCCATAACACAGGCCCAGTGCCCTCCCTACCTTGGTGTGTGCTTGGAGGCAGCTGCTCCTCCACATCCCCAATCTGCCCAGTTGAGATCACCGCTATTTTTCCCCATCTGCCGTTCTAATCCACTGGGAACGAAACAGGCTTTACCAGCCTTGCTAATGGGAGATTCGACAGCTGGGGCTGAGCAGAGGGAGGCAGCCCTGGTGTGTGCCATCCTGGTGCGGTGCGAAGGGCTCTCCTGGCACTCGCCTCCGTGTATGGGGGAACATAAAATAGGGGTGTCAGTAGGACTGGCAAACTGGAGATGGTGTTTTGCCCAGCACCCGCAGAGAGGTGGCTGGTGTTGTGGGGTGGTCTGGTGCTGGGAAGGGGAAGCTGAGCTGGTCAGACCCCCTGCAACAGGCAGCCTGGGAGGCCAGTGGGCTCTGGGAGCTGCACGGACACCCCGGCGTGCCCAGCACCGGCACCCACAGCACGGCACAGCCCCCGGCAGTGCGCCCAGCCCTGCCAGCACAGGGGTCCCCTCCCGCAGAGCTGCAGCGGGGCCCAAGATGCCTCAGTAGCAGTTTCCTCGTCTTCTCGCTGGCACGATCATCATCCCACCCGCTGGGAGGGGAGGGGATGGAAATATGCCCCCAGCACGCCTCCAGCCGCTCCCCGGGACCCGCAGCATCTTGAGTTGTTTTACTAGAGAGCGGATGCCAGGAAAAATATCCACAGGGGACTACTTCGGCAGGATCTCACAGCAGGGTGAGGCTGTATTGGTACAACACATCAGCTCAGCACCTCGGCACTATTCCTGCTCCACGCTTGGGTCTGTTCCTCCCCAAGCTCCTGGTCGGCTCCTGTGGCACCACGGGTCCCTGGGGCAGCCAGCCGGGCTCTGGGATGTGCCATCGGCCCCGGCAATCTGGGCTCAGTGCTCCCCTGCCGGCAATCAAAGAGCCAAATCCTGGCTCCAAACCCACCTGTGCCCTGGTGAACCCAGGCCTGCTGAGGTGCGGGGTGAGCACCTCGCTCACCTGGGGCACCGTGACATGGGGTGACAGCGGCAGAGAGCCCTGCCACTGCTCACACGTGGCCACGCACGCTGGCTCTGAGCATGGCGGGAGGAAGAGGAGATGTGACGGGTATTGCAAGCAGCCTCCCCAGCCTGCCAGGCTTGCATTTTTGTGACCTGTAATAATTCAGCCAGCCCCAGGCATCGTGGCTGCTCAGGATGTTGCAGGGAAACACTTGACGCTGCAGGACTGTCGATCGCTTCCAGACTTCTCCAGCTGTTTCCCCTCCCTGGGGACAGACACCTGGACACGGTTGGGCTGTCCAGGGAGCACAGCCCCCCAGGGAAGGGTTCTTTCCCTGATAAGGTGCCCCTGGCTGGGTATCACCAGCCTGGGTCAGTGGTGGGGACACGCCCAGGGTCCCCACAAGTTGTGGGGAACCCCAGTCCTTGGGGAACCCACCCAGCAAGCGGCTTCATTTCTAACGGAGAGAACTGCTGGCCCAGGGACACACATGGTCACAAGGTCCCCTTCCCCAGCCTGGCAAGGGACATCTCTGCCATCTGCTCAGCTCGCACCAAAGCAGCCACCAGCCCCGCTGTCCCCTTGCCGGGGCAAAGCCTCCTCCATATCCCTCCCCAGTGGGATCCGCTTCTCCATCCACAGCTGCCAGAGAGAGCCCAGCTGGGAGGTGAGCGGTGGAGAGACGATTCTGGGAAGCTCTCCCTGTAGGTAGCTGTAAAACACCAGCTGACAAGCAGCCCCTCTGCCCGCTGGAGCCTGGCTCTGCTCGCTGCCCCCCCGGCACCCTGCATGCCTCTGCGCGCGGGGCATCCACCCGCCTATAAATCTCCTTGCAGGGCCCCTTCCAAACTGCAGGACGTTCCCGGGGGGAAGAGTTAAGATGCAGTTTGTGCGTCAGAGGCCGCGGCGGGCTGCCCGGCGGGGCTAGGCAAAACCTCTCTCCCGCCTTTGCCCCGGCAGGTTGTTTGCAAAGGTCAATCCCAGCGGCTGCCACCGCCGCCACCGGGCTCGGCTGCTCTTGGCTCAGTCCTCGAGGTACGTAGTCAGGGGAACATCCTCCCCGCTGCTCCGGGAAAGGGCTGGCAGGGATGCTAGGAGGTGCATTGGCTGTCAGACGAGGAGATATTCCAGAATTCTCCTTTTTTTTTTTTTTTTAATAATTCTGCTTTTGCTGTGGTTTATTTTTCTTTCCCCGAGATAAAGAGTCGTTAGGATTTCTCGGCGATGCTTTTAAATCTTGCTGTGCATTTCTCTATCCGTGTGAGACTTCCACTTGTGCTGGGGCTTTACTCAACACACCAAATGCCTGGGAGGTTACAGGGCAGGCAGCTGCAGTGAGTATCTCAGCATGTTCTTAATTAGCCCCTGCCTGGCAGGTATGTGGAATAAGTGAAAAAATGGGGGAGATTTTGTATGGATTTTATTTTTTTTTAAAGAAACAACAAGAAAACCGATTCTCCAGACATCTCCCTGCTGATCCCAGGGAATTCACTGTAATAAATGAGATATCAAAGAGATTAACTTTAAAGATTTATTTTGAAAACGGAAAAAAAAAAGGAAAATTTATTTCTCCCATTTTGGTAAGTGGTGTTTGCATGTGAACTGCAAACCTGAGCAGTGTCTGTGTTGTTTCTCTCCTAGATCCACGCACTGGCAGCAGGGAACAGTGATCCACCTCGTCCTCACTTAACTCCGTGCGGGAGCAGAATCCACTGGCGGCTCCTGCCGGCCAGGCCAGCATGTCTGTGCTCCACTTGCCCCTGTACCTCACTGCCCTGGGCTTCTGGATAACGCAGCAGTCCAGCTCCTTCCTGCTGCCCAATGCCACCGAGGTCCTGTCCCTGCCCGGGGGCAGAGCCGCGGGGCTGCTGTGGGGCACGGGGGTCCCCCGGAGCCGTCGGAAGCGATACCTCTCTCCCCGCGACATGAGCTTGATTTTGGACTATCACAACCAAGCGCGGGCACAGGTGTCCCCCCCCGCTGCCAACATGGAGTATATGGTGAGTCGGGCTCTGGCAAGGTGGGGTTTGGGTCCGCGGCTCTTGGGTGCTGCAGTGGGGTCAAGGGGCTTGTCTGTGGCGTGGGCACCCAGCCTGGTGGGAACAGGGCACCCACACATGGGCATGTCAGGGTGCTGCCCCGGATTTGCAGCTGAACATCTGTCCCAGGGGACGTTTTGCGCCCCCAGTGCAGGGCAGACCCATGCAGCCTCTGTGCAGGAAGGATGGAGTCCCAACGGCGTGATGTTTCCACCTGTGGGCAGATTTAGGACCCCTGGTCCCATGGCTGGGACATCTGGGAGCCTGCTGGCTATGGGATGGCAGGATCCATCCAGCCGAGCTGCAGAGGCAGTGTCAGGGGGAAGAGGAGGCTGCAGTCATGAAAAGCTCTGGTCCCGACCCAAAGCCCAGGTGGGAGCCTCACCCCTCACTGCAGCCGGGAGGGACAGCCCCATCCCAAGCTCCAGGGTCCCTTGGGAGCGTGCCCAGGGATGCCACCCCCTGGAAGAAGAAACATACAGGAGCAAGCCTAAGAGGGGCTGCACAGCCTCGCTGGGTCAGGTACCTCCTCCAGACAAGGGTCATTCTGAGTAGAGCTCTCCCCAGGTTGTCTCCACCCCGTTTGGAGCTCCTAACCCAGCCCTACAAAGAGGAGAAATGGGAAGGACCAAGAGGAGGGACTTCCAGCCCTACAGAGTGGGACCCTCAGGGCAGGCAGGAGGTGCCACATGCTGCTCTGCTCCCAGGGAGGGGATCTGAGCTCTAACAGATGGGGTTTTCCATGGGTTGTCCGTGAATGCTGGTTTGGGAGAAGCACGTGGCAGCCTGGCTTACTGGGTACCAAAGCAGGTCAGACGTGCCCAGGAGCATCCTGCACTGCTCCTTGCTTGGCCTAAATTCCGGCCTTCCAAAATAACCCTCCCAGGCATCTCCCCAAAGCTGTTCAGGATGGGTGAGGAACCTGTAAATAATGCATGAAGGAACCAGCTGTCCACACCGGTTGGGCTGCAGCCAGGGCTGTGGTGGAGAGCTGGGGATGGCAGTGCAGGGCTGGGGCGGTTTCATCCCCGGGCTCAGCTCCACCTTCTGCAGAAGGAGCTCATTCCCACAGGGAATCACGCACGCAGGGCTTGCACTGCCTCAGGACACCCGTGCTCTGCCTGGGAAGCACCCGGTGTGCCCGGGAGCCACAGTGGGCAGCTGGGGTGGTTCACTGCTCCTGGACATGCTGCCATGCTTCTCTTGAGCTTTTTCCAGCCTGATGTATCAGTCATGTTTTTTGGACACCCATGGGTGCTCAGAAACCCTCCTTGAGCCCAAGGGAGTGGGTTTCTCCTTTTCCCTCCTCTGGGCACCTGAAATCCCTGCCTGCCCTTTTCCTTTCCTCCTGGCCAGGTGTGGGATGAGCAGCTGGCCAGGGCAGCGGAGGCGTGGGCTGCGCGCTGCCTGTGGGACCACGGCCCCCCCCAGCTGATGAGATATGTGGGGCAGAACCTCTCCATCCACTCGGGCAGGTGAGTGCCCGTGGGCAGAGCGGGCTCCTGGGGACCCCCTGCACCCCGTGATGCTGGAGGAGGAGCAGCAGCCCCTCAGCTGAGGAGCAGAGAGGTTCTGCACTGGGGCTGCAGAGGACTGAGATGCAACCGAGATCCACCCAAGATGCAATCACCTCCCGCCAGGGTGGAAGAGGAAGGCCCAACTCTTGCAGCAGAGTAAATGTGGGAAACCAGAGGTTCCTGCTGCTCATTTGGAGAGTATGACATTAATCCCCGCTTTTCTGGGCACACAGACCAGGAGACACGGATCCTGGATACCCACCATCTAGTTGAGAACTCAGGTGCCTCCAGTGAGGGACAGGTCTTCTGGCCTTGGGCACAAGTGGACTTGGCACAAGAATGTCACTGCCCATGCCCCATCACACTTCTCTCCCCCATTTCCTCAACACAGAGCCTTCCTCCCCCTCCTTTCCCTCACCCACAACCTCCAAGGTGGAGAAGGTCCACCTTATTCATGGCACCTTTTGCAGGTACCGCTCCGTCGTGGACATGGTGAAATCGTGGCACCAGGAGAAGCAGCATTACTCCTTCCCCCATTCCCACGAGTGCAACCCCCGCTGCCCCTCCAAATGCAGTGGCTCTGTCTGCAGCCACTACACACAGGTGAGCCCCGTAGCCCCCTGCAGCCCCCCAGGACCTGGCTGCAAACCAGGGGCAGCTCACAGCGCCTTGGGCTGCTGCAGCACCCCGTGCAGTGAGCAGCCCTTCTCCTCGCAGCAGCTGGGATGTGGGATGGAATCCTGGCAGCTGTCTGCTTCAAATCAGGCAGCGGGGCTGGCAGCGGGCAGCGTGCCCGCTGGAGGTGTGCAGGCAGCAATGCCCTCCCACCCTGGGTCCCCATGGAAATCAGGCTGGGACCTTCTGGCCAGTTGGCTGGGAAGTTTTCATTTTTTTGAGCTTCTTTTCCCTGCTTTAGCCTTTTTCTCCTTATTACCCCACTGGCATCTCAAAGGTGGTGAAGAGGAAAAAAAAAAAAGACCCTTTGTGCTCTTTATGAGCATGAATCCTCTGTCATGGAGCAGCTTTATAGCACCCAGCCATATGCAGGTCCCCAGGAATGCAGCTGCTCCTTCCCCTGGCAGCCTGGCCAGCACAAGGTGGAGAACCTCCCTCTGCTTCCCTGCTGGGTGGCAAAGCTGGGCCAACCGCTAATTCACTCCTCTACATGCTCCAACCTTTACCAGAGCATCTGCATCTCTGTACAGCTCATCTGTGGGGATGCTCAGGGATGCTCTGGGTTGCAAATGGGCAAGGTATTTTTTTAAGGAAGAAATTCAGCCTGGAGAGGCTTTAGGAGGAGCTTCTTGTTCTGTTTCACCTCCCTGTGTGCAGGGTAGGTGGCCAGCGATGCTCCAGGCTGAGATTTGAGAACTAATCTGGGTAAATTGGAGAAGTGACCCAGACTCTGCTGCTCGTTTCAGTGAGCCTGGCAGGGCAGCACCTTGCAGGGCAGCAGGGGCTGCAGGCAGGAGAGGGACAGGGAGAAATCACCCTCTGGTCACAAAGCACTGCCTGTGATGGGCACAGCATCCAGGCTGAGAAATCTGGGTAGATGGGATGTGATTTCCTAGTGGGACGGAGCCCTGAGCTGGGGTCCTGGGAGGGCCAGTGCGGGACATCTGGGTGGGTAGTGGCCGACAGCAGCTGTTCTCTGTCCTGGGCAGATGGTGTGGGCAACATCCAGCCGCCTGGGCTGTGCCCTCGGCTCCTGCACCAATGTGCGGGTGTGGGGCAGCACCTGGCGACACGCCGTCATCCTCGTCTGCAACTATGCCATCAAGTAAGTGCAAGGAGGGCAGCCCCCCACCGCCATCCCCCCTCCTGGCGGCAAGGGGGGGTGCTCACAGGTGATGCCCTCCTCTCTTTACAGGGGCAACTGGCTGGGAGAAGCACCGTACAAGGTGGGGCGGCCGTGCTCAGCCTGCCCCCCCACCTACGGCGGGGGCTGCTCCAACAACATGTGCTTCACCGGCCTCAAATCCAACCAAGTCAGCTGGTTCTAGGGCCGCAGCACCACAAAGAAGCCCCCAGGGATGGGGACAGGGTGAACCAGAATTATTTATAACACTGTGTCTCTCCGCAGCTGCTTTGGCCACCCCTCGGCCCCCTCCCTGCCCCACGTTCGGTGTCCTCAGCAGCCCGGCTCTCCAACCTGCTTCATCCCTAGAGCCATATAGGAAAAGGCTTTTTTAACACATCTCCTCCGGCAGCGCTTGTGTTGTCCGGCTCCTTCCCACTTCGTGGAAAACAGGGATGGTTCAGGTCCCTATGTCCTGAAATAGGGATGGTTTGGGGGTGCGTGGAGGGAGCAGGGCTGCCTGGCATAGTCCCCACTCTGCAGTTTCGGGGGGCTTTCCCCACTGCCCCTTGTCTGTGCTAAGGCAGAGGCTGGTGTAAGTGAATACAAACACTTTCCCCTTGCAGCAAGCAGCTGGAGAAGTGGGAGCCCTGAGTGTGCCCCCGCTCCACGGCAGCCCCTCCAGCCACAGGGCCCTGGGTCCAAGCCCCTCAATAAAGCAGTCTGGAGACCTCGATGCTCGTGTCAGTCCTCCCTCCCTCACAGTCTGGAGCCTCGGGGTTAACACCAAGCCAGCCCCTTTGCTCTGGTTTTGGGGGTAAACAGCAAAGAAGTGCAGAAGCCCTTGGTGGAGCCACAGGCCACAGGAGATGCCTGGGTGCTTTGCTCCATCGTGTGGGAGAAGCCAGCACTGCTGGGACACAGGGTGACAGTGATGCTGAAGGGCCACAAGCTCCCCATCCCACCTGGGCTGTCCCGCACCGCCCCACTGCCCTGCCTCACCCCCAGTGCCACCAAGCACCCCGTTATCTGCATCCCCTCCCTCTCTAGGACCTCTCACCACTCATTAAATTTGGGGGTCCCCAAATTCCCAGGCCGTGGGGCTGAGTCCTCAGCTGCAGATTCCCACGCTGCAGCCCACTGCACCCCAGCAGCCCCCTCCCCGCCCGCCCCTCTGCACGCTTCCTTGGGATGCACTTTCCCAGCCAGAGGAACAGATGTCCCTAACTTTGTCCCCTCGGGGCTGCAGGGTTTATGCAGGGTGCTGGGGAGTCCTGGAGCTGCCAGGGACCCCTTGGTGCCTCCTCCAGCCTGGCCCCTTCTCAAAATGTACAGGAGGCTCTGTGCTGCTGGCCAATCACTTTTTCAGCTCCAGCTCTGGATCCCCCATATATTTGGCATCATCCCAGCAACACCTCTTGTGCGTGACCCTGTTTGCCTCAGGACACCCCCCAGGAGTAGGGGCTGCTCCTGCCATAGAGCCAACAGCAGCACAGGGGCTTCCACAGCCCCACGGGAGGTTGGGGACCGCACCTGTGCAACTGGCCACCGTGAGGTCCCCACGGCTCCTCCTGGGTGCTGCAGTCCTGGAGGGAGCAAAAATGTCTGTGAACAGCTGCAGCACTTTGTGGGTCCCCCCGATTTGGGGAGCAGAGGGAGACAGGGAGGAGCTGCAAATGCCCCACACCCCGGCCTCATGCTCAGGGTACCACCCTGCATCCCACTGCAGCATCCCTGCTGCTCCCCGTCCCCAAGTGACCCCTCTGGTTTTGCACCGAGTGGACAAGCCTCAACTCATGGCCGGGACATTTTGCCCCTTGTGCCTCAGTCGGGCTCTGCTCTGGCCATGCCAGTGTGTGACAACCCCCACAGCTCGGCCCACGGCCCACGGCCCCCCATGCAGTGCTGGCCCCTTGCCCACAGGCAGCCGCAGACTCGCTTTTCCCATCACGGGCGGGTGACGGCACAAAAACCGGCAGCACCCGGGTGCTGCGGAGCCAGATCCGGCTGCTCCATCCCCCCCGCAGCCGGGAGTGAACCCCAGCCCGGCAGCTGCCCCGGCCTTGATACCAGGTGGAAACGGGCACCCCAAAAGAGTCCAGTAAAAGCCATGTTTGAGTTTCTAGCTTGGCAGCAGTTACTATAGCTACAGCAACGGCACCTTGCAGATTGGTTTCCATAAGAGCTTGGTTACTATTTAACATCTCCACCCACATTAGCCCTGATTAAGCGAATCAATAAGATAACAGGAGAGGCAGGTTTCCTTGCCCTGCCTCTCCGCGGTCCCTCCTGCCTGCACCTAGTTCCTTAGTGAAAGACATTTTTATTTATTTATTTAGATTTCTTTTTTTATTCCTCTACTTCCTCTGGTTTTCGCCCCAAGTGCCCATAGCAGTAGCCGGCGAGACATGGTCAATGTAAGCACCCAGCTAAGCGCTAAGATGGAGGCTCCATATGGTGAGTACAGCGTTCCCATCGCCCGCGCTGCTGCCCCGCCGTCACTCGTGGGAAGCGGGGCTGGGAGCGGGCAGCAGCCCCGGCCCCACGTCCCGGCCCCACGTCCTGGCCCCGCCGCGCTGCCCGGCCCTGCCAGCACAGGCACCTGCAAAGGCTGGAGATGGAGGCAGAAAAAGGGTCCCCAATTACCTTTTATATAATGTATACATATATATGCATTTTTTCCCTTTCACTCTGCTTGGCTTGAAGAAGAAAGCACGTGCCTGAGGGAGCAGAGCCATCGGACCCGCTGGCAGAGGGGCTGCTGCAGGCTTTGCAGCAGGAGTGGCAGCAGTTTAGGAAGGAGGTGACACGCTGCCCCAGCGTAAAGGCTGCGGGAGCGGGCACAGCGGGTGCCCGCCTGCGCTGCTGCTCGGGCCGAGTCTGGGCTGGTGCTGATGCTGGGCAGGTTTGGCAGCAGGGATCGTGGTGCCCGGGCAAAGCGCAGCCTCCAGGCTCCGCGGTGCAGAGCATCAGGCACACACCGCTGCTCGGGGTGCCCCAGCACAGGGAGATGCCCACCAGGCCTGTGCTGTGCTCCCCGGCTGGCACAGCTGGTACCAGCCATGGGCAGCCCTGTGCTGCTGCTCACCTTGGCTGTGCCAGATGCCAATGGCAACAAATGCACATGGGTGAACGGGTGTCCATCCCTGGGCTATCATCATCCCCCTGTTATCCTCAGGACAGGTCCAACCAAATGTGCGTGTGCTGCAGCTTTCCTGCAAGGTGAGGGGCTAGGACTGTTTTGGTCCTGTGTGATTTGGGAACCCCAGTTCCCTGGGCATGGCCAGGGCATGGATTGAGGCCCCAGCAGACAAAGTCTCACAGTTACAAGGTTCTCCATCCCTTCTCCGTGGGTCTCATCACACTCCATGACTCTCCATCGCACTCCGTGTCTATCCATCACTTCCCCGTAGCTCTCCATCATTTCCCTTGGCTCTCCATCATTTCCCTTGGCTCTCCATCATTTCCTTTGGCTCTCCATCACACCCTGTGGCTCTCCATCACATCCCTTGGCTCTCTATCATTTCTCCATGGCTCTTCATCATTCTACCTTGCCCTCTCCTCACTGTATTTTTCACATCCTGTTCCTCTTCTCCGTTACCACTCCCTACTCACGAACACTCCCAGCCTCACCAGTCCACACTCCAGCTGCCGCCTGCGCTGCAGCCAGGTCCCAGGAGGGCTTGGGGAGCTCCCAGGCCACCTCCTCGCACTTTGCTCATGGCCCCGTTCTGGGTGGTGGCTTCTCTTGCTCCAGGCCTGCAGCCTCCTATGGGTGCCACATTCACCCCCATGCTGGCCATCCTGCTAGAGAGAGTCCCCATGTCTCCATGCCCCAGCCCCCAGCATTTCACAACTCTCCAGATCCCTTTAGTTTTGGCTTATGTGGCCCCATGGTGAGCCACAGCCAGATGCGGGGATCATCAGCGTTTTGGTGGGTCAATGGCTTATTGCAATGGAAACACATAGGAACTGTATAGGATGTGCAAAGCACCACTGGGACTCAGACAAATGCTGAGCTTTTGGTCTGTTCAGTGCAGGTTGTGGTTTTGTGTCCAGCTGGTGCTGCTCTGACAACATACGAGGGGCCACACGGTGAAGGCTGCTTGTGAGCGGGTACAACAAGGGCTCGATGCCTCTAAGATGTATAAGGGTTGGATCCTGGAGCGAGGGCTCCTCTGTGGGCTGGTCCAGCAGCTGCAGGTGCTGAGCGTCCTCCAGGCTGAAGCCCCATGTGTCACCTGCAGGACAGGACACTCCTCCTCCCCTGCTGCTGGTTCCTGACCCGCTCAGCTCACAGGGACTGACTTGCGCCTCATTTGCAGAAGGGGAGGCTCAAGTGATGTTCCCATCAGCCGGCGAGGCACGGCAGTGCAGGCTGGTTTGGTCTGGGTGCCCCCAAATCCAGGGTGCCTGTGTCCTGCTTTGCCTCGGGGTGCAAAGCCAGCCTCATTTCTGCAGCAAGCAACAGGCTTTGCCTGACAGATGCAACCCAAGGAGCTCACCAGCTTCTTTAATCACTTACAATTAAGTTCTGCTCACTTGCAGCCGGCTGTAATGCAAGCAGCTGCTTGCCAGCCCCAGCACATCGGTGACCTTAAACACAGGCAGTCAAATCTTTCTGTTGTTAATTTTCTCCTGATTTTTTTTTTAAATCCTGATTTTCTCCTAATTTTTTCAGCCCGACGGCCAGTGACTGAGCCGTGGGCCGAGCTGGGGTGGGTGCAGGCAGAGCCGGGCACCACGAGGCGGCTGGGGAAGAATCGCTGCCCGTCCCACCCGCGGCTGCTCTCCCCATCTGCTTCCGCAGCCAAACAAAGCTCCATCAGGCTGTCGTGGGGCTGGGCTGCCCAGCCTGGGGCCTTGTAAGGGGGAGAGAGAAAAATAATAAGAAAGTGAAATGGGCCTCCCAGACCAAAGCAAGAGGAAGCTCAGAGTGTTGGCAGAAGGAGGGGAGTCCTCATAAATAAAACAGGTGAAAAAGTTATCCAAATAGAGGCGAGGAAGGGCTGGTGGGGGTGGGAGACTGGGCAGTGCCTGGCTTTCAAAGAATCATAGAATCATTTAGGTTGGAAAAGACCTGTAAGATCATCAACTCCAACCGTTAAACTAATACTGCCAAGTCCACTTCCAAAACATGTCCCAAAGAACCTCATCTGCACATCTTTTAAACACGTCCAGGGATGGCGACTCCACCACTGCCCTGGGCAGCCTGTACCAATGCCTGACAACCCTTTCCATGAAGAAAGTTTTCCCAATATCCAATCTGCCGCGTGGCACCAAGGGTTTCTTGTCCCCAGCACCCTACGTAGGTACCTGGGGGAGAAGGGAGCGATGCCACAGCTCCCTGAGAGCTGCGGGGCTGGGGACACGCTCAGCATCCCAACCCGCACCCGCTGAGGATGGGCTGTGAGCTGGAAATGGCCCCTTTGAGCATGTGGGTGCTAAAACCTCCAGGGAGGCTGCAAATGGGTGTGCGAGAGGGTGCGGGATGGAGAGGGGCCGAGGGGACGGTCCTCTCCTGGGCAGCGAGGAGGCAATGAGCTCCCGGCTCCACTTTTAAACTGACAAGACTTGGGCACAATCCGGGCAATTGCCCTCCATTCCGGCACAGGCAGCCACCGCTCTTCGTACTTCAGAAGCGGCTCCCGGAGACAGGGATCCCGGGGGCAATGGTTATGGCACCGCCGCATGATCAGGGCCAGCTCCGTAAAGCAGCTTTGGAAATTCGCTGAAAAATGTGAGACGTCAGAGCTGCTCAGGCATTTTGCTCAGATGTGGTGAATAGTTTCAGCCAAAGAAGATAGGAGGAGGCAGAATTTCTGAGTATTTTTGCTTTTCACTGTGAAGCAATTATTTTTCATTGCCAAATGCATTTGATTTTTTACAGCTTTCCACTAGATATGACCCGAACTGGGCTTTTCTCCTTTGATTTCTCATGCTGCTATTTAATTCCTCTGTTTACTCCTTGTACTCTGTGTCTGTGGCCCAGAGGCCATCAGGGACTGGTGGGTGTTAGGACACCTGGCACAGCCCCCTTCCCTGTCCCCACTCCTGCTGTCACCATCGGCTCTTGGGGCAGCTGTTACCCTGGTGCTGGCAGGGTCAGCACTTACCAGGGCAAGAAACGGCTGAGCAGGGTCTTGCTGCACCCAGCAATAAGCGCTGGGATTTAGATGGGACACAAAAGGGACAATTGCCACTTTAGCTGCCTTGGCCCCATCCTGAGTGCTGTTTGCTGGCGCTCGGTGAAGGTTTCTCTGGGGAAGAGCTGGCGACGCTCCCCTCATCGTGGGGCTGCAGGGATGATGCTCAGTGCCATGGGGCGGCTGCGATCGCCCGTGGGGCTGCGACTTCCCCCGCGCCGGGGCAGCCGCCTCACCCCGGCCGCTTATCAGGCTGGCAGCACACCCTGGTCCTCGGCTTCGCTTGAAAACATGATGGTATTTTTATAAGGGGGAATGAGCAGAGAGGGCGGCTATCAGCAGGCAATGAGCTCCAGCGCTGGGAGGTGAGCAGCGCGGGGCTGGGGAAGGTTTGAGGAGGGGCTGGGAGCTATTTTGAGCTCCGCAGGGCAGGTGTCGGTCTGCGAGTCAGACATGCTCCGTTAGGATTCTGCTGACATTTTTTACGTGTCATTAAAAAATGATGTTGATTTAAAGCGAGTGCAAACGGGTGGTGGGTGACGGTGGTCCTGCAGACAGCGAGGTCTGGGTGATTTGCTTTTACATACAGCAATATCTGCAGCGGGTGCAGGGCTGGCAGGGGGGACGGGGCAGAGCCAAGGGGTACGTTGGGCAAGGGGACACCTGCATCTCTGTCAGAGGATTCAGTGTTAAAACGGGGCAAAGACTGCAAAAAAACATCCACAACTGTTTGTGTTCAGGCTCCTTCTCTGTTTGCTTTCCTCAAATATTCAAACAAACAAGGCTTCTGGCAGAAATGTTTGTGGAAGCGGCAAATGTTGCAGAATGTTCACAGAAGGCAAATTTCAAGGTAGTGGCTGCATCGTGAACCCGGGGCTGACGGCTCTGCTCGCCCACGCTGGCCAGAGGCACCACATTCCCACTGGGGCCTCTGAGCTCAGCTGCGTCCCAGAAGCAATTACTCCCAGGAATGGCTTGTGTCCAAGCTTCAGCCTAAGCGTCAACAGAAATTATCCAGCAAATCCCTTCAGGAAATACATCCTTCAAAAAATAACGGTGGGCTCTGGATGATGCACCAAAGGTGTGAGAGGAGCAGCTCCAGGCAGAGCTGTGGAAAGGCACCAGCATCCGAGGAGCAGGTGGAACCTGGCCCTAAAAAGCTGAGGGTCTGCACAGCCGGACCAGATTTTCAATTCCAAATGGCTGCAGCCACTGGAGGGATGTCATCTCTAGCCCTGCGGCACCAGGAGCCCCAGTGCCAAGGGGCAGATGGGGCCATAACCATGGGTTCAAGCCCTCCCAGCACCAAAGTGTCCCTGTGGGCTCAGCCAGTGCTGGCATCTCCCGGTGAGAAGAGTGAAGGTGGGAAATAGGAATACTGTGGGCCTCATGCTGTGGGTCACCATGCATGGGCCATGTCCCCTGTGGTGATACTCTGGGAGCTGTGACACCTTTTCCCTCGCTGGACATCCAAGCTGGTTTGACATGCCGATTTTCATCACAGCCCTACAGATCTCTCACCTTGCTCATCCCGCCCCAGGGCAGCGCCCTCCTCACAGCTCTGCCCATTTACCCTAAAATCACCCATCAGGACAGGTGGCTCAGCTCCTGCCACCAAGCCTGTGGCACCCAAACCCACCGGCGTGGGACCAACGGGCACCTTTCACCTGCCTCTGCACCAGAAACATGTCCCAGCCATGGGTGTGTGCACGATTTTATAGGCGATAACCCCTGGGAAAGTGGGAAACACAGGGAGAGCTGTACACTCAGCTTCCTGGCATGGCCCAACGCTCTGGGTAGGAGAGCCAATGTCAACAGATAGACCTGAAGGAAGGAGCAAAGCCAAATACATGGGCACTTCTCAGAACAAGAGCTGTAAAACCTGCGCAAACCTGAACAAGTGCCACAACACTCTTTTATACGGTCAGAATCAATAGTTGAGCCCACTCGACGTGTTTGCTGACACATAAACGACAGCCACCGCGCCACGTTTATGGCCCAGTGCTGTTGATGGAGGATGCAGAGCCTGGCCCCTCCCGCCCCGCTCGGCCTCTTCTCTCCCCCTCTGCTCCCAGGAGAGGCTCGTCATTGTGCCGCACGGTCCCCAAAGCCTTGACACCTCACGATAAGAAGCTGCTGCTTCTCATCTCCATCATGCCAGCCTGCCCACAGCTTCCAGCAAACTGGGCAAGTCCCACATCCCACCCTGTCATGTCTGTTGGGATGGCAGGGTCCACCCCACCACCTCTGGTGAAAAGCAGCAGCCCAGCCCGAGAAAAGGATTCAGCGGTGCTAATGTTGTCCAAGGAATCAGGAGGCAGGAGGGGCAAACAGCCAGGCTTCAGATCCACAGCCCTGGCTGCTCCCCTGTCTGGAGTTTGGTGCCTTCAAGGACTAAAGGGTGGCGGGATGGAGGTGGTGGCTTTGCCACCACGTTGACATCCTGGTGGGAGCAGAGCTGGGTGCTGCCTGCAGCTCCATCCATGGGTGTGTGCCACTGCCACCGCCTGGGAGAGCTCTCTGCTCACCTGGGTGTGTTTCCCTGTTACAGGTGTTAAAACACAGGGGTGAAGGGAGTTGTCATGGGGTTATGCACAGTTCAGACCCAGCCCTGCCCTCGATGCTGCTCCCTGATCTGTGCTGGGCATCTCCCCCATCACCAGCGCACTCCATCCCCAGGCACAGAGGAGTACGGACCTGCCAGTCATCCCCCATCCCTGACCCATCAGGAGCCTTCTGGAAGCTGCTGGCAGCCGCATGATCTCCAAATTAATTTGAATGCACTTCAGGCAGCCCCAGGTGGGAGTGGAGGCTCACAGAGACAGCCCAGGAACGGTTTGGGAATGTTTTTCCACCATTAGACTTGTACCTTTGAGGTGGCACTTAGGTTCCAGCATCTCTGGAGGGCAGGAACAAGCTCTCGCCTCCTTGGCACAGCAAAAGGAGAGGTGGCCTCGGTGGGAGAAAAGTCATCCAAGGAGGAAAGGAAATGCAGGAAAACGGGTGTTTCAGATGGGCTTGGCCCCGAGCTGGTCCCTCTGGGTGCGGAGGCTGACAAGGCCATGCTCACTCCTGGCATGGTCAGGGCCATGGCTGTGCAGCACCGGGCTGCATCGCAACGACCTTCCAGCATTCAAGTCATTGCTTGGCACCTGTGAAAACCCAGCGAAATGCCACTTTAATCCCTCACCTAATTTTCCTCCCCCCGGGCTAAGCAGGGCCACACATGCCAGCACACACTCCCTGTCCAGGAGACAAAATCTCAGTGCCCAGCAGCCACCGTGCTCCCCTCTGGACCAGGGCCAAGTGAGTCAAGAGGAGAGTGTCACAGCACCTTCATCTTCAGAAAAAAAAAATAGTGTGCAGCACTGCAGTGGCAGAGAGCAGTTTCTTGGAGTCTGGCAGTTGGAAAATCCCTTTTCTTCCTGCTGGGCTTGCCTTGGTCCAGCTGCAGTGCAAGGCAGTATCCGATTAACTGCTTGGGACATGGAGGCTCCTGGATTCCCCATTGACAGCACCAACATGCACAATTGATTAAGAAATCTCAGCCCTGAGAGTTTTTCAGTTTCCTCTGGAGAGGATGGGCATTGCACAGAGCCGGCAGGGACCCAGGGAGTTATGGCAGCGATGCTGCCAGGGCAGTTTGAACCACTGGAAATGCTCTCGGGGCTCTGCAGGACACAGAGCTCAGGGCTGCCCAAAGATGGGGAGCACCACATGCTCAGATCCTTGTCTGCTACCCTGCTCCATCCTCACTTCTCCCAGCCCTGCATGTCATGACAGCAGCTGGGAGGGGAGAGAAAGGTTGTTTCTCAAGGATATGGAGTTCTGAGTATTTATATGGAAACACTTTAAAGCGAAAGCAGCCAGCCTCTCCCCAGAGATAGAGTCAGACTTGCTCCTGCTGTTAAACACACCCAGGTACATTTTCTGGAGCAGCCTCTAGAGCTGTATGTGTGGTCTGGCAGCCCCTGCCCTGCCAAAAGGCAGTGGCAGGCCAGACACCAGGGTGATGACACCTTGGAAAGGTGGCCCTGAAAGCAGCAGGCATCACTGTGAGCAGTGGCAGCGGGGTGCAAACCCCGAGCCACCTTATAATTCCTCTCCAGATAGCGGGCAGAACCCTTTAAAACCTGTGGCTCTGCAGCACAAACTCCTGCTCCCCATCAAATCTCATTGTGACCAGCATTAAGGGATTAGCCGGTCCCTGCTGCTGCACCGCAGCCAGCTCTGGGCATGGCTCGTGCCCCGCTGCCCGTGCGGGGCTCGCCGGCTGGACAGCCCCGTCCCAGGGCAAGACTCCCCTAGCCCTGCCCGCGGAGCTGAGCACCCCTGGAAGATGAATGGCAGCAGATACGACCTGCTCCAGCAAACACCAGGTACCCGCCGCAATCCCCCTGGCACTCGCGGCAGGGGGAGAAGTAGCCGCGCAGCCAGGGCTGCGGAGGTTACACGACCAAAGGGCATTAGCAACCCCCAGGGTCTCCAGCGGGGTTTTGGACAGCCAAAATATGCTGATCCCACAAACATGTATTGTTTGTCCCCATCTGACGAGACCCCCAAGGCTCTGGGTTTTGTTTTCTTTGTGCAGAGCGAACATGCTGGCTTGGTGGGGGGCGATGGCTGGTGACCCCAAGCTCAGTTCTGGGGCTCTCAAGAGAGGTGCCCTAATGTGGGCGGCGTGGTGGAGTGGGGGCTGTGACTCCTGGGGGAAGAGGTGGTAGAGTTGGACTGGCATCCCACAGACACCCCAGTGATTGCCCGCACCATTTGGGAAACAAATTGGTTGTTCTCAGCCCAGTTCCCTGTGTCTGGCATTGCTGCCCTGTGCTGCAGCCTTGGGAGGCCTGGGGACAGATCCTACCAGCTTGTGCCACAACCTCAGGTCCTGCCCCGTTTGCTGCCTGCTCCGGAGCCAAAGAGGTGTGCAGCGGGATGTACCCAGCCCTCTAATGAAAGCTTAAGAAGAACTAAGAGAAAAACACTTCCAATGCAAACCTTATCAGTTGCAGAGAGCTCTTACTAGAAAGATTTCTTAGGTTCCCCTCCGGTGTGGAGGGGAAGCAGTGAGGAGACTGGCTGGGCTTGGGGTGCTGTGGGGGGGTTTGCAGGCACTCAGCCACATTTTGAGCATCTCAAAGCCCTGGACAGCTGCATCTCGCAGAGCCTCATCCACAAAACACCCTGCCAGCCTCGGCAGGACCTCAGGGCACAGCAAAAATCCTGGGGCTCCTCTTGCTTAAGCAATGTCCCCCGAAGCACAGCTTGTACTGGAGGGGGGGTTTGTACCTCCGGGGGCAGCCTGTACCCCAAGACACCAACCCATGGGATGAGCTTCCCACACCAGTGCTGTGCTGGGAGCCATGTGCTGGGAACTGCTCCCAGCAAATACCTGCCCTCTTTATCAGCTGGAGATTGATTTAGAAAAGTTAATGGCTTCAGCATCCAATGATATGTTTAGTAGAAATGGTTCATTTCCTCAAATGATGTGGTTTATGGTCATAATATATTTTAATTTCCTTATGATACAAGAGGCCAACGGCACCAGGCCTTGTAGGAGCGTAAAGGGACAAATAATAGTGTTATCCTGTCTTGGAGACATAGGTCAAATACTCAAAGGCTAATTAGCAGTTTGCCATGTTTGTTAGCCAGGAGCCAGGCAGCTGGCACTGCAGTGTCCTGGTCACGGGTTTATGGGACTGTGGAGGCGTGTGATCCCCTCCCCTTGCTGTCCTCATACAACAAACCTTGCACGTCAAAAGCTTGGACGTGCCTGTACCTTGCTTTCTGAGGTGGTTTTTTGTTCTGTGGCCGTGGATGGGATGGTTGTGTTGCGCAGGAGAGCGCCGTGGTGGCCGGGGGCTGCAGGGGTGCAAAGCTGCTGTGGATGTGGAGCTCCTGAGGACTGTTCTGCTCCCACTTTACTCCCCTGGCACTTGCTGTGCACTGGCAATTGAGGACGCAGGGGACAAGACAGGCTATTCAGGCACTTTGCACATTCCTGTGGAGAAAAAGCATTTTGCATTAACTTGTTTCCTTCTGACTCCAGAAACCAGAATCTCTCGTATTTTAACTTACCACCCCTTTTTTATTTTTTTTCTCCATGCCCAGCCTACCTTTGCCAGTTCAGACCTGACCAGTTCTCCAGCATTTCCCTTTCCTCAGATGCTCCCCCCAGGTTCAGCCCCCCCGCCGGCGCTGACTTTGCCAGGCCAGGGCACGAGGAGCACAGCTGCAGCAGCCTGTGGCTGCCTGATTCAGGATGATGCTTTTTGCCCTTGATTTACCCCACTCCAGGGACACAGACTCAGATCATCCCCCCGCTGCCCTCACCCCACTGCAGCTCTCCCTCTGCATCCCAGTTTTGCAGTCTTTTGTCTTAATTTCTAGCGAGAAATGATCCTGAGAGTCCCAGCAGCGACTGGAGGTCTCTTCCAGCGGGCATGGCATGCTGATGCATCCACCTTTGCAAAAAGATAAAATACATTTTTTTTAAAAAGTAAAGCTTGCTTTGTAACCTTTGTTGATTTTGGCTGTTCTCCTCCACCTGTTGCTCCACTAGCTAGAACGATTCAGGGGCTGTTTCATGTGTATATAATGAAAGTGTAAAGTTGATGAAACCTCAAAGCTCTGCAAACAGCTGGCAGGGGTGAAGGGAGAGACTCGCCTGCCAGACTGCGAGCTCAGTAGGGATCTTTTTCCTGGGAAGCTGCAAGATTACTCCATTTCCAAAGGGATCACATCCACCTGCTAAACACATTCTCTCCAGGTCCAGACGTGGGCTTCTGAGATCCCTGCCATACCAAAAACGTGAGCTGGCGAGGCATGGAAGGCAAGAGGTGCTCATTGCTGGCAGCAAACCCTCTCTCCAGCGCTGCTGTTTCTCCGTGGCCTCTGCTCCCCCATTTAAACAAATGTCCTGGTTTTGGTTGAAACAAGACCAATTCTGTCAGTGAATTTTCCTTTCAGCTAGGTTCTTGTAAGTAACTGTATTTTTCTGAAGTCAGCTGCGTGTTTTTTCAGACAGTGTTCGCTCCGGAGCTGATAACACCTGATATTTATGGTTTTACTGCTGGATTCGAGGTGAGCATCTGCCAACGTAGACGCTGAAACAGCGCATGGCAAAGTCAGAGCTTTTCTGGATTTTCTGCTAAATAGTCAGGAGAGTGTTTTGCTGGAAAGCGCAATGCTCGCAGCGTAGGGTTTGGATGGGACAAGCGGTATCAGCGGTGGGAGCTGTAGCTTGGGCCAAGTTGCAGCCTGTGGTGTAATGGAAGAAGATTAATCTACCCGTTCTTCTTCCTTGCTTGGTCTTGGGCTCATTGTGTGATTTCGTGTAAAAACACAGCAGGCAGATTTCCAGAGTCACAAGTGCCGACCTGGGGTCCCAGAGGACAGATGCTGTTTTTGGGGGCTGCAATGCAGCCGGAGCGATTGCAAACGCTCACCAGCAAATGCATCGGTGTTTCGGAGCACCGCTGCCCTTCCAAGAACAGCTCAGACTTACTGTCCTTGCAAAACAACAGCTCCCAGGAGCACGAATAATTACTTCCTCGAGTGTTCAGAGCCTTTGTTGAGCAGGATAATAAACTCCTTTCTGGTCCTGGGGTGAAAGGCACGCACAGCATTATCAGTATAGGCTGAAATGTCCTGTCTGTGCCCATGTTTGCAGTTCTTTCCCTACTGCTTTTGCACAGCAGCTCTTTATTAGCCCCACCAATTGCCTCCAGCTCCAACATCCATCCCAGCTTTGGCTGAAATGCATGTTGCTTTTGGAGAGGAGTTCAAGCAGAGCCTGCCATCGCCTTTGAAGTGTCTCTTCCCCATGTCCAAAATCGCCTTGATGATCCATACGGTGACTTTATGGCCTGGGGGCTTGGACTGTTGTGGTTGGTTTGACCACTTTTTGACAGAATAACTTTGGCATTGGTGAGAAATACCTTGAGGTTGCAGTGAAGCTGCCTCTGTCACCCTTAGCTCAAGGTACCATCACATGTCACAAGCTCACCGGTGACAGCATGTCCAGGTCTGCTCAGGCATCGCCTGTCCTGGGAATCGCCCCCAGCTCCAAACAGCGTCTGTCCCAACTGCAGATAATAAATCACCAAGAGCAATTTGTTGTTGAACAGGATGATAAAATGCCTGTGTCCTTCCCCAGGCACGGGCTGACACATGCCTATGGTCACCTCCTGCCTCTCGGGGCCGGATCTTTCTGATCCACCTCTCGGGATGGAGGTGGTGGATCTTTCTGGTTCACCTCCACAAAGTGTTTTGCCAGGGCAGGGACGTGCTGTGTGTGGCTGGCAACGGGCAAACACCCTGATTCTGCTGAATCATCATTTTTTCTGGAGGCTTCTCGGGAGCAGAACCCCATCCGTGTCTGTCATATGATTGCCCAGAGCAGAGGCAAAGATCCAGGGGCTTGTTTCAGCTGCACTGACCTGCAGCTCCCCAGCCCCTGCCAAATTCCTTGGAGCTGCTTATTAACGCACTGACAACTGCTCCGGAGTCACGGCACGCTGAGGCAGAAGGCAGAGGGGTTTGACAGTGTGGCCTAAATATCCCTGTTTACAAAAAGTCTGACAAAACACAAGCCCTTGGCTTTATCTTTCCCATTTGGAAATAGCCACAGAGCAAATATACTTAAGGTATGAAGGGATGGGGATTTATATTGACTTTAGAAAAAGCCGTTCTTCAAAAACAGGAAAAAAAGCTCATCCTCGAGCTGTGCAGACTGGCTGCTGGACCCAAAAGCCCTGTGCCGAGGCTTTAAGCCTGCCTGCTAATCTGTAGCAGTTCTGTGTGAGCAAGTCATGCAGTAAACTGCTCTCTGTTAATTTTTTAGTGCAGAATAAACAGGTCAAGAAATGATTAGCATGAGAATAAGTTGAGCTTAATCAGGAGAATCAGAAAAGATGAGAGGGAAGAGGCAAATTGGAGTTATCAGTTAACCATATGGAGTGGTTCTGCCTCCACGAGCTCATGTTCCCTCTCATTTTCCATCCCCTCTGAAGCTGCCTTTTTTTTTGCCCCCTTCCCTAATTTAAATGATGAGCTAAAATTTCTGGTATAAGCACAACTGAAGCCCTTGTTTCTCCTTCTCACTTTCTATCTGCAATGGCTGCCCAAACGAATTGTAGGTGATAAGGCTCCTACCTGGTTCTTCCCCATGGTCCTTCCCACTCCGCATGCAGAAAGGGAGCTGCTGACGTTAAGGCTGAAACATGCAAAATCCACTTCATACAAGTACGAGCGCTTTGCTCAGGTGCAAAAGTTTTGGTGCGATCCAGGCAGATCCGGGGACTGAGCGGAGGCATCCGTGGGCAAGGGGAAGAGCAGCCCTCAGGACTGCTTGGAGTGGAGTTTGGTCAGTGGTCGAAGATCTATATTCTCAGATAGGCAGGACTTTGTCCACAAACTGGAATTTGAAATTTCAAAGGGGAAAACAAAAAAAAAAAAGCCCGAAGGGACCTTTGCATGTGTGGAGATGACTATGCTGGTGACGTTCCCCTGGGACTTTTGTTCTTTGTCTTGTAACTCAGCTTCGTGCTTCCCCAACAGCTCGCTTGGCCAAACGGTGGTGGGATGAGCAGGGGTCCTGACCTTGCTTGGAGCTTTCCTGCTCTGGAGAGGTTTCAGAGCCAAGTCTCTCTCTGCTTCACTTGCACGCCAAGGAAAAGCTTCTCCAGCCCTGCAGCAGCCTTGGAGCTGCAAGCGATGTGCTAAGAGCGATCTGGAGTCAGGGCTGCAAGGGACAGCGGTGGCATTGCTGATATAAGATGAGGTTGGTCCTCTTGGCTCTGTGCACTGGCATTTCTGCAAGGGTTTTCTTCAGAGTACAGAGCTGTAAGAGGGGAAAGCAAAGAGCAGGAGAGCCCCAGACAGCAAGTCTGCAGGTGGCTCCAAACTGGGAGCTTTGGCCGATAGCCTGGAGCCATAAACCGCACAGAGGGCAGCAAGAAGATGGGACCAGGCTCCTCACAGGGTGCACGGTAGGAGGAGATCAATGGGCATAACAATTGGAGAGAGGTTCAGGCAGCATCTAAGGAGAAACTTATTCACCACAAGGACAATCAAGCATTGGTTGCCCAGAGAAGTTGTGCAGTCTCTATCCTTGGAGGTGTCGAGACCTGAGAAGATGAAGCACTGAGCAACAAAGGCTGCTCTCACAGCTGGTCCTGCTTCCAGTAGGAAGCTGGAGTAGAGACCTCAAGGTGTCTTCTAACCTCAGTCATCCTTTGATCCTACAAAACCCCGTTCAACCCACTTGACGTGAAGAGCTAGCAAGCACAGTAGCCGATGGCATCCTTACCATAAATGCTCTATTATATAGTCCGTCCCTGAGATCCTCCTTTACTGAGAAGCATGGATCTTATTTTCAGGGAAATCCCATTTGCTTTGGTTTAATTTGCCCATCAGGGGTGTATAGATAAGGCAGAATTAGTGTCATGATGTGCCAGTGTGGGAAAGGATTTACTGCTCAACAGATAAAAATTAAATAGTCACTTGGTGCAGAACACTTCAAGCCCCAGAGCTGTCTCCTTTGCAGCCATCTCCTAGTGTAGGAAATGATGGGTGGAGGGCACAGAAAACAGGGACAGGAGGAGAGAGGAGAGGGCCTGAAAGCTGAACTTCTCTGAGCATTTGCTCTGGGAACAGCTTTTGCCTATCAGTGGGGGTTTGCCAGCTTCCAGTTGTCTACCTCTGGAATAAAAATGACAAAATATCTTCTGTAGGACAGAACTGTTTGAATCAGCCCCACAACCAGCTGCTAATTTGAACATCTGCAACCTAAACAAGCTGCAGGGCTCCTGTTAGCTAGTACAGGCCATGACTACACTGGGAAGGTGTCTCAGAACCCACCATGCAGGGACATGGGAGGAAGACAAGGGGTCCCCAGGAAGAACATCTCTAGGCAGACATCCATTTCCCGCAGCAGACGCTGCAGCTGACGCGTTTCCATCATGAGTCCATCTCCAGGGAAAAGGAAGCGCAGGGTGTCCTTGGCTGGTTTGGTCCTCCACCTCCACATCAAGATAAGCGATTTGGGAGGGGGCACTGGTGACAGATAAAGGACATCAGTAGTGAGAAAACTACAGTCAATGCGGCCCCAGGGCGGAAAGCGCCATTGACAGTTCCAGCCTCGTGAGCCACTTAATGCTCTCCAAACTTCCCTGCGCCTTATCTGCCGCTCTCCCGCACACGCCACCTCCCCGGTGTCTATTCCTGGCCCTCTTAATCCTTCCTGCCCAGGGACCAAACGGCCTTTGCAGCCTTCCTTGCTCAGCAGGTGATTTAAGCAAAAGGTTTGTTTTGCTGAGTAGAGCGAAACAGGCCATGCTTTTACGATATTTTACTAGACGCTGTGGAAAATCCTGCACATATTTGACCTAGTGTCTGTAGCATTTATCTAATCAAAGGGATCACTGTGGCCCGGCCAGGATTGGGATGGAGGTCCCAGGGATGAGGCCACGGAGGGGGCTCTGCTCTACCTTAGCATCCCCATCGCAGTGTGCACATCATTAAAACAATTTTTGGCTCAGAACAGCTCCTGCCAAAGGGAAGAGCCACCGGCATGTAAGTGCAGGGAGCTCTGGCCTCTCTCTCGGTAGCACTGACCTGATGACAGTTTTCCCTGCAGCAAAGGATCCTTTATCACCAGTCCCAAGTGAGAAAACAGGGGCTCTCCCCTGTGCTCAGCTTCATCCCTGCAGACCTGTAGCCTTGGGGTGGTAGAGCTGGTTGGAAATGCTACGTAGGTCATAGTTTTGCGGGGCAAGGGCTGCTTGAACAATCCCTTGTGCTCCTAAAATGTGAATAGCAAATCATCACTAGCATCACTGCCCACAGGCACATGCTGTTGGTGTCATGTTGTGGCAGCGATGCCACCGTGGCCAGGGTGGCTGGGGGTGTCAGCGGGGCCGGGGCTGCATTGGGGTGCCTGGGAAACACAAATACAACCCAGCTGGGAGCCCAGATCAGCAGCGCGTGGACTCAGTCACCCGCTGCTGCTTGCGAAATCACAGGGATGTTTTCAATGCGGAGCGAGCTGATACTAAACCACTAATTTCTGGTTCTCTCACGTCATCCAGCCAATGCCATCCAGCGATCAATTAAATTCCCACTCGCTGATCTTGCAATTACACTGAAATGTCTCGGTCCTGGCTAAAGCAGAGGAGTGATGTGCCCAGGGTCAGCTGGGGAGGAGAACAGCCAGGTTAGTAAGGAGAAGAGCACAGGCAGCTCTGCCACTCGCCGCAGTCCCTCTGCTCAGCACCAGCAGGGTCGGACCCAAGGTCTGGGTGAGGTGGCAGAGACCTGGCAGCACCTGCATCCACAGAAGGAAAAATCCTGCTGTAGAGTAAAGCTCTGCTGCGTTGTAAAACACCTAATGAAAATTTTAAGACATGTCAGTCAAAACCCAAGGTTGGGGGGTGGCTGGCACAGGGTGACTCCAGTGGTGGGACAGGAGCAGCCCCAGTGATGCCCAGGACACTCATGCCAGCCCCCAGCCCCGCTCGTTGTTTGGGCATGGCTGCAGAGCAGGATCTGTTTATAGGGCATCCAGCCTCAGAAAAACTCAGTTTATAGGGAAGTAAAAGGAGTCATACGTTGTTACTTCGCATAGCAACGTGTAAATTGCCAGGCAGGTGCTGACCTTCTCTGATGGGGAGGGAGAAAAAGAAAAAGGCGTGGGAGGGATGGAGGGAGCGAGAGAAGGGAAAATCAGGGAGAGAAGGCAACCAGCGGTGTAGAGGGGAAGGCAAAGACAGAAGTGAAGAGCAACCTTGTTCTCCTGGCGGGGCTTTTTCGAAGTTTTCCAACCCAGGTACAATTAAGACCAACACCAGCAGCCCAGCATCAAGGTCAATAGCCCGGGAAGGAAGGTGTGCCCTCCTTGGTGAGCGTCTGCTCCCGCGGTCCTGCCTGCGCCCCAGAGCCGGGATCGGCAAAGTGCCTTGCGATTCAATAATAAACAGTCAACAAGAATCACTGCTGCTCCACCAAAAAAAAAAAAAAAAAGAGCTTAGCAGCGTTTGGCAGTGGGTGAGATGATTAAAGATTAACCCCCTGCCTCCTGCCTCCACCCCTCTGGGGAGTATAGGCCTTGAGGCTCAGCAAATCCTTTCAGAGAAATATTTGAAATAAAAGACAACAGATAGGGGACGCAGCAAAGGCAGAGGGAGGCAGAAGGGCCAATAGCCTCGGACAAGGGAATCGGTACAATCTGGCCCGTGTTTGCTGATGATAATGCGCCTTTCCAAAGCCCTAATAGACATGGAGATGGCAGATTATAGTGCAGCGCTAGACCCGGCGTACACCACTCTGGAGTTTGAGAACATGCAGGTGCTGGCTATGGGCAACGGTAAGTCCCCTCCGTCTTCTCCTCTCCGCTGTGGGATGAGCTGGGGGCTGCAGGACAAGAAGTCCATGGGGCAGCAGCCAAAATGCCACCGGGATGGGCTGGGGCACAGCACGGGTGTCAGCCAGGGGCTCCCAGCAGCTCACTGGGGGGTTTCAGCTTCCCCTGGGGAGAAAGAGAGGTGGCGGAGCAATGCTGTGCTCGGCGCAGGCGGGATGGTGCCCTGCAGCCCAGACACCTCGGGGTCGGGCGCACACCAGGAGCTGAGGGCAACGAGAGGTCCCCATGGGACATTCAGCCCAGGGACCAGGGCTGGGGCTGAGCACAGGTGGGTTTCACCACCCCCAGACCCCAACCAAGAGAAAAGAGCAGCCAAAAGTTTCTGAGTGACAAGCTGCTGACGGCTCGCCGGGCAGACCGAGCCCACGGCTCCAGAGCAGCGCCAGTCCCATCCCAGCAGCAGCTGGAACCAGGTTTTCCCAGAGCAGAAAGCCATTTAGTGCCTGGCAAGGGTGGAAATCACTGCAAAAAGTGATTGAAGCAATGTCCCGAGGCCCCTTCCCAGGGCAGTGCTGGGGTGCAGGGTGGGACCCCCTTCCCTGGGAGTGCTGCGGGGCCGGGAGGCTCAGCCCCCGGGAAGAGGGGCAAGGGGACCTGGTGAGAATAGACAAGGATTCCCATCCCCTCAGGAGGGTGGGATCACACTTAACTCACCAAGATTTGCAATCCTGGCCCACCTATTTGGGGACCAAGGAGTCTTGGTGATTAAATGCTCAGAGATAACAGAAGATTCTTCTCCAAGTCTCCCCTAAAGTCTCTCTAAATACGAGGTTAATGACTAAACGAAGCACGCTGCAGAAATGACCCCCCGAAGCCCTCTCCTGCCCGCTGTGTCGCCCAGGCTGCTGGGGCACTGGCGGGCTCTCCCCTCGCAGCCTGTGCGGGTCCCCTCTGGGTCACAGCTCTGCCCCATCACAGATGTGACACCGCGGTGCCGAAGCGGCTCTGCTGTGCAATAACCCCCCGCCACCCTGGGCCTCAGCTCCTTCGCTGCTCCCTGGGGCTGCTCCCACCCACCCAGGGGTCTCAGGGCTGAGAGCAGCCCCCCTGGGCTCCACCAGTGCCTGTCTGGACCCGCCAGGACAAGCCCAAGTCTTGCCCCCCGCCCTGCACCATGTCCCTCTCCCACCCAGCACACAGAGGCTCCTGCATGGGGGGCTGTGAATCAGCCCCCCCAGATCCAGGCTCCACGGGGCAGAGGGACACGATAATTTTATATGATGAGATCAGGTGCAACATGAAATATGCCCTAGAGGTGGATGAGTCAGCTGGATCAGGCGACATCAACACCTCCGCTCCTCCTCTGCCCAAACCCAGACCAAGGGCTGCTTTGACACCCCAGCAGCCGCCCACACAACCTCTGCCTGTAAAACCTCTGCCTCCTTTTCTGGCTGAGGACAGCAGGGGAGCTCAGTCCCTGCCCTGCCCAGCTCCAGTCCAGCTCAGCAGTGACCAAGTTTGCTGCTGTCCCAGACCAAACGCATCCCGTGTTCCCAGACAGGCTTGGGGACCTCTTGAGGTGTTCCTGTCCTCCTAACGCAAGTATCTAAGTGAGATCTCAAATTTTAAGTAGGATTTCTTCTTCCCTCTATTTACCTTAATTCCAAATCAATCCCACTAAACCCACTTCACAACAGCAGCCAGAAGCCCACATTTCTGGCACTACAAAATATACTTACTTGGAAAATTATCCACTGGGCAATAATTTCATTTCAGTTGGCTATTAGACAAAAGATGTTGTAATTGCTTCAACAATGGTGCCAGTTTTCCTGTTCTATGTTCACCTGAGAACAGCATGATATACTCCTAAAAAGGGATTTACCTGGGCCGCCACAGATACACAAGCAATGCGATTACAAGCAGATCATCTCTTCCTCTCTTGTGCAAGTCCTGTGTTTAGCTGAAACTGGAGATCTGACTTCCCTTCTGGAATGACTGCCATCTAGCCAAGCCCTCAGGATGCATTTGGAGGAAGGAGGTTTTTGGAGGCAAACTGCTCGCAGGGATGAGAGATGACTGGAGTGGGCTGGGGAGGAGCTCAGAGCTTTGGTAGCGGAGAGAGGAGCTTTGCAAGCACAGAAATGCAGCTGTGGGACAGGGTATGCCAGGCAAGGACAGAGAGAGGCAGCAAACTGACTGGGGAGAGAAATATCAGAGAGACGCAAGGAATCAGAAAGACAGAAAGCAGACAGGGAAAGGAAAGCTGCTGCCAGAGCCAGGGAGGGGGTTGGACTGAGGTTTCCCCATGCCAGCTCACCGCCAGGGATCACAGGGTCCGCTCCAGGTTACTCATGCCAAGGGATGGCATGAGGAAGCTGTGCAGCAACTGCTGCAACACTCCTTTCTCTGCAAAATAAATGCTAAAATTGTAGCCCTGCCCCAGGCAGCCATGCCTTGGCCTCCCCCAGCACCCACAGTCCAGCAACCAAAAGGAGCCCTGTTGGGACCAGACCTTTTGGAGCACCCAGCCCCCTTTCTGCTGGGTGCCAAGTGGGAGCAGCTGTGGCCCTCCCGGGGTGAACATTAACTGCGTCCCTGCCAAACCCAGAGACCAGGGGCCGATAGGCTCAGGTATTAAAATCCCAGCAGGTTTCTATGACTTTGTAGATCTTGGGTATCATTTGCAACTGGGATTTCCACCGAGGCAGGGGAATGTGCCTATGCTGATCCAGGAAAATGTGCATGGGAGGGGGCAATTAGATCAGCTGAATTAAGGGCTGATCCCTTCAGCCTTGAGGTTTGTTTGGCTTGCTGCAGGGGTTTTAGTGTGGGGCTTGTATGGTTTCAAGACTTTCAGATGCCCTTTCCTACAGAGGCTGCTGCAATTCCCCATCCTCCCAAAAAAGCCCTGCAGGTGCCAGCCCCACTCGGTCTACAAGGACTGTAAGACACATCAGTCTCAGCTGTGGAAGACACCCAGCATACAGCCTCCTCCACGCTATAGCGTCACCCTTTCTTTCTGGGTCAGCTTGATCAGTCCTTCCCTGCATGGATAGTGTTTGCCCACATGATTTGTTCAGCTGAAGTAATTCGAGTTTTTCATGCACTTGAAGTCTTGTTCTCCTGAAGAACCACCGTGCAGGCTGGAGCTCCGCGCCCGGCAGAGGCTCTCCAGCAAAGGGAGCTGGTCACCTTGTTTCTCTAAGTGTCTGCTTAGGGCTGTCCTGCACTCTTTTGGTGAAATAACACAAACACTTCTCTAATAAATCAGCCTCTCACCCTGAGCTGTAATACTTCAGCTTTAACTCTGGGCCAACTTTTTCTCTGGCCACGCTACTGCAGCCCAAAGCGTCTGCAAATCCCTGAGGAATTTTGGCTCTGTCCTGTGACTCCTGCAAACGGGTTTCTGCTTAGTCTGAAGGCATTGGTGGAGTCAGGCCTTTAGAAAGAGCTGTCTCACCCTGGCACACCAGGGGCTTTTGCACACTCAAAATGCAATGACTTAAGACACTCAGAGCACCCACCATCCCTTACACACCTCTCTGAGCTGCTTCTGCTGCTCAGCCTGGCTGCAGCTGCCTGGTTCCTCCAAAAATCAAGTCTCTCACTGGAAACTGAGTTAGGAAATGTTGGCTGTCTGTCTCACTGTCCTCTTCCCGTGTCCTTCCCCAAGCAGACACATCTCCATCAGAAGCAGCCAACCTCAACACTTCCAACAGCATCGGGGTGAGCGCGCTGTGTGCCATCTGCGGGGACCGCGCCACAGGGAAGCATTACGGGGCTTCCAGCTGCGATGGCTGCAAAGGCTTCTTCAGGAGGAGTGTCCGCAAGAACCACATGTACTCCTGCAGGTAAGGACAGAGGGGACAGAAGCATGTGGATGAGACAAAACAGTCCCTGGCAGCTGAAAGGCAAAGCCCTGTAAGTGCAGCAGCATGGTCCTTCATCTTCTTCATCCTTCTTGTACCCTCCACCACCTTCCCTTACCTCATCCCCTGGCTGGGAAGGGTCAGAGACCACTCTTGCTCTGGGATTGCCCGCCAGTGATCACCGGGGAAAGACCCTGGGAGGTCTTAGCCCATTCTTTAGGGGCCAAATACATCTTCTTGCAAATGGATATGGCCAACCGTGGATGCGGCCAGCAAGCACGGTGCTGCCGGGGGGAAGCCCTGTTACAGGAGCTGAGCACCTTGAGAGCAGCGCAAACCCCGCACCCTCCCTGGGGGCACTTCAGTGGCCTCCCACCCCTTCTCCATCACAAAGTGCCTCTGCCATCTACTTAAAATGCTGTCACTGCTTGTTACATGATTAAAAAAACATCTAAGGAGCAACAAGCTGGGCAAGTGTAGCGTGCACATCTCTGAGGATGAGACACCCGTGTTGCTCCTGCAGCTCATGCGCTGCACCTTGTGTGGGTGGTGGCAGCCCACGGCTGTCCCACGCCACCGGTGGCTGGGACCTGCCTGCTCCCTGCTCTGAGCAACCCACACGTAGAGTCGCAGAGGAGACCAAGGAATCCTCAGCTCAGAGTGTCTAAATCACTCTGGATTTATGAGTGAGTTACTCCTGATGGCCTGACAGCCACTTGGAGAGTGTGAACAGCAACATGACTCTAAAATCAGAGTGACAGGAAGAAACCCCAGGTTTATGAGAGCATGTGAAAGCACATTGTTGCTGGCACCCCAGGGCTACTGAGGCTGGCTGCCCAGGGAGCCCCTCCCCACAGCTCCAGTGGGAAAAGCCAAGGTGCCCAGTTCTTTGAAGACTAGGGCTTTTATATTATAAATGCTATAGAAATGCTTAAAAAGCATCTTTCAGACATCCATTTGGTGAAATCTTAGCTCGGGGCTTTAAAAAGTAGAGTAGAAACAAGCCTTTTCAAAAGCTACAGAACTGGGCATGGCTGGGAGCCCCTTCCCAGCTCCATACGCCTTTGCCTTTACTTTGTGAGCTCGATCAATCAGCAGTAAATTAGACCAAATTTACAAGTGAAATTCATGCTGCAAATGGCCACCAGGCTCGCGCTGCATGCAAGAGCCACACACACGGAAGATCAGTGTTTGCCCCGCCATGTGTGATGGATTTGGTGATATGAGCGTGGAGGGAAGGAGCTGGTTGCTTCCCAACTCCTCTCTGAAGCACAGCAGGGCTATCTGCACACCAGCGACATTGCCCAGAGGTCAGAAGCAACCTGACTGGATCCCCAAAACAGCCCTGGAGAGATTCAGGGACTTAAATCCACTTCTTAACTTTGCTAGCTCCAGAACAACCTTCTACCCCTTTTTTATTCAGAATAAGTGCATTCTTCCTCCTTTCTAATTGGGATCTAACTTACAATGGAGGTTACCAACGTGGCTCTGACCCTCCTGGCTCACACTTGTAACTTCTCTGGGGCTTGTTAATCCATCATGAGCATCGTGTGCCTAGTGGTAAGACCAGCAGCCCAAGCTCCTGCATGTGACTGCCAGCTCTGGCCCATCCCTATTGAACATCCAGAGGCAGAGCAGAGGGCTGAGATGTTCAGTGCAAAGAAGAAACCTCAGGTTAAAGTAAGCGTGGAAATGGCATGGGCTGGGGCTCCCTTTTAAGGCTGAGCCTCTGGGAACCTGCTCTGAGCATAGCTTGGAGCCTAGTGCTCTGTCTTGTCCTGCCTTCAGGCTTGGTCTTGCTGCTCCTCACACCTCTCTTTCTTCCCAGGTTTAACAGGCAGTGTGTGGTAGACAAAGACAAAAGAAACCAGTGCCGATACTGCAGGCTTAAGAAGTGCTTCCGAGCAGGAATGAAGAAGGAAGGTGGGTGACGCTGTGGCCTCCCCGCGCTCCCCCCAGCAGCCGTCACGCTGCCTGCATCTGTGTGAGGAAGCCCTCGCAGCCCAAGGCCAGTCCCTGCCATGTGCACACTCAGCAGCCATCCCAGCCCCGTTGTCCCTCCGCAGCGCTCTCCTGGGCACAGATCCAGACCCCATCGCAGGAGGGCTTAGGGAGAGCTCTGGCCTCCAGTCATGAGCCCTGCATGTGCCCAACCTGCCCATTCCCACCTGTGCAAAGTCCTTGCAAGCAGCCATCGTCCCAACAGTTCAGGGCAAGGCATGGGGGCCCTGCCTGCTCCCAAATTCAATGTCAGGGCCCCTGCTCGGGGCACCTCTAAAATGCCAGCAAAGACAAGCCCACAAGAGCGCTGCAGGGTCATGCTTGTGTCTCAGAACTGCCCCTGCTTGCACACACTAGTCACACCCAGGGCTCTACAGCTCACTTGCACTTACACACGTCACCTGTGCTCCCACATAGCTGGGCCATCCGAGAAATTTGGGAACGCTTCTCAACATCAGTCAGAAGCAGAAACTTCAAAGAAGGTCTGGAAATCTGTTAACACTTTGGGAAAACTGCTGCAAGTGCTGTTGCCCCAGAGTCACCGCTAAATCCACAGCTGGGTGGGTGAATCCAGCAAAGGTCCAACTGTCATTTTGCACCTTTTTTTCCCTAATGTGCATATAGGTTCTGCTGACCTTCTGCAGAGAGCTTAGTTTTAAACTATCTGATACATCAGCCACAGCAGAAAAGGACGCAGAGTAAGGTGGAGCATTTTGGCTATTTAACTCCACATGAAACAAGTAGATACCCACCCCCAGCATGGCACAGGCTCACCCCACCACTCCCCTGCTTCTCTGCAGCCCTGGCGGGTCACCATGACTCAGACACGACGGGACAGGATTCACCCTTCTCTAGCCCTGCTTGGTTCTCAGGAGCACTCACAGTGGCAAGGAAACTGCTGTGGTCCTGCTGGTGGTCCCACTGCTAGTGGAAGGACAAACTGCCCAGACCAGCCCAGAGGAGCTGACAGCACCTCGCAGAGCTCACCCCATTGATGGCTGCAAAGGGACAACCAGGAGGCACTTGGCCCTGTTGTTCCATGTAGAGAAATTAAACCCTGTGCTCTCCCCATTTCACACTCCCTTGAAGAGAAACTTAGGAGAAAAGGGGTCCTTGAAGGCAACAGGGAAGTACCAGCGGTACCTGGGCAGCTTGCCCAGGAACACTGGCCTGCATCTCTGGGCAGGAACATTTCTTCCTTGTTAAAGAAGATGAGGTATTGCTTGGCTTGACTTTTCCTGAAGAACATAGGAATCCCCTTCTCCCCACGGCACCCACTCATCCTATACCCAAAGCTTTGCTGCTGTCTGTTAATATTCAATAGAAGTTACATTAGGTGCATGACCAGCTAATACTGAGCAAACATTTGGAAAACATCATGGCGTGACTGAACTCGGGGGCCTGCTACTGATAACAAGCAGCATAACCTTGAGAGCTCCTATTTACAGCCGCTGACTGCAGGGCTTTTCATCTGGCCCAGCCTCATTATTGCTTTTTATCAGGTGGATTTATACATTGAGAACGTATCAATCCAGAGAGCCACCAGCCTAAGGCAGGGACTGTTCTGTCTCCTCTGCCATCGATCAATACCTTATTTGAGCCGATGGTTTGGCATGGCCGTGATGAGTTGCGGCCAGCTCACAGCCTCGTGGCAGAGAGGCAAATCCTCCCACTCAGCACTACAGCTTCTGCTCTGGCTGCTGCCACCTCCAGACTCAAAGCCCAAGTCCTCAAGACGACACCAAGCAGGGAGGCACGCTGAGGTCAAACCCGTCCTGGGACTGTCTCTACAATAAGGGATGAGAGAACTTTGTTGCTCTGATAGAGCAGCAGGAGCTGCTCTGCAGTTCTTTCTTTATTGTAACTTAGGCAAAAGTTTTCCAACTGCACCTACCCAGTGCAAGAGCTTCCCAAACAGAGCTCACAGAGGTCGTGTGGACGGACAAAGCAGCCATGCAGATTCTCGACTCCTCTCTTTCACACATAAGCTTTGGGCTGCATGCATGAGCATAGCCACCATTTCAGACCCCATATCTTGAAATTCAAACACTTAAGAGCCACACCCTTTGAAAGGAAACTTTCCCATTGAACCCCACAGGCTCTGAATTAGGTGTGTGGGCTCTGAAATGACCCTGTCCCAGGAAAGCCTAATAAAGCGAATGTGAAACCAGAACCACCAGCCGTAGTCAGCTCTTACGGGCATCCTGTCACAACCCAGACACCGCTGCAACTCTGCCGGGCAGGGGAGCTGCGAAACTGCAGCTATGGACGTGCTCCCGAGCACTGCGAAGGGGAACGCCAAAAGTCAGCACTAGCTTTTGGTGTTCGTCACCATGAATGACCTGCAGCTCAGCCAAAATACTCTCTTGCAGCTGTACAAAATGAACGGGACCGAATCAGCACCCGGAGATCAAGTTATGAAGACAGCAGCTTGCCCTCCATCAATGTTTTGCTGCAGGCAGAAGTCCTGGCACAACAGGTAACCTTTCTTCTTTGGCAAATACAAAAGCATCAGGCACTACCTGGTCAGTAGAGCCGGTTTGTATTTTGTCTTCGAATTACCACGTCTTTTCTAAGTAACCTATCTGCCAACTCAACACTGGTTTTTCAAAGGCATTTGTTACCTGAAACCAGCCCTTTAATGCTCCTTGGTCCAGAACTCAGTTGTAATAATATGCAACAATCTGTTCTGCTTTGATGGGACACATGAAGGCTGGAGAACTGGAAGAAAATAGGGTAGAATCATTGAAACCCAAGGACCTGCAACCACCTAAGCCAGCGGAGGGGTTGGCCTCCCACGAGCCTCCCTTCCCCATCAGCTGTTAGGAACTTTGGATTCTGGCTTCTCACACAGTTTCACGAGAAATCAGTTTCACGCTTGTTTTATGCAGATATTATTTTCAGGGTTTGCTTGAAATTCCCCATTCCCACAAGCAGAAGAGGGATTTGGATTGCCAGTCCATGTTCTTCCTTGCTTCAAGGGACACATTACCCTGAAGACTGTCAAGGGAGATGCTCAGATGCTCCAGGACAGGACAGGACATGCCCTGGGCTCCAGGTTTGGGTCAGGCTGCAAGGTCCACCTCCACCTCGCCACAAGGGCTACAGGCCAATCCTGTACACAAGCAGCACATCCAATCTCATCCCACATCTCACCTCATCCTACGCAGGCCTTAATATATTTATAGACCCTATAAAAATAATATCAGTGCTGCTCCCAGAGGTGTGAGATAAAGAGGTCTCAAGTCACCAGATCGACAAGGGAAGGACATTTCCGGGACTCTGAGTCCTGCACTGGGACCATATGTAAGTCTGGAGCAGGGTCTGCTGGTAAAAACTACAACCATCGACAAACCCAGGGGAGCTTCTGCTCTCCCACAGAGCACAGAGGGATTCATTAAACAAGGCAGGCTCCAGCGTGGTAATTGGTAACTTTTATGTGCCTGGCTAATTAGAACAAGATACTGCTGAGGAGCTGCTTTCTCCAAGATCTCAGGTCACTCACTCAGATCTCTTTATTTATTTGCTAAGCCTTCCGGGCTCTCTGATTAGGGTAATACATGGTGAGATTTTTACGATCTTATTTATTCAATAATAGCTCAAGAGCTGGAAAGCTTCCAGGTAATGCAACCTGGAAAAAAAAAATGCGGGTGACATTTGAACTCCATTTCCTTGGGGAGGCTGGCAGGATCCAAGCTGAAAACGCTGGCAGGAACAGGGAAGGAAGAGCTGATGTTGTCCAAGAGCAGCGAGGGCAGGCGGAGGGCAGCGATGGGCTTGAGTTAATTGCTTACAGAAGCACGAGGATAAAGTAGTGACTAAGGGCAAATTTTTCGATGAGCTGGGTGAGCAGCTATGCATGAGAACCGGGCAGGAGCTGGGTGCCTGGTTTTCAGGAGATGTTCTTTCCAGCTCTGTGTGACTTGCAGATTTGTCAGGGTTGTCCTTTGCAAAGGAAATGGTCCCTTCTTGCTCATGCTGACTCAGACTGGAGAAGCAGAGCCCCTGGAGCAGGGTGACGGGGAAGCAGTTCTCTGCCCTTTGGTGGGACCAAGTAGCTTGTGCAGCAGCACTGGGTGGACATGTCCTTGTTACTGGTGAGGCTGGCTGTCCCACAAGCCCCTCTGCTCCCTCCTGGATCTTGACTGGGCATATTTGTTCAGTGGGAGGAAGACCTTGGCTTTAGAAACCTTTGTTCTGTTCTTTCCAGTCTATTCAAGTCAGGAGTTTACCAAGATGATCGACACCCTCAGCTCTGAAGCATTTCATGTTCACAGGTCCCCAAGTTGATCTCAATTTAAATGAGTTGTGTGGGCCACATATCCTGGGGGGTGGGTGTGCAGGAGAAAAGAGTAATTATTGATGCTGGAGTCTGCATCAGCACAACCCATGGGCCGGGGATTTCCCTGTCTGTGTTTCCTTCATGGCACTGAAAGCTGAAGGACCCTGTTTCAACTTCCAGATATCATCCCCAGTTCCTGTGCTCAACGGAGACATTAGAGGAAAGAAGATCGCCAACATCTCCGATGTGTGTGAATCCATGAAGCAGCAGCTGCTGGTGCTGGTGGAGTGGGCCAAGTACATCCCTGCCTTCTGTGAGCTGCCCCTGGATGACCAGGCGAGTCCCCCCCAGCCACCCCACCTCGCTCTGCCCTGGCGAAGGCAGCGGGGAGCAGAACGAGAGCCAGGCAGCTGAGACCTTCAAAGCAAATGTGCATTGTTCGCTCTGTTATCCTGGCCGCTGCGGCTGATTGGGAACGGCATCCATACAATGCCAGCACAGGCCATTTGTATGTGCAGCTAATCAGTCGATGAGCACAGTCGTGATAACGCTGAGCTGAAATTAGGTACATAATCAGGTGTGCATTCTGCATGGGTCTATCAGTCAATTATTTGTTAATTATAGTTTGTGCAGCACTTTGAAAACCTGAAGTGCTATCGAAATACTTGGGGTAATCAGACTTAGTAGAACAGATTTCTAGCCTAAGGTCTGCTCAAGGCTTAAAACAAAATCTGCCTGTCTCTCTTTCTTTCTGCTTCTTGCCCGGAGACATGTTTGTTTCCATTCTCCTGGTGTGGAATCACTGAAACTAAACACTAGTTTGCTCCCAAGGCAACAAGGAAATCTCTCTTCAGAGTTAAAAATCAGAAATATATTTGCATTTAGCACAAATTACTAAAATGACATTTGCTGATTCCATAACCAGGATAAGCACAGTGAGTTTGAAATCCTCTGTAAAACTATACTGCAGGATCTCGGGCAGCCTCAAAGACATACAAGGAGAAGTCTCCTGTGTAAGTCTAAATTTCAGAGGTCTGCAGCAGATGTTGCAGGACATGATGTGTGCCCAGCCTTGAACAGCACGTGTGCATGGTGGGGAGGATCCAGAGGGAAGGGACAGCACTTCTGGCAGTGGCCAGCACGGTCCTCACGTCACAGAGAGAAATGCATTTCCAATCTGCCCAGTGTACAGTCACAAAACTAGTATGTGTTCTCTTCAGCTAGGATGAGTCTCCAGCCCTATTGACCTAGACATAATTTTTATATCATGAAGAAAAATGATATCCAGCAAGTGAGAGTATGCAGCTGATCTAACTCCCGTAAATCCTAAATTTGAGCTCTTTGGTGATCACCAGCAGCACAGAGCCCTGGGAAATTCAGTGCTGTTAACACAGGAGCATATTACCTTATTTTCTATTGCATGCCAGTCCTATGTTTTTTTTTAAAATGGTAAGAAATCTGTTAAACTCCTATGGCAAATACAAGTCAAAAATGATGAAAACCAAAATGGACTCCAGTGGCAAATGACATTTACACAGCAAACATGCTGCAGCCCAGTGGAGGCTCGGGGCAGCTCTGCTTAACCCACTGCATCCTTGTGCCATCTGGAACAGCGGCAGTAAACCCGGGTAATAACTCCGCAAACTACAGCAATTTCCATGTGAGCTCATTTTACAATTGTGGGGCCACAAAATTTCTCAAAGAAGAAAACAAAGCCTAAAGATGCTGTTGTTTGAACCCTGCCTTCCCACAGGGGAGAGACTGCTCTCAGCACACTCTGCAGGCTCGTCTCGACTGAAACGGATCTTCTGTTATAACCAGCCATCCCCCATCATGAGCAGTTCCCAAACTGTGCCGAAGGGCTTGAGAGGAAAGACTGCACTGCATTAATACTAATCAATTAAGGACATCTGTGTCATCAAAGGACAGTGTGAGAACAGAGGCGGCAGATACTCAGGGGAGTGCAGGAGGAAGGACAGAAATGCCAGGGAGCAGGAATGAACAAATCTACGTGCGAGGCAGCTGCCCAAGGGGCATGAGAGCCAGTCAAGATATGTCCAGTGGGAACATTTAACGTTAGGAAGTGCTGTTACATTGCCATTAAAACGTTGCCTGAGAATGAATCATCTCTGCCAACACTTTTATAGGAAAGGTCGTATCTAACCCTTCATTCTTCCCCTTCACCAAAACGTCAAAGTACCAGGTTTGGTGAGGCAAAGCCACTTCATTTCAAACTTAAAGATCTACTTTGTTGTGTTACAACTTTTATATTTATCCTAGTTCAGAATGGAATGATATATATCTCAGGTTGATCACTGCAAGAACAAATATCAAATGAGATGGTTTTGCCTTGTTCAAGTAATTTACTTTAACCCTGCTCAAACAAGCAAATTTTACAGAAACAAAAATGCTTGTACCAAACTGAGCTTTCATGAATTTGCCTTAGGCAGGAAATTTCTATGTGAAGGCTTTGCTCCCCTCTGGGACCCATGGTTTTTCCATCCTTCTCAAAGTTTCATCAGACAGGAAAGCTCAGTTTTGTGCAGCTCTGGTAGCAACAAGCAGCTCGGCTGACACATCCACCCATGTTTGTGTAGCGATAGAGGCTGGATTTTGGCATACAGATAAAGGTTCCCCAGCATCTTGTGTGTGTAGTTTTTTTGCAGGGACCTCCACTCTGCTTATTTTACATAACTCTTTTTCATCCTCTGCAAAAAAATAATCCCTCTCTCAAACATCAGCATCTTTTCTAACCAGAGCTCTCTTCTTCAGGTGACACTCTCCTGGCACTTCTGGTAGGGTAGGACTTCTCTTGGCTTTGTCAGGTGCTGAGGGATAGCACACTGGAAAAAGAGACCATTCCCATCAGGCCACACTTTTCAGAATCTCTCCATTAATGTTTAATGATTGTTTTCTCCAGCAGAGGCTCCTGGCTGGACATTAAGAAGCCTCTGTGTCAGGCTGTCCAATTGTTAACTCTGTTTCTGCCCAAATCTCTGAAATTTTTAACCAAAGGAGGGCAAAAGATTCAGAACATTCTCAGCAGCCACTGGAGGGTGTAAAATGAAACACTTCAATCATTAACATCAGGGCAGAAAAACATCCTTTTGGCTTCCCTGGCCCAAGTGCCCACAGCCCAGGGGGGACAGGAACCATCCACAGCAGTGGATCGTACTCCTCCCCACTTCCCAGGCTGGGGCACGGTCCCTGGTTCTGCACTTGGAAGGAGTTGCCTTGTCTGCAAACAGCCCACTGCTGAGGTCCTGGGACAGTCTAGTGTGGCCTTGCTCATGACATGTGCCATGAATATGGGATGTTTCAGGTGCTGTCTATTATCTATTGGTTCTGCTGGATTTATTGTTCTTTACACACAGGAACAAACAATTTTTTGGCCTCTTACTCTGACTGTGACTGGAGAGGGGCTCTCACTCCCCATCCTTGAGTGCAGTATAGGAATGATGGGCTTTCCCTCTTGCTTAGGTGAAATCACAGCCTTGTCTCTGCATCACACAAATAACTTTTCCCTGCCCTTGCAGGTAGCGCTGCTGCGAGCACACGCAGGGGAACATCTGCTACTGGGAGCTGCCAAGAGGTCCATGGTGTTCAAGGATGTCTTGCTGCTAGGTGAGTGTGCTTCTGCTCCCGGCCCATCTGCTTCTGCGAGGCTTCCCTGCTGGGATGAAGGAGAGGGTCGTTCAATGTTTGTGGGGATAATTTTTGCAGAGGGGTGGGTTGATCTCTTCTGTATTGTAGCGAGCCTAGCAAAACCTTTGGGTGCAACTAGGCCTGGCTGACATTCACATCAAGGCCACAACATGTGGCAAACGTGGGGGACTATGAACATTCACAGTGTCCCCCAGTTTGTGTGAGCAGGCTGTGGTGTGACTGAGGAAAAGGCTCTCGCTCCTTGCTCAGCTTGTCCTCGCTTGAGTGATTCCTGAGTAAGGAGAGGCTGCTCTGGCAACACAGATCAGCATTTCTGGTGGGCTGAGCCTGGGAAGGGGCAGAAGTAGGATCTTCTTAAGTCTTCCACCTTCAAGATTATCTCAGCGTTGGTTACCTGGGTTTTGAACTCCTTGGCACCCTTGAGAAGCCTTGGGCAATGACAAGGCGACGGTCTCTGTGCTGCTTGTCCAAAGGAAATGACCACATCATCCCACGGAACTGCCCCGAACTGGTGGAGGTGAATCGCGTGGCCATCCGCATCCTGGATGAGCTGGTCCTCCCCTTCCAGGAGCTGCAGATAGATGATAATGAATACGCCTGCTTGAAAGCCATCATCTTCTTTGACCCAGGTATGCTCCAGCCTGCTATGGGTTACCATTAGAGGGGACTAGTCTGGGTTACGCTGACTAATACTGGCCCGGAGTTGTGGAAAGGCCCCCGGTCTCTTCTCTGGGCCAAACTGTTCTTAGGAGGGGAGAAGTCAGTCTATGCAGAGAAAAAAATATCCATTACAGCAGACAATAGATAATCAGACCCAGCTCACCTCAGCCTGCGCCTGGACTTCATGCCATTACTGAAGGGTGGTTCCTAGGGAAGCAGCCTGGACAGTTTGCTCTGTGGGTTGTTTCAGATGCCAAAGGACTGAGCGACCCCTCCAAGATCAAGAGGATGCGGTACCAGGTGCAGGTCAGCCTGGAGGACTACATCAACGACCGGCAGTACGACTCGCGGGGCCGCTTCGGGGAGCTGCTGCTGCTGCTGCCCGTGCTGCAGAGCATCACCTGGCAGATGATAGAGCAGATCCAGTTTGTCAAGCTCTTCGGCATGGCTAAGATCGACAACCTGCTGCAGGAGATGCTGTTGGGAGGTGAGTACCTGAGGGTCCTACTCCCTGATCGCCTTGAGAACCTCCATAGCCATCACTTCCAACCTGAAAAAGGTGGAGAGAGCCTGTATGCAGGTCAGCCCTTGACTCACACAAAATCATCTCCCCCATCACTGGCAGTAGTAACAAAGGGTCCTCCATTTCTGCTCACCTAGAGAGATGCATTACCTGTGCATCTAGTGACAGAGGTGTCCCCAGCCCTCTGCATGCAGACAAGCTTTACTGTGCAACCTCCAAACTCCCCCCAGCCGGCCATCTCACTAATCTTCCTCTGTGTCAGAAGGGAGTCATCAAAGCAAAAAGGTTTGAAAGCTCGGGTTGAAAGAGTGACCCAGATATTCTACTGGGAGCATCTAATGGGACAAAACAAAATGAAAAATTTCCACTGTGCTATTCTTTATGTGGAGGTGTGACTCAGGAGGAGAGGAATACAATCCCATGTAAGAGAAAATGCAGGGGTTAGTGAGCCCAAGGCATCCACAGAAGACGACGGGACGGGTGTGCTCCAATCACACATGTACAAGCTGATCATGCACAAAGCCTTGGACAATTCGGTGCAGCAGGTCTGCCCATCTGAACTGTCTCCTTCTGTCATCATGGCAACTAATGTCATATGTTTTTAGGCTCATCAAGTGAAACGCCGCATGCTCACCACCCCCTGCACCCTCATCTGATCCAGGAGAACCTCGGAACAAACGTCATTGTGGCCAACACAATGCCTCCTCAGATGCACAATGGGCAGATGTGTGAGTATTGCCAGACAGAGAGCTCCCAGGAGAAACTGAGAGCTTTCCATCATGCCTGTGGAGGTAGTTTCTACCTTGCAAGGAAATTTTTATCCAAGGCAGAGTATCTGATAATGAGTGTGTGAGAAATTCCTATGCAGAAAGAAGTAAAAGACAAACAGAGAGGTGGGTTGGGTTAGATTAGATTAGGCTAGATTAACTGATTCAACAAGATGTTCCCTGGCAGACTGTAGCTTTTACACAGCCCTTAAACATGGGGATGAATGATTCCATCCAGCATCTGCTGAAATCAGCGGAAAGGCTCTGCTTCCCTTGAATGGTTCAAACACACCTCACTTTGCCCTCTGCAAAAACACAGGAGAATCTGGTTCACCACCCCCACCACATGGGACCACCACTTGGGAATTTAGGCTGAAATGACCTCAGCTGACCAAAAAAGTGGCCAGTACAGGTCAAAATGCCAGTAGCTCCCCTCATTTGGTGTTTGTTATTGTGGTTCTTCAGGGCATCTAACCGTGCTGTGTGTCCGGGCTGCCTTGCAGCAAACACAGAAGCTACAGAGCCTTTGCTTTGCCTAGACCTGAACCTGGCACAACTGAGGGCAGATCCCAGTGCTGTCAAGTCTTCTAATTTTATTTCTCTTTCTGTAGCTACTCCAGAAACTCCACAGCCATCTCCACCCGCAGGCTCAGGGCCAGAGCAATATAAGCTGCTACCGGGAGCCATTGCCACCATGGCCAAACAGCCCACCTCCATCCCGCAACCCGCCATCACGAAACAGGAGGTCATCTAGCAATCTGCAGACCCGCTGGCCTCGTTTAGAAGACTGTGTGCGAGGAAAGCCTGAATTAACTCTGTCACTGTGAAAAGAGAAGCCATCCAGGGGTCCTTGGGTGCAAACACACGGACTTGCTTATTGGACTAGTCCACCACCACCAAAAGCTGTCTTCTTGCGGCTACAGACAGCACATGCCACGGACAGCCCCAGGACCCAGAACTAAGGTTGAAGCCTTACTAAAACCCTCTGTCCTTGTAAGAAGGGCCAGATTTCTGCCTCCCGCTGTGGAGAGGCTGCAGTGACTGGCTGGGGACAGTGCTGTTCCCCATTGCCACCCCTCAGTGTTGGTTCAGCACACACCAGACCCTGCGAACAAGTAATCCTCTGTGCTGTGGGAATGGAGGGCTTCCCCCGCAGCCATGCCAGCTCTCCAGATAGTCCCCAGTCCAGCCAAACTTGAAGGAGATGGAAGCTCCCCCAGGAGCATCGCAGCAGGTAAAGAACACTGGTTTTGCCCAGGCAGCACTGGCAGAACCACTCCTCAGCCTTGGCTAGTCCCAGGTTTTTGCATGGTGTCACCCTCCAGCAAACCAATCCCTCAAGCCAGGTCTAACAAATCTTTTCAGCTGATACTGGAGCAAAGCCTGGCCCACCAGGATTCTCCACTATTTTAATCCTTCTGCCTTCTGAGGGGTTTTGTTATTTCTGTGCCATGACTGCCCTCACACCACAAGGCTCAGAGAAGCGACCACTGCCAAATCCTTCCCTTACACCACGTACTGCCTCCTTGCTACTTGGACTGAGAAGTTGGGGGACCGCGGGATTCAGGAGATTTTGGCTAATGGAACAGGGTCACCTCTGTACAGGCTGGCGGTGAGCAGCACTGCCCAAAATATCACTGGCTGCACCACTGCTTCTCAGCAGTCAGAAGATCACTGGATGCCTGTTTGGAAGGAAGAGCGCGGGAAGGACGTATGAATGGGAGGGACCTGTGAGGCTGAGAAGAGCCCAAGCCTCACAGGTTGGACCAAGGTCTTGGGCTGCCCAAGTGCTGGGAGCATCATGAGCCAGGATCTCAGTTCAGACCCAGCTTTAATGCTAAGATATGCCACATAATCTACTTGTCCAGACCAGTGCCACTCCTTCAGCTTAGAGTGGCTGATAACAGATTTATAGGTCTTCATAACATGATAAGAATTTGTTATGGCTCCTTCAGACCTCAGAGGGTTTGAGGGCAGCAACCTCAAAACCACAATGCTTCAAGTCCTGCAGAGAAGAACGACAGAGGTCAAGGACAGACCCTGTCTCGCCCAAGCCCCTTGGGTCTGCCCCAGCCCCTTGGGTCTGCCCCAGCCTTGGCTCTGCACCCTCCTTGCCACAGTCCCCATTTCTCTGCGCCTGTCTGTGCCAAAACCCCGCAGGTCTGACCTTTGCTTTACAGCTGGAACCAGGAAAGGAGCCGTCCCGTGCCCAGCGCTCGCCTCCCGGTGCCGGCAGGGCTGGGGCTCACGGAGCCCTGCACGGCGTCAGGCCTGAGTCAGTTTTGGCAGCACAAGGCAACAGCAGCTCTAACTAACCACGGACCGTGCGCGGTGCTGGTGGAACTGGTGAAGCTGGTGGAAGCACAGCTGCTGGGAGGTCCCTGGTGGGGACAAATCTGAGCCAGAGGAGCTGGAGGTCTGTCCCTTGAGTGCCAATGCAAAAATGAAACACCTCGCCTTGCGCTGATGGTGTCGGAAGTGTTGTATCGTCTCTCAACGCTGGTGGCATCGTACTGAGTAATTTATTGCAATGATGAATCCAATCATTTTCTGTAAATTATTTTGTAAATCACATTGATTATTTATAATTGGGAGATTAAATGCAAAAAACCCCATAATAACCAGGCTGTCTTTTCCAACTGCAGCAACTTTTTTTTCCTGCACATAGACATACTCTGTGGGGAATCCTTTTTGGTCCATTTGCACCAAGCATTCCTTGATACTGTACATCAGTTTTTGCTGGTTACTGCCTTCCAATGGAAACAGAGGAATATTTCTTCACTAGAGTTTGTATACATTAAAAGAAAAAAGAAATAAACGCAAAAATATTTTCTAACTTTTCCCAGACAGATGGATTTCTTTCTTCTGGGAGGATTTATTTTAAATCAAGGGGCTCACCTCCCTGTTGGTCTGAGCACAAAGCATATGCGTATCGAGGAAAAAGCCCAAACAAGTGTTTGATGTTGTTGCCAGCTGTCACTATTTCCTGGCAAGCCTCATGTAAGCTGGTGCCTGTCCTGAAGCCATGTGTGCTGGAATCATAAGACTGAATGACAATCCCAATTTTCATTAGAAGTAAAACAAACATGAAGAATAAATATTTGCTTTCATGATTCCAGGGAGCTTAAAGACTTGAAGTAACCATGCTCTGAAAGCCAAGTGAAGGAAGCCAAAATATGTTATTAGCATTTCGAATATGTTCATTTTTAAGTCCCTCTTGTATTTCAAAGGTAGTTTCTGAGCACTTTGGGGTGATGATTCTGCTTTGGTTCCACACAGCCAACCTACTGCTGGCAGCAGGGGCAGCCAAAGGCAGCCTGAGCCTACGGGGCACAATAAGATGATAAAGTGAAAGTCAATTTGTCACTGGTTGTAAAGGTGAAGAAATACACTGACAACCAGAGAAGAGTCTTAATGACCTGCACTTCTGATCACAGGAGCCTGCCCTCAGCTGTGGCATGCCCAGGAAGATAACGGGAAGAGCGGAGACAGGTCTAGATGGCTGTAAAGATTAGGTACCTGGGGAGGAACAACATTCAGCATTTTCCACTTTGATCTGCAGCAGATGCCCCTCACGTTCCCCCATCTCCCACCCTCGATGTGAAACGAGCTGGGCAGTCTCATCCCAGCTATGAGGCTTAAGAAGCAGCCTGATTTCCGACCCTGCTACTCGCACTGTGACCCTCCTTGCACATCCAGTGGCTTTCCAGTGACAGTCATGCTGGCAAAAGCTGTCAGCACGTGTGAGGTGCAGGGATGAGATTCTGAGCTGCGTGTGAGGACCATGTGGAGCCAGCACTTAGAGCCTCCACTCTGGGGCCAAGGACCCGGGATAACAGGTCAGAGCTCAGACAGCGTGTCCTCAATTTGTTTGCACCCATGACGATCCAGAGCCCTGATGCCATCGCTGAATGTCTGAATGGGTCAGCAAGGGCAGTTGCAGCACATGCCCTATCCCAGCACACACAGAGCAACTGAGTGGTTAGTCCAGTCAAGAGAAGGAACAGGAGTTAGTTCCTTCTCTTTAATGTGGAGTAAAATCCAGGACTCCTCTACCTGCCACAAGAGCCCTGTGACCCACGGTTGGTTTACAGGGGTATATGCCCTAAAAACTCCAATATCAAATCTTTGAAGCAGTAAATTCTCCTGGATTCTTTCCCATGAACTGCTCTATCAAGGTTGCCCTTTACCTGGTTAATCTTAAATCAGTGCAGTCCCTACAAGAGGTTTCTTATTTCTGGATTCAGCTCACTTGGTAAAAAAACCACAAACTGCCCCAGAGACAACCTTGTCCTCGAGTGTCATCCTCAGTCCCAACCCTCACCTCTTCTGTCACTTGAGCCTGGAATCACCCTGAGACACAGGTTTCGCCACTCCTGGGCTGTGTTTTACTCTGCTGGGCTCCCTGGAGCCCACAGGCAATGTCCCATGTCACAGGAGATGGCTGCCCTAAGGACAGCTTCTATCGGCCTTTAAGACACAACATCCTTACGTTGTTTTTGGACACAAGAGGTTTTTGCTGTCCTCTTCTGTGCTTGCAACCTAGACTAAGGACGATTTCCTGGAGAGCAGTATCTCCAGCTGCAAGATCTTTTCACAATGTCCAAGCAAAGATCTGTGAAAGTGGTATTTTTAGGTCTCCTGGCCATTATGAAATGCATTCTTTTAATATTCCTTATATAACCTTCATCTGAAATAGCCAACAGGCTTTGGAGCCTTTTCCACAGCTTTCATATCTCAGCCGGGGGGAAAAAAAAGAATGGCAAACGAGTTTTATGGCCTGCATATCATCTCCAACATCTAACTATTGCTGCTATTAAACTTGCAAGTGCGCACACAGAGGCACAGATAGTCATGAACAACAAGAGGCAGCAGGGATAGCTCGGCAACGTGGCACTGCTGAGCCAGGCAATTCCCTGTGCCAGGCTGCCCAGCTCCCTCAAGGCTGAGTGCAAATACCACCAACCAGTTTGGGAATTCAGGCCACGCGCTGCACCATCCCTTTGCAGTTGGAGAGGCCAAAGGAGGAAGGGTAAGGTGTGAGTATGTTTAAAATCCCTCTCCCCATTCCTAATTGAGGTGTGACGCTGATGATCATAAACACACCTAGGACCTGAAAAATTGCCAGCCAGGCCAATAAAAATGGCAATATACTGTCAGCTTTGTTAGGTGTGGAGTGAGCAGCAGAGCTCAGCACAAACAAGACTGTAGTCACGTCATTCCGTTCAGTGTCCTGTGTCAGACAGAAGAGGCTGCTGGGGTCAACAGAGTGCTCCCAGTTCAAGCCCAGGGGGAGAAGAGCTCTGAGTCTAAGCTGGGTCTTGGGAAGGAAGGTGCTTTGGGAACTGTATTTCCAAGGTTTACTCTGGCTTCGGACCTGGAGTGACACACGAACACCAGGGAGCCCTCCTGAGCCCAGGGGATCCCACACCAGATGACTCTGGTCTAAGGGAGCTGTTATGACTCCCTGCCTCCTCCTAGAAACTGCCCCGGGGGCAATAAGCAGTGCAAGAGCTGCCTGAAGGACATACCCAGATAGACACCCACAGCAGAAAGCATCGCGAGACGGACAGGAATTCTTCAGTGCAGCTGCCAACTGAGGTGTTAGCACTGGCTGGAACACAACCTGTTCCCCCTCACTGACCAGGAAAATCATTACAATAAAGTAACTCAATAATACACTTCTCTGTTCCTCTCCAGGATTCTCCAAAGCCTCACTGTGCCTTGGAAACACCCATTAATTAATTCTGTCCATGGGCTGGTATTATCATTAACCACTGACATGAAGCACACTGGTTCACGCATATTCTGGGATCCACTCAGAGCTGATCGGCAGAGGATACAAAGCCTTAAAGGTTCACTTAGAGAGATGCAGAGGTCCCCAGCTCATGCAGCATCTAAGATGGCAAGCAACTTAGAAAAGAAACTTGAGGGCAGAAGCACCAAAGAGAAACCTTAGTGCCAGACCCAGAATCCCGGACTCTGGTCTACAGCGCTTCTGGCACAGGTGAGAACAACCATTGGGATCCTCATTTTTATGTGTTTTTTCAGCCCTCTCTTAAAGTTACCTCAGGGTGTGAGATTAGAGTGGCACCTTCTCACCTGGGAGAGCATGCTGGAGCCCTGCTGTGCTGCACGCCCATGGAGGAGGCAGTGGAGACAGCTCCAGCATTGCAGGCTCTTACATTTCCATTGAAATCCTATCATTTCCTGCATGTGGCTCCTGTCCCTCTCCTTTCCCTCTCCCTCTCCCTCTCCCTCTCCTCCCCTCACACAGCTTCATTCCTTCACCCCGAGGCTGTGCAAGTGCCTGAGATATTGCTTAGGGGTTATTCCAACACCCAACCCTGCTTCACACCTTCCCACAGATATAAGAGCTTGTGACGGGCACCAGGCTGAAAGCTCCAGGAGCAAAAGCTCCCAGTCCAACCCAGGGAGCAGCAGCAGTTACCTCATTCTGCCCCTGGAAAGGATCCCACACCACTTACCAACTGGGTTCCTGCAGGAGCAAAACCGAATGCTTCTGCTGCTCTAACATGCTCAGCCACGCTGCAGCCGTTGCTGTGAAGGGGCTGGTGAGGAACACAGGTCCCTGAGCAGCACCTTCACAGCCCCCCGTGAGGACTAATCCTGCCAGGGACCCCTCCTGTTGTGAGAGAGCTGCTTTCCTTCCAGCATGCAAGGGCACCGCGAAATGCCGTGAAAGACTGGGAAACCCCTGTCTCAGTTCAGAGTAAATTAAACTACATAAATCCCATAATATTTAAAACATTCAGAGGCCCTGCCAAGCATACTCCTTGCCAAGCTTTTGCAAAAACACTGCCAGTCTTAAAGCTAGCCAAGCCAAGGAGGGGGGGAAGTCTTCTCTCAAAGCCTTGGCTGGGCATGGCTGTGTGTCTGTGTCGCACCCCACACTTGGCTTCCTGGTGGTCTAATTGCATTTTAGCACAACTTTATATGCCCGGGTGAGGGGTGTCTGCCTGTGTACAGCTGCCTCGGTGGCCGATGCTACACATTTGTGTGCATTTGCATATTAGTGCTTGTTTCCATAGCTTTGCATGTGGCTCTGGCCAGGCATACATGCACAGGGAGAACGTGTGGAGCAGGGGCAGCGCTCTGCCACATGGCGCCTGCCTCCCCGCACCGAGGGTGTCATCTGTGAGATCCTCCTCTCACACCACCACGTGCAGGGTGAGAGCAGGCATGGAAACCTGTCCTGGAGGATGTATACTTCCAGGCTTTGAAACATTAATATTTATGGTAATTTAGGGCATATTTTCTCAGTCACTTCACCCTTTGAGCGCGGAGGAATAGCTGTTGGATTGTATCACAGCTAAGCATCCCACAGGTTTACACCAGCCCAATATGGCCCTGCCCGGGGCAATCCATAGGGGCTGCTGTTCCCCCACAGCCTGTTCCATGCTGCTGCAACAGAAGCAGCTTGGGCTTGAGATGCAACATGGCCCCACTCGCGGCCAGACCTCACCCAGTGCCGTGGGACTCGTGTCTCTCTGCTCTGATGCTGAGCTGCCCAAAAGAATTGTGTAATTTGTGGGGCCCAGAAGTTCCGCCTGCACCCCAAGGACCAGAGCCCCTCTTGGCCTGAACTGTACATAGATTATCTTTATTACAGGACTGTTATGTTTGCACAGTTTAGCGATTTAATATCAGTTTAAAGCCCTCTCTGTGAGCAAAGCTGTTTGAAGTCATGCTCTCTTTTCAGTCTCAGCTTGCCAAGACTGTAAAACGTTTATTGCTAATGGTGGAAAAGCTTAAAAAAGCCAAGATAACTTTCCCAGGCTGGGTATTAAGACTGTTCGGATAAGTAAATGAGTGAAGACTATTACATGGACTTCATTAAATATCAACCAACACCAACAGCCATTCATTTATAATATAACGGCAGGGTGCAGGAGCACCCAGAAGAGCTGAGAAAAGTGTGTATGGCATGTGATATGAGAGATGAACATGAGAAGGGCCGGATTCCTTGTGGGGCTCCAGGTGTGGCTCCCAAGGTCAGGCAACACAAATCCTGACTGAAGCTCCTGCAAAATACTGTAGATGTGGAGCTGATGAAGGGGCAGAGTTGGTGAGGTTCATCTCCTCTCGGCTGGGGAGGCTTGTGTGCGTGTGGTGCAGTGTGTCCTCCCTCCTGCAACCATGGGTAAGGACAAAACTCTCCAGCTAGAGAAGAACTGTCAGTGCTTCAATGTTTGTTTTCAGTTTTTAGCTTTTACTTCCTTATAGACTGGTTCTGCCTTTACTGGTTTCTAGTCATAGGATGCCAACACCAGTTAAACTATAGAAACTCTTGCTATTGTTCCTGTGATTTCATATGCCAGCACTTTAAGCTCTCCCTGCAACTTCACTTGGTGCTTGAACCCCTCATTTCCATTTACCACCCATCACCCTCTTCAAGTTCAATATCCCCCACATAAGGAAAACTGGTTACTTCATTTGGAGACCATCCCCAAATTATATTTCACCTCCAGTCCTTCTTCACTATGCAGTATTCTCACATCTGCTTTCCTTCTTTATTCTCTCTCACCTGCCTAAGGCTTTTCCTCTTATTTTAATATCCTTTTCCACATCTCAGTGTGATTGCTACTGATTCTCACTTGTTTACTGCCCTTCTTGTTCCCCAAAGCAGAGCTTCCATCACGTCACACCTTTCAAACATCCCTGCTTACTCTCAACAGCCTGTTGCAGCAGCTATTAACCAGTCAGCTCTAGAACTGCCACCTCCCTGGCTAAATTTTCCTCCCTTGTTTGAGAGGTGCAAATTCCAACCAGATTTTGCAACCTGTAGCATCAATTCCCATTTGCAGCTCAAGTGCTTCCCAGCTGTTTTATGTTTTAAAGCCTTTTCTCAGATCAGCCCTGCCAATTTCAGCAATAACCTGGATCTGGTGCACCTGGCTCCTTCATCCCTGTGAGGCCACAAACCCATCTCCCCAACACACACCTTCTCCCTCCCTCTGGAGGGATGGTTCCTGCCCAGAGACAGCTGCCTCCAAACTGTGTCTGCAGCTTTCGTCTTCAGGCTCTTACCTCTGCCCTGGGACTCTAGCTGCTGACTGGTCGCTTTTCTCATGTTCATGCTGCAGGTCTCTGTGCCCAGGAGTTATATGAATGGAAACGGGAGCAATGTAAGGTCTCTTGTCCTCCTGAGGTCCCTTTCAACCTCATTTATCACATCATGAACAGGTCTAATTCACACAGATCGAAACTGGTCCCAGCTTAAGGCACCAGCTCACCAGGTTGCACACAGCTTTGAGCTGGCTGGACCCAAAGCAGGGCTGGACTGTAATATCAGCATGGAGTTGAATCAATGTAATTCCCCTTTGCTGGAATGTCTCTCTGTAGGTAAAACACCTGTGGCACACTCAATTTGCTGCCACACTGGCATATCTCTTGTCAGGCACAGTGTCAGTGAAATATCTCGCACTTTGGAAGGACAAAACCTTGGAAGAGCTGAATCTCAGGTGCTGCAGGACGGCCTTGTTTCCCACTGCAGGTTCCTGGAGTTCCTGCGCTTTGTGTAACCATCTTTGACTCCCTCTCCTGGCTGAAAACACAGGTTACAACCAAGAGGAAAGAGCAGATCCCACCACGGTCACAGGGACCCCCAGCCGGGGGACAGTCCCCAGCAGGGTGCTCAGCCCGTTTTGCAATCTCACTCTGCCTCCATTCCTCAGTAGGGTTAAACAAGTGTCATTTTTCCACCCTCCCTAGAGCTCCCTGTTGAACCCTTTTCAATGCAGCGAGCCTGGGAGCGACCATCTTTTTTTAATTACAAATTCCATGCAGAGAAGTCAGGCATCACCATCTGAACTTCTGTCCTCTCAAAAATCAAACCAAGCAAAGCAAACCAAAACCGGCAAAAAACCCCCCTCCCTTTATTAGCATTGCCCAGAGAGGTGGTGGATGCCCCATCCCTGGAGACACCCCAGGACAAGCTGCACAGGGCTCTGAGCAACCTGAAGATGTTCACGCTCATGATCTGGGTTGCCAGAAAGCAGAAACTCTGTATCTTGAGGGATGTATGCAGCTCAGTTTGACAGCTATCAGTCCACTTTGCTCAGGTCTATTAAACTACATCTGTTTTAGAATAATTTGATTCTAATTCCTCCCTCATTGGGGGCTGGACTAGATGAGCTTTAAAGGTCCCTTCCAACCCGAACTGTTAGTGATTTAGTGTCCCTCTGTTGGCACTAAACCTGCCTACAGCCAGCACGTCGCAGGAGCCATCTGCACTTGCCTGGACTCTTACTTGGAGGCTCCCCCAGCTCTCACCGGTTAACTCTGCACCTGCGCTGGGTTTCGGCTCCCTGGGGAGCTCTGGCTGGCAGGGAGCAGCCCCGGTGCTGTGGGCCCGTTCCCGGCCGCCTTTCTGCCCCGTTGGCGGCCTCGGAGTCACTGCTGTGTCAGACACCGGCCTGGCCGCGGACTGGGGCGAAGGCCCAGGCCTGGCGGGGACACGGCAGGTACCGCCCGAGCACTCCTGCTCCCCAGGGTCAGCCTGGGAAAGCTTTATATACATATTACGTATCATAATTATGCCTTTGTGGCTTATGGCTGGAGGTAACGAAAGGCCGTTGCACAATGGGACGAGTGCAATGAAAGGCCGCATGCGCTCCCCAAGGAGCGGCACCGGGGTTCCCTCACGCCGCACTGCGCAGATACCGAGGGCTCAGAAGCGTTTCGCCCAGCGGGGGAGTCGCTGACGGGGTGAGCGGCCCCGGCGGGACCGACCCGCATGGACGCAGCGCAGCGCGGGCGGCCCGGCCGCCATTGCGCATGCGCCGCCGCGCGTCATTTCCGGGCGGCTGCGGTAGTTCCGGGGCGCCGCTGCCTGGAGACGGCGCAGCTGCGCGGGAGCGTCCGGTACGGCGGGGCCGGGCCCGGCGGGGCTGGGGGTCGTGGGGCGGCGGTGCTGGAGCTGAGGGGCTGTGGGGGTGTGTGAGAGAGAACGCTGCAGCTGAGGGGGTGTGTGAGAGAGTGGGGGGGCGGGCCGAGGGAGTGCGGAGGTAACGTTGGAGCTGAGGGGCTGTGAGGGGTGTGTGAGCGATAATGCTGCAGCTGAGGGGCTGTGGAGGCCTCCTCGCCCCCGTGCCCACCCCAGCGATGGCAGCAGGGCGCAGGGACTGCCCTCGGGCAGACACGTCCGCCATCAGGGCTGGGGCCTCCAAATCCTTGGCCCCAGCCCTGGGGAAGCCGGGGAGGGAGCTGGTGTTGGTGCCAGTTCCTCTGCAGGAGCCTGCCTGTGCGTGTCCTGCACAGCCCAGGCTGTGTGGAGATGGAGCATGGCCCAGTGAGTGATCCTGGCGCCCTGGGACCTTCCCTGAGGGGCCTGGGGAAGGTGTGGTAGAAGTGAGCAGTTGAGATGCAAGAGGGAAGCTGTTTTTCTGGGACAGGTATTATTCTGACAAGCGATTTCTGTGTGACACCTCGGAGTGATACAGTGTGCTGAGTGACCCTGAATAGGAGTAGCTCAGGAAAAAAAGGTGTATTTTTCCCTTCCAAGTCAAGCTGCGGGAAGTATGCCAGACCTGTAACTTTGTAATTTTTCAGTCACATCTGTCCACTTGCTAGTGGATTTGGAAATTCAGCAATATTGGCAGTATACTCTAAACTAGCTCAAGCCTATCTTAATACCCATGCAGTGCTGGCATAAGAGTAACTTTCTCACTTGCTCATCCAGTCTGTGAACTGCAGCCATTCCTTATATTCCAGAATGCAGCTTCTCCTGAATTGCTCAAAATGTTCATGTGGGCAGACATGCTGATCAATGCACGTATTTGCCAGAGAAGTTAATGAAAACTCCTGGCTGTCTGTGCTCAGCTAGGAGAATTTCTCAGAAGAGGTTGTAACTTGACCGAATGTGAGAATCCTGCCAAACTGGTATGTGTTTATCTTGCTTTAGTTTCCAATTGGACATAGGAAGTAAATGTTAAGCAAATTAAATTCTGTATTTTGTGATGAAGCTGTGTAATTATTATTTTTTTTTAAGTTGATTAGGTTTCATTGAAGGTTGGCAAGTTCTACCTGCTATATAGGATAAAGAGATCAAAGAAGCCTGCACTTTCTAATGTTAGGAAGAGAATTAAATTGTTTGAACTGTGCTCCTGGCTGTAGTGTCGGTTCTTGCAAGGGCTGTCTCATCAGCAGGGGAGTGGAGGGATATGGAACATAATAAATATGTAAATAATAAATATGCTTGTTACTTTGTGGGATTGTTTGTCATGTGTAGCGCTTGGTTTTTGACAGATTCCTGCTACATTATGTCAGGAGACAGCGACTGCACCAGGACAAGTCCATCAGCGGGGTCTCCATCAGACAATGAGTTCTTGCCAGAGCGGCCAAAGTATGTTTGCTCGCTCTCTCCTGATCTCATTACCAAAGCCCGGGAAGAGCTCCAAGAGAAACCTGAATGGAGGCTCCGTGACGTGCAGGCACTCCGAGATATGGTGTGCAAAGACTATCCCTCCCTGGGCACCTGCCTGGACGATGCTTTTTTGCTAAGATTCCTCAGAGCCAGGAAATTTGATTACGATCGAGCGCTTCAGCTTCTTGTGAACTACCACACTTGCAGGAGGAGCTGGCCTGAGGTCTTTGATAACTTGAAGCCATCTGCAATAAAGCCCGTCCTAGAGTCTGGTTTTGTCACCGTGCTGCCTCATATGGACCCAGAGGGACGCCACATTGTCTGCATCCGTCCAGGTACTGACATGCACGAATGTCTTTGTTCTCCATCTTCGAGGTGTGTGTGGGCCAAAAATCTGTTTCCTGCTCTCCTGTGAACAGTGGTTACTTACACAGAATATGTGGGTTGTCTTTGAAATTTGAAAAGCTAACTTGTGAAGGGACAGGCTTATCGTTAGTCAACATTATACCAGTTCCTTTTCCTGTGTCAGCAATAACTGCAGTTATGTCCAAATGAAAATGCAGCAAGGCGGGTTGATGAAATATTAGGTGACTCAAGAAAAATTAACGTGTAATAAATCAAATTGTAAGAGGGCTGCTGGCCCTTGGTTAGAAGCTTGTAGTTTGCTTGGGCAATAAGTGGAGAGAGGAGCCTGTGGCTTTGACTCCCGTGTAAACAATCAGAGCCTTCCATGTGCTTTTGGTGCTGCCAGACTTGCTGTAAATTTATCTTCATTCATCCTCCTCTTTTCCATTTACCTGCTTTCTTTCTGAGCTGAAACTGCTTCTAATAAGCTGTGCTGGGTGGAGAACGGGGTTCTTAAAACCATTGCCTTTGCTCCTTGAAGTAGACATGAGTTGTCATTTATCTCTTGCTTAAGAAAGGCTGCTCTGAACTAGGTAGGATGGTAGCTGTTAAAGACTAACTTTTGAGTAGCAAAAACCAGAAAATCAGTTTTTGGAATGTGTATTGTTAGCTTATATTTACTCTCCGACTTACCATCCATGTCTTGTAACCTCAGACAGATGGACACCCAGTAATTATCCGATTACTGAGAACATTCGTGCCATATACTTAACGTTAGAAAAACTCATTCAGTCCGAAGAGACCCAGGTGAATGGAATTGTAATCCTGGCAGACTACAAAGGAGTCAGCTTATCTAAGGCGTCTCATTTTGGTCCTTTTGTAGCCAAAAAAGTGATTGGAATTCTTCAGGTAAGACCTGAACTGGTGGGAAAATAAGCTTGTGCATTGTAAATGACTGCTTCTGTGTCTAGAGTTCTTGACTATGTCATCAGAAACTTCAGCATTTTGGCTTTTACTCGCAGAGTTAAAACATATCTCTGCCCAGCCAGTTTCTCAGACCCTTGCCAACTTAACTTTGCTTGCCCTTTTTTGACTTTTGCATCCTTAACACTAATTTTGCATTAGAAATGCAAACTTTGAGTTGGAACAGAAAAGAGTAGTTCTGATAGCTAGTGACAAGGAAGAGAGAGAACAGTGAATTACAGTTAGAGGGAAGACATTGTTTTGCCTGAATGCTGAGGAATAGCTCATTATTTAAATGGTTCCTGTCAGCCAAGATGGAGCCAACCACTGGGCAAGTGCAAGTTCAAGTACTGCTGCAAAAATTTCCCAGAGAGGACTTTTGAATGGGTGTGATTTGAGGAGGATTTCCATCCCCTCCCTGAAGGAAGAAAGGCCTCTTCAGCATAGGAGGCAGCAAAAGAGAGAGTAATAAAAAGGATCTCCAACTAGTTGTTTGGAAGGAAAATGACGGAGAGCAAGTTGGAGCAAGGGTGTCAGCACAAGTGGAATTGTATGAAGTAGGAAGGTGAGAGGAGTGAGGAGTAGCCTGGCCAAGGTGGCGGGAAGGTCTGATGATTTTAGTTGATGTTCTACCATTCTCTCTGGAGGAGAGGAAGGCTGCTCTTGGCTGGGTTCATTCCCTCCTTACCTACATTCTGGCCTGAGCTGGTTACGTTGTTTGTATCTGTGTGGGGATAAGGAAGTATAGGGGGAATCAGGGAAGTTTATGGAGATGAGACTAATGAGTTTACTAATGCCCCTACAAGAACTCACTCCTTTAAATTATGATCTAAATATGTGTCACTTAACTGTCTGAGCCTATATTTAATTTGCACAACTAAAGTGATGGATGCCCTCCTGCTATTAGTGGAAACAATTCATGAAACAAAAGCTGAACTTGGTGAAGTACATAAAGGTATGGGTGGTATATAAATGTGTTGCATCAGACATGCTAAGCTGCATCTCTTGTACAGGTGAGCTAATTCACTGACCCTCGTAAGGAGAGAAATACTCCTGCGGTGCACGTTGTCTGCTTTGCACTCCAAGCATTGACTGCTTTATATATGTAGAGCTGGTCATAAGGGAAAGAAACTTCACTGTGGCACATGAGACCTTAATTCCTGATAATGAGCTTTTGATTTGGAAAAATGTTTCTGCAAATAAATTTATCAAGCAGAAATCCCATAACTGTTGTTTTAAACTGTCTTGTACAGGAGACACTGCATGTTCTATTGGTAGCAGAGCCTGTTTGTCTTTTGGAGTTAGCATGACAGAGTAGTTGGAATGGCTGAAAAAAAAGTTATATTTCTTCCGTGTATAAAATCATATTTTAGACTATCTCAGGCACCAAGTCTTGTAGTTGGAAACACCATTAGAACCAACCTGCTCTGGCTCTGAGCATGGTACACTCCTCAGAAGTAGAGTCATTGCTTTGTGACTGCATCCTTGTCAAGGTTGAGAATACCTGACAGACAGTGATTACCTAAGTGTCTTTGTCAGGGGGGATGAAGAACAACATAAGAAATGAAGATTTACTGACAGCAATATACTTCTCTATATTTTTATGCCCACGGATCTCATCCTAAGACTATTCCCTATTACGAAGTGTGTTTCTGTTGCCATATTGGTTTATATTGGTACCTCAGATGGAAGCTAGGAGCCAGTGGATTGTGCTGGAAGTCAGTCTCAGGAGATTTTAAAAAGAGGAAGATGGCAAATGTTTTTTAAATTGCATTATAAAAATCTTCTTTACCCTTCAGGATGGATTTCCCATTCGAATAAAAGCCGTTAACATAATAAATGAGCCTCGTATATTCAAAGGCATTTTTGCAATCATCAAGCCTTTTCTGAAGGAAAAGATAGCAAATCGGGTAAGAATTTGTGTCGTTTTAACATTAATGCTAATGTTTGTAAGTTCCTTGCTTGGCCACTGCAAGTGAAAGCTGTTGAAAAACCTCACAGCTAAAAAAATGTTGGTGCCAGTTACTTGATCTAACTGGTCTTTTCTGCTTTAATTTTTAAAAACATGCATGTTCAGAAGATTCTTCATGAGAGAGCAGCTTTGAGGAATTTAATATTGGTGTAACATTATGGATCTTTAGTACATATGCTATGTATTCAGGACATTAATTCCATTCCTGGGGTGAGATTATTTTGGCAAGTAACACTTTGTTTATGAGGTGGTGTCACAGGAAATCTGTGCTGCCCCTTTCTTGCTCTTCTCCCTTATGCACGTGTCCTGCAGGCCATGAGTATTCTCGCCATCGGACTGGATGTAGTTGCAAGGGACGATGCTTTTTTCCACAAGGATAAGTACCTCTAGTCCCATAAACGGACTTGGGGACGAGCTGAATTTGGAACCTCAGCACAGACTAGTGAATGTCAGGTCTCTCTTGCTGGGGATTTAAGCTGTGCTAGCCTTGGATTGTCTCAAAAACCTCTCTCACTAATGGTTCTAGCTGCACCTGCCCAATGTTGTACACTGCCACTTGTCCATACAGACATAACTTCTAAAATCTGCTCTTTAAGCTTACTAGCTATTTCAGTAATTTGCTGTAAAGTGTTTTATATACACTATTAAAGCTACCTTTTGCTTTCTTCTTTAGTTTTTTCTTCATGGCTGTGATCTGAATTCCCTTCATCAAAACATTCCTCCAGTGATCCTTCCCGAAGAGTATGGTGGTACTTCAGGGAAGCTGGACATCTCTGCATGGAACGAGCTGCTGCTGGCTTCCGAAGAGGACTTTCTGCACGATTTCTCCCAGCTGGTTTTCCCGTGTGACAGCTCTCCCCATGACATGCTAGTGAGTGGGGATGCTGAGGAAAAGCAATGTGATGATTCTCTGCGAGGCATGAAACCGCAGCTCTATTACTGTTATTAACAAAGTGGTAAAGGGAAGTTTCCCAGCACAGTTACGTTCTGTTCTGATGGGTGATGTTGTGAACTCTGCCTTACTCCTAAACCTGCAGTTTAGGAACAGACCGCTGAGGCACTTTACACTGTAGAACCAAAGGAAGCTGAAGGGGCACAATAGGGGCAGGGCAGAGTTCGGAGAGGATAAAGAGTACAAGTTGTGTACAATACTTGAGGCTCATGAACCTCTGCGTGAGTGATGTAAACTGGCCTTTCTAATGATAAAGAAAAATATATTGCAGGATAGTAAATTGATAGTTTCTTATCCTCTCTCTGCCCAGGTGAAAAGTGGCAGTGATGTTTTGCTAGATTTGTGACTATCCATTCCCTTCCCCTTCGCAAAACACCAGTAATCCAAGAAAAGAAAATTGCTCTTGAACCCTGAAAAATGTAGTTCTGTCAGTGAAGGTTGCTTAAAAATGTAGAAGTCTAACTTGGCAGTTGGTTCAGATTGTAAGTTGGCATTTCTGGAATATCTCAACAAATATTTGTTTCAAATTAATACAGAGCAAAAGTTCCTTGTCCATGAATACCAGTACGGAGATAATCTCTGAAACTTCCTCACAGTAGGAAGAACTGGATTAACTGCTGGATTAACTACTACAACATTTATGCCAATGCTTATTATAACCAGATGCAATCTTCATTTTCAGAAAACAGGAAGTTTTTCAGATCAAGTACTACAGCTGTTAATTAAACAGCTTCAAATAATGAGGTTCAGGACCAAATAAGAAAAAGCTATGTCAGCCACCTTCCCACATTATCAGCTGTTCTTTTCTTCAGCTGGTTGTGATGAGGAATTGGGTAAGTAACTCATATACAGAATGTGTAAGGAGGCTTTGTAGCAGTTGGCATATGATGTATAGAAGGCAATACTTTATGTACGACAGCAAGGTGCTGCTTCAGCTTGTTACTTTGGGCAGAATTTGCATTTAAGTCTGTGAAACAAAATGCAGACAGGCTATTTGAAAGCACATTCTTAAATTTTCTGGTATTGTAGCATTTTGTTCACTGTGCTTGTTGGCTCTTTTGTGAAATGTTACAATTTTGGTTTCAACTTTGTTGACCTCTTTTGTCTTTGGTTGTCATGTTCCTGTATGAAGTTAGTCTTTAACCATCTCTGTAATATTTACCTGTAGCTTGTATGCCTGTGCTTTTAGGTCTTTGTCTAGAGACAGAACTAAAACTCAGATGTCAAATCAGGGTAAGATCCCTATGTCTAAATAAGCTGTTCCCATTCCCCAAGTTCCATCTGTTTAGTGGTCTTGAATTAGAACTTATCTCTCAGCACACTCTTTGCACATGTTTTTCTGCACTGTAATACTGTGGAGATGGGAAACCTCACTTGGACCAGGAAAGCACACCCATTTCAAGGCGAAATATTTCACGCTGGTGAAAAGGGACATCCCTTCTAATTGGAGACTTTTCTCTCAAGCACTTTCTCTGGATTAAATCTTTATTTAGTGCCAAGTGTGATTATAGCTACCAGTTAATGTTTCTGCGAATATAAAACTAAAGCATCTTGAGGATTTCAGACATTCATTTTTCAAAGTGCCAAACTGTGTTTTGAATGTCTGTCTCCCTCTCAGTTCCCCCACAGCATGATTGCACTGCCAAAAAGAGACTCCTCTTCCACTGCGATGGCTTTGTGATCTGGCAGCAGACCTCATCCTGGAACAGGGGCTAGCAAATGCCATACCCGTCATCCAAGCATTATAAAAGGAGACTGGGTTTTGAAAAGGGGTAAACCACAAAGCTTTTTTTCTGGGGGTAGTTCAGAATTCGTGGGAGCAAGGAACTCATCGCTTGATCTGATGTAAAGGTGGGAAGACATGAATTTTCCTCATTGAAGGCATCTGATTTTTTCCTACCTTTGTAAGTCAATTCTTACTCCTCTTTGACAGCTCTGACCTTTAGTGCAGGAAAAAAAGTAAAAGCAACTATTGCTTTCATCTACTTAAAGTAAGGTAAAAGAGCATTGCTAGCCACTTCTCCTCATTTCTGACCAGAATGTGCTGCATGTTTTGCAGAGATTAATTCAGTTCTTTGTGCCACCTGGCAAGACAGTAGCACACAGCACCAGGACTTAGAAAGGTAAGTGGCTGCTCACACTGTTTAACTGCCAGAACATAGCAAATGGCATTTATGTTGTTTTAGTGCCTCTTAATTACAGCCACAATATACAATAAAAAAAAAAAAAAGCAGGATGGACCATTTTTCCTGGAGGTGAAGGCACGACTGGTATTTGATACTCTTTCCTTAATTGTGCTTCAGGGTTTGAAGTGGTGGTATTTTGACAGTTAACCTCTAAGACCAGCTACTTTGATCCCCTTATGTAAGTACTTACTAGAGAGGGAGGTCAAACATTCAAAATTCAGTTTAGTGTCCTTCAATAAAAACCCAAAACTGAGTGGTGTTGAGCGGAAGGCTGAGGAACCTCTACAGAAACCAAACCCTTTTACAGGCTTTTATATTCTCTTGCATGCCTTAAATAGTAGGCAGACTAGATCCATTTTTCCCCCTTTTTTCTCCTCTGCTCGCAGAGAAACTAAGAATAAAATATATGATTTAAACATAATAGATAAGGCTATGTTATCAGTGCTGAAAATATACTGCCTTATGCCTCCAGAACTTCTTTTTCTTAAAGCTGACTGCTGGGCAGTTGATATCAGGATGCTTGGACTAAACCAGGCTTACCTTTGTCAAGCATCTGTTACCTCTAATTTGCTCTTTCTTGGCTTTAGCACTTGGACAGAGTTGCAACTTTATTGAGCCGTATCTCTAACCCTTTTTAGGTTTGTAACCAGTGCTTGGCTTGTCCTATAGAAAGCACAGCTGTTACTTGGGCCTGACTACTGAGCTGAGAATGCTCTTTGAGTTTTTAGCACTTACTAGCAAAGAAATCAGTTTGTTCCCAGTCTTTCTCATGTCAGCATTTAGAAAATAAACATTTAAGTATAGAATCTCCTTATCTGCAAGTTAAGAGAGGGTTTGGTTTTATGTGGTTTTTTGTTGTTGTTTTGTTTTTGTTTTTCACATCACTAAAACTGATCTGTGCTTTTCTCCACTTGATTTAACTTTGTTTCCAGAGGTTCTATGCCTTGCCATACCTGCCAAATCCAGCACATAACAAGGAAAGATATTTTTAACTGCATTGGGCTGCTATAGCTTTTGGCATTAAGTGGGACTAAAGGGTAGCCACGTACTGTACAAAAAGAGTACTTGAATTTATACTCTTGCAAATTGGTGTTACAAACCCTGAGGTATTTTCAGGAACTGGGTGATGTATTTTCTTTTTGTTAAATCTTGTTTTGGCATGAGTTAATCATAGTGTTATTCAAACCAATAATTTTGCCTTCTGTTGTATGTGGGCCTAGAGGTGTTGGGTTGTTAAGTGTACATCTTATTTTGACAAAATTTATTTTTATATTGCATTTTATAAAATGGAGTGGTCAAAATGTGTAATTTTATGATGCATGACTGGGTGATTAAACACATTGTAACAGCTGCTAATTTGATATTTAAAGTGTTTGTCTTGTGCCATCTTGGGGTATTTTATTCTGAAAGGCAACAGCGACATATTCTTACTTCCACACTAAGCACGCAGTTGCAACTATGTAATTGCTGCAGCATTAACATTAGAAAAAGCTTTCTGCTGCAGAACTAAATTTGACTTGAACAACTGTACCTGAGCAACTTCAAGGAATAGGATTTGACATCCAGAGAATCATAGGGAAGATGCTGTTTGTTTGAAAAGAAATATGAATTACTGTCTGCTGCATGGAGAAAACATCTAGTCACATCCAATGGGACACTGCAGCAGCTAATCAGCATTTTAATCATTGCATTTTGCACTGGAGAATAGCTGCTGCTTCTTAACACTTCAACAGAGCTCGGACAGTTCCAGTAGTTAATCTGCTTTATTCAAACAAGTTTACAGTGCAAATGCCTTAGTGCCAATAATAATCACTTCATGTACATTATTTTTGTAAGCATACTAGACAAGTGAAATCAATTAACTCTTATTTTTCCACCATAATCATAAAGTTGTTTAAGCTAGTCATACACTTACCACTCAATATTTGGCAAACACACTAAAAAAGAAGTTACCATAGAAGTTGCCTCTTAGAAAAGGCAAATTTGTTCTTAAAAGGAGTTAGAGTTTATCACTTTTTCAACCTCAAAGTTCTGTTCTTTTGGTGAGGAATAACAGGAGTTTTGCCACAACATAGGAAGGTAAGTATAAATGTAAATAAACTTTTGCTTTAATTAAACTTTTGCAGTGGAATGTAGAAATCAAGCAACATGGCTTACACTCCCAGGAACTGAAGCATTAGCATACTAGTGCATTATGCTGAATATAATTGTTCTTTAAAATATATTACTTCATATTTAGCTAAATGTTACTTCTATTCAATAGAAAGGTTGTGGCTACTGGACAGAACAGATTTTTTTCTTTTGTGCTTTGACAGCATGGCTGTAGTGAATTTTAAAAATGCAGTAACAAGATAACCATGACTGAAGGTTAAAATAGAAAGATAACTGATAATAATTTTGATCCTGCATCAAGCATTATGCAATACGTAACTTTCTATCTCCCTGCACGTTAATATTAACATAAGAAACAGTAATGTAGAGAGTGGAACTATAGCAATACATGAACATTTTGGCTTTTAGCAAAAAGTTCCCCACTTTGTAAGCTCTGAGAGGGGCAGCACTTTAAGTGAAGTCCCTATTGGTAAGGACAAGGGGAGCCACTAAGGTCCAGAGATAGAGGAGGAGACAAACCCAGCTGGAAGTTATCTTCACCCACACGGCTGGCCACTTACTGGTCATGGTTTTAAAATCTGCATCAGGGCTAAAAAGTAAAGAAGTCAATTAATAGATGTAGAAGGCACCTTCCACTATTCCTTGCTACCTCTCCTATCAGTCTGAAGGTAGGACAATCATTTGGGACACTCCACACAAAAGCCTTTGCAGGAGCACAGTGAGACAATCAACCAGCAAATTCCTGGCTTGATATGGTGATGTGCTACTGTTAAAGGAAACCTTTTGAAGAGCTGTGCAATACACTCCTCACAGCTGCTGCTCTGTATTTGCCTATTTATACAATCTGGCAGTCCTGGGGAAAGCAGTTCAAAGCTGTAGCACCAGAGGATATGTCAAAGTGCCCCTACCAGACCTAAGAAAGCTTGTCTCTGTTTAAGTGGTACACAGCTGTCCCTGCACATCTTTCTCGGGGTGATGAACCAGTAATGTTAGTCTGGCCTCTGACAAATGTCGCAGGAGGCCACCTTCAGCCAGTGTCATGTGTGTCCTTCCTGCTGATTGCCCATCTGAAGGACAGGAACCACACTTTCTGCCCTTGCAGCTGTGAAGCAGCTCCCTAGGACTACAGCTGCCAATTTTTCCCTTTTTACATCTTAATTCAGCCACACAAAATTGAGAAGGCACAACTCTAATGCAACTGGCAGGAACAGCCCATAAGGCAGAAGCCTCTTGCCCACCTAGAAACACTGTCTGGCACATACAATCCATCGCTTTCTGTCTTGCTCTTACCTGTACCAGTTGGTGAGTGTCATCATGATGTAAAGAGAGGCAAGAAAGAGCATGAAGTGAAAGAAGGTGTAGCTGTACTGAACACCATCCTTCTCATTATCCGTGACCCGGCGCACTTCTCCTTCCTCTGCAGCTGCACTGCCTGTCCCCACAGTCTCCTCCAGAATGGCACTGTCACTCCCAGACAGTGTCAGCTTGTTCACCTGGCTGTTACTTGAAGAGCGGATGCTGCAGGGTAACCCAAAGATAGATGGGGTTAAAAACTCCCTTTTCAGTGAGCTATGTTTGCTAATAAAGCAAGTGACAGACCACAATGGATGTCTGGCACTAGCAAATAATGGTTTTTAAATCCATCTGGAAACACAAGGAAGCTTGTCAAAGAAATCTGTTTTCATCTGAGCTTTTGTTAACCTAGTTAAACAGTGCCCCTTGCCCAAGTCTCATAACTCATTTTGGTTTTTTATCTGAATTGGGCTAATAAAGCCTGTCCTCATCCACAAAACAATGCAGTTTTAGCACCCGTATTTGGCTTGGGCCTGAGGCTGCAGCTGGCCATGAATAAATGCAGATACATTTTTCACTAGACCCAGATTCAAACAAAAAAGGCAGACAAATCCCAACTGATAGCAGTGCAGATCTTACCTGGAATACAAAAGGCAAAGGACGAAGATAACCAGTCCAACAATGCTCTGGGCATCCCACCACTGTAGGGACTTGGGCGGAGCTGGAGTAGCAGGTACAACAGTGGTATTTGCTGGAGCAAGTGTGGGTGTAGCGATCTGGGTAATGATGTTCAGCAAACTTGGGTTACAGCTTCGTTCTGAAAGGGATTTCGAGGCAGACGAGAGATGAGCTTTGACAGAATTTAGCTAAGAAAAGATGACAGAAAAGCCTGCAATTCGTTCCCTTTAACTGCCGATCTCCTGATTCCCCAGAAACAGCAATGGCACAGAATATTTTTCCTTCCCGTGAGCTAGGCAATGGTATAATAAATAAATAAAATCAGAATGCCTTGATACTGTTTTCTTTCCCCTCACAAATACCCAAGATTAGTTCTGGAAAGGGGAAACATGATGGTTTCAGTAAAGTCGGCTTTCTTGCCTCACTGAATTTAATCTACACAGCTCAGCGATCTGTAATAACCGAGAGCCCCATCAGCAGCTTCTGCTTTCACACCAAAAGATGTCACTCCAGACAGGCAGTTGCTTACCAGGCTCATTGGACATGGCTGACCAGGTGAGGTACATGGTGTAGAGTGTGATCACTGAGGACTGGAGGAGACCGGAGCGACTCTGATGTTCCTGTTCAAAGACAGAAAAGCAAGCCAAGGTCAAAAGGGCAAGCTTTTCCTACAGTTGGGTAGTTTTACCCTACTGCCACAGATTCAACAATTCTTAGCATGAAAAACTCTGCTTTTCAGAAATGCACTGGGCTTTGTTCTATGTTTTAAAAAAAAACCAATAAAAAACCCAAAAAAAACCCCCAGAAGAAACTCCTTAAAGCAATACAATTTATGCAGTGGGCAACTCAAACGTGGAAGGAATAAGCAAACCCAATCCAGTTTTTCTGTGCCCAAGACTAAGTTATGGATTCTTAGGTTCTTACTGAGTTAATCCCAACTTGCTTACACAGTCTTGTAGAGATGAATCTAGCACGTGATTTATTTGAGCCTTACCAGTTCAGAATCAAGTAACATGCAAGCTTCCTCTCATATTAAACACAAGTACCCATAATTTCAAAGCCCTGGTATTAAGCCAAAAAATTCCCAGCTTATTTTGCTTTGCCCTAATGAGTTTCTTTTTTCTGTCAGAACCTTCACCCCTAAAACCATGCCAGCAGTGGCCTACATAGAAACAAAGTCCAAAACAATGCTAGCAAAAAAAAGTCTGTCTTCAGGAAATATGTCACTACACAGTGCACTGGTTTCAGAGCAAGATTTTTTTTTTTTTTTTTTATGTTCCTAGCTAGCATAGCTATGATAGCCAAATTTTAAAGTTCTTATGTCTTACTGAGTTAGTACTACATCCTTCTTACTTCCCTGCTTTGTATGTCAGAAAACAATAGCAGATAAAAACAATACCTGAACTTTTGGAAGGACAGAAACGATGGAGACAGCAATGCACAGGAGCATATTAATGGTTATGAAGAACTTGTTCTCAGTGCAGCCATCAGGCTTCGTGTAGAAAACATAGAAGAGCACAACGAAAACCAGTGACAAGGAATAGAACAAGCTTGTACAGGACAGCAGAGCTGAAGGGGAAAAAAATTAACTGTTACAATATGCAGACAGTTTAACAGCACATCTAAGGTGATTTAATGACCAGCTACCACTGTAAAGAGACAGTCTCTCCTCCTCACTTGGGAGTCTGGTTCAGAAAGCTAGACTAGCAGAATGCATTTGTATCAGGTCTGACTAAATTTCTGCTTTGGCTCGTTCAGTAGCATAGCTCAGAGGAAAGCCAATGCTGCCATCAGGGGAATACGACCTGCCTTTCAGCGTCAGTTTAATTGGTTTAATTGACGTCAGGCCAGAGTGTCAAAATATGATTGCTTATTCCAAACTTCTCATGGGCTATTTACAAGCCCCAAGTTCCTCCTTCTATGCTAGAGGCCACCTATTTTCATTTCCATCCTGCTACGTTCTTTATAAGAAGCTACAAAATGCTGTTGTGGCATTCATAGCTATGAGCAAACAACCACAACAATTAGCACTCTGTAATTGAGCGGTCAGCGTGGGAGCACGCACTGAGGAGCGCTGTGTTGTACTGCGGCCACTGTCAGCGACACAGCTGACTTCTGAGGACCTCAGACGGGGAGGGTGACAAAGCAGAGTTTGAGCTGAAGAGATCCAGGCTGCCAGCTCTGCACTCGCACTGTAAACTAGCCAAGTGCTGTTTATTATGACTGTCAGATCTGCTAATCGCAAACTGAGAGTATTTTGCATTTTATTTAATGAGAAAAAGGCCACCCTGCAGCTATTAATTCCAAATGTTTACAGGAGTGACTCAAGCAGACTGTGGAGTGTAATTCTGGGCACGTTTGCAAACTAGTAAGTGATATTCTGCAGATCACTGGCCAGCAGAAACAAATGCTTTAGAGGTTAAGATTCCTACCTGCGTACCAACATTTAGAATTTCCTTCCTCCATTCTGTCAACCCAGCTCTCATTCCAGGAGTGAGCAAAGTCCACAAGAAGCACCAACTGGATAAGAATGAAGCAGAAGGCTCCACAAACACCAATAGCAAACCAAGCTAGAAAAGGGAGCAAGAAAAACAGGGTTAGCTTTCATCATGTGCATGCTACCCCAGTTAAAAAAAAAAAAGCTCCTAATTATACTGCAGACAAATAATGAAAGAATCTGACACTATATTTATAAATCCAGATGCTGTTAATAATTTTGGCACCTGTGCTGCAGAAGCATGCAAGGATTCCAGCTATTTCAAGGGCACAGCCTATGCTAGTCGAGCTGAGCATGGGAACATTTAGCCCAACATGTTTTCAGAATGAATGCAAGACCTAACACAAGACACCTTTGCATACATAAGTACCATCATGTCACATTTCTCTGAGGATCAACAACCCTGTCAAGTTCCCTGTGATGTGGCCAGACAGTAAAGGTTTCTTGCATGGATTTTTCAGAGACTCAAGAGAAGTATTCAGCACTTCTCAGTGTTCTGAGCTGCCTCTAAACAGTGGCAGAAGACTCAGCCCAGTAGTGACCGTGTCACAAAGTGCTAGATTATTAATACACAACACTTCTGCGCTTCTGGCTTATTGCCATAACTTCAGTTGGTCACCAAAATACTGAATGAACCCCGATACTCTAAAGAAGCAGGACAGAATCTGTGTCTTCTACAAGATAACTTCCCCCACCAACTGCAGCCTAGTAAGTCTGTAAAAAGGTTTGAGTTTATTAAACAGAATTCCACACTGACATATTAACTGTACCTCTTGTGAAAGGCCCTTCAGGAATGTAAAACGCTCCAACCATGATGGCCACAATGGCAGCTATTTTGAAGAACCAGAACCTTTAAAAGAAGATATGGGTTGAAAATATTGGTCTTGCTCTGCACACAACAGTCACGTTTTACATCTGCAAGCAGCTTTCTGTACATAGAAGAGTGTCTAACAGAAATTTAAAGAAAAACACAGTTGTATTCAGTGGGATTACAGATCAAGATGTTCACCAAATCGAGGGGAGAGGCTGAAGCAACAGTCAGTACATTGGAGACACAGATTGACAGAAACCTCAAAGTTCAACAAAGGCAAGAGCGTTGCACCTGGGCCAGAGAAACCCCCTGCAGCAGGACAGACTGGGGCTGACTGGCTGGAAGGGTTTGCTGGAAGAGTTACTCCTGCTCCAGGTAACAGAACATGAGTCAGCAGCAGGGAGGCTGGCTCCATGCTGTTCAGCTTGGAGAAGGGAAAGGGAGATCTAATTGCTGTCTTCAGCTGCCTAAAGGAAAGATGTAAAGATGACAAAAATAGACTTTTCTGGCAGGTGCACAGGGGAAGGACAAGAGGCAACATATGCAAGTTGCAAAAAGAGCAACTACAATTAGATGTTGCAAAAATTTGCACAGGTTGCCCATAGGGATCAAAGCATCCCCATCCTGTGGGACATTCAAAACTCAAACAGACAAAATGCCAAATAACCTGCTTCACTTGGGTCCTGCTCTGACCAGGGGGCTGGACCAGGTGATCTCCAAAGGTCCCATTCCAATTAAATGACTCTATGATAACGCGGTCATGTAGCCCATAACTAACCCAGTTATATCAGTGAATCAGAAACCAGTTTCTGCTGGATTACCAGGTCAGACTGGCCTAGGGAAAGACTCAGTGAGTGCCAAAGCCAGCACAAGGAAGGGGATATAAACTACCTGAAGTCTGGTGTCTCTGAGGGGTGCCCAGAGCATCGCCCCTCTGGTTACCCAACCTCAGAGCACTGGCAGTGACATCTGGCTTCCCATTTCCACTACACTGATGTGTTAAATAGGAAGCTTTTTAGGAGACTAAAGTGTCATTCTGCGTTCAGTTCAAAATAAACTCAAGGCTGCCAATGTATGCATAAACAATTTGCCACTGTGTTCAGCAAAGAATCTTGAGAGGAGAAGGGAAACAAGCTGGAAGGGCAGACAGCTGGCTCACGCACATACCCGTTGTGCACTGAGGCTCTTGGATCGTTACTTGTTTTCACTTCTATCATGAGCAGAGAGAGGAGAAAGAAGAACACTGCCATGGCAAAGCTGATTCGATAGACAGCTCTGTATCCAACAAACACATCGCAGCTGACAAAGCCATTCAGATGGGGTATATGGGTATGAAGCCCCTCATCACAAAATCCGGGTATCTGAGTAAAGACACATTTAGTTATTAATTTACTTCTGTATTTGCAATTACATTCTTAGGCACTGTAACAGTGAAGACTCTCAGTCAGCCGCCTTCTGTGAGATCCGATAACAAAAGACCTTGTGCTCAGCCAGCCCACACAGACCTTATTACCATCTTTCTTTCCCCATGTCATCACTAAAAGCATCCAGGAAGATTAAGATACCAAAGCAGCAGGCCTCTGATAATGACTGGCAATCTCCATGTCTGCTCCAGTTTTGGAGATCAGGCATGTACTTAAAAACACGTATTTGGTGAATTTGCTATTTGGGCTGGAAGCTGCTCAGTACATGCAACCTCTTAACTCGGGGGACAAAGCACATTTGGGCATTTGTGTCTCTCACATGATCTACCCCCAGTAAAGAGAATCAACAGTCACTGGCACAAGTAACGGTCTTGCAGACAGTCAGAAAGAGATTTTCCCTTCCGTACCTTTTTCAGCTGCTCTTCCATCCCTGGTGCCAGCATGATGCAGGCGAGAACAGTGCTGAGGAGGAGGAGGAAGGCGTAGACGAGACGGGTCACTGTTGAGTTCTTGCTGTTGGGACAACATCGGCACAGTAAACACGAGGCACCGCTGCACAGACAGGGAATCTGAAGGACAAACAGACACGGTCAGGGCATTGCCCTCGGCACCGAGAGAACCCGGACCCCGCTCCGCGACACTCCCGGCCGCACCACGCGGATAAACCGTTTAACCAGCATTTCTGACACGGCGTTTGAAAACACCCGCAGATTATCTCTCCTATCGGCCTGGGCTCTGCGCCCGCAGCCACCGCCCGGCCTGTTCGCGGCCCTTCCCCGCTCGGGGGGCAGGAGCACGATCGCCGCAGCCCGGCGCCCGCTCTGCCGGCGGGTGAGGCCGCTGGCGGGGCCGCGCTGCCGCCCACCGCCCGCGGGGGGGAAGCCGAGGGGTGACGGGCCCCGGGCTCGAGGCGGACCCCGGTGGGGGCACCGCTCCGGGCCGGGCCCGCTCCCCAGGGCTCGGGGGGGTCGGTGTGGCCGTCCCGCCCGCACTCACCCAGCTGGCCAGCGAGCAGACCCCCAGAGCCGCCCCCATGGCGCCGCCGAGCCCCCGCCGGCCGCTTCCTGCTTCCGCCCCACCCCGCGGCGTCAGGCGGCCGCCGTCCAGCGCCGGCGCCGTTCATTGGCTGTCCCCCGCCAGGCTGGCGCGCCCTGAGGCCGCTGTCCACCAATGAGAATGCAGAATGGAGCGGCGCGCAAGCAGGCGGCTGGCAGGGCCGGCGAAGGGCAGGGGAGGGCGAACTGTTGTTTACGAACACTTCTTCCGCCTTCTCCGGCGCGAGGCGCTCCTAAGAGGGAACGCTGATTGGTCCGAACAGTCAGTGAGTGGGCGGTTCCTCCGGCGGGACAGCCAATGATCGACGCTGATGTGCAGCCATTCAATACCTCCCTCCCCCTGAGGCCGCTGGGGGCGCTCGGCGGTGCGTTTGGCATGCGGCGGTTGCCATGGCAGCAGCGCGGGCGGCGGGGCGGGGCTGTCACCGGGGCTGTCACCAGGGCACCCCCGGGGCACCCCCGGGACACCCCCGGGCCGCCGCTGCCCCGGGCGGGATTCGGGGCCGACCGCACAGACCTTCCCCGCCCCTGGGCGCCCGCAGCCCGCACGGCGCCCCGTCGCGCCCTGTGTCCCGTCCGCACGGGCGGGACTGACCCCGCGGGTGCCAGGCGGGACGAGGCGTCACCGGGCGCGGTGACTCGCGTCACGTCCGTGCGAAGGTTGTGCTGAGGCTGTGTGAGCTACACCTGCGTCACCGCTGACCTCACCGGAGAGACGGCGACAACCGGCGTGCCGCCTGCCGCCTCATGTACGGCCCTGTGTGGGTCCCCAGGCTGGGGACAGCGCTGTCACCTCACAGCATCACAGACTGGCTGGGGTTGGAAGGGACCTCTGGAGATCATCCCACCTGCTGGAGCAGGGTTGCCAGAGCAGATCACACAGGTCGGTCCAGGCAGGTTTGAATGTCTCCAGAGGAGGAGACTCCACAGCCTCTCTGGGCAGCCTGGTCCAGGCTCCGGCACCTCACAGCAAAGAAGTTTCTCCTTGTGTTCAGATGGAACCTCCTGTGTGTCAGTCTGTGCCCGTTGCCCCTCCTGTCGTTGGGCACCGCTGAAGAGAGTCTGGCCCATCCTCTTGACACCCACCCTGGAGATATTGATCAGCATAAATAAGACCCCCTGCCCGAGCCCGGGGTCTGCTCAGCATCTCAGAGCTGTTTGACTGGGGCGGAAAGTCTGTGGTTCGTTCGCATTCTTGTCCCATCATGGTATAGACACAAGCGCTAGTGCCGCGGAACTCACGTCATGTTTCTGCCCCTTTTCTCCTGCTTTGCTGAGCACCAAACGGTGTCCATGAGTCATGGCCCGTGGAGTGTCCTAACGGGGCTCTGGGTGGAAGGGGAGAGCCCAGGAGGCGTCCAGAGGTGGGGATTCTCAAGGAGACACTTGTGCATCAGTTCACACTTGGCTCAGTCGGTATTTTGAAGGTGCATGGCTGTAGAAACCGGATATGTGCTCCTGTAAAATGGAAGAAGAGGGAAAGGAACCATGTGAAAAGAGACATTGTTCTGCTGCTGCCCAGAGCGCAGGGGCCTCTCCGGTTTTGGATTACCAGCCGACTGCGCGACTCACAGTTTGGAGGAGCTGGAAACAGCTGAGTGACTACGCGCCTTGTCACTCCAGTCTGGGAGAAAATGAAATGGACGAGAGGTGGCTGTGAGGATATAACAGTGAGATTGTGACAGAAGTTTACACAGAAGTTTAGGAAAGCAGTTTGAAACTATTTAATTGCCATTAGTGTTGCAAAATAGCAGAGGGCAGGGTCGGAACTGACCAGTTTGGGTTACAGGATATATTCTGGCTATAGCAATTCCAGCTATTGCACATCGCTTTCCACTATGTCAGACCCTTCTTTCCTTCAAACAATCCCCTCCAAAAAAATCTGCTTCCATCACAGAAAGGGATAAATAATCAGAATGGCAGCTTTTTTGCCATCTGAAATTGCCAAGAAATGACAAAAAGCATCCAGTAAACCAGCCACTTATTTTCCACGGCAGATTTAACATTCAGAATGTGTGAACATGCTGTGAACACTATCTCTTGGAATCAGCTTCATTCATGAAGACATACAGGCTTCTTTCAGAAAAAGATCACACCATAAATTATTAAAACTCTGCTTGCTTCAGATAATATGTGAGCCTTTGTTATTAACTTGTTTTTGTTACCCTTTTTGATGCACCACTTGGATCTGTAAGAAGGCTTTTGCCACATCCCTGCTGCTTCACTGTTCACATGAATGTATGCAGAATAAAGACAATCCAAAATTCTGTGTTCCTTTCCCAGTAATCCTAGGTAAATCATTTCATAGGTATATTACTAATACAGTGATGAATCTCAGCTAAATCCTGAGTCTGAGATGTTTTCTTCACAGGAAAATTATGAGACTGGTAGTTTTGTTAAGTACTGTGGGATCCTCCAAGACAAAGAATACAGATAAAAAGCTTTTTCCTTCCACTGTCCACGTAACAAGAGATTTCCAAGTGCTCATTTACTCCCCAACATCAGCCTCCTCTGATTCTGCATAACATCACCTCAAACCACACATGTTTAACAGGAGATAAGGATGAAGTCAGCACAGTGACTGTCAGCTCTGGGAATGCGACAGGATATGGCAAGAGGTTATCCTAGTTTGTACAAAAATACCCTGCTCTGGCGTGGTAATCAGTTCTGACAGCAGAACGAAATGGTGCATCCCCTGCGTATCTATACGTTACACCACATACATATCTATATCTTAGTCGCAATGCCTAGAATAAAAACCTTGCAATTAGGTAATGTTTAAAGGAAATGTGTCAGATATTGTCATTTGAAAGTAGTTCTCTGCAGTTCTTTGTGCAACTGAGCTCATTACAAAAATGTCACTCAAGCTTGTGTGTTAGCGCTATTCTTGTTAATCTCAAGAGTCTCCCTGTCATGATAACAAAAATCCAGAACTTTTCCTGATGTTCCCTGGGGTAACTGAGGCTCCCTGCTCTGCACGGGCTGTATTTTTGCAGGTGAGAGATCCCATGTATAGGTTATAATTGAATAATCCTTTGACCATCCAGAATCTTTCAGTCAGGTGGAGAGAACTGCAAATTGGACTGACTGGGTCAAGCCAACTGTAAAAATTTAAAAAATCATACACAGTCTGTGTTTCTGCAGTGGTGTTGCCTTGACCCATATACAGGTCTAAACACCTTGTAGTGCTCTGGCCTGTATAAACTGCCAAATTTTGAGGTATTTGCATCAGCTTTCTAATATAAGCCTCCTAATTACTGGACTTGTGTAAAGTGCTTGGCTTTAAATAGTATTTATAACTGTGCTTTGATTAGATCTCCAGAGCATAAAGAATTACAGAGTTTTCTTTAGGGACAACTGCTTTTCCAGCTGTTTAGTTCAGGCTTTGGCTTGAGCTCTGTTCCACTACCCAGATTTTAAACTGTGCTTTGAGAACAGGCGTCAAAGTCCTCCATCTGTGAGGAAGTTAGTCATTAAATAATGGGCAAAATACTGGTGGCTGAAACCACCAGTGGGTTTAATTAGTCTTTAAATGGTCAGAGTTAATAGTGTCTACAAAACCATGACGTTCCAGCAAGGTAGAAAGTTCTCCCAAGTTTAAATATTGTGAAGTTTATGGAGCTCCCAGAGGATTTTCACCTGCTCATGTGCTGTGGAGCAGGAACTCCCCGGGCGCTCACACCAGATCCCAACGTGACCCGTCTGCTCCATCCCCGGGGACGCGTGGCGACCGGTGCCAGCAGTGCGGCTCTGCTCTGCGCACAGCCGGGCTTCACGCCCCTGCAATCTGAGATCAAGAAAAATCAACCTCGTCCACACTTTTGCATCTTCAAACCTGCAAAAGCTGCTTTTCTCCACAGTCCTTTGCTCACGATTTGATCATTCTCCTCTCCCCTCACCTGCATGCTCTGCGGCTGTGCTCGCACCTGCCTCTGCACTGCTCGGGCTCTCGATTTTCCTATCGTGTCGTGGAGACGTGAGTCATCTTATTTGTGATCTGCTGAGCTGAGGGAGAGTCATAGCAGAGTTGTGCGCTTCAAGGCCATTAGTAACGCTGCTAAAACTTGCATAATAAATTCTTCTGTGTCTAAATCCCTAAGAGATTGAGTAACTGTTTTCTTTTTTGCCCCAAGTGACTATGCAGCAGGGTGAGTCACTGCTGTTATGATAGAGGAATTGTAATCTTTGTGCCTTTCCAGTTTCATTTAGCCCAAAATTTATTTTATAGGACACCTTTGTTCAATGCCTTCTAAGTCCTTATAAGTCACCAGGGACCTTTTCACTGACTTCAGTTCACTTTAGATCGTGTGCTCTGGCCTGGAAACTGCATTAGTTTAACTTATCGGTAAAACAGATGGAGAGAAATGTTCACCTTTATCCAATAGCCTGGAATATCACTGAGCTCTTTCATCTCATTATTTATGGAAGCATTAGTGAAACTTAAACATATTGAGAAGTATTTAAATAACAATAAATAAAAGCTTATTTTAAAAATAAATAAATGGTTAGATAAATTAATAAAAACACCACACAAACCACCAACAGAGCTATACTGGAGGAAATATTTCGTACAAAAAATCTGCAGTGACATCTGTGAATGAACCACAGAAGGGATCAGCAACAGATGGCTGGTAAAAAAGGAGGAGGGAGCGAACGGTGGCCAGTTGTGACAGGCGAACAGGTGTCCCTGCGGACAGGACGGATGCTCCGATGGGGCCCTTTGGGGAGCAGGATCTGACCCAGAGGTGCTGACCCTGCTGGACCTTGGCACCTTCCCCGCTCAGCGATGCTGATCTGGGCTCAGATTTGATGCCAGAGCACCTCAGGCTGGACCGGGCATCAAGGGTTCTCCTTTCAAGTAGCCACAAAACAAGCCAGTCTTCTGCTTGAGCATTGTCCAAGCACCGTTACAACTGTTGTTGAGTTTAGCATTTCAAATGTTTTAATGCTTTTTCCTTGCTTTATTTATTTTTTTTTATTAAGCCAGGATTTATTTCATCTGTGACCCTGTCTCTCCCATGAGAGCCTGCCCTGAAATGCTTCTGACCAGCCTTCTTGTACCAGCCATCGCTGCAGCAGAACAGCTTCTAGTGAAACAATACTGAGAGGAAAAGTCAGGAATTTCTGGATTTAATCCTGCCTCGAGCAGTGACGAGTTGTGTGGCTTTAGGTGAGCCGCAGGACTATGTGAGTCGATATGTAATGTGAGGAAACACGCACATCCCATGGCAGGCTCCGTTTGTTCAGCTTTCCACACAGCTTCAAATCAGATGAGTGCCTGACCCAATTTTTTTCTCAGACTGAAAAGAGCAACACAGGATCATACCGGCCATGGTTGTTTCTTTTAGCTAGAGATTTCTTTTCCCCTCTTTTTCCATGGTGCCCCACACTGGTGCTGCTGCTTTCCAAGATGCTTTGAAGCTAATGAAATAGTTTTTTCTCATAAATCTTTTAGATCATGTAAATCCTCTGGGCATATCAGCTGACATCTTAGACGTTGCATTTTTGCACTTGTGCCAGGAAGCATTTAGCATGTTACAGTTGCTTGTGTTGTTGTATTTTTTGTAAAGAAGGGAAAACAGTTCCTTCCTTTTGTGTCTCCAGCAGAGAGGCTGTTTCTCCTTGAGGAAGGAGTTCACATGATTGTATAGATGCGTCAGATAAATCCCTTCCCACGTTTGATATTCGCTAAGCTGAATGATTGTTATTCCAGAGGCAATAGCTGGGATAGTTGTGTGATTTAACGTCTCCAGAGCAATTTTTTCTTCAGTTCACAAGCTTTAAAGAAATTAATTCTAAAATATTAAATCCTTCAACTCAGAAAGACTCATGAACCAAACACTCTCAACCATGTTATCTTCACAAATATTTCTCCCTGTTTGTTTGTTTAAAGCTGGCCAAAAGTTCCAGAAATACTTTTAAGATAACAAAAATGGGCATCCAGACTGGAAAGGAACTCTGTGTTTAGAAACTCTGAAATACTACTGGGGGGTGGCTGTGCCGTTAACTCTTCTCTGATTGCTCTGAACCTCCGTGGTGTTGGAGGGTGAGTCACGGCATTCTTCTTTCTATAAATGTTTTTCCCATCCTAGATGATGTACAAAAAAAAGTACTTGAAGGAAGTCTAATAATATAATACCATCTCTAGTCCCACTGTTGAGTTCAATAGGGTTGTTGCTCGAAAGCGACTAAATGAAATTGTTTCCTGAGGACGCTGTGGGGCCAGGGCTGACGAGCTCAATGTTTGCTGTGTCGATGTGCATGGAGCAGAAACAGCCACGGGCTTTATTCTGGAAAGCAGGGAAGGGGGAGAACTGAGGGCTGAGTGTTGGGTTATCAGGGGACCTTACAAATCAGCTTCCTGCTGCAGAACACTCTTGAGATCGCTGAACCTTTACTATAAATTCACACACACGAATTTTTAAAATGTACAGTGAGGCTGTCATGTTACTGCAAAGCTAAAAGTGTCCAGAGGAAACAAAAGCAGGGCACCTTGCTAAGCTTGACCTCTACAAGTGTTTCAGTGGCAGTTATTTCTCCCTAATTACTTATTTCCCTCTAATATAAATAATAGTTCAGTTCTGAATTTGCTGTCTTTGTGAGATAATGGCAGAAGGGTTTTTTTCAGAATCTAAAGGCTGGCTTACAACTTTTAATTCAAATTTATATTAGTATAACTGTATTTGTTACTGTGTTTTTAGGGGCTTGTGCAGAACCCAATGCCTTGACAGGCCAGCAATGCAGTTCTTTTGGATATTTTCTTTTCAAAGCTATTTTTTCCAAACACATATTTAATATTGTTACAGTCCTCAAACAATTTCATGCAAGACCCATCAAAGCAAAACAGAAACAGACACACTGGCGCCCATGTGTATGTCAGAAAATTTCACTGCACTGAGAAATAGTCCTGCAAGATCACAGAGCTTTAGGTGAGATACAGCAGTATAAACAAGGTGCCTCGTTTCCTTTCCTGCTCGGATGGGTTTAATCTCGCTGCCTGGCAGCTGCCTACAAGGGAAGTCTCCAACCCGCGGTGCTTATCGAGCAGTCTCTCTAGCCAGCAAGATGCACGGACAGGATGAATTGCTCCCTGATATCTGATCTACCACCACTCCCTCAGTCCTGGCCTCTATTTACTGTCATGGGAACTTCAATGTCTTATTTTTAGATGAGGTTTGTTGTTTTAGAATGGAAGTCTGATTGTAGCTGGATACTAATTTCAGTGAAGAAAATAACATGCAAAACCTGACACGAGGAATGTGCTGGGCAGTGGTAATCTCGGCTCAACTATCTGTCTGCAGGGGCTGAAATTTAGTTAGTTTTATGGTTAGGCACCAGATAGTGTTAAGATGTTGCCTAACTGAAGAGCTATTATTTACCATTAATAAAACTGATACCATGACACATTCCTTATGGCGCAGATGTGCTATCATATCTTGGCAACGGTAGCAGGAGGAATTATTCTGCCTGGCTTGCAGTCTTGTCTTCATTGTAAAAAGAAAAAATAATGAGGCTGTAATTACCCAGCTTGGAACTAAATGAACCCAACTGAAGATGCTGAGTGATGAAAGATGATTCCTAACGGCTTCCCAAACTTAGCTGGTTTGGGTACCGGCGCCGCTGGTGCCGCTGTCAGCTCCCGGCTCTCGCTGGGCTGGACCCGCAGCCAGCAGGCACAGCTCAGTTGTTTGGCCGGCGCTGGTGTCCCAGTTTGAAGTACCGCTGAACGAATAGCGGTAAATATACCATAAGCCTTGCCAAAAAGACCTGTTTACACAAGGAAGTCAGCATGCAGCAAATTAGGATGAAATTCAGAGCATGCAAGGCCCTGCATATTAATTCTTTGGGTAAAGAACCCTGTAATGTAGTGGTTTACTGCAAATTGGTAATTACTTTGCAGGTGGGATCACACACTCCTCCCTCCAACATGCAACATTTCAATATCAAATCTATGAGGTTTCTCTAATTTTGCATCTTACATTTCTCTAATAAGTGTGTAGATTCAATGATTATTTTTTCTTTTCATGCAAATAAAGGTGGAAAAAGGGGAGTCTGTTATTCCATTAGTTCTAGTTCTCAGTTTTACACAATTTCTTGTTAGCCAGCAATGCCAGGGAAGTGGAACCCTTTAAAAACCGGAAATGCTAGAATAACCATTAGGGAATAGTCATGACACAAAAACCAGCAAGTAAAATACATCTCAAGAGCAGTGGGGAGTGAGATTGGCCGTGATAAGGTGAGGAAGGTCTGCTGGCACGGACCCACAACAGCATCAGGCCGCCCACCTGCGATGGTCGCGGAGGAGCTGCCAGTAACAGCGCGGACAAGGTCAGTGATCTGGGCTGGGTGATAATCTGTCCCTGTAGCAGTCATTTAGCCTCCTGTCCTCCCACCAGCCGACTGCCAAGAGGAGATTAAAATACCCCTTTTTTTTAATTTGTGTCTGTCTTGGCTGTTTAAAGGATTAAGCTTTCTGAGGCTGGGACTATATCTACTACTACATTAGGGATGCAGCGCGGGATCTCGGTCTGAGGCACTGGTGTGACACCACTGGGATCGCTTGGGAACTGATGGCTCTGCCTCCTGGCACATCTTCCATCCCCACCAGCAGCCAGCACCGTGCTCTGCCCGCACAGTCCGTAAGGAACAACGGGGTTTTACCAGCCTCTGTGTCCACCCCAGGGTGGCACAGCCCTTCTCTGGGCCACCCAACAGGCAGGGTGTCCCCGTCACCTTGGCTTACACCTCCCCGTGTCAGCCACTGCGCACCTGGGCAACACCTGAGACCCAGAGCTGGTTCCCAGTACTCTACTGGGAGCAGAGTGCTGTATGTCAATGCCCGAGTGAAATGCTCCCAGGTCATTAGGCAAACCCTGTTTTTATTTCATGTACACTGTCAGCATAAACAGAATATTCTGTTCCCTGACCAGAACATGGAGCTCTTCCCACAGAGCGCCCTGAACTCCTGCTGCTCTCAGACCAAATCGCAGGGATGCTGCACCTCCCCAATCTTAGTCTTTATGGCCTTGGGAATAGCTAGAATAAATAAATGACAGCGTGTCTGAGGATGTGGGATGGCACAGGACACAGGAACAGCCTTACTGAGCTTATCTTGGCTGTCACGGTGACCAGCCGCTTCACGAGACGGCATCTAATTACATGTACCCCCTTAATGAGCCAACACAGAACACAGAGAATCATGCCAGGAGGCTAGGCTGAACTTTTCCTGACCACAGGTAAAGAGCGAGCATATATGGTGAAGCCTCAACAAAGAGGATTCATAACCTGAGTTTGATCCCTCACCATTCCAAAGCAGGAGTACTCCGCTCAGAGTCCACGGAGGAAGAGCCATGTGAAAGCCCATTTAGCTGAGAGCACAAGTCAAGATCAAAATATTTACATGGCTTCTCCACATTTGCAACAGGAATCCTTGTCTGGCTGCCAAACACTGGGGAAAAATCATAACCGTTGGCTGAGTGGCTCTGGGATATATTATAAAGCTGACAGAAACAACTATTTTCTTCTCATTTATTAGCATACTCCTTTGCTCTCCAAAAGGCAGAAGCACAATTGCCGACCCAGCCTGCTGCTTGTTTTCTTCCCACTGTCCCATCCAGCAGAAAGAGAGGGACAGAGGGCAGGAGGACTCATGTGCGGACCCCAGAGCATCACCTGCCTCCCTGCCAGCCAGACCCGAGCGGTCATGACTGACCTGAGCGATACCTCTCCTGTTGCACCTTCTCATCCTGACAATCCATTTTAGCTCTTTCTGTTTATCTGACCCTTCTTAGCAAGCAGAATTAACCTGTTTAATTAATACTTGCATATTCCCCCACACACAAATACATCTCTGAGCTGACAGAGACGTTGCTATTTGCTTGTGTCCCAAGCAAGAAAGTTTTTGCCAGTGAGTTGATTTCCTGGTGAAGCACATGCTGAATACATGACCTTTGTGGGTTTACACTAAAGCAGCTTCTAGATTCCATTTAGACAAACAAATCCCTTACCAAGCAGGATTTACACTCGTTTCATAGTCTTTGTGCCACTAACCAGCTGCTGCGTTTTCTCCTGTCAGCAACAGGTAAAGTGCTTCTTATATGGAGTGTGTGAGGGAGTTTGTGATGGGCTTGGGGACCCTCTGGGGACAAGGTGGCACAGGGCAGTGCTGGCACTGACTGGTGACTCTGCCTTGCCATGAGATTTGAGTTTGAGACCTGCTTGTATTTGTTGCAGCTGCAAAGAGGTAACAGCCAAGTGACTTGTTTTGTGGGAGGCTTTGAATGGGAGGAATTTTGCAGAAATGAAGGATTAGAGGGTGCATGTCCATGATGGGCTTTCAGCAAAGGCTTTGAACCAGACTATTAAAAAAAAAGTTAATTTCTTTTCTAAACTGAATACATTCCCTAGGGAAAAAGGAAAAAAAGTTTGGGCTGAGACTCCAGCCTATCTAGCTGGGACAAATCTTTCGGAGGTGTTTGGCTCAGCAGAGGAGATAAGGTCCCTGGGGAGCAGTGGCTGGGAAGGGACCAGCTCAGGGAGTGAAATTGCCCAGAAGCAAAGCGCAGCCACTCACTTTGCAACGAAAAGCTTTATCACCTCTGCAGAGATTACTGGAGCTAAAAATAGTCCCCGCTCAAAGTAAACAGTTTTTTGAGTGTGCTCTGCCCTGCTGGCATGCCCCGTGCAGAGCCACCGTGCCAGCACGTCCCCGCGGTCCCAGCGCCAAGAGGGGCTCCCCACCACCAGGCTTGACTCTTCGACCCTGCCTGCTAATAGAGGTGATCCTGGAAGGGTTTCACTAATGAGTTTAGCTTCATTACAAGCTTTTTTTTGTGTTTCACTTGTTGATGAACCTTTCTGGATGAGCAACTTTTATAAAAACAAAATGGGTCTGAGTGCTGAGTAATTCATTCAGACATCCCAACGCCCACTCCCTTCCCTAATCAACAGCAAACTGTGTCCTTCCTTTGACGGCAAAGAGTGGCTTATCACTAACGTTGCTTTTACCTGTCAGTTTGTCTTCTTCTCATGAACCTCTGAGTGCAAGCTCCTACGTGATGGCTTAAGACATCCACACTTGCCTTAGGGAGCCCAGCAGGCTGTTGAAATACATTCTGTGGGGTTTTTTTGATCAAAAGTTTATTTAAAGTGTTTATTTTGGGGAAAGAAGCCTGGAAAGAAATCAGGTTGTCACATTTTTTCCATGCATATCTTGTGCCATTCAACATTTCCTTGCAATCCTGATGACATCCAGCAATGCCGAGAGCTCAAGGCTTGGGAAATGTGGTGGGAAGCTGCTCTTACGTGAGGAGGCTCCATATGACAGAGGGATATCGCAGAGCTGCTCGAACCCCGGCAGCATGGGCTTCGGAGGGAAATGAGGCTCAGGCTGCAAAAACACTCAGGTCAGAGGCGGGTCAAATCCTTCTGGAGTGACAGCTCGTCTCCTTGGGCTCTGGAGCTTCCTGGAAGGTCCTTTGTGCGGGTGCTTTTTCTTGCTGGAGCAGGCAGCGTGCAGCCCAGCACTGCCACGGGGCGAGAGGGGGTTCTTTACATTAGCACCCCTGGGCATACGCTCACCTCATTTTGACACTTGTGCTACAGGATTCCTCTGGCTTTGTCCCTCCGCCGCCTAAATGTTGACAGCCAACCCACAGAACAGCTTCTTGCTTTTTCTGAGCCGTGCTCTCTTGTCCTGTGCTGCCCCAGAGCAGCGAAGGTGGCACCGGCAGCATGGGCTGTAGGACCATCCCTTCCTGGGGCGCTGCTCCCCACATCCCACTCTGTGACACGGAGCTAAAAAATAAATCTGTGCAATTCTCTGCAGAGCAACTGCACAGTCACAGCAGCAGCCAGCAGCGCGGAGCCAAACCCCCTGGTGTCCAGAGCAGCAATGCCAGTAACACCAGTCCCAGAGCACACAGGAAAGCACAGCATAAAGCAGCTGGATGGCAGCAAAAATGTCACCGAAGACAAGTGTATGAGTCAAGTAGAACCCACAGAAGAGTACGAGCAGCTGTTAAAGCTGATTGTGGCTGCAGCTGAGTCAGTCGGCTGAAGGCTGTGACACCATCCATCACATGGAGCGTGCCACTCGAGGCAGCTATAGCATCTTCTCATTATGGAAAAATAGGAACTGCATTTATTCATAGCCCACACCTCTTACGGTGTACGAAGCAATAGGACAAGAGATGGTAAACCAGAGAATTAGCTGGAAGTTCAGGTGGATTTCCACAGAAAAACATCAACTTTCATTTAAAAATAAGACAACTGAATACATTGAAAGCTGCGCATTTTTATCCTACTGTCTTAAGATCTCAGGCAAACTTTTGCCATCTCAGGATTATTTTTTTCCCCTTGTGAAAAAAAATAATTATGTATGAAATCCCAAACTGCATTTTTCTACTTAAAAAGAGTTTTGATGGAAAATGTTGGACCAACCCTTGCAGGGGACAGCATTGGATGAGGAGGTCACTGTAAGGACATGTGATGTGTACAGAAAAGGACAGAATCTTTGACCGAGGCTTTGGGGGGCTTGTTCCCAGGACCAGACATACAGGACTGGAAAGTTTGAGTAAGACAAGACCCATCTTATTTTAAAAGTACATACACTGTGCTCCTGGCTTTCCAAAGTGTTTTGTTGTTGCCATTGGTGTACGTTGCCAGCATTGCCATGGCGCTGGCCACAGGCTGCCAAGAAAACGTCTGGGTTGCTGGTGCAGCATTTGCATCCTTAACAGATTTGGCCTTCAAATGCAGCAGCCCGAATGTTAGAGTAAAGCTCATAGTCTTCTGGATCGCTTTCAAATATGAGCTGGAGTAAAGAGAAAACCACAGCCATAGCCGAGCCAGCATAGCAGCCTCCTGATCCGTGCTGGCCCTCAGCACAGCGCAGCAGAGCCTCCTCCTGCCGGTGCATCCCATGAGGACAGGCAGAGCCTTGTGGTGAATCCCTCACTGGTACTTTCAAGTAAGTAGTAACTTATGACTCAAAAGCACTGCAGCGAGGTGACTTTCTGCCAAGTGATACACCTTAGGAAATCAGGCTTGCTCCCAGGGCCGGTTTTGAAATAGAACTGAATTGAATCAGGAGGCAGAGCTACACGAGGCCGGTTTGGGATGCACTAAGAACGGGTATGTTTTGCTCTATTGAGGTCTGTTCCCCTTCCTCCATGCCTCGATATTGTCACCAGGGTGTTTCCTGCACTGCCTGCTGCTTTTGTTGGTGTTTTTATCTCTTCCTGCGTGCGATGGCAGGGGTGTGGGTATCTATCACAGTGAACAGCGTGTTTTTGGGCACACACGTACACATACTCTGGCTGGAGGTGGTGAGGCCAGCAGAGATGGAGCAGGTCCAGCCGTGCAGCCGGTACCAGGGCGAGAGGAGAGGCTGGTGCTCTGGGTCCGTCTGTCACGGAGCTGCAGGGTGGCAGAGACACCTCTTCTCCACCTGCCTGGTGCTCTGCGAGATGGCAGGTTGGGAGAGCCAGGCCCTCCTGGCTTGCATTGCTTATTTTGCATGTAACCAGAAATTAAGCCTCAGCTGGCTTGAGCGGGGACTGGATCCAGTCCTTTGCAAGCACCTTTTGTGCCCTTCAGTTGAATCGTGCCACTTCTTCTCCCCCTAACAAGGCTGAGGACCAGTGTCCTTACAGCAGGGATGGAGTGCGTCTTTCACTCTCTCAGCAAAGCAATTAGCACTAATAAGCTCTGTTGCAATCCAGGTGTTCAGGCAGGAGCAAGCAGCAATATGTAGACCCTGTGTGCTCACACACCTTCCCACCACACCAGTGGAGCTGGGCAGGAGCCTGGGCCAGGGGGACAGCTAGAGACCTGGCACTGCAACCAGCTCACTCCTTTGGCTTCAGACACCCAGTGGTATCTCCAAGGCTGGTGTGACACAGGGAGTTGATACCATCCAGAGGGACACTCCTGGGGTGACAGAAACAGCCAAAACTTCCTCTGCTCCTGGAGTGGCCCTGAGCTGACTAAGAGCTCACAGGCTTCACAGCCAGGTGGATACAAAGGTATGTGTTTCAGATGCAGTACTGCCTTGCCCTGAGCATCTTTCCCCTCTTAAATCTGGCTGCTGTCACCAGCTCTGCATTTCACTCCAAATCAGGCTGGCACCCAGGGGCAGATGAGCTGAGCACGCTGTATTTTACCCCACGGGAGCCTGCGGAACAAAAGGCACTCTAAAAAAACATGAAGGTACTTCCCAGGTACTACACCTGGTAAAATAGCTCAGGCTGCACAGGGTGTGATGGTGCCTTTGGCCAGGCCCTGATGGAGAGGTGGGATGCAGCTGCGATGCGAATCCGAGCAAAGAACCGGAGAAACTTGGGGGGAGCAGCCGGAGGAAACACCGGCAGCAACAGCCGCAGCACCGAAGGGAGGATGTTCGGGCACACGCAGCTGCCAGGAGATGGGGTTACAAGGCGAAGCTAAACAAAGATCTCTGTGAAAAGGAAACGGATCCCTCCTGCCGGCTGTAAGGTAGGAGCCGAGCAGTAGCTGCTTGACATCATCGGGATGAGCATTGGATTACAGCAGGCAGGGACTGAGTCGGAGGGGAGGAGAACACGCCCCTCGGCCCGAGAAGTGCAACTTCATTTAGCAGCTCCCAGCACAAGGAAACTGCAAGTCTGAAACTGGCTGGGACTCCCCTGGCCGGCTTGGCTGCTCGCCACCACGGGCAGAGACGCCAGGAGGGTGTAATCCAGCCGCGATTTCTTCCTTGGTGGCGGGACCGCGGAACTTGGGAGCGGAGAGGCGTCGGGAGCCCGGGTGGCCGTAAGTGGGGCTGAGCACGCTGCCGTGTGGGGCTGGTGACGGGCTGGGACGGTGGGTGGCCGGGGGACCTGCTTCTAGCTGCCCCCGGCATGGGAACCACACTACAAAGGGGTGATTTGTTTAGAGCTGCAGTTAACTTTCACCTAAACAACTGTGAACAGCGAGATTTCTGCTGCCCACAAAACGTGGGCTGAAAAGAAAACCTAAGCTGCATCCCGGTTTTTTCTGCTGTTGGAAGGAGCTCTTTGTAGGCTGATGGCAGGGAGGCAGCTGCTGTTTCACTTGGAAAAATAACGCAGCTCGGTACTTGCTGTGAAGGGGTAGCAGGGAGAGCAGACTCAGCGGTTAGAAATCACAAAGGACCGTGGATCAGTGACCCCCATGGGGATTTTTTGGTCTCATTTCTGACGTGTATCCATTTATTCTGAGCAACTCACTGGAGGGAACCCCTTACAGCATCTGCCCGGGGCTCCTCTTCAAACCCAGGCGAGGGCTTTGCAGAGTGTGGCAGTGGAAACAGGCTCAGAGGCTCCTTGGCATCCAGCTTTCCAAGCAAATGTTTTAAAACGCAAAGACTTGGAATAAAAAAAAAACCAACACAAAACCACAACTGCTGTGTGGTGGTATTCTCAGAAGGCTTTACAAATTCCTCCCCCTCGGAACTGTGTGTCTTTTTCTCCTCTCTCTGGATTCTGCTGAGCAGCTGGTGGCGAGCCGCAGCGCTGAGCTTTCACGTGTGTGTAATGCCTCGGCCCCAAAGGGGTGTTTAGGAAACGTTTCCCTTTTCTTGGAAGTGGTAAACGTGTCCACAGAACAAGAGCCAAGTGTGCTGTGAACCCGGAGGCAATGCCCTGGCTGGCTGGGCTGGCGGCACTAACTAGGAGGAGGACACGCTTGGGTCAAAGGAGCAAGAGGCAGCCGCAGCAGGGATGCTGCAGCAGTGCAAGGGCCAGAGGAGACTGCCAGGTGGCAGAGACCGTCAGATGGTTGCAGCCTGAGGCTCTTGGCAGTTTGCTCACGGCGAGGTTGGCGTGCCTGGCTTGGGCAGCTGTGGAGCACGCCTTGGCTTCTGGGACTCTTGGCTGGAAAGGGCCACCATGCTAATGCGTGGCCACCCAACTGAGAGATGATCACATTTTTGCTCTCGTGAGGGATGGTGTTTAGGAAAGAAGGATGCATGAAGAGATCATGAGTGGCTGGATTCATTCATAGCGCAGATATAGGTTAAATGGCCATTTACAAACATGGACACACCAGTAGTGCTTAATGTACCGTCAACACGGAACAGGGCCTTGAGTCCTTCAGACAGAGCTCTCCACGGGTAAGTCTCCCATGTCATCATTTTCAGGGACAGTTTCCAGCTAATGCAGACTAAGTAGTGCCTTAAACAACTGGAGATCACTAGATATGGTACGTAGGCTCTCAGTGTAGGTAGCTTGGTCACGGAGAGGTGAAAACCCAAGGAGGCTGATAGCCATGTATCTTCCAGCCACCCTGTGCTCAGTGGCTGATTCTGAGGAGGAGCACAGGCACAGAGTGAGCCAGGATGCAGAGTTTTGCCTTTTTCCCCTTATCCTCTTATTCCAAAGAAAGGTACATCTACTTTTGAGGCCACTCAGAGGAATAACCACAGGCATACAACCTGGCCCTCCAGATTAGCTATGGAAAACCTTTTCCAAGTTGATAACATGTCCTGATCTCCCACATTTCAGAGCCGGTTCATGCAGCATGCTGCTGTGCATTAATCCCTCTATCCTTTCTGGGCAACCAAACACCAGCATTATTCCTATTTTACAGGGGCTACACACAAAGTAGATGATTTTCCTGGGCTCATACGAGGTCTGTGGCAGAATCAGGGATGAATCTACAAGTCCATAAGGAACAGCAGAAGCTTCAGCCCAGCTTTTCATTTGCCTTTCTATGCCAACCCTGTTCTGGTCCCTCCCCACTTTCACATTCAAAGCCCTGTTGTGGTCTCTCCCCATTTTCACATTCAAAGCCTGGATCCAATTGTTCCTCCATACCACTAGGAGTTTCCTTAGCAAAGCTGTATATGTGGACTGAGCCAGAAAACAATTTTTCCATCACAATATCCATTTTAGAGAGGATGAGAGGGGAAGAAAACAAACAAAACCCACCAACGACGCTTCTAGTTGTCTCTAGCCCATGACTAGAAAGAGCTAAGTCACAAGGAGAGCTGCTCCCAAGGCTTGCCAGCACCAGCCAGTGGGAAGGGAAGGTTCAGGTGTTGTGTGGACTTTGTCCCCAGCTCCTCATGACAGTTAGAGCCGCTGGAGAGATTGAGACATCTCTCTAGGTCTCAACCAGCACCTGCAGCACGATCAGGAAGAACAGCACCTGGAGTGTGAAGCACCTATTCTCTGTTTCAAAGCTTTCCCTCCTCTCCAGCCTGCAGGGATGGGTACGTTACACCACCCATTGCTGATTTGCACATCAGGTTCCCAGACGCTTCCTCCCCAGCCCAGCCCCGGTGCTCTTTGCACGGCTCCTCCACGCCGGCTGGCAGACCCACTGTTCATCACGATCTGCTGCCTCGGGAACTCCCCGGCAAGCACCCGAATGCCAACATTTGCTGATATTTGCAATGATGTAATAAGCCAAACATATCCCCCACTGGAACGTCATCAATTTTACTGGGATGACTGTTTCCACAAAGTGTAATTATTCTGTGGTGCTCATTGCCACAAGATATCACTGCAACAAAGAGCTCAGAAGGCGTTTCAATACATACAGGTAGTTATCTCTGTGTAACAAAACAATCCTGGGTATGATTAAGAAGATATTGCATTTTAAGGGTTATAAAACCTGGTTCACAGTAATTAGTAACTGATTAAAAACATTCCACTACAATTAGTTTTCTTGTACCTCTGAGGCTGAGGATGGCAGCTGCTGCTGGGGACAGGGCACTGAACGAGGTCTCGGCCATGTGCACAGCCTGTTGTTTACCCAGGAATGAAGAGACACAAGAACAAGCTTCTGTCTGCTGCCATCACCTCGCTTGAAAACAGAAAGGATTTCCTCTCTGGATCAAAAGCAGCACCAGAACAGCTGTTGTGTAGAATAATGCTCAGTTCTGCCAAAAAGCATCCTGGGTTTGTTTGGAACATATATTCATTTTGAAGCAATGCTGAGGGCACAGAGTTTGTTTTTTGTTTGTTCCTTTTGGGTAACAGCTGATAAACAGAGAGAGAATGTGAACCCCAAACATGCATCATGTTGATGCCCTTATAATTAATTCCTGATGGGGTATGGATGTTTAGCTGTCCAACAAACATTTCCACAGGGGTCCCAACATAATCTGTGGTACCTTGATGGGTTATGGGACTAGATGAGAACACAAAGTGTTCTGTAACAAGTTACTTTAGCCCATCCTTAGTCACACTGCAGGGACTGATCCACCTCACCAGCCTTAAATCCCCAGACTCCCAGGGTGGGGTATTGTGTGACCTTTGCACAGAGGGGCTTTCAGAGCTCTGCCTATCACAACATGTAGAGAAATACCTAGCCAGAGCCCTGGCTGCAGGTTTGGAAAGCCAATACCAATTTCTAAAGAGTTTCTGTCTCCAAAATCAGCTTATTTTTTTTTTCTTGAGAGAAAATGTGGGTTTTCCCCCCCACCGCCCATTGGGAACAGGGCTGCTCAGTGATAACTCCTACTTCAGAGCATCATTGCTCCAATTTGCTTTAAGCCTCTCTTGGCAGAGAGCCATGTATTTCGAGATATTTTGCAAAACATCTGACATGCTGAAGGTTTAACTATTTGGCCTACGTAACACACGAGCCAGAGCAAGGCAGGAAGGCAAAGGAGGAAAATAAAGAGTCATGGATTTCCAAAACTGGCTTTCTTCCTTCCTGCTTTTGTTTGCCTGCTTGATGCCCCAAAAGGGTGATGCATATTCACAGAGTAGTGGGAATCCTGTTTCTTTTCCGGTCCAGTGTTTCCAGTAAGCACTTCACTATAAATGGGGATAAACACTAACAAAAGTGTATTGTTAAATCCCCAGGCCTTTGGTTGGCTACTGTCATGATCATAATTAGTATTTTCCACTTCTGTAAGCCTGTCATCTGCAGATCTGAAAGTGCTTTACAAATATTTGAACCATCTAGCGAGGGGAGCAAGTATTAATAGCTCCATTTAACAGATGGGCAAACTGACACACAGCAGCAGCAAGTGCCCTGTCCTTGAAGCAGGGCCAGAGCCAGCAAGTGGTCAGCTCTAACAACTAGGGAGTTTTAAAAGTGGGTCAAAAAACAAAGAGAAAGCCTGTAGATTGGTACCAACTTGGAAAATGATGGGGAATAGTTCCAGCCGGAATGGTACTCAACCCAAATGGGCCAGACAGTTGAGTTGTTGGATGAGCCACTGTTTATATGGTTAAATGGTTCATCTCTTGCTTTCTGTTCTGCTAATATTTGTCCCTGGGACAACATGAAAAAAAAAACAGTCCATGATGTTCCAAGAAGTCTGAAAGCTGAAACAGCTGCTAAAATAAGCAAGTGTCTTGTTGGCTGGGCTCTGCAGGTCAGGAGATTGCAATGCACCCACAGATGTTAAGGCCACAGAGGAAATGTCTTTGAGCTGAGGCTTGGGGACTGGGGAGAAGGGACAGCTGTGCAGAGAGCACAGAAACCAGAAGGAGCAGGAGACAGACCAAACCAGGCAGCTAGAAGTACCAGATCAAACTTCCCCTTCTGCCTCAGAGAAGCTGATACGGAAGTTTCACTTCTTTAAGGGGCATTGGAGCTGCAAACCAAGATTCATTTATACTCTTGGGCAGCCGTTGGGTCCCCCTGTGGTGCAGGTCGAGGGAAGTGAGTTGCTCTGGTTTTCCCCAGCACACGCACTTGAGGGCAGCAAAAAGAGAATCAAAACCAAAGAGAAGTTCTCTGTGAAGCCAGGACCATGGCTGGACTGTCCTTTCTCTTAGACACAAGAAACCAAATCTCTATTAGCACAAACCCTCCCGAGAAGGTGCCATACGAACCCCACCATCCCACAGCCCTTTGGTGTCTCCATGCTCGCCAAGCCTTCAGCTGAGCCCTGCCAGACCCCACGTCCCCTTTGCTGTCCTAGTCAGAGACGGTGGAAAAAAGCAGCTGAGCTTTATGCTTCCCAACAAAAGCACAGAGAATGTTTTCTTATGTTTATTTTCTTTTCCTTCCCCAGAAGCTGTACCCTGCTGCGTATGAAGCTTGTTTGAAGTCATGTCCAGAAGGAAAGTCAACTGAATCAGGTAGGGATTCACACTATGGACTGACACAATTTTCATTCACAGGGAGATATTACATAAACAGGAATGTTTTTTTTTCCTTCCTATTTTATAGAACCTTTTGACCTCCTTCTGTATTCTGAATGACTAGATGCTGGAAAGATGCCAAGAGGGGAGAAAAAAAAAAATCAATAATTCTGCCATAATTATTTTCCTGCTGTATTTTCCATACTTCACAGCCACGTACTTGTACCAAGGCATGTTCCAATGCCAAGTCTCAGGGCAGCCCCTAAGGTAACAAATCCTGCTCACAGCCTGCACAGAAATGTTGTTTGCCCCTATATAACCATGTAAGCAAGTTTTGCTCTGCACGTACAGTCAGCCCAGCAAGATCCAGGGAACCCCCAAAGCTCAACCTTTTGTGGCACTTGCGTAAACGGCAGATCTGCCAGCTCACACAGTCCTTTTCGTGGTTTCACTCCCATGGTTCCTCCGCTCAGAGCATCTCCTCGGTCCTCAGATCATCTTGCTGCTTTCTCTCATTTCTGCACTGAGCTTTCCCTCCCACAGAGCTGCCACGGTTGTGTTATTTGCAAATCTGGCAATACAGGGCTTCAGAACTCTTTGGTGCATGTAGATATTCCTCCTGCAGGTCTCTCAGAGCAGTTAATCCCTTATATCCAGCATCTTTCCCATGTATGCTAGAGACACCCTGTGTCCTTCTACACCCAGGCTGCATTTTGGTTGGTCACGAAATAGTTGGCAATTTGTTTCATTAGAAGCTTTCCCTTTTCTGAGACTGTAACTTGGAATGATCACTTTGCATCCCCAGTGTAATGTCACAAGCACATCTCGAGCACTGCTTAACTCGTGTCTAGATGTCACATCCCCAGTGACTTATGCAGAGAGATTTACCCTGCCTGCACAAAGGATCAGGAGCTGCTATCACCTAACACAGACAAACAAAAATTCTCCATCCATCACAGAAATACTCAGAGAAGGGGCTGTGCAGGCCAGCATTGCTTTCTCTGCCCAGGTAGTGGTCCTAGCAAGGGAGCACAGCCAAAGGGACAGGGACAACTCGGTTCAGTGGGTAACAGAAGCCATGGAGCCACCTGAAAGGGCTTAGCTCAGCCACCACTCACTGACAGCCTCTTTTTAACTTCTACACTTTCCTTTTCTATTGCATGTAAAGCACCAATAGCACCATTCCAGCCACCTCATCCTTTTCGCAGCTCCCAAGGACAGACCTTCCCCCTGCCCCTGTCTTCCCAGGTGAGCACTGCCCCTGCCCTGGGCTGGCAGTCCTGCTGGGGCTTTCTTCTGCACGCTGGGGTGTATGGACAGGGCAGCCAGCTCCAGGGAGCAGAACTAAGCCCAGTTTTAGCTAATCAGCCTCACTGACATTCTCAAGAGTCGCCCTGGTTATTTTTAGGCACTGCTGGGAGCTGCCAGGGCTCTCACACCTCAGGAGGTTTCACAGCTTCTCACTTAGCTCTGTTCACCACCCAGAGCCAGAAGGACTCTTTGGATGCTGGATGGGAGTTCCAAGGGGATTGTGCAGCCTGAAAGAGGAAGACTCAAGGCTGGTGGCTTTGAACTTCATGCCCCCTATGCTAAGCAGAGCTTCCTCAACTAGCAGCAGCCAAAACTGCACAGTTACAGCATGCACAACACCTCTTCCAAGCCAAGTCCTTCTTCCCAGCCATACAAGCACTGCTTTCACACAGCAGCAGAGCTCAACTCCTCAGATGACAAAGAAAAACTGGACAAAATTGCTCTTTTTTTCCTGCTAGACATAAAAATAAAGACCCATCCTTGCTTACCTCTGTCCTGTAGAAAGGTCACCCTCCACCCAGAAACAGAGCTGCTCCATCAAGATCTGCTGTGGCTTCAGCTTCCTTTTATAAGTAACAAGGGCAGCTGTGCTAGAAAATAGCCCCAGCTGCATCTCCTCTGCACCTATTTGACTTCTCTTTGCCCAGCAAAGCCTGCAAGGTGTTGGGGGGAGTTGGTGTGCTGGGGTCAACATCTCTGGGCAGGAATTCAAGTGAGGTTTGAGTAGGTGATGCTCACTCAGAGGTCAGTGCCCTAGTGCGATCAAAAAACCTGTGGGACCACTGGGGAGTTTGAGGTGAAATCCATCAGGGACTTTTCCTCCTGAATGATCTCGGGGAAGACAGGGAACATGAGTCTGAAGGGGATCCCCACTGCAAAACAATCCACCCCATGGCCCAGGTGTGGTGGGGTGACTGCACATCACAAGCAGGGACAACACGAGTCTTCCTGGAACAAGCCTGCAGCAGCAGCTGTGGGGATTTTGCAGCTGAAGGGTTTAAAGTGACTGGTCTGTGGTTCCTCTGCTTTGCACACTCAGGCATTAGGAGATCTTACACACAGTCACTGGTTTTGTTTATATAAAAATATGTTGACATATAAAGGCAGCTAAATAAGAAGTTGGGAGAAAATGAAAATAATGGAGAAGGGACTTGTAGCCTCATACTCCATACAGCTTTGAAAGGGTCTCTGCAAGGGACAGAGGGACCCGTGGGTGCTGGCTGACAAGGTGATGGGTGCTTGTGGCCGTGCTGGGTGAACACGAGGGGTATGGATCGCTGCTCTCGGCTGTGCAGGAGTCAGAATGTCACATCCACCCAGCGCGAGCCTGGCTTGAAGGGCTGAAAAACAGGGGAGAAGGTGCCATGTCCTAAGGTCTGCTGGGGCTGAGCCTTGTCCTGCTCTGCCACCCCACCCCTCAGAGGATGCGTGTTATTCAGAGTGCCCTGGTTTATCAGCACCTTGAAGCTGTGGGATGTGAAAAACAAGCTTGACCTGGGAATAAAACAAAAATACAACTGCTGTCACGGCAACTGTCTCCAAATGCACGAAGAGACCAATTATTTCCATTAATCAACTTAGAGAGAGGCTGCAGAAGAGGCTTAAGCTGTAGCCGAGGCTGGGTGCTGAGGGAAGGGAGGAGCAGAGAGCTCCATCAGACCTGGTTACCAAGGCAAACAGTGATTCATCTCGCGGTGGAGGGGTTTGAGAGCAGCCGCTCAGCACCCATGCCCCGTGGGGACTGGCAGAGGGGTGCTGATGCTCCAGGCATGGGGATGCAGGCTGGCAGTGCTGAGTGGCCAGAGCTGGGCACCGGGCTGCCCTCCTGGCGGACAGACGGATGGATGGACAGGCAGTTCCCTCTTGCCATTGCCTACACATCCTGACAATAACGAGATGCTGAGCAATCCCCTCCTGCCTCCCCGGCTCCTCCCCAAGCCTCCCCTGGGGAGCGCAGCAGCGCACATGAGGACTCACCCTACATGCCAAGGGGCAGCCGGGATTTTGAAATCCAGCTGGAGCATCTCTGACATCAGCTGGGAGCCAGGCGGTGGCCAGGGGGACGTGGGGCAGCAGGACATGCCTTGGGGCAGCAGAGACACCCCAGTGGGGGTCCCTGGGGATGTGCTGAAGGCCAGGAGGGAGGGGAGGGAGTTTGGGGAGCTTGGCAGAGCTAAATGCAAAGCTTGTGAAGTCATAGAGGAGTTGGTCTAAGCCTAATCTTAAATCTGAGGCTAAGCAATTAGTCACCCGTTCTATGGGCATCAAGTGGTCTGTTCTGTCAAACAAGGGCAAAGCAAATGCCAGGATCTGTGTATGAGCATCGAGCCTCAGTCCCTCTGCTCTATCTGCTCTTCTCCTATATGAATGATAATTTTCCACTAAGTCTAGAGAACCTTAAAAGCTCTGTTCCTGCAAAACCAGTGCAGTGGCTGGAGAAGCTGCAATGTCCACACTGGCTGAATTCATTGTGTTTAGTGTAAGAGCCAGAGGGTGCGGAGATATTACACGGCATGGCACAGCAAAAGCCTTACGAAAACACCCGTGTGCCATGCCCAACCTTGACACCTCTTAGCTGTCAACGTGTGGTGAGGCTTTTCCACGCTATTCTCACCTGGAAAGAAGCTGCTGAGCACATGGGATGAACACACGTGCCTTGGTAGGAGATCAGGCTGCTGCCCTGGTCCTGCCTGTTTTCTCACCCAGCCGGGAAACTCGGGGCTCACCAGTTTGGAGCCCATCCATTCTGGCCAGTAAGACCCACCACCACCACGTTTTGGAGAAGACAGACCCAGCAGAAAAGCAGGGGAGCTCTGTGCCTGGCGCAGACCCTGTCACCAGCCTTACCAACACTTACATTTGCAGCTGCTACCAGAGCAGGCTCCCAACAGGACATCTGCAGCTTCAGTTCAGCTTCTGACCGCGGATCTAAGCTCTAGTGCATGGGGGTCATGAGCCATAGCAAGGCCTTGAAGGCACGAGCACAGGTCTAAAAATACTCTCTAACCATGATAACACCGTTACAGAACCCTCCTTCTTTGATGTGCAACCCCTCATGCATGTTCACAGACGAGAGCTAGCGGAAAATTTGCTGCAATTCCAGCTGGAAGTTGTCAGACAGTTGGTGGAAACCCCCTGACCTCAAGTGCTGGCTTCAGCCCTACGGGATTTTTTTTCCTCCTCGCTGGATGTGACTCTCCCAGCAGGAAACCTCACGGCAGACCCACAGGGAGCACAGAAATCCCGGTGCTCCCGGCTCTGTGCTCTACCAGACCCCCCTCTGCCGTAAACCATCTTACACTGTAAATATTTTAAAAGTGCTGTGGGGCGGTTGAGCATGTTTTGCTGTTGTTATGGATCCGGCCCCAGCAGGCGAGGCCTAATAATAGTCACTGTATCCTGGAATGAAAGGGCAAGGGGCACTGCATGATGCGGAGAGCTTGAAGGCGTCTGCACGACTTCATGCCCTGGTTCCTGCAGGGTTGCAATGAAGGGACGCGATGCATGGGCAGAAGGAGGGCTCGCATCCCTGTTCCCCGGCAGAACTTTGAAATTTCACCCCAGAAACACAGCAAGGTTTAGCTTGGCTTCCTGGCTTTATGAATCCAGAAGTTACAGAGCATTAGATCCTCTAGTGTGACACCAAGAAGGCAGGAGAGCACGTCCTCAGCTGGGCTGCGGGACTGGGGAGCCATCTCCAACCGGGACCCGCAGCTGTTGGTTCCAACTGCCGCTGGCAACGGGAGCAGGGCCGCAGCCGGGCAGCAGCAGCGCAGGACGTGAGTCTGTCGGGGCTCCTGCCCCCGGGTTGCTGGGTGTCCCTGTTCCTGCCCTCAGGGGCTGCCCCTGTGACTGCAGAGGTGGCCGAGGGACAGGGCTTTGCTCCTGGGGTGGCCCGGGGGACAGCACGGCAGGCTGGGCAACTGCTCCTGCCTGGCCCTGAGGAACGGGGAGGTGTCTGAAGGAAACGGTGAAGGGTCTGGGTAACAAGTCTGGTGGGGAGTGACTGAGGGACCTGGGGGGATTCAGCCTGGAGAAAACGAGGCTGAGGGGAGACCTTCTCGCTGTCTACAACTACCTGAAAGGAGGTTGTAGCATGGAGGGGGTTGGTCTCTTCTCCCGAGTAAGAAGCTATAGGATGAGAGAAAATGGCCTCAAGTTGTGCCAGGGGAGGTTTAGATTGGATATTGGGAACAATTTCTTCCCAGAAAGGGCTGTCGGGCATTGGAACAGGCTGCCCAGGACAGGGCTGGAGTCGCCAGCCCTTGGTGGGGTTTACAAAACGCCGTGATGTGCCGCTTGGGGACATGGTTTAGTGACTAACTTAGGTTATGCTTGGACTTGATCATCTTCAGGGGCTCTTCCAAACATTCTATTCTATGAAAAGCAGGCTGCCATTCAGCCTTAGCTAAGCAGGCCTTCACCTTTGCTCTCTTTAACCTTGGAACCTCCTTCCTTGCAGCAGCCCAGCTCTGCTCTGCTGGACACCCTCGGCCCCAAGGATGGCTAAGAAGGAGCCTGAGCTGCCTCATGCCCCAAAGTGCCACAGCTGCCCTGCACAGATCAACAGGACTCACTCTGACCCACAGGCCCTTTGCTCTCACTGCAAAGACAGGTTAGGTGCAGAGGAAAATAATAAAGAAGGCATGAGGTAAGCGAGGCAGAGCAGAAAGCAACAAAGCCGACTCAATTCAGCACAGCCTGCTGATAGCCAGCATCAGCGCTGAGTCCAAAACCAGCCCTTCCTAGCCATAAAAACCTTACAGTTTAACCTACACAAGGGACAGATGCAATATCCTCTGAAGGGTTTCCTTGAAACTCGAGGCCAGGGCTGGGGCTGACTGTGACATCCATCCCATCCCTCGCAGAGACACCCTGGCCCACTCGCAGGGCTTGTGTTTGCTCTGCAGGCAGGACTTTAACTCTGCAGCTGGAGTTTAACCCACCCCTGCCGTTTCCACATCATTTCTCTGCCACTCTTATATCATTCTCAGTAACTGCTCACAGGCCCTGGGATCTGTGCTGTGGAGAAACAGGCAAGGGGGAAAATGGCAATTAACTGCTGGCTTGTCAGTGGGACCTAAAGGGACACTGAGCTGACCCAAAAGAAATGCCACAGTTTCTTCTACCAAAGGCAGAAGAAACATTTAACCCTTTCATTTCTTAGCAACCACCTTCTAAAAGGGTACAATTCAGCCCCCTGTGCGGAGCCACAGCCCCCCAGAGCAGAGCCGGCAGCTGCTGGGTGATGTCCCTGCAAAATGCCAGCGAGCCCAGCTGCGGTCCCACCGCAAAACGGCTCTGGGAGCCCAGTCCGTGCCAGCAAAGCCAAGGCTATGACAGCTCCAGATTTTTTAGTCCTTGCAAGACACTGGAAAAATAAGAGCAGGCCAAACAGCGGGTTTGGCAGAGTTTATTTCAGCCGGCAGGGGAGCAGAGGTGGCACAGGGGATGTGTCTGGTGTCTGTGGCAGCTTGCAAGGGGCTTCATCGCTTGTGGCCAGCTGCCCTGGGACAGGCAGCACCGTGTCCCCATGGTGGAGAGGACACAGCCTCCCTCCAAGCAGCACAGAAAAGCTTTTCAGGAATGTGCAACAGGCAGCAGGTCCCAGCCCCCTGGCTATGGCTTTTGTCACCACTCCATGCATCCCCTGCCCTGTCCCCGCAGGCTGGCACGCTGTGCTGAGGGCGCAGGGACCGTTCCTATTCCCGTCAGCAGCAAGGAGGGCAGGGAGGCAGCAAATGACCCTCTGGGGACAAGTTGAATCATCTCTTTGAAGTGCCCTGGAAACCCTTGCGCAGTGTATCGTGTGCCGTGGGCTTATTCCTGCAACGCCTGGCAAGAGCCGGCACATCAGCCCCTCCCACTGGCCCACGGGAATATGAAAAAACAAAGATGGGGAGCTGGCGGGTGATGAACCCTCCTTTGTCACCCTCTGCCACCACTAAATGACTGTCCATGGTGACGCAGTTTCAGGTTGAACTACGTGGGCAAGAGAGAAGGTGATTCCTCTGTTGCCCCTGGCAGATGGTAAAATATGTTTCCACTGATTAAAAACCCCCTGAACTGTTTTGCACCTACCTGGAAAAGTGAAAATGCTCTTTAAAAGTCAGGTTTTTCTACCAAGAACTGAGGGGACCGATGCCGTCACCTCCTCGGTCCAACAGCTGCCTGCAGGCAGAAGCTGGAGTGTCTCTGCCAGTGGGGAGGGATCTGCTTGCAAGGCTTCTGAGAGCCGCCCACCTTCAAAATCCCGAAGGAACTGCACAAATTTGAAACCTTTGCTCATAAATCCACCTCTCTCCAGCTCTTTCCACGGAGAGCTGAAGACAGGAATCCTCTCAGCCGCGGAAAATAAATAAATCACACACGCCACCTCCCGGCCACAGAGCTGGGACCCAAACCTCCCCGTTTCTGCACACTTGGCTCCTTCCCCTGTTCTAAATCCAGATCCCATCCTTTCCCCATGTCATGGGGCATTTAGTCACTGGGCAGAGTGCTGCCACAGCTGAGCATACCAAGGGACATGAAGGGAAAATGCTGCATCCCGGAGGCTGGTCAGCTCTTGCTCGCCGGTCTGTGGAGTCCATTCTGCAAACCAGCTCCCGGTGCGAGGGCAGGAGGACTCCTGACCATATCAGACCTGGACTGGCCTCACATCACAGTTTGTGGAGATGTGCGCTCTTAGGGAAGCCTCCCAAGTCCGTGTGACATCTCTCTGGCAGCTACAGGCCAGCAGCAGCCTCTAAGCTGCGAGGAGGACCTGTCGAGGAATGACAGATGCTCGTCCTGTCCCAGGGAAAAGGCACTTTGCTCACTGAGATCAGCCAGCGTGCTGCATCCACAGCAGGTGCCTCTTTCCAGGAAGGGCAAGGCTGGAAAGGAAGGAGGAAAGATGAGGAAAAACAACAGCTGGGAACTCTTCCTGTGGCGAAGGATGCAGCTTTTCCCAGGGCTCATTTGACAGGAGTGAGAGGGATGCCAAGCCCTGGGAGGAGGCAGGTATTTGCCAGGATGTGCTGGATGTGGAGCAGCAGGTTCTCCTGGGAGCTCTGGGTGGGCCAAGCCCCATGTCCCACCAGAGAGCTGGTGCCAGCGCTCCCTGAACTGGCATCACCAGCAGACGAGTCCCTGGGGCTGCTGAAACGTGCTGGTTTTATGCAGGTTTGAGGTCACTGCACCCTGCTCAGGCTCAGGAACGGTGAGATTTAACCTCTTTTATCCTGGCTGTTGCATCTTTGGCAGCATCTTCTTTCTACTGCCGTAACATTAGGGATTACAGAGCGAGGAGTGTGATTCCTGCCCAGCCTGGTGGTCTGCCAGCAGATTTCCCTGATAGGAAGATCCATATTAAGCAGGATTTGTACAGGAGCCAAGCAAGTTTCTCAGTGGGACATTAACCTCGAGTGAATAACAAGCAGTGGGATTTTTTTTTTTTTTTACATTAGACGCCAGCATTTCTAATCAACCTCCTTCAAGTATTGACAACACCAGTAGGGCTAGAGGCATTTTTTACAGTGGGCAAAGCCGCAGATAAGACAACTATTAATGTCTAATTTCTGCACAGAAAAACAAACTAAGTGCCAAACTGAGTAAACAGGAGCAGAACCCAAGGGCACCAGGTTTCCAGCACAGAGGCAGCTTGTGCTCGCCAGCTCTGTGCCCGGGAGCCAAGACACCTGCGATACATCCCCTGAGCTGCTGAGGTCTCTGGACTCAACACTGGCAATTTAAACCGTCAGCTAAAATGAAAACCCAACAACTGAAGGACTCACCAGGCTGAACTAAGAGCTGGCTTGTAGCGGTACTTACGGGTGAGAGTGGCCGCTCTGAGCCTTTCTTTGTGCTCTGTGCTTGGCACAGACACAAGCCTGGAGTGAAGGGATCCAAACATCTCACAGAAGGGCAGATTTTCACGTGTTAAAGTGCTTATCTCAAAGCTGTCCAGCCCAACACTTGTTCAGTGACATCCAACAGCCAGTGGAGGCCAGTACTGATCCAAAGACCTGTAATGCACTCCCCCGCTCCCTGAGTTCTCCAGCGCGTATCCACGGGGGCCTGATCATTTCCCATTACAAATCCATGTTGGATCAGCACCCCATCCCCCACGCAGCAGGGCAAACTTGGCCTCTGTTCAAAGCTCTTGTGGCATTTTGAGGAGAAAGGAGGGCTTTTTCTGTAAGGGCTTTTCTTTTGTAGGAAGCAGCTGCTGCAAGCGACCTTGCAGCTCCTAAAGAACGCCAGAAACTCAAAAGGAGAGGCAAATGCCTTGCTTAGGAATGGGGCAGTGGCAGAGCAAGGGCTGGTGAGGCAGCTGGGATGGATCCTTCCTGCTTACCTGCCCTCAGCTGGCACAGTGGGTCACCCAAAACAGTGGGTCATCCAACACGGTGGGTCACCTGGCATGGGGGATCACCCTACATCATGGGTCACCCACTCGCCCCACGTGATGGGGTTGATATCTGAGATTTCAGCAGCTCCTGTTAGAGGAACCGGAGCAGAGTTACAGGGACTATTTTTTCATGCTGTAATTTAACTCCACGGAGTAACCTAATCTGGAGGGGGCCATGACTTGAGCCTTGCTGAGCATCCTTGACCTCACAGCTGTGTTTTCTCCACAGCATTTTGCAGACATATAGAGATGCAATGGAGGTAGAGTCCAGCACCTACACTGACTTTATTTCCTCCGATCGAGCTGGCCGGAGGAATGCTGTCTACGACATCCAGCAAGAGGCAACCACCATCAGCATGCGCAAGCTGACCGGGGACATAGGTAACCTCTCCGTGGAAGGACCAGGTGAGCTGCCGCACACACCAGTAAGCCCAGTTCCCGGTGCTGGAAGGGCAAGGCACGAAATGGCAGTGCAGCTGACTGGTGTGTCCCTGGGAGCATCACAGATGCGCAGGAGGAACACCCCGTTCCTCGCTGCAGTCAGCGCCTTCGTGCTTGGTGGGTGCTCAGCGAGTGGGAGACTCCCCGGGCTGGGGGGCTTTTGCAACGAACCTGGGTTTGCTGCACAATCCAGTCGAAGCCTTTTGCTCGGTGGGTTTGTAGAGGTACGAGTGCTCAAACAAGACACGGACTGACCAAAAGTGAATTACACATCAGTTACATCTTAGGCTTTATAAAAAACCCAAATGTGGGGCAGGTTACGGTTAGCTTTTTTTTTGTTGGTTGGTTTTGGGATTTTTAAAAACAAATCAGACTTCAAATAGTTCCACAGTATTTAAAATAACAACAGAAATAATTTTAAACACCACTAGCCATCTCTGAACCTTCCCCCGTAGCCCAAACACGGCAGCAGTATCACCGTGCTCAATTCACGCTGACCAGATGACTACAACCAGCATGAATCCGCCATCCAGAGCCCGAGCAAACCAGCCAGACTGATTTCACTAACAAGCCACAAAACATACAGCACCACTGCAGGGGATAAGCTAATTTTTTGCCCTTTCTCTTTTACTCCTCCAAACTACAATCTGTAACTACAAAAAATACTTTAAAACACATTACCCCAATGTGTCCATACTAGCATATGCCCATCCACCTGTCCATAGCAAGCAAAAATCAGAGCCTTTCTAACAGAGAAAAAAGTAGCTCCCAGGTAGATGCCAGGCTGTTGGGCAGACATTCCTGGAGTACTTGCAAGATGATGTTACAGGTTGGACAAGGAGAGCGCATCCCTGCCCCGAGGCTCCCTCCCAGCATCACCACATGTGTCAAGAAGCCTTTGTACCCCAGGGGCATGAAGGAAGGGAACCCAATACTCTTAAACCAAATATGTGGCTGCAAGAAGGTAGCGAGAGGTCCTCAGATGGCAATCTGAATACCATCAGCTGTTGCAATTACTGGTCTCTTGTGTTCTCAGCAGTGTAACCAACTGTGCTTTCTTCCCAATCCTCCCTCAGCAGAAACCCAAGGAGATGCCACTTCTTCTGAGAACGACCCTGGAGCAAGTCCAAATGGGCAAGAAGACAGTCCCTCCCCGTGACAGTGTGCAGGGGATGGGATGGGCAGGAGAAGGGCCTTGCTGTGAACCTGGAACAAGAGTTTGCTATTGAATCTGCAGATAAAAGCCAATGTGGAACAGCAAGTTGTCTGTCAAATGCCTCTGCTGCAACCATTTTTGTTTAGAGAGCCACAAGATGCTGTGCAAGGACTGGCACCTCCAAAAGACTTCTGCTCCCATCCCTAATGATTTAGAGCAACACTGCCATCGTTGCAGTGATATGAGCCATTCTCAAGATGCCTTAGCTGCAATTTTCCCCTCGGGGAAAAGCCAATTTCAGTAATAATAGACACATCAGACTTTCCTGTCCAAGGTACCTTCCTCCTTCACAAATTTAGACTATTATTTATTGTTTCCATAGATTAGAAATTTAGATTATTGGTTTTTCTAAGCCTCACCCTCATCCACATCTTAGATCTGACTTGGCCTCTGGACCGTCCATGTGGCCTTTTGTCAGGGTGGGCAGCGGGGAGGGGACCCGGCCAGTCCCGCTGCCTTCACGTCACCTGTGCTGCTGCCGCTTGGCATCAGGAAAGGACCAAAGCACAGCTCCGTGTGGGCGAGCTCCACCTACAGACCCAGCAGCACCAGCCACAGGCATCTTTTTCTTTGGGTTTTAGGATTTTAAGATATTGTTAAGGGGAGGGGAGAAACATTTTGCTGGTTTGACTGTTGAAATTCAGGCTTAACTTTGCAAGCTGTTAGCCCAGATGATCTCTGGTAGGATCTCACACCGTTCTCTCTTTTAGGAGACATGTTTTGTGTTAAAGATGGTTTGATAAAACTATATAAGCTGTTGGAATAAATAACACAGCCTTCAAGTACTGAAGGTGTTGTTTTCTGCCTGCATGTTTCTTCTTCCTCTGTTTCACCTTGTAGCAGGCTGAGCTGCAGAGCTCAGCTTACCCTGACAGGGAGATACAGAGCTGTGTTACAGGAGAGTCCCTTCCATTTGGGTCTGCTTTGCAGCACCCAGGTGGAAGCAGATGTAGTCGGGCACAGAAAACGCTAGAAGTCTGCCCCAGCTTTCCCAGGTTTGCTGCCGGGCAGCGCTTTCCCCAGGGCTGTTTCACCCACTGTGGGAGCTCAAGGCTGGCTTGGGACTTGGCGGAGCAGCCCAGACATCAGCAGATGTCTTCACTCTGCAGCACAGAGCTACAAGGACATCACCTTGACAGCCTAGGGAAGAACTGAATGTTGTGGGTTTGAGATTTATTGGTGAAAACTAGGCCATTAAGTAAGCAGGGAAGCAGCTGCCAGAGGGGGAATTGTCTGTGGGCCTCCAAAAAGCGATGGCCACAGGGCCAGCAGAGAGATGTCCATGGCTCCAGCCCCCATGGGAAACAAGGATTTGGCAGCCAGGTAGCGGCTGCATCTGCTGCTTTGGCAGCTGCAAACCCGCTTGGTCCCGGAGCTGCCTGGATACCATTGCAGCTCCATGCCCGGACGGCAGCCAAGAGCCTGCTCCCATTTCCCTGTGCTCGGGGGCAAAACAGCAGGGAGCTCCTGGGTTTGGCTGACCACACACTTGGGTGTTTAAGCCCCGTTTCCAGCTCTCCTCACTGCCACTGAACAGTATTTTTGGCTCACGCTGACACACACAGAGAAAGCCAAAGGGCAGTGCAGAGGGACTGTGCAGCAAGCAAGACCTCCAGCAGTCAAGCACAGGCTAATCTTAGGTCTCCCTGGTCAGAAAATATCTGTTCCAGAATTATATTTAGGCAGACGATTAGGGACCCATTGGCCAGCTACCCTGAGAGGCCAGGCAAGAGGCATCAGGTTCCCCCTGCAAGCAAAAGAGCCAGGTCAGCTGCCAGCGCCGATTGTGCTGAAAGACCAAGGGCACCGGCTTAATCCAGCCACATCCCGACTTACAAAGCTGCTAAACACACGGATGCTCCCAGCCCTTCACTTCCGTTGAACACAGGGGCATGCTGGACCTCCCAAAACTCTATCTGAGCCACAAATGGTCAAGAAGCCTTTCAGCAAACGCTGCCCTGCCCGAGCTGACAGGGCAGCCTGGCAGCCAGGCTGCGCCACGTCTGGCTCTTGGCATCAACCTCCTCTGCAAAACTCAGGAGACGCAGAAACAACCTCTTGTAAACTATTTTGGATACATGCTCGAAAAAGTGAGAGTACACAGTTCTGGCGCTGCTGCTTCCAGCAGTGAGACACATCCCTCTGATTACCAAAGGGAAAAGGACACGAGAGGTTGGAACAACCTGTGTCCATAAAGCCAACTTGCCCGTCGAGCAAGGGAGCAGGTACCTTTCGGCTGGCTGTCCAAGTGCTCTGACCTGGCCACAGGAGACTGTAGGAATTGGGCTGGCAAAGCTCCCATCACATCTACTCATTAACCCTCCTGCTCTAGCAGGGCTATGATGGCTCACAGTGCGGACCGCGGTTCCTTGAACCTTGTCTCCCTTGAACAGAAAGGCAAGAGGATTTCTCTTTTAATAGAAATTATTTTATTAAACAGGATTGACAAACCACTGTCCAGAATCCAAACAAGCAACTCTCCTTCTGAAACCATTTTTGCAGAAAAATTACCCCAAAAAGCCTGGTTCTTACTGCAGTCATCTTCTTAAAAGTAACTTTTTATCATTTGCTTTATAAAAGGAAGAAATTCACTCTCATATCCATCTAGCTAGCTCTCTCTCTATAGGTGTATATATGCACCACATACCTTCAGAGATCAGTCTTTTACTCAGAAGACAAATAGGGAAGCCCAGAAAGAATGGAAATATTCCCAGCACGCAGTCGCTGCTGGCTGAAACTGGACCAGTCTCACACACTGTCCACGGTCATGGCGACCAGGGCCCCTTGTCAAAGGCAACTTTTTGGTACAGTATCTTTGGAGGAAGCACCTTGGCAGACCCCTGGGATGCTAAAGCACACCACACACGCACGTAAGAAAATGATGGTCTCCTCTCTGGATGCAGAAGTGAAAATACTAGAATGCACCAAAATCACTTCGGTCTGACTTCTAGCCAATGTTGTGGTTGAGTGAGAGAAGCAACTGAGACGGGACCTGAGTCAGCACATCACATTGGGTGCTGGCTTATTAATGTGCTTATTCAGTTTTAATAGTGCCTAAACATTAAATATTCAGATTTAAAAGTGCCTCAAGTTGGGAAGAGGGCAGAATGGTTAAAACAGGCAATCAATCATGGTTTTTCCAAGTTATAAACAAAGATAGAGGAAGAGCAAACTGCAGTTCACAGGAATTCTTCAGGATGAGTATAAAATTGGGAAAAGTCCCAGAAAGCAGATTTTGGCCCAAAATGGTAAAAATATGTTCCAACTTCCTATACATGCGGGAGCATGGTCATGGCCAGCTGTGAGCACAGTTGGAGCCTGAGCCCAAGGTGTGCACTTCTGCAGCAGTGCCATCGGGAGGCCTGATAGATGGGAGTCCTTATCCAAGAAAGGATGCAAAAAAAAAAAAAAAAAAGTATTTTCTTTTTCAAATGCCCTTTGGACCTGTGCATGGGCAAGAGCACCAGCTTCCAGTTTGTTCTTGTTCCAGTCTTGTTAGTACAAGACTAACCCTTCATAAATACAGCTGTGGCCAAACCTTCCTACCCACATGGATGGGAATAAAGCCCATTTCTTAAGTGCTGACTCCCTGTCAGCGCCAAAACACCTTTCTCCTAGGAAGGTTTAGATTAACCCAGGCCACAATCACAGTTAAAGGTGGTTGTTTCTGCACTGCAGGCAAGGGCTAGGCAGGTCAGATTGAGCAGGGGAAAAGGGGGGTGTGGGGGGGAAAAGGCAGGGGAAAAGGGAAAAAAAAAAAAGAAAAAACCCCCAAAAAAACAGAGGAGGTTATTGTGTTCTTATTCGCAGTTCAGAAAGACTGGCGGATGGAGAAGGGAATCAGGCCAGGAGGTGGTTTCGGTCTGCCTGCACGACAGCAAGATAGGAAGCTGGATATTCATTCGGGAGAGAGTTTGTGGGGTGATAGGTGGGTGTTATGTGATAGCCCAATTCTGCTGAGCACTGTAAGGGTGAACACAGGGCTGCCAGTAACAGAGGCCGGCTCTGGGCACCTTCTCGCAGTGCTCCCACCAGCACAGAGGAGTCGAGCACACAGAGAAGGGCCACAGCTCCAGGCTGGCTGCAGGGACAGGTCACGACGCGCTGGGGTCCATCCCGTAGGCTGCGTACAGTGTGTTGAGCAGCTCCTGCTTTTCCTTCTCAGGTAAGAAGCTGGACTGAGCTGCGTTGATGTTCTGGGGAGGCAGAGGGGGAACACAAAGGAGACATTAAGACCCATCAGACACGAATGTGTGGTTGGGCACATCCCAACATCTGGATCTGAGCAGCAGCAGGCAATGGAGAGTGCAAAGTTTCCACTCCCAGATTCATTTCCATGGCCTCGTTTTACAGGGCAACTGCTCTGGCCCATCACTAGCCACAGTCCCAAGAGGAACAAGGCAGGCACAAAGCAAAGGTCTTTAAATACTTTGGAGTTTTTAGATCCACTCCTACACTCCCAGCCTCGCTTTGGACAAGAGCCTCTCCCAGCACGGCGGTGGTGGCAGCCTGATGGGACACAGCCGGGCTGTGCAACATAACCTGCTCATCTGGCTTGTGCAGAGATTTTTCTTAATTATACAGCAACAACCTGGCTTCTGCAAGAGCAGGAGGGGACAGCTGACAGCAGAGCAGCTGTGGATCCAGGAGCCCAGAGCTCTCCTTGTTCCTCCTTCCAGACCCAGGGAGCGATGTCTGCAGGAGAAAGGGACTTATTCCTCCAGCCAGAGCTCCGAGCAGGACTGACACTCTCTTGTAAAGTGCATCCTGCATTTCCCAATCCAAGTAAGTGTTTTGGGAGACATGTAGGTGAAAGTGCCCAGCACAGCTCTCATTGCAAACCAGGAAAGCTTCCCCTGCTAACCAGGTAAGTCCAACTCCCAATCGTTACCGTCTTTCTGTCTTGGGTGAGAAATTAGAAAAATCACGACACACATATGACTGCATGTGCCAAAACCAAAACCAACAGTCACTTTGTTTCCAGCTCAGTTGTTGTATGCTCATGTTATACATGCAAAAACTGCAAGCACTTTTGTAGCTGCTGAATTGTGCTAATTTCTGGGCCAAACCTTGAAATATTCTACCTACAATTCCAAATCCAGAAAAAAAGCAGCAGGCACCTTCCTTCCCTCCTTCCTGCTAAGAGCTGCTGTGAGGACATCAGAAGACAATTTCCACTCTGACTTGTCACCCATCGAGCCCGGTCAGCCCAAGCGATGCAAGCCCTGCAGAGCCCCCCCTGCACAAAGCAGCCCTGGGATCCTCCTGCTCCCCCAGTGCTCCCAGCACCACTCCAGCCAGCTCAGCAGCCCTCCTCGCCCTCCTGCTTACAAGGCCAATAAAGGATTTTCTGATTTCCATTGAAAACTCTTCAAAGAAAGCAAGCAGGTTGTTCTGGGCTGCCCCAGGACTTTAGCAGAGCATCCAGCCGAGGCTGACTCACCACTCTCTTGAAGTCATCCTCAGTGAAGCCCATGTAGTCCTTCACTATGCTGTAATCCTTGTCGATATTGGAGTTAAAGATGAGGGGGTCATCCGTGTTTATGGAATAGTTAGCTCGATCCTTCCTAAATCTGCAAGGAAATCGGGTTGAACCAGTGGGTAAAACACTGGATGTGGCACCGGTCGTGCATTTCTCAGAGTAAAACACAGTAAAAGCAAAGACCCCACAGCGGTCCCTGCAGCTTGCGTTGCTGGACACAAACACGGGGCTTGGCTTGTCTCAGGACCGCTCTGCACTGATCTGTGTCTCCAGTACAGCAAGGAGCAGAGAATCTCTTACCTCGAGGTTCCACAGCCTCAGCTCTCGCCCACAAACCAGGGCCAGTGGCTGGTGTGCAGCACCCCGTGCCCCACAGCTGGGGGCGGGGGGGACAGGACAGCCTCCCCGAGGGACCCCCGCTCCCCCCCAGCTGCATCAGACCCCTCTGTGCCAAAGGACAAGGATGTGCCACATTTTCCTAAGCGGTTAGATGTGTGTTACCTTTGTAAAGCAATAAAGCACCTACAATCAAGCCAAATACAGATTATTTAAGATTGCAGGTAATTGAGAAGTCTTACTGTGTTACTGGGTGTTTCCCAAAGTCTGGATGACATGCTCCAGTGAGATAACTGGACCAAGGGCAGACCTGTTCGGGGGAGTTAAACATGAAAACCGTAATCAACCATGCAGATCTGAACCCCAGCTGTATATGCAGATAGCTAAGCATGCTGGTAAAGCCAGATACAGGTTTAGAGCTTTGTTCACAGCCACTCCTCAGCACTATACGTCGACACAAATACCGACAGCCTGTGTGACAGCGGCAGGAGTCAGTGGGATATTTCCCATGGCCAGTCAGCCAAGAGCCATGCTTTGACCACAGTTAAGAAAGCACTGGCATTAAATATATACATATATATTCCATATATTAGTTGGATACACCCATTCTAGGGAAAAGCCAAGGAAACCTGACCATGCACAGTAACTCCCAGGCACTTCCACCTCCCAACCAGACAGGCTTCTGATTTGTGGGAGGAGGAGCCTACAGGCTTGAGGTATATAAATTAGTGAATAAGCCCTCCAAAATTTATCCTCAGCCAGAGCAGGATCCATTCCTCTGTGCTACACACCTCCTGCAAGCTGCTGTGCGCACCAGTGCTCCTTGCAGCAAAGGTCCCGGCACACAGGCAGGTGTCCCCACCATTTTTGCTGTGGAGCTTTGGGCACATGGGTTCAACGGCAACGTCACCACACATATGGTCAGCACTCGGGTGTCAGGTTGTGTCCCTGGCTGTAGCACAGCCCAAACAAGAGCTGATTTTCCACCCAGACAGCAGCTACCTGTCTGTCACCCTCCTGCCACACACGCCTACCTCGAAATGCATCTTTGCTCTCAACAGCTCCTTGTAGAGCTCAGGGTCCTCCAGGACATGGTATCCATGGCCAATGCGCTCAGCCTTCAGGAGATAAACTGCCTAGAGAACACGAGAAAACCATGTACAGCCTGAGAGCACCTGCTCAGCTCCTGCCTGCCCAGAGACCCCCGCCCCACCACGGGCGCAGCCCACGCCACCAACCCAGCTCCGGGAGGTCCTTCCCTGCGCCATTGAGGCCAGATCCCCAGCGTTTGCTCTCCTATGAAGTCCTTCCCATGAAGGACTGGGGTTCCTCTCTGCCTGGTGCAGGGGATGCGGGGGCACTCCCCACCCCTGCCCCAGTCCCTGCCCTGAGCTGGGCACTCCTCATACCTCCTTGATCATGGCAGGCGGGCCAGCCTCCCCAGCATGGACAGTGCGATGAATCCCGCATCTTTCAGCTTCCTGCAAAGCAAAGGAGGACACACTCCTGTCCCATCACCTGCAGCAAGGTCAGCCGACCCTTGGACCAGCACCGCCCTTGGGGGCACAGCAAGCAACAGGACTCCGTGCAAAGAGCCCCCAAACCGTGAACCCTGCACCCCGAGAGCTGCGTGCTCACCGCTGTTGCGCAGGCTGCGAGAGAAGGGCTCGGCAATGCCAGAAGCAGAAAACCTTAGAAAGCCTGGTAACATTCCCATGGACCCCAGCCAAACTCCTCCAAGGCCTTTTAATACCGGGTGAGCTCACCCCTGTCTCCTCTCCAGACACTTGCCCTTCTGCATGAACATTGCAGCAATTCCTGTCTTTGAAGCCTCTACGGTTTTGGCCAGCTGCAGCCGAGTGGGAGAACTCGAAAGCCCCCGGGGCAGAGATGAAGCGATGCTCAGACACCCAGCACCTCCCTCCTGTAAGGGGCGGGGGATGGAGCCATCCTGGCTGGGAGTACCCTGCAGGTGCAGCTTTGGGAACATTTCGAGATGTTCTCCATGGCCACCCTGAAAAACCCGTTGCCAGGGTGACCACAGATCACCCAAGTGTTGGGAAGCGGCACAGCCTCGAGGGGAGCCCAGCTCCTGCCTGGCCGGAGAAGGGTCACCCAGCCGGCAGCGGCGGGCAGGCTGCAAGTCGTGTCTCGCAGCAGATGCTCTTCCCAGGCAACTCCTTCAGAGCTTTTCAATCACGATTTTTTTCCAGTTGCTTAATTTTCAGCTCCTCACGTGCTACAGGCCCAGCAAAGGTCAGGCCAGGCTCTGTCTGGGACGTCTACAGAAGAGCCCTGTGTGCATCAACCTGAAAGGCAGCCTATGCTCCTTATATCTGAGTGTTGACTTTTCCCAAACAGCTAACATTTTACACTTTCTAAAATAACCACATCCCTCTGGCCAAAGTACTAGACTGAGAAGAAAGAAAGACTCACACCAGCACTGAGATTTTCCACTTGTTTCTATTGGGTATGAAGACAAACCAGAAACTCTTGTTCCCCCTCTCCCAAGACAGGTATCCCTGACTATCCCAAGAGCTGGGGATGCAAGCAGAGGGGTCGGGAACACCACATGCTTCCCCACTAACCCTCCTGGCCACTGAAGCCTGACGTCCCCATCCACTGCATCCAGGAAGAAGCTTGTGTCCAACATGCATCCATGGGCACGTCTTCCCTGGAATGGTTTAATCTCTTTTTCAACCTGTTTGTCTGATGACACATGGTGCCTCCCTTGACTTCTCTTCCAAGAACCACTGTCTCCTTGGACATAGCGGTCCCGGGATCCTTGGCTGTATGTTTCTGCCCTGGTTCTCCTCCGCGAGCAGCAGCCACAGTCGAGCTTTCGCCGTTATTCGCTCTTTCCTCCCCAGCAGCCCCCAGAGCTCCCAGGCAGAACGTGCCTGCCCGAGTGACTCCACAAGTCTCTCTGATTTCCCTGGGTGCATTCTGTACCCCATGGAGCAAAGCAGCAGCATTTATGGGGATACACTTCCCTGCCCCGCAGGCCAAGGGGGGCAGTGGTCAGCAGCGGGGTTTGCTTCAGCATCTGGGAGCCTGGGCGAGTCCCTGGCACAGAGACAGATGGAGGAGTCTGGACCTTGGTACTGCCCACACACTAGGGCAGGATGAGACACGTCTGCCGGTCGGTTAATAAAGCCCCATGCCCCAGTTTATAACCACTCAGTTCATCCGGCACAGACAGATCTTGTATCAGCTCCTGCTGATGGAAGCAAAGACCCCGAGAAAGCCCCATGTCATTTCTGACCTGAGCACTGCTTGCAAACCACCATCCTTTTCGGCAGCGATCGTGCACAACCTCCTCTCCCACTGATGCAGGGACCAACAACCCCAAGCTGCCCCCAGCACGGAGGAGCGAGGCGCGAAGCTTCCCCTCCGAGCTGCTGCAAAGCTCCAGGTCTGGCGAGAGTCTTGGATCCGGCTCCTGAAGCCATTCCAGTGTCTGCACTTGGGATGATCGGATAAAAGCACTTCAAGCGCCAGCTTCTTCTCTGCTCCTCGGGTGATTTCTGCCAGACTGGACAGGCCAGTCTCTTTCACCCTCGGCCGTGGTTTTGCTGAGCCCCAGGGGCAGAACCCAGTGGGAGCTGCTTTGGGGACACAGGCTCCATGTCACTTGTGTCACACTCAGTGCCACAGGGTAGCGTGCCAAGCTCCAGCTCTAAGGCCATGTTTAAGCAATGACGCTTGCCATTAATCATTTAGGAAATATAAACAAATACTTTTGCTATTTAACAGAACATTTTTAATAGCTGCAATGAATTTTTAAGCTGTCCCAGCTGTTTGCAGTCTGAATAACACACTGTGTATCCCCTCATGCACATCTCCTCAATATATGTTTTTCTCATAATTTCTTTTAAGAAACTTATTAAACAAACCTCGTAAGCCTTCTTATGCTCGGAGGAATTCTCCACCTTCACATTCTCATCCCCAGCCAGGTCAATGGCCACCACAGAGTTGTTTCGATACTTCTTGCAGAGCTCCACCACCTCTGGAGACCAGCCTGGAAGAGACAGCGTCAGGGTTCAGGAGAAAGCATTGGTAAGAGTCGCACCTTCAGCATTTTTCTAAACAAATCCTGGTCATATAAATAGAAGGCTAGAGCTGTTTTCTTTGGCCTTTCTTCAAATGTGATGCTCACAAAGAAAGCTAACCTACTCTTAGAAAGGTCTGCCATCTTCAGGCAAATAAAAGCTGCCAACTGATTAGTCCATCATCAATCAAAGGGAAATCAAATTTATTTACCAGCTAGAAAGCTGCTCTCATCAAGAAAAAGGAAAACAGAAAAAAACCTGCAAACACAGTGGTGACCCTGCAGTTGGCCCAGGGTAAGCTGAGTGCACAGCCCAGGTGCTGTAACATGGTGCGTGTGAGAAATCCCTCAATTTGCTCCTGAGCTTCCACCCCATCCCTAAGCTGGGCAAGGAGGGGAAAAGGAAGAACTGGCCCATCAGACTTGTTGTGTCATGGAGGAGTTCGGGCTGGGGGTGTCTCTGGGGGATCCCTATGGGACACTCAGCCCTGCCCTGCCGCAGAGCATCCTCAGCTCCCCAGACAAGATCCTGGATGCTGCTGCTGGTGGGAAGGAGCTGGTCAGGAATCCTGGAAGGCTGACCTTGAACAATCACCATTTTATCTTTTTGGTATCAGTGAGAAAGAGATTAACAAGTGGCCAACAACCAGTTCAGACCTATCTCTGATCAAGAGAGAGGACAACCTCAGAGAAAGGACATGCGTCTGCCAGCTCATATAGCACCTACCCTTAGCAAAAAGGCCAACAAACAGAGATAAACGGTAGCGTTAATAATTAACAGGCCCCTGCTGTATACATATAATCCCAAAATCACACAAACACATAAGAAAATGTGTACAATTTCATCTTTTTTTAATCAGTTTCGAACTCACCGGGTTAGAGCTATTATTTTATTAACAAGTTTAATATGAGCTAGTTCTGGCTGGCATCTCTGCCTTTCTCTCAACAGTTCATAAATTACAGGGCGGCTTCTCATGGCGCAGCACATCCCAAATGCAGCGCTAAAGACTCTTGTTTGTGTGCATCGCTGGCTCTGGGTAAGAGTTGGTGCCCTGGGACACAGGCACAAGAACATCAACTTGGTTGTTTGCAGGAGCGATCCCTCCTGCTGTGCAAGCACATGTTCCCTCCGTGTAAATTTAAGGTTCAAGTCTTCAAAGTACTGTTGGACGTTGATTGTGCAGGCAGGAAAAAAACCCAGTCTCAAATCTCCCAGTTTCTAAGAATATAATTTTTTCACATTTCTAGACAGAAATTAACCGTGTACTTATTAGCAAAAATCTTTCCACCATCTACCTTACTAAGCCTATATAAAACTGTTGTGAGATATGAAGATATTAATAACAAAGTCTTCACATGGAACAGCTCCTGTCATACAACTTTGCTCTAGCTGCATGTTTCCCTAAAGGAAGATGCTCACAGAACTCAGCAGCCCAATGAAACACTGGAAACTGGGTTTTCTCCCTATTCTGGGTCACAGCACCTGCTACTGACAAAGTTCAGAGCTGCTGATTTTATAAAAAAAAACATTTTATATGTGACTTAAGTATATTTTACTTGTGCTTTCAGCTTAAACCAGCAGAGACTGCAGCCAGTGTCCCAGGGTCCAGGCTAATGAAGGAGGATGCTGCTGTAGCAGCGTGATCACGAGCAGGGGCAGCGTGAGATCTCATGCCTGGTTCTCCTCCTGTGACCAGCTGGCCCAAGGAGAGCCAGAAAAGCCCACTTTGTCTAGCAAGACCCTTCAGACACTTGTACCCACAGATCTCGCATCCAGTGGGTGCTTTCCCCATAGTTAAGGGAACAGAGGAAAAAACTACTCATTCTCAGCCCTGTCTGGTCCCATGTCAGACCCAGGGCTATGGACTGCAGCTTTCCCCACATTTTTGCAGGGACCTTAACCCAGAGACCATCACCCCCCGCCACGCGCCAGGGAAGGGGAGCAGGGCAGCAGGGGAGCTGCAATACATTACTTGGCATATGGCGCATGCAGCATAGAATAGACCTGGCTTTGATGCGGAAATCCCTTTCTCCATCCTGTAGTCCCTGATTTACGAGGTTAACGACTTCATCTGGAGTGAGGTCTCCCCTGCAGGGAAGAAAAGCCATCAGCGAGAGGCTGGACACCTGCCAGGGAAGCAGGCGGGAGCTGCGGGTCCAGCCCAGCATCCCCATGGGACACTCCACGCAAAACGTGGTGTCCCACTTGCCTTAACATCCAGAGGAGCCTGATGAAACCACCCAGAGCTGCAGAGCACCTTTTACACCCATGCTGTGCCCAGATTTACCAGATATCAGACACAAAAGCATGCAAAGGTGATAGTAAGATTTAGAAAAGCCTCAGTGAACTGGACGCCAATCCTGCCCGAGCAGAAGAACCCGCTCTTTGCCAGAGCATCTCATTAGGGCACATAACTGTCTGCAGCCAGGCAGGGGCAAGCACGGGGGCTCAGCACACATCACAGCACATTTTGCAAGGAGCCACAGAGCCCAGCACTGATTTAGTCAGAGGGATGACAGGTAAAGAAGGGATTGGATTGTCAGCCCCCTCCCACACTGCCCATTGTCTCTGCCAGCTCAAATCACACTTTGCGTGCAGGCAATTCACATCCAAACGCCGCTTTCCCTCGCGTAGACGTTGGCTCCAGCCACAAGTTTAAGCACAGCTGCTCTGCACATGCAGAATTCGATGCCCAAAGCAAGGCACATTAAAACACAGCAGCACGCAGAAATATCTTAAGAGGAAAAATCCTGTCAATGGGGAAGAGAGGTGCTCACTGCATTGGAGGAGAGAGAAGGTTTGTTGGTTATAACAGACTTCGAACACGTGCTGGCCGACCAGCACGGGCCATACCTTCACCATGCCCAACTGGCCACCCCCCAGCTCCCCGGCACGACGGGACCACTCACTCGGTTTGGCCCCAGGGGATGGGATCCACACGGCAGTTGGCCAGGAGGTGAGGGCTGTACCGGATCTCCACGTAGATGACGCCTTCTTTTGCTTTTGTTTCCACAAGCTCATATGCGATCCTCCTCACCGCCTCGCGGTCACCCCTGCAGGGACAGCAGCGGGACCTGTCACCAGGACCTGTCACCCAGGCATGGGCGAGGTGACCACCAAGGCTGAGCAACGCTAGCCAAGGGCTCCTGCTAACGGTTGAGGGGGAAGAAGCAAAAAGCAGAGATACTTACGCAATGGCAGGCATGTAGTGATTAAACTTCTCCAGAAATTTGGTAAGTGTCAGTGGTGTTTTGTAGCTGACATGCTTCAGGAGGTCATCAACAGTGCTGCCGGGGAGCGGAACCCCTCTTTTCCTGGAAATGAAGCCACGCGTTACTGATGGGGAAGGCTATCGCATTTTTAATCAGTCCATTTCATACAGCAATCGCATCTTGAGCTGGCAGCACTGAACGCCATTTCCTCACAAAAAAGATATGGCACACGTTGTCCTTCCAAAACCTCCTTGCAGACGCAGTCCTGAATCTCAGCGGGGAGAAAGGCAATCCAAAACACAGGCAAAACACAAACAAATCAAAATACAAGCCCAGACTGACCGGGCAGGAACACAGCCAGAGCACATTTTAAGCTTAAGAAGGAGTTCATCTAAAGAGTCTGGATTATTTCTTGGCGCCTCCTAGTCCTAGCAGCAGAATTGCCAAAATTCTTTAGAAAAGTTAAATTTCCACTTATGCAAGTTCAAAGGCTTGAAAAACCACGGAGATGCTCCCAGGCCCAGGATCACACATATAGGAGTGTTGTGGTTCGTGAGTTTAATGCCGCAGCTCCTGTAACTGAGCTGGTTTCCCAGCCCAACATCACGGTGGCATCTTCTCTGCTGGGGACACCTCCCGCACAGGAGCAAATGGCAGTCCCAACAACCGCTCTCACCAACGGGATGGAGATGGTAAAGCCCACCTACACTCTTCCAGGAGGGAAGAGGCCATTTGTCCCCAGAGCATCTAGAGTCCCGGGTGGGTGGAGGTGTCCCCAGCGGGGTGGTGGCCGGGCTGGAGCGGGCTGTGAGCCGAGGATGCTATAGGCTTCACCACCCCCACTCCACGGTCTGTCACTCTGCCCATGAAAGCCAACCTAAATTAGGAATAATAACCAGACATTCGTTTTCAATCCTCTTTTCTGCCACGATTAATTACAGCCAATGGCTGGATCTCTCTGCTAATAGAGACAAAACGCCATAGACGGCTTTAGCGTCCTGATGCCAGCAGTGGTCCTGATGAGCAATCTGCAGGGAAACAGCCCAAATGACCCTGCTCCTGGGCCCAACAAACACTGCTCATTCCCAGCTCGGGCAGGGAGGACACCAGTCCCGTGCTCAGCCTGCACACACCATCTGCACAGATGAACTTGCTAGCGCTCGGCTGGGGACATTCATCTCTGCAAAAGCATCAGTTTTCCTCCCTGCCTTGCCCTTCCCACAGCACCGACACGCGAGTCTCTGCTCCAGCAACCAGCCCGTGTCTTCCTCCACCTGCCCAGGGAAAATTTCCTACAGCAAACCATTTCCCTGACCTCTTTCTGTGCTTTCCGATGGATTGGCTCCGCGCAGCCAGCAGCAGCAGTGCTTTGGGATGATCCGCAGTGCTGACACGCTGGAGTTGGGTCTCTGGTTGAGGGGGTCTGGGGGATCTCCACAGCATGGCTTTGGGAGCTGCTGCTGCCCCATCCAACCCGCCTGGCAGCTGGGAGCCTTCCCACAGCAAAACTGCCCCAGGGGAATGTGCTCGTCCTCCCCGGCACCTCCGCATCCTGCCCAGAGCCACCTCCAGCCACAGGCAGCACCACACGCACCGTCGCACCGCAGACAAGGCACCTCTCCTGGGGATGCCCAGTCCCAGGAAGGGTTTGCCATGGCTCTGAAGCCTTTGGCTGGGCAACGGGGGCTGCAAAGCCTGACCCAGACCTGACAGAATTGGAGTCAAAGCTTCAAAAAAACAGCTGAGTTCAGCCACTGCCCAAGGGGGCTTGTGCATTCCAGCAGCATTGGGCTATTTCTATATGGTCAGCCACCACCTGGCAAATTTATTTCTAGCTCTTTAGCTTTAAAAATAGACCACAAGCAGCTTTCTGTGTCCAGGGTGAGGTTATTGAGGCGGTCCCCTACACTGTCCTGCACTGCCCTGTTGCTTTCACATTTGCGCGCACGCTCGTTTTAGAGCACATGAATAGCACAGCCCTGCTCCAGCCCCGCCAAGGGCAGTGCCCAGGGCTGGCAGCCCTGGGGGATGCCAGGGCTGGTTAAAAATAAGAGGGGACTTGGCACACGCTCAGGCAATGAAGGTTTCTGCCCTAAGCAAGAGAGAGGCACAGGGCATTCAGATGGCTGGTGTCTCCTGGGCTGCAGGGCTCCTTGAACCATCCCAGGGGACTACAGCGGCATTTTTCCTTCGCTGGCAGCAGGGACCCAGCAGAGCCCCAGGGAGTGAGCACTGACTCTTCTGTCCATCGGGACTTGTATTCCAGCCCTGAAGCCCACCAGCAGCGTGGGCAGAGCCAACAACCTGCAACGAATGAGATGGACATCTCCGATCCACCCTTTTTACTCCAACTACACTGCAAAATATACGGCCACTCCCAGCAGAAAAAGCTACTTTAGATAGAATATTTCCCGCTAAGATGGCCCTGCCTTGGAGTCTGCTGGGCTCACAGGATGCCCAAACTGATTCCCATCCTCCTCAGAACTGATTTCCTCCTCAAAGTACCAGAGTTGCCCCTAAGAGCTGTCTCCCTGAAATCTTTAAGCTCGCTGCTTTCTCTGTCCAAGGGTATTTGCTAGTCTCCATCAGCTTTTTGAATAGCGACAGCTGGAAGAAGCCTTAAGTTATTTTCCTTACAACTGAGAAGCCAGGTCCTCGCCCCAGTTAATCATTAACCCCGGTGCTTCCTACACAAGCTACGCTGAAGCAATGAGATGCATGTGGGCTCTGTCAAGGACACAACCTCTCTTTAAGTCACTGCCAAGTGCTTTCCCAGGTCACCCTCACATGAGCACGACTCCTTGGGTGCCGGCAGCAGGCAGACACCTGCGGTTCAGAGGCGCAGGGCAGGGAGCAGCACCCAAGCTGGTTTTTCCTCCCAAGACTGCGGTACGGCACCACCACCAAGACGACGCTCCCATGCTGCTTTCATTTCACTTGCTTTTGCAATTAGGAATGTAGAAAAAGATGAGAATACACTGACTCTGCCCATTCCTAGGTACACCTCAAAGGCAGGCATCTTATGAGACCCCTTCTCTACTTTTCTCACGGAGGCTCCTCTCAGCTTGCCCAGCTCCCAGGACCAATGCCACCTCCCCCTCGCTCCTGCTGCAGGGATGCGCTTTGGGAAGCATTCGGCATCCTCGCACCGGGCAGCCGGAGAACCGGTCCATGCAGAGGTGAGACCAGCACCAGCCAGGTCTGCTGCCTGCACAAGCTCTTCTGTTGCAGAGCTGGACAAGAAGAAGGGACGATCCTTTTGGACTGCAGCTCCCAGAGCTTTTTTTCCCCCCGCCATGACTCACCTGCCAAAGTATAGGATGGTTTCTGGTCTAATGGCTCCGTCCAGGTGGAGATGAAGTTCGACCTGCAGTAAGAAAGAGAAATCGGTGAGGTGCTCAGAGCTGCAGCAAAAGTTTAGAGAGAAGCAGCAGGTGCTAACACAGGTATAAATGCAGGAAATATAAGGACAAAGTCATGACAAGAAAGTACAAAAACATTTATAAGATATCATCATTATAAAGTTTCTTTTTCAATATCTATTGCCTAAGTATTTTCTTATTGCTGCTGCAGCTCACGCATTTAATGGATCTTTAGAAATTTAATGTGTTTCCAGTAACTTTCAGGAACTGCCCTATCTGTATTTAGCTTGCATGGTTTGGAGTTTGGGATGAGTGAAAAAAAACAAACCCCAAATACCCTTGGTTTCCAGCTTGCTCCTTCTTGAATTCACAGGCACCCAAGCATCAATTAATTTGCTAAGAGGCATTACACAAAAACTTTGACTTCACTTCCAAGAATCAGCTCCTGATATATTAATTACTTGGTATTATCAGAGCTCACAGGCTTTCTAATCCTACATGTGGAGTCTGTCCCGTGGTACAAGATGATGTAAAAAACAAAAACAAAGAGTTGTCCTGTAGACCCAACAAGCTGGTTTCAAAATAAAACACCTAAATTTTGACTCATTAAAAATGGCACAGTGACTCAGATCTCTTCACTCTGAAACCTGGTTTCCTGATTACTGCTGAAACAATGGATTTTGGAGAAATAGCCCCAGAAAAGCAAAAGCAAGCTTTTTTCCATTAGGGAACTGGGGCTTTTGGAGGAACATGACAAATGTAATTTGGAAGTTGAACTGGGAAGGAAAATATTAGCTGTAAAATGTTTCAGCTAGATTTTAATATTTCCAGAACTGTTTTCTTTTAAGCAATAGAATAGCTTACAAAATACATAATTTAATCTTTTTTTAATGAAACTGTAGAGCAGCAATTTAATTCATGAAGTTCTTGGTAGTTATATCATTGTGCAAATTTTCCCATGTAGATGATTGCTGCAGGATGCTGAGGGCAAGAACTGAGTAGGAGGCAGAAGAGGACTGGATATTTGCATGGATAACTAAACCACCCAGGGTTACTAATTAAAACCCACAAGCCCAGCGTCAGGTTATGTATCAAACAATAACTACGAGGAGCTGGAAGAAAAACAAGTAAGCAGTCCCTAAAAGCAGGGCAATGTGTAGTTGTCCATCTCTAGATCCTTTTGCTCTCCTCTGAAGCATCCCCCAGCAGCTGATGTGAGCTCCATCGCTGGCCCGGCTGCCTTAAACACCAGAAACATCCATCTTCTGACCCACGGCCAGGGTTTTCATTGACCGCTTCTGCTGCAAAAGGCCACCATAGAGTGGCCATGAAGCCACCACTGAAATGCTGCACCGGTGGGATGCAAAATGCATGTGTCCAGCTCGGGGCAGCTCGAGCTGCTGAGGCTGCACTGTTGCCATCAGCTGGCCCGGGGGTTATGGATATCCCCACTGACACTCCTGCTAGCAGGTTGTAAAAAGATATCCCCGTCACTTCTCCTACCCTCAAGACATGATCTGAATCTACACAGATAAAGATTTTTAAAGGGCAAAAGCTGATCTTTCCCCTCACCTCGAGTTATGCAATCCTGCTCACGAGGACTAAATGTCCCAAGAAGCACCAGATAAAATAACAGACTATGGACATGATCTGCATCGCCAGATGTGGATGCCTGGCACGTTTTCCATGCTTGAGCTCCAATTCCTATTTCAAAACCATGCAAGCTCCATTCCTTGAGGTTTTCGACAGCCCTTGCGACCTTCTGATGGAGTTACAGGCTTGAAACTTGCTCAGTCTGGGTATAAAAACCAAGCGACCCAAACCTTCTGGGGTCTTCTCACTCCAAACGTTTCTCAAGCATTTTCTGCAAGAACATCCCAATGTGACACCCCCGTTGATGTGAAAGCAAATTCAGTGGTGTCCTTCACCCATGCAAGCCACCTCCTGCTGCTGCTGCAGGCGAGATGCTTGCAAAGCGGCAAGGTTCCTCTCCAACACCAGCAACAGGCTCGACCTCCACTGCCATGCATTTCTTTGGGTCTGGAGTGACCTGAACTAAGTGCTAAGAAACTCTTTTGTAATGCTACTCAAGCCAAAACTTCTTGGGGTTCCTCAACATCAGCGCTTGGGGGAGTCGCTTTGTGCAGCTGGGAACTAATCTAGGCAACTTAGGTGACGCAGGGACATCCAAGGGCAGAAGCAAAGGTGTGCCTACAGGGCCTCCAGCACAAGCCGGCCCCAGATAAGGATGCAATCAGCAGCGGCAGAAACAGCAGCTCAGCTCCTGTAGGCTCCTCGTTTGCAAGCCCCGCGGGTTTGCAGGTTGGCGGGAGGCTGCAGGTCTCCTCCTGCCTGTTTGTTCTGGGCAAACAAAGCACAACACTTTTCCAGATACAAGTGGGTGACATGACCTTGCTTTAAGTCAAGGAAAGTACCCAGATAAAGACGAAAGGCTTTTCTCTGAACTGCGGCTCCAGGAGATGATGCCTGAGCAAGCAGAAATAAAGCGAAGGCAGGAGCCCAGCGCCCCTTCCAGGGCTCTGCTCCTCGGCACAGAGGTCCATGCACGTGTGGTCTTCCACCCCAAACCCTCTCGTTTATTTGGAGAAGCAGCCTGTGCACACAGGTTAAATGGGGATCTCGACACTTGGTCCAGGACGCCAATAGCACCACATGCTGCACCAGCACTGGAGCCTTCAGCCCTGCTGGGACCAGCCACGCTCTCATTTCTCACAGCAAACCTGGAGTCGGGAACGCTTCTTCTGATGAAAAACGAGAAAGCAGCAGAGCTCTCACACGCTTTCCTGGGGCAGCAGCTCTGCTCTTCCCCCAGCTGCAGCCAGGACACTGGGGGTCACCTCTGTGTAGCCACCATCAGCCCTCCTGCACCTCCACAGTGCTGCAGCCGGGAGCGAGTCCACCAACCCCATCAAAAAACCATAGCGCAATTCAAAAAAATCTCCAAGTTTTACTAAAGAGCGGTCAAAAGCCAGAGGAATTAGTTCAAAAGACATAAATGGCCATAAATTATGCGTCCTCAGCACAGACAACCCTCAGCAAGGCTGTCAGAGCAACACAAGCGCTTTCCATTTTCATGCAAAAGAAGTTTTCGCTCAACCACAGCACGTGACTTGTTAGTGCAGATATCAGCAAGTTGGTTCAGATTATAAAAAAGGAGAAGTTTTAAGGGCTCTGGCTTGACTTTTCTCTTCTGGAAATATTGCAATGTTTTCTTTGAAACTTAATAAGCTTCAAAACTAAATCCAAACACAAAATGAGGTACTTCAAACAAGTATGTTTCATCCAAAGATCAAGTCTGATTATTTTCAATTTAGTGAGATTAAGAGGAAAAAGTTAACCAAACATTAGAAGTATTTTCAGCTACAGTCAACCCAACAGAATTTGTCTATCGCTCTACAGTTTGCTCAGCAGACCATAGCAAAACAGTTAATTGCTCAGTTCACCTATTATGGGGCATAAAAAGTACCATCCAAGCTAAGGCACTTGAGAAAATTCCTGTATTAGGTGGTTTTAGGTTTTTTTTGGTTGGGTTTTGGTTTTGTGTTGGTGTTTTGGGTTTTTTGTGTTTTGTTTTAATTTATATTTTGCATCCAACAGCAGAGCAACACCAGCTGCTGGGGAAGCCGGGTCTGACCCCAGAAGCCCCTGTTCCCATCCTGCTCCCTGCAACACGGCTCAAGGCACACGGGAGCCACAGGAGAAAGAGCCACATGTCCCAAAGCCCCTAAGCTGGGGCTGCCCATGGGGAGAGGAGCCAGCAGTGAGCCAGGACACCATCCCTGCCCGGGTTGAGGAGCAGAGAGGGAGGAGGCCAATGGTCAACATCCAAAGAACAGTAGTCTTTTCTGCTCTTTTATGGCCTGCAATAAGCAGGGTTCAAAGTCGCCCTCTGGCAGCCCCAGCAGCTCCCAGCTCATCCCCCACAGCTGCTGGGAGTCAGCGAGTTCCTGAAAAACATAAAGGCAGCCCTGGCCCCACATTCCACCAGGGTTCGAAGCTGCTCCAGTTACCAGAAACATCTCTATAACACAAAACTGATCATTCCCAATGGCAGAGGGTCCAGGGGAATGAATAGGACCCATTAACTGACTTCAGACCCATTTTTTTTTTTCCCCCAAGCCTGACTTAGCAGGTTCACAGGACTGAAAAGAACTGCCTGAGTCAGGCAAACCAGTCTCATAATTGCCAGTAACCAGACAGCAGAAGCCTAATCTTAGTGGTCAAACTCTGCATGGTTTTTCCTAGGTGTCTCTCTTCAGCATCCCACTCTCCCACACACTGGAAAAGTAGGAAGAAGCACAAGTGAAAGAAGAACTTAACTTGCTTCCTTCAGCCAAAAGTTTAAAACCACTGGGGTGAACCACCAGCTTTTGTCCTTAGTGGAGCTGATGAAACACCAACATCTCCCAAAATTGAAGTAGCCTTTAAAAGGCTTTAACCATGAGCAGATGCCAATGCATCCCGGATTTTCGTATCAAGGTTTGTCTGCTATTGCACGGGTCACTCTCCCCATGAGAGAAACCTCACACAGCAACAGAACAAAGCACAAATCGATCCATGCACACAGGCTTTTCCAAGCACACTAGACATTTCAGGTGCAAGCTCAAACAGAGATAGATGGCTTGGGAGTGATAGGAGATGCAAACAGTAACAAAACAAACAAATTACTTTTGGATTTTCAGAAGCAATCTTCTATTCTGGGAGAGCCACACACAGTTGCCACCACTCAGGTTCCCTCGGAGCAGGACCACCGTGACTCTTACATTACTTATCTTTATCTCCTCTGCCCTGTTCCCTCACCGCCCACCAAAAGCCCAACCCCACCTGGCGGCACCAGAGCCTGAAGGAGCTGGGCAGAGAGAACCCGCTCCCCGCACACCAGCTTACCCAGACACCAACCTGCGCGCTGAGCTGTCCTGCAGCACAGCAGCGCTCTGCCAGCTGTACGGGGTTATTGCTAACCACATCTGTCTCATCATCTTCCTTCTCAACATTTTTTAAAATCTGATAAATAAACATATTACCATATGATCCTACTTGAGATGTATTTATACAGTGCATGCTGAGAATGAAAGATTGGAGTACCCTCTGAGAGCAGTTACCAAGATGGTATCTGAGTAATAACTGAACTAAATGTTTAAGAGAGAAAAAAAAAAACCAAACAACGCACCACAAAAAACCCTAAACAAACCCACCCACAGAACAGCAAAACCAACCCCCAAAACAAAAACACAAGAGAAAACATTTGTTTGAGTCAACCAAGGCAACAGTTGCAGCGTTCACGTTTTCCCCAGCCATGCTGCCAGCTCATCTCCCAACCGAGGCGCAGAGTGACCCAGGCCGGGTTCTGGGATGTCCCCGCAGCGGGGAGCCGGGACCGGCACCGCTCCAGCGCTGGGACACTCGGGGTGTCCCGGACACCCGGGGCAGCTCCTGCGTGTCCCTGCGGGGCGCACCGGGCAGCAGCAGCACCGCCGAGTGACACCTGAGGCCACACTCCCACGGCTCAGCCGCCGTTCCCCGGGCATGCCCCAGCTCCCACCCCGCTGCACGCCGCCTCCGCACCGGGTCGTGCCCCAGCTCCCCGCCAGGTGCATGTGCGGCGGCCGGGCCCCGGTGCACAGCAGCCTCCGCACCGGTGAATGCCCCCTTCTCAGCCCCGGTGCACAGCACTTCGGCCCCGGTGCATGCCCCGTTCCCAGTCCCGGTGCACGACACCTCGGCTCCGGTGCATGCCCCGTTCCCAGTCCCGGTGCACGACACCTCGGCTCCGGTGCACGCCCCGTTCCCAGTCCCGGTGCACGACACCTCGGCTCCGGTGCATGCCCCGTTTCCAGCCCCGGTGCACAACACCTCGGCCCCGGTGCACGCCCCGTTTCCAGCCCCGGTGCACAACACCTCGGCCCCGGTGCATGCCCCGTTTCCAGCCCAGCGCCTCCCCTTCACCTTGGGGTCCCCGAAGACGCGCACCCCCCGCTCCATGCTGCTGCTCCGGCTCCTGTTCTGCTCTGCCCGCTCCGCTCCCCCGGCCGCGCTCGCCCGCCCCCTGCCGGCCCCGCCCCTCCCTGTCCGGACCCCGCGCCACCGGCTGCCTCCTGCCGCCCCGAGTCCTCGAAATCCCGCCCGGTAACGTGCCCTCCCCGCCCGCCTTTCCTTCGGGAGCCGAGAGCCGGGCGGGGTCCCTCCTGCGATAACATCGAAGGAAAATCTAACACGACAAAACAACAGCTCAGCCCGTAGAACTCGAATGCGGTCTCCAGCTTTGACTGCAGCCTTGAGCCAATGCAATAATATTTTTTTAACCCAAAGGGGACTTAATTGTTCAGTCTAGGAGCAATCATCCCTCACCCCCTTTCCTGCTCACAAAGTTGCTGCTCAGTGACTCACTTGTTTTGTCCAATGACTTTTCAGACTTGTTTAGTCCATCATACACCTGCTTTCAGCTCCTGCAAACTCATGCTCAGAGTTTCATTTCTTGTTTTTAGTGACCTGGCCACATTTTATGCTCTCCTCTGCCTCCTGCCTTCCTCTCCCATTGACAATGCACACAGCTGCCCACTTCACTGAGGGACAGTGGGGCAGAAAGTCCTGCTCGTACCCACCAAGCGTGGTTTCCGTGGTACTGGAGAAAGCAGAGCTTTCGGCCACTCAGGTGTCAGAGCACCCACAAAGTCACTTGCACACAACATTTAGCTAAAGGCAAATCTGCAAAGTGGAACCACCCCCCAGGGTGGGCCTTGAGGAGCATCCCATGCAGCCCTGGGTGAGAGGAGATCCAAGCTGCCCAGAAGGCACTGAGGAGGTGGGTGATGTTTCCAAAATCACCACAGAGCCAAGGACCACAGTTTCGTTCTGCATGACTGGAGCTCACCTGCCCAGGTGAGGCCATCCACAGACAACAAGCCATGCCTGCAAGGAGCCATGAAGATGAAAATCACTATAGCAATGCAAAATAAAATTAATACTTGCTCTGGCATGTAAGCGGAGAAAGCACTTGGGGCTGTAGGCATGAACACTACCACAAACAGTTGGAAAATAAAGTTTCCTCTTCTTCTGCAGCTGCATTTACACCAGAGGGACACTGTGGAAGGTGGCAGCAGGGGATTAGCCATGCCGGAGTCACGCCACGCTGCCACCCCAGCATGGTGACATGGAACAGCCCAGGGGAGTGAGCAGCCTGAAAGTGGGGGCTGCGACTTGCTGCTAACACTGCTTAGTAAATGCAGAACATGCTACACACTCGTTGCTCCAAAGAGAAATTTCACCAGGGTCCCTTGTCACTCCTCCTCACCTTTGCTAGGAGACCAGTGATGGAATTTCTGCCCCAAAGCCAAGTAGGCATTGAGAAAACAGCAGTTCTTCAGCTCAAATCCCAAGGTCATTTGGGCATGTGCACTGCAGCACAGCCCATGGGAAAAGGACAGAGCTTGACTGGGGAGGAAAGTTCATCAACTTGTTCTCTTTTATTAAGTACCACCTTTCAGAGGTGCCCTGACTGTATCTATACTATAGAGATGAAAACACATTAACCACAGTTTACTGGCAAAAATATTCTTTACGGAACAGTGACTGGCAGGGGAAAGTAAGTGGTAGTGCCAAGCCGGGTGCCAGCATCACTCAGGGCTTCCAGAGCCTGTGGGATGGAGCAGTGCTGAGCCAGCCTCATGGGAAAACAGGGGCAAAAAGCAGCAGGTATTTTCTGCACTAAAACGTGTGATTTCTGGAGTCGCCAAAGGTGACATTGTTCCAGGCTGCCAAAGCTTCACCAGTGCTGAATTTGAGTAAACTGCCCAGGTATGCATAGAGGGTCTGGGCAAAAATAAAATGTTTGAGTGCACAAATTAGCAACTGGGTGTGAAAAAATCCCATATCTGGCTCACATGGACCATTTCACCTACACATAACAGGCTTTTTTAGCAGCCACTTAAACATCTGTTTTGCCTGGAGAATGTCCCCCAGCATCACATTTTTGAGGTCTGACTCCTGGTTCAAAGCAACTATAGCATAAATGCTCCCAGTGTGAACACATGGTGCTTTCTAATGGTCTTCTGTGGGCACAGCCTGACTCAATGCACCATCTACCCTGCGAAGACAGAGGTCACTTAGAGCCTTTCAGATTAAAGGAAATTACCAGGTAAAAATAGCATGTGGGTAATTTTCTGCTAGGAGAATTGTTGTTAGCAAAGGTCAGAAAGAGGCAAATGGAGCCAAACTGGCCCCATCAACTGGGAATGGTGTGGTAACTGCAGTTTATTTTTTTTTTTCTGCTTAGCAAGTACATGTGTACTGTAGACTCAGCTCTTTCCAGGAGTGTCAACACCAGGATCACAGTGCATTCATTGCATGCAACTGTATTATGTGGTTTTACATGTTGTGGGTTTTTACAAAAAATATATACAATGAACAAAGTCAGCCCCAACACCATCATAAAAATAACACTAACCTCACCTTTTATTTTGATGTTTTCCAGCGGATGTTGATAGATAATCCAGGCAGCCGTTAAAGTTGCATGATTCTAAAACCCTTGGCAGTGACTTGGCCCAGGATTCTTTATCAGCACATTAAAAGCTGATACTTTAAAGCTCACTCAGTTGATTTCAACAACTGAAAACTGGAGTAATTGCAGCTACTTATCAATTTTTAGATATATGTGGCAAGAAAATGTTGAGATAAGAATTCAACAAGAGATAAGACAAATGTCAACCACTGCAAAAAGCATGAACTGCGCTCCCCAAATACCAGTTTCACTAAAGCACGCTGTCAGCAGGAAAGTTAATCCTTCACCATAAACTCCCACAACACTCATTCAGAAGCACCAGGTGGGACTGGATCAAGAGGTATGTGAAGCAGAAGAGGCACAGTGTTACCCTCAAACCTGATGACACCCACAAATGCGTTTTGGAGACAAATCAGCCACATGCTTTCAGGTTTGAGCCTTTAAAACAGAAACACGGGAGACTATGAGACCCACTCGCTGCTCCGTTGCAATAAATATTCCTGCTTTGTAGAGAAGCATTCATATGATCCATGCAGAGCCTTCAAAATAAGGCTTGGGCTGATTTTAATTGTCCTGACCCCGATCCACTTTATCCATCTTTACCAGTGGCTTAATCAGGTGGTTGCAACAACTGCTGTACTGTTGATATCAAATTAACGCTTTCTTATGGTGAAAACCACACCTTCCTGCAGCCAGCAGGCTCAAGAGGAACACCAATCTGTTATTTAATGGTTGATGGTGACTTCCCACCTGGGAAGCCAGAGAGGCACTGGCAGGGACCTCTGTTCCACCCAAACCTTTGCCTGGTTGTTTTTGTTAGCCCAACACTTCAGACCTCATTTGCTTTCCCTTCGGTTCTGGCCAACCCTTGAGTCACTTGTAAAGACAGCCAGCCCTGTGCTGGGTTCAGCTTCGAGGAATGGCAATTTTGAAGAGAAGACCATACCCCTCTGTCCCTTCAGCATGACAGATGGTCCCCAGAGCCTCACTGTTAGGAACAGAACACAAACCACAGCCTGGGGAGAAAACACTGTTGTGAAGGGCCTCTGTGTGATTTTGCTCACTCTGTTCACCTAGCTGCCCTGAGTTCAGAGCCTCTCCTGACCTGTGCAAACAGAAGGAGGCAGCAGCCCCAGCCAGGAGGATGCACATCTGGGCAGCTGCAGGAGCACCAGCTCTGCTGCTTCCCCAGGTGCCACACACTCACAGGGCTGGGAGGTGCAAGGGGCACCTCAGGCTGCATCACACACATGAAAGCCACCAAAGGCCATCAGGGAGGGAAAGAGGGACAGGGACACATTGCATGCCTGGGGTGGTCTGGCCAAGCACAAGGCACCACAGGAGGATGCTCTGGGAGCATCCTGCAGGAAGTGACTGCTCATCTGCCCAACCTGCCCATGGCTCTGCTCTCTGCTGTTGATTATTTATCTTTGGTATTTGTAGGACAATCCCATGCAGCAAAGCAGGGGTAAAACCGATCTTGGAAGATATTCCAATGCTTATTTCCCAGGGGCTGTATCAAAACCTGCTCCCTTTCTCTTGCCTCCCCAAGACCAGCTGTGTGTCAGAGTTGCTGACACCCACAAACAACTTTCCAAAAATACTAAAAAGTGCACTTATGCTGGGCTTAGTTTTTTATGGGAAAAAAACACTTCCATGTTTGGTTTTTTTGTTTGGTTGGGGTTTTTTCCACCAGATACCAAAGAGCCCATTGTAAGTGGCTAAAAGCAGAAAAAGTGTTTAGATTCATTCTACCAGTAAGGGATTATAAATGCTGATGTCCTGTACAAACACAGCATACTGCTATACTGGTTATTTTTGCAAGAATAGACACTCTCAGCCCAAACATCCATTGCTTCTGCAGAATTTTTGTTTTTGAGACAAAGCCCTGACTTATCTCAGCATTTCCTATTTAACTTCTGCAGCTTCCCAGCCAGGCAGGGAAAACCTTTGCCCTAGGGTGAGCCAGCGCCAGTCCCCACACTGGAGTCACTGGTGGGAACTCAGCTGTGTCCTGCTTGGTTCCTGCTGAGCATCACAGGGCTCTGCGGTCAGTGGGAAAGGCAGAAACCCAGCTGAGGGGCTAACCTGCTCCCCACAGGGACCTCATGTCCCCTCTGCTCTCAAAGGAGCTGGAAGCAGACCCAACGCTAGCCTCCAAAAGCAGAAGCAGGTCCTGCATCACATCAGTCCCAGGCAGGCTTTCCCCCAGCTCTCTGCTGGCAGGGAGTGGGTGACAGGCTTCTGCTTAGGATATTCATGCAACTGCAGCCCCAAGAGCGTTAGAACAACCACAGGGTGCCACCAAGCAGCTCCTCAGAGGGCTCACAGCTGCCTGGGTACATGTGAGAGCTGTCACTGGGCAGACCTCACCGGGAGATTCTGCCTGGTGCTGCTCCTGGGGAAACCACAACCTTGCACCACTAAATGCAATAGTAACCTGAAAACAGAAAGACCTATTAACCTCCACAGTGGAACCACCACCACCCCTGAGATGTACCTTAGATTATAGATGAGGCTATCCTGTAGACAGGTTGCATTTTCCCATTTCAGGGCATTTCTGAACAGCACAGAAATGCACACCCAGCTGATGACAACATGCCCAGCACAGACACCGGGATACACGGGCACATCCCAGGATGCAGCTGCTGGCAGAGCCACGTGGACCTCTGCACGCCTGCCACACTGATCCCCTAACTGGATTAAGACTGTAACACAGAGGGCCAATTCACACTGAGCTAATGTGTTTCAGTCTGTTCTGAACATCTCCTGGACCAGAAAAGCCGCCCGAATTGAGCTATGGGGATATCAGGCTGCTCGAGGGACCACATGACATTGGTACGGAACAGTTTTAGAGCAGGGAAGAGGCAGAGAAACAGTGTTAGCGCTTTAGGCTGTGGAGAAGAGCGGCAGCCTGGATCTGGCAGTGTTTCAGACCTGGAAATGCCCCCAAATTCCACCCTGGAACTGCGGGCAGCTCCACTCTCAGCCAGCTCCTGAGACCATGGGGTGTAGATGGACCCAGTGCCCACAGGCAAGAGCACACGGTCCCCTCGGCATGGGGCAGCTTCACAACCCTTCTCTCTGCACCACCCGCTTCGTCAGCCTGTTCCACAGCATTAAAGCGTGCAAGTTCAAGACTAAGGGTAATATCCCCACAAATGGAAACAAGGTTCACCTCACCATGCCAAGGAGGCGAGGTGCAGACAGCTTGTCCCGTCCTGGGCCCCTGGGCTCAAGATGTCCTTTGATTTCTTCTGTGGGTAAAGAAAAGGAGCCAACTTCATCCTGCGGGAAGATGTGGCCCTTTCCTGCTTGTGCCAATGCTGTCGAGAGAAGGAGCTGAGAAAATCCTGTACCAGCCTCAGCAGCTAAGACAGAAGCCTCACTGGGATGCGACCTCTTCTCAGGTTAAGGCAAACATTGTTATCATCCCGGTAAGGCAGAGAGATAAGGGGATGGGCGAGTATGAAGGTTGCCTGGCCAAACACCCCAGAGAAAACCCACCACCTTCACCACAACAGGCGATGCCTCAGGCAATGGAGGAAAGCTTTGCTGCCAAGAAATTACTAAACCTCATGCTACCTGCAGGACTGGAGCCACCTTCTCACCAACAGCTGGTTGGGATGACAAGAGGTCCCCTCCCTTGTCCCACTGCCTGGGTCAGTGCCCAGAGACTTCCACCATATGGGACAGGAGACCCTCCCAGTGCCTGTGCCCCGGGGGCACCCAGCCCAGGCACACAATCTCTCCTTGCCCTGGCTCCAATTTTCACAAAGGGAAACCCAGAGCAGAGCTGGATGTGAGCCAGGTATGCTCCAGCATGTCCCCACAGCATGCTGGGGCAGGTCCCAATGCAGCTCAGTCCAATTCCCAGCAATAAAGGGGTGGGTTCATTGCCAAGGCACATTCCTCTGTTATGTTGTTCCTTAAATAAACATTCCCCCACGTTCCCCCATTCAAGGCACTGGATGTAACAGAGATGGGGGGAGACACTGCAGCTCTGCCACCCTGAGCAAAACCTTCTAGGAGCACTGAGAAGAACAAGAGCTGAGGCAAGGCAGAGCCACCCTCATCATTTTGCAGGAGGAAGAACCATCCCACAAGAATGGAAAGGATTTGGCTTTTCTCACTCTGCTGAGGTTGCTGCCCTCCTTGTAGACATGAGACACCAACAAAGACCAAGATTTGCACCCAGATTCAGCCCAACTTGGCACGATGTACTTCTGAGTGTTTGTAGCACCATCTGAAAAGGCACAGCTCACCCACAGATCAGAACCTCTGCAGGAGCAGAGACACAGTGTCCAGGTTGGGGCTGGAACGTAATCCCCATATCCCACTCACACCTGTCTGACCTCTCCTGCAGAGCTGGACTAGCCCTTCTGGGCCTGGCTCAGAGCACCAAGCCAGCGGTGCAGCTTATCACAGCAGGACCTGCCAGGGAGGAGCAGTGGGAAGCATGCCAAGCCCTGTCCGGAACGCCCCCCCCATGCGCCCCTTCCCGTAGCACATCTCTCCAGGAAATTCGGCACGGGGCGGGCTGCCCTGCTCTAACGAAGGAGTCACTGAGCAGAGCAATGCAGACACAGCTCCCCAGGCTAAGCACAAGTCCAGCTGTGGCCTGTTAACACATGACTCTATTCAAATCCACTTTTTGAACGAGGACCAGGAGACACATGGGCTGACACCTCTGATTTTATCTCTGCAAGGCAGTACCCAGGGAGACAAGACTCGTGCGGTTTTACACGTGTGCAAAACTCTGCAGATCTGAACCCATGTTGCTTCCCCAGTTCTTTCTCATTATCCAGGGCTGTATTGGGAGCATATTTCCAGCCTCACAGACCACTCCAGCCACCAAGGAGCTAGATCAGGTTTCACATCCTGTCCTGTGGCCAAATGCTGTCTAAAAGTTGCAGAGTCACTGCATTGGGGCAGAGTAACAAGGATCCCAAATAAAAGTCCTGGTCACCAGGTGGTACACACACCTGGCAGCTGTGACCAGCAAGAACAAGCTTCTCCAGCCCCAGAGGAGACTCTGCATGCCCAGGGTTTAGCTGCACATGTTGCCCTGGGGGGCTGAGCTGCCCTCCAGCCCCCAGCATAAGCTGGGTAATTAGATTACAAGCACTCAGCCAGACACAGCCACACAGGCCACTGAAGGACAGAGAGGAACTGGGGACAGCATTTCTCAGCAGGGCTGTGGTGCTACAGGTCAGCACCCACACCCCATCTTCACTGAAACAGGAAAAACAAAACCCCAAAACAAACGAAAAAATGCTTTTGCTAAACCCTATCTTCTTAAAGATACTTCGGTTGGGACTGAGGAGCAGAAAAGCAGCATAATATTGCCCCCCTCAGACTCTTTCCGATAGCACAGCCTCAGCTCATGAGCAGGATGCTGTGACAGCAGGAACACCCCAACCTCCCCAGCCCACAGCACAGCCCCTGCACAGGGCAGAGGGGACTTGGGAGCCCCCAGCTCTGGCTGAACCCGACGCCATATCTCACCTCTCTGCAAAGTGCCACCTTCTAGAGACTTTTTTTTTTTTTCTTTCACGCTGATCCACAAGATCAGCTTTGTGCTTATTAAGGAGTTTTAACCGACCTCTCAGCCCTTCATTGCAGAGTCATTCAGAGTAGGACTGTGTCAGAGCCCTGAAAATACTAATTGGCCTGAGGCCCTGGGCTGAGCTTAAATAGAGCGCTCGGCCCCACAGGTGTGGGACCAGGTGAGGATGGTCAGGGTCATTAAGGCCCATTAAGGCTCATTAAGGCCCATCAGTGTTCTCAGGGCTCTAACACTTGCAGTGTCACATCCTGCAAACCAAAGCTGAGGTATTTGCTCCACTCCTCTGCCACCCTGACCCAGGGCACAGTGAGACCCTGTGGAACCATCAAACATAGCACACAGCAGGGTTTGGTCCTGGGACTGGTCTATTGTTGCTACAGCTCTGCTTTGCCTGACCACGGTTTTGAGTGACACAGGAACAAATTTCATGCCCAGAGAACGGTAACTTAAATTGTGCTGTTTCCAGCTCCAGGTTGCTATCCCAGGTTGCCCAGACCACCCACCTTGCAGTGCCAGCTAGGGTCTGGCAGATCCCAAACTGAAGTGTCACAGCACTCACATGTGAGTTCCTGGTCTCAGGAGATGTTCGTTCCTCAAACTGGGCTTACAGACCACCAGAAGAAATATCAACACTAGGGTCTATTGCATCACATGCTATTAAAAGCAGAATTAGCAGGGAGAGAAAGGCAGGTGAAGGTGAGAAGAAGCAGAGGGAGAAGGGGAACAGCCACATGCTCCCACCCATCTCCCCAGTGCTGGCTCCCAGCAGGGACGGTGCTGCTGGGGCGTATGTGGGGCTGCCTGGCTGCTGTCCCAGTGAAAGGTGGCTGCAAACCCCGGGGCAGACAGGGCACGGCCTCCTGCTCGAGCAAAAAAATGTTTGAAGAGAAACTGATCCTTGCTGTGTCGAGCTGGAAATTTCTGGAGACACTTTAATTCATCTAATCCAGGGCTCTGACCCAATTAATATTCTATAGAATCTCCTGGAGCTCTTGTTTTGTTCTCTTCTTGGCTTCAAGGGCTGCAGAAGAAATTGAAAACACATTATTGGGAAGAAAAGAGTTTCAACTTTTAGACAGCTGTCTCTAGTGAAGTTGGCTTCACTTCCACTCATTCCCCAGGCTTGATGCAAGTCTGGCTATAAAAAGTTTTTCCCTAGTGGCAGCAGAAACGCTCTGCTTAAAAGCAAAAGGTAAATATCCAGGAATGGTGCTGAGCAAAGAATGAACAGGCTCTGCCTCGCTCACAGCTCCAGCGCTCGCCGGCACAATGTTACCGTCAGCTGGTGTGGGCAGCCAGCGAAGGGGCACGGGGGGGCCGGGGGAGGGTGTGGGTGCCGGGGGGCACTGGGGCGCCCTGGGCAGGGATGCTAGAGGGAGGTGCGGGGCCAGGCGTGCAGCCCCAAACCTGCGCCCGCCGGAGCGGCCACGAGAGGGAGGCAGAGCCCGTGCGCTGCCGCGGGACCGGGGGGTGCGGGACCGGGGGCTGCGGGGCCGGGGGCTGCGGGACCGGGGGCTGTGGGACCGCGGGGTTCGGGGCCGGGGGCTCCGGGGCCGGGGGGCTGCAGCCCAGTCACCGCCCCCTCACCCCCCCATGCCGCGGCTCCAGCCCCCGAGCCGGGGCGGTGCAGGCGCTGGGCCCCGGTTCAGCAGGGGAGCGCACGCACCACGGGACGGCCAGCCGCTTGCCGTGGTCGCCGAGCGAGATCGCTGCCCGCCACCCCGGGGACCTTCAGTTCATCTGCTAGGCCTGGCTGGGGAAAGGATGAGCATTTGTTTACAGAAGTTACGGCTAAAGTGCTTTCAAAGGGCTTTTCTCTCTTTCAGTGTCTGCCCGGATGCCAAGGCTGCATCCCATTCCCTGTTCCCACCCAAGACATTGGTTGCAGATAGGAAACCTCGCAGGTTAGCAGCAGGACTGGGCAGAAAGGAAAGCCTGGGAAGTCCCTGCAGTTCAGCTCCCATGTGTAATCAGGGGCAGTCACCCCACTGTGCCTTACAGAGGGACTGTGCAGGTACAATGCATTAAGCAGGGGAAGAGCCTGGGGTGGGCTGTCAGTCCCCACAGCTGTGTATCCATCCTCTGTCAATGGTTCCAGTTCAGCCCCAGTTAACACCATGACAGGCTGCTGACCAGCACCAGGTGCAGTCAGGATCCCATTCCCAGCACAGGTTCAGAGCCCAGATGGGCCCAAAAAACACAGAGAGCCCCCGAGGAAACCCTATCAGCAGAGGGGTGTCCTGTTAGCAGCTGGGCATAATCCACCAGCCCAGGACATGGTCACACTCCGCAAATCAATGGCCTCTTTGGGTATGGCTGATGCACTTCTGCTGAAAGACCCACATACTCACTGACAGAAAGAGACCAGGCGCTAATGGGACTGAACACATCTGGCAGGGAAGAGGCACCAAAAAGCTGCAGAAGAGACATGCTGGTTACCAGGGCCAGGGCTGTGCCAGGGCCAGGAAAGCAGTTAGAAGGGGGAAGAAAACTCAGGAAAGCATCTTGTGAAGGTGTTCTTAAAATCATGTCATGTTCAAGTGTGAACTTTCCAGTGACACACAGGAGAACTGGCTCTGTCATACGGAAGTGGCTGACACAGTGACTCATGACAGTCCAGGGATATTTTAAACACCTAATTTCCAACTAACTGAAGACTTTTGAAAGAACAACCTAAGGTCAACCTAGCAAGTTGTCACTGTATGGAAAATGACTCCTTGTGAAAATCAGCCTTTTGGGGGGGATGCTGCACAGAGGGTGGAACCAGCGGGACAGCAGAGCCGGCCCCCTGGCAGTCCCAGCGCGCTCCCCATGGTCTGCCAGGCCAGTGCCAGAGATGCTCCCGGCCGGCGCTTGTCTGCCTCGTGCCTTTCCAAGGCAGCCTGAGAGCCCAGGGCTGCCCGCCCACCCTGTTCACCGACAGCAGAAAGGAATGGGGAGGGCAGAGGAATGCAAACCAGGCCGGGGGACTCATTCATCCTTCCCGCTCCCATCTTCGGCGCATTCCAGGCAGTCTTACTACAATGCAGCATTTTGTGCGCTGCAATCCGTCCGTACACACACTCACCTCTCATCCTCTGCCAGGACTTACTTTCCCGAGGCACCTAGAGCTGAGCCTGTAATAAATCAGACGGCAGCCTCCATCCAAGACACGCACATCCCGGTTTGCTCTGCTGAAAAATGAGTGCTTAGCTTTTCATGTGAACACCTGCAGCAGGCACGGAGCCACGCTGACCTGGGGTGCGGTATCACCTCCTGCATGAAAAGCTTGTTGCTGTTCAGACACTGTCTCCCTGGCTGGTTTTCTGGGCGCCGGCATTTTTCTTCTCCCTGTGCAGGATGGGGCAGGGAGCTGGTTCCCACATCCTGATTCCCCCACACTCTGGGCACTCAGTGCTGCCAATGTGGGTTTGAATTCATCAGCCTCTTTGAATTCAGTGATGCAGGTGTTGAGCGTGGCCATTGCTTTCTAATGAGCTAGCGAGAGACTGGCAGCAAAATCCTCCCAGTGCACAGATGGAGGCTGCGGAGACCCCTGGGAACCAGCACATGCAGGGCATGGTGGGGGGATGAGACCCTTGGGAAAGTCAGGAGAGTGACCAGAGCCAGGACGTGGGGTGCGGGAGGGCAGCCACACTCCCAGAGACACCCAGCGAGTGGCCAGGTTGCCAGAGCTGGGTCAGCACATGGTCCCACCGTAGCACGGAGCCTTGGCGGACGGCTGCCCGAGGAGGGGAGCTCACAGCCTCAAGCGCCCCACGCCGCACAGCGGGACATGGCCCCACTTGGGGAAGCTGGAGATGAGGCCAAACCCATCTGGCTTTGCTTTGCATACTGCTGAGATCTGTTTGGTTGGGTTTATTTTCGCACACATCCCCAGAACTCAGAGATGGGCAGGGAAGCGAGAGCTGAAACCAAACAGGAAAAAGGCAGGTTCCCTCCACTTCTATTTTTAACACTGCAAACAGCATTAGTGTCATTATATTTAGAAAAAAAAATTCGGAGCGTTTCCTGCATTCCCTTTCAATACCTTCAGCTATTTCCTTGCAGATGTTGCCAGGGGCTGGGGCTCAGAGGCCAGAGGAGAGAAACTGGGCTCTCACCCCACAGACCAGCCCAGGGAGGGGACAGTCCTGGGAGAGGAAAGCAGGTGCCTGTGGCCCTGTGTGAGGACAGGGAGGACAACCAGGCTGTGGAGGACATGGCCAGGTCCAAGCAGAAGCTGTGTGCCACTGCAGAGGCATCAAGCTGCCTCTCTGTGAGCTGTAGCATCTTTGGTGGCATCAAAGGTGGCAGAAGGGTGAGTGCAATGCAGGGGAAGCCACAGCAGCACCGTCACAGGTTTAGGGAGAGAGGCTGAACCTGGGCTGAGCAGATAATGCCTGGCCCAAGCTCCTGGACAAAGCCAGGCTTGGACAAAGACGGTCGCTGATGTTCCTTGGAGTCACAGCTGCTGCACTTGTTGCTTCTCTGCTTGCATGTACCAGGCTGGCTCAGCTTCACTTCGCAGCTTGGAGGATCTTCCCCTTTGCTTTGACAGCTCTCGGCTCATTGCCTCACACTCAAGGACTGCGGTTTGCTAAGTGTTTGTGTTTAATTCTCATACAGGCAATCCAGGGCAGTTTTCTGGATGGCAGGCCAGCGGAGTGGCTTCGCCTGCGCAGGCGGGAGGCCACAGCTCAGCAGGACCGAGGGATGTAAAGAAAACTGGGATTTGACTGCGGTCAGCTTCTGGTGGTGGAAAGCGCAGCCAACCGCTGGGGAAACAGCTCTCCTAACCCCAAACACGCTGTGCTGGATGTGGTTTCCAGCAAAATCACAGCATGGGGAGACCAGATTTCTCCATGTGGCCTGGGGAGCTCCCTGTCCCAAGAAGGAGATGGAGGTAATGTGGGAAATGTGGCATGGGCAGCATGCACAGCAGCCAGAAGCACCTCAAAACATTTCCTCCAGGCCAGGCCGTTAGCGAGGGCTGAAGAGCAGCTGGGCTGCCCCATGCACATGCTGGTGCCCACGCTCTAAGCTACTGCCTTGGTGGTACCTGTAAGAGATGTCATCCAGATGCCAGAGCAGGGACGGCAGATGTCTGTGTTGGTCCACGAGAGGAGCTGCCTTGGGAGATGCTCCTCTGGGGCTCTGGCTGGCTCCAAATCCCAGGGCAGCTTCGCTGGGACCAGCTCCTGGGACCAGCCAAGCCATGGTCAGGCTGCCATCGCCAGCCCTGGGCTACCAGGTGCGGACAGTCCCATGGGTCAAATGCTCCTTTTCTGTATTTCCCTCCCCAAAGCCCTGAAGCAGGTGGAAACCCAACCCCAACAGGTCTTGATTTCAAGAATACATGAAGGATGCCCTGCAAATCCCAGTACAGTCCAGGCCGTCCCAGTGCCAAGCATGGAAGAAGACATTCCTGGTGCTGCAGCCAGAGCCAGGGAGGTGCCAATCTCTGCCAGAAACAGAACAGACCCAGTTAAGCAAAAGGAAAAGGCAAAAGGGACCAGTCCAGAATGAGCAGATGCTAATTTGGAACCTGACACATCTCAGTGAGTCACAAATGAGGTGGGTTTTTTTTTTTTTTAATTTAGAAAATCATCAAAAATCTTTAGTCAGAAAAGAAAAATCTTCCAGAACAGTCTCCCTCCCCAACAGAGTCCCATTAAATAAGAATTGAGGAGTTTTCCTGTAACTACCAATTAAGTATAGTAATCACTAATCAATCAGCCCACCGACACGTCCCCACACTGCAGGAGCCAGCATAAGCCAGCCTGGCTGTGAAGGGCCAGTCTTGCTTTGAGGTCAGAGCACAAAAGAAGCCCAGGCAGGCAGAAATTTCTTTTAATTAGACCCAGCAGCTGCCTGCCTGTTCCTTCATGGGGGGATTCTCATTTAGGGACCACCAGTTCGCAATTAGCAGGTCGTCGCTCTCCCACCTCCCAGGGCACAGGTCACCCTGCCCCGCGGGCAGCCCGGCAGCCAAGCAAGAGCATCCCCAGCCAAACACCTTGTACAAATCATTGTGCATAGTTCGCATTCTCGGCCGGTTTATGAGCGTTTCAGCTCCTCATATTGATCAGAGCTGGAGCCGAAGTAATTACATTCATCAGAAATAATTTCCCCCTGATTTTGAGTCATATTTGAGCTGGTGCCCACCTCCTCCACACGCCCCTCGACACAGGCAGCTCTTTGCTTGCTGGTACATACTTTCCAGGCGACATCGCTGCTTTCATAACCGTAGTGAGACCCAGAGGTTTGTTTTTCTCCACTGGATCCCACACACACACACTAAAGGCTTCAGTCGTGTCTTTATTGGCTTGGCTGGGGATGTGGACAAGAGGAGGTGGTTTATGTGATGTCTCCATATGTCTCTGGCATTGGGAGGGCATGTAGGGGAGGTCTGGGGGCCTGGGACCCCTCTGCATCACTGGCCTCAGCCTTTCTAGTCTTGCTCAGGAGATGGAGAGCAAGTCTAGCCCTGGCTTTATTCCCTGGGGTGGAGGTAGGATGTGGGACTCCCCCTCAAAGCCTTTGGTGTGAGCCCTGGGGAGCAGCAGCAAGTCCCCTTGCCAGCTGGTTTTGGGTGGTGACCACTCATTTGGATATTTTAAGTACTGGGTGTGAATGAAGCCCTGGTGCAAGACAGGTGAACTGGCAGCTCTTCAGTGCCCCCCAGACCAGCCCACCCCGCTGAGGCTGCTCATGTGCCTCGTGTCTAAGCTGAAGCCCCTTCCCTGCATGGGCCAGACTCCAGGGCCAGCCCTGGGGATGTGAAGGGCTGTGGCATTTGGGAACAGACACAACCTGTGTCACCCAAACCTCTTCCAGCACCACCTGCTCCCCAGGTGCAGCACTTGCATCCTCAAAGGTCTTTGCAGAGTCACAGAAAACAGGGCTGGAAGGAAACACAGACATCACCTAAGCTGTCCTGCTCTAAAGCAGAGCTAGGTGCAATTAAAAGGTGAGTTTGACAAGACCTAGAAGCAGCATCACTGGCCTTACCTTAGTGCGTGACTCAATTCGCAGCAGATTTGACGCTGCAAGGAACACGGCAGCTGTTGAGAACACATAGCACATGCGAACAAGACAAGAATTGAAGGAAAAACACTGTCTATTTTAGCCTGAAACCGCAAGAGAAACAGAGATAGTAAAAAAGTATGAGCAACTTGATCAGGAAACATGAGTTAGCCATGCAGCTCCATGGAAAATACCAAAGGCTTCTCAGTAACCACACAAGGTCAGGATCTGGGGTTTATATCTTGTCTGAAAGACAAAACTTCTAGTGAGATTTTTTAAAAGAAGTTTATGTTTGATGATGTTCGATATCAAAAATAAACTCTCAGAGGATCATAATGTTTGATACGTGATAATTTCTGACACTGTGTTCCAAATAATAATGGAAAGACTCATCTGGCTGAAGTTTCCAAGCTTTGTTTTAAAAAAGTCTTATTCTTTGGGTTATCCGAATGTTTAACTTAGGGGGACAATCATGAATTGCTCTCGTCTGGACTGCAGAAAAAAAAAAAGTCACACAGAATTGCTGCCCAGGGTTTGATATGTCTGTTAAGAAAAAGTGTTTTCCTTTCACAACAGCTGATACAAGGCTGGGCTGTACAAATGAGAAGCCCCTCAGTCTGACTGATGAGAATTCACTGTAGTTTTGGCTAAGCAAGCCCTTTCTTGGTTGTGACAGTCCGTTTGCTTCCATGTAATCACTCTGCTCCTTCCTCTTAGCAATGTCACACTGTGAGACCAGAACCAGCACCGAGTCCCATTTATCAGTGATCCTTTCTAAAGAAACCTACTTAAAAATGCCTGGAAAATGGTGAAGGATTGAGTGTCCCCACCACCACGCATCACTCCCCATTCAAAAGACCCTTTCTCCTTGGGACAGGGCTGTTGCTGGCTCCTCGCTGGCCTCGCGGTGGGAGCTTGGAGGGGTCAGTCGGTCCCAGCTGAAGCCGAGGTTTTTCTGATGCAGTCGCCTGACCATCAGAAAACTGGACGGCAGCCCTGAATTCTTTTCTCGCAAGTCACTTGGACGGGACCCAGATGGTAAATACTTTCAGTCTCTGCTAGCCCGGGTCTGGGCTGGAAGCAGTGACCTCAAGGTAAAAGATTGCCTGGCCCGTCCCTCGGGGTGGCCAGTCCCCCCAGCCTGGCTCTGCTCTCCAGTGAAGGTGCGAGAACCAGAGGGAACAAAAATGGCCAGACAGGGCTGGAAATGGCCATCACCACCTCCCTCAGCTCCTGCTGTTTGAAATTGGAGCCGGATTCATTCTGGGTAGGAAACAACTTTCCCATCCTGCCAAAAATGAAGGTATTTCAAAGTTTCCCAAAGCTGGGGTGTTTCCAGAAGTCTCATGAAAAACAGCCAGCAGCCACCCCCAAAGTCTCCAACAGCTGAGGGAGACCTGAGATGTCTCCTTTTCGTCTCGGGGCTCTCGGCTTTTCCAAGCTGGGTGCCTGTCCAGCTTTCCCACCCGTGCTGTCCACCCTCCATGGACAACCCTGCTCCCCCGCAGCAGGGATTTGAGCCAGGAGTGCCCAGAAGCAAAGGGAATATCCTCCCCACCAAAGTATGGAGCTGGTGTCACTCTAGACGCATTATTTCACTGTTGATACAAAGAGGAATGGACCCAGTAAGTACGCAGGACAGCCTAGGTTCTCTCCAGCAGAGATGAAAATCCAGACCCTGGTCTGACTTCGGCCAGATCTAGGGTGCAGAGAAAGGAGAGTCTCGAGTAAAAGAAAGGGATGGAGAGAGAATGTGCTCTGTGTCCATCACAGATGGATGCAATTTCAGCAGAGCAGGGTGCACAAATGAGAGCTTTGCAGTTTTATTCACAATGGCACTTTAATGGCACAGACATGAAAAACAACCAACCAACCAACGGCTGTCTAAAATGTAAATTCACTGGGTCAGTTCCTTCATTTCTATAGAAACAACAGAGCTTGCCAGCGGCTAACTCAAAGGAGAAGTATTCAGATCTCTGTATCAAATATTTTGTTTCACAACTGATCACCAAAAAAAAAAAAAATTACAACCCCCCAAAAACCTGACAACTATACCATGGAAACTGCAGAGCATGACATATGGACTTAATTACTAGCTATGGAATCACACATATGGTACAGAACACATATGGGGTACATGCTCCAGAGGGGAAGGGTTATAACTGAGCATTTATAAAATGAACTGCTAATGTGCTGCTCTCATGCAGCTTCTCAAATCAAAGCCTGTGCCGGGGCTGCATCGCTTTGCTGGGCTCTGCCTGCAGCCCCTACCCCTGGCACGGTGACCTGGGTCGGCATATGGGACCCTGAGAGCTGGCAGAGGGAAGCTTAAGCACAAGTCACCCACAGAAAATCCTCCTTGGGGAGGCAGAGTCATGGTGGACTCTGTGAGACCCCCTCCAGCCGCATCCTCTGGGCACCTCCAAAATGCAGAGGTACCGCTGGGGATGGCCGATGCCATCTGAGGGATGGGCAGCTGGTGGGGTGCAGGGTGGTGGGTTTGGCTCCTGTCTGGCTGCGTGACTCGGTGGTGCGGGTCTCTGTCGCTGCCCGAGCTCTGCTAGCTTCCTGGTGATGTCATACCATCACCATGATGTCATACTATCACAGTGATGTCACCTTGTGGCAGCAAAATCTCAGTGACATCAGGCTGGGGGAGAGCAATGTCCCCTCTTGTCCCAAGCTGAGGGAGAGGGTACAGAAGGGGTCCCCACCGTGAAGAATCAAAGCTGTACCCGGGAGAGAGCAGGCAGTGGGGTCCCCAGGCACCCCTGAGCCCCAGCCCGCCCTGGGTACTGATAGAGGCACTGCAGCCACCTCGGGGATGTCTGGCTGAGCCGCGGCATCGGGAACACGGCAGCCGGCAGGAGGGCATCAGCTCCAGGAGCGGAGGAGCAAAGGGCAGCATGAGGTGTGCCTCCAGTTTTGGCATCAAACCTTCTGGCTTGTGAGCACCTGTCGGTAGGGCCTGAACCCCAATGTCAGTGAGGATGGAGCAACGTGTGGTCCTCGAACCTCCCCTGCGACGGGCAGGGCTTGAGTGATGCAGGGAGCTGGGGCTGCAAGACGAGGAGCAGGGACTCCAGCGCTGGGATAAGTGACAGCAGCCTTTGGAAGGTGGCCTGGTGTTTCCACAAGCTGCCATGACCTCATTAACAGACTGACTGCAGCTAACGAAGCAAAACCAAGGCAGAGAATCAGGTGGTGATGGGAGAGCTCTGGCTGCGCACTCCTCCCTGCCCCGCGCCATGGCAAGTGGCAGAGCTGAGGTTGGGATTGCTTTTCAGGTGACTCAGGACCTGTCACCTGCCTCTGAAAAAGCAAAAGGAGTGGGAAAAACGAGGGAAAGAAGCATGGGGCATCACTCCTAGTTGCACAATTTCAGTGCTCTGCTTCTATGGCACCCAGACTCTCCTGCCTGTTTACCAACATATATGTGATATATAGCAGCAGTTCTCTTTGTGCCTGCAAGACCAGGACATCTGTGCGCAGTCACCAGGATCCGTCCCTTGGGGCAGGGCAGGAGCAGCGCTCCCAGCCCCAAGACCTCATCCCCCAGGCAAGTGGTGCAGGAGGGGAGCCAGGGAGCTGCAGGGCACCCTGCATTCTCACATAAGCTGACTTTTCATTCGAGCTCCAGACTCACAAATTGTCCTTCTTGCGTCTTGTGATAAGATCTGGGGGATGGGAACGTGGAGAAGGGGCTCAGTTTCCAGAGAGTCTTGAGATGTTTTGGTTTTTTTCTTTCCTAAAAGCCAGCCTCAAGTTCCCAGACACAGCAGGCCCGAGGAAAGCTTGCACAGGACAGACTGAAAAGCAGTAAAGTATTGGGAGGCAACTGCTGAGCACCCGCTGCTCTTCCCTGAAATTTAATTTTAAATTGTCATGGTTGCTTAAGCCAGTTGTAATTTTTCAGGAGCTGAACTGGGGTTTACAAGGCTTGAAATCAGCAGCACTTCTGCAAGGGCCAGCCTGCAGCCCTCTCTTCATCATGTCCCCAGGGCAATGAGCATGACGTGCATCCAACCCCCACGCCCCCCCGGGCAGCCACAGCCCCACTCAGGACAGGGGATGCTGTGGCAGCGTCCCCACCACAGCAAATCCCTTTCCAGCTCTTGCTGTGCGAGAGAAATGGAGAGGGACGCGCATCACTGCTGCCTGGAGCTGCTGCCGCAGCTGCTGGCAACCAAATCCAAGTCTCACACACTATCGCCAGCGAGAGAGGGACAGGATCCTGCCTGGGACTCCAGGGCTCTGTACAGCATGGACAACTCACCCCTCTCCCACAGCCTGCCACACATGGCACTCAGCTTGAAATACAGGGATGGGTCCCCTGCTCAGTTGTGGCAATATCCCAGAGCAATGGTGGCAGGGACAGCCCCCCCAAACCCTGAAAAAACCCAGAGGAAGACACCGGCTGTGTCTGGGCAGACGTTGCTCTGTAGGAAGAGGCACAGACCTCCTCTCCCGGTCGTGGCTGGCAGCAAGGAGCCGGTTCACCCCAGCAGCCTGGCTGCCCAGACCCTCTCCTGTACTCCCCCAGGAGAGCATCCCTTCCCTTCATTCGCTGTCTCAGTGGACAGCACGTTCTCACCTTGAGAGGAGTGGAAATGGCAGCTGGAATGTGGACTGGAAAAAAAAAAAAGAAAAAAGAAAGAAGAAAAAAAAAATATTGAGGCTTGTCCAAACCTACTCATGTTTATATTGGAGCCTGTGAGTGACATCAGAGCAGGGAGAGTATAAACACCAGCAGGACCTACTCGGGGCTTTAAAACCTGCGAACACACTGCTGCCTCCAAACAGCCTGGGGGGTGATGTGCTGAAGTGGTGGAGGGCAGAGCAGCATGAGGCTCCAGCTGGACAAGCGGCTCCTCTTCCTCTCGCTCCTCTGCATCCTCTCCAAGGTAAGGGAGATGGGGCTCTGGGGCGGCTTTAGCCTTACTCGAGGAAGCACCTGGTTCTTGCAAAATGAGATGCAGGGAGGACTGGGCTGTCATAACGAGCCCGGTGCTAACGCCGGCTGGCAGCCAGGCTGCATTGATGCAGTCCCACAGGGGCAGAGCTACGCACGGGAGAGACATTTGCAATTAAGCAGTGGGGTCTCATGTTCATGGACCAAAGGCATCTGTTGTGCAAGTCCATGGAGCACAGAGGAATGACAGCAATGCGCTCTGTTTGCTCGCCCTGCAGCTCCCCGGGGCTGTGGTATGTGTCCCTGCAGCGAGCAGCAGCCCGGCAGTAACGGCTCCTGCAGCCTCCTTGGTCCCTGCCCAGGCTCCGGGGCCGAGCAGCGAGCACCAGCCACAGCATTACTCAGCCCTCCCTGGGATGCTCATGCAGAGCCGATGCTCATGCAGAGCCAATGCCTCCGACAGAGTTGGGGTGGTTGTAGTGATTTCATTTTTTTTTTTTTCTCTTGGACTCTGTGTGAAAATAGTTGCCTGTGCAGAGAACAGGAGAGTTGAGATGCCTGAGCTATCTCAGCTCCAAGTCCTTCTAATTGCTGCTTGAGTCCTAAGGCAGATCTTCCACAAGCAAGGGCATCACAGCAGCGTCATGCCTATTTGAGTCCTTTCCCAGACAGTTAAGATCTCTGATAGGAACCACATTGTCAGCTAAAGACAAGTTAATTACAAGGAGCAGAGGGAAATGGATTAATGGAGTTGGCTTGGCTAATCTTTCTAAAACATTGATCTGTAATAGCAACCTCCTGAAAGATGAAAAATGCCCTTGGCTGCCTGGGTAAGCTGGAGAAATGGCTCCTGGCCCAGGTGCTCAGGAGCATCTGGAGAATCACCAATGGCCCTGGTGCCTCCAGCCCAAACCTGGCCACCACAGGCCAGTCCTTCGGTCCCTGCCAGCAGTCTGTCTCTCATTTCTGCCACACTACTAATGCTGCTCACCGATAAAACTAGAACAAGACTCAGATTGTCCAGCCCATTTTGGATATATTTTATCTCCAGTTCCTGGCACTGACATTTATACAGCTCCATAAAAAAACATCTGAACTGCTGCAAACAGGGAACAGACAGCACCCCAGCACCCACCTTCTCTAACTGGTTATGTCAGACCTGATGCTACTGGGAGAAGCTGGAAGAGAAAGAACAATGCTATCTAAAATCCACATAGTCCAGCTGAACCTATCGATCTCTTGGCAGTCTCAGCAGAGACACTAGTGTCTGGACCAGCAACAGGGCTGAATCTTTTGGTTGCCCATTTGCCAAACTGTTGTCTGTGTTGCACGTGCTGGCCGTGCAGCAAGCAGAGCGGCCAGGCTGCCAGAGAGCAGCTCAGAGCTGCTGCATGGGGCTCACACACGTGCACGTGCTGTAAGGCCAGTGCTGGCAAAGAACTCGCCTCCAAACTGCAGAGCTAAATCCCTTGGCTTCGGGCCCCAAATGCAACAGTCCTGTCAGATGCGACATGACGGGAGCACGACCGCTGCCTGCAAAAGCTCTTTGTGCCAGGGTAATTGTGCGAGCAGAATGAGCCGTGGATGTAACACCGACCTGCCCGGCTGAACTGCTGCAGGCACAGCCCTGGCAAACAACGGCTGCTGTGCACAGCCCTGCCGAAGCAATCGCTCAGTCTAGCTGGGAAGGGAAATGTAGCTCTCAGTCCTCGAAAACGTGCTTATCTGCTAGGCCAGGCAGAGGATGCTGCAGCCAGGGATGGGCAGAGGAGGCAGCTGGACCAGGAGGGAAAGCCATGAGGTTTGCCTGGCTTCAGATCCCCCACTGCTGATGCAATGCCCTGTTTCTTGGCATGAATGAGAGCTGTTAAGACTCTTCAGAATGAGGTGCTGGGCCACCACCATGTGCATGCAGCCCCTGCAGCCACATCTCCAGCTGGGCACAACCCACTCCCTTGGTAGCAAGCATGGGGGCACGCTGCTTCCCCCCCATCCCCACGCTGCTTAGGGCAGCACGTGGGCACCTCCAGGGCTGCCAGCCCTGTGAAATGTCCACCATTACCATTCACTTTGCAGCTCCATCCTCCTCCACCGCTACCTGGGTTGTTTGCTTCGCAGCTCCATCCTCCTCCTGTGCATTCACAGCAGTGATGTGTTTAAGTTCCCATCCTGCAGAATGCTGAGCATCCCTAATTCTCTTGGGTGCTCATCATGCTGTGCCTTTAGAGGACAACAGCTTTCTAGGCTGCTTCACCCTATTCCCATGGATTTTCAGAGCCTCCCTCCACTGAAAATCTGCCCTAACAATTGAGAGAGGGTTACCTGGCTGTCCCAGTAAAATAGCAGCCATTAGCCAGAAGAACGCCTGTACTGAATCAGCAACGGCTTTGCCTCTGCAGGTGTGTGCCCAGCTGTGCCGGCGACCATGCTACTGCCCCTGGGTGCCACCCCGCTGTCCCCGCGGGTCGCCCCTGGTCCTGGACGGCTGTGGCTGCTGTAAGATCTGTGCCCGGCGCCTGGGAGAGCCCTGCGACTACCTCCACGTCTGTGACCAGAGCCAGGGCCTCGTCTGCGACTACAGCACGGCACCCACGGGGACAGGAGCCACCTGCAACTGTGAGCACAGGGCTGCCCGCTCCCCCCAAGCCCCCAGCCCAGCACAAACCCCAGCTCCATCCAAGGCCCCAGCCAATGCCAGGCATCCCACAGCACTTTCAGAGAAGGAATTAAGGCTCTGAAAGTAGCTTTATTGAGGCTGATGCAGTAGCTTGGCTGTGGGGCTGTGCTGCAGCTCCAGCTAGCTCTTGTGCCATTCACAGACCGGGGTTTTGGGGTGGTTTGAGCAGGGATGGACACAGGGGTCCTGGAGATGCTGCAGTCACTTTGCTGGGGCTGGAACCTAGAGGTCCAGCAGAGAAATTTCAGAGGAGCTTTTTCTAGCCTGAAAATCCTGAAAGGCAGGGTCAGACCCAAAGGGCAGGGAGTTTCTTACCAGCTGGTGAGCTGCTGCTTTGAAAAAACAAGAGATCAGCAGAGGAGGTAGGGAAGCTGCTGCAAACCTCTACCTGCCCCACACACTTCTCAGTCACTTCTGTGGCCCCCCAGTTCAGCCCCTTCATGCCATCACCATTGTTTCCCTCAGCAATCCCCTCTAACCATCCACATCTCTGTCACTTTGTCCCTAACGGGCTCCCTGTCACTTGCAGTTGAAGACAGCGAGGAGGGCTGCGAGGTGAACGGCCGGCTCTATCGAGACGGAGAGGTTTTCCAGCCCAGCTGCAAACTCCAGTGCCGCTGCCTGGACGGAGGCTTCACCTGCATCCCGCTCTGCCAGGAGGACGTCCGGCTGCCCACCGCGGACTGCCCCTTCCCACGGCGTGTGGAAATCCCGGGGAAGTGCTGTCCTGAGTGGATCTGTGAAGCCCGGGACCGGCACCTCCTCCGGGATGCTGGGGCAGGTAGGATGCAGGAGGTGTCAGTGAGGGGATGGCCACGCAGGTCTCTGGGGATGGTCTCTTCACCCCACACCATGAACATCACCAGGAGACACCTTATTTCCCCACCACACAGGGCTATGCCCACAGCACCCGCTGCACAGTGCCTGGCTCCAAACACCCCTTTCCCCTCATCTCTTTCCATCCAGCCTCTGGGGCAGTGTCCCCACTGCTGCCGTACCCCTGCCAGGAGTGGGGCACAGAGTGGAGTGCCTGCTCAGTCACCTGTGGCGTGGGCTTCTCGACCCGCGTCTCCAACCAGAACCGCTACTGCAGGCTGGAGACTCAGCGGCGGCTCTGCATGGCCAGACCCTGCCCGGCTCTGCCGGCAGCATCCCCAGCGGTAAGTGCCTCGCTGAACATGGTGCCTCTGGGCAATAGGTTTCACTGAGAAAGGGAAATGCCAGGCAGCACAAGCCATGGGACCCCCAGTTACCTGTGGGCACCTCATCACAACTCCCCAGCCATGAGCTGACTGTCTCAGGGACAGATAACCTATGCCCTGAAACCGCGCTTTGAAAACAGCTGATGGCAGATGCAGACCTGAATTTGGGGGTCTCTGGATGTCTGAATCCAAGAGCACCATGGATCCCACATAACTCAGCCCTGCAGGTGAGCTTGCCCTGCCCCTGTGGCTGGAGATGCAGCTGCAGCTCCTCACTGGGGACACTCGAGAGGCAGGGCTCTGCCACCCCCTCAGTTAGCTTGACACAGCCCCAGTGTGGGAACAGTGCAAAACTGCCTTGCTCACACGCAGCCAGCACTTTCCAGGGCCAGGCACCTGCACTGCCACATGCCCCTGCTCCCTAGACATGGGGGACATGCCACCACCCTGTTCCATCACCCTGTCACTCTCTGCCTTTCCAGAGGGGAAGAAGAAGTCATCTGTAGCTGTGCCCACAAAGGTCGCATCCCAGAGCCAACGCCTCATCCTGGGAAAGAGTCTGGCACAAAGCCATGGCACTGTGGTTTTGCTGGAGATGTAGGACATGCCCTTTGGGAAACTGGGGAAGAACTGTTGGACTTTGGCTGCAAAAGAGGGTGGAAACAGAGAGCAAGATCCCCATGTCACACAGCACCTGCCCCCTCTGTGCATCCCCGCTGGCCAGGCATGATTACGGGGCAGCATCCCTGAGTTTCTTAGGCTGAATGAAATGGGGAAACCCTGCCATGAGCACGGACACACCTGAGAAACTGGGAATTGGTCTTTTCCTGGATCGGTGGGGCTTTTGAGAGACGATGCTGCTCCTTTGCCACATCACGCATGCAGCTCTGCTCTGCAGGGGCTGCAAGAGGGACTGTCTCCAGCACCTGGAAATCCGAATCTCTGGGGGGAGCTCTCATGCCCTGGCCCCCCTGGGATGGAGCAGATACAATGGGCTGCACACCACAAGTTACTGCCGTGCCAGGCTGAGCAGCTCAACCGTGCACAAGCTCAGCCATCCCACCACATTCACCTAGCAGCAGCATTCCAGGGCACGGGCAGAGGCATCCCTCCTGATGGCAGCTCTAATTCATCTTCCCCGCATCTCTCCAGAATAACCACGAACCTTCCTGCTCTGCCTGGCCTCCTCCTCTCCCAAGCGCTGGCGGTTTGGCAGGGCTTCGGTGAGCGAGGAGCTCAGACGCAGGAGACACGGCTCCACAGCACCAGACATATCGCCTGCCATCCAGGCACATACCCCACCAGCCCAGGCCAAAAGAAAAGCAGGAAAAAAGAGAAAACAAATTGCAAAGATGAATCGGCGCCACCTCCTGACAGGCTGGAGCTGCTCCAGCTGTGCAAGAGTCAGCACAGGAGAGCTGCTCGGCAGCTCTGCCTTTGTTTTCTCACAGCAAAAGCCTTCTGGGTGATTCAAAAATGAAACCCAAATGCCCTCTAATGGCCTCACACGAGCTTGCAGAGGGAACGAGTGTCCCATGGCTGGTGGGAATGGCAACTGGAAAGAAGCAGTGGTTTAAACGACATGTCCAGCTGAGATCTGGACAGTTTAGCTGTGTATTCGTGGAACTGAAAATAAAGATGTGCTCATCTAGGTTACAGCTTGTTTAGGCCTGTCTGTGTGAGATGAGCCTGGCTCCGGTGAGCCCTGCTGCTCCCAACCAGCTTGGCTGCGGCAGGAGAGGCTTGACCCAGGATGAGGGAGTTTGAAGGCACCTCGATTCAGGCTGCTTAGGATAAGGAAATAAAAGAGAAAAATAAAGTGAATCAAAGCACTGGAAACATTATTACAGTATATTATATCCTGGATTAAATTCTGCTCCTTTGCTTTTTCCCAGCTGTAAGCCCCATCAGCTCTGCTGACAGGACTGACCCCGGCCACAGCGGTGTCGGGTCTCGCTCGCTGCCAGGATGAGTGGGAGAGCACAGCACGGCCCCAGCTGCATTCCTGCAGGCACAGACCAACCGTGCCTCTTCCCAGCCTCCCAAAAAACAATGGGAACCCTTTTCCCCAAATTACATCTGACCGCCCTGGTAGTCAGTAGTGCAGTGACCAAGGAGGGGTGGGTTGCAACCACCACCCAAGGCAGCCACTCGCCCACTCCCCCGACCCCTGCAAGTGCTGAAAATAAAATTAACGTCAAGGTTGTTTTTCAGTAACCTCTTGGGGAGAAGGGGGAAAAAAAGTCTCACTGCTCATGCAGTAAAATGTTGATCACAGTAAATAATTATCTTTGTAAGCATCTGGTGCTCTGCTCAAATGCAAATCATTAATTCAGTTTGATATGGGGATGCGGTGAACCTCTGGCAGGCAGCAAATCGCAGAATGAACGTGGCCTGGTGTGCAACTTTCATTGGCTTTTTTACCTCTGCAATGGCCATGCCAAAAAAGCAGTGACATGAGGCTCTTGTGGACCATAAACCCACAATGTTCCTTGACTGACATGGATAAGACATATTCTGTGTACTGAAAATCCTGGTTTTTAAGCCAGTTCTTGTTTCAGCACATGGTGACAGAGCCAGCGAGGCCGGGTGAGCTGCTGGCAGGGAGTGCTGCCAGGGCACTCGCCTCCTCCCAAATCCTGCCCAGCTGCCTCTGGATGATGGTAAAAATCAAAAGGTCACTTTTTAAGCAGCAACCTGTAATTCTCATCTCCAACAGTAATGATTCAACACACCTCTGCTATAATTTTCTTTTTTTTTTTTCTTTTCCTGCAAAATGTCATTTCTCCCTGATTCCCTAAGCAGAAAACACCTAAATAATGAATTAATGAATCCAAATAAATCAGAGTTATTTTTCCCTAAGAATACAGACAAATCAACTCTTGCAATTTGATTGCCAGTCTCACAATATTTGCTGTTCGCTCTAAAGCCTTGCTACCCTGGAAACACGTGGTTATTTGAGGATCACTTTTATTGCAGCCTCTGACGCAGCAGGTCCTGGGCTTTGCCTGCTCGTGCGGGGCAGTAGATGAATACTCTGCCATCCACATATTACTATGGCCACCTGTAAAGATAATAATAATAATAATAAAAACCAGAAGACAAGTCACCCCTGTCCTCAAGGCACACTGCCACATCTGCACACATCAATGGCATGTGATTTGACAACCATATTCCTGAACCAGCGGTGAGCAACAGATCACAGCTCATTCCAGCACAGGCACACACAGCAGCTGAAGGAGAAACTGTGCGCTGCTGCTTGAGTAAACAACCCGCATCAGAATTTGTTTTTCCAAACCATTCTCATGACTGAGGATTTTTAAACGTGTGGAGTTGGCTGAGAAAGGGCTGGACGAACCCCTCATTAAAGCTAAATGTTTTCAGATACCAGGACTGCAGTGCTCAATAAGCTGAGAGCAGCTTGTGACCCTTCCCATGATCTCTGCCTCAGTTTCCCTAATGATCAATGCTCTGGGACAAAGAGGACTGCCCCCAGCTTGTTCCTCTTATCTCGCTGCACTTCTGCAGCTGTATAAAGTTGTTCTGCAAATGCCATGCCAACCCCAGGCTGCAGGAGCAGCTGAGATGCACGGAGGCAAAGGAGGCAGGAGCGGGGCAGGACGGAGCACTGCTTTCCCAAGGGGTGAGCCCCCATAGACCCTCTCCTCTTCTGCTGCTACCTTGGGAGCACAGACCCACCACAGCCTCTGCAAACCTCAGAAAACCCATATCCTCACCCACAGAAACAGCTTTTCAGCCTCACCTCTCGGAGCACGCCTGTAGCGGCCAGATGTTATCTCGTAGGCAGGAAATAACACACAGCCTTTCCCATCGTTTATCTGCTCCAGCAAACGCTTTTTGGAGTCAACACACCAATACCCACCATAAGCAGCTATCACCACCCCACATCTTGGGCTTCCCCAATCTGCCATGCCCGAGTATGGTCCAGCAGAGATGCTCGGCTGCTCTTGAGGGACAGGCAGTCAGGATGGCTCAGCAGAACTCACCCATCTCCTTCCCTGACATCAGCCTCTTCCCACCCCTTGCCCTGGATTAAGTTCCCAGAAAGCAGGTGGCCAAGCTGTTCCTGGGCCCAGCCCTCCACCTGATGTTGTTTTGCTAAGTCATTTCCCTATGGCTTGCCAGGGTGAACTTTCTCCCTCCTGATTGCCTGTTTACTCCTGTGCCTGGAGATAAAGTTATTTCTGGCTTTGTTTATGTGGCAGCAGCTGCTCAGCAATGCTAACGGGGGCTGGCTTGCCTTGGGGGTCCTCTTTGGGGCCACTGGTTTTAGCTCTCACCCCAGCCTCACAGTATCTGGGCATCTTCTGTGTGACATCCCGTGCGACAGGGAGGGCAGGGGAGGAAGGTCACCGTCTGTCTCACATTTCTTCCCCGCGTGGGTCAAAACTGCTCGAAGAAGGGCAGGAGGGAGAGGAATTTTGTGCTCGGGGAGGGATACAGAAGGAGCCGGTCCCTGCCTTACCCCTGCACCCCGCATTTCTGGATGGACAGTGTGGTCAGGAGAAAGGCAGCGAGGGGCTCCCGGGGTGCAGGCACGCAGCCCCTGCTCTGGAGGGACAGGGGGTTTGTCCGCACCTGAGTGGGACAGAACAGGCTGAAAGCTTTGGCCCTCACCATCAGACATCTCCCACCCTCTCAGAGGCAGAGCCCCACTCCCGCCTCCCTGCTCCCTTCCTCCAGGCACGCACAGCATCCAAAATAGCCGGAGCCCTGCGTGTCCCTGGCGCCCGGCTCAAAATATCTCAAGTGGGCTGGCGGCAGGCGCCGAGAGCTGCGGAAGCACTGGACGCTGAGGCGGCCCTCGCCATGTCCTCCCCGGGCTCCGGGAGGGAGCCCTGTGCCCCAAACCCCGCAGGAGCGGGGAGGTGAGGGCAGCCGGGAGCACCGCGCTGGCTCTGGGCACGGCGCCACAGTGCCACCCCACCCTTGGCAACAGGCTCCACTTCACCAGGCACCGGCACCTGCACCGCCCCGGGAGCGGGGCTGCCGATGGCCGGGGAGGCTCTCACCCCGTGGCCCGGCAACGGCAGCGGGTCCCTGTGCCCTGTGGACACTGCCTTCGCCCAGCGCTTCTTGCCCGCTGTCTACCTGGTGGTGATCCCGCTGGGGCTGGCGGGGAACGGGCTGGGGCTGTGGCACCTCTGCAGCAGGCCCCGGCGGGGCGTCCGCCATCCGCTGGGGTTGCTGGTGGGAAACCTGGGGCTGGCCGACCTGCTGTACGTCAGCACACTGCCCTTCCTCGTCAGCTACTACCTGCAGGGCAGAGCCTGGCTCTTCGGGCAGGGCTGGTGCCGGGCCACCCGAGGGCTCTTCCACCTCAACCTCTACGCCAGCATCGGCTTCCTCACCTGCATCAGCGTGCACCGCTACCTGGGCATCGTGCACCCGCTGAAGGCACGGGGCAGGTGCCAGGGAGCAACCTCTTCAGCGTGGCTCAGCGCGATGGTCTGGGGGTGGGTCATCATGCAGGTAGCTCCTGATTTCGCCTTCAGCAAGATGGATGACACGGGGACACAGTGCCATGACACGACGGGGCACGAGAACCTGGGTGTTTACTTGCCGTACACCGTGGCCATCACCGTGACTGGGTTCATCATCCCGTTCCTCATCATCATTGGATGCTACTGCCATGTGGTGGTGGTGCTCTGCAAGAACGACACCATGGACCTCAGCCTCAGGAGAAGAAGCATCAGATTGGTGATTCTCGTGATGGTTCTCTTCTCCATCTGCTTCCTTCCCTACCACATCTTCAGAAACCTCAACTTGTTGTCTCGAGGCTGGCAGCTGCAAGGGTCCTGCACACAGGCTTTAAAGAACATCTACATTTCCTACCAGGTGACCCGGGGCCTGGCCAGCTTCAACAGCGCCCTCAACCCTCTGCTCTACGTGATGACCAGCGAAGACTGCATGTCACGTATGAGAACCATCCGCCAAAGCGCCAGCCAGTCCCTGGGGTCCACCTTCAGGAGGAATAACTCTTGCCAGGCGGATGAGAAGAAGGTGAGCATCATTCTTTGTGAGGAGGAGGCTTCTGATGAGCTCTGAGGTACCCAACACCTCCTCCAAAGGATGCACCACTTCAGTTTGCGCTTGGCCCCTTCTTGGGAGCAGCCCCCCACACCTCGATGCCCATTTTGCAGAGATGGTGACTGCAGCATCACTGGCTCCAGTCTCACACAAGGGACAAACAGGACTGGTAGCGTCAGAGAGCAGACTGGGGACAGGTTTTAGAGGAAAGCTGCTCAACCCAACCATTTTTCCTATAGAACACCTGGAGATGGAAAGACAAACATTGTGTTTACTCCAGTCCTGAAGTATTTCTCAGTCCAGCCTCCAGTGCAGTGCTCAGAGCTGGTTAACATTGCCCTGGCTCCCTGGTCACTCATCGAGCTCCTCAGTGAGTGTGGGATGGGGTGAAAAAATGCTTTGTCCCACCTCTGCACCTCTTCTGTCCCACTGGACATGGGTTTTAGACAGGATTCCCTCCTTCATGCAAGGAAAAGGCAGCAGTAATTAACTCTGCATCACAGGACAGCTGAGAGGGGGAATGTTTGCAGGGGGAAGTGCTTTGGAAATGGAAATATTCATAAAAATATCAGGTTTTAAATACATGACTAAGCTGTGCCAGTTCCTGGGTTAGTTGTTCCTGGGTGACTGAGCTGCTTCAGGATCTGCCCACCTCCTTCATAGAAGAAAGTAAGTATTTTAGCATTACTCACTCTTTTTTGGAAGAGCATATAGCAGACAACAAATTGGCATTTTAAAGTTTCTGGAGGCTGTTGGTTGGGTTTGGATGTTTTGCAAGGTGAATGGCTGCAGTAGCCTGAACCGCTGCTTTCAGCAGGTGAATCCTGGAGAGGTTTGAAATCTTCAGGTGGGTTGCTGCATCTCACTCTTCCATCCAGCCTTGAGAGGGGATTAGATGTGTCTATTAAAAATTAGACACGCAAAGAAAAGAGACGATGCTGGTTTGAAGGCTTGTGAAGGCAAGATTCAATAGCACGAACAGTCCATGTGTTGTTGCTGGGGGGGCACAGGGGTCTTTTCCTGACCAGCGTTTTGGTTTTTGCTCTTTGCGCTCCCCACTACGAACAACTTGAACGTTTTAGTCCTTGTGAGAAAAGCAACATGATTTGCAACAGCAGATCTTGCAGCTGAGCTGAAGGAAGCAGATTGTGAGTTAAAACCAGCCCGCGCTGGGAAAGCACCGACCCACGGACGCTGTGCTCGTTGGACCAAAGCCCGATGTCTATCACAGTCAGCTGCTCCTTGCTCGGACCCACCTTTGCTGCTGTGCAAAGGGAGCTGCAGCTGGGTTTCCGATGGAGTCAATATCTCCAAAGTACAAATAAACACCTAACGCTTTCAGTCGCGAGTCGTCTGGCTTCTTTTAAAGCTTCACAAGAACACAGGAGCCAGCTGGTCAGCAGGCTGGAGTAGGGGTGACGAGTTTCCCAGGGCTCTGCAGCCGGGAACAGTCCCTGCCTGCGCGGTGAGGCTGCAGGCAGCTGGAGATCAGCAGAGCTGGGCCAGACACGCACCGAGGCAGGTCCCAGAGCCTGCTCAGCACCTGGCGGGGCTCCAGCAGAGCCCTGAAACTTTCAGTTCCCACCTCATCCAGAGGAAACGCAAAAACAAAGCTTAAATTCTCAAATGAGATGTTCTTCTGTCTCCGCAGTCGTGGGGACGTTAGGACCAGGTCTGACCTCTGCTCCTCGCACACACACCCCGGATCTGAGCTTCTCCAGAACTCTGAACTCTAGTCCTCCTTTCCCGAAAAAATACCCACACCTCTGAAACCTGTCCAGCTTTTCCTTCTTCACACACAGATCCCATCTAAGATACTCCAGCTCCCCGCAGAACCACCCATGGCTGCCCACAGCCCATGGGAGCTGCAACACCCTGACATTGCACCCACCTTGTGCATGGTTGATTAAAATAAAGCGTCGCTGTATCCTGGGGAAGGAGCACCACATAGGAAGTGCCAGCAAACTCTGCTCTCACCTCCTGCACTGCTGTGTCCAACTCTGTCTTCTCCAGTGCCCCCTCATGTCATTGTTAATGATGATTTAAAGATCTGCATCCTGAGAAGCATCTATGAGCCCCAGGGGGAGTCACAGCCATAAATCTGCTCATTTTTCTGTGTCTTGCATCCCTCAAATCAGCACAAGCCATGAGGGATCTGTGTGTTGGGCTGACAGCCCCAAGTTATGGGAGGTTTTTTGGTATCTCATGCCTTGCATTCCCCTTCGTCCTCAGACAATATTGTTTCCATTTGTGAACTGAAGAGACGAGCTCCTTCCCTTTATTAGCTGTATGTGTAATTAAGGGCCAACCACTGGCACATGAGCCAGCCTGGCTGGCTTTCACAGCTGGTGATGGGGCAGCAAAGCAGCTCTTCTCCCTCCAACCCTCACCATCAAGGGAGGCTCCTTTCCTCACAAAGAGCAGCCACTGCTCAGTGGGACACTACAGGACATGGTCACTGCTGGGGACCTGCCCAAAATGCGTGGGCACCACCGACCCCTCCAAACCCTCCCAGTGCTCTTTATCTCCTGGGAGGAGAGCGGTGGGATTGTCCCTGGAGCCCTGCTCAGGCTGTGGGAGAGGTCCTTTCTCCTCTGCCGCGGAGACCTTCCAGCGCTGGCAGGTTTCTTTACACAAGCTGCACGTTCTCATGGGGATCTGCAGGAAGAAATAAATTAATTTCACCTCTTTTAGGCTCCTGGCTTGAGATGATCTGAATGTTCCTCTTTCCCTCCCTTGGCCTGAAAATGCCTAAAATCAGGCGAGAGGAATCCCACCTGTACCGTCTGCTTTTCCCACAGACTCTGGCACAGTGCAGTGGCGCAATCAACTTGTCTGCAAAGGCAGATTTTTAACTCCTTCACCTGGATTAGACCAAAACGACAAACCAAATGTGGTGGGAACTCTCCTGCTGACATTAACGGGATTGGGATCAAGCCTGGAAACCTGGCAGCATTTCTTGCCTTATTAAATAAACTCCTCTTGGTTGAGGTTTTGTTGCAAACACAGTCAAGATTTGTTACGTTAAAGAGAACTTTTGAGCTGACAGCCCCAGGAAGCTGTTCAGGCAGAATTAACAGGCACATGTACAGCTGCACAGATGTATAACCACTTTCTTTCCCTAAAATGTAAAACTGTTTTTCTTGGCATGCAAAACACTCTATGAGAAGAAAATACTGCTATCAACAGCAGCGAAATGCACAGGACACAACTCTGGTTTAATTCTCTATTTCACTTTTGCACAGATTTCTAAAAAGAGACTAAACACGTTGTGTTTCCGGGGTTTTTGTGTTTCCAGAGGCAGCCAGCGAAGCGAGGACCTGAGAGCCTTCGGTGGGGAGCATGAGCAAGCGGTGGGTGCTGCAGGAGCGAGCGGTGGGTGCTGCAGGAGGCTCCGGTGGGTCTCGGCTCCCCATTAAGGCACTGGGATTTTGTTAAGGCACTGGCATTTTGTGGTGCATTTTTACGGCGTGGTGGGAGGCGGCAGTGTGTGCACTGAAAGGGATGAGTCACTCGGGTCACTAATGAAAGGTCACAGCATCCTCAGAGTCAGCGAGAGGCATTTATTTCTTCAGCAAAACAATTTCATTGCTAAAGTACCTTCGGCTCCTCTAGCCAACAACAGACCTGACGAGTTATCTTATTTACCAAGGATATCGACCAGACTGGGGAAGGAATAGTGGGTGCAATTATGCCAGGTGACCTGGGAAAAAATGGTAAATATAGCTATGGCTTGGTGCTGTTGGTGAAGAGTTTAATAAAAGAGAAAAATCTGAGTCTTTGTCTATGCCGCGCAGAGTGTTTTGGGATCTGGGAGACCAACAGCTTGTGAAGAAGAGCGAATCACATAAATAGAACAACATTTAGCATAGCTGCATGAGGCCATCAGTCTAATATTATTCCTGCAGCGCATGCAGTTATAAATAGGTGATGCCGTGTAGTGTGGGACCTGGGGAGGACTAGAGCTGAGGAATGCACTCGCGGCTCGGCGCAGCGGCACTAACGTGCATTTGTATGTGCGTGACAGAGCGACTGCGGCTGCACCTGCAGGCAGGGATTGTCCTGGAGAACTTGGCGAGCCCAGGCTTCACACAGATGTGCCATTTTTCACACCATCCCTCTAAATACCCCCCAGCAGCAAGCCCTCTGTGCCCCTTGCCATGGGTGCTGCTCATTGCTCAAGGCAGGGGCAGCACAGAGAGCCGGGCAGCGAGAAACCCCCGGGAGCTGCTCTGTGCATCACCACACAACCTGGGAGGAGAATATAGTTTGAATTTCTCCCAGCACCTCCACTCTGCCCTGACCAGGAGATGCTCAGATTGGACCCAGCTCCCTGAAGAGCCCTTCGTGCCAGGGCACAGCCCAGCCAGCGTGAAATTCTTCTGTTTGTTTGGGCTCATGGGCAAAAAGTTTACCCTAAGGAGCATCAGAGAGCTCTCAGGCTTCTCAGTAACTCCTCAGAGAGGCTGATCCATGCTGTGCAGAGGACATCCAAGGACAGGAGACATATTAACTCCATCCTGGATGCCTTTGCTCTGATGTGGAGTTGCCGCTCAGCAGAGGTGAGGGAGAACTGCACACCACAGCTACCAGTCAGCCCTTCCCACCCTGGGCTCCCCTGCAGCACTGGTCAAGGATGTTTAGGGTGGGAAGGTCCCATGGCAATGGGGAGCTGCTGGCACAGAGCAGAGCTCCGGGGTAGATTTGTTGGTGGTGATATCAAGAGCCAGGCACCTTCACTGAATGAAGCGTTATTTGGTTGTAGAAGCAAAAATCCTCTATAAAAGACTGTGCAATGCTGGGATGGCAATGCAGCGCCATGCTGGGAGCCCAGAGGGGCCAGGGATGCAGAGAGCCCTTGGGCTGCAGCTCATCTGGGTGCCTGGGGCTCTCCAAGTCCCCAGCAGGTCTGCAACACCCAGCAGGAGATGCTGCAGCCTCCTCAGGGCTGCTGGGGGAAGCATCTTTCTGCGTGCAAAGCAGAAACAACAGTCCCAGCACCACAGCCACCACAGCAGAGGGGAAGGGCTCTGGTGCATTTGCACCAGGGCTAGCTGCAGAACAAGGACATCAATGGCACAAGGTGCCCAATGAAGCAGAGGGGCCCCATGAGCTGAAATATGAGGGAGAAGTCTGTGTTTTAACCTGTCTGTCCATAGGCATGAGCACGAGCCATCTCTCTGTGCCTGGATTTTGTGGCCACAGCTGGTGATGGAGGAACCATCCTCTGGGTGGGTCAGTGACTCCTCCTCCTCTTTGCCAGGTCTCCATTTCATAACTCCTCATCCTCAGATTTACTGCCAGTAGCTCTGGTTAACCCCAAGAGAAGCAAACCCAGCAGCACAGAAGGCAAGAGGAGGGTTTATTTTCCTTTCCAGTGGGTGAGGAGCAGAGGGTGGTTCATGGATAAACCCCAGACTGGACAGTGTCCCCTCCCAAAGGCACAGCACAGGAATGAGCCATGGACTTGTCACATCAGCATCTGCAAACCCCAGGCTGGAGGACAGCTCGCAGCTCCCAATCCTCCTACATAAAGAGGACCATTAAAATGCGGTTCCCAGCCAGAAACGCAAAAATGGCCATGCTCCGAGTCTGTCGCCTGGCTCCGGAGGTGCCCTGGGGAATCACCCAGAAGAGCATTGTCCCCTGTCACTGCTTTGCCTCCGCTCCCACCCCAAGAGACACTCAAACAAGGGACCTAAAAGTTAGCTAAATATTTCAGAACCCAGAGAAGCCTCTGGTTTATTTTCCCACGTAGCTCACACGGTTTGCCTGGCTCCAGAAAAGCCTAGCATTAATTTGATTGCCCATAACTGATTCACAGCAGAACTGGCGTCCTGATGCCCGGAACAGCTGGGATTGCTGTTTCGCCGCTTGCTCTACCCCAGGGACACCGCACAGCCCCTGAGCGTGGCTGGAAAGAAAGGGCCAGGGCTGGAGCAGGGGACAAACAGCTGAGCCAGGCACACACAGGAACATCTTTGCATTTGCAATTCAGAGAGGATGCGTCTCAAGCCTGAAGAGAAGCAGCTGGAAAATCTCTGCATACAAACAAGACCTAGTAAAATCTGTAATTTTGAGGTGGAGGAAGAAATGTGGCCTCAAAACAGTGCTCTCACCACAAGAGAAAACAAATATTTTCATTTTGTTGTATTCATTCCCTACTGGGAACCTGCTGTGCTCTCAGGCATGGCACAGCTGGGAGCATTTTTGCAGAGCAATTCACAGCTCGCTGGGATGGGAAATTGCTCGTGGCCCCAAAGCTGGAGCTGCTTTAGGCTAGTGGATGCTGGCAGATGCCAGCGGGCGCTGGCGGATGGGACCAGCCTGGCGAGCATCATGAGCAGGGAAAGAAAAATGCATCCTGGTGGAATCAAACAGCCCATCAGAGTAAGTTGATGCTTGTACGGGAGGTGCAATCGGCATCTCAGCACCAGCTCCCTGAGCTTTAGAGGCCGAACAGGAAAGATGTCTTGAGTTTTACAAATAAACGCGCTTTTCCCCAGTTGAAGAGCTTGGGGGCCAATTTGTTTCCTACTGGGTTATTTTTAGCATTGAAACGACCTGTTTGCTGTGAACTGTCTGCTTGGGAAGCGAAGCCCCAGGGTGGCAGATGGGGCTGCCGCAGCTCCTGCACCATGAGGTCACCATCCCAGCTGCAGACAGTGCCAAATCTCACCAGGAACATGGCTCAGCTCGCCAGCAGGACAGGAGCCACCGCCGTTCTTCCCTCGAGCACAGCCAGGCAGGCACGCACTGGAGCCAGGAGCTGCTGCCCTGCGTGTCCCCTGCGGGAAGGAGGGTGCCAGGGAACCTGGGCGATGGACCAGCCATGCAGGCAGACACCTGCGGCACTGAGGCCACCCGTGGGGCTCCTGGCCGGGGCCGTGGCGCTCACCGGGTGCCAGGTGGGCTATGATGTGGCATACAGACTACCAGAGCCCATCACTGGCCCAGGGGTGTCCCATAGGAACCCTACAGCAGTTCAGGACCTTTCCCATCCCTGCAATGCAGTGTCGCTGTGGCGGGAGCTGGCCTTGCAGGACAGGGACAAAGCTGTCACCGGAGCACCCTCTGAAAGAGCCTCACATATTTGCAATTCATTCCCAGACCCTTTGCCTCCCTCCGTCCTTGACCTTCCTGGCAGCCCTGTGGGCTGTGATGCAGGAAAATCATTTATAGCATCGCTGCGCTGCTGTGGGGGGAGCAGAGGGGTGCTCAGGATCAGGCTCTGCTTTCCATTTCGCCAAGGGCTTGACGTGCCCATGTTTCTATGGTGAGTCTGTGGTCGCGGCCATGGCAGCTCATCTCCAAATGAACCTTCCCAGGGAGTGGGACCTTTTTGCAGTCACATTCCCAAAGCTTCTCTCCTTTGTCACTGGGGCTGGCAGCTCCCACCCCAGCATCACCAGCAGCACTATAAGGCCTCCCATCCCCAAGCCTCAATCCAAACCAGTTGCTAGCTCCAATTTAACAAGCTCTCAGCAAATATTTCTACAAATTATTAAGCAGGGGCATTAATATTTTATCTTATTTGTTTTATTATTAAAGCTGAGATTCTGAAAACAAATAAATGAACCAAGTAAAATGGCTGAGATCAAGAACTTGCTAAAGCAGAGCAGCACCTTTCCCGTTTGGTTGCGGTCCAGGCAGTTTATGGCAGGTACATTGTGCCTGGCTGATGTTCAACTGACAGCTTTCCAAGTGTATAAAAAACTTATTAGGCTGAAAATAGAGTCTGTGACCATAAACTGTCAAGCACACTGTCAGCATTTCCAGCCCAGGTCTGCTTCATGTACAAGCACCGGTAGTTCAGGCTGCTGGGGGAACAGGGGTGGGGAGGATGGGGCTGTGCAGCAGGACCTGTTTTGGGTAGGAAGGGTAATTAGGGAAGGCTCATTAATGGGTTGCGGGGTATCAGGAGGAAGCACAGCCAAGGTTTAGCATGGCTGATACCAGGCAAGGTGGCTGAAGACAGTCATACATGGAGCTGTGTCCACTTGCCCTGGGGTTTGAAACCTGCGAGCACATCCATGGCGACCACTTGGAGCCAATCTGCATTTGCAACCCATTTATATCCAATGCTTCATTAATCCCCTCGCTGAGCTCCCAGGTGACAACGCAGAGCAGAGCGCCTGCAGCCATCCAGGCTACAAAGAGTCGGGGAGGCAGCGGGGAAATCCCAGAGCCGAGAGAAAGCCGTGAGGTTCCCGAGCCTCCGGTGACCCTGAGCACAACCTGTAGGACAGACACGGCTATTTCACAGGAAGGTTTACGGGGACATGGGGCTGAAGCACACACTGCTATGTCCAGCCCGGATCTGATCAGGGTCTTTGTGTCCACAGAAGAGGGCATGGCCGTATCCCTTAGCGAGAGGAGGGATCGGTCCCGGTGTCACCTGGCCTGGGACAGCCAGGCTTGGAGTCCCACCCTCACCTGGGCAGCTGCAGCTGGGTGTTATTCACATCCCAGTCTTTAATCCTTTTTAGAAATGAACTAACCCATTGCTTTAAAAATATCCTGCAGTGTTGCAGGGCTATAATCTCAGTATTAAATGGCATTAAAGCAAGAATAGCTGATGCTTTTACTAAGGCAAAAGAAAAACATCTATTTGTGCTCTAAAAATAACTGAAGAAAGAGCACGCCAGGAGGGTATCTGGTACCACAGGTCCAACTAACTTGCTGGGGGAGCAGGAGCTGTCAGCCCAGGCCAGCGCGGACTGAGGCAGCATCGGTGCCCAAAGCAGCTCGAGCAAAGCTGGCGCGATGCTCCCACCTCTCCCCACGTACCGCGGGCTGTGGGACCAACTCAAACAGCCCCACGCTGCTGATGCTTATTTAGCATCTTTTGTCTGATACTGTTAAGCAGCTTTGCTTATTTCAATCCATTAAAACTAGAAAAGCTTTTTAATCAATTCCCCACCAGCCAGAAATTAGTAGATGTGGGCAAATTAGACACGTTAATTAGGCTCTGGTTTAAACACAGATGAGGTTTGACTTTGTTTACCAACCTCGGAAGGAAGCAGCTTCGCAAAGTTCACCTCTGAGGCACTGAACTAACAAGGTACGTTCGTTCCCAGTCACAAGCACCTTACAACAGAAACACATCACTTCGACTTCTATTTTATTCTCAGAGCTCTTACCTTCTCTCTGCCTCCCCATGCAATAAAAATGAGACATTTAATCTCATAATGCAACTTCTCACTGGAAATCGATGATAAAGTACATTATCTTGCCCCGCCTGATCCTGCGGCTCCCACCTGACCTTTCTCAAGCGCAGTGAAGTCAGGGGAAAGACAAAGGTTGAACTGAAGGAGCTTCCCAGTGGGAAAGCGTGAAACTTTCCTGTGCCTTGCACAACAGCGATCTGACACAGCTGGGTCTCGCTCATGCCCCCGTGCTCGCTGCGTGCAGGAAAACGCAATGCATGAGCAGTGAGACATCAGAGCAGGCTGATTGCAGCATCATCTGAACTGCAAAGCCTGCAGCCCCATTCAGAGCACAGGGCTCTGCGTGTTGCCACCCGCACGGTCCTGTTTTGATCAGCACTGAATTTGTTACTGGGGGAGTTTCTTCTCAGGAGCTGGATCCTGCTACCCTTGTTCCTGCTGAGCAGCATTTATTCTACAGAAGCTTGTGACCTGTATGAGGTCAAAGCAAATGCCAAAAGGAGAAACCAGTAATGAGACCCTCTTCCAAGTCTGCTCCATCTCCCGTGGCTGGAGAGCATCTCTCAGGGTTTTGAACCTGCACTGACGTGTTGGTCCAATGCCCGCATGGAGCAGCTGGCTTTGAACAACATGCTACAGCATCTGCTTAAGGCTCCAGATAATACCTGGAGACCCCAGAATTTGGACTGCAAGGCACTGAAGGCCCCAGAACCCCTCCTAAAAGATATCTGACAAGCACACAGTGATGCGATCAGCATGAGATCTCCTTCTTCTGTAACAGAACCAAGAGGAGCTCAATTAGCAGCATCGTGTCCTGTTTTCAAGGTGTGCTGTCATTGTTGACCAGTGGAAAAAATCATCAGCAGCTGGACAGCAGCAGGTGAAGTGTTTCTTCTCTAGCAGGCAGCACCCACATTGCTCTGGGTCTGGAGGTTTGACAGCACCCCAGGCCCTGTTCGCAGGGCTGCAAACATCCCCATGGAGAACATAAACCAGACACGTTCCTCCAGCAGAGGCTTTGCCATATGATTTAAGAGGCTGGAAGTGCTACAATGTCAAACAGCGACCCACCGACAGCTTGTGCTGCTGGTGATGGATGCCGGAGCCTGCATTTTTTCTTCAGTAACAACTTTCACTAATGGTCCTGGCACGGAGGCTTGGCAAGGAGGAGGGAAGTGGCAAGTGTCCAGGGTGAAAAAGAGTTCATGACTACAGGGGGAAAGGGCACCTCGTGCTGGCCATGGAAATGCAGAGGACAGGGCCAGAAGGGGCTCCAGGAGGGCAGCAAGTTGTCTTCTGCTCCAGGAGAGTGTCAGCTGTACCCAGAGTACTTTTAGCAGACATTCAGACATCTGCTTATCTTATTTTTAAACTCATTCAGTGACAAAACTGCCACAATCTCCCCAAGCAATCTGTTCTGGTGTTTTACTGTCTTTATAGTTAAAAAAATTTCTTATGTCCAATTCAAACCTTTGCTGCAACTAAAGTCCCAAGAATCTTGTCCTCTCCAGAAAGAGAAGTCAGAGGGATGAAGCTATAAGCCTGCTTGTTGGTTTGTTTGCCTTGTTTGTTTTACTCCCAGTCAAAAGAAGAGGAGTTTATTTCTTGAAGGCGATAACTGTCTTCTGCAACATGCAACTCAGAGAAGCACCTTTCTATTTTTAAAAGTGAAACATAAGGGTTAGGTAAAAGCTCAGGAAACCAGTAATGAGAAACAGGGACTTCACTTTGTGGGCTCTGCCTCCTCCCATAGCTAATATCCCTGCACCTCAAAACCGACCCAGGCTGTCCGCAGTGCATCGGCACGGAGAGGCTCCACTGGCTGCCCCCCACGCCAGCACAGGGCTGGCGGGCCCTGCGTCCCCCCGCGCCTGCGGCATCTGATCAACACGCCAGAGAAATCAGCAGAAACACTGTACCTGGTTATTCTGTTCCTTTCTGCTGTCTTAAAACACCACTGGACACCGCAGGCCAGAGCATCTGCTCTGCTAAACGGCTGGAAAAAACAAAGATAACACGCACCACAGCAGTTTCCTCACTGCTGGGGTGTGAAGTGGCATCTCCCACCTCTAGAGCTGAGGGCTGCCTGCAGGGGATGGCACCTCAGGGGATGGCACCGCAGGGGATGGCACCGCAGGCTACGGGAGCAGGGTCAGCTCACACAGCCCCAGGTCACAGCCTTCAGCCAGGACGCTGGCACAAGAAACCCCTCCAGCCTGGGCGCACGCAGCCAGGTGCAACTCTGGGAAAAGGGACTGTTATTCATGTCACCCACATGGGATGAAGTGTGGCCTTGCTAACGCTCACCTCCAGCCTGGGGCTGCCGGGCACGGTGGGCTCGGGGCATGCAGGAGCCGGGCTCGCTGCAAATGGGAACCGGTACCGGTGCCTGCAGGAGCTGGTGCCCAGTGCCCTTAGGCGGCGGTGCGCGGAGCAGGCGGTGCGTGGAGCAGGCGGTGCGCGGTGCATGCAGCAGGCGGTGCGCGGAGCAGGCGGTGCGCGGTGCGCGGGGGCGCTGCGCGGGCGCGCAGGGGGCGGTGCGCGGGCGCGGGGCCGGGCCGGGCGGGCGCGGGGGATGCGCGGCGGGGCCCGCGGGGGGCGGTGGGCGCGGAGCCATGCGGAGCCCAGGCTGAGGCGCCGCGGCCGCCCCTCGCCATGAAGCGGCAGAACCTGCGCACGGCCGCGCTCATCCTCTGCATCTTCTCCTACCTGCTGGTGGGCGCCGCCGTCTTCGATGCGCTGGAGTCGGAGGCGGAGAGCGGCCGCAAGCGGCTGCTGGAGCAGAAGCGCGGGGAGCTGCGGAGGAAGTACCGCTTCTCCGCCGACGACTACCGGGAGCTGGAGCGGCTGGTGCTGCAGGCCGAGCCGCACCGCGCCGGGCGGCAGTGGAAGTTCGCCGGCTCCTTCTACTTCGCCATCACGGTCATCACCACCATCGGTGAGTGCTGGAATCCCGGTCTGTGTCCTGTGCCCCTCTGTCCTCACATCCCTGCACTCCTACATCCCTGCATCCTCTGCACCTCCACAACCTCCGACACCTCCACCACCTTTGGGTGCCCCAGGGTGAGTTGCCTGTGTGGGAGAGGCATGTCACCCTCACAAGGCTGGGACATCTCTTCAGGCCACCCCCCTGAGTTGACCCTGTGGGACCTCAGTGCACTGTGGTGGGGGAGGTAATTCAGGCAGGCTGGGAACACCCCGTTCTGGGGGATGCTGGGGTGCTGCAATGGCTGGAACCAGAAAATGTGACCTGCACGTTGTCCCAGGGAGGCGGCAGCACGCGGAGCTTCTGCAGGCGCCTTTGGGGCAGGCAGCTGCAGAAGTTGGTGGGGTGTAGGAGGGCAGAGGTGGGAGCCACATCCATCCTCTGTGCAGTGTTGTAGCCAGCAAGCCAGGCTGAATAGCTGGGCAAGAACTGTTGGCTCGTTTGTCAGCTCAAAACTCAGGATGTTTGGCTGTATGACACCTGCTTCAGGGAGCCAAGACAGCCACCAGCCACTGAACCTCGCTCTGCCTGAGCAGAACCTGCAGAGAGATGGGTGTGAATTAGCTTGGAGGTGAATCAATTGCTCTAAGCCTGTGTAGACACACACATACTAGAGCCCAGCCTCAGTTTGCCCACTTCTATTTTGCCAGAGAATGAATCTAAATTGAATGAAGACTGCCTTAATTCTAGGTGAGATTAGCCACATGGGAGTTTAACATTGTTTAATTAATCTACTTCTATTAATCCATGCACCCTGAGCATCCCATGGGGTAGACAGGCGTGAGATCCTGTGCTAATGTCATTGCTCCTGCTGGGATTTCCATCAGCAGACGCGGTTTGGAGGCAGGAGCCCTGAGGCCGAATCCTGCCCTTCCACAGCCAGCAGCCCCCTCCTCGTCTGTAGGACAGGGCTTAGCCTTACCGAGGGGCTTGGGATGGGTGAAATACGTCTGGTAGCTGAAAGCATCATCCCCCAGGACAAGGGCTGGTGGGATCAACTGTGCGGGGTTAACAGAGGACAAGAGGTGGCAGAGGGGCAGGTACCCTGCAGGCCCTGTCCTGGGGGGCTCCGTGTGCCCCCACGAGCTCCGCTGTGGTGTTTGTGCAGCTGGAAACACACATGGCCAGCAAACGGCAGTGGGTTCAGGGCACAGTTAGTGTCAGGCCCCAGCAGGAGGGGAAGATTAATGGCTTCGGTGAAGATCTACATCATCTTGTGACAGGTTATAGCTTCATTTACATTATTTGTCTGTTGACTGTGACAAACAATAGCTATGCTTATCACACACCCCGTGCGATCAATAATTTCAGCCCAGGTGCCATATTTCTAAAAGGCTGGCACGTCTGATTTCTTTATGTTGGGCTGTGCTCCAAATCTCAGTTTTAATGTTAATGTAGCTATGTTTACTCTTTCTAATTCCCTTTGTCATTTTGAAAGCATCAGTCATATGCTCTTTCAGCAGTCTCTCAGGGTACAACAACTGTTTTTCCACTTACTGCTCTTCTGGATCATTATATTTACCTCCTCATTGCTGTCATTGTATTATCTTGTAGCTTAAGACCTCATAATTGCACTCAGTTATTAAGCTTGGAACTGACTGGGGTTTTTTTTGCCAGTGCAGTCTCATGTCTGCTCTGTGTTATGTGAAATGTGGCACGCAGGCATTAAGTTTATCATTTTTAATTGCATGGGTTTATGAACAGACAGAGCAATTAGAAACCGGTCCCTTCCTGCCTGCTTGCAGTTTGGAGCACATCACTGTTGAGGATAACGCTGTCCTCAGTCTCCCAGCCCTGTCCCATCTTCTGGTCCTCCCATCACCGCCTGTTCACAGCTTCCCTAAGAGTCCTGCAAATCCACTGGCAGCAGAGGCAGAGGTGAAGCCAGGTCACAGCTTTGAACAAGAGTGAGAAATAAAAAAGGATGGTTTCCTCCCATATTTTGATGCAAAAGTCATGTGGTTACCTGGAACAAGTGAAAATATAAATAGCTGTTTGCAACAGGCCATGCAGCAGCATGGGAAGGAGCCGGCGCTGTCCTGCAGGTGCCTTCAGAAGGAAGTTTCCAGCCCTGGCAGTTTCTGATATGAACTCAAAAGAAAGGCTTGGTGCCCTTGGATGCTGTTACCCCCTACGCTCCATGACTCCCTTGCACTGAGTTAGTTACTCATCCACTTAGGTCAGAGGCCACCAATTTCTGTAAAGCCTCTATAATTGAGGTGGGTGCAGAATCACTCAAGTCCGGAAGATCGCGGTGAATACCTCATTACGACTCATGGCATAATTGTGTGTGTCCTTGAGTCACAGCTCTGAAACTTGGAGCAAGGTGGGGAAATTAAATCTCAGAGGGTGTTCAAGGAGAACCTTGTCCTGCCTGAGCTCCTTGTCCCTGGGACAAGGTCTGACAAGGCTGTGGTGACATAAATCCTTCCCTGCATTTAAAACAGCACAGCCCCTCCTCCCCAATGATCCAGCAGTGTTTTAGGTCTGAGTCTTAGTGACACTGGAGTACATCTGAAGTTGCTCTGCAGGAGTCCTCCCAGACTTAGCTGCTCCTGTGGGGACTGGCCCTATAGCATAGGCACCCTATAGCTCCTGTCCAACACGCCATGCAGTAAACGATCATATAGCTGAGAGTCAAAGATGCACGTGGCACTGGAGGGCTCAGGGGACAGGAATGGGTGCCAGGAGGACGTGACGATGGCCCTGCAAGGGTGATGGTGGACACAACTGGCTGCGCAGAGTGACCTGGCACTGCTGGTCTCAGTGTCGCGCGGAGCCCTCGTCCTCCCGCTCTGTGGGGATCCAGGTTTCCCCGCAGACCTGGCACCAGCACAGCATCCATGCCTCTGAATTGCTCGTGAACTGCAGCAGCTTTGCAGACCCCAGTCGAGCTCTAGGGCTCCTCTTGGCCTTCACAACCTCATACAAGCCCAGGGGCTGTCAGGAGGGCACCTTTTATCTTTGCAGGCCAAATGAGGTTCTGCCCACACGATACGGCAATGTGCCATCAGCCCAAAGGATGTGGCATCCCATTGCCCCATTAGAATTGCCTGCGGATCTCTTAGTGTTTCATTTTCCATTTTCTCCTCCATTCCCCTACTGCTCCTCTTGGTCCCAGGGCAGCTTTGCTGGAAACCCCAGCCGGGGCTTGATGCCTGCCTTTCCTCTTTCATTCGCAGGCTATGGACACGCTGCCCCGGGCACAGATGCTGGCAAAGTTTTCTGCATGTTCTACGCCATCCTGGGCATCCCCCTGACACTGGTCATGTTCCAGAGCCTGGGCGAGCGCATGAACACCATTGTGCGGCTTCTGCTCAAGAAGATCAAGAAGTGTCTGGGCATGAGGACAACCAATGTCTCCATGGAGAACATGGTCCTCGTCGGCTTTCTGTCCTGCATGGGGACCCTGTGCATCGGCGCAGCAGCCTTCTCTTACTTCGAGGGCTGGACTTTCTTTCATGCCTATTACTACTGCTTCATAACCTTGACCACTATTGGCTTTGGAGACTTTGTGGCTCTGCAGAAGAACGAGGCTTTGCAAAAGAAGCCCCCGTACGTGGCTTTCAGCTTCATGTACATCCTGGTGGGCCTGACCGTCATCGGCGCCTTCCTCAACCTGGTGGTGCTGCGGTTCCTGACCATGAACTCGGAGGATGAGCGGCGGGACGCTGAGGAGCGCGCCTCGCTGAGGAGAGCCCGCAACAACATCCACCTCAAGCCGAAAGAGGACAGCCGGAGCGGCAATGCAATTTTTCTGCCCGTAGAGGACAGGACGAGCCAGATGAACCTCATCCCGCTGGTCCACGAGGACGCGGGGAGACAGCGGCGCCAGTCGGCCAACTCGGCGGCCGCCGTCCCCTCCTTCTGCACATGCCTGTGCTACAGACCTCAGCTGTGCGGCAGCCCCGTGCCCTCCCACCCCGAGACCCTGAGCTGCCACACCAACCCCGTGTATTACAACTCCATTTCCTACAAAATCGACGAGGTCTCCCTGAGCACGCGGGGTCAGACCGGCTCTTCCCCGGGGAGCACTTTATCATCCAGCAGCCCTCACTGCCGGCAACTCTCCCGGCTGCGGAGGAAATCCATCTAGGAGCATGTGCTGAGCTGTACTCAGTGCTCGAGTCTTAGTATGATGATAAATTAAGAACAGAAATGTCAGGTCCCTCTTACTGCTCTCATTTCTTCTCCTGCCCTCCCCATGCAGCTGGCAGCCAGCCCCACGCAGGGTCCAGCAGGAACCTTTAAACCCCGTTGAGAAATAATCATTTCTTTTTGCAGGCACTGGATGACATTGTGTTTTTCTTTGCTTTTCCCAAGTAGGTTCAAGCATTTGGGTCTGGCAAGAGGCTGCCCCGGTGTGAAGTCCAGCAAGCTGTAGGTTTGCTTTCCCACCTCCCTGCCCCCCCAAAAAGACGTTGCTGCCCTCCTGCCCTGCCTAACCCTGGCTGTGGCCACTGCCAGCCTGTGCTGCTTGCTACATGGGCTGGATTGCACTTGCTGAGAGCGTATCAAAAGCAAAGCCCGTGTTAGCAAGCCCTGCAGGGCTGGAGATGTTTAAGCTGTCCCCTAGCAGCAGGTGCAGGTAAGTCGGTGCCATGCAGCAGGTTTGCAGCTGGTGGGTGGGCAGGAGAGGACAGTCCTGCCGCTTGGCATGTGTGGACAGCTTCATGGCACTGTGTCTCCCACACCAGCCCTCCAGGTCTGCACTCAGGCTTGTGGCTGGCTCTGTATTTTTGGAAGCTGGAGGTCCACACGCTCACCTACATACCCACCAGCACACCTTACCTCACTGCTGGCAGGTCCTCCAGGCTGGGCTGGCTGGTGGGACATCATGTCCCATTCGCAGGGAAGCTGAACCCCTCCAGCCCAGCCACAGTCCTCTGCAATGAGCCCAGACTGTGCCAAGGACACAGCCCCAGGGACAGCCTCGCTCAACCACAAAGGCTTTGCCACCTGCAAAGGGTTTGGCCCTGATGAGATCGTTAGCTAAAATCACCCTTTTCTGCACTGCCTTTCCTCCAGCTGGCAGCCCAGCAAACGTGTCTGCTCTTCATCTTCCCCAGTCCCCATGACCCCCTGGGTTTGTGCTGGTTGCTGCTGGGGTTATGAGGGATGGGGTGAGCCCATCTCAGTGTGAGCCCCCGGGTGCGATGCGGGACCCGCACAGCCCTGCCTGTTCCCAGCTGGTCCCCCCCACCATGGCCTGTGCCCATCTTCCCTTGTCTGCAAGAAAGCAGGACTGGGCTCTGAGGGCAGTCGCAGCTCTGATTCACTTATTTTTTCCTCCATAAACAGACATTTTCACTCTTAGTTCTATTTAAATACCCTCCGAGGTGTTTTCCTGGAGGAAAATCCTCTTTTCCCGGTGGGAAGGCACGCAGAGCGCCAGCACTGGGAAGGCCTCAGGGCAGGCTTTGCTCTCTCCCTTTTTTTGTTCTAGGCAGTTTAATAAAAGGTGAATCCAGCTGGTGATGGTTGGTTATTTGTCACAAGGGGGAGCAGAGGGATGTGTCTGAGCCCCAGCCCTGCCGGGGGAGGAGAACACCAGGGCTGGCTCCCCTGCCGTGGGGGTGTGCGCAGTGTCTATATCCAGGGACATTATCCCTGTGGATAGTCACTGGGATGTCTGGGCATCAGAGAGAGGAGGGGGTCAGAAGGGCTGACCCAGAGCTGGGAAGCAGCTGGGTCTCGTTGCCCATCATGGGATGGTGTCTTTGCCCCAACACAGGGATGCCCTGGGCTCCTCCACCCTCCTTGGTTGGTGACCCTTGTGTTTCTGACCTTTCCTGTGCTTGGGCTTCACTGGAGGTTGCTTTGGGCTTTGATGTCACCCCAAATCTGTGCAGGCTTGTTGCGATTAGGACTTTCTTCTTCCAGTCTCTGAAATGGCAGGGATTTGGGCTTCAAGAGAAGTGATGCCCGAGTGAGCAAGTACAGGGACGGGCAGGAGCCCTGACTGCCGGGGCCGCTGGCAGGAGAGCAGAGCGGTGCTGGCAGGACGGGGCTGCCTGTGTGGGTGAGGGGGCGTCCCCACCCCTGCCGTTCTGGGGGATGGTCCCTGCCAGGTTCTCCACTGCACTGGAGGCAGAGATAGGACTTTACACCCACGCTCGAGGTGCAGTGTGGCTGTGGTAGATCCATCCTTCCTGCCCTGGGCAGCAGGACTCATGTAGGACACTCAGCACTTCCCAGCCTCAGCCTGTCCCCTCGTCCCATGTGCAGGCAGGGAACGGACAGTGACAGAGCCTGAGCTCAGCCACAAGCTGTGAAGAGCCTCCCAACACCAAAAAGCCCTGGCTGCAGTTCCCCCAGGTGCTCAGCAGCTGCATTGCTTTGCACCAGCAGCCCCAAATCTGGGCCAGCTGTGTGAGGCTTGGGTTAAATAGAAAGCGGGGGAGGGAGGAGAAAGCAAGTTGTGAGCGTATGCAGCAGGGTTAAAAATGAGACTTTCATTGGCTTCTTAGGTCCTCAGTGATGTTCTTCCATGTTGATCCCACCAGCTCAGCCCCTGTGCTGCCATGTCCCATCTCCCCACACCCTCACTGAGCCAGGGGTGTGATGTGGTGCCCCTGCCATCAGTGCCGTGCAGGGGACAGACATCTCGCTCTCGCCCTTTCCATGTTGACCCTGGGACACCCTCGCAGCGGCCAGGATGGAGCCAGCACCTCCCTCCTTCCACTCTCACGGAAGGAAGCAGCTCTCCAATTCCCGCACGAGTCAGAGCCCGTGTGTCATCACCGCGGTGAAGCCCACCTCGTCTGGAGCTGGGCGCAGGAGAACCACCAGAACCCGGAGGCTGAGCCAGCCTCTCGCTCTCCCTCTGGATTCAGTGCCGTGCTGCCAGCACTCAGTTGCTCCCTGCTCACGCTGCAGAGCCTGGTACCTGACGATGCAAAAGCAAAGCCCAGCAGAGGCACCAGGGCTGGCGGCACGATGACTGCACAGTGGAGCCTGTTTCGGGTGGAGGATGGAGATGGCGAGGAGCTGATGGCACAGAAAGCAGGGCACCTGCTCGGGTTTGTTGCTGCTTGGCAATTTAGTTGCTTAGTGATGGCCAGAGCCCCATCCTGCTTTGGGAAGCTGGTGAGGAGATGCCATTCACCCCTCAGTGCTGGGCTGGGCTGCCCTGAGCTCCCAGCCACTCGCAGGCGGGAGAACTCATCCTCCTCATCCTCCTCCTTCCTCCACCGCTGCCCCGCCAGGGCTGTAGCTGCAGTGGGTGGGTGGCTGAAGCTCCCAGTGACCTGGGACACTGCAATCCCTCATAGTTCCATGGGGAAAGGGCTTGCAGTGGCTCCCCGAGGAGCCCTGCACATTCCCGTCACCTCCTCCTGTGGACCCTGCAGCAGAAGTCAAACCAGAGCCCCCAAATGCTCCCCGAGGGCTCACAGCTGGAGGCCATCCTGGACCTGCACACCCAGGAACACCCATGGGTCTCCTTCCCCAAGGGTCCCCAGGCTCCCCCTGCACCTACCCTGACTCCTGGTACTCCCAACAGCCAAGGCCAGGGGTATTTTTTTAGGCCAGTAGCATCTTCACCTCCAGGGTTTCAAAATCAACCTCTAATGGCCAGTGTTGACCACGAAAGGCCAGGAGCACAGGGCTTTATGACCGGGGCAGCGAGCAGAGCACAAGCCGGGAGCAAGCCTGGAGGTGCCCACGGCCAAATGACATTTGGAAATGGTGCAGGGAAATGCAGGTTTGAAGCTGGGGTGGGTTCAGAGAGAGCACCAGGAGGGAGCCTGGGCCAGCTGAGCTCCTCTCATTCCCTGTAGGCACAAGGAGAAGGGAAGGGACAGCTGAAATCTTAGATTGAAGATAATGGTGGTGGCAATAGAGAGGGCAGAGACGCTCCACAGAAAACCTCCAACACAGCACAGGAAAAAAAAAAAAAAAAGGTTTTATTATCACCATTATCAACATTTTCATTAGCTTAACACTGAATTGTAAATCACTCAATCATTACATATTGTCTGAATAAAACCTACAGACAGGAAAAAAGTACAGCAGAATCCTCTCCTGCCGGCGGCACACCAGCGATGCCGGACGGCGTCCACCTTCCACCCAAGGCAGCCCACGCACCTCGCGAGCCACTCGCCACGGTGGCAAGCAGCCTGCCCAGCTCCATTGCCTGTGCTCCCTCCAGCTCCACGGAGATTACCTCCAAAAAGTTTTGGAGAGGGTTACAGAGCCCAAAAAGAGCAAACCAGCCGCCCCCACTCCTATGGAAAGGGAGGAGGAGTAGCAACTGTGTAGTGCCCCTGCAAAGGTATTGGGGTTTTGCGGAGCAATTAATGAAGTAAAAAGGCTGAACCCCATGAAAGCGGATTTCCCTCCCGTGGCCAGGCCCCTGGGCAGCGGGGGGACAAGGCAGAGCAGCGGCACTGGGCTGGGCGGCGAGCAGGGACGGGCAGAGGCCAGCTCTGCGGCACGGCTCCCCGCGGGATGCAGCCTGCGGTGCAGAGATGCTGCGGGCAGCATCAGCCCCCTCGGCTTGGAATAAGGCCTCGTATCGAGAGGGGAGAACCCACGTAGGGAGCAGCGGGCGCAGCGGAAAGCAAAGAGACCCTGGAGGAAAGCTCGCTGGGAGCTCCCCTTCTCCCCGGCCAGGACAGGGGCAGCTCCCTGCCTGCTCCGTACGGCTCCTCACGCCTGCGTGAGCTGCCGAGCCCTGGCAGAGACCCCTCGTCCCTACTAAGGACGGGAAAAGAATGACCCTCTGCGGTCTGAACTAAGGGCTGCCACAAAACACAGGCAGGACACTGGCATCCCAGGGGGCGTCAGGCCATGGCAGTGCTGCGTGAGGGGTCTCGGGGACCCCAGTGTCCCCAGGGTGCCATTCCCACCGGGCGCAGGGAGCAGAACGCAGGGGGAAGGCGAGCCCAGTGCCACGGGGCTGGGGGAACATGCCTTGGATTCACTCCCCAACCCTCACTCCTGCTCCAAAGCCAAAACCAGCTCCAGGTTGAGGAGATGGAATCACCACAGCAGAGACTAGTGAGCAGCACTGGGTATGGAGCAACAGCCCCAAAGAAAAAACTGCTGCAGGATTTGAAATTCCAGGCTGGTGTTTAGTGGGATCTAGAGCCTGGGAGGGCAGCTATCCTGACCTGTGGTGCCCAAACTACAACAAAAAGTAGCTCCTGGAAAGCTTGTGGGCATGGCTTCAGCAGAAGGCGTGCCTTGATCCTTCCCTGGGGTTGCTTCTGCCCTGGAGAGCAGAGCTCGGTGCTGCCCCTGCCAGATAAAGCCCCTTCCTTGCCCCACGCGAGGTGCCCAGCGTGCCGTGCAAATGCAAAGGCTGCCTGCCGACCCGGCAGAGCAGGGTTTCACAACATAGCTTTGGTTGCCATTTTAGCTACTGGAAAGCCGTGAAGGGGAAATCGTTAGGTCGTAGCCTCTGTTTGCTGGTGCTCTGTAAAGGGCTGGTGCCGGCTCCTTCTCAAGTCTCAGCCGCTAAAGTGCAAAGAACCAAATGCTACAAGAAACTCTCCCCAGTTGTTCTCCTCCACCAGGATGAGAGCAGCTCCCGCAGGGAAGGGAGGGCAGGGGGGTGGCCGCATCATGGGGAAAGCTTGAGGGTCCCCGGGAACAAGCCTGATGCTGCTGTTGTGGGCGAGTGGCTGGGCAAGGGATGGACGTGTGGCTGCTCGGGCACCGGGACGCTGGCCACCGGGCAGAGAGGAGCCTGGCAGCCCGAGTTTAAGACTCGCTAGCCACATTTTGACAATACCTAATCACTGGCAAACTCCTCAGGAATTCCGTGCTCACAGGCGCAGGCTGGAAAGCCGGGCAGGGCGCGGGAGGGCAGCTCTGGGTCTCTGCCACGCCGGGTTTCATGAGTGTCCCACGGCCGCGGCTGCTGCGTCCTGAGCAAAGGGCTCATCCGAGGGACTGGGACAGCGATTGCACAACCAGATGTCACCTCCCCAAGGGAACCCGGCATTTTCCAAAGCGTTACTGTGTGCCCTGTGCCTGTATACATTTGTACAGACACACACGTACGGACACCCATGTGCACTGGGGTAAAACATGAAAAGCCTTTCACTTGATCATCCTTTTTTCTAAATGTTTGGCTCAAATTTGGCAGCTGCGATTTCATTTTAGATGCTTGCTCCAGGTCCGAGTATGCCCTTTGCATTACTGAAGGTGCTACAACGTGTTGTGTCCTGGACTTCTCTACAGACAGCACTTTGCGTTTACATGGCTCTTTTTATTCTCAAAGCTTTTCACAAAAAAAAAAAAAAGAAAAAAAAAAAATATTTCATCATTGACTGGGGCTCCCAGCATCACTGGGCCAGTGACCTGCTGCCTACATGGCCAGCAGACTCTCAATCTCGAGAACAATGTGAAGACTTTTCCTATGGGAAATGCTGCGAGAAATCCACAGGCAATGAACGGGGATGCTGCTTTGAAGCTGCTTTATTTTACACACTGCATCAATGACAGAGCTGAATTAAAATCCAATATCCTGATCCTGCCACTTCGGAAAAATCTTTAGACGAGCCCAGCATTATTTAACTTCTAAAGAACAGCACGGAACAGCCTGCTCCTGTTTTACACATCAGTCCCCCGTGATCCTCTGCGAAGGTGCAATCTCTCTGCCTTGGGTGGAATTTTCTAACAAAATGGACAAATACCATCTATGGAATGGACAAAATAACCCACAAAGCCTTTAAAGAAGAGCAGCTCAATCTGCTGCTCTGAAAAAAACCCTCCCCTTAGCTTGCCCCCGGTATCTCGAGGAAAACAGGCAGCTGTCAGGCAGAACTCGTGTGGCCCTGGGGTGCAAAGGCTTTTTTGCTTTATCAGGGCTACAGTGGCAGTGGGAACCATTCTCATCGAGTTACAAACACTAGATAGCCTAAGAAAACCAGGGAGATCGAAACAGTCGTGAAGTTTGTATCGAAACTACTTTTTACCTCTGTAATATGAAGTCACCTACAGCCGTTTCATTCTTCAACTAAGAGAGATTTCACGTCAGTGGGCACATACACTCACAGAGAAGTCTATAGGATGAATATATCTCACAAGGCAACAGCCCAGTCTTGGTTATGGTGTTTTGTTTTTGTTTTTTTGTTTTTTTTTTTTTACAATCAAAGTTAATATGGATCTTTTTCAAAAGTGATGTCATTGAGATTGAAGACAATTATAAACTGTATCAACAATGTGTACTACAGCCCGCAAGTCACAATCTGTGCACACCAAATGGAATATATTATTGCTTGTTAGCCTATTAGACTTTCTTTATAAAAAGATTTTTATACAGAGTACAGGATTATGACAAAACTAGCTAAGTAGTTCTCATCTTGAAAATACAACATCGATTCTTTCAACAAAGGCCTGAATAGTATCTGAGAGTTAGTGAACAATAACAAATACTTACTAATAATTTTATGGCCAGTTTGAACAGAATTTCTTATAGGACTCTTTTCTGGTGTTTATTTACATATGCCTCTTTTCTTTTGGAAAAAAGTTGATAAAATATAACAAGGAACATAGAAATCAAAAGAATGAGTAAACTTCATACCAAGAACATTAAACATTTTTGAAAACACTAAATTATGTTATCCGTTAAAAAACATACATCGTTTTGTCTTTAAAGAAAAATATTTTTTCCTGTTTTAAAATATTACCAACAGCATGTAATAAACTAACTTAAAATGAGTTTCATAAAAAAGTTCTCTTGCTGTCTAAACATTACTAAACACGCTTAGGTTGAGATTCTGTTAACTGCCTCAACATCTTAAAAATAGCTCCTTTACAGGAACTTGTGATATTCATACTCCAGAAGACCTGCAAATTTAGAACAGTACATTGATAAAGGTCCTGGTAGCTAGAAACAATAAATAGATATTTTAATTCAAAGCAAATAATTCTGCAACGTCCTTTTGAAAGAATCCACGGCCAAGAAGTGGGGATGTACTTGGCTAAACAATGAAGTCCCCTGGTCCCGTCCCTGCCCCGCAGCACAGGGATGCTCAGCCTGCCCAGGCGGCTTCGGCTGCGGGATCAGGACCCGGGGGCTGCATCGCAGGGTGAGGACCTTGTGTCGGCTCTGCAGCATCCCAGCTGTGTCAGGACAAAGGGAAAGCAACGCCAGGACACTGGGAAAATATCGCTTTTTTTTTTTTGCCCGAACGAGCCAGGACACACACGGTCACGGCCGCGTTCTGCTCGGAGCACAAAGAGCACAAAGCCGGGTGTGAGCAGGTTCGCTCTGCTCTGCAGAGATTCCCACTGCGCAGAGATCGCTCTGCTCCCAGGGATGCTCCCACCATGAGGATTTCTTTGTTTTCCATGGCAATAGTAATGCAAGGTAACATTTAGGGACCAGCTCTCCATTATTTTGGGGGTTTTTTTGGCAAGCGATCTTCCCATTACTATTAAAATGTGGTATTTTGGCTTGGCAGTGTTAGGTTAACGGTTGGACTCGATAACCTTGAACGTCTTTTCCAACCTAAACGATTCTATGATTTCATGCACGATGAGCAGGGAATTAGCCCTGAGCTGGGCAGGTGTTTCTCTCTCCTCAGTCTCATTCCTCACCATTGTGCTCAGACTAAAAATACTATGAAGACTTTTTCTTTTTTTTAAGTCTCCCGCTCCTCCTCTCTCCCCCTCGCTGACTATAACCAACAGCCAGACTCAGACACAGGAAAAAAACTCAGTCAGGACTCGCAAAGGGCACCAAAGCTGAGTTTTCAGCTGCTCATCACTCCAGCAAACTGCTGCTTTTTACACGACTACACTGGTAATCCCAGCTGTCATACCGCATCCCCTTACAAACTGGCAAGTCAAAATTTTTTTGGGGAAAAAAAAAAGGTTAGGCTTTATAAAAATAAGCTATGTCAGGCCTGAGATTTGCCTTGGATGGACAACTAGACTTCTTTTTTAACTATAATGCGCCGTGGTCAGTGCAGGAATCGCAGGCAGGAGTGAACCAAGAATTTAGACCCCAGGGAACTGTGCGATGCCCCTGGCCTCACTGCGCCCGTGGGCGCTCTCAGAGGGTCCCGCGAGTCCGCTTTACAAAAAAGATCATCCCCACGCGCCCGTGGACGGGACTTGGCTGTGCAGGGCGGGCAGGGGCTGCAGCGTGGGCTTACTGGGGAGAAACGGGACTTGGGAGTGAGGAGAAACAAAAGCGAGAACCACCAGACTACACAAAAAATGCAGAAGAAAACAGGACGGAGCAGACTGTTAAAATTGCCTCCAGATTTCAGGAGCTGAGACGTTAACAAAAATAACAGGAGTAGAACTGTAATTTTTTTTTTTTTTTTTCTTTTTACCTGACAGTGACCTTTTAGCATGATAGTCCTCGGTGTTAAGTGGTCCTATTGTAACTAAACCGATCGTCTTGGAGCCTGCAGAGCTTTCGGAGGGGTCAGATATGGAGACACGCGGCCCTCGCCGGGCGCACAGGAACCGAGCTCTTCAACAGTCATTAGACAAAGTGTTCTGGGGAAATATTTTTGGCATACATAGTCTCCTACTCCCCACCAAAGCCTGCGAAAATGTTGCATTCATCTTACCGGACATGGGAAAACCGTGATTAACTGTCTGTTCCTGGTAGATAATGTCCAAACTAAGTGCCAATATAAAGTTTTCAGCATAACTTAAGACAGAAGCTCCGTTACAGCTGCCAGGTCTGGCATGGACCCGGAGCTCCCCACAGTCCTTTTAAATACATAGTTATTAAAAGATCCAGTGCTACAAACCACTAAATCTACCTAATCTATTCTAGTTCATACACATATTGTACAATATTGCCTAGTACTCACTACATACCAAGAGGAAAAGATGCTGACTTGAATTACAGTAAATGTGCTTTTAAAAAAAAGGAAAATAAAAGAGAGCCACAACATAGTTTGATCAGCATGCAACAAACTTTCTTCAGCTAATATATAGAAATTGTCTAATACAATTAGAAAAAATAATTAGTGAGAGGCCAGAGACATATTTGATCAAGGAAATTATGAGATTTATCTGAAATGTTGAGGCTTTTGCCACTGAAGACTCAAAAAACTATTCATTCTATGTCCCTTATCCTCTTTCCCTCTCCTCTACATTATATAATTTTTACAGAGATTATTGTAAGGCCTATTATTTTTGCATCTAACCTGTAATTTATCTCAAAATAATTTGAAATGCCACAGACAAGCTAGGACCAAAAGAAATTGCTTTCACCATCCACTCAACACTCATGCTTTTATTCTAACAAAGCTGAGGTCCACATGCAGAAATAAATGTTCAGTATGCCTCTACGACAGGTCAAGAACCTGCTCATTCCTAAACGTCACATGGGACCTTCACTTTTAAATCACAAAGGAAAACATCTCCAAAAGCTTATTCTGATACAGCAGTCGTCAAATCCTCAGGAGGAACCAAGACAAAACCTAACCGAAACAGGTCAATCAAGAGAAAATCTTTGGAGATTCTCTGTGATTTGGGGTAATACGATTTTAATTGTCTGAAAGCTCTAGTGCACTTACTCCAGCACAAGGCTCTGCCAACAGCAGCTGCTGTAGCTCGGAGAATGTGCTTTACCGGCCTAATCTACAGGATTCGTCTAAACTTCAATTAACAAAATACACATGCTGTGACCACTGCGTCTTCAGATTCCTCACCCACCACCTCTCCATACTTTGGGGATTGCATCTCCTCTTGCAAGACACTCGACAAAGTTTATGTACTCCCGAGACTGCCTACAGCACCTCTCTCTGCACAAGGAAGGTTACGTGCTCTCCAGCACCTTCTTATCAGACGACAAACTGGGGTTTCTTTCTTCTGCACCCCCACAAACCTCAATCTCCTCTCCTGTGGCAGGAGAAACCAGCCCTGTTCCAGGTCAGTCCACAGGCAGCATCTCCAGCAGATATGTACCAGCACAAAGGAGACGGGAGAAAAGCAGGAGATGAAAGGCATCGTGACTGAAGGATGCAGAGCAACAAACAAGGGAGTCAGTAAATTGCAGAACGTTGTATCTGACAATACAAAACATTTCTCAAGCTGTAAGTCTGATGTTCGGCTCCTCCTTCTAGTGGTGTGTTTGGTTTTTTTGTGTGTTTTTTTTTTTTTTTTCTGAGAAAATTTGCAGTTAATTAGCCTGCTAAACTCAAACTCTGTTCAAACTGTCTGGTCTAAGTAGGTGCTACTTATTCTCCCACCAAGTATGCTTCATCAGCAGTGTTAGACAAGTAATGCAGTAAAGACACTTGCTGGTAATTTGGCACGGTTTGAAAACACAACGATGACAGTGTTACAGTTAACGTGACTCACTGATAGGGAACTGATCCTAAAGAAAGAGTTGCAGGTTTCTTTCTTTTTCTTCCTTTTGAGAAGAGAGACCTTAAAAAATCCCAATGCTTCCTCTCTTAAACTTCCTGCTCTTTTTAGGTCAGGTATTGGCCTCTGAATTTTTCAGGTACTTCCTCGTGAAAGAAACTGTATTAGAAATTTCTAAGATGTACAGTTAAGAAAAACTTTCTTACTCCCCCCAAATTCTTTCAAACACTGCAACTTTCCAAGGTTAATACTGATCTGAAACAAGGGTCCAAGAATGACAGCGAGAGAAGTGAAACAAGAGGTGTATGTCTAATTTGACAACTAGGACTCATGCCCCACGGCACCTCCTCCTCGGACGGAGAGGGCTCAGCGCCCCCCCCCTCATCTTCTGTCTAAGGTCACTGGTTTATCCTCCTCTTCCAGCTCCACAAGAACTGATTGAACATGCACTGCGCTTGAGGTCAGAGTTCCAGCAAACAAAACCTTGACAGCATGTTTAAAAAACAAAAGCAGTTCCCCTTCCTTACTCACTAAGACCTGTCACAGCAGGGTCCCACTGTGCTCTCCAGGGAAAGCTGGGAGGACTGGCGCAGGAGCGGGCCCGTCGTGGGATCCACCATCGAGGAGGTCGGGAAGAGCTTGTACCAGCCGATCGCTAAAGTTGACAAATCCAGTTCTTCCAGGAGGACCCTGGCAACTCCCATGAAGTGCTTGCGCTCCATGCGCCCGTAGTTTCCCCAGACTATCACCTTGGGAACAAGAGGGGTGAGCACAGTTAATCCTTCGACCTGTACACTTGCTTGGGAAGCACAAGTCTGATAAATCCTCATTTCTACTCATCCAACTTCCCAGGGCTTCACTACAGTCCAAGAACAGCAGAAAGGTTTATGCTACCAACAGGTGACGTGAAACTCTGGCTGATGATTTCATTTTTTTTCTTTAAGCACAGTTTTACAAATCCTGATGTTGTCAGACTTTCTTTTCCTCCTCTGTGGAAAAGGGGTGAATGCACATGGGGATGAGACATCATTCTGCTGTTCTAGTTCTGTTCTAGCACGTGCACAAAGTATCCCCGGAGCTGCAGCTCCAACACCTGAACGTAAAGCCCGGTCCTGGCACAGTAACACACCTTGGACACAACAAGAGGTGGTCTGTGCGAAAAGGGCAGGAAGGGCTCCTGATCTGCAAAAATACACCAACACACACACACAAAAAAAGGTGGGCAGCAGCTTGGGTCAAGAGCCAACAGTCTGAGGAAAAGAGAATGTCTTAACTTCTGCACTCAGAGCTTGTGACAGATGGTGACGAGGGACAGCCACTCACCTGGAGAAAGGGCAGGAGCCGAGCGCTGGCAAGCGGGACAGTGACGTGAGGGACACACGTGGAGTGGCATGCAGGGGAGGCAGAACAGCCTGCGAGAGAGGCTGGCAGACGCAGAGGAAGGGCTAATGAGAGAGAGCTGGCAGGCGAGCAGGGAGAGCTGAATCACGCTTACGACACGACGGAGACCAGTGGGTGGAAGGACATGTGTGAGGGTCACAGGCTCGGGCATGCTGGAGCTCTGCCCGTGACCAAGTGTCCCGGCGTGGCTCAGGACAAAGGTGACAACTGACAGCAGCGCGAGTCCATGTTCTGAGGAGGAGAGGGTGAGCGCGATGGGTTATGACGGTGACTAGAGATCTCTGGCTAATCCCGACAACTCCTTTCCCTAGGCTCTGAATAACCATCACGTTACAATTTTCTGTAAAGCGAGGTAGGAAAAAAACAATGAACATCAAATTAAAAGATAAAAAAATAACACTCAGGTCAGCGTGAGATGGAGCAAGCCACCGCAGAAAGTTTGTCTGGTGGCATGGCCACTGCCAGACAGCCAGGCTCCTTGTGTCATTCTCTTGGAATAAGTGACTTTGCTGGCAGCAAGGCAGCAGGTAAGGAAACCGTGCAAGGCAAGGGCAGACCCACCCAATTTCAACTAAAAATGTTCTGTCTCGTTGCAACAGAGGAAAATGCTTTTAATCAAGGTAAATGAGGAAGAGTTCACTAACGAGAAGGTTAACTGGCAATTCATATGCCAGTGGAGGGAAGCAACAGAAACTCATAGGTTAATTACATCAGTATTACCAGGGGATTTTAGCCAGGCTTTATTGGATGGAAATGATTTAGGTATGAATTAACAATGCAAATCACTATTTGCTCTGGAAACACAGATGCAGATCTGAAAATGAGAGTGTGGCAGAAAATGTGTGGCAGCAAAAGAAAAGAGGCAGTTAAAGGTAGGATATGTGATTGGGTGATGGCCACAGCAGAGTGCTCCGAATACATGTAAATGCAGAAGACAACCTATGCTGCAAGATTGTTTAGCACCTATAGGTACTACCTACCTCCTTAACTGGGCAGGAAAAAATAATTAAAAAACATAAAAATCAACCTTTTCCTGGTAGGCACTCATGTTACCCGGTAGGGTGTCAAATAATAATCAGTTTGAGTATGAAGAAAACGTTTCCCTTTCCATTTGTTACATTCAGATTTGAGTGCATTTGGTTCAATTAAACATTGGCTTTTTCTCGTCTATAGTAATTATCCAGATCCCTTGCCAGACTTAATATCTTCCAACAGAGGTGGAAGAGACAGCGTGGCAGACCTGAGACTTGCTCATCTTACCTGTAATACTTTGCCCTGGGGGCTCTCAGGAAACAGTAACACCTGATTGTACAAAGGGTCTAATGATTTGCGAGCCACTTTTGTCTTCTTTTTCGCAATGCACACGCCATTCTCTAGCAGGTAAGCTTTGATGTAAGCAGCTGGAAAAAATAAATATGGTCAAATATGAAAGAATCTTCATGCTCACTTTAGAAAAGACAGAGTGCCATGTCTCAGCTATTTCTAAAGAAGGCATTTAGAGCAGCGAGACGATTTGCTCAACCAGCCTTATTTTCAATACTGCATACAGACTGCTTATTCCTGCAGAAGCCAAGCGGAATTAACGTTTTCTCTGTTCGCAAGTATGACAGGAGGCTGGGGCTCAGTGAATTACTTCAGGAGGTCAAAGCACACTACCTGGCAGTGTTTTGGAGCCGGGTTTTGGTGTCAGTCCTCGAGCCTGAATGATATCCACTTCTAGCTGCCCGTTGCGCTCTTGCAAGCCGATTTCCACATCCCCTAAACCAAAATGAAAAAACAGACAGAAGACGCTGAAAACAATACGTCTGTGGGCTACTAAAATGTTAAAAACCCCTCAATTTTCATGTCATGCCTGCTACAAGCTGTAACAAACTGTGGGCCCTGAGTGCCCGATCTCCTCCTGCATTCTCTGGAGCAGCTCTGAGTGATTCAAACCCACGTTTTCAAAAGCAATCTCTAATGTTAGCCCTCTAACACAGAATCATAGAATCGTTTTGTTTGGAAGAGACCCTTAAGATCATTGACTCGAACCATAACCTAACTCCAGCACTAAAACATGTTCTTAAGAGCCTCATCTACATGTCTTTTAAACCCCTCCAGGGCTGGCGACTCCAGCACTGCCCTGGGCAGCCTGTTCCAATGCCCGACAGCCCTGTCCAGGAAGAAATGTTTCCTAATATCCAATCTAAACCTCCCCTGGTCAACTTGAGGCCATTTCCCCTCGTACCAGCACTTGCTACTCAGGAGAAACATGGCTTGGGTGACTTAGTCTCACACTCTTCAGCAGCATCGAGCCTCCTCATTTCTCCCAAACTGAACCCCCTTGAATTACAGTCTGCTTTGGAAAAATGCAATTATATGGTGGAGCATAAGAAAATCTTTAGAGAGCCCAGTGGGCCTCAGAGAGCAAGAAAACCGTGAAGAAGCACAGGATGCATTTTCAGGATTTTAGCCGCGTTTTACTTAGTCTATGCCTTTTGGATGTGATGAGGAAAGCACAAAGCTGGTGCTTGCCTACTGACACCCCATCCGCAGAAATCGGCAAACCCCTTCAGCCAAACTTACTCGATTTAACAGAGAGAGAAACAGAGCCAGGGAGTGGGAGGGCAGCAGATGCTGGACATGTTATTAAGCAGCTGGTAGAAGCAGTCTGGTTCAAGATTAAATTAAAGCTGCCTAACGCCTTTCTGTTCCTTACCCATGGAGGTGGTGGCCAAGGTCTGACGCCCAACAAACTGTGCGGGGCCCATGCTCCCCAGGAAGTCACTGAACTGCCCCGCGGACGCCAGGTGGACCCCACTGAAATTCAAGCTGCAAAAGAAATAGATTTCAGCAAGCGGTTAATTTGCATTTTAGAGAAACCCAGCAACAAAAGAACCAGATTTAATATATCTTTGAAATGAATGACAACTACGGAAGCCTTTTTCCCTTGCAAAACTCACAAATTTCCAGGCGGTTTAGTTACATAGAATCCCTTTAAAATCCCTTTCCTCATACAAAAAAAGCCCAAACTCAGTAATAGTTGCAGTCACCAGTTGGTTAATACTTGTTTAACTGTAACTAACTGTAAGGGAAAATCTCGGCCCTCTCAGGCTCTCATGCAGCCTGTCACCTCTTCCAGATAGCATTATAATCTGTGCAGTTTCTTGGCATATCTCACAGGATCTCTCTTGGTAGCTGTCCCTTCCCAATCCTCATTTCTGAGGAGGAAATAACGCATCTAGAGCAGCGAGATAAGAGTCTGCTGGCATCAATCCCCTTGGAGAATCAATTCCCTGTTTTTTTCTTATACACATAGAGAGCAACGCGTCTGCTTCTTGACCAGAGGGCCCCATTTCCCACCGCTCAACCCCAGACGTGTCCATCACGTCCACCGTGTGGTCTTCACGCTTGCTTCCACCACTGGACCTGATGCAGTTCCACCACTGGACCTGAGCACGGGCGCAAGGCTAAAGGGACAACACGCTCAAACACCAGCAGCGCCTCTGCCACGGTCGCCGCAGCAAAACAAAAGCTGTTGGGGGGGAGGGAGCTTCCAAACCCACTCAGCAGGCACCTGAGGATGGTCTAGAAACAGGTGCTGCTCACTGCATTCGTGTGGGTGAAGCAACACCAAAGGGTCAAACCCTGTGGTACGCTGATACAAACCAAGATTTACCCAGTTGCACCCTAATTTACACAGCTCTTTTGGAGGCTGTGGGGAAAATCTGCTGAGAATGGTAAGGAGGAGGCTCGAGGCCACCATTCGACACCTACATTTGTCCTGCAGGCATCTGCCAAACCACGACACAGCGACCGAAACGCGTGTCAGGAGCTTTGTGGTGGGTACCCCCGCCACCGTGCCGGGTTTGGCGCTGGCTCCGGGAGCTGCTGCACGCTGGAATCCGGCACAATTACAAACCCCCTGCACTTTTCCAAACGTCCTTGGCAGGGTACAATGACCCATGCCAGGATACAGCTCCCTGCTGCCCAAATTCATTTCTTGGAACGCGTTGCGTAGGAGCGAAGCCGCAGAGGAGCCCTGGGCTGGGACCATGGGCTCTCATACAGCCTGAGCCAGCCACAAACATTCACTGATTCCACCCTGCAAGCCAGTTACATTTAAAAAAGAAATTTTTTTTAAGCCTTATTCAGCCAGAAGAGCGTTGATTTCACGTTGGGATTTCAGCTCTCATTAGCTATTTGCAGACCTGGTCTCATCCCCATGGGAATATTTATTTATTCGGGTGAGGAAGTCAACACACACACCTCAGCATCTCGCCGCCCGTGTGACTGAAGGGACATGTCACTAGCACATGTCCTTGTGACAGGTTCACAGGGTGGCTCAGCTCGCTGTGACGGGGACACCGAATTAAATGGCCAGAGTTTTCCAGGGAGCACCGCACCTCCCCTCCGTGCTGACCCGGCTCTTTGAGAAACCTGGTTATCGCTGCTACACAGGGAGCTGCTGAGCCATCGGCACCGAAAATCTGCCCTTGAGCTCTTTACAGGTGTCACCTATGTGAAAAGGGATGAGGGTGGCTGGAAGATCAGCCTGGGAAGGGCTCTGCACCGGGTGGATTTCCCCTGGTTGGGTGTTTTTTCACTCTGAATCCACTGTTTGCACAAGCACTCCAGGTGATATTTTTGAGATACAACAGAAAAAGCAGGATTTATAACTGGCATTAATTACAGAGAAGATTTTTCTTGGTTTTAAGTGTCACCGACTCCTCAAGGGCACAAGGCACATCCCCAGTGCCACCGTCCATTCTAGGGACAGGGGCAGCCATGGGGCCACCCAATTCCTGCCCCATTGCCCAGCTGGCATCTGCCAAACCTGATGGGACAAAGCCCGAGGACAGGATCACGGCAGAGATGCTGGATTGTGCACAGACAGCCAGCCAGCCCGCCCGCCCCAGGGCCAGTAAATCTGCAGGGACGGGGAGATGTGATGGGGAAAGGAGGGGAAGGGGGAGCCTGGAGCCAGACGGGTTTTATCAGGCTCAGGATTTGCCCATACAAGGAGGGAAGAAGCGAGTCCTGTTCCAGGGAGGACCAGAGACTCCTCACGCCTGCTGGCTCTGGCATTTTAAGCTGCCCATAGAAAGTCAAAAAGGATGAAAACTAGTGCTTAGAGAACCTAAAATAGTTAAAAAAAAAAAAAGTGACCTGACAGAGAAAGACCTAAGATTCAGTAAAAGACGAATGGACTATCAGCCAGAAGGTAAATGTTTGCTTTATTCTCCTCAACTCATGGAAGACAAATGAGCCAAGCTCAGGTCTCACTCCTGCCCTGGGGAGTGTGTGACCTGAACCAGCACGTAAATAACAAGCTGGCAAGACAACTCACAGCCCTTCAGGGAAATGTTCGCCGCTGCGCTCAAAACAGATGCTTGGGCTCATTAACAAGATGCTGAGGACCAGGACAGGGGAGGGGAAGCCCAGGACTCAGCGAAGCCTAACGCTGGGAGAGGCTGCAGCGCACCCAGAGCCATCCAGGGATCCCTCCTTGCCACGGGGACTCAAATCTGGGGGACAACCGCCCACAGAAACTCTGCTCGCTGCACAACAAAGAGAAACCCTCCTTCTGGCCCTGGAACACGCAAAGTAACTCCCAAAACCTGCCAGCAGACCATTTCCCCTTACCTGCTGGGGAGAGAATCACACTGAAGGCTGACGCCAAATATTTCCCTGTGCCCGATACACACATGGAGAGAATCTGCCTGTGCTTTCCCACGCCGGCTCAGCCCTCCCATGGGCCACACTGCTCCCAAAGGCTCTGCCCCGCGGCTGGGGCAGCTCAGGAGCAAATAAAATCATCTGCTAACAGAGCAACCGATGCTGCAGCCTACATCAACAATACTCCAACATGAAGCAAAACAGGAGAGAATGAAGAACAGCGCGAAAAAGCATAAGAACAAGGGCTGTTGGGCTAAAGGTGAACCAACAGCAACTGGAAGTGTTCCCAGCAAAGCCAGCGTTGCCCTTATCTCCGCACAGATGCAGGACTCAGAGGGCTCGGGATGACCCCGAAGTGATGAACAGTGCAAATTCCAGTGAGGGGGCAGGATGTCGCTGTGGGGCTGTGCCCCGAGCACAGACCATCACAAGGGGAGCAGTCGAGCCGCTGCTCGAATGAAACTGCTGCTGCTTTGTGATCTCGAGAGAAAACAGCAAAAACCCGCTTAAAAACACAGGCCAAGGTCAAGACTCCAGCAGTTTGGATAACAGGCTCAATTAATAGGTTTACTAGCACTATATGGAAGTCAGTATTAGGTGAAATAGTTAACGTCCCCTGTTGTTGTTATATTTGACTGGGAAGGGAGAATATAGGGAATTAATTCTTTAATAGATTATGCCATTAGCCGGCAGGACTGACTGCTACGTTGCACAGAGGCTGACCTTCAGAGGCTACTTTATTAGACATTAGAAGCAGCAGCTTTACATCAGGCTCCTCGGCTTTGACCAATTCCTGGACGTAAATTTGGGTATTGCCAATAACCCTGGAATGGAAACAATTTTTGTCTGGAAAAATCATAAGCCACCTCCAAGAAATCCATTGCTTCTCCCTAGAGAGGAGAGGGAAGGGGAAAATAAAACAGCGAAAATTTAGAACGCATGTGAATTAGAAACAGCAGGAACCATTTAGCTGCATCAGCTAAATTTAGGATGCTCAAATCCATCTCATTGAGCTCTGTCTGTCAAGTGCTTGGAGAGAAGCTGAGATGCCGAGGTGAGAGGGCTGTGTACGGTTTGGTTCTGAGATCGGTGGGACAGACCCGCCCCGTTCACTCAGTTGCTTTTCACGCAGCTGAAGCAGGGAGGAAACGAGCTCCAGGCACAACAGTGGTTTCTTTCAGGTCTTTAAACACAGCCCTGGTGCTCCCAAGAGCCCTCTCCTGCACGCTCAGCGGATTTTTCCTGCCCAATTTCTGCAAAAAAAAAAAAGAGGTGTTTCTCACCTGCCCTTGATCCAGCAACCAGCTCTCCAGCTGAACCCGCACACTGGGTGCGCTGGCAGGGAGACGTGCTCCTGAAGGGACCTGCCGCAGGTGACAGCGGCGGCTCCATCCCGGGTGACAGCCAGCAGGCGGGCCAGGAAAGCCCATCGCCAAACATGCCTGTCCCTTAGCGGGAGAAATCCCTACAACCTGGTTATCACCAATACGAGATGTTTGTGCGTTTTTTTCTAATTGCAATTTGAAAAGAAGTGCTAAAAATAGCTGGAGGAATAAAGTGGGGGCGTTTTGCAGCTGACTTGCAAAAAACCAACTGTCACAACCAGCAGTGCCCTGGGGGCCGGGGCTGCGGCGGGGCCACCGCGACCTGACAAACAGCCGCGCACGGAGCAGATTAACAGGTGACACTCATCAGCCTTTTGTCTAAAGGGCACGAATTGTCCTCTGAGCAAGGGCAGCGCAGCCTTTTGAACAGGAAAGAGAAATTAATTCTCTCTTCTCTGGCCCTCTGCTTTCACTAATCACGATTCACGTGCTCTGCTTTGCCGCAGCTGAATGAGGGTGATTTTAATGAAGTTAAAGCTTACGGATTTTGCTGGGGAATTGGTTGTAAGTTGAATGTGACTCTGTTAGCGACCTGAAGGCACAGGGAGAGCAGCGAGACCTCCAGGGTGTCAAGGACAAACAAAGGACACGTTGCAGGAGGAGCTGCAGACACAGCCCTGGGCTGTGAGTGAGGATGCAGAGCAGGACAACACTGGACACCATCGGTCCCGGCGTCTCCGAGCCCACTAATGCGGAGCAGCAACAGCAGAAACCCATACGAACGTTAATTTTCGTTGGCACAGGCACCACCTGCACCTCCAGGCTCAGCACAAGCTGCAAACCCCGTTTCAGACACATGGATAAAACAGCTGTTTCTAAGCCAAACCTGTCCCTGGCGCAGCAGCCAGCTGGCGGGGACACCTCCGCACCGCAGCGCAGGCACAGCTGGGGACAGAAGGGGACAAGTGCTCTTGCTGCAGTCGTGTGGACACCCGCGAGAGGGAGACAAGGCCACGCTGACACCGGGCTGGAGGCTGCGGGACGGGCAGAGCCCTGAGCCCAGCGCAGCAGCTCCAACCATGTCCTGACACTGCCCCCGTGCAGAACAGGGACCTGATCACCCTTCCTGACTGTATGAAAAAAACAGGACTGCATAAAATATTTATTTCTTTCATGACACGTCTATATGCAGAATAAAACTGCGTGTTCACTTCATCTGAGGCACCATTTGCTCAAACCCAGGCTGAAATTGCCTAGATGTTCGTCTTTTTAAACACAACATTCATAATCCTGATTATTTAGTCTCTGAAGACTGCGCTCCTGTGTTGCACGCTGTAGGTCAGGGCATATGAAATCTGTCCTCTGTAGCATAATTTAAGAGGGGCTTAAAGGCTCTTTGTCAGCTTCTCTTCAAGGCAGCAGCATTTCCCAACCCACCCAAATATCCATGTCCCTCGCCTGCACATGCGAAGCATCGAGCAGTTGGTTCCTCCACAGCAAGGTCACTTTTCTTCAGATCTATTTGAATAGAGAACCGGCTTCTCAAAGCTCGCTTGGAAGCTGATCAGGATTTGAGTGCCTAGACGGGCAATGCCGATTTCAATATAAAACGGTACGAAGCAATTCAGAGCCTCCGTGCCGATCCCTCTCATGCCATACATGCGGCTCCGCTCAGCCTCTCCCGCACCCCCGCCGCCCGCTGCGCATTAGCATGCAGAGCATGGAGCAGCACAGACACGTTTAGGGAAAATGTATCATTAATTTCTTTTCCTGTCCACGCGGAGTTTGTCTGACCTCTTTTCTAAAGCTATTTTTAAATTGCTTCTGGGGATCTGGATGCCAGGTATACCATTATGCTGCTGCAAGCTGCTGCAGAATCGGCTTGTCAAAACCTTGCAAAACTCGCAGAAAATATGGCAAGAAGGCACATCCACAGGTCACTGAGTCCACACCCAGGTCCAAGGCCAGAGCAGCTTTATTCTACATCATTTGTGACAGCTGCTTGTCTGACCTGTTCTTAAAATACCTCCCTGAGTAATTTATTCCTGTGCGTTGCTTTACTTTTTCCTTCCAAATCTTTTTCCAGTCCTTCCTCTTTGCACGTAAATCCTCAACACCATTTGTGAGTTATCGATTGGCAGCACAGACCAACCTACTTCCTTTCTTTTGCCCTCGATACAGTACTTTTTAATTCTAACTTACAACACTTTGGGACTGGTCTCAATTGTACCTACTTGTAATGGCCACACACTCGCTGCCGTGTCCACGCAGAATAAATGCAGAGCGAGGTGTTCATCTCCTCCCTTCGCAGGCTGAGTGTGGCTCCTTTATCGAGGAGCTCTGTAAAGAAGAGGGGGACTTTGTGTGTCCCCTCCTTGAACCAAATCCCCACTACTGTCTCTCTATCACACTTGGTTTTTGCCGAGCTGCACTGCTGTGGGTTCAGCCAGGTGGGGGGTGGTGAAGCCGGAGCCACCCCCAGCACACCCAGAGAGCAGCTATTTTCAGAAGATAACATTTTGCCTTGTGCTTTTCATGGATTTATTTGCACTATCCACAAAACCGCCTATTTGCCATCGATTCGAGCCTTTAGAGCTGACACACTCTTAAAGAGAGGTGCCCACCGTGCCCAGGATGTACATGGGATGTGTCTGGGGCCAGAGTTCAGAAATTATTGTTCTGTTCTTGTAAATATTTTCTAAAAGGCACCTTTTTTTTTTGTCCTCTTAGCACACAAAGTTGCAATTAATAAGCAAGGTGCCTAAACACAGCCATGCAACTGAATGGTTTGACTTGCACAGCTGAACTAACAGATTTGCTATATGCCTATATAGCGAAGTTCTCCAGCTCTGTCTTTAAAAACTGGGACAGCAACACAGGCTTCCCTCATCCAGAAGAAAGAAAGGGAGGGGAAGTCTCCTCTGAGACTGATACCATATTTGACAGTTTTATTTGAGCATTAAAAACACCCAAACAAACCAAAAACTACACCATCAGAACTCCAATTTCAGGGAGCAGGAATGTTCTGTATTACAATCACACTCATCCATATTGCACGATAAGCTCTTTTAAATCGCATCTTACACGCGGAAGCCAAGTAGATATCTATCAGCTAAGGAGGATGGCATAACTGGTTAATTTAACGTCCACTGCCCCAATCTTTAAAATATTCACGGTGCACATGAGGAATTATTAATGCAATATGCACCTGACTGTATTGTCAGGGGACTGGGCGCACAGTCCCTTACCCTGTCAGAGTCGATGTGAATAACGCAGGAACCTTCACGTTGGCTGGGGAGGTTTTCTGTGAGCTGCGATCCCCACGGGACCCAAACCCATCCTCACCCCACCGCCCGCACAACCTGCTCTGCCTCGCAACCGGCTCCGCTTCTCTCCCGGGCACTCCACTTTCCGGAGCGTTTTTAGCACCGTGACGTGCTGTCTTATGTGCTGTAACACACTGTACTCCGCTCGTGTAGCCGGTTCCGTCTGCTCTATGAATCCTGCCACCTAAACGGAGCTATAAAAACCGTGCAATGAATTATGTACAAAGACCTCCCCCATTCCCCTCCCCGCCTCACCAGCCTAACTCCGTTTTTAGCAATCACAAGTCATCTCAGACGCGTTGAATAAAAGATAGCTACCTGCCTTCAGAGAGCAATACTGCCTGTTCCCAAGAGGCTGCTGAAGTGGGATTCACTGTATTTACTGCTGTAACTGCAGCTCTCAAGGTTGCATCCTCTCTGAGCTGTGCTGGTCAAGATTAATGGCACAAAAAAAATGTGCTGGTGCTGAACGGGTTGACTAATTTCTTGGCATATTGCAGAAACAATCCCCGTGCCTTTCCTGGTTTGCATCTCTGAACGCCTTGATTTCCTATAGCTTGGACTGTATTAACAGCACATTTCATTATATTTCTTCAAAAGGACTTGGATAAAAGGAGAGCTCTAAACATAATTTGCTATAAAAAAGTCTAGAAGTCCCCTGGCTTTGGACACTGAAAAACAGACATTTGGTGAATAGCTATGACATCAATCACCTGAACGATGCATTCGGGAATCAAGGCTTTTGGTAATTCTTAAACGACGATGGCTAATTTTTGGTGAAGGAAAGTGAATCTTCACATGGCCAGGCCAGTATTTTCTCCAGCTCACTTTTAGTCACTGCTCCACAGTGAAGCAGAGAAGGGCAGGCAGCTCTGCTGGTCTAAGTCCCAGCATTGGTTCACATCAGACAGGATAAGTGGTACAAGCCGGAGCTTGCAAAACCATCACAAAACAGAGCAAAACCGAGAGGCGTGAGCTGCCGGCACACGCGTGCCAGGCTGTGTTCTGCCTCCAGCCCTCGCCACAGCGGTGGCTTCACGCCGGGCTCAGCCTGGCGCTGCCCTCACAATGGGAAAAGAGAGATGATTTGGCTAACAACGAGATGATTCCTTGCTGGACAGGCAGACTCATCTCAGATAATACAAGAATAATCCTCTAAGTCTTTGCTACTCATCACCTGCTGTGCTTTTCTAAGGTAAAAATCACCTTAGCTCTCCATAACTTAATCATCTCAGCAGTAGCCAGCAAGAACAAAAAAGCTGACAAGTACCACTTATTAGGGACTATGGTAGCTAGTGGTCTTTTGTTCCAGCTCCATTTTTGTCTTTCTGCTCCATTTTCAGAAAGGAAAGTGGTTGGCAGGAGTAAGTTACACATAAGTCCAGAATCTCTTGCCTTCTGAACACTGCACACGGTCTCGTGCAGTCGCAGCAAAACGCAACCAAAACAAGATGTATGTTGTGCAAGAGCCAGGATGGAGCTGGAGATCCCTGTCAAAGCTCAAGGGTTTGTTTGTGAGCTATTCCTATATTCAGAATTTTATCCTTGCAGTAATCTTGGTGTCCTGAGACTGCCTGATATGCACCTGCTACAAGGGGTAACTGCCCTCTCATGCAGGTTTTTAAATACATACATAGAATAAAATACCCACTTCTGTAGAGGTTTGTAACCAGTACCGAGACTGGTCTGGATGAATTACAAGTGGAAACATCTGTGTGTGTGAAAGCACAACCAACCTGCCAGCAGCAAACCTGTCCTCTGACCACAGGGGGAGGACAGAGTTAGAGCACATCACTTCCACAGCCTGTCTGGAGGCAGACTACAGCCAAAAATATCCCCCAAACAAGAGAACATAAAGGCAGCGGCACTGCTTAGGATCTACGAAAGCCAAAAAAAACCAAGACCCTGAGGTGAGAGATCACCCCATAATAACAGACAAGTCCTAGAAAGTGTAAAAAAACCATTCCCAGAGCTTGTCGGTTGTGGAGAACAACTCGGAGGACAGGGTGAAGGTTTGGCAGAGGGTGTTGCTGGTCCCCCGGCAGCTCAGCCTGGCCGCAGCACCTGCCCGGGGAGCTCAGAGCACAAGTGAGCGAAACCCAGAGGCCTGAATGACTGAAAACAGCTTTGTTTAGAATAAATATCACCTTTCCCTTCCGTAAGCTCTCACATTGAGTTTTATTACATTAATTTCCTACACTGGAGCACAACCACTGTGCAGTATAAAAGCTGGGTAATATAGCTGGGGGACTTCTTGTATAGCAAAAAATTAAATGGAGCAGCGTATTGACATTGTTGGCACTCACTGGCTTGCGCACGAGCTTCAGTTCCAGTAGACACATCCTTTAGACCAGCTAATCTTCAGTATACTTCATCACCAGGTAAAACCCTCAAGAGAATATTTTCTTGAAGGAAGGCCTAGCATATCTGAGAAGTACAGCCCTATGGAACAAGCCTCTCTGTAAAAAAACCCCCGTGGATTCCATGCACTCTGCTATTCAAACAAAAAGCAGCATTGCTCAGAATCATGCACTACAGAAAATTCTTCGACTGCGATGCTTTGCACTGGCACTGAGCAGCTGTAACTCCCTGCAGCCAGCTCATCACAACAAACATGCAAACCTTTTAAAAGCATGGCTGTATGACTGAGAACAGGTATTTAAGGCCTTCTGCAGCAAAATTTCACCAAATCTTTGATCATTTCAGTGTGCCACCTTTGGAAGTTGTCCTTTTTATCCTTAAATTGAAAAGGATTAGGAAAACATATTGAACTTGGGAAACAAGCCCAAGCTTTTGGAAGATGAGGTTTTGAATCCACTTTCTTCCCAGTGTGAACATACTGAAGAGATGCATGGGTAGGAAGAACTAGGGTAATGTCATCTTGCTGAAAACCCAGTTTTTGACACTCAGTGCTGAAAACTGTCTCGGATCTAGCAGCATCTGCATCAGTCAGATGCAGATAGCTCAAGCTATCCCCAACATTAAAAAAAGAAAATAAACTTGCCACTGCTAACACAGTCATATAAATCTTCATTTTGCCTCCCTGGGAACACAGCTACAGAAAGCGAGAGAGGTCAAGAGAAATCTGATTTAGGAGAACACATTTCTGTCTCTTGGAGCTATTCCCCAAACAATTCCTTTCTTTGCTGCAGGAAAAGAAAGCAGAGAAGTTCCCCTCCCACCATGTTCCAAGAGAAGAGAGCCCTCTTAGCTCTTTGTACTCTCAGCCCTGTTTGCTTATCACTTGCAGCTCAGACAGATTTGCTGCAATTCCCACCAGCCTCCCAGAGGAGATCAATTATCCCACCTAGGAACAAAGCACCCAGGAAACAGCACACTTCTCCAAGAATTAAGAGGAGAAACTGTCCGTCACTGGCAGAGGGGCTGGCGAGGATGTTCTGAGAGCGTTCGGGGTTGGAATACCAAATGTTAGACTTGTTCTAATAAAGACATTCGGATTGCAAGACAGAATTTTTCTTTCTTTGTTGAGCTGATAAGATACATGCCGCCTGCCTTCAGGATAAAACAGTGCTTGTACGGGTGCAATATTTTGTTGGCAGAAAAATTCTTACTCCAAGAAAGCCCAACCAAAGCAGCCAGCATATATGATGACAGGACACAGACCTGTTGTAGAATTATACCCCTTTCCCAGTAGGGTAAGCTATGTAAATATAAAAAGGAAAGAATTTGACTCTGCATGAAAGTGGATTCTTGTCCCACATTGCCAAGGGACTGAACTTAATCACCAATCCTGTGCATCTCATAGAGGAGGCAGAACTCCAAGCCACAGGACTGTGCTGGTGTAGCAGGAATATTTCCCCGGAGACAGCAACTCACAGAAGAGACAAGGTACATCACAGCTTTGGAGTGACAAGATTGCTGTCGCAGCCTGTGCCTCATTACTATTTCCAACCTTCAGCACAGATCTGCAATGCCTTTCCAGGATTAGCCTACTTCTAAAGCTAAAGAAAGTCTCTCTTAATTTACAGCCTGTTACTTATTTAACACCAGAATCACGTTAATTGAGAGCGCCTTTGGACTATCCTAGCATTTTAGTAGCACAATGTACTTGGAATATCACGTAGGACTAGAGAGAGTGTACAGAGAGATGCCAAGTGTGGTACTTGGCTTAAACAGAGCATGTTTTAGGTATATAAACATTTTGGCCTCATACCTAGAAGCACAGAATCTGATGGTATATATTGCCTCTGGTTTTAAATACTGGGCTTTTTTCGCCCCCAAAGATTCCCATGAATGGTCATCGTAATGAAATGATGATTATCTCCATATATGGCTTCTAATAATGGAAATACAAAAATGAGAACTGGAGACAAGTCAGCCCTCAAAGTTCTGGCCTAAGGATACCCTGCTTTGCATTCTGGTATAAAGCCTGAGTGCAGCAAAATGTGGTGTAACTTTTCTTAGAGTCAAAAAAACCTTCTAGAATACATTCTTTTAGAACACTAACTCAGATGAAACAAAAGAAAGCTTGTTACCAAAGGTATATACAGGCTTCTAAATATGTATTTTGATATCAGAAAGATTATTTTGCTACTTGCATCCTTTTCATCACCTTCAGAGTTCTTTTTTTTCCCCCAAACTAAATGGCTATTTTGAAATAAGGAAGATGGACAGCTATTGTGCAACGTTAAAGAATATCGGCTTACAATTTATTACCAGTAATGAGCCTCAGCTATTCACCCTGAATCTGCTTCAGCTCAGAATAATGAGGAAACTAAAAAAAAGTACATAAAGAGCTAGAGTATGTGCCAGCTATGCAGACAGAAAGATCCACTCTACTCGAATTGAGCGGGCAGTACACCTGTAGCATAAGAAAGTCAGACAAATACATCGTCTATCAGGCTGGACATAAATTAGTAAGTGTAAGAAGAACAGTGCACCCCACAAGGGATTACCCAGCTCCCTTTTGACGACTCACTTTCCCTCCGATCCATAGCTGTTCATGCTGTCCTCAATGGACTCGTGGCTGGCTTGACGGACGGTCCGACTGGGCATTTCCACAGCCAGCCCAGTTTCTGTGCTCCTCTGGATGGCTCCTTTCAGTCTCCGACCATCCCCATCTAGGAACAAAAAGGGAGAACAGACAGTCAGCTATTGCTAACACAGCCTTTTGCCATGACAGAGTCAAGGAGAAGCAGAGGAGGTCTTTCAGGCCTGGCACCCAGGCAGCATTTTGCCCTCACGCAGCGTTTCGTTACTCAGTCCTGCTTCATCAGCAGCTCCCAGCCACCTTTGGAACCAACCCAGTGCTCCGGCAAGCCAGAGCTCAGCAGAAACCCAAGATGCACATACCACCCCACCTGCTCCGACCATTTGTACCAATTAATTATGCCCGGCGCGCAGGTGCACACAGGCCCACAAGCTGGCTAAACGTGGAGCTGCTCGGTTTGGGGTCACGGCAGCACCCACGAGCAGAGCCAAGGCATACGGCCTGCCCGCGCCTCAAAACATCTCCTAAATCCCATGTTGCTGTCTCGGATTGTGTGGAGCGGCAGGTCCCATCAAGGGAGTAGACGCGAGGAAAAGGCCAGAGGTGATGTGAAGGCAGGATCCCTCCCAGACGGGCCATAGGGGAATGGCTGGGCACGGCCAAAATGTTCCCTGGTGGCACCTGGAAAGGCACCAGCAGCAGAACACCCCAGAGAGGACTATTTCCCTTTGCAGATGCCCTTGGCCACAGTCCAAAGGGAATTAAGTAGGTTGTGGTTCCTCCAGGGTGCAGCCCGCAGAGGCTCAGCCCTCCGAAATGAACAGCTGCTATTTTCATCCTCCATCTCGAGTGGCCTGTTGCTCAGAACAAACCACGTTATGTAATGAATATGTAATGAATACCATGACTATTAATTGCTTTAGCTAGTGTTAGGAAGCTCCAGATTTCATCCCACATACAGCAGCACTCATCCTGAAACGCATCTGCTACAAGTTTTTGGAATGATCTAAATCCTTTAACGATGCCCGGCCATTAACCTGGATCCAGGTGACAAACCTCTGACCCAGGGTGCTCTCAGAAAGCCACCAGCTTTTTGAATGCCACCCCTGGAAAAGAAATGACCTGACGACTGGGTCCAGAGAACTCAGGATCCCCAAATATTAAAGAAAACAAGTCTTTCCCAACTACTTTGGAAACATGAGGATATCTGTAAGAACCTGTCTAAAATACACAGAACGTTGACTAGCAAGCCGCTTGACCTAAAATACTTCTTGTTAGATCTTGTGTGAAAAGGCACTTAAAAAAAAAAAATCTGTAAGATATCAGAAATGCTTCCTATCCTGCTTCTCAAATTATACCTACGCTGAAACGCAGAGACAAAAATTCTCCAATAAATACAGCTATAAAGTCCCTTTTCCTCTGGTATCATGAGGTTTCCAATTGGGTAAACGTGTTGGCCCCAGGGCTCTGCACCAGCTGCTGTCCCCACGTACGGTGCAGCATGTGTGTGCACGTCCCTGTGGGCCAAGAGGAGAGAATACGCATGTTCTGGGTTAACATTAACTACGGTTTGTATTTGTCTGCCTGCCTGCAGCAATGTACGGAGCACATTGTATAAATCAGGAAGTCACACAAACGCAAAACATTTTTAACATGCGTTCAAAATCCAAACCTCCAGGCAAGAATAATAATATAGACACCAACAAAAGCAGCGCCTCCTGAAATGGCCTGACTTGCCAACTGCTGCAGAGCGGTTCCCTTCGCTGCACCTCCTCCAAGCCTTGTGCAGCTTTGCTGGATCCTCTGACGGGGTTTCTGGGCTCCTCTCAGAGAGCTTCCCACAGCCTTGCGGGCAGACTTGATGGTCCATTTCATTTGTCTCGCATTCGCCTCCACAAACGATCTTTTAGTCATCTACATCCTTCTGCGCCTTTAAGGTTAGTCCTTATGAGAGCCTTGGTAGGCAGAATCAAAGCAGCAAATGACAAATGTAAGAAACAAAAATGCCCTGTTGCCCATCTGCTTTAAAAAACAAAACAAAACCAAACCACAACTCTTATTTCCCCAATCTAATGCCTGGAGACATTCATACTTAGAAGATTATGCACCAACATCTGGCAATAAACTAGAGGCCTGGGACAGAGCAGGGCATTAGAGCAACCCAAGGTGCTTGCTGCCCACTATTAGCCATCTCCTGATTCAAAGTTAATGACGTAAAGCAGAAGGGCCCAAAGACAAGGAAAGGCGGCACCGTGAAGACGGGCAGTGCCAGAACACTGTACCGGAGACGATTCAGCTGGCGCAGCACAAGTTCAGCTGTAGCACCATATGCACAGCTTTGCACTGCTGGCTTCCTACGTGGGGGTGGTTTTCTAGTATTCCTGATTGCTTTCACAGCCATGATGCATGGATATTCTTATTTTAAAAAAATATATATATATACACACACATAAAGGAAAAACTATGGAACATAAGAAGTTAGAAGACAAGAATCCTTTATTCCTCTCTCCTCTTCCAGGCAGGTATCCAGAGCAACTGCTGCATCACACAAACCATCTCCCCATATTCCAGAGAAAGGTTTCTCCAGCCTTCTTCCCCTCCAGTCTCCTTTTTGTCAGAAGCTTCCCTTGAACAGAAGGGGAGGAAACTTTTGTCAAAAAGGCAAGCTCCTGAACCACTGCAGCCAGAGTCAAGACTGAAACAGGATGAGATGGACATAAGCACGAGAGATGCCATCAGAAATGGGACACTAAATCACACCCTTAAAACCTTTAGTCAAACTTTACCCACAGTCAGCACATTACAAAAATACAGTGTTTTAACCCCCTCCATTGGGAGGGATGGGTGGATCAGAAATGGCACACCTGGAAAGGAAATAAACATGTACGAAGCTGCACTGCTTGCCTGGGGACCAAAACCATTTCACAAGCCACAGTCACCCAAGAACAACCTTCTCTGCCCAGTGTGGAGCATCATACAGGGGCTGTGCCTCCTCCCTTACCCAAAATCTTGTGCTTCAACAGCTTTGCAAATCAAGGGGGCAGATGATTTGCCTCTGTGAGGGTGTTGCCCGGCAAAACCATTTGTCTTTATTTAATTGTTAGTAGTATCTGGAACAAGTAAGAGTAGCACTGATGTTTTCTGTGGTGTCACCAGATTTATTTTCTGCACCTTTTCCAATTAAGCAGTAAACAGCAAAGCTTAAGCATCTGCTCAAGAATACAGTGCAACACGCAGCTGAATAGCAGATTCTACTTTGGAATGACCTTGAGAAGAAGAAATTTTTTGCCCAAATACCCAGGCTGGAGACATGCAGCACCTTGCAGACGCCAGGAGCCAGAAGGGACCAACCACTTTGCCAAGTTTTCTGCGTTGACAGGCGCTTAGATTTTGTTCTGCTCAGCCAAACAATTTATGTTTGGCTAAAGAATACCTTCCAAAAAAGCCATCCACTCTGGATTTGAAGATATCAAGAGATGAAGAATCTGCCATTTGCCTGTGCAGTTTATTTTACTACCCGACATTTAAAGATGTGACTTAAGTTTGCCTGGTTTCAGCTTTCAGCCATCAGTTTTTCTAACGCCCTTCTCCACTGCAGGGGCTGCTTTGTGTTCTCGCTATAAAGGCTCTTCCGCACTGTTATCAAGTCATCTCAGTATTTTTTGACAAGTTAAACAGACTGAGCTCTTTATGTTTCCCATGCTCTAGCATTTTTTTTTTCTTCTGCCCTTGAATCTTTTTAATGACCTCCCCAGGTTTTAAATGCCCTTTTGAGAACACAGCAGAACTGGAGATTGCATTTTAGTGAAAAAACATGTACAGAGATATTAAAAAAAAAAAAAAAAAAAAAAAGGGCTTGTATTCTTATCTTCACTCCTCCTGCTTGCATCTCCGCAGACCACAGTAACCTCTTGGTACAGCATCACACCTCTCCTGGACACTGCAGTTCCCGCTTGTCCTGCTGGTACAACCTTGTAGAACATTATAATAATAATATAAATAATAATAAATATAATAAATTATTCTTAATATATTAAGAAATATGTAAGAAAACATTTTATTTGAAAGGAGACAGCAAAAAGTCCAGACAGCTTTTTGCAACTCTCCCATTCTCAATGCTATTTATTATCCTGCTAATGGGCATATTGCCTGTGAATTTTGTAAGGTTTAAACTCATACTTGCTCCAAATAAAATGAAAACGTTGAATATCATCACAGCCCGCAGCTTAGGGGAGGAGGGACAGGAGCTGATCTCTTCTCTCTGGTGAACAATAACAGAACCTGAGGGAATGGCAGGAAGATGTGCCAGTGAAGGGTCAGGTTGGACATTAGGAAAATGTTTTTCACCCATAGGGTGCTGGACACTGGAACAGGCTCCCCAGGGAGGTGTCACCGCCCCAACCTGACAGTGTTCAAGAAGAGACTGGACAACGTCCTCAGACGCACGGTGTGACCTGTGGGGTTGTCCTGTGCAGGGACAGGAGTTGGACTCAATGATCTTTGTGGGTCCCATCCAACTCAGGACATTCTGTGATTCTACGAATAGCACCAGGCCTTCGAAAGAGCCTCCTGCCTTTGAGGCTGTTCCTTGACAACCGCTTCTTGAGATGCAAAGTAAGTTTTTAAGCCATTTATCACTATCACATTTTTTTAGGGTCATGTTGTTCTAGGACAAAACCCTTACATACTTATCACATTTACCCAGATACCTGCTTCTAATAAAACTCAAGGGAAAAAAAAACATCTAAGACCCATTTTCCCTAAGTCCTTCTTGACTGGTATTAATTATATTCTATCATTTTGTTCTTTATTAATTGGATCTCATTATCCTGTTTTCCCTAATTCTGTGACACTAGACCAAATAACCAGAAGTTCCCTCCAGACAGCCCAGTAATGGACAAAGAGGAGTAAGGTGACGGTGCAGGTGCCCTGCACAGCACAGAGCATCCTTTGGAGAGTTCCCTTCCCTAAATACACTTCCAGCTCTTCTCACGGATGATGCCACTCCTGTGGCAGAACTGCCTGCCACCCAGAATTGTATTTGCCTTCTCTGGAGAAAGGAGACTCTTCAAAGCCCTTCCTCTCTGCTATGGACAGGTCTCTCCATGCTCTGAGGACATCACGTCTTGAAAAATCTACGCAAGTACTGCAATAGCTCATCACAAGGTCATGATTATGTAATTATTACTACCACACAGAACCGCTCTACACTAGATGTGTGAGCTGATGTTTCTGAGGGACAGAGCGTGCCCCTTTCACCATTATCCTTGCACCATCTCCTCTCTTGTCACCTCCTTTTCCTCCACCCAGGTGTTTGGTGCCTTCCTTCTCTTTTCCAGTTTGGTTTCAATTTTCTCCTCCATGTTTGCTCAGTTTGCTGGATGCTATCAACACAAAATGAAACCAGCATGATACATGTGCTACGGACCCTCATGTACTTTAGAATTAATTGATATTGATTTAACCCTGAGATTAGGAATTGATGAATTTCAACTCAATCAGCTTTGCTCCTAAATTAACCAACTGCTTCCAAACATGGAACGTGTTGGTACCCAAAGCACATGGCCATGCAGCACCAACACAGGCCACCCAATACACACCAAGGATCTGGCAAAACAGCCCAGTTAGCTTTTGTCCTTCCCAAACTTCACCTTGGGGTGCAAGGGGAAAAACAAACAAACAAACAACAAAACAAAAAAACCCAAAAAAACCAACCAAACAAAAAAAAAAAATCAGTTGGACACTTACTTTCAGGTTGCATTTGTTCCTATTGCAAAGCTCTGGAAAAGATAACATTTTGTATTTTCCAGGAAAGCCTAGTCCAAGCCTGAGCAAACAGGCTACACTTCTATTGCTTTTCTTACCCAAGCCAAGCAGTGTGCATCGATTTGCATGCACACGCGCGGCAGGGTATTGACCGGGGCAGACTCTGCTCTCCGGTTTCACACTCGGGTTCTTCAGCTTTGCTCCAAAATGAGGCGCAGGTAAAAACCAGCACTTAGGAAGCATGGAGAACTGATAACCCCAGTGGGAAAACAGAGAAAAACCCATCTGGCAGAGTCAATGCACCCTTTGGAGCATGTTGCAGATCATGTAGAAGCAGAGATGAGGGGGGTGAAGGGGATGAAGGTCTGTGGCAGCAGAGCGCTCTGCAGGCAGCATCCAGCGCGGGGACAGGACCGACTGCCTGCAAAGGAGATACACCCTGAGCTACGCGGCACATCACACCAAATCTTCCTGCTCTACCCTCAGCTCAAACATGGTCTCACGAGCGCTTTCATTTCCCACAGCCACAAACTTCGCTCTTAAGGTCAAAACCAAAGAGTCGATTCTTGCTTTCTTCTTCGTGAAGATCCACTCCAGAGAAAAGATGATGCACATTAGTTTGGGGCTGAAAAGGGAAAACACCAAGCACTCATCTGGATATTATCACCTGTTGAGATTAGGAAGAAGGTCCGCAAGTCCAGCAACCGGTCTTTGACACATCTGTGGGAAAAAGCAGCAGTGGGAGTCAGCTCAGCACACCGTGCGACTGCTGGTGTGCTGACCATTTTACCTACTACTTATTTTCAAATGCTCTGATAAAAGAGCCAACATGTTAGCTTCTCCGCTTCAAACTTTGTCACTGCACTGTTGCTCCTAATGGGTTTAAAAATAACAGGTTACTTTCTGTTTAGTCAGATGCTGAGTCCCTACAGATGTGTGCTAAGATTTGTGTGCCACGAATCCATTCTGAAGTGGATAAAATAACTCCATTGTTCGGCTTCAAAAGGGAAGAAAGAAAAGTCTTCCCACAGCCTTGCATGACTGTCCAACACCTGCGACAGCCTGGCACATGCTGAGGGAGCAGCTGTCGGGGTGGGCATCGCACGCCCTTCTACATCGGCATCTGTGTTCGGGGCAAGACGTGCTGCTCTCCTAAGGGGATGCTACTGCTAAGGGAAAAAAAAAAAAAAAATACATATATATAAATACTGGACTGTCACTTCAGAACGCAGTTTAACGAGATGAACTCGATCTCGCCATGCCTGGCAAGCTCTGACATCCTGCCAAGTATTCCCTACATCGACATCCTAATGGAGCGTGAATTATGAGCACCTGAAGAGAGGCAGTTTGTACTGCGCTCCAGAACACACCAGAATATCATCACAGCCTGAATAATCCACCAGAAATGACAGAAAATGGCTGGGGATAAGAAGGGGCACTAATCAGGCTGTTTGCTTCCTTCCCTTGTCCTAGTTTCAGACACTAATAAAATCACAACCTTTCCAAATTAAGCAGAAAATCTTCTATGAGATGTAAAAAAAAATATATATATATATATTTCAACATGTTAATTCTTAATCTGTGCAAATTAAATACATCCACAGGGTTCGAAAGATCAGTCAACTGTTCTTGTGAGAGCCAGAAAACAGTAAAATTAGCAACTATTTGTATTGCTGTGACAGCCACAGAGCCCAGCGGAATGCAGAGCAGAGCCAGGCAGCCTATGGAGAAGCCAACGAGACACCTCCTCTGAACTCCCACCCATAGCAGAGTCACCAACACATCCCACTGCTCCTGGGCCACTACGGTATTTGATATTCTAGCACAAAAAAACCCCTTTCTCTCATCCTAGTGTTCAACCCTGCCCACAGGCAGTGGTCGCACCTGTGCCCAGATGCACGCATGTCAAACCCACTCCCCCTGAACACATGATTTTTGCTTCTTCCTCCTCACTATTACGAGGACCAAAACCCATTCACAGGGTTATTTTTATGAGGCAGCAGCTGGCAGCAGGCTGCGGGGCTGCCTTCCTTCCTCACGCCCCGAGCTGGAGATGCACCGCAGAAAACTTCCTCTGGCTGCAGAAAGGCAAATCATCCCATAGCTGGAGACAGCACAGGAGCTCTGCAAGTCTTCAGAAACCCAACAGCCCTGTTTTTAAAGCCTAACAGTAGCTTAATTTAAGTAGGACAACAGTAACCTTCTTCCTCTTCCTTCCTATAAACACTAAAAGCAGAGCACAGATCTGACAGCCCCTGCACAGCCTGTCTGTCCCTCCACCACCCCAGCCCTGGGACAGGAGCGTTTCACCCTCTAACCCTCTGCCACCCCCGGCTGTGGGCAGGGGAAGCACCAAACCCGGCTGTGGGCAGGGGAAGCACCAAACCCCCCGGGGGTTTTTAGCCTTGCCTGGAGTGCCCAAAACCCCCCAGCCCAGCCCAGACCCCCAATTCCTCACCCACGTTAAAGCAGAAAGTGTTCTCTCCTCCAGGCTGCGGTTTGTTTTAAAATATCTGTATTTAAGCAGATCTCCACCCTCAGTGAGATGTTACCACCTCTTGCAGGTTGGCTGGAGCGCTAGTAAAGCACTGCTTTTGCTTCCTATCTTCGCAAGATCCATTTTTGTATTTTAAACGAGAATAGTGCGATACATTTTTCCTGTTCCTTTTTGAGGCTAAATCCAAATAGTTCCCATGAAACTATTTTTAATTTTGACCTTTTTGATAATTCATCTATATAACAAAATTAAATGGCCAAAACTTTCATTTAAAAATGTCTAAAGAAAGAGCTCTTTAACTACCATGTAGCCAGGAAAATTACTTTGAGTTTTTTTCCTTCACTGACAAGAGAGAAAGCTAATAAACCAAAAGGTAAACATATATATTCCACTGTCAATGACTTTTAAACAATTTTTGACTATGATAAAAAAATTGTTTAGCTTTTCACAATAAAAAAGTTACAGTACCATAACACTAACAAAAACATGGGTATCTTTCAGAGTATTTCATGGGAACCACCTTGCAACTGGATCCAGCTCTTCAGAATTCCTTCCATGTCTCTATTCTGTTTGCAGCAGCAGGATCCAAATAGCTTCATCTGCCGTCTGCTTCTGCGTTTTGATTTTTTATAAGAAAACAGAACACGCTGCCCCCTTCTTTTCCCCCCAATCTGCCACACTTTGCAGGAGAGTCTGATGAAATGCAATGTCTGTACGCATACAGAAAATTCACCACCGTATTATTTTGTCAGCAGCCAAGCAACGAGACCCAAACGCTGTCCCGGCTGCGGGCCCAGGTCTCCAGGGGCAAGCACGGGATGGCTGATGCTGCCCCGGTTGTCCCTGAAATTGCTGCCCGGCTGGGACAGACACAGCCCAGGCCCTTCTCCATCCTCTGCTGCTTTGTGCTTGGGCAAGGGCTGATGACTGAATAAACCACAACAACTTACTATGATATTTATCATTCAATAAACCACATATCTCTATATACACACACATACTCCCTGACTGCACAGCCAGGAGGGGATCCAATCTTTCCACTTTTTTGATTTTGTAGTTTAAGCCTGACTAAGAGTTTAACCCCCTCAGGGGTGTGCCATGTCTATCTTAGAGTCTGCCAAGCCAAGGAGAGTTTAACTGATGGGCTCAGAGAACAGGTACATCTGGAACAGCCACAGACAATTAATAACAAATAACTGGTTTTATTTAAACTACTACGTTGTAGTATTTATTCCCTAGAAAGTTGTAGCATTTATTCCCTAGAAAGCTGGGGGAAATGCCTGACGGAGGACTAACAACCAGCAGTGCTTTACGACAAAATGTTCTCAGTTCAAAACTCTTAGAACTTTGCCAGCTATAAAGGTCTGGGCATCAGGAAAACATGAAAAGCCAAAAGGTGGGTGGTTAGTTTGTCTGCCAGGGCCATCCCAGGGCTTTCTTCTTGTTATCTCACAAGCAGGACCAGAGGTGGAGCCGATTCGTGTCCCTGTGGCTGGAAAGTCCTCCAGCTGCCCAACATTAGTCACCAAGGCCAGGTCAGGATCTCTGTTTAATTACAAGTGAGTTGAACCAGAGCGCTCTGTCCTAATTCTGCCGTCCATCTCACACTATTAATAACTCTGAGGATGTTGCTTAAGTCCAGGATCTGAAATATGAACGAGCCTGAGCTGCAGAAAACCTCTCCATTTAGGAGAAGATGACGAAAATGAGATGACTGCACAAAAATTAAGCCGCCAGAAAGTGTCATAGTAAGGGAAGGATGGCATGAGATGAAAGAGCTGCCCTGCCTACATTTCATTGATCCAGGGAGCTTTGCATAAGGCTGGTCCTAAAACTGGAAAGTATGTGCTACATTCATAGGAATGATGGAGAGAGGGGAGAGGGTGAGGACAGGGCTCTGCCTTATGTATTAAAGAAGTAATTGACTCCCTCAAATTCACAGCTAGAGCAGGTGAAGTTTAGTTTCTGGTAAGGTAAAATTCAGGGGGAAAGAGCTGACAAGGCCAGATTTATTAACAAGATTTTTTCCCTTTTCTTCTGTCCCATTGATGCTCTTTTAGGAGGAAGCAGCTCTGTCAAGACCACGTGTGTGTGAACACAAAGAGTGAAGAATGGCCTTGGCACAGTGAATGAGTCATGCAACCTCTTGTTCATTTGTTATAAACAATTAAAAACACAGCCACATTTCTTTAACAGGCATGAAGCCACAGAACCCTGGAGTCATTCATAAACTAGAATCATAATGCAGAATTGCGCTTAGAATAGCATTTGATTTGTGTTTAGCTTGGGTTGTAACTACTTCATCATATTTTCCTTAAGGAAGCGAATGATCAAATTCACAAGGAGTTGACTTTAATTATACACACTGCTTAATAACTTGCATCCATTTGGAAGCAATTATTTGATCCACTGTGGAAGCAGAGAGGAGGAGATGATGGTCTGGTTTCCAGAGAAGTCAAACAATTTCAGTCATTCGGCTTCTAATTCCAGGCAATTTCACCAGATGATACAACTACCTGTGTCAGCCTTCACCAAAGGTGTTGTCATGTAATACGTGTAGCAAAAGCTAAAGAAAGCCATCAGGCCAGCGCATTTTCCCCCTCCAATTCTACACATTGCTTTGAGCTGTGCGCATCCTTTGGCAGCTCCGCGGCCACGCAGTGCCCCTTCTGCTGGGCGACTACCACATCCCACCAGAGGTGGGGACCATTTTCTTCCCAAGCGGTACAAAGAACAGGATGAAAACCTGAGCTTGCAGCACGCCTGCGATGCCAAAGCGGTGAGCACGGAGGGTGGCTGCGTTTCCCGACAGCCTGGGGATGAGCTCGGTGCTTCCCGACAGGCGCAGAGCAGCTCTGGCGCAGCAGCAGCCCGACTCACTCACCGGCTCTTCCAACCCTCGAATGAGAGCTCTGCTCTTCCAAATGGACTGAGCTCGTTCCTGTTCTCTCGTACAAATCCCTTGTCAGGATCTGGGATGACTTTAGTACAGCCCATGTGCCTGGTTCTGCTCGGGTGGAGGGAAAGGAGAGCACCCTGCCCTTCATGACCGTGGTAATTTGGCTGGAGGCATCTCTGGACAGCTGGACGAGAGGGTCAGGCTTCCATGCTGAGACGCAGGACAGGACCAGCCATCGCGTTGTGGCAGCACCTTATAATATAAAGTAATTCATGGTGTCTAAGAAATCAAAGTGGTCAAAACACTAGGTTTCATCTCACGGCAACCAGCCCTGCCAGTCACACATCATAAGTACCTTCAACCCGTGACAAGTCAAGCTGTTAAATACAGAAAACACCACCCAATACCAAAAAGAGGCGCTGAAATTTAACTGGCAGCCTCCTAACGACAACAACAAAAAAAATTTGAGCAAAATTTTCACAGCCTAAACCCTGAAGAGATGCACACAGACTCACCTGAGTGATAAGCTCTCCCACAGATGAACCCGGTAGACATCTAACTACATCTGCCTCCTACATGCACAAAAGCAGCACTTGGAGATAAACGCACTCCAAATTATTTGAAGTCCACTGGGAAATTCAGTTCACTGTTTGTCCAAGCAGAGTATCGAGCTTCCAAAAGAGGAAAAAAAGCCCTGTGGCCAGAGCTGGAAAACAGACATAATGTCTTAATCTCCGCTGAAAGATACTGGAGAACGTGGGAAACCAACCAAAATATCACGCCTGTCTGAAGATTACTGAGGATTTGAGGAAAAAAACCCAACAAAACCATTGATAGTGCAGATTGATATGTTTTAAGAACAATACCAAGATCTAATCTTTTCAATTATCAACCATTAGATGCAGAAAGAATCTGTCCTTTGCAAAGAAGAGATACACTACGGTGTTCAATATTGTATTAAATGGAATCTGTGTTAAATCAGTCAGTGTAGAACGGCCATAAGCAGCAGATGGCTGTTGGTAGCATGGCTACCCCATGACAAATATATGGCAGCAAGTTCTCCAAAATGCCATTAATTGTGCCAAATACTTCTAAATACATTTTGTAGAAGGAGCAGAGATGAGTAAAACACTTTAGAGTGCCTTACCGACTTGTCTCTCTCTGAGAGCAGAAAAGAGAGAGGATGAAGAAGAAATAAAAGAAGTACGGACTTGTGATATAATTGATATCAGTCTTGCAGACAACACTGCCAGCTCAGGAAGATCAAACATGCACTACAGAGCAATATCTATCTTTATTTAGGAGTGAAAAAATAGCTTTAACATAACTAGCAACAACAACAACAAATGTTTGATGGGAACTTCTTTATAATTGACCACCAGTAATGACACGAGGTCAGAAGAGGACACTGTGCATTAACCTTGACTTACGAAGCATCTGCACAACTTGCTTTCTTCTGATACTTGCAGGTAACTTTTACACTTCTGTGCTCATACTTAAAGACTGGGCTGACATAAGGAGGCCTTGGGATTTCTCGGGATGGCCCTGGCAAGCTCAGAGACGTTCATGTCCGGGGCAGCACAATCCCTGTTCCACAACCACGCTGGTGACCTGCGTCCAGCTGCCCACCCCAGGTTACGGGTACCAGGGTGAGCTCTGCCGTCAGGTTCCAGCCTTCACATTCATTTGAACACAGAAACAAACGTAAAGGAGGTCAGACACACAATTTTGAGGGTGAACTTCAGAGAGAGGCCCTTGGTCCCAACCCATTCCCAGTCCCCCATCACAAGCCAAAATTGCAAAGCGAGCTCAGGAGGTAAATAACGTCCTTTCCTCCCCCTCCTGCCTGCGGAGCCACACGTTCAGGCCTCTGTTTCCTTGGCAACAAAAAAGAGCATCACAACAGTGTCCTCACTAGCAAATGGCACAAGAAAATGTGTCATTTGCTTCTCTTTGGTATCTTTTATCACTAGGGAATAAGCCTGAGCTCAGAATTCACCACTTGGCAAAGATGGAAATAGATATCTATTATAGCTATTTAAAATGCAAGCATCTTTGGAGCCTTTAAGCTTGTCCAGAGATAGGCAGCGAGTAACGGATATTAATTTATTAAGTTTAAAAAAAAAAAACAAAAAAACCAAAAAACCACCTCACTGAAGTTCACCTTTAAAGATAAATTAGAGAACTTGAGGAGTTTGGGGAAAAAAAATGCAGCTCATAAATTTAAGATCTGTATTTTAGATTCTGTTAATATTCACTTTTGAAAAGCATTAGAAATGAAGATTACAAATTTAATAATGCAACACATGGGAGGAATTATCCTCCTCCTTGTGTAAAAAGGCAATTTGTTCTTGCCTATAAATTGACTTTCTATTACTGTCATTAAAACCGGCACAATGTGCTAAAATTAGGGTCAGCCCCACCACAGCTCTGTGGCAACCCACAGCCAAGAACTCCTCATGGTAACAACTGAGAAGACATCCCCGCGAGGCGAGAGGGGCAGCGGACAGTGCTCCCTGCCCAGGAGGGGAGGTCTCCTCGCTGCAGGACTTTGTGGTGCTGCTGGTCATTAATGAGGGATCAAAAAGCAACTGGACAAATTAATGAGGAAAAAAAGACAAGAGCAGAGGAGGTCCCCAAGCCACGAGTCAGCGACTGGGCCAGCATCCTGAAGAAGCATCCCAATAAACCTGCGCAACCCACACTCCCTGGGTTACAAGGTGGGCGCTCACAGAAGCCAAACTCCCGGCTGGTAGACGTGGGGGCTCTGCAAGAAGCCACGCTCCTCCTTTCAGGTTTCCTCCATGGTGTCAGACTCTCTCACCATCTCCCTGACTCTCTCCAGACTCAAAAACCTCTTCCTCCTTCCATTTTGCCACAACACAAAGATCAGAGTCCTCAGACTGCGAGTCTCCCGTTGACTTCCTAAGCTGCTTCCCAGTTTCCCTCTCTGCAGCTTGGGCAACAGGTTTCATGGATGTCCCGTGTGGTCTCCGTGCTCCGTCTGTGCCCAGCTCACCAGGGCAGGCCGTGTCCCCCCGCAGAGCATCTGCTCCTTCCCTCTCACTCAACATAATCATGTCTAACCCCACACGTTCCCAGACCATCAGAGACGATGCTGCAATACCCACACAAGAACTCGCTTAGCAGCACCAGCATCAAAACCTGAATTCAGTGATCTCCTCAAGCAACCGCATAGAAACAGCTCCACTGAAAGAACATTAAAATTGTACTGGCAGGTCTTTACTGTCCCCTGCCCCACAGCTCTTCTCCATCTCAAAGTTACTGATGGGTTATGACACATTTCAATAATAGAAACCTCTTTGCCACTTCTCAGCACTGGCACCATTCCTCCCTTTCACTGCTAACGTACCTACGCATCTACACATAAAAAATAAAGCAAAAGGCAGAATTATTTTTTGTTTCACCCGTACTTTATGTGACAGGCAGCTAGAAGGTTCGCTCACACCTTAGCTACTTCTAGAAGAAATCTGAGCAACCAGCACGGGGAAATGAGTTCATAGCATCTGCTGATGGTTCTCACCCTTCCTTTGCTCATGAATTGTCCTGAGTTTTAAAAGAAAAGCAGCTGGTCCTTGTTCAAGATTATCAAAGAGTAATGTCGGTCAGCACACCCAGACAGCGCCCTGTTCCTGGGCAAGCGGGCGGGCAGGTCGGGCCAGCTCAGGGCCCTCAAGCACTAATGGGTGGCTCTGATGAGATGTCACTACATGACAGGTCAGTTCTCACACCGCCAGATGACTCCCGCTAAGTGCAGCCATCAGTATTTGCTTAAAACCCTCCCATTTACCCAAATATTCACTCAAAGAAGCTTAATGGTTGGAAATCAACACAAAGGGGACTAGTGATAACCAAGGCAAATCCATTTGTGACTCTGACAAGTGCACAGAAGGCACCTGGCAGTCTCCAGCAAAGCCTGGCTTTAGTCTCCCGGCTAAAGCAACTCCTAGGTCATGACATGTGCAGGTGTTTGGGGGTCTGTGCTTTGTCCTTGGCCTAATTTGGAGAAAGATGTTACGTTTTGCTTCTTCTCTGACTGCACATTTCAATCAGAGTAAACCATAACGCTACACTTAGTTTTGAAGCTACCACTAAATTTTAGTCCTCCAGATCTACACATGACTAGTACATCCTTCTGGTATGCTGTAAGCCACATTTCTGCTTGAAGTGTCTTCCTGTTGCATCAGTTCTCCTTAGAAATTTCACTTTACAAAGCATGTTATACTATATTTGTCTTTTTCATGTGTTTTCTGCTACAGATATGTGACTTTTCACCCTTGTATTTTACAGTTGTATAAAACAGCTTCCCCCTTCCAACAGTAACCCCCCTCCTTTGCACAGCTGCTTAATGAATTCAAAGTGTGACATTTCGTTTTCCACAGTGAGGTTTGAGGGAAGCTGTAAAACCATCCCCGAGATGAACTAGAACCCAGAGAAGGCAGCAAGTCCTCCCCACCAGGAGCCACAGCTCTCTCAACAGCACCCAGCACACATGGCAAGACTCCGCTTGTACTTGACTAACCAACAAACTTCACTACGCAAATCAAAACGTCAACTTTAGGAAGTATATTCAAGCTTCTATACACAATACAGTTTCACAAGCCCCAAAGAGATTCTCTCCTTATTTTTGATACTCGATGTGCTATACCTACCTGGTAACTCGCTCAGACAACAGCTCCAGGATCCAAGTGGATTTAAAGCCTAGAAAGACTTTCCAGAGCACTGCACAAATTGCTCTGATGTTGCCCACACAAACTGGCACCAGTAGTTGTCAACATTTTGTTTTGATCTTCCGGCAAACAAATCCACCCTCTGAAAGGTTTGCAGGATGCAGAGATAAAAAGCAGTAGTGAATAAAGACCAAAGAAATTTGCAGGGTTTTTACTAAGTAATCAATACCTTCTGGCAGTCTTCCTCCAGCTCTAATAATACCAGTGAGGGCAGTAACCCTTGGCAGGTTTTGTATGCTGCTCTACAAACATCATCTGATTAACCATCACAATCCAATTCTGAAAAAAAGAAAGCATGATCTGAAGTTCTTCTACATCAAAAGAGAGGGAGACGATGAGTGTTGGGAAGGGACACTGATAGACAAAACAAGGTTAGAGTTTAGGAGCTCCAGTTCTTGCATGCCCAGTCTATCAACCCTGCTGTCCCTGTGGGACCACTTCCAGGGAAGTGCTGTACTGGTCACACAATATGGGCTTGCACAACCCCTGCTTTCACTTTGCAGTGATAAATCATCAGGAGAGCTGTCTGAGCCAACTCATTAATAAATCAAATTACAATAAAGCAGTTGGAGGGACATGAGTTATTGAACTCAAAACAATTTAGTGCTCAGAGACAAAACTAAACTCTCCAAGTCGGGAACTACTGAACACGGAGCCCGATTTCCCTCGGAATGGTTTTATTGACATGCTACCGACTGCCAGTCCAGTAGGAACCTCAAAGACGAAACATCATCTCTCCATTAAACCACGGCAAGCGATGGTAGCAATCTTCTCAACAAAGTACCATCGCTTGGCAGTGACTCTGGATACTTTCACACGACCGTTTCCCCTCTTCGCTCCACTGGAGCCAAGCGGTGGGTCCATCCCTGAAGCAGCAGCTGTGCTGGGCTGTGCAAGCACCCACAGACAGAAAAGAGGTTTAAATCAGTGTTCCCAGCACAGGAAAAGCCTGTTCCAGCTCAGCCTCTTATCTGCCACGAGAAGCAAGAGCCAGGTGACTGGTGAGACGTTCCAGCTATGCCCAAATCGCAGGCTGCACATCCCGACGGGCTGCGGATGACGGCAGGAGCCGGCAGAGCCCGGCGGTGTCTGGGAGGGAAAAGTGTCATTCGATTGGTTGTGCCTAAAACAGCCCTTAAAAGGCCAATTGAATTTGAAATTGACTTCCAAAAATGAGTCAAAACCAGTTCAGAGCCCTAAATCTGCCCCCTTCCCTCTCACACAGTATTCCAGTTTCTGTGGTTTGTCAGATTCATGTATTTGAAAAAGTTTCTCTCTTCTCTCCCAACACAGCATGGAAGTCCTCAAAAAGTGGGGGGAATTTCTCACTTGCAAATTTTCTGCAAGGAAACAGAAGTGGAATGTGCTCCTGCTAAACAAATTAGAAACTGACAATTACATACCATAACTTATGTCCAACTCTGTTGTGATAAATATGCGGTAACGGGAAAAAATGTTACTTTTGGCAGTAATGAGATTTTGTTTAAAAACAAAAAAAAGGAACACAAACAAACCACACACAAAAACCAGAACCTGCTTCCTCCAATGCTGGCTGTGTTCTTTGCAGCACAGAACAGACGGTTCAGGCCCTCTGGAAAACACACACACACACACCCCACCAAAGGTGACCGAATAATTTCACTGGGAATCCATGCTGCAATATTAACAGCAAATCTTTTCACGATACCCATAACCCACGCACTCAGCTGCATTCAGAATTTCCCTATCCTGCAGCTCTGCTTTAATGTTCCTACTGGAGGAGTTAACGTCACCCACAAATCTTTGGTCGAAGCATCTCAATATTAGGATGGCACTTCCACTTCTTTTGGCTTGTATCGGTTTGAGACAAATCTTGAACTTTAAAGCACATTAATATACAACTTTGTTTCCTCTAAGACACAAGAGGACAGATCTGAGAATGGCTTGAGGCCCAGTTTGAAGGGAAAATGTGTCTCGGAACAACATAAGCCCTGATCCTAAAGCAGCAAAGAGACAGATACTACAGAAAAGAGAAAATTCAAAGTTTGTGCAAAGCCCTCAACAGTATATTTACCAGATACACAGAGGAGTTCAGTACCTCCTTGAAAATTAGAATTTAAGATGCAGTGATAAGAAAACATTTAAAATCCAGTCCCAGACCAAGCATTACATAAAAGACATGACGAAGCCAGTACCAAGACAAAAACTGACACTCAGCAACTCCCCGTAACTGAGAGCAACCCTTGCTGACTCCTCTAAACACTGTGCAAGTTGCACCTTCTCAGATTCTTTTTGCATACACAAACCAGCTTTGTAGCACTAAGAAAAACAATTCCAGTACAGATACAATTTCCTTCAATATCAAAGAGCCATCAATTGCCTAGTGATTCCAGGCAGTTTTGATACTCCCACTTGTACCGAGGCTCGGAAGAGGAATAAATTCACAGTGTTTCAATGGAGTAACTGATATTTTGACGCTGATCATTAATATTGAAGATGGAAGATTAATCTCAGGTCATCAAGTCAACCAGGAAAGTATCTCAGGGGATGCTCACCTTGACCTAAGCCAAGCCTAAGAAACACGTCTAAACCCAGAGTCGGCATACGTGTCGATATAAATCCACTTCTGGAGTCTTCTGAACAAAGTATTTTCTATGACTTTGGGGCAGCCATCACAGAGTCACAATATTTAGTCAACCTTTTACTTCTACAGTCATTAATCATGCGCCATTTAACCACTGGTTTGTCATTTACCCTCCTAATCCTTTTCAAATCCTTCTGCTTATTTTCACATCTTTTTTCAATCCCATTCTATGTGTCTTGCTAATTACACTCCTTCACTGTCACGGGCTGTTTCAACACAGACACATTGAGCCAGAGGTGGTTTGATCGCCTGCTGTGTTATACGCCCAAGTAATCGTTTGCTATTGCAATATTTAAAATATAAACAGTGTTACCAGAAGATGATCAACTGTACTTAATTATCTGGACAGCTACTTATAACTCTAGGGGAGGAAGGGTGAACTTGAAAACAAAGTCTAACCCTGTAAAAAAAGAACAATGAGAAAGGGGAAAAAGCGCCCAGGATGTCCATGCTCTCAGGATAAGGAATTTTGCTCCCTCGCCGGACGGCACCGTTTTCAAAGGACTGTTATTTGCAATTTTGCTGTGTCCTGAGCCAGCCATTTCTGCTGGTCCCAGGGAGACTGTCTGTCTCCCAAAGTCAGCACACAAGCCTAAGAGTCGCAGGTCAGCAAAAGCAAAGTCACATCCAAATGACAGATGCCAGAAATGGTGATAGATGAATGAGACAGGGAAGACACCACTTGAAAACTTAATCACAACTGGATTATCCGGGGCCAAAAGGAAGAGGCACTGTGATGAATATGAGAGAACAAAAGGAAAGAAGGAACCGAGGGAAGCAGATGACTGATGCTGTGAGGAGCAATGGAGAAGGTCTCAGAGGCACCAGAGCATCAGAACCCCCAGCCCAAATGCACATGTCCACAGATTTACTCCAGTGACAAGTCTACACAACTCGACATTGAGCCAACGCCATCCTGAACACTCCCTCTCTTGAATTTCAGTTTTCATTTCACTTCTACAACAAAGCCTTGACCCATCATGCCGGTGATGCAAACCCTAAAACTGCCCGTACGTAATGCAGGGATGACTTCACTAAGAGCCTGGACGAGTAACTGACTCACCCGCCCCAGAGGACAGTTAAGAGGCTGGTGAGGACTAGTTCCACGCCACCATCATTAGTTACTGATTCAGCATCTTCAAAGAAGACGGTAGGAAGCGATGAACACTTCCGCCTCCTCCGCACAACCTCCTGGGGGGCGGCTGGCAGCCCACACCGAAGAAAACATCGAAGCTCCAAGGGGAGCTGAACCCGACGCATTCAGTACAGCCCGGAGAGCGCCGTCGAGGCAGCGATTGTCACGACACCTTCCGTCGGAGCTAAAGCCTCCAGCTAAAACGAGTGAAGGACCAAACACCACCCAAAACATCGTCAGCCCTCTGCAGCTTCCACTTGCCAAGAAAGACGCTGTGGACATGCCGCTGAAGCACACTTCACATCGTGCAAGCCCGTTAGACCCGCAGCTCCTAATTAATTTAGGGTGTGGATCAGTCCTCAGACACCTTTTGGTATCAGTAATACCTACTGAAAGTGATGAAGAGGAATCATTATGCACAACACCTGCAAAAACTTGCTGTAAACACATTTGGCAGCACAGGGAGGTTCCTTTATGGCATAATCTATTTTTATATACACCTAATATTTTCAAGTTTTCAGCCGATTGTCAGTGTGTTTGTAGAGGCTGTTAATGAAACTCATTGCTAAAAGCAGTTACAATTCTGTAGCTATTAATACAACGTGACATCAGTTATGTCAGCTTCCGAGTGAATCACAGTCGCAAACTTGTAGGTGTTCAATAGCTGGTTGTCAAGTCGAAATAGAACATTGTTAAATATAATCCAAGTCTGTCCTAGTTTTGCAGCTCTTTTCCCCTTCCTACACTGCCACCTTAGTGGACGGAACACCTGCAAGTCTGAAGAGATAAGCACGGGAATATCAAGGGGAAAAAACAGGTCGACTATTAGACCACTTACATCAGCGAGTTTTAAAACGTTCGCTTTTGACTGCAATTTCCCCTCAAATCTGATGACTATAAGAGCTTAAGAGAGCAGGTCACTAAATCTTTTACAATGTCTAAACCTTGTAAAATGCACTCATATCAAGATGTTAAGCTTTTTTTTCCCCTCCTTAAACTGAAATAAAAGGCTGAGAATCTTTCCCGACATAGTAGTTTAGCATTAGAGCAGAAAAAATCCAGTTTCCAAACCATTTACCGAACATCAAGGGGCCAAATGCTGCTTTAATCTGCACTACTGACACTTGCAGAGCAGTTTTGTATTGGTCAACTCGTACATCAAAGCACATTCTTAACAAAACTGACAGGAGCCTGGGAAATTATTAATGAATATTTTGATCGGTGAAACATCATGTTGTCACACCTTCAGAATTCACTTCCCCCCAAAACTTTTTTCGTGCAGTTAATACCCTGTACAGGTCATCTTCGGAAACCCAGTCTTAGGGCTCTAGGGGAAAGGTGTTTTAGGAAATAAATAGTTTTATAGTTTCAGGAAATTAAACAAAATTATGGCCTGAAATAAGACTTACTGATTTTCATAGTCAATCTGTCCCACAAGCTTGCTGTCTCTCTGCAGCAGACGGCTGTGAAAACAGAGTCAAATTCACCAACTAAAATGGACTGCAGATAATTTGCCTGGTATTATTCCTAGAGCAGCAAGCCAAATTTTGCCTTAATCAACCACACAATATTTCATAAAGCTCTCTAGCAGGTAAGCCAGGCAGTACTGAGACAGAAATAGGAAAACAGTGAAATTGGGCTGCCGTGATGCTGGGTTTAGAGATACTTGGCTTGGGTTGGGTCTTGGGAAAAACTGAGTTTAGGATATAGTAGCTGCCTCCTGCCCAGGAGCAGTAAGAGTGTTTCTGCAGACACAGAGCAGACAGGGCACAGGAACAGACCTGCTCCTGCTACCAGGCAGAAGCCAGGAATTCAGTGGAAAAAAAGATGAAAAACACGTTTATAGAAAGATAACTTGGGACTCTGTCACGGCTCAAAGCAGAGCCCTGGGCAAAATGGGAGAGGTGAGAATTATTGTTGTGAAACAGTCCAGAAGTGGGTCCTGAGGAACAGATATGATCAAAAGCCAAGTTCTGCTCCTTCCCCTATTATCAATCTGTACTTTCTCAAGTGTCCCATTTATCTTCTTAGTCCCTTCAAGTGAAATACTTTAGACCAGATGCTAAAATCACACATGCACAAAAAACTAAACCAAGCTCTCTCTTATTACTCTTAAAAAACACCAAGCAGAGTGAAAAAATGTGCAATGGTGGAAGGGCCATGGGCTGCCATACAGAAAACATCTTTACCTTTATTATTTCTTGCCAAAGCTTCAGCTTACCAATAAAATATTGAGAAGAGCTTTCTGTGTGTCAAGGGAAAAGAGCCAATAAACATATGTTGCCTGCACAGTAAAAAAACCCCATGATGCTAATTTTGGAAAGTATAACCTGGTGGAAATACAGAAATACAGAACAAAAAAGAGGAAAAAAACCACGGGGAGAATACTGAGAATCCTAGTGGGACATTGTTACTGCAGTATAAAGTATTGAAATATTTATAGGCCAAAACCATTGATCGAGACAAAAACAAAACCAGGAGGCAGCTGTGGATTAGACTCTACCCAAAGACCTCGGGCTGCTCCAAAACCAGCCCCACAGTCGGCAGCGTCCAGAGCAGCCGATGGCCGGGAGCTGCAGATGGAAATCGGTGCTGAGTGTTCCCCGGGATGAAAGGATCAGACCCGGAACAAGCCTGGCGTGTCTTCACGAACCGAGCGATCTCGGAGCCGCCTTAGAGCTGCGGGATGGGAGTGCGGGTGGCTCTGACGCCAGGAACGGAACAGCCCCTGCAGCGAGGGGTCTGATCAGAGAGCAAAAACCTGCTAAAAAGCAGCGCAGCAGAAAGCAAAATCAGGTGCTTTTGAGTTGAATTATGTGTATGCTAAAAGCAAAAATACCTGCCCTATTTAAGACAGCTGGTAGCCCAGAGAGAGAACCTCTTCCACCCTCAGCCCCACAACCACGAGCACTGAAGAAATCGTCCCGATCAGAACCGCAGTGTTCCTGACGGCCCCAGATGGAGGAAGAAAGTGCGACGACAACAGCACGCGCTGACACCGCGGTACGAGAACGGGTGTCATGGGATGCTAACGTTGCCATGGAGATGTCCTCATACCACGTAACATTTTGACACTGTTTTCTGCGAAGCAGCAGCGCTGGGGCAGCCTGCGACGCCTGCACGAAGCGGCTGCTCGGCGTTCGCCACGGTTATTACTGCAGCCAGCAGCCAATTCAAACTCTCTGGGTATTGGATTTTGACCAATCTGGCAGCTCCGCTTCCTAAAGTGCACGAGGAAGCTTTTAACGGCAACAGTTCCATAAATCACCCTGATTTAATGTGCGCTGTCTGCCAGGCTGAGCGCTGGCCTGCACGCCTACCTTTGGCGCTGCTTGCCCTGCTTTCCAGACAAGCGTTTCCCATGTTCCTTCAGCAGCTTGTTGGAACTGCAGGTTCCCCGGGAGAGCCGGCTCCTCTGCTCGAGCTGGCTTGGCGTGACCGGAGCCGCAGTCTCGGCCCCACACTTGCAGGGCAGTGGGATGATGTTCTGAACTGCTGAAGGCAGGTACAGCCCCAAAAACCCTTCGCTTTCAACAAGTACTAGAGAGCAGAACTCCCAGGCATTTTTCAAAATACCCAACTTTGCATATTTAATACTTAAAACAAGCGCAGACTTTGTCAAAACTACGCTCATGGCAGAAAGCTTGCTTTTTAATCTCAAGACGCATCAGGTAATACTACCCAATCTTTTCCTGTCTACTTATATCAAAACAATAAATCCCGAGTCTGGCGGGGACGCAGCTGTGGACTATAGGATTCATAAAGGCAGATGTACGGGGATCAACCCTCACAAAAATGTGTGCGTTTTTTGACAAACATACCAAAATCACCATCAAAATGTAACACTGGGTTGTGACAGCAATTCCCGCAGTTTCTTCAAGCTTTGGGGGATCTGGGGGAAAGCAGAATACTGTCAAGCCTCAAAAGTTAGTCCGGACCACCATCCACCTTTATCATAAGTTTAATTAAAACCTCTATAAAGGTGAAAGGGCTCTGCAGAACCGCTGCAGAGCAACTGCTCTAATCCCCCAGGCCACCGGTGAGATTTCACAGCAGCTACGAGGGTTTCAGCCAGAGGGACGGCAGCATGAACTGAACACCAGAGACAAAGAAAGCTACTGGGTTTGATTTGTCATGATATCACCATCCAGAAATGAGCCGACTACAGCAGCTGGATGTCTAACAGGCATTAGGAAGGCGAAAATCCTTCACATTTATTTTCCTGACAACCTATTTAAAATCCAAATATGGATATAAAGCAGCAGCCTTAAAATCTTGAATCGAATTTTCCTAAATTTTCGGTAGCACTGTGATGTCATGCATCAAATACGAGAAAGGTAAATAGTAAAAATGAAAAAACAAAACAAAACAAAAACCACCCACCCACACAATCCTTCTAGGATGCTGAGAAGTGCTAAAAGAGGAGCTGGATTTCCAACAACAACAACAAAAAAAATCTTAATCTTCTTAGACATCTTGGCTGCAACACAATGAACATGTTTTCCATCCACGTGGCAAGATAACTGTAAATACGCATCCTGCTGGTGGGCAGCTGGCAAAAGCCCCACAGCCCTGGGAAACTGTCACCCCTGGGAAACACCAGCCTCACCCGTGCTGCCTGCGGAGCCGAGCCGGGGCAGGCTGTGCCCGCACGCTCCATCCATCGGCGATGCTGCCGGCTCCTTGCCAAGGTGGGTCATTCTGCGGGTCACTTGTGCCACGGGGCGGGAGAACACAACCTCCGAAATCTCATCTGTCACCAGTGTGAAGTACCACTAACTATAATTATCTTTATTCTAGCTATTAAGTGTGAAATACACAACAGCCCCTTGAGCCCAGCATTGCAAAATGAGGCGACAAGAAGGTGCCTGATAAAACAGGCCACTCCAGATGCACTGAAAGCAAAGGTTTTCAGGGTTGTTGCCCTTCATCCTCAGTTACAGAGCTCTCCTCCAGCTGCCAAAATCATCCACAAAATGGTGCAGTATTCCTGAAGCCCAAAGGACAAAGCGCTTTATCACAGCTATTTACCCCCCCTCCCAATCCCACAAACATCCCAGTAGCACGGGTCTTGCTAAACAACACATACAGAATTCAGAGCGATACTGACGGGATAAAACAGCTCACCCCTCTACATCAATACAAGGAAATTCAATAAAAGCACATGTAAAAAGTAGTAACTTCAGAACATTGAAAAATCAAAGTGCACAAATACCAGAGAGGGAATGAGTAGCCAGGCAGCAGTCCTGCAGAGAATGATCTGGAAAGCGGGACAGATTATACCCCAAATGCGAGTCAGGACACTCTTGCAAAGCACTGTGTGTATTTATAGGAATATTGCACACAAGATGTGGGGGACAGTTATTCCTCCCTGCTAGGGACCAGCCAGCAGCCACCGTTCACACTGCTCCTCCTGCAAGATCCAGAGTCCAGCAACAAGGGCAACACGATGCTCAGAAAACTGCACTATGCAAAAAATTCTGTCAGGCTTCTTTAGTCCAAAAATCAAAAGGCTGCAAAAAGAGTGAGAGGGATGCCAGGCAGCGATGGTCGTGAGTATGGTCATCTCTGGGCTTGGAATATCGGCACTAGGAAAAACAATTTTGCAATGTGAAGAGTTGCTCTAAAGACAGCAGTTTCCCACGTTTCCAGGAGCAAGATAACAGTAATCTGTTTATTTAAGCTAAATTGTAGGGTAAACTTCAACAGGAAGAGGTTAGCTAGGACGAGGAGCAGACACAAGTGACTCCTCAGGACATTTCTACCTCCATATTCGTAAGAATATGGACACACAGACATTAGCACAAGTCCCTTTTAGTCATAAAATAGTTTTGAGAAGAACGTGACGTTTACCTCTGTACACGCTGTACTCTCCAAATGGTTGAGCACTTAAACATTCAGGCTGGCTTCTGCAGGGCTGTACCAGTTCTCTGTGTGTTGGGCAACGGTGATATAACGCTCCAGTGGCACAAAGCTGAAACATTATCAGCCACAGTGATTTATGGTTAAAAGACAGGGCTGCTGAGCTTTGCTGTGTTCCTACACGAAGCTGGGCTGTATCAGGGCTTCCCGGCCTTTACATGCGTGCTGTGTTTCAAAAGCAAAGCCAAAGATACAACTTAAATGCAGATCCCAAGGCAAGCCCAGTTTGACAACAAAATCAGAGCGTCCCTAATTTGTGCATGTCACTGGCAGGTGATCTGAACAATGGCACCTACTGAGGCATCATTTGTGTTGCAAGATCCCTACCATGACACATGTTCCCATACGGTGTAGTGCGGTTTTCACATCCTCTCCCAGAAAATAAAACCAAGCCTACAAAGGAACACCATTTGGATAGATGGATATTCAAATTGCATTGAGCGGTTCTGCAGAAGACCAGAAATCCTTATTCAAATATGCGAATGGTACTTCGTGACAGATGGCTGAGGGGAACAGGAGAAGCCAGCGGGGCTGAGGAGCCCACCTAAGCCAGGTCTCACTGCCCCACGAAAACACATGAGCAAATTGCAGACCCTTTCCTAAATTAAAACGTTCACATTTCAAATCTAACTAAAGGCACTCAAATACGAGCAGATAGGGCTTCAGAAAATAATTGCACAGATAAATTATTCCTCAAAACAACCACTCCAATCAAACTTAATTCTTCCCTACACAAAGCAGATACATACATTCTGTCAAACAGAAATGTTGAAGCAAAGTAGTAACAGCATTTTACAACTTGTCCTGATGTAGGAATCTGACAGAGTAAAGATAATTTTATTTTTTTAGCCTGGAGAACAGAGTGCTTTTGAATTAATAAATGTTGCATTAAAATTAACTTTACATGAAATAGAAGCACTAAGGAAACAGTTTCTCCTAGACAGAAAGCTTTCCAGGGACAGACTCTTCTATTTTGAAGTAAATTGACAGCAAAATAAGAGAAGATACCCTTCCCCTGCGGCTGGCCGGGGGTCACGTACAACCAGCCTTCTACAAATCCTGCACACGTGGCTGGAACGGATCACCCTCCGAACACTGATAACGTACATTGGGCCAGGCGCCGTCACCTTTGAGGAAGGGAGACAATATTGTGCTTTCCATGACTGTGAGCATGTGCTGCAATGGGCAGTGCCAGGGGGACAGCACAGAGACCTCACCCACGTCCCCTCTCCCTGTAAATCCACAGCTGGGTGAGCACCAGGGAAGCGCCTGCTGCCACACGCCATAAGCTCTTTGGGACAAACACTGCCATTCTGCTGCGCATTCCCAGCAGCACAGCGTGAACCTGGATCGGGACTATAGCCCTTGCATGTGGCCGTAACACCAAGAGCCACACAAACGAGGATGGGGTTTTCAATCACTTCTTCCTAGTGCTGACTCATTTGAGGGCTCCTGCTCTGCTCTGGTCTCACACGGCCACAGCAGAAGACAAAACCCGTCCTCTGTAATTGCAGTTTACCAATCACATATGCAGGCAACAGATGCAGAGAGCAGAAAGCTGCCTGCAGTGCCCAGGGGATGTATGGAACAGCACGGCTTGCCCAGCTCTGCACCAACTGGGCGCATCCCCTGTGTAAATCAGTCATTGCATTCATGATCCAGATTAACTCATGAGAGGGTGTGAGAGCACCAGCCTCTGCAGGTATCATCCACGGCATCTTCTAGGTGGTTGGTTCGTTTCATACACTTCCTTCTGACAAAAGACTGATTGACAGCAGCCCTTCTAAAACTGTTCTCATTTTTTATTTCATTTTAATCCATTTTTAAAATGACCATTTGCTTACCTAGACCTCGAGTTTGCCCAGCAGAGACAGCAGCATTTCTTACAATCACCAGGATAACCTACGGCCAAGGATACACCCCTTGCTGTGCAAGAAGAGGGAAACGCTGCGGCTTTTGCTGCTCCTGCACCAGCCAAGAGCACTGGGTACCTGCGCAGGAGGGACGAAGCCACAGGCAAACTCTCTATGTATTTGTATATTCCAAGATCGATTCAGATTTGTCCTGCAGCATCCCCAGGATAAAGCATGGCCAGATGAGCCCTACAGCCTGTGTCTTTGCAGGGTTACGGGTATGAACTATCGTTTCATTTGTAAAGGATGAATAAGAAAAATAGTTAACATTCCAGCTGTGCAAATAACTTCCCTTGTCCTCTGTATGTTTGCCATGTGAACATAGTTACCTAACTAACAAACAACAAAACTGGTCAGAGGCTTACAAAACTTCAAAGGTAGCTTGGGATGGAGCAAAAACAGACTAAACATCAAAAGGACTTAACATGCTTGATACATATACATTTTAAAAATGTATAAATGGACTAGTTAAAAGACTTGAATCATCATTTTCTTTAAAAATCATATGTACCCCAATCTAATACAGTGCTGCAACTGAGAAAAATCCACGGCAACTTGAAAACACACACAGAGCCTCTATTTAATAACTTTGTGACACTTGAATGTTTAAAATTACAGAGAAGTTCAATGTTTAAAATTATAGAGAAGTTCAACAGATAAAACCCAGACAAAAGAGATTCTAAACTAAATTACATGTCCACAGCAGAGTCCTCCATCCCAATGTTTTAAATGTTTTTATCAATCCATTAAAATAATATTTCATATAGCTTCTCTTCAAAGCAGTGGATTGTAACACAGCGCATCTGCCAGCACTCGATAGCGTGTGGAAGCAGCAGCCTAGGCTGAATTTTATCTCTAACCCAACTCTTTTCTGAACGAGCAGCTGACACAAGGAAGGCTTACCGTCAGTATCTAGGAGACATTTTGACTTTGGAAACCATTTTCTCTCTGCCAGACACTTGGTTCCAGCTGGCTGAGGCATGACCTGATTCTGCCGTGTGGTAGCCAGGGCAGAGATTTGCCAAGCTGGACAGTCCCTGTGCTGGGGTCCCAATCTGCAGGACCCTCACGGCTATTCTGCACCTTCCCCTGCTTCCTATCAAAGCCTCCCTGCTCGCCAACCACACTTGCAAGGGTACAAGATCCCCTTGAGAGACAAGAGTTTCGCCTCGTGCAGATGGTCAAGTGGTATCTGGACTCCAGGGCAGCTGCCTCTGCAATACAACCCATGGCTATAATCTCCCAAACATCCAAATCTGCGTCCCTCCCGGGTACACCTCGGATGCCTTCTGCCAGTGCAAGTGGGCGTCCTTCCCGAGGAAACCAGGACACGTGACGGAAGAAAAAGGAGCTGGAGCTTTACTGCATCTCACCCACTTATGCCACAGCGCAGGAGGACACACCAGGCCCCAGAACTGCTCCTGGATCCTGTGGTTTAGGCACGGCGGCTTAAGGAAATCCCAACCCTTTCAGTGATTTTTGGCATTTCCCAACCTTTGTTTCTTTAGGTGTAGCCTTTGTCCTGTGTAGCACACAGGGTCCTTGTCTGGAAGCTCTCATCTCTTCAGAGCTGAGGACTACTTCTGGCTTCCCAGCAGGTCCACGCTGACTGTCCCTGCTACTTAAACCACCTTCACTTTCTTGCCCAAAACTCACCGGGTTTTGCACCTGCAGCTTCAAATCAGTTACTGTTGCTGTCCACCAAAACTGCACCTTCTGTTCTGCTTTTGCAAATCTTCCAAACTCCGTGCTCCGCACATGGAGCAAGCCGGTCCAGCTCCATGCCAGCAAACACATCCCCATTAACGTTAAGGATGTTCCTCGTCCCTCAGACACACGGTGTGCATTTTGGGGTTTTCCTCTGCAGGGACAGGAGCTGGACTCGATGATCCTTGTGGGTCCCTTCCAACTCAGGACATTCTATGATTTTATGATCCTGGACTGGGCAAGGCTGTGTTGACACTCCTGTCAAAGGCAGATTTCATGCACCCCCATTCCACAATCCCACGGTTTTAACCACAAACTGCACCCAGCACTCACGAGCTGCAGGTTCCCACAGTCATCATGAACCCTCAATGCCCTATTTTTAACCGCTATGCACTTGCCACTTGCTAGTTTGGTCCCTTCCGACATGTCACCACACAAATACCAGCATTCCGAACAGCTGATCCCAGCCAAGACCAAGATCAAACACACAGCCGACCCTCAGGACAGCCAAGACTCGTGTTCACACTGTCAGAAACAGGCACTGATTTAAGGCTCACATTTCTACAAATGCACACACAAAGAGCGTGTGAATTATTTTTACGTCTTTTTAGCCTACTACTCCACAACTGAAAAATTATCAGAACTAAGGACAAACATTTACATAAGTAAACCAACAATTATGATAACAACTGCAGTTTCAAAATCCTTAACTTCACATTGCTGGGGACCTCAATGGAGTGAAGACAGCGGCACTCGGCCAGCAGGAAGGACAGAAACATTACCACACCAAGACCAAAAATTAGCCCAGAGTCCGTACACTAGTGAGCGCAGACAATAATTTCTGTAATTTTAAAGCCTCTCTGCAGCTTACTGGTGAGCAGAGCTCAGTGTTGGCTCAGAGTATCCTCGTTGTAACGCAGCTGAGGAATGAAAAGTGTAGTACAGAGGAGCGTCAGTCCACATCCACCTCTCCGGAGCGGCAGGCACGTGGCCTTATTTGCCATAGGACACATCTGAAGCTCAATCACCGTCACGCTCTGGAAGCATTCGAAAGCGATGCAGGTTCTTGCTCCAAGTCCTGTCGCTATCCTGCCTACACTGCTCTCCTGCTCTTGTGTACTGATATATAAGCGGGTACCATCCGCACCCACTTCATCACCGGGAACTCAGACCAGACCCGCGGGTGGTGTGGAGGCAGAGGAGCTGTGCAAGATGAGGAGTCCTCTCAACTCATGTCCAGAAGGTGCACAGCGAAGAAAAACAGAAGAGCCATGGCAGAAAGGGAAATACCCCGTAAGTAAAAGCACTTTTCAAAAGCAGAGCCATTTTTCCAAGACTAAAAGTGGGAAATACTGGGACCCAGAGGTATTGTCAGCGTGACCCAGATGTGGCTGTTTGCATATCACCACAGCTCTCAGAGCAGACAAGCCCGCGAATTTCCTTTTAAACTCCTTTAATCTGACCCACCTGTAGTAACTTACATGAAACACCTCAATATTTTTTTCTCATTTTTAGATTTGAGCCCACATTGGGCCGTGTTCCCTTTTCAGAGGAAAAGGTCAAGTTTCAAGGAAACTTGGCATTTATCAGCTCCTCTCCTTTTTCTGTAGGATGACTATTCTCTTAAAGACGTGGTTCTCCCCTTCACACAAAATGGATGATGTGTCTGCTTGAAATAGGATTGTTTACTTTGTCAATGCTCGTGGGATCAATTTTTCTTTTTTTTCCTGCCATCTCCTATGGAGAACATCTTGCCAAGTGCAGTATTCATCTCCCTGAATGAGCTATCAAGATCTATTTTTTTGACAGAAATCACGCTGCAACCAAAACTGGTCAGAATCTCTCTCAATTTCAGGAGCATGCATGGGTATGAATAATATAGAATCTTGTCTGGCAAAATTTCAGCATTTCTTTTATCATTTCTCTTTCACGACATTTATTTTATTGAGAAAATTATACGCCTGCAGTTTTAACGCAAAAAACACAAAGCAGCTCATATTCTTTCCTGCTGTTTGCTCATACGTGTCTGAATACACACTCACAGGCACAAAATACAGGAGCGATACTGCAACGTCCCCACTGTACTGAATGTTACTCCACGCAGCTTTACTAACAAGACTAACTCAGGCAGGCGAGATCCAGTAATAAGCTGCTGCAGAATGAGGTCTTAATTGTAGATTTATTTAATTCAGAGACAAGTAATCGTGTTGTATTAAGAGCAGCCTATTAACATTCATGCATAAGCATTCAATAAGTGTGAATAAATACCACTTAGTGCAAAACCATTTTTCTAAGTGCTGGAAGAGGGAGCATTCATTGAAACTGTCACCCTGCTCAGAGCAAGAAGGGTCGCACGCCAGGGAACGAAACACTGTTCCAGGCATTGTGTGAGGCTCCCATACTCCAGCATGTCTCGCTATCAATCATTTCTGAAGCAACAGCGCCCAGGCTTCCCAAAGCTCCCGTTATTGCCATGTACGCTCCCCAGCATTCAAATCAAACATGAACTGCGAATAAATCATTAGCAAAATTTGAGAACAAATTGAAAATAATACATCTGTTGGTGGATACAATCTTGTGCCTGACACCCCTGCATGATGCTGATGACAATCCTAGGTTAATCACGCAGATGATGAATTTATTCTTACGTCAACTCCTTTAAAAACAACAGGGTTACAGGTGTAGCAGCTAGCGGGCTGATCTGCCCATTATTCCAGCTGGCATCTGCACATCTTGTGATGAGCCGCCAGACAAAGGAGCATGCCGGCATTTTGAGGGATGCAACCATGACAGCCAGCGTTAAAATACGCCTTAGTCACCAACTTTCATTATTTGCCGCTCAGAAGACTCACTTACAAGGTCTGGTCTCTGGTACAGTGTGTACTGTAAAAAGCACCCTGCATTTATAGGTGAGCTGCAGGGAACAAAGTGCTTATCCACGGCTCCCCGTCCTCCCCCAGCGTGTCCGCCCTCCGCACGCAGCTGCTGCACTGCCCTCCCCTCCCAGCACCCAGCACCCTTCCCTTCCCATTCAACCCCATTTCTTTCCTACTTTTCCCTACCAACACTCCTCTTTTTGAGGCTTGGTCCTATTTCATGACCGCTGCCAACTCTTTGAGGCCAGATAGGTTTTTATGAAAAGGGCAAAAAAAAAAAAATCACCGCATCCATTCTGAAAGGCTTTTTGTATGTGTTGTATGATCTACTTTGCCCTCATTTTAACCGAATCCCTTTTATTCCCCTCTCCGAAAGCAGCATCGTGCTAATGACCCCTCAGAACAATTAGCCTGAGAGTTCACGGTGTATAAACCGGCGGCAGGCTGGACACAGCATCCAGAACAAACGCGTTCTCGCCGAGCACTGCCCTTCACCGCTTCGCCCGGCTCGGCGCAAGAGCAGGACGGGAGCGTAAACCGCTCCATCCGCAAACACGCCGGGTCCGCCATCGACCGGGAGAGCGTTTCATCGCCATGAATTAATTCTCCCACTCAACCTCCACAGGCACACGCATCCCCGCACAAGCCCTCGGGCCCCCCAGCACCCTCCTGCACACCAACCCCGCGCTGCCAGCCCGCCGGGAGCGGAGGGGGGACCCGTGACGCCCCAGAACTGCGGCGGGGTCAGGGCTGGCGCCCACCCGCACCCCCCGGACACCGGCTCCACCGGGTCTCCCCCTGCTTTGGGCGCCCACCCTTCTACACCCCCACGCGTCCGCGGCCCCACGGGGCTGCAGCCCCCGCCCCGCCGCTCCCCCGTACCCGCGTCCTCCTCGTCGAAGCTGTTCATGCAGGGGAAGTAGATGGCCAGGGCCTCGAAGGAGGCGGAGAGGCTGAGGCGGCTCTGCGAGCGCTCCATGAAGAGCCCCGGTCCGGGGGCGCCGCCGGGGGCCTCCCCCGCCGCCGCCGGCGGCTTGGCCAGCTTGGCCGCCCCATTCTTCACTCGGAGCACGGCCCGCGGCGTCTTGGCTGCGGCGGGGGCCGCGCGGCGGCGGCGGGGCGAGGCGAGGCGGGAGCGCGGAGCGAGGCGCAGCGCTGCGGGCCCACCTGCTGCCGCCCCACCTGCTGCCGCCCGGCGCTGTGCGCGCCGCCCCGCCCGCCCCGCCTCACGGCCGGCAGCGCCGCCGCCAAGCGCCGCCCGCAGGGGCGGGACGGGACCGGCGGAGGGGACGGAGGGGAATGTGGGGGAGTCTCGGAACCCCCGGCCATCTTCGTGATGGGGGCCACGGAGGAGGCTTTGGGGAAGCGGGACGGGCTTTCCCCCGCCCCGCCGGCTCCTCACACGCCCCTATGTGTCCCCTCCAAAAATAATCTTGAGACTTTCAGGAGGGTTTTTTCCAAAAGTGTCAAAAAATAAACGGCGCTGGTGTAATTCAAAGAGCTGCCTGGCTGCTCAACCCCACAATCTGGGGAGGCAGCAGGAGAGTCGGGGTCTTTGGGCACCCGTGGAGCCTGCAGCAATGGGAGATCATCCCGCGCCTCTGAAGGGATGTTCCAGCCATTGCTGCTATCAGAAGGCTCTTGTTTCCCCAGAGAAGGCTGATCCCAACCAGGCCACAATAGCATCTAATTCCACACATTAAACTTTCTCCCCTTCCTTCCAACCCCATCCCAAGGGTCATTGTCACCACCGGCAGAACAGTCTTCCGCCCCCCCCGGCACCAAAATAAACAAAAGCCACTGTTTGGAAGTATACAAGCTCCCAGGCAGAAAAGCATATAAACCAAGAGGTTTTCCTTGGTGATCGATTGGAGGGTTAAATTAAACTGGAAAGCCACTGCCTGTTCTGGCTCAGTGTTTAAAGCAGTTCTGCCACACACCTTTGGGCAGGTGCTGGTGGGAGCTACGCTGCTCCATGAAGAGAGTGAATTTTAGATCGTTCCCAGAGACTGGCTTCATGCGTTTTTCTCCTTATGGAGGATTACTGGCTCGAAAGCACCAGCTCAGTCAGTCCCAGCACTTGGCTTAAACCCCACTGGAGCTTAAGGCTGTAATAGAGCTAGAGACTTCCTACTTCTTGATGCTAGAATTAGGTTATGGTTGGACTCCATGATCCTGAGGGTCTCTTCCAACCAAAATGATTCTATGAGTCTATGATTCTGTACTTACACTGGTTTTGCTTTTATTTCCATACAGAGTAAGAAACATAAGAATGATAGCCCATCATATTACCTGTATTCTTCTCTCAAACAGTTAATAAATCAGTCCACTAAGAGTTTTCTATCTACTGAAAATCCTACCAATTCCCCCTGGAACAGCCCCATCCAGGGCAGGAACAATCCCACTGACCGGGCACAGTCCCACACCATGGGAGGTAGAGCAGGGTGGTGATGGCAATGGGTCATATCAACACACCACCTCCAAGGTCAAGCAAGGAAGGCCAAATGCCAGCTCAGGAACAGGTCTTAAACAGGCTGAGGCACAACTTAGCACAGGCAGGAACTGGGAGCCCCCAGGGCTGGAGGTTAAACAGAGCTTCTGGCAGAGCGGTGAATGTGAGCCCCAGATGAGGCTCATCAGGGCAATTAAGGCCTATTAGTAAACTCCTGGCCCTGACATCCAGAGTCTTCGTTACTGGTGCTACATTCAGAATAGCAAAGGTCATTTAAGTATCAGATGCTAAGCTGAGTTTGCAGGGCTTTCCAATAGAAAATAGTTTGGGTTTTTTTTAATCCAAAAACTAATCAAAATTTGCTTTGGAGTTAGTTACATGAATTCCTTCAAAGCTAGGCTGGGCAGGCAGTAAAGCAGAAGGAGCAGAATGAACTTATTACAGACAATGATAACTCCAGGTCTGAGTTTTGAAAGGCAGGGACATCAGTGAGGAATGTATTACCATATGTTTAAGAAGAGATTTCAGTAGCACCAATCAAGGCATTAGCAGCAGCTATAGGGACAAATCCAAGTGCATGAAAGCTCTTAAAACAGCTCCTGTCTACCAGCCCTGGCAGCACATTTAATCGGAGGAGCAAGAGGCATCTGTGAATCAAAATCCAAAATCGGCTCCCAGGTTCCCAGACACAGGAGCTATGCAGAAGTGCTGAGAGCTGCTTTCTATTCATTTAAAGAATGTGAGGAAAAACTGAAATGGGGAATGGAAATTTAATCTCAGCTTTATGCTGTGGTCACGTCTTCTCGATGCTCCTTTTGTGCCTTTTTTCCCAAGCTGTCTCACACCTCTCTCTTTACCATACCCGTGGGACCAGCCACGCTCCAGTCCTTTCTTGCACCCTTCTGCTACAGAGGGGCTTGGGCTGAGCACTCTCAGCATCATCCCTCAGCTTTGCTGTCATCTGCTTCTCCTTTGCCTGCTACATTTTGCTCCTCAGGGCAGGTATCTGCCTAATTCATGTACTGCGGGGCTCTTTGATTACTGGTTGGGCTAAACCACCCTGAACCAAAACCATCTGCTTTAAAGTGAGACAAAATGCATTGACAGCTGGAAATCAGATGGACAGTTAAAGGTGTAATGCCCTCCAGATGCCTGGAGGAAACAGTTTGTTTTGGCTGCCTGTTTAAGGGAAATAAGGATTTGCAGTGAAGCTGGAAACTGTTAGTCCATAAGTGTTTCTCTTCGCTGATCATCATGGACAGAGAGATCCTTGGGAGAAACTTAGAGAACTGAGGATAAGCAAGGAGGAATATTCCTGTGATGTTGTAAATAAGCTGGGAGTGCAACCAAGAACAAATAAACTCAAAGATTTAGTGCCTCTGGAATAGCACGTCTGTGGCCGCTCTAGTGGAAGTGGCTAATTGATTGTTTCCCCAGCAAAGCAGGCTCTGACTGATTGAACCATGGAAAGCTCTGATAGATTTTTCCTGCTGGCTCTTTCTCTTCCTTCTAGTCACGTAGCTTATATTTTTGTCTTGAGTCTTAGGTGTCTGGGTCAGGCTAGGAAGTTAGTTTTTATAAACTGGGATGAGAGGTTATGCTGCCCTCTCCCTCCTGTACTCACCTACAGTTCTGTGTATGCCTGTTTGGAAACCAAACCAAACCCCCTGGTTTCTGTATGTTGCTCTCTCTACCCTGTCTGCCCACTGCTTGCTCAAAAAGGAGTCCAGGTGCTGGGAGCTCAACTGCAACGGAGAAACAAACTCTGCTAGTGAGAACACATCTCGTGCATAAATCTACTCAGGGTAAATATTACCCCTTTTTTCTCCAGGGTGAAGATGCTGCTGGAGCCGGGCAGTTCATAGTCAGCACTATGTGATGTTCTCCAGCTCCCAAAAGCAAATGCAAGCCTCATCATCCCTGCTCTCCAGGGCTCTCATTGATTCCCTGACTTGATTTGTGTTCTTCTTGGTCTTTCTGGGCAGGCCGGAGTGCAGGAGGTGAGAGATGCTGAGCAGGGATACACATAAGCAGTGAATGAATGCTGCAGAACAGCCTGGCATTGCCTTCCCCTCTGTCTTGTGGCTTTGCATCCATATGGGATGATGCTGAGAGATACTGACTCGTGTGCCCAACTACACCAAGTACCACAGTTTCACTGGGCTTGATTGCCATATGCTTGTGGAACAATACACATTTTAACTTATTTATTATTTCTTGTTATTTGCGTTGAGGGAGACTGATGCCCTGAAGATCCAGGCATAGTATAAACACAGAGTGAAAGCCTTTCTCTTCCCCAAGTGCTCGCTGTCGGAGTAGTCAAGACAAAGACCAGAAGGCAGTATAATTGTTCTTGCACAAGCTCAGGGTATGAAGGGAGTTTTACTTGGCTTGCCCGAGACCACATCAGGAAAGTCTCTGTTGGAGCTGGGAATTGAATGCAGATTTCCTGCCTTAATCTCAAGACTACCTTCTGCTTTTCACTAATACAAGCATTCATATATTCTAAACTTAGCAAAATGACATTGTAAGCCAGACAGGCTTTTCCAGCATCCTTGCTGGTTGGGATGCAGGCAAACCAGGAGCACTCTGGTTTACTGATAGCCCAACCACATACATGCCCTGCTGTGCCTGAGGAGCTGGACAGAACACTACGCTGTCTGCACAGTGTAGTCCAGAGTACACTGCACTTATTTAAACCTGAAACCCCATCTAGAAGCAGATTTGTTTTCAATCTTGCTCTTCCTCCACCCTTCTCTCCTAATATCCTGTTGTCTTAGAGTCACATCTCTCTCTGCCTCTAGCTATCAAAAATAAGCCCAAGAAGGTGCTAAACCACTAGTGAGACAGAGCCAAGAGGATGAGTAATCAGATGCTGAGCCATCAGCTCTGGGTCCCATGCTAGCCCTGCTTCTTCTCACATATGTCTAGCCAGCCTTTTCCTGAGGGTTAAGAGAACTCGAGGCTTCATGGCACATGCTGCACTCTGGTTTTACTGTTGGTGTCTACTAAATCTGGACGGGTTCAGCCCATTCAGTGGTTTCCAACCCCTGGGTGCAGCAGTGTGGGAATGGGCTGGGCACCATCTTCTGCTATGCTGTGCCTTCCCAAATGTTGGGTTTTGAGGGGTTTGGTTTTGTTTTGGTTTCTGTTTTTTTGTTGTGGTTGGTTGGTCGTTTTGTTTTGTTTTTCTTTTGGTTCAGACACCCGGGATAAGTTAATGGATATTAAATGAGGCTGGTTCTTTTCCAATGGCTAAAAGGTGGACCCAGACTGATGAAGTGTAGGGTAGCAGTAATTTGCAGACATGTGTTGTCTGTTGCAATATTCAGCCCCAAGCAGAAGGGATGAGGAAACACCTGCATGGAAAAAAAATGCTGTTAAGAGCAGGTACTTACTAATCCACTTCCCTGATTGATCATCAACACAGCACCTCCCCAAGGGCTGTGCTGCTCCCCAGCTCTCCAGGCTGGGAAATGCTGAGCACAGGGAGGAAAAGCTCAAGACACCTGGGAAAAAGAGGGTGGAATAGCAAAAGCAAGAACACCAAAAATGCTGAACTGGAGGAGACAATAGAGGAGAAGGAAAGGACTGGAGTGTTTAACCAGTAGAAAGGTTTGCAGCCACAAGCAAGTTCAGGAGAGCTGAAGGAATGGACTTGGGACACATTCTGTGGCGAGGAGCAAAAATGAGACAATAAGTGGGAGCTCACGTACAGGAACTGCCCAGCCCATCTAGCTCCTCTGAAAAGCTTCGTAAGAGAAAAACCCACCTGAAAACCCAGTCAACAATCGTAAGAGTTTGTGTATTAAAGGAGCAGGCTGACTGGCCACAAATGATGGAACAGCTCAGGGGGTGGGTGTCCGTCCTGCATGTGTGTGAAAATGAAGAGACTGTTTTTGAAAACCTGAGCCACGGTGTCTTCGTTCTACAAAGCATCCTGTGGAGCAGACACTTTGTGGAAAATATCCCGAGGGTTTAGGAGAGGGGAGTTAGCAGATTGTGGCAGAATGAAAGCATGGAATCATGCAGACAAACCGCTTCCTTCAGTCCTTTCATTCATACCCGCTCGTGGTGTTGGCATTGTCACAAGCGGAGGCGACACTGGGAATGACAGGTGGAATTTAGTGCATTTGAATTTTAAGCAGCAATTATTGTAAAACACAATAATGCTTGAACTGGTGGGCAATTTAGCTCCAATTCCAAAAATACGGAGTCATCCACTCTAGCTGTAAATTTCCAACCTCTTTCCTCCAAGCAAACTAGCATATAGAAATGTATGAATGATAAGCAAGCGAAAGAATGATGGCTGGAGAATTGAGATGGCTCAGAGCTCTCCAGCCAAATTACATAGCAGTAGTATGGCACCCATCCCAGGTCATGCTTAGAAAGATTCAGGCTTACTTCTCTCACATTAAAAGGACTGAGACTCCGCCTGGTTCCCCTGTGCACAGACACAAGCTTATGTTTGCATGAGTGAAAGGAGAGTAAATGTTTAACTACTGTTGTAACGTCAATATTCAGTGCCAAGACGGGGAAGTTCTGCTACCTGTGTGACTAGACCATTTCTTGGAAGGAGTACAGAAAATAGACATCTCAGCTTTCCCATATTAGCTTCCGAGTTTGAAAATGTGAGTCTAGCTTTTTGGCTGAGGATGTTTGTGAGCAAACCCCACGTGCTGGAGCTCAGCAGACCCCGGTGCAGAACTTATCCCAGCTGCCCATATGGAGCATCCCATAGCGGGGACCACCCCATGCCCCGGGCAGCCCCAAGGCACCAAGCCACATTCACAGGGTTTGGGGAGCTCAGCCCCTCGTCAGGAGGCCAAGAAACCCAGCAGATAAAGGTCTGTGAGCTCTGTGCAGGAGCAACTAGGAGATGATTTTGCCACACTGTGCTGCAGTCTGCGGTACAAACCCTCCCTTAGAGCAAATACCTCTCAGCAGCCCAGCGAACGGCAATTTAATTTAGACGTAATGTTGGGATTCAGGTCCTTTAGTTGCCAGAACATATAATCATGTGGACAAAATGTTCCTCGCCGCAGCATGGCTCATCTCAGCGTTCCTGCTCCCGTCGGGGTCAGCGATGCTGCCCAAGTCGGTGGCTTTGGGACTGCCCTTCGCTTTGCAACAGGTTTGTGAAATATGTTTTTAAAATTAGTCTCCTGCGTCTGTAATAAGAAGAGGACAGAAATAATCCCATGTGTGGCTTCCTACGGATGGGCTTTAGTACTTGTAACAGTTGTAGAAAATGGATTTGCTCTGGGCTCGGAGAGACATTGGCAGATTTATAGAATGAGAGGGGATGCGGCACAGCGGCTACCACAAAACTGCATCTTGGAGGGAGAAATCACTGCAGACACTTGAGGATACTTCAGATGTGTTTTCATCTTGTGTCTGTGCTCGTGCTGAGGCTGCTCTCAGCCAAAAAGGGCTCTTGTGTCCTGCAGTGCGGGGTGAGACCCTAAAGGCAACGGGGGAAGCGAAAAATGCTTTTTCTTCACCTCAAATGCCAGCAACAGTTTGGTAAAATGCATTGCTATTTTTACTGTACTGCCGTAAAGGCTGCTTTTACCCTTTTTCTTGTTTTGCCTTGGATTTTCCCTCCCTCCTCCCTCCAGGCTGTGATAACCATGTTCCAAAATGAAAGGAAGGTTCTCTTGTCTGCAGTTACCGAAGGGGCTAAATTTGTCATACATTATGCACATTTTTCACGATGCAGCATTTTTCGCTGAACTTGAGAGGAATAATGTTACATAAGAAGCCCCTAACAGATTGTTTATAGAAGACTGTACAAGACAAATAATTTGAAGCTGTGACTCAAACTGTGTAACTACAAACTGAAGGCAAGACCAGTTATGATCAACCAAGTGATAACACAAGTTTTATCATAATACCCTAAAACATTGCATCAGCTTGAAAATAAACAGAGATCTCAATAACCTTCACCAGCAAGCTCACATTTAGCTGCACAACTCTCTTCCATCTTCTGCCGTAACCCGTCCAAAAACCAAAAATAATGTGCTCTACCTTTCACAATGCCTTATCGATATATGCCGTCAACAGACTGCTCCTTCGAGTGTTGCAACTTTGCCTGAATTCTCAGGTATAGAAAACTGTAGGAGGAGATGTAAGGGATTTTGTACTGGGAAGCATGCATATCATCTGAAAGTTTAAAATTAAAGAAGCATATGAAAAAATTCATTACGAGCATGTCTTGGAAATATATTTTTACATTGATTGCTTTAGTAGTCTCAGAGCTATTATATTTCTTATCATCTGTCTATAAAGATATATTGGTTCTGGTAGTACCAGTAAAACCCCAGCTAATGTTTTCATGTTTTTCACTGAGACTATATTTCACACCAAGCGCTTGGATATATCCCTCCATTTCTTATCTCACCAGTCTTAATTTTATTCCCCTCTTTGCATTTAATCTCAAGATTTTTTAACATTTGCAAATTCATCAAATCATTCACCTTTGTCAACCTTTTTGAGGACATTGTTGTCAACATCACTAATGCAATTCAGACTGAGTTTCACACTTTTTGGCAAGGAGAATTCTTCAAGTTCACCCAAATTGCTTCCAATCTTCAAAATATTAGGCCCACTCATTCAAATACTCAGTGAAAATACTGTAAAAACAGTTTACCATATTTTTTTTACTTTTGCTGCCAAAAAGACTCCCTCACTTTTAAATTCAGCTATTAAAGCGTTTATCGTTATTGCCTGAAAAGCTGCCCTTTTTTACTTTAATTCTACCATTAAAGGCTTGATGATCCCCATTTCACAAAGGTACTGCATTTAATTTCCCTGACTCCAGTGGAAAACAGCCTCAGTTTGCTTTTGACAAAATGGAGTTGCAGCAGTGATTCAGGACTGCCGAAAAACTGCTTTAATAAAATAATACACTTGTCATACGAAAGAAAATATGGTTTGAATACATCTTAGAGGTCAATAAATCTGCTGCTGGCTGGCAGTACAGATAACTACCTTGTCTTACAAGGTCCAAGAATGGGTTTTAGTTTATTCCAATAAAATTGTGGAGGACGTTGACACAGGGGCGAGCAGCCTGCACCAGCGTGGTACCGGAGTGGCACGGCCCCCCTTGGCTGACAACCAGAGCAAAATCTGGAAACTGGATCCGTCTCCAAAAAGACTTTGATTTTTTAATTTGCTTTCTGCTTGATTTAGCTATTTCCTGAAACAATCTCAGCAGTGAAAAGCCTTTTCAGAATAGAACAGGAAGGTTTTCTTTCTCCTGAAAATGCTGAAACAAGATGTTTTGATGCTGCCAGATCTGTTTGTTTGTTTGTTTCGCTTCAGAACAAAATTCCAGTGAAATGTGGTTGATTTTGTGAAGTACTTTGATTTTGGTGGGTCCATGGATGCTGGCTTAAATGTCTTTCCATCTCTCTCCGTTTGGAAGAAGCTGGGGGGGGAAGGTGGACCAGATGTCACCCGGAGCGTTGCGGAACCGGAGATCTGGCACCCATCTGACAAACAGCGCTGGGAAGGGAGGGGACGCGGTGTGGGGGCAGCCGGGGCTCAGGACACGCTGAGGAACAGGGAGAGTTGTGGGGTTTCCCCATGGTTTCTGCCTGGTGACAGATCCATGGAAACCACTGATGCCCTGGCTCTAGTACCAGCCTCTGCTGCTGACTTTCCATGGTGACCTCGAGCCAATGTCTGTGGCCCAGTGACCTGTAACACAGGGAACGACAGTGACCCCTCAGGCAGCTGTGTCTGCTGAGAATTTAGGCGTTTTCAGGCTGCGACCCCCGTTTGCGCTATTATTTCGAACAGCAGCTGGAACAACACGGCCCTCAGCTAGGTTGCGGACTTTGCTCTGTGCAAAGCAAGCAACAGCAGTTGCGAGTTTTTGTCAAGACAGGCAGTGGCAGAAGAATTTAAATGCATATTCCAGCATCCTGCAGACATGAGAAGAAATCCAGGCTTTGCGAAGTCAAAGAGAAGCGGTTTGGTCCTCCTGGGAGCTACAAAATAGGTTGGGATGCCAAAAATAGCCTGCTACTAGTTATAGATGCTCCAGCTCTTTTACCGAGACATGAAAACTTGAGCTGGGTTTAATACCAGACACTTGTTTAGTGTCGCTGTGACCTTCTGCAGATTTCCCACCCCAGCTCTGACTAAATTACAGATGAATCCATCTTGTCACTGCATTTCTTTATTGTGGCTCTTGTGGCTGAGCCGGGCTCCTGCTGCAAAGCTTCTTCAGTGAGATTCAACTCGTTTTTTGTAATGGCTCCATTTCCTCTGCAAATTAATTTCCATGAAAACCTGGTTCCCAAGTGGTTGATTGGTCCATGTTGTCAGGGAACAGAGGGGAATTGAGGCTCCAGTTCTCAGAAACATCCAAAGGAAATAGAAGCTTCTCACAGGTGGTTTTGGGGCTTGGGGTTGCTGCTCCTTTTGATTTAGGGTAGGAGACCTAGCTGGCTTAGGACATTTAACGGTTTCACACGCTGCATGGACAGAGCAGCAAGCCACGCCAAATTTCAGAGAGAAAATATATGGCCCTCTCAAGAGAGTTACAGCCCAAGGATTTTCCTGAGGGAAATTATCTAAACTGCAAATCGAGTTGGCGAATTCCTCCTCTAGAGACCATTCTGTTGGAGACAGGGAAATCATCTGAGCAGAGCCACAGCGGTGGCCTCACCCTGGGGACATTTGGGTGCCTGCAGTGCTGGGGCTGGGGGTGCTGGGGCGAAGCGGGGAGCACCCATGCAGGGTCTGGCAGCCAGTTCCAAGCCCAGCTCTTCTCGCCCAGCATCCAGCCCTGCCAGCAGTGGCCGAGCTGCCAAAAGCCTGGCTTAGTCCCACTGGAGTTTGCCTGAGCCAAACTGGGGTGGAACATCCGTGTGTCCCTCCATCCCAGGACATCCCTCTGGCCCTCAGCAGGAGGGAGATGCCTCCACAGCTCCGTCCCCCAGCACACACAGACCTGGCTGTGCCAGCCCAGTTTGCAGCCCCTGCTTTCTCCTGGACCTGGAAGAGATTAGAGGCAGGAGGTGATGGGAGGCATGGAGGTTGGTCCTTCTCCTCCCCACCTTTCTCATTCCAGCCGTCACATGTTCCTCATGCTCCTTTCTAGTCTCAGGAGTGCCAGACCCCGCTCTGTGTTTTGGAGAAGCCGTGAGCTGGAGGGAGGCAGGGTTTCAGCTGGGGAGGGGATGGCTTGGAGGAAAGACGAACAGTGGGATATTCAGGGCTGGGAACGATCACATCTCCTGCGGAGGTGAGAGGAGAGGCAGCAAAGGTGGTCACTGGAACAAAGAGAGATAAACAAAGGATAATCTTTCAGGCAACAACTCATCATTTAAAGCCAAAGCAGAGAAACAATTTCCCAGCTAGCGCAGCATTAAATAGATGGACTAAACCACTTCAGCAGCAAGCAGGTGTCTTGGGGCTCAGAAAACCCGTGGGTCCACAGTCACAGGGCAATTATTGTAGATGGCTCAGGTGTTTCCAAGCACAGGTGGCCAAATCCCTTGCTGTAGCCACTACTTTTATTGATTTATTTGTCTGCAAAAAGGGTCAGCAATGTCTCTGGAGGACGCCTGCAGTGGTACAGACCCTGCCTGAGGAGCAGATGCTCTCCTGGGGAATCATTTCCATTTGCAAGATCTCACATCAAGAGAGCAAACACGAGCCATTCGTGCCGCCTTCGCCCCAGCCGCCTCTTCTGTCCTCAGCTCTGTCCTGGCCTTGCCACTGCCAGAGCTATTCTACTATATTGCTCCATAGCCACATGGTACCCAGTACACATGGAAGCATCTTTCCTCCTCCACCCAGGAGCTCCATGGGCAGCGGGCAGGTTGGTGCTGGGGCAGCCTGCTCGGTGCTCTGAAACCCGGCTGAGAAGGAGGAGGAGGAGGAGGAGGAGAGCTCGAAGCTACCCAGAGGCGGCTGATGCTGCTGTTGCCATTGGCAAACTGTCACTCCGACACCTCCCTGCGCAGAGCTCTGACGTCAGATGCCTCTGACAAACTTTGCTGTCAGTCAAAAGCCTTTTCACAAACAGAGACAGTGACAGTTTGCAATGCAAACAGCAGTCCTGCCTGGCTGCTTTCTCTTCTTTTTTTTTTTTTAAGCACATAGATTTAAATTTTAAATTGCTGGCTCAGTGATGGCCTCCTGAGCTAGTGAAGCTTCCCATGGTGTCTAGTGTTGCATCCTGTCCTCTGCCTGTCCCCTGCCCACTGCCACAGCCCTCGGGACCAGCCCTGGTCCCCAGGAGCCTCCGTGCAGCAAGAGCCTGAAGCCTTGGCTCCACCACCACCACCAAGCTCTCAGGAACCAGGAGCATGGGAGCTGGTCACCAGAACAAAACCCTCTGGTCATGCTTAGCAGGTGGTGGAGATCCTGCAAATGCACATTTTCCCCTTCCCCTCCCATTCACCTTTCTTTTCTTTCCTTTTTCCCCTTTCCTCCTTGCTGGAGGAAGCAAGGCTGGACCCTGCTGTGGAGATCGTGGGTCCTCCAGTCTGAGGCTCTGGGGAAGACAGAGATCACCAGGGCTTGGGCGCGGGGCTGGTACCTTTTCTCCTCCATCCTGAGCTGTGCTGGTTGCCAGGAAGTGTAATATTTGTTCAAACATGTCAGTAAATCCCCCCTGTGCTACAGGAGGTCACCTTCCCTAATCTACGATGTCCAATTGCATAACTGAGATACTGAACAAATAGCTTAAATTTAATCTTTGTTTTCTCCCATCTCAAGCGTGGCAAATCAATTCCTGGGCAAGCACAGCTTCAGCGCGGTGCTGGGAACACACGCTGGTCACGTTAACCTCCAAAAGAGCAGAAAAAAACGAGATAAATACACCAAGTGAGGTTTTACTGCCTGTTGCAGCCCCTCTCCCTGCCACACACCACTTGGGGCTGGGTTTTCAATGCCTTCAGCAGGGGTTTGCAGCAGTGGCCAAGCCTGGCTGCTCATCGTGGGTGCAAAGCTGTGTCGGGTGAGGTCCTGGGGCAAAGGCAGGAGATGTTGCTCTGGATGTCGGCGGGTGGGAGCAGTTTCAAGCAGCCCGGTGTCAGCGTGGTGAAGCACCAGCTCTCAGCCCATCCAGCACCAACAGTAGTCCCGCTCCGAACAGCAGAGAAAGGCAGGGGACAAGGGACAGCAGGGCTTCAGCAGAGCTTGGAAGATGTCCTGATGGGCGGTGGGAGGCAGAGAAAGGGATTCAGTTCTCGTTTCCCTCCCCATTCATTTTTCTTTTGTTTATTAATGACCTTTCATGCAACAGCGGGGATATTAATAGGATGCTTCAATTCCAAATGTCCCCATCTTCCCTCCCTGCTCCCCCTCTCTCGCTACTTTCTGGCACTCTGACAACTTCCTTTGCATTAATTAAAACAAATAACAAGCTTAAACATCTCATCAGGGTAATTCAAAAACTAAACACACCAGCCATCGTTGCCCCAGTCACATCGGCCAGAGCAAAAACAGCTCTTTTCTCCCTGCCGTAGTTTCTCCCTCTCTCCATTGGAATAAAGATGTGCTTTAAATGCCCATCCACAGCCAAACACCATGGTGGGGAGGAAATTCCACTCAGAGCACCCTTGGGGATGGGAAATCATTCTGCAAACGTATCCCAAGCAGCTGGGGTTTGCATGGGCACATGTGTGGCAGGAAAGTACCTCCAGGCTCCAAACCTGGTGCTGCCAGGAGGCAACAGGAGCAGCCAGCACGAGGTTCTGAAATTGGGGGAGAAAGAGCACATCTTCATTTCTCCAGGGCCACGAGGAAAAAACAGATCTCTGCCTCTGGAGGCAGGCAGGGAGCAGGGGGATGCTCCCCACCCCACAAAGCTGCTTCTGCACATGAATTAAAAGCCTTAGCCTCAAATCTCCTAATTTGCCCTGAGTTTTTCTCTTTAATAGTATTCATAGTGGGAGCCATCTGGATGGGGTAGTTTATTAGCTTAGAATAATTCAGCTGCTTTGTTAATCTCGTCCCATTTCATGGGGTTCACTCCAGTTTCCTCGTGGTGCAGCCCGGGGCAGGGCAGCGGTGCCACCCTTGCTCTCCTGGCCAATGGCTGTCCCATCACCCAGGGACCCAGAACGGGACAGCCATCTCCACACAGGTCCCATCCCTCCAAACACGGGGCCACAGATCTCTTTACTGCCTCTGACTGTCTAAGCCAGAGGGTGCTAAATCCACCGGGGTTCCCCTTGGCAAGAGGGGGGACTGCAGTGGGTCCCTGCAGCCCCTCATAAAGCCTCCCCGACCCCTGGCAGGGACAGAGCTTGGCAGTCCCCAATGTCCTGGCCATCCAGTGCCATGTCCCATGTCGGGGCCCTTCCCAAGCCCCCCAGGAGCCCAGCAACACCAGCTGCTCCTTGGTCACGGCAGCCGCTTGCTGCCCCAAACACTGGCCTTGTTGCAAAGCCATAATTGAGTCCTTATCAGCCTAAATGATTCAATTGCTCTCTATTGAGAGAAACCAATTTGCCAACAAATTTCCTTCTGCTCCGCCTGTGGCACTAAGTGGTCTGCGGGCTGGTGCCGGGCTCCCCGAGCATGTACAGAGGGTCAGCTCTCATGGGCATCATGTTCCGCTCCTCTCCCCGCTTCCCTCCACTCTGCTGGAGAAGTAGCAGGGACCACGTGAATGAGATCATCTGCTCCAGAATTACTCACAGTGAATTAATCACCCAGAACAGCAGCAACTGCAGTGGGAGTGAGCCAGGGTCACTGGGAAGGAGCTGGTGGCCCTGGGAGGGGGCTCAGCCCCGCGGCGGGGACGGTGCTGCCTGGGCAAAGGTGCTGGTGGGAAGGGACATCGCTTCTCCTTGTCTGCCGCTCACAACGGGGATTAAGTTATGGCTGATAGAAGAGTGCGGCCACCAGGAAACATCCAGTTACTTCCCTCTGTCACTGTAAATTAGAAGTGCTTGTCCTTCTGACAGAATCAGGCTTCTCTGTAATAAGAAGCCAGCCCTGAACTAGCTGAATATTTCCCTGTCCATTGCCCTCCTGGTGCTGGGGCAGAGCAGTGGGCAGGGGCAGGGAGGACGGTGCTGGCCCTGGGAGGATGATGCTGGTCCCGGCAGGGCAGTGCCGGCCCTGTGACAATGCTGCAGGATCCATTTTTATGTTATGATATGACAAAAGAGGGGAGATTCAAGCTGGACATGAGGAAGAAATTTTTTACACTGAGGCTGGTGAAACACTGGCCCAGGTTGCCCAGAGCGGTGGTGGATGCCACATCCCTGGAGACATTCAAAGCCAGGAGAGCCCGGCTGGCCTAGGAGTAGCAGCCAGCGTTTGTGAGGCTGTTTGACACAAAGAGGACTTTGCCTGGATCAGGCTGTAGTGGCAGGGGACCACAGGCATGGTGACAAGCAGGACAAGGAGGGCACTTTCATAGCAGTATGTTATCACACTCTTCCTCAAATAATATGTCCACAGTGCCCATGATGTTCTCAGCAGGTGCAGCTCCCTGGTACCCACATCAGGTCAGTGCGTGCTGTGGCTTTCCCTTGGTGTCTCCAGATGGCAAATGCAAAGGGGAAAATGTCTTTGAGACCTGGCACAAGCTGGAGTTGCCCAGACTGACCCAGCTCAGGAAACCATGCAAATCCCAGCAGGAATAAAACAATTGCATTGGGATGGGAAGAGCAAAGCAGCAAATGCACCCGGGAAGAGTGACCCGTTAAAGAGCAGCAGGTGAGCCAGCAGCACCCAGCAAGAAGTGGCAGGGAACAGAGCATTTCTCCCGCTGCCGTGTCAGCCGTGACAGTGCCCGGCCCCAGCGGCGTCTCGGCAGCCGGCACGGGAGCTGTGCCCGGGGGAGGTGGCACGGCTCGGGCTCAGGGACGCAGCCCTCCTGTCCCCACCACACCGGCACCACACGGGCCCTGGAGCAGCTTTGCTCCTCAGCCAGCAACTCAACTAGCAGGGAGCCTGAATGTCAGCAAACGCATTTATTCGCAGCTGAGGCTGAGGTGTTTCTGGTGCCATGGATTTGACCCACAAACCGCTCAGTAAGTGTGTATTTTGCTCTTCATCCCAGACTGCTCCTTCCTTCTCCCAATTCCTGCTCTCCATGGTTCATTTAATGACATGCGACCTATATCCATGTTTGCCTGGCACAGACCTGCATTCCCAGTAAATAAAATGATGCTCACATGCTCAGGCCTGGCAATAGGTGCGAGTTATTCCCCACAGAGGATCTCAAAGCACTTTGCATTTGTCACCCAACTTACAGAGATACGGAGACATGAACAGGTTTGTTAAACATCGCCCAGCAAGACAAGCACTTGAACCTCGGTGACCAGCACTAAGGACAAGCTGCACGGGGACACAGGGGCCAGCACTGGCTGCATCAAGACAGGGATACTCGTTTTTACTTCCCCAAGTATTTTTGCAGGCAATGTTGTTCTAATAACACAACATTACCCATCACACAGCAGGAGAGGGATGCTGCGCTGTTGCTGGGGACAACCAGCTCTATTCAGCTCTGAGCTCAGCTCCCGGTCCCAGAGTCAGCTGCCAGCTGCATAAACCACTTTTTAATACATTCGAGACATTAAGGGGGAAAAGCACTTGTCCCAGCTCCTGCCCTCTCTGCTATAGCGGTGATGCCAACTCTAAATGAGATGTTCGTCTTGCACAGGTATGTCCATTGCACACCAAGGCATGATGTTGATGTGTTTGGATTAATTTGTCAGGTGGCAGATAGGTACCTGTGGACCCAGCCACAGACACAAGCCCCCGGCAGCTCCTCATGTCCCCCAGCTGCCGCGAACCCACTGCATGTGTTCAGCTGGGGCATTAATGCAAAGCACATTAATGCCTGCCCAGCATCCCACAGGAGGAGCTGGGCTTTGGTCCCTTGAGCTGTAAGATAACAAGGAGATTGCTTCCCCAAGTGAGTATTTCTGTGGTGCCTCAATGCTGAGATCAGTTCAAAACAGGGATGCTCAGGGATGCGCTGCCCAGCATGAGTGCAGACAGAGAGGGAGGGTTCCCAGTGAGGGATGTGTGTGTATGCTCTGGGCTTCTTTTGTTTTGGGTTTTTTTTTTCTTTTTTTTGTGTGGGTTATTTTTGTTTTGGTTTTTTGTTTTCTTTAGAAATACTAGGGAAATTAGATATTTTTGGTCTCCTTTTGGTTCTTTCTGGAAAAATCACATACCTTAATGAAATGCTTATGTGTGAGCTTAAAGTAGTTGGCAGCCCAGATAAGGTCCAAATCCATTTTGTTCATGTTTGGCCTGTTTCAGCGAATCCCAACTATTTTTCAGGATTTGTGCCCATGATGAAACCAAGCTCCTGTCCCAAAACAACCATAATGAGGAATGGCTGAAAATACAAAGATTTAATAAAAACTTGTGCAGTAATTTGGCTCTTAATCCCAAACACAATCTCTCCCCTCAAATAACTGCAGTCCCTGCAAAATTAAATTCTCCCTACATATTGTTTGTAAGTCTGATACCTTCTATTGAGCTTAGCCGGGCTTTAAGTTCTTAAATCATGGCTCTGTAATTGCACATCTTATTCAGTTTGTGATGCAAAGGGTTCCCAAGGAAGCTTTTGTAAAGATTTCTTCGTATCTGACAGTACTATGTGACACTTGTATGTATTTTGAAAGCTACGCAGTGCTGGGAATGCAAGGGGTCGATACTTTCTAAAAGCAAGAAGAGGCTGTGGCTCATGTTCTCATTTTACCACTGAGCAGCAAGTCCCAGAAAAATCAGGACATCTGCAAACTTTTCTCAAACTGGCTGTTTCATAAATGATGGAGAATCTGTTCCTCAGGCTGAAGGGGCTTGGGGAAAGTCAGGAATAGTCACCCCCCTTGCCCTGGGCTTCATTTTCTTCCAGTAATTAGGAAAATCCCAATTCACAATGGATAACTGAATAGCTGTTTTAAGTGTGGGCTACAAGGAGAAACAGGCAGTGATGAAAAGAGGCCTGAAACTCTGGAGACCTGGTGCAGCACCAGACTCTCCCAGATGACCTTCAGCAAGTCCTTTGATTCTTATACCCCCCCTGGAAACGCTGATGAGGAGCCGTCCCTCTCCCCCGCTCTCGTCAGCCTGGACCGCAGCCCCGTGGGGTGACACGTGTGCTCTGGACCGGTGTGACGATGCTCCGCATCCAGCTGCGGGATGCGGGGGCGGTGGGGTGGGATGCTGGAAAATGCTCACACCGCATTTTTTATTAATGGGCTTCCTCAGGCCAAGAACACGCAGTGCTCCCTTCCCAGGGCTGCGTTTGCCTGGTGTGGCGAGGGCAGCCACAGCCAGGGCTCTGCCTCCATCGTCACTTGATCCCCATCCTCCCTTTCCTGGGGTCTCATACAGGAGCCTTTTCCTTCCTCTGAGGGCTGTTTCAGGATCCAGAAGCACATTACTGGGACTTCAAAGGGATGGGAAATTACTGTAAGTGAAGCCTTGTGGGTGAAGCTCAATCCTGATTCCCTGTTTGGAGCGGGTTTTGTCTTCTTCAGTGAGCGGGTGCCTGTAACATGGGCTCTTCTCAAAGCGGCTGCTGAGGAACAGTGAGGAAGCACAGCCTCAGCATGGAGAAAACGTCCCTTGTCTTTACCACACTCTGCCTGGACGAAAGCAGGATCCTGCAAAGGAACAGTCACTGCGAAGGACCAGCTGCATTGGTTTTGTCCACCCAAAGCTCTCCAAAACACCTGGTGCCCTGGGGCTCACTGGAGAAACACCCTGAAAACTGTGCCACTGCAACAGGCAGGTCCTCTCTGCGTCTCGCTCACTCAGCAAAATGTCACAGCCAGGTTATATTTAAGTCCTCAGCTTGAATATCATTGTCATAACCTCCCATGCGATCTGCCTGGGCAGTGTTATAATTAATAGTGCCCTTGCTCAGAGTACAAGCAGAACATGTGATGGCTCAGCTAGCTATAAATCACGACAGAGTTTCCATCTGGTCCAGAATCTATTTATACCTCACCAGCCCCAATTAACTTTGAAACTTGGGGCTGGTGGTTAAGGAGAAAAATTGTTCTTGAAAAGTGTGATGGGATATGCAGAGATGTGGATGGGAAGGAGGAGATGGCGGCGGCTGTTTGCGTCTCCACGGAGGGAACTGCATAGCCTGGTGCTCCAGAGGACACCGAAATGCAGCTCTGAACACCAGGTTGGCCTTTGAATCAGTTCAGTACCAGCTGTAAGAACCCAAGGGAGACATGGAAGGTCAGGGCTGAGGGTCGGTGCTGAGGGCATGCTGGGGACCACCTCTCTCTCCATCCAAGCTGGAGCAAAGCCCCAGTGATGGGCACAGTGCAGAGATGCTGTGCTATTGTCTTCCTAAAAAAAGAGTCAAATTCTATGCCTGGTTCTCTGGTACCACCTCCCCTATCCCTCCCTCTTTTCAGCTCTTTTGCTCTTGCAGCCTTGTAACTCCTGGAGTCCTGGCTGGCTCCCAGCTCAGGTAATTACACGCTGTCTTCTGGTATTTGAACAGGATATTTGTGCTGGTTTTCCTGTCCTACGTGCCTGTGCAGTGCTGCGGGCAGCCTGTCACCCCGAGCAAGCCTATTTCCCTGGCACAGGCAGCCATCCCAGTGTGTCCTGCTCCAGCACTGCGTGGGCATTTTGTAAACATGGGATTATGTAGATGCTTTGCCCAACTGGGCCACAGGACCACTATCCCTGTCCCCACCTCAGTAGGACCCCTGGTCCTACTAATTCAGCCTGGATTATTAGCTGAGAAAGCCCCCAGCCTCCCAGGTCCCTCTTTAAAAGGCTCTTTGTGGCTCACACCATGTCACCTCTTCTTCTTTGCCATAAACTTTCCCTTCTGTTTAGGCTAACTGTTTGAAGAAGCGATCTCCAGCACTTACAGCACATACCTGGTGGGAGAGCAAAAGAAAAGTGGAATTAATGTACCTCATAGAATCAGAGTCATTTTAGTCGGAAGAGACCCTTAAGATCAATAAATACAACCATAACCTAACTCCAGCACTAAACCATGTCCCTAAGAACCTCATCTACACACCTTTTAAACCCTTCCAGGGATGGTGACCCCACCACTGCCCTGGGCAGCCTGTTCCAGTGCTTCACAACCCTTTCCAGGAATATATTTTTCCTGATATCCAATCTGAACCTCCCCTAGTGCAACTTGAGGACATTTCCTCTCATCCTATCTAGTGCCTTGCCTAGTTGACAACAATTCGCTTTCTTCTTCAGAGTTTCTAGAGGCAGGATTTCTCACTAACTAAAGGTTTGCGGCACTGCGGGGAGAAAGGAGAGAGAAAAAGTGGAGCACGGACCAGTTTCCTGAGTGTGGAGGGGAAAAGCCCGGGATGGTGGAACTCAGCCCCACTCTGCAAGAAGCTCCTTTGCCTGTGCTACCTGAGCTCTGCAGAGCCTGTTAAGCTCATCCTGCCCTTGGACAGAAAGGAATTATTTTGCCAGCCAGGTTGGACTTGACATTCCACCTTCTTGCTAAGTAGAGTCCTGGGGCTCCATGCCTTCTGCTTGGTGGTGTGCACACAAAGCAATGCAGTATGTTATCAGCCCCACGCAGCTGCACTTGAGTCCACTTTGCAGACGGTTGGGCAAGGGACAATCCTACAGCTGGCAGCTCCTTCTGTCCATTTTCTGCAGACTGCAGCATGGCTCCGGGCTTTGCTGAAGTTGTCCTGGGGCTATTGGGCTGCAGCTGATTACTGTAAAACACTAAAGAGTAAGAGCTGCATGATAAAGCCGTGTTTTCCTTCCCAGGAAGGAACTCACCAGTAAGCATTTCAGAAGATTTGCATTCTTTTTTTGCAGTCTCTGCGTTTGAGCTGGGTGGCAGACAGGTGCCAAGCAGCCTGGCAATCCAGAGAGATGCCTGGTGCAGGTTTGCTCCATGTGCAGTTGCGGTAACCCAGAGCAGCTTCTCGCCCTCACCAGTCTCAGCTTCCCAAGCGATAGGAGTGCTCCAAGAGGACAATGAGGCTGGGTCTGCTATTTTCTCACTCAGTTCCCAAGAGGCTTCCTCATCCTGGTGCTTGCAGACTCTGCTGCCTCATGGCCTCCCAGGGCTCAGGACTGCTTGGAGATATTATTATCCCAAGGGCTGAGCCTCGAGGCAGGCAGAGCAGATGGCTGTCTCCAACAGCAAGAAAATTGGGAGAGGGAAGGGAGAGGGTGGGGGAGAGCAAAATCTGTGACATCCTTAGTGTTCATCAATAACTGTTTCCCCTTAAAAAGGAAAGTTCCCCTAGCTCGAGGGGGATTGTACTGGGCAGTAAAGAAGACAACAGGCCACAGGTGGGAGACTTGCCGTATAGAAAATAGACACCAGTTCCAAATTTTCTTGTGCAACCGTGGAAGGAACCAGTGTGTATTTCTTGGCGATGTTGTGGATGGAAGGCAGACACAGTCCTGCCACATCTTGTGGGGCATCCAAGGCTGTTGGGGCCACAGGAGATGAGCACAGTGGGCAGAAGAGTCAGCAGTTTGATGGACAGGAGGGTCGTGCTGCAAACCCACTCGAGATGCAAGGGGTCCCACATGCACGTGCTCCATCACAGGACGGAGTTAATCATGCAACTGTGAGCCAGAGCACAGCCCCAGCTGCCTCCTCCTGTTTTGGGTGTTTCTTCAAACCTTTGGCAGTGAGCAAGCCACAGAAGATGAAGCCGTTTTGCCCCATGGAGGAGATGCTCAGGGCCCAGCGCTTGCAGGATGCTGCGCCAATCGCCTGCCACATTTCACAGACCGTGCTCGGTACCTCTGCATGGGGCGGCATTCGTTACCGGCCTCCTTCTCATTGAGCTAATTTGCAGCCTTGCTTTGCAGAGCAGGTCCGCGTTCAGGCTGTGCCTGGGGACGGCTGGTGGCAGATGGTGTGCGTGCGATGGCGAGGCAGCGCCACGTCACAAGCTCTGGGAGACATTTGGCCAGGCTTCCTGACAGCCACGTCCCACCACCCAGGAGCTCTGCTTTCTGGCAAAGCCAGCTCCCCACTTCTGAGGAGCACTCCTCTCCCTGTCACCGGGCAGAGCCGCCGTCAAACGCTTTATCTTGGCTTCCTTGCAGGCGAGAGGCTTGGTGGTCCATGGGGCTGCCTTCTGCCCAGGACCGGAGGAATCTGCCACCACGCCAAAAGCCGCACAACCAAACTGGGAGTGATGGTCCCTGCCAGTCTGGACCACCCCCATCTACTGCATCACGCCCTAAACTGCACTGAGTGTTCCCTTTAGTGAGGAATATCTTATTCCTGTGTTTTTGGATAAAACCCAGCACAAGCAAGCCACAGCTGGTCGTAGATATGACAAATAGTTGTGGTCATGGGAATGGTGGCATCACAGCTTCTTCGGTATTTCTTCTGATTTCTTCCATTGTTTAGATGTACGTGCAGAGAACACCACAGAGGTATGGCCAGATAAAGAAGAGGTGGGCATATAAAGAAGTATCAAAGAAATGTATTACAAAGGAGAGTAACACCAGTCCTCTGAAGAGCATAACAGCCTGGGCAGTCTGAGCTCACCTGCTCAAGAACCCGCACTGCTTTGTCTTGCTGCCTTCTGCTCGTAACATCCACGCAGCTGCGGTGAAAACTTGCAGTTGTGGGGCTTTTGCAGTCTGTTTTCCAGGACACTGTCCTCATCTATTACAATTATTGCCTGTGTTAATGCCATTAACCGCAGGGCTATACGTGCCCACGGGAGGTTCCTAGGCACTCGGGGGAGGCTGTCGCATCATGCATAGGTGGAGGCTTGGCTGCCTTCCTGCCTCAGTCTTCCCCAAGACCGAGGTGCAAAATCCCAGTTTTGTCAGACGAACATGGTTTGCTAATGTTGCAACAGGTCCCGTGTTGTGGCTCCTGTGGTCACAGGGAAGCTGCAGAAGCACGGGACTGCAGCCTGTCGCGCTCCTCGCCCTGCCTGCTTTCAGACGGGATCACAGCATCCAGCCAAACGCCTGGCAGCAGTGCCAGCCCCTTCGCCAGCACTGCCTGCACCAGGGAAAAGGCTTTATCCCTCCGTCTGGAGCTTTGGCTGCAGAAATGAGCTCTCTGTGCGCTTTCATGGGACTAAAGGAGAGGAACATTTGAGGCCTGGGCCCGTTTGCAGGACAGGCTCAGAACAGTCAGAGATGCCAATGACAGGACTTGACTGACTCCATTTCTCAGGCAGGACAGGATATGGTCCCCTCCCCGTGGTGTAGATTTGTCTCTATTCTTACTCAAAGGTCATTAAATTAAGATTTCATGAGACCCCACACTGTTATAAATGTTGCTGAGCTCATTTCCCTCACTGGGCAGTGATTGATCTCACAGGCTTGAGAAAATGACTAAGCTAAAAAATGTCACTCAGTGCCACTGAGTTGTAAGTAAGGTAGAAGGAACAGGAGAAGGACATGATGAATTCTCCTACCAAGGGAAGCACTAATAGATGGTTTCTTCCTGATGTTCTCATTAGTCCTATCTCATTCATCCTCAGGACCTGCCGAGGACAAATGACACCACTCAGTCTGCACCAGAATGGAGAGCAGATGCCCCTGTGCAACCCTCCTGCCTCCAAAACCCCTTCAGACACCCATTGCTATCTCACCCTGCTTAGTAGCTGATGTATTAAAAAGGAAGGAAGCAAGAGATGAAAGTACTTCAAGAACCTTATACTATCACATCCAGTCTTGTCTCCTGAAATCTTTTTTACCTTCTGGCAGGAATGGTTTCGAGGAGGCAAGTGGAAGCACAGGGTGCCAAGACACGACCCTTTCTCCCTCCTCATCCAGCAGTGCAGTGGGTGGCTTACAAAAAATGATGTCCTGGATTCATTTGCCTTCCTTTCTGTCTGTGAGTAGGTTGCAGAGTTCTTCGAATCTAATCAAGAATATGTTTTTTTTTTCTTGAATCCTTATTCCCGGGAATGAATGCCAAAAAATTAGCTTTGTTGCTTAGTTGTGACTGATCATGAATCACATTAAATTGCTTCTGTTCCCTTATTGGACATGTTGGCTGGTTCCTGGTATGTGTTATTGAATTACTGCTCTGACAGAGAAGAAATAGCAACCGTGTGGCAAGCGAGCCCAGAAGATCCAGGAAAGAGGCAGATTTGGGTATGTCACAGGACCACAGCCTTCTTGGCTCCCCTAATAATCAGAAAAAAAATCAGTGTTTGTGTGTAGGAGTGTACCTCGAGTAGGACACAGAGCAGCAGGGTTTTGAGGCTTTTTTTGCAGGGTTTCTGAGCATCCCAAATTCCCAACCGTGTGTTAGGGATACATTCAGAGCAATGTCAAGGTACTTGTGCAGCCTCATCTGGCAGACTCCAAAAAGGACAGACCTGCCATGCTCCCGCAGTGCTGATGCCCCGTGCATGGCCAGCAAAGCCATTTTATTTGGGTTGTATCAGATGTACCACGCAGCAGCACAGCCCATCTGCAGGGAAAAGTGGAGAACAGAAACATAGGAGCCCTAATACAATACTCCAGCATAGCAGAAGGCTTCATACAGCAGAGGTGTGGTCTCAGCCAAGAATGCAAGATGTAGAGGAGGTTAAGCGTGGGCCAAGGGAGGCCCTGTGGGTGCTGGAAAGGTTCTTGTTTCCGAAACACTTTTGTGGGAAGGACCATGAGCTATGCTTGAGCCATTTTCTGTTTCTTTCCTCTTAGTGAGCTGTTCACAACTTTCTCCTGGGTTGTGTGCAGGATCACTAAACCTTCTGAACATTCTGGCGAAGCAATTAACAGTGGGCACAGATCAGTGTATGTGTGTACAGAAACCTGCATCATTGCAGCTTGCTGAGCAAAGCCACTAAACCACAAATGAGGAACAGGAAAGGCAACTTGCCCTTGCATCTTTATATGATCCACCACACACAGCTCACATGGTTACACTAGTTTGACAAAGCAGAAATACTTCTTTCATCTGCTCTTCCGTGTTGTTACTCTGAGGAGCTTATAAATGCTGAAATGTCGGCTTTCCTATCTCACTTTGCTTTCCTGTCATGGTAGCAGGGTTGCTGTATCTCAGTCTAAGGTAATAATAAATAAAGCAAGACCAGCTTTTGGACGGAGAAGCCCTTCTTCACATCCATCTGTCCAGATTCCTTATTTCCTCCCACCATCACAGCTACAATAACGCTAAGACTACAAGGCCTAAAGAAGGGCAGATGGGCTCAAAAGCTCATCTCAGTTTTCCTCCGGTATCAGTTTGCTCAAGGATTTTCTCTCCTGCACTGCTGAGCTTGCCTGACGGGCTGCAGGTTTGAGCGCAGCTCTGGGACATCAAGGGTCTGGTAGCATTTGCAGATCCAGGGCTCATGGCAATTTTGCAATGCTTCCTGCAAGAAATCTGGCAGAAAACTGATTTAAAACAAAAAGACACGCTCTATCTCAGTTCCTGGAGCTGCAACTACAGATGACTTCATCCCTTGATACATTTATGTTTGCAAACCGTTTAGGTGTGCGTTTATGATGGTTTTGTTATCCCTTTGCATCTCGAACTCACCCAGCTTGGGGAGCCATCTTCTGCTGTTTTCATTTCATCATTTCGTTAGCAGAGTTGCTTCTTTATTAAGGGCTTTTTTGTTCCAAGGCAGCTGGCATTAACATAGATAATTAGATAATGTTTTGGCAATCCAAGGGTAAATGCATTAACACGTTTCCATATACTGTCCTGGCCTTTGGCTGATCTCTGAGTATGTGATAAATGAATCAGGTCTGCAATAAAGATGTTCCGTAGAACCAGGCAGATCTTTAATACGAATAGGGAAGCCTCAGATGAGATTTTCAAGAGAGCCTCAGGCTGTTATGGGCCCCTGTCCTTATTCCTGCAGGTTTACTTTTGGCAAGAATCTAAAGGAGTCAAAAAAGCAGCAACACTCCTGGTGTGTTTTTCTGAACATGGAAAGTCTCAGACCAGCTGTAGCATCCTGGCCAGAGATCTGGTGACAATTGGTGGCTTTCTGGGAATTTGAGCAATAATTCAGCTATGTCTTCTGCTCAGCCTTCAATGCAGCAACAGCGTGGCCTTTCCCTTTCAATCCCTGGTGACATCTATTAACCCTGGGCAGAGGAACAAGTATATCTCAACCATGGGGACTGCCAGGCTACCAGGAGAAATGGTGCAGCGCTGAAAGGAGCTATGTAACTGCGGCAATATTTTCTAATTTCAGGATTGTGTCTGCACTGCTCCCAAAAGGTGACCTGAGGTACTGCTGGAAGCCCAGCAGAAGACACCCAGCAGATCCACCAGCGCTGCCCCATCCTGAAGCCTTCAGGCATCCAGCTGGGCATCTCCTGCGAGTGCATCCAGCCCCACAACACCAAACTGACTGCACATGAAACTCCTGGCTGGCCTGTTTTCATCTATGCAAATGTTAAGAAGAGGGTTAGTTTTCCCCGATTGTCGCCTGGGAATCCTGCAGAGGAAACTTGAGAGGCCCGTGATCAGCCTCAGTGACTTTTTTCTTGGAATCAAAGGGCAGTTTAAATTGTTTCTTCAAAAGCACAAGCGAATCTGCAAAAAGCTGGCTTGTGCAGAAGACAAGCCTCAGGCCACCTCAACTATCCACTTGCGTCAAGATGTTGCTATGAAGAAGATTTTTGGTCACAGCGTTCTTCACTTGTGCCTGTCCTTGGAAATCATACCCTGGTTTCCAAATGCTTGTCACTAGATAAACTTCAAAGATAAACTGAATCTTGGTTTTGGATTCTCTTTCATGTTTTGCCAGATCAGACTGTCTTACAGTTCAGCAGGGAGATGACATTTTGTTTTGTAAATACCCACAGACAGAACCTGAGATTTCCCTGAAAGGCTTTACAGCTTTGTGAAAAAAGTAGATCAAATCTAGTAACATATTGAATTTGGTTACTGAAATTTCAGGAAGATCAGTGTGATGAAATGTCCTTAGTTTGCCCTTGGGAGAAATGGTACGTTCATTATAAGAAAACAGCGTTTTCATACGGAAATAGCAGGTGGCAGGAGTAAAAACAGACTTTCATTTTCAGAGAAACAGACGGAACAATTCCAAGAAAAGTGGAATAGCAGAGCTAGGTTGGAATTGTTCACACTTTTATTCTGAAAAAATATTCTACTTTTGCCCTTATGGAAGTAAGAGAAGGTGTCAATCCATATCCTCTGTGTTTACCAGTCCAGTCGGTATACCTCAAATATAAGAGTCTGCTGAAGGAACCAGAGTTTAAATATAAATGAGGAAGAAATCTAGTTCAGTTTGTTTGGGAAAGCTCTAGAAAGCCTATCCCAGAGCTGCACATGGAACTTCTTGGGAGAAAAAGCAAAAAGAGCACTGAATATACAAAATAATCCTTAGTGCCAGTGTCAGACAAAACTGAACTCACAGCTCTTGGTGCTGTGATTTATTAATCCTTTTATCAGACGTATGCCATCCTTTGAATTATTTTCCAGCTCTGACTGCTGGTAGGCATTTCCTTGGAAGCTGTGGACTGTTAAGCTATTAATCGTCTAGTGGCAGGTGCTTATTAAGAAAAAGACACCTCGAACAACAAAGCAGAAGAAATAACAGATATTCCAGTTGGAGACGTGCTACTTCAGAGCTCTCACCCTGACTTCTCTGAGAAAAATTAAGTTTTTGAGAGTCATTTGCACAGGCAGGCTGAAGAAAGGTCAACTCCTCTTCTGCGACTGATTCATTGCACACCAGAATTTGAGATCTGAGGCAGAAATGGAAGAAGGAAGGAAGGAAGGGAGGAAGGAAGGAAGGAAGGAAGGAAGGAAGGAAGGAAGGAAGGAAGGAAGGAAGGAAGGAAGGAAGGAAGGAAGGAAGGAAGGAAGGAAGGAAGGGAGGAAATTGTTGTCCTATTTAGGAGCAGATAAAACTTCACCCTACGCTGTAAATTCTATTTTGAAAGTCAGGGTTTGCACAGGATGAAGACTATATGTTTCATGCAGTTATTCTAATTATAAAGAAACCCTTCACAGCTCTAGGCAGCTTGTGTAGTTCTTCAAGCTTCAGACTTTTAGGCCTTTACATGGTTCCTGTTTAAAAACAGCAAAGCAAACACCAAAAACTCAGTCTGGACTTTGAAGTATGGCCTGAAACAGATACATATTGCCATGAAAGATGCTGCTTTTCCCCAGAGATGTTCAGAGAAAACATCATGCCAGGCTCCCCTATGCTTTATACCAAAGAAGGGATTAGAGAGAGGTTTCTCCCATATTTGCCAAAAGGGGCCCAGGCTTGTCAAAACTGATCTCATCAAATCCCAAAGGGATCCATTCTTCTGCCCAACGGAGCTTTCTCCTGTGGCTGCATCTCCCCATGAAGAGGTCCAGAATGACCTGGGGAGTGAAACATGATCAAAATTTTAACAGACCTAATGCTGATTACAACACGGAGGTATATTTCTTCCATAGCTGCTTTTCGAGCAGCAATCACACTTCCAGGGCACCTGGAAGAGAGCTGATTGTGAGGAAGCTGGAGCTCTGCGAGCCCCAGGCAGCCAAGCCTTGGAACTGACACCAGCTTGGAAGCTCTGCCCAGCAGACTGGTATTAAATACCAAGAGAAAAAAAGAATGAGAAATTGGGAAATGGAATGGCATTGGTATTTCCTAAAGATCAGAGTTTCCTATAAAATGAACGTTTGCCATGCAATTTCAAAAGATCAAGACATTTGCCTGTCTTTAGGGCTTGTCAGAACAGCTAATAAATAAAGATCGGCATTTGGGAAGTTCCCTCTTCAAACCTCTCTTAGCGTGCTGCTTTGAAGCTGGATTTCCTTTGGATCGTGGAGTTGGCAGCTGTGCAGGGCTTGCTATGTGTTCCTTGGCTTGAATTGTATTTTAGGCTTTACCTGGCGTCAGATGTACATGACAGCTCTACAAGTCTCAACGGCTACAAAATTTACAGCAGTATATTCTGTTCCATTTGTGCTTGGTTTTTTTGCACTGCCACTATTTACGAGCCAAACATAAATTACCTGAGTTTAATTCATGACCCAGAGTTCAGTGCATTTCCCCAGAAACAGCATTCCCTGTTTGGGACACTACTGCCAAAATCGCATTCCTGGAGCGGAATTCCTGTCCCATCCAAGACATTTGTTCTACCCATATTTCCCATCATACTAGTTTATACTATTTAGGTCATTTATATTTTCCTGCTCCCACAGTTACTTCTTATGTGTTGCTTTGTTGCTTTGCAATTATGCTCTTAACTGTGTTCTCTAAAGCCACCTTCAGACCTTTAAACACCTTCAAATTAAAATAGCCATTTGACTTCGGTCCAAATTGCATTTAATAGAAAAGCTGTACTAAACCACTTGCATTCCTTGGGCAGAAGGAAGAACTGAAAGATGCCCAAACAAAGTATTATGTAGTCTAGCATTTAGCTGGCAGGGACCATGAGGAAAACCTGCTGCTCTTTGCTTTGCACGCTGCTTTAATTAAAGTTAACAATGCTAATATTAATTCTGTCCTATGCAAGATGTTTATCCCTGATCCCAGTTTGGTTGTAAATTTAATTCTAACCTAAATCTAGTTTTAACTTCATCACAGCTGTCTGTAATGTCATATGCAGTTTATGTACAGAGAAAATACAGAACAGACATGAAATGTAGAAATGCTTCCCTTCGGGCTTTTTAATATCTTATTGCAGAAATATTAATTAAAAAAATACTGATTGTTTTCCCTTTTTGTGTTCCATGTTGCTTCCTTACAAGCCTCTTTCTTATCTCCACCACGTGCAGTTCAAAGCAGCACCAAAAAATGACAAAATTGTTAATATACCAATTCTTACTATAGGGACCTCCAGCCACCAGTTCCATTGGGCAGCAGTGACAGCTGTCATGAACCACCGCGCAAATTCCATTTGGGATCCATCACCTCATACTTTATTTAGTGATCTCCGAGACACAGCTCTAGAACAACTGAATCCTCCAGGTTGTACTCTCTCATACATGGAGGACAGAGAAAATATGCGCATAACAGAAGGATCAAGAAATAAAATACACTTGGCAGGTAATGATTACATTTTGTGAGTGTTTTTTCTACAGCATGGAAGGGTTAACACCTTTCCTTTTCATTCAGAGAAAGGCTGCTGGGCAGCCAGGGAGACATCAGATGCAGGGACAGTGATCATGCAGTGCCATCAGCTGTTCGCTTCTGGTACCCACATCGTCTGAGTCCTCGTGCTTTCAAAAAAAATGACAGAAAAAAATAACAAAAATTGAGCAACACATCAGGATTTTATTTCTGAGCGAAAGCTGAGCAACCTAAATACAATATTTTGCTACAAATCTCAGGTTCGCTATTTTTTGTGCAAGAAGTCGGACACCTGAGGGCAGGTCCTCGCTGTGGAGAGCAGCGGTGGAAGCAGCTCAATCACTTGTGCCATCTGCTGGGGACAACTTCAGAGCTGCTGCTGGCACAGGGAGCAGACCAGCATCCTCCGGCAACAGACCACCTCTGACAGCGAGGTTGTCCCACTTCTTTGAACTACGATTGATGTGAAGTAAACGTAATGTTAGAGAGGCATTTTGAAGACCGAAATCCTCTCTCTGTAGCGAAAGAAATTGCAAATGACAGGAAGAAATTGTCCTTGCACACCTCAGCTGTCTGCAGAGGGGCTTCTTCTTGTGGTGAAGCCTATTATGTAGCCAGATAAGTCTTGACAGCTCTAATGAACCGCATCTCTAACGAGGTGACTCCATCGCAGCCATGGGCTGTCTCCTTTTTTTGGAGCAGAATCCTGTGAGTTCCTTCCTTGCAGCCGTTCTGCCCTGCACAGGGTTAACACTCACCAGCTGCTCAAGCCAAATACCGCTTGTACTTCTTCATGCTTCTTTACCCAAAATGTGTCTCTTTGGGAAAAGCCGGGAGAACAGCGTGTTTTCTACCAGACAGCTGGGCAGGCTGGTGCTGAGCTTGTTTAGTCGTCCATTGAGTCTGTCCCTGAGATAAAGCCTGGACACTTCTACAAACTGAGTATTATATGGGGATATACATGAAAGGAGTGTTGAATACAAGTTAACTCTGCCGAGTATCAGCACTCCCAAGGTCTCAGCAAGAACACTGGGAACAGCCCAGACGGAAACCTCAAAAATAGGGGCTACGGAGAAGATCTGGGGAAAAAACAAGTTTTGCCTAGAAAAGCAAAAAATTAGATGACAATAACTGATCTAGCTGAATCAGTGTTTGTAGCTTAAGACAACTCGCGGGTGCCAAGTAATTCTCCTGACTTTCCGAAGTAATTAACCTTTGGACTGAGACTAAGCAGGAAACTAATGAAGTCCTTCCATCACTGAAAAGGGATCTGACAGTGACTTTGACAGGACCAGGATGGTATCTGAAAGCATCAGCGAAAATTTGGCTCCAGGATTCTGTAACTGACCAGACTGCCTTTCAGCCCCAATAATAATGCTGTGGTGCTGCTCTAAACTAGAGACTTGGGAGCAGAGGGTTGTGTGTTCAGTCACTTCTTGTCCAAAAAGATTACATGTGTTACAAAATTGAACTCTTTTCCTCCAGTTCCTTCTTGGAGACCAACCGAGACTCTTCCTCATGCCCCAAAAATGCTCTTTCCATATCTCTAGTAAATGTAGTTTATTGCAGTTGCATAAATCTTACCTAGCCAATAATGATCTTTTCAGTGAAAACATGCAATTTAAATTGCAGTGAGGAGCCACTATTAAAACAGCATTTAAAAGGTTATTTGCAAATCAAAGCATCTGTGAACCTGTATATGATGGTGTACAGAGTGGCACCCACTGTGGAGATGTCCCTTATCATGGGGCTCAGCCAGAGAAATGGCAAGAAAACCAGAATCACGGGATGGTTTGGGTTGGGAAGGACCTCTGGAGACCTTCTAGTCCAACCCACCTGCTCGAGCAGGGTCACTAGAGCAGATCACACAGGGTGGTGTCCAGGTGGGTTTGAATGTCTCCAGAGGAGGAGACTCCACAGCCTACCTGGGCAGCCTGGTCCAAGCTCCGGCACCTCACAGCAAAGAAGTTTCTCCTTGTGTTCAGATGGAACCTCCTGTGTGTCAGTCTGTGCCCGTTGCTCCTTGTCCTGTCATCGGGCACCACTGAAAAGAGTCTGGCCCATCCTATTGACACCCACCCTGGAGATATTGATCAGCATAAATAAGACCCTCTCTCAGCTTCTCTTCTCCAGGCTGAACAGACCCAGCTCTCTCAGCTTTTCCTCATAAGAAAGACGCTCAATCAATAAGATGCTGTCTTCTTGTTGCTCAAGAACTTGCTGCACTCCTCAGCCAGACCAGCCCCCCCCACTCCTTTATGGCGATTAGCGTTGACCAAAGACACACCATGGAGTGCCCTACGTGTGCGAAAGGGCCTCCAACAAGACAAAGAGCCTGAAGGGTGCCAGGGTGTGACAGAACAGCCAGGCCCTGCCTCCTCCGGAGCCCGGGGTGGGTCCACGCAGCGGGCGGGGGCCGCCAGCTGCTCGGCCCCCTCAGGCTCCCTCCCCGCCGCCTCGCCGCGCTCCCTCCGCCCGGCCACGGGCGACGGAGCCGGGCCCGCCCCAGGGGATGGGTACAGGGGCGCAGGCCGCGGTGCCCGGCTCCGCCATGGCGGGCGGGCCGGAGCGCGGAAGGGGCGCGGCCCCCCTCGTCGCCATAGAAACCGCGAGCCGGCTGCGCCCGCTGGCCCAATGGGGAGGTGGGAGGGGCGGTGGCGTGCCCCCTCCCGGCGCCGGAAGGGGCGTGTCGGCGGCGCCGGAAGCGGGGCCGCAGCGCCGCAGGGTGTGTGTGCGTGCGTGCGTGCGCCGAGCGGCCGCCGCGCTCCGAGTCGCCTCGCCCGCCGGGATCCAGGCCGCGGTGCCGCCGCCCCCGCCAGGTGAGGGTCCCGGGCCGCTCCCCGCCGGCCCCGCCCGGGCTCCCTCCCCTTCCCCCGCTGCTGGGCTTGGGCCGCTGCGGCCCCACGGGAGCGTGCGGGGGAGGCCTCCCGGGCCTGCCCCCCGCCTCCCCGCCGGCCGGGCCCGCTCTTCCCCCACGGCTGGGCCGGCGCAGCCCCGCGGCGGGGAGGGGCGGGAAGGCCGCAGCAGGCGGCGGCGGGTCCTGGCTCCCCTCTCCCCTCTCCGAGTAACGGGGTGACCCTCCTGCGGCCGCCGCCGCGGAGCCCGGGCGGGCGGTGCCGCCTCCTCCCCCCCGAGCGCCCGGCCCTGCCCCGCCCCGGGTGACTCACTTGCTGCGGGGAGGGCGAGGCCGCGCACACCTGTACCGAGTGGCCAGCGGCGGCCAGGCGGCCCGGGCTGGAAGGCGGCGATTCCCCCCACACCCCGGGGTCAGTATTGCTCACACCCTCCCCTGCCCCAGGGCTGCTGCGTTCCCCACCCGGGGCGGGGTGGAGTGCCCTCGCCGCTTCTCCAAAGCAGGGACCCTGTGCCCGGCCGAGATCCTGGGCCCTGTCAGCGTGAGTGGGGAGGTGTTGTTTCTGCGCCGGTTGGTATGAGCCTGCTCATGTAGGAACGAAAGTGATCACAGAAATGTTGTAAATGCTTTAGAAGGAAACAATATTATTTTAGTGTTTTCCACTTTTTGTGTTGATTTGGGAATAGAGATGCATTTATAGAGGACTCCAGAGGGAGATAAGGTGGTTTTAAGCCAGCCCCAGTCTACAAAAAGGCTGGGCAGTAACCCCAAACTAACAGCTATAGGTTTCATTTGAGGTATGTATAATCAGATACTAATTGTTGTGGTCAAATGTCAGTGGCATACAGTCACTGTGTCAGTGTATGGGAGCAAAAGTGCATCTAATGTACAGATTGTAATATAAATTGGTTCAGCTAAATTCCTTATTAATAGTTAAAATAACTTCTCTAGTGGCAGGAAAACAAAAAGCACATCGCGCAACACTGTAAAAGCTAAATTCCTACATAAAAATATCAGAGAGTTTGGGAACATTCGTAAGGCTTTGTAACTTCGGTGTCAGTAGGGATATTTGTGTCTTCACACGTTCACTGCTACAGGATGCCTCAGTCAGAAATGTTAATACTTCTTTATTAAAAGAAAAGCATGGTTTTATTTTCAGATAATAATGAGATATAAACGAGACTAGAAAAGAAAACAAGTAAGAACGCTAGTGCCTTTTTCACTCTTCATATTAAAGGACTGCAAAAATATACTTTGTATAATATTTTGTATATTGGTACTGGTAAAGCGATAGACTCATTGCACAGATGGGCCTAGTGCAGTTTTCTCAACCTCATTATTCAGTACCGCATGTTCTGATCTCTGCTATTTTGATGTTGAGCCTTTTTTTTCTAAGCAGGCCTTTGCCAGTATGCAGCTTTTTGTGCTGCATGTGAATAAACTCAGATGAGGAGGAGTTAAGTAAATAATGATTTGACTAATGAGGTAAAAAATTAGTACTCAAATCCCTCTGGTATCCTAGTAAGACGAGGCATTATAGTGTATCTTTTATATGGCTCCACTTTTTGCCCCACCCGGTAATAATAAATCTTCTTAGTTTATTATTAACAAAAGCGATTTACCTGCGATATGAATACATTTGTTTGGCATGAACCTTATGCCTGGGGGAAGATTTTTTGGGATAGCTCACTATTTCCACCTGGACTCCAGCCAAAACCAATTCTTCTTGCTGGAACGAAAAGGTGTTGTCATGTAAGTATATCGTACATTGGAACCGCGCGCTTGTCTCCACCTGCAGCTGGCCGGCATGAAGTGCTGTAGGAATGTGGCGGTGCTGTCCTTTTTAGCCTGCGCTCCCTTGTTTAAATGATGTTAAGAATGAGGCCACTGTTATGAAATTTAAGCAGTCTGTACAATATCAATATCCCTACACGCTGTTGGTACTTGTCATAGAAATTTCCTAATTGTCTATGGAGACTGAAAACCAGTGAATGTCATTGTATTCAAAAAATTGTATTCGTCAGTTTTAGGAAGCAACAAGTAACGAGGGCAGGAGGTGGCCAGAGCAGTTTTAGGCATGGCTTTATAAAACGTTAATTTTATCTGAACATTTGCATAAAGATTTGAGCTGAAGGCCGGGGTGTATGGTTAATCAGTAGATGCAGAGGAGGCTGAAGTTATGTGCTGCACAAGGTCAGCAAGAATATCACAACTATGAAGTAATTTTCCTTTTCCCCCTCATTATGTTTGCAGTATATTTTACTGAACTTGTTGTTATAGCCAGGCTCTTGTCAGTTGCGGAAGATTTTGCTGTTCAGGTCTTACCAGACATGTTCATTTTCTAATCAGTTATTTAACAATATGTGGCAGCCTTTGAGGGAGCCGAAATAGAGAAACACAACTGATGTAATACTGCAACAAAGCAAGGAATGTTCTTTGCACTCCATTTAAAGAGAGTTGACTCCTTTCCTATAAAGAATATCTGTTGGGAGCGATGTGTCCTTGACAGTGAATGCCATCAGCATCGTGTGTGCCTGAACTATGGAGAAGGGTTTTCCATTTTTTTTAGAAATAGTATCTCCAAAGCTCCTACTCTCTGTAATTATAGAACTGTGATTTGAAATACTACTTACCTCATGTGAATGGTTAATTTCGGAATGAATTGCCCATCCGGAAATCAAATAAGGTATGTTCACGTGTTGTTGGAAGATTGAACTATGATTGCATCCCATTTCACCAAATCTGGTTTTACATCCGTTTCTCATGGGGAAATGTGTAGGTCTGTTAACCTACATCTCAACTCTTTAGGGACCAGTGTGTCAAACCAGTAACCACACTGCTTTCTCACCAATTTTGTTAGAGAGTGGAAGCATTTGTCTGATAGATTCTAGTGCTTGGTATAAAGAGAAAAGCAGTACACAGAAATCAATTACTTAATTAGCATGAGAAGAACAGGTCATCGAAACCAGCAGACTCCAGGCCAACGTAGGCTTATTAGTATTGTCTTGTCAGTTCAATATGTTATATAAGTCTTTTTCAGTGTCAGTGTTTATTTGATTTCTGCAGTCTTCAAACAGAGTTACTTCTGATCTGTTTGGGCTTTGTCCTAAACAGCTCATCGAGATTGGAAACAATAAAAGCTATGAAGCAGATATAGTAACTGCTGAGCAGTAAGATGTAATTCTCCTCAAGCTCCTGCAGTTTTCTGAAGAACACTGTCTGTGTGTTTTACTCCTCAGCTGTTACTGAGATATAAACCTCCAGTTCCATGTGTCCATCCATTCCTTTCTTTCTGCATCTTCCACTAAAAGCAGCAAGGCAGTTAGAAACTAACATGTTTTACAGCCTCTGACCTTTGATTCTCAACCTTTGCTGCTTTGTAATATGTTTCCGAGTCTTGTCTACGCAGGTGTAAAGATTTTCTGGTGGTGGGAAGTGAGCACTTGTAACTTCTAGGACCTGTATACATGATGTTCTGTGTTTGTAAGAGAGCTTGAAAGAACTTAATCTGTATGGGAGAGAGATAAAATATAATAATAACAAAAACATATTTGGAATGAGATTCAGGATGATTCAAATTTCTGGCAGCTGGTCTAATTGGCTGCAACTGCTGGCTAGTGGTTGGTGTTCCTTATTGTAAATAGCATACAGCTACTTATTTTGGAGGGCTACTAAGTTGTGGTTTGACAGATTCTTAAGAAGACAGAGTCTTAAGAATTTGAAATGTATTAACGCATCTAATATGAGAATCTTCTGCATAGAACGGGCAACTTTCAGGACTCCTGCGTGGCTGTGATCTGCATGTCTCCGCTCCTTTTTCCACCTTCCTTCTGTCCCCCTTGCCAACGTGGCTGTGCCGTCACTAGTGCTAGAATAGATCATTCCTGTTGGCCTCCTGCTCACCACTTGTGTGTGTTTTGCTCCTAGCTGCAGGTAACCTTTGTTAGATAGCTTCTGTGTGTGGCTTAGGAGTATTTCTAGCTGTAGGCTTTGCTCGTTTCAGACTGTGGCACACTGATCCTTGGCAGAGTGTGGCTTTCATCTCCTCTGTGAGAGGGACCAGTTATAACTTGAGAGTTGCTTCTTTGCCTTTTCAAACATCACTCCTTTCCTTGTATCTTTTTTCCTTCTGGCAAACACTTCCCTCTTTTGGAGCTCAAGCCAGCATAGCTCTGCAGAGCTCTCTCCAAGCTTCTAACAAGGTAAGCAATGGAGGATTGAATAAGGATTTTAAATGTTCCCGTATGCAGCACCCTGTGAACAAAGTAATGGCAGGCTTACTGTTGATGACAGATATTTTGGTGTGGGCAATGATTTCCTTACTGTATTTAAGTTCTTTTAAATCCATGTTATTGAATAATACTTTGTGTTTCATAGCAAACCTAACAACAGTACAGGTATTAAGATGAATTAAACAACTCAAGCCCCTGTGTACTGAATTTTTATGTCAAAACTAAGCCAGTGAAATTCCGAGAAACCCCATCTTCAGTAATCCATTTGAACTTAAGATGTGCATAAATTAGTTACATTACTGAGGAAGGTTGTTTGATGAGAAACAACTTTCTAATGGTTTGTGCTGGTATTTCACCTGTATAATTGATATGTTAAACTGGTTTTTGGATCTCTCTTATCCACTAGGTCTTTATGCCCTTGCAGTTCCGTCTGTGATTTCCTTCATGTGTCCTTATATGAACCCATTGACTACCATGGACTGACTTGCATCTAAAGATAAATATGTCAGTGAGCTTCATAAAACAAACTGCACGATTTCTAAACTAAACCCTATATTGTTTATAAACAGAATTCTGCATGGATGACTTGTCTACAAATTAGACTACTATTGGCAAATTGCAGATCAAAGATAAAACTGACCTTTCAATGGCAAAATGTAAACTCTCTTGAAGCTTCTTGCCTCTGGACTTCAACAAGCAGGCTTTTTCTACATAATAATCACATTCCATAAGAAGAAGAGGAGAAGATAAGACAGTTGCAATAGAAATGCTTCTAGAAGCTGTGCAGGCTGTGAGGAAACTAGAACGGCTCTGAAACTGCTTTGCTTAAATGTCCTGTTACTTAAAGTTGGCTCTTGTAATGTAAAAGCATTCTTTGGTGTCCTTTGCTGATGTTCAGATTTTAGTGAGTGAGCAAAGAAATGCCACTCACAAATTACTTCCTGCGTTAAGTACATAGTCTGAATTTAGTGCTGAGTTAAAGGAATGGTTTACAAGGTTTGATAGACTCAACAGTGAAAAGCGGAATGGGTTCTCAGTGATAAACAGTCTGATTTCCTTAGGCTTGTTATGCATTGATATTATGATACACTTCAGAGTAGGGAGAAAAAATACATATCATAAGCTCCATTTTTCCCTTCCATCCTCAGGAGCTATCCTTTTCTTAACGCTGCAGGAGCCAGTTATAATATAGCATATCCCCATGGTAAAAGCCTCTTGGGGAAGATGGAGCCAAATTAATCAGACCTTGCAAGAATGTGTCCCGCTGCTACCTGCAGTCAGTCTGTCTGGTGGAAGGCTTCGATCTGAAGCCTGTGTCTCACCTTTTAATAGGTGCCAGAATCCACTGGTTTAAACGCAGTATTTGAAATGGGACTGAACTGCAGCTCACCTTTACTCACAAGTCTGCAAGAAGTCTCTTTCCAGGAGGCTGGTTTTAGCATTACAAATCCTCACTGGGTGCCTTACATGGATGGATGCGTTAGGCTAGATCTACAAGGGATCAAACACAAGCAGGAGTGAGTGTGACTGGCAGATCCATAGCAGGTAGGACATGTGGTTGCTGGGTTTACTTCAAGAGTGTTCCTGTGAAATAACAATGTTTGATGCGGTATCTTGGGTGTGGAGTTGTTGTTGTTTTGCTAAAGTGGAGTATCTTCAGCTGGAGGGATGGAATATGCTAATCTCAAAATAATTCTGTAGCTAGGATTCCATCCTTTCAGTAAGAAACTCTGGAAGTGCTCATACACATGTTGGGAATTTGGGTCTGCATCTTGGTGCCCTGGTTGAGGATTCAGTACAGGGGCCTGGTTTCCCTGGGTAATAGTGTGGTGGGTGATAGTTGAAATACAAACTGAGCCGTGTGTGCGGAATGTTCTTCATCAGGAGCCTGTCAGACTGGGGTCTTTAAAGCAGAAGCCAGGGAAAAGGCTGCAGCAATCGCTTTCAGCCTGTTGGTGCTTTATAATAGGGCTGTAGATGCTTGTCTAATGAACAGAAGTAAACTTGTTGTTCTTGTTTGCTTTATATTGTTCTTTTAGAAGGTGTTTTTAGACTGTTAGGTCTCAGCCTAAAAACTTCTCATCTGGACAGTGAGAGTCCTGACTGGGATTTAGGGAGTAGGAGAGGAACATTATTGCTCAGTGCTGACAAGAAGGCCACTTACTTTGATAAAGGCAAAGAAACTTGTTTAAATTCTCTTGTGAACCTGGCCATAGGTGGTTGAGTATAAGGTTGGTAGCTCAATGGCTGAGTTACCTGTATCTTAGCATTGTCTTGTAGAAGTAAGCAATACTCGAGCTGCCTCACTGACACATTCCTTACTAACTTCATTTTTCATTGCTTAAGCTCTTCAGGGGCCTTGTGGTCATGTGATGTGTTTTTCTTGGCTTCAGTTACTAAACTGCGTTATCAGAAATTATAAACAAGTTGTTTCCATGTAGGCAATTAGTTTTGCAGTAGTGACCATCACGTGGGCCACGTCCCATTTGGTTTTTGTGAATATCAATGTTACTTAAAAGGTTTTGAAAACCAGAGGCTGCAGCCACACTAGCTGTGCAGAATTGTCCGTTATACATATGTTGATGCATGTATAAAAAAACCCAAACAAACAAGAAAAACCCCACCAGTTTTAAATGTACTTTCCATAGTTGCCAATAACTACAGCTTTACTAGGTATGGTTTATTTGAACCCACAGAAACATCTCCTGTAGTGTGCAAAAAGTCTTCAGTGTCAGGAGCTGTCCAGTGCTTCAATGCTCAGTAGTTGCTGTTGTATAATAATGAGGGGAAACAAACAAACAAAATACCCAAAACCAACCAAAACTGGTGGTGTCTGGGTTAGAATGTGCAGTGTCTCCCAAGCTGAGCTGTGGCCAGTATAGGAAAGGGGAGAGATTTACATAGGGAACATACAGATGTGCTGTGCTTAATGCCAGTATGAATTTTGCTGCATTTTGAAGAATAATGCTTACATATCTTCAGGGTTATGATTAATCATTTACACATAGAAATTATACATATCTGACAAAAGGCCATATAAAATTTTTAAAATAAATCCTTCATATTACTTTATTAGAGTTGATAGATTTCCCAGTTACTACTGACTATGAGTTCTGCTTCACCCTTCAGCATTAACTTCCATCGTGCAGACAATCAAGAGACATTTTTCTTTGTTTTTACTCCCCACTAATTACAGGAGAGCCATGGACAAAAGCGAATTGGTACAGAAAGCCAAACTGGCTGAACAGGCTGAGCGTTACGATGACATGGCTGCTGCCATGAAGGCTGTCACTGAGCAGGGACACGAACTGTCCAACGAAGAAAGGAACCTACTCTCCGTTGCCTACAAGAACGTGGTTGGTGCCCGTCGCTCGTCCTGGCGTGTCATTTCCAGCATTGAACAGAAAACAGAGAGGAATGAGAAGAAACAGCAGATGGGAAGAGAATATCGTGAGAAAATTGAGGCTGAATTGCAGGATATCTGCAATGATGTTCTGGTAATAATCCAACAGCAAAAATAACAGTAGTTAGTGCTGCAGTGTTTTTCAGTGAGGCTTAAGGAATCTTACTAGTGCTGTAGACACTGCAGCACCTTAGCAGGGGAATGATTTTGCACGGCCACATACTTGGGTACAATTCTAGCTCCTAAGTCATCTAGTTTGTTCCCTGGGGAATTTGTTATAAAAAGAGCTTTTTTTTTTTTTTTGTTAATAAGAAAAAAGCAAACAGGGCAATGTCGAAGACCCGTAGCTGCTGGCCAGGGGTCACCATGAAAACGAGTTTCAATCTGGGACACCAATGTGAGTCCTGCTAAAAATCCTACCATTTGAATTCTTTCATTCATGAACACGGATGTCCTGAGGCTTGTTTAGTGTGTTGTGGGTTTTTTTATGAAGAAGGTGTGTACTTCTTCCTCCAAACCAGTTTCACTATTTTGTTCGCTTAGACAAGAGGGATTCTTTTTATTGCTGTTCATTTTGCTAAAAATCTGTCAAGAGCAGTTGCTATCGGTACTCTCAGCCTTTGCGTTGCTCTCTGAATGCACATGGGCTGCAGCTTTTCAGCTAGAGTTGCAGATAGAGTCAGTTTGTTGTGGATAATTTCACTGCTCTGTGTGTAATTCAAGTTTGTGGCCCCAAAAGTGACCAAACTTGTGCTAATGTCAGGCTGCTGGTTTGCGTTAGCTTGGTTATGGACATAGGTTTGAATCGGTGTATTTTAAGGAAAATTTTTGCAGCCTTAGGCCCTGACGGCCATTGGGTTCTGCAGGAGTGAACTGTGGATAGCCTCAACTCAGCAAGTTTTCTGCTTTCCAGGGATTAGGATAAAAGTAGTTTCTCTTTTTTCCAAGTTTAGATGACAGTAGGCAAAGTGATTAACACATGAGTATACGTCAGTCATTGCTAATGTTTTAACAGTTCGTGTTTACCATTGTGATGAATGCTCTGTTTCAGACATAATTTTTATGACTCGGAAAAAAAAAAAGGTGATGTTTCCTTTCTCAGGAACTCCTGGATAAGTACCTTATTGTCAATGCCACGCAGCCAGAAAGCAAGGTCTTCTATTTGAAAATGAAAGGCGATTACTACAGATACCTCTCAGAGGTGGCATCTGGGGACAATAAGCAAAGTAAGTAGAGATGAAATCTCTCATTCTGCTGGGGGCCGAGCAGAATCAAGTATAAAAAATACTTGTGGTTTTTTTCCCCTAACATGAAGTATATCTTTCTTTTTGCTACTCCTCTGTAGTATTGAAGATGCGTGCAGTGCCAGTCACTTTTAGCAAAGGACTTCACTGACATTAATAGAAGTGATTGACACAGACGTTCATCAAACCATTTGAATTCCGCTTGCAGCCCCTGACCTCAGTAACTGATTTTCAAGCATATTTGGCAGTATAAAATCCTTTTCCTGGAGAATGTGTTTTTTTCTCATGGAAAATGCTTTGTTCCCATCATCTCTTGTTTAAACTACGAGTTTAGCTTGCAAGTCTTCACCATTTGCAAGCTTTCTGCATGCAAATATGGGATATTGGGTTACTGGGTCCTAAGCCAATTAATCCTGAAATGGAAATGTTAACGCAACGCTGAACTGTGCCGGAATTCCTGGTGAGTGTCTGATGTCGTCCGTATCTTGCAAACTTGGTTTGACACCATTCTGGAGCTTATTGTTACCCATGAGCCAGGAAGAGACTGTCATCTTTCCTCTGAAACCCCAAACTGAAATATAAAGTTCATGACCTACCTGCTAAATGGTTCCTTCAGTTTAAACAGGTAGTTTATATACCTCTTCTTTCCCATATGGTTTTGTCTGGATTTATTACTCAGAACTACTACTCTTCAGCTGGGCTGGAAGTGAGTGTTTAATCACAGTACACTTTGACTTAGAGCTTGTGTGCATTCAGATTGGTTGGAATTTATTTTGAGTAAATTCCATTTTAAGTCTCTTAAAATATTGAACTTAATTTCTGTATATCAAAGCTTTATCTGACCAGATATTTCTACCTTAATAGGTCAGCCAGTGGTAGGACTTTACGTCTAAAAACATTGAAAGAAGCGTCTGTGCATATATAATTTTATTGATTTCTGGTGGCACAATAGTCCAGACCAAGAATATAATATCTTCCCCCGTGAAGTACAGTGATGTCCTGTGCATTAATATGATTGCAATTACTTCTTGCAGCAACAGTAGCAAACTCTCAGCAAGCTTACCAGGAGGCGTTTGAAATTAGCAAGAAAGAGATGCAGCCAACACACCCCATTCGACTTGGTTTGGCTCTAAATTTCTCTGTCTTCTACTATGAGATACTAAATTCTCCTGAGAAAGCCTGTAACCTGGCAAAGACGGTAAGCAGACTCTGGGCATTACCAATTTTTGTCAAGGCTAAGAAGATAGTTACATGGTTGCAGTAAGACTTTGTAGATAATTATGCTTTTTCATATAAAATTCTTTAAAAATGCTCTCATCTTTAAACTATTATCACCTTCGTGTATTTTCAGCTAAATTAGTTAACTTAGCTTGGCTTTAAATAAAGTTAATTTGCTACTGCAGTTGATTGAGTGAATGGCAAGACAAAGCGCCTCTTCTTATGGCCATGTAATTCTCTTAGAATGAGCTTGTGTGAAATTTGAAAGCACTTGGATTAATTTAGCACTTCTAAAGTGAAATATTTACTTGAATTTGAGCACTTAGCAAATACACGAAGTGCCATCTTTGTGCATACAGTCATAGCCCTAAATGTCCTTGTGTATCTGCGTGTGTGTGCGCTTCTCTCTCCAGCCACCAAGAAGAGCTTTTGTGGTGGGTTCTGCCAAACAGTCATTTTTGTCTTAACCTTCTCCTTAAAATATAATTAGAGCCTTCTAAATGGAGCTTTTGGCATCTATGAACATTATCTGATAGTAGCTTGAATTATATGGCATTAGCTGAACCTTTGCGTTCTTAATATGCACTTCAGTAATACTGTGTAACAAGTAATGTTTTGTTGTGCAAAGCTGCTGTTCCTGCTTTTTCAGTTAATACGCTTCCATCTGTTTGAAACCCAGATGAAGAAATAGCACTTACTCACGGCTCTTGGACTTGCAGCCTGGGCTTTCATGTGTAAGAGAGTGGTAGGAAGAGCAGCTTTATTAATCTCTAGTGGAACATACCTGATGTCCTGTGCTGTTTTGAAAAGAAATCCAAGACCTTCCACCCCACCATCAAAAAACCCGTCTTCCATTTTCTTTCCTACTTACTCATGTGTAATACATATATCTATTTAATGGTACCTTTGTCTTTTATTGCCAATTTAGACCAGTGAGGCCTTCATTTTTAATGAAAGTGTTACTTATGTTGTTGTTAAGCCTGACTTCAAGCTGTGTGAATCATTCTTCAGCGTGACGGAGAGCGTGTTTGCCTCTTCAGTGCTTGGTATTGCCACAGTAGTAAAGTCGTTCTGGGCTTTCATCTGGAACCCCCTGAGGACCTCTGTTTTCCACTGGTTGTCTAGTGCTCACTTTACACTTCTTCTCTTGGTGGAAAAGAAAAATACTGGAAGCTTTCGTCACAGAATTTGAGTAGTCACGTGGCAAATTTGTAAGCTCTGTGTAAGCAGAAGTGAATTCAGAGAGCAGTGTGACAGTGCTGTCTTGCATATTTTTAGGCATTTGATGAAGCGATAGCAGAGCTGGACACACTGAATGAAGAGTCGTACAAAGACAGTACCCTCATCATGCAGCTGCTTAGGGACAACCTCACTGTAAGTACTGCGGGGCGAGCTGCTGCGCTGTTGCTGCTTCGGGCTGCTGGACTCCACTAAGACTCCACATCTGAAGACTTGGGTAGTTGTGTGCTGTTAAAAGCCTCTCTTGAGGCATTAGCTGCCTATCTTAGCTGCAGTGCTTTTTGTAACCAGACCAGTTAGACTTGCTTGTTTACACCAGAAAGCACTTGTTACCACTGTAACAAGCTTTTTTGTAACTGAAAGTCCAGTTTGTCAGTTCTCAACAGCCCCTTGTCTTTGTGTCGAGCTTGCAAACTTTTGCTGGGTTTTTACTAGTAATCCTTTGCCAGTTTTCTAGTTCATTATTCTTTAGCTTTACTGTTAAGTTCAGTTCTGTATTATTGCTCTTAGCTGAGAAAAATGCACAGCTACTGCTAACTGTGCTGTCTTCCCTTTCCTGGCAATTGTCACTAACTGCGTACTTCAGTATAAGCATGTGTTTGTGTTTTCTTACAGCTATGGACGTCGGAAAACCAGGGAGATGAAGGGGACGCTGGGGAGGGAGAGAACTAATGGCTGTCACGCTTCACTATATGTTCAATGTCACCCTTTATCCTACACATATATCCCTTTGTGCGACAAGCAAAAAGAATAGTACATCGACTTTCACAACCTCAACGTAGCAAAAACTGTCTGTGGGGTAAAAACGGTTGGTTGGTGTTTTGTGTACTTAAAGCGGAGGTCGGTTATTATAATGGCATTCCGAACTTTCCTATTATGAACATTTACAGTTATGATTACCGTGTTTATATTTTTAACTGAACACTGTGATAATGGGTTTTGTGATTGCAATTGACTTTACAAAACTCTTATTGGTAGAAAAGTAGACATCAATTATGTAACTCTGGCGAGCTTAATTTGGCACCAAAATAGTCGAAGTACAATTCTCTTGTAAAGTTGTACAGAAAGTTATAGAGATTCTATTGTCACACTGGGGCATGGAAGGAAAACAATCTGATGTATGGCATTCCAGTTAGTAACACTGCTATGAATTAGTTTTCCAGGCACACTGCAGATGTTTATAACCAAGTCTGAGGCACCGCTTTCAGTCAAAAGCTCACTTTGTCAATCCTGTCTTTCTGGGGATGGGGTTTGTTTGGGGGAGGAGGGTAATGGCAGAGTTAGCAGCTTGATTTCCAAATTCTTTACACTGGCAGATAACTGGGATTTCACTTCTAGAAGTGCTTTCATGCTCATACACCATGCATGACTAGGCCCCTTCCCACAGCAATAACGTACCTAATTATACCTTAGATATTCTTCAGTAGTGAGAATTCTTGGTTCACTACCATGGACTTGCAATAGGAGAAGATTCAATTTTTTGAATGGCCTTATTAGTTTGGATGATACCATGAAGTGATCTGCCACTTTTGCATTACTTTGATCCTAGCTGAATCGAAATCTCCATGGTATTACCATTTTGAATTTATCCTGAAAACTTCTTAAGTAAATCCACTGAGCCATCTTTAAGTTCACTTTATAGAAATTTTTATCCCATTGGACTCAGTTCACCCTTGACCCTCTTGCCTGTTTGAACTCCATTAAAACAATTTTGGATTCCAACGTACGTGTCGCCCTTTCCTTGATGATGGGTGATGTCGGGATGGTGGGCAGACCCGAGTCTGCTTGAGGACAGGTTTCCTTGTTGGATGTTTGAGAGCTGCTGGTGCTGTTGCAGTCTTCAGCTCTTCTTGGTAGTACCAGGATCTGGCTCAAATATTCAGGATTTCCCCTTTATTGTACTGGAATGCAGACCTACACATTTGTAGTGCTTGTAATATTTGAGCTCCAAACGCCCTCACCTAGTTATGTTTCAAACATGTCCCATTAAATAAAACCTAATAAGAGTTGCGTGAATAATGCAGTGGAAAAGATTAGGAATAGTCACCTATCAGTCTCGCGGTATCATCCCCCTGCCTTCACATTCCACTTAGGTATAGGATCCATCTGTTTGTCTGTCCATCTGTCTGCTGAAGAGAATTTCATGCACTGATTTTAAAACTCCCCTCTACTAGCTGAACAAATTGTGCAGTTAATACTTGGCGCTTGATAAATGCAGTAGTGAATGTGGAACCGAGCCTGTCTGTATATCTGGTAGCTCTTCGCTTTGTTTTTACTGACCAGTATTCTGCCTAAAGTTTGCTTCTGTGACGGTTATATTGCCTAGCACACACGTGGTTGTGAGAATAGTATAGCAAAAAGAAATACCTGGTTATTGATGTACTAGATTTGTGTATGTCTTTTAAACAGTTCTAGTTTCACCTTACACAAAATAATCAGGAAAGTGTAAAAGAATTCAAAAGTGAATAATAAAAAAAAATTTTATCAGTTGTTTGTGTCTGTTATCTTTGCCGTACTAGTGACAAAAAAACTTGTGGTAGTAAAATTACCACTTTTATTAAATGCACAAATCTTGGATTGTATGAGTTGATTCATTATTTCCAAATGTTACTAATGCTAAATTACTCATTCCTTTGCAGAGATATTTTTCCCCCCCACGCCCTCCCAAATTTGTAGTAGAAAACAGTTTCTCTTCATTTTTGTTGAGGTCACGCTTATGTTGTCATTGCAGGACTTGAAAGAGATGCAACTCTGTTTAACTTGCTGTGAGTCATTGCAGATTGTGTGGTTGAACACACTGTACATAGGAAAAGTCTGTTGGTTACATTTAAAGGTTTTTCCTCACACCCGTGGCTGCAGGGTCAGCTCTTCAGCTGCTCCTCTGTCCACTGTGTTTTGCACCCCCAGTCACCTATGTAACCTGTATGTACTACAGGTAACTCTTCTCAGCTGCTGGTGTGCAAAGGAACTACTGAGAGTGAAAATGCACGCCTATTTTCTGGAAATAAAATGCTTGAAGAGATGGGCAGCAATACTCAGGCTAGCTGATACCAGTCAGCATAAAAGCACTGGGGAGGTTTGTTGGGGGCAAAGTGAGCATTCCTCCTGCTCCCAGAGCCCCTCTCTCGCAGTGAGACCATACAGAAGGGTGTTTGGTGGGTAATGTCACTCAGCTTCTATTGATCGACCGCTGCAAAGGCTTTACACCAAAATCTAGCTGCTGGTCAACCCCTGATCCATCCTGTGCTGCAGCTTTAAATAGTGGTCCCTCTATGTATCTAATCATTGCCACTTTGCCATTTTCTCCAGCCTTTCTAGGCATACTTGCTCTTAAATTATTTTATTTTGTACACTAACTCCCAATCTGCCTCACATTGGTGACATTGTCAGGTTCAAGAAGGAAAAAATCCTGGGTCCTGGTAGCTGCTCCTGTTTATAGAGCACCTGTCCTGCCTCAGTTCTTTCAGGTGACATCTGCCATCCTTACCATCTCTTTTACGGGAAATTATGAGCCTGAGAGACTGGTCTGCAGCAACAATGAGTTGAGGGAATATCTTAATTTTTCGAGTAATTACATCATTTTGGGAATGGGCGCTCCAGCTTGCCCTGCCACTGTAGGAGTCTGGGTGTACTCTACATGTTTAAACTGATCTAATCGGTGCTGCTGCAGCTTCTCATTCCTTGCACTGATGCTCATCTGACCCCAGGGTGAGGCAGTTCAGTGTGGGAAAGCACCAGAAGGCTTTTGGGGTGGCGAATTTTCTCCTGGTCTGTGCTGCAGCTGAGCCTTCTGAGAGAAGGGGATGGGGTGGAGCTGAGCAACCATGCTTGGATTAGTTTTAACACGTGGGTGCTGCATGGTGTGTGCTGCCTAGAGCAGGCTGGTGTATCTCCTGAGCAGTGTTCAAGGACTCCATGGCAGCAGGAATCGCCCTTTTTCATGAAATCCAGCAGCCCTGTTCAGTTGAAGTCAACACAAGACGCTTGTCCTGCGGCGGTAGCTTCCCCACATTAGAGCACGGCAGCGTGGCTGTGAGGAGCGAGTCTGGCTGAAGCACGGAGGTGCTGGTGATGGGCCCAGCACAGCCCCACGACACCAGTGGTGCTGAGGGAGCTGCTGGTGGAACTGCCCTGCCCGCTGTCCCGGGCTCCTCTGCTGCTCCATCCCGCGTTCCAGCTGCATGGCAAGTCGTTAATGACAAATCATCTCTCATACATGTACCATGATGTCCAGCACAGCTGGGGTGTGATCTCTGGGGTTGAAGGTGACCTTACAACACTCAGGTGTCATCCAGACAAAAGGTGACGGCAGAGACCAGGTTCTGTATCCCGCGGGTCTCTGTGGGGTGTCGGGGATCCTGCTGTGGAGTTTGGGAGTGTGTGTCACAGGACAAGGGGTTGGTACCGAGCTGTGGTACCCAGCCTGGATTTCTTACCTTCGGGGAGTTATCCACCAGAATTTGCAGGTGATTTCCTTAAAATGTGTGGGTGGAACATGCAGCCTTGGCAAGTGCTATCAGAGTTCAAGGACAACGGCAGCCCCTGTTATTCGGAAAGCCAGGAGGAGGGCGGGCAGCCGCGCCCCCGCCTCGCCGTTTGCAACAATCAGGAGATGCAACTACCGGCTTTCTGCCGAAACCCGTAAACCCCGCGGGGCTGGGGGCTGCCGGGGGCTACCGGGGAGCCCGCGGGCGATGCCGCTCGGGGCGGGGCCGGGCCGGGGCGGGCCGCAGCTGGCGGGGGGCGGAGGGGCCGGTCCCGCCCCCGGTGCCGCGGCGGGAAGAGGCGGTCGGGGGCGGCAGCCGGTGCTGCGCTGCGAGCCGAGCCCGCCCGAGCGCTCGGCGTGAGTGCGGGGCCGCCACCCGGCTCCGGGCCGGCGGGGGCGGCTTCTCCCGGGGCGGGGGGTTCTCCCAGGCAGGGCCAGCAGGTCGCTGCTCCGGCGTGTGGGTGGCATGGGGGCGGCACAGCCCTTTCGCCGGGCGCTGGAGCTCCAGGGATGCTCAGCAGCCGACGGGGATGGGGCTGTGCAGCCTCTCTGCTGGCTCCCCGCCTCGCCCCGGACCGGACCGGGGCTCTGCCTAGTCCCCTCCGTCTCCTTTCCTCCCTCTCCACCCCACCAGCTGCACAGAAATGCCGGGTTTGCTCTCTCTGCTGTATTTATTTGCTGCCAGTATTGCCGTGAGGTTGCTGGGAAGCCCATCTTGGGTGCATGAGGGGTAGGGCTGTTTCGCAGAGCTGGTGCACAGCTCTTCTGTGCTCTGCCCTCCGTGGTGACTTGCCTTTGGCTGAGGGATTGCTTGATGCACCTCTCCTCTGTGTGTGTATTTACTATGGGCATCCATAGGGTATCTTAACAAATGTCTCGGGTCTTTTGAGCTTTAATGTAAGAGCCCCAAAATGGGCTTTATAAGCTTTTAGGGCAGGACCTGCATCTCTCTTGTCCCAGTCAGTACCTCCGGGGTCTCAAGCTGATATCTTTCACATAACTTTATACCCAAGTGAAAACAGTGGGAGATTGAGTGTTGCTTTTCCTGCTTTGGGGGCCTCGTCAGCAAGCTGAGACTTGTTTCTCTGGGCAGGGCTGGCTAAAAATCTGTATTTGCCTTATTAGAGATGGAGACGGTTGCTGGGAGTCCTGGCTGCAGCAGCACGGGCTGCAAGAAGCAGTTTCCCTGGCAGGGCCGTGTGTCACAGCGAACCTGGACTCCTCGGGTTTGCTCTGGCTGAGCAGGTGGTTGGAGGGAGCTGTTAAGGAGGAATTAAAATGGAAGTCTCTGGTGGAGAAGGGCTGTTTACCTTCTGGAAGAATGAAACTCCATTTTGTTTCTCTTGGTTCTTGAGCATTGAAAGGAACAAATCAGTGCATGCAGTGTGTTGTGTCCCTCTGGCTGCTCCCCAGGTTTGTGGGGACTCTAACATGTGCAGATCACCCCAGCTCAGCTTTTGCACCAACATTGAAATGTCCTTGAATACAATCTGGGAACTGCAGCACTCTTGGGGCATTTCCAGTTCCAGCATTGCTGGTGGGAAGGGCACGGTTTGCACTTGCAGTGCAGCCAGCCTCACTGTGGGGCCATGGCTGCTGTGTGTGATCTGAAACTCTCTCTCTGCAGCCTCAGGTCTGTCTTGCTCTGCAGCTGAGCTTTCTGGTCGACCATGAACGCCAGCGGCCCTGGCTACCCATTAGCCTCTCTCTATGTGGGGGACCTCCACCCGGACGTGACTGAAGCCATGCTCTATGAGAAGTTCTCGCCTGCTGGGCCCATCATGTCCATCCGAGTCTGCCGGGACGTTGCCACACGCCGATCTCTGGGCTATGCCTACATTAACTTCCAGCAGCCTGTGGATGGTAAGGTCTCTGTAACGCAGCCTGGAGGAGCTGCCTTGCAATGGGGGCTTGGGGTGTACAGGAGAAGGAAGAGCAGGTGGTGGACAAGAGGAGAGCTGTTGCCTGAGCGGATGCCTCAGATGTTGTGATTTGGCCACGTTCTGCTGCTGTTGGGTTTTGGTTGTAACTAATCCCAACCAGATGGTGAACCATCCCACTCCCATCTCTTCTTAGAGACTGGGAGAGGATGCAGCAGCTGGGTTTTGGGCTTAGAAAGGTGACTTGCAAGATCCATGAGCTGATGGAGAAGGGCACCAAAATCCCTTCTTCCCTTCCCCGGGGCAGCCAGCTGCCCAATGCCTCACAGCGTGAAGCGAGACCCCTCTCCTGGCAGCATTGCTGTGATACAGCGCTGCACGGTGTGGTACCCAACAGATGTTTTGTGCTGGAGCAAGGCAGCGGTGATGGGAAGATGTCGGGTTAGTTGCCCTGGAGACCAAAATCCTTACTGAGTATATGAGTTGGGTATCTGCCAAACTGGAGCTTGCAGTGAAATGAATGATCTTGTGGGAGTCAGACATGCTTTGGAGGGAGGGCGGGACGGGGAAACCAACAAACAAGAAAGAAGGAAGGAATGGTGTGGCTGGAAGGAAGGAGAGCAGCCCCTGCCTGGCCCTACTGCCCTGGGAGGCAGAGCTCCCAGTCTCAATTAGATTAATGAGCCCCTGCCCAACAGCACCCCTAATTCCTGTACCCGTCTCAGCTGCTGTAGGATGTGAAGGGGATCTGTGTTACCCTCCTCTCTCCCCCTCTTCCTGCTTCTTTGCCAGCTGAGCGAGCCCTGGACACCATGAACTTTGAAGTGATCAAAGGCCGTCCCATCCGCATCATGTGGTCCCAGCGGGACCCCGGGCTCCGAAAGTCAGGGGTGGGAAACGTCTTTATCAAGAACCTGGATGACTCCATTGATAACAAAGCCCTGTATGACACATTCTCTGCCTTCGGAAACATCCTGTCGTGCAAGGTACAGGTGCCCACGGGCCCTGGAGGAAAGGGCTTGCTGCAGAGCTGCCCAGTGTTCTTGGCAGTGTGCTCCAGCCAGCTGAAATTCACTTTCTCGTTCTGCTTCCTACAAAGTTTCCTCTAAATCCCCACCTACTTTGAAGCCAAAAGGCCCTGCCGTGTTTCCCTTGGGAATGGGGCTTTCCCCCTGCCCCCCTTCTTCCCAGTCCCTGCACAGAGACATTGTGTGTTGTCCTGTCCGAGCTCAGGGCATCAATGGCACTTGGCTCTCAGTACGCCATGAGCTCTAGGGCATCGTATAAAGCACCGGGTGCTGGAGGGCAACCACCTCGGCCCCAGCAGGACACCTGGCCCTGGGCAGAGCTCTCGCCTGGCTCCTTGACCTGCTGCCAGCATCCCGGTGCAGCTCAGCTGTTGTGGCAGTGGGATGTCAGGGAGGGTAAATACCCCTGGAAAGCAAGGATGGGGTTTCCTGCAACTTACTTATGTGCAAGCAGAGAGAAAACCAGTGTCTGTCTCTTTTCTTTTTTTTCCTCCCCCATCCTCTTTGCTCTGCGTTTGTAGGTGGTTTGTGATGAAAATGGATCCCGTGGCTATGGCTTTGTTCACTTTGAGACTCACGAGGCAGCGACTCGGGCCATCGAGACCATGAATGGGATGTTGCTCAATGACCGGAAGGTGTAAGTGGAGGAGAGGAGGAGAGCATCTCCTCTTCTCTGCGCTTGGCTCTCCCTTGCCTTGGTGCGTGCTCCGGGGGAACCGCCTGCCCTGCTCGGGCTCCCACCTCCTGCAGCTCTTCCCTCGCTTCCCGTCCGTCCCCTCTGTGCTCTCCGGGGCAGTGAGTCACTCGTGGTCAGTGCTGGTGGAAGTGTGATAGTGGTTTGGAGCTGTTCCTGACGGTGGGGAGGGAGTCCAGCCCTGGGCTGTGTTTTATTGCTGAGGCAGTGTAAAGAGTGCCCACAGAGCAGGGCTGGTCCTTGGTCTCTGCTGCCAGCATCAGATAATCTAGGCAGGAAGAGGTTTTTGTTGTTCTTCAGCTCCCTGCTCACATTGCATCACCTTATTCTCCGCATCCGTCTCCACAGAGGAAAGCAGCTGCCTGGGGAGGTTGGGGATACTTTGGAGGAGGAGAGCTGGCACTTGGTGACATCTTTTGGGGTCTCCTGGGGTGATATCCCCATTGTGGGGCTGTGCCCTATGTTACCACTGTTTCCATTTCAGTAGTGCCAAGTGGGGTCTAGGCAGGGGAACACCAGGATGAAGCTGCTGGATATGAAACACCGGGTGGGTTTATGGGTGAGCAAAGCACAACCTGAAATGTTGGGGTCTCTCTTGGCCTGTATCGAGACAGATGTGCCTGTGTCCATCTTTCCTCTGCAGAGAACACGGAGGGTTCCATGTCCCTCTCCTTGCTTCCTGCAGGTTTGTTGGTCACTTCAAATCCCGCAAAGAGCGCGAGGCAGAGTTTGGGGCGAAGGCGATGGAGTTCACCAACGTCTACATCAAAAACTTTGGGGATGACATGGATGACGACAGACTGCGGGAAATCTTCTCCAAGTTTGGTGAGTACAGCTGCTGAAGCAAAATATCATCATGTCTGATAAACTGGTGTTGGGGCAACTGCAAAGAAAGCTGGGGAGAGTGCTTGACTGAAATACCGACCCCTTCTCTCGATGGGATCGGACTTGCTTAAACACCATGTCAGTGAATGACTACAATGGCTTAAATCGTCAGGACGTTACATGTGCTTTCTCGCAATGATGGGAGATAACTTCTAGGTCATCTCCTGGAAAAACGTTGGGGTTTTTTTTTCACTTTCTTGGGTAACAAAAGTGGGGGTTTTGTTTTGTTAGTTTTTGAAATTGTCTGGAAACCAGCATGTTGTCTGGTTATAGGAGCCCTGGGAATAAGAGATGCTGAGTCTGAATTTAAAACAAAAAAGCCTTTTCAATTTTAATGGAGGATGCCTCTTGTGACAGAGTTTAGTATTGTGACAACCTATGGACCGTACTGTCCATGCCTGGCCAGTGTTAGCTCAGGTAATTTGTGAATACCCTTCCTATGAACCCAATGCAGATGAGAACTTCTGGCCAAAGAAACTCGTTGCACTGGCTGGAGAAACCAAAAAGCCAAGAGCAATAAGAGCAGCATCCAGGGTGGGAGGGGTTGTCCTCACCAACACACACAGCCTCCTGTTCCTGCCCCGCAGTGAGGATCCCACTGTCTGTCCCCCTGCTTGGCTCTCTGGTGCTGCCACAGCTGCTTGCTCTCCTTGCTGGGCTGTGGGCACCCTTCTTCAGACAGATAATTTCCTCTTTCAGGAAAAACTCTAAGTGTCAAAGTCATGATGGACAGCACTGGCCGCTCAAAAGGCTTTGGATTCGTCAACTTTGAGAAGCACGAAGAAGCCCAGAAGGCAAGAGGCTCCTTGCTGCTCGGCTGCTAGCTCAGCCCCGGGCTTGTCCCCTGCTGATGTTCCCACCTCTCCTCGGTGGGGAACCTCACCAGCTTTGTGCTGGCACTGGTGGGGCTGGGCTGGGGTGGTGGGTGAAGAATGGGGCTGTGGCCGTCAGCGTCCTGCTGTGCTCAGAGCCCTTCCCTCCGCTGGCAGGCGGTGGCCGACATGAACGGGAAGGAGATCAACGGGCGGATGGTGTATGTGGGCCGGGCCCAGAAGCGGCTGGAGCGCCAGAGCGAGCTGAAGAGGAAATTTGAGCAGATCAAGCAGGAGCGAGTGAGCAGGTACCAGGTAAGGGGAGAGCAGGATGCTCTGTCCCTGCATCCCTGCAGGTCTGCACCAGGGACACGCCCTGGGCATCCGGGGACATCCTCGGTTTGGAGACAGCACAGGGCTCTCCGGAGCAGATCAGTGTGCTGGGTCCCTTCTACAGTTAAAAAAGACACACACAAGGGTCCAGTTGCTGCCTGGTAATGTTCTGGAAAACAGTATCAGGAAAGAGGAGGGAGATCTAAGCCCAGGGTGATCTTGGCAGGTGAACAAATGGGTCTGCTCTTTTCCAGAAATTAAAATATTAGTCTGGAAATGAGGCAGCTTCCTGAGATCTTGGAGCAACTTCATAGCAAAGATCTGGGCACCTTCTTTACTCAGGGTGTCTTGCCTACGAGTGGAGCACACATGTGGTCCCGGCTCCTGTCACCGGTCCTGCGAAGGACGTGTCTGTGGGACATGCCACCCTCCGGCAGAGCTGCTGAGGAAACACACAGCTGGCTGGAAAAGCTGCTGTAAAATTCAGGAGCCCAAGCTGCTTTTTTTTTTTTTTTTTGCCCGTTTGCAGGGGGTCAACCTGTATGTGAAGAACTTGGATGATGGGATAGATGATGAGAGGCTGAGGAAGGAGTTCTCTCCCTACGGCACCATCACCAGCGCCAAGGTGAGGGACTGGGGCTGTCGCTGGGGCTCCCGGGGTCAGTGAGCCGGTGCGCTCAGCCCTTGGAGATGGACCAGGATTATCATCCTGTGGAGTTACAGTTCCCTGCTGATGGCTTGTGTCTCCAGCCAAGTGTGAGGGACACGCCACTTGAACTCCACACTGTCCTGAGGAGCTTCTTATTCAGCAAATATTTGGTAGCTTTACCGAGTTACCATAGCCCCAGTGAGATTCAGAGTATGGGACATTAAAGCCACATAATTCTGAATATTGCACAGCTACTTTGTGCTTTGGGACCTATGTGACACTGATACAAATGAAAATGACCCAGAAACCACCTGACTCTGGGGTTTGCCTGGCTGGCAGGCTGGCGTTTTGCCTCTTGGAAAACCATAGAAGTCTCAGTCTTGCCACCAAGACCGGTGTCAATCTTCTCTTGAGGGCCACGTGTACATGTGCAGAGGGATGGTCTGGCTTTAAGGTCAGATACCTGTAACCTGCCAGCTGCTGGGGACAGATGCTGCGTGGTCCTCAGGCAGGACGTGGTGTCCTCCTGGTCCCCAGCTCTTGCTGGCTCCTGTGATGTTAAGCACCAGAGCATTGCTGGTCTGTGGGCCCTGGAGCGGGGTGGACACAGACCCCTGGGAGATCATGGGCTGCAGATCTTGGGCTTTATTTCCCAAACCTACTGGTTTTGCCCAAGCAAATTCTCCCCTTCCCCAGATAAACCTCACCTTGGAGCCCCATGGGTGCAACCCCATCCGTCTTTCCCCCCCGGGTGTGGGGGCTGCAATGGGGTCCCCATGGCTGGCAGGTCCTGTACACCCCGTGCTGCGCGGTGCTTTGGGTGCTGCAAAGATCCGTGGACTTAGCTGTCTTGTTCTAATCCAATTTTAGGTGATGACAGAGGGTGGCCACAGCAAAGGGTTTGGGTTTGTATGTTTTTCCTCCCCAGAAGAGGCTACCAAGGCCGTGACTGAAATGAACGGGCGGATCGTCAGCACCAAGCCTCTCTACGTCGCGCTCGCTCAAAGGAAAGAGGAGCGGAAAGCAATCCTCACCAACCAGTACATGCAGAGATTAGCTACCATGAGGGCTCTGCCTGGCCCTCTCCTGGGCTCCTTCCAGCCCCCACCGGGGTACTTTCTACCCCCCATCCCCCAGGTGAGAACCCATTTCTGAATGGCAGCCTTGCACGGGGACACAAATCTGCCCTGGGCTGGAGGACGGGGGTGGCAGTCGGGCTGAGGAGCAGAACTCTGGTTGTGCAGACCTGGCACAGGGTGATATGGAATTGGTGGGAGCAGCGCCGGGCTTCTGCGTAAGTTGCAGGGCTTGCCAAAGCCCTGGTGGAGTGCAGGTGCTCTAGGCAATGGGCTGGGGATTTAGTAGGTACCCTGTTTCCCCCAAAATAAGACCTACTCTAAAAATAAGCCCTAGTGTGATTTTTCAGGATTTTTGAGGATGCTTGAAATATAAGCCCTACTCCAAAAATAAGCCCTGGTTACAGTTCATTTAAAAAGTCAATTTAGTGTCTGTGCAGCTATACATGTAAAAAAGTAAGCATCTTTTGGAGCAAAAATTAATAGAAGACCCCGTCTTATTTTTGGGAAGCGGGGTACCAACTGCTCCTCAGAGGAGGGAACCAAGGAGGAGTTTGGTGGAAGGGTGTGAGCATGGAGAATGAGTCTGCTGATGAAATGAGGGGAGGGAGAAGGGTTACAGAGGTGCAAAAGCTCATGGGGAGGAGATAAGTGTAGCTGCTGGAGGACACATGGGCAGCAGAACTGGAGGTCAATCACTGAAGTGCTCTGGCACACCGCAGAGCGTGGTTTTGGCTTGTCTGCCTGCGTGTGGCAGCCACCGGGATGCTCCAGGTTAGATCTGGCTCAGCTCCTGAGTCACCTTGGATAACATGTTCTCCTTTCCCAGCCACAAACCAGAGCTACCTTCTACAGCCCCAGCCCAGTTGTCCCAGTCCGTCCTGCCACTCGCTGGAGTGCGCAGCCCTCCCGGCCTCCCCGTGAGTCAGCCTGTCTCTCCCCGGGGCTCTCGGTGTGAGCTGGGCTTGGTTGGGAACTGCGGGTGTATAAAAGCAGCACAAAGTGTGTAACCACAGGGGGATGTTGTCTGGAGAAGCATGTGGGGGTTTGGTGCGAGGGTCACAGTGATGGGCACCAGAGGATGAGACGTTGGGGTTGACCCTGAGGCGAGATGCTCCTGAGCTTTCCCCGGTCACAGTCACTTCCCTCATTTCTCCTTCCATGCCTTTGCTACCAAGAAGCTCTATTAATCCTGCTCCATCTCTACAGCAACGTATCCTGCAGCTACCCCCATCCTGAGGGCTGCCGTGCCGCCCCGGCGCCTGCTCACCAACATCAGCACCATGAGACAGGCCTCCACGCAAGTGCCCCGCGTGCCCCCCCAGGCCCAGAGAGTGGGTGAGTGGGGGGAGGACCCGCCTCGGACATCCCCGTGCGTGGGTGAGGGTGCTTGCTGCAAGCTCGGGTCTGCCTCTGGAGACAGATCGGTTTGTGAGATCACTCGTGGAGGAGTCTGGATGGTGCCCTTGGATGTGATGGGGCTGGAGCAGTGTCTGTAGCAAATAAGTGTGTAGCTTTTGGGGAAGGTTGTGGTCTTTCAGGTAATGGGACAGGTCTCTGATATGCAGGTTGGTCTGGTTGGCTGCTGCTGCTCCTCAAATATGTTCATTAAAGATGATGATCATGCAGCCACGGCACCCTAGGCTTAGCACTCAGACTGAGGTGGAGGCTGGGAAAGGACTTCTTGGGCAGAAGCAGAGGTTCACAGAAGTTTCTTCAGCCTCTGGCTGAACAGCTGCCACGGCCAAGCCTCCAGTAAAACACTCTTACATTGGAAGTGTTTAGAGCTGAGGCCCGAGAACCAGACCTTGCTGGCACCCCCAGGGCCTGGCTGTGCTGGGGCCATCCCTGCGTCCCAGGATGTCCCCTCCACTTGCCAGCATGACATGGCTGTGCTCTGCAGGGCTGGTGGGGTGGTGACCAAGATGCTGCCCTGTGCACCCTGCCCAGAGCACTCCTCACCCTGAGTGCTTTAACCCTGTCTGTCCCACCACTCCTCTGCCTTCTGTGTCAGCGAGGAGGAGGAGGGTGCTTTGAGGAGAGGCAGAAGTAACCCAGGGTGGAAGCTGGAGCGAGTGAAGGTCTGAGGTCCCCAAACACATGGGACTGTATGGTGGGGTAGCATCTACCTCCAACCATCATGGCTTCATGCGATTTAGCCCAAGGTGGTCTGTGGTGTTGAGCGTCTTATCACTGAAAAGAGCAGGGGGACCGGGAGGGCTGTCTTTGGGTTTTTTTCCTCTACATGTGTCCTTGTCCTCTTGTTCCTCTGCCCTCACCTCCTTGCAGGAAGAGAGATAGGGTGAGCCAAGGGCACTTGCTCCTGCAGCCCCCTCCTCGGTGCTGTGCCCGTCCTCTGGCTGCTGATGCAGATGGGCATTTCTGGAGGAGAGACAACGAGGTGTAGGTGCCTTTGCTGGCCCTCCTGCTCTCTGCAGAAAATCAGCCCACCCCAGTCCCACAGGCAGGATAGCAGTGCCCTGCCTGTCCTGGGGAAGCTGCCTTTGACCTGGGGGCTGTTTTGAGCCCACGGGGTGACTTTTTGGGCTCTCTGGCTGAGCAGACTGCCCTTGCAGCTTCAGCCTCCCCCATGCAGACATGCATTTAACAAGCTTCTTCGTAGAAATGTTCCCATCCCCGTTGCAGCCAACATCGGGACACAGACGGTCAGCGCCCGGGTGCCCTCCTCGCCCACCCTGCCGCGGGGCACCCCGCAGTACAAGTACTCCTCGTCCGTCAGGAACGTCCAGCCGATGGGGCACATGCCACCCATGGTGGCCCCGCAGGTACCTGCTCTGTGACCTCTGGGCTTGGGCACGGCCACCACAGCGTGCATCAGCCCAGTCCTGCTCTGGGATACCGTGTCTGCTGAACCTGGCCAGCCCCGTGGCTCTATTTATCATATGGGGAACTTTCCCAGGGGCTGCTGGGGTAACTGGGGCTACGGATCCAGTAGCCACCCAACTGTGATGCCTGGCTCTGGCTTTCCTGGCAACCAGCATTTGGATACAAGCAGGCAATGCCAGAGTCTGCAGCGGCAGCCTGAAGGGGTGAAATGTCCCACTGGGTTTGGGGACCAGCGTAGTTCCAGCAAGCCAGGTAGCTTGTGCATTGCTTCCAGCGCTTCCGATTGCTGCTCTTCTCTGTGTTGTGTGTGTGTTTGTTTTCTCTCTCCAGGTGGGAGAACCTGCTGTGCATGTGCAGGGGCAGGAGCCGCTGACAGCATCCATGCTTGCAGCAGCCCCTCCTCAGGAGCAGAAGCAAATGATAGGTGGGTGTCACGGCGGCTTTGCTGGAGTAGGTCCAGCTGTGGGGTTGTGCCTGCATATGAGAGAATGTGGACTTGCATGCACCAGGGAAAACTTAGCTGCTAGGATAAGCTGTAAGCATTTGTAGGATTGCTCTGATGTTATGCTGCTTTAAAAAAAAACAAAACCAAAAAAACCCACAAAAAAACAAAAACCCAAACAAACAAAAAAACCAAACCCAAAAAACGAACAACAACAAACTGGGCTGTGTTGGAAGGGTATGGAGGCACCAAAACTACTCCCTGTCTGTATGAGCTGCCTGGCAGTCAGTGTCTGGCCAGGCTCTGCAGGTTGGGCACAGCTCCATCACACCCGGGCTGCACCACAACCTCTGCAATTCCCTGGAGCTCTGAGCCGCCCTGTATCACCAGTGATGAGCAGCCGGGTGGCCGCAGCAGCTGGGGTCAGCCCTGCCCAAGAGAGGCTGGAGCAGAGTCATCTGGGGAGGGAACAGGGAGAGATGTGCACAGGGCAGCCTGGCAAAGCTGTGGTGGGGAATCTGGCAGTGAAACAATCTGTGTGCTGGAGGATGGGATGGCAGGAAGAGGACAATTAGCATTGTCCCCAGCCAAAGGTGGCTTTCCTCCTCCACACCTGTTTCCTTGTATAGCTTTCCTTCCTGGTAAGTGTGCCCCATAGGTAGGGCTAATTCTCCAAGTTGTGTGGAGTTGCTGCAGTGGGACTGGGAGTGTTTTGCCTGCAAATACTTGCTGTGACATGCTGGAGTAAGTTTGCTTGTGAACAGGTTTTTTGTGTGTCTGGGTATTTGGTTGGTTGGTTGTTTTTTCTCCCCCCCACCACCTCCCTTGTATCTTTCTTCGGTTGAAAGGACAGAGCTGGGAGGTCAGGAGGGTTTGCATTGGGTTTGAAAATGCTGGAGGTCTTGCACAGTGGTGATGTCCTCCGCGGTATCTGGAGCAGGTGAGCGCCTCTACCCTCTGATCCACGCGATGCATCCCTCGCTGGCCGGCAAGATCACTGGGATGCTGCTGGAGATTGACAACTCGGAGCTGCTCCTGCTCCTGGAGTCCCCCGACTCCCTGCGCTCCAAGGTAGGAGGCACTCGGTGTCCAAACACGTCGTATCCCAAAGGGCTGACTGCCTGCTGCTGCCAGGAGAGGTGATCGTGGCCCAGAAGCTGGGTTAAGGATGTTGATAGCTATGGGAAGAACAAGTAGCTGCTTTTTTCTTTTTTTTTTTAAGTGAAAAATGAGCAGAAAGGGTGTTGGGTTGATGGCATGGCACCCAGTGCCTGAACACCTGCTCACCTTCAGCAAAAGGAGCAGCTCAGAGCAGCTCCACAAAAGCACTGGCTGAGCTCTGAGGGTGGTTTGGAGGTGGCTGGAAATTGAGAGGGGGGGAAGCAGGGTGGGTGTTGCTCCCCAGAAGGACACAGGGAGATGCTTTTTCCTGAGAATAGAAGCCAGTAAATGCTGCCTCTCTGCAGCATTTCTTCAGTTTCCTCAGTCCTGGTGAATATTTAGTTTTGGTTCCCATTAAAACAGTTGCAGTGAATTGACTGCATCTCCTTGTTGGTCCTTGGAGACAGGACTCACTTTCACCATTTCACTGATGTTTTTGAAGAGCCTGGGCTTTGCTGGGTGGTGTCAGGCAGCTCCACCTCCAGAGGAGTCTGATTTCTCTCTGGCAAGTTCTGACTCCTATAGAAAAGGAGACATGCCCCAGCATTTCCCTAGGGAAAAGACAGGGAAGATCTTCAGGCTGATCAGTCTCCTGCAGAAGCAGCAGACTTGGATTTTATAATTATTATTACTTAAGTCCTTTACCTCTTGGAAGTGAGTATGTGCAGAAGCCAGAGCGGGACCTGGGATATTGCATTTCTGGTGCAGTGCACTCCTCCATGGGAGCAACTCGCCTTCTCCCCACCTTGTGCTCTCTGTTGTAAGATGGAGGAGGCGGTGGCTGTTCTCCAAGCACACCAGGTCACCAAGACGTCGCACAAGAACAGCTCCGTGGCGTTCCTGCAGTGACCCGGGTAGGTGCAAGGAGCTGGTGCAGGCGTTGGTGTGTGGCTGGTGTGCTCAGGGTTTCTGGTTTCTGACTCTCAAACTGGGGATTGGGTTTCATTGTCCAGACCAAGTATGGCTTGATGAGCAATCGAAGTATCTTTGACTGTAATATTCCACTTCTTACATCACATCCTCCATTTTCCAGACTCCCGTACTGCAGAGATGTGGTTCTGTGTGGTTTTTAAGTGTTCACAAGGGCATTGACTGTGCAACCAGGAAGGAAGATGGGAAATGACTTTTTTTTTCCTGTAGGTCTAGTGGAGACTGGTACAATCCTTCCTGGGATTTCCCAGTGTTTTTTGCAGAACCTTGTCAGTAAATACCCTATAGGGTGTTGGGGGTCCTGTGTGGGGTGACCAGGAGAGCTGACTCTGCTGCTGGGTTTGGACAGACCCATTAACAAGCAATTCAGACTCATGTGTACTCCTCTGAAGATATTTTCTTGGCTTGTGACTGCAGGGAAATGGTGTGTTTGGATGAAACTATTCCTTTAGCCATTGAAACTTGCATATGTGGGTTCTTTTGGGGTTTTTTTTGTAGACTTCAGGACTGAGTGCGAGTCCCAAGAAAGTTGCCTTTGAAGAACAGCAGCAGCAACATCACCGTGCTTTTGGAACCGTGCCCGTACAGCGACCCTGGCTTGTCTTCAACGCCCCATCCTATTTTTTGTGTGTATTGTGAAACTTGCAGAATTGCTTCCTCCTGCACCTGTAAAAAAAAATCCCCATGTTAATTCTCTTCTTGCTACTGAAAGCCTCTTGTGAAATGTAGTGTGGAACCCAGCCTGGTTCAGTTGCCCAGGAAATGCCTAGTGCTGATGAATCATCATTTTTAGTGAATTTATTGGGTTCTGTAGTTTTATTTTTTTCCTGTAGCTGACACTAATAAAGTACTGAAGCTTCCACCCCCACAGCATGGATTAATTCCCTTTGTAGAAAGACAGCAAATGTTTTTAATCTGTTTCATGCAGGTGGAGGAATGGATTTAGGTCAGGCTGCTGCCATCAGTGTTTGAAGCTTGTGCTGCTGATGGGGCAGCTGTCCTGAGAGCTGATGGTAAGGGACATACAGGACTAAATGAACAAATTGCTAACCAACAGGCTCTCTTGATCCTTTCTGACTTTCTAGGAGGATGGCTTTAAGCACATTTCATACCATCTATCTGGATTTTATCCTTTCTAGCTAGATGTTTTGAACTTCCTTTTAAAAAGCATCATCTTCCTGTGATTCTCCTTTTGCAAGAGACCTGGTACACTGAGTGTCTTCTGCTGGTCACCACACTGTGTGTGTATCTGTGGTGCACAAGACCCAGCTTTTGAGGTACTGTGGAGTAGCTGTAAATCAAAAGCTGCTTCTCCAATGTATGTTCCTCACCAGTGACTCCAAGGAGCTGCTAATGGGCCTGAAAACATTCAGAACTGCATTGTGAATGGAATAGCTTGGATGCATTATTACTCTGTTCTGCTCTCTAGGCCTCTCCCAGACCATGTTTTTGTTGTTATCCTGGCCTTAACGCTCTGTTCTTCCTACTTAGGAATTTCTGTCCCTAGGGGCTCCTTGGTGCTTGACCTTGCTGACCACTCCTGCTGGCAGGAGCACACCTCCGCCAGCACCACCTGCCCTCTTTCTGTCCAGCCCGGGTGCTGGAGCTGCTCTCTCCATCTTCCTGCTGTGCTGGGTCATACTCTCGCTTCAGCTCACTGCAGAGTCATCCCTCCTTCCTCTTGTTTTCCTTCCAGCATTTTAATAGAACCACACGTTTGCTCCTGTGTGGTGTCTGCTTAGCTGAGACTCTTCCCTGGGGCTTTTCATCATCCCTTTTTCTTGATGTGTGTGGTGTGTTGTTTTTTGTTTTGTGGTTGTTTTTTTTTTTTTTTGACAATTCTTCCTCAAACATCCTTAAATATTTATTTTCCTCATAGTGGCTGCCTGACCTGTGCACTACTGAAGTATCTCCTTCTCAGTGAGATGCTTATAGAGGACATCACAGAATCACAGAATGTTGGGGATTGGAAGGGACCTCGAAAGCTCATCCAGTCCAATCCCCCTGCCAGAGCAGGAACACCTAGGTTAGGTTACACAGGAAGGCGTCCAGGCGGGTTTTGAATGTCTCCAGAGAAGGAGACTCCACAACCTCCCTGGGCAGCCTGTTCCAGTGTCTGTCACCCTCACTGAGAAGAAGTTTCTTCTCAAATTTAAGTGGAACCTCTTGTGTTCCAGTTTGAACCCATTACCCCTTGTCTTACTGTTGGTTGTCACCGAGAAGAGCCTGGCTCCATCCTCGTGACACCCACCCTTTATATATTTATAAACATTGATGAGGTCACCCCTCAGTCTCCTCTTCTCCAAGCTAAAGAGACCCAGCTCCCTCAGCCTTTCCTCATAAGGGAGATGCTCCACTCCCTTCATCATCTTTGTGGCCCTGCGCTGGACTCTCTCCAGCAGTTCCCTGTCCTTCTTGAACTGAGGGGCCCAGAACTGGACGCAATATTCCAGATGAGGTCTCACCAGGGCAGAGTAGAGGGGCAGGAGAACCTCTCTCGACCTACTAACCACCCCCTTCTAATCCCCCCCGAGGTCCCATTGGCCTTCCTGGCCACAAGGGCCCAGTGCTGGCTCATGGTCATCCTGCTGTCCACCAGGACCCCCAGGTCCCTTTCCCCTACGCTGCTCTCCAACAGGTCATTCCCCAACCTATACTGGAACCTGGGGTTGTTCCTGCCCAGATGTAAGACTCTGCACTTTCCCTTGTTATATTTCACTACATTTTTCCCTGCCCAGCTCTCCAGCCTGTCCAGGTCTCTGGATGGCAGCACAGCCCTCTGGCGTGTCAGCCACTCCTCCCAGTTTGGTGTCATCAGCAAACTTGCTGATAGTACACTCAATTCCCTCATCCAAGTCATCGATGAATATATTGAACAACACTGGCCCCAGTACTGACCCTTGAGGCACGCCACTAGATACAGGCCTTCAACTGGACTCTGCCCCATTGACCACGACTCTGTGGCTTCTTTCCTTCAGCCAGTTCACAGTCCACCTCGCTATCCGATTGTCTACACCACACTTCCTCAGTTTAGCTGCGAAGATGCTGTGGGAGACTGTGTCAAATGCTTCCTTGACTCTGTCAATGCTGTGACTTCAGCCTAACTAATATACAGGACCTTCATTTAATTTGTTATTTCTCCCAAAGTATAACTGGCTGGAAGCTTTTATGCGTTGTCTCTAGAGGAAAGATGTATATTTGCAGAAGTGGAATGCATACAAGATGGAATGGAACTGTACAGGTGAACTTCATTCTGCTGTTGGCCAGCTTGTCTGCAACTTTTCTTGCAGGTGTAACAGGCCAGTTCAGATGCACCTGTGACGCCACCTCTGATGCCAGAGGGCTTGGCTTGAGAGGACAGCTGCAAAGCTGGAGGGAATGCAGGAGCACAGGGACACCAAATAGCTTAAAAAAGGACAGGAACAAGGACCAGAGTCTTTCAAATGTTTATCAGAAAAGGTGAAGTTGGGGCTTGGATTCCCATGTTTATTAGAGGATATTGGAAAGTTTTCAGTTCCCTGGCTTATCCCCTTTGGGGAAGTCTGAGCCTTTAGGGAATCGAGGGAGGAGCAGCAATGCAAATGTGAATCTGGAGTCTCCTGTCTGGAGTAGCTGCTGTGCCTTTTGGAAGAGGTGCTGCTGACACGCTCTCCAGCAGCACGGTTGATGGAGCAGAGGAGGAGACAGGAGCAGAAGTGACCCTAGGCTTGAAGCAGTGTGTTTTGTTCCTGTGCTTCATCTCCGTCTACCTGGTGATATTGCTGGGGAAAGTCTCAGAGGTAAGGTACAAAAATGTGTTGCTGTTGCTGAGAGGTGAATGCTGCTGCTGCTGAGAGGTGTTGTCATGAATAGTTGAACAGGGCAGGTATCTGCTGCTTTAGATAACAACAGGGCTGTTAAAAGGACAGCTCTTCATTAAGTGAAATGAGCCTTCCTCCTGTATTCTGTGACCTTCCCCTGCTTATCTGTGTACTGCTGGCCTGCGCTTCCCCACCCTGACATCCATCACCCGTGTCTGCTGGGAGCTCGGGCGAGGATCGTGGAGAGACAGGGAGTTGTAAGTTGGTGCAGGTCTAGCGTTTTCCAGCATCTTAACTCACCAGTTAAAGCACTCTACCCATGCACAGTGTGAACAGTGGTGAGAAACCCTGATGCACTGTCACCATCTGACAAAGCAACGCCTTGGCCAGCAGTGGCTGAAGTCCTTGGGCAAAAAGGGAGGGATCGTAAAGTGGTTAAAGCGTTCCAGTTCCCCTGTACCATCCATCACATAAAAACCACAGCTCTGAAGTGAAAATAAACATGGCTTTAATGGTTCATAGAATAAATCCAAATATCTCTTTATCCACCGTTTTAAGTCAGTGCCATCATACCGGATAAGTATAAACATGCATTGAAGTAGTAAGCCAGACCTCAGCTGGGATGTTACTGCATATCCTGCTCCTTGTAACATCCTATAGCAACTGCTCCAAAAGGCACAGAGGAGCTAAAGTCGTTTTTAAAAAAAACAAAAACACAAAACCAGAAAAACCCCACAAAAGACAATTGTAAAGTTCTCAAGCACCCAGAATCTGAAAGAAGTAGTGCACAGTGTAACAAGGCAGGCTTTAATTGCTGCTGTTTTCTTAAATGTGCAGACTAATTAAAAAATAAAAGAAAAAAGCTGCTACTGCAAACATCTGCCCAGCCACACTAAGCAGCAGAAACTCAGCTGAGGGCCAGCAGGCATCAAGTGGGAGATGAAACAAGCTCAGCCCTGTGCAAGTAACTGTGCCTGTGTTACCACAATGGTATGTGGTGCCAGGAAAACTGCAGCAGTTCCTGCAGCAACCTTATTTCAGTAATAGCAGCACAAATGCAGCAAAACTGTCACCTGATAAGGGGAAAAAAAAAAATCTGTTTGTAGCTCTTCAGAAAGAGAAGAACCACCCCACATGCATCCTAGCCAATGTGGAAAGAGTCCCTGAGGCCAATAGTTACAGCCAAGTTGACTTCAGTCAGGGAAGGTAACCTATATGCCTCACAGGGAGAGGCATTAAAACTCTGAATGATCTTAGAGCCAGATAATAGAGTTTGATACAGATTCTGTGTCTTAACATTCATTGTGCTGGCACAGAACCTGTTACATCTCAGCAGCAGTAAATGATAGATTTCAATACCAATCCTGCATTAAGGTTGGTCCCTGTAACAACATCAGAAGGGAAAATGCTTTCTTCTGCAGTGGAAAACAAAGCTTTCCTTGTTGCTTGGTTACCCTAGGCTCTGTTCAGTTCTTGCAGTAATCTCAGTGCAGCTGTGTTCTTTGGTTCAGTTTTCAACAAGCTCTTGATATCAGCAATACTTGATTTGTAATCCTAGAAGGAGAATATTTTTTAAGTGTTAGTACATTGAAAATGCAGTCTAAGGCTCTTACTGCAGAATTACTACCTTGTAACACAACTGAGCCTGTGCCTCCCTCTGTATAATTGCTTAAGCACTGGCATTAATGTAGCTGTTCTAAAATATGCTTAAACTGGGGCTGAGAAGACAATTTCATCACTCAAGAGGGTTCTGAGTCCAGCAGCAATGCAATAAGCCTTCCAATACTGCCTAGAGAATCTCTCACCAGACACAAAAAGCTCAGTGCAACATGTAGCTGCTTCCAGCATCTCCAGAAACAGGACCTGGTGCTCAGAAACTCACAAGATCCAACCAGCAAATAGTGATGTGAAAGAAAATCCCCTCTCAGTCCACACAGGTCTCGGCTACCTGATGGCAGATGTTGTCTAGCACAGAAACGAGCTCTAAATGGCATTTCTTGCCCTGATCAAGCATGAACAGGCACCTAATCCTAGCTTAAAACCATTCAAAAACTCCTGACTTACCTTCAGTTCTTTAAGTGCTTGAGCACGCCTGTAGAGCGCCTTAACGTTTTTAGGATCTAACCTCAGAGCTTCTGTGCAGTCCTGTACGGCTTCTTTGTATTGCTTCAGAGTCAGGTAACAGAGAGCTCTGCAATGCAATTACAAGGTTAGAGATCGTCAGCTAAAAGCAGCTTCTGCTGCTGCAACACACACAACAGATCTCAGCCAAGCTCTGCGCAGCACAAAGCTGGACTCCAAAACAGTCTTGAGCCTCATATGTGATGTAATCTTACTTCTTGAGCTCAAGTTTGTTTCAGTTAAAAGGAAGGAAAAAAGGAAACGGTTTTTTAGTCTGAAAAAAAAAAGAAGAAAAGAGGATTTTTAGAGTAAGCCACTCTAAAGCTAAGAACCTGCACTTCAAGGATGCAGGTTCCTATCTATACCAGTCCAGACTATGCTCTGCTTCCTGCAGTGGCCTTAGGAGTCTTTACACTACTTAACAGAGTCCTGGCAGGCAAGTATTAAAGGGAGAAATCCCTTAGCAGCCCTAGGCTGAGTGTCTCCAAGGGTTTTTCGCAGTATCCGATCAGAGAACATTATACAAGCTACGGGGAAGACCACTTGGAGCAAACATTAGACAGCTCTGCTGGAAGCACCACAGTGGCTTTTATAAAGGGCCAAGAAGTACTTGGGCAAAGAGCTGAGCAGTACCTGTTGGTGTAAGTTGCACATTCCTGGTTGAGCTTTAAACTCTCAGTGTACTTCTCAACTGCTTTTTTATGGTTTCCTTTCTTTACAAGTTCATTTCCTTCTGCCTTCAGAGTTTGAGCCCTCTCGGTGCCAGCAGCAGCCTGGTCTGGAAACAGTGAGAAAGCATACAGAACGCTATAAAACTGATAAGATCAGCGCAGCCTCTCAAAAAGCAAATATCCCCATACCAGAGATGAGACACAGAGACATCAAAGGATCCAGAACCAGCCAAAGAGGCTGTGGCAGAACCAGGCTCAGGGTTCTCCAGGCCTCAGCTGCAGACAGGCCAAGCAGGCCTGGCAGCTGCCTTGTTCATCACCCCTGTGCGCTGCAGGGCTCTGTACCCAGCTCAAGGGCACGTTCTCACCTGATCCTGCCCGCTGTGCAGCTGCAGGAAGAGCGTTTGCCCCAGGGGCTCCAGCAGAAGGAACGCTCCACCTTGTCTGGTAAGAAACAGGGACCGTGGGGATTGGCGGGAGCTTCTGGCGCCAGTTCACACCATCCTTCTCCAGCAGAGCTTTAGTCATCCTGGAAGAGAGGGCTGGTGGTCACACCATCTGTTGGCCATGCAGGAGCCTGCACAGTCACTTTGTAACCCAGCTCATGTATTGAGAACAGCACCTCTCCACTAACCCCTTCACATGCATCTAAACTAAGCTCCTTCTACAGACACGACATTAATGAAAGGAGCTTCTTCGTGTCAGCAGGGCTAAAAATACCAGAGGATGAGGGCTGGAGCTGTCATTGCTCAGTCGAGCAAGAGGTGTGCGTGTCAGTCCTCAGCCTTGGGAAGCGGTGAAGTGAAGCAGACAGCTCCAGGAAGAGGAAAGCGCTATGGCAGCCTGTAAGCCCAGTCAGCACAGGGAGCTGGAGCCTGTAGTTATTTGTTTTAAAACAGAGACCAAGCAAAGCACAAACTGTCCCAGGAAATTCATTCCCAGCCCTCAGCCAGCATCTTGAAGGGCAGACAGTGCGGCCAAGCCTGCACCTTGTGCAAAGCATCAAGAGTCCTCAATCGCTTTACCCGTGCGCTCAGGACCCAGCTCACTCCCGACCTGGCTGCAGAAACCCAGCAAGGCTCGCAGGAGCGCCAAATCAAGCTGCTGTGTCCCCAACCCTCCCGGTGTCACCCCGGAGCACAGCGGGCGTTCCTTACCTGTTGACGCCGTCGTGCGCGGCCGGGATGGAGCAGTCCACCTGCAGCGCTGTCTTGTAGTCCACATAGGCCAGCTGGTACCTCTCCAGGGCCTCGTAGGCCGCGGCCCGCCTGAGAAGGGGCTTGATCCCGAACGGGACCAGCTCCAGGGCGCTGGATGGAGGGGACAGAGCCGCCGGGGACGAGGTGAGCCCGGGGGGCCGCGGAGGATCGGGCTCGGGCACGGCCAGGCTGGCGTCGCTCCGGGGCTGCCACCGGCCCGGCCTCGCCTCCCTCTCGGTGCGGGAGCCGAGCGAACGAGCCCCCCCGGCCCCGCCGCCCCCAGGGCCCGGTGCCCTCGGGCCCCATCACCCCCGCTGCCCCCGGCCCCGCCGCCACTCACCTGCTGCAGTCGGTCACGCACAGGCCGCAGGCGCCGTCCTTGAGGTGGCAGGCGGCGCGGTTGGCGAGCAGCACGCTCCGCTCCTCGGCGGCGGCTTCCCCTGTGCCGGGACACAAACGGCAGCGGGGTTCGGCTCCGCTCCGCCTGCCCCCCACCTCCCCGCCCGGCCCGGGACGCGCGGTACCTGCGGCCTCCAGCAGCTCCAGGGCGCGGGTGTAGAGCGCGGCGGCCGGCCCGTACTGCCCGCGGCGGAACTCCTCGTTGCCGGCCCGACGCAGCGCACCGGGCGACGCCGCCATCGCGCCGGGCCGGGGAGGCCACGCCTCTGCCGCTGGGGGCGGGGCCTGCACAGACCACACCCCTCGGCCGGCAGGGCGGGGGCGGGCGCTCCTCGCGGGCTTCCGGCGGCGGAGCGGAAGCGGCGGCGCGGCGGGCGGCGATGGAGGAGTGAGGGACCGGCCGGCTGAGCGACCGCCGCCCCGCAGCGCCATGGAGACGGTGCAGCTGCGGAACCCGCGCCGGTAAGTAGAGCGGGGGTATCCCCGCGGGGACCGGGGCTGCTGCGACTTGGCCGGCCCCTGTGCGGGCCGCGTCTTTCCTGTCACAGGCGCGTCCCGGGCCCGAGGGGTGTCGGCGGGAGCGAGGCAGCCGGCGGGACTGAGCTCCCGGCCCGGCGCACGTCGCAGGCGGCGGCTGGAGGAGCAGCGGGGCCGCGGGGCCCTCGGCGAGACCAACCGGGCAGCGCCGGTGGGTCCGTGCGGTGACAGCATCGAGCTCCGGTGCTGGGAAAGTGGCTTGAACTGAAGTACCGGAGCTCACGCCGGTGGATGTGGCTGTACCGGGGGCTGTGCTGACCCGCTCCGGTGCAATGACAGAGCCCCAGGAACCTGACATTTGCGCCCGTCTCTCTTGGGATGAGTTCGGTGCCGGTTCGTCAGCCCCCGGTGCCGTGCCCAGCCCCGCGCTGGGCCCGGACACGCCGGTGAGGGGCCGGCCCGGCTCGCCGGGGGGTGTTGGGGTGACCCCGAGTGGGGGGAGCGGTTCGGGGTCGGCAGCGGTTTGGATGAAGGGTCGGGCTGTCAAAATGCTGTCGGTGCTTTGCAGCTGTGTCCCGGGGAGGTTGCCGGCTCTGCTCCTCTGTGACACACTCTTTTATTTTGTTAAACAGCAATGTATTTTCTATTTTAAAAAGTCTGGTTTTATTCTCTAATCGGTTTTGCTAGTATTTAACTGGAAGGTGATTCAGGTTAGATCTGAGTAACAACTTGTTTTGTGTTGCTGTTCTGTCTGTGCTGTATAAACACACCATAAAAAAGCAGTCTGTCTTTGACAGCAGCGAGTGCGCTGAGTGAGCTGGACGGTGCACAGTAATTGCAGCCCTGGACTGCAGCAGAAATGAGGTAGTTTGATGTAAGCGCAGTTGTTGTCTGGTTACTGCGTTTGATTATGTGAAAACCCCTTTTTTAATAGAATTTAGGCCTCATTTTAACTTCAGCAAGAAGGATCTGCCTCTTGCATTGCCCATTTTGGGTTCCTTGGAAATGGCAGCTTGTGTAGTCACCGATACATATGTATTTTTTTCCCCTTCTCTTCCAACACCTCCTCCCTCCCCATTTTCACAAGGACAAGAAACATTCTGTGGGTTAGTGCTTATCTTTGCAGGGAAGCCAGTGACGACTTTCAGTATTTCACCACTTCCTGACTCTGCTTCTTTATAATGTTTCCTTTACTTCAGGAAGCCATTGTATGTACTCCATGCGTGAGCTGCTCCTCCTATATGGCTTTTGTACCTAAACATAATAGCCAGGGATCAATGAGCGGTTTCTCACCCTGTTTCTGAAGAAATTGAGGAAAAAAATGTATTTAGTACCAAAATTAGCATTCCTGTGGCTCGAGTTGTGATCTTTAATAGCAGCAGTAAGAGCTTTCAGTGTGAATTTGCAGTTGCAGGTGACCATGCTCGTTTCGTTTCAAGCCCTGCTCGCTGTGAGACCAGTAAGTTTTGAAAACTCCAAGCCTAAGAAGTTTCTGCGTTTCAAAAACTAGCACGAGCTGGTTCGGGAGCTTGGAGGTTGGGGTTTTTTTGGTGTGTGGGGGTTTTTTTTGTTTGTTTGTGCATTTTTTGTGGTTTTGTTTTTGTTTCAGATTGGTTTTTTTTAGTTCATGCGAAAATAAAAGAGCACTTGTTTGGAGCTGTTGCATACTGTTCATCCGACAATAAAACACTTTGTTTTCAGAACTTTTTTTTGATGCAGTCCTTGGCTGTTTCAAGAGGTTTCTTGGCGAAATGCTCTCCAGCGTGACAGAGGAGGATGGAAACAAATGTGGTTGATCTTGTTGTTGCCTTGTGTACAGAATCTCCCTGAAATTGTACTGGCGGTGAGGGGAGCTGAAAAAGGAGTCCCGGTACATTGCATGTTTTTTTCCCCAGGAGGTATTTCAGCTGACGCTTACCAGCAATGCATTTAAGAGGGATGGACCAAGCAGGGTTAAGATCCTTAAAGAGATATCAGTTTTCTTTCTTCTTTTTTTTTTCCTGTTAGAATTGAAAATTGTTTGTATGTATGTATGTATGTACAGGCCCACAAAGACAAGATCTGAACTTCTGATGTTAAAAGCACAGAAGTGAGATCAGCATTGCCTCCTTCCTCCCCACAAATGTATTCCACACATATTCTAAGGCACCAGGGAAGATGATGTTCCCTTTTGCATGGCCTTAGTCCGTATCCTTCTATTCAAGATATTGAACTTGGGCAGATATGTGCAGTAGCTGCGAGACTCTGCAGTGCTGTGTTGGGATTTGACCACCAGCGTATAGGTCCTGAGATGCATTTCCACCAAGAGGAACTATAGATTTGTGTGCCTGATCAAATTCTGTTCTGTGTAATTCCCAGTCCTCTTTTGCTATTGGGTGCTAGAAATATATAATAATAATACTGAATAATAATACTCAATCTGGTGGTCAGGTGAGATAAACTTAGCTTGTAATCAATTTACTTCATTCTAAGCCTTGTGTGTGTTTACGTGGTGCTGTTGATTCTTCTGTGTCAGCAAAGCCTAAAGTGCCGTAAAATTAAATGTAATAATTTCTCTGTTCTTGCATATACAGGCAGCTGAAGAAATTAGATGAAGACAGTTTAACCAAACAACCTGAAGAAGTATTTGATGTATTGGAGAAGCTTGGAGAAGGGTATGTGTTCTATTGCATTGTGCCAAATGTCCATTTCTCTAAGAACAAATCCATGTAATGGATACATGTTCAGTGGTCTCTGATTTTTCACTTTTGTCATGGTCCTATTACTGCAAAGGCGTGCACTAACATAGTGACTGTGTGTGGTTAGTTATAGAATAAAGATTTTTTTTTTTTTTTTGCCTAGAATAAGTTATCTTAATCGGAACAGCTTACTGTTCAGCAGTAGGAAGCTAAAACATTGTTGAAAAATGCCAGTCTGGAGCTGATGGGGCTCTGTGGGAACTCAGGAGGTTTTGTTGTTCATCCCTGGTACCTCCTGTGGAAGATCCACGTGGTGGAAATGAACTTGTGCTGCATTGTGCCACTTGGTAAGGCAGAGCAGTGTGGGAGCACTCGGTGAGTGACGTTTGCTGCCCTGAACAGTTCATTTGAAAAAAATGAGTTGTAAATCTCTGTGGCTGATGTGAGTAAAGAATCTGGAAATAAGACAGGCAATACCTGCCAAGAACAATTGAACCTCTCTGTCCAGAGCCGTAGTTCTTACTGATGCTCAGCTGGTACTGTATGCTGGAAAAGGAGAGTGTTGTACTTGCTGGATTTGTGTAAAACGCCCTTGCAGAGCTGTGAGCAGTGTAACAATGTTTGGCTCCTTTCTGACTGTCTCAGTGTGCTGTGGCTTATTTATATTATTATAGTGTCTAGGAGCTAGTGGACTGATTATTTACATTACAATACAAAATATTTTTAGTGGGAGGATAGCTAATTTTTTACCTGATGTCTGTACTTGCAAGAAGCAAAACCATAACATTTGTATTTCTAAGATGTTATTGTATTCAGTGTTTAATATTTTGTTTCACAGTTCCTATGGCAGTGTGTTCAAAGCCATTCATAAAGAAACGGGTCAAGTCGTTGCAATTAAACAAGTTCCTGTGGAATCTGACCTGCAAGAGATTATAAAGGAAATATCTATAATGCAGCAATGTGACAGGTAAGTGTATACTGCAAAACCCATTATCAGTATGCAAAGAAAAGTGTTGTTTACGATCTAGCATTTAATCAAATAAAAGCCATGATGTTGCCTTAAATATTTTTTAGAAGGCTGGACTGGTATGATCGAGTTACTCGTATCAACCGAGTCATGTTAACTGACCATTTGGGTAGTGTTAATCCAGGCAAAGGTAAGACAACAAAAAAGTGGCTTGCACCAAGAGAGCATTAAGCCAAGTCGAATGACCTCGCACTCGCTGCCAGCAAAGAGCCAAGTGTCTGAGCAGTTACTGCAGTTTTCCTGATGTGCCATCGCTTGTTGAGCAGTGGTAACTCGATGGTGTTCTCCAACAGCAGTTCCTGTGTCCAAAAGGTTAATGGTTTCTAAACAAGTTTTGGTATGGCTGTAGAAAACTGTTAGGAGAGGGTTTTTGGTTTGTTTTTAAGGGGCATGCGGATGGGAGCCACCAATGCATGGCTGCTCTTGCATGTGTATAATCTCCGTGCTGTCATCTGCTTGGGTGGCAGAATTGTCCTTCCCCAGTTCCTGCCTGTGCAGGTTGTAGTGCAGTACAAGTTGTCTGCTGATCCGAGCATCCCCAGAATAACCTGCTGGCAGCTCTGCGGGCTGATGGTTGGCTCTCTGGGTTGCCTTTGCGTGTTTCTTTTGGGAAAAGATGTTGTAATGACTTGGCTAATGAAGAGCTCATGGGTGCAGAAGACCTCCTCTTAAACTGTGTCCTAGGCTGAAAGTTTAAAATATACCAATTTCTCCTAGCATTATGAATTTAGCCTTAAGAAGCACTATTTTGATGCACTTTAGGCATGGAAAACCATTTAAAATAAATTACATTAGCAATATAAAACTATAGTCCCAGTCACTCTATTGCATTTCACTTTCACTAACTTTAGATGAAGGTGACTGGTGGCAGACAACAAAATGTAGCTTTAAAATAATTTGTTTGTGAAAAATCTTACTGTGTAACTTGGAAACCATTACTAGTGTCTCTTAAAATAAATTTAATATTAACATTGTAAGGCCTAAAACGAGACCTTACGGTTATGAACAGCAGAGGGAATGAATCACTGGAGCATCACATTTGCTGTGCAAGCAGAAAGACACTGACTTTGGTTTTCTAGTTTTATAGTTTTTTGTTAGAAAATACTCAGCAGAGAATAGATCAACTGCACTTTTGTCTCTTACCTCCATTCCCACAAAATCAGGAACAGTCCTTCTGATCGTTTTCTGCTTTTCCTTTTCCAGAGGAGAGATGGTTATTCAGATTGATATGCTTTTCTGGGTGGTTTGCGTTTTGGGCAGCCAGATAACTGACTGTGAGAGACAGTCTTAGGTTGTACTGGATTCCTAAAATACATCCTGGACTAAATTATAGAAACAAGTAGGTGCCTGTGGTAGTGGGGAAACAGTCCTCTTACCAAATACGGTAGCTCTTTTCTAGCAAACTTTGGACCTTATTTGATGTTTCCATATGGTTGCAAATGCTCTGCAGCAGCTTTACTGCCGGGGTGTGTTTCTCATTCCCTTGTCCTGCCTTCTTGCTGGCCATAGCACTGACCTTGTTGCGTTCCAGTTCAGGGAGCTAAACCAAATCAAAGGCTGATCGCTCCTCATTTCTGTAGGATTTATTTTCAGGCAGTTTAGCTCCCTGAACTGACCAGCTGGCAGGTCAGATAAGCACTCCTGTGGGTGCATAGCCCTGTGGCAGTTCAGTCTGTTTTGGAATGCTTTTGATCACGGTTTCAGTGGCACTTCAGCTCCGAATTCCTAAAACTTACTTAGGGGCTCTGCAGTGCACTTTGCTTATTCAGGTATGCTGGTTACTGGTCTTTGACTCACTATTTTCTTCTTTTCTCACATTTCATAGTCCTCATGTGGTGAAATATTACGGCAGCTATTTTAAGAACACAGACCTGTGGATAGTCATGGAATACTGCGGCGCTGGATCTGTGTCTGATATTATTCGATTACGAAATAAAACTGTACGTCCTTTCTCCTTTGAATGTATGAGTGGGAAATATGGGTGTCCCGTGGTTCAAGAAAACTGAACAGTTTGGGCGTAATTCTCGTGATGTTCAATGTCTGACACAACCATTGGCCATAACTTGAGATGCAGGTCCTTAGTTCCTCTGAAAAATGAGGAAACTGATTACATTGATCAAGTTCTGATTATCTGGATAATGTAATCAGTGAAGCAGATTTTTGGTTTGGCTTTCTGAAAAATAATAATAATATTATCTCTTATAATAATAATAATAATAATAACAGACTCTACTCTGGCTTATTTGGCAAATACCTTCGAAATAAAAAAGAAACACTAAGTAAAATAATAATATGTCTTGCAAGATAAGAATTACTAGTTGAGAAAGGGTTATGGTATGTGAAATACGGTATGTGTGTGCTGTTTATAATCTAATTCTACTGCATGATGCTGTAAGTCGCTAACTAATTTCCCATTAATATGGCAACTTTAGTGAAGGCAATTAAATGGGTAATTATTGAATCTCAGTAAAACAGACTGAAACACAATAGTGTTACATCTCAGCAACTGATAGGTTGCCACTAACTCTTTTTTTTCTTAAGCTCACAGAGGAAGAAATTGCTACAATAGTGCAATCAACACTGAAAGGACTGGAGTACCTGCATTTTATGAGGAAAATACACAGGGACATCAAAGCTGGAAATATATTGCTAAATACAGAGGGACATGCTAAACTTGCAGATTTTGGAGTGGCAGGACAACTTACAGTAAGTAAAACCAAGATGGTTGTGTACACCTCAGTTTACCTTTTCAACTTGTATGTGAGTATGACGTACTTGTGGAGACTTTGAGAAATTGTTCTAAACTGGTTTTTAACACTTTGCGTCAATGTAATGAGATACTAAAACAGCAACACATTAGAGCAGAGCTTCCTCTGTGGAAGCTCTTATACCAAAGTAATGGTTTGCAACTGCACTTGCTGTTTTATTCAGGGTATTTGTAACCTCTGTAAGCACATTTCAATCCTTTTTTGCAGCCCTCTGTATCCCAGTCCTGCTGAGTCTAATAATGTGCGTACGTGCAAGTGGAAGATAATTAGGGTGATGATTCATTAATGAATGTTTGTGGCTAATAAAATTACCATTGTCTGGCTCTTTGTCCTGCTGTTCTTCTCAGGACACCATGGCAAAGCGGAACACAGTTATAGGGACCCCATTTTGGATGGCTCCAGAAGTGATTCAAGAAATTGGGTATAATTGTGTGGCAGACATCTGGTCGCTGGGAATCACTGCAATAGAAATGGCTGAAGGCAAACCACCGTATGCAGATATTCATCCTATGAGGGTAAGGACTGTGGCCTTTTAGAATGTATTGCTGTTTGGAAAGGTTTTGCTATTATAGCTGGCTGAATAACACATCAACATTTGGAGTAAATTATTTGTTTTCTGTCAGTTCTTTGTAGTGTTGATTAAACTAAAAACAAGTCTTTGAGAAGGAGAATCTGAATGGGAAGGGAAATTGCAATCATCTTCTGTTAAGACATAGCTGCAGCTGCCTGTGTTGGGTGTCAATAAACTTATTTTCAGCTGTATTATCCAAAGCAATTTTTTTTTTTTTTTTAAATCAAAGACAAATTTGTAAGACTTAAAAATGGCCAGTTCACACCATTTGGGGCATATAATGACTCAGGCAGAGGTGTAAGCACCTAGTGAGGAAAGTCTTGTTTCTTGCTACTTGATTCCTCTGAACAAATTTGTGTATAATATTGGCATAAATTCTTCAGAAGCAGTGAACTTGAAATGTCTATTATTCTTTAGTACCAGTGTATATTTTTGCGTATTTATGTTGTACTGTTGGAAAGCTTTAAACGTTGTTTAGAAATCTGGAATATTCTTGTGTTTTCAGGCAATTTTCATGATTCCTACCAACCCACCTCCAACATTCCGGAAACCAGAGCTCTGGTCAGACAATTTCACGGACTTCGTAAAACAGTGTCTCGTGAAGAGCCCGGAGCAGCGTGCCACTGCCACACAGCTTCTGCAGGTCCGCCTTTTCTTACAAGAACGTAAGCTCTAGAGAGGCAGTATGGTAGGCGGTGCTGCTTGTCTGAGATGATACTTTCATTTCTTGGTGCTCCTCCTCACTGCACATTTTACTTTTTAATATCTGATTTAAAAAATCTTGCACTCAACTTCAACTTTTCAGTTCTTCTCTAAGAACGAGTCTAACATGAGCTTCCTACCTTTGGATTCTCTGGGTTGGTTTTTTTTTGTTTGGCTTTTAGAGGTTTTTTGTACTTTCTTGAAGGGTGCGATGTCTCCCTCTAATGCCAAACAGAAGTATTGGATTTTTGTTTTAGTGAGGTATTTATTTAGGTATTGAGCTAAACCTTAATTTTGATTGGAAATAAGGCATAGTAACAGTGGTTTACTGTTATGTCTTGGTTTGGACATAGTGCTTATTTGTTTTTAAAATACTTCTCAGCATCCATTTGTTAAAAGTGCCAAAGGAGTGTCAATTCTGCGAGACTTGATTAATGAAGCAATGGACATCAAGCTGAAACGTCAAGAGGCACAACAGCGTGAACTAGATCAAGATGATGAAGAAAATTCAGTGAGTATTTAATAGTAAGAGTGTACAAAGTCCAGACTCTTGTTCCTTTCATAAGGCTTAGCTGCTTTGGGTTTTGTTTTTTAAATATTTTGTCCAATTGTCCATGGATTAAACTTAATTCTCGAGTTTTCTGCTTTGCTTAACCTGATGCTTAGTCTCTGCTCAATCTTTATATTTGAGTGTGATACCCAGCATGTATGACTTACAGTTTAGCTCAGAGTGCAGCTAGAGACCTGTAATTGAATAGGTCTATGAAGTAGTGTATGCAAAAGCCTTGATACATTTTCCCAGTTGAATTACATTATTTATGCAGTAATGAGAATTTTTCATTGTAGATTCAGGTCTTAGACTGCTCTTCTAGTATAAAATAATAATATAATCTCTGATGCACTATGATATAAGTATGTTATGTTGTTTTACTATTGTTGTGCTTTAGAACCCCCCTTATAGAAACTTTCTACTACACAAGAGCAACCGACAGAAACCTGAGGTGAGGGCATGACAAGTGTTCAGGGTGTTGCTGTGAATTTAAGCTCGGGCTCCTTGTTTCGGTGCTTACAGCATGTGAATATGGAAAGCATGTTGAAAACTGTTTTATGAGCCTCTGCCTGCTTCAAGCTGAATAAATGAAATGGGCAACAAAAGGCTTTGTGTGCCAGTCCCATTCAGAGGTTAGACATGAGTAGCATGGTCCACAGTGTCTGTGCTGAAGCCTTTGGTGGTCTGGTTTTCCAGTTTAGGACCACCTGTTTATTCAGTGTGGAAGTAACTTTACTGGTCATGTTGCCATGACATTGAGTCTAAGAGTGTTGTCCTTACCATCTCTCCTTAATTTCTGAGTGATCTGGAGTCATGTTGCTGAGAGATGGTGTCTCTGTAGTGGAGCTGAGCAGTCTCTGTCAGTGTGTGTTTTCCTGAAGCTTCACTAGTCCGTGTCTCCTAGAGAAAAGTGTCCCCAAGCGCCGTGGAAGTTTCTGCTGTAGTCCTTTGTTAAATGATGTGTAGATAACAAATTTATTACTTCCTCTCACCCACTCATCTCCACAGAAAATTACTTTTCCTCCATGAACATCTCATGTGGTTTTCTCCTCCTCTTGCTGTTGTTTTTGAGGTTGGGAAGTAAATTATATAGACAACCTTGACAGAGCGGATATTAATATAACCTAGGAAGTTACTTCTGTTGTAGCTGGTTACCTGGTCCACATTTCCAAGAATCTAAACAGGTTGTGGATATTTTGACCTTGTTCTTCATTAAATCCTAGTGACAATATATACTTAGTGAACCACACACACCACTTAATGAAACTACTACCTCTGGCTAACATAACCACCTGCCAGGGAGTTGTCCTACCAGAATTTGTTACAGGAGCTTGTGTTTTCCTCAAGCCAGTCTCTTGAGTCTTGACAGCACTAATTCTAACGTCTATAATATTAGTACCCATTAACAAATGGAAAGATAGAATTTTTATCTGAAAAAATGACTGGGCTTCAATAATTTAATTCCTTTTTAAAGATTTGTAAATTCAGCTTATTTTTCTTCATTGCTTCTGAAGTTTATAGCAAGTAAAACTAACTACACGTTAAAGACGGATTCTTAAAAACCAGGGTGATCATTCCTCTTCAGTGCCACACGCACTCCAGATTTAGAGCCATTGCCTTCTAATAATTGACGACTCCTTAGTGAACTGCACCACTTGAGATAGGGGCCTTGGCTCAGCTCTTAAAACTGGCAACATTAGTAGAAACGCTAATGACTGAGTGTTGTAATGTACTCTAACAGACAGGTCACTAGGTCAGAAACAAGATACGACTTGCATTGAGAAGCTTCTTCTTATTATTTATCTATTCTCTTATTTATCATGTTGGCAGAAAAGTTATGGAGACTTTTCCTTACCTGTTTGGAGATGACAGGGAGAGAACTAAGTGTGTAAAACCAAAATGTCACTTCTATGTGTATTTGTAAAAAAAATCTCTGAATTAGTAAGGCTTGCCAGTGTCCTTGAATACAGACATTCCTCACATGACTTCACCACCATCAGTAAAATGTATTTACGGCATCCTTGTACAGGAAGAAGATGAAACCGATTCAGGCACCATGGTGAGGGCGAGTGGAGATGAAACTGGTACCATAAGAGCTGTCAACACGATGAGTGATGGAGCCAACACGATGATAGAACACGATGGCACCTTGGAATCCCAGTTGGGTACAATGGTCATCAACACAGAAGAGGAAGAGGAGGAGGGCACCATGAAAAGTAAGTAAACATCTTGAACTTCACAATATTACTTTGCACCTAATGTGGTCTATGATATGTATTCCCAGCCTGCTTTGATATTTTTGGTATCTTATTGTGATGTCTTTTTGTTGTAGGGAGCTAAAACTTTTAGGTCAACGCTTTCTGGCAGTAGACAGACCCTCTCTAGGTGCAAGTTTCAAGCCATTCTTTTCGGTGTTGCACTTAGGACAGGTGGTGAGTTGTGCACAATTTCCACGAGCTTCTGTGCTGATCAAATAAGATCTGATTCTAGCTAGTATGGGGTTTTTTTAATTGTTTCTTTTTTGTCTGTTTTGTCTTTTTCATGGAATATTAGATGGAGGCTCTAGCACAGGGTAAATAAAAATATTTGTGTTGCTTTAGAAAGTGATCTGACTATAACCTGGCATTCTGTTTCAGAACTGAGGCATTAAATTAAGGGCTTAATTTATGAAATGACAAATATTGTGCACATTTCAAAAACATGAAGGCATGCAGTGAGAGGAGCTAGCATCTCTCTAGACTTGTGTGTTTCTTTAGTGTTACTTTTAATTGGTAAGGACAACTGACTAAACTGTGTGTAGCTTTTCTGAGGCGTTCAAGTTGAAATCTGTTCTGCCCTAAAATAGAAAAGCTTGCTAAAACTACAAGCCTTGCCATAGGATGTAAGGTTTAAGATGATGTGACTTTGATTCGTGATAGTCTGTGGAAGACCTCACAGCTCGACCTGGAAAAGAGTTTAAAAAGTTCTTTTGATTAAAGAGACGGCAGGGAGAGCCTCCTTGGAAAAATCCGGCCAGAAGAAAATAATCTTTTCTCAATTGTGTGTTCTCACAGAAGTCCATTCCATGGATTGGGCAGTCACAGGTGACTCACTTGGACAGTGCAGGTGTTTGTTCAGGGACTGAGGAAAGTGCTGAGCTGGGGCCTCAGCATTAGTGAAGTGTGACTGTCCTAGGCAAGGCTTGTGCTTTTGGCTCTTGCGCTACTTCCAAAGCCTTCCTTGGCCATCTGAATTTTTACCTTCAGCTATTGCGGGAGAAGTAAAAAAAATTCTCAACAGGAGTCTGGAAAAATCCTTCTGAGGAATTTCTGTGTTGCAAGTTTTTTTTCCATGTGGCACTCTGCAGAGCTTGTGGGAAGATACTGTTTTCTTCTAACAGACCAGAGCGACATTTCAGCAAAACCTTTTTAAGGAGTTTTCCAAATGGATTCAGGACACTAAAAACCAGAGGTGTCAGCCCAGGTAGTGGCTTTTGGCAACAAAGACAATGGGGTAAGACAGTGGATGCTTTGAGTAGCTTAAAAGGTCGCCCAGAGTGGGATATGTTAACAGCTTAAATAAACCAGGTGAAGTTGCCATTGCTTTACGAATAGGCAACACCGTTAGTTTCTCATCATTCCTGTGTACTGTTCCATTTCATGATTCACAGTAACAGCGGTTCTGCTGTCTGTGATGCTCTGGCTACCAAAGGTGTGTAAGTAACGACTCTCTTCAGTTTATCTTCCTGTGTTTAACATGTGCTTATCTGCTCACCATCTTTTAAACATTGCAGCACTTGTAACTCAAAAGCATCTAATGCTCTCTGTGAAGTAATGTACAGAGGCTTGAGGAGATGCCTTTGATAATATCTCTTTTGCAAGGACATACTGTTTTTTGAATAGAATAAGTTATGAGGATATTGCGATGTCTTTAACATAGTGTAGTATGTAACCTCAAGAGGGAGCTCCAGAACAAGCTCCAAGACCTCTAGATCTCTGTGGCTAGAAAGTCGAGTTTTTATTTTAAGCCCCCTTAGACTTCAGACTTCTTAAAAACACTCTGTTCTTCAACCGCGGCCGTGTGACAGTGTTCAAAGCTGAGTGTGCATTGGGAGTGCCCGAGCAGCTCCGCAGCCCTGAGGAAACGTTTGGAGATCCTGGGTGCGAGTGCTGCTTGAGGCTGGAATTGCTTTCACATTGAGGGGTTCCATACAGCAGCATCCAGTACCACCCAGCTGCCCCCAGTGCTCGCTCTGCTGCATGTTACGCTGCATTTTAATAACTTTAATGCCAAGAAATCTGATGAAAATGATTGTACCAGGCTAAAACTTAACTTTTTTTTTTTAACACCTTATTCTTTTTCCCCAGTAGCACAATGCTGACATTCTTGCAGCCGCACAGAGCAGTTCTGTGTTTGTTTCTCAGACGCAATACGAGTCAGCATCTTTGAGCAACTTGCCTTTCCTGTGAGTTGCCTATAGCTCCATTTTTCAGTTTACCATTTCCATATTCTTGTTTTCCTAACATTCAGTTAAATTGATTTTAACTATAAAGCTCATCAGCCTGCTGTAGAACTCTCTGGAGCAAGTTCTTTTTGTAATCTCAAATATAAATGTAATAATCTTGATTGAAACCGCTGAGTTTGAAGAAGCTTTATTGATTCATATTTTTAAAGAAGTCTATATTTCATTTGGCAGCTTGTGTTATGAGTCACAATAAAAGCTGTTTTAAGTCAATAAAAAAGTTCCGATTTTTTTTTTCTTGTATGGCATTAGTAGGAGAATTTAGCCTTCCTGGGTGTCTTGGGCTTTTTAACTGCAGGCTTCTGAGCTTGTGTTCCTCCTAATTTAGGAAAATAAATCCATCTCTTCACCAGTTTTTGGTTTGGTTATTTATTTTTAATGTAAAAGTTGTTTATAGGACATTGAAATATGACACTTTAGACAGGATTGTCTTTGATATCTCTAGTAAACAACTTCCAATAGCCTTGAAAACGCTTCTTGCATAAATCAATGGCTTTTCCAGCTCAGAAGAAAAGCGTTCTTAAATTCCAGTATTTTACATTGTAGGGGAAGTTTTACTTTGTAGTCATTTGAGCTGTAATTCTGTTTCCTTAAATTGTTTCGTTTGCTTGGCATTTTTCTAGGCACTCAATATATATTCAGTAATAATATACTGAATATAATATATATATTCAGGCAGCATTAAAAATGTCACTATGACATTCTGTTACGCATTTTGAAAGCACTCAAGTGATTGCCCAAAACCACAGGTACTAAATTGTGCCGCGACACATTTTACTTATAAATCCATTGCTAACAGATTACTTATGGATTGCAGTTAAACTATTCCAGGAAAACTGTGGAAGAAACTGAAGAACTGTAGATGAACAATCATTTGTTATAACAGACATTTCCATTGTGCTTGAGAGCTGGGGTAGCTTTTGAACTGTGAATATGTCTGAAATAATGTGGTTTTTAAAATTTTTCTATGAGGCGTTAGCAAATAGTGCAGCATTTTTACACTTTTTTTGTGCAGCATTTGCTGTAGGTCTTTAGATAGTGGAAGTTTGGCATGAATTTGTATCTTGGATTTAAAGAGTGGAATGTAATTTTACAATAAAGCAGATAAACATGTTGCCTTCCTTGGACTCTGCAATACGGTCAGATCCAAGTGAAATAGGATCTAGTTTGTCTAGTACTGTAATCTGTCCTATTTTCTATGTTAAAGCGCCTCTTGCTTGTTTAAGCAGCAAATAAAAGGACAGTGGAGAACGCAGAATGGCCAAGAGTGGTGTGAGTTGGGCTGTCTGGGTTGAGATGAACGGGGGTTTGGCGAGGGTGGAAGGATTGGGGGTGTGGGGTTTTTGGGGCACCATTCAGCAGCGTCTGGTGCAGAGATGGACCAGAAGCTCTAATAACGCTGTTGCCTCTACCTTGATAGTGTCATGTGTAGGTAAAAATTCTTAATAGTTTATGAATGTTTAAAATAAAAAATTCTAGGCTCAATTCTTATAAAGTTAGGGGTGGTTTGGGTTTTGTTGTGCTTTTACCGTGCCTGCGCTGCTAAGCACGATTGTGTTCTTTTAAGAAGATATTTCTCCTTTTGAGGGGAGATTTGGTTTCATTAGCAAATTAAAGGAGCTGAGATGCAAACTTGGCAATTTCCTATTAGAAAAATGATTCAGAATAAGCTTATTAGTCTTGGTGGCTTTGTGAGACACCCAGTGGGTGACACTTAAACCTAAACCAGAGAAGTGTTACTGCCAAGACTTGGGAAACTTTTTGTCTCCGCTAATTAACCTGTAATTTTTCATGTAAAGCAGTAACTGTAAAAGCTGTAACGTGAACAGCAGAGTGAATACGGGTGGCAGATGGTTTGTTTGATTGCATTAATATTACAATTGAATAAAGTATTGCTGGGCTGTAGCTGAGGTAGCTGTAGGTGGTGTAATACCAGTAATCGTCCAAAAACGTGCAGATGCGTGTTATCCAAACAGCTGATGCAGGTACCATAGAGAGAGCTCCACATTTTGTCCGGATCTACATCACGTGTATGTCAGAGATATTGGCTGGTTTTCTCCATAGACAATAGCTCTTCACAGCGGCTTCCCACAACTCAGTGTTATTAATGTCCAGTGGTACAGTTTTGTGTTTAAAATGAATTGGTCCATTTAGGCATAATTGGACCATAAAACACTCCTCGTGTTATGCATTTAAATGACACACTGTTTATATAAACACCTGCAATGATTAAATTCTTCTCGAACTGTCAGCAGCATTTTACTGCTGCTCTTGAGGTGTGGAGAATGCAAATCTTCACAGATAAGTCTTCCAGCTGTGTTACTCTTCAACTTCTCTCTTAATAGCAACCTTGCTGGCAAACTTGACATAAACAGTGGCCAGCACATTTTGTTTAAGAATGTCAAGTTGGGTGTCCATGCAGACAGTGTTTTTGAGCGACAGGAGGAGTTGTATACGCTGTCATTTTGTTGTGGGGTTTTTGCTGTGGGTTTTGTTTCTTCTGTTTGAATAGCGGTACTGGACTCCTGTCAGCAATTGAAATAGTGCTGCTGTGCAGACCAGAGCATGAAGAACAGTGAAGTCTGGGGTCCTAAGCCGGATGCCTGTTGACCTTTGGTTGTCCTGAATATTTGATGAAGCTTTAACGCTAAGACAAAGTGAATAAAATTTGTATTTTCAGAGACACTGACACTGGAGAAAGAGATGTATGTGTTTTAACACGGCTATTTTTGCTGTTTCTGTCACTTTACTATTAAGCACCCCTGCATTTGTGGCGGTGGGGGATAGAAAGTAGAGAAATTTTCTTTTTTTTTCTGGGCAGAAGCATTGTCTTGGGGAAGAGGGGAAGCAGGACTGATAGACTCATACAGGGGGCAATATGTTTCAGGAGACTCAGACACGAGAGAGAGTAGTAGTAAATCACTTTGTAATTATGTCTCTGTCCCATACACATGCATATATTTGCACATACAGGCAAACTGTAACTTGCCTGTTTCTTCTAAGAATAACCTCACTTCCTACCAGATCAAAATAAACCCTGGAGAAAGCTTTCCTCCTGAGCAGGAATGAGGAGAACTCTATAAACTCTTAATTGCAGAAGTTTAAAACTATATTTACTTTTACCAGCAGATTTTCAAGCTTCAGGAAGAAAAAAAAAGTATTCATTAGTGTTCATTGCCATGTTGTTTTCTGTAAGTTATTTATTGAAAATTTGTGATGGAGGAAGAAAGCTGCTATATATTTATAATTTCTTCTGAGTTTTATCTAAAAGAGATCCAGAATGAGGTAATCAGGTCCTAAACGGTTTTCATTACTGTGAGGATTTCCTCCTCTTTCAGAAAGAATCCTCAATTACATATTGGATGAGCGTTGGTACTCTTTTCCTTCAATCACTTTGGTGTCTTTTATTCATTAAAAGAGATTAGTTAGGATACCTAATGTTGATTTTTATGGTCATCTAGGAGCTCCTTCTGAATAGCAGAACCTGTCAGGTATGTTCTGCTTTGATTTAGTTTAAGATAGGCCATGATTATGGAAAGGCTTGTCCTCATCAGCTTCAATAAAGTGTTATGTGGTCTGCTTTTAATGTGAGGAAATCTCAGCTTGTGTTGCCATGGGGTGAAATCATTAATGATGGAGCACTTTTTGCTTTGGTTGAATAAATTGGCATCTCTGCTCTGCTGCATAAAGTGACTCGGTCCTGTTCGTGCTGTACAAATTATGCTGTCCAGCTGCTAAAGTTAATCTGAGATCTCTAAGAAATAGCCTGAAGCAAATAAAACTGCAATTCCATTTGAAATTTAATATTAATGAAGTGTTGCTTGCACATCATCATCAGGCGCTGTTTTGTGCATCCTTCATACTTGTGCGTTTTAAGCCTTAAAGTGACATAATTCAATCTAAAGCAGACAGAAGCTTGCTGAGGCTGCTGGGGACTGAGCCTGTTACTGAGAAGTCAGAGAAAGATTTGTGCTTATGTAGACCACCCAAATGAAAGATGACATTGGATATTAAAAGTCTTTAAAAAAAAATTTAAAAGGGCAAGGAGGGAAGGTGAACACTGTAGGGGGTAATGGTTTTAGTGCTGAAGAGCAAGTGCATGTACACTGGCTACCCACGAACTTCAGACTGGAAGTGGGAGGGTTTATAACTCCAGGAGAACAGCAAGGGTGAAGCAAAGCAATTGCTTTACGATAGGTTTTGATCCCTGTGTGAAAGTGGCTGTATAATCCTGTATATGACAGGGGAGGCCGTGCTGCTTGTCCCAGGGGATCCTTTCTGGTGTTACGTCTAAGGCAGCAAGAGCTCCGCTTTCTTCAGAGTTCACCTGAGTGCTCTTTGCTTATCTCTGCAGAGCTGTTCTGAGCTCCTGCTCACAGGGATGCACCTTCCTGAACTTTGTGCAGGGTGTTTGTGATGCTTTCCTAGCACAAGTCAACTTAACAATTTTTGGTCTTGTTGCTGCTGACACCTCATCCTCGTAAACACAAGCACTCCCCAGAGCTGAGGCCAGTTGTCTTTGTGAAGGTTGCAGCCTCCTGAAAACTTGACAAATACGTGTATGTGTACCAAGTATCACATTTTAGTTTGATATTGCTAATGCAGTAATTGATCACTTCATTGCTGTCGATTCACATTACCTTCTTTGTAGATTAATTTGTAGCATGATGTCCTGACTGTTCCCAGCCACAACTCTAGCTACAGTTTTTTGTGATTTAAGGGACGAAATCTCTCACCATGGCTTCAAGAATAGGTATTGTAAATTTTAACTGTTTTAACTGACTTGAGTAAAGAGCACACAAAATGTGTTCTTGAGGTTACCTTGCTCTCTCTCATGACAAGCTTTGTGACTCTAGAATATTCACCCTAGGTAGGTAATAGCAATCTCTTTCAAGAGGGAAGGATAACAAAACAAGGATTCTTCTGCTGTCACGTTTGTGTAGAGAAGAATAATTTTAGAGAAAAGCAAAGATTTTAGTTTCATTACTTAGCAAGCTTGTTCACATAGACAGAAGGAATTTGTAAACCCCACTTTCCTTTTGAAGGCATCCTTTGAAGCTCATGAGCTTCTGAAAATTTTCCATTGTGAGAGCTAATTTGCCAAAATCAACAAAATGAGTGCTTTGATTTCTGGGACTAAATGATATTGAATGATCTTGGGTTCATGGATATTCTTTACTGCTGGGGAAAAAAAAAAGTACATCTCTTGCTGGTTTGCTTGACTGTGCTGTTTCTTCATCGTTCTACTTTCTCTGCAGCATCATATGGAAATACAAATGTCTTGAGGGCTCTCCACACCTTGTCATCTTTTGCTTGATGTCAGGAGGACTGTATGCTGCAGTCAGCCACTAAGACTGACTTCTTCCATTCTCTCAAGTATTCAGACAGGTGACGTTTTTTGGGAGGGAGCACATTGTTTTAGTTTTTCCTTAAAACTTGCCCTCGCTGTAGCCTCACAGAGGATCCAGCGTGCGGAGGCCATGGGCTGTTGCTGATATTGCGTCACTGGCTTCTTGCAGTGTCTTCCCTGTATCTTTTTGTCATCTTTTGGTTTATCTGGGCTGTTTGTGCTTTGGGTCAGGACTGGCCCAGCTTGCATGGTACCATGTACAGTTGGACTTTGCTTTCCAGCGCTGAAAGGGTAACGCAGAGGTAGTAAACTCCTTTAAAAATCAAAATCTAAGGGGATGTTGTTTTTCACAATTCATGGCATTCTCTACCTTTGAACCTTCCACTTTCACATCTTTTTCTGTTCTCACACACAACAATACTGATGTTCATACACTTTGCTAAACATGACTTTACACCAGGCAGCACTGATGCGTTTTCCACGGGGGTTTCTGCTCCCGTCCCCGCGCCCCAGCTCCACACAGCCAGCCCAAACCTGCAGTCAGCTGGACCGGCTCCAGCACAGCTCTCATGTTCCATTTGTGTAATTAATACAGCTCCTAAAAAGATGACTGCATATCTAAATGGTAGACCGTTAATGTCTCCAGGGAGCTCTCGTGGCTCATCCTCATGAGCAACTCCTTAGGTTCCAAAATAAATGCATGGCAAAGCCTTTCTTGTCACCACAGGGTGACCTTCTCGTAGAAGGCTCTTCTGTGCCATGCTTGTGATCTCACTTTCTGTCAACTGTTCATATTTTAGTCTAACCCTATAAAACTGGGAAGTTAAGTGCTTTTTGGCACAGACACGTTTAGTGCAGTGTCATCTTTCAGCAGCATCTGCTTCTGCAAATAGCAGTGATCGATTTTTGTCTTCAGCTGCCTGTTATCAAAATCTGAACGATAAGGGAGTGTGATTCTTATGTTGCATTAGTAACAGGTCATCTTTGGGAAGATGACACTGTTGTTAAATGCCAAGATTGGCAAAAAGAAATCCAGTTGTACTGGGATGATAATTGATTATAATTGATTTGGTGTAATGTCTTTCCGTCTCCAGGAGTGTTTCCGTCTGTCTTGGTGCATACGTGCCCCTCCTGAGATCACAGCAGCAACCAAAATTTCAGACATCTTAGATATCTTATTCCAGATGTTTTTCCTTTTATATTATCTGAGGAGGTTGTAGCATGGAGAGTGTTGGTCTCTTCTCTCGAGTAGCAAGTGATAGGATGAGAGGAAATGGCCTCAAGTTGCACCAGAGGAGGTTCAGATTGGATATTGGGAAAAATTTCTTCATGGAAAAGGTTGTCAGGCATTGGAACAGGCTGTCCAGAGAAGCGGTGGAGTCGTCATCCCTGGAGGGGTTTCAAAGATGCATAGATGAGGTTCTTAGGGACATGGTTTAGTGCTGGAGTTAGGTTATGGTTGGAGTAGATGATCTTAAGTGTCTCTTCCAACCAAAATGATTCTGTGATTCCATGATCTTTTTTCCATTCTTTGTTTGTTGGTTAGCAATCTTTATTTTAATCAGTTAAAAACCAAAAACAAACAAGCAAACAAAACCTCAAACACATTAACTAAAAATGTACTAAAATGTACTAAAATTGGTGACTAAGGGTTGTGTGCGTTTGCAAGGCCGAGGTGAGGGCAGGGTGAGCGGTGTGAGGGGCCGGAGCTGCACAGAGCCGGGTTTGCTGGGCAGGAGGGCTGGGCTGGTCCCTGTGGGGTGGCTGGGACCAAGTGCAAGGTCAGAGCCCATTGCTCAGGGCCTTGCACGGTCACTCCAGCCCTGCTCCTTTGCACAACCATCCCTGTTGTGAAAACTTTCTTCCTTCTCTTCAGCCAAGTTGCCCTTGCTACAGTTCAGACCGTTCCTCTCATCCTTTTGCAGGGGAGAGCAAATCCTCTTCAGGATTATCAGCTACCACCACCACTTCATGTGCTTCCTTCTTCATTTCATTTCTGCATGAAAACAGAAGTTTTATTAAAAAAACCCTTTGGTTTGGATATGCCATTTGATAATTCAGTGTTGCTACAATAGGTGGTTGTCCTGTAGGTGTAACTGGTTGCTTACAAACATTGCAGTTCTTAGTAAAATACAACTGGAGGGGAAATGAGCATGATTGCTTGAAGTGACACTCTGAATTAAGCTCTGGTATGAGCAAACAGTCTTTTTTTAAAAAATAAGTAAATAGAAAAGAACTGAATAAGCCAATGTCACTGGAGTGAAACGCTTGCTTTCAAATTCTCTGCTGCAAATGATTGTTTCCAAACCATACAGTACAAGCTTGATTTAGATTTTCTTTTTTTTTTTTCCCTAGGAAGTCTGAATTACTGAGACCTAGGCTGGCTGTCAGCAAGCTGTGTATAGGTTAGCCTAGGTAGTTAGGAATTCCTCTATTTCTAGAAAATTTGTTGGTGTTAAACATTGCCAGGATTGACCATCACAACTTACCTCCTGCTTCAAACAGGCAGGACTGCAGCAGAATACAAGGGCTGTATTTACTTCATTCTAAATAAATGTTTTATCGCTTAGCAGTAATTGGATTGCTATTGTATTTCAGTAATTATTCCCAACAGCAAGTCTGTTCTCCACTTTGCAGACGTGTTTCCTGACTGACCTTCATGGAGCCTGTCTGAAGGTGTCTTTCTTGATCTAATTCTGTACGATGAGAGGTTTTTGGGTTTGTTTTTTAAGAAAAAGGGAGCCGCTGCCAGGGGTGGAATAATTTGTCTTTGCTCCAGTTGTCATAGTGCAAAAGTATAAACACTTGAGTTCGTGCTGGAGCTTTTAGCTGCCCCTGGAGAGGCAGAACGATGCAGCGCTTTTTCAAAACGCATCGTGACATTTCAGGCTGCCTAGAACCACACTTCTCTCAATATCACAACCAAAATATCCTGCCAAGATTTCTCATACTTTGCAGAAATTTGTTCTGCATTTAACATGTCTATAGACAAAGAGCTGACCAAGGAATTCATACACTTGTCTGAGGATCAGGCAGAGTCTGCCAGGGAAGTTCTGGATCACTGGATGGCAGTTTTATGTGCACAATTAATATCTGGTGATTAAATCTTAATGGGTGACCAGAGCAGCTAATATATTTTCAAGAGGAAAGCACTGTGGAATGTCCTTAGTGAGGACTGTCCTGTGATAGCCTGGCTGCTGTGCAGACCCATGTAGGTGAGTCTCTGCGTGACACAGACCCCACAAACCCCTCAAAGGATGGCTCCATCCCCTGTGCGCTTGTCTGAAGCTCTAAACTTTTGGTTGATTGCCTGCCTGACAGATTATATTTATTTCAAATGTATGGCATTCAACAGTGAACTGATTTCCACAGTCCAGAATTAGGCTGTTCTGATGCCATTTTTCTGTTAACTCTAGTGCTAATCCTGCTTTCTGAGAATGATGGTTTCTGCATTGCCTCAAAACGTGTTTAAGCTACTTCAGTGTCTAGAGAACCGTATTTTATCAGAACAAAACTGCCTCACTAGGTATTGTTAGAACGCTTACTTCCATTACGCTCACAGGTTTTTGTGAAGCATTTTATCATAAAGAGCAGCACAATGGCATTGAGCTGCGAGTGTTCTTTAAGTGCCTTCCATGGTGGAAACCTGTTTGCTGAATGGGCTGCCAGATTTATTTGTATGTAGTGGTACTTAAATTACATTAGCAGGGATTTATTTGGGTGGCGCGATGGATGAAGGAGGAAGGGATGAGTGTTTGTATCCCTGATCTCACCAACTACCCAACATACCTGGGCACCCTGTGAGAATGTACTTTTTCTAGCTTGTTGCTCTTAACAGATCAGCAGTGTTCTTCCTTTTCATTTAACTGATGCTGGTTCTAAAGAATAATTCAAAAGACGAGATTAATGCAAATCTAGTTGTGCTAAAGCTTTCTGCCTTTGGCTATATCTATCCTTCTCCCATCAGTATGGGGTGAGCTCTTTGTTACTGAGAATGGTGCTCGGGAGGCTTATGAGACCTGCTCTCAAAAAGTCAATGTACTCATATTTAGGGGATTATTCTGACTCCTCTGTCTCTCTTTGTACCCTTGCCCATTTCTTATTACCAGAAGTTTCTTAACTGCAGTCTAGAATTGGATGGTTAATCTATAAATCTGACTTATTCGAGTAATCCACTAGAGAAAGTGTGTTCAGGGGAATTAACTTACAAACTACTAGAGTACTTAACTTGAAAACTCACTCACTGACTGTTTATGAAAAGAAAAAAAAAGCTTTGCAAACTAATCCTTTCTACACAAAAAAGTGTAGAACTTGGCTACTTCTACTCAAGGTAAGTTATGTGATATTTGTATGGTAGATGTGGTCTTTGAAAGCCTCAGTTTTGTCCTGTTCCATTCATAAATATAAAGATGGGTTCTGCTTGTAAAACAACGCTGTTTAATTTTGGAACTTTGTGTGTTTTGCAGTGCGTGTAACCTGGCTGGGATGAAAAACCCCGACCTCTCTAGTTGGTAGCAGTTTAGTTCTGGTGTTCAGTGCACGAGCTTGGTTCCCTGGCCGGGAGCTCTGACAGATCCGCACGGGTTGCAGGTCCAGAGGCCAAGGCCTCCAGCATTGTCATCACTCCTGTGCTGGGCTTAAAGCTTCCCTTCTCCAGTTTTCTCACTGTACAGTCAGTTTTATATGTGAAAAGCTGCTGAGAAAAACAGTACTTTAGCAGTACTATGTGATTTAGTGTGTGCTAAAAAAATAAAATCACTTTTGGCTATGATGTAAGGCCGTATAACAGAAAATATATTTTTTCAAAACAACCTTTTTTAAAATTTTATTTTTAATGTTTCCAGGGAGGGATGAAACGATGCAGCCAGCCAAACCATCATTCCTTGAATATTTTGAGCAGAAGGAGAAGGAGAATCAAATCAATAGCTTTGGGAAGAATGTGTCTGGCCAGGCAAAAAATTCATCTGATTGGAAAGTACCACAGGATGGAGACTACGAATTTGTAAGTCTATACTTTGAAATTCAATCAATGTGACAATCTTTAAGAGTTTTAGTCAGAGCCGCTATAAGATTATTTCTTGTTTTGACAGACTAATGGAAACTTGAGGAGATTCTAATTGCTAATGCATTTGGATGAGACATTTTGAAAAACTCATTTTCTTTAGGTATTTCTGAGTAATCATAACCTGTCATTATCTGTATACTTTCCGTGTTTAAAAACAAGCAGATGAACAAAAAAGCCTGAGGACATGAAGGTACAAGCAATCTTGCTTTGCTTCCCCATGATGCATTTAAAATAAAAAACAGAGTTCCATATGGCAGTTGGGAAATGCAAATCCTGAATGTGTAGTGTTAGAACCATTGAATTTCCTTGTTTTACTCACAGTTTGGCACTGGATTTTGTTTTGTTATATAAACATACAGCTTGGCTTTATTTCTCTTTCAAATCCTCAATTTCAGTCTTTGTAAGTAAAGTTCACATGCTCAGAATTTTCAGGAACTTTTCAGAAACCCACAGAAAGATCTGTTATTCATAAATGTTACGATTTAATTGTTTTTCCGAGGATGGAAAATTTCTGGTTTGCTTTCAAAACGCCAGAAGATGGGTGTTCTGCTGAACACCGTTTTCTCCGCTGCATTTTCTTTCAGTTCTACTTCAGTGCCAGCACTTCTTGCTGTGGGTGCCTTGCGTGCCCTTATGGATGTCTGTTCGTGTTGCCCGTGGTTGTCATGGTTGTTCAGTGGTTGGCAAGAGTCATTTCACCTTCACAAAGCAGCATGGAAAGCGAAATCTCTCTGCTAGTCACGACTCGAGGAGATGTTTTAAAGGCTGGAATAATAACTGGGGCCTTTCGTTCTGTTTGTACAGCTTGTATAAACTACTGCTCTTACACGTGTTTTGTTGTCTTTGCTGCTGCATCTCAGATTTTCTTATTTAGACTGAAAAGGATGGCTAGCTGAGGGGACCTGCTTTATTCACTCTCTTGTAGCCCTTTGTACTACATTATGTTCAGCCTGAAGGCGTAAAGCCGCTGCATAAGCGTGTTTTGCAAAAATAACCTGCAAGCTGAATTGTCAGCCTGTGTATCACAGAGTATGGGCCAAACACACAATTCTAGTCAAATCAGATGCTCCATTTATCTCATTCACCTTACATGCTGTAGCTTCATTTAACGATAAACAATTATTTTTCGATGTGTGGTATTTCCCAGGAAAGACAGGGTGGTTTGGAGCATCTTAGAAGTCTTTTGTACTCCGCAGAAGATGGCCCAAGGGGAAATTTGCTGTAATTATTTTACTTTCTAATTTGGTTGATAATAACTTTAGCAATTACTCTTCTTTCCACCGAGTAGGATTTATTCCACCCTGCAGACCGTGAGGCTGCGGCACACGCAGCGGATGACACAAGGAAAGGTCGGTGCTGTCCTAGCAAACAGGACCCACAAGTATTTTTAGAATGTGCAAAGCGACTGTTTGACACGCACGTGACCTTGTTTACTGATTTCCATTAGTATGGAAGTATTGCCACGTGCACAGATTACCAGTGTGCTGGAAGCAATAAAAGCCCGCAATAAAAGCTGGCAATAAAGCGGGCTTTAGGTCACCTTCACGTAGTAATGTGTAGCAATTTTGCTTCCCAGCTCTATGTATTTCTCTGGTTCAACTGCATATGAACATACCAGCCTGTCTTGCATGCAGATTTTGTAAGAGAGCTACTTTCTGTTCTGTAGGATAAGAAAAATGCTTGAAAGCAACCTCAGTAAATACATATGGATATTTCTGTAGTGCTTATCTGAGGGTTAGTAGCAGTAACCTCAGGTTGTGTAATGTATTCAGTCTTAAAACGGGATTTTTTTTTTCCCATTTGACTAAAAATGGATCAGTTTAGCTAGCTGTGGGTAAAAGTCTTGTTTATTAATGCTTTATTAATTGAAAGCATCATGAAATAAGCATTGTGGAATAAGAAAATATCCATTTACTAGTAGGTATATCAAGTACATGTGTCCTATACTTGCCTGCAGCTATAACTTATTTCTGCCCTGTCAAAGTAGGCAGGTTTGAGCAGACTTTGTCTGTAGAGTTTGCTGGATTCTGAGTAAAGATGAGATCAGGGAGATGCTGCTGAATACGGTTTCCTCCTGAGCCTTAAGAAATGATTGAAATATTATTGCTTTATGCTACTGCAGACTAGATAAATATGCGTTGTCTTCTCTTCTGCATTCCTCTCCCTATGTGACCAGCACTTGGAGTCTCTTGTCTTCCAGAAAAAAAAAGGCAATATTAAATTACAAAAGATTTTTGCTCTTCTCCCTTGTGGCAAAACCATTTGACCTTTTCTTGACTAACATTGTTCCTCCGAAGCAGGCAGATAAGACACTATTTATATCACAGTGGCAATGTCACGTTAGATAAGGGTTAGAGGAGTCAGCCCCATCCACCGCAGAGCCAAAAACCCTGAGATCTCTACTAAAAGGTGATAAACTCGGTTCCTCCCAGATGTGATGCTCTGTCTATGTCCTGGTTGTGGTTGGAGATGGCATAAACCTAGCAGTGTCTTTCCAGCCTTGGATTTCTGAGTTAGAGGTTATTATTAACCGACTAGTCAATGCCCGATGGTGTTAATGTTTATCCCAACTCGAGTTTGAACCAGGATCTCTGGAGATTTAGGCCCTGCTTGATTATGAAAAATGTTTCCGAGAACATGATGATTTATTTAACACGGGGGAAAAATACTAATTACGGGCAAAAATTCTTGCTGTTAGGAAGAAAGTAACAAACTGTAATAGGAAAATGCTGCAGGGGTAGGCTGTTAATGGGCAGACTGCATTGTATGTAGAATTCCTAATCGCCATAATCAGATCTCAGAATTTTTGTACTTGAATTTAATTTTGCCAGTGAACATGAGTCACATACTGTTGCACAGACTTAAATTAATAATGCTAGAAGATTTGTTTAGACAATGTCATACATTTTTTCACTTTAATCTTTCAGTGGTACTGTAACATATGGCAGAATTAATTGTGCAGTGTTTCCTGCCCTTAGACACAACAAACCTATTTTAAAAGCCTTTTAACTGCTCTGAGCAGGTCATTATTCTAATATCACTAGTGGCTAAAGTGAGAGAACTTTTTTTGTGTTTTTAATTCTGCCCCTGCTTGAAAGGCTTTCTGTCTTGCCAAACCTATCGCATCAGGTATTTGTGGATCATCCAGTCATGGATGTTGTATATTATATCATGAATTGTTTTATTGAAAGCCTATTTTGTTAGCAAATCAGCATGTTCTAGCCATTCATGACTTATGGTACCTATGACAATACTGAAACCTTTTCAGTTTTATTTCGTGAGTGTGGTTCCACTGGGGAAAATGAGTGGTGGCAGAGCCCTCGTCAATCTTGAATTTTGCCATCGTGATGCAAGTCCTGTTGTTTCAATACCTGTAGCATTAAGCTTTGGTTTTGCTGTAAATCTGATGCATAGTTTTTGATATCTCAGTGAATCTATGCTAATTAATTATCCTAGGAGCTTCTTTTGGATGTGGAGTCAAATAGGACCTGAACTTTTAACAGGCACTGGAGCACGAGTGCTGCAGGACATCGAGTCTTTCCAGAGGCTTTACACAAGGAGTTGTAGCTGTTTGCTCCAGGTCTTTTTTGATTCCAGCACCTGTATATCTGCTGACCATTCCCAGCCCGTCAAGAGAAGGAGAGTGTGTTAGTCTAATCATGTCTTCAGCTTGTCCAGGTGGACAAATGGCTGTTGGTTTGCAGTGAAATCGTGAACGTGAGTCCTTTTCCTTCTAGTGAGACAAACTGGGTATTGGTGTGATAGCAGGAGTTTGAAGTTCTTACTGAAAAGCTTATAGGAAGCTTAACTCTTTCAAAGCAAGTCAAATCTCATTAGGGTCACATTGTATTTTTGAGCCTGGTGGTTGGCACCAGCCTGACCGTGTCTCCGATCGGACTCTGCTCGTGCACCCGAGGTGTGTGTGGTCCAGGTGATGAGGATCCAGCCACGGTGGATTTTTGCAGCGCTCAGCCTGCAGAAGCTGCAGCCGGTATCTCGCGGTGCGATGTCTCGCATCCCTGTGCCGCTTCGCCTGTGCCACTGTACAACGACTATGGTAACAAATGGGCATCACTCAGCACAGGGTGTTTCTTCTCCCCGCTCAGGTAGTGAGGAATGGCTGTGGGCTGGAACCAGCAGTTTCTTTCGTTGGAAGTGATTTATAGGGAGGAACTGTTAGCGGGCAGGTGATTTATTGCTTATCAATAACAGTAAACACGTTCTGCTTTTCAATGACCAGAGTCTCTAATTTATCGTGTTCTGCCTCTAAAAGTGTAATTTGTCTTGTGAACAGCTTGTTGTCCACCAGTACCTGGAACGTTCAATGTCTTTGGTTTCTCCGTACATTCATTTGTATAGTGTTTATTAGCAGTGCAATATTAATGCTTTATAGCTTTACTACCTTTTGTCCTTCAAAGAGTTCGATCGATTAAAAACTTGAGAGTATTTTCTGTACGGTTGCAGGCTTTGAAAATGATGACAGGCTGAATAATTGGCTCTCATTTTGTTGGAACTGGTCTTTGGGTCTTTTCTAGCAGTAGGAAGAAGTCATGGTGAGGGTACGTGGATAAGGCAGATGCTGGAAGAGAGGTACTTGCTTTATATGGGCAAGCTGCTGTTGGTTGACCTTTCATAGTTTATTGTTTTATGGTGTTTCCTGACTCTGCTGTGATCCTCTGAGCTATATCTTCTTTTTACTTCTGTCTTTAAAGCAGCTTGGTTAAAGGTGTCAGATACCGGCCTCTACACTAATCTTTCTGTTCCTCCTTTCCCCATCCAAATTACTCAAGCGAATAATCCGAGCTGGTTACTAACACTCAGGAAAGTCTATCTGCTTGGACAGGAGCAAAAAAGTTTTAGTAGAGTATGCAGATTTGCAGGTAATTTAAATGGGACTTCTTGAAAATCAAATAATCTTCAGAGTCCTATTGAATTATTATGAAACTCGCAATACATTCTTTTCTAAGATAGCAAGTTTCTCTGACCCTTGTGTGACAAAAAAGTTTGATTGTTCCAAAAATTCATTTGAATATGTAGAGTTCTGCATAGAAGAAGAAGAAGAAAAAAAAGTTTGGTTAAAGTAGAGCTTTTTTCAATAACATTTTTTCTAAGACTAAACCAAACACTTTGAGTGAATCTTCAGGGATTTCTCTGTCCACAAGTTTATTCCCTTCATCTATCATGAACTCCCCTGTTTGCCAGGGCTGGCTGGAATAAAAATTACCTCTCTGGCACTGATTTCTTCCAATAGTCTTACTTTGATCATAAAGTGAACTTATTTGCTAGGGCATTCATCAGTTTGAGAGATAAACCTGGGTCTGGGATGGCTGACAGATATCTCTGCCTAGGCCCTGTGGAACTAGGGCTGATTCCTGGTTGGGAAACAAGTAAACTTGTTTGTGCTGTGCTGAATCGAAAATAAAGCTTTCTTTCAATGGGACAGCATTAAGACCATATTTTTGTGGGGAACAAACCCCATACTTTCATAGCAAGAATATTTTTCTGACAGTAGAAGATAGTCCAGAATAGGCAACTATTATTTTCCAAGCCTGAAATCATACCCCCATTGTATCTCCTGCTAATTGAGGAATATCTTGAAGTAAAATGTAGTACCTAGCTGTAATTTGCACTGTGAAGTATGATTTATAAAGAGACAGGTTTTTGTGATGTTTTATTCATTGGTTTTAAATGTCACCTGCCTTGATTCATAACATTGATGTCCCTTAAATGGTTTTCCTTTCTTTTTTGTTCCTTCAGCCATCTGCCAAGAATGTTTAAAGTGCTGCTAATTGTTTGTGTTTCTTTTAAGCATTACCTTTTCAGCATATTTAGTATGTTCTTCCCAGCAAATGCTTTTAACTTGTGACATCTTTACTGAGGAAAAATGGTTCATTTTGTCACCTTGTAATCAAACATACAGTCATTTTAAAAATAAGCCCAGGAAAAGCTTGTTTGTCTCTTTTATTGTTTTTAAATGGTCTCGAATCTTCGTAACATTTGCATGCAGAAGACACTCTGAACCAAACCTCATCGAATTCATGGCTGCTTCAAACCACCCATGTGATTTACAGAAAGCTCCATGTATGTAGGTTTTATAAACCTTTCTAAATTCCCTTTACAACAAAAACAACAAACAAACAAAGATACCACAGTAAAAAAATTGTTAGCAATATTTGAAATCGAAAAAGTCAGTTCATTGGCTTGACTCATATCACTTGTGGAAAGAATAGATTTCTTCTCCCATTTGGTAACAGGGTCGTTGCTCACCACCTGCTTTCACTTTGGTGCATACTGACATTGATTGCAAAGCACTTACTGCCACAACTTGCTGTCAAAATTTCTTTTTTTGCTTTATTTTTGTATATAGCAGGCCTTCTGTGACATAAGGCTTTTAAATGCAACTTGCGGTGAGTGGGAAGCAAAATGAGTTGCTGTTGTTTGTGTTGAATGGCTTAGGTCATAGCCCTTAATGGAGACTGAAATAATGTAACCTGAAATCAACTTTATAGGAGAGTTTTCAAACTTGTAAATTCAACATCCTGGAGTATCTTGGAGGCCCCTTTCCTACCGTAGCTTTTAATCTGCTGAGACATTGACTGAAAGTTTTGTGGATGAACTAAATAACCAACAGAACTTCATCCAGGGATTTTGATCATGGGATTTGTTTCACTACTGCTCTGTGTTTAAGGTCAGGCTGCAACGTGCATTTCTGCTTTGGGAGAAAGGGAAGGGGAATTAATAATTGAATGGGTGACGTTGGAAAAAATCTCAGAGCATACTGAATTCTTTAGAAAAACCTGTTTGAGCCTTGTTATGCCTTGAGATCCGTTTTCAAGGCTGGGTGTGTTCTTGGCACAGCATCTCCCTTAAAGAAAGAACACTGCTGCTCAAACAAGATCTATTTGAAATGCTTCTAAAATCTTATCGCAACTCAGCTGTCAGTACAAATGTTTATAAAGGGTAATGTAGCTTAAAAAGACAAGCTTGTCCAGGTTTTTTTTTATCTGTAGCACAAAGGGCTCCTTTTGGGGACTCTTTGCATCAGGAGCCTAATATAGCTGCTCTGGATTGTCCCTCGGAGGATGGAGTCTGGACTGTAAGGGAGAAGCCTGAGGATAAAGTCTCCATCAGGCCCCTGTGAATACTTTGCAATGGGCAGGGCCTCATCCAGAAAAGTGCCAGAAATGATGGACTGTGCTGGAGGAAAGTTCTCTCATCTCTGACATCTGGACCTGGCACATTCGCCTTTGTGCACCCTCTTCTTGTGTTCCTATAAAACCTGCAGTTTTACTGCAAAACCTCCAGTTGCGCATTGCCAGTGTTGTTTGGTGGGTGTAATTACGGGGTGTCTCCCTGCATAACTCACCAGGAGATTTTGAAGGGGGCAGTTTCATCACGTGTGAGGCACCTTCGAGGTCGTGCTCGTACAGAGAAGGTGCTGGAGGTTGCACTTGGCCATGGCCGAGCCCGGGGTGTCCTGGGAGATTTGCTTCGGCTTTTATTGCCATAACCTCAGCGACCAGACGGCTTCAAACCCCAAGCTTTGACCTTCAAGAAAAAGTAGCCTCATACACAAAGAGCGATGTACTCCAAAATGAATATTATTCAGAAATTAGGTGCTTAACTCCTTGTTTAGTGACTTGCCATCACACAGGATCATTATAAATAGATGCCCAAGTACTAGTGAACACTTAGGAAAAAGAGTTTGGTATAAAGCAAACAGCATTTTCTGACAGATTGCTTTTCTTAAAAAAAAAAAAAAAAAAGACAAAAAAGCCCACATTAGTCAGGTGTATACTTTACAGTCGATTTCTGCAGCTAGCCAGATCTCCGAAGCCCAATGACATGATTTATTTTAGCACGTGCAGAGGTATTTTGGTACTCTTACTTAAGAAAATTAAAGCATAATCACTTAGAGAAGGAAAAAAAAACCCCTCGGCTGTGTTTTTTTCCTTAATCAAATCTCTGGCAAGCAAGTGTTTTATAAGCAAGTGATGCTCCTTTTTGGGAGGCTGACCTTTTAGCTTGGTTTCTAATTCAGTTAGTGAAAAAAACCCCAGTGAGATAACTTGTCTTTGTGGTTACAGGATTAGTCAGCCGCTTTCGAAGTCCCTAAAGGATTTTAAGGTTTGGACTTCTTGAAATTCAGTGCTGCAGAATAACACTGACAGTTTGTCATTTCCTTCGTTTAGATTAAGTGTGTACAGTACTTGGGATGATTTTGGTAGTGAATAACGTTATTGATATTAAGGCTAAAACAGGAAATTTAATCTTGGAGCTCAGAAGATTAAAATGCATTGCTCTTTTTAAAAAAACCTTCTTTTTTTCCTGACCACTCACATCAATGAGTAGAGCTTTGGATGGGTTTTCTTCCTTAATGTAACTTCCGTACAATATTGAGGGTAATAACAGTACACAGCGGTTATATGCTTGTGCTGGCCGTAACACCTAAACTTTCTTGAGCCTTTTAAGGATTACAGTAAGGATTAATAAAGCGCAATTCTTGACTAAGAGCAGCTCGGAGATGCCAGCGTTATTGATGCGGGTATGGTGTTCCCACAGCTGTGCAATTTTCTCTGCTCTGTGGGTAACCACTTGGCGTAATCGCTGCGGAGTTACGTCTGGGTACCCAGAGCAGCCAGGGAGATCCGGATGTTTGCTACAATCCGCCGAAACTGGTGTCTGTACTGGGAATTTTCTGACAAACAGCAAAGCTCCCCCCTGGTTCTTATGGGCTTTGGAGAAATGGGAGAGAAACTTCCAAACTGCAGGGAGGGTGCAAAAGCGAAGATGCCTCTTAGCTGGGGAAGGAGCAGTTGTGTATCTAAATGTGTACGTATGTCTGTGGCAGTCACAGGAATTAGGTACTGAGAGTGTGCTCGAGGAAGGTCCTGAGCCAGCAGGATCAAATGTTATGGGTGTAAATATAGCCTGAAATAAGAGATAGTTGAGTAATAATACTACGGCAGTTCTTGCTGTGGAACAGACAAGTCCTGAGCATGGAGCAGGAATTAGTGCGCGCACGCACACAGACTTTCACCCTCGCATAGACCCTTTAGATCCCCTGGAGTCAGAAAATCAAATGTCAGCTGAGGAACGAGGTGTGACTGGGGAAGTGTGTGAGTAACTTCCCAGCGAGGAGCTCTCGGCTGCTTCGGGGCTCTTGGGTCGGCAGGCCAAGGCGCAGCAGCCGCGCAGGGCTGGCAGCGGGTCAGCCTGGAGCTGGGACGTGCCGGTCGGGCTGCCCGGCCCTGGGCAGTTTGCGTTTGCTCTGACCGGAGTCTGGGCTTGATTCGAATCCATGGTACAGCATTTCACAGAATCATAGAATCATTTTGGTTGGAAGAGACCCTCGGGATCATCAAGTCCAACCATAACCTAACTCTAGCACTAAACCATGTCCCTCAGAGCCTCATCTACATGTCTTTTAAACCCCGCCAGGGATGGTGACTCCAGAACTGCCCTGGGCAGCCTGTTCCGCTGCTTCACAACCCTTTCCGGGAAGAAATTTTTCCTACTATCCAATCTGAACCTTCTCTGGCACAACTTGAGGCAGTTTCCTCTTGTCCTACCACTTGTTCCTTGAGAGAAGAGACCAAAACCCTCCATGCTACAGGCTCCTTTCAGGCAGTTGCAGAGAGCAAGAAGGTCTCCCTTGAGCCTTCTCCAGGCTGAATCCCCCCAGGTCGCTCAGCCACATCACACTCGTGCTCCAGACCCCTAGCCAGGAGCCTGTGTGGATGACACTTGGGTTTTTTTTACTTGTATCATGCTATAGGCAGCTTTTTGGCTCAGTGGCCGCTGGTGGGTGGGACTCCATCAGTGCCGCGTTGCTGGGAGCTGCAGCACCTCCGATGGAGCGGCGGCTTCTTGAGAAGCCTGTCAGGCCGTGATGGTGTGGCAGCTTGAGAGAAGCCTTGCTAAGCTGCTAGCAAGGTGCTAAGCTGAGAAGAGAGGTGTTGGCAGTGGTCCTTCCTGCAGATAGAGGACAGAGGGGAGTTTCCAGTTTAGACGTGATCTTCAAAAAGTGGCCTGGCAGGGAGCAGGGCAGGAAGGGGAATGGCACACGTCACCTTTCAGGAGTTCTGTAGGAATAGGATGGACACAGTGGTCTGGTATCATGCACCTTTATTTTAGTCAAATAAGCAGAGCTACTTAGAAAATAACTAACTAGCATTGCAGCAGTAAGATGTTTTGCTTTCAGTAGCTACGAAACTCCATATTTGTGAAGATGAAGTAGTGCTAGCCCAGACGGCGGATCTGCGAAGGCCTGGGTCTCCTCTGATATAACTCTTCCTTAAATACTTTTTTCCCGTTCAGCTAGGGATCAAATCCCGAGTGTGTGTTAGCGTCTGTCTTTCCTCCACAAAAAGTGATGTTGTGACTGTACTCTTTAACTGTTTCAGCTGCTCGACTTGCACTGACTAAAGCTGACTTGGCCTCTAAAACATATGATGATCTAGTTGAAACTTGAGTGTTATTTCTTTGTGGGAAGTCATCTGCTGTCCCGATGAGGTGGCCTGGAACAGCCGTCTCCAGATGTGCACTGCTCACGGGTCCCTTCACCTTCTTTGGGAAGCTCCAGCCACAGTGCTCCTTTGACTTGTGCTGGATGCTGCAGCCTGTGATATGTTTTGCTAGCACATTGCCTAAATAATTAACATGCATTAAAAGCAAAAGCTTGTGCTGCTGAGACTTATTTTTCAAATCCTTTGAAAGATTAATATCTATATTTTTAATCTTGCATGAAATCCCACAGAGAGTACATTTCATCCACTGCTTTCATAAGAGCGAGAAACTTCCCTGACGTGCTAATGCTAAAAGGGGGGAAAATAAGGATAATTAATGTTTGTTTAGGCACTGAGGTCTGTTCTGATTTACTGTAGCCCCTGTGTAGAATGGTGGCTTGACAGATTTGTGAAGTTGCAGGGACCTGAGAATTGGGATGAAAAGCAGGCGGTAAGTACCTGTAGGTTCTTAGATTCTTGTGTCCCTTGCATTGGACAGCTTACAGTGAATATATAGTTAATGCCTGCTCATACATTACATCGAGGCCTCCTTATGCTAGAAACATAAATGAGAACAAGGCACTTAATTTTTTAGATCAGTGATTGAAAGCATGCCAAATGGTACTGAGCCAGCATTTCAGGAAAAATGCTGAGGAAAAAAATGGCATCTGTTCCAACACCAATTTATATCACCGTTTTCAGACCTAAAGTCTGGAGCACTGCTTAGCATGAGAAATCACCTTCTACATTTAATTTTGGCCAGAGAAATTCACTGCTTTTTTTGCTGGCTTAAAAAAAAAGTGCATAGTACTATTCAGCGATCTGTTCCCTCAGAGTGTATTTGATACGAGCATTCAATTGATACCGTGTTTAACCAGCCTTTCAAGTTACAGAAGGCTAATTCCAGAACAATCTCCGTTCTTAGGCTTGTCGAAGCTCACATTCGTGAATCCTTTGGATGTGACACCTCTCCCCAGCTCGAGGTCTCCTGCAGCAGCCCTGCACTCGCACGCTGCAGCCTGAGTTACGCTCCGAGGTGGTTGCTGCAAATAGTTGCAGCAAGTGACATCCAATGGGTGATTGTCTCCCAAAAATAAAACTCTGCTTGAGGAGGTGATAGAAGAAAAGTTCAGGAGTTGAGGTGGATACGCATCAAACCGATCTGCAGGATCCTGGAGAGGAAGGACAAGTGTGCCCTTGGTTTTGTGGGAAGGGACGCACCTTGATAGCGTTGCTGATAGCCAGGGTCAAGTGAAGTAATAGTTTAATTAGTCTCTTCCGTGACAAGCCTTCCTTCCCAAAGGACATCTGAACACTTCATAGATGGTTTGTAGGAATTCTTTTGTACTTACGTAGCCACTTGTGGTGTCGAGTGTGAGGGGCTCAGCTGTGCTTCCATACAATTGTATGCCCAGGTGGTTGTTTCCTTTTTTGTTTTGTTTTTCCAAAACCTGTAGTAGCCTGTTGCTATCTATTACAGTGGTAATATTTTTCATAATCTCTAGCAGCAAATTCTAATTGGCATTTAATGTTTAGCATAGCTTGGATAACTTGGTTTGGATAAAAACCTTTCTCGAGCCATGTTTAGATTTTGACTGTCTAAATTCACACAGGTAAATGAGTTGGTTCCCTGTCACTATGATTCAAGATGGTTTGAGTTTCTTTAGGGGGCTTGGATCACTGGGCATGCAGTCAAGAACTGCTAGATTGCAGTGAAAAGCAAAGAAAAGGAAGATATAACAATAAAAACTGTGCTAAATAGACAATTAATTTGGATTTTTCTTTAGTTCCCATCTAGCTCATATCTTTTCCACTAAGAATTTATTTCCCTATGTAGCGTGGGAAGCTGCAATTTTATTATTTCTGTATTTTAGTCTTCAAACTCCCACTGCCCCTTATGAAGTGCTAATTGCTAAAGCCAGTTTTTCTGAAGGCTATTTAAAACTCAAAAGTTTGCCATCAAGTTGTGTTGAGCAGTAAATGCCACCTGGAATATTTGGGTGAAAGGCAGAGTGATCGCTGCAGCCGGATGTCCTTTCTGAAAAGCCAGAGGTAAAGGTGGGAGGATATTCAGAAAATACTCCGTGTGAGCATGTGGAAGACAAGTGTTCAAACTCGCAGAAATTATGGCAGAGAGGTATGACTAGAGGGCTAAGGAAGCCAGAAACAACTTCCTAATTTTATTTATAGGATTCGCTATAGTATCAAGACTTGAAAATATCTTCCTTCTGCAAAACTATTCAAATACCGTGGGGAAAGTAAGCCCATCTCACCAATGTCATATATATTATTTTTTTGTTCCAGAAGTCAGTATCTGTCTGCAGGTTTGAAAGACGATGGTAGAAGAACTGCATCCCCTCCCTGGAGATGGAAGGGTTCAGGTTTAGCACAAGCTTCAGGACTTCTAACAGAGTATTTAAAAACAAAGCCCAGATGGCATGAAACGTTGCAAAGATGCAAAGAAAAGTCTTTGTGCTAAATCTAGGGATCACATCCAGTGTCAGCAAGTAAAAAGAAAGTCGCAGGAGGAACATGTTTTTCACTTGCCCTGAGACAGTATTTTTTGATTCCTGTGCAGCCGGTGAGTTAGTGCTCTGCCAAAAGTCTTTGTTGGGGGAGAAACGTGTGAAAGCTGCTGGGCAACAGCTCGTTTCTATTTGATGCTCATAATTCGTGCAACAAGAGGGTTTTGATGGCAGTGGTTTTGGTAGAGGAGCACATAGGAACGATAGCTGAGGTGGCTCAGGTATGACTGGATGACATGTATTTATGTCACTAGTGCAGAGTGGTCCAAGTCAGTCGTGACCTGAGTGTAGTGGGTCCCAAACGGGTTGAGCTACAGACCCTGCTATAGGAAAACCAGGCCTGGGTACCCAGAGAACCATGATAAATCATTGGCATCAGCTTGTAATTCAAAGAGTTTTCACTGTTTAGGTTTTTTGTTTGTTTTTCTTGGGAACTGGGAAGGGGCTGAGCTAATTCTCTAGGCTTTGTGTTTTACAGTAGGTCTTGTGTGAAATATAAATCTGGAACGGTCTGTTTGAAAATCCTGTGGCAGATTTTTAGATTGCTTCTTGCTCAGGACAGCACTGCATAGGTATAAATTTCAGACCATGGTGTCTTTGAATATCAAACCTGTGGCAGTGTGTAATATATTTGCAGAGATGCTTTATTTATTCTCCTTTTACTGCTTAGATTCATTTACATTCAGTAGAATATCACATTGCAGTGACACTTTACCTGACTGTAACAAATGTAAGTGGTATTTTTTTGCCCACCTATTTTTAAAAGGCTGATTTGAAAGGATGGGAACTCAGCAGTTGTTTGGGGAGCAGTTACCTGCAAGTCGGCCTGAAATGCTGGCGAAGGGATGTCCTGAATAGCTTAAAAACCTTCTCCTTGAGGAAGAAATTGTGTATCAAATGATCTGTTCCTGATTTGTCCATCATTACTGCATATGCATGGAAAGCTGTAGGTTATATCCTTCTGAAGAACGTAATTAGATGTGTCCTACTGAATTATATAGTAGAAACCATCAGCATCGTACAAGACAGTGTTGCTGTCAGTCTCTGCAGCCTGAGGAAGAGCGAACAGCATGTGTGGCTGTGGGTGAGAGGCTTTCAGGTGAACACTTGCACCTCTGGCGTCTGTCTTCAGTGGGGTGTTTTTACAGAGTTAAGGTCAGCCTCAAAACCTTAAGTAAAAATACAACTGTTAATCAAATGGTTAAAAATCGGCTTTATGCACATGCAGCCTTGCTTGAACAGTTTCGCTGTGCTGACACCTCTCCTTGTGGATAGAGTGGCCCACCTTAGAACAAGTATTTTATATCAGTCTTTACTTTTGAAATGAGATTCCTTCCTTTAAAAGTTTGTCTTGGCTATTTGATCACTGTGGACAAAAATAGACAGCTTTTACAAAGACACTCAGACCTCTTAAAACAGTTGAACTGCTGAGCAGTGAAGAGAGGAATGGGACTGAGCCCGTGCCTAAAACCAGCTCTAATTGCGGCTTTTCAGCGCTGAGACTTTACCCTGAGTAAACGTCTGTCATGAGATGCTCTGTCCTTGTCCTTCTTATTTTGCTTCTGGCATTTTTCTAAGAAAATAGTGTCAGTATCCCAGGAGTCTACCACTGCGGAGACAGATATGCTCAAGTTTAAAAACTTCATTTCTGAGAGAGAGTCTGTCTGTGGCATTGGCTCACAGTGAAAGGCCACACAGCAAAGTGAAATGGAGGCCATCACATTTTAAACAGCTCTTTTTTTTTTTTTCTTTAAAGACGTGTGTGCAAGTGGAAGGACAAGCTGTGTCATAACCCAGCCCAGGTCCCCGGGCCGGTGTTGTCACCGGCCTGAAGCCCCATGGGAGCAGAGGGCTCTGCGTGGGAGCTCGCCTCCCCTCGTTAGTAATCGCGCGCCTGTCAGTCTCTTGTCTGCTCATCTGTGCTGAGCAGTCACGTTCTGGACCTTTTACTAGACTTGCCCTTTGGTTTCTCAGCCTCTTTTAGGAACAGCCTGTCATTCAGAGCCATGCTGATGTTATTCCAGATGAACACTCTGTAGTTAGTTCATCCTCACCGCACACAGCATTGCACACAGGATGTGTTTCTGTCCTCTTAAGACTTTTGCACTGTGTCAACTTGTCTTTCTCCCACCATCCTCGTTCTGTTTAACCTGTGATCAGTCTCCTTAAGTAGCCGCTTTGTTCTGTGTTCTGCATCATGCATCCGTGCAGGTAACCACTTCCCGGGTTGTTCATATTAATATCTATCTGTTGGCTTTTGCCCGCTCCAGACTTATCTGTACTCCAAGCATCTTCCACACCATTTGTCCTGACAAACACACAGTCCTGGGACCTGCCGAAGCCGTTATGTCCCCCTTGTGTGTGTTGGTATCCACGGAGGATGTCCCGCGATGATAGATCGTGTTCAAGAAGACCCAAAGCGCAGCATTTTCATTTACTGCCACCTTCTCGGTTTTGGAGACGACAGTGCCGCAAATCTGCTCTGCCCTTCGGTTCCGACTCTGGCAATTTGTGTCCGGCTGTAGGCAGCACCCAGCACTTGGAGAGGATGATGGAGAAGGCTCCAAGGGCACCCATGGAAGATTGCAGCCCCAGGCCCATTTCTGACACCTAATAGTTGGCTTAAGGTCTGAGTGAGGTGTTTTAAATCTCTTCAAAACTCTTGCCTTGCACTGGGGACTCTCTGGGAGCTGACAGCCATTTGAGATTATATAGCTGCTCAGTATATGTGTTCAGTACTTGAATTAATGTTTTCTTCATTTTTGCATTTTTGACTGTTCAATTTGCTGGGCTGTGAGGAAGAGGAATGTTGAATAATTACCTGCTCCATAATAAGCTAGTGTGAAAAGGCAACCGGTGCCATGCATCAACTTAAACTCCTGTCTGGTAAAGTTGCATTAATGTGTGTAAATAATGTATATCTTTGTGGAGGAAGTGCTTTGTCTTTTTAATGAACAGTTGGCTGATTGGAGAGGCAGAAAGACTGTATACCCTTGCTAAAAAGCTTTTGTTTCGCTTGTGCTTGGATTATTAAAGTGGATTGGTGATCTGGTAACTGAAACTAGGAAATACCTTATTTTGCAGATTATGCTGAAGAATTTCAAAAGACCTTGTGAGAAATCGGCTAACAGATGACTTTGTGGTTTGGGAATTAGTATGTTTCCATCTCAGGAAGAAGGATCACAATTTCCTTATTTTATTGTTCACATACGTTTTAAAGACTGATGCAAACTATACAACTGCCATTAAACAGCCAGTAATTCAGTTGTTGCCTTATAACATGCAGCAAGCGTTTCACTGTGTGTTTTGGTTCAGAAGTGGCTTGAAGAATAACCACGATATCTGACTAATTAACAGCTAAACCAGGACAGCAGCATCACTCGCATCTAACTGACGTAAAGATAAGTCACTCAGTTATGACATTGCTTGAAAGTCTAAAAATTGACTCGCATGTTTTTAGTATCCGTAGCAGGCGGTGCCAGTAGCCATTCCTGTCCTGCTGCGGTGGCTGCAAAAGTGTCTCTGGTGTGTTCCTGGGGGTCACTTGGTCTCAGATGGGAAAAGGACCAGTGCTTAGGTAAACCTTTGAAGTGTCCATGTTTTTTAACGTTATCCTAAAATCCTATATGTTCCTTAAGTTATAATGTTAAAATATTATGTTAAGAGTGTAGCAATGGACAACCTAGACTGTCCCAGGCCACGCTTGGCATCTCCAATCACAGAATAAAACTTCTCTGTGCCAGTTCTCAGCAAACTGGCACACACCGGAGAACCAATTAAACAAAGGGCAGGCAGACAGGGAATTCAGTGAAGGGAGGCTTGTCCAGACTAGTCTGACATCTTCGCATGTACAGTAAAATACAAATTGTACTTGCATATTATATCAGTGTGAGGCTGACCTAAAGCAACCTGTCGTGTGTGTGCTGGGATTTCCAACTAAGAGGAGTCTGAATTCCTCACCATGACTGAGGTTCAGCCTGATTGTACTTTTTTTTTTTTTTCCTAAATGTAACTTTTGTCAATGATTTTTTTTTTCTCCCTGTTCCTTTCCATCTCCCTTTGTCACTGAGCAGATGGAAGTTTAGTTGCAAGGAAAGGGGCAGGAGACAGAACTTCACTTCTGCTCCATCTCAATACAGCATTTCAGTCCTGAGCCTGCAAAATGAAGTGTTAGAAAAACAACTCAGTAAAGGAAGCATTTTGCTGGTTGATTTATACACTCATGCTGTCACTAAATAAAGCATGTGCTATATCTGTAAAATGAGCACAAGCAGCCCGGTGTCCTGTGCGTCACGCCGGTCTCATTGAGAGCAGCAGCCTGAGCAGAACGTTTCCACCTTCTCCTGCCAGAAGACGCCTTGTGACTGTCAGATGGGCAGCAAAATCCCTGTAGACATGTGGCTGGTGGCTGTACTGATGCCGATGTCTGTTCTTTATCTCCCTGCTAGCTAAAGACTTGGAGTGTGGACGAGCTGCAGAGGAGGCTCTCGGCTCTGGACCCTATGATGGAGCAGGAGATTGAAGAAATCCGCCAGAAGTACCAGTCCAAGCGACAGCCGATCCTCGATGCCATCGAAGCCAAGAAGCGGCGGCAGCAGAACTTCTGAGCCACCAGCAGAATATTCTTCCATCTTCAAACAATCAGCTCCTTGCTTTTATGACTACTAAACAGATTGATTTCTATTGAAATATGCTAGCAAAATAGAGGGCAATACTTCTGCTCATTTATTTTTCCACAGCACCTTTGTGAACTCAGGAATGCCATTAAGTGGAAAATCCTGATGGTATGTTTTAATGTTAGACATATATTTAAAACATTATTACGAAGGAGTTTTGTTACTGTTTTTAGGGGAATTGTTTTTAAATCAGAGGAACAGGTAGAAATAGACTGGTGAAAGCTGGCTTACTCGCTTTTCAACTGAACTTTCAGTAGTCCCATTTTGTTGTAAATTAATATGGATTGTGGTATTTAACGGCTGCATCTTTTATGTGTTTTGTTTTTCTTTGTGAATGCACAGACTCAATTGGAAGCTGGTAACTGTTTCTTTCTACTGTTAAGGTACTGATGAGTTTTAGGTCACTGAAGATAGCAGGTAAGAACATATACAAACCGTTCCAGCCTTTTGAAAGAAACTTAAATCTCATTTTTTAAAAAGCCTGTAATAAGCCCCATGCCTTACACTGTGTGCTTTAAGCAAATGCGGTTTCTTCAAAACCTCAGTTTTATCCTCTTTTTGTGTTCTTTGTGAATGAATACGAGTAGATAAAGCATGTTGTGCCTCCATCAGAAATTACATTCTGTAACTTAAAATCCACACTGACTTAAAACCAAAAGCCAATCAATGGTCTGATTCCCCTTTGTCCGTCTGTTTGGGAATGTCCTTCAGGGAGACCCTGCTGACAATGGAGTGCTGGGAAAAGGCAGCAGGATTTCAATGGGTAGAAGTTGTGTGAACCTCTCTCAGGAATTAGGTACTTCTGCTGCATGTGAAAGGACTTAAAATAATCTCCACAGTTTGTGAGATATTTTATAGGCTTCATTTCAGATCTTTAATGCTTGAATAAAACTTAATTTCACAATCCTTCACATTTCTGCAAGGGTTGGCACATCAGAAAAGTTGAACTGAAAGTGAAGGCTTTGATGAATTAACACAGATGTGCGTTTATGGTGATGAAGCAAAGGCGGAGTTGATATGGATGAGAAGACAATTACTGATGTCCTACTGGAAGAGATTCAGTCTCTCCCAGTTCCTCTGGATGCTCTTGTGTTCTTTCTTTACATTCCCCTGCCATTCCTGCCCTGCATAGCTCAATCGAGGGAAATGCCCCAGCGTGTACAATCGCTGTGAGGACGGTGCAATGAGCTCACACCGGTAGAGTGGAGAGTCAAACAGAAGAAGCAAAGAGCCCAGTTGCGGGGCAGAGACCAAGTGTTGCCTCTGCCCTACGGGCTGTGACGGCAGAGTTATGTAGTTTTAGTTGTATCTAGCGTATGATGAAAGGCTTGGATAGAGCATGTGTTTCTGCCGATTTGTCTTTATTTTACTCTGATAGAGGGAACAGTTTCCATGTCGTTCTACTGAAACAGGCCTTGGTACGTCACCTCCATGATTAAACTAAATAGCAGCGTCTCCTGAATCGAATGCTGGTAGAGAGGTGAAGTGTTCATTTCACGCCTCCGTAGGCTCTGATTTCCCCTTGGAGCTGACCCTTGGCCGCTCTTAACAGGTAAACTCCATTGCTGGGAAAGGAACCAAGCCATCCCTACCCCCTCTGCAGGTCTGGTTGCATCGGTTTGTCTCGGTTCGATACCAGTGCATGTGGGACATCAGCAAAGCAGCTGTCCCACTGGGAAAAGGGAGGCAGCGGGCAGTGTATTAGTGTGCGGAAGTCAGAGCACATCCCGGGATAACCAGCTATTTGATAGCCTCACGTGTTGGGAAAGTCTTGAATTAGGAAAACCAAGTAATTAAAAGTTTTGTCGTTGTTGTTAATGGATTAAAATCCCTTAGTCTGGGCTCTAATGAGGTCTAGAGAAGTGTTGTGTGAACATCGGGGCTCATCTGAAATCTGTGCAATACGTTTTGCCCTAAACGTGCATTTATTATGAGCAATATTGGTGAGCGTCCTTTGCATCAAAAAAACTCCCACAACTCAGGAGGGAGTTCCATGGTCAAGTGTTGGATCCTGTAGTAGTCCCTGGGATAGATCTGGCCCGACATGTGGTGTGACAGACACGGCTGTGACGTGGCAAACGCTGCACTGCTTGTGTGTTGTGGAGCAAGCAGATCCTGCCGGGAGTAGTTTTACCTCTGCACTGTGTAGGTGACTTTCTAGTGATCGGAGGGCATTAGAAAACCCAAGTTTTAGGTGAAACACCACAGGGTGGTGTCTATTTACAGAATATGCAACCTGTGACTGCTGTAACTGAATGTAAGCACTCTTGAAATACTCTGCTGAGGTGATTGTCTTAAAATACAGCAAATGAACCAAAATAAGTAAAACTGGTCCAATGGCTTAACTGTCTTTGAACATTTCTTAAATGCTTGCAATGGCTGAGACTTGATTATGTTTCTTGCACTTGGAGCGCTAACGCAGGGGAATTATTTTCTCCTTCACTGATTTTTCAATGTGTTAGGGAAAATAATTCCATTTTTGGTTCCTGTGTAGAGTCTCTGGGAGCACAGTACCCGCTCACTTCTTAGAGTCCTTCATGAGGCTAAGGCATGTGCCATAGAGGAAAGCTGTTTGACCAAGTTTTTAAGCAAAAAGCTTGCTTAATTGTGAAGCTGCATTTGTGTGCTCCTCGAGTCCATCTGCATTGCTGAAAGTGTTCTGGACAAACCCTTATCTGTTCTGCTAAAACTCAGAGATACTGATGACGTCAGTCAATGTGAGACTTAAAAATGTGAAGTTTGTAGCTTTAACTTTTTTGTAACAAAGAAATTAGCAACACTGGCATAAAGTGCTGACTTGAAATGCTATTTTGTAAGATCTGGCTGTTTGTATATAATAGCATTGGGTCATTAGTTTGTATATGTATGAAATAGTAACTTTTATTGCATTCCTCTGAGTTTGATACAGGAGATTTTGTTTGATCTTTCTCAAATATGTTGCCTTACTTGTTCAAAGGGGCAAATAAACTGTCCTTACATGAAAGCATCAGTGTCGTGACTAATTTATGCGTTAAAATACTCTGGTGTGTTATTGCTTATCAGGACAAGTTTTAACGTGACATGCCCGTAGTCAAACAACGTTATGCAAAATTCTGGAGGAACATGCAAGCTTTAATAAACACAAGCAGTAAACATGTCAAATACGTTTTTGAACAGGTGGCTCTTTACCCTTAAAATGTTACTAATTCTGCAGCTTGAGGAGAGTTGCTGCAGCTCAGGGGCAGCTCCGTGTGCTCTGAGGCCGTTCAGGAGGACGCGGTGAAGCCCAGGCGGTTCAGGAGGACGCGGTGAAGCCCAGGCGGTTTCCAGGCAGTTTCCCCACACCAGGGAGCGTTGGCAGCTCTTCCTGGGGCTGCAATCACCCAGGAGGTTCGTTTGCCCTGCGGGCTGCTCTGGCAGATGGGGAGGGTGACTGTGCTGTACATCTCGCTCTGGTATTTCACACTGCAGTGATTGTAGTCAGGCTTGGGACTGGGTATGTATCGATTTATCCACCTTCCTACACAACAGGTGAGGCTAGAGGCTCGCTCGCCTAATTCTGGCTGACTTGCTGCACTTTCAGCTTTCTAGCTTGCAAAAAGCTGAAGCTGACAGTGAGTGGGTGCTGCCTTCCAAGGGTGAACTGTTGGCTTCTACGTGGTTTCCCTGAGCAGTTACTAAATCTGTCCTGAAGGGATGACTAACCGAGGCAGAGACAGAATTCATTCAGGAGTCAGCTTTGGTTAGCAATCGCGGAAGAGACAAAATAGATCTGAGCTTCTGAATGTTTGGAAGGAGCGTGGAAATCAAAGGGAAGGACACCGCAGGCATTTCTAGTAACTGGGAAAGCCTGGAGCTCTTGCGTGTTCTCAGCAGTGTTACTGGGGTATTGTGGAGCCCAGCATGGAGGGAGAGTCGTGTTCCCAGCGCAGCGGCGCTGCAGCCACATAAATATGAATTGCATCTGACTTAACAAAACCAACAACTGAGCGGTAGCTGGGGCTGATGTTCAGCCAGGTTCTTCTCCGCCGTGGGGGAAAAGCCAAGTTCCCATGAAGCTGCAGCACCAGCAGTTTTTCTTCTCCTGTAGTGATGGTCAGCACCAAGATACAGATGTTGCTGTGCCGGTGTCCTTTATGCCCAGCTCCTCTTCCCTACACCCTCATTTTGTCCCATTTCCTCCTGTCCACAGGCCAGAAGAGCCTGAGCATGTGCTTAGATAAATGCTTTGAGTGTTGGCTGACAGCCCCGACTTGAGAGTTGATGATTTTTCGTTGCGTTGATCACTCTGGCAAAATTTTAAAGAGTCAAACCAGGAAACACCCATCAGCTCTTTCCAGACTGGAAGTGACTTAATTGTCATTTAATTTAAGAGTCCAGGAAGACAGCCAAGTTGTTCAAAAAACTTTAAAACAATTCAATTCCATCTACGAAGCACAGTCTGTTCTGCTCCCCTCTATGTTATTGCTGTTAAAATCAATACAGTGCTGGAAGTGGAGAGAGCCCAGAGTCCCTGAATCCCATCCAGGGTGGTTGCAGCAGCAGAGAATGAATATATATATATATATATATATATATATATATATATATATGTAAAAGAGTATATATGTATATCTATACTCATAGCTATAGCTCTGCACCATCAGCAGATGGCTGAGCTGTGGGGCAGCCTTTCCTCACCTCGAGAAGTTCACAAGCTCTGGACTATCACTCATTGACCATAGAGGGGATGATCTTGAAATGACGGCGCAGGGCGGTTTTCCCCGTCTGGTTGTGACTGTGCCCTGCTGGTGCTTTGCTTCCTTGCACACCTGACCTGTGTTTTTCTTCTCCTGAAGTTGTGTGACCTGTCTAGGCATATTTGGTTAACTTAATTCCACCCTTTCAAAGCTATTTATTTAGCTATCTCAAATGCTTTGAATTAAAGCCTTGAGTTTATATGGTTTTTACAACTAAGTTAATAGCTATGGTTCAGATAAAGGCTAAAGCAAACCCATGAGTATCTGCAGACCTGAGGGCTTTCATACTACCAGGACAAGGTATTTTAATTTTGTTTAAAAAAAAAATAATAAAAAAAAAATACTGCACTGTTTGCCTTTACTGGTTTTCATACATAGTTCAGCAAATACAGGAATTACATGGCATGCTCATTTAACAGGTACCTCCTCAAGCAGTCAGCTCTGGTTTGTGACTTCTTGAACCAAGATCAGCTGGGCTGTAGGAGCCAACAAGCTGGAGAGATCTCAGGCACGCTGCTCCCGAGGAGTCTGTCCTTCCCACACATCGAGCCCTGCAAAATCTCCTGGTTTTCCAATAACCAGCCCAGTGCACAGACCCTGCTCAGGGTCATTGTGGTTCTGGAACTTGGAAGTTTTAAACAAAAGTAATGGAGTTTACCTTGTGGAGCAGAGTTTTCTAATTCCCTGCTGCATGAAATAGCTTAATAAGGTCACTCCTTAATCACCATTCCCTGGAGGCAAGAGTCACTCTTTCATCAATCATTTCGTGAGTGTGGAGAGCAGCTTTTGTAGAAATAGCCTGATAAAGTGCTTAATTGATTTACCCACTGTACCCAATGAAAATGCAGTCACTCTTGGGAAAACTGATTAGGGATTAGCAAAAGTACAAGAATTTCCTACTTGCCTTAGAAACAGTAAGTCAAACCAGTCCTTGCAACCCATGGCTGCACAGAAGTGTCTTGCTGAGGTGAACGTGGGCTGTGATCACCCACTGCTGGTGCTGGGCACCTTCCTGCACCCGGTTCCCGGCTCTGCAGAGCTCGAGCTCTGCCGGAGCCGCCTGCACGGCAGTGGGAGGATTTTCCCAGTGCAGTTACTCATAGCCAGGCAAATCCCAGTGTCTTCACAGAGAGCAGGAGGCTAAAAAAAGAAAACGCCTTTCGTGGCTTTCCCAAACCCCAGCCTGGAGCTTGGGCACACCAGCCCCGCTCCGAGGGCAGCTGCTGTTTGCAGAGGGGCTCACGGGGGTCCTGCCTCGCTTTTAACCCCACGTTAGGGGAGCTTTTGCCTCAGAAAGATTAGCAGCATGTGGGGATTTTTTTAATGGAAAATTCTCAAAGGAATAAAGAGTAAACTCTATTTTTATTCCTCCCCTCCTATCACATCTAGCAGAGGAACGCACTCAGTGCAGGGAGAGCAGCAGTTCGTCCTGCCCCCTCCAGCCAGCCCCCTGCAGCCCAGAGACACCTCGGTCATTTCAGAGCATCAGAGAGGCCACTTACAGTGTCGGAACGAGCTCAGCCTCTTGTGCTGCCTTCAGGATATAGGAGGATAAAGCCCGGGCAGCATCAGAACACAAACTACACCCTCTGAAAAGCAGGAGAGCCAGTTCCCAAAGAGCAGCCACCCGCTTCAAGCTGGATGTGCTGGGGGGGGACACCTCCTCTCTGGACAGAAAGCTGGTGCCAGGCTCACTGAGGTTGGCTCAGGATGTGGCTCCTTGTGTGCTCAGCCCCTGCTCAGGGGCTTAAAACCCCCCGCAGGTGCAGAGGCAGCCTGGTCCTGTGCGCTTCTGTCCTTAGGGCTCTTTTAGACCTCCCAACAGGCTACTGAACTTTCTGAAGGCTACAAGCGGTGCTGGCCAGAGGCAGCTTGTGGTGGTGTAGCTTAATTAGTGCTAGCTCTCATCTGCTAATGAGCACAATCCCTATCACGGGCAGTTTGTAGCCTGGGTGCTGGAAGCTGGTCTTGAGTTTTGCCTTTGCAGCGAGGAAGGCAGCTGGATGTGATTGCGGCCACTAAAGCTGAGGGGACGTTCTCCATGCCAGGAGACGGGATTTAAGCAGCTGCTGGCCTGCACAAGCTAGCCTGAATTTGTCTGGGTGGGCTTTAATACTGGCTTTAATACTTGGAGCTAATGGAAGTAACAGGGATGAATGGGATGAACACAGCTGTTGGTGTTAGGGACCAGCTCCTCCGGGGTCTCCAGAGCTGCAATGGGCAGTGTCCCCTCTCCGCCCCGGGCACTGCTCCCCTGCCCTTGCTGACAGCCACGAGCAGAACGGCTGGGAAGCCGACAGGGAACATGCACACACATCCTGCAGCCTTCTGCCGGTAAAGGTGTGCTTAAAACGTTGTTTAAGCAAGTTAAACAACAAACACCTGCTATATTTTCTTTTAAAATGGAGCCTTTTCTACTTTTAGTCCAAAACGTGACCCATGAGCCTGGGGTTAAAATTTGTTTCTTAAAACAAGGGTGGTGTCAGGGGAAATAGCCGCTAATTGGGGGCTGCTCCTGCTCCCCGGGGCTCTCACCGACCCCCTGACCTGGCCCGGCTCAGCTGGTGGCTGCAGGAGCACAGCCCTCCGAGCTGCTGCGGAACAGAAAACCAGCGTCCAAAGCGGGTCACTTAGGTCTTTAATAAAATATACAGTATGCATCCCATGCATAGATAGAAAATTAGTTTACATGCTCTTTTAATAATTATTTGCATAATGCTTTTTAATTAATATGTGTAATTTAGTCTTCACATTTTAATACATTTTGCTACTGGAATATTTATGGAGAGAAGGGGAAACTCCTTCCGTTATTCAAGTAACAGCGCAGCGGGAGCTGGCCGGGGCAGCCGGTGCAGCCCAGCAGTCCCAGCTGGCAGCAAGGATGAGCGCAGAGACCGCAAACCGTCGATACTGGAAGACTTGGTGACGCCAGGAGCGTGAGCACTCTCCCATCCCACACCGCTGTTCCCTGGGTTCAGAAAGGCTGGACCTGCGCTCGCGTTGGTTTGTCTTTTCTTCCCCGCGATCAGCAGATGGGTACAGGCAGAGCCAGCACCAGCAACCACTGCTGTGCCCAAAGGCAGCCAGGACAACTGGTGGCAAACGCCAGGACAACTGGTGGCAAACGCCACGACCCAGGTGTCTGGGGCCATCCTGCAGCTATCAACACATTTTTGAGCCGATTAGGTAACTGCAGGGTGCACAGGCATTGCTGGGTGTTTTCCTCTGTGCACAAAGGAGCTGCACCGTTTCCAAACAGAGAACTGTGGGTCAAGGAAAAACTCTGTAGGGAATTAACGCTGTGCTGGGAGCAGCCCCGAATGTGCTCAGCCAGGCGGGGGGTCCGGATGGGAAGGGATCCCAGCTCTCGGTCGGACCGCCCTGCCCGGCTGTGAGGTGCTCAGAGGTGGTGGTGACGAGGAGCTGTGCAAGGTCCCCCATGTTCTAGCTGTCCCTGGCCATAGGGGTGCTCCCCACTGCAGAGGGAAGGTGAGTGCAACGGCACCCGGGGAGCTGGGCTCCCTGTGGGGACAGAGGTGACGCCAGGGCGCTGTGTCCCCTCCTGCCCCTGCCAGGCCCCATGGCAGGGAGAGACGAGGCAGCAGAGTGAAGCCAGGCTGGGGGCTGTGGCGAGGGGACCGGGCATGTACGGACCCGGCTGTCTTGGGTCACCTCCTCCACCCCATCACAGGCTGCTGCAGCCCCTGGGCTCCCTGGCAGCTCTTCCACAGTGGAAGTCGTGAGCGTATGGCAATGGCAGAGGCGGCTTCTCTGTGCCCAGGAGCATCCCCCCACATCTGCTCCCTGACAGCCCCTGGCAGGCTCTGCCTCCCCTCTGCCCCGGGGTCTGGGTGCCAGCACCCACAGGGAGCAGCCACCCCTCTGAAACAAATGTCCCATGGCATGGGAGCCCCATGGAGTGAAGGGCTTGCGGGGGAGACCCCACTGGGGGTGGCCCTCGGTTCCCCAAGCTCGATCCCCTCAGGCTGCTCCTGGCTCAGAGGACAGTGTCCGTTTTGCCTGATCCTCCCCGGCGGGTGTCCCCGGACAGTGCTCCCGGCCGTGCCGGGCTCCCAGCACAGCCCCAGCCCTGGGGGCTCCCAGCGATGGCAGCACAGGGGAGCAGCTGAACCCCGGTTGTGATGGAAGGAAGGTGAGGTCCAGTCAATGCCACCCCAGGGGCTGGGGACAGTGGGGCTCACCTTGAGCTGGACACCACCTCTCGTCCCATACAGACTCATTTCCAGGTCCCTTTCCCCCATGGCCAGCAGGGCTGCTGAGCCGAGGCTGTTCCCAGCTGGGGGTAGGACAAGGCTGGGGTGGGAGTTGATGCCGATCTGGCACAGGAGGCTGCCTCACCCTCGACAACACAAAACCTCGGGCAGAGAAAAACCCCCCTTCACAGGGCAGTGCCTGATCAGGGGTCACCTGTATTTCTTTTTTTTTCTCACTCCCTTTCTGGCAGGGGTATGACCAGCGCCGCAGCCTTGGGGGAGCAGGGCTGTCACTGAGTGAGGGTTGAGACATGTCCGGGTGGACCCAGCTGCTGCATCCCGGAGCTGGAAGCAGCCGATACCCACTGGGCATCTCCTCCAACCCCTCCTGTCCTCCGCGGGGCAGGGGGGATGCCAGGCACAGTGCGAGATGGGGAGAGCCTGGCTGCTCCACTGTGTCCCGGTGCAACAGCCGTGCCGTGCTTGCAGTGAGCAAGTGGGTCCCGTGCGTGCCCCGGTGCTGCGGCGCGGGGGGTCAGGGTGTGGGGTGGGAGCTGGGGGTCAGACCGCGGCGGTCGGGGCTGCCCCTGCCCAGGGAGGTCTCGCTCAGAGCCTCTGAGTCTCGGTCGCGGCTGGAGATACTTTCCACGTCCTCGGGGTCTTTCTTCCCGCTGTTCCTCACGGCCGCCTCCAGCGCCTTCTGCTTGCGGTAGAAGTGGGAGAACTTGTTGAAGATGATGGTGATGGGCAGCGCCACGACCAGGATGCCTCCCAGGATGCAGCCCGAGGCAGCCAGCTTGCCCGCCACGGTGACGGGCACCACGTCGCCGTAGCCCACAGTGGTCATGCTGACCGTGCCCCACCACCAGCACGCCGGGATGGTGTCGAAGCCAACGTCTTCCTCCTTCTCGGCGGTGTAGGCCACGCCGGAGAAGACAGAGACCCCCACGGCCAGGTAGAGCAGCAGGATCCCCACCTCCCGGTAGCTGTGCTGGAAAGCAAAGCAGAGCGGTGGTCAGGGGACATGGGGGGACCGCAGAGCCCCTGTTTTCTGGCAGGGCCAGGGTAAGCACCCGCCAAAGCCACTGCCATCCTGCCAGCACGGCTGGTCTACTCGCTTTTTGATTGTCACAAGCAAATTTCTTGAGTGCTTCTGCCCACTGCTCTGCCACCTTGTTCTTCATCTTTTGGGGAAAGGAAGGCAGAGCTCTGATCCTGGGGTTTTTTCCCATCTCCTAACAGCCAGAGAATGCTTAACTGGAAACCACATAATGACTAAATGAAACAACATTTGAGCAAAGCAAACAGCAGAAGATACGGGAAAAGAGCTTCCATGGTCAAGATGAGACATAAAGGAGGTAGATTCACGGCAGGGAGTGAGAAGACTTTGCTTAGACTGCTGGCAAAAGCTGCTCAGCTAGTGCCAGTAATACCGAGGGGAAATAATCTCCTCCTCCACTGTCGCCTCAGACTGCAAATGCCCTATAGCAGCTCGAAGGAGCTCCTTGGGAAGGACAAACAGCTCAGAGCCACCACGTTTCAAGGATGTATCATCACTTGGCCATGAAAGGCTCACTCCTGGCTGGAGCTCAGCAGCACATCTGTACGTCCCAGCTGGGGAGCAGCAGAGATGAATAACCTTATGCATTTTTAAAGAGTATCAGTTATGGCCCTGGGATGTGTTGGAGGGTGAGGGGGAAGCCAGGTAGCTCCTACTGCTCAGGGCTTGTGGCACAAGGGAGGCTCCAGGAATCTCCCAGCTGATTCTCAGGCACCAGCTGCCACCTATTTGCAGCCTTCTATCCTCAAAATGTGTGGTTTGCTCACCTGTCTTCGGGCTGCTGCCTTGGCAGGAGGTCTATCTGCCCTTGGGACAGCCATGGACTCCTTCCTCTGCTGAATGCACATCTTTCCTCCAGTACAGCAGAAGACAAATGAAATGGAAGAGCCCAGTTTGAGCCTGTCTGGATATACCAGCGTGGGGACGGAGCACGGAGATGGCCTGCAGTAACCACAGCAGGGTGATGCATCCGCAGTCTGGGGGTGTGCAGCCCCAGCTCTTCCAACCTGTTTGTGTATTTAGGCCCCTCAGGGGACAGACAGCCACTCCTGTAGATCCCTAAATTACTCAGTGCCTAACAGCTATTGGCTGCCAGTGGGGGACAGGCACCAAACCCGCACCCGGGGAGCTGCAATAACGGTAAGGGATGTTGTGCGTGGTGGGGAGGAAGGGCAGGGATGTGTGGGAAGCCTCTCCTCAAGTTAAAAAGACCCTGAATCAGGCCCCAAGCAATCTGTAGACCATTAAGGGTTTATGATGCGCAAAAGGCAGAAATCCCTCTGCTAGCACTTTTGTGGCAGGGGAACAATTACTCGGCTTGCCAGAGCCATCGCTCCCACTTCCTGGCTGTTAACAGCCTTTACTCCTCTGCCGCTGCTTTATGCTCTTGCAATAGGAAGTAAATTATGATTAACAAGACGTTGTAATTTATGTGCCCAGTAAATCACAATGCCAAGTGGTTGCGTCAGATTTGTGTCTTCGCTCATCCCCATTTACAGCTGGCTCCGGAGTCCCCGGGAAGCAGCACTTTCCAGCGCATCACTCAGTGAATCGGCGGCTCAGCAGAGGCTGGAGCCGGGATGCTGCTGGCTCCCCAGATCTTGTCTGCTGCTTAATAACATGCAGATGAGCCCATCAGTCCCTGCTTTGCTGCAACATGTTGTTCACGATGAAATGGAGCACAGAAAGGGATCAGAGAGCCCTTCCCATGTGTACAACTTTATTTAAATTTTGCAAGCAGTGTTACATGGGTCTGTCACTTGCTAATTGCTCTTCCAAGGTGAGTCTGTGTCAGTAAGTATGGTGCAGGTAGCACTTCAGGTGTCTTCATTTCAAACGATCCTCCCTGGACCCTGCTTTCAGCAGGCTTTGAGGATGCCAGGAGTTTTTCCCCCCTCGCTTCTTCTGATGCTCTGTGGGCTTTGCAGGACTAGTGCTGGGCTGGTCCTGCTTCACAGCAGAAGCTGGCAGAAGACCTTTCCTGCTGCTCATCCCCAGCCACACTGGGGGTTGCTTTTCTCCGGGGCTCACCCATGGGGATGGCTCCAACCTGGCAGCTGAGTCCTGCCGATGCCAGGACATCTCCTGCTGGCCTCGCCACAGCTGCAGCAGTGACAAACAGGGTGTCCCCAGCCGTGGCTGTGCCCGCTCCGTCCTTGCGATGGCCCTTCAGAGGGAGCAGCATCAGGAGCTGCGGCTCTGGCCCCTGCCAGGCACTGCGTGGGAGGAAAGCATCCCTTTGGTTGAATTTCAAACTCTGTTATGAAGATTGCTTTCTTTGGCCATTTGGCATAGCCTTTGTTAGAAGGAGGAAAAAAATACAGGGATATTTCATGAGCAGTGCTTGAAAAACAATCTTCTGGTTTAAATGTGGGGACCAGAGGATGTCCCACGAGGAGAGGAGATGTTTGTCATGGTGATCCCCTCCCTGTGCCCAGCACAAGCCCTGTGCATGGTGGGACATGGGGAGTGTGTGTCACTCTGCATCTTGGCAGGCTCAAGGATTCACTTTAGTATTTCTCTTGATCTGGTTGTCAAGAATCAGAGACCATTAAAGGCTGAGTTTAATTTGCTTATGCATCAGGCTGGATTTTCTGTGTAAGCGCAGGAGGTGAGGGGACAGTTTCGCCCTCCCCAGATTTGGGCACATGGCCCTCAGCACCAGGGGGACGGAGGAGGGAGGGACAGTGGGGGAGAGCTGAGCTTTGCGGGGCACCATGGCTGGTCCATGCTGCGCAGCCGTGCTGCGGCGACAGAGCTCTGGACCACAGCACCAGGCTGGTGAGGATTTCCTGATGGCTTCATGCTTTGGCTTTTGTCACAGCTGATCTTGGTCTGTCTAAGGAGGCTGGGGATGGGGAGGAGAGACACAGCCTTGGGGCACGCCACAGAGGATGAGGACATCCTCTCACCGAATCTGCAGGGGTGCTACCTCTTGGCATGCCTGAACCCTGGTCCTTCACTGTCTCTGCATCATCCTCATCCTCTGGAGGACCATGAGGTCCTGGGGCCAGCTTCCCCCAGGCCTGAACACCTTGCTTGCCCTGAGCTTTTCCAGCACCCTGAGGGGTGGCTGCTGGTAACTCGGGCTCTGCAGGGGTCAGGGACCCTGCCTTGGGCTGGTTGTCTCAGTTCCTGCAGTTAACCCTTTGCTTTTCTACTGCTGCTTTGTGCCACCTGTGGTTAACCGTGTGCCAGTCTCAACCTCATCATGTCATAGAGGATGCAAATGTCAGCTCAGCTGGACTGGGATCTCTATGTCTGCCTAGATGGGTAGACACCAAGGGTTGGAGTCACCTTTGGCCAGCTGCCATCATGTCCTTAGGAGGCTCCTGCTTCTCCCCGACTGGAGCAGCTCCAAGCTCCAAGCTCCCATACCCAGCAGCTGCTGGCTGGCCTGGTCCCTGCTCAGCAGGTCACTTGCAGCCCTGCTGGGCACTGACCACTTCTGGTGGGACATCACCATCCACCCGTGCATGGCTGAGTCTGTTCCAACACTGTGCAACAGGGCTTGCACACCATGGTGGGGAAGGGGTGGCTGAATCCCTGGAAGAACCAGCTCTGCATGAAGCAAAGTCTGCAAGCAATGGGGTGAACTGCTATTTGCCTTACAAAGAGGACTTGTGTAGTGCTCCTCACACTTGGTTGCTTTGGCAGGCACACAAACCAACAAACGAGCTCACCACCCCAAGGACACTCTCCACACACCACCCAGAGCACATAGCTCACTGGGAATGGGAATTTCTGCATCCCCTGGCTGTACCAGAGGTCTCCTCCTCACCCAGAGACTACAGGAGTAGATATGGAGACAGAGAACCAGTTTACCTTCAAGGTGGCCCCCAGCGACCTCAGTCCGGTGGAGTGCCGAGCCAGCTTCAGCACCCGGAATATCCTCATGAGCCGAAACACCTGCACGACCTTGCCCAGGTTGCCCAGCTCTGAGTCACTGCCCATGGTCACATCCACCAAGAGGGTGAAGTAGAAGGGCAACACTGAGACAATGTCAATCAGGTTCAGCGGGTGCTTGAAGAACTTCCTGGGGTTGGGAGAGAGCAGCAGGCGGGAAGACACTTCGAAGGTGAACCAGGAGATGCAGAAATACTCCAGCTTGTGCAGGACAGGTTCGTCGAGCACGTTGCCATTCTCATCTACCTCTTGGTACTCGGGCATGCTGTGGATGCACATGGTGGCTATGGAAACCAGCACCACGCTGATGGACACGAAGCTGAAGAGTTTGCTGGGGATGGAGTAGCCGGGGTTCTCCATGGTGAGCCAGAGGCGTTTGCGCACGTTGCCGCAGCGCAGCGTGCTGTAGTGCAGCAGGTCATGGTTGATGTCGGAGATCTCATCGGGGGATGTGTCCACACTGCTGACCTCGCTCTCCTCATCCCAGTTGTGGTGCCGGCTCTCCAGTTTGCGCTCATGGTAGCGGTAGCTGCAGCAGGAGTCCAGGAAGAACTCGTTGATGCCCCAGTACTCAATCTCCTGGCAGAAAGAGAAGACGCACAGCTCCTCCATGACGTGCAGCTTCCCCGTCTGGTAGAAGTGAAGCACATAGAGGAAGAAGCCGGGGTTTCGGTCGAAGTAGAACTCCCTGGCGCTCACGTCGTAGTCATCGCAGAGCTGGAGGATGGACTCCTCCGAGTCGCAGAAGAGCAGGCGTCCCAGGCGGGTGTCGGGGAACTTGGAGAGGGCGCTGGAACTGAGCCGCCTTCTCAGACCCCCCACGTTGATGTTGATAACGTCCTCCTCAAAACTGGGACCCCAGTAATTAAAGGTCTTGTTGACCATGATCAGCAGAGCAGGAGCTGGTTCCACCTGCGGGCGAGACACAGCGGGGCTGGAGGGGACACGGGGCTCCCCCCGGATCCGGGTGCTCCTGGGTGAGGAGGCGGGGGCAGAAGGACCCTGGGGCGGGAGGGGGGATGCTCGCATTTTGAAAAGTGAGAAAGAACCAGGGAGAGAGGAGGGGAAAGAAGCAGCTTTTGGCTTTGCTGGTATGGAAGGGGTAAAAAAAAAAAAAGCGGATGATTTTTCCACGTGAAACTTTTCCTTATCTTTTTTTTACCTCTTAAAGTTTTTCCCTTTGCAGATCGTGAATGACATGAGGAAGGCAGTTTACTGCCCCTCCAGCAGCTCATCCCTGGGGCTTTCCTTGTTCAAACAGGTAATTAGTCACTGAAGAGAGGATTTACACCGGGAAGAGCCTCCCCCGTGGACAAAACAGATGCAGCGATTCTGCCCAAGAGCTTTATAGCCCGGCTACCTATGTTGCTAATTAAACCTGGTCAAAAAGTGCTTAGATGGTGCAATCTGCAAAGGCAGTTTTGACAAACTCCAAGTATTTTCACAAAGGTGTCAGTTTTAGGGAGAATTTCAGTCAAAGAAGTGTCAAAACAATCTGCCTGCTTTGTTTCCTCTTGTGTGTTCTGTCATGTAAAATATTAAGATTATTTTTATATATTGAAACATAAGAAAAACATGATTCAGAATTATTGACGACTGAGTTAAAAACCTTTGTGTTGGTAGGGAAATAAAAACCAAAGTTTTGATTTCTATTGTGTTTCAAGATTTTAAAAGTTTCAGGGAGCTGAGCTTTTCCATCCAGCAGAAATTCCATTTTCTAATGAGCAGCAGTTAAAGTGTCTAACAAATACAAGCATTCCCACGCCTTCAACCCGTCTTGACCAGAAGCTTAGAATAAAAAGGCAAATAGAAAGGTTTGTGATCTTTCTGTGTCACCTGGAAATCAGGCTTGTCCACAGATCTTATTCATCAAAACACCTGGGAGTGCATTGAGCAGCCACACAGTTCCCCCCACTCCTGGCACGGGGTGTTGGGTGTCCTCAGAAAGGACACTGGATTTGTCCTATTGGTTGAGGAATTGTATTTTTCCCCATACATCAGCTACTTTGGAAAAATCCCACTATCAGGTGTGACTTGCTCCTGAGCTCTGCCCACACTTCCAGGGTCATTGCTGGTACTGACGCAACTTCTGCAGCCGCTGATGCTTTTGCTGCAGCGCTCGCTGAGGAATCTGTGACCTCCAGGCTGGGCTGTCTCCCACCTCAGAGCCTTTCCTCCCTGGTTTTCACCAGCCAGCTGTTATTAGAAAAATCTCTCACCTTCTCTGTCTTGTGCCACCCACTGAAGTTTTTGAACTTTCAGGTAACCCAGGGACAGAGGCCACAGACAAGCAGCAGGAGCCGAGGGAAAAGGCTGCAGGTGCCACCAGACCCCGCACGGGACAGTCCGGTCCCACAGCAGCCACCGAGGGCCAAGGGCAGATCAGTGACACGAGGCGGGTCCCCCCTGTCCTGGGGAACCCCGGTTCCCCTGCAGACACCTTTGCAGCCCAGCCCTGTGTTGCTCACTGACATCTCCTGGGGTTTATGGGGCAAGCACTAAAGCTCCGCGTGTCTTCCCATGTCTGAGAAACGCAGCGTTAAAAGGTTTGTCGGACCAGGAGGGACCTGGGGAACATTTTCGCAACTAAATCTGGAGGTCAGAGCAGAGCTGGAGGGGGACTGGTACCAGAGTGGTGGTTAGAAATAAACCCCAGAGGGGTGTTTTTAAGCTGAGCAAGGCTGTGGGTGCAGCAAATGCCAGATTTGTGTGAAGTAGCCTGGCAAAGGCATCTGCTAACTCCACTGCATCTCCCAGCCAGGGCTCCTTAAAGACACAGGCTTTGCACCACAGAGCCAGCGCTTCCCATTACACCACGTCTGGAGGAGAAAACTGGCTTGTGATGAGCCTCAGAGCTTAATGGACTCACTGTCTTGCCTTCCAAAGGGGAGGGGAAAAAAAAAGGATCATTTTTTTAATGCTTAAGATAAAAGCAAGAGAGAAAAGGGAGTGTAAACGCCCCTTTTCCGAGATAAATTGGAATTTCTGTGATAGATTAGCTTTTCTAGGGAAGACATCACACAGCCCATCTGTGGGGTGGGGATGACTAATCCAGGTTCCTTCCAGAAGGATGCTCATGCGTTCAGGCTACAAACACACACACAGGGGCCATGGGGGTGGGTCTGCAGGATCCAGCTCATCCCACCCTCATCCTCAGCCTCTCTCTGCACCCTCCCTGTGCAGCATCTGCTCTGGGAGGCCAGGCCAGGTGTCACCAAAATCAAAGGTGAGGTGGTTTTGGGGTTGGGGTGGGCACAGGGCAGCGCAGGTGGCTACTGGGATGGTGGGACAAGCCCAAAGAGATGCTGCAGCTCCGCAGGACTGTCCCCAGCGCGTGGCTGTGGCTCTGGGTAAGATGTGCCAAAACCTGAGAGTGGGGAGGGAGCTCCCACCACTCTCCCAGCTCAAAAAAAAAAAAAAAAAGAGAAAAGTGGGTGTGGGGACCCTGCAAGACTTTGTACCCCAGGGAATCCCTCCCGTGCAGGAAGCAGAGCAAGGAAAGGGTCGTGAACTGTCTGAGATGCTCCTTTCTGATGTTTGCTTCTGAATAGAGCCAATTATTTCCGCCCGCATACAGCTTTCATCTAGGAATCTGAAGCAGCAATTAATAGTTTTATAACTCTTTTCCCTACTCATTTCACGACTAGCTAAGCTCAGCTTTAGAACAAAGGTGAGGTTTGAACTAAGACCTGGCCTGATCTCCCCTGTTGGCTCATCAAAGCGTGAGCCTGTCTCACGTTTGCCAGGGTATCTGCTGGGAAACAGAAGCTTACTTGCAGAGAGTGGGGTGTCTTTTTGTTTTAAAGTGCAATGGACAGAGAATACAAATGTCTCTGACTGGAATAATATGAATTTGCAAAATTTTCCTTTAGTTAACCCAAAATTTCCATAAATGGTCAGAAAAATAGAACAGATAAAGCCAGTCTCTTTTTGATAAATTTTGGAATATATTGCAAGCTATTTTAATGAGACAATCATCAGAATTACACAAGCCCAGTGTGAGCTGGGTGTTGGGCATTCAAATGAATATGTATCTTGTGGGAAAAAAAATCTCTGACATATGAATTTATGACAGTAAAAAATATAAACCCAGATCAAGCATATCTGTAAGAAATGTTAGAAGAGTTTCCCTTGACAACATATTTTTTGCTTAAAGGCTTTCAAATGGAAGTTATGTATGTTTATTCGAACTGGCGGAGGGGACCCAGGGGAGTGGGAAGGAAGCTGCTAATAGACATTCAAGTGAGGATGCAGCAAGTGCAGTGAGTATTGCACACAGGGACTTTTCCAACCAGGTACAATGGATTTAGATTAACAGTCCAAATAAAAAGCCCTGTACTTACAGCTCAGTGAGGCTTCCCAACAGGGAGTCGTGTGGCTTGTCTCAAAGGAGCCATTAGAAACACGCAGAGAAGGAGGAAACCCTTCATCCTTTGCCTGTAGCCCAGTCCTAAATGCCCTGTCACCCTGGGCTTGCGACCCTGCGCGTCCCAGGTGCACAGGGGTGGTGGCTGCAAATCACTGAGGAAATGCTGTGTGGTTTGCCCATGGGGCTGGGGTAGAGCTGGGGGCGCCCCGCCGGGTACCTGGCAGGGGGAATGTGGCTGGGTGACCTTCCAGCTCCTGCAGGATGGTGTCCCCATCAGTGATGTGCTTGGGCAGGACTGGGGAGACACCTGCTTTCTGGTCACCCAGAAGTGTCCCTGCAGAGCCCTGTCCCCATCACTGTAAGCGTACCTGTACCCGTCGGCCTGACAATGCTCAGGACCAAACCCTTCCCTTGATGGTGGAGGGTGTTTGCCAGGCGGGCGGGGGGGAGCATAGAGGGGGGATTCCACTGCTGGCTGCTCCCTGCAGGCAGAGCATCAGCTGATGTTGTGTGGTGAGAGCCACCGAAATGCCCGGGGCTGGGGATGCAGATGACAGGGGGACTCCCTGCTCAATTCGGGGTGCAGGAGGGGGTGATTACCGATAGCTCGGGTCTCTACTACGAGGGGGCAGCCCAGCGCCTGCTGCAGATAATGCCCTGCCCTGTGCCAGCCTCTGCTCCAGGGTCCCACGCTGTGGCTGCGCAGCTCTCCGGAGGGAACCCCCGCGCCCTGCCCTGCACCCTGGGGGAGAGGAGGAGATGCAGCCCCCGCAGGAGGAAGGCTTCGGGGAAAGGGTTTCTCCTACACCCCCCTCCTGAGGGACCGGGAGGAGTATCCCTGTGCCCCGGATCCCAACAGCATCCCGGGATGCGAGTGCTGGCACGGCGGCTCCCTGCTCGTCCCGGGATGTCTGTACCTCGCTTCCCCGCTCGTCCCGGTGTGCCGCTGCCCTCATCCCTGCTCACCCCCGCATGCCGCTGCTCCTGTTGACCTCTCACCCGGGGATGCCGGTGCCCTTGGTGCCTGCCGCGCCCCAGGGTGCTGATCCCTGCAATGCCCGGGGATGCCGATACCCTGGCTTCCCGGGATGCCGGCGCCCCGTTCCCTGCTGTTCTCTGGTTTGCCGATCCCACGGTCCTCGCCGCGCCCCGTGATGCCGGTGCCCCGGGATGCCGGCGCCTGCAGCACCCCGAGATGCCGCTGCCCGAGTCCCCGCCCCGCGATGCCGGTGCCCGCAGCGCCCTGGGTGCCGGTGCCCCGGGTCCCCGCCGCACCCCGGGTGCCGGAGCCCGGCCCCGCCGCTCACCTGCCTCGGCGCCGCCCCCGCCGCAGCGTGCGCGCCCGGCGCGGAGCCGCGGAGCCCTGCGGGGCCGGCGGCGGCGGCAGAAGCTCCGCGGGGCCGGAGGGGGGTCCCGCCCGCCGCCCCTCCCGGGGTGCCGCCCTCCGGTCCGCCCGCAGCCGCGGGGTGGGAGCGGGGAGGCGAGGCCGGTCTCCGGCGGCTGCGATGGGGCAGGAGCGCAGCGGTGCGTCCGTCCCCCCGCCCGGTACCCTGGGGCGTTCCCCGAGCTCTGTGCAGGAGAGAGGGCTGGGGAGGGCTGGGGATGCCCGGGGGAGCCCGCCCAGTCCCACGGGCAAGCCTGCCGGGACCACAACACGGGAGACCAGATTTTAACAAAACTGGCTGGCGGGTCGGTGTAGCTCCAGTGCAAGGCAGGTGGTTTCCTTGGGGGCCGAGCAGGGGCTGGCAGCGGGACAGGAACCCTGGGACAGGTGTAGGTGCCCCTACCCTGCCCACCTTACCTGCTGGAAGTGCCCGTAGCAGCTGGGCGAGCCTGCGGGATGGCTGTCGGGAGCTGCAGTGGGGTATGGGCTTCGTCCAGCCCTTGCCTACTCCAGGTCTTTGCAAAGCTGCCCAAGCAGTGAGTGCTGCCCTTGGGGGGCTGAGCCCCTGGAGCTGTGTGGGGTGCAGCGTGCTGTCCTGTGCTGTGGGTGTTCAGGGCCCCAGCAGCCATGCTGCCCTGCACCAGCCAGGTGATGCAGCTCTGCCCTTGCAGTCTCCCTCCATGTGATCCAGCTCCATCTTCCTCCTTGGGACCAGGGCTGTGTAGGGCACCAGGACAGCCCCCCCCAGGGAAGAGCCGCCCTGGCTCGTTGAGCTTCCCACTGTCTCTTTAAAGCCTTGTTGGTTGGTGGGCGAAGGCAGAAAGTCCCCGGCACGACACACACTGTGTTTCAGGTCAGCAAGCTGCCACTGCCACCCAGGGCCACCCCCATGTGGCCTTGGGACTGCTGCAAGTGCACCAGTTTCCCCAGAAGTCAACTGCCAGAGCAGAGAGACAGGAAAAAAAGGATGGGAGACCTTCCTGAGGTGACGGCAAGGGCTGTATGTCCGCACAGCAATGCCTCATTGCTCCAGCAGCCGGCACAGAGTGGCTGTGCCAGACAGGCAGCTCGCACAGGGCGAGACTTCACACCACCCTCTGCACCGGATCCCTCAGCTTGCTGATTCCAGCCCAAGGGGCTGGAGCCTGCGGGTGCTCACCATCCTTCAGGTTTGCATGTGGCTGGCTGAGAGCTCTTTTTGGTGGCAAGCATCCTTCCCCCTGCCTGCGCGCCTGCCTCCCGCGGCCGCCTGTGCTGCCAGCCCCATCCCTGTGCCAGGCAGCGCTCGCCGCTGCGGGGCCATCAGTGTGTTTCCATGTGTGTGGTGTGTCAGACTGCGTGTGCCGTGTGCTTGTTTAGATGGGAAGGAGGCAGCGGAGGGAGGGGGGAGGGATGACTTTGAGGGAGGCCTCAGAAAAGAAAAAAAAAAAAAGAGGAGAAAAAAAAACCTGAGGGAAATTCCTCTGTTCTGTGATATGAAGTGAAAAGCATTTATTTTTATGGCAATTAGGGATGGCTGAGCATCCCTGGAAGCTGCAAGATAAACACGCCCAGCTTTGTCTGCTCTGGGCACTTGCAAGCCCAGCTCGCAGCGGGTGCTGAGCCCCAGTGGGGTGCAGCCTACGGGGTGGGAGAAGGGCTGGCTCCTGCATGGGGTTTTCTCTGCTTGTCACTGACATACGGTGATCAGGGTGAATTTTCTTTTCCCTTCTGAAAATATTTCTCAGCCAGCCATTTTTCCAGGAAGATGCTGCACATCACACTGCGAGGGCACCCACTCCGTCCAGCACTTCATCTCTGCACCAGAGCCTCATTTATGCACTGCCACAGGAGAGACCTGAGCCTTGTCCCCCCCACAAACCACCCCTTCCAGCACTGGAAGGTTTGGTGAGTGTTCCCTGGGCTGTGTGGAGGAGCTGAAGTGGGAGTGGGAGGCGATTCAGAGCTGGGGCTCTGCCCGTAACGTTCCTAGGCTGGAGGGGTCACCCTGGGAAGGGGCTGGGGACACAGGGAAGGGAGACACCTCCATGGCTTCTGCTGCAGCTCAAAGCCCTGGCTGGAAGCAGCTGCAGGAGAGCAAAGTTCACCTCCCAGGGTGCAGATGCCCCATTTATGCTTGTGCTGGCATCGCAAAATCCTTCAGAGGGGACTTGGCTGCAGCATCAATGGTACCCGAGGTGAACTGTCCCTTTGCTGCACAAACTCAGATGCAAAAGGCCTGACTCTCCTATTAGCCCACCAGAGATTGCTGGCCTGACTTCACACTGACACTGGCAAGCAGTGGCAGGAAAGGGACATTCCCATTTTAAGGTTCTTTCTCAGTAAATTGACGTACAAGGACACTTACTCAGTACAGCTGGGTTTGCAGCCATGGTGGGAGGATGCAGTTCCCCAGGACATGGGCCAGCCCTGCGCCTCCACCTCCACTCCTGAACTAACTGGCAGTGAAGTGGAGACACGAACAGGCAGAAAATCAGGTCAGCTGGAAATGCCTTGCCATCTCTTCTTTTCATGTCTCCCTCCATCCTCCTCTCATGGGGAAGGATGGTCTCCTCCCACAGAAGCCCGGGGCGGGCACTATGTCAATAACCACATGGCAAATTCTCCAGGCGGGGATGGGGGGTGACATCTCTTGCCGTGGTCTCTTCTGCAGTCTGGAAGCAAATCGCAGAGGCAGGGTGAGTCTGAAGCCAGCAGCCATTTCAGTACTGCAGTGACTCATCCCAAAAGGCGCTCAGCTTGTGGCAGCTCCCTTCCTTTCTTCTTTCTGCTTTTTTTTTTTTTCTTTAATAGCTGATGTAGCAATAAATTAAAAAAAATGGGAGAAAATACATATGAATATAGCATGTCTGCAGAGCTCCTTTAATTAAAAGAAAAATCTTCAAGCACTTTTCAGCCCCTTGGACATCTGTTGTGAAAGGCCAGAGCTGCTGGGTATCTGCCACTTGGGAGGGTGGGATAGAGCACCTGCAAGCACAGAGGGGTCCGTGGAGCTGGCTGCCAACGGGGGCTGCTTAATGCTGGGGACACGAACACAAAGCATTTAACGAATAGTCCTTTCCAGAGCGAAAGAGCTAAATTGGGGCAGATGCAAAAGCCTGCTCTTGCGTTTCCCAGTGGCAGAGATGTTTGGCCTTTCCTTAATGCTCTTTTTTGCTGGTGGTTTCTGCGCTTGCTGGTGTGTTTGTCACCCCCGGCCTCCCACAAGCTCTGGAAGGGGATTGCTCTGGCTGGGGGGGGTTGGGCTTCTCCTTCCCATGCCATCAGCTGTCTCCGTTCCTGTGCCATCAGCTGTCCCCATGCAGCCTTGTGTCTCCCCAGAGCCAGCCCAGGGGGTGTCAGAGAGGGAAAGCCGAGCTGCCATGGGAGCATCCTCCGAGCAGGAGGAGGGGAGTGGGGACCACCAGCTCTGGGAGTCCCATCCCCACAACCCCATCTTCCCCCCAGAGCCCCAAGGTGTCTGTAGGTATTGCTGACAGGGGGATCTCAGCCTGCTCCATGCTGGAAATTATTTAACCAACCTCCTTCAGACTCTCGAGCCCTTCGATGCACCCACAGCATCCAGCCTCCCCCAGTAAGGTGACTGTGTTGCCATCTGTCTGCGGTGAGCAGGGGACAGGCTCTTGGTGTATTGCCTGGCTACAGCCCATCGCTCTGACAGCCTGAAACTTGTTTGGCTTGGAGTTTTACTGAGCCCACGGGGTGCCCAGGCAAGGAAAGATTAATGAACATTCACTGAACTTGCTGGAGACCTTGGCTTGCAGTTGGGCTCAGAAGCTGTAACCAGAAACATGAGAAAATTTGGAGAGTCTTAACGCAGCAGGTGCTATTTTTCATATAGATGGTGAGCCTCTGGAGAGGGAGGGTTGCAGTGTAAGGTCAGGCACTCCGGAGCAACGATTTACTGTTTGGAGGGCTTCCACATGCCCCGAGGACATACGTTGCCTCCATCTTACAGCAACTTGCAACCTCCCCTGTGCTGCATCCGCTCCCTCTGCTCTGTCTCTGCCCCAGGTTGTTTCCATGCTCTACAATGCCCGGAACACATCCCCAAAATCGAATTCAATAAAGCCAAAGGCCATTCGCAAGTTCCTTGTTAATCTGTTGGAGCATCTCAGGCCAGGGCTTCCTATGGGCCAGGCAGCCCCCTCCAGACCAGTCCCAGCAGGGCTGGGAGCCACCGGTGGGCAAGGATTCTGCCAGCAGGGCAGGGATTCTGCCAGCAGGGCAGGGATGCTGCCAGAAGGGCAGGTAGCATGGTATTAGGGGAGGGTTTCATAGCAAGGACTTGGTCTGTTCTCTGCCACCTGGATTTGATGCCAGAATCAGCCCGGGCACATTTCATTTACTAGTACAGACAAAGCCACAGCAACTGATCATCATACCCGAGCTTGTGCAGGCAGTGCAGGCTCACCACTTGCTTTCTCCACCGGGAGAGAAATGGGTAAAGATGGAAGCACAAATTTCATTGTAATTAAATCTTACAATACTGCAGGCCAAACCATCCAAGTAACCAAGAGCACAGCTGAGTCTTTGGCTCTCCACAGGCTCAGGCAGTGCAGACGTTTGCCCTGTATTTTGCTTTTGATCGCTGTGCACCCATGGCCAGGTAGAATAGAACAGGGACATCTGTCTCCTTCCCCTGTGCTGCCCTGGACATGGCACTGCCTTATAAATTAGTACTTAGTGGTGGCACAAGGAGACAAGTTGAAAATCAGTCTCTCCCTTAAATAAGGGAGTCGGGATAACGGGAGATGGGCTTGTGCCTCTTCAGTCCCTGCCCAGCTATGATGACAGATTCAGAAATTTCAAGGCAAAAGTATAAACTGGTGGTGAATTGTCACTACTCTTGTTATTTCGCAGGTTGAAGTGCCCGGGTGGTTTGAGGCTTTCAGCAAACACCCAGTCCCTGTTGCTGGCTTGCCTCCAGCTACCTCTGCACTGGCAAGGGGTGAGAGCATAAGCAATTACAGCTGAAGATTAACGGGGCATGGGCTGTGGGGGAGAAGCTCACTCATCTCTGGAAGGATGCAGTCTTTTGGGGTCCCCGCGGGAGGTATTGGCAATGTGGGGGGTGGTGATAGGGGCTCTGGTGGCAGAGGGTCTTTGGGTCTCAGGGCTCTGGAGGATGCTGGAGGACTTTCTGTCTTCCTTCATCCCATCTTTGCCTTTCCCTCCCACAGACATCATCCCTGCGTGGGCAGGACACCTCAGACCAAGGGGCTGATGGAGCTGCAGCGTCGGCGATCCGCCCTGTGAGATGCTGGAGCCTTGGGGAGGGCGTGGATCTGGAGGACCAGGCTGGCATGGGACCCGCTCGCTCCCCACAGGTGGGTGCTCTTGGTGACAGATCAGCCCTGCCGTGGTTTGGGGTTGGTGGCTCTCTGATGGCCCCAGGAAGGCTGCAGAGCCGCCATGGGGGGAGCAGGGGTGTCTGATGGCTCCTTGGCCTCCTGATAGATATTCCTGTGCTGCTGCATGGAGATTCGCTGCTGTCTTCATGTCAGAGCCCAGATTTTACAACATCAGCTATGGAATTTTCCTGCCGTACAGCTGGCTTAGCTGCTCGTTGCCATATATTTGTAGTTTTAGGGTTTTTTACCAGCAATCTTAGAACAAGCAGCAGAGGAGCAGCCAGGGACGCAGAGGCAGACCCGAGGATGAGAGCTTACTGGCTGGCTGGCTGGGAGAGGCACAGGCGTTCACTCCTGCAAAATGCGCACAGGATCCCACGCTTCACTGCCTCCTGCCACCAGCATTGCCATGTTGACGGCATCCCTCACTCTTTGATCTACAGGGTCCAGGGCTTGCCTTCTTAAGTAGCTTCAGGTACTAAGAAAGAACACATCTACCTTCTTTCCAAAGTCTTGGAGCAGAGGAAGAAGCATTTGCACCCCAAGAAAATACCCGTCGGTGGGCAGCCTATGCTGGGACACAGAAGCCCCGTTTGCCCGAGCCCTGGATGGATCCTCCCAATGACATTTCAGAAAAATGTTGTTCTATTTTTAATGGTCATAGTGCATGGAGCCAGGGAGTCAGTCTGTGAGTCCTGAGCACTGGCCCAGCCCTGTGCTGGAGACCAGGGCTAATGTGAAAAGCAGTCGTGCATCTTGGAGGATGCTTGGAGCAGCAGCCGTCTGCCCTGGGCTCATTAACATGATTGAGGCGCAGAAGCTCCTGAAGCAGAAAGGTATTTGGGCGACAGCCCATTGCCTGCTTTTGGTGTCTGCTTGGTCAGGCTCTGATCGTGTTGGGACCGGGGTGTTTCTCTGATTTGCACTGTACCTCTGGTTTGTGCCTTGAAGGTCCAAACCTCTCCGTTTGCCTGTCTGTGCAAGAACACGACACAGCGGTCTGCGATGCTGGGCTGCTTTTGCCTATCTCTCCCTGATTAATGTGAAACTCAGCTTCATGAATCATTCATGGAGCTTTATTTAGTATAATGATTTCTGACATCCAGTGCCTGGGAATAGCATTTTGGGACAGACCGTTTGCGACCAGCGAATTCCAGAAATAATGAGCTGACGTTTATCCCATCTGAACCAGGAAGATACAGAAGGGGAGGGAGAGGGGCGAAGCAGCCCTGCCTCCTTCGGAAGGAATCACAGGTTGCTCTCTAATTAGCCAAATGTGTAAAAGCTAAATATTGACATAGCTTTGTGGCTCCCTGTGTCTTGCAATCACATTGCATGTTATTAACCTACATAGTTGTCAGGGAAAGGAGCATCTGCGTGCGCCTTAGCACAGACAGGGCTGAAGGGGCAGGAATTCCCCCGTGCGATGCTGCTGGGACCCGAAGGAGCTGGGAAACCAGCTTCCCCTCTGCAGCTGGAGCTGGGGCAGGAGCTTGGTGGTTTTGCTGCCCCACAGCATAAATAGCCCACTCTCTTCTTCCCCAGTGCTGTGCTATGGGGAGGCACTGGGCTTAGCTGGCAGGGTCTCTCTGCAAGTGAGCAGACCCATTTGGGAGGTGGTGTGCAGGTGCCCTGGTGCCTGTGCTGTTGGATTTGGGAGTGATGATGAGTTTATGACCCTGAGCTTGCCCAGAGCAGGTGCGTGGGCTGTGAGGTGGGGTCTGTGCTGCATTTCAGCATGCGAGCAGGGGCTGTTGCAGGGCAGGTGCCTATGGGATGTGTTTTGCTCCCTGCTGGGGCTTTCCCCTTTGCAAACTGCTTTGTGTGAGACTTCAAGTGCTTTGCCAGGGCTGTTATTTGGGTAACGTCCCGGCTGCCTGGCTGAATACAGACACCAGCCTGGCTGAGGGGCTGTGGGGCTGGGGCTGAGACCTTGGGGTGTTGGAGAGGGGCCCCGGCACCGCTGCCCGCACCGCTGCCTGCACCACTGCCTGCACCACTGCCTGCACCACTGCCCAGCTCTCGCATGCCTTCATGCAGTGTGTTTTACTGCAGAGGAATGAGGTTCCCATCTCCTCTGCTCTCTTTCTGCAGGGGGATGAGGGACTGTTGGCACGCAGGGATCTTCCCCAGCTACAAGGTGCTGCCAGTGCCTTTTTTTGCCTTCCTTTCCTTCAGGTTCCCTAGCTCAGGGAAGCCCTACCAGCGTCTGACAGGCTTCCTGGGTGCGCAACCTTGTGCGGCTGCAGCAGAGAGCAGCCTGGTGAGGATTCCCGGTGCATGAGGGGGAGGATGGAGCTGAGCGGCTCAGCACAGCTCTGCTGCCTCTTGGCTGTCACGGGGCACGCAGAGCTGTTTCTGCGCCAGATCGAAGGGCTTCACCACAAGCAGCTTGCGAGGCTTGGCAGCGCTTCAGGAAGGAGAGAAATTGCAGAGGGCTGCTCTGGCATCCCTCTTCCACAGTCCCATCCCCTGCCATCCCCACCACACAAGGAGCTGGTGTGGTGCACAACCAGGGTGACGTGCTGCAGCCAGGCAGAAGGGACAGCTTCCACCCCAGCTGTTCCAAAGGCTTCCTGGTGTCAGCTGCAGCTGCCTCCACCATGCCAGCCCAGGACTGGCTCCCCTTATGCCCTCTCAGCACAGCGGGACCTGATGCCACACGATTCCCCTTTGGGGAGGGCGGGAGAGCACTGGGGATTGCTCCTGGTGCACCCTGGCCACGCAAGCCAAGGCGTGTTCATGGTGAGACTCCAGAGCAGGAAAAAGGCATCCCTGTGTCTTCAGGAAGAAAATACTGGAGGGCATCAACTGGTGCGAGACAGCTCTGGCCCTGACCAACCCCTCCCTGCGGCTGGTGGGTGCCTTGGTCCAGGTGAGGAGCTGAGTTTATATAAATCATGCCACAGAAAAAAGCACAGAGTGTATTCACGCATCTGTTGACCTTCAGCAGTGTGAGGACGGTTTATTTTTCTGTAGACATGTGTATATATTTATTTTATGGTAGGGACCAGAAAGGTATTGACTCTCTTTCCTGCCTGAAATACTGCTGCTTCTCTGCAGGGGAGATGAGGACGGTGAGCAGCACCTGTCCATGGGCAGAGCTCCTGCAGGTGGATCTGCTCAGCCCGGGGTATTTTCTCCTCTGGATTTGATGTGATTGCTGCATCCTGCTGGGATTACAGCTTCCCACACCTGGGCCAGGCTAGTGAAATAACCCTCCCTATTCTAGGGTTTTCAAAGTTGTGGTAGTTCTTATTAGACTGGTTTGAATCATCCCTTGAAAAGGTCTTGCATGACTCCTGAGTACCAAACTGTTCTGTATTCAGACCCTGATCACCCAGTCTCCTTGAGAAGGTGCCAAGAAAATGTTAAAAAGACATTTAGGTGTGCAAGGGGTGTGCTGTAGGCGAGACCTTACTTCCGCCCTGTCTCCATCTCGTAGCGGACCGAAGAATTTCTGCATGGAGCAAGGCTGTCCCCGTAATGCTGATGACTCCCGGGGAGCCACTCTGGATCCCGTCCCTGGGGATGTCAGGGAGTGGTGGATACTTCTTTGGGATCGGTCCAAGAGTGACTGGCCCCAAAACCCGTTTTGAGAGAAGATGGAATAAGCCAGACCTGCCAGATGCAAAAGGAGCTGAACGGCTGCCTGCCCTGCAGTGGTGCTGCTGCTGTGACATGCCACAATGGACATTTCTAATGCAAAACTGGGTCCTTGAGCGTATCCTTTGTCCATGTTCCCAGCACCAGACCTATTGGGCTCACCCCAGGAGAAGGTCCCACAGAAGCGAGTCCTGAGCTGCGGTAAGTCCCCAGCCAGAGAAAATGAACCCCTCCATCTCCAGGCTGCTTTAGCCCTGGGGAAGCAGGTGACGTGGGAAGAACCAGCATGGAAATACTGCCTCTCTGGCACAGGTCTCATTGCTTTTCCTGCTGTCTCGCTGGCACGTACAGAGGATGCAGAGGGGAATTCCCTTCCTCCCCAGGGACCTGGGTCCAAAGGATTTTCAGTCAAAGCACACTGCCAGGAGCTTGACAGTGATCCCTCCCTGTGCATATTCTGGTGCATTGCCCAGCTCCTCCCAAGGGGCTGCTGGCTGCATGGGGGGTACAGGTGGGTCTAATCCATGGTGATGGGAGCTCCCCAGTACAGCCGCAGTGGTGAGCTGGGTGCTGCTGGAAATGCCATGCACATTGGTAGGGACCTGTGCTCAGGGAGAGAAGGGCAGAGGATTTTTTGATGCAGCTGCAGGTGGATGCAGACGGTGCATTTCCTCTGGGCTTTCTCGCTTGCAATGCTCCCAAACAGAAAGCAGCAGGACTGAGGCAGACCAGATGTCCCCATAGCATCCTCTGCCCTATCTCCTCCTGCCTGTCCTGCCTAGCAGCTGGGTGACACTGGTGACAAGACCAACGCTGGCTGTGCCTCAGAGCAGCAGGAGGGACCTCTCCAGGCCTTCACATGGAGATCTGGAGACCCAGGCAGCAGTTTTTAGGAGGATGAAGCTCTCCTGGGCTGCTGCCTTGCCCTTGTCTCTGCAGAGGAGCTGCTGCACCAAGCATAGCAGCCTATGTGTGACTGTGTGGAACCATGGGCACCCTGTGCCTGGAGCTCTGTGCTTAATCAAACCAATTTGCAATTTAATATTGTTAACAAACCAAGATAATTGCGGCATTATCAAATTAGCCAGCTGTATGGAAATGCCTGCTTAATAGCTGCTAATAGCTGGTCCAGATGGAGGAGGGAGGGCTGTGAGCTCTGACTAACGACCAGCAGGAGGTGGCATCAGGCATCTCTGCCCTGGGCCACAGTGCCAGCCCGGGCTGCCTCAGTGCAGGGGTGGCCAGGGGAGTGTTGGGGCTCTGTCCCTGCCACCCCATGGCTGCTGTGGCACAGGGCTTCCCGCTCCGAGGGATCGCTTTGCTGTAAGGATGACAGAGATATTTTTTCCCCCAGTAGGATACTGCACTGGTAAGAAGCAATGTCTGATTTTACACTGAATTCTGCTGCTGAGGTCCCAGCCCTTGTTCTGCCTGTCCCTGATGGATCACCTGGCGTTTCCAGCATCCCCTGGCACTGCATGAGCTCTCCAGTTATCTCTGCCCTCCTTTGGCTGAGCTAAGCAGAGAGGTGGTCCTTCACCACAGGACTTCTTCCTTCTCAGTTATTGAATAATTTCTGAATCTTTGCCTTCCTCCAGTTCCTCCATGGGGGTGTCCCTGGAAGGACTCGCTCCAGCAGATGCTCGCCCCAGCCTTGGCCAGGGAGCTTCCAGTGTCTGCCTTGGGCCATGGGAGATGTGGATCCCATAGCCAGAGGTTTCATCCTGCTGTATTTGTGGATGGTTTATATACCCTGTTTTCCCAAAAATAAGACAGGGTCTTATATTAATTTTTGCTCCAAAAGATCCTTTTTTTTTAACATGTATAGCTGCCTGGACACTATTTAAATTGACTTTTTAATGAACTGTAACTAGGGCTTATTTTTGGAGTATGGCTTATATTTCAAGCATCCTCAAAAATCCTGAAAAATCATCCTAGGTCTTATTTTTGGGATAGGTCCTATTTTTGGGGAAAGAGGGTATCTGGCCAGGTCGTACTGCTCTCCAGATGGCCTCGCTCGTGCCTGGTGGTGAGGATCATCAGCTCAGCCCCTGTGCAGCAGCAGCTCCAGCACCAGGCACCTTTTGGGCAGTGCCTGCAGGATGCTGCTCCTGGGCAGGGGATGCAGGGAGTCGGGAGCTGGGGGGATGCGGGGGCTGCCAGGCTGGGAGCTGCGCAGTGGAGGCAATGGAGGCAAAGTGCCTCCTCCGAAATGCTCCTTTCTCTGTCATCCAGCACTCACTGACTTTCCTCTCTGTTCTCTCTAGTGTGATCGCATAGAACAGGGTCCTCTCCCCATCTGGGCTGGGTCTGCTTGTTGAGAATACGATGATGGGACATGCAAGCCTGGCATCAGCCATGGCTCCAGGTAACAAGGCCAGGAAGGTCTGGTGGGCACTGTTTGCTGGATGATGCTCTGCCCCTGCCGTGCCTGATGGCAACGCCTGGCTCTGCTATTGCCCTGGGCAGGTCCCTCAGCCTGCACACCCTTTCTCCTGCTCATGTTTCTTAGCTTTTCCTGGATTTTTAGCCCTGGCATTCAGCTATACAAAAGTTACCAGAATCACTAAGAGCTGTGGTTTTTGTGCCCTGGCTTAAGGCTTTCCTGGGCAATTCTCTGCAGCAGATTTTTCCCCAAAAGCTTAGGTTCGGTAAGGGGCTCAGCACCGCTATGTAACACTCTTCTCTGCATCCCCCCAGGCCGGCAGGGCCAGTCCCCTTCCCCGAGCCCTGCTGTCTCAGGTGTGCCTGGGGGGACATGCCTCCTCCAGGGCCCCTTGCAGCCCACCAGGAGCATCCCCTAAAGCACCCCATCACATTTTGCTCTAGCCCCTTCCCATTGCCATCTCCTCCTGAGGTTTGTATGCCTCTGGATGGATTTGCTGCCCCAAGCCAGCCCCTCACCACACTCGAGGTGTGCAGCTGGACTGTTTTCACCCTCTTACCCAGGCAGAAATTTTGGGGTGCATGTGCCAGACTGAGCTTGAAGAGAGGTGGGAGGAGGTGGGGAAAGGACTCACACGTCACAAACATCCCTGGGACAAGGTCTTTTATTTGTGGAAACAGCGGTGGGTGAGCAGGCGGCTTGTGGCACTGTGTGGCAGCTGTCAGCAGGGTGCTCCTGGAGCCAAGGTGGTCTCTGAGCGTGGGCTGCTGGCTGTCCCCACCCTCCTGACAGCCAGCATTGGGCAGGACAAGCCTTAGCAGAGGTGTGGGCAGCTGGTTGATGCTGGGGGGGCATGGGGATGCTGAGAAGGCTCTTGGTCTGCCCTAGGAGCAGGAGCTCACACTGGGGAAAGGGAGAGAAAACAACAGGTTGAGTCTGGTACCTGGAGGAGCCCCAGCCCACCTGTTTGGCCATCAAACACCCCACCAACCTGACCAGAGCCACCATCACCATATCCCCCCTCTGGTATCCAGGGAGGTGGGTGAAGGGGGGTGGGATCCCAAGACCCTACTGTAGGAGAGGCTGGGGAAAAATGGGCGCGAGATGCATCTCCTCCCACAGGAGGACAGGCAGCACTTGTGGTTCGGCGGGCACTGCTGGCTGCTGTAGCACTGGTTGGGCGGGTTGGGCCGGGCACAGGTGACACGGACGGGCGGGCAGGACCAGGCGCTGCCTGCGAGAGGAGCGAGAGGTTTGCTCCAGGCTGCTGGCAGCTGAGGGACCTGGGGAAGACGCTCCCCAGTGACTGCCCCCCTCCTCTCCCATCCCAGAGCACCCCTGCAAACACAGCTCCTTCCCAGAACATGTGCCTTATCCGAGGACATCCCGTACCTGTCGGCAGCTCTGTCCAGACAATGAGCATCCCCACCAGGAGGAGGGCGGCCACAGTCTTCATGGTGCCCCGTCCTGAGAGGTGTGAGCATGGAGAGCTGGGGGACATCAGCATTTAAACCCTTCTGGGGGGAAGGGCTGGGGAGCTGGGCTGGGTGCTTGCCGATGTTTTTACATTTTTTCCTCTGCCGTTACGTGGTGTTTTCTGGAAGCTTTTTGCACATGATATAAATGGGATTGTTCAGTTGCTCAAAAAGCAGTTATTCCGTTGCACAACTGTCCCTTGTAACCATACCTCTGGCTGAGGGACAAGCCAAAGGGAGATGGTCGAGGGCATCATTGCCCAAGCAGGCTGGAGGTGGTGGAGCTGCTCTCTCCTCTCCTGGCCAGGAACACTTCTCCAGGAAATACTGTTGTGGTGACCACGCCGTGTTGCCTTCTGCAGGTCTGTTATGTGGGTTTCCTTCAGTATCCTGCTTCCATGTGGACCCACAAACCAAACCCTACAGCATGATCCCCATCAGCAATGGTCCAGAGTATGGGCTGCCTGTGCCTTCCCAACGATGGTGCTCAGAGGTTTTTCTCAGAGGAAACTTGCCCCAAACCCTCCTGGCTCCTGCCAAACCAATGGTATAAGCTAGTGTGGGGAAAGCAGCTTTGGCTTAGCCAAGGGTGAGTCTTTCCCGAGCTCTGTGGGGGTCACCTGAACCCCAGCATCTTCTCTGGGTGGCTGCTGGAAGCAGGCTGGTGCTGAAAGAAGGTATTTGGCCTCACTGGGGTAGGATCATTCACTCCACACAGCCAGGCAAAATTCCCTGTGCAGCACAAGGACAGTGTGACTGAGCCCCAACTCTAAATGGCTGTAGGGATCAGGGCTGTGGTCATTGTTCAGGTGGCAAAAATCTCAGCAACCTTCAGGCTCACCCCATCTGCTCCTCTCCTCCCAAGGAGATTGTACCCCCCATCTGGGCAAAGCTGTTTTCTTTAAGTGCTCTTGGGCAATGGGAAGTTACTCCATTTCCCACCAATGGGTCAATGTGCCCCTCGCCTTGTGTAACACATTTCCGGAGCTTTTCCTTGGGATTTCTGGGGCTGGCGGAAACCAGAGCTGTGCTGGAAACAAGTGCTGGGAATTACCCGGGAGGGGAAGGGACCCTGCAGCCAAACACCCCCTGCTCCTGCAAAGGGCAGGCCCTGATTTTGCAACAGGCACGGCAAGGAGCAGCAAAAGCCCAGACATCACTCCTACATGCTCCATGCAGACACCGAGCCCCTCACCATCACTCTGCCCCAGCCCCTGGAGCCCTCGCTTTCCTTCCAGGGCATGGTGGGCACCTCACTGTGCCCTTTCCTGCTCAGAGTTCCCTGCTCATGTCTCGATGAGCCGTATTAACTGGACCTTAACTGACTGGATGTCTGTTAATTATTGCCCAGTTTCCCTAGTTATTCTGGGGCTGCATTTACCTCTTTGTATAGTAATTTATTTAATAGCCAAGAGAGCTTTTAGCCAATCCAAATAGACTTTCTGGGCCGTGCACCAACAATTTAGCACTTCCAATGAGACATACAAGCATTGGATTAATTTTTAAGCAGTCCTTTGGCATTCAGCTGCTGCTGGGGCCAGAGAGGACAGTGCTGGGCTCCCAGTGGGTGCCAGCATCCAGCTGAGCGGGTGCTTGGGCAGCACCTCCAAGAGAGGAGAAGACACCAAGGAACAAGGCTTGAATTCAGCTGCAGAGAAGCTGGGGGGAAAGAAATCCACCTGAAGGACTTTTGATAGTGATTTGTCCATACAGGAGAAGTCTAAAATCTGCTTTTATTACAAATTCCCATGGAATAACCCAAGCCACGGCATTTCTGTGCCCAGGACCACCTGCAGTCCCTGTGTGTGCAGCACCCAGTGCCCCAGGGTCCCGCAGAGCCGTCCCCATCCCACACTGCTCACACTCTTCTCCCTGAAAAGCACTTTGTGAGCCTCCTCCCAGGCAGCCAGGCCTGAGCCGTGCGACACCAAGGATGCTGCCGGCTGACGCTGCAATTTCCCGGCCAGGCCAGGGCTCTCTGGTTTGTTTTACCCAAGGATAGCAAGAAGGGAGGCCAGCAGCCCCTGGTCCCCCAGCTCAGGGCTTGACCATGGCCAAGCCCCAGCCTCAGCAGGGTGCACAAAGCACCCAAGGGACACCTTGTGCCCCACCAAGCAGACCTTGTCACCTAGCAAGTGATGCAATGCTTTCAGCCTGATGCTGAGCTCCATCCATCCATCCATCCCCAGCTCATGGATGAGGATTCACCACTCACCCTTCCAGGTGCTGGGGAGAACGGGGTGTCCCCAGCACACCCTCATTAGTGCTGGTGTCTGGTGCCATCTAGTGAAATGTCATTAATGAGGCTCTGCAGGACCACGCAGACACGGCCCTGCTCCCAGATGCAATCCCACAGCCTGTCCTGGGGATGCCTCCCCGAAAATCTGGATGCCCAGCTCCTGCTGCTCTTCCCTGTGCCCCCCCTTCCCCTCTCACGCTTCCCCACCGATGCTTTGCCGTCCACCGTGCCCTCATCGAGCCTCTCCATCTCACTGCCAGCCCAGCTCCGCTTTGTCTACAACTTCCCTTAATATTTGCCAAAATTACATTGGGCCAACCCAGACTTAATCATGCCCTCAGGGCATGCTGTTATCTGCTCTAATCAAGCCTGTAATTAAATCCCAAACTCAGCTAATCACTTCCTTTTTTCCCTTTTTAAAAAAATTATTATAATTTTAATTATTTTTTTTTCCTTGCAGTTACTGTGCATTTTTAGGGTGCTGCATACAAAGCAGGGAAGTCCCAGCCACCAGTTTTGGGGTTGCAGAACACTGCTGTGACTTGTTGGTCCCTGTGCTCTGTAGCAATAGGATCTGGCTTGGATGTGGCTTGTGACCACCAGCACCTTCCTAAACCCCCTTAGGGCTGTCTGCTGTGGGGTAGGTGAGAGGGACAGGGGAGCGGGGGGGGTACACGGATGGGATATGGGGATGATGGGTGGGTTATGGGGCTGCCAGGAGGGCCATGCACAGAGCTAATCAGCAGTGCTTCGTTTGCTGGCCCAGCAAACAGATATAATGAGGCTACAAATGCCCCAGTCCATGACAGCCAGGACAAGAGCCCTGTTCACAAACCACCAAACCCACACGCTGAGCTGGGGAACCGCTGCTTTTGATTGCATGTGGAAAAAGCTACTCCTTGCCTCATAAGGTGAATACCTGAGCAGTTTCTAGCTCCTCTCCCTGGAGCAGCCCCAGCAAGGCCCACAACCCCAGGCTTTCAGCCTCCTGCTCCTCAACTCCAAATCTCAGCCTCAAGCACACAAAACCTCACCGCATCCCAAGCTCACACACCCTAGGATGCCCCTGGAAGGAAGACCAGCAGCAGATGGCCCCTTCAGCCACCTCTGAAAGTGCCCTATAAACCCCCCAGGAATATTCACGGCAGTGGAAACAGACAGGATCTGCAAAGCAAATTGGCCAAGGTGGGAGCTGGAGGCACTAACAGCATCCTGAGAGAAAAGGAGCTGTGCTCATGTGGTGTGAGCCCAGGGCTGTCACCCTTCTCCTCCTCCTCCCTGCAGTGCAGGGAGCCCAGCACCCTGCACAGCCCCATGAGCCCCCCCAGGGCACACAAATCCCTCCTGCACCAATTGCTAGTTTAGAAGCAACAGCTCCTCTCAGTCCCACCTTGCTCTCACCTCCTGGCTAAGGGACCAGCAAGCCAAAGACCCCTCCAAAAACCTGTCATTGTCCCTGTCCAGCAGCCTCTGCCTGTGCACCGGAGACAGGACTGTGTGGAGGTGTCCTTCCCCCAAAGTGTGGGGCTGCATCAAGGTGGGCTCTGCACCATGCACCTGCAGGAGATGGGTCCCTGACTGCCTCGGCATCCCTCCCCATGCAGCCAGCCAGGCAGCTCGGTGGCTCTCCTGCCCCTGGGAGAAGTGTCGCCACACCGGGGCCACATCCCCCATGGGTGTAAGTGGCCCTGCAGCCCTGACTTGGCACATTTACACCCACATAAAGCAGGCACCGAGCTCCCCGTGCTCTGATAAGCACAAACTACAAAGCAAACACTGGGGACAGTGACAAAGTGCCCATGTCACGCTGGCTTCCTCCAGCCACGGCTGGTCTGTGGCATCCTGGGATGCGCGCCGAGCAAGGGTTTTCCCAAAGGATTTCTGGAGCCTAAGGACAGAGGCCTCTGCCTTTTGCAAAGGCCCCTGTTCTGATGCAGAGATGCCCCAGCAGCCCAGCCAAAAGCAGAGAGATGCGTCATACAAATCTTCAGGGTGTTTATTGTCAGGATAGAATTTTCTATATATAAAAGAAGTGTTTAAAAATAGCACTACCCTGCTCTCAAAATATATATATATATGTACACACACACACAGATATTTATAGAATGAATTAGTACCATTTTGCTACGTGATTAAAAAACAAGATAATGGCCAATTTTGAAACAATTCTGCCAAAACAAGGGCAAGGAGATCTGCCCATTCCTGACACCCACTTTCCGCACACCCGGGCACCATGCCCAGGACAGACATCCCTGTGCTCTGCCCATGGCACCAGCTCTCCCTGCCCCACTGCTTGGCAGCAGATACTGAGATGGCAGAAGCTCTCAGGATGTTTTTTCCTCTTGCAAAGCAGCTTGCTGGGCACTGGGGGGGCTGCACGGGGGCTGGTTCAATCCAGCCACTGTGGGAAAAGGCCGGGTGTCACATCTCCTCGTCCAAAGCCCAGCCTGCCCGCACAGGTGTCCACCTCATCCCAGACCAGCCAGTTCAGAGGAACAAGGCAACAGTGACAGCTGAACCCCTTGGCTTCGCAGCAGGGGTTTTTGCTCAAGTTCTTTTGGGTTTTTTTTAGGATTTTTTTTTTAAATACACTCCACATCCCCCTTGGGATTTTGCGATACAAGAACAAACACTGATGCTTTACAATAACCTAGCAATAACAATGCCACGCAGCTACTGTACGACCCCATGTCCCATCTGAGCACTGCAGCCCTCTGCAAGGATCACTTCTTTTGGGCAATCTGCTTCTCCAAATCTTCAAGTCTGGCTGTCATCTGAGCAAGTAAACATGCTAAGGAAACTGTGAGCCAGATGGTCTGGTGGGCAAAGGGCTTTTTCCCCCTTGAAGGAGCCTAAAATTTTCCCTACTCCCACTCATCCACCCCTCCCTTCCCTGTGTGCGCTGTCCCCAAGCTGCCCTGCACCCTGGCAAGCCCAGGTATCACCCAAAGGATATTTTTCTCAGTCAGGCTCTGCAGGATGGCCACGGTGTTCGTCTGGAACTGCACCAGCGCCTCGCACTCACATGGGCTGCGGATCTCCGTCTCACCTTTGCTCTCCTCTGCAACCAGGGGGTTTGGGGACTGTCAGAGGCACAGCCCCGCAGTGCCTGGTTCTTCCCCTCCTCCCGCACAGCACAAGTCCCTTGTCCCTAATGCCACCTGCTGGGGCCAGACCTGACTTTTGGGGTTCTCACCCCATTTTCCCCTCTTCTTGCAGCCTTGCTCCTTTTTGCTAGGCTGCATCCCTGCTAGCCCAGCAAGCTGGCTGCCAGGCATCCCACCAGGAATCCACCAGGCATCCCGCAGAGCTGCTGCACACGTCACAGCGTGCTGAGGACAGTCAGTGTGGAGCTTTGGTTCTCCTTCAAGCTGGAGTGGCAGGGGAGATGCTGACCTCATATGTGCAGTCCCATGGGAGCCCCTGGGGTTTTCAAGAGCTCTGGGGAGCCCCAGCTTGTCACAGGGCAGGGAGACCCTCACAGTAACCCAGCGTGGTCCTCCTGCACCCAGCGGCAGAAGCACAGATCTGGATGAGATGGGCCACCCTTGGAGCTGGGGCAGCATCCCTTCAGGCATGGTGTGACCCCAGCCTCTGCCCACGTAAGGCACTGGGGTGGCCACATAAACCCTACTTTTGCATTAAACCCCCCAATTCTACCTTCTCTTCTTCCAAGTCCCTCCCTGAGACCCACCTCTATACCCACAACAGCCTGGTGAGATCCAGAGACAGCCTAGGCTGACAGCAGGCCATCTCAGCCCTGGGCTATGTGACACAGGGTGACAAACATACAAACCACCCCCCCAGCTCTGCAGGGAGAGGAGGGTTCCCCTGGCTCAAATCTGAGCCCCTCCACTGTGGCAAGGGGCACTCACCTGGGCAGATGTTCAGCTTGAAGTTCTCCACGAGGTGGGTCATGGTGGTAAAGTCCACCGAGTAGGAGAAGTGCTGCTCCACTGGCTCGGAGGCAATTGCTCTCAGCTCCTCTTCCACGGCCTTGCCAACGCCCACGGCAAACATGACAATCCCTGTGTGGCAAAGATGGATTCTGAGCACTGCACCGGCCACCCCGCATCAAACAGCCCCAAGACCAGAGGAAGCAAAGCTGAGGATGCAGGATTCCCCCTGGGCTTCCCAAATGCACAGCAGGAATTTGGGAAGGACAGGCAGGAGCACAGCAGCACTGCCATAGTGCAGGCTGCTGCGTGAAGGATGTTGCTCCCAGCATCCTGTGACCACAGCAGAGGCACATCTGTCCTGTGGACCTCAGCGATGCAGCATCCCAAGGTTGGATGCTGAAGCCTGCCCCAGAGCCAGCCACCCTGAAGAACCATCCTGGGATGCCCAAAGCACTGCAATTTGGGTTCCCCAGCCCCCCTACCTGATTCCTTTGCTCTCCTGGCCCATTCAGAGATGTCATCTTGGGAGCGCCCATCAGTGAAGACAAGCCCAATTCTGGGGACATTATGGGAGAGAGGCCTGGCACCTTCCAGCTCAGAGAAGCTGTGCTCCACCATGTGCTTGAGGGCAAGGCCAGTCATGGTGCCTTTCTCCATGTACTCCACCTCCATCACCGCCTTCTTGATCTCATCTGCGCTGTGGTACTTATTGAGGGGGAACTCGGTGCGGACGCGGCTGGAGTACTGCACCAGCCCCACGCGTGTGCCATGGGGGGACACCTCCAGCAGGTCCACAATGCGGTTCACGAACTGCTTCACCAGCTCAAAGTTTTGGGGTCGGACGCTCTTGGAGCCATCGATCACCATCACCAGGTCAACGTGCCCAGACCCACACTCTGTGGGCACAAAGGGAAGGTGAGAAGGGACCGGCCTGGCTGGGGTCAGCCTTGGGGTGAAGATTCCCAGGGCTGGAGCATGCTTGCTGGGCTTCAGGACACCACATGGACCCCCTGGACCTGCAGCCGGGGTGAGGCCAGGAAGCGGGGCAAAGCATGCCCCGAGATCCCAGCCCAAAAACCTCCACTGCCACCACAGCATCCCCTGAAAATCCCTCCTAGGTCTTCCCCTTCCTGAACCTTTCCTCAAAGCTCCTGTTGCTTCTTCTGAGAACACACACTGGCACCCATCCCTGCAGCAGCCGGGGTGCTCTCCCAAGCCCATATGGCTCTCTGCCCTCCAACCCAGCTCAAAGTCACACTTAGACTCCCAGCCTAGTTTGAGGTAAGCCCAGAGCCCAGACGAGGAGGATGCCGAGAGCTGTGTCCCGGTACTCACTGCTGCACGCCTTGCCGTCAGCCTGGAGCTGCTGGCCCTCGGGGCACATGCAGTGGTAAGAACCCTCCGTGCTCACACACTTGAACTCACAGCCGTGATCCACCCCATTGCAGAGGTCAGTGACTGAAAGACAAGCCAAGGGCACAGGGTTATCCCCACCCCACAGCCCTTCCCCTGGGGACCGAGCAGGACATAGAGGAATTGGCCGCGATGCCGTGCCAGGACATACCCCTGCAGGACCTGCCGTCGGGCTGCAGCGTGAAGCCGCTGCGGCAGCGGCAGTAGTGCCCGCTGGGGATGCTCACGCACTCGTGCTGGCAGCTGTGGTTCCCGAAGCTGCAGTAATCGATCACTGGTGAGAGAACGAGAGGGGTGGGCAGAAAGGGAGAGACAGGAGGAGGAGAGGGGGAGCGAGAAGCAAATGAATGGACGGGAAAGGAGAGGGACACTTACTCGTGCAGCTCCTCTTGTCCTGGTTGAGGTAGTAACCCGCGCGGCAGCGGCAGGAGTATGACCCATGAGCGCTGACGCAGTGGTGCTGACAGCCGTGTCTCCCGTCTGCGCATGCATCGATGGCTGCAGGGGAACAGGACACCTGTCACCCTCCTGTCCCCATCTCCCCGGGGCTTTGAGGGACCTCCCAGCACCCTGAGACAAGAAAGAAAAGTCCCGGGGCAGTAGCCAGAACGAACTAATAACAGCTCTGCATTCAAAATACAGAGCCAAAACACTGTGCACTTTGGTGGCTGGGACACGCATCATCCTGTACCCACTGCCCACAGCTTCCTCAGGTGACAGGCAGCCCATTGTGTTCACATAAGTCCCAAGTGTCCCATCGCAGAGAGGTGACCAAGATTTAGCAATGCTGAGCACTACCCACAGCCATTACAGACCCGGAGGTTGCAGGAACAGAGCACCCAGGCTGCTGCTGGCCTTGCAGGGTCCTCTGCTGCTTTTCAGCTGCCTTTCATGAGACCTGTCACTACAAGTCCTCTACAAGAGTTAGGATAATAAAACAGTTTTTACGGGAACAGGTTTTTCCATCCATGTTGAGCCTGTAGCCTGGGTTACATTCGCAGTAGAAGGAGCCAGGGGTGCTGATGCAGCTGTGCTGGCAGCCGTGCTCCCGTTCCATGCACATGTCCACCCCTGCAAGACAGAAAGGTCATCAGAGAGGCCCATGGACACGCCAGATACGGGGGGAACCCAGCCTCGGCACATGCCCGGTCCCTGCAGCTGAAGCCACCAGGGTGACCCGCACAGCCCCAGCCCCTCCAGCCCCAGCGCTCACCTGCTGATTTCTAGCGCACGGACACGAACACCATGTGGGGCAGGTTCCTGAACCGCCTCAGCTTTCAGATCTACCCAGGCACTAAATCAACACTCAATATTAATTGACACTGTCGATAGCTTGAGCCGAGTAAGCAAAAGCTTGAGATCAGCCGGAACGTGCTGAAGGAGCCAGGTCTGCGTGTCCATGCAGCCAGGAGCCTGCAGAGCTGGCCGGGAATCATGGAATAGTTTGGGTTGTAAGGACCTTCAAAGCTCATCCAGTCCAACCCCTGCCATGGGCAGGGACATCTGCACCAGCTCAGGTTGCTCAGAGCCCCGTCCAGCCTGGCCTGGGATGTCTCCAGGGATGGTTCATCTACCACCTCTCTGGACAACCTGGGCCAGGCTCTTACCACTCTCAGGGGAAAAAAAAAATTCTCTCTCATGTTTAGCCTGATTCTCCCCTCCTTTAGTTTAAAACCATCACCCCTTGTCCTATCACAACGGGCCCTGTCAGGAAGCAGGCACGAGGGTAGGCAGGTGACAGGCAGGACGTTGTAAGCAAAAGCATCAAGTGCAGGAGAATATCAGGGTCCTGGGGGACAATATCTGGCCAGTCCCACACCCCCAGCAAGCAGGGACTCCCCATGGCACTGACGCAGCCCCGCGGGCACCCGCGTGCCCCTGGTTGGGAAACGCTGCCTGACAGAGGCTGGCAGCTGCCTTCTGCCCTTCGACAGATGCTGAAGCATGTCAGCAAGGCTGTGCCAGCCCGCTGCAGTGCCAGGTCACCGGCAAAGCCTGCCAGCATGGCAGGGGACAGACAGGTCCCAGCCTGCGAGCTCCTGACCCACGCCAGCATGGCCACGGTGCGAACCAGCCACCGGCTCCCAGCCAACACCGGCCAGACGCTCCAGAGTGAGACCACGTGGCCAGGGGTTTATTAAACACAAATGTGCGTGCAGCAGACGCCATGCACGTGTCTGCATAGGAGGAGACCCTGCTAGAGCCACACCAAAACGTACACAGGACTCTGGGACATGTCACCCATCCTTGTTACACCCACGGAAACCAGCTCCACATTTCCTACTCTTTAATATGCCCATCACTGCTGCCACAATGCCCTGGCTTGGGGCAGAGCTACCAGGCACAGGAGAAAAGTGCTGGCTTGCAATGCTTTCAAAGCGTTCCTTATCTCACCCCAGGAAAGGCGAGCAAGAGGAAAGGCCACCTGTCCCAGCACCTCATCGGGGAGGTTGCTTCCCTGTCCATGCTGCTCCTAGAGAGGGCAGCCGCCCCAAACACCCCTCTGAAGGTCACCTTCTAACCCAGGTGAGAAGCCGGCACCAGGGCCACCCTTCCACCCTGCAGCCGCAGTTCTCACCCACCGCAGAGCTTGTCCTGGAACTGCTTCCCAAACTGCTGGATGAGCTCGAAGGACTCCACCAGGAAGACGTGCTCCTCCAGCGGCGGCGAGGCCATGGCCCGCAGAGAGTTCATGTCTGCCCGCTGGATGCCCACGGCGTAGATCTCGATGCCAGCATTCCGGGCTTGGGTGGCCACCTCGGTCACACGGTCCTGGGGTCGTCCATCTGTCACGATGATGGCAATGCGGGGGATCTTCTTGTGCAGAGGCCGCGCGCCCTCCTGCGTGGTGAAGGCCACGTTCATGGCATACTGGATGGCCAGCCCCGTCATGGTGCCCTGGGCCAGCGGGACGATGCTGTTGATGGCCTTCTCCATGTCTGCTCGCGTGAAGAAGGTCTTGAGGGAGAAGATGTTTTGCACCTGGCTGGAGTACTGGATCACCCCCACCCGTGTGGCGTTGGGGCCCACATCCAGGCTGCCGATGATGTCCATCATGAACTGCCGCATGGTCTCGAATTCAAAGGGCCGCACACTGCGGGAGCTGTCGATCACAAACACGATGTCCATTGGACCCGTCCGGCACTTCAGGGCTGAGAGGGGACAAAGAGATGGCTCAGCCTTGTGGCCATCTGTGATAAACAGAGCTGGGAGCAGAGACATCCCCGCTGTGTGGCTTGAGGGGTGCTCAGTGGGAGATGGGGAGGACAGGTCTGGGCAGCCCCCATAGACCAGCACCTTCCCACTGCCATACAAACCCATGGAGGGTGCTGGCAGAGTGAGGGAGATGTGCCTTGGCCGTGGGGCTGCGGGGAATGGCAATGTCCCTTCCTCCCCAGCACTGTCCCTGCAGCCAGACCCAGCTCCTGCTCCCTGTATTTCCACAGCCAACACCCCCAGGGACTGCAGAAACACCTCTCTGGCTGTCAGCATCTACCCTAGCAAGGCTTAGGCACGGTTTTGGGCAGTGGTATCTTCATCACTGCAGCAAATCAGAGCATTAAAGTGTAAAACAGCCCTGTGCTCCGTGCTGAACTCTGCAAGCTGCAGCTCCTGCTCCTGCTCCAGACCTCTGCACCACATGGGCTCTGCTGCTACGCAGGAAAATACTGCTCTGGGCAATTCTTCTGTTCCCCTTGCAGCTCCAGCCTCCTCTGGTTTTTACTGCATTTTGCCGGTTTCTGCCTAGAACCAGGGCTTCCTTTGTTGTTTGGGGGGTTTTTTTGTTTGTTTGTTTGGGTTTGTTGTTTGTGGTTTTTTTAAGGAAATAAAATGAGACAGTGAAAAGCACAGCTAAGGGCATGCACATGGCAGGGATCGAGCCAAGAAGCCTCTCTTGGACATATGGGTGCTACTTCCAGTGCAAACCAGGAGAATGTTTAGCAAGTTAAATGCCAATGAATACATTTTGCTTGGCTTCTGTGGAACCAAGCCTGGGAGAATTTGGCCCTAGGGATAAGCAAACACTTTGAGTCCCCTGGGATGATGCCCAGACCCGGGCTGTCATCTCAGCTGCTGCAAACTTCTCCGAGACATACTTGGCTCCTTTCTCCATTGTGCGCCTTCACTGTTTTTAAACTCTGCCCTGGGAGGAGCGAGGCTGGTGCCCCTGGGTTTGCTTTGTCCCCCCATCAGCAGAGATGCACAGGGAGGGGGTTCCCCTCATGCCTGTGCCTCCTGCTGAGGTTGAAGCCCATGGGCAGGAGGGTGCAAATCCCTGAGCTGGGCTGTGTCAAGGCTGAGGACGTGCCCAGAGTAAGTGGCGCCAGAGCCACTGTTCCGGAGCCAGGCTTGGGCTCCTGCTCCCCTGGGCAGCGCTGGGGAGTTCGGGTCCCACTCCTGGGGGGATCCTCTATCCTCCTGGGGATGCCTCCAAAGAAGAAGCATCAGGTCTTCCCACCTCAAGCAGAAAGCTGTCCCCTGAGGGCTTCATCACCCCAATGCTCCTGCTTCTCTCTCTTGTGGCAATTCCTACCGGCTGGGGCTCACCTGCAGGTTTTGGTCTGGCTTCCAGAGTCATCAGGAGAAGCAGGAGGAGAGGGGCAATGGGCAGGAGCTTCACCATGGTTCTGCAAGACCACACGATTCCGGGGCTGGGGGGAATTGCTGCAGGGAAAAGATGATGCGCAATCAATGCTGAGGGTGGGCTGAGCCACAGGGTGACATTCACCTGCAGCGGGTGTCCCCAGGCAGCACCAAAAACCTCGAGCAGCAGCAGTTTTGACAGATCCATCCCCAAAATTCTCTGAACCCATGTGGGACTTTTCCCATTAGAGGACTGGCAGTCTCAGCACAGCTAAATTTCATTACAGTAGCAATGATCTGCCAAAGGGTCTGATTTTCTGCTCTGGGTGGAGCTGGCCATGGGACAAGCCTTATTTTCACTTGCAAACCAGGCGGATGGGATGTTCAGCCAAATGCTTTTTCTCTGGCGGTGCAGCTGCTCTCCGCAGCCAGCCCAAGAGTGGGAAAGCTGCACCCGGGGCCATGGAGCACCAGCCCTCCTGACGCTCCCTCCCCACGGGAAGAGAAGCCTCCAGATGAAATGCCAGTGCAGACAAAACCTGCTCACAAGTCTCCCAAAGTCCCTGGCAAAGATCATTTTCCCAAGAAGCTCCATAAATCTATTTTCTGCCTTTTTCCAACGTGCCTTCAGAGAGCTGAAGCCTCTGCAGGCACAGGGCTCCGCGGTACCCGTGCAGATGGGATTGCACCCATTCCCCCAGGCAGGTGCTGGGTGAAGCAGCACCAGCCTGCTGCTGTCCTTCATGTCACCCTGGGGGACCCCACCACTCTGTCACCAGTGCCTCGCAGCTCTCCTTTTCCTGCTGGCTTTTCCAAGGGATGTTCTGCATCTCCCACAGTTTTTTCATGCATTTGAGGCGGGATAGTTGAGGGAAAAGATATTTAGACTGGTTACCCAAAACCTCAGATTGTCACTTGTCTCCCTCCCCACCCACCTCTGCATTGCCTTGTCTTTCCCTGCCTGACTTCTGCAGGGACATGGATTTATTTGGTTTATTTTTATTCCAGCTCTGGTTGGAAACCCAAGGTGCTGGGAGTGGGAAATTCCACAGTTAATGTGGCTTCCCCCAGGAGACGTGCAGTGCCACAATCAGGCACAGATACTAGAAAGGTGCTTTTAAAAAAAGCACACGGAAATTCATTTTATCAGCAGTTATCAGCCGATATTTATTTAGCCTCAGGAGGTCTCAGCTGTAATTCATCACCAGGGCTGCCACTTAATTACTCAGTGGTTACGTGCAGCCCTGAATCTCATGTATTTGATAGCAGTGACGCTGATAGTAGGTTTCACAGCTGCATCTTAAGATTGTCTCCGGACTCAGTGTTCGCACCTGAAAAATGATATTGAAGAAGCAGAAGGAGAGAAAAGGACTACAAGAGGAAACTGGGATCCAGAACACCAACCTCAAAGTGAGAGACACGGCCTTTTCACAGGGTGCATGAGCAGCCCAGGCACCTGGGACCTGCAGCTCCACAGCAGGTGTCGGGAGCCGTCACAGGGCTGGCGGGATGGTACCAGGCTGCGAGGAGGCTGCAGCCCAACAGCCGCTTTCTAGGAAGCTGCAGGGCTGAGGCGAGCGTTGGTTTGTGGCCGGGACCACTCGGGTGCCTGTGCCCCCTCCCAGGAACACCATCAAGGAGCAAACAGCCCCTCCTATCCAAGCTTTGTCTCCCCATTTATTTAGCAAATTCTTTTTGCAGTGATGCTGCCTTTTTTGGGGAGAAAGCACTCACTAATCGCTAAATATTTTGGGGACAGCTATGCCACCTATAACATTTCTGCAGCTCTCGGCTCTCCAAGCCTCCCTGCAATGGCAGGCTGGCACACAGCCTGCATTTCGCAGCATCCAGAGAGCTTCAAAGCCAGCCCAGAGAGAGGAATGAGCTCTCGGGCCAGGAACCAAAGACAAGGAAACCAGCTCACGACTGATCTATTTTTAACAGCATCTGAGCTTGGGATGAAGTCTCGGCACTCCCCGTGGCTGGAGTGGCTGATGCTGCGTGCGCAGGGCAGGGCATGGCTCAGCCTTGCATCCAGCACCGGTCCTGGCAGCATAGACCCCAGTTGGGACAGTGCCCTGGTCCCTAATTCAGTATGACACCCAGCCCTGCCCCAGCAGCAAGGCAATGGGGACGGGGAAGCAAAGGTGATGCGACAGATGCCCCTGGGTATCTCTCCCACCATCCCACACTGGACAACTTCACCTGCTCCCCTCACTCCCCTGGGGCTGGCAGCACTGGGACTGATTTGCAGTCCCTTGGGGGGTTCCCCCCACCTCGAGGGCTCCTGCACCCCCCCGAGTTCCAAGCCACCAGCCAGGAGTGGGAGGGAGATGGGTGGGAAGTGACCGGCTGGCAGGCAGGTGCTGCGAGTCAAGGCAAACACAGCACCGGCTGCAGCACCAGAGACCTTGAGATAACGCTGAGCTATAAAGGAAAAAAGGTCCAGCCAGGGCCAGCACTGCTGGCCAGGCTGGCTCAGCCAAAAGCTGCGGTGGCTGAACCAAGAGGGATACTCGGACCACCTCCTGACTGTTTAGAGTAACGCGAGGGGTAAACCAGCCTGTTGCTTGTCTCTGCTGAAGGAGATGCCCAGTACATGGTGCGAGGAGGGTGACCAAGCGAAGAGTCACACATAAGGACAGAAGGGTCAGCAATGACCCCAGCCTTCTCTCAGCTCCCCTCGGACAAGGAGAACATGGAGATGAATTCCCAAACAGGTAAGCCAACACACCTTCTCCAAGCACCTTCCCTGGGCAGCGCCCCATGGCATTTGCATCCCTCCCAGCTCCGCCGCTTGTCCGTCTGCTCTCCCTGCCAAGCGCTGAGTCTCAGGAAAAACAGCCGCTTCGGGTTTCAGCTTGGCCTGCTTGGCAGCCCTCTCCTGGCTACAGGTTAACAGAAATACCCTGAATATTCCCCTTCTGGTTCATCTGCACAGGTGGGACCTGGGTGCATCCTCCCTTGGGCAAGCCCAAAGGACAGGGCATGGCAGGGTGAGGGATGCAGCCAGCCCTGTACCTCCTCGCTGTTACAGGGGTCAGGGCTTTGTAGAGGGGATGAAGCAGACAGAGAAAGAAGGAGTGAAAGGCTCAGGAGGTGGCAGTGCATTCACAGCCCAGGAAAAGTCCTCACTGCAGTGTCACAAGGAGAAAAGTAGGTTGTGGACAATGGCTACGGAGCCATGAGCCAGGTCTCAGGTACAACCATGTGCAAGATGTCATACATCTGGGCACATCAGGCTTTAGCTGAGATTTCTGTTTACAGCAAAAAACCACACGACTCCAGCCACCTGCCTGGGCTTGGCAGATCTTTGGCATGTTGTAGGAGCAGCAGCAACTCTGTCCTGGCTCCAGACCCTGCAAGAAGCCAGGACAAGGGGTCGCTGTGCATTGCCAGGAGTGGGGCACAGCCGGGGGACCCTGACCGAGCAGGGTTACCCAGCACAAGCAAAGCCGGAGGGCTGTCCCGTGCAGCATGCTCATGCACGGGAGGAGGCATGCACAACGTTCCTGGGCATGCACAGCAGGGCTGCGCCGCACTGATGCTGCGTGTGCTACCAGCTAATAGCATGTATTTTTGTGCTGGAAACCTCAGCTGATGGGAGAGCAGCCCTAGACATGATGCTCCTAAGACTCACTCGCCTCATCTGCCTCTCCATGCACACCGTTTTGTTCTGCAGAGCTTTTCTTTGTGGAGACCCAACCAGACAGTTTTGGCAGGCCATAATTCAACTCCCACACAAGCGTTATTTGATGAAAGTGCCAAAAAAAAGCCCCAAAACAGGCTCAGGAATCTGGATACAGACTCCTTGTGCTTAGGACACCAGAGTCCTGCCAGGACAAGAACAGAAAGGCAGCAAGGGCTGGCTTCAGGCTGGAGGATGGGGAGACAAATTTTCATGTCCTCAGCAGGACAGCAAGTCCTTTGGGTTCATGCCTGAGAAAAAGACTGTCCAAAAAGTGCACATGGGACCAAGAAAAGATGACTGCAGTGTGTCTTGCCCCAGGCACAGAGGACAATGAAGCAAGCAGAGCTACCTGGAGAGGTGCAGACAACTTGCATCAAGCTAGAAGCACCTCTCCATGTCAGATTTTGCCGTGGAACACCAGATGGGACTGCTGGCACGTTGTCCATGTATTTGCAAGACCTTCAAGCTGTGTAAACAGATGAGGCCTGGGACAGCCCTGGAGCTGGATCCACCCTCTCCTGGGGGGTTCCCCAAAGGCTGGTTTCTCTCAACACAATCCACAATCTCAAGGTGCTCCCTGCCTGCAGGTGCACGGTTCGCAGCGGTGCCTCTGCTGCCCACGAGCGCGGAATCCACCCTCAGGACCATTTAACAGGCAGCGTTGGCTGTGCATCCCACCACAGTTCCAGCATCCCAACGTTCATCCTCCACAGTGGCTTGGTGACAAGTTGCAAATCCCACAAGAGAGGACAGCAAAGCAGTTTTCAGAGCAAGGAAGTGTCGGGGAGCACAAGCACATCAAGACCAGGAAAATGGCATGAATTTCTAGTCCGAAATGTTTTTTCCCCCCGTTTTGAAGGACTGGTGTGTTCTTGTTTCTTCCCAAACACACGTGTGGGAGAACAAGAGCAGACTTTTTCCAGGACATCGCAGTGCTCTCTGGTTACAACGCTACAGAAGCTTGAACGGGCCAAGTGCCACCTGGAAGGACACGTTGTTTGAAAAACAAGGCTGCATTTCTCAAACAGCACATCATGGTGCCAAACCCAACAGGAGCGAACCAGCGGGACTGCTGTGACAGGAAAACCTTGCTGGATGTGGAAGGGACTTCTCTTTCTCTCTTCTTGCTCCCCCAAAAAGTGAATTCCTCATTTTATGGGGCCCACTCCTGCACTCACTAGGATGAGCACATTCACAAGGAGGACAGGAGGAAGACGGGTTTCTTGTCCAGGTCCACGTGCAGGCTGAGTGACAGATGCCTTTGTCTCACAGCTTACGGACTTAACATTGTACAAGTCCCAACAGGCTTATACTATTCCCTAACATGCTATGAGATGACATTTAAAGTCCCTTTGAGAGGGAAATGCTGGGTGTACCAACGAACAGAGCATCCCCTTTTAGATGTTCTCCATGACAGCACATGGGGTCTTTCTCTGTCACCAGTCTATTCCTAAAAGACCTCCCAGTGCTCTGCAGCTCAGCTGGGAGGAAAGCCTCATGTCCAGCCAGCCTCTGCACTGAGACACACGGTACCAGGGCTGCCACGGCAACAGCTGGCAAGAATAAATGCTATATTCACTTGCAAATTAAACATGGCCTCTCAAAGCGCTTGTTAAAGATCTAGCCAAGAGGAAAACATCAGATGGTCAGCCAGTTCTCCTTGCACAATTAATTATGTCAAGAGATGGCTCCTAGTTCAGGACTGCTGGTGGCATTTCTCTCTTCCTCTGTGTCCCACTCAAGACCTGAGGCTTCACTTGTCCCCTGAGCCATGTGACAGGCAAACTCAGCCCTGCTCCTAACACGTATTTTAAGCAAAACTGGAGGGATCTTGGAATACTTTTAGATTTTGATGAAGAGTGATCAAGAGGAGAAAGACCCACCTTATTGACTCTCTTTAAAAAGCAAATGCTCTTCTGCAAACAGGTCCCTGGAGGACAGCTGAACTGTGCCAAGAGACTTCAGACTTTGGAGGAAAGGAGGTCTGGGCCATCCAGAAGCTGAGGCAGCAATCCATTGCCCAAGTTCTTGTTCTGGGAGGAAGGTGTTAGAGAGCATTTTTTTTTTCCCAGAAATATGCATATTCAACCACAAAGGAAAGAGAAATGGCCCAGAGCAGCTCCTGGGCTGGTGCAGAATTTGTCAGCTGAGCTCCTGATGCAGCAGAGCTGGTATCTCTAAGCCATGAGGCTGATAGTTACTAGTCTGTCTCCCAAATCTGCTGGGACCAATATCCCCAGCTGACCTCCAGCAAGCTGACACGGCACAGACAACCACAGAGAGCGCCTGCTTATCCCAGCCCCGCAATCATACATTCATTGCCTGACCTCCTTCTCTAAATCTTTATATCATATTTCTCACTCTGGAGATGTGACTCAATGTGTTGGCATAAGGAAATAACACTAGGAGAACATTCTTGTGCCTCTCCCCTTTATCCTACCCATTCTGCTATGTGTTTAATTGAAATAGCAGAAAGTGAGGAGCACTTGGTGGCTGTAGAAAAGCACACAGCGACTTTTCGTCCCTCCTCAAGACAGAAAAGCAAACTGGTTGAATTCTTTGTCTAGATACTTTTCACAGGGAGAACCTTAAAGGTAGCAAAGGAAACTACTCCCACCTAACTTCACAGCTGCCACGTCCCTCTGACAGAATGACGGCAGAACTGCTGTCCCAGGACTAGGATGCCATCAGCCCATAGGAGACGCAACAGAGAAGAACATCTACCAGCACTGCAGTGGCCTGTGGCCTCACTTCTGCCCACACTGAAGAGCAGGTGCCTTGGGGACCCTTGTGTCTCAGCATCATCCTGTGTCAGCGCACCCAGATGCTGCACAGAAACCTCCTGTGAGACCCACCTGAGGCCATGGCCGAGGACCACTTGACCTCAGCCTCACCCCTATGTGGGATTAGCACTTTCTGGTCAACCTGTGAGCAACTAGTTGAAATCTAATTCTGTTGCATTTACCGAGTCCTTGCCAAAGGTGCCTACAAGGTCTTTGCTTCCAGGAGAGATCAGGGAACAATCTGAGGTTGCTTCACTGAGGCTTTTCAGGTCTCACGAAGCTCTCCAAGGTGAGTCCTACAGCATGGCATGAGGAACCAGAGACCAGGAGAGCCAAAGCCACTTGCTCGTGGCTGTGGGGAGCTTGTGGCAGAGCCAAGACCCAGGCTGGCTCTCCCACCTGCATCCTGGGATGAGGGCAAAGACCCAGCAGGGTCAAACAAGGGCACTTCAGACAGACAAAGGAATGTCCAGATGTGCTCTAGGGAACCTGGGCAGGGGGCAGCTGCTCTTGGTCCACCATCTGCCTCAGTAGCTTGACACAAGAGATTCAGCAGATGACTGGGAGAGCGAAATGGAGGAGCGTTAATGAGATTGCTGCCTGGCATTTGAGCACAGACTGAAATGTTTTGTGTCACTCTCATCCGGACTGGTACTGTTAAAGCCAAAGCAAGATGCTGTCAAAAGAGAAAAAGAATGAGGTGTCTAACGTGACACTTTGGGGAAGCCATCCAAGTCCAGCTGCAAGCTTAGGAGCTGTGAAAACCCACAGGCAGGGGTTTTCCATCCTTTTTAGCTTGTGGACCCTGCTAATTTTCCAGCCAAGACACAGACTTTTGTACAGTGGGCTACTTCTGCTGTCAATAGATCTGCTCCTACCGACTCCTGCTGTAGACCATGGACTCCTATGGGTCCGCAGACTACAACTGAAAGACTCCAAAATTTTACACACTGGCACCATGACACAGCCCAGAGATGGAAAGACTGAAGTCTGGAGAGAAATCTAATTACTGCCACCTCTCTGCAAGGGATCGCAGCTGATCTCAGTGGATTTACCTGATGGGCACCAGAGGGACTAGGTGAGTGATGGATCCATGTGTGCAACCAAAGGCTTGCCTTGCAAACCATCAGAAGTTTGCAGAAAACCAGACACAGGCAAAGGCAGAAACCTGCTGGGGAAGAAGAATTTGACCTCCAAATAAATATTCTGGGAAGGACACGCTGCCTGAGAACTAGAAAAGCTTCAGACCCAGGATCACAGCAGTCCAGGGGCATCCCACATGGAAACACTGTGCCCCAGTCTCTGAGTCTCCTGAGCACATACCCACACCCTCCCCTGCTTTAACAGTGCTGGTTTTAAACCCTTTACATTCAGCCTAGACAAGAGAGGGAACAAAGCCTTCTAAGTGCTACAAACACTACTTGATACCTAAAGGTATGCCAACAGAGCCCAAGTGATCAATTTGCTACTGTTTGGGCCCGAAGTGGAGAAAACACGATTACTGAGAGGTAACGACAAGTGGCAGGAGCCGCTCAGCCTCCCAGCACGGCTGGAGCAAACCTGTGTGACATCTGGCACAAGGGGCACTGACTGGTTCTGGGGGAGTGGCTGATTTCTATAAGTTTCTTTACAGGCACCACTCAATTTTTTTTTCCTGTGTTTTTTCTAAGTCTCATTTAGTCACTCACGGTAGGGCTTGTGTGCAATTCACATGTGCGTGTAGATACAAACACTACTTCTCTCCTCCTCCAGGTTTTAGCCCTATTCGTCAAGCATTTGTAAATGGCATTTTATGAGCACTGAGTTTTTAACAAGGCAGGCACACTGCTCAGAAAGTGAACAAAGGGGCCCCTATTGGAAACTTTAAAGATGTTTAAACAAAGGCTTCTCTTGAAAACCTTTAACCCCTGATGCCAACCTCAAGGGAAATGCTACCTTATGGGCAATCAGAGCATAAACATCTCCTGTGATCACCGATTGCCTACAACGGGCTGCCTTATTGGCTTCGTCTTTTCTGTTCTCTACCATCGCAGACAAGGGCAGCTCCCGAGCCCATCTTGTACTAATCATGTCAAATTTCTTTAATTCCTCCAGAAAAAATAAAGCTACAACTTCCAAAGAAATCAACAACAGCTTTTTTCCAGTTAGATGCAGCAATACCCGCCTGCTTCGATAGAAATTGTTGTTTTACTACAACAAAATATCTTGCATGCCTTCCAGATGGGAATTTGTATTTCAGATGAGGCCAAATTTATCCACATCCTGGTGGCAAACATCAGGGCTGAGATCTGAGAGCAGACTTCCCCACACACACTTTTTGCAGATACCAAATGCCAGTCTAATGAATCCCTGAAAAAAATCACAAGAATCTGCTTGTGAAATGTGGTTTCTACTCGCTCCTGAGAACCTGCGCACTCACTGCCTGTGATTAATTGTTCTTTGAGAAAGAAAAATCCTATTATTTACTATCAAGAGAGACTACAGAGAGTCCCACAGGGATGACTTCATAGTAACTTTATAAATAAACTGGGCTTGACTGAAGCAAAAATCATGGTTCAGGCAAAAGAGGTGTGCCTTGTTTCAGAGTCAGGGTTCTGAACAGGTTCCTCTCTTGGAGCCCTCGTCCCGTCCCAGTCCCACTGCACACTCGTGGTGGCCTCGTTGGGAGCGGGACAGTCCCATTCCTGTGCTGGCCTCATCACCAACACCTGTTCCTGCTCCGGAGCCCTGACTCCCGGACAGATTCAGCAGCTCTCTGCACCGCACCGAAGGCTGTCCTCACCGAACAAGGGGGGAAACCTCAGCGGACCACATACCAACACATCGTGTATCTGCTCAGCTCCACTTATCTCGGACGGCTGCATGTCAGCACAAATACGATGAGTGCAGAATAATCCGATTTTCCAAACAAGTTTTCCCATGTAATTGCTTGGAACAAAAGTGCCCAAAGCTAATTTTTCTGGGAAATTGTAGGAATTCTAAGTCAAAGGTGTGTGATTGCTTGTGCAAACATATTTATAGGTACACATAGACCAAATTTTCCAGTCGTGCAGAAACAGTGCATAACTAACTTAGGGCACATTTTTAAGCTTATCTTTTTGCAGGATCTTGATCTCCTATTGCTCAGTACGCCTTGCCCAGGTGTACCTGACCTTATTATTCTCTGCTAAAAGAGATCTTCTATTGTATAAGCAGGAACCTACCTGAAAGCTAGGCAAAAGGTGAGCAGAGCACGCAGACTGCAAACTGCGCCATCCCAACCGTGGAGAAGAGTTTAGATACTCCACACAGACACTGAGAGATGGGGGGGGGTACCATGTCCACCCAAACACACCACCCAGCCCGGCCGCTCAGGAGGGCAACCGCTGGCCCTGCTGCAGGGGCACAAAAGCACACAGGCAGGGGGGCTTCGGGAGGCCTCAAGAATAAAACCCATGCCAAAGGCTCTGCTCTTCCTCTCCCCTCCACGCCCCGGCTTTGCTTTCCGCTCCTCACGCCCAGGATCGCTGCCCCAAGGAAAAGCCCCCCGGGATGCTGCCGGTCCCCGCGGCAGCAGCGCAGCTCAGCCCCGCGGGGCCGGGCCGGGCTCACCCTCACCCCCCTTCCTCTCCCTTCCCTTCCCGCAGGGCCGGCGGAGCCCCCGACTCACCCGCGGAGCTGCTCCCCGCCGCGCTGCTGGCTCAGGTAGGGCGGGCGCGGAGCTGCGCGGAGCGGCGGCAGCGCTGGCAGGCAGCGGAGCCCGCGCGGTATTTAACGGGGCGGGGGGAGCGGGGGCGGCGGCGGGGCGGGCCCGGCCCCGGGGCAGCGCTGGGGGGGCGAAGGGGCGTGGGGGTGTCCGCGGGGGTCCCACCTGCCCCTGCCCCGCGGGCCGTGTCCGTGCAGGGGCCCACGGGCGAGCGGGAGCTGCGCGCAGGTGGAAGCGGCGATCGCCGGAGGTGTCCGGCGGCAGCGAACCCTGCCCGGCCCGGGGCCGCCACAGCCCGTCTGCCCGGAGAGCATCAGCCAGGCAGAGGCGCTTTTTTTCTTTTCCTTTTTTTTTTTTTTCTTTTTTTTCCTTTTTTTTCTTTTTTTCTTCTCTTTCTTTTTCTTTTTTCTTTTTCCCTTTTTCTTATTTTTTTCTTTTTCTTTTTTCTTTTTGTTTTTCATTTTCTTTTTTCCTTTTTCTTTTTTCCTTTTTTCTTCTTTTTTTTCTTTTTCTTCTTCTCTTTCTTTTTCCTTTTTTCTTTTTTTCCTTTTTTCTTTCTTTTCTTTTTTTTCTTTTTTTCCTTTTTCTTTTCTTTCATCTTCTGCTGTGGGAATGCACTTGGGAAGCCCCATAAACTCAGCAGGTCCTGGAAAAAGGAGAGTCCAGGCTTAATGTCCATTTGAGCTACGGTGGTGCCCTGGGAGTTTAGGAAGCTCTGCAGGTCGTGGCTGCAGTGTGGGGAGGTGGGGGTTGAACCAGGGAGCTGCAAAACAGAGCTCTGAGGGCTGTGGAGGCTCAGGCTGAGCTTCAAGCAAGAGAGCCAACTGATCTGCCTGCATGTAGCAATGGAGATTATCAGCAGAGGCTTCTCAGACACCTTGGAACAGGCCTTCCCAGCCCTCCATCTCTTCTCCGCACTTAATGTCAGTCTAGTGGTGGCGGGAACCATCTTTAGTGCTTTATAGGACTGTGTTTTAGTGCTTTAACAGCACTTACCTTCCTCTTTGCACTGACATCAGCAGCTACATGAGGAACAGAGAAAGGACACTACAGTAAATCACCCGCATTATCTGAATTATCTAGCAGACAAGCCAATACTGCATTACCAAACTTGGGGATTTTGAGGGTGTTGGTGCTGTTGGGGCAGGGCAGCCGGGAACGTGCCCGGGGTGACCACGCCGGCTGGCCCCCAGTTCCCCCCAGAGCTCACGGCCGCAGGGGTGTTGCACTTCCTGCTCTGGGCTGGTGTTTGCCGTTGGTGTGGTTGATAAATCCCCCAATCCCAGAAAAGCCTGAATTTCACTTGTGTGTGCAGCAAGGAAAATATAGAATTTATAAAAACCCATGCATATACAAGGGCTTGTGGGTTGGGTTGGTCTGGATTAAAGGAGGTATTGAAAAATGAGGGAAGCCAGAAACTGCAGGCTTCTCATTTCTGTGATTTCTAATGGCTTTTCCTGTTGCATAAACATTGCATTGACTCCATACCCAAGAGTACTGCAGGCGTTTTCTCCCCTGCTCTGTACAAAATATAGCCCAGACCTCTAAAATGGATATTTTTTGTTGAGACGTTTGGTTTCCCCAAGCCCAGCAAAGAACAATTGCCCTCTGTGGCAGCAAGTCCCCAGCAAGCTGCGGGGCAGTCATCTCCTGAGCGAGGCAAACGACAGCTCCTTTGTGGGGGAAAAGCAGCAAATTAAATCTCTGCATTTGAATTCAGTGTTACCTGCACTCAAGGACAGTATTACCATGAGTTAAAGTTCTTGTATAAAGAGCCGCTTTGAAGTCCCAGTTCCTAAACAATAGCTTCCAGGATCGTATTTTGGTCTCCTGAGTCAGGTACTTTCTTTCCCAGGGGACCAAAAAACTGGATCCCTTGCTCCACAGGCTGAGCCAATGAATGTTGGTGAACTGGAAAGCAGCAGTGCAAAGGCAGTTTGCTTCTCCTGGTGCCCATAAATTGCCTTTTCTGCTCCTGCACTCACCCAAGGGTGCTCACATGGGGTGTTGTGGGACTTCCTGGCCAAGCAGGTGGTGATGTGGGGACCAGGATACATCCCACACCATGGCTGTCTCAGTGAGGACATCCAACCCAGTGGCAGGAGCAGGCTGAGCTGGAAAGACCCCTTGGCCGGGTTCTCCCGTGTCTGTGACACGGGTGGGAGCCATGTCTGTGGCAGGGTGGTCACCAAGGGTGGCAGTCCCAAGGAAAGGCAGGACACCTGAGCTGCAGGGCTCTGCAGCCAGGGATGCACAGCCCTGCCCGACCCACTGGGACCCAGGAAGGAGAAAATGTGTTTCCCAGCTGGAGGCAGGACAAGGCGCTGATTGAGACCCCCACGCTTGCTGCTAGCAAGGCGAGGGCTAATTTTCAGCGGCGGTGTTAAACATCGGCACTCCTAAAATCAGCGATGTGACTGCAGGGTCTGACCCCACCAAAGCCTCTCGGTGCCTGCCTGGGTTCCCTGCATGCCCACACAGGGCTCTCCTCCTTTTGTGCTTCCTTTCCCATGGAAGAGGGCACAGTGACATGGCCAGGGCTGGCAAACACCCATGGGTGCCCTGGGTCCCTCCCACACCAGGGCACAGTCACCCCGAGATGCACCTCAAAGGGTGTCGCAGCCTCTCCTGAGGCACATCCTGACCTAAAGCGAGGGAAAAGCCTCAGCAGTAAGCATCGCTGAGCAGGGAGAGGGAAAGGCTTACAAAAATCAGCATAGGAGAAAGGTGGTGGCTCCCCCCTTGCTCCCACATAATACCCAACTGTGTGCGAGAGCAGGCGAGTCCCAGCTGAGACCTCAGGCTCTGAAAAGGAGGCTTTTAACCTGAGCTCTAAGAGCCCAGCCCGTGCCGTGCTGCTAACATGACACTGAACTAACACTGCACTACAATCAAAGCATTTTAATAATTTAATATAATAAATGTCAGAAGGAGTGAATAATTCCCTGTAATCCTGAGGAGGCTGTAGGTGCCAGAAGGAGCCAAGTGGGTACATTGAGCTGCTTAGCAATAGCCCTTTGACTCTCTGAAGGTAAATTTGAACCAGATGATGGATGCTGGGTGGTCGCCTCTATGGGCAGAATGGCAAGCACTGTTCAGAAGTGCGTCAACTGAAACAATTTAGCCTCAAAATTTGGAAGGTAATGGCTGCAGAAAATAGACAAAGAAAAGAAAAACAAGTTTCTAGGTAGTCGTTCCTCCAGCTAGACATCAAATCTGACATGAAAAATCACTACAAGAGAACTGGTCTTGTTTTTAACAAAACCAGGGCAAGAACTATGGTCTGTTTACCTGCCTTTGGCATGAACGTTCCCACTTTAAGCAGTGAATAGCATGTGGATGACTATTCCAGAAGGCCCTTTAATCAGCTCGGGGCAGTAACCCACGTGCCTCTGATATTACGTACGGATGGCAGGGAGCAGCGGTACCTACACAAGCCTGGCCCTGCCCCGAGCTGGTGCCCCGGGAGGCTCTGCGGAGCAGGCGGTGCTGCTGGCCATGCTGTCAGCACACGTCTTAATCCCCAGGTTCTGGCAATTTGCTCCTGAACACTCCCTGCTGCTCACTCTTTGCTGGGTTAATGGGGGAGGCTTCCTCCAGCAGCTCCGCAGGGATCGGGGCTTCCCAGACAGACCATGAGCTATGCGGATGGGTGCTGGCGAGCACACCCGTGCTGGTGGGTGACACTGACAGGGACGTGTTCCCACCGCTGGGACACAAGCAAGGACCCAAAGCTACAGTCCTCATTTTGCACTGAATACTGAATGATGAGACTCACCAGGAAAAAATTCACGCACCCAGCCTGGTTCTCCCTTCTCTGTGGCCGTTGTCTCTGATAAAATGAGGATGAAATGCTACTGAACAGAGCCAGCAAGCTTTAGCACTCATTTTTCACCGTGTTGTGGTAGTGTAGAAGAATAGCCAAGGTCAGGCCAATGGGCAACCTTTTCCTCGATCTGCTTCCACATTTATCCTGATCACAACCAGTACTTCTGTAAAAACAAACAAACAAAAACCCAAAACAAACAAACAACAAAAAAAGAGAGATTCCCAATCAGTGCTTTTAGATGATCCGTAAGGGTGGATCAAAGCTGAAATCACACTATTGCTTGGCAGCACAGGAGCAAGGCAGATGCAGATTGCCATGATGGAAAAAGATTAAATAACTTTCTCATGGGATCTCTTTGACTGTGCAAAGATAAAAACCATTCAGTAGATAGAGAGGCTGGAGTGAAGCTTTTAATCAGGGCACCTCAGGCTTGGACCCACCTCATCTCTCTCTAGCTGGTTAACGCCCAACTTACTAAGTTAGCAGAATTAAATGCCAAGTGCATGGGAACTCCTTCTAGTTAATAGAGCAGAAACAATCAGCAAAAACACCTACTTCGTAGGTCTCAGAGAAAAATGCTGCTATTTTCACCCAACAGCCCCTGCAGAAGCCAACAAGCAGCTCCTCCCCAGCTGCACTCACATCTCAGCAGCATCCTTTCCCTAATCACCCAAAAGCCATCCAGCAAGAACCCCATCAGGTGGAAAAACAAATTAATAATCAATTAGGGCACTGCCACCATCACATGGGACTATAAGTCTTAGAAATGCGCATTTCAGAGCTATACACATAGTCATATGGTCATAGGATGTCCTGAGTTGGAAGGGACCCACAAGGATCATCAAGTCCAACTCCTGTCCTTGCACAGGATAACCCCAAAATTCACACCATGTGTCTGAGGTTGTTGTCCAGTCTCTTCTTGAACACTGTCAGGTTTGGAGTCTGTTCCAGTGCTCCAGCACCCTCTGGGTAAAGAACCTTTTCCTAAGGTCCAACCTGAACCTCCCCTGGCACATCTTCCTGCCATTCCCTCGGGTCCTAGTGTTTGGTTGTGTGTGTATTTGATTGAAAACCCATGAAGCAGCTATTCAGTTATCCAAACTTTACATTTTTCAGTGCCAACTCTGGTCTTACAGCAGCTGAGATGCTCTCTGGGCTCCAGTGCTTTCTGATGGGAACCCTGTCCAACCTCCACACCTCATCAGCCTGGACACGGAGGGAGCTCCCAGTTCTGGTGTTCCAGGGCTGAGGAACCTCTGTCTTGCAGATCCAATCCGTACCAAACCAACCTGCTCCGAGACGGTGTGCGGAGGTACCTGCAGCTGCCGGCAGACCAGACGGTGCTGATACTGCACGCCAAGGTTGCACAGAAGTCATATGGCAACGAAAAAAGGTAGGCAATCACTCCAGCTTCTCCAACAGCCATTTCCAAACCCAGCTACCTAAAGCTCGATTTCAGCCTCGCTAGATTTCTCTAATCTAAGCTGGTGAAGCAAATGATTTGACATATCCCCTTTCTATCCACTCGTGACCTCTTTGCATCCAAAACTACTGTTTAGGATTCATGAACTAACACAAGAAGGATATTAACCCCATCCCAGTTAGACATGCCTAGTGGTTAGATTCCGCCTGTGAAGTCCTGGAGATCAGGAAGATGAAGTAAAAGAAGGAAATTATCAAAATCTTACCTCCCAAGACTGAAATTACAAAGATGAAGAAAAAGGAAGGTTAGAATTTTAAGTGCTCTGGAAATCTTGTCTTAAAGTCTGAACAGCCACAGCAGGGACTGGGGCGTTTCCCTCAATGCCCACAGTCTCCAAACACCTACTATTTTTGAAAATCCTTCCCGCACTGCAAAAACACCTTGAGGTTCTGTCTTGAATCTCCAAAATTGCTACTCCTGGGCAGTGACGTCAGACTGTGGCACTGTAATATAATTATTGCCCAATTAATCCTTGTGATATAAATAATCCTCCGTTATTACCGAGTGTGGAGTAGCTCTGAGGGGACAAGCTCTACCCCTAAGGCATAACCTTCCCCAGAGCCCAGCGACACCCTGAGACAGCTCCAGGCTGGGCCGGCTGTGCCCACAAAGTCCTCATCACACCCAGGGGCTGCTGCTCCACAGGTCAAGGTTTTATTTTGGGACTGGGTCTCCCAGCCAGGAGGGAAGCGCCCCCCATGGCTGAGCCTTTGGGACAGCCTCCTCCTCCCCCTGATCCCGACCCTGTGCAAGGGATGAGTGTGAAATTCAGATGCCAAGTGTGGAGAGGGAGAGAAAACCAGCACAGAGCTTGCAGGTTAAAGCTTAAAGGTGCTGGAGCTGTTTTCTTTCATGGTGGGAGCCAGGGAACCGTACTGTGGATGACTTGTTTAAGTAAATGTGTACGCATGATTTTACAGCTCTGAAATATCCAGCCCCCTGCACTGGTGTTTTCTCTGCTAATGCTTTACCCAGTAGCAATAAAGGATGAATTTGCACTATTCACACAAATGCAAAGACAGTGGAAACCCAAATAAAACACAGGAAAATAGGTTTCCAAAACCCTGGCTATAGATTTATTTGCATTGGGCTCTGAACCTGGCTGTGAATGCAAACTCTGTTCCCAGCCTGCTAAAACTCCCACATGGCAGGCAGGCAGAGGTGGGGGGGCCCGATCCCTCCTCAGCTGGGGTTGGGGGGAGCGCAAAGCACCCTGTCCTCCCCTCCTGGGGCTGTCCTGTGGGCTTGTGGCCACCAGCAGCACCAACAGATGTGGCAGCTGCCCAGACACTGCAGCTGGAGGCACCAGCGCAGGGCAGAGAGGCTGGGACAGCCCCCCCACACAGCCAGCCCTGCCTGTCCCCCCCAGCCAGGGTGTCCCCAGCCCCACATACCTCCCGGGACACAGGGTTGCTCTTGGTGCTGGTGATCCCCAGGTGAACGTCTCTGCTCTCAGCGCAGCCATGCCAGAGGATCTCTTCTGGGTGCTGGAGTGCAGTAAGAACATGTCCTCTTGTCTCTGTAGGTTTTTCTGCCCCCCACCTTGTGTTTACCTGAGCGGGCCGGGGTGGAAGCTAAAGCAGGAGCAGATAAAAGGTAAGCCCTGGGTGGCAGCCCTGCACCTTTTCTCCCTCCCGTCCCATGCCACGGAGAGCTGCCTTCCGCCTCCACAAAAGGGACAGTGACCCCGTTTATTTTATCTTTGCCCCCAAACTCCTCTTCCCCCATGAGGCTGAGACCTCTGTGGTGCAGATCCAGTGGGGACTGGCGCCCTGGCCACGCCATGGCACCAGGAGAAGCCGAGCCCACAGCTGTACCTGCGCAGGGGCTGGAGGGTGTTTCTCCTTGTTCCTTCCAGCCGGGGACCTGGGAGAGGCGAGTTTTCGGGTGTGCGGGTACATGGGGCTGGACAGCATGGGCAGCAGCCTGATGGAGACCCAGAAGCTGAGCTTTGAGGAGCAGCCGGACGCAAAGGTAAAGCCTGATGCTCCCTGGGGCTGTGCAGTGACGCCCTGCGGGGAACCCGCTCATACAGGAGCTGGGCTGTCCCTGGTGTCACCCCACACCCTGGGATGTCACATCATCCCCTTCCTCCAGATGCCATGGTCCTTCCTTCCCAGCCATCACTCCCCACTCCCCCACCTTGCAAAGAGCTCCATCTTTCTTCAGCACCATCTTTTCAGGTCCACAGCCCCGTGGCAGGGAGCTGTGCAATTTTTGGCAGCTCACCTCAGCCCTGGTACATTCTCCTGATGAGCAACACTGTCGCTTATTGCAAAATGAAAGTCCAATCTTCCATTTGCAGATAAACTGGAAAAAAAAAAAATCAATCCCAAAGTTCAAGGGCTTCAGTAAAGATGTGGCATCTTTTGATAAGGGGAAAAAAAGAAATTAAAAAAATAATAATAAGCATTATCTAGGGTTCCCGAAGAGCGCAGGGTCTGAGTAGGGCCAGAAACCTTACAAAAAGAGCCTTTGTTTGCAGCGCTTGAGTTGCTGCTAAGGCACAGCGTATCGGCTGGGATGGTGGGGAAACCGTAAACCCAGGGCAATTTCTCATGTTATGTGGGATAAATCACACGCGAACAGTCATTTCCATGAGGAATTCTCTGCCCTCGGTGTAAATAAAGCCTCTTCTGATCCCCAGCTCTTCATTCCACCTGTAATAACATCTCTGGTCATTTCCCCCTTTAAATGAACCCGAGGCTCTTTGAAAGGGAGCTACTATGTCCTTGCAGGGCGGTGAGGAGGATAAGGAGGGTGAGGAAGGCTGGCGGGGCTGGGCTGGAGCTGCCCACAGCCCCTCTCTGCCCTCGGCAGGGCTTCGGCTGTGCCAAGGCGCTGTACATCTCGGATGCCGACAAGCGCAAGCATTTCCGTCTGGTCCTGAAGCTCTTCTTCAGCAACGGGCAGGAGATCGGCACCTTCCACAGCAAGCTGATCAAGGTCATCTCCAAGCCCTCACAGAAGAAGCAGTCACTGAAGAACACGGACCGTGCGTACGGGGATGGGTCTATGGGGAGGAAAGCAGGTGCAAGCCCAGGGTTTCTCCCTGAGGGCTCTGGAGTGGTCCAGGCTGGACCCAGAGCCCATGGACACACCCAAAAGAGGATGTATCTGGGCAGATTCTTCACCATGAGAGTGGTGAGGCACTGGAACAGGCTGCCCAGGGAAGTTGTGGATGCCCCATCCCTGGAAGTGTTCAAGGCCAGGTTGGGTGGGGCTTTGAGCAGCCTGGTTTAGTGGAAGGTGTCCCTGCCCATGGCAGGGGGGTAGAACTACATGATCTCTAAGGTGCCTTCCAACCCAAACCATTCTATGATTCTGATGTCTCTTTTCTGAAGGCTTCACCCACCATGATGCATGACACTAATGTGCTGCCCACCTTTGAACAGACCAGCTGGGCTGGTCCTCACGTACAGAGAAAGGCAGGGAGGGGGGTGGTGGCTCCTGCCAGGCTGGTTACACCAGTGACCAGGACTTGTCCTCTCTTGGCTTGACAAGAGCCATAGTTCGAGCCACACAAAGAGCCAGCAAATGCTAACCCAGCCACCTCTCCCTGCAGTCTGCATCTCCTCGGGCTCCAAAGTCTCGCTCTTCAACCGCCTGCGCTCCCAGACCGTCAGCACCCGCTACCTCTCCGTGGAGGGGGGAGCCTTCATCGCCAGCGCCAGGCAGTGGGCAGCCTTCACCCTCCACCTGGGTAAGGAGCCTCATGGGGCTGCTGACACCAGCCATGCCTGCAGCACTGGCTGTCCCCTCCTGCAAAGCCACTTCTTGGGGTAAAAGGGGTGGGAATTAGCCTGGGGATGCAGGAATGTGGCTCAGGTCTCACCTCTGCCTGGTGTTCCTGGGCTGTCTCTGGAGTGGACAGCCATTTCCCACTGGCTTTGAGGGTTGACATCAGGCCCTGAGAGTGCACAGGCTGTCACTGGGACAGCAAGAGCGGTACCAGAATGGAGGTTCACAAATCCAAGTGAGTGACTTGCCTGGAAGAGGCCAGACCCAGACCATCCCTGTGCACGCTGCCTCTGGCGGTGTCCCTGCAAGGTACCACATCCCAGTCCCCAGAGCACCCCTGTGCACGCTGCCTCCAGCAGTGTCCCTGTGAGGTACTGCATCCCAGTCCCGCTCTCCCGTGCTGGGATCCCAGGGGGCAGTGGTCTCTCCAAGCAGTGAGCACCTGCAGAGCAGAAAAAGCAGTAAGAAAATGCTGGGAGCACGGCCAGACCTGTGCGCAGTGAGGCAGCTCAGGGTAACCTGCTCAGGGTGGTGACCCTGCCTCTCTCCTGCCCTCCAAGCCGACGAGCCCAGCACCTGCAGCGAGTTCCCCCTGCGGGAAGGGTACATCCGCTACGGATCTGTGGTCCAGCTGGTCTGCACGGCCACTGGCATCACCCTGCCCCCCCTGGTAAGCCCCCATCCCCGCGGGTGTCAGGTACATGGACCCAGCTGCTCTGTGCCTCCGAGCAATGGGTGCCATCCTTGGGATGATGCTGCCGCCCCGCAGATCATCCGGAAGGTGACGAAGCAGTATGCCATGCTGGACGTGGACGAGCCCATCTCCCAGCTCCACAAATGCGCCTTCCAGTTCCAGGGCAGCGACCGCATGTACCTGTGTCTCTCCATGGAGAAAGTGATCCAGTTCCAGGTATGGCAGCGTGAGGAGGGGGTGAGGACCCCTGGGGTGCTCCACATTATCTCTGCAAGCTCCTTCATGTTGCTGCTGGCTGGGGAACATGTCACCAGGAGGGGTCTTCCAGTGAAGGGGGGTTTCATCCAAATTAAGGTCAGAATCGCTGCAAAGCTACCTGCTTCCAGTTCACCTGCTCCAGTGGGGACATCATTGCTGAGGTCTTTGCACAGGCAGCGGGATCCCCATCTCCCAGCAAGGAAAAGTGGAGCCACTAGTCACTGGCTGGGGGCAGAAGCCAGGTGTCCTGCCCCAGTCCCCTGCGGTGTGTTTGGAGCTGTGACACTCTCCACAGGCATCTCCCTGCCCGAAGGAAGCCAACCGGGAGCTGCTGAATGACGGCTCGTGCTGGACCATCATCGGCACTGAGACGGTGGAGTACACCTTCAGTGAGAGCTTGGCCTGCATCCGCGAGCCCGTCAGCCCTGTGCCGCTCATTGCTGCGTTGCAGGTATGCTCCATGCCGCCACGGACCACCCCTGCCTCTCCATCACCTACCTCCTTCACGGCTCTTGCTGCTGAGCCCTTGCACCTGCGCTTGGCATCTCCTGGTTTTGGGATGCTGTGGGAATGCCTGGGTCTGGAGCGCTGTGGCAGAGATTGGGCACACGGGAGGAGTCTGGCTCCTTCCACTGTATAACATGCTGCCATGTGCTCTGCCCCGCACAGCTCACGGGTGGTGGGGACGTGGCCATGCTGGAGGTGCAGGGGGAGTATTTCCACACGCACCTCAAGGTCTGGTTCGGAGATGTGGAAGCAGAGACAATGTACAGGTAACACAGCCGGAGGGGTGGGGAGCAGGTAGGGAATGGCAGGTGGGTTCGGGCAGCTCTTGGAGGGAGGTGGCTGCCAGTCTCGGGGACGGGGGCTCTCACACTGCCCATTCTGCAGGACCAACCACGAGCATGGCCAGGAGAGGCAGGGATGTCTGGTTGTGCCTGCTCTCTGCCCTGACTGCAGCCTCGGGATGGCAGTGGGTAGGGGACACAGGGACATCGGGGGCTGCAAATAAGCAAGCAGCTTCACGCTGAGCTCCAGGCTGGAGAACACATGCTGGCTCATATTTTCCTCTCCTGCGTTGTTCCCAGGAGCCCCAAGTCCCTTGTGTGCGTCGTTCCTGACATCTCAGCCTTCAGCAGTGACTGGAGATGGCTGCGATACCCCATCACAGTCCCACTCCTGCTGATCAGAGATGATGGCCTCATCTACTCCAGCTCATTCACCTTCACCTACACCCCAGAGCAGAGCTTCATCCTGAGACAGCCAGTTCTCTCGGATGTCCCCCAGGACTCAGACAAATTACTTGACAGCATCCATCAGGAGTTCACCAGGACCAACTTCCACCTCTTCATGCAGAGCTAGCGAGCTGGGCGGGCAGAGACTCAGCCCTGAGCCCTGTTAGGGTTCCCCATCCGAGACTTGGGGTGGCCCTGCCAAAGGGTCCTCCCCACACATCAAATGCCCACTGCGCTACTGGGATTTGCTGACTTGTCGCTTCTTCGTGGCATCATCACCCTGCTGAGATCTCACATGAGAGCATCAATAAATCAGACTTCAAGGACTCTTCACTGATTCAGTTGCTTCTTTACTAATCCTCACGATTTACCTCCTGTGCTTACGCAGAACATCACAGCTCCCTTGATGTCCTCAGTCCATATATTCAAAGGCCAGGAGGCACAGGCATGATGAATGAATGTGACCTTAAGTGTTATTGATCTATACCAGGAATCACTGCATCGCTTCTGTGCTTTTCAGTAATGAGGAGCTGATTTCCAGCAGCCAAGTACCCAGCACCAGATGTCTTGTTTTTTTATTGGAGGCCCAAATGGGGTTATTTCAGAAGGAAAAGGGGAAAAGACAGAGAAAAAAAACTTCAGTGTGAAACCCAGCCCCTTCCTAGCTGGTGCGGCTCTGCTGAGCTCTGTTGTTTTACACTTAAACACACACAGAAATCGCAGTGCTGGCATCAGCAGGAAACTGCTGATCTGAAGATGCCATAAAAAGAAGCCAGGTTTCTTGGAGTGGGTCTTACAGCTTTATTTAGTTTTCAGTTCTCCGTGACATCAAAAGGGCCATGGTGTACCTGGAAAACTGCTGGTCTGGCAGTCCTGAGTTGGATTTTGAAACAATCCAACAGTCAAACCCATGGAGGTGTTTACCTCACCCTGAACCCAGCAGGCAGGGAGGCAGAGGACACAGTGCTCCATGTCCTGCAGCACGCCAGGAGCATCCCTGGCTCATCGCCCAGCTTACCTGCGTGTTTTGTGCCACGCTGCGGCTCAGGATGCTGAATTCGGGGCTGAAGGGGACCGACAGCCTCACACCATCCAGCACAGCGATGCCCGGTGTCTTGACCTCCTTCCTCTGCAGCTTGTTCATGGCCCCAGCACCCAAAGAAGCACAGGAGCTTGAGTCTTCAGTCTTGAGGGCTTCCCTGGGGGCAGCAGCTCCCTAAACCCCACCAGGAGACAGGGTTCCTTCTTCCCCAAAACAGAAGGTGAAAAGCTGTCAGCAGACACATCCATGTGCATCTGGAGCTGCAGCTGCCAGAGGAAAGACTCAGGGAAAATATGACAGCACATACAAACAGCTAAGGGCTGGTGGGGGAAAGGGCTGGTGGACAGAGGAAGGGGAGCCATGGGGAGATCCACAGGGTGTTCCAAAAGGAAGCGGTGTCTTCCGCTGTGTGACAGCTGCTTGGGCCACCCCATCAACCCATGCTCACCATCCCCTACGCTCCCCAGCAAATCCACCCTGGCCCTAATGCAACAGAGGATGAGATGCAAGAAAATCCTTTAACCCATCTGAGTGAAGGAGCCCTCATATCTCCCTGATCTCCTGGAGGGCAGTGGAAAGATGGGGCCAAGCTTTTCCATTCCTGCCTGCATCCCACACAGGAGCTTCTGGAGCCTGCGGGCTCCTCAACCCACTCCCCTGCCTTGAAGGCCGGAGTATAATTCACATTTTATGAATGGAAAGTGCCCTGGGCTATATTTAGCAGCAGCCCGAGCCTGAAGGGCAGGAGGAGCATTTGCTGTTGACTTCAAGGGCTTGGAACAAGCCTGCCTTGTTATGTTTACGGCACAGCGCTTTGCTGGAGAGGCCAAGAAAGCACCGAGTGGCTCATTCTTCAAGGCTGATGGATTAAGCAAACAGCCACAGTAATTCAAGCCACATGGGGAAAGGGAAGAGGAGGCGGGCGGGCTGGGGGGGCCTTGAGGGGCTCCTGCCTTCCCCCAACCAGCCACGGGCTGTGTTTAATCTGATTTTCACAGCAGGTCCCGCACATGAAAATGAGGAGCTTTGCGGCTCCTGGAGGAGGCACTTCCCTGCCACGGGGAACATATGCTCCACGTCATGGCGGAGTTGCTGGTAGCATTGGCAGAGCTGTTTATTTGCAGAATCAGTGATTAACACAAATGTCTCGGACAGGCGCCAGCCATCCAGTTGCATGTTCTCACTCGCTCGCGGATCGGCAGCACCCGTCTCTGCTGGATCCTACAATAACCCAGTGCGTGCCAGGGAAACACGCACAGACCATCCCACCAGCTCCGGAGAGCTGGGCTGCCCTGCAGAGCCCGTCTGGCAGCTCTTTCTGTGCTCCTGAACTCTACGTGGAGCTTTTCCCCAACCACAAGGCAGCCAGAAGTGGGTATAAAAGGTAGCGTGAAAAAACTTTCACATGACTCCAAGAGCTGGGGATTTAGGAGAAGCATCAAATTCATTAGGGATGCTCCGGATAACTTATGTTGTGTGCAGCCACAGTGTTGCATGAACAATCCTGGAGGATGATGAGGCTCAAAGGCAACAGGGATCCCAGAGTCCCATCACATCAAGGAGCCAGAGGTGACTGTACCTTCAAAAACATCAAGAAGAAAATAAAATCCTGGCTTTCCCTCCATGAAACAACACCCCAGAGGAACACAAAGTCTGGTCTTGGTCTGTCTCCCTTTTTGCCAGGGCTGTGCAGCACTGTCCCAGCCGTTTGGGAGAAGAGTTGCTGCCATCTAGTGAGCCCAGGCACCAGCACCCTGCCTGCTGAGCACCACCACGCTCATCACCCTGCCTGCTGAGCACCACCACGCTCATCACTCTGCCTGCTGAGCACCACCGCACTCATCACCCTGCCTGCTGAGCACCACCGCACTCATCACCCTGCCTGCTGAGCACCACCACACTCATCACCCTGCCTGCTGAGCACCACCGCACTCATCACACCGCCTGTGCCCACGCTGCCCAGCAGCTCAGGCCAGCCTGGGAGCCATGCTGGGTGCTGGGGATCATCTGGGCATCTCTGGCCACCCCAGGGGGACATTTTCTGCCCAACTCAGAGGGTTTGGCTGTTCTTTTCTTAAACAGCCATTGCATTGCGTTTTGCCCCAAACCATACAGCAGGTTTCCTGACGTGTTGGTTGAGTGTTTTTCGGAGCGTGGGGGGCAGCTGTGACACACAGAGGGTGCAGGGAATGTCCTTTACCTGCTCACCCAGCCCAAATCCAGCCTGGTGACACCGTTCTTGGCAGCAAACCAGCCAGCAGGCTGGCTTGCTTGTAAGGTGATTGGCAACCACACCTGCAGAAAAGCCAGAAAAATTCTGGTTAAAAGGAATTTTTGCATCCCCTGAGTGTGAGGGGTGGTGAGCTGGCCTGGGGTCTGTGAGAAACTGGGCTGTTCTGTACCAGCAAGGTGTTTGCCTTGGCAAGGGCAGCCCGGGGCAGGTCCCTCTGCTGCGCTGTGGCTTCATCACCTCCCCACACAAGTGTGCCCACGGTGGTGGCAGCGCTCCCAGGTCCCTGCCCGTCTCTGTGGAGGAGCACAGGCCTGCGGGCGGGCATCACCAGGGTCCCCACGCCAGGACGAGCTGCTGCAGCCAGTGGTGGAGATACGGAACAAGCGGGACCACCCCCCCAGAGCAGCCTGCCCCCTGCCAGCCCTAAACTCTTTGCCTGGGTCTCTCCCTGCCCCACACCCCCAGGCAGAGCCTCCGGCTGGTGTAAATACCTGTATCACCATCCCAGGAGAGCAGGGGATGCAGTGATAGTGCTGTGCCCACCAGCTGGGGTAAAGGTGCAGAGGAAAAAAATCCCCTTTCTTGGAAACGTGGTGCCCCTGAGGCTGATGCCCAGGGCTGGTTCAGTGCACAAACAGGGCTCGGCCAACAAGACGGAACCAAGGGGCTGGTTACCGCATCATGAACCAAGAAATCCCCTTCCTTACCAATCCCTTGCATTGGTCCCAGCCCTACCCGCAGACCCCAGTGGGGTCCCACTACCCCAAGCATCCCCTGGCCCCAGCCCAGCCCAGCCCTGCTTACAGGGCTGTAGGTTTGGGCAGTACCCAGAAACCCTGTGCTGACTTTATCCTTTCTCTGACAGAGCTATAAATAACCCAGCTGGGATGTAGAGCTATGCCAGGGCCAAAATAAGTTGAGTTGAGTCTTTGACAAATTACAGTTACCTGTTCAAGAGACTCTAAGTGCATCAGGAACTGCCCAGGGCTGCAGCCCCGCTGGCCAGACTCTAAAAAAAAAACCAAATAGCATTAAGGACAGAGCAAGCCAGAAACTCTCATGAGTGCCCGTGTCACCAGTGATGGCAGGAGCAGGTATTATTAGCCCCTGTCCCAAGTTGGGCTGTTCAGGGGCAGAGACTGTCATGCTTCTGTGCCCACAGCTCTGGGTGCTCAACCCTACCCTTGCAGCCAAAAAGCCTGTGGAAAATTTGGTTTCCTTTTTTTTGGTTTTTTCCTTGAAACAAGAGAAACAAGTAGAAAACAAGCTCACTCCTGGCAAGCTCCAGGCTCCCTGCAGCCCAGGGAAGGACTGAGCGCGGGGGCCAGCAGCATCCCGCTGGGATACGGGGCTGGACCACTGCCTCATGGCTGCACCTGGGCCTTGGGGCTGGATTAGGGGAGCGGGGCCAGCGCTGGGCACGGCTCCCCACGGCCGCCCCACACTGCAGCACTGCTGGGGACTCCGGGGGGCACAACAGGAGGACCTGGCAATCTGCTTTCATCCTGCTCTCAAAACTGACACACAGAGAGTTTTCTCAGGGTTCACTGGGAAGGGAAAGTAGATTTTTTTTTTTAGACGGCTTAAATAAACAACTGGGTTTGAAAAACACAGGCCTGATTTCCATGCACCGTTGCTGTAATTAGGCATGCAAAGCAGGCAGACAGGTACAGTGGCTGGGATCAGCACTGAGAAAGAACCGACTGGGTGCAGCTCCCTCCCTGGGAGCCCAGCGAAGACTTGGTGTCTGTGGAGTCGCTGGCAGAGCTGAGCAGCAGCCCTGGGTGCTCGTCCGCAGCCCCAGGGCTGTCGGGCTCGGTGCTAGCCCAGCTTTGCTCAGAGCGCCTCATGGAGCAGGCAGCACCATGCAGCACCGTGCACCGAGTGTGCTGGCACCCGGCTACACGGTCATGCTGGCTGCAAGAACCCCCGTGCCCCCTGCCACATTAAATCTGGCCTCCTGCCCTGGGACATCTTGGGGACACAGCCTCAAACTCCCCCATTGGTGCTCCTCACCTCTGCATCAGTCCTGGCCAGGACATTCCACTCAACTGGTCTCTGCGAAGGAACCGGGATGTCGGGGTGGGCACCAGGCTCTGCCAGGACAGCGGCTGGAAGGAGAAGCAGCAGCTGAGGGGCTGAGACCCCGCAGGGATGTGTCCTTGCTCCCTGTAACCACAACAGGGGCCTGGCTCTGGTCGCAGCCCCGGGCAGCGCCAGGATTTCGGGGTGTGGGCTGCACAGCAGACATGAGCAGGGAGTAAAAAAACAACAACAACCAAACAACCAGAGGGAATGAATTGCTACAGCTTTGATGCGTGAGCACCACTCAGTCCAGCACACAGCCACTCCCAGAGAACCTGGCCCTGGGAACCTCCTGGGGAACGGGGCTGTGAGCGAGCGGGGCTGCGGGTCCCAGCCAGACCCTGCCTGCGGGGCTGCCCGTCTGCCCCTGCCTGAGCCGATCCCTGTGAGGGAGGCTGAGCCCTGCCGGGGCCAGGGGACACGGTGCCGGGGGCAGGACAGGGCTGTGGCCCTTCACACACCCACTGCACAGGGATGCTCAGCCTGGTCCTCGCCTGCCAGACCCGTGTGAGGCTGATGCCAGGCCCCTGGCACAGCAACTGGGGGGTGTCCATCCCGCCCCTGCACCAAGGGGCTGCCAGGAGCCCCTGCCTGCAGGGGAGCGAAGGGAGCAGCCCCCGCCGCTGCTCCCCGCCGAGCCCAAAACCAGCCCCCAGCCAGGGAGCTCGCATACAGGATGGGGCTCCACAGGGGCAGAAGAAAAGGCGCTTTATTCAACCTGCTCCAGCATATGGCTAAATTAACAAGACCAGATCAGTGCTGAGAGGCATGGGGAGATTTGCTCTTTGCTGTCTGCCCTGGGGTGCACAACCAGGAGCTCCAGGACGGAAGCCCCCCCCACCCTGGCCATGGCTCCCAGGAGAGCTGGGGATGCGCACGGGGTTTGTCCCCACACCACTGCCCAGTGTCACCGTCCCCTCAGACCCAGCCGAGAGCTGACACGTGTGCGTGCACACAGCCCCCCGGGCTGGCTGGGGGGAGCGGGCAGGTCTGAAGGGCTCTTTGTTCCCCCATGTAATTATACCCAAACAGGGGAATAGAAACGTGCTGAAAACCCCTCGCTGGACCTTGCTGACAGGAGCCGGAGCGTTTGGCTGCACAGTGGCCCCTTTGTTCCTTCCTGCATGCCTGGGGCTGCCAGCCCACCTCCTGCACCCCCCGCTTCCCCAAAATAACCAGCCTGTGATTAAAAACCGGGTCTTTTCTCTCTGCAATGTCAACACTGGGCAAAATGCCAGGACTGGCAGGGTGACACTGCGGCAGCAAGGGCAGCACCCATGGAAGAAAAGGTGCCTTTCGGCACTGGGAGCACCCCCAGCACCCCAGGATCTCACGACAGCCCAGCTGGGCAGAGCCATGGGGACATCAGCACTTGTGTCCATCCTTGTCCATGCCAAACCCCACAGAGGTCTGAGGACACCTGCCCCATGCTGAAACCCTCTTGCCCTTGGGATGCAGAACAGAAATGGACTTGCAGCTGCAACAAACTGGTTTCCAACAATGAACTGGTTGGTGGTGGTATGACTGCTCACTGGGGCAGCAGCAGGACCCTTATGCTGGTCCCAGCAGGTTGCCTTCAAATTTAGGCAACTCTAAGCTCTGGCTTTGCTTTCACACTGTGCTTCGTCCCGAGCCTGCTGCAAGGAGACGTGCACAAACCATCATCTTCCTGGTAGCCCCAGGAAAGGCCCAACCAAGGACCAGGGTTTCGGATCACCATTGCCAAGGACAGACTTGCAAAACACACATGCGATGAGCCCAGCAGCTTCGGTAGCCTTGGTGGCCAGATCCTGCACGAGCAGCGCCTGGGATAAGGACAGGCAGGGACTGGCTGCTGGCAGATGTTTAGCACCCTGCACATCTGGCTGTCTTGGCCACACAGACGAGCAGCTGAAATGAAGGACCACCAGTCCCAGGAGAGCATCCCACCCTGCAACCAAGTGGAGATGCACCCACAGGGCTCAGGACAGCCCCATGTGGTTTCCATCCCATGGCAAAGCACACGATGGGGCGGCTGAGCTGAGCCAGGAGCTCCGGCTCCACACCAAACCACCCACTGCCCCCGGAGGCTGGGGGTGCTGCTGGGAGCCAGCCCAGCTCCACCACACCCTCCGCGATGCTCGGCACAGTCCTTGCAGGTCCGGGCTTGCTGGTGGCTCTGAGGACACAGCTCCCAGAGCTGTGAACATGGCAGCTCATTGCAACGTGCTGGTCCCAGGCCAGGACATGCTGGGGGAGCCTCTGGGGCTGCCAGCACCCAGTGGGACCCCCATGCTGGGTGAGGGTTCCCCCCTGAGGCAGGCTGCCTGGCACCCCCAAACCCCGCGCTCGGCACAGCTGCGGGGGGATTTTCTCAGGTGAACTCCCAGTATCATGGGGTCACACCAGACACACAGGAGCTGCTCCCACAAGGTCCATTCCCCACCATTGAGTTCTGCCTCGTCTCATGGCATCAATCAGACGCACCTTCACCACAGTGACCCCGCGTTATGAAGTTTAATCTATTCCCAGGACAAAGGCATCATTACAGCTTTTCCCACCCACACTTTTCCCAAGCCGCCAATATTTGAGGATGGCAGGAGAAATCCCCGCTCCTGGTTTCCACATGGGGACCATCTCCTCTGCTGGGGAAAGGGAGAGGGGAAGGGCCCATCCCCATGGCGGTGGGACACATGGGGGTGATGGGGGGGACTCTCCCCACGTGGGCTGAGTTGTGGGGCACAGCACAGCCCGATTGTCTCCAGACACAAAATGAAGTGACCCCACCTCTATAAAGCTGCCCACGAGCTTTGGCTGCAATAGTTGTGACAAAAAGTGACGTAGCCGACGCCTCAATAACGTTTCCTCTGCATCCTCCCTGTAAGGAGCACTAACCTGGGCTGGGGAGAACCTCAGGAAGCGCTTGCGCCTGTCTGAGACTTCAGGAGTTGGTGGCATCTCCAGGTGAGAAGCTGTTTCGGTCTTTTCTCCCCATTCCTGCCAAGGGCTCAGGGCCGTTAGCTGCAGCGAAGCCATGCTCTGCAAAAATAGAAAAATAATAATAGTAACCATATAATAATAATAATAAGTATATATAGAAAAAACATAAAAATAGAAAAACACATAGAAAAAATTCTGGAAAAAAAGAAGAAAAAGATATTTTTAAAAAGGCAAACCTCTCAGCAGCCAGCTGGATTTCTGAACAGCATTACCACCACTGCAAGTTGCAGTCTCGCACCTGAGACCAGCTCTTGCCGAGGAATTCCCACCCGTGGTGGGGTGTCACGGCCGGGCAGCCTGTAATTAGCAGAGCAGCTCCCCCAAAAAATCCTCTCCCTGGCGGCGGGCGGTGTGGAAGCGCTGGCAGCAGGCAGGGGGGCAGGCGGGGTCCGGCCGTGCCGGGGTTTCCCAGGAGGTGGCAGCAGACACAAGGCGAGCGGCAGCGAAGCGCCCGGGGACACCCGCCGCAGGTCACCCTGCGAAACAAGGGACCCGAACACCTACGAACTCCACCTCACCCCCCCCGGAAGCCGCAGGGCAGAGGGGGTCAGCAAGGGTCCCCTCGTTCCCCCGAGCCCCTCCTGCCAGGGAGGGTTTTGGGAAGGGCAGAGCTGCCCACGGCTGCTCGATCACATCAGCACCCAGGAGGGTGCCCGGTATTTTCAAGCCAAGCAAAGCAGGTCCTCAGGGGTTTGGTTCTAAAACCAGAGCAGCATTAGGAGGAAAAAGTGATATCTCAAGGGTCAGAGCTGAAGACCAGAAATTCCCAAGGCGTTAGTGCGAGTCGCCCCTCAGCTAACACCAGACCCAGGCAGGCTGGCCAGGGAGGGCAGAAATGCAGACGGAGGGAACGGTGACAAATCCGTCCCAGGAGCTGCAGCCATGCAAGCACGGGCAGGCAGCCAGGCTGGTGCTCCAGGGAACTGCAGAGTACCCGTCCAGATCTCTTTGCAAAAACAAGGCACTTTTACGCTGAGGGCAGTTTTGGAAAGTACACGGGCTTCTTGCAACAGAGGGATGAAACCCAGGAGAGGAAAAAAAGAAAAAGACAAACATACATTGTTCCAAGGAGCACGTCCAAGAACCTGTCACAGCCACACGAGGCACAAGAACATGAAGATTGCAGGCGTACGTCACCGATTTACTGGCAAACAGCAGCTCTCACGGAGCAAAGATCAGCCCAGTGAGCATGTGGCTTCTTGGTACCAGTGGCAGGTTCTCAGTGGACCCTGAAGCACACCGGTGACAGACCATGCAACAAGGACCAGAGCCAGGGTTTGCTACCCCCGAGGGAGCCTGTGTACCAGTCTCAATTTGTTTCCTCCATCCCTGCTAATCCTAACCACCCAGAGTAGGAGTTCCCACCAGGGAGAAGGGAATTAGATTTTCTCAAGGAGGATAATCCATTTAAATACGGCACTTCTTAGTAAGGAGACTCAGCACTTTTCCCAGCCAGCAGCCCCACTCTCCGCACAGCCCGCCTTGTCGCATGTGCCTGGCAGACAGAGGTGGGTCCCATCCCTCAGGGGCACCAAGCTGCCAGAGCTGAGGGGCTTGGAGAAGCAGCAGCTTCCTCCAGGTCTTGCTTAAGAGCTGCTTTAGTCCCCAAGGGCATGAAGTCACCTGGGGACTTGCTCCCAGAGCAGCTGATCCCAGGGAAGCTGCAACAACTCTACCCTCACTTGAAGGCCCACAAATTAAACAGGGTTGGCTTGAAACTTGGTCAAGCAGGACTCTGCGCACATTGCTCCCCGGTTTGAGGGCACGGGAACGTGCTGCTGCCATCAGGGGACGTGCACAAGCCCATCTCTACCTCCCGCTGTCCCTTTTGGCTGCAAGGGGACAGCCCTCTCAAAGTGCCATCACAAAACCGAACACCAGATAAGAAATGGACTCACCTCACTGTGCCACGCTCCATCGGCTTTACTTGCCTAGAGGAGCTTTGGTGGCTCCAGAACCCCGGTGACGCTGGTCCTGCTGGAGTCACTGGTGGGTCAGATGCTGAGGACAGCTCGGGAGCAGCTGACAAAGCCCCTCTGAGCCACCAAGCCAGATCCCAGTGTGCCTCCCCCTTTGGTAAACCAAAAAGGTTACACAAACATCAGCTCTCTGTTATCCAGCTCCCAAAAGTAATTTCAGAGCAGAAACAGTCCAAAAAGCCAATTTTAGAAAGTACCAGTTTATTTGAGAGGAAAAAAAAAATAAAATAAAAACAGTAACAGTGGAAAATCCCCAGGAGCAATTACACAAGAGAATCTAAATATCCCGAGAAGCAGACACCGCTCCTGCCCTCCTGGTAGGGCTGTCCGCAGGCAGTAAAATCCTCCTTCTCCTTCCCAGTCAACAGTGACCTTTGTGCAGATTTTAGAGCCTCCCAGAGCCCACAGTTTCCCCAAACACAGTTGTACAGGGACCAAGCGAGTGAGTCAGCCTAGAGGAGGACCCTTGGGAGAAGTCCTCCTGCACCAGTGTCTCAATTCGCAGCTCCCCTGCCATCTCCACTTCGCCTGTCTAGCTCCGAAGAGCAGCTGCCACCAGCTGAAGCTGAATTTCTTTGTTCTATCACCTCTATGAATTTGGCCTCAAGCCTACAACAAAGGCTCGGTAAGGAGGCTTCAGGAGCCGATGGGATTTCCAAACAGCCTTTAGAACAGTCTGGGTTTGTGCTGCCTGCCCGGTCACACAGCTTAGGGACCCACACTCGGTTTTTGTGTTAAATCCGACCAGATGCAGAGAGCTGCAGCAGGACATGACTTGTACGAAGCAGTTCCATAATACCACCCTGGAACAGAGGCATCGGACACGCGTCGCCCTCCGCTCTGGGAGCACCAAGGGGAACTGGTCTGGCTCTCAGCAGGAGTAGGAGCTCTGTACATGATATATGAAGAAAGACCCACCCCAGGTTCCAGGCTAGCCATCTGTGGAAACCCAGTGCTCCCAGTTTGTGGCACTTGCAGCCCCCAGCCAGCCTCTGCCAGGGCAGGTCCCCACCCCGCACCAGCCCCCAAAACAGAGCGGTACCTTCTCCACACTGCAAACCCCCAATGCTTGCCTCAAAAACCCGCCCCAGAACAGCGATGGGGAGCTCTGCTCCACCCCAGAGGATCAAACCTGGCCCATCCCAGACCCAAACCTGCTTCCAGGCACGGCCGGGACTCGGCGACGGAGCCCCAGGCTCTGCACAAAGCCCCTGTGCTCCAGACGAGATGTTGGACAAACAGCAGCGAACACAAGATCAAGCCTCTCACACACAGTAAGGCTGCCAAAGAATTAACTCCAGCCTTTTCACTCTTAACTGTATATTTCTCAGTAAAATATATAATATATAGCTCTATCGGACTGATTATAATATATTACAGGCTAGAAATACTCTCGTCTTTTCCCTACTGCAATTATATTATGAATCCAAATTTGCATACAGATTAATCCTAGAAGTTATTGCCTTGAATTTATAATTAAAATTCACAGAATAAAGCTTAAGTAGTTTTCACAGAGACTCATTATATTAGTGTTTTACATAAAAAGGATAAAAAGTTACCAAATGAGAACAGCCATTTCAGAAACTATAAATAATTCTATTTAAAAAAAAAAAAAAAAATCAAACGCTAAAAAAAGTTATGGGAAAACCATAAATATCTTTACCCTCTACAGTAGCTGCTATTAGAACTAAAAGAAACCTGTAACACACTGTAGCTAACTCTGCTTCAGTTCAGAATATGAATCATACAAAACAACATCTCTAGAGAAATGCCCAGCCAAAGGAAACACAAAGGGATTGAAAAAATAAATCTGAGGAAATTAAAAAAGTAATTTTTTTTTATTATTTCAAAACAATTTCTACAAACTTTATATAAACATTAGGCTATTTTCTTTAAAATTTTGTTATTAAAAAAGTCCTACAAGCAATCTTTAAAAAAAAAGGTAAGAGACTGAAGGCAAGGAAAGGGTGTTGTCATAGCCAAACAAAACTGGCTGTCCTGATTTCATGGATTAATGACCCTTGCCTGGGGCCAACAGGAAGAGACAGAAATCTCCTGGGGAAGACATTCCCATAGGCCCTTTATGGCATCCAGGGATTTCGAGCCCCTATGGGCCCTTTCACTCCCTGATAAGGCAACATTATCTGTAGTGTAAGAGATTCATAAATAGTTCTCCACAAAAATGCTTCACATCAACCGCCCGCTGCAAGACATCTATTAGCGAGGTTTATAAAAAAAAAAGCCATCTTCTCTAGAAGCAGCCAATCTGAGCACGGCACACGGGATGCAAACACATGGTGTTTGCCTCCATACAGTCTGTTTTGTGTTTACATACCCTCTATAAAACCAAGCAGAAAATTTGGCATCTTTATTATTTTTACACTAGCTTTAGAAGAAAAATACACTGAGGTTTGGTTTTGTTTTGGTTTTTTTCAGACTCTTTGTATTTCATTGGGCCCTTGTTAGCTGAGCAGGATGGGAAGGGTCACGTAGGAAGTTTGTTTTTTCTCAAAAGTCACTTTGAAATTCAATCCAAAAAGAGCATTTGTTCAGCACATCTCATCTGAGGGCACAGTGTTTCCATACAGTCTGTCTGTCCCTTGATGGGCACAAGGTGCTGCTGAGCTTCAAGCATAGAACTCATTTGTAGGGGCTTTCTTGTAGATGGGTTTCTTCCCAAGGTCATAACTGCCTTCGTCCTTTTTCTTCATGCGATAGACTAGGAGGAGGATCAAGAAGACAGCAAACAAGAGGCCCACTGCCCCTCCGGCAATGAGAGCTGGGGGAGGAAAAGAAAATCGATTAAGTTTAAACTCCTGGATGACTCCAAACCATCAGCTACATATCAAAATCTGCTTCAAGAGTACTAGCCCCAGAACTGCCCCCAGAGCCAGCGCTGTCCTCGTGCCTGTCACTGTATGTGCTGGCATTTTCAGCAACAGATGTTATTGGAGAAGGCCAGAAATTGCTTTTCATCCAACCATAGAATAATCACATGTTGCACATTAACCAGTTTGTGTTAATACTCCAGCTGGAGTGGAAGAAAGAAGTTTTTATCAAAAGACATCCTCCTTGCATGAAGACAAAGCAAAACAAAAAAAGAAAAGAAAAAAAACCCCACCCCACCACAATACACAAACAGTGTCAACATCAGGAAAATGGTCCAGCTTTGATTTGAATGCTTTGTTAACTGCCTGCATGAGTACACTCTGAGGACTCTGTATTTCAATTAGACAGCAACATCCCACTACCACCACTCCAAAAAAACACCCCAACCGCCAAAACACCACAAAAAACTCCACCAAGGTTCTCTCTCTCCTCACACCAAGTATGGCCACAAGCCCTCAGTGAAGTTTATCCTTTGCTGTGACACCTACTCATTGCACTAAATCAGTTTCTTTGTGAGGTGGATTTGCAATCCACTCTTCCAGTCGCTCCTCCAGCTGGAAGGACGATTGCGGAGCAGCGAGATGTGCTGAGGTTTGTACTCGCACCATCAGGTCAAGTGCGTGACGAAGTGTGCCCCTAGACAGACCTGTTCCATGTGCTGGGGGGAAACCACTTGTTGGGTTTTGCTCTAGACAGAGGTACTTAGATTCACACCAGTTGAGCAGGTGTTCAGATCCCTTAGAGGAACTGTCTGGCTCCTGGCAAGGCTCAGGAAAGGCAGGACTTGGGCAGAGGTTATGAAGGCATTTTTCTTCTTTGATACAAAAGTCTGCGATATCATTGATGTATGGCTAGATATGCCTCTCACTGAGGTAGTATCTGGGTGCAGAGCAGCTGCCACATGAGTTGTGTGGCACTTATGCCAACAGTCAGCTGACAGGCTCAAAAACAAGCTCTTTAACCCAGAAACACAGCAGTAGCCTCCTCTTCTGGTCAAGGACTAGAAGGCAGAAGCGACCGTGCTACAGGTAGTCACAGAGGTAACACATCTCACTCCTCTTGTCAGCAGGAACTGCTCCCCAGAGGAACAGGGAACAAGAGAAGCCTTTTTGGTTTATAGTACTAATGATTTCTCAGAACAAGGTGGAATATTACCTGTAAGGACTTCTGTTCTTTCAAAGATGCTGCCGCTGGCTGTGCTTGCCATGGAGATCTTGTTGGACAGGTCCTCTTCAACAGGTGCAGCTTTGTCTGGAATGATTTCATTGTCCACCAGTATGTTTTTCTTCTCACCTTCAATCTTTCTCTCAGTATCTCCAGGGATATAGTTGTCAGATATCTACAGAATACAGACACACCACACCCATCAGTAAGCAACACCCAGCCTACCAACAATTGAAAATAGAAGGGTGTGCAGGGAAAAGAAGGTTTGCTTAGTGCATTACGAGTGTGCTGTTCCTGCTCATGCAGGTAGATTCATCTTGACAACATGTCTTGAGGGGAAAGGGTATTCAGAAAGTGTCACAGAGCAGAGTAGCTACGTGTTGCTTAAAACATGCAGAGCCAATACCTACCAGAGGAGTATCCATGGTAGTCAGATACACGGCATCTTCAGAGTCTGAGAAGTCTGCAGAGAAGGAGAGGAAATAACACTTAAAAACAGGACAGGACACCAATTGTTCCTCATTATATGCCATTTTTCCAGAATTCAGACACATCCTGCAACACCAGCAACTGCAGACAAACTAGGACTCTTGTTCTCTGCTGACTACAATTGACTAGTACTTTCACCACTTAATGCATTTGATTGCACAAGACCATGAGATGTAATCTTCACACCTCTCCCACGGGAGGGATCTTCAGCTGGATCCATCGGCCCCTGCTGCAGCTGATCGGGTGTCACCCTGCAGAGCAGGTCTGCTATAGCTTGCTAAGGTAATGCCAATGGAGGGCAATGCTCTCAACACCCATCCCTAAAGGATGGTTCACCAACCCTCTCGTTACCAGATCTGCCCAAACATGTCAGGCACCAATTTCAGCACTTGTTCTTTCCCTTTTAGAGAACAAGTGTTCACATAAAGGGGACAGTGAGCTACAGAAACTGGTTTGGGCAGGGAGCTTTGCATGTCACAGAGTTCACATGAACACCAGTTAGTCCTTTACCTTGTTTGGCTTCAGCTGAGACACTAACTTTTAGCCTTGTAACACTGCCTCAACAATAGATTATTTTTTTATTATTATTTTTATATTTTCAGAAGTTCTTTGGAGTTCAACAGGAAGGAGATCCAGCCAGTGCCATGCCTTTTCACTTGCAGTAAGACAAGCTTGGCTGGGCTCCATTTGTCCTCCCCGAGTGATTCAACATCACAGTACAACCACTTTCACTGTTCTCATCTGTGGGTGCCTACGATTCACAGGGCTTTCTCATCTCCACCTGACACTGCAGTTCCCTCTGGAGCTCTGGATGTGCACTTAGCGCATCACTCATGACCGCTGGTGCTGGAAAAAATTTCACAGCATCGAGTGATGGAGATCCATTTCCCTCCTTCCCCGCTTACCTCCAGACCCCGACACATCATCTATTTCCAACCCGTCCGAAGTTAAGTGAGGCCTGAATCCGCCGATGTCTTCATCGTCTGGCAAGTCTCCGGAGGCAGGGTAGTCAAGCCATCGGGCGTCCATTGTCTCGGTTTCTCTCACCTGACAACAGGGGTGGAGAAGTGTTAAGTACCAGGCGACTCTTCAGAAGCATTTCACAAAAGGTCAGGAGTTCAGAGCCTGTGCTGAGCACATCACTTCCATCAGAAGAACATTAAATGCAGAACTCTCCATCAAAAGCATTATCTTCATCACGCTGGAAATAGCTGAATTCCCCTAGAATTTCTCAGAACAGAAGTGAGAGCCAGCCCGGGAGGGGAATTTCCTGAGGGCTATAGATTCAGAAGGTTCACTTTAACCCACAGGGTGAAAATAACACAACAGGATCTTGGTCAGGAGTTTGTAGCAAAAACATTTGGAAAAGCAATACCTTCAGGTTTTGATAAGGAAGGATTTGGAAGGACTTGCTATTTCCAGAGGAAAAAGCCTGGCACCTTTAGGTCAGTTTTTTGCATAACACTGCAGCTTCATGCCAAGACAATTCATTGCTTCTTGTATTGGCAAACTATTTCATCACCCAAGGGTTAAAACCTAGTCTGTCAGTTCAGCTGAATAGCAGTGCAATATAGTGTGACGTTCAAGAGCACTTGCTATCAGTAATGACTTGCCTGAAGGAAGAGCTTCCCCTGCCTCACCTTTTAAAATGTGAGTAAACAAACAAGTCTGTAAAACGAAGTCCCGGATCCCGCAGCCTGATGGCTGCAGCTACAGACACATGTCAGCGAGAGCAGGAGAATGTTCCAGAGAACCAGCTGTTTGGCCACAATGGCAATTCACACACCAGAGCTCATTTGCACTTGGGCCTTCGAGAAGCCGCAAGCACAAACCTCCTGCCCTCACTGAGGTTCTGCAATTTCCCCAGAACTATTTCTCCTCGCCAGAGCCCTGGGGCCAGCCCCGCTGCGGGTACTGCAGGTATGAGCTCTCGGGTTGCTCAACACCAGCCCACAGATTCCAGCAGCTCCAGATGCTTCCACAGCCATGAAGTCATTGCCATGGTGGGGGACTCAACCCCATCCCCTACAGCACAATGCAGATGGGTGGGTCCCATAGCCAGGGGCTAAGCTGCCAATGTTTTTTCATGCCGTCCACACAAAAAGACTGGGAAGCCTTTCTGAAGGTTTATCTACCCCAGAGAGCACTTTTGAAACATCCCTTTACTTCACGGTCCCGCACATTCAAGGGCTCTTCTGAATGTACAGATTTACCATGAGCCACAGCCTCACGGGAGCGAAGAGCAGAGGCCGGTGGGGACAGTCAGAGCTGGGTGGCATCATCCCAGCACTCGCTGCTTCCTCAGGGCAGTGGTGAGACCCTGAGCGGCCAGCATCCCCTTCCTCCTCACCTGGTCACACTTGGCCCACCCCACAGCCCAGTACAACACCTGACAAACGACATCCGCTATCGATTGCACAAGCCAAGGCCAACAATGAGCCCCAAGCCATGTGTCAGCTTCCTCTGCCCACAGCCACAGCCCTGCTCCCAGCCCACACCTCCCTGGCCATTAGCCTGCTGGTTTTGCCAGAAACGAGGCCTTGCGGTCAGGACAAGATGTTTCTCATTTTGCATAAGGAGCAGTGGCTACTAGATGTGCTTTTCATCAGCTTATTGAGGCATCTCTGGTTTCCCCAGCGACTCTGCTGGAGGATAACCAAATGAACAGCCCGGAGGGCATGAAGGGCTGCGGCCAGCTCTCCTCCAGACCTGCTGTCTCCACTCTGCCCAGCTTGGCACGAAGTGATGAGGATGGGGCTGGGGAGGAAGGCCAGCTGGGAAGAAATCCCCCTCCCAGCCTGGAACCAGGCATTCCTAATGTTATGGATCACTCGCTCCAAGGCAAATTCATTTCAAGGTATGTGAAACCCAGCCAAAGTCAGACCTGCAACGGAAGCCGCTGCCAGCAGGCAGTAGCTGTTCCCACGAGAGCTCCTGGCCACTTCATCCAGGGGCAGGAAGAGCCCGATTCCCGTCATCCTGGGCTGGGGAGCACATTTACTGCAGATCTGCAAAACCGGCTGCTGTGCCAGGGCAGATCCATGTTGGCCAGAGCGCTGCGCCACACCCCTCTGCCAGCTCACGTCCTACCTCCTTATGAATCACAGCCAGCTAATGTCCTAACGAGGGCGGCTCAAGAAAACCCGCGTTTAGGCCACCGAGTGGCTGGACAGCAGGCTGGCCTTATCAGATCAGCCCAGCCGTGAGCATGAGCAAAGTGGTGGCAGACGGCCACCGTGATTAGTACGTGCTGTGGAACGCACCGGGTTTGGCTATCAGAAAACCCTATTTAAATCAGGACAGACAGTGTTTACAACCCAGAGGACCTAACAAGGAAATCACTGACTCACAAGCGTAAATAAGATTATATGGGAGCGTTCCCTGAAGTCACTCTTCATCATCCTCTTGAGCAAGGACAGGGAAGTTCCTGGAAGCCACAAGAACTTCTCAAATGGTGCAGGAAACTTTTCTTGTGGGCAGCGAGCCTCATTTTACAGATTGGTCTGTCAGGAAAGTCAGAGGGCTGCTGAGCACCAGCTTTCAAGACATGCTCTCCCTAGAGGTCAGGCTCCTCCTGGGAGCCAGGGCACAGGCAGCCTGTGAAGAGTTAACACAGGAGAGCTGTGCTCACAGAGCAGGTCTGGAGCAGGCACATTCCTCACATACCCACCTGGAGAGGGCACACAGGCACTTGCACACGTTTAAAGGCAAGGGCTGTGGGCTTCCCAAGTGCTACACAAAGATCTCCCTGGAGAACTGCTGAAAAAATGCATTCCTTTCCAGAAGGATGAAGAAGGTGCCCGTGCTTCTTCTCACTGGCGGGCTGCAGCCGAGAGGAAAAAGCCGGGAGCCTGCCGCAGGACGGCGGCCAGACCTTGCCAAGTCGTCTCTGGCCACATTCAGCTGAACACCTTCTGCAGCGGCGCTGCTGGGAGCTGCTTTCCACCACCTGTTTCCATCACTGGAGCCGGGCCAGGGACTCACTGGGAGCGTCGGACTGGGCGGCTGCACAGCCCCACCTCGCCCCAGCAGCTGAAGTCGAGCCTTACTATTAATATGCTCCTCTCCAGGAGGGGTCTGTACAGAAATCAACCTCTTCTGCAGGGAGCTAGTTCCAGCATTTCTTCCTCATGTTAAGCAGCTTTATCCCCAGTAAGCACCAAGGGGGATTAACCAGCCTGCTGGGGAGCAGCAGCTTTTGCTGCCTGCCAGTGGCAAAAAAAAAAAAAGTTTATTCCCTGTCAGACAACCAGCACATCAGGCACGTGAACTATGAGCGTCATTCCTGGAAAAGCTGGGCACAGAGGTCTCATGTTTGAGCCCGAAACAGGCTGCACTGCTGGATGAAGCCAGACACTGTTTGCTCAGCTCAGGCACAGGAATTACAGCTCTGGCACCCCAGGCAGGGCTTGCAGCCTTGCTGTGCTCCATCCCTAGCACACCCTGCTCCATTTTGTGCTCCCGGCGCCCTCACAGCCCCAGCGTACAACTAGCTTCTTCTCAGAGCAAGAACATCTATCTATTGAGGCAGCAATCAAAGTTTATGTCAGATGTGTGAATTTCCCCAGCCACCAGCTAGTTCTGGGAAACAAACGACCCAGGCAGCTCGCCTGCCCCAGCCCACACGTCCTCACCACAACCTTTGCAAACTCTTTCAAAAAAAAAAAAAAAAACCCAAATGATGTTTTGGGACAGAGACAAAGTTTTCCAGACATGGAACTGGCTTTTATGGCTGGCCCTTGTCTCTGATCAAACGCACTGGAGTTCATTAAAAGCTTCTTTGAAGGGTCAGAGCCAGCAAGCTGCAAAGGGAGCTCTTTATCAAGTTTATAACTTTGGCGCAGAGAAGCAGCAGCGCTGGCTCCTGCGGCTCCCTCCCCAGCACTGTGTACACAAGCCTAGGAGTAAACAGGAGCAAGGTGAAAGTCAACCTTTCCTAGACAAAGGCACACGGAGCTGGGCCAGCCTGGGAGGTGGCACAAGAGGGGGCAGAGGTGCAGACCTGTTAACTCTTTGTAGCCTGCGGGGCCAGAGGAACCCAAGTGGCTCCTGGTGCTTTTGTCAGGCGCTCTGCACTAGGGGACAGTGGTATGGATCACCTCATGAGCAGTGTTACACAAAACATCTTTCCCGGATCTGTGCTGTCATGGGCAGATGTCACCTCATGCCACCACAATGCACATCCAGACCAATTTAACAAGAAAGTGCTCCCAGACAACATGAGCAGCTGCGTGCATGGCCCAGCCTCAGAGCCTGGTTATAGAGAGACCATTCTCGCAAAGCCACCAGCCCAGCCCTCGTGCTGCCCTGCATTACAGCGCAGAGAGCACTGAATCCGACGAGGCCTTTCCAGCGCAAGGATGCAAAGCTCTGTAAACCACCAAGCCCCAGAGAGGGGATTTCCGTACAGTTCACTTCCACCAAGCTCTTGCAGGAGCACACAAACCAGGAAGGATCTAAAGCTCACGCAAAGTGTGCAAAGGAGCAGGGATTAGGAGCTGAGCTCACCCCCTTGAAGAACGTCAGCCCCTCCAAACTGGGAAAGCAGAGGAGTCAGCAGCGCTGGGAATGGGGTGAGCCCGGTGAACAGAGCTGACCTCCAAGGGAAGAGGTAACAGGCACAGACAGCTCTGTCTTTCATTCTTAATAACCCTTAAAAGAAAGTCATCAGAAGTGACATGAGCTTCCGGCAGAGGCAGCTCCTGCCAGACTAGGAAGGGAAGGGTCTATGTTTCCCCTCAAATCACCCCTTACTCCCACCAAGCTCCAGATCCATGGAGGGGCAAAAAAATGCAAAATATAAACCCCACTTTTGTCCTGAGAGCAAAGCAAATATCAATATTTCAATCTAGGTCACACCTAACCCCTTCAACACATCAGCAATAGTAACACATCCACTTGTGCTAACTCCTCATGCCCATTCCTGGTGGACAACATCTTAACTCCTGTTCCTGGTCAGCCTGTCCCACATAATTCCCAGCACACCCGCTCGCACCGGCCTCTGTGCCAAGGGACAGCAGTTAATCAGCTTCCATCCAGGCACATGTGTGTGTTTAGTTGTACAACAGGTTCACCCTGAGACTTCCAGACATGGTTAAATACCACTGTACCTTTGCTCAACGCCTTCCAAGCAGTCCCAGAGCAGGACCACAGGCACAGTGGCTTTGAACAAGACCAGCCTGGCCCGTCTCCTCTCTGACAGCCACTGTACAGGTGACTCTCCCATCGCCGTGAGCTGCAAAGGTACATTGGTAACACCTCTGAGGACTAAGTGGGAATCGGGGACAGAAGCACAGACCAAGGCTTGCAGGCAGCTCCTGGCTGACAGCAGGAGAGAGCACCACATCTCCAGTACCCCAGGACCAGTTACGGCATGCTCTCTCTTTGTGCCTCTTACCAAAGAGGCACAAAAATACATTTATTTTTTTGAATTGTGCTGAGTAACACAGACAAGGAGCAGGGTCTTGCTTAATAAGACAGAGCAAGAGCAACCTGCAGGCTGATAAACTGGCTGGTAAAAGTGTCACTCATTCAAGGTGACTTAAGAGCAGCATCCCCAGTGCCTGTCCAACCAGGTATCCATCTCCCCGCGGCCACAGAACCGGTCCTGCGCGCTCAGACGGGGCAGGCGCAGGAACGCGCGCCCAGCGCTGCCCCAGCCCGGGTCACTCCCGCTCACCCCATGCGATTCTTTAAGCTGTGCCGTCCCAAGCAGCTCTCCTGGGGGCTCATGCGGCAGCAGAGGCATAATCCCCGTGACAATGACACCGTAATCCCAGGCCCTGGAGAGCGACTCGCTGTCACGGGTGCCTCCTCTGCAGCAGGGATGAATCCTCTCGGGCTCTGCTTGCCGAAAATAGGCTTTCCTGCTCTTACAAAGTCAAACCTCAGCTACCTTTCAACTCAACGTGCGTTTGCTTACACACAGCCCGCTCTCTCCAGACCACACTGCACGTGTGTGCCTTCCAGGCCATGCCGTAGAAGCGAGCAGGAGGTCGGAGAGATTACAAAGGAATGAATTCTTGTTTAACTACTCCGGCCTGATTATCAACCAAGAGTAAAGCCATCAAGACTGAGCCCTTTGCCAGACGGGCACATGCTGGGATCTGTTTACTGAAACGGCAGCAAAGCAGTTGCCCTAAATACTCAGTGCCCAGCTCCAGAGGCCTATGGAGACCAAGAGGGAAAGGAGATGACTGCGTCTCCCTCCAGCTCTGCAGATAAAGCTCAGCAGGCAGCTGCAGATGGCTGTGTGTCAATCACTTGCCCTGAAGCAAATAAAGATAAGGTTCAGGAGGGGAAAGCAGGAGCTCTCATGTGACTCAGGAGAAAAACAATTACAGCAGAGCCATTTCGTGCCCCTGAAAGATTCTCCTGATCACACACACCTAGTTCATAAAGAGATTATATTTGTTTATAGTATTTACAAACCTGACCATAGGTATTTCACACGCTTCACTGCCCAGGGCTCAGTTCAGAAGTCAGAAAAATATACTCAGGGTTAAAAAAGGAATTAAGTTTTTCCAGCTCACCCTGAGTTGCCTTGTTCTATACCAGGAGCCTCCTACTGCATCCTTGTCTGTGGATGAAAACAAAAAAGGATATAAAGGCCCCAGCAAAGCAGCTTTTCCATCAAGGATGATTTCTCATGCTGGTAGTTGGGATATTTCATCTATCATATTTCCCCCCACACCAGGGAGAGGCCTGCCCTCACTGCCCTTTCCTAGAATACAGCAACACCCCAATATTTCTCTGGACACACACAAAAGCAGAATTTCCCCTTGGCAAGAAACGCGTGACATGCATTTTTGGGATCTTTATGCTACCTCATGCCTGAGTGTTAGCAAAATCAAGCCAGACAGACACCCAGCTTCAAAGTGTGCCTTTCCTAGCTGGCTCACCACACAGCTAATCTCAGCTTGTTTGTACAGTCAAGATTCCCAATGCTGCACCCTACAAACGCTTCCCCTCCCACAATCCATTTTAATCTAATCAGAAGTAGTAGCCCAAAGATTTAGGCTTAGCCCAGGCAGCTGAGCTCTGCCAGCACAGTTATGCTATTTAGAGTTTTGCTCATTTGGCAAAGCTACCAGCAAAAAATTGTAGCAGAGGAAGTTATCAGCACGAAAGCACTTGAGAGGGAGTATCCGTGCCACTCCACTATCAGGCGAGATCCATGTAAGCATTTATACAAACAAACATTTCAACAGCAGGGATTTTCCTAGTTAGCTCCAGCAGCAGAGGCTGGGGTTTTGGTGCGGAGGGGTGTTTTGTTTTTTAATAGAGACATTCCCAACTTACGCAGAGGTTGCCTTGGCTTGGGCCCAGAGAGCAGCAGAAACAGCTTGCGTGCTATTAGGAATAAGGCAGCTGTACTTTGGGAAATCTGTCACTCCTGGGAGCATTTTCCTCTCTCGGAGAGCTCTGGAGTCCCAACCAGGCCTCCTCCCGGCTCCGAGGTGGGGATGAGCCACTGGCCACAGTTTCCCAGCCCTCCCTGACAACAGCTCGGCACCCTCACTGTCACAGCCAGGAGCAGAGGGACCAGCCTCTTGTTTTGGTCACTCCTTCCCTGGCTTTGCAAAGCCTGCGCTCAGCTGGACTAGCAAGTCATTCAGTAACCAATGCACAGGACCGTCTCCTTATGCTCAGCCTCAGGAAATTTAGAATTAGTGCCAAGAACAGTCCGCACATAAACAGTCTCCTGCAAGATCCTGGCTCCAGAGTCTGCTCCACTGCACACTGTGGATTTGTAATAAATATTTATCTCGCGGAGGAACAGAGTCTTCCAAAGGAAAAGCTCCTGACATCAGCAAGGACTATATTTCCATCTGGGGGAGAGACCACTTCTCTGTTTTTAAAGGGGGACATCAGCCCACACAAGAAGTTTCTGCCACCACTCCAGCCAGGATCTGTCCCCCCACCCATGGGTGCTGCTCCTGTCCAGGACAGGGCAGCAGCACCCCATCACACCAGGCGCCCTCCTTCCAGCCACCCGGACTTGTGGCTACTGGGCCATACCAGCCATTCGGGTGCAAGTCCAGGCAGGCACTTTCCCAGCCACTAATGCACGTTAGCACTTATTTTTATTGCTATAGTTGGACTGTAAAGGCAGCTAAAGGGCAGGAGGCAGCATGGTAAACAGGGCAAGGCCACCACACTCTGTATTCCAGTTTTACAGCAGACAGCAGCAGAGTTTCAGCTGTACTGTGGTGGAGACACCTCTTCCCCTTCAGCAGCTAAGGCAGAGCAGCATCAGAAGAGAGAAATCCTTCCCTTGGCAGGCTTTGCTTTCCCTGACAAAATGCAATTTGCTTCAGCAAGAAGAACCCTTGTTTTTGCTTAACGTGACGCTATCCGCTTGGGTAACAGTGCTATGGGTCTCACAGTCTCCTTCCCACCCCAAGGAGTGTCTCTCTGGAGATTTTAATTAACTGCTTTGATTTTTAAGTATCCCAATAATTTGTCTAACAAGAGCCACTTGGCATTTTATTAGAGTCATCTCGGCCTCAAAGGATTTAAGGATAAAACCGACAAGACTATATTTCCAGCAAATTTTACAAGAAGTATATTTTTCACGTCAGCCAGCCTTCAGAAACTGAGACGGACGCAGCTACATCTTGCGTGTTTTCCCCTCCTACGCTGACATTTTCTCCAGGCTCAGGATTAAGTATTTAAACCCGTCTTTTGAGACTTTCCGCTCCTTCAGCTCGCTTTGATCGCTTTCACTCATTTCAGAAAATAATGCCGCTTTCCTCTCTCCCCTGTGCAACTCTCGTTTACAGCTGTATCTGTCTGAAAACACAACAACCACGGAGCTGCCAGAGCAAGTTGGTGGCTGCTCAAGACAAGGCCGTTTTCTGATATGCCTTTGCCAACGCCAGCTGAGCCATGGGCTGCAATCATATGTCAGCGCCCGATAGCTTTTTGCCCACTGTAGCCACAACCTGAGGCAGATTAAACGAGAGGCAGCAGCGAAGGCAGCCGGTGTCCAGGGCAGCACAGACCGTCTGCCAAATAGCATTAGTTTTGCTTGTCACCCCTTTTCTAACCCCATGAGATCTAGCTCTACGCTACAGCACCTCGGAAGTCTGAGTCATCGCTTTGGGTAAGGGGCCAGGGATGTTACTCAGAGGGTGACAGCACAATCTCTGGGAGCTGTGAGGCCAGGAAAGTGCCAGAAACCCTGAGTCAGAGTGTGACTGCTGCGAGCCGGGGCTGACGGTGACACACAGCAGAGCTGGTCAGAGGCAGCAGCAGTCACTGGACAACCACTCAGGAGCATGCTTAAAGACAAAAAAAATAGCCTGAACAAATCTAGAAGTGCACCCCTAACAGCTCATTAACATAGGATCTTTTATAGCCCCTCAGAGCAGAAGCTTATTACAAGTTAAACTCTAACTAGGCTGTCCTGTCTCTTCAGAATCACCAAGCCCACCACGCAAGTCTCATTCTAGTGCAAATCATCTGAATCCTTAATCTGAAGCGTTTGCATTCCACCGAGACTCAAACAAACAGCCACACATGCTCCGGTCTGCACAGGGTTTGTCCCCACTGGTTTCGTACTGCTTCAATGACATGACCTCCTGGTTTGAGGCTGCAAAAGCAGCACAACCGCGCTGCTGTGACAGGGTATGAGGGAACAAGCTGTATGGAGTGGAGGGCGAGAATGCAGCTGCAAAGATCTAAGAGCAGCCTGGAGAGGACAAATGTTAAGAGCAAGTGTTTTGAAGGATGGATGTTCCGCTTTGTCTAGCCAAAGTGATAGCTGGGGAGTTCTGTGGGACGGCAAGCCACAATAACTTAATCGAGTTATCTTAGGAGTCAATTTAAGTCACTTACATTGCAGATCGCAGAACCACAGTACCACGCTTCTCTTGTTGGTATGGTCACTATCACCAAATCTTCTTTTAAAAGGTTGCTTTTAAAGACAAAGCCCATCAATCCATCATCTAAGTGTGAACAACTTAACACACACTAAGTGGAACACAACCCAGTGTTAACTTAGAGCCAGTCAAGTGGAATCAAGCAGCCAGCACATTTTCAATGGTGCATTTACCAGCACCAGGAGCTGGAGGGAAGGGGAAAGTAGCTGCGGGAGCTGTGCTGCAGTCTGTATGCCCAGCAGCCAGCCAGGCTCCCTCCTCTCCATCGTCACTCTGAAAGTCAAGTTAGCTGCTCCCAGCTTGTGGTGGAAGTGGGACAGGAGCATACCAAGAAGGCAGTAACCCACCACAGGAAAACCAGGGCAAGGTCACATTAGGCTCCACTTCAGGCATTTGAGAGCAGTAAATGGCTTCCCCACCCCAACAATTCTGACACCTCAAGGCAAGGGTAAAGCCATTAACAGAAGCTTGGAGGGGAGAGGGGAAGACACACAGGAAAAAACATTTTCACTGTTGTTGGACTGGGTACAGGCCTTTGCGGGACCTCAAGTGCCAAGGACTTGGGAGACAACAACAAGAGGGGCAGCGAGAAGCAATCATGTTGGCCTCGACTTCCTAGAGTGAATGAGTCGCTGGTATCATGATTCTTAAAAGTCCCAACTTCAGGCCCCGATTTGCCTCTTGCGTAAGCTGTTCGGAAAATTCTGAACCACAAGAAAGTGCTCTCCAGCATGAGAGCTGGCAGGAATTACGACAGATGAGAACTGGGCAGCAGAACCATTTCCCTGACTGTGCCCCAAGCACAGGGGGGCGACTGCTCCCACCCTCAGGGTGTTTCCACCTCTCGTACAGACAAGGTGCTGCACTGCAGAGGAACCCCTGAACTCCCATCCCCTGAGCTGTGCATGCAGTTTGACAAGGTACAAGGTTCCAGAGAGGCTGTTCCTTTCTGTACATTACAGACGTTTCACTCCAACGGCCAGCTCTAGGTTCAGCTACCAGAAGTCATGGGCTCCTTCTCTTCAGGACTAAGGGACGTCGCCTTAAGACTTCATTTTGCTGCTCTGTGTTTCAGGAAAGCCAAAGCAAAGCCAGGATTTCCTCTACACATTCAGCTGCCCTGTGAGTTTTCCAAGTCAGAAGGTAAAATAAAGTAAAATGTGCAGATAGCAAGGTCTTGATTTGATTGGGAGGGACAGATGAGAAACTGGGCAAAGAGCAGAAAGAACAGGCCTCGGGGATCAATGGCAGCAGGACAAGCCAAACCGGTTTTAACATTAATAATGCTGCACTACTTTCCAAACACAGCTATCATCAACAAGACAGCAGCTTTGCCAATCAGGAGGCCTCCAAGCCTGATTGCTTTAAACCAACAAACAGAGCCCACAAACAGCACGAAGCCTCCCCTCTCTCCCTGTGCAATCAATCCTCTGCCAGCAGCGTCTTGGGTTGGATTTCTGCTTGTCCACACTGCTGGACACACACAGACGATGTGGTGCTGGTAGAGAGACTTCTTCTGCTTACTTCAAGGCAGGAAAGTAGGGCAGCTGCAACAAGCTTGGAGCCCATCAGCACTGGGACAGGCCTGCGGGGCTCAGGGCACTCGGAGCCCTCCCGCAGCTCAGACGTGGGAGCAGCCCCAGCCTGCAGCAGGCAGACACCGCTGCTGCGGGGGATGTCCCTTGCTTCCCTCCCGTGCTGCCAGGGGCACTTTTAGATGCCAAAAGCACAGGGATTGCTCAACGATGCTACTCTGCCCAAGCAAGGCAGACCTCACGTCCTCCATCAGCTCCACTGATCCCACGTCTGGGCGGCACTGGTGGCTTTCTGCCCATCCCCAGCTGCTGGCCCCTAAAGCATCTTCTGCGAGACCCTCATCCTCGCACGGCACCATCAGAGGTGAGCGCCCTGCCCGCACAGCCTTTGCTTTCTGAAGCACTCTACCAGAGAGGGCCGGGGAGCACCGGGAGACATCAGGCTGCAGCTCCAACCTCCCCGCACCCCGCGGGAACGAGGCGATGTTCTCACAGCGAGCTGCCGTAACGCAACCCACCCACAGCCTCAGCACCGACGTCACGCTTCGGCACTTCAGTAATATTCCCCACCCTCTTACACATCCAAGATTGCTTCACGTGGAGAAATCCCATCTACACCAGAAAGCCACGCAAGGGGAAAGGAGCCAAGGCATTTCTGTTTGTACAGGCTTGGGGAAACATTCAAGCACCGAATCACTCTCAAAAGCCACGCTCTTACATAAGCACAAGAAATACAATCCTTGTCTTGTTAAGAAACAGCTACCTGTCTTCACCCTGCCTGGACAGAAAAAACTAAGAGCCACACGCTGTGCAGCCCTGCACGTTTTGGCAGTGCTATTTTAAAAAAAAAATAATATGGGAGGAGCGCCAGCAGAACTCTCCCAAACAGTGTGTCATCCTCCTCTCCTCCCCAGCAGCCTGTAACCCAAACAATTTGTTTGGATAAGGCTTTATAGTAGGGCAGTGTTACTTCTCAAGCATACACTCTATCTTAGGTAGCTTAAAAGATATGGACAAATACTTTGTCCAAGTTCTAAATAAGGATTTACGGAATACATCTGTGCAAAATTTGTTGTCTTTGCAGAAATCCGATGCTTGCAGACCACTCAATTCCCCAGGGAGACCAAGTTGCATTTCATACCAAACATGGTCAATGCAACTACCAGATGCTGTCTGCCCCAAAGGTTTGCCCTACTAGTTTGGGCCAGTTCTCAAACGAGCGATTCACGTGCTTAATAGCAAGGATAAAGAAACCAGATTACAGTAAAGTGGATTTGGGCTGGTCGGTCTTAGCAGAGAGTAGCTGACAATTACTACAGATGCTCTCTGTGGGAGTTTCCTACTCTACAAGCAGCAATCCCCGAAACCCTGTGTCCCTATTTGAGAGCAACCAAGCAGCAGAGCCTTATCAGCTCCGATCTGCCCATCCAGCCTTCAGTCCAGAAGGAAGCAACGTGGATGATTAAACCTACTTTTGAGAACTCCTGATCTCCTGCGGTTACCTTAATCTCAGCAGCTCTTTCAGACTAGCAGAGGAATCTGCCCTGACTGCGCTATCAGCAAGATGGGGACACACACACAAACAAACAGCAGGGAAGACAAAATCCTGATATTTCTGCTTCACCACAAAGATCCCAGATGTGCCCAGCTTGATGCATCCAAACTGTTTCACCTCCTTATATATTTAAGAGGCTCTTAAACCCTCCATGGTAGTCCATTGTTTTTCACTCCCACGTGGAAGTGAGGAAGGTTTGAAACACATATAACAGGTACCAGCACAACCAAACCCAGGTAAGGCTGGAAAGCGCTGTAATGCACTGCACACACCTAACCCATCACACATTCATAATAAAAGAGGGATTCAAGGACTTAAGTCTGTGACCAGCAGCTGGAGATCAAAGCTGTAATGGAGAGCAGTTCATTTCTATCATGCAGCCTTGTGCCCTGTACGGCTCTAATTCCACCAGCCCTGACCACAGAAGAGAAAGACAAGGTTCACCAGTGCTTAGGGGGAAGGGGACGTGTGAGGGGTGGCACAACCACTGGGGCGGGTAGTGACAGGGTGAGTGTTCTACACGGGGCACACTGGGCCAGGACAACGCTGCTTTGCCATCAGAGGGAGGAAGCAGCGTACAAGCCAGGCAGGGGAACCGCGGGAAGGAACGGGAACGGACCGATTCTCATTAACCTATTTTGTGTCCCCCCTTCTCTGGAGGAGAAATGGCGGGGGGCAGATCCCGGGGAGGGCAGCGGTGGCTTTAGCTCTCAGGTAACTAGCGAGCGGGACCCACTCCAAGTGCACCCCCAGCACAGCGGGGAGCAGCCGGGTCACCCAGCCCCGGCACCGGGAACACCCTTCCCTGCTACCGCGGCACGCAGGCGGGGGACCCTCTCCCGTCCCAGGGACTCACCGACTCGGCGGCGGCGGGCAGGAGGAGGCCGAGCAGCAGGGCGGCGCGGAGCACGGGCGGGACGCGGGGCAGCGGCATGGCCGGGCTGTGCTGGGCGAGGCGGCGCCGACCTGGTACCTCGCGGGCTGGCGCAGCGGGAACTGCCCGACCCGCCGCCGCGGCGGCACTTATAGCGGCGGCGCTGCCCCGCGGGGCGGAGCGTGGCTGCCGCCCGCCCCCCGGGAAAGCCCGCGGCCCCGCCCCGCTCCGGGATGCCCGGGGGGCCGCGAGCTGCCCCGCACCGGCATCCGCAGCACCGGCATCCGCAGCACCGGCATCCGCAGCACCGGCATCCGCATCGCCGGCCGGCCGACAAAGGGACTGGGGGACACTTCAGCCCCGCGGTGAAACCCGGGGGAGCCGGGTCGGGCTGTGCGGTGCGGGACCGGCTCTGCAGGGCCATGGTCACTGACCTGGGGGGGCTGGAAAGGAGGGGGAAAGGGCGGGGGGAAAAGGGGAGGGGAGAAAGGGAAAGGGGAGGGAGAAATGGAAAGGGAAAGTAGGGGGAGAAAGAGAAAGGAGAAAAATGGAAAGGGAAAGGGGGGGGAGAAAGGGAAAAGGAAAGATAAAGTGGGGGATAAAGGGATTGGGGGGGATAAAGGGAATGTGGGGGGAAGGGAAAGCGGGGAGAAATGGAAAAGGAAGGTGAAAAGGGGGAAGGGAAAAGGGGAGAGAAAGGGAAAGGGGGCAAAGGGAAAAGGGAAAGCAGGCCCACAGTATCCACTTTCACAGCATTCCACAAGTGACAGTCTTACGTTTACAGAAAACCGAGACCGACTTGCAGCGTGTCATCACTGTGGTTATCTGGCGGCGTGTTACATCACAGGGTTCTTGTTGGAGATGGAAAATGAAACTGCTCCGTCTGTTTTCTCTGTAAGTGGCAAGTGCAAAAAACCCACACAGATAAAGAAGGGAAAAAAACCTACAGCACAGTTTAACTATTTCACTGCTTCTTGTCTCATTAATAACTTTGCCTGACCATGAGAGTTTGCCTGAAAGCATCCATTTCAGCCCTGTAACAACCCGCGGTGCACCTGAACTGCCAGACCGGTATACCCTCTGTGTCAGTCCCTGCTGCACATTAGTTTGCACTTGGGATCTAGTTTGTAGAGAATAAAATATTTTCTTAACGGGGAAGCTACACACAGACTACAAAGCATGTGTGCCTTGATCCCACCTGCCAGGTACGGATGCAAACTCTGCGAGATCTGCTTCTCAGCCCGCTCCAGCACTACAAAGCCACCCCAAGTGAACTTGTAGCCTTCCCCCTGTCCTACCTTCACATGCTAACCCTCAAACCGAAAATATCCCTAAGGTGAAGCAGCCATCCAAACTGCCTGTTCCTTTGGGAATAAGCAGGTACAGATGGTGTGAGCTGAGCTCGTGAGGTCTCCTCAACGTTTTTTAGGACCATGCCTGCACACATGACCACTGGCAGGAGAATCTCCTGGCACCACTGTGCTGAACTGGCTGTGGAGCCGGTTGGCATAATATGAAGTGACAAGGAGCACTGCTCAGAGTTTTAAAAAATAAAATAGGATTTAAAGACAGCATACATCCACGTGAGGGTAGGAACCAGCCTGGAGGAGGCTGTCGTGGGGTTTCGTGTAGCACCTGACCCGCCATGCTCAGGACAGGGATGTATCACCAACCCTCCAGCTCACATCAGCATCCAAGGCCACCAAGGACACGAGGGAGGGATCAGCACTGTGGGCTGGGTCGCTGCCCTTCCTCATTACCCTCCCTTCATCACAGAGCTGATGAAAGCCGCTCCTGGTGCAGCCAGAGAGCCCAGCTCCAGTGAGTCTCCAGCTCTGGGCACCCAGCAGAGGTGGCAGCAGAAGGTGGAGAGGAACAAGAGCACATGGGCTGAGTCAAATGTGCAAAAATTGGCCTATACCATGAGAAAGTCTGGCAGGCAGGGGACAGCAGGAGGTGGCCAGAAGCACTCCATGCCTCCCCAACCCTCTAAATGGCACCTGTATTTGTGTGCATGTGGCCATGACCCCTCTACACCTCCTTCCAGCTAAAGCAGCCACACAAAGATGCTTTCAAAACCAGCTGCCTGTATTGTGGCTATAAACACTGCGAACCTCGTGTGCACTTCCTCTTCAAACAAGCACAATACACCGTGCTCCTCCTGGTTGTCGTACCCTCAGCACACACTCCCTCTGCCAAAAAGTCCCCTGCACGACACAGGACACTGTTTTCCCTCCTAGAGAAGTCCCGCCTCGACAGAACAGAGAGGAGCCAGTTTGCCTACCTGGCTCAGGGACCATACACATTGTCCATCAAAGTCACATCTGCATGCAGAGTCCTTCACATAAACTGGTAGAAATCTTGGCCTTCTGGAAACAGAAGAGAAAATTAAACTCAACCTTAATGTATTTTCCAACCTTGAGAACAAATGAATGTAACTTTACCAATGACATTTTCGAAGTGCATTGTGTAGATCCACCTCCCTCACACACACACATTCTGCGACTGTATCTCCGAAGCATTCACCATCAGAGGAAATGCAGCCACAAAAATCATAATATGGTTCTGTAAATCCATGACATAAAATAGCCTGCTTCACTTTGCCCTTCAAATGTCCCCTCTCAAAATGCTGACATTCTCCTCCCTCCGGAATAATGCAGAAAAATTGTGGGTATATGACACTCACCGAGAGCGACAGGACAAATGGGCCCAGCAAGAAAAAACGTACAACTGAAATGTACTTTCCTGAAACCTCACTACAAATAAGAGAAGCAGAAGAAAAATAGAACACACGTTGAGCCACACATTTGTTCTGGGTGATGAATTTTCACATTCAAGGTGTGCCAGTTCCCTTCTCCATCTAAAAATTACAGTTGGCAGAGAAATAAGGTAGCCTGGCCACCATTGTTCCTAACGCAGTGTTCAATGGTGAGCAGTTACCTAGCTCTTGTGTCGAAAATAAAAACAAACTCCTGCTAGTTCCCAATACACAACACAAACATGCTGGAAGTGGAACGGAGCGTCCAAACACAATTCATTGAGAGAGTGAGGGAAAAATCACATTTTTACATGACACACAACGAAATGTCTAGTTAATCCTGAGAAGGCCACAGGCAGAGCCCTTTAGTCAATTCTAGTTCATAAATGCTACTGCACTGGCCAAGAAGAGAGTTTTTCAGCCACACTCAGCACAGTTCCTACAGGTAGATTTTAAAACAAGCCTAAAGTAGGATTCTCAAGCACAAAGAAACCTTAAATAGAGTTTTAAAAAAACTCAGCTCCCCAGGTCCACTCAGTATGCTGAGCTCTTGGGAAAAACATACCTGCACACGGTGTGGGTAGAGGAAGGGGAGCGAATGAAAACTCTCATCTCACATTTTGAGTTACTTAACGCCAAGTTATTCTGGAAATGTGTAACCTTAGCCTGACTGTCCCTTCAGCAAAGGTCAGTGTGGCACAAATCCTACCTGCAAGAGGGAAACGAACCCCAGCAAGGGTCAGTTCAGATAGCACTGCCCTTTGTACACCAGCTGGTAAAATATGGATCACCTAAATAAACAGCTTCCTGGTTTAGGCAATGATTCCCGGGAAGGAAAAACAATACCAGCCTATACAGCCATTTCACACGGAAAGAATCCCTGGCTAAACAGGGCATTCTTATCCCATACTGCTGGTAAAGAAGTGACCATGATAGCTGCATGTCATCCAGGTACACTCTCAGGGCGTCTGCTCTATCCTGGGCAAATCGTCACTTCTTCTTCCAACTGTGCTCTTCATGACTCGGGGGTGTCACACACAAAACAGTCAGCTTGTTAAAAAAGGACAGTCTAACCAGAAGTCAGCACCTAGTGTGGCTCCCTAGAAAGCGTGATCTCTGTGTTTCAACATCCTTTTCCCTTTAATGCATCTTTCCGCCACAGCTGAATTTCGTTTGAACTAAAGAGGAAGAAAAGGAAACCTGAACATGTCACTTATTTCCCCCAAAATATTTGCCTTCCAGCTCCACTTTAGCACTTTCCCACAAAGCAGGGGTGTGGGGTCAGGCTCCCCATGGGGAGAACACTCCCTCTTCCAGGAGAAGGACATGGTCCCCTAAGCTGGAGCAGCCTAGGAAGGAGGGAGAGCTGAATTCCAGAGCACAGACGAACAGACCTGACTGTGTAACACACCATCACAAAGTCAGCCAGGAAATGAATTCATGGCAGCTGACTTGCAGCACAAATGTCTTTGTGCCACAGCAATTCTCCGGGTCCATCTGGGGAGGGAGCAGCGCAAGGTGGGAGGGAGCCCCAACTCCCACCTTCAGCCACCAGGCAGCAACCGGGCAGGGAGGAGCCTCGAATCTGGAACGAATTCGAGTCGGTGCCTCCCGAAACACCAGCTCCTAACTTGTGATCCCAGGGACTATTGCATAAACCAGAAATAACGTTGCTGATGACTTTGGGTATGGAAAGACACCCAGCAATTATACCAACGGTCCTGCCTTACACTAGCTTGGAGCTTTAGTCGACTATGACTAAAATTTTTCTGGCAAATGGAAGTCAGTCCTATAAAGCTTGTAAAGGAAAGAGGGAAGTAAAAATTATTATCTAAGTGGTGGCTCGCATGTCTCAGAGAGCCAACCACAGCAGATTGCAGGAAAGGAAACCAATTTCTACCAAGAGTTAACAGAGGAAGTGCTGAATTTTGCAGTTTATGCTCAGCAACATGCTGGCAGCAGGCAGCCCTCATACGGGCGGGATTTTCCCGTGTTTGTTTCTGCACTGGTTGAGGCTGGCAAGCTTCTGCAAAGAGAAATTCTCTGAAAGCCCAAGTCATAACTCAGCAGTGGTGGCCCACGGCCACCGCCTCTGCCTTGCACAATCCTTTCTAGGAGCGACAAGCCCAGGAACAGGGAGGAAAATGTGTCAAACTTGCCTCGGCACAGTGACATCCACAGAACGAGGGAGGGAAATCACGCAACCAAGCTGCACAGGGAACTTCCCATATGGGGACATGGAAAAAACGTCACGAGAGAATGTCAGAGATCATAATCTGAGTTCCCATAGCCAGAAATATTGCACACCCACGAGTGATGTGAGTCGACCACCTCCCGTAAAAGGTGGATTCCCCTTTTGCCCTCCTCATCTCTTCTCCAGGTGACGAGAGCTCTGTGCCAATTCCCCTGTCCATGCCCTGGGAAGCCTCCTCTCCTTTTCCCAGCAGAGAGCTTATCTCCAAAATGCCCCGTTGTCCCACGCAGCCTTAAGGATTTTAGTATTCAGATAGCAACCACTCTCATATCTGAAGCAGAGCAAGCAGGACAGCTCATTGAGGCAACTGAAACGAGCTCTGGCAGTCGAGAGCAGATCACAGAGTGAGTACGGCAGAGCACGAAGGACTCTGGCACCTGGCCATTGCATGGGGCATAAAGAGAAGAAACCCCCATGAACCAGAAGAAACCTCCCAAAAGAAGCCAAGCCCTACGCACAGCCAGCCCTGTAACAGAAAGGAGCTGCCAGGGCATCCCAGGACTCAAAACATCCTGGTGCCCCACGGCCTAAAGCTAAAATGAGGACAGCTGGGCAGCAGCTACTGACAGTCTCATCGCCCACAGGAATTGGCCTAGAGATGAAAGGAAATATCCCAGGACAATAATTTCTTGTATGTTTGGTATCTGTGTCATTTTAGCAAGGGCTGCTCAGCCAAATTATTGAATCCCTTGACACAAACCCAGATTGGCACCGTGCGGGAGAGAAGGAGCTGGGTGCGGGTGGCTGGGCAGGCAGTGCCAACAGCATCACAGGATGGTTGGGGTTGGAAGGGACCTCTGGAGATCATCCCACCTGCTGGAGCAGGGTCGCCAGAGCAGATCACACAGGTCGGTCCAGGCGGGTTTGAATGTCTCCAGAGGAGGAGACTCCACAGCCTCTCTGGGCAGCCTGGTCCAGGCTCCGGCACCTCACAGCAAAGAAGTTTCTCCTTGTGTTCAGATGGAACCTCCTGTGTGTCAGTCTGTGCCCGTTGCCCCTCCTGTCCTTGGGCACCGCTGAAGAGAGTCTGGCCCATCCTCTTGACACCCACCCTGGAGATATTGATCAGCATAAATAAGACCCCCTCTCAGCTTCTCTTCTCCAGGCTGAACAGACCCAGCTCTCTCAGCCTTTCCTCGTGAGAAATAAGCTCCAGATGCCTCATCATCTTTGTGTCCCTCCACCGGACCCCCTCCAGTAATTCCTTAACAATAAATTTCTCCCGTATAACAAAGCAGATCCGTGCTGAGGCCGCTTTCCCCCCGCAGCCCCAGCTCTGCGCTCCCGGCGAGACCCGCCCGGCCGCACGGCCGCCCTGCCCCGAGCCGGGCCGCGTTAACCGGCGGGCTCCGCTCCCCGGGTCCGGGCGCTCACCTCCTGGCAGCGGGGGAAGGCAGCAGCAGCACCCCCGCCGCGCTGCCCGGTGCCGCCGCCGTGCCAGGCCTCGGGGTCGGGGTCGGGGTCTGGGTCTGGGTCTGGGTCAGCCCCGCTTGGTCCCGCTGAGGCAGCGACTCGCCCTCCGCCGCGCTAGGGGGCGCTGTGGCGCCGGCAGATCGCCGGCCGCTTCCGGCGCGCTGCGGCGGGCGGGCGATGGCGGCGCAGTTCCGCAGCTACGTGTGGGACCCGGCGCTGATCGTGGCGCAGATGGTGCTGCTGCAGGCCGGGTACTACAGCTCGCTCGGGCTCTGGCTCGCACTCCTCGGTACGCTGGGCACGACCGGGCCCTCCCTCCACCAGGTGTTCAGCGACGAGGTGAGGGGCACCGGGCCCTGGGGCGGGGGGGCCTCGCTCGGGGTTCCCCTTGTGGGGACAGGCCCTGCTCCTTGTGCAGGTATTCCTGGGGGTTAGGGACAGCCCCCGCCGGTATACCACACCGGTATAGTGGCAGATCTCCCCCACCCTGGGGGCTGCCCCCGTTATACAGAGCCCCAGGATGGAGGCAGACCCCCCGCTTTGAATGGGGGGTGCCCCCGGTATTGAGGCAGCACCTCGCTGTGTAGGTGTCACCCCCCCAGTGTAGAAACAGACACCCTGTGTAGGTACACCCTGTATAAAGACAACTGCCCCCATAGCCCCAGAATGGAGACATACCCCCCACCCTGTTTAGGGTATAGAAACAGACCCGGCCCCCTTCTATAGGTACCCCCGGGCAGAGGGACAGGCCTCTTAGCAGGACTGCCACAGCTGCCCAGGCTCCTCTCCTCACAGAGCAGGGCTGTGCATCTGGGCCGCGGGAGGAGGTTACGTGCTGTGGGCTGTGATTTGTGCTGTGATTTCCTACTAACAGTCCTGTGTAGATTTTAGGCTTCTCAACCCCACCGGGGAGGCTCTCCATGATGGCTTTCGTCCTCAACGCACTCACCTGGTAAGTCAGCAACTAGCTGGACCACCCCTGTCTTATTCTGTCTTAACATTAAACTTTAAAAGAATTCAGTGTGACCTGCTGCCTCTCTCAAAACATCTCCTGAAAGCCCTGTGCCTGGCTGAGCGTGTTTGCTGAGGGAACTGCTAAATCCTGGATCAGTCACGTCCCGTCACTGCCTCAGTTTCTCAGCCAGGAATGAGATTTGCTTTTTTGAGAGATTTTACTGGAAGTTAGAATTAACGGATCTCAGCAAACAGTGCTCTATAAACAAGAATGTATTTTGACCCTGCCACTGGGCAAAGATTACTGGGGGAGGTTGTGCAGAGATCCAGGCAGGAATTTTTAAACTAAAAGCTCATTTCCCTGCCATCAGATGATGAAAAAGCTGTAAGCGTTTAAGCCTTGCTACAGTGGCTGGGAGCAAGGTCAGAAACAACCCATCTTTAAAACATATAAGAAGTTTTAAATCAGATAAATAATTAGCACCAACAAGTTCCAGTAGCCTTTGCTATATCCCCTTTTCTGTGGTCACAGCAGAGTTTGTTTATTAGTCTGTGTTTCGCAGTGCCCTGGGCTTGCTGTACTTCATCCGCCGGGGAAAGCAGTGCCTGGACTTCACAGTGACCGTTCACTTCTTCCACCTCCTGGGCTGCTGGATTTATAACTCGCACTTTCCCTCCACCCTGACGTGGTGGCTGGTGCACATCGTGTGCACTGCCCTGATGGCTGCGATTGGGGAGTACCTCTGCATGAGGATAGAACTCAGAGAAATCCCCCTCAATTCTGCCCCCAAATCCAACGTATAGACTCGCTCTGGCAACAACATGCTGTGTTACGTCATTGTTCTCAGCACAAGCGCATCTAATGCCCGAGAATCATCATTGAAGAAGCACAGCAGGTCTGTTCAGACTTTTTGTTTTGGTTTGGTTTTTGGACCTTGGTGACTACATGAGTGTGAGCATCCCCTCTGGCATCAGCCGACAACGGGGGATGAGCAGATGTTTATTTTGTTAACACAAAGCATTTAATATGACTGTACAGCGAGTGTGCTCTTAAAAACTCTTCGCTCATGAGACTGTTAAAAGCCAGGTAGCAAAACTTGATGCGTGAGGAGCGTCTGGAATTTAAGAAAGGTGGGAGTGCCCTGTGTGGGTAATGCAGTGGTCAGATCCTCTGGTGGGAGCTGGCACAATGAGCAGTGGGGCTGGGAGCTGCTGCTTCCCATCTGTAACTTGTTTTGGTCTTTGGTTGGAAGTCAAGACAGTAAATGGATGGGAAGAAAATAGTTGTACTTACCTGAATCACCAGCTGAGACACTAAATAACCTGTAACGTTAGGTGGGTTTGTTTGCTCTTTCCATGTTTAATACATTGAGATGTCAGACAGCAGTTTGCTGAAGAAATCTTTTGTAATAATAAAACTATTCTGTTGCTCTGAGCGTGTTATTGTTCTCCGGGGAAGCTGAGCACTTCAGGAAATACCACAAGTGCCTGTGTCTTGGCAACAGAAGGATTCAGCCAGGGAAAAACACGGGGCTGTAAGATGCCCGCTGTCTGGGGCACATAAAATTTCCTACAATAAATATTGCGTATCTCTGCTCTGAAATGAAGGCATCAGTGAGTGTGGTCTTGGGAAGTCAGCGAGTGTCATCCTTGCTTCAGGGGTCTCAGCAAACTGGGGTCTGCGTATGTTCAGCCCGGGGCTGGAGCTGTTTCGGGGAAGCCTGTAAAGGTGTCCTGGAGCCATGCTGCTCTGCACGCTTCTCTGGGCCTTCTGAAGTCTAGAAACAGATCTGGTCTGGGAGAGGTGGTGGTTAGTTCAGAGTCTCTACTTGTTGCTCAAAATAACAGGATGTGCCTTTATTTAGAAGCACTTCAAATAAACATCGGCTATGGGCAGGCAGGGACAACACCAGAGTGCTGAGGGAATAAAACCAGGTGGTTCTTCCAGGTCCAGCAGCCCAAGTAAGCAACCTTTGTCCTGTCTGCATTCTGCTGAGGGACAGCCAGGGCAAAGCCAGTTCTAAAGGCAGATTTTTCTCCTGCGCACCATCTTGCTGCAGTAACTTTCCTTTGTATGTTAATATTTGTGTTAATTTGCAAAAATTATTTGCTAATTCAGTTTGTTGAAAAGTTGTGGGTTGATTTGAGATGCAGAAGCTGATAAACTCTTCAAAGCTGCTCTTTTTACTTTTGTTACCAGGGAAGCTGTATTTCAATTCCCACTCTCATATTCAGGTACGATACAGTGAGGCAGGATAACATCCTGTTTTACATACTTGGCAGCTCTGCCGCAGAGGAGCATTGCCAGTTACATTTGTTCAGACAGACCTTTTTAAATTCTGAGGTTTTGCCAGGACCTCTTCCTGACCCAAACCCCTTTAAGCACAGTTTTAAACAGCAGCACTCTTTCAGAGGGAAGAGTTTACTCCATTTTTTTCTGGACAGGAACCAATGGTTGCTGGAGGGCAACCCTGAGGTCACTTGCTAGGGTTGCCCCTGCAACTCTGCCCTGCAGTCAGCAGGATGGTTCATCCCTCAAAATCTGCTTGTTCCTGATGTATGAGAGTCACTTCCAGTCACTCCAGCCTAGATATAAACTGGTGATCCAGTAGGTGCCAGTATCTCCTTCAGAAAAGAGCAGCGAGTATGCTGTGATTGTGATCAGGGGCCAGCAAACACTGCCTTAGGGCTGGCAAACCCCGGCTTGGTGTCGCTCCTCTTTTAAAACTCTTCCAGGGTCATTTTGTCCTCTTCTGGTTTTTGTTGCTATTATTGAGAAAAAACATCCCAGTCCTGCACAGGGAAAATTCACAGGTTTAATTCAAGGCTTAATACCACACTGAAGCACAGTGTGAACTCCCGTGTTCTTCAGGGGTGGTCTTAAGTGTGAGCTAGGAGACTAATTAAAGTGATTACAAGAGAGCAGAAACAAAGCCACATTTGTCCCATTTCTTTAAGGAGAGTGGGCAGCTGATCCCAGAGCTGCTGTGAGACTATATTAAAAAGGTACTACCTGTGTTCCCCTGTAAGAACAGGGATGAAAACTTTGGATCGAGGAACACTTACCTCCTTACGTTCTGAATACCTGAGATATCTGTAACCACTTCAGCAGCCTCCCTTTGGGGTGGAAAAGTCTGGGTGCAGTTCTGTGTCTGGAGAGCCTCAGAACAAGACCACAAGAAGAATCCTTGACAAATGTGGATTTAACACTGAGTCTGTGGGATATCCAACAAGCTGCACTGCATCAGCATGAACTGTGCTGAAGGATTAGAAATGCTTTTTGAAGGTCTGCTGACTTTGAGGACTGAATCTGTATATTACCTTTTTTTTTTAATTAAATCTACTGTAATTGTCCTCATCATAGGGGAAGTTCTGCTAAAAATGAAACACTGTTTGAGGAGGTATCTCCCATACTGTGAGACCTAATTTTCACTTACGTGCTTCCAGTCAGATTTAGGAGAACCTTTGGCTTTAAAAAAATCCACTGTTCCATACCAGAATAGTGGCAGATGGTCTTAATTTCTTAATGAATCTTTGCTTTCTTGTGTGCAATAGTTGGGTGATTTGCTTCCAGGGAAGATATGCCCCAACACCTGCTCTTCTCAGAGACCGCGGCAGCATCAGCTAACCATTTGCATTCGTATCTCCACAAAAAGAAGACTTCTTGGAGATCTCTGCTGAGACTTACATTCCCCTTCCCCAAAGCTGTTTAAAAGTAGAAAATTTTAACAGGGAGGAAGTTGCCAAATCCAGAGAGAACCTAAGGGTTGTGGAGCTGGGGGGAAGCTGTGCTTATTTGTTTTCCTAAAGGCATTAAACACCTGTTCTAAACAAAGAGCAGGCACAGGATTTGGAGGCAAAAAGACTCCAGCCTTGGCTGTACACGGTACCCACCTGCTTCAGCTTTCCCCACCTACATACCACAGACAGGAAAAGAGGTAATGGGGATGGGGGAACTGGATCAAACAGCAAATACTGCTGTTGGAGTGGAAGAAGGAAAACGGAAGCAGCGGAGCGGTTCCCTCCAGGCTCTGGTTCGCCCTTTCTCCACTACTCACCACAAGGCTTTGTGCCCGCAATGCCAGGTACGTAAGTGATGGCTCTGGTGTCTGTACAAAACCCAGGTGCCTCACACTGATGTGCCATCTGAACACCAGCTGCTCCTCCCTGACTTATTTTGTGGAATTTGCCTCAATTTATTCGTTCCCTCTTGCTGCTGCAGGAGCAGTGTTAAGTGATAGGGACAGTAAAAGGAAGAACATGTGAAAGCCAAAGCAGAGCAACACAACCCATCATCAAAAAGCCCAACACCACTGTCGGTAAAAAGATCCTTTGCTGTAGGAGAAGCTTGCGCACGTGTCTGTAGTGCATCCAGTAGGATCTCTGGAGCTTGCAGGGCCCCACATCCCCTGCTATCACTGGAAAGCACATTTTCAGGTTTGGTGACACTTTCAGAACCTCCGGATTCATTTACAGCTGGTGGTATCTACTGCTGAGCCCACTACCACAGCAGGCAGCACTCAAACCATCAGCACAAGGTCCTTGTGCAATGTTCCTGAGGCCCATGAGCTCCCCCAGCCCCACACAGGGCCATCCCTTCGCTGTTACCAGCCACCTGTCCCTGCTGAAGACAAAGTGAGTGCCCTGGTAAGGGGCCAAACTGTCTGTGGAACCAGCCTAAGTGCTGTGTGACACACCTAGCAAAGTCAGGCTGAAATACCCGGCTGGTTATAGCTCCCATGGCCCCATGCAGCCAGACAGGGCACAGGGCTTCATCAGCATCCTTAAAACACTGAACTGCCCTGTACTGCCCAATAAAATCATTGTGTTTTTCTAACATAACCAGAAATCATGGGCAAGCACTTCTCCGTTGCAAATACTTTCATGCTTGTACTGAAGTTCCAAAACTAACAACGCTTTGAGCCACAAAGGAGATGAGACTATTATCAAACAAGAGGCAGGACAAATAACTTCTACCATGTTGTAGACTCTACCACAAACTTTAATACTTTGGAATTACACTCTGCCAGCCACAGAGCTGCTTACAGGTACATTTGGAGAAAGCTTTAAAGCCAAAGAGTTGCTGTAAATCCTTCTTGTCCTGCTAGCTTGACACTCCCTCTCCCCCCAAATATTTTTGCCCTCTGTTTCGTTAGAAAAGGGTTTTTACACATAACACAGGGGTTAGTCAGGACTCCAGATGTGTGCAAGAGAAGTCATGCACTTGTGATTATTCTTCAGCAGGGGTTTCACCATGTCCTCAAAGGAAAAGGGCCAGTACAGGGTGATAAGGACTCCTTTCTGCCTTTGACAGGACATACACCAGTCCCTGCACCTCACAGATCAGTGGTAAAAATGTCCATCTTGTTTTCAGTGCCCAAATCAGAAATCTGGAGAGCTGATCTGCTGGAAAGTGTCAGCAAAGTAAACAGGTTTCTTTCCTGTAGCCATAGAAGAAAGCAAAATAATTCAGTGTTCACAACCAATTTATCATTTTTCCCCATATCCTCTGCCCCATATCTACAAGTTCCCAAATTCTGCAGTCAGCCAGATCTGTGTCAGTGCCTTGAGGGAGAAGGGGACAGGTGTCATCCCAAATTACAGGGAAACAGCAAAACCTAGGAGCTGTGCCAAGCTCTTCCACATCCCATAGGTGCAGGATGGAGCCAAGTGTTCGCTGAGCACCACAAAGTGTATTCCCCCAAAGGTTTGTAAAAATGATCGGAAAGATGCCACAACACATGCTGCCACCACCTTTGCTGCAATACTTACAGAGCTGCAGTTTATAAGTTCAGCCAAGTGACGACGAGGGGGATGCCGAGGATGGAAACATTGGGAACGTGGGTCCAGGCAAAGCTTTGGGCCATGCTGGGGCTGCAGAGGTCAAACAAGCTGCCTTGAAATTTGAGTTTTCGAGATTCCTTTCTCAGCATCTCCCAGACGGCCGCTGCTTCCTTCGGGCACTCCCAGAGTGCCGTCAGGGCACACGTGTGGAACTCATCCCAGTACCTGCAGCCGGGGGAGACACCGCCCCATCAGTCCCTTGCTGCCCCGAGCCTGCCCACAGTATCTTGTCATCCCCTCCCTCATCTCCCAGAGCATCTTGGCTAAAACTCCAAATGCATATTGTGGCCAGTGCCAGACGGAATGACCCCACACTGCATTTATTCAGAGCAGTATCCAGCCTGGCAAGGCTTTATCCCCCTCCCCAAGCTGCTTCCTTACCTCTGGTGAAGAAGCACAGTGGCTCTGCCCACGGGTGCCAAGCTGAGCAGGACTGGGGGACTCCAGCTGCCTGTGTCCCTCCACCTCAGGGAGGACAGAATGGGCATCCCTGCCTGATTTTTTTTTGGCTGCTGAGTATCTGAGGACAGCGGGGCATTAGACTGTGCATCAGACTCCTCCAAGGCTGCTGTAGGTGCTGCAACGGGGAGGGCACCTACAGCCCAGCAGGTTGCTGCACCCACACTAGCGTGTCCGTAAGTCCTGATGCAGCTGAATTCACAGGTGAGGTCTCCACTTTGTAGGTACAAACCCACAAAATAAAACACCAGGAGCCAAAAAGTCTCAGCAAATGCCATGGGCCACCCTCTCCTCTGGAAATGACTCCTCTCCAAAACAAAAACTCCCCCAAGGGACAGATAAGGCTCTCCACCATGCTTGCTGCTAACCTTCCCCCCATTACTTCTTTCAAAGAGAGTTCCTTTTGCCTGAAAAGCGCTTCACACAAGCATTTCATATGGTAGCTTCTTTGGAGCAACTAATGTCCTGGCAAGGCAGGGACCAGCCTCTGCCAGCCCACAGCACCCAGCAACCTGCACCCTGAGCACCCCCTGCCCTCCCCTCCACCTCGGCTTTGCTGCCCCATGCCAGCTGGGGCTGGGCACCACCTCCAGGCCATCACGTACCAGCAAGCTGGTGACTGCCTAGAGGACAGGAGCAATTGCTCTGCCACCCTCCCTGTCCCACCAGGACACCAGGCACACCCGCCACCCCTCAGGAAGAAGATGCAGCCTGGCCAAGCTGGGACCCTGCACATGGGAAAGGGGCTGTTCGGTTTTTCCCAAGTGCCCCGTGCTGGAGACACCACCTTGTGCAGACACAGGGACCTGAGTGCTCTACTTACTTGTTTTTCCTACCAGGGCTTACATCAGAACACCAGCTGTGAGGGAGTTCATTAAACCGAATCACTGTGGCAGAATAAATGTCCCCAGATAATGAGAAGAGCTGGTGCCAACCCAGGTAACCTCCTGTGCTTGCTCCCGAGCTGCAGCAGCAGCAGGCAGCTCTGCTAGGTGAGGCTTAAACCCGGCCTGTGTCTTCGGGCAAAGTATGGCTGGGGAAAATGAGAGGGGGATGACAGCTCCTGCCTGGTTCTGCTTTCAGCGTGGATGGCAATTCACAGTGTTTCGTCCTTCGCAGCCTCCATCTGCTCAGCCAGGCAGGCTGCACCAAGCCCCAGAGCAGCACCACGCATGCAGAGCCATGATGCCACCAGCCCCAGCTCCGCATCTGTTCCTCACCCGCACTCCTGGAGAGGGGACCAAGGCACCAGGAAAGCAGACAGCAGCAGAGAAGGCTGAGGATTACATGCAAATAATTCAGAAGTATTTCCTGGCAGGAAGCTAGGAAATCAACTTTTTCTGAGTCATGGCAAGCCCAGCTAGAGGTGCACCAGTGCCTGCAGGGTGCCAGCAGGGAAGATCCCAGGACCTGTTCTGTGACGGTTTGTGCCCCAGAGCCTGGGAAAAAAAAAAAACCATCTCACACATTTGATGTGAGTTTCAGCAGCAGAACCACTCCTCCGGCAGTCAACCACAGCACGTGCTGGGCTGCATGCTCAGTTGTTTTCCAATACCAAGCAGCCGCGTGTTCACAAAAAGTATGTATTAATATTACAGCCTAAAGCAGAGCCGTTCCCATTCCAACCCAGCCTTCACCACACCCCAGAGAGGATTTACACCCTGAGCTAGGCTGTCCTGTGGAAAAAGTGGAAGAGAAAGAGCAGGTCACAGCCAACCTCTCATCAGCATGTTTGCTGACAGGAGAATGCATGGACAAAATAATTTTTTTTTTTTTTTTTTTAAATGAGGAGTAGTTAGCTTTCCATTATCTTTGAGCAAAGGAGTTTTGTTGAAGTGTTTTCCACTTCTGACAACAACCGAAGTTACCTATTTGTGCTGGGGCAGGCGGGAGGACTGGAGACCCTCCACCTGTCTTGGCAGTGGTACTGGCTCCTCATCCTTGGCTTGCCAAGAGCCTGACCTGCCTCCTCTGAGTACCCCTGCCCTGCCAGATGTCAGCCAGCTGTGCTGGCACCGCAGAGCAGGTCCCAGAGCCTCCCCCACACCATCAAGGGCAATCCCTTCCCCTCCCAGCCCATGGGGTGGTTTTCAGCAGCTCAGAAAACCTGACCCACAGGGCACTCAGCCCTCTGCCTTCCCTGGCAGCTTTCCACTGCCCCAAGGCACCCAGGTTTTCCCTTAATTGCTGGCTGCATTTCCTTACAACTCTTTTTAACTCCCCACAACTCAGCACTGTGGACACAGAGCTGCCTCCATTTATCTCTGCAAACTTTTTATTTCCACCCTTCACTTGCCCCCCACACCTCGCTGCTTCTGCTCATTTGCTTCGCCCAAATCTGTCCAACAGCACCCCTCATTACCCAACTCTTTTACTATTATTGCAGTTATGACAAAGTTAGTGCCCCTTCACCACCATCATCTTGGGGCACTCACTACAAACTCACAAAAAACAGCGCTGGGGTAAATTCAAGCCAGAAAGAGGAAGGGTCTCAGCAGGGAGGGAAAAAGTCCAGTTTGGGCAGCAGGATCCAGCTCCAGGCCGGGTGCAGGCTGCTCCCTGAGCCTCTCCTGGGGGACAAAAACGATCAGATCCCATCAGCCCCACTCCTCCCAGCTGTGGGTGGCCAGGGCTCATGGGACAAGTCCTGGGGGCTGGAGCTGTTGCTAAGGGTTGGGGGTGCAAACTCCAGCTGGAGCAGAGCAGCAGATGGACACAGGGAGCTCACCGTGTCTGTCTGAAGTCGCAGCAAGGCACAGAGTGCACCTGCGTGTGCACGGACTGGTGGGATCCAAAAGAACAGGAAAAGAGTTCAGAGAGCGGCACCCGGCACAGGGGAAATGCCAAAAAACCACACTGGCCGTGCAGCACAGATAAGCCCCGAACCCTCCCTCCTTCAGGGAGCAGCCCCAGGGGCTGGGACACGCAGGGGGTCCTGGCACGGGGCTGTACTCACCCGCAGACACGGTGCAAGCCCTGCAGCTCCATGCCATCTCCCTCCTCGTACGTGGCCATGTTTTGCCCCAGCTTGAGGATGCAGTCCGATAAGTCCTGGTAAACGTTGTGACAGGCGGTGCCCGACGCCAGGTGCCCTGCCAGCCACCGAGGGGGTCAGTGTGAGCAACCTGACTTTTGGGAGACAGAGCCCACCTCATTCCCAGGGTGACCTGAGTACCCCGGGCTGCCACAGTGCCAGTGCCACCGGGGCACAGCGAGCTCCCTCTCCCACTCGGGGCACACAACAGCCTCACTGCAGCCCTTGCCGGTGCCCTGCCGGGGCAGGGAGCCCATGCGGAGGCAGTCGGGGCGCCCGCTCCCAGCCTGACCCCCCTGCTCACCCGCACCCAGCACCAGCATCCCCGGCAGGCGGCCGGGACAGGCAGGGGGACACGGCCAGCTCAGTACCGGCAGCCAGGACACACCAGGGACAGACACAGGGCACCGGCCCAGCGAGGAGGGAGGGGATCCCGCATCACCCCCCGCCTCGACACCCACTCCAGGGGCCACCGGGGAAGCGGCCCCTCCCCACCACGGCCATCCCAAGCCCCATCCCGGCAGCCTTACCCAGGGCAAGCAGCAGCACGGCCGGGCCCCAGCGCTGCCCCATCCCGCCGCCGGCTCCGCCACACCCGCTGCCGCCGCTGCCCGCACCCCCATGTCCGGCCGCGCTCCCCACCCGCCCTCGCGGGGAGGACACTCAACCCACCAACCGCCAGCGAGCGGCTTTGGCCGGGGCTAATTAAGGAGGGGGCGGGGCCGCGCTAACGAGCGCCCGCGGCCGCCACGTGCCCGCAGCCCCGGCCCCATCGCGCCCCGCGGCTCCTGGATCCTGCAGCCCTGGACCTCCCGGCACCGCATCCCCTCGGGACTCGGTGCCAGCACCCACGGATACACACCCCCTGCACCCCAGGGACCGGGCACCCACGGGCCCCATGGCACCCCTTCACCAGCACCTCTCCCAAAAGCCCTGCGCCCTCCCCGCCACAGGCTGCGCTGGCCCCTCTGCGTGTGTCACCCCGATGGGGAGAAGGGGCTGGGGCCGCTGCCAGCAGCAGGGACCCGGGCAGGACAAGGATGGCTTTGCGTCGGGTTTAGTCTCTTGGCACAGCACACAGGAAAGCAACACAGGACGTAAAGCAAACCCCTTAGTGTCTCTAGTTCAAATCCTTAAACATCAGCACCTACAGCTCCCAAACCTTCTCTCTCAATCCTGCCACCAGCCATTCCAAAGGCTCCCATGGCCTTCAGGGGATTACTTGAGATTTTGCATCGTTACAGCCTAATCCTGGCTCTTGCCAATACGTCCTCACTCTTTTCCTCCAGCAGGAAAGGGAGCCGCAGGTCTCCTGGCTGCTTGGATGGCATTAGTGCAGGGCTTGGTCATGTCAGCTCACTCATTGCTGGTGACAGCTTTGCTGTTGGGGACACCACTCTCCAGCAACCCATGACCCAACCCCACTGGTGCCCAGTGCCGTGACCTCTGCAAGTGGGACCCCTCTGTGCGCAGAGACCCCCTGTCCCCAGGGTGGCCGTGCCAGCACCCCCAGCCACCTCCAGCCCCAGGATCCCAGAGTGAGCAGAAACCACAACTCTGCAAATACCAGAAAAAGACAGAGAGCACAGGTCTGAAAAAACAGAAATAAATATATTTACCAAAAGAAACATACAAAGAAACAAAACTATTTACAGACAAAACAACTACAACTAACAACAATAAACCCTAAAACTCCCTCTCTAATGCACAACCCACCCTCCAACATTATTGCACTGGCTGCAGGCAGTGGCTGGGGAGCGTGTTCCTATCCGGCTGCTGGTATGTCCATCTTCAATCTGATCTTCAACTATCCGTCCACCTCCATTGCCTCCTCGATCTCTGCATCTACCTCCATTTCTTCCTCTGTCTCTTCGTCCACGTCCATCGTCTCTTCCTCCACCACCACATCAACCTCCATCTCCTCCTCCACCACCACATCAACCTCCATCTCTTCCTCCACCACCACATCAACCTCCATCTCTTCTTCCATCATCACATCTACCTCCATCTTCTCCTCCATCTCCCTTTCCTTGATCCCAGCAGCCGGATCTGCAGCTCCCCAGCAAGAGGTGGTGTATCCTAAGGCAAAAGCCAAGCAGAAAAGTGCATTGGTCCTGCCCTGGCCAGCCCGGTGGACCTGTGGGACAGGGGTCTCAGCACCCCTGACCCCTCTCGCTGCCCAGGGAGAGCTGTGGTGTGATGGGGCCACTGGGTACGTCCCCAGCAGGAGCTGCCTGGAGTCTGGGCAGCTCGTGGGCCACCAGCACCCACGGGCCAGCACCTGCAGCCAGAGGATCCTGCGCTTCGTGCCCTTCAGCGGTTTTGGGAGCGAAGCATCTTGCAGATGTGTGGGAGCAGAGAGGGCAGGGGTGAACAGCCATATCCCTGCCCCGTGGGGTGTCCCAGGCACAGACCCCAGCCCCATACCTGCCTCAGGACCCAGAAGCTCCTTACCTTGCACTGGTGTTTTTTTGTCTCTGCGCCGCTCCGCTGGCAGGGCTGGGCTGCCCTGGCTCCAGGCTGGAAAGGGGCAGAGGAGGCACCGGCTCAGGCTCATGGCAGCACCAGCTGCCTCCGCTGAGCATCCCTCCGGCACGAGCCCGGGGTGCCCTGGGCTCCCATGGGGACATGTCCCCCCAGGCAGGGATGCTCGATTTCAGCAGGGGTCGAGCAGCCCACAAGGGCTTCTCCCAGCCCATGGCCTTGCGAGGGTGGGTGGAGAGGACGAGCTGAGCTCCCTGTCCCCCAAAATCCCCAGAGTGGGGCCCCCACCCCACGCCATCCCCGCGGTGCCTGCTCCAGCCTGCCCGGGCAGTGGGGGCTGTACCTCTAACAGCGCAGGTGTCGTCTTCTTCAAGACCTTCACAACAAAAGAGCGTGAGAGAAAGAAGGGATTGAAGTGGTGGGAGCAGGTGAGAAGGGTTGGGTTTAGCAGCCAAGGCACGGGGAACAGGATACAAGGGCTGGACTGGGAGTAGGGCAAGCGGGAAGAAAGCAAGAAGGGAAGACAAGATGGGCTTTGCTCCGTGCTGGTGAGGTTCTCTTCGTTGTGGTGGTCGCTGGGCACCAGCGCTGCAGATGGAACACCGGCTGTGACATCACGCCTCGGTTGCATGGGCACTGCGGTGTCGGCTGCACAGCAGGGATGGGGATGACCCCCCTTGAATGGTGGTTATGGATGTACTACTCTGCCCCCTCCACCAAATTCATAATCCCAACCAATTATACCTCCTTGCTGCCTTGGGTATACCAGCCATTGACACTATCCATTCCCAAGGCTCTCATGGCCTTCAGGGGATTACTCGAGATTTTGCATCGTTACAGCCTAATCCTGGCTCTTGCCAATACGTCCTCACTCTTTTCCTCCAGCAGGAAAGGGAGCCGCAGGTCTCCTGGCTGCTTGGATGGCATCAGTGCAGGGCTTGGTCATGTCAGCTCACTCATTGCTGGTGACAGCTTTGCTGTTGGGGACACCACTCTCCAGCAGCCCATGACCCAACCCCACTGGTGCCCAGTGCCGTGACCTCTGCAAGTGGGACCCCTCTGTGCGCAGAGACCCCCTGTCCCCAGGGTGGCCGTGCCAGCACCCCCAGCCACCTCCAGCCCCAGGATCCCAGAGTGAGCGGAAACCACAACTCTGCAAATACCAGAAAAAGACAGAGAGCACAGGTCTGAAAAAACAGAAATAAATATATTTACCAAAAGAAACATACAAAGAAACAAAACTATTTACAGACAAAACAACTACAACTAACAACAATAAACCCTAAAACTCCCTCTCTAATGCACAACCCACCCTCCAACATTATTGCACTGGCTGCAGGCAGTGGCTGGGGAGCGTGTTCCTATCCGGCTGCTGGTATGTCCATCTTCAATCTGATCTTCAACTATCCGTCCACCTCCATTGCCTCCTCGATCTCTGCATCTACCTCCATTTCTTCCTCTGTCTCTTCGTCCACGTCCATCGTCTCTTCCTCCACCACCACATCAACCTCCATCTCCTCCTCCACCACCACATCAACCTCCATCTCTTCTTCCATCATCACATCTACCTCCATCTTCTCCTCCATCTCCCTTTCCTTGATCCCAGCAGCCGGATCTGCAGCTCCCCAGCAAGAGGTGGTGTATCCTAAGGCAAAAGCCAAGCAGAAAAGTGCATTGGTCCTGCCCTGGCCAGCCCGGTGGACCTGTGGGACAGGGGTCTCAGCACCCCTGACCCCTCTCGCTGTCCAGGGAGAGCTGTGGTGTGATGGGGCCACTGGGCACGTCCCCAGCAGGAGCTGCCTTGAGTTTGGGCAGCTCGTGGGCCACCAGCACCCACGGGCCAGCACCTGCAGCCAGAGGATCCTGCGCTTCGTGCCCTTCAGCAGTTTTGGGAGCGAAGCATCTTGCAGATGTGTGGGAGCAGAGAGGGCAGGGGTGAACAGCCATATCCCTGCCCCGTGGAGTGTCCCAGGCACAGACCCCAGCCCCACACCTGCCTCAGGACCCAGAAGCTCCTTACCTTGCACTGGTGTTTTCTTGTCTCTGCGCCGCTCCGCTGGCAGGGCTGGGCTGCCCTGGCTCCAGGCTGGAAAGGGGCAGAGGAGGCACCGGCTCAGGCTCACGGCAGCACCAGCTGCTCCCGCCGAGCATCCCTCCGGCACGAGCCCGGGGTGCCCTGGGCTCCCATGGGGACATGTCCCCCCAGGCAGGGATGCTCGATTTCAGCAGGGGTCGAGCAGTCCACAAGGGCTTCTCCCAGCCCATGGCCTTGCGAGGGTGGGTGGAGAGAACGAGCTGAGCTACCTGTCCCCCGAACTCCCCAGAGTGGGGCTCCCACCCCACGCCATCCCCGCGGTGCCTGCTCCAGCCTGCCCGGGCAGTGGGGGCTGTACCTCCAACAGTGCAGGTGTCGTCTTCTTCAAGACCTTCACAACAAAAGAGCGTGAGAAGAAAGAAGGGACTGAAGTGGTGGGAGCAGGTGAGAAGGGTTGGGTTTAGCAGCCAAGGCACGGGGAACAGGATACAAGGGCTGGACTGGGAGTAGGGCAAGCGGGAAGAAAGCAAGAAGGGAAGACAAGATGGGCTTTGCTCCGTGCTGGTGAGGTTCTCTTCGTTGTGGTGGTCGCTGGGCACCAGCGCTGCAGATGGAACACCGGCTGTGACATCACGCCTCGGTTGCATGGGCACTGCGGTGTCGGCTGCACAGCAGGGATGGGGATGACCCCCCTCGAATGGTGGTTATGGATGTACTACTCTGCCCCCTCCACCAAATTCATAATCCCAACCAATTATACCTCCTTGCTGCCTTGGGTATACCAGCCATTGACACTATCCATTCCCAAGGCTCTCATGGCCTTCAGGGGATTACTCGAGATTTTGCATCGTTACAGCCTAATCCTGGCTCTTGCCAATACGTCCTCACTCTTTTCCTCCAGCAGGAAAGGGAGCCGCAGGTCTCCTGGCTGCTTGGATGGCATTAGTGCAGGGCTTGGTCATGTCAGCTCACTCGTTGCCGGTGACAGCTTTGCTGTTGGGGACACCACTCTCCAGCAGCCCATGACCCAACCCCACTGGTGCCCAGTGCCGTGACCTCTGCAAGTGGGACCCCTCTGTGCGCAGAGACCCCCTGTCCCCAGGGTGGCCGTGCCAGCACCCCCAGCCACCTCCAGCCCCAGGATCCCAGAGTGAGCAGAAACCACAACTCTGCAAATACCAGAAAAAGACAGAGAGCACAGGTCTGAAAAAACAGAAATAAATATATTTACCAAAAGAAACATACAAAGAAACAAAACTATTTACAGACAAAACAACTACAACTAACAACAATAAACCCTAAAACTCCCTCTCTAATGCACAACCCACCCTCCAACATTATTGCACTGGCTGCAGGCAGTGGCTGGGGAGCGTGTTCCTATCCGGCTGCTGGTATGTCCATCTTCAATCTGATCTTCAACTATCCGTCCACCTCCATTGCCTCCTCGATCTCTGCATCTACCTCCATTTCTTCCTCTGTCTCTTCGTCCACGTCCATCGTCTCTTCCTCCACCACCACATCAACCTCCATCTCTTCCTCCACCACCACATCAACCTCCATCTCTTCCTCCACCACCACATCAACCTCCATCTCTTCTTCCATCATCACATCTACCTCCATCTTCTCCTCCATCTCCCTTTCCTTGATCCCAGCAGCCGGATCTGCAGCTCCCCAGCAAGAGGTGGTGTATCCTAAGGCAAAAGCCAAGCAGAAAAGTGCATTGGTCCTGCCCTGGCCAGCCCGGTGGACCTGTGGGACAGGGGTCTCAGCACCCCTGACCCCTCTCGCTGCCCAGGGAGAGCTGTGGTGTGATGGGGCCACTGGGCACGTCCCCAGCAGGAGCTGCCTGGAGTTTGGGCAGCTCGTGGGCCACCAGCACCCACGGGCCAGCACCTGCAGCCAGAGGATCCTGCGCTTCATGCCCTTCAGCAGTTTTGGGAGCGAAGCATCTTGCAGATGTGTGGGAGCAGAGAGGGCAGGGGTGAACAGCCGTATCCCTGCCCCGTGGAGTGTCCCAGGCACAGACCCCAGCCCCACACCTGCCTCAGGACCCAGAAGCTCCTTACCTTGCACTGGTGTTTTCTTGTCTCTGCGCCGCTCCGCTGGCAGGGCTGGGCTGCCCTGGCTCCAGGCTGGAAAGGGGCAGAGGAGGCACCGGCTCAGGCTCACGGCAGCACCAGCTGCCTCCGCCGAGCATCCCCCCGGCATGAGCCCGGGGTGCCCTGGGCTCCCATGGGGACATGTCCCCCCAGGCAGGGATGCTCGATTTCAGCGGGGGTCGAGCAGCCCACAAGGGCTTCTCCCAGCCCATGGCCTTGCAAGGGTGGGTGGAGAGGACGAGCTGAGCTCCCTGTCCCCCGAACTCCCCAGAGTGGGGCTCCCACCCCACGCCATCCCCGCGGTGCCTGCTCCAGCCTGCCCGGGCAGTGGGGGCTGTACCTCCAACAGTGCAGGTGTCGTCTTCTTCAAGACCTTCACAACAAATCAGCTGGAGAAGAAAGCAGGGACTGAGGTGGTGGGAGCAGGTGAGAAGGGTTGGGTTTAGCAGCCAAGGCACGGGGAACAGGATACAAGGGCTGGACTGGGAGCAGGGCAAGCGGGAAGAAAGCAAGAAGGGAAGACAAGATGGGCTTTGCTCCGTGCTGGTGAGATTCTTTTCGTTGTGGTGGTCGCTGGGCACCAGCGCTGCAGATGGAACACCGGCTGTGACATCACGCCTCGGTTGCATGGGCACTGCGGTGTCGGCTGCACAGCAGGGATGCGGATGACCCCCCTTGAATGGTGGTTATGGATGTACTACTCTGCCCCCTCCACCAAATTCATAATCCCAACCAATTATACCTCCTTGCCGCCTTGAGCGGTTCTTCCCAACCATCCCGTCATGCCCGGCAGCCACCCTCACCCCTCAGAAAGGTTTCTCTCCAGTTGGTTCCTGCAGTAGCCAAAGTTTACCTCACTGTTCATGGCCATGCCTTTGCAGGCTCTGATCTCGCTCTGCCTCTGTACAGCACAGCTACTCTTCCATGTGGGCATGAATGGCACTGCAAGCCCCAGCCTGGGTACTATCAAGGAAGACTATAAAGCTGGGGATACAAGTGAATAAATCTGGTGCCCAAGTCATCTTTTCCTCCCTCCTACCAGTTGGAGTTAAGGGCACAGCCAGAAATAGATGTATAATGCACATTAATTCCTGCCTTTGTGGCTGGTGGCATCCTAAGGGTTTTGGCTGTTATGACAATGGGACATTCTTTGATGACTATAACCTGTTAGGAAGTGATGGGATCCACCTGTCTAGGAGAGGCAAGGGAATTTTTGGCAGCAGGCTGGCCAACTTGGTGACGTGGGCTTTAAACTGAAGGGCTTGGGGACAGTGTCCAAAGTGGCAACGCTCACGCCACCACATCCAAGTGAGGAATAAGCCAGGCCAACCAGAGCAGCAACAAATGTTCCTGAGCTGCCCTCCAAGATGAGAACCAGAAGGCCAACCACCTCCAGGGTGTGTATGGCTGTGGTGGATGCTTCTGCACTCCTCACGGGAAACCCACACGCTTGATTCCTTCTCTGAAACGTCTGTACAGCAAGGCACGCAGCATGGGGAACAAACAGGAACAATGAGATATCCGTGTGTGGTCACACAGCCATGATCTCTTCGTGATTATGGAGACACAGTGGCACAGCTCACACAACTGGAACGCTGTCATGGAGGGGTCTGTACTCTTTAGGAAAGACAGGCCAGCAAGGGAGGTGGAGGAGTTGCGCTTTATGTGAGAGAGCAACTCAAATGTATCAAACTCTGCCTGGGGGGATGAAAAACGAGTCAAGAGCTTATGGGTAAAAACGAAGGGGCAGGCTAATGTGGGGTGACATGTTGTGGGTGTTTCCTACAGGCCCTGGTCAGGAAGAGAAGCTGATGAGGCCTCTACAGACAGCTGGATGTAGCCTCATGGCCACAGGCCCTGGTTCTCATGGGGCACCTCAGCCACCCTGATATCTGCTGGGGAGACAACACAGCTCAGCACGCACAGTCCAGGAGGTTCCTGCACAGCGTTGATGATAACTTTTTGACACAGGTGGTGGAGGAGCCAACAAGGAGAGATGTGCTGCTGGAGCTTGTCCTAACAATATCTTTAATATCTTTATCAATTATCTGGATGAGGGATTGAGTGCACCCTCAGTAAGTTTGCAGAGGACACCAGGTTGGGTGACAGTGTTGATCTGCTGGAGGGTAGGAGGCTCTACAGAGGGATCTGGACCGGCTGGATCGTTGGGCTGAGGCCCGTTGTCTGAGGTTCAACAAGGCCAAGTGCCGGGTCCTGCACTCGTGTCACAACAACCCCAGGCAGCGCTACAGGCTCAGGGAAGAGCAGCTGGAAAGTGCCTGGTGGAAAAGGACCTGGAGGTGTTGGTCAACAGCAGCTGAACACGAGCCAGTGTGTGCCCAGGTGGCCGAAAAGGCCAACAGCATCCTGGCTGTATCAGGAATAGTGTGGCCAGCAGGACAAGGGAGGTGATCTTTCCCCTCCCCACTAGGGAGGCCACACCTCGAATTCTGGGTTCAGTTTTGGGCCTCTCACGACAAAAAAGACCTTAAGGTGCTGGAGCGAGTTCAGAGAAGGGCAACGGAGCTGGGGAAGGGGCTGGAGCACAAGTGTGATGGGAGCAGCTGAGGGACCTGGGCCTGTTCGGCCTGGAGAACAGGAGCTGAGGGGAGACTTCCTGATCTCTGAACTGCCTGAAAGGAGGTTGTAGCAGGGAGGGTGTTGGTTTCTTCTCCCAAGCTGGTAGACAACAGGTTGACCATGAGGCAGCAATGTGCCCTTGTGGCCAAGAAGGCCAAGGGTCTCCTGGGGGGCATTAGGAAGAGTGTGACCAGCAGGTCGAGCTGCCCTGGTGAGGCCACATCTGGAGCTGTGTGTTCAGTTCTGGGCTCCCCAGTTTACAAAGGACAAGGAATTACTGGAGAGAGTCCAGCAGAGAGACACAAAGATGATGAGGGGTCTGGAGTTTCTTTCTTAAGAGGAAAGACTGAGAGAACTGGGTCTGTTTGGCCTGGAGAAGAGAGGCTGACAGGGGATTGTGTTTATGCTGCTAAATATCTCCAGGGTGGGTGTCAAGAGGATGGGCCAGACTCTCTTCAGCGGTGCCCAATGACAGGATGAGGGGCAACGGGCACAGACTGACACACAGGAGGTTCTGTCTCAACATGAGGAGAAACTTCTCTACTTTGAGAGTGCCAGAGCCCTGGAACAGGCTGCCCAGAGAGGTTGGAGAGTCTCCTCCTCTGGAAACATTCAAAACACATGCAGATGCCATCCTGTGCCATCTGCTCTGGTGAACCTGGTCTATGAGGTGGGTTGGACTAGATGATCTCCAGAGGTCCTTCCCAACCCAAAACAGTCTGTGATTCCGTGTTGAGTTTCTCAAGAGACAAGAGGCCCTGCAGAGGGATCTGGACAGACTGGATCATTGGGCGATGATGAATGGGTTGATGTGTAACAAGCCCAAATGCCGGTTCTGCCCCTGGGAGGGGGCAACAGCTGCACAAGTCTAAAAGGGGAGAGGAGGAGCTGGAAAACAGCCCTGCAGAAAGGGATCTGGGGTGCTGGGGGGCAGCAGCTCAGGAGCCAGCAGCTCAGGAGCCAGCAGTGTGCCCAGGCACAGAGAGGGCAAACAGCGTCTTGGGGACATCAAACACAGCCTGACCAGCCAGCCAAGAGAGGAAATTGTCCCGCTGGGTCTAGGGTTGGTGCAGCCCCACCTGGAGCACTGTGCGTCACGCTGGGCCCCACCATTTGAGAAGGACTTGAAGGTCCTTGCATGTGTCCAGAAGAGAGCAACATCTCCCACTGGTTCCAGCCCAGCCGCTTCTGCCAGCTGGGAGCAACCCCAGTCCTGACACCAGCCTGGTGGGGATCAGCTCAAAAGCCCTGAGCATGTATAGGTTCAGAGCCTTAAACAGCAGCACCTACAGCTGCAAAACCTCCTCTTAATCCTGGCACGAGCCATTCCCAAGGCTCTCATGGCTCACTTGTCACTGGTGACAGCTTTGCTGTTGGGGACACCACTCTCCAGCAGCCCATGAACCAACTCCACTGGTGCCCAGTGCCACGACCTCTGCAAGTGGGACCCCTCTGTGCACAGGGACCCCCTGTTCCCGGGGCGGCTGTGCCAGCACCCTCAGCCACCTCCAGTCCCAGGAAGCCAGAACAAGTGGAAATGACAACTCTGCAAATACAAAAAAATGACAGAGAGCTCAGGTCTGATAAAAACTTAAATACATATATTTACAGAAAAACAAGCCACTAACACCTATTTACAGAAAAAAACAACTAAATACAAAAAACCACAAAACTTCCACCATCTCTAAATCCACTTCCATCTCTTCATCCACTTCCATCTCTTCATCTGTCTTCAAGTCCATCTCCATGTCTTCTTCAATCATCCTCGGCACATCAACATCCATCTCTTCTCCAATCACCATATCAACTTCCATCTTATCGATGTCTTATTCCACAAACCCAGGAGCCGGCTGTGCAGGCAAAGCACAATGTGATGTATGTTAAGGCAAAAGCCAAGCAGAAAAGTGCGTTGGTCTTGCCCTGGCCAGCCCAGTGGACCTGTTGGACAGGGGTCTCAGCACCCCTGACCCCTCTCGCTGCCCAGGGAGAGCTGTGGGGTGATGGGACCCCTGAGCACATCCCCAGCAGGAGCTGCCTGGAGTTTGGGCAGCTCGTGGGCCACCAGCACCCACGGGCCAGCACCTGCAACCAGTGGATCCTGCACTTTTGTGCCCTTCAGCAGCTTTGCTAATAACGTGTTCTTGTGGATCTGCGGGAGCAGAGAGGACAGGGGTGAGCAGCCATGCCCCTGCCCTTGGGGGATCCCAGGCACAGACCCCAGTCCCACACCTGCCTTGGGACCCGGAAGCTCCTTAACCTGCATGGGTGTTTTTTTGGCTCCGCACTGCTCCACTGGCAGGGCTGGGTTGTCCTGGCAAATACAAGAAAAAGACAGAGAGCTCAGGTCGATAAAAACTTAAATACATATATTTACAGAGAAACAAACCACAAACACCTATTTACAGAAAAAAACTACTAAATACAGCAAACAACAAAACTCCCTCTTCTAATGTCTAACTCACTCACCAAGCCCCACAACATCATTACACTGGCTGCAGGCAACAGCTGGAGAGCATGTTCATATCCGGCTGCTGGTACTTCCATGTCCAATCCCATCTTCAACTACCTATCCACCCCCATTGCCTCCTCGTTCTCTATATCCACCTCCATTTCTTCCTCTGTCTCTACATCCACTTCCATCTCTTCCTCTGGCTCAGGCTGTGGGCAGCAGCAGCTGCTCCTGCCGAGCATCCCTCTGGCACGAGCCCGGGGTGCCCTGGGCTCCCCTGAGGACATGTCCCCCAGGCAGGGATGCTCGATTTCAGCAGGAGACGAGCAGCCCACAAGGGCTTCTCCCAGTTCGAGGCCTTGCAGGGGTGGGTGGAGAGGCCAAGCTGAGCTCTCAGCCCCCCAGAGCAGGCTCCCATGGTGCCTGTTCCAGCCTGCCTGGCAGTGTGGGCTGTACCTCCAGCAGCACAGATGTCCTCTTCCTCCAGACTTCACAATGGGAACACAGCAGCAGTGGCGAGACTGCATTGAGGCACTGGGAGCAGGCAAGAAGGGCTGAGTTGCACATCTGGGGCACCAGGAGCAGAGGAGACGGGCTGCATTGTGCTCGTCAATAGACACCAACAGTTGTAGCTGGAACATGGGCTGGGACATCACATCTCTGTGACACAGGAGTTCCAGTGCCTGGCCAGGTCCCCTCCAGCGCAGGTTTCAGGGAAGGACAGACTGCACTGGGGACTCTGATAAAGCTGCTTCCAGCCAGGTGTGAAAAGGCCTTCAACAGGTCATCAGTTCCTGGCAACATTTCAGGAAATCATTCTCTGTTGGGGTTCACTTTGCTGCATGGGAGTTCAGGTGCTGCCTCAGACCGTACCTGGAGCTGCCCAGGAAAGCTTCATGAGGCCACAGCCCATGTTTTTTCATCTCCGTCACTGGGAGAGGGATCACATCCACACAGCTCAGGCCACTTTCTGCACAAATGTTTGCCCATTTGGTTTCAAAAAAATCGGGAGGTTTCCCTTCTCTACAGCCTCACAGGATTGGGGGTGATGGGCCCAATGACACTTTGGACCCAGCTGCAGGTTGCCCACACTTTTTGCCTGGTAAAATGAGTCCCTTCTTGCTCTCTGGTGTCAGGGGAACACTAAACCCAGGAATTAGAGCACTCCACACAGTTTTTGCCACAGATTTTTCATCTGCATGTCTCCAAGGCTAGGGCTGCTTCCTGAGAGTACATCCAGGTGACAAGGACACTACCTTCAAGCATTGAAGCACCTGAGTAAATTTGCCAATTTACAAACAGTCTCCATGGTTTAGGGTGTGCAGCACCACTTGTCTTCTCATCCTGTCTTGTGTTCTTTTGTTGACCTAGCAATATCAAAATTTAAACTCTAGTTAGCAAGCTTCAGTCATTTACACCTTAATTTACAACAAAATGAAAGTCTGCCTGATTATTCAAGCTATACAACTATTTGATTAAATAAAAATGCATATGAATTCTAGAAACACTAAATGTGTGGGGATTATTTTCACAAAACAAATCATATCCAAAGTTCTTTAACTTTCCCTTGTCCATATTAGCTCCACCTTCAGCTACACCAACAATTTTAGTGATGTAATCATTAGCTCAGCAAATCCATTAAAACATTTACTGCTCTCAACCCATTTCAGAATAATGTTGGAAGAGCCAAATACCTGAAAAATAGGCTCACAATAAAGATTTGGAGCAAATCCATCCTGCAACATGGCTGCAACCCTCCCCGCTCTGCTGGTGCGTGGCATTGACGGGGGCACCGAGCAAGGGCAGGGGGAATCAGCTTTTCTCGCTGTACCCCAAAGCCTCTTTGCCTGCGGGTTGTGGGGAGCTGGAAATCCCTCCAGCTGGGTCTTTCCTGCCTCCTGGGGCTCTTGCACTACAGTTACTGTGATCAAGTCAACTACAGCTTGAAACTGAGATGGGAGAGAAGGGTGTTTTCAAGCAATAGGAGAGTTTCCTAACCTCCCCTTCACAATCTCAGGAGAATCTCCTGGGGAGAAATCCCTGGGCCCAGTGCAGGACTCTGAGCCAGCCCTGTTTGTGGGGCTGCTGCCATTTTCTGCATTCCTGGGCCAGTAAAATGGGTCCCTTCTTGCTCTCTAGCATCAGGGGAACACTAAACCTGAGAATTAGCACTCTCCGCAGTTTTGCAGGACTCTGAGCAACGCCCCCTTCTTTGGCCTTAGAAACCCAATCTCGGGCATAATGTGGGGGCTGAGCAGCCAGTTCAGAGCAGGTTCCGCAGGGACTGAACCTTGTTAAGCAAAGCTCCTGCTACTTTGCTGGATGAGCCTGGAACCCCCAGCTCTGTGCTGGAGTTTGGGCTCTGACCCTTGTCTCAGCCCCTTTGCCGGCGAGGCCTGCTGTAGTGACACTGACAAGAGGAACAAAAGTCTCTTAGAAACCCCTGGGCATACTGTAACAAGACCAGGCCTCATGTAACAGGAACTTCATACAGAAACAATAACTCTAGGGACACTGGACATGAGGCAAAGCGGGAAGTCCTCAGTCGCAAGCTGGGAAAGCAGAATGTCCCGCTAAACGAAGAAAGACCTACATGACTTCTGCTGAGTAGTAGCACAAAACGACAATGTGCACACTGAAGAAATTAAGTCAAGAAGCCAACACCGGGAGGGCATCAGGCTGCAAAAAACCCTGGGGACCACTGGAGACCTTTGATGAAGACTCTTGAATACCAAAGATGGACTTCCAGCAAAGTGCAGGATTATGGAAATAATTTATGTTTAATGCATTAACTAAGTGGTAGAAACAAATGAATATGCAATAGATATATTTAATAAATATCAAGAAGTGTGAGTCACTCTCAATTAGAGGAGGAATCCTCAGAGTGTCCGGTGGGCTGCAATAAAAGTGCCTGCTTTTTAGCTTTCAAAACAGCGTTAAGGAATTTTTTTGCCAACCCTTCGGTATCAGAGGGGATCTCACACTGCCCCCCGCCTGGACACCCACCCCAGGGGCCACCGGGGAAGCGGCCCCTCCCCACCACGGGCACCCCAACCCCCATCCCAAGCACCCCAAGCCCCATCTCGGCAGCCTTACCCAAGGCGAGGAGCAGCACGGCCGGGCCCCAGCGCTGCCCCATCCCACTGCTGGCTCCACCACACTTGCTGGTGCTGCTGCCATTGCCCATACCCCCATGTCCAGCAGCACACCCCTTGCACCTCTGCAGAAAAGACATGCAAATGGTCCCTCTCCATTTCCATCTTCAACTAGATGTCCATCTCTATATCCTCCTCCATGTCTTCTTCAACCTTCATATCCACTTACATCTTCTCCTCTATCTCCCCTTCCATGAACCCAGCAGCTAGCTCTGTAGCCCCCAGCATGAGGTAGTAAATCCTAAGACAAAAGCCAAGCAGAAAAGTGCATTGGTCCTGCCCTGGGCAGCCCAGCAGAGCTGTGGGATGGGGGTCTCAGCACCCCTGACCCCTCGCGCTGCCCAGAGAGAGCCAAGGGGCAATAGGGCCCTTGGGAATGTCCCCAGCAGGAGCTGCCTGGAGTTTGGGCAGCTCCTGGACCACCAGCACACACCAGCACCCATGGGCCAGCACCTGCAATCAGAGGATCTTGCGCTTTGTGCTCTTCAGCAGTTTTGGGAGCGAAGCATCTTGCAGATGTGTGGGAGCAGAGAGGGCAGGGGTGAGCAGCCATATCCCTGCCCCGTGGGGTGTCCCAGGCACAGACCCCAGCCCCACACCTGCCTCAGGACCCAGAAGCTCCTTACCTTGCACTGGTGGTTTTTTGTCTCCGCGCTGCTCCACTGGCAGGGCTGGGCTGCCCTGGCTCCAGGCTGGAAAGGGGCAGAGGAGGCACCGGCTCAGGCTCGTGGCAGCAGCAGCTGCTCCCACCGAGCATCCCTCTGGCACAAGCCCGGGGTGCCCTGGGCTCCCATGGGGATGTGTCCCCCCAGGCAGGGATGCTCGATTTCAGCAGGGGTCGAGCAGCCCACAAGGGCTTCTCCCAGCCCATGGCCTTGCAGGGGTGGATGGAGAGGACAAGCCAAACTCCTGGCCCCCCAAACTCGCCAGAGTGGGGTCCCCACCCCACACCATCCCCGCGGTGCCTGCTCCAGCCTGCCCAGGCAGTGGAGGCTGTACCTCCAGCAGCGCAGGTGTCATCTTCTTCAAGTCCTTCACAATGGGAACACGGTGGCAGCAGCAATACCGGACTGAGGTGCTGGGAGCAGGTGAGAAGGGCTGGGTCGTGCATTTGAGGCACTGGGAGCAGAGGAGAAGGGCTGCATTTTGCTTGTCGATGGACACCGGCAGTTGCAGCTGGAACACAGGCAAGGACAGAAATACAAACACAACAAATGGAGACTCAATCTCCTTTTTCCCAGACTAATCCATCATGTGAACTCACTTATTCATCACTCAACTCATAAGGTTTCTTAACTCAGAACTCTTAATTTGTGCACCTACAAGCAAAAATTAAATATCTACCCAGCCAACAGGGAAAGGGCTCATCCTTCCTCCTCCATCACGGTGCAGTCATCCCCTGTATCACATTGGGAAGCACAAAAGCCTCAGCAGTCCAGCTCCTGCTACGGCCACCTCAAAAGCTTTTTGGGAAAGCTCATGTTTTATACCCTCTAGCTCAGAGGTTTGCTCTATACCACTTCCATAAGTTAGCAGATTTTGACAAAACTGCGAGACAAAGGTGCTGCCTGCAGGAGGCAGCAATTTCCAGGCGATAATACTGCATCATAGCCCTGTAGCTCACTCTTGCCACTTCTCCTGCCCACCTTGAGCTCTGGGTCTGACCTAACGCACTGCTCCCAGCACATGTCAGGCCTTGGCATGAGCCAGGTTAGCCAAAATCTGAGCAGCAGCAGAGTGAACAGTCAACATCACACACCAGTGATGTTTTGAAACGAGGATCTCCTCTTATACCAATGCTGTCTTGGATCTCCGTCCAGTTCCAGCCCCGTCGTTTCTGCCAGCCGGCAGCACCCCCAGTCCTGACAGCAGCCTGGTGAGGGGCAGCTCAGACGGGGAGCTCGGTACCCAGCAAACCTCTGCTGCAGCCCAGACCTCCCTGCAACACCAGGCTCCATCCCCCTCCCAGGGCTGTGGGAAGCAGCCACAGCCTCTCCTCACCTCTCCCCTGTGGGCTCAGGTCCCATCAGCCCCACTTGGCCCAGATGGGGGTGGGCAGGGGGGTCACAGGACGAGTCCTGGAGGCTGGAGCTATTGCTGAGGGCTGGGGGTGCAAACTCTGGCTGGAGCCGAGCAGCAGATGGATGGAGGGAACTCACCGCATCTGTGTGAAAACGGAGCAAGGTGGGGAGAGCACCTGCATGTTCACGGACTGGCGGGATCCAGGGGCGCAGGAGAGTTCAGAAAGCAGCGCCCGGCACAGGGGAAATGCCAAAAAGCAGACTAGCAGCGATCCAGGGAGGAGGGGAGGGAGCCCCGCATCGCCCTCTGCCCGGACATCCCAGAGGCCACCGGGGAAGCGACCCCTCCCCATCCCGAGCACCCCAAACCCCCACCGAGGCTCCAGCCCCCCTGCTGCCGGTACCAGTACCGCTCCCGCCCGACTCCAGCCGCCGCTAATGAGCGGCTTTGGCAGCGGCTAATTAAGGAGGAGGCGGGGCCGCGGCTAACGAGCGGACAGGGACCCCCTGCCCCCGGGGCGGCCGTGCCAGCACCCCCAGCTGCCTCCAGCCCCCCCAGCTGCCTCCAGCCCCGGGAACCCAGAGCGAGCGGAAACCACAACTCTGCAAATGCCACATGTGCCCAAAACAAATGCAATCTTGAGACAGAGAGGCTGGTTCTGAAAAAATATAAATAAATCTATTTACAGGAAAACAACACAACAGACTACAACTCTTGAAAACTCCACACTCGCCCCAAAAAAAGCACAGGGCAGTGCGGTGGTGGTGGTTGTGCCACCAGGATGAGGGGACCAGGCGTTGTGTCCCTGCAGTGTGGCCATCCACCCCAGTCTGGTGAGATGCGACCCTCCTGTCACTGCAGGCAGCAGATGGGGAGCATGTGCATGTCCTGCTGCGGGTGGGTCTCTCTCCATTTCCTTCTTCAACTAGATGTCCATCTCCTCCTCCATCTCCAGATCCACCTCCATCTCCTCCTCTGTCTTCATCTCTTTGTCCATCTCCTCTGCCATTCCCACAACCAAGACACCAGCAGCCGTGCCTGTAGCTCCCAGCACAAGGTCACATATCCCAAGACAAAAGCCAAGCAGAAAAGTGCATTGGTCCTGCCCTGGCCAGCCCAGCAGACCTGTGGGATGCGGTTCCCAGTACCCCTGACCCCAGCTCCCCTCCCAGCTCTACCAGCTCCCATGCCAGCAGCTGGCTGTTGGGGATGGCTGCATGGTGTGGAGCCCGAGGACGTGGGGACACAACACACTTGGTTCTTGGCAGGAACCTCCACCAGCAATGTGGGGACTGGGCTCCACTCCCTCGGGGCAGGACACACCAAGAAGCCAGCCAGCCCCTGGCACAGAGTGATGCTGTGAGCCCCAGCCAGGCGGCACCTCGGCGCAGCCCGGCTCCCCCCGCCTCGCCTCCCCGGCCCGGCAGAGTTGCTCATTACTCAGTAGCCACGTTCCTTTGATGGTGTTTATGGCTTTTCTGTCTCCCCACTGTCCCGGGCTAAAATCATCCCTTTTAAGGCAGCCGCAGGACAGCCGGTCACTGGAGCCTTGCCTGCTGCAGGCTGCTCCCTTGCAATGTATCACCTCCTTTACTGGGAAAACAGCGTTGCTTTGGATTTTTCTTGCCTCTGCAATCTACTGATCAGCTGCGGCTCACTCCCAGCCCCGTCCACGCACGCCTCCTAGAGAACAAGATCTATTTTCACCAGCAAGTGATTCACCTGCCTGACGCTGGTTCCTTTCCCTTCACAGCCGACTCCTCCCCAGCTCCCTTACCCCGCAGCTGCCTGACTCACCTCCCAAACCTCTGATGGACAGAGAAACCTGAGCGGGAAGGGCAGGAGGAACAAGTCACGTTACATTTTCTCCTGATGAGGGGTGCACTTTGATGCTCGCTCCCCTGGGGACTTCTGGCAGGAGCTGAACTCTGTTGTGGAGAGAAGAGGTGTCATTCCTACCTGGTCTTGTGACCCACATCTCCCAGGGGCACTGCCCAAGGACCTAGGCGTTTGCAGTTAGGGCGAGGGCTGTTGACACAGGACAGTGCCATCAGCCTGTGCTGGAGGCACAAGGGAGGCAGGGATGCTGCGGCAGACCCTGCAGGTATCTAGCAAGGCTTATTCTTAGGGCTCCCTACCAGAAGTGGAGACTCTCCACTGACTTCAGTGTCACCTCTGTCCCCTCTCACCTTTTGGCCAGGGCAGGCACGCTTGGCCATGAGCGAAAAAATCACTCTGTGGAGCTGGCTTGCCTGTGTTAGTTTAATTGGAATAAAAAGGGTGCGCCGCTGAGCAGCACGGCTTGTGCTGAAGAGCTGAGATGAGTCAGGCTTCTTGCTGATGATATTACTGCTTTTCCAACCCCTTCCCAGCAAGGCAGGGTGGAGGGGCCACAGAAGTGGGGGGCTTGGGTGCTTGTCACTCTGCGCAGGCAGCACCCACACACGCTGTCCCCGCAGCAGGAACTGGGGCTGCGGTGAGCCCTAGGGAACTTGGGGTGCTCTGGGAGACAGAAACAGTCTCCACACCTCGCAGTAGTAACCGGTGCCAATCAACCCAGACATGTCACAAAGCAGAGACCTGAGCTAATTCCCGGGTTCTGCCTCCTCGCCTCCCCGCTGGCAGGGCAGGGCAGGCAGGGGGTCAGCAGGGATGGCGGTGAACCGATGACAGTGCCCAGAGGCTGTGCCAGACCACACCGAGCTGTGAGCAAGCCAGAGCTGGCAGGCACTCAGCCGAGATTTGCTCCTGCGGCTCCTCAGAGACTGTGGCCCCCCCTCTTGCTACACCAGCCTGGCTCCCTCAGCCTTCCAGTACCCAGCCACAGTGCCAGCATCCCAAAGTCAGGTGGAAACCATCAGGCAGGACTGAGGGTGCATTTTGAATACCGACAAACATTCACGTGGACAAAGTTCATCCCTCGTAATCACCGTGTGAGCTGAAGCCAGCAGCTATGGGCAAGTGCAGAGGGTGCAGGCATCAGGTTCCCAGCACAAAGCTGGTTTTCAGCAGCAGGAGCTCCCAGGAGGCTTGAGGGGACAGCAAAGCAACAGTAGCCAAAACAGAGCTGGGACACAAACAATATACCCAGTTATCTTTAATCATCCAGCGAGACAAACACGCTGAGAACGGAGCAGGCGGGACACGCCACAGACACTGGAAACTCCCTTTCAGCCAGAGAAAAAGGGACGAGTGGTTCCCCCCCGTCCCGGCTGGCCAGTGACCAGGCTGCGGGCAGAGCTGGCGCAGGGCACGGCGAGGCACTGACTCACCCTGCTGAGATACAGGAAGGGGGCGAACAGCCAAGTTCACTTCTCTGCCAAGGAGCAGCCCTGCTGTGCAGGGCTGAACGTGGGAGAAAACACCCCAGAGTGGGATCTGCTGGAGGATCGTGGTCTCGGAAGGCTGAGGGTGAGCTGGGGAGGGAGCCCATGGCCCATCCACACAGCGTGCTGTCGCCTCTCCTGTGTGATCGTGTGAGCCGGGCATTTAGAGAAAAAAAGCATAAAAAAAGAAAGCGTGAATGGTAATTGTGCTCCCTGGCCAGGCACAGGAAACCCTGCCCACCCCCCTGCCACGCGTGGCAGAGCTCCTGCCGCACCTGCAGCCAGGCACTGCGGGCACAGAGCTCTGCCTGGGACGGCTGGGGGGGGACCCTCTGCAGGGACCCTCCCTGGGGACCAGGGACCCTGCATGGGGACTCTGTGCGTGACCCGGAACGCAGAGACCCTCCGTGAGGACCGAGAACCATGCACGGGGACGCTGTTCCCCACGGGGGCCAGGCACCCTGCATGTGGACCCTGCCTGGGGAGCGGAGCCCCCTCCGCTGCACTCCCGCAGCCAGGCAGCCCCCAGCAGCCCCGGGTCGGTGCCCCGGGGGGGCAGCAGCCGGTAGGCGCCGCCGCCGCGATGCCCCGGGGCCGGTGTCGCTGGCACCGCCCCGCGCCGAGCACCGCCCCGCAGCGCACGGCATGGGCGAGCGGCGGCCGGCGGCGGGGGGGGCGGCGGCCCCGCGCTGAGCCCGGCCCGGCCCGGCCCCATCCCGAGCCGGTGGCAGCAGCTGCATGTCGGGGCCCGGGGCGCAGAGCCGCAGCCGGCGGTTGCCCGGTAAGTGCCGGCCGCGGGGTGCGCTCGGCGGGAGGGGAGCGGGGCACCGCACGGACTAGGGGCCCGGGCTGTCCGCATCCTCCCACCCCCCCCGAAACACCCACCCGATGTCCCTGGCAAAGCAGCCATCCCCCCGCTTCCATCCCCGGACGCCCCCGCTGCACCAACCTGCTGCGCCGGCACCGCTTCCCGGGCTGCCTGGGAAGCTCCGAGCCGAGGATGAGGATGCTCGGTAGGGGGGTGGCACCTGCCTGGAAAACGGCTGAGCTCGGGGACCTGTTGGGCATGTTGCAGGGTGGCACCGGTGTCCCTTGGAGCCCTGACGCTCCCCGGGAGGTGCGGATTCCCCCGCACCCACGGGGAAGAGGAGACTGAGCAGAGCAAACACATCAGTGAGCAGTGGACAGGGTGACAGGGGACTTGCAGGGGGACGACCTGCCACAGATCTGTCCCTGGGTCTGGCACATCGTGCTGCCCTCCTGCCTTTCTTGTCCTCACGCTTCTTTCTGCGGGAATGAAAGCAGGGCCCCGTAAATAGCAGGGTCTTATGACACAGCCTCTGCTGGGGAAGGAGCGCTGGGCGGCAGGGATATTTTTAGTGCTGAGACGCAGGGGATTTGGAGATCGCTCAGAGGAGTGCAGGCGCTGAAACCGCAGCACCAGAGAAGGGTTACAAGGTGCCATATCCTCCCTCTCTAGTTCCTCCCCCGGTGCTTTTCCCAGCCAGCGGCTCTGCCAAAACCACTGCCTCCCTCGCACTCGCCTGGTGCATTTCCTCTCACCAGGGCCACGGTTATTTTTTGCTCTGCTGCAAGACGAGGTCAGACGTGCCGATTGAGAAAAGGCTATGTGGGGAATTCGCGCTCAGGTGGCCAGCGTGTCCAGGCATCCTGTCTCTGCACAGCCTGACCCTACATGATTCTCCAGGGCATTCCCTACTCTCCACACCAGCTGCTTCTCCCAAGGCTAAAGGAGCCGAAAACCCTTGGGATTGACCCTTGTCCCGCAGTGGTTTGGCTGGGGCAGGGTGACAGGGTAAGGCTTGTGATCTCTGCAGGGTTTCCTGGAAGATGCTGCGGCAGCTGAGGAGTTGCATCTTCCCCCACCTCATTTCCTCGCAGCACCGGGAGCACAAGGCACAGTCAGCGAGCCGGGCAGCAGTGGGGTGTCCTGGGCCTCTCTTGAAGGAGCAGGGCCAGGGGATCGGGCTCTGGGAGAGTGCGGGGAAAAAGGCAATATCTGGCTGGGCCAGCCTGCCCCAGTCACCAGGGAACTGAGCCATGCTTGGAGTCACCCCTCGATTAAACTCTCTTCACTTCCCCATCATCCCCTGTCCTTTTCCACAGCCCCAATTTTTTTTTTTTTTTCTTGAAATCTCTTGAAATCTCTGCAAGGTATTCCAGAACCATGGCCTCAAGAAAAGGCTGTCCCCATCTTCTCTTGGCCTTGTGCCTTCACTAACAAGCCTTCTCCCACCCCCCAGATACACCCCTCCTATTCACAGGGACAGAAGTGGGGTTGTACTGGGATCCTGTGGGCCAAGGAGGAATGAAAAACACTTCCCCTCCCAGTGGAAGCACAGCCAGATAATTGAACCATGATCTGCTCCTAGCCCGGATGCTGGGTCAGAGAACACCCTGGGCTGGTGCTCCCAGCACCCTCAAGCCCATCTGGCCCTCACCCCGTGCTAACTGCACCCCAGGAACTGCTCCTCTCCCAGCCCACTTCAGCAAGGGTGTGAATGGGAGGGCTCACAGCAGTTTGCTTTGCAGCCAGCCCTCCCGCAGCTCACCCCACTGCGGGTGGCCATGAGCCCACACCACGTGGGGCTGGCTCCTCGGTGTGCCCTGGCAGGGCAGAGGGACCAGCGGGGCCAGTGTGCTCACCCAGAGCCCGCCCGTGGGCAGCTGCCCGGGGAGCTGGCGAGAAGGAAATCCCTGCCTGCATCTCCTGGGGGGGATCCTGCCTGCCCAACCTCTGCAGCAGCGTTTGGCCCCTGTTCCTCTCCAAGCTGTGCTGGCTAACAAGGCGTGAGAGCCGGAAGGATTTGAAGGCAGCGGGGCGTTCGGTGCCGTTGCAGCCGCGCTGGGCGGTTCAGCCAGCGGGGAAGAGCCTGGCTCTGAATGCAGATAAGGCTTCGGCCCCTTGGCTGAGTGGGCTGTAGTAATAACCATGACAATAGTAATAAAAGCCAGGCCACCAGCAGGTACCGACAGATCCCCCACGGTGCACAGGGGCCGCATTGTGTGTGCAAACGTGTCCCGCGGTGGGAACATGCCAAGTGGATGAGACAATCCCCGCGACTGACAGCCGGGGAGTGTGACCGGCCGTCACATGGGGAAGGGCCGCGCCAGGGAACGCCGCTCTCCTTTATTTCCCCGGGGAGGGTTGCTGAGAGGCAGCTACACTAGCAGGGCTGTTCACTCCCCCTGGGCCCAGAAGAGTCCCGGGAGGGGGGAAGGCTCCGTCCCCAGCTCTCACCACGGTCACGGGTCAGGCAGGGCCAAGAACAGCCCAGCTGCCATCTCCCGCTGCCGGCGTTCTGTACATAATGGGATCTCAGTGCTCGTGCCTGACTCCCCGGCGAGAGCTCGAAAACAAGTTCATGAACAGGTCCTGCTAATTTCTCCTGCAAGAGAAATCCCGGTGCCCACAGGAATGCTACCACAAGCACCCTTACCACAAGTATCGGTCACGTGCATTAACAGCACAGATCAGCCATGCTCAAGGTTTATTTTATATTTGCACTGCAGAAGGATTTAGAGACTCTCATCCTTACCTCCACACTGGGGCCCCTTTGGCAAGATGCCACAGGGAGAGCCAGTCTGTCACCCCAAATCTGGGAGCCAGCGCAGCCTCTGTCCTGACCCCAGCCTCCCTACGGCTGGAGCCTGATGGGCTCTCCTCGACATAGTGAACCGCAGCAGTTTGCCATGGATTTGGCACAGCTGGGCTGGGGGGAAGAGCTCTGCCTGGGACAGACAGCACAGGGCTGCCTCCAGCTGCTGGAACGCAGCCAGCTCCATAATCAGTGCCCCAGTCACCTGCTCTTTGTCCCTGGCTCTGTTCTCTTTTGCAGTGAGCACAGGGGAGGCAGGAGGTTTTTACCTTACCCCAGCAGCACGGGGCTGCAGCCACTGGTCAGCCTTGTGAGGAAAGCTTCACCAGCACGATGTGTCCGCTGCACAGCACACCAAGCCTCTGCACCAGAGCAGGTGCCCAGAGCTTAGATCAGACATAACAAGACTGAGGTACCTTCAGGCAGTCAGGATCACTGCCCTGGGCCTCACAAGAAGACGCTGAGCAGCCAGAAAAGGACCAGAGCCTCTTCCAGAAAGCGCAGGGTGACTGGCCCTGAGTCACGGTGCATCCCCACACTGTGCTGCAGGCACAACCTGGCCTCCTGGGGCAGGCGCCTGCAGACGATAGGGTTTAGCTGAAGGATGCCCCAGAAACCGAGTGCAGAGGAGCCCTAGAAGGGCTCTCAGGAAGATGTGACATTGATCTCCAGGACATCTCACCAGGCCCACTACCTCTCTCCTGTTTGGGCCCTAAGCTGGTACATATTGGTGACACCAGCCCCCCTGCTGTCCTCACCCCCGCTCCTGCCAGACAGGGTAGGGATGCTGCTGCTTTGTTCCCTCCTCCCCAGCCTGGAGGAGCAGAGGGTTTGGGCCTTGCTCAGGCGGAGCAGAGGATGTTTGTTTGGTTTCCGTGGTTACTGCGCTGCCTGCTCCAGTAATCACATTTTCCTTGTGCCGTCTGGGCCAAGAGCAGAAGAGAGGAAATCTGGAATGGCTGAGGTCAAACACCAGCCTGGGAACAGCCAGGGCCACCAGCCACAGCCCCTCTGTGCCATTTGGGTCCTTGCAGGTGTGGGTACCCAGCCCAAAAGTGAGGTACCAGGCCCAGGGATGCAGCAACAAGCTCCTTCAGCACCAGCCTGAGGGTTCCCATCACTCCCTCCCATGTGAGCTGAGGACACAGGCACCGGCACTGAACTGCGAAAGGAATTACAGAAATGAAAATGTTTGTGCAGGCAGAAGCCAAGCTGGCTGTGTGAGTGCCAGAGGTGAACGGGAAAGCCTGCCAGTGTGGGTGCGGCTGTATTTATAGCGCCGGTGGCCGCAGGGGTGCACGTGTGCAGGGGTGACAGGGTTGCTGGTGCCTTTTATTCCTTACACGTCACTCAGCCCAGAAAGCCTGAAGCACTAACGCCAGTTGTTGTCCCTGGGAGTTTCCCCTACTTGTTAGCGTTCACAGACAGCCCTCTGTTTTATAGCAAGGAAACTGAAACTTGAACATGTGCAAACTGTGGCTGATCTCATAACAACACCCTTTCCCTCCTTGGTAATTCAGTTCAGCAGCCACGACCATAGCATATGAGCTCCCAGCTCCTCGCTGCCCTGTGCCTCAGAAGCGAGAATCCGAGGCTCCAGCACAACAAATCCTGGTGATGCTGCCATTACGGCATGTAACATCTATTCACAGTGACTCAATCAACATGTGCTGGTAAAGCACGGCTGTACCATGTGAGCTGGGACAGGCAGAAGAGCTCAGACAGCCCTGCCTGGTCCAACCCTCCTCACCTTTCTCCCCAGCTGACATGGAGCAGCCGCAGCGGGGCCTGGATGCAGAGCAGATGCAGCAGCAGCAGCAGAAACTACGGGACCGGCAGAAGTTCTTTGAAGAGGTTTTCCAGCATGATGTGGATTTCTTCTTCCCTATGTCTCACCTGCAGATAGAGCATCGGAGACGTAAGTGCTGCGGGCACCAGCACAGGACTGGGGTTGTTCAGGGAACAATGACACGGGGGTCGGTGGGACATCCCCAGTCTAAAGGCAGCTGGGGACACACGTGTCCTGTGCTGAGACAGGACCACAGATGCTGCGTGTGGGTGTGCTGTGCATTACTCACACCACTTAACCAAAGTCACTGCACATGGGTACCCAGGCTGGTGCCCTGCAGAGTCACCGGGTTCAGATAGGGTCATCCAAACAGCAGTTTGGGGCAGGGACAAGGCCTGCAGTGAGGCAGCGGGGGCTTCCAGAGGGATGTTTTAGGGAAACATTATTTTCCTGGGGGCCTCTTACCAGCCAGTAGAATTCAGATCGCCACAACAAGGCTGGTTCCCTCCTTGGGGTGCTGCCTGCACAGGGCTGGCAGTGCCCTTTGCCTAGCACCAGCACTCACCTTCTCGCTGGCCTCTGTCTCTGCAGCGCCCTTAGGCAGCATTTCCTCCATGGAGGTGAACGTGGACATGCTGGAGCAGATGGACATGATGGACCTGTCAGACCAGGACACCCTGGACGTGTTTCTGGGCTGTGGGACAGAGGAGAGCAGTGTTGCTGGGCCAGGTACGTGCAGTCTGAGCCTTTTGCTGGCTAGGCTGAGAGCCCTCTCTGTCCCCAGTGCCCACTCTGGCTTGTCCCTCAGCCCTGGCCACCCTGCGTGCAGATCCACACACACCTGTACAAAGACACTTGGTGCTGGGGTCTGTGAGGTGGGAGGGACCTCAACCTGGGCTGGTCCATGCCAGTATCCCCCTCTGCAGCCCAGAGGTTCAGACCCCTGCAAATATCTTGCACAGAAGATGAGCGTGGAACCCAGGCACTTTCCAGAGTCCATAGGGCTAATTCTCTTGTCCTGAAGCTACTCTGGAGCAGCCAGTGTCTTGTCATTACTTCCCAGGTCCCCACCACGCTGCAGAGCTCACTGCACTGAGCAGGAAGGCTGCAGGACCCCTCCACTGCCCAGCCAGACCCCAGGGAGCTGGGCTTGGGTCCCACAGGGAAAGCCCGGGGTGCCAGCACCTTCCTCCCCACACACATGCACTGTAGTGATTCACAAGGGCCGAGCCAAACGTCTCCTTGCCTGCTGCAGCCAATGGCCTCACACAGCATGGCTGCAAGCTGCATTTCACATGAAACAGTGAAGGCTCTGCTGCCAAAACCGGGGAAGGAATGTGCGGGGCTGCCCAGAGCCAAGCCGGGGGTGTGAGGTGGGGAACAGCCACGGCAGCCACGTGGGGAGCAGCCAGGAAAGCACAGCCTGCTGAGGAATGAAATGTGTGTTGGAGGGGTTATCCATGAAGCTTAAGGAGCAATAAACCTCCAGAAGCCTTTTCTTTCTCTTACCGCACTCTCCTCCAGGGGCAGATGCCAGCCAGTGCCCAGAGGAAATCACCCTGCAAGTGCCCAACGCAGCCGAGAGCAAGTCACGCATTTCCTCCACATCCTCCGTCTCCACGGATCCGAACAGCCTGGACACCAGCGAGGAGGGGGCTGAGACCCCTGTGGTGCAGTCGGATGAGGAGGACCTGCAGGAGGACAGTCCCAAAAAGCAGGTGGCCAGAAGCTAGCAGCCAGCTCTGCCCTGCTCCCAGCCTCCTCCGTACAGACCTGTCAGCTCCGAGGAAGGAAAGCTGCTGGCGCCCAGTAAACCCCATCCTGGACTGCTGCCCTGCGGGCGGGGAGAGGGGCTTTTCCCTTCCTCTTCCTCCACAGGTTTTCCTGGCAGCCAAGGGAGAATGAAAGGGGTATTGTAGGCTCCCAAAATTAACTCTTCAGGCTTTGCTGCTAACACTCCCTGCTTCACTCCCCTGAAACGCTCAGCATTCCGCAGCCCCACCATTCCCAGAAAGGCACCCCTTGGGATCCCAGCTCCCCCATCCTACTGACAAGGGTCCTGTCCAGACAAGCATTTAATGATACAGAGAAATAACACTCCGGTCTAAACAAGCAGTGGGTGTGTGTGTTATTGGGAGAAACCAGTGCTGGGGGTGAGGGTTCGGTGGGGGCTGCAGGAGGGAGAGCGGTGCAAAGCCCGTGTGCTAAGGGCACAGTGCAGGAGCAAATGAAGCCCAGCTCCAGCACGGGGACAGTTCCTGCGCCCAGGGTGGGAGCAGACAGCACGGAGCTTGGGGAGAAGGGCGGCTGTTAGCAGAGCAGGTCACCAAGGTGAACAAGCCAGGTGCTGCCTCTGGGAGAGAGCCAGCAGCTGCGGTACAGACACGGCTGACCCAAGCAGGGCTGTAACTACTCACCACGAGTATCTAGGGAGATTTCCCATGGAAATTGGCTGAGTGGAGAACATCAGCACATGCAGCACCAGCAGCTGTGGCTCCCCCAGCACAGCACAATGGCAGCTGGAGGCTGCTTTAGAGGAGCAAAGGAAGAGCCATCAAAATGAAGCCACTTCACAGTGCACTACACTTGCTCCCTGCAGGATAGGATGAGAGGAGTCAGGCACAAAGCCAGCAAGGGACTCATGGCCACTATCAGTGGTTGCAGGCCAGGAAAGCGTTGTCCCTGCTCAGGCTGCATCAGCACATCCCAACAAGGAAAGGAGCCTGGCAGATAAGCAAGCCAGGGAACACTCTGCATCCTGGCTGCTTCCCAGGGTGGGTCCAGACCCTGCTGCACCCCCTCCTGCATCAGCCAACCCTTAGTGAGACTGGCTGGAGCGACCTGGTTATCCGTGAACCACTGGCCAGAGTGGGAGATGTTGAGAGCCTCATTGGTCTGTCCCCCCCAGTGCTGCAGTTTGTGCCCTGGGGTAACCCCAGGCTGGTGGCCAGTGGTAGTGGGGTGCTGTGCACCCACAGATAGACACTGCCCTGCGGAAAGGAGATGTCAACGGGAGAGGGGCAGCAGCCAGCAGCGGCAAGAGCTGAGAAGAGGAAGGTACCCCAGGGACGGGTACAGTCCATGTGGAGTCCTCAGGCACGCCGAAGCCTCGCAGTGAACCAGCCAAGCTCAGGCCGCACAAGAGCCCCGCCCAGTTCTCAAAGCCGGGGGGAGGGGGGAGGGAGCCCTCGGGGAGCGCCCCACGAAATGGACACCCTCGCTCCCAGGCTGCTGCCAGGCGCAGGCACAGCCGGGCAGGCGCCAGGCTCCGAGCCTGCTCCTGGCAGCAGCTCCCCGGCCGGCTCGCACCCCATGCGGAAGGAAAACCCGCCGGGCCGGCCCAGGCCGCGGCGTCACGTCTCCATGGCAACCCCGGAAGCGGCCGCCATTGGCCGGCGGGGCCGGAAGCGGAAGTGGGCAGTGGGGCGGTGGGATGCTGGCGGCTGCGGCGCTGCTGGTGCTGCTGGCGGCGGGGCCCGGGCGGGCGGACACGGGCCGGGACACGCTGCGGGAGGAGCTGCTGCTGAGCCCGCTGCCCGCCGGAGACGTGGCCGCCACCTTCCAATTCCGGACGCGATGGGACGCCGACCTGCAGCGGGGCGCCGGTAGGGCGGGGCGGGGCCGGGCGCAGGGCGGGCCGCGATTGGCTGGGGCAGGGGGGCGGAGCTCTGTCGCGGGGTGATGACATTGGTGTGGTTAGGGCATGACGTCAGCGGGGCGAGTGACGTCAGGGCAGCGCTGTTGTCCCAAACCCAGGGTTCTTCACCCGGTGTGCACACAAATGAGCAGATTTAGCACACAGAGAGGAGAGAAGGCGGCTGAGGGGAGATCTGATTGCTCCGCAACTGCCTGAGCGGAGGTTGGAGCCAGGGGGGTCGGGCTCTGCTCCCAGGTAGCAAGTGATAGGATGAAAGGAAATGTCGTCAGGTTGTGCCAGAGGAGGTTCAGATGGGATATTAGGAAAAAAATATTAATGGAAAGGGCTGTCGGGCATTGGAACAGGCTGCCCAGGGAATTGGTGGAGTCGCCATCCCCGGAGGGGTTTAAAAGACGTTTAGACGAAGTTCTTAGGGATGTGGGTTAGTGCCTGAGTTAGATTATGGTTGGCCTCAATGATCTTGATCATCCAACTGAAATGATTCTATGATTCTCTATTGTTTATCAGAGAGTTGCGCAAGTCTGGATGCTGGAATAAAGCCAGCACGCCAGAAAGAAAAGTAACAGCCATTCTACACAAAAATCTTATCGCTACATTAAAACCTAAGGAGCCGATTGGTTACACATTTGCAAATTGCATTACATAATCATTTTAGCATGTAACGATCAATATTCAGCTAAAGGACACTTTATCCAACAGTCTCGAGATACGTGTTAAAGCAAGACACAACTAATTGTGTGGGCTTCAAAATGTCCAAATCTGCAAGGTCACCCTCTCTGATTGGGTGTTCTGCAGGTCACCCTTATCTTTGTCAGGCTGACCTAAACCTGGAAGGATTTACATATCTTTGGGTAAGCAATTGCAGACAGGATTAATTCTTTTAAGTGGTGATGACAACAGGGCGAGGCCATGGGGGCTGCGGTGACATCACACGAGGGCGCTCAGTGCGCTGATGCAAGCAGGGGCAGCCCCAGGGAATGATGTCATGTGTGGCCAGGCCCTGGTGTGACATCAAGGGAAGGGGCAGAGGGAACAGGCAGGGCAGGGGCTAACACTGCCTGCAGTCTCTCACTACAGGCTCTTCCCGAAGGCACTGGGGCGGCTGGTGGCAGCACTGGGCGTGCGGGAGCTGCACCTCGCCCTCACCCAGGGCTTCTGGCGCACCCGGACCTGGGGGCAGCCGCCCCTGCAAGCACCCGCCGGTGCCGAGCTCTGGGTCTGGTTCCAGCCCACTGTCACCGAGTAGGTACCTCAGACACGGGTCTGTTCCGGGGGTCCTCTCTCTGGGAGCTGTTGCCCTTCTCACAGGAGGCAGCCACCATGTGTGGTGTGCAGGGGCCTCCTGCATTGGAAAATGTCTGCTGAAATAAAGAGTTTGCAATCCCAAGAGCAGCTCTAAGGAAAAGCAGAACATAGCCCCACTCAGTGCACAGGGCAGGACGTGGTGCTGAGGACAAACCCTTATTCACTAAAGGAACAAGCAATCCCCTTATGGGCTCTGTGATGACACTGCACTGAAACGACAGGGTTATATCTTGACCTCTTGTCTGTGACTCATTTCCACTGACTCCCACCCAGTCCCTGTCACAATCTCCCTGAGCACACAGCCCCTGTTCAAGCCACAGCAGCTCTGCATGGGCTCACAGAGCTCTCTCCTCGCTGCCTGTTGTAGGTCTGCTGGTCAGGTCAGCCTTCAGAGCTGCACCAGGGTGTTGCTTTAGGTCTCGCAGCCCCTTCCCCATGCACTGCACATCACGTCCTGTGTGCTCCCAGCCCACCCAGCCTCCCTCCTCCCATCCCAGCTGCACCCACCGCTGGCTCTCTGGCTGTGTGAAGCTCTGCCAGCCCAGGGGCTGCCCCTGTGCTGAATGTCCCCCAGATCTCATGTGTTAGAATAAATACCAAGAGAGCTGGAGAGTCCATGACCAGCAGCCTGTGCCTGCATGTTCCTTGCAGCTTCTGAAAGGCAGTGTGGTCACCCCAGTGTGTTTATTAAACGTTACTGACTTAACTCTTGTTGTTCTGAGGATTCAAGCTGCCGAGTAATCACTGGTATCTGTTCTCACAGTGTTGACAAAGCCTGGAAAGAACTGAGTAACATCCTCTCGGGAATCTTCTGTGCTTCTCTGAACTTCATTGACTCGACCAACACGGTCACTCCAACAGCGTCCTTCAAACCCCTGGGCTTAGCCAACGGTGAGTCCAGCCTGCACTCAGCTGCCAGCTCTGCCCTCTCACTCTTGTCTCCAGCTGGAGTTCTGCCCCATGCCACGGCAGCCTGTGCGAAGGTTCTAGGTGTGTACAACAGGGACTGTTAACCTCCTCTTGGAAGCATTTCCTCTCCATATGAATGAGGCTTGGATTTGAACAGAGGAAAGCCACAAGCAGTACGTGGCAAATGCTCCCAGGCCCTTGTCTGTCTCTCTGAAAAGTATTTTACGAAACAGCGAGGACTAGAGGATTTAAGGCACTCAAGAAAAAAAGTCTGCTAGAATATGCCTTACCTATTCTTTCCAAATCACTCTGAACAGAGCGGGATCTATTGCTGATTGAGCTCGTGGCATTTTCGGCATATTGAGAGGCGGGCTGGGGGGTGGAACAGGTCTGCTTCTGCTCTCATGCCTGTAGCAGTACCAGCTTGGTGACCCTCCACCTCCCTGCCCAGGAACAGATCACCATCTCCTGCGATACGCCGTCCTGCCCCGCGAGGTTGTCTGCACAGAGAACCTCACTCCTTGGAAGAAGCTGCTCCCGTGTGGCTCAAAGGTAATGGCGAGCCCTGCGGCTTTGTTGGGCCGCTCCTGGTGGAGCCGTGTTCCCGACAGCAACATGAGAGCGTGCGCTGGGAAGTCTCGGCAGGGCCTTTCTCTCAGTGGGAGCAGAGAACAGACCTGGCGCTGAATTTCTCCTTTTCTCTCCCCGCAGGCTGGGCTCGCTGTGCTGCTGAAGGCTGAGCGCTTGTTCCACAGCAGCTACCACTCACAGGCTGTGCACATCCGCCCTGTCTGCAGGGTAAGCGTGAGGCTTGGGGCTCCCTCCTTTAACATCCCAAGAGAAAATACAAAGCCTTCTTATGACGCTGCAAGGTGACACACTGGTTTTCCCACCTCCCCTGCGGTGGGTTTGCTGTGTCTAACACAGCTGTTGTCCTGCTTCTCTGGTCTCACCTGCATCCTGAAGGGATTCCTGCAGTTGTGGTGGAGTTCCAGCTCCCTCCTGGTGTCCTGTCCCTCCAGAAGGTGTGATCAGAGCTGCCTCTCTCTCTTGTCCAGGATGCCTCCTGCCTGGCTGTGTCCTGGGAGCTCAGACAGACCCTCACCGTGGTCTTTGACACCTTTTCCAGCGGCCAAGGAAAGAAAGGTGAGCTCAGCAGGACCACGCTGTGCTCCTTGCATGCCCCCAGCCTGCGGCACTTCACTCTGCTTGATGCTGACTTTGCTTCCTGCAGACTGGTCCCTCTTTAAGATGTTCTCCCGCACACTTACTGATGCGTGTCCTCTGGCATCAGAGAGCAAAGTCTACGTTGACATCTCCCCTAAGAACAAGGTAATGCTCACGGACCAGAGGACACTCCCTGCTCCCTCAGTACAGCCACTTTGGCTTTGAAACACCCTCACCTCCACCCCTTGTGTGGCCGAGTCCCCCTGGAGCCCTCTGGGGCTAACGACAGGACGGGCTTTCCTTCCTCTGAGCAGGGCTGCAGGGATGAGCATGGTGGTGTTACTAAAGGTGCTGAGCTGGCCGTTGGGTGGGAGAGCTCAGGGCCAGCTGGAGGAGCTTTGCCCAGCACTGCCAGTTACTTCAAGGGGCACTTTTCCTTGCATGGTCCATTTGCTTTCTCAGGAAAAGGAGTTACTGGAAGTGACCCCTGCTCCGACGTCTGTACTTGAAGCTGTTGTCCAGGGAGACAAGAGAACCTACGCTGCCTATGACCTGCTGAGCCCCTCACTCTTCAATACATCCCGCAGTCTCAATGTGCAGCTGAAGTGGAAGCGGCCCCAAGACAGCTGTGAGTGATCAGAACTTCACTCCACCAGCCCAGGGCTCCAGGCCTAAAACTCACCTGGCATTGCCCCCCATTCCTGCATCCTTTTCTCTCTCTCGCAGCGGAACTGCCCACCCCTATACTCCACGCTCACCGCTACGTGAGTGGATACGGGCTGCAGACCGGGGAGATCAGCACTCTTGTCTACAACACCCACCCATACCGGGCTTTCCCCGTCGTCCTGCTGGAGACTGTACCCTGGTACCTGCGGCTCTATGTGCACACTCTGACTATCATCACCAAGGGGAAGGAAAACAAGCCAAGTAAGTAAACCCTCCCGGGAGCACACGCCAGCCGGTTCTCCTGGCACAAGCAGCAAATTCCAGAGATGGTTTAGTCCCTCCCTCAAGCTCCAGTGATCACTGGGAAACTGGACTGGGAAACAAAACATTTTAAGATGTTTTCCTAGCCTTCAGTAATGAGAGGCACATGGACAGTGTTTCACAATCCAACTAGGGTCTAAACTAAAGTGCATTGATTTTTGGAGTAAAGGAGGCTCAATTTAAAACTCATGACTGGGTCTTATTTTGCATTTGTACCTGTCTGTGTGAACATCAGACTTTCATAGGTCATCAGCTCTAAAGACCAGCCAGATTTAGCTTTAACACATGCTTTTTGCTACTTCTGCATCTCCACTTGCCCAGAAAACCCCTCCCAGGACAGTGGAAACAGGAGCACCCACCTCCTGGGAGATGTCCAGGCAACATGAGTTTGGACAAGGTCCCCCCGGTGCCACTGACACGTGTTTTTGGGGTTAGGTTACATCCACTACCAGCCAGCCCAGGACCGGAGACGGCCTCACCTCTTGGAAATGCTGATCCAGCTGCCAGCCAACTCTGTCACCAAGATCACAATCCAGTTTGAGAGGGCCTTACTGAAGTGGACAGAGTACCCGCCTGACCCCAATCACGGCTTTTACATCAGGTAACAACATAACCTCAGCTCCTCGTCCCCTTCTGGGCGTCGTGTAGGACTTGCTGCCCAGATCTCTGGGGACGGGAAGGATTCTTGTCGCTTTGCGGGCAGGACTGACGCTTCGTTCTTTGTCTCCTTAGTTCATCTGTGCTCAGTGCCCTGGTGCCCAGTGTCATTGCGATGAAGGATGTGGATGTGGAGCAGAGCCCTCTCTTCACCTCACTGTGAGTGTCCCAGCGCTGGGAAGCGGGACCGTCCCGCAGCCATCATCGCGGTGAGCACGAAGCAGCGGTCCTGTGTGGGCTGATGCTCCTTTTTCTGCTTCTGCTCTCCAGGTTTCCTTCCTCTGACGGCTCCAGCTATTTTGTGCGCCTGTACACGGAGCCACTGCTGGTCAACTTGCCGACGCCAGACTTCAGCATGCCCTATAACGTCATCTGCCTGACCTGCACCGTGGTGGCCGTCTGCTACGGCTCCTTCTACAACCTGCTGACCAGAACGTTCCACATGGAGGAGCCGAGCCGGGGTGGGCTAGCCAAGCGGCTGGCCAACGTCATCCGCAAATTCCGGGGGGTGCCTCCCCTCTGAGAGAAACCAGGGCAGCAAGGGAGCAGAGTCCTGCTGCCTCTTGTCTTTGGTGGAAGCAGCCTGCTCTGTTTTGCTGTCTGGATCTCTCTTCAGGATCCAAAAAGCTGAGACGTTGCTTCTGTCATTAAGATGGGAAACGGCTCTAAGTCCATTGACTACTGAACTATACTGCTGTGGGGCTGGCAAAGGTGTAAGACTTCTGTTTGTGAGAGGGGTAACTTATGTGCTGGGAACAATGCTGGAAGTAAACGAGCTGTTTTGTACATTCGTGCTGCTCCTGGTTGGTTTTTACCTTGACCCATAGGCAAAGTTGACACTGTAAGACTCTGAGCTGCCAAGTCTCTGCAATGCTGCCTGAGTCAGCTGGGAGGAGATGCAGAGATGGGAAGGGGTGTGATCTGCAGCGAAGAGATGGGCTCATCTGCTCCACCATCTCATCTTCCACGACTGCCACCTTTCACAGCTCCCTTCTGCCACACTTCACATTTGAACCAGTTTGCAAATTAATTGCAGGTCTGTCCCCTCAGCCATGGCAAGGGGTTATTTTCTTTCTCAGGAGAATGTTTCTCTTCCTCACAGCTTCTATTTGCAGCATTTTGAAACCCCTCCACCTGCTCACCCCTCTGCTGCAGCACAAGATCCTCCTCAGTGTCATTTCTGCACCTCTGCTCCACAGCTCCCCTGCACCCATGCTGTCCCCAAAGCTTCGGGAGCCTCTGGGCTGAGCAGACCCCAAGTGCAGAGCTGCTCCCAGCTGGGCTCTGCTGGTGGGCAACAGCCTCAGCCCTCCCTGAGTCCAGAGTGCAGGAACACCAGCACCACTGCAATCCTTAGTTATTTTCATTAAATACAAGGTACCACCTCGTTGCTGTTCATGGGGAGCAGTGAGAGGATGGGGGGGGCTTGCTCTTTTCAGGGGTATGACCTGTGCATCTTGGCTGTAGCTTTTGTGATAGGAACAGACAAGCCTACAAGCAGCTAAACAAATCACGAGGAAATCATTAGAAGAAATATTCCCCAGAATCAAAGCAAAGCACAGCCAGAGGTCTTCTAGAAGTTTTTACTTGAGCAGAAGGGCCATAAAAACCACTTTGCCTCCTGCCCCACATAGAGCGGTCTGTTCCCGCTGGCCTGGGATTACCTTTCCCTTCCCCATCCACTCCACTGGATGGCTCCACGCAGCCTGCACAGCTGCTGAAATATTAATACGTGAGTTTGGGATGATCCCTCTGTCCCTGCTTGTGGAGAAGGACGCCACAGGGCTGGGCGCTCAGGCTGCTCACAGCCGCAGGACTGCTGCTGCAGCTCCGCCAGCCAGGCTTCAAGTGCAAGACGGAATTTACAGAAAGCCAGAACTGCAACCAAACAAAACCCGAGCGAGTGTGCAGCTCCCGCAGCTGTGCAGGGACAGGGGGAGGCAGCCAGGAGTCTCAGGTGTAATGATCCACATTCCAGTTTGCAATAGGATTTGAAGACCTCAAGTTGTTTCAGGTTGCATCCAGGATAAATCCTGCAGCCATTGGCATGTGCCAGAGCAGCTCAGAGCGGCCATGTACCCCAGCAAAGCCTCCGTGCTGCAGGCGTTCAGTGGGATCCAGCAGAGACCCCCAGGCCAGCACCCATGGGTGCAGCTGGCACCACAAGCCAAACCAGCCCAAAACAGTGCAAGTAATGCAGCACCGCTGCAAACCCAACCGTCACTTGTGCAGGGAAAAGGGTCCCTGTGCTGAGCACGACAAGGGCACCCTGGGACCAGCCAGAGCTGCCACCAGCCAAAGGCCATTCCTGTGCGGTGCCATAAACCAGGAATTTAAACAGCCCGTAAAGAGGTTGGCCAGGAATAACAGCTGAACAGGAGGGAAACCATCCCGGGCTGGATTCACACTTGCCTGGCCATCAAGGGAGTCACTCTTATCACAAACATCAAATGCATGGGCCAGCCAAGTGGAAAACCCTGCAGGAAATGTGGGTGAGCCTTCAGCCATGACTGGATGGTTTTTAAACAGCTGGGAAACCCCAAAATCTTGGTGTTTTAGGGGTTTTTTTTCCCTAGACTATTTCTCTCCCTTCCCTACGTGGCCTCCTTGGGAACCTCACCAGAGCTGGGCACGGCTGAGCGGTGCCTGCTCACCTGCTGACGGGTGTCTGCAGAGAGAGGGGCTGGAGCTGGAGTGCTCGCAGCAGCCTGGGCTTTGCTGCCAGCCCAGTGACACTCGGCCGGAGGGCTGCCAGCAAGCGACATGAAAACAGAAGTGTTTAAGGGGAGAGGCCGTGGTAGCATCTCTGCTCTAAGCGTGAGAGGCAGCACCAGGGACTGCACAATGGGTGGTGCACAGGGCTGCAGGTGCGCACCCCACTGCAGCACCAAAAACTGGGGGCTCTGCAGGGCTTGGTCAGCAACACAAGTGCACTGCCATGGGTGACAAGGGAGCAGCATGCAAGAAAGCAAGCCCAGAAATAGTATCCAATGGAACGCAAGAAAGCATAGACTCAACGTGTCACACAGTGCAAACACCGTGCATGAACAGCACGAACGGTGTGCAAGGATACGTGCCAACTGCATGCAATGAAAAGCCTGCAAAGAGCATGCAAGCACATGTAAAGCACGCAAGAAGCAGACGGCCCTCCAGAAAATCATGCAAGCTGCACGCAAACAACGCAGTGCCGTGCGACATGCAAGAAGGCAGGCAAACAGCACGCCGCACAGTGCGGAGCAGCACTCAAACAGCTGCAAACTTCTGTATAAACGGCGTGTCACAGTGTGCAAACCGCCTGCAACGGCGTGCGAGCACCTCCCGTGCAACGCCGCGCCAAACCGGCCTGCGAGCAGCATGCCACGCGGTGCAGAGGAGCGTGCAAACGGTACTTAAAATAATAAAAATAATCATCATTTTTTTTCTAACGCTCAAAACACCACCGGGCGCAGGCGCGCCACCTCCCCGTCGCGCAGGCGCAGTGCCCGCCGCGCGGGGCTGCCCGTGTCGCCGCCTGACAGACAGGCGTTTTCCCCCGCTCCCCCCACCCCTCCCAGCCCCGCCGCCGCCACCGGAGCGCGGCCCCGCGGCGGAGCTGCTGCGCGGCGGGGCCGGGCCGGGCCGTGCCCGGGACAGGCGGGCGGCGGGCAGGCGCGGCGGGGTCCTGCCGGGCGGCGGCGCCCTGTCGGGGCGCGCAGGCGGGGGCGGCCCCGCGGCCGATCCTTCGCTCGTCGGGGCGCGGACGGGCCCGCGGCGGAGGCGGCCCCGGGATGGCGGCGTGAGGCGGCGGCACCGCGCCGTGAGTACGGGCCGCGGGCCGGGAGCGGAGCGGGCCGGGGCCCAGCCTGCCTGCGGGGCGAGCGGGCCCATCGAGGCGCGGCCTGGGCGCTGCGGGCGGGCACGGGCGGCTCCGCCGGGGCTGGGGGTGACGGTTCGCGAGGTTTGGGGGCCGGAGGAAGCGCTCGGGGGGGTTCCCGCTGCGGTGGTCACAGGGAGCCGGGTCCAGCCCACCGGCAGCACCGGAACATAGATTATCACCAACCTGAGAGGGAAACAACAGCAGCATCTGCTTCCCCCTAAAAAACTCCTTTTCCTCCCCTCTGTAGCTCCAGCCTCAGGGTCAGGCACATCTCACAGGTCACTATGCACCATCCCAAGGCAAACCCTGGCCTGTTACTGCACACAGCAACACAACCCTGACATCCTTTAGTCCGGCGGAGAACTCGGCGCTCCCGGTGCTCTCCGCCCCGCCCCGGGCACGCTGAGCCAGCTCCTCACCTCGCTTGCAGCTGTTCTGCTGTACAAACATTGCCCGTTACATCCTGAACGCACAAGTGCAAGAGAAGATGAAAAACAAAGCTCTCAAATGCAGTCTGCAGCACACCAAACTCCTACACTTCATTACCCCTGTACTGACACATCACGACTGATCTTGAAAATAGTGTCACAGTGGAGTAACCTCTGGCTTTCCAACCTGTGTGTCGTAACTCCTCAGAGCCCCCCGCCAATATTGCATCTTCGCTACTCTTTACCTGGCATGCAGAAAACAGGCCTGCATCAGGCTGCATTCAGAGTGCTGAAGCCTGTTGAAGGCACAAAAGGTTGAGAAATGATCCAAAATTAAAGGTAATTATGTTTTTCAGGGAACTTGCAGTGGGCTTGGAATTCATCATCTTTGGCAGTTAAACAGAGGCAGAGGGCAGGAATGAAGACCACTGAGAATTAATAAATACATACAAACAAAAGTAGCAGTACATCAGATGACAACTGTTTATGTTGACATCTCTTCCCACCACTGAGCTGACATAAGGTTCTGCTCCTATGATTTACTGTGCAGAGAAACGCGGATCATTCTGCTGCTGTCCTGCTCACAGCTGGGGGTTTACTCACCCTGGTGCTGTGCGTGCACTGCACTACCTCTGGACACAGGCTAATTAATCCCCCAGTCAGTAACAAAGCTCAGTTAGCAGCTACGGAAGTGATGAAACAAGTGGCTCAACAGAGAGCCTCTGCTCTTCATGAAATTAATTGCTTTGGTTTGTCTCTAGCTTGAGAAATCAGAACGCTTTGTAACCCCGAGGCTTGGTTAGTCAAGGATTTGTGGCTCCTTTGGAAACTGTTCGCAATTATATCGCACCATTGCTGAGCCTACATCTAGTGTTCAAGGCACGAATTTATCAAAGACTGGGGCAAGGCCTTTGCCAAAAATTGAAAACTTGCTTCTTCCAGCTGAGTCATACCAGCACATAAAGCTTTGAAAAAGTAGCGGCAAGGCCAAAAAAACCCTGAAGAAGGTTAAAACCCTGATATTGCAAATAGGCCTTAAAGGTTGAACAGTTATGGTTCCTGGGTTTTTTAAGAGAAAGGGTTGGCATCAAAAAGCTGGTCTGCTGTTGCTTTTCTTAGCTGAACTCAAACTCATGACTTCATAGCTCTTTCACTTATTTTTTTTTTCCCCCAATGCTTTGGATATCATAATTTTTAGCAGCTGTTTTGGCTGCTACGTGGTGTTTGAGAGGTGGTTTTGAACCCACGCTGGCAGCATGAAGCACTACCCACACACATCAGTTCAAGTTCTGTGGCTGTGACAGGGTTTTTGATTTACACGATTTTACGCAAACTATACTACAGGTGAACCTTATAGGTAAGAAACTCAGTGCAAGTCCCTGAGGTCTCTTAAGTTTATGTGCACTGTGCAACTTGAGAGATTTTTATCTAGGTAGCACAGCTTATCATTCCCAAGCAGAAACTTTGACTTCCGGGAAAGGAGGAGATTGGCACCACCACCTGCCAATAAAAGCGTTACTTCATCTTTTACTGCAGACCTTTAAGTGACTGTTTCTGTAGCACCTGCTGGGGAAGTTCCTTGCGGACAGTACTGGCTTAATAGCTGCCTTAGTAAGGTCTGAACAAGCTTACCTTTTAAGTGATTAGTGAAAGCTGGCTGATTATTCTCCCCTGTCAGGTAAACGAGCTGTTAAGGAATTAAGACATTCTTGAGAAAGGCGCAGACTTGGTGTCAGCATACCGATAGAACCATGTATAAAGCCTACAGTGTAGGAACACCTCTCAGCCTCTTAATTGCTGAACTGGCTTGTAGAACATCAAGTAACAGCTTGCTAACTCAGATTTATTCTAAAGTGTAACTGATCCATTGCAAAGCACTACAGACTTGTGCTGTGCTACTCACTTTTGACTTGTCATAATTAAAGTTCTGTTTCTGGCTGTAAAGGTGTGACACTACCCTCGCGCTGGAATTTGAAAATCCTCCCAGCAAACACACACCAGTGGGACCTGCTGGTTTTGAATAGTCTCAGGAGGGAAGATGACAGAAGGAAGGGCTGTGAACACAATGGAAGCCAATTAAGGAGCATGTTGAGTACTGGCGTTTGCTTACTAACAAGGTGCACAGGGAACCTCTCCAGGCTGCTCCCCTGCCTGCAGGAACTGGCAGGGAGGTGGTTCTGGCAGCACAGGGAGATCAGACGGAACTGTGGAGTGCTGACCGCGGGGAGAGGAGCGGGAGCATCGCCTGCTCGCTGCTGCCGAGGGGTCTGAAGCGAGTTCAAGCAGCTCTACGAGCTGTAGAGGAGCGAGAGGAGGCAGCGGTGGTGTGGTAAAAAGGAACATCTGGTAAACACAAGTGGCTGCCAAGTCAGATGACTGGAGCAGGAGCACGAGAGCAGTCTGCAGGGTGGCAGGACAGCAGGCTGGCCGGGGAAGGAGATGAGTCAGGCAGGGGAGAACAAGAGCAACTGGTTGAGGAAAAGCAGGATGCGGTTGTGAAACTGGGAGCTGGCAGAAGTACTGTTGGGCGACAGGTTGTTGTTTGCCCTGGGATGCGGTAATCTTTAGCTTGGATCTCGAGGAGGGGACAGAGAAAACAAGGTGGGAATGTCTCATTTGCAGGTTTCACCTTGGTTGAGATCTAGGCAAAACTGAATATTGTTGTGGCTTTGAGAAGTACTGCCTGTCCTGGGCACTAAGGGGAGTCCCTGCTCCCTGCTCAGTAGAGCTGATAGCAGGAGATGCTGTTTCTCTTTGCTTGATAGCATGGAAAGAGCACTTGGACTCATTGCCAGCTGTATAAAGGAATCTCCAGTGAAAAGCTAAGGCCAAGTACATATATCACTAGTGGAAAGTCCCTTGACGAAGACAGAGCTGCAGAAGTCCCAAGTCTTAGGTACTTTATCTAGGATCAGTTGTGGGATACAGCAGACAAAAGGTTTTCAGCCTTTAATTGGTGGCTAGTGAAGGGACACATGAAAACATGAGCAAACTGACTACAGATACAAGACTGACTGACTGACCATCTGCACTTGCTCAAAGTCCAAGAGGTCTGCTGGTTGAAGGGCATTGTCATTGAAACTTCATAGTTAAAATAAGCACTATTAAATGGTTCTTTATCCTGCAGAGCAGTTGCATTGATTGCTTTAAGCAACTGGCTCTTGCAGGAAATACCTATATTTAAAAATGGGTAACTTGTTCCAAGATGAATTTGTGTTTGTAGGAAGTGTTTAGGTAATGCTTACACACTTAGAATCAATTTGCTGTTCAGAGCATTATCATGTAAGTGTTTGCTGTGGTGAGGAGGCCAGATTGTGGAGTGAAAAGTAGCAACATCATTAATTAGAATTATACTCTATAACTGTAGTCAGTTGTAAAGTTGGGGGCCAAAGGCTCAATAGCAACACACGGCCTAATTTAAGCCAAGAGATATATAACATTAGTCCTGGAAGATTCTAGAGCTTGGTTCCAGCCTTGTGCTCTTCTGATGGACCCATCATCTTAGGTTGGTTTTTATCCATTTCTTTAGCGACAGAAGGCCCAAAGCAGTTGTCTGTAGGCATTTTAAACTAAAGCTTCAAGAATGGGTGACCCAAAGGCTGCAGCACATGTCCAGCTGCAGAAGTCAAGCTGATGTGACTTCAGGGCTGGATCTCACACAAATAGGACATGATGTGTTTGCAGTGATTTGTACTGCTCAGAGCTTGCGAGAGAAAGACTGTGGGTAACTTCAAGGAAGGAGCATTTCAGGAGGATTAAGGCAGCTGCATTTGTTTGGTACAAAGTGGTTATATTCAATGCAGTCTGAACTAAAGAGTTGGGTGGTGGAGTTTAATTACCTTTCTGTTCAAATCTTTGTTGTTAAATCTTTTATCTCTATTCTTCCGCTTGGAAAAAAAACATGTCATCTGCCACTTCTGCAGTACTTTTACTCCAGAAACATCCAAGTGATTCACAAAGGCGAGCAGGCAGCATGCTTTGTTATGGAATAAATAATCCTTATTTCCAGTTTATAGATGGGCAAAGCAGGCTTGGGACTAGACTTGCTCTTAAAGATTTGAGTGAGCTGCACAAAACAGTACTAGCATCGGGAGTTTTTTTCCTTTCACTTGACTTTATCCACATTGCGATGTAAAATAACTTCTTCCTTATTCTTTGGCTGCTGAACTGCAGCTTAGTTTTACTAATTGAACCCCAGCTGCCCTCTCTGCTGGAGACCACTCTCTTGCAGGAGCGCCAGCACAACAGACTTTCCCCAAATACTCTTAATCTCTTTGCTCTGGTGGAGATCTTGGCTTGCATTCTCTCCAACATTAAAGCAGATCCTGCTGCTCAGCACAGGGCACGGCAGCATGCTCCCTGCTTCTGACAGAGCCGATTGGTACCCACGAGCTCACAGAGCTGTGAGACGAGTCTGACCTCAGTAGTTTTTTTGGAAGAGAACCATGTGTGGTTTTCTCTTGGCTTTTCTCTGCAATCCCTCCCTCTCCCTTCTCCAGGAAATCCTTTCTCCTGCCAACAGGAGTCAGCGGAACGTGCTGTTTGTTTACCTTCTCACTCCTTCATCCTACTAACCTTCCCACCCCCAGTGTAATCCTGACAGCCTCAGCTCAGCCCGTCACCCTTCTGACAGAGCACTACTCAGTTGAGTATTTTCAGACAACAGGATTGCTGCAAGAAGCTGCTCTGACCGGGCTCCCAACAATACTGATATCTTCTAGCATGACCTGCTGTTGCCACCCCAGACTGCTAAACTCCATTCTTCTGCCCCCTTTCAACAGTTCTGGCTCTGTAAAAACCCCTATAAAGCATTTATTATTTTCAAAAAACGTCTGAAATTCTTGGATGAAGATGCTTGTACTGCTTAGAAAGAAAAAGCCCATAAGCTTAGTGTAGTTGATGTGGTTACTAAAGGTAGAAGTGTGTTTTCTGGGCTTGCAGTGTGCTGCCTTCTCTGGTTAGAGAAGCCCTTAAAGCTCACTGTTTCCACAGGGTTTTATAATAATCTAAGTGAGGAAATCCTGTGTTGAGAGCACTTAGGAAAATTGCCATTTTGAGACTGTTCCCTCTTTGATCTATTCACATACTTTGTCTTATCTGACTTTAGCTCATTGGCAAGGATTATGAATCCCATAAGCAGGGACTGCCCTCCCCTTTGTTTTGCAGCCTGGACACTGTCGGGGCATTCCTGGGTAGCTATATGCATAGCTTGAATTTTATGCTGTCCCACTGGAAGGCTTTATAATGGGTCTAGTGCCTGGGGAGGAAGCAGTTTGTGCGCTTGATGCTTCCGAGACAATTTTTGCCCTAATGCTTCTTTGTAGTACCTCATAGTTTACCCCGTTGCATTTCTTTATACCAGCACTCAAGTCTTTGGATGGTCTTGGATAAATCCGTGCATAGGGAAGGCTGCAGCAGTTCATTTTCTGTTCCATTTCCCACTCTACCTTTCTGTTCCTGCACTATATTAAAGAACAGGGTCTCACAACTTAGGCTTTTACCCAGACTAACAGAAACAGAGCACACAAGGGATACACTTCTACACCAGCAAGAGATAATCCTGTCCCTAGCTGGGTGGTTCAGAACACAGGAAACTTTCCACCAGCTCTGGGACACACCAGAATTTAGTATTAGGAGTTCAAGCATCAGCACGCAATGCTTGGGAGTAAATTAAGCTGTATGAGAAGAAGGTCTCTTGATTTTTTTTGCTGTGTTTCTCTAACAGTCTGACATTTCACCCCTCTCTACAGAAGAGCCCGCCTGAGGAGCTGCTGGAGCCTGTTCTGGATCCCATCTGATCGCTGTTGCCACCAGGCCCCAGCCAGCGGCCACCATGTACTGCCTGCAGTGGCTGCTGCCCGTCCTGCTCATACCCAAGCCTCTCAACCCAGCGCTGTGGTTCAGCCACTCCATGTTCATGGGCTTCTACCTGCTGAGTTTCCTCCTGGAACGGAAGCCTTGCACGATTTGTGCCTTGGTCTTCCTGGCAGCTCTGTTCCTCATCTGCTACAGCTGCTGGGGGAACTGCTTCTTGTATCACTGCACAGGATCCCAGTTGCCAGAGTCAGCTCATGATCCCAGTATAGTGGGCACCTAGAAAACGATAATCTTCTGGACTGCTGAGGGCTCGTTTTGCTTTTGAAAAGGGGGCGGGCTAGGGAGGAGGGAGGGAGTGTTAGGCTTGTGACTGGAGTAAAACCAGCCTGTTTCCTGTAACTGTGTGTGGACTGGTGTGGTAAATTCCTCCCACTGCCTGTGAAATTTGACTTGTTTACTGTGTGAACTCTGGCAGCGCCACCTGCTTTTTTGGAAGCAGAATTTTTTTTTTTTCTCCTCCTTCCCGTATCACCGGGAACAGACACCAGCCCTCCTAGCAGAACTGGTGGAGGACTGAGCTGCTGGCCCCTGCCCAACTGTCACACGGTGGTGGAGTTGTGTGTCACTCACTTGTCTGCATTAGGCCACGCTGGTCTAACTCAGGGCTCTCGGCCCGCTGATTCTGCTCGAGTAGCTACAAGATTCTCTCCATCTTTCTCATCGTGGGGAGCCAGCCTTCCCACCTTGCTGATCAAGGGCAAGCTCAACAGCTCACAGATGCACTTGGCCAAAAGCTGCTGGAGCCAGAGGCAGTTGAGTCACCTCCTCCTGCTCAGCCTGCCAAAGAGATGCGTGCACTGCCGAAGTGCTTTCTGAACGACTTACGCTCCAAGATCACAGCCTGAAAGCCTCAGTTATGCTGCTGCTTTTATAAAGCCTCACCCGTAGTGGAGACTGTCTCTTCCCCTCCTAGATTTCCAGGGTTTACCAAGGTGTTGACTGTTGGGATGAAGAACTGGTATGCTGCAAGATGTGGGGTTGTGAACCTCACCCTACAAATCTCATGCTAGTCCAAAAGGCCGGGTGTGGGCAGGGCAGGAAAGGGCCCTGAGGTGGAGGCATGGCTGGAAGCCCTAAATGCTTCAGCAGTTTTCTGTGATAGTGTTTTTGGGGCCGGGGGCGACCAAAGGTGCTGGTGCTACTGACTGGAGAATGGGAGAGGCTCACGGGGTGCCTGGGGTCTCCAGCTCCCCTGGCAGGGGCTGTCAAGAAGCCTGGGGGGTGGGGGGATCAGTCCTACAGCCACAGCTGTGCAGAGCTCCACACATTGCACTGCAGCCACAGCTCTTGGGGAGCCCAACCTGGGGCAGGGGTTCATTTGCTAGAGGTTAACACAAAACACCGTCTCTAAACTTCAAAGGTTTCCCTCCCCTTTGCCATTTGTCTTTACTTCAGTCTGGTAGTGGAGAGCAGCAGAAGTGGCTGTTGCTGTCCCCAGGAAGTTGGAGCTATGAGGTTGTGAAACTTCCAGAGTATTGTTTGTTCATTGCACAGCTGTTCAAAATGTTTAATAAAGCTTTATAAACTTTGGTCTATGGCCTCCTGCCCAGTATGATGCATTGGCTGCTCATTGCGGGTGCCTGAGCCCGGCAATCATGCGTCTCTGTATTGTTCTGTTCCCAGCACAATAACCCCGGAGAGTCTCCAGCAAAAGGCAGAGCCTGTTTGCTCTGTAGCTCCCAGTACTGACTCTTCTTGTTAACTGTTTAACCTGACCATGAGCACACTAGGAACCACACTGGCGATTCCTAAACAGACTCATCTTACAGCACAGGAGGTGGTTTCTGGTTGTATCTCTGCACTTATGTGACAGATTCCCCTCCCTTTCCTTACCGCTTATGAAATTAAACCACAGAGCAGTGTCCCGAAAGCCGCTAATCCCCAATGTTGGCAGTAAAAGTGTTATCTGCCAGGCACCTACGCAGCATAAGCCTATCCCACAACACCCATGTCTGCCCGACCTGTCCAGGGACCGGGCTGCAACCCCACTGCCCCGAGCTGGCTGGGGGACAGTTGGTTGTGTCAGCCCTTCACCAGCTTTAGCCACGACCCCTTGTAGGACCAGAGGTAGAAGGGGGACACACAGCCAGACATGGGACTGTTGGGTCTGACTGCACCCAGGAGCAGAGAGTTCAAGGGTGCAGGAGCTGAAACCAGCCTCCTCTACCTGTGCTCCTAGCCCTGAAGACCAAGTCCAAGTTGGAAAGGGTTCAGGTCATATCAGTGTTTACATATTTTAAAAAAAGCGTGTGCCACATCACCAGGAATAGATATGACAGCTCTGTCACCTGTCAGGCCGAGGGGAATCCCAGCAGCTGTGATACCAGCCACAGCATAAACAACAAATAGAAAGGAGAGGGCATGTCATCTGCAACCTATGGCAAGACTTGTCTGTACTCTGAGCAACTTTTAAGTGTAAATTTACTTAAGCTCATTCCATTAGTTCTTTTAAGAGTACGCTTTTATTGCTTACTAGCAAAGTTGCACCTTACAGTCATTTAAATAAATCCTCGCCACAACACCAGACAGTCCCTTGGATGAGGGCAAGCCCTGGCTTTGTACGTGGGGTTGGAGCCAAGCCACCGCTGCAGGCTTCCCCTCCTGCGAGACCCAACTTGGAGCAAAAAGCACTTCAAAAGAGGGAGGCTGCCGGTGTAGCGACAGGAGAGATGTCGGCAGACTGATGGGCAAGAAAACTAATTTTTGCAACCCTCCCAAATACAGATAAAGAGCACTCTTTGATATGCACGCAGCCCTCCCCAGCACACTGCCTTACCCTCTTGAAGGCACCGAGATACCATCTTCATTTTAAAGACAGAAAATTAAAGCAACTTTATCATGGTCAGACAGAAAGCCTCAGGCAGAGTGAGGAACCCAACCAGGTCTCACATCCCATGCTAATGTCCTGCTTGTCCTCTGTAAAGGGACCGTGAAAAACCAGCTTGCGACTGCAGAACAGGTCAAACCCGATGGCTTTGGAAAAGCATTGTCACATCTTCCCTGCCTGTGCACCATGGAGTGGCCTGAGCCCGCACAGACACAGCACCTGTGCTCTCAGGCCTTTTGCCCTGGTCTCAAGGAGGCTCTCTGCCAGAAGAGCAGAGAGGTGACTGTCCCCGGTATCCTGAGGACACCAAGGGGTCTCTGCCTGGGGACCACACCGGTGGGCAGGCACTACAGTAGTGACTCTGAAAGCAGTGGGGTTTGAAACACAACCGCTGCGTTGTGCCAGGTCCTGTCCAGCCTGGACACTGCCCGCAAGCACTTTGGCGCAGAGTGAGTCTCATCACCTTGCGGTGTTGTTAATATAAAGTGTCCATCTGCCTGGTGCTCCCTAGATACAGGGAGCAGGAGCCTTAAGCTGTTCTTTTGTCTTTCCATTTGAAGGAGAGATCGTTTTCTAGGTCACATAACAGATCGGTGACACAGCAGGGTCAGGAAAAGATAAGACAAAAACCAAACCCAGGCTCAGATCCCTAGAAACAGAGAGACAGCTCAGGCAATTCCTGGGGTCTGGGGGCTTCTCGCTCCCCTCCTCACCACTCACCAGGGAGAGGCAGAATCCCCAAGACAAGCAGCTGGGACACTACAAGGCTTCCTGTGGAGAAGGTTTCCTGTGACCACCAGGCTGGTGTGGCTTTTTGAACCCTGGATCCGCTGGACAGCCACGTCAGCACATCTCATTCCAGGGGCTGATGTTTGGCTGTCGAGCTCCCTAGCACAGCTTGGGGTGCAGGTGGGGAACCAGCGGTCTGGGGCCACCACAACCACCAGCCCACTCTCCATCCCCAGATCTTGCTGGGTGATTAGTGCCTCCTGCCCTGACGCTCTCCCCGCTTACCCTGAGACAACACAGCTTATTAACTCAGCAGCAGACGGCAGAGGGAGGTTGATCCCGCTGAGGAGCCACGTGGGCTGGGAGCACCCACCGGCGGGCTCAGAGAGGCAGCAAAGTCCAGGGCGCAGCCCTGCTGCTCAGAGCACCAGCCTGCCATGGCCTCCAACCTCATCCCCTCATGCTGGTCCAGCCAAACCCCTGAGCCAGGGAATCCATGAACATCACTCAGCACCACAGAGAGCCCTGCCACTGCCCTTTGGTTTTGCCTGCCTCTTGCTCCTTGCCCCAGGGTGGTTTCCTGCCCTCAGTAACTGTAGGAGGTCAACTACACATCAGGTAAGGGCTTTAGCTCTTCCCTCAGAGCCTGGAGATTAACCCCTGGCAAGAAGGTTTTGCTGCTCCTCTGAGCAAAGGCAAATCCTCAGGTAGCAGGGCAAGGGAGGACGGATGGCTCAGGTGCCACCCAGACCAGCTGCTGGGGCATGAGACCTGGGTGGCTGAGTCTGCAGGGGACAGAGACAAGCTCTGTCCTCTGACTCAACACATGCCAGCAGCCTCCTGTTCACCCAAGAGCCCTTCAGCTGGGTCTGGGCTATGGGAGAGACCCCAGACCCACAGCACAGCCCAGGATTTGCTCTGGGGCATCCTCACTTTGTGGCTGCCCCTCACATACAAGCATTTATCCTCCGGGAGACTGGATCAAGGGCCAAGATTTGATGTGCATTGGGGAAAGTGAAGGGTGATCATCCTCTTTGCTTTCCCCAAAGCCAAACAACAACTCCTTCTTGCCATTTGAGAACCCCACTGCCAGCACAGACTGCCCAGCACAGAACCCCAAACCTCCTCATGAGCCCCACTGTGGGGGCAGCCACCACCCCCACCCTGACACCCAAATCCTCTCCTGGATTTACAGGGTGAAACACGAGCACGAAGCAAACAACAAGATTAAGTCCTTAAAGGAGACATGTGGTGCAATCCCCAGGAGCTCCTGCCTGCCTCAGGCTGGGGACGCCTGGCAGGGGCTCCCTCTGGTCCGAGGGGACCCCGGCAGCAATTCCCACCTCACACCTGGCCCAGCAAACCTCTGCCCTCAGTCACTTAATTACTTTACAGAAAAGCAAAACATAAAGCACAAAACATTGAAGGTGATAGAACTGACTCACCCAACAGCCCGAGAAGGAGGGAGCAGCCGGACCCGGGGGGCTCAGGGCACCAAAGCCCCCCCTAGACCATGATGGTGGTGGTGGAGATTCATCGTCATCAGCCACCTTGCTTTCAGATGGCCCATTCCCCCCAGCACTGCACTATATATCAATTACTTAATCACCAAGTGAGGGACCCCAATCAGCACAAATTATCCTAATGAAGCAGGCCTGCTACTTGCAGTTGCTGATGAAGCAGATTCTGCTGAAAGGGGAGGGCTGTCCCCATCCTATTCCCACCAGCCCAGCTGGTGGAGGTTGGCAGTCAGGTCTCCTGGCTTTGGCCAGGTCAATGTGCACCCCAGGGTCACCGTGTCACCCACAGCCCCGCGGGGGCCAGTGCTCCTCGTGTGTGACAGGGACCCAGGTGTCCCCACACGCAGAGGCTGGGACGCAGTGATAGACGCAGCATCGTCCAGAAAAAGCCTCTAAAGCACCAGGAGCCACCCATGGGCATCGTACACTGTACAGGAACCACCAGCTCCTGTAACAGGGTGCTGAGTCCTCTCATACATGAGTACACTTTTTTTTTTTTTTTTTCCCCTGTGAGGTCTGTTTGTATTTAATTATCAAATTGCAAAGTATTTACATCAACAATAGTTTCAAAGCATCTCCACCCCCCACCACCCACAAAGCTGGACCTTTTCAGGTTTTTTTTTTCCCGACCTTTTATTATTATCCAAAAAAAAAAAAAAAAGCTAAATATTTTACTTAGACACTGAAAAAGGCAGGTGGGGGAAGAGGGGAGCTGGGAAGAGAGACACAGATCCACATGTTCTCTGCATAGTCGGTTGGAGATCGTACAAAACGCTGTTTAAAAAAAATTATAATGGCAGAGGAGAATAACTTGTAGGGCAATATTGACCCTGGGAAGCCAAAGAGCACCCTTAGGTGGGGGCTCCCCTCTGGAGCTTATTGGCTTAAAAAAATAAATTGGCAGACAACAATGGTGATGGAGCAGAGGCTCTCGATCCCCGCTGCAGCTGCAAGTCTGGAGATGCTGGATCCTACAAAAACCGCTGCACAGAAACACGGATGGACACACAGACACGCAGACACACAGCCCCAGCCCTGTGCAAGGAGGTTCCTCTGGGATCACTTCACTGTCCTCTGCCCTGAAATGTTCCCAGCACGTCTCCTTCATTAGAGCTTGCCAAAAGCCACAGGGAATTAAGCCAGCCGGGGGTGTTCCTTGTGCCGAGGGTGTGTTCCTGCTCTGTCACTTGCCAAAAAGAGCCAGAAAATGGAACCGCCAGGGCAAGCCCATTCTCGTCCTGCTGCGCTGGTGCAAGACCCTGTATGTGCTGCGGACAACCAAAGGGCAAAGCTGAACGTGTGCTCCTGCCTCCTCTCCCCAGCTTTCAGATCAAACCTGGCTTCCGCATATTACAGTTTTAAGAGGTTTCTCCTGGGGAGAACAGGAGAACTATGGCCCAGGCCACTACTCAGACTGGGACAGGACTTCTCTGGCAGCACCGATGGGGACACAGCATCCGATGGGTTTGGAGAGTCCCTGCCCAAACGCAGAAATGCAGGTAGAGCAAATCTGCTAGGCAGGAGAGGAGAAAAAGCTCCGAGTTCCCAAATGATGTAAAAAAAAAAAAAAAAAAAAAAAAAAAAATATCCATCAAACCAGTCGCCGTTCTCCAAGCCAGAAAAGACAAGATCTCCCAAGATCTCTCTGTTTTGCTAAAGAGCCCATTCAAGCTGATTTTGAAGGTTTTACTCATTAAAAAGGTGTCACCAACCAACCAAGCGAGCACTTGGTTCATAAATAAGTGGCCAGGGAGCTGCGGGAGGCAGCGGCATGCCCAGGCCCTGCGCCAGGGGGGTGTTGGTTTTGGGGAGGAAAGGTGGTTTTGGCTGCCCCCCTGCCCACACTCGGCTCTCACCCGCCTTTCATGGGACACTAGCACCACGGTGGGGGCTGGCAAGAGGTGGTTTGGGTCTGCTGCCTGCAAGGGGGCTGTGCTGGAGGGAAACCCCATCCCACAAGCCCTGAGGAGGCAAAGAAAACCCACTGCCTGGGGACCAAGAGGTGGGCGAAGCCACTGGCTCCCCTTCTCCAAGTCCTTCCTGGTGGTGCGCACCAGCACCCTGGCCCCACAGCGCCCCCACCCTCCAGCCCCCATCGCACCCCCTGGTCCAGGAGAGCATCCAAAGAGCTTCCAGGTCTTTCTGAACGAGGGTGCCTGGGACCCCAGAGGTGCGGGAGCAAAAACCTCGTGAGCCACCGTGGTGAATGGTTTCCAGCTGTGTACAGCCCCAGGAAGGGAAAAAACCAACACATGCAACTAAGTCAATGTCTGGGAGGAGGGGGGTGCTGCTTCGGGGCTATGTACAAAGCAGGTGCTGGGTGGGAGAGCGCAGGGGTCCCGGGGTTCAGCCCCATGGGCACCGACACCCACTGCCAAAACGTGGCTGAGGGCTTCGGGAGCGAGCGGGGAGATGAGGATGCAGATGTCTCCCGGGTGGGACAGCGCATCCCGGGACTCTCCTGCACGGTGACAGCCCGTGGCTGGGGATGCTGCGGGCATCACAGCCCAGCGGCCGAGACACAAGAGGTGAGGGGAAGGCAGCTAAAAACGTACCTGGTGGACAAAAGCATCCGTGAAAAATGGATATTTCCCCCAAAACAGTCCCACACCCTGAAAACCCACCTGTGCCATGCACCCAAACCCCATGGTGGCACTGGATTTGTCGACAGGGCCAGCCCAGGGGACTCTGCTGCTGGGAGAGCTGGCAGCGGAGCGGGCGAGGTGGCTGGGGGGTTGTGGTGCACCTGCTGGGGGGCTCTGGGGCACCTCCCAGGGGACCAGCTGGAAGACCAGGAGCGCTTGGTGGCAGAAAGCGCAGTCGGGGCGGTGGGGCTGCCCACGGGCAGGGCAGGGCAAGGGCTCTGCTGGCATCCCCCGTGCTGCTCCCAGGAGTGACGAGATGGGTCCCTTGGGGGCACAGACACAGCTGGAAGACTTGAACGCACACCCACGTGCTCCCACAGAATGGTGATGGTCATTGGAGCCACGAACACCCACATTTCATGCCCTGGTGCCCGCTGGCACGACTCAGCTGCAGAGCCCTGCTATGGCATGGCTGGAGGGATGCCTGGGGAACGGGGACCGCCAGCGTCCTGCTGCCACCCCACGCTGGCATCACCGCCCCAGCACATCTCCCCATCCAAACCAGCCAGGGCTTGCACCTTCCCTGGGGCAAAAGGTCTCTGCCAGCATCCTCAGGAGAACTGGAGCCAAGGGGGAAATGGCAGGGAGGGTGAAGGGGCAGGGAAAATTGTGCTGATTTAGAAAGGGGGTGCAGGAGGCCAGGGCCACATGTCCCGGTGGAGGGTGCTGTACCCCAATTCCTCTGGGCTCACCCCAGAGCTGCCAGGGGGGTGGAAAAGTTCTCCCAAAAGCCAAGTCTCTCAGCAGGAGATGCTCCACTCGCCCTCCTGAGCCGCCAGTACCCGCAGGCTCCTCTTGCCAGCGGGATGGCACCACTTCGTTAAACATGGGCCAGAAGTCTTAATGAGCGGCAGGGGGACTCAGCACCTCCCCTGGCCGCGTCCGGAGGCGATGCCCCATCCTGCTCTGGGGCCGCTCCGCAAAAACCGGCCCCCGGGTGGGGAGGCCAGCCCTCGGCGCCCCGCGGCGAGGACGGACACGTCCCTGGTGCCAGGACGAGCTCCTGGTCTATAGGTTCTCGCCGGGCTGGTACTGGGGCTCTGTCGAGGTGAAGTAGTCCTCCAGGAAAGCCTGCAGGTATTCGAAGGTGGGTCGCTCCTCTGGGTCTTTCCGCCAGCACTGGCACATGAGGTCGTGCAGGGACTCGGGGCACTCGGGGGGGCAGGGCATGCGGTACCCCCGCTCCACCTGGTCCAGCACCTCCCGGTTCACCATCCCTGCATGTGGACAGAGGAGATGTGGCGGTGAGCGAGAGCAAGGCCAGATCCTGCACTGCACCCTGCCCGGAGAGGACACCGAGGGCATCCCACTGGGACGAGCCTCACAGGCAACCGTGGTGATCCAGGGAGGGATCCCCCCAGCCCAACAGCACTCGTCCCTGTCACCTTGCTCAGGGACAGAGGAGCCGTGACCCTGCACCCCAGGCAGGCTCTGTGTACCTTGCCCCAGCAGGACAGGATCCAACCTGGGCAGGGGTCCCTGCCGCAAGCGCACCCTCCATGCCCACATCCCAGGAGAAACTGGGAGCAGTTTGCTCCTCTGCAAAGATGGCTCTGGGGGCCATGAAGTGCCTGGGGCGAGCGCTGGGCACAGGTAGATGGTGCCAGGGCACCACAATGGGTTTTTGCCGGTGGGCTCCAGCCCTCACCTGGGTATGGCACTCTGCCCTTGGTGGTCAGCTCGGTCAAGAGGATGCCAAAGGACCAGACGTCCGACTTGATGGTAAACCTGCCGTACAGAGCAGCTTCGGGGGCCGTCCACTTGATGGGGAACTTGGCACCTGGATGGAGAGACAGGGTGAGGGGCTGCTCCTGGCCCCACGGTGCCCGAGGACACAGGGGCTGCAAGTGTCCCCAGGGGCTGTGAGTGTCCCCAGGATCGCCACGCAGCCAGGGCCATGTGCCGCCTCGAGATGCAACACACAGTCCTGGGGACCAGCGACCACGGAGGGACCATTGCTGTGGTTGTCCCCTGCCTGGGCAGGGTGCCAGCAGCCCCGGGGACGCACCTTGCCGAGCCGTGTACTCGTTGTCCTCGATGAGGCGTGCCAAGCCGAAGTCAGCCACTTTGCACACCAGGTTCTCCCCCACGAGGATGTTGGCTGCCCGGAGGTCCCGGTGGACGTAGTTCATCCTCTCCACGTAGGCCATGCCGGATGCGATCTGTGGGGACCAGGACACGCGGCAGTGAGGCTGGTGGGGTGACATGAGGGTCCCCGGGGAGCGCCCAGCACCGCTGACAGGAACGGCTCCGCGGTGGAACCCAACATGGGGTACGGGAGCAGCCGGTTGCTCAAGAAAACCCAGGTAGACACAGGTTTGCTGGCCAGGGAGAGCCGGCAGCAACGGGAACAGGTAAAATGATGGTCCCTGACTGCAACCCAGCTCCAGGCTGAGCACACAGTGGGATGGTGGCACCCGCAACCCAACAGCTACAACAGCCCAGGGAGGTGCTGGGGCAGCCAGTGCACTGGGAGGGGGATGCGGGAGGCCCAGGGACGCACAAACCCACCTGAGCCGCCATATCCACGAGCTGGGGCAGCCGCAGGTACTTGCCCATCTCGCCCTTCAGGAAGTCCAGGAGGCTCCCTGCGAGGAAGACCACGGTCACGGCAATCCGGAGCAGCAGAGCCCCTTGACCACCCCCCTGGCATCCCTCCTGCACTCACCCTTGCTCATGTACTCGGTAACGATATAAATGGGCTCCTCTGAAACCACAGCATAGAGCTGAACCAGCTTCTCATGCCGGAGCTTCTTCATGACCTGGGCCTCCTGCAGGAAGGCCTCCGGGGACATGGTGCCGGGCTTCAGTGTCTTGATCGCCACCCGCGTGGTGCCATTCCAGGTCCCTGCGGCACAGGACACTCTGCTCAGGACACATCTATGGGGCTGTGCCCCCCGCCTGCTCCCCCCACTCATGTGTCTGGGGAGAGGATGCAGGTGGTGACATGGAGGGGACAGCGGGAGCGATCCTTACCCATCCACACCTCTCCGAAGCAGCCCTGCCCCAGCTTGACCTCCAGCCGCAGCGATTCCCGGGGGATCTCCCAGGCGTCCTTGGCCAGGCCTTGGGTCTGGGGCTTGGACGTGGGACAGACATTGGTGAGACGGTGGCACAAGCCATCGGCGTGTTCTAGCACAGGAGGGGACAACACCAGGGTGACACTTGGGCATTTAGGCATGTGATGCTTCACCCCACATCTTCCCTGCAAAACACCTCAGGGACCCATAGCCAAACCCTCACCCTCCTCCCTAAAACCCAAGCAGCTTTTCACCAGGGTCCCCCCGCAACTGGTTTGGGGACCCCCAGCCCCATGCTGGCTTCCCAGCAGTGTCACCCAGGGTGTAACCCAGCCCCCGAGGGGACACCCACTGGAGTAATAGGCCACCAGCTGCTGCAGGCTGTTGAACTGGGTGCGGGAGGTGATGTAGAAGCCACCGTTGTCCAGCTTGCGGATCTTGTAGTGCTTCACGTTGAGCCCTTTGGCGTTGTCGAAGTCGGAGACGGAGAGGCAGTAGGCACCTGCGGGCAGGACCGAGGAGATGGGGGGAGATGCACCACAGATGGGTGCTCCCCATGGGGTGGGGATGGGCATGGCGGGGAAGGACTGGGCAGCCAAGAGCCAAGTCAGCGTCCCCGTGGGACTGGGAAAGTGCTAGTGAGGGGCGTCATCCCCTTCAGCCCCCAGGGACAAATAAAAATCCAGCAAAGAGGGGATTCTGAAGGAGCAGAGGGGACTGGATGGGTGGGGGGAGCTGCTGACCCACAACCCCAGCGTCTTGGCATCTCAGAGAGGAGCCAAGGGGCTGGGGGGCCAACTCCCCCCTCCACAGACACCACCATGGGCAGCGCTTTGGGTGCCCATCTCTGCTCTACCCACACAAAAGCAACACCGGGGCCTCAAATAACGAAAGGGAAGATAGCTGCTGCTGCTTGAGTGAAATGTTTCTACCGGAATAAAACAAATAATGACAAGTTTAAGGCATCAAAACAGAAAGAAACCTCAAGGAGCTTTTCCCAAAGGTGTATTTGGAGCCAAACTAAACCATGTTTCCAAGTAAGAAACAGCAGCCTCAGGCAGCCAAACCGCGAAGATCACAACTTGCACTTTCGGGAGGCACAAAACAAGTATAAAGAGTTGTTAGACTTGAAAGAAGTACCTAAAAATTCATTACTGCCTTTGCCTGGTTGCCGAGGGAGCACATGTTCAGGATTTTGCCGCTATGTAAGGACCAGGAAAAACTAAAATCATCCAAAAGAACAAAATCAGGAAATAGAGCATCCTGCGTAGTGGTTCTGCCAGAGCTGGGGGGACACAAGCTCCCACCCTGCCATGAGCTGAACCACCTCTCTGAAGGGCAACTGATGGGCAGGCAGCAGTGGGAGAGATGTGGCCGTGCCCCCCAGCCCTGCGGGCTCAGTGGTGTCACAGCACATTCAGCACAGAAATGTCACCGGTGATTTAACGGGTGCATCAGCACCCGCTCCCTGGGACTGGCACGGGAGACCCTAAGGGACTGTCCGTGCTGAGGGACATCGCTCAGTGACCCCAACATCAGCTCCTGGCTACAAGGTACGACTCTGCTCTTCTCTCTCCCTGTGCACCCAAGCTGGGGGAACCGGGACTGCGCAGAGTGACCAAGGGGACCCCCACACAGATGTCCCCCCAGCCCCCGGGGGGCTCCTCCTGGCTGGCTCACCCCAGCCCCACTCACCTTTCGTGGTCTCACTCTCCCGGACCAGGAAGGTCCCTCGGGGGTTTTCGGGGTTGAGCAGCAGCCGCTCGGACTCCCGGCGAGTGATCTTCCCAAAATACCACCTACAAGAGCAAGATGCCCACTCAGCACCCCGCACTCACCGCCCCCCTCCATTGTCAGGCCAGCCCTGGCCCCCCCACTGCAGATTTTGGAGACCACAGGCTACACCTCCCAGGCTTGGGCACCCGGGGTGCGCAGTGCCCCTGTACAGTGTGGGCTGAGCATCGCCAGAGGAGCAACCCTGCATCACAGACCACGAAACGCCAAGTGAGTGAACTCTGAAACCTCCCCAAACAAGGGGCTCTGGGGACCCCTGAAGCCCCTCGAGCTCTTGTTGGGGGGGATGCCATGCTGCTGGCTGGGGACAGGCTGTGGGGATGTGGCTGGCACCTCCTGCTCTGGGACTTCTGGGCAGCTTCGCCCCTGCCTGCTCTCCCTGTGTGACGGTCACCAGCAGCATCCTCACGCACAGATGTGCGTCCATGCGGAAGAGTGAAAACCAGACCAAAAGCATCAGGTCCACCACGGCCCCGGCTCTGCCACCGTTCATCCCTCCACCACGCGCGCATGCTGCACCTCTGTGCTTCACGGGCCTTAAAGAAAGGCTGGAAAATGTTTAAGGGGTTTGCAAATTCAAAGGGGAAAAAATAACAAAAAGGGAAAAACCCAGAATGCTTTCAGATTTTGCCCAGGAGAGGGGCAGGGGGAGGTGGGGAGCACTCAGGGTGCATTTGCTATCGCTGGTCTTTAAACTGTCTCAAAGATGGCAATTACTCTTCAGCCTGGATGGAGTCTGAGGGCGCGACATAGTTACTGGGGATGTAGCCCGTCTGTCCTGTAGTGAGGGAATGAGCCAGCCACCAGTCACCTTCCCTGCAAGAGAACCAAAACACACTCAGTGTGAAGCCAGGACCACCCAGCCAGCCCCTCTCCTGCCCGCAGCGCTGCGGCCGGGGGGTGAGCCCACCAGGAAGGGGTGCAGCCCCCCAGCTTCCAGCCAGACCCCAGCCAGGAGGGCTCCTGCCCTTTGGGCCAGCCTAGGGTATTAGCCACCCATCTACATATGGGATGCTTTAAAGTTAAATTGGGCAGGGCAGCCAGCGAGGCAAAATACCTCTGGAGCCAAATGAATGTGAACAGGATCTGGCTGGAGGTTGAGGGGTGTCTGGGATCCAAGGCAGCGGGGAGCAACAGGGGAGGGAGGAGAAACAGGGAAAAGCGACAGAATGATGGCAGCAATTAAAAAAAAGTACCAGGAAAACCCAAGAGATGGCATTTGTTAAACAGGCTGCAGAAAGTCCTGAAGTTTGGGCAGGGTGGGATGAGACCTGCCCTGCAGCGATGCCCGCCTGGATGTGGTGAGCTCCATCCAGGCTAGGCACATCCCTGGCAGCCCTGGGACGGGCATCCTGCCTGGCCACAGCCCCTGAGCTTCCCTCCAGCCCCCAAAACGAGCCACACACCCCCACGGTGCTGGCCCACGGCCCCCAGCACAGCTCTGCCTTGCTGAAGCCCCCAAAATCCCGGGGCTGACCTGCCATCCCTCTTCCCCTGGGTATGGTGACCCCAAGCATGTCCCCAGGAGCCTTCTACTGCTCTGTTCTCCTCCCCGCAGGCTCCAGCACAGGACGCGGCAGGAAAGGACAATAAATAGCGAAGAACAAGAGGATGGCGGGAGGCAGCTTCCTCTTCCCTACGGACAGTGGGGCTTCCTCCCACCACCCACATCTTCTCACCCATCAAAGACAGAGTCACCTCATTTATCCTGACCACGAAGGAGATGAGGCTACGGGAAAAGTGCAGATCCGTGGGAACGGCTTCGCAAGGATGCAAGAACTTGGCAGGATGACCTCCACAAACACTTTACAGAACAACCTTAATAACCTCAGTCACCACTGCAAGACCCCTCAGACCACATCCAGACCCGTCCCTGACCCCTGCAGATCTGTAAACCTCCATCCTTACTCCTGACACACCATCAACTTGTGACTTTTGCTTGTCCCAGTGATGCCTGGAAGCAGCTGGGAGAAGACAGACACAGCCCCTGGCTCCCCGCACCAATACCAGGGAAAGCGGGGACCCTTCGGGCATCTCCCCCCACCCCAAGACCTGGGTTCTGACGCTGCCCAGAGCCCATCCCCAGCCTTGCAGCAGTCTCAGCCCATATTTTAACTTCTCCTGGCCCCAGCACATCTCATGGCAGGTAGCTTAGGCTCCCCAGCCAGAGCTGCTGCCCCAGTCACCTTTACCGGGGTGGCTCCGAAGGGGACAGGAGGCTGGTTGGGCTCCTTTCCCACGGGATCAGGGTAAACGTCTGCTTGAGAAATGCCCAGCTTTTGACTTGTGGCTTTGTTCCAGCTCAAGCTGCAAGGCTGCAAGCTGGGAATTCAGCAAAAACAAACTATTCAAAAAATGTCTCAGCAGGGAAAAAAAAATAATAATCATCATCATCAAAACAAAGCATTTCAACAGTTCCCTGCACAATCTTACCCAAAATACCCTACCACATCCCTGCTGGCTGCTGGCCGGCTGGCAGGAGACCTCCTCCCACTGGAAATGGTACCACGGGAGCCTTTCTGCACTGGGGTGGATGGATTGGGCCCCTCTGGGAGGCCGAGGGTCACTGCAGACAGCCTGGGCATTGCTGGGATGCAGGAACAGGGAGCTGAGGGATGCGGAGGCTTCTCCTCTTGCCCTGTGTGACCTCAGCCCCGGCAGAGCAGCTGAAACCCACAGCCACCCTGCAAAGCTGCTGTTGTGCCCAGGACCCATCAGCCCTTCCCAGGCTGAGCCCAAGACTCCTCCCCACAGCCCCCGGGTGCTGTGCCCTGGGGGAGCCCAGGGGAAGGGGACATGGGACATGGCACGCCTGCCTTCTGCTGTCCCCACAGCGCGGCAGCCCGAGCTGCTCCTGGACCATTCGAGCATCTCTGGGCATGCCCTGACCCTTCACTCTGACCCAGCCTTTGACAAACAGCACAAGAGGATAAAAGTACGGAAACCCCAGAAGTGATGTAAGGCATAATGAAAAAACCTTAATATATGGGCCCAGTCTGGCCCCGCAGCGGGCAGAGCTTCCTTCATAACAGCCCAAACCAGAACCCAAGCCTGGGGCTAGCACACTGCTGAGGCTGTGAAAGCAAGAAGCACCAAACTCCCCAAATTCAGGCTCTCCCTGGAGCATTGAAGCCCTGCACATCCTGCACTTCATGGATTAAATGAATCACCATTAATAAACAGTGTTGGAACAAAGAGAACAAGGATCAGATTGAAAACATGCTTGTGCAACACTGCTCGACCACTGCAGCAGAAATATCACCCCCAGGATGTCCTCCCATCTTCCCATGCTTTGACTTTGCAAAGCTGTTGGGGTGCTCAGGCTGGAAGGCAGCAGCAGAGGGGCCAGCGGGAGCTGCAGAGCCCGGAGACCATGGGGCAGTGCTGGGGACGGCGGCTCTGCCCGTCAGGCCACCAGCGGTGCAGCCAAAGGACGCTGCAGACCAGGCATGTCAGAGCAGAACACACGCGGGTTCGATACAGGATCATGTTTAGGAGCATCTTCCAGCTTGTGCTGCTGCCTTGCTCCACCTGGCAAGCGATGGGTGTGCTGCTATGGCCGGGGTGGAGAGCAAACAAGTGGGAGTCAGACCCCTAAGGAAGTGCTTGAGTCCCCTGAGCCACTCACAAAAAATAAAAATAAAATTTAAAAATGCAAAAATAAATGCAAAAGAAAGGGCAGGAGGGAGCAGAGAGCCAAGTGAAAAGGGACTGCAGAGGGGTGTGGGTGCAGACGAGGAGAGCGGGACAGGTCCAGAGCTCCTGGGTGCAGACACAGCTCGGGATGGAGCAGTTCCCAGCATGGGAAGGGGTTCCCTGCTCTGCCCTGATTGCTCAGGTAGGACAAACCAAACCAACCACTAAACCATTGGGCAACCAGATCCTCCCAGCCCTGCTCCACCCAACCTAATATGGGCACCAGACGGGCTTTTATCATTTAAGATCATTAACGATAATAATAGTAACAATCTGTGATACACACCTGACGTCCACTTTTCTCCTAAATGACAGCATGGCACAGAGGAGAGAAAAAAGAGTCAAGAGAAGGTGAGATCAGAGACACCGTGCAAGCACAGGGGAGAGCACCCGTGAAATTGAGGAGATGTGTCCAGCCAAACGAGAGGGAGCTGAGCACTGATGGGGACAGGGGACCAGCGGGGACACAGACCCTCATTGGAGGGCATGGACTGCCCAGCAAGGAGGTGGCTTGGTGACCAGGCTGCAAGGCAACAGTGACCAGCAGCAGGGCCAGGAGGACGTGGAAGCAGGCAAATGATTGCCTCCAGTGCAGATGCCCTCAGACAAGTCCCTGCAAGTTTTGTCACATCCCTCTATGAGCACCCGTCCCCGGGTAGAGCTGGTCCTGCTGGGGCTGGGTTTAGTGGGGGACAAAGGTGGCAGCTCACCTGCCTGGGCTTGGCTGCAGGGATGGGGACACTCACGTGTTGTTGACGATTTGTAGGCGCTCTCCTTTCTTGAAGGACAAGTCCGTTTCGGTCCGGGACTCATAGTCATAGAGGGCCACAAAGGTGGTGACGCCACCTGCAACAGAGACCGCTCAGGATGCGCAGAGCCGCGGGACCCTCCTCTCCCCACACCCTCCCACCGGCTGACAAGACCGAGGCCCTCAAAAGCAGGAGACCCCGCCACCATCAGAAAAAACTGGAACCAAACCCGCAAAGACCCAACCAAGACCCCCCCCAACACCCCGGTGAGCCCCAGCCCACACCGACCAGCCAGCGCCCCGGCACGCTGCGGCGAGGTGACCGTGTCGGAGGTGTTGAAGCCTCCGAAGAGCTTGGACTCGGCAGCCGTGGTCCCGAAGGAGCGGCTGGGGGTGCGGTGGGTGTCGGGAGCAGCCGCCTTGCTGGGTGTCTGCGAGGCCGGGTACCCCCCGTGGTGGGTGTTGTCGGTGGGCTCCAGGCTGCGCCGGCGCTGGCTGGCGTCTTTGGGCTTGCTCTTGCTGCTCCCCATGGTCCCAGGCTGGAGGAGACAGACACATGTGCTTCTTTTATTATTATCATCATTATTATTATTATCATTATTAAGGCATTGAGGTGCTGGAGAGAGTTCACAGAAGGGCAACAGAGCTGGTGAAGGGGCTGGAGCACAAGTGTGATGGGAGCAGCTGAGGGACCTGGGGCGTTCAGCCTGGAGAACAGGAGCTGAGGGGAGACCTTCTGATCTCTGAACTGCCTGAAAGGAGCTTGGAGCCAGGGGGAGGTTGGTCTCTTCTCCCAAGGAACAAGTGATAGGATGAGAGGAAACAGCCTCGAGTTGCACCAGGGGAGGTTTACATCAGATATTGGGAAAAATTTCTTCATGGAAAAGGTTGGAAAAGGCATTGGAACAGGCTGCCTAGGGAAGCAGTGGAGTCACCATCCCTGGAGGGGTTTAAAAGATGCATAGATGAGGTTCTTAGGGACATGGTTTAGTGCCAGTGTTGGTTTAACAGTTAGACTTGATGATCTTGAGGGTCTCTTCCAACCAAAAGGATTCTACGATTCTGTGATTATTTATTATTATTGCTGTTATTATTACGCTGCCCAGGGCTTGTGCAACAGACGCCTGCCCACTAGGAAACAAAACAACCTCTGGAGTCTGTTCAAGCATCAGCTGCTGCAAAGTCTGGCCATCCTGCCCTTGCCCTGGGACAGCATTGTCCCTCATTAACGCCGAGCCGCATCCCACCTCGCTGCAGCAGCCAGCGGAACGCCGGCAGCGGAGCTGCTAGGACGTGTTTTGGGAGCGGGGGGATGCAGGATCAGCCTGGGAGTGAGGATGCCAAGTGCCTGGGTGGGTGACCCAGGGCCAGGCACCCGCCGTGGGATGTAGCTCAGCACCCCATACAGCCACATTTCCTCCTACACGAGGGTTTCTATCAGGGCACAGACAGGAGAAGACAAAACCCAGACAAATATCCACGAGTTGGGATTACTTCAATGTCGGAAATTTGGAGAACCCATAGCTGCATCACTCTCCTTGCTCAGGATGGGGATTAAAATGCTGAGGATGTTCCTGTGAAGTCCAAAATGTGCAACAAATGGGATAAAAGTTTACATCGGGAGCAGTTCCAGGCAGTTAGCAGCTAAAGACCAAGGGATCTCAGCTTTATATATATAGTCATGCCTTCCTTTCCACTCAAGATCATGCTCTATAAATACCTTCAAGGTAATGATATAAACGAAGGGAGGGAATTATTCGCAGTCTCCAAAGATGGCAGGATATCCAGCAGTGTCCTGAAGCTATGGAAGGAAATATTTAGGCTAGATGACGCGCGGCAGGAGGGAAAAGGGAGGTGGAGACAAGTGGGGAGGAGAATATCTCTAATAAAAAACAAGCAGGGAAGGAGCAGAGGAGGCAGCCGCTGCCTGTGGGGTGTGGACCAGAGGGGGACCTGGATGCAGCCACCCACGAGGCTTTGCTGAGGGCTCAGCCTCATCCAGTAAATCACTTTTCTAACCCAGCTTTTGAGCCACCATGAGCAAGACAAGAGCCATGGGGCAGCTCCAGCAGCTTGCACAGCCCCGGCATCTGAGGGGCAGAGCCCTCCCTGCTTCTGCCGTGGGGAAGTTCAAGGATGCCTGGCACAAGATCTGCTCCCCTCCCCATAGCAAGGGCTTTGCTTGATGATCATGGCTTATTTCCCAAAAGACCAAACTTCCATCTACAGTTTTCCAGCTCTCAAATTGCACAACAGCATCCCCTGCCCCACTTCCAGGCAGGTTTGCCTCAGCTGCAAGTGTGCCAGCAGGATCAGACCCTGCCAGTGTTTGGGAATCGGAATAAACCGATTTTTGGGGGCTGGGTACGGCTACAGCAACCACTCCAGCGGGGAGTGGAGCCGTCCTGCCTCCTACACGTGCTGGTGACGAGGAGGGACCGAAGCCTCTATCTGCCAGGGGACTCGTCCCACGCATATCTGTGCCGGGCTTCAGGGGCCTCGGAGCAAAGGAAGGTCAAATAGAATCTGTGCACTTGCAAACTGTCACTGACAACGATCCAGAGGCAGAGCCCACAGCGAAGGGAAAGGGATCTGTCCCATAAATAAATGTGCTTTTAAAAGTCTGCTGCAAAAAATGCTAAAGCAGAACTGTGGGAAGGAAAGGAAAGGAAGCAGGACCTTAGAAATTACAAGCAAAAGCCGCCCCCCGTAAGGAAAGCAAACCTCCCTGTCCCCCGGCCAGCCTCCTGCTCACCTCTGCCAGGGTTCTGGCACCGCTGGTGCTCCCGGGTGGCAGCGGCAGCACGGGCAGGAAAGCAGGGACACGGAGGGGCTGTGACCACACAGCTTGTGACTGCCCACGCGGCCGTGAGCAAGGGGCGGCCGCTCAGAGTTTCCCCTGGAAGCGGCACTTCCCCAGGCAGGAAAACACCCATCGGGGTGGGGGGGGGTGGATTTAGCAGCATTTTGGGGACACAAGTGTCCCCTGAGCTCTCCCTGTGGGGCTGCCAGCCTGGGTCAGCAACTGATCTATCAGTGCACTGAGAAAAATCGGAGTGTAAAACAGGCAAAACGCCTGGAGATTAGCCAGGAGCAGGGCCAGAAAGGGGAGACGGGATCCCCCTGGGCACTTCCCCAATGGCCCCAAAGCAGGGGGAGGTCCTCTTCTTCACACCCCTTAGCCCACAGGCACAGGACATGCATCCTCCAGGTATGTCCCAGCAGGGACCACGAGTTCATCACTCCCTGTGTCGTGTTTGTGGGAAGGGAGAGCTCTCCATAATGCATCACAAGCTCCCAGCTCATGCTTGGGTGCTAACCCCCCTCCACAAGGGCTTTGCTTGGGTCTGCACTGGTCCCCAGGTCACTCTGGCTGCGGGAGCCAAAGATGGGAGTGAAGGAGGAGGAGGAGGCACAAGCCCATGATCCTCTGGGGAAGGGGCTGCAGAGCAGCGAGCCCTGCTCTGTGCTCTCCTGTTGCAAACAGCTTTGTACCTAAACACCTGCATGCACCAGTTTCAATTTGGCTTGTGCAAAACCTAAGTTGGCAACCCCAAAACATGCCCAGAGGCACTGGCAGCCTCGCACCATCCCCACTCCAAGTCCCAGGTAACAGCCAATGTGACCCTGTGACTTTAGCCCTGTGGCCACCCTAGGGGGGATGTTCCTCACCCACCCTCAAGGAGGCGGGGGGATCTGAGAAATCCCCTGCAGCCCCCACATCGCTGCCTGGGCAGCCAGCGAGGAAAAGGTGCAAATTCCCTGGAGGAGCAGGGGGTTGTGCAAGAGCCCAGCAGAGGAGTTATTAATGACAGCAGGAATGTGCTGTGCACTCAGGTCCCAGGGAAGAGGGGCCACGCACCAGGAGAGACCCCCCTGCAGCAGAGCTGGTGACGAAACCCCCCGGAACCGAGGGGCAGAGAAGAAGGTGGGTGAATCCACCGCCTGGCTGTGGCAGCTCCCAGCACATCCCAGCAGCATCACTGGGAGCTGTGGGGCAACATCGCAGTGGCCAGACTGAAAAAATTCCCTGCTGCCAGCAGCTATGCTGTATTTATGTCTAACGCACTGGATTTCTACATGTAACAGGCTGCAGCCACGCTCCGAGCCCCGGCATCCAGCCAGGGCAGCCCAGCTGATGCCTGGCAGGATATTTCCCTGCTCCTGTGCTTTTTGCTGTGCTGGGATGGGGGGGCTCAGCATCGCTCCCCGTCCTGGCCGGTGCCTCAGCTTTCGGCAGGGCTTCCCCTCCCCAGGCGAGCACGGCGGGCTGGAGCGTGGCCAGCATTCCCGGCAGTCGCCTCTGACTGCTGCGAGGCGGCGTACGGACGGAGGCAGCTTTCCTGCGGCGGGGATTAGCACCCCAGGCACGTTGCAGCCTGCAGGAACTCCCCTGGTTTCTGCTCTGGAGGGGGTCAGTGCTGAGAGCAAATCGCAAAACACTGTGGTGCTGAGTTGTGAGACCTCAGCTCTTGTCCCCACGGGGAGCACCAGGAGGTGGGAAGGACAAAGCGGGGGCTCTGCCTTTTGCTCTTGCACCCAGCTCCCTACCCACCCATGGATGCTCAAGGGCCAAATCCAGGTGTTGCAGAGCACTCGGTACCCCACATCTGAGCCCCTCCAGGGAGTTGGGAGGGTTTCCCTTCTCCTGAGTGGGTTTGTTCAGCAAAGCAGCCTGGTCCCCCCTCCCCAGGCCATCGGAGATCCCTTACCAGCGCTTCCCAGCTACAGCCTCGCCGCGGGGTGGGGAGGGGACACTGGTGAAGTCAGCTCAGCTCCCGCCGCAGCCTGCGAGACAGAGGGGACGTCAGCACCCGGCAGCCCCCACACCCCACCACCCTTTCCCCCCGCTCCACGGTCTGGTGCCCAGGGCTGCCGCTGCCTTCCTCCTCCTCCTCGCCATCCCTCCAGCGTGGGGACAGCAGCTCGCACCCGCCTGCTCTGATCTCTCATGTGTGAAGAGGGGACAATTCTCTGCTCCACTTCATCAAACCCACCCGAGGATAGGAGACGAGGCGGCTGGAGTTGCCCCAAGCAATGTCCCGGGGTGAGAGGGGAGCGCAGGCACCCCCGGCCCGCCGAGGGACTTTCTGGGGGAGAAGTGAAGCCGGTTCCTCCAGACACACCAGTGTTCCCAGTCCCGCCGCTCTGTCTCCAGACAGCTGAGACTGGTGGCAGGGAGGGTCGGTCACCGACTGGGGACCTTTTCCCCAGGGATGAGTCGCCTTCTTCACCCCCAATAGCACAGACAGATGCTACGGCATGAACCATGCACAAGGTCTGGGAGCTGCTCAAGCCCTGACTCAGCCAGAAAAGCACATTTTGGCCAAATTTTTCAAAAGGGACAGTTTCCTGCTGCAAGTGTGTGTGATGGGGGTACACCTGTCAGCAGCAGTGGCTCAGGGCAGGGCTTTGGGTTGAAAGCAGAGCAGGGCAGGGCCCCGCAGAGCCAGGGCAGCCACTTTGCCTGGCTCTGCCACCCCCTACCAGCCCCCAAATCCTGCAGGAGCTGCCCCTTCTCTCACCTCTCATGCCAAAAAAGAAACCTCTCTCCAGCCAGCCCTGCTCACCCTGTGCTGAAGTTTTAGCTGCTCCTGGGGAGCTCCGGCTTGCCTGGCACAGAGGGGATTCAGCCCCCGCAGCACCCCCAGCATCCCAGCCCCGAGCAGCATCCCAAGGGGCTCCTGTCCTGGCTGGAGCCCAGAATTCACATCTCACCCAGAGGGAACATCCCAGATGGACAGGGATTGGGCACAGGCAGGTTTTTGCAGCGCTGCCATCTAATCCTGCCGGGAGCAAGCCTGGAAGCAAGACCAGCCGCAGCCTCCTGCCTTTACACAAGAGCCTTCAGCCACGGCGAGGAGGGAACTCGTACAGAGATGGCAGCAAAAGAGAGCAAGCTGCTGCTCCCCCAGCACCGCTGGCTGCCATCGCAGCCTCCCCACCCCAGCCGCCCCGACCCGACCTGCTCAACCTGTGCGTTCCCCGGATCACGGCACACAGCCCCACGGCACACACACACCAGGCTGCTTACTTTGCAAATGCTGCAGCGTGATGGTTGGAAATCACCGAGCAAACCTCCGCGGGGTCAGCGCAATGCCGGGTAGCCGACCCGGGTCCCTCTTGCTGGGTGGGCGCCTGGGGGGGTAGATGGCACGCAGAGGACGTGGCGCATCACAGGTTTATTTTGGTGGCCTCTTCTTCCCCGTGCTAGTAAGTTCTGTCACTATTTTGAGTGCATTTGATTAGGATAATAAGCAGCAGCTGACTGACAGCTCTTTAAGACTCTGAATGGTTTGTAATTTGTACTTGACTAATATTCACTGGCAATAATTGCACAGCAGAATGGAAGGTGGGGGAAGCTGCAGTCTCAACTCCAGGCTGCAATACATACAAATAAGGCTGTGCCGTGTATGCACGTGGTCCCTTGTGTCCCCGCTGCCCACGCACGCTGTGCCACTGGGGCTCCTGGACACACGCTGCAAGGCCATGGGCAATGTTTAGATAGAACAGGACCAAAAATGCCACCAGAGAAACCCAAATACTCCTCAGCCTGGTGTCGGCCATGTGCCAGGGTGGCAAGGTGCAAAGTCCTCCAAAGGGGAAGGGACAGGTCCCCGCTTGGCTGCCTGGCAGATGGATGCACTTGCACCCCTCGTGCACCCAGGTTTGGGTATTTGGTGGCTAGAAGTGGCTGCTCTCCACAGCACTGCCATCCCCATGCGCTGCTGGGTTCTGCGTTCAGGGTCTTCCTGCCCCCCCAAGCCCCCCCGGCCCCCCCAGGCAGCATCTGGGCTGAGCCGCAGCCGCAGGGGAGGGTGCCAGGGCTGCGCCCAGACACGCGCCCTGCCCGGGGCAGGGGCTGCAGCGAGGAGAGAGCCGCAGCAAGAGGCCACCCCCAGCCTGCACTCTCCAAAAGCAATTAAAAATGAAGCACACTCAGCTGCACAACTCAGCTCGCATCAGATCACGGCACACGAGACAGTGGCGGCCCCGTCCTCCCCTGCCGGCGCTGGAAACGCCGCCTGGCCTGCCCAGCATCCCGCTCCTCTGGCACCCGTGACCCCAGGGATTCTCCCCTCACCCCAAAATTAACTGGCAAGTTGGGATGCAGGAAAAGGCTCCATCCTCTGCCCTACCTCCCCACAGCAGAGATGCTCTCGCAAAGGCAAGAGTGAAGGCAATCGCTGCTCTCCGGCAAGTCCCGCTCTGGCTGTTTTCTGCTGCACTGGGATTGCTCAAGGATACGATGGCCATGGCATGGCCAGGCTGATAGCGGGGCTGGCGGCGAGGGGGAAGCGATCTTATCTTCTTTTCAAAGACACTAACAAAAGACACTGATTGGGAGCAGACAAAACACAGCGGTACAGCTTCTTCTGCCAGGCAGAGGCAGAAACCTTGGGAAACGCTGCGACAGGCTGGGGCCCAACACCAGACATCAAGCCTTGGGGATGGGGACGCCTCCGACAAAACAGGCTCCGTCCTTGGGGCTGCCGAGGAGCCGGGTGGATGCTGGGGTGGGCAAGCAGCCGGGGCGCCAGCACCCACCCGCTGCCGGAGCGAGCCGAGCCGCATCCCCGGCTTGCAAAGCCCCGGTGAGATGAATAACGGCACCTGTCTCATGCCAGACTGAAAAATGAAGCGTGCAGGACGGCGGGTGAGACAGAGCAGCCGCGCAGCCCACAGGAGCAGGCATCAGGGATCCCAAACCCGCCCCATCCCCCTTTGCACACAACCAGCCCCCTCCCAGCATGATGGGGGCCGGGGAGCAGGGACAGCCAGGGTAGAACAGGACAAACAGAAGCCACCTACGAGGTGTGTCACTAAAAACAGAGATCCCAGGTTGGAGGCAGGCAAGAGACAAAGGGCATCTCACTGTCCCCCTCCCTGCATCGCCCTCTGCTCCCTCCCTGCATTTTGGTAGGGAACACAGCCCTGGACGCACTCACACAGCAGTTTCCCTCTTGGTCCCAGGAGATGCTACTGAGGTTTTGCTTTTTCCTCTTGCAAACACCATGGGCGGGGGGCAGCAAATGGCAGCGCAGTCCCCGGTGCTCTGGGGAAAGGCTCGCTGCCCCGCTCAGCCCACTATCCCCTCCTGCCATCCAAATACCACAGCTCGACATGTCCCCCATGGAAAAAGCAATTTCTGTCCCCTATCCCGTGCCATTGCGCTTTGCTCGGTACAAAAGTGGGAACACCGATGCACGTCTCTGCCAGGCTGGGACCAGCCCTGCTGCACTGACTCCTAAAACACGGAGAGATGCGGAGATGCTCTCTTCATCTCTCAGCTCCATCATTGGGACCAGGGAAGCCACTTTCATGGGTGGGTGCCCCAAATGTCCCACAGGGCCCCCACTTCACCCAGTGACTGCATGTTGAAGGCACCTGAATTAAGGCACCCCAGCCCTCCCCTGGCTCCCCCCGGCGGACGGAAAACTCTCCCAGATGGAAGGAATCACTGGCGGAGAGGGGAGGGCAGCATGGATGCTGTGTGGGGGCCCAGCTACACACTCCCCACATATGTAAGTCCCAGCCCCTCCCATCCGACCCTGTCAACTTCCATTAAATTTAAAACCATCTTAATTAAAGCTCCACAGCCCAAGCTAGCAGAGGCCAGTGGGTCACGAAAAGGGAAAGGATAATTAAATCAAACATCCAAATTCACCCTCTGCCAAGCATGGGAGAGAGTCACAGCCGAGAGTGATGCACAATGTCTCCAAAAAGATGTGTCAAAACAGGGAGTTTAAAAGACCAAACCAAACCCCTGAGAAGCACAAAAGCAGGTTCTGAATGTTTATCTGGCCAAGAAACTGGGAAGCACCAAGTGCACACTCAAGGAGCCATGCAGGGAGCTCAAGCTCTCCCCACCGTTGTGAGACCAGCCCCTCAACAGGCAGTTTTTGGCTCGCTGGGCTGATGGGCAGCGGCTCTGCCAACACCAGCAGCTGCGCACAGCTGTGGTCCCCCCGCTGCCCTCCGCAGCACCCCAAAGCTGGGCGAGGGCAGGGGAAGACCAACAGTGGGTGCCCCACCAGCACCATCTCGCTTAAGGCTGGCGAGAAAAACTTGCAAGCCTTATCTCCCCAAAATAACGCAACCAGCTGCCTGGAGCGAGCGGTACGTGCGGCGAGTTGTGTTTGCTGGTGCCGAGCACTCAGTTTTAAGCCTTTTTCTCCCTCGAGGGATGTGAGAAGGGAAGGTGGCCATGGCCACACTGTGTCACATCCCCAGCACCACACCAGAGCAGACCTGGGCACTGACCCACCGTGGCGCTCGCCCACGGCCCCACGTACCAGCTCCCCCGGAGCTTCGCACACCCAAAGCTGCCTCCGAGGCAGCGGGTTTCTAATGGACATCACCGAGCGTTGTGGAGGGCTCTGGAGGGAGCTGGCAGCTGCCTTTCCTGACCAGCGTGTCTCTGAGCAAAGCTTGTGTGAGCTCCTGGCACACCATGCCAAGGGCTGCAGGAGAACGGCTGCTGCACCGACAGAGCAGCCAGCAGTGCCCCATCACCCCCGGGCAGCAACAAAGCCACCCCAAAAATCAGGGCTCCTACAGCTCCACCAGCCCCATGCCCTGGTCCAAAGGAGACCTCCCTGGGTTCAGGGCACTGCTAGGAAGAGTTTGGGGGCAGTGAGGAAATGAAGGTCAATGGAAGGCTCCTGGACCCCCCATTGTCCCCTGTCACCCATGCATGAGCGCTTTGGACAGGGAAAGAACAAATACACGGATCCAGCAAACCCAGCCCCAGTCTGCTGCTTGCACACACGGAGGAAAGGGGAGTCATGGGGAGAGGGGAGCACCTCACCTCCCAGCCAGCAGGCATCTCCCTCTTTTTGCACTGCAAGGGCACCTGGCAATCACAGATGGAAAAATAAGCTTTTTCACCATGACAGTGGTCCAGCACAGGAACAGGGGCTGGAGAGGTGGTGGGATCTCCAGCAGGAGATGCTCAAAGCCAGCCGGTTCTGTGCAGCCTGAACTCGCCGGTGCTGCTCCGAGTGGCAGCAGGGATGCCTGCCAATGCCTCCCAGTCTGATTAGCCTGTGCTTCCAGCATCCCCACCAGGACACCAGCCAAAGCCAGGAATTGCCCAACCAGCTCCAGCAAACGCTTTCCAAAGGCACACAAAACCTTTGGCCTGCATTAACCTAAAGCCAGTTTCTCCCAGAAAGGTGAGGAGGGCAATGCTCTCCTCCTGCCAAGTCCAGAAGGAGAAAAAAAAACGTTTCCAAGAGTGAGAGTGCCCGCAGGGCCAGGAAGCACCGATGTTGGGCAGGGAAGCAGCGATGCCGAGCTGGGCCAGCACTAGGAGCTGGAGCTCCTGGCCACCAGGACTGCCTGGAGCCACGGGGTGATGCTTCCCCAAAACGCGCTTCTAGCTCAGCACTGGGAGTTCAGTGCCCCTCAAAATGTGCCTTTTTAATACTAGCCCCCACACACGCGGCATCCATGAGCTCCCACTGCCTGCCACCTAGTTCTCGTTTCCCATCACATCAATGCTGTCCCCATCTTCCTCCAGGCAAAGCACCAGCATGAGGGACCGGCTGCACTGGAGGGGGTGTCGGAGACGCAGTGACACGAGCTGGCCTCTGTAGGAGGAGGGAGGGTTTCTGTTCCCCATTTCTGCAGCACCTCTCCCAGCAAAACCAGCCTCGGGCTGCAGGAAATGGAGTTTGCTTCTGCTTTCTGGACAGGGACATCTGCCCCGGTGCTCTCCGGGGATGGCCGTGGCGCAGCACCCAGCCCGCCCCGTGCCCGGCTCCTGGGGACGGGACAGGTGGTGGTGAGAGGCTGATGTGACTCACAGGTGGCTCAGATCCGGCCAAAACGGTGCTGCCACCCACGCGTGCCCCAGCTTGAGGGCTGCTGCACCCCACAGCACCCCAGCAACTTCACCCCCGGGCGAGGACGGCAGTGCAGGCAGGTGGCAAATCTCTGGGGCAGGGGGAGGAAGGGGGCAAGGAAAACGCAGGAGGCAGAAAAGCTCCGGAGTTGAGCAAGTTACAACCACCCCTGGCCACGCTGGCGTCACTGCTAAAACATCTCCACTTTCAGAGAAACCAGCCCATCCAGTCCAGCAAGGAGAGGAGCTCCCCGGGGCTCCACTGGCCCTCCGGGGCTGGAGCTGCAGCCCCATCAGCCCTGCAGAGGGGTCCTGCAGGACCCCATGGCAGGAAACATGCCAGCAACTCTCCTAACACATAACAGGACCTGAAACACTTGGTGGTAAGAACGGGAAAAGGCAGAGAGGGTATTTGCACCCTCAACACAAACCCCACAGGGCCGGGGGCCATGAGGACTTGGCAGGACACATGCCGGGCTTCACTGCAACAGGAGGGTACGAAGGAGAAGCCAAGCAGAGGCCAAGGGTTTTCCATCACCAATTTCCAACACTTCCCACTTTGAAGATCCCTGAACAGTTTCAAACGAATAAGCAGGATCCCATGCAGCGAATTTATGCTGATTATCAGCTTACTTTCCTGGGTTACTTTGGAACTTCGTGGCATCTGCCCAACACAAGCCGTGTGCTCCAGGGAACCGTGGGGCCACCAGCCCAAACGCACATGCATACACACACACGCTACGGGGGCAGCGAGTGGCTGCGGGTCAGGGCTGCGTGATCAGCATCAGCCTCCAGCAACGCGTGCTGCACTCCTGCTTTCACCTCCGCGGGCACGGATGGGACCAGGAGCAGCTCCCACGGCACTGGGCACAGCCCGGGACCGCGGGTCTGGTCTCAGCACTGTCAGAGCGCACGCTGTGACATGTCCGGGCAGCCCGGACTTCGCCGGTGGCAGAGCCCCGAGAGATGCTGGTCCCCACAGCCACTCCCATCTGCACCGCCAAAACAAAGCAACGCGCTCAGGATGCGTCAGAGGAAGCAACCAGGGAGGGTCTTGAAGGGCAAACGGAGAAGATCAGCCAGCCCCAGACAGAATTTCCATACCCAAAAAAGCTGTGTCGGATTCTCCAGCCACTCCTGGGGCGAGCGGGATGCTCAGCAGCTCCACCGGAGCTGCCAGGAGGACCTGGCCGGGAGGTGCAGCCCCAGACAGTGCTCACTACAAACGGCCCGAGCAGATGAAAAACAAAGAAAAACGCTGAGCTGGTGTCTTTTATTCCCGCCGCTCCCAGAGGAGAGCGCCGGGCTCCACACACCTCCAGCCCTGCACCGCTCGCTGCAGATGGGCGAGATGGATGGGACCGGTCCTGAGCCACCGACACACACCAGCGGCATGGGACAAGCTGCACGTGGACCTTGCACCCTCCCGTGGCACCTCACCTGTGCTGTTCTTCATACCCAAAATAACCCTCCCGAGCTGGAGCTGCACCCCCCCCACCCTCGGGCAGAGCCTGTGGGGCCGGGATGAAGGGACAAAGAGACGAAGGGCATCTCCTCTGCTTTCCATCACCCGTGGCTCAGGGCAGCTTCAGCATAGCCCACCCAGACCACAGCAGGAGAGCTATCCCCATCCCCAAAGCACAGAGAAGGGCTCAGATCAGTGTACGTACACACACGTGCGTGCACACCCACATACGGCTGCACACGTGTGCAGGCAGCTGGGGGGGCAGGCAGCTCCCAGCAGCTGCCCCATGTGCTGCTCTCCTTGCCCAGCCCCAGCAACCTGAGCTTTTTACCCGCACGTTTACAAACTCAACCATCTGTGATGCTGAAGCATGAAACTCATCCTGGTCGCGGTGACCTTTGCAGCTCCATACACACCCTTCCTTGTCCCACGACACCCTCCCTGCCCGGCGCAGCAGGGTGCTCACCGGCGGCTCCGTCTCAGCCATGCCAAGGCTTGCCCAGTCCTTCCTGGGCACAGTGGCTTCCCCAGCCCTTCCCAACCGAGCTGGGAGCGATTCTGACAGCCTTTTTGTGGGGTGGTTTTTTTTTTTTGCAGAAGTGACCCAGCACGCGTTTCCGCCCTGGGAACACCCAGAGCCCAGGATGGCACTGCCCGACCCCGTTGCTGCCACATCGGCTGCAGCCCAGCGGCACCACAAAACCATCAAGCCACAAGGGCTGGTTTCAACTGGGGAAGTTGGTGCCCAGTCGGGCCATGGTCTGGGGAGGAAAACCTTGAAAACACCATCTGAGAGGCTGCGGGTGAGTGGGTGAGGAAAGTGGTGGCACTTCATGGAAATCAGATTGTATTCGCCTTGCCTAAGGAAGAGCTTTGCCCATAGTGCGTGCGTGGTGTTGAGCACTATGTGGTGGTGTGGTTGGGCTGGTAAAGGAAAGGTGGGAGAGGGGAAACTGAGGCACACACTTGGTGTAAAGCCTCACCAACCTCTGATGGCAGCTTCCCAGGTGCTCCCAGGGGAAACTGAGGCACGCAAGGCTCCTTACCAGGTAGGGAAGCAAGGTGGGGTAGTAAAACCCAGACACAGGGCTGCACCTCCAACCCCAAATTCCTCCTGAAGGGTGCTCCAAGGTCAGACACTTTTAAGATCAATTTAGCACCGACCTAACCCTGTCATGCTGTCCCCAAACCAGGGTATGGCATGGGAAGGGAGACACTGTGCGGGAAAGGGGCACGTGGCTCGGGACAGGCTGGACTTGTCAGCCTCACCGATGGTGGAGGTGACAATGCATCAGGGAGCATTTGCCCTCATCACCCAGGTTTTTGGTGGCCGAGGTTGCCAGACACGGTCGGAAAGGATGGGAGCAGCCACGATGCACTGGAGGTATTTTTGCAGCGCGCAGTCAGGCTTTTCCCCTGTCCATCCGGCCCCAACACAGCAGGCATGGGGCCAGCCGAAACCTCACGGTCACGGGAGCCAGACCACAACAGGTCAAGCACAGGACGGGGCTGGGAAACCTGGCGCCGGGAAACTCGAGGCTGGTCTCCAAGACTTGCAGTGCAGGGAAGGAAGCGCAGCACAGCCCGAGTCACAGGTGTCCCTGTGTCACGCGTGGGCAGAGGCACTGACCCTGCAAAGCCTGCTCGCCCTCTGCTGCAGATCCCAAAGCCATCCTGGTGCCCTCCTGGCATGGGGACCCAGAGATGCGAGGCTGGACGTGCCGCCCAAACCTCCGCTGGTTCCCCGGCTGTGAGGCAAAGGCAGGCTCACTACGCTTATGTCCCATTTCCTATATTTTTGCCTTAAACACCTGCACAGTTCTGTTCCCCAAATTCCTCCAGACGAGCCCACCGATACCGTGCACCAGCCTACAGGTATTTCAGATACTGCATCTCCACCGAGACCACTGGGAGCCAAGGGGCTCAGGCAGATTTCTTTAAGGAATCAAATAAAATCCGCAACCAGCCACCCCTTGCCCATCAGCCCATGCCCCACGGCCATCCTGTCAGCCCCCAGCCCCCCCAAACACCTCCCGCTCCACAGCCAGGAGATCCGTAGCCCCAAGGGAAGTCAGTGTAAGATGCAGATTTGCAGGTCCTGGTTCCTGGCCCAGGTTCAAACCACATTTGTTCCTGAAATCTGTTTCAGGGCTTTATTTTCAAAGCATGCATGTGCGCAGGCGTGTGCAAAGCAGCACCGGTTCCCGCCGCAGCCTCGCACCGAGGTCACCAGTGCCAACCCAGGGCCAAGCTGGGGCCCTGGGTGCATCCGAGCACCGACCGCAGCCCACGCCGACACAGCCACGCTCAGTCAATTAATTATATTTTTCTGTCTTAAGCAGATGATATACTGGACTATCTCATGGCTCACTATCAATTTAAAATATGAAGGACCGAAGGCATTACTATTTTTCTGAGGCCCGCTTCAAAACAGCCCTGCGACAACGCTGCACATTTTTTTGCTGATGGGTGGAAACTTCAGCAAAAGGCGAACCCCGGGAGAGTCAGTCCACACCACCCGCAGCTATGGGCGGTCAAAAAGAGAAGGAGGCTGGACTGGAAACAGCAACAATCCACGCTCCCATCCCAGGAACAGCCACACGAGGATGGTTATTTCCATCCAGAGGTCTGAGCTGCTCTTGGGGCATCGGATTAAAGAGATCTCTCATGGGATGTGGCTGGACGTGTCTCCAGGCGGGCTCTGGGGAGAGATGCGGAGGGCTGTGGAAGTGAGCTCAGATGGGAAATTGTTCCAAGAGATAAAGGAACAAGTTGGAAACCGAGCTGCAAAACAGACAGTACAGGAAACAATAGCACTTCAGATAGCCTTTCAAATTTCCCCCAGTGATGCCAGGAGCACAGCACTTTGTCCAAGTGATGCTCGGGGTTTCCACCCCCCCGCCTTAGACACCGTGGGAGGAGGCACAGACTGTTTGCTCACTCCTACAGATGTTACAGCTGTTTGCTGGTCATTAAAACAAGACCACACAGGCCATATCCTTCAGGTCTCATTAGATAACAGTTTTCGCTCTGTGATGGTCCTGGTGCCAGCAGCAGGGAGAGGCAGACGGGATTTTGGAGGCACGGGAGCCCCATGGTCCGTCCCCTCCTCACCTTGGTGAGCCCAGCAAAATGATGCTGCTTCCTGGGAGCTGCACATGCTGCTAAAGACCACCTCTGCCTCAGAACCGCTGTTGTCCCCTCCGTGCCACCAAGGCAGCAAAGGAGCCTCTTGCCTCTGCAGCAGAGCCTCTGCGTAGGTCAGTCACCACAAACTGCCGCTCTTTTCCTCGTCTTGTCCCCCTGCTCCCCAGCTGGGGGTTTAGATGTCCCTTTCTGCCTCCCCTCGGTACCTCTGTGATTTTCCATCACTCTGGCACAAAGTCATTAAAGGACAGAGCTATCGTTAGGGCATCTCCATCACACAGGGAGCACTGCAAGGCCACTAACGATCGAGACAGGGGACGTTGGACTTCCCTTAGCTGCTGCTGCACCAGCCCATAAATAACCCTGTCTCCAAAAAAATCATCAGGCAGAGCCACCAAGGCAAGGTGTCTGGAGGAGCCTCTGCCCTGCGCTCCCAGGTCAAAGCTTGGAACTGGGAACCGACCCTCGACCTTTCAGGCAAAGGTGCCCTTCTCTGACAAACGAGCATTAACTGGCTAATGATTACAGAGACGCGGCTCCCAGGGAGCCAGCACAGGAGCCTCATCTCAGAGACACCGAATGGCCAAGGTTTTGCCACAGGCCAGATCCTGAGCCAGCACAAAGTAGCATAGAACAGCTGGCTTAGCACTGGGCAGCCCAGATCAGCCTCTTTGGCTGCAAAGGTGTTGGGACCAGCCCCATAGTAGAAATAACAAAAAAAGAGATTACTTTAAAGTGCAAGATTGCTGATGTTCCCCTGCACGTCCCCGTCCTCACGCCTTCCCCAAGAGTCCTGCCAGCCCCCACCCTTGTTTGACCAACACACGCTGTACAGGGGCCTGGGCAAGTGTTGAGCTGCTGGGTGCTGAGGGGGGTCTCCAAGCCTGGCAGGGACGAATGGCTTCTCACTATTAACAGCTTGGGAGGGTTTGTCATGACTCGGTTCTCCCACCCGCACACCGGTCACTGCTGGCAGTGGGTGTCTCTTTGGCTGAGAGGAGAGCGACGAAGCACTCCAGCTCCTCCCTGCCCTACGCCTCCTCCTCTGGGGAGCATCAGCCGGTGAGCTGGAGGAAGAAAAACCAAGTCTTTTGTTGCCACCTTCCCGCAGCTCAGTTTGCATACGGCACTGCTGGGTACGTGCTGTCCTGTTCCTGTCCCCACTGCGTGGGCAGCACCAGCCCCAGGCAGGAGCTTGCCCCAGGAACCTCCAGCACCTTCCAGTGCCCCCAGCTCCTAATGCCATGGGGCAGTGGGACCTGTCTTGGGGGGCTCCCCCAGCTGCCCTGCTCCTTCCTTTGCACCACTCCTGGGGAGCCAGGAAGACAATGAGCCAGCAGCACATGCAGGGAGGTACAACCCACTCTCTGCCACCTACGACCTTTACTGACCCACTGCTGCTCAACAGCATTGGGACCAGGACAGGGCTGGAACTGCAGCCACCTCCTGGCCCCAAATCTGGGAGGCTGAGCCCTGACACACCGCAGCAGCAGTGGCTGTGGCAGGGAAGGGCTGCGTGGGGCCAGCAAAACGTGTGGAGATGCGGCAGATCCCCACTCACTTCCAGCGGGTCCCGCAGGAGGCTGCGCAGCTCCTTGAGATGATGATGCTCGGCACCAGACAGGAGCGCGCCAGGGTCAGCGCAGTGAGACATCCCCCCTCCTGCCCCCGTCCCCAGCACACACAGCCCTGTGCAGTGGGGCCCATCCCTGCAGGCTGTCCCCCTGCCCACCCCAAACGGCACTGGGATGCAGCACAGCCCCCCAGGCAGTGAACAGGGATAAAAACCCACCCCAGCTCCAGTGCGGCTCAGGGCAAAACACACAATGTTCTTCTGTGGCACCAAGGACTGTGACGGGGATGGTGGAGACACACCAGTGTCACCACTCACAGCCACACATGAGGACTGGATTGCCCAGGCTGCAATGGGGTAACTTCCCAGCTGGGTAAAACCTTTAATTGAGCAACCTGGGGCTCTGCAGCCCCCCAGCAGACTGGGGAGCCCTGGCGAGGAGCCCGGCTGGACACAGCTCTCCAGGCCCATCAGGGCTGGACACCAGCCCCAGAATTACCGGTGAGCAAACATGACAAGCAAAGCAGATCAAGAGACATAAAAGCAGGGGGGCGATGAATATTTAATGTCCTGGCCTACATACAGCCCGGCTCTCCCCGCCCTGCGCTCCCGGGGGTCCCCCGCAGCCCCTGATCACAACAAAGGGGAGTTGCAGGCAGGCGGTGCCGCCCCGACAGACCCCATGGCCGCCCCGCTGGACCCTCAGCATCCCCAACCGGGCTCAGAGCTGCCTCGCTAGAGCAGTGGCATCCTCAGCCAGACCCACAACTGACCAGCCAGACCATGTGCGTCCGCTGCTGGACCCATAGCCACCCCACGGAAACCCGTAGTCAAACCGCAAGCATCCTATCCCTGTCGGGACCCATAGCCAGCTCACCGGACTGCGGGCATCCTCCGCTGCCGGACCCACAGCTACCCCACCGGAGCCTGGGCATCCCCGGCCGGACCCACAGCCTCCTTGCCAAACTGCCATCATCCCCCGCTGGATCCACAACCAGCCCACCCGGCTGTCCGCATCCCACCGAGTCCCACGGGCGGACCCCGCGCATCCCCCGCCGGCCCCTGGCCATGCCCCGCTGGCCCCACAGCCGCCCCCCACCGCCGCCTGCTCACCTCCCGCCTGTGCGCGCAGCTGAGCCGGCCCCTCCGCTCGCCTCCAGCGCTCAGCCCCGGCTTTGTCTCCGCGCCGGGGGCGCGGCCGCCGCCCCCCGCCGCCGCCGCCGCGCTGGGTGTCCGCACCGGGCCGTGCCGAGCCGCGCGCTCAGGGCTGCGCCGCCGGCAGCAGCATCGCGCAGCGCCGCGGATCCGGCGCGCTGCTGGCTCGCCCGCCCCCGCTCACCCCTTCTCCGGGGCGGGGGGGGGGGGGAACCCACGGGGAGGGGAAAAAAAAAAAAAAAAAAAAAAAAAAAAGGAGGAATATGGCAGCAAACCGGAAACGGCGGATGGGGGAAAAAAAGCAGCAGCCCCTCCCCTCTATGTATTTTTTTTTTTTTTTTTAAGGGAGAAGGCTCCGGGCCGCCGGGCTCCGCGGGGCGCGCAGAGGGCGAGGGGCCGCCCCCGCCGCGGGCTCTGCCGGCGCACCCCGGCCCCCGGCGGAGGGAACCGCCCGGTCGCGCCGGGGACACGCGTGGAACCGGCGGCCTCGTTCCTCGGTGCGCGTCTGTGTCTGCGCGGCCCCGCGGGTGAAGGGCTGGGGGAGCTCCCGACCCCCGCGGCCGTGGAGTTCTCCCACCCGCGCCCCCGCTCCGAGCCCCGGCGGGCTGCATTGTTGTGCTTACCTGGGAGCCACAGCTGGTACCAGATTTTCAGGAGGCTAAAACCCGGCTGATTTGGGGGTTGCTTTATTAAACAGCTCTAACACGTGGTGAATAGCAGGGTGAAATGCTATTTTGTCGGTCTCTCCACTTGAATCTGTGCATCGCCATCCCCAGGATGGACACCTTGCCATCCCAGGGGGCTGCAATACCTGTTACCCCATCTCTGAAGTCGGGAGGCAACATTTAAGTATAGTGAAAAAAGTGGGGAAAGATAAACCATATCCCAGGGATCCCCGAGTGGCTGTGAGGTCCTTTGCGGGCAGCGCTGGCAGGCAGTGGTGGCCACGTCCCACTGGGCATCAGCCCCATCTTTGGGTTAATACACCCCCAGCTGCCCCTGCAGCCAGTGTCAGCCTCCGAAACAGGGCAGAACGGAGCTGTGTGTGTTCCGGGGGTGCCCTGGCTGGCAGCGTCACCCCACACGGGGCTGGCTGAAGTGCGGGTCCCCCTGAGTCCTGCTTGGGCAGGTGGGCACACGGGGACAGTTCCAGCTGTCCCTCCTGTCGCTCCTCAGCACTTTCCCCTTCCAGCACTGGGGGAGGTGGGGACTGCCCAGCTGTCCCCAGCACAGAGCAGTGCCAGGGCGCACACACAGGCTCAGGGCTCAGCCGCCCCGACGCCTGCACCGAGCCCGTCGGGGCTGCCCGACCAGCTCGGCGGCGCTGGCAGCCCTCCCACCTTCCCCATCAGCGATCCACCAAGGTGTTCCCTGTCACTGTGTCCTCTAGGAAGAAATGGGGCAAAGCACTCTGCTCCTTAAAACCCCACTGAGCTGGTTTATGAGGCGCGCTCGGCTGCTGGCCGGCTCCGGTGACCCGTGGGCTGTATTTCCACAGCCAGCACCGCCTCCGTCATCCCCTGCCCACCTCTCCGACCAACCCTTACGGCCACTCAGCAGGGATTTCTGAAAACCCCATTAGTCTGAGCAAGACCCGACACTTCAAGAACAATTTGGGAAGTTAACAAGTTTCAGACAGCTATGTGGCAGAGAGTTTTTCTTTCTGTTTCCCAGCCCTCCGCCCCCCCGCCCCCTCGCCTCGGTCTTTTGAGTTATTAAAAAAATATTTCCCATGACACTGGCGAAGGCCAGCGAATCCATGAGTCACCAGGAACGAGGAGTCACGCACACACCAATCCATCAGCCCTGGCCAGCACACCGGAGGGGCCCTTCCCCGGGAGGAGCCGCCCGCCGATAAGGTTCCTGCAGCCGGGCAGGGCTGACGCTTTCCCTCCCGCTTTCCCTCCTGCCTCTCGGCTCCCAGCGCTGGGACAGGGCGGCCGGGCTCCCCGCACACCCGCGGGGCGGCTGGGATGGGGCTGGAAGGCAAACAGCCCCACTTGCTCCTTGCCGGAGCATCAAACCCCAGCCTGGTTTGAACTGAGGCTTTTTGGGGTGTTAACTTACAGCCACCCCCTCCGCGACCCGGCTGGCGTGGGGATGCGTAGGGAGGGACTCCTCCATTTATTGTCCAACGTGGGATTAAGGAATTAACAACCACCCGGCGTGGGGCAGCCCCAGGGGGCTGCTCTGCTCGCTCATATGTTATTACTTTGTTCATACTGTAGCGCATGTCAATGCCTGGGGTTCCCCGCACCTTCTCCCCCGGTGCCTGCACAGGGACGTGGGGACAGTCCCCTCTCCCTCCCCATCCCAGGAGATCCCGCAGTCTGGAGCAGATGTGAGGAGCTGCTGCCGGAGGGGAGAGTGTCCTGGGGGTGCAGGGATCCGGCCCCAGCCGCGGGTGAGCTGGTGAGGGTGACTCAGCCTCTACTGGATCCAGACCCGAATCTAAGATGCAATTATGACTTATAAATATTTGAATTTTGTTTTCCTCTTTTGCAATCAACTCTTTTCCTACGGGCTGCCCTACAATTGTAGTTTTCATCTCCGGCGGTGCTGGCCTGTTGCTGGAAGGCAAACAGCAAAGACACTGTGTCTTTTAACACGCCGGACCAAGTCCACGAAATAATCTTATTTGAAGAAGATGCCAACATGCAAATTTTAAATGGCAAACAGATACTCTCTAAAACTAGTCTCTTATCTTTTGGGCTCAGATTCAGGAATGTGCCCTCACAGGACTCTGACATTAAACATGCAGCTCTGGCGATAATGCGATTTAAGACCATTTAAGTTGAAGCAACCCAGCAAAACCTCAGTGTGTCCCTGACTCAGCCGTGAAGCCCTGAGCCTGACAGACACCCCCAGCCGCCTGCTTTCCCTTCCCTCCTGCACACTCCAAGTATTTATCTTTAAACAGTCTAATCCACAATTATTTTTTTTTACCCAAGTAGGGATTTCAGTCTCTTCCCTGAAACTTGTTTTCTTCAGATGATTCTTCTCCACTTTTAAACAGCACCGATAAAACCCACCCCAGGGAGGGGAAGAGGGTACAGAAGCTGAAAACCAGGTACTTTCAAATGAAAAAAAAAAGCAGCACTGGATATTTCTGGTGGCTCAGTTATGACAGCACATCTTGAAATTATATTCTAACAAGAAATCAAGATGTGCCCAGGTATTCCTGTGCTTTCTTGCTGACCTTTACACAAGCTTCATCAGGAAAAAAGAAGAATGAGAGTTACTACAGGTATGAGTAAGTAAGTACGTGACTCCTTCCCCCTCCAGGTGTGCAGATCAAACTGCTCCACGAGGCTCCTGAAATCCTCCTGACGGGTAAGAGGGTGCTTCTGGGTCCAGTCATTGACCTGAGTCCTGATCTCTGCAATGTAGCTGTGGATTTACAACAAAACATCTATTCATCTCCAGCCAGATTTATTTTTAAGCGTTCCCTTGGCAAGCGTGAAGAAGTTTTGTCTAATGGATTCTGTTCCCGAGGCTAGCTACAGTTTGTTCACTGCAAATTCCAAATATATTTGCACGAATCATTACTATTAATAATATAATGGTTGTGTTTGAGATGCTGGACAGATGCAGAAGCAGCCGCGACTCTTGCCCTGGGATTTTATGATCATTGAGCTTTACAGCCCTGCAAATAGTGAGTGTGTAATGGCAAACAATCGGCACCACGTTAGAGAAGCTGCAGTTAGAAGCTCAGGAGCTGATTTACTAAGGGGGATTGACCACAATAACTCCTGCAGTACAAGCCATTTGGCAATATTTCATGCTAGAAACGCTAATTCTGGACATTCTCTTCTGCACTAAGCATCCAGGCTGCAGGAGCTGAGTGGCAAATGCCAGCATCCCATAGGTTGTGGGATAAAAAGGGGCAGCTGAGAAGAAATCACCAGGAGGGCTCAGGACCCGTTGTGTCCCTCAGTGTGGTGACAACCTGCTGTGCCAAAGGGGCCCTTAACGCCAGCACCGAGGTGGCCCCAGCCAGGAAGTGTCACTGCAAAATTCCCCGGGGGAAAGGACAGAGGGAAACCACTGACTGGGTGACGTGCAAATGTTTGATAAGGAGGCACCGAGTTCAACAGCTGGGGGAAGAAATTATTAATATCTGCATGTTCAACAGAGCCACAACATTTCCCGTCAGGTTTCTGACTGATAAAATACAATGTCTTGATACAATCTGAATTGGAATAGCTCATTCGGGCAAAAATCCGACACTTTCTGCTTCTTGCCTCAGCAGAAAAGCCGCACGCAAAACGTTAGCATTTCCCAGTGGTGGAAACTCTGCTTTTTGGCCAGTCTTAGTATCAATAGAAAAGAGCGGTTCAAAAAAGTCCATAGAAACTCACCCAGATGAGGTTTAGAGCCCTGGGTCCAGCTCGCTTTGCTAACAGAGCAGCAGAGGGATGGCTGGCTAGCACAAAGCTCTGGTAGCCACATCCAGGTGCCCCTGCCCTGGGGCTGCGGCGTTCCAGGCAGCAGAGGAGGCTCAGGCACCCAGAGCCCAGCCAGAGCCGACACAAGGGTGTTTCCCCTTAATCATCTTGGTCCTTTGAGCGAGGGATGGGCTGAGGAGGCCAAAGTCTGAATCTGAAAAATTTAAACCATATGATGTTTGGATCCGTGCTTAGTTTAAAGTGAGCTAAATTAGGGGGGAGCTAAGGAACAGAAATGGTTGCTGTTTCTCCCCTTCTCTCAAAAGCTGGTCCCCCTACGATTCCCTCCACCGCAGAGGCCTGACACTTGGGGACATCTGCTTCAGCCGCCGCAGCGTCACAAGTAGCCGCTCCGTAGGGACCACAGCCGCCAGGACCCTCTCCCGTGCAGACCCCAGCAGTCGCGGTCCAGCTGCTCCACTGCAGCGTGGGCCCCCCCAGCACACACTGAGCTGCCCATGGGGAGCCGGAGGGACGTGGCCCCACAAGTCCCACGGCTCCAGCTCGGCTCCTGCCCACGCTGCCGCAGCGGAGGCACAAATAACAGCAGGAAGCGTCTGGAGCCGGTTCCTCGAGCCCAGGGAGCGGCTCTGCCCCGTGAGAGCTCGCTGGTGCCTGTTGTACTCTGGACTTTGGCTTTTGGCGAGGTGAATTCACAAGCCTGGGATGGGTTTTGCAGAAGCAGCAGCCAAAGGGAAAGCAGAAGGAACGGCCTGTGAGACGGCTCGGGCCAGCGCTGATGCCTTGTGTGGTCCGTGAACTGGGACTGGCTGAACTCAACACTTACAGAGTTGGCACCTCAGAGGCTCGGGCGGCCTTCTGGCAAGAAACAAGGGGACAGTCCGAGGTGCAGGTTTCACAAATAAGGAATGCTGCGTTCAGTGTGTAAACAGGACTTCCAGCAGAGCATGGTACTAAGGACACGGTTCCTTGCTTACCACTGGAGAAAGGAAGAAGTGAAAGCCCTTCAACCCCTCCACCCACAGCACCCCGCATTGGGAGGCGAGCTCTTTGAGTGCAACAAGACACATCAACCAGCCAACAGGTTGTTTTAAAAATCAAAGCAGATGTGATCTAAAGCAGGTTTACCTTGTACCTACCAGCCAAAAAGGCTGGACACGAGCCACGGAGGAACCTGTCAGCCTCTCTGCTCCAACCACCCGCTCTGCATCGCTGTGGTCCTCAGTGGGACTGTGGTTTCCTGGTGCGTGGCTGCTCCTGCCTCTAGCAAAGTCGAGTGCGAGGAGCATCAAAGTCACACCGGGGCCTCCGGGCACTAAATGAAACCAGGGAAGCTGGGAGGAGGGAAGGGAGCACTGCGAGAGGCTGGGATTGCACAAGACAAATCTGCGTGTGCTGGCCAGGAGCAGGATCTGAACAGGTGGTGTGAAGCACGCACTGCACCATAGCGCACACTGATCGCGAGAGCTCGGAAGCGCAATATTTGATCATTTTAACTCCTCAAGGGTAGACTGATGTGCGTGGCACAGCTTCCCTGGAATACCTGGGGCTCCCAAGGTGGAGAGCTGTCCTTCCCCAGCAGTTACATCTGCTGGTTGAAAAAATCCTCAGCAGAGAGAAACTTGCTAATGGGGCTGCTGACAAGGGGACACCTTTCTCCATCCTGGATGCTTCTCCATGTGTTCTTTCTTTGTGTCAGTCCTTGTAACAGCAGATACCCACAGTCTGTCACCAGCAGGTAAAATTTGGCTGCAGGGACAGAAGAATTGCAATGGACATGAGTCTACACGGTGAATGCAACAAGAGGGGACATGGGGATGAATTACAGTGACAGAAAAGCCACAAATTTGGAAGAAACAACATGAAATGGGAAAATCAGCTGAATTTCAAGGCAGAGGCAGGAAGCAGAGTTCATTGCCCTGCAATTGCCAGCCCCAAGCAAGAGACATTTAGACCAGCTACTGCACACTGGCCTGGGTAGCAAATGCCAGAAAACAGCCCCACAAACAACCGCTCAAAAGCCACAAACTACCAGCGGAGAAGAGCAGGACCTTGGACCTGCAGTAACTGCCAATTTAAGGAGAAATGCAAACATTGATTACAGCCCTTGTCTCTTGCCAGAGAGAAAGGGAACACTTCCCCATCCTTCTGGCTGGATGAGGAGGAGGGTGAGATCCCTTCCCAGTGCCAAAGCTGGCGATCAACCTCATCACCAAACAAGCAGCCATGCTCTGTACTCCAGCACGCTCCATTCATCATCCCATTTTCTCACTGCAGTCAGCCTCTGATGCCTCAGGAGATTAATAAACAAACAGTGAAATCAATACAGTCATCCCGATCCCTGAAGGCCACAGGCTGTGAATAATATAACTTCCACCTGAAAGAAGTATCGGCGTATAAGAGAGGCTCCCAAGAGAGGAGTCCAGCACCCCAGCTCTCAGCTGGCCAAAAATTAACATGCACACACAAGGGAACAGTTCAGCAGTGCCCTGGAAAACAGGGACACCGAGCAGGTCCTCCCCTCCTACAGCTTCCTGATTTTCTCCTCCAGCATCATCACATCCAGCCTCAATCATCCCTGACACCCAGGCACTGAAGGAATATTTTCACATGCTTCATGACATGCACCAAAATAATCTCAGTTTATTGACTCGACAAGGGGGCAGCTCTGCAAACATCAGCCACGTTCAAAGCTGGCCTGAGGCTCTCCTGTTCTTGTCAGGAGGGAACCTCACCAGAATCTCTCTGAAGAAGAAAAAAGCGTGTGTATGAGAATGGAAGTAAATTAGGTCTGAACAAGATTAACAGGGATTTAATTGAACTATGTGAACTGGAACTCCAGTCACAAGCAACTTATTAGCCCATCTCAAGGGACTGTGCCGCTTACACTGGAGGAGCGCAGGGAGCGTTGTGAGCGTGGGACAGCTCAGGGGACAGCGACGGCCATGGCTCTCGAGATGAGCGTGGCCAGATGGGCAGAGCTGCTTGAACACGATTGAAAATGAAACAAGGAATTCTCAACTGCCAGCTCTGTTTCTCCAGAGATGAGGCTTGGCCTGTTGAGGGAAAGGAACTTTTAAAGATGTATTAGCAGAGGAAGCCCAGCTCTCAGCCCAGCGCCTGGGCCTTGGGTGGCTGAGCAAGGTGCTGTTCACCGAGATTCTGCCTACCTGGTATCTGGAGACAAACCTTTGAAAACCTCCCCTTCAATAAAAGCGACTTAATGAGGTCTCCAGCTCCCTTTGGGATGTTAATTACAGAACAGCCTGGAGAAAAGTGCTCGGGAATTAAAGGAGTCACCACACTAGTCCCATCTCTCCTTTTGGTTTTCTGGTAAGGGAACAACAGACGCTTTGGCTACCACGCCAGTCCCACCACAGCCCAGAGGAGCCACCAGACAGCTCCACGCTCCAGCCATGTAAACCTGAGCTGCAACCATACCCCGAGAGGCTACTGAAAATCCCCATTATCAGCCTACTGAATCCACATCTAATCCCCTGCTCGTATTATTGCCAAATGATGCCTTTATCACTGTTACCTTCATGGGGCTCTCAGAGCCCAAATCTCTCATGGGAGGTAAATTAATTTCATCATTGCACCATTTCCTCCTTCCTTCCAGGAAGGTGAAGCTGTACTGGGAGATACTTTGCTACTTCCAAGTCAAACACAGATACATATATCTGAAAGTATTAACTAACCAATTTCCCACGGATTAAAGGATCTGAAGTGCTTTCCCTTAATGGATCATTTTTATGAATAGGTTATTTATGTCTCTGTGTTCCTATAGTCTGAGAGTTCTGACAGCTTTCACAATGAATGCATGGAAAGAAGTGGCACAACTTTAAAAAGAGATTTCTTGCTAAACAAAGTCTCTGATTGTCTTTATTACACATTTCAGGAGTAACTAAAATACACGAGATATTGGTAATCTCTAAAAATGTACTATAAATTGAGCTAATGAGAGCATTCAAATAGGTATAAAGCTGTTAAGAACAGACAGGGAAATCTATCATAATCCCTCTTCCCCCCAGCAAAAAAAAACCCCAATATCCGTGATTTCTACTTAGCAATGAGTAAGCCAGCCTGCAAATAGCTAGATGTAAATGTTGATGTAGTAGCCTGCTAGTTTGGGTAACAACCACACAGTGCTCATCACTACCTGGTTCTTAGCTGTAGAAGCGCTTCTATATTCCAGGTAACATGTGTGCTACTCTTTCCATAGTTGCAATTCTGTTAAAGCATCAACCCCCCACTTCAGGTGACCTGCAAAAAGCCAGAGTTGTTAAGTAAAACAACCACCATCCTCATTTATTAAAATGGAAGAAGTGATCTGCTGTACCTACACAGGGCAGTTCCAACGCTTTTCTTGCCCCTGAAGATCACAGACAGGAACACAGTCCATAATGGAAACTCACGGCACAATACTGTTCTTTGTTATTTGCATGGGAAATATTTGTAATGTTTCTTTGTACTGAGAACTCAAAGCAACTTTAGAGTGCCTGTGTCTCCCATGGTTTGTTCTGTCCTCCTCATATTGCCTTTATGTAGCTCAAAAAAAAAGAAAGAAAATGCTGAATTTAAAGCAGAACTCTAAGCTGGATTTTACACAGTACAACTTGCATTCTGGTGAAGAGGAGCAGAGAGCCTGGAGCAGGGAAGCAGTGGGAGTTTAGAATCGAACCAGTACTGGGATCTACCTGTTTTGCCAACAAAAGCAGGAGCGAGCAGAGAACGTGCCCATTCTCAACACTGATGGTTCCTGTAAACGTGCAGTTCGGCTCCTCTGAGAGAACACGCAGCACGACACTGCTACTGCATCTGGGCTCACGAGGTGTTTCTGAGTTGAGGATGGGAGCCTATATATGCAAAAAGGATCGCAGACTTGCAGCCCTGCTAAAGAACCCTTTCCTTCAAAGCCGCTCTGAACCCTGGGTGCGCCTATTCTCCTCCCATTGACTCATTCGTGATCAAACAAACCAAGATGTGAGCTGGCATCAGGAAGCTCCAGCTGCCCTACAGAGACTCTGCGGCTACATCACCACCTATCTCTTTCCAGTGCTGTCTAGCCATATTTAAATCTAATACTAGATTGTCCCCAGGCCTGGAGAGCCTGAAGGAACTTAGTGTATACGTCTCCTGCCATATAGTCATGCTGCACAGCCAGCTTGCCACCCCTTGGATCTTAAAATACCACATCTCCTTAGGCTGAGATCATACTTAACTTCGGGGAGAATTCAGCAAGAAGAAATGCAGCAGAGTACAGCAGGTGAGGCTGGGAGGGAGTTTGCAAACGCAACAAACCCCAGCAGTGCTGAACTGGAGCCCAAGGTTTGGGCTCAGCTCGCTGAACGGGGGTTTAATCAACGGCACAGTGAGGCAGGGCTGTGTGATACATGACCAACACAGCGCTCCCAGACTCCCGCCTCAGAGCAGCTTTTCTCCAACATGCAGTACCTGGTCTTCCCAATTTTCCAAGAACACTCTAGTAGCACAGGCATTAAATTCTGCACCTTCCAAAAGCAAACTGTTCCCCAATCATAGTCGTCATTGCAGTCCCCACCGCAGTCTCAATTCCCTGAAATGTACCTGCTTTGAAGGATGGGAACAGGAAGGAAAAGTGCATGGGTGGGGAGTAAGAAAGAGGTAGCGATGCTGGGGAAATGAAAGCTTTCATCTACAGCAGCCTGGAACCTGATGAGTTATTACCTAAAGAATTAAAGAATATGACAAAGACATTGTTATTAAGCCACAAGAAGCAGCTATGTATTTCAGACTAGATGACAACAGAGATGAATACAAAGCTGTGTAGTGGGGTATCCTTGATCCATTTACTCCCTCTGCCTTCAAAAAATACAACACAAACAGGTATCCAAAGTAGCAAACCCATGCTCCACCTTCCACAGGGACTTTACTACAAATCCTCGGCAGCACGGAGGAGCTAGGACAACAGGCCTCTCTGCCCATCAGAAATGACAAAAGTCACTTTAATGGTGACTGACGCACTAATCATGTCAAATGAAGTCCTACATATGTGAAGTCCTCTTTGCTTGTAAGAAATCTATGGCAGAACCCCACCCCTTCCACTCTTCTGAGTTCCTTCTCCCTTGTCCCCGAAAGGTAAAGCATGGCAATGCCAGAAAACCATTTAATATAGTTAGGTGCCTTTGATGTCATGTCTGAGGAAGCATGATTATGGCTGATTATTTTGTCTTTTGAGGCTCATCCATCATGGCTTTATCGTTTCTTTTTGGTTTCCTTCTTGGGTTTCTTGCTTATCTGTGGAGCAGTTGCCTTTGGCTTCTTCACTGTCTCTGAATTCTTAGGCTCAAAACTCTCCGAGTCCTACGAGAATCAATTAAGAAACAGTCAGTAACTTTTTTTTACAATTTGCTGACAGCTCACTTTGGGAATCTGAGTATAAGCCAAGCGAAGCAAGTGCTGAGTATCTCTGTTGGAACACATCTATATCAAACCGAGTCCACATTTAATGAGACTTGCGCAGCACCATCTCTGCTTCTTCCGCATGTGCCTTGTGGTGAGTGTGAGTTCATGCACAGAAACAGCTTGTTACCAGAGAAGCCGTTAAAAGCTCAAGTGTCTAAAACAGGCTTTGCAGAAGAAAAACAAAACCAACTTTAAAGGCAAGAAGAAAATCAACAGTAAATGGGAACTATTCAAATTAGGAAAAGGAGAAGATACCATATAATCACCGCTGTGTGTGGAAACATTCAGCAGGTATTTCTGCCAAGTGTTAATCATGATCATGTGCAAGACAAAAAACATTCCCCAAAACAGCAGTAAGAATGTAAAGTTCAGAGATTCTAAACCAACCCCAAAATCCAGTGAGGGAATTGCAGGCAAAGCTTTCTTCACCTGGACTAACAGGGAATGCTGAGATATCCTGCTTGCTTCCTTCAGGGGAGATGACAGATAATATTTCAGCCATGGGAAATAAAGTCTAGTTATCTTGTAAAAACACAAGGGAACAGCGCCAGTCTCATCTGAGGAAGCGCACACATGCAGATTGCCTCCTTTCATTAAATGCATTCGAGTATAAATATTGCTTTAGCATCTTGGTTTCTATCAGTCAGAGTATGCCAACTGGAAAAGGACACACAAAAAATGGCTCAGCAAGACATGCGAGTTTCAAGCTTCCAAGACAGCACTCTACATAATGGAGGGGGAGGCGAGCATCTGACAGCATCTTTTTAATCAGAGAGCTTGGTTCAAACGTCTCTCAAGTTACTGGGCTATTACAGTTCACAGCTGTGTGGCTTTCCAAGGCAGAAGACTTGGCCGCCTTTCCGAAGGCTGTAATCGGTGCACGGGGCGCTGTCAGGCTCTGGAGAAATGGAGCAAAGTGCAGTTCTTGCTCAGGGATGCAGCACGCTGCTGCCATAAAGTGAACACTGCTGCCTTCTAATGTTCAAACCAAGGTAGACTTCAAAGCCTGAAGCCTCCAAGACAGAGAAGCTCCTCAATATCCCACCCGGACTCAAGCATCATTTCCAAGATCTGGAAGGGAAGCCTCTGGTGTTTACGGTCTTGTAAATCAGTCATATGGACAGTACATCAACAGGACAATATACATACGGAGAAAATAAAAAGTAGAGCATGCAAACATCAAAGCATGCTAGCAAATCTCAATAGTAACAGGTCCCTGAGCTTTGTGGTTTTAATTGGGGGCCTGGTCTTCAGTCTCCCACTTCAAACTAAAGGCCTCACTCTTAACAGCTTTCAAGAATCAGGCCACTCAATATTTCTCAAAAATTTATCAGGGGAAGCCATGGACTCTGATAGACGGGTGCTGGTGGCTGCAGAGTAACAGTGCAAGACTTGCAATGCCACCGCATCGTGACCGACAGCCGCCTGCTTCACCTCCCTGCTGGGAGCTGCGGGTGCGGCAGGACAGGCAGGAGGGAATGTGCACTTGAGCCAGGGCAGCCTCATTAATCCAGCACATCAACACAACTTCATATCACACCAACGGTTAAAGCTGAGTTGGGTCATGAACTGTAACCTTCTCGCTGTACCTCACCCTCAGGCATTACTGTTCCCAGGTAGGCTAAATATTTCCACGCTTCCTCCGCACAAGAGGGAGCAAACACAGCGATAAAGACAGCCTGGAAACAAAACTTCCCATCCGAGTTGTTACTGAAAATACACCATACACATCTAGACAAAATCTGCATCATAATTCCAACCTTGCAGCCTGACCACCAACACTGAAACATCTGCCCCCAGCACCGCAGGCATTACCAAGTGCATGGAGCTCTTTTATCAGAAAGCCAGGCAGATGCGGGTCGTCCCGCTGTGGCCTCGTCTAGAGGGATCAGAGTCCTGTAGCTCCCTTTGACCTTTCACTGTAACCTTCTCCTGCACCAACTGCAGCAAAGGACCATCCATTTGCCAGCACAGTCAGAACTGAAAACTGCCTCCTTCACATTAGAATATCCTAGAAATTTCACCTATATCTTGTTCCCAAAAATTGCAAACAAACTAGAGCCCAAAGGCAGTTCCTGCAAAGGGGACACCCTGCCTGGCAATTAATAAAGCAAATCAACAGTCAGATGACAATATGGAATCGAGAACAACGTGTCCATTTAGCACTCTTTGCCAGTGCTTCAGGTAACTTTTTTCGCTGATACTCAGAGAGACGCTGGCTTGGGTATTTTTTCCTGACTTTCTAATCTGGGGGTAAATCACAAGACAAAAGCTGGAGGTGGGCAAGCTAGAAGAAGGAAAGAAAATGAACAATGAAACTGTCATCCATCCCAAGGGCAGACCACTGGGTCTCCATTAGCTACTCAGAGTTCCCTCCCATCTTTTTCTCTGACTCTGCCCATCCATATCAATATTAAAGAGCACTGCTTACTGTCTTATGGGACTTGGAAACTGGCAGGATGATGGCTAGCACACAGATGAGCTGGAAAATGGCTCCAAAGAACAGTCCGTAACGTAGCACATTCTCCATGAATGTGGGCTCAGGGATTTCAGGTGGAGAGAAATCCAGCTCAGTCGCCATGGTGAGTGCACCCTTCTCCTCTGATGCTCTCAAGAAGACTGGCTACTACGAGGTGGGAAAAGAGAACAATTATTTTCATCATGCTTTCTGGTACACTTTCCAATATCAAAAAATGACAAACTACCCTCATGCAGGTTTTTTGAAGAGAGCTTTGCTCTACAGATCCAATAACAAAGACAGAAGTGAAACCTGCATTTTATTTGGATGTTTATCTTTTACGACCTGCCTAAGACAATAGTCCTCAAGTGCTAGTATTAGTCCATTTGCAGGTGAGGGCGACACGAATAAAATATGAATAATATTCATGAAACAATAAGGGAAAATCTTAATAGCCAAGAATATACTCTCCTTGAAATCAATCATGCATGCAAGATAATAATTATTATTTTTTACTTACATTGTATGTGTGGTTACAGCCTTGTTGTTTTAGACGGTGCACAAAACCAACTACTACTTAAATAAATCACACAGAAGGCAGACCTGTGAAAGACAGAGGAATAAGTTGTGTTTAAAGTTAAGCATAGCTTTAGCGGCCGGTTATGCGAAGCCCCATATACCTTGCAGCAGTCACACAGGTAGTTTGTGGCATAGTTAAATATTTGTGGCAGAGTTAAATATTGATCTCTTGGGTCCCAAGCTGCTTTCTCAGCCATGAGGCCATCCTTTCTTCCTTTATCTGTTGCTAATGGAGTTGTCAATTAATTCTCTGAATGACTAATGGCTTTCTACAACAAGGGGAACTCTCCCGCCACAATTGCAGGCGTATGCCACAGAAAGTCCCAGAAGGGAAATTCTATTAGTCTGAGATGCCATCAGAACTCGGTTGTGATTTCTGTCTTACTCCATTTTCCTGACCCATACGATCCTGGTGTGTACTTACAGAATCAGCACTGCTTATTGATACTTATAATTCTGTATTTTGCTAAAGCTTGGGTGTGAGATTGTGCTGCACACATGCATCAGTTGAATGGTAGTAATCTGCCTCCCAGAAATTATCTCCACAGGAGGGTCTGTGTTTCTCAGGCTAGGAGGAGATTTCTACAATCTGCAGAAGTGACTCAGTTCAGAAAGATGGTAAACTTGGAGTATAATTTGAGTAAAGTTATAGTTGATAAATTTGAGAATGAATCAACATCACAATGCCATTGCTTAACAGGCAAATGTCATTTGGGGACAAACTAAAAGGAGTGGTATATAAATTACAATAAATAATTATTTTGTTTTAATTCAGCTGAAGTATGGAGTCTTAGTTGGAATTTTAAAAGACAGGAAAAAGATTCCCTGCTGCACGGACTGGAACACAGAGACCGCAGAATCCCTGTTCCTGGTGATTCAGAGGAACAGATCAGATAAGCGTTCGCCTGGCATGGGGTGTGAGTATGTATAATCCTGCCTTTGAATCAGGAGATAAGAATAGATGACCTCTCACGGTTCCTTCCAGGTCTGTACTTCAGTGAAAGAAAATTTTTCAAATTCTGATTAAAATTTAATAAGCAAGGGCTGCAAGGGACCTGTACCTGAAGCCAGAACACAGGCTGGGCCACTCAGGCTCAGCACGTCCCAGCGCAGATCCAAAGGCTGCACCGAACATTAACTGGTGTCAACAAAGCACGTGTAAACATGGCTCATCCCTAACTGCTTTTAACCTTTAAAACGCTCTCTCCCCCAATCTAAGGCAGCAGCTCCTAAGCAAGAAACAGAATCGTAGGAAACTTCACCCCTGAGATGCATTTTGTCTCGACTATTTATTAGGATATTTTTTGAAAAGGTTCTTCTTGCCTGACCCCTTCCTCAAGCAGAGCAGATGTTGCTTTGTTCCTCACTCAGAGGTTTCTCAGGATAAACTCCTACCGATACTCCTGGTTCATACACTTGAAGCACAACACACAAAAATAAACCAGGAAAGGGAACTGATACAATAACAACAAAAAATGTGCATCCTCATCTTCCACAAGTCTGCCCTCCTTTCCTCTTTTCTATTTCACCTCCCTTGAGGGTATTAGTAATGTTCTAACAAATCCCAGGTGACACGACCAGCATCAAGAGCTCTCACACAGGCTGGTAGCTGCTGCCACTACCATTTTAAGCACAACCCCATGAAATACACTCAGAGAAGACCTGACACCAGGCTGCAACTAGTCATAATGGAGCATCCTTGCTTGCAAGTAGCCACGGCAGGCAACTCACATTTGGACCATTCCGGCTATCAGTGGAGCTGAACTAAAATTAGCAAAACTCTTCCCCGTTTTAAAAAACTCCTGTGGGTAACAAAAAGCTGAAACCTGCACACATGAGTCCCATCCTCACACAAATGAGGAGGCCAAAGCTGAACAGCGGGGAACCAAGGCTCAGAGTCAGGCCTGACACCTTCCCCACAGAACACAAAACCTACAAAGCAAGTTTTCTCACTGAGAACAAAACCTCCTCATGCTTGTCTTGTAGCTAATCCAGCAGGTCCCTGAGTGCTAATGGAGTCTTCCTCCCTGTTCCTGAGAAGCTAACAGTTTCACCACCTCCTCCTTGGCCAACATCTCTTCTTCTCCACTGGTGTCAATAACCTTTTTCCTAAACTGCCTCACCTATTAAGATGGTTACACTTAAAAGTAATTGTTCTTAAATAGCATTTAAAGAGCGGTACTCCTATTTCAGACCCTGAGAGGAAGCTTCCACACCCTCCAGCTGGCTCATTTGGTCTATTTTGACTATTTTAAAATATTCAGCCTTGCCTCCGTTAAGGTTTCACAACAAGCTGCCCCCAGCGCAAACGGACTTGGTCCCTTCGCGAAGCCAGAGCCGTACCACAGAACAAGGGGCTGTCAGGGCTGCAGGCTCACACTTTTGCTCAGTGACACCACTGGCAGGCGATGCAGCTGTTCCCATGGGCGCAGGATCCGGCCCTGGGATAAATAACTGTGGCCACAAACGGGCCATCTCAATAGAGCTAGAACAGCCTCAAACCCTTCTTTTTGTTGTTCCAGCTGGCATTTCAAGACCTAGCATTATATAAGTAATTAGTGTAGGACTAAGCCACAGAAGAACTTTAAGTAATATTTCATAGCTTCCCCTCGGGGTGGAAACAAAGAGCAACAGCATCGGTGCAGAACATGAAAACTCCCACGAAAGGATGAGGCAACAAAAGCTCGCGCTGGATCTCCGAGATGCCTCGGTAGGTGTTGGGATGGAGACCGGCCAGTTCGTGTTGGCTTCGGGGGGACCAGCCGGTGCTCAGCACCGCTGAACAAACCCATCCGCGAGGCCAAGGCACGCGGGTTTCCCGGCCATGCACCCCGAGCAGGGACACCCCGCGTCCCGCCCCCTTCTCCAGGCCGCCGCTTCTCCCTGCGAGCGGCACCGGGCGGCCCGGCCAGCGGCACCGAGCCAGCCAGGCCCCGGCACTCGCCGCTCTCCCACCCGCTTCCCGGGGGGCCGGGACGATGCTGAAGCCACCGCTCCCCGTTCCCGACAGCCTCTCTCCAGCAGATCCCCCAGCTGCAGACCCCCTACCATCCCGCTCACCGCCCCTCTCAGCCAGGCCTTGCCGCCCCGGAAGTGATTCCCGCCGGGCAGGAAATGCGCCCCACCCCGTCCCTAGCAACCACCCGGGGCGCCGCGTTGCTAAGGGCGGCCCGGGGCCTGTGTACCCAGGCGGGCGGGCGGGCTCCGGTGCCGAGCGAGCTCCCGAAAGGCCCGTGAGGCCGCTCGGCTTCACGCTGCCGCGGGCCCCGGCCCGGCTGTGGGTGCCGACCCTCCGGTGGGTCGCCAGGCCAGGGTCGGCCCCTCTGGCAGAGAGGCACCTCGGGCCTCTATGCCTCAAGTGTAATGTACTCACCCCCTAAATGATTATGAGCATTTTAATCCCCGCCATCAATAGCGTGGCCTTTCAGTCCTGGCGGGTTTCTCTTTATCCGTGAGGTTTTGATCCGCTCCCTTGAAGTGCTCTGGCAGCAACAATTAAGATGCACACATCTGGCTTTGCTCTTGCTGGGGATTTTTTAAATTATTATTTTTAATGTTCCGATTCAGTATCCAGCTCTGAAATTGAGATGTCTTGCTAAGATGACCTATAAAGGGGAAAATGGCTTGTGGTTTGTTTTGCTCCTTTGTGGTATTTAAAGAATCCGATTTGTTTTGCCCTTTTCCTAACACTAAAATATCAGCACCAGGGTAGTTTTGCTGCAGAGCTTTATTATCAGACAGTCTAAATACTTTGGGGAAAACTTAATCGGTTACTTATCTACTAAGGAAGTAAGGTATGGCATTTGTAATAAAACGATTTTCTAGGCTGCTACCAAGCATTTGAATTAAATGGGTATTAATGAAAACAATTTCAAAGGTTTTGAGCAACTTATTAAAAACCTTTCACCTTTTTTACTGCAGAAGACTTTCCAGATAACTGGAGAATGCACACGGCTGTGAGTTGCAGAAGCCAGAGACACTTGTACAAAGAAATTCCTGTAGCATAGAGACCCTAAGAAAAAAAACACTCTTAAATAATTACGAGAGCTTTTGCTGCCCCTGGTGAGTGGCTGTACTGGCCCAGGGATAAACCCAGAGCCCAGGAAAGGCAGCAAATTCTGCCCTTTCAGCTCCCAAACACGGACTATTTAGGACACAAAAACACTGAGGAGGGAGAAATAATTCTTGTGAATGTCAGGAGAGATCCTATCAGTACGGATTAAACTGCCAGATTAAATTCTTCCCAGTATTACCAGTGCGTTGAATTTGGAGCTGCTGCTGCCCGCAGGCTCTGATCCTCCCGGTTTGGAGTTTGCAGGCAAAAGGGAAAGAAAATACACACTTAGATTGCAAGCAATACTGTCTGGTTTCTTCCTCCACCTCATCTCCCCCAACAAAAATGGCTTTACTTTTTATTCTCAGTAAAACAGGCAGGTGGGGGATGGCCAGTTCCCCCTGACACCAGCAGACACTGTCGGAGCGAAGCTGGGCTCTGCCCTGGGGACACTTGGGTTTGAACCGCAAGCAGGTGGTGCCATCAGCCCGCTCTGGCTGCTGCCTTCCACAACATCGGTCCAGCCCTTTCAGCTGGCTGTGAAACGGTAAAAAAGGAAGCTATTTCTAAAAAACCAAACCAAAACAAAAACACCTACGAGATGTGAGTGGGTTTCAAATCTACAATTGGTTCAACAAGCAGAAATGGCAATTTTGTCAGCACCCAATTCTAAGTAGAGACAGAGCTCAAGCATGAAGTCTGTCTCCAAATCCAAACCCTCCCCAGCCTTTTTAGTTCTTTCTACATTTCTTCTTTGGTTTGCATTGTAGTATTTCCTGCATGTCTTTTGCAGTGAGACCTATTTATTGCCATTCTTTGTATGTGTACCATACCCTTGTGCACCGAGGTCATCTCATCCTCAGGTTAGATATTATAATTCAGCCAGGAAAATATTAGTAATAAGTGCTTTCATTTTTCAGCCCTTACTGGAAACGTGACCTTCCTCACTGCTTCTCTGTGTGTGGTAACACGTTTCATTCAAATTCTGTTTTTTATCAGAAGCTTTCAAAACACTTTCCTACGGTAAGCAGTAACAACAGCGTTTGGATTCTGATGGGAAACTGAGTCACAGAAAATAGGAGTGTTGTTTGGGTCATCACCTGAGCCCTCTGAGCAGAAGTTGGGCATTCGCAGACCCTTTTCCTACACTGCCCTCCCCTCCCAGAGTAGGAAGATCTCAGTGTTTCCCGAAATCATTGATTCTGGCTGTAACGTGCTGCGTAACCTCTAGCCAAGGCTCCTTTCCAAACTGAGAGTCCTAAAACCAAAGATGAACTCCTTAGTTGCTGAGATTCACTACTGGCATCTGAGCTCTGTCTGCTTGGGTTGGAAAAGTAAGGAGATGGTATTTAGAGAACTGTAAATTCAAGAACCAGTGACTCCCAAGCCTACAGCTGAGTGTACCATGCTGACATCTGGCTGAAACTCTTGGCAGTTCACTTGGGTGACGCTGAAAAGCCCCAGCAGCTCTGCTGGGAGATAAACAGCCAGACAGGTCCAGGCGCTGGCAGTGGATCTGCCCACAGAGCTCATCGGGCCTCCTGACAGACACTTCTTGCAGGCTGATGCCATTTGTTCTCTTCTAGTCTCGGTGATATGTTAATGTTTGAAGAGTAAGCTGGCTTTTCAAGCAGGCTTTTAACTCTATGAGACAGTCCTTTCTGACAGCACTTCTCGTACATTTTGAATTGCTGATCTATTTTGTCTATTTTAATCTGATCCCTTGCTTCAGACTCATTCTCATAGTGCAAACTTTGCTCTCATCCAGAAGAACGCCCTCCTTGAGATTATTTTGATAAATGTTTGTTTTCAGCTTCCTAACAATCTGAACTCCCCAAGGGAAAATTCTCACCAGGCAATCTATTAATGTTCAAAGGATTGAATCTGGAGGATCTGAAGATCCAAATCCCAGCACTTTATCCTTCCAAGGTGGAGAAACCGAATCTTGTATCATTTTCTAATGGCAAGTCTCACCACACCTGCTGGGTTTAAGTTTGGGATCCTCTGCTTCTTCCTTAGAAGAAACTGGCAACACAGGCCAAATCTTGTCTTTATCATCTCATTTTTATTTGCTTGCCTTCCACATTTTTGCAAAGAACTTAGGAATGAAAGTTACTGTGTATGCATCAGTAATGGACAATGTAATTAAATTATTGATGATTAACTTATTTATAATGTGCCTTAAGTTCTGCTACTTGGAATAAGACATCTGAAGCAAAATGTGTCCCATCCTACTTCTAAGATGGCAAATCTAGGCAAAAAACATAACTTCTAATCTTAGGCAGTTTTGGTTAATTTAGCATTACGGCATTTGCCATAAGTTTGTCACCACCACATCTGCCAGGGAACAGGGAGGACTGGAGAATCTGAGGACCAACAGCCACCACCTGCATTTAGGAGTGCAGAAAGGCTTTTGATAGCTGACAATACAGGATGGGATTTTTTTGCCATTTGATGAGTTACTTTATGCTGTCTTTAGTTTCAACCTCGCAAGGTGAGCAGGACCGTTTCACATGCTGCTCAGCTTATCTGACACTCTATGTTGTGCAGCTGGAATAGACAGAAGCGATTTTCTAAAGCGTGGCATGGAGACCGGAGGAGATAAAGCTAAGAGGAAATCAATATCTGGGAAATTGCTGCAGGATCCTAGCACTCTGTCCTTTGTCAGCGAAGGACTGGTGCTGAAAGAAAACGAGCTGGCATGTGCTTCACCCAAGGATGCTGGGGAGGTGAGGTCTGTGGGGATGTCACTCTGAAATGGGCACTTCCAGCTGCAGAACGTACCTCTGGCAGCTCGTACCTGGCCGTAGGCTCCACAGGGCTTGCGCTGGTCTAGGCTTGGCTTTAGAGGGCAAATCGACAGTGACCCACTGCGCGCTGCTAACCTGAAGCGACGATCTGTGGGAGGTAATTTGTGTGTGACATTCCTCATGTTCTGGGAGCCAGTGGATGCTGACAGTGCTAGCTGGGGTAGGGAGGAGAGGTGGGGAGAAACTGGGAAGGTTCTAGGGACAAACCAAGAGAGATTCTAAAGAGAAAAAGCTGTTCATTTTGCAAAACAAGTTTGTAATTTGTTGTGCCAAATTATTATTGATATTACCCCTAAAATGAAGTTCCCATGACGAATGCTGTCACACATCTAGTACACTCAGACTCTGAATGCCACCAAACTGCAGCCCCCATGCAGGGGGCACCAGCCCTATCTGCGTGACCACCTCACTGACAAAAATGACCACCAGAGCAAAGACCATAGTTGCCAGCTCAAATACACACTGCAACACGCATGGATGCAAAACTGGCTCCAAACAAGACTCGATCCTGTCACAGTCTGCAGCATCTTTCTCCAAAGATGTCAGCAGACAGAGCACCCATGGTGGGACTAGGCAGCAGCGGGGATCATGGCATTTCTGTTGCAGGGGAAGTAGCCACGATAGCCAGAGTGACAGCTCAAGAGTCTGGTGGAAGAGCTCCACAAAAAACCCTTCTATGTCCTGGGGAGATACGAAGGTTTTGACTAAAGCTGGGACAGGAAATCCCAGGGATAGAAAAGCTGCTATATTTGTGCTATTTCAGAACTCCAAAGCTGTATACACCCGACAGAGCCTGGAGGGTTTTAGACATTTCTGCTGCCTCTAGCAATTAATCTGAAGTCATAAAGAGAGCTTGTTGTGTGAGTCTTGCTGGGTCCAGCTGTGTGTGACAGGAACCCAACACAGGCAGCCCAGGGAAACCCCTAGGACAATGGAGATTTATACAGCCTGCTTTGAAAGCAGCTCACTTGAGATAGGAACGTAGATCACAGCCCTCCTAATCCCAGCTGGGCAGCAGGCAGCTATAAACAAGTCAATTATAGACTGATTCCCCTTGATCTGAGAGATATTGCCCAGTATCTTACAGCAGCCCTGTGTAAGGCAATAAGCTAGGCAGATAGAGAATTAGCTCAAAACCACACTAGAGGATAATACCTGGAAATAGCGTTGGCTATTGACTGGTCTAACAACATGGTCTGATTCACCTGTTTAGCCAGTGTAGCACCAAGAGAAGGCAAGAAAAATAAGACATGCTGAAAAATTGGTGCAACCGGCCTCACACATGACAGAATACAAACAGAATGTTTCAAAAATGCAAACGAAAATACATTTCCAGTTTGCAGCCGTGTGCACCAGTAAAGAGGTTTTGGAAAACCTGCACTGTGCTGCCCTGAAATCCCTTTCTCTGGTGTTCAGGAGTAGATGTTACACATGATATATCTGCCTGATTTGCACAGCAGCTCCTCTCCCCATGAACAGGTTTGTGCTGTTTCTTTTTACAACTGGAAGAAGACAGTAGTTCTTGCTTCTCTTCATGTTGTTGTTCCGTTTCTGGATTGCAGTAGAAGGCCCCTGGTCAGCTGCTCAGTTCAGGGTCAGCTCAGGCTCCTGCTTTGGTCTGTTCAATTCTTTTTCATTATTTCTCTGTGAAGTAGCCTGGTCCTGATTTGATAGCAAAGGGAACGTGAGCCCTTGGAGCACTGAAAGCAGGGAGAGCCCAAACACATTGCTGCATATTTGTCTAGCTATAGAGCAGTGGTTATTTAACACTAGAACACCTGGCGTGTGCAGCTCACTCAAGCCTTCCCAACTGTTGGGTTACTGCTTACCGAGAACCCACGGTTTGGAAGGCAGAAATCACTGCGTTGCTCACAGTGCTGATTTCTCACCTTGGCAAGAAGCAAAGGGGCAACAGTAGAGAGTCAGACCCACGCTGAAAGCTTCCAACGCCCTGCACATGCAGGCACCCACGAGCACACCAGTTGCTCTGTCATTCCCTGCAATCCATCACTGCCACTGACAGCTGTGACGAGTGCTCAGGTTCAAGGTGAAGGTATTTCTGCAGCACGCAGACATGAGTCATCTCACCTGCTGAAACTTCTTCCCAGCACCAAGTCACACAAAGCCCCGAGACAGGAATGTCTGGGTCCCCATCAATTCTGGGCATTGTCAAATCAATACTAAAAAATCTGGCAGGTGGAGCTCATGCTGGCACCTCATTTTTAACTCCTCTGAACTGTCCTGGTCTTCTTGGCACCAAGGCTATGTGTTCTTTTTAATGGGGCTTTCAGAAACCTTGTTCCAGGGATGCAAACAGCTGCCAGCGCACGCAGCACCCCAGGGAAGACCCTTTGCCTTTATCCAGAGCACACGAACAGAGTGGGGCTCTCCACCTGCTTTGTGTGCCTGACGTGGAGCTGTGATGAACTGCCCCGCTAATGCCAGCAGGTGTGAGTAACAAAGGAATAGAAGGGCAAGGAAGAAAAGGCTGGTAATCAAAGAAAAAAAGGGCAAAAAGATAGACCCTCCCAAGCAGACAGTGTGAGAAAGTATTAATGGTTAACTCTCATTGTGAAGTAGGAGGAAAAATGCAATTGCAGAGGGAAAGAGAAGTTTAACTTGCAAAGCAAATTTGTCATTCACTCTGCCAGATTTTCGTCGTTATTATTTGCTCTTCACTCTTTGAATGATAAAGAGAAAGCATGCAAATGACCCTTGACTACAGGCATAACCCTCTCCCCGCAACCTCCCTGCCTGCATCCTTCCACACACAAAAAAGAGGATGCTAAACACAGCCTTTGAAATTCAGGAGGATAATTGATTCTGTGACGTGTAGAAGCCCACAGGACTCCCGGGGGAGCACAGGTATAAAAGGGGGAGGAGATGCACTTCCCTGGCAGCCAGAGGACAGCTGGGGGGCAGATCCAAGTGTCCTCCCGCACCACGCGCTGAAGGGACGGACCCAGCGGGACTCACAGGAGCAGCCCTAGAGAAGAAGTTTTATTCACAACAGGGGAAGGAAACACCTGAGCAGGAGCCGATCTAGGAAGAGCTCGTTCTCCAAGGGAACAGTGAGTCTCTGCATGTGCATTTAATGAGATTTCATCTATTTAGAAATTAGCTTTGCCAGGTACAATATCCTTTGTACCATATAAGATTTTTTTTTGTAACAAGTTATAGAATGAAAAAATAATTGAGCTATAGGATAAGTGTAAATCAATAGAATACTACTACAGATGAGCCTTGTAAAAACGTGTTAGACATTTACTAGCGGTAGCACAGTTTTCTTCTTTTGCTGTATTGATGCGAGTTCCTTTTCCCCTGGAAAATGAACACTATTTTACTCACCTATCAATAACACTGTGTTTGAGCCAAACCAAAGCGTGAGGAGAAACGCAACAGTGTGTTACAGATAACGTGAAGCCAGCTACAGCGAGGCAGAGTAAGGCACTTAAAAGGATTTCTGCTTTCCTAATCTAACATTTCATCGTATAAAAGTCTGAACTTTATAAAACCACAGGCACAGTAAAAGCTTCGTTTCATCTACACAGAGGTATTTTTAAGACTGATCAGGTTAAGGTTTCAGAAACACTAAGAGATGGTTACCCTGTCTCTCCCGTCATTGTCACAATGCTGCTGTTAGCATTGCACAGGATGGAATGAAGCTATTACACTTTATCTGCTGGAACAGTGCTAAAAGCTCTTCATCTTAAGCGGAATTTATTAATCATTTTTTTCACATGCTGCCAGAATGGAAAGTAAGGTGTCCCTCACCTCAGGAGAATTTTGAAGGTGACAAGAGCTGTCAAGCTGCCTGTACACAGGGTGACACTTCAGTCCCCTGGCTTCTCCTCTGAAATAGCAGATGCTTTGGGGAAGGGGTGTAGGACTTTCATTTCAAGCTCCTTCCCAAGGGAAAAAGGGAGACAGAAATACCCAAGAAGCACACTGCAGTGAAGGGAGAGAAGACAGAGCAAGACAGGGGAAGAAAGGCAAAGCTAGGAACTAAAAACAAAAACAACCCCCAAAACCAACCAAACAAAAACCCCGACAAACAAAGACAAAACCAAAAACAACCAATGCAAAGAAACTAATAGCAGAGAAGGAAAAAAAAAATCTCAACGGGATAAAAAGTGATTTTGGAAGAAAACCCAGCATTCAAAGAAGAGAAACCAGATACAGAAAGAAAGTGGCAATCAGGGCTGTATCCTAAGAGGAAAAAAGGGAAGCAGACAACATTGGACTAGGTTTTAAGTTACATTGATATTTCACTTCTCTGGTCACACAGCAGCTTTCCCGTTACTGATTAAATCTCCTGATTGGCACTTTCTATAGATGCCAGTGCCAGTCTCCTGCTAGCCCCTGGCAGATGCTTTAGATCACTTCTATGTAGAAAGAGAACTGGTTTGGGATTTGTCTTGGAGATATTTAGGGGGGAGAGGCACAGAAGAGGCAAGGTTTTTCAAGTTCAAATGAAAACAAAACAAAACCAACAAAAAAACCCCAAAACCACAAACCAGGAAGTTTGACCTAAAGCCAGGAGCCCTGTAAGTCTCTCTCAAAGTCACTTTGCTGCTTCCGAGCATTCCCTGGCTCTCTGAGGGGCCAGAGCGGAAACAGGGACTGGGCTGAGAACGAGTTTGTGATAAGAAACCCCATTTCTTAGTGCACCACTTTGCCCATGTCTGGCCATGCCCTTCTGACACTGCCACTGATTCTGTCATTAACTTCCACAGTATCAAGATTTGACCCACTTTGCAGGAGCACCAGCCCTTACTGAGCCTTCCCCCCTTTCAGAAGAGCGGGCAGCCCTGTCCGAGCAGAAAACCAGAGCCCAGTGCTGATGATTCCCATCAGAACAAGCTCCCCCACCACCACCAGTGACACCCACTGCTTGGAAGTTTGCTTGGGAAATTAGAAGCCCAACCAAACCCCTTCCATTCGGAAACTGCTCTTTTTGCAAGAAAGTATTGTTATACATTTGAAAGTTGTTTTTTTTTTTTAAAAAAGTAAAATTCTAAAGTGTTTTTTTTCTCTTATGGAGATCAAACATCCTTCTGCTCTTTTATTGTGTAAAGTAAGACATGGAAACTTGATATCCTGAAGATTTCTATCCACATTCTTAAAGAACCTTTCTTGAGCAAAACATCAATTGCTTTCAATCAAAACTCAGGAAGAGCCTTCACTGAAATACCTTCCCACTGTCCCTCGCTTCCAATGACAAAAGCACCGCATTCAGCTCCGAGGGTGTGCGACCTCAGACGACTCTGTCCTGAGTCATTCGCAGCCCTTCAGCCAGCCCAGAAGCACCACAGCATCTGTTTGTCTGTCAGAGGACGGACACACGGCACCCAACTCCTCCTCACCTTCCACAGAGGCCGGTGCTCAGAGCCGCGCAGGCATCTCTGACCCAGGAATTTTACTTGGATTTCCCTGTTTCTCGCTGATATCTGGACAGGCGGCAAGGCAGCCCAGACAGTTGTTATGCAGGGACCAGTGCCGTACAGCCCTGTGACAGGTCACACGTCCCCAGGAGAGGTCACAGGTGGTCCCACGTAGGCAGCAAGGTCGCTTTAGGCAGTCCCGGCTATTATAACTGCTGCTCTCCAGCATCCCAGCACTCTCACACCGGCATTTACAGCCCCTGCAGCGGTCCCTGGGGCTCAGCCCAGCCCCAAAAATCTCTCCTACAACCACAGTGCGGGGACAGGTCACAATAAGGGGCTCCCACAGTGCGAAACCCTGCCCACCAGCCCTGTATCCTGGTCCGAGGGAGGGACCAGCTCCCTGAGGGGTCACATAAGCCACCGCATCCAGGAATCACATGCTCCAGCAAAGACTTTGCCACATCAAGACACCTCTGCATTGGGAAACACCACAATCACAAGTCCCTTTGTGCCGATAAATGAGCAGGGGGAACAAAAACACAAAGGTGGCACTTGGCCTCCCCTCCTGGCCCTGAGCATCTCGGTGCCGCTGACTCAGACTCCTCTGCATTTCAGGTGTCCCCAAAGGGTGGAAGATGCTGGATAAGGCCACCCTGGTCCTGTTTCTGCATTTAGTCGCATGCTCCATCTCCTCTCCTCTCCATCCAGCTCTCCGGTAAGCTGCTGAGTGTTTTATACAAGCTTCCTCATATCTGACCTCATGCAAAATAAACACATGCCAAATTGAGGTTGCCAGCACTTCTGAAAGCCAGATGACCTGTATGTGCACTGGTAAACCTGTTTCTTTACCCTGGCTTAATTTTTTGGGTACACTGCTACCTTAAGTTTGGTTTCCAATGAAGGCAGGCACCTGACACGGAGTATTTCAGCCCAAATGGTTTTAGAATTGAATGCTGGGTCCTATAAAGGGAAATCTGGCAAACTACAGAGCAGCCAGCACCTCCAGCTCCATCATTGATTAAAATTTGTGCCTGCAGGCCACTTGCATTGAAACCAGAACTGCAGATACTCTAGTACACAAACTCAACAGCTGCCTATTAATATTTCAAGGATTTCCTTGCTGACTGTTAAAAACTGTAATATTACTTGCTACCACTACAAATCAACGGGAAGCATAAAAATTGAGCATTGGGTTCTCTAACATGGATTTGGAATGTTCCGTAGAAAATGCTTTAGCCTTGTACCAAAGCCATGGCATAACGATACCAGTATTGCTGGAATTTTGCTTGAGGATGCTGGGAGCTCAGGGAAGGGGGGAAGTGTGTTTGGGACAGCCCTATCAATCATCTTTTCACTGCTGAAATAGCTTCAGGGCGATTTCTAGCTGGAGAGAGTGACAGACACCACTTGTGTTCCTGATAAGAGGGGGATGGAGACAGCAGTGGTCAAGAGGACTGATCCCCAACTGGCAGCTCAGCACATCTCACACTTTGCCTTGGGTTTGTCTGGCAGGAACAGTCCAGGGCCCGTTGCTGGCCAGGCCGTGAACTTCCAGCTCCAGCACAGCAGCCCATTGCAGAGCCATAACCCCTCGGAGGAACAGGACAAGGAGAGTTTGTTAACAGACCCCACTGAGAAAAGGTTTGTACCTCACCTCTCAGCCCCGCTGCAGCACGAGTACGCTGGTTGTGATCTTCCTCAGCCCAGGAATAGACCAGCAGGTCAGTCCCACCAGCACCACAAAGTCCAGGCTCCAGGGAGAGAACCCAGCTGAGCCCTGCAACTGGAGCAGAAGGCTGGGACTGTGCCAGCTCCTGCCATCACCCACGCCCAGGGCCATGTCCTGCTGTCCCCCAGCAACAGGGATGCACTAACAGGGTCACAGGCCCAGTGTTCCTGCAGGGAACATCATTTCCCACCGAGCTCTGGGAATCCACCTGTATGGTTGTTAGAGCCTGTCCTTTCCAGCCCTGCCAGGGGGTGGAGGATGGTTATTTCTGTCTGAAGCACAGAGGACTCATCCTTACAACAGCTGGACCAGCCAAGTGGCTCGTGCTTTTGCTGATCCATGGATTTTTGGGAGCCTGGGTCTAACCACAGGCTAGAGACTTGCTGGAGGCTCCTGCCACCGTGTCCCAGACGCAGCCCTCCCAGGAGGTGACGGTGCAGCTGCAGAGCACAGGGATGTCCTAGCTCTGCCCTCTCCCAGCCTGTGGTTCTCCTCCTCCTTCCACTGGTTCTCTGACCTCACCTTTGGTTTGCAGGTGCTTCACCTTGCTTGGTTTAATGTGGATACAGATTAACAGACATCTTATTTTACCTACTGCCTTGTCAGGACTGAGCTCCCTCAAATCCTTTTACTCTCCAGTACTAATGCATTCCAATACCAAAAGGCTTTTGCTGTGGTTACCTGCCCCTGAGCTCAGCAGTGCTACATCCTGGTGCGTTTTGACATCTGAAACACCCATTTCTCACCTGGAAGGTTCACTGCTAGCTCAGAGCCCACACCTTGTGCTTGTCTTTCACCCCTAGGATGCAGCGCCATGCTGATGCCATATTCACAGACAACTACCGGAAATTCCTGGGGCAGATTTCTGCCCGCAAATTCTTGCAGACCATCATTGGCAAGAGGCTCGGGTAAGCCACAGTGCTTTGCTGTTCTAGGGCTCATGTTTTGCCTGTTAAACTGGGCAGTTTCTTTCAAACGTGTAGCAGAAATAGCTGCCTTCCACTACAACAGGAGCAACCTCTCCTGCTGTTCCACATCCCAAAGAGCATCCTGCATCCCTTTGTCTTGGGTCCCCCTAATCACAATTATCATTAAGCAGCCTAATTAATCCTTTCCTCCAAGGCTGTAAGTGTGAGATCAGCTGAGAGCTCTACCATCATACCAACAAGCAATAATATTTGCAAATGATAGTTGCATTTATCATTCACTGGTAGGAAACTGTTATCCCTGGCCTGGTTTGAACACAAAAACCAGCCTCTCCACTACCACCCCCGTAGCTCTGGCTACACAGATCAGTAAGTGCCACTACATAAGACTGACTAGTCAGATGCAAGCCAGCTCCAATCCCTCTTTTAACACAGGAGCAAATACAGCTGACCAATTTCTTACTGAAATTAAGCAGAATAACCCTGGGTCAGACCCAGCAGGTTCCCTTACTGTGCAGCTCAGCCTGAGCCAAACTTTGAGCAAGGGACTAAAAAGCATCTCTGGAACAAAGATATTTCTCATCATCGCGTAACAGAAGCAGCGAGAGCAGCCCAGGAGAAGGGGTGCACAGATTCCTGACAAGGCGCCAGTCTGACAGCATCCTGATGGACAGCCGCTACCACCAACAGATGGTCCTGCGGGACTTCCTGGGAGCCATCCTGCACAATCAGAGGTAGGTGGGAATCAGTTCATTATCTGCTCACCACAGGAATAAGACAAGGTCCTTATTGCTGTCTGGATTCCAGATGTGAAGCTGCTGGATTAAGTATCATCTTGCAGGTACACTCAGAGAAAGAATAAAGCTCTAAACTGACCCTATAACCTGGCCCCTCCATTATGTGGGCAAGTAGGTGCAGATAAGGAACAGCCTGTCCTGGGCCAGCCCACACCACACACTCTAGCACATCACTGTACTGTCTTCTCAACCCCATCATTCAGTAAAATAGTAATGCAAAAAAAAAAAAAATTCTCTCTCAACCCCAGTTATGCCATCATGGTCCTATTCTCTTCTTTCACAGGCCTCAGGACATCAACAGCAGTCAGTTAGAAGGCTTTCCCAGCACCCTGGCTAAGCTCATGTAAATATTTCTCCCATTTTCATCTCCCCATGCTCTGGTGAGTACCATTCCCTGCTCAATTCTATACATAACACATTGCTTCTGCACTGCTCGAGCAGTTTGAAGGCTCTCCTTCAAAGCTAACTCCCACTGCTGGCCATGAAAAAGGGTGCTTGCTGCAATTTCAGGGGCAAAATCTCCCTGTCAGTTTTCAGGTACCTAAAATCTTGTTAGTCTGAACAAATAGGCCATGAGGGCTGTGAAGCCGCACATGGATGTCTGGGAACAGGCTTGCAGCAACCAAAAGTGACCTGGAGACTGCGTGCCCCAGTGTCTAAGCTAGGCTTAAGGCAGACAAAAATCTTCCCGCAGGAGCAGAACCTGCCTCCAGATCCCTGGGACATTTTGGGTTTTCCCTGCACTGAATAGGATAGGAAGTGTTACTGTTTTCTGTATCCCTCACTCCTGAAAGTAGTTACCTGGAACTTAAATATGCTCTAAATCTTGCAAACCTTGGGGAACTGAGAGCCAGCAGGCAGTTCATCCTTGGGAACACTTTCACTTGTATAAATGTCAGTCGTCCTATTTGGAGCACCCTCATCTTACTCCTCTGTCCCATAGAAATTCAGCCTGTCCAGGCCTCACCACTACAATATAAAGGAGTGTGAAGAGACCTGTGTGCATATAAACAAAAACAGGGCTGGGGAGGTGGAGGAAGATCAGAGCTTTACCGAAAGCATGCCCATGGATTCAGCTGGGAAAGCATGGCATTTCAGCAGCTCTCTTGCCATGCTTGACTTGGTTACCTTTCCACAAATAAGGTCAGCCAGAAAAAAAGCCTCCAAAGAACGAAAAAAAACCCTTCTGTGTGCTAACAAATTTTTCTCTTAATTCTCTTTTCCTCCTGCTTCTATCTAGAATAAATCAGAGCTCATGGATCTCACTGTACAGTAAGCCCTTCAAAGCAACTAAGACATTCCCCAATGAAAGCAGCTGGAAACTGATGCATACACTCCTCAGATCTGTTTAAAGGAATGCAGTTCTGATGCACTCCTTAATTTACTTCAGTCTTTAAAATTTAATTCCCCTCTCTAAATACTGGTCTGTGCACTGAATTAGAAAAAAAAAAATAACCTCAGTGGGTTAACCTCAGGCTGCTTTATACACAAAGACTAAAACAACTAGTACACTTGTAATCCTGGAGACATATTATCTACTAATTAAGGCTTTCAAATCACAAAGCGTAGCAAAATAACTGCCAAATCATCATTCTGTTTGAGAGCCTGATTAATAAACATGAGGCCACCAAAAGGTACCTTCAGGCAACTTAGTAAATTGGTTACAACCTCCTCTAAATAGACGCTGATGGCACAACCACACAGGCAGCTCGGATCGGGGCGAGGTAAGACATGAATCCACACGTCCACCACCCACGAGAAACACCGCTGTGGGCTGCTGCTGGCCGGCTCCTCGATACAGAGCCCTGGCAGCAAAACAGAGCTCTGGAAAGCTCAGCTACAGTTCCTGCTCAGCCCTGAGGTGCTCAAACTGAAGCTACAGCTCTGCAAGAGTTAAAGGAGATCCCTGTGCATCAGGTTGGGCTGTCACTACGTTTTAATTCAACATGCCATCCAGTGGCTCTGAACTGCACCATGGCCGGAGTTACAACTGTGTTTTCAGAGAAGTTATTAACCCAGTGAACTCACACAGCTACTTCCTTCTCTGTCACCCCAAGTCTCCTATTGTTTGTGTAATAATTATGTCTTCAGAAATGTAAATAATGTCAGGATGGGGTTTGATTTCCCATCATTAGCAGGAAATAAAAGTTGTTCTAAATAAACCTGTCCAACAGCAGGTCAAGATGGCTCTGTGTCTGTTAAGACATTAGTTTCTTGATCCTGGGCCCAGAATGGAAGATGTCACTCAAAGACAGTGAGCAAATGCACCAAGGATGACTCAGAGCTGTGCTAATGAAGGTACCAGGTCCAACACCAGTAACTCAAGACCAGATGGGAAATACAGTGGCATGCAAACATACATTAAGACTTTTTAAATCATTCCTCCTCGACAGCTTGCAGTAGACACCATCTCATGTTTCCTCAGGTGACCATGTCTTAGTACAGCAGGCTTCAGTATGCACGGAAATTTGTCCATATTTGCACCAAATCCCTACAGATTAAATTCTCCCTGTTCAGGTTTTACAGTTCCAGCACTATGAAAATACTACGAACTGCCCAGCAGGATGGGAAGCAACAAGGGGATGTTGAGGGAGATCAGTGAAACTGTGACAGCAGCAAGTGCACCAGTGGGTCACCTGTCACCCTTCCCAGTGACACACACACCATCCTCCTGCTTCACAGCACAGCGGGACACAGGACCCGCAAAAGAAAAAACAACCCGAGCAGGTCTGGTTGAAAACGCGATTGTAAACGTTGTTCTGTAATAACTAACACGCTTGAAGCTATTAGGACTTACTTGCTCCAAGGAAAGAAACTATAAAAAAAATGAAGCAGCTTCCCAAAGTAGTACATGTGGTAGCAAAAAAAAATTATAAAATTCTGTTAAGTGAAAGAAAAGCTATATACAAACACTAGATTGAGTAGCCCAAATAAAATCAAAACACCTATTCAAACCACTTTGGAAAGACCTAAGTCTGCATGATTAAACAGCTGGATGAGTGTAGCTATTTGGAATAATAGGGACTCCTTTGAAAGTTCAGTTTGCACCAAAATAAGGAAACAAATGCTCAGACTGTGTGAGATTAAATATAAAAACAAATAGAGCAAGCCAGAAAATTTCTGCAGAATAAAGGCCAAATGAAAACCTTTCCTAACACATAGACATGGACGTAGAAAATCCATAGCAATACACAGCTGAGAGATAATACATCACAGTAGCACTCCATGGTTTTCTTTTTGCATCTGTGCTCTCCTTGGATAACGTGCCAGAGCTCCACAGGCACAGGGAAAGTACTGTCCTAACATGAAGCATTAGCAGAAAAAATTAGTTCTAAAACAAAGCTGATGAAGTGAGCAGTAACAAAATAGGAGGCTCAAAAAGAACTCACCAGGGTGAAAAGGAATTCCAGGGTAAATTACTACAAATAGTAGCTTAACTATTTCTTGCTTAAAACTCCTTTAGTCCCAGAGGACTTGAGTGTAGGATGAGATCAGGTTTTTGAAGAACTGCAGAGGAGGTCAAAGGAGTTCATTAAACCTCTACGGCATCCACTAAAATGGTGACAATGAACAAACCAAATGGGTCGGAACTATTACAAAGAACAGAAACGGTGAGCTAAGTGTGAACGGCTGCAGTGGGGAAGAGGCAAGAGAGGTTTTATAAAGCAGAGGCATGTCTCACACATGTGAAGTTCTTTGGAGGATTTGGCTCCACACCCTTTATCCACATGCTTGCTGGTTGATATAATTTTCTTGGATCTCCAAAAGACATTTGATAAAATTATTTTGCCAAAAGGCCTTTAAAGAAACCAGACTGACACAGGACAAACAGGAGCCAACACAAAGATGCAGGGGAGGGAGCAACTGTTCAGTTTCCCATGTAGAAGTTGCTCATCATGAGTTTCTGGACTTTGGTTATTACTATCAGTGCGTCCTTCAATTAAGCCCAAGTTTGCTGCCTCAACACTGCTTAGAGGTCCTGAAGGTGGTAATTAATCAAGAAATTAGAGCTCAAGTAACTCAAACATTGCCACAGGGAAACCAGCAGATTCCTGGCATTCTGCTTCATAGAACAGTGACAATAACCTCAATCCAACTCCTATTTGGAGTGAAAAGGTTCATTCTAGAGGCTGAAAAGAAAGTGAACCCACTCAAGGGACCCACCAAACCTGCCAGCACAGACACAGCCAGCACCATAGCAGGTTCCTCACAAAGTCCAGGCCCCGAGGGCTCCTCCTGCCCCCCAGCACCCCCCAGCACCCCAGCCCAGCCCATCCTGCAGGCAGAGAGAACCACCATCAGCAGAGAAATGCAGATGACAGTGTCACACAAGGGACAGGCAGGAGTGGGAAGTTCTCCCCAATAAACATGTCCCACAGGGAAAGGACATGAAAGAGCAGGAAGCTTCACGCAGCAATGACTCACACACAAAATTACCCACCAGAAAAAAGCTCTTTTCATTCTCATGTGAGCCCAGCTTCCAATCACAGCCTCCAAGACAGCCAAAAAAACAAAATTGAGGACCATTCTTTCCTCTTTATTCACAAATCATTTAGGATGAGGAGAGGGCACCCGGGGAAAGGCAGAACTGCGCTTTCTTCTTCCTTTTTTTTCCTGAAGGAAATTCAAATGTCCTGGGAGAAAAAGGGGGGAGGATCGAGGGAAGAAAGGATTTTCTGGATTCATATGAAAAGCACTCAAGTAGCATGAACACAACGATGAAAATCAGATTTTTAAAAAAGTATTACTGGCACCCTTTTGACTTAGTATAAAAAAAAAAACTGCTTTGCTTCTTCTGCTCTTTCAGTTATTTATTCACCTCTGTTCTGAAGGCATTTGCTTTGTTTTTCCCCATTTCTTCCATTCTTCTGGTACTAGTGTGTCCTAGAAAGAAAAATCCAAAAAATTAACTCTTCCAGGGAACAAAGCACTTCCTTGCACAATGAAAGTGTCCCCAGATCCCTAAATTCTCTCTCAAAGGAAGCTTGTCAGATAAGCTGCTCAAAGGAAACTTATTGAAATGATAAAACCAGTACTGCAATGGAATGGAGGACTGAATTCGAGGATGGAAGTGGTCAGATAAACTGAAGGTTAATTTCTAGTGCAAAAGGGATGAATTGTAAAATACAGAACTGACAAAAAAAGCCAGGCTGAACGCAAAGCCTGCAGGTACCTTAACAGCTCTTCTAGTTTAAACAGGGCCAATCTATCCACTTGCATTCAGTTGGTCCATGTAAACACAAAGAAAAGACCTTAGGTCCCCAAGATGCAGTAAAATAACATGGGCACATCTTTTTGAGGTTCTTTTCCCTTACAAGATGCCAGACGCAGGCACAGCTATGGATGCTCAGCACTTGTTACCAGTGTCTAGGGCTGGACTGTTAATACACTCTTAGCTGACACATCTGGGCATCAGAAAACCCAGCAATAAGGAAAAATGCTTGTGACTGCACACAGCAGCAAAATCCTAACTTCTGGTTTGTGGATAGTAAGTCATTTGCAAGATCTTCCAGGGCTACTCACAGTTAACAGGGAATTAAGGAGTTAAAATACCAGGCTGAGAAACAGAAAACATGCAAGCTGTGGAGAGCACACTTGTCAGGCATCTGTTAACAGGCCACTGAAAGCTGAAATCCACTGGCCAAAAGCTACGGTAAAAAGCAGTGTCCAGGGACCAGAACAGCACCGGCAAACACAGCCAGGGTGCAGCCAGCACTCGGCTACCAGAACAAGCGACAGCCACCTCCAGTTCCTCTCCAGTTACTTGTCGTAGCTTGTTCTGTGCTCAAATACCTCAAAACACTCCAGGGAGAGAAAAGGTAGGAACAAGGTGCTTTTCTATGGGACACGGTGCCAAATTCTCCATAGGTAACTTCCATTAAACCATCCTTCATGCTATCTGCTCTGCAGACAGGAGCTCATACCACAGCGCACGTCGTTTCTGCGACACAGCCACCCACACTGGCTTTGTTTCGCATCGCAAAACTGAGCTCTGTTCAATGCACTATGTGCGCCTGGAGCACTGGCTATGAACATGAGAGAAAGCAGACGCTTGCGAGATGTACCGGGGCGGCACACTGTACAGAGATTTCAGTCACAGGACTTGTCCCAGATGCTCTTTCCCTTCCTCAAAATAAAATGGTGCACTGAAGGAGAAATGAAGCCACACAAGCACATTCAGAATGGGGCAGCATGCAGAGCGGCAGGCAGTCTTGCCTCCTGCGCCACTGTGGGTACAGCAAACCGGGACCTTACCTGCTCGGGAGGAAAGGAAACGAAGGGCTTTGCACTGGGAAGTGATAACGGGGACCTACCAGGTGATTGTGTTGGATGGAGGGGGCTGCTGCTGCTGCTGCCTGAGCCATCGTGACCAGCTCAGTCTAATAGGAGAGGGCGAGCCCTGGATTAGGTTGTTCTCAGCTGAATGAGGTGGTGCTGACCTGGCTCTGCCGCACACAGAGCTCTCGCCACCCCAGGCGAGGATTTAATTCAGCAGTCAGAGTGCCTGGCAGCTGAATAACCAGAATATTGCAGATGGGGATAGGGAATACCAGCAGCAGGATGGGAACAGCCCAGATATCAGCTGTTTTTATCACGTTATCCTCCAGAAAACATTACTAATAATTTATTTACAGGAACAATACTGCTTAAACTAGGTTTATTTCATCACCTGATAGCTGCTTGGTGCTCAAGACAGCATATTCACATGTGCACATATTACCATACAGACTTCAGATGATTAAGGAAATCACATAAAGGCAATTTAGTCTCAGAGGACATGTAATGATAACATGCAAATCTGCTGCAGCCAAGGTCAACCAAGGACTGATTTAAAGCCCAATAAGCGACGTTGGAAGGAAGCAGCTTCAGCTCAGATATCTTTTGTACAAGGAGCGAGTGATGAAGTGAAATGAAACAGGCAGCAGGCCCCAGAAAGGCAAATTCCAAAAAGGCCCTTACTTCTAGAAGAGGGAGTCACTAGCAAACCCCCCTTTTACCGCAGCGTTCTATACTTTGCCAACCTACTGCTCTGCTCTGCAGCGATCCTGCCAAAAGGAGAAAGGAAGAAAGGTTGAGAGCAGGTAGGAAGGACAAAAGCAGCCCAGCTCCAGGAACCAGAACCAGTGACAGAAGTGCAAAAAGCAAAACCAGGCCTTCTGGTAACTTCTGTAAAAAGATGGTTTATACCGTCCCCCTTCGCACCCCCACCAGTGGTCTCCATAGTGGAACAGCAGCTTTGCCTCAAAGTGCAATCCAGTTAATTACCACTGCACTTCACCGTCTGAGACAGGCTAGCAGCACATTAACAAAAAGATATCTTTTTGAACTTTAAAGTCATGTACAAAGGGTTTAACTTTAGCCTACGGCAGAAGTTTCACTTTCAAATCTGCCATTGTAGTTGCAGCTTCATGTCATTCACAGTGAAAGGGCATACTGACACCCCCTGCAGCCTTTTGAATTAGGAACCAACCACCTGCATTTATGCGCTAACAGAAGCCCTGGTTGAGCAAAGACACTTAGAAGTAAGCTTCATTGTATATTTTTTCCCCAAATATGTATCTTAGGCGATCTCTAATTAATAATGATTTTATCATTATTCTTTAAATTAAAAAGGAAACATTATTAAATGACATTACATAGCTCTGCTGGCAACAAAATTCCAGTTGGAATTGTTATGCTAACAAGAGAAAGTGCCACAGTGGAGAGGGCTGGACATCCAAGGGAGCAAGGATGAGAAAGCTGGGAGGATGGTATGGAAATGGTCAATTATCATCCTCCCTGCTACAGCCATGCAAGTGGAGAGGTTTTGAAGATAACAAATCAATACAAAATCCCTGAAAATTATATTCTTGTGGGATTTTCTTTTTCCAGATCTTGTCCTGGTTTTAATAAGGTATAATCAAAAAATTGAGAACCTAGGGATATCTATGCGAGTAGGTATGCAAGGATAAATAACTCCTGGTGGTTCAAAAAGGGAAACTAAGAAAAGCACCGGTTTTATGGCAAAAAAGGTCAATAAAATAATCTTCAAAGCCAAACTCTACATTAGTAGAAAAGGGCTAAAACTTAAGTCTCACATGGAAACCCTGTGTAGTGAAAAAGAAGGAGGGAATGGTTTAAACTCTAATTAACGCACTGTATCGGAAGCTTGGGCCAGCAAACTGCCTGCAGGCTGCCTGAGCCATGGCACAGTCATGAGACACTGTGTGGCAGAAGATACAACTGTACAGAATCAGTCCAGCATCAGCACAGAAATCAATGTTGTATCCCTAACATTTACCAGAATTTTCCCTGGTTTTGCTTGCATGTGTTGCCCTTTGCTTCTTGCTGTGCACCTCCAATAAGCATCTGCTTCCCTTTTCGCTAAGACAGCAGTAAGATACCCCCACCTCACCTTGCTCCCCTTAAACCTTAACTCACCAGCACAGCTGCAGAAGAATTTGGCCTCTTCTGCATTTACTGTAAGAGCTTGACATATCATGTAGTAAAACAAATTTGTCAGTGAACGCATCTTGCCAAATGCAGGATTCCCCATGTCGAAGTGTACAAACTTTCACCCTTCACTTTCTCCGTGTGCCTGATCACTTCAGCAAGTGGCCATGAGGATCATTCTCTGAGGGAGCAGCCAGCTGTACCTCAGGAAGAGCATCTTGTTGCCCTCATCAGTTCAATCCCTTATTTTGAAAACAGGCATGAAAATGGGACCAAGCAGCCCATCCCCACACCAAGAACCAAAAGATCCAAGAACCAAAAGCTGCGTTCATTTCTGTATCGGTCACTGACACACGACAGCATCAATGTGATCTCCTCCCCACTGAATTTAAAATCAGCTCCCACCAGCACGCCATCCCTGGCTTACCGTTTCACCGCTTTCTGAGCCAGCATCCTGTTGCCTGCCAGGAATGTGATGCCACCCAAAATGGCCAAGTACTTCAGAGTCTGGAACATGTTGAGCTGAGTCCAGTAGACATACATGAGTCCCAACATTGCTATGAAAAGGAGACAGGGCCCACAGCTGAAATTGCATTTCAAAGACCAAGCATTTGTTATCCTCAGAACAATTGTTATGTTGTACTGCCAGGCCTAAGCATTTGGTTTCTGTCTCATCTCTGAAGCGGCACATCTAAAGAATATACGTTATTGCCAGGGGAAGAAGGCGTCTGGGTCTCCATATCAGAGAAAAATGTGACCCTGACAGCTTGCAACGCCCTCTTCTTGAAGAATTATGGACATATTATAGGCATTAAGGGCTATTAAAAGGAAGAGAATACTCTGGATTTCAGAGGATATAACCTTTGCACATTTGTAGGAGCTTACGGCTGTATAAAGCTTTCAAGGAAAATGACTTGGATTAATCAACACGCTGTCATTTGGGAAACAGCAGATCCAATGTTCTCCCAACCTGCTATGTTTTTGAAATTTTACCAAGGGCACAATGGAATTGATGAAAAAAATTGGTCCAGCCAAAGAACAAGAGGAGCTTTCAAGAAAAGATCTAGATGGCAGGCCCACAGGTTTCAATCCCCACAGAAACTCCCTGCTTACAAAGGATAAACACACAATAAAGAAAGTGTGACCTCTGGAAATAAGAAGTTCTATTAAGTGCAGATAAATGGTGTGTGAGAGGAGCCCAGTAATGACCGCTGTTACAAACTGATGGCCAAAACAGGTTTATCGCCATATTAACAGTCATGAAAAGCAGGAAGGCAGATGAAAACACGAGAACAAATGTTATGCTATTATGTCATTATAGTTAATAGACCACAAGCCCATTAACCACCAGAGCTCTCATCTGTAACTCCCAGGTGATGAGGTCAAAGCAGAAAAGCCTCTGACACTTACCAGCATGTCCCATGTGAAAAACAATGGTGCTGGGAGCAAAGCTGAAGTTGGAGATGTTGGCACCTATCTTGATCCACTAAAAGGCAAAGAAACAAAACCCGAGTTACAACGGCCTTGTGAACGCAAGCTTTTATTATAAACTTCAGTATCTTTGAAGGCTGTTTGCTTTTGCACCGTTGAGCTTCTGCTGCTTCTGAGTGGTCAAAGGCAGCTCCTCAATTATCTATCTTAAACTGATGAGAGGGTATTGCTCCAAATCTACATTTTCCAGAAAAATAAACATTGCTATTTCTACCAAGCTAAATTTATTTCAATTAAAAAGACAAAAAAAGGTAAGGTTCTAGTTTTGCACTTGGCAAAAGAACAGCTATAGATACAAGATGTTTGGTCATAAAAACAACTTCAGTTTTTAGAGTACAAAAGAGAAAGGTGTAAAGGATGGGAAACAGGAGCAGTATCAATGAGATCTTCCACTGAAGTGACACCAACATGTATATTGTGAACTCCAGAGACCAGTGGACACAACTAAGTGTCAGCTGTAAGAATAGTTAATGGGAAATTACTGCCAAGCAAATGAGCGAGCACTTTCATCCTGCAAATAAGGAGTAATTTAACTCAACCAGATATTTTATATTGCATTAAGTTCAAAATGCTGATCTGATGATACAGTGAGTAGCAATGTTTCAACTACAGACACACAAACACTAATTATGGCCATAAAAGGGAATCAATCTGATAGGATTAAGTAAGAGATTTTGTGATGGATATATTAAGTGCAATGCAGAATCACGTTTTTTTTTCATGTGGAAGTCTAATGCTAGTTACAACTTAATCTGCCCACTGTTATTCAGCATCTCTAGCAGCGCCACACTGGAGAAACTCACCCTACCTACTTCTACTTGGCAGCAGTGTTTTTCTGTTTTGACTATAAACTCAAAAAAAAACCCAGTTTAGGAAAGAGTCAATACCAGAGCAACGCTCTGAACTGATATTTGCTAGCTACAACTCCAGTAATGCTGTGCTGGTCATAACAAATCAAAGGTTTTAAGAAGAACTTTAGCTGCCCAACCCCTCCCTAAGTGACTTTGGACTGGACAGGAAAAAATTTTCTTCTTCTGTGGCCCAGTTCACTCACCAGAATGAGCAGCAAAAGCAGGGGGGAGAGAATCAAGGCTGTGAAAGTGTTTGACACCACAGTGGAAGGCCTCTTCTCAGGTTCCCTGAAGAGGTGCTGCAAATTAAAAAAACAAGTCATAAGTAGGAATAGTCCAACAGAGTGGTTCTCGGCTCCCCAGAGGACCAGTTGCAGCCCTGGTGCTGGTCCCAGACATTCCTCTGGATGATGAGTGTTCCTCTTACAGCAAAGACTGAGTCTGTAAAGTAAAGTGTATTCCAGTCTCTGCACATTTGATCTCTTGCACAATCAACTTCTCCTGGCACTCACAGAAGCACTTGTTAGCTTGTCATCAGCACAGGCAGCTGGAATGATGCAAGAGAAATCTTCAGCAGCAGAGAGCTTTCTGTGGTGCTCACCTGCTCAAATTTATGTCTCTGAATCTTCTCAGTGACACCAGTTGCTCTCTCACAGGTAGGACACACAGCTTATCTATTCATACTCCAGAGGACTGCAACACATTTCATTCCATTAAGCAGTAGCTCTGGTCTTCTTCTAACTACACTACTTATACAGTATTTTTTTGTAATGAGAGATGACTTTTCAACAATAAATTACGACAAGTACTAGTAGGACTAGCCCCCCATCTCTGCATATAATTTTTGGTTTTGACTGTACCTGGATTTCAGGTTTGGGAACAAAGAGGTTCTTGGACTGGACGGTGGATGGCGCATCCTCTTCTGGGAATTTGATCACAACATCAGCCTGAAATGAAATCATGCAGCTTCATGAAGTTTGACCTTAATGTATCCTAAGTTCTATAAAACCTATTCCATTACTGTAGCCTATTTCCATATTTGTCAATCTACAACTAACATGATTTTAAAGGAAACTAAAGAAAAAGCCACCAGATTTAGCAATTTCTTCTAAACAGAGGCAGTGATGCCATTCACCCATCACTGAGTTGGACTCATTTCCAGCACAGCAAGCACAGAAAGGCTAAACTTTGAAGAGCTTGCTGTGAAATTACAATCAATCCCATAAACGTTCTGAAGTTTCTGTTCCACTACATGAGGAAATGAATGTTCATTTCAGTCTTGCTTTGATGCTTACTTAAAAACTTCAAATGAACAGCAAACCTCAGGGGCCATAAATGGCCAAACACATTCTGCTTCACTACAAAGAACAAAGACATTTGAGCATTTTTTCTTCCAAGGCTGTTCCAAGCCCTCCTGTTAGACTGCCAGTAATCTCAGAACTACATCACCACACTTCAGCTACATACCACATTCCACAGGATTGGATTTTCCAGAGTGGCGTCTCCAATTATCAAGTAAAGAGTGTAGGTACCAGAGGCCGAGTCAAATTCAGTCTTCCTTTCAGAGGTATCCAGTTCAAACTTGTATACATTCTTGCTGTCTGGTTCTGCAACAAACACCACCTCCTGGCCAGTCTTCTGGTTGTGAAGTCGGACAAAAGTCTGAAAGGAAATCTTGTAAAACATCTGGAATACCTCACAGTGCATTTACAAATGCCAATGAAATAAGAGGTTTACCCCCAAATCCAAAAGCACAACGTTAACAAAAGTTATGAGTATCAACTGGGAGCCTGGGTGTCTAGATCCCCGCAAATCAGAGTTCAATGTCTTTGAGTAACTACATTATCACAGGGCCAAGACCATCCAGTGGCCCACTTGGGGTACTGGACAAGATACTGGATGTTACTGGACAGGGTATATGCAACGGCACACAAGGATGCATGTGGTTTTTGTTTTGTTTCTTTCTTTTTTATAGAGAAAAAATAAAATTTTAAAGAAAGTCTACATTCAAGGGCTTTTTCAGGAAACAATCTACATTAAGAAAAACAGAAATCTACTTTTTACAGTGCAGGCTACCTGCACTCACTTAGTTGAGTTAAATAAGACACAATACCAGAGCCAGATGAGGCTTCACTTAATGTACAGCCAAAACAAATGAACTGAGTCCATTTCCCATCTACCAAGATCAGTGATCTTTCACCGTCCATGTCAGAAACATAAGGCTTCTCTAAACCTATCAAATCTTTACAAGAGCAGCTGTCACCTCAGATGCTTCAAGATGAAACGTTGCAGTGACACAGGAATGACAAGTTTGTCCTAACCTGGTGAGGGATGAGTTCAGCTCCACTGTTCACGTCTATCAGCTGGAAGGATAAAGCAAAATTCTGATGGCTGTCAGCAGTGAACGAGCCCTTGGCTTTGGCTGGGTAAGCTACCCTAGGAGGAAAAAACCAAACAGAACCGACATAATCTTCCCAGAGCAGGCCTGGCGTTCAGACAAACCAAGGCACACAAGCCTGTCAAGCAGGGCTGCAGTTTACTCAGCATACATGAGCTGTTTTACCAAAAAGTCAGGTGAACCAACATGTCTTGCTCTTCCACCATAAATTTAATAAAAAGAAATTAATGGAATTTTGTAGCAGGATTTTTGTGAGCTACATACCTTGCCCATTCTCAGGTAAAGCACTTGTTGTAAGGTTCAAAGAACACCAGAAGGAGGTTTTGGTAATACTACACCCCACATTCCATTGAGCCAAGGCCATGCTACAACCAAAGGCGTGATGGCGGCAGAACACAAAAACCAGACACTCAAACTTCAGCACCAGAAGGCTGCATCAACACACACGCACAGAGGGGCCTCAGAGAGGCTGTGCAACCTAAACTAAATTCCACGCATTACATTTTAACTGATGTCAGTTAAAAACCAGCTACATTAAGTTCAAGTACACCCGGCAATGATTCAGCCACATCCCCCTAAACACAGTGTACATGTTGCTTTAGAGCATCTCTACTGAAGCCCAAGCACACTAGAAACATTAACACAACTCCTAATGTGCTTCGCTATGCTGAGGTGCCTACAAGGAACAGAAAACTTTGGTTGCTTGGCTTCTGTTACACAAGGTTCCTCTGGTTTAGCTGAAGCAGTTAAAGCTCACAGGATCTCCAGTCTAGAGCCAGAGATGCCCCTTAAAGGATCACACACATAGAGTTGTTTTACCTGGTTGTTTTTGGCGCAATGCTCTGATCTTTATCCACAGTAGAAAGATCTACATTAGTAATCCCAACTTCCGTGGAAACTTTCACTTTCAGCTGCAACAAAACACAACAGAAAATTACTCAAGAGCACTCTACACATGCTAATTACAGTCAAGCTCACCACAGAAGCTTTAGCTCTCCTGTTCTCTTCCACGAAGAGGGTTTTACACTAAGCCAAAGACAGAACCTAACTTGAACAGAAGGATCTATAGCAATTTACCTTCTGGCAAAGCTCCTGCATCTGTCACTAACCCAACCCATCCCCTTCCCCCTGCACAAGCAGCCAGTTCTGAAGACATCAGCTTCTCATCTTGTTGGAGTTTGCTGCCCTTTGGAGAACTGTTCTTAATGAAACAGTCGAACTATCCAGATCCAACTGATTTTCCTTTAAAACTAGCTATTAAAGATTACACCATACATGATACAACTTCAACCTGCATGTACGTATGTCCTTCTGCTCCCTGGATAGTAACATGAGATGAGCGAGTTCTCTGGACGGCAACCAGCTGTGCCTCTGTCAGCTCCTAAAGCCCAACAGGTTTCTGCTGACTTTATTACCAGCAGGCAAAAGCTGCAGCATTCCTGCAGCCTCACGCTTTGTTCAGCAAGCCTTCCTTCGGAGTCCCAGCATTTACCACTCGGTGCAGGGCAGACAACACAGCCCTGCCATTTATCACTCTCCTTTGTGCTAAGTGCTGTGTAAACCCTGAGCAGAGAAATGGTTTCCTGCCCTCGCCCCAGTCCCAAACCACAGACCATGTGAGCAGTAAACCTTGGTGGCTTTGACCGATTTCAATCCTTCTCTCAAACGTAAGCAGTTACTACAGTCTGTAGTTTTTAATTAGCACATTTGTTCTCACAGCTTACAAACGCTCCCCTGAAGAATTAAAGTTTCCTTGCCAAGATATTTTTCATCGTATACTACAATTTGTTATTACAGGTTTGCTCATGTGAGCCAGCCCCACACCCTCACCCTGAAAAATAATTCACACAGAACCTGTGGGGAAAAAAAAAGTAAAAACATAAATCAAGCTATTCAGGTCAGACTTCAAACAAAACAATCTCAGCAGTTCCTTTACAACACAAAGGGTAATTTAAGATAGAAATCACCCTGAAAATGGATCCATTAACATGTAGACTATTCAGGCCAACTTTAGTTTGTTCCAACCTGGGAGCAAAGGAAGATGGACTAATGAAATATTCATTTTAAAAGTTACGTGAAGGCAACTCAGAGCTGCTGCACACAGCCCCTCCAGTTGAACAGTACACAAACATCTCTCAAATATTTTAATGCCAGGAAATGTAGTCTCTGCCTGGAGTAATAACCCACCGGTTTAGCTCATTACTGTCAAAACCACGGTGCATTAAGGACAATTAATGCTAATAGCAGTAAGGAAAAAAAAAAAGGCAGCTCCCCCATAACAATGTGTCTTATTAGAAGCGGTTCACACAAAGCCGCCCCAGTGTTAATGCGTTCCTGCCGGTACCTCTGTGTGCCAGCAGCCAGCTTCAGCAGCACCAATCAAGCCCCCTCTGACACCCCTAAGTGCCATTACTACTACAGTGACAACATCAATTTGATACGCAGAGTAAAGGTTGGCAGTTGTGTCTTCATCCACTCCAAGCTGACTATGTTGGAAGGCTCCAAAAGCCAATCTTAAATAGGCGATTGCGGGCAAAAACTAACCCTGGGAATAGGCATCACCAGAGAAAAGTATTCTCAGCTGTTGACACTGGGGTGACTACATGAATAGTCACAGAGGTCACATTCTTCTCACTGTAACAAACTTGAGGAAAATAAAACTGAGTGTTGACATAAAGCCCTTCTTCAGAAAGGTGTGGTACTAACAGCTTTTGCCACCTAAAAAGGGGGTATGTATATATGAAATGAAGACTTCATTTGCTTTTGTCACTTTCCACACTACAAAAGCATCATCATATACAGTTAGGAGATGCCAAAAGACGCCTTTGACTCTTTCGTAGCGCTCTAGAACTTATATAAACAGACAACAACAAATGCTCAGCTTCCATACATCAGGCAACCACCTCCTAGCCAAGCCTTGAGATCTACAGACTCAAATCTTGAATACTCTGAAGAACTAATGTTCTTAGTAATCATTTCTGCATAGCTACTTTGGGCTGCTATATGAACACTTCCCTTTGTTAGCCTTTGTTCATATGATGTCAGATCAGCAAATATTTAAGCGATAAGTTCTGAAGTTTACACAAATCTCTTTTGATCGTATATTAATCTGGTTAGTGGTCATAATCCTGAGTCAAAATTCAATGTATTGCAGAAAAACATGTGATAAAAATGCCATGCAACTGGCAACATCCTTAACAGATAAAAAGCTGTTTGAGTGAATATACACAGAAATAAAATGCCACCAGAATGCATACCCACCTCAACTTTGTTAGCAATAAAGCGCTTATCTCCATCGACACTGATAGAGAAGTCATAATAACCACTAGCAGGTTTCACGTTCATGAAGTTCAGCTCAAAGACATCTCTGTAAGAAAAAAAAGCAAGGTGTAAGTATCCTCTAGGACTCTAACAGCAGCCTACAAATAGGTAACATCTTCCTACCAAGAAGGGTCCAATTACTTTAGATTAAGCAGGCAAACAGACAAACGCAGCACAAAACTAACATGGCTAAGTGCAGCAGGAAAAGAATTCTTCAAAGTGCCTCTGAAGTCAGAACATTGCAATTACCCACTCCTGATCAAAAGAAAAAGCAACAGAAATTCACCATCACTATCAAAGGCACTCAGTCACCTGTTACCAACAAAACGCAACTACAGCATTTTGAGTTTTCCATCATACAAACGTTTCCCTGGTGGAAGAACACATAAGGAAAATAAGCCCAACACTGTTTAAATAACAGCTGTTTGCCTTACAGATGGTAAAATTAAGATTACATTCTTACCCTGACAGAGTAAATGCTGTCTGTTGCAGAACAGTGGCTTTGCTAGATGCAGACTTGGCGTAGTCGAGCCTTACAAAAGCTTGAGTCAGTGGCTGGGACATAACATCGGTCACTTGTAGCTACAAGAGAAAAACAATAATTTCTGTGAAAGCCACTGTCTCAGAAGGAATGCGGGAGCACAGATGACTCACTACTCCTCTGCGTTATGCACCCAGAATTCTCCCCTGCCCGGCATCCCAGATTGACTCAGTTCTTTCTAACGTACATAACCGGGAAAGCTGAAGTATGCAATCAGCAGAGCGGACTTCCACACAGACCCTTCTCAAGGTAGCAGCTGGTAAGCCCTGGGTAAGCAGAAGTTCTTAAAAAACCCTTCATAAAAGCACTAAGACCCCTGATCTACTGGAAACTGAGTCCTGGAGCTAAAAACAAAATACATGACCTTACACAGTCGGCTCCGACCTACAGCTCTAAAGATGGAGCCAAGAGATGAGTTAAGATTTGTGGCTAAGGACTCACCTTGAGTATGGGCTGATGGTGGGACACAGCCGCAGGCCCATCAGGGACAATAATGACAGGCAAGTGGTAGCGGTTCTGGGATAAAGAACCTGCAGCACAAGCAACGCTGAAGGCCTCCGAGAGCGTCTCAAAGTTTTTCTTGCTAAAAATGGCATTCATCAACTGGATAATTTGATCCTGAAAGAGGAAAAGCAAATCACATGCAATGACCAGCAGCTTACCACAACATTGCAAACTGGCTCAGTATAACGTTATTAATGAAAACATCATTCATAAAAACTGTTTAACTTCCCGTTTGCTTTAAAAACTACTCAAGTTATGAGGTAACCCAAAATTAGCTATAATACCTTTTGCATGTCACATTAGCATTCTTATTCTTGGCTGGGAGGTTCCAACCACAACTGCTATAATTGTGCTGAAAACTTGCAAAACCAGAATTTGGATCCACCCCTTCAAGCTACGCGTTTCAGAATGGAAGATGCCGTCAGCTCCACCATCCAGTCTGCCTGCAGCTGCAAAAAGACAACTTGGCTCCAGGAGCTGTACAATTGTCTTCACGCAGCGGAGAAGGATGAGGCTGGATGTCCTGGCTACCTGCTGAGCTGGGAAGGCCACGGAGCGGTGATGCAAAGCACCCTACTGGCTCTGGAAAGAGCCAGCCTAAGCCCATGCAGGCTTATCTCCTTAGGCTCAGCAGTGTCCTGGAGCTAAGAGGATTAGCTTTACAGCAGTACCACCAGGAGCACAGAGCCAGCTTGGGCTCTGGGATGTGCCAAAACCAATTTGTTCTCTCCAAAGTGGGAGTGAGACAAAGTCTCCAAGCTGGTTTGGCAGTCTGATTTGGTAGGGTTGGTGTATCTGAGCCACACTCCGCAGCAGATGCCATATTACTCAGATTCTTCCATTCCTCCCTGTTAGTCTGGAAAGCAGAGGGTTTGGTTACCTGCACTTTGAGCCAAGCAAAGGATTGTGGGCTAAATTCTAATCAGAAATGAGAATAATCAAAGACAACCCCAAATAAAGCAACAGACATGCAATTTAGTAACCTACAGACAAAAAACGCTTTTAAAGGAAGTTCACTGCATCTCAAACTTTCACCCTCCTACTTGTATTAACGAGCACCAACATGCGTAACTGGAGAAAGCATCCAGACAGATATTACAGAACTCCTGCATAGTGCAAATCCTGGAGAGTTTTTCATTTATATGGAAGGCAGGACATAGCTCCAGACCTTAATCAGCAACTGACACTTTCATTTAAATTATGAGAAAAAAAGAGAAGGGAGCTATTATTTCAAATACCATGTTAATTTTTAAAGAGAGTTCTGTGGCATTCTGTAGGCTCTCTCACCATTCACAAGAGATAAAGCTTTAAGCCCCCAACAACAGCACTTCTGACAGCACAATTCTGAAACACCACCAAACAATTTTCCTTAATTGGTCTTTTTTCTTTTTTTTTTTAAGCATCATTTGGACCCTGACAGTTCGAATTGTGTGCAGCAGAATCACCACCTCAAAAGTGACACTGAAATTACTTTGCATTAGTCTGTTTGGCAGCAGCATGGAAGAGCGCCAGGAGTGAAGTCAGACGTCTTACACTGGCTTCTGTCTCAACCCCGCCACTTCGGCTGGTGCTTTAGGGAGCTGCCATTCTCAATCAAAAGTACATTTAACTCAGCTAACTTGTGGTGGAAAAAAAATACCTAATGGACAGCTTGCAGAAATGGTTTCTAGCTTAATCAAGCTCAAAAGGAATTTCCAACAGTCTTTCATTTTAAACAAGTTTTTGCACCTGGGTTGCTGTAGGTGCATGGTACTAATGTTGTCTCCCTTTTGGGCACCCTGAACTAGGGTGCCTGCATTTCCTCACAGGTAAATAACATTTGCAAAACACTTTGAAATGCTGGAAAGTGCTAGACAAGTGCCAAATACCAGGCCAAACTCTGAAACAAGAGGGATTCTTTTCAACAGCTTGTCTCAATAAACAAAAACACCCAAGGCCTCACTTGCAATTTCCTTCTGTACATTTGAAAAAGTCAAAAACCAAATCAAATTCAGCTTGTGATCCTGAAGGTAGAATTTCCTCCTGCGTTCTGCTACTTAGCATTCCCTCCAAGCTGTTGTTTTTCAATGCATGCTCATTATTTTTTCCAGTACAAACTCTAATTGGTTGTACTGGCCTCTTGCACTGCATAACAGGGACCAGGCAGATCCTTTTTGTGAGCTATGGGTTGCAAGGGAGGAAAATACATGTACAGACCTCCTTCATTGCTGGTTCCATTCCCACATGGTCTGACAGCTTATAGGCAGCGGCAACAAACAGTGCAGTAGTCTCAATTCCTTCTTCAAACTGCAGGTAAACTCCACCCAAATCATCCAGGCGAGCAACAAGATCCTGACAGAAAGAGTTGTTAGCATTTAAATTGCATTCTAGTAGATCCACAGAAGTTAATTCTCTTAGGCCTGTAATCAAGAGTATCTGTGTGGGATCGCTGAAGTATTTTGCAGTAGTTATTCAGAAACAGGAAGAAAAAGAAACCTTCAGTCTTTAGTGGATTTAATTATATTTAGAAGTCATGACTTTGTGTCTCAGTCCACTGTGAAACACATGAAAGTCCAGAAGAAACATCTGCTTGAAAGGAAGAGGCAAACCAACCCACACTATGCAGAAAAGGAATTAGCCAGGTTGGTTTTTCCTTTTGCGTTTCACATTAATACATCTTTTAGTACTATAGAGGTCTAACAAATTCCTGAATAATTAGAGAGCATAGTGTGTTCCTACCTCTATCTCCTCAACAATGCCACTTAGATCTGCCTGCTGGGACAAGTAAGATGCCGTCTCCAAAGCCTGGATGGTTCTTAAACAAGAACAAACAAAACCAAACAATTTTATAATTTTTCCTTCCTTAAAAGCCAAACATCATTCAAATAAAAGCAATGACAGCTTCTATTCTGAATGAAGTGTAAAACAGCTGTTACTGCATTCAGTTGACTCAAATCTGAAATGATTTAGTGGAAATTTAGAATTCATTAGGGAATGCCACTCTAGCTACATCAGCACTGCAATAAACTCACAGATTCAAAAGGCAGAGAAGAAACCAAACTTTGATCCCTGCACAGCACAGATCCCCAGACTTGCTACCGAGGCTTTCAGGAATCCATTTTTTTCATCATTAAAGAAAGTTTTGAAGTTTCCCTTTCTTCCCTAGTTTTTAAGGAGATCTCTTCTCTCCTTTCACATTAAAATTATTTAATTCTTTGGCGATAAATGCCAAGATTCCTTCTGCTTACTGGCACATTTTTTTCCACCTCACAGTAGAGGCATCCCAACCTCCAAACAGGGCTGAGGAAGAACATCAAGTCTATTGCAATCGTAAATGACACGGATCCATAGCTGGGTTTAAAGCCAAAAATATGTTGTGAAACCTTTTAAAAGAGGAGGCTTCTTTGGGACGCATCCTCTTTACTGGCTGTTATTCTTGAAATAAACTGAATACATAAGCTCATTTGCAAAATCACACAGAAAATAGCCCAAAACTGTATTTTTCATTCCCCAGAGGGACAATAATGAACGGGACAAATACGTCAAAGGAAAACACAGCACCTACTCTACTACATTTATATTACAAAAATTAAGTGTTATAATATTCTTTACACCGAAATTCGACTGCCTAGAGGATAAACATGCAACCGTGAATCATTTCCATCTGAAAGACTTACGCCAACACACTTTCTTCTTTGCTAAGCCGAGCAGTGAGAGCACTCAGTGCTTCCTGAGATGCTAAAGGGAGGCCAAAGCCACTCAGGGCCCCGACGGCGTGGAAGATCTGGGTGACAGAGGAATCCTCACTGACAGCCGCAAGCAGCAGCTCCCTGGTCTCATTTGAAATGGTGACCTGGGGAAGAACACAGAAAACACACTGATTCACACTTGAAAAAATAAGGTCTTCCGGTTCTTCCTGCAGCAACACACCAGATTGGTGAACTACTATAACCTTTTAGGAAAAAGCCCTTTTACTACTCATTACCTCTTAGTTTAACTAGTTAAATCTCCAAGTTTTGCTGTAAACTATCAGTCAGTCAGGATAATCCTTAATTCAGATTTATCCCAGTAACCTGCTACTACTTTTCATCTGGAATCACATCATTGTGCAGCAGCTGGTGGTGCTGATGACAAATGGGGCTTGGACAACGCACCCACGATTCAGCGAGGGTGGGCTGTGTGTGCATCCCTGCAGCGTTTCAACACGGGGACCACAGCCAAATAGTTTATCATCCACCTGAAGAGTTTTTAACTGACACAGCTGCTATGAAATCTAGTAAAATGTGCTGGCTTCGTTTTTCTTAGCCACCAATGTTTAATCAAGAAACATTCCCTCAGAATTACTCTGGATCGAACACTTGCTTTATATCTTCACACTTTACCTTGTATAGAGTACTCCTGGACACTTCATAAGTGATTTACCTAAGCCACAACAGAGTATAACCCACTACAAGAAAGTAAAAGTTATACGTAAAACAAAACCAAGAAAAGGTTGAGGTGAATATTTCCTTGCTACCATCTACCTTCAGAGCTCAGGGCTCCAAACTCACCTCGCAGCCGGACAGGAGCCGGATGGACTGCGCCGCATAGAAGAGGGAATCCACGCTGCTGGAGTCCACATGAGATTTGATGAAACTGCATGCAGCCTGTGAAGAAAGAGAAGTTAACTTATGGCAATGGTCTTGACTGAAGCCACCGAGGAGATTTACATGAAACTCCAAGACAGTTTCGTATATACTGCTGTGCATTTTTATCTTGTAAAAAGACAAGTGAAAGCCCCAGTAATATTTGCGATGCAGCACAGCCTAGGACCCCTCAGATCCTACTCTGCTAAGTGCTGCACAGAAACCAAGGTGTTTCCTGCTAAAAGAGTTGAGTGATTTTTCACATAAACTCAACTGCAACCAGAATTCAAATTTAAATTGAGTACAGTTATAAAACCTATCAAAATAAAAGCACCACGTGTATATTTAGTAGCGAAAAATTTCCCAGGACAGAGAACAGATGAGCAGAAATTCTGTGGGCGAGCTTCCTTCCCAGCTGTGTATCACCCACAATCACTAACGGATGCAGAACACAGAATTTCAAAGCACACCGAAAGAAAACTCATTTTGCCCCACCCTCCCCCGCTGTGCTGCCCCTACCGGCCTCCGGCCCAGCAACGCGCCCTCGTGCCGCGCAGCGACCGGCGGCCCCGCCGGGCCCTCCACCGCTCACCTTTTCGTCCGCCACCCGCACCCCCAGGCTGCTGAGGCCCACGATGGAGTAGAAGGCGGCCTGCAGGTCGGTGAAGGGCCGCTCCAGCGCCGCCCTCAGCCGGGTCAGGTCGCGGGCGGTGAGGCGGTGGCTGGGGGCCAGGGCCCGGGCGCCGGCGAGGAGGAGCAGGAGGCCGAGGGCCGCCGCCAGGCGCAGCCGCAGGCCTGCGGAGAGACAAGCGCGTTACCCCGCGGCCCTTCCCGCCGCCCCGAGGGCCGCCCCGCTCTCCCCCGGCCCCCTGCCCGCCGCGAGCCCGCGCCTCACCCGGCGCCGCCATGATGCCGCCTGCGCCACGGCTCCGCTTCCGCCCTGCGCCCCGCCCCGGCCGGTACCACCGCGCCAAGGGGGAGGGCGGGAGGGACGGCGTCGTTTGCGAGGGGGCACCGACCCAACAGGCTCCCGCTGCTGCGGACGCCGCAGGAGCTATGAGAAGAACGGAGAGCAGGGGCCAGGTGGGGAGGCGTAGAGAGCCGAGCGGCGGTGGGGGCGCCCTGGAGGAGACGGAGGCGGCTCCCCTGGTCGGCGGGAGTGGTACGGGCCTTCCGGCGGCGGGCGGGGGCGGCCCCTGGCGGAGATGTGGGTTGCGCTGATTGGCCGAGCCTCCAGCGGCGCTTGGCGCGCCACGGCGCCTTAAAGGGGACGCGACGGAAAGGCGCGCGGAATGCTATGTATATGGTCGTGCCATGCCATGTCGTGACATATCACGCCATATACTGCCATGCCAAGCTGTGGCACTCCATGGAGTGCTGAGTCGCACCATATCGTGTGTTGCTGTTCTGTGCCACGCAATGGCGTGCCATGTGATGTCCTGCCATGCTGCAGCATTCCCTGCCATGCTGTACCTGCTGTGCCATGGGCCTCATGCCATGTAGGGCTGTGTCACACCGTGCAGGGCTGTGTCACACCGTGCCAGCCCATGCCTTTGGGAGCTCCCCACGCTGCTGACCTCAGACCCCCGGTGCACCATTTCCCTGCTATCTCACCAGCTCCTGGCGTCTCAGCATCATCCCTGCGGTGGGGTGGGAAGGTGCTTACGCACCTGAGCCAGGCAGTGGTCTGCTGGGGCACCAGCAACCCCCCAAACTCACTGGGACTCAACAGAACAGCCACCAGCCACTGTGGGGCTGCTAATCCACTCGGGATGCGGTTACCTCTGCCACCCCTGAGTGACAGGCAGTGGGTGTCAGCCTCTCCTGTCACCCCCCACAATAACCTCCTGCTCTTAATTACAGCTGACTGCCACAGTCAGCTTCTGGCAAAGCCACCTGCTCCTTGGCTGCTGCTGGCCAAAAAGCAGCAAAGCAGGGGCAGAAAGGGCAGCACCCCACTGCATGCGTCCCCTGGGGGATGGCTGACCTCTGGCAGCCCGGAGTGGGTATTTCTCATGAGCTGCATTGGCGAGACCCTGGGAGCAGTGCCCTCGTTCCTGGCACAGGGTTCGTGATGAGGAGGGAGCTCCCCGGGCAGCAGCGACGCTTCAGGAAGGGTGTTTGCAAGTGAACCAGTAAATCTGTGCAACTCCGATTCCTCAGTGGAGGCGAGTGAGGTTTAAGGGATCGTTTCCGTGATCCCTGGTTTAGGGAAGCTTTATCTTCCATTTCTCCATTTTCCCCCTTCTTTTTCTCTAAATACCAAATTTAAAAAGAGACAAAAAACCAAATGTAATGTTAAGGCCCAGCTCTGCTGTGCAGAAGACAAACCTCTCAGTTAACTAAGCAGGATTTCCCCAGGTGTATAGCTCGCACCGTCTATTTGCCCTGTGTTGATAATTTCAGGTGACTCTTGGGAATGGCCACGGCCACACCATCGGGAACCCCAAGCTCCTGCAGCGAACCAATGCACACATTGATCTGCAAAATGGCTTTGTTCCCTGTGAGCCCCTGGGGACGGGCAGGTGTGCCTCCATGTCCCCGTCCCACGCTCGGCTGTCACACAGGGGACCCAGCAACCCGTGTGTGACAGACACCCGTCCCGTCCCGCTGCTTGCTGCCCTCCTGGAAGGCCCCAAAATTTGGGGAAAAGGGCTGTGCTTCCTCCTGCAGAGGGCACTGGGAACTTGTGCTTTTTGTTTTCCGGGGAAGATCCCTTGAAGCTGGTGCAGCTCCGGCTCACACGCTGTCCCGCCTCTGCTCTCCTGGCTTTTGGGGCATTTTGTGTGATGAGGACAAGGCTCTTGGCCTTGCTGGGGGAAAGCAGGGAGCCGGGGAGCTGCTTGATGTGGAAAGCCGCTGAGAAGGCAGCCTGCTCCCTGCTCCGCCTGGCCACCCCTGCTTCTCCTGCTGTGCCGGAGCCATGACGTGATGTTGGCTGCTTTTTAGGGGACACTGAGGTGGGGTTGGGATGGCTTTGCTGGTGGCTTTATAAAGCCCAGCTGAGATGTGCTGCCCATCAGTGCCAAACCACCAATCTTATCTAAATCCCCCAATTACTGAGCCTGAATGTGTTTGACCACTTCAACGTGGGAGATGCTCATGGCCCAGGTGGGTACCTGTATGAGGATACAGGCACCATCCACCGTGGATGGGCTTGATGGGATGAGGATACAGGCACCATCTGTGCCACGAGCATCTCCCACGCTGAGGATACCCCATGGCACCGAGTTACTCTGCTCCCATTTTCCCTTGGGAGATGTAGCTCCTCTGAAGTGTGTTGCAAAATCCTGTTGCTGTAGCTTCCCTGGGGGAAGGGAAAAATGTTCCGCATCAGAACGTCTGATTTTGATATTCTGTCCCAGAAAGGGCTTTTGTTTTGCTGAGTTGAAGTTGCATCACCTAACATTTTGCAGTAACCAAAGGACACATTTTGGCCAGCTGCGATAGCATTTCCCATCCCATTGCCCTTCTGGGAGAGAAACTGGGGTGAAGGAAAGAGTTTTTTGCCCCGGGCTGGAGCAAAGCCTTACTAAAATATTTCTCAAAATCCCATGTGAGATGGCATTTCTTTTCTGTTCAAGCTATCAGATGAGTCTGTGACCTTGCTCTAGCCCATGTCAGGAGATGACTGTGCAATCCCCAGGGATGCTGGGGACCCGTCCGAGAGGCTGCGGAGTGGCTGACCCACCACTGCCCTGGGGGAAGGCTCCCCGTGGTCCCCAGGGCCAGCTCCGGTGCCTTCCTCTGGGGCTGGGACATCCACATGCACCAGCCCATCCTCGAGAGGAGGCTGGAGACCTGCAGCCGAGCTCTTCTGCTGTGACAGATGGAAATGGGAAGGATTGTTTTTTATGAGATGAGAGAGAAAAAGCTAAAGGCCACTTGTGCAATTAAGTGCCTTAAATGTGGATTTTATTTCGATGTAATGGGATGGTTATTGCATATAAAATAAGTGCCAGATGGTTGTTAAAACCACATTTACTAAGTTCTAATAACTGCGTTTGACCTGTAGCCCATCAAGAGCTGCAATCCCTCATTATAAACGAGTTCATGAGCTGTTGTCCCAGGCAGAGTCTTTGGCTGGTCCTTGCTGGGACCTTTGCGCGGCAGCAGCACTCGCTGCCCAGGGCAGGGCTTGGCCTCGTGGTGCAGCTCTCCAGCTGCAGGATGTTTTGCCCATCTCTATTTGAGCTTCGGTTAGTGATGCTGACAAGGACAGGGGGATAGGGAGGTGTGAAATAATCTGCCAGCTGCGGGAGAGGGGCCAGAACTCCTCCATGGGGTGCAGGGCAGTGGGAGGTCTGTGCATGCCCCAGGGCAGAGCTCTCCTCTGCTGCCCCACCTGCTGCAAAGGGACTTGGAGCAGGGAGCGTGGAAGATCATAGAATGGTTTGGGCTGGAAAGGACCTTCAAAGCTCATCCAGCCCAACCCCTGCCATGGGCAGGGACATCTTCACCCAGCTCAGGTTGGTCAGAGCCCTGTCCAGCCTGGCCCAGGATGTCTCCAGGGATGGGGCATCCACCGCCTCTCTGGGCAAGCTGATAGAAGATGGAGGATGGAGGGAGGCTCTGGGAGGAGCAGGAAGCTGGGGCACAGCTCCTTCTCCTCCCCCGTGAGACCCTTGCAGGTCCCTTGCATGTGCAGGTGCAGGCAGGGAAGGAATGGGGTGAATTTACAGAGGGGACTGCAGGTCTCACCCCCCTATTGCCCCCCAACACCTGCAGCATGGGTTGCACAAGGTCTGAGCAGCTCAGCCCTGCAGCAGCCCCGAGGAGGGCAGTGCACAGCACCAGCCCCCACAGCCCCCGGGGGCTGGATCTGGCCCCCTGCATTCCAGGGGAGCCATGGACAAGCAGGGGAGCGAGCCCCAAACCTGTGGGCTGTGCCACGGCATCCCTCCCCCTGCTCTGCCTGCATGCAGCTGGCCTTCCTTCTATGGTAAAGACTCCAACAATTCCCTTTTTAGGCTCAATACCACAAGTCCTGGGAAGGAACCGGAGCCCGTTCCCCAGCCCCCAGCCCCGCCGGGGTGGCTCTGAGCAGAGGGGCTGCCCGCAGGGGTACAGCCCGTGCTCTGGCTGCCCGCAAACAGCTTTTCAATCCAACCCTTTCGAGGCTGGCTGGAGACGCGCGGCTGGTCCCTGCTCAGCAGGAGCTCGGCTGTTCAGCCTGCTTTCCCAGGAGCACACCTCTCCCCAGCCAGCACAAAGGTATCTCTGCACTGGACAGGGTCTGCTTTCCTTATTATTACTCCCGGAGAGCTCTCCCTGATGAATCCCAGCTGGGAGAGATTTTTGGGGGGGATCTTATTAAATCATTGGTATGTATTTTTCTGCAGTGCTGTTCTTCCTCCCTGTCCCACTCTGTGCCCCACTGCCCACCCCCTGGCAGGAGGGGATGAAGGGCTGCCAGGCTGCTTGGACCCAAACCTGGCCCTTCTCCCTGGGTGCTACACCCACAGGCAGCCCGTCCCCAGGAGCACTGTCCACTGCAGGGCTCTCCCAGTTAACCCAGTCCCTACACTGGCAGGGCTGGGGCTGGCAGTGCCTTCAGCATCCCACATCCTCCTGACGGCATTCTTAGGGCACAGCCCCCACACAAGCCCCTGCGCCATCATTTCCCATTAGCAAAGTGATTTACCGACCTCCCAGCAATGCGACCTGCATCCCAGCACTGCCCAGCCCGGGTCAGGAGGATGGATGGGGAGCTGGGAGCAGGATGGGAACTCATTGGAAGGCTCCAACAGATGGATTGTGTTTGCACCATTCCCATTGTACATGTTGAAACTCTCCTGTTTTCGTGGGATGATGTCACATCTGGGCTCCTCGGCCAGATTCCCTCTGCTGTGGGGAGGGAGATGGAGCTGAGGAGGTGGGAGTGTGAGCAGTGGCCATGGGGAAAGAGAGGGACCTAACCAGGATATCCCATGGGTCATACACCTCCCTCTCCATCACATGAGAGATGGGACGAGGCAGACAGGTAAAGTGCTGCTGCTCAACTTGCTGCTTTTCCCAGCTCCTGTTTGCTCCAGCATGCCAAGACCAGGGGTTTTCCAGGCAGCTTTGCCCCCCAGTGCAGGGGGCTCATAAAAACCCACCTAACTGGGAATCTGGAGTCATCAAAGGGAAAATGTATGCTGACCCACCTTGGGGTGGGAGGCTGGGATGGGGTGGTGGGGGACCCTGCCTGCCTGGGGGATGCTCCCCCAGGTTTCCCCTACATTTGCTCAGCCCCCACAGCTGCTCAGACTGGGGTGTTTTACCCCCATAACATCACCTGGGCTTTGGGCTGTGCTGAAGTCATCAGCATGGGGAAGCCTGGAGGACACTGCAGAACCAGTAAATATGGGATATGTGAGCCTGAGGTCCTCTCTCTGTTGTAGAAAATAATAAAGTCAGCACTACCTGTTGCACTGTCTCCTGCAATTGGGGGTCAGGTCCTTACCGGTGTTCTCTTGGTGGCCCCAGAGCACGACCATGGGCAAGTCACTGGCAAAGCTTTGGAGGTCACACAGAGGTAGCAGACAGGCCAAGGAAAGGACGGGCTGCTGTTCCCCCCAGGGTGAGCGACCAGAGAAAAGCCTTTTCTTGGCTTTGGCTGCGTGTGAGTGTGGATGGAAGGTGGTGACGGGCATGGGGGAGGATCTGACGTGAAACTCCTGCATGTAGTAGACATCCCGGCTTGGCTGATAATATTTTCCTTCTGCTCCAGCTTTCCTCAAGTCTCTAACTAAGAAAAAAGCCCCAGGGAGCACTCAGAGAAGCTATTAAAAAATAATTAAAATAAAATAAATAAATGCAGCGAGACTGAAGAAATAAACCCTGGCTGCACAAGCCCAGCCTCCTGCACTGATGCTGCTGGCGAGACAGCTGGGATTGTGGCATAGAGCTCCCAGCGTTTCTGAAACACTGAGCCCGTTTGGGAACAGCTGCCCAGAGGTTTCCTTCTCTCCCAGTTGGATCGGGACAGCAGGGATTTACCTGTGCCCCTGGGAAGAGCAGCTGCAGCTGTATTCAAGCCCCAGCCGCATGCAGGCAGGGGAGCAACAGCTATTCCTTTGCACCAGACCCATGCAGGGACAGCACTGGATTTTGCAAAAAGACCTTAGAAGCAGGATGTTGCTGAAGGAGATGAATATTTTGGGGCTGGAGCAGCAGTAGGGGTATAAACCAGCGTGTCTCCAGGTTACACCAGCCCTGCTCAGATGGAGCTGGCTGACGGGTTTGTCTGCTGCCCCCGGGTGACATGCTGCCCCACGGCAAGAAACAGGATCCTGACTCTCTTAGCAACTGCAAGTATCAGGTTTGCTTTCCTTTGATTCCCGCCATTTGGTTTGCTCTCCTACTTCATAAATATTCAACAGCCAGACGCTTGAAAAAGCGTCTGCAAATCCCCCCAGCCCCCTGCACGTTGGTGGGAGCAGCGCCCATGGCCCCCGGCCCCATCCCGCTGGGATCTACCCCACGGCCAAAGCCAGCAGCTCATAAACAAGCCCCGTGCAGAAACGTGCTCCCCTGGACGTGGATACCGGGCACATGATGGAAAACAGCTCGCTAGGGCGCGGATTGGGAGCCGGTGCCCTACACCACAGCAGCAGCTCCGGGCAGGGGAGCAGCCTCGGCATGCGATGGGGATACAGCTGCTCCCTGGGAATTTGGGTTTCATATGCTCTAGCTCCCCGAAGCGCACTGGGATGTGACGCGCTGCTTGCTCCCTCCCCATCTGCTGAGGGTGAAACCCAAAGGCTTCCCCCGAGTGCAGGGGTGATGGGGTTAGAGGGAGGCTTTTCACAGAAGAGCCTGTTGTTTCCCCACTCCCTTTCCCCCCCAGAGCCAGAGTTGCTGATCCCACATGCCCACTCGACCCATCGCTGGCCAGGGACACACACCTGCACATGCCAAATCCACAAAGCATCAGGCTGCTGGACACCCGCTCGCTGATGGCTTAGCCAAGGATGGAGCAAAAAAAATGCACCAAAAAACCCAAACAACCCCAAAACAAAAAAACAAAAAAAAAACCACCCCAAAAACTTGTATTACAGAGAATCTCCTTTTCAGCAGGGTAGTTCCTGGTGAGGTCAGGACTGAGGATAGGCAGCATCTTCAGGGCTCACGCTCCCGGGAGGGTGTGGGGCCGGTGGGCACAGCAGCCCAGCAGCCCCCCCAGCTGCCTGCACAATCCTGCAAAACCCAGCTCCTGCTAGCTTTCCCATTTCTTGCCAAAATCACTCCAGAGCATGTCAGCACGCTGTCATGTAAGGAATCTCATTTCAGAGAGGCTTTTTCTTTCTCCCCCTCTTTTCCCCTTTAGATACAAACCAGACACAGCCATGGTTTATTGGGTGTGAGGGCAGGGCTACCCACATCCACTTTCCTCTGCTCCCTCCCCAAAATGATGCTGAGTGGATTTGGAGGGCTCAGGCTGTTTGTTCAGAAAACTTTTCACTGTGTGCGCATGGACCATCTACACACAGGTACTTGTGTGCAGGCTGCCCCCTAAGCTGTGACAGTCTTGCATGGAAACCACAGGAGAAAGAGCAAAATTGATCTGTGGGGTGGCTTTGGGGCTGGGCAGGGGCCAAGAAAGCCTTGAAATCAGGGGATGCTGCTTCTTCCCTCTGCTGCATCATTATTTTGATGACTGGCATTCCATCCCCAGAGCACCGCTCCTCCATAAAGCCCCTGGGATGTACTTGCACCTTCCTCTCTCAGCCCCTGTCACCCTCAGCCCCTCCAGCAAGGCCACAGTCCCTGCACATTCCTCCCCTTCTTATTCCAGGTGACTGCACAGACCCCGAGCCCTTTACCTGCCTGACCCCAAGGCTCAGCTCTGGTCATAGACAGCGATGGACAAGTCCTGGCCTGGATTCCTGCTGCCCCTGTCAGTGCCCCTCATCCCCCCACACTCCAGCCCCATTGCAAAATGGGTATTTCCATTCTCCAAATAACTCCCTGTGCTTCTGGATACCCAGGGGAGGCAGGGAGCAGCTCCCCTTGCCCCCAGATGCAAATCAGCAAGATTATCAATTAGTTTGGGTGGTATTTATGGACATGGGGTAATTTCACTGATGTTTTGCAGATTTTAGCACTGCATCGTGCCCAGGGCTGGCTGCCACCAGGACTGTTTGCTGAGACCAGGTGGGATCAGGGCTCCCAGCTTAGCCCTGCACCTTTGTGCCAAGATGGAAACCCCTGGGTGCTGCCGTGGCTCAAACGCAGCACAGGTCAGGGCGGGACAGGGCAGAGGCTGCCCAGCAGTGCAAACACCTCCACAAAGCCCTTTGTTCTCCAAACATCACCTGCATACCTTGCCCTATCCCACCACTACCTTAGGACCAGCAGCCTTTAGCGCCCCCCCCCCCCCCCCCCAAAATTACTGGGCTGAGTGACACTTGCTGGGATGTCCAATGGATTAGGGAATGGGTAGTCGGAGCACCTTCCCAACCCCTTCCTTCAATGGGCCAGGCAAGGTGGGGAATGTCCCCATGTAGACATGAGGAAATCAATTTTCCTGCTTTGCTGCTGTTCTTTCACTCCTCACCTCCTGCTCCTGTCACTGCTGAGGAGCCGCCATCCATCCGTGTGCTGTGCCCCCCACAGCCAGGCGCAGCCTGCTCTGCACACCCCACGTCATCCTGCCTTTCCAAGATGCTCGGCTGGGGAAGCAAGAATAATCTACTTAGGTCAGTGAAGGATTAAAACTCTTTCTTGGTCTTTTAAACTGTCCACCTGCAGTCCCACAGAGAGTGTTTTGGAGTTGGGGGCTCCAGCCAGAAGTACAGAATTTTCCTGAAGAGGGCTGTGAGAGCTGGTGATGCCCCTGCAATGCAGGCACGGCATCGAGGGGCTGCGGCCCCAGCTGGCCCTGCTTGTGTGCCAAGGACTCTGAAACCAAAGGGTGGGCTTTGAAGAGAGGCAAGTGCTGATGCTCCAGGAGGCTCCTCAAATTCCACCCGAGCCCCCTTCCAGTCCTGCTCACAGATTGTGCTCTGCAAGCCAGCACAGGGAGCTCTGTCCCCATCACTGCCTGGGACCAGAGAGGTGATGGATGGTGGGTCCGCAAAGACCTGGAACGCAGTTGGTGCCTCTGCACAGCACCTTTGCTTGCCCTGGTGCTCCTGCATCAGCCCAGCCATCCCTGACCTCATCTCTCCCTGTCTGCAGCACTGGCCAAGGTGTCCTGAGCAGGTTCTGCATCCCTAGGGAGGGAACAACCCCCCTTTCAGGGAGCCCTGCCCCATCTAGAGCACAGCTTTGCAAACGTACAAGAATTTGTTCAAGAGTTCACCAAAATTTAAAGTGAGAGCTTGTCTCAGACGCACCCTCTGATGCTTTTCCATCTTAACTCATATCAAATAATTGCTGGACATTTATTGTTTCTGGGCATGCTCCAGTTCCTCCAGGAGACAGCAATCAGAGGGCCCCTCTCCTCCTTTTTCTCCTGCTATCCCCATGCTCAGCCCCATCCACCCCAGTTTCCATCCCTCAAAGCCTCCAAAGCCCCAACTGGATCAAGCCCCAGAGGGGTGAGGGCTCTACATGAACCTGGGGCAGCTGGTCCAGACCATGGAGCTCACCCAGATGATGGTAACAGGAGGGTAAGTGGTATGGGAAGGGCTGGCTACAAGCAGAGCACTGCAATCTGGGGAGACAAAGTGAGGAGATGCTGGAAGATGCCAGGATCCCTGCTGACCAGTGGTTGATGCTCCCTGCTGCAATTTGAAAGCTGCTGCAGCCTCAGGATAAGGTTTCCAGTACAAACACTTGGAGGTTTTCACTCCAAGTTTATGTTCCAAGACTAATTTCTCAATATTCATTTAGGGAGGCTGCCTTTCTGTGGGTGTAAATTGGTGTACTGCCTTGGAGAGGCCTGCACTGATTTATATCAGCTGAGATGCTGACCCCAAATTTGCAGTTTGCACAAATGTTCCTGCCAACAAAGCTGTTATTTAAAATATTCACAGAAAGAGAACCCAGGAGGCATGTGAACATGATCCAAACAAATCTAATTAAAGCTTTCATCCAGAAAATTCTTCCTTGCTATAGAACAAGAATCCATACATGAATACTTGTCCTCACTTTGCTGGGGCTGAAAAATCTCAGCTTGGAGGCCCAGGGTAATTGATATTTGTGCCAGGCTGAGCAATTACAAGCTCTGGCAGCTCTAGGATGCCTTGGAGCTCCTTTGTTCTCCCCCTGCATCCCCATCCTTATGGTATCTTTCTTTGTAAAGAAGCTCACTGCTTAATTCAGACTGGTTGGGCTGGGCTGCAGTAGAGCAGAGCCACGTGCTGCTGGCTGTGCAGGGGAAACAGCTGGAGAAAACATCCTGGCAGGGGCTGACAAGAGCCAGAGGTGCCAGTGTCAGAGGAACTTGAGTGCCACCAGCTTGGTGGAGCTGATCCAGCTGCTGCGTCTCATCTGGCCCAGTAGCTGAGGTGCTGGCTTGGAGCTGTGAATTCAAACCCTTTTTTTTGGGGCAGATCCTGTCTGATTTTAATCACTGGTCACTTGATCCACACAAACTATCCCAGTAAATGTACCTGGGAGGAGCTAATCCAGCCCTTGCAGCAGCATTTCAGAAGGCTCTGTGCTACCCACACACTCCCCAGGAAACTGGCTGATAAATACAGACACATAGCCAGTGCAGACAACATCCCTGACAAGCATAGCTGGTTGACTGCCTCAGTATCTAAACTATTAACAGTGCTGATGCATGAACCTTCTCACCTTTCAGTATCTTCACAGCCAGCCCATGCTGCTGAGACACAAATCCACCAGCAGCCTTGCTGGTAGATGAAATTTTTCTCCCCTGGCTTGGAGAAATAGATGGGTAGAGATTATCTCCCCTCTTCCAGTGTTACCATGGAGGGGCTAAAACAAGCTGCGAGCTCAGCAAGGGAGAAAACATACCAGGGATTGCATTGGAATCAAGCCCAGCAGGACTGGGGTGGACAGCAAGGGCAGGGCTGGGTGTCCCATGGGTATGGGCACGCATTGTCCCCAGTCCCAGGCTGGGCTCTCTTCTAAGAGCACCGCTCCGAGGACTGATTCTCACACCCCAGCAATGGGGCAGCCTATGGGGACACTGTACTGGTGCATCTCATGGTCTCAACTGGGAGCCAAGGACCTGGTCTGCAGAAGGCATCTCCGACCTACTGAAGTCCAACAACTGGGGGCACATAATCCCTTGCTGGTCTGGCCTTTTCCCATTTTCTCTATTCTTGCCTTTCTCTTCCTTGTTTTACCTGACATTAAATAGGAATCGCCCCATCACTCACCTTTTTCTTCCTCACTGCCTCTCCAAGAAGCTTAACAAACTAATCCAACCCTTCTGAACCATCCTCATTTCATTTGCTCTGCCAAGGTCCTGTGTTTTTCTGCAGGATTCCAGCAAGATGGCCCTGCAGGCATTTTCCAAGACAGGAGAAACTTCAGACAGCAACAAAAACGTGTAGAATTTGACCTATTCTGTTCCTTTACCTTTCAGTGACCTCCAGGGAGCTTTAGACAGGCAGTGTCTTCCCTTGCTCCCCGATGTGCCCCAGGACAGCTCCTGCCAGCCCAGGTTCCTGCTGAGGAACAAGCCACAGAAATGGAAAAAGATAGAAGGAACGAGACAGGTGGGGAGAAAAAGTTGAGTTGTCTGCTAATGTACGCATTTTTTCCATGCACATTCGTTGTGCAAACAAATGGTTAGAGCAAGCGCTTTCAGTGCAAGGTGTGCCCCTCATCCCTGCTTCCACCCTGTCCGGGCCCTTGTGAGATGCACCAAGATTGGCATTACTGGCCAGTTTGTGGTGGGAGCAAGGAGCCTCACGCTCTTCCAGGGTCTCAAGTTCTTGCTCCTTGGACATGCACAGCTGCTGACATGGTCTGGCTGCTCAAAGGGACTCACGCAAGTTTTAGATTTGCATTCATTGTATTCACCTAGGAGGTTTTGGCCACAACATAGCTGGAGAAATCCAAGATAAGGCCTTAAACAGAAGGCCTGACCTCAGTGGTACCTTGTTATCCTACCCCTTTCCTCCATCACATTGCCAAGGAACTGCCCAAGGACACAGACTTTCTTCTCCTCTCTGGGAAACCAGGCCTGGACATCACAGGACAAAGATTTTGTCTCCTGTCACTGTGCTGGAGAGCAGTGCTGTGCAGAGGGGACTGCTCCTTCTGCAGCACCAGGACTGGTACCCAAACCCACTGCTGCAGCTCACTAGGAAAATCCTGTATTTGGAGCAGGTGATAAAAAGAGTAAAGGGATCTCTTCTGCACGGCATTGCAGAAAGAGGCTGGGGCAACAAACTGCCCAGACATGGAGGGTGCTCTTCCTCCAGCTCTCTAGCCAGGGAAGCAGCCAGGTTCTGTCTGGACACCATGGGTTTCATGATGTGTCTGGGAAGACAGACAAGCATCCTCCAGGATGGTCCCCTGTGCCACAGCTGGTCTGCCTGGGAAGGAGGTCTCTGAGGGGTGCAAAGCCCAGGACAGGGTCATCTGAAGGACAGATGCTCTCAGAGCAGACTTCATTGCCTTCCCACCCTGGCCATGACTTTAGCCTTGATCTGGAGGATCAGATACAGCAGGAGGCAATTAATTCCCTGTGCTCAGCCTGAGGGACAGGGTCACTCAGCCACCTGCATCGCCTCCACATGCCATGGTGGCCCAGGACTGCCAAGCATCCCACTGGGCTCCCCCAGAAGAGCAGCAGGACCTGCTCACCACCATCTCTGTGAGAGCATTTTACAAGCACAGCAGATGAAAGAGCAGGAGAGCTGTAAACAAGCTAATCCCAGTGTCCCCCTGGGGCCTTTTCGAGTCAGTTTCAGCTCCAGCCAACACCTCTCACATCAGCCAGAGCCCAGCCAGGCTGCCCAGAGGGACTGGGGTGCTAACGGCTTTCAGGTGCTGCAGCAAGGCTTGAAGAAGAGCACAGGGAAGGCTCTCCCTCTCTCCCTCCTTCCCACCCTTGTCCCTCATAAAGTCCCCTCAGCTGGCTCCAGGTTCTGCTCTCAAACAGACATTTCATTGCATGATGCTGATTTCTAGGCTACCCAGCATACATTTCTAAGGAACAGTTCTTACCACAGTGGAAAGACATTCTTTCACTCCAAAATTGAAGTTAGGTTGGGGCCAAAAGCAAAGAGCATAAAGAGCCTGTCAAAATCAGCTGAGCTTTTTAATAGGCTTCCAGAGATAATTTCCTGCCCAGGTCTCTTCTCCTCTTCTCCCCTGCTCCCTTTGTTTCAGGCTGAAGTCTCCCTCTGAGCCAGCATCCCACCTGTTTCTAAACCAATAGCTCCTGTACCACATTTCCCAGCAGAAGTGATGAGGCAGTCAATGGAAAAAGTAAAAGGTCAGGATGGAGCCATGCCAGGGCTGCAGAACACAGCTACAGCTGGGAATGGACTTCCAGAAAATGTCCACCCTTCCCGATGACAATCCTCAGATGTCCTAGAGATGATACGGTGGACAAAGCTTGCCAAGGAGGAGGAGTCCTCACTGCAGTTTGGGAACCCAAGCATCATGGAAGAGGCAATGGACATCCCAAATGGCAACTGAGAAAAGCAAGAACCTGATTTGCAAGTGCAAAGGAGCAGGAAATTAGGTAAGCAAGCATCTGATCTGTGACAAACTGGGCCACCAACACATCAGGCGGGCAATGAAACAAAGAGCCAGTGATGAACCCAGCGAACCACCATACAGTCAGCAGCAGATGTGTTCAATTAGCCCCAGAGCCAATATCCAACCAAACACCAACCTAGCCAGCAAAAAATAGACAATAGACTACTTGTTCCATCAAACAGCTGAGTTAATAGCAAAAACGTGCGGGGAGTGAGCAAGCAGCCAAAAACCCACGCCAGCCACTCAATAAGTCAATTAACCAAAGACCCACATAATCAACCACTTCAGTAGAGCCGAGCAAATAACTCACAATGAGTTATTTATCCACTGAATTTAGCCTCTAGTTTTGCTTGGGCCATCTCTGTGAGCACATGTCAAGTCCCTGCAATTGATTTTCAATTAATCTCATTTTGGCTTGTTTACTCAGTGCATGGCTGGCCAAAAGTTAACATTTGAACTGCACTCATTAGCTTTGATTGCCCAGGAAGATTACATGTTTCTCTCTAGTCTCGTATTAGATAAGTGCAGTTTTGCCAGTGAATCTCAGTCCCCAAAATGCTCCAACAAGACTGCTGTTAAGCAGCCAGGACACGGTCATCACATTATTCAAAGAAAGAGCTCGACAAGTTGTTATTGAGCACTTATCCAGCCATCCAAGATGTTCAACTACATAGTCCCACAGGAAGAAGGCTGGTGATGGTGCTCAAACAAGGTTGGGAAATTGGAGTGTTTGGGTTTAGCACCCTAAGGTTTGGTCCCATTTCTGGACATCTTTTCCATCCCTGCAGGACAGTTGCTGAGGACACAGTTCCACAGCAGGCAAGGGTGGCCCAGCTCTGCAACTACAGTCCCTTGTCTGAGGTGTCCTCAGACCGTGCCTGGGGTGTTGCAGTGTCTTCTGCAGGGCCTCCTGGCAGACCTGTGCTTCTAATATAATGTTAGTTTGAGAAGTGCCTCCATGGTGGCAAGGTAGGGGACACAGCCAGGCCAGCTTTTTCTGGCAAGGGCTGAGAACATAGCAAGGCTCCAACAGCATCTGGATGCTCCAGGTACCACCAGACCCTTAAAATAACAGCAACACCACCCTGAGAAACCCAACCACCTGGTTGGGAGCTTCTCTAGGCTGTGTTCCCCATCCCACAAGGCTGAGGAAAGAGCTGCATGGTGGCATGGAGACCAGGGCTGCTGTCCTCCTCCTGGGACAAATTCCTCCTTCACTTGTGTCACACCAGGTTCTTTCCATCTGCTGCCAAGAGACCACAGGTCTTCTCATGATGGTCAAACATGCAAAACCGTTGCTCCTGTGGAGCTGTGCCACAGCAGGATCTGCTCCATGCCATGGGTCACACTGCCCTTCATGAAGCCGGCTACCACCAAACCGTGGCCATTCCTACAACAATGCTCCAGACGATGGGGAAGGTACCATTCCTGGCCTTCTTCACCCCAAACTGGCCACCAAAAGGACCAAGACAGGCAGGCTGGGCAAGCTCCAAGCACAGCCTCACACAGCTAAGGGAGCTTTACATCCCCTCTCCTCCCGGGGCTGCTGCGAGTGCTTCACATTGGGCTCTGGCTGGGGAGGAGGCATCTGCTGCCAAACCACATTGTCAACTGCTTCACCGCTGCCTGTGAATCTCAATCCCGCAGGCAATATATAACCAGCAGGAACTACACCATCTCTGCAGCGCAAAGTGGAATATCAGAGGAACGCTGCTATCTCCTGCTTCTCCGAGAGGCAGTCGGAGATTAGGACTAATAGCACTTAGCTCACTTCAGCAGCCAGCCGAATCAAATGATCCTTACCTACATTTATATCCCAATGAATCGCATTTGATTTTTTTGCCCAGCTCTGAGCACGGAGCAGCAGCACAGCTCAGATCTTGCTGCTTTCATACTCAGAGGATTGTGCAAAAACAAACAATAAAAAACCAAAAAACCCCCACCACCCTCATTACCCTTGCAAATCAAGCCTGTGTTTTTAATCTAGACAGCATCTCCTACAGCTCCCACTGCAGATTCAGGTTTGAGCTCGACTTTCAAAGAGAATTGACCTCTCAAAATCCAAGCTCGGCTGAAAGCATTGAGCTTCAGCTTCGAGACCAAAAAAACCCCCCTGATTTCACATTATTTCCATGCAAAGCTATAAATCAACTCAGGCTTGGCTTGACTCTAGGCCAAGGCTTGACTGAAAGGTTCATGAACCTTAAGGAATCTTTTGACAAGCTCGGTCTGAGATTCAAATTTGTAATGAAACCTCAAAACGGTGAAGCTCTGCTAGCTTCATGTAATTTCAGGTTTTGTTGTGAACATTTCATGTAGCTCTGGGGACATAGTTACACCAGCATAAACCCAGTTACTCCTTAAAAATCAATAGAGCAGGCCTGGATTTATGCCGGTGTAAGAGCAATCAACCCAGCCCAGAAAAAGAGTTATTTTTATTCCTTGCCTTCTGTTTCGCTAGAATCCACCCAATAAAAGTTCCCAGCCTGAGTTCAGACTGTAGAAATGCAAACGCCAGTAGAGCATAAACCCCAGCATGTGTCTGGAGGAATTTGTGTAAATAACAGGGTTACTCCAGCTGCGTGAGGCTGCTTTGCTCATGTGTGACTTGATCAAGCTCAATGAAAACCAACAAGAACCCAAAGAAACCCCTTCCCCATCCAAACCTGCTAGTGCCCGAGGGGTTTCTGGAAGGGGAGACATTTACTGGGCTGTTGTCCTAAGTGGTGACTGTTTCTGAAGGGCAGGAAAGCCACCATGCCCCATCAGACTGACCGCAGGACAGAGGCTCCTGCAGCCCCGAGAGGGCTCCCGTGGTGCTGGGCTCTCAGCAGATCCATCAGGCTTATTCCCACTGATTTTTCACAGAGCCACAGATTTAATAAGGCAAACTGAGTTTGTGCTCTGGAAGGAAAATGCTGTGGGGCTCAGGGGACGCCGTCCTCCACCCTCACTCTGATTTTATATCGTATCTGCAGCCGTGGGTCAACATCAAATTGCTCCAAGTGGGAGAACTGATGCGAGATGCTGGGACAAAGCCCATTTAGCTCCTTTCTATCCCAGCACAAGAACCCATCTCCACAGGTCTGACTGGATGGCTGCTGGGGAGTAAGGTACTTCTGCTCCCTGGCTCGCTGCCTGCACGACAGAGAAATCCTGGGGTGTGAAGCCTTGTGCACAAACAGAACAGAGCACAGCAGCTGGGTGCTGAGCTCCAGTGCCCTGCAGCAACACCAGCCCTTCCAGCAGACCTGCTCCGCTGCAGCAGCATTTGGCCTGGCACCAATTACGGCTCCTTCCTATGCCAAGTGTTTCCTGCAGTAAGACAGCAAACAGCAGGAGTTCCCCTGTATTTGCTCAGTTTAAATAATTTCTTTTTGCAATGGTTTAAGACCTGGCAGGAAGCTGGAGCTGTTTATTTGCCCAGAGGTACAATGCAAAGAAGCATTCTTGCTCGCCTGCTCCCCATCTGTACCCCAGCCCTCCCAAAGGCTGGCAGGCAGCTCTCCTTTCACAGCTCATTTTAGTACCCAGAAAGCCACTGGCTTTCCTAAACTAAGCTCAGCCTGCCCTTGTTTTAATACCACACCCACTCTCAAGGACCAAAGTGCTTTGATTCATGCTCCCTTTTGTGCCTGGGGAAGGAAGGTCCTATAAGGCAGCTGGGCCATTGCTTCAGCAGGTACCTACTGTACTAACAAAGATAATGCTCCAAACCTTGGATGCCAGCTTGAGCTTTAAAAGAGCTTGGTCCTACATTTGAACCCATCTTTAAGCAGACAGAAGCCCTCATGCTACAGAGTACCACCTTATTTATTATTAATACTGCTACCCATTTGTAGTCAAGATACAGTTTTCAGCAAAAAACCCACAATGGTAAAGAAATTATTAACTCTTATCCTACCAGGAGTGAAGTCCAGGAGCAAGATGAGTGATCAGAGCAGAAGTCATGCCATTGTCAAGGAGAAGCAAGAGCAGAATTAGGGTGGATGAGCCAGGAGTCAAGGGTGATAGTAGCACAGAGGTACCTGCACTGATGGAATGTAACCCTGCAGGCACCAAACCCAGCAGGTAGAGCTGGGTTTTGCTAACAGGATCCATCAAGAGCCCCAGGGAGGGATAAGCCACATCCAAGGTCTATCCAGGGAGACAAATCAGGAGCAAAATCAGCCAGAAAAAGGACCAGAGGTAACCTTTGACACATGGCCAATATCTATCCATAAGCCAGAACAAGATGTACAGCCCTAAGCTGGCCTGGGGCTGAGCTTAAATAGAGTCATGGGTGAAAGTGTGGGTGGGGTCCCAGGTGGGGCTGGTCAGGGCAATAGGTGTGCATTGAGGTGCACCTGAAGGTGCATCAGGGCACCCGGCAGATGTGGGTGCAATACTGAGGTACTGTGGGGAGGCTTGCCTAGATGTTTAGAGCTCCCAGGTATTTGAAGTTCCCTCTTTCTCCCCTGCCACACAGCACAGAAGACAGTCAGAATTTCCAGCACTCAATCTCTTTCTTTTCAGGGCTGTAAATGTGTGTCAGGAAGGTAGTTTCACGGCTCTGCCATCAGCAGGGATCAGGACTGGCCTCTTTCCCCAGCAGCAATGCCGAGCATCCTCTGCAGCACGTCAGCGTTCCCCTAGCAGCCATTCTGGCAGGAACCAGACCAGCAATCCCAAATTCAAGGGAGGGACTGTGGGCTGAATGCACTGCAGCAGACACCAGGATTTGGCCCCTGAGTGCTACGCAAGAGGGGAGACAGCCCACTGGGGAATACAGAGGTATTCAAATTGGATGCAAGCTACATTTTATCTTATTGGAGTGGGCTTGGAGGTGATGTAATCACTCAGTGTGCTTGTAAGTTTGGGATTGGGATGAGATGCTGTTTATCATGAGCTGACAAGTCAAGGAAGGATGCGAGAAAATGATCTGGGACTTCCCATGCAGGACTTGCTGGAGCTGCGCACCGGGCAGACGTGACTGGAAGCTGCAAGGATTAATGGCCCCTCTGCTGCTGTACAAGGCGCGAATGAATGAAATTCTGTTCCCCTTACAAAGGAATGCCATTAATTCAAGGGAAGATAGTCCAGATTTTTCTCTGGTGCGATGAAAGCAGAATTTGGCCCCTGATCTTGCACTGAAAATGCCTGTCTAGCAAGTTCAGAGGTGCTTCTTTCCATTTCTCTTTTGATTTGATTGCGTTTTCTTATGTAGAAACATTTTTTTCCGGTAAATGCAGAGAGAAAGGAAAAGAGAGAGATATGCAGACAGGCGAGTAGAGATACTGGTGGTCAGGAGGGAAAGAAGAACGACTGAGCAGAGGGAAGCTCTGCCTGGACACAGCCACCTGCTCCCCCCTGGGCAGAGCAGGGAGATGCTGGGGTGCAAGGGGTAAAAAAACCTGGCAGGGGGAGATCTTGGGCACCTTTGTCACCTCTTCGGCTGGAATTCATAAGTAAACATGGAGCTGACTGAAACTGCTCCTGCTCGCCAGCAGTTCCTCTTTGGTGCTCAGTGGAATCTGGGGCGGGATGGGGCCAGGTAGGGTCTGTGTTTGCTCACATTCCTCTTCGTGCACTGTTTTCGGGATGCTGGTGGAAATCAGGGGACAGTGGCGGGGCGGTGTGTGTGGCTGGGAGGGGTGACAGGCTCCCTTGGCTCTGGTGGCTTCATAGCCAGGTAGCTGGTCCAGAAGGAGGAGGTGATGCCATACGGGTGATGGGGAATGGAGCGCAGGGACAGGGTTTTGTAGTGCGGAAGACCAGGCGGGTGTGCTGGGAGCACTGGGAGCACTGGGATATCCGTTGGCATGTATGGGAGCCCCAGCAGATCATAGAATCATAGAATAGTTTGGGTTGTATGGACCTTCAAAGCTCATCCAGTGCCACCCCTGCCATAGGCAGGGACATCTTCACCAGCTCAGGTTGCTCAGAGCCCCGTCCAGCCTGGCCTGGGATGTCTCCAGGGATGGGGCATCCACCACCTCTCTGGGCAACCTGGGCCAGCATCTCAACCCCTTCAGTGTAAAAAATTTCTTCCACATGTCTAGCAGCAGATGAGGCTGCCATCCCCTGGCAAGGCACTGGGTCTCGGGGGTGCACGAGGAACAGTGCCCTGGCTGACATCCTGTGGGCACACTAATGCAGTGGGTCCTCCGTCCCCTGTGCCTGGTCCCAAGCAGATGAGCATCCAGGAGGGTCAACCCGGCCCACAGCCGCCCACCACCCCAGCTGTGCCTGGCCCCTCTGCTCTGGGCTGTGGTCCCACCAAGTTTCCAGCTGTGGGGTGCTCTGGGACCCCCCCAGAATATGCTTCACAAGTTATTTCTGCTCAGGCTCTCTAACTGGTGGCAGGGAGCTTCACCTAATTCCCTAAATGAAGCCAGTGGTGTCTTTCCTTACGGACCAGCTGGGACGGAGCCGCTTTGCTGTGTGTCACCCAGAACAGTGGCAGGCTGAGCTCCGCTGAACTCCACTGCCTGCCATGTAGCATCACATTTGCCACCCACGTCCTGCTTGGAGATTCTCCCCGCTGGCAGGATGCAATGGTACGACAATCTATAAGCAGAAACAGCAGATGTTTGTTTGAAAAGAAAAAAAAAAAGGCAATAATCCAGAATTTTGCTAATATAAACACAATACCAGCACTGACTACAACTGAAGGAAGACAAAAACATCCCAAAGACATAAAACATCAGGCCTCTTGGAGAACCTCCAGGCTACATGCACCAAACTCTATCAGCCTCAGAGAAATGAGTGCTTAACCCCTTTTCAATCTCTTTGGCAGTCCAGCCCTCGAAGATTTACAGCAGACCCTGTTTGAATGAGGGATCTTCCTCGGCATGTCCTGCTCCTTTAATTATGGGTGAGAAAACTAACAGCTGCCCTGCAGACACTCATCTGACCATCCCATTCCCCTCCCTGTGGGACATGCAGCCCCTTCCTCGCCATCAGTCCCCACTGCCTCCCCAGCCCTGCCGACACCTCGGGGCTGTGCCGCGGTGCCAGGGATGTCCGTCTGCTGAACACCGGGTGCTCAGATACCTGCTGGTGCCCATGAGCCGTGCCAGCATCTGGCGCATCCCTGGGATGCTCTTTTAGGAGAAAGTGCCCTGCTGCCATGTTCCCCTGCCTGTCCGGTGAAGCGCAGCCGGGTGCAGGAGCGGGTGCAGCCAGCGAGGGCAGGGCAGGCAGCTCAACCGTGCGGTGTTGCAAATTCCTCTGTGCCGGCACCGCTGGTTCCCAAGCCCTAATTACGGCGGTGCTGCAGGGACCAGCCTGGCGCGGCTGGATCCCAGGGTCAGGCCAGGCTCCGAGAGCCAGCCGTGCTCCAAAGACAGCCCTGATGTATTTTGACAGGACTTAAGGACACCTGCTACTTTCGGAGATTTTTCTCTTTTGCTAGTAAGCTTTCAAACGAGCGTGTGTGTGTTGACAGGGGCAGATATCACTGGAGGGTGTTGAGGAGGGAGCAGGAGGGAAATCTCCAGAGAACACGTCAAGAAGAATTTTTCTCGGCTGCTCACCCTACAGTGAGCAATGGGCACCGAGGAACCAAAATCCCTTGGACCTGGCTTGCATGTGCTAGCTTAAGTTATGAGGGCTTACCATATTATTTTTAATGGCAATTTAAAGCCAATTAGTAGCTTTAATTTATGGAGACCACACACATGCCCAGCCCTTGTATTTATGCTGGATGGCTTCCATCTTGGAAACTGTCTTGGCTTTCTGTCCATCTCCAGGGTACTTTCCGGACTCCACCTTCCCCTGCCCAGCCCCATGGCCTCGGGGGAACCAGGAGGATTTATGGCCAAAGCATCAAGAGGGAAACTGAGCTACCAAACTTTCCCATCTATCAGAAATGTCTCAAGCTGAGCAAAGCTCCAGGCATGGGAGGGGGACTGCATGAACTCATGAAATAAAGAGCATGTTCTGCTCTGTGGGTGCGATACAGAGAAGGACAAACTTTTTTCATGTCAGTGCCAGGCCTCGTGGGCTGCAGCTGAGGTGCTGCACCCTGGTAGATCTAGCAGTCTTAGTGGATTTGCCTCAAACAGACATTGGAAAGCGAAACTGGCTGTGTACCTTCATTTCACCAGCTCCGTTAGAATCACAGAATCATAGAATAGTTTGGGTTGAAAGGGACATTTAAAGCTCATCTAGTCCAACACCCCTGCAGCGAACAAGGACATCTTCACCAGCTCAGGTTGCTCAGAGCCCCGTCCAGCCTGGCCTGGGATGTCTCCAGGGATGGGGCACCCACCACCTCTCTGGGCAACCTGGGCCAGTGTCTCACCAGCCTCATTGTAAAAAATGTCTTCCTTGAAAATCACCCCCTGTCCTTTCTCTACCTTTTCTCCTGGTTTCCCAGTATCTCCACCCAAGGGACTGCCAGCCCAGTAACCGCCAAGTCCAGGCTCAACTCTCCCAGCACAGTTCTGCTGGGGACATCATTGGGGTGACACAGTGCAGGGTCCCTGCTGCACAGCAGGCAGGTCCCAGGGGAGGTCAGCTGCCTGTGTTAGCACAGGCAGGTCCTTGGTAGGAGTGATTGGGAGCCCAGCAAGGAATAAAAGGTGATTTTCAGCCTGGGAGCCACCATCCCGTCCCACACCGTGTTACAGTGCAGAGGTCCTTCGTAAAGTGCCTGGCGCAGTGATGCAGAGCCATGCTGGCCAGATCTCCCCGAGTTTCCAGACACATGTTATCTGTATCTATATATACATATGCTGTTTTGCAGCCAGTGGGAAATGAAGGCTATTCTCAGCCTTGTTCCCTTTCTGCTCATTACCCACGCTCCCTCTTGCTGGCATTCACTGGACCTGTCCTTACCCTGTGTCAGAGGATAAGCCAAGAATTCAATAGGCAGTGAAGGTGTTTAATGTCTTCTCCAAGTGCTCCCCCACCTCTCCAGGAGTTTTTTTGCTGGGTTGGAGTGGTGAGATCATGTGAGGAGGGCTGGAACAGGCATCGCTGCACATCTCCCCTGGTGTCGGAGCCTCTCCGTCTGGCTGCTTTCATGTGTAAAAGAAAAAACAGAAATACACCTGACCTCTGAACCTTGGCCAGGCCCTTTCACCACCTCAAAGCACTTGACATTATCTCTGTTTTACCTCCTTCCTCTCTTTGCTCCAAAGCCTGGACACTTACGCCAAGTCTGGTTCTCAGCACATCTGCTCTTTCAAAGAGTTGGGAGGTCCCAAGACGAGTCAGTCCCACAGTCAGGACTCCGACATCTGGTCCAGCCTTGTCTCTGAGTCACCTGGGGAGCTTGGGAAAGTCACGTCACTGTTCCCAGCCAGGGCAGCTCACTGCTGGGCACGTGTGTTCCCCCTGGCCAGCCCCAGTTGGCCGCCTTTCTCCAAGGCTTCCCCTCTGAGCACATGCCCAGCACCTCAACCTCTTCCGATGGAAAAGGCCTCGTAAATGCCCCATGGTTTGATGTCCCATGGTAGGAATATTGCTGTCCTACACCAGTGGGCCTCTGCCAGCCCATCTCCAGAAGAGGAAGGTGCAGGGGTGCTCCATGTAGTTTCACATCAGCCATCATGACTTTGACAGGTGCTTTCATGTAATGCCATTTTGTGTGATTTACCTGCAGCTTCCCTCTGCCCTGCGGTCCATTCCATCCCACTATTTTAGAGAGATTTCAACTATTTTATTGCCTTTCCTTCTCCAGACCAAAGCCTGCTCACAGCCTCCCTGGCATCAAGCTGGAGAAGCACAGCCAGTCCCAGCTTTATGCTAAGGTTAACTGTACCTGGCTCCATGTGTGTTAATTGTTCACAGACTCATTATTGCCCTTGCCTGGTCTCTGTTGTTTCTTTGGAGGGGCTGGGAGCCACAGACGTTGTGTGCGCTGGGTCCCAAGCAGAACAGAGCAGCAGGAATGGGAGCTGGCAGCTGCCGGCCAGGGGTTGTTGCGGGGGATTTTGTTCCACCGCCTCTGCTGGGGCTTTGTTTTTCCATCTCCGTCCAATGAAATAAACACTTTCGCATGTCACAAAGCCTTGCAGATGGGGCTTGGGAGTTTTGCTTTTGCTTCCTGCGTCTTTGTGGACCAGCTGCTCCTGCTGGCCTCACCACCAGCCCAGCTCACTCACGTGCCATCTCCAGCGCCTTTACATGAGTGGTACCTTTGTGCTCTCCTCCTGGGGACTCTGGTGGCACTTCTCCCCGATGAAACAATTTCCCCGGAGGAATAAAACCTGGTAGCTGTGGGACATCATGCAGGACTGTCCCTGCCGTGGCTGGGAGCTGAGGTGAGCCTGATGCCAGCTGGGGCGGTTGGGAGGGACAAGGAGCCCGAGCACAGCAGGGCTGTCCCTGCAAGGGACATCACCGGGACTCCCCTCTCCTCTCACTGTGGGACCCCAACTGTCCACTCCAGCTCCTCAGCCAAGCTCGAGGCTTTGTGCCCCTGGGTTTCATCCAGACCTTCCCCAAGACCTCTCTCCCCTTTCCTGCAAGTCCAGGCACTGTATGGGGAAGAAGAGGGGAACAAGGTAGAGGGAGCATATTTAGGCCCTATTGTTTCTGCTCACAGACGTGGCAGTCCCCGCACGCGCTGCGGCTCCAGCTCTGGCAAGCACAGCCCGGCTGTTTTTATATTTCCTGCTTCTGCTCCCAGGCAGCCCCGAAACAGCCCAGCACCGAGGCGCTGTGCCGGCCGGGACCCCTGCCGAGCTGGCTGTATCGGGTGGTACCAATCCCCAGGGGAACCCTGAGCCTGCTGACCATCACGGGATGCGGGTGGTACAGAGGAAATGTGCTCTCCTGGGACACCCAAATTAGTGTCACCATCTGCAGCAGGTGACAAACCAGGCAGCCCTCTCTGCCCTCCGCTGCTGTCACCAGGGAGGTCAAGGTCTAACCTGCACAAGAGCAGAGCGGGTCAAATTCTCCTAAAAGTCAGGTCTATAGTGACCTAGCTCTTTCCATGTCCCTTGCTGCATCCCAGGAAAAACAGATGCACTTGTGTTTTGGGGTGATTGCTGCAGAATTAGGAGGTCTCGAGAAATGGGACCAGGGTGTCACTGGGTACAGGGAGAAGGCAGCCCCCCAGCAAGGAACATGCTGGGCTGGGAAATCACAGAGCAGGTGGCAAAGGGAACAAGTAGTTCCATGTCCCAAATCAGAGGCAGGCTGGTCCTCTCTTGGGTGCTCAGCCGTGGACCCTGGTTTCTTGGAAAACCAGTTTTCGCAGCATCCCAGGCTGTGGCCCAGGTGGAAGCGTGCCGGCTCCTCTCCTTCCCACCGCGTCCCTGGATCTGGCAAGTGCCACTGGCGAGATACACAGCACAGACATTTTGTGGCAGAGAGACACTCACGTCCCCACGGTGTTTGCAACCTGGCTGCTTGTTGTCCCCCAAGCAGGAAAGCCCAAAGCTTCCCCTCTGCCTCTGCTGCATTTTGGCTCTGCTTCTCTAATGCCATAAATAAAAGGCAGGATATAAATAAATAATAATAACAAAAAAATCCCCGCACAAACACATAACAAATCAAAATGACCCCGTCTGTGAATGAAGGGAAAGAAAAGGCGGGTCTCTCCCTGGAAGTCTCAAGAGCTTCCAAAAATAGGCTGCAGCCCCAGCCAAGGCGTGCACAGCCAAGGGTTTGCTCGCTCAGCGCCAGCACCAGAGAGGACCAGCGGTTTCCCAGCCACTCCTGCCCTGGTCCAGAGCCCATGGACCGATGGGCCATGTTCCCCTCATACGGGTACAGCAGCCGACAGTGTCGTGGTGCAGCAAATGGCAGCGTGAAATCCCTCCAAAACTCAGGGTAAAATTGTATTTTGCTGCTCACAGCCAAGCAACCCACTGGCCACAAAACACCTCTCCCTGGCACGTTTACCAAAGGTGGCATGGTTGGTGATGTAGATGAGATGGTACTGAAGGTCTCATGAGTGTGAACGCCCCAAATTTCAGCACCCAGCTGCCTTCCAGCCCTTGAGACGGCTGCTGCACAGACCTAGAGGATTTTCCCCCGTCTTTGCAGAAGCCTCCATGCTGTGCTTGGTACAGGTGATCGGACGTTTTCCACCTCCAGACACCCCCAAGAGTGGAGTGGGAGGGTGCTGGGGTGCAGGGGATGGCAGAGGGACGGTGCTGTTCCCACAACAGCCGCTCTCCCCACTGTGTGTTTCCCCAGGCTTTGGGCTTCTTCCAAGCCTTGTTGCAGGAATGCTCCTCACGTTGGCCGCTGCCTCCCACATCTGGGAACCGTGAGTGGAGCAACAGGGCCAGGGATGGAAATTTGGGCTCAGCCCTGCTGGCTTACCTGTCTCAGCCCCGCACCTGGTGCAGGGGCTGCACAAACCCCACCCAGCACCCCTCTCCTTGTTGGGGGCACTCCAGGCCACCCATATCTGGGTGGGATCTGGCATCCTATGGGCTACGGTGGGAGAGGGAGAGACGGAGCTGAACTGCTGCCGAGGGGGCGCTGTCTGGGCAGGGGGGCACAGCCTCCCCGCACCCCCGGCCAGAGCCACATTCCTGCCTTAACCTGCTGCCGCCGTGCAGCGAGGGTGTGCACGAGCACACACGTCCTCCAAGAGCCCCAGCCGGTGGCCAAGAGACTCCAGATGTTGGAGGAGCTGCGCACAGCTGCTGGCCAGCAGCAGCAGAGTGCGAAATAAAGAAATAAAGAATTGACACCCTTTCCTTCCCTTGGAGAGAAAGGAAAGGCAGACCCTGAGTCCCAGCTACCCTTGCCAGCAGCATCCCTCTCTCCCAGCTCTCTGTGACAACGCCTGACCCCAGCACAGCAGTGGGACATCCCCGTGTCCTGTCCATCCTCCTCAGTCCATCCTCTGTTTCCCATGCCTGCGAGGTCACCCTGGGCAGAGCCACAGCCCGGCTGAGCGGGGGGAATCAGCAGAGACTGTGGCATTACTGGAAAGAGAAAATCTCTCTGAATAATCTCCCCCAGTGAGCTCAGCAGTGCGGGATCTGCCTGAGAAATGAGAGCATGGAGCAGGAATGTCAGGTATTTCCTTCTGCTCCCCAGCGCTAGAGCAGCCCCAGGTATTGGGAAAAGGCAGAGGAAGGGACTGGTGCTGCTTCCCGCACCCCTTGGCTGCTGGGGAGATCTGGGGCATCCTCCAAATCACTGTGTCTCGCTGGTGAGATATGGATCTGATGCTGTCAGCTCAAATGGGAAAGGAAACGGAGAAAAAGTCTGCAAGAATTACAGGAGATGTTATTTGAAGATTAGATGGATTGAAACATTTCAGCAGTGTGGGAGCTGGGAAAGAGGCTGCCTCAGAGGGGGCCAAGCTCTGTATTTAAAATGAAAGCATTTCCTGGGCCATGAGCCTGGTGTGCCTGCGGGAGCAGGGTTTGAGGAGCTTCACACAGGCACCAAAAGTGCAGAGACCCCCAGACCCTCCCATAGCACCTCTGGGGCTTGGCTGAACCCCCAACACAGGCTGTCCAGCAGGGATGGAAAGCAATCAGCCCTCAAAAGCAAAGGGGGATGCAGGAATGGAGAGACACCAGCCCCCAGAGTTGAATTCAGGTCATGGTCTCACTGCCCCTTGGTTTTAGTTCTTCCTTTGCATGGCTTGCGGTTGAAACTTAAACCGGCTCATCTGGCCGGCCGGACGATGGGGAGCAGGGCTGCAGAGCTGGATCTTGGCACGAGCCTCGCATCAGCTCCGCATAACCCCCAGCCATTTGTGCACGATGGAAAAGCACAGTAAAGCTTTTGCTTCCTCGTTTGCATAAGCATTGCAGCAATTTCCATATAGGACCGGGAGGGTAACAGGCAGCTGGTGGCTTCGAAGGCTGGGGCAGGATGGAGATGGGCTGGTGCAGAGGGGCAGGAGAGAGAAAGCAACTGCAGCGAGGGGCTGTGCAAGCAACGGGGTTTGCATCCCTCTGAGAGTAAGGATCAGTGTGTTTTACACAAACAAGCACTGCCAGCCTGGAGCTCAGCTGAGGCAATTCGAGCAAAGACATGAGTGTTCTTGTGCCTGCGTAGGGTTCCCCTCTGCAGAGTGCATCCAGTGTGGGCTGCAGCCTGAAAATACTCCCCCAGCTCCCCCAGTCCTCCCAGTTTTCCCAGAGCAGTGTTTCCAAGTGTTAGGTGTGCGAATGCAGCGCTTGCCTGCAGCTGCACAGCAGATGAGCAGTTTGCTGGCTTGTCCGGTGATGCTCTGCAGGCACTCCCTGATTCCACATGCTCCTCCAAAATGCACCCGAGCAGCAAAAGAAACAAGCAGCTCTGCCTTTGCCTTTACTGAACTCAGAGGCTGAAACATCATCACCTCTATGCCAGCGATAGGGCAGGTTCCAGCTTCACCACCTCCCAGAAGAAGTTTATAAAATGGAAATCAAAGGCAATCAAGCAAAACAAGAAGATAAATTGAAAATTAAAATGTGTTAGTTTACATTTACCTTCATCATCTTCCTCCTTCTGTTCATTTCTGACCATCAGTAGAGGAGTGGCCATGCCAGCTATCCCCACACGTGAGGTTTGGCTTAAATCAACAGAAACCCAGCCACTTTCCATGAAGAATATTAAGTTTTTCTTAAAAAATTGCAGCTGAGTCTTTTGAGTTTGGGCCAATTGCCAAATCTTTCCTGGTGGCTCTGTGGACCAGGGCACCCTCACCTCCTCCTGGGAAGGTGTCACTGGATGAGTCCTGCCCTGCCATCTCCTGCTGGGAAAGAGGGGAGATGTGGCCTTGTTGGAGTCATCGAGGAGCTGTGACATCTGCAGGCGCACGTTGCAAAGCCCCACAGTGATGGTTCCAGGGCTGTTTGCCCAGGACACAGCTCCCAGCCTCAGCTCTCTCTAACTTCCTGCTTTGCAACTAAACAATTCTCACTTTTTACCTTTTCTCAGGCTTATTCCTCCCTGGTCATTGATCCTGCCCATTGCAGGATGCACCCATGTCCTCTGAGTTTTTATCAAGCTCCTCACCAGAGGCAGACGCTGGTGGGGCTGGTCCAACCTTGCACCTGGGATCCCCCTTCCTGGCCCCTCCTGCTCCACTGATATTTGACATTGCCATCTCTGCTCCGGGCTCCTCAAAGGCCATTTTCTACAACTTGTCTGTTCTAATTTGGGTCTTTAGTGGGATGAGTGTCTCTCCTCTCTGGGTGCGGATCCAGCCCATGCTCACGGCTGTGGCTTGGACCCATCTGTGTGTGGCAGCCGCCCTGGCTGGGGATGCTCTTAGTCCTTCCCAGGGACAGCCGGGCTGCTCGATAAAGCTTCACACCCTGCGGTGGCAATTCAGTGCCCTTCGGCTGGGTCTGAGCAGGGGTAAAGTCATCCAGTTTGGGTTCTTGGGGGAGAGAAGGAGCCCCCAGTGCACCCACCATGCCCTGACCTCTGAACCCATGCTCTGGCATGCATAGGGCTGTGGAAGTGTCTGTGTTGCCCACTCACCTTTTTGACATGAACTCCTCCTCTCCTTGCAGCCAAGGCACAGGGCTGAGCAGAGACGGGCCCTCGAGAGCCAGCATCAGCTCCCCCATGAGCAGGCATCCCAGCAGGGACAGGAGCAGGTCCCTCTTCCCCCAGCCGCTGCCATCAGGCGCTGTGGGGATGCCTGGTGACTGTACAGTGTTGTAATTAGGGTATCAAACTGTTTGGCAGCAGGAAGACGAGGACACAAAGGGGAGGAGAAGATGCTGGGGCTGCAGGTGGACACATAGGTCCAGGGGTGGGGGAGTGTGGGACTGGCTCCCCATGGCTCTCACTTTTGTGGGTCTTGGTGTCCCCCCACAGGATTGAGAGGTTTTTCTTCAGTGGGAGCATGCATTTTGCTTTCTCTTTCTCTTTTTTATTTTTTTTAATTTTTCTTTTTACCTGGCCAAATTCATGCAGAGTTTTATCCTCCTGAGAGCTGTGTCCCTCTCCCGAGCTGGGCTGGGACTGGGTGTCAGGACACTGACACCTTGGCTGCTTCCATCGGGTAGACAGATTGAGATAAAATTAATTGTCCGAGATGATCTCATTAAAGAGGAGGGCAGGGGGAAACAAGAAAGGCAATGGTTCTGGGTGGGAGCCCCATCTCTCTCTACCCACCAGGTCCTGCCACCTCTCACCTTTGCTCCTACACATCCCGGCTCTCTCTGCTGCCAGGGCAGGGAGGCATCTCAGGATGAACACGAGGAGGACCAGGACCGCTGCTGCATTTCTGGGGGGAAAGGGATGGCGGCTTTAAAAGAAAAAACAAAAAAACAAAAAAAACAAAAAACAAAGCAAAAATCAGGTAGCTGCCAGGAAAAAAAAAAATCAAACATATTTTCCGTTGTGTCTTGGCTGTGGAAGTGGGGGTGTGACAGCCATGGAAAATGGGAGGGATTAGGTAATATGCTGGGATTTAAATAAATAAGTAAGTGAGAGAGTGGAGGTGGGGGAGGAGATCTCAGAGCAAACCTCCCCCCCTGCACCCCACACATCACCCCAAAGCCCCCGTGATGCCGCAGGGACAGCAGCTCCGGGAGGTGTGCTGTTCCGCTGTGTGCTGGCACCAGGAGCACGTTTTGAACCACGGCAAGAGATTCTGGGAGCAATAAAAAAAGGCGCTTTTTTTTTTCGCCCCACTTCCACTCCCTTCTCTTTTTTTTCATGTGCTGCATTTCCTTCTCTCCGGCAAATGCAGGTTTCAGGTTCCTGAGCATGGGGCTGTGGTTTGAGAGGAGCAATGGAAACTCTATTGCGGTGGGAAGGGGCCAAAGGCCCGGGGGTGCTGGAGGAGAAGGAAAATGGGGCTGTTCTCACTGGGGTGTGGAGGCTCACAGGGACAAGGAGCTAAAAACCCTGCACTCTACTCTGCACCAGGCACGTTTTTCATTCAGCCTGTCCTGTCTGAGGCTGAGGGTGACGATGCGTCTGGAGCTGATGCCACCTCCCAGGCTGGAAGAGGAGACCTCGGAGGGTCCCATCACCCCAAAGCCACCCTGAGCCCCATGAGTGACCCACAGGAGGGTCAGTGCTGGGTGTCCTGGTGACCCCTACCCACCGCCACCTCCATCCCCTGCTCGTGCGCATCCCATGGGAATCTTCACTGCCTGGCTGATGGCCAGAGCATTTGCCTTTCCCAGACAGCTGGGCGAGAAGCGAAAGTGCTTCTCCCCATTCCCGAGTGAGATCTTTATTTACAGGGACTTCAAATATTTATCTAAAGTGGGGGGCTGTGGTGGGGATGTCGGCACGAGGCTGCCGGGTCCCGTGCTGGGCTTTGCAGCTCTGCTGTCACCGCTCCTTGCCCTCCGGCAGGCTCCTGCTCTTTATTTATTTCCTTGAGGATCTTCCCTGCAGTAAATCACTGCTGGAGGGGTTGGTCTGGGGGTAACAGGATTCAGCTGCCTGCTGGGGTTTTGGCTGTGATCTGCAGGACCACCTCTCCTCCTTCTTATAAGGGCTGTTCCTCCAAACAAGGAAAAGCAGCGGGATGTCAGGAGGCTCTTTTCCTGGATTTGGGAACTTTGAGGCAATTTGGACAAACCTAGAAAGCCGTCATCTTCCCTCTGCTTCTCACTACCTGGGCATTTAATCCTGCGCCTGCCATGAAAGTACGATTGCACAGGTTGGGATACTGTCTCAAGTCTCCTTCATGCTGCCTATCCTGGATCCCAAGGAATATATTTCAACCTGGGGCTTGCTTTCCAATCAGCAAAGTATTATTTCCAAGCCTTTACAGCACCAAAACAGGCAGGGCTTTTCCCATCGCTGCTCCCTCGTGGCAGGGGCTGTGTTTCCTGATGGCTTCAGCAAGGGCTGGGTTTGTAACCCAGGGTCCAGCTGCTGGCTCTGTGGCTGGAAACAGCATTCCCTGGTCCCTCACGTGAGAGAGTGCTCAGGGACAGGGGGGCTTGCGTCTTCTCCCACCCAACCACAGCCCCCGTGCCCAGCAGCTAACTCTCCATCCTGGCCATAATCTGCTGGGCTGGGGAGAAGAGGAGGCAAAGATGCTTCATGCAGACTCTCCCCCAGCGGACTCTCGCCCAGCGCCTACAACGTGCGTCTCAAAGGGTGGGTTTCAGTTCAGATCTGCCCTGCAAGAGCAGTTTGCCAAAACCCTGTAGAGGAGTCCCTGAGAACTCCCTATTTCTGAGGAGTTTGCAGGTTCCTGGGGTGCAGCTGCAGCTCACCCCCCAACCCAGCCCCGATAGCCTGGTCCAAGTGGTGCAGCGCCAGGGTGCAAAACTATCCTGCATGCCTCAGTAAAACCGAGGGGAAATGACCTTGGTGAAAGTCCCCAGGGCATGGTGACCTGCATCTCGGTGAGGCTGCCCAGGGCACATCAGGGAGCATCTCCCAGGTGGCCCGTTTCTGCTGGTGGGTATCAGCTGGGAGATGCATTGACAGGACCAGGACGTGTCTGGAGGGAAGGTCCAGAGCCAGTCGTGGGTTCGTCAGGAATTAATTTCCAAATGAGTTTCTGAATGTGCTCCCATTTCCATCACCCACACAGGCTCCTCCAGCAGGTAGGCTGTCTGAGAGCAGCTTAGCCCAGTAAGGACTCACCACAGCCTGTGCTCTCATCAGATAAAATATCCAATGAGAAAGAAAAATGAGTTTCTGTATTAGATTCTGGCATGAATAAACACTTGTGCTAGAATTTGCCAGTCTTTCAGGAACTGCAAGCATTTTCCCAGTGTCAAATGTTCATGCAGATAATGTATAAATAATGACATCAATTATGTCAGATATTACAATGAGCAGAGCTCTGGGCTTTGGTTCATAACAGTATCTGCAAATCAGTGTCTTAACTTTTTTGCTCTTCTGGGATGATTCCTCATGCTCCAGCTCTTTGGGGCCAAACGCCTGGGTTTCTGGCCAGGGCTGCGGCAGCCTGCCAGCACCTTCCTTGCAATGGGACCGAGCAGTACGTCCCCATGAGATGACAGAGCAGTGCCGGGTGGTTTTGGGTGAGGTGTGGGGTGTGTGACATTCTAGGGGAGCATCTGGCCCCCTGCTATAGATGAGGCAGCCTGGTCCGAGGCACCTTCTGGGGTAAAAAGCCCAGGCTGATCTGCATCCCAGGAGTTGCAGCAAGGGATGTGGGAACATCCAAGAGGGGTGTGATCGGTCCAGGAGCGTTTCCCCGAGGGACCAAGCAGAGCAGGAGCAATGTGGCAGCCAGTGGTTACACCTTTGGAGAGAGCAATGGGGCTGAGGGATGTGGGGGCTTCTCTGCCTCCCCCTCCCACCTCTGTGCCTCTTGGGGAATGGACCTGGAGTGTGGAAGGTACCTGGGGGAGCTGGGGACAATCCCAGGTGTGATGAGCAATTAATGATCCCCTGTTCCCATTGATGCATGTCTGGGGTTCACCCTCTGCCCCTGACCCTGTTGCCTAAGGGAGCATCTGGCACTTGCAGAAATAAGCTCTTTGTCTCTCAGCCCGGTCCAAGGAGCTGCTCCTCAGAGACACGGGTGACTGCGGAGTACCTGTCTGCCAGAGACACAGAAAAGCACCAGCTCCAGCAACTTTCCTACTTCTCCAGCTAGAAAAATGACATCCACAGGCTGCAGGTGAGGAGAGCACCGGTGGGAAATAGCAAGGCAAATGCAAACTGAAGCTAATCTGAGCCCCTGTTTTTTCTCCAGATTGCTCTATTTATTCACGGTCTTCCTTTGATAAAATTGGTAGAAAATCAGAGGCGACACACACTGCTTTCCAAATGCAAACGGAGGGATAGAAAGAGCCAGAGAGAGAAGGCAGCTCCAGCAAAGCGTGCAGTGCAGAGGGGCCATCTGAGAGGCATGAGCAGAGTAACTGCACTTGGTTTGAAAGCCTATCTCTCAACTTTCTCCATTTGCTGCTCCTTCCTTGCAGGACTTCCCCATTAATGTCCAGTCTTTGAATCTGTACATTAGAAAAGGAAAGAGATGCAAAATAAAGACCTTTCGTTTTCAAGGCTTGAAGCAACTGGACAACCTCTCCCAAAGTGATGGCTGCAAAGGTGAAACCAAAAGAAGGCACCAGCTTCATGTCAGCCTGGAGCAGTATTCTGGAGCTGATGTCCTTGTCTCCTCTCCCTCTGTCCCTTCTTCCTCCTGCCCTCAGCTTGTCAGAAGCTTGGAATGCTTACAGGGTACAAGAGGTACTTAATAGCAGGTGGGAGATGAGGATGATATCAGGACTGCTTTGATTTTAGCCAGAGAATGCAGAGTGGGAGAACGTCTCCAAAAGCAAGCAAGGAAAAAAAAAAAAAAGAGCATTCTTACAAATTCCCAGCAGTTTTAATTGTAGGTGGAACTAGTAACTCCACCTGTAATGAAAGTAGCCTGAACTTCCAGTTACAAAGCTCTGATTTAATTTGCTTTTAACTTTGTCAGACTCTGACCACTTGGCCTGAACTTCTCTGGGCTGGCTGCGCATTAGCCAAAATAGCACCAAGATTTGCAAGGATGGGGTTAAGGAAAAAGAAAAGCCTTTTCTGCACAAGAGCTTTGGCAACCTTCTGCTCTGGCAGGGAGATGTGCCTCAGCCCAAGATGTATCTGCTGGCGACGAGATGAAAAGCTACCCAGGTTATAACCTCTGGAAAACTGAAGTCTGTCTGGTGCATATGGCAGAAAAAAAAAGAGAGGCTGGGTTTAAATTAATGTATTTTATAGCCCAATGTGAAAGGAAATGGTGCAGCCTTGCTCTGAGGCACTGAAGGTGTTAATGCCGAGTCCCAGCCCATGAACAGAAAGCAGAGCTCCCACTGCCATGTGGCAACACGATCCCTAAAATCCACACTGAAATTTCCCGTTCCAGTCCAAACAAGGGATCTGCTTTCTTTCTCCTCGCTCTCCCACTTTGGGGAATCGCAGTCCAGGAACGAGCCCAGCCGACACCACGGGGAGCAGCGGGGACCCAGCGCCGAGTCCCCAGGCTGCCCGAGGGCAGCGGTGTCTTCTCCTGCCAAAGGCTTTTAAGAAAGTGTTTGCAATAATCAGTCACTCTACTCTTTTATTACTTGCCAGAAGAGCTTTTATCACATGGCCTGGTGTGGATTTGTGTTTCAGGCGTGATCATTTAAAGCCCTGCTCCTGTGCCTGGCTGCCTCACCCTTGGTGCGGGGCTGGAGGAGATGGAAGGACTCAGCCCTGGTCCAGGGCTCCCCACTCGTCTGCTCTCCATGCTGGGAGAAGGAGGAGGCTTTTCTCAATGTGCTTTGGGCTGGCATGGAAACCCCAAACCTTTTCTTCCAGCAGGGGAGGGCCTGCCAGGCGGCAGATGTGGCTGGAGCAAGATGCTATGGCCACGATGATGGAGTTGGAGATGGAGATGGAGATGGTGTTAGCATCAAAAGGCAGCAGCAGGCACAGAATTTACAATGAGGGCAGCTTAGTGGGGAACAGAGGCCAGAGAGGATCCACCGGCCAATAATGGGGGCTGGGACTTGGGCTGGCCCAGCTCTGCCTCCTGCCTGCCCAGTAAGCCCCAGCACAGCTGCTGGTGGGACCAGTGACGTGGCCTTGCTGGCTGTGAGGAGCTGGACCTTGCTGGGGTGGGTTCAGGCAGCAGCGGGTGCACCTGGGGATTTTCCCATGGTGCTGCTCTCTCCTGACATCTCGCAGGGTGGAAAGCAGCTGATGGTTTCTGCGCTGGTGTGCACCAGTGCAGGAGGACGGTGCTGCACCGCCCCCACCAGGCACCCCATCCTTCCGTGAGGGCCCCCCAGGGAGGATGGAGCAGGGGGTGCGTATGCAAGAAGTGCAACCTCGCCAGGGCCCAGGGACGGGTCTCAGGAGGGTGGGGACCCTTTGGCTGTTGGGTCAGACATCTCATTTCTCCTTGTGCCAGGGCTGGGCCAGACATGCTCTGGAGACAGGAGAACATAGCACCCCTCTGCACGTTCGCTGGGGATCCTCAGGGCCAGTGTTCGATGCAGCCACAAAATACCCTGTTTTATGTCGGTGTCCCGACTCCAGCAGCTGGGGTCCGTCTCGATCCAGCTCCACCCATCGTTTAAGAAACTCGCTCACTTTCTTGCAGATAGATCAATAGCAAGGAAGGGAGTTTCCATTATTCATGTGCCAGTCCCATTCTGACCTGCGGATGAGACATTAATTATGTCTGGGTAGCCAAACACCTCCTTGCTGCTGTTGCTGCCCAGCATCTGCTGGCATCAGGCAAAACCTCTGGGGCTGCAGGGTCAGCTCTGGGCTGGGATCTGCAGGCAGTCGGCATTTGGCCTGGAACGGCTGAAGAGCTTTGGAGGAGCCAGAATCGCAGCCATGGCGCTGGAGAAAATTGCACCATTAAAAATCAACAGAAGGAAAAACTGGTAGATGTTCAGACCGGATCTTGGCCGTGGCACCTGAATTAGACCCGTGCCCTGGCCGGGAGCACCAAGGTCTCCTTAGCAACCACACTTCAATATTTAGCACCAAATGCATGTGCTCAAACGACCTTCCAGGTCCTTTCCAGAGTGTTGCTGCTGAGCTGGCTCCAGGAGCGCGGCAGCCACCGAGTCACCGCCAGCTCAAGATTTCCTCTGTGTGTCCCAGATGAGCACTCACTGGGCTTGCCACAACCCAGTCCGCTCAGCACTGCTGAGCTCATGGCCAGGGTGGAAGCTTCAGGAGAACCAAGTGAGATGTCCCGCCAGGGAAGTTAGAGAAGGCCAAAGTCCAGAGGGTCCATGGATAGAGATCACTCTGTCATAGCCACAGATGGAGAGGAAGGAGATGTGTTTAGAGATGCGATCTGCAAAGGGGTGGAAAACAACAGCAGGCAGGAAAGCCTCGATCCCACCACTGTTGTGACTTAGAGAAGGACAGGGGAGCTGGTTGCTGATGAGCACAAGAAGCAGAGCTGAGACCTGGGCAAGGTCCAGGCACAGAGGTGGATCTTGCTGAAGCGTTTCCAGAATTACCTGGACAAGAACTCTTTGTTTAACCAAAATCTGAGGAAAATGAAACATGGGTTCATTTATCCTGGTCACCAAAGGTGGCAGGGGAAAGGCACCTGAGGGCTTTCACCCGAGGCTTTGAGAGCCCAGTACCAACTCAAGCCAACATTTGCTGCTAACTTCCTAAGCTCCCAGACCCGCAGAGGTTACAGTCATTGCTATCCCTCCTTCACCCATTTTAGCTATTGCTGGTTTGACTTTTGTTCACTCCAAATTCTCAGTCCAGCGAGTGGCTGCTTATTCCAGTTGTCATGAAAAGCAGGTCTGACAATAGTGTTTGAAACCCATGGCTTTCCTGCCTTCCCTCCAACCACCCACTTATCCATCCACCCATTCCTGTAGTATCTAAGTGCTTCCAAAGCAAACTGTGTTTACTTTCTGTAGATCCAACCAGGAAGCCCCAGGAGCTAAGTGAAAAGTCCTTGGCCCCCAGCTTGGAGAGACTGGCAAAGCTCACAGGTTGCTTCATCATGCTACACCTTGATGACGAAAGCAACCCTCTGTGGTCTCCAGCTTTTGGTGGGCTCCTCCTCATGTGCAGAGACGCTGCTCTCCACTTTCACGGGATAGTAGTCCTCTGCACTAATAAAATGAGATTTTGGGTGCAGGCTGCCCAATTCTGTTGATCTCAGAGGCTACAAGAAGCCTGTGTAGACCTCAGAGCTTGGGACCTGGTGAATCCTCCAGCTTTGCCGCTGGCACTGCACCTGCCTTCATCCTGAAACCTTCCCCTCTGCGCCTCCGAGCATCAGCGTGGAGACACGGTGCGTGCACCATGAGGAAATAACCCTGCCCCGAGCAGGAGGTGGGGGATGTTTTATGAGAAGCAGTTACAGCCATTCTTGGAGGATTTTGGCTCCGAGCCCCTCTGCCACATTCTTAGGAGGGATCATATCAAAAAACTATTTTTACTAAAAATGTAGTGGTAACAGGCTCCAGATGTCCGTTGTTATGTAATAGGGTTTGTTTTAATGGATCCGACTTCCAGATGTGCAGCTTGGACTCGGGGCGCCTGCTTGGTCCTGGCGGAGCAGGAGGGATCAGCCCTGTGCCATGCCAGAGGGGCAACTGCCTCCACCGCGGACGGGACCTTCCCTGGCTCTGTGTGCTTCCTGAGCATGGCTTCTCCTTGTCTTTCTCTCTGGTATAGCATTAGTCATCCCTGGCAGCTGTCTTGGGTCCTGCATCTCGTTTTGGGAGGATATTAATGAGAAAGGTTGATGAGCGCTGGTTTGCTCAGCTCCCCGTGAGAAATAAGGGGGCTCATGGGCAAGGCTGGGGTAAGGAACAGCTCTTGGGACTGTTCATCACATCACTATCACATAGATGAGAAGTATTACTTGTTGGGGGATTCACAATAACCAGGGTTTAAAGCCTAGAAGCTAAAGGTTATTAAGGGATTGACCATGTCTTGACTCCCCAGGGCCCATCTTGTGCTTTCCAAGCTGAGAAAACCCCAGGCAGGATGGCTGCTAGGAGGAAGAAAGCAGATGGGGGTTTCCTCAGACAGAAACATTTTGGGTCTGGAAGTGGAGAGGCAAAATGGGGGCATCTGAGGAAAGAGACTGAAACCTTCCCATCGAGTCTGTGCGAACAGCTGGGGAAACACTGGTGGGACCAGTCCACACACCCTTTGGGACCAGTTCCTACGCTCCCATTGATGGTTACCAGCTGAGCTGTTGCCTTGGTTCACCTTGCCTGCTAGAGGTCCGCTTCCCTGTGGGAGGCTGGGGAGAAGGTTTTTAAAGGCATTTTGGGGCATGGCGGTTTCTCCTTCCCTCAGTGCAGGCCTGGGTGCCGCAGGGTCAGTGTCCCCCTTCTCCAGCACTGCAATTAGCTGGAAACATTGGCTGCTCACCCCTTTGCTAGGAAGAGCTCTAAGGAGGGCTGCAGGAGGTGGCTGGATCCTAGCTGCTAGGTGGGCGGGGGGATGAGTGGTGCATGCTAAGCACTTGAATTCAAAGTATGTGGCTCTGTGCCATTGCTATTAGCATCTGCTAATAAAATGCTAAGACTTATTAAGTGCCCAGATCCAGGAGGGAGATTTAAGGGGGATACAGTTGGACTGAAAGCAAGAGGCTTAGGTGCTTTCCGGAGAGTGCAGAAATGTGAGTGGCCAGGGGACGGTTCTCCCGAGGAGCAAATGTAACCGCTACCTGATGACGGAAGAGATGGAGAGGTAATATCAGCCCTATAACACCCCACAGGACACAAATATTCCCCTCTTGAGCCACAGCTCCAAGGACAAGGAAAGGCGAAGGGGCCAGTGACTGATCTGCATCCTGCAGGATCAGGTCCTGCCGCAGCATCAGTGACCTCCCAGGCTGGGATTTCCGAAGCAGCCCAGGCAAAAGTTCAGCGAGAGAAGGTCCCTTTGGGTTTGTTTTGTCTCAGTTTGAACTTCCCTAGTGTCAAAAAATAAACAAAGACTAGTGGGACAAAAATCACTGCTCAGCTGGAGCCTGGGAAGTCCAAGGGAGAAAGAGCTGCTCTGGGCTCTCAGGTTCACATCCCATCTTGTGTTGATTTTCACCGGACCGAGACTTTCATGGAGCTGGTTTTGCTTTGCGTTGCAGCCACGTGCTTCTCTCAGCATATTGATTTTCTTTCTCCTCTTTGCAGAGCGGCGCAGGGCGCGTTGCAAGGCTCTGCTGTGCACATGCCGGCTGCCTCGGCTGTGGGGCGATAGCAAAGCCATCTGCTCGCGCACCACTGAGGAGGTTTCCATGGTTTTGTGAAAGAAAAGGACTTTTTTTCCCCGCCTCCCTCTTTTCTTTCTATGATGAAGCCATGCGTGCACACAGGTAACAGTGCCAGAAATGTGGTGTTTATCAAAGGTGTATTCCCCACCCTGCCATGGGACAGAGCCCCAGTGAAGGGGGGAAAGGGAAGGGGAGAGTGGATGCAGAGGTGTCTCAGCCCAGGAGACAGCCCGAGGAAGGTGTGGAAACAAAGCTAGCATGGGGAAATTAATTAACTCTTCAGCCTGGGCCCTCCCCCCACCAGCACGTCCATGTAAAATGTGGAGATTAGGTGGAAAATCCATATAGAGGGGAAATGTATGCCTTTAGCAGAGCGGGTCTCCAGACAGGCCAGCTAGATGTTTTGAATGGATGTCCTGGCACACACAAAGTCCTCTCTTAGTTTCTTTTCCTGCTTTGGCCAGTGTTTCTGCTGTTAACCCTTCCTCTGTGGGAGGACAGCGGGTGGGAGAGAGGGGACAGTCCCTACCCTGCTTAACCAGGGCAGCGATGCCTGATCCCTCCAAAAGCTTCTGAAAGTTGCAAGGAGGGAAAACATTTCGAGATAAGATGCGAGGGGTAAACACACGGGGCTGACAACAAACAGTCAAGGGGAGGAGGAAGGTGCTCTCACTTGTTTTCTGGCTAGCTCCTGGACTGGCAGGGATGAGACACGGACGAGACTGAATTAACTTCCAGGTTTAACCATTAGACATTTTTACAGTGCAAATGGATTTCTCCAAATACCTTTAAATGTCAACACCCTTGGGGGAAAGAAGCCTCATACGGCATTCAGAGGCGGGGAGTAAATGTGGAAAGATGAGAGTGAAAGAGATATCCAGGCACTTTGCAAACAGGAGATCACCTCTGCAAGTTGTCTGTGCTGAGCACGCTGGTGCATGGCAGGGAGCAGAAGCTGTCCCCAAGGCTTTGCTTGGAGCCACTCCAGCTCCAGGTATGGCCTTCACACATCATCCCTTGCATGGGAAGAGGGAGATGCACAAGGGGAAGAAAAGGGAGTGTTGTCAAACATGGGCTTAGACCAAGGTGGGGAAAGCTGATGTCCTCAAGGCTAATCTCCTGGGTCACACTAAATGCCCAGCTCATCTGAGAGCCAACTCATCTGCAGCCACCAGTATCCAGGGCCTGAGTTGCTCAAAGCAGCTTGGGAAGGGAGAAGGAAACGTCTACATGATGGCTGAGGTCTCAGCATCGTGTCCTGCAGGCAGAGCAAGGTGGGTGGGAGAGCCCAGCTCCTGTCCAGATCTGACTGAATCCATCAGATTTTCCCCCAGGGGCCACAGAAAGTCCTTCCAGCCGGCCTTGGTGAGGGCTGGGGCGCAGGGTATGGGCAGGCAGGAGGGCACGAGGTAGGACCCGCAGTCCTGCTGTGGCTCAGCTTCGCAACCTCCCTGCAGCCTTTGGGGCAGGATTTCTCGTTGCCATGCCAAGCTCTCAGCGAGGGTATCCCGTGGCTTGGGAGATATTGATTGCTGGCAACTGCAGGCAGGTGGCGATGGTTGTGAGCTGGATCCTCCAGCACAGGACCATCCTGTCCCCAGATCTGCTCCTGGCCACCCAGCGAGGGACATCTCCATTCTGGCTGCCTCCAAACCGGGGGCTAGAGGGATGAAGGAGCAGGCAAGCCCTTATCTCCCCCTTCGCCATAACCATGCTTGGCACTTCTGTGACAGACACATTTTATAACCCATATCCATGAACTGGGGTCCCAAGAGGTGCAGAAGTGCAGGAGACGAGAGCAGAGCACCGCAAAGGCTGCGCACCGCAGCGTGTTGAAAATACTACTGCTAATTACACAATGGGTTCCTTATGTTCCCTGGAAATGCAATATGCGGGAGGACTCGCAGCCAATTCATGTTTTAGGACAAATCAACGCGATATATTACTCGACTTAGCTCCTAAATTTGGTCATACTTTAGCTGGTGTTTTCAGACGTTTGTGAGTTAGGTTGGCCAATGCCACAGAGAAAAGTGATGGGGCAATTATCCTAATTAGGAACAAATGCATTACTTCTGCAAGTTATTTGGTGCTTGGAACGAGCCCTCCTCATTGCGTGACTACTTTGTGCAGAATTAACCCCTGCTGAGACCTCCAGGACGTCTTTTTTCTGGAAGATGAGAAGGTAATTCAGTGCCCATCAGATTGCCGGGGTTAAAAGCTGTGCAACACACGAAGCTTTCACAGCGTCTGGCAGCAGCCTCAGCAGCTTCACTGGCACTAGGCAGCCTTTCCCTTTCGCGGGGGTCGAGCACAGGCTGTGTGTCCTGCAGAGGGGTGAGGAACCAGCCCGGGGAAGCCCAGCAGCCCTCGAGCCCGGAGCAGCACAGCAGCGATCAGCCTGGGCAGCGGCATCTTCATCATGCAGATGAGCAAGGCTCCACTTGCCTCATCCCTAAGTCACAGCCTGCGGGTCCCGGTGACGCTGCGTGCATGTGGTCCTGTTTTTGTGACCTCGGAGAAGTGCAGGATGAGCTCGGTCACGGATCTGCCCCTGGCTGTTGTCCCCATGGCCGGGCATCGTGCGGCGAGGTGACTCCAGCACCTTGCTGCACTTTCTGGCAGGCAGCCCTGTCCAAAGCCAGACCTCTGATTTCTGCAAAACTACCCTCACTCTGTGTGAGTCTGTGGCTCACACCGAGCCCCCATTGCCTGCCTGAGCTCCATGGCGGGTGACAAGGGACACAGGGGCACTTTTTGGGAGCAGGCACAGCCTGGCAAAGCCCTCTCTCCGCGAGGTTCCCTTGCCCCATCCACAGTTGGTGCAGGGGCACAGGCTGGAGGAGCTGCTTGTCTCCAAATCCTTTTTGCTTTTGTATTTCATCTTGCCTTCTTCTTTTCCTGCTTCTCCAGAAGGGCCCAGATGCCTTTACTTTGGCTGGGCTCCCTTGGCCAGCAGCCCGCAGAGGCACCAGAAACGCCGTGTGTGAGTGCGCGAGCGTGTGTGTGCAATATTAATACACAGAAATGGAAGGCGACCAGCATATAAACATTCTTTACTGTTTGGGTCACAGCCCAGGGAGCTGTAAGAGCTTTTTTGTGCTGAGTTTTGAACACACAGACTAAATAGAGAGGGAGCGAGAAAGGCAGAGAGGATGAGAGGCTGGGAGAGATGGGGTGGGAGGATGAGAGGGAAGGAGGAGCACGGAGGACCCGCTCCAGACCATGGGGTCTGATGGGAGAATGCAGAGAAGGTGTTAGTGGAGGGCTGGGAGCTCCTGAGGACACTCACGTGTGCTGGGCTGGAGTTTCGGGAGACACCAGCTTGGGGCTGGACACCATGTATGTATTTTTTTGCATTAAAGCAAAAGACAAATAATAATGATAAAAGATAAATAACAATAACGTCAAGCGGCTGAAGACTGAAATAACCAGGATTCCTCTGCAAATCTCGTTAGAGGGGCTTAAGTGTCTGGTTGGGAATAAGGAGGAGGGGGCTGTGCTGGAAGCATTTCTGCAGCCGCCAGCGGGGAGGACGGTCTCTCCGGAGATAACGAGACCCAGCTGCGTCCCGACTGCAGCCGAGAGTGTTAAATCAGAAACTATTCCGTCAACAGCCAGTTTGGCCAAATATGAAACATTTCCAGGGAATCAATGGCCGGTGCTGGTGACGCAGAAGCCAATAGTCTTGACTTCTTTTCCAGAGCCTCCAGAAATAAACTCATCATTTTGGACTTAAAGAGACAGACCACACTTTTTCCGCTCATCTCGGCGGTGTTCAGCTGAGAAATCCACATCCCAGCAGCGAGAGAGATGGCTGGGCTGGTTTAATCCACTGGTTAATGCTTGCGAAGGGCCTCAGGGGCTTTTGGACCTGCCAAGCTGCTCCACATGACGAATCCAAACTGGACGCATCTTCCCCAAATGTTTTCCATCGAGATGAGCTCAGATGGAGGACTCAAGGTTTGCGCAGCTGAGCTCGGACCACCGTTGCTCTTGTCCTCTGCCAACGTCCGAGCCTTTGACTCTCACCTGTGCAGAGCATGATGGAAAACAAATGTTCAGACCTTACATATGGGGATCCAGGAGAGCAGGGGGTCACCAAACCCCCTGGCACAGGCAGGGCTGACTAGTGTCCACCTTTGTGCTTGATAACACATTTAATTTCTCGGTCTGCAAGGAGGAAAGCTCAGCACCAGTGCTGGAGCCAGCCAGTGCATCTCCAGCACATTTAGCTTTTTAGGAATGAAACTGGGGAAATAGTGTAACTCTTTCTCTAGGTCCCTAGGCCTTCAGGCCTGCTGCCACTTTCCAAGGCACGAGAGCATCCCAATGGCTTATCCCAGCCCTCCTGCCAGCCTGGGTCATGCACATCCCATCCCAGCAGAGAAACAGCATCGGTGGTGTATGCCAAGTCACAGTGAAGCAAGACAGATGAATCATTACAGTGTGAAATAACGATCCCTGGCGATAACACAGAAAGGGAAAAATGGGAAAAAAAGAGTATCAAAGAAATGCAAATTACTTGGACAATGGAACAGTATGGCCCGTGGAGAAGTATTTGCTGCAAATCAGCCTGTATTGCTATTTGGGGCAATGTGAAACGTGCCCAGCTCTGGGCTTTGCAGTGCACAATGCACCCTGCATCGTCCCTGTCTCGGAGAGATCCTTCCCCATTCCCATCTCTGATGCGTCATGTCCTCCACCAGAGGAGGTCCAGTTGTGCTCTTCCCCCCAGTGGCTGCATTTTAGTTGAGGTCATGCCCAAATCTGCAGCATTACACTGTAAAAAGCTCTGAAAACCAGTCCTCCACCATGGTTAACCACAATTTTCCTCCACGTAGCCAAAAGCTGCTGACCAGGGCACACTGGAGCAAAGCTTCCCGGCTGCTGGGACAACGGTGACACGGTCTCGCGTTGCCCGGGGTGTGCTCAGACATATATGGGTCTTCTTGCTCTGCCTGGCTCACAGCTCCAGCAGGTCAAGGGCAGTCTGCACCCACAGCGTCATTAGCTGAATGTGGATTCCCAGTTGTGCCTGGACTTTAAAGGCCTGGTTGGTGGTCTCCTCTGGTGAGCATGGCTTTTATCTGGGGCCAGGGAGCTGGAAAAAGGAGCCAAGCATCTTGTTTCTCTTTCCCTGCTGTAGGCAGCCTGTATTCCCACCAGCTGCTCCGGTTGCAAAAATAAGCCTGGGATTTCTCCTGTTAAGCAAATTTGGGGTAAAAGCAAAGTAAATGGAGAGGTTAACCTGGGGTAGGGAGGGGTACACCCAGAAGCTGGGTAAAATTAGAAGCAGGAGAGGAGGCATCTGCAGCTCCCCTGAGAAAAGGGCTCTGTTGGGGCATGGCAAGTGTTTCGCATCACTTTGGAGGTGACGATGGAGCAACCTGCATCCAGAGGCACTGGGATGACACATGCTCTTGACACGGTGAGGAATCGGCACAGCACCCAGGCTCCCTGAGCAGGGCGAGAGCTCGGGATTCACTCTTGCCTGGTAAGGGCAGAGCATTGACAGGGTGAGTCGAGCCGACAGCTGGAGAAGGATCTTGTGGCTGTGCAGAGGAGCCCAACCATGAGCCATGTCCTGGCATGTCCCCCATCCCCTGCACCCCTCTGCGCCTGCACCTATCGCTCATGCTGCCAGCTCCCCCTCCACTGTGTTTCCAGAGGTACTTCCAGCATGGAAAGTTCTATTTAAAGGGCATTTTTCCTCTCTCCCTTTTTTTTTTTTTCCTTTTGGATGAGAAGCCAAAGGGCTGTAAAATGCAGAGCTTCCCACCTAGCCGAACCAGAGGAAATGATGCTGACAAAAAGTTTAATTTACCCCATTGCAGCAGTAACAGGCTTCAGTTTTTGGAGATGGACAGAAAAGCTGGAGTGGATGAGGTGGACCTTGGCATGGGAGCAGAGGGGCTTGGCTCCCCCATCCCTTTCCTAAGCCACATGCGAAGCCAAGCTGGGAAGATCTGGAGGGGGCAGAGCAAAGCTGCGTCCACAGCTCTTCTGCTTCTGGCAGCTCCCAGTGCCAGGAGGGCTGTCAAACACCTTGTGTCTCCATGTGCTGAGCAGGAGACCTTCCCATTCAAGCAGAGCATGCCGTGAGCTGAGCAGAGGATGCTGGAGCTGATGCATCTCCCATGGCTTGGGGCCACCTCTCCCCATCAGATTCTCCTCCCCAGGGATGTGGCTGTGGAAGGGTTGCCCATGTTCAGCAGATGAGTCTCCTCCATCCCGACGGGCTCGCAGCGAGCTGGCTAATGAAGCAGCCCCCATGCACGCTCAATCAAACCCGGGTTGACTTGGCCCCACGTTCACCAGGGAGGTTAATCAGCTCCTGGGAAACCTCTGGAAAAGCAGGTGCAGGGCTGGTCTGTCAAAGGCGCTGAGGGAGAGGGAAAAAGCATCATTATTATTTTTTTTTTCCTTCTCTCCCCACTCTCTGGGAGCAAAGAGCTCACATCAGAGGTCACCGGTCTTCGTGGCAACACTGGGAAGTCACCAGAGTTCCCAGGGGCTGCCCAGGAGCCACCAGCCTGTCTGGGATACAGCACATCCATATACCACACATCAGGGCAATTCCCTTGGGGGATTAGGCTCGATTAATGCTAATTCCTCTGGTCTGTGGCATTTTTCCAGCCTTGCCGGCATACTTGGTTTTAATATATGCCACAGGACCCTGCATTTTTCCCAACGGGGCTGATGAATGTCCCATGCTGTCCATTGCCATCAGGACAACCACTTCAAGGAGTGCTTGGGTCCCAAAGTCACCCAGCCGCCAGTGGGACATGACTGGGGACCAGAGAGGGACACTGAGAGGCCTGTGTCCCTCTGCTGCTGCCCTAAGTTGGCAGGGGTCTGAGCAGCAGGAGGGCAAGAAACATCCCCATGTCCCTGCAGGCACCGAGAAAGGGATGTGCATGGATGCAAAAGAGGTTAGGGGCAAATCCCTGCTCCTAAGAAAAGGAAGGCTGGGTGATTAAGAGATTTCAGAGATTTGGGCTCTCCTGAAAGCATGGTGATTGAAGGCAATGCCAGGTCTTGCAAGGGCAATAAGCCTGGGAGAGCCTTCTGGGGTGATGCCCCGCACACCGTGCTGGTCCTGACCATGAGCACAGGCTGCTGGACGGGGCTGCCCAAACTGGGGGGCTGTTCCCCAGTGTGAGAGCCCTGCTGCTAAGCGCTGAGCTGGGGACTCAGCCAGCCCCCACTGGGATCTTGAACTTCTCCCTCCCCTCTGAGCAGAGCAGTGTTAGTGAGACAGTGATACCCCTCGGCAGTGGGTCAGGTTTTTCCCTAACCCAGCCCAGCTGTGTGGCTTCTGGAGCCTTTTCCAGACTCCAGACCACTGCCAGCATCAGGGTTGCTGTGAAAATGAGCCCTGAGCTCATCACGCGTAGCAGAAGGGGCAAGCTGAGCAGTGCCAATGCAAACATTTGGGGCAAGAGGCCAAATCCAGCTCCAGCTGGGAGTTCAGCAATGCTGGCACTGCCAAGGAGCGCAAATCCTGGCCCTCATCTGGCTGCACTAGCCAGCGGGTAAATAAGAGGCATCCCCTCCTCCCTGAGCCCTCACTGCTCCGCAGCATTAGCAGGCAACAGGGTCTGACCAAATGCTGGAGGTCAGGACCTCCTGGAGTCACTCGTTCCCAATTAACAAGTCAGCTGCACACCAAGACCTGCCAGGTTTTGCAAGCAAGCAGCCGGGGACACAAGCGGGCTGGCTGTGCGAGCACTGCTCACCTCCGCTGTGGGATCTTGCCTCCGGCCACAGCCAGGGAGCTGATTCTGGGCCTTGGCCAGGCTCCCTGGGGATGCTGCGAAGAGCAGCTGAATGTCCTGAACTTGTTTGCGCCCTCCAAGCCAAGCACGCCAGGATCTCCCTCCTGTGAGTGAGCAGATGGATGTTTCCCTCTGCTTTGCTTTCTTTCTCTGGCCTGGGCTGGTTTTGGGATAGCACTGTCTGTCCTCAGGGGTAGGGGAGAGCAGAGGAGTTCAGGCTGGGATGGATGTTTGGGTGTGATATGGTGATGCCAGTCCAGTGTCAGGGACATCTGTCCCCTGCACAAAGGAGCCTGAGCCTCTGAGTCTGCTCAGGCACAATGGTTCTTCAAGGCAGCCCCAGTTTTAGGGAAAATGCTGACACTTGCTTCTTGTGTCACCCTTGTGCTGAGCTCAGTGATGGTCCCGTCACCCCCTCAGCTCCCCCTTTGATTCAGAACAAAGCAAAAGGATGTTCATCTTCAGGGGTTTTACTTAATGGTACAACCTAACCTGCCATCCTCTGGGGTATGAGGAGCTCTGCCTTGGGTCTGCACCATCCTCTCTGGATGATGCATTAGATGCATCTGCAAGGGCAGAGGTAGCCAAAGCAAGACCTGTCCCGGGGCAGTTCCCTTCCTGCAGGCTGCAAACTGCCTTGGGGAAATTACCGTTGTTTTGTACATTAGACGTCACTAAAGGAGACATTTGAATTCAGGCTCTCCATGGTGAGACTTTGAAATGCTGCAGCTCTGCTTCAGCAACGACTCAGAACGCTGTGCTCTTCCAACTTGTTAAATATTTAGGATCTAAGTAAAAGGAGCCAACCTCCTCCACAGATTCAGAAGCCACACGGGTCAGCCCAGCCGGCTTTGCACGCTTCAACACTGGGAGAAAACGGAGATAAAAACATCCTGTAGGGCATGAGCTGGATGGTGATTAATCCTTGGAAAAGGCTAACTGACATGGCCATCAATAACTACAGTAACTTGTTATGGCTGCCTCATTCTAGGAGGATTACATGCCTGAACACTCCTTAAAACATCTAATGAATGTCATTTTGGTTTTACTCTTGGTGCTCATGCAAGTGAAGCACTCGACAGCGCTGGCCAGAACCATGGGGAGAGCTGGCAGAGCTGCTCCCCGTTCCCACACACTGACCTGCCGCCCACCTCCCCGCTGACCTGCAATATCCCCCTGCCCGCTCCCACCGCCCTGCAGCCCAGTCTGCCCCACCAGGAGCCTCAGGGGTGGCCGCGTCCTCCTTCCTGATGTCTTCAGGTGGCTTTGGGTGACATCTCGCTGGAGAACACCTACCCCATGGCATGGACGCTGTGGCTCACACCTTGCTGTTCCCAGTGACATGAAAGCAAAGTTTTAGTCAAGCAGAGGATGGGTCAGGTTTTCCTGACTGGTCCCCATTTTGGGGATTTTTACAGCAATCCTCAAGGAAGAAGATGGTGCAGGCATGAGCACTGACACAAGATGTGTTTGTCTGCTTCACCTTCAGACTTCTCCTTGTCCCTACTGAGACAATAAACCAAAACGGTGATGGACCTGCCATTAAAAGCCAACAGCCCTGAAGACATCTGTAAGCCAAGGCAAGGTGTGGAGTGTCCAGAGAAAGTTTCCGAGTCACAGTTATGTCTTGGCATGCACCGCTCCAGGCACACAACTTACCTGGGTCTCTGAGATCCATGCTAACTACAATTCCTCTTAATTTTCCTGAGGAACATTCTTTAGAAAGGAAGAATAGTGGGAGCAAAGCTGCAAAAGGCATTCTTTGTGCTGAAGGACCATGTTGTTTTGCCTTTCCTGCACACACAAGCCACGATGCGCTGCGTCCCGTGGCGTGGCTGCAGCACGCTGGGCTGGGAATCACTGCGGGGATGCTCACCCGACTTGAGCGCATGGCTTTCCAGGAGAGGGGCAGACTGAGTTTAGCCAAAGATTATGTACAGTTCCAAATCCTGTTCTGCCTCGTTCATGCTGTACAGAGACATTATCAGTGAAATGCTGGGGCTGGTGTCAGATTCTCCAAAACCCCACGATGAATACATTGACTCCATAGAGAGCCCTGATTAAGAGTAGCTGATGACGTGGTTTCTTGTTTCACAGGGAAGACAATGATGATTTTCAGCCAAGTCACTTCCAGTAGCTGCTCCTGAGCATGCCCATGTCTGGCATTTCCCTCTCAGACATGGCACCAGAGAAGGCATTTTTATTTTCTACTGGGTTCCTACCAGCTTCACTCCTGACCGCCACACCAGCGGCAGCAGCAGTTTTGGTTTTTTCAGGGTGCTGGCAGCTTCTTGCCTGCTGATGCCATTGGGAGACTTTCTGGGTCCTGAAGAAAAGAAAAGGCTCTCAAAAAGGTCTGGAGATGCTCTCCAGACTAATGCTGCTGACTCCATGGATGGTCTGGAACCATCTGAAGAAAGACCTCAGTGCTGAAGGGGTCATCGAAGCAGACTTGGCCATGCGGATCCCACCCGCCTCCTCCCTGTATCCTGCCAGTACAAGTGGCCTCACCAGTTACTTACTGGATTTCCTTCAACACGAGACTGTCTGCAGAGATGCAGCCCCGAGCGGCAGCTTACACCTGACCTTCCCCGATTTCCTCAGCCCCGGACGGCTCAGCTTTTTCTATTAGCAGAGGACCTTTTTGCCGCTTCTTGTGCTCTCAGCCTCATATTTCAAATTCCTTCGGAGCTGTATCTGGTTTTCATTTAAACATATTACATTTATATATATATATATATAATACAATGACAAAGGATTTTCAAGGTAATAAATGGAACATGCAAGCCTAATTATGCAGGATGACCCAATGCAATTCGGTAAGTCCAGCGAGTTGTTTATATTGGCAAGATGAGAACAAAATATCATCGGATATGGTCATTATTCTTATAAGATTTCAATATATATACATTGTCAGAAGTCCCTGAGTTATGAAGTCCTCCTTGCTGGAGGAATAAACATGCTGGGCAGTAATCCTGGAAGCAATCAAAATGCCTCCAGCTGGGTGCCTGCAGAGCCCCTCTCTGCCGTGATGTCTGCAGCCAGCCTGGAGCCCGTGGGCTTCGGTCACAGCCCAGACTCTCACAGAGATGGTTTATCTCGCTCTGAGGCCACAAGCAGAGGCAGAAATAGGATTATTGGCATTTCAGGTTGAATTACTGGAGCTGTCTATGACCGGTCCCACTGGTCATATAGGAAAAAATAACACCGGGGAGCTGGTTTCGGTCTCAGTGTGGCTGGAGGAGCCTGAAGGGCATCTGCTCCTGCATGCTGGCCTGGGAACGTCCCTCAGATGCTTTGGTTTTGCAGAGGCAGGGCTGGCTGCTCTGCGGTTTGTTCAGGACATCCCACCTGGGGTGCTGCTGACCCCTCTTCCCCCCTGGCTGAGCACACCAGGGCGGCAGCTCCTCTGGCAGGGATGCAGGAGCTGGGGAGGATGCGGAGGAAAGGGCTGGATCCTTTCCTGCCTCTCACGCACACCTTCCTGGCACTTGAGAAAAGCTTTCCAAGCATCCTTATTGCTAAAATCTGCTCGTGATCCAGGGAATCAAGGCACTGTGGGGATGCAGGTCCAGGCAGCACCAAGATAGCAGATGCTAGAAATACAACAACAGCCCTTCGGCTGCCATGGGAGGCCTCCAACCATATAGAAACCATCTTGTGATGGTGATACACAAGGTCCTCCAACAAACAGGGATGATGGCAGCAGAGCTGCACCCTCCCAGCTTCCAGGCACAGCCCCAGGTTTGCTCTCCTGGGACCGCAGGGACCGTCACAGGGTGCAGGGGCTCCGGGGCTGAAAATGCTCAGCAAGTCAAAGCAGTGGCTGCTGTCTCCGCAGTGACACACCGCCTGCCCCCCGTGGGTAAACCCCAATGGGACAGCCAGAAAAATCTCAGCAAGGCTCTCTGACGGGAAAAGACCCACCTCTCGGCTGGTCCTGTGTCTGGGGGGTATAAATCAGCCCAAAAGACAGTGTTTCTGTTTCGGGGAGAAGTTAACTTTCCACGGAATGCACTGAGCTGACAAGCAGTGAAGCCTTGGCCATTTACCCCAGAGCCCAGGCGTCATGGTCCACACGGCTGGAAGTCTCAGTGGGGCTCTATTCGCTTTGATTTTACACCAGGGTTAACTAGACCCCAGTAATTATCCCCTTTTAACAAGGCAGTGTTTACACCTATGAGGAAGGGTCAGCTCCTGACTTGCTCACTGCGGCTGGAAGGAGAGTATTGCTCATGGCAGCTGGAGAGGTGATGTGACTGTAGGGGGGGAAAGAAAAGATGGGAAGAAAGAAAGAAATGGAAATAGGAAAGGTGATCTTAAAGCTCAGATGAAAAATATCCCCCATGATCCCTGACTCCACAGCTTGCTCCCTCCCCACTCCTCCTTCCACCCGCCATGCGATGCAGCCTCAGGGTACACACACAGATAGCTGGAAGCTGGGGTAGGTTGATGGATTTCTTAGCTCCTAGGCTATTAAATGTCTGGACCAGCTAATTTTAAAGCAAACAAGCAAAGGCCGAATCACAAATTGTTTGGGAGGCCCTTTGGCAAGAGGATGAAGTGTTATGACCACCAAGGGCACCGTTGCTGCCATTAAATCTGTGGACATGGGGGAAAAATAAGACCTGATTTATTTGGCGGTGGTGAAAAATATTATCCAAGCCATAATTTATTGATCATTGCATCCTGCCAGTTCTCAAGGCCCCTTTCTTGTGCATATGGAACATATACATATTTTTCCTTGCACATGAAGCCGAACACATCATTGCTCCTGCATGCGAGGAATTTTTGCATGCTCTGCTGGCCATGGCGCAACATCTCTGTCAGGACGTCCCCGTCCTCTTTTCCACTGGACACCACTCACCAGGTCATTGCCATAGGCTCCTTCCCCTCCAGTGCTGCTCCTCCTGTCCTTGTGCCTGCCCTCCCTCCTGGTCCCCAAGGCATCGTGGAGACACTTCATAGAATAGTTTGCGTTTTAAGGACTTTCAAAGCCCATCCAGTCCAACCCCTGCCATGGGCAGGGACATCTGCACCAGCTCAGGTTGCTCAGAGCCCCGTCCAGCCTGGCCTGGGATGTCTCCAGGGATGGTTCATCCACCACCTCTCCGGGCAACCAGGGCCAGGCTCTCACCACCCTCAGTGGAAAAAATTGCTTCCTCATATATAGCCTAAATCTCCCCTCCTCTAGTTTAAAACCATCACCCCTTGCCCTGTCGTAACAAGCCCTGCTAAAAAGTCAGTCCCCATCTTTCTTATGAGCTCCTTTTAAGTACAGAAAGGCCACAACAAGGTCTCCCTGGAGCCTTCTCTTTTCCAGGCTGAACACCCCCAACTCTCTCAGCCTGTGAGCTCAGAGCAATACTGTCCTTGGGGAGGGACAAATTGGCCCAACTCCCCTCGTGCGCCCACAGTGAGGAGAAAGCAGACCTGGAGGAGGTTTATTATTTGCAAAAGGGAGCAGGGACACACTGCTGTCCCACTACAGCACGGCCACATTGCACCCCCGTGCCACCGCCGAGCCCCGGCGCTCCCCCCAAACTGCCTGCAGCAACATTTCCCAACCCCAGGCTGTACACGGTTTTCATTTCCCAAAGCAAACAAGGGCTCGGTGCCTCCCCACGCAGGAGCTCGCAGAGCCCAACTGCCTCTGGGCCCCGGCCCAGGGAGCCAGATTGCTTCCTGCTGCAAGCCCTGGTGGTGGAGCAAAATTCATGATGGCAAATGAAAAGAGGGCAGGCTCGGGCCCCCGGGAACCTCGTGGAGCTGGAGGGTCTCTAAGCCCATCCATCTGGTGAGGAGAGAGCCGGACTCTGCAGGGATAGCCGGAAATAACAGCAATTTATGCAGTTATGTTTCCAGATTATTTTTTTTTCTCTAACCGTCAAATAATACCATAAAAGAAAAAAAAAAAAAAAAAAGAGAGAAAGGAAATAGAAAAAGCAATATAGGGACCATAGTTTTTAATCCTCCTTACATTCCCAAATAAATCCAGGGCCTCTTTCCACCCTTTAACTCACATCTGCTCTCCGGTAGAGCCTCCTCCAGATGACTGGGCAAGAGGAGGCCAATCGCTCTGCAAACAGCCTGGGCCACCTTCTCCCTGTGCAAAGCTATCGAATGAAAACCTGCAGCTTTTGGAGACGGCCTTGGTGGCCCTTCTGTGGCAGATGCTGTTTGCAGAGCATCACGCGCCCTTCAGCCCAGGGAAAGCAGGAGCCGGTGCTGGGTGGTCCCTGCAAGCCCAGGGCTGCTCCTGGAGCAGATTTTGGCCTCCCACCCCAACAGGATGACGCTCGCTCCCAGTCAGATGCCACGTTTCCCCAGGTTGTCTCCAGGACGGAGTCAATAGCAGTTATCACCACAGCTCTGCTGTGCTGTTGATCCGACAGTAGCTGCAGCTCTACATCATGGGGGAATTACAAAAAAACCAATTTATAGAGGGAGGCAAAGCCTCCCAGCCTCTGCACTGGAGCTGCTCCCCTCTGAGCCCTGCACAGCCTGTGACTACCAGAGTCCCTCCCAGAGCTCAGGATGGGTTTTGGCTGGGAGCTCTGCAGTCACTCATCACTCAGGGATGCAGTCCAAGTGCCAGGCGTGATGGCACAGAGATGCTCCGAGCTCCCGGGCCAGCATCCCGCTTTGAAGGAGAGTGCAGGAGAAGAGCAGTCAAGAGGTCAGCGAGGCAGAGAGTCCAGGGAGCACAAAGCTCACGTGGTTTGCAACGTGGCTGCCACTAATTTATTTTCCTTGATTTGGGGACCAAAGGCCAGGGGCAAAGGTGGGTCACCCAGACCACCCACAGCCCTCAGTGGTGACAGGGAGTGACGGGGCCAAGAGGAACCTGCCATCCCCTTCACACCAGAGCCACAGCCAGGCAGGGGAATGCAGGACTGCCCAGGGCTAAATCCAGCTGAGTGACACTACACGGCCCGTTTTTCCTCTAGCATCTGGAAACAAGGCGAAGAAAACATTTTTATGTGAACTGAGGGTTCCCATTGCACCTATCTGGTTGGGAAATCAGGGAGAAGATTGATAGCTGTATCCTCCCCCTTGTCAGGCAGAAAATGAACGGTGCCCAGTGAGCTGCTGGTGCTCCTGCCTGCAACACAGATGGACCATGGTACAGGTTCCCATGCCTGAATTTCCCCTTAGGAGACCAGTGAGAGAATTTGAATGAACATCCCAACTAATGCCTCTTCCTAAGGCTCCTGTCTTGCTGGGGAAGAGGATGTGGCTCCTGACCGGGCTGTCCCACATCAGTGGGGAGAGGGGGCCCTGGGAATGATGATTCCTGCCTCAGCCCTAAACCAGTAAATATTTTCTCTGTGGGATTTCTCACATCACATAGGCCTTCTGGATGGGGGTCCCAGGGGACAGACGGGGCTCAGGGTGAGCCAGCCCCTGTCAGTGCGGATCCTTCTTGATGGGAGCAGGCAGAAGACACGCAGCCCTCATGCTCTGCAAATGGAAGAGGAGCTCTCTTGGCACCGGAGCTGTTTTCACTTCCCAGAGTAAAATGCCCAAGTATTTGCTATATTTAGACACTGGGGATTTTCAGGAAACAGAAAGAGGCTTGTACAATACTCAGTGTTTACATCCAGAGATGGCTCCTAGCCTCCCAACCAGGGCTGACCCCAAAGCCCATCACTGCATCAGTGCCAACCCCACATGCCCTCCCTGCCTCACCAGCCCTTCCCACAGACATCAGGGGACCCCAAAATACCCTGGGCCCAAGGCAGGCTCTAGGGGCCCTGGCCAGCCCCCCTTGCACATGGGAAAGGCTGGCAGAGGGGCAGCGCTGCAATGGGAAGGAGCAGTGGTGCCCGACTCTGGCTGCTACTGAGCCCGGGAGCGAGGGCTGCTAGTGCTGGATGGTGGAGGGCACTCAAGGTGGCAAAGCCATCCCATAATAACAGCTTCTCCAGCTTTCCTGGTGATTTCTCCTTGACAGTGGGAAAAAGAAAAAGGTTGCCTTTTTTTCTGATTTCTTGTTAAAGGCTCGCCACCGCCCTTCACGGTGCCAGGGCAGGGGTCCCTGTCCGTGCCACCCGTCCCACACTGCGGGGCAGCTCTCCCTCCAGCGCTCCCCTTGTCCAACTGGATGGCTTCCCAGCAAGGAGCAGCAGAAGAAATCTTGGCTTCTGGTGGGGAAACGCAGCCAGCACCGGGGAAGGGCGGGGAGGGAAAGCGATGCATTTCCAATGCTCCAGCACACCAGCCTTGCAAGCATCCCCATAATTGCAGCCACATGCTGGCTCTGACAGCCCTCACCTCGCTTGAGCCCCAAATCCCCTTCTCCGCTCCTGAGGCTGCTGTACATCCCCCTCCCCGGCCCAGACAGGCCTTTTATCTCCTTCTTGAGGCCAAGAGAACGCTGCACCCGTTCTGCATCACAGACCTGTGAACCCAGCAGGGCTGGTGGGGAATTTCCAACACGCCCTTAAGCTGCAGAGAAAAATGATGGACCCTGAACTATACTGGTCCCTAGATGCTTCTCTCTCTTTCTTTCCTCCCTCTCTCCTCCAGCATGAATATTTATCCCCTCGCCTGGGCTGAATATTTATCCCCTCGGCTGGGCTGCCTTCGCGCCATCAGCATTCCTGCAGGAATTCCTCCTTCTCCCGTCGCCAAGTCCAGCCCGGGGCTGGGGCGAGGTGGGGGCAGCCCTTTTCATTTCCAATCCCCCCATCCTTGATGGAGAGTAAACATTGTTCCTCTCACAAAGGCGGGTATTGTAGCAGGATGGGGGGGAAAGGCGAGCGGGAGGAGGCGTGGGGGGGATGAAGTGGGAGCAGGAGGGAGGGCATGGGAGAGCCCCCTGAGAAGAGGGCGAACGGGATGTGAATATAAATTCTGTCAATATTTTCTTTAAGGTGCTGTATGTAATCCCAGGAAATAGATGCAGTTTCAGGAGAGAGTCGGGGGAGCAGGACTGACTTTGCTGCATGATTCTCCATGTTAATTAAAACCCTAATGGAGAGGCAGGGGGAACATCCTGGGCACCTTAGAAGAGCACCAGAACCTCCCCTCGCCACCTTGCTGCCTTCCCCCAGGTCCAGACACCATCCAGGCAGCACCTCGTTCCCCATGCTGTCCCCACTTGCACTCCCCAGGCCCTTCTCCTCCTGGATAATGCATGGCCAGGCTGGTCAAGCAACGAAAAATGGGGTTTGAGTCCTGCAGCGAAGGGTTTATTGCTCATGAGCCACATCGCCCTGAGAGGGGACAAGATCCTGAGTTGAGAGAGAGCATGTGGCACCCCAGGGAGGATGCAGGCAAATCTCAGCCTTGACATCACCCAATGAAAGTCAAGCAGAAGGCTTGAGATTTGTCTAAAGTGATGATGACTATGGGCTACCATGCCCCTGCCTGCTCCCTGAACCACCTGCAAGCACAGAAGTTCCTAATTCTGAAGCACTTCCAGGGATTCAATGGTTACTGTCTGTAATTATCACCATTTTAACCCCCCTTGCTCACAGGGGATCCCTGCCACCACCAGTCGGTCCCCCCATGGTCCAGGGGAATGGAGGCCACAGTCCCCTTTCAGCCAGGGCACCCTGAAACGTGACATTTGCTGGTCAGGGTGATGGGGAGGTCAGAAATAGAACCGCATTGCAAAAGAGATTAGAGCCATGCAGGGAGGTCCCGGGGGGCTGTGCAGGCTGACCCGGAGGTGTGCTCACCCTTTCACCGCCAACAGGATCACCGCACACTTGCTTCATTCCTCCTTCCCCAGTCCCCGTTGCTGGCTAATTAATATCTGAGAGGGGACATGGGGCTCCACAGACCTTTGATCTGCTCCAGCACAGCTGTTCCCAGACCTTTATGTAAGGGATGAGAAATGTCACTGAAATAACTGACAAGTGAACAGAAGCAAGTGTGAAAGACTATAAATAAATATGACACAATAACTGCGGTCATTGCTAAATAAGATTTAAATTGAATTGGTGGTATAAATAGAGTCGAAAGCAAAGATGCCACCAGCAGGTGACGAGGATTTGAGGTGGGGAGGGACCGGTGTAATGTGGGTGCAAATACGGTGAGGCCCCACATATGTTCTAATTGCCCTGCACCATCCCTGTTGTCTGTCAGCCATGGAAATGGTTATTTCACCCATTCCTGCTGTGGAAGGAGAGATGATCTACAGGCAGGACTTGGGAGTGAGTCATCCCAAGGGAGACAGCGCCCATGGAAGGGCAGCTGGATGCAACAGGATGGGGAAAAGCCCACGGGACCCAGAGGCACCTCCATCCTTCTGGTTCCCAAGTGCTCTCCCATCCTTACCTCCCCTCAGCCCTGCCAGACCCAGACAGGGTGGGATGCACAAGCACATCCCTTGAGGGACATGAAAGGAGGTCAAGCTCCTGCGGTGGCCCAGGCACCTCTCACCACCCTCCAGAGCGCACGTGGGCAGCTGGCAGCCTCACATGTGGCTTCCAAGCAGCCATAAAATGGGGCTCAAATTTCATTTTCCATGTTTAAAATCTTTTCTCTCTTTTCCTTTCCCTCTTTCTCCAGCGGATGTGCTAACCTTGTCTCTAGCAGATCTTGGCCCTTTGCGGTGCTGTTTACGATCCTGTTTGCAGCAAAAGCTGGTCACACGTTGACTCCCTCACTGGCAGATGCAGAAGATGTGCCAGCTCCTCAAGCCAATGTACACCTATCCCTCACCTTGCAGGTACCCAAATACTCCAGAGACCTCAATCCTCAACCGAAACAAGCATTAAAGAGCTGTATCTGGTATAAGCACTGTGGGTTCCATGTAACTGGAACAGCATTCCACATCCCTGGCCCCAAAACCCAGACCGAGGAGAAGAGCCTAAGAACCTGCCCTTCCCGGCACCCCAAATTGCCACTGTAGCATCACCTTGGTTGACTTTGCTATTCTGGGCACAGCGATTTAGCAGCACCCCAGAGATGCTCAGCAAACACTGAGCACTGAGATCAGCCCCAGGAGATCCCCGTGGGGATGGTGCTGCTGTCCGGGTCGTGCCACAGTGGGGCTTGAATCACTGGCCACCCTCGGTGCCAGCACCACAATGCTCTGCAGCACATGGGAGAGAACATCCCACCTGTGGCTGGTGGGACAGAGACCTTTCGATTTTATCCACAGATGATTTACCTAGCTTGGATTCACAGCAATCTTGGCAGGGTGGAAAACTTCCCCACACTCTCCTCCCTCTTTTCCACCTTCCTCACTGTGGGTCCAACCCAAATCTACCCACGGTGCTCTCCCTCCCAATTAATATCTGGGCAAACACCCCCTTGTTATGAGAGCACCCAGCTGGGTTCAGCTCAGCGCAGAGGGGCAGGGGGGGGTGTGTGTGGGAAGGGGCGAGGGGGCTGCAGATCAGGGCTGATATGGCCTGGCACTTTGGCAGAATTTTCTAGGACAGTTTGTACAGTCTCTTCCCTATACAATGGTTATGTCTAGCCACCGCGCTGCAGCTCTCATTTCCATGAGCAAGGAATTCAACCGAAAAGTAAACAGGAAAAAACCTTACATCTCACAGTTTATAAATATATACAGAATTATTTAGGCAGTCAGGCCAATTTGCACAGATGCCGCATATATGCTGTGACAGATCTCTCTGTTGTTTTGGAGCCACCCCTTGTGAATGGGAAACAGGGCTGGTTTCTTGCCATGTCTGCATGAAATATCAGTATCCTCCTGCAAGCTGGCTGCCAGCAGCGAGTGCTGCGGCTCTCGGGAACAGCGCTATGAGCTGATGTGAGTTATTTGCACGTAGTGCTGAGAGACTCGAGCCCCCACGTTTCCAGCTTGGGCTGCACGAGGCTTTTAGAAGAGGCAGGGGAGCTTTTCCTGGGGATTCCAGCTCAGGATCTGTTTCGGGTGATGAGACAAACTGTGCTTTGGAGGGGTGTTGGAGAGGACCTGCCCTGGTGCTCACATCTCCATGAAGGTGAGGTGGCATTTTGGAGCCCCAGTTCCATGTGTCCAACAGGCTGGAGCTGCTGGATGCTGGGGCTGGGCACAGAAGGGAGGGCAGACTTGCCTCCAGCTCCATGCAGGGCACCAAAAAAACCAACAACAACAAAAAAAATCACTGCCCACAGGAATGAGGGACCCAAGCCCCCATCCCATCAACCTCCTCTGCAGCGAGCATACCAGGGCACCCTGAGCCTGGAGCCACAACTCAGATCAAAACGATGGGACTGGGCTATTCTCAGCGATGTCCCTTCCTCCCCCTCTCGCACCCAGCCTGAGCCTGGAGGTTTATTCAACCTGACAGCCGAGTGACTTGATCGTTCAAAGCGACGTCTTAATTACAGGACATCCTCCATGGCGTTTGCTGGCTACGGCCGGTAAAAGAAATTTCTCTTCCCTGTCTCCCTCTGCCCCCCCAGCTCCACTGAGCCGCAAGAGCCGCTCAGACAGTGGGGATATTGTTTTGGCCATTGCCTGAATGGCCCAGCCTTCTCAGCTGTAAAATTACCTAGAGGATAACTAAACAAACCCCAGACAAACACTTCTTTAAAGGCATTGCTTACTTTGCAGCAGCCATTTCCCCCTGACCACCACATGTGCTCACGCTGGGTTTTCTTTTCCTCCCTCTCAAGCGTGACACAGTTGTGGTGCCTTTGCAAAGCAACGCATTGGGAAGGGGGGACAGCGAAGTGTGGGGGGACACAGGGGATGTCATGGGCTTTTCTGGACCGGGTGCTGCCCAGCTCAGGGCTGGAGACCCGGCGAAGCAAAAGCATCAGGAGCAAACAGGGAGGCAGAGACAGTGACTATTTGGGCTGGTTGGTGTCTGAGCTGGGAGGGGGACAGTGGTTCAAAGTGTTCAGCCCTGACCCATTACCTGGGGGGCTGGGGTTTTTTCCCCCCAAAAAATAGCATTGCTGGCACACAGGGAAACTGGTCTCACCAGCCTGGTCCAAAGTCCACCCAAGACAGCAGAAAAACTGTCCCAGATTCCAGCATCGTGCATGACCCAACGGGACTGCCGAGCTCCTGGGGATGAAATCAAGCATTAAGGGATGATAAAGCCTGTCCAGACTGGGCTGGATGAGTGAGAAGGTCGGGACAGGTCCTCTCCAGGAGGTTTTGCTGTTTCCAACTATTCTTCTTAAATAGGAGGAAAGTTCTGGCCAAATCCTCTTTCAGAGTCAATCTAAGCATTTCCTGACTCGGTGTTGATTTCACAGATTAAAGCTGGTCAAAAACAACCTGGTCAAAATCCAGCCAGCATTAATTTTTGGAAAAAGACCTTGAGGAATTTCATTTGGGTTTGTTCTGAGGGGAGGGGCTGTGCTTTTCCCGCCCAGAACCTTGTTTGCTCTTGAAATATGTGCAATAAACACATGAGCACTGAGCCCCAGCTACAAGCAAAGAGGCTGCTTTCTGGTGCAAATACATTATTTTTTTTGTAATAATGTGGGATATTAGTGAATCTGGGGTTATGCCTTTAATTTCAGGTCTGCCAGTGAACCACTAAAGTATTACAACTGCACCCAAGTTTCCATGTTCACATGTGGGCTGCAGTGACAGCCTGGAGTTTGGCACAGGGGAGGAAGACAGGGGTTTAGGATAAAAAAAATCCCATTGACTCCGAAATAAAGGCGGGGAGAATGTTAACTAAATCCCTGATGGGCTGCAGGAATATGCAAAGAGAAGCTTTCCTTTCTGGTCTCATTGACCCACTCAGATAGAGACAGGGGTAGAAACCCAAAACACACCACCACAGTGTGTGCTCTGAAAATATGTGCAGTCCAACAGAGGCAGATCCCAAGTTTTGGCAGATCCCTAAGATCAGGAAATTCCTTGAGAGTTCGGGAAATTCTCCAAGACTGAACCCAAGCTATTTCACTTGCAGAAGATATCAAGTTCTCCTCCATTTTTTTTTTTTTTTAGATGGGTCAGTGGGACCTTGGCGAGCACACGATGCTGTACAGTGAGAAAGAGGATTATAAACACTGCAGAAGGCCAAACGCAGATGCAGGGCCCGCAGGAACAGCTGCTTGCACAGGGAAGCCGGTGAAGCCAAATAGCGGCTGTGAAGTCCCAGCTCCAAGCAGGTCTGGAGGGAACCCAGGCTGGTATCAGTTACACTTTCTCCCCTGCTTTGCTTGTGCACAAATAACTGCCCGTTATTTACGGCCGTTCCCACCGCACACCCTACACGCGTGCCCACGGGGTCACCTCGGATGATGGGGCAGAGCTTGCTGCAGCAACAGGGCATGAAGGGCCCCTCTTCGGACCCAAAAATAACTCCCCCTCAACCCTGTGCCTCAAGCAGCATGGATAACAGCAGGGTTTCAGCCCAGCTGCTGTCACATTGATCTATCCAGAAGTCACCTGGTGCTTGGGGACATGTGGGAGCCACACTGCCCATGGCTCGGTACAAAGCAAAGCTCGAGGGTTACAATTAGCTCAACTGTGCCAATGGTGCTGGAGGACTTAAAAACCAAATCCAACCAACCAAAAAGTCCCCCCCACCAACCAAAACCAGAAAAGAGGTTAGTTTGACTAATGTCCTTCAATATTCCCCAGGTACCAAAGGGAAAGTATTTTCTTTCTGCCCTTGTGGTGTTTCTCTTCCACTGTGTGCAGCAATGAGGTCACCAAGCAGAGGTTTTGTGGCTAAATTGCTGGGTTGGTGCCATCATCCTGTTCCCAGGAAGGGCAGAAGTTGACCCAGCTGGATGTGCAGCCAAGGAAGAACACTGATCTTCCCAGAAGCCGGAGGCACAGCTCTGCAAAGGACCTGGCTGAGCCCTGGAGAAGTGATTAAATACACCAGTGCTAGGGGCATTTCTTTAAACCAAAATGCTGGGATGCTGTTCTATCCACTTCCAGTGACACAGTTTCTTACACCAGGTATAGTCCCTGGAGAAAAAGATTCATGCAGGAGGGACAGGTAGGACCATCTGAAGTGCAAGTGCTGAACTACTGCAACAGTGTGGAAATGATAGAATTATTTCAGTAGCACATGAGGTCACCTTCTCCTGCTGAAGACAACTTCTCCACAACCCAGTAGCGTGTAGCACAGAGCTGCTTTGGGACACCTTTCCCCAGGCACAGCTGGCTGCATGTCAGGTCAGCAGGTAGCCCTGAAACCATGCCATTCCCGCAAATTCAGTGCCTTTCCCCACAGCACACAGCCTGGGCTCTGCTCCTCCCAGCACAGCTCTGTGTCCAACCCAGCCTCAATGCCACCCTGAAGGCATTTCCCTCCCCTACCACCTTTCCTTGGCTTTAGAAACATCCTTGCAGATAGGCAGGCACTGACAAATGTTTTTCTTGCAATAGAGATCCCACTGCTCACCCCAGATCCTTACTTACCTGCAGAGCAGCCTTTTCACTCATGCTGCAGCAATACATTGTCCCAGACACTACCTACCTCTCAGCCACAAGCACCCAGCCTTTATAGCCTGCTCAGCTGAGCCTGAGCTGATGGGGACCAGCTGAGGTCAGGACTGCTCCTCCCTGGGGCTTACAGGGCCAGCCCACCAGCTGGGTCCCCAGTTACCCCACCATCAACGTGCTGGGGTTTACTGGGAGCGTGTCACCTCCTCCCTTGCTCAGTCTTCACCCTGCACCCATGTGTTGCTGAATCCAGCTGGGATATCCCCTGGAGCCTGATCTGATCCATCTCCACGGCTGTTGCGTGTTAATGTTCTCTCATCCCCGGGGTCCTGGCATGGCTGGGAAAGGATTTTTTTAAGCACATCACCCCTGCCCCACACAGGGACCTCCTTGCCCTTGCTTATCTCCCCTGACAGCCTCCCTGTGCATTTTCCTGGAGGAAGGATGTTAACGGATATATAAGTAAAGCAACCTGTGTATTCTTCTCCCTGCTCAGAGCTTTTATAACCTGCGGTTGACCCCTCCTAGTCCTCCCCAAACCACAGCCCCAGTATGTGCTGCCTGCTGCTGCTGCCGCCGCTGCTCTAGCATTTTTATGAATGGCCTTGAGCCCAGGGAAGAGATGTGAGCATGGATTTGGAACAGCTCCATCCCTTCTACCGCATGCGCTAATCTTGACAAATGATCAGCGTGTGGCTTTCGAAACCAGAGATAAGGCTGTCTGACCACTTCAAGTCACTACACTTTCCCACGAAGAAAGGGAGTTTGTCCTCATCCCCTGGCTGCAGCTTCCTCCAGAGCCTGGGCAAACCCAGGTGCCCCCCACCCCAAAGCTTGTGGGGGATGCACACTGCAATCACACCCCTTGGGAGCAGGGCCAGGTCCTGTTTCAGAACAAAACCTCGGCAACCTCCAAATGAGGCAGATGTTGTGATATTGCCTGGGTTTCTGATGCTACTGGCTGGACCAGGGTTGGGTCCTGCCTGCACACCTCCATCTCCTTCCCATTGAGGCCAACAGGAGAAGTGGTCCGTGGAGCTGGGATGTGGCAGAAGCGTGTGCTGGGAGCCAGCAAGAGCTTCCAGTCCCACAGCTGAGCCATGACCATGCTGGGCTTCCTTGAGCTCAGTTTTAGCTGGGAACTGGAGCACATGGAGAACTGCTGGCCCTACTGAGGTCACCGCTCTCCTCGGGCTGGTGTCCCACTGCACTGCTGTGGCATTTGGGACTTGCGTCTTGCCAGCCAGTTTGGGCAACGCGGTGTCCCCGTTCCTCCCCGAGCCTGGGGAAGCAGCCGTGGGACAACCGCGGTATCTTCATAGGGACTCCGAAATGGCAGAGCGAGCCCTGGGTGTATCCCGTTGGATGTGCACCTGGGAACGCTGGGCTTTCCAGAAGGTTCCGTCTCCTGCACAGACACAGACCCGCTGCCAAGGGAAAAGGCCTCTGCGAGTGCCAGTTCAAGGGATGCCTTTGATCCAGTGGGAATCGTTAGGAATAAACTCTGCCTCTAAACTGAGCTGCTTGCTTGCCTTGTCACTTTGGGAAATAAATCTGTCCTCAGAAAAACTCAGGCTGGGAGAGATCTTGGGAAGCCATCCAATCCATTTCCCTACCACAAATTGGTCCTGACAGATTTTTTTTTATCTAACCTTTCCTTTAAAATCTCCAGATGGCTCAATATAGTCTCCTCCAGGGCTATATACATTTTACTACCAGATTTTTTTGTTATTATTATTATTAATATCCAACTTAAATTTCCCTTGCTGCAATCTGCTCCTATTCCATGGCAACACAAAGGCCAACTGTCCTGTTACCACTGCACCCACTGTATGCCACCCTGACCAGTGCGGTGGGTGCCCTTCCAGCAGCGGTACCTACTTAAAGCTCAGGATTAGGGTGGACAAGGCTGGTCCTGGCCTAGAGCAGGCAGAGCTGAAGAGCCCCTGGACTGTTCTATCACTTTTCCTATTGCTGCGCTGGCCTGCAGGAGGGTTTGGCGGCGCGAGGGCGAACAGCCACTGCGCCCGGTGCAGGCACCAAACGTCGTACCCAGGTGGGAACGGGAGGTCAGACGCTTCTGGTTTGTTGACCCATGAAGGGAGGCAATTATTCAGCTGCTGAGGCCATGCAGGTGTTAATTAAAAAGCATGTGAAGCAGAACAGGTCACTGTTTGGTGTCATCCGCTCGTGAAATTAGCCTTGGGATGGTTCATCCAGCCCTCCCCAGGAGACAGGGCAGGGAAAAGTTGCCCATGTACCTCTGCTCCTGCTCTCATCTCCTCCAGCTGAACTCCTGTCTCTGGCACCTTCTGGGTCCTGCACAATGCCCCTGCTTTTTGGCCAAATCTCTGCTGGATTCTTAGTAGGGAAAAACTTCTACCTGTTCATCCGTGGATTGGCATGGAGCATAGCTGTGAGAGGTGCAACTGAATAATCAACTCCTGGCAGTCCCGGTGGAGAAACAAGGTCCCTAGCCACATGCCAAGCTGCTGCAGAAGCTGCTCACACAGAGTCCCCAGGTCAGGCACCCCTGCGGGTGTCCCTTGGTAGGGTTTCAGGTTTGCCCAGCATCCAGATTAGATCATCAGCAGCAGCACCTCTGGTCTCATCCCCTTATTCTGCAGGCAGGAGGGAAAGCAGAACTTTCTTATGGGAAGCACGAAGGGCTGGTGCTCCCTGACCCAAAGGTTACCGGTGAGCAGATCTGTGGAGCCTTTGGGCAGCAGTTCAGGGTGGCAAAGCCCTTTCACTCTACTGGAGAGCTCGGTGCTCAGCACGTGCTTCATGGCTGTGGGAGGTGAGCTTAGAACCTTCTCTGTTAATCCCTGGGACATGCCCACGTCAGGAGGATGCCTTTGTAGAAAGGTGTCTCCTGTTTCTTCTCCACATGAGCGCTTCTCCAACATCAGGATGCTGGCCCAGGCTCCACACGGGCACCCTCCTGTGCCCAGCCAGAGCTCGCGGTGTGGTGGGGACCAGCAGCAGCACGGCTGAGCATCAAAGAGTCAAACCCAAGCTGCTCCCTAAGAAGTGCAACTTAACAAATGCCAGTTTCCTGCCGTTCTGCGTCTCATGGTTGGATTAGTTCACGGCTAATAAGGCACATGAGAGTTTTTCCCATGGGTTGGGGCGCTCATAATGGCTCTTTCCAGTGTGGATTCTTTGATGTCTTATAATAGAGTTGATGATGAATCCATTTCCTCAGTGGGGACCTCAGTTTGGCGCTTTCTTGTCTACCCAGATGCCTTTTTTTCATAAAACAAATAGACAATAGAACAACAAAATAATGTTCAGTCTCTCTGAGGATCCTGCCTCGCTATGAAATCTGGCAGAAAGTGACCCGGAGCTTCAAAAATGGAGTCAGACTGCAGGGACAGGCAGACAGATATATACACGCACCCACACAAGTGCCATGGCTCCAACCTCCTTCCCTGTCACAACCAGGCCAGAGAGAACAAACAAGCACTCTTTACTCTGCCCTGTCATGCCGGTTCTTCACAGCCCAGGCTTGAAGGCCAGGACCAAGGGCTTTTTCTGAAACCGTGCAACACCAGATGGTTTTTTCCTGAGGCCTCAGACACACGTGCAGCCCGCTGTTATTAAAACTGGCTCTTGCTCTCTACACACAGGGAAAAAAAATTAAGGCTGTGTGCAAGGTTAGTTCTTGACTTTGGCATCCAGCAGGAAGCCATGCAGGCTCAGTCAACGTTTGTTTGTTTTTATAGACTTGCTTATAGACCGCTGCTCCTGCAGCATCCCAGTGGAGTGGAACAATTCGGTGCAACAAGCTGGATGAGAAGTGCTTCATGTGCTGCCAAATATACCACGTAAAAACCACAACGCAGCCACCTCTGGGGTGCAGCCTGACAAGCACACGGCAGCTCGCAGCAACACCCTGCAGCAGATTGAACTGAGCGGAGAGGATGCACTGGTTCATTACACAGACTTCCTACCCTTGCTTTTCCGCCTGCTCTTTCCAGCCTGCCTCCCCCAGCACGGCTCTCCTGTGGCTTTTTCTTCTCCTGCTAATGTTTCTGTATTCACCTCAGACGGAACCAAAGGCTTCTTTTAACTGAAAAGGGCCGTTTGTCTCAGTATCTTATAATCTCTGTCTCAGCGTCAGCCCAAACCTTGATGTCTCCTTCCCCCAGCAGCAGGTTTATCTCCTGCATTTTGGGATCCCACCCAGCCACCCTTTCTCAGCCGCTGCTTCTTTTCCTCCAAGAGTTTTGGAGAAGCCTTGCATGCCTCACTGTGTTGCCGTCCTGTCCAGGCTGACAGGGGGTTGGCCTCTGCCAGCTGAGGCAGTAGCCTCACCAAACCCCTGGTGTGGTCTCGGTGGGATGCCCAAGGGTGTGAGCAGCGCAGGGGCAGGAGGATGTTCAGCTCAGACTCTGCTTATATGACAAAATCTCCTGCTCCCTGGCATGGCCTCACCTCTGCAGGGCTGCCAGCTGACCTCCGCTGGGTAGCACCAAGGATGTTACCCCTCTCCCAAATTACCCAGTGCCCCAGGTGGGAGTCCTCTCCCTTTTGTCCAACAGCAAAAGTTCCCCATGGTTCACACAAAGGTTCTTACACCACTGTGGTTAATGGTGCGGGGCCTGGGTAATGCTGTTGGGCCAGGGTAGGGTGCTCAGCAGCCAGCACCTGCTGCCGAGGGTCACCTGCGGGTGGGGGCAGTGGGGTGCAGGTTAGCAGGGATCTCTGCACTGTGCAAGAAGGGTAGGAGACCTGAATCTACCTTCCAAAGCCACCCAGGAGGAAATGCCCTTGGCTGTGGGAGATCCATAGGTCTGCAGAAAAAGTGAGGGATTCCTGCTCTCTGGAAGCAAAGCCCAAACCTACCATGGAGGGCTGATGTCAGTTCCAGAATAGCCTCTCCTGCAAAACCCAGGTGCTGGGTTCTCTGGTGCAGCGTGCATCAGGCCAGTGCCAGCCAAATGATCGACAGATGCCAATCTCCAGCAGCAAAGTTCGCCTCAAGCCGCACACACCCGAGGGACAGAGTTAAGGTCTCTCCAGCCTTTCTCTTTGCCTGTGCCCCGGGGAGAAGCAGAGCAGGCCTGTGGGCTGGGGGGTGGCTGAGGAGTCGGGCGGGTACTCCGCAGCTCCAGACCCCGCTGCACCTGCTGCCCCGCGGGGACAAACGCCCGGTGCCCAGGGAAGGGGCAGTGGCAGAAGGGGCAGCTTTGGGGCCGAAGCCGGGGAGGGGGTGCAGGTCCCTCCCAGCCCGCCCGGGGCGGCAGCGCTCTCTTCCGAGCTCACCGGAGGCTGCGCGGGTCGAGCTTCAGCACCGCGGGGGCTGCTCGGGGGCCGCGGGGGGATGACGGGGCTGGATGCGGGTGGGGGGTGGCAGCCGGGGGGATCCGCTTTGTCTCCCCGCCCGCGGGGCCGGGGGTCGGCGGCAGAGGGAGGGCGGAGGAGGAGCGGGGCCCGCCCCCGCCGTCGCGGTACAAAAGGGGTCGGGCGGGCAGCGGAGCAGCGTGTGCCGCCGGGCAGGGCCGGGCAGGGCAGGGCGCAGCAGCGCAGGGCGCAGCGGACGGCGCTCCGGTCCCCTCCGCAGCGCCGTCCCGACGGGGCCCGCAACCGTCCCGTCCCGTCCCGTTCCGCCGCCGGGCCCGGGACCATGCGGCGGGCGCTGCGCCGCCGCGGAGCTCTGCTCGTCTGCCTCTCCCTGGGGACGCTGCTCGCCCTCGCCGACGCCAAGGGCACCTTCTATCCTCCCGCCGCCCCGCTGCCCTACGGCGGCAGGTACAGCCTCTACACGGCCGGTTCCAGCCCGCAGCTTGGCCCCGGCAAGCCCGTGGGCAAGCACAAGTAAGCGACTCTCTGCGCGTCCCCGTCCGCGGCCGCGCAGCCCATCCCGCGGGCACCGGGAAACGCCGCTGCCGGGCACCGGCCCGTGGGTACCGGCTGCGGGGCGTTCCGGACACCGCCTCCCGTCGGGCATCCCTTACCGGGCACAGACCACGGGCACCGGGTACCAGCCACAAGTCTGGGCTCAGCCGGCAGCGTCCCTGGGGGACCGGCTGCCGCAGGCACCCCTTGGTGGGTACCAGCTCCTCCCTTACCAATCATGGGCACCATCTGCCAGGGCTCGGCTACGGGCATCCCTTGCTGGGCATCTGTCCCCTGGGTACTTGCCACAGGCATCCCTTGCCCCACACCAGCTGCCGGGCACTGACCAGGGGCTGGCATCCAGGGCAGAGCAGGAGTGTCCATGTGTCTTGGTGCACCCCCTCTGCTCAGAGCAAGGCTTTGGGGCTGCTCAGTGCAGCAGGGTGCAGGGGTTGTGTTTCCAGGAGGGAGCAGGCTGGAGGGGATGTGTGTGCCGTGGTCCCGGGTGGGACAGGGCTGGGGTGGTGGAGACGGGATGCCCGTGTGTGTTTGTGGGGTAGATGCATGTACCTGTTCTGCGTGGCACAGGGGTGTGATGTGCAGGAGGGGAGGATGGCAGTGTACAGACCTACACATGAAAATGCAGATTGGTTTGGAGGGAATTTGCTCATTTGCACAGACTTGCTAGAGTTTAAATATGTTTTCAAGTAACCTGGAAGGCTCAAGCAGGCAAGGAATGTGTGCTTTACACGTAATATAGACCTTTTCCATTCAGCTGCAAAAAGGCTGTTACCTTGGTGGGGGGCTCTTCCCTCCCTGCATGTTTGCTAGAACTGTTTCTGTTGGGCTTCTTTGAAAACAGGAGGATGTGGTGTTATGAACAAGCTGAAATGAATAAAGTAACATTCAAGACGAATAATACTGGCAGTGCCAGTGTGAGCTTTCCAAAACCCATAACATTTTCCAGCTGCTCACTCTTAAAACATCAGTCTGGAGCTATAAAACTGCCAGCCACAGGTGGGTGAGAAGGAAAGGGCTTTCTGAGAAGGAGAGTGAGCCAGAACCTTACCCAAGTAGTCACAGATAGTCAGTGTCTATTACTAATGGCTAGTAGATCTGCCCGTGTTGGCTAGTAGCTTACTTAGAGAGAGAGTTAGCAGTGTGTTTGTAAATGGATCCTGGATTTATGGATAGACAGTGATTCCAAATTTCCACATGCACACATGATCTCCCTTCCCTCCAGCTGAGGAAAAGTGGCTGGCCTTTGCTCTCGCGTGGCCCTGTGTGTGGACAAATGACTCATTTTTGGAGGAGCGGGGAGCAGCACAGATCCCTGCACACACGTTGAGCCTGGCAGCCTCTCGCCCAGGCAGGACCTCTCGCCCGGGCAGGCTGGCAATGCTGGGCACTGCTGGGAGCTGCGGCGCCCATCCCAGGGGAGCAAAGAGGCTGGTGCTGCTCCTGGAGGAGCAAGGGGAATGTGTTGGGGGTGTGAGGTTGGGGGTGTCCCTGCTGGGAGGGAGCAGGGAGAGCCAGAGTGTTGGAAGGAGGATGAACCTGCTTGTACCTTTTGGCTTCACCAAAGGAGGTCCTACCCCATGTGGGTGGAGGAGCCTGCTTGGAGCCTCTGGATGGGGGCACGGGGGGTTCATGGTGTGTCTTGGCATGGGTGGGGGATGTACTTTGTCTTCATGTGTTTGCCATTGGTGCTTGTCCCTCCTTCACCCATCATTCCCCACTCAGAGCCCCACTGCTCTGTCTCCAGAGGGTGACAGCTGGGGGGCTGTGCACACAAACACACACGTGCACGCTCGCTTGTCCAAACAGGACACAGCACAGTCTTTCTCTGCAAAACCCTTCTGCTCCATTGTGACTGTCCCAGTCCCTTCGCTTGCTTTCACCTGACAGAGATGTCTCAACACCATCCAGACCATCCTCACGCCAAGCCCGTGAGAGCTGGGCTGTGGCCCTGCAGCTCACTTCTGTGGTCAGTCCTGAGGCTGCTCTTTGCAGCCGTGCGATGGTGATGCCAGGGGATCCCGGCTGCTTCCCAGCCTGTGGCCAGGCAGCCGAGCTGCAGTGACCCCAGCTTGCACAGGGAGACCTACGTCCTCCTTCCTCACTGAATACCTCCCAGCACCTGCAGCTTGTGCCAGCCCATCTGCTCCATCCTGCTGACCCTCCATCTCCGCCTCGGCTCTACTCTGTGTGCCTGTGCCCTCCTCTCTTCCCGCTCTGCCATCTGCCACATCCACCTGCCCTTAATCCCTGCCTCGCCGCACATCCCTGCTGTCTCTGCCCCTGTGGACCAAATCCATCTGCTCCTGCCAGCCACCCTGCCTACATCTGGAATGGCCTTGGCCTCCATCTGTTCTACCAGTGCTTCCGCATCCTTCGCACACAGCCTTCCTCCCAGCCACCTCATCCTCAGCGCCTGGGTTTGCTGATCAGCTCAGGAGAGGTCGTGTGCCTGGAGCTGCTGGTGCTCCATCCCCACTCCCTGCACTCCCCCAGGCCCCCTGCTGTCCACATCCCCAGTGGGTGGGGTGAGTGATGCCCCTTTCCAGCAACTGCACAGGCTGGGGGGTCCCTCCTATTGCTGGCCCCTCCAGGACCTCACTGCAGTGTTAGGCAGGGGGGGCAAACCTGCCTGGGGACGGGCCGAATAGCTGGAGTGCTGCTACCTGCTGGGGCAGGGGGTGACAGTCCCAGGCAGGGGGTGACAATGTCTCACTGTGCTTCTCCCTAGGAGCTACTGTGCCTACGTGGTGCAGCGCAATGTGACGTGCATGCTGCAGGACGGGGCCGAGAGCTACGTCAAGGCTGAGTACCACAAGTGCAGCTGGGGTCCCAAGTGCCCAGGGAAAGTGCTGTGAGTACGGGGTGACGCTGGGACACAGCTCCCTTCCCCTCCCAGTTTCGCATTGCAGCTCTCCTTGGGCTCCTTCCCACCATCAACTCCCATTTTCCAGTGAAAGGGGCTGAAGGGCTTTTCTGGATGGGGCGGGCAGCGCTGGGGCAGCGGTGCTGGGACGAAGCAAGATGGGATCTGTCAGGAGGGAGAGGGAGCTCTGTCCCTCATCAGAAATCAATCAGAACATCATGGGAAGCCGTGAGGGAGCATGTGCATGTTTGCAGGGAAGTGTTTTGTCGCAGACCTGCAATTTGGCAGCAAGATGGCAGCGAGGTGAGAGCTTGACCAAGAGGAGATGGGAATGGAGGCTGTGGCTGGGGGTGGCTGAGGGCTTCCTGCCCCAGGGAAATATTTGCAAAACTTTCTGCCAGCTCATCAATACCAGAGGGAAACACCCTATCATGCCGAAACTAGAGCTACAGCCGGGGCAGGGTGGACACTGAGGCTTTGTGCTTTGCCACCCTCCGCAGCCCCTTGGCTGAGGATGATGCTCCTTGCAGAAATGCTGCATTCTGCATCCTCCCTGTGCTTGCTGAGAGCAGCAGAGCCCAACACCGAGGAAAACCAGGCTGAGAGGGGCTTTCGTCACAGCCTGGCACCCCTCCTGTGGCACTGGCACCCAGTGCTGCAGCCGCCCAGGACTCGCCACATGCCAGCGGTGACATGGGCTGAGCTCACAGCCTCTCCTGGCTCTTTCCTTGCTCCCATCACAAGTGCTTTAGCAGCATTTGCAGACTTCAGGACGTCCTGCAGCTGCTGGTACCCATGGAGAGGATCCCCAAAGCCCCTGCCATCTCCTCCGTGTCTGCTGCTCGGCTCCTCCAGCCCTTCAAACAAAACCAGAGCAAAACCAGGGTGTTTTTGAAAGCAGCTGGACCTGCAACAGGACTTTCTGCACAGCCTTGGATGCTGCATCCTTGCATGAAAAGGAAATATCGTTTTTCCACACACAGGGGCCATCAGCTTATGTTTGTGCAGCTGCAATAAATACTTCCCTGTGCTGCTGTTTGGAACAGGGGGACAAGGCTCCGGGCTCCTCTGCAGAGGCCAGTGTGACACAGAGAAGGTTCTTTGGCTTCCGGATGCCATCCTCATCCTCAGTTCACCCCCTGACAGCGGCTGGACACAACAATCTCCTGCAGTGGTAGATCTGGGCAGGTTTCTACACACTAAGGAAAGACCACAGAAAGTCAGCAGAGTCTGTGAAGAGGAATAACAAAAAGAAGAGCTTGTGTAGAAGCTGTCCCGTGCCTTTGGGAAATTGCTGATGCTGAGAAATTTTGAAGTGATTCAAAGAACAGAGGATTTAGGTTTGATTTCTCTTCCTGCCCTGCGGTTCATGCGGAGGTGGCTGTATCACCCTGGGAATCGTGTGGAAGTGGCATTGCCTGGGGGCTGCAGCCTGGGCTAGGGACACCGAGGACCTGGGCAGGGACAGGGGCTCAGCCCCATGTGCTGCCTTGAGCGATGGGAGCACCTCACGCAGCCCCTCTGTGTAAGGGATCTATTCACAGATGATTGTGTCACCTCCTCAGAGACCTTCAGCTGAACGTGGTGGAGAAGAACAAGGACCCGATTGTATGTGTTGCTGCAAAACAGCAAACTTCAGGATTTTCAGGCCCTGGTAAATTCAAATAGGAAATTTCCAAGAGGCAGGTTCAAAGGATCAGCATTTCAGGGGTGGTGAGAGACGCTGTCATCAGCCCTGTGCAGCTCAGCTGGCGGGGGGGCACGGGGGCTGCTGGGGTCCTGTCCATCCCTGCCACCTCACAGGAATGTGCCACGGAAGAGCCAGGAACAGCTAGTCCTCCCTGTGGGGCTGGTGGGACCCCACGGAGGGCGAGAGCAGAGAGGGAGAGTGTCAGTGTCCCACCGGGCAAGGAGGTGGGCTCACATCCTTGTTTGCTGTGTAAGAGAGGGGAACAATGTTGTAGTGCCCAAATTGGTGATGGTGGAACCTCCCAGGGCATCCCGGCTGGGGCAGGAGGAGGTGCAAGGAGCCGTCCCTCTGTGCACACCTCGTGGCATGAGGCTGAACTTTACCACGGCTCTGCTGATCCACCGCCAAAGCTCCTGCTTGCAAGGCCAGCCCAAGCCACATAGGCTTCCCATCAAACTGATCCCTCCACAGATGGAGAAAATAGCTTTGCAAAGGTATTTCAACCTTCCTGGAGGCTTCAGGACAGGACTAGAGTTAAGATGGGGTTTTTTTACCCCACTAGGAAAGTCTCTAGGTCAATTTAAAGTGCAAAACACACCCACAAGCAGCCCAGACCCCTCTTGGAAGTGATCTGAGCTTGCAGGGGTTTTGGAACCGCTTCCATCACTTCATCTCATGTTCCCCCAGGCCAAAAGTTGCCAAACTGTGTGGCATCTGTCACAGTGGTCATCTATCAGGCCAGAGACCACAGCAATAAACTTATAGCTTCTTTTCTAAACTGACATCAGGAGTCCCAGCTTAAAAAAATCCAATAAATGAAGAAAACCTCTCCAGAAACCACAGATACATCAGTGATGGCTCTTCTCAGATAGACCCTCCTCACCCCCAGGCTACTTCTCCGGTTCATCTAGTTGTGTTACCACCTTGTTGGGGAGAACTGTACTCCCACCACGTACCATCATACCTTCACCTCGTGGTCCAGTCCTGGAGAGGGTGGGCACATGTTTTTGGATTGCTGGTTAATGAGTCGTGTCCCTCGGTGGATGCTGTGATGGTGCACTGAGCTGTGGTGCAGCAAGAGCTCTTGGGGGAGGTGGGTCGTGGTCTGCAGGTGCAGCACATGGCCCTCAGCCAGGCTTCCCACACCCAAAAGGACACACGGCCCTACTCTTCTCTATCGCTTGATGTTGAGGTTGCTTCTCTAAACTGTCTTCTCTTTTCCTCCCCTGTCCTGGAAAGGTACCGCACCTTCTTCAGACCCAAATACAAGATTGGCTACAAGACAGTGACAGAGCTGGCCTGGAGGTGCTGCCCAGGCTTCATGGGAGAAGGGTGTCACGACAGCCCGACCGACCAGCCCGGCCTCCTGCCCCAACATCCCAGCCCTAAAATGCCTCCAGGGCAAAAGATGTTTCCAATCCCCAGGCTGCCTCCCCATCCAAAAAGCCACCCTGACCTGTTCCCAGGACCAAAGAAGAATCAGTATGGTGAGATCTCACTCCTGCTTCACATCCCCAGGTTACCACACCAGTGGCACGCTCTCAAACCTCTCGGTTCTAGCACAGGGCATGAATTTGGCAAACCTGTGGTGGGTGACCTGCTTCCTGATGAGACACCTGACGTTTGAGTGCTTTGAGGGTCACTTGCTTTTTTAATATAGTTTATTTCAAAACGTGGTGCTTCAAAGTTGCCTTTCCTTGTTGCTTTGAAGCATTTTTGCATTAACTTTGGAGTCAATAGATTGTGTCTCAATATGAAGCTCTCCCGGGTTCTTCTCATCACCTGCTATTGAACTTGAGAGCAGAGGGTTTGATCCCGCGCAGTGAAAGAAAAGAGGGTTTCCTGATCAGGTTAGGAAGAGATGTTAGGGAAAAGGAGGAAGGGTGGGCTGATATCTGGCTGAAACGACAACAAGAGGGGGGCAGAAGCTAATGTTAGTATGGAAAAGGACTCAAATCTAGAAGACAGCCTAGGAGAGATGTCAAAGGAGCACCAGCCCTGACTGTCCCCTCTCTCTTTCCCCGTGCAGGTGGGAAGCTGCCCGGTCTCTTTGGGGACCGCCTGGACCGGCTGGAGGAGGAGGTGAGACGCCTTTCCCAGTCCTACGACAGCCTGCACACCATGGTGAGCGGCCTGGGGGACCGCCTGCGCCTGGCCATCCAGGAGGACACCACCAAGATGATCGGCTCCCTGATGAACAGCCCGGGCACGCCTGACTCGACTGTGGGTTTCGGCATCATTCCTGACGGCCTGGTGGACGTGGCGGACAAAGCCGACATTGCCACTTACCCTCCTGTGGGCGAGATCCTGACCAAAGTGACGGAGGTGAGCGACGTGCTGAAAACCAAGGCAGATTTGCTGCACGAGGTTCGCGGCATGGTCCTGGACCACGACGGGCAGATCAAGCATCTTCTGGAGTCAGCCCGGCCCTCGCCCCTCACCTCCATCGACCTGCTGGAGGAGTACGTGGACACGCGGCTGAGCAACCTGCGCGGAGAGCTGCTCGACGGCTTCGAGAAGAAGCTGGGCAAGATCCAGACCACGTGTGATTTCCGGATCCAAGAGGTGCGGCAGCAGTGCGAGGAGGAGAAAGCTGCCAACCTGCGGCTGCAGCAAACGCTGGATGGGAAGGAGCTAGAGATCAAGAAAGAGATCTCCCAGCTGGAGACCCAGATCCAAGGGCTGACGGTGGTGGAAAGCTGCTGCAGCAACCTGGACTACCTCACCGATCGCATGAACATCCTTGAGAAAGGCCTTCACAGCATCTCCGAGTCCCAGAAGAACTTGCACTCACAGCTGAATGGAGAAATCTCCACTGTCACCCTAGGGAACCTTTTTGAAGGGCGCTTTGAGGACCTGGAAGCCAGACTCAATGCTACAGAGAGAGAAACGGGCAGCTGCTGCTCTGGTATAGAGGACAGCATGAGAGGCACGGTGGTGGCAGAGGTGGATGGCGTGAGGACTGCCTTCGAAGACAAAATGCAGACCCTGGAGGACAGGTTCATGACCATCGTGGGGGAGCTGAACAACATCAGTTCTCCCGTGGGCATGGATGGAGCGGTGGTGCCCGTGCTGGAGGGGGAGCTTGCCAGCATGAGGAAACGCACGGATAAGACACTGGAGGTGTTGCAGAACCGCCTCATTACACTGGAGAGCACTTGTGCCCTGGGCTGCACCTCCGCCTCCAAAGATGTGGAAACCTTCCGGACAGAGATCGAAGACTGCCAGAACAAGAACCAGGACCTGCTCCTCCGGATGGACAGCAATTACGACCTCCTGCGCAAGCTGAACGCCACCATCCTGGAGATCCAGCGGCGAATCGAGGGGGAAGCATCGGGGGCTTTGCAAGGGGAGATCACCTTGCTAAAAATCAACCTGAACACTGTGAGCAAGTCTCTGACGGGGCTCAAGGACTCCGTCTCCCAGTACTCAGACACTATGTCGCACGTCAACTCCTCGCTGGATGAGCACGAGCGGAAGATCGAGGATGAGGTCCACTCCATCCAGGAGAAAGTCAATGACCAAGGCTCTCAGCTCTTCTTCAGCAACCGGCGTGTCCTGAACCTCAAGGGAGACTTGGAACGACTCAAAGCCAGGATCATCAGTGACCTGAGCTCCTGCAAGAGCGTGGGCCGTGATCTGCAGCAGGAGATCGCCCACTTCGATGAGCGAGTGGCTCGGGTGGAGAACGTCTGCGGCCGGCTGGGTGCCGTCACGGGGAGCCTCGATGGCATCAGGGACGAACTGGAGAAACACACGGGCAGTTTGTGGGACTACATGGACCACATGAACGGGACCCTGGCTACCCACTCTCAGGAAATAACGGGACTGAAGGACAACCTGCTCGACTGCCAAGCCAAGGTCTCCGAGCTGTCGGAGCAGGTCAGCCACTTGGAAGAGCAGGCAGAGGGGCAGCAGCTTCCTGCTCCTCCCCATGAAGGACAGGATTAACTTATATCACACAGACTCGCTCCAATGTGACAACAGTTCTTGGGATATTTTTTTTAAATGAAAAGGTAAATTAAAAGCTGCTACAAACTTTTTTTTTTTTTTTTAAATCTTGCTGGCCCCAGTTTTCCGTAACTCTGCCATTAGGGTAGTCGCCTCCCAGCGCCCAGCAGCTGAGTCTGTGCCTCCCGGCCGGAGGCGTTGCTTTGGCTCCTGGGCTGATGACCCCAGAAGGATAATTCAGGAGGAAGCTGGAGGCGGGAACATTTTTTTTATTGGTTTTTGGGGTTTTTTTTCAATTTTATTTTTGTGGATTTATCGCTTCTTGGAGAACACAACCCTGTAGTTGTCAGTTGAGGAATAGAGTTTCTCTGACCTAAAGACCACCTGTGTCTTAATGCAGGGACTGGGCAGAGCCAGGGCTCCTTATGGGGAACAAAACTCACCCCAGGAATTGTGGATTTCAAAGAACACACGTATTCACACATCTCCCTGGGAACTGCATTCCCCTGTCTGAAACAACAGCCCTCTTCATGTATGGTAGATCCATTTATCCTGCTCCCCGCTTCATACAAACACACATGCCTTATGGAGCGTATGAGGATATGCATTGGGAAAACACACTATGCATATATATATGTGGTATGTATATATGTATTTTTGAACAATCCACTGTCATGGTGCTCATCTGATTTCCAAGTTTCCTCTTGCTGCCCCCACCTCCCTTGCCGTATTTTGGAGAATCTCACTGAGCAGCTACAACCCACCGCACCAGCATTTGGGGACAGGCCCTGTGGGGGCGTCGAGTGCATCTGCCACAGGGGCTATTGGGCTTTGCACCCTCTCCGTGGTGACACCTGGGACTGACACAAATGGGTGTGGAAAACTTGCATCTTCCCCAAAGACACATGTGTGTCTCTGCAGAGACCACGCTGGGCATGGAGTAGTCCCTCCCTCCAGCTCTAGTTCTCTCCTGGTTTTACTGCTTAAACTGTGAACGTGGTTTCCCTCATCTCAGCCCAGGGCAGGAGAGCTGCAGATGCTCCAAGGTGTGAGAAAGAGGACTTACCTGCATCCTCCTCGTGTTCCTCTGAGCCTACTGGGATGCCACAGCCCCAGGGCCCCGCGCTGACATGCAGCACCGGGCACAGGGAGCATGGCACCTCTCGAGACCTCTTCTCAGCTCAGCCTGGGAACGGCAAAATTATTTTCTCAACTTGGCTCTGGTTTTCCAAGAACATACAGGCTGGAGAAGGCTGAACATGTTCCTCAGCAACTCCAGCCTTGCCATACGGAGCTGGCACCTGGACTGTGCAGCTGTCGCACACAAAACCCACCTCCCCTGGAGAGCCCAGCATGGGCATCCCCGGCTGCACAGCCAACAGGGACTTCATTACCAGAAAGGATGAAGAGGAAATTAAAGAGCCTCCATCTTAACAGCTCTGGCACTTTATAGCAGAGGACCATATTTTTCTAGCAGCTCAACATTGCAGCTCACCGACCCTTCCCACACCAGCCAGCCTTCAGCTCCCACCTCGTGCCCATCACCCTCACCTGGACATCCCTGCTCTTCTGCACCCCAATCCTCCCCCTGCTCTGACCAGCTCAAAGCAGCACCAGCTCCCAGCAGAGGTGCATCCAGCTGCGTTTTCTGCCTTGTTTCCTCCCAGAAAAACTGGATGATCTCCCTGAAGCAGATGCTTCCAGGCCGGGGGGAACCACAGGGATCGCTGAGCCCAGTTGGCTGCATCGTGTTACCCTGATGTGGTAAAAACTCCTTCTATTGCCAGAGGAGTGTGGGCCACCAGCCGTAGGAGTAGAGAGAGCTGTAGGAGGGAGAAGGGACCTGAGGTCCCACCGCTCACTGAGTCCCACCAGATGCTCACAGCACCAGGATCCGCTTGCTGCTCTGGGCTTCGCTGCTTTGGAGCTATGCTGCAGCTGCTGAGACACTTCTCCAGCAGAAGAGCAACCTCCGGCTGCCTTCAGGCACCCTGCAAAACCTGCTCTTAGACAAAAAAGAAGCTATTTTGTTTCCCCCAGCCCATGGAAGGGGTCTCAAGTCAGCCCTTGGTACTTTGCAATGGAGCATCCTGCCCACCTCTCCCCATCTTCTCACAACAGGGAGAAAAAGGGCTGCAACAGCCAAAGAGAAAATTAAGCCAAGGGCCGGACTCAGCCCTTCCCAGGCCTGGGTTAGAGAGCAGCTGAACAGCACCAGTTTCTTCCAATCCAGAGGGAGCTGGGACTGGCCAAAAACTAAACTGGGACAAGGAAGAAGTCTGATCTTCCAGAAAATGGTGCTATGTTTGAACTATTCCTGACTAGTCACTTGAAGCTATGGACAGCTTGTATTACAGTTCTCAGCTATTCATGTTTAAAAAGTGAAATGAACTTTGTACAAAATAGGGCATTTTTTTAAAATTTTGGCTTGCAGAGAGGGAAGGAGATGGTGCCCGTGTAGTTGTCCTTGCATGGGCAGCTTTCCGAGGCAGTTGCTAACTGATCTTGGTAAAAAGGCTGTGTTTTATTGTTTTTAAAACCTTGTACATTTGTTCAGATTTTAAAAGCTGAAAAAGTGTTTGTACTGGAAAGGAAAAAAAAAAATAAAGTATTTCTTGCTGAGGTTTCCAGGATCAAAATGATTTGTGTGGCTTTCAGAAATGCGGAGTTAAAGCCTGAAGGCAGGCAGACTAGGAGGTGATTTACACTCACACACAGGGGTCAGGGAAGGAGAGGTTGATGCCAGGCTGCAAGAAGGAACCCAGCAGTGCTCCTGCCTGTTTTGTTTTATGTACTTACTCGGCTGAGAGCTCCCAGAGCAGGAGCACCAGGCTGAACACACAGCAGTGCTGGCCCCCTGGTTTCAGAGAAGTCTCCCACACAGCATGAAGACAGGCTGGTTGAGTCCAAGCCCAACCCTGCTTTAGGACAGCTGAGCTTTACTGGGATGCTCCAATACCGGGGCACAGGAGTCACCTCCTGCCCTGGCACAAGATTGTGGGAGGTTCCTGGCACAGGAGAGATTCACCCCAATGCGCACACAATGCTTCCTGTATTAGATCAATTTTGCAACGTTACGTGAAGGCAGTAGACAAAACTTTAAAAAAAAAAATTAAAAAGTCCTTTTCTAGTGCAGCTGCTCCACTATTTATTAATTATTGCTGTTAATGAATAGTAGTGAAGAAAACTCAAAACCCCAAACAGCTTCCATCCACCTTAATGAGTTGTTAAACCATGGGACAGCTTCACTCCATCTACTACCAAACCAGAGGTAGCTGGACTGTCTAGGAACACTGGTCATACTGGACGTAGGAATAGCTATGCCAGAGGCTCGTCAATAAATAAGACAGTGACCCACTCCCACCTTTAAAGAAGAGCCAGGCTTTAAAGGTGTTAAGAGCACTAAGAAAAGACCCATTTCATAGTAATTTCCATTTAGTAAACAGAGTTTTTGCAGAGCCAGAGCCCCCTCTTATCCTCCTTTGGCTTCCAGAGAAGAGGTGTTCCTAGTACAGAACATGGACCATATTAGAAGTGCAAAATGCCTGAGCAGCAACCAGGGAAGAGGAGATGCATCTGGAGCATCCAGTCCTGGCAGAGGATGTACAGGAGAGCCCTGGGACAGGCCTCCACAGGTAACGGGGTCAGGAGAAGGCACCCAAGTCAACCGCAGGCAGCGGAGGTCTCCAGTAGGCAAAGTGGCTGTACTCTGGACACACCAGAGCAACGCTCCCGCTCTGCCCCAGGGGAGGGAAGATCAGCTCCACCAGCTCCGACAGCCGCTCGTACCTGCGGGGGGAAGAAAGAAGTTGCAGTGGGGTCATGGGGGGTTGGTTTGCTTTTCTACCCCATTAAATGCTTCTCTGGGTTAAAGCCAGGTTAACCCAGAGGTGCCAAGGAACAAGCAGGTCATTTACGTAGACTTGTGGTTCTTTGTCAGCTCCTGGATCAGCTCTCCTCTGGGGTTGACTGTGAATATGCGGCTCTCCGGCAGGCCCACTTGCTTGTAAGCATAGACGTCCTGTCCAAGGAAGGGCAGCAAGGGTGAGAGCTGTGGGAAGGCAACACCACCCCGCAGCCCCAACCCTCCCTCCTCCCCAGGAGACCCACTCACGCTGGCTCTGTTCCCAAAGGCTGCGTAGAAGGGCAGCTTCGTGGCAAACAGGTTTTGGATGTCCATCAAGCAGGCGATCTTGAACACCTCTGGCTTCTTCTCAATCACCTCCCTGCAGCACAAGACATGCACAGAGCAGAAGTCAGAGGCATTGGCTGGCCAGCACTACCTTCGGAAGTGATTTGAAGGACAAAAATTATTTTGTGCATTGCAGGAGCTTCCCCACAAAGCCCCAGGGAGGGCAGGCAGTTCCCCTGTTGCCTCCCATGAAAGACAACCTGCACCAAGGAGGCCAGAAGCAGTTTAAGGCTGTGACATCCCTCAGCATCAAGCTGGGAAGGGGGTGGTGTCCCCAGGGACACAGGAGGTGCAGGGCTGGGGAGGAAGAGAGAACATGGTACCTGTGGAAGGCAGAGAAGAGGCTGCTGGGGGCAAGCAGGATGGGGCCCTTGGGGAGGGCACAGCCTTGCTCATTGACCCATTTGAGGTAGCCCTTGGTGATGTGTGCCATGCCGATGGCTCTGGCCGAGCAGTAGAGGAACTTGTAGCCGTTCCTAGAGAGATAACAGGGAGCTTTGAGCTGTGCTCTGCACAAAGCATCCTCCTGCTCCTCCAAAGAGAAGGAGGCTTAATATTTGGCCTAAGCCCAAACCCGTGCACCCTTTCAGCAAGCAGGGTAGCTTCACAAATAACACGACGAAACAGATCCCCACCCACCTTGCTGCTGGGGTGCAGCACTAGAGGGGGACCCCGTACCACCCTCCAGGTCCTTCCCAGCAGCCAGACTCTCATCTGTAAAGTGCCCTTTGCTGCTTAGTCCCCACGCACCCCTACAAGACCCCCAGGCCAGCACCTTTCTCATCCCCTTTCAGGCTGCATGTGGCTGGACACAGCCCCCCGGCGGCCAGCACGGTGGGATGGGCAGCTCGGGGACGATGCTCCTGCGGGCTGGGAGGTGACAGGAGGCAGCCGGGGTGTCAGCGCGGACAGTCCCAACCCCACAGGCCCCCGAGCAGCAGGAGCCCCGCGGCCCCCCCGGCGCCAGGACGAGCCATCCGCGGGCCCACAGTGCCTCTTAGTGGCCGCAGGTGCCGGGAGCTGAAGGTCGGGCTCCTCGGGGACCCGCCGCCAGCCTCCATCGGGTGCGGGGACAGCATGGCACCTGGGGGTGGGTCGGTCCCCTGGGGGCAGGGGGACACCCAAATGCTGGGCGGACCCCCGTGCCACTGCTGCACAGCGACCCGAGGGCAGCCAGCTGTGCCTCTGGCCTCTCAGGTGTGATCTTGTGCCATCTCGTCTCCTTCAGCGCCCAGCTACATCTCCCCAGCAAGGCCTCCACCAACACACCCGTCTCCCAGGGAAGGCAACACAAACATCTGCTCCCAGGGGAGACTTCCTGCTTTCACCCCCCAAAAATCAGCCAGACAGCACAGCAAGCATCAGCCATCACTGACAGCAGAAAATGAGGCTGTTTTGGCCAGCATGGGTGAGTAAGGACCCCCGACCCTGGCCCCTGCTCAGCCTCTCCTCCATCATCCTCCCAGTTCCCCTATACCTACAGGTGGATTTTGTGGAAGAGCTTAGCAATCCCATGATGAGTCCAGTCTTTTCCCAGATGTGGCAAGATGTGCCCAAGAGCATCTGACCTAGAAGGAAAGGAGACCAAGTTAGGATGATCCAGCCTGGTGGTGATCAGGAGGGCAATGGGGTTTGTGGTCCCTCCTGGCTGCTTACACAAGCCTTTAAAAGACACTTTCCCCTAACAGGGGGGGTAAGGGGTGTGGGGTGGGAAAAAGGCCCTTTACTTGGTGATGGTGCCATCGATGTCTGAGATCACCACCTTGTCATCCCAGTTCCACAGGTAGATAGTGGCCTTACAGCGACACGTGCCCTGGTACTGAGTTGTCACGCTGAATGCCACCTCGTTGGGGCCATCCTGCAGATTCAGCCTTCCCTGGGGCAGAGAGGGAACACAAGTGGTTACACACCAGCTTCACGCCACTCCAAGGCTTGCCAGAGCCCAGACTGCCACCTGGCCAGGCCAGAGACCCCAAGCCTCTACAGGGTGGCCACCCAGGACAAAATACTCAGATGCCCTAAAAAAAACATAAGGTCAGGAGTGGTGACATCTCTGTTTAAGGGTTGTCTCACCCCTGCATGCACAAATAGGCAGTGAAGGAGGAGGAGTAAAGGGCATACAATTTGTTCGGAGGAGAGCCGCAAGGATTTCTTGTAAGTTGGCAGAGATTTCTGTGCAGGGGTGTCCACTGCTAACATGTCCCCACGGTGCAGGGGCTCATCATCACTGGATGATGCCCCCTCCTGCCTACACAAGGAATGGAAGAGCAGATTAGCTTTATTCTGCAGACTATGGTTTTCCCCATGAGCACCAGGGATAACTGGAAGGGACCCAGGACAACCAACCCACCAGAAAACAGTCATGGAGGAGCTTGGCTGGGGTCAGCAAGAGCCTTAACAGAACTTTCTGCTGTCATATTTAGGTAGACTTGGGAATAACTGGACATTTAGGAGGAGGAGAGATCAAGAACACACACAGACTCCTTAAGGCAGCCTGGGAGGGAGGCACTCACCCCTGCTGAGCAGAGCTGGGCTGCAGCATTTCCACGTTGGCTTTCCCTGGCCTCGGCTGCTGCGGGCAGAGAGTGAGGCCATCAGTACCTTGGTGCCAAGAGCAGGAGCTGCTTGGATTCCCTGCCACCCAAAGCAGCCATACCAGAAGAGAGGTGGCAATGCGCCCCCCACCTTCATGAGGACATTGCCCCATGGAAGAAGAACCACAACCTGGTGCCATGGAGACCAGCAAGGACACGTGGTACCTGAGTGATGGCATGAGGGGCACTTGGCGAGAAGCATCACCATTACAAAATCCACATCACTGCATTGCCAGGCATTGTTCTGCTGCCCAGGCACTAACAGACCTGAGAGGACAGCAGCGACCTTCAGAAGTCACCTTGCCAACAGGTCCCTCTGGCTGCCCTTGTACTCAGGCCATCCTCAGGACCCTGCTGCTCTCCTACCCCCACCCCTGCCAGCCACCAGAATGACTCCTGTGCCCTGGGGACATGGTTGTCACAGTCACCACTGCAAACACCTCCTCTGCTTGGAATTCTTTCCTCCTCCAGGAGAACCACCACCTGCTGCCTTTCTTGGGCATCTTCTCCTTCACCAGCTGGTCGATGGTGCTCTGTGAACATGGCAGAACACAGGATGAAGTCAGTGCTCAGCCCAGGAAGGGGGCTCAGCTGCCAACAGGCTAAGGAGACTCTTGTCCATGCAGGGTTTCCTTTGCAAAATTATCCACAGGATAAGATGTGTGACTCCTGTCACACTGTGAGCTGAGATGGTTTTGGTGTGAAGGGTACAATGACTTGTTCCCCTCATGCAGCTTGAGAAGATCTGGATGCCTTATTCCATACAATCCCAGCCAGGTCTACAGAGCACTGGAGCAGGCTCATGTGGTCCCAAATCCTCCACACTACCAGGGCCCCTGGCTCTGGCCAGCCTTGCAAGGATACAAACATCAGAATAGGAGGTTTTTTTGACAAGAAAAAAAAAAAAAATCTCTGCTCTCCAGGCATCAGTGGTACCCAGGTATCTAAAAACCACCCTGAGGTACCTCGGGGAGAAAGGACAGACCTCAGGGTTTGTGGGCTGGAGTGATGTTCAGCTCTGCCCCATACTGCCCACAAAGCCCCAGATGGGCAGCTTGGCCTCTTGCAGCCCCACTGCATTCTTCAAGCCCTGCTGAGAAGCATGGCCCGTAAATGAGTTGTGCCACTCACCTCAGGAATATTCCTCTGGAAAGCCTGCAGGGACAGGACCATGGGAGCAGCCACTGCCCAGTTGTAATACCTGGAAGAAGCAAGAGGGATGGGAACATCACTGCCCCTGGAGCGTGGGGTGTTTCCAGATTGCCATCCTGCAGCGTGGCCAGAAGGTCCCCTCCTACAATATATAATCATTTTCTGGGAAGGAGTCACACTCTTACAGGAGTGTTTCTGCACGGACAAAGGGGCCACAGTGGTCATCTTGGGATGAAGCAGCAAGAAGAACAGGCCACTCACTTCTTGTTGATCAGTATCACCAGGTTTGGGTCATAGATGAGTCCTGGATTCTCAGCAAACTGCTGGTAGGAGATCATGTGCTCTATGAACTTCTCTGGTGGGACAAAAGTTGTGTCATGCCACTGGTATACATAACGGGTTTCAGGACAACATATTCCCCCTCCCCTCCAACCTACCACGACAGATCTGTCTGCTGCCCCCCAGGCCTCCACACAGCGACAGGGCAATTGTGGGCATCAAATCAGAGTCAGAGTCCATGGGGCTCTCGGCAGGCAAATCGGGTGGCAGCTGGACACACAGAGGGTTGCTGGGGTCTGCCACAGGCTTTGAACTCTGCTCTTTGTCACTACCAGCAAGAGAAGAAACAGGGGTGACATCAGGCAATGGCTTTAGACGTACCTCCATGCTTTGCTGTAAGGGAATTGCTCAAGGTCTGAGCTTGGCCAGCTGGGGCAACCCATACCTCCTGGGGAAATAGAGCGCCACCTGCTCCTCAGCCATGTTGGAAAGGTCTTCCAGATAAACGTCACTGGGACCCAGGTGAGGACTTCTTTTGATGGATCCTCAATGTACAGACAGAAGGAAGAGAGCTTAGCTGAATCCCCTTCCCAACCATCTCAGCATCTAGTGAGAAAGCTAGCAGCATTTTCCTCTATCATATTCATATCTCATATAAAGAGGACATCTCTTTTCCTACTTGAAAAGCTGCCTTAAATCAACAGCAGCAAAAGTACCTTGACATACTTGCACTGGCATGAGATCACGTGCCAAGAGGACACAGAGGACAGGCCAAAGTCCTGCCTATGTGTCTCTATGACAATCTGAAGGTGCCATTTGAAGTTCACACCATCCAAGATAACACATTGTGATCTCCCTTGTTGTATAACGAGGAATCCCAAATGTCCCTTTCTCAGGGAGACAGTTTTGTTCTGAATTTATGCTGGCTGGAAAAGTGAGGTTGGTTAGGACAGGTAACCACATAAGACTCCTCAAATACACTGTCAAGGGAGACATACGCATGCTTCGCTCTGGGTGATTTTCTGCCTGATTTGGTGTGCTCAGGATGAAGACACAAGTCAGGCCAGGTGCTGTCAGACACTTCAAGTTAAGATACCGTATACACTGCTGAGAAATCTTCTAAGCATGCAAAACCAGAGACATCCAAGGATGGAGCTCAGGAAACATAAGGCAAGAAAGCCCTTCCTGGTGAGATGGGTGGTCACTGGAAGGAGGAAACCTGAGGAATGTTTCTTCAAAGCAAAGGAGCCGGCAGCAGATGGATAAGGCAAACCAAACACATCGCACCTTGAATACCCAGGGCAATCATGAAGGAGTCACACTGAATGAACAACCCAGTCCCTCATCCAAGTTGGAGGCATCTCTGGGCTCAAACACTGCTTCCAGCAGCACCAGTCACCCGCTCACCTTGTCTCCTCTGGATTTCCAGCTGGGGCTCAGGGTCCTCTGAGTCCACCTGCCTCAGAGCAGCAGCTCCCTCAAAGGGCTCCACATCTGGCTGAACCTCTGGCATAACACTTCCACCTCCCTCCTGTTTCTCTTGTGGGGCTGAGGAGGCCTCCAATGAGCTCTCTGCCCCCACAGTGGGGATGTCCTTCAGCCTGGGGAGGTCATTCCCATGCTGGGTTGCAGGTGTTGGCTCAACAACAGATACAGCTGAGGAACAAGGTACACCCTGAGGTCCTGCTGGGCTTGGACCTCCTCCCAGACCTTCAGAGGCAGCAACAAGGTGGGTTGCCTCATCCACTGGGACCAGCGTCGCAGAGACAGTGGTTGCTGCAGTACCAATGGTCTTTGTGGACTTGGCTGGTTCAATTCGTTCCAATTTATTCACCTCAAAGAAAGCAGAAGAACAGGTTTGAGGTTGAGAAGGTGCCCAAAGCATCAGGTAGAAGAGGACAACTCCTCTAAAGCTGTCTGGCCAGAGCTGCCTCCACATTCTACAGGCCTTTCGGACACCCCCCTTCCACCAGCTGCTAGAGAAGAGCAAGAGCAGGGACTCACCTGAGGAAGCCTTCCCCAGGTCCACTGCATGTGGGATTCAGCCCCTAGAGCAAAACTCTCCTGTGGTCTGATCTCCAGCTCAGAGTCACTTTTGGGAGAAGATGGATGGCTCAGGGTGGGGCTACAAGAAGAAAAAGCAATGTGGGACACTTCATCTACCCTACAGCCCCATGCTTTCCCATGACTGCATGGACATTTAGGGCCAAGAACCCTGGAAGACTGCTTTGCCACGGAGTCAGTTCTACTCCATAAGACTATGACAAATGAGCAAGACCTATGAGAAGCTGAGGCCCAAGGAAGCAAAGCGCTGTGCCACCAGTTGTCCAGAAGCAGCTCAGAAGCAGAGGCAGGAGAGCCCTGTAGACACAGGCTTCTTATGTCTGTGACCATAGCCACAAGTGTCCCTTACGGGCTCCAAGCTTTCCTCCAGCCACACCATATCAAGCCAGGAAAAATCCTTCTCTCCTGACACCACCAAGTCCCTTTACCTTCCCAGCCACAAGGCACATCCCCTGCTCTCAAAGCCGAGCAGATCACCTCAGCTCTGCGCATTACCTGTCCATGGAGGCCAGCTCCCCATCAGAGTAAGGGTGCATCTCCGGGGACTGCAACAACCTGGTTTCTTCTTTGGGTAGATCAGTAAAGGAGAAATACACTGAATCCCTGCAGCAGAGAAAAGAGGTCAGTTCTGTTGCTCTCAGGCACCAGCCTTCTCTCCTGGAAAGCCAGCAATACCCAACTTCACCATTTCCACTGGCTTTCTACTCCCCAGGAGGTTGGGGTCCAACTTGGAAACACTTATCCCGTGATTCAGTACTGCTGGGCATCACCTACAGGCTTGACACACTGCATCCCTCTGCCCAGAGCAAGCAGCTCACCTGTGGGCTGGCAGCTTGCACGGCCCCTTCACAAACATCTCGCTTTTGCACTCCTCACAGCCTCCTAACTCTGAGTCCAAAAGCTCCTTCTTCTTGGGCTTCCTCCTGCGTCGCCTCTTCTTGCGCAGGGTCCCTTCAGCACTGGTGGTCTCCTGCGCGTGAGAGGGCTGAGCAGCATCCTCCAGGCTTTCCTCCATGGGGATGGGGGACGTACAGAGACGGGAGGGGATGCTGCCCTGCAACAGGGATGGGAAGAGCCCATCGGCTCCAGCACCATCCTTTCCTGGCAGCTCATGGCTCTTGCCTATGTAACATTCACCAACACCACCACTGAGCTCTCAGCTTGAGGTTGGTTTCGTGGCTAGACCCAAAAGGAAAGGTTTTGTACATACAACATGTGAATAAAAAAAAAAAAAAGGCAGAGCTGCCCAGCCACAAGCTAAAGACATCTTTAACGTGGGCAAGGAGAGGCAGGCAGGAGATGGCACCACAAGACTGTAATTACAAAGGCAGCAAATGGGATTCAGCTTTAGACCCTGCTCTCAAACCCAGCTCAAGTTAGCAGTGACCACAAGTCAGCCTGGGAGAGAGCTGCCAAGACTGCTGGAAGCCACAACCAGTCTCATCCTGCTTCCCAGTGGAGCAGGCAGCCTTCCCCAGCACCTGACTCTCTCCCATCCCTGTCACAATATCCCCCAAGAGGCCAAGCTCTGAGATATCCGCTTGACTGGCCAGGACCCATGCCCATTGATGAAGGCCAGCCTGGAATGCAGGTATTTGATCTAATGCTCCCTCACGGTGCTCCAGTGCTCAGATCCTCCACACTGGTTGCAAGGTACTTCAAGTAGGAACCTTTCTGGACACACAAAACATGAGAGGGGATAATGGAGTCAACCTGGGGAAGAAGGGCAGTCCAAACCTGGTCCTTCCACCTCAAGCCTGCACTTGCAGGTGGTCACAGCAGGACACAGACCAGCAGCACCTCTTCATCACCAACCTCATTCTCCTCCAACTCCTGGACGAAGAAGGCCTCTCCATTGTCACCCAGCTTCATGTGCAGGTCCACAGGCTCCCCATTGATTTCAATGTCAACCTGGCAAGGGGCAGAAGCAGCCTGTCCATCTGAGCCCACCCACCCATCGGTGCACAGGGAGCGGACAGGCTGGGGTTGCTCGCAGGACCGACGGTCACCCAGCCTTTGAGGTGAGGGACCCCTCCCAATTTTCCCAGGAAGAACAGTCCTCCCTGGAAGAGGATGGGTTCCATTCGGGGGCATCCCCTCCAAAAATTAGCAACCACCTCTTTCAACGGGGCTCCCATTCTCCTCCAACAAAGTTCTTCCATAACCTGTGGGTTCCATCTCCTAGGTCTGGAGACACCAGAGAGGAAGCACAGTCCCAGGTCAGGCATCACTTACCACCTTCTCCTTGGAGCGCAGCACACCCAGCTTCCCAAAGCGCACGTGAAATGGGGAGCACTGGAAGGAGTTATCGGGCTGTCTCACCACAACCACATCGATGCAGCCCGTCAGAGTGGCAGGGTTCAGACCCCGGTATAGCTCCTTCACCGTGACAAAGACAGTCTCAGCAAGCTGCCCCACGTAGTTCATTGTTTGAGACTGCAAGTGAGAGACAGAGGTATACTCAGGTACAGAAAAAGGGCTACAGCAACTAAGTGCAACATGAATTCCATCAAGGAGAACCATTTCATAGCTGCAAACACAGCCCCATCAGGAGGACAGGTAAACCTCTAGGGAAACTGAGGCAAATGCATGAAGGGCCTTGATGGAGATCAGCCAGGGCCTCTGTGAGCACCAGAGAACAGGACAGAAGACGGGGCACCAGTTATTGCATCCAGCTTGAAGGAGAGGAATCTTTGCAATTAGGATGCACCATCACATTTGCCCCATGGGAGAACAAATGCCCCCCCCCCCGCCAGCTGTCTCCTGGTCAATGCACTGAAACCCCTGGAGTGTTTCTCACAGATCTGCGTTGGGGTGTTGGTCCCAGCTCCTGGGCCAGAGGATTTCCTTGCTCCATTTGCTCAGCACTTGGCATCAGCAGGACAGTGGCTTGGTGTCCATGCATCACAGCAGAGACCAAGCACAGCTTCCTGAGCTGCCAGCCCCACACCCTCCCTCGCCCCAAGAAGAGGATGGGGACAGAGTGACCACTTAAGAAGGACCACAGATGAACTAAAGGAAACCTCTTGTGCCAGCAGCACGATCAGCTGATGGCACGGTGTCCCCGGGGGCTCTCAGCACAGCCCCCAGCACACACCCGGCCCAAGGGGAGACTGGTGAGGGTTGATTCTTTACCCAAAAGGAGGAGGGCAAGCAGGTGCCACCCGACGAGCCCTCCGCCCCTGCAGCCACCCAGCATCCCTGATCTGTTTTGCACAAGCTCAGCACCGTCCCATTCCCAGCCAGCCTTCCAGGAAGCTAGCCTGCGTGGGGACACCACTCCATGTCCTGTCCCCCACACCTCTCTGTGATGGCCAGGAATAAACCCAAAGCCTCCTCCGGGGGAGGTTGCAGGGAAACCCTAGCTGGTTCTCGAAGCTTCAGTGCCTCCATCAGCTCTGCTGAGTCACGGGGCCAGCCACCAACCTGCTGAGCCCAGCTTTCCCGGGCATGGCTGTCGGGTGGGCAGCCCTCCAGCTGCCTTCCCTGCCGTGCCACAGAGCCCAGCAGCAAGCAGGAGAGAGCAACTCACTGTGGGGGGCGGGATTTTTGGAGAGAAGGAACAATCAGGCTGCTCCTGATGCTCCCAGGGTAGCACTTATGGGCTCCTGGCTGGGACATATATCAGGCAGACCTAAAGAGTGCATAGGGGAAATCCTGGGCATAGAAACCTGCACAGCCCATGGTGTTCAGAAAGAGTCCCCAGGCACAGCCCCACGCTGAGCGGCACCTTCACAGTAAGCACATGGTGCAAGGACTTAACACAGCACTGCAGCCACACAAAACACGCTGCTGAGCATCTCCTGCCAGGGCCACATCCCCTCTGCAGAGCCAGCATCCCCCCCAGGGGACATCATGCCCCCTTGCCTCAATGCACAGTCGCTGCTTTCCCAGGCATCTGCCTGGGACATGCTCAGCCCCAGAGCTCAGGGCAGAGAACGGCTCTGGTTCGGGTCTCAGCTCACCAAGTTTAACTGTGAGCTTCACCCAGGAAAGCTGGAGACAGGCAGGGAACAGAGAAGAGACTCAGACTTCTTGCAGACCTCAACCCCTCCATGGATGGAGCAGGTTTGTTAGGGAGGTGAAGAATAAGTCGCGCTCTGGAAAGACATTAATAAGTGGTCAGGGCAAGAGAAAGGGTTTTCAAAGCCAGCCCAGGGACACCAAGCCACATTCAACAAACAGCACACCCTTCCCACCCTACACATCCACACTGCAAACTGCCCAAGACCTTCCCCATTACCTAGGCAGCTACTGGACCTCAGCAACTCCTCAACTTTGGTGCAACCAGCCCAGAAGCCCCAGGAGCTGCTCTCTGCCAGCAGGAACACTCACCTCAGCTCCTCCTCTCCCCACCACTTCCTTCCTCTCACCTGAGCAAGGGGAGGGCCCTGTCTCCCAAACAGCACCCAGTCTCTCACACTGTGCCTTCTTGCTGAGCCTATGAGAGCTCCTGGGAGGCCAGAGGGTGGATCTGGGGAGGCAGCTTACACCTGCATGGAGCAGCTGTGTCTCATTGCAACCAGCTCCTTTGCTCCAGCAGCTCCAGGCACAGCTGCCAACCGCCTTGCACTGACGCAGACCCTTCCTCCCTCCTTCTCCAACCCAGCAACCCGCAAGACCCCTGCAGCCCGACCCACTAGGCTGGAGTTGTCCAGCTGGGAAGGTGATTCCCCAGCACCCTCTGCTAAGTTTTGGAGTGATGTGGCTGCAGCTCCTGGTCTGCACAAGAGTTGGTGGCACTTTAGGGACAAAGGTTCTTCTGCTGGTATGTGCACAGGGCTCTTCCACCCCACACTTGTTGCTTTGTGAGAGCAGAGAAGTGTCAAAGCTGGAAGATGGCTGCTTAGGATATTTTTAGTCCCTGAGAAGGGTCTAAACCACCCAGGTTAGTCACAGCTGATGGGCTGACTGGCAGAAATGCCACAGCTCATTCCCAGGCAAGCCCCATTACCTCCCTCTGCCTCAGTTTCCTCAGCTGTGCCACACTGGTAAGGTTGATGGCAGTGGGAGGTGCGGAACCCCCCCCATGCCCCTACAGTGCTGAGCACAGCCCAGACACGAGGTCCCAGACCCAATATGGGAACTCTCCTAAAGGCTGTGACAAACCAGCTGAGGAAGAATGCCTGTTTTCCAGCAGCTTAATATTTCTGAGAGCTCTACCCCTGGGTGAAATTGGACTGGAAGCAGCTGTTGTGGGTGGCCAGGCACAGCTGTGGTCCCCAAGGAAGGTGGGCTGGCACTGGGCAGCACCAGCACTCAAGGGGGGCTCACGGGCAGCCCGGGGTGGGCAGCTGCCACCAAACCCCACAGCCAGGTCACCAGGCACTCACCCAGCGGGGAAGGAGCCTGCTGTAACCTCAGTATAGACACCTCGGGATGTGACATGTCAGGTGTCTCGTCCTTGTCATGGCATCTTAGACTAGTGCTCAGTGGTGCCACTGCAGTGGGTCTCACCCAGGGCAGTGGTTTGCACCCTGCAAACCCCAAGGCTGGAACACAAAAGCAAGGACAAATCTCGGCTGCAGGTGCCTGGTACCTGGTCAAAAATGGACATTTCAGCAGAGGACATCATTTCTTCCTTAGCCAGCTGAGTGCACCCTCAGGTGAGCACAGAGAAGGCAAAGCCAGCACAAGTTCAGCCTTGCAGTGGCTCCAAGCCCACACCCTCTGGGCACAGGGGTGAGCACTTCGCACTCAGGTACCCTGCAAGTAGCTCCCCCATCACACACCTCTAGCACTCCTTGCTCAGCTGGTTTTCCCTGCTGGCCCTTACATCCAGCTCCCAACATCCCGGGCTTTGCTCGTCTCCCAGTGCCCCTGCAGCAGATCCCCAGCTGGACCACGGCCACACTCAGTGATGTCTGTACCTTCCTCCGTGCTACCCTGCAATCCAGCCCCACAGCATTTTACTTACCTCTTCTTTCCTTCTTCCTCCTCCAAAAAGCTTAAAGCACTTTTTAATTGCCATGGTAATTTTTTGCAAAGCCATACAATTATTCTTGGTTGCTGCCAGCTGCTTTTTGTACCTCCTCTTGCTTCTCCCCCCCTTTTTTTTTTTTGGAAGGTGGGCCCTGCAGATCCATCACTCCCTGGGCTTGTAACCATGAGCACCCCAATTTCTCTGTGCACCCTCTGTATCCTCCCCCCAGGGCCTGCTCCAACATTAAGAGATTTTTTTTCCTGTTTTGGGAACTCCACAACCCACAGATGTTTGCAATGAGCCTTTGCAAAACAAGATGGCTTTTTTTATTAGTCAACCGAGATGCAATATTTTCAGCTCCCTGCATTCCAATGGAAAAGCAAAGCTCACAGCCGCCTCCATCCTGGCGGCTTTCGTCCTGCATCCCTGCTGCTCCTCCCATCCCAGTTTGCAGCCTTTGCCCCACGTGGGGCAGCAGCACAGCCAGCCACAGGGCACTAGAAGCCGTGATCCCAGTGTTTTCCGTGCCTCTCCAGAAAAACTCCATCCATCCACTTGGCAGCTGGGAGCACCCCAGGCACTCGCTGCTCAAGAGACTCCTAAATTTTCCTCTGTCCCAGAAAAAACAAGTCGTGTCTTCAATCGCAGGGTGGGAGAAGGGACAAGCTGTGTCAAAGACAGGCTTGTTTTTCCCCTTCTTTGTATTTCAACAGCTGCTGCAGATGAGCCAGGCCACAGCCAATTCTTCAGCTGCCTCCAAGGTGGGGGCTGATGGGGGTTTTGCCTCCTTGCTTGGTTATCACGTTATTTCGCTGGGATTTTCCCAGCTGCTTAAACTTGTCTTTGAGCAGCCTGGGAGACCCTCGGGACACCTCTCCTTGGATCCCCCCCTTGCTGCCTGCTTGTTTGTGGGCCTGGAGTGAGGATGGATGACCCAGCTGCAAGACAAACCCGGGAAACCGGCCAACCTGCCTGCCTCCATGCTGGCTGAGACCTGACACAGCTCAGCTCAGAGACGCTGCAGAGGAGCAAGACGTTCTCCAGGACCAGAGGGGAACTGAACTGACAGAAAGGGCCGCGCTTTGCTGTGCAAAGTGAGGCTGGGGCTGGAACGGGGACTACCCTTCCAGCCACAGTGCCCAGCCAGTAGTTAGGGACACCAACACTGTTTGACGGCTGGAAGCCCACCTTGTGAGCCGCTTACTGCAGCATCTAAATTATCTTCCCACCCCTGAGCCAGGGAGCCACATTCTCCTGCTCCCTTTCCCACACTGGAAGGATGCTCTGGGACCCTGTTGCTCTGGGGCATCATCTTGTGATGGCCACTAGCCTGGCCCATTTCTCCCCGGGCCTGCCCAGTACTTTAACTTCAGCAGTGTCCCACTTACACTGGAGTCTCCGAAGATGCTGGCAAAATCCAAGGCTGTGACACAAAAAGCAAAGATGCCCTTTCCTGAACGCAGTGCGCCCCTTGCAGCCACCCAGCAGGATGCTTAAAGCACCAGATGCTGGGTGAGAGATGGCCAGAGCCACTGAGTTTATTGACCTGTGTGCCCCAGATGTGGGGCTGACAGCTGTCAATCAGCCCAGCAAGTCCAAGGTCCCTGTGCCAGGCAGGGACATCTCCCTGCTGCTGGCGGGGCTGGCATCCCCGGCTGACATCCTTCCACTGTGATCCCCCAGGGAATTCCCATCAGAGGTTGGGATGTGAAAGGGCTTTCCCATTACCATGGCCCTTTTTCCCTGCAGAGAGACAGCTTTCCAGCGCAGGGGAGCGCACGGTGAAACCTGGCAGAGCTGCCTGCTCCTCTCAGCTGGCCGGGCAGGGGCTCCCATTTCCTTCCCCAGATCAACAAAGAGCTGCAGAGGCTTGTGAAAGGGGTGATTCAGCAAAAGAGGACAAGAGAGGCAGAAACACCAAGTCAGCACAGCTGGATGGAGTGAAATTCCCATCTCCTGAAAGCCGCGGGGAGCAAGGCTCAGGTGTCCTGCTCCCTCGGGAAGGGGGCCAAGCCCTGGTTCCGAGTGCCAGCCCTGGAGTCAGCAATACAACAGGAAAACAGTGGTGGCGGCTTTCTTTTTCCCTTCCCCTTCCCAGAAAGATCAGGTCAGACTGGCCTGGCATGCAATGGAATGGGTGGGAAAGCCATTTTGCCTGCAGAGGAGGAAATACCACCCTCAGTTGCCAATCACAAGCATTGAAAAAACTGAATTACAGTCACAGGACTGGCCGAAACCCACCCATTCTGGTTCATAAACATGCTCTGCTGATTTGGCTCCTAGTCTCTGACCTGTTAAAAGTTCAAGTTTCTTCCGTAAACACAAAAGGCTCAAGCTTACTTAAAAAGAAAGACCAGAAAACTACAATTCCCACACAGTGATGTGGCTCCGAGAGCCAGGGTTCACAGAGAAATCCATCCGTGCTCTAAAACCAGGAGAGCTGATAGCCCCAAGCACTAAATCGTCCTGAAAAAATGAAGTCTCTGAACTTGCAATGCGCTAAGAGCCCTTAGCCTTTTTGTCCCAGCTGCCAAAAATCCAGACCCACGCTCTAAAGCCAACAGCTTTTGATAAGTGACATCATATTTACATCAATGTAACTGTGAGCAGAGCTCCGAATCCAGGACAAGTGGGATGACGTGCACGTTTAGGCAGCTGGAAAATCTTTCATCTTTTGTCCAAAGCTGGTGTCTTGTTTCGAGACAGACAATGTTTCTAAGCCACACTTTATTTAAAAAATAGCCCGTGCTCTGTTCAATCCCCGACCTGCCCATAGCATGCTGTCACTAAATGCTGCCCAAGCCATTGGGGTGCAGTAGTTTGGTCACCCCAAGAGCAGCTCTCCAGCCTGGGGAGCACAGCTGTGGCCGTGCACCCCACGTGTGACCCACTGCCCCCCTCCCAACCCTGCAGAGCCGGTTCAGCTCCCTGAGCCGGTAGGAGCCACCTTGGCTGTACCAAGGTGCTGAGCTGGAACACCGAAAAGCTGTGACGTGACACGAAGCGGCGGGGGGAGCAAGGCCGTGGTGCGCACAGGACACCCACGGTGCTCGGTGCCCGCTGCACGGCCACGCCACCCTCCCCCGTGTCTGGCTGCACACTCACCGTCATCTTCCCCGTGTTCGGTGCTCAGACCCTGCTCATACCCCGGTGCACGCACCCGGCTGCCCGGTACACCCTCCAGTGCACGCACCTGCTGACCCCCCCGGGGCACGGCCCCGGTGCTCACGGTGTCCCCCCGCCCCGGTGCCTGCACCCATCGCACAGCCCCGATGCGGCCGCCCGGTGCTGAGCTCACCGCCCTGCCCCGCGCATACAGCCGGTGCAGGCGCCCGCCGCCTTTCCCAGTGCCCGGTGCAGGCACTCGCCGCCTCCCCTAGTGACCGGTGCAGACGCTCGCCACCCGCTACAGCCTATGTCCCCAATGCTCGCCGCCTCCCCGGTGCACGCACCCGGTGCAAACGCTCACCGCCCGCCCCGGTGCAGGCGCTACAGCGAACACACAGCCGGTGCCGGGCCGCACCGCCCGCCCCGCGCCCGGACCCGCCGCCGCCGCGCGGTGCCCGGATCCGCTGCCCGGTTCCGCGCGCAAGCGCACGCCCCGCCCCGCCCCGCCCCGCCCCGGTGACGTCACCTCCCCCTCCCGCCCCGGCGATGGAGCCCGGCTAATGCCGGTGTGTGTCGCGCCCGCCCGCCCCGCGCTCCCCCCGCCCCCCGCCGATGCCTGCGCTCGGCGGCGCCCGCCCGGCCGCCCCGCTGCGCTGTCCGCCCCGCCCGCCCCGCGCTCGCCGCCGGGGCCGGGGCCTCCGCCGGACCGCGCCGAGCCGAACCGCCGCGGCGGCCCGGGGACCTGCCGCGGGTGAGTGCCGAGCGCCCGGCGCGGCGGGGAGGCTCCCGCGCCCCTCGCCTCGCTGCCGTGCCGCGGTCCTGCCCGCTCCCCCCCGTCCCGCGGGACCTCCCCCGGGGACCGCGGAGCCCGGGCAGGTGCGGGGTCCGGGTGGGAGGCGCGCCCACGGCCACCCCCGCCCTGCCGGGCACCCAGCCGGGGGTCGGGACACGCGTGTCCTGCCCTCCCCGCCCCGCCGCCGCCCCGGTCCGCCCAGCCCTGCCGGGGAGCGGGCGCACTGCCCTGCCCTTCGCTGCCATCGGCTCTCCAGCAATTGAAACTTAAATTCAAAGAAATTGCATTAAAAATCTGCCGGCCCGGCCGCTGCGTGAGCGCCCGGCTCCGTGGGGCTGCCCGCGACTCGACAGCCTCTCCGTCAGATCGGTCAGTTTTGTTTTGTTTTGTTTTCTTTATTCGGGGTCTTTAGAGGGAGAGAAGTCCTTTTTTCCAGCCCTTGCTGGCTGCTTGCTTCGGGAACTGAGGGGCGGCAGACCCCACTCGTGTCGCAATTTGGGGGGTAGAGGGGCTGGTCACGGGTGGGGTTTTTTTGTGGCACCTGCCGTGGTCGGGCCCTGGGACAGACCGGGATGTGAGCAGACAGCATCTCCCTCCTCACACAGGTAGGAAAACGGAGCCGCTGCTAAGTGATGTGCCCGAGGCCATGTAGGGAACCCGTGGCGGAGCTGGGACTAAACCCCGCATCGCTTAGTCCTAATGCCCCGGTCGATGCTTTCCTGGCTTGGCTGGGGACAGTGGTTTAACCTCGTCCCCTCGGGCTGCCGGGGTAAAGTCCTGCCTGGGCTATGCCAGCTCCTAATCAGGGCTCCTGCGGTGGCAGCCGGGCGTGTGGCCAGGTGCCAGCGGGCTGAGGCCTCTCCGCTCCCAGCGGCGGATTTGGAGAGCGGAGGCGTTTTCGCAAGGGGGATACGGGTCCTGGGCCGAGGGCGGGCATGAGCCCCTCGGGCATCGCGTTTCCTTGGCCGGCTGGTGTGTCTGAGCGATTGTACAGCTCGTGCTTGGGGTTCGACCCCATCCTTCGGTTCAGGGCGTGCTTAGTCTGTGCCCTTAAAACTCAAGCAATAAGGTTTTTCGAAGGGGTCTTCTAATCTGGTTACGAGATGGGAAACTTTTGGGGGAGAGGTAGATGGTGGGAGAGAGGCAGCTGGTGTAGATGATGTGTCTCATTAGGCTGACCGATGTACCTGGAAAAAACCCATACACAACCCCTTCTTGAGCTGTGTTTTCCCATTTCTGCTCCCCTAAGGGAGTGGGCTCTGCCCAGCCATGGGCTTTGCCCACTGCCCAGCACGGGTCCAGCCGGGCAGGGAGGGTTTTGGTGCTGTTCTCCCTGACCACCTACCCTGGCTGCAGTCCCCAAACGAGGGTCATGGTGTCCTGAGGAACGATTCTCTGTGGATAGGAAGCCAGAAGTTTACTTCCTTATCTGGAACAGCTTATTCTAAACTAATTTCTCTTTAAGAGATGATGAGGAGGAAAAAACCCCAAGAGATCAGGAGCACTTTATTTACAACAGAATAAACCAGCAATTTAATGATAACTTCTATTATTAATAACTAGGTTGGGTCAGTGACCTTGGTGTATTTTACAACTCAGGATGTGTAGCTGAGAAGAGGGAGCAGACTGTTCCAGTCTTCATTCTTTCCTCTTAGTTCATCCCAGTAACTCACAGCACACAGATGCTCACACAGTTTTGGAGCCCTGATCCACCTTTGGGGATGAGAAAGACGAGGCTGTTGGATTTGGTTTTGCTTCAGATACAGCCTAATCTGTAGCTTGTGTTAATTATAGTATAGATGGGTTGGGGTTTAGCATAGTTTCTTCTGACAGGGCTCAGCCTCAGCAACTCTTGCTACTGGAAGAAAGCTGTAGTAACTTGAACCCTGGATCCTCTCACGGGAGCACACCTCTATCAATAAAATCCTTGTTGCAAAGCCAAGTAAAACCATCCCGGTGGGGGCTGCTGGCTTTTGTCGGGGAGATGCAAGGACTGATGCCGGCAGTGCTGACAGCCCGGAGCAGGTGAGCCGGGCTGGGAGTAGGAGCCATCTGGATTGTCAGTGGGGGGAGATTTAAACAGCAGTGTGGCTCCCGTTCTCCTTTATGCAAGTGTGTCCCCTTGCTCTGTGGGGAGGTTTTCCTTTTATTTAGACCTCTTCTTCCTCCCCTCCAAAAATGTGGTGCCCTTGTGTGTGGAAGCTTTATCATCCGGCTCGGTTACTATGGTGTTACTACATAAAAGCAGCTCATCTCATAGCTCCTGAAATTATCTACAACTTGGGTTTACGGCCGTGTAACCCTGGGCTGCAGGTCTGCGTCCATCCCTTGTCAAGCCTTTCCCCGTTTGGGCGGTGGGACGGGTCCGGAGGCAGCACCGTTTGCAGGACACGGCTGTGGCTCATTCCCCTGGGAGCATCCCTGGGTCATCGGGCACGAGGAACCGGCTGCTCCCTGCAAGGCTGTTGCATAGGTGCGTTGGTTGTTATTTCTGAACGTGAGAGCATGTCCTGGGCAGTGATGAGCCCTGGAAGACCTGCTCGTGTTCATCCCCTCCAGAGATGGGGCTGCCTGCTCCCTGCCAAACACAGGCAGGGTGTTAGCTCCCCCGGAAAGCTATTGGGAGTGGAAACAAATAATTGAGGGACTGTGGAAATCTGTGCAAACAAAAGGCAGAAGATGGGAGCAGACGTCTCCCCCCCAGCTTGTGCAAGTGAACCCGCCTGGGCTGGTTCATTGCTGCCGGCTTTGCTGCAGCGGGTCCCTTGCTCCTTATCTCCTGGTATTTTTTTTTTTTTTCCTTTCTCTCTTTTCCACCTTATTTGCATGTAAAAAAAAGCACTGTGGAGAGGTCCTTGGTTTGCATGGTGTTAATGTCAGTTATTGTCACCCTTGTTCTTGTATGGCCCTGAACCAGGGGGATTTGCTTGTGAGAGCGGGAGCCCAGAGCCAGGTCTGGGTTCCCCAAACCTTGATCGTCTGAAGGATGATTCGCCCTGTGCAGACTCTGAGTCACCCTCCGAGGTGCCTCACTCTTTGCATTAACCAGACAGGAGCCCAGGGTAATTATGTTTGTAATTTAGGCACCTGTTCTAGGTGGAATGAGCCCCGTCCTGCTATGGAGGCTAATTTTGGAGAAGAACCTGATTGCTGGTGCTTGGTCACTGTGATGGAGGTCTGCAACATTTCTCCCTCTTGCAGCTGTGATGGCTTTTCTGCTTTGTTGAGTAGGAGAGGGGTGATGTTTCTAATTAAAAAGAAAAAAAGGTCTTGTACTTCTCCCCTTCTTTGTTTTTTTCCATTCCGTTTGGTTTGTTTGTTTTCTGGACAAATGTTCTAAATAATAACGCTTAAAATGCAAATGGAGTGAGTTTGCATGAAGTCACTGGAGAAGCCCTGGTCAGATGAGGACTGCGGTGGAGTTAGAGGAGCCGGTGATGACACATGGCACAAGAGCAGAGCCGGAGCGGTTGGGTTGTCACCAGATGCAGTCACAGCCATTGTGGCCATGGCTCTGCTCTGCCTGGAGGACGTTCTCATGCGTTACAAAGACTTGGTGGTGTCTCTTTCTTCCCCCCTCTCAGAGGGATGCAGTCTGAGGGTACCCTCTCCTTTTTCTACATGTTTAACTAAAGTCACTTTTTATCAGTCCTGTTGGTCTCTCTTTCCATCTGGAAGTCTGTGCATCTCCTATGGATTTATGCTCTACAATTACAGTGCTGTAAATCAGAAGCCGTGACACTTTTTTCTTTATATCCACGTGCTTATCAGAAAGCTGGAGGGATGTTTTTTGTTCTCTGGAGGAGTTCAGGTCACTGGTGCGGCCAACTGCCTAAATCAATTTTAAAACAAAACTCCCCAAATGCAGCACATCTTAACAAAACGGTCATACTGGTGGTTCGCTTTCCCATCCTGCAGCCCCGGCTGTGGTGTCGCTGGTGTCCCTCTGGAAAGCAAGGCCGATGGTTGGGTTGTCCTGCAGATGGAGAGCGCAGTTACTGCCAAAAGCTTGTGCCCTGGTGTCTGATGGAGCTCGTTCTCTGTCTTGCCCAAATAATCATGAGTCAGTATCCCTTTGTCTTCAAAGAGGGATTGAAACTTCTTATCTGCTATTAAAATGATAGGAATAAAGAGTGTAAGAGGACTAAAATTAGGCATGAGGTCTTGGATACTTGGTCCTGTAGCTCTTCCTCTCCAGATCTCCTCAGTGTAGGAGTAGGAAGGGTCTTTGCCGTAGTGCACTGGAGTACTTGGAGTATACTTTGTGTAAGAGGACGTTCGAGATGAGGTTGTCTTGGATGCTTTTTGATGCGTAGAATTTAAGGAGCTGAGGTCTTGGGTCTTTGTGTTAAGGATCCAGCCATATTGCTGGCTCCTCATGCCTGTGCAGAGAGCAGGCCCCAGTGGCTGGAGACCTTCCTGGTGGCTCCAGGTCCTGCCTCGGCGCACCAACAGCACAAGGACCATTTCAGCTGCTGATGTACTGGGTTTTCTCTGGCAGCCTGAGTCATGTCTTCTGGCGCTGGTCAACCTTGTAGAGGTGGTCACCTCTAAACCAGCATCTCTAAGCATGGTGCTCAGTGGCTTTGGGGACCTTCATGGGTTGGATGTGACACCCATGGGGCTTCTTGACATGTGTTTTTTCACAGCCCTGGCAAGACGGGTGTGTTTACTCTTTGCATTAAGGTTAATTGGCTTTTACGTGTGTAATTGTCGGGTGGTCGTTAGAGACAAGTCATCCTGAAAAGCATGCAGGAGGTTACATGGGCAGTTGTGTTGTGCTTTGGTTTGTTAAGCAGGATGTAAATGTAGACTCCTCTTCTGAAATGTGTCCTGGTCTTTCTTTCCTTGCTAGGAACCATTTCCATGTCAGAAAAGTATTCAAGACAGGGGGATTGTCTCGGTTTTATAGAGGCAGAGCTAAGTTAAAAACAAAAATCTGGGCACGAAACCCCTCAGCTGTGCTAGCAGAGGGGAAGCAGACTTGTGGTCTGGCCTCAGAGCAAGCAGATGAATGTGAATATTTCATTAATACCATAATCCACCTGTTTGGCTCCGCTTCTCCGGTCCTGCGCGTACCGTGAAGTGCAGCGGATATTTTAAACAGCAGCCTGCACTTTCTGCTCCGGTGTCTGGCATTTTCATGTTGCTTTACAGGCAGGAAAGACAGAGACCGAAGGTGATGTAGAAACCACTGCAGGTTTGCAGGTCCTTTGCTTTTGGAATTTTTCGCTTCTGTAGCTGATGTCTGTGTCTCAGTGGGTTGCTGTTGTCCTGCTCACCCAGCCCGGGTTGATGGTGCTGAGCTGTGTTTGCTCTGTCACCTGTCAGCACCGTTTCTGGGGGTTGGAGATTTGGCCCTAGTTTGATTTTCTGTGGCGTCTAGGATAGATTTCTTTTTTTATTTATTGTAGCTTTCTATAGGATGGTTGGAGCTGAGAAGGCAGGGGTGAGAAGGAGCCCTTGCTTTTGGGGGTAACCCCCAAGAAACAGCACTGCAAGGCACACGCAAAGTGCCTTGTGTGCTCAAAGCCCAGCTGTTGACAATACTGCCATACATGCATGCCCAGATGGAATGAGGTGGTAAATAGTATTTGAGATTCACGTAGCAAAATTAGTGATCTCTCCACCGGGTACCTTCAAAACAGTCTTTGTCAGGGACCTGCACTTGGCTGCTAGACCTGGTAACTGGAGAACCCAGTCCTTGCTGGTGGGTGTTGTGGCCACATGTTGCTCTGTCCCTCTCGCTCTTCAGGGGTGAGGATGAAGCCACCCAAGACCATCAGAGCTGCTGACGGGGCAGGGACCGTCATGGGACACGTCTGCCATTGCCACATCTGCTCCCTACTCAGGCAAAACCCTGTTCCTGCCTCAGCATGGGCATCGAGCATCGTCCTGGGCTTGGAAACGGGGGCTTATTTTCAACATGTGGGAAGGTTTTCCTTCTTAATTACAAATATTGGCCAGATGGAAAAGGGTATGGTTGGTGTGGGCAGTGGAGGATGCTGTGAACAACAGCTGTTGATGAACACGAAAGGTTTGCTTTGCCTTCCCAAAGTGTCTGCTCCAGAGATGCCATTGCTGCTCTGCACCTTAACGCTCGGAAACGCTGCCTTGTGCAGCTGTTCTGCTGGGGGGGAGGTTTGTCAGGTCCTGGTAGGCTTGAGATTGGGATGAAAAATTAAAAAAAAAAGTTGAATTTAAAATGTCATTGATTTTTTTTTTTCTTTTTTTGTATTTTTCTTCTAATTTAATCAATTCCCTACTGTGCTGTAAATTCCAAATATGAATGGGAAATAATCCCACCAGTGCAATAATTAGCATGTAACCAGCAGATGAAGGAAACCCAAACTGCTGAGCTGATTGGTGAATGCTGACTATTTTCCGAATTAATTTCAATAATCACATCTCCTATTAAAAAGAAGACAGGGCGGGGAGGAAGTCTTAAATTTTCCTCAAGCTCAACGTAGCGAAAAATGGTATGTGCAGTGTAGCTGTTCTCCATGTAATTACAAAAAAGAGAGGAGGGAGGTTCTTGAAACCAAATTGTATAGCTAATTTTGCAACTGAGAAGCTCAATTTCAGTTGCTTTTCTGGGAGGAAATAGAAATTGTAAGTCAAATATCTGTAATTTTATGTAGGTATGTGGCAGTAAATAGCATATTGGAAGAAGAAAACATTCTCTTGCCGTGGTGCTGTGCTGCAGGATGCAAAAATAAGTTCGCTGGAGGCCATTAATAGTCTAATTTGGTTCTGTGTTTACTGTGCATCCATCCAGCTCCCGAATATTTAGTTCTTGTGCTTTGAAGGGACAGATGGAAATCAGGATTTGGGAAGGGGCAATTTCAGAGCATCCCGGAGCTGGGCAGCCTCTTACCTCAGGATCTGCTGCTCTTTTCTGTCCTGCCTTCCTCTGCTGCTTTTTTTTGGCCAGTTCTGCCCCAAAGGTGGGTGTCGGAGGAGTCCTCTCTCTGCCTTGGTGCCTCCATGGTGTCATGTCCAGGCAGCACAAGGAAAGGTCACCTCTGCAGAGCCGTGTAATTACATACCTGAATTCACATTCAGTATGAGCAGAGATTATTTTATCTTGTCATGATGTTTTTCCTCTCCTAGAGCAGCCCTGGTTGTCTCCTGGCCGTGGCCACCTCACCCTCAGGACTCATTTTCCAACAGCAAAGCACAGGAGATGCTGCTACCAGGTGTTGAACCAGAGCATCGCTTTAGAGATGCTTCTTCATTTCCAATTTAAGCTTAATTTTAGCAATGTTTGCTAAGTCGTGATACAGCTTGGTGCTTGCAGGCCTAAAAAGATTTTATTTAGAAATGCAGGGGATGGTCTGCTGAAAGCCTGGCCCTACAATCGCTGTGTACGAGTGTACCACGCTGTGAAGGCGAGAAATCCCAGTGTGTTTGGTGGAGCAACCTGTTTATTAAGGTGACTGCAGGATTGGGGCAAGTGGAGGTATTAAGCTGGATCTGGTGTGGATGGGGAAAAAGATTCCCCGTTTTTGGTGTGGGGAATGAGAGCTGCCCAGGGTCACCCCATGGTGTGATGGGCAGGAGGGAGACCAGGTCCCAGGGAGCATCCCTGGGTGTCCTCTCCCTCCCAAAGGCTGAGCACACAGTGACATTGCCAGATGTTAGTTAAAATTTGGAGGGGAAAAAAAAAAATCAGGCTGATCCATGTGCTTTGAAACAGTATTTATTGTTTTATAAATTCAATCCGGCGCTCTCTGGGAAGGTATGCAAGCGGATCACTACAGTATTTTCTTTGCATATTTTCCTAGTGTTAGAGACGGTCTCAAAGAAGTATTGCATTGTTTCATTTCCCCTCCATGCTTCATGTTTTTCTAAAAATAAAAGGTAATGTCAACAATCCTACAATAACGAATGAGTGAATGTGCGTGTCGCGCACTCAATTAATTTTTTCTTTTTTTTTTTTTTTTGGTGAAAAGCAAGATTTAGTTGGTAATCACATTATGAGCTATGGATAAAAATGCATCTTTTAAACCACCTAACTGGTGGCTTTTTTGCCTTTTTAAAATGCCATTAATCAAGTTAGAGGCTGAAAATACTCTCGCAAAGCAGGGACCAGGAAAAGTCACTTGAGGTGAGTAAACAGGTTGACTTTTTTTTTATGAAAGCAGAAAAACCAGCCTGCTGCCGCTACATGTGTTAAGGGTACCTTAAATACAGTCTCCTTCAGTGCTGACAGGCATCCCAAACACCTTTTGTAATAACCCTCTAATTATAGCCTAGTGACTCCATAGATTCTCCGGATCAACTTGGGAATATTGCACTGAAAACCAGGGAGAATATTTCTATTTTCTGCGGCTGATGGGTGAACCAGATTTAGAGCTGGACCTGGTAAGCACAGTACACAGCAGCGTATTTATAGTTGTGCTTGCTGCTGCGTGATATGGTTTCGGGGTTAAACTCTGTGTTTTGGGAAATGCTTCCCAAATGCATTGGTGTGGATTCCCGAATCCAGACCCCAACTGAGCTGGTCGGGGAAGGGTTCGGCTGATGGCCAACTCCTGCAGCCCATGACGTCTGACACTTGGATTAAAGCCCAGCCCTCAGAACCAAGGACTTCAGTGAAAATCCTGGCTTTTTAAAGAAAAAAAAAGACCTCAAGAGTTTCACAGTTATGGAGAAAAGCTGGAAAATATGGGAATCCTTGGGCAAAGAGGGGTAGGGATGTGCCCTTCTCTTATCACCCAGCGTTAGCCTGGTTATTTCCCAGTATCTCAGACTGGGAGCCAGTGTCGTGGCTTTTGGGGCTTGACTTACGGTGTTAGAAGTTGGCATGGCCCCTACTGGCAAGTTGATTCTTTTCTCCTCTATTAATTGATTTCTTTCCCCCTTCATTTTAATACTGTCTCCTGGGAGATTCCAGCTGAAATCTGTTCATTGCTGAGATGTTTCTTTTCCCCGGTGCTGTGGATGCCAGGTCCAGTTTGCCTGTGGTTTGTTCCTGGCATGAGCAGGAGGAACATCAGGACAGAAGAGCTGTGATTGCCGTGGGACGTGTGTGCATATGTCCCTGCAAAGGTACCCTGTAGGTGTGACACACATGTGTTGTGGGCTCAGCCCCTCTTCCACAGGGACAGCAAAGCTCCATCCATACCACCGGGGCTTACAGAATCATAGAATAGTTTGGGTTGTAGGGACCTTCAAAGCTCATCCAGTCCAACCCCTGCCATGGGCAGGGACATCTGCACCAGCTCAGGTTGCTCAGAGCCCCTTCCAGCCTGGCCTGGGATGTCTCCAGGGATGGTTCATCCACCACCTCTCTGGACAACCTGGGCCAGGGTCTTGCCACACTCATTGTAGAAAAATTTCTTCCTCATGTCCAGCCCGAATCTCCCCTCCTTTAGTTTGAAACCATCACCCCTTGTCCTGTTGCAACAGAGGGGCTTGTCCTCCTCCGTCAGGACCTGTTCATCCTCTGGGCTCTGATGGACCTACCTTGCTGTGCTGCTGAGCCAGCCTGGGCTCTTATTTCCATTTATATAAATAATAATTTATGTAATTATTATTTCCCTTGCAAACTTCAGTGAGAGGTAGTGAGACAGCTCATCTGATGGTTAGGGGTTACAACGGACAGATTTCTGCTGGTGCAGGAGCTCTCGGAGAGGTCTGGCACATGCAAAGGGATGGGGAGAGACCACAGGGGTAAGGACATGGAGATGAGGTGTATGAGGAAGGGCAGAGCAAGACCTCCTGCTTGTTTTTGGCAGGGTGAAGTGGCTAGATCACAGACACATACCCTGTCTAGGCAAACCAAGCATCCCCGTTCAGCCGAGCTCCAAAGTCCTCGTGTCCAGCTGTGCAGGATTCGTGGCTCTGCCCGTGTGTAGTTGATCACTTTATGAAGAGCGATGCTGCTCTGCCCGGCGTTTGCAAAGCGTTTGCTCTGATGGTGCTTCCACAGCTGAAGTTCACAGCGTGGTTCTCCCCGCGAGAATAATCCGAAGTCACCAGTGAGACTCTGCAAAATCCTGAAGCTGGATGAAATCAAGCCATAATCCGTCAAAGCTTCCTTCTGCTTGGTCTTCAGTCCTTGAAAATCTGGATCATGTTTGCATTCCCACTTGAGAGTTTTTCTCCAGAATTATGTTTAGACGCTTATCTTTTTTTTTTTTTTTCCTTTGCCCCCCCTATGAAATGTGAGGTGCTCACAACCCAAGAGCTGAAGCTTTTCCCTGCAAGAGCATCTTTTCTTTCTCCAAATATTTGGAAACTTGTGATAAAATTGTGAGGCTTGGCAGTGCCACTTTGGGTGCTATTTGTGTGCCAAACCCTGCTGAATACATCTTTTATCGCAGATTTGTAACAGTAGCTCTCGGAGGGGGAGCTTCACGGGAGAAGTGCTTTCAGAAGAATGCTTTTATAAAGGAACACTGTCCTGCAAAAATGAAGTTCCATGCAGAGGGAAAAAACCAACAAAAAAACCCAAGCCAAACATTTTTCTTGTGTTCGTGTTGTAAAATTTGCCCATTAATTTGGGCAAATAAGGTTTCACTTCCATTTCCAGACAATTTTGTTTGTCCGCTCTGTACAAACAAGCACTGTTGTGTTCCAGGCATTTGGAGAGGTGGAGGGGAGAAGGGAAAAAAAAAAATATTCTGAGACATGCCAAAATGCTTGTTTTATGTAAATCTCCCCGGCCTGAGCCCCAGCCAGGTCCCGGCTGGAGCTGGGATGGGGACCCGCACGGCAGTTTGCTCAGACAGGGCTGGTTTGTAGTGAGAATCGCAAACTGGGAAGCCCAAAGATGGGTCCGTTTGTCTGTTCCACCTCAAGCAGAAGGAGCGTTTAGGGAGCAGAGAAGGCGTTGGGGGTTTCTGAGCAGGGTGCTCAGCCCCGATATCTGCTCCGGGTCCCACTCACCTTCCCTTTGTGTCCACTGGTGAGTTGAGGTGTGTCTGGTCTTCGCAAGAACCAGGTGTTTCTCAATGGCAGAAACATGAAGCTTGCCCTCCCATGCGTTTGCCTCACAATTAAAAATGCTCTTCCTTTAAAAAGAAGGATTTTTGTCATGCGAAAACCTGCTTTACAGCCAACACCTAAGTATGCTCTTGCTGAGTATCCCCCCGAGGAGGGGGAGCCTTTGCTCCATTTTCAGTTTTGGTTTGGATTGTCATATGCTGTTCTTAAGTAGCTATTTACTGTCTTTCCCATCTCTTTGGCACAGAAGCAGGAGAATAAAACATTAAAAGAGGAATGTGATTATAATCCCGTGAAAACTGACAGAGGAATTTGGCAGTGGTTGCAGCCTGTGAATGTAATACATAATATTTTATTCATTTTTTAAAAGTGATTAGATTTCAAGCTGACAGTTTAAATGACAAATCACCTTAAAAAGATATTGTGGACAATGTAAAAACTGTCAGTGTGGTTTTCCTTTGCTAGCTGTGGAATATGCAAGGTCTGTGCACCAAAAAAATCCCAAGGTCCTTTGGCTTGAGCCAAGCTGCGTGTGGCAGCTGAGTGTGATGAGGTTCCTCGTATGAATTATTTCTATTATAATAGTATCATTGCTGCTGGCTCCCAGGCTTTTTAACATCTAGGCAGTGCTGTCAGTCCCAGTGTGGCCAGGGGGATTTCTCGGTGAAAGGGATTTTTTTTTTTTTTTTTTAAGTTATTTTTGCTTTTGTTGTCCCCTCACTCCCACAAACTGTTTGTGAGCAGGACCAGTAATTGCAGCTGGAAGAGGCTGGAGATACCGGCAGAGGAACTGTTCAGATACATTTTTGAACATGTTGACTGTTTAGATACATTATTCAGCGTGGAAAGTGGATCCCAGGGGACGGACAGAGGTTCCCATCCCAGAACATCCCAGCTCACAGTGGGACTGGAGCTGACGGTGCCAAACCCTCAGGCAGCGCCGAGCGGAGCCGCAGCTTCGGCATCCCGAGGGATGCTATGGGCTGGAGATTTCTGACCGAAAGGGAAACCGGGGCTCTTCTGTTTCAGCCCAAATGGGTAGTCACACAGATGATCGGGCTTTGTATGAAACATCTAACGAAGCGATGATTTCTGCTCTCATATAATATTTAGTAAAATGTAGATATTTGTGTCCCCTGTGGTTCTCAGAGCAGAGAAACTAAAAACAAGAGGAATGGGAGTCTGCTCTGTTGTTTCCTGTTCTTGGAGCATGACGCTGATTATCGTTTGCTGCATATACCCCTTGTTTTAAATCCAGCCTGAACAGGATTTAAAATTCTTAAAACTCTGCAGTAGGAATTTTTAGCTTAATGGGAGTAATTCCATAATTCTTTCCCTTTGCAATGGAAAAAATTACTAAGGTGGATGTGAACTGGATCATGTCTCTATCTGCTCATACATTCTTGGAGATTGAGCGTAAAACTCATCTCTCCTTACCCGAAAATAAAATCTCGGAGTAGATCGGTGCATAGGGCAGAAGGCTGGGGGAAGGTGTCCCCTCCTGGTTCTGGCAGGAGAAAAGAGGTTGCTGGAGGAGATCCAGGGGGTTGTAACAAGATTTACTGGAGATCTAGAAACCACTGGTTTGAACAACCCTGAGTTGTTTGGCTCTAAATAAGAGAGGAGGGAGGGAGGAAATATATATTCAGGTGCTTGCTTTCTGTGTTTGCAGTGGATAGGAGAAGAAGTACGGCCATAAAATTGTAGAGGAAAAAAAGTTCAGATTAAATATGGAGCAATACTTTCCCTAAAAGTAACAAACAGATTTGATAGTCTGAAGAACTTCTGGAGCATCAGTTGTTGGAAGGTGAAAATGGCTCGGAAATATCTTTCTGATATTTTTTTGATGGTCATTCTTGCGTGATGCAGGTGCAGTTTATTCTTCTGGAGTGGGAGTTGTCTCGGTACCTCCCTGTGCTCCCACAGCAGTGCCATGGAGCTAGGAAGGGTTGTTTCCAGTCTAAAATAAGCAAGAGATGACAAATGGTGTTCTGGGCCTTACATTTTCAGGCACTTAAAAAGATTGAAGTGACTGAAGATAATATAAGTTTGCATGCCTCCCTACAAAAGCAGATGTTGGCTAGAAATATTTTATGCTCCTTTGATTCTAAAATTGAGTGTTATGGACGTTAAACTGTATGACTTGCCTCTCTCGATGTTACGGCCTTTCCAGGACACCGGTTCACTTGAGTTGGAAGAGAAAGAGAGGCGATATGAGTGATGTTGCCTTTAGTATAACCGTTTCTCTTTACAAAAATATCAGTAAAGACAAGTTCCCAGCTCTGTACAGGCTGGGAAAATAGAAACAGCCACTTTAGAGATCCTAAATGGTAACTTGTAAGTCCTTTAATTGTAGGTTGGCAATGGGAACCTCTCTTTTTTTTTTTTTTTTTTTTTTGTTTTCCTGTAGGGAACAACTGTTTTATACTCAAGAGCAGGGAGCAGATCTGTGCTATTGATCTACTGATTCACAAACAAGGTGCAAAATCTTAGGCCGGGTAAGAAAGTTAGTTTTTCCTCCAGCGCTGCACATCACCTTTTTTGTTAGATCCTCAGAAATCAGCTCGGGCCTCAAGGTATTAATAAGCTTTTTGCTCCTTGCTAGATATAACAGCCATCTTTCGTCAACTTCAAGAGCATCCCTGAGAGCTGCTAAATCACAGCTGTGGTGAACTGGACCGCGACACTCATTGAAGGGAACCTAAAGGCGTGTTTTGTTGTGGGTGTTGGGACACAGAGCAGCACGGTGAGGAAACCTCGCTGTGTTCTTGGCTTTTGGGGCAGATGGTCCCATGGACCACAGGAAGGTCCACGTGGGCACCACAGGAAGGTGCCCATCTCTGTGGAAGCTGGGGTCTTGCAAAGAAAAGGTGAAACATCCCCCAGCACATCCTCTTTGGGGACTGTCAGGCAGGGGAATTGGTTTTGTCTTTTTCCACCTCTGGTGGGGCAGAGTGCCAAGAGCCGGGCTTGTCTGCTTGTGCGAGTACCAGGTTAGAACCAGGCTTTGCTCTGCAAGGAGGCTTTGTTCTGGGACAGCCTTGTTCCCTTTCCACCTGCGTCCAAAAAGAACCAAACGCAAAAGAAAGCAAGAAGGGAGCTAGCAGCTGTTTAAAAAAAAAGAAATAAATCTGAGATGGGGTTGCCAGGTGGGAGGAAAACAGGATAATCTCTAGTCAGGAGAAAAGGAGAACAGAACAGTCTCTATTCTTGGGGCTTTGCAACACTTTTGACTGTTAAACGTACAGATGCTGTGTGTGTTCAGTCCCCGCACAGGGATGCTGCCGGGAGCCTGGTGTTCCTCCCCGCCTTGTCACGAGCCCTCTGTCCCAGCTGGCTCAGCTGTTATGGTTTTAAACCCCCAGGTATACAAGATAACTTATTCTCTGTGTTGAGTCTGATATTTGAGGAATATATTCTCCATTCTTGAACAGTTTGCAGGTTTCAAGCTGCTCAGTCAAACCTGAGCAAACGTAAGACTCAGGAAGGAGGCAGCGGGATGTTAATGCTGATGATCAGTGGCTCTGGCAGACAGTGGAAATCCCTGAGGCAGAAGGACCTGAGTGTATTGTCGCTATCAGATTTTAATATCTGAAAGAAATTAGGAAAAAAAGCATGCCTTGGTTGTTGCTGTTCCCATTTTGGTGATAAGCAGCTGAACTGAACATGCTGCTCAGAGGAAACCCCAACCCGCGTCCCTTTGCCCCCAGCTCTCTCCTGCGTTATTTCACTTGAAGCAGCAGCTTCAGGCAATTCAAGGAGGAGCTGCCAGGGTAACAGTGGCTCATGGTGCCAAATTTGCAGGGGATTTTGCTCCATATTTCAGAACAAGCTTTTGGGAAACTCAGATTTTTTCTCTGCCTCCACCTTAAGTTTCTATTTAAACCATCTTTAATTTCAGGAAGCATGAGGCTGCTCAGACTGCTGTGATCAAGGTCACCGTTCTTAATTTAGGTACTCCAAGGATCACCCAATCTTGTTTGTTAAAGTCTTCGGCATATGTTGAATCCCTAAAGGAGCGTGTGAGTGATATTAAACCTACTGTAGCAGAGAGATCACATATAATAAAGAGAGAGGAGCAGAAATGATATCGAAGGAGGAATGGCAGATAAGCAGTGGGAGCTGTGCTGTTATCACTTTGTTTGGGAGACTGCATGGTTGTGCAAGTCGGCACAGGACATTTACACAAACTGCTGGAATAAAAACCCACTCCATCAGCAGTCTAATATTTGTTTCTTAATGTATGTTAAACTTTTTCTAGCGCAGAAAAGGTTGTCACCTGTTATGTCAAGGTCCCAGCGTTCAACACTGGGAGCTTTCCAAGTGTGTTGAAACCCAGTTGGTTCAGAATAAGCCTTCCCTTAATTTTCAGGGTGGAAAAAAAAATAAAAGCAAGGAAAAAAGAAAAAGTGTGGAATCTAGCAGGCATTTAAAGCATTTTTCTTGTTCTCCAGACTCTTGTGATTTGCTAGATTTGGGGATGAATTTTCCCCCAGTTTTGTGCTTGCTTTGCATTTTCTGTGAATTAAATCAGGAAAATAACATACAGCAAATAACACACAGCAAAGAAACATCACTGAGGGTCTGGGGGGAGCTCTGTCCAAATGTGGCTTTGTAGCGGGGAGCATGGGGACACCTGAGTGCTTAGAGAGGGAAAAACCTTTATACGTCCTTCAACCCTTGCCCAGTTCCTTTGCCTTTTCCTTTTTACTTTTCTTTTTTAACTCCTGCTGGGGCTCGGTCTGTGGAAGCTGCTTCTCTGCAGGATTTTGGATGGGGTTGGGGACCACCTTCCCAAGTCCTAATGCATCTGCGCTACTTCATTGCTGAATCGCTTATTCACTTATTTATTTTAACCAAAGAAACGCACCGGTCGTGTGCCAAGTGAATGGTCAGCAGAGGCTGACCTGAGCAGCGGAGCACCTTTGGCAGGGGACATTAAGCCTGCGCAGACGCGCTGGCTGCAGCGCAGGGACGCTGGGGACGTGTTGCTGGGGAGGAGAACCTGCCGCTGGCCACGCTCCGGCAGGACCAGCTAACGAGCGTAAATTTTCCTTTACTCAAGAATCACAACATAGTTTTCCTATTTTTCATCCTTGTTATGAGCTCTGGCTCACCTTTTTTTCAGAGTGACTCTTTGTTTTTCAGTATGCCGTTTTCTCCCCCTCTGTCTGAACTTAATCCCAGAAATCCACTTGGCTTGTTAAGTTTAGGAATTATGAAATACATCGGGCTGGCTCTGCTGCTTCTCCAGGAATGAGGGAACGGGGACTGGACGGCAGGGGAGGAAAATGAAGGGGAGAGAGGAAGCCCACAGCAAAAAGCAAAGCTGCAGGTTATATATAGCTGTGGCAGTGTCGGTTGGGTGCTGTGATTGCTTCTCTAAATGTGTTCTCGGTCTTTGAGCTTTCCAGTCCTGTTAACGAAGCGAGCTCGTGCGCGGCAGCTGGGAGCCGGGGAGCAGCGTCCCCGCTTTCCAGCACACTGTAACCCGGAGCTTTTTGCTTTTGCTGGGTTGAGTGCTTGGCGATTGATTCAGCATTTTTGGTTAACTTCTGGTAAAAAAAAAAAAAAAAAAAAAAAAAAAATCAAAGTTGTGTATTTGGGATGCTTCAGTGGCGACATACTGTGGGAGCATGGCAGGGTGAGCTGGGAGACCCCTTAAACTGATCGGTGTTTTATTTTCAAGGGTCGCCTTCTCCTTTGGAGGTGCAGCAGTAATTTTTGGTGTCACATCTTCTCTTCCAGCCCTGAATCCCAGTGCAGCTGAAGCAACTGCAGACGCTTTGAAGATGCGCACGAGCGGGGAGGAGGAGCTGGAGAGCGAGAGGCCGAGGACGTGGTCCCTGGAGCAGGTGGGTCACGGCCACCAGCCCAGGCTCCGACGTGCACCCTGCACCTTTCTGTCCCGTGTAGCCTGGGCAGAGAAATGTGGCGTCTTTCAGCGTGTTGCAGGATTCTCCTGTGAAGCCTGTACTGGCACCAGGGGGTGAAATAAGTGATCGTGCAATGGTTTGCTGTGTTAACCTTTGAGCCCGGCTCTCCCCTGTGCTTGGTTTGGATCACGGGTTCTGTTCCCAGGATTCTCTGAGAAGAGGACAATTTTTTCTCTGCTTCTGAACTTCACACCTTGGACAGGACAGAGTTCAGATGTCCTGTTTGTCCTCTTCTCCTGGCTGGTGCTCCTTTACCTCTGTGCTAGACCACTGATTTATTTCCCCCCCCGATATGAATCCATGTAACTTAATAAATGTTCATCTGTCCCGTGGTGTGGATTAGGGGTCAGGAGAGCGATGCATTTTCCCTTTGGCTTCTGTGGATGTAAGAAGTGTGCTTGGAAATAACACTCTGGTTTTCCATTACACTGTCCCAGGTTTTTAAAGAAGAAATTGGGTCTCATACCAGAGCAAAGCCATTTTATTTGTAAGAAACGAAGCTCTATGATTGATCATTAGAGAGCAGATTGGCAGGGAATTCATTCACCCAGCTCACGGCTGTGTGATAAATGACAGTGTCCCCATGGAAATGGGGATTTTCAAACCCTAGAGTGATTTCTACCCAGCTTGTGCCACGTCTGGAGACTGCTTGTTTCTAGACTTCATTAAATAATCAGCGTTGGGAGCACAACAACTGGACTGGTGCTGTTTGCTGTAGCTTTCCTGACACACTTCCAGTTCTGCAGGCTAAATCCAGTCTGTTAAGCTGGTAGGAATAAACTAATGGACCCTGCTGTTGCACGCGATGTGCTGGGATCCGCGGGCACCCTCCACCTCCCGAGAGCTGTCCTCCTTGGAGCTGCCTCGATTCTGTGCACGTGAGGTGGGTCCTCAAATACCTTACGACAGTAATTTTGCAAATGCAGCGAACATTTTTACTCTCTGGGTTGTTTTACCGTTGTAGATGGAGAATTAGGCAGAAGGAAGAGGGTAAAGCTTTTGTAGTTTCACTCTGCCATGGTAAACAGAGTCAAAGTCTCTTGGGAGGGAGAGAAGGGAGAAAGGAATTAAGTTTTATATCCCTTTGTATTGGTATTTGCCACTGAAAGATAGTAATAATGCGTTTGGATGCTTTGTGCGGGAGGTCACTGGGTAAGCGAGAGGATTCCTTTGTGTTACATCGGCAGAAAATAATGTTGTTTATTACTCAAGGGCTTGCACCCAGCGACAGATTGTGGCATTGTAGCAACATGTGTCATCCTCCCTGTGTGCTCGCGGTCCTGTGCTGGCACACGGAGACTTTCCAATGTCTTCTGAGGGAGCTTTGAGAACCAAACTTGGGATCTTTGCTCCAGGACTTGGCCCCTTTCTCTCCACTTCTTTCCCCCCACCCTCCTCTGGTGTCCTCTCCCTCCCAGTTCATTTGTTTTTAAAATGATTGTGCTATTGTGTGAATCAATATGCACATAGCCTGTCTTGTTTTTCTCTTGGACTGAAAGTGCAAAGCAAATCTGTTTATGGTTTTGGTGAGCTAATTCTTCCCCACCCTAGATTTTTAAATAGACTCTTTTTTTACCAGGCTTGCAGAGCTTGCAGGATGTATTGAAGTAATGGGAAAAATATGTTGTGTGTTAACCTTCCTTTTTTGTAAAACTTTGTTTACAACACCCTGTTCCTAGCAGTGCATTTGGGAAGTGCATATCTGGATGCTGAAGCAAGTGGAAGACTTTGAAATAGGAAAATGGGAATTTAATGCATGCAGGGAGGAAATGCTTTGAGTTGTCAACTTTCAGCGCTTGGATTGTGGAGCAGAGTCTATTGAGCTGTGCTTAGTTCTCCCTTCAGTTGTTTAACTTCTGCAAATCCCAGTTTTCAGGCTCAGCTGTTCCTGGAGCTGCCTGTTGCCATCAAACAGGCTCCTCCAAAGCTGCTGTTGACTCGGACCTTACAGATGAAGGTAAGAGCAGCAAGGAATGCTCTTGGCCTGTAAATAGGCTGTTGGATTAAGGGCTCAGTATGTCACTGGTGTGTTGGAAATGTTATTTTTACCTCTTGACTTCATCCTTCCTACAAATCAATCTTAAACCTGTCTGTTAGGTTAACAACCTTTCCTACATCCTTGCGGGGATTTGCAGAGCACGGTCCTGCTCTGCACACACCATTTTCACCAGGGTGTTTTGGCTGCTGGGAGGCAGAGCTTAGCTCCGCTATGGAGCACTGGGAAAGCCCCAGGGACACCAGTGTCCACGATGTCTGTCTGGTGGCTTTGCTCCCAGCGCTCGTGCAGGAGCTCTCCTATAGCCCGTCCGCCCGCTACTGCACCTCCTTTCCTCAAAACCTCGCTATTATTTATTATTTCTACTATAAAACTCTGAGCTGCTTTCTTCTGGGCACAGAGTGGGAGCTCTCTGTGGAGGTGGCCATTACATCTGCAAACATACTTCTCCAGCCTGAGCTTTGCAGGGCAGATGTTGGCTTGGCTGAGGCCTCTGGGTGCTCCTGGAACATAAATAAGCAGGGGCAGGATTTCAAAGTAAGCGAATTTTCGACCTAGTTGATGTCATGCCTCTTCAGCCCTGTGTTTAGGGCCCATGGATCTGGAGGCCCATGGCTGCTAGTTGGGCCTTGTTGCTAATAACCTACTGGAGGTGCTTCTGCTGAGCAGAGGCTGAGGGCTTCGTCCCGGTCAGACATCGTGGTTGTGCTGAAGATGGGACCCGTGGTGTGAAAAGCCCGTGGTGCTTTCACCAAACTGGGTGCTCTGCACGAGATCTCTGGTCCCAGCTACAGCACGGAACGTGCTCCCCGGCGGGGTTTGTGGGCAGCTCTTGTGGAGGGACAGTGAGGTCTTCTGGTGAGTGGCCTTAAGCAAACTGGGCTGGGGCAGGGTTGTTGTGCTCACGTGGCTGTGATCGGCTAGTCCTCCAGACAGCTGCCTCTGCCACTAAAGAGATGGGGAGAAGATCTATTTAATTTTCCCACCCTGAGAAAGAGGTTTTTCCTGAGAGCAAACATTCACCTGCAAATTTGCGGCAGAGCGCAAAGTAAAGAATTCCCCACTCGAAGGCTTTGCAAAAGAGAATTGTCCTTTATCCCTTTAATTTGGTGGTGCTTTTTTTCTTTTATTTTTCCTGTAACAGAGCCTTAGCAAAAGCAAACTTCTCTCTTTTTCTTCTCTGTTCCTGTTGAGCCAATGGAGTTTGGTGCACCCCAGGAAGGTGGTGGTTGGGGGTCAGCACCGAATATCGCTCATTGTTCCCCAAGCAGGTGGCTGCAGCGCTGAGCATGGAACTGTGAAGCTGTTCTGGGATCTGGCCGCAGTGGTTTGCCTCACTTTTCATTTTCATATCTCCCTAGTCAATATGTGTAGCCGTAAAGTTTTCCCAGCTTGCAGCTCAGATGCTGTTTTCCTGATGCCCTTGATCCCCTTTCCTCATCCCTCCCGTCCTACTCTATTTCCTACTGACCTATCTCCTCAGGGCATGTATACAATAGCAGTTTGACAAATTAAATTGCTTGTACACAGAAAGATGAGGCCACTGAATGCTTAAGCCCTGCATAAACTTCTTGGCTAGACCTGCAGTGACTGTTTTGCTTCCCCCCTGTGCAGCCTGCATTGTATTGCCTGAAAGGCGAATTCTATCCTGCGTGGCCCTTTCCAAACCTGTTGTCCAACGCTTTCACTATTTGTCATCAACTGAGAATTATCTGAGCGCTGTAGATATCCACGGATGTGGTTTGATTGTCTGTTGTATTAAGAATTGCATCTGTTTCTCAGAAAGATTTGAGTGCTAAGGCTGCAATATTCCGCTTCATCCAGAGGTATTTATGAATGAAGATGCAAATCCAAGGTGGAACTCAGGAACCAGTAAGCTCTTGCTCACTGGAACCCACCCTTCAAAACAACATGATTAACTGTGAAGGAAAAACACCTCCTTATCTCCCAGCTTGATCTGCAGCCTTACAAGCACTTCGGTGGTTCAGCTGTCTGCGGCGCTTGGGGAGTTGTCTGCAAGTTTTATTTCGTTTTATTTCCAAAATAACCCTTTGAGCGTGTTGGGCTGGAAGGGAAACTTGTAATAACTTTCTGTGCCAACACAATTCGGCATAATCTCTTGGCAGTGTTTTGTATGCAAACTGGGAGGGTTTCGGACTAAAGGTGCCCCATTAAAATGTCTCTGAGAAATAACTAGACTGGGGACTCACAAGTCCTGGGTTCAATTACTTGCTTTGCTATAAGCTTCCTGTGACCTTGGGCAAGTTATTTAAAATTGCTCTGTGCCTCATTTCCCTTTCGGTGACAGCATTTCCCTTCCAGCCAGGAGCGGTGGCAGTGGCAGGCAGTCCCCTGCCCTCGTCCATAGCCGGAGTGTGAAAAGCCCAGATGGAGGAGGAAGTGTGACCACCTTATGGACCTTTCTTCTGGGGAAAATAGACCAGGATGATCTATTTTAAATGGTTTTATAGGTGCCAGAGCTCTTGCTCTGTGAGATTCTGGGACTCCCTGCATAACTACAGACATGCACTAGCAAGGTGATGGCTCCTCGAGTGGTGAAACCTCCCTTAGCATTGCTTTCAGCTCTTCCTGTAGCTTTAGATCAATGGCCAGTTTGGGTAGACCAGGTTTCTGGTGCACCTTTGGCCTCTGCATGATGTTTTCCCTTGATGTATTCTTCTGCGTTTGCTCCTGTGCTGCCTTTCTGCTTCAAACGCGGGTGGGTGGCAGGGGGAGACAGTGGCTTTGTGAATGAAGATGCTGGCACGTGGGGCTGCTCCCCACGGCAGCGTGCAGATGTACCTTGGGCAGGTCGTTTTGTCTCTGCTGCGTCTGGAGGAGCCCGATGGTCCAGGGCTGGGCCTGGGAGAGCTGCTGGCCTGAGACCCCCGCGCCGCGTCAGCAACCGAGCTGCAGCCGGTGTGGGGTGCTGTGGCTGAGTAGGTGGAAAGGAGCATTTCTGAGATGTGGCAGAAAATCAGGCCTCATCGTGTTTGTGGGTGGGTAAAAATGCTCCTGGGGAATATCTTAGTCTCCGGAAATAATGAAGATACAGATATCTGTATTTCCCGCCGGTGATATAGTTGGGTTCAATGGCTTGTGCAGGCTGTTGAGAAGCACATCCAAACAACTTAGCAGCGAAGTGTAAATTGGGGCCGGCTCTTTCATCTTTGGTGTGAATATCTGTTGTATGAAATTTTTATCACCTATGCAAGAGGCATGGCCCATCAGCTGGGAAAAACCAAAAACCAAAACCCCAAACCCTTTCCTCTTCAGTGTATCCTGAGTTATTTAAAGAGGTGGCGGGTTGGATGCTGTGAGGCTGGGCAGCTGGCAGCACCTGTTCTCCAGGCCAGGATAACACGTTGGGGCTGCTTCCAGACTTGGTTGTAAACCTCAGACTTGAGGTAGATGTGCCAGCTGTTCCCTCAGGCTCTGCTTGTAGCTGAGAACCCTCCTGGAATAAAATTATGTCTTGAACAGCAAGCTTGACACTGGTAAAAGGGCAGAAATCAAATTGTTAATATAGAGGATGTGGTATCTTCAGGCACTTATCCTGTCTGACCTTCTTTTCCCCTTGCGTGGTTTGTGTGATCCTCATGCTGGGACAAAACACACTTAAGGCTTTTCCCTCGATTGTGGGTCTTTTAATCGTTCAAACCATGTTGTGCATTGGGGAGGGTGAGCTCCAGGCTGGTGTGTGTGTGTATGGAAGATCATACAGATGTGTGGCTTCTGAGAAACTTCAGAGTCATCGCTTGGAGGATTCTAAAAGGAGATGCTCTGGGGAGAAGCTCAGCAAGCGTCCCCTTGGGGATAATCTAAAATACCATGGAAATAGCTGCTGGTAGAGGAAGGGAGGGATGAGAAGATGCCAGGCAACGGGGAGGAGGCTGGCAGCAATTTCCTAACGTAGCTGATCCCTGGTGAATGGTTTCAGAACACCTGTATGCTCTGGGGGATGGCAGGTGGTGTTTTGCTCACTGTAACTTGAATTGTCCTCCTATGAGAAGGCTTGGCCAGCGAGGAGCTGCAGTCCCATGGGACCTTGCTCAGGATGGCAACTCACGTAGCCTAAAAGGTGAGAGGATCTTCTTCACCAGCAGGTTTTCACCACTCACCAGCACTTGTCAGGTGGTGATGAGACTTGTGCCTGATTTTAGAAGAGAAGAGAGGATGAAGGGTACAGATCGGAACAGCTGGTCCTGAATTTTGGGTGCTGTGTGGCTCTCCAGTGCTTTGGATAGTACTGTAAAGCACTTTCCCAGCTGTCACTAGAAGGTTCGTACAGTTTTACAGCATTAATCCAGGGAAAGTTCCCTTGATGAACCTTCTTGTTTGGCTGCTCTGCCTGACCCCAGCAACTTGGATAAGCAGCTTGATGCAAGGATTCGTGTGATTGATCTTAAGAGCATCACCCTTGCAGGGTTTCACATTGACGCTGCCTTGTCTGCCTCTGACTAGATTGGAGACGGGTCCCGCAGACTGTGAACACTTCCCTGTGCTCCCCTGACACCACAGACATCTATTCCCTTCATCTTTTACCAGCAGGTGATTATGGGTTTGTGAATGGAGGGAGTTCCTGCCGTCCTGAGCTTTATCCAGCGTGACATGCTGTCGTTTTGGTGCAGTATCATTGAGATGCTTCCAAGTCTGCTCTCTCCCAGCCCAAGGAAGGAAGCAGGTGCCTGGAGAATCGTGTTCTGCAAACGTGGCTACAGCTTGGACAGCTGCCTGAGGAATGAAAGGCTCCATCATGCCGTTACCAAGCCCCCGAGCCAGCCGGTCATCCCCGTTCCTGTATTTGCAGACTGCCTGCTGACACAGCATAAGTGTTATTTTTACATTATGGTCCCCTGCGCTGACTCCTGCTGCAGTTTAATTTATCCTGCTGGTTTCTTAGTTATGTTAAGCAGAGTTAATACTGTATACTGTGCCGTTCACCCTAATGATGATGGATGCTTATGACTGGTGTAATGAGACCACCCTTTATTTCTTTCTGAAAAAGGAGAGAGAAGTCTTGATTTCTGTTCCCCTGAGATTATAATATAGACTGTGATGCTTTTGGTGGTGTAAATCAGGGACATTTCTGTTATCCATGGTACACTTTGCAATGAGAACTTTTCCACCTTCAGTCAAAGGGCTACAATATTTTAGATTCCTGAAAGACGGCTTTTCTCCAAAGGCAGTTAAATCAACTCTAATGAAATGAGAGCCTTCAAATAGGCAAACTGATTTTTTTTTTTTCTCTTATTTAATTCCATTCCTTGGTTATTCCTGTATTCCCGTGGAAGGATGTTGTTCCCATCCTGCTAGTCCTGCACACAGTCCAGTCCAACTCACACAATTGTTTGCAAAGGGTGAGATGATTTCAAAAGGGCAAAATGTAGCAGTCGGTTCTCCTTTAACCGGCACAGTGATAGAAAACAGGCACAAATCCTTTCCCTTTTTTTCCTCCCATCACTTCCCTTTATATCACCTGTCTGCATGTCCGATTTGGGCAATAAGCAGCTATTAGTAAACTCTATTTGCTGTTGTCAGACGAAGGAGCAAAAAGTCCTGAAACGTGTCCACATTTATCATTTGGGTTTTTTTGCTGCTTTCTTTTGTTTTTGAGCAATTCATCTGGATTTTTGAAAGAAGTATTACTCAATGGTCTCTGTAAATTACCCAAGTGGCCAGAAAGCTGTTCTGTACCCATGCAGCAGAAGTTTATAGGAAACAGGAGCTCGGTGCCGATAGCCAGCTTCACCTGCCTGGTGAAGAATTGGTGGAAACTCTTTGCTGGGAGCAGGGGGGTTGCCCCAGATGTCCCCCAGCAGTCCCTCCCAGCTGGAGCTGTTAGATTTTTCTGTGGCACCTGTAAAATCTGTGAAATAAGCCACCGGGGAGCCGAGCCAGCAACACAGCTCAGCGGTGGCCCCAATTCTGCACAGGGGGCTGTGCCGAGCCATTTGGAAAAGCACTTGGTACCTTTGGTTGAAGGTGAGCCAGCACCCGCCTGTGGGGACGGGAGCGGGTTTGTGGGGGGCTGAGAACGTGGGACAAGCCCCAAAGGTGCATGGCAGGAGCCCCTGGGGGTGGCCCGTCACCGTCACAGCCCGATCCGCCGCTCTCTGCTGCGGGACTGTACTGCGCAGGCAGTGAGGTGGCCGCAAACCTCTCTGCACTCGCACAAACACATAAAATAACAAGTATTTCTAAAACTCACTGAATACCACCGCTGGAGACACACAGCGAGTGGGGGTTTCCTTGGGCTGTAACTTCTGCAGGTGCATTTTTGAAGCAAGAGCTGAATATAGGTTCGGTATGACTTGGCAGTAATTGGGCAGTATTTGCATAAAGATAGTAATTTCCATGTTCTTATTTCCTAAATTTGGTTTACAAGACCACGCTGCAATGTGACTTAAAGCTGTATTTGTCTCTGTTGGCAGTTGGAAATGTAGTATTAGCTGTGACTCTTTCCAGAAATAAGTGTTCAGTGTTGGAGCTAAATTGAATAATATGGTGGTGTTTGTATCTTAATCTTCCAAATAGCGCTCTTAAGTTCCCTGCATTGATGTTTGAAAGGCTTAAAAATAATCAACTCCACTGTATAGAGCTTTGAATACAGAGTGGAGGATTGGTAATTGCTGGCAGTTCATGGGCAGACTCATGCATGGCAAGGAAGCAATTCTCCCAGCATGCCTAAATTTTTAAAACTAATCTCGTATGAAGCCTTTGCCTTCCACAAATTAAAGAGTACATCAATATTTTGAATAAAGGCTTGCAGGAGACCTGAGTCCAAACACCGCAACTTTTTACTCGGGCCACCATACCATTTAAAAACACCTTTTTTCTTCCCATTTTCTGCCAAAAGCTGTCTCCAGAGGAGGTGGAGCAGGCTGGCGAGCTCCCCTTCCAGCCAGCGAGAGGCTCTGCTGCCCATCGGCAGAGAGATGAAGTCCTGAGCCTGTGTCCCCCGTAGGAACATAATAACCCAACTCCTGACATTCTGCTCTTCCCGGGAAAGGGAGAAAAAGCAAAATACACGGTGATTTATTTTTTTTTTAACGGTGCTCAAGAGTTGAGGTCCCTGGGGAATCAAGTGTCAAAAGGGAGGGCTCTGAAAGCAGGGATCTGGCTTTGCTGTTTTATCTCAGAAGATGTCTGTAGTTCTCCTGCATCCTCGAGAATAAATTTTTAAATGAGGAGTTGCAGAGGGCAGCTGAGGAAAAAGGCTGATTAGGCCAGCAGGCACTATTTAAAAAACAAACAAAAAAACAGGAGAGGGAGAAGAGGAGAATGATTTGTTTATCACAACTGTACTTGAAACTAATGTTAAATGTCTGTCTTTTGAGAGTAGGGAAATTCCTTTAGCTTCCGGCAGTAAATAACTGGGATGCTTTCAGCTCACAGCTGACCTACAGAGGATGGTGAGTTTTCAGCTAAAAAAGTAATTGACTCTCCCGTAAGGACAATCCATTCCAAGTGTCACTAAACAGCTGGAGGAAGAGTCCTGACAAGCACAGTTCTTATCGCAAATAACCCTTGGACTTTGTTCTGTATCTCTGCGTACTGTCCAGGGTGGCTTGACTAATGGTTTTGAACAAATTCCATTTTCAAACCAGAGAGCAGATGACAAGGATTGCATTTGGCTGGCAGGTGTGTGATTCGGATGCCTGGATCTTGCCCACGGGGATCTCAAATGAAATCCAAAATCCATTTTTCTCTTACTGTCAATCCTAAAAGAAATGGTGACTATTTCAGAGCAAGGGAGAAGGTTGTCTTCTGTGAGATCTTGGGGGTCAGTAGATGAGGGTTTGGTGGTAGCAACGATGTAGTTCTCCATATCTGCTCTTCGGGGCAACGGAGTAGTGGAGCACCTAATGTGAGGAGGACTTCTGAAGGTTGGCTTCTCATCATGAATATCTCAGCAAAGGGTTTGCTTAGTGATATTAATTATCTGCCTTGCTCTGTGCCAGCAGGAACTAGTGAAAAGTGGCGACTTCTGGAAGCCCGTGCCTTGTGTAGGTACTAAAAAGCAGCTGGACTTTTTTGGAAAATGGTGTTCCAACAGAAGAAGCTGAACACTTGCCAGTCTGACCATGAGCTTCTGAAGTTCTGGTGGTTCAACACTTTAGGCCAGGGTATTGTCTGTTTAAGGCAATGGAGGAAAAACCCTGTGCCACTCTTGCATGGTAGGTATGTGAACCCTGAGCATCAGGACTGAATGGTAGTTCTAGAATTAAACGGTGTCCCTAATTTCCCTCTTCAGTTTTAAGTGGGTGCAGCATTCTTCACTTACAGTCTCAACTGTTGTGTTGCATTGTTGTATGGAGCCGAACATCTGCCCCTTCCAGCCACAAAAGTGGCTGTGTTCCAGTGACGGGTGGTTTCTTTCTATTCAGGGATCCTCCAAGGCCTGGAAAAGCTTGAGCATTAGGCATGACATACTGTCAACTGGTGCAGATCCCCTTGGCTCCCCTTCTTCCAACATCTGCGAGGCCTGAGTTGGTCATCTTGGTTTATCTTTCTTGCACAGAACAGAAAGGCCTTGGCCCTGCCAGCTGCTGCTGCTGAACGGGGAGTGGGGCCTCACCAGAAACCTGTCCATCCAACACCAAAAACGTTTGTGGTCCCGGTCTTTGGAAGAGGAAAGATCTGTCGTCATCTCCTTAGGGAGGGCTGTGTTCTGGGTCCTTCTTCACACTCATAGAATCATAGAATGGTTTGAGTTGGAAGGGACCTTCAAAGCTCATCTAGTCCAAGCCCTGCCGTGGACAGGGACATCTTCACCTAGATCAGGTTGCTCAGAGCCCCGTACAGCCTGGTGTTGATGTCTCCAAGTGGATGCTCACCAGTGGATGCTCATCCTCTCTGCAGCAGCTCTGCTCAAGCAGCATTGTCCTCTGCGTGGCTGGCAGAGGAGCAGGCAGAGCGGCCATGGCACCAGCAAACCTCTGCAGAAGAACCTTGCCCCACATTAAAAACAGTTGGGATGCTAGAGCAGAGCCGGGGAGGCAAGGTGCCCATCCCATGCAGGTCTCTGCCCAGTATTTCTATCCCCCAGCATTGTGCTGGTGAGCGACTGGCGTTCGCTTGGCAAAAGCCTCTTGAGTATTCATTTGGCTGACGGGAGATGAGAGTACGGTAGCTCCTTGAAATCAGCTTGGGGAGGGGAAGCAAATAAAACTGCCTTTTTCTTGCTACTAGTGCTACTTGAACTCTCTCAAATGTATACTTCATGTGGATAAAAGATTGCGGAGACCTCAGCCTACCTAACAGGCCTGCTCTTGTAAAGCAAAAATTACAGTGCCTGCTTACTTGCCATCCTCATCCAAAAGCCCATTCCTGGTGAATAACACTTTATACATATTATTGCAGCTTGAAATGCCATTCCTCTTCTCCCCACCCATTTCCTTGCCTGGCTGTGACATACAGGAACTACACCCAGTGCTTGACTCGCCTCTCCTGACCTTTTGTAACTTGGCTCCAAACTCCTTTTTTTGGGTCTTTTGCAAAACACTGTCAGAAGGGAAAAATCCTTTGTTAAAACACAGCCAACTCCTGCCTCAACGTGGAACAGTTTGTTCTGCTAAAAGAATGAGCCAGTTCAGTGAGCAGAAAAACATTGCCATAAACCAGCGGACTCAGTACGCTGCAAAAGCCGTCGGCTGCGCTCAAGGTCTGAAAGGACGACTCTGGAGCAGGATCCATGGAGGAGAAAAAAAAAATTAAAAAAATCCACGATCCCGCTCTGCCAAACGCCTTTTTCTTGCTTTCAGATGAAGTATTTTGCAGTTGTCTTTTTGGTTATAGCAGCTGTAAGTGGGGGAATGGGAGCTGATGCTGAGCCAGAACGTAACGCAGCGTTCAAAGCTAGCATATTGCAAAAGGGCACGGTGGATGAAGTAATCCAAAAATGCTCAGCTGGGAAGGGCTGCAGCACTCCAGTCGTCTTCAGCCTGTGCTGCAGATGGGCTCCAGCGCCCCGTGCTTGCTGTCTGGTACTGTTTAGTAGCTTGGTTTAGTCCTTTCCACCCACGTCTTGTTTTAAAGCTCTGGACACTCTTTATTTCCCTGGAATTGCTGCAGGTCTGTTCCTTTCATGGCCGGTTGGTAACTGGTGATCAGCCTGTCTTCAGCAAGTGTTTCTTCATTGCATAAGGGGTTCGGATGCTCCGTGAGAAAACGGCGTGACCCTCTAGCAGGTTTTTGGGTTTGCGTTTTTACAGCGGGATCATTTTGGTGCTGCTATACAAGCTGGCTTTTCTTTTAACAAGACATTTGGTGCTAGCATCTGGAGTTGTGGTGCCTGAATTTGGGGTGATGGCCCCAAAATAGGAGGCCCTATGGAGGTGGATGTGCAAACCTGCAAGTGGGGTTGTGAGCAGAAGTGCTTCAGAAACATGGGCTCGGAGGCTTCCCCCAGAATGGGACTGGGCAGCTGCAGCGGCGCTGGGAGCACGGCAGGCTCTGCGCTTCGTGGGCTCTTGCCGTTGGGTGTGAACTCCTCGCCAGCTTGGCTGAGTGTTTCCTGCTGATTTAAAAGGCTCCAGTACCCTTGTCTGAAATGTAACATGGACCAAAATCTAACTCTGGTTCTCATTTTGCTTTGGGAACTGGGGGTCTTTACTCTGAGCTCCCTGATAGTTTTTTGGCTTGGAGCCAGTTCAGCAATTTCAGAAATAAAAATGCAAGTAAATTTTAGGTGTAACCTACTCCTTTTCATATGCATTCTATAGGGCTGCATCTGCTAAAGCTGCCCTTGCCCTACCTAAAGGGTGATGCTCAGTAATAAGCTCTAAGTGTGGGATCACAAGGCGTGCGGCGAGTCTGGACGCGGGGTGGCAGAACATTACTGACCCATGTGGGGCTGTTTGAGGTGCCTGTGACCGAGCTGCAATCACAAACAGATCCTTGACAGCCTAGAGAAAGCACAAGGGGCTGAAATCAGAGCTCTGTGCATCTATAAACACAACTGATGTTCTCATGCTGTCCCGTTCAGGCACAATCTGACCCGCTGGTATTCGCCAGGTGAGTGCGAGGTGATGGGAGACCCAGATACCGAGGAGCTGAGGGACTTCTTGGAGCTCCATGAATGCTGCCTGGTGTCCTCTGCTGGTAGTGTTAACCTCAGAGCTGGCTCTGTCGAGAGATGATTATCTGTCTGCTGGAGCTTTTCCTTTGTGGGAATGCCAGGAATGTTTTGCAACATGGACAAAATGTGAGGATTGAAGCTGTGGAGGTGGGTCCCTGGGATGCTGGGACTGTGAACCCTGCTAAAATACTGTAACTTGGAGCAAATCTGTAATGAAACCTCGATGCCATAAGATTTTTTTTTTTTTGAAGATGTTAATGATATGATTGCATAACACTTATTTTGTGCTCAATCGAATGAATGAGGGCAGAGGAAAAGGAGTGAGCGAATTAATGTTAGTGATGTTCAGACAGAAGTATGCAAAGCTCCGAGGGATGATCAGTGGTTTTGTTTTGATGTGCGTTGCGTTTTTTGGGGGGGGGGTTGTTTTGTTTGTTTGGTTTTTTTTATTTCCGACATTTTCCTGAAATATAGCACTCAGGCTTGTCTCTAAGGGGGGCACATTGCCAATAGTCTAAAGGTTATATTATCCTAGTGACCTATTTTTATACTCTAATCGCGTTCTGTTTCAGCCACCCCTTTCTAGCCTTCCATCTTGCTTGGTTTTGTGCTTGTCTGAAAAAGAGAAAAGCACAGATAATTACTGTTAGTCCCTGAGTGCGAAGGCAGCAAGCCAGCTCTACCCAGGTAACGACAGCAAAGGCGAGTTGCTGCTGTTATGGAAGCACGAGAGCAATCCCAAAACACAGCTCATAAATGGGTGACGACTTGAAACAGGGCCACGAGGAGCTTTGTGGGGCAGAGGAGAGAGGTCTTCTCTTAAAGGCAAATTTTAAATGGAGAAGTACAGCAGTTTGTAGAAGGACGAAGTTTAAATGAATAGCTCTGTTTAACTAGCCTAAATGGAAAAGATGCTTTTCTACTCTAGGCATGCCAAGTAACGGAGAATGAATACGATTGTTCGGTCAACCGGCTTCCACTGCCTTTAGAGTGTACCCGCGTTTTCAAAGCCAGGCTTAAGCTCCAAAGCACCCTGACCAGTCAACATAAAGAGAAATTGTTCCTTAGTACAAATGTTGACTATGCGATGCTGCTTGAAGGTCAAAACTGCTGAAATTTGTGCGTGTGTTTGTACATTTGTGCAGTGCAAAATAATAAGATGCAAAGAGGCTTTTTTTGCCTGCGTGGCCTCTCTCAGGTTTCAGTTATTTTATTGCTGGTTGCTTTCCTTGTTCTTGTTGAGAGCACCTGAATTTCAAACACCTGCAGTGACAGTGTGGTAGTGATCCTGCTCTGGAGGGGGAAAATCTCATTAACTGTTCATTTGTGGGAGCTTGCAGTCCAGTATGGGGTGAAACCCCAAAAGAATTAAGTGTGTCGCAGGCTCGGTCTGGGTTACGGACCAGGCTCTGGGTGCAGATGTCCTAGGCGAGGGCATGGCGCGGAGATGCTCACTGCTTGCTGGGAGCTGGGGTGATGCTCTGCTGCTGGCATTTTTAGGCTGCTGGAGACAATCCCATCCTGTGACTTCCCTTCCAGCTGCAGGCTTTGCAAAGTTACCCAGGGAGGATGCAGGACCCCAGTTAGCCAGGACACACAGACACAGAGCGGGAACAGAGGAGCTCGACCCTGCCAAATCTTGCTTTCTCTGTTAGAGACCTGTGCCGGTGCATCTAAAAGAGAGGTTCTGTCCGTACCTGCAAAGCTGGGATTTGCTCTGGAGATGTGAGCTGTTCACTGTGTGTCTGTCCCTGTTGAACCACAGGGATGTAGCCTGAAGAGCTCTTTGCCGGGTTGCTGGAATGCATCCTTCCAGGTAGTGTGTCCACAGATGGATTAGTGATAGCTGCTCTGTTCCTGACAGGGGACTGTGTCCTCAAAACCCAGTGGCGATGCTGCTGTGCGTGCTCTCTCGCCACGCTTTGTTACCCTGTGACTCCAAATCTATGGAGATGAAACCCAGGTGGGAGCTGATGTGGGGCAGCCTCTGGCAGGGGAATGAGCCTTTGCCCCTTCCCACCCGGCTCTGGAGAGTGCAGAGTCTCCAGCCTACCTCTTTCCAGCACCCAGATAGATGCACCCAGTCCAGGCCAGTGCACTGGCACCCAGCGCTGCCCAGAGCAAACTGGACGTCTGCCGTGCTGGGAGGACCTTGCTGCAAAATGTGGTGGGGTTTCCCTCTGGGGTGCTTGACGGTGGAAAGGGGGAAGGTGGATCAGCCCTTGGATCTGGGTGCTGCAGAGAGCACCCACTCGTTGGTGCTGGCCACAGGGATTTTTTTATGTACTGACCTTTACTTGCTAATTGCCAGTGGGGAGTTGGGAAGTCATCTGTGGACCAGACAGATGTGCATCTCCTGGGCCTGGCTGGAGGTAGAGCCTAAAGGGGAGAGACAAAAACTCTGAAACATCAACTTTTTTTCCCTCCTTTGATTTTCTTTTTTACCCCCATATTATGCTATCAGCCAGGGCCTGCAGAGTTTCAGCTTAAAAACAAACCACTATTATTTAAAGTGCCAATATTGTGCTTGGCTTCATATGAGACAGAAACATCAACTTTGTCCCTGACCTGGGGAGTGTGTCTGCCTGCCTAGCAGGCACTGAAAGCGTTGAGAAAACTGTTATTTTGCTTCTATTTTGGTGTTGATTTTTTTTTTTTTTTTTTTTTTTTTTTTTAAACTGAGCGTTTACCCTTCGGCAGAGCTGCATCAAACACCGGAGCCCACAGCAGAGTACGCAGCCGTCCTGCGTGTCCATGTGGAGCCTTGTTCCCCGTGTGAGTGTTGGGCACCCCGGAGGTGGGTGCAGGGACGGGTGACTGTCCCGTGTCCCCATGCCCGGGCGGTGGGACCGGAGCTGCTGTGCCCAGCTGTGTGCTGCTGGCCGGTGATGCTGCCTGGTGGGTTTTCTGGTGGTTGTTTCTAGGCGAGGTTTGCAAAAGGTCACAAAACTTAATCTTCTAACTGGGGACCTTGGCGCTGTGCGGAATGAATGTTTTGCGTTAACAACCTAGCTCATTAATTCACTGAAACATTTAAAACCGAACCAGTTATATCCAGCCAAGCTGGAAAAAGCTGAAAGTTCAGACTCAGCAGTGCAGATTTCGAAACCTCCCTTTGTTAATCTCTGCAGAAGTAAATTTTCTGAAATTGCTAAGCTCACTTTGACCGGTCTTGGCATTGTTTTCTTCAGCAGAGGCAAAGCAGTTCTGCAGAGGGTTGGTGGCGTCTACCTGGACCTGCCGATGGGGACAGGAAGGAGAGCGGGACGCTCAAAGCACCATTGGAGCTTTTTGGCTGTCTCTAGCAGAAATGCTGTGTTATTTTCATAGATTGGGACCCCCAGATTTCACGGTTTCCATCTTCCTCCACTATTATTCTTTTCTGAATCACTAGGACTAGTTTAAATTGCAGCTCTGCTGTCATGTCACTAAACACACATCATCCCCAGAGTCGGTTCCTGATGCTTTAGATACGAGACAAATGTACCCCCGGCCACGTGCTGGGCTGGGATCCCACCTGCCCGGAGGAGCCTCTGGGCTGCTTGTCCTTCCTGCATTAATTTCTTCTGGGACTGAATTGGTTTGACTCTGCTTTAAGTCAGTTTTTCCTCCTATTTCCAACAGCAGTGACAGCTTTAGGTGCACAGGTCATTTGACCTGCCTACTCCGGTACCTCACTGTTAAATTAGCAGGTAGAAATTAAATAGGAACCAGGAATTTAAGTGCAATCCCATTGTCTTCCTGGCTGCCAAGTAGCTATTCCATTCAGCTAATGTCTCTTTGCTCCTGTTCATCATAAAATAATACATAGGAAATAAAGTTCTTCACTTACGGCTGTATAAATTGGTCTGAGACATTTGCAGTGGTGTTACACTGAGCTCTGTTGTAAGGCTGGTTTTTAATGGATTAATTTTTCTGCCATTAATTTACGCTATCCATTAAAACAGCCTCACTTATTTCAATGACGGAGAAATCAGTGAATTATCCATTCTATTATATATTAGTGCTGTATTAAAGTATTAGTGCATTCCAGAAGGTGAACAGTGAATAAAACATGCTCCGAACATGTGGTTATGCAACTGTTCCATGGAAATGAAATGGACAAACAATACACTTGATTAATTTTTTTTTTTTGCCCAGTAAATTTGTACTGTGATTCACTTCCAGCTAAATTTGCAATCTGTGTCCTCAGGTGGCATTAATATTAGAGCCCCAGCAGGAGAGCTGTGGCGGCTAGAGCTGCTTTGATTGCATTTTTAACGAAAGTTGTTGGAGAGAGTGTGGAGCTTGATGCAAATGTGCTGGTAAATGAAATGCAGAGCTTTTAGGTTCTCTGTAGGTGGGTCAGGCCACTCGCATTTACCCAAAATAATAGTGACAGCGTGCTCGGGAGAGGCGCTCCGTTAATGTGGCACAATGGGGGTCTTTGTATATCTCTGTTGCTCGGTATCAAATTTACTCTGTTGACAGATAAAAATCATCTTTTTGATATCTGGCGACTCCATAAACGCTAGGTAAGATCATCTGGGACTCGAACTGTCTCTGTGATGGAGACTCTGGAACTGAATCTCTACCAGGAGTTTGCTGGAAAGGAAAAAGCTTGCAGAGGGCCCAGCGATTTCTCCCTGGCCTGTGTTAGAGCTGGGGAATAACATTAAATCAGAATTCACTTTTACTGTTGCTTGCCTGACATGAAACTCCTTTCAGCCTTTAAAGCTATATTTTGTAGCCTTCAGGCTGGTCTTAGTGTTTTTTTTCCTAATTGACTCAACTTGGAAAGGTCATCGTACCCTGCTAGATTGTGTAATATTTAACTTAGCGTCAAAAATGAGGATCTTGGAATTGGTGTCAAATGGATGCTGTTCCCCACTGAATAGCAAAGCCCATTCATAGTCATCCAAGTATTCGACTTGCTAATGCTAATGAATAACTTTCTGGCCCACTGCAGAGGAAAACCACGAAAAGGTGGGATGAGGGCGTCACAAAGCAGGTATTGAGAGTGTGCAATTCGCACCATCTGAATTCAGATCACAGCTTTAATACCTTATTTATAGACATTTTTTTTAAAGTTATAATTTCTAGCTTTTCACAAAGCTTTAGCATAGCAAACAGTCTTTTCTGATGCCAAGTTCAGTGATGACTAACACTATTTACAGGACTGTTTTGTAATCTCAGATCAGCCCACAGTAACGGGAAGTTATGTTTTCCCATCAGTCTTTTAGACTGATGAGAGTTGCTGAGGCCAGAGTCAGCCATCCAGGCTCTCCTGTTTGAAAGCTGACATAATTTTTTCCAGAACAATTTTTTTTTTTTTTAATTTCTAATGAAGTTAGAGAGGTCAAATTGTGCTTCATTTTATTTTTTTGCGTTAGGACCTTTCATTCCTCTGTTCTAAAAGCTACCAACAAAAATAGGCAGCAGAGGTATTGCATAAGCACCACAAAGTCATTTGCCCGATCTGCATTTCTCGGTGCATGATATCAGCTCAGAATATCTGATATGAGAAAGCTACTGGTGCACAACTGCTGTAACTGATAGGAGTTACCTCTGTGAGTCATCTGGTAGGATGGTAAGTTGGTCTTTTTTTTTTTTTTTTTTTTTTTAGTTCAAGTTTTTATGAGTGTTTTTATAAATCTCCATCGCTGTTACTGTAAATCACAGGAAAACCTGGCACACAGTCTTTGTAATATGAATCAGTGTGTCCATATGCTTCCAAGTGACCTTGCAGTCTGGAAAAATACAGTTTTATCCCTGTGTTTAAAGGAAAAAAAGCAGAGTTGTTGCATAAAACGTTGACAGTGGGGTTAAGGCAGAGATGTTGCCTCCACAGATGTGCTCCCTTCCCTGTCATCCAGACCCGTCACCAGGCAAGTGTCTCCCGGTGCCAGCTACAGGGACAGCGTTGCTGCCCTCGGGTCGTGATCTCAGGCACGGAGCATCCGCTGTGCAGATGGCGAAGCTACATCAGGCCAGGAATAAGGTTGTAGCTAATGTCCTGGCCTTCTGCAGGCTGGAACAGTTCGGGAGCTGCTTCAGCTTCAGGGAAAAAAAAAAAAAAAAAAAAAGAAGAAAAATTATTTCTTTACTTTTTTCTTTTTTTTTCTTCCTTTTATTTTTTTTCAATGTGACACATCTCTGGCCACACCAAGCCCAGCCAAATGGGCTTGTGTTGCAGAGAAATTACACTTTCTTAGTAAATAGCCCCAGTGCACTGAGTTGTGTGAACGCCAAAAGCTGCAAAGGTGGTGGGAGGGGAGGGCTGGGAGCCAGGAACATGTGTGTGATGCTGCCCTTGAGTTTTAGGGACTTACCTTCTCTTGCAGCTCCAGCCGAAGACTCAACAGATGCTGTTAAAACAGTAATGAAGTGTGCATGGGGTAGGGAGGGGATCTCACAAATGCTTTGCAGGCTTGCTGAATGAGGGGGGCTAAAATATGTGGACCCGGCTGCAGCCTTCTTGCTCCCTGCAGCAGAGCTCGGGGCGTCTCTGCTTTGAGCTGCTGAGAAACTTCCCGACAGGGTGGTTAGAAAATGCTGATTTTGAAGAAATTGAAACATTCTGTGGGGAACGGGTTGATTTTTTTTGTTGGGTATACCCTGCCTGGTATCACCTCCTGCGTGCGCTCCCTGCCGAAATACCGGTGATGGGTCCTGGGTAGGGCAGGGCGAGGGGAAATTTCGGCATTTTACCTCCTCAAATGAGAGTTTGATGTGGGCTGTAAAAGAGGCATGTTTGTGTGTTTGTTTTTTAAACAGGTAATTCAGATTGTATGTGTGAAAATGCGGTAAATCCAAGGTCAAGTTAAATTTTTCCGGTGAAAGAGGCTGAAAATGATTTATCGAGTGAAACAGTTAAATACCAGGACAGTTGTGCTTTGTCTAATGCCAAGGGAACTAACCTCGCCTCCCTCTCTTTGTCCTCAGGTTCAGTGGCAAATATAGGCATTTGTCAACATTTGACAACAACTCCTTGGGACATCATGAATTTGCTGGAATCTAGACCACAGAGCACTTGCAGTAGCGCTTTTTAAGTTTGAATTTCATTTAAATGAAAGAAAAATAATAATCTGGATCAACTGAAGTGATGGCTAGCAAAAGAAAATCCACAACTCCCTGCATGATACCAGTAAAAACACTGGTGCTTCAGGAGACTGAACTGGATGCTGGAGAAGGTGATCGTGAAGGAACGCAACAAGATGCTCCTGCGGAAGGGCCAGCAGCTGGTGATGCTGGTGCCAGTAACAGTAATAGCGGAGCTTTGTCTAATGGGCACCGTGGTATTGCTGATGGTGACACTTACATCTGCAAGTCTTGTGACTTTGGATCTCAAGACGTTCATCACTTCTTTGGGCACCTGGACTCTGAGCACTTAGACTTTAGCAAAGACCCTGCGTTTGCGTGTGTTGCGTGCAACTTCCTGGCAAAAAGCCACGAAGGGCTCTCGCACCACAATGCAGAGTCGCATGCTGGTGAAACGAGCTTCATCTGGAGGGTGGCTAAGCAGGACAATCATACAACCGTGGAGCAAAGTCTCTGTGAGGCCACCAGCAGCCATGACCAGCCGGGAGAGGTCCCTGAGGAAGGGGTGGATGGCCAGTCTGAAATTATCATTACCAAAACCCCCATCATGAAGATAATGAAAGGTAAACCAGAGGCCAAAAAAATCCACACGCTGAAGGAGAACGTGTCGAGTCAGTTGGGCGGTGAGTCGGAGGTGAAAGACGGAGAGCATCCATTCCCAAACGGATCTGTGCCGGTCAGCCAGCCCACTGCAAGTTCAACAAAATCATCTCATATAGTGAATGGCTCCATCATAGGAAACGTGCCTGTTCTGCAGGCAGGGGTTGCACAACTTGTGTCACTGCAGCAGCAACCCCCGTTGCATCAGCAGCTACCTACGTCCAAGTCCCTTCCCAAGGTGATGATCCCCCTGAGCAGCATTCCAACGTACAACGCCGCCATGGACTCCAACAGCTTCCTCAAAAACTCTTTCCACAAGTTCCCATACCCTACAAAAGCCGAGCTCTGCTACTTGACCGTGGTGACGAAGTACCCAGAGGAGCAGCTGAAGATCTGGTTCACTGCCCAGAGGCTGAAGCAGGGCATCAGCTGGTCACCGGAGGAGATCGAAGATGCCAGGAAGAAGATGTTTAACACCGTTATTCAGTCGGTGCCACAACCCACCATTACAGTTTTGAACACCCCCCTGGTTGCGAATCCTGGGACTGTCCCACATCTTATTCAGGCGACTTTGCCGGGCCATGTGGTGGGGCAGCCGGAGGGGACAGGGGGGCTGCTGGTCACGCAGCCCGTCATGGCCAACGGGTTGAAGGGCAGCAGCTCCTCCTTCACCTTGGCGGTGACTTCGGTCCCCAAGCCGCAGCCGGCACCGCAGCACAGCACGGTGAGCTCCAGCAACACCGCGGGGGTGAAGGTGGTCAACAGCGGCCAGCCGCTGCTCACCGCCTGCCCCGCCATCTCCTCGCAGACCTTCCTGGATCCCAATGTGTACAAAAACAAGAAGTCCCACGAGCAGCTCTCGGCTTTGAAAGGCAGCTTCTGCAGAAACCAGTTCCCTGGCCAGGCTGAAGTCGAGCGGCTGACAAAAATTACCGGCCTTTCCACCAAGGAAATCCGGAAATGGTTCAGCGATAGGAGGTACCACTACAGGAACGTGAGAGGCGGCCGGGCTGTCTTCCCTGGAGACAGCGCTCTGGATTCTCTGCCCGAAATAACCTTCGATGTCTCGCCCCGAGGAGCTGAGCTGAGCCCTGCGGCGGCGGCGGCCGCGCCGGCTCCTCACCCCCCGCCGCGGCGTCAATCCTGGCACCAGGCGCCCGACTTCACACCCACCAAGTACAAAGAGCGGGCGCCGGAGCAGCTGAAGGCTCTGGAGAGCAGTTTTGCCCAAAATCCCCTTCCTGCAGAGGAAGAGGTGAACCGCCTGAGGGGGGAAACAAAGATGACGCGGAGGGAGATCGATAGCTGGTTCTCGGAGAGAAGGAAAAAGAAGGTGGCAGAGGAGAATAAGAAAGTGGAGGAGGTGGCTCGGCAGGAGGAGGAGGCGGAAAATGATGGCGGGGAAGGAGAGGACTCTTCCGATGAGCTGAGGGCCGTAAGTGAAAACGGCTCAGTTGACGCCTCTGGCAACAACCCGAACTCGGCGGAGCGGAAGGTGAGTCCCATCAAAATCAACCTGAAAAACTTGCGAGTGACCGAGTCCAATGGCAAAAGTGAGTTACCAGGTGCTGGCGGAAACGAGAAAGGGGACGGCAGCTCCAGCCAGCCGCCCAGCCCTCCAAAAACCAAACTGAACTTCAAAAAGACGGCCCAGCAGCGGCATCTGCTGAAGCAAATGTTCGTGCAGACCCAGCGGCCCACAAACCAGGAGTACGATGCCATCGTTTCCCAGACGGGCCTGCCGCGGGCCGAGGTCATCCGCTGGTTCGGGGACAGCCGGTATGGCTACAAGAACGGGCAGCTGAAGTGGTATGAGAACTACAGGCGGGGGGTGTTCCCCCCGGGGCTGGTGGAGGTCAGCCCGGCCGGCCGGGAGGTGCTGGAGGATTACTACGAGAAGCAGAAGGGGCTGCGGGAGGAGGACGTGCCCGATCTGTGCGAGCGCTCGCAGCTCAGTGCCCAGCAGCTCAAGGTGTGGTTTGCGGTGAAGGCGGAGGAGGAGAGCAGGGGCACCGGCCCCGAGGAGGGCTGCGCTGGACAGGCGGCGGGGACTCGGAAAGAGCCGTGCGAGGCCGGCTCGGAGGTGTTGGAGAGCAGCGAGCCGGGCGGCCAGGAAGGCAGCGCCGGGACCCCCGATGCCCCTGGCCCACTGCCCGCCATGCAGCTCGGTAAGAGCCCGGCCTCAGGCAGGGCTGGCTCGGCAGGAGGGTTTGGGGCACTGAGCGTTTCCCATTTAGGAAACTAAGGCTTTAGGTGTCTGGTCCTGCTGTTTTGGTTTTAACTGAGGAAAGAGAAATGCCAGGGAAGGAGGTGGTGGGTGCCCCATCCCTGGAAACATCCCAGGCCAGGCTGGACGGGGCTCTGAGCAACCTGAGCTGGTGAAAATGTCCCTGCTCGTGGCAGGGGTGGCACTGGGGGAGCTTGGAATGTTCCTTCCAACCCAAACTGTTCTGTGATTCTGTTCTATGATTTGAGGGTGAGGAGGGTCTGGTGAGATGCCGTTAGTGCAGCTGCCTGCCCGCCCATGCCTGCTTTGGTCACTGGATGCTGGCTCCACTCTGAAGCCAAAACCTGGTTTTATTTTAAACCTAAGTAAAACCAGTGGGAGTGTCTGGTCCCTTTACCTGCCCTGGGGTAAGGTGGCCCTTGGGTTTCATAGAATCATAGACTACAAGGTTGGCAGGACCACAAGGATGGTCCAACCTTTCTCGGCAAAAGCGTGGTCTAGACAAGACGGCCCAGCACCCTGCCCAGCTGAATCTTAAAAGTTTTTATTTATGAAGGGGAAGGGTATTTGGGAAGGAAGGGGCCTGGCTGCTGCCCTTGTACCACTGGCTCCCTCCATGCCTCCCCTTGGCCTCGGGCAGCAGATGTAACCCCTGCCTGCGCAGGCAAAAGCCTCTTCCCTTCCCTCCCTGACTGCCAGCTCTCCAGATGTGTGAGCATCCTTGTTTGGCACGGGGCGAGGTTTGGCTGTTGAAGATGGAGGCTGCAAGGAGGGAGAGGACATGGAGGGCTGGTGTTTACAGCTGCTGGCCCTACCCGTCCTCCGGGACTCACTTTCGAAAGGCACGTATGTGTGTGGAGGAGAGGTGAGGTGGTTTCCAAGCCCTCCCTGGGCTCTTCCAGAGTGCAGCCGGGGCTGTTCCCTCCCTGGCCGGGGTTCCCACCAGGTGGGGATGGCCGAGCCCCTTGCTGGGGTGCTGGGCAGCTGGGATCTTCTCCAGCCCCACTGCTTTGCTTCAGAGCGTCCCACACACCTCTGCCACGGCTGCAGGCCTTAAAAAAAAATAATCGAAAATTCATTGCTTCTCTCCCTCATCTAATTTAGCGTGGGTTTGAGTCGGGCCCTGCCCTTCTTGCAGCTGAGAACTCTGGATGTGTTCCTGCACCCTTTCTTCCCTCTCCCAGGTTGCAGGCCCCTGTGGTCAGCTGGAGCATGTCTGACACCTCTGTTCTTTTTCAGAAACGGACTGAACTCCAACCACCAGCCCTGGAGGATCCGCTCTTACCCTTGAGAAGAAATGTTTGGTCTTTAAGAAACCCATGGGCCAGCCTGATGCAAACCTCAGGAGCAGGACATGGTGATAAAGCACTGCCGTAAATGAGACCTTTGAGCGCAGCCCACGAGAGAGCACGTGTGCAAAAACTGGGCACTTGGTGCAGAGCTCTCGGTGGCCCGGCCGAGTGGATGGCTGAGAGCTGGCAGAGGCAGGGGCTCTGCTCCCACCCGTGAAGTAGGATGCTCATTTGCTTTCCAGAGGACAGACTTTCAGATTTCATATTCATATACCGATGCCTACAGCTGCCTATACAAGCATAACAAATCTCAGACATTGTGTAAACAAGGTCATTGCTTAGATACGGACTATCATGGCACAGTACTTTTTTTTTTTTTCTCCTTCTGTCCGTTAAAGTGTTTGTTCTCTAAAGGTTGGCATGGCTGCATATATCCTCTCCACCCTTTCTGGTCCTTAAGCCCTGGCAGTGAAGGGCTTTGCAGGCAAACAAATGTGTGTGTCTATTAGGAAAGGAAAAGTATCTGAGAAGGAAACTGCCAGTCTTGCATTAAAGTCCAGTGGGAACTGAGTGGGATTTTTATCCCAATGGATGAGGTTAGATTTAGCATTGCGTACTCTCCAATAAGTAGCTGGTCCTGAACCCAGATAACTGAGGAGATGGAGTTTGGTGTCACTTGTCCCTTGTCGGCTAGGATATTTTCCCCTGCGCTCCTGGAGACAGACTGCGGCAGGCTGTTAAATCTCCAAGTCTCCCTTTAATCGCTGAGAACTAGCACATAATAATTTTTCCATCCTGACCTGGAATCCTTTTTATTGTTCAGAGAGAACAAGCTGTTCTTCAGAGAACAAACGCAGAGAATACTCAGTGTTGCTGTGAGTGGTTCAAGTCATTGTTGTCTCCACGGGATCCGCGAGGCAGCAGCTCTTCTGCAATCAGGAAGTTTCCCTCTTGCAGCCCTACATGACAGATCCTCCTGCAGCAGCGCTGGTAACTTCAAGTGTTTGTTCCAGTATTTTTTTTTTTGCCTTTTTTTTCTATTTCATATGCAATAGTTCTGGTGAAATAGCAAAATAAATTTCCCGGTTAACCTGCCTGCTTCCCGGTACCTGTACATTTTTAATGCGCCCATGTTGTCTTGGGTGGTTGGTTGCTGTGTGATGCAACTACTTGCAGATATTTTTTTTTAATATTCTTTTCTAACAGAAAACAAGGTCTAGAAGGGAAACTCTTGAGCTGAACGGTCCAGCCAAATGCTGTGTCAGACTGTTCTGTCACAAACTAATCAAATCCCAGCTCAAAATTGGTTCCATGTCTTGCCTTCACTTTTGCTCTTGGAAGGCTATTCCAGAATTTCACTGCCTTTGAGTGGTTAGAAACTTTATTTAAATTACTAGTTTGAATTAATTCATGGCTGGTTCATTCCCGGTTTATTTTGCAGCCAACATTGTCCTTTAACTTAAATAGTTTTTGGTGTTTATCTGCTGATGTATTTATGGAGAGTAGTCATAGCTCCTTATTTTTGCCAAGCTAACTCAGCCAAGCTTTTTCAGTAGAAGGATTTTATTTAGTGAGAGCTTTTTAATGTGGGAGAGTTTATTGTTGGTGGTAAACGATATTTATTAGAAGGGTGGGTAGCAAGTCCCAAAGGATCAGATCCAGAGATTTACGAAAAAATCTGGTTGAAAACCAAAAAAGCTCTTTCAGAACCTCTTCCAAAGATGGTGTCTGATTTCTACCTTTAATTGCCCTTGCTTTTCCGATTCTTTCTTTGTCCTTTCTTCAAGACGCCGCCTTGCACACCTACATGGAGGGATTTTTATCTGCTTGGTGCTTTGCAAGAGAGGGTCTCCTCTCGCTTGGTACATGCCTATGCGGTAGGTACCTGTGCCTGAGCTCACGTAGCTCCCCCAGCACCCAGCGTAACCCCGCGGCCAAGCGTTAGCATCTGCGTCAGGAGGGGATGGGTAACTTGCACCCTGAAGGGAGCCGGGGCAGACACCCACACTGTGACCATCCCTTAGCAGTCAGACAAACGCTCCCCAAAACGCTGTGAGCAGGGGTGCTGTCATCCCGGAGCACCCTCTGCGACACCAGACTCCCTAAATATTTTTTCTGTTTAGAAGCGCTATTGCTGGTCACGGCGGGGTCAGAGATATAACCAGCAGCTGTCCCACCTCGGCCTCTTGTCTCCTTGGCTGGGCAGCATCCCTGCAAAGACAGCCAGAGCCCCAGGGGTTCACCCTCGTGGGTGCAATCCTGCGCACCCCGAAATCTCAGAGGTGATGGGGGAAGCCGGGTGGTCCTAGAGCTGGAGGCAGCAGATCTGGGAGTCTTGCAGCCCGAGAGTATGTGTGTGTGTACGGTGTCACCTTCAGAGAACAAATACAGGTAGGTAATTTACTCTCTAGTGTCTATGTACATGCAGGTTTATTTAAGTACACATATATACAGTTCAGATATGCCATTGATTCTTTATTGCATTAAGATGTACATTAAAAATGTACACTTTTACTAACTACTTGCTATATAAATATGTTGGAAGTGTAGTTTGGCCCGTTCAAGGTGATTTTCTGTGGGATTTTTGGTGTACACTTAAAGGCCTGTGGCTAATTGGAAGAGTGATCCCCGCTCCATCTACAGAAATGCTTAAGGACTTGGTATGAACTGGTCCCTTCAAACCGTTTTTCCATGCACTAGCTGAAATTTTTTGCACTTGGATCATATTCAGCCAGTTTTCCAGAAAAATGAAAAGAGAAGTCTTATGAGCTGGAGGGAGAATTTCCCGGTGTACACAGAAAAACCAGCCTTGAGGGTTGGAAGCTGCTGAGGTTTTTGAGCTTTGTCTCCATGCATTCATACAAGCACAGCAGGAGTTTTCTTTCTTTTGGTTTGGAGGAATTTTAAAAAGTGGTTCCATGCAGACTCCCCTCGGACGTGGCGGCCGGGCAACCAGGCTGGCAAGCCCCATTGCGAGGGGAGGGTAAGAGTTAGAGACAAAAAAAAATCAAAAAGTAATCGAGTTCCCTTTCTAACTCCCACATTCCTTGTTATCTGCATTTTTTTTTAGTTGACTTGAAATCTCCGTGAAAGTATAAGCTAAAGATTTTTGAGAGTTTGGCTCTGTGGTCCTCTGTTTCCTTAGCACGTTGTTTCTGAAGCTGAGGAGAAGCAGGTGTCATCTCCAAACAGACTCGGGTTTTGGTGCAGGACATTAGAAATGTGTTTGCGTCTGAAAATGGAAGGAGTAATTGAGAGGTGGCTTTGACATTCCCAGCAGCTCTTCTGGTGTTAAGAGGAAGCATCACCACAAGTCTATACAGTGTGTGAATATTTATCATCATCTAATCAAAGATTATTATCTTACTTGAAAGGAGGGGTGTAAGATAGAGGTTGCGTAGCCAGCATCAGTAAGGAAGGGAAATCAAATTCTTCACCTCCATCTGCTCTGTGCGAGTTTGGGCTTGATAGGCACAGTAGTCACTGTTGGCTTTAATCCATGTGAATCTTGTTACTTATGTCTCTGAGGCTTCTTAGATTAGGGACATAATCCAATTGCTTAATAACCCCAAACCCTGATTTGTGCTGTACCTGCTCGCTTGTGTAAAGGGCTGCTGGTTCTCCTGATACAAGGAACGCAGTTATTTCATTCGTGTCAGCAGGTCCTGTCACCACGAGAAGCCACCACCAAAAGCAGTAGCTGGTGGCAACTGTGATGAGAAATGCTGTAGTCAGCCCACAAGTGCACTTGGAACCTTCACCTGCATGAGTGATGCTCACACAAAGCTGGAGGTGCAAGGTATGTGCTTGGTTAATTTTTGCTAAGTGTCCCTTGTCTGTTTAGAAGGATGTAGAAGGCTGGTTTTACATTTACGCTTTTGGGCATACTTTTTTTTTTTTTTTTGTGAGAAGTGACAATTTTTGGTCACAAGTAGAAGTGTTGTGTTGTCTTCCCTGCAGCCCCTCTCTTAGAGACATTATTACAGAGACAAACTGGTCAGAAGGTGATGCTTGGAATATGGGAATCAGAAGAGAAAGATGATTTTCAGCACTTAGGCACAAATTAGAAAGTTAATATGATGCTGCACCTTCCTGTCAAGTTGATTGTATTTAAAGCGCTTGTAAACTTCTCTCTCCTGTGGCCCAGATAATTTTGGCGTTGCTCTTTTCAAATCAAGCAGTGGCCTAATGTGATACAGCAGCTCGCTGCAGTAACCTCTGTTGTCATCTCTCAGTTCATCACAAAACCAGCAGGGTAAGACTAGGCAACACTACAAATGGAGGGGGGATGAGACACTTGCAAACTGTACCTTTTTTTTTTTTTTCCCTCAAAGTTTAGTTTCTGCTGTATGTTTTACTGGCAGTGGTCCCTGCCAGGAATGCTGGATTTGCATTGAAAAACTTAAAAGCAGAGCAAGGGAGCTCTGTTGCCTAAGCAGTGATTTTTTTGTTTTGTTTTCTCGTTATTGCCTGTTCCAGTAAAGAGTGCTCTGTTGGCTGGTGTTGGCCATATTTTGATGGCACAGTTAAAGCCACTTTTTCCCTGTACTGATGGAAGCTGGTATTAGGAGGACTCTTGCTTACTGGTGCTAGTGAAGGTTGGGCTAGGAATCCATGGCATAGAAAACTTCTTGCTAAAATTGCACTTTCTCTCTGCCCCATCTGGCTCGTGGTGGTGTTATGGGTACGTGGCTGTGATTCCCCTTGCACATACTAACATTGCACTAAAAGAGAGACTTTGGGAACAGCGTGTTGATCACTTTGTTTCTCAGCAGACCACAAAGTCAGCCTAATGGGGTCCTTTTTTTTTTTTTTTTTTAATTATTATTATTTAGAAATCATGCTGGTGCTGAATGACCTGGAATTTTTGCTTGGATTTATCCAAAGGAAAATGTAATTGTAGCTGCAATGGGACCTTTCATAAGGGTGGCCGTGCAGCTTGGGAGCAGAGCAAGGGCTCTGCTGTGTAAACCGTCTTTGTACTGGGGAGGTGTGGGGGGTTCCAGTGGGGTTATTATTGTGGGTTTGTTTGTTTGTTTGTTTTTTAAGACCACGATTTTAGATGGTCACCTTGGCAATCGTGTGAGACAGGAAATAGCTTTTACTTTTGGTAAAGGTTTAAAGAGGAAAAAAAAAAGTGAAGCTGCCTGTGATTGTGGGCTGTGGCTATTACTAGGGCTAGGGTAGCTGGTACCTGCTATGGACTTTACCTGCTCTTATTCTGAGGGCAAGAACTCCCTGTAGCAACAATGCCACTTCTGAGAAGTGAACAGCAAGTTTCCCTTCCTTTTGTATATGTGGATGTGAGGGTGGGCGAGGGGAAGAGCTTGCTTGTACAGTTTGTTTGAAATGAAACCAGACATTTTTTGGTCGTTCCTAAATAAAGAGTGGAAAAGACAAATAGGAGTCGACTGGTGATTGCACTTGGGTTTGGGCAAGCTCCTGGGGCAAGCGGTGCTGAAGTGTCCAGTGATGGTGAGAGCAGTCCTGCACAGGGGGATATTTGCTTGTCCAGGAGCCAGGAATGCTCAGTCACCACTCTCACATGTGTTTTAAAAACACGGTAACTTACCTGCGGGGTAAGGCCATGAGTGTGAGAACCCAACAGCATGCTGGAGCCCAGGTACCTCCATCTTAGGAACCCTTCTGCACCTGGAGTTACCTGCTTGTCCCCACTCCGGTTCAGAAAAGCTTGGTCAGCGGTAGCACATACTCATATTTTACCCTTTTGGGTCAACAACATTAAACTTGAGGCTGCTCCTGGTTATTTCTCCCCCCAGCAGCTGCAAATTCCTTAAAGCCAAGAGGAGGGAGAGAGAAGCACAGCCTCCCCAGGCAGGGCTGCACCCCAGCTCCTTGGTGCAATTTGGGGACAAACCACCACACATCCAGCCACCACGTATGTAATACTGACACTTTTATTGTCGTTTAAAGCTAGAGCGGCCTTGTAAACATCGAGTTTCACTACTGGACCCATAGGCAGTGGCTACACAGGTAGATGCGATGCCGCCAGGACAGAGATAAGTGCCGCCTTGGTCACTCCAGTCCCCCCGTGCCCGGCGTGCTGGGACCGGTCCAGCTAAGGGTGGAAGGATGGCTGCAAAAGGCCTCGGCAGCTGCGCGGGATCTCCGGGAATACAGGCAGAGCAGCAGTGGCAGAGGGCTGGCTGGGTTTTCTTTAATTTTTTTGGGTCTCTTTCCTTGCCATTATAGACAGTTTTGTCTCTCACCTCGGCGGCTGGCAGGCTGTACGCACGGATGCGCTTCATTAAGGGCTTGGTGGTGAAGGTTGGTGGGTGTTTGGGATGAGCTAGGGGTTTTGTGTTTATTTGTTTGGTTTTTTTTTTCCCAATTTTTTTTTTTTTTTAGTTCTCCACTTGAACACCCTTCAGCGGAGAAACTGGAAAAGCTGCCTGAAAGTAGGCCATAGCAGTGCCGTTTCCATAGAAACCAGTTCACAGCGTGCCGTGAGATTCACAAGCACTTGCAGGTGCTTTCGCCCGCCGAGATGGGCTACAGCCGGTTGTCCCCGTTGATCCGGGTCCTCCGCAGTACCCTGGGCACAGAGAGAGGGGACACGGCTCAGGCTGACAAAGGGCAATGCTCCAGTGCCAAAAGCCACCCCACGGAGGAAAGTGAGGGCTCAGCATGTCCCCCGCGCTGGGGGAAAGTGCCACCAGCTGGGGGGTGGCACCTCCTTGTCCCACCCTATCCCCGTGGACCCCAAAGCAATGACTCCCCCAAGGCTTGGCACAACTTTCGTGCTGAAACTGAGAGTTTTCAGGCAGCAAACAAGGCTGCAGCTGCACGCTGGATTATGGGGAGGCTGCATTTATCAGCCTGCACAAAGCAGGCTGAAATGCTAGGGAGGCCTCGCGGTGGGAAGAGCCTAATGAGCACTGGCATTACCTTCGCTCCCGGCTCTCGAAGTGGTCAGCAAGCTGCTCCTGCGACACACGGAACTCCTCAAAGGGCTGCTGGTACCGCGACTCGAAGGAGCCCTCTCTGCCTCTGCTCGCCAGCAGCTGACTGGAAGCATCCCCTGCTCGTTCCCGCAGGGCTGAAGCACTGAAGAGGTTTATTTCGCCATTCTCCTGCTTAGATTAGAAAAATAAAATATAGAAAGGGCTTGGGATTTTGAATTGTATGTCTCGTAACAAAGGCAGTCCCAGTGCAGGGCCTCAGCTGCCCTGTGAGCTGCAATGCAGGGCGTGCAGGGCTCACAGGATCCCAGGGTTTGCAATGCGCAGCTGCTCTGTCTTTAGCAACCATCGCTGGCTCCCTCCAATGTCATTTTAAATGGAGAAATAAAAGAAGCATCTGTCTCTGACAGGGCTCTGCCCTCAGCTTATGCCAATGCGGATGGTGCTGGGCCAGCCGGGCTCTGTGATACCAAGCTGTAACTTCCCCCGAGTGCAGACAGGGACTGGGACGGAGCAAATCTGCCTCCTTCAGCTTTTGCTGAAGGCATCACCAGGCAAGTCAAATGCAGCCCAAGCAGGACACTGCCTGAAATGCCTCAGCTCGCTGCAGGAGGGGAGCCCAGAGCTTCCCATCCCACCAGCCCTCAATGCATCCCCACAGCCCAGCAAAGCTGAGCTTTGCTACACTGACCCACCAGCAGCACAGAGCCCTTACCTTGCTAGGGAAAATGTCTATCTTGACAAGCAGGGAAGCCAGCTCCAGGTTCTCGCTGTAGTTGTTTTTCAGGGGTACAGATCGGAAACCTAGAGAGACAGTTCTGGTGTCACCCGATGTGTCAGTCCCCTGGCACAGAACTCCAGTGGGTTTTCTCTACGCCCCAGCACCCTCCCCTGGCAGCCAGCCCCAAGGGATGGCAGCAAATGGATGTGACCTGGCACAGGACAGACTGAGCCAGCCCAGAGCCTGGCAGCATCCTCCCATGAAACTCAGCATCTCCCCAGCTAACAATGCAATTAGCAAAGTGGTGAGGACCACCCAGCCACCCCTCATTTCACTGAGCGCTTACCCGTCTTCAAGCCTTTCACCAGGAAGGTGGCCTGAGCCAAGAAGTTCTCATCGCTGAACATGTCCTCCTCATACACCACGAAGCGGAGGAAGGCAAAGTCTGGGTTGCTGACCTGGAAGTGGAACTGCTTCGGGGTCCAGAGAGGGTTCAGGCCATTGTCCGCTGGTCAGAAAACACCCTTGTCACTGGGCAGCCCCCACCAAGCCCTGTACCTACCCCACGGGGCCACACTTTGCTCATGCCACAGTTGGGGTGGTGGTGGTGCCTCCCGCTCCCTTCCCTTCATTAACTCACCCACAATCTCAGTTTTCTGCTTGACATTGTCATACTCAGCACCGGACACCTCCACCTCCACAAAAGGACAAACAATTCCCCTTCCGTTTTTGGGAAGGTGCCGGGCCCCAAGGACCTGGGCAGAGAGCAGGAGAGACTTGGTAAGAGACAGAAGCAAAGGAAAAAAACCTTGTTTGTATACATTTTCTTTCCAAATAAAGCACCCTGGCTCTGCTAATTGGAGAGAGAAGAGACACCGACAGCCAGCCCAGCACATCCTGCCTCTCGGTGAAAAACAGCTCCCACCCCTGGAAGCTGCTATGGTGTTACCAACCACCAGTTGGACTTGTAAGCCATAAAACAGGTTCCTGTCTGCTGCCCGCACAGCCTGGGACCACAGCATCCCTTCTACAGCCTGCCAAGCCTGGGGAGCTATACTGGACACCCCCTTCTTTGTCCAAACTTCTCAGCCCTCCTGCCTTGGCTTGATGATGAAAAGGAGCTGCTCTCTGCGCCTGCTCTGCCTCCAGTTCACAGCACAGCCTGTGCTCAACGCCAATGACAACCTGCTGCCTTGCAGGAGAAAGAAATCCCAGCTCCCTCTTGCCAGTGGCCATATGTCGCTCCAGCGTGCTGTGGGCACGCTGCTGTTGCAGGGGAAGGACGCGCTGCCAACGCTGGATCATGTGCTTTGAGTCATGCTGAGCTCGAGATGGCTTCTCCATCCGTGAAAGCTGGCTTTGGTGGGGACATCGGGCGGTTTTGCCAGAGGACAAAAGGCTGAGCCCATCTCTTAAAGGAGACGGCAACAGGCTGCGGCACAGTGACTCTTGATACCTGCTGGTGGCAGCTGCATCCCGAGACACAGGAAAAGTTTGGAAAACAGACAGGGAGTTCTAGGGAGATGGTGGATACAGGGTTAATGGTGCAGATGGGACATGATGGGGTGTCCTCCCTGAGCAGGGCTGTGGCTCTTTTAGGTGGGATCACTCTGAAACAGAGGTGGCTTCAGAGGAGCCGCAGTTTGTGCGTGTTGCCAGGAACCTGGGAGCACCTAAAGACAGGATCTCCGCTGTCTGCTCCCCAAGGTCTGCTTGAGACTGAGGGACTCGCAGAGGACATTGCTGACCCACAGATGGTCAGCTCGGCTCCAAGGCCACTAGGGATGGCCAGGGCAACAGCCACTGGTCCAAACATGAGCCATCTGGTTTGGCAAAGCCATGGCCTTCCCACCCCTCCAGGAGCTTTGTCTGGTGAGCTGTCCCATCCCCCTGCAGAGCTGCTGTCATGTGGCTCCAGGAGCTGACACAGGAAGAAAAACATTCAAAGAGACCCGCAGACCATCCTCCGGTACCCCCCACCAGCAGCACCCCCTCCTCTTATCATCACCAGCAGAGCAACACGGAAATGGGCTGAGAAGTCCTCTTCAACCACGAGCATCTTCCTAAGAGGGGCCATGAGCAAGGGGACATGGAAACATCAAGCCCAGAGCAACTGAGTGACAAGGAATGGACAAGGCACGGCTCTTGTGTTTCCCCGTTGGGAGCCACCCTGTGCTCTGACAGTCACAGCTGAGCCCCAGGGACAGGGATGTCACCTCCGTGGCTCGTGGATGCCACCTGCCGGCCCTGGGCCCCAGGCGGGAGGGGTCCTGGGGGGAGCACCCAGGGATGCTGCTGCTACTCCTCTCCAGGCACCTGGAGAGGTTGGTGACACTTCCCTCAGCAGCACCCGTGGGTCTTCTCTCCAAGCCTGTGCTGCGGGACAGCTCTTAAGCAGGGGCTGAGGGGTTTGCTGAGGATCAGCAGAGAGAGGTCAGGAACCCAGAAAAACGTTACCACCCCACTCACCCCAAGCTCGGTATAACCGCTGGATCCCACCCCGTCTTCCTCCCGCGCCGGGTGGAGGTACTGACCTCAATGGAGATGGAGAGCGGCTCAACCCCCCGCAGCGTGCTCTTGTCGAAGGGGTCGAAGATCTCATCCCGCATGTTGGTCGGCTGCAAGACGTACCCACACTGGCCGCTGGACATGAACAAGGCCTGGTTCATCTGCATGGGCTTGTCTGGAGAGCACAGGCAGGAGATGGAGGGAGGAGGCCCCGTGTCCTTTCCACAAGCAAGATCACCGGGGTTATTGGTGCCTCACAGGAAGCCCTTTGCAAGGGAACCTGGCCCGTCCCTTGGCCATCCCTCATGTGCCATGGCCTCGCCGCAGCCTGTGCACATGCTGGGGCCATGGGGTGACTTTCTCACACCCAATCTGCCCAACTACCCTGTGCTCCACAGGTCACCCCCTTCTTTTCCTCCCTCTCCTTCCAGCTGTCCTTGTCCTGGCTCTAGCGTTTGCCAAACCACCCTGCGAGATGCCTCAATTCACAAAAGGAATGAAAAAGCCAGCAGGAAAAAGTGAGGCAGGTAGTTTTCTGGTGGGCTGGTGAGCTGGATGGGCTCATGGCAGGGTTTGGCCAGGGAGCGGGGAAGGCTGGACAGCAGGGCAGGAGCAGGATGGAAGCAGGAGAAGGTGAGTGAAACAGCAAGCTGGACCCAGGCCAAGCAACCAGCCAGTGTCCCAGGGCTGGGGCTGCACCGTCCCCTTTGGTACATCCCCTGCCTGTCACCAGGGACTTCGGGAGAGCTCCCTTCTCCCTCTCCTTTTCAACTTGTCCTTGTGGCATCACAATCTCCTGGCTCAGCCCAGCTCCCCAGGTCAATCCAGCCCTTGGGAACACATTTTCCCTGCAGCAACCACACACCTGGACATGAACACTGAGTCCTGCTCCCTGCGCCCAGCATGGGGACCGCAGAGCCCCTCCTAGACCCCCTGTTTGCCGGGACCAGGTTAGCAGGGGTGCAGGAGGCACGGGGACCCCAGGAGCCTGCCCACCTTCTTGCTGCCCTCACCTGGGGTCTGGAAGTTGAGTGCCACCAGCTGGCTGCCGCAGATCCACATGGGCAGCGGGTCGTAGTTGGAGGAGTCAAGGCGCTGGCCCTTGGGGTAGATGCGGGAGAGCTGTAGGCGGTTGTACTGCAGGAACTTTTTGCCTTTGATCTTGTTGACATACTTTTCTGCCTTGGTCTCGGGGAAGGAGGACATATCTCGGTAACAGGCCCTCTCTGTGCCGATCTCTGGGGGAAGATAGCACAGCATAAGCCAGGAGAACACTCCCTTTCCAGACTCTCCAACCACCCCGGAGCCCTTCCTAACATCGTCCTCTCCTCCCCTGGCTCAGCCACCATCAGATCGTGCAGACCCTGCCCTGGCTTTGGTTTGCCAGGTGCCCAACACTGATGGCTGAAAGCATCGAAGCCACTCTTGGTGATGGGGCACGATGGTCTCCAGCCCCACTCCCTCAGCAGCTGCTCTGGATGCTGATAGATCCCAGCAACAGATGGATTGGGAAGAGAACTTCCACCCTCTGGAGAAGGAGATTTCCAGAGCTACAATGTAAACTGCTTCTAACTTGCTTTGGACAGCAGCACCGTGGGGCACACCGTGGGGTGTGTAATGCCACGGTGACTGCCTGCGGTGGCTACCAGACCAGCAGATGCTCACTCTCTTCATCGAAGGGCACAGGTCGGCAATAGACCACCAGCTCCGAAAGCTCCAGGGCAATCTTCTTCCTCCTCTCCATCATCTTCCCTTCGGAGAGCTACCGAGAGGGAGAGAGAAAGGAGTCAGGTCCATCCAGGAGCAGTGGTGTTGGATAACCCAGCTCACCAACTGCAGTCAACGGCAGGGTGGGAACCACCAGCAAGTCTGCTGGGTCTGCATGGGGGTCACCACAGAAGCACCCATAGGAAGGGCCTTTGGCAGGCCCTGCCTCCTGCTTGGAGCAGGAATGGCACCAGTACCAGCGCAGGGCATAGAATCATAGAATCACTTCTCTTGGAAGAGACCCTCAGGATCATCAAGTCCAAGCATAACCTAACCTAACTCTAGCACTAAACCATGTCCCTAAGAACCTCGTCTAAACACCTTCTAAACCCTTCCAGGGACCGTGACTCCACCACTGTCCTGGGCAGCCTGTTCCAATGCCTGACAAAGCTTTCCGGGAAGAATTTTTTCCTAATATCCAATTTAAACCTCCCCTGCCACAACTTGAGGCCATTTCCTCTTGTCCTATCACTTGCTACTTGGGACAAGAGACCAACACCCTCCTTTCAGGTAGTTGTAGACAGCAACAAGGTCTCCCCCTCAGCCTCCTTTTCTCCAGGCTAAACAGCCCCAGCTCCATCAATTGCTCCTCATCAGACTCTGCAGCTGTGGCCTTGTAGCTGAGGGATGAAGATCCCCCACCACCTCCCGAGGCTGCACCACCCTCCCGATGGAGCAATCTTCTCAGATGTCCAGCCTGAACCTCTCAAGCCACAATGTGTGGCCCTTGCTATATGGTCAAAGATGGCTCTGGCTGTATAATCTCTTTACTTCTCTGCCAGTCATCGCAGACTGCCATCTCACCACTCCCACACCAGTCTCCACCTCTCCTCAGCTCCTGGGAAATCCAGGACTTGGCAAGGAGATGCCTCTTGTGCCAAGGGCTCGCCAGACTCACCCGTGCATCAGCCGTCTGGGCTGCCTCCCGGATCTTCTTCACCCAGTCCAGCAAGTCCTCGTGTGTATCGGCTGCCACGTCGAGGGACAAGCGCGACACCGAGGCCATGCTAATGGAGAAGACGAAGAGGCGGTTGTTCTTTCCCTCGGGGCGGATGGCTGTGTGGGGACAGGGAGCAGAGGGTAAGGTCACACATGGATGCTGAGCCAAGTCCTTCACACCGCAGAGGGAGGAAGGGAGGGAAGAGACACTAGGGGACTCTCATGGCTGCCCTGAGAGAAGCAGCTCCCATTTCTGGTCATTGGAGGCAACACATGGAGCCCAGGAAGCGATAGGTGAGAACACTGAGTGTATCCTGAGGGAGCTAGGAAGACTTCTGGGGCCTTTGTATGCCCTCTTCTTCCCATTCCTGCATCTTCTTCCCACTCCTGCATCTTCCTCGCTGTGTGCCCTGAAGTGCCCAGGCAAGAAGAGCCACCGGGCACAATGTCCTCTGGGCTCTGGAGAGCAGAGGGGCAGCAGAGAGCTGCAGACCAGACCCAGCTTGGCCAGTGCCCAGGAGCCCCAGAGCCTGCAGCAGCCTGGAAGGGAGGCTGGACCACATGTATGCAAGGGAGGACAAATCCTTACAGAGAAGATATGCAAACATCACGCAACGGGGCTGTAACACCTCCCGCTCCTCCATCCCTCCCTGGCACTCACCAATCTGGCAGGAGGGCACATCCAGGACACCACCAAGAAGGTCTCCCAGGGGGCTGTTCTCATCCAGCTGCTGCTGGGGATGAAGCACAGGCAGGATGGCGCTGGGCGGTGGGCACAGGGGGCTGCACACACGCTTTCCTCCCCACCGGCCCTCCTTGCCCTGCTCAGACACAAGCTCACCTCCTGCTCTGGCTCCAGGCTGCCAGGACTCGTAATCTCCTCTACGTAGTTGGAAGGGAACCACAGCTGCTTCTTGCCACCGTAATCTCCTCTCCACCTGGAAGAGAGGGAAGGGGCAGTGTCAGCACCCACTGTGGTACCCAGAGCATCCTGACTGGGGCCACTGGGGACAGGCAGCTCCCCCATCATCTGCTTTTAGGGTTCGTGAGGCTCTGCAGCTTGTGCGCAATCCCCAAATGGACCCAAGCCTAGAGGGGACACACCACTGTGTGGATGGCAACCCGAAGGTTTGACTGTGTCCCCAAAGGCAAAAGGAGGCTCAGGACCAACTCACCAGCCACCTTCCTGCTTCTCCACGTTCTGGATGATGGCATTTTTGGTGAAGGTGAGCTCGTCCTCCCGCTGCGCCTTGTAGTCGAACAAGGCTTTGACTGCGCACTGCAATGAGGAGGGGTCCCGTGAGGCCGGGCGGTGGATGGACACACAGACAACGAGCCATGGGATGGGAGGTCACCTCCCACTACAGATGTGTTTGCCGGGAGGCTGTGAGGCACGTCATGTGCAGGCAGCATCCAACCTGCTGCCAGAGGCTGCCAGACCCTACCGACCTCTGCAGAACAAATCAAGGTCCCCATTTATGCCAACCCAGAGGTCACAAGTCTGGTGTGGCCCCACACAGGCACTTTCCTTTGGGCCTGAGCTACTGACGGGTTTAGTTTGGAGAGTTCAGAACAAGAGGCAGCCCAGCCTGGGAACCTGCAGGCTCAGCCTAGAGCATGTCTCCTGCCCTGCATGGTCTAGAAATGAGTGTGGAAAATAATACAGTTCCTGGAAAATAAAGAGACGCTTGCTAAACCCTCAGGCCCTGCAGGTTGTTTCACGTCAAGCAGTAAGAACGTACCTTGAAGGTGGGCATGGGGTTGGCTTCCACGTAGAACCCGGGATGACGTCCCTCATAAAGGGCTCCGTAGTCCGGCTCCTGTGGAAGCAAAGGGGCTGCGGTGACAGCTGTGGCTCTGCGGGAGAATAGCTCCCCTGCCTTGGGGGAGGTAGGGAGAACACCCCAGGGAAAGCACAAGACCAAAGACGATGCTGCAAACAGCGAACAGATGCCCAAGCCCACACTCCCTGCTGACCTGTGTCAGAGGGACAGCAATAAATCTCACTCAAGCCAAAAAGTGTTTCCAACAGCCCAGGAAGCCCCAAGAAATGTGGACTGTGAAGCACAGAGATGGGTCACACAACGCCACTCCAAAGCACCAGTTTGAAATGGACCTGTCCATCACCCTTCAGCTTAGCTCTTCCAACAGCTGCCCACACTCACCGCTGTCCCGATCTTCTCCAGCGTCTCCTCGTTGATGGGGTACCTCAGCTTCATCTTGCGGTACAGCGGATGCTTCTCATAGTAGCTGATCAAGTCCACCAGGCTCTCAAACTCGGAGTTGCCGAGCAGCACGGTCTGGCCCTCCTGCTGCACCCGGCAGTGTTTGATCTTCCCTTCCGCCCTGGCAAGTGCAAAGACAGAGAGAAGCCACTTGGCGCCTGGCAAGAGAAGGGCTTTGCCAAAATAAAGACACCCAAGCAAAAGGTGCCCCTGGGCTGGCTGCAGAGCACAGCCATCTCCCATCAGGAGATGTGAGATAGGATAATTTTATAAGTATTAATTAATAATTATTATAAATTATTAAATTAGAAAATTGTTACATTATTATATAGTATTAAATTATCAAATCATTAAATTATTACAAATGATTAAGATAATTTTTGGAGCAGAGTCCTACAGGCTCTCAAGGGGCTGTAAAGTTTATCTAGGGCCACCCAGGAGCGAGAAGAGCTCTGGGAGGGCTCACGTCAGGCTCCCGGCCCCTCTCCTGTGCTCTCCTGCACTGCAGCATCCCATCCCATCCCATCGCCCGTCTCCAGGGACGCACCTGAAGGAGATGGCGTAGGAGCTGGGCTCACTCCTCTTGCGCACCAGGAAGGCTCCGTCACGTGGCACCCGCATCAGCATGTGCTCGGCTTGGGCCCGGGTGAGGTTGGCGTGGTACCACCTTTCAGGAAAAACATGTCACTGTGCACGGGTCTCTGCGCATCCAGCTCATCCCACACCTCTGCCGTGCCACACGGTTTCCCCTCGAGCCCACAAAAGGCTGCCTGAATCCTCAAAAGGAGGGCAGGGAGCAGAGAACATCACATATGTAATGCTACAACAGGGCTGTCTTCTCCTTTCTGTGCGACAGGCAGGAACAGAGCCGTTTGCTGATGCGCGGCATGGGCGAGGGCACCCCAACCAAACCTCCTTGCTTTGCACTGAGCTTCCAACCAAACCTCTTTTCTTTGCACTGAGCTTCCAAGACAACCAGCTCCATCAACAACAACGCTGGCCAGCACGGCTGCTGTGACGCAGAGAGCCCCGCAGGGAGCAGGGGAGGATCAGAGAGGGGAAGCAAAGACTGCGGAGAGACCTGTGAGGGGTTCCCATGGCATCCCAGCTGCCCAGTGGACACGACCCACCCTCCCCAAACACGCACTCACTCTTTGCTCTCATGGGCATTGGTTTGTGGCACCGGCTCTGTCAGCCTCATCTCAAACTCGTTGCACCTCAGCGGTACCTCCTGGTAGTGGGTGATGAGGTCGTAGAGGCTGTCGAACACCAGGTTGTCCGTCAGGAAGAACTTGGGGCTGCCAGCATCCTGCCGTGAGTGGATCCGGCAGTGCTGGACCTTCCCGTTGCGCCTGCGGAAGAGGAACGGGGTAAACCAGGGTCATCCGTGGAGACTGGCAGTGTTAGGTTAACAGTGGGACTCAATGATCTTATAGGTCTTTCCCAACCAAAATGATTTTGTAATTTTGTTATCCTATTCTCTGATTTTGCACCTGCCTCAGGCACAGCTCCAGTCTGGACACGGCATTCCTGCCCCGCAGGACACCCGTCACACATGGGTCCCAAGGGACTTGACCCTTCTGCATCGGGACAGTAAGTTGACAAGATGTTGGGACATAGAAAAGGGGAGAAACCTGCCCGTGCATCACCGGGGAATGGGACCCCACCACTGAAGATGGTGTCAAGATGAAGGCTACCCCAGGAGCAACACCGAGCTGGTGCGTGTGGCCCTCACCAGAAGGAGAGGGTGTAGTCCCCAACGAAGGTCTCGCTCTCCCTGACGAGGAAGGAGCCGTCGGGGGCCCCCGTCTCGATGCAGTACTCCGTCAGCAGCCGCTCCGCAATGTGCCGCCCGTCGCGTCCTGCTCCCAGCTTCCCGTGAAACCACTTCTCCGTGGAGTGAAGCTCCGTGCTGTTGCTCACCTGGCAGGGGGAAAACCCACCACCCTTGGGTTACCGAGGGCAGGCTCGTGGTGCTGGAGTCTGCTCTGCTCAGGGGTCTTCCGACCAGGACTAAGGAGTTTGTGAAGCAGTTCCCACCCTTCCCACCACAGGATCTTGCCCTGAAGGCAGCTGGCAGTGGAGATGCTCAGCCCCTTGGGCAGTCAAGGCTTTTCTCTAGGGGAACAACTCATGCAAGGGAGCCCTCACCTCCTTTTGCTCTTCTTCATCCTCATTTCCTTGGTCACTGCTTGTCTCCCCAGAGTAATAGATCTTGCTGCTTGTCAGAACAAAGTAATGCGGGTTCCACTCCTGCAAGAAAACAAATTCTGGGCAAAGAAACCCCCTGGGGAAGCACCACACTCCCCACCACCCATCCGTGGGGTTATCCCTTCCTGATCAGCACAAGCAAGGAGGGGTGATCAGGTTTGCAAAGGACAGTCACCAACAAAACTGATTGCAGTGGAGTCAACGGAGCTTCCAAGACATCCTCCAGATAAAAAGTGTGGATTTATCAGTAGCAAAAAACCAGCACGGGGCAGGTCTTACATACACAGTGACTGCAGATCATACTGCAAACACCCCAGTACGTATTAAACAGAGATGACCACATGAAGAGCAAATCAATGCTAAAAGAAAACACTCTGCATGGATTCAACATGCCAGCTATCAGAGATGAAGATATCAGAGATGGTTATGCAGCTTCACCATTGCACTTCCCTATTTTCCAAAAACCTGTTTCATTTGCATGTGACTTTGCCTGACAAATCCTTAGCGAAGCAAAGTAGCTGAAGAAGTGGACTGTGTATATGTAAATGCACACGGTAAAATGAAAGCTTGGTGCTTTACAAAGCAGAATGCTCATTTAGGTGTGTGAAGTGTGTAGGCACTTGGTAGGAGGCGGGCAGGTCTAGAAATGCAGGTCATCCCTGGAAGTTACTGCAGCAACGGATAACAGGCTCTATGGATTACACAAGAGCTGCAGTGCCTCAGCCCAGAGCTCCCTCTAGCTCAGCCTTTGCCTCTAGCAAGGGCCAAGAGGAGAAGCCTAGGGAAAAGCACAGGAGAGGGCCAGCATAAAAACTCCCCCAGCCTCAGAGACTCCCGAGTAAACTGGATAGACCAACGGCCTCTTAGATCATTTGCACCACAGCCCTTCCTTCACCACCACACAGTGCCTTGCGGAGTTAGCACATCATTTATGGAGCCCACAGAGCGGGGACAGGGTGACAGCAGCAGAGAGAGACGTACGTGGTTGATGGGGTCTTCCAGGTAGAGGATCCCGTTCTTGATGGAGTTGCTGATGTCATTCTCTGAATACATCACGGAGGTGGGTAACTCCTCATAAGCGCTGCCCTCGGCCAGCTTCTTGTGCTGTGGGACGAGAGAGCAGGTCAGGCACCCAAAAAGCAGCATGGATTTCCCAGCAAACAACCCTAAAATTTCAGGTCTGCTGCAGTGGGTTCCTCCAGACTAAAAGAAGGTAAAAACCATGCCACAGAGATCATCAAACGGCACTGAAGTCCCACCCTTTCTTCCCAGAGGTGATTCTTGCTGCAGAAATACCAGCATCCCTCAAGCCCTCAAGACAGGCAGCACCCAGCTGCTGAGCTTGTTTCTCAGCAGCTCCTCTGAAGCAAGAGAACTCTTTGTCTCCAACTGTTTTTAGCATCAGGTCTCCACTTCCAACCCTGCACTGCCAACCATCCCCTTCCAGAGGTGAGCAGCTGCCCTTGGTCCCACACCCTCACCTCATCTGCCCCCATTCTCCCCAGTTAGGAGTCTTGCTGGGGAAGGGAGTTCACCTTGATGAGAATCTTCCTCTTGAGCTGGTTTGGAGAGGGAAGGCCGTCAGCAGAAATATCTACTGGTTTGGTCAGGAGCATGTCCCCAAAGACCTTCTTGAAATTCTGCGCCATGTTCCTCTGCTGAGCAATGCTGCAGTGGTCCTCAATGGAGAGAATGACGGGGAAACTGGGAGGAGGAAAAGAGCCATCAGAACCAGCACCTTGTCTGGATGGAACCAATGCCTTCCGAGCTCCATTTCAAAACCTGGCCTCTGCACCCTCAAAGAGCAGTTTGCATCAACAACATCTGTGCTGTCTTGAGCATCCAGTGTAACCACCCTAGAGTGAGGTGTTCCCACCGCTGCTGGCAGTGCACAGCGCGGAGGAGGACTGGCCAGCTCCTGGGGTTTACCCAAAACCCTCCCTACCACAACATTTTCTGGGAGAAACCCCCTTTGGCTGGGAGACACACGGATACGCTTTCTTCCCACCAAATCCCACGTGTGTGGTCTTGTGCTGGAGCTCTGGATAAAGGTGGGATTCACTTTGCTACAGCCTTGGCTCTACCCCTCTCTTTGCCTTCCTGGCAGCTCTGCCAGGTGAGATCCAGGTCCCCGCTGTACTCACTCAGAGGTGACAAAGGCATGCTCCTTGATGGTGACCAATACATCTGAGAACTTGATCTTGGTGGTTAAGGTGTGTCCATGGTAGATGACCGGCATGCCGTCAGGACCGTCCCAGCAATCCACTGAAAGAGACCCATGGGGGAAACTGAGCCCAAAGGCTGGAATACAGACAGGACATGGCCACGAGACGGACAGAACAAAGTGCTGCCAGGAACTGTGTTGGATGGTAACAAAGGAGCAAGGTGACAGTCCGGATCTCTCTGGGAAACCAAAAGCTCAGGCATGTACCACCCAGTCCCACAAAGCAAACGACCTCAGCCCTTTCAGCACATCACGGTGACAATGCTGCCACCGGCATGTCGACCTCCATGCCAAGCCTTCCCTCACCACCACAAGCTATCACAACGGAGACAGAAGCGCTGGCTCCGGGTACTCACGTTCGATGCAGCGGCACCCCATGCGCAAGCAGCGGGCGTATGCCTCCAGCGAGGACTCGCTTGAGAACTGATCCCCCGTCAGGTATCTGGCACAGGAGAGAAGACATCAGCAAAGCAACACGCTCATCGGGGGCAGGGACGTCTGCTGGGGCATCGCGGATCTGCCTCTGCGATGTAAGGAATGGTGAGAACGACTTTCCTCCAGATGTGCCACCTCTCCCAGGGGAGGGGCTCAGCTCTGCCCCTGCTGCAAGGGGCTGCAAGCACCACTCTGAGGTCCAGCCGTGCTGGTAGCTCTTGAGATAAGCCTCAAAGAGCCATTTCAGAGTTGGTGTCCCCCCTGCACCCACCAGAAGCAGACCAAGCACAGGGTCAGACCAGCTCTCACAGGTAGACGAGAGCTCGCTGTCACCCTCCAGGCTCTTGGTCTTTTAAATCTGAGCTAACGTGATGCCACTGCATACCATGAACGGGGAGCATAGAGCCTGTCTGCAAAGAATGCAGCTCCTGCAATATTCTTCTAGCAGCAGAGAAGGCAAACAGCCAATTTCAGCCTGCCAGGTTTTTATCACATCTGTCCTGCGTGGAAGATGATGTTGCTAATGGTAAGAAATGGCCAGAGTGACAGCGTGGGACCCGAAAACAGAGTCTGTGCAGATGTGTCTGCTGGCAACGCCTGAGCAAAACACCGATGGAGGGAGGACTGGAGCATCAAGAAAATGGTCTCTGATGTGCTGACTTTATCACTGGGATCAGGCGAAATCAGGAGAGTCCCACCCTGGCACAGGGAAACAGGTTGCTGGGCTGGGTGGAGAGAGGAGCCGCCCCCTCGTCCTTACGTGTTGTGTGAGGAGGAGATCCAGTAATGGGAGAGGGGGTTGTTCATGTTCTCCAGACACACCGTGTCCAGCTGTGAGTTCCAGATACTGTTCTCTTTGGAAAACAGGAAGGTGAGAAACTGCTCAGGAAGAAACAGAAGCGTGTTAATGTTGCGGAGGAGCCAGTTTAGCTTTATACACATCTCACCCTCTGTGCCAGCAGCTACCGAGCAGGTTGCGATTTTCTAAGTTCAGCACAGGCTGACCAGAGGCAACCAAGGCAGCACACACACACTACTGACCCAGCGTGCTCAAGTAACAGGAGGATGGACCCAGGCTCTTCTCAGTGACAACCAATGATAGGACAAGGGGCAATGGGTACAAACTGGAACACAGGAGGTTCCACTTAAATATGAGAAGAAACTTCTTCACGGTGAGGGTGCCAGAGCCTGGCCCAGGCTGCCCAGGGAGGTTGTGGAGTCTCCTTCTCTGCAGACATTCCAACCCGCCTGGACGCCTTCCTGTGTAACCTCATCTGGGTGTTCCTGCTCCGGCGGGGGGATTGCACTGGATGAGCTTTTGAGGTCCCTTCCAATCCCTGACATTCTGTGATTCTGTGATCAGGCATTGCCACCTATGCCCTGAGCTGTGCAAAATGTCTGTGTACAAATCCTTTGGTCCAGCTGGAGACAAATTAATTGCTCCGCATTTTATTTTGCATCACACACGGCTGGCAACAGCTCACTAAGGCCACGTGGGTCAAGGGACTTTTGTGTTGGTCCAGAGTGCCAGTGACACTGTCATCTCCAGCTGGTTTTATCCTTTTGTTTTCAGCTCTTCTTGCTTTGTAAAGATCCCTACATGCCCCAAATGCAGCCCCTTTCCTCCTCCAATGACCTGCCTGATGAGCACTCCCAGCTGCACACATTCAGAGCAAGAAGAGAGCCCAGAAGTCATTCCCTTCACCAACCAGCTCTTGCGCAACACAGTGACCCACCACGTCCACCTCACACAGCAAGGCAGCTCACAGGAGCTGTGATGCTTCAAGCACCACCGCCCCGCAGTGCAGACAGGGACAGCAGAGCTGTCACACACAGCACATGTGGCACTGGGGACATCACACCCCACTCCATACACTCCCTACACACTAGCGTTCAAGGTGTCTTACTTCGTCCAGGGAGAAATAAGGCTCATCAATCTCCCTCAAAGGGTCCCTCAGAAAGTTGAACATGAATTCCTGTACCTGAAGGGTATCTGCAGCCCAGAGCTCCTGCAAACCACAAGAGAGACATAAAAAAGAAACCATCTCAGAAAGTGTTATTCAAAACCACGTGCAGCTCGTCCAACTAGAAGCTTTAACTATTACAGAGGCAGTTTTTAAATGCAAGACCATCTCTGCCAGGAATTCAACTGTCAGCACAAATGCCGGATAGGATGCAACTGCAGAAATCTGCCGTGTTTCTGAGTGGCCTTCATTTTCTCAGTGCCACGCATTTTTCTCTCCAATAGCTCCTTTGCACACATCTGCCATCCCTCCTCCTTTGGCACCAGAAGCCAACTCTGTTTCCTTTTGCTTCTTCTCTCCCTGGGTGTCTCACATTAGGCCATCAAACGGCTCCTCCGTCTCTCCGCTGGTTAACCCTCCGCTTGCTGCAGAACACGGGCAGGGAGGCAGCAGTGGGAGACGGGGGGGACAGTGCAAAGCCAGAGGCCCCACGCTCTCAGGCGGCATGGCCGTGTTTCGCCAGCCACCCCTGTCCTCCTGGAGAAGACCAGCAACGAGACAGGAGCCCAGCAGGAGTTAAAATAAAGGGTCTGTTCAGCCTGCAAATGCGCTGCTTGCATCTGCGTGTGTCCGAGCATGCATGCTGTCCTTGCTGAATGACCTAAGACCGCTTTTAAATGGAAAGGTCAGCAATCGAATCAATCAGCTGCTCCTCAGGAGCTGAGACCTCCCAAGCAGATGGGATGGACCACGACTACCTGAAAGGAGGATGTAGCGAGGGGCGATCAGTCTCTTCTCCCAAGTAACAAGTGATAAGACAAGAGGAAATGGCCTCAACTTGTGGCAGGGGAGGTTTAGATTGGATATTAGGAAAAATTTCTTCCCATAAAGGGTTGTCAGGCATTGGAAAAGACTGCCCAGGGAAGCGGTAGAGTTACCATCCCTGGCGGAGTTTAAAAGACGCGTAGATGAGGTTCTTAGGGACATGGTTTAGTAGCAGTGTTGGGTTAACAGTTGGACTCGATGATTTTAAAGGTCTTTTCCAACCAAAATGATGCTATGACTCCATGATGCTTGGGCTGCTGCAAACCTCTAGAACCAGCCAAGGTCACAGGGATGGGATAAATCTCCACTGAGCAGTTCCTCCCCCCCGGCACCTCCACTTCTCTCAGATCTTCTGCTCCTGGTCCCTTTTCTGACCAGGGTGGCTGGCCAAGGCCAAGTTTACCCTCACCAGCACTTCCCCTGCATCACCTCCTGCTCCAGGAAGGGTGAGCTCAGGTTGTGGCCACGCCAGGCAGAACACCACACCACCAAGTCCCCCCTGCTCCATGGCAAGGCGACCCTTGGAATACCAGATCCGTACCAATACTGCTGCCTACCCCATCATCCCTCCCTTGGGCCAGTGTCAAGCTTACCCTCTGGTACTCCAGCAAGAACTTCTGCAACTCCAGCAGCGACACCCTGAAGTGCTCAGACCTTTCTCCACACCTGGAAACCAAAGAGAGAGAGAGAAGCTTTGGTCACTCATGCAGCACATCATGACCAACTGTTACCGGCATCATGTGAGATGCCATCTGCAACCACCACAGCACATGCGAGATGTGCCCCGTGCAAGCAGGGAGAGCTGGGCAGGGCACGACAGCAAACACACAGTAGCTGAGATTATACGTCCATATCTGAGAGCCAGGGGCTGCTCCGGGAGCAGGCCAGGATTCTCACTGCCAAGGGTATGACAATGTGAAACTCTGGTGAAGGGCAGCGAAAATCATCAGAACAACTGATTTGTACAGAAAAAAAAAAATAGAGAGCCGGGCTTGTACAAGAGTGAAAAGAGCTAAATAGGTGCAGGGCAGCCAAGGGGTGATTGTAGACAGACAGAGCTACAGGTATCCAGAGGACATGGACTCCTGGAGGCAGGGCAGGGAATGAAGGAGGGATCCACTTGTAGTCTATTAACTCAAAAGACTTGTCCATGAATGCAATGGAGAACCAAGGGCCATGCTGGGGACTAACATTAAAAGAAAAAGAAAAAAGAAAAAAAAAGGACTAGGTAGTGCTGGCTGCCCTGGGCTGAGGGATGAACCAGATGGTCAGCTGAGGTCCCTACCAACACTCTTTTCTCCCGTCTGGGAGGACGAGAGCCCTTACTGACCCGAGCTGGAGTGTCTACAGCAAAGACGCTTATTCAGAGTGCAAAAATACAAGCAGTGCAGTGGCAAGAGATGTGCAGCGTTCCTCCTCCTCAACACGCTGCTGCAGGCGCCAAAGCATGTTACAGAGCAAAAGAAAACAGCCCTTTCCCCAGAAAATACAGAGAATCATCCACCTTTCTAGGAACGGGACATCCATCTGCAAAAGAAGAAGCACAAGCATTAGGGTTGCACTCAATCTCAACAATGTATGTGAAAGCACAAATTGATCAAGAATGCAACAGGGATGGCAAACCAGCGCTGTGCAGCTCGGCTTTCCTTACAGCCACGACTCACCCCCGCCTCCCCCATCCCCGGTAGCAATAAATTCTTTACTCCCTGCCTTCCCTGGCCCTGAGGTAGTAGACACGAGCTATTAGCTGAGGACAGCAGGGTTAAAAAGGCAATTAAGAGGGAATGCCCAGTAATAAATACAGTCTCTCCCCCTGCTTCCCGGCCCTGGAGAATTCAGCTCTTACCATTTTCTGGGCACTGAACATCAGGCTGCGGTAGAGCTGTGCAAACTGCCCGTACGTGATATCCCCATTCCTCTGCTCCACATCCTGTGGCAAAAAAAATCCCAGAGGTTTTACAGGGGCCACAGGGAACTCTGCATGGCCTCAGAAGTGTCTGCTCCCACCAGGATTCCCGGGGCAAAAGGAGAAAAAGGCCAAAGCCTGGCCAGACTTGGCCTCCCACCTCTGCACGTGTGTGCCGGGACCAGCGGGACCCTGTGGTACTCAGGACACCAGCACATCCTAAACCGAGTTACACAATTCTCCAAACTCACCTGCACAAAGGCATCACGTCACCTACTTGAACAGTTACAAAAGGATCATTTTAGTTTTTCATTTGCACAGAGTATCTATCTGAAGTGTCCGGAAACTGCAGGACCCAAAGCGTGTGTTCTCCTTGGCCTCGGAGTTCAGTGCTGGTGGAAACGGCTGGTCATCACAAGATGACCCTCCTGACCAAGGCCACAACCATTGATTTTGCAGATTTGTATTCTCTGCTTGTCAGATATGCACAAAACTACTCATCTGCAAGCAGGGCAGGAGCTGGATCCTTCAGAGAAGGCTGGTGGGACCAGCGGGACCTTTCTGAGGAAAACTGAAGCTCTTGTGAAGCTTTCACAACCACACCAGCCAAACACTAAGATCCTTCAAAGCTGTAACCTTGCCATGCATCTCAGAGACCAGGTGGCCACAGAAGAGCTATGGGTGACGCCTCATCCCTTTTGTCCTTTGCTCCTGAGTCTGCAGGGATGCTGGCAGTGGGATGCAGGACCCGGGATGCAGAACTTGGGATGCAGGACCTGGCATGTGGCCTCGCTGCCTCTCCTCCCGCACTCTCCCCCACCAGGGCAAAGCTCTCAATCAGAGCCAGGAGCCATGTGGGGAGCGGGGGAGGCAAGGTGGGGAGAAGAGAGGGCGCTGGCCACGAACGGGCCAGGGTGTGGCAGCCAGTGGGAGCTGGCACCTCTTCAGTCGCCGCCGTGGGCGGGGGCCCTCCCAGGAAAGGCTGGGAGCCTCTGCAATACGCAAACGTGCCGTGGGAGTTCAACAGCACCAGGTTTTGCTCAAAGGCAGGTAACAGGGTCCCCAGCGCTAAAGAGGAAAGCGGACGGGTCACACACTCACCGTGAGTCTCTCCCGCAGGAACCTCATGTTGGGGACCCGGTAGTTGACCTGAGACAGCATGTTCTTCAGATCCTTTGTGGAGATCCTGGCTCAGAAAGAGGAGAAACGTGTTCAGGAGCTCTGGGATGGAAGGGCCTCCCCCTGGGACCGGGACGCCACATGCGCTGAACGGCTGTGCCCAAAGGGGCATCAGCTGTGACACACGAGGACAGATGCTCATCCCTGGAGGGACAATGGAGTTGGGACCAAAGGTGCAACAGAAGAAGATTTTTTCCACTCTGATGAACGCTGTATGTGCTGCACATGGGGAGCAGAGAGAGGCACCTGCATCCCAGTGGGACCTGCACGCACCATTCCTGCGAGCTCCAAATGCTGCAGGGCCAGCCCAGCACCCTCAGCCCACCTGAGCCGATGCTGCAACAGCCATACAGTGCTCCTGCTTTACGGGAATGGTCGAAGAGAAGCATTTTTCAAGTATCTGTGCCCCAACATGGATGCTGGGTGACCAAATCCCTTGCAAAGCCCACTCCCTGGCCTGCCAAGGGAGCTGGAGGAGGGCAAGCTTTGCAAGTGGTTTGGACCCAGCTAATTTTATCCTAAAGAGAGGAAAAAAGCCATTTCCAGTGTCTAGCCACAGGCACAGCGCCGCCACGTCGTGCCCAGCTGTGCTCCCCAGCCATAGCCACACAAACCGCTGGCAGGGGACAGCCAGCGTGGCTGTCCCCCCACCCTCCGAGGCCTTTTGCACCAAACATGCTGGTTCTCGGACTGGGGAGGGCTCCGGTGCCAACCCCCAGTGGGATCCCGCACCCGGGCGGGCAGGGACGGGCAGTACAGAGTCCTGAGCCACCCCGTCTGCTCTGGCATCACTCCTCCACGGAGCAACAGCCCTGCAGCAAGGAAGAACGTGGATGTCTCTCATCTGCAGGATTTAAGAAGCCAGAGGTCTGCATGCAATCATTTTCTGGCAGCTCCTGCCTTAAAAGCAAGTCCTCTGAGCCCGCCTCAGCAATCACAGATGCTGCTTTTGCCCCCTGCCAAGCAAGTGGGAGCCCAGGACCCTGCAGGATGCTCCCTCATCCCGCAAAGCGTAGGGTAGGTCTGACCCTGGGGATGCTCACAGCTTAGGAGTGCAAATATAAACATGCCAGGAAAGACGGTGTGTGCAGAGGTCACGCTGTCATCTGCAGCAATGCGTGATGAGTGAACCGCGTCTCTTTTATGCTTTCCCCTGGAAACAGGGGGATCTCAAATGACATGGAAAGGAGGAGGGATGGAAGGAGTCTTAAGGAGAGAGAGAAAGTGGCTGGTGTCAGGCGCTGCGAGACGAGGGCCACTGCGGCCGGCAGGACACAGAGAGCCCTTGTTTCTGGGCTCAGAGCCGCCGGGGGCCGGGACGCACTCACGGCCAGAGCAGGACCTGGCCTGGCTCCCGCTTTGTGCCCACGGACCATGCAGGCAACGTCCAGCCGCGCGTTGGCAGGAAAAAATAAAAACAAAAAAAAAGCTGGCAAATGACACCAGCCTCCCCTTCCATCCTGGCTGCATAAGCCACAGAGCCAGCAACCTGCTCTCAGCACGAGCAGCAGCTCTGGGGGCTCCCCTCTGCACCTCCACCTCCCCCAGCAGAAGTTACCCCTAGAGCTCAGGGTGAGCGTTTTGGGGAGGGAACCTGCCCTTCCCCTCCTCAAACGCAAACAGCACCCAGGGCAGGGACGTCCCAGCTACAGAGTTGTGGGTGACAGAGAAACAGGGTGATGTGGTGGGGAATGAGCCAGGAATACAACAGCGGCTCACGAGAGTTGCTCTCACGTGTCAAGGACCACAGCATGCGGCAGCTCTCGTGGGACCCCGATGGGATGCCCAGAGCCCCCAGGGCCACCCAGCAGCGATCCCCCCTTGCCGTGAGGCTGTGACCGTGGGGGAAGGGCTGGAGGGGCTGAGCAGCAGGACCGGGAGCTGGGATGGGGCTGGGGCATCTAGTGATGCTGGGCTGGGGCATCTAGTGATGCTGGGCTGGTCCACAGGGATGTGCTGGACCGTGGCACAGCTCGGCGATGTGACAGCACCAGGGGAGGCGAGAGCAAACGCTGTAAAAACTGTGAGCAGAGTTTTCCTCTCTGCTTCCAGAGCAGGAATGGTTATGGAAGGATTTTATTTATTGTGTGCTATTAGTAACGTTGAAGTGTTGGAGACCTTGGATAAACAGCTTGATACTTTTTGGAGACCAGAAAGTAAAACAAAAAGCAAATAAACTAATTTCTTCTATGGAAGTTCTTTAAAGTCTTATGACAAACAGGCCAAAGGACAGATCCAGCCCTCTCCAACGGAATGAAAACATTTTCCTCCCCAGCCTCCAGTGCTGTAACTCTGCTCCCAGCCACAGGCAGCTCTCCTAGGCAGAGGCAAAACAGTCTCCTCTGCAGCAGTTAGGAAGAAAAAAAAAAACCCCAGCATCCTGTTATCCTCCTCTTCCCACCTAACCTCCCTTGGAAAAACAAATACCCAAAGGCCCAGCAGCCAGTGAAAACAGCCCAAGATCTGCCGGTGCCCTGGACGCTCTGCACAGGCACCCAGGAGCAGGCGGAGAGGAAAGGGCTCCGGCGCAGGGGGCTGGGGTATGGGGTGAGCATGGGGTACACAAACACCGGGAGTGATTTCTTCACTTGCCAGAAAACTGCCCGTTCTGGGAAGGACCAAGGATGATTTGCAAAAGAAGTGTGTTCTTTTAAAAAAACGCAACTCATTGTTCCCTTTTCAAACCCATTTCCAGGCTTGGAAGCAAAAGCAATGAGCCCAGCGACACCAAAGTTAATGCTGAAACACCTCATAAGGGCAGACTTAATCCAAGAGATGTACATGTCCCATAACAGTTACCTCTACTTTGCAGAAAACACACAGATGCTTGTAAAATGGGGAGACCTAAAAACCTTTCTGCATTTGCCCTCTGTTGATGTTTTGCTCCTTTTGCTGCCCAGGCTGGAGCAGCAGCTCTTCCAACTAAGCTGTTTCCACTGAACTCGCTTCCCTTGACCGACAGGTAAGGAATTGATTGTATTTTGCTGGCTTAATTCTAAACTCTAACAGAAAGATGATATTAAGAAAAGCAACAGGAGAGATGTAAAAGGTTGGCTTTCAGCTCTGCTGAGCATGCCTCGGCCAGACGGATCTATATATTCAATCTCTTTTGTCCTGTCTGGATGACATTTCATCAGTTTTACTGTATAATCAGATGAGAAAAAAGACCGTTTTTTTCCATTTCCCCTGCATTCATGCTCCAAACCCCCCACACAGCCACCCCCAGCACCTGTCTCAGTGCTCTCCGCTGCTGAATTAGGAAATATTAAGCCTGGTCACCACTGAAAACCAGTACACTGAAAACCAGTACACCGTGTATAAAACCCAAGCCTGGATTTGAAAGGTGTGTGGCATATGCAGAACAGCTGCAACAGATTAAAGCTGCCTCTCATTCCCTTTCTGCCTCTGCAAGGACTTATCCCTCCTCCGCAAAAATCCCCATACACCCAATGGCACTCTCGCCGTGCCACAATAGAAATCACTGCAAAGGCAAAAATGTCCAACACAGCAGGATTTCCCCAAAGCAACACACTCCCACACCGCTCCAAGATGCCAACAGGTTGAATTTAACCCCTGGCTGCCCAACAATGGGGCCGTCTGTCTGTCCTGGCTGTCACAGGGAAGGACACAGCAGTGGGGAGCAAAGTGGGACGAGAGGAGCCGCTCGCTTCTCCTGACGAGTACAGAACCATGATTTCACCTGCCAATCCCCAGGATCAAACTGTCTGCCCATGGTCACCCAGCTGGGTTCGTGGGGCAAGTTTCTTGGCAGGAGGTTGCTGCAAAGGTGAGAAGGACCCCAGGGCTCAGTGTGAAATGTGGAAATCGGTAGCAGTGTGAGATCAATGGCATCAGCAAGGACCAAGCGGTGGATGCTCTGGAGCCCAGAGATCTGCCCAGTGCTCTATGGGCTCCCCAGGTGTTACTGGGTTTAAATAGCTGGGGAAATAGCTCAGGGAAATAAGACAATTTTTTGATGCTTTTTTAATTCAGTGAAAATCAGCCGCAGCAGTATTGAGACTTGAATTCAGGTTTCTTGGAAAAGAAAATAAAAAAACCTAAAGAACCCAACAAACAAACAAAATAAAACAAAAAACAACGTAAAAGCTGGGGTTTCAAGTCAAAAGTAAATCTTTCCAGCTCAAACCCTTCTATGAATGTGCACATCTGTATAAATGAGGGTCTTCTCTCCTACCTGTCCTCTCGGTTGCGATCCAGCGAGTAGAACTGTTTCCGGAGCCACCTGAACGAAAAGGCAGAAACGCACACACTAAGCCCCGGCTCCTCGACAACAAGCCTGTTTGGTGTGCTCCTGCCTCTGGAAGATGCTCAATAACATGCCATCCACTCCCACAGCCCTCCGTCCCACTGGCTCTGCTCCCCTTCCCGAGGCAGCCTGCCCTATGCTCATGCAGGCAACTTACCCCCTTTAAAACTCTCTCAGCCTGAAAATGAGCTCACAGATAAGACAAAACCCAAAACTATCCTCTTTTACGTGCCTCTACACCAAGTCGCTGCAGATGGGAATTGGACTAGATGATCTTTAAGGTCCCTGTCAACTCAAACCATTCTATGATTCTATAACACAGGCTGCGCCCACATAAAAACATCTGTTTCATGGTAAAGCTCCTTTTCCCTGCACGCATGTGAGAGCAGATTCTGGCCATAGATGACGCAGTGCAGAGGGGTAATGGGACGGAGCCTCTCGAGTGCAGAGACAGGAGCACCACACCAGGTCAGAGCAGCTCAGAGGGAATGAGAGACGTTGGCACTGTAGTCACCTTCTGTCAAAAAAGGACAGAAAAGGGAAAAAACCAAAAACAAAAAAACGACAAAAAAGAAAACAAGCGCAGAACAAGGACTAGTTCCTCACCTTTCAATCTGCAGGGGGGTGGCAGCCCTTAGAGTGTCTGCCACCAGCCAGTTCAGCCCCTTGATCCACATGTTGACCTCGTCCTCAGACGTGGCTGTAGAAAGTGCACAGGAGAAATGGGAGGAAGGGACACAGAAGATGGTCACCAACCCAAAACTCTTGAGGCTACCCCCCAGCATCTTAAATCCCTACTCCTTCCTTCATCCCTCTTCTGGGCTCCTGCCCCTGCTCACTCCCTCGGGATGTACACGGCTGGCTGGTGCCCTCGTCCCTGCCCGTCACGTCGGCGATATCACCCACCAGCTGAACTGCAGCAGGTGATTACGAGACCGTTCTCCATCCAAACAGGAGACTCAATGGCATAAACCTCCCCTCTTTCAATATCAAAACATCAGATTGGGTGCTCCAAGTCCAGCTTAAGTCAAGAGACGAGGTGTTGAGGAAAGCTGAGACCAACACCTCAGAGGCACCGTGGCTTCCTGAGTTACTGTTTGCCATTGGCAGCGTTTTCTTGCTCAGATTTGCAAAGCAGGAGTGAGATTTTACCACTTCATGCATGCGGCTGGTTACCGCCATGCAGCTGTTGAACGCCAATATGCCAAGCTGAGATAAAATACTCAATTTCAAGCACACATTTGAACTAGGGGCTTCAGTTCACCCAACTTTTGGGTTTACTAGGTGAATTAACTGACTTATCTAGGGGTTGAATGTGTACCCTTCAGGGAACCAGTGTCAGCTTCTTCGAAAGACACTTCCTCGGTGTGGTGAAAAGAGCATCTGCCCAAGGATAAGTTCCAGTTCACTTGTGGAAGGATGCAACAGAAGTTTGGGTCCTGTGGTGAGGAGGTGCCTGCCCAACCCTGCCCTGGCACAGCCCCGGGTCACGAGTGCTTTACCTTGCAAGCTGAGGGTCTTCAGCCTGAACTCTGTGCCATAGAGGACAACGAAGCAGTGAGACTGGTCCAGTCGGAAACATGGATCCTCCTGGTACCGGTCAAAGTCACGTGAATTTTTTCCTGGACGAATCTCTTTGATTTCACGAATATCCACTACGAGAGAAAGGGAAAATGAAAGGGGAGTTCGGTGAATAGATTGAAATTCCCATGAAGACGGATGAGAAGGAAGGGCATAGAAAAAGCAGTTTTAGCCACCGGAAGAGCTGGATTACCACCCATCACACAATGGCAGACCCATAGCACCGCGGTGCTGGGCTCTGAAAAGCTCAGCCCCAGGAACCGTGTTTCCCTGGCTGGGCTGGAAATCAAGGGTGGGACGGCTGCCCCAGCCTGGGCAGAGCTGCCGGAGCTTTGAGGACAGTGGGCAGGTGCTGGGGACGGTGACTTGTGAAGGACTTACTGCATTTGGGCGATATCGGAGCCTCCTGCTCCTGCCGTGCCACCGCTCACGGCATGGGCAAAAGAGCTGAGCTGCACCCAGAGCTCTGGCACAGCACCTCCAGCCTGACCCTCAGCACGGCCCCAGGTGCCCAAGTCCTCCCAGAGATGTTGCCCACACCTCTCACCTTAGACAAGCCCTTTGGGAGCCCCAGCTCGCTCCTCCACAGCACATCTCTCGCCACTTATCTTGCACATCTCCCTCTCGCCATGCACATGTGGTTGTGTGTGCACACAAGCCTGCGAGCACAGCCCCTTCCTACCGGGTCCCTAAGAGGCCTCCACAGCCACCACCCCGCTATGGACCTCGGTGTCCCCCAAGAACGGTCGGATGTCTCACCCACAGTGATCCTCGGGCACGATAAGCAGAGGGCAGCGCTACCGCTACTAGAAGCTCCTTCCCCCTTTAGCTTCACACCTCACACTTTCCTCTTCCTCCGTCCAACACATATCTGCAAACTGTACTTTTTTTTTTTTTTTCAAGAGAGCAACATTTTTTTGTTTTTTAAAGAAAATGTTTCTACAGAGACGAACCCTCTGAGGGCACAGCCTCCTGCCCAGCTGGATGAAACCCTGTGTCTCGCAAACACCACGGATTTAAGATCCACTCATCTCCAAATTACAGTTAAATACTGTAAATCCTGGCTTATGCAACTCAATGGTGCCTCTGCCTTCCCCCTCCCTACTTTCATCCTAAATTATGTCTGTAGTTTCTGGCATCTCCCCCTTGCCCCATTGGCACCCTCCCAGCTCCTCCAAGCACCACCAGGATGCCCAGGACAGTCCCTGCCTTCACACTTGCACTGTCTTCACCAAGAAAACTCTGTCTTTCCCCAGCCAAAGAGGGACAAAGTGTTTGTCACCTCTGGGTGGTGTTCGGAAGGCCACAGAAGAAAGCACAGTGCAAGGATCAACCAAGTCCAACCTCTGGAGATCCATTTGTGGTGGATCTGCCACAGCTCTGGAGCAGAATCCTCCTTCTCATCTCACTGCCGAACACCTTCCATAGAGAATACACTAGAAAATGCACAAAACCAGCCAAATCTCTGGAGATTATTTGAACTACAGGCACCACTGGGAAGGTCTGGTATCAACAACCTAAAAGTATGCAAGGTGCTGGTCAGAACTGGAGCTGAGGGAGGTGGGATCACAGCTCAAGGCTCCCACCTCCCGGAGTTTTGTACCATACACATAAAACAAGTTCCATGGAATTTATGCTAAAAATCCGGGCTTCTTTTTGAACCTGTGGTGGCAGCAGAGGGGGTTATTGCTGGGGGGCAAGCCCAGATGGCAGAGCGAGGCTCAGAAAGTTGCTTCTCTTGCCAGATGGGAGGCAGCAGGGTCCCGGGTCATGAAGCTGGTAATTCAGTTGGAGAGCCTGTTATTCCAGCCAGGGCTTGGGCTGGTGACTCCAGGGAGCTGCGCTCACATTTATCACCCGCAGAAACATCTATAATGTCAACATGTTGCCTCCGGAGAACGGCTGAAGAGGGCGAGATGAACTGCAAGCAACCAAGCCATAGTCAAACGAGACCCCCAGATGGTGCCCACCAGATGATGGCTTGGGCAGGGTAGGCAGCATCACCACCACATCTGGCTTCTGGGACACAGGGACAACACTGTCTTGGAGATATTCCTTAGGTTATAGGGCTGGTGTCATATCCCAGCAGCTGTCCCCAAAGGTGACCAAGCATAAGGCAGCAGTGTGACCATAAGGGACAGCCCAGGGACCTGCCCGGCTACACGTGTAGGTGTTGAATCTGATGGTGCAGCAACATCACCCTTGCAGCTCCAGCTGCGGCTCATGGAGAAGAGGAGCAGCTAATTCCAACCAGTTACCTCGCAGCCACGCTCCTGGGTGAAGGGCGGCTGTGGGCACAGTGCTTAGAGCTGGCAGGAGCATTAAACACCGAGTGAGGAGAGGGGGCTGAGAGACCCTGGTAAGGGAGCACCTCACAGCCTCCCTCCCCAGAGGAAATTTTGGGAAAGGACTCTCATTGCCATAAAACAAAGAGAAAACAACAAGGGAAAAAAAAAAAAAAAAGAAACCCAAACAAACCAACAACACCAAACCCAAGAATCTTTGCTTCCTGGAAAAATAGTTTCTTAAATGCTCGTGGGAATCAAATAACAACATTTCTGAGTCACGTTTCCAAAGCAGATGATGCTTCTAAGCAATGTGGGATGGAGATTACTGCAAACCTGGCATGTAATTCATCCCAATTAAACTCCACTTACTGCACTCACTGTGGATCGACTCGTCATTCATTTCAATTTACTGCAGTTTAAAACCAGACAGAAATGCGACCTGCTCATCACCCACGGCAGTGCTGACACCACTGAACCGCATCACAAGAGAAGATGCTCGCTCCAAACAAGCACCACGGCAAGCCAGACACAAGGCTTGACTTTGGGGAGACTCACAAACCCCACACAAGAAATGTGGGATACTCTTTTAGCAGGACACACCGTGCAGCACCGTGGCTGTGTATCTGCAGATGACGGCAGCCCATGTATTGCCTGATCTGGGATGTATCCAGACTGACCGCTGCAATAACCCTCCAAACCTCAGCAACCTGGGACAAGTGCACAGACAGACCCAGCTCCTTGGGGCTGCAAAGGGTGGATGGACAAGCTCCTTAAAATAAGCAAGAGTGTGTACCCTTTTGAAACGAGCTGGCTGGGAGTTCAAACATCTGCATGCTCTGCTGTAACCTGCCCATGTGCTCACATCCTTAGCGACACAGCATGTTATTTCAGCCTTTAAAAAACCATATCACGGTTAAGGTCTTTGCATCCAGGACATGCACAGCAGGGCTGAAGACTATTCCTGTCTTTGAAAGATGCAGGGCTTGACCAGCGCAGTGGGAGAGAACTGGCAGCTGGGGTTTCATGGTAGTTTACTAGGCAGTAACTACTGAAGGAAGTTGCCAAAATATTAATGGCCTTCCTTTGCACCATGCTGCAAGCATCTCGTCTCTGCTTCGGGATGCCGCAGTGTGCTAACTACACCCTGCACTCAGCTCTCGCTGCACAGAGCACCAGCAGGTTAGTAAGTAAGTAGTAAGAGCTATAGTTACAAACTGCATACCTAAAATCCAGGCAACGGTGAGAGCCCTGGAGCCAGTGAGGCGTTTAAAGACAGAAGCACGCAGGGAATTCCTAGGGCAAAGGGCAGCCTCTGCAAGCACCGTGCACCCCGAGGGAGCGGGGCAAAAACCTCCAGCCCACGCATGCTTGCAGCTGCTTGCTCATCGCTCTCATCCTCCCAAACATGCCTGCGTGTGCCGGGGAGAAGGCGGTTTAAGGTTTGGTTTGTGCAGCCCTCCTCTTGCCACAGAGCAGCAGATCAGCCTCGCAAACCCCGCTGTCTCTACTGACTCAAACACCTTCCCGGCCCCCTCACAGCATGGAAGGAAATGACTCTGAGCAGGAAGCACAGCGAGCACAAATGCCACCATCCCAAACAAGCAAGCACCGAAACGCTGCTTCCCTGCACCGGCCCCTGCCTCCCTCCCACCGCAGGTCCTCCCTCCAGCACCCACGGAGCTGCTGTGCATGGGAGAAAGAGAGATGAAGACACCTTGCTATAGCCTGGGTCTTGCTGTATTTGCTCGTGCCAGCTCGGTGATTTGCTGCAGGTCCTGGGGTAAGCCCAGCTTTGCACAGCACCAGCCAGGGCTGCTGCTGCAGGAGCACGCAGCCGAGCGGTGCAAAACCTGCTCCGGGTGCGTCGTGCAGCCTGGGCTGAGCGTTGCTCTACCTCAGCTCTGCTCCTGGCAGAAAGGCTACAGGAGCGGAGGCAGAGCCTACAGCCCCATCTCCCCTTGCTCCCAGCTCCCCTCTCCCACACCCGGGTACCACTCTCCCCATCCTCTTGCCTATCCCCACCACCGCCACAGCCAGGCACATTATTCCAGACAATAAACCAAACTCCAACCTGTAACTATTTCCACCACAGCATGCAAGAGCGCCAAGGCACACAGAGCCGCCTGCACACACCCCGGCCGCCCTCCTGCCAGTAAACAGGAACCCATGGCAGCCTCCTGCCCTCTCAGGCTTGGGCCATTTTTGTCTTTTAATCCCCCCTGCCTGGTCCCACCGTGGCTGCTGCAGCAAGCGCCATTGGCTGCTGATCCACACACTTGGATCTGCTTGCCAGCGCTTGCGTTTACTCAGGCAGAGCCCTGCGGCTTTGCAAACCTGCGGGGAGGGTTGCGGGGGGAGCCCGGACCCCCCAGGGCAGGCAGGGGAACCTGGCAGCCAGCCTTGAGCGGGGACTGGAAATTCAAAAGGAGAGGGCAGGAGTTGGAGGCGAGCTGGAAGCACAGCAGAGGTTCTCCACACGTGCAATGAGGTAGAAATGACATCTAACCACCACTCCGTCACCCTCAGCACCAGCAGCTCCCCAGGTGAGTGGTGGCATGGGCTCCGTGACAGCGGCCCACGTGCCCCAACACAGGTCTGTGCCTTGGGTCCTTGCTGGGAAAGACCTACCAGGGATGCGGCCAAAGGCCAGGGGATGAGTATCTGGTGGGGCCCCAGCAGCGTGGGTCAATACATGTGCCTGGGCAGAAGAACAAGCAGCAGCTCATCCAGGATGAAACCGTCACAGAGAAGCACCAGTGACCACCGTGAGCCACATCTCCTCCTCCACAAGCCGCCCTCTCCCACGCTGTGGAAGGCAGCAGTCACTGCAGGAGGTCAAAACTGGTCTGCATCCCACGCGGGCAGTGGCAAGAGGAGGAAGAACTCAGTGCCACGGCAATGGCAGAGGTGAAGGGAAGCTCTCTGCTGGAATATAAACCCCGCTGCAGTCTGGCAGGGCTGAGATGTCTCAGAGCAGGGACCAGCAGCAAAGCCCATCCAGCCCAGAGATGCTCGAAGCTCCCCACATGGTCCCACGTTTCACGCTGAGCAAACAGATCGTACCCTCCACAGCCTCCGCAAAGTTCTCCCCAGCCTACCAGCAGCAGAAAGGGCTGACCCTCCACTTGCATCCAGCACTGAAAAAAAAGAAGGACATGGTCACATCGGTCACATTTCTGGGCAAAGAGCCTTCCCTTCAGCAGGAGCGGGTTCCATCAGAAAGAAAAAGCTGATCCCACATCCAACCCTCACACCATTTAAGAAAAACAAAAAGACCAAATCACCCTCTGGTTACATGAAAACCAGATCCACCCTTAAAATCATTTAAAACTGAAACTTCATCCAAGCCTCATTTAACTGCTGATGGATAGGGTGTTACAACATGTAAGGGTAAGGACACTCTGGAATGGGCTCTGAGGGCTGCAAAAACCCCCACGTTCAGAGGATTTCTGGGAAGATGTAAAACTGATTTAATAATAATAATAGCTGATAAAAAGATGGATTATCCCAGATTACCTTCCAGGTTGAATTTATCAGGGACAGCCTCCAAGAAAACACTCAGCCCCTCAACAAGCACTGCTGGGTGCCGTGTGTGTCTCTGGGGACACGGTGCAGTGACAGCCACACGATCGCTCCCAGCCCAGCCTGACCTCAGCCGGCTGACATGGACTGATCCTGCCCCAGGGCAGCAGGAAAGCCTTCAGGCCACTCATTCTGGCAAAGAAAAAGAGTTTTAAAAAGAGTTTTTCTGCTATTTAAGGTTGTGGATCCCACTGAACACAATCCTGTAGTCACTCCTAGGATTCCCATCACTGGAAGGGGCACTGGGTAGTCAGGTCCCCAGGGAAAGGCTGCCGAGGGAGAAAGAGGAAAAAAAGACACAGGCCACATGTGCATATGGGTAAAAACAGATAAATCTATTATGCAATAGCATGGAGAATAAAGTAGTGCTATCTCTATCTTAGTATTTCAATGGAAGCCCCCTGAAATGGATATTCAGGTCAGCACCAGATGCCAGGAGCTGCAGGAAGCTGGAGGAGGCTGCAGCCACCTTCTTGTTTTGGGGTTCACCAGTTGGTTTATCAACTCATGAACAACCCTGCCCAGCTTGGGGCTGCTTCGCACCCGCTCAACACTTCAGATTTGCTGACTGCAACCCAACACCGCTCAGCAAAATAAAGAAAAGAAAAAAAAAAAAAAGCCCAACCAGAAGTCCCCCATGATTTCAGGGGAATGGTCGAGCGTGTGCTAAGTGCTTTGCTGGACGGGGGCCAGAGCCTCCAGCGCCTCGCAGTATGGAGCCCCGTCGCCTGCACTTCGCTATTCATCGAGTCCCTTCTGCCGGCAAAGCTCTGGGTGAGCCTGGCTTTTGTCCCTGCACAGACCCATCTCGACGTCCACTGGGGATGCCGGAGGAATCAGGCAGACGGTAACTACCTGAGCTCGAATTTGGCTGGACTGCAAAAAATTAAGGCGGCTCTTACAAAACGCACATTGCACCTATAATGAACGCAAAAATTGGGGTCTTGCACTTTACTTACCCTCTGCAAGGAGCAAGGCAGTGACCCCAGCCTATTAGATACATGTTTCAGAAGGAAGAGCCAAGCGTCTCTCATTAGTATAGGTTTTCAGAGGGATGATAACTCAACCTCTCAACCCCACAAGCTTCCCTTAATAGAGGAGACTAAGGCAGACAGTGTAATGGTGAATTAAATGTCTCTGCACAGAGACGCAGCGATGGGGTTACTGCATCCTCCTCACTGCCGTGCCTGCCATCGGCATCGCTGTGCATCAGCTATCAGGTTTCCCAAGGACGATCCCGTGCCATTAACAGATGGCTTATCCAGACAGGACAAGACGAAACCAGCTGAGGCCTCTAATTTGACCTTACTCATTTTTTGGAGGGCAGGAGGCATGGCTGAGGCATCCATGGAAGCCAACATAAACACAAAACCAGCAGTGCCTTGTACCCCAGCGAATCCCTCACCCTCTAGGAACTAAAAATGGGCACGCTGCCCTTTTAGTGAGGCACCAAAGCCCCTGTGAAAAGCCCTCTCGCCCCCATAGTACCATCGCAGGGAGGGACACAGCCACCCTGGTGCTCAGGGGCCATTTGGTCCCACATGCAGGTACCTTTCCTGCCTCAGGAGAAGATGCAGGTAAAGCTATTTTCCCATCCAGACTCGGCTCAGTCGTGTCTCAGGTTGCTCCAGCAAGTTGCTTCATCTCACCTGCTACCTGCATCAGCAAACAGCAGTTTTTGCTCCAAGACACTGCATTTTGCTATGAAGCAACTGTCACATTAGCTCTGCCCCAGAAGCAGCAACACCCATGCGGAGATCAGCTGGGGAGGGAAGATGCTGGAAAAAACAAACCAGCTCAATGGGCTGGATATGCGACAACAAGGAGCTCCCAGTTAGCCAGGATGACTGGGACTAGCCTGGATCCCCACTCAGATCCCGGCTCACCTCTCAACGATCTCCGTCCATCAGCAAGGAGGAGGATTTGGCAGAGGGTTTAAATGCCGCCCTGGGAGCCGGCAGCTCTGCCCAGACGCGGGCAGCCCACGCGGGGCACGCAGGGACCTGCTGGCTGCTCTGCGGGCACCGGGGCTTCCTGCCTGCGCCTCCGGCTGCCGCTGCCTCCGCTGCGCCCCTGGGCCACGTGTCCTGCAGCTTCGGAGCTCTGGTTCCTCCCCTGTACCCCCTAAAAAAAATCCTTATCAACTACAGAGGAAACCAGAGGAGATGCGCAGGGAGATAAGGAGATGCGCAGGGAGATTAGGAGATGCGCAGGGAGATTAGGACATGCGCAGGGAGATTAGGAGATGGTACGCAACTGCATCACTCTGTGGGTCGGAGGAGAGGATGCGAGGAACTGCCCTTCTTTCCTCCATCCCACACACCCGTGTTACAGGCTGGAGCAGGGAGGCAAAGGTCTTGCCCAGATGTCCCCCTGCTCCTGCAGGACACTGTGGACATCTCCCCAGGCTGACTGTGGTCTTGCTGCTCCACCAGCTTTAGCTCATGCAGGTGGCCCCTTCAAGAGCTCATAAACATCCTCCTGATGCTAGAACCAGAGGTAGTTGTGGGCTGGCAGCTGCCTATCCTGTATCGTCAGCATATCTCTCCCACTTACTCTCAGCTGCAAGAAAATATGAGTTAAAAAAAACCAAAGCTGATCCCCTGAGCAAGCGAAGCAGGATGCTGCTATCTCACAGCCTCTGCCCGCAGCCCCGCACAGACCAGGGACGTGAAGGCTGGCAGCTCCCACATCTCTGCCTCTGGTGGGCTGCATGGCCTGAGAATCATAGAATCATTTTGGTTGGAAGAAGCCCTGAAGGTCATCACGTCCAACCATTAACCTAACCCTGTCACTAAACCATGTCTCTAAGAACCTCGTCTACATGTCTTTTAAACCCCTCCAGGGATGGTGACTCCACCACTGCCCTGGGCAGCCTGTTCCAGTGCCCAACAGCCCTTTCCGGGAAGAAATTTTTCCCACTATCCAGCCTAAACCTCCCCTGACGCAACTTGAGGCCTTGGCCAAAGCACTCCAGCTCCTTCCCAGCCCCCTCGGCTGCAGCCCCGGAGCCGTGGGGACAAGGAGAGTGTGTCACCAGGGGAGCACACAGCCCAGAGCACCTGTGACAAACATCACACCAGTACCTCCCTCCCAAAGCCAGACAGCAAACCACAACAGCAAACAAGGTGAAGGAGCGGAGGTGGGACACTGATCCCAAGACACGGTCACTTGTTGCAGTCACGGCTCAAGCCCTCGAGGAAGCACCAGGTCCCAAAATCCTTCCACATCCCAGGAGCAGCCCTGCCAGGGAGAGGCTTGGGAGAAGTGGGGGTTAGAGACATCCCCCAATGTGTCCTGCCCTAGTGCTGGCTAATGGCCAGCAGTTCATTAGCAGGCTCATTCCAGGGAACAGCTCGACACCCCCGAAAAGGGACTGCAGAGGGACGGTCTCTCTGCTCTCCCCTTGGGCTGTTTTGCTGCCAGCAGGACCTTGAGCAGGGCTGTTTGCTGAGCACATAGTGGGGCTTGTTGGATGCAAAAAGCAAGCGTTGCCCCAGCCCCACAGTCGGGCGCTCTGAGCCGAGCCGATGAACTCCTCGTACGGGATGCTACAGTCCCACTGGCTCTCCCAGTCTCCCCCAAGCTTTCTCCCATGTCACTGGAAACAACATCGCATGTGAGCTGGTCACTGAGGCTCCCCCTCCGCAGTCCAAGGAGGGGTGGATGCTTCAGTCCAACCCTACACAAGCGTACAAGGCAGGTGGGAAGAAACTTCTTAGGAGACACATCTCTTCCACAACTACTGGAGTGAGAACATCTGGCCCATACCTCATCTCTGGGGTGGCCAGCAGGGAACACTGTGGAAAGAACAAAGAACAGGGTGACCCCATTTGATATTTCCCTCTGGCTACCACACAACACTTCATAGTTTGGGGTCTCTCTTATAGGTTACCTTACCTGTCTGCAGCAGGGTGCAGGCACCCAGTTTTAGGACAGCCACTATGAGGAAGAGTGAACCCCGAGCAACACAAATAGTCTGCGAAGTATGAAAGCAGGGTCACAGTTCTCACAGAATTCATCCAGCTCAGTGCTGGGTCTGGGAAGCACAAAATTCCCCCTTGCTGGACACCAGCAGCCCTGTCCCAGCAGCACAGCCCTGCGAGGGCAGCACTGGGGAGCTCACGGGGATGGGCAGCTAGATGGCAATCATGGGGTGAGAGCCCCAGCAATCGCCCTCTGGGATGATTCAGGGCTCCCTCTTGTCCTCCATGGAAGTTTTGTCTGTGTGAAGTTATGGGGTTTTGCACCAGGATTGTGCTGGGCATCCAGGGCTGTACCCACTCCCACGTGCAAGGCTGGCACCCGTGAGAGCACCGGACTTGTTGCACCTTCACCATGCAGGACACGAGAGCACATTTCCACCCCAAATACAAGCAGAGCTATTCCAGGGAGAACAAGCCCCAATTTTTTTTTGCACGGATGCTTCTCTGAAGAAGTCTGTGTCCCTTCCCTAGATGAAATGAGGCCGGTGGCAGCCTGCAGAGCCATCCTCCAGTCATCAGCCTGCTCTGCTGGAGAAGCACAAGCTTCCACTGACTCAAACGGAAAGGGGAAGCTCAGCACTGGTGCTTCTGGACAGACGGTCTGTCCAGGGATGGCTCCATAAGCCATCCTCAAGGTGACCTTTTTCCTGCGTGGCATTGAGGGCTCCATCCCCCTCAGGCCTGCCTGGGTGAGAAATACAATGACCCTACAGCAGCACGATAAAACGGTGGGAGTATGGGGGAAGCTGAAGATCTGCGAGCACGGCTCCTCCAGCCCATCTCTCCTGCTCGCCATTCCTCATGGGTGGAGGTGCAGTGATATGGAGAACTGCGAGGTACCGCAGAGGGCAGGGATGGATGGATGGATGGATGGATGGAGCAGACTGCCAAAAAACAAGCAGGAAAAAGGGCAGACATGGCAAGCCAGCAGTTCCCAGGCAGTCAATGGCACAGCTCACAGCACGACAGCCGGCAGCTTGGCAGGGCTAGCGAGGACACCCTGGCAGAGGTGGATCTGGAGACCTGCCTGTCCAACAGCAGCACGCTCTCCCTGCAGCTCTTTGGGGATTTTTGCACCCCACATAGGTGCCTTCTTGACTCTTTCATGCCCCACCACAAAGCAAATGGGAGACAAAAGTGACCACACACTGTCCCCAGGAAAGGGCACAAAGCTGAGGAGTGAAAACTGAAGGACAGAAAAGATTTGTCACGCCAGTAGCTAACGCCAGTGATGTTCAGATGCCGTGACTCAGTTTTCATCCACCCCACCAGTCGATGCAATCAAGTTTCCGTGACAGTGATTTAAGAGCCAAGATGACTGCTGGCCAGGACATTCCATGGGCAGCAGGGAGATGGCCCGTTCCTGTCCCTACCAGGGCTTGAGCTCCTCAGTGTCAGGGTAAAGCTGGGAAGAGAATAACAGGATAAAGATCCCACCTGCTGCTGAGCCATTTGAGGTCACCACCACAGCCTGATCTCTTCCCCCACCGTGCTCAACTCAAAAGCTGTTTTGAGACAGCAAGGACTGGGTATTCACAAAGCACAGATGTGATTTCCAGATGTGTGCCGTCCACTAGATCTCGCTGTGTGCCGTTATCTGCCGGAGAGACCCCAGAGGGCTGTGCTGTCTTCACCGATAAGGCAGGGAGCAGCTGAGGCACCTCCTCATGTCACGTCCTCGCACCCTCCATGCGAGTCCCTTCCACCCACTGCACCGTGAACCAGGGACAGGCAGAGTTACCAGAGCGGCTGCTGGCGAAATCAAACCTGATCTGTCCCAAAGTGGTTAAAAATAGAAACAATCTCCTCTTCCCTTTTCACCAGTCTTGCTCTGTCTGCACTAACAATGATGAGACCACTGATGGTGTTGGCCTCACCTTTCATCACCAAGGTAAGATAACAATTGACAACAAGTCAATGGCATCTTCTTACAGCGTCGTCCACCAGAAGATCTCTGGGCACCGAGCAGATAAGCCACACATCATCCTCAGTTTACGTGGGAGAAGCAGGAGCTCTTGGTGATGGTCTTCACACCAGACTCCTCTACCACTTGGGTTTGGTTCTTTTTCTTAATGGCCTCACCTGGGATTTATTTGGTCCCCAGAACTGGAGACCTCCTCCTGCTCCATGGTTCATAGCAAACCTGATGTGCCAATGCTCCAAAATTTCGTGCCCTCATCTCTAGGCCTTTTCATAACGTGCCCCAGAGTCTGAGCTGCTGGGGACTATGGGGACCATACTCCAACCATGAGCAAGTCCTTGAGAACAGGCTGACACAAGGCATTAAATGACATACGAGACACCAAAGAGAAAAGTTGAGCAAGGCTGTGAGGTGGTAAGGATTAGCAGGACAAGGACTGCAGGGTCAAAAGAAAGGGGGTATCCAAAAGTACCTCAGGATCCTGGCCAGAGGAACCAGAGGTGGATAAGTGACACTTGTGTGACAGGTGCTGGCAGAGGTACCCGAGCACGGCAGCTTGGAGGGACGGGGCAGCGGCTGCTCTGCTTCTGCTCCGAGGCAGCCCAGGAGCAGCAGAGCCCGGCCCTTTGCTCACACCGACAGGGACCATGCCAGGCAGCACCCGAATGCTCAGCAAACAAACCCAGCCAGCCCCCACCGCCCCGCCCCGCCAGCTGGAAAGCAGATTTATGGGGCGCAGATTTACAGGGCAGGGTGCCAAGGGGATTAAAGTTCTCTTGGACATCCCGTGATGTGAGCTGGCTTGGAAGCTGGGGACCGCACCTGCAGAGACACCCCCTGGAGAGGCCGAGGAGGAGGAGGGATGAAAGACCCACCAGCACATGCAGGAGGGATGTCCTTTAATCACATCACTTCTGGGAGTGAGTAAACAGGAAAACGACTCTCAAGCAGCTGCTCTACCCAGCGTCCCCGCGGGGCACAGCCTGCTGACAGCCTTCCTTGACATCCCCTCTCTGTGACGATGATTTCCAACCCTGGCTGGTCTGGCCCTAGCACAGAGAGATGCTCAAATACATTTATAATGTGCTGGGAAGAAAAAACAACCCATAAGACACAGTCTTGCCCCTTCTGCCATCTCAGCCTCAAGGCCTGTGGACAAAGTCAGCTCAGCAAAACATCTCGTTCATGGATGCTCATGTGCTGGACCACAGCCTTCTCTGGGACAATCTTGAAAACAATAACAAGGGTTTGCCTGCCTGCGGGCGGCCAGGTGTGCATCATCGGGGCACCGTATTAACAGCACGAGAAGAGACGACTGACCAAAACCTCAGAACTGCAAGTGTTCACAAACAGAAGGTAGGAGCTGCAGAGGAAAGCAAGGGTCAGGTCCATTCCAGACTCAGGAAGGCTTTCCACAGCTCTCTAGCCAGCCCAGTTCAGGACCCCCAGCTCCAAATCAATCACCAGACCACACAGGCAGCAGAGATGGAGCTGAAACACAACCCGAAAATCACAGAGACCTTCAGAGTACGAGCTGTCGGCATCGTAAAACTCAGCTGACTTCTGCAGATTTAGAGTTTCCAGCTTCTGCTAGAGATGCCAGCCCTTGGCCTGTTGCTTTTTGGGTGCGCCACAATCATGTGTCCCCCCACCATCTGATATATCACGGTGTTTGATATGTGGCAGGGATATATCCAGAGGCAGCAAGCTGTCCAGAGATAAGGGGAGCTGGGACAGGAGGGATGAGCCCTGCCCGCAGCTCCACGTGCTGGGGGATCTTCAGAAAGGCAGAAAATCCTCAGAAATAGGGAAGTTTCTCACCTGAATCGATGTCCAAAAGCTCAAAAAAGAAAAGTGGTATTTTCCATGAAAAAAACAGCTCTTCGTACAGCATAAAAATCCTCAAAACTTAAAGATTAAAACCGTTTTGAAGGAAAGCTTTCTCTGGCACTGTGGTCCCTTTGGGAGTGGCCCTGGTCACCGTGTCACCCTCCAAGGGCTCTCCCCGGTCTGGAGACCCGTCCCGCCGCTGCCTGATGTAACAGCTCTGGCAGAGAAACCCCGCTCGGCGGAACAGATGAGCAGGGACGCCGGAGCGGAGGAAAAGCCATGAGATCATCCACCCACCCCCACGCGCGGCAGGATACAGTCACTGCGCAGAGGATGTGCTCGATGTTAAGCCGATCTCGTACGTGATACAGGCAGCAGAGAGCCAGCGGCAGCAAACACCACGACCAAGTGAGCTGACAAGACCCACAGGTGTGTGTTTGCTGGGACGGCCACAGGTTTCTGTGAGCATCTCTGGCTGTCAGACACCAAATCATTTTCTCCATACAGCTGCAGGTGTCTGTTGAACTCACAAACCTTTCTTTTTTTATCCTTCTCTAGATAGGTATCCTTCCAGTTGCTCTATTTCAGCATCATCTTGCACCATCTGCTCTCCAAACTTGTTTGGCCAAGGGGAAGAAGGGAGGATGTGGGGTGTAACTTTTCAAAAGCATTGTAAGGATTTCAAAATTTAAGCCTCACTGTTTTCTGATTTCTACTGCCCTTAAGCCTCAGAGCACACTAGAAAAGAAAAAAAGCCTTCTCGCCTGACTTCAGACATTTCCTTTTATTGTATAACAAGGTTCAGCCGATGGTTCAAACTCTCAGCTGCATGGGGATTTTGTGATCGAAGCCTCACACCTCCTCACCACATGCTGCAAGCTGTTCCTGGACTCCCCGCACCCCTTCTTCACCACGTGCCTTAGACCAGGTCCTACCCAGCCTGACACAGCCCCAGGAACGGGGACACAGCCCAGGCACGGGGACACAGCCCCAGGCATGGGGACACAGCCCCAGGAACGGGGACACAGCCCCGGCACGGGGACACAGCCCCAGGCACGGGGACACAGCCCCAGGGGTTCATCCACTGCAGCCCCCGCCAGGCCACTCAGCTCCGAGAAGCAATATCACACACCTCCAAACCCAAACCACCAGCCCAGCTTCTGGTTGAGCTGCCATTAAGCAGAGACTATCACTGTTGGCCCCTTCATCTAATGGGCTATGGGCCAGCAACGATGCGGTCCTGCTGCACTTCTACAGCCATGCAGGACTGGCCATCACCATGCTTGATGGTGGGCTGCTCTGGAAGAAGTCTCATAGCTCCTGCCGGCGTTTCATGGCTGGGACGAGATGCTCAGCATGAACTGTTTGCAATGCCGACACCAGCAGGATCCTGCTTGGGCAGAGACAGAGGACGTGGACACACAATCAGATGTGCTCCACTTCCAGCAGCTTCACCAGTCCCCATCCACGGGCTGAGCTGCTGCAGCTGGGCAGGACACCAGCAGAAGCTCGTGTGATGTAGCCAAAACTGTGCGGCAGCCTCAACTGAGTGCTTGTACTCACAGAGCTGCTGCTCCATCCCGAGTGCTGGCAACTTCTACATCCCGGTCAGACTGTCCACCACAGTGCAGCGGTGTCACCTGGGTCACCTCCCAAGGGACACAACAGTCCCAGCGCTCTCTGGAAGGGAGGCTCCTAACCAAAGAGCAGTGCATCCCAGGATCACGAAAATTAAACAAAGGCAACTCGGTGGTCAAGGCTGTTCCACCACACACAATGCTTGGGGACAGGGCCCCTGACACTGCTCACAGACAGGGACTTTAGCATCGACTGCCCCCCAGACTCCCGCTGAGCCTGCAGACAAGCCTCTTCTCCTCCATCTGCAATCTGCAAGATACGCAGAAGGTCACACGCCTGCCCGCGACGGGCATCGCTAACAGCCGGCTTGTCTTCGCGATGTTCGCAGCACAAGCCGCTGCGATTAGATAATGGAGCTGAGCAAACGCTTCGCCGATAAGAACGACCGACCCCCCGCTGTGCAGGCAAGGCGGCTGAAACAAAGAGCAGTAAAAAGGTCACAGATTGGGTTGGGCAACCGCTGGCTCAACTCAGAGATGGGGCACAAAATCCTTCCACAAACCTGCCCCCGGAGATGGGAGGTGGTGGCACCGAGCACACAAGGTTCTCCTCTGCAAAGCCAGATGTTCCCATCCAGCTCACTCGGATGCTCCTCTCGCCACATGTGGTGTTCAGCCAACACGCTGCTTGCCTTCCCGGCAGGCAGGGAGAAAGCCAAACTGCATTGCTTCTGCCCCAAAAAACCTGGAGCACTCGGGTCCTTGGCATAGCTGAGAAGTAATCAGTCTGACACGACGCAGAACCTCTCCAGCATGTTTTAATTAGTGAGCTTAAAACCCATAAGCCAATATCTTCCACGTGGCTGACTGGCAAATGAAGGAACCAGATGGATGGACAACGTGGGTGCGGGTACTACAGCAGAGCACAGGTCTCCCAGCTGGACGACCTCCAGACGCTCTCTAGGTTGCAGAGAAGCTTCTGAGATGCCAACGGAGGAGGTTTAATTAGTGGCGTGTTTCACTACTGCGCAAACAGGGGTCTTCTAACCTGTTCTTCCTGGAAGATGCTACTGAGAAGAGAAAGCAGATGACAAAGGGATGTAAAGCGATGGAAAAGGGCTGTTTCAGTTTGGAGGTGAAGGCAGAGCCGAGCTCGTTCGCTTTCCCCAGTCCAACACAAATATCCTCGTTAGCAGGAAGAGGGCTGGTAACAACACAAGGAACTCCCCCAGCAGAGCTTCAGCAGAAGCTTTAACCACCACGACGGTCACAAGCCATGCTCCCACCTGCCCACACCACGAATTTCTAGGACCCCCTGCTCGGGGCACCTCGGGAGGGGTGAGCTCCGTCCCCCCAGCCGCGTCCGCAGCCACGGGTGGGGGACGGGGGGACCCGCCAGTGCAGAGACTGTCCTGCACCCCAAGAGGATCCAGCTCTGAAGTTTGTTTATCCTTGAAAGCCCTTTCTGGCTTGCTCGCTTCTCAGAAGCTCCAAGTCCCTCCGCTTATTCAGATGGCCTCAAAAAAATAAAATAAATAAAACAAACAAAAAAACCCCCAAACAAACCAAAAGCTGTGCCTCGGTGGACTAACAGAAGAGCCAGGTACTTGGAAAGGATGAGGTATTATCCACCCTTTGCAGTCACTTTGTATTAATATTTGACAGTTCCTGCCTTTTCTTTGACACAGGCGATGTCTTTTCTCCACCTCCACAGGACTGAGCTCATTTCACTGAAAGCAAGAATGCAATCAGGGTTTTTTCGAGGTGGTGGTTTTTTTTTTTCCCCCTTCTCTCTCTCTCCTATAAAACAAACATCTGCTCCAAATTTTCAGCTCGCTCTCTGAATTTTATGACATGTTTCAAGGCAAACAGATCAATTAGAAGCTGGCTTATAACCCCCCAGCATGCGAAGTTATGAATGCAAGACCCTTTTATATTAAAAAAAGAATTACGTAACACAGGAAGTTTAAAAAAAAATGCATAAAAGACAACTGACTCGAGGGATTAGCTCTACTTTGCTTTGGGTGATTAACAAAAAGAACAGAAAATTATTAGAGCTCTTCCCATCGTAACAGCCAGGCCCTCTGCAGAGCTGATTAGCAAGAAAGCAATGCATTGGTAATTAGAGCTGGTTGAAACCCTTTTGGATAAAAACAAATATTAATTTAAAAAAAAAAAAAAAAGGTTTTTTTGCACAAACCAGGATTGCTCTTTGCAGTTTCAGTTTTGACAAAGTACAGGAGAAGGAGGCGACTGCTTTTCAAAGCAAAAGGCTTCCCGCACAGACAACTTTGCCCCCTCCTCCCTATTCCTCAGCTGATTCTGTTCATCGAGAGCCACCGCGCTCCGGAACGAGCTGAAGAGCTCAAGCAGGAGCAGGACGTGGGTCCTGTCCACCAGAAGAGGTTCTTCACCTGGGAGCCCAGCTGGCCGGAGCCCCTGCTCTGTGCTGCTGAGTCAGCGCCGCTCACGAAGGGAACACACACACTGACAATTAATGCACAAGGTCCCTCTTTATGTGATGCTCACAAAGCCCTACACAAGGGTCACAAAGCAAGGGGACCAAGAAGAGGGCTGTCACACCAGCAAGGGCTCCCCGCTCCTCTCGCCACCATCACAGGGCGACCCAAACACCTCTCGGCAAGACTGGGCAGTTTGATGGTGGCCAACAAGGCTGACAGCACGTGTGGTGATGCCAGCCAACCCATCAGACACCAGCTACTGCCTGGTCAGCATCCCTCCGCTCCGACCTCACCGCCGTTAAGAGATGCTGTTCAACACTGAGGGCTTTGTCGGTACGTGCCAAAAGCTCCTTCCAGAGGCCAGCTCAGATCCCGCTCGCTTCAGTAATTTGAAATAAAAGATGTCCCATCACCTCTGAGCACAAACAGCGTGGCAGCCGCACAGCCGTTTGGCCAGGGAGAAGCTGTTGCAGCACTAATGAGGCATCAGCAGCACGGAGGGTGGGGGTTCCCCTGGACCTCCCTCCAGCCACGTTCCTCTCCAGCGCGGGGTGACCCCAAACCTGCTCAGGCTCTGCTCCCCTGCAAGCTCCAGGTCAGCATGCACCAGAACGCCGAGCACCACCAAAATCTAGCTTTTCATGACGGTGAAGGCAACAACTGGTTGACTACCGCAACCACCCAGAGTCCAGAAGAGACCAGAAGCACTGACAAGCGCCCATAGATCCCAGGGAGGCAGCAGCTCCACGACACCACTCACAGTGATGTCAAAGCTCTGCCAGGAGCAGCACCACACCAAAGAACGGGGACTGTGAGTGTGCCCAGAAGCCCTCTCCTCCTGGCACACCATGGTTTTAGCCCACATGCCTCAGGCTACCTGGAGGTGAGCCAAATGACCCCCTGTCCCCTGCCAGGCAGCAGGAGGCTTCCCAAAGAGCAGCCATGGGGGCTGTGCTCTTCGCAGCAGGGTCAGGAATGGAGCCAGGTGCCCCAGCACAGCCCACCCCTCCCTGGGACACATACACATCTCGTTTCTGCAAAACCCACCAAGTGCAGAGAAAGGAGCACAGATCCTCCATGCTGGGGTGATCATGGAGACAGATACCTCTCCAAGACGTGGCCACCTACAAGGACGTGCCCTGAGTCCAAGACATCCATGTGTGATATGCTCTGGATACTCACCTGTTGTGAAACGGATGAAAACATCAGGATTCCTACTTAGACAACTAACTTGTGTCCAGGGGGTTCTGAAGCTCCTTGCTGGTCTCCGTATCTCAAGAAATGCAAGAAAATTCATTACTGACCCATGAACACATCAGTCTTTGACCTGTAGACCCCCAGGCATTGTCCGGTGGAGATGCTGTTCCACATGAAGGAACATCTCACCTCCTGATAGCTCTCCTCTGTTCATGGCCTCACTCATACAGCAAGTCAGGGCCAAACCAGTACTGCCACGAAAAGCAAACTCCAATCCTCCTGCCAGCCCCAGTCTCCTGCTCCCCGCACCAGCACAGCTTGTCTCCATGGGAAGAACTGCGTTAGTCATTGCTCAGGGTTAAAACTACCCTGCACTGAAAGTTATTAGCTTGACTCCACATCACTTCCCCGCCGGCTCCCCCCATGGCCATGTGAACGCTGTGCCAGTAAAGGCTCATCTTCAAGGGGAATATGAGCCAGGAGGGGAATACATCACTGTATTTGCCACGTGAAATGGAGCCGTCACACACCTGGGTTTTCCCAGGCATCCTTTTTCCACCCAGAAAGCACATCCAGATTGAAAAAAAAAAAAGGGAAGCTGGCCAACAACCTGGCATTGCTGGCCATTGATCGTGTGGCTTTGCCTCGCCTGCCTAGATACACAGTCACTATTTGTGTACACAAGCCGACATTTCCACCTGGAGCTCCCACGCTCCTGTCCAGGAAGCGCTAAAGCAAAGCTCTACTTCTCAGCCCTGCGAAGGGGCGAGGGGATGGGTGCTGCTCAGGGTGCTGGGTGACACCAGGGGAGGGGACTGAAGACAGGGTGAGATGCACGGGTGCAGAGAGGAGGCCATGGGGAAAGCAACCAGCGTCAGAGAGATGGGGCTGAAGATACGGCAGCTCTTCAGGCTGATGTCCCCTCCCTCTTCAACATCTCAGCTCTCGGGAGGGTTGCATGTACTACGGGAACATCACGCGTGTCAGGAGGCACATGCTGGGCCAGAGCCCACGGCCACCAGCTGGCCAACTCGCCTGCAGCACAGCAGAGGAACCCCAAGTAATTTTCCACTGTGACATTTAAAGGAACACAAGGGAATTGGCTGTCCCATGTTCTCCAACTCTTGCTTTTCTTTTGCTAGAAACCTGTGGATTTTTTTTTTTTTTTAATTTTATCATCTCAGTCCCTGGGACACGCTCTCTGCTTTTACTGATCTGCTCTTGGATGTCTGCACAGAACAAGAAGTCCACACAGCCACGGCATTATCATCATTGTTATCACCACCGTTTTGGTACAGAAATTAGTGTTCTCCGAATTTCCCTGAAGTTAAGGTCCCAGCCTTACGAGGACCGCAGCACATGCTTAGGTCTGTCCACAAGAACAATTACCCGCGTAGACATCAGCAGGGACCTCAGTCCACCATGGGCCATGGACCCACGTGGTCTGTAGACGCTGCCAGAAAACAGCGCCCTGCCAGCAAAACGGATGGGTGTTTTGCCTTCGTTTATGAACAACCTAAACCCAACGGAGCACCTCTCCTCGCTCTCCTGCTGCCTCAAAGCTCCTAGAGGTCACTCTGGGAAAGGTGCAGAGGAGCTTCAAGTCCTGGTGATGCTAACAGAGCGCAAGGCTCCTTCCAGATCTGCCTGGACATGCCACTGGTCAGAAGCTAGAGGACTCCAAGGGTCTTAAGGTAAACCAAAGTCCTAAATGGGAATCACCAGCACTTTTGGGTCCTGCCACAGATGCGTGACCATCATTCTCCACCTCCTTTCTTCACCTGAGCCCCCGGCAATACTAACAGCATCCAGCCTTTCCAGCCTCAGCCAGCAGCACTTGCCAGGAGACACGACAACCCCTCCATGGCCTCGCTGCACCCTGGTCGCATCCCTCAGCACAGGGACAGCCAGCACCAGGATTTACATCATATTGCCTTCGTGAGCGTCCCCTTGTCCTCACCTCCAGCACTGAACAGAGACACCGGTGTGCGTGGGGGCAAGAAAGGTAATTTAAGAGAAATGACAGTAAACCGAGAGACCAACATCGAAGTTAAAAGTTTCCCGTTGCCGGGCCTCCCTACTCTCTCCCCTTCCCACCCATCAGTGTGACTTTACACCCACGTTCCTTACGAATGTTTTCCCCTGCCCTCCTCGGGCGGGAGGTCCCGCAGGCAGCTCTGCCCGTCCCCACGGCTGCACAGAGGGTTGGCAGGACCAGCCCTGCGCTGCCCCTGCTCCACCTGACCCCGCGCCACCATCCTGGGGCAGAAATGCAGATGGGAGAAGGAAAAGGAGAGGACTGCATTACAATATTTTGGGTTGGTTTTTTCCTGCTTTTGCCCTTTCTATTTCATCTCGTCTGTTGCTCCGAGACGCAACCCCGAAAGGGCTCAAAACTAATCCTGTCTCCTTTTGAGGCTCCTTATAGCTTTTTAGGTGCTGTTGGCAAAGGTGGCACCCAAGAAAAAAAGGCATTTATTTTATCCCAGGGGAAGTCCGATGCCAAAGAGGGATGCAGAAAGTTGGGAGGCGGCGCTGGGGGCGGCCATGGCGGTCCCGGCCGCGCATCCCCCGCGGCTGCCGGAGCCCCCGCGCAGGGACACCGGGCACCGGACACGTTCTGCGCCATCCCGAGCTGCTGCGCGGGGAGATGCCGGGCACAGAGAGCTTGAGGTTTGGGGTTTTTTCCCCCTTTCTTCCTCCCCACCGAGCCTCACAACGCCTTCCGAGCCGGAGAACGGCGGCTCCCCGGGACGGCTCCGGCCGCCCCGCACCCATGGCCCCGAGGGATCCCGAGCACTTTCGCGGCCGTTCCCCCCCTCCCCGGCACTCACCGGCTCCCTCGATCTTGTCGGACCCGCGGCTCCAAGTGACCTGCCGCGTTTCCAGCTTCACCTGGAAAGTTTTCCGTTCGGGTCGCTGCGACTTTTTAGAATAAAAGAGGGTCATGACGGTGCCCACCTCCAGGCTGCGGCAGAGGTGAGCCGCCTCCGCCTCGCTGGGCGCCCCGGGGCCGCTGCCCGGCCCGGCCGCCATCAGCGCCGCGAACAAAGGGGAGCGGGAGCGCCCGGAGCGCTCAGCGCCGCCCGCCGCGCCCCATGCCCGCCCGCCGGCTGCGGGAGGAGGAGGAGGAGCGAGGAAGGAGGAGGAGAGGAAGGCAAAGGGGCGGAGCGCGGCCCTTCGCTGTGGGGCGGGTACGGGACGTGCTGCCGCTGCGCGACTGGGGCCCGCCGGGGGTACCCTGCACCCCTAAGCGCACCCGGGGCATCGGGGGTACCCTGCACCCCTAAGCGCAGCCGGGGCATTGGGGGTACCCTGCACCCCAAAGCACACCCGAGGTGCCGGGGGTACCCTGCACCCCTAAGCGCACCCGGGGTACTGGGGTACCCTGCACCCCAAAGTACACCCGGGGCACCCAGGGCACACTGCACGCTGAAGCACACCTCGGGTACCAGGAGTACCCTGCAACCCAAAGCACAACCGGGGTACCAGGGGTACCCTGCACCCCAACGCATACCCGCAGTACTGGGGGTACCCTGCCCCCCCAGCACGCCTGGGCACTGCAGGTACCCCGCACCCCAAAGCACACCTCGGGTACCGGGGATACCCTGCACCCCAAAGCACAGGATACAATGGGGCCCTGGCACCCCACAGTGCAGCTTGCAAGAGGTCCTGGGTGTGCAACACACCCCATGGGGTGTCACATATGAGGTCCCAGGGGTGCCGCACCCCCAGCGCTGCATCCCACGGGTGTCGGGCTTCTAGGTGAAGATGTGTCTGCTCGCAGGGGTGTTGGACTAGGTGAGCTTTGAAGGTCCCTTCCAGCTCAAACCGTTCTATGATTCTGTGATCACCCCAGTACACAGCCATGGGGCCAAGGGGCTCAGCCCCCTGAGCCTCCCGCCACTGCCCCGCAACCCTGCGTGTCCACCATGGGGGCTGTGGGGGGTGAACAGGTACACACAGGGACACGGATGTGAGCAGCACACAGGCCAGGCCAGCAGCTGCTCTCCTCTCCGTGCCCTCCCAGGGACATTCAAGCGGGGAGGCTTTTCCTGGGGACAGTCCCTTCTGTCAGGCAGCCACTGGCACACGGCTCCTCAGTGTGGCAGCCACAGCTTCCTCCCTGTAAATCATAAATCACGGCTGGAGCTGCACTGAACAGTAAAGTGGGACAGGGTTTGCAGTGTGGCCGCAGCGTCCCATCCCGGGGGGATGCGTTGGGAACCGAGGCTCACAGGAGGCTCTCCAGCTCTGCTCTGGCCCCAGCAGGGATTTCCTGCAGGGAGTGATTGGAGGGGATGTACCCCTATATATAAATGCATAGATAAAGGTATGCGTGCATATGTACACAATATATACAGACACATACATACACACGGGTGGTTGCAGGTCCATGGCAAGGCATCATGCGGTTCAGCAGCCCTTATCGCACCCTCCAGCTCATGGGTGGGTCTGGAAGGAGCGTCATTTGCTACGTGAGGCACCCATCACTGAGTGCACCCCAAACGTGAGCAGCTCCCTCTGTCCCACTGCTCCCCCAGCCTTCAAAGGGACGCATGTGTGCACATGTGCACAAGTGCACACACACAACCAGCCCTACAAGGTTCATGGTTGTTCAGGGTCCTACTCAATGCCTGGGCATTAAAAAGTCAGGTGAGGACAAACTCACTGGGATAAGAACCTAAACCTGCCCTTATAAAAATGACCAGTGTACATCAGCCCTGTAAAGGGTGTCAGGACGCTGGGGACGTGCTCAGCCAAGGCAGAGCTGCCGGTGGGAGCCCCGAGGCAGCAGCACAGGACCCTCTGTCCCTCTCCCCCCAGGAAAGTCGCTCCTTGCTTGTGAAACGGCCTCGCTCGGGACCGGCAGGAAGCAGCCGGCTCCCAGTGGTCTTAAAATAGCTGAGCATTATGGGCACACCCTTGTTTTTGAGGGCAAAACCTGAGAAGGGAGTGTGGCCATCAAAGAAGCAAAAAAGGTAACTCACTCTCACACACTGTCCTTTCTTGCTGATGTCACAGCGCGTCCCCAGCCCTGGGTGGCTGACACATGGAGGTGGCGGTTTGTGGTGGATATTTTTTCTTCTCTGAGTTTGATTAATCATTTTTTAGCCTTGCATTAACTTTGTGTCCGTGATGCTGCACGCCGAGGGATTTCACAGTTTAATTTGACAGCACGTGAAGCTGCTTTAGTCTGTCTGCTGCCTGCCGCCCCATTCCGTGAGCAGCCTGTCTGTGGGCAATCGTCCCTGGCCTCTCAGGGCAGCAGAAACTTCCATCGTATTCCTGTTGTCCTGTTCTCCTGCCCCACTGCACCCTGCCCAGGCTTTGGTCCGCAGTGGGTCAGACAATTTTACTTCTGAAGAAATTCCCCAGATTGAGTTCATCGTACGGCTGCAGAGGGGATGGGCTCTGCAAGTCTCCCCTTGCAAACACCTCTGGGAAAAGGGTCTTTTCCCCCTCTGAGTGGCCCCAGCACCTTCCCCTTCACAGTCCTGAAACACAGGGCACCGACCCCCCCGTATCCTGCGGGATTCACAGAGCAGCTGCATCCTCTGCCCAGGAACAGGCAGCAGGGAAACAGCCAGGTGACCTCCGGCTTAAGGACAACCCCTGGCCTTGCTCAAGGGCTGGGGAGCAAAACCCAGGGAAACAAAACCTCAAGGCCACCCCATGGGTGAGTCTGGGGGGTCCCCACAGCCCAGCATCCCTCTGACACCAGTGTCTGGGGTGGATGTGTCCCTCTCCCATCCCAGGGACTGCGTGTCGAGAGGAGGTGTCTGATCCTCATCCGAGTGAGCGCTACTCGGCATCTTGCAATCCCCAGGAGAGATGCACCACTCTGGGCTATTTATTCATTCCCATCTGTTCTGCACTGCCTGGGGTGGGTAAATGAGAACCCAGCCCATGGGCTGAGAAAAATCACCATCGGGGAAGCACTTCCCTCATCCCTGCAGCGAGTGGGATCTGGAAAACCCGCAGGGAACGCGGTGCTGAGCTGCCTCCCGCCCCGGGGCGGTGTTAGCAGACACAGAGCAGGGCAAGGCGTTTTTTTGCCGGGGATGGAAAGCAGACCCGCCTGGGGCCGCAGAGCCTCTGCGGGAGCTGGCACGGTGCCTGCTGTGCTGCGGAGCAGGGGAGAAGCCGTGCCCACAGGCAGGGCTGCCAACCCCCGTGCATCCTCATGCCCCTTCCAAGCGCTGCATGATCCCTCTGGATCACAAACCGTCACCTGATGGGAAACCCGCTGCAGCTCCAGGTTCCCTGTCCCCGCTTCCTGATGTTCCCAAGGGAGCGCACGCTTTTTTAATATCCTGAATTCACCTGGTTTCAATTTCCAACCTCTGAATCCTGGAAGACTTCAAGGGGGATGGGGGCTGTGTCCAGCAGGGTTTGCAGCCTCCCCTTGGCCGTTGGGCCCTATCCATGACGCACAAGATCCAGTTTAAACCTAAATTTTGGCCCCTGTGCTGGTCATGTCACTGCTGCCTCAGTTTCCCTCGCGGCTGAACACCAGCCCTACGGCAGGGCACGAAGGCTGTACCAGGGTGGTGGCACTGGGGCAGGTGAGGACCAGGTGCTGCGGTGGTTGGATGCAGCACGTTTCATGGCCGTTTCTCTGTTTGCGCAGTGAGTCAATGGGCTCTGGGAATTCTCCATGTAAAGTGCAGGATGTGTGGTCCTGACCCTGCTGTGCCACAGGCAAAAATACAGATTAAATCCTCCTCAGCTCCCTGCCCCGGGACAGAGCCAGCACGGGAGCACCCGTGTTCCCCGATGTTCAGAGGAAGCCGAGCGCCTTTTCAAGGTCTGGTTTTGCACCAAAAATGTTCTCCCATCCACAGACAGGGAGAGGCACAGCCCAGCCCAGCCTGGGACATCAGTCCAGCCTTTCGTCTCCAGGCCCAAGAGCCACAGCCCCAGCCCGGCCAGGGACACCCCACCATGCCCCAGGAGAAGGCGGATCTGCCAGCAGCAATGCTGGGGTGGGGGATCCCCCTCCACGGGAGCACATCCCTCCCCACGGCGTTCAGTGGGGCAGGGGGAGAACCACATTTCCCTGCTAAGCAGCAAAGAGTACAGGGATTTAATCTGGCCAGGTCTGAACGTGGGGAGGGAAGGCTGTATAAATAGAAAGGGTATTTTTACAGGCTGCATTGTTCCAGGCACAGGCAGGTCGGGAGCAAAACGAGCCCCTTTCCCTCTCTGCTGGCATTTTCTCTGCTGCACCTTGGAAAGGCCCCAGAGAGTAAACGGTAACTCCTGCCAAACTGCAAGTTTTTGCAGCCACAACAAAGTGCTTGGAAATACCTCAGCGGGCGGTGGGGAGCAGGGAGCCTGGCTGTGCCCCTCACTCCCTCAGCTCACCTCACATTTTGCCAAAGCAACAGCCTCCGCTTTCAAGGGACCCCACATACAGATGCAAAGCCACCTTCCTGATGTTCCCACTAACTTACAACCCAGAAAGGATCTTGCCCTGGCAGCTGCAGCCACCCCTCAGGCTCCCGGGCTTGCTGTGCGAGCTGCACATGGACAGGGCTCCAGCAGGGACCAAGCAGTTTCTTGGGAAAAGGGAACAAAATACCTTCACGCTGGGGTTGGGAACAGGAACCTGGCAACTGTGCATCCAAATTGCTTGGAGGGTGGGGCTGCTGATACTTAAATGCATTTTATCCGAGGCAGTTTCCCCTGGGGGTGCACAAACCGGCCCGCAGAAGCACAGTGCCACGCGGGAAGCACAGATGGGGGATCTGGGAACCAGGCGAGTGGAGGGACCACCCCGAGCCCAGCATTAATGTGAGCTCATGAGCAAGCAGCAGGACAGCAGGACAGCCTGGCCAGCTCTCCGTGCACCTACCAGGGCTCCAGAACACCCCACACCGCGATGCTGTAGGACCAGCTGCTTCACCAAGGGCCTGGCTACGTGACCACATGGACCTACCACTGACCACAGAGCCACCACAACTCCCCACAAACAAGCAGCGGTGACAGTCACCCAAAACATCAGGGTGACACGAGCAGCCGTGGAAAGAGTTATCTCTTCCAAAAGCCAGCCAAGGCCAGGCGCTTGGTTTCAGATCCCCAGCATCATTTTGAACCCACCTGCTCTCAACTCACCCCTGACGAAGACACAACTTCTGGGTCAATCCCAACCCACCTGGTCCTCGCCACGGCCTCAACGTCCTCTGCGCAGCCCTGTTCCCACCAGAAAAGCTCAAGCATCTCACGATGGAGGCTGCAGAAACACCAGGTCCACCAGCTCCCCAGCCCAGCAGGGCCTGAGGTGACAGAACACACCGAACACCAACACTCCGTTAAGTTGTAGGAATTTATTTTAAATAACCTACAGTTGATTAAAAGGGAATTCATGATAAAAATAGAAGATACTTGTTGAGGAAAGGCTGCAGGAAATGGTCTTCGCACACACACTACGCTAACAATGCCTCTAAAACTAATGATTATAGCAAAAAAAGGTTTCACATTAAAATTCTGCTTTTTAATTTTTTAAAATTTTTTTACACAATTACAAAAGAAAAAATAAAAGCCCTAAAATCTTGATTATTTTCCTTTTTGGACCGATGCTCATTTCCCTCGAAATTTATTGACCTGTGAAACTTCTTTTTACACAATAAAATCTTTCAAGTAAAAGAGGGGAGTGGGGCTTAGAAAAAAAGGTGGGGGGAAGGTAAAACAGTCTGACAAACCTAAAAAGTGGATATTTTTGAAGTGTACAGAACGTGTTCAGAATAAAGGGTGATGGGAAGGTCATTTGTCGCCAATTTCACTTGTCCTCAAATCCCACACACATCTCCCCATCACACAGCCTCCTCTCCCCAAATCTACGCGATCTTTAAGATCAAGAAGAAAAAAAAAAACCTGTTTAAATATTTTAAAATAATTAAAAGAAATAAAAATTCACATTTAAAAAAGGAACACTCAAGTCAGGAGGCCGACTTCCCATCATGCTTTACTCTGAACAAATGCGGTGGATATTTGTAATTCATGTTCCAATGCCACGACTGTTCCAAGTGACAAATTAAAAAATACTTGGGTATTTCCATGACTATAGTGACAGCTGTAACAGGTGCGTTGGGCTTCTTAAATTTTGTTTATTTGTTAAATTCTGAAATGGGGCGGGAGGGGGAGGGGAAGGGCAGGGGTTAAGGAGTCCATTTTCTATTAAAATATAGAAGTTATTGCAAAACCCTAACTGTAAAAACGCACCAATATAATTGGATTTTGTATACAGTAGCTAAAGATTCCCACGCTCTCAGTGTGATGGTGAATTTGCCTGGCGGAAGGTTGACAAATCCCCCATCCACTTGCCCTGCCTCAAGAGAAAAAAAACACACAAACCAGACAGCTAGAATTTGGATCTCTGAAACATTTTTAAATAAGTTGTCCATAGGACAACTGGCTCAGCTCCTTTAGGATATTTCCAGGTTATGCTTTCTGCAAGATGTTGGCTGTTTTATCTGATGCTCACTTGCCCCTTTCCTCCCCCTTCCCCAGCATCCAAGGACAAGTAAGGCTCACAGTTTATCAATCTCCCTAAAAACCAGGCTACTCCCCTTTTTTTTTTTTTGTTTTTTTTCCCATAAAATTCAGCTCATTAAAAACAGATTAAAACTCATAGTCTTCCTCTGCCATGTCAATAGCCCAGGCAAATTTCTCTCGTTGGGTTTTGTTATAAATCTTCTCTATAGGAATTCCCCACTTCTTGCACCTGCAGAAGAGGAGACACTGTTAGAGTCACGGCACAGGCACTCGGCCCCTCGCTGCGCAGAACCGCTCTGCTCCGCGACAAAACACGTCACCCAGCCCACAGCAACTGGCCTCCCGGTGCCAGACCTGCGGGTTCTCCCACCCGTCACCTTCCACCACTGTGCTGGCTTGGGCTGATGTTACGCTTGCCTCAAGAGCCTCTTTTATAAACCGTTTCAGATATAAGGAAAGGCCACAAAGGTCTCTGGCAGCACAGGGGCACTGCTCTCAGCCACAGCCCTTGGTTGCTAACTGGGGCGACAAGACAGAAGGGACGTGGTGGTTCCTTCCAGCACCCCCCAGGCAGACGCTTACCAAGCAACAGAGATCCTGGGATCCAGATAGTTGAGTTTGGAGGTGCCCAAAGCAATCTGCTTGTTCTCCTCCCTATCTGTAGCCTGAACCTCCAGCTTCATCAGTTGCTCTTCAATCCTTTGCACTGCTTTCTTCTTGCTCTCCACTGTCCTGGGGTGGGCAAAAAAACCAAAAAAACAAAAAAACAAAGCGTTTAATTCCTAATGCCCTGCGAGGCTTGAGATGGCAGCACTGTGGGAACCCGAAGGGACTCTGCCCAAGGTAAGCAATGCCACCAGCCACAAAGGGCAGCTGCGTCAGCACAGATGGTGACACAAACCACTCAGCACATGCAATTAAAAACTGACATTTTCAAAGAGGCAGAGCAAAAATCTTCAGCAGTTTTGTTTTAAAGGGTTGGAAGCAACAGCCTGAACTGTACTGATGCTACGCCCACTTTCAAACCAGCCCATTTATGCCCCTGCAACAGTGACGCTGTGACTCTGCTTTCAGAGCACCCCTGCGGCTGTTCTGCAGAGCCCACACAGAGTCCGGGTACGTCGGCTGCACCCAGGGCTTCCAACGGAGCACACCACAGTGAAGTGCATGTGCAATTGTGTAACTCCTGGCTCCCCATTTGCGGACAGACTGGATCCACTGCTCTGCCTGGTCCTGGGCAGCTGGGTGGTTGAGCACTGGCTGGTGCTCAGCTCAGAGGGCTGAGGGACACGGTGGGGACAAATGTTAGTGACCACATCAGGAACTGCAGTGTCAGACCCTGGGCCTCAACTTGAAGGCCATTTCTTCATGCACAGAATAAAAGAGAGGACAAGAAAGCCTGAGGAAGTCTTCCCAGATCATAGGCTGGGGAACAGAATACAGGGTGAAGGACCCATTGGGAGAATGGCACAGCCCAGTAACACCAGCCTTACTTTTTAGACTTCTCATCCCTCCGGACCTTGGCATCAGCTTTGGCGCTTTTCAGTTCTCTCCTGGCATCAGCTAACTGCTCCTTCTTGGCATCGATCTAGGAGAGGCAAAACCAGACGGCAGCACTGTGAACAAGCCGCTGACAACTGGCAGTCACTCCTGGGCAGCACGACCCAGGGTGTGAGTTTGTGACCACGTTCAGAATCTACCAGTGGACAGACCCACTTCTGCAGAACAATTAGGCCACTGGCCTCTCAGTTTGCTGCAAAGCCTAGCATGGTGAAATATTCCCCTCAGGAAACAGGACCCCACTCATTTCCAAAGACAAGGTGGTGCCGGGAGCTTTCTCACACAGCTACAACCAAGCAGGTGAAGGAACTGGCTTGGTCTGGGACTGGTCAACAGCCCCTCCAGGCAGTTTGTCTGCCTCCAGTGTATCAGTTCTTCTTTCAAATCCTACAGACTGAAAGCTGTTAAGGCTTCAGGCAGCTCTTCTCCAGTAAGCTTAGGATTCAGGGAGATTTAGTGTTTTGCAGCCCCTGTTCAACCATTCCCCTTAAACATCCCCCAGGCTCTCAGGTCTCGGGTGAAGCCAGCCGTGTTAGATGTTACAGAAGCAGGGGACACTGCAGTGCCAAACCAGAAGTCTTTATTGTGAAGGTTATTCTAAAGCCAGACCTGGAACAGACCTAACCCCTTTGGACCTCATGGCCTTCACCAGAAACAATCTGCAAAGGAAGAGGTCAAGTCAGAGGGGCGTAATGTACCATGTACACAGCCTGCACTGACAGTGGCCTGGGATTCACCCAACATGAGTGGATGCCCACTCTGGATTCTTTAGGGGACACAAATCAAAGCTAGACTGCTGCTCTGAAGCTGCAGTGGCAGCAGAACACATAGCTATGGGATGGAGACAGATAAAAAGGGTCTGGTCTTGGTCGTTACAAGTAAAAGATGTCTCGGACTGAAAGGTGTCCCATTCAGCTGACTACTCCTCTCCAAGCAGGCCCATACCTGAGGCAGCACTAACTCACTCCTGACAGGGAAAAGCAGGTTCTGCTTCCATTTCACCCCAAGTGAAAGGAAACGCGACTCCTAAGATGCAGCACGTAGAGCTGGGCAAGGGTGGGGGTACCTTGGTCTGCAGGTTCATCATGGACTTCTCGAAGGTCTTCGGTGGAGCCCTCTGGTGGTTACACAAAATGGCAACCGCTCTGTTGGCACGGTTATAGGAAAGGATCTTCGCTGGGATGTTGTCATCCGCTGCAAAGCACAAGACAGTGGTGAACAAGAGGGTTCTCCAGGGCTGTGCAGCCCCAGCCACTGTCCTACCGACTCTGCAAGCTGGGTCACTGCAGAGCTGACCTTCCCCTCTGATGGGCCAGTCCCAACACTTCACTCAAATTACAGTCCTAACAGCCTGACCACTTCCACCCTGGGCCCTAACTCTTTCCAGGACAGTTTCTTCGACAGCAACAAAGACACCATCTGCCACTGAAGGGAGATGAAGCAGGACCATACCATTTCACAATTAACAGAAAGCAAGTACAATATTTGGTGAAGGACAGGCATAAACTATCAGACACACCTTGGTGTGCTCACCAGTCAGCTCTGCCCTGCCCCAGTGCCGGGCTGCTCAAATACCCCAAAACATTGTTTGACAGCAAATTTTTGGTGAGACCTCAGCTGTCTGACATTTGCACTGGGAAAACTGCAACGAGGAAGTTGTGTGTAGATATACGACTTGTGGCTAAGCCAAGAAAGCCAGGTCTGTATTGGAGGATATGATCTGTTCCCCTCAGAGTTTCAAGGACAGGACTTACGATTAGTGAGCTCCTTGAGCTGCTGCTGTAGCGTGATGGAGGCATTGTAAGTACGGAATACCTTGGCTGTCAGTCCCTCCATAAGGTCTTGAAGATGTTTATTTAAGATACTGGTCTAAGGGTGCAGAAAGGAGATGACAGTTAGCACTGGAATTGACCATAGCATTTGTGAAATCTTTGGACACGCTGCTGATGAAGTCATGCAGCTCACAGCTGAACCCCAATGTACTCAGACCAGACCACAACAGAAGGGCCACAACATTACTGAAACCACAGGAAAAGTGAACAAAGAACCAAGAAGTATTAGAGTGGTATCAAATACCACAAGTGGCCAAAAAAAAGTTGTCTTCAATGTGGAGGTTTTGGTTCCCATCAGGTAGAAATGTGTCTGTCTGGTCCCAGGGAAGGTGCCCGAACCACCACAGTGCTCCCATACAGCCAAATGTGCAGATGGGGATGGCAGCTGAAAAATCTGTCACCTCACACAATCATCTTCCCTGAACTCTGACAAAACCGCCCCAAGTCAGAGCCAGCCAGGCTCACCAGGACCAAAGCCCATCGCTTCAGGAACCTGCAGGTACAGTGGACAATACCAGATCGAGACAGACTCTCGCTGCTTTTAGGCTGCTCAGGAATAAAGTTGCCACTGAAACCATTTCTGGAACAGAGCAACTGTTATTGCCCGGTGCAGAGTGAGTCTGTTCGTGATCCTCTACCACCATCCCTCACCACTGACTACATGCTTACATTGAGGCGGTCAAAGAGGTCATCCTCAGGCTGCTTGTTCTCCATGAACAGCTGAAGATTCTTGAACACCTGCAGGAAAAGAAAACCAGTAACTCTGGGTACACAGACCAGACAGTGCTAGATAGCAGTAATACATAAGAAAGCAACGCTGCCAGGGAGCCACTTCAACTGTTTTCAGGCAACGGTGACGATGCTGGATGTTACTTCCCAGCAGGCAAAGACCCATCTCTCAATACAACACTTGTGGTGAAGGTTCCTCCCAGCAACAGGAGTCCTGAGCATTCAATGCCCTTTATCCTCATCCTTTAGATCAAGATTGCAGGAGACCCGATTCTGCTCTGGCTTAGCTGCCTAGCAGAGAAAGAGACTCCAAAGTTACCACCTTGCCCTTACTCTCCATCATTACTCCAGCCAAAGAGACCCCTGAGCCATTTCCCATGGAGGGAAGCTACCAAAAACCAGCCCTTCTCACTGCTGCATTGAATGTTTCATACAGTTCCATCCCCAACAAGTCTCACTGTGGTAGGGAGAATGATGAAAGCATCTTTCATTATTTATAGAGACCACAAATACCAGCTCTGTGTGCTCCAAATCCCCAGCTACCACCTTCTCAACAACACACATTCTTCTTCTATAGACACCTAATATACAAAGATTTCTAGTTTTACAATAATCAGTTCCCTGTTGTAAGCACTGGAGACACCAAGAGATACCAACACCAATAAATTTAAACAGGAAAAGTGTTTTCTTCAAACAAGGGAATAAGAATTCCAGCACATGCTCATTTCTATAGCAGTCGTATTTTTTTGTTTGTTTGTTTGGCTTCCTTTGGTTATTTTGTTCCCCAAGAGGCCGACATCTACTGCTGATTGTTGTTTACCATCACCACAGTACTATACATGCAGTATCTAACACTGCACTGACTGCAGAGCTGTGGGCCAGATCCAAAGCTGTCACACCCACAAAAACAAGTCTTTTTGCATAGCGCCCTCCAACTTCACACTGCTGGACGGGGATTTATTCTGGAATGAAGTCAAGATCACAGGAGATTTGAAATTGGCAGATGACAAAGAAATAAAGGAATTAACACTACATAGGAAAGAAGTTTTGGCTGGCAGATACCCAGGTTCATAGGCCAGAAGTATCAGTGCAACTACTCTGTGTGCTCTGGAGCACCTGAGATCAAGACCTACCTCAGTGAGGGCTCAGCTCCAACATGAACAAAACCACTGTGACAGGGAAAGTAGTTTCATGAAAGCCCAAGACAAACTGCTACTCTAACAGTGCCGTCCAGCACCACATTTCAGAACCTTTAACGCAGTTCCTTTTCATATGGGCCTAGAACTCTATCATCTACAGGTGACAAAACCAACTCTGCTGACCAGAACGAGACCCAAGAAATCCATCTAACATCGCTGTTACCGTTATGTTATGCCAACTTTTGACACCGAGACCAGAGGGAAGGGCAGCAAGACATTTAAATATCTGCTGGATTATGTCACAGCATCAGCAGCCTTATTCTCCATGGCACTGCCAATAAAAAGGGAATAATATTAACTGACTTATTTTCTGGCTAGGTATCTGACCAGTGACGAAGCACCCTGTTATTGCCACCAAAACTCTGCTGACCACATTTTTCTGCAGTTCAGTCTGTATGTGTTTGTGGAGGTGCCTCACCCTCTTCTCAACAGGGACTTTGTTGTAGTATCGGATGGAATCTTTTCCAAGGAAGTCGAACTCAACCACGTATTCCTGGCCGTCCAGTTCGGGATGCAGCTTGATATGTTCTACTCTCAGGGAGCAGCAGCCCACGGTGTCAGCTGTCTCTCCTTCTTCTTTTTCATTACCAGCTCTCAGGGCTAGCTACATTTATATCAAAACAAGAGAGGTAAACATTTCAAACCATCCCAGTAATGTATAGATGGTGGAAACTTTCAGACAGTGGCCTAGAATCAACAACATCCATAGGAGAAGAGAAAGGGAGAAAATGAACTTGAGTGGATAAAACTGACGCTTAAAGTTCTAATAGAAAAAACCCCTTAAGTTCTCTTTAAATCTGTTTTAAATAACCTTAAACTAATGCCACAAATCTATCCATCTTTTTAAAAGCAAGATGCTTTACCAGCTTTCATGAGTAATGGAAATCCATCTCAAAACATCTGATTTTTGTTTAAATCAAACTGACTTCCATGTGAATTCAACCTGATGCAAAATCATAAAGTTCAGTTGTTCATCTTCTATGATCCTACCTCTTCACTGCATGCTAAAGAAATACACTTTAGACCATACAGGACACTTTGAGTTATATAAATAATCAAAAGGCTACATACATATGGTTGAATAAAAAAAATGTGTTTTAACAGTACTGGCTAAAACAAGTTCTTATTTTTGAAGAAAACCCTTCAGGGTTCATATGAAACCACAATTATTCAAATCAAACTTCCTTGGTTTACATCAAAGCATTTTGAACAAAAACTGTTAATTTAGTCAGTCAAGACACTGTACACTAGCAGGGCAACAGCTCTGAGAGCTGGTTTTAAGTAGCTTTAAATGCATCGATACGACTGCAGTTTTCTTTATGTCGTAGTAAAAAAAATTAGCATAATTATGAAACCTCATGACTGTGACCTCGAACTAAAGAGGTGACAAACCAGCAGAAATTCCCAGCAGGAAAAAAATCAAGCAGCTGGAGACAAAAGGCTCACACAAACTTCCCAGCAATCTAACCAGGCGATTCCGCAACCAGGCTGTGAATTTTGCCTGAACTCAAACAATGCTGCCTGAAATAGCCATGTTCAGTACAATAGTTTATTGCTCTAGATTCCAGGTAATGGGAAGGAAAAAGAGACCAGGAAGTCTCAGGATACCTTAGTAACTGGGCTCGATTCTGCTCTAGGAACAGAAATACAGCGTATTGCTGAGAATTCCCAGCAGGACAGGAAAGGTGAGAGGAGCATGCTGGGGAATGAGCCTTACTTTATCAATGAAGTACAGCGCCACAGCCCTCTGCCGTACTTTCATCTCTTTGGATTTCCAGTCTTCTCGATACTGATTTCGGATTTTATCTACGCACTTCTTCAACCTCCGAGCGGTCTCGTACTTCTGCCAGTCCTTCTCACCCTGCAAAGGAAGTTGGGATGGAGTCAGCATTGGAATACAGAAAAAGGACCGGTTCCAATCTGCATCTCAAGGCTTTGCAAGTCTGTGTGTGGCAAATGCTCTCGCTGTACAAAAGCACTGAGATTTTGCTGCTGAACAGCTCAGCTTCAAACTATGCTGCCACGCAGCTGTAGGTAATTCAGATTTCCATGATATTAAACGCTTCCACGGAAGCGACTATAAAGACACAAAAGACATTATGTCTTCTGTGCTTCTCAACATATAAATGGTTTCCTCTGCTTTATTCAAATGACACTTATGTTCTTTCAGCTGTGTAATTAAACACCCATAAAACATAAAAGCAACATCAACAGTTCATCATCATTATTATATATTCAAGCCATGGCAAAAAGAGGGCACAAATGCACAAGGAACAGAGATTTTTCCCTATACTTGTAAAACAAAGCCGTTATTTCCAATCCAGGAAAACACCTCTTAAAAAAAGACTTCATGAGAAGAACTTAAATCTTACCCTGAAAATGAAGGCTACTTATTTTTCCACAGGTTTGTTATTGCTTTCATAGAATTGATCTGTGATTTGCTCCCACAGCAGGGTTTGTTTCCTTTAGTCATGAGCTCCTTACCAGCCTTCTCAGCCAGTAGCCTGGCCATGATTTTAATTTTACAATTGACTAAGCAATCCATGGTTAGAACTTCATTACACCATCAGGTGGGGGAAGTTCAGGCAAAAGCAGGTAAAATATCCACCAGAGCAAGTCTGTTCTTAGATAAATTGCTTCCTTTTAGGTTTACACAGAGTAAAGGATTCTTACTAAGAATGATACAATGATGCTTTTCAATAGACATTTTCCAGATTTCATCTGCTCTCCTGTGCAGCAATTGTATTCTTTCATTTCAAGGGGAACAGAAGCACAGAAATCGTCTTATGTTTTTCAATCAGTGTAGCATGAAATAGGAAGACAGCTTTACTTCCTATCTCTCTCCTAGCCAACAGCTACATTTGCTTCTTAGAGACATGACCTGTAAGATATATATATATATTTTTTTTTTTTAACTAGATCTTTACCTTGATTCTTGAGCTAGGGTTCAACATGATGTATTTGATAGAACCTTGGATGTTCTCAGTCCATGACACCAGCCAGGTAACCTTGTTATCATGCCTGACCTCCTTCCATTTGTGTCCTGGTGGAGGGGAAGGGATCTTGGAATCCCTGCACAGAATTAGAAAAGAGCAAATAAAAACTATTCAAAGAGACTTCCACAGCATCAAACTAGAGAAAGTAATCAATACTTCACACAAAGAAAGCACAGGGAAAGAAACTGAGGGAACTTAACGACCTATTTCCATACACAGGAAATCAAGTGAATCAAAGTGAGCAAAGATCAAACTGCTATCAATACACATCTGCGCAAGAATTATACTATAAGAAGGAACCCATATTGCTGGGCCCAGCTTTGATTTGCAGACACTGCAATAGTGTGGTCACTTATCAGGACACGACTGAAGAGAAGCCCACCAAAGCTTAGCCTTCAACATCAAGGAAGACGAAGAAGAAAATCAATTTCTGCCAATACTACAAAGACAGACTGTTTAAGCAGGTGCAGGCCATAGGCATGAGGAAGAAAATATGTTGACAAGGTTCTACGTGAAACCCGTAACAGCTTCGTTTGGTCTTTGCTTGTATGACTCGTTTTTTTATCCATACAAAAATAAGATAAGCAGCGTGCATATTTCTGCATGCTTGAATGTGAACCTATGCAGGATTTTTAAAAAGCAGCTATCCTATCTAGAAAGCAAAGTCAAAGTGTGAAGCATCTAGCGCTCACTTGCTGCAGTTAATGATGATGTCTTCTGGCATGATGCGTCTCTTCAACATGCCCATTTTGGGATGGTTTCCACGTCCTCGGAAGAGACCTGGAGGTTCAATCTTGAAGTTGGCAATCCTCTCCTTGTGGTTGTCCATCACGCAGTAACCATATTCCTTCAATAGCCGCTCATTCTCCTCTTTGATTTTCTGGAAAAAGCCAAAACCAAAGATGATATGGTACACCCAGCACCCCACACATCTCTAAACACTGAGACTTAAAGAATGCTTGTATTTGCACCAGATTAATACTGCAGACCCAACCCAAAACCAGTTCCCCATCACACCAAGTGCTGTATCAACACACAGCACAGCAGACTATCCAGAAAAGCCTTCATAAAACACAAGCAGCACAAACTAGAACAAGGGAAAGAATGCGTGAAAACTCTCTTAAAACTTGTATTCGAGAGACACAGATTAAGGCTGGTGAAGACAGCTACAATTTTGCCACAGTAGAGGCATTTATCTCTATCCACACATCACAGCTACAAGGGCAGCCCCAGCACAGTATCGTTGCTTTATAGCCTATATTCAGCATTTGACATCCACTGGACTTTACATCTGGCTGTTTGTGTATCAAAACCCACACTTCTGTGTTTGAACTCGGCATCAGAAAGCAGGCAGAGGAATGTCTCCAGTCTGCCGCATGTCAAGCCTGTGTCAGCAAATGGTCTCGTAACTAGAACACAATCTCTTAAGTAAAAATGTGCTGAGATTTCACTGCATACTTCTGTGCTTGAACTCTAATTACATGGAAGGAAAAATAAAAACACTGCAGCTCAAAATAAAACATCTGACCCACAGACAGCACTGGTGCACCAGCTAAGAAACTAACAGAAAAAGCCACTTCTGCTCCATTGTAACAGCTGCCAGGGAAGGAGCTGAGAAGGGCTCTCCCACATGTTCATCAAATTGAAACAGCACTAAGACACGGGTGTCTTTCTTTCGGTGGGACCCCTCTGACCCCAAAGGCCATACTTCCAATTTTCCAGGGCCCTCATTCAAAGGGCTACTCACTGTAGCATTGCAAAAGATCAACCGAGAACTTAAGGCAAGCTTCCAGCTTCCACTGCAGTAAGTCTCAGTCATCTAAAAACTATTTAATTTTCTCCCCACAAGCCACTGTAGCCATGTTACTGGAAAATAAAGTTCATTTTTAATTCAGAAAACTGCATTACCTGGTATTTAAGATCTGTTCTCTCATTTTATTCACTAGTGTCATTGCTGCATCCCTTCCACCATTCCCAATTTTGCCCTCCAAACCCAAGGAGCTTCTAAAATGAGAAGCTATCCTTAACCGAGTATCCACTGCTTATTAATGGCCAAGGAACAAGGCTCCCATGGAGGCAGCACCTCTGATTCTCTTTATTACTTAAGCAGATCAGGAGCCTTAGCCCTATCAATATCACCTCAAGTCAGGATGGAGATTCAGCTGTAAACACAGTGCTTTGCCCTACTTGAGCTGCACAGTGAAGATTCCTATAGTTAACAAGAAAATAATAATTTGAAAGCTAGTAAACACTGACTTAGAAATGACAAGGCAGGCAGAGGAATGATTACACCAAGATGTGTACAAGCCAACTAAGAATCAAGATGACTTCTAGAATTCCCTCCGGTACCTGTTTTTCCTCCTTGGACATCTGTTTCCTAGCTTCTGTCTGAGCTTTGAAATACTGGCTCATGTGGGTGAAGTCACACTTGCTGAGGCTGGTGATAGTGCTCTTCTCTTCAGAGGTCATTTCCTTGCAGAAAGAAAGTAGCACTTTAAGTTTTCATACATAGTAAGTTTTCATGCATAGTGGAGCTTACCCTAGTCCAAGCAGTTTCAAAAGGAATAACAGACCAGACCAGCCCTCACAGTAAACCCCAAGAATCCCCAAATTCTTGCACACATTCACTCCAGATAAGCTCAAAGCATAAAGGACAAGCAGCAGAGCGTACGGAGGGCTGGCCTTCCAGCGCTCTGATCTCTGCGAGTGCTGGCATCTCCCATATCTCTCCCACTGAACAGTGGCTGGAATGGTTGAGAGGGAGTAAAACCCAGTAACCTATTTAGGAAAACTGCATCAACTCGTTTGAAGGTTTCATCTTATGGCTGATAAGTTGGCTGAGGCAAAGTTCTGAGTTTTAGGTCTTTGGAAGAGGTTTCCTTCTAATATAAAGCTGGATCGTCAACAGGGCATGTCACAGTCAGATCAGCTATACCCCATCATGCCGTAACAGACAAATTTGGTTGGGGGAAACCTGACTTTGTTGGTTTAGAAAGGTACCTATGTCACGGTTCTTGTTGGTGAAACTACAGGATAAACTAAGAACTTCACAGCTACAATCTGAGGCAGCTTTTCATTGCCTCAAGCTGACTTTCCTGCGCACGGGACAGCGGCCTCTTTCCATTGCCCAGTTCTAGGGGGACACGGGCTGTGTCTGCAGTCAGCGCAGCCCAGGACTACGTGCCTACCTTCCTCCAGTCTTTGAAAAAGTTTTTCCTGAAGATCTCCTTTGTAGTGTACTCATGGTCAAGCATTTTTGCAAAGAATGTGGCAACTTCTTCTGCTTTGGTGCTCAGCTTCATGACTTTACCTACAAAGAAAGGTTTTCTTTTTAAACAAAGTGGTCAACAGGAATTGAAGCCAGAAAGAGGCCAGAGTAACTACCTTAAAGGACACTATATTTATCACAGAGAAGTTTTTCTTAAAAATTTTACATAGTACAGCAAATTGGATGGGCAAAGGAAACAGAGCAGCACAGTTGCTTGACCTTCATCATAAACATTTTGAAAAAATGTTTCCTCTGAAATCCAAACATTAAAAAAAGCAATAGCAATCTGATGAGACAGGTCTGAGAGACGCAGGGCAGGAAGGGGAAAAGGCCTCCTGCAGGAAACCCTATGCGGAGACATCCCAGTGCTATGTACGCTCCTGGGGAGACGCTGCTGTTTGAAGTGAAAAAGGCAAGGGATTTTATTAAATTTGATATTCCAGCACTCAAACATATGGGAAATACAGTCTCTGTATTCCTCTTCTACCCACAGAGGGACTTTGGAACACCCCTTCTAGCCTTTAGCTATTTCTAGCCAGGAAGAGCCCTTCCTATGTACACACCACAAATAGGCTGGAAGCGACGCCAAATATTTACCTCCCCTTCACTGCAGGGAAACGTGTCAGGATTGTGCTGATCGTTCCCTTTGCTGTGGGAACGCACTCCTGTGTCTCCAAATCAGGCTCAAAAGCTACTCATTTTTAAGAAAGACTGAGCTTTCGGTGAACGGAGAGGTCACATTTCAGCTTGTCTGCACGACTGCGGTACAAAGAGAAATTGCTGCAAGGGAAGACTTTAAAACACAAGGGAAAAAAGCGGCTGCTGCAACATCGAAGCTGTGGATTTGACATCTAACATTCCTATCGAGTGTCTTTTTGGTCCAGGCTGCATTCCTGACGACACGTGAGGTGTCAGTGATCCCCGTGAAGGGTTTTGCATGCAGCTCACATCTCCAGTTAGTTGCAAGAAATATTTAAAGTCCCAATGGGGTGGCAGACAGTCAACACCTGTGGATTTTTAAACGACCATTTCACTGCACAAAAGTCAATACAAGAAACACTGCTGTTTCTTCTACGCTCTTGGAAAAAAAATACCACACTTTTGATTTACTACATGTTTTAAAAAGTTGCATCATCTCCAAAATTAAACCATGGGAGCCATTTTAAAAGCCTTAGGATCTATAAACCCTCGTAAAACAGGGCTTAGCAAAAGTTCCTCCCCACGATCTGAGAATATTCCACAATTAAATTAAACCAACAGTAACTCTGCCAATTTTTAAGCTGCAACCTAAAATACAGCATTTGTTTGCTTATAACAGGAAATGGGGGAAGGGAGAGACGGCGAAGGAAACGGTTTTTCCAGGCTGCAAGTCTCGCTTGCAAGAGGCTATCAAGTTAGTAACACGTTAGGGGGCTAAAATGACTGATATTTTTCCCAAATTGCTGAAGGCTCAGTCACTTTTATCTAATCACTTGAGAATATGTTTTATTGGACTCAATTTCCTCTTTTTTACAAGGGTTTGAAAAGGCTCTCAGTGACAGGGCTAAAAAAGAAAAGCACATATTTATTCCGGAACCATGAATAGTATTTACCTGACTTAAAAACTGAAAACCAGAGAGCAACCAGGGGACAAAATGAGCGTAAGAGACTGAAACGCAATTGCCACCATCTACACTACCATCTACCACCTACTGTGCCCTGGTGAGGTCGTGTCTGGAATATTGTGTCCAGTTCTGGGGCCCTCAGTTCCAGCAGGACAGGGAACTGCTGGAGAGAGTCCAGCGCAGCCATGAACATGCTGAAGGGAGTGGAGCATCTCCCGTGTGAGGAAAGGCTGAGGAGCTGGGGCTCTGGAGCTGGAGAAGAGGAGACTGAGGGGTGACCTCATTCATGGTTATAAATACGTAAAGGGTGGGTGTCACGAGGATGGAGCCAGGCTCTTCTCGGTGACAACCAATGACAAGGGGCAATGGGTGCAAACTGGAACACAGGAGGTTCCACTTAAACATGAAAAGAAACCTCTTCACAGTGAGGACAGACACTGGCCCAGGCTGCCCAGGGAGGTTGTGGAGTCTCCTTCTCTGCAGACATTCCAACCCGCCTGGACGCCTTCCTGTGTAACCTCATCTGGGTGTTCCTGCTCCGGCGGGGGGATTGCACTGGATGAGCTTTCGAGGTCCCTTCCAGTCCCTGACATTCTGTGATTCTACCTTGCCCTATTTACAGAAAAAGACCCAAGTCCAAGCCACCTCTAGGGTATGAGCAGCAGCTTGTTAACCCACAGTCAAACTTGTGGTCAAGCTCTAAAAGATGGTTTTGGCATTTCAAGGTCCTTGGCCGAGTCTGGTATTGTAAACGCTAACAATAGGCCCAGCAGTCACTGTGTGCAATGAAAACATTGCAACGCAATTGTTCGGCAAGGGCCAGGTTTCTCCAGCGAGCGCCAGCAGCCGGCTGTCCAGCCATCGCGTGCTTACCAGACTCTACGAATCGTCCCAGGATCATCTTGAAATGAGACAATGCCTCATGGGCACAGACAGCAGCTCTCAGCAGCTGCTGAGTAAATCAGACAGCTGATTTTTTGCCTAGTTTCTCCAGGAAGACTTATGTGATTGCTTTATTTGCCAGAATCCCCGACCACCCCATTCACTGTTGAGCCTATTGATGAATTTCTGCTATGACACAGACAGAGGTTGCAGAAATCCCTGCACTTCCTAGAGGTTTCATGAAATAGATGGCGAGACTGAAGAGGAGCTTATTGCTGCCTGCACCGAAGGGACAGCAACAGTGTCATTTACCCCTCCCCGTCTCTAGACAGCAGGAGAGATATTGTACACTCCTCAACAGAGGAAAAAAAAAAAATCCAAATTTGTATCTTCTTGAACCCTAAGAAGGAAGTCTGTAGACATCCCTGACCGCTGTGGTACTTGCTTGGAGACAGCCTTTAATAGGATGCAATATGTTTATTTCACTACATTGTTGCTGAAAACGAATGCCATCTCTTTTCCAGTATTTAAAAACATTGTGTCATGTCACATGAAAACCGCACGTTGCTCCTGGAAGAGTTCCATGCACAGATGTCCCCTTCACCAAAAATTACATTTTCATCCATTCGAATGCCTCTCAATTCAATCCTGGGTTAATTTGATCCTTCATTTAACAAGATCACAGAGCTAAACGGAAACACACGGGTCATCAAGCCCCATCTCCAGCAGGCATCACATCATATAATCCCTTCCACATGAGCCTCTAACAACCAGTCAGCCCAGTATATTAGAATCTCACATCAATTAGTTCTACCACACACACTGGTTAGTGAGTGGGACCACGACATTACACTAGAGGGCTGTGTCCTTGAGGCCAGGGTCATCCCATGCATTCCTACAAGATCCTCAGCATTTGTACCAAAATTCAGTCCTCTTTTATTCTGCTCATGCCACCAAATGATCATGAATTTCATCGAAGATGATGGAAGTTGCAGTTCATATGGTTAAAGAGAACAGAGCAAGCCTAACCAGTGATGAAGTAGCTACAATTACATATTCTACTGGTTACACACTGCTGCTCTCAGACCTAAGACACTCTCATACTGTTAAGTAACCTGAGAGATTTACTACCATAACAGAGTAAGAACAAGTTCATCTCCGTGTCAACTTGGTGAGCAGAATTCAGCAGGCTGTTCTTGTACAGATCCTTTCTTCACTTGGCCACCCAGGAACTTCTTTCAAGCTAACCACTAAAACAAAACCACCTCCTCATCTCTTCAGTCCCTGGAAGAACATCACAATACCCTGATAATGTTTATTTCTCTTCCCAGCAAGTGGAAACACAGATTGACTCACCATCATAAAAAAACTTGACATTTTCAGGCAGAGGTTCATATGGTGGAGCAAATACAGGACCTTTGTGCTCTAGGAACTTCCATTTAATGCCTTCAGGGTAGCGCTCTTCTTCCCACCTTCAAGAAAGAAATACGAACCAATACAATTTTAAGCTGCTAAACTTCATTTTATTACTACGTGGGTATAAGAGTATGCTAAAGAAAAATCAGCAAGCAATGATTGCTTTGCCAGGCACAGACCAAGTACAAATATTCAATGCACTGTCACCATTTCTATTATTTTTTCCTTTTTTTAAAAAAAAAGCAGAGCTATGTCCATGAACAGAACACCTTGGGTTGCAGGTTATCTGATGACACCATAGTCCTCACCTCCCACTTGCTGCTCTTTTCACAAAATCACACAGCTGAAAAAGCTTAGAACTTAAGAAAATGAAGAATTCAGTCTTGTAAAGCAGCTAGGCTCATGCCAAATTAGAGTCAGCTGTGATCTATAACAACATCAGGTCCAGCATGCCTGCTCAGCAAAGCCAAACAATTGTAGTATATTATGCAGCTGCTTTCAGATGTGGACAAGTATGCCATTAAGGGCAGAGATAAAGAAACAGATGTTCGTTTACGACCTAAATGAGAACAAACCTGCTCGGATGAGAAAGACTGAAGCCTGCTCTGTCATTTTAAATTCATTCCAATTCTTTGGGTAAGAAAAGCATACTTGAAGAAAGAGTAGCACAGGAAAATTGCAAACTCGCCTTAAAGCACCTCTGTAAAAACGTTTCGCAAATGATGCATTAGGTGTCACAACACAGCAAGGCAGGCGCCACCAAGGCCACATTCCAGCTGAACAAACTCACAGGGTCAGCAATTCATCTACAGGGAAAAAGGGTCCGGCCAGGCCAGTGTTCCCAGTACCCTGTGCCCAAACCCCGATTCCACGCTCCTCCCCTCTACACTTCCTCCATGATCACCAGAACATCACTGCTACACGCTGCTGGCACAGCGATCCCTGCTGAGAAAGGCTATTTTACTGTAGTGATTAATCAACTGCAAGACCATTAACTTGTCACAGCGCCCAGCCTTTGAATTGCCCAGACAACTTTGTTGAGCAGCCGTGACAATAAAAATAAAAATTAAAAAAAGAGTTTAAGCTTCTCTCTGGTGTCAGCCCTCTGGAGTCGTCCCATTCCGGGTGCGACAGCAGCTGAGAAAAGACATGTATGTACCACGTGGATCTCGGGAACTGTGATGCAAAACGCGGATCATTTCATCCCTAATAACAGCGTCACTGTACAGAAGATAAGTACTGTATAGAGACAAAAAAGGGCTTCTGCTTGAAGGCACTCAAAACGCGTCACTGGTGCCTGTACATTAGTAATTAAGGAACAGCAACTGTATGGGGAGGCTTTGCACAGTCTTTGGCCACAGCACCAGACCTGACGTTTTCTCACGAGCAGCACAGTAACATCTTTCATCAGAAACGCACATAATCCCAGCTGCCAGTACAAAACCTACACGTCTGACTTGCAGTCCCTGGCTGGGAAGAAGCTTGAGTAAACTATGTTGATATAAGAAACTAATATTGACATTTGAAGTCTAGATCCCAAATATTTACATTCCTAATGATTGATTGTTTTTTGTTTGTTTTTTTTTAAAAAAAATTAATTAGAAGCTAGAAATCTAAATATTCCAGCAAAATAAATTTAAACCATTCACCTCTCCTCCTAGCCAGAAAAACGTTATCCTCTCTGACAATGAGTATTTTTATTCTGGTAAGAAAAAAATCAGGAGCTCATTCACAGTAGCTACTACTTACAGGATAGGCTTGTCATTCTTGTTTCTCATCCGTGGCTTTTTAAGATTCATCACTCTGGTATTTACTTGATGAGAAATTCTGGTTTTTTACCCATTCCTGTTCTTTTACGACAGAAGCATGGAGAAAAGTAGCAGTTTAAATAGCTATCTGAAGCATGTTGTGCCTTTGGGGAGGGCTACCCATCCATGGGATGGTTTCTAAGCCCAAAGCCACTAGAAAGTCTGCCACGAAAAGATCACAAACCACTCCCAATCCCATCTCCACCTTTCTAAACACTGTACATAAGCATTAAGACAAAAGGTGAAAGCGAGCCTCCCGAGGTTGGCTGATTTTTCATCCCCCTTTGGTTTTAAACAGAAAAAAGCACCACAGCAACACTGCCCAAGGTGCCTCCTGGCCCCAAAGCAATGTGCTACAAATGATTTTGTGCGAGCAAGGAGAAAGTTGTTTATTAGGAAAGCTGCCTTACTGATTTCAGCAGAAATTGTGCTAATCAGTTATGCAGGTTCCTCGATTAAATCTCATATCAAACCTGTCTAAGAACGCCAGGGTAGCTCATGAAGGAGATGTGTTGGGTTTTGGGGTTTTTTGGGTTTTCTTGTTTTGGTTTTTTTTTTTTTTTTCCAAGTGCAATGAAAGTAGAAAAGAGCCTTAGGAAAAAAATGAGAATATACCTCAGGGATATGTTATTCTAAAGAAATGAACTTGCTATAACACCAGGTGGGAGGAGTGCTCACAAGGTACAACTCTGGATCACATATTCCTCACCCCCTGACAGGGTGTGAAAATGACCTCTAAAAGAGCTCCACAGGGTGATGAACGAGGCCAGTGCCTTGGGAATGCCTAACATCAAGTATTCACATAAGTGAGGCTGAAAACGCTCCAGGCAGCAAGCACTCGAGGAAGCAGCCAAAAAAAGATATCAGACGTTCAGAAAATTGACTCAGATGGAACATAAAATGCCCTTAAGAGACACATGTGAAGTGCAGATGAAACCCTGTCCAGCACAGGCTACACAAAGCTGCAGATGGATGGCAGGAACATCAGCAGAAGGATGCAGATACCTACTGCCAAATTCTGCAAAACACGCTTTCAAAGGCAGTTTTCCGCTGCAGTGAGCACAAATTGCAGCGGTTAACACAGCTACCTGGGACTGAGCTGCCAACGTAGGTGAGGGAAGAACAGAACGGCTTTCCAGTGAAGGTTTGCTGTTGAAGGATACGGACTACAAGAAAAGGGAGCTGTGATAACAGAATATTAAGTTGGGCAGAACCAGCAAGGGCAGCTGAGACAAAGCCAAAATGACAACAGATCGTTAAGGCTTCAAGAGACCTTCTGCAGCTTCCTATTGCTTCATGTCCCTGTAGTCTGTTAATTCAAAGCGCATTAAAAACATGTTGTCAAAGGGATCGAGGAAAAAGCGGATTGCTTGGGGGGGGAAAAAAACATATTTTTGGGGAGGGGCTTGAAAAGCAAATTTCTAAGATATTATTGAAGTATGAAAAAATATGCAAGTGCTGATGTTCTGAGGAGGCTGTGACAATCAAAGAGAAATATGCGAAGACTACAAACATCACAGAAGAATTTTTCTTTTTAAAGGTGAATCAATAAGACTGACAATAAAGGGATAAAAGACTGAACCTGAGAGGACTGAAGAAGATCGCAAAGGTATTCCCCAACACTACAAATCCATTAAAAACAGCCAAATGATCTCAGAAAAGAAAACACTCATAGAAACATCATCCCTAAAAGGTCATAAAAATACATTATAGGAGATTACAGGAGTGCAGAAAACACACACGCTTTTGAAAACCACATATGCAATAAACTGAGGGAAGTACTAAAGCTCAAACTTCAAAACACACACAGACCAGCTCCTCAAATCTAGCAATAACAATAGCTTAAATTACTGCGGATAGTAAAAAAAAAAAAAAAAAAATCCAGTAGATTTCTTACACAGAGCACTACTGAGACAGCACAGGTCAGTATTACAAACGAGCCACAGAGTTCAGATTTATTTAAAAAGGTTCTAAACAAAATTTAAGAATGAGTGAAAGCACAACATCAGTGATGTTACTTCAGGATCCTGAGCAAGACAGAAAGTGCTTTCCATTCAAAAGTTATTTTCAAAATTCATTTTCCAAACAGCCCAAGCTTAACTGGTCCCTTGACCAACTTTTGTTTTTGTGCCAGAGGCCAGAGCGGCTTTGAGAGGCTCACAGTTGACACCCAGACAGAATAAAAAGGTGGACATCCACTCGTTTACCGTGTGTATAATACAGGTAAGATCTTCCAGAACACCAGTTAATACATCTGCACATATGTATGTATTCCTGACGATAACCCCAAGCCTACAAATTTTCATATTGCTCTGAAGAGTGTCAGCAAGAAGCAGGTGCTGGGCATAAGAATATTTGTATCTACTCATTATAGGTAGGTTCTGCATTCTACAGATAGGAAAAAAACCTAAAAGCACCACCACAAAAATCTTATTTCTTGTTTTAGGTATACAAAAAAAAGGTATTTCACTTCTACTTCAGAGGATGTACACAGTGAGTGAGATATTTTTTAGAGCTTACCAGAACGTAAGCCAATTATTCAGAACAAACCCTCGTGAATCAACAAAACAGCCAGATGTGCTCACTCAGTCAGCATGGGAGGTAACAGGGAAAGCCCAGGTGCAGAGAGTAGCCTACACCATCAATAGATAGTTACCATTTCCATTTTTGCTCCTCTTCTTTTTTCGGCTTCTTTCTCTTGTCCGCTTCAGGGACTTTCTTGTCTTTGCTCTTAGCTTTCTTTGCTTTGCTGTCCTGCAAAATGAGTAAGAATCTGCTAGAACAAGCTACTGTATTTCCCTCCTCCCTGACCAGATGTTTTAAAACCGGGGTCTGACCACAAACAACTGAATTCTTGTGGCCTCATTACATAAATGTGCTTCTACCACAGTGAGGTGGCTTCTGAGAACATACTGGCTAATGCTCACCAGGGAGACACTAATTCAAGGGAAGAATTAACCATGTTGCCAGGAGGTGCTTGCAACATGTTCCCCACAAGGGTATCTTTGCTAGATGCGTACTTCATTAGTCTCGAATTATGGCTAACCTCTCCTTGCTAAGTCCCTCTCCAAAGAAATTTCTACCTTGGGCTCCATCTAAAAGCTTTAGGTGTCTTTCTCGCAGCTGATCTTGGTTTCATCTTCTCTGCTTTGAACAGTGCTACATTATCTCTGCAATTACCAGTTGTATTAGTTATTAAGGCTCCTCTACAAACTACATGCAGCTTTGCCCCAGACTGGCCCCTGCCTCCTTCCCCTTGAATCAGATTCCTCTTGCTCTACATAATTCAACACCAAGGGGTCAGCCTTGCTTTTCTTGATCACAGAAATAAACTCGTCTTTCATATTACCTCCTCTTCCTCTTGTTTCCTTTTCTTTGCTTTCTTGATGTCTTCTGTTTTGATTTTCTTGGGTTTGTACTCAGCACTGTAAGAACAAAAAGCCCAGTTGATGAAAACAGTCAATTTCCCAGTACAAAAAAATAAAGAGAAGTCATACATATACAAAGTTTGTGTGCATAAATTCACAATATTTCTGGCATGCTTAATTTCTAAAGAATATAATTTTACGCTCCACTCTCTCAGAAGACTGAATAATCCCTATCCAGCAAAACATCCTACAAACCCCCAAACTCCATAAACTGTTACTGTGAACACCTCTCCACAATTTCACACTGCTGAAGCAAAAACCTTCCTTGATGAAGAATTGATTCAAAACCACTAGTAGCCACGCAGTGACTACATGGGATTGGATAACGGACAAAAGTTTAGTGGCATGTTCTATCCCCAACTCCTTTTCCAGCCATCAGTCTGGGATCTGCCTACAAGGCCCACTTCTTGTATCCCCCACTGCTTCAAACAATAGCAAAATTGACTACTGCCAAATTCTTAATCTTTCCATTGCAGACATGAGAGGGGAGGTCACAAAAACTTAACAGAAGGCAGCAAATGATTACACAAAAGAAAAGATGTCACACCCATCACACTTGGAAACAGAGAAATACCACGGAGGGGCAGAACGGCACGATGGTTAAACGCTTCCAACCCTTTAAGTCCAGGCTGCTGAAGGGTCACGCTATCTAAAGAGATGGACGCACAGGGATGGTGACAGATCACAGTGTGATCTAACTGGTCTTATTTTACTGGATATATATCAGGCAATCATCATGTGTATTTTTCTTTTGATTTAGAGACAAAAATCCTCAGCATAACCCAGGACATATTTAGACTCTAGGCGAATCACGGCAAGCAGTGCAGACAAACCTCCCCCCACCCCAAACAGGCTGATGATGCATTTTCTTCCTCATGTGCAATCATTTCCTCACTCCACAGAAACCGCTGCAGCCACCTAGCTAGCATTAATTTGCTCAGATTTATGTTTTACAGTTTTCATCGGTGTCTTTACCTACCTTCCTTTTTTTTTTTTTTTTTTTTAAATTTACTAGCACTGCAATATTGCACAGCACATAATGGTATTATAAATAATGGTATTTTGCCTTTGCCCAGCTTGGAGAACTGGTAACAGCATAAGGGGTCTGGTCGCAGTCCCTGGCCACCCATCTGAACAAGGATGTGCTGACAACCTCAAATCCCACCTGCTCTCTCAATGTTACCTTCTTAAAACTAAAGACAAACATCCAAGTCACTAGCAGTTGTGTCACTTACTCATCATCTTCCCGAGGTCTCTTCAGGGGCTTGGAGTCCTCTTTAGGAGACACATAAAACCCATCATCGTCTGGTTCATCTTTAATACGGGGTGGACTACAAAAAGAAGCAAAGACAACGTTTATTGGAAACAAGCAATAACTCCGTTTTAAGAAACGATCGTCTGAAAAATGGGCCATGTCTTCCAGTCCTGGAACGTGTTGTCATCTTAAGACCCCAAAGACCTGAGGTGTGTCATTCTGAGTATCCACAAGACAGCATAAGGAGAGAGTCTTTCAGTATCTACGTATTTGCCATTTCTCAACTCAAACAACATCAATATCAATTGCTCAGATTTCACTGTGTTTGAGGTTTTGAGTAAAAACAACTGTAGCTTCCAGTACTTTCAAGTATACTTATAAAAAACCAGAAATGCATGCATGTGTGCAGTCAAATAAAGGATATTGTTTAGTTTCAACTCCATATCCTTGAGAGAGAAAAGGATTCTCAATTAAACGAAGATTTGAAAGCTGTTTCCCTGCATCTTTTGCCAACTAAATATCGAGGCATGTGAAACCAGAAAAGGAAACACGGATTTGGCAAAGTTAAACTGATCAGTCTCTCTTCACTACCGAAATGGCAAGAAGCACATGGTCCTGTCCGTTTCAACAGACCGCAAATATTAAATTAGGCTCAATGTTTTCAGCCATAATGTCCCAAGACACCAGTAATAAGAGAAAAAAATGGAATATGAGCACAAGAGAGACTATCCCTTTAAACAAACTCATTATTTCTGGATTTCAGAGAAGCATTTCACTTATCTTCATAAAGAAAAAGATGTCTCAAAGAGTCCAACGTTACATTTTGAAGCACTTAGCGCTGCTCCACTCAGGTAGAAAAAGTAACAGTGGCATCTTGGGCTTTCCTATTCATATTCAATCAGCAGTTTTTGTATCAAATTGCCTCAGCTTCCAAGTCAACACGTGGATTTTGCAATTGGCTGGAGCGGGAGAAAAAAAAGCAGCATTCTGCTTTGTAGATCACAGTCAGCAAGAGACATTCTGGAGTCTTATTTTAGCTAGTGATGTGTCTATGAAGCAGAAGGAGGCAGTTTGCTCTCTCACAGCTGTAAAGCTGCTGCAGCGCTGGCAGATGCAACTCGGGAGAAACAGAAACGCGTTGCTGTAAGAGGCCATTTCTGTGCCATCGCCCGAGATTAACTGAGACACAAGTCTGAAGCATGTAGACAGTTGCAAAACATCTATGGAAAAAGAGGTACTTGTCCCATTTAATTTATTCTCCCTTCCAGGCAGAAATGGAGACCTACTGTTTATTAAGCTGCTAGGAATTTTATCTAGTCTATTTTAACACTGAAATATTTCGCAACATTTCGTAATCGTGGGAAATAAAGTGTGATTATATTAAAAGAAAGCAGCTGTATGACCAAGCTGAACCTTGACTTGTATTGTTCCCAAGACTGTAACACTGCTCATCCTACCAAGTCTTAAGGAAGAAAATCAAAACCATCTGAGTGAGGACATTTTTCTCTGGTGAATTTGTAAAAGAACATTTCAGCAGGAAAAAAAAAATATTACTTTACTCTTAGCCAGCTTTTGGCCCTGAAAAAAGCACAATTGTGGTGGCTCCTCCAGGCTTTCCTCAAACACACACACACAAATGCTCTTGGACATAAGGAGGATCCAGGGACCTAGAGAGTTACCTTGATATGAGAACACCCCATGTCCCTGGCGAGATGAACACATGCATGCAATTCTGCTGAATAGCAGTGGCTAGAAAGAGTTATAATATATTAACTGCGTCCTACACCATGAAACATCTGAATGTCATGGCTTTCTATTTCCAGAGCAGCCCCAAAAGCGCCTGGAGAGGGCGCCTCTCCCCTGTGCCAAGCACAACTACTTCGTTTGCATTTTTAAATAGGAGCAAAGAACAACTAACAGGCATGGACTAGACAGGTGTCTTCTTCCAACCTCTCTGCATCCACAGAACATGGTGAGACTCGAAGGATTTTGTGTGTGTGGTGGGTTTTTTTGTGTTTTTATTTTTTGTTTTCCTCCCCCTCAAGTGGATTCATAAAACTGGACACAACTGAAAGCTTTTCTTGACTAACAGATCTGAACACATGCATCCACCACACCACAGACCTCCAGTAAGTCAGTGGACCAGATTTACCACCTTAAAAATAACCAATGTCTGGATTTAAACAGGTGACAAGAGATCTTAGTCAACTATTAAGATAAAGTACTCTTCTATCAATTGCTCACTTCAGGGTTTTAAGAAAACTACTTAGTGATGACTGATACAACACTTAAGTCCAAAAGGCTCTACTATTGGCAGGAATTTAGTAGAGTAGGACATCTAGGCATTTTCTGAAGGTACTTCTGATTTTATACAAGCACCCTCCTTACTCGTCACTCCTCTGCAAAGCTTTAGGCTGGATCACCCACAGAAGAGACACTCGGAGTTAATCTGGACTCTCTTTACAAGGCTGTGCCTGCAGGGTTCAGGTACCCACTTTACAACAGAGGTTCTTCCAGTTCCAGCTACCAATGTTTCCACAGTTCAATCTGTCCTCAGCAGAATTCAACTATTTAACACCCGGACAAACCCAGCATCTGCAGGCAGATACCAGGTATTCAACAGCTCCCATCTCCAGTTACTAGCTAAGTAGATCAATTACCAATACCGTAACTGAGAAGAATATATTGTCTGAAGGGGTCAAAAGTGTTACAATTTTTTCCCAAGACCAAGTGAGAGGAGTCAAACACCAAGCACCTAAGAAAAGTCAAACTATTGCTTCTTTCAGATCATTGACCTGACGTCTTACCTGGAGAAACCATTTTCCTTTTCCTTCTTTATTTTTATATCACCAGAAGATGCTTTCATCTGAAAAATATAAAAAAGTAGGAGCTGATTAGCACTGCCCAGAACACCTTTTATTTGTCCAACATGCAACACAGGTGGGATATTTAACTTGTGGAAGGAACCAAAGGGCACTGTGACTATATTGTCCCCTGCAGTCCTTTGTGGCCTACATGGCACACCAAAAAGGCAACGTTTTCTCTAAGTCTTAGACAATTCAATATTTTCTGACCCTCCAATTTCATCAGTAGATGGGAGTTAAGTGCATAGTTCGTCCTTGTATGGAACGAACGTGATCTAACAGATTTTTCTCCCTTGTCTCTGAATCTAAGCTTGGCAAAGTGAAAAGGAACCGAGGAAAAAATGTGGAGCCAGTGGACACAGCTCCACTGTGGAACTGTCTCCATTCACGACACCTGCACATAAAGCCCTTACAAGTCTGTATCTAGCACTCCACAAACCAAGTCTCTGGGTCAGCATTGGGATAATTCTCTCCAGTTTGATAAAAACTTGGAAGCATAAGCCACATCTAACCCACTGCGTTTGTACCATTCAGAACAGCATAAACCAGAAACATCCTCTTGTCTCTCTCAGAGAATACACCTACCTTCTCTTCCTTTCTCTTCTCCTTATCTTTGTGTTTGTCTTTGTGTTTCTCTGAGCTGCCATCTTTGTGTTTGGTTTTCTCCTTGTCTTTGTGTTTCTTTTCCGAGGAATCTTTGTGCTCACTGCAAGATAAAAAAGTATGTTGGCAGAGGGGAACACCAAGAGATTTGACCAATATGGCAACTTCCAGCAGTAAAGAGTAACAGGCTTTGATGATTACAAACCCTACAAAATAAGGAATCACCTTAATGGGAAGATCCACCACAGTCTCCTGTCACACGTCATCCATTCTCCTCGGGAAGAGGAGGAACAGGAGGGGAACACACCACAAAACCACAGCCGCCAAGCGCTCCACTTCAGGAAAAACCCCCATCAGCGTGGATTGCTGAGAAAATCCACAGCTGCTACACTTAAAGCTCAACATGTTAGGTTGAACTCCCACTGTCTCTGCTTTTTTTCTTTTTCCTAGTCCATGTAAACAGTCACTGGAGTAGAGCCGCCAGTCCCATCAATGTCCATGTCACCTTTTGCTCAGACAACACTTCACCTCTGGAATTTAAAGAGGAAACCGCTGATCTCTATTATTCCCAAACAGATAGGAAAACCAGAGCAAACAGGATATGCGATGTCCTCGTGTTTATACAAAGTCAAACAGAAGAGGCAGGAACAAGGCGGCAGTCGGAGCTGCTCCATCGGCTGTGCTTCACCACCGCTCAGCCCGGCTCTGCTCGGCTCAGCCGACCCTGCACGGGAACTAGCCAAAGGTGTTGCCAAGCGAGAACCTGGTCTGCTACTACAGATAACAGTACTGAGGGTTTAGCACCCAAAATTCTTTAGTCAGAACAGAGGAAAAAATGTCCACAAGGAGAAGAAAAATCAACCTTTTTCTATTCTGTTTCTGTTCTCTTCTGATTTCTGAGATATTGGCGTAAACTTGGATTACATCTTCAAGCTTTCCTTATCAATCAGAGAAACACACGGCTGTTTTCAAATTGAAATGAGTTTTCTCTTGGAATGACTTGACCTTTGGAGCCACAGAGTGAGAAAACATTCTCAGGATACTCACAACAGAAACTGCAAGAACTGGCTACAGGAATCAGTAGTGCTGTTGTGGAAAGCCAAGGAGCAAACCTGGCAATTCGACAGGCCTTCAGTACACATTTGTATGTTGTACGGGCTCCCAGAAGTCACCCTGGGCTAAAGGAAGCCAAAGGCACAGTGGGAACGGGGCTTTTTTCTGCCTTCTCATGTTGGCAGGTCATGCTCCTCCTTCCTCAGCACTCTGCTCCCATCACACTGCTCTCCAGGACATACTCTGCTTCTCCTTAGGACTACACAATATAATGCAAAGCTTTATTAGAAATTAGTAGCTTCCTTATTTCAGTTATTTCAACACTCAAGTGCAAGCCCAAACTGATCTGGGAGAACATAGCCCTGAAACACAGCAAGCCTGGAACATCAGGTAAGAGCGTGATTTTTGAAAATGATACATGCTTTGAGTAATCTTTCTGTCATAAAAAAGAGATTGCAAAAGGGCTGGACCACAGTCACAAATATGCTAACCCACACCCAGCTGTAGAACTGTGGAGTAAATTCCAACGCAGAGAGTTTCAGAGTCTCATGTAACACTAGCACCAGTGGACCTGAACCTGCAAAAGGTCTGAATTATTTAAGCTCAGAGTAGCACACAGTCCGATAAATACACACCGGCTTTACAAGCCCAAGCAGCTAAAGCATGAAAACCTATCTCTGAAAGAAATCAGTATATTCACGTACTGTGCCGCATTAAAAGAGATCAGTAGGAAGAGAAAGCAGTTTCATTTTAACTCTCTAGCAACCTCTTTATACTACCTATAAAACTGTAAGGGAGTATCTAAATATTAAAGGGCAACTGGCACTCTAGAAATTCTTGTAGATGAGACACACAGCACCACATGTTGCCTGTGAGTGAAGATTCAACAACTGCAGACTATTCTTACCCAGCAGACTGTGTTATGGACGCTGTGTGATCAAGACATGCAAGAACATACAGAACATCCTGACACTGGATCTCGGGAATCCACCCCACGCCTGCTGCTCTTGCTCAGATCTGACAGGTCCACTTCTGTTCCCTGTTTATTCATCGGTATCACAGACTCAAAACACCTATTTCATTTGCCTTTATTAATAATGTGTGGGGTTTGCCTAATTTTTAGACTCAAGAAGGTCTGGAAATTCTGACTTGATATCTTGTACTGTTATCTGTACCTCAGGTACCTCATTCAAAGATATAAGTTATATCATCATAGAGGAAAAATCGTAACAAACATACATGCAAGGCTTAGACTCATTTTGTTCTCTGCAAGTCTGCTTTTGTCTGTTTTCTGACTTTTCCTTGTTCTTAGTTGGTATTTAAATCCTACCTGAAATAACGTTTTACTCAGATAACAATTTGTGTCTTCAAAGCATGGTACACACTGCAATTGATGGAGTTAGCTCTCTAAGGTAAAGTTCAAGACATAGCAAAAATAAACAGAAGTTTAAGTTTTCAAAAGTGCTATACTCATTCTCGCTAGCAGGCAAAACCTATAGCTTTCAATATGTGACTGGCAGAGTCTTGGGATGTATACACCATGTAACTAAAACCAAACTAACAGACGACAATCTACATCTGCAAAGCTAATACTGAAAAAGTAAGAAAATCCCACTGGCCTAGAGAAGCAGTGACAATTTTTGTGTGTGTTGAATGCTTAAAGACTACGCCTGGAATAAAAAAAAGGTGCTAAAAACTTGGGCTTGCTGAAGTAGAAGTTAAAATGACATCCCCTCGAAAGAAAATAAGTGGCCACCATTGAAAAGCTGTTATGCAATCTAAGCTAAAGCTGAGATTTTTCAGCACCAGAGTTAGAATCAAGAAATCTGGGTTCCTCACTCAGCCTTAGTTTTGTTTTGTTTTTTTAAATCACAAGATTATCCTTCCCCTTTGCTCTGCAGCAAGCAGTTAGATTTCTCACCAAAGCAATGTGGGCTCAGATAACCCAAGGAAACTGTCTCCAGTTTCACTCTGCAGCTTCATTTTCAAACCAGCACTATTGGCGGCTCGGCCCTGAGGTCTGGCTTGCTGCTGCTTCTGGTACGTGACTGGGAAAAATTCCCCAGATAAAAATCTGTTTTCATGTGCTACTTGCTCCAATGTCAAAAAGAACATCAATTTCTTTCCCTCATTTGTAAGCAGACTGCTTGTCAGCCCTGTGTGTTTCTAGACACTGTGTCACAGCTCTGACTACAACTCAGTCCACAATTTTCTGCCATGTGCAATGATGAACACGTGTCCCTTTTCCCCAGGAGGGTCCGAAATCTGCATCTCTCAGAAAAGCTCATTTGGAAAGACGCTGATAACAAGGCCTCAAGCAACAATCCTGAGAATGGTTAACTTTTTTTCTCCAAAAGCAAAGCAAGTTGCACAGATATTAACTTCAGTCAGCAAGCTGAGCAGCTTGGGTCTTTCATTTGGCTAAGATACTTATGCGAGGCTCCAGGGGAAGACAATTTAACCACAATTTAATCTCAAAAGAAAAGAGAAGGCAACAGGATGCCATCCTTACCCTGAAGAACAGGTTTCAGCCTTCTATCAGAAAGCTAACTTCCAGATGCCCCCAAAGGTATTATTAGGAGGACCTGTGAATAATTTAAAGATGGGACGTCTGTCTTCCTGGTGAATTCAAAACTGAAAAAAATCCCTTTTCTTTAAAGAAACCAAATACAACCAAGCAAAAAGGTCTCAAGACCACATGCACACAGAAAATTTTATCCTGAATTCATTTCTTGGAGCGCTGTGGATCCTTCGTTACCCGTGCTGCACATACCCCTCTGTCAACAAGCCAGCCTGAAGTCACTGGAGCAGGACAGTAAAACCCTGTAAGACAGAGGGAAGCTTCAGAACAAGTTAGTCTGAAAAGAGGACAACTAGATCATGAAACAGCTGCTCACAATGTTTTTTTTTAGAAATACTCAGCTTCGCTTACAAAATAACATCTTCCTTTTCACCTAGTGTTACAGGTGAACCACTGCAATGGCACTCAGAGTTTTACACCTCTGCAGTGCTTAATGCTGACAGCCTCCACTGGTTTGTTTTTTTAAAGATAACAAAGTACAGCAAGACACCACATGAATACAGGCAGAACCAGCTACTACATCACCTAGACAGGTATCATGGTACTGGCTTAATTCGGACAAAGGCCAGATGTGTAGAAACACATCTCCTGAAGCACTTTTTGCTAGCTTGCTGACTGTCTTCCATTTAGAGTTTTAGTATCAACAAGGAAATCTGAAGGCCTTGGAGAGCTCAGGAAGCAGTAAATGCAATAGAAGCAGCTCTTTCCCCCAAAAGCGTGGCTGTGTTTCCCAGTGAAGACACTGCTGGAGGACAGGAGGGAGGAGAGGACAAGAACAGGCACCTGGCAGCAGCTGCTCAGGCTCCCATCACATGGGAAAGTCATAAGCGGAAAGCGTTTCCAAAGCACGGCAGATGTGCAGATCACAGCTTCCTTCTTCCGACTGCAACGGCTTTGCAGTCATTTAACACCGCATTCCTCAGGTGCCAGTCACGGACGTTAATAATCCCTTCCCAGGCCCTTTCCATTCCAGCTTCAGAAATCACAAGCTGGGAAGGATGCTTTATCTGAAGTGTCTCATTTTCTCTCTCTCATTTTCTCAGCTGTAATTAGCTCGTGACTGGGAATGTGCCACTAGCAAGCAGCAGAGCCGGCTGCAAGCAGAGCTTCGCCTGCCTACTCGGGACCTGCGACAATGCAACTGAAGCGTAAAATAACAGGGAGCTGTGATTTTAGGGAAATCGAAAAACACAATAGGGACAGAGCACAGGTTACGCAGCCCATGTCTCGTTTGACGTAATACAACACTAATAGAAAACCGTGATTGTATTCAGATTAACGCCTCCCAAGGAAGGGCTGACGGTGCGGGGAGTGTTTCAGAAACAGAAGGTGCACCAGCCAAGGACGAGTTTTCAGCTGGCTTGCAGGATTTTCTGCTGTTGGAGGGTTACCCTATGGTATTCCAGGGAATGAACATGTGAGCCCCAATGGTTCTGCTGGGATTTCAGCAGTACAATTAAAAAAACCATTAAATTGCTTTTCCCAGAGTTGAAAGGAGTCTTTTCACAGTTAATAGATCAAGCCTGCAGCAAGAGGAATGAGATAAACAGCTGGACTAATCAACAGCTGATAAAAATATTAGAAAGTCAAACAATATTTGCAAACTGAGATGAGGATCAGGCTTAGCATGAACTTTCTATAGATGTGTGAGAGTCAGGTATACTACTAAATGAAAAGCAAACATTTCTACTACAGGAGGGCAGTGTCACATTAGAAAGCTGATCAAGGTGAACTGTGAACTCAAATAGGGAATAGAAAGAAAACCACCCACACCAGGGAACAGGAGGTGCCAAAATATTGGTTTTTAAATGGCTTTTTCCCTCCCTACATCTGATATCCCTGCTTCTTCCTGCCTCCACTGCACACAATTCTCAGCAGTTTGGGATACCGTAATAAAGCAGAGGAGTGCAAGAAGTCTGAACTGATATTTATCTTCATTCACAACTAGCTGCTAAATGTGTGGAATCTGTGTTTCTCCTTGCAAAACCATAAAACTTGGAAGATGCCAGTGAAGATCAGGTCTGTAAATCCCTTCTGTGCTCCACGCTTCTGTTCATCTCAAGCTGTGATCACAAGAGATTTAGTAAACGGAGGCAATATGCAATCTGACAGAAGATTTTTCCTCCCGCAGCTCAAACGCTGTCACTTTGACAGCAGGATCGGCCTCTTTGTCCCTTCCCCGTCACAGCCACCCCTGCACCCTCCAGCCTGTGCACAAAGCCCAGGACACCGGGCAGAATGACACTTGTTACCGAAAACGCTTCTAACACATCTTGGCTTCAAAGGCCCCATTATTTCACTATTTTACATGGTCTACTTGTTTGAAATGCTCGTCTCCCACAGTTCAGAAACCTCTTGCCACATCGGATTTGTTCCATTTTATTTTTTTAACCACTAACATCTATATTTAATGAGCATCTATTAGATTTTCTTTTGGGGATTGGGAAGTACAGGGCTGAGGAAATGAGCAAAAAAACCCCACTTTGCTTGACAGAGATTGCTTGATAGTGACATGGATTTATTCTTTGATACAGATTTTTCTTAAGTGGGCTTTGCATTTTCTTTCCTTGAGGGGCGATGGAGATGATCCGAAGCATACGCATGTTCTCTCCCCATTTACTACAGCTGTAAATGAGTGGTTAAGATACCAAAGTGTCATCTTGTGAATGGGAGAGGAGGAAAGCAAGAAGCAAAATTAAGAAGTTTTACATATCACTCCACACACTTCTGCCATACGAAATCAAAATTATCTATTTTAGGTATTTCTGAGACTTGTCTTGGCAGTTTAGATCCTTCAGAGTCTGGATACAGGAAACATTTATTCTCCTGCATTGGAGTTCTCCTGCCTTCTTGATGCAGGTTTTATTTTAAAGGTCTTTTTTAAGTATAGGGCAGGAAATGAAGGTGTCAAACTATTACAGACAGACATGAAAATGATCTGCTTCAACACAACCACGCAACACTCTTAACAGCGTACAACGTCCGATGTCGCACTGCCCTTCTCAGAATGCAACTAAGGGACTTGCCACAGAGGTGTAAACCAGGTTCCGCTGACAATGGCTTGGATTTCTGCTCAAGCACTGTTCAACCTCTTTTGAGAATTATCAAAGATACAGCACGTCTTCTGCAACAACACAGCAGCTCTTCTGAAATACCAAATGAATTTTCTGAAGATTTACATGCAATTCTATTAATCTAAGATAAACTTTTCTAAAAGGATTCATTTTCAATTTTAGCAACAGGTGGCAGGCTTTTATCAGGTGCTTTAAAAATTCCCCATTGGAAAATCCCACATTCTTGTTACTTCGGAAATTTTTCTGTTTAATTTCTAACAGAGTAATGGCTGCTTTTCACTAGTTTTTCATTGTCAAAGAAGAAACTCCAGTACAAACAGGTGGGTTTTCTTCAATCCCCCATCAAACCAGCTGTCACCAAGCTCAGCAGGACAGGGGCTCAGGGCTCTGCTGCGGTCCCAGCAGTTGGGTGCAGCTCACGTTTTGGATGCAGACGGGAGGTGCTGGATGGTCACAGTGCAAAGACAGTAATATGATGGCACTGCTTTGGAGCTGGGTTTTGGAAGGGGCATTTCATCACTTTGTTTAATAAAAACAAGACATTTGACCCAGTAGGGTCTTTAAAGCAAGTTATAATGAGACAGCGAGTCACCGTGAAAATCCCTTGTACCACATACAAGTTCAATGTCTATCTCGCTGCAAAGGGCTTAGCAGAGCTGTCAAACTTAATGAGTTTTCTTTTACAAAAAGAAAAGCGTTGCAAACTTGCTGATGACCAGTTGCTGTCACTAATATGCCACCCAGCAGATATTAGCCAAAAAATAAACACACCTAAGGTGCCCCTTCAAGGTGAAGGTGCCATTTGAGCAACAGGTGAGAAAGCAACTGCTTTTCAAAAGAAACTCATGCTATGGAGAGAGCATCATGCAAACGGATCCATCGCTACATGATTTTGTTGCCAAAACCAATTCAAGTGTGTCACCAAGAAAAACCTCTCCTAGCTGCACACTTGAAAAACTTGGAAGCAGTATTTTCTAACCTGCCTGAAAATCTTCCAAGCAAAGAGTTTCCATGGGTTTTGAAGCCATTTGCTAAAAATGCAACACCTTTCAGCTAGCTTGCAAGCAAACTGGCTGCCACTGAGGAAGACGGGCACTTACCAGCTCAGTGTCAATAAAACTCTTTGCCTAAGCAGCGGATGGGTTGAAAAATGTGTATCTGTGTTTAGTAAGCACAGCCGACAATTCACTTCTTCCATTTACATGTACACTTCTGCATGAGGAATCTTTTTCAGCAATGATGGCCATTACAAACAAGAATGACAAACTGCACCTAGAACCAGCCCTTTGAATGGCTCGGTTACAAAGGCTAAGTCAAGATTTTCAAACTAATGAAGCACAGGCAGAGTCCTAACTCTTCCTCCCTCAGCAACAATATCACTTTTGATCTTGTTATATCACAGCTAAAAGCCCTTCTCATAAGAGGACAATTCTCCAGTATTTCCCCACAAAGCAATTTTCTCCCCTCTCACTGCTGGTAAAATTAAAATCTATTAAAATGGCAAAGTGATCAAATGCCCCCTCCTCAGTGCAACTTGGTAGCACGATAGTGATGGACACTGGACAGTCACACAGGTCATCCTGAAATTCAGACTCCTCTGTTCACCTTGGCTCTGTCCAGGGAAGTATTTTGGTACAGTGACCGTAGTAACAGAGCTCAAACTGAAACTTTAGTCCTTCCCCATCCCGTCCCATAACTTGCCAGTCTGGCCGCTGCCATCCTTGGATTCACACCTTCCAGGTGAACACTTGGCATTGGCCTGGCCGCAAACATGCTCCATCCAGGTCCCTGTAATTAACTCCCTGCTCACCATAGATCTTCCTCACCTCCACATTGTGAGCTGTTGGGCTACCTCCTTCACAAGACAATAGTTACCTAAGCCTAGTCCTCACAGACGCAACTAAGATTTATGGAATTACGTGAATGACAGCTGAATCAAAAGATTTGGGAAACAACTGTTTAAATTCCAATTATGAGGTCAGTTTTTCCTAAAAAGTTTGTCATATAAGTCAGCTGGCGTTACACAGCCAGCAGCCACATACCCTTGTCCACGAGAGTGTTCCCAAAGGAGCGATCCGACCAGAGTGCCGCACACATCTTCACATACATTATCCTCTCCGAACCCCGCCTTCAAGACCAATCTCACGATTCAGCACTCTAATACATCCATTTTTAAGGTGGCAGTTTTGCAAGGCGGAAAACACACTACAGAAAACTTCAGCAAGCTGTGCACTCAGCCTGGAGAAGTCAAGTCCCAATTTGTGTAGGGGTCCGAGGGGCAAAGCAGTTTTGTGTAATCTCCCCCCAAAACACGCCCTGAACAAACCCCCCTCACTCATGCCATCCACATAGGTGTACATTATTGTGGGACTCAAAGACACTGTATATTGTGCTCACAGGACAAATGAACCCTTAATAGATAAATGAAACTGACTGGAAGCTTTAGGAACAGTGCCTTGAAAACACGAAGCCTTTTTCACGGGGATTTCAAGGCAACACTGTAGGGAGGAAGGAATTACTTCAAGACAAAGCCTGATTACATATCATCTCATGAGCTGCACCTCACAAAACACATTAGCTCTTCTTATCGCCTTCCCCCTGTTTTGGTATTTATTGTTTATACAACCTGTAGCACACCGCTTCAAGTTAGAAGCAATAATTAATTCTTCCAGTTAAAAGCACATTGACCACTTCCAACTCCCACACAAATAAGGTGAAATTATTAACAAATTCTGGAAATGTAAAGACAGTGCTTACTTTACTCCTTACAAAAAGATGTACTTTGTTAAGGTTGCCCAAGAATGGTTTTTCAAGGGCAGCAATGAACATCTAGAAATGAGAGACAGTCAGTTTTGGGGTGCACGTTTGAAGATCAGAAAAATGAAAATCAGAAATCAAGAGAATATAGATATCTGAGCAGAACGCAAGCAACAGGGCCGAAGCATTTAATCTTGCTGTGGAAGCCAGTAAATGCTGCAAGTTACTTGGTCTAGATATTCTTCCCTCGGTCAACCGTTTATTTCAAAAAAAAGAAACAGATTATGGAACAGTAAGGTTGTGTAATTTCTCAAAAGGTCCCAGAAAGCTCAAAGTGTGACCCCAATAAAACACACCCACTGCTCAGTACAGACTCCTTCCTCCTTTCTGTGGGTCTTTTTAATAGAAATCATTAACACAAGCTTTCTTATTCATTTTTAGATCGTGTTACGACAGTTGCCCAGCGATTTGTTATTAACACTTGCTTGGCCATAGCATAAACACTATCTGCCATTCACCAAGTGTCACAACAGAAACTTACCCTCCAGCAACTGCTTTTTGCAAGTTCCATTGTCCATGTAGGCTCTGTAGCATTTGCAAGTTGGGAGTTACAACTAGGAAAGCTTTTCTGAGTAATATCCTGTGTGTGAGGTACTTGCCCTGTGCCCCATCACACCAAATCACCGCAGACAGACCTGCACAGCCTGGTTCCTGCAGCCTACGCGAGGGCATCAACTGGACCGTGGAATTCACCACCACCTCAATAGCTACAGGTCATCACAGGGTAAATAAGTGTTTATGTTCAGTGTGGATGATACAAGCAGGTGACTGGTACGAAACACCTTCCCCATGTAGTGGCAGTGTAGTGTATCAACCACATCAGACCAAAGAACATGCAATCCTTTCAAATCCATCATCGAACCCAGCAGAAGTTCCTAACACTGCCTCAGAGCGTGGAGATATTCAGCCACTGTGGTAGCAGGTCGAGGACATCACCATCTTTCCAGACACTTCTAATTATTAGGAGGCTTAACAGCCACATCAGGTTCACCTGTGCTAAAACAGTGGGATTTACACCAACCCTCAAGAAAGCTCCACCCTTCTGACAAACAATTGGAACCAAACACAAAAAGAGATTATAAACAAAATTGATCAGTCTTCGTGAAGTGGAGGTTAAACTAGTTTTCAATGCCTTTAACAACACTAAGCCACAATAATCTTTTTGTATATTAGTACTACTGGCTCACATTTGCAAGATACACCACTTCAGCTTCCCCCACAGAAATGCATGCAATGACACAAGTTAGGCTTAAAGCACCTCCACTCACATAAACCACACTCAAAATGCAGCAATTTTGTCCTCATATATAGTCAGTGTAATTCTTGCAAGACTGCATGTGCAACAGTGTTTTAGCCAATGAGGATTTCATCGACTTTTTCCTCACCTATTACTGTGCTTGGACTTTTCTCGGTCTTTTTCCTTGTCCTTCTTGTGCTCTTTGTGCCGGTGTTCTCGGTCTTTGTGTTTGTCTTTGTGTTTGTGAGAATCTGCAAGCAGAGAGGCAAAAAAAAAAAAATACATAAAAAAAAAATTAAGAAATGAAGTTGGGAGAAAACTCCACGCCTCCCTCATGATCCTCTGCATTCTTCCCCACCCCCATACCAGTATTTTCTGTGATTCAAAATTTAAACAAAAATCTTAAGTTTCAGAGGTCCTAACTGGATTCATTGTTCCTGCAGCACAAGTTAATTCATCTTGGCAACAGCTGCATTTATATGGTCTTTAGTTCAATGACCTTAAAATGTTTTACAGACCCTGAAAAACACACAAGCCCTCTCATTAAATAGATAAGTATGGCTATAGCAAGTTCAATCTTACTTGGCAGATGAGAAACCCAGCTTCCTATGCCTGTAAGGATTTCATGTCAAATAGATTATAAAGGACACAGGAACAGAGCATAAAGCTGAAATGTTAGGTCTGCTGATTCCTAGAATTTAGACTGCTACTTCCACAAGTATCTAGCCCAGAAAAAGGAGCTGACCCCCCTGCAAGTTAAAATAATCTTATTATTATCCCCAACAGGGCATGACATGACAGGCACGCAGCAAGGGAAAGGGGGAGCAATGGGGGAAGACGAAAAGAAGGGGTGAAAAAAGAGGACTAGGGATTCTCTCCTCATGCTTCTCTCCTGCAGGAGACACTTACCTCCCTCCGATAACAGCCTCACCAAGAAAATCCAGCATGACAGCTGTAATGAGGATGTGCTGGTGGAAACCCACCCACACGGGTTAGGGCTGGTCCAAATTAAGTGACAGGTCAGAAATGGGAGATGGCACTCGAGTAAGTCTACATGAACACAGTAATTTTACTGGTTATCAATTCCTACTCTGACATTTCCCATCCTCAGTGACAACTGTACCATAAAATAAAGTCCTTAAAGCACCAAGGAAATAGATTCAGCACAGCAAAAGAGCAACATTGTTGAATTGTAAATGAACTCATCTACAAGCATCTTTAGGTCCTTAAATGTTCTTTTAAGTAGATCAAAAAGGAGCTGAGGCTGAACTAGTACCTCAAACCCACCTCAAAAGGCACTGTCACCTACAGTCCAGGTCACTGTCGTGTTGGGAAGAACGTGTGTATTCCCAGAGACCTCCCCCTGCCCCCAGTTGTTTTTATTTTTTAACATGCTTCTCGAAGCAGCTAAAATTAAGCAAGCTCCTCAGGATACCTAAAAGGCTGTGCTGACTTTGGCAACTGTTTTCAGATCATTGTGCCAGAATTTCCACCAGAGATCTTGCATGCAATGTATTAATGCTTAATTAGTTGTAAAGATGTTACTGTGCCTCTAAACAGGCTACTACCATCCCCACGCTAAGAATAGGAAACTGCAACACAAGGGTTTTGTGGCTTTTACAGTCACATGAGAAACGCATTGCAGAGCCAGGAACAAGCCTCATCCTCCTGACTCCAAGGCTTTCCACCACAGTTTCATTCTTCCCCTTAACTGACACCAGCTCTTACAACCTCAAAACATCCAACTGGTTTTAGTGGAAACATATCCACAGTCATACTCCCACAGAATACGATTTTCATCTATTGCTTTCCATAACTTCAGCTATTGTTTTCAAACACCTGCAGCAAGACAACATAAACCAACATATGAACACTGACATTCAAGCCTCCGAGCCTGCCTTCTGCATCTTTCCTCCATCCTCCTGAACCTGGCGAGACCTCCTGGTGCTTTGCTGTATACAGCATATACATCTAAAGCACAAGATTTCATTTTCTGCATATTGATATACAGGCACATGGCAGGTTATGTGGAACATTTGGTGTTACAGCATAAAAAACCTAAGTACCTAAACAGCAAAATCTATTTCACAGCAGGCAGAGCTCTGCAGCATCTCTGGCAAACTGTGTGGGGACCGGACACCTACACTCTCTGAACTGCCAAGAAACAATTTCTCGGTACCCTTCTTCCCACCAGGACAACACACATTTCACTGGCAAAAATGTTTTCACAGTGCATTTCACACTTAGGATTCTTCAGTTCAGCCAGTAGCTGGAAGCTCAGGCTGTTTGCAAACTGCCTGGGTTTTATTCCACAGAGTTTTTACTCATCGATTCCTAAAGCACCAGCTGAAGTGAACAGCCATCTAGTTACACTTGATGAATAGGTAAATTGCTAGAAAAACCATCATGATGCTATACATAGAACTATGAACACTCATTTTATAACATACTCACTTTTCAAGGAGGCACACAGAGTCAGGTTTTTTTCTGCCAACCAACTGATGGAAAACGTGTGCAACTGAGCTCAGTGCTATTCTCTTCAGAGCTTAGAACCACACACACAAAATAAAGGCAGAAAACAGCACAGTCTTTTACCTTCATCACCAGATTCCCTTCCAGCTGACTCGTGCTTTCCAGCTGAAATTAATATTTGCTCTTGAAAAATCAGTTCCAGGGCTACACCCTGGAGTCAGACATCTATTTCCTCAATCCCCTGCACCGCTTACAATGCTCTGGTATTTTCAGAAAATTAAAGCCCCATACAGCAGCAAAAAGAAGCACCTGACCAGTTAAACTAGCTCTGCTTGCTAGTTTTTGTGACTGCTCAGCCTTCCTTTGCTGACTAGCACAGGATTTCCAGCAGGAAGGTCTTTCACAGAGGTGTTCTGGCTACAAGGCAGGACAAAGCGGCCGGGGAACAGGAGCTTGTGTGCACGGTCCTGAAAGCAGAAGGGAAAAAACTGGCAGGAGAGATTTCACCCAGGAACAGTCAAGCCTGGACAGGTACCTGGCCTCTCACACTGGACAACACTTTATATTCAGTACTTCCACAGAGGTGAGTGTACCACCTTCCAGACATGTCTGCTAAGAATTAAATTATTCTGGAGTATTTGCCTGGTATTCAGACGCAATGGCATTGCCATGAGGTAGGTTAAGAACGAAAACTTCAAAAGAGTTTATTAAATAGTCTCGAGCTGACATATGTGCATCTTCAGAAGGCTTGGTAATTTTTATTTTTTTTTTTTTTTTAATTATTTTTTTTTTTTACTTTTGAGGGTGGAGCTGGATGAAGTTCAGGAGACTGGGTCATTAAAAAGGACAGAATACTTTTTTTGGCATATCACACAAAAATGCTTTGTTCCAGACTGGCTTTATCTCAGAGTCCAAGTTGATGCTTATTTGGTGGCTAACATGAAACAAGTTGAGCCGTTTCACTCCGGTTTGTGTATCCACTTCACAGAAACCAATGCAGCATCATCGCCAACTGAATTACACAGGCAACAGATGACCAAGCTGGGAATAAAACTTTAAGACGCAGTGGGCCACCTCACAGCAAACCTCATCAACACAGAAGCAATCAAAGAAGTGACCCTGTCTGTAATACAACGTCTTTGCTATATTTAGCATATTGATTCCTGGAAGAATCTTCCAGCCTCCAGAGACTCTCCCAGCTTGCAGCTGATGAGCAGTTGACTATGTCCAGCCTCACATGAGCTACAGAATGAGGTCAGACATTATCACACATTTGTTTCCTGCCTTTCATGTCTTCCATTAAGCATGGCTGCTCCCTCTAACACTAAACAGGGTGATAAATACTATTCCCTCTTCAAGAGCATTAGCAAAATCCACTGTCTACTATGAGCAAAGTTCAAAGCCCCAAAAGCTCATGTGATATTTAAAGATTTCAGAAACTGAAGTCTCTCTCCAACATCAAGGTTTCAGTGGGGACAGGGGTTGTGCTCACTGGGCAAGGATCCATTTCCCCTGAGGCTCTCCCTCCAGTATCCTCTAACCCAAACAGAGCTTTTGGCATCTCTTCTGTTCTAGAAAGCTTGGTGTCTCTGGCACTGGATCTCTGTCTGTTAGCACTGAGCCTGGTATGTCTCCAAAAGATTACTGCAGTCCCTGTACTATTCCTGCCATTCTCCCTGTACCTCCAACAATCACAAGCAGCTCTGCATTTTTGTATGTTGATTCATCTTTCAACTCTGTTTAATTACAAGGACGCCTGATTTAAGGATGGGAAATTCTAAGCACTTTTGGTCTGTGGCTCAGTTTTGTTCCACCCGCCCCTCAGCCTTCGCTTCACCGCTAAGTCGCTGGGGAAAGGCTGAGTCATAACCCTGTTTGCAATACTTGTATATATGTATTACTGGAACAGGGCAGTTTTCCTCTTTATCCAGGAACAGAGCTGTAAAAGGTTAGGTATCTCTAACTATGGCATGATGAGAACAGAGATGCAGAAAACCCTCCTCAAGCAGGCAGGTCTCACCTGGACAGATCTGTTTTCATAACGACAACAACCCCTGGATTAATAACTAGTCTGCTGACAAAACAATTATGTTGGACTACGCTGTTTTACTGCATGGGACAAATCCATTTGCTTTTAAAACACTTTTGAATACCCTTCTCCACACACCCCCTCCCAAAAGATTCCTTACATACCACAGTCACAGGAAGCAGCCCTACTTCCTATATTAATATTTCCGTTTTGACAGCAACTTTTCTAATAAAATACTGAAATCACATAGAGGGGCATAAGTTCTTGTATGCCCATCAGTACAGCTATCAATATTATTTGGGAGACTATTGCTGGCACATGATACAGGATGCTATAGATGCCGTTTTATCCCCACCACCCACTTTTATCCCGTTTCCATTTTGTCCCATTTTCATCATTTTGCATTAGAATCTATTTTTTTTAAAGAACTGAGAAAAAGACATGAGCAACAATCTGTCCCTTCTCATCTCTCCTAAACTAAGTGAGATAGCTGGCAAATTAACACCTGGTAACCCCAATTTCTGGTCAACAGTAGCTTTTCCAGATAAATCTATTAGCCTTCCATATTTGCTGCCTTTCGGTTCACTTTCTTCGAAGTTTTTGTGGGCACAATTTGAATACCTCATTAACCCGCTTACAGAAAGGTTTCTGCCAGCAGTCTTTGTTCTTTTGAAATGTTTTACTAGGTTCTGGGGATAAGAACTTTTTGTATTTTCCTTCTGGTTCCAGCAACATCCCAATTGCTTATCCCCTCCTTAGCCTATAAATACCTCCACTGGTATGTGTGCTGGTATTTTATCCATTCGAAGCCTCATCTCAATGCTTCTCTACACTGATCTCCAGAAAGGCAATTTAAGTTTACTTGATTCCTGGGACTGCAATCTGTGCCCAAGTCTGAAGACATAGCATAAAAAAATTTGTTACATTACTAAGAAAAACATTTTTAACTTCTTGCTACTCCCATAACACTTTAGCTTCAGATGAGTGGCTGAAACTTCTGCCCCAGCTTAAGTCAAATGCCTCAATATTAGTTATTTGTTACAAGAGACACATTCCAGGCTCTCAAGATTTTTCCAGGACCATTGGTGTGTATGAGTTCAGGGCTCTCTCTATTACTGGTACATTCAGAAGCCCTTTCCTATCAGCACAGAGGACACGTATGACAGAACTCACTCTTTTCAACCTCTCCACTGGAAAGGAGAAGAAAGTCTTAAAAAAGACTTCTCCGGCTCCACAGCTAAATGGGAGGTAATTCAGTGACACTGGATTAAATTCAAGAACTGGTCAAGTTCGAAAACTTCTCATGAGCTTTCCCATCACTTGAGGAATGGTTAGTCCCTTCTCAGCTGACACGCCTCTGTGTTAGACCATTTAATCCACAACTGCAGCCTTTTTACTAGTTAGGCTGATTTCCTTCTCAGCTGTCATGATGCAGAAGTAAACAGCTAAAAAAAATGACTCCATGTGACCTGAAGGAAACAATTTTACTGATTTTTCTTCTCCCTCACTTGCTCTCCTCAAAAGCCATCTTAAAATTGCACATTATCAGAAAAAGGCCTCTTACTTTCAAGTTACTCAAGTTTTACCATGTTGCCATTTATTTTGTCAAATCATATTACTTTTAGAGTTTTAATTTCTTATATGTCGGCTATAAAAAGACTACTACTAAAATCATCAAGGTTCAGTTGCTGAAATGACGCCAAGAAGGACTATGAATGTCCAAACATGTTAATGTAGGTAGTTCAAGGTGTCTAAAATACTCTTCATAATCCCGGCAAAGAGCATGTACCAAAAATGGTTTAGTGTTGCACTAACTTTTACAATATATAGATTATAGCAGCAAGTAGAAAGAGTAACATTTAGGCATTATCCAAGATCTTCAAGGTGAATAGCGACGGTGTTAGGAGATTACCTAAACAGGCAACAGTAATCCCACATGTAAAGGTTGTTCTGTGAGGTTCTGGTCAAGTTATAAACTGTTCACCTGAGAAAACAACTATTGTGTGGATTTGCCCATTTGCAGACCCCATATGGCTTAGAAGAACAATCGTAGGAGACAGCGGCACGGTCTGAGGCATGGGGGATCAGGATCCTCACCGGTAGATATAGCTATGACTTTAGAGTACCCATTTGACTTTACATGTTTTGATTTAACAATTTTAAAAACATGTACAGTAATCCCACCTAACCAGTCAGGAAGAAGATTAAATTTTTCTAAAATATTTGTATTCCTGTTGGAGGAAGTCACAGTATGATCACGGCATTCGTAATTGATTACACAGTGTTTCTAGAGTTTGTTTAAGTAAGATTGCCATTGCTGTAGCCCCAAAAAGGAGGAGGAAAATCTACTGGACAGAAAACAGAACTGCATCCAGGTATCGGAGACAACACCTTTCCCAATAAAGCCGGCCAGGCTGAAAGGAAACAGAACTGTAGGTATGAAAAGACAGAAACTGGAAAACATCTGCATGCAGCTAGAAGTGTTAAAAGCAGAAAAACATACCCAGAAAGCATTGTTCAGAGAGAGAGATGATGGTATTGTGGATGACACACTGGAGTAGAAAACCATAATCTAAAATAAACTTCCCATGTGAAACTAGATATGTCACTTACTGGCCTAATGGCCCTATTTACACAACTTCAGAATACACATAAAACATTTACCCTGGAAAGGTATTGCAGCTCTGTTTGCTGCGCTGTTCTATTTCTCCAATAGCTGAGTTCAGAACATTTGGAATCCTGAAATAAGAGTGACTGAAACACCAAGACCACGATTTGAGTCCCCAGGACCATTACCGGGATCAGAGTAACTCACCAGATTGGAAGTGAGAACCAACATCATCATCTGCTCTAACAGAAACACAGTTTGGGGAAGCGATGTTTCATAAGCATTAAATTCCATAAAAGAATTGGGTTTTCAGTAGGTGTCAAGAAAGGAAAGAAACTACAAATGATACTGAAACAAGACTGCTGGGCTTCTGCTTCCCCATTCAGAGCGCCACACTAAACGGCACAGATACACCTTTCAAACGCAACTCCACACGCAAACCTCTACTGCTGTTGAAAGACATCTCCATAATCAACATCACTACAGAAAGCTATTTCTAAAGCCTTAAAATCCTTCTTGAATTCAAATGAAGTACCATTACTGTGCTATCACAAAATTATTTTGCTTCAGGGACATCACTGGGTCAGGTGCAGCAGTTCAGGGAGGCTGACACTTCATAAACCAGCTTAAAATCTGAGTTTTATAGTTTAGTGCAAAACAACTAAATTAAGTTGGCTAAGTACAAGGAAAACACACAAAGCAGCTCTTGGTTGTGAAGCTGAGATCCTCAGTCATTCATTTCCTAATCATACAGGGAAGAAATAGCAAAAAAAAAAAGAAGTAAGAAAGCTTCATGAAAAGGGAGCCTGGAAAGTACAGCAGAATAACCAAACAGTTTATCCTTTCTAAGGCAGAACTTTATTACTAAGACTCCACCAGAGTGCATTCTACCTTTTCTAAGGGTTCAACTGAAGAAATATATCAGGACTGAATAGTTTTGAGTCAACCTGTTTTCCACGTCATAGTTACCCTGAGACAAAACTCCTGGACTGAGCCAGAACTGACTACACCACCAAAGCTTGAAAAGCCAGTTCTTTTGATAAAAACCAGAGTAAAACCCACGACGTTACAACCCCTCTCCACACTTCAGCAGTTACTTGAGGCAAAAGATACTACAGGGACAGACGGACACTATGTCTTTTTCCTTAAAAGGACTGCACTGGGAAACTTGGCTTCAGAACAAGACAGACCCCTTAGTTACTGCATTCTTCGTTAATCTTGTTATTTGAAGGCCTCGATTCCTTGCTGTTAAATAGAGGGAAAGGAAGAAACCTGTGGAATAACTTGGTGATGAATCTTGACAGGAGAATAGCGATAGATAGACAGATAGATAGACAGATAGATAGAAAGAATTGTCTCCAGCCATTCTCTGTCCTTTAGAATAACTCCTACCAACTTCTTGAGAAGTTTTGTTATGCAAGCAAGGATCTTGCACAGCTTTTTAAAAACAAAATTTGGAAAACAAGATCAACGCACCTTCTGCTCCACTGATACCCCAGGGCAACTCCAATCCAAGAGAGAGGTAAATAACATGACAGAACTAACAGCGAGAGAGACGGCGGGCACAGGACCAAGTCTGTGAGCTAAGCTGTCCTCTCATTTATCCCTCCCAAACTTTAAAAGCTTATCATGGACAGGTTAAGGAGGCCAGGGAAAAGAAAAAAAAAAAAGAGACTGATCAGTCCTATCTTGTGTGACTGAAGCCTCCGGGACATGAAGTTCAGCTGAAGCAAATGTCACTGCTGGCATTTCATTGATCTAAACCAGCCTGCAGAGGCTGGGGCGGTGAGCAAGACATGCTGCAAAAGCTTATTCGGGAGAAGAAGGACAGATACTCTTAGTGCACGTGTTTTGAGCCCTTCTTCATTTTTTTCTTAGCCACACTGGATTAATTGCTTATTTTCTGCGCACCTCATTTTTTCACCTGCTGGGTAAGTACCTAATACTCTGTGGGTAACTAATGCATAAGTAATTGAGATAGCTATGTGGTATAAAGGGATACTGACCTTAAGAAATTGCTACACTGCAAGCATTTTGCAGCAAAACAACTAACAGTGTATAGACAGCAGCAGCAAGTTTAACAACCTGTTAGCATCTTTTACGTGGTCTCTTTGGTAAGAGGTGGCACATTGACATGTGCCTATTCTGCAGCAGTTCTTATTTGCTGTGTAACAAACATGAAAATTCACGGCAAGTAGAATTGCAGTAGACAATATTACAGAAAGGACAAGACTGAGGAAGCCTTATAAAGCATGAAAGTACATGTTTGATCAGTACAGAAAGGCTAAATTAATAGCTGCTTCTTACACATGCCAAAAGAGCTCCCAACTGAGAGGCAACAATGAAGTTTCAATCCATTATTTGCATTCAAAAACAAAAAAAAGTTCTATGTGAACAGAAACATGTGTTTCCAGGGATTCCCAAGATGTAAAACATTCTCCTGTAATTGTATAAATAAGAGTCAGAGACTGAAATTCATTAGTATGTTTCCACTAACAAAGCACAATAAAACAAAGCAGCAAGTTAAAACTTGAGGGAAATGACCAGCATCAGGGTACAGCTTAAAATGCTGCTGTGCTGGCATGGGAGGGGAGAGTCCAGAGCAGTCCCTTAGGGACACGAGATAAGAACAACCCCCTTCTTGTCCTTAGTGATGTTTATTCTTATAAGGCTACGCTCTTTTATGAGTAGAAGCACTTACTTTCCACAGACTCCTGCCTTCAGAATTTGAGAACCTCGCAAACTAACACTCCTCTCTTATTGGGCTAGAAATAGTTTCAGCAATTTTTTCCTGTTGCTTTACGAGTCTACACCCAAATGAATAAACAAAGTTATGAACTGCGTGTACATCTTTAAAGAAGCAGCAAAACTCAAGATACATTTTTGCCTCAAGTTTCAAAAGCCACAGCCTGTCACATCGCTGTACATGAGGGGGCCAGGATGAGACTAAGAGCAGGATCTGGGGAAAAATGCAGGCAGTGAGCACTGTGGGACTCAGGAAAGCTCCAGGAGTCTCTAGAAATACAAACTTGCACATGCTTCCAACACAGTTTCATGGTGTATGCCCACTTCACTCCTTGTTGCTGTCACGTGCAACAACTGCCTTGCTTTCAAGAAGCATTTATTCCTCCTCCACCCACCTCAAACTAGCCCAGAATTACTTCCCACAGGCAGTGAAAGGGACTGAACAGAGAGAAAAGTGGAAAGTTCAGTAACTGTAGCAGCCAATGACTCCATCCAGAGCCAACCATGCCTGTATCTGAGCATCACAACCAGATCCAAAATGCAAAAGGTAAGAACAAACAAAGGACAGCCACGACAAGCTTGAGCTTCATTGCCTCTCAGGTTTCAAAAGCCTTACACTCATTGCAACTAAATCTGTATTCCAATTTGCTAATACATCTATATATAGAGAGGACTGAGACTCTGGAGAACTTCTGGATAAATAAAGTGAATGTTGCTGAGAGGAAACAGCTATTACCAGTTGGCTCGGGGAAATTATTTTGCATAAAGAAGCAGTTACAGGTAGGTTCCCTGCAGATTTCTTTTAGGTCCACTAATACAAAACAATTTTTACTAGAGCATCTAATCTCAGGCTTTTCCAAGTTCGCACCCGTTTCCTCCCCATTATGTGAAATGCAGTTAACACAACTGGCACAGCAGGCAGGACAGACCCGCTGAGAAAGCCTGGACAATTGCTCACAAAGCAGTCCAAGAGTGTAAAACTAGTTTAAAATTACAAAAGGTGGTAAAATTTAAGGGCATTCAAATAATGCAAAGGGGACTAATCCCATTTTCAGACTTAGAAAGCAACCAACCTTTAGCACAGATCCAGGGCTCAGCACAGATCCCGTCCCGCAGCGCCGTCACACACAATCTCCTCTTGGGAAGGGACAAGGGGAGGGATGTACACACCGCACTGGCGACACGGACAAAAAGAACCGCCCAGGGTCACTCCCAAGTCGGTGGGGAACCAGAACCAGAGGCCTCTGCTCACCTTCTGCCCTGGTTCTCCAAAGTGTTTGCTCCAGCAGGGCAGTTGCAACATTTACAGTCATGTTTAGACTTTGGAGCTATCAGGGACTGCAGAAGATAACCTATCCCTTACTTCAACACAATCTAAAGCAAAATGCTCCACTTAACCCATATTTTCCTGGCGTGCAGGAATCCTCTTCCTTCAGGAGTTCTTGGCTAGAAATTTCAGCTGCAGAATTTTTGGGACAACACATTGCTCTTCAGCAATCCCTTCTCCTGAACGACGCGCACGCCACTTCGGATTGAAACAGTTCTGCTCAGCCACTGATTGCAGTTACACCAGAGATACTTTTGCTCCTTCAGTTCTTTCATAGCCTGGAGAACCCCAGTTTATGCTCAACTGTAGTATCAGAACTAAGCCTAGACCTTAAGGAGGAATGCAGTGACTCTGCTCCCTCCTGCATCACCGTCACAGGCTTGTGGGCTGAACCACCTTCGGGAGATTTTTGACAACTAATTGTCTGGAGAGCAGCTTTGAGAGTTACTTCAGCAGACTGGGTCAAGAGCAAAAAAAATCTTTTGGTACAATCTGTGACAAATTCACACCGCAGACTTAGAACTTCATGTACTATACTCCATCCATAGACTGAGTCAGTGCCCCTAGCAGAAGGTTTTTCCACCTCCAGATGCTCTTTATACCATCATTAGAAAGGTGCAAACAACATAGTTTGTGATGCAAAGTCAACAGCTGCTTACTGCATGCAAACTTTCAAGACAGGTGAATCAGGAGAAAATAGGGGCAAACAATTATAATTCCTAGTCCTTAAAGAGGATAATAGAAACGTCAGCTATGTTAAAAAAATAGATTGATATTATTTTGGGGCATAAGAAAAAATTCAGTTCTAAAAACTGTACTAGCCAACAGGAAAACTGCTGTGCTGTCAGGAATAATTACACTGCAATGATGTCAACTAGAAAAATATTTTCACTTACTGACTGCGTAAATCACTAGCATTTTTGGATTCACTAAAAAGAAGAAGTTTGTAAAGACTCCCTGAAATCCTGACACTTCCTCAGCACAAAAGTGATGTCTCAACACTCGCTTGCACAGAGCCTGTATTCGCACCAACAACACACAAGGTGTGTTCGACTGTCCTGGGTTTGACCCAGAACAAGGAGCTCCCTCCAAGCAAAAATTTTACAGAAGATAAAAAAAAAAGAAAAAAAAAAAAGAAAAAAAGAAAAAGGCAGTTGCATTGCAATGCTTCTGTTGCAGCAGTCAATGCCCAGCCAGGATCACACACAGTTTGTACGCAGGGGAGCGGGACAGGCTGAGCTCAGCGTCCTCCGGGGAGCCTCTCGTGGCATTTGTTCAAAGCCTTTTATTAGCCAGCCCTGGATAACATGATGTGGCTTTGGCCAGTGCTGCTCTCCTGCTTGCTGCAGGGAGGAAACACTGGAAGAGGCAGCACCCTTGGGAATAACCTCAGGATTAGACTATAAATTGAGTCTGCAAGACAGACAAGTGATTGGTACAAGCTTTAAATCAGCTCTGCCAAGCAGTACCACTGTTTTACATGCTGGAGTCAGATGAGTCTCCTACTACTTGTTTAATATCCTGCCTACTAAGCTGAACTGATGGGGAAAGCATGGCCAAAGCCTTATAAAACGTTTGTTTTAGAAGACCAGGCACTTATGTTATTTTTATCACACTGAAATTGGTTCCTCACTGCAGGAGTAACTCCCACATTGACTCCAGCTGGAGTTGGTTTATTTTTTTTCCATATTTACAATAATTTCTTCCAAGTATAGAGCTGCACTGGGTGGACACAGCCAAATTTCACCTCTGTTCCCATTGTGGGTGAGTTAAGTGACCACTCACCCAGGCCAGGCTGATTCCCAGGGTTGTCCACAAGCATCTCATCAGTCTGCTTTGTCACAAGTCCCACTCCCGGGACAAGGGAGGGAATGCAATTCTCCTGCCTTAAGGGACACTGATGCAATTAGCACAGGAGAAGAAACCTGATTCCAGCTAAAACACATAAGAAAGTAAACAAAAGGTAAATGTTTAATGACAGTTGAGATTTCTGCACTTCCAACTGTATTCCTGAGTCTTCTGAAAGGGATAGAGGATGTAGAAAAGCATCACCAGAGCAGCATAGACCACAGTACCTTTAAAAGTGAGTTTTAAAATAAGGCTATGATTGCAATACTGAAATGACTAGTAAGTACAGCTCCTAGACATGATGCACTAAATTCCATTGGAAGTCTTAAATTTACATCAGAAGACAGGAAATGTTACCTTAAGTCACTGATTCTAATCTCGTTATGCACCTGTAACCTGTTTATTTTGTAAAATCCAGGTCAAGTCTCACTAGTTGGCAACTGTTAAATCACACTGATACAGATACCTGAATACAAAATGTAACCTCTTAATGCAGGATAACATGCTGTGGTTACTTTATTATGCATAATAAAGTCCTAACTTTTGCAATTAAAAAAGCTCCGTGGAATATATTATCAGTTTGGTGAGGTGGTTTTCCTTTTTCTTTTCTAAAGGCTTGCATCTTTGGACAGAAACCAGAATTTTATTAAATGCACAGCCAACATTTTCAGATTCCACCTTACGCAAAACTCATACCTGCTTGAATGAGACTTATGAGGGGAGAAAAACATTTACTTAATGTTTCACATATAAAGAAAGCAAGTATAATCCTTGAAAATTAAACAGAACCAACTGCTTCTGGTTACTTTATTCCTCAATTTTAAGAGTATTCCTTTCTTTACCTATGCCAAAATAACTACGTGTGACAGGTTAGTTTTCTTTTTTTCAGCTTTCAAATGGCTTCCACTATCCCAGTCACTAAATGAGCTGTTTAAACTGAGGGAAATAAGCTGCAGGTGCAGAGTCATCAAAAGTTCGTTTGCTGCTGCACTTCAAGCTCCAAGTGCTCAACTAATGACTTCCATCGTATCAGAGGTTCTGCTTTACAACTACTGCAAGATGATCACACTCTACTTTTTGCATTTTTTGAACGTGAAACCTAACAGCATTTAAATATTTTAAGAGGTTGGTTGGTGGGAGGGTTAGAAATGTGCTTGAAAACCTATAAATGCTACAAAAGCAACCACGGGGGTTCAAGACTTCGTTATTCCTCTTTAATATAACTCAAAATGAGAAAAACAAGCTATGTACCTTTTTTTTCATGAGTATTCAAAAGGAAAAATTAAAAAATGTTTCTTTCCACTTGATTATTTGACAGCAGAAATAGGCAAAGGAAACATGAGGAACATCTAAGACTCTTTAAAATTGCATAATGTATTCCTGAATGATTCAGCTGTAAGGCTAAAAAACCCATATTTTTAAAAGTTTCTCGGCTGCCAGTCTCATATATATGTTGAGACACATTTTTTAAAAGTTACTATGATTCTTACTGGAGTCAAAATTAAATCAATACATCTGTTAAAACGTATTATGAATTTTACATGAAGGACTAATACGCCACACCGAAGGCTGCGCCCGCTCCTCCGCAAACAGCCCAGAGCAGCAGCTGTGCTCTTCCCTCCTCTTCCACGTATTTCAAGCCCGTGCGACACAAAACCGTGTTGGGAGTGGAAGCTCCGTCCAGGTGCCCAGCAGCACAAAGCGCCGCTCACAGTCTTCAGAGATTTAATAAGTTCTGCTGTACCCAAAGAGCACAGCGGCCCCAGTGGCTTGTGAAACTGCAGTCCCTGAACACATGTAACCTGTTTGAGTTTGCAGGCACTTCAGCGGCATTATTTTGCAAGTTTTAAAGTGTACCAATTTATTCTTGAACTTGGATCTGTTTTACAACTAGCAATTGCTCCCTCTTTTTCCTGTGATCACAACTGCGACCTGTGATCACCTTTTACCTGATACTATCAGGAGTAAAAAGGCACCGATACTGAAACACCGGAGCCTTAAGCTTTCATTCATAATTGTGGTAATACTAAATAGAGCCTGTAAGCAGGAAAACTGCATGATGAGTAGTGCTAATACATAAGAAAGAATTAATATGACATATTCTGAAAATCAGCAAATGACACATGCCATTCCCAAAAGTAAGAAGCTGCACAGACAGATCAAGATACTTCTGGAGAAAGAGGCATAGTAAAATTGAAAGTTAAATAACAGCTTGTACCATTTATCTTCTAGTGATGGTATCCTGAACACCCCAAATTTGTTGGAGACAATGTAACCTGATTTCCTAAGGACATTTGCTTGCACCTCTTAAGAGGTGAAACGGTTCAGTAGACTCTACTCAAGAAAGGATCTACAACCAGAAAAACAGTTCAACATAGGTTTACACAACCAGAGACTTGAAAGTACCAGTTACCTTGGGATTAAAATACAAAACAAGATACTTTCTGCCACTACGATCTCAGTGGCAAGTACTGGAATCTTCTCTGCTAGTGCTCTACACTAACACAGCTACCCTGATACAGAAACTGCATTTTAAGTGAAAGCAATAACCACAGATGAGTAAAACAAGGAACAATTTCCTAATGCCAAGCATCACATTTTCAGAAAAATCTAACTTTGCTACAGTGTAAAGCGTGCAGTGAACGTCAAGTCCAGCATTTGTTCCATCAGGGAGCGCATGAGAAGTTGCTTTATGAACTACATGCACATGAGACACACAGGTAATTCTGGTTTGATTAAGTGCAAGGCAAAACTGTAGTGACCAACGGGGAGGAAACATCGTCTGACTCTTGGTGTACAAAGACACTTGACAACCTACTTCTGTACTGATGCCTTTTAGGAGTTACCCATCTCCTCAAGTCATTTGATCCAAATTTAGTTCTGTATGTAAATACACCCATTCAAAATCTCAGGATTTGGGAAATCACGTACCTGTAATTAGCAAAGCGCTAACCACACTGTCTAATAATATACTATCGGGATACCTGGCAGTGAGGGGAGGAGACAGTTAAGATTTAAGAAACAGCTTATGAGAAGAACAACGGAGGAAATGTCAATGACACCAACTTTAGAATATGGAAATAAGAGACCTATGAGAAACTTAAAAATGACAAATTCACATTCATTTTAAAGCCTCCTAACAGTTCAACGATACTTAGAAGAAAGCCCTTCTGAATATCAGATCTTGTCTGAACTGAAAACTAGTGGAAAACTTACCTTTCCAGTCTCTGAAGCAACTATGATAAAAATCACCATTATACTTGTTTGTAGTCCGTGCGCTACAATTTTTTTAAAATACTTTTTTCAGTATTGAGAAAAAACAACTGAATTGAGTTTCTTTGACTCTGTTCTTATAAAGCTAATTGGCAAAGACTAATTCCAGAACTCTGCTGAGATTAAACTGCTAATACACACAAAAAGACACTACAAAAAATCAGCTTCGGAAAAAAAAAAAAAAAATCAAATAGCATATTTATTTCAGTTCCACTCAAAAAGTAAATATTTGCCATGTGCAAGTCAGTAGATTTCTTCCCTAGGACTTCTCTATGAAAACGAAACTGAGAAGTGTTCCTTTTCCCAGCTCAATGGCCCTCCCGAAACACAAACACACCGATGCTATGCAAAGGGGACTCCCTGGACTACACACTAATCCCTTTGGGACTGAAGGTTTCTCGGTCTGGATTAGAGTCTGAGCACGAGGCTCCCGTGCCTGGGTGGATGGGTGGGGTATTTACGAAAAGGGAGAAAAAACACAAGTTAACTTCAGAATTAGTTTGGTTTTAATTTAATAAATGGGGCTCACATCTTGTTTTGTTTGAACACTGTTTCATGTTCTTGTGAAATACAGCTACAGGGGACTCATTGCACAAAACACTCCACAGCTTCATTCTCTATGAAGAAATGCATTTAAAATCACGCACTTTAGCTTCCTTCAGTACACCAACACCTTGTAAGTGTCCCAGTCCTTCGAAAGGTGGCCAGGGCATTAGTATTGTTTCCCGTTCTAACCAAGCACACCGATGAGCAGCAAAGCCCAAGCACAGATTAGCTCCTCAGAGATCCAACCCGCTCTCCGAACTACCTGTCCCTGCTGCCAACGCCAAGTGTAACCTGTCTGCTAAACTGCACACAGAACAGATTCACTTGGCATGCAAAGAAAACACCAGCAGCTGTGAAGAAAAATACATCGGATTCCTGAAAACTGGATGAGTGGTGTAAATGAGGCTTCCTCATGAACACTGAAAAAGACGGACTATTTTAACTCAAGCTGTGGTTCAAATACAAATTCACTTTTTCCTCTACACAGCCAAGCTCACACTTTGATAGTGATATATTGCAAAACCATAAACTAAAGATTAAGCAACACGGGACAAGAGTCTCAACAACAGGGCTGGGCAGGAGGGAATGGGCAAACATGTTAGACATGGAAGGCAACGCTTGAAGAATGACAGCTTTACACCTTCATTCATGAAACAAGAAACTGACGGACTCATCAATTCTACTAAAGGAGCCAAGCGTAGAACATCAGGTGCCAAGCTGTACTTTCCTCTTTGTATCTAGATGATTAGAACAGCCTAAAACCTGGAGAGACGCTTTCCTTAGATAAAAGTGATGCTGAATAAGCCTGCTTGATGATAACAGCAAAACATTGTTTATGACAGCTACCAAACTCCAGAGAGAGGTATGTTTTAAATTAGAAGACTGTATCTAGTCATAAAAACAGGTATTTCAAGGACAGCTCACTTATGCTTCCCTAATGAAGTGCAGGTGACATTCACAGCTATGATATTACAACTCAGACAAGATGCCAGCTCCTCTGAGAGGCTTCCTACTTTTGGAGTAGGAAGAACACAGGAGGATATAAGTGAAAAAGGCTCTTGAAAAATGCATGTTATCCACATTCACATCCAAAGGTATCCTGGACGGCTGGAGAGATGTTCCAACTCGCTGAGGCAAGACAAAGTAACCCAAATATCCACACAGCTCCAGTGTGACAACTTGCAAATATCAGAGTTAACAGCACTCATATCCTGACTCTGATTTGTGCCAGTGTTTGTCGACTAAAAAACATGGATAAAGATGGCACATACACAACAGGATTGGGCAACGCTGCAGAAGTCAATCAAGGGCACCGTTGTTAAGAGTTCATCTCTTGCACTGGGTTTGTAGTCACATGAAGTTACTGCCTCTGGATCTGGCAATTCACACTTGTGTACTGGAAAACAACTTGCATCTTATTTTTTCTACTGCCAGAAAGCACTCAAGATTTTTGCACTTTATCCCTAAGGTGCACTGTTACCAAACCAAAGGAACCTAATTTTCGGTCAAAACCAATGCCGAAAACTAAGTGTCGAGGAGAAACCCCAGCAAGGAAAGCTTACTCTGATCCAAATGTAAAGGGGTTTCCTGTGCACAAGAAGCATTACAACAGATAACTGCACATTTTAACAGCCTCAGTGACATTCTCAGTGCTCAAAAGAAGAGCAGGCAGCTTTTTATTCCCCATCTGGTGGTCATTAACTCTAGAACACAAACCTCAGAGCACACGTCACTAGTACTACGCCATCCCTCCATTTTGTACACGCTGCTTGTGTTGCAATGAATCATTCCCTCACATGGATCTCCAAAGAGCTCCTGCTCCCAGTTTCCCAAAAGGCTGGATTAAAATGGAGAGTGCTGGTCTAACTTGTAGGTGTACCTTCTTAGGCAAGTTAAAACTGGTTCCTGCCCATCCTGTTTTATCTCTCCAATAATTGAACTTACTCACACACTTGCATTCGCAAACTGGCAGAAGGCATAATATGCTCTTCCTATTGCTCAAGGCAGAGTTCGGAGACATTCACACCAAGGTGGCACGGATGGTGCAAGAGCCTTACCTGAAAAGTACTTGATACTGGAACCTCATATACAGACTAGGAAACCACTGATCTCTCTACTGTAAATCCAGTGATTTCACTAATTGCAAAACTCAGCATGCAACAATTTAGTATTTGTGAAATAATTTAGTACTACAGAAAAAAACTGCAGGCTGTATCTCCTGAGGTGAGTTCTCTGTTTAAGAAAAAATTACAATATATGCTAAAACTGTGGAAATGGCCCTTTTTTTTTTGTACTGCTCTTTGTAAACCACCTCAGTCCTCAGCTGGAGAGAGAATTAAAAATTGAAAACAAAAGTCCAAGTAGGAATTGAATCTTAGTCCTAGTCTGACAGCTTTACATCTATTTCTGTGCTGGAAGAAATCACTCCCACTCTGTTCTTGTTTCTCCACCTCCAACAAGGGCACAGTACTTCCCCTTGTCCTGCTGAGTTACGCATTTAAACCGTATGGCCTTAGGACAGGATACCAATGTATAGCACAAAGGACCTTAAATCCCAGGCATAACATCCACGTGTAACAGAATGTCCTGCTTTCAGCTTCAAAAGCATCTCTCTTCATACTCAAACCTTCGTCTTCACATCACCTGACCAGAGCACCAAGCAACACAGACTATGCAGAGAGCTGGCAAGATAGCATCGCACCAAACCAGATGCTGGAATAAGAACTGTCAGCTTAGCTCCTGATCTCCCCAAGGACAGAAAGAACTCACCTCTGACTTGCATCCACCGCAGAGCAGACCAGGGAAGACAGTCCTCCTACCTGGTTACCAGGTGTCCAAGCCATCTCATGTCACATGCCATGTAACAGGGTGTCCCCTGCCACCACCTGTACTTTTCTCTTCCTAAAACTCCGCTTGCAGACCACAAGAACAGAAGCCTCTTAGTTGTGCTACCCTCACTCCAGAAGTCTCTGCATTTCTGTTCGAACACCACTACATCTTTCTCAACTCTTTCTCCAGATACTTAAAAATCTGCAACAGATACTTACCATATTTCAAAGGGAAAAAAAAAAAAACAAAACAAACCAAAAAACACAACAAAAAACCAACCCACAGATGGTGAGGGCCCACTCCTCTAAAAGGTCTTTTTAGGCGACCTCTCCAAAACAAGAAACTGCAGCCTCAGAGGAAGATGAGCAGCTGTTATGACAAGTCTGGCCCTTGTTCAAATACTGGAATATAAGCCTTGAGCAGTAATACATTGCCATCAATTAAACGTTCAACTAAAATACATTGCCCTGGTCCTAAAACACAGGTCACCTATTTCAACAACAACGTGGATGGTTTTTCCTTTGTTCAAATTGAAAAGGTGTACAGAAGAAAAATGGCAAATAAAGGAAGAAAAAATGTCCTGGATAACGCGCTATAAGTTCATATTCTCACGTGTCAGAAGAAGCGTCAGGCAATAGATAAGAGTGACAAATGTCAGGAAAAATTTAAAAACTTATCTGTATTTGGGTATCGCTCCATTTCTACTAACTAATTTCTTGGCGTTTTACCTTAAAGCCATGTCTCTGGTCAATGTCTAAAAAAATATTTTTAAAAATTCTTAAAATTATCCCATTTAGACACTGCCCCCCATCTTCTAGCTGCACCAAACTGACAGACATTTGGATGGAAACAAGACAACTTCCAATCCCATGCAGTATACACTAACTAGCGGAATGAGCCCAACACTTCAGAAATTACAAGCATTTGGTAAAACTCATTCCAGAGCAGCCAAGCAGTGCTCATACATAAGTCGAGTGGGTTTCAGATAGAACAAGCTCTATGCAGTCTTATCCACAATGAATATGAGACCTAGTATTTCATTTGCTCCTATACTTTATTCCCTAACACAGCAAAATGCTCTAGTACTGAGGTCCCAGATGCTTACTGCAAAAATTAGTAAGACTGTGCAAATCAGTGATTGGGATTTCAAAAGGAGCAATAAGTAGTAAAAGTCACCAGGGTGCTATTTCCAGAAAATCATTGAAAAAATGGCATTACGGGAGAAAAGGGGATATGTTGAAGAATCAGAACCATGCCTTCACTGAGAATGTAAGAGTCTTGCTCCCCCAAATAAAGTTGTACTATCTGCTAAATACCGTGTGTCTGTAAGAGACTATGCCAGCTGTGTACTCCAGCTGATGAGACATAAGAGGCACTTAGCTAGTATATCCTCACCACGGAGCACGTCTTTAATGGACACAGATATGACCTAGTCAAAGATGAATTACATAGACTGATAAAAATATTTTAGTGAAGCTACAAGTACACTCCAAGCTTTCCTGAGGCAGAAATCAATCTCTCCTCAGTCATGGAAAGATCCAGCCAACTGCAGAATCACTCTGCTGCTGCACTGCATTCCATGAATGTCCATCTGTCTTTAACAGGCAACCATCTATGTTGGGCAGGATTATGAAGGGGCAAATCTTCCTCTTTAGGTGGGCACCATGAAGCTCAGCACTCTGCAATACTGCTAGTGAAGGAAGCCATTGTCTTTACACCACTTCCTAAAAAACCCCCTCTCTGACTACGGTATAAGATAAAAATACATCCAGGCACACCCACACAGCTCACAACTGCACAAAGCATATGGTGAGCTTATGAGCATGAACAAATACATTCATGTCAAAAATATTGATAAGGAATCCAAAAAGAACTACTGACCAGAAGCTTTGTGGGTAGCGACTTTTGGCTTTAAGACTGACAGGAGCCTTCTAGCAAAACAATTTCCCAACGGCCTGATGCTGTACCTCTTTACCCTGCAATCATCCTAATTTTGTAAGTTACCCTCTTCATACTTAAAAAGGGATTTAAGTACTTCAGGTGGAGACACAGGTTGTTTTTCTTGACGAGGTACTGTCTACTGTGGCTAAATGACAAGCACCTACGCTGACTTTCCTGCTGTGCCTCCCATACTTGAGCCTGCACTGCCCCCATCCCATCAAGATCTGCATTTCAGACATTTTCCAGCCCCCACCTCCAAAGTTTTCCAAGTCAGGAGTAAAGCATAATCTGTGCCATCCCTCCTTGTGACTCCTTCATGTTGGGAACGGGCAGTTTTAAAACACACAGCAGCTGTCAGTACACGTTAATTGTCTGAGCTGACTGCTACTGCCATCATCTTCGAGTGAAGCTACTGAGATTTAAGTAACAACTATGAACAAAGGCAACTTCTCCAGAGTGAAGCAACAGTATCAAACATAGTATGCACTATCACTGGCTGCTCATTTCTTCTTTTTGTGCACGGTATGTTATTCTAGCAGACCAACAGGCTTTGAGATGATGCAAAACATCACTAGAACTTTGCGATAATAGTCTAGCAAATTCGCGGGGCAATTCTTATTTGAACCGCTGCCCCTCTTCTGCTCATCTTTCCTCATTACATGACTCCATCTCTACCATTAGCTATTAATAGGGAACTCATTGCCAAGGTCTCCTATTTCCCCAAAAGCATTATGTCTGATCGCCACCAGTTGGGCTGGAGGATCTCCCAGAATATTGTTTACTGCAAGGACTGGCACAAAACTATATTTCGTATCACCACTCCTGCTGACACCACAACACAGACTGAGGTTTAACAAAATACTACTTTTATCTCAAAGCAGTCCAAGAATCATTGATATTAAGTAGGTGTTACAAAAGTTTCAGGAAGGCTGACGGCAGCTCCATACTCTCCACTTCCATCCTCAGGGCTGGAGCTCTCACTTGTTCACCAGCTGAGTAACTACGGAAGCCCAAATTAGAAATCACAAATTTCAATCTGAAAATATACGTGTATTCTCCTGTTTCTAAAGCCAACGGTAACTTTCAACTGCTCTTTATACCTTGCAGGTCAAAAAAATACAAGATTAACTTTTACCTTTTCTTTTCACATCACCTTCCAAATGTCCAAACTCTCACTGTGACACCAGAAGGTATTACTGCACTTTGCTCTTTATGACCATCAGTTTAAAAAGCCAGCATTCAAGATGAAAATATTTCTAACTATAAATGTGATTAAACCCACTGGAACTATTTAGTATTTATGTCAGCCAGGACATTTTGAACGAATGCTGTGCTAAAAATACTGTAGTCTCAGACACCGGGAAACCGCTACTACAACTTGTTCAGCTGAACTACCAAATATCAGGAGCTTGCAGCAGCAAAGACCTTGCCCAGAACAGCTTTCGACACTGTCTTAATTCCAGTGTTCAACCAGCGACAGACAGTGGAACCACCAGAGGCACATGCGGTGGGAGCTCCCCGGAGAAGAGTCAATGGCAGAGCAAGGACAGCGTAACTGGGAATACGGTTTAAAAGGAATAATTCTCCTTGTAGGTCAGAAGTGGGTTTTTAACTGATTTTCTAGCTGTTCTTTCAGGAGAGCAGGTAAGCAGCAAACTCGCTGCTGAACCAACAGCAAGTCCATCCCCTTCTCCTGTTCTCTTAGCAGGGGGAAGCACTTTGAAATCTAATGATGATACATTTAAACGCTGACAGTGCTAAACAGCTCAGAATGCTGGGAGTGCAGGGAGAAGGTACGACTGGGCATATTTGTCATATGCTGCTGTCTCAGTCAAATGAAACAGCCCAGAAAAGCAACGTGATAAACACTGATTTCTACAACAGAAATCCTCTCTCAGATGTGAAAACCTAAGACACTATCCTTGGAGACGGCAGGCAGGAGCAGAATACATAAATAGCGTTTTGCTCCCATGTTTCAGAGTGTGAGGTTTTCCATAAAACTTGGGGCAGTTTCCATAAAACTAGCAGCTGCAAAGGCAATTCAATTTAATAAGCCAATAAATATTTCTGAATGACTGCATGTCTTACAAGGATATAAGAAATTATATAAGCACAACCAGCTCAAGCAGACTTGGAAGAGAAACTATCCCATCATGAAAAGCCACAGAAGAAAATCCGCACTGATTTTTTAATGTTAAATTGTACTTTTTAAAATAGTCACTATATCATTAAAGCCCATCGCTGTAGTCCAATAACAAACCAGCGGATACACTGTCAGAGCTCCACTGATATTAGCAGAACTACAGCAATTTACGACACCGGTACAAATCTGACCGGGAGCCTCTCTCTAAGAGGCCAGTGACTTGTGCTATTTCAGCAGGTATTACCTTAACAGGAATCCAGCAAAATCATTAACAGAGGAATTTGAGTAAATGAGATGTTAAGTACTTGCTATAATTACATATTATTGCAGTTTCTGCTGACAGCACAACTCGGGAGGTTGGAATTCAATGAACTACTCAACAAATATCTGAAATCACAGTTGTAAATGAAATTAAATCTGAATTTGTGTTTGATCATGTTTATGAGCTGTGTGCCTAATTTAGGTGAAACCATGTAAAAAACCCCACACTTTTACACTGGTCCCCTGGTTAAAAATTTTTCGTGTTTTACAAAGTAAACAATGAACATGTTAACATGTGAACATGTTAACAACAGATATCGCTTAACACTGTACTAAAAGGAAAAACGTCTTAAGAAAATCTGCTAGATGTAGGAAGCACACAGGCCATTAACCGCCAAAACACATCTTCCAGCACATTTAGGTAATTCTGCTGAGTTTTAACAAAAACAAAAGTTGGCCGCAGCTAACAGAAATGCATTCAACTCCCCACTCCCACAAGACACCCATTAAGTCTTAACCTGAAAACTGAATGTGTCAGAACAATTAACAGAACAGACCTCAAGGTCTTTAGTAAAGCCCTTCTGAAGCTACTGCTGGGAAAATAGATGCAAACGACTTATCAACAATACATTTATTTGCATTTCGGAGAGGTGTCAGAAATTATCAATTCACTTCAGAGCACCCTCACTTGTAACAATTTGCAGGTTCCGACAGTAAAGCTACATTGCTATATTCTACAAGCTTTGCGATAGATTGCTGTGAACATATTGAAAATAGCTGCAAGAAACAAAATTAAGAAATTTTGCAGAGATTGGGGTCTGACGTTAAATACTTCTAAAATAAAAGAAGCTAAGTGGTTTCAGACTTACAACTACCACAAGTATTGTTGCGAGGCTGTGGGCAGCACTGCTCACAATGCGGGCTCATCACCCAGCACCAGGCTGGAAGCAAAGGCAGGGAGTGACTCAAGGCTTGTGTTGGAAGGAACAAAGTACATTCTTCAGGATTCACGTCTCCATGTATCACAAAAAAGGGAAAGGAAATTTTCAGTGGAGATATCAATCTGCATCTAAATACCACTAACTACCTTTTGTATTTTGGATCCCTTTGCCAAACACTTGACATTTAAGCGCGCTGGTGACATCATGCTTCCAGGGAATTCAAAAGACAGTGTTGCCCTGATGTGCACTAGAATTTACCTTCAATCCTCCACTAACTTCACGAAGTTTGTTTAGCACAGCAGCTCTAACAGCAGCAGCACACAGAGCTCTATGTCAGAAGCGGCCCTGCTCTCCTTCAGAAAACTCTCACCCCTCCAGAAGGCACCAACCGAGCGGCAGCAAGGACGAACAGATCTCCAACAGACTGTTTCACAACCACTGAAAAATCTGAAGGATCACCCTTATGTTGCTTTTTAGTCGGTTAGCATTTAAATCACCACTGCTGCCACACATGAAATGTGAATTTAATGCAAAACACAAAACGTGCTGAAATTCCGTAAGTTGTAAGGCATTTGTTGAGCACTCTCACTATTTAATTTAACTTTCCCTCTTGCTCACTCCCCTTCATATCTCCACCCTGATATATACAGAGGGCCTGAGCACTCACGCCAACATAAAAAACCTGCCAGTTTCTGATAAGATGCTGCAGCAGCAAACCCGCCTTTTTTCCCCTACAAATTCACTGTTAAAACAAACCCCTCCTTCAAGCGTGTTTGACTTCCAGAAGCCATCTCTATGACACCGGACAATCAAATTCATGCTTGAATCCCGTTAATATACTGTAATGATTGCTACAGTGATACTGGCTTCAAACTCCATCTTAATACTATTGGTCAACTCAATCAGAGGAAAAAAACCCACTGCTTAGGGTAATGTTTTCACTTTCTACACAGAACAGTTCTGATTTTACACAATTGCTGATCACAGGCTGATGAATAGCCAAGACACTAGTAGCAGTTAGTAGGTTTGGAACACAATTTGATTATTTTGCAAACAAAAGGAATTTTTATCTATTGCCCTCTGTAAATACAAAGGGAGAACTGAAAGTTAAGATAAATTGCTTCTAGTCTCAACACTTTCCTCAGCAGTAAGAGGCTGCTGTTACATTCAACCTTAATAATAAAGCTCTTAAAGGCAAAACTCAATAGAATCCAAACAGATTTTGCATCTGAAGCAATCTGCAATTTTATTATGTGAGAAAAAAGAAATTTGAATAATTCCCTCCCCGAGTATATAGTTGTGACTCGACCCCCTCTTCACAGATGTGAATGTTATTTTCAATGACCAAGCTGTACTTGGAAATTACAGTTTTAAACTACCTTTTCTCTTCTACAATGCTGAGGACTGTGGGGACGTTACTTGCAAAAAATGCTTGCTGTTTCAGCACAGTATTGTCTTCAGTGCAGTTTGCAAATAGGCACTGCTAGGACTGAACGTGAAAAATTCTTTGCAGTGCATACTGATACTAAAAATACAGTTAAGGTGAAAAAAATACCCAATGTAGCCAAATTAAACAGGAGGGAGAATCTGGATATTGAGACAGAATGCAATTACCCAAGTTGGAATTTGCCCAGGACACTCTTGCTTAGAGTGATCTGGCTACTTAATGACAAGAAATAGCCAGGAACTCACATTCACTGCTGGCATCCTCTCTCGTAGCCAACACTGCCCTGCTATCAATGAAACGGGTGTGTAATCAGATCCAACTGCTCAGCTACAACCAGGGTGCTCCTTGGTGACCTGCGATGGGCCAGCAGATCCACCTCCACCCACATCACTTCATCTGCAGCAACTCCTGTGATCACCACCCAAGGTAGGATGTCCACTGACCTAGATATGAACATGAGCAACACCAGGAAATTTCAAAGTGCTTAAGCTGCTCTATTACTGATACGCTATCCAGAAGTCAAGCAAAACATTCTTTATTAACAAAAATGTTTACTGCTGGTACATTCAACATTCAGAATGAGTCAGTACCAGCCCCCAGAAAAACTTCCCTTCCCCTAAACGTGAAGAGGGAAGGCAGCCTAAAAGGGGACTTTCACCAAACAATAATCAAAGTACAAACCAATTCTAAACATCTGGACCAAACAACAACAAAAAAGTACTTGAGACTCCTACACCCACTCCTAATCTTTGCCACTGAATAGGATCAAAACAAGAATATAAGAGCTAGAGCCTCACCGCGATGGCTAAATGAGAACTGCTGTTCTCAGAGCCGTGCGTGACAATTCCTGACCCAGAAGTGCAAAGAGCTCCTGTGCAGAGGGAATGAGGCTTGGAGCGAGCAGAGGGGACAGGTTTTCAGGTAGATCAGTCCTGGTCGCAAGGTCAGAGAGGACGGTGTCTATTCAGCACTATTCCTTTAACAAGACTAAAACGGTTACATGCACCTTTCAGTGCTGAAAAGGATTTTAAAGGCCTCTGATCGGTCGCAATGATGTTACACGACTGCCATAAAATAATTCCAATAGGAGGAAAATGGTGCCAATACCTACACTGGGATGAATTTGCTGGGTATGCTTGATTTACCAGGAATTCAGTTTTTCCATCAAAGTGTGCTGCTTTGAATTTCTGCATTGAATTCCTCCAACACGTGGTAGAAATAAAAACCGGAGGAGTTTTAAGTGCTGTATGCCTAAAACTCTTAAAAGAATAAAATAGCACATGGTCACAATACAGGAGAGAAATCCTTCTAAGAAGTTCACTGGAAGTTGGAATGGAAAGGTCAAATATGTATCATTTCCCCTATGTAAACCAGTACATAACTAAGGCTTACCAGGGAATACTCTTCCCTAAATAAAGATGATCCTTAAGCACATATTTCCCAGCATAAGAAGGCTACAAAAATTCAAATACACGCTCATATATAAGTTGCTTCAAGAGCCACTCCTGCACTTCTTGGGAAATCCACTGCACCCTTTTTTCTGTTAAGAATTATTCATAGAGCCCTACCATAGATTTAGAATGGAAATAAAAATTCAAAAACTGCATATTCACTACTGCCTGGTCCTATTGCACACACACAATCACATTCCAATGAACTGACGGAAAGAAAGGTGCACGCAAATGTACATGTGTAAATATTTACACGCAGTAGCCTACAAAGCAACCAGGCACATGGACATCATCCAGAAAAGCATGCTAAAAATCAGTATAAGCCAAGCAGATATCTTCAACCTTTTTTTTTTTTGTCCTCCACCACTTCACCAGCCAGAGGACAGCTCAGAGCTCCTTACGCATCCTGAACAGTGACAATAACACAGACACACAAAGGTTGGACGTCCTCAACTCCCCTCCACTCTGCTTAAGCCCTTCAGTTTGACACCTATCAACTTGGGGGGGATTGCAATTAGCTTGCTTCCTAGAAAAACAAATAAACAATCAGAAAAAGTTAGCAGCCATCAGGCTGATTAAAAATATGTGTGTGTATATATATATGAATATAAATGCATATACACACGTAAGTGTATATTTATATACATATATATAAAATCACAGGACTACCATTATGTTTCTTAAGAAAATTAACAGTTAACTTGCAAACTTTCTGAAGTGATGCTGTCTACCTTTCTGGAATTGTCTGCACTGTTGTGTCTTCTTTTTTTTTATGTGGGCTTTTATTTTAATTAAAAAAAACCCCACCCAACAAGGTAAAGTTACATCAATTAAACAGGGAGGAAAGAAATCAGACTGATCTTAAAATGGATGCAGCAGATTCTTTTAAAGAGCAACATGTTGCAATCACCTTTCATTTTAGGGGAAAGGAGGGATTCCCAGAAAGGAACAGAGACGAGGAGCAGTGGGGGAAGGGAGGCTGCAATAAAAAAAAAAAAAAAGAAAAAAAAAAAGAAAAGCCTCAGGGATTTATTTTAGTTAAAAACTTTGTTTTCCCCTGCGTTAAGAAGGGGCTGGGGGCCGGGGATCGCCGCCCGGAGCCTCTGTAAAGGCTCCTCGCCGGCAGCTCGGGGAGGAGGAGAAGCAGAGAAAGCCACACAGAGGAGAAAAAGAAAATGGCGCAGAGACTAAGTCCCGACCGTCGACAAGGCGACTTTCCAGGGAGGAATCGGGGCCCAAAGGGGACCCCGGCAGAGCCGATGGGCTCGGATCGGGGGCCTCCAGTGCCCCCACTAGGGGAAGCGGGGGTCGTGGGGGGACGAGGCCGCCGGGAAAGGGGCGCTTTTGGCAGCTCGATGGGAACAATGGGGCCGGTGAGCGAGGAGCCGGGACTTAGTCTCTGGGACGCCATGTCTGTGCGCGGCGAGGCGAGGGGCGCGCCGGGGCCACACTCACCGTTCGCTCGGAAATCCGCCTCGATCTGCGGGGAGAGGAGACAGGGACACACCGTGAAAAACGCCGTCCCGACGGAGGATTTTTTTTTTTTTTTTTTTGGGGGGGGGACGGGGGGCGCGCTGGATTTTTCTCCCCTTCCTTCATTCTCATTTTTTAGGGAAATTAAATATCAAATGAGAAAGGATCAGGGCGATGCGGAAGGTGCCCCCCGTGGCGTGGGGGAGGGAGGACGGGGTGAACTGGCACCCGGGGCTGACCCCCACCGCCAGAAGGGAGCGAGCCGGGGGAAGGCGGCAGCCGCCCCCCTCCCCTTTTCCCAGGCAGGTGATGACACACGCGTCCCCTCTCGCCCACCACCCCCCATCTGGGCAGACACGGGGCCCGGGGCGGGGAGGGCTCGGTGGATGGGGGCGCCCCAGCACGACGCGGGGGAACAGGCCGGGTTGACAGGGCTCTCTCTTCCCAGACGCGTGGGATATCCCGAGCGGGGCAAGGCAGGGGGCAGCAGCCGGGCACGTCCCCCCCGCACTGAGGCTAAAGACGGGGGATGTCAGCCGGGCCCCCAGGACCGACCCTGAGGGGAAGTAAGGACCCCGCGGCCTCGGAGGCGAGGGGCCGGGGTCCCCCGGGAGCGGGCCCCCGCAGGCGGTGAACGGGCGCTCACCTGGGAATCGTTGTGTAGCTGGTCCCCGCTCATGCCGGAGGGCGCGGGAGGCCTAGCGGAGCAGGAGGAGAGGAGCGCTGAGGAGAGCCGAGCCGCGCCGCCGGGAACGCGCGGAGCCTGGACGCGACGAAGAGCGCAGCCCCTGGCTCCACGGCGGTTGTGTAACAGACTAAGTCCTTATTTCGGCGCACTGCGCAGGCGCGACGCCTTTTACCCAAGGGGCGGGGCCAAAGCGGCGTCGGGCAGAACGTAGGGCGGGAGTTGGGAAACGGCAGTTGGTGTGTCTGCGTCCGAGCCACGCCCCCACCGCGCGCGAGACGGTGCGATTTGCATACGGACCCCGCCCCGAACGCAACCGCCCCCTGCGCCGGCTCGGTTTTTTACATATCCGGTCCCGCCTCTTCCTCCCTCTTATCCAATCGCGCAGCAAAAGCCGGCTTCATTTACATGCTCGACCCCGCCCCACCAGTCCCCTCCCCGCCGCTGGAGGAGCCCGGTTCATTGTGTAAGAACCCGTGCTCCGCCGCGCGCGTAGGGCGCATGCGCGCCATCCCACCCTGCAGGCCGCCGGCTGCATTTGCATAGCAAGCCCCGCCCCTCGCCCCGCAGGCCCCGCCCCGCCAGGGGAGCATGGCGGCTCCCGCAGGTCTGTGGGGACGTATCCCCTTGGATCCCTGTGGTGACCGGCACAGCTACATCGTGAGCACCCTGCGAGGCCCCACTCCGGTGCCAGGATGTGTCCTCCTGCAGCTGCTCTGCTCGGGCAGCTTGGAACTGGTCGCGGCCCTGGATATGGCATCCATGTGGTCCACGCCAGGCAGGGCTGTGGCACATGGGAGCGGATGGCGTTGTCCAGGCTGGGCCGCTCCACCTGGGTTGTGTCTTCCCTGCAGGTGCGCTGCTGGTGGGCTCGGGACCTGCGGGCCTTCCTATTCCGCCAGCTCTCTGCGGGCTCCACTGAGTCACGCTCCTGCAGAACCTGTATAAGCACAAAGGGCCTGATGCGCAGTGTGATTTAAAGCATTTCAAAATGATGCAGCCGTCAGTTCCCTCTGTCAGGAAAGGAGCCGCTCTTGGTGTGCACGTCTGTCCTGCGGAGAGCCCGAGCGGGTGGCTGACCTGTCGTCGTTTGTCTACGTGACTGTGTCAGGCTGAAATGCAGAGGCCACAGGAACCACGCGGAGGTTACATTGTGCTGAGTGCTGTACAACTGCCCTCCATCCAGATAACAGTGATGCTAAGGAGAGATGCAGATTATACAATCATAGAATCATTTCACTTGGAAGAGACCCTCAGGATTGTCAAGTCCAACCATAACAGGTTTGGGCTGATGTTGAAGTCAAGGACAGCAATAGTGCATTGCAAATGGGAGCTTTCTGCTTTATAAAGGGCTCAGCCGGCAAGATTTTTCTTCCAGTGTAAACAGACCCTTTAATTTCATTCTGTGAGGAGACTGAGGGTAAAAAGAAAACAAAAGCTTTATTTTCTCTTAACTAATGTGAGAATGAATCACATAACTCCCTAGAAAAACACTCCCCTGCCCCAAAACAAACCTGAAGACGTTTATTTCTGTACTGCAGCAGCTCTGCTATAGGGGTTTTCTTTTCGGTGTACTAAATGACAGGTTTAGTATGCATGGCTGGTACATGTCTCACAGGACTGCCTCCAGTCGTCTTCTTGGAGCTTCCATCCTGTGCTGCAACACAGACTGTACCTTTCCTCAGCTTCTTTACACAACCAGCGCTTTGATTTGACACTAAAATAATCTGGCGCTGCCAGGCTATCTGAAGAGATAAATCAAAATGTAAGCAGCGACAGCAGCCACCTATTTGCACTGCATATTTATATCCTGTAAAGGGAAAACTCTGTCACTTTCTTACAGTCTTCAGAAGAGGATCTGAGGACTTCTCTTTTTTTACCCAGAGCAGGCAAATATTTCTGGCTCTGGAGCTGCTTATTATGCAAACTGCTTTAGTCACTGTTACGTTTTTAAATATAAACATAATGAAAAGGCTGTTTCAGACACCTTTGCTGTCAGAAGAGGTGTCTGCCCCTAGCTCACAAGAATGATAGGAAAGGGGGCTTTGCTCTGGGTTTGAGCCCCTCCTGGCTGCCAGCCGGGGGGCAGAGGTTGTGTCACCGATGCGGGACAGCCTGGGAGCAGGCTGGCACCTCCATCTTTCCGCATTAGAAATTCCTAAAAGCCTTTTCTTCTGGAGCAGCAATTCCACTTTAATTCTGACATATATCTCTCTCTCCCCCAGCAGCCTCGCTCAGGTGGCTGCGCTGCCGCAAGAGAGGGACCGGCTGCAGCACCCGCCACGCTGCAGCTGCAGCCAGCCCTGCTCGGAGGAAAGGATCACTGCCTCTTCTAGCAGCTGCCATCTTCACAGGCGTTTGCAAGCGCACGTTTGCAAAAAGGAGTCTCCAAACTGGCACATGAGAGGCTCAGTGCCATGCTGCCCGCAGGAGGCTGCTGCCAGCCAGGAGAGCTCTGAATGTCAAGGGAGCTGCCCGGTTTGTTAGCTCAGGGCCTAATAAAAACTGCTCTCGTAGCAGCGGTGCCAGATCCATTAGTGATGAGCAAAACCTTGTGCCACTGCTCTGAAATACCACTCATATGTCTTTCCTGCTGAGACATCCGTACGCAAACCAGGCAGAAGTGTCTCCCAGTGATCACTTCCCATCTGCTGAATTTTGTCTCTGCTCTCCCATGGGGTTAATTGGGGTCTGAGTGGAGCCTGCAAGGAGGCTCTACTCACCTTAGATCCCAAGAGGCAGGAAGATACACAACTTGTTCAAAAGCATATTAAACTGTAACATCCGTGTGGCCACATCTGTTGCAACAAGCTGTGTGCTTAAAAAAACCCATCTGATCTCACAGGGCCCCCTCCAAACCTGCACAATCACACCTCCCTCATAGAATCATAGAATAGTTTGGGTTGGAAGGACCTTCAAAGCTCCCCCAGTGCCCCCCCTGCCATGGGCAGGGACATCTGCACCAGCTCAGGTTGCTCAGAGCCCCGTCCAGCCTGGCCTGGGATGTCTCCAGGGATGGTTCATCCACCACCTCTCTGGGCAACCTGAGCCAGCATCTCACCATTCTCAGTGTAAAAAATTTCTTCCTCACATCTAGCCTGAATCTCCCTTCTTTTAGTTTAAAACCATCACTCCTTGTCCTATCATAACATGCCCTTCTAAAAAGTCTCTCTGCATCCTTCTTATAGGCTCCTTTTAAGTACGGAAAGGCCGCAATAAGGTCTCCCCAGAGCCTCATCCGCTGCCAAACTTGCATCCTTCATTGGGGGGGAGGCACTGCCAAAGGAAAGGAAAAGCCCATAGAGGACACGCTGCTGTACAACCAGCTCTTTCAGGCGCAGAGCCTGGCAGTGAAGTGGTTAACACGCTTGGACCTGCTTCCCCGGCAAGGCTGTGCACACCCCATCAAGATAAATGGGGGATGTTCACACCTCTGAGTGCTGTTGTCTCTCCAGGGCTCCCTGGGATTGCAGTACATCACCACCAGGTTAATGTAGCCTAGGTGATTGCTTGCAAAAAGAAACGGCTGGAAACTACGTGCTTAAATTAAATCATAAATCGTCCTGGATATAAAACCTGTAGGAAACCCTCCAATTCTTGATCCTGGTGAATTGTGAGATTTGATTTGTTTGGTGTACTCAGGGCTTCTTGCTGCGCTCAGGGTGCCTGTTTTGGGAGAGGGAAGTGGGTGCCTTTTTCCTGACCAGCTTTGCCATCTCTTTCCAAGTCATTGCCTTTTAGCCTCATGTGAAGCCATCTACAGTGCATTCCTTCAAATAATCCTCTTTTATATCCAACTTTATTATATGATGCATTTTAAGTTTGAAAGTGAAACAGATTTGATAATTAAATACATCCATAACTTGATTTTTTTTTACAATATCAAAAGTTCAGGTCTCTGACTCTCTTTCAGAGTGCAGGGGGAGGAATGCAACATTGCCAACTCGTCCAATTTTATTAGCAATCCCAAGTATCCGAGTTCGCTTGTTTTGTTTTCCTTTATTTTCTTTTGTAAGAACGTCTAATTTTGTTAGAGGCAACAGCAAGTTTCTAGCATTCATGTTTTAGGAAAAAATATGTATTAGAAAAAAAGCCACTGAACATGAAACAACTTCATTCTGCTAATGAAGACGTATCAAAATACCAGTTACAAAACAAGATTTAAACCTGAAAATCTCATTTTTCAAAGCCTGTCATGATTTTTGAGTCTTAGCTCATTTGTAAAAGCTGTAGTTTAAGTACTTATATTGCTAGTCTGTGATTTTTCACAGCCAGAGAGACCTGCCTGATGTGCAGGATTGCAGATCAGCGTAATCCTGTAAACCTGCTGTCACTAGAACAAGGTAACACTTGTACAAAATAGGAACAGTCAGATACATGACTCCCCTCTCATTTTTCATTAGGATAACCTGCTCAAAACACTCATACCTGTTACATAGCGTTGAATGTTTTGAAACTAAACGATCTCAGTACTTTGAAAGCTCTTTATTTTCCACTTTAATAAACCGCAGCAATTATTCAGTTTTATATGTCGGACAGGGGAGCAATTTAAGCAGAACCAGCAGATACCACTGTAAATGGGAACTTTTAAAGGTCAGTCTTAATTACCAAGTTCCACCTGGGATGGGAGGGGCTTGCAGAAGTCCTGGGAAATTATTAGTTAGAAAACAAATAGCTGATATTAATTGAACTTTATTATGCCCTCATTTGCCACAGTTAAGGGAGCCAGGAGCAGGAGAAAGGTTGGTATGATGGAAAGAATATTTGGATTATAATCTAAAGAGTACGTAGCTACATTTTCTCATGGAACCAGCTTTGCGGCTGCTGTATGACTGTTGCCCAACACCAAATGCAGTCAGTTATATATATTCCGCTATGCCACATTGCTTCCCTGCTCCTAGCTAATAAAAAGTGACTCTTGCTTGAGAAAGCAGCAGGACCTTGCTTCAGCCTGTCCTCCTAGTTTTACCATGCAGAGCAGTGACTCATATTTGGAGACTGCCCCATTGCCTGAACTCCCAGCAGTGGAGCGTGGGGCTGCGGGAGCCCCACAGCACACGAGCAAAGACACCCTTGGATAACGTGGCAAGTGTAGGAGGCAACAGGATGGCTCTTCTTGAGCATTAACGTGTTGCAAATATAACTGAGATAAGGAGCCATTTCATATGATCTGTGCCCCTGGAATGAATTTTTCATGAACTTAGGCTAGCTGGTTTTACTTCGTTTTTCCCCCATAGCTGATTTCAGTTGCTATTTCTCACATAGTACCGTGATTCTGTGATGCAGATTCCTGACATTGCAAGGAAAGGGTCCAAACACTTCTATTCATATCAGAACTGCTATTAAAAAATACCCAGGGTTAAATTTGGTACCCACAGTTAATAAATGGTTCCCCTTCGCAGTACAATGAGATACTATTTCCCCCGTCTGCAGTGTTTTCCATCCAAATGAAAGAAGAATCCCCATTTTGGGAAAGAAGCTGCTCACTTGGAGAGCTTGCATTTCTGGAGTTGCGCCACGTGAAGAATGCTGGGCCCAACTCCAGGAGATCCGAGCAGCCTAAACCCATCCAAAATCCATGGGAGCTCTGATACTCATCACTCCGAGCACCAGGCCAAACGTATCCCAGAGACCACCCCTGCTAAACCCAAGAGTGCTTTTGAAACGGAGCCTTTAAAATATTTGCTCAAGTTGGCGGCAAGAGCTCAAAATTCAACAGAAGCTCTTGGTACAGCTTCACACCTACCAACACACTAGAACGCCACCGCCCTTCCACTCCAAGACTCACACCAAAGACCCGCTTTAGCCTGAGAGGTTTGAGCTAGTCTGAGTTCAGCTTGGTGTGGAAAACTCAGTGGAAGAGAGCCCCAAAACAGCAGGGAACTGCCCTTTTGCTAGCTTGCCTTGCAGGCTAGAGGGGAGTCTGACCAAATGCGGGTGCATTAAGACTTTAAAGCCTGAATGAGGTGTGAATAGCTCCTGCCTTAGTCAGGAGGTGACATGTGGCCCTATTAATGACTTTATTAGCTACAGTGGTCCCGTGCAGTCAGGAGTTGCTTCTCAGGGAGGAAGGAAAGTCCTATGCCCACAGGGCTTTGGGGCTGCTTGGTTCCTGCTCTGGTACAGACTTACTCTGGGGTGAGGCTCACAGCCATGGCTATGCTGGCCAAACTGCTCCTTTCACATGCTAGCAGTGGATGGGCCAGCAGGGACTGCCATGAACACGCTGCACCTTCCTCGGTGCACCGGGCTGTTTGGAGGTCCCATCCTGCACCCCTCTCAGCACAGGCTGCTCTCCTTGGATAACCATGCCAGCACCGGCAGCTCTTGTCAGGTGCCTTGGTGCTTAGCAGTGGCTCTGAGGTTTTCTGCCACGTGGGATCTCAAAAGGCAGATGTATCATCTGTCATATTCTGTGGCTCTTTCCAGTCTCTGGGTGGGCACAAAAGGAAAATAAGCCAGGAGGTCTTTTGCAAGTTGACACTTTACTGTAAAGTTGAGATGGAGACAGGCCCTGCTTTTGGGATGACGAACCCTCACTAGCAGCCCTGCAATGGGGACAGCCTCCTGCGGGTTGTCTGGCTTTATCCTCTCTGTGCCTCAGCTCTTTATCTGGCAGATAAAGCTCCTAGTTCCTCCCTGGGGTGATAGGGTGGGAAATACAGGTGTGGGATCTTCTGCTAACCAGGTGAGAATGATTCAAAGGAGTCATCAGCTTGATTAACAGGGTCATTACTAAGCAGCTCAAGGCTGGGGCTGCCTTGGGCCACCCTGTCCCTTGCAGGCGGGTTACACCTTAGCACCCCTCACAGCCCATCAGACCATGCCACCTGGGTGCAAATCCTTGGCTTAACGTCAAGATGCAGCAAACCGTTGGCAGAGGCGAGTGCAGAGTGTGCCAGGGTTGTTCATTTAGGACAGGACTGCCATGGTTCACCTCATGGAGCAAACCCAGGAGCTGGCAGCACTTGTAGCCGTGGGTGCTGGTTGTGAACGTGATGTAGCAGTGGGATGTGATGTCCCCAGGCAGTGTCACATCAGGCTGGAGAGGTTTTTGGGGACACTTATGTCTAAGCCTGGTACTGTCCCGTTATTGGGCTAAGGCTGTGAGCTCCAAAAATTCACTAAGCTGCTATTTCAGTTTTATAATCAACTCTGTAAATCACACTTTAAAGGCCCACTGTTGGAGTGAATCTGACCAAATTTGTACATTTTATCAAGTTAGATAGCTCTGTATAAAAATGTCTGTATCAGTAGTTTTAAAGTTATTTATCATGGTTTTAGCTGGAACATAAATCTTTCCTAAAATAACTCGCAATGTTAGTATTGTAACAGAGCTATAAAAGCCTAAGTGTGAACCCCTGATCAGGAAATCCACCAAAACCTCAAGTGGAAATAACTACTTTAAAGTAATTTTGTCAGGGAGGAAGTAATGAAGGTACTTTATAAGGAAACAATAGTCAATCTCAAATTATGAATAAAAATAATTATGAAAATTATTTTTAAAATACTGGGAACTTTTAAATAATATTGTTTGCCTTTTTAAAAAATTTTTAAAACAGAGTTGTCACCTTCAATGGGCTTTAGATTTGTAAACTCATTAGACCATTCTGGAACATTAATAAATCTTAGCATGTCATATAGAGGTCTTAATAAAACAGAAACATGAGATGGATATTGCCAGTTTTAAGGATTTCGTAGCCCCTTTCAAAAATCTACATCCCAGAAATAATGAGACTGGATTTAAAATAATAAATGTAAGTTTCTGTCTGAATTTTTGGCACTGATGTCTTGAAGGTGTTTTTATTATCATTTTTTACGGTGAAGTGGAATAGAAACTTAGACCTGATCTGCTCAATATAGCTGCACTGATTTAACACAGCAGCAAATCAGTTTAATTAGACCAGTGATTAGACCTTATGTGAGCACGTCTCCATGCTAAGGGAGGCTTAAACTCCTGGGGAATCACATCTTGAGGTCAGAGGAACAAACTGCTAACTTGAAAATTATAATAACGAAGGTTTTCACTTTAACATGATCTTTTTCTGGACCAAACTAGAGAATGGGATGGGTAAACTGTGAGGGGTCAAAGTGGCCGAGAAAAGGGAGAAACTTCTTATGGTGGTAACCTTGGACCTCAGTCACCGACAGTATCCATGTCTGGTTGTGCAAGATGGAACAAGGCAGAACAACACAGACCATGACTAGCAAAGCAATTATCCAACAGATCTAGAGACATAAACAAGCAAAAATCATCATGGCTTTAGAGAGCTCACATGCTATGGACATAGCACAGAACCATGGGTTACCGTATCTAAATGGATGGCAGCAGGCTGTGACACCGAGATCAGACGACTTCCTAAGGCCCTTGTTAGGATTACGTACCTCTGATTTCGTCATGGAGATGTGTTAACGTTAACTCTAAGTAATAAAGTAAGGCTGCGTGGGTGCAATTATAAAAAGAGTCTTAACCAACCCTCAGTAGAAGGATGGGATCCACATTTAAACATATTTTCATGCAGCTAGTGTAGCTGGTGTGGTTTTATGATAGCAGACTGGTAGCAAAGCACGGCCCATTTCGCAGCCCAACCGCCTGGATGTGAAGCAGTCTCAGAAAATAAAAATAACAAGGAGCCCATGGGAATGTATCTCTCTGGAGGCTGGAGCTGGTACGGGAAGACAGCAAGAGTGTTTTTGTCCCTGGGTACCCCTGGGAGCAGCACCTGGCCCAGCATCATCCCCTTCCTCACTGAGCTGGGCCAGGTAATCATCAAACTGCACCGATAGACCCTTCCCAAACCCCATCACATCGCCAGGACTCATTGCACTCTGCTGCTCCAGCTCACCCTGCTCTGCTCAACCTGCAACAGCAGCTCTGGAGTTACTCCTGATCTACACCTCATCTGGCCTCATTTTTTTGCTCCTTTGTGTCAAATTGCAGGCACATGTCTGAGATCCAATTATTTTCATGACCATTATCAAAGCTAATAAAGTTTAGCAAAGCCCCATCCACTCTGTGTATGTGTCTGTACAGTCACCAAGGCAAAAAGCATTTGTACAATCAGCACATACAGACTGACACAGGCATCCCTGGGGCAGTCAGATGCGGTTTTATTGCTTAAGGCCATGCGCTGCAACTTTTTGACAGGTAATATAAATATAACACAGCTGAATAGCATCAGGAGCAAGAGACAAGAGAGGCAAGGCTCTGGGAAGTGTTTTCTGCTTCAGCCAGAAAAGGATCTCTGCTGGCTCCTGAGCATGAATCCAAATCTGTGGGTGAAAAGGTGCTTTTTGCCTTTTTTTCTTCCGTCTGCTCCTGTTTCAACTAGGATAATTCCACTGGAATGAATCACACATGTCCCAGCAGGCAAATATTGACTAGAGTAGACAGGTGCCGAATTTTCCATACCAGTGTCCCCACAACAGTGTCCCATCACACCCCTGTCCCTTAGGCAGGGACGGGGAATGCCCATGGCCAGGCACTGGCCCTGGGAGCAGCTGAAGGTCACAGTCACCAACAAATGCCCCAAATACAAGTGCAGCCGGCTGGAAACCTCTACGGCTCTCTGTGCCATGACCTTTGAGGCCTCCGGTCTCCTGTTAGCCCAGGCTTTGTGCTGGAAGGGGCTTTTCTGGGTCCTAGTGCTGTGGCAGTAGAGGGATCTGGCTACAATCAGCTTTTGGGTGTGAGGGGTGTTATAATAGGAACAGCTGCATGCAAACATCTGGATTGCATAAATCCCAGCAGACGTGCTGAGGACAACAGTATGGAGACAGGTTCTGCAGCCAGAAGCTGCTGCCTGGACACACAGCGCTGAACAGCAGGAGCTCAGCACCGAGTCTTTGGGACCTGACTTGCCACCACCCATCTGCTCAGGTCTAGGCAGGCGGTGCAGGTACCTGAGTGCAGAGCCAGCTCAGCTCTCACCAGCTCCATCTTTCTGGACGTTTTCCTGCCCTCTCCCTGAAGCCGAGCTGGCCATCACTGCAGCAGTGCTGTCTTCGCTTCCTCTTCGATGCCCAGCAGATGGTTAACCTCCTGGTGCATGAACCACGTGGGGAAAGGCAAGCAGCACTGTGGATTTGCTCGTGGTCAGGTGTTGCAGCATGGGTCAAGCACTGGGTCAGCTGCCAGGCTGCAGCCTTGTGTCTTCCAGCCAAGGACACAACCCATCCTTGGCTTCCTGGGACCAGCTCTTCACTTGCTGAAGGGCAGGTGGAGTGGCAGCAAAGGCCCCCGAGCCCAGCTCTGCTCAGCTGCCATCTGATAAGTGCTGCCCTTCCATCGCTGGTGCTGGAGCAGCTCCTTCTTGCCATGGATGCCACCGAAAGCCAGGTCAGCCACAAGCGATGTGCACCGAGAACAGATCATTCAGCGCCCTGCAGATCCTGCCTTCCCAGTCCTCCGGTCACCCCTGTACACCCCAATTCTGCGGTCACACTGCACAGTGGAAAATGAATTTCCAGGGGAACACCTTGAAATGGGCAGCTCAGATTTGTTTCCAAATTGCTGTGTGTGGCTTCCTGGCTTGAACTGGTGTGGGAGGCTATGGGAGAGGGCAGCAGTCCTGGAGAATAGAAGCGTTGACGTTTTATTTTGCTGCTGAGGATGTCTGTCTTCATAGCCCCAACTGCTCCTGGCTCTGATCATCTCTCTTCGCTTCACGCGGAAATAAACTATAGCAAAAGCCACAAGGACTAACAAGAAGCCGGAAGACTGCGGTGAGGATGGGGATGTGCATGGGGACACAGGGCTGAGCTGCAGATCAACTTCTCCGGCTTGATGCATTAACTCTGTTTCTGCTGGTCTCTGCTGCAGCCGTTTGTAGCGGGGTTGCAGGTCTGGTCTGCCCTCATAGCGGCTCCACTGGCAGCTTCCAGCTTTAGGAGCCAGGAACAAGAAGCAACAGCAAAGCAGTTGATGTGTACATGTCACGGGTTTCCTCCAATAATTAAAGAGCCCTGTGGTTGAACAAATTTTGTGTTATCCCATGTCTGACTGCTAAAATAGTCCACTATTTGCTGGCAGAAAAGCCTGCCTAGTCAGTGCTTGGAGCTGACAACACCTGCTTGGATTTTCATGCTGTTTTAGAATTCAAAACTTGCAACCTGTTTTATTTTTTTTTTACATTTCATTCATCTTGGTGGCTGAAAATAGCCTGTGCAGTTTCAATTCCTTTTTTTCTCTCTTTGTTTTTTAAATAATCAGTTTCATTCTCAGACAATCTCTGCTGTAAAAATTAAATGCATCTTCAGATTAAGTCTTGGTTTAAAAGCTATGGGGAACATGGACCAAGTAAGTGCTACTTCCACATGCCCTGTGACCATAAATCCTACCTTTGCTCCCTGGATGCCAGCTTCTCCCGCAGCTAGCCAAACTCCAAGCCTGAGTGCTAAATATCAAAGGGTTGATTTTTGAAATTAATAAGTGATTAAAATATGTGCTTCTGAATTTCCAGAAAACTCACTGTGTGACCAGGGAGTGGGGCTGTGCATGAGAGGGTGTTGCCTTGTGTACAGGATGAAGGCAGCCCCACGGCTCTGGGCTCAAACCGGCCCAAATCACTGCACCCAAGTCCCTCTCTCTTCCAAGGACACAAACCGTGCACAAAGTTCATAACTAAAAAATTAAAACTAAATGATATTGTAATTTCAGGTGAAAAGATGCCCCCATATGCAAAGGAAACAAAACACACCAGACAACATCCAACACCATCACATCTTTGAAGGGAAGGTGAGACAGCTGGGCCTGTTATTGCAGGGGAGAGAAGGGCTGCAATTAGGTCTTTCAGACAAACAGCAACTGTTAAAACTGACTGAAATCAAAACTGCAAGACGTCTTTCCCACTGGATCCATGCCACGAGTGTTTCCCACCCCAGCAGTGGTGGCAGGAGGGGAGGGAGCACATCCTGCCTGGCAGAGCCCCGAGAGCTGAAACCCCGGGACTGGAGCTGGTCCCTGGCCAGGCTGGGTTGGTGGGATCACCCCAGGGCTCACCGGAGCTCCCAGGGTGGTGGGTTAATTGTTAGTCACACCACACATAGCTGCTGTCACCCTTCTCTCTACATGCCTGATACTCGATTAACATCTGGTAAGTGCCACCATGAGACCGTCTCTTCAACCCTCAGCTCCTTGCCTTGTTTCTCAGGTCGTGGCCGAGTTCTGGTCCGCTCAGGCTGGGAAAGAAAATGAACAGAATCACAGCTCTGCTGCCAGGCGGGCAGAGGGGACAGCTTCAGGTCTTCACTTGGATTCAGTTACAGCAGCAGCGAAGTTATAACAGGAACTGATATTTTTATTCTTTTAATTTGCATTTGAAATGTCACTCTGGGGACATTATTATTATTGTTATTATTGCAAATGCGTGCCTTGATCTTTTCTAATTGTGACCACGCTGTGCACACAGATACTGGGACTGATCTCCTGCCCTGCAGAGACTGGCCATCCAAATTTCTCTGCCCAACAGAAATTAATTGTGGTGGGAGCGAAGCAGACACACTCCACCTGAGGAGCGTGTTACAGATCCACTGCTGTGCTCAGGTTCACTTAGAGGAGCTCTTAAAATCAGCTTTGCAACATTGAAGATCTTCCTGAGTGTTATGATTTATTATTAATTACTACACAGCCCAGAGCAGAGGTTTCTATTTTAAAAATATTCTTATTGCTAGTAATTTTGGAGTAATGCCTGTGGGAGGACTGTCACAGCTGGGAGTCTTTGCTGCTAAGTGCTCTACAAACATGGGACAGGAGGGTAATTGCAGCTGTGCCCTGGAGGAGCTGAACACTGAGCTAAAACCTGGTTTTCTAGGAGACCTCACTGGCCCCTCTGCACCCAAAAACCTTCTTGCAGCAGCAAGAGGGCCTCACATGAGCAACGCGTGTGGCCGGGGTAGGTGCAGTTGTTATTACATATGAAAAAAGTCTGGGTCCTGGAAACGAACCCTTGGATTTCTCCCAGGGCAACGTGCTTTTAGGAGAATAATAAACAGAAGATCACAGGGGGCTTTGTCAGGTCATGCACCATCTGGTCTCTCATTCTTGGCTCCAGAAAGACTGAAGGGTTTGTCTTCAGCCCACCATCGCTCTTGAAAATGGTTAGCATATGTGAGGGCTCTTGGCAGTCCCTAGTGCTGGCCAAGGAGAACAGGGCTTTAGGGGGAAACTGAGGCACGCACAGATGAGCTGGCCTCCTCTGACCCTCTGGGTTAGTGCCACACCAGAAAGATTTGGGTGCTCAGATCTGTGCTCTGCTCACCAAACTAAGCTGGAGTCCATCTCGCTGTCTCGGATGATGCTGTGTTGTGGTAAGAGCTGGGCTGGTGGGGCAGCAAGCAAAGGAGAAGACACCCATTGCACCAAGTGGTTGTGACCACCAGACAAAGAGCTGCTCCAGCTGCTCTCCTTGCCAAGCACCATAACTCTGTGTCCAGCTGGCAACGGCTGGTACAGTCTCACCACACCAGCAGGATTGTCCTCTCCCGGGCAAAGCCACCCGGCTCCCTCTGGCTTTGACGGCTGTCAAAGCTCTTATAGTTCTGCTGTGACAAACTCTCGCTCTTGGCAGGTAACAAGAGACCCACTGCTGGAAAGGGCTGGGATCTGTGGGGGTGCTTTTATTTCAGACATTCACTTTCTTTCCTCCTTGCAAACACTTTTTTCCCCTCTGCTGAGGAGGAAGAAACAAAAAAGCTGGAGAGGATCTGGAACATGCTAGTAACTGCACCTGCGTCTTGGGGCACGTATCTATCTTCCCACGACATTCCCATGGAGATGACCAGACACGCCGTTCTCCCCTCTGCAAATCCACCTTGCAAAAGCTCTTTTGTGAACAGAGATGTAGAGCTGTTGGGACTCCAGCTGCAGTGGGACTGCCCTGTGCACAGCTGGAGAGATGCAAAGCAGCGCTTGGGAGGGATATTCAGCTTTTGGGAGGAAGGAAAAGACCAAAGGAGAGAGGGGGACACCCACCTGCTGCCTGGGGTGTCCCAGGGAAGCTGCGGGGTGACCCAGCACTGTGTCCCTGCTGACTCTGGAGTGACAGGCAATTACTGGGGGGAGCTAGTTACTCCGGCCTCGGGAGGCAATGTCATGCAAACGTCATGGCTCCATCCACTGAGGGACTGGAAACCAGCAGTCACCCCACTTTGCAGTTAGAATAAGCCACATGCTAGCTCTTAAGAACAAAATCTGAGAGGAACAGGAGGAAAATATGGCTATTGAAAGAATACATCTTAATGAGTTCCTTACTTTTTCAAGTTACCTTGGAAACTTTGGGGAAGAAAGAGGCTTGGGCTACATTGGTACAGATTCCCCGTGATTGCACCGTGAGCCTGGCTTTGCAGCCTAAGAAAGCACTCATTTTTAAACATGCCTGTCCTATTGCTTCCCGCTTTCTGAGCCACTAGGACATGCCTTGCCACTGATAAAAGGTTAAAAAAGAACCGCTAAACTCACAGAAGGTGCAGTTCTTACACAAGCCAGTGACCCAAGGCATAGGGAGCTCAAGGAGCCACCACCGAGATGAACCAGAACACTGGATGCACCCAAGTCAGATTTCGGCACTTCACAGCGGCAGATTTAACGACCATTTCCCAAACTGAGGCAGAACCTGTCAGTGCCAGTGTGACAGTCCCATGGAGACACAGCCACAGGTACCCAAACACGGCTTGAACCCTGAGCTCTTTCCAGCTATAGCTGGATGAGGGGCTGGGCAGGGAGCAGAGGAAAGTGTAGATGCCATGGAAAGGGCTCTTCTGTTCTATGTGTGGGACCTGACATCTCTCCAGGGGACAGATCTGTGATGGCTTTCCCGTGGGAGCCTTTTTCCACACATGCATGATCTCTGTGCCCCTCACTTTGATCTCTGCCTCCTCCCCTAAATCTGTCAGCTGCTGACTCTGCCGCAACTCCCCTCACCCAGCTTCACTGTCTGAAATCCTTCTGGGTAAAAAAAAAAAAAAAAAAAAAAAATCCTACTTATCACCCCGGGCCCCTGACAACACAACCATTCTCCTTAAGTGTGTGTTAAAGATGCTATATAAAAATACAATGTATCTTTTCTGATGACACAGAATCCTAGCCTTAAAATATAATTTATGAGGGAGGCATAAATTGCAAATAGCTAGCATTGCTTTTGCTAACTCATGAAAAAAAGCCTTTGTTCTGAAATCTTGCCTATGGTGTTATTGGCGGCAATCATTCTTCTGAAAACCTCACCAAGTCTTATCTGAATTCCCTTGCAGACATCACTTGGGTCATCATTTCGCAGAGGGCACTGCCTGCTTCCAGCTGGCGTCTGCTTAATCCAGGCTTGGGCTACAAGCAGACTGAAGTTGGTAGATGCTGTTTCCCGTTTTCTCCAGCACAGACTGGATGGGAACACGTGAAGTTCAGCTGTTGTTTGGATCAAGAGTCGGCAGGAATACAGGCATGCTTAGCAGGACTTTTCTTTTACACTTCTCCACCTGCTCTAGCAAAAGAGGTAAGCACTGATATTAAGTGTTGGGGGGTGAGATTTAGCTTTCAAAACCATGAATTTTAATCACATAAGATGATATTTGCAGAGTTGAATGAAATCGGACATTGAAATCTGCTAAGAGGGGCTTGGGACACCTAACACTTGCTATTTCCTTTGAAAGTTGGTGCGCTAGGTACCAACAATCCTCTCAAGCCATCCCTGCTCTGGTCCAGCATTAATTGAATGCCCTAGCCCCTGTAGCCACAACCTGCCCCATCATCATGTGTATATCTGCCAAAACCACCCCACAGTTCAGTCTGGAATACCTTGTTTGCAGAGCAGAGCTGCTCAGCTTTGACTACACACACTGGGTTTTTCAAACACGACTTACATCGGCTGCTCAGGATACCAGCGAGATGAGATGAGCTCGAGTTTTCTACCTCCAGTCCCTTTCAGTATCAGAGCCCAACACTGACCAACTATTTGTCAAGAGAAACTCTCTAACTTTCTACTTGAGAAAAAAACAAAACAAAAGCAAACCCAAACAAACAAACAAAAAACAATCTGGGCTACAACTTCCCATGTTTTCTTTTACACCGTGGTGGTGGGTGGCTGCTCCCAGACATGCTTAATATGGGGCTCCACCACTCCCGGTCTCCACCTTTCATTTTTCAGCTGCCTGCTCCCTTACTCCAACAGCGAGATCTAATAGATCCATGTCATCCAAAGATTCACCCTGCTGATAAACCCAGGGAAGTGGCAGAACTGATGCTGTTAGAGGGTGGGGAATGGCACTGCTCGGGGGGCTTTGCCATCAGGTTGGATAACGAGCTGTCAGGATTACAGCCCAGAGAGCTGATCCTGCTGCAGGGGAGGATGGGCAACACAACCTTCAGAGAACTTCTGCAGCCTTGTTTTCACTCAGATTCCTTCAGACCCACTGGGTTCATGCTTGTAGCAAGGTGGTGACTAGATTTCTGACCCTGCTACTCCCCCAGAATGAATTCAGCTGCTGCATGATGGTGCAGAGATACTCCCAAGCTTGTAGCAAAGCAGCTGGCAACAGGAGAGCCCCAACGTAGATGTATCAGTGGTGTGACTCTGCTCAAGTCTGTGCTGGCACGGGAGAGACACAGGAGACACGTCTGAGCAGACGGGGAAAGCCCAGCAGCGCTGGCCTGCGGGGAAAGCAGAAGCGAGAGCTCTGAGCACCATCTTGTGGCACTGACCACGCGGGTGTGCGCTCTGTACATGCTGTACATACCATACACAGCTGTATGTACCGCACCGTGCACTGCTGGACGAACTAGACTGCATGTACATACCGTCTCCTGCCCTAAGGACTGCACAGCTCTGTACAAACTGCACCTTGCCGTACCTCCCACGCCCTGCTGCGCACACCGCACAGTGCTGTGTGCACCGCGCGCTGCCACAGCGGCTGCACGCTGCTGGATGGTCCACATGCTGCTCTGCAGACAGAGCTGTGCATTGCTATAGGCGCTGCAATGCTGAGGGGCAGTATTTTTTGGCATCTCATCACCCACACGCATCCACTCTTCCCACAAAGGCTTAGTAGCACCAGGGACTAGGGAAGTATTCGCCACACTTTCAACCATGGGAATCATTGTACAATATTCACAGAAATTCACATTCACCAAAAAGGCCAGTTCCTTGGCTTCTCACAAGCACGGTCACTCTGGGCCAGCCTGGCAGCACCCTCTGTGCCACCGCAGGCTGCGGCAGGACGGGAACAGGCAGACCTTCCATTACCATAAGTCAAACTTCAGCAAAAAACCCATGAGTTTTACACAAAAAGAAACTAAAGCCTTTGTAAACCTCTCCAAGAGGAGCACTGTCCCCATGTTACTGCCTCTGTCTCCTTTCCTGGGAGCCTTTGACAACCTGCAGCCTCACAGCTCCTTGCTCCAGCTCAGGCAATTCCTTTGTTTTAAGCAAAGAGTTTAACTCCAGTGTTGCCCTCCAGTTGGATTTGGCTAGGAGTTTGTGATGCTGCAGGGGTGTCTTAAGACACAAAACACTGTCATCTTTCATTAATAAATATTATTAACAGAGAAAAGAAAAGGAAGGTTTGTCTTGATTTCTCAATGCTAGAAAAGAGCTTCAAATTGAGAATAAGCCTAGGACACAACTGCACATCCTGATCCTGAGCTTCTTGGATCTTTTTAGAGGCCACATAACATCCCAGACATCCCCATGCAGCTGAGGGGGAGCGGAGAGGCTGTGTTATTTCATGGCTCTGCCTCAGTTTCCCCACAGGAAGGCGAGGAGCATCGTGCTGCCCCAACTGCTGGCAATGCTTTGGTACACAGTGGTGGGAAACCCAAGCATGAGGCTTATTGCAGTGATACGTTTCCCTCTGGAATCGAGATTTATGGTATAACCACGGGATGCTGCAGGGGAGGGAAACACGGCTGCAGGCTCCCAGAAGATGGCACTCGTGGTCTTCAGATCAAGCCCCAGCTCTCTGAAGACGGCTCCCTGCGAGGGCGCCAATAAATAGCCCTGGGCAGGCTGTCAGGCTACGTGATTTAGGGACCAGAAAGAGTGAAACTGTAGAGGTTTCTCAAAAATTAATTTTTCTAAAATGGGAGAAAGATGAAGCTAAGTAATTTTTTTCCTGCCTCCCTTGCAAGCTTCTTCCCGATGAGGAAATCAAATTTAACTCCTTCGCTGTTGCAGCCCCAGTGGGGTGAAGGTGGCCTTTGGTGGGGAGCGATCCTGCCCATCGTGGCTGTCGCACCGCTGTGCAGTGCTGGCCAGACCGACACAGTGTGCTCAGCCTGGGGCATCTCGCACCCTGCAGTCCACGGAGCAGAGCTGGTGCCACATTACAGCAGTGCTACACCACAGAACGGGGCAGGCAGCAAAGCTTTCATGCAGTGGCATCAGAACAGGGCTAATTTAGGAGGGAAGAGGTGATTACCAGAGCTACATTTTGGCTAAGGTGCTAAGGATCCTCCTCCCTCAGGTGCACAAATGTGCACCTGCTGCACATGCTGCACAAATACTGACCTCCTATTCTTCCTCACTGTGACAGCATGGGCACAGCTTTGCCGAGAAGTCTACAGGGTGATCCCCCTCCTCATAAACATCAGTCAGGCACCTGCCCTCAGGATTTCTTGAGCTCCTCTTGTACTACGTTAAGATTCTCTCTCTCCTTGGATCTCCCTTGTGTCCTACAGAGCCTGACAAGCTTGGCAGGGGGCAAGGACAGGAGAGCTGCAGCCTGGCTGCAAGGCAGCCCCATTGCTAAAAGGCAGAACAAGGATTGCATTGTTTTTACCATTACCCCAGGCCTTGAAGATTGTTATGGGTACAAGGTGCCAAGGCCCTTGCAGGGCACAGATGTGCTCCAGCCACCAAGAGAGGCTGTTACGACACACAAGATGAGTTGCAGTGCAGGCTTGTGGGGATGCTCGGAGCCTCTGGCGTGTGAGAGATGATGTGGATTAATCATCAAAAGGGAAAGAGCTGTGCCAATGATCGGAGCAGAAGAATCTGACCTCTCCATCTGAAAAACTTGCAAAATAGTCATTATGGGCTCAGGCTCTTGAGGAAGGGATGGGAGGGGATGTACCGAGCCCTGCCAGGCTGGGTCAGGCCAGGGCTGCCTGCAGGAGCATCCTCTCCCCCCCAGCTCTGGGACAGATGCCTGGGGAAGGAACAGGAGAACAAACAAAACTGCCTCTCTCCTCCCACCACCAAAACTCACTCCATGTAAATTAAACCCTAATTATTGAGTGCCGACTGCCCCCTATAAATTATGGATCTGTCACTGTTTGTTCCCTCAGGAGGTGCTGGGTAATTTTTGTGGTGTCTCTGCAGCTGCACTCCTACTCGCACAGGTCTGCCTGTGCTGGTCAGCCCTGCAAAAGCATTTTCAAACAGGCATTTTTTTTTTTTTCCATCATTCCTTTTTGCTTTTAAACAGCTATTAATTGTATAATAATTTAACAATTATTTGCTGCTGGTTTGAGTGTTCCCTCTTGGCTATGGATCCTGTTGCTAATGTGCTAATCACACCTACATCCCCCCTGCTCTCGTAATCCGGGATGGTGTTATTGTGCTATTGTTTGGCCTCCCGTGGTACAACGTGGGGCTGATGCGTGTTGCTCGGCAGCGGCTGCTGCTCTGTGCCAGAAGTGGCTGCATTTCACCGGGCAAGCAAGCTGCAGTCACAAAGCAGATAGATATTATTGGGGTGGAAAAAGAAAGAGTTTGAGATCTCACAGACATTGTCCAAACATAGGACAAGAGACTGCCATAAAGAACATTTGTGCTATACCTAATATTTTCAGAGTAGAAGAAAAATGAGAGGCTTTGAAAAGCCCACAAAGTTGATGGCAGGGCTGGGAGGAGGGTACCAGGATGATGGGAAAATAGCCATTTTATGCTGCATTTACCTGAGGGTCTTAATTGTAGAGATCAATCAATATCAAAAAGACTCTTATATGACTTATACCTATGTAAAATTGAAATACAAGTGAGTCCAGACCCAGAGTATTTGCCATGGACCTAGTCCAGCAATAGATAAAGAGGAAAAACAAAACCCAAAACACCTTTGAGGTAATGGAATATTGTTCTTACCAAGAGATCTGGAGAAAGAATGGACTCTGTAAATGCATGTTATGGGCAGACATCTAGGTGAAAAAATTAAGAGGATGGTTCTCGTCTAAGATCAAGAGGTTGGAAACCGGATTATGAGTAGACTCGGTCTACCACACAGTGAGGGACTCCCCTGCACCAAAAGCCACCCCCAGCTTTGCCTGAGTTGTCTTCTCTGGTGCCCTCAGGCACTCCATCCAATGTTCACAGATACTAAAAGGAAAAGATTTGGGCTGCCTTTCCCTCAGCTGACAGGATGAATTGAGGCCGGGGAGAGCTGCAGTCCTTCAGACCAGATTTGATACTCCAGCACCTGCACCCCAGTGGGAGAATAACGATGTGCAAGAGAAAAAGGAGAAACCACAAAATCCTGCTGTGACACTGGCAGTAAGCACAGGGAGCATCAGGCTCAGCCACAGTGCCTTGGAAAGTGTTGGAGACACACAACTGCCCTTTTTATAGTTACTTTCCAAGCAGAACCACAATGAATTTAAGGTTGGGATTTGTGAAGAGTACTTCCAAGATGATTTTAGGAAGAGAAAAATGACATTAAAGCCAAACAGCCCATGACACTCAGTGTCTTGTGGTGCTCTGCAATGCAAATGTGAAAATGCAAGTGGGCTCTGCAGGATTTCTTAGGGAAAAAATCCCAAAATACACAGCCAGTCCAGTCACTGCACAGCTGCTCTGGCAATGCCATCACCTCAGGGTACACTTCATAGCATCTCTTGTCTGCCGGGAGATACAGCACAGAGCTGTCCGATGTGTCGTTTGAGAAGTTGCTTTCTCCTTGAGATTACATGATTACCAGATATAATTGGTTAATAGAGTCACATCATCCTCTTGCGTGAGGCAAGGGAAATGACCGCATCTCTTTGTCAAGACGGAAATCCTAGGAGTCTGTATTAGCCAATTACTGTAACCTACAAGTGTTGTAAAAGGTAGTTTTGATGGATGAAACTGATTTAGGGGATTGATAACTTGTCACTCAAAACCACAACCACCAAAAAAATTTTTCCTTTGATGATGACTGAAGAAGTTCTGATTTTTGTCAGCTCCCCGCTCCTGTTTTAACATCCACAGTGAATCCCCTGTTTCTTGCCTTTGGGGCTTCTTGCTCTGTAGCCCTTGATTCTGAAACACTATGCTGCTATTCAGTCTTGGGGTTCAATGAGGTCTGGTGAGGGTTTGCAAATGTCTGTCAAAATAGCCAAGCTGAGAGCATTTCACCTGATCTGAATTACATGGTCAAGACATTTGTGCAGTGTCCAGTGTTGGAAACATGAGAAATGGACTCAGGTCCTCAATGTGCAGTTTCAGTACCATTCCTGACAAACGAACACATCTGCTTACCTTAATCAAGGCATCTTGTTATGGGCTGATCCTAGGAGTAAGTATTAAACATACTGTACTGTGGCATTATTTATGACTTGCACTGACACTGCATCACTCTCTTATCCATACTTATAGAAAAAGACCCACTGTAAGTATAATTAGTTAATAAATCACCATGAGTGATAAACAGAATGATGGATGCAGGTTTCAGTTGATCACTTTTTTATTAAGGAGAGATAAATCAGCATCATATTGTTGCTGTAAACCTTTCAAATTGGTCAAAAATCTTACCATGCTGAAATGCAGCAGGGAGGTGATTAACGTGTCAATTGTGCAGCAACAAATTGTACCCGATAATTGATATCAATCAATCCTTTTAATTTCTCTCCCATGTAATGGTGTTATACGTCATCCTGCCCTCCTGCCTCCTCAGCACGGCTTCTGCAGCCTTTCCTCCACACCCAGACCTCTGTGGGCATCTCCTTGTGTCTGGCTGCTACAGCTCCTGCAAACCTTTCAGCCTTCTCCAACTAGCTTTTCATTGCTCTTGGTTATTGGTGCCCTGGTCCCACCTGATACCAGGAAAGGACAATGCAGCAACCACAAAACCTTTTCAGTTTATTTTTTTTCTGATAACATCACTCTCAGAGCTACAAGCCTTACTGAAAGTTGGTTAAAGTCTTCAAAAAGGCAAAAGCTGGGGAGCAGTGATCTTCACAGTTTAAGGTGTGTCCTGCCATCCATCCAGGTATTCACCCCAGGTTGACTCACAAAGTCTAGAAGTTTTGAGCTGTTTAATCCAACAAGGTGAGAAAATGGCCATAAGGGAGCAACATCCCTTCTTCCCAAGGAACAGATGGGTCAGACACTGGAGGGAAAGCACTGCAGTTCTCTTAGAAGAAGGTGAAACAGAGATGCGGAGGCACCCTTGGCTTTGCACAGCAAGCTCTTTGGTCTCTTGGTGATTAGCTGCTACTCCAAGTCAATCATTATTTCCTTAAGGCAAGGCTCAGAGCGCTGCTTGATGTTTTCATAATACCAAAGGAAAAAGAAACTGCACATAATTCCCAAGGAGGAATTTCTATGGAGATAAAGACCCCACTGCAATTGCGATTTACACGATAGTCGTATGGCAGGTGAGTCCACTAGATGGGTGTCCTGCTCTGCAGCCTCTGGCTCCAGCTCTGCAAGGGACCCTGAGCCCAGCTCTGACCCAAGCACTCCTGGGTGGGCAGGAGCACACAGCCTTGCATCCCTGGTCTCAGGGAAAAGCACCTTTTCCTGCATCACTTAGTGTAGCATTCGCACACACCAGTGACTCCTGAGCCTTGCAACCGCCTGTGCTTCTGTGCAGAAAGCGGGGACCAGGAGGCAGCCCAAACGCCACCCTGGGTGCCTGGCATAGGACACCCCGGGGTCAGGCACCAAGGGCACTGCTTTAATTCACAGCTCAAACTGGCTGGCTGTTTGATCTCTCTTACCGAGTCAAACAGTTTCTAGTGCAAAATTTTGCCTGCCGCTAAACGCAGGGAAAAAAAATGCTTAGGAATTACTTTCAGCTACAATTTTGCTAGGCTAAAACAGGGAGGCTTACTCTGGAGCAGCCCAAGAGCTTGGCCTGTGCTGCACACTCAGAGGAGTCAGATGTGTGACAGACAGGAGAGAAAAGAAGTTGCTCAGTCTGCCAGCTGGAGCAAGCTCTGCGAGTACGCAGCTATATTTAGTTCACAGTGATATACGTGTTTTTCTGCCGTGTTCCCAAGGGAGTCCGTTCCTTCCTCTGTAAGACCACACAACCTTTTTCAGCCTGTGTACTTGCAAGGCAAAGTCCAACCATTAAGCCAAACATTATCAGAAGTAGTCACATGCCCATACATTCACGGCTCATTTGCAGTGGTCCAAGCCCTTTTTGCTGCCTGTACAATGATCTACTAGAATTAGCAGGTGTATTACATGCCCTGGATCACTTGTCCAGTGAAGCACAAAACAAGGCTGAGCAGTTCTTACAAAAGTCATGAGTGGATCCGCAGGGCTGTAATCATTAGATCATGTCCTCAGCTGGTGGGTATCCATGTGGCTCCATGGAAGCCATGGAGCACCATCAGCTTCCATAGGTGGAGGACATGGGTGGCATCTCCCATTCTCACAGTAGCCTGTTCTCCTGCCCCATCCCCATTCAGCTTATGGTTCTGACTCTTCCTGCCTTTCTCTGTTTCATCATGGTCTCCCTACCGTATGCATCGTACCTGTCAGGTCTCATATCCCCATGACATAGCATCCTCTCATATTATGCTTGCCATAATACAGAGAAGATGAATATTGCCCCATAAATGCCTCTTAAGTTAATGTAAAACTACATCTCGCTACATCATGTATTCAACAAGCCGTCATTTTCCTCATAAATTTTGAAGAGCGTTTTAGCTTCTTGAAACGACTGGCTTGTGCGTCCGGCTGAGAAATAATCACAGCCCGTGGCCTAGGCTGGATGCAGGGGCTGTAAATCACCCCAGGGCTGAGCAGCCGTCCTGCCCTCCCCTCCCCAGCACCCGCGTTTGCTGCTGACTGGCTTTATGGCATCAGCTCAGTGTGAATGACCCTCTTCAGCAGCCAGCCCTTTAAATCAGCACCAGGCAGGTGTCACTCTGCAAGGAAAATAGCCTCGCTTTATTCTCAGGGTGGAAAAAAAGAGGATCTCTCATGCTGTAGCATTGGTCTGCTATGACAATCATCACTCAAAGACACATCAGACACTACAGGGCTGTTACCATGTATTTTCCTGGGACGTTTCTGACATTTCTACTCATGCTATAGCAAGTGCACAGCACTGGCACCATTCAACTTCTGAATATTCCCCAGATTTTCCATTTTGGCACAGGGTCATCGAGCCCAGAAACCTTCCTACAGCCAAGAGTCGCACTCCAAGCTGCGGACGGTGTTTATACTTTTCAGTGGGCATCACCAAAAGGGAGGACCTCTCTCTGGGGATATTCAGCTTGAAGGAGGGTTTCAAGGTTTACTTACAGAACTAGAACCACTCATCACTTTTGACTGCACTTGTTCCAAATTGCTCTGCTTAAAAAGTGCCACAAGCTATAAAGATGTGCAGTCACAGGGATGGACACACCTTACTAGAAATAAGATGGTAAGCTGTTCATTCCTGTGTTCTTCGGGGCTTAAGAGAGATCAGGGAAGCAAAAAAAAAAAGCCAAATCCTCCTCCCAGGACACATCAGACCCTTTTTCTGGTAACCACCATGACCTTTAAACCGCAATAGGAGGCTGAACTCTCCAGCAAATGAGTTTCCAGGCCTCCCTTGACAGTCATTCCTCTTGACAAAATTCATCATGCACTTCGGCATGCATACCTAGCTTCAGCATCTGTGTTTTGGGGTGGTTTGTCAGGAATGACACAGGAAAACGCACACTGTATATGCCTGAAGTGCACTTAGATACATCTTGGGATTAGTCTCTTATTTTTCCATACACAGCTTTTGCTGCCAGAGGAAGCCCAGCTAAAGCCAAGTGATAGCAGATTAAATGCACTTTTCATCACATTTTTCCCACCTGACAAAAAAATCCCCCTCTCCCCAAGCAGGGTCAGATTTGCCACGGAGCTGGACATGCCCACGGTCTCCAGGCAGCACCTCCCAGCAAAGCCCACCCAGCCCTGGTCAGCGTGTTCACGCCACATTTTCCCCCAGACAGCTGAACTGCCTCGAGCCTCCCTTGGAAAAGGAAATGAATTTCCTCCCGGCCGCCACTTCTCTGCAGAATTGCCTTTTGGGAAGCTTCAATAACACCAATTCCCTCCTGCATTCAAGTACCCCTGAACGAATGACCCTGCTAGTGGTGCAGTTTTTCCCTTCGCCCGCCTCCCCCCTTCCCTCTCTCTCCCCCAACTTTGATTTGATCAGGCCAAATCTGAAATGATGTGTGAAAGTAATGATATTTTGTAATTAAATCTCTGGTGATGGCGCCTCTAATTTGTGGTACATGCATTGTTCATAAGGAAAAAGGCATCAATTCATTTTCTGACTGGCTACTCCAGGGACTCGTAATTAGACCCAGTTCATCTCTTGCTGCCTTGCATATTAAAGAGCTACTGAAACGCAAAGGGAATTTGGGAAAGGGTTTTTAAAAACCTTCTAATAATGTTAGCTCAATTAGAAACACTCAGGAATTAAAAAAAAAAAAAAAAAAAAGAAAAAGAAAGTTCTGGATCATCCAGAAAATAGAGGCAGAATTTTGAGCAAGCTGGCCAGGGCAGGGTGTCCACTGACCTGCTGCCAAGACCAGGAACCAGTTTCACCTATTCCTTTAGAAGTTGTGATGTTTTTAGCATTATTTGTAAAAGAAAAACGTGCTACAATATACAAGATACAATCCTGTCTTAAGATGCTGCCCTCCTGGTCTGCCTCCAAAATGAAAGGGAGAAAACTTTGATTTACTGCAATTTGAAGAAGAACATCAAGGAAATACAGGAAACAGAACAATGCTGTGGAAAGGGAAATGAGCCCGCAGACACACAGGTTATTTCGTAGGGTCAATGCTATAAATGTATATTTACATACCGCCCTACTGTACATTCACAGAATTTGCTGGAACGTTTTACAGAAAGTCTTGGACGGAATATGCTCGGTTCTGAAGTATTTACAAAGTAACATAATAAAAGCAAACTCAGTAGGTACTGGCAATAATAAGCAACAGCCCCCAAAGATTCCCTGAGCTTCCCACTTGCATCAGCATGAGAAACTACATTCCCATCCCACAAGGATTTTACAAGAACAAATTCTCTCCCCTGAACTAGTATAAAGTTGAATTCTCAAAAGCACTTGTGTCCTGGTCGTCCAGCAAAAGTCACTTGGGTCAGAAGTATTTGGGTTCAGTCTTTTTAACACTTAAAAGGAATCAACTTTGTCAGTGTTTGCTTCTCAATGGGAAGTTGCTTCAATTTGAGAAGGAAACAAAGATGCTGAAACCAAACGCTGCCTTTTTCACCACTTTTTTTCTGCCTTCACGGTCACTTTTCAAGGAAAAGATCCTGGGAAAAGATGTAAATCCAAGGAATCTGCATTTCCTAACAAAACCAGCAGCAGCTTCAGAGCACCCAGCCAGATCCCTGTGCCCTATAGCTCTGCTGGCAATTCCTCGCCCACTGGGTACGACCTCTATTTTGGCAGCACCAGCTATAGCAGGTCCCTTATGTTGGTGGCACCCAGCCACTCGATTCATGCAAATGAAGCACTATAACAGCTATTTTAGGCACCAGACATCCCAGCCACCCCAACAACCACCCCTTCGGCTCTCCCGATGCAGCCAGATACAGACTATTAATCAGAGAAGCACTCCTAGCTCAGCACAGGGAATTAAAGCCAGAGCTCCTGCTCGATGTGTGGGATTTGTGCTCATCCTCCCCATGTCACAGGATGCATTTAATTTGCTCCAACACCTGCAAGCAAATCCTTGGGTGGAGGGAGGGGAAGAGGCACCTGCAGGCAGCCTTGCTTTGAGGGAAGCAGGGCAGTATATGTGTGTTTTGGTTTTTTTACTATGCACCCATATTTGAAATGCTCCCTGCCAAAGTGAGCATGAGTAAAGGGAGAGGAGCAAGTGATGGAGAAGCAGATGAGAAAGCTGAAGGAATTAGGATCCACATCCAGAGCACAAACACCAGCCAGGAACCCTGTAAAAGTGGATATTTGCTGTGGGACCTTTTTGGGGTGCAGGTTAAAGTGCTGCACTTTTTGCTTATGAGAACAAACAAACACAAAAACCAAAACACAAAACCAAACTACAAAAAAAACAGTGAACAGGCTCCAGCTGCGAATGCAACCTGACACTTCAGCTAGCTGAGGTGCTGCAGAGATGAGCAAATATAACAAAGTCCATACACTTTTAAACAGAGTTTTCAGTTAATTCCTCTGCTTTTATGGGGAGAGTCCCAGCATCTGGCAGAGCCTCCCAAACCCCTGCCATGCCGAGTTCAGCTCCTCCAGCTGGGCAGTCCTGCTTTTTCAAAAGAAGTTGCAAAGACCCTGCTTCATGGCAGAGTGAAACAGCACCGGGGTGGGACCCCTCCAGCTGCCCCTTATTTTCCCTGCCCGCCCAGAACCCCCACAACCACCACCAACCAGGGCCAGACTGAGGATTTGCTAATGTGTTGGGCCATGGCTATCATTTATAACAGGGAAGGTATCAACATTTCAAAACAGTTTAATTATTCTGAGAATGCTTAGCTATTAGCAAAGACAAGAGAGCTCAGGGCTATTTTTCAGCATTAATTTTCCATTTGAAATGAATTCCTTTTGGTTACACTTTTTAAATGTTTCTTTTAATTAGACGCAATTACTTCAGAAGAATTGCTTTTATTTCTAAGCCTGAGATCTCAATGATAAAGCTGTTAACTGGCCGAGCTGAATGCTGTATATGGCTCATTTAGCTGGTACACTAAAGTATATTGAACTAGGAAATTATACAGTGAATCAGCTATTAATTCATTTTATGATCCTTTCACTCTAACATCGTGAATGAGATCTTCAGGGGGAAATTTAGTCACAATACATATAATTGTTCAACTATATATATGCCACTGGTTTACTACTCTAAGGTTACAGGCATTGCAGAGCTAATCAGAGTGCAACTGTGCAAACAGCATTGAGTCCTGACTGCCGGTGCTGCAGGGAGCACCGCTGCAGCCGGCAAGGCAGGACGGACAGGGATAAGCAAGAGGACAAGCCGTGGACACATCCTCTGTCCCGACCTGGGAAAAACGAAACTGCGATTTTTCTGTTTGACAGCGCTAGGAATCAACTTCCAGAGATATGTTGACACACCGGTGCTGTGGTAGGAAAAACTGCGCTTTCCTTTCAGGGCCCAGTTGCATTACCACAATGCTTGGGTCAGGCAGGAGCTGGTGGGGAGAACCAAGGATGGTTCATACGGTGCTAATTGAGTATCAAACTGCTGCAAACCGTCTGAAACTATGAGTGACCTCCAAGGGGCTTGTCCAAATCAATACATTTCCTCAAACCAAGCGGTACTTGAATCACAACTTGTACCCTTCATACTAGTGGTTAATTAAGCAGCTTCTACAGCAGCGATTGATCCTGTGTGGGTAGGACCAGCCCTGATGTGAAGAAATACCAATGCAGCCAGCACTGCACCATGCAACATAGGATCCTCCTCTTCTGTCCAGCAATGTGTCCATCGCAGCAGCTCATCCTTCAGCTTTGCCCCTCATTTGGTTGTCTGCAAGGCTGATCCTGCTACAGGGGTGTTGGGGCAAAAGATGTCACAAGGGAAACATGCATGTCCCAGCAGGGAGTGGGAGGCTCTGACCCTTCACCAGCTCTGCGGAGCCTGCTTGGGAAATCCATACCTGGGCTGAGCCATTTGTCTTAGTCTAAAGCCCTGCTCATAATGCTACTGGTTTTTCAGACAAGTGATGGGCTGTAATGCTGATTTAAACATATCCTCACAGCTCAAGAGGCTACTAAAAAAGTCCGGTGGCCCAAAAGGACACAAGGGTTTGTGCTTCGACTCCCAACACTTTTTCCCCACAGGGAACACCCAATTGCCATCCCCAGCACACAACCAGTGTGGGAACCCAGTGAGAGCCCCATATCGAGAAAGGGCTTTGCGAGCACCTCCCAAACCCTGCTAGCATTGCAGTAGGGCTTGGATGCATGTTAAGCAGTTGTACATACTGCAGAGTCACCATATGGATAACTTTGTAATTGAAAATGTAATGTAAACCTTGGCATCCAGGACCTTCTTCTGGAGAAATCATTGTGGAAATGTCAAATAATTAATGAATTGCATCAGCTAGCAGGGAAAAAGACATTTTAACCATGGGATCATGGGACTTTATTACTGTAGATGGACTAAATCTATATCTTCCAGCATAGATCAGTCTTGACAAAAGTCCGAGGTTGCCAGCTGGCCAGGTTTGTTTTTACTAACTTAGCTCTCTTATTATTTTAATGAAGTCCAACTGATGCCGCATAAAAGCCAATTTTTCTAAATGCTGCCAATAAATTAAAATAAAGACATTGTGTATGAAGATTGGCAGGTGTCTCCCTGCAGATTTTATCAAGCTTTCAAGAAGAGTCCCCCACTTCAGCAAAAGCCACAGCCAAGCATTGCCTATGGAAAGCAGCAAGGCAGTGGAGCTTCGAGCAATTAGCAGAATTGTAATTAGTGCCAGCTCAGCACCTAGCAGTGCGGGTGTGCGCAGAGACAATCCCTTTGGACCACTGAGTTATACATCCAGGGCTTGCAGCAAGAGCTTTGGGCTGGCATCACAGCCTCCATGTGAATGTGGGACCAGTCCTCATGCCCTGGGACTTCAGTCACATCAGTCTGAATTTGACCATATCCAAACTTCCAGTGTGACTGTGGCCAGATTTTGTGTGAAAGGCAGAATCCAGCAAAACCCCACTCCCTGGTGGGACTGATCCTGTTGTGAGTACATGCACCCTGTGAGCCAGGGCAGAGGGCAGCTCCAGAGCTGGGCTGTAGCTGGAACCAATGCAGCTTGTGTTTCCTCAGGCAGGAGGGAAATCAGCTGAGATTTTCTTGGTCTGGGAATTTCATGGCAAACTGCCACAGACTTCGTGGGAGGAACTTGTTAGGCAAGCACATGCTCCTTGCTGCAGTCTGGGCTTTCCCAAGCACAAAGCCCTTGTTCTTCAGAGCATCTACAAGAGGCAGGAGCACTCATGCACCCTCCGTCGGAGCAGGCTGCTCTATCCAGAGTGGACATCCATCCTCCCCTCAGCTGTCAGCGTGGGACAGCCCACATCCTCAGGGTGTGAGCCATGTGCTCAGCTGTCCTCCCCACACAACTATGACAGCCAGACAGCCCCAAATCATCTTTGCTGACATCCCTTGAGAAATCTACCTGGGTCAGCCCATCACCTCTCTCCTTTGCTGTCCATAGCAAGGGAGAAGGAAGCATTGCACAATGCACATCCATCTTTACACTAAGAAGTGAGACTTGGCAGTCTGGAAACAGTCTCCTTTAAGAAATAGCTGCTTGTTACATTAGCACAGAGCAGAGGTACTTGCACACTCAGGCAGGTGAGGGGCTACAGGATGAAAACTCCTTTGTGGGCAGGGTGAGGACCCTGAATCTGAACGCTCACACATACTCAAAGTCAATATCTTACCTAAGGGGATTAATCTAGATCTACTTTATCTGAACCTCGCCTCGAGGTATTTCAAACATAGCAGAGGTGTTAAACCCCTGTGTTACAGAGGCTGTCTAGTGAAAATGAGAAGGAAATACAGTTAAAGCATCAGAGCCCTGTCCATCATCAGTTCTGACTTGCACCTAATCAGTTCCAAGAGACTTGGTACTTTGTTGTTCAAAGGTATTTGTTTAATCCACAAAGTGACAGTATACAAAAATGTACTGTTCAGGAAGCAGAACTACTGGGGGTTATAGCAAGACTATGCATTAGTACAGATTAATGACTTCAGTTAATTAGCCATATACATTATTACTAATGTGGTATCCTTCTTAATTATATTTATCAATTAATGAAACAGCTTTTTAGTATTGCCATTTCACATGTTTTCATACATTTAGCTAGTGACAAGTTTCAGTAAAATTCTTTGAAGATTCAGAAAGACAACTGTGCTCAAGCACTCCTGCCACCTCCAGAAATCCATCTCAAATTGGACAGCTGTCCCTGAGCTTTTTGCTTTGCACTTTCCTTTCACTTGCCCTTATTATTCAAGTTTATTCTGGCAACTGAAGCTACCTGAAAAGTATTTTCCTATAAAAAAAAATGAAGCTACCCAAATTTTGCACAGCTTTGCAGCTGACTGAACAGGTCCTGTACATCTCCAATGTGACAAAGTCTTAATCTACTGAAGCCAATACCTGTTACCACAGGCAGCTCCATCTTATCACCCCTTTTGTAAGACAGGAGAAACTGGGCAATTTCACAGATTCTGTTTGAAGCTCAGCCTGCAGTGTTGCCTCCCTGCAGATTCTGCCCAGCCTGTGTCTGACCTGTACATGCTCACGGGGATGCTCAAGCCATTTGAACAGAATACCTTTGCTCCATGGGCTACAGCTGCAAGTTGAGTCAGCCTGGACCAACTCTTTAGACATCGCAACTGCATCCCAGCTGGAGATGTGCACACACACACTCTTGTGCTCTCCACAGCTCACACAATTTGTTTGTGGTGTCCCACTTTCCCTCCACACCTTCAGCAGTCTGGTCTTCATCTCCATTGACACCTTCCTCCTGATTCATGGTGCTGCTTGACTTCATATCAAGCAGACGATGGATGTCTTTTTATTAAGAGAAATAAAACATCCCCCCTCTCTGAAGGGGAACATGAACAGCCTATTGAAACATAGAGACATGTTCTCCTTTCTCGTATTCCTGCTACCCAGGAACATACAGCAAAAAAATATGATTCAGTAAAGTTATTGAGTGCCAGGCCTTCACATTTGTCTTCCAGTGACTCTTAAGTCTTCCTTTTCTCTATTGAGTTCCATCTCATTGACTTCCTATAAACACTAATACAGAGCCACAGACCCGCAGACATGCCTGGAATACAACACACACACCTCACAGCCGCTGCCAGGGGCTGGGCTCAGAAATCCCAGACACCAAACTAATGTGATGTAACTGAGTATTCAAAACCATGAGTCTCCTCTGCACCCCTCAAAAAAACCACTCCAAGCTTATTGCCTGTTTCTCTTCTGTTCGCGAGTTCCACAGTTGAACTTTTTCCACCCTTTGGGGATTTTTCTTTTCCTCATTTTTTCTGAGATTCAGCTGAGATTTACACATATTCACCCATTTCCAGAAGTTTTGTGAGAAAACCCCTCCCTGCTCCACATAAGCCCAGACAATGAAACCACCAAGCAAGACAACTCACCACATGACGTGGAAATGCTGTTAATACTAAACTAGACGTGGAATTCAAAGCGTGCCTCTAATTAATCACTGGTTAGCCAGCTTCATCAGGTGGCATCTTCCATCTTGTTTCAGACACAATGGGCTTCCTCCCCTTTTGTAGTCACACACGTTCCTCTTCCTTGTGGGCTTAGTGCTTGACAACTGCCAACCTCCTCACCCACTCTCCTGCCATCCTGTCCATCCGTCCCATTGAAATATTAACCTGGAGCGGTGAATGGCTTTGCTGACTGCTACATAAACAACTGCCATGTAGCTACCGGTCTGCCACAGCGTCCGCTGCGTTAACATCTGAATGTTATCACTGCTGAGCGATTGCCGGGACAACAGGAGAATGGATGGACAGAGCTGCCAAGGAAGATGAGCAAAATTAAGAGCAGGAGCTGAAGTAAAGCTGAGGAATGGAAATTGCCATGGGTAGCCTGTCTCCAGCAGCACACCCTGCTATGGCACTCACTGCTTCATAATTTTTGCTGTATGAAATATCACTTTTGGCTCATCTTCCTGTGTGCATCCTGCAAATCACTGCCCCCCTGCCAGCTGTGCTCCTTGAGCACATCAGTTAGGGGTTATTATGTTTTAATGTTCACTCAAATCTGCATTGCTGCCGACAGCCTCTGGTACAGGTCCTTTATAGGAAGGACATAAAAAACCAGCCCAATTGGACTAGATAGCTTTTTGGGGTAGTGTAGTGCACATGCTGAGAGAATAAATCCCCTTCCTCCTTTGGACCCCAGAACTACCACTTGTGTAGCTCACAAGTTTTCAAAAACCTCAAATACTGCCCCAGAAAAATCAGAAGCCACTCAATGGGTTCAGAACTCCCACACAATCAAATTTGACCCTTTGGCAAATTTAATTACAGGTCTTTAAGCCTTCTTCGGGATATGACTAGGAAGTGGCTTCTAGGCTGGTCATCTAGGGGTTTGCTCGTGATCCAGACAGCCCAGTTTAACCTGCCTGGAGGGTTACTGGGAATCCTCTGATCCCCAGCAGGAACAGCCAGCTTGCTCTAGAGCCTGATGCTTCGCAAACACAACACCACAGTTTCAATCACAGGTGGGCACAGACCTTCTTATAAGCACAAGTACTTTCTTAACTCAGTGCTGAGCAGAACAGCAGCCTGGCAGGGAAGCAAAGCTACTACGTGTGATTTTTCACACCTTCACGACCTACACCAGCTCCCACGCTTGCCTCTACTTTCCAGCCGCTCTTTGTGGGATAAAACAGAATGTGATAAAACATCCAATGACGAAGGTGGCACCATCTGCTCCCTCACCAGCTGTTGCTGCCACTTAAGTATCTTTTTTCTATGAAGTATTAGAGAACCAAACTGACCACAGGTGAAGCAGCTTTCAGGATGGTCCCAGCAGAGACCAGTTCTCTTGCTAGTAGGTCCTGAACATACAGTGACTAATTGTCATTCCTTTCCTATAAGTGAAGTTCTGGGCATGATATAAAACAGGATACCAACAAAATTTAACCACGTACCAGAGTCTCCAATGTGTCTCTACCCACAGATTTATTTGAAAACTGAGCACCAGACCCCCAGTACAACACATGGGACTGTGCAATCCAGGGGCTGGAGTTACCAGACCAAGGAACACTCCAGCCTCTGTTCCATGAGTACCTCAAGGAGAGATAATTAGGTCTATTCTACATGCAAGACCTGTCAGATTGGTGCATGGTCTCTGGGCACACAGCCTGCTCAGACTGCCATGTGTGCAGCAGCCAGTTTCACTCCTTCTGCAGCCACCAGCCAACCTCTGCTCCAAGTCTGCACATACGAGAGGTGCCTGCAGTGCTTTTGTTTTGCAGAATATAGCTGTGACTATGTTGCTGGATAATAAGGATCCAACCCCATTCTCTAAACTGTGCTCCCTCCCATCCTTGCTGTGTGCATTCAAGGAAGAGCTCAGACTAAATCCTGTAGCACCTAAGGGGAAACACAAGTACTCTTAGCCTACAGAATCATTCAGGAGTGTTAAGACTCTCTTTTATTTTTACTAAAGGTCACATCCAGCTAAACTATATCCTTTATTCTTGTATGAGAAATAGCTCCAGCCAAACCCACTCCAAAAAGCACCCTTAGCTGTTTCAATTACAGTTTTTTTCATGTGAAGCTCTTGGTGACACTGTCCTTCTGCAGAAGCATGCATGAAGTTTGAAATACTTTACTCATCACTTGAATTTGTCATTACAATGGAGTTCAGTTTTGGTGTCAGTGTCTACTGACCAAGACATTGAAAACTGAAAGGAAGTAGCAAAAAGCTGCTAAAATGAACAGTAAAACAGTCTTAAGATTTAGTGATCTGGTGACATCACAGTTTTTAAGCATAAAAAAAGAAGACGGTACTGTGGTACCCTCAAGTGCAGAAACTGAAATGGGTCTTGGGCTTTTGCTACTGCCTGTATATCCAGGGTATTTTACATCAGCTATCAGATCACAACAGGAATGGGTGGGCTAGTGGTCAATCATTATTCAGATAAGATACTGATGATATCATGAATCATTTGGTGGTTATTCCAAATAAATCCGGTCTTAAGGGCAGATACACTAATTTCTCAAAAGAACAGCAGTGGCTGGACCTTGACAGCCCATCAGGACAGAGTCATGTACTTTCCTCTGTTAAGCAAAGGGAAGAGGACTGGTGTGTAGCTTCCTCTCCTTATTTATGTTTTTACTTTCCTGTCAAACAGCATGGCTTTCATCTCACCTCCACCAGCATCTGTTTTGCTGACTCCTCTCCAGGTGTGCTGGAAAGGGAGGCTGAACTGCAGACCACCCTCACAATTAAGGCTGAGCAAGCTTGACAGCCAGATTTCAATTGCACAAGCACCCACCAAACCTAAGCTAGGCTCTGTTAACGCAGCTCACTGAAAAACAGAATGAAAATATTTGAGTCTATCATAGTAAGGCTGGATGCCATTTATGATAACGTCCAGAGCCTTTCACCTTATGGTTGTTGGTTCCAAACACCAATGCTTTAAAGTCTGCTGTAAGAAGACACAAACAATTTAAACCAATTACGATTTCATCAGTACCCACTTTCCAATAGTGGCAAACAGAAGTTGCTCAGAGAAGAGTATCAAGTTAGCAATCCTTCCAGACTCCAGCTCTGCAGCTCAGGGTCTCCTCCCTGAGCCAGAAAGGATCATTTTGTCTAATGGACATGGCTGGACTTTTCTCCCATGCATTTGTTTAATTGCATTTGGAAGCCTCTTAACTTGCCACTGTGGTTAAGGAGCTGAGACAAGCTCAACCAGTCTCAGCTTGGCCCTTGTAGGAAGGCAGTGTCCCACATGCCATCCCCCAACATGCAGTGTCTGGGGACATGACTGGCACTCTCAATTTAGTTACTGGAAGTTAAAGGGATGCCAGAAATGCCAAGTCTAGCTGAAATCCCACATAAATTGCTTTGCAAAAGCCTGGAGAAAACCATTACACTTGCGGGGATAGGAAGCATTGCTCTCCAGCAGTTAATCCTGCCCTCCTCACCAGCAGTGAAATTCAGGGTGAAGACAGATCAATGGACAGCATATTTTATCTTTCTTTTAACAAACAAGCCACCCAAATGTAAAAGATCAGTTACATCTCTAGGCTAGAAAAAATTGCCTTCGTTTTAAAACAAAGCCAGAAAATTGTAAGTCACTGCTGAATTTTATGTTCAAAGGGTGTAACTAGATAAAAGTGCATAACTAAACAAATGCCATTCCCTCTCCTCCACTGCCAGGCTGGCCCCTGCAGACTGACTGACTGCAGCTCTGCCTGCCCGGGTACCACTAGCACAGCTTTTTGGGAGACAACTTGAAGTGATCACTTTTAAAAACTCCTATTCCTCTGCTCAGACAGGGAGCAGAGGTTGTCAGCTGAGCCTGCAAGCTCAGAGAGACAAAGGTCTCAGTCCACCCCTTGTCACCATCATGCCAGAAGCCCACGCTCTGAGCCAGCACATGCGGAGCGCTGTGACAAGTCGAGCATCCTGCAGCCTGCCAGCAAACACCCCATCCTACTCCCTCAGCATCATCACATGCCCAGGACCACTGCTCCAGCCTCCTCTTCTTCAGACACAGCCTTATTGCCCCCTCATAGCCAGCTGAGCCTTCCAGAGCTGGGCTGATGAGGACACACCAAGCTAGATCAAAACTTTGTCTCCATGATTCAAGACTAAAGTGCATCTACCTGCAGATCAGCATCACTCCAAGGCTCTGCACATCTGAAAGATATGCCTTTGGCATCGAAACACCTTTAGGGTCTCCTTAATAACCATTTTCCAAAAGTAGGGAGCTTATACCATAGGGATGCTAATCACCTCCATGGGAGGAAAGCAGAGGAAGGATGGTACCTGGATTTATCACCTTCTGCAAACAGCCACCAAATTCATCATTCAGGAGTTTGCTTGTGATGTATTATATAATAATATCTAGAATATACAATATAGATGCAGAGTCTTTTCTTTGCCAGTTGATTTTAATGCTATTGATTATTCTCTAAATCACTTGTTGTGATTTTGCTCTGAAGCATTTAGTCTCTGGGCAAAGGTACCAAAAGCAGCTTCTCAATTTATACCCACAATTTTTGCTTCAGCAGTTCATAGCCTGAACAAACCCCTTTTGTCTACACTAGTAAAAGCAATTTTTACATGCAAAAAAAAAAGCCAGTAAATTTAAAATGCTTTTAGAAATTGGCCTTAATGTACATGTAAGTATGTACATAGACATTTGATTAACCCATCCCCTTTGTGGACTGGAGCTTTATTGTGAATTCACCTTACCTACGTGGCAAGATGGAAGAACCTTGTCAACACTGAGCTTTCCTTCTCGTTTGAAACATTAGCAAGTTATTTAATGGTTTCTTGTATTTTGCCTTTTATTCACTAAAACACTACTGAATTTTCTAATGCTAGCACCCAATATTAAAAGAGTTGCACACAGAGGCCACGTCCTAACCACAACTCATTTCTTCTCCTGGAAGACAGCTTTGGCAGGTTGCCTTAAGGTATCAAGCTGCTTTCATCAAAGGGACTAGTGACAAAGCAAATTAGTACCTCTGAAGGGCTAGGACCTAATAAATACTTATTAAAACCAACATAAAAACTTGATATACAATGCACCCAGGCTGTGGAGTTGCCCATTACAAGACTGCAGAAGTGACTAGCTTTGAAAAAGCAATCCTCCTCTTCACATCTTCCCGGTTTTCTCAGTCTTTATGGTATTTGCAGCCTTTTTCTGAGGCTGTTCTAAAGAGCTTTAGCTCCACAAGGGCTGAAGACAAAGGAGCTTTAAGCTTAAAAGCACTTCTAGATCATATTCCAAGTACAAGATCTGCATTCCAAGTGCCTCTGCATTTGCTTCCCAATGCTGGAGAAGGCAGATATCCTCACGCTGTGATATCGCAAGGGTAGCCCAGGGTGTCTTTGCTCCGTACCGAAGTTTCTCTGAAACTATTTGGTGGTCTGCACCCCAAAACCTAGCACTGAAAACACACCAACCAAACCTCCAGCTTTGTTGTGCCCAAGTCACACCAACGGCTCAGGCAGCTCTGGCATTGGTAGCAGCCTCTCTCAGCTGCTTTCCTTTGTCTGAAGCTCTTTCCCTTCCCCTCTCAGCAGGGTGTCCAGGGTCAGCCTGTGCAAAAGCTGTGGTTTGCTGACGGCTGCACTGGGAAGTCCCTCCGATGCTGCTTTGGGCAACTCTTGGCAGAAGTTAGCAACACATGGCTGCTCCAGCAGCCAGCAGCCACCTGCAGCAGAGAGCATCCTGCTCAAACATCTTCCTCAGAGCCTTCCTCCCCCATCCCAGGGCTGGGAAGTCTCAGAGTGAGCTGCCTGAGCAGACAACTGTAGGAACATCTTACTTCTGCTTGCCATGGGCACACCATGGTGATTTGCACATCCCTCTTGCACAGGGATGCCCAGGGGGAGCTGACACCAATGCAGATGGTTTTGCAGCCTTGGCAAGGGAAGGAAAGAGGTTGCAGGGGTCTGAGATGGGGAGGTAGATCTTAAGTACCAGGCTCATGGGCACTTCCAGAAATTCTCCCTTCATGCAATGTCCACCATCCTTGTTCTCTGCATCAAGAAGTGATGACATCAGGAATGAGCTTCATTTGTGACCCATGGGTAGGAGTGCCCTTCCCCTACAATTTTTGCTGTGTCAAGCTGAGCTGGCATAACCAAACCCAAGGACATAACATCACTGAACACCATGTACCATGAGACACATCTCAGGATGGTCTTTGCTAGACTGAGCCTTGATGATATCTGCTGTGATAGGCCCTTCTAGCATCCTCTCTTGACTGAGCATAAAGCTTTGTGGCTCATCTGTTTTGACTGAGGAGTCAAACTGCAAGGCCAGCACTGATGCAACAGTCCCACTGTTGTCCAGACACCCTCGCTTTCTCTTCCTCCTCTCCCCAAATAGCACATCCTTCCCAGTTCCCTGCCCATGCAGGGCCCCTGGCCCAGTTGTTCTTTACATATGCACCCCAAGCCTCTCTATCCTCTATTCAATGATTAACTTCTGAAGCTGCAGTTGTTAAAGCTGGGAGTTACCGCTGTCCCATGGCAAATAACCAGGAGGCAAGGAAAAGGCTTTTACCCATCAGCTTGATAAGATAAATGCTCATATCTCAAGATTGGACAAAATGTTGTGCATTTAAAAAACAGAAGACCAAGGGACACTTCTAAGATTAAGAAGGTCCAAAAACCAAACTCATCTCTGGAAAAAAAAAACCAAAAACCTGTGTTATGGTCAGCCATTTAAAACTCCAGTTCCTCAGGGGCTAACATCACCTGCAATGGGCATCAGACCTTTGCTATGTGTTCTCATGGCATGAAAGTCCCATGAAAACCAGTTCCCAGCACAAGGAAACCAAGTGGCACTTTCTACTGGTGCAGCTTAGCCAAATTTCTGGCAAGCAGTGGCTCTTGCCAGTGCCAAGTGTATTGCACTGCAAGTACAATTTATTCGTGGTGGTGGGGCTGAACCAGGGCTTGAGAACATCACCACCCCTCTGCCAGGGGGTCTGCTGCAGGGAGCCCCCCAGTTCCCCCCATAGCAGTAACCTCAGCCTCCTGTTCAGAGGACTCTGCTGGCTTCTTCCAGGTACAAATTGTCCTCTGACATTTCATGCCCTCTCCCCAACCCCAGGATTTTGTTTCAGGCCTGGGAAACAGTGAAAAAGCAACTCAAACATTTCAGAGTCCTAAAAGCTGTCTGATGTGAATCTACAGAGTTCCTGGAGCTGGAGCTCCCTTGCTTCATAAGAACCAGCTGACCCATATTGAGCTGAATCACTTTCCCACTCTTATACATGTCTCCTATCTCTGCTAATCTAGTAGCTATTGCCTCTCATAAGCCTCCAGAGAAAAGAATTAGACAAGACTTTAGATTTATCCTGAGAGATAACCTACAGGAACGTTTTTTAATCCCTAGAGCACTTTGCAAAACAGCCTGAGCATTATACTGCTATTACATTTGGAGGCAAAGGAATGAAAGGGCAAGGAGGTTTGGGCTTTTGAGAAGGTCTAAATATTATTTGAGTCTCATGCACGGGGTCGTAAACCAGCTGTGGTGAAGTTGGCACACTAACAGGGCACAGAGCAGTGCCACAACATGGTAATGCTTTCAGTCCTGGGGCAATGAGACTTCTTCAGCAGGGCACTCTGCCCTGGGAAACTCAGCATCTCTTCTCTCAGAGGTAAGTGGACCTGTTGCATACTATGGGTTGTTACTGGAGATGCCACTGATCCCTTTACACAGCACAGTGCAGCAGGGCCACACTTCTCATAAGAGCCCAGGGATGCAGTGTCCCTGGCTCCTGTGCAAAACCAGAGACCTAAGTGATGAGAAACAACCACCCCTCACCCCCAACATAAAAATCTTTGCCAGCTAAATTGTCCTGTGCTCATCTGCTTTGCATTGTGGTGCCTGCACCCGCCTCTGTAAACAGCAGCTGCCCCGGGAAGCCACCCAGCAATCAGGGCAGTGCAGCCAGTTTATTACATTTGCATGGCTGTGTACCGTCCAGGGCACTGCTCAAATCACAGGTCAGTAGGAGCTGCAGGGATCCTCTGCTTCTGGGGGAAATATATTCAGCCTAAAAGCAACTTCAAAAACACATGTTTAACCTGAACTCTTATCTTTTATCCCTTTAAATATCCAAGCGGCCACTTTTGCAAGCCTGAAGCCTGGACTCCAGCTACATTTATTTCCCTCTTTCATCCCAGCTGCAGCTCCTCAGAATTTATCTCTATGGTTAACTTCCCCTTTCATAATATTAGCACAGTTGAAGCACTTGCTTTCCTGTAGCAGGCAGTGATTATATAGCAAATTAACCACAAGCTGTTCAGTCCAAGTCCAGCAGTTGGAAAGATGCTCCTCTGAGTAATGGTTTGTGTAGTTGATGCTTTCATCTGTAATTTGCATTTGTAATAAATGCAGAAATAAAAAATGGGGTCTATATTTTAAAAAAATAGCCTGGTATGGCAGGGGCAGGCAGGCGAGCTAATGGGGAGGGAGAAATCTGAAAGGTTTTGAGGGCTGCATCCCAGAGCACCACACCATCTCCTGCACAGGGAGGGGAAGCCCATACACATGCCTCTCCCACACAAACCATGGGCTTCCTGCCCAGCCTGATTTTACACAAGGAGAAGGGGCACAAAAATTTCAAGCAGAAACCTTTGCATGGCTTGTACTAACAATGACATACCAGCAGTTTCCACCATCAGGAAGATGGGCTGTATGCACATCCCCAGTGACACAGGGACACTCAGCAAGTAGCCTAGCTCAAGTTTTGCATGCCCTATAGCCTCCTGCTAGTGATGGGGGCACCACATCACCCCTACAATACCCATGCAGGCTGTGACAATGCTGCTGATTAGCAGGGGAACACCTGAGCCAGCTTTGCCAAGCTCTGATCTCTGGGAAGTGGGTTATCTCAGGGGCACGAAGCTCAGCTGGGGCAAGCTGACCCCATTGAGGAGCAAAACATCCAAGCTGCAAGTCAAGCACTGCATTGCCTTGACAAGACTGCCACCAGCATTTCTGGTACCTCACCACACACCCAGGGACACAGAAGCACAGTGACATTAAACTGGAGTCTGAGAAGTTGAGCATATAGCTAAAACACTGTGGACAATGGTGATGCCTGGAGACAGGAGTGCTGCACCTGAGTCCTAGCAAAGGGACAGTACTGGAACAAAGAGGGACAACCTGCAGAGTGTCTTGCTGACCCATAGCTTGTGTGGCCCTGGAAAGGCACTTGGAGTAGGAAGGCTCTTCTGTGACAGCACCAGTCCTGTCCTTGCCTCTCACCTGCCTCCTCAGTAACTACATCCATCCTTCTCTGATCTCAGTATCCTCAAGTGTAAAACAGTTTGTGGTTCTCAGCCAGCACTGAGAAGCACACAGAGACATGAATAAATATCTGTGCTAGCAATTACTGCCATCATAGCAGCCACACCGGCTGGCAAAGCCTTAAGCAGCACCAGCTCCCTGCATCCCTCCCTCCTCTGCAGGTCTTCAGCAAGCAACTGCCATCTCCCAGGTCACACCACACCCCCCCAGCTCTGTGTCCCCACTTCCATTGCCCGGTTAACACAGGGCACAGCCGTTCCATTGACTGCCAAGGGCACTGGGCTCTGCCAACTGGGGAAGGCAGTCCCTGGTCAGCGAAGATGTTACAGCATCACATGGAGCCTTCTTGGTAGATGCTCCCCCTTTACACCACCCCTAAAAATCTCGATTTTTGAGACACAGACCCACAGCCTCAACACTAAGGGAGAAAAGCAGACATCAGATTACATCCTCCTCCCCACGGACAGCAGCAGACAGGCAGTCACAAGCGGTTTCCCATTCCCACGCTGCAGGCGCTGTGCTCAGCCCACGCAGGTGTACACAACCCTGGGGCCGTTCCGTGGAACTGTTCCCACCATTCGGGGCAGATGTGGACGTGCAAATCCTGCTCATTTGCTGAGGTGTCACAAGGGAAGCAGCTCCCCTTCCTAGAGAGGACACCACAGTGAAAGCAAGGTGGCTGCCCGTGACTTTTTTCCTCCACAGAAGAGCCAGCTATCTTTTTAATTAAATAAGAAGGAAAGACCTGGAGAGCCAGTTTCTTAATGAGATTTGGTAACAAAATTATTTGCTACAATTAGGAGCTAACTGAAGAGGTTCCTTTCTAACACTTTGAAGAAAACCAGCATTTTAAAGTTGATTTATCTGGTGTCAGGGACCAACTTTATCTTTGCTTCTGTGCAGCAGTGAGCACATTTTTAAGCACTATACCAAAGTTATTACTTATGAATCATCACATATCTACACATTTTATGGAGCTACTGAAAAATACATTAGCCTTCCTAAATCGGCAACCCTAGTTCAGACTGCATGGGACTTGAGCCTCCCTTCTGAAACAAAATCATCTTCCTACAGGGATGCTGAAATACAGCCAACACTGGGACATGCTCTGCTGTCCCCTTCACCCAGCTACAACAGAGTAGCTTGCAATTCTGAAACAGCTCATCTTTCTGGCCCCCCAGCCAAGCACAAAGGTCCTGCAGCCTTTAAGGACTTGCATCTGAGCTGATGGAAGCCAGGTTGGGACAGGCAAGTGGCTGAGCAGAGCCCTCCAACTGCAGGGATTCCATGGAGGGCAAAGCAGATATTTCTGCTTTTTTCATCCAGATATCACCCTTGGTGGTTCTGTGTTTCAGTTCTCCATCAAGCTATCACAGATAATACTCCATCCTCCCACTCTGTAGCTTTTAGAGGCCACACATGGGCAGGCAGCAGCTACTGCTGGGAATTTCCTGATTTGTCTGTGGCCTCTATAAGCCAGAGGGCAACAACTAGCAAGAAGGTACCTTCTCTGGGGGGACAGAAGGGACACAGGCAGGGAACTGTCCTAAGAGACCTCTGGAGGCACCCGTAAAAGAATAAAGGTAAGAGATGGATGAACAGCATATGCACAAAAGGGAAGTTACACACATTGCACAGAGGGAAGAGGGAGAAAAAGAAGATTGAATCTTCCTGGAGACCAGTGAGATTCTATAAACATAATCAAAATGTAATAGAAACTTTTTGGAAATGCTGTTAGAAGGAGAAAACATCAATCTTCATGGAACTCCACTCAACAGGCTTTCTCCAGCTAATCAATCACGGTCAAGACATGGGCCGTCCCATCTGTCTGTGCAAGGGACCAGGAGGAGATTGCTGAGTGCCTGGGCTGGAGCTACCATCTCAGTCCCAAGCAATTCATCATGCAGGAAGAGAAGGAGGGAGACGAAAGAGAAGGAAAATAATGTATAACACTAATAAAGTTCCTCCCCCCTCCCTTCATTCCCAACCAATTTTTAGTAAAGGAGCCCAATCCAGAGGGGTTGTCAGCAAGGGGGTGATGCACTGGGGAGAAAGCTGGTTACAAGATGCACTCCAGTAAACAGAGACAAAAGCCATCATCTGCATACCAGTCCCTCAGCAAAGCCCACGCTCAACACCTCTGCTGTTGGCAGCTGCACAGGAGCCAGTCTGCACCCAGCAGTGCTGGTGCCCCACTGCTCTGGAGCTGGGGGGGACCCTGGCAGTGACAGCGTTGCTGGGGACAGCAGAGGAAAGCACAAGGGAGCTCCACCAGCCAGCTCTGGGTGGAGAGGCCAAGCCTCCGCATGCAAACAGCATTAGTGTGTGGGTGTAGGTTTTTTTTTTTCTTTTTCTTCTTCTCCTAGATGCTGCCATAACCATTCGGGAGAGCCCTGAAAGTGGAATGAAGTAGAGCTTAAAGACTCACAGCATACAACCTGTTTCATCTGCCAACATGTACACACACAGGGTGGAGACTCCCACTGCAAAGAGGTGGTTTTGTGCTTCACTCAAATCCCCCCTGTCTTTAAGCTGTTTTCTCTGTCTTCACTGTGCAGATGTCCCTTCCTTCCCTAGTCACTCATCCATCACAGCCCCAACATCCCTTGTGCTCAGTCACCAGCACCCCCAGCATGTCTTTCAGCCAATGGCTCAAATCCACATTTGCATTAAAAGCTACCATTTCCCCTGCTAAATGCATCCAGAAATTATGCGATGCGGCATGACTCCCTTTCTATCCACTCTCCTTTTAAACCTTGGGGATTTCTCTCTTCTGCTGAATTTTTCAAGTGGAAGACAAAAAGCATCCAACAGCATCCTTAGCCAGAGCAAATGCTGGTGATTTTAGGTACCACTTGTCCAAGTACAACCCAGATTTGACATGGTCTGTACCAGACCTCAGGGACTTGGCAAATCTCCCCTCATGTTTACAAACATATAATAAAATACCACAGGCTTTCTTCAAGGGCTCCTTTGGCCTCAGGAAGGGTTCAGGCCAGACTCAAGCCCAGCTCGCTGCCATTTCCAGTGCTTCCCATGACACCTAGAAGAGCCCCAGCATGTATCTGAAGACAGTACCAAGTTATGCATAAAAGATTTTTTTTTTCTTTCTCATTTTAATTACATGACTACCCTTCCTACTAGTGTCTTGGCCAACTTTTGTAAAGATTCTTGTATGTTTAGCACCAGCTGAATTGGAAACCAGCAAAAATACTCACATCATCTGCCTAAATTAAAGGGCCACTTGAAACAGGAAACCAATAGAAATTTGTGCCCTAAACATTTGTTTTGTTGCCCTAAATTTAATCTAGTGGACTGACAGGACTCTACAGGTAAAGTTCAAGAAGTGAAATTAAGTAGGTGAGAGATTTATTCTTCCAGAATATTTATTCTTCCATAGCTATGACAAACCCATACCTTCCAGTAAATGTCAAAATTCTTCCCTTCCTTCACAGATAAAAATAGACTCCACTTAAAAATGTAGTGACACAGGACTTTAGCCTCTACTGTAAGAGTAAATATAGCAACAAATTAAGTAGAAACGTCTAGTAAATAATGTTGACATCCCTGAAGGTGAAGGTGCTGGAGCTGCTTCAAGTTTAACTCTTGCAGGCTGGTCTGTGACCAGGCAACAGTAAGACTTAGTTTAACTGTTATAACAGGTTTCCTTCGGGGTGTTGGTCCCATCTTGTGACACTCTTTGTCCTCTTCTGTCAAAGTTACCTTCTCCTTTCCCTCAGTGAAAATACCACACTAAAATTTTTCTGGGGTTCGTTACTATGAGAAACCATCAAGAATTCTGGTCGGGCTACAGATACATCAACAGACAGTTTATGAACAGCTCAAAAGCATAAAGTTACTTAAAACTTATCAATCCATCAATTGTCAGGAACTTAAAGCATTAACACATGGCTCATAGCCAGCTCATGTACTCTTAGATGTGCTTTTAAACACATACAACCACCTGCCCCTTATGTCCTAATGCGCTTGTAACCATAGTTAGTAACTTATTAACCCTTTACTGCCAGAGTTTGAGTATAAGGTACAGCTCAGCAAAAATCAAGTAGAAAGGTCACCAGCCTATGCAAAAGGTCCACTATTCATCACTGAATTCAGTTGTAGCTCCCAGGTTATATTCCCCCCAGCTCTCACAATTAAATTTTAGAAAAGCCACCACTATCAGGTACTGCATGAAGACAGGGCAGGGATCATTGCTCGAGCCAGAGCTCCCAGCTCTCCCCCAAGAGCCACAGCCCCAGCCCAGGGGGCACACAAGCCCAGCAATGTCCTTCTTTGACCCCCAAAACCTAGCACAGGTTTCTGGGAAAGAAAGCAGCTAACATGACCATAGCTCTTACTCAGATGCCCTCATTTTTTTTCTTTTTTTCACCTTCCAGGCAACAAGTAGAGCCCAACTCACCACAGAGAGAAACCAGACAGGACACCGCAGCTCTTGCATAAGTTCAGCCTTTCAGGGTGCAGCAGACCCTGAATACAGCACATCTCCTGAAGATCCATCCTTCCTCTAGCTCCTCTCTAAAGCAAACCAGTCCCCCATCCTTTGTTAACTCTATTTATAGTCATCCCACTCCTTCATCCACCTGTAAGGGGCAGGGACTGGCCCAGGTGGCCCCACACCTTCTGCCATCCCAGGACAATTGGAAGCAGCTGCTGAGGGGTGGGTGTCTGCAGGAGCCTTCTGCATCCCAGGTCAGCACAACTGCAGTTTGATTGCCAGGCTGGCATGACCTATTTACATTGCAGTGTTAGGGACAAGTTTCCTGCAATAGAAGTCTTTTTTAGTTCATACACAGTTATTCTCAAACCATAACCTTCCTCCCTAATTAACATGAATATAAATGACCTTTGGTTTAAGGTTTGTTATAACGATAGTTGAGCTGTGGATTTTTAATAATAACCTCCTGGATTTTCTGTTTGATTTCCTGATTTACTTTATATTTTCAGGAACACATATATGAGTCTAAGACTTGATCAGGCTGTTTATATAAAGTCTGACTTTCAGTGGTTCTCCAGACCACAGTCTCTCAAATTGTTAGATGAATCCAAGTTTTGGGGTTTTCAGAGGGTCTCAGGGGTTTAGACTGTGATATGGCTCCCACTGACTTGCTGTGGGATAGGGATCGCTGAATGCCATTGGCAAACTCAGGCATTTTGCTTTTCTTCTCAACACGGGCGGACAAGGCACAGACCCCATCCTGGTGGAAGCGGGGAACGCATCCAAAGAGTGACATGGCTTAAGGGGGAAGGAGCTCAGCACTGAAAGTCAGGTAACTTATCACCTCGCAGAAATCTGGGAGCAGAATATACATTGTGTAAACTGCTGGAAGAATTTAAATACTCAAAATGTGCTCTCTGGAGTTGGAGTTTGCTCAAAGTATTGGATAGTGGATCTCCAGGCAGCGTTGGACGTAGATCCAGGAGGAGACTTCCAAGGCGAGAGAGGGAGATCCATTTTCCAGTCCTGTCCAAGCCATCCCCATGCACAGAGACATCACAGATGAAGACTTGTCATGGTTTTTCAGGAAGCTAAACAGGCAACAAAATCCCATCTTATTTAAAGATTATTCTGTTAAAATGGAACACCGTGTTTTTACATCATTGCTAATAGAGAAAAGTACACAAATAATTAATAAATGCTAACTTGTCTCTGGGGCTTTCCCTTTTTTGCATGTTTATTTTTGTGTTATAAATGACATTCATTTTCCACAACTCACTAAATTGGCGGATGAGGAAAAGAGTCCAAAAGAAGAGCCATAATCCTCAAGGGGAAGAGCAAGCTGTTGTTCCAATCTAGATGTATCCTGACAAGTCAAGTTGGTGAAACCCATTAATTAGCACTTTTGGAAACAGTTGCAAAGTTAATTATTCTTCTTTCAGATGAAAGAAAGCTGATTTCTGGCATTTGCTTTGACAGTGACACGCGCTAACATTTTTAGAGTTGACATCCCTCAAGATAAATGGTAGTCTGAAGTGTGCGTGCAAACATTTTGACTGGGAGCTACTGTGGTGAGTTGATGGCACTGGCACCTCTTACTGCAAATATTTTGCATCTGCTGGGATTGTGATCAAAGTTTGGAGGGTAGGGAATCTTCATTTTCAGCTTCAGGGAGGGTTTGGGTGACTCTGGCTTGGGACGGGAGGCAATAACATTGTGCAGGCGGTGCAATCTATTTTATCTAGGTAATGTCAACAGGGAATGTAAAGCTTTCTAGCTAACTGTGCAGGCAAAATAGATGCATTTTTATACTGTCTGAATTGGTCTGTGCAAGAATCATCTTTTGTTCATGCGTTAGTAACAGCAGATGAAACAAATCTCCAAAAGGAAGTTCTCTCTTGGTATGATCAGGTGCCAGTTGGTATAAGCTCATGTGCATTTGAAAAGGCAAGCTCTGGGATGTGGAAACTCAATGAAACTCTTATTCCAAATCCCAATGTCCTCACCGGGACAAACATCAGTGTGATTTGGGATTTTGTCCCAAAAGCCCTTTTGCAGTTTTGGAAGCTGCCTTGATCACGTCTTGCATGTACAAGGGCAGTGAGGGGAAGAGTTTATCTGTTTATCTTGATCCAGGATTGTACCACAACACACACTTCAAATCCAACTCCAAAAAATTTCTAGTATATGCCTGAAACCTGGGCCTCCCCTTGCAATTTTTAGGGAGCTACAGATCCTCCTTTTCTTACTCTAGCTCTTTATGCCACTGCCATGACTCCATGACTGATCCGGGTTTAACTCTAGGACACTGGTTTTTTCCATTTTAGTCCTCATCTCTTGAAGTGTAAAGGGTTGGTGTGAGACTGGTAAGGAAAGCATGCCCAAAATGCAGAAACCACTTTATACACGAGCCGCATTACCAGAAGAAGACACAAAACGAGGGTTGCTATTTGGGTGACAAACAAGAGACCTAAATAACTAATTTAAGAAAGACAAAATCTTCCTAGTAGCTTACAGAAGACCCTGCACTGTGAGTTGTCTCCTCTAAGCCAGGCCTGGTGTGGGTGCAGGGTGGCCTGGCCAGGGATGATGCTCTCTGCTGCATCACCCCCCAGTGTGCTCAGCTTAAAGCACTTCGCATTCGACTTTAATGAATAATCAGCCCAGTGCATCACCCAAGGGCCAAACTGCCTCTCTAGAAACCTGTTGCTTGTTTGATAAGATTCTTCAAAAATAATAAGTGCAGGCAGGTACATGAAGAAAGGAAATTGGTGGTAGAAAAAGTATTTAATTTGCTTTTCAATCAGCATGGTGGCGGGGGGAAATTGAACTAGGAAGGTGATCTAAAGGACTACTTAGTTGGTATGCGATTCGCACACGGCAGGGCAATCAAGAATGTGGAAACACCGGGTTCGGAGGGCTCGATCTAACGTGGGAGGCAAACACCAACTTTTCCTTCAGGGGAGCCAAAAAAAATGACGTGTGCTAGCATGCAAGTCCTTGCAGACAGGCTTGCTAAGATGAGATAGTTTAGTAAGCACAAGATGCAAGAAAGTAGAAAAGAAATAATAATTATAAAAAATGCTTCAAACAGTTCTCCACTTTGCGAGGAGCAGGGAGGTGGCAGTCCTGAGCCGAGAGACTCGTCCTCCCGGCAGCTCTGCCGCGCTCCTTTTTGCATATTCCTCCTTCGTACATAATACTTATTGCTGCGCAAATTGCAGGGATTATTTTCTCTTAACTGCTAATGGTTTTAGAGACTGTAATTGGGGATAGCGCTTTGTAATTTAGTGCCAGAGGGGAAGGTACCTGTACAGGAGACTAACTTTTTTTCTGCAGGCACGCACAGTTACAGCAGGAATACTGGCAAAGAGGGAGATAATTTACCAGTTCCCCACTTGTCTGAACTGTACTGGAAGGCTTTAGAAGTTTGAAGCATGTTTCAGTCAATATAATCAAGAATATATTTTTAAATTTATCAATAAATCAACCATATTTCCTTTCCTGTTGCAGCATTTGTGATAATACTAGGGTTCACTTAACAACGGGAGTAGAAAACATTTCACTCTGTATAGTAAAGAAAAACCAAAGATTACAACAATTTACTTATTGTGACATGTGCTGTGTTGAGTTATGCACTGAAATTATTACTTCTAAACCCACTGTCTGATAATTTGCCTCATTTATTTAAGTATGATTTTAATCAAGATATTTATCAGCCTTAGTTTAGTGTATTAGTGTTTGATTTATTTAGCAACGCATATATTTATTTACATTTTAGCTTCCAAGTGAGTCATTCTTCTAACTTTGCAGTCAAAGGTTAAACAGCTTGATCTGTCCTGGGGCAGACACAAAATGTGGAATAAACAAGTACGGAGAAAGTGCACACCATGAAAAGCAGGATTAACTCTACATTTACACCCCTAACAGGCAACACTCATTCAGTGTTGCAAAACCAGTCTGTACAGTAACAGAATTTTTGTACACCCAGATAAGCAAATTACTTATTGTAATACCTGTGGTGTGGTGAGAAAAGAAAATACGCATGAAATTCCAGGGGAAAACCGAAGAAGGAGAAGGAAAGAGATGCTTCTGTGGTTGGAAACCCTTGAAAATGTGAAGTTGGGTCCAGAATCTGGAAAGAAAATAAAACCAGCTTCAGATATATTGTGATTATTTATTTACTCAGGCCTCTTAAGTCCACGCTCTGGTGTGCGGAGAGCTTTCTCGGGATTTCTTCACACGTGTTGGGCTGCAAGGACACGTGTGCGGGCTGTGCAGGTAATCCAAGGGCCGTGTTACCATCATTTTCTCCTCCATTTGGTGGCCTCCCTGCTGTGCCTGGCACTGGGGGACATCGGCAGGGCAAAGGCGCGGATCAAGGTGCTGAGGGTCAACTCTACTGAACAGCTCGAAGCCAGCCCAAACGACAGCCCTGGTGTCCCCAAATCTCAGCTTGATGACAACCTGGCTCTTAAAGCTTTTGGCTGCAAACTAGAGGTTTGGAAAAGTGGATGGGCGCTCTCCAGGAGAGAAGGGGGGATCAAAGTGGAGCTGTGTAGGCAGGAATGGAGATCTGGACTCCTGGGCTATTGCCTGGCGCTGCTAAATGATGATGATAATGGTTCCCTTTGGGAATGTATTGAGGTCTATTTATCAATGTTTGCTGAGTGCTTTGGGATCCTTGAACAAGGTGCTGTGAAGCTTATGATAAATGGCCTTTTTCACACTTGGCTGTGGTGGTAAACAAATTCCTGTTCTGCAGTTCTAGAAATAAACTATAATATTTTGTTAATCTGAAGCAGATTTTATACTTTAGACATACATATATTTCTGGATATAGCTCCAGTAATTAACTATTTATAGGACATATATCTTTTTCTCTAGAATTTATTTGCTTCTTAATTAACACAGATAAAGGATTGTATTCTTTATTAATGCAGATGGTTACTTATTTCTGCTGGTATAATTAGAGTCACGTCCTGGCCCTGATCAGGATCCTGCTCTGTTAGATAAAATGTGAAGCACAGAGACACAGAAGTCCATCTCACTGATCTCCTGTGTACGGAAGTCAATGCTATGAAGGGTTAGGGTTTGGTTTTTTTTTGTAAAATTACCTTGTTGCAGTGTATCTGACTGTCACTGAGCAGAACCTGCCTGCATTGCATGTGTGGTAACTGCAGACTGTTCTCTCTGCCCCTGTTTTTTGGGGATATTGAAACCAGCCTATATTTGCCAGAAAAAAATAAATGTATTTGCCTGCTCATGGGGGCGAGCACTAGACTCCAATGAGTGGCAGCCAGGCAGCTCCGTGTCCTGCTCTGCCTGCAGCCCCGTGGCCGGGCCAGCCATGCACAGGGGAGCAAACGCCATTGGCAGGGGGTGAAAAAATCCCGAACGGGGAAAATTATCCCAAAGAATGTGGAGGGGAGGAGGTGAGCACATGCAGGGTGCTGGGCTGAGAACCTGATAACGGTGTCAACTGGGACAGATTTCATCAGACACAATGGATGCACCGAGGTGTAAATGAGGAAGAATCTTTCCAGTTTGAAAGGGAAATTGGTATCCGGCAACATCGGAATCGGCTTGCTGAGTGACAACCTCTCTCTCTTTCGGTCCTCTGGTAAAGGATCCTTTTGCATTATATTGCAGCTCCCTTCACAAGGGAAAAAAGAAAAGGCCTCCCTGATTTTCTTGAAGGGACTCGGAGATAAAGACTGATCACATTTCGCAGTAATTGGACCTTCATATCTATAATTGCATTGATTTCTCCTAAGTTTCAGGCGTCGACTCTAGTGAGCGAGAAAGCGTTGCAGCAGGATACAGCTGCCAAGAATCCTGCTGCATTTGGGAGGTGTCGGGCTGGGAGCCTCACTGTATTTTGGTAACTGGCATTGCAAATTGCTTTATGAACAGTTTAATGCATTTAAGAGGGTAATAATTTCAGATCCTACCATGCAATTTGTTGCAGTGGTGCAGAAGCGTATCTAAAAACTTCCAGGGTGAAGGGAGGCAGGGGAAGGAGGGAGGAGAAGGGAAAGCGAAGGGAGGGGGTCATTGCAAGGGGGTGGAAAGCCTAATTGTTTTAATCATGCTTGATATTACACTGTGAAATTATAATTAACTTAAGAAGTCAGTCAAAACCAGCTAATAACTGTGGTGCAATTTGGCTGATTTGAAGTGGTATGTGGGGGGGAAGGAATCCATGGCAGCAAAGCCGCTGGGCTTGAACCTTGCAAGCTGAAGCAGCGCGAAGTCCCTCCAGGTGGTTTTGAATTCTGCACAAGTAGGCACCAGCACACACATCATCAGCGAAGCCGGTATCGCGAGTACTTAGTCCCTACAACACTCTTGCTGGTGGATTGAGAAGCACTTTCCAAAGGAGGATCATCAGCAATCTCCTCAGTAGATGGATAGGGGAAACTGAGGCACAAAGAGAGAAAATGAGTCATGAAATGTCAGCAGGCCACTGCCGGAGCTGTGGAAAGTGATGGCAGCTGACTGAAGAAAGGATCAGGCCTGACTTTCAGCCTGTGCTTGTGTGGGTCTCGAATGGAAGCCTCTGGAGGTTACTCAGTTCGTTCTTTAAACACTCCTTTTGTGCATCAGAGGGCAAATCTTTTATAGTGACTCTGTTGCAGTCAGAAGAAATTTAGCCCTTAGAATGAGAGTGCACATATGGGCAAATCTTGGTCTTCTTCACCCATGTAGCTTTATTAATATGTCTAGGATTACATAGGTAAGTGGGAGCATGGTTAGAACTATGCAGTCTTCATTGCCTGTATACTGTGTATATATCAGTATTATAAGGGTTAATGAGCAAGCAAGACGGGATAACAAGAGTGTCTTGATGGTATTAGTATCTCAAAATACATATGTAGATGTGGATAGTGCTGAACCCTACCGGAGGCTGACAGTGATAAGGGTAGTGACACTGTAACTAGCTACAAGGATCGTAGCAGAAATATTTGTCACAGGAAAGATTCACCTAGGAGAGCTCTGTGTGTGTGTGCCAGATCTTGCTGTCACTGATTGCTGTAGCAGGGCAGCAGCATATGTATTTACAGTCTGGAGGATATATTAGGAGTGCTGGGCGATGGCTAGATATCAGTATGGACAGAAAAACGTGAGAGGAAGGAATTAGAGCGGAGTGTGGGAATAGGCCTGAAATCTCTTCTCAGGAGATGTGTGTTGAACGTCTGGCGCTGAATTTGTGGGTAGTTTTTACCACTTACGCGCTGTGGAGGAGGGAGAGATGTCCTGAAATGGGAGCTGCAGCACTCCAGGGTTTGGGTATTTCCCGCAGCCACGTCGGGTGAAACTCAGCACCCGGGGAGCTGGGTGTGCTGAGTGTCACGGTCCCATCGGACCGTGGGCTTGGACCGGGGACGGGCATCAGAGCAGCACAGCTGGGGACAGCTGTACCGTGTCCCGTCATCCCCGTTCCTTACAGGAAGCTTATTGGGAGGAGAAAAGAAACTTCTGGCTATAACATGTGCAAATATGGCACCACCACAAATATATGGTGCTCTGGGTGGTGGATGTTCAGGTCAACTTTCCTTATATTGGACTTCAGTGCCTCTCCTGGAGGGGTGACCCCGAGGTAGCTGAGCGACTGGCCAGCATGGGCTGAGCTGGGTCGCTGCTTGCCCGGCACCCTAAACCCATCCTTCCCTTTGGTCTCAAACACAAGAACAAACAATTGGTTCACAGGATCTTCATGGTGACAACCAGGCCATCCTCCTATCCATTCCTCCATGACTGTTTTAGGGGCTCCATGACTATTACTATCATGGTACCAGCCCCAGCAGAGCAGTGCTGCAGCCAGGGTCAGGAGGTTGGCAAAAACAGGCAATTTTGCATGAAGAGGGGGAAATTTTATGGCCAAGGCCCCTGCCTGAGGTAACACCAGCTGTAGCTCCCGCCCGGGAGCACCCATGGGGGGAAGGCACCTCATGCCATGTGGGGAAGGTTCTAGGGCGGTGTGAAGACCTGGGCAGGCTCTGCCTCCCGGGGACACCTCCGGCATGCTTTGGCCTTGCTGCTCAACTGCTGGAGAGGAGGTGTATTGGATTGGTTTGTGTTACGCATTCATTATCACCTTTGGAAATTATTACAAAATATAACTAATCTATTCACTTAGAACATAGCGACAATTGGAAACTTCCTTGGAAGATATCTGTCTGTCCACCTCTCCATCCTACGATAGCTTTGGTTAGGGACTCCTGGTAGAAGGATCCAAATGAAATCAAAAGCCCTAAAAACATTAAAGGCTTTCTTCCTCACCCCATCTTTTTTATTTTATTCTCCATCAGTATTTCTGTGACAACTCAGCTCCGGCAGCCCCAGGGGACAGGACAGAGAAACGAGAAGGAGTGGAAGTGCCCTTTGACTAAGTGGGCATTAAATGTTGGCTAACAACCGAGAGATGCCGCGTGACTGGAGAGAGGGGGAAAGTTAAAAAGAAAGAAAGAAGAGCTTTTCAATATGAGCATTCATGTAGTTTTGACAGGAGCAATTTATCATGGCTATGAAAGGCGGCTCTGCTTCCACCACTGAAAGACAGCCTGGTTAAACTTTTACCTGCCCCTCTGAAAAGGGCGCTGTGCCGCAGCCGGGAGGGGATCGCTCCCTGCTCCGGTGATGCATCTTTCCGTGGGGCCTGGGGGAGGGAAGGGTGGTGGTTCCAAAACAGCTTGTGCCCATCTGTTCTGCACAGAAAGAAACCCTGACAAGGCAGGGGGAGGGAGCGTGTGAGCCGGCGAGTCGGGGGGTTCCGGATACCCGCGGGGATGTGCCAGGAGCAAGGCTGGGAGCTGCCCCCCCCGGGAGGTGCTGTGAGTTAGCGCTGAGGATTTCACCACCCCCCTTTGCTGCCCTAGAAGTACGAAAGGTTGCGGAGAAGCGCTCCTAAGCTGAACAGGGAGGCGATCTGATATTTTGGGGTGTGCATCATGGGTGGGCAGCACTGGGGTGGGGGAAGCAGTGAGCACAATGGCGGGTGCAGGAGGCAGCAAGCCCTGATATGCCATATGTCCTGATGGCATCCCTAGTAATTATTTGGAAGGAACAGGAGAGATTTTGCTGAGGAAAAAAACATAAAAACGTACCCCAACGTCTTTCAGCTGAGATATTCTTTCGCCCCAGGGTTTGTCATGGGGAAAAGTGTTGGTTCTGCACCGGCTGGTGGCAGGTAGAAGCCCATGCTGGCCAGAATCCTGTGCATGGGCTGCTTTTTGCTCTACTCTTGTGTGGATTGAAAATTTCCTAAAAAAATCATTTTCCACTGAGAGTAAGAATCCCTCTAAATTAAAACATTCCACTGCAAAGAGTGGATTTCATTAAAATTTTCCATGGAATGTTTAACAACTTCCATAGCCACTGTTTTTTCCAACAACCAACTGGTATTAGGCTACATTGTACTGTCTTTTCAATGTTTTACATACTAAAATTATACTATTTAAATTCCTATATTTTACACTGTGTGAAAGGTGTCAACCAAAACCATGATAAAACTTCTCATCCTTATCAAAATTTTTACCCTTCAAAAACTCCAGCATTTTCCTTTTTAGCCCCCTCCCTCAATGAAGACAGAATGACATTTTGAAACCTCAGATGCGTAGCCACATCTGACTTCTTGCCTGCCTATGCATCCGTCAGCGCCTGCCCCTGTTTAGGCATGAGCCTGACAATTTATATTGTTAAACAGAGGAATGTGCTAAAGTATTTCCCACGTTGCAGGATGAAATCCAGCAGTGCTGTTTCACTAGAATAAAACCCAGCCAACTCCCGTTTGACAACTAAACAATTCCCTGACCCTGACATGGTACACTGAGACGTCAGGGATGTGTAGTCACACACCAAAGAGCTGAGCTCACCTAAATTTAAACGTCTCAAATTTAGATTCTTTTTGAAACCGGTAACCTGCTTCTCGTTAGACAGACAGACAGAAAGAGAGATAACTGCAAAGGACAATTTGTTTGCCTCTTAAATGCAATGTCTAAGACATCGCTGAAGCTAGCTGAGGGTGAAATTCATCTTATTTCTTGCCCTCTGTATGTTTAAGTCCCGTCCAAAAGCTGTGGGACATTTCTTCATGTTGAGACAGCTTCACAGAAACACAAGTTGTTCTAAAGACTATTCTGAGAGCCCTCACGCCAGAGACTATGACCGCATTATATTCGAAGCAGAAGGGGCATTAAGTGTACAGATATTCCCACTAGGCTTTTCGTGTCATTAATTGGCGATCTTCCGACTCTGAAATAACATTTTTCCCCCTCACATTTCTTATTTCATTATCCCCAGTTCAATACACATCAGTGCAGTATGAGGCAAACTAGTTAGATATATTAGGAATTATTTAAATTGTAGAGAGACGTATGGGTAGTTAAATAGTCTTCTATTCTGCCCTAATTACTTATCAAATTACACTCAAATTATACTCAAATATAGATGTAGGGAGGTAGTCCTGAAATCTCCAGGAGGTATCAGTGAGATAAAGGTGAAATTAAGCAGGCGGTGCCAGTAGATCTGAACTAATGCAATATGAAAACTGTACAGGACTATCATTTTCCATTGTGTCTTGTTATTACCGAGAAATTTGCTTAAAATTTCTTTGCAAACAAGACTCGGTAATGAACGAGTGTTCTCCGAGCCTGGAGGAAGCAGTTTATTTTTCTAAAGCAAGAGAATTTTGCTCTTGATTTTAACATCGTTCCGATCCTCATTCCTCTCTGTGAAAACAAGGGTGTTCCAGTCAGAAAGCAGGTTTGTCACCCTGTCCAGCAATCAGGGAGACGCCAGGACAGACTGATGCCTCCTGAACTGGAAAGCGTGTCTCTCAAACTGCTTCCCACGCAGCAGATTTCAATTCCCAGTCGTCCTGGCTGCCAGGGGATGGTGCTTTCAAGGTGATGTTGTAAGCCTGCACTGTCCCTGGCACAGTATATAGGTTAAGCTAAGCTTTTGCTACACCCATGCCCTGATTTACTCGGTAAAACAGGTTTCATACTCCTAAAGTGCTTTCTAGGAGATTACAAGACTAACTGAGCTGTGAAAAGTGTTGCACTGCCTGGAATTTCTTCTTTGAAATCCTCCTTTCCCAGCGGACAAAAGCAAGAGATCTACACCGCAGCAAGGTGCCATCCTGGTCTGGAGAGTGCTCTGGAGGCCATGGCCATGTCTCCATCCCCCAGAACCGTTGACTGTCCCCAGTTCCATGGAAAGGACACAACAGTCTCGTTGCACAGCAGCCAAACATGCCACAGCAGATAACGGCTGCACTTCTGCCACGTCCTGGATCTTTACCACTGCAGGTTGTGTTGAGACACTCACCTGCTTCTCAGTTGGAGAGATGTTTTCTGGCATTGGCTTTGGAAAAAAACAGCAGATGGCCCCTGAAACCAGATGTCCACCCAGGAGAAATGAGCAGCAAACTCTACAGCTGTGGGAAACAGCATCATTCTCTTCCTTCTTTAGGAGGAAAAACCTCCCTCACTCTGAAATAAAAACCCAAACAAACTCCCAAACCTGGCAGCATGATATTTATGGTCTTTGACGACTTCAAGAACCAACATCCACACTGTTGCAATATTAAGAATATCGCTGTGACAGAATGCGACAACAGCAGGGTCTCCGAGCGAGAGAAGCAGGTTGATACCTCCCATCAAGAGGTGGCCCACCCCCGCCCCCATTAGCTACTGCTGGTGAGAAATAACAAAAATGTATTGTAAACGGGGAACTGGCCCCTACCTCTTTATTGCTTCTGTATCCAGCATCAGGAGGAAGTGGATAGTGGCCTATAAATAACAGCTGTTTTTCACAGGCAGAGATGGAGACCTTGGCTAAGGCTACAGCAAGATAGAGCTCAGCAAATAGTGGAGCATGTCACAGACACTTGTTTCCTACCCTGACACCAGCAGAAACTGTCTTCTGGGTGTTGATAGAGCCCATGGTATTAGCAAAACTGAAGCCCAGGCTGTGGGCTGCAGTGCGTTCCTCTTGAGCATTAATAAATGCAGCATCAGTGTTAGGCTAGACAAATGTCTGCTTAGAATAACACAGGCAGAATTGATGGTGTGGAGGAAAGGACTGCAGGACCTTTGGTGAGCTCTTCCAGATTATTTTCTGTTCTATTCAGTATGCACCTATTAATTAGTTTCAATGGCACACTCTGAGAAAGAAACAGTGAGGAACAAACCTAGAGCCCGAGATGCAAAGCGGCACATTGGAGGGGGGGCACAGAGCAGGGAGACTGGCTGGGAAGTGTCTCCAACATGCCACTCATTAATACAAATTTAAAAAAAAGAAAAAATTGTCATGAAGAAGCCAAAATCCCATTTATGAAGCTATGTTGGCAGCAAGGCTCAAGTCCTCCAGGGCGTCAGACCACCAGTGAGAATGATAAACCAAAATAAAGGCAGCTGGTTACTTTGGTCTCAGAAGTATTCAGCAAGCAAAGCTGGTGTTACTGTTGCTGAGGCTGATTTAAAGGAGGAAGCTCATCTGGGCACTCTGGATCACCCTGAATCTGTTCTTCCTTTGACTGTGTAAGGATGCAGAGATCAGCCCCTTTGGTGATGGATCCTGACCTCCCCAGGGGTTCTGTGGTGAAGTCAGAGAGCAGGACACTGTGGGCTGGAGAAGTCTTCCACCCCACGTTGCCTCTGCAAAGAGAGAAGCAGAGAAAATACTGAGAAATAGGGCAATCTAGAAAACCCTCACTTTATTTCCAGCATCTCTTTCATAGGATAATTGCCACTAATCAGAAGTAAATACACATACATATATTTATATATGCCTGTGCAAATTATATATTTACATGGAACTGACAGACTTGGACTTCACTATTTTTCATGTTGCTATGAAGCAACTTGATTAGCAAATAGTAATAAATATTTGGCTTTTGCAAATAAACATTTTTGACATGCTGCACCAACAGGCAGCGTATCAAACGCTACTGCCAATTAGCGTCCCTTGCCTTGGGTTTCCGATCCAGCTCCCGCGGGGCTGTGCTGCCAGTGGGTGTCGGGCAAGCAGTGGTGATGCCGTGTTGATATTCTGATCAAAGCCAGATTTATTGGCAGTTCTAGTTTGCACCAATATGAAAAAGATCACCGTTGTGTGAGCTTATTGATGAGTGAAGCAGTAGCCTTGAACACTCTAAAGTCTCTTCTTTGTCTACAGAATTGAGTATATAGAAATAAAACACAGCAAGTGCATTGGAGGGATCAGCCAGCATCCCTCTTCTCTGGATGGGAAGGTCCATCCTCTGAAATGAGCAGCGCGAGGGCATGTTTCGGTCTGTATTTTACAGCCTTTTTGTTTGTTTATTTTGCACGTGGTTCCTGGTCAGTCTTACAGCAGCTTGTGGCTTGACATTTGAAATTCAACCTCTAAGTGGCAATGGCTACATTGATTTGACATTTAGGTCACATATTACAGCCTTATTTTCTCATTGAACAAGCTTGGCTTCCAGAATTAGAGGCTTGCTTGGTCCACACAGTTCCATTTATATCTTTAGCATTAGCCACTAAAATTTTAGGACAGGAACTCTAGCTTTCTTTGTAATTGTACAGCATCTAGCAAAGAGTCCTAAAGGCTGGGACTACTGCCTTGTGCTATAATACTACAAGGAAACAGCTACTGTATTGGTTCCTTGTATATTATTTTAAAATACCTGATTAAGGAGAAAAGGCATCTGAATTCAAGTCAAAGCAAATTTGTTTAAAATATGATTTTTTAATAAATCCCTCTTTTCTTTCCTAACAGAGTATTTTTCTAGCTCTTTGTGCTGTGCCTGTCTCTCTCACACGAAACAGTAGCAGGACCTGAACATGTTCACGTAAGCTGACCTGCCAGGCCTGGCTTTTCACACTGATGTCCCTTTGCACAGCAGAAGCACCGTTCCAGAGGGGAAGAAAAAATCTATTTGCATCCAATTGACTGAGCGCTTTAAGTGCTGAAACTAGTAGACCAAATGAGTTTATTAGATTATCATTGCGGAAGTTAATAAAGAATTAATTTCTCTTCATGTGACATCCAAAGGCAGTTATTTCAGTGGCCTGTCCATTTACACAAAGCCAAGTATTTGTCAAGCGTCAAACTCAATTCCCAGGGCCCGGGCCTCCTCAATAATTCTGGATTAGGAATACCCTTAAATGACATTACGAAAATTTTATTCCGAGATGCATTGAGCTCCTGGGACTACTCAGGAATCTCAGGTTAGTGAAGGTTATGTAGTCAGCAAACGCTTGTTGGATATAAGATCTGGAATGGAAGGATATGGTCTGTAATGTTTTTGTGACAGTGGAAGGCAGCACGTAAGAAAGAAGAAGCTGATTTCCAAAAAGAGGCCTACTGTTCTGCTTCTCTCCTCTGGAAATGATGCAAAGAGGGTTTAACTGCATTGCAAAATAACCAGCCAGTGTGATCTTCAGCAAAGGAAACCCTGCGGCACTGCTGTAGGAAGAACAGCATGGGTGCCGTGAGGAGGAGGAGGAAGCAGAATAAAGCCATCGATTGCTGCTGTGGGAATTAAGAGCTATAAAACTTCTTCATTCAGTGAAGGAGTTGAGAGTTTTGCACATTCCCAACTACCAGGTCAGTTATAAAATGAAACAAAGAGGAATCTCTTTTTTGTTTTCCTGAACTCAATACTTACCTCTGACCACTAGAAACACGAAGCGTACTGGGTGGGCACAGAGCCTCCTCTCATTCCTCTACAAGAGAAATGGTGTAGGAACTTAGACATAGATTTTAGGTAAAGGATGATGTCTACTAGACAAAAAGACAGAAGAGATCAATTTACATCACTCAACCCATCAGAAAAAAGAGAATCCTTGTGCATACATTGACATTATTGTATTTCAAGGTTATATGAAAACGGAAAGCTAGATGGTAATCGGTAGGAAGAGGTGCTGAGCACTGGACCCCTTTGGTTGGGAAAATACACCTTTAAAATTTAAACAGACAGTCTCAAGCATTGCTTTAATCATTATTAATTTTTCGTTCGAAGGTGTCACTCCATCATCTCAACAAATGAATTTCCCTACTCTCCATCTCCTCCACATCTTGCCTTCCTCCTTACTGCCAGGACATTACAAATGCTTCCACCCCACCTTCTGATTAATGCTGGAATAAAAATGCCTGACAGTTGGGGGGCAAGATCTTCAGCTGGGAATCTGGCCCTGCAAGTTTCTGCATGTGGGGAAAACAAGGACCTGACTCTATACTTCTCTTTTAACTCCTTACCTATGTTGTCTTTATTGATATGGGAGATGGCTGTGAGCAGAGCTTGGGAACAAGAGTGGGCATTTCCCACCCTTGCTCTCAGGAAATAACTCACTAATAACTCACTGCCCAGCAAGGCTTGTGTGGCTCTGAGAGTGAGAAGTGGTTTCATCTCACCTAATCTTATGGCCTGAAAACTGTCTAGGGTGCAATGTTTTTTGCTGCTGAGAAGTTAAGTGACTAATCCAAACTTACAGTCTAGACTTCCTCAGCTGTCTTGGGAAAAAGGCAGAGATGTCCACAAACTGATTCATCTGCCCCAAGATGCTTGCCCCAGACAGAAAGGATGAATCCTCTTTTGGAGGTGCCCATCTCCTTTCCTGATTGCGGAAGAAACTGGAGCTACCAACTTAGACAAGGTGTTCAGCCTGGACAAGCTGTGCTAGGTGAGCTGTATCCTTCCCAGAGGAGCCTGGCCACATGAATAAGACTGAATTACATCTTTCTTGTCAAAAACATGTGGGTAGTGTCCTACAACAGTCTTAAGTAAAAGAAGAAAGGAAAAGAAAGAAAAGAAAAAGTAGATGCAATGTCCGTAACATATTTGAAACATCAATTTGAGCAGCCACTCAAATCTCACTACTAATGCTTAGCTTTAACCAGGTGTAAGTTTGTAATTAAAGCTAAGCACGTGCTTGATTGCTTTGATGAACTGGGATGGATGGGAATGTTTCTTCCCACCTTCAAAGTTGCGCGTAGCCACATGAGTACCTGAGATCAGTGAGCTGGCTTTCCCCCAGTGGAAAGGACATGTACCAAATGCCATGGGTTGTTTATGCCCACTTGAAAAAGTCAATGTTAGGAGCTTTAATGCAACCATGATTTAAAACATTTCAAAATCTGGACAGACTGGCATTCTCAAGATTTCCTGTACAAAAAGTAGCTATTTAATTTCCGTGCACAGGTATTATGATAGCCACAGTTTCTCTGAAAATAAATCTGGAAAAGGTTGTTCAGCTCGTTATGTGAATGAGAAACTCTTGTACTTGTGTTACAGTGGGGTGGTTACCCATGGAGGCTGAGGCATGTGGTCATAGAATCATAGAATCATAAAATGTTAAGGATTGGAAGGGACCTCAAAAGCTCATCCAGTGCAATCCCCCCGCCGGAGCAGGAACACCCAGATGAGGTTACACAGGAAGGCGTCTAGGCGGGTTGGAATGTCTGCAGAGAAGGAGACTCCACAACCTCCCTGGGCAGCCTGTTCTAGTGCTCTGTTACCCTCACTGAGAAGAAGTTTCTTCTCATATGCAGTTTTGTCCTACCTGCGACAATTCACCAACAGGACTAAAGAAATAGCAAACTAGAGAACAGCTCCAGCATTTGAGCTATAGCGAGGATTTTCACCACCTTTTCCCATCTCTTTGGGCAGTGAAAGGCACAGCAAAGCTCATTTTCCCCATAATATTTCCCATTCAAGTATCCTGGAAGTGAGAAAGTGGATGGCAAAAAAGAAGGACAGGGGGACACAAACTGCTGTGACACTTTATAGATCCTCTTGTCAGAGTCATTACACCTTTGAAGTTTAACCTGTTCATACAATGTTATCCACCTTGAACTTCCCTCTTCCATATGAAATCCCAGGCCACGAGTCCTTTGGCAGCCTCCTGAACTCCACCGCTTCAGTCCTGGTACTTCTGACCTATGCACGGCAGCAGATCGAGGGAGAGGGAGGAAGATGGGTGCCCAAAGAGCATTTCTGCCATGCCCGTTGTCCTTGGCAGCACCCCTTGGCGGGGTGATGAAAAGCTTGCATGGCAACCGGACTTCGGTGGAGTTTAAACAGCCCAGGTCTCTTTGCATGGCTGCGTCCCAATGTACTCTGACATTGTAGTGTCATGGAGTGGAGGGTTGAGGACACACGTGTGATACAGAAACAAGGGTTCTGCATGAGGAAAAGGGTCTGTAATAGCAATATTTTCCCTTCTATGGCTGGTTGTCACTGGAAATACAACTATTCCAAAGCCACATATTTCTAAGACAAATAGAGATCTGAGGGATAACCTTTTCCTTTCTCCCAGGAGACACTCAAGAGGTGACTTTGATTTAGAGCTTGGCCAGCCTCCTCCTGTCGAAACTCCTAAAATAATCTACATTTCCTTCTTTATCTAGCAGAAAACCTTCTCGTCTTTTAATATCCGACAAAGATATGCTGCTGGCACAAATTCTGAAATTCCTCCCAGCCAGGAGCATTCATGATGAAAATGTGGGTTGAAGCCTCAGGGTTTGCTTTGTCGCCTTGGGATGCTACAATACTTCTGGGCAATGTCTGAGAGGGAATTTGTATTGCCTGCTAATGGTGAGTAGTGATGTTCAGGGGCAGGGCTCTGTTGTTGGGCTAGCAGCACCCAAAACACCTTCTCCACCCGCCTGCCAGGGGAGCAGGGAGGGGGTCTGCGGTCCCCTGCCAAGCAGGGATGCAGCTGGGAAGGTGCTGAGTGCCAGGAGCAAACAGGAGAGTGATGCTTGTGCGAGAAGGAGGGGCAGCTTATGTCCCCAAGTCACTGTGGTGGCTGACAGGGCCCTCACAGCTGGGGAAGGGTTAAACTTCAGCCAGTCAGACTGAAACCCTTCCCCGGAGCAGCAAGCGCCTGCAGTGCTGAAGTGGAGCCTGAGCAAGGAAGGTGCAGAGCTGCTGGGCGGCATGTGGGTGAGAACAAGGAGGAGATGCTTTTCCATATTTCTCTCCCAGCCTGCTGGGATGTTGCCCAGTAGGAGGATTTCTACCCCATCCTGCCTTCGTGGATGCATCTTGGTGCAGAGCATCCTTGGAGAATGGCTTTGTCCCTGGGTCCTTTCTCTCATTCCTGTCTCTGGAAGCTGCAGGACCCTGATGAATGACTCCCATATCCTGATCAAAAAGTCTCCCTAACAGTTTTAGTGTGTTTGTGTCCCCCTAGTTAAGATAAATTAGACAGGCTAATGAGACTGATTAGTCTTTAGCTGCGACCCTTGGCCTTTGGGATGTACTTTGAGCTAATAGAGAGAATGGGGATTATAGGCTGTGATAGTGTGCTTGTGTTGGCCTTTTAAAGGAAAACACATTTATTGCCACTTAGAGGAAATTGATCTAATTGTGCTGGAAGCGTTTCTACGGACTGAACATGGAATTTTTTTTAAGTAGGTGACTCAGGTTCAGCCAAGATTGCCAGATCTGAAATGGGTAGGAGATATTCTAAGAAGATTCCACCTGGAAACCCCTGTGGTCGCCTCTCCAACTGATAACGAGCTTCACTCATCCTGACTTTGATCTGCTGCTTTGCGTGTCAGGCGTCAGAGCTCTAGGAACTTGGACTGCAATCCCCAGGTCTCATGGCTCAGGTCCAAACAAACAAATCATCAAAGAAAACCGGTTGTGTTTGCACATTTACTAAGGGTTCAACTATTTGATTCCCTTCTCAGTCTGCAAAACAAATCGGTTCCCTTAGTTACAGGGATCCCCGGAGGTAAATGAGGAAACAACATCATGCAGCCAGTTTTGAGAACAGCAGGGTGCTCAGGGGCCCAATCCTGCCCTAAAGTTAAAGTTTTGTTTCATAGCCCGAAGCCTCACATTTTATGCTTTGTGCACAGAAGCAGCACTTGTGCTCAGTTTGACTTTTAAAAGATGGTGCTTCTTCCTATGTGCCTTACCCTTATGGGCTTATGCTCTGGATGGGTCTGTTCCTTCCTTCCTTCCAATATTTTTGGAGGGTTTAGCTGGTTTCCAGCAAGCTTTGATGAAGTGCTGCTCTCACATCTCCTCTATCAGGTTGTGTAAAGACAAGCAGTTCTGCTGTAGGAGAGAGAAATGCTGCAGTGGAGGAAATCTCTGCTCACATGAACTCTTACATCTGAGACATTTATAAGAGCTCTAAGAAATGCTGCAGACTTGAGGAAAGCCTTTGCTAGAGATCCAAGTCAGCAAAATCCAGAGGAAATGAAGTCTTCCAAGGGCGAAACTTACTCCTATCAGAGCTTCTCCTGCCTGCTGGCACATTGGAATGAAGACGCACAACTGTCATAGAATCATAGAATAGTTTGGGTGGGAAGGGACCTTCAAAGCTCATCCAGTCCAACCCCTGCCATGGGCAGGGACATCTTCACCAGCTCAGGTTGCTCAGAGCCCCGTCCAGCCTGGCCCGGGATGTCTCCAGGAATGGGGCACCCACCACCTCTCTGGCCAACCTGGGCCAGTGGTTCACCAGCCTCAGTGTAAACGACTTCTCCTTTATATCTAGTCTAATTGGCCACATGGACATTGGCTGGCACAAATCACAAGAGCTTTAGTGCTCTTTGATATAATTCTACAGGTACCAAACACCATGGTTTATGCATATGGGAATGCACACAACTGTTGAAGATACGATACAAAGAGGACTCCAAGTCTGCTTTCAGAGGCCTCTCTATTAGCAGAATATAATTACTGCAGAGTACAACTGGCCAGGGTAATAGCACTGATGCAATTAATCTACGGTGAAAACCGGCACCATTACTGTGTATTACTGGAAGGATCAAGAGCCCAGTCCCGGATGAAGGCTGCATGTTAGGTGCTGTATCAGCACAGAGGAGAGGCGAGGCCCTTATCATCATCATCATCACATGAGAAGACTCTCCAGGGGAGATGGACTTATGGCCTCTCTGGCAGTTAGGTCACCACCAGATCCTTCTCCACTACATAACACTTTTTGGGGCAGGTCCTGCAGGAGGTTGATCCCTTTGGATCTGCTTCCCGGACAGAAGCTGATCCTGGTCTTTTCTGAAGACTGGTTTCCACAGACTCCCCCAGATTTGTGGTTGTAGAAATGGCAGCTAAAACTTTTGTGAAAGAAGAAAAAAGTCCCCATCCCAAAACTGAAACCCAAACCCCAAAAGCCATACACCACAATTAGAAACAAAGGCAAATAAAAATGAACTATAAAATACATGAATCGGAGAACATTAGGACAAAATAATGAACTACATTAATAAATAAACCAAAGATGGTTTGCCTGACCAGAACAAAGCACCAGGGCCCTACCAGCCCATTATGCTTCCCTCTGTTTTTCTGCTAAGAGCAGCAACGTCTCTGCTGTTACTACTGAGCTTTGGACAGGATATTTTCAACTTGAAGAAGCCATAGTCCCCAACACAGCCAATACTGTGCCATCCTGTTCTCCACCTGGCCGCTGCCTGTCACTTCACAGAGGATGGCAGGTCAGCAGGATGCCCTGAGAGGATGGTAGAAAACGGGCCAGTTTGACCTCACTCTGCTCTGCCTGTTAGTGTTGTGAACGCACTGAAATTAATGATGCATTGTTGACATTACACCAGGAAAATCAAGACCAGAAAGTAGCACTTTTTCTTCTTCTGTGAATTAGATATCACAGTTCTCTGTAAGGACTAGGGTTTTATTTTCTGATGCTGTTACACTCAATTTTATATGCCCAAGCAAATAACAGGAGCCCTGCTTCTCCCTAATCTTCAGTCGCACTTTGGGTTTGGGTGAGTGAAACTGTAGAACGCTGTGCATCCTCACTGGAGAGGATGCAAAATGCTGTAACAATGGTGTTCTCCCTCTGCTTGGTGTGGGTGCAAATGACAGCATGAGCAGCAGGGAAACCAAGCCAAGATCAACACAAACGTCGCATCTCACCAGGACTGGAGAGAACGAGTCTGCAAATCTTCTTACATTGGAAATGCCCAACTGAGCTGCATTGTAGCCGGTGCCAGCCTGGGCTCCCAGCAGTAACGACCCACTTCCTTTGCACCTGGGCCACAGTGGATTTTTGTAAATGCTGTTTGACCCTACTCACATTTCATACCCACCTTCCATTTGCTGAGCCAGGCTGATCTGGTTGCCTGGTTTCCCAAAGCTTCCTCTCTAGGTCACTGGAAGATGCTCTCTTTCTGTCCGGCTCTAGAGGGAACCAAAGAGACCTAGGTGTGCAAATACCCCGTGGGCAGCCTCCTTCCACATCTGTGATGTCCTAATACTTTTTTTCCATTTCACCAAAACAATGGCTGAGCACCTGCTCTGTAACGCACAGCAGTTCAGCATGTTCTTTCATTCACATAAAATCACAGAAAGGCTCTGGGTAAGTTGCAAGGTTTCAGCTTGTAAACTCAAGTGAACCTACACGAAAAAAATCAGTTTTATTATATGCAACTCTTCCCCCTCTGACATCACCTACTCATTAATCAGGATGATCCTTGACACTTTCCATGTTCAAGCACCTTGCAGTAAATAGTCTTATCACACTTTTACAGCCATGGCAACTGGGGCCTGACTCAGTTGGGACCCGTGGGGCTGACTCAGTGGACCTGCGGGGCTGAGAGCACTGGAGCCGTCACCGTGCCCACCTGTGCACCTTGCTGAGAGGTGACACAGCCGATCAAAGGTTTGAGCCACAGCTCAATGGAAAGACTCCTCAGCAGCTATGAATCACTTTATAATGCTCTATCATATGCGATAAGTCCTGTACTTTGCCACCTTTCTGTGGAAGGCTTTAAGATACTTAGAGACCAGAAAACAGATGTAGGAGCAGATCCTCAGCTAGCATAACACCAGCTGATGTTTGGAGGGAGGCTATGACCATTTACACCAGCTGTCCTGCTGTTGTCCAAATTAAATAGAAAGTGCAGCTAACTTCCAACCGCAGCTGCTTCAGTTGAGAGAATACTAAGATTTCTCAAAGAGGACTGAAAATTGCAGCATCACAGTCCCTGTTTGTTAAATACCTCTGTTGCAGACACCCAAGAAAATGAAAGCACTGCACAGTGTTTTGGAGGTTTATATAGAAAAAAGCAGGAACAATATCTAGTAACGAATCCGTGTTAGTTCAGCACTGATCTTGCCAAAACACACTGGAATATGGCTATATGAGCACTGAACTGAGAAGGGCTGATGAGAAATAGGGTTACCTCTAAGTTTCAAGGAGTAAGCCTTTTAGCAGACAAGCCAGAATATTTTAAGTGGGAACATTCTTGTCTTTATTAAAGATGTTCCTTTTCACCTTTAAGTGCAAACTTTTATATTTGGGTCAAAGTTTATGTCAAGTTTCAGGAACTTTTGATGAACAGGCTTCTATTTTGGGTAAACTGGATCAAAAAAAATAATGTTAAGCATTTGGTGTTTCAGTCTTTGCAAAATGAACATTCAGACTTTTCAGCTCAAATTATTTTGGCATTTCAAAACATCCTTTCACTTTAATTAAAATGCTCCAAACTTAACTCAAATACTTTGCCTGGCCCAGAACAGACTGATTTTGTCTTTTCAGAATTTAGAAATAAAAATTTCAGGTGACCAAGCAAGATAGCTGCATTTTGGCCTCTAGACTCTTTCTTCACCCTCATTTTGAGGGAATTGCTGGTGAATGGAGAGCCCATGCTTTGGCATAGTTCTGCTATTGTGACTCTTTCAGCAGCCCCTGGACCTTGGGCAGATCTACCTACTTAAATTCAAGGGGAGCTTTCCAGATTCTTCCTCCCTCGTGTCTTGCCCTTGTGTCTAAAGATCTCTAGTACCTTTATTTTAATCTGAGATTTGTCGGGGCAAGAACAGGACCTTCATAACATCTGCCATTCAGCATGACGACAGGCAAAGAATAGCCTTCAGTTGCTGGTAAATCAAATGGAGTTACATCAGGGTTGATGTTGCTTGAAATTCTTGCATCAGTGCTCAAGACCCAGAGAGGAAAGAAAAGGCAAAAAAGGAGATGGGGAAAGAGAGGAGAAAAGATGTTCTGCTGATCTGAATGAGAATGCGTTGCTTCTTCAGACATTAGTCCTTCCATGCCAGTCCCTGAGCACTCTAACATAGAAAGAGAAATATCACTATAATGACACACCCAGCAAATATTCCATAACCATTTATCTGTCTGGTCCTGGGAAATGTGCTTTATTTAAAGCCCAAATGTCACTCTGATCTTGGTATTAGTTGACTGTTACTACTGCCATGTCTTTACTGCTTCTCCTGTCTTATCTGCCCTGTTAAATATCCCCTGAATTTTAAACTATTTCAAATCAGGACTTTCACACAAAATATTGACAGAAGCAACAGTGACGTGGGTTTTTTTGTTTGGCTGGTTGTTTTTTTTAAGTATGCTTGTACAATGAAATAGTGAGCATCACCTTTAACTTCAGGAAAATAAAATATCATCATAGAGACACTGCAAGCATGTAAAGTTTTGGGACCAAATTCAACATATTTCCTACTGTTTCCAATAATCCTTTAAGCTGGAATTCCGTGGGATACAAGAAATGCTTCCAGAGAGAGCTTAGAAATGGATTGTGAATTTCTGCCCCTTAAATAGCTAATTATTGGCAGAGAACAGAGAAAGCATCTGATGTTGCAAAACGCAGGGTATCTGTAGCCCCTGGAAAGGTCATTTGGACGTTGGGAACCCAAAATGAGATTGAAGAGTGACCAAGGACTCCAAAACTGGAACATGAGGGTTACAAGAGAGGGTTCAGCTGAAATGTTTGTGTGCAGTGCTCTGTGCTGGGCAGGAGTGTCTCTGGATATGTGCCCTATGGAATACTAACTCAATTATACAGCATTTATTAAAATAATGTGTTTCAGGATCATTAAGTCTGTGGTTGGGGACCCTGTTTTGCCAGGTGCTTTATAAAAAGAGAGCCAAACACTTACAGACTAAGCCATTTGTTGTACTTGTCTTGCTGAGTGATCTAGGATGATCCTGTGTCCCAAACAATTTGAGTTTTCTTTCATCGTAAGGGTCAAATCTGCTCCTCATAAGTTTGCTGCCTGTGTTTGATCTCTTATCACAGGATATTTTGGGGTAAAAAAGAAGAGAAGAAGAATAGTTCTTTTCACTCCGAGCAGTGAGTGAAAGCCACTGGAAGCCAAACAGCTGCTCCATGAGCAGAAAGTTCCCTTTAGGAGCCATTTTCAGTCATACACTTTCGAATCCACCGCACTTTATTAATGTTCAGAGAAAGAAAAGGCCAAATCCACATAAATAAATGAACTGAATGGCTGGCATAATGTACACTAATTTGGGTGGGTTCTGTGTTATTGTCTCTCTACATACAGACACTGGAGTGAAAGGAGATATTTTAACTCAAAACCTGAATATCTGTGGCAGGCAATTTGAGCACAACAAAGAGCAAAGCTCTCTGTTAAGGGTCCAGGGGAAAAAAAGCCATCCTCTGAAAAGATGAATATTTGAAAACGCCAACTGCTGCAGCTACTGCGGGCACATTCACCAGCACCCTGCACCGGGCTGGAATCGATCTGTAGGGGTAGTTTTTTTGAAAGGAAGCAAAACCAAATGGGGCTTCTGCTTTTGGGGTCACCCTGCACAGACCGAACAACTGGTTGTGTCCTGTCGTTGGAGAGGGGCAGTGGGAGTTGCTGTTGGACTCGGAGACTTGTGTTTGTAAAAGAAATGCCTGTGTGCCACAAGGGCTTATGAGAAAATATGTGGCACTTCATTTGGATTCCTCATGCAGGAATTAAAATAATTTTAATTGTGGAGAACTGTGATTTATTCAGCATAAAGTCACACAGGGGATTGGAGTTTTGGGGAGCTGACATTGGAAAGCATGTTGAAGAAAGCTTAGAAATAAACTTTTGAAGTTTATTTGCTCTCCTAGGAACCTGTAACTTGTCACTTCAAGTTCCAAGTTACACTTTCCCCTCATCACTCTTCCTATTCAAAGACAGGGAAACTACACGGAGAACTGCAATGTCTCTGCAGGAGGACTTTGCACTTATGCAAGCTTTAATCTGTGCAACTGCCCTCGTGGATGCAGAACAAGAGCAGCCTAAAAGTGGTTTTACTGACATACTTGTTCCTGTCCGGGTTTGTTTTACTCCTTTAAGCAGCCCCAGTTTTGAGGCAGAATGGTCAGAAAACACACCTAAGACTCTGTAATTTGCAGTTTGTTGTATTAACATTCTGGTACCAATATGCAATATAACCTTGTCTATGAGATTAATCCCTAGTGTAAGGGAAATACAGGGTTATTGTGATATAACTGTATTCATACTCTGGCTTCCTAGGCAGAGCAACAGGGGAAAAAAAAATTAAAAATGGCACTTCTAAAAACTCATTAGCAAAGAGCTTCGACCTGAACCCAGGATTTGAGCCTTGAATTAAGCCTGTGGGTGACACTGTGAGGTTACTGCAGAAAGCCCCGGCCATAGGATTGAGCTGAGCTCTGCCTTGGCTGCAATCTCAGTGAGGATATAGCTTTGAGTAATTTTGGCGTCCCAAGGCCTCGTCTAATTCCCACTTGTGTTTGCTCGTATTTTTACTGGCTGTCTTTTCCACTTCTACCTCTCAGATTACTAGGACTGGTGACAAGGAAATATGGGAATAGCCACCCAATCAAATTACAAAACATTAAAAAGGTCAAGCGCATACAGGTTGCTTTTGCACCATGAGTGGGAATCAGATTTCCTGATATCTCAGTAAAAGTGACAGATAGTGTTAACCAGATAAGCAAATGGGAGCTTGTAAGCCTAAAAGCAGGAGTAATTTGCCAGTGGATTTTTTTTTTTCCAGTTAATGTGTACGATGGCTAGATTTCCTTGAAATACCTGCCTTGTGGGTGAAAACAGCCTGACTGTATTTTTGTGCCTTTCTCTGACCAGTGTGGTCTTGGGATCTGCTGATGCTGTAGGAAGATGGAAAAGGAGCAGTAAATAAAGCGAGTAATTCCTCTGGGAAAATATTGCTTGTAAATGCCTTCTGCTGGCAGGGAATGGAGATGGGACAGCTGAAGATCTGACAGATGCCACCTTGATGGTCCCTTCCACACAACCACCATATCTCCAGCATCAGATGATGTCCTTTTGTACATCAACTCTCCCTTTTTGGGCAAAGGAGTGGTGAAAAGGAGTTCTAGGTATTGTAACCACCAGAAATATTTAGTGAAAGCCACACAGAGGAACACATTCTAGGTAGATACACCTTCTCATCTCGAAGCGCTATCTAACCAAAGATTTTGTCAGGGATTTTCAAATGCACAGTTGGAAGTTTAGACATTCAGGTTGATTTTTAAGCTGTGTAGACATCCTGGGAAAGCTCAGCTACCAAGCAGGACCAACTTTGTCTCTGCTTGACCAGATGGGCAGCAAATACAAACCATGGGAAACATCCTGCTCTGCTTTTCTTGATGGTCTGTTTTAGATTTGTAATGACCAGGGCCGTAAGCTATTTCTCTAAGGTCTTGCTTCCACTTTACCCCAGGATGAGTGGTTCATTCTGGATGTGATGCTCAGGACTTTGAAGACTTGTTATGTTGCACAGGAGTCACCTTCATTTTTGGAAACAGCAGGTCTAGAAATAACGAGTAAATAAAGCCCTGTCACCTTGACAGGCTAACATTTCCAACTCCCCCTCTGTTATTTATTCATTTATGGTTCCTGAAACCCATTTCCCAAATTCTCCACCCTCGCCTTCCTCCCCCTACTTTGTTTTAATGAATTGAGGATTGAATTCCAGAGCACATGCTTGAGTCAGAGATGATAAAGCATTTGGTCTTTTGGCAGTCCTGTAAATGCTACTGTGGCTCCCAAAGAGTTAATTCATTATGGTCCATTGTCCAGTCGACTTTGTAGCTAGCAGCAGATTGGAGCCGACTTGAAATGCTGAAGTGGGAATGAAAAATGAGCAGGGCCTTGGTGTGCATTAAATATTTAATATTCTCTCGGTGGGAGGTGTCAGGAAAAGGACCATATAATAAATACTACGAGAGACAATTCCATCACTGAACTCGTCTGCTAATGACCTCATTTGCTTTGACAGAAACATTACAGATGCAGCCTCTTCGCTTCTGTGGCCCTATTAAGCAGCCACATTCCAGCTGGAGAGCAAATTCCTGCTTCTGCAACGCGGAGGAGTGGGTCGGAGTGATGATTGTCTCCTTCTCCCCCTCTGTCTCCCCCCACTCTCCAGATCTGGGGCATTTAGAAAGAATTCTCTGTGGCATGAAAGGTATTTGTGGTAGCTGTGTGGTTCTGGCAGGGAAAATGACAGTTCTATCAAACTACCTGGAACACATGAACTCAGTGAAATGAAGGAAATGGTCCCTTCCTTCAGAGGAGATGAGTGCTTCCCGCCTTAGTGTCATCAGCTTGTAAATTGTGGGAGATTGGAAAGCATTTGCACAGATATGGTGGAGATCACCTCTAGTTTATTTCCGTGAAGACTTCTTGTACCAGGGAACCCTCAAAAATATTCCTGCTCTGATGGCTAGAAGACAACTCTACATTTCATAGAACCTTAGAATAGTTTGGGTTGGAAGGACCTCCAAAGCTCCCCCAGTGCCTCCCCTGCCATGGGCAGGGACATCTGCACCAGCTCAGGTTGCTCAGAGCCCCGTCCAGCCTGGCCTGGGATGTCTCCAGGGATGGTTCATCCACCACCTCTCTGGCCAACCTGGGCCAGCATCTCACCATCCTCAGTGTAAAAAATTTCTTCCTCACATCTAGCCTGAATCTCCCTTCTTTTAGTTTAAAACCATCACTCCTTGTCCTATCATAACATGCCCTTCTAAAAAGTCTCTCTGCATCCTTCTTATAGGCTCCTTTTAAGAACTGAAAGGCTGCAATAAGGTATTTCACACCTAAATGTATTAATGTCCAGTTTCTATGCAGCTGATCTTTGCCAGCTTTACCCTTCAATTTCACTAATTCTTTTCCTGCCTGGTCAGATAGACCCTGGGATGATACTATCACCTCTCAGCCTGGTTAAGCAAACCAGCCTCTTTATGTTTGTTTAGAAAAGTTCTTGATGTCCCTCAGCATGCCAGTAAACTTCTCTTCTTGTGTCCCAGCTTCAGTTGCTCTTCTTGAATAGCAATCACCAATGAGGTTTGAAATGCTGAGTAAAATGGCATTTGTTCTTGCTTATCATTAGTGGTAATTCCTCTCAGTCAATCTGTGGGTTACACTGTATGGCCAGCTTGAAAGCTCAGGTTTCTCTCTCCTCCATGGACAACTGCTGGTTTAAATATGTAACTCTCACTATTAGTAGTCTTGGAATCCATGACCTTCATTTTTCACATTTGAACCCATTTCTTTTTCTTCTTATTGCAGCATAAAATCACATTGAATTTCGCTGAACTTCTCATTTACCTCTGGTATTGACTTATTTTTTCCGTCGAACTTTCTTCTAAGGCCTTGCACATGACCACAAGGCTTTCGCAATATTCCTGTACCTGTCTAGTCTCTTTTGTCCTCTTCTTTTACAAGTAAGTGCTACATTTGCTCAGAGAACTACAGTTCTCTGTAGTTTTTGGAGGATGTTACAGGTAGTAGTCAAAAATACAGATTGAAAAATTTAAAAGAAAAAATAGCTGTCTATATTCTCATAAGGTGAAGTGCATATTCTCTGCTTTGAACATCTGGGGTGGAAAAATTCTGTTCCACTCTGTTTTAAGCTGGTAGTTTTCTGCCTCAAAGTAAAACTCGAATATAAACATTTTAGAAATTGTAAAGATCGTGCTATTATGACAGGGGCCTTAGAAACACCTTGTAGTATTAGAGGAGTGGACATCTGAGCTGCTACTGTAGGACGGCTCCTTCCACTGCTGCTGCGCACATGGACTGTGGGGCTGTGGTTCAGCAGGGTGCAGGGAGAGGATGCCGAAAGCAAACCCGCTGGCTGCAGGCTCAGGGAGGAAGAGAGAGAGGAGGAATTAGAAAAAAAATTTAAAAAGCTGGGCAGAAGCTGGAAGGGAATGTGCCTCCCGCTCACATCCCAGCCCTGTGTAGGCTGCTGTCAGATGCCACACATTCTGTGCATTACAACAAGGCAGTTGTTTGTAGCGCTGGATCCGTGCAACAGGGAGATAAGGTTCTGCCTTTGTATCAGAAGCAGCTGCAAAGGGGCGAAAAGGTCTCAGAACAAGAAATTAGTTCATTTGAATTCTCTCTCTCTCTCTCTTTTCCTTCTTCAAGCCAGACAGGAACAGCAAACTCCCTCCTCTCGGCATTTTTGCACCAGCTTGTGGTACCAGCAGGAATTCGCATCGCTGCGTCCGAGAGCGTGCAGGGCACGCTAGTGGTGGGTCCTCTCGGAGAGGACCATGGCCCCAGGCCTTTGCTCACAGCATGGTCGGTGGTGTTTGCCCAGCAACCACTTGCTCCACAGTGGAGAGCTGCTGGCTGGGAAGGTGTGGGGTGAGCACAGACCTGCCACGAACACCAGCCAGGGTTGGAGATGTAGTTGCCAGGTTGCAGTTGAACAAGCCCATGGCTACAACAATAAGACAATAAGATGCAAGAAAACACTCTGTAAGATGGCACAAGCCATCCGTCCCATGTCGAGCATGGGGAGAAGGAGAAAATACCCCGAGCCATACTGTTAGAGTGTGTCATGATTTATAGGCAGGAGGGATTCAAATGAGCCTGGGCAGGCAGCCTTGGGCATGACTTAGCCACTGTCTGAGTGCTTGGCTCTACAACCTTCATGATGTTCTTTTAATGTCGCTTTTAAAAATGCATAATATAATATACATTGTCTGTCCTGTCTGCCTTTTATAGCTTTAAAAAATGAATCAAGTATATACCCTGACATATGGAACCATTTCACCCTGATGCACAGACATACACTCTGCCACCTTCAAGCACTTGCCAAAACATGCTTTAAGGTTTAGGTTTGCTCTTAAATAATTATCACCCTTCCAGCCTTCAAAACTCCGCACTGATATTTTTTAAGTCTTTGTTCATCAGGGGTTTGGCAGCTCCCTTGCAGTCAGCTCACAGCAGGTTCTCTGGTGCTCGTTGCTGGCCATGTAGGCTGGAAACCAGTGTGTAAATCTGGACAGAGCTGCAGAAATTGCTCGGTGCTGTTTCTGCCTGTGTGTGAGGGAAGTGGAAGGATGAAACTCACAGTTCAGATGGAAGGAGAAGGTGGATATATGGTGGAGAAGGAGATGAAATAGCCCTCGGAGCCCAGCCTGGAACTCCAGAGGTGTCTCCTGCTCCCCAGTTTCATCTGCCCATAAGTTACAATCCTCGAGCTGGCGATGCTGCTGCCGCAGAGCCCGTGGAGGCTCCAGCCCTCCTGGCAATCTCAAGTCTCTCCAGGGCTGATTTAGAGAGGTCACCTGTCACTTGTGTAAAGGTCGCCAGAGGTCTGTGCTGTGGACAGTCCCCACATTCCCGGGATGTCACATAATCATTTTATTTTACATCGCCTTGGTCCTGCCAGGGGAGGGGAGGAGGAGAGATAAGACTGCGAGGTCAGCAGCATCTTTATGGATGGCAGAGCGAATGTGAGGTGAAAGGGATCGTTGCTTTTGCCTCCCCAATAAACCCCTTTTCTCTGCCTGAACGGAAGCGGCGAGGAGCTGTTCAGCTAATTTATATTAATTCAACTCCATTAATGATGAGATATCATCTCTTCTCTCAGCAGGAGAACCATCAAAAGGATTTAATACTGAGCTGCTCTTTTGACAACCCCACGTTACAGCCTGCAGCCACTCCATGGCTGGGCTGAACCTTTCCTCAGCCACCAGCTTTTCTCAGGGCCTCAGTACGAAGGGCAATCTCATGCTATTATGATTATTTTTGTGTGATTCCTCACACACGCCTCAGCTTTGCTCAGGCACGGAGGAGCAGGAAAGCTCTCGTCAGGGATGAGGGGACATGGCACAGATGCCATACATTTCCCAGGCTGGAGATGAGCAACCAGTGCATGTTACCCTGCTCTCCCAGGCAGCTGCAGGGTGGGAAAATACCTTTTTTTTTGGAGCCAGGAGAGGCTGGTGGCCCTGGGGCTCTCCTGCCTGCTGTGTGGGCAGCAGTGGCAGCAGCACCCTGTGATGCAGAGCGGTCCTGCCAGCTCCCCATGGACTTTAGCAGGGCATTGTCCTCACCAGGGACATGCCGGAGGGACAAGTGTCTGGACCACCAGTGAATTTTCCTTCATGAAGCACCACGTCAATGCAGCTTGGGTTTCTTTCTTGACCGCTGTGGCGATCCTGAAGGATGGGCAGTCTGGAGTCAGGCTGGTGTAAATCAGATTGATGTGTTAGGAGGGACTAAACTTCCCGCTGGGATTAGGGGGTCTCTGCGAACACACGGTGGAGAACAGCTCTTTGGGTTTGCTGCAGGGAGGGGGAAACTGAGGCAGGGGTGGGAGAAGCTCACGACCCCTTGGTGTGGGGCTGATCTGGAGCAGGACCCGGGCACCAGCCCAGGGGCTGCTCAGGAGCAGATGCTGAGCCAAAGCAAGGATGAGCGGGCAGTTTTACCCCATGGAGGGGCCAAGCAGTGTCCCAGGAATGACCACGGCAGGTTGTGGTGGCCGGGGTGGTTTTCTGACGGCCAGAGGTTCCCGGATCCAGTAGAGCTGCTAGAGGACTCTTGTTTCTCCATCCATGTCATGGCAGTAGGAGACAAGACTTTGTGTTAATCATGTAATTTAATTTCTCTCTTTGCTTCTGGCTGATAGTATTAAACTTCTGGCCTCTGAAACACACACACAAATCTTTTTTTTCCCCTTTAAAAAAAAAAATTATATTAACATATTTCCTTTTGAAACTGTGTGAGGCTTTTCTCAAAACTAATGGATTTTTTTTCTCCCCTTGTCTGGGCCAAATGTATTCAAATCTTAACTCAGTTAAGTCAGAAGATTCCTATCGTCTCAGCAGGGAATCCCACCCTTTATTCCACAAATCAGCATCCTTTTTATTTGACTTTCTGATCTCCAAAGGAAAAGGGATGCTTTTTCTCTTTTTTTTTTTTAGTTTAACTCTGACGTTGATGTTGCAATGCTCTTTGATAGCCAAGAACACAAGGACTGACTTCAGGAGCAGCTGAAACTTCATCAGGAACCAAAATATAAAATGAAGGGATGCGGAGTGGGGAATGGTAGAAAGTGATACTGTTGAAACAGCCCTTTGAAATTTCCCAAATGATGTTTGATCTGTGAGTCCCTTAAAGCTGCTGCAGTACCTTTAGTATCGAAATAATCTTTTTTTTTCGACGTGGGGGCAGGGAGGAGAGGTATTTAAATGGTTTTTTGGTGACACTCAGAAGAAATAAGTTTAATTTTGACCTATAATGATTCCACCTGGATTTTTTTTTTTTAATATATGTTTATCTGGGATTTAGTAGGATTTTTAATCACCCATTTTTCCCCCTTCTCATTTGCTTGAATATTCCTTTATTTCAAAGGAACAGCAAAAGAGACACGAGGGACCGAATGCTGAGGAATAGATTACTCCTGAAACATGCTTTAGTCCTCCCTTATCCACCCCCAAAATAACAAGGCACCAGAAATGAAACCATGAAATAGAAATTCTAAGAGGAGAAGGAAGGAAGGGCTCAGTGTTTCCCTGGGGAGAAGTCAGTGCCCATGGGATGCTGGATCCCTCAGTGGTGGAAATGGAAGATGAACTGGTGAAAAACCCTATGGAGAAATAGGTCTTGAGGGAATGACATGAGGCATGTCCAGGCTGCAGACAAAACAAGCCCGGGGGGCAAAGTGGCTGCCTTAGTAGATGGGATAAACTTGGGAGATGTTTATCTTGTAATTTTTTCTCTGTGAAGGGCTTAGCAATAGGTTTGAGTGATCAGAAATTATACGAAATAACCCATTAATGTCACCCTGTAGATAGCAAGGGCATAGAAGGATTTTTTTTTCAGATCTATCCAGGTCAACTGTCCGTGTATCTGCCCCATGATCTTGCCTGGTTTTATAATTTCCCCACATTCATTTTGGGCATGTACTTGAGAGCTGCTCTGAAAAGTATCTATGTGACTCTAGGTCATGCTGAGGAAAAGGCACACATTTTTCTGATGCCATAGAAAAAGCTGCTGTCTAAAATGAGTCAAAAAGTAGGGCACTGCATGCAATTAGCATCATATAATTCCAGAAAGCAACAATTTGAACCGGTCACCACCTCCTTTGCAGATTGCTGAGGGAGAGGAACACGCTGCATTTACACTGCTCATCCCAGCTCCTTTACCCTCCTAGGAAAACATTGCATAAAAGACTGATCGGATTAGATGGCGAGGAGCATGACTGTTTCTTCTGCAATTAATATCATATGCAAATGAAATGTTTCTACTGAAAGTTTGCAAAAAGGAATGCTGCCACTTACTACCGTCTCTGCTGAGCTAAAAGGTTTTTCACAGATAACATTTTTCATGCAGTGCTGGTGTGCTTTACACTTACTGAGCCCTGGCAAAATGTCTGTAAATCAGCACTGTATAGATTCAGCTTATATCCAGTTTGCAGGAACCAGCAAGTCATAAGGATTAAGATAATAGTATGAAACCTCTTTGACTGACAACATCAGAGAGATGGATGCGGGCTCCGCTCTCCCTGCAGCTCCAACCCAGTGCAATGTTTTTTCTTCCTCCATTTGGTTTCCTCAAAAATATCGGACGGCTGCTCAGAGCTGTTTAAGGGCTGCTGGGCTCCACTGCAGACATGGGTGCCTTTTTGAGGGAAAAGATGGAAAATTCCTTTTGCACAGCGAGTCCAAATTCCCACACACAGAACAGAGATGAGAATGGCCACAGCAACACCGAAACAAAATCGGTTGCTCCTAGATACACAAATTTAAACTTTCCCACCTGTGGGATGCGCAAAAAATTTGGAGAAGACCCTGGGGACCTGGATGCTGTCTGCCTGCAGCTCACAGTGCTTGCAACTCCAGAGGGATGCTGAACCCCAAGGTGAAGAAACATCTGCAACACATGGGTTCATTTCCAGCAGCTGTCAGTTTGCGTGGTGCCTTAACGATGAGCATAACAAGCCCAAGGAGGAATGGGCTCTCTGCCTGTGTGCTGTGAGCTGTCATGCTTCACCACCACACACACACACTGCAAGCAGCTCTTCATGCCACTTGAAAAGAATAAAAAAGATTATTTGAAACCACTTGCCTATCTCCAGCAACGTGGTCTTGCACACAGGTTGCTCTGTACTAGACCTTACCAGGAGGGAGTTTTAGCCAGAGCACTTAAAATTAAAATGGAAATCTGCATTTCTGATCATGACCTTTGGAGCCAAAGTATTTTCCTTGCTCCTGTCTTGGGCACTAACGTACCCTCTCAGGTTCCTATTTTTAAGCTGAGTGTCTGATAATTTTTGGCTCTTTGAGTGAGTACCAGACATTTTAGAAAATTTCCTTGTGAAAAGTACACTGAGAGTGTGTTAAGGGAGATGGGCTACTCTTCTAAGCACAGTTACACTCAAGAATCAGAAAACTACTGAAGAACCAGTTCTATCTGCAAACAGAAATGCATGGTATCCACAGATGTTATAAAGTAGGATGGGAGTTGCTGGGGTCAGCCTGAAGCCATAGTGATATTAAGAAGAAGATTTAGTATCTGAACTCAGTAACAGGGAAGACAAACTTTTGAACTGTGCATTTCCTAAAGAAGTGTCACAATTAAAAGCCATTGTACAACCCCCTTGCAGTGTCAAAACAGAGCATGTTTCTCAATCTGCAGCAGCTGTGTAAGGACTTTCATACGTTGACAGTAGTCCTAAGGTGGTCTAACAGGGCCAGTTCGATGGATGGGAGTGGGTGGCCTTAAAGGAGATTTGAACCTTTGGTCAAGACCTGAAACTCAGTGCCATGAGAACAAGTTCAGTTACAGATACTCTGGTTTTGCCCATGGTGGCCATGGAAATTGTCTGAAATGTCAACAAAACGGTCCAGGATCTTATATTCTTCAGCTCATATCCATCCATTTCCCTCCTAACAAGGAACTCACTCCAGAAGCCCAGGTTCTTCTTGCCTACCAAAACCTTGGGCAATAGTATCACAGAGAGAGATTATGATAAAGAAATAAATAAAGAAGTCTAATTTATGAACAACCCTTTCAAAGCGTTAAACCATTCATAGCTTTATGACTACATATTAATCTGCTCTCATTTATTGCTTTGTAAGGCTATTTTGACAAAAGTTCATTATCAAGACTGCTACATGCTTTTAAAGCATTGATTGGGGGAATTATTACATCATGGTGATAGACACAGTGTGTTAAGATGGATCATAAGGCTCGGACCATCTGAAATTTCCCCCTTTTTAATTGGATCGATCCCCAGAATAAACGAAGTTTAATTGAATTTCGAGGAAAATTGAGCAGTTGTTTTCAAGTCTCTGTCAATACACATTATTTCAATTACATGACGATAAGCACAGAGAGAGTTTGCAAACAGCCTGAACGGAGGCAGAAGCTGCATACCGGAGAGGCTCTCTGCACAGGCCTGCCTTTTGCTTTCTTTTTCCAGGACGAGCTTCATTTCCCAAAAGCAAATCAGCAAGGGCAGGGGCCTTGCTCCTGCAATCCAGATTTCAGAGAAAATTACCCCTTGTCACTCCATTTTCCCAGCTGTCCTCATCTCCTGCCTGGAACTCCCTTCATCAGGGTTCCTATAGCCTCCTCCTTACAAAGCCAGGCAATTTTTCATACTAAACCCAGGCTTTTCGTTCCAAGACCTCAAAATGTCTTGGAAACATTGCCCAAGATGTGTTGGTGCAGAAAGCTTTGCTGCAGTGAAGTTAAGGAGCGATCGTCCCTTGGTGTCTATCCTGCTCCATTCCAAGGCAGAGACTTTTCTTCCAGTGTCTGCAGCTTCAGTCCAAATTCTGTCATCTCCATGGAAAGTGCTGGTGAAGATATGTTGAAGTTAGCATCAGAAATGTGCTTCCTTTTGAGGACAGTAACCATTATTTAGGAAGTGGGGCAGAAAGCTGGAGGTAAAAAGTCGTGGTTTCCTGGACAAGAGCTCACTTGCCAGGTTTCATTACCTGCGCCCCTAAGGCTGCACTGAGCACAGAGGGGCAGTGAAGCTGAGGCAACCTTCTGCCACGTGTCGGGACAGGATCCCCATGCAGTAGGGCACCACTGTTAAAAGATACAAATGCCATTATCCTGAGACCTTATGCAAATTTCTGGCCTCCTTGGAAATATTTCCTCAACTCAGAAATATTCCCTCCTCCTTCACAAGCACTGGATCTGGGCAAAAAACCATGGGAACCTTGACCAGAGAAAGAATTTGGCATCACTTGGGAGTGAACAGCATTGATGTAGTGATGCCAAATGAAGCCTCCTCCTGGTTCTCCACATGTTTCCTCGAATATACAATTAGCAGAAATTCTTTACTACAGCGTTTTCCTCCTCCCTGTTGGTAGAAACCTGGTCATGGTTTGGTATCAGCCGCAGCGTCCTGATATGCTCTCTGACAGGGTGGTCTTCACGCCTTCCTGCTCTGAGATTCCCTTTGCCAACACATCTGCAGTAGTTTGAGAGGCAACTTCGCTGAGTCATTGTCTTTTGTATTTTCTTTCATTGAATATCCACCCCCAAAATTTAAGATCCTCTGCTAAAGAAGACAATACCATATAAAGCCTCTACATAGTCATAAAAGCCCCCTTTCCCCCCTTCTCTTGTAGTCTCAACTCATTGAAGCTTGTATGAGTTATGGTGCCTCCCACCAGAGGAACACAAGGTGCAAATGAAGCTGTTTCTCTTCTTTTTTCCTCCTTTAACATCTTTCTGTGTTCACCAGGGAGCCCTTGCCCAGAGCACAGACAGAAGACCCTGGCAATCCAAAATATTATGGGACACTTGCAGCCTCTGGGATGGCTCAGAGTGCCTGTGCTGAGCTGGATGCACCAATTATGGGTGCTGTTGGGTGCTTTCCAGCCCACCTCAGGCCTGACAATGCCAACAAGAAGGCAGGACTTGATAACAGCCATGCTGGAATGGGCCCACACCTCCGGAGATGGGAACAACTGGCAGGAGGCGGCTCAAGCTGCATCTCTGGTCCCATAGCATCCAGCCAGCATCTTGCAAAACTCAGTGGTTCATGGCTGTGCCCTGCTTCTGCGATTCACCTGCAATGTCCCCTGTGATCCTCTTCTCCTTCTGCCTGCACCCTTCCCCTAACCCTGAGCAAGGCAGGTGACACCCAGCTTGGCGCGGAGCTGCAATTAGAGGCAGGCACGGGGCAAAGCGTGCTGCCCTTCGCCTGCCCGGGGTCAGGATAGTTCCCTCCAGGGTTCCCGGCTGCAGTCGACAGCCCAGGCATAAAGGATATAGATGTTGTTATAGATTCGTTAGTTAGTCATTGTAACAGCGTTGATCCTAATGAATTCATTTGGTATTCATTGGCTGTCACACACAGTTCTGTAAGTCTTCAGCTCTAATTTAGGACAATTAAAATGAAGTGTTAGCAAGCAATGTTTCCCCTGCATTGCACAATCTATAATATTTTCTTTTCAGGGGAGGGATGCAGACTAACCCGGCTCACTCTGCTGATGTTATCAGGGAGTGAGATCTTACAGCTTGATCCTGCAATGCTTAATGAATTAATACAGCAGATATAATTTTCATGGGTCAGTGTGTTGTGCTGGCCTGCAGATCTGTCTAGATTAGGCCGAGGGAAAGACTAATTGAAAAATACATGTCTTGGTTTGCTTAAAAACAATGAGCAGATATCTACCAGGGAGAAACATACAAACAAGATGCATAAAAGCAAGCCAGCGATTTGTCATATGCTTCATAGTTCATGTTGTAAATTAGACAATCTTTCATAATCACAGGGCTGGGGGAGGGGGAGAACCCAATCAATTTGTCTGTAAAATTCTAAGTCCTTTTGAAAACACAATTGAAATATAATTCCTCTGTGTTTCCCAGTTAATTATCATTTACAATATTTCTGGCATCAAAGCTTTACTAGCATGGAGGGATCATTTCTTCATCACAATACCACTTTCAGGATTCATTTATCTTGTCTTTTAGACTAATTATCCCCAAATTCACCAATAGGCTGTCACACTTACATGCTCCAATAAATGTAGTTTTAAATCAGCAGCTTACTTTGCCGCAGTGGTACAAGCTTTCCTGAATTGTGTCTAACTAGAGTCATTCATCTGTGATCACAACACCAAAGGGAGAACAACAACATTAAGGTTTGTATGAATGATCATGCTTATTTATATGCAAATATGTCTGACAAATCAATAATATATGATTTAGCTGCTCGCTGTGCATTAGTAGAAGTGCCGCCAGTCCCAGGTGGCGGACTCAAAAGGATCCCCAGCTCTTTCCCCTCCCCACCAGCATCTCGGGTCAAGTGGCTGCAAAATCAGCTGCTGCCTCATCCCTGTGCACTGGTGGGACCAGCAGCCACCCCAGCCACTGTGCGGGGAATGAAGTTGGGAGAGGGTGACACCGGCCAGGTAGGAAGGGGAAGAGTCACTGCGGGAAGGGCTGTGGAGATCCCAGAGCACCCCAGGATGCCACAGAGCCCGGAGTGGGGGGGTTAGACAAGGGCATGTGTTTGGGTGGCAGTATCTGAGTTTCCACAGGCTGGGGCCATCACAGGCTTGTTCCTCCAGATTTCAAACTGATGTGAAGTGTAATAACATCCCAAGCGGAGTTAGCTGTGTCCATCAGTCTCACAGCAATCCTCCATCCTACTCCTCTTTCCCGTCCTGAAAGCAGCTGCCCGTATGACCTGTCCCCATTCACCACAGAGGGTCTGTCACCCTCCTCCAGCTGCACCGTTTGTATGGTCCAGCCTCTTCTGCCAGTGTCTGTCCTGCGGCGAGGGCTCGTTCCTCACCCCAGCCTCCCACATCTCCTCTGCTGTCAGTGGCTTTTCCTTTCTGCCTGGCCACCCCCCCGGGGATGTTCTCTCAGCCATGTAGCACCAAGCTCTGGGGTTTTCTACACCATTATTCTTCCCAGAGAGGTGCTTCCAACCATCAAGTCCCTTTTCTTTCTAAGAAAAAGGACAGGAACATCAGCGGGTGTGTGGTACCATGTTGTCCATGTCCTACACTGCTCATGCATGTGCCTGAGCACGCCACGGTGTATCTGCACCTGCCTTGGGGATCAGGATTTCCCAGTGCTCCCTTAGGAGCCTGTTGTCAGGGTGTAAGCGATAACTGGAACAAGCAAATATTTGATATCTCTGTCTTGTACTTGAATAAACATGCACGCTGGGCTAAACATTAATGTGGTGTAAATGCCTGCATTTCTTCTGAGATGTGCTTGTGACAGTGGTGAACTGGGCTTTTAGCTGAGGCCAGAAGCAGTTCTGAGCAAGATAAAAACTCTGCTCTCAGTTATTGTTATTCTTCTTGCTGTACCCTTCAGGCTGAGAAGTAATCGTGTCCTCCTGACCAAGGCAGACTGAAATGCATCGAACATGGTTATTCAGTTGGTCCGAAACATCTGGGTGCTGTGGAGCAATGTGTAATAAGTAGTTCTCTTTCTTCTTTTGGACCCAACAATCCACCTCCAGTGAAGCACAAGTGTGGATGGAGAGGGCTGTGCAGGTTCCCATGCAAAGGGAACGAGCTGTGCACCGTGTGTCTGGCGATCAGCCGGGATGGGGTGCTGACATACCCACCTTACAGGACTCCTTGTTCCATCCTGGCATCACCTGATGTCCATCTCCATTTCCCCTCTGCTCTGGGTAAAGTTACCCACACCTGGTGCAGGAAAATACAGGCAGTCTGTCCTGGAACTCTTATTTGCCATGACAGGTGAAAAGAAGAGCAACTTGAACAAATGCTGTGCCGTACACTCTGTCCCAGGGATAAATTGCTCAGTTATTGCCAGCTTTGGAAGAATTACTCAGAAAGCTGTGAAAGCAAGCAAGAAATCCCAGCGTACACAATGCTGGGGGGACGAGGGGAGGAGTAAGTTTAATGGCCTGCATGAATTGTCAAGCAAACCCTCTGCAGACTTCAGCATCTTCAGTGGCACATTCTCATTCTGACACAGAAGCGACATTTATAGGTCGTAACTCTGAGGAGCAGTTGGTCTCTCTGGCACTATTACACTTAAATGTGAAGGGCTTCATCTGCTGACTATCACAGTGGAAAAGGCAAGTTGAGCAGTTAAAGTAACAGTTCAGGAAGATCCCCCAGGGACGGAGTGAGCAAAAGAGAATAATCAGGCATTTCCACAACTTGCCCCTGTAGTGTATTAGTTTCTGGTGACTAAGCTGCTTTTAGCTTTCCCAGTTTATTTTTAATCGTGTCTATAGAACACACTGCTACTATTCCCATTGCATTTATAATTATAATTGGCTATCTAACTAAATAGCCTACGGATCTGTGTACTGGGAAACATGCTGTGCAGATGTGTTTGTCTGTGTGCACGCACACACAAACCTGCACATCCGCACACCCCTGCCCTCACACATACACTCCTAAAATAACTAGTCAGAGATTGAATTAGCTTAGAAATGGAGCATCTGCACAACCAATAATTTCATTACTTGGGAAAGCAGGAAACTGTGTTTCTCAATGAAGCTCAGATTATGAATCCGGTCATTTGCATTGGAATTTTAATAGGTTTGTACAAAAAAGAACTGGCACACATCAGTTCTTCTTTGAATGAGGCATAATGGGAGGGCGATGCTGCACGCTCTCCCACAGACGCTGGACAGGGCAGGAGGTTGTTCTGTGCTGCCGGCAGGCACATCCCCACCAGTCCTGCAAAAAAGCAGGTGAAAAATAGATGCCTTTGGTCTGCTGGGCCATTCTCTCTGTGTAGCGAGAAAATTGTTGCTTCAAACAATTTAATATCTGTGCCTTGTCTGGTGGCTGGAAACCTTTGCTACGGGGGGACAATAACGACAGCCAGCTCTCCTGGGCTTGGACCAGTCCCCTGTGCATGGTTGTGCTGGGCTAACATCTCAGGGCCTTTCATGAATGAGGAAGGAGGATTTTATGAGTGGGTCAAGTCTGAATGCTTGGATAACCTGCTCCAGAAAGAGAATCCATGCCCTGAGATCCAGTCCCACATGGACGACGATGTCCAGGCCCTGCTTTTCATACAGAAGAACTAACTATTGCTTTTCTACCCTGTTTTCCCAAAAATAAGACAGGGTCTTATATTAATTTTTGCTCCAAAACTTATTCCTTTTTTACATGTATAGCCGCCTGGACACTACTTAAATTCACTTTTTTGATGAACTGTAACTAGGGCTTATTTTTGGAGTAGGGCTTAGATTTAGAGCATCCTGAAAAGTCCTGAAAAATCGTGCTAGGGCTTATTTTTGGGGTAGGGCTTATTTTTGGGGTAAGTCTTATTTTTGGCGAAACAGGGTAGGTTGTTTTCTTCTTCCATCAACCCAGACTGGTTCACATAGGAGGAATCATCAGCTGTTGCAATAGTTCTGCACTTTGGATGGTACATTTTCCGTGGGGTCTGGGCCTCCTTGCAGTCCTAGCAGGCTGATGAGGCTTTGCAGGTGCCCCCACACCATCATAAATCCTCTGTGGCTCCCTTCTGAGTGATGGAGAGCAAGACTACATCTCCCAGCAGCCCCAGGAAGGAACAAGATGCGATTTTAAGAGTGGGCCCAAACAAATAGCACTTGGAAAATCCATCTCTGATTGGCAGTCTATGCCTATTGTTTTCAGTAGTGCTGAGGAAGTTCACAAGAATGGGAAAAAGCTGATATTTCATGAGTTTTGCAAGAGATTTTGTCAGACAGACACATGCACACACAGAAATCGGGCAGTTTATCTCACGTCTCATTCTGCCTAGGCTTTTCCTGCAGGGTGCTTGCTAATATGAAATATTAAATGTGCCATATCCTTTCCTTCACATATTTCTTCATATTCAGTCTGGCCACTCACTTGATATGTAAATAAAGTGTACCACCACTCTATAAAATGCAGATACCCTGCATTATTTAAACTGCAAAGGCGATGCATCATCCGTTATGTGGCTCATTGGGGGAGCCCTGCTGTGTATTTGGCAATAAAGCCTCAGAGCGCCTCATCAGAAACAGCAGTTGGTCCAGGGGAAGTTCATTTATGCATGAAATATTCACAGAGCAACAATGCAAACCTTAAACATCAGTAATTGTTAGATTTCTATTGCCTCTAACTAGTGTCTCTAAATTATTGCAAAAGACCAGCCAATTTGCAAATTACATATATTTGTCATGCTCTTGTACCTTTAGTGAACAGACCATAATGGTGATAGCATTTTTAATGTACACAGTCACTGAGCCTCCTTTGGAGAGCTAGCCAAAGACTGGCTCTTTAATGGAAAGTGTTGGCCAGGTTTCTGGAGAAAGTCCCTGCTATATTAACTGACTCATTGCCTGCAGTTTTTTTCCAAATGTTTATTTCCAGCTTTTAGTTGAAGAAACTTCATCCAAGATGGTCCACTCACTTTGCATGCCTTGGAGAAATTCTGTCCGATCAGGATGCTAGTAACATGTAAGGCCATGACATGAACAAGCCTGGCTCAGACTTTTGCATGAGTTCTGCAACTCCGTCCTTGCCGCTAGGCAATGACCTTGCCCGTGGCCCTGTGATTTTGTAATTTTGGAGAAAGATCTCTGGAAAAAACAGCCTGAGGTTCTATGTTGAAAACAAGTGAATGCCTGGTGTAACCCCCTCGAAGGCTGCAGAATTGCATGAGGGATGACTGATACCTGGGGAGACATCATCATACCAGGGGAGACATCACAACATGTGCGGAGACATCCCTGGGTCTTTTTGTATCACCCTCCTGGTGGGCTCTGAAAGGAGAAAGGCAATAAACAGATCCACTTGCTTTGAGCTGAGTTGGGATTAGCAGTGACATTGATCCAAGAGTTTGGGAAATGCTCTCTATTTCAAGCTGGGGATTTTTCATCTCCTATTAGCCATGCAGACTATGAAGACTGCCCGGTAACTACAGCTGGGTGCTCTCCTCCTGCCTGCCGTGTGTGTGCTGTACCGCCTGTCTGCATGCCTTTACCCCTACAGCCCAAAGGGATGCTCTCTGCTGGGAGCCAAATGCTACCACAGCAAGTGGGGAATTCATTTAATACCTTCAGATTCATTAATATATCTCCCTACAAGACCCAAAATAACAACGGGGAGATCAAAGGGTCGATTAACACTAACAGTCTCTATCAGCAGATTAATTTCAGAGTTGCTTTATGACCGAGTATTCCCTACAAAGGTGTAGAAGGAAAGTGCTCTGTCCCTGTCTTTCCTCTTCCTGGTCATATTTAACAGAAGTCTCTTAATGTGCTCTTCCATTTAATACAGTAATAAAATATACCATCGCCTTTGACAAATCTCTTCCTTTTCACACAGGAAAAGGTATATTTCCTCAGTTGGCATCAAGCTGCTTTATCTTTTACACCGTGTGTCTCTTTGGGAACGGAGGCTGCTCCATCAGGTTGATAAGACACAACCTCCTCTCCCCAGGCATGTTGGTCCCTCAGGAGGAGTCATTAGCTTTGCAGAGGATGGGGGACAGTAGCATAAATTCTGGCTGTGAGATGTGGGCAGTGCTGACTTTCTGTGTGTCTCCTTGTCCCAGAAGGTGTTAATGACTGTGGTGGCATCTCCTCCTCCCCTATGGATCTCAGAGTAATCTTTGTGTGGGGTTTGACCCCTTCTCCATACAAGTTTTTGCTTGCTGACAACCATTGCAGGTGGTCAGGAGAGCTTTTCGCACCTTTAAATAACCTAGAGTCATCCCAGACATGCGAAGGCCAGCCAGGCGATGAAGCTCCCGTGATTTGCTTTCGGAGGGAGGGTGGGTTCCCTGCTGTGAAGTTCACTTGGGCTTCAGAGACATGATCTCTGTGCCAATTTTGCAAGTGATTGTTTTAATTTCGCCTTGTCCCTATGGCCTTGGCTATGTGAGGGGACAAAGAGGAGCGTTGCGAGTGTATGTGAACTCAGAGAGACCACCACTTTCTCCATCCCCAGCCTAGCAGTAAGCGTGGCTCGAGCTCTCAAGGCTGAACTTAGAAGAGCAGAGCTTGGGATATCAGCCATGTGCCAGGCTGGAGTCTCTTGACTTCACCTACTCCAGGTTACAAGGTTGAGACCTTAACTTTGCACCGAGGTCCTCAGCATCCTCATTTCTCCCCCTCCAGAACTTGGGCTGAGGGACACATGGACAACTGGATTTTGAAAATGGAGTTAGTTAAAATGCATATGGTGAACATGCAATTTAAAGTCTCCCCCTGTCTCTCAGTTCCCTACCTGTAAGTTGGGATAACAGCATGTAGTATGTCTCTGCCTCCTGGGAGTAAAGACAGATATTCCAGAGATTTTGCAGTGCACAAATATTCCAGGGAAAGGAGCCAGGAGTGTGTGAGGTGACTGGCTTCATCTTGGCTGTCTTTGTAGGAAGGAATTACATCCTCATCAATCTGAGCAAGGAGGCAGCTCAGGACTAGAACCTGCAAAATGGCACCTTTTGGCACCCAGCAGGAGATGACAATAAAAGCTAATTTAAAAAAAAAAAAGAAAAAAAAAAAGTGCTACAGTTTTTAGTCACTTAACGAAATGAATTTCTGGACAAGTTCTGAAGCTGAACTCTTTCAAAGGTGATCACTCATGACTCCAGGTTTCTCTTTGACTTGTTTTATGATGTTTGCTGAAAGTTCAGAAAATTAAATCTTTTGCAGTTTCAGAAATGCACATGATGGATGTGTTTTGGGATTCAAATCAAGGGAGGGAGAATGCTTCTTTAAATTATTAGTTTGGCTTCTCTCCACCATGCTGCCGCTCTGTTAATTAAACAGCGGACATATGTTAAGGCTGTTTTACAAGCATCTGGAAAGAAAAATTAACATTTTTTATCACTGTCACTAATTTCTTAACTGTATGTATATATGGACAATATGAAAATTAGTTTCATATGAAAGTTAGAGTGGTTTGCTTTGATTAGAAGACAGGCAGGATGATGAAAGGGAAGTCTGATGACCGAAGAAGAATCTGACCTGGAGAACTGGAGGAAAATGTGATGCTCAATGAGGCTGGTCAATCAGGGTGGAAATCTAATAGTGTGTATTTGTATTAAAATAACCATGCTGTGCATTTCTGTTATCCTTTCCATGGCTCTGGAAGCAATCTGCAAACAAAACCAACAGTATGCTGTGGAGCAGATTTTGGAAGGTCATTGTGGACTCCATGGTTGATCGGCTTCTCTCATCCTGCAGGTCAGGACCCTCAGGGCCTGGGTACACCAGCATGGGGTCTTGAGTTTCGAATTTGGTACTGAAGTACAATCATTCGGACTCTACTGTTCCTCCTTCCAATGCTTCTTGCACAAAGTCTCCCCTTCTGGAAGACTCTCCTGCTGGAAAATAGGGAATCTCAGGGCTTAGCTGTGAAAAATGACTTGGCCGTGGTTGCATGGGAACTGTGCACGGCCTCTTTCAACCATGCATGTTCGCTTTCAACCTGGAACGTGGAGGCCAAGAGGAAACAGGAGAGTGTCAAAATTATTGCCTGAACCTAATAGCTGTTGCCATAAATTGGACACAGCAGAAAGCCCAGCTCTGGGCTGGGGTGAGGAGCCTTCTCAGGTTGCTCAATGCGCTGCACTGTGTAAATTAAACAATATGTTCCTCAACTGACAGATTGGACAGACTCCGTTTCCAGGATTCCCAGTCCACACTCGCTAATTATGGCAATGTTGTTTATCAGTGAAGGGTTGTCCAAATCCAAATTTCCCTGAGTAATGAGGTACACTTACCTCCAGCTGGACAGCATAGACCGTACAGCAGAAGATGACAGGGATTTCTGCCTTTTCCCAGGGCTGAGAAAGTCACAGACTTGGGGCCAAATTGGGGCCAATTTACTGACATAAACAGGCTGTATGAAATTAATGGGGCTATACCTAAGAATGAGGATCTGATCCAATAGCCATTAAAATCAATGGACCTTTCATAGGTTTCAGATGCCCTTAGATGGAGCATGAGGTGAGCAGGATTTGGCCATGAACTGGCAAGAAAAATGAGCAACCAGATATCTGCATAGAAAGTGGAGAACACACAAGATAATTTGGAGTTTCCAGCACCTGATTGACTTACGTTAATCTCTTTTTCTTACAAACTGAAAAGTTTCTCTTCTAGAAACTTTTATTTCCAGCCAGAGAAAATTCAAAGGCAGAAACCATCGAAAAAGCAGGCTGGGAGCAGAGCGTTGCTCACTTATCTGTGTTGCCATGATCATATTAGTCTTGAAATCCTAATGAAATCATTAACACATCTTCAGGGAAGGTGGCACTGAGCCCTGTAGGAGTGGCAGAACCAGGTCCTTGACTGGGATGTCACCAGCCAGTGTGACCAGCGGTGTGACTAATCCAAAACTGCCAATTACGTTTCCATCTCTCCATAATACACACTTTCTCTTTCCGTTTTCTTACAACAATAAAAAGGACAACACATTCATGTATCCTACCAACAAGTCAGCTGGGATTTTTGCTTTAAAGCGAGTGCTTGTAGTGGCTCTGAGTGAATATGTGTTAGCTGACTGGTTAACATGTGTATCTCGGTCCTGTGTGCATGTTGTTAAAATAATGAATGCAGGAGACTGGACTGTCAAATGAATTAATCTTGGGCTCCTGATGATATCACAAACCACTAGGGCTTCACTCTCACAGGTTGCAGTTTCATCAACCCCCCTCGCCTATTGATTTATACCTACAGAATCCATCCTTCTCCCTATCCATTATCCTAAATGCAATGCTAACGTACCAGAGAAAATCTATTTGAGTTCATTTGAATTTTTTTTTTAGCTCTTGAATTAATGTTTTCTAAAAGGATAGTTTAATCAGGCACTTTTTTTTTTAATTAAAAGAAATATTACAAGAATAAAACACCAGCCCCCAAGGTTCAGTCATTTATGGCAAAATAGAGTATTTGGCTCCTGCTATCCCAGTGTGCTTTTTTTCCCCTTTGCGGAACTAGCAATGTGAATTAGATCCAAGAATTTTAACCCTATTTGACCAGTGAGAGTTAACTGATGAACAAAGTTAATTTATTTGATGAATCAGTGTCAGGGGAATTGGTGAGGTTTTTTTTCATTCCTTCTAATAATATAAAGCCACAAAACTGCAGGTCATGTTATTAGTTTGAATTATCCTGTTACAGTGATTAGGGAGATTTGCCTTTTTCTGCTTTTATTGACAGCGTGTTTCCGAAAATAAGCTTTTGTATTTCTGCATGAGATAAAACATGTTATTGTTTGCAGGTAGTGTATAGCATCATTGTCAAACCAAGTGAACAAAAAGACTCAAGGTTTTATTATCAGTTTGCTTGTTCGTTGCTCCATTTAAATTTTTTAGTCCTGTCTGGTATGCAAGACTGCTGCTTCCATTTAAATCACATATTCAAATTTCCAAAACACAGAAGTTTTACCGACCTCTTTTTCTCCCTTTTCATGTTGAAAGCTGAGGTTTCTAGATAGTCATTTGTTTCCAGAAATTAGGGCTTAAAGGAAATCACTATATATCCATCTCTCACAGTCTGCAGTAGTGTCATGGAACTTAACAACACGGATTCCCCTGAAATGTTTGCAAAAACTGCAGCGAAGTCACCGAGGTTAACTGAGCACTCAGACCCTTCACAGGACTCAGGTCAGAAGATTTCATCTGGATCACGAAGGAAATCTAGTGGAAAAGATACAACTTAAACTACATTTGTCCAAATTCTGTGCTAACCACGCCAGCACCACCTCCTCATCTGTATAAGAGATAATACAAGCATAGTGCAGGGATTTTCAGGACAGGTTGCTCAGGTCCCTCTCCCTGGCTCTGTACAGGATCTTATCCCAGAATCTGTGTTCTCCTGATTTTTCTATTTGTGACTAAAGAAGCCACGTCCCTTCGCAGCTGTGAGCCACAGGCTGTTATAGTAACAGTCTCTTTGGAAAAGAAGACGTAGGGATGTGTTCCTCTATCCGTACCCGGTCTTAGTTCTCTGGGACCCTCAGCACAGGAATCCTAGAATCACGGGAAATGGAAAACCAGCACGGATTAAATGCATTGGACTTGGTTTTGAAGGGGATGTGACAGAAAGGATTGTCCCTACTCAGACTAAAACTACGTATGGATGCAAAGCAAATGCCAAAGCTAAGCATCCTAAAATTCCAGTTTGGCTCTAGATTTTGCCTTAAGCATTTGTTGGTGCAAAGCCCTGCCGGCAGGTGACTGTGAGATGGGAGGTTGGAAGGAGAAAGAATTTGAACAGGAGAAAAAAAAAGCAGCTGTGGGGTCTAGTTGGTGAATTTAAACAATGTACATGAACAAATTTCCACTTCTCTTAAACTTCATTGCAAAGCACAGTCTTCATTTCTAGCTACAGTTTGCTACAAAAACTCCTGCTTGCAGGAATTTGTGTTATTGGAGATCAGTTCATCATGAAATGTCTCTTCTGCTGTTGGGGATAACATATCACCTATGTTGTTTCACTTGTTTTGGTCAAAGCTAGTGGGGGGGGGATATGTCCAGCTTGAGCTAATGTGGAACACATCTTTCACTTCCAAGTGTTTGGTCCCTGCTGCAACTGTAAGATGGGAAAAATATGGAGCATAGTTGTAAGGTTTGCAGAATACTTTCTCCCTGCATGAGTCCTTCATTGTCACAGTCTTTGCCTTTGCGGGTTAATAAAACCATCTATCACACTTCCTGTTGACAGATGTCTAAATGTCCGAATAATACCCAGCATAGAGAGCTATGCGTTTTGACAGCCAGAATCAGGTTTCAGAAGAGATTGAGACGACTCCAGAAGTGAATGGAATGCACAGATGTTACCAAGCCTGTCCTTCTGATTAAGTTTGCTGCAATGCAGAAGGTATAAATATGTTCAAATGCTCAGAAGGCCATGGGAAATGAGAGGCTGCATTTTAGCACCCAGCACTTTTGAATCCCAGGGTAATCCTGATTTTAAGTACACCTTTTATAGACCAATCTGGCTGAATTGTTCTACAAGTTAAATGAAGCAAATACTTTGTAGAAGTATTCTGGCAAACAATATAATGTATCACTTAAAGAGCTATAATCAAGCAAGTGGAAAATGCCGGTCTTGTTGCAATTTAAAGCAGAGTAACTGTAGTTCATATTTAGCATTTTATTGTAGAAAATGAAAATAAATATCAGTAAGCAAATAGGCATTGTACCCAAGTGTGCTCTGCTACCCAGAGATCAACATATAGTGTTGTGTAACTGTCTTGGTTTCAGCTGGGATAGAGTTAATTTTCTTCCTAGTAGCTAGTATAGGGCTGTGTTTTGGATTTAGGATGAGAAGAATGTCAATAACACACTGCTGTTTTGGTTGTTGCCAAGCCATGTTTACACCAAGTCAAGGACCTTTCAGCCATAAAGCTGGAGATGCACAAGAAGCTGGGAGGAGACACGGCCAGGACAGCTGACCCAAGCTGGTCAAAGGGATATTTCACACCATATGACGTCACGCTCAGTATATATTTTGGGGGAAGAAGAAAAGGGGGGATGTCTGAAGTTATGGTGTTTGTCTTCCCAAGTCACCGTTATGCATGACGGAGCCCAGCTTTCGGATGTCTGAACACCTGCCTGCGATGGGAAGTGGTGAATGACTTCCTTGTTTTGCTTTGCTTGCGTGGTTTCTGCTGTACTTATTAGACTGTCTTTATCTCAACCTAGGAGTTTTCTCACTTTTACTCTTCTGAGGCGCTCTCCCATCCCACCTGGGGAAATGAGTGAGTGGCTGCGTGGTGCTTACTTGCCGGCTAGGGTTAAACCATGACAATGACCATCATCCGGGCAGCTTGTAACTCTAAGAAGAGTGTCTGTGAATGTTTCCTGTATAGCCGCAAGCCGATACTGTTCAGTCCCAGCTCTTCCTTCCATGGGCAAAGAGGCTCTTATTGCTACACTCTGTACTTCAGTTTTTGGGACAAAGCTATCACACTGCTATGGCATTTCCTCCAGCTCGGCGGTAATGCTGAGGCTTAGGAACAGCTTGATCTGACAAGAACAGGGATGTGTTTCAGACTCACAACCTGCCACAAGCCCTGGCTATGAGAGTCCTTGGGTCTTGCCTGAAGGATTTCCCTACGGATTTCCTACCTTCCACATCCCAGTGACTTCACCCAGCACCGCTTTCCACTGGGCTTTCTGCAAGGAGAAGTGACCTGGAAGAAGTTTGTCACGATGAACTTCGATGAACTATGGTACAATTTGTGCTTAATTGGACTGTCAGTCTCTTGGAGCAAATGCCCATGGAATACAAGGAGGTCATGGTCCTACATTGCCGTCATCCCACTATGGAATAAAATCACTCCTGAGAAAGCTTTTCCCTAGCAAAGAAATCCCGGCAGAGGAGGAGCAGATGATAAATCAGAGATAAGGGATCTTCTCTTCAACATTTACGATTTCTTCCTCCGTTCCAGGGCTGCACTAGTACATCCTAATCAGTTGTTTCCTGGAGTCTCAAAAAACTCCCAGGGGTTTGATTCCAGCTGCTGGGTGTCTCTCAACGGCCGGCTCTTGTGCAGGGAAAGCTGACACTCCAAAGACATAACGTGCTAAACACCACGGTGTCCCTGCACGGTGTGGTGATGCTGCACGGCTTGAGCCAACGCTTCAGAAAGTGCTGCTGCTGAATGACTTTTAGCAGGGGAAGTATCACATTGATTTTTTGTGGATCTATAGCGAATTACATTTTTTTAATTCACAATTATACCAGTAAGGCATAACGTTTATGGGACTGGAAATGTCTTCTGAGTGACGGTTCCGGATGTTGGAAGCACTCACTGCCCTGGGTGTCTCAGGGGTCTCTGCCAGGCTGCTAAATCTGAAATCTCTAATTCATTCAGGGCTGGAAAATGCTTTAGTCTTGAATGGAGCATCGGAGGAGAGTTTTACACCTGGGTTTCTATAGCCCGATCTCAGCAGAAAAAAAGGAATAACTCTGGATTTTCATATGAAATGAGCTCAGGAATAGCTCCTCACAACTAAGCTATTTGGTTTAGAGTTAATCTTTTGAACACTCCCTTTGGCTTCATTTGCTTTGAAAATCTCAACTGGCAATAGCCACCATCTCTTCTTCCTCTGAGCCCATGGAGAGATGTTACCCTGAACTCTGCTTTCCTCTCATTTCTTTCCTCTTTCTCGCGAGCGCTCTACCGCTCCTCTGCTTTTCCTCCAGAACTGCCTGACAGTGTCAGCAGGCTTTGGGCAGAGACCTGCGTTGCATCGCACTTAAATCCTGTGTGGAGCACGGGGCAAGTGAGCACACGTGTGTGTGTGTGTGTGTGTGCATAGGCAGGGAGCTGCTGCACAGCTGTGTCCTGCAGATCTCAGCACAGGGCAAAGAGCGTCCTTCCCACCGAGCGAACAGAAGCAGTCTCCAGCACACGGAGGGTTAATAGCTCTAAATCTAAAGTACTCATCTGCAATCTCAATTTGCTCAGAGTCCAGCAGCTGCATTAGTTGAGATAATTCTGTCAGTGAGTGCTGTTTGTACCCAGAACATGCCTGCTAAATTTGTTAAAGAATACCCCAGACTAACGCATCATTACACTCACAAAGTCATCTATCTTTTACTTCAGATTAATTCTTTTTTTTCCCTCTCTCTTCACCTCCTCCATAAATCCTGGTGCACTTAATTAATTTCAGTTCCAGTGTAAGGTCCATAATACAGAATTGTTCAAGCAAACACAAAATTAATTATTCTATTTACGGCCTTCTCATTGAAAGGAGCATTTCATCTTTCATAATTACATTTTGGAATGTCCAATTATGAATTCAGACTTCTGCTGCTTTGCATACCATGGTTGTACGCAAGTGTCTCCATGCCAATGAGAACCAAGATTTGGGTCTTACATTTCCTTCCAATTAGACTAAATTCAAGTGCAGTTCCAGGCTGAAAAACCTTTTCAAGATGTGACAGAGAGAGAGGGCGGGAGGTGGGGGGGGGTGCCTAAAGAATCAGGTTTAAAAAAAAAGCCTGTGTGAATGCACGTTAACATTTCTTCTCCAGCAAGAGAGATGTCTTTATAATACAGACAAGGCTTGCTGTAGCTGGTTCAGTAACCCTACCAGCTGCTACAAGCTTAATTCTACAAGCAAAAGACTTTATCTAGCTCTTTTTGAGATAATGGGAAAATTCTTCGGCTCTTATGCCTTTTAAAAGAGCTTTTGAACTCATGCACAAGTTGATACATATTATACTCTTGATTTGTGTTAATTATATTAATTTTTAATGCTTTCGATCACACTAGCTGTTTTCCTCAGAGCTGGTTTGTAAGTGAAATCTGAAACTGTAAAGGTTTTCTGCTTGCTGCAAACCTGGGGCAGATTCAAGGTTTCATGTGTTTTTTGAGAAGTTTGGCCCCTGCACACGAAGCTGGGATGGAAAACCCGGGGCTCAGCAACTCAAGCTTCTGCCTGAGAGCACAATTCCTCGTGTCACCGGGGTCTGTGCTGGGTGTTTGGCTCCCCTCGAAGCTGCGATGTCATGGGAAGCAGGAGGGACAGAGCATGAATTGATGGTTCTCCAGGGAGGGGGGTTTCCATCTGCAGGTGCAGCGGGATTTGGCTCGGATTTGGAGACTGGGAGAGCTGTGTCATGCCCAAAGTGTTTTTAAGGAAGTGTTTAACTCTACTGAAGCATCTTGGATGGGGAGATAGCCACGAGGTAAGTCTTGTGTGTGTGTTGTGGGGTTGTAGGACAGTCTTGACCTGAGTCCTTGCCCTTCAACGGGAGGCAGCTAGGAAGAACGAGCACAGGGATGGGACCCAGGAGACTTGGGCTCAAGTCCCAGCTTTGTCACAGACGCTGTGGGTGACCCTGAGCAGGTAATTTCAGGCCTAACCCGTAGGAGCTGTGAGCTGGGTGAGGTTGTCAGAATGCATTGGATGGTCAAAGGGAGCACAGCTGCCTCCTGGCATCCTGGCACCAAACCTGCCCCGTGACAGTCAGCTCGGCTGCCTGGGGACGAGGGGACAGCTCTTCCTTCCCTAATGCCTCCTCCAAGAGCACCCAGAGCTGCCTTTTGCATTCAGGAGAGAGCACGAGCTGAAACTACATCTAGCTAAAGAGGTCACCAGGCAATCCAATGCTTTTTATGCTATCCCTCTTTGCATACTTGAGCAAAGGCCATGGGCAATCTGACCTTTCGAGATATCTGTTTTAAAAATTCCCAGCCAGTACAGGTCAAAATGAGCTGTTATAAGAGCTACAAAGTAGCTCTAGAGTCTGCCTGTCAAGTTCGATCATACTCTGAAAAGCCAAGATGTGCTCATCTCTTTTAGAAACATAAATAAATTGCTTTAGTCTTATCTATAGTTTTACAGTGACTGCTATTCTAATAGGATGAAGCATGGTAATCAACTTTATAGAGCATATTTCCATGGCACACCCGTTATGTCATGCCTTGTTTACACAATTGGAATTAGGGATTAAGAGGTACACATCCTGGGCAGGGGGCCAAAAATACTTTTACAGGCCTGATTTACTGGCTAGCCCGTGCAGGACTTGGGAACCCTGCGTGCACCGGCTGCGATGGGATCGCGACTGGCTTTGGCATGTAGGATTTAGCAAACTGCAGCATTGCAACACGGTGTCCAAAAAAAACCCTGGGTGCCTGGCAGGTGGGTGCTGCGTGTCACCACATGAGCCCCGGCGGGGCAGGATGGATGGGACAAGTGTTGCTGCTCCGCTGACGTCTGTTCCTCTCCAAACACATCTTCAGTTGCTGATCTGATACCTGGGAGATAAAGCCCCAGGCACAGGGCCTGGATACTCGGTGAGAAACACGCTAATGGGAATTACAGAGTTTAATCTGCCGTGGTGTGCAGGGAAAGGCGGTTGACAGCCGAGGCTGGGGGGCACGCACCCACGGGGAGCTGCCGAGTCCTGCTTTGGTGCCAGCACCGACAGAAACACAACACCTACAAAGAGGAATCAGACTTGAGAAAGGAGTAGATTTTTCACAAAATTATCCTTTTCATTAGTGAGAGCAATATTCCTTGCCTATGAATTTAAAATTTTGCATCTAGACACAGAAAGAGTTCTTAACCTTCAATCTAATTAACGTGCCATGTATGGCCAAAGAGCGGGAGGGGTTGACCATGCTCTTTGCCCACTTGCAGCATGTCCATGGGAGAGGATCTGCCCCTGCCTTGCTGAGTCTGAAAACAGGACTGATGCTCTTTCACCCTCACACATGCAAACCCAGAGTTTTACTGGGATGGAATGAGAGGACAAACAGAGTGAAGGCTCTGTGGCCAGGTGTATCAGCTAGGAAAACTGTTTCAGATTCAGAGAAAATGGGATGAGAAGAGGTAGGGAGATGGATGTGGATGTTTCCCCACTGCTCGCCCTGCAGGAGGATGCAGAGGGGGCAGGAAGGCACCGGCACCTCTGCTGGAGCTGCCTCCTCTGTCACCAGTGTGGGGACAGGGGCTGATTTACCCTGCGGGGACACACGCAGTGGGGACAGGGGCTGATTTACCCTGCGGGGACACACGCAGTGGGGACAGGGGCTGATTTACCCTGCAGGGTCACACACAGACACGTGCACAGGGCTCGCAGCTCCAGCGGCCAAACCTGCTCGCTAACCTCCGCCTGAACTCAAGCATGTTTTCACTCAAGCTGGGAACATTAAATATATTCTTTTCCCCTCCACAAATGCTGTTGCTAATTTGCTAGCTGTGTACAAGTGCTAAGTTTGCTGGGGCAAGCCAGTTTGTGCAGTTTTTAGCTCATTCAGTGGTGAAGTCTGCCTTATCTCTTGTGGGAGTGACTTCGTGGCTTACATGAAAAGACATAAATAATCTGTTTTAAAAGCTCTTAGAAGAACAGTGGATTTATAGGTCTTACTGCCAGAAGGGGATTATAATGACCCTTTGGTCCAGCCTCTGGCCTACCATAAGCAATTCCTGAACCAAAGCCCACATCTTGCAGTTGAGCTGGAGTGTGGTTTATTCTATTTTGTTATACACATCCAATCTTGGCAACACTGTTTCATTCAATATCAAAATATTTTTCTTCCTCTCCTTAGCTGGCAGGAGTTAATTGCTCCCTTTTGTGAGCTCTGAATGGTTTTGTACTGTTCCACCTGGCATCTCTGCTTTTGTTTGTTAATTAGGTATTAATTGCAGGGGCTGCTGGGGATTTGTAGGTGAAAAGAGCGTGTGTGTATTGGTCCTGTGCAAAGGGGCTGGAATGAATTGAGTTTGGTAGCAACAGACCTTGCAACCTGACTAATAGATATTTTCTGAGTGGTGTTATGGCCTGATGTTCAGTGAGCCACCGAGAGAGGTGAGGAAAAGTTTTTTTGTTATTCATTCCCTGAATGTTGCAGCTCAGATTATTCACTGCTGGTTAACAAAATGCAATATTGAGGAGGTCTGTTTTTTGAAATATCAAAGATATTATAAAATATAAGGGGAAATAGTGGAAAATGGGTTCATGATGAACCAGCTTCTTATTTTACCAGTTTAACTACAAAGCTAGGGAAAAGCATGCAAAAATGACCCTCGGAGAAGCTGGCATTGTTATGGGCTGCTAAGAACTATAGGAAAGCTGAGTTGGATAATCAGAGATTTTATACCTTTTGAAATAAAAATTACAGAATTAAGTTATTTATGGGGAAAAGATAAAAAGAGGATAGAAACTCTGAGGAAAGAATACTGAGGAGGACAAGACACCTTAAGGGATCTAAAGGATTCTTTTAAGTTGCTTTCCCAAAAACTTCTACGAAATCAAAATATCGAGGTATAATTTTTTCAATAGTTTCTGATTGAAGAATATATTAAAAGATAAAAAGAGAAAGCTACATTTTTGGTGAACGGATATGACTGAACTAATTGCTTGACCTACAGTCTGTTACTTAGAAACTCCTTGGGGAAAATAGAAAAATAAAATTACCCACTTTGCAGCAGCAAAGCTTCTCACAAGCCACAGAGTGTCAGCTACGGCAGGAAGGGGTAGTCTGGGGTATAGAACCTTCATCTGCCTTTCCCATCAACAGTTGGATTTGCCAAGACTATCTGCTGTGGCCATTTTGAGAAAGCCTAAAAATTCAATTTCCTCAATGATGAAGAGGGCAAGAGAATGTGGAAAATAAGGTGGGGAAGAGATTTTCAGCAGAAAGCTGAAGGATTTCCTCTTTAATAGAGGATTTTAATGCCCCTGTGTTGTGCTGCCAATGGATCTGAAAATGTTGCATGGATTTTTAAAATGGTTTTAAGTCAGCTAAATAAATACATAACTATCACTCCTGATAAGCCAGCTCATGCTAAACCATGCCTTATTTCTCCAGCAATCTCTTGGAATCGCTGTTTTTTCTCTGCAAAATTCAGGCTCTTTCTACTTACCTCTCTTGCTAGCCCTGCTCTGAATGCTCTCTCTTGTGCTGACTTGTGCTCTCATATCAACCTTCTGTACTGGGACAATGTGCTTGTCTTACCCTCAGTGCCCTTATTTACTCCACTCTCCAAGGTTATCAGGGGAATATGCAGTACCTGTGATCCATACAAACATCACAAAGTCATCAGGGCAAACTAAAGAGATGAATTATCTTTAAAAGGAGAAATATCCTGTAACTTGTACAGGAGTTGGGGATTTTTCACCCTTTGCCAAGTACCCTGAAGTGTAAATCCTGGGTAATAGGCACGTGAGCCTGTGTTGTGGAAAACAAAATCAGGGATTGCAGACCATCAGTTATTCACTACCTTAATTTAATCCCATATAATAATTTTTGTGGTCCTTCAATTTGCATCACGTGGGCCAGGGAGAACATGCCAGCTCTGCTCATCAGCAACAGCAGTAAAATGTCCGGACAAAGAATGCATCCATGTGCTTTCCTTAATGTATTGTCTTCCATCCTTTTCTCTGTCTTTCATCTATGTCTTCAATGGAAGGTTTTACTGTCTTAGTGAGTTGGCTACAGCTACATTTCTCTGATTACGTGCATGAAAAGGGGACTTTCCAATGTTTGCGTGAGCAATGGCATGATCCTGGAATGTGTCAGTGGATCAGAGACAGTCACAGTTTCAGAAATGTAGATTTTTTTTAAACAAAACCCCGTTTATCCTTCTAGAGCAGTACATTCAAATTGATGGTGTTGCAATGTCAATAGTGAGTCTAGGAGACCCTCCTCCCTTACCACATGTAACCACACCCGAGATGGCACCATGGAGTGGTTTAACCATCATCTGAGGATGTGCAGAGTGCCCAGAGAGGTGTATTTGCCAAGGTGATGGTGGTGAGGGCTTCCAGATGGGGCTGGATCCCAGCAAGCAAATATTCACAGGGCTGTTTTCGAAGTCATTCACAGTGCCAAGTTGCTAAGCTATTTTTTTAACTCCTAACAGAGGGTTATGGCACTGCCCGATGGGTTCTCATTTGTGTACTTGGCTTTCATGGAAAGTTTAATTGTCTGTAGATGACTGTTGTATCTTGGCTCGGAAGGGTGCTGAACTGGACTGTGACATTTCTGTTGGGTTAGATCCACAGATTATGATTATTGTTTTCAGCGGTTTTATTGCATTGGTGATAAACCACAGACATTCTCCTTACAAACAACAAGAAACTTTGAACCTTTTAAGCACTTACTGAGCTGTAGAAATCTTGTTAAGCTGTATAAAGTTCAGTGAGAAAGCAAAGTGCAAAGTCCTGTCTGCCTTGTGTTACCCACAGGTCTACACGAGTGGCCTCAGAGCAATGTCCCTGGTTTAGCAGAGAGCAATGCGGGATGCTGAGTAGAAACAGGCACCTTCTTCTTCGATCATGGTGGGAATCGGTTCCTGTTAACCCCAGGAGAAGACGTTCCTCTGGGTCTTTGCCAAATGTTTCTTGCTGATTGTATGTGACACTGCTGCACTTCTTCACTCACCTCTCCTTGCCTCTCCTTTCCTCCAAGGCTCTAAGTTTTTTCCTGCACAATGCCCATCCAATCCTCAGTCTTCTGGACAGAGGTTTTGGGGTCTATAAGAGCTCTGAGAACATTTCCCCACCTTGTCTATTCTTTCCTGTGCTGATCCCAATTAGTGTTTTGGTGGGGACGGGGTGACAGGGCATTTCTCAAGAAGAAAGTAAAGGAGAAAGCTGTGGTTAGATTTATAATGCTGACAAGGACACACTTGCTCACTGCTCTCCCTTAATCTTCCTTCTCTCAAGATGTTTTTAAAAATAGGAAGGATCTCAAGCTGGCTTCAGGCCAGCTCGTTTCTGAACTGTTCTGCAGCTCACAGTGTCCAAGTGTCACATTCAACACCCAAAAAGGGAGAAGACACACAGAAGCCTCACATGAACACATTTTGTTTGTGTGACTTGCGTAGCATCACTCTGTGTAACTTGGGGTGCTGTTGAAGGGCTCTAACTGTGAGACAGCTACTGAATGTACTGGACTGTGGATATGGGAATGGTGCAGGAGGAAACGCTAAAATTACCACAGATAGTAGTAGCACACGTGGTAGCTGTGTAGTGTCTGCCTGCCACAAACACCCCAGAGTTAATTCAGAATTACTCTGTCAGAGGAGACTGTAAATGGGAATGGCAGTGGCCAAAGGAACTTGTTGCAGAAATATGAGAAGGTCTCAAATTCCTAAAAACATAAGCAAGGCTGTTTTCCTGAGGAAAATAATAGTAAAAAATAATTAAAGGGAATTTCACAGAAAATGTAAATGATGTATTTATTCTAGAAGATGTTTTGCTCCGGAAAACAGAAAGGACACTTATCCGCACATCAACAAGAATGTCCTTGAGAGGAGAAAGTGTTTTGCCACCACCAAAAGCCAAAGAAAAGATCTCCACAACACTGTTTTTCCCACCCCTTCCTGCTGGTCCCATCCAAGTACAGTGTGAAAGTAATTTGTTTTGGATCTGGGAGGTTTGCTTGAAAACCAATGCACTCCTTTTGGTGCAGAGTTTACTTACAAGTTTGCCCCTTAAAACCAGACGACTTCAGTGGTTAATCAATGCCTTGCTTGAAAAGACTCCTTTAAATTCCTGTGTACACAGTATTTTATGCTCAGGTGTTGGTTTCAGTATATTTCTGTTTATGTTAGCAATGAATTGATTTTTTTACTATGCTAGCATTTTAAGAGACCCAAAGCTCTCCTTTGCTGCCAAAACATGATGGTTACTAAATGATTTTAATATTCTTTCTTTTTACTGGCAGGCATGCTTTTAGAATAAACTGGCTATGTCAAAAGTAATTCCTCTGTGCTCTTACTCCACACTAGTGCTTCAAGAAGTGGGAGGAGGAGGAGATGGTAAGGCTTTAGTCTCCCTAAAAAAAGAAAAATAGTTCATTAACACACTCCTGTTTTGAAGGAAAACTCTCTTGTCTTATCCACGTGTAGGTTCAGGCTTTTGAGATGTCAGAGAGTACCTGGTTCCTTGCAGGGTCTGCGTCCAGTCTTAGTACTTTTGTTAGCTACAAAAAAATGTTTCTTCTTCTGATTCTTGAAAGATACTCTCTGTTGCAATCAAGTTGATGGAGGAGCCCCTGCCAACAGTAGCAAGGAGCTTGTCATCTGAGGCAAGTTTGATCTGTAAGAGTTGCATGGGAAGGGAGGACACACTCCGTGGTCTCATCTTCAGGACCCAGGGATGGGCTTCTTCTGACCAGGTGTTGGTGGCACAGCTCCCTGGTGGACAGCCATAGGGTCCATATACAATCAGCGACGGTCTTGGCAATACAGACAGGGAAAACTTGACTCAAAGTAATATTGTCCTAAAACAGGTGTCAAAATCACAGCAGTTAGATGCTTTCAGGGCACAGTTTATTTCCCTCCACAGGTATGTGTCTGCAATCTGGGCTTCTGGTGTGAATCTCACTCCCCAGGAACAATGATAGTCAGAGTTTGAATTTGGAAGAGCCTTGCTGAAATACTGAACAGAGATGGTAGGTGTGAGCATGTGGCTTCAGCAGGTTGGTTGCTGCTACTCTCTTCTGCACAAGATTTTGATTATAAACTGGGCTTTTCTTTCAACAACAAAACCAGAGCCACCTTATTCAGGAAGTCGTAGAGAGTCAGTCTCTTCACATATGGAGATTTTTATGCATAAAAACAAACTCATAAAATTGTGTGTGTGAAACAGAGCAAAACAATGTCACTCTTGGGTTCTGGAGCTTGTTTTTGAAAAGACAGCAGGCCAGCATTTTGTCATCTCTCAATTCTTCCCACTTAGATACTAGGCAAAAAAAGTCAAAAGCAAAGATAAGTGTTCACAATTTGTATGCTTCTCCTATTGTGCATTTTTGTCCCATCTCTCCCAGAGGGCTCGAGTTTTCTTAGCTGTACAACAGCCAGAGCAAGAAGTGCCAAGGACATTTAACAGGACCGGGAACGCACCAAGGTATATTCAGAAGTCCTGGGGCCAGATGCATTTCAGGGAGCAGGCTAAGAAAGTTTGCCCTGATTTAGATGGTCAGGAATGATCTGGCTTAGCTTTGCGAGGTAGCTAGCAAGGACACATTTCCCAGCATCACGTTATGCAAGCAACTGAGATGGAGGTGGGAGGGGGCAGGCTGACTGCAAGTCATTTTGTATCTGCATGAAAATGGAGTTCAAAACATTCCCTCTAGAGTGGTATCCAATACCAAAATTGGATTTGGGAACTCGGAGTACATGAATATTTGTGCTGTCAATAAGAGTTATCTGTATACAGAAGCCTTTCCTTGTCTGTTTTCTCTACCATGCTTCCTTCTTAATTCATTTTCAGTCTTTAATGTACTGTTGTGTAGCATCCTCTCCCATTAGGCCCTGTAATGTGCTCCGATTGCCTTCAGCTTGACTGCACTTAATAGCCAGCGTAAATAGAACTTAGTGTAGCATGCACTAACATCTCTATCCATTGTCCGGAGATTAAATACATGCCACAAATGGTTTACGCATCATCAGCCTCGAGCCCTCGTTTCATAGCTCCCAACCAAAAGAGGATATTAAATTAATTTGCAGGTTGCTTTAGCAAAGCCTAACAAAAAGAGAGGAAAAAAGTCCTGAGGGTCATTATGCATATAATATCCATCAATCAAAAAAGAGGGGTGGAAAATGATAATAGCAGGTCATTATAAGAGGACAGGTGCACACATATTTAGCTCTGTCTCTAGTTCAGGTCAAAGCTTAATGGTGTTAACTGGAGAGGAATGCAGGCTATGCGAACAGTCTGTGTGTGTGAGGAAGAGGCAAAAGGGCAGCACTGTGTCAGGACAGCACAGTCTCTTCCAGATCTTCGTGCTTAACCCTTTACTCTGCCTGGGCATGAGCTGCTGAGTAACAACACGGAGCTTGTGAGAAAGGAAGAAAAGGAGCAAAGCAGAGATCTCCATCTCTCATCCTGCAGCAGCTTGTGCCATTCGAAGTCTGCATGGAGACAGGACTGGTCTAGGGCAGTGCAAAATGAAATTGCACAGTGCCAGGGTTCAGATTAGCAGCACCTGGATATTGTAGTTATCAGCGGCACGGGTTTTTTTAAGCAGAAGGAAATGCAAATGAAAGGTAGAAAGCAGACCTAGGTTCAGCAGAGGACATTTGCTGACACAGAGATGAACAATGATCTTAATGAGGGCCAGGACTGAGATAACTGGAAAAACAATGGCAAGGCCGCATCTCTTCTACTAAAACAAGAACTGTGAATAAAGAAGTGAGACGTATATTAAAGTGAATAGATGCTGCCTAGGTTGAGAGTGTAGGACTGCATTCTTGATTTATTTCTATGAAAGGAAGGTACTACGTGAATGTGGGCTGCGTGATCAGACATATGGGTACCAGTTTATCCTTCGAGCTTGATGGGTGGGACAGATCCTGACAGTGAGACCACTGCAGCCATACTTAGGGATTCCACACAACAACTGGAAAGACACCCTTCGTGTTAAAGAACCAAGCTGAAATTTAGGCCACCTTGGGTTGGTTTGTGGCTGTGAAGGAAAACGTCAGTGATTATCACATCATTTTAGATGCCAGCATCAGGTTTTGCAAGGTCTTGTGCATGGATAATAAATCACTGCATCACTTCTAGAGTCATGAAACTCAGTGCCATATGCCCTTGCTTTCTGATGAACAATGTTTTCAGGTGCTGCATTCTATAGTCTTCATGAGGAAATGACCCAAATCCTTCCCCAAGCCAACAGTTGCACACTTTGATTGACATGTATTATTTTTCTGAGGGTCACAGTAAGTATCATCAATACACTGAGAAATGATACACTGGGAACTAGAATAATTAAGCAAGGAATTATCCTTTTCCACAGAGTTTAAACGCCCAAGGACTGCTGTCATAGAAATCATGAGCATATAGTCTGTCAGCTGAAATTTTAAATGTTGTTATTCAATGCCAGTTTTCATAGGCTGGAGCCACACACCATGAAGTGAAAGGCAAAGCAACAGTTTCGTTGAACTGCCACTTAGCAAGGGTTCAGCAGAAGTTGTAAGAAATAAATGCACTAGGTAAGACATAAATAAGGAGCCAAATTCAAGCTGTGTCTAAGGGCAGAAGATTGGCTTAAGTACTTTTTGTGGGGAGAGGGGAGGAATAAAGCTAAACAAAAAAAGCCCAAGATTCATTTTAAGACCAAGATCTTTTCTGGGAGGTGTTTGTTCTTGCTGCAATGAGCCACACCGATGCAGAAATGCCATTTCTCCGAAGTCTTGGTGAGGTCTGGTTGCCCCATGGACCGGCCTGACAGTGATGGGCTCCCATGCTTCTTTTCCCATTTTTTTCCTTTTGTGCTAGTAAATGGCAGAATCTGCTTGTCTTGAGACTGAGTGACTGGGAAAAGAGATGGATTTCATCCTGACGTGCCACAGAGAGTCTTCAGCCGGCTCCTGCTCTGGTTTTCACCCCAAGCAGATGCTCAATCCACTTGTTCATGCGGCTGCCAGGGGGGAGCGAGGGCCAGCGAGGGGAGAAGGAGGCAGAGGAAGGAGCCTGATGGGGCTGGGCTATGTCGTGTGCTCCAGAACAATAGATGATCACTCTTAATTATGGCAGCCTGAATGAGCATTACTCTGACAGTCCCTTTCCTCACCGTATCTGATCAATACAGCCTTAATTGCTGAAGAAAGGGAGTATCCTACACAATCACAGCACAATGGTTTAATCACTTGGATGCTTAAAGTTAATTTCAGGCAGTTCGTTTCTCATTGACGCTCTCACTCCACCAGAGATGGTTTATCTTCTTGCACACACAGGTGCACATGTGCTCACAGCTAAAGGTGGATTATTAATACCTTTTAGAAGATTATTTGAGCTAATTGAAAATGTGGGAAACGTTATTATCATGCATAAGCTTAGAAGGGCTTTTTTTGGGGGGGACGGTATGCTGAAAGCATCGAGTCACTTCTTGAGGGAAGAAATAGAAAGGTCTTCTCTTCTTGGCCATCTCCTCTACTGCCTTTGTGCTGACCTCTCCAGACACTCTGGGGATCTTTAGTGAGCAGGTGGTGGAGCAGGACTGGAAACCTCATGACTAGCTGAAGTGCAAATCACCCCTCCTTTCACTAGCACGGAATCTTCTCCAGCCTTTGGGCCTCTCCAGGCTTGTGGACCATAGCTCTGTAGGATCCTTTTTGTGACTGGCAGAGCATGTCCACTTGAGAAGATGGTGTTGGGATCCAACGTGATCCTGAGCTAAAAATAAGGGCACATCTGGCCCACCATTTGCAGTATTTCTGCTGTCTCAGGTGTCTGGATTCAGCATGGATCACATTTTATAGATGAGGGTCTACTACAACACTTCAATCAGTTTTGAATATTATCCAATAGCTCGAGCTGGAAACCTCAAGGCTGGGAGCTGAGAAGTGGTGTCCATGGGAAGGAAACTTGGGTGTCCCTTCCTCTTGCAGAAAGCTGAGCATCACCACAGCAAAAGCACAGGCTTTTCGAAAACCACTCATGATGTTGACTGTAGTTTCTGACCACCACACTGAGACCCCTAGATAAGTCCTTCTCTTTTTCTTCCCTCCCCCTTCTCAGCCAGAAACTGAGGCACCAAAATTAGCTGCTGTTTTCATGAAACCTTTCAACGCTGCTGACTTGTAGCTGCCTGAGAAAACCTAGATGGAGAAAGCTGTAGATAGAAATGAGCCCTGACACAGAGATACCCAGTCTAGAGGAGACCTCAGCCACCACTTTAGCTCTTGAGTGTAGCCATCTCCTATCTTGTTTTATAATGTATATCTCACAGCGAGGTGTTGCTGCATGCTCCGTGCCAATATTGCATTAATGGGAACTCTGAGGTTCTCATCCCTGCCTGGGTACTGAGCACTGGGAAATCTCGTCTCCCAGGATCCAGGACACCAGGGAACACCTGAGCCAACGTGGTTGCTTGGCTTGTAGGCTATGGCAGCATGGGAGCAAATGCTGATGAAAGATGAACAGACCTTTTTTAAGCCGCAAGAAAGTAATCCACAGGGCAACAAAAATATTCTATGAAGCATATCCCTGATGATGGGGTGGGATTGGAAGTAAAGTTGCTTGAAAATTTATCTCACAGCCATTTTATCCCCCTCTAACTTTTTTCCATATTGGACCATTGACCACAAGGACAAAGCTTGGAGACAGGCAGAATCTCTGCTGAATGTTAGACGGTCAGATAAGGATCAAGTTCACAGGGTACAGCGACATTTCTTTTCTCCCAGAAAATAATTTCCAGGGTAAAAATGGTGTCCTGTGTTTTTGTTATTATTTTCTGGTTATTGCATGTCTGAAATGCCATACTCTGTTGCAACTCTCCCTACATCCTGGAGATCATTTTCCATGAAGAACAGCAGGTAATGTTGGAAATTTGATAAGAATGTCTTTTTCCTTGATGAGTTCCTGCTCAAAATCTGAGGCAGAAGGTGAGGAATTCAGCATGAAGTGTACGGACCAAGAGAAAGGACCTGACAGAAGCACAGTCACTCCCTTTGTTGCAATGCTTTAGGCTAACCATTATTCACAGCCCTTTCCTCATATTGCATCTTTCATGATTTGCTTAAGCGATTTTAAATTGCTTTTGTGATTTCATTTAGCAGAGACCACAATAAAAGTGACCCTTGAGTCTATGAAATGAAACAGCCTGCACAAAGGGATTGAAGGCCTCAGCAGCGTGTGTGGGGTGACGGTTTCTGTGCTGCACGCAGCATGTTTGCATGGGACAAAGGAAGGATAAAGGGCTCTCGATAACATGGTGCGAGCGAGGAACATTGCTACCAGTGGCTGCTCAGAACAGCTAGTGTAAAATCCATTTTAGCCTACTCTTTGCCTTCACAAATGAAGGAAAGAGCTTTCCCAGACAGCCCAAAGCATATTCATCAATGAAATTTTTTGTTAAAAATAAAGATTTGGGTTTTTTTCAATGCTTTTCTTGGTGAGGGAGGCAGCAGGAAAATTGCGGTGGAGCACCAAGCACATTTAGTGAAGGTTCGTTTCAGCAAAGTTCTTAAATGAAAGACTTATTTTAGCGAAATAGTCACGGCACTGTGCTCATGATTAAGAGAAAAGCTGGATCTCACTTTCCAGATGCTGTCCAAAGCATAGCTCTTGTACCGCATCCCGCTCCAAGGTCACTTGCAGAGGCAGAGTTCTGGGGTCAAGATAGGCTTTTGATGTGATATTTCAACTCAGTAGAAATCTTTGGGAATGAACTGGGGGAAAAAGAGGTTGTATTGTTGCAACAAAACTTCCACTTGGTCCCTGCAAAAGCTTCTCAGAGAAAGACAGAAGCAGTCTTTGGGGCTCATTTTCCAGGCTATGTCTTGTTTGTATGCAATGCCTTGCTCCTTGGCAGAGGGTTACAGCCCCCTCACCCTGAAGCCTCTCCAAACCTGGAAGCCTGCTACCGTGATGACTCTTGATAACACCGTGATTTTTGTGACTGCACAGAAACACAGCTGAGCTGATTAAGGCACAAATGAAACAAGGCTCGGAAAAGTTGGTATATTTTAATGCAGCTGATTTGCTGGGCTGCTTTCAACTGTGCCAGAGACCAAATCAGCTCTTGGTAACTCTGTAGTGGAAGGATCCCAGCTCTGACCTCTGATTTCTTCCCAGAGGCTCCAAACCAGCCCCCAGGGACTGACTTCCACTATCTGAGACAAAAAGTTGAGCAGAACATACAGAGGAAATTATAAAAAAGCGACTGATTTTCGTACTATTTGCCTGCTCTTTACTGGTGATGACAAGAGGTCTGGTGATGTTAGAGAGCTCCCAGGGGATGAAGGGCAAGACTTGAAGCACTTTATCGGTGACACCTCATTTAAGGTATTACTCCCACTTCCCTCCACTTTGCAGAGAAGCCGTGTCTGGAAAGCACCGGGGAAGAGGCTGCCTGCAATCCTCCCTCCTTGGCCCCCTGCAGAAAACACTATAGCCAGGGACAGGCAGGATAAATTTTGTTCCAGCTGTGTAGCACCTTTTGCCTGTGTTTTAGCAGGAGCCAGTGGTCGTGCTGTCACACTGTGGTCTGGCTGGTTTCTGCTCTGAACTCTCCAGGGGGGTTCAGTGTATCTTTACAAAAAGAAAAGCTCCCCTTCCTCTCTGCTGCCTGACATAAAACAGTAAAAAAATCCCAACAGCTCCAGAACAAACTTTTATAAAGGAAGAAAAGAGAAGGCAACGGGAAGCTGAGGCATTGGGAGAAATTTGATTTTGAGATTTTTGTCGCTGTGGTGGCACAATTTCCTACGATGCAGCTGTGTAATGAGTTCACATCTGTTAATGCCACATGTTGCTCTGCCTTGCACAGATGCAAAGTCTCAATTTTTCTAATTAGCAACAACATGAAGTATATCTTAATTTTCTGTCCCCCTTCCCTCTAATAAACGTGATATTAACAAGGTTACATGCCTGCTTTCACGGGCTTTAATTGAATGAGAAGCAAGATTGGGTTAGATCACACCGTTCTTTTTAGGTGGGGTTTGTCCGGATGCAGAGACATCGATTCATTACAATAAGCAGAAAACAGGCCTGGAGGTGGGGGCACGCACCCCCCTTTTGCAGCAGCTGTATCAATCATAACCACTGTTATTTGCGTACGTGATTCTTCAAGCCTCTCTGGACCAGGCTGCATGTATATGTGTGTTGTATGTATACATGTTTTACAGCGTATGTGTGCAGGGAGGCCTACAACGCCAGCTCTGAGCAGAGATTCAGCTGCATTTCTGCTCTGAGGGGATGGGGAACACAGTCCAGGTCCAAGCGGGCCAGGAGGAATTGATGCTAGAGACTACCAAAGCCATGGGAAGAAAATGGGCTGAATCTGGAGAGAATAAAAAGGGACAGCCCCATATCTCTTCATGCCATGAGTCCTCAGTGGCATCCCTACTTGAGCCTGAGCAACCTGACCAACTTTTGGCTGTAAAAATGTGTTTTTTGGGCTACTGGGGAGCCTGTGAGCACAAGCTGGGGAGCTTTGCCCTGGGTTCCCCACCATAATGATCAAGGGGAGACAGGGACTAGCGCAGGTGGAGGGTGACACGCTGCTCCCTGCTGCAGGATCCAGCCTTCCCCAGCCAGCCTGCATTCATATTCCACCTGACTCTGCTGGGAGAAATCCATGGGGACCCCAACAGCAATTACTTGTGTGATTTAATTGGCATTATCATTTTACTGGCTTGACAGAGATAAATCGCCCTATTGGGTAAGGCTGCTACTGTGACAGGAAAAGCAGAAGGAAAGACTTTTTCCTTCTCTCTGAAATAGGAGATGACTACCAGTGTATCTTAATAATTAGTGCTGTTATAATTAATTGGACTATTTGAGAGCCAATATAACAAACAAATGGAGGGCTTGATTGTTCGGTAATTGACAATTTGTTTTCAATATGGTATCACTTGCTTCTGCTTGTGCAAAAAAAATTAAAAAATAAAATTGAAATTTCCAGAGGGTTAGACCTTGGCCACAGCGAGGACAAGTGACAGTGTGAGGGAGCAAAGAGGGGAGGAGCATTCCCAGCCACTGAATGTCCCAGGGACCTATTTGTCTTGAACACACACACACACACACACACACACACACACACACACACACACACACACAAAAGTTGTGGTTCCTTCTGTTTCTCGGTTTTTCAAACAGTTGCAGCCAGCTGTTACTGCCTGTGTGGGTAGTTTTATGGAAAAGCGGAGTTTTCAGACCTTGGCCTTTCCATATCATCTGGACCCTGGTTATATTCCTGGATCTGCTCTCTCGGTGGCTGTATTTCTCTCCTTGCCTTGTCTCTCTCTCCCCTTTCTCTTGCATTTCCCCTCTGCTCTACAGTGCAGCCATCGGGTGCTTTGAACCCAGCGATCTGTTGACCTTGTGATGCTTCAGATGGGAGCACAACGTGTGGCCATGGCAAAGGGCGTATAGTTGCACTGGGCACTGCAGCACCGGGATGATGTTATCTGGGTGCAGACTGGACTGTGTGTGATGCTGCGCACAGGTGTCATACACCCATTCCTGCCTCCAAAGACAGAACAGCAAAACATGGTGGTTTGATTTTATTTATTTGGTTGGTTGGTTTTTTTTTTTAATGTCCATTTTTTAAATTAAGGAAGTGAGACAGATATTTTGCTGGTAAGATCTATGTATGATGCTATCAGGCTTTGAAAAACAGTTAAGAGTCTGCTCTTCTCCAGGGCAATCCCTGTTTCTATCTGCATGACAACTTTTTTCTTTCTTTCACATGAAAACAGACACCTCCAAGTCCTCAGTGCCTCAGTCCTCCCAAGGCACATGCTTAACTCCCCCAGGCTTCTAAACTCCTGTTGGTGCTGATGTGGAAGGGGCTTTGTATGACACTAAAAAGATAGTAATAATCATGGCTGAGGTGACCCTGCAGGGAGCCCCGAACTGTCACAGTTCTCTAAAATTGGCCTTGGACATCGAATGTGCATGGATGGATATCCATACGTGCTGGGGAAAATAATTTTGGGGCTGGGTTTTGCCCCCCCCCCAATTTCTCCCTGTTGCAGCAGAATCGTTGCCATATCCAGAGAGGCTGTGAACAGCTCTGCCAAGTGGCAACGCTTTCCCCCCCACCCAGTTTAAATGAGATATGAATAATTGATTAGCCTCCTGAATAATTAATTGGATATTCAATAATGAAAGTAATTGTTTGTCTCATTCCCCCATTGATAATCAAGCTAATCTTCTCCTTCAATATGTGGGCCATATGGATATGTAAAGCAGCGAGATGGTTTATAGGCCGATAATATAGCTAATGTGGTCTGTGTGAGGTCACCTTGTCCAAATATCTCAGCAACTCCCAGGGCCGCTCTCCGCTGGGTTATCTACTGCACAGCCAAGCTGTGTGCAGCAAGGGTTGGGTTTGTTTTGGTTTGGTTTTGTTCTTTTTTTTCCTCCTCATTTTCACTGCTGAACATCTCCCACCAGGGAGGAGTCTTCTTTTACAGTTTAAACAAAAATCATCAGATGCCACTTGCTCCAATTAAGGCTTGCAAGGGAGGTTTGTTCTTCCCCTAGCCAATAGTATGCAGATTAAAGAAGGCAAGCAGCTCTCTGAAATCATGGAGCTGCTCTCTTCTAGAGGCACTGGAGCTCAACTCCACAGAGAGGCTCCAGAGCTAGAGCTTTCCTTTGCCACTAGCCCTTTAGAAATCAAAATCAACCATAATAAACACGTTAATACTGATTTTGCAGCTGCTACTTTGTTTTTGGTTTCGTGGTTCTGGTGTTTGTTTCCTTGGGGGTTTGTGTATGTGTGTGTATGGGGAGGGTTTGTTTTATTTTGTTTTGGTTTGTTTGTTTGTTTGTCTTTTGAACTTCTAATATTGCAAGATGCAGTGAAGATGCAGTTTGGGAAGATCAAAGCAGTGAGCTCCAGCATTTTATAGTTTGCTATTAGCCTCAAACCTCCAAGGCGGTGAGTAGCCCTTGAGTCAGAGCTACACGTACATGGCTGGTACATCCCAACACTTCGAGGCTTCAACCTCTGGCTCCTTTCTGCTCCTGGCAGCAGCAGTGAGTGAAAACAGTTACCTGGAGATTGATGCACTACTATAAATGTGTATGCAGGAACCATTTAAAACAAAAAAATAAGCAGCATGGTGTTCCTGAAGAAGGATCTGTTTGAGATGACAGCACAATCTGGGAAACCCTCTACCGCAAAAGCTACTTGAATTTAGGTGCCTTTCATCTTAACCAGTTTAATTTCTTTATGAGGGTTTTCATTTGAAAAAGTGGCAGCACCAACAAGGCTGGGAAAAATTCGTGTTCAGCCAATTTACTCTGCGACAAATTTATCATTTCATCAGTAATTTAAGCAGAGACACTTGGTCACACATTCATCTATATTGCTCAGAGCTGCTCAGCTGTGTGTTACTTGTGGAAAGCGTGAGGACAGATCACCGGGGTAAGGGGCAATGCCAGGAGTTTTCCTAAGAAACCTCTGCAAAGATGACTTTGTCCATAGAGACGGGAAAATGCCAAGAGCCCATCAGCCGGGTAAAGGCAATAAAACCCAACTTCACTTAAAGCTTTTTCCCCTCACGGGCTAATTCAGTGTGAAGATGACAATGTCGCCCTTCCCTTCCCTCCCTTCTCCAGGCTATTAAGGGGTTTGTGCCGTGTTCCCAAGATCGAAGGTCCCTTGGTGGTTTGATTGCTGTGTGGCTGCTGCCTGAGAGGGGAGGGAGGTTGGGGGTGCTCTGGGGAGGGAAGGGGACCCCAGGGGACACCCTGCAGCCCCGCGGGAAGAAAGACAGCAAAAAGCCACCCGCCTCTGCCTGGCGATCACACCATTATTTATGCACACACATAAACGGTTTCATGAATCCCATGGAAATCTTTGTTATTTGTCAGTGAGATCCCCCCCTCCCGCTCTGCCTTAGCTAACATTTACAGTAAATCTGTTACACTGACCATTAAATCTGAAGCTGCCCTGAGCGATAGTTTCAATGGGTGTGTTGACAGCCCGAGTGTTAATAATGATGCAAACACTAACCTGTTTATTGATTTGCTTTTTGTACCCTTCATCCTAGCTCTCTCCTTCTCACTCTCGGAGGAGAAATCCTAGAATTAGTAATCAGGTGACAGCTCAGAGCCCCCGTCTGTTCCCAGCAGTGTCATCCAACCCAAACTCCCGGAGATAAATTACAGGTGCCGTATTCTGCCTCTGCCAGCCATTCAATATACTGTTACTCAATGCAAGATGTAGTATTTGTCATGGGTGCCAGCAGACAGGAGTTAAAAAAAAAAAAAAAAAAAGAAACATTAACACAGACATGAAAAGCTTTTAACTTTGACAAGAGAAGCACAGGAAAGTTTTAAATTTAGCCCCTCCACTGAAGGCCACTGCCTATCCATTAAAGCAGCTTGTCAGACGGTGGGTGGGGTGGAACAGAGCTGGGAGCAGGATGCTCAGAAGAAAACTGATGTGATCACGGTGCTTCCTCCTCCCCCTGCCAGGTGGATCCTTGCCTATAACAACGCTCAGGAGCACAAAATTGGTGAAGGGCTTGTTGGTTTCCTGCAAATAAATCAGTCTATTAATGAGCCCAAATTCCTTGAGGCTGAGATGGAAATCCATGGAAGGGATGCAAACCAGCAGTTTCAGTTAACACGCCGGGGGGCTGGAGGCCAGCCCGGGCAGTGGGGAACACCAGCTGGCCCCAAGTGCTGGTCCTGCTTGTCCCCTGCTGAGATGCAGCTCAACTGACTAATGTGCTTCCAAAATATTGACCCCAAAGCAGTCCCATCTGAGCTAACCAGCAGGGTTCCTCAGAGTGTAAAGTGCAGGGAGAGATGTAAATAGAGCCTGAACAGGAGCCAGCAGCCGACCTCTCCAGGGGATCAGTCCTATGTCACGTCAGGAGCTGCAGATACTGTCCCCGTGACGACTCCATGTGACATTCAACTTTTTTGTGTAAGAAGAAGTTAAACGAAAGCTGGGCTTCATGTTCCCCATCCAGCAACACTTTTTTGACCTGTGTTTTTTATGGTCAGGAGAGAAACCTGCCAGTAAACAAGCAGAATTTATAAACCCGGCGAGGGCTCTGATATACTCCCCAGGAGCTGTGGCCCCAAAGGCTTTCAGTGGCGTTTATAAGCTTCACTCAGTTGTCAGACTTCTCGGTTCCTTTTATTTCTGCGAAGTTTATAAGCTCTGAAAAAGCAGTCTACAGCATTTAACTGCACCGCAAAGCTGAAGCAAAGCAGCTGTTCCAAAAGAAACACAGTTCTACCTGTACTGCTTAAAACACGGTTCACATCAAAGCCCCGCATTCTGTTTATTTTATCCTGTCTTCTAACATGCACACAGCACCAGAAAGATAGACGTGTTATTTCAGAAAATAAAATTACACCCATGTTAAAAAACCTTGTAGATGTCTTAGTTCATTAAGAGGAAACCGAACTAAACATTCAACAAACCACTAAAAGTGAGAGTTTGTCAAGTTCTAAATATTGTATCTATGTGATAATAATGTAATAATAAATATCTATGTGGATATGTAATTTTGCCCACAAGGAAAAAATAAAATCCAATAGCATCAGTGAAAATAAAATATGTTTTTAGAAATTATATTATGCGTGTTTCTAGAAGACTAATACTTTAAAAATAGAATAAAATAGAATCCTTCAGCTCTGTGAAACACGAAGTGTTGGATCCCAGGGGCTATGGAATTAACTGTAGCAGCCAGCATTTTGGTGCAGAAGTGTTTAGTAGTTCAGTTGTCACATGGAAGTCGCCTCAGGACAGCAAGATCAGCCACTGGTTTTGACATCTGTAAAATAACTCTGCTCAAATTATAAATCCCAGGGTATTTTAGACTACCTGGTATGTCTGCAATGATGCTGAGGAAAACAGAGCTGTTTCCGCAACAGAATGGATGTATAGATTTGCTCCAGTTATTGGTGTAAAACAAAGCAGTGACAGATTCCTCCCCCTTGCCCGTGTTTCAAGAAACATAAAAGGTGAAATTCTGCCTACAAAATTAAGTTTTAGCATCAAGGATTCCCTACACCATCCAAGATTTCAGGACTACTTACTTATTTAAAAGAATTCAACATCTTTTTTTTCCCCTTTCTTTTTAACTTTTCCTAATAGCACTATCTTCTGTCCTTCATCACACATCTCCAAACCTGTAGATTTGATCATATTGGTGAGGGCTGGGCAGTTGTGAACGGTGATTTTACATTTCAAATTTAATTAAACATGCAGAAATGCTTGGACCCCAATGGCTTGACTGACTTGCGTTTTTCACTGTAGGAGCTGTTCGGAGTTCTCAGGTTGGTACCAAGAAGTATATGAATTTAGCAGAAGAGAGGTGAAGGAAGAAGAAACCGTCCAAGACCTGAGGATTGTGTGTGCTGGGAGGGATGATGAAATAACAAGGGTATTTGTAGACAGAATTACTAGAAGTGGGAAAAGCACAGAAATAAAAGCAAAGCCCAAGAGGAACAGAAAGCACATGAAATGAGCAGAAAGGAGAACAAAGCCTCATCCTGTGAGGCACAGGAGAAGGCAAATCTTAAATAATTATAGTAACAGTTTAACTTTAAAATCAGGATGTATATTTGTTGTGGTTCCTCCCACAGTGCAAGTCCCTCCTCCTCCCTTTCTTTGCACAAATTTCCCCAGACAATTTACAGTCCTTCCCTTCCTTTATTTATGCAGGTTCATATTTCATGTCTTTTGTTTACAGTATCCCATCGTGATTTATGACCGAAGAGAAACATTGCGTCCAGGTGATGATCCAGTCCATTATCTCCACAGAGATGCTGACCACCATAGGGGAGCACAGAGACCCGTTGTACCACATGATGGAGAACAAACAGAAAAAGGGGCTTCCAGGTTATGAGGGAAAAGAACAATTCTTCTAATTTGAGCAGTTGGATGGAAAGGAAAAAAAGTGAAAATATCCTTTCTCTTATTATTCCTCTCCCTGAATGGGCTTTGGTATTAAAAAAGAAAAAAAAGTCTCAGGAGGAGAAATATATTCAGTCTGCTAACACAGCTAAAATGATCCATTTTAAATGCATGCTACAGCAGGGTAAATCTCCCTGTCTCGATACCACCCTTGGCTGGTCTGGAATACTCCACTTTTTCCTCCCAGTTTTCTGTTTTGCCTTTACTAAATCAAGATTTCTTTGCCCTGCTCTGCACCTTGGCAGCTTCTGCAGATCATTAGTACCAAGACAGGGTTGTTAACCTCTTGGTCCCACTTGTAGATGGAGAGGCTGGGACAGAGATGGGAGCATGCCCGTGGCCACGGAGCAGGAGGATGCACCCCGGGGACACATTAAGTCGCAGAAATGTCCCCAGGGAACCTGGCCTGGCCATTCTGTACTGACAGCAGCCATCGCATTTGGCGATGGACCTTGGGATAAATCTCAAGATGAGGTTTCTCTCTGCTGTGAGCCCTGTGCTCAGCTCTGTAGCACTTTTACCTCCTGTGCCCTAGTTTTGCAATGGCTTTGCGAAGGAGTATGTCCCTCTCTGATTTGATTGAGGTCTTATTCCCTTTACTTGGATTTCTTATCCAATTCAGCCCTTCCGTCCCTTACAGTATGTAGAAGAGGCTAACACCCTTGCTTTATTTTTTCAAGTCTGCTCCCATCAGAGAAGGGCAGGAGCAAAGCTTAGCAATGAAAGGCAATTTCTCCTAACCCGGTGGGCGAGCGCAGCGTGGTAACAGTGCTTTTAAACAACAACAAAAAAATCCAATAACTTCCATATAAATTGTCCAAGAGAGAAAACTTTGTGGTTTTGACATTTGTAGCTGTTTCAGCATTTTTCCTTGGAAGATGAAAAACTTTTGCATTGAGCAAAACACAGATTTATGATCAATAAAGTGAAGTTTAACAGTTTATAGGGGCCGTATATTCTTTTTTTAAAAAAACCCCTGATATTAAAAACTATTTTTCCCTCCCAACCATGTGAGGAATCCTCTCCAGTGTCACTCAGAGTTTCAGTATAAAAAAGCAGTGAGCAGAGCATTGCAGATAATCACTGGCTGGGGTTTCCTGCAGGATGAGTTGCCACACAAGCCATCCCCCTCTTACCTTCCCAGAGTCCGGGGCAATAAAACCCGCCGAGGTCCATTAAGACCTGGGTATAGACCTCAAGGTCTGAGTCTGGGCTTACCCAGGGCTTCAGAGAGTTTGGGAGCAGAATGTTGTTGCACATCCTTGTCTGAACCATTAGATAAAGCCATTCCTAACAACAAGGCTCTGCAAGTCTTATTGTAGCACAAGATACAAGGCAGAGAGCAAGTAAATAACTGATTTGCACAAGTGGTTTGGGAACTGCTGGTGAGTTTTAGGTATGTGAGAAATTTTATTGGCACCACCTCGTGTCGGGCTGCGAGTGGTCAGGGAGCGCTGGGGATGAGTTCTGCTCATCTCGGCTCTGATCCTCAGGAGTATCAAACAGTCCAATCCTGTACTTCTGGTATTTCACCCTTTATGTCCCACCAGAGGATGCCCACCTCCAAAAACATTGTGCTTTCCACATCGACAAACGTGCCAGGAGCTGTTGCAGGGATGCTTAACACACTAGAAACAGAAAAGACTCCTATTCTCCAAAGAACAGGCCACTTCAATTGATTGTTTTATATCTCCTATCAGAAAATCATGTCCACAGACTGTCTGATAAAAGGTATTTGAACTTAGTTTTTACATTAGACCTGAGATGCAATTCTGAGTATGAAATTATTAAGTATAGGGCAAGTTCTGCTGCCATTAAAACCAATAAGAAATCTCCCTCGATTAGATTTATTATAGAGCCAGAGACGTGAGATAGCTCTTGTTTTATGCTCCCGATTCCCTGATCATGCAGTTTCTGGGCTTCCCACACATGTGGAAGGGCTAGAATTGGCCTTATCTCTTCAACATGTTCCTCTTTTTTTAGGACTATCTCAACACAAGATCTGCAGCAAAAAACAGGAAAGTGTCCATTACTTGAACAAGGCAGGGATTTGGCTTTTTTTTTTTTCTTTTCTTTTTTCTCTACAGAGCATCTGACGAAGCAAATAAATTTGTCAAGGAGATAAGTCGGACTAAATAATCCCCGAGGTCTGCACAAAGGACAGTGTCGCAGCATATTAGCACCAGTCAGGGCCCCTTCTTCCCATGATGTGCCTTGAAATTTATCACCTGGTTGTGAGCTTTAACTGCATAAATCCCCAGTGAATTGATGGGAGAAGAGAACCTTGCTGAGGTTTATATGGTGGGTCTTAAACCCTTAAACGCTGGTAAAACTGTGCCTTTGGTAATTTATACACGAGGAGCTCGGCCACGTTTTCTCTGTGGAAAATTGGGTTGAAATAAGCAGGAGCTTAGAGCTGAGCAGTGGCACTTGAGAAGGCCCCCGATGTGCCGCAATTTCTGTGGAGTATATGGCCGTTTTCACTTGATTAAATAAACTCAGTTCTTGGAAGATCTGAAAAGTGCCTTTTAGAGAATCCTCTCTAAAAGCTTGCAAGTTTTTCCATTTCTTCTGAAGAGAAATTTACACTCAGAAAATTAAAGGATCTACAAAGCGATATTTTCTGAAGCAAATACTGACATTATGAACATCTTAAGCACTCACACTGCATATCTGTGCTAAACTGCATCTCCTGACTGACAAAGCCGTCTCCAGCTAAAAGCAACTGTTATAAAATTATGACTAGCGCATATATAATGTTTGTGTTTAACAAGACGACAGAAATGCCACCTTAGTAAAAACTGATTATGGTTACAGCTGAACAATTCACATCATGCAAGATTTATAATATTAAGGTTATGCAATCATCTAATCGGAGAGACAAGCCTTGAGTAATAATATGAAATGCATGTACTTCAATCTGCAACTGTAGATTCATTGCTGTTTTCTTATTAGCTCATGCCAGCATTAGGGCTGCATTATCCATTTTGCCATAGTCTAATTCAGCATTTCCATCTGAAAACATATGCACAATAAGTGATCTATGCCAAACAATGAAATGGAGACAAAGCCATTTGAGTGACTTCACAGCTATAAAAATATACATAATCTGTATGTCTTTCAGCAGTTCTCAATACTTTATACTACATTTCTTTGCATGAAAAGTTTGCCCAAAATAAAGAAAAAGATAGAAATTGCCCCTTTTCCTCCCTGGAGAACAATATTTTGCAGGCTGAATCAGAGTAGGAATCCAGCCTGTGAATTTCTCATCCTGCAAGTGGGACATCAGATCATCTTACTAGTGCTATACGAACTATGTGGGCGGCGAAAGGTGTAACTTTGGGTAGTAGAGAATGACTCGAAACTTGCATTTTCCAACCCAGATAAAACTGCTGATATTTAAACTAAAAGGGAATCTCTGTTGTTTCTGAAAAGGAAAAAAAATCAGATATTTTATAAATGTCAGATATTATAATCCAACCAAAAATAGTAGTATATATATATGTGTATAGCAATACATAAATAGAAACTCTAACTGGTTAATTATTGTACAGAAAAGTCATAGTGTACTTCAGGTTAAAAATACGCTATTTCAGGGGCTGACGAGTTCAGACATCGTATTTCAAAAGCACATATTATAAAAGTTGACAAGTGTTTATAATGCAATAATCAAACTAATTGACTGAGATCTCTGATTAAAATGAGACTTTTCATGCAAAGCTCTGACTGAACATCCCTCTGAACTGCTTGCAGTGGGCTGAGCTCATTTTCTCTGTCCCGTTCTGGCTTTGATCCCCTGAGGCACTGAGGTCTTGGGGCAGTTCGGAGAGGGCTGGGGACCTTCCTGAACCAAAACCTTCAGATAATTAGTTGTTTGGATCCCTGTACATGTAGATGGATACATCAGACTTTTGCAACAATAACAGTTCTCAGGGTAAAAAAAAAAAAAAAAAAAAAAGGTATTTCAAAGGTAAACAGAAGGCATTTGTGTCCTGGAGTCTGATTTATTATACACAGTATATATAGCTGTCATTAAATGAACAGGCTAACATGCAACTATTCATCACAGGCTGTTCTCTGCTTGCCTGGAATTGTTCATATTTCTGAAAACTAAAAGCAGTGTCTAGGAAAGGAAAGAATGCATAAAATGCCACAAGATATTTGATATATTCTTTTCAGGCATTACCTCTCTATGTTCGCTGTGCCCGAGAGTATTATTCAAGTCCATCGATCTTAGAAACTGTTTCTAGCAATCCCCATTTTCCCCAAAACTGCCCGCTAAAGACCTTAATCTGCCTCCTTTTGTTGTTCCTGTCATTAAAATAGACTCAAATCGGTCGGTAATTTTTGTTTTATTTTGAGGGTGCATTTTGATTCAAAGATAGCTATTCATCTTATCATTTGTGTTACCAGCATTTCAGTTATGAGTCTGCATACGGTAAACTGCAATATCCTTTTGAATTCCAGCTAAAGCAGTTCTCAGCTTGCTGTTTAGTTACATGGGAAACAGAAAATAATTGATGCTGTCTGACCGAAACAGCTCTCTGAGTGCTGATTCAGGGAGATGACTAGAAATATTCAGATTTTTCTTAGCAACAATTAATTGCCAAAGAAAACCAGGGATAATTTTAATTAATGAATAAATAGAATTATAAACTATTTGTGGATACAAAGAGACACATGATTTAATGAACTAGAAGAAATTACTAATACAACCTAAAGATTGCAATCAAAATGGTTTCAACAGAAAATCAGATTTTAGTTAAACTATACCTTTCATGGCAACGCTCCCTTGCCACAGATACGTGGTTTTCCTCGCCAAAATATGGAAAGCTTTTGGCTGAAATTAAACAAAATATTTCGATTTTCAGGAGAAAAAATGTTCACTATTTCAGGCTGTAAATTTTGTTGTGAAAACTCATTATTTTCCTGGATTTTTCCTATATCCTAGTTCCCAGCCCCGGCTGTCAATTCACTTATCATTCAGCATTTTAAAAAATATTCTCTCTGTGGTGAGACTGCTACCCATGTAATCACTGCCAGCAACCTACTACCTGCATCATTTTTGCAGGTAAAAATTTATGAGGAGTGTTTGCACGCTTGGGGGGAAAAGTTTTTGGTGCCACCAGCCAAGCAGGGGATGGAGTGCATTTGGCTCCCAGCACTGGTCAGCCCCACTAATGATTAACTCCGATTTTTTCCTGCCAGCTCTTTTCTACACCCACTCTCAGCTGTTAAGGGTTCGTTTTGTTTTTGTGGAGTTTTTTTGTTTTGTTTTGGTTTGGTTTTTTTGTTTTTGTCTTGGCCATCTTGGGGAAGCTGAGGGGGAGGGAAGAGGGACAAGGAAACCTTCTGCCAAAAGCCAGAACGGACACAGGGAGCACCGTCCCCGGGCAGAGGAGATGAAAGGATGCTGGTATCTGACAATGAGGGTGCGTGGGTGCCTCTCATCAAACCCGCTGACACTCAGTGCTGAGCTGCACAAAATCCCGGGGAGGGGGCCGGCAAAGATAAAAGCAACCGCGGCCCCGAGGGCCCCAATTTCTGCTCTACTGCCATGTCCGATGAATTAAAGGCAGGTGAGGCACAGGCAGAAATACCTTCCCATGCCAAGTCTTTGCTTCTCTTTTCTCTTTCCCTCTGTGGTCACCGGGAGAGGAAAGATGGGTCTCAGGCACCCACCTGGCATCGGCTCTGCCTGCTTCGCCCAAACCTTTCCAGCCTCCCCAGATGTGCCCTTCAAAGAGAAATCTCTGCTGTGCCTTCTTCAGAATAGAGGAAATTTTAAACTGCTGGTCTTGGCAGTGCAGCTCTTTCATTTCACTATGGTTTCATTCAATGACTTAAAACATAGACCTGAACACCTTAGCCTATGTATGCAAGAATGCATGTATTTGGAGGAAGGTGAGGCACTGAGATTTAATTGCAATTAGGGCTTTTCCTGCAGCTTCACAGACTGTACGTACACACACACACACACACATACATCCAGAAACAGCACCGGTGGATGAGACCACACTGGAATCGCTTAAGTGCAACAAAAATCCAAACAAAGAATCAAGGTGTTTTGTTCTGGTTTTGTGTAGGGAAGAAAAGGTTGAGTTGCTAACTAACAGACTGGTTTCGGACAAAACTGATGCCATTACGAATGTGTTTCACCCTCCCCTATTCTATTCCTTCCTTTCACCCACCCCCACCTAAATACAAAATAACCTGCAATCCAATTAGTGCTGAGTGTGTATGAAGCAATCACATTTAATAAACAGAGCTGGTAGGTTTTAAAAAACACAGCCTTGTCCGTGACCTTTTCTTAATTCTGTTGGATGCAATCTGAAATTCTGGTCTTTTTATTTACGCTTGCAGTTTAATTAGAATCAGTTGTTTTACCATAGCCTACCTGCTTGTAGGCATGTGGAGGAATGCCCACAGGCACGGTGCTTTTGCATGATTTCTCTGCTGTCCCCAGGAGCTGCCGTACAGAACTTCTTTCATGCACGCCCTCAGCAGATTAATGATGACAGAATCAGTGTGTGCATGTGTGAATAACATGATCTGCTAGCAAATCAGGAGCACAGCGGGGGATTTGTGTCTTTTAAATGGACTTGGGACAGTAGCATGTAGCTTTTTTTTTTTTCAGTTTAAGTTCTGATTTGCTCTTATTCTGCAGCCATCACTTCATTTCATTGGAGGAGGTGCCATAGAAGGCTCCCGACGCACTGTACAAAGAGGAGTGATCCCCTCTGAGCCCTCTTTTTAATTCTTTATAGTAGACAAAGCAGAAAAGACCCGACAGAAGCAGCATGAACAATAAGCTGCGTTTTCCAGAATCGATGGTGAAATCCAGGAAGTTTTTGGCTGGGGTGAGGGGCAGGGGAAGAGAGAAGGGGACTTTGGAAAGGGGCCACAGAAAGGATTTTGTCTGGAGTCTTTAAGAGATGGAAAACAATTAAATATCAGCTCCTGACACACCGAGTCCAGTGGTTAAATCCATCTTGTCTGGGGAATCTTTGATTCTGCTGTTTCTAGGAGGTGCAAACGTGTACCAAGGCAGGTCGTGAAGAGCTCCAGTGAGCACCCAAGTGCTCTGGTTGCTCCATACCCCCATCACACCAGTACATCCCATGGCCAGGACACATGGCCCTTACAGTAACTATATGAGACTCATGATGTCCCCTGACCATGTCTTACAGGTCGGAAAATGGGGGCAGAGGGAGAAAGGTCAGTGACAGCAAGGAACTGAGTGGCCGTCTGCTAGACTGGCATATCTGTTTTCCACGTTTGGGGAAAGCACTTGTCCTTCAACTGGAAATTTAAGATACCCCTGAGTGAATGGTTCAATGAATTCTTTGTGAAGCACCAAGCAAGACTGATGCCCTAAATGTCCTGCTTGCTTCCCCACTTTCTTGAATAACAGTGTAGTTTCAGGTTATGCTACTTCTAGTGTCAAAAGTAGCGTAAGAATTTCTCACCTTCTGCTCATTCCGCCCTGTCTCTCAGACTGCCTCTTCTTTCATCTGCCCAGGTTAAAAATAACCATCTCCTACCCACAAAGAAAACCAGAATCAAAACCAAACCAAACCAAAATAAACCAAAACAAAACAAGCAAACAAAAACCAACAAAATACACCGGGCAGAGGTTGGCAAGACTTTCTGAAAGTGGTTCCTCTACCAGAGGCAGCGTGGCGCAGACCTGCAGGCTCCTCACCGCCCATCACCCTGGCACCAAACTTCCCGTATTGCCCAAAACGCGCCCAAGGTGGCTCCGAGGTTTGCCTGCTGCTGCCTGCCCGCAGCGCTGCCCTCGCCTCGGGTTTCCGAGTGCGGGGAGCACGTGGAACCAAGTTCAAGAGTCGGCAGATTCATTTGCATATCAGAGGCCAAAATAAGCAAATAAAAGCTGCCACACAAAACGAACCAGAATTGGAATTGGCTAAACACTTTCCCATGAAATGGATTTTAGAAGTGACTCTTGAACTCTTCAGTGGAAAGACAGATTCATTTTCAATGGAGTTTGATCTTGCTCTTCAGCTTCATTTGTAAGACCAATTACAGAGCATTTTGTACAACAATTACGGGCATTAAAACCGCTCTGTTCCATTTGATGAATTTTAATAGTAATTGAACAGAAGAACCCATCAACTGAAAGATTGTCCAATCAAGTATGCCCACACACTGAACTGTAATTTCCACTCCACAAATGTGTAATGCCATTTGAAACTACCAACATGTCCCCTCTCCACCAACATCTGAGCAGATTCTTCAGGATTTGTTCCAAAACAACTTTATTCCTTGAGGGTTTAAGCACACAGAAAACACATTGACCATGATTCTGTGTATGGCTTTGCCCTACAAAGCTCCCTGGAGCTCATTCATGGATGGAGCATTTGCGGAGTCCTTGTAACAATAAGTTTTTGCTGGGAAGCACCTTACAAATCACCCTACAAATGCCCCTGTTTGTGAAGAAAGGAATTTTTCTTTCGAGGGTTCCCTTGGAGGGACTTTGTAAGAGCTTTGTGTCTTGTAGGAAGCATAGCCCATCGCCTGGACTCTGGATCTGGTATTTACATTTGGGTTTGGTTCAGCTTCTTCCCTTGCAGAGAAAGAATACGCAGAATAGTGGGCTGAAGAAATATAGGCCTGAAATGGATCATTTGGTTATGAAGACAGACCCCTCATAGCCACCGAAGAATAAGACATTTGGGCTAGAAGAGTCCAGATATATCCCTTTGACATGGTCCCCACAGGCCATAAGCCCTAAAGAGCCTATAACTTAGGTTATGAGTGCAAAAGCCACAAAAACAATGCAGTATGACAGAGCAAAGAAGAGATCAAAGGCATCACCAGTTTCCTGGGTCTCTGAAGAATGCTAATGCATTTCTTAATTTCTGTTGTGCATGTTTTGTTGTTATTTTACTCCTACTAAACTTGCTCTTTCTGCCTGGGGTTGGCCTGTGCCATACTGAAAATTCCTTGAGGGAAGTTGTGTTCGTCATTGGATTTGCTGGAAATTAGAAGAACAAAAGAACTATTCTGATGAACTTGCTCTCAATGGGATTTCCAAGTCAGCCTGGGAAACAAAAAGAGATTGCTAGAGTTTACATCAGTGGGAGTTAAGTGTCCAACTGTCAGAGGTTTGCTTTGAAGTGGATCTCCCCTTGCCAGTGGTTGCTACAACTTAGAGTTCAATTTAAAGACAAAAGATGAAGTCTTGGCGTTATTGAAGTCAACAAGAGTTTTATCACTGACAACTCAGAGGCCAGGATTTCACCCAAGATGTTTATAGAGGCACTAACTTTAGCATCTGTTGAGAGCCACATGAAATATTTATGTTGAAGAGTGAAACTGTAGTGTTTTCTTGCATCTCATTCTGAATACAAAAATGACCCTGTCTCACTGGAAAATCACCACTCTTCTCTGAAAAGAGTACAGTTTCAGCTGAGAGATACCTCATGCCAGTGTGATGAAATTAAGAGCTACAACATGTGATAATCACTACAAATTTTCTTTATAAGATACATCTAATTTTTTCCTGTTAGCTTTCATTTTATGTTTAGGACAGGGCAAAAATGAACAGTGGGGGTTTTCCTATAAATAGAAAGATCTATTTCCTCTCCAACTAAAATTTTAGTCTGTGATTCCTGATATTTAAAAATATTTGAAAAATCCTGCCTTTGAAAGCCCAGGACAGCAGCTTCTATTGAAGGCACTGAAGGTTACATATTTCTATACTTTGCGCAAGTCAGTTAGTTAATGGGTGCAAAGTTCTACATGAAAAGCAAAGCATTTTTAAAAGATCTGCAGAGTACCTCAGCCTAGTAACAAATCTATCTAAGCTTCTGAAATGTGGGCAAACACAAATCTAGCATAAATCAAATTTTTTTTCATGACTTCTTTGCCTCTTTCCTCTCAGATGGAGACAAGATCCAAACAAGGGGGATCTGGGGAAGGGAGAAGGGTGGCAGGGACTGGGGGCAGATAAGTGGGGAGATGTTCACTGGGATTCATTTTGAAAAAAAGCAATCAAATAAAAGGACAGAGATTTTTTTCCTCTTTCCTCTCTTGGTCCCCTTCCCTTTTCAAGTATCATCTCTTATTTTTTCATTTTATGCATTTTAGCTTTCCAGTCACCAGCTGCTATGTTGTGTTTTTTCACCCTTCACACACCATCACATACAGTCTGCCTTTTTTTGACCACACTCTTCATTGTAATAATAATAATAATAAAAAACTGGGCCTGATTTTAATTTGTGTAATGTTTTTGTTAAAAAAAATAAAAACTCAACAGCCTAATTAGGAAACCCGTTAAATGGCTGCAATTCAAATATAATTCTATTAAATTCTCCCTGTAAAGTTAATGTTACAGACTTTTTAACAGATGTTTTAATTAGACATTGTTATTAAAGGGAATACTGTAGAAATTAAAAGCAGGCCCTAAATGTGTTAACAAAGACACTTTTCTTGCATGGCATTGATGGTGGCAGGAACATTAGCAAAGCGATTTTGGCAGCAGGTCATGAAAAAAAAAAAAGAAGGAATGCGTTATAGGAAACAAAATGCAGCAAGACATATGCATTGCTCAGCGACTCTGCAATAAGGGTTCATTTCACATCCAGCACCACCTCCAGCCATTGCCGGAGCTGGAAAGGAGGTGGGGAAGATGCTTCAGAGCGGTGCTAATGGCACCACGTGAGGAGCAGCCTCACCAGCACAAGCACTGGCTGGCAACAGGGGTTTGGTTGTGAGACACTTGCATCTTCAAGGATTTCCAAGGAAGCATCAGCGTTGCCAGTTTTTGAGGTCTCGTCTGCTGCCTCTATGTCTTGGGTTGTTTTCTAACTATGACTCTTGGAATCAAGCAACAGCGCAGGGATCACATTTTTTCTCTGATCCCTTCTGACTGCAGAGGCCACCTGGGAAATGCACGTGCTTCAAGCTTGGAAATGAGAGAATAAAAAACCAAACCAAACCAAACCAAACCAAACCAAAACACCCCTCCCCACCATCAACCCAACAACCAAAAAACCCCAAACAAAACAAAACAAAAAACCAAAACCAACCAAACAAAAACCCAACCAAACAAAACAACAACAAAACCAAACCCACAACCCTATTTTGGGGGAAGAAGGTTTAAGCAAACTGCATGATATTTTGCGCCCTGAAGAGACATTTTCTGAGATTTAAAATATTAGGACCAAATTGGAGGTGAAAAAGATGACAAAGTGGTCAAGCTTCGCAACAAGTCCTTTTCTGCTGGGGATTTGAGGTGTGCAAGCCTGATGGGTCTCCAGTTCTGCTGTGCCAGGCCACCAAGAAGTCTGCCCAAGGCCAACAAGAGCAGCCCGTTTCTTCATCTAATACTAGCAGCTGCTGTGAGGCGATGTCATTTTGTGGGGCTGCTCCCCTAATGTGGCCAACGATTCTCCCTGGGCACCATCATCTCCTGCTGGGAGCCCTTTCAGAGGGTGATTCAAAGCAGAAATCAGTAGACCTGATATCAGCGAGTGACCGTAGATGAAATGTAGACAGTTGCATTGCCTTGTGTTGGATGCTCTGAATAATTACTTTAGTCTAGAGCTAATCAGTTTGGACCACAGGAAAAAGGGAGAGCATCTGGTCTTCAGGAGGCTGCTTGACTTGATGTCTCTGCTCCAAAGCAGGATCAGCTCTGCCTAAAACATCCTAATAAACATGCACCAAACCAGCTCTGTTCCATCACTCCACCTACGGATTAGTTTCAACGTATTTAGCTAGTTACTGCTAGACCTTAGCTCCTTCTCCTGTAGTCACTTCCCACTCTTCATCTTCACAGCTCTTGAAGGAGTCAAGGAGAGCAGCTGTCACTTGAGGAAACACAATTTTTGTAAAGCTTTTCACAGGGATTTTGCTTTTGTTCTTTCTTGTTTATTTACACAGGAATACAAACTGCATTTCTCTTTAGGAACCCATTTTATCTCAGTGCAGTGGATAATTATACAGCCCAGAGTTCAGTTTCTTGCAAAAGGTCGTCTTGGTGCTGCCCAGCACCTATGAAATGGTAAGAAAGTTAAACCTGGGATCTTCTGAGCAGTTTGATGAATAATGCAAGGAGCAAGTGATGGGTAATACTGACATACAAGTTTACGATGCCATCAAGGGCCTTAGGCCATCATAGCGCTGAAGACAGAGCTTGGCTATGATGCCATCACCAACCCAAGGTGGCTCTTTAGGTTTTTAGAAGAAGAAACTCCTTACTAGCCGAATAGATGGATTTGACATTTTAAGGGCTTTCTCCCCCCAGCCCCTTCCCCTTGTTTCTAATAGGTGATGTTGGCATTGCATCTCTGAGTTAGAAAATGACAGCTATTTCTATCAGCAATAAGTGTGCTCTTTGGAGCACATGATAGATGAAAAGGAAAAGCTGCTGAAGTATTGTGAGATTAGCCAAAAAGAGAGAAAACAACCAGAGGAGAAATCTCTGAGAACTGCAGAACTGGCTCATGCTGATCTGGTAATTAGCATTAGACAGCAGGATTGGGATGTAGACAGGTAGATGAACTGGCAAAGCTACAGGAGATAGGATAAACAATTTAAAGCGATCTAAACTCTCTGATTTCTTCTCTCAATGAGAGGAACAACTTCCTCCTAAAACACCGGCAGAAAATCTGATAATCACAGCTCTGAACGTTTTATCCCTGTCATCAAAATCTCTGTTATTGCCCATTCTGGGAAGAAGAATGTGAGCCTAGAGAGAAAAGACGTCTGGAAAATCTTGTTAAAGTGAGGTTATCATTGATATTAGCAAAAAGTGTCAACTCTTGTTCCTTCTTCTATCCATAGATTTCGTTCTTTCGGCCACATCTACCTATTTACAAACGGGAGACAAGCCAAACCTAGAGCAGGACTTAGAGCTCAGAGGTGTTTGAACTTGGCTGGTGATATCTGTCGGTAACTCCTGCGAGCATCTCTGTGACCATCTGCACAACTGGGGGTTTGCACACTCTCAGATGTTTTCAAGCTTTGTTTACAATTTATTCTTCTTTGTTACCCCTTCCCTTTAGAGGACTTTAGTGTAAAAGCAGTGTGGTAACCAAATTAATGCAGGTATTTGAATTTTAATGACAGCCTGAGTCAAGCAAACTGGAAAATAATTCCCATGCAGCCAGAAGGGTAAAAGAGAGAGGGGTAAAACCCCACCAACAGAGACAACTGGCTAATTAACTGATGTGAAACCAGCATTATAAAAACGGAACCTAGAAAACAAACAAAAATCTGTACCACAATTACTTCTAAAAAGGTAACATTTTCCCAATTAAAGCCATTCTGAGAACTTTAGCTAATGATGTAGGTTTTCTTCCCTCTCTCTCCAGCCCCCTCCCTTCTCTCTCTCTCTTTTATTAAAGTCCATCAGGGCTCGTGATGTGTGGGAAAAGTGCTAACATTTGCAAATTGCTGGTTTATGATAAATGAATTGTGGAAACTCAGCCCCTTGGTTGGGGCCCGGCTAGATTGCAAAGCACCAGCATCTCCGGCTGCTGCAGCCCTGACCCCGACTTTACACCCATTGATCACAACTGGTGCATAGCCATGACCACCAAATGCATACATTGTAGCTGGGGGACTTGCTTTTCCCATAGTATTTCATCATCGTTCCACATCGCAAGAGCCACAGTAACCTTTGGCATGCCATCCTGTAAGACTAATACCTGCAGGAGATTTCCTCTTGCCCCAGTAATCACTGCTTCAACTGCTCCATCTTTAAAAAACCCTTAGTCATTAACCCAGCTTTGATTTTCAAGAAATACCCATTGATTTCAATAGTGTCGGGAAGGGAAGAAAGGGCTGAGCATGTTGGAAAATCAAGCCCTAAATAATTCTTACATCTTTCCAGCTATAACTTTCTATGGCTTCTTCTAAAAAATTCATTTTAGACACAAATTTACAGCATCTTTTCTGGATGTTAATCCCAGTAGTCCTCAAGGATGCAGCAGGAAAGAGAGAAAAGTACATTTAAGGATATTATGGGAGTGACACATGCGCTCACACAATTGCTCTTCTGTTATCACCGCATGCTTGGAGAGCAGGAGCGCTCCAGCAGCTCAAAGTGTATTCATGCTTGGGATTGCACAAATATATAAGGGAAACCCTCTGCCCCATGCAAAGGAGATGTGCAAAGTCAGCCAGGGATGCGGGACACACGTCGCAGGCTCGTGCCGAGCGAGGCTGGTAAAGGGCAGGAGGAGCTGGTGGCTGCCTTGGCTGGTGCTGGCAAATGGAACATTATCTCCATGCAGTGTCACAGAGTGAGTTTTGTGTTGGTTTTAGGGACTATTTATGGTTTCAGGGAAAATGTATCCGACAGGAACGCAGAGCTCGGCAGCTGCACGTCAGCTGAGATTCCTGCACTGGGAAATTGTTTCCATTCACACTTCTGAGACTGCAGGCAGGTCCTGATCCTGCTTTAATGAAAACAATTCCTCGAAAGTCAAGTGCGTTTTTCTGACTGGCACATGAATGTGCTATTTTCTCTGCATAGTCTAACAGATGATGCTGAGCATATGTAAGAAAGTGTACAGGTGTGTGTGTCAGCTCATATACACACATGCACACACAGAGAGAAAAGGGGGAGAGTCCTTCAGACTTAGCATTGGATGTGAAACCCACCATCCATGAACGATTCTGCGTAAGAGATTATAGTGTCCCAATGAGACACAGAGTAATAAAGTCATGAAGAGCTTGGAAATGTTGGTATTACTTTATTATAGTGTATTGAAGAGAGCTTGTGAGCTAGTGCTCTAAGGGTTGTATTCAATAAAAAAATAATACCTCTGGTTCCCACACATGGCCACTGAAGTACCAAAAAATCAATTTTAGTCATTGAATTGGGCCCTAAGGTGCAGCAAAATGGGTAAGATTCACGATAACACAGTAAGGAAAAAAGTACAGTCTCTGGCTGAGGAACATTTCCCCGCTTCACTTCTAGTTTTGATCCACACAGCAGCAGGACTGATGGAGCGACCCTCAGCTGCCCCAGAGCTCGCCCATGGACCCTGCTGACCCCCAGCAACCTGGGGAAAGCCTGCTGCCTTCTCTCCTGTGCTAAAACTCGCTGACAACTGATGAATCTGGGGAAAAAACATCAGCATTCATGCAATGGGCAAGCTGTGAAGCTGTGGCTGTACTTTGGGAGGCTGCAAAGGTGTGGGGTCAGACACGTTCAAAGAGAGACCATCTCTGTATGCTTCAGATGTGAATAACACAAGGGGAGCTGGAAATTGGTTGCAAAATCAAATTTGAACAGAAAGGTGCAGAGTGTCTGAAGAGACAAAGGCTGGGAAATGCAGGACTGGCATTTTCCAGGCAGCTCGGTCATGAATTCAGCGTCTGTGCCCATTCTCTCTTGTCTTATTTGTGCTCTGAAGCAGTGTCTGAAGCAGAAGTTATTGAATTTTCACTAAACCCTTCCTACATGCAAAGGCTTTTTCTACTTTAATGTTCAAAAAAAGTCCACGTCGCAGCCACCATCTCTAGCATGTGCCCATATCTTTTCTCGTTATAGGCTGAAGTCCAAAACCAATATGAATTAAATAAATATCCCACTGAGAGCTGTACTTTTGAAAATGGCCTTATTGCAGTACAGATGTGTGCTATCTAAAACCAGCTTAAACGTTTTATTTTTTTAATATATATATTTAAATTAAGAAAATAAAATAAAATCTAAATATTATCCTGGAAGGAAGTGTATGCACTGGTGGATGTTTGATTTTCATTTTTCTCCCAGCATGCTCTGTCCTTTCATCCTATAATGGTTCTTCTCTATTAATCCTTCTCAAAACCCACAGGTAGAGATGCTTATTGATAGAAGGCCAACGTGTATCTCAGTTTACAAAGGCATATTAAAGGATACAAGCAACATATTTCTCTTGATGTCTTCTTATTAATGCAATTCCACTCAGAACATTTTGGCATAAGAGGCATTGCCAGATGGAAGATAAAACTTCACTTTTATGGGTATTTTAAGGAAGAAAACATTTGGTTTGCATCAGTTCTAAAGGAATAATATTTATTGCCCTAATGATTTGTATTTTATAAGCAGGATAACAAAAAGCACTGTCAATTACTTAGTATTTTAACAAGGGTTTTTTTTTTAAAAAAGATCTGATAACATCAAGTCATTTTAAATGATCAAGTGCTTTTAAAGTTAAACTGTAATAACCCAAAGCCACGGGCTGTTTACATAATAAAAATAAATAAACGCTGGCCACAGTTGGCTGTATTTAAAGATTCTGTCATTTGTTGCCACAAATCGCAGCTCACAGCATGCTTTGGGGAACCCAGTGTGTTACAATTCCGCACACATCGAACGGCCAGTTTGGGGCCCAGCACACACGGTGCCGGAGGGACGGGGAGGTTCGGGGCTGCTCCTGGGTGGGTTTGGGGAGCAGTGCAGTAAGTTCTGCATGTCTCATTTTCCCAGGACATCAGCAGGTCTCCTGAGGTTGGTAAGGCTGATTCTGTGCTTACAAAGGATGATCTTCCTCTGATCTTTACCCACCAATAATTTGATTATGTTCATCTCTCTCCTTTATTGAAGACAACAGAACTCCATATTTTTTCTTGTTTTGCTGGTTTGCCTTGTGCTGCTGCTTATTTTTCTGTTTAGTGCCTTTGCAGGCATTAGGTCTGCAAAAAAATGTTCAGTGGACCCAAATACATGGCCTGCCTAGTGCAGCAGAGCCACCCTCACCACCTTGGGGCTGCCAGAGGCACGACCTCCCTTGCTCAGTGCCAGCCTCATCTCACTTCGATTTGGTCAAAATGGTGCACGCTTTTCAATGCCAGACCTCTCCTGGAACAACACACAGCAGAAATATTCTAAAAATGAAGGCCAAGGCAATAAAAATGTTATTACCCTTTCAAAGGAAGGGGAAGGAAAAATAAATTAAGTTCATTTCAGATTAACTCCTCTTTTAGCACCTGAGCGTGCCAGTCTTTGGCTGATGCTTGGGAGGATTTGAAGTCAAGCTCTTCAGAGAAGATGCTCAGACTGACAGTGACCTGTTCGTTGTCACACCAGACCTGCTCAAGGGTTTGCAGTGACACCAGTGATGGCAGCACTGGGCAGGACCTCATTTCTGAGACTGATTCTGCACTGCAAAGATTGGGTCCAGACTGCCAAGAGATTTTGGAAGGAGAAGTGGCCACATTATTTTTCTTTCTCCCCTTTTCTCATATAACTTGAGCCCTCTTTAGCCCTTTGCAATCACACCCATCACCGGTAATAACCAGATTTACAAATTTTCAGTACTTGAGACACTACTGAGGATGGTGCAAACTCCATCCCTGTGAGACACCCTGCATGCTTTGTGGCATCTTGAGAGAACTGCTTTGATTCGCAGTTAGAGCATCATCAAGACGACTGCTTTTTCCTGTTCCCTTCTGATCAAACATCAAGGGCTGGATGATGTTTCCCATTTTGGAGACTGGAGGGAAAGCAGAAGGAGGCATTCGACACTGGCTATGTTAAAGTTCTGTTGAAATAACATCAGATTTACTCTGACATATTCCATGGGACTTAATATTGGTTTTCAAATAATCTGGAATGCTGGTTTTATAAACAATTATTGGCAAGGGGAGACGTTGTTTTTGGAAGCTCTTGTATGTACAGTAAGGCTTTATTTCTTCTTGTTTTGAAGTGCGGCATGTCTTTTAAAAAATGCTGTTCAGGAAACATCTGCTGTCAATTAAGGAGTAACACATTAAGGCATATTAAAGTGCACTCTTATTAGTGTTTCAGCAATAAAAAGAAAGGTTTTCTATTTGAATCATATGTTCCTTAACACATCTGCCAGCCATGTGAAACTTGCAAGTGTTCTTCTGTAAAAACATCTTCATAACCTTGTAAAAACTTAGTAATACATAGCACTGTGTTCAAAAAAAGAAATCCCTTTATGCACTGAGCTCAGGTAATTCTCAAACAGGTTATTGGGCTGATGCTGGTAGTTTTAGGTAAGGACAGTGACTGCAGATGCTCTGTCTGCTCAGTCCCACTGAATCTTCTAAGGAGAGCTGATTGGAAAAGCAAACTTTCATTTTTATGAAAACAGAAAAGCAGAAAACTCTTCCACAGAAAAATCAGACTTTTCACCAACAAAGAATATAATAAATCATTTGGGTTGGAAAAAAGTATTTTATTTGGAAAGTGATTGCTGTGTATTAGGCAAACAGTACTTTCTATGCATTAAACTTCCCTGCTCTGTCCAGACTACATTTCCCACAACACACTGTGGCCTCTTGTTCAGCAAAGTCGTCGCACCATGTGAGACCTTGGTCAGATGCGTAACAGATATATAGGACATAAGGGATCATCCCTACTTAAACTGCTATGATTTCTGAGTGTAAACTCTCCCAAGCTCCAGAACGATGCATGAGACTTGAAAGCTGAAGCCACTAGGTAAAGCTGTTTCGAAGTAAAAATACACCAACACAGAAACTATTTTTTACCAAGAGGACCATGCAGATGACTCAGTTACCTGTGAGTGTAGGTGAACATGGTACTAGATGCTGGCGTTTAGACATCCAGCTCTTTCTGAAACAACGTACTATGAAATGAGAATGACAGGGTAAACCGTCTTCACCAGTCCTACTGGATAAAAATGTAGGTCACCTCTGGGAAATTCTAAGTAATGTTCTTGACATCGGGACATGGTGTGAGCAGTGTGATGTGGGATCCTGATACAGGGACATGATGGAAGTGGTGCAACATGGGGTATGCTACTCCCTTGGCCATTTCCCAGTGCAAGGAGGCACCAGCAACGTCTGGCTGCAGCGTGGACTGAGGAAAAGCCTGGGCTTGGTACTTGCAGGCAGATAGTTTTCTTGTTTTTCTACTGAAGTTACTACTGTTGGCACCTCCAACCAGGACTGTGTACAGGGATTGACGAACTGGACAACTGAATAGCATTGTTTGAAGAGGCTCCTTGTTCTATCAAATACCACTTATGTCTGATTATATATAAAAATCCTTGAGAAAAAGTTAATGTGACCTTAAAGAGGGTGGGAAAGAATGAAAACATGCCTGGGGAAAGAATCAAGCATTTTGATTGTTTTCCTTCTCTTAGGAAATGCTTTAAGCACAGATCCCAAAGCCGGGGAACCACTTGAAGTGGCTCATACACAGCTACTTGATTAATTTTCTTACTGATACCACAAAGTGATCATTACTGCATGGGTCAAAACACCAGCCAGTAAGCAAAGGAGATTTCCTATTTTTGCATTTCTAAGGACCTAGACGCTGTTGTGACTGGATGATGCAGCACCTAATGTTCAGTGATGGATACATCTGCTTGGCTGAACAATAGAAATCTGCCTAATTAGATGCAGTTTGAGACTGACCTGCTTCTGCGACTCCAACATGCAGATCTTCTCACTGAAGGATGATACGGTTCTTCCCTAGAAAATCACAAATCAAAGCTGGATCATGCTGGTTTCTAACAGCAAAGGGATTGTTTATATTTTCCAGAGCTGCAGGGGGAAGTTTGCTGGAGGTTCAAACTACAGAGGGAAAAAAAGGAAATGTAACTTTCGTTCAGAGCTCACACACTAAACGCCATTTGCCCACTGGGCTTGCTCTTCATGGGGAGCTGCAAATTGCCCGTTCAGCTGCCAAGCAGAAAACAAACCCAAAGATAAATGTAAAAAAACTACTGTGCTTCTGAATGGCTGGGAACTATACGCTTACTCAAGCACGGAAAGAGAGTGTGTGGCTAAGGTAAAGGACTTCGAGGTGGACCAGCTTCAAAGCCTTTTGATCTTTCCACTGGTCTCTGTGGGATTTGGACTCCTGGGTCCTCTCCCTTGCTGCATTTCTTTCAGGCGTAGTAAAGAAGAGCAGTCAGACCTGAAACTAGAGGTGATGGCTCCAGAGGAATTGGCTAGGGATCAAACTCAGGCGTGATATTACTGTTTTGATGCAATTACCACCAGTGTGATTCTGAAAGGACTTCCTTACCCAAAAGCAAATTAACTTTTTTCCCAATAACCATCCCCCTCCAGCTAATCTAGACTCCCCCAGGTGGGTCTGTGGCAGTGTGTGAAAACTATTTTTCATAAAAGTCACTATATTTTCACTTATGCTATGACAGCACTAATTACCCATTTTACCAAGCTGGCATGCAAGATCAGAACACATGATATCCAAACTAGTATGGTAAAAACCTAGCATAAATAAATGTAGCATGCTTGTCCTCTCAGGACAGCAGGGTCAAACTCAGACGCACTTCCAGTAAGGGAGATTTAGGATATGACCCCACTTTGAAAAACTCATCAAGTGGATCAGGAAACATGAAACATAGTTCCTGATAATAAACAACCTGGCAAGTGAAAAATTTCAGAAGATGTGCTTAAAATGGTCTTGTAATGTAACTGCTACTGCATGTCCGTAGGTTGCCTAGGGATGTGTTGAAGCTTGTGGTACCAAAGGCTGGACTCTGCTAGGACTCTAGGCAAAGCGATGACCCTGATTCCAGGTTTGGAAGTGGATTATACATGAAAGAAGAGAAACTGTTGTCTACAGGGAAGGCAGATGAGCCATTTCAGGTAGCTCTTTAAGGAACTGAATGCTTTCTGCTTTCTCTTCTCCCTCATGGGCATGAGTACTAACTTGGTTGCAAAAGATGTAAAGAATAGATTCGGGTTTTTGGAAGTTGCCGTGAAATCTCAGTGTTGTCCTCAAAACTGGCTGGTGATATATCAGTTACAGGCTCTTCACAAAACTTCAAAGTGAATTTGAAAGGGGTCTCTGCATGGCAAATAACCTAAAAGTTAAAAAAACTATTTTCTGGCTGTAGCACCAAAATCCATAGCACTGCACTGCTCTGCAGCACACTGGTCAGCAGAGCTTGAGAGTCTGATACAACCCGACGCACTTGACTTCATAAATTCTCAGAAACCAAACAGACCAAGAGGCAGAAGCTTCTTCTCTGAATCTTTTCCTCCTGTAACACAGTGCTTGGGACGAATCACATTGTGACTAGAGGAAAGCAGAGTCATGTTCACACAGAAGCAAACAAGGCATAGATCCAGGAGTCCAGGATGGATGCTAGCAGGCACAGCAGTGTGAAAAGAAGGTTCTTCTGTGGAGATGACATTGTGAAAGAGCCACATATTTCTTCCATTATCTTGAACAACTCATGAGATCCATACCCTCAGTATTTAACTCATTTTTGGTCTTCAAGGACGGAGTGGCTGGCCTGTACACTATCAGCAAGCCTCAGTTCTCCATCTCGAAAACAAGGAAGATAAAACTTCCTTTGGGATTAGAAAACATGTTACAGTGAGACACATTGAGATTTCATGGGAAAAAGGCTCGTAGAAATATCTTGGGTGATTGTTTGTACTGTTCTGCTGAAAGATGGAGGCTGTTTTCAGGCACATCTGGTGATGAGCATCTTTTTTAATGGGCTTAGAAAAAACTTCACTTCCTCTTGGAAAGAGTGAAGCGACCCACAACGTTCAGTTCTTACACTGAAAGCTGTGATGATGCTTTTCCTTTTCAAGGTTTGCAGCCACCATTGTCACTTAACAAACCTTGAAGTCCCTCCTGGAAGGCTTTGCCAGGAGTAGACAGTCACTGCAATATTTCAGCTCTCCTTCAGCTGCCCTGCTAGTGATGGATACTGTTTAATTACAAAAACAGAATTTCTGTCATTTCTCTCGGCATGGCTTCTATTGGGGAAGATTAAACATCAGCCAAACATTACTGAATTACCTTTTTAAACCTATTATTTCAACGTGATTAACTTCTCTTCTTTTCATTTAGCTGTAAGCAAAATCTTGTTTACAAGGCAAAAAAAAATGCATTTGCTATTATATCGGCAATAATAATAAAAATGAACATCACAGGGAAATAATTTATGTGTAAACCAGCATAAAAATGTCATTGATACATGAGTTTCCTCTTCAATTAATAAAAAGGAGGAAATATTTAAAAACAATTTATCAAGGAAATACATACAGTTCATATATCATGCACTCACAAAGACTGTACTAGTATCCATTCCATAAATAGCGGTGTGACCTGTGCTATTGCACAGATGCTGGATTCCTTTGTGTGACCTAATTTGGAGCAGTAGTCTAAGATAAGACTTTGACTTTGTACCAAATGAAGATCCTGGGTCAAAATACTGATAAAAGCATGTTTTGTGAAAACAGGTAACCATTAGTGCTGGTTGGATAACACTAAATAAGTAAAATACAACTGCCGATGACTCTGGCTTCATTATCTACTTTTCTTCAAGGCTGTTGTCATCACCCATGGACCCAGGCGATCTATTCATAAAGAATAAAACATTATCTATTCTACCTCTGATGGGGCTAAGTTTCAAAGTAGTCACAAGTGTAATGTAAATAGGAAATGAGGGTCTTGCAATTATCACTTCAAAACAGTGCTACCTGGAAAATTAAGAGTTAAAATAAATGCAAAGGGGTAAGGTAGGGTGCTGCTCCCCTGCTAATCTCAGCTCTGCACAGTAGATCAAGATTAAGGAGGTGTCTGAAGGCACATTCACTGTCATCTCCTAATGGTGTCAAAACATGGCTTTGGCTATTCCTGCAGTATAAATATTAGATAACAAAAGTGCATTTATTGAACCAAAATCTATGGAAACACTTACGAACCTGCAAAGATATTTGGCAAGGTATTTAAGATGCAAGTTTTTCCAAGTATTTCCATGAGTTTTAGTGTAGGTACTAAACCCAATGAAGGCAAATGCAGAAATATAAAACTGTTAAAAAGCAATGTCCCTGTTTCGTATGTCTGGAGCTCATGTCCATTTTCTACTCAAATGTAATGGCTGTATTTAAGGACTCACAAATTTTCTCTTAAGGACTCAGAGAGCTGGGGAGGAAAGAAAAGCACATCCTTATAAAATCTCCATATACATAACAGCAACACACTTCAATATTTCCATTTCTTATAGGATATTTGAATGAGATGTTTCACCTCAACACCAGCTGTTCCTAGAACATACACACAAGTGCTGTCTCCTCTGCTTGCAGCTCCTAATCAGCAATTAATAAATAAATGGGACAGGCTGGAAATAGAAATCATATCAATTTTTTCTACCAGAAAGGGTTGTGCTTCCCAATCTTCATCTTTGTAAAAATGTATCTCAATCACACACCACATAGACCAAAAAGATGCTTTGGGCAGATCACCTAGTTTAAAGTTGATGCAACTTTACTGACGTCAGTGGAATTATGCAGATTTACACAGTGGGAAATCTGGCCTTTTGTGCAGAGCTGGCACTGGAAAACCAGATGTCTTTGGCGTCACATATGGAATCGAACTCATGCGTAGAAGTTTCAATCTTGAAAAAAAATGATAGAATACCTGTGCTGAACAGAGATATTGGCATTGTCAGTTATATATTGAACCCTGTCCATCGGCTCATGGCAGTCTGAGTAAACCTTTTCCTTTAATTACACCTTATGAAGAAACGGGTGCCTTTCCTGCACTTTGCAGTCTATAATTTACCTCTTACATCAGTCTCCTAAATGGTCTCTTTTTAAAGAGATCCATTCTGATTATAAAGGTGTTTTATTGTTGTTGTTTGATTTTTTTAAAATTATTTTTTTTAATTGCATTTTCTATCTGAAAAGCATCTACAACGCTTTTCAAGGGAAGGTAAATAAAAACCCAAGGCCAGTGTTAATCTCATGCTGTGCAGGAAGCTGGTTCTAATGAAAGGCATCATTGTCAGCAAGCTCAACTTTTAATGGATTAACAGTTAATTTTTTTCTTCTGTTTTGTCTAACAGATATTTAACTTCAGGTGGTGGGGAGGAATGAGAGAAAAATAAAACTAACCAGGTAAGATTAAGTGCACCAGTTAAAGTTATCCTGCCAACGTGTTTCTGTAGAAACTCAGTTATAAAGCCAATTTCCAAATGAAAAGTCTGGAAAGGGAATAAATTCAGATGTCAGGGTTTGCAGAACACATGCTGCTACCTCAAAACCGAAGGTTGCACAGCTCTGTAGGCATTTGCCACTCAAAATAAATAATCAGCAACACTACGGTCCTTCTGGCAACCAGTTGTGATGTGACTCCAGATCTGGGCGTGCTGGTTAAAGGCAGAAAAATAATTTGTTTCATTGCCATTTTTCTTGTTTTTCAGAGTTGTCCTTAGGTAAATCTGTGTGGAATCGTATTTGCTCAAAAAGACGGTCTGTAAAAGCTTTCGTATCCTTCCAGATTATGTGTTTGGCCCTAGGACTCAACCACAGAAAAAACTTCTCCTCTGTAGGCTGTCAGGTGTTGTACAGAGGCATTTCTCTCTCTTCCCTGCCCTGGAGGAAAAGGAGGACTTAGAGCTACATGTCGGTTGTTTTTTCTTGGTGGTGTAACAAGGAGGAGCAAGGTCTGAATAATTTGGCACAAAGCATAGGAAAGTCATGCAAAATGCAAAAGGAGGTATTTGCACTAATCCTGCTTGCTCCCCCAGACCCACGACCCAGCTTTCCCTACATTGTGAACAGCAGGTGTGGGGCTTGGGAACAGTTGTCGTCAAGTCCCTGAAAATCCAGTTGCATTTGGTTTTGTACCCAAAAGGAGAAAAGGACACTTCTGACAAGAAAGGTGAGCAAAAGGGTCATTGGAAACAAGGCTGCTCTCCTGGAGCTGGGTTGTTTCTTTGCTTTCTCCCCCAGCCTGGGCAGCACCAGCTCCTGGAAGCTGCAGTTGGAGGGAAGAGCTGCTGCACATCGCTGGGGAGGTGTGAGAAACCTGATAGTTTCTGGTTGCTGAAGCTACTTGTTCGCTCCCCTGTGGCTGACAAGTTTCCGGGGATACTTATATCTCACCACCTGGGAAGGCTTCTCATCCCACTGGGGAAAAAACCAACCAACCAACCAAACCCACCACCACAACAAAAAAAAACCCAAACAAACAAAACCATGCAGAAAACCAATGTGCTATTAAGCAGGACTTTGCACCTAGAGAGGACGGAAAGAAATCCTGTCTGTAATTTCCCTACATCTCTGCAGCAGTTCTTGGTTCAGACAGGCTCGCTTGCAGCCCGAGAGCAACTCTGCAACACCGGCCGCGGTGCTCGGCAGGGTTAACCGCGGCTCTGCAGCCTGCGCAGGGCTCTGCCAGCTGCAGCTGAGCTGGCTGGTTTAAATCTCCCAGGAAAGAGAAACCCTCGGCCAGCCATGGCTAACCCTCAGTTCCCCTCTCCTCCCTGGCTCATTGGGACTAGCCAATGCAGTTAAACACCCTCTTTTTATATATTGCCATCTATATTACTAAAACATTGAGTGCGTTTAACTGTGCATCCCTACTGCAGACAGATAGCACAGGCAGTGCCACGTCCATCTGCCAAACTGTCAGAGAAAAAGCACTTTCAGGTGTTTTCTCAATTGCAAGCAGACCCCTCAACCTTCTTCCCTCACATTTCTCTATTCATTTATTCCTTGCTCCAGTCTTCAAAAAAATAAAGATGCAGCTCTCACCCTGGCACCAGGGCTGCTGCTGGGGAGTGATTTTGCCTGGTGCCTTTGGATGCTGCTGAGGTGGTACCTGGTTCAAGGAACACCAAGGAGCACAGCTAGGGCAGGGGAGGGGGTTTTCCATCCAGAGCAGGAGGAGGTTGAAAGATTTTTTGTGCAGAGAAAGGGACATGGCACAAAGCATTTGTCCTGGTCCTTCCTTAATTCTTGGTCCCACCTGACTGTCACTGAACTGTTTTCTGGAGCTGCAGATGGACTTTCTTTTGCCATACAGTAAACAGCAGCATTTACAGGTTAGAAATTACTCAGTCTGCCACTTCACAACCTAAACTGCGACCAGGGTAAAAAGGCAAAGTGCTCTGAATCACTGCTGTTTGCTCTGTGTCCAGCCGGTTTGTTCATCAGTACTTCAAACAAGCAACTTTCCATTCTTGGACAGGGAATACCAGTCCTTCCCCCTGCAAATGCTAAAGGGTTTCTCCCCTTCCCCTCCAAGGCTGCTTTTGGCCAGGATTTTAAAAAGTGGCATTAAATTTTGCTGTTCAGGGAAGGCACCTGTCCCAGGGTAGTTATTTTTAGCGGCAGAGCTGACATCCAATACGGTAGCCCAAGTTATAAAAGTTGGCCAGCATCATCTCACTGTGAGTTATGTTTTGCTTCAACATGATTAACTGTAGTTAAAAAATGAGCTTTGAGGGCATATAAACAGTATAGCAGAAGGGTTGCTTAAAAGCATAAATCACAGAAATATTAAATGGGAAAGTACATCCAAATTGGTACTTATTTGCTCAAAGCCATTTAAATTAAGGGAAATATCATCCCTTCTCTAGAAAGATGGTTCATAATTTCCTCAAATGAAGCCTAAACCAGCAAAGACCTAAAGTAACACTATGTAGCCCAAAGCACTCCCAGCACAGGGAAAGGACAGCAGAATACTTTCTGGTTCCCTCTTTGGCTTCTCCATGGAAATGGTGACATGAGGAAGGATCCTGGCCATGAGACAAACGAATTTAGGAGGCCACCTCAGCAGAGAGGTCACAGCTGGACATCTCTGTCTCTCCAGCTTCTCCATTTCAGCCTCATGGCAGCAACAGAAAGGAGAATTTGCTTTCTTATGTTGAACACAAATTGGTCTTTTAAGGCCCTTGCTGATGCTGACAACTAGCTGGAGGGTAAGAAAACCCATCCCTAAATTGAAATTTTTGATAGTTGCAATATCTTGCTGAGTTGATGGGGAAAGGGAGCTGCATTTTTCTTTCCTCAACTTTCAGTTAAAATACAGAGGAAAATTCAGTAGAAACAAAAACTTTTTAAAGCTGTTTTTCCTACAATCCAAGTCCCCTAGAAATACATGTAATGTTTCCATCTCCTTTTGTCTATGCGAAAGCTGCACCTGGGGTATTCAAGACCACATGCGTATTTTTCTGTGGGAACACGTGGAGGCTTCCATCCCAAAACAAGCTCCCACTGGGCTAGGTGCTGCACAAAGAGTGCCTGTGCCCTAAACCATGATAATCCAAGTGTCTGGGAGCAACAAGGAGTTGTCTTACTGACATCTAGCCCTAAGATTTTGCCATCAGTGGTAACACGCACAATTTTTTGCTTGCGATGAAACCTTAAGTAATAGCACGGCATGCTACTAGATGACTGGATTTGCTCAAAGGAAGGGTTATTTATTCACCTGTAAAACAAATGAGTATTTTCTCTTGAAGTGTACGCTAGGAACATGCTTCTCTCCATCTCCCTAAAACTATATCTCATCTTCCAGCTGTGATTCAACATTTCCCTAAGTGTGTTGGCAGCACTCAGCCTGAAAGGTGATACCGTACCAGGCTTTCCAGTTCTTCACCTGACCAGCATCATTCACATCCCTCCACCACCATCAGGGCTCTGAATAATGTTCACAGCTGAATGCTCACATAATTTTTCATTAGCCACTTCTGTTGGCTTCATGTCCTTTTTGTACACATAACCAATATGCATTAACAGTTTCCAGTAGGTCCATTAGGATTTTCTCCCCAGTCTCCCTGGCAAAAAAACCAGCAGTATCACAAGCTCAGATTTAGTTAACCCCTCCATATGCTGAGCACCTCTCCTCCTCCACTGCCATCCCTGTTTCCTTTTGCTCGCTATGCTGAGTTTCATTTTCTGTAATTATTAGTAGGAGTGGTTTTCTTTCTTCTTGAACACTGCAAAATGAAAACACAGTTTGGGCCCTTGCTTTAACTAGGCACTTTTATATAAGACCTGCTATTGCATCTTTGTACAGAACATGCTTCAAAGAAAACAAGAAAGAATACTGGTTTGTTCTGGTTTAGTTCTAAGTTTTTCACTGGCTTTACCCATTGGCAGATTAATTGAAGAGATGCTAAACCAGGCGTGAACTTGGCCTGTAATATTTTACAATATTAAAAATGAATCAAATTATTCCAAGAAAGAAACTCATCAAAAACTGCTCAGAAAAACAGTTATATTATCAGGCAGGGGTAGGCAGGGTTTGTTTTTCTGATACTTCAGTCCAGTCCTGGTTTAACACTGGTTCAGGCATGGACTCAAAATATCCAGTGCATCTGATAAAACCAGACCAAACTCCTGCAGCAGCTGGTTGTTAAATATGTTTAAAAACTCGTAGTTTGGATCAGTTTGCACACTGCTGTATCAGGCATAGGGATGTCACAGCACGCAGCACCTTGGCCACAGTGACAGCCACACCAAAGTCTGCATCAATAAAATCTTTTGGTGTTTACCTTGAAAATGCTCCAACACATCGATTTGTGTTGCCTCTTATTTCAAGGCTGGGGGAGATGCATTCCAACTGCTGTGCCTCAGGCTTGTGAAATATTATACGGTGAAGCTAAATGCATGTTTATTTTAACAATAATAGCTTTACATGAGGGGAACCCCTGATGGACGTGTTCAGCAAGGCTGTTAGCGGCTGTAGGAGCAAGGGAAGAGCAGAGCAGGCTCAGCTACGCTTATGGGTGAGGGACTGGAGCTGCACCAGTCAGTACCAGCAACACCATGTCCTGTTTTTCACTCCCAGCCACGTCCTCTCCCGCACCTCATCTGTGATGCCAGCGTTTTCCATCCAGTTTGCTCAACTTACAAATTACAGACTCGGTCTTGGGTTCTTTGCTGTCATCAGTGTGGCTCAGCCAAGCATACACCGAGAGATGCTCATTCAGCTCCACATCTCAGCCTGGGATTTCAAATGCACAGTTCATGGCTTTCCAGCGCTTTGGTTGAGTTTGGACTCCTCTCTTATTTTCATTACTTAACTCAAAGCATTTACCATCTTACAGTCAAAACTCGGAGTCAGCCTCACAAGCCACCCTACATTATTTTCGACTCAACCAACCTATGAGAGGAGTTTTAAAATCCTATCTGGAGACAGGCAAACTTTCAAAAGAAGTGGAGGTCAGATTTGCTGTGGGGCAACATTCAAAAAACTTGGGCATCTCTCCCGAGTTTATCTAGCCCAAACAAAACTGACCTCTAACCTGGAAAATGAACAAGTGATTCCAAGATGTCAGCTGGATTAGGAGCAAGAATACTCTCTTGGGTGGTAGTTTCAGACTTGCAATTTTGGTCTAGGTCAGCAGCTACGAGCCCGAAGGTGATCATTTTATCACCTCATAAAAACTTTGGTGTGAGCCAAGGTTCTAAACACAGGTGAGATTTCATCATTTCCTCAAATGGAAAAAGCGAGAGGGACACACTTGTTCCTCGGAGCCAACCTCCTGAGGGCCAGGGGAGCCTGGAGCCAGCTCTGGGCACCATGTGCCACCAGTAATGTTGGACACGTTGGTGACTGTGAGGGCGAATGGCTGCAAGGATGTAAAACAGCTGCTGAAAAAAGGGCAAAGTCTTGGATTTGTGCGAGGTTGGGAAGAGGAAAGGCAAGGTGCAGAGGAGCAGCTCGGGGTACGCGGTGACATCCCTGCTAACTGTCCTCTATTCTGTTAGAGGGGGCCAGAAAGAGGGAGATGATTGTTTCTTTTATTTGTCCCTGGAGGAAAAAAAAAAGAAGTCATTTACCCAAGGCATAGTAGACAGGTATTGGGGCAATTACACAAGTTAAAGATTTGGAATAATCTGCCTGGCGAAACTGTGGGTTCTTTTTCAATGACTATTTAAAGAAAGCCCTTCCAGCAGGGATACAACTTTGTCCTGCAGCCAGGTCAATGCTGAGCTTTGTGCTCTCCAGCCCAGACCAGAAAAGAAAGAGACGAGGAGATTTCCTTCTCCCAGAGGCCAAGATGGAGACACACCACCATGACCATCTGGGTGAGACCGAGCTCTTTTCCCCACTACATTTCATTCAGCTTGTTTGTCTTTATTGTTTAACACACAGGCAAAGGACTTTGACATTTGTTCTACCAGGAGACAAAAAGGGAAGATCTTTTTCTGAACTGAATGTGTATCTGTTATCCCTTCTATTTGCATCCTTCACTTCTTGGAGAGACTGAAGTTGGAGAGCAGGACCATACGCATCTGCAAATTATTTGTTTATAAACTAGGCTGTAGATATTTCTGTTGCTAGAAACTTCCAGTTTATTGCTTTAGGCTCACCTTGCCCCCAACCAAGGACTGAGTGTTACATGAATAATACAACCAGCCTGTACCAGCACTACAAACAGGACAGGATCAGAAGCTGCAATAAGAGTGTAATCTAAGTAAAAACACTGGATCTGTCTGTTTATGGATCTAATAAATTATGTTGGAGTTGTGTGGTTATAAATCCAGGCTGTCCAGTAAACCCAACAACTAATTTGTCAGTCGCTCGTCTAGCAATCTGACTCTCCGTTGCAATTGCTCACCATGCAGATAACAAGGTGCCTTACAAATCTCTTGGTTAAATGTCATTTGTTTCAGTGCCATAACATGCTATGGATCATTGCTCACACACAGTAACCCAATTATATTAACCTGTGCAGCAATACGGTGTAATGACATGACATTAATGCGAACACTTCAGAGGTTTCCAATGATTTGGTCTTTCCTCCAAAGGGGTTTTTCTCCTTGAGCATCTTTCTCCTTCTTTTCTCCCTCCCCTAATGCTTAGAGGCAAAGCAACATATCTACCCAAACACATCTAAAACGATCATAATTTCCCAAATAACTGAAGCTTGTTCACAGCTTGGAAAGCGGGCTTGAGCTATATTACTTCTTGGAATCTCTCCAAATCATAAGTGTTGCTGTTCCTGAGGCTCCGACTTCTCTTTGGCATTTTTGTAAGATACCTTTTATATAATACCCCTTACATTTTCTCAGTATTGGTCATGTGACCCCACCATAGCAGGAGAAAACAGCACTTTTAAAACATACACAGGAAAAAAACAAGTCTACTGAAAAATCAAGCTGTTGTTATTTTCCAGCATCAGAAAGAAAGTTGGCTAAATATCCCAGCAAGTCACTTGGCTGATTTGCCTTCCGTTTGCATTCCTGCAATAGGCGCTGAGTAACAAACCAGAGACAACAAGATAATTTTGATAAAATCGTGTCATTCAGGCACCTAGGCATAAAAGTAGTGAAGGAGGTTATTTTATAATAACGAGCAGAGTGGGGTTTTTTGTTGGTCTGGTGGGGGTGGTTTGTTTGTTTGTTTTTCAATAAAAGGCAAATGAATTTTAAGGTATTGCTGAAGATTTTTTTCTTATTTCTGAGATAAAAAATAGGAGACTACTGCCTGTTTCCACTGCCTGTCACTGAAAAAATCTCCAAAGGGCTGTAGAGAGGGTGCAAGGTGGTAACCAGCCAGTTCAGAGAGAGATGCTGCTCCGAAGAAAAGATGTGGGGGATTTATAGCTCTGTCTCATGGTGGAAGCTGTTTTCCATTGTTACAGTGTATGGGGGGGATATGGGACAGATTCTGATCCTTTGGTGATCCTTCACCATCCAGCTGGTGTGCTGGTGAAGGTGACACCACAAGTGGAGTAATGTGCCCACAGTCTGTGCTCAGAATATGTCCCCATATTTCTGTGTATTTACAGCTTTTTTGGGGGCTTCTGCAGAGAAGGCAAGTAACCCTATCATAAGCATCGGGCTAAACTTGCTGATATCAGCTAAACTGAGCTTCTTCCTCTAGGAAGAGTTTTAGTACGTAAAGAAATAAAGAGGCTCATCTATGACAAATTTTACCTGACACAAACATATTTTGATCAGCCCGTCACATTCTGGAACAGGCGCATCTAAATATTATGAAGAAATACGTGGTGATCAGCTCCAAATACATGGCCTGTAATGTATACTTGCTAAATTCTTTCCATTGTGCTGTTAAATGCATCCAGCTGTCCATACGTTAAAGTTAAATATACTGTACTATAAAACTGAACTGAGAGTGGAAACTATTAAAATAAACCCAGCTATTTCCCCGTTCCCTCTCTCCCTCCCAATCAAGTATATTTTAGTTGGGGAAGGAGGAGAGTTATAACAACAATTCTTTGATGTGGTGCATGGCAATGTCAGGGGGAGAGGGCGGGGAATGGGAGCAGCCCCAGTCTGGTGAGCGAGGAGAAATGGGGCTGAATATTCTGGGTGACCTCAGGGGGGCAAAGGATCCTTCTTGTGAGGAGCAAGAAAAACCCTGCCTGGCTGGGTTTGCCATAATAAAAAAGATGCATGGGAAAAGGCAGGGAGAGGGTGATGTTGTCATGGATGACAGGCGAGGTCTTGGAGAGCCAATGGTGATCTATCTCATCAAGGAACAAAACATCTTTTTTCTTTCAAAAGAGCTTTGGGGTCCATGGGTTGCAAAACATGTCCTGACAAACTCATTTTGTTTAGCTTCTTATTTATCATTATTTTATCATTAACTGCTATGGAAAAAGCGGAGATAAAACAGCAAGAAGAATGTAAACAGGAACTATCTACAGTTCTTATGGGCAATGCAGGTTCATGTCTCATGTCCTAGAAATAGAATACCAAACTGAAAACTCTTATCCAGGGGCTGGAGCAAGAGGAACATGATAGAAAAGCAATAGCCTACGAGAAAATACCTTTTTTCTGACTAACTTTCAACACATTTTTCTAAGGAAGTGAGACTTGTATTGTCCGCCTGACATGCAATTTCCATTTTTTATTTATTGATTTTGTGTTTTTATATCAGTGAAAGGTAGATACCAAACACAGTGCTCCTGCTGAAGGAAAGGTAGTAACAGCTCAGCTCTTACCCATTTCGAGAGACAGCAGCCAGGTGACCTGTTGGACCTCTTGCCCAGCCAAAGAGGCAAAGTGTGCAAGAGGGCTGGCTTCACTGTAGATCAAGCTGAAACCTAATATATTGCATCTTCTTTTGTCTCTGTTTTGCTTAAAGCAATGCCCTTACAGAGCAGAGAAATATCTACTGGTCAGTCTGTTACTGCAGAAGTACAGAGGTCCCTCAGCTTGTGAACATCCCCAGCAGCCAGAGGATGAGCCTTGTTCCCCAAACCAACCCCCTCCCATTCCCAGGCACTCCACTGGACACTCCTTTGGACTTAATTTCATGGTAAATTTGCCAGATGTTTAATTATGTGTGACCATGTTGGCTGACATGCTAATTTAGAAATACACAAGACAACAAATCTGGACAGCAGAGAAGGGAAATGAGGTTGCGAGCAGCAACGGGAACTGGTGGCAAAGCCCTTACAGAATTTTCCCCTTGCTGTATGTGAGCCTGTGTTTAGCAGCTGAAAGTTCATATTTAAACACCCTGGCCAAACAAATGCAAATCAGTGTTTTCTTCTGATACCACTCTAGTGAGTAACAAATGCTAAATAAATAAATAAAAGAAGCTGTTTCAACATCACTTTTGCAACACATGAGATGCTGCTCTGTGATGTGTTTGAGATTTATGCCACTGCAGTGTGATGCAAACACTGTCTGTGTCATACCTGTACAGTGTGTTGGATGGAGGGAGAGTATCAGTAAACCATCAGCCAGAGCATTTACTCCTTGTTAGGGCTGGAAGCCAAGCTTCATATGTCCCATTTTATTGAACTTTGTAGATTAAAAAAACATAAAAATCAGAGGTGAGAGTGTGGTTTTGCGCTATTCTCATGGAATCACATGGAAACTTTTGTTTGTTTGTTTTGGTCACAAAGTTCCAGAGCTGTTTTTCTAAACTATCTATAAACAAGATTATTTATCATGAGAACATCCATTTCAACAGCTATTTTCATATCATGAACAGACCACGGTTGAAGGCAACGGTCTTCACTTCGAAGGACGATGAAAACAGGTTTGCTGGGTTTGCTGTCAGTAGAACAAGAAGCAACAGGTTTAAAATGCAGAAGGCAAAATTCAGATGAAACAGTAAGAGCAAGAACTGGGTTCATACAGTACAGCTGGGTTCAAATCTTTGCTGGTTATTCATGCACAACGTGCATGTGATCCTGTTTCCTCCTCTGTTGAGGTCATCAACAGCAAGGTGTTTTCCAGTACCAGGAAGCAACCCACTTAGTTCCCAATTATTTAATGCTGTGCAACTATCTCGTTGCTCTTTGTCCTCTTGACAGCTCGGGCAGCAGTGATACAACATATCTGAACCCTTGAGTATCTCTGCATGGAGGCCCCTTATCGAACACTGCAAAGCTCAGGGCCTCTCAGGGTGTCAGTGACAAAGAGGAGACTCTGGAGAATCTTTCTGGGGTGACGAGAGCGATGGATAAATCAGCTGCCTGCGTGGATGAATGTATGGGCACAGGCAGCAGCTCGGCTGTTGAAATTTTGCCAAAAAGGAAGGGAAGTGGAGGGAGATGTTTCTGATGTGAGATGTCCAGTGTATATCGTTGTCACTTTGCTTTGGTATTTTTTAAAACAGATGTCCCTCTGTCACACTTACACGTATAGGATGCACAGGAATAGCAAAATCAAGTCATGTTAAAGTGTCGTAGGTTCACATCAGCAATAGGTTTCTCAGCTCTGATGGCTTCAAATCCTTCTCTCATATCATGCACTTGAGATGGGAGTGCAATGTGCTATTTGCCAAGTGTCAGCTTTCAGGAGTATTCGGTATCGGCCTGTAACCATCAAAAGGCAAATTAAAGGTGAACTAGAGTAATCTGTGCAGTGGAGAGTGTAAATGTGTGAGATAAGAGGGTTTTGATACCAATCCAAGTTGCTTCCTTTCTTGCCTTCCTCTCTGGTTTGGGCAAGAAAAAAAAAAGCTTTTCAAAAGTCATATCTATTGCTGCCTTGTGATCAGCTCTATTTTTTCCTCCTCTTATCCACTGATTCCCCTGCATACTTTATTTGATTTTTTCAATAAGAGTCAGCTTTGTTTCAAAATAAACGAATGCACTTTGCACTTCCACAGCTCGTTTTGATCCAGTGATTTCCAACAGCTCAATGGATGGGCTTTCAGCATCTTAGAGGGACAAGAAATGCACTTTCATAACCCCAAACCCCTACGTCCTAGGAGAACTGTCACAACCTTCCACTCTAGGTGGCCACTTACACCTGCGAACAGAGAATTTAAATTCCTGTTCTTGGCTTCCGCAGTGGGGCTGAGGAGTGGGGAACCAGGTCTTTTGCAGTTCAGAGACATGAGACGATGAGCAGCAGCTCACCAGCAGCCTGGGGGAGTCCCCAGCTCCTCTCTGCTGCCCCTGCCAAGAAACGTGCCCTTTTTACTTCCCATCCATCCCTGTTAGATGTAGTAAGAACACAACAGTGCCCATCCCGTCCGTGTTAGGCTGGGGTTTTCAAAGGTGTGTGAAGAAGTTTAGTGACTGATTTCCACTGAAAATATGTTGCAAATGGACATTTAATGCTCTCTGGCTCTGCTGACAGCCTCATCTCTTGCTGGGTTAATGGCCTTAGGTTCTTTCCCTTCACAAGCCTGATGCAATTGTTTTATAAAAGCTGCATAGCCCACCCCATGACAATCTTTCACCAGCTTTAAAATCCTTTTTGGTTCAGATCTTACAGCATTCGCTAGACTTAAGTAATTTGACAGAGTGAGGATTGTTGGCCTTTGCTCAGCCAGTAGGTAAATAAAAGCTCGGCTCCCTTTTCTTCCGCTAGGAGTAAAATGATGTATTGACAAAGGGCACGATGCATATTCACCTCCATTCATCCCTCCTGTTACTCATTTCCGTCGAAACGTGAGGATGCCCCCATTCAATCACCTCTGCTGAGGACGCGACCTGTCGAGAGGTGTGCGGCTCAACGGCAGAGCAGAGCACAGCGTGGGAAGTGGCGGGGAGACCATGTGCCATTTACATCAGACTCACGAGTCTTTTAGAAAGGCACATAATGGATAAAGCACTGGCTTTTCCCAGGCCTGCTGCTGCCCTTCAGATAACCTTGGAACAAACATATACCTATGCCTGTTTCTATTCCTATTTTCCTATTCCTTCTCCTATACCAACACAGATCTCTCCATACCTCGTTTCTCTTCCCATTCGCTCCGTTGCATAATGAGTAATTTACAGGATGAATTTCCGCAATTTACAAAACAATGCGAGGACAGAGGCAAAGCTGCAGGGTGATATTTGCAAGTGGTTGTGGTAAAGCGCTGCATACTTTGTGCCCATCTGTAATCAAAGACTTTCAGACTAGGTTTCGGGGGAGCCCATATGGTGGCCGTAGGCAGCCTGAGATACCCCACATCCGGCCGCACTGAACTCCTTGGCTCACAGAGACAGGTTACTTGCAAAATGTCTTTGTCTTTTTGTTGTTGTTGTTTTTTTTCTGTCGGTGTACTTACGATGCCTTGCTGGAGGTCAACATTTGTAAGGAGATGAAATCTCTGATGTACTTAACTCTGCAGGCAGACCGCCACTGCCTACTGACAAAGCATTTCTAGGGAAGATTAAGGTTTTGCTACTCTTTAATTAGAGAACCAGGGAGAATTAGAGGTCTATGTGACTGCATCCGGGAGCGTTGTAAGGGAGACTGTGCTTGTCTCTAATGCAGGAACCATTAATAGCTATTTCACAGGATTTTGTCCTGAATGTAGATTCAGAAGTTAGTCCCAAAATGACAATTAATGATCTCTTAAAGACAACAGATAAACTGAGACTTAAAGAGATTTGAACCAGCTTTTTTTTTTTTGCTGCAATGGTACTATCTAGAGAGGACTTTCTCCCTCCATAAACATTTATCTTGAACTCCAGGTCCAGTGGTCAACTCCCCAGCTGGTATCTGGCCAATTTGCTGCCCTGACTTCAGCAAAGTTATGCTGACAGGCACGAGCGCAAGACCAGGCTGTTAGCAGACATGCTCAGCAAATACTGTAAGCAACTAGCAAAGCCACCGGTTTATAAGTCTTGTAACTGAATTTCGAACCCATTTTTATCCTGTATAAAGTCACTCTTCTGTCTTTTAAACAGTAATTCACCTCTGCAAAGCCCCATTCTTGCTCAAGGTGAAGGGATCAAGAGGGAAGGAAGGAAGGAAGGAAGGAAGGAAGGAAGGAAGGAAGGAAGATGCTGCCACGTTGGAAAAAAAAAATCCCACATTGGTCCAATTGATTTGGGTGCAGATTCCTGCTCTCCACCTACACAAGTCGCCTGCCCTTGATGGATTGCTTTTATTTTTCTATTTATTTTGTGGACGCCTTTGCAAAAATCCAAGGGGAAGCAAGCTACAGAAAGAAATGCTGTCACTGGGAAGTTAGTCATTAACAGCCAAGTGTCTCCCTGACAAGACAGAGATGCTGCAGCCTCTCTGAAGTTTGCATGTCATTACAGAAGGATTTTGTGATGTGACAGACACGGAGATTTAAGACAGATCTTTTCCTCTCGCAGGGTCCCCTCTGCTTCTGCAGTGTTTATATGGGATCACTGAGCTATAGCAAGCATTTGGTATCAAATACATGAAGTACTATCTACATGCATCACCCGTCAAGAAAGATTAACTTTTCTCTGCACAGCAGCACAGAAATACTCCCAGGGCAAAGGAGGACTGCCCAGACAGAAATCTTTCTTTTTCTTCCCTTCATTCCTCTCATTAAAATTGTAGGTGGCTGATGGAAATGGCTTACCTAGCACAGAGATGAATGGCCAAGAGCTAATTTGCTGCATGAATTGACTCTGTTGCAGTTCTAGATAGAACAGTGATTTGACGGCACCTTAGAAGTGCTTAAACCTCTTTGCTGAATCAAGTCTGAGTCCAGAATTAGATTAAAAACATAACTGATCTGGAATTCAGTGTCAATTATTTTGTACTGTAGCTGCTCCAGAAGGGATAAGCAAAATATCCTATCTCCTTTCCCCCTAAACACTTGTCACAGCCAGTCAGAACCTCACGATCTCATTTAACCACCAGAGAGGTCAGGATTTCCCCTGGGACTTGGATTACAGCTGTAACCAGGTTTGCCACTGTTGTCCTTCAGGATACAAGCCTCAGGTCCTCAGCAGGGTCTGATGTCCATCCCCATGTCACCTGGGGGAGAGCTGGACCTCCCGGTCTCACGGTGGACATCTCCCACAATGTCCCTGCTGTCTTCTGCTGGCTGCACCGGCCGTGTTTAATGGGGCGGCTCAGGCAGGGCTGGTGTGGAGAGGTTCCTATATTTCTTCTCACGGGTCATCACCCCTGAGCAGAGCATAGGTCCTCACTCAATAGCATTTTTTTCCCTTCTGTGTTTTAACAGCGGCGGGTGCAGAGGAAGGTGGTCCGGTGAGCATCGCTGCTCTGCTCACCAGGCAGGGCTTGCGCTGAGTTATACCACGCAGCACGCTGCCTTCTTGTTTTAAATGAGTCAGCCAGTTCCCATGAAATGAGAGCACCTAAAACAGTATGGAAAGGACAGATTGGCATGGCTGACTGTTGTGACTGCTCCAGGAGAAAACAGCAGCATCCTCTTTAGAAACACAAGCCAGATTTGCAGCAGCATCAAAACCAGGAGAGCTGGCGCTGGCTCCAGTCCTGGCTGAGAAGTGATCTCGATTTAGTGATTCCAGTGTGCAAAGAAATGGTTACTGAGGTCTACACGGCTTCAGTGGAGTCAAGCAAGGAGAAGCCATCCACAGCACAAAGCTGTTTTGCTGTCTCAGGGACCACATTGCTCAGGGGAGCTGAGTAACAGACTTGGGGACATCTTTCTCAGCACGAGATCCATGTTAACACCTCATAGGTATCTCAACTAGTCTAATCACAACATGTTAATGAAACTAGACCTAAATGAGTAACCAATAATCAATATCAGAATGCACTAATATTATGTATCATGGACCTAACACCCCTATTTTACATGCTTGTTTTCATTTTTTCAGTACCATTTTATTTTCTTATACAGAACATCCAAGTGAAATGACTAACCTCACCTTAAAACTCTAGCAACATTTAAAAAATCCCCTGTTGGTGGTATTTTAGAGTTGATTCACTGCAAGTAGCCATTAAAACAATTTAGCATGTGGCATTTCAGAGCAGAGGTAAGAGACAAGAGACCTGAGTTCAAAGTCTGAGCCGTTGCTGTACTGCTGCTTCCACAGTTAGTGTGTTTCTTTCTGCAAGCAACGCATGATGGAAGCAATTTTCCAAAGAGAAGGAAAAGCACTCTGTACCAACAGGAGGTGCAGAGGGAGGGGAGGAGTCAGGGAAAGTTCGCTGTTTGATGCCCTTAATCCTATTATCTGTAGAAGCATCACAAAGCGGGAGTGCAAGAGCTCCTGAAACAGGAACAGAAGAAAAGAATATATTTTCTTCATGCCCTTCCTCAAAAGTTAAACCAATCTTTTCCCTGTGTTATTATGCCAAGACCTGCTTACACGGAGAACACGAATTGCCTGACAGTGATGACAAGCTTATATACATCACTCGCGTGCAATAGAGATGGACACACAAAACCTTGCTCCCAGTCTCAGAAGAGGTTGATGATCCTCAGATACCAAGACCACTATACAACAAAGGGGTCTGGATCATGTTTTTTCTGTAGTTTGCATCTAAAATTTTTTTTTTTCAGAATAATTTCACACTTAACACAAGGTCCCGTGTTCAGCCTGGCAAACACGGATCTTCTTGGACCTAAATACTGCTTTTGTACTTTATCAGAGGGAAGAGCTCTTCTTTTGTTGACCCTTTTGTACTTCACCTCAAGCAGAACAAGTTCCCCAGGCATGATTGCAGTCTGTTGGTACATATATAATGCTAAAAATTAAAATCTGCTTGAAAATGCAAAGAGAGCCTATTTTACCGCATTTATAATTTTAGCCCAACACTTCTGGTATGCCAAGTCCTCCAACCTGCAATACGAAGGCTGCTAATATCAATGGACTTAGTTTGATGTGACTGGTTCTGGATGCAAACACAGAAATAATGTAAAAAGCTTTTTTGCTTTAGCCACATAGAGACATCCCACACCAGAAAAAAAAAAAAAAGAGCTACCACCAAATTTGACTCATTTTTTTTAAAGAAAAAGGCAATTTTTCACATTTTAATAGCTTTCATTCTATGTCTTAATAAATGCATGTTTGTTGATTTGTGTAAGCATGATGTAGGATTCTGCAAATGAATGTAATCTGCAACAAGGGGATAGCTAACCACTAGCTAACACTTTTGAATAATGAATCCCTACTGTATCAGATGGACGCTATTCATAATAATTCCTTGCTTTTCTCATTTTGTCGTGTACAGTAGCGATTAATCAATTTGCAGTGTTATGTCACCCGCAACAAATTGCTAGCACCAAGACAAATTTATTGCTTTATGATAAAAGAACTTGTTTAGGTAGAAAGAAATTAAATTTGGGGGTTGTTATTTGAGTTTGATGTTTACATATATGACCCATGCTGCACAGGCCAGCAGAGTAAGGGTATCCAATTATTATGCCGGTGTTTTGAGGATAGTTGAAAGAGATGCAAAAGCAAAAGGTATGTTTGTACAGCTAACTAGTCCTTGAAGACAGCAAGTCCTCCTGGGAACTCTGTGCCATGAATGAGGCTCTTCAGAAGAATTTGGATGGATTATCAGGGAGTAGAGATGTGCGCTCAGTTTTTCTTCTATTTTAAGATGGTTTGGTGCACTTTGGTCAGGGGGGTCTAGAGGAGAAGCATCTCCCAGGACCCCAACAAATCACATTTTCACAGCTTTCCTTCTGAAGATTGTGTTGCTTTGGACAAAGGGACTGAGCAGAAATAGCTTTGCAGGAGAGAGACGGGCAGATCCGTCTGCCAGGCTGTGTGCTGCCCTGCCATCGCTCTCCGCAGATGATGCAAATGTCTGATGAATAGCTTGGCTGTGCTCACAGCAGCCAAAATTTGGTGCTGGAAACCAAGCCCTGCTTGTCTGCTCTGGCTCCTGCAGCTGGACACAGCCTTTGGGGTGGTTTCCCAAGGCACTTGGTGGAGATGGCCAGCCTCCAGGGTGCAAAAGCTGGTTAACTGCTAAGAATAAGAATGCAAAATTGCTGCCTTTATTTATTTTTTTTTCCTTTTTCTAACTTTCCTTCAACCTTTGACAGGCTCCAATCTCATGTGATCTGCTCCTCCATAAATCTGACTTTTCCTCATACTTTCTCCTTCCCACTGCTGCAGAAATCACTTTGACGATTTCTCCCTGGGTTAAATGCTGCTGTTACTTCTCTTTCTTTCACTCTTCACTTTTTCTCATTTCTTGTATTCCTGACCAGGCATTTTCTGTAGCTCTGGATAATACCTCTCCCTTCCCTGCTACTCCCTGCTTATGTCCTTGTCAGCCTTCTCCTGAGTCATTGCTGCACCATCCCAAAAGATTGCTGGAATCGCAAGACTGAGAAAACCCAATGTGTCAAACCATTTCTCCACACACACACACTCCAGTTTGTCAAGGTGACTCTGAGATCTTGAGAAAAGACGAGAGGAGAAATCCAGGTCAAAGCATCTCATTAAATCCAAGTTTCACCAGATTCTGAGAGTTCCTCCAGATTTTTGCCAGCGTAACTAATCTCAAAGGGTTCTAATGTTAGTCAATGACAGCACAGTAATGGTCTATTAATTAGCCAGTTTCTACCAACACCCACAGTACAATTTTATTACCCATGACGGCAGCCAGGCTTCGATAGCTATCTGCCCTCAGAATCAGGTGAGAGAGTTTTCACGCTTGCTGAATAGTCCTCGTCTCTGACAGTATCTAATGAAATCAAAGCTATTTCATGAAGCTTTCTCACCATCAAATATTCCTGAATCAGAGATTGAGGGAAAAAAACTCAAACCAACCAACCAACAAAACCAAAAAAATCCCCAAACCGCCCCCCAAACCCCCCACCACGTCCCAAATAATGTCTTTTTGGTGCCTTCTCAGATTTGTTTAATACATCCTCTCCCACTACATTGAAGCCAGGTGGTTCGAAATCTACCCTAGTCATATAAGAAAGCATACAGTGAAAGAGAGCTGGGGAGGTTGTCTAGATTGATCTGTTTTTTGTTGTTAAAAAAAAGCATAAGCATTGTTTTTGGTTTTCTTATTTGCATTACAGCAGTTTTGCTGTCACAACCAAATCTTACCACACAGTATATGTGGTGCACTCCTATGTACATTCCAGCAAGAGGTATAATTGGGGTGTGTGGGTAAGCATACCCAAGTTAATATTAAGTAACTGCTAATTTAGCCTAGTGCTATAAACAATTAATTTCTCCTCTCCCGTTCCCCCATCTCAGAGCTGCCCCAGCTGCAAGGGATGAGCTGGATCTGCCCCGGTGACAGGCGAGTGCTCCACACGTCTCTTTCTGACTTCAAACCTTCTTTACACTGCATAACATTTCCTTTACCAATACAAAGTGAAACACGTGAGGTTCTGGATCTCCCTTTCAATTTAAAAAGTTACATAACGCAAGTGTTGAAGCCTCCATTTATAATGAACTATTTTTTTTTAAAGGAGAGTAATGATCATTTTTAGATTGAAAAAGCAGGGAAAGACCACTGAAGTATAGAGTTAGAAAATCTCAGCTGATTCAGTCAATTAATTGGCAATATTACGTCCTATAAAATAAGAAAAAAAAATACGTAAAGCAATTTTATCCTTGTGCACATTAGTGCAAGGGGAGAGGGCTCTGTGTTACTCTTAAAGTTAATCAATATTTTGACAAAGCTGATATTTACGCTCGGGTATTTCGAACCCTTTGATGCCCACGTGGGACTTGGCCTCACAAACATGGGTTGCCAAATGCATATTCATTAACCTCGGAATTGGCTAATCCAATAAAAGAAAGCAAGAAAGCGAAAGAAAGCAAGAAAGCAAGCAAGCAAGAAATCAATGCCCTGGTAGCACTCTTATGGAGTCATTTATTGTAAACATGATCCAAGCGGCTCATTCCAGATGTACTACTAAAAGCTTAAAAAACACTGGCATTGCTTACCCCCAAGTCAAATCCTGCACAAAGAAAGGGCCTTCAGCCCAAGCCAAATGGAAAAAGGGAATTAGAAGGATGTTACTCATTCATTACTGCCACTTTAATCACTTAGAGGCCCAATTAAGTATAAATCATTAGTATTAAGTTACTTTATCCAAGACTCTTTATAACACACATGACTGGATTTGGAGGGCTCTCGGCGGCTTGATGTAGCGTGAGCTGCAAAAGGCAGTCAGATGTTGGGTTTCCCCCCTCCCTTTCCCTTTTCCCCTTGCTATGAAATTGATAAATGAAGGCTGCATTCTAGGTGCAGCAGTAATTTCTGTAGTGCAGTCAAGTGCTAGGTCCCTTGTCTCCTCCGAGCAATGAGGCCACCGTCCCCTTTAATGCCTCAGCCTTCCCCAGGGCTGCTGAAAGGCCGGAGCAGAACCAGGCGCAGTTTCATTTCCATGCACAAATCCCCAGCGCAGGAGCCCGTTATTCATTAACAGATCTGTCCTTTTCCGAGGAAAGAGGTGGAGGGAATAGGAAAGCCAGGAGAGACAGTGACTTTCATCCCTTTCCTGGTCTCTGACTGTTGTTACTGCCGGAATCTCTCCCAAGGAGCAAAATGGCTTCGGGGCCATGTTAAAGTCATGATGCAATAGCATCCCCTAAGATACCTTCCTCTTCCCTTCCTTTTTCCCCCCTTCTTCCCAGGGATAAAATTTCCCCAGTGGCCAAGATCACTGTCTGGGAAGCATATTTCCTTCTAATCGGTTTTACAGCTCTTTTAAAGTAATATGTCAGATCATTTTCTCCATATACATAGTTAATGAAAGTAACCCTACAAATTCATTTTAAATAGATGGAAGTTGTTATAACCCTGATCTGGAATTTATTACATTCATTACAATCTTGCTGAAGTAGGTAATGTAATGGACTATTACTTTTATTATCTTTTTAATCCCTCAAAATTATTAGGAACTGACTAATATTTGGCATCACCCTGTTAATGTTTAAACAGAAATTGATATCTTCATTCATCTAATAAATGATGGGGTCTTTTTTCTGCATAAGAACTAAAGCTAGTGATTTTTTTTTAACTTGAACTAGGCCAAAAGACTTCTAAGTAAAATCATAAACTGACAATGTAATAATTTTATTAAACCAGCTCTTTTATCAGGTTATGAGAACATTTTCCAGAATTATTTTCATGGCTCCTGACTACTCAAGAGCAGTCTGGGCCCCATCGGTTTCTCCAAGAGGTGGATTAAGATTTTACTTCAGCCCTTTAATCCAGCTCTTTGCCTCCTGACCAGCACAAGCAAAGTATTTCACAAAACGTCCTCCAGTTAAGACAAACTTTCTTATGACTCAAGAGCAGTATTTTTCAAAGTTATCCTCAAATGCTTTAAATTGGCCTCCCAAAACCATCACTTTCTTGTGCATGTTCTTTAACACGGTGGTCAGTCACACCTCTTTGATATTGATGGGATGTAATTAGTCCCACCTGAATTCACAAGACACGCTGCCAAAAATACCAGCACTTCTTTCTCAACCCCTTTGCCCGGTGGTGGTAACGCCTGCAAGTTCACTGAGCAAATTTGGTTTGAAGCTGCCAAATCAGTTGACATCTTGCCAGGTTTGTGCCTACACTGATGTCTGCGGGAGAAAGCTTCCTGCTGTCGACGCGGTTAGTAGCATTCAGCTGCAGACGCAAAGCTAAAAGTCCCAGCAGACCTGGACCAAAGTCACTGATCATCAGTGGCACTTGTGCCACTGACTGTGGCAGGAACAGAGTTCAACCCTATTTGAATGGCCTGTTTTGGTTTTCCACACAAAATCTGTCACCTGGACTCCCCCTCGGGCTAAAAGCCTGTGCTATCCCCATGGGCACGTTGAACACACTTCCCAAAGACATAAAAAGGACGAAGTCCCATTTTTGGAAGCTATTTAGATAGAGACCATAACAATGCAAACAAGTTTCTGAAAGGATTTGTAAAAGCATCTCAGTTTTATTTTATATTGGTGATGATGAAGGTGCTTTTGAACCTTACATAAAATACCTATTTGTACTTTTGCCCAGCTTTAGATATCTTTAAAAAGAGGAACTGAAGTCACTTCTAAAATTGCACTAACAAATCTGGCCCTTTGGCACTTTCAGAAATGTTACCCAGCATGCAACCTTTGAAAACATCCAAGCTATGTTTTAATGCTTTTAATCTGTACCTCACCTTACAAGGGCTATTAATATTCATTATAGATTAAGGCCAAAATGAAGATAACAAAGAGTTCTTTACAGTTTCTTTTGACTTAAAACTGGGGTTTGCAGCACAGTGCAAGTGAAAGGCAAGAAAAGTTTCTTTGGACAGTAGCCCTAAAAAAAAGTTACTGAGGTGTGTATATATATATTTATATATATTAAAAAGACACGTTTATTGTATATAGGCGAAAAAATGCACAGAGTTAGTAGTATGATAAAAGAACTACAAAGAGAACTCACAGCCTGGTATATTTTTAATTGAGATGAAAAATGAAAAATATGAAAATTTAGAAGCAACCTTGAAAATGAAACATTTTCTGCAAACTGACCCAGTGAATGAATATTAGATAATACATACAGAAGTAAACATCCCCAAGACAAAATGTGAAAGATAAGTGCCAGCTTTCAGTGAAAATAATGAGAATGTTTGTGGGAAGAACCTGCTTGGGCAGCGTTTACAGAAACTTCAGAAATCATGCAGAAATAACCGACCTGCAAATTTTTACATGTAACATTCACACCTTTGAATATCACTGTGTGCCCCGTATTTTGAGAGCAGACAGGGTCAGAGATGCAGCTGGGTTCTCTCTACTGGTTATCTCTTACGTCAGTTTACACCAGCTAAGGATCTGTTATGAACAAAATCATGTTTTGTCCTCTGATGTTCTCTCAAAGATCAATTACCATTTTAATCTTGTAAAACTGAACCTGCTGCAGGTACCTGACCAGAATAATCCCTAACCATACCGGGGCTGTTAACCACAACCTGCCTTTACTTCATGGACCAGACATCCACAAAACTATGTGGCAGAAAGCTGCTATTTACTGGGACTTCTGTACTCCTAACTACGTTTTAAAAATACACTCCCTTTTAGTAGCTAGTTTGCAGAAAATCAAGTCTTTCAGCTGCGCATTAGAACCAATGCTTTCTTGTCTTGCATTAATGCTGTCCATGCTTTATTATCTGCCACTGAGACAGAGTAAAGGGAGCAGAGGAAAAGAATCCCTTTTTTTGTATTCCAAATACTGCTTTAATAAGACTGAAAGTCTCGCTCTTTCTCTTCTTATAGCCCTACAGCAAATAAATGGAGGTGTCAGCCCAACACCCTTGTAGGTTTAAACTGAATGGAAGTGTCCTTTTGAAAAGCTTGTTCTGTCTGACAGTCCTGAATGTGCTCCTATTGCAGTTCCTTTGAACACCCATCTTTTCTGTGTTGGTGCTCTGCTGACATGGCTTTTCGTTGAGTTAAAGATTAACAGAATGCTACAGAATGACAGGACTTTGTGATAACTTAATTGCATGAAACATAGTTGTTCCTATGCAAATCGGGGTATAATTGGACACTCAGAAATTACTCTCTCTGTTTAAAGATGGCAAAGTGGATTTTGGACACACATGGGGAATAACAATCTATTACCTTTTATGATACTTGAAAAACATAGTTCATAGTTTCTGTGATGAGCATTAGACATGCATTGAATGCCATGAAAGTATTTGATTATGTACATAAAATATAAAGTCTGAAAGCTCTAAAGCCTCCTTCATTTTAAGTGTATTTTAACTGCTGACATTGGAATTAACATAACAACGTGGGAGCTCTGCAATACATTCATAAATTGTGAATTATAATGGACATACCTTTCAAAGGTCCCAGGGTATTTACCAGCCAGAGAGAACACGGCAGAAACTGTTGTAAATGAGAAAACACTGAAGAAGCTCCCTGAAGCTGTTCCTTTGTTACAGTTAGGTTTGGGTAAGGGTAAGTACAGGATTACAGCATCATCTAAACAAATATCATAAACCTGATAGAAAAATGAAATTATAATCACAAACCGGGATCATTCTAGGGCAATTGTTCCAACCCAGACAGAAGGTCTCTGCTAAAGAGCCAAAGAAAAAGCAAAGTTAAAAACAAAAGCGATGTGTGATGACCTCAGAGTAGGTGACGTTATTTACCAAATTATTTAAGACTTCGCCTTTAACAATAGCAAGGGACTGTAAACCAAAGTACATGAGCTAAGCCCTGTCTCCTGTGGAAAGAGCACAATTACAGTGCATCCCATCCTTCTCCCCCAGTGCTTCACTGCGGAGGCTCAACACTTTAGGAATGCTAAAGCACAACAGAATGGAAATGGTATTGGAACAGAAAGAGTCTCCCGAAATGAACTGTACGCAGCCCATTGTGTTGGCATGATTGATACTGGAGCATGTAGGTGTAATGAAACTGATGCTGTCTCTTCTGCACCTGTGATTTATTGAGTACAAATTTAAGATGAGAAAAGGCCCCATACGAGGAGCTGCATCTTCCCCCTCAAAGAGGGTATGGTCATCCATCACCAGCCATTGCAAAAGGCCCAATAGTGAGCGGCTCATCAGATGAGCCAATAGTCTCTTTGTTGGGATTCCTAACAAGTGTTGGATCAGCAAAAGTCTATTTAGGCTGGTGGACCTTTCAGGACCAATTTGTAGTGGGTCACTGATTCTGCTAGTGTATTATCTTCTTTACTACTAGTACCAGTTGGGCAAGCAGCAAAGATTAATGATTTTAGCTGCTGACTGTTTGTGGCAATCTACTGCTTCTGGACCAAAGATTAAGATTTTTTTGTGCTTTACTAGAAAGGACACACCTTTTATCTTGGGCCCGTTTTTATTTGCTGGGTTCTGTACAGATAGTAATAATAAAAAAGGGCACTTCAGCTGCCTTTTTAATGGCAATAAAAGGGATTTTTGCTGGTGCATAGCACAACAGAAGAGGGTTTTGCAAGGGAATAATAAAACTGAAAGCTGAGAGTAAGTTTGATTCTCATTGGGCTAGAGAATATGGCACAGCACAGCTCTTTTCCTCATCCCTCAAACACGGTGCTGTGGAAATGCAGAGATCTCCCTCCTCCTCTTTAAAGGAAAAAGAAGGAAGGAAATGGGGATTTCTGCAGCAAGAGCTCATTTCCCAGGTTGATCTTTCATTATTTTTCATAGCAGAAATCCCCATTATAATGGACTTAGTGATGGTGCAAAATAAGTCAAGACCCACCCGAGGAGCTTGAAGCTGTGCTGGGACACCTTGGCTTCTGGGGAGCTCCCAGGATGCCGAGTAGCTTTGGTCCCTACCAGTTTCTCTGTAAGAGAATCCAGAAATGACAATGCTGTGACTGGGACAGAACAGTATGGGAGCACTGACTGGCAACTTCCAAGGAAGCGAACAAGGGAAGGGGGAGATTTTGGTTAAATGTGTCTTTTCAGAGATATTAGCTGTCTCGCATTAGCCCACTAGCAAACTCTGAGATGTGTTCCCAAGCTCAGGAGGGTGGTAGAGCGGGACACTGGGCACTTCTAGAGAAACTCAACTAACTCCTTATAAAAACTATACTGCTCAGCTCCTTGGGCCAACAAGGGAGAAACCACAGCTGAAGAAAGTGAAAATATGACAACTACATAATTCTACTGTTGGAAAGAAGAAGGGGCAAAACCAGGATAAAAGAGCCCCAAACTGCCACTCTGAAAACTCTGTTCCAAGTTTTCATCATCAGTATTATTTGCCTGTACCAGTGCCATGTGCTAGAAAGTTCCCAGCAGCTGAGAAGGAGCCTGCAGCTGTGCCATAGACAAAGGTCAGGCCAGCAGAAAAATATGAGCGACCAGTAGGAAAATGGTTCAGAAACCAGCACAACTCCTGCAAAGGGCACGGCAGGAATTAATCTTTGCCAAGTGCTTCAACTGCAGATGGGCCAGGGCTGGTGGGTGAGCTCGGAGAAGTCCCGTGTGCTCCTGCAGCTTCCTCAGCCCCTGTGAAGTTAAAGACATTGCACAGCAGCGTTTCCAAAGGAAAGCCCAGGATTTTCCCTCAGCTGAAAAACAGGACAAAACATCCGAGTGCATGAAAAATGCACTCATCAAGTATCTAATTTTTAAAGGGAAGAATTCTATAAATGACCTAATAAAAAAGTGATCTAATTGTTTCCACAACTGCTTCCAAAATTACCAGGGCCTTTTTTCCCTGCTTGTCATTGTTCATGGAGTCATAAATCACAACCCAGGAGATCACTCAGCTCTTGACAATTTGCGACCATACTACTAGGTCTCATATTCAGCCAGGCTGCAATCACTGACAAGCTGTTACTTAAGCAGTTGACAAGTTCAAAATAGCACAAACTACAAGGATACCATCTAGTAAAGGGCTTTTAATTTTTTTTTTATATACTTCTGTGCTACTGTTGTTGTGAGCACTGTCAGAAAACACGAGTACTCCACTGTAGGTGTTGCAAAACCACTTTGTGAAATCTAGCATGAATGCGAATTTTCCTCTGTGCTATTTCATTTGTCTTTCATTTTGAAAGACATTTATTCAAAAAAGTCTTCCACGTATTACATGGATGTTTTCTTACTTCAACTGCTGAAACAGGCTTTCACCAAAAATTAAAAGAACAGGAAGCTGAAATTTTAGCAAAACTATTGACCTTCCAGAAAAACAAACAGCATCGTATTGCATCGCACACCTGCTTATTTTTTGGTGGCCTGAATGTGTCCTTGGTGGCAGGTGGATGCTGGCAGCTTGCTGCCTTCCCTGGACCGAGGTGCTGGAGCCGAAGTTCCTCGGGTTGGAAACAGGAGGGAAGAGCCACCGGGCACGTTTGGCTGCCTGAGCGGTGCGGTGGCAGAGCAAAGCAAACAGCGCTACTGGCAACAAGGACAGGGTGATGACGTATATGTTTTAAATCCCAGCTAGTGAAACAACAGTAGGTGTTTCTCAAATTTGATCCTCTGGATGACAAATGCCTTTCTCTCTTTTGTTCCCCCAACAAAACTGAGCTTGCCCACTTTGCAGCTGTATTTCGTTCCCTGGTCAGCCTTGCAGACGTGTTTTGACATTGCTCAGTGAACCCTGGCCATATTTTAAACACACAGCTATGGAAAATGGAGTGCATCTGATATTGCGGAACGCCACACTGGGATCTCTTCTTCTCTCATGCAAGCAGCAGAAAAAGTCTTTCCTGAACAACTTCACAAATAATCCCACAATTTATAAAGCTCCAACTCATTCCTCTAGGCACTTTCTTGGACTTAATGCCTGTCCTGGTTTTGCTAAAAAACAAGTTTCTCTTTTAGTGAATTTCCCTTTCACCTAAAGCCTTCTATAATAACTGCAGTTTTCCTGAAAGCTAGATACATGTTTTGGTAGACATAGCAATGGAATGCAAGGTCATTGATAAGGATGGATGCACATCTCGCAAGAGCAGTGAACTGAAGCAGGTGACCAAAAAAATGACCAACTAAAGTATTCCATCCCATTCACGCCATACTTCATATAAAAGTGGGGGATCACGAGGATCTTGTCCCTTTTCCTTATGGCCGACATTGGGAGAGGAATTTGTGAGTCCAGGCCAGGACTTTGGGTGCCGGCCCTACATCTGCCGGAGCAGTTGCCGGGACTTTCAAGATTGGTTTCGTACATTTTGTATTATTTTCTCTTTTTTTTTTTTGGTAGCATTAGTGAAACATTTTTAATTTTTCCAGCTCTCTTCTCTCTGTCCTTCTTTCCCTCCCAATGGCCTGTCCTTAGTGGGAAGGGGGGAGAGGGAGAAGCTGAAGGGGGAAGGCGCGGGAGAGGGGGTTAACAACACATCTGCCACGGTTTATTGTCATCCCGCAATCAAACCACGACAATGCCATTAAGCAAAAAAAATTTATACTGGTTATCAAGATGAACCCATAATTTCTGGCAAACCCCCTTGGCAGTTCTTCTTTTTGAGATGGTCATCCCACGTGCTGTAGCTTCTTTCTTTAAGGAAACTCTCTCATACCCAGGGAAAGTAATAAAACCAGTTTTTCCAATGAATCATCGGAAGATGACCTAACCTTTGCTCAGAAGGAACAAGCACCTGACAGAAAGTTGGGGCCAGGGAATCAACTTTCCTGACCCACGCAAAAGCACGGGCAAGGAGAGAGCCACTGCTACGGTGAACTGCCAAAGCAGCTTGTATTGGAAACAAAATGAGGAATAACCTGTGGCAGGAGTAAAAGTTGTACAAATCACTTCGAAGTGGGCTAAGTGATGAAAAAGAAATGAAAAAAAAAAAAAATAGAGCTCTTGGTAATCTCATAGTGCAATGTTTGGGGGTTGATTCGGGGTTTTTTATCCTTCAAACGCTGCCACCCTGGGAGAACACAGCTTTTTATTTGATTTTGGCCTGGTTTCATGGAGCCTTGGATCACAAGCTGAGGACACCCGTGAGTAGTGTGTTAGGAAGGAGTCAAGCACTGAGCTTGATATTTTCCTGAATGTTGGCTGGAGAGCAAAGCCAAGGCAACTTCTGATGGCCAGGAACGGGGAGGATGTGCTTATGGGAGAGCAACATACCGCAGGGCACTTTCCTGTGCCTTCCCAACTAAGGCACAGGAGATGAAAATGTTACTTCCACTTGCAGGGAGACTTATTCAAAGTCAAGTCCTCCCGCTTAGTGCAGGTTTTGAAAAAACAAAACCAAAACCACACCAAACCCATATGCAGAATTCCTTTGCAGACAAGGCAGAACAGTAAAAACTGGAGACTTTGCTTTCTTTTCACTCTAAGTAAAGTGTTATCGGATCCAAGTTCACACTTGGATGCAGTTTTTTCCCTACTGAATTCCAAGGCAAAATGCACAGCTGGCCTTGGTTCCATAAAATCGACCTGCCTTAAAGGAAGATCAGATCTCCACTGATGACACTCAATAGCCAGAGCACAACAAAACGGCATCATATGTGGTGCAGCTGGTCAGAAATTGCTCAGTGAGACACCGCTGGACACCCAGCAAAGCCAAGCAGCAGAGAGCTCTGGTGACTTTGCACGGAGATTTGGTAGAGCACTTATGGCAACATGGCACCAAGCAATGTGTCACTGTTATACCTAAATAACTAGAGAATGAGCCCCTGCGTAAGGGGAGTCCAGGACAAAGACTGAATGCATACTCCAAAGAGCTGCCTTTGGAATTGCTTTCCTGCAAAGGAGCAAAATACTGGAGGACAACTCAGCCATGCATATTCGCCTTCATTTAGATATTTATGTGATTGTACAGTAATGTGCAAGCCCTTCCACAGGATATTTTCTAGCCAGTTAAGGAGGAACAAAAAGGATAAGTGACATGACCAAGGCCACAGAGATAATCAGTGTCAGAGGAGGGAAAAAGCCACAACACACACAAAAACAACCAACAAACAAACAAAAACCAAAACAAACCACAACAGAAAAGCCCAAACAGAACAAACCCAACAACAACACACACACGAAAAAACCACACAACTCATTCTTCTCCCCTCCCCCCCAATTCCATTAGTTGCTCAGACTTCTGGAGGATGGTGCTTATAGAAACCAACAGGAGTTTCAGTGGTTTAAAGTTCAGGCCCAAGCACAGCAAAGCCCTGGGGCAAAAATGTGTTTCTCTTCCTCTCCCTTCCCTGCAGCAAATGTATATTCCAACACATTCAGTAGGGGAGGTTAGTCCTTCACTGGAGTCCCTTGAATAAAGAGAAGCTTCTGGGAGCACGCTGAACAAATGGGTTATTTTGAAAGGACAAGTTAGCTCTATAATTTGCCTTCACAATGTGTTCTGCACTCTAATTACAAATGCAAACACAGTAATTGAGAACAGCATCATAAAACTCTAAAGGAAGCCATAAGTGATATAATACATGGACATGTTTACCATTTGGTACAGCAGGATGCCTCTGTGATGTTTTGCCCATGTTTAAACAGGGTGGAGATTTGCTTTTCTTTCATGAAGTTAATTCCATGACAGCAATTCTTCCCTCAGCATCCCCGCTCCCAAGCCTGGATCAATTAAAATACAGCTTTCAGAAAACATTTCCTCTCTTATCTCAAGTGAAAAAAATCTCTTCTTCTTTTGAAAGATTAAAAAAATGATTTAATAAAGCTATTCCAAAGGGAAGAAAAAAAGGGAAGATCCTAGTGTGTTCTCCACCTGTGATGTCCCACTCCTGCCTGCAACAGCAAAGAACTCAGCAGGGTGAAATGCAGAAAGGAACGGGGGGCTGTACAGCTGCACCCCACCTAAACTGTCCCTGGGAGACTTCAGCCCTTCCAGAGGTGGGCAGGAGAGGGGGTCCCCACGCAGCTTTCTGCTGGGCACCCACTGCCTGGACAGTGCAGGCAAGCTCTGGCTCTTGATGCTCTCCACCCATTTAATGAACTCTGCCATGTGCTGGGGTGTGGGGTTCAAAGCTCCTGTTTTTCCCATAGAAGAGTGAGTAGTTTAGGCTGATGAATGGCAGATGAAGTCAGGGAAGCGGCTCCCAGACTGCCTGAGAGTTTTCTGCATAGATGGATAGCGGGAGGGTCTACAGCATCTTGGTGCAGTCCCACATTCCTGTCTTCATCCACTTTGTCTTCTTCTGCCCTTCTACTCTTCCTCCTCTGACATCTCTCAGGTAACCCTCCCCATGTCAAACTGGGGTCCTGCTCCAGCAAAGAATTCAAATCAAGGCAATGTCTGTGGGCCTCAAATGTCTTCACAGTCGCAACACAGAGAACAGAAGTGGAAAAATAAATGTAACATCAGCCCTGTCCTCTGGAAAGAGCCTTTGGGATGCTGGGTGGTAGGGAGGAGCAGACAGGGGGGATGCTCAGCACTTCAGGGGGTACCACAGGAGGAATGGTGGGACCGGCCCATTTGTAAAAGAGCCAGGTATTGGCACACACAAATAAACCAAGAGAGGAATAGGACTGAGTGTGCACCAACAGGGTCCTACAAGCTCGCATAAGCTTAACAGCTGCTAAATAACATGACAATTCATGTGATTCAAGCCAGAACAGTTCAACCTCCCTCTCAAGATCAATGAAGACGTGTGTCCTATCTGTGGCTCGCACGTGCGCACACCCCGTCTCTTCAGATTTGCTGAAAGCTGCTATGGCCTGATTTTCAGAGGTGCTGAGTGCCTGCAACTCATCGTGACAGGCTATACATCAAATCCATCACCTCTTGGGAAACTTGATTACCCTAGTGGAAACCCTCATTTCAAGCATTTAACTGGTTCCTACTGGTTTCAGCCAGCCAGCTAAGTTTTGGAATGGATCACTTGGTTTAGGCTGTACTAATCCTTCAGGAGAAATAAATCCATGTCCATGAAGATCAGTGTAGGAATCTACTGAAATGTCTAGAAAGGTATCAATTAAAAGGGGGGGAAAAAATCTATTTTTAAAACATTGAACCAACAAAAATAACTCACACTTGGCTGGTTAGAGCTGTTCATCAGGTGACTTGCTGCTGAACAGATGTCTCCAGCTGGGAATTCTTGGATGAAATTCTCTATCTTCTCCTTTTTTTTATAAAACAGTTATTAAAGAAGTATGTTAGAGGTTTGAAACGTGCTAATTCAAGCCAGAAAACCAAAACAAAACAGAAACCACACATATATTGCCAAAAGAGAGGGTGCTGAGGTGTAATCACAGCTTTAAGGGGTGAAGCTGTTTATCTGGATGTCTGAAGGATGAAAACAGTTATTGAAAAACCTGCAAATACAGAGTTAAGGCTGAATGAAAACAGGGCACTCACACTGAAAGCATGGAGAGTCTTAGAGAAGGCTACCCAGGAGACTCTCATCCGTTTTGTAATAATGCTCAGAAAATGTACAAAGTGGTACTTAACTGTGTATATGGAGATTAGTTCACAGCAATTAGAGATTTTTTTTTCCTAAATTTTCAGCCACGGTGGATTTTTTATATATATATATATATATATATAAAACCTAATTAATACCTGTATTACTGTTCAGCCAAAGACTGGCTAGAAGAGGGATAACTGAATCTGATGTAGCATGGGTATGTACTGACTGCTTCAGATGATGTTTCTTTTCTACCTTAGCATGTGTATACAGGAAATTTTGGTGTGCACTTTGTCTCCACTAACACATGAGGAGCTGATTCCACCAGAGGAAAATAAGCAGAAATTATCTCCTTTGGTATAGGAAATCCAATGTGTCCCATAGGATTGCCACTAAAATAGACAGAGAAATGAAGCAACCTTCCCTGACCACCTTTCATTCTCGCAGCAGCCTGTGCTTACCTTGCACTGCCTCTCTCCTTGCTGCATTTTTCTACAAACCCTCTCTCCAGCCAAGGAGATGTGGTCACTATTCATAGGATTTCAGAATGACCCATCCAGCAACCAGCCAATTTGGCTGGAGAGCATTCGGTCTAGGAATACACAGGGCGAGAATTTGTAGCACCGCTGTGCTGCCAGCTCTCCTGCACAAATTAATTTAACCATTCTGCAGAGAAGCTCTGGAAGCAAAGAAATTGTTACAGAGAAACAGCAGCTTTCCCCAGGGACAGCAATGAGCTTTGTGAGCCCTCCTCATGTCCTGGCCAGGTCGCCTTAGATCTGCTCCCCTTAGACTCTGCATAGGATCCTTGTGGTGGGCAAGGATGGGAAACATCTCCAGCTTTTCTAGGGCCTGGAGGTCTAGCGATATTTAGGCTGGGAGGCGTTCACAACATACAGCAATACACAGACACACATGCTAAAACACAGTTTTATTTCCCAAAGAGAAAATGGCAAGTTGCACTATGAGCCAATATTTTGTAATTTACATTCTGAGACTGATTTTAAAAGCATCAGATCTGGGGCTCTTAAAGGTTGTGGATCTGTTTATACATAAAAGAAACACATATCAGGAATCTTTTCTTTCCCTTGTCTGGTAACAGCTGAATAAGAGTTCCCCAGACTAACAAGGAGAGCAAACAAAAGCATTTCCCCAGAATTGTTCCCTTTTTTTCTCTCTCTTCTTTTCCCTTCTCATGTTTAGGACTTTAAAATGTTTGGGGAGGAAAGTGGAAGCTTGCAGAAGCCTGCTTGTTTCCAGTTCGGCTCATCCTTACCTCTCAGAAACGCACAAAAGGACTTTAATTTCACTGAATGACAGCTTTCTACTAAATACTTCCTCACTTTTCTTCTGCACCTGGATCTCTACAGAGGGGCTAGCTAGCGTAGGAAGATAACTGCATTTCCTTAGGTGAATAGAGAGCTTCATTCCCAAAGGGCACAATAAACCTGATCCTTCCTCTTCTGATCAACAAGAGCATAGAAGCTGCAAACCTGACCAGTACATCAAAAAGGAGCTTGAAAAATATTTCAAGCAAAAAATGCTAACGGTGCATCCTTCTCCTGTAACTGCACTGATATTAAATCAGGAAACAGAACAGAACAACCACAAACACATATATACAGGGGCTGTCAAAACAGAAACAAAACAAAATCCCTAATGGGGACTAAAGGTACAAAGAGCAAAAAGAAGAATATACAGCATAGGCTTTATGATATTTAAATCCTTATGCAGCAAAAGCTGGAAAGGGAATTCCAAAAATTTTCTGTATATAAGCAGGCTTTTTTGATCCAGGACTTTGGCAATGAAAAGGAATTACGAATCAGTCTGAATGAAAGGGTACAGGTCCCAGAGGGTGCTGGACCATGCCTGTGGACTCCTGGGTTGTAACAACCCCCTGATCCTGCAAGGGCCGAAGGACAAACTCAGCTCTGCTGGGACCTGCCTTGCTGCTGCTGCTGTTGAACCTGCAGCAATGCTCATTGCTGAAAAGATGCTTGCATGGTCCTGGGTCTCCTCAAGAACAACTGAGGCCAGATCTTCCTTGTCTCCTTCTTGGCCATCTGAAGATCTGATCATCAAGAAAATCTCCTGCTGAGCCCCTTGGAAAAACAGGCAACAGACTGTGGCCAGAAAGGGATGCTAGCCTTTTCTGGAATATCTCCTGGCTGCTCATGACTTGGTGACATTGGGCATAGGTCCAGGACACTTTCCTGTCTCCCTGACATCTCCCTTTTCTATACCCCTTCTAAGAAAACTGAAAACCCTTGGAAAGATCACTTTTCCCACACAGACATCTGTGCAGTACCTCTGTATTCGTAAGAGAAGCAGATAAGCAGGAGAGACATTTTTTCTAGTAGGATGTGATCCAAGTTCTGAAGTGTTTGAAAAACCTTTGAATGACATGAAATGCCATTGCAAGAGACGACTGCAGTAATTACAGCTTCTCAGCTTGTACTGGCTACTTCAGTCCCAAAAGGCAACTTCTGATCACTCAGAAAGATTTTGGTGCTGCTTATTAGCTAAATGCTCCTAAAGGGGCTCGGATAATGAATTCAGCATGCCAGGATTCAAGTGGGAAGCAGGACTCAGCCAAGCACAGGAGGAAAGCTGATCCTAGAAAGGTTCAAACTGGGGATTTCGTGCTTCCAGATCAGGTGTTTCTGTTTGAAACAAGTTTTATCATAGTGGCAAGAGGAACGATAACAAGACCGTGTATTAGAGAGGGGGCTATGATGAGACTGCAGAGTTTGGAAATGATGAGAAAGAGACAAATTCCTTTGAAAACAAGTTTGGATCGACTCATTCCTTGTACGATGGGGCTGAGGCTGAAAGAAATAACGAGAAGGAGAATGTTTCCGCTCTCTGCTCACCTCCCTGCCAAAGACACCCTCGTGGGACGTTATAGAAGAGGGAGAAATGTTGCCATTTCGTCTCAAGACACCCCTTTTCCCGAGCAAATTGCCGAGGCTGCCACTGAAGAGCTGCACTTCTTTTCTCTGCAAGTGCACAAAAAAGCAGGAGGCAAGGCAGAGCAGTAACCCCCCCCCCCCCCAACTCCCCAGCAGCCCCCCTCCCGGGCCGTGCATCCGAGCAGCCCCGCGCCCGACGCTGCCGGCCCGGGCTAACCCCGAGCAGCGGGGGGCACTGCGGTGCCATTGCCCCTTCTCATAATCTCCGTTCCCCGGCTCCTGCATCCACTCAAACTCGCAGGGACTCGGAGCCTCGCCTGGGCATCACCCCCAAGGTGCGCCGGCGCGGTGCCCCCCGAGATTCCCAACCCCGTCCGTACCAGCACCCCCGAAAGCCGCGCTGGGGGGAGAGCGGGGTCCCAGCCCCCAGCGGAGGGGCCGCGCCCGGCAGGTGACACTTCCCTGCGCCGGGAGCAGCTCCGCACCCAGCCCGCCCGCGACCGGCACGGGCGAGCTCACGGATTTCATTAAACACGGTGCGTTCAAATCAACCACCTAAATTACGGCGTCCCGTATACCAGTACCCCTCCGGGTGCAGTTATTCTGGAGGATCGCCCCCCGCGACCGAGCAAACTCCAAACCCGCCGCCCGGACATACCGAATCCCCCCGCCCTCCAAGCGGGGATTTAATAATGCTGGGCGCTGCGAAGCCTCGGGGAAGAAAAACAGCCCCACAAAAAACCTACCCTTCTGAAGTGTTGCTCCGTTCCCTTGTCACAGATCCACCTGTGAAAACGTGTCTAAAGTTAGTACTGGGATTTGCCCCGCTCTTAACTGGTTCAGGCTAAAATCTGAAGAGATCCAAGTTAACCCAGGAGGGTACAAGAGCTTATTTTATACAGCAAAGCTGCTGTGCAGACTTTGTCCAAAGAATATTGCACACTTTACTTTGACAATCCCCGCAGAAAAGGGAGAGAGGAAACAAAGACTTATGATTACCATTAGTAATTTAATCCTAAATTCGTGGGCCATTCCCATCAGCCCAAACAAGCAAACATCAACACTTTTCTTTCTCATGCACATATATCTGCGATAGATGATTAACCAGGTCCGTCGCTGCTTACACAGGGGAGAAAAAAAAATCCTGACAAATAGCACGGTGTCTGCTTGCAGTTTGAGAAATTAAAAATCAAGCGAGAGGAGGTAAGAACTAGGAAAGTGATGCCCTTTTCCTCCATTAGTGCCGACTGCCAGCCATGGGTGATTTCGGTTTGGGTAGTTGTTTCTTAACAAAACTCCCATTTGAGACAACTTATCCCACTAATGTTATGGAGTGAAAAAGCTAATTCTGGGGGAAAAGTAGCAGTCAGCTACCAACAACGAGGATCGCTTCTCAGAGGGCCAGTAGCGTGGAAAATACACACGTAATAGTCGCCTTATTTTTTTAGCAGTTACCTAGACCTGCTCTTTCTAAGAACTGGGGACGGGGATGCCGCCGTAATACGACTCGCTTCTAAATGTCACCCCTACCCGATTCAGGCAGAAGCCCTACCAAACCGAACACGTATAGGTATCTATATGCTCCAGTTTTAGGAGCGAGTTTTCAAATTTCAGTGGCCCAAGGATCCCCACCGCCCTGCCCTGGGCGGACACGCCGGATGGAGATGATCTGAAATGACACTGTAATTTTCTTTGAACTCTTCCCGATTTTGGTCAGGGGTTTGCGAAAAGGGAGGGAGGCGGGGGGAGAGAGACGAGGGAGAGCGGAAAGAAGTCATTCTTTACTCGAAACTAACCTTCAAAAAACGGATCTTTAAAAATAGAGGGGAAAAAAAGTCGCTCGATTAGCAGCTTTCGGGTGTAGGGGAGAAGGTCGCAATTAAAAAAAAAATTGCTCGCAAGGCTTGGGGGGCAGGCGAGCTGTGCCCTGACGCTGCGATGGGTGGGTGCCCCTTCCCTACCCCAACAGCGGTACTTTTCCTCCGCGGGCGCGGAGGGGACGGGAAATCCTTTCCGCAGAAGCCGGCAGCCGCCGGGGCCGCGGCTTTGCCCTGCGAAGGCTTTTCGGGTGCGGGCGGCCGCGTAGGGCCGGGGGACGCGGAGCTCCCCCTGCGCGCAGCACCGCGGCCCCCCGCGGGTCGGCGGCTTGTCCTCGCGGAAGGGAAACTCCCCCTCAGCTGCCTCGCTGGGCTGCCCAGCCCAGGAACTCTCTTCTGCTCCAGTAACATTATTTCTTCCCTAATCCTTATAAAAAAAGTGTATATATATCGGACGGAGGAGCATGCCCCATAACATACAAATCTCAGCGAGAATGACCTTTGGTGGTTGAATTAAAAGACATATAATAAACAAAATTGGCCTTTAACTGGAGATTCGGCGCACAATGCGGGTCTTACTTTAGCCAGCCGCGTAACGCCGCAAGTTTTGTGGGATGTATTTTGTAAAAGGGAGCGAGGGATGGAAGAGCAAAGAAACGGACCCAGAAAATGCCCCGAAATTTTACGACGATGAGGAAGGACGCGCAAAACCGATCTCTAGTTCAGTTTGAAAGATTAAGAAAAGGGACAGAGTGCGTATGGACAGGAAGATAATCAGATCAATGCTTCCTCTGCCTTTCAGTAGCTCCACCTTGTGAATATACCTCAGTAATTATGAGAAGAAAAAGTATAATCCATCTAATGGCACATTTTGCAGGGCTGCATCCGAGCTTCCCAAGCTCTCGCCAGAGTCCCCTTTCCCTCACGGGCAACGATAATCTTTAACGTGCAGGTAAAAATAAAGCTCTCCCCAAGCAGCTTCCAGGACCTCATAAATAATATTTAGAGCGGATCCGCACGGGCGGCTCTCGGCTCTCCCCAAGCCCCGGGGAGGCAGCAGCTGCCGGACGGGCACCGCCCAGCTCCTGCCCCGATCTGCTCTGCCAGGGTGGCCGGGTCCCCCCGTCTCTCCGTGGAGTGGCACCGCTCACCGCGGACCTCTCCGCCTCTTTGTACCTCAGGGTTGCTCGCCAACAGCGAAAAGACGGCGATTTCCCAAATCTGGCACTGATGGGAAACCAAGCAGCGCGGTGTCCGTGCGGACCCCGGAGCCCCAGCACCTCCGGGGCTGCGTTGCCTGTGAGGGACACAGGGAGCGCCCGGGAGGGGGGAGTTTCCACGCGTGTCCTCCCACACACGCGTTTGGAGCAGGGCAACGTGCGGAGGGAGGTCTGAGCCCCTCGCTTCAGCCGGGACCGGGGTGCGGAGGGACCGGGACGACAACGCACGGGGAGCACCGGAGCTGAGCGATCGCGGGCGCTGCTGACGGGCAGTTATGTCCCCTGCGAATGTCGTGGAGGAAAACTCAAACGAGGTGGCCCGGCATGTCTTGCATTGCCACAGAAAATTAAGCCTCGGAGCGTCTGTACTCCGAAGGGGGATTTCATCCAACTCCCGCTCCCTGATTTCCACCTCCTTCCCCCAGCCCGCTGCCGGAGGAACCCTAGGGAATATATGTTTTTTTTGAAGGGGACTTTGTACGACTTTTGTCTACCCGGTTCCCTGCGCGACTGTGGCTGGCTCCACGGAGATGTGGAGCATTGGGACAAGCGGGGCCGGGCTGCGGGTGTCGCCCCGGGTATCGCTGGGGTCCGGTGGAGAGGGACCGACGCCGGAGGGGTCTCTGCTTGGGCACTTTCGTAGTGTTGTCCCAGCTCCAGAAAGTCGGTTCCCTCCTAATTAATTTCTAAAAAGCAGAGAGATCTTGAACTTTTTTTTGTTCTTTTGGCTAAATAATGTGGGATGAGGAGGGTGATATGGGAGATGTTGAGGTGTAGGGGGCGGAGGCGCCGCTCCGGAGAGGCGCGGCCGAGCCGAGATCGCGGCAGCGCCGCAGTCGCTCCCGCTGCCGCTCCGCTCGGCTCCGCTCCCGCCCGCTCGTCCCTTTTATTTTTTTCCCGTGTGTTTTTTTTTTTTTTTTACCCGTGAAAAGTAGCTGTTATTCTCCAAACGGACACTTGGGGTCGCACTTTCTGTCTGTTTGAGCGTAAAAACAGCGCAAAAAGAAGCCCTAATCTCCCTTAATCGGTACAAAATGTTCAAGAAAAAAAATCCTGTTACCGGACCAAAAAAAAAACCCCAACTAAACAAAAAAACACCCAAAACAACCAACGTAAAAAACCTTACAAGCCGAGTATTCTTTTGCATGCAGTCACTCACTCAGGCAACAGCAGACGAAAGCAAACGCGGTCCCCTCAGAACAGAAATGTAATTATATTTTCTCCCTTCTCTCCCTAATATTTGCAATTGTCTGTGTCGATGCCTTTGCTTTACTTTAGGGAGAGATTTGCTTCCTGTAACCGGGAGGATTTCCCCGATTGTATAAGGAGAGCTGACAGCTTCGCCGAGCCGGTGCTTCCCTCACTCCCGGGTCCAAGCGCATCCCCCTGCACCATCCCCCTGCACCATCCCCCTGCACCATCCCGCAGCCCCAGCGCTCGCTCCCCGGCCGGACTCGGTGCGCGTTCGTGGCCGGTTTTCCCGCGGTGCCTTCGCATCGGGACCGCTTACATAAGTTGGAAGGGGCGACGCGTGTGCGCGGGATGGGGGAAAGCTGACTGCCTTGAAATTTGCTACGGGACGGCAGCGGGCAAAAAGGGACTTTGTTATATTTAGAACAAAGGGACGGGCAGGATGTCCCCGAGCTCGCCTCCTTTGTGGATCGCAGGAGCCGAAAAGGGGGGAGGTGGTGGAAATAAATAAAGAAATAGATAAATAAATGAGGAGGCGATGGTGCGGGAAGGGGGGAGCAAGCGGGGAGCGCCCCGGAGGAGCGGGGCTGGGAGAGGTGGCCGCTCAGCTGGCGCTGCGGAGCTGTCACGGCGCGGCCCGCCCCCGCCGCCGCCGCCCGGCCCCGCCGCCCGCCCGGCCCCGCCGCCCCCGCCGCCCGCCCGGCCCGGCCCCGCCGCCGCGCTGCCATTGGCGCGGCCGCCGCCGGCCCCGGCCCCCGCCGCGCTCTCGGCGGGCACGGCCGTATAAGAAGCCAAGGGGGGCTGCGTTGCGAATCACAGCTGCACAACGAGAGCTGGAGGCGGCAGCTACAGCGGAGACCTGGGTTTTTCTCGTTCCCCCCTCTCCTTTTTTTTTTTTTTCCCTCCTCCTTCCCCTCCTTCCTCCCTGTCTTCCCTCCCCTTCCCTGCCAGAGCCAGCGAAAACTCCCGTGCAAAGCCCAGCCACCGCCGCCAAATAGCCAGTGCGCTCTCCCGGCCGCTTGCTCGGACTGGAAAGTTGCGGCAGACTCCGGTGCTCTGCTACCGCGGGGAGAAGGCTCCGGACTTACAAAACCCAGACGGGGGAACGGGCTAAACGTTTTGCACCGTTCTTCTTCCTGCACAGACTCGAAGGCAGCATCTTTGTTTTGTTTTGCTTTCGCCCTTCCTGCTGCTGCTCTTTTCTCCTTGCAAGCGGGTGTCTAAGTGCCAGGAGCTGCTGCAGCCTGCGGTGCGTTGCAAACGCTGATACAAAAAAACAGGAGACATCCAGGCGGCTCGTCCTTGGCTTTGTTGCTCCCAACTGAAGAAGCCCCAGAAGCCGGCAGAAGGAGGAGGCGGCGGTGGAGGGGGAGCAGAGGAAAGGAGGCGAGAAAGCAAAGCCAAAGTTGATTTGGAATACGGGAGCGCGGCCAGTCCTCTGCCAGGCTGCGCGCTGGAGTGAGGTCTCCAGCCCCCTCCACCGGGAGAGGTGCCCCCAAGACAGCGATGGCCGGAGAGCTCAGCATCGGAGCCGAGCTGCCCACTAGCCCCCTGGCCATGGAGTATGTCAACGACTTCGACCTGATGAAGTTCGACGTGAAGAAGGAGCCCCTGGGCAGGAACGACCGCTCGGGCAGGCACTGCACCCGCCTGCAGCCTGCCGGCTCCGTCTCCTCCACCCCCATCAGCACGCCCTGCAGCTCCGTGCCCTCCTCGCCCAGCTTCAGCCCCACCGAGCAGAAGACCCACTTGGAGGACCTGTACTGGATGGCCAACAGCTACCAGCAGATGAATCCCGAGGCGCTGAACCTCACACCAGAGGATGCTGTCGAAGCCCTCATTGGGTCCCACCAGGTGTCCCAGCAGCTGCAAGGCTTCGAGAGCTTCCGGGCCCACCACCACCACCATCACCACCATCATCAACACCACCACCAGTACCCCGCGGTCACTCATGAAGACCTGGCCGGCAGTGGGCACCCTCACCACCATCACCATCATCACCACCAGGCCTCTCCCACTCCCTCCACCTCTTCCAGCTCCTCCCAGCAGCTCCAGAACTCGCACCAGCAGCATCCCCCCTCCAGCAGCGTGGAGGACCGGTTCTCAGATGACCAGCTGGTCTCCATGTCTGTGAGGGAGCTCAACAGGCACCTCCGAGGCTTCACCAAAGACGAGGTGATCCGCCTCAAGCAGAAGAGGAGGACCTTGAAGAACAGGGGCTATGCCCAGTCCTGCAGGTATAAACGTGTCCAGCAGAAACACCACCTGGAAAACGAAAAGACCCAGCTCATTCAGCAGGTGGAACAGCTCAAGCAAGAAGTGACCCGGCTCGCCAGAGAGAGAGACGCCTACAAGCTCAAGTGTGAGAAACTTGCCAGCAATGGCTTCAGAGAGGCTGGCTCCACCAGTGACAACCCATCTTCCCCTGAGTTCTTCATGTGAGTGCTTAACAAAAATAATTGAAAAACAAACAAAACCCCCCACCCCCAAAACCTGACCCCTGTCACCTTCCCTCCCCCCCCTCTCATCCTCCTCTGACATCTCCATCCATCTGTCTGCTTGACTAGCGAGAAAGAAGGAGAGAAAAATAGAGACTTGATTTTTTTGCAGCATCCAGTCTTCTAGAGTAGCTGTGGGAAAAGTAGGCTGGGGGTGGGGACGGGAGAGGTAAAGTGCAACTTTTGGACTTTCGTTTGTGAGTTACAGAGAGGGACAGAGGCAGAGAAAAAGGAGAAAAGAACAAGTGAAGCGTTTTATAGATCGCTTGCTTGCAGAACGAGATGGACTTTGAGAATAATAATACAAAAGGACAATGAACAAGCCATCTATAACATACTGCCTGCTTGGAAAGAGAGAGGATATATGCAACACCATCTCATGCACAATTTACCTGCTTGGAAAAAGAGAATAAATAAGAAGGACAATATATGCAAACTCTTCATATATTGCCTGCTTTGAGAAATAAGTTACAGGACTCAGATGGGACATTCAATCTAAGAAAGGAAAGAAAGAATGAAAGGAAGAAAAAAAACTCATCAGTTTTATTGCCTGCTTGATTATATAGAAAAATATGAAAATCTGCATTAAAAATATTAATCCTGCATGCTGGACATGTATGGTAATAATTTCTATTTTGTACCATTTTCTTGTTTAACTATAGCATGTTGATCATTGATCATAGATTTCTGTTGTTGTTTTGTTTCATTGATAAGAAAAGCATCACAAGTTACCAAACTTTTTACTGCTTGTGCAGTTTTGTTTGTTGGTTTTGCTCTCTTATTTTCTTTTATGGTTGTTAGCTTGTAAATATCTGCTACTTTAAACCGCACAGGAGAAAAAAAAATCCCACACACAAAAAGAAAATAACATTTCAGCAGGCTGGTTGTATGGTTTGTTTGGTATTAAAGAGATACTTAAGGAAAAAAAAAAGTTATGGGCATTTTGCATTAGAAAAAAACAACTTTGTATATCTGGTGCACTTTTAAGTTGTTGTTTTTTGGTGGGTTTTTTTTGGTGTTTTTTTTTTTTTTTTTAGTTTTCATTTTGGTTTTTGTTTGTTGGGGCAGAAGAGCAAAACCGCCTGAATGGCTTTGACAAACCTAAACTTAACAGGGAAAAACTCTCTTCGGTCACTAGAGCCTACTCCAGGCTTTAAAGTGGCAGCGAAGCCCTTTCCTTCAGGACAATTCCCAGCCTGGAGTGCTTAGGCTTGGCCATATAGTTTCCCTTCTAATTGTACACTCAGGAAGCGAAGGACGGACGAGATACCAGTTCCTTTTAAGAAACAACTGCCCCTTGATTTTCGGTAAATAAAGGAAAGAAAAACCAATCTCCTCTTTATGAGTCAAGTTGCAATAGCAGCGAGGGCTCCGTGTCACCACTGGGGTTTCTCAGTGGTAGCAGCCGATGAGTAGGCTGGAAAAGCATATAAAACTAAAACTTATTTTAGGAAGACATACTGCAACTTTTAAGTGTATTCTTTTGCAATGATTTGTAATCTGCTTCTCTGCTTCCCTATGCAGCGAGTGAAAGTTTTAGCCAAAATTTATTTGCAGTTGTATAGTAGTAGTAGTTTGGAGTCTTATGGGTGTTTTTTATTACTTTTTTTTTCCTCCTGCAGGTCAGTAAAAGGATTTATGTTGCACTGACAAAAATACCAAAATGAAAACTTATTTTTTAGTTTCCTTTTAGGATAGCTGGCACTGCTGGCCGGATGCATTTTAAGTTTGTATTAGTTTATAAATTAACAGTAATAACAAGATTGTAATGAACAGCATGGTGCTTGCAGTTTTAAATATTGTGGATATTAGTCATGCATCAGAAAACGACCTTTGGTTTTTACTGATTCAACTGTGTTGAAATCAAAACATTGCAGCCGCGGAAAAAATTGTTTTTATTTCATGTAAAGTTCTGAAGGGATCAATTTCAAATCCTGCTTATGATACGAAAAAATATTAAAAAACCTGGTCTATTGTAGTTTTATTCAGACTGGTTTCTGTTTTTGGTTATTAAAATTGTTTCCTATTTTGCTTATTAAAATCATTGAAATGGCATTTCTTGGAGGGACCTGCTTCTCTGACGTCTCGTGTTCCGAAAGAAAAAAAAAAAAGACAGAAAAATAAAACTTTTGGACCCTTCTCTACCCTCACCCCGCTGCCCGGCCCCGGCGGGTTGCGAAGCTGCTTTGCCCACTCGGGAACGGTGCTGCACGCAGGGCAGGACCGCTCAGCCTTGCACCGTCCAGCACTTTGCCCAAACCTCGCCCGTGGCCGGGGGTGAGAGTGTCCCGTGTCCCCCCGGCCGGGAGGAGCGGAGCGGCGGGAGCCCCACGCCGGGCCCGGCTGCGGGGGGGCGGCCCCGGCCGCTGCTGCTGCTGCAGCCCGGCGGGGAGTGGGAGCGGCGAGAGACGGGAAACGCCAAGTGCGGGCTCTTTTTATTTTTCATTAGAAAAGGAGAGGACTTGGACAAGTCTGTCCTTTCCCCCGTCTCCTTTGGGATCCGAGCTGGCCATTCACTTTCCTCCTTTCCATCTGCACATTCTATTTATTCCGGCGCCTTTTTTTTTTTTTAAGTGTGAGCGACGGGCAGTTTAGAAGACTCTTTAGATGCTTTTGGAGAAGGGGACAGATCTCCCCGCCCCCCCCCGCCCAGGGCTCAGTACCCCGCGTTTCCACCATCCATCAGCTGCTTTCAAGGCAGATAATCGCTCAACTCCCTAAATTGCAGGTTAGAAATCGCACCCGCTCCTCACCCGAGTGCAGGGAAGGGAGCCCCAGAGCCGGGTCGCAGCGTGTCTGCGAGCTGCTGCTCTCAAAGTGTGAAAACTGTGTTGAACTTTAAATCCTTCTTAAAAACAAAATCCAAGGCACCACAGAACCAAAAAATAATAGCCTCTCTCCGCCCTGCTCCTCTTCCCAACAGCAGAAAGCTGTCTTTGCAAGGACGGCATAAGGCACGTTTGGAGAACAAACCGGTTAAGGGCAGGGTGTGAGAAAAAAAAATTAAAGCAAATACAGTAACTTGAAAACAAAATCCCCTCTTAAATCCTAGACGCATCCCTGCCTTGTCAGAGCCAGCTGGGCTGGGGGATCTTGGAAGGGGCCGGGGCCCATCCCAGCCCCCCGGCTACATGAGTCAGGCCTGGAGAACAAGCTCGTACCCTGCTGCCCTAAGAAGGAGGCACAGGAGTTTGCAGAGGAAAAGGATGAGAGAGCCTGGCTTTCCCTGTATAGCCTCCCCCCTTGCCAGTAAATGCTATGGCTGCAGAAAGCCTGAGAGGAATATTGTTTGTGGGAACTGCCACTGCATATTAATGTCCCCTCATGCATGCATTGAATAAATCACTAGGGCTAATTGAACAACAACAACAACAAAAAATAGGAAAAACAGGCCTTAGAAAAGCTCTCCAGATTCCCACCGCAGAACTGTGTCAGCGGCGGGTCCGTCCCGCCGCACGGCGAGGGCAGCCGCAGCCGCCGGTGCCTTTGCAGCACCCGGTCCCATTCCTGCGGTTTAATTTATCCCATTTAAAATAAAGGACAAATGCAACTAAGCACCACCACAGGAACAGCGCGGGCTGGTGGGACAGGGACCCGCCGGCGCTGGGAAGGACGAGCCCGGCTTGAGCCCGGCCCAGCAGAACGCTGCGGAGCGGGGGTCCCGGGATGTGGCTTGTCCTCCCGCCCGGGGGTCGGGCCGGCTTCCTCGGACCGCGCAGGTGGCTCTGAGGGGGGGCTCCGACATGCCGAGGGGGGCGAAAATCCACCCGCACTTGTGCTCGGCCCTGCCTGCGGCTGAGAAGGTCTCTGCCCCGGCGGCGGCGGCCCCGGCGACGGGATCCCCGCAGATGTCGGGGCGGGCAGGGCCTGCCTGGCCCCCCTCGCTGCCCGCCCCTCCCCCGGGGAGCCCCATCAGCCAAGAGTGACCCCTCTCCCGGCTTCTCTTGCGTATTGCCATCCCTGCGTATCGACTCCGATCTCCAGCCGTTCATCATTGATTCGTAAAAGGGGTGTTGACACAGGACTCGGGGGCGCGATGGAGAGCAGTTTCTTGAAGCGAAAGATAAAACACTAACCCCCTCTTTTCCTCCCCGGGACGGGCCTGCCCGCAGGGTGCTCCCCTGGGAGCGGGTCGGGGCTGCCCTCCTGGGACTCGTTGCTTTTCACACGGAGAGTTGCGGAGAAGCTGCGTGTCAAGTGCGGGGGATAAAGCATCTTCCCTCCCCAAGCCCCTCTTCTTCCCCCTTTCTGGATGTGCTGCTTTGCGTGCGCGTCCTCTGCCCGTTCTTTGAGCCGCTTCTCCCCATGCACATCCTGGCTGGGGGCTGGGGGCCCACTCTGTGGCCCAGAGGTGCAGCAGCCCCCGGCAGCCCCTGCTCCCCCGGGGCTCGGGCGAGGCCGGGAGGCTGCAACTGCTGCCGCGCACCGGGGCTCCGGCAGTGCCCACGAATTACACGGTTCGGAGGGCCCAAGCACAGACGACTTCCCGCTCCAGAATCCTGTCAGGCGATCAGTCAATCGCCCTTGAGGGTCTCCGGAACGAAGATGCTGCAAACTGCCTCCAAAAAAAGCTCAGTGTAGCCAGGGAGCGGTCCCCACCTCGATCCGCTCCTTGCAGACCCGGGGAGGTCGGGATGCCAACGAGACGGGACCGGATCCGGCCGGAGCAGGGGGTCAGGGGCTCTGGGGTGGACTGGGAGCAGCAGCATGGGTGCCTCTGTACCCAGAAATGCGCCGGTCGGAGCCCCCGATAGCAGCACGGCGGGGGCAGGCTGGCTGCCTTGCACACCCCAGGGATGGCGGTGCGGCGGGAAAGAGCCCAAGGTTTGCATCGCTAAATTGGGCTGCCGGGCGACAGTTCACTATGTGATCTCCTGTAGTGCAGGAGGACGATTCCCTTCAGTGACAATCATATTATTTTGTTTGATCTCGCAGTTTTGCAAAAGCTATTGCTAACAGCCGGAGCGAGATCTGCACCCCCGCGCCGGGGCAGAGGTGACTACCGGCTACGGTTGCTCGCAGAATTAAACGAGACACTCACAGACAGTAAACACAATTGTCACCCTCCCTCCCCCCCTCGATTTACTGACACAAAACTTACAGACTATTTCTGCCAGCCGTTTAATACTCTTTTGAATATTCCCTTCTCTCCTTCCCTCCAGGAAAGTGTATAAAACTGATTGTCTTTAATTCCAAAACAGAGAAATCTCAGACTAAAAAGACTTTTTGAACTAAAGATAGAAACACCGCTCTAAGGCTTTCCAGAGATGCTGCGTGCAGTCGCCGGCCGGCAGATAAGTTGCTCCACATTGGGGTGGTCAGGCGAGATGTGCTACGAGGATGAGCCAGGGCTTGCGAAATAACTGTTCCCAGCTGGTTTAGGGTTTCATTTTTCTTTCTTTTTTTTTCTTTTTCCATATATATATATATATATTTTTTTTCCTTTCGGATTGGCGCCGTGCCCACCCGGCTCTAGCAGGCTGCTTGGTGTCGGTGATTGACAGACCAAGGTCAGGGAAGCTCTTTGGGGCCGTGGGTGTCAGGTTTCGAGCAGGACAGATACAAACAGCGCACGGGACAGCCGCTCCTGGCTCCGCGGCCGCGCAGCCCCGTGCGCAGGCTCCGCGAGGCCGGGCCAGGGGAGCGGGTTGCGTTCCGCCGGCCGCGGAGCTGCGGGGCGGCCCCGCCGGGGGCCCGGGGCTGGTGCGGCCCCACGCCTCCCGCCTGCCTCCATCCCTCCCCGCCGCTGCCTCGGCTCCCGGGGTGTCCCGCTTTTCTTTTTTCTTTTCTCAATTTTAAGTTTTGATCTCCTCCTTACAGGATCGAAAGAGTACTTCCCCACACTTCCCCACCATCGAGGGGGAAAAAGCGATTTTGCTTCTTATTTGGACAAGTTTCAGTTATGGTTTCTTTTTTGATTTTTTTTTTTTTTTAATCATTATGTTTCACTCCATTAAGGTTACAGTAAATCTGAAGTTGTGTATGCACACACATACACACACTCTAAATAGCTTATTGCATAATCCTGCAGAGCGTGTTCAGTAATGTAGCATGCAGCGGTCTGCTAGGATCCCACACTGGACTTGTGTTTTATGCAAGAAGGAGAAGAAGGAGAAAAAGAAGAAGGGGGGTGGAAAAAAGCTTTCAAGTGCTGCCTTTTCTTGATTTTTAAATGGTGACTTTGAGTAGTGAATTCTGAACACAGCATGAGGTGCTGCAAGACGGTTTCTTACTATTGCATCGAGGACAGAGAAGAGACAATTCATATTTGTGAGCTGGTCCTGTGCATCATGGTGCGTGGAAGTGTTAGAAATTGGATTGTGATGTACTTGAGACTTAAGGTACTGCAAATCCTTTGCCTCAAACAGAATTGCTCCAGCGGGGGCTTGTAGTACTTACAGGTTTGTCACAATATGTTTAGAATAAGCAATGCAGTAAAGAGGGAAAAAACTCCATTCCACATAAAGAAAGTGACATGTTTTCCTGTCACACGGAGACTGCTATTAGGTTTTAGAGATAATTGTCTTCTGCCATGTCTTATTTCCCCTTTTAGAGTTTCACTGTTTGTCTTAAGGCACAGATTCAAAACACTGAATTTCCACTTCATACATGTGTTCTCTTAAAAGATTTGTTTAGATAAGGAAACCAATGCTAAGTGTTCTCACTTGAAAGAAATTAAATATATAGAATGATAAGCTGCTGCTAAAATATATAAAAAACACTTAAATTAATAATAAGAACTTGTTCTGAGGCAAAATTCAATTTTACTTCCTATTATGCAATCTTTGCATGTAAAGTTGCTTTAATGCAAAATAGCAGCTCATCAAAAATTCTGTTTTATTGGTATCAAAAATTTATGATATCCTGAGGCATGAGGGGCAGAGAGCAAGGTAGAAAAGCTATGTCCTTTTACCAAGTTTAGTGCTTTCTTTAAAGAAACATCTCAAACTTATTTCTCCTTTCTTCTTCGTTTTTTGGAGGCAGTGGGCGAAGGTTTATACCAGAGAAAACTCCTCCACTGACAATGTCACTGAGCAGCTCCAATACACAGCGTTGTTGACTGTACCCTCTCTGCAGGCTCTTGCTTTCTCTGCAGTACTAGGAGATACAAGGACATGTCCACACAAATATAAAGGTGGGATTATTTCTAAACTCTGATGTTTACATTCAGTATTGCAATAATGCATATGTATTGCAAATATATGTGCATTGTTTGTGCCTGTATTTGACTATCAAAGCCTGCAACCTCCCACTGATAAAATGTGGATATCTGATTATGCACTAGCCTGAACTTCCCAGTAATGAGGCTTCATTTGTTTCCAGAAAGGCCCTCCTGGCTTTATAAAAAAACATCAAGCACCCAGTGACAAGGGCATTTTGTTCAGTATGATTTTTTGTGAAATAAGCATGGTGAGGAATCAGTGCCAAGCATCGGAAATTTGCATTCATAAAAATAGACAATACTTACTCCTTCAGCAGAACTTCAGGCAGTTTATTAAAGGAGGCCAGGGATGTTTTACAGGTGGGGAAACCGAGGCACTGAGCGATGGGGTGACCTGGCCAAGGTGAGCTGCAGACTGATGCAGGGCTCCATCTGTCACATCCCCCCGGGCCGTGCTGCCTTCTCCTCCTGCCACCACAGCTGGAAACACAGGCTGAGATCACTGACAGCAAGGGGATGGCGAGGGGGGGAAGGCAGAACAAGCCCCTTTAATCCTATGCTTTTATGGGTCCTACCTTATTTACTATTGAATGGAGCAGAAACTTTCCTGCTGGTTCAGGGGGCCCATCCAGAGAAGAAATTACAGAGGGCAATAAACCTGCACCTTGGACTTCTGCTAACTGCTTCTTCCTTGCTCTTATGCTGTGGTGCAGTTATTACCTAAAGCCTTTACAAACACGAGAAAGGGAACATATAATTGCAAACAGGTCTCTGAGCTAGCACCAGCCCTTACAGCTCTCTGGCTCTGCATTTTCTCCCTCTTTAAGGTGGCCAACAATTACAGGCAAAAGGGTTTTGCGTCTGAAATCTCTGCTTATGTGATCCTAAAGGAAAGCTTTTACATTTATCCTCAGTCTGGCCCTCATTTTGCTTATTGTTCAACGACATCTAGCTCCACATATCACGTTAGTGCTATTGCCATGCTACCATCAGCCATCCTGTGCTGTTGCTGAGGCTGATAAACACCGAGTGTATTCAGGACACCAGAGGGAGAGGACTGCTAAACTCCTTTTGACACAGCCCATCCTTTTTTTTATGTCAGCCTTGACCCGTGGATCAAGCATTTCACTCTGGGTATTGCAGTGGCAACGCTACACTGGTCTGTGACAGCACATGCTGATCTCCAGGATTGGAAGAGCACAAATTCATTAGGTCCAGCATTGGTTTTGTAGAGCAACAGGTTAACCCACTCCACAGATGGATAAAAGGGATAGCAAGGATGTTAGTATAACAGAAAATGGTTTTGGAAGAGTATTTCCAGCTCCTCACTTATCTCAGGTCAGGCACCCAAAAGAGCAGGGTATTAAGCAAATATCTGTGAGCATCTGGGACTACGTAACAAGTGACTCGTGTGTAAGTCAGACAGACAGATGAGAATCATGGTAATAAAAATAGTAATAAAAAAAAGTCTATGGCTTTCTGATTTGCAGTATTGCCAGATCTCTATCCTAGTGCATGCAGACTTAAACCATGAAGTGACACAAAATAAAGGACCCTTTGCTGCTAACATTAAACAGCAGGTAAGTTTAAATTGGAAATAAACAGATTTTATAGTCATTTTACTGACCTCAATAATTAATGAAATATCTTGGATAAAATTTGAAACATAGCAGAAGTATCAGCTGGTCTCTGCTCCAGAATCTGAAACCAATGTTTCTATTAAATAAGGTTTTTATTTTTCAAAAAAATCCCTTCTCCATATCCGTTTTCAATTGAACACTACAGTAAATATATGAAGATTACTGGATCACACTGTTTACAGATGAAATAGTTTAAAGGTGAAATTATTTTTGGTTTAAATCTTCTGTGTTTTAAAATGAAAGGCATTTCTGGAGTAGCTGCTGAAAACCAAAAATGCCAGTAAAAAAAGAAAAAAGGAAGAAGATAAAATGTGGCACTGTGAGGGTTAAGCAAGGTCCTAGGATCCAAGTAAATATTTATATGAGTGCTCAAAGAGGGGGTAAAAATCTCAATATAACCAAAATATAAATCACAGTGCTTTATGTTAGCTGTCAAATTATTCCAGCCCCTGCATTCCAGTACTTGCTCTACTGGTAATGTCACATACGAGATGCAAGCTTATGCCTTGGTGCAGGTTTGGCAGGTAATTAAAGTCCATCGCATGGAGGTTTACACAGACTCCCTCCGATCCACTGAAAGACAAACAACCTGTTAACTGTGATAGCTGCGAGTGTGCAAAACTAGATGGGAACAGGGATTCTCACAGGCAGGGGAGAAAAGCCTGACTGTGGTGTGCTGCTCCCGCCTTGGCTCCAGCGCGGATTAACTCCTTGGTGTCTCTGTAACTCCTTGCTCTTTGCAGAGGCCGTGAAAACTGGGTAGTGGCAGAATCAGCAGACAGAGGAAAAAAAAAAATAAAAGCAAGCCCTGAGGGCAAGTAGCCCTCGGGTTGGGTTTGTCTGCATTCTTGACCTGGGGGTTCTATTCTTGCTAGAAGACACCTGGGTGATTTAGTCTTTCTGCTTCGTCCTGGCTTTGTATATTGGAGACTCCAGTCAGAGTGAATTATTCCCAACTGCTTCGCACTGCAGCCGGCTCTCCAACCTGAGATGGTCCTGGAGACCCCCAGGAGGGCAGCCTGCAAGTGATGCCCAGAGCTTACATCTCATGGCCTTCAATGAAACTCTTTCATAAAAGAGAACCAGAATCAAACTCTGGAGATCAGCCCCCTGTCTGCTTTCATCTTCTCATTTGCCTTCCTTGTGTGAGTAGGTGGGAAAGGAGGTTTTCAGGTACACCTCTTGTTTTGCTCTTCCTGTCATAGGTGTTCCCATCTCAGTGGGGAGGATCTTTGTACCGGGAGGCACCCGCGTGTCTCCTGCTCCATGTAAATGGGTGCAGGGCTGCAGGTTCTGCTCTGGGAACCGGAGTGCCGCGAAGCCACACCTGCGCGGATGCAACCGCGGTGTCAGGGAGCCGTGCCAGCACCGACACCACCGCCGTGCGACACCTTCTTATTTAACCACAGAATTAGCATGGCACCAAGCTGACGGGTTATTGCCCTCCGGCTCTCTGCCCACGTGGTGCGTCATCCCCACCTCCATCCTGCAAAGGCAGAGGCTGGGGGCAAAGAGTAAATCCTTCCCCATATGGGTTGTGTTTCATTGCCTGTCTATGGAGGCTTCCAGAAAGGAAGCCAAGCTGTAATGGGGACACCCATCTGCAAGGATAACCCCACCACTAGCATCATTTCACAGGGGCTGGTGAAAAACCACCATCTGTTTAGCTGCCATCCATTTGCCCAGACTTGAGAGGACCCATTCATATTCATTTAACCAGTCTCTTATGCTAATCTCTGTCTACCTCCTTTCTTATCTTCTAGTCATATACAAAATCAGAGAGCAAGGGCCTTCCTGAATTAGATCAGATTCCTGTTACTCATCTTGGGAAATGTCGGGTTGAATCCCAACAGTAAGGGAAAAAACAGTCCAAAATCACAAAGCAAGCAGAGATCAACTTTTGGAATCGCTTAGGTCCATTTATCTGCCCTAATCAAACAGTGATTTGTCTGTCTGATAGGAGTTTAGATAAAGTTTTCAGCAATTTGCAGTAATTAAATGTGAAAGGGGAAGAAGCAGAGGGTTTCCAGGCAACATGCTGCAGAAGGGGAGTTTTGGAGGAAGGCAGAGAACCCCTGTTAAACATCTGCCAGCCTGCATGGAAGGTAGTGGTGATTTCCCTACTCTTAAGAAGTTCCCCCCTCCTCTTCACTCCCTGCAAAGATGTTCTCCTCCTGCTGCTGCTAATATCATCCAGGGGAGAGAGAAAATCCCTAGAGAAGAGGAAAATATTTTCCAAAACTTATTATTGCCTCTGATTACGACGAGTGTCAGATATATAAAAGAAAAAAAAATCCCAAGGAAAGACACTAGTGCCTCCCCCGTAAGGACTTTGCTCCCATGTCAGAATTGTGCAAGCTAGAGCACAGTGCAATGCTCAGTATATTCAAGATAGTTGTCAAGAGCAAAGTATAAACATTTCCAGCAAATGCACTTAATAGAATTTGTTTGCCAAGTGCCGCAGCCTTCTTTCTTGGTTACGCCGAGGAAAAGGCCTGTTTCATTAAAAGGGGGTGAAAAAACCCTCTCCCAATTAAAAAAAAAATCCTAAACCTTTCAATATAAATCTTATTCTAGACTTTTGCTTTGCTATCCATTGGCTCTAGCAGCAATGTACCCAAAGGCTACTGGAGTCCCCCTATCATGTACTCCTTTTCACAGACGTCAGCTGTGAGAGAACAGGCCAGGTCACAGATGGGCCTGACCTGATCCAGCAAATGGATGTGGTGAGTGAACCCACAACTGTGATCCAAAGGGGATGTAGCAGAAATGGAGAGGAGCCCCTGTTGTGCATAAAACATGGCCACATTCCTGGGAGAACAGCGTCGTGGGAATGTGGCCATTGGACTTTGCTGGGGCTGGAGGTTCATCCCAGCCTCCAAGGGGGGTGAGGTGTCTTCTGCCAGGATGATAGCTGAACACGGGAAAGAGAGACATGGCAGCAGCAATTAAGCTGTAATCGGTATCTGCCTTTGCTTGAATCACTTTGCTCCACCCTGAACATGCAGTACAGCAGGGCTGGAAGCTCCTCCAGCCAAGAACTTGGGACTCCAGGGAAGGGGCGTGTTTGTTCCTCTTCTGAACTAACAACTTCATTCCAAAAGCAACCACAGTTGTCTTGAGCTACTGTCACCAGTTCAATATGCCTTTAGCAGAAAGCAGAAGCTTTCAGCAAATGAAAAAGGCCTGAAGATGATGCTTCTGTTTTAATTAACTAATGTACCCTACAGATTCATGCTTTTTCCTTGAAATCTCAGTTGGCTTCTTTAATTGCTGTTCTCAGTGACACAGTTTAATTCCCACTCCCCAGACTGCACTGGGCTATTCCCAGGGCATCCTCACTGAGAACGCCCACCAGAGCCTTCTCTTGTGGCTGGAGTGCGGGAGGAGCTGCTTTCCATTAGAGGACCTGCTGATGACTCCAAGATGACTGCAGAAAAACCTCCCTGACTATGTCCCTCCATGCTCCCACATGATAGAAATGTTGGCTGAAAAGGAGTTCTGGAGGTCTCTCATCCAGCCTCCCACTCAAAGCAGGATTGTTGCCAACACTACGTCAGGTCAGCCATGGCGTTGCCTCAAGAAGTCTTGAAAACCTCCAAGGGTGGATATCCCACCACCTCTCTGGGTATCTGTTCCACCCACATTCTGCTAATTCTATTTCTAGGCACTTACCCATCTCCAAAGCAACACTGTTCTACCCACAGGACAATAACTTCAAGATGTTTTGCAATACACCCCACCCCCTGTCCTTCAAGGACCTGATGACCCAGAAACACGCAGGAAGTTGAACACCTATTATGAGAACTAGGATCATTGTCTTCTGTTTAGATCCTCAAAATCCCCACCAGACTGTTCCTCAAGCTTACAGGCTGGAGGCACCTGCAGTATTATTAATAACAGTAAAGTTCTCGGGGCCCCTGAATTCTGCTCCTGGAATGGCCAGAAGTAGCTTGCTGTCTATCTCAAGCTTAGGTTTTGTTCACATACATGAAAATAAGCTATTATTCTACCTCTCTCAGATTAAGTCTCAATTTGCTAAAGTGTTCTCAGGACATTCCCATCAGATCTACCTGATGTTGCAGGAGGATTTATGTACCGAGTGCATGTGTAATATCCTACCCATTTGCTTATACATGCATGTTTGCAATCTCTTCCCTCTGGCCCATGTTATTCTGTACAGAGCAGAACAGCTTTGACAGAGCAGAGCAGGAAAGTAACGGTGCCAGGCACCTCTGGGCATGGGTGCTTGCACCTTTGGGTGCAATAGCAAACCCGATTCCTGTCTCTTGCCCCCAGGCAAGTGGCCAGAGCTGTGGCCTCTGTTTGAAAGGAGAGCTTTGGATGCTCACCCTTGGGAAAAAATTCTGTGCGAGGCAGGGAGGCAGATGCCAGTGTAGTGGATATTCCCCACGAGAGCATGATTTACATCATTGTTTTATTTCTTACCAGCTAGCATGGTTGTTCAGCTGGTGATAGGGATCTTAGAAAAGTTATGAGGATTATAGTGGAAATGTCAATGTCCTGGTATTTTCATCACCAATTAGAAGATTTGTTGGTGATTTGGTAGCCATCAAGTCCACACTAAGAAAAAAAAAAACGAAACACAGAGGAAGGATCCAATATCTACAACCCAGAAGAAGATGAAATTCCAGGCTCAAAAAAGATGGCACTCTTTTGTAATGATAAAGCTAAAATAATCAGGGACTGGAACAACTCACGAGGAGTTGCAAAGGTGTATTCCATTGCTTGGAAATTGTAGGGAAAAGATTGGATATTTTTTCAAGAGTCATTTTAATCAAATTAGGAATGAATCTAGACATGTCCTATGGCCTCTTATACATGTGAAATCAGATCAGATGGTCACAGTGGTTTCTTCTGGTTTTACAATCAATGAAAAAAAATGTAATTGTGGTGACAGTGAAACAGTGAAGAAATAGACTGCTGAACTAGCAGGGAGGCTAACGGACATATGAAAATATTATTAATTCTAGAACTTATATAATAGATTGCATTCACTTCAGCAAGAATTCTACCATTGTTATTTTTTTCCACATTTAATTTAAAGAGGCAATATCCTTTTAAGCTTTCATTCTGCAGCAGGGTAGATTAAATTTAAAATAGAAAAGTGCTGCAGAATAGATCTAGGGATGTTCAGGCCTGGAGGACAACTTAATGAAGCAGAAACTGAAATACCATACGTCTCCAATAGCTTTAATTTATACAAATATTATCTTTGTGTCTTTCATAACATGATGCAGAGGAGCTCAGAGTACAGTGTAATGCCTTTACTTTTCAAGATAATTTTGTCCATTTTAGTACCTAGGTTTGAAACCAGCCCAATTCAAACCAAAAGAGCTATAAAGATCTTTTTGCTCTAATTGCTGAAACAGCCTTGCACATATAAAATCAGTTTAATGGCTGGCAAAGGCTGCATGGTGTATAAATAGGGATAAGTACCAGACCACCTAGAGTTCAGCCCTGCCGCAGGGATTCAGCCTGGTCCGTTCTGTCAGACGCAGATGTCTTGGGGTTGATGGCAGAGTTGGCCTCCTGGGTCACACTGATGGAAACTGGAAACCTCCTGACACAGGTATGCTCGCAGATCCAGCACATTGTGCTTTAAACCACTTGGTTTTCTAGGACTCTGCTGGGTGCACCTTTGCAATTTTTTTGGCCTCTCTTATTCCACCTCAAGTTCAGAACGCAGGTAAATGGGACAGTGGCCCCAAACCACTTGATGCAATAAAGCCAAGAGGAGGAGCAGCAGCAGGAGGGAGCTGCAGTTGAGCATGCGCTTGAGACAGGATTCATTCCCTGCTGATGGAGGATTACATGCTGGCATAGGCTCAGAGGAATATTAGGGTGAGTAAGGCTGATATACCAACCCCAGCACTGGGGCAGTCCCAGGCTGTCCCCTCTGGTGTGACTCTTCCTGCCCAGGGACGAAGGAGCGGTGCCACCCAAGCAGGTCAGTTGCTCCATGCTGTGATCCTGGGAAGCCTTGCCTTCCTCCTCAGCTCTTCTGGCTGAATGAAAACGTGGTCAACACTTCCAGGTCAGAGGTAGTAACTTTTCATGCACTTGACCTCCCAGATATTTCAGGATGTCAGTGTACAGCTTCGTATACTCCGTAGGACACCAGACCCATCTCTGCTTCTAACTCATTGCATGATCTTGGTTAAAATAGCCGCTGTGTGAATTAATTTTCTTTTCTGTGAGGTGAGGCAATATCTCTTACTAATCTCTGAAAAGGACTTTGAAACTTAAATAGTGGGTATCTGATGTCTAGCACCTTATTTATTCACAGATGTTTGAATCTGCTCAAGACATGTAAAACTGGGCTTTTTTCTTTTCACTCAATGTGTTAGAAGTGGGGAGAAAGAGAGAAATTAAAAACATGTTGCTGGAAGACATCTTCATTTCGAATAAAAGTAGACTTCATTAGCTAAGAGGGTTCATCTTTTCTTTATTCTTCATAATATGCATTTTCATGATTGGTTACAAGTCTGGCATTGCTTTTTCCTTCATATGCTGCCAACAGTCTTCTATGATCTTAACTTCCCCCACTCTATGAAAACCTCAGGAAAAAAAACCCCATCTATGAGCCTGGAAATATTTGATTGACACACAGATTAATGTTACGCAATTAAGGAGTTTTATCAGGTGAGCGCTTCAAAAATCACAATATTTCACAGGCAGGCAGGCTTCCTGACACCATGATAAGTAGAAATATTTTATAAAAATTATTTAGAAACACTGTCGTCATGAGAAAACTTGTGTTGTGCTGAAATAATTGACAGGTTGATAGCTGTGAAATGTCTCCAGTCCAATAAAATACAACATAGTATTTCTAATAACAACACCGATATGCAAGGATTTACAATAGTTACCCATTTATTACAAAAAATGGTGGAGTTCTAATTTGTGAGCGACTTGAGTGTATTTCAACTCTATGATCACTGTCCTTCAAACCATCACTAATCCAGTCATTTCTTTCATGAATAAATGAGCCATGAATATGCATATTAGATGTAGCACAGCATGGGCTGCTCTGCCACCTTACATCCAGAAGGTCACGGACATAATTCTTTTTAGATGCTAAATATTCCCCCTACCTCAGCTAGGTATCGAGCAGCTCCTCGTTTTCCTACACCGCTAAAGAGAAGTGTGATTGGGTAGAAACCTTCATGTATTCACTCCCCCGTGGTTCGCATGGACAAAAGAGAAGCTCGAATTAAAAGGATGGATCTTGAAATGAATCCGCCAGGCGCTGGTGGGCAGTTCATCAGTCACTTGACGTGAAGCTGATGGCTCTGCCTCTTCCAGGAACCCTGCACGGTCCCGCGGCTGGCATGGGGAATTCGGCTGCACTTGCCTCGCTGAGCCGTTAAGGGATTTGGGCTGATCCTGATCTTGTTAAACAGGGGTGTAAGCCACAGAGAAACTCTGACATCGATGGGGAGTAAAGGAATATAGCTTCCGCTTAACAACCAGACAAAAAGTAATAGATGTTCCTGATTCAGGCCTGTTCTCTTGGCTACAGGAACACCAAAAGAAGCAGGTAAAAAGTTTTGCTTTTTTATACAAGTTTTGTTTAAAGGAGAAATACATCTGAACTTTCTTTTTTTTTTTTTTCCTTTTAAAACAAACATTTGTTTTAAGCAATCATTGAGACATTTCCAGCAAGGTTCAAATATCAGGGATTTCCTTTCCCCACTCTTCCCCCCACATTAACAAGAGAGAGAGGGAACATAATATCCTAGAGTTACAATTAACCTTCAGCACTCTTGCTTGTCACATAGCGTATGCAGATGCAGGAGGAAGAAAAGCTCAACTGAATGCACATTGAAGAACTGTCCTTTCAAATTCTTACTAGAAGACATGGGTTTATAAAAGAGTCTGTTAAAAAACTGGACCTAGTTCTGCAATAGGCTCTTGTGAGGCGGGGAGGTAAATGTGGTCGTCTTTCTCCAAGGTCTCACTGCAAGATGAGAACTTTCAACAGGAATTTTCCTAACTCCTTGGTTATTGAAAAAAATAGCTATATATAGAACTACATATATATATATAACTCTCTATATAATTTTATATTTAACCATATATGTATACAGCTATATATATAGTTATACATACAGTAGTAATGAATATCACTACCACTCCTTTTGCAGCTACCTGACATTTTTCACTAGATGAGCTCAATGAACTTTAAGAACTCCCACTTGGACCCAGAAAATGTTGTTCTGTTTTTCCAGCAGTAATCTAGGAAGGGTTATTGATAGCTGTTTGGCATTCGGTTTCTGTGCAGTTCAGCAAAGAGAGCTGGGTTGGAAAATTGGGAACCAGTGTGGATTCCCTGCCCCCTGGTCTATATAGTATTGCTCTGTTCCCCAGCAGTGAAAAAAATTCTCACTGTCCAAACTGTGGCAATTTTTGTCAGAAGAATATTTTTCTTTTCAGAGACATACTTTTTAAAAAATTTCCCAGTGTTATGTATTATTGTTCCAAGGAAAGAGATATTATAGTAGTTTATTGCATTATTTAGCTGGTATGCAGGATTGGATTATAATTTCCAGGGAAAAGAAGCCCAACACCCATCAGGAGTTATTCAAGCAGATTAAATATATCCACCGGTCTTAAATCCAGGCAGCGGGCTGGTTTCACCACCACGTGAAATAACTCTGGGCAGGTCAGGTTGGCTTTTTACCCCTCCTTTTCTTTACCAAACCTGGCTTAGACAGCTTCAGTGAAATATTTTCTTTCACATGTTGCTGGCAAAAGCATCAAAACCCTAGCTGGGCTTATATTACAGCTGACAAATCACAGTAATTCATGATCAGAGCTACTGTAGTTATTCAGAGCAACTAGTGCAGCCACGGGGGCTGAGAGTGACTGACTGCACTGCAAAAATTACCTGCTAGAATTGCTTAGAGCTGCCAAGTAATTTGGGTTAACAGCTCTTTTCCTTAAAAAAGCACCGAGCAAAGAGAGTTGGCCCCATGGTACCTCCTCTCTAGACCAGTCCCAGCAATCAGAGGAGCAGGATGACCAGGATTAAATTGGCTGCAGAGGTCTGTGAAGTTGGAAAAGTTGTTGTTGTCAATGAAAACAAAACAAAAACAAAAGCCAATTTAACAGCTCTCCAAGCTTCCCAAGTTAATGGAGGAGGATAGTCTTAGAAATGAGGATAAATAGGACAATATCCCCGCTTTTCATCTGTGCAGTCACCTGCTATATCTCACCGATGGGGATGAACAGTTGCAGATCCCTATGTGGGGAAAGTCCTTGCTCCTCGTAGTGTGTGCAGACCTGGCTACCACGGCCATTTCACGGCTTACAAAATGGCACATTTTTTTAATAGTGGTTCAAATTCCTTGACACACCAGTGCTGAAAAAAAATGAATAATCTGCTTGTAATGAAAAGTGAAACTCTCATCACCATTTCAAGTTATAGACACTGGTTCTGTTCGGGAGAAGTTTCAGCGTCTCTTTTTCGAAATTTAGCCAGGTTTCAAAATTGCTGGAGGAGAACCAGTCACAGCCTGGATTCCTCGTTTGATTTTACCTTCTCTTTTTAATGGCTCCTATATTTGTCTAGAGTGGTATAGAAAGTAGTTTAAAGTTGAGGTATTTTGATCCTTCACATTTTAAACCTTCAGTTTTCAACTGGCAACTCCTGGTTTCTCCAACAAGTGTTTCCAATACCTTTACAAACTGGTGTATTGTCTGATAGACCACATCTTTAAAAGCTACCTCTTTTCAGGGGAACAGAGCTGGTAGTTTTCTTCCAGGAAGTTTGCTGCATGACACAAGGATCTTTTATGGGCACTTTGGTCTTTTTCTTTCTAGGATTCCTTACTCTAAAATAGAAGTAACTTTAGAGAAAAAAAAAAAATACAAGACTGTTCTTTGTGTATTCAGTTAGCCAACTGTCATGATTTTATGAGGAGTCTCATGATACTTGGTATTTTTCTTAAAACCCTAGACCTTGGATTCATATGTATATACCAGAGTTTCAGCATTAATTAAGAGAAGGTTTCCAGCCTTCATGGACGTGGCAAAAACCTGAAAATAGTGAACTCTGAGAGTAGAAGAGGAGAGCCCTTAGACTGCTTTTCAAAAAGCTCAGGTTTTAGGAGCTGAAATCCTAATTCCTTGGAGGGGCAGGGAAGTGTGGAGGCAGGAGAGAAGGAATCCTTCGCCCAACATGGAGCCATGATACCTCTGCCACTGAAACATCCTCTGAAACTCAGCCCTTTGTTTTTCTTGTGTTAGGCTAATTGGAGTCAGAGGCCATTCAAACTTACAATAGGAAATGAGATTGGGCGAAACCCGACACCCAGAAGACAGGATTAAAAGGAGCTTTCTTGAATCTCAGCCCATCTCTTGCAGACAGACTGTGAATGTTTCAGGTGTGCTAACTCTATTCTAAAAATTCAAATTCTAAAGTGAAACCAAGCAGAAGCAAAATACTGTCCCTTACTCAGCTGAGAAGTTAAGAAAGGAATTGGAAGGATCCTAGCAGCCTGCTGGTCAGCATTCAGATGTATCATATCTGAGATTTTACCACCCAAAGGACTAAAAGCATCTTTCAAGCTGCTCCAGCCCACCGAGAAGCTCTCTTTAGAGAGAGGTATTGCCAGTCTCTTCTTCTGCCATCAAGCTTTTCAGGATAAGGACTTTTTTGGTCAATACAGAAGACTCTTTCCTTAGAGCTGTATGAGGAAGCAGAGAGTGAATAATCCAGATCACAGAACAGGCCTTGCTCAGCTCAGTATTTTTTCCTGTGTTGTAACAGACATTTGATAACAAAGCAAACCTGCATAAGCAAGTCAGCCCATGGCAAAAAGAGTAATCCACTTAAGTTGGGTGGTTTCTGTGGTGCAATCCAGTGTAGCACTGCTTCCCCTCTGGCAGTCCTTGCTGGAATCGAAGACACGTTATAAGTAAAACAAGTTAGTGAGGCTCAGACAAGAGACCACTTTGTAAAGTAACTTGTGTGTGCATGACTTGAAAGAGCAAGAAGAAAGCGCACTTGGGACACGTTATTACAGGAGCCGGCAGCAGGAAAAGGCCTCCTTTCCTGTTTTAGCTGGTTCATTAGTAATATGACTGCAGCACATTAGATGTCAGCTGTGAATTAGGACTCCAGCAGACCCAGAGATGTTCCTGATCCCAAAAAGCCCATGTGTGGAGGGGCTCTTCTGGGCTGTGCAGATAAAGCAGCTTAGTCCTCCAAACACCTGGCACCCAGTCAGAGCTCATCTGGGAGCCCCACGGCCGTTCCTCTCCACGTAGCGAGGTGCCTGTGTGAACAGTCACACTGTCAAACAGGGACTAGAAGGCACCTGAATGCAGTTGCAGCTGAATGCAGGACAGCTAGAGCACAGCCTCTGAAATCTTGCAAGCTTCAAGTCTTTTCTCCATATGTTTCTCTGTTAGGCACTGATCCGAGAAAGAAAGTCCTCATTTGACTTTTCTGCAGGCAGTTTTGGATTTTGCAAGTGAGTCCAGGATGGGTTTGTACCAGACATAAGGCATCTGCTATAGCAACTTCTCAGTCCTTTGCAGCTCTCAGTCTGGTCTGCCAGAGCCCTTGCTCCTGAGCTGTGATCATCACTTAAGCCATATGGAGCTGCTCTGCAATATACACAAACGAAGCCATTAAATTGCCTCACTTATCACCCAGTGTAAGAGCTAAACCCACCCTCAGCAGTGAGCAGTCAAGGATCTAACTCTTCATCCTTCACAGGTGTCTGCTACTACAGGAGGAACAGCGCAGCCAAACCTTTGGAGGAGCTTGACCTACTTTGGGAGAGGGATGTTGGAGTTTGCATTCTTCCTCCCCACTTTTACTAGCCGCTGATTATGTAGGGCCTCCAACACCACTCATTAGAGGGGTGGCAGCAACCCAGCTAGAATATACTTCACTAAGATCAAAGCATCATGCAAAAATCCCATATTCAGTGTATTTATTAGAGATCAAATAACATCTATGAGGCATGTGATTTTTTTTAAACTCTACTGATCCTACATTGAGCAGCTGCTTATCTTCTGCATTATGGAGATCCGCCTCAAAAGTACAGGGAGCTGAGGAAGAAAGAGCAGGCATATTTCACAATTCTTCCTTTTCCTGACTTTCTCTCCCATCCTTCTCTCAGCTCCTGCAAGCAGCAAACAAAAGGATCCTGAAGACTCTCCATAACCTGCTACTACTTCTGTCACCTTGTAGCAACCAACTAACTCTTGCTTATTAAAACACCTCTCACAATATATAATAATCACCCACACTGAGAAAAAAGTTCTGGCACTATGTTTTCAAAATGAAAATTTGCTGACTAGCTGTTCTTTGCTCAAGAAGCTCATTCAGTTTTCCCAAGTATCCCACTCTAAGAAGAGACACATGGGCTGTTTATAACCTTACAGCTGCCAGAGCTGCTGGCCCTTTACTCCAGCCTTGCTTCATGGGTATCAGTTGTTTTTCCCCACCAGCTCATCAGGATGATTAAGATAAGAGACTTACTTTCCTTCCACTTGCCTGGAATATTTGTTGCAGTATCTGCAGGCAATAATTTGGGGTCCAGACATGCTGGGAGGACTCTCTGAAGGGTTTTTACTCCACTGCAAGGCTACGCTCAGCATGTTAAGCAGTCACTGGTAGAGGTTTATGGCAGGATTTGCCAGGTAGGAAAGGATAATATGATATGCGCTGGGAAATTTAAGAAGGGGAAGGATAATTTCAGGCTCAATTTGGCAAACATTTTCTACAGGCACCCGCTGGGGAGAAAGAATAGTCACACAGTTAAAATACTGGCTTTGTACATAGCACTTGGCCTTTGGCTTTTCCAGGGGCTTTCTGTATAACCTCTGACAAAAATCACTCGGAGAAAATTGTTTCTGAAGCTCTTAAAGCAAGAAAAATAATGATGAAATTGCTTTGGAGATCTGTTTTGCATTCATACGCCAGTTTCCTGTATGTGAAATTGAAAGCAATAATGTTACTTCTTCTTCATGACTGCTGGTTTCTCCCAGATGCAAGGAAGGGGTGTCTCCGAGGACAGGCTGCACTCTGCAGTGGAGACTGAGCTTCAGGTGAGGTCTGCCCACACCGCTGGCCTTTGATCCTGCATGGTGGGGCCATGTCAGCCTTGGAAGGCGTCAGCTGGAGGATGTCTGGGGAAGGACCATTCTGGTGGCGTTGGCATCTTCCAGACGCAGGACTGAGATGGGGCTGGGGTTTGCCATGCAGCTGGTGAGCAAACCTGCTTGGAGAGGAGGCCCAGTGGACACACAACCAGCAGGGCTGACTGGTGTTGGTGTGATGTTCCACACTTCACCGGTTCCTGTAGGTCCTTACACAGGGTAAGGAGCAACTCGACAGGTTTGGGAGGAATTTGTGCATTTGGCTTTTCTTGATTCAATTTTGGCTGAAATCACTTGACAGTATTTTTTGGTGGGTGGGAGGGAGTAGGTGAAGCCTTGTGAAAAATCTTTACTAAAATACTGCAGGTTACTCATTTTAGCATATCAATTTATTGAGACATTTGGCATAAATTCTGTAGCAATTCTCCCCAAAGACTTCAGCAATTCGATCTTTTTTTTTTTTCTAAAACACTGTATACTTTAATTAATAGCTTTTATATTTTAGAATAGCCAAAGGCAAGCTTCTTTAACCAGAAAAATGTGTATATTGACACACCTTTAAGGCAGTAAACTTTTCTGCATATTAATATCGAAAAGAGGCTCATTAATTAGGCAGTCACACATATACACACAAATCTTCTGATAGAATAAGTGCGTTGAAAGTTTTAGATCACTTGGGACAAGTTCTGCCTGGAGCAAAGCTGCAAAGTTAATGCTCTGTATTAACTCCAGCAACCAGCCCCCAAAAAGGCTGCATCCCTCAAGGCCAGGCATTCCATTTGATCAGGTTGCAAAGAAAATTAGCATTCTCTTTGCCCTGGCTATGATGCTTCCTATTCTTTTCATGAATGATTTATTGGTCTCCCCTGCCCAGGATATGCTTGTTTTACCATCTACCTTTTCAGTGATGTTTGCCCCAACACAAGTTATGCGCTGTGGTTTTGGTGCTAACTGGAACCTGCACTAGATGATGCTCTCTGTCTCATACTGAAAAGCAGCATTTGCTGCATGGTGGCAGGAGTTTGCTCTAGTGACTGCTTTCCCATTCATCTTCCTCCAAATTCTGGCTTCTTTATTCAGATAAAACTCCCTTTTACAGAAATGCTCAAAGACTTCAGGGAAAGCCTTGTCTTTGCAAGGAGATGACAGCCAAACGCTGCGGAGGTGACTCACAGTAGCTGGTCCTCTTGGATGATATATTGGAAAAAAACCCCTGGGAATGAAGCAAGAAGTCCCACATGGGGTGTTTTTCATGTGCTCTGAACTGTCACACGGTGGCTGCAGGGCACAGATGTTCCCAAGTGTCCCCTGCAGTTCTGACCCCCCAGCCTCCCCCATTGGCAAAGGTGATGGGAGGGTACTGGGGCTCCCTCCCAGTCCCTGCTGTGGAAACTGGGGTCAGGGGTGTTTTGGGGGGGAAAGTGTCTCATCCAGTCCTGGACTCACTGGCAGTTCTCCTCTGTTCTGCACTTTAGGTATATCTGCAAAAAAGCAACTGCTGGAACAGCTAAAACAGCCTTTGTCCTGGGGGTTCTTCAGCAACTTCTGGGTTTTGTTTGTTTTGAAGATAGCTGTAAAAAAAATTTAAAAAGCATAAAAATAAGATAGAGATGACGATTTTGTGCTCTTCCTCTCCTGTATCTCTGCACTGTCTTTAAAAGCTTCTTGAGAGACAAGGTCCTCCCCACTTCTGTTTTCTCACTTTCTACTTCAGGATCCCTTGTTATGAGTAACACCGTGGCCTGATTTTCAAGAAAACTCTCCTACAAGGTATGGATGAAGGAGTCAGTCACTTTGGTGAAAATTTGAGTTGTCTTTCCCACACATTCCTGAGCTGAATAAGTCTGTTAGTCTCCATGTAGTCCTTTTTTTTGCCCCTGGAATTATTGATGAATACGTGGAGAATCGATTCTAATGAGCTCCACTAACCTACTGTACTGACCTGACGCATCATGTGTATTAAGTAGAGAACTGAACTTCAGACAGGTACCCCAAATGAACATGAACTTTATCAGATAGAGTTTGACTACCATGTATACCTACACTGATTTTCATGAGTTATTGCTTATTTTCATCCATGCAATCAAGACTAAAATCAAATCTGTGTATTCTGATGTCCCAAGAACAGCGACATGAGAGCTTGTCTCATTAGCACTCATGGGAGATGCTGGTACAGCCTGGGAAGAGAATGTGCAGCTTCTGACTTCTTAAAATTTAATGACACAGTTTATAGGGCTTTGATCCTCTAAGTTATCTTTACTTACAAGCAGGCTCATGAAAGTCAATTGGACCTGTTTAGAATATAGAAAGTTAAACACAGGAGTCAGTCTGTGCAACTTCTATAGCTGCAAAACCAATATTGCCTTGTACAAATGTCATAACATTTTCTAAAAATTAATAAAGAGATTATTTCTTTTTCACCAAATATTGAAAGCATGTGGATTCTCTGTGCCCATTACAAGTGTCTATCATGGGCTGGGGGAAGATTTCAGCACTGGAGTTGAATACATATTATTTTGTACTTTGAGCTGCTCTATACGTCTCTCCTGATGGCTACATTTCTCTTTAAAATTCACGAGGATGGTTCAATAATCCTATAGAATTGCTATAACTGTCAATGAAGCGCCTCTGGCCATTTTCATAGGTTTTAGGCATAGCTTAGTAGCAGCTTCTTTGAGTGAAAACAATGCAGGAGTGGAAGAAATTTTCCTTGCCAGCTGGAGTTATGCTGTGGGCAGCTTTTTGTGGTGTGTGAGCATCCATTACCTGCTGTAGAAGAGAAGTTGTTAAACAAGTCAAACCAGCAGCTGGTCCCAAACCAGCTAACAAGTTCCTCTGTCCTGCAAACCTTTGCAGATACAAGTATTCCGTTCTGTTCCTATGCTCATCACCAAAGTACAATAGTCTTTGCTCGAATGCGCAGAGAAAACAGCTAATTCATTGAATTTTCTATGCTGGCATATGACCGGTATGGAAAAACTTCAGCCTGAATATTCTAGGTTTGGCAAAGTTTTAATTTACTACAGATGGGGTCTTAACAAATAAATCATTTGGTTACCTCAATGAAGGGCAGCCTCTAAATATGTGCCATTGTGCTGGGAAGTATCATAAAAAATAATTAAAACCAAACTGCTGTTGTCAGTGTTGACAGACATTAGTCACGTCACCAGCCTGCGATGCATTGCCAGGATGAGGTAGGACTGCTCTGATCCTGAAGTAAGATGTTGAGTATCCTACCAGCTTAGCAGAAGATGCTGAGACAGCCTGGGCTTTTCTGGAGCTAAGCCCTGGAACCACATCGTCTGCAGCTAAAGGGCAGAGGAATGCTCCTGTATTCATAAAGGCTCTATCCTGAAGCCCAGTGATCTCACTCCTTCGGTTCTCTAAAGACCAGCCCTGACTCTTTCCGCAAATGACGCACCAAATAAACCAGTTGAAAAGGGTTACTTGGAAAGGTAAGGCTACAGGAACCAGTGGCTCTTATCGTAGTTTTGTTTTGTTCGTTACCGAAGAGAAATACCTCCGCAGTGCCTGACAAGATTAAAAAAAAATAATAATAATTGTCTGACAGCTGGGTGGTTCTTCAGATTTTGTGCTTAGTTACTAACCCCAAGCTAATGATAAATGCATCGGCTCTGCTTCTTTGGGTGTCTGCTTGTCTGTGCCCCTGCTCGTTACGTGCCTGTCCTTGCCTGCCCTCGTGTCTGTCGAAAAGACACAGCGCTCAGCAGAGGCACCGGGCCAGCCCCTCACACAGGTGAGGGTGAAAAGGCACGTGGCCTTTCCTCAGTGCACCTGCAGGAAAAAAAAAAAAAAAAAAAAAAAGAGGCTTTTCCTGATCTAGGCAAGGCACGTGGCTGACCACACTTAGATGAAAAAAAAAAAAATATTCTACTGCTTTGCTTGAAACTTGGCATGGAGCTTCAAAGTTAGTTTTACTAAGTACAGGACACTGCACTGCGCTGTCCTGGAGTTGCCAAAGTTGCTAATGGACAGTGGAGGCCTGGATACAACCAGAAAAGATCTGCCAAGGCAACAGAAAGCTGAAAATTATTTTCTAGGAGAAGGTACACACCATCAGCAGCACCCACGTACTGCTCCCAGGAGGTCTTTTAGTTGTTGCCTTCTACTGAAAGGTTCTTCTGCAGCAATTCTGCAGAGGATGGGTCTCCATAAGTGCAGAACAACTGCTACATCCCGTGTTGATGAACAGAGCATTTGAAACTGCGTCCCGATACTCTCTGGAGAAGCGCTAAGCTCCAGCTAAGCAAACTGCCTTCCTCTGTGGGCTGTGTTAGCAACTGCTGAGGACGTCTTGCAGGGATCCCTCCCATGGGAAAGTGGGAATATTGCAAGGGACCCACCTTTCCCCCTCCAGGACAGATGAGTCAACAGTGGTTCATCTTCCCAAGTCTCAGATGTCACGACTCACTGCCCCCTGCCAAATGGGGAAGAACGGTGACATCTCCTGAGTCATGGCACGCTTGCAGCTTGGAGCTCTCAGGCTCTAGGATCACTGCTCTGACAATTTGGTTTAGAAGTATGGGGCACAGAAAATCACAAGTATTTCCCCACAAAATATTTTGGAAAGAAGAAAGAAATAATTTTTGCTTTTTCCATTCATTTGGAAGAAACTTTCCAGCTACTTGCTTAGAAACAAACAAACCCCAAAGCAGAAAACATCCAGCTTCTGGCTATTTCCAGTGTTTTCAAATTATTCTTTCAGTTTGGGTATTACGTTTTGATGTTGCTGAAAATCAAACTGTTTAAATATTTGGGGTTTGTTTTAATAGTTTCAGAAAAAAAAAACATTGAAAAGATTCAGCATCATCTGAATGTGGGTTAGGAATATTTTAAAATTCTCAAATATTTTGCAGGGAGAGAAATCCCTTTCTACCCAGCTCAGCCATCTGCCTGCTACAGTAATGCTAATTTCCTTGCTTGTTTTACCCCTTTCCTCCCTCTTACATTTGCACTGATTCTGAATGTCTCTGGACAGGGACTTTAGCTTCCTTTACAACTGTTTGGCACTCTCTGTATTTAGGGTATTACTTTCATGCAAATGAGAAGTAATCATAACGTATATTTAATGTATATTTAAGTCTAAAGGCTATTTAAGATTCTCCATTCAATTTCATAGAATAATTAGCAGGCAAATCCATACAGAGCTCTAATTTCCAGTCTTTTCTGAGGTTAATTTCTCCAGGGTTCAGTCACAGTGCTAAGCATTTTTTCTAGAAGTTTCTAGAAACATTTTTCTTGGTCATTCCTCAGGACATAAGAATGCATTGGCCTTGATTCTTTGGCTTGTGGAAGCTGAATGCAAAAGCCCTTGGAAAAACTTGGGCCATTGGACTTGTCTTAAAACGTTCAGCAGTTCCCTTTAAACATCCAAACTTTACTTAACGTACTCAAGCCTAGAAATACAAGTTTTTCTCCCAAAGGAAAGTGAAATTTTTAGCAGGACTTCCTGACTGCTGCTGGTGGCGATGTTCTGGGGACAATCACCACCCTGGCAGTTCTTTGATGCTTCTCCTTCTGGCCCTTGCTGAAAAGTAGGAAGTAGCGAAGTGCCTGAAAACATAATTAATACTAGTCAAACTTTGATCAGTACTTTCATTAACGCATCTGCAAGTGTTTCAACTATACTAGATAATAAAACCTCCCAGAGCCTTTTAATTGTCATTTTATTACAGATGGAGCTGATTGTACCACCCCCAGTTACAGCAGGCTGAGACTTCCCATGGCAAGCAAATGCAGTTATTTATAGGATAAGCCAGCTCTCTAAGACCAGAAGGCACTGGGTGGTGGGACTGGGATCAAACCCCATCAGCTTCAACTTGCTCATAGTAATTTACTAGATAAATGCAGTTAAGAAAACTACACTTAAGAAAATGGTGATAGAATGTTAGCCTGGGTTACAGTTTGCCAACATTTTAATGCGCCTTTGTTGACCAGATTATTAATAATTGAATGAAAATATCCCATTGCAGCACACAGGAGGTGGCAGGCTCACAAGGACCCTTTCCTAGCCTGGTCTTGCAGCATTAGCACCACTTGCGTGTCTGCTTGCGGTTATCGTTGCATGGCTACCGTTTCTCCCTGGCAGCTTTTGGACCTGTTACCCAATTTCAACCTATTTGTCAGTGCATTAAGAGACATTAAGTGTTCATAAGTCTTAGGAAAATAGGTGCCTGGGTTCAGGAAAGTGATTTTCTCCGTGCTTCCACTAAACCTTCTGTATGAGCTCATCTCCTATGAGACATCAGAAAACCGAGTCAGTCTTGAGCTATACATCCAAGGGCTACGTTGGTTCTGCTGCTCACGGGACTCTATTTCTGAAAATGATTCATCTCATTCGCGCACTCCTACACACACAGACACTTTCCCTGCTCTCACCGCAAACACTGCTTGGCAGGATGATTTTCTGCAGCTGTTCAGATACCTTCATGATTTCTTCTTTTCAGTGTCCTGTTTATCTCTGGGTAACAGGCATCACCTCTTCACTCCATTCTCCCTTGCTCTGATTTTATGCCATCCATCTCTTCCTAATATCCAGTCCCATTCATTAAATAATTGCTCTAAGGTGACTGACTGTTCATACGTTTCTTTTTTTTTGTGGTACCATTTAAGTTTTGCCAACACGTCCCTAAAATACTGTCACTGCTGCTTAAATGCTTTCTTGTCCTTATATGCTATTACTTGATATATTTTTAATTCCACTTGGGGCACAGGTCTGTAACTTTGCCTCTGTGCACGTAATTTTTTTCTGAAGGCCTTTAGAGTATCTCTGTTTAGGGTTTGTTGATTTGGAAATTGCCTTCTTATCAACAACAAGATACAAGTGAAAAATTATGTCAACCCTCTACTTCTGCTGGGATGATTTATAGCACATTCGTCCTACCAGTTCATTCTTTTCCACACTTTTTGTCCTCCAGAAGAAATGAGCAAAGGTGTAATCTGGCTCATGGCTGAACCTCCCCAAAGTGCAGAGGTGTGGGTAAGTGTTAGAGACACAGGGGTTAAACCTGCTATAGGGATCTCTGGTTTATTTTTCCCTCGAGCTTGGGTAACGTTTCCTCTTATTTTGTTCCCTCTCATGTTTTTATCCTGCGGTTTGAGGTAAAATAACCCTGAAGCCTCCCATGCCCTCCATGTCATCTTTGCTCCCTGACATCTCAGGCTGTTTAAACCTTTCATTACTTAGAAACCCACTTCCACCTTCTCTAGTCTCTCTCACCTCTTCTGTACAAGTCTGTGACTTCCACCGCCCCTGGATTTCATTTCTCACCAGAGTTTGGTTATGTCTGATGTTGAAATCTCTGCTGTGTGCAGACTCTGAGAGTTCCCCTTTCCAGGTTGTCATGGTTCTCGTGTTGTTGTAAGAAAACAACCAATCGTGTTCTTACCACAAATCACTGTGAGACCATTTAGGGCAACTCAGCCTCCTTATCTGAGATCAGATCAGGGCCAGAACTAAAAAACCTGTGCCACAAACTCTGGGGAGCCTGGATCCAATTCTGCATATTATGGCAAGATGAGGAAGCATCAGGCAGATGTGCAAGATATGCATTTTTATTCAACCACTTCTATCTCCAGTGCACACAGTTTTAGTCATACTCAAGAATTTCTCAACAACTTGTAACAAGATACTCAGTAAAAGCCATTAATATGGCACAGGAAAAGACCAGGAGACAGTGACAGCTCTCATTGGTGCTCTAGGTCTCTTGAATATCTGTCAGTTTTTAGGTTAAATGACCAAAACAGGCACTCCTTGGAAGCTGACAGCTACCCATGCTGCAGAAGAAGGCAAAGAACTATATACAGTACCTTCTCCTCTGACTTTGGAGAAAGTCTTGTCTCAACTCTAAAAAAAGGAAACATCCTAACCTTATATATATACGTAAAACCATTTGTGCATCTGAAGAAAGACACAAAAATAGCGTGAAACTGAGGAATTCTTTAAAATATTCTTTCTCTCAGGAGAAGCTGGGGTTGTAACATTCTCAATATCTGAATGCGAAGACCCATTTCTCCTTGCAGCCTTTCTCCAAGGACAGCCTGTTTGCTTTTTCATGAAGCTCGCTTGTTTTCTGCTCCCTCTGCTCTGGTATCTTCAGGGCTGCTCATCTTCTCATGCAGCTGGTTCTTCTGTCCATGTTCTCAGGAGCTCGTAGCACACAGCTCCTCCTTATCTTCTGCCGAACCAGTGGTTTACTTGCAGTGGTGTTCCCATTGCAACAGCACATTGCAATCCCCTGTAGTGGTGTCTCCAAAGAACTGTACGATTATAATACAAATGTTTAAAGGGCGGCTGCAAATCTGAAGGCGCAATGCTGGGTTGGGTTTGGCAGACTTGCAGGTAGTAAGCTTGGGTGGGTGCAGATTTCTGCCTGAATAATTAATCCATCCCTAGAAGCGTTATTTGAGGCTTGGGTGTCAGAGCAGATTTTGTTTAATTTTCGTATTTCCTGTAACTTACACATCTCATCATTGCCCAGTTGTTGTTTCCTGTGCTCTCTGGAATGATACGACCTTCCACTCGCTGGCAAGTTGCAGCTCTGTGAACATGTTCGATCTCTCATCCTATTCCAGAGTATTTTCAGCCCTCCAGCAAAGTGTTTGTAATCTTGTCACCCCATGTGGTTTGATCTTCCAACACCCAGGAAGGGTGAATAAACTCGCCTTGTAACAGCTCCTCGTTAAGGGAAAATGGCATATGACACACCCAATGAAACAAAGCAATGAGTAACAGCAGCATTATAGACACATTTAAAATGTAGGTCTCAGATTCCAGTGATCATGGGTCCTGCTAAATCATTTCCATCCCAGCAACCCATCCTGTACCTACAAGTTCTCCAAGCAAGGTGAGAAGTGTGAGGGAAGGGGAGACACTGTGGTGGTAGAACTGAATTAATGACACAGCCCCAGAGGCTGCTTTACAGTTGCAACATTGTGCGATGAGTTAAGAAAGAAAGAAAATAAAGCAAGCAAAGTGTGTAGGAAGCACATTTCTTGTGGTAGTCAAACGACACCCCAGTGTTCAGCAAAGCACATGCAGACTACGTGTAGCTTCATGTGCAATTACAAGGGACGTGGCCATTTACCGCAACTGTGAATGCAGTTGCAATTAGTATGGTGAAAGTATGAGCCTGAAGTTTCCAAGTGCAAAAATGTCATTTATATCACTGTTTAGGAAAAGAAAAAGGCTGCAGTGGTTGCTGTTTCTTGGCAGGAATGATAGAATTTTGTCACAGCACAAATTTGAGAATTCCCTTAAGATGTTATTGCTCCTGCACAAACACCTGTGAGGTGATCCTTGCTTCTTTGGCAAAGTGACCACTTTCTGTAGACTCTGCTCTGTCAAAATAAACTGCATGAAGTAGTTCTTTCCCTTTGGATTTTTTGTCACTCAGGAAACACCTATGCCCAAATCCTTAGCTGGTGTAAATCTGCAAAGCTCCTCTGACTTCAGTAATGCGATGCCAAGTTCCTCCACCAGCGAATGTGACCTGTTATTTTGGCTGAGCCTGTAAATCGGCAGTTCTGTGTTTTTGGACCAATTGTTAGGTAGCTAATCCTCCAATTTGCACGTGCAGACAGTCTGAGCGCTCCCATGTGAGTTTTTGCCTGAGCAAAACTGTAGCCAACACAAAGTGAGTGGGCAAGCATCTAGGTGTGTAATTCAAAGCATGCAAACGTGGAGGCTGAGTTTAGATTTCCCCCAAATGCAGCCCTTTAATTTTTTTTTTTTTTTTCCAATCTCCTCACACACAAAAACCACACACAGAGTCCCTCAAAACCCACACTCACAAAAACAGCTGTAAGAGAAGAAAAGACAATGAGGTGCATTGTGGAGGAGCAGTCAGTCAAATCTCCCCCTGCCTTCCCCACCCAGAGCCAGCACATGCTGGGAGTCAGTCAGCTCTTGGGGGAGCACGGGAAAAACATACACCCACAGAAATGGCTCACATAATCCCACTCCCTCAAATCCTACAGGACTTCAGTGGTTTCAGTGTGGGACTCTCTTTCCACCAACTTCTCCACTCCAAAACAATATTTGAAAACGAAGTTTTAAGGGGAAAAGAAATTTTTTTTTGTTCTAGGTATTTTTTTGGCCTTGTTGTGCTCTCCCAGAGAGCGAAAAGTTGTTTTTACAGGGAGAAACTGAGATTAAGCCTAAGACTGTGAAAAACAGAGCCTAAATTGAAGTTTATGTGCAGATACCTGCCAGCGCGGTCAGCGGAGGCTCCGCTGTACCCAGCCCTGAAGAGGAAAAAGAAAGGTTCCTAGCCAGGGGCTTGGAAACCTAAAACAGTTACTTCTTCATTAGGAAAAAATAGTTCAGGGTTTTTACTTTAATTGTTTGACTCATTCCTGAGAAGAGCTGTGCAAACTATTTAGAATAATCTGAATTCTCAACAGGCTTGTTAGAGCCCAGCGTGTCCAGCAAAGCCATCCCTGGCTGACTCCAATTGCAAGCACTTCGGCTGACCTCACCGAGCTGGCCAGCATGGAGAGGCTCACCCGTGCAGTTACTTGCAGTGTTTTATTTACTACAGTAAGGATAAAATGACACAAATAATCAGGAGCCATGTAACAAATACCTGTGAGATTGTGTGTGCCCGCTAAGCACTTCTGAATTCTCTGAAAATGTGACTGAATTGCTCATGGAAGCAGGACTGCTTGCTGATCGATGCTGATTCTTGGTACCAGTCAGTAGGTGATGAGTCAAGAGCAGCAGTTTTTCTGGTATTTCATTTCCATCTTTCTTCTTCCAAGCAGCCTGGGATCACGATGTGTCCAGGACTTAGAGTCTGTTTAGGAACAAAGTGCTGGTGCTGCAAGATCCTCATCTTCTGTGACCGAAGCAAGAATCAATGGGGGAAAAAGGCAACTTCCCCGGTTGTGGTGCCATTTCTGGCACTGGGAAGAGCACAGTGAGTGAGCTCTGGGCCATCTGCATCCCAGCACTCGTGGGCAGGCGGAGGATTTGCTGAGACAAAAGGAGGCTGGGATGTGACGGGCGCCCTGGCACGCTGGCGATCCCAGCAAACACAGCTGCGGTGAGGAGGAAACAAGCCGATGGCACCGTGCCCCGTTGCCACCTGGGGCTGCCTGTGTCATGGGCTCCCCAGACCCCTCCTCCCTGTGGGGCTCGGGAACGAGAGCCATTCCTCAGCCATTCCTCAGCCCCCTGCAGCGAGCACAGCTCCACTGGGGTATCTGAAACACACAGGCCCGCGCACCATTGCTCTGCACCCAAATACATCGCATAGGCATTCAATTACTTCTCTAATTCCTGAGGATTTATGAGCCTCTGTCTTCACTAATTTGCCTCAATATGACATCGGAAGATGTTTGAGCATGTCCAGGAAGTATTAATGTGGGACTGTTTCTAAAAATACTATGCCTGCCAGAGAGGGTTAACTTTAAAGTAATGTTGGGGTTTTTTGTTTTGTTTTGGTTTTGCCAGAAGCAGTCCCCTTGAAGAGCCCAGTAACCTGTCTGAGTCTTCAGAAAATTACAGGTGTTTAACCTGGCTGTGCTGAGAGGCAGACTGCGAGATAATTGGTGTTTTCTACCCCTCCAAGTTCTGCTGCTGCGACTTCTCCTTACCTCACCCGTGGGGTCTGACAGCGGATGCTCTGCTCTGCAGCAGTGGGTCACCCCGAGCCTGTTGGGCAGGTCCAGGCGCTGAGCCGAGGCTGGTGATTATGTGCCGGGGTGGTTTGCTGGGGCTGATCGTGTAGCTGCAGCGCAGGACTGATCCTTTCCATGCACTCACTTGCCAGCACCACAAATCTGATTCTGAGCAGTCCTGAAGTGTGGTGGGTTCTTATCTCTCTTGCCTTGGCGGCTTCTGATTGACTGCGATTTAACTCCCAGCTAGTCTGCTGTTGCTTGGCAAACCCACTGCAAATGCAATCAATAAACCAGAAATGCCCCTTGCAATTTGTAGTCTAGCCTGCCAAAATAAAAAGAGTGAAAAGATTGTGCCTCTTTTCTTAGATAGGTTACTCCCAAGGATTTTTCTCTTCTCTCCTTTCCACCTGCCAGCCAGCCAATATCTTTAACCAGTGCTCCTCCTCCCTTTTATAAGATCCAGAGGCGCAGAAGGTCTGTTAGGAGAGAGATTATTTGTTTTTCTCTTCCTCCCAATTTTCTCCCTTCCTATGATTTTCTTAATGTACTCTTAAATATTGAAAGTCATCTTTAAAACTTTCTCCTAATGTCAAGCTAGAGCAAGGATGTTAATCAGAGGCAGTCAGGTGGGTAAAGACTCCCCTGCTCAGCCAGAACACCACCCTGTGCTGCCACGGCAAGAGGTGGTTTGAGTGGGAGACGAGGAATGTTACAGGGAAAGAAAAATGGTGTGGGTAGGCTTGAGTAAAAGGAAGCTCATTTCTGGGACACCTCAAGCAGCTGCTTAGCAAAAGTATTAATAACTTGCAAAAAGCACAAAAGGGATGGGCAAAGCAAAACAAGAGGACCTGCCTGAATTCCCAGTCGGGTTTTGCACACACCAGTGACGATGATTCACTGTCTGGTTTTCACTTTGTTCCTTTCATTTGGCACTCGGCAGTTTCCTAATTCCTGTAAAGATCTGCCTGTCCTTTAACTTTTCCTGACTATTTTGCTTTTTTTCTCTGATTACTTTATCAGCAATAACCCAAACTCCAGGAAATTTGGCCCTTACTATTCCTCTGTTTATTTAATTTCATTTCATTGACTTACGTTTGAAATCAAGTGATTTAAGAGTGCAAATGAGAAAAAGAATTATTTTTATTTTGTCCCATCTCACCTCGCCATTAATGAGGCACTAACATTGGAAAGTGGATAAAAAATGTCCTCTTGGAAAGGGATATGTAGTAAAATGAGACCTGCCTCCTTCGTTCCTTTCCCTTATTTGCAGACATCTTCCCAAATTAAAACTGTCACAAAATATGTCTGCTAAGCTGTGGCAGGACTTGCAGTGATGCTGCTCCCTGAGCAAAACATTCCTGCTGAATCCCGGTGATCTCTCGTGCCCCTGAAGGAGTGTGACACTGGTGTGACATGTGGCTGCCCACATCTGCGTGGTGAAAGTAGCACTGGCACCAAGGCTTTGGTGGGGTCACGATCTGGTCCTTTTAGCTGGTGACGACAAAAACGTGGGTCTGGTAGCTCTGACAGGGAAAAGAAGAGGTAAGATAAGTCCTGCGTGCATTTCTCATGCTATTTTTTTTACTCTGTATGACTCTAAACCAAGCTGCAAGGCAGGCAGGAGAGAGGGCAGGAGAGAGGGCAGGGCAGCTGTCTGCATCTGCCACCACCGTCAGCAAAGGATGATGGAGCAGGTTGTCCCTGGAGGAATCACTTCTGGACTGTCAAAAACCTGCAGCTGACTTCCTGGTAAGTGATATTTTTCCTGTAATGATTTTGCTTTCATCAGAAACAAAACGTTACCTCGTGCTTTGCTGCCAAATGGGAGGTGAATTGCCCCTCTGGCCTCACTCATGTCAAGGGATGGTTTTAATAAGATGTTCTGTTTCAAGGGGAAAATCCCCATATTTTCTTCTCATTGAGGCCTCTGTTTCCTTCAGCTCTCAGCAGGCAATGGCTTGGGATATTAATTGCTCTCTGTAATTTCTTTTGGAATCCCCTTATTTTTGTTTTACACATGGCCTAATGCAAGTGTCTCCCAATTTCAGAAGAGGAAGATTAATTTGTTTCCTCTTGATAACAAAGTGTTTGCTTTTGCCATCAAGTCAAGCCTAGATGGTGTTCATCCTGGGCAGTGTCCTGGGCCTGCAGTCCTGCAGGGCTGTCTCACATAATAAGCCTTAATGAATAATTTATTTTTCAGTTTGGCTGCTGGGAGTCAAGAGGAAGTTCAGTTTAATTCAACCCAAATCTCCTTCCTTCCCTGCACACATGCACATCATTTTTGCTGCACTTAACCAGGGTGCACAATGGGTAGTTTTGCTGCTATAAGCCATATGCATGCATTGCTTATATGTTTTTATATTTCTGTACTCCCTCCTGAGCTTGAAAGAATCAGCTACTCATAGCCATGGCAGGAACAACAGCCAAGAAAAAAATGCTCTCTGCATTCTGCCAAGATGCCAAACAAATGTACTATGATGGGGACAAAAAGGTTGCTTCAATTGCTGTTCCCCCACCTGCTGCTGCGGGTCATGGCTGGACCTGAGGATGCACTCGTGGTCAGCACCTGCATGAAGGGGACAGGAAAGTTCTTCGAGTTCTGTGCAAAGAGGAATCGGGAGTCTCAGAGACCACCAAAGCGTTTCACTTCCTCTGAAGATGGAAACTGTGAAGCAATTACTGGCAGTAACCTGGTTTATCATCGTGAACCGAACTTGGTATTTGACCCCGTTTTGAAAGGTGAGGAAGGATCTGTCTAACTGTACATATTCTTCTGCTTAGTGCTAGAGCTCTAGTGTTCGATAAGTAAATACATTGCTAAAGGAACTTTGTTGCTGGAGCACTACATGGGCACCAACTTGCTGCTGCTCTTTAAGTAGATGCTGCTGAATTTTTTAGCCTAACAGCCTCCCTGACCAGCTTATTCCTCTGCAGTGTTGTGCAGTGGTTATTTTTCAGCTTACACATGCCACCCTTTCCCCTTAAAGGATTCTGTGCCTCCTTGCAGCCCATGTTTTGCTAGGCTAAGGGGAGCCGAGCCCTCTCGGTATGTCCATGCAGAGGAGGCTCCTGGGTCTTCCCAGGCTCCGGCTGTGCCATTCCTCCCAGCAGAGATGTGGGATGTGTTGCACGGATCTCACCCCCTCTCTGTGCAATGGCATTTATCCTTCCTGAGCAACAGGCAGCGTGGTTCAGGACTGACCTTTTGAAAAGACAGTTATTATTTGCTGGAGAGGAATTCCTGGAAGAGGAAGTGCCTCTTGCACCCCAGTTCCTTTCACTCTTAATTGGGCCATGTCTTAGAGTAACCCAAGGTAAGAGAGTGGTAAATCACATGCATCTCACTTCACGGTGTTCCTCTGCTTCCACAACTGTGCCACAGATGCTGGCAGTGCCTGTGGAGGTTCGGCACTGTTAAACCCTCCTGTCCTCCAGGGAAACAGAAAGTTTCCAGGGATCTTCCCAGTTCAGCCTTTCCAGAAGCCAAAGGGATTTTCCCAGGAAAAATGCAGCTTTAGTCATGTGCTTTGGAGGTAGAAGATACCCACAATAAGTTTTTCAGTTTTCCCCTTGTTTCAAATTTTCATTCAAAGACACTTTCAGTCTAAACTCTTCTTTTTCAGGCACTAGACTAGAAAACAAAGTTAAACTGAACTAAAGCTTCCCCAGCTGGGTTTATCTGGGCATTGAACTTCTCTCTGGTGAAATAAGGCTACGCGTGTCACTAAATCAATAGGACATTATTTTGAAATGCAACCTACCAAAGCAGGCTTGCTAAGGAATTGTATGGTGTTTTCAAAACAGAGGGGCTAATTTCTCCTTGCTTTGTCAAGTTATTTACAGCTAAACTGCCTCGTCTAGGTTATACAGGGTCACTGAGTGTCTGAATACCAGACAGGTGAGATACACACGTATTATCTCCATTTTTTTTTTTATCATGCCTTCCGTATAAGGTATATTCTCACTTCAAAACTTAACCTCTCCTTGCATCAGGTTGGGGGAATTCACCATGCTGTGAGTCAAAGCTCAGGCGAGCATCAGAAGAGATCACCCAGGGAGGGTGTGGATTTGTATCCCCAAATGCTTTTGAGGACAGGTTAGACAAACAAGGAGCACCATAAGTATACCTGATCCTGCCTTAGGGAACTGAAGTGAACTACATGACCTCTCCAGATCCCTTCCAGACTATTTTCCACAGCTCCAAGACTGGAGTTACAGCAGGAAAGGGAATTTGGCTCTTTGAGTATTTAGTTACTCCGTGAGTTCTGAATTTAACACACGCCATCGTGTAGTTAGTGAAGCACTTGAGCACTGAAGATGGTACCACGAAGCAGGCTCTTCTCTAGAATACTGAAATGCCACCTTGCAGCTCCAGGGAAGGTCTACTGAGGGCACAGCAGCATCACCAAAGCTCAGAAGCAGCCTCCAAAAGGCTGGACAATACCCACATTGGCTAATAACTATGCTATAACTATTGGGTTGCAGTCCCAGAAAGAATCTTTTTTTTCTTCACAAACACAGTAAGATTTGTTCCCCTCCTGTCAGCAACTGAAACATATATATCAGCGTTAACCCTCAGGCTAACATTAAGCTTATTGACTCATAGGCTCCTAGGATGAGGAGGGAGTATTACGCTCACCTTGCCTGCCTCCTTGCAGAGGCTCGAGAACCTCACCCAGGTATGTCTACATCAAGTCATTAACTCCTGTTTGATCAAGTGCAAAGCCCTCACCTGACCTGGGGAGAGGCACGAGGACAATGCAGCCACATGGTTGGTCCCGGGTTGTAAGACCAGGGGTGTGCATACTGCATAAGCTGTCTCGAGGGGACTTGTAAACCATTGCTTATCCCAGGGAATCTGCACTTGACTGGCCCATAACTTCTAGAGAGTGACAAAGCCAGCATCTAGCGTGGCTCTAGTAGTCAAAGACTTCTTCTGTGTGCTTGTCTCTGATTTGTAGTGTGACTTTCTCCAGTTTTAGCCAAAGAAACCCTATTTGAGCAAAAAGCTGGCTTTATTTTTATCCTCAGTAATGCTGCTTAGCTTTTATCCAGTGGTCTGTATTGGCAGAGCTGAAAGTGATCTACCAAGAGAGTCAGTATTTCCTTACCACTTCCCTGGGAAAACTGAGACACAAATAACTTAGCATAAGTTCTATTATTATGGATTCATATTTCTAAAAAATACAGGACCACAAAAAAATGCTTTTCCTGTTCTCTTGATTGCACACACACTGGCAATAAAGGCATATGCAAAGTTACATTCCTAAAAAAATATGATTTCCTGTCATCAATAACACTGTAAAAGTGGCTCTTTGGAAGATAATGCTCCATAAATCTGAACCATTCACTCCTTCATCTACATTTTCTTTTTCTTTGAAAAGTTTTGTGATGGTGGAGAAATAAAGCCTACGAATTCAAATCAATCTAGTGTCCAGCTAGCCCTCAATAAATGTGGTTAAATCAATAGGAAGCAATACAATCAAAAAGTAGGAAGAAGTAATGATACCCCACAACAGAAGCATGAGAGAGGCAACTGCAGAACCTTTGGAGCTGTAATGCTGGATAGGGGATCAGTCAGAAGGAGGCACAAGCTGCTGAACAGAGCACCCCCCCTCCCCTTCGGTGTACTAATTAATCAGGCATAAAAAGCTCATCAAGGAGCAGTCCAGCAATGAGAACCAGACTGAAACAAGGTTATCCTGAAGGTTAAAGACACAGGATCTTATTTTATTACTTAAAAAAAAAAAGCAAAGCACAAGAAAATCCCTCTTGCCATCCTCCCCTGATACACCACTTAAGGGAAAGGCTGACTTGAACCAACCCCCTCTTGCAGGGGAGGTGAGATTGACAGCTGTCGCTGAGGCCTTAAATCTTCCTGGGAGGGGAAAGTGAATGACAAGGGCTAATACTGAGGATGGCTCATCAGCTTTGTCTTTCATTTTCCTGTCCTTTGTTCTTCAGCCCAGAGCTGTCATTGCATTTACATGGATAGGTAGCCCTTGGTAGTTTCCTGGCCGTTGCCTTTTCATTTATGTTGGAAAAGCTCAGCTCTCCAGACAGGCAACAAATTGAGTCCCTGCATCCACAAGTGCTCCGCATCATGTGAGCATGGTGAGAGCATCCAGTTGCAGAGGTTTTATCCATTTCTGTGATTGCTGACGTACACCAAAAAACTACTTCACCAGGAGTGCTAAACAGTGGAGAATGGGGTCTTGCCTTCTGCTTTGGAAAATGTTGGTGACTTCATGGGAAAAAACCCCATGCATCAAATAGCAGAGTGTTTTCTGGGTCTCTATGCAATGAACAAACTGCTGTTGATGTTGTTCCTTTGACCGCCAAGAAACGGTCATTGTCAAGCAGGACCACCTTGGTTCTGTAAGCATTAGGGGTGATGTTCACTAGTGCCCTCTACTGCCATAGTCACCCAGATTTACCCATAGGTCGTGTCTTAGAGTCATGCCCGAGGGTTCTTTAGCTCAAATGGGACATCTGTCTCCTGCAATTCTGTTTAAAAAAAACTATATTGAGCCTTTGGAACTTCATCTTGTAAAGCTGCAGTAACGTCTCTTTGGGACTGTATTACGTAGATCTATATATTATGTCTTCCCTCAGTCACCTAGTAGGTAGAGACATGACTTCTAGTACTAGACTGTTAGTTAGAATATTCTTCTATCAGTATTGTGACCTAAATGCTTCCTGGAAGAACTACTGGTTCTCATTTCTTCATATTACTCCAGCTCATTGCAACTGCTCCTAAGGCAGGCAGTGTCAGAAGTGCAGCTAAGAGCTCGATTAGGCAGGACAGTGCCCTCGCTGCCCGGGGCTATTTGGAAACTCCTTTACCATGCCTTGCTCTGCTAGGTGGGCTGGAGTCAGGCACTTGCAGCCAGAACTGCAAAGAATCAGTGGGGCTGGATAATACAGTGTTCCAGAATCTGGGCTTTTTAACCTGTCTGCTCCTCAAAAGAACAGTATCATTCTTTTTTTTTCTCTTGGTCTTTGTCTCTTGTGGTGCTATCATAGAGGTTTTTTAGGCCTGGGATAATGACTTTTTAAATGTGATTAATGCCCCTAGCCTGAAGGGATGTTGGTATCGGATAGTAACAGAAGGAACAGTGGTGTTAATGGAAGCAGTGCTGGAGAAATGCCACTGCTTTGCAGCCTTGAGTTGTTGGAGAATTGACCAGTCTGAAAAGCTGCACTCTGTAATGCTTCAGTGCTGCTGACCACGTTTGTCCAAACCCAAGTATCATTTCTTGGGAATAGGGAACAGGACTCAGAGCACACCTGCCTTTCGGCGGCTGCTGGCATCAGCTGGGGGATGAAATGGCCAGAAAGAGAAACCCAGAGTATAAAGAGGCAGAAAGGAGAGGAGGGACAGGGAGGAGAGATGGGGGAAGAAGTGCTAACCAAAGGAAATACAAATGAAATCTGACGTACGTAGCACTGAAAAGGGGACTTGGCTGTTACTGGGATATGTGAATACAGAATGAGATAGACATGAAGACCTCAGAAGAGTTTGCAGGGGGTTAAAGTACCACGAGTTGCATAGTCTGTGCAATCTCTGTGCAAAGTAAAATACTTTAACAGCACTGAGCTCTTCTATTGACTACGGACTTCTTTGAAAGAGGTCTCGTATCTTGTTCTTCCACTCCTTACTGGAATGAATACCCAGGTTAAACCAGGTAGGAGCTTTGCAATGCAGAGGAGAGATTATCTGCCATAAAAGCTCTTAAATTTTGGCTACAGAAGAAATGAAGCTAAGCTGAAGCATGCTGGAGTTACTGGAAAAGAGTGGTATTTTTTTCCAACCTCTATGTTCATGAGGGAGGCTTTTTTTATAGTAGTACATAACAAGTGCCTCACATTTAGGTGGACATGGGAGGTGAGCAGCCGTGTTCTCTAACATGTTCCTAATAGTCTCCTGTGAATCTCTCCAGAGTATCCAAGGGAGGCAAATGCTGCTCCACCCTGGGCCAAAGGCTATGTCTACACCTAGCTGAGACAGACTACCCCAAGGATAGCCTGAAGTGAAGCTCCTCATGTTGGTATTTTCTTTAAAGGCAGGCAGAACTCAGCCCAAACTCTGTGAGCTGGCAAATCCCATCTGCCTCTGCTGGGAGCAGTACCTGGTCCCTTGCATGTGTGGCCCAAGGCCGTCGCATCTGCCCTACATTGGCCATATGAGAGGATGCAAGGCACAGCACTGGATCCCAGGGCTAAGCAGCAGAGAATACGCCCAGGATCTCTCCTCTCTCAGTGCCAGCTGGATCACCCACAACTAGCCCCAAGGATGCTTCCATGGGTAGTTGAAGTGAGAGGGAAGTGAACTTTGCCTCTGGTGCCACTTTGAGTTTGCGTTCACAAAACAACCTAACTGCAGTCAGTGGATCTTTACTGGAGTAATTGGAAAGTCTTATGCAGGGCATCTAAATCTACTTCTAAATTGGGTACAAGAATGAGTTTCAACAAGTGCATCTGAGAAGGGGCATCAACTCCAAAGCCCAAAAAGAAAATTGAAAGTTTACATTTAACTTCAGTGTTGACCTGTGTTTTCAAAATATGGATGCCAGCCAGCATGTTAGACATAAATTTAATCACCTACAAAGAAATAAAACATTATGTACATCGAACAGAAAGATTTCAACACCACCAACTGTCTGTACAAAACCAGAATCAAACAGATGTTTATGTACTTGGGACATGCCTCTTAGGTACCAAACATACATCCACATACTAGGGCATCACTGTCAGGAGGAAGAAGGATGTCTTTGAGAAAAAGAAGAACCTTGAGGGTATAACAAATGTCCTAGCATCTAAGCTGCAACAAAGAAAGAAGTGCCAAGGTATATTAATAGTTTGCATCCTGTGTCCTTATCTTGGTATTAAAATGATGGTGACTGAAGGTGATGAAGGTATGGATGCACAACCAATGAACGACTTCGTGTGAACTGACCTGTAGGCTCAGTCCAGAGGCAGCAAGACCAAGTTAGCAGAAAAGTGATCAGCTATTGCTGATCATCAGCTGACAACTGAATTTGTCAAAGTGTTACCATTATCTATTGCTATTAATAATAACACTGACAGATAATATGTTTTGCTTTGATAACCTCTGATCTTGGAAGATTCAAGTTTCCTTCCTTTTAAAGATATCATATATTATCTTGCTTAAAAGACATCACAGGTCACTGGCTTTTCTGGCGCTTCTGATACTAAACATAAGCAGTAGTATTTGCATTGAACACAGCAGGCCTTTCCCGCTGGACCTAAAGCAAAACGTTGGAAAGAAGAGAAGTGCGTATTCCTCCTTCACCAAATGACCGGGTGAATCCATTTATTTATTTATTTTCAGTTGTAATTGTTTCTCTGTCATTAGTGCCCTCTAAATAAGCCTGGCAACATCTCATTTTGAAGATGCCTTTGCATACTGAACTTCAGACCTCATGGAAAAGAGGGTGAATTAAGGGTGCACTCCATTAATGGTTGCGCTGAGAACGGTGGGTGGACACAGGCTGCAGAGGCAGGTAGAGAGAGGAGGAAGAACAGGTGGGGACCGGGAAAGTCGTGGTATTACAAAATTGCAAAGTATCACAAATTGCAACTTTTGGACAACATCCGGTACTAAAGAATTTCCAAGGAGGAAAAGGCAGGGAAATTCAGATTCTGCAGCCAAAATCTATTTCTTTTAAGGAATGGAGTCAGTAAGCAGGGAAGAAAAGTCCTGTTTTAAGCACTTTTCAAATGCCATAGGTACAAACTGCAGTTTTCTTGATTACTTTTTTTTTTTTTCTTTTTGCTTCTTCCTCACCTTTAGAGATCTGCAAACACCAGCAGTCAGAAAACCTTTCTCCATGTCACTACACAGTATTTAAGTGGACTGTAGTCCTGCAATACGAGTGTTTGGGGCCCATTCCTTTGTACGGCTGGAAGCTGCAGGCTCCTTACAGGTAATTCTTGGTGGGGATCTAAATTTAAGTGGTGATTCTTGTGCTGTGGAAGCAAGGGCTGAACTCCCCACCCATCTTCGCTGTGAAGTTTTGAAAGATCACAACATACAGAATAGTGGAATCCAAGCCTGGGCAGGAGAGGAGCTTAGTCCAGCATTCACTCTGGTGGTAACTGTGAAGTTAGTAAGTAGTGGGACCAGTCAACATTGCTCTAGGTGAAATTACAGTTTTGGGAACCGTCGCTGCACAAGGGAACTGGTTCGCTTTCTAAGTCAAGGTCACCTCGATGCCATGAAACTTAAGATTTTTTGTAGTGAGTGAGTGTGAAAAGAACAGAAAGTTCATTTTGAATCAGGTTTGGTCTGAAACTCTGACAGTCATTTTTGGTATTACAGCTGGTGACTGGGATAGAGCTGGTTAATTTTCTTTTTATTTTCCTGTGAAAATACAGAAAAAAGTTGGTGAGGCTTGTAAAAGACTTGAAAGTCATTGTCAAAAGCAGACAGATGAAGAAGCATTTCAATTTTGCAGGTAAAAGACAATAATTTGAAATGCCAAAATGTTGACTCTGGCTGGCCTATGCTCTTTGTGTTAGTGGAGACAAAAAAGTCATCCAACAAAGTCCTGAGCTGCCCTTTCATAAAGCCTTGACGTCATCTGGCTTCAGGTAGAGCACTCTTACAAAGCACCCCGATTAAGTATTTAGCAGATATAGGCTATGACATGGGCAGGTAGGCAACAGCTCTTATTGGAAAATTAGGTGTTATTAGGGCTGTTCTCTGGCAATGAGGCCAACTGACCTGTAACGAGCCATGTCCATATTATTAAGCTTTTCTAGTCACCACACAGGACGACTGAATGCACGGCATCTCCTGGGAATGGTTTCTGGCTGGGCTAACTCCTGAATTCCTGGGACGTGTGTGGGAGAACGCTAATTGATCCAGGCCAAAAATGTGCCACGGCAGGTTTTAGGAATTTAACAATATAGACTGTCAAATTCCAACGCCTGGGAATATTACCTGCCACCGTTTAATTTACTAGCAGCATAGGTGTAGCCCTAAGGGCTTATGCACACACACAGACACCCATGGCACATTTAAGATGTGTTTCGAAAGGTGCCTGGCAGATAATGTGATGATCAAGAGACTGACTTAAGAACAACAAACTCACTGCTCCCTTTTTGAGTTCACATTACAACTTTTTAAAGTTGTGCTTTCCATAGCTTAGAGATCATTCTTTTGCTCATGAACAGCACCTAAAGTACTGCTGAGAATATTGGAGATAAATATGTAAATAAAACATGTGTCCTTCGCTCTGCCTCATCCTGTATTCTAGTTGAGAAGACAGACTTTATAGGTGCATTTCATGCAATCTGTGCTGAAAGTGAAAACACAGTAACTGCATTTTCTTTCTGACTCCCTGTGCCAGAGGGAGCGTGGGCCACTGGGGAAGGGAGAATATAGAACACTTATTTGTCCAGATTTCAAGAAAATTCACTTCTCCCTGCGGATTAATTCTGATTGTACAATGGCAGGTTTTAAATGTCGGATTCTTGTTTGTGTCTGTTTTTTAACCCCTATCTCTAGAGGATTTAATTAGATTTGATGTTCATGATATGCTATTTACCGGATTATGATGAGATCGGCTGATAAAGCTTGACATAAACTTGGCAACTTGTTCAGTGCTTTCTCAGCCTTTAGAATTTAATTATGGCAATTTCAAAACAGGAAGCTTGGAAACAACACGGGGTTTAAAGACTTGCTGTTGCCCCACTGGGATCAGTAAGAGTTGTGCCATTGGTTGTCACTGTTGTCACTGGCTCTTCAGCATGTGCAGCCACCTGGGACGTGTGTGCGCGTGTTCATGTTCTACCTAAAATGGTCCAAATGCCAATGACATTTCTCCTTGGAAATGGTTTTCCTGAGGGATCCCACCAACTTCAGTGTTTTTTCATGGCTTGGGTGAGAATGGAATTAGGCAACACTCTAAGGATATGTGCAGACATACAAAAACCTGGGACTTCATGTTTTTAATGTAAGTTTCCAGGGATTCTGTGTGGATATGTGCCCCAGTGCAGCGTAAATTAGGTTCAGATGCACAGGACCAGAGCAGATGGAAATCTTCACTGCAAAGATTGTTTGCACGAAAGTGCTATTTTTCCACGCTTCCACTCATTTTAAGCTTTCTTTCCTTTTTGTCACAAACAGCTGCTTCTGGTGGAGGCTGCTCTGTTCCTCCTGCAAGCCATCCAGATGCCAAGAGCTAACACACTGCAGCATGCACAAGCAAGTTCCTTCCTAAATCTACCTACGGTTAAGGATCAAGAGAGGGTGGTTGAAATGCAGAATTGTTTCTTTTTATAGCTTTCCACAAGTGTAGAGATCACATCTCTCCCTGTTTAATCTGTATTTTAAACACCTAATAAATAGCCTTGCAATTGAAGCATCTGAGCACCCACAGGTCTTATTGAAACCAAGGGGATATAAGTTACTCTCAGAACCAAATCACAGCTCTTTTTCAAGCACTTTGTTACCGATGCGTGGTGCCAGGTGAGTGGAGAGCCTTTTTCCTGTTTTCCAGTGTAAGGAACTGAAGTGGAGGTTTCTGATATTTTAGCCCTTAGATTGTCAAACATGGATTCTAGGGCCATTTTAATGATGGTAAAAAATGTAGATGTATGTTTGGGGAGAACCAAGGGGAGTCAGGAACAAACATTACAGCTGACATTTGAGGGCTTCAGATGCTTACATGTTTTTGATAATCCTCCTTCTCACCGTCTTTGGAGGAAGCATCTGCTATAACTGCTGAATTCACTACTGCAGAGAAACACCCCAAGCCCAAGTATGAATCCAGTCTGAACTCTGAGAAAAAATATTTTGAAAATACCTTTTTGAATTTGTTGTCCTTCCATAAAGCACTGTGTTGTACTTCCTGCTTTAGAAGTGATGGGAAAGAAAAAGTCCCCTGCAAATTGAACTATAGTTGGGTAGAAAATATTATGATGTTTGCAGAAAATATTTTAAGGTTCGATCCTACTTTTACAGGTTTGCAGATAAGCTGTAGATACTTCTGGACAAGTCCACTCTATCCACTATTACACAGAGGTACTCTACCCACAGTCTTCGTCCTTATCTTAAAGTTGGTAATTGCTTGTCAAACTGATTGACATTTGTAGAACTGTCTTTTCCATAAGACATTACTCCTTCCACACACACCCACCAAAAAAAAGAATAGACAATTTGATTTTGTACTGTTTTTTCCCTCTTTTAGGCACGGTAACTTTTTCTGCCTAAAAGTAGTAATTACTTAATGAATAGTCCTCCCTGTTTCCCTGTCAGTCACTCACTGCAATGAACAACTCGTTTTGTCTGCTTTGTTAACAATAAAAAAAAGTATTAAACTAATAATAATAAAGATTTTCTAGGACTTTGCTGTTAACACGCAGGGTGCCCCATGGAATTTATGATTGGGATAACAAGAGGGGGAGGGTGAATTTTCTCTCTAGACATCAAACAATATTTTGTACTTTTCTTTGAGCTGTGGGACTATTTTCCCCTTGCTATGTCTCTTGTATCTTCTTATCTTCAACTATCCTGAATAATTGGAGCATATTTAGGCAATCAAGTCCAGCTATTATTTGTTTCCCCTCTGTGAAAGTTGGAATTTTTTTTAAGCCAGATCTGTGAACCTCTGTTGAGCTGTCAGTATTGAGGTCAGGGCTTTTCACAAACTAGAATTTTTATCATGAGCTGGAGCCCAGAGTTAATTGTACACAAAGACACATTGTTGTTTCCATTAGGATTTACAGTACCACTGAATTTTAATTATTTGCTAACATTTCTTCCATTATAGCGCTCACTCCTCCTCCTCTTCTTGTGCCAAACCATGTTTCTTTTAGCAGCTCGCAATGCATAGTGCAAAATACCCCCAATAAACCAACAAATTGTGACCTCAGCTTTGATGAAACATTATATAAAATGCCTAAAATGTAAAAACAACAACAAAAAAAGTCAAGACAACAATTTAATGCAAGCTACAAACCGTAATCTGTTGTTTCCTGTTTATTGGCACCAGTTACTTTTAAAGTGTAAAGCCCAGCCCTAGACAAGAGCGATACAGGAGGTCTTCATCACTGCTGGGACAAAACATTCACTTCTTATTGACAAAGGCTCTTGTGGGCATTAAAATGTTCTTGGATTCTTTCTATTTGATGATAAAATGGACATGCTGAAACGCTTCATCCATTGCCATGAAGCAAATGCATCTACAGAGTTTTCATGGAAGTAAAACTAATAATTCACTCCTACTCCGTGAGTGTGAGCAGTTTCACAGTGTGTTTGTATGAATGAGCCTTGAGGTTTTTGATGTTGTTGGTTTTTGTTTGTTTGTTTTTTCAGTAACAAGCAGTAGTTTCAAAAAGCAGCTAATAAACATGAAACTGTATGTATTAATTAGCTTGGCTCTGAATTTTCCTCTCAGTCTCCATGCTTGAGTTCTGTTCAACATGTGGAGCCTCAGTCTATGGAGCAGAGTTGATTTAAGTAGCCCCAAAAGTATAATGGGAAAAAATTATGCATTCAATCAATAAAAATCCCTTTTCTGAACCGATTGTATAAATACTTGGCATCAATTTATCACTTAGTCTCTAGCCACTTCAGTCCTGCGGGTTGTTTTATGAACCGTAGATACACCTTGTATATACAAAAAAAGTTTTTTGGGTTAGACCGGTCGGCTTGAAATGAATTTGAGCCTCAGTGGGGGATGATGTCAGAGGTGTGGTGGGTTTCCAAGCTGAAATAAACCCAGAGAGGGCCCCGGAGAGGTTTTGTGGGTGGGAGGACTGCAGTGTGTGCATCCCAGAGGCAGACCCTTGCCAAACGCCTGTGTCCAGTCTGCAGTGCCAATAGCCAACAGAGAGGGAATAAGAAGGATCCTTTTTAATGATTTTATGAACCTTTCGCGCCCTCTTATTCTTTCTGCTGTGTTCTGCTTCTCTCCTCTGATTTGCCTTCCAGCTCCCACCCACAGCATGGCTCTGATTCTGCCTCTGGATAAGGTAATCTCTGTGCTCACCAAGTCAGAGGGTGGTCTTCAGATGTGTGGGAGGAATCATTCCCTTTCTCATATCCAGCTGACCATGGCTGCTGCCTCCATGGACAAGTCAAATCTTGGTCAGCCAAAGAGGTGGGCAAATATTTGTTTACCTTCAAAACTTCTTGGTAATGAGAAGAACCTATGAGCTGGTCCCTGAGGGAAGCCCAGGAGGACCTGCAGAATTGCAGTGGGACTGGGTTTGCCTCCTCCACTCCCTTATCTCACGACTGAGTAAAAGGCTTAGATAAGTGGGGTAAAAAAGTCAAGAAGGATAAGGGGGTCTGTACATCTTACGAAGGCATAAATTGCTTAATGAAAACATGTCCAACCAGCAGCATCACTGCAGAGATGGAGACCAGTCTCCAGGGCTGTTCTTGTTGGTTTGACTGTAGTGGTAAATGCTTAAAGTTCTAGCCTCTTTCTGTGGATGCTGTTTCTTGTGCATATTTAGGGTGGATCACATAGAAACTGAACATCTTTAAGGACTTAATTTAGTTATATGTCTAAAAAACAAACAAAAATTGATTTGGAGGAAGGGACACAGGCAATTGAGTCACATGGGGACCTTTTTCCTCCTGTTGGCTTGCTGTTAGCGTGGGTGTGCTGAGGAGCAGCAGCATCATAACCGTTACAAGCAATATCGTTCTGTCTCTCAGCCTCTGCAAGATCTGATTCCTCGTTCCCACAGGATGAAGGACCAGACTTGGGTTTCTCATTGCTTTAGCTCTTCTGCTATGGGAATAGACCAGTTCTGAGGGCTAAAAGTTGAGAGGAGAACACAGAGCAAATCCCATGCCCCAAAGGAGATTCTTCAGCAAGGTTCCAGCAGTCCTTTCTTCTCCAGGAGTCTTGTAGCTGACCGGAACACTGGGTCTTTTCAGTCTAATTCCCATTGATTTCACCTTATGGTTTTTGTTTGTTTGTTTTTTCAGTAACAAGCAGTAGTTCCAAAAAGCCTCTAATAAACACCAATCTTTTGACAGCCTGTGCCTTAATAACCACTTCTAACCATCCTTGGAAGACATAGATTGAGTCTGGAGATGGATTGATGCCTGTCAGTGTCTCCGGACATGTAAAAACACCAGTTCCTCTTAAAAGCAAAAAAGAAAAGTCATGCGCTTGGTTGCAATTTCTGAAACTCATCTACAAGGGGGGAAGTCAAGGCACAGCGCGCGTGCTGTGCTGAAGGCTGCCTGTCCTTGATCTGATGGACAACTGCGTGAGGCAACTCTGTGTCAAGGAAGCAATGGGACTTCTCGGGGACCCAAGGAGAACCTTGGATCTGTAACCACAGAGCCAATTAAAAAAAAGTACGGAAGAGGTAGATACTGGTCATTGTGTACTCATGGCTGGGAGAAGTGAGATTTACTATGCCCTGTTACGTGTCAACAAAGAGACTCCAACAGACATATGGCAGCTGGATTGAACCTCAGGAAAGAAACCCCAAATGGGGCTGTGCCTTTGAGCCTTTGAAAGAGCCCTCTGTGCCTCAGAAAGGCAAATATGAGAGGATGGGTCATAGCTCTGTTCTGCTGTGGCACGTTGGGAAGTGACGAGAGAAGGGTTCCCATTGTAAAAATGGCAAAAGATCAAGCCTTTCATTAATGACAGGAGGGCAAGACTTTAACGCAGAAGTGACTAAGATCACCAGCTACTCTCATGCTTGCACAGCTCAAGAGTGATCTGGTTCTCTGAGGGCACTTTCACACAGCAGCACCCGCTGGTGAGCAGAGGGTGACTCAGATACTTTGAAAATGACTGTTCTCAACTCCTGGCTTTAGAGTCTTATGTTGAACCTCCCAGTTGTACAAATATCAGTTTTGCTGGCTGTATGTGACTTGCTGTGCTTGGACAGAGAGGCAACAGAAATGCCAAGAGGGCCGTCTCGGCATCCAGCAACTGGTCAGAGAGCAATCCAGGGTCTTTACCATGAAGATGCCGTTTATATCAGGAAAATCCACTTGGCAGAATACGTACATTTTGTTATGTAACATGACCACCGTGTGTCTTTCTCTGATAAGCCTAGTGATCAAGCAGCTCTAAAGAGAACCTGTCTTAGCTCTTCCAGAAGACACTTGGCCGAAAAGTTAGATCCTAACAATGTTTTTGGAGCTGCTGTTGGCACAACTGATAGTGGCAGAGCAAACAATTCCCTGTGTAATAAAGACATTTTCTCCCTGTCAGTGAACTTCTTGCCAGAGCTCAATGAAATGGGATACATTGAATTGATAGAAAATCTCAGATTTACAGAGTGTAACCGAAGGAGAGTTTTCAACATTCGCTTTTTCCACCACAATCCAAAAAATTTTTGATAAAAAAAGGAAAAAAGAAAGAGGGAAATTCCTATTTCCTCTCTCCTCCTAATTTTAACTGGTTTTCTTGGAACCTTTATAACTTTGAGGATTAAACTGAGCTCTGCATGTGTATTTTCTGCACATACAATTAACAAATGCTTGTCTTTCAGCTCTTTTAGTAAGCAAAAGAAAACAGAGCAGGATTAACTTTGCTATCCTCCATTGAAAATGAGTTCCCCTACTGGGCAGTAAGCACAACCATGGAATACATGGTACTTACTTAATACACTGGAAAAATATTCTTTGTTGGACTTATGCTGTTTGTTTGTTTGTTTGGGGTTTTTTGTTTGGTTTTGTTTGTTTGTTACAGCTAGGAGGGACAATCAACATAATTTCTGTATACAAACTGGAGACATCTATTTTTTCCAGTAACTTTAATGAGAGCCAGGCTTCTGTAAGGAATCTAAGGGTGAGTTTTTTCCTGCTCCCTCTCACTTCAAAAGAAATGTTTTCATTGACTTCATTACTGCCAGGTTAGGATGGAATAAGATATTGGGAAATAACACTCTCAGAAGAAAAGTAGCATCAGCAAGATGATACAGTATCATCCTCTTATCGCAGGTCACTATCAAATTTATGTAAATGTAAATCACTAATTGCACTAGTATTTTGCAGAGTACCTAATGCAGCAGCTCTTTAATGAAGCAGAGGAGTAGTAGCAATGCAGTAGAGGAATCCTCCCAGTGTTTTTGTGCAACTTTTATCAAATCTAGAGGACCCACTGAGTTGGAAAGACCACTGCCCTTCATTAATGCAGTAAGGGAACAATGAATAAATCAGCGTGTCCTTCAAACTCCCAGGAGTCCTCCAGGCCTATGCACAGTGTGATTGTAAGATGAGAGGAAGGAAGGCAGGGAAGTCCTAAAGATTAATCAGATAATAAGGGAAATTCCTGAGTCCTGAGCACAAGGTCTTTTCCCTCCCCAGCCTCCCCAAGAACCCCCAGAAGCCCCATTGCCCCCGATTAGCAGCAGAGATAAGGATGCCCTGGCCACAGCGAGATGTACAACAAACACAACTTTATCTCCACCACCACACGCAGGCTCAGGATCAATAAGCTGTCATCACTTAGACATCTTGCAGGAAGGATCTGTGAGATGAGACACCCCCTCATGCCCCCCCTTTTCCCAGCCTTAGAAGTCCCTGGGTCACGTAAGTGGGGCCTTGGAAGAAACAGGAAAAAACTCTTACCCCAGGTACAAGCCTGGGTCTCGGCAGCAGCCGAACAAATAACAAAGGAGGAAAATGCTTGATTTTGACTTTGTTTGTTTTTTTCTTGTTTGTAGAGTTTGCTCCTCAAGGCTGCCATTGGAAAGCAGTTTCATTCTGTGTGCGCTTTCCTGCAGGCCTGGCAGGAAAACAGAGACCAAAAGAAAGGAAAAAAAAAAAAAGTCCTGGTACTGGAAACATCTGGATTTTTATATGTGCTTAGCACCTTGGGATAGTATGTTTTTGTTTGTCCTTCTTGACAATAATTTCAAGGCTTTTCCCTGAAATATATGGGAGCAGGAAATATATATTAAAGATAAGGATTCCTGTTTAAACTGAAGCCTGGCTTATTAACAACAGCATGGCTGTGATGAGAAGCAACGAGATGATAACCTTTATGAGCAATATTACGTTATCTCCAAACCTCTGCAGAGCTAGCTGTAATCGTTGTGCAATCCAGACCATCAAAGGAAAGATCAGATCAGATAAGCAAAATACTGTTGTGATTTTGCATCAATGTTATTTAAGTGATAATTATTACTTTTCCTATCTTCGGTTAAAATGAGGGGGAAAAACAATTTTTATTTACTCATGCTTACAGATATATGTATAAGTACCAGACCCCTAAAAAAAATATATGTCCATATATTATACTACCTCAGGAAGACCCTGACTAAATTGGTGGTGGCTCAGTCAGATGGTTCAACACACAAGCAGGCAAGATGCAGCCTTCACTGTGCAGATGAAGCCACTTGCAGATGCAAGATGATGGAAAGAAGCGTTTAGAAAGGCAAAGTCTCCTTTAAGAAACAGCCAAGAGACACCAATATGAGCAACTCTTTTTGGTAGGTGAGCGCTGATATGGATCTTGCGGTCATCATGTCTGGGGCTGTCTCCACTCCCCAGAGGAGTTATGATTTCTGAGACCCAAAATAATCCCGCTTGGCAAAGCAAATGAGACAGACCTCTGGAAATACCTCCTCTGCTGCATATTGAATGCTTATCCCAACCTCCACCTCCAAATACACAAATGGAATCTCAAAGAAATACTGTCCATGAGGTGCACTTCTACAGGGTTCATATATCTGTAAGATCTGTAAAAGCAACAGCTATTTGGGTGCTTACCAAAATTTTTCTGAGCTAGACGGACTCCCTTCATTTGCAAAACCAGTGATTCAATGCTCAGTGAGACAACTGGGTACTTTAGCACTGATTTCAGCTGAAAGAGGCTCACACCCTTACTCTGTAGCTTTCTTGAGGTCAAGTCTGCTTCCTAAATTTCCAGCACTTCTGCTTCTGGTCCTGAGTGGAACAGACTTTCTTGTGGGTATGTTTGTACTTCCCAGTTATTTGCATGTAATTTTATGCAAACATTTTTATCGCAGATCAGTTCACACAACCACAAGCTGTGTTTTTATTTTCTCTGTCAGCTGAAAGCTTCATCTACATTACTTTTTTTTTTTTCTCTCCTTGCTCCATTATGACTACATCAAAGTAATTGCACAGGTGCAAACCTTGACTCTAGATGCTCTGCATTTGTGCAGTAAAATATTCTGCTTTCCATGTACCTTGTGTTGGTCTGAGCCCAGATATCTTGCCAGCACCAGCACTTTTGGAGCTTCAGTGAAACATATGCACTGACATAATTGCAGCAGGGCAAAACTTGGGTAGGCAAGCAGACCTTTAAGACATTTCTTGTCACAGGAGAGAAGTAAATTCTTTACAAAACAAGTGATTCTGGTGTTGGTGGATCATTTCTTCAAAAGGCTGGAGTCAAATTATCAAATGATGCTATAAAATCTTCAGTTTGCCTATTGATGATATACATTCACTTGAAGTGCCTCTGTAGTGTTCGTCTCAAAAAAGCCGAGAGGACGAGAGGTGGAGCTGGTGGATACAGAGGCTGGAGGATCAGCAGCAGACCCCACAGTGACCTGTGGTGGGGAAGGAGATGACAGGCTTGTGCAGAGAGTGATCGGATTTAAAATTGTTGAGCTGGAGTTGACACCTCCGTAAGAACAACACTTATTATATGGTATCCACTTCATCTAATGCTCTTGGTTGATTAGATCCTAGCTCTTATCTTACAGAACACTGGAACTCGTTGCTACATCACATTGTGGATTTATCAATAACCAGTTCTCAGCTGAGGAAATATATATTTCATATATGCATACACAAGGTACTCATTGCTCAATTTAAAACATGCCTGATCTAAAGTTAATACTCAGACTTTTTTCACCCTTTCTTTCAGTGACTCTTAGCAGTTTCACTCACAAGGAAATAAAAATTCACCCTTTGAAGGTGGCAGAATCTGGCGCAATATGAGAAACTGACTCCCCAGGTGAGCCTTGAAATGCCAAGTTTCAGCCCATTGAATTTTTTCCCCAGCCCAATTTTGAATCCCAGAAAACAGGCGTTTCTGGTGGATCTGCTGAGGCAGTTCTCAGGGAACTGTAGAAGCACAGACTGCACCACAATGCCATGAGGGGCCAGGAACTGCTCATGGAAAAGCTCCATGTTTTCACACGCAAAACGGAGTGTAAGGTCTTTGTTAGCACAGCCCTGGGTATTTCGCGTTATGGCTTCAGGAAGAGCAGCACATTTAACACAGCTCTGTGACCATGGACAATGCGTCTGCATTCACCCAGTGGTGGATGGCCATAGGAAAAGGGATCACGATTAACTCCATCGGTGCTGAATGATTCACCGAGCCTGTGTGCCAGCTAATGCCCCTCTTTAAATATGAACAATAAAATAAAAATGGAACCATACGGCATGTCAGGAGCTTTTCCTTCTGCAGTTATTCATGTAAATAATTTTTTTTTTTGGTTGAAAAATGATCAGAGCCAAGGCATGAGCAGGTGCTACAGGACCTGAGCTGCACTGTCAGCCTCTTTAATGTGACCTTGAACTACCAACCACACGTACAGACCAGAATATGCTGGAGTGTGCTCTACAAAGGAATATTCATCGAAGAATCAGATCAGTCTTAAGATTGTATTCACCATCATTCCTTTACCTCACATCTCTGCAAGTAAAACCACACCAGAGAAAGAAACCACTTCACCTTAGTAAAACTAGTTCCTTTTTAGTCACTCCCCACACACTTTTTTTCTTTTTTCAAGATTTCAGTGGGGGAAAGTTTCCTGAGTTGTTGGAATGAAACTGGGAAGCTTTTGGTCCAGGAGCAAATGGGTTAAAACAGCTCCAGAGTTTAAAGCTTTGCTTTGCTCATCCTTAATGGAAACTCAGGGACTGAATTTAGAATTGTGTTTGTTGAGAAGAAGAAAAAAAGCGTCAGAGAAGAGGCTGGCAAAGAAAGATGGTATGCACAGGAATTAAATGCGGTTGGGTGTCACTGCACAGGGCGAGTCTGAACTATGTATGTGCGTGTAAGAATTTGTAGTAGTCTGCGTGCTGGCAAAAGAACTGGCAACCTGCCCTAAAATATCTAATAGGCTCCTCCTGAGTTTTTGAATCCCTCCTCAGTGCTCAGTGACAGAGGTGAACTTGATCTCTGTTTTAAAGCATCTCTAAGTTAGGGATATTTGGCCTATATATGAGGTAGCATTCAGATTAAAAAAAAAAAAAACAAAACAGTTTGGAGCTTAATAGAACTGGGGACTATGTGTAGGATTCAGAACCAGCTCTTCCCACATCAAAATTTGGGGGTGTCTCAAGATTGGTCATGTGCCTACTTCAGAGCTGGGGTCCAATTTCAGATGGCTTCTCAGTCCCCATAATCCAATCCTGTGTTCAACCTGCATTTCATGATTCAAACTTACATAGCTTTTTCTGCACAGAGAAAACAAATGAGCTGTGTGAGTTCCTCTGAAAGCTGTTCCCTCAGTCTCTAAATATGCAAGAGAGCTTGAAGTTCTCTTCTAAGAAAGAAATAAGCCTGGCTGGTGTCACTCAGCAGCTTTTTCTTGCAATAACTGGCTGTTTAGTCCAGCTTTCACCATAGCCTTTGCCTATTTAGTTAGTAATTTCAAATGTTAAAGACTCAAGAGAAGACCAACTGCAGTAGCCTGATCCATTTGCTCTCTGCCTTGATCATGGCTTTTCTGCGTTGCTGACTGGTGATTGACCACGCTGTAGGCTGAAAGTACTGCGAGAACAGAGGAAGGCTTCAACAGAGGGCATTTGTTGGTAGACCAACCTACCCACACCTGGTGCATCTGGATGACCTGAGGTATCCTTCATGCCGCAAGGTTCTTGAGCAGTCTTGATCTGTGTATGGGTTTGCATGAATGGCAGATGTGTCTGGCTGGGAGAAAGGGCTCTGACCTGCTCTGAACAAAGAGCGTTCAATACCTAAAGACACTGAAGACAAGATGGGTGAGAGGAAGAAGGGACATCCCAAAATAGCATTTCTCATGTCATACGGACTCATGGAAAGCCACTGATTGCCCAGCACCAGGGGTTTGTGTTACTAGATCAGTTTTGCACAAGTGTCTAGTGAAAGCCATTGGACCTCTGCAGAATCTCTGTAAGAGGAACAAACCTGGTCAACAAAAAACAGCTGTGCTGAGAACTCTCCATCTGCCTCTGATGGCCTCACATAGCACTCACAGAAAACCATTCATCCTCCTATTTATTGCAACTGCCTAAATGCATCTTTATATGAAAGCCTGGAATAGCTTCAAAAGCCTGTATCTTAGGAAAATAGCATGCATTTAATAGACTTCCAAAAAAGCATCGCATATAAATTGAACAAGATCATTTAGCCAAGTAGCACTTAATTAAAGCCAGCAGAGCGGCACCCAAACTCCATGGAGCTCCTCCATGGAGGAGCTCTTCTTCCTTGGACAGAGACTGTAAAAACCAATGGGACTGTGGAAATGCAGCAGGTTCCCTGTCAAATGTAGATGCCATTGAAGGATTTTCCAGCTTTTCATCACCCATGCTCAGCTTTTTCGGTATCTCAGCAGATTGGAACTGCGCCGGGGAGGACAGTTGCACTGATGACTGTGCAGAAGCAGTCTGGGACCTAGAGGTGGTGTTAACTAGACGAGACAGTCAAAGAGTGCACCAATCAAGGTGTTTCCCTCTACTAATTAAAGTCCTGTGAGGTGTCAGCTATGTTTGAATGTTTCCCTTACCCACAAGATCTTCCCAGAAGGCCACAGTGGAAAAACAGCTGCCTTCCAGCAAGCTTCAAGCTTTCTATCCACCTTCACTGATGCAGATCAAAGCAGCTGTCACCTCCCTAAAATGGAACATTTGAGTGGTTAAACTGAAGGCCAAAGAAGCTAAGTTAGTATTATTTTTAGCCAAAGTTTACTACCACTCAGCAGAAAACTGCCAGTGCAGCCAGCATACTGCTTCATATAGAAATATGCAATAGCTTTTGGTACTTGATGAGACAGGCGGGCACGGAGGCCAGGAGAGAAGTGAGAAGTTATTGTACCTCCATCGCACATCCAGAGACAATGCATGACTGGGATATGGGAAAGGTCTGGGAGAAATTGCCCCCCCAGACAAATGGCAGAGCCTGTCCTCAGCAGTCGGTGCAGCACCGAAGTGGCAGAGCAATCCCTCCTGGTGCTTGGGGACAAACTGCCCCTCTTCTATCAGTCCCCTGGTAAGGAAACCCAGACAGCTCAGCATTGCTTGAGGGACTGACCCAGCCCAACATCCCAGGAGAAAGGTGATGAGAACAAAGGGCCTGCAGCATCTGTCGCAGCACCTGTGTTAGTGCCTTAGTCACCCACGATGGCACCGACTCTCACTTCTCAAAGACGGGAGGACTCCGGGCTCCTGAGCCACCTGCCTCCCTCTCCCTGCTCCATCGCTGGGGCTGACACTGACCAAACAGTCCTGTTGACGGTTCCCACCAGTAACCCCTGGGGCTGGGCTGCTGGCATGTGCCGGGGGACCAGGGACCCCAGGGGAGCGACTGACAGCTCTGTCGCTATTCACAGCTCTGGCTGGTGTGAGGCGAGGATGAGCAATGCCAGATTTAGATTTTTGTAGACATCTCTAGCATCGATTGGTTTTGGTGATACTAAATATTAACATTTGTGTCCCCTGAATTCTTTGCCTTCCAGAACAGGACGCTTATTCGTTAATTAGTTCAGGCTTTTACCCAAAGGGGTTTTTTGGGGGATAGGCTTAGCATTACAAAGTGCTCAGTCTGTGTTCTGACCAAGTAGTTTACTGCGAATATGTAGCTGACATCACGTCATTTAGTTCATTTATTTAAGTGTTGATTTGTAGCTGATGCACCCACGGGTAACGCTGACAGCAGCTCCAATTTCTTCATTAAAATACAGTGAAATAAACACAGCCCTCACACCTTGTCTTTCCGTAGCTGTAACCTGCTCACACAAGGAATAGTCATAGCATCACTGATGAAAGCTAAGGCCACTCAGCAGTGGTATCTCTCTTACCCCTGATGTTTCTGGATGGCATCTAAGATGAGAGAATACCTGCGACTCCACCCAGGCAAAAGAAGCTGTCAGTATCTCCACAGACACAGGAAATCTCCTGCTTCATTTGGGGCATGAATCAGATCATTGGTATGGACACAAAACCTCCCAGCAGAGATCTGGACCTGTGCTGGAAGGACAGCTTGGCCCTGGGGAGGCTGAGGTTCTGGTTCCTGGCCCTGCTGATGTCCTTTGTTGTGCCTGCAACAAGCTGGATCACTTACCCCATGGTCTTGACTTTCCCTCCACTCCTTTGCCCAACCTTTTGATTTCTTTCAGATATCATTTTACCCTGTGTGTGCACCTCATCCGTTTTAACAGCACCTTGTAACTCCTTGGCCATGGGAAGTAAAAGATCCCATGAAATCACTTGTACCCACTCCAGTCAGGGAACAAGGAACACAGAAACTGTATCATTCCAAATGACAATGAGAAAACTGTTTACTCCTGAATTTCTCAAAGATGTGATCTCAGAGAGGGGAAACTGAGGCAATGACAATATTTTGAAGAACATCTGTGATACGATGGAGAACTAGATCCAGCTCCCCAAAGAATCAATTTAATACACAATTCACTAGCTTACTCTTCTTCTTTAGCCATATAAACAGTGAGTTTATTAGAGCCTGGGCAGTGCCTAGCATCTCTCAAGCTTATTGTGGTGGCACCTCTGTAAAATACTACTTGAACCTCTAAGTCCTGGATTGTCCCACAGCAGGTTATAAGGCTGGTGCTGGACACGGTCATGGGAGAGGCTGGGTTCCCTGTGCTCAGCTGTAGCTTGGAGCACGTGGCTCCTTCAAGCCACAGCCATGCTGTGGCTGCAGGGACAGTCCCACGGCTCTGCCCCAGGACCCCGTGCTGTGGCAGTGGCCAGGTCTGGATGAGGAGACATGTGGCAGGGGCATTGTGGGGGTTGGAAGTGCTGCGGCAAGAGGGTGTAAGCCAAAAACTGGATGAGTGAGTTTCACTTACAGATCACATGAGGCTCAGTGGTTTGCTGTCGCTGCTGGGAACCAGCCGGAGTACCATTTTGGGTCAAGCACTGACACAGGGAAAGCTAAAAGCTGGCAAAAGCCACTCACTTCCACCAGCTGCTGGGACAGTGGAACACTGGGTGAAGGCTTCGGCAGGAGGCTGGATGTCTTACTGGGTCGTGGCACCTCCTCTAATCTATGCAGGAGGATAACACAGCTGTAGATGCCTGTACACCACCATTAGATGATGAGTTTGGAGGGCACATGTGAAGTTGGCAGAGATTTTTGAGATGCTTGCAGGGAACTGGACCGGCTGACTGGGGGAGTGTGAGGTGTGTTCTTTTCTGCACAGAGAGGGAGCTGCGGTTTGTCCCACTCCTCCTGGGCACTGTGCTGCCACATTGCTACTCTTGGCTTATGAGAGAATTAACTCCCAGTACTACCAGTGGAGTACTGTATAGCTTATGATATGTACTGGGCTCCTTTGGGAAGCAACATATTACAGAACAAATAGTCATACTGGTAACAGCCGTAGCTGTGTTTAACACTACGACATTGTGAACGTCACTCTGATTGACATGGTTTCCTCTCACTGACTGTTACTACAATTCAAACTAGACCTCAAATCAAGGAATTATCCCTAAATGTTTGTGAAACAGCTTCTTCTATCTACCTCAGAGTTATCTGGTTTGGGTTTCTGTCGCTGTCAAGATAATAGATAAAATGGACTATCAAGATTATAGATAAAATGGACTATCAAGATAATAGATAAAATGCATGAGAAGTCTAATATTAACTACTAGTTCCTATCCCTGCAATTTGAGTTTGTATCTGTTCATGGATCCTAAGCTGGCCCTTTTCCAGCTGGAACAGATTCCTAAATCAGAAGGAACATCAGGTCCCCTTAAACCCTGAGCCATTTAGAAGTTCTCTCCCATAGCAACAGCTTTGACCTGGACCGCCTTCTTTAAACTGCCTCCAGAATGTTCTGTTTCATAACTAAATGGTTTGTTAATGTTGCTCTCTCTCAACTACCTTTTCCTGCTTGCTGAATTTAATGGGACTCCTCTTCAAGATGTGCCTCATGCAGAAGCAATTTTGATATCTTGTTTTGGCCATTCTGTGCCCGAATGACCTCTATATGTGAAAGCTGGTGACAACAGAAGAGCATCTCTTGTGATAAAAGCACTCCATACTCATTCTGTGTTTATAAGTGCACGGTAACATCATGCTACTTTAATTATATGTTTTTCTGCCCCTTCTCTTTCATCTTTCTGTAACTTTGTCAAGGTTGTAAACACACCTAAGCCTTAAGGCTACTTCAACAAGAATTGCTTTCAAATCCATCTACGCATTTTCCTTCTATGGAGCTCAGTGTTCTGTACTCTCCAAATTGCAGGGCTGCAGTAAATGCCTGAGAATAACGCATGCATATAAAGCACATACTATAAAAGCAGAATCGTGTGACAGCATTAGCAAGCATCTCTGATGAAAGATGAACGCAAAGGCTGCAAAAGGCTTTCTCACATGTAGTTCATGAGTGCTGGCAGACTTTCCATTGTTTTCGTGCTCTAGTTTATTAAAAACTCGATGAAATATCAGCTTGTTTCACAATGAGTTACCATTATTCACAAACCCATTCTTTGTACGTTAGGTTGATAACTCATATGAAGGTTTCCTGTCCCATACTGGATTGCTTTTGAAATTGTTTGTTTTAACTTGCCTTGTGGGCTTCTTGGGTTAAACGAATGTAGAATTGATTAACCGGGAAGACATGGCATTCTTCTGCAATATAACTGTTATCCTTCAAGAAATCCGGGCTGCTCAAAGATGCTGCCCCTTTAAACAAGACACAAAAAGAAATCAACCATCGCCTGGATAATGCCATTCTCATCAACATGCAAGAAGCTTGCTTGTCTGTCACGTCGCCCACATCTTCTCAATCACTCCCTTTCATTTATCCTATTATACCCCTATTTTAACTCATGCTGTGGCTGATACTCAATGACAGACAGAAGAAATCCAGCTGAGCATCAGCCCTCCTTTGCTTCCCCACTGGAGATGCAGTGTGGGACCTTACCTGATGGAGACGAATATCCACACACCTCATGGAGCTGGAATGGGTAGAGACTTTTACAGCTAGAGGAAAACACTGGCAAACCAAAGGAATATGAGATCTGTTGTAGGCAATTGTTTTTCTGACTTTTCCCCCCTTCTCCATGTGTGAAGAGACAGTAGGTGTTATGCAAGCATTTGCAGTTTGGAAGACATGATCACAAACCCTGAGTAATGTTTGTGGTTGGTGGGTCTGCGGCAACAAGTCAAAGCAAGTGCTAATTACTATGGCTATTGCTGCTATTTTATTATTTAATTTCACTGTATGAGTGTGGCATTGAAGGGCCTTAACCTGGAGGTACAGCCCCACAGGCAGGACACTATCCAAGCACAGAACAAAGCAACGGTCCCTGCTGCTAAGATCTTGCAACCTAAATATATTGGTATGCTGACTCCTGACCCGTAACCTAGAGGTGTTTGAGCCTCCTGACTCCAGGGATCCCAGAGCTCATACTGGTCTATGTCAGAGTGCAGTGGGGCTTTGTGGTTGAGCAATGGTGTTACTGACCCAAGTTGCCCAACCAGGAGAAGGTACCAGCCCAGGTACTTGCACATGCAGATGGGGAGACTGTGGGAAAACAGTTGGTTTCACAGATAAATCAGGAAAAAAAAAAAAAAAAATAAAAAATTCTGGCCTTCAGTAGGAACCTGAGGGCCAAATCTGAGCCTAGAGTGGTTTTCTCTCATTTAGAAAACACAACAGCTTTCATATGGCTGATTCATGGCACGCTCTTCCTCAAGCTGTCTAGCACATGCCTACAAGTTGATGCATTGATTCATAGCAGCTTAGGACAAAGTTATTTCTCCCTGACATGTATATATATGAACAGCAGCCAAATGAAACAGCCAGCTCCAATGCTGCTTTCTGATTGATCCAGTTCATGAAGACCTGCCCAGTGATTTCCATGCATATCATGTAAAGATTAACACACCATCCTGTCAAGCAATGTCCCACAGCACTGAAGGAGAAATCCTTTGGTTAACCCTGTGCATCGCCAACAGCTGGAACTGGCCGTCTTAATGAATCTGGTGGGTTTTCTGTTATAGATGATCTAACAGCATTATGTTAATTGTGTTGCTTAGCTTCCTGGGTATTTCTTCAGGACATAAAATCATGCTGAGAGCCTGTGGGTCTTTCTTTCATTTATGTCAACTTAAAACACTCTGAGCTTCCCCTTCTAGTGGGAACATTGCAGCTGTCAGTGATAGTAATAATAATAAAAATACTTAATGTTGCCATTTCTATCTCTCCCTTGATTCAATAGCACTCTAATTACCTAGAACTGTTTCTAATATGCCAAAATCCTGCAGGCACTGCATGGGAATTTGACCACTGCTTTCTAAAGAAAAATAAAGATTCGACTTCTCTACAAGAAGGCTCATGCTCATTGCAAACTGTTTAGGATTTGTTGTTGCAACAAACTTAATCTCTCTCTCTTTAGTTCTATTTTATATTCTGGAATAGACTGACCTTGCTAATAATTCAGAATCTCAGGGTGGGAAGAGGCAGTGATCGGTAGAATGCACAGATCAGGTTTTGTTCAGACTTGCAGGAGTTAGTGTAGTTCAGCCTCACAGCTGGCTCCAGGACTCTGCAATGTTTGTCTCCCTGCTTTGGCCATTGCTTGGGTATGTCAAAGTCAGAAGAAACTGAGTCCATTGGGATGACAAGGAGAGGGAGTGTGGGCATGGGGAAATCAGTGTAAGTGTGCTCGGAACCAGCCCCTGCTCTTCAAAATCCCCACAGCTGGGAAAAGCAACCACTGCTCAACATCTTCCAAAATCAGTGCAGATACTTGTGGCATCAGGCACTTTTCTGGGTGATGTGAAGTCACCAGCGTCCGACCTCTAAAAGGGAGGAAGAGAGAAGGCAAGTACAAGATCATGCCAGGCAACGCACTGTCACAGCTTGTTCCTCAAGCCCCAGAAAGCTCCACACCCATTTTACTCTTCACTGTTTGCTCACCAGCCTTGTGTGAGATGCTCCTGGGGGGTGGATTTAGGAAAACCCTGTCATTTTCACCTTAACGGCACATGAGGAAGCAGTAGCAGTCTCCACGGGAACGGGGCTACCCCAGCCCGGCTCCACCCAGCTGGTGAGGATGGACAACCTGCCAGCTCATCACACAAAAGCACAGCGAATTGCAGGGATGGACGGACAGACGGGTGGATGTCACACCCGTGGGAAGCTCGCTGCTAGCACTCCTGCCTGTGTTCTCTCCGTAGAGAAAATTTCTCTCTGGCCAGCTTACAAGACAGACATCTGGCATGTGCATAAAGAATACATGATGGCTGATCACTCTGAGGGCATTTATCTTCATGAGCGAGAGGGTTACAGCGGTGAAGCCCCAAGGAGTTGGCCTGTCTGTCCTTGTGAGTGAAGATTAATGTGTTGTGAGATGTTGGCGAACATGTATCATGCATGCACAGTGTGCCTTTCCCTCCATCCTCCTCTCCTTCCCTCAGCTCTCTTCTCATGGGCTAATCCAGCTTTGAATGATGACAGCTTGCAAGGAATACACTCCCTCTCTCCACAAAATGTAGAGGAAATCCGTGGAAAACAAAGTACTTAACATGGTTAAAGGGAACCTTGATATCCCATATTATTAACTTCTAACTGAAAGGAGCCTGTGGAAAAAGATTTCACATCTTTGTCTAGTACGAACTGGATGGAGAGTACCTCTTTTTTCAAATATATAGCCCATAAATTGAGTTATTGCATTTTTTATGTCACCCTATTAAAGGGCAACTTGAGGTACCATGGCTCACATTTGTACCTAAAACAGAGACTGATTTCCTTTCCCAATTTTAAAAGTTCGTGTACAGAGGAGAGTTTTCAACTCCAACCATAGATTTTTGAAGCCGGATGGTTACATCAAAACCAATAAGAAACTGCATTTGATACTGGCCCTGCAGTTTTGCGCAGACGTCTTTGCATTGTTTACTTCCATAATCATTCAGGTAGATGTTTATCTGCAAAATCACTGCAAGCAAAGGACAGAAATGAGCAAGAGGGAAAATTTGTAAGAAAAAACAATGAGATGGAAAATCTGAGCAGATAGCTGCCTAATTTGTACCTGGTATATATTTTTCCTCAAAAGCACAGTTTCAAATCCTGCAGAGACCGATCTGCGCAAAGCAGCTCAGTTTTGAAAGCGTATATTTTACAGGTTAAATTAATGCTCTCTGCAGTCAGTGCAGCTTCAAGCTGATGCAGAACTGTGTTTTTTTGAGTATGGAAGAAGCAGGGCAGCTTGTCTATCTCCAGGCCCTGATCTGGGCCACCATGGGCAATGGCAAAACTCCCAGTTACATTGGTGGTGAAATATCTGGCTCATCTGGCACAAGTCAAGAACAGAGAAGCTAGAGTAGCTATGGAGATGCAGGAACAAGAGAATATGCAAAGCCTTTATTGGGGGAATGAATAGCAATAGCAGGCATGAGATGGTAAATTAAAGAAGGACTTGAATGGTGTGAGTCTGTGGCTGAACTGGGAAAGAAGCTCTTGCATTTTAAAGTGTCTTGAGGCAGACAGAGCTGCCAAGACGGGACAGAAGCATTTGTAAGTGTTAAGGTGAAAGATTACCGGCCTTTCTCTAGAGGTAAAGACATTCTCACAAGAGCATGCCCTGTCCACCTGCCCTGCCGCAAGCTACTGCCACAAAGACACCAGATTTCCAAACCCTGCTAAGCAGAGACAGGAGGCAATTATTCTGAAAAAGGTGCACTCCTCATTGAATCCATTTTCTCAGCTAGTCTATCACTTACAAAGTCTCAGGTAGGAAACTGGTAATCTACATAAAAGTGAAAGGAATGTCATGTAGAATAGCTTAAAATATGGATCCCCCATCACAGAGCCTGTCATGTCTTCCTACTGTATTTCCATCACTGCAGACAACATAATGTCACTGCACCAGTCATGTTTCAACTAACACCTCAAGTCAGGTAGACACATAGCAGGTTAATTAGGAGCTTTGGCAAATTGAGTCCACGGGCTGTAATTACCAGCACTCAAGACCTACAATTTCTGTTTTAATTAAAATAAACAGTGTGAAGAAGCTGACATCACACCAGAGTAACCAGCGTGTAAGTCACAGTTAATTATATTAAGCTGTGGCATCCATCATAAAAAAATACTCGGTTTGGATCTGGATTTATAGAGACTGGCTTTACCATTTCGGCAAAGTTTAATTGCTGTACAGAAGCCACCGACTGGTCTGGACAAGTCAGTCTGCTGGGGTGACGGGATACGCCGTCTGTGGGATTGCTCCCTCTGCTCTGGGGATGAAAGCAGGAGATGCCAGTCCTTGAATCATCCCTTTGCTGGCTCCTGCCAACCCCTTGCACCCTGACAAGCCCTGGTTTTGCCCCATACGTGTTCCAGCTGCCTCTGTCACATCAAACGGGTGAGCGCTGCTGCCTTTCCCAAAGAGCGTCGTCAAGGAAAATGAACCTGGGGAAGAAAGCTGGAAACTGAGCTTTTGCGGAGGGTCTGGATGATCGGAGGTGCAAGGCACCAAGGTGCTTCGGGCACTCCTGGGTGCAGGGAAGCCCCAGTGATGGGGAGCCAGGCTCTCGGTGCCTGAGCAAACCCAGCGAATGGCTGGCACATTTGTTCACTGCATCTAATAAATGCTGCTGCTCTGGCACAACTCTTGCCTTTCTCTCCACATCACTCCCCAGCTAATTCCCTAGCTGGTGATGCATAGGACAATGTAATGCCACCATGGCCAACACTCCAGCCTCTCATCCGCCACCTCTCCAGCTTCTCATCCTCCACCCAAGCTTCTCTCCCAACCCTGCCTATTGTCTCCTTCACCCACTTTCAACCTCGTGCCTCCTTTGATGCCACCCGACATGCTAGGTGCAGCCAGATCCACCCTGCCCAGCCAAAAACACACCTGTTTTGCAAACCAGTCCAGGTGTATTGGACAGACGCTGTTCTAGGATCACTTTTATTACGTTACACAATCCCACTCCATGTGACTCTCCAGCCTGAGCAGCTGCGGAGGAGCAGACATCCCGCGGGCTTGCCAGGACTCCCCAGCAGTGCCGTGCAATATATGGGCAAATAATTAGACATACAAGAGGGTAGATGTGACAAATGTCAGGTTTGTACTTTTCCAGCCTGGTTATGAGAAGCTGGCAGGTGTCTCCACAACTGTTCGGTTAATCCACAGGACAATGAAGTCCTTGGCAGTGTCTTCTCCTTGTAGGTCTCGGGTGCTGGAGGGACTCACCCGAGTCCTTTGTTGCTACCTGGAACTTCCAAGGATCAGCAACAAAATACTGGAATAGTTGTCTGAGTATTTCCTGGGGGATGTGATGGTGAGTTCAGGCAAAAGTGCAAAATAATGCCATGTCTCCTGGAAGTGCCGTTAGGGTCACAATCAAAACCACCTGGAAGCATCACATTCAGCTTTTACAGTGGAGCTGGAGAAGTGAAACACTCTGGATTTCCTTATATATTGATATCTTGAAATCAATGCATTTTACCTTTAGAACCAACCTGCCTGAAGAATCCCTGAAAAACAACATTTCAGAGAGAGAGGACGGAGAGAAGGCCAGGCGTGCTGCTGTTTTCTATTGTGAAAGGGACAGACTTCGTTAATCAGCTCAGGCTGTTGGATGGACAGCTCGGATTCAGGGTGGACAAAGTTTTTTCTTTTGCCTCTCCTGAACAAGAGAATGTTTTTTAAATCAGTCTCTATTACAGTTCATTTTTGAGCATGAAAAAAGCAATGAAAAATGCAATTTTAAAATTTTTGCACAATTTTTTAAAAAAAAATGAAAACAAAAAAATAATATGCTCAGACAGCGCCAGTGGAAACAGTTGCTGTTTAGGCATTCAGTCACTTCAGGTTTTGTCTCTGACTTCTGCTAACATTGGCTGATCCTTATTTAGTCAAGTATGGTTTCCCTGCCACCTTTCCCTATGAAATTGTGACTCTCTATGATGTTTTGACTACCATACAATTAACCAATGATTTTTACTATGTCATAGGCCTCATACTGAAATTCTTCTTTTCAACATTTCTTTCATTTTTCTGCCACTATTTCCTAATACTTACTGCAACCTGCAGCCTACTTGTTTTCATTTCCACAACATTTTGAGACCAACCGAATAGCAGCAGCATGATGAGTTTTAAACTCCATAGTTAATCTCAAAAATAGATCTCACTAAACATGACTGTCTAACTGATCATGGGTATTGCTGTTTACTTGTAGCTCACCTACAAAGCACGGGAGAAAGATGGTGTTTGTTTGTTTGTGTTGTTTCAGTGCAGAATTACTTGCCTTCTTTGGTAACCAGGTGAGACATCCCATGCAAGCTCAGACACCAGTGTTTGGTGTAGACCTGTATGTTGCCCAAGAAGGAAGATTGCCCTGTGCTCCTCACCGTGGGTTACGAATGCTTTTGGTTCTTGCAGGTGAAAGCAAAAAGTCAAAGTAAAGCCGCTTGTGCCCAGCCCTGAAATGTGTGGGTTTTAGCACCGTTCACCCTCAGCAGGGACTGGTGTAGCTGACGTGATGTGGACATTACCTTCATTTCTGATCAGAGTAACCTGGAAAGCCATTGGTGCTTCTTCACCATCAACCAAGGCTTCTAAAAGCTAGGACACCCAAATTACTATTCTTCATGTTGCCAGGATGCCACAGCATTATCTGAGGTTTTATTCCTGTGGAGGTATGGGCCACTCTGCAGCCATGTGTCCTGCTCAGCATTTGGGCTTTCACTGGCTCTGAGGATATGTGGTTTTAAATTCTTTAACTAATTGTATTGAGCCTTTTGGGTTTTTTCCTCTTCTTTTTAGAGCCGTTGCCAGGCAGTTTGTCCTGAAATGCTGGTTATGTTTATATATATATATATATATATTTTTTTTTTTCCCCCTCCTCTTATCAAGGCAAGATGCCAAGAGACAAAATTACTGTCCTGACTATGTAATATCCTCTGTGATATCCTCCCTTCCACACTTTGGGAAGAGCAAAGTGCCGGGACAGCAGTCCCTCACTGGGTCGGGTGAGAGCAGCCAGCGAGCAGGCAGCAGCACGCTGCAGACTGTGCTCCTGAAAGGCTCTTCCTAAACCCCATTGGAGCGATGGGAAGAGTTTTCCCTGACTTCATCAGGTTTGGGAAAGGGTCCAATGTCCTCCTTGAGCCCTCTGTCCCTACATAAACCACATACCTTTCACGTCCAAGGTTGGGCCACAGCATGGATAGCAACGTGGGGAGACTGAAGGGCTCTGACTAGGGCAGGGGGTTTACACATCTGTGATGTTAATCGGGAGACCTCTCACTTGGGAGGGAGATTGCAGGGGCTGGATGGAAGGGGAGAAGAGAGAGAGGCTGAAGGAACATGCTCTGAGCATGCAGGATGCTGCTGCCAGGAGAGGGGCAGAAAATTCTTTTCATGCTGCTGAAGTCTTGGTGTCCCTGAATCATAATCCATTTTAATTCAGGTCACAATAAGAAGACACTTATTAATGTGTGAGATATACCATGTGTGTTCTCTTGTGTCTTCTTGCAGTGCAAGTTGTGTGACAGGACCATGGGTGTTTGCTGCTGATGAAGCAGCTCCAGGGGTGCATCAGTCTTTCTAGTGTGTATTTACTGTGTTCCTTGACCTCAAGGGGTTTTATTAAGCCTGATCAGAAGTGCACACTTTTGGGGAAAAATGAAGTACATTTACATTTCCTGAAACTTTCAAAAAAAACCTTCCCACTCCTGCTTTTTTCTTCCTGATCATTTTGCTTTGGGCTTATATGACGGAAAGCAGCTCCCAGAAATTTGAGGGCTGAAGCCATTCTTGATCAAATGTTCCCACAAACATTTCCAACAAAGTAATATAACAAGGAGCCACCTGTATTTCCAGTGCCAAGCTTTGCAGAGCAATATCACCCCTGCATTCTTGCTTTAGAAGTGACCTGGCTGTGGATATGATGGTGAGGGAGCTGCTCCAACCTCGTTAAATCCAGTGAAGAACCTCCCATAGCTTTCAGGGGCAAAAGCTTCAGGCTGCCTGTGTGCTGAGGCTGGAGCAGACCACTTGGGAACGTCTTAACAAAGAAAAAAAAAAAAGAATATACAAAATAGACATGCTAATAGCTCTATAAAAAAAAATGTTATTCTAATTGCCCACACATTGAATTATTGTGGGATTTATGGCAAGAGCTTTGTGGTCAGAGAGCCATCACCATCACTTTCTGGAGCTCAGTGCCATCTCTGGAGCCAGGAGGAGGCAAGAAACCCCGGAGACATCTGCTCTCCCCTGTGACAGTGTGCTTTTATGGGACTTGCATGTAAGGAGAATGTCAGACACCAGGAGACATCTCTGATGTGTTAAAATCCACATCCAGGCTGTGTCAGTTACAGCTGCTTTCTCAGCACAGCACTGACCATACCTTCTGGACTAACTCTGGTGCTCCCACAGGCTGTAACGCATCCCTGGAGTAACAAAAAGAGCAAAGCAACAAGCCTGAACCCCAGAGCAGAGCAGACATCTGCCATCAGCTTCTCTCCCCTCTCCGCTCCCCAGCACAGCATTTCCAGCCCGTGTATATCGCTGCAAATGTCCATCCCCTCTTCCGAAGATTTCTGTCAGTCTGGTAGAAACCCAGCAAAGCGGCCAAAGCCCCAGCTGTGGGAGGGGAGGTAGCAGGTGTGGGGCAGCATCCCCAAGGGGCAGAGCAGGGACCAGACCACCCCTTGCTTCATGAGTGCTGGCACCCAGCTGGGATGTGCCCCATGCAGCTCCCCTGGGGCTGTTCCCAATGCTGGCAGGGTTCTGGGGGACTGTTCGGGCTTTTTCTTAAGCTGTCTTGCCAGGTGCCCCACATGGCATCGCTCCCACAGTCATTATGTCACCAGCTGGATTGTCTTTAGATTTAAAAATAGTTTAAACCTGGAGCGCTTTGGCCATGGTGGGTCAGCGATGGGAAAGGAAAAGTCCCTGTTCCCCACCCACTGGGTATTTTGGAGACCTTGTGCAGGCAAGGAGCCAAGGTGGATGAGCGAGGAGCTTTATCCTGGCTGTGCTCGGGTGAAGCCAGATGGGAAAACCAATTGGTTTTTCATAAAACTTTCTTCCCTCTCAGCACCGACATGTTTCAACATACTCTGGGAACTCACTGCAAGGAGTGATACAGATGCTGCTGAGAGACCGCCATAGAAAACAGTATTTTCCAAAGTTACCCCAATAAAGAGAACAGGAGTCAAAATGCATTGAAGATTTTAATCCAATGAAGCATTTTGCAGAGCAAGAAGGGTTTGAGAGAAATTTTATATTTCTGTGAAATCAGGTGGATGTGGAAGAAATGATACGGATATCCACGGATGTTTTGGTGTTGAGAATACTTGACTTCTTCACTTTTTCTCTCTGAGAGAGGTGCAGGACATGATCTGCTAAAGCTACCCTGAAGTAAGCAATGGCCCTAATTCTTAAATGAGCAAAATACTGGAAATTTGCACAATTGCAGCAGTCGGACCCCTGCAGACCCTCAGGGCAGGCGAACTGGAAGACGACAGAGCTGGGGTGACAGGGGTGCCAGCCCCAGCAGAGATACTGCTTTCCTGTCCGGACACTCCAGAGTGTCAGTGTGTATCCCACGAGCTGAAGGGTTAATGCTCCTTTTTCCCTATGAGAGTGGCTTCTCTTGAAATGAGCATCACGCTGCCTGCTCAGGTTTTTTGGCTGCTCCTTCCACCTCTTTCCCCCCACGTTCAGTAAAGAGGAGGTAAAGGAAACACCTTTGGCTGCAGTGAATAGGTAGCGGCTTTTGTACTTCCCTTTGCTCCTGCCCTTCCTAGTCCGGTGACGTGGGGATTTCAGAGATTTCCTGAGCAGCTGCTGGATGCTACACCTTTAGGAGCTCCAGCACTGACTCCTCCACACCCTTTCCCCTTCAGCAGAATTCACACAAAACCAGGGGATTAAAAAAAACCCAACAAACAAACCACCAAAAAAACCCAGCTATAAGAACCAGACTGGTTCGCACTTGGACAGAGTGACTCCGCTCTCAGCTGCCTGCGTAAATCTGGTGCAACCCAGGTGTCTCTGAGGCACTTCTGGGGTGATGTGGGCAATTGTGTTCAGACAATATATCCCGGCCTCTCTTGAGATTACTGGCATGGCTTGTTAAAGTAGGTGTGGATGATTTTTACTAAGTTGGGGCCTCTGCTAAAAATAGTTATTTTTTAATGAATAGACATGCTGTATTGCTGCTTCTTGTTTTTTAATGTAACTTTCTTCTAGACAAATGTTAGGATTTAGGTGCTTTTTGCCATCTGCATATGGGGCCAGGTTGAATCAGCCCTGGGCTTGTTTCGTTCTTGGTGGCTGCTGTTCCTCCGACACCTCTCAGATCACACTGACAAGGAAAACTTTTATTCCTCAGCCTGTAATTCCTGCCTCTGTGTGTGGGACAAGCTCACACACCTTGTAACTATTTAACTTTGGCTCAGAACTCATCTCCTCATTACCCAGATATAATTACATCTGACAAAAGTATTGAATACACCAAAGCACGAAAGGAAAAGACAGAGGGATTAAACTGATACAGGTGGTCTTTCACCCCCATGAACATTGTGTCCCCAGAAAGAGCTCAAGGAAGAAGAGGGCGAATAGTTGTTGAAGGATCATAGCTGTGATTACAGGGTATGGTCTCTGCTATGGCATCTGAAGACTCAGACAACTATGGAAATTATAAAGGAAAATCAATTTCAATGCTAAGACAGGAGCAGGGGGATTTTATGGGAGTTTGTCTTTTTTTTTTTTTTTTTTTTTTTTTCCTAATGGCAAACCAGAGAGCCTGAAGTGTGACTTAACACAACATTTAACTTTGCATTACGGGTGGCTTTCCAAAAGCACTTAGGGACAGCCTAACAGCTGCCATGAAAACTATTGCTAAAAAAAATAAACAAAATAGAAAATCATTTGAGAAGCATTAGCAGCAATAACGTCAACCCTGTGCCAAGCCCTCCTGAGACCAGGCTGAGGTGGGGGAGTGCATGGCTGATGCTTTGCCGGGAGCGATGACCCATCGCAGTCAGAAACGCAGGTGGAGATGGTGACATGAAACCAGGTGTCTGGTCACCTGGGGGGTGCTTGGGCCTGGGGGCCACTGTCCCCACCTTGGAGCACCTGCCTTGCCTGCCCCCGGTCCTGGCAGCAGCCTGACTGCAGCAGGCCTTGAATAAACTCTGCAGCCGGTTTGCATGCTGTTGAAAACACGTAAAAGGTCGTGGTGAGAGGACAACACAATTTTCTTGTGAAAACTTTGCTGACGCATGCTAGGGAAAAAAAATCAGGACTGAAGGAGAAGCTGCGGATCACTGGCTGAAGTTCACTCTCCTTGTCAGCTCTCCTGTTTTCTTTTAATTAAAAAAAAAAAAAAAAGGAGGAAAGAAACAAGTGAAGTGTCTCCTTGTAACAAATGGAGGAAAACAGAAAGTAAACACATAAAGAAGTGCCAAAATAATTACCTGGGAAATTCCAAAATGAAAGTATTTTGTTTAAAAATTTCAATTAAGGTTGCCAAGTAACAACAGTGTATCTACTTATCAGCTCATTTACAGAATCTAAACAGTGAAAAGTCAAGACATTAATAGTGGTTGATATCATAAATCTGAAGCTGCTGACATAATAAATGTACATGCATTTTTCTTATCAAGTACAAAGAAAGCAAAACGCATATTTCATCACAACAAGCTTAACGCTGACCTCTAAATAAATAGCTGTCTTTCATTAGCAACCTCAAAATAAAACATAAAACAAACCCTATTAAAAAGAGCCATAAAAATTATGTATGTAGACACTAATGACACATATTGATCAGCTTCATGTGCAAAGCCATACACATGCATAATTCTGCCACAAATCAACATGGTTATGCATTTTTTTCCCTCAAATCAGACATTCAATAATATTCTCAAGAAAACACAATTATAAAGAATTAACTAAAAGCCAGCTGTCAGTTTGATAAATGTATATATGTAAGTATATGTACATATGTAAGTCTCAGTATTCCCCATATGTCTTTAAGAGGACTTTACTATTGTAATTGGAATTACCAAATTAATCTGATTTTAAAGGTCAGAGTTAAGGCTGCTGATTTCTGGTGGGATGTACTGCATAGCTGCATAGCTGTGTTTTAAGCTTCATAAAGCTCCGGCTCTCTGCTGGTGCTAATTAGGATAGTCCCTTGTAATCAGTGGTGCTATTCCAGTTTCCATTAGCTAAGTTTTGGACTCAATGGGCTTTTACTTCTGCCGTTGCCCCGTTTCAGCCAAGCACTTAACCATATGCCAAGCCTTATGTGGGTACTTAAGCTCAGACAAGTGGTTATTTTTAAGTGTTGCGATGGATCACACGGGCAATGCAGGAACATGGAAGAGCATGTACTCATCAGCTTCACACTCCCAGATCTAAGGTGCTTTGTCAAGCACTTTTCATATTTTTCAAGCATTTTGGCAATTTCCAGGGGGCAGGTGCCAACCCTCCAGCCAGGTCCGTATCAAGAGCCCCAGCGAAACCAGGCTGGGGTGACACAAATGGGATGGCAACAAGGGTAACAGCAGGGTTGCCTCGATGGACCAGGGTGGTCCCGGGGCTAATTCACAGTTTGAGCGGATGACCTAAATTTGTTGTAGGTTTTTAATCAGCATCGTTGGGGCTGCAGCTCCCAGTGTGGCCGCGAGCTGACATGCCTGGCTGTCCCGAGGTCTCCCAGCCGAGCCTTCCCACATCACATCAATGGGCTGTGACTTGCTGATGGATGAACAACTGATTTTGACCCCTTACAGGTAGCATTTGCTCTGCAGTTATTGCCACAATATACCAAATCCTTTTAAAAAAAAATCACACTAAGTGCACCGAGGATCGTATTATCACTGAAAGAAACTTCTGAAAACTCGCAGATAATAGTTAAATCCATTCAGCTTTGAACACTTTAAAAACTGATCAGACCTCTTTCTTAAAGCCCTGAAGTGCTTTTAACTCCCACTGAAGCCAATCAGGGCTCTTTGAAAGAAGTGAATGGCAGAACTAGCCCCTGAAACATGTGAGCCTTGCTATGGAGAGGGGAAGCAGAAAATAGGTTACCCCTCCCAGCACAAAAATGCAGATGTGAATTAACTCCACATATGTAATGACATTTAAAAGCTACATTCAGTAAATCTTTTTCAGAGTGAGGAAGAACTATGAAAGAAATCCATCAACATTAATTTGACTCAGACAAATAACTATTACTCAATGCAAGCCAAATTGCAAAATGCAAAGACTCATGTATCTCGTCAGTAAGTTTTAATGATCCCCCCACCCCCAAAAATGTTTAGACAAAAAATGGATAAAGTAGTCCTTTCATTCAATGTCTCATAAAAAAAAGAGCAGAAATGTGCTGAAATTTGAAATAAAGTGTTCATTTTGAAGTAATGAAGAGCTATAAAAAAATCTCTTCTCTCAGGTTCTTAACTTCTCTCCTCCTGGGAGAAAGAGAGGGGAAGCTAAAGAAGTGTGTATAGCTGCTCATATTGTGCAGAAAGAGGCTTTTTCAAAGCGTTTCAGCACTGCTGATGAGGAAAAAAGTTTTTCTTTGAAACAAGTTACATTGCCCCCCTTCCCTGCTTTCCCCTCCCTGTGTTTCTTGGCTGGAGCACCGGGGAGTGAGGGGTGGTGAGAGGAAGAAAGTCTCCGTGTGGGCAGAGGACAACCGAGAAGGGACTTCCCTTTGAAATTTCTCCTCTTGTGCCTTTTGAGTAAGCTGGGAAGGGAGAGAAACATGGGGGAAAATGGGGGAAACCCCCCAGTTTCTTGCCCAGTAACAATGACTCTCATTTCATAAACCCCTTCATTTTCCCTGTCAAAAAAAAAAAAAAAGGCAAAAAGCCTGTGCTTGAATCTGCAGTGATGATAATGAGAGCAAGACTGGTTCTGGATTAATGCTGACCAAGGAATTATCAATTAAAATGCTGATCGCCACCATGGCAAGTCTCCTTCCTTTGCCACCGCTGGTGAGAGCACAACGGCTGTCGGACAGCGATGTGCAGTGATGGGAGAAAACATTTTAAGGCAGAAGTAGAGGAAAAAGCGTGTGTGTGTGAGAGATTTCCGTATTAAAACTGGAGGGAATACCCTATGTAGGCAAATGACAACATATGTCACATGCTATGTATATGTCAAAGATTTTTCTAAAAAATAGCAAATATTTAAGATAATGATATTTCAACCTTAATCATTTTATAGACAATAATTAGTTTGTGTTAATCTGTCTAAACATTCCAGTGATGACAGCACTTCCTAGTAGCTGGATAATAAATCAGGGTCTAAGAAGCAAAGAAACTCAGGGAATTTTTATTTGGTATGTTTTGTATGCTGGAAGAAGTAATTTATATCCATTTAGATTCACTTGGATATATTTAGGCTTGCATCTGAATTTATCTTTAAAATGTTTATATATGGGATACAGAGAGAGCAAATGGTTTACACCTGCTGATACCTGCCTGTGTGTCTGCTCCACTAACACTCTGTTTATTTTATGAAAACATGGGTTTGATTTTTTTTTTTTTTGTGTGATCTCTTTAAGAGGTGCAGAACTAATTTTTAGCTCACTATGGAGGTAATCTTCCCTTGCTTATTTGACTTGGGCTGTTTCCATAACATCTGCTTTCATGTAAAGGCGCTTTGCACTGTATGGATGTAAGCAGTACTATATGTGGTTACATTCACATGTTGTTCACTTAATGAAATCCTGGCACTTGTCCCATATTTGAAACACATCTGAACCACAGAAAGCTACTCAATGCTGTTGCTATCCAGGAACCTGTAGGGGAGGGAGATGGCACTGGCCGTGCTTTTTTAAGGGAGCTCGGCTAAAAATATTGGGAAGGAAAGAGTGTACGTGCTTTTCTAAAAAAACAAGAACACATGGGGCAAGTCTGGACCGTGTGCTAAAAGGTTTTCTTATATAGGGAGTCCATAAAATGTTCTTGCCAGCTATTTTAAATTGATTTACACTGATTGTCCTGACCAATATACAGTTGTGATGGCGCTTGGTGCCCTGCACAGAAATCTGGCTCTTGCCAGGCTCATGGGCAGAAGTGGATGAACTTGTTCGCAATCCTCCGAGTCACGCTGAGCCTGAATCCTGGACTAACATCTGTCCTCCCGTCCTTCCCACAGCGACCAGCACTGGCACCCCTCTGGGCAGCGCAGGAGCTTTCCCTTCCTGACACCCTGTCATCTCAAACATGCTCCCATGCTTTTCTCTCTGCATCTGTACACATTTTCAAATTAATATCACTTAAGTTATGGTGGAAAAACCAAACCAAACCAAACCAAAACCCAGCCAACCAACCGAAAAACCAAACAAAACCACAAAAAAACCCCTAACCAAACAAAAACCACAGCATAAAATGGCAAACAGATTTTTTCCCTCTCAAAATCACAAAGAAGTTCAAGTTTTAAACATTTTCACCCAAAAAGCAAAGATGTTGTTTTGTTCACAGTGTTTTTTTCAAAAAATATTTCCGTTATTTCAATTAAACCATTTAGTCAGTGAAGTGGGAAAGGATGCAAGAGGGTACTGAAGAGGAACGAGAGCTATTAAAAGCTAAGCTAACTATTAAACCCTTATAATAATTTTCTGGAAAATAAGTACAATCGGACAGGGCTGTTCTAACCTCCTGGGGCAGTGCCAAGATAGGAGCTGCCCTTACAAAAAGCCCCGCACATTCCTTGCTGTGATACAAATCCCATCATGTGCTGTTTGGTAACGTAAATATGTTTGTACTCCCCGAATCACAGCAGAAATAAACTGATATACTCTGAAGTCAGCCCCAAAACTTCTTTACGTATTTGTTCGCAGGCTGCTGTTTTATCTCAAGGTATGTCAATGGATTCCTTTCTGCTACAGGGATTTCATGCTATGGGAAACGATGGGTCTTTTGAATGAGGCAGCAGAGAAAACCCAACAGTTGGGACTGTCAGGAGAGGCAGAGGAACGTAGTAGGGAGAAGAGTGTGTACAGGGTGTTGAAGAAGCAGAAAGCTTCTCAGGGCTTACGCTGTTTGCATCATTGCTCAGAGTGCCACCTCATCAGAAGATAACGCAATCCGCACGTTGTTGCTTCATAGGGCTGCATCATTACCAGGAACAGCAGAGATCAGTGGGCGTCCAGGTGGAGATGCCCTGAGTCAGAGAAGACATCAGCTGATGGAGCAGATTGAGGGCCTGGTTGTCTTTTTTTTTTTTTTTAATTTTTTTGCAACATGATTGACCTTAATCTCCTAAACTACAGCCTGGCAAGATGAAAGTGCTCTTATACCATACTGCTCTCAGCTTGTGAATCAAACCAGGTACCTAAGTGCTGTCATATTTTGTTCAACTAAGGCACGGAGATTTTTTTTTTCTTTTTTAGCGCTTTCAACCCATCTCAGCTAGCAGCTACATATTTCCAGAAGGATTTGAATGCACGGACTTGTGAGAGCAGATTTTGGTCTTCAGCAGTGCCCAGGTTGTGGCAGCTGGAGCCGACATCCCCGGGATCCCACCATCTGGGCTGGGTGCGGGGCTTCAGTCACGGGTGCTTGGCATTCACATAACCGACCTTGAGATCTTCTCAAATCTAAACCAGAAGAGACTGTGGCTGCACAAGACTGTGTGTGGGTAGGTGTGTTTGAGATAATTATTGGGAAAGGCAAGAAAACATTTACTCACTGCTGTAAAGTGTTCTCAGAAGACAAGAAGAATCCTTCTCCTTTAGCCTTTTAATTGATTTTAATTATTCAAAGCTCTTTCTTTCCTTGCTCAAATATCAGTATGATACAATTTGTTGCAAGTATGTCGGTGCCTTTTGAGATATTTAAATATGAAGAGCGGGGAAGCTGATGCGTGCTCTCCCTCTGCAAGCACACAGCAAAACCTCTCTGCGCAAGGCAGAGCCTACTGCACAACAGCCAGATGATTCTAACAGCTCTCTTCATTTCATGGGGATTCGTTTAAGTGGATTCCACACAATACTCTAAAAATGTTATGAGAGATGATTCTAATAAGGCAGAAGCCACTACGGCATTTAAGGGGAATTTAATCTTATTCTACTACCACATAAAAAGAAGAGAAGTGCTGACATTTCAGCCCATCACTGGCCTATTTCACAAACATTTCAAACTGTGCTTTTCCATTATACAGCTGTGTATTCCACTTATACACATGTGTATATTCCATCAAAACCCTTTTTATCCCCTGTGATCCCCAGTTCACCTTCCTCCGGTTTAGAAAAGGTAGACACAGTGAGCAGTCTGATAACAATCTTCACATGCAGAAATGACTCCAGTTTGGGGAGCTGGGGTCTGCTGAGCTGAGACCTGACAGTGGCATTGCAGCAGTGAGCAGGCAGCACGCTGCACTGCTCTCCATGCAATCCAAACAGTCGTGAACATAGAAGAAGTGCACGCTGGCACATGAGGCAGCAGTGCTCGAGCATGCACGGGGTTATTACCGTGATTCATTGCTGGGTAGGCATGGCTATGCAGTCCACCACAGTTACAATGCCAGGAGAAATGTGCTGAATCCATTCTGGTGCTCCTCTCAGCCTTTCTGGTTTCAGCTGTGCTGTAGGAGACCCTCGGTGGGAAAGTCCCCAGTGCCGCAGCACGCTCGGGCACTCGCGTTTCTCGCTGCCTGGTTTGTAATATCATAGGCACAAAGGTGAATGTAGGAGGATCATCAAACCCAAGGACTTGGCAGCTAAGGAGTGGTTCACATGCTCATGCACAAGTTCACTGGAAGAGTTTGGAAAGGAGGGAAGACACGTTCATTCCAAGGAGCAAAACCTGCAGTGGAAGTAGCTTGGTTGGAGGTGAGGGGCTGCCCAGGGGCACGGCTAGGGCTGGCTCCCTCAGCGCAGCTGGCTCTGCGTTTCCTTCTCCCTTTTGGAAAGCTGAGCAGCCCCTGCACACAGACTGGTTTTCCACAGAGGGCGACCCTCCCCGACCTTCCACGCAGTGCTTGGACCTCCCTGCTCCCGCTGCCACACCACTGCTCGGAGCCACACAGTCCCCAGGGCACGGCACAGGCTGCCTGAGGCATCAGAGACCTTCACCAGGTTCACTCTTCCCACTGCTTCTCCCACTTTCCATTGCACAAACCAGCCTTCCTCCTTTCCAAGACACACACCTGCCATTCCGCTTCCTGGGAGTGGGTTCCCAGGGTAGCCTGCATCCCTATGACTGAGTTGACTTACCTAATGCTATACTTACCCCTTGTAACCTCGTCTAGGTGTTCCTGCTCCAGCAGGGGGATTGGACTAGATGATCTTTCGAGGTCCCTTCCAATCCCTAACATTCTGTGATTCTGTGATCTATTGCCCATCCCAGCTACAAAGTTATAAATGTAGTTACTCTTCCAGGCATCCTCTGGAGAGACTGCTTTTCCAATTCTGTCTCTCAGATTGATAGCTCTCTAACTGCTAGTCGTGAGTTCAATACTCAGCCAGAAGGTGCATAGACAGAGGAGTTCCTGAGCTGTTGAAGATATGGACCATTTTTCAGAGAGGTTTGTGTAGTATCGACCAGAAAAGGTCTTGCTCTCATTTGCATTTCTAGGCGCTACTGTAACACATACCGAAAGGACCAGTCGTACAAGCGTTAACTTCCGATCCTTGTGCGGTAGTGATGCTGTTGGGCGGGGATGGTGACCCTGTGGGTTTGGCTGGGGGATGCCCAAAATGCCCGTACTAAGTGCCAGGGAGCTTAGGAAAGGGAGTACGACCCCTTAGTTACTCCATTTCCCTGCTTAATCTGAACCAACACACAGTTGTAAAATAGTTCTAGTATAAAAGGGAAAGGGATGAATCCAAACTAGAATCCCCAGACTTGAGTCTTGGCTCAGACAATTTTCTTTTCATCCTTATGCAAATCAGACAACTACTTATTTCATCATGAAGTGGGAGGTAGGGTAAGGCTTACGTAGCCCACAGTACCTCCCAGGAGCATTAGGAAGGTTAATTAGTTAATATTTCCAAAGTGTAATTATACAAGTGCCAAACAAAACTAGCAACAAGAGGAAAAAATGACATGACAAAGAAAATATAAAAACGTAAAGCCAAATTAAACATTGTTAAGGGAGGTAACTCTATGATATTAAATGTGATGCTGTTGCATAAAAATAGAGATTGACGTAACTTATATGATGTACAAAATACAGGATGCAAAACTGTTTGTTTGTTGGTTGCCTTGTAGGACCAGACAGACTGATTCTAGAAAGCAAGCTTTTATTTAAGTTTTAGGCTTCTGTGACAGTGATTTATTTTAATGATGTGCAATACTTCACTTTGCATTTGTGATTTCAAGACCTCTACAAGTTTATGTAAATTCTAGCTGCTAGGGCACAAGATAAAATCATGACTCTTACTTACTTTCATAGTGTCACATAAATGTGAAAAATAGAAGAGTTGCTCCAGGCCAGCATGCTACATTTTGACATTGTGAGAATCTCCGTATCCTACATACCCTGCTCTGATCAGGGAATATCTGTACTAGGATGTACTGAGACAGAAACGTAAAGGAAAGGACAAAGCAGCTGCTATTATTGAGGATCTAGAAGCAGTGTTCCCTCTTTCCTGGGCTATTTCACTATATGGGACACCAGGAAACGAGAAGAAAAAGAAAATCAGCAAGCATTTCAAGTGTATGAAATATTCTTGGTGGGATCCAAATAAGATCAGAATATTTTTTGTGATTATGTCACTTGGCAAACTCAGAATTGATCCTCTCTCCATGCAATCCTCAGGCTGAAATGGGGCTAGTTTGGAGTGAAATTGCATGGTAGAAACATGCCTTGCTCTGCAATTTTGCCTGGTTCTGTAGTCAAATTTCACAATAATGAAAACTGTAAGTCAAGAAATTGAGGAAATGTCATGAAAAAGAAACCCTGAAATAAATATGCGTTGAATAAATCCATGCGCATTAACTTGGAAGAAACAGGAATAGTGGCTAGCACAGCACATCTGCTTTCTCAGCTGATCACTGAATCACAGTCTGACTTTGAGCACATCACTTAAATCTTGCTTAGCTTTGTCACTTAAATCTTGCTTAGCTTAGGTTTTCTCCTCCGGGAAGGGGAGAGAACAAAGGACGTGTGTACCAGGCTTGCTCTAAGCAAAGCCACAGCAGATCCCGGCCCACAGCAGCTATAAAGGACAACCAGCGTCCTCCTGTCCACAGCTTCATGCGGCCCCACGGATCTAGGCAAAGGGAGGTGCATGCAGGAGGATGCTTTTTCAGGACATTCGAGGCAGCACCACATTTTAGTTGACTGATCTTCAGGCCTGATGACAAAGGGCTGTAACGGGGGCAACGCCAGTTCGCACCCTGGGGTGCCCCTGGGCGCTTTGAATCTGTTGGCCCTTTGCTTCTGCTGTTGCGTGTTTTTCCTGCTAACAACCCCCAGGCCTCCTCTGCATGTGCAGAAGGAGCTCGCAAGGCTCTGCATGGGAGGAGCTCAGTCTGTTTCTGCTTTTACAATCATTAGAAGTGACTGCTGCTGACTTGAAAGATGTATTTGCGCTGCACTGTGTGGGACAAGGTTTTTTTCAAGGCTGAGTTGCACACTGAAGTCTACACTGGGACCACTGCAGACCTGAAACCACCAAGGCTCACTTGGTTTCAGTCAAAATCCTCGCAGGTGTGGCTGTAAATTCCAAGGAATTTGCTAAGCTGTGTCAGTCACGTCGAGCTTTACCCATGCAAACCCCAGCACACTGGTCAAGGACACTGGTGTACCTTTGCACTTGCAACAGTTTCTCCCCAAAAAGGTGAGGCTACCCTTTTTCCCTGAAAATAAGACCTACCCTGAAAATAAGCCCTAGCATGATTTTTCAGGATTTCTAAAGATGCTCGAAATATAAGTCCTATTCCAAAAATAAGCCCTAGCTACAGTTCATTAAAAAGTCAGTTTAAATAGTATCTAGGCAGCTATACATGTAAAAAGTAAGCATCTTTTGGAGGAAAAAGTAATACATGACCCTGTCTTATTTTTGGGGAAATAGGGTAGCAGCCAGTGTTTGGGTCTCTGCCTTTCCTTGCGGCTGGGAGAGAAGCACCACTATTATCAGTGCAGAGCATGTGCCATGCAAATTAAAAATTAGTATGACATAAAAATGAAAACTCTGGACCCAAACGAGGCCCTAGGAGTCTTTCTGGTGCTGCAGGGAATCCTTTGCACAGTCCTACTCAGATTTATTGCACATGCATTGAAATCCAGTGTTCCAAACTACATAATGTCCATTTTCCCCCAAAGGGAAGTTTCCTCCAGTTGGTTAGCGTTGCCTGAAAGCAACATTTGTACCAACGCACGTATACCTCTTTCCATGCTGTGCTTAAGCTCACATTCTTTTCCTACTCCATCCCACAAGCTTGCAGTGCATCAAGCTGCAAGTGCATCAAGCTGCAAGTGCATCAAGCTGAAGGGGTTTAGTCCACTCCAGGTCCCATTAAAGCCACGATTAACGGCTTGTTTCACCTGGGCAGCCCTCTAGATGCCACTCCGGGAGCCTCTATGTGATATAAGCCAAAGAAAGTGCAGAGCAGACTAGATTAAAGGAGACTCTACTGAGTTAGCTTCAGTTAAGCGCACTTCTGAATCTGGCCCATCTTTTGCCTCTGACATACCAACATGTGCGCACATTGCACACCATACACTCAGAGCACCCTGCAAAGGAGGAGAGAGAAAGGGGAAAGAAAATGTGATTATGAAACATCAGAGTAGATCTGATCATGTCAAATTCCTCTGGAGGAAAAGAGAGAGAGAAAAATTACCAGTACGCAGTGCTTGAAGTCAATAAATGAAATTTACCCAATTCAGCACTGGCAGCAGGGAAATCACTCTTGATTTGTCTTTGATAGGTTGACAAAATCTCTGTTAAAGTTGTTTTAATGCTTTTGTAACTAGGCTTCCAAATACATTGAAACGAGGCCAGATCTCAGCTTAATAGGACCAGCCTTCCATGTCAATCAAATTTGTAACTGGTGAGAAAAATGAACCTTTTTTTGTGCCCCTTGTTCTCAAGTTGGGCAAAGAGCCCAAAAGTATCTGAGGTTTTACTTTGCCAAGCTTCTAAAGGAATATTTACTAACAGGAATGAAAAAGCCCCATGGCTCTCTGTAGTACAATGAAACACATCAGGTCAAAACTGCCCCTGGACATTTTCATGTGGCATCTGTTGGAGTCAGCAGTGGTATCATGTGGGTAAACCGAGGGCTGAATTTAGCTTGTTGATAATGGAATTAGACGATATGAAATGAAGGTATGTTCTGCTGTCTATGAGCCGGCAGCATTAATGAATTAATTTACTACTTAATTAATATACAAAGCCACAAAGTGCTGTTGGCAAATTAACCGTCAGCAAGACACGTCGCTCCAAGGGTCATTGGTTATTTCTTTTTTCCTTCAGCCTGCTTGTGTCAGGGACAGAGATCACATGTCAGGTGCTGAGTCACGGGGTTGGAGTGGGAACTGCTGGGAGCTGAGCTCTTTGGAAAAGAACTGCTCTTGTCCTCTCCATCTCTGAGCGCAGGAGACAACAGTCAGACTTCATCCAACGTGAGGGACTACAGAAACCTTCCTCCCTTTTGTTAATACTGTACTGATACCAAGACAGTCAACACACCCTTCCCTCCACTTGCTTTATGGTTGAGAAACAAGATTATTTATATTTTAAAAGGTTAAATATGTTATAACTCAGTGTCGTAACTAAAGGGAAGGGCTGAAAGTCTAACTACAACAGTATTATGTGAACCTGTGTGTGAATTTTCCCAAAATGTGGACAGTGTTTTTTAAAGGCATCTAGATTTGTAGTAAAGCAGAATCCTGACTACTTGCTGGTTTAACATAGCTAATATTTCTGCCTCAATAAAAGTGAAATTCGTGCTCAAACTTCCAAGAATTGCTTTAACTTCTGAATGGACTGAAACTGAGTAGGAAACATCAGAAGAGAAGGAGGCAGTTGTACGACTCTCAAGTTCAGCTCAAGAGTCAGTTCAGGGCTCAGCTTGCCCGCTGTTCACAAATTTTAGTTTTGAACTCCGAGTACACCCCAGCTCTCTTCAGAAACGGTGTGAATCAGTGAAAACTTTGGTCAAAGATGAGCTCTGGTGCACTTGAAATATTTAGAGAATCTTTTTTAAATTGCACGTTCATCAACCAAAGATGAAACCTGGCAGGGTAGAGCGGGTTGATTACTCAGTGTGTGCACTGCACCCAGAGCTCGGTACCCAACCCAAAACCCACCGGATCCTCTGGGAATCCTTCCATGCATTCCTGTAGACTTTGGACAAATGCTTGAATGAGAACTTGCCCAGGATCTCTTTTCCATACATGATACAGATGAGGGTACTAAGGAGAGGAGACAGTTGTTTACAAGGAATTCTGCATCTGAGAGCAAGAGAAAGGCATGATTACAGAAAAAAAAAATGCACCAAGTGTTTTGCAAATCTGATTCTCTATCAGAAAAGCAATTTCACAACTATGTAAATACACAGTTATTCTGTGCAAATTTTTTTTAAAGCTCTCTCTCTCTAATTGCACAAGAGGCTCTTTTGCTGTAATGAAAAACATCTGCCATTATTTACCAGCAGACTCCAACGTGCATTTGCACTGTGCTTTCTCTTACAAATGCACAGGGAACATGGAGTGGAGGAACTTGTTTTTTTGACTGGATAAGGAATTTCTACAGGGAAAATACGGTGGGGGATGCTCGAGGAGAGCACTGATCCATTGTATGCTCTGCTTAAGGCCTGATACCTCTGTCAGAGCCATGCGTGCGCAAGTGCATGACAAAGCCTCCCCACCTTTCAAAATTTATCTCCATGGATTTTCTCCATTCCACATGCAAAAGGACCATGATGCCCTTTCATAGTAAATCTCCAGATGAAACAGAGTCCACTGTCCTTTTAGAAGGGTACTATATTTCACTGAATATTAAAGCTGAATCTGATTAGAGGCTCAGCAAGAAAAACAGAGAACCACAGGCACAGGTCACATACAGGGGTACCCTGAACTGGCTGGAGTTAACTGGTATATTTGTATTGACTTCAGTCAGCTCTGGAAAAGACCTAAGATTGACCAGGGCTTGTATGTATGAATTTTGAAACTTCTTTGGCATTAAAACATGGAGTGAGTGAATGCCTGCTTAACACTGAGTGGCTGTAAGAAAAATGAATGAACTGAAAACAATCCCTCCACAAAACAAAAATAATTGACAGTTAATGAAGAATTTCTACTGAGCGAAAATACAAATTATATGACAGCTATGCAAACTGCTACAACCGTAGTGCTTTTCTGCCTTCGTTGCTTGTCTCGTCACCTTGACAGCAGTTATCACTTAAAAGGATGTGCTCCAGGTCACAGCTGCTATCAGCAGGACACTTTTTTAGTCATACCTGCTTGACAGACATCCAAGAATATAAGATATTTGCTATGAGCTTGGTGATCTGAGTTTTAAAGAATTAATCATAATTATTTTTCTATGTCAGTGTCTTCATTTTACAGAGCAATAGCTTTTGCATTTCAGATCATGGCAAAAAATGTATTTCCAGTATGCAAAACTAAAAATAACCTTGGTAGTCAGAAGGCCATCAAACGTGAGATACTGGCTGTTCATTTGGCTTATCTTCCATCAGCGCCAGATGATTCGGGTTGTGTTTTAGGGCTGCACCACTCTAGATGTGCTGCTGGTCTAAGTGGCTGTGCGGAGCGGATCCACACTACTGCAACACGTCCCCTCCGCTCCCTTCCTGCCCCGGGCTTGCAGCAAGAAGGTGCAGACTCATTTTGCCCCGAATGAGGGAAGTATCGAACCATGTGCTTCTACACTGAGTAAGAGCCCGCGTTAGGCAGGATTTGACCCTTAGTTTGCAGTGGTTGGGGTGACGAAGGACAGCAGGGGCCATTTTAGCTGAAAGCTTCTCATCAATTTTTGAGAAAAAGGAGCAGAGAGCCAGAGTGTGAAGCATTGGGGTGGTTGGTAAGTGTAAAAGATGATCCTCTACAAGTGTGGTTGAGTTTGAAAAAGATGGGCATAGGCATTTCTAGTATCTCTGTAAAAAAGAGAAAGGAGATGCAGATGGAAGAAATGGGCAGCAACAGAACAATTTTTAAATCTAAAATGAAGAAACAGAAGCTTTTATTTTTTAATAGTTTCTTTAAAAATCGCTACTTCAATATCAGGCAAAAAAGAAAAATCTGTTCTGGACTCACTAGACCACAAGGTACCATCGATTCATACCTTCAATTCACACTGGTGTCAAACCCAGTTTGTCAAACCACGACTATCTATGCCCTTCCTCTGAGAGACAAATAAAAAAAACCCAGTGAAAACTCCTAATCTTCTGCTAGTCTGGGCTATTAGCAGCTTCAGAACTAATGATGGGTGAACCTCCTAAGGTCTGAGATGTCAGTGGGAGTTATATGCCTGGATCAAGGACACGATATGACCCAGATAAATTTAAGACAGAAAGGTAGATCAAAATGTGGGTCAGGCAGTTGTTAGTGTTTCTTTAAAGATGATAGAGGAACGGGTTTTAACACTTCCGAGGAGTTTTGTTGGTGCTTTTATGTACGCTCTTTGTTTAAAAAAATAAATACATTTTTCATGCCTTCAAAATTCCAAGCTGCAGAAAATTTCCTCTTGTGATGAGAAGCATTCAAAACAAAAACATGTGGCCTGATTTGTCTTTTATAGAAATCAAAGGCTGTATTCTAAAGAGACTTCCTTTACCACACAAATGTAGCAGATGTTTTTTAAGATTATAGCTGCACAAGCAATCTACAGCTTGAATCTCAGAAGCATTTAAAGTTTTTTTTAGAGGAAGAGTTTTTGTGTTATACTGTGATAAACTGCAAGTGAGTAGGAAAGGGATTGTCTAAGACAGGTAATTAAGGTGACAGTGTACAGTAAATTTGGCCAGCATTGTTTTCATTCAGGAAAATAAAGCTAAAAATGATCAGGCTGTCTCAGTCGACTGTTTTGCTAGTGGGTTAATTAAAACACATTTTCAATGCCAAAGGTGAAGAGATTAGATCTGTGGTAAAAGCAGCCCAACAGAACAATATAGCCAAAGGTGTATATTTGCATATGTGTTGTTAATACGACATTATGTTGTTTCCATTATTGTTGTTCCCCAGTGAAACCCTCCTGCGTGCACTGGAGCAAGCGGTGCTGGAGTCAAGGGCTGGGCAGAAGCAAAGGTGATGATCCTGTGCGGGCACATCAGGAGGCTTTGTCAGTGGATTCAGAGTTGCTAGGTCAAGTTTAAAGCAGAAGTGTCGGGTCTTAATCCTGCTTTCTTGCTGTAATAGTACTATTTTCTCTAACTGTGAAAGCTCGTGCTACTCCTGAACAACTGACTGACCATTTCACGGAGCTTTGAACCCTGGTCACCTGTGGGACACTGCCCTGACAGTCTTAAAAAATGGAAGTGGTCTAAAATGGGAAGTGAAGATATAAACCATGTCTACAGCCTTTTTAATAGATCTAAAAAATATTGGTCACTGTATATCCTAGTGAGATCATCTGATAAAAAAAAAAACAACAAAAAACCAACAGGCAGGAAAACATGAGGACTGAAAAGACAGATTATGCAAGGGGAAAGCCCTGAGAGACTGGGTGCGTTTCAACATCCAGGACTGTCTGCAGCAATCAGCCACATGGGTTGTTGCTGGGTGGTAACGCTGAGGACATTCAGGCAGGGAGCACAAACCCTGCTGTGCTCTCCACTGCCAGTGCCCAGGGTACCAGGACAGCCCTGGCTGTTTGGTTTAACATTATCATCAGCTACAGCCTTGATAGAAAAGTAACTGCTTGGTAACTAGAAACGGAGGTGGAGGATGCTAGACTTTGAGTCAGAATTAGATATCGCAGCTTCTGTTGTCTTAGTAAATGTGAGTGTATTGCTGGCAGGAAAAAACACTCTGTTATTCCAGGATGGCTCTCTCATCACAGCAATCTTTTATTGATTTTAGTAAACTATTAACCCACTCTTTTCAGGAATACAGTGATGGATGGTGATGTGGGTTAGGCCTGCTTCTCTGATGAAACTCGTTGAGGAAGATGCTGGGTGTTACCTTGCCCGGTGCTCAAGGCAGTGTGAGCCATCACCTCCAGTGGGACGTCCTGAACCAACTCATGGTGGTGGGACGTGAACTGTGGCCGTGCCTGTGAAGCTCTTCCCCCTCTGTGCTTATCCCTGCAAAGACATCTTCATTTTCAATTTGACATTTCATTTCTTTTTTTGAGAAATGTATAAATATAGCATCTCTTTCCTATTTAGGAAGATTTAATCACAACCTATTTACCGGACAGGAGGAAAGCAGCATGGAGAAAATAGAGCGGCAGGTGAAGGCAGGCAAGTGTAGTCTTTAAACCTCTTCTTTTGACAAGTCACTCATGTCGTCTGGCAGAAGTGTAGCTTTCAGCTTTCGTGTTTTGCTTCCCTCAGTGTTGGGCAATCCATCCTGAACACACTGCAAACATGTTCTTGCCCTCGTTTGCACTCTCACTAGTTTTCCTGATCCTCGTGGTTATTTATTAACAGTATCTCCTCTGTACAGATGGGCGTTTCTGTTTGTTTGTTTGTTTGTTTGTTTGCTTCTCGGGCAGGATAGCAGCAGGACAATCTGCAAACTGAGGGCATGTTTCCTGGTGCAAGAGGTCACCTCCGGGGAGGGAGGCAGAAGCGGAGGGCAGGGGCAGGGAAGCAAAGGGCGCTGGCGCTTCCCCATCAGCTTCAGCACTTCTGACATTTGCTCCGCATCATGTAGCGGCTGCACGACTGCCCTGTCTCCTCTCCCCAGCAATGAAGTTTTAACTCAGCTCTAAAAATATAGGGAACACATTTTGTCAAAATGAGGAAACTTCTAGTGTTGGAAGTATATGTGAAAACGCAAGATGGTTTGCTGCACCACAAAAAGTGTTGGTAATGAAACTTCTTGTGTGTGCTGGTGCTCTGACAGTGTACTTCGTAAAAGAAAGCTTGGGTTTAATTAAATCATTTTTTTTCTTTTTTTTCAGCAAGGATGGAAGTTTTGTCACTTCTGAAATGTTCCCATTTATAAAATTGTCAAGTGATGGCAGATACCACCCAAGAAAAATTGTTCATTACCCTAATGATTGCTCCATAGTACAAGTTGGCGTGATTTTGGAAGCTTCAAGAGCAGTGTTAATTTTTAAGAGCTCCAACTTTATAATTACAATACATCACTACCAGTACATCATCTTCCACTACTAGATGCTTTTTCTCTAAAGACTGGAGAGGACCAATATTATGACCATGAAATTTTCAGCTGTGGGACAACACTACATGAAATTCTGGTTTCAGTTACACCAATTAGAATTATTTCACATTTCAGACTTGTTGGATTGTCTTCTATAGAAATCATGTAGACACATCCATATTTTCCACTGGTTGCAGGGTATAACATAATTTATTAACAAGACTGGACAAAGATGCTCAAGTTTCTAGCACGCCTTTGAGCCAAAGACAGCTGGATCTGGTTCCAGGACTTGGTTTTCTTGCTGTTCTCATTCACTTACATGAGGTCATAAGCTGTGGCCCTGAATTAAGAGAAAACACCTAAAAATGAGCCACAGCCCCATCCAAAGACCGTCACACACCTTTACAGTGAATCATTGTTCGTACACTGTTAAACTGTGGGGGGAAGCTTTGTCACGATGCTGGCGGAGCTGAACTATCTACAGTTGACATCTCTCTAAAAGACATCTCCATTAACTCAGGCCAGCAAGAGTCCCTGCCCTGTTTAATTCAGGCTTCCTCACTCTTTAAATAAGACATTTACTGGAAGACTTTACAGCACTGCTTGCAGGCTGCTGAGTGCAGAGACACTGTGTTGAGGGGCAGAGAGAAAATGGAAACGGGAAAGAAGGCAGAGTTGTCTCAGAAAGACTGTTGTCAGTGGTGATCAGGAGGAGGCTAAGAGAAAAAAGCAATATCCTTTGTATCAGCTGTACTTTCCTCCAGAAAACCCTATAAACATGATCTCAGAATGTGTCCAAAATAAATAGAAAAATCTAGTCAAGTAAATCCTGAAATAAGGTAGGATTTAGGAAGTTAATATTGTGCATGTCAAAGATTTGGCCTCTTCCTTTCCCTTTCCTTTCTCTTCAAAAAGAGACTCAGGATGCTGATGATAAGGCTGAGAAATAGAGTTGCAGGCAGTAGGGAGACTAGCCTTGGAAAGTGCAATCCACCCGGGATAGCTTATTTTCCTCCATTGACCAGAGAAAGGGTCTAGACTGGTGTTGTCGATAAACCAGGTATAATAAATCTGGATAAAAATGAGCAGCAGCAGCCCAAACCTCCACTGGTAAGTTTGAAACTGGGAAAATATTAAAAGGTGTGTGGAAATTCATTACAAATTCTGTTCGTATTCTCATCTACTTCTATTAGTTTCCCAGGAATACTGTAGCAAATTATTTTAATGAGGGGAAAGTAGTGGGAACAGCTGAGTTTTTTATGGAAAACAGGAGAATTCTATATGGCTTGAAAGAAACACCAAATAATTTTCTAGGAGATAACACTTTGTCAAATGTACTCATACATCAAAGGATGAGGGGCAAGAAGGAAAGAACTGCCTGAAACCTCTGGCCTGTGCCCTTCAAGGATGTAGAGCGAGTAAACTATTATCTCTTCTGGATTGAAAGTCTATTAACTGAAACCAAATTCTGAATTCTTACCTACAAACATAATAACTCAGAAATCTAAAACTGTTCTAATCAATGAGCCAGAAAAAAAAAAAATCACTATGTCATCAACAGAATCTGGTCAAAATAACATAGATCACAAATAATTGCTATGAACTGTTCAAGACATTTATTTTTTCAAAAAGAAACTGTAGCAAAATGGTTTGAACAACATCATAATCTGTGGGCAATTTATGAAACAGATAAAGCAGTAAAATTTATCGATGAATTTACGTACTCTGCATTGTCAAAGACGGGCAAGATGCTCGAAAAACAACCACCATCTCCTACGCACAGCAATGAACAGTCATCAATAACGTTTTTTGACCACTACTGCCCAGAGCAGGTTAAAAGCAACTTTTCAGCTGAAGGTAGGCTGACCTTTACTGCAGGACTGATAGCCTTAGGAAGAGAAATGTGAAAAATCCTTCCTTCGTGGCTCTCCTGGAGTGGTATTAGGGTCAGGCCTTGAACGAGTGAAGAGCAGTGGCTCCACTCTGGCTATGCAGTCAGCTCTACTATGTAACAGTGAACCTGTAACGACAAAACCAACAACCAGAATAATTACCAGGCACTGTTTAAAAAGCTAGTGTGCACATCTCCTGTCTCCAGCAGCCCAGCCTTGTGTTACATGTGTGGGAGGGTTTTTGAGGGGCAGCAAGTCAATGACTGGCTTCTGCTTGAGTATGCACACTGAGGACATTGTAGAACACAAGTCTACTCATTGCTCCTCAATTAATTTTCCATTTACATCCTCCTGTACTCGACACATTCTGTTTACATTGAGAATTAATATTTGCAAGACTAATGGGACCATCTTGGGCATCAAGGAAGAGAAAAAAAGATGAAAAAGAGGAGAGAGAGACCCCAGAGGAGGTAGAAAAAGAGAGTGAGAGAAAAAGAGAAGGTGTGTAGTCCTTGAACAACTTCTTGCATTCTCAGTAAAAGCAAATGTTGTGTTCAGCAGACATTTCAATTAATTTGGCAACAATGTGTTGGGCTGGTGACTATACATGGCTTGTCTATAGAATTAGATGATCCCTTCAGAGTTACTTAAAGAGAATAAAACACTCAGGCAAATTAAAAAATATATATCATATTTTACTAAAACCCCATTAAACCATCACACCCTCCTCCTTCTGCAGTTCCTCTGGCACTATTTCCTTGGCAGAGTATTTGAGCCTGATACTGTAACAAGAGACATTAGTTTTCAGCTAAGGGCCTTGCTTCCCTGTCTTTATTACGATTCACTTTTGCACCATTCAGACCCAACTGATAAATATCCAGGATTGTGACTGGGAGCCTAATTTTGCTATACATGGTAGTGGCTAATTCTAGCACCTCCCATGTGCAACATTTGCCTCAAACCAATGCAATTCTGCAAATAAAATTGTTTGCCTGGGTACTAAGTTCAAAGCATTTTGGTTCTGCCTTGCCAAGTAAATAAAATGCACCCAGGAATAAGCACCAAAGCCAGATGGTGGACAACAGCCAGCATCTATGCTGGTAAACTCGTTTATCCTCCAAAGAAGTGGGAGCAGCATGTTCACTGTCTCCAGGACTGGCCCCTCAGCCATGCCGTGCCCAAGAACCCCCAGTTCAGGGAGAGAAAGAGTTGGAATGGGTCAAACTCATGCCAGAGGACAGCTTAGCCGTTGACTGTGTAAACAGTTTTGTTCTAGTCCTGGGAAAGCTTCCAGACACATTTGAATTTACTAATTTAAATGTAGCCTTGAAGTCCCACTGCTTGCAATACCACTGCAGCATTCCCCTTGTGAGCAAAGAGAGGTCACATGGGGAAGATCATAGCCACATCGCTTTAATAAACCAGATAGGAGAAAGTGAGAAAATATAAAAAGGTAAAACTCACTTAACAGGATGGGAACTGGAACCCTTATATAGAACAGGTTTACATTTTCTGCATGGCAACGTAGTTTGTTCTTACTGGAGAGGGTTACAGTTTCTCCTAGTTAGGAGTGTTAGTAGAAAGCACGTGTTCATCTCTGAACTGTTACCTGAAATCATGTCATTATACTTTATTTTAATAAACAAGCATTCCTAGATGAATGACAGGTCATAAAAAAATAATGATTCATATCAGAAGTAATTCGGAATAAAATAAGTCCTCTGAACCAATATACATTCCTAGGGTTGAGGCAAATATTTAATCAAGGTGCTAGGAAGACCAGAGGAAGAAGCAAGAGAGAGGGGTGAAAAGTAGGGAAGTTCTTAATAAGACAGAAACCAAGCAAGCCTGGAATTTGACATAGGACCCGATTTCATGATTTCCTCAAGTTCAGCTTCTAATTTTCTGGTTACTTTTCTGATGCAGCAAATGTTTGCATTTTCTGTCTCAGTTTGACAAGTTCGGATGAAAATGGCGGTGTTGGTCATCGTGGCATCGCTTTTCACATGCATCTTCAATTTTTGCAGACAAATCTAGATGCAAATATTTGTAGTCTGTAGAAGTAGTTCGGCAACCTAATTTATAAGCATTAATGGATAATTGTTAGCAATTAAATGTTTGATTACCCAACTGGGCCTACAGATCATGTTGCTAGATTTCCATCTGCTAATAGCTGTGTGCACAGGGGATCACACGACTGAAAATGGGAGTGAAGACAGGGGTTTACAAGATGTAAAACTGGACATACAAACATGAAGCTTCAGCTATCCTGTTTGTAATTCTTCGCATTCAAGTCGGCAGTGTAAATGTCTGGAGATTTAAATAGCATCCATTATATTAGAGATCAATGAATTAGATCAGTGTGCGACTGGAATTCCCTCTCTGCTTTTGTAGACTGCAGGTAGGCATAGGCCACTTCAGTTCTTTAGTCATACATAACATTCCCACATATAAATCTGCAGATCATGTGCCAATAAGACCTTCTTCTGGATCTAGCTCAGTTCTTCCGGTAGATGAATCTCTGCACCCATGGAAACGAGTGCAGCTGGCTCTGGGAGTCAGGGAGAGCGCAAACCCTATCCAGACCAGCAGCACTGCAGCAAAGGTCACAAAGAAGTGCACCAGTTTTCTGTTCAGTGGCTGAATCTATAAGTCCCTTTACGTGATGATGGAAGAGCATTTGTTTCCTTCACAGAGGTTATTAGTAGTATGATTACATGCAAAAGGACCTAGTGGAGCTGGCAGGGATAAAAAACTACTTGGCCCTTGCTCTCCTGTGGCCCTCAGCTCATAGGTTGCTCTTGCCCATCCTGGGAGATCTGTACAGCAGGTAAAGACCCCCAAATTAAGCCAGTTTTAAATAGATTTAAAGCAGCCTTGTGTTTGTCTACAGACATGGGTATTATGCAATGATTTCCTGGTCTTTCACCAAAGATTTGGCATATGTCAAGGGTTTAAACAATTGTCCTGCACAGCCATGGCTTCACAGTCTATGATATTTTTGAAAACCTGGCTCACTCTGTGTGTTATTTTCCCAGTTGCCTTCACTGACAGCTGCCTAGCAAAAATACAGTGCAAGAGAATATGAATAGCACACTCTGCTTTTGGGCAGTCCCTGTTAATGTTTGTGTTTACTGCCCTGGATGCAGTGAGATCCCATAGGAACAGAAGACTCCCTGCAGAGGCAGCAGCTCTCTAATATCTCCATCCTAAAAGGGAGGTCTTGTTAGATGGTGGGAAGATTCTTGAAGTCCAAAGGAAAGCAAGATTCCCATCCTTGGCAGCATGGGAGCTGCACAACTACTCTGCATCAATAAGTAATCTTATCATGAGAAGCAAAGGTTAATGAATAATCTGTTTACCTGAGCTTCATTAATCAAAGATTTACTAGAAGTCAGAATCCTATCACTGCTCAGACACAGACAGCTTTGCTTCCAGGTTAAAAAAGATAACTACACAAACTACACAAAGCGTGTAACTCAATACAGAGCAATTTTCCCAGTGTGTGGATGACAAAGGGGAGCATCAAAGAGAAAAGGCTCTAATCAGAAGGGATTATATGTGGGCTGCGTGGAGCAGAGGGAAAGCCTCAATCTCCAGTGATGTGAAGAAGAGTTCGACTATGCCTAGCGGCAATATCATCAACCATCTGAAATGATTACGGGGTATTTTTATGTCGTGAAATATTATCTTGTTCTCCATGACAACTGACATCTCAATAATAGCACCTGTAAGGATTTAAGAGTTGCCAGAAGACTGCCAAAAATGTTAGGCTAAATATCCAGCACAGAGATCTGGGAAATACAGTTTAGATTGCAAGGACAGGACCACTGGAGAATTGTCCTGCCTAACCTTTCCTTAGGAACTGGTATGAGGTGTGCTGTAAAATACATCTACTTAATGGGGTTATTTAGATCTTTGTGTGTTGTGATAATTAATGTCCATATTATGGTCCTAATTATTACCCTGAGGTTAATGGCACTAATGGAAAAATACATAATAACTTAGGCTCTTGTTGTTGACTATTCTTTGTGTAATTTTGATGCAATAGTTCTCTCTCACCAGCACTCCCAGAATGACAGACCAGTTTTCCTAGAGAAAGCACTGAAGGCAGAAAACTTTCTGATGGGCCCACTTATCTTTGAAAGACTGCTGATAACTGAGTCACTCACCAGTTTCAGCTCCAGGGAATGAAAAAGTGGACCCAAACAGAGCAAATCAGATCAAAACAAATTTTCTTTCTTATGCAAAGTTAATTTGTTTAATTCTAAGGACAGTAATGCCTCTTTACATACAATCGTCACCATGCCAACTGATGTTACATCATGTATGTGTAAACCTAGACATGGATTTAAAAAAAAAAAAAGGAAAATACTTTCCCAAACTATAGAGTCCAAGGCTCTGTGGTGGCCTGAGGTCCTGTACCTTGGTCTCTTGCTGCATCCCATGATTCCACTGTTGTTTGCAATGACGAAAGAGAACTGCACTAAGTAGGGAGAGAGTTCAATGACTTGTCAAGCTCAGGCTTTGTAGTTACCGTTCAGTCATGGCGGAGAGGCAACGCAGCCAGTGCTGCATTGGGACCTGTAGGTACTGCACTCAGTGTAGTTATTGTAATAGTTACAACGTGCTGCAGCAATGCAGAGCTACAGAGGGGCCACGGAGAGTGAAAATGGGAGACACAAGAATCAAAGACCAGACCTATTCCAGGTCATAACTGCAAAGCCATTCCTTACTGGAATACATTTGTTTAATGCCATGTGTTGTGAAGTAATAAATTCAGGGCCAGATTATTATTTCCTTTTCATTCCCTTACTTCCTCCATCCAAAGGTGAGACTCAGAAACTCTTCTGGTCTGTGTCTGCTGCTTACCCGTGTGTCTGGGGGCTCGGGAGAGGGATGTGCTGGGAGAAGTCACAACTCACTGAATGCCAACCACAGCTGGGACCTGCACCGACGACCAATCAGGACAGAAAGAGGAAGTGCATATATGCTACATTTAACATTTTTAAAGTATCTAAAACATTTCTTAAGGTTCTGAACTTCCTCTTCTCCTCCACCACACACCAGCCCACAGACCTGTGAAGGGTTTTTGTTATCAAGTGCAGCACCTCATTTTGTTAAGTATTTTTCAACCACCAGCACTGATGCCTTCTTATCACAGAAAACCAAGAGAAAATGTTGGTTTGCAGGGGAAGACATCAGCCAGGTGCTCTTACTGCTTTATCTCTGCACCAGGCATGGATGTCATTATCAGCATGTGGCAAACCTGACATCATTGTTTGGCATCCCTCAAGTTCAGCAGGAGCGATGTGGCCTGACAAGGAAGATTCTGTTTTTAATAAAACATATTTTGGCTATAGGCAATGCTTCTCTTTCCCTGGAGAGAATTATCAGTTTCATGTGAAGCTGCTTTTTGCGTGCACGGAAGAGAAGCTACAGAAGTGCATACACTGGCAACTCCCTGGAAAGTGGGAAAAGACATATATTTAACCACAGATACGCCTTTACACCAGAAATGATTTTTAAAGACATAACTTCCCATTTAACATTGAAACACTTATAATTTTAATGCTTCTTTCTCTCTCTCCATATATATTTAATTTACAGTTCGAAGAAAGCATGCAACTACCCCTGTCATGAATAGACAAATCAAAGAAGGGAAATATAATTAGATGAGCCATTGGAATTTATTTTGGAGTGATTGAATCTGAATGAGTCAGACCGTTACCTGGGAGTGTGTCCTTTAGGTGGCTAATGGAGTATATCCAAATCAGAAAACCACGTTTTTCATAGTAAGAAAAAACACAGATGGTAGGGTCTCCTGTGCAAGAATCAGGGCTCTCTTTTATGAAGACAGAGTGGAAACTGCATAGGGGAAGGACTTAAAGAAATCTTTGGAGGTGGCTGGCTGAGATTCTGTTGTATCGATCATTTAGCATCACTAGACCTTAATTGCATGGTTAATGGCCTGCTACAGAATTAAATTCTTCACAGAACTTTCTTTTTTCTTTGTGATTTAAATTAAAATGCATAAAAATATATATATCTTCTTCCCCAGAGACAACTACAGTATCTCTGGCAATTGGAATTAATGAAAGGTGCTGCAATCCTTGAAATCAATGTAGTTACATTGATTTATACTGGTGTAGAAACTGACCTTTGAGTTCAAAACAAATTTAATGATGTTAGATGAAAAAAACCCCTAATAAATATACATAAGACAAAATTATCAGAAGTGTCTATGTGAATTAGCATAAAATCAGACTCAAGATTGTTTTTGTGTAATACAAAAGTAGCTGAAATTTTAAAAAGAAACATCTATTCTTCATCAAGTGAGAGGCAGCCAAAGAGGATAACTAGCATAGCTAAAAACCCAGCAGCTGGGGCAACTGTGTGGGAAGGAAACGAGAAAGTACTCAAGCTTTTGCCCAGTCCAGTGTGGCACCAGCCTCTCTGTATTCCCATGTAATTCACAGTAATTATTTGTACAAAACAAAACCTCTCCAAAGGGAAGAGCTGCACCCAGCCATCCCCCAGCACAGCTGGGAGCCTGGCGGGAAGGTGCTCAGGAAGGGTATTCAGGAGCAGCAGGCTCCCGGGAGCTGATTATCCTCCACATTCAGGGTATTTCTTACACGGTTTCTGATAGCTCTCAAAGACTCGTAGATAATTCGGAGCAGGAGCGCGATGTCTCGTTCCATGTTGTTCGTTGCATGGATGCAATCAGCGGTATTATACCTGAGAAGTGGCTGGTGAGCATCTGTTAAAGAAACGGTGAAATGATACTGCCGTGGTGTTTTCTTAAAGTCTCTACCGAGACTTTTTTTTTTTAAGTGCTCTTTTTCATTGTCAGCTTACAATGTACTTTCTGTAAAAGTGCCCAGGAATAGGACTTGGTACCAGTTTTTGCAGCTGTTGAAGGCCTAGCTGTGGGTGTTCTGTCTCCCACCATTACCCTTGTATTCATTCCAGTCCCAGAAATGGGAATTATATACAGTCAAATCAACTTGACTGTTACCAGGCTTTCACTTCTTATATATATTAAAAAGACTTCCCATAGTCAGTTCTCCATTCCATGATATTAAGGGAATCAGCCAAAGAATCAGCTGAGAATGCACTGATAATGCAATTACTACTAGACTGATATCTTTAAATGTACTGTTGTTGACAAAAAGCCCTCAGAAACCTGAAACGTTAATCTGTTTTTCTTTTGCAAATTGAATACTGCCTGCTGTGTGCATCCTTTTATTACTGTAGGGTTGCTCATAAGCTCCAGGCTGCTGGCATTTATTTATTAAAAAAGAAAATGTATTAAGAAACAGTACTGCATCATTTTTCAGTTGGATTCCAAAACAAGAATAATTGGCAGATCCAGGGAAAAAAAATATATCCAAAGTTTTGGCCAAAGTGTGTTGACAAATGAGAACAGAAGGAGCAGTGTCCGTATCCCCAGGGACGCACAGTCAACGAAACAAAGCTGACTTTCACAACTAGTTGTCTAGACAATCAAGAGGCTTTTTACAGATTGATGCTTATGTTTAATAGAGGCCAAACTACTTGAGTCTGCATGAAGCTGTAGGAAATAAAATTCCACAGAGTGGTGCAAGAGCAGTATAATATAATTGCAGGGGTTTCAGAACACAATCTTTATGAAAATGGGCAGCTTTCCTAGCCAAAAGACACCTTCTGGTGTCATTTATCAACAGCTGCTTTAGAAACCTGAGGTATGCTAGAGTGATCATTCATAGGAAGATTTGCTGTCATTAATGACCAGATTTTTTTCCCACTTGTTCCTTTTGCTCCCTTAAAAACAAGGAGCTGCACTATAATTCCTTTTCTAACTCTAAAGCATGAGAGTCTACAGAAGGTGCTTTAACATGAGCATTGCATAACTATTATTCTTTCTGTAAATATTCCTGAGTAGCACTCGTAGTGGAAATTTCCCCCAGATATCTTCACCACTGACTTGGAGTGAGGAAACATCTCTATGGGAAAACTGAATGGAAATTAAAGTCGCAATCACCATTACACCATTACACACACAGAACTTAAACTGTTAAAAAACAAAAGGAGAAATAAAATCAGCAGGGGTAACTTACTAGTCCTGAGATTTGGGAGTGTTTATTACCCTGCTCAATCCTGTCTCTTTTCCTCTTTGGTTGGGAAAACATTTATTTTCTTCAAAGACTGTTTTACTAGTAAGCCTCTATAATTTCTTTTATTATAATATTATTTTATATAGAAAACATTTTTTTGTTTGCCAAAATGAGCAGAAAATATTGTCTGCACCATCTGGGTGATTGACCTCCAGTTTTCCAATTACACCTGCCTTTCACAGAAAGAAACTACCCAAACGGGACACAGGACCTGAGTGCTGTCTAATGGAATATGTGGCATACGGTAAGAGAAAACTCTAGATTGCACTTGGTTATTATTTTATGTTTTTCAGTATTCTTGGAAAGGACATGAAATTACTGTCCTCTTTCCTTGAGTCCACATACCAAGGTTTGAAGTAATACAATCTGTGCTAGAGTCACAGTACAGCTAGAATGTACTAAGCTTTCGTTACAACTTACAAGAAATGCCTTGGGAGATCTGTATTTTTACAATTCCTTAAAAAAAAAATTCATGGACATGACAAATATGAAGAAGACCTCAAAAGCACAAATACATATACACCCATAAACCTGCTTTTGGGCAGGGACAAATATATGCGTGGTTTCAAGGCAGTATATTTCATGTCTTCTGCAGTTTAGAGGCATGTCTTTTATTTTATTTATTTACTTCGGTAATTCCCCTGGGCCATTGAAATTTTGAAATCTAAGGCCAAGGTCAGCAGCTATGATGGGAGCTGTTGGGGTCTTTGTAGGCAGGAGGTGGAAGGAACACGTTTCATTCCCCACCAATACCAGCAGGATTTAGGACCAGCCACCCCAGCCAGGCTGCCAAGCTCATGGTGCAGGTTGGGAACCAACCAGGACAACTGTCCCCCGAAACTGAAGTGCTGAAGGTTCCTAGAAACTGATGCTTTTACTTTTTTCTTTTTTTTTCTCTCACTGTAAACATCAGATGAAAACTTTGCTGCCAACCTGCATACAAAATCATCCCAGGTCAGCTGGACCAACAGCTTTCTTGTGTAGACTCTGGGGTTATGGTTCTACTGCAAAGAAAATAAAGCTGAAATGGGCACAGAGAGTGTTAAAGGTAAAGTACCAGTGAAACTGTGATTTCTGGCTTCAATAAATCTCCCAATAATTTGAATATTATTTCTACTCTGATTTTTGCTGTTCCAAATTATTATTTTCCCTTGTTCTCCCCATGGTTTCGTAACTCAACAAGTTCCACTTACTGATTGGCCTTTGTCCCTTTCTAAAAGGGAAGGCCAGGGACTGTGGTCTCTTAGGTCAGCTGGCTCACTCTCTGTAAACATAGCCTGAAAACATGGGATGAAATCTGCATACCCAGCCCCATGAGTGCACTTCTGTGGAGCTGGCTGTCTGCAGGAACAAAGAAAAAACCCATGTCCAGCTGTATGAAGAATCCAGACTCTGGTTTCCAAATGTTACTCATAGCTGACAACCTTTGGCAAGCAAAAGAGACCCTTTTTATACTATCCTGAACATTTAAAAAGCAGTAATAAATAGATGTTAGCCTTAGAGGTGTGATTTATTTGTTTTATGAATCACAGAAGAGCCCATAACTCATAAAAGATTAAGGCTGAAGCAAGTTGTATGGCTCTGCATTACAAGTGGAGATTAATGTCTTATTTCATGAAGCACCATCATTAACCACTCTACATTACAGTAGTTTAATGTTAGTGACAGAAAGAATTGACTTTTAACATTTTTAAAATATTCTGTATTTCAGTTTGTCTTTGCCAGGGGGAATTCTCTGAGATCTGAGAGATTTTAAAGGGAAATAATCCTATCTCAGTGCGATCTTAAAAGTGTCTTACAGACACCTGCACCCCACATTACTGTTATGGAGATCCTCAAGATCGGCAAGATATAAGGACAGCTTTCTCCCCTCATGTAGATTGCTTGAAGGCTTTTGGGACCTTTAGTCATGCTGAGTCGCCCTGGGACAACTTGCCTTCGTTAGGACATCTCAATACACTGCTCATCTACCATGACAAGGGTGGCTTTTGCTACGAATGCACTGCAAAACGCTGGAATAGCTCTCCCCATCCACTTGGCCACTCCTGTTTCTGTCAGACCAGAATTGCTTTGTTCTACAGTTTTTCAGGCTTCTCCTTTTCCAGGGTCATAATTAGTTACATCCCATCGTTCATGGGTATCATCGTATTTATTTTTGAACCACAGATGATGTCCGCCAAGTGACTTTATCTTTCATTGTAGTGTGTTGTATCACAACGCTACAGTGTTGAATACAACGTAATTTACTAAAATCTATTAAAATACTTCCATTTCAGAAATCCATTACAACCTTCCTTGTTATTACCATATCCAAGAATGTCAATGCAACAGGAGAATTAACTTGATGAACAGTCCTGCAAAATGTGCCGTCACAAGCTGTTTCTAAAACATCTTTCAAGGCACCTCCGTCAGCTCATGGATTCTCTTTGGTTTTCTTTCTTTTCTAGAACTATTTGCTAGCCCTTAGTTGTGGTGAGCGATTATTGGTGCTTTCAAACAAACTCCATGAAAAACGTTTTTCAAGTGGAGATCAAAGAGCAAAGGCAAACATAAAAGCGGTCTTATAAAAACTGTGTATTAAAAAACCTAAGCTCCATCCATATGCCAATTACCTCCAAACCTCGTGGCCCCTTCCCTGTGAGGCTTCTTAAAGGTGATAGATATGTCGGATGAAACAAAGAAAAGGACACATTACAGACAGAGAAAATATCATGGAGATAGGAGGTAGCTCTTGATAACCTTCAATGGAAGAGTTCTGGTTGGAAAGTGCAGGTCCATAGAGCAAAGCTTGCAACACAAACTGTGGTCCCCAATTACTACAGTCTGAGGTCTGTAATAATTTCTAATGGTTGCAGGTCCATTAAAAAGAGTTTCTACAAGCTAGAGGGTAAAATGATGCCCTAAACCTACAAAAGCATGCGAACTCTTCAGTCCCTAGGAGGGATTTGCTCTTAAGAGCTAAGGGCTAGTTTTAATCTCCCTGATCACACACTTCCGAAATTCAGATCTGAAATGAATTCATATACTGTCGTCTTATCATTTTCCTTAACGCTTCTGTGCACGGGTTGTTCATTTTTTTGATGAGATGGTAAGGCACAAACACAAAGATGTCCTCATAGGACAAAACGTTACTGACCACTAAAATCCTCAGACACTCAGGTATCTGGAGTAATTACATGGTATCGCTGCTTGGTGGATTTAAGCAAACAGCATAAAAGGCTCCAAGAAGTGCAATTATTTTAGATAATTAAACTTCTTGCACTTGCTGACTAAAGTCAGTCCAGATTGCGCTGCCATCTCCATGCAACCATAGCAACTTCTTTCCATTGTGTCCCAGATTAATGCGAACACCTGGAGCCAAAAACCTGAGGCTTGCGAGTAAGGTGCATAAAACTTTATGGATCCTTCGCATATGGCACGGATCCAGTCACACAGCAGTGATTCACTTTCCAAAGCCCTGTCTCAGCAAGGAGCAGTGGTGGGTTCTCCGGAGACCCCTCTCTTCTTTGCTTGCTTCAAAGTCCCAATCAGGAACATTTTAAGGAGATGATTACAGGAAATTACACATTCCTTCAAGAGATGTGAGCCTTCATCGCTCAGATTTTAGCATATTAGTATTTTTAAAGATAGTTCACAACTAAACATGTTCTTGACACACGTATTGTTTTTACTGGGTTCATTTCAACACTTTAAAGCATGCCAACAGGGTTCAATGGCAGTAGTCTGCGGGCAATTAAGGTTAATATTTAGCCTTGGTCATATGTGACAGCTCCTGTAAATGTGGTGAAACACAGTTGGAGCACATATTCCCCAGAGAGTAAGTAGACAATTCTTTAAGGAAGCAATGGAAAGATAAATGGATGCAGAAGAGGCTCTGGAATTTTGCTTGAAATATTTTTTGCTTTGCTTTTAATGATCAAAACCATTCCTCCCACTGAACCACATGAAAAAAATAGTATTTGTGTCTGTGCCAAAGGTGGAGCATAGTGTAGACCCACTGAAATAAAAGACAAGTGAAAAATTAATGAGAAACTGGAAGACAGCAGCTCCCACCCTGTGAGCAGTAGTCTTCTATATACTTCTTCCATGGTGAGTATCTCGATGGGGCTAAAATCACAGTAGCTCCTTTGACTTCAAAGGACATGTACCGGTTGGGAAGTAGAGAAACAATCTGGAGTGCACTGTACCAAGTCTGCACAACTTGGGAAGAGAAGAAAGCCCCTAATAGAGCAATTCATCACTCAGGACAGGAGGAAATATTTTTATTTTAAAAAAGTTTTAAGTAAAGAGAAGAAGAATCTACAGGTGATCCAGTTTCAACTGAAGCACCCACCACCCCAAAGGGGATGCAGCCTGGACCTTCAGCTGTAATTTCTAGAGTTAGTAAGACACAGACATGTACAACAAAGGAGACTCAGAGATACAAGCATCCTTTTGCTGTAAACCCTTCACTCTGCTCTATAAAAAATGAGCAGTCTGAGGTTGTTCATACCAAAGCCTGCTGACACCCACCTCTACAGGCATCGCAGTCCTGCATTATGTCCTAGAAGGGTTTTCTTTTCCCCCACAGTAACAGCAAAGAACCCACTAATTAATTACAACTATTTTATCTAACTATGTAACGTTTAAAATACCAGTTCCTCATGCTCTTTTGGGAAACTAGTGAAATAAATGGAAGCACTCTCTCTTCTCGTCTGTTTAGCAGTCATGCAACATGGTTTTCCCAAAAAATGAGAATTTATGGGGAGGAGATCACAAATCACTGAAAATATGAATGTATGTTCTTCCGTTGTTATGTATGAGATGAAAGAAGCTGTCATGCATGTAACATGGAATGAGAAATCCAAGGGTTTTTCCTGATCTCGTGTCTTTCCCTGTACATTCATATAATAACATTTGTCTTCCATAGTGTGTTTAATAAATTCACTCTATAGTTTTGAAATGATGCCTTTGCAACCCAGGGAGTTCATTATCACCTGCTCACTGCAAGTAGTACCTCTCTAAACCCACCATTTCTTAGGAGTTAGATATATAGCGTTTTAATTGCACCTCGTTAAATGTTTTACCTATTCTGAATATTCTCTGTGAAGTCTACGGGACCATAATTTCCACCCCTGTAATTAACTGATTTCATATGGCAGGACTGGCAAAGTTTCTTTTGGAAGCCAGGGAGGTGAAAGGGATCTGCACCAGATCTGAATGAGACCCTTATTTCTGCTGATACTTTAAGTCTGAACTGTCTTGGATTTGTGAGTATTATGATGACAAAAGTCAGCAGTATCACATCGCTCGTATCCCTGGCAAAGGGAATTTCTGCTCAGCTCAGATGCTCCTGAGCCCAGCAGAGCTCCTTATCCTGGAGCCTCTGTAACCTCATTTTTACTACGTCAGATCTCAACAGGCTTCTCTGTCATCACTCACCGTGTTTTAAAAGGCTCTTAGTTAATGAAACCTCCCAAATTCACCTTGTTTTACAGAAAGAGAAACAAAGGAGGCGATGGGTTTTGAGGTGCTCCCCCATGAGTGAGTCAGTATCCAAAAGAGAGGAACGGGAGATGCTGGACAGCCCAGCGCTGCCCGGACCCACCGCCAGCAGCCGTGACAGTGACACTGACAGGAGGTTCTGCAGGTCCCACAGCGGGGCTTGCCATGAGCTCTGTCTCCCAGCTTCTAGGGGAGAAGGAGTTAAGCAGTGTTTTACAGAGGCACAGGCTGCTCCCCACCATCCTATTGTTTTTGCACTCATACCCGAAGCCACACAAACTCTTGCTACAGCAGTTTCTGGCAGGGTGGGCACCTTTAGACTCACTATTTACTGATTTTTCTAAGGCTTGCTGGAGCAGCAGCACCCCTGGAACCTCTACCCCGCCTGTCAAACTAGGTTGAAATTGAGCAACGAGTCCAAAAGTTATTGGGGAGGGGAGGAGGATGTAGACACAGATGCACAGACAGTACGATTGCATAAGCCTTGTTCCCATGAGAAACCAGGCTGAAAAACAAACTGTCCTAACATGGATTCTCATAACTCTGCCTAGTGAGTAGGTCATGCCAGGTCTCAAACTCACATAATTTTGCCTTTATCACCAATGGGCTCTCCTCTAGGAGGCAGTCCTGGTTTTGGCAGATTTGACCCCTCATGTTTCAGCAAACTGAGACATCCTTAAGGAAAAAAACCCAAACAAACCAAACAAACCCTCTCACAGGTAGATACAATGCAATGTCAAAATCCACCGCAGTCTTGTACCACAGCAAGATTTATGCTGTGCGGCAGAATCTAATAAACCAATAGGGAACAGATCCAACACTGGCTGCACCAACTCCCAGTGCTCGAGGAGATCAGGGGGTCTGAAATTATCGTCTAGATCTCAAATGAGTCTCTTCTTCCCTTGAAGTAGGAGAATCTTTCCTGTTAATATTAATGGGAATTATACATCTGCTCTGAAAACAGAATGGACATTCGGCCTGTTCCCAAGAAATAAAACCTTTGCGAGCATTCTGCAGAGAGGCACTCTTAAAAATAACCTGTCAAGAAAACATTAATAAAGGTAGCCTTTCAGTTTAATCCTGAAACCTCACACTCTTCTCTACTCATTTATCTCCAAGCTCATGAACAGACCGGACTTACTAAGTTTCAGCTACACGTTTTTTGAGAATCTCCGCAGATAAAAATTGTTTATTTTCCACACACTCCTGGCGATGATCACCCTTAGGCATGGACCAGTCGTCTGGCAGTCTAGTCAGGCAGGACTCCGGTTAGTCTTGCCATCAGAGGAGCCCTAAGTCCTCCCAGAGCTGCGATCGCTTGGCTTCTGAAAGGAAAGTCTTTTTACATCTCTTTTGTACCCACATCAGCTCATGTCTCTGAGCTGCTTTCCCACTGACCGTATCACGTCTGAAAGGGAACCAGAGGCATTATTGTAAGAAATTTCGCACATTGGCGTATAGAACAGAGAAGATTTTTGCAGTGGATCAAAATATTTTTTGAGCCCTTCCCCGTACTGAAGGGGGAATTGCAATGCTAATTACTGAGCCTTGTGCACAGGCCAAATGTGAGAAGAGATGACCCATCCTGGGCTATATTTGTGCACACTTTGGTAGGGACCGCGGGTGCAACGGGACACACAGCTGTTCCAGGGTGCTGAAATCTTCCTGCTTTTGAGTGGTGCTTGCTGGAAACGCTGATACGGGAATCCGGCCACACCTCCGAACGCTGAGGCTTTTGAACAAAGTGGCTATGATGGAAAACAAGAGCAGTCCAAATAAATCCAATGAGAAATCTCACTCATTTCAACAGATACGTTTACAGAAAACACTTTTTTTTTCCTTACACATACAGGAAAATTCTTTCTCTTTCTTTTCTTTGAAACAAATGAAAACAAAACAGAAACTTCTCCACCTTCTGCAGTTTACTATTTTTTTTTCCTATGACAGCTCTTAAAAAATATAACCCTATCAGACTCAAGGTATACACAAGAAAGTCCCAAATTTGTTTCCATCAAACCCTCAGTGCATAGAAAGCACCATAGCATCAGATTTATTTCCATCAGCTACTTCTTTGGTCAATGTGTGCAAAGGCCCTTACTGAGTTGTCACATAACATTGTTCTTTGTGTATTTATCCCTACAAATTTCGAGGGAATTGGTCACCAAAGTAATCAGGGTTTGGTCAGTGGGTTCTTTCTGTATTTTTTCTTCTTTATGCTTCGTGATTATGAAAGGTTGTAATATAAACGTCTGCTCCTCACACAGTGCTGTGTTCACTTTCTACATATGCTTTCCATAGTGTTCCAGTGACAGGTCACAGCTTCAGTTAGTTTAGTTGTCTGAAAACGAAATCTGCAGATTTTTGTTTATAATTTGGAAAGGCATCTCAAATTAAAGGTCTAATGGCTTTACACCTCTGCCCCTTGCAAATCATTCCATAGGCACAAAGATTACAGGAGCCAAATAACCCTGCAAAAAGGGACAGGCACAACCACAATAAGAAATAATATTCCTTTTAGCAATAATTTTAAAAAGCAAAATGCATGCACTGTTGTGCTCACTTTTGATTTCTGTACAAAGTTACTTCAGTCACGCATGGGGATTATACAGGTGATATTACCTGTCTTGCATGCAGCATTACAAATGGATTTAAAACACTTTGCTGGAAGAAAAGAAGGAGGAACGCAGCTGAGCAGAAAAACAAACATTGGTCTGAAAAGTTAAAAAAAAAAAATCCTTCTACAATCAGAGATAAATTGCAACAAAAAATACTCTGGAACATTCACTAAGATTTAGAAAAAATTAGATTTTTCAAATTTTACCTGACCATGGAAATAACCAGTGTTCTTTCAGCTGGTCTGTTTTCTGTCACCTAAAAATATCTGGCTCTTTCTGAAGAACTGATGAAGAACCCAGCTCTTTTTTTTCTCCCAACATGCCTCAGCTTGAGCTGTGATGTTCGACTTCTCTCCTCGGCTGAGAGTGTGAACAGCGAGGAAAAGATTTCTCTCATCTAGTTTTAACCACTGAAAAAATGGGTATCAAGTTCAAACTCCTTCTCTAGGTGCTTTTTATGACTAGTATAGACAGAATAGCCCTTTGGAGGTGCCACTGACTATTGACAAATAATTTAGACTGAACACCTATAAGGAGGTGAGATGAATCCCACCCACAGAGTTTTCTTCTTCCTTGAGGCCAATTAGATACAAATGCTGCTTCACAGTGATCTAGTTTCAAGACTTTGAAACAAGGCTTTCAGTCAAAAATGCAAATTCAGTGAAAACAAGACCTTTTTGTGGGAAAGGGCTGGTTTCTGATTCCTGTCTTTAAAAAGTATTTAGAAGAAAACAATAGGTGTGGTTTCTACATTTTCAAAAAGCAAAATTTCCATTTTCTGTTTGAAATGCGTCTTGTGTTTGAAATTCACATTAACGTGTAGTCATTTAAAAATAAAGTCTCATCATAAAAAAGAAATGATTCCATTGGCCCAGCCTTTCCCCTTATATTTAAATCACAAATCTGCAAGGAAATTTACAATTTTCCCTTTCATCCTGCATTAGATGAGGAAAAAAAAATATCAAAACTTCAAATATCTATTTAGGAAACTAAAGCTGTTTCCAATGCAACTTCAATGTTTCGTCTACGGCTGAATCAACCTGTGGTAAAAGGGTTGAGCTGACTTCACCTGGGTCGGGGAATCCCGCTGCTGCTCTTTTTCATTCCAGTTTTGCTGTTTGGTACCCGACTCCAGCACCGGTCACAGGCACCCCGGCTGGGTGACGGGTGCTGCTGCAAAGGTATTGGCCATAAACACCGTGAGAGGTGCTTGGCACAATCCTGACTGCGTTTTGCTCACGCTCTGATGCAACAGGACTTGATCAAGGTCCCATCTGGGAGTCAAGCGAGCAGGTCAGCAAGGCGCAGAGCCCCAGCTCCAACACCTACCCCTCTGCTCGGTGCCTTGCCGAAATGGTGAAACAAACCCTCGGTGCCAAACCAAAAGGCCGACAAACCTTTTAATATATGCACAAACCCCAGGGGGAAGATTTGCTCTGACTTTTCCTGTGGGTGAGTTTGCGCTGGGCTGTGTGTGGGAGTTTGGTAGAGCAGCCTCTGGTTTCCCCTGGTCAGAGACGAGCTGGCCTGGTCCTTGTCCTGGTCCCTGAGGATGCCATTGCCACACCACAAAGTCCCGTAGTGCTCCTGGAGCTGTCGCCACCCTTTAACGCAGCCGCATGGAAACCAATATCGAAAAAGAGTTAACATCTCAGCATGAAACTAAGCTGTATGGCATATGCTTTTAACATTAAAAAGAGGAAACAGTTCAGTGAAAAAGATGCAGACCTGGCAAGTTTTGCCTTGTGGTGGAGAAAAAAAGAAGAAGAAAAAATGGTGAAGAGGTTTGTCTCTGTTCGGACAGTGTGGGGCTGAGGGTTCGGATTGGTGCCTGAGAACTGTTGCTGCTGATATGTCAGGGTTTAATTTGCAGAGGTAACTGCCCCATTTCTGGCATCAGGAGCAGGTTTGCTTTCCCGGTGACAGTCCTTTCCTATCACAGCCTCCTCGGCTGTTGGCTGTGAGACGGGTTTTGCAGTGCAGGCCAGAGCAAAGAATTGCACCGGCTCTGTAGGATTCGGGAGTGATAGCTGGGAGCATGTAGGGTGGTGCTGACAACAGCTGTGAGGTTTGGTGCATTTTTTGATAGTCCCCAGCTCCTGCACCTACGCAGGAATCTCAGCCTTTGCTTATTTCAGTAATTAAGAGAGTGTTTTGGCTGCAGAGAAGAAGTTCAAAACAGTCGTTGTGTGGATTCGAAAAACAATAAGCAAATAAATGGCAACTTTTTCCCTTTTTTTTTTTTTTTAAACTGGAGGAAAGAAAGCTATTTTTTTTTTAAACTAGTCTCAGGATCTTATGATATTTGAAAGGCTGAGACTGAGAATGCTTCCAGAGGAGTAAGTCAAAAGGTACACAGATCAGCACTAGAGTACCAAAGCTTATTCTCAGTTCTTCCATGGGCCAGCCTGGGTGTAGCTGAGAGTAAAAGCAGACTCACAGCAAACGGCTGCTCTGAGAGGAATGGCATATTGAAAACAGCAGGCCAGTGCTGAATCGTTTGGCCAGTATCTTTGAGACAAACATCATTCGCCTCAACAAAACCACCCGAGCTGCCATCTTGGGTTCTCCTTCTGATTTTTAAGCAATGTCATTTGCAGGCATCCTAATTAATGCCAGGCCAAAAGCTCTGTGGGAGAGCTGACTCACAGTCTAGGGAACGATGGAGCAAGATGCCCTGTCCCAGGAAAGCCCTCGGATGCTCAAACTCTTTTCTTCTAAAGGCAAATAGTTTACTGTCAACCACGATGAGCTTCTGAGTTCGTGGGATTAGCATAAGGGCTCATGTCTTGTTGCTTCTAAGGGAGATAAATAGATCATGTGGTGATCTGAGAGTTTATCAGGAGTTACACACAGTCTCTGGTATGGCTTTAATAAAGGAGGCAGCTCATACTTTGGATCCACTTTCCCTCCAGCCCTCTTTTCTTCTCTGCCTCCTGTGTATTCGCTTGCACGTGTGCAAACACACATGTGCGCACACACACACAAACCACAGCCATGTGGACGAATAACCCACTGGACTAAATCTGTTTGAAAAAGACGTTCAAAGAAAACGAGACCCTCCCCCTTGATTGAAATCAGAATAAAAACGGGAGTCTGAAATACTGCTGCTGATGCTCTGGTAGAAGACCAGGAATACATCAAACTCACAGAGATGTTCTTATATCAGAGCTTTACCCTTCCACCCTGTGAAGTCCACACCCCAAACCTCCCTTCTTCATCTGTGGCTCTGTACTGGCAGGCAGGGCAGGAGGGGGACAGGCAAACCCCACCGGTGCCAGCATGTCCTCCTTGGACATGCTCTCACATATTTGAGGATGATTTTCCATGTTTCTTCATGTTTTAACAGAAGTTTCCCACTCTGATGTCTAAACTACAGATTTTTTTCTCCCTTTGGAAAAGCTGAGGGGAGGCAGGTGGTTAAAAGGTGTGTGTGTGCATATATTGTAGAGAGTTTGGGTTAAAAACTTTTGAACCAGCCTAGGTTAATACTTCAGTGTGGCTGTGTGAAGTCAGAACAAAGCCCATTTTTTTGATTCACGGGCTCTACGTGCAGGGGAATTGCACAAGACAGACCGTCTCTTTCTTCCCCTCTGCTCACGTCAACAGTACAGAATGGAAAATTTGCACGCGGGAAAAAATGGTTGCCTTGAAGTTACATGAATCATTCTGAGGGGCAGTGCCCTACCTTGCCTCTTCTCAGTCATCTCCTCTATTTCCTCTTCAAGGTATCACGTGAAAGCAAACCACAACAGACTGTGCCATCGCTTGCTCAAGTAGCTTATTTTTATCCAGCAGTGAATATCCTCACTTCCCTCTTTTCGATAGATCAATGATTCTCCCAAAACCTCTTACAGCAACAGAGCTCCCTGTAAATTTATCTGTGTCTGAACTGATGGTGTCATTAAGAGTGACAAATGACTTGCTCTCATTTTTCTTAAATGTGACATTTCCTTTGTTGGAGAGATCATGGAAAAAGTTCAGCGAAAATAAATTACATCCTTTCACCTCAAAAAGTCTCTCTTGGCATCACAATTGCTCTCATACCTTGATTTCCAAAATTAGGCTGGCCTGTACTGAGCAAAATCAGTCAGTTTACACTGAGCTTTTCTCCATTCCTTTTTCATACAAATTTAATTTCTTAGAATTTTAGCTGGCAAAGGCTGAATGAAAATTGGTAAAGGTATCAGTAACTGACATCTTTCATGGTTAGAAGTAAGAAAGTACCCATGGTTCCTCCTCTCCTTTCATGTAATCAAAAAGCCAAAACTGTTGATAATATTGTAAAGGCATAAAATATTGGCAAGAAAAAAAAATCAGACACAGACACATGCCTGTACTCTTAATACAGTCACTGTAAGAAGAAAACTTCGACTTTTTCAGTGTGCCTGCCCTGCGCTAACTGGGAAACGAGGAGGGCTGGAATTAAAGCAAGCACTCATTTTGCTGTGCAGTTTATTACATTTAAGTAATTTACTACCAAGAATCGATAAGTCCTCCTGTTTCCCCCACCAAACCAGAGATAAAATTGTTATATGCATTCTGGCTCAGGAGGATGAATCTTTTAGAGACTTCTCACACTAGTAGAAATCTGAGCATCTGAAGAGTCTGGAGTCCTGGAGCTCCCAAATTGTGTGTTCTTCCTCTCATTTAAGACAGGGACAAAGCACAGCTCCCTGCTACAAGTGACTGCTCAAGATTTCATGCCAGGCACCCTCCTTTGGTATAACATCAGGCTCTTCCTCTTTTATCTGAGCCCAGAACAGGTCCAAACTGGAACTTCAAACATACAACCAACAGATGTTGTGAACATCAAGGGCCCCAGAAGGCGATTCAAATCCCATGATCCCAAAAGAGGAACTTGCTTTGTGAAATGTTTTCTTGCATACACCCGCAGATACTAGAAATCACACGAGGACGACCGAGCTGACAACATTTCCACTCTTCAGAAGGAATACTTTCCCAGTCGGAACAAACAAGGACATTTTAGCAACTGCAAACATAAACCAGAGCCCTGCTTCAGCCACGTCTTTGCCCATCTGGATCCTGCCGACACCCTTCTCATTCATATTTAGTTCTAGCAGCCACCAAATTGCTTCTCTGACCCAAATTTTGTCTCCCATAACTGTTCATTCCATGATGCCCACCCTGTGTTCACCTCTTGGAGACATCTGTGAAAGCTCAACAGACTTTTTAATAAAGGTTTTATTAGTCAGAAGAAGCTATCTCTTTAAAAGGAGGAACTGGATGGATTTCTTTTTCCCCAGGCTGCTGAAATACACAAATATTGTCACATTTGCTGAGGCTATTTCAAAATAAATAAATGAAGCCTGCAGGCTGGGTAGAGATGGAGATCTACAGCTGCAGGGTGTAAAATTGGAATCCCCATCTACGGCCACGCTGCAGGGCTGCTCCCCTTGCACAACATGCAAAGGAAGGAAGTTGAAAGGAAGCAATTTATGAGTTGGCTCTGAGTAATACAGTGATATGGTTAGCAATGCAAAGGCAGAAAAGCCTGTATGACAGAGGGAATATATGTGGGCTTGTAAATCAGTGCCGAACGGGAAACTCGTGTGAGAAGGAGAAAAGCTGCCTAATTTGATCAGCGTGCATCCAGTAAGGTCATGGGCAAGAGTAGATGCATAGGAAGTGGGGAAGAGAGGAAGAAAGGTTGCTTTTCATATTTCATACCTGCACCTCAAATGTAACATAAATGGACAAGCAGTGTTTTCCTTCACTTCATAATTTCCTCTAAAGGAGGTAACTGCTATAGAACAAAATTATTTTCTCTTGACACCCAGTCTGAGAAGGATGGGATATATTTACCTATTCACTAGGCAGAGTCCTGATTCAGAGACAATAGAAGGTTTTTCACTCCCTGTAATTTTTGCTCTCATTTACTTTTTCGCAGTTCATAATAGGGAACAGCTTTAGATGAAACACGTTCAGAGTCACTCAGCTCCCGTGCTGAGCTCGAATACAACTATACAGCAACTTTTTCTAGAGATCAAAGATGTTTAATGAATTATTTCCCCCAGACATTTGGCATTTTTGTCAAATTAACTTCTCAGACTCGTCAACGATCAAACAAAGATGTCATAAAGCATAGGAGTAAAGGCTGCTTACTGTTGCAAGTTTATATATTTTTATATATATATTTTTTTTTTTTTTTTTGTTAAACTGCTTAAGTTTTGATTAATCTCTTAAGGTTCAGACAAGGTTTTTGGGTATTTATCCAAATGTATACCTAAACTTGAGGCTTTCAAGATTTGGTAATCAATATTTATTTTATTCTTGTATAGTCAGCTCCAGCCTAACAATTATTATGCATTTGTTTAAAAGAAGAGGTCTAATGGTAATACTTCTGGCTCTGAAGATAAAGTCCAGCATTTAGAAAGGTACAAGAAATGTAAATTGAACAGAGAATTTGAAACCATCTGCTGAATTTTTATTTAATTAAGGCCTCATCTGCATTTGAAACACAAATTAAGGTAAAGTGTGAATTTAAATGAAAAAGAGATTGATGAATAACTTCATGGGCATTTGAATTCTGGAACAAGAGTGCATTGTCCCTATCTACCTTAATACATTTTGAAATTATGTTATTCCACAGACTTCTCTATTCAAGAACAGGAGCATTGATACTTGCAGTTAATCAGAAACACTTACTCAAGAGCAATCTGTGTGCATGACAGTTTATAAGAAAAGTTAGCAAGGAATTGTGAAATGAACTTTGTGCTCCACATATAACATATTTCATAGAACTGGAGTTTAGGGAAGTTTCAAATGCACAGTTTACCCAAACCTCACCCAGATTGTTCTGAGTAGTATCTTCCTCAGGCATAAAACTGATGTAATGACTAGAAATAAGTGTGTATTGGTTAAGGACATGAAGAATGCTAAACACAAGTGTAATCATAGGTAGTTTGGGGTTGCATGGATCTTTTTGGGTTTGCCAGGTACATTCAATCTGAGCACAGAAGAATTGCTAAAAATCAAACCCCACAGGGACAGTTTAAGGCTGAAATCCTGGTCCAGCTGAGCAGAGCAGGTCCAAAAGTCTGATCCGAAACTCAAGATATCCTGGGATCACTCCAGCCACAGAATGAAGGACCCATCTCATTCATCGCAGCACCGAAGAGGAGTTTTTTAGAACGGGACTTGTACCCATGCATTGAGAAATGTCTCCATTAACTTGACACGAGCTGTAGCAAGTCTGAAACTCTCATCAAACTACCCTACGAAACTGATGAGACATGAATTTTCTAACAAAAGCCCCAGTGGTGAAATGCACTGATTTCAAGTCACACTTTTGCCATACTCAGTTTTTGCTGGCATCGACAATGTTTCTCTGACCCCTCTGCCCTGCAGAACAGGACCAACTTTATTAGGGTTTAGAATATCCAAAATTTTTATCTCTGAATCTTCTCCCACAAACCAGGCTTTAGTGATTCATATAAAAGAGCCTCTGGAGCCACACAGACAAAATTTTGCAAAATTTAAAGCATCCCTTTTTCATCGGTTGTCAAGATGGATAAAAGCCAGGGCGTTCAATTTGACCTGCGTTCGACCACACAGACTTTGGAACTGATACTACCTTGTTCAACTCCAGGGAGCTCAGCTATTGATTTCAAGGGAAACATGAATATGGAGACTGAATCTGAACTAACCCAAGTTACTGGTCTGGTTCTGAAAAATAAAAACCTAATTCTTTCTTCTTAGAAAGTCAAAATATCATATCAATAGTGGGCCTACATCAGGTGTTTCATTACAGAAGGTCACTTATGAACGTGTTCCTCTTCCTTTGACAATTGGGTGGACCACCATATATGCTGGAACAGTACTAATATAAAAAAAATAACATTAAAATCCTGACCACACTAGTAGTCCCTTCAGGGAACAGTGATCAACTCATGGTGTAGACGATAAAAAGAGCAGCTGTGGCAATCTCATATTCATTGCTTATGTTTACAGCCTTCTGCAGAAAGTAGGAAGCACTTTACTTCAACACCCAAATATATGTAATTTCACCCCCCAAAGTAAACATTTATTTTAGGTAGACGCTTTTAATTATTTCTTCTCAAATTATTTGTTCTCAGAGTCAAAACGTACCTCGACATGCACAGAGCAAAGACACTTCAGATTACACAGAAGCCTAAAACCTGCCTTTAAGTAAATAAAATCAAATAACTGTAATAAAAAAAAAAGTTAATTCTAGGCTTTTGTTTGTTTCCATTGTAAAATTGCCACAGGACTAAGGAAATATAGTAGCGCTTAATTTTAATAGTTCCATCCTTGTAGATTGGCTGGGTATTAATTGTGTTAATGGTGATCATACTGAATTCATTTGGTATTTATTGAGAGACCACCTGTGCACCCATATGGTTTCCATCATTATTTAGGAGTAGTTAATGGACCCATTAGGAGTTAGCAGAAAGATGTGGGCTGGCAGTACTTCCCAAGAGTGGTAGAAACATTCTGTTGATATCTATTGCATTTTGAGGATTTTCCAAAGAGCTATTTGCTTCCCACCAATTTTCTTTTTCTTTAAATTACATATAGTCTCACCTTAGTTTTCAATAACTCCTGGAAAAAATGTATTTATGTTTCTTTGCCTACGGCAAATCTAGGGAGACAACCTTTAGCCTTCTGCCTTTGCAAAATATCTCTTAACTTGTTTGCTGTGTAGCTCTCTGGAGAAAGCAGGGCATGGAAAAAGCTTCCAGCATCACAACTGAGCTTCTAGCGGGTGGGTGCACTTGTGTGCTGGGGGGAGAGGTTGAGAAGGGATGGGGAAAAGGGGAAATGTTTACTGGGACTCTCGCCTTGCAGTGTGACAAATTTGCCCATGCAATCTGCAGCCTCAGTTGTGCAAGACCAGAAACCTGTGGTGGGGAGGGGACGGCGGGGGAGTCACATGCGGGGAGTCAGCCCTGACTGTCAGCAGAGGAGAAGGAAGAATGCTTGGGCTGGGTGTGGTGGTAACCAAGGCTGCTCGCTGACCGCAGTGACCTCCTGCTTTGATCCACAGATCTGAACGGGCATTGCTAAGGATCTGCTGCTGCACAGGGTGAGTAAACACGCGAGAGGCCGTAGTGAAGCATTTCCGTTTTTGGTGCCATAACAATGGGCAGATGGAGGAGCATCTGTGTAGCTCCAGTGCAAAAGGACAGTCACTTTGTTCAAACTGGAATCTCCGCAGCAGTATAAAATAAGTGAGCTGCTTATTGCCTCCGAAACAGGGGATATAATTCTCCCCCGACTCCCTCAACTTGAAAATTTCAGGCTTATTTTCTGCATACATCCCTAACAATACGAAGCTTCTGCAATCTTTGCTCTGTGCCGGAATCCATCTGCCATGCATCTCTAATAACTTTGGAACTCATCAGCCGATTGCAACCAAATTTGATCAAACTGTAGAGGTCTCAATGGCTTTAGGTTCATACAGGTTTTGTAAAAATGGGGGGAGAGAGAATAGAGGAAAGGCAGAGATCCAAGCTAGGTCCTATACAGAGTATAAGAGGCTCGATCCTGGCTCAATTGTAGTCCTAGACAACAGAGACTCAGCTCCTCAGTGAAGTCTTCTCACACTTACAAGTGCCTGAAAGATTTTCTCCTGTGTTTAAAGAATTATAAAATTCTCTCCTTCTTACATACACGCTTAATGAGGAAAGCATCGATGCCGCAGCTCTCCTAGATTTCAAGTAAGCCAGGAAGCCACATGGTACAGATCGTGAGAAACCAAAATTCATTCGTTCTCTTGCTCATGGAAATACTTGTTTCAATAAACAAGGAAGAGACCAAGCTGTCTTCTATTTTTGCTAGAGAAACAAATAAATTAACAGTTATTCATCATGGGTGTATTCACCATGTGAATGAGGCCTGAAACAATCATTTCAGCATGTAAGGAATATAATCAAGGTACTGTTGGCATGACTCTGGGGATTATTCACAACCTGATCTTGTTAAATGAGGCTATGTTCTCACAAATACACCTTTCGCATTTAAAGGAGAATCTTTCCTGTAGCTATGGAAGCCAGGTCAGACTTCAGTGCCCCTCTTGACGGGACCCCTTCCTTTTCTAACCTGTGTATATTTGAGCTGTAGTCTCAACCATCTATAATACAACAGATGTATCTATGTTAGCATTTTCATAATTCCCTTTTGAAAGGAATCTCCCAAGTGTCTTTGTTTACTATGCTTATGTTTGAAGTGCACGATAGTTTTCGAGTGCACAAACTAGGGGGAAATTTAAACCAAATTATGTGCGTTCAAAGGACTTCAAGTTCTAATAAGCTTTCAGCCCAGTGTGCCAGACTAGATCTATTGCAAAATAGTCTCCAAAGATGTACAATGTGGAGGTCAGGTTCTCCTCACCAGCAGGTTCACTCCCCAGATTTGCCCCCATTGCATTGCTCCTCCAGCATGGCATGTCTTTGTGGCCATGTCAGCTCCCTGTGGAGATCAGAACATTTGCACAGAGTGGGTGGTCGCACTCCAGTAGGAGTTTCTTAAGAACAGATGTTATGAAGTTACTTCCCCAAAACTTTTCAGTTCAATTCTTTCTAACTGCTTAATCATAGAAGAGTGCTTTTGCTTTTTGTTTCTTATACACTCTTGTACAACATCAGTAGCTTGGAATGTCACAACCCTGAGAAGATGTGAGAATCTGATAGCTTCACGGCATAATTTAACAGCTATCCACACCTCAGTCCTCAGCATGGTCAAAGGTGACAGGCGAAAGTCATCGCACCTGTGGGGTGGCCAGGATGCTGCATCCCTGCAGGAGGAGGAAGCAGAAGAGGAACCAAACTGCACGGAGTATGTCTATAACATCAGTTAATCACAGATTTAGGCATGTTGTGTCCAGCCCTGCACGTTCCACCCACATTGTTCAGCTGCATAGTATAGGAAACATCTCCCACAACTTCAGATCTCTTGTGTGTCTATGTCTGAGTAACCTGTGTAAGCCTCTGTGTAGACATGACACCTGAGTTAGCTGGCTGGTGTGGCTTTATCATTAGTGGGAGAGGAGCACTGGTAAAGCATGACTCTTCTGATCTCCTTTAGCTGTCCTTCAGAGAAGGAAATAGGTGGCAACCCTAGAAATGCTTGCCTCTCTTCCTTGATTACACACAGAGCCCAGGGTAATTAGTTCAGCAGCAGATACCTGAAGTTTAATGGGATGAATTCCACCCTAACTATGCTCAGGAGGACACTTGGACACAGGAGGATATTGTGCATGTTCAGGGTATAAAGCTCTCAAACAAAAGCTTGTTCTTCTTTATGTGGTTTGTGCATTAACACATGAATGATAGAAGGATCTAATCCTGGAATCAGATGTAAAGCTGCACTTATCTGACAGCGCAGATGTATTCCTGAGCCACACGGACCCAGTGACACACAGCTTCACACAGGGGTTTGCCTACAAATGGGATCTGGCTTTGAGTTAGAGGGTTTTAGTACACAAATGGAGGGTCGTCTGCATCACACAGTTTAAAGCTTGGGGAACAGCAGGTAAGATGTATGCAACCAGGAAGGTAATTGCAATCAACCTTTGATCCTTAACCTGTGTATTAACACTCCACAGGAACTCCCCCAGACCCTGAATATCCCATTATTTATATTTATGATTATGTTTTTTAATGGACTTCTACCCTTCCTTCCCCTGGGTACGATCTGTGTGGCCAAAAATAATGTGAGATCTGGTCTTTCCACCATGTTTTGACTCTCAGGGAACTGAAGAACCGTGAGAAGGTCTGATCTGATGTTATTACAGCCCCACAAATAGCTCCCTGAGTGATTCAAAGTGCTCACAAAAAAAAAAGTAAACACAAATACCTGGAATGAAAATATATGTCCCCAGAGCCACACACACCACAGTCTGTCAGAGCAGGAAGGACTGACAACCCAACTCCTCTTGGTGGTATCTAATGTCTCTAAAAGGTTCTCTGGGTAATTTTTCCACATTTAACACTGCTGTCAAGGGGAAGTTGAAAAAGTTGTATTGTTCCTTTTAACTAGTTGTACTCAACTGCCTATTCCTCCTCTTCTTCCCCTTAGCAGCGACTGAACCAACCTCAGACATCCAAATCAGCAAAGCTCCTTGACTGTCACCTACAGAGCTGGACGCAGCATTTCCCCTCTCAGTCCTCTGTTCTCTCAGGCTTGCCTGAAGGATGGCATGAATTTCAGTTGTACCTTGTGTGCTGCCCTTCAGGGGAACAGTGCTCTGGACACTGGGCTTATCACTGTGACCAACCCATCTGCTCCCAACGCAACTGCCTGCCGCTGCTTATCCCATCCCATCCCATCCCATCAGATGCCTACTCTGCCACCTCCAGGTACATGACAATGCAAGAAAGGTTATTTTATACAAGACTTGTGCCCCCACCTCAGAGAAGACACAACCATTGTGTCTGCTTCCCCTTGCACTGAAGTGGGTCTTTCAACAGACACTGTGGGGACCCATCTGCAGCTGATGATGGTGCAGACCAACATGTCTGTTGTTCCTCTCTGTGAGAAGCATCAGGTGTTATTTTTGGGGGTTGTGTAAACCACCACATATTGAGGATAAACTCTTAGTCATCTGAAAGCGATGCTATGCCCCCTTTATTCATTACTTCATTGTAGGTTTTATTTTCTTAAATGAATGAATCTTTATTTAGTTTTCTTTCTTTTAGACATGAACATGTGAATCACACATGCAGCAAGGATCCAAGAATCCATCGACACAAGAACTCCTAGTTTTAAAGCAAGGAGTATCCAAATATTACAGAATGGAGAGATTGTATTCTGTGGCATAACAGATTTCAGCCAATAAGTGTCCCATTTAGGATAATACTGACAAGTCTGGCCCACATTCTGACCTCAGTTTTACCCATGCAATGTCAATGTTTCAGTACAAACCAAGAATTATTTGCAGTGGTGCCCTGGGAGAGATAGGATCTGCTGGGACCTTCTGGCTGCCAGAGACATTAAATGACTCTTTGGGTAGGAAACAGCATGCATGGACCACTAGGCTGTAGGTCATAATACCCAAGATATTACTGTCTTTTTGATTGTGGCCATTTCAAACCCTTTTACCTCCTTGTCTCTCCATCCAGCTCTTGTCTATTCAGCTAGCCTGGGCATAGCTTGGCTGTAGCAAGCACCTGGTGATTTTATTATCCATATTGAACCGGATGACGTCTAAAATGAAAAGGTCGATCAGGCACAGAAGTGAATCTGGAAGACAGTATTTCCATTTTGGGGGAAAAAAACTCTTCGGAGTTGCAAAGCTGCATCTCAAATTCTCCAAGTTTCCAACTAATTTAGACCCAGGTTTTTAGCTCAGGCACATCTGGAACAATTACAGCTCTACACATGTGGTACTTGTCCTAGAAGAAAGTATTTTAACACAAAATAATAATATTAAAAACTCAAACCAGAACCAACCCTCTGGCTTTTCCATGGAAGGCAGGCAGAGCTGCTACCAAACTCAGTGCCAACAACGTTGGAAGCCCAAAACAAAGTTATATAATAATGACAAATATAAAACAAACTGAAGAAAGTGGGATGGGAGGAAAGGCCACTCTCTTCCCGCCTCTCTCTCTCCTCCTCTTCTCCTGGCCCACCCACGTGTTACTGACTCCTATAAACCATAGAAAGAGCAACTTGAAGGCAGCTGGCATGCTGGAACTGGACAGATGCCAGCCAGGGGGTTCTCACTGGTTTTGAAAGTTGTATTTATAGATATATATATTATATAGATGTCAGTCTGAATGACTAAGTGAGCCACTGAAACCAAGGTAAGTGAAGGCAGCAGTTGGCATGTATTCTGCATGTTCTCCAGATCTTGTGTCCAGTTACTATGTCAGGCTAACTCCTCTAATGAGGTTCTTATGCAACTTTATTTTAATTACAGGGAGCCTGAGTCCTTCTTTTAGTCAGTAGGAAGTTTCCAGCTGATTATGAAGACCAGTATTTTGTCATAAATTTGTCACACACAAGAAGCTACAGCCTTTGGCTTTCAGTGTCATGGTCAGGAAGATTTCTTTGTGCAATAAGAAATCAATTAGATTTCTCTCTGCAATTAGATACAGAAATATGCCATTTTCTTATTTGTCACTATTATTTATTCTGTGGAGTAACTCTTCACTGCGGCCACACTTGATGCTGCGTGAAAAGGAAAAAAAGGACAGTCCGTACCCCAAAGAAATGCTCAGGATGAAATCAGATCTGCAAAGAAGGATGTCTTTTCAAACCAGACATGTAGTGATGAGACCCGCTTGGGGGAAAATGGGCTCATCTGGGTCATAAGTGCTAGAGGCTGAGGCAGTACAGCAGATTGCTAGAGTCATCCAGACAGGAGCACAACCTCTGTTACAGTCTCTGTTTGCACACTGTTATCATGGTTTCTCCATTTGTTTCAAGAGGAACCAGGGCCCAGATCTGCTTGAGCACACCTTGCAGTCACACTGACTTAATTGTCACTTTTTGCTTTTCTGACTCCTGAAATGTCTTTGAGCATCTGCCCTGTGCAGGTATTCAGCCATGTCTGAAAAGAAGACTCTTCAGGAAAAACAAAGTGTTTTCTTGCATCTTAACTTGACCTGGAAAATGGAGCTCAGACTCCATCAACTCACAGACTAAACATCAGAACCTCTTTTTTCTTCTTCTGTTTTAAGACTCACATCAGCAACAGAGGATGGGAAAAAGGTGTGAATCAAGTAATTTCCAGGTTATGTGATTCACTCTGATAGGATGTTGCATTTTTTGTCTCTCTTCAAGGAATGATGTGGAACAAAACCACCACAAGCTGCTGACTTGCTATGAGGTGGGGGCAGGTGGAGGGCAAGAATGAAAATACGTCTTATTTTAGAGAACAATTATCAAGCTTATCTTCTTCCAGGTGTCTCCAAGGCCTATAGAGGTTTGTCAGGATTCCCACGAAAGAGAACTTTTGCCTACAATTCTGTCCCAGTATCTCTCTCTCGCTTATAATAGAGCTGGAGGCTTGTGGTCGAGTGACCTCAGCACTATTGCGAAAGTAGTTTGCTTGCCCTATTCTCACAACACGTGATTCCATAAGAAACACCACTCTATGTCTAGTTTCTTTTCATTAACTCTTTCCTGGGAGGAAAAGCACTGAGAAAGCACAGTTATTTGACCCTCTCTCTTGGCAATTCCAGCATCTACCCACATCACATTCCCTCCAGGGTGGAATTTCTCTGCTCAAAGGGGACTACAGCTTCAGAGAGCTGTGCATGGCTGTGCCACAGCTCCAAGTTGTGTGAGGGAGTTGTGCTGCTTTTTATCAGATGCGCTAGAGAAATCTGCCCCTTTGCTCCAGGACAAGACACTGTGGACAGGGAGGGCCCAGCACTGACCTCATGGTGCCTCTTTACCAGCCCAGAACACTCTGGATCCCCTAAAATTATATGACGGGCATCTTCTGAGTACTATATATGTTGGAAGTGCATGCAGGGAGCAAGAGTTTTGGACAAAAGAGATTTTTCTCTCTCTAAAAAAGCTGAAATACTGGGGGGACATAAAATGGAGAAGTCCTGTCTTCTTTAAACTTCTCTATCAAGTGTATGTTTTCTTCTTTTCCCTCCTTCTTTGACTAGAGATACTGGGGCAGGGGCAGTAGGAGAAGTTGTCCTCTCCCTCCCTGAGCTCTCTCTGCTACCAGGAGAAGGCAGCCCAGCTAAAGTTTGTCACCACTGCAGGCTCTGGACATGGGGGTGAATAGCTTGTAAAACTGTCTTTAAGCACATTTGCAGAGCACTTAGCACAGCAAGGGGTCCGATTGTCTTACTACAGTGCTGATAATAAGCACTGTTAATAACGAAAGTGGGGAAAAAAATTTAGTGGGTGCTGCATGAGAATGTCAAAATTGGCTATTGCTGTTTTCAAGTATATGGAGACTGGGATGAGAAATTTTTGTGTGCACAGTGTGGTGTTCAGAAAAGGTTGCTTCTGAAATCTAAACGAGGATGTATGGAAGCAATCCTTAAGATGTTCATTCCAGGACTGGTATAAAACCTCCTTCATATTAAGAGACGTGGTCCCACTGCAAGTCTACAGGAGTCCCCAGCTGGGAAGGATGCGGTGAGAGAACGCCACAGGGCAGGGCAGGCACTCCACGCAAATCTGACCGAGCAACAGCCTAATGAAACTCCCTCCTGCCACGCAGGGGAATCTTGTTCATTTAATCAAGTCCTCCCAGTGCGCTGGAATATAGATGTTTCCTGAGAGATGACAGCTTCAGACAGGAAACTCCCAGCAGCAAGAAAGCAGAGCCAGTAAAAAGAGGGGAACACACAGTAACTGCTCACAGTGCATGTCCCTGCCACGTAACGGAGGCTGTCATGTTTCTCGCTGAAACATGTGAAACCTTGTTCATAACCTGGATGAAGTCCAGGTGTTGCAGAGGGCCAAACCACCACCTCCTCTATGGTGCACCCCTCGTGGTGTGGGTGCTGAGCACACAGAGGGTCCTGAGGGTCACAAAGGCTCTGAAAGCCACAGGTGCAGCCGTGATCTCCACTCCTGAGTCAGGGCGTTTGCTGGCTGCCAAACTGTACGTGGTGATTATGCAGTGTGGACATCTCATCAGCTGCTAAGACGAGGCCTTCTGACTCATTTCCACTTGGAATCTAGATGACAATTTGGTTTGAATTAGACATGGGCTAAAGCCAAAACTCTGGATCTGAACTTCCTCAGATTTTGGGAAGACTCCAGTCTGGATCTGAGCTGAGCACATGGCTCTCACTTACACAAAGATTGGAGCCAAACCCTGGATCAGAACATTCCCAGAATATGAGGAAGCTCAAAGCTCATCTTTGATGCTGGGATCATCTCAAACAGGGATTTTCAAGGATGAAATACAGTCCTTATGTGACCTTACTCTTTGTGTTCTTCTATAGCTGGTGATTAACAAGTACGTTTTTAGCTCTGCAATGATACCTTTCCAGTTCTTGCAAATGAGAATAAACAAGTAAGAAAAGATGTGTTGTTACATTCCAACTGGAAAAGAATCTTCTTTTGAATTTGCCTGTTGGATACACAAGAGGCTTTTTGGCTGCAGAGTGTGATAGTTGTGTCTCATTTAAAAAATTCTGGACACAATTCCCTTGCCCCAGCGACCTGTGACTTTCAGCGCAGGAGATCCAAATGTGGCACCTTGACTACAGTAGGAGCTTCTCGGGCACGAATTACCCCTAAGCTCACCCTGGTCTGAATCCTGCAAGGAAAAAGAAAGGAAAGAAGAATAACAAAATTCCACTTTCAAGCTGCTCAGGAGACACGGTGCTAACAAACAGCCCCTGAAAGGCGAGATCTCACACTCTGCTGCTGCAGAGAGATTGAGAAACTGGTTCTCAAGTCCCAGGGATCTCAGTGTGTGAAGTGTGGGCAGGAAAGGACAAGAAATCCCACAGAAGGCGTCCCTTGGAACGTCTGGTAAAAGTCAAACCGCCTGCCACTCTGTGCTGAGGAAAATCTCAGCTCCAACAGAAGGCTTTGTCAACACAGCGCCGTATCATTAGCTCGAGGTTTGTACACTTCAGTTGACACCTCTCCCTGGTCCTACAGATGTTGCACTATGTTTAGGATTGAGCCTCTAACAATACAGCTGTTTGAACACATGTGCATTTTCCACTCAACAAACCGCAAGAATACGGCAGCGGGGTTACAACGTTTGGATCCTAGGGCTAGAATGAGAGAAGCAGAAAAGCTGTTTCTTTGGGAAATCTCTGTAGTTTCTCCTGTAGTTTCTCTCCTGATTTCATTCACTGACTGTACTACACTTGGGCCATGGGGAAGATGAAGTCTGATTGATATTGCAAGTGACAACTAAGGCCTTGAAAATTATTTCCTCAGTTCATCTTCAGGAAATGTTAAGCCCAAAGCATTTTGCTAGTTCTAGAGAAAGTTGAGTCATTTTGACTCTTATTTGCAAAAATCCACTTTATTCAAATTCCTGTTAATCCATTGTTACTTGTTAATAAATTAAAGCCTGCCACAGCAAAGGGGCTTAGAGAGGAATTATCAAATATGCTCAGAAGAGAAAGATTTTACAATAGTCTTTCCACTTTTGCCATTATAGGATATGTGAAGTGATGGTTAGGTTTCTCCAGGAGTCTCACAAAAAACACCGAATGTCCTTTCTGCTACCGATGAAGTACAGAAGTTGGGGAGACTCACATGAGTGATTTAATAAAATAAAGAGAGCCCCCAAACAGGCTTCTTAAGGAACATGGGACCTCAGGTATCATTCTCCTCTCATTGCCACAGGAATCCGTTGCAGGTACCTTCAATTATTTGGCTCTTGATTTACGTCAGTTGGTGTAAGAAGAATTGCACTTCTTTTTCATCTGATCAACATCTGGTTTTTTTGAAAAACAGATGTGCACAAATCAATCTGATTAATGTGCTTGATTCTGCAATTACTGCAGGATAAATCAGCAGTGCACTAAAATCAACTCGGTGTCAAATTTATGCTCCTGCACCTTCAGTGTTCAACCTGACTTGAATTAGATTTTTGCTTTGCAAAACTCCTTTAGATACAAAAGGGCCAGAGTAAAACCCCCAGTGCCAGGACATGGAGCATCTCAGATGATCTGATGTGAAGCTATCACTGACTAAATGTGTCCATTTGGGGCTGCAACTTCAGACAACTACAAAAGAAGAAAAAATGCAATACCTCTAAAAAGGCTGCAGGCTATCTCATCTATCAACAGGACAGAAAAATCCCTTTCTCACAAAGTTACTCAGGCTTCTTAGATATTAAATGGAGTTGTCAAAGCAAAACATAAATACATATAAACCATAAAATCATAAATAAAAATATAAATAGATCATAGATATATTATAAAACTATAGATTGACTCAAAGGAGATGCACCTTTGTTAAAGCAAAGAGGGATATAACTAATCAGCCGGTGGAAAGTCAGTCCCCATGCTCTGTAAATCATCTAGAAATCCCATAACAACATGTTGCTATTTTCTTAGAAGGTCTTGCTGCTCCAGTAGACAGAGTTAACTCAGGAATTCAAATTAATGAAGTTTTCTTTACAGATTGGGTTATGACTTATTTTACTGTCCATGTAAGGTCCAGTGCTAATAATGATTGTTAGTACTGGGACAAATATACTCCTTGACCTTGCTATTTTTATAAGGGTTAGTGATTAAGGTGAGAAGAAATTGAGGAAGATTTTTTTCCCCTTATTCATTCTGTCACAGCTGCTCTTTATGTCCTTTAAATATGGGCCCTACCACCAAAATTCAAATCCACATCCAATCCTGCCTTTTCTCCAGATCTCAGGGTTTTTTGAGCTTGAATCCATCATTTTTTTTTTCCCCAGCTGAAACCTAATAAATGTGCTCTATAAAAAATGAGTTCAGCCAACATCTGGAGGCAGATAAAAATCCTTCGAGCTACTGTTCCACAATCTTAGAGATCATTAGTACTGCAGAATGTCTATACAGAATATTTATCTTAAGCATGTAATAGAATGAAAGCTACTGCACCGAATTCAGAACAACCTCTGATGAAAAGAAATGCCTCGCATCACCGTTAGACTAAAGTTTTTCTAGCCAGAGAGAATCTTTTCTCTAGCCAAAGCACAGCAACTTGTAGTTACAAAAACCTAACACTAAACACAGGGGGGAAATTTATTATTTTAATTGTGAGATTTCATCACTGGTTACTTTAATGTGTCTTTCCCCATTTTTCCTTTAATCACCCTCCCCCTCTCCTTGGGATGGTTTATCGCTTGTAAATTATTTGTCACATCGTTGTAATTCTATCCAGATCCTTAACTTTCTAATCATGCATCTTTTATGGGGTCTCTTTAAAAGAAGCACCATAATTACTTGCCAAGGGTCCCTGTAAATCTTATCAGGCTGTAAAATATTATACTTTAATTATTTGAAAAAAAAAATTGGAAACATTCCCTCTGAAAGGCTACACGATCAATATCGCAAGGAGCAAGGCACCTTCTGCAGTTCTGTATTTGTTCCTGATGTATACCTCAGAAGCCTTCAAAACTCTTTGACTTCGTTCAGTGTCATGGGAAAGTATTAATGTAGAAAATAGCATTTGATTTAGCTGAAGAAATTGCTTACTGCATGTTTTAGCTGTTGTAAGACACACTAAGAGGGTGGCAAAGGATGTTCTCCTGTTCTTTTTGTAGAAGGCATGGGCACTCAGCTGTCAGCTTGGCGAAAGAGCTGTGTATTTAAGAGCAGAGCAGAAATGCAGAATAAAAAGCAGACATAGAAATGAGTTGCACCTCTCTTATAGGAGAACTCTCTGTTTCTATACAGATTTTGAAACGATAATCTTATAAATTTGTTTAGTTTTATTAGCAGTAAATATAGAAATACTAATAACATTTCTACTACTACTATTTCCACTAGCAACAGGCATTTGAGACTAATTTCTGTCAATCTTTATGACAGCAACTAGCAAATTCCATGATGCCGTTCTATAGAAACAGTATGAGGGAACTGGATGCCTGATAGTGACCAAAAGTGTTTTCTGAACACGGTTTCAAGTGCACTATTCCAAAAATTGGTTTGCAGTTAGCTTAAAACTGTATGTGTATAAGGTATAAAATGAAGTATCCTATTTATCGCCAGTGCTTCAATTAAATGTGCATAGCAGGTGAAGTCTTGCACATTTCTGGTAAGTATGCATTTCTCTAGATATGAGCTGAAATATGAGAAAGTTGTATTATTTGGTCAAGGAGCACAGTAAGATGGAAGTAAAGTAAAATATAGATCTCACGTTAGCTCCTTGCTCTTAGGGAACTCTATGGGATGTGGTTCAGAGGAAGGACACACTATTCTATCTGTACAATTCCTCTTACCCTATCCTACCTGTCCAGTGGCTTTCTAGGTACTATCTTGGGAATACCCACTATTTTTTCCCCATAAACAGCACCACACAAGACTCACCAGCACTCAGCTCAGGTAAAAGAACTGTTAGATGAACAAGCAGTTCTGTTGTTTCCCAGGTTTTCTATAAACACTGACTAAAGGTACTTTTCCTGAATGCTTCCTCTATAAAAGCACAGCACTGCTAATAAACCATCCAGACCCTGCACGGTACCAGAACTGCTGAGAGCGATGTCTTACAGCACCCGAAGGAGCCAGGGCACTGTATCACACAAGAGCATTCAGGAGACCAAAAAGTAAATATCTTTCATTCATGATTCAGGCCAAGTCAATCAATGATTTTTAATGCTTGTTCATGAATGAGACAGACCATGGTATTTATTTGCAGAGGTTGTTGACAATCAGAAACCACACACAGGTAAATATAAAGCTGACTCCAACTACTGTATGTTGTTGCTGGTTTGAATAGCTGAATGCTGACAAAAGGCAGTGGTAAGAGTGCTAACTGTGGATATAGTTATGTATGGTTGAATTATTCATTGCAAGCCAGGGGTTCAGCTGAAGTAACCTTTCTACCTGTAGGTAGATTGTCCATAAAGAGATCCGTGTTTGTGTTGTATCCATCACTATATTGATACAGCAAATAAAGAAAATAACTACAGGTAGCTTGAAAAACACAAAATACATCCGCTTGCAATTAACTAGACATGCTGCAGATGTTTGAAAATCAGTACAAAACTGATTTCCACAGCCTGACATCTGGTCTTACAAGGGTCCCTGGGGACTTCTCTGCTGTTGTGTTAGCTCAGGGGTCAGGTTCGTGTCCAAGACAGCTCCTGGGACCCTTCAGCTGTTTACCTTGCTGCTGTGAAGGTTTACACCCCTACTCATATCTGGAGGGAGTCAGCTGTCTCACTTGGAAACAAAAGTGCCAGGTTTTCAGTCCTCCTTCAGAACTGCCCTTCCAGGCAGGGAGAGTGCCACAGGCTGAATCGAAATGGGTTCAAACCTGGAGATTAAAAAACAAAGAAAAAAAAAAAAAAAAGGAAAAAAAAAAAAAGAGAGAGCATGAACAGAGGTATTCTAGAGCTATCCTGCATCCCGAAGGACAGGGAGCAAACCCTGGATAGCAAAAAATCATTTTGGTTGGAAGATACCCTCAAGATCATCGAGTCTTATTATCTATCTATATATAAATATGTTATATATATCATATATATCATATATATTATATATCTTTTCTATATTTTATATATATATAAATAGTTGCTTTGCGGAGCCTGCAAAGTTGCCACTGCCCGTGACCAACCTTACCCCGTTCCCCAAGCCACTTCACAGCCACTTCAGTGTTGCCCTTTTTTCTTCCCCATTCAAAACAGCTGCTTCCCTTTGATCCCTCTGAATCAGGGCCAGCGTTTATACTCCAGGCTGCATTTACCCTCCCCTCCTTGTCTAGATTTCCTGCCTTGATCTGGAGAGCCTGGGATCCCTGATCTCTCGCGCTGCTCGTGCACCTGCAGCGATGCGATGCAACCTGGCAGCCGGGAGCCCGGCTCCTGTCGGGGCTGGCAGAGCAAATCCCAGCCGGGCACAGCGCCGGGCGTGCTGCAGGGCAGGCAGCAGCTGGAAAGCAAAATAGGCTCCAACCTGAGGGGGTACGGGGCGTCCCGCAGGCTGGCTGACAGCTACAAATCAGCCCCGCGGAATGGGAGGGGAGGGAGAGACTTCCGTGCCTGTAAACTTTGCAGCTGGGGATTTGGGGAGTTGCTCCTTTCTCCCGGCGTGCGGATGGTATCTGTCACAACCCCCATTTTCTGTAGCAAGAGGAGCATGGGAAAGGAATTAACTAAAGGAGCAGGAATAAACACTGTTCTTTTTCTTTGGTGCGTGTTTTTGCTGATTTATTGCTTGCGCATTTCAACAGCTACTTTGTAAGTAGTTAGCAAACTATATTAATTTCTGGAGCATTTAGTGATCAGTAGCTATAATAGTGAGAAATGACAGTAAAGTAAAGCATGTCATCAAATGTTATTGCTGTAGGTACACAAAATGGAGTCTTATAAGCTAAAGATTAATAAAAAAACCTATAACCTCTTTCCTCTTCCCTTTTCTCTTCCATCCATGACTACAAAAGCATTTCAGCTTCTGGCCTAAAAAGAACCATACCCCATGGTATCTCCTCTACTAAGAGATCTCATCTACAGAATAAAGATCCTATTTTTTCCAATATAGTAATTAAAAAAACCCCAATACTTAGAAAAAGCAACTTGTACTGGACTGAACAGCAGGAGACCTGCTTAGTGGTGATGACTTAATGAATATGAAGAGGACAGGGCCAGAAACACAGCTGCCAGTGTGACACCTCATCCTGACGTACGGCATTCAGAGACGCACAGAGCGCACAGCCCGAGCACGCGGGATTATTACATGAAATCACAAAATGCTAATTGGTTACTAAGGCAAGCCATATCAGACGAAATGTAAAGCAAAACAGAAGCTGTTTCTGCAAGGCTTTTAAAGTTAAAAGCATGGCTAAGCTTGGGTAGTTATAACCAATAACACTCAGATATTCCCTTTGATCCCATATTCCTGCGTGTCCATTATGAAACCATCAATATTGCGAGAAGGTCGGAGGGAAGTTTAGGCTCTCTGAGGATCAGCCAAATGCTACCTTTGCATCTCTCTCAGCTCCTTTTTCCAATATTTATCCTCATCAGTGATTCTGATACCATAGACAAGGACAGCTCACATCAAACTCGATGTTTGCTGGGGAGGATGCTGTCCCGGGTCTCTGCCCGGCTGCCTGGCCACAGGTTTCCTCTAACACTACACCTCTAAGTACAGTATTTGCCTCAGGCATCTTACCTTCACATAATGTTGAAGTGAAACATTAAATCAACAGACATTTATACACATTGACTTAGAATTCAGTGAATGCAAAAGTTGTTCCATCTCTGAGCCATAAACTATACAGAAGTTTCTAGGTGGACAAAGCAAGAGTGTAACGGCAATGAGATCTCCTACCACCTGCTCTTACCTCCTGGGATTAGTTGGGAACTTTCACCACTTATTTGGGACGGGGAGTATCGTACAAGTGTGCAGGTTGTTCCCTAGATATTTACCAGATTCCAAAGTTTAGGAAAATATCAGTAATGCTTTGCCAATGATTCCCATATAGACGCTGCCACAGGGATTATTTGCCAGCACAGGTGGATGAAGTAATAGTCCACAAGTGCTGTGCAATTAGCTCATCATTAAAAATCTTAGACTCGGCAAAAAAATCTCAAAAATTATTGGAAACATGAGACTTCAGACAAAATGTCTATGGCTGGAGCTTAGAATTTTTTTTGCCAGATCCTAAAGTCAATGAGCTGAGACAATAAAAGGAGAGAGGCATATCTGATTTCACAGAATCGTAGAATGGTTTGGGTGGGAAGGGACCTTCACAACTCATCCAGTGCCACCCCTGCCATGAGCAGGGACATCTTCACCAGCTCAGGTTGCTCTGAGCCCCGTCCAGCCTGGCCTGGGATGTCTCCAGGGATGGGGCATCCACCACCTCTTCGGGCAACCTGGGCCAGTGGTTCACCACCCTTCGTGTAAAATATTTCTCTCTCATGTTGAGTCTGACATGAGGGAGATCATTAAGTCCTTCTGCCTCTGCCATTGAAAACAATGGAGTTTGTGCCATGGAGAAGCTGCAACATCTGTTCCAGCTTCCATGGTGTCAGCACTGCATTTGTTAGGACAAGGAAACCCCTATTTGAAGATCATGCTACAGAGCAGAATGTGGAACAGATGATCAAAGTCCCACGAAGACACTCGCGGTGGCCTAGTCCCTACTCCTGGTGCAAACTTGGCCTCATGAATGAGATGCCAAAGCTCAGGTGCCTCATACATCTGGCAGCAGGTAGTGGTTGTATTGGGGTCACATGAAATCAAAGGGGACTCAGCTGTGGGCAGGTCTGAGCTTTCAGACCCATCAGGATGGCCAGACTCCCCGAGGAGTGGCATCTTTCTGATGAAAACAGACTCCAGCACAGAGAAGAAGCAGAACTGCGAGTGTGCTGTTGCCATAGCAGGGGTAGGGGAATCTATGGAAACCCCTGAAAGGGTATTGCTCTATTAAGCTGCGAAACAGCATAGCCAAAGACAGTACCAGGGCACTTTCAAGGCATGCTGTGAAGACAGGATAATTTCAATCCATTTAGCAAAGTGCTCACAGTCCTTGTTTCAGAGCAGGTAAAATGAAAATACAGCAAATATTGAATAAACAAAGATAATCTGTATCCACAGCACTTTACCCACAAAGAAGCTAAAACCATGTGATTGTTGCCTGCTCTTGGTTTATTTTTTTCGTCTCAGGCATAGTGCATTTTTTTGTTGCTGTCATTTAAAAGACTGCTGCTGTGTGAAGGTAAGCTGCTTTCATTGCCCTCCATATACAGACTCACTAACCCATAAGGCACAGGTGAAAGTCACGGGGTAGTCAATACCCTATGGCAATAGCAGACATTTTGGTATCATGATATATACCTGTGAGTAATCACACACTTTCCTTCTCAGGATGGAAAAGTGCCCTTGAAAACTGCTTACTCCCCCACTAAAATATACAGGATTTGTACTCTAAGGGACAAAGCAGAAGTCCAATGAATCACTGAAATCAGGAAAAAACAAGTAAGGTTCTTTGAATTTATCCTTTCACAAGAAAAGATTGAGGACTCAGTTCTTAAAATTTTGCTCGGTATTGCATTATGCTGTGTTCTTGGTTACAGTAGTTTAAATATCAACAGGTGTATCCAAATTTCTTCTTGAAATTTGCGAGCAACGTGACCAGGGATGCATTTACTTTATTTATCAATCTGTTTTTGTCTTCTACCACTTACACCACCGTAGCAGTCTAAAGCATCACAAGATGCCTGGCCAGAAATGTTCTGTTGAATACATCAGGAAGGGACCCGATTGCTTGCAAAGATTGCAAATCCTTTGTTTTCCAGAGAAAATGCTCATTGCTCATTTTCCTCTGTACTCAGATGTTTTGGGACAAGGCCATCTTTCATGTTCTGTTTTCTGGGGAAATCCTCACTGGATATAAATAGCTACAGCACTCAAATGACTTCCAGTAGTCTCAGTGAAGGTATTACCCAGTGTAGACACTTAACTGCTTATGCAAGTTTTATTGCAACAATTTCAAGCTTCCTGCTGCTCTGCCTGTTAGAGACACCTCCTACCCATTGCCAGCTACGACAACGTTTGAGGTTGTGGAAGAATTACTGTGTTTCAAGACCAACAGGTATAATTTTGGTCACTGACTCTCGATTCTTGCATTTTAATGTTCTTAAGGCCAGGGTCCCTGCAGGCTAGCCTGTTGAAAGCAGGACACCATGGCTGGGAGCATGTGGAGGAATGATTGCCTAACATCAGCTGACCTCTGCTAGATGAGCTCAGAGTCTCCGGTATACTTGCAGATCAAGTCTTGAACTTGACCTTCTTGATCAAGCAGGAAGGTGCTTTGAAAGTGCTCTGCCTTCACATTTGTTCCAGGGTATAACACAGTTCGCTACAGTTCACAGAAAGAAGCCCCTTGGGTTTTTTGAGTGTTGGGTTTGTTTGTTTGGGGTTTTGTTTGTTTGTTTGTGTTTTGTTTTGTTTGCTTGTTTCACTTTGTCCCAGAACCAAGCATGAACAGAGGCAGGAGAAGAACTATCCCTTGGTCCACAACAAAGGTGCAAGAGCTATAACCTTCTCCTGATGCAACTCACATGAACTCAAGCAGGATTATAGAAGGATGGCTGGGTGTTAGGTGAGCATTAGATGAGCCTTACAGAGATCTAATAGGGTGAGTAAGCTCAGAGCAGAAGGCCTGAAGAGGAGGGATTCCATTCCTTCAACTCGGGCAGAGGTGATGAGAAAATCCTCTGGGAGATGCAGTCCGGGTTGGATAAAGGCTTTGTTCTGATGTTGTACCTAAGTTTACATTTGCAGAATAAAGCCCGTGTTAGGTTTCTGTATGAAGTATAGAAGCGCTCAGAGTAGGCTATGGGTGTTGGAAGAGCCACTCTCAGTAAAGGGAAAAAGGCAGCAAATATCACCAGTGACAGGGTGTCTGAAATGAGCACAGTCCTTGGCTGTTCCATACAGCTCAGAAAAGAAACTTTCAAGGACATGTTGACCATTGCATAGCCCTACCCAAATCAGGTCAGGTCATACATGCCTCTTACTACAATAGCCTTGGCTATATTGCTCTTACATAGCATTGGCATGAGCAGAGGAAAGCTTTGAATGGGAACCAAGTACATCTGCAATACTCTGATGAACAGTTGCCTGCCTAGAGCCTGAAGGGATGAAACACCCCTGACTCCCTCTGAAAGTCAATGAGACCTTGGCTCTTACCTCACCCACAGCTGGGATGTCACTAGTGGAAGTGTGTACATGAGTATCGTACAACCAGAGAAAATACTGTGGTGTCAGTGTTATTCTGGACAATCAGTGTCTCCAGACAAACTTTAGTGAAAGATAGTTAATAATTATCAGACAGTAGAATAGAAGCTGCACTAAGGCCGGCTATACAGAGCTCCATTTTCTGTCATCTTGAAAATTGTGCAGCTGTTTAGACCAATAAAGGGAAAAGGCAAAACATGTGCTTTTTGCAAATATTGCTGAATCCAAATAAAACCTTCTAAATGTATTTCACATTTTTTGAATGCTATTCAGTATTTCTTGTGATCTAGAGGTACTTCAGGAGCAGCTCACCCTTTCAAGAACAACCAGACTTTTGAGCAGCATTGAGCTAGGAAATTACCTTTTTGTTTTGTAGGGAAAAATTTCTCAAGCTGATCGAAAATGAAGGTGCTATCCCAGATTGGAGGGAAAGCTCTCTCTCTTCTCTCCCCATTTCTCCAGAGGAAGAGAAGAGTTGAAAATTGCACTTGGAAGACATTCAATCAAGCAGACGGTCAGCTGTGCTCACATAACGTTTGGATCAGGTTTTTAGAACTATGCCAGAATGTACCTTATGCAAAATTAGTAAAAACAGTAACACCAGAGCAGAGGAATAACACAGCAAACCATACAGACATGTAAGGCAGAAGCAGCCGTTAGGGGAAAGGCCAACATCATTTAGCAACTCACAAGTTCATAAACAGTAGATTTACAGAAATTTAATCCCCTTCTACTCATCAGGGGATTTCACCACACACCAGAAAATGCTAATTTGGAAGAGGAGCAATGTATTTAAAAAAATGAAACACACTTCAGAAAAGTCCTTTGAATCCTTCAAAAAGTAAAGGCATTAATTAAAAAAAGATGTTTCTTTAAGAAATAGCCACAGGTTTACAGGGTGGGAATTGGCTAACACAGTTTGTTCTGTGTGTCTGGCCACTGGTTGGCAAACACAGACCTTTACACTATAAAAACTCTTTCAGTAACACTTTGAAATACTTGCCCAATCATGTTTAGTTCACTTGGGATTCATTATAATACCATTAGGTGGGATTATATCATTTAGTCTAATGTCGATTGCATTTCCATATTGTGTCCAGTGGTTTTATGATGTGGACAAATATTCCACTGAGGACTAGGCTGAGGCCATCATATTTAAATTATTTTCCTGAGTCACAGTTGGCAGAAATCCTCATCTCAAGAGATCCAGGCTGCAAAACCCTCCTCGTAAGCAAAGGGGAGACCAAACACAGTTTTACGCTATTCAGAGAGTTGCTCCAAGAGTGCTTTGTGTTCTAAACTTTGCTGAAACTACCTAAGCACCTGAATCAAACACAAAATGCATTGCCTACCTCCCCCTTCATCTCCACTGGAAAGACTCCATTGAACTACAGGTCTGAGATCTTCTTCTGATCCATAACGGCCAGCCAGAATGAGAGCATGAGCACCGAGACAGATGCCTTAGTCTCCTCACGCTGGAAGAACAACACTGACCGACATCTAAACTACCTGGAAAGCTGGTAACGAGCTGAAGCCTTCAGACTTAAATGACTGACGACATCTGCTTTGATATACAGAACATCAAATTATTCCAATGGTAGTAAGGCTCTAGAGAAACCAAACCGTTAGTGGCAACAAGAAGAATGTCAACTTTCTCATTGCACAAGATTAAAATCCTTTTGTATTATGGTCCTCATCACTGTTTCAGGACAATAAGTAAAAACCGCTTTTGTTATAAGGGGAAAAAGCAAAGCTCAGATGGATTGCATAATACATTTTCAGCAAGAGTTTTGTTGCTGTCATCTGTGATAGAAATGAAACGTGTGTGCTAATGGTCTAGGTAACAGGAATGCAGGCTTCTCCGGTGGGAAAAAGTGTTGCTTTCTGACAAACTTACAGTCGTACTAGAGAAGAAGGTGGATTCTTCTGTCTAAAGCTGCCTGAAGGTATTTTAAAGAAAACACATGGCAAAGCAAAGTAAACATACGAGGAAATTTTTTAAAAAGAGCATGACAAAAGTATCAGGGATTCATATTAATAATAGTAATCTTAATAATAAAAATAATGTGTAATGGGACTATACTGACAAAGAATCAGCTCTAAAATACACGGCAAAAGTTCTGTTTTATTTTTCCTATAAGAGACTGTGTGTTGGTGAAGCATATGTTCCTGATCATAAAATAGTATCCATCATTAGATACTTAAGTGTTAAAAAAACACTAGAACTGATACAGAGTTGGTTGCTTGTAAAAATGAGCATGATGCTCTGATTTCAGTGTGTGTGTCGGTGTGTCTTTTGGGAACCCTCTGCTCCCTGTCTCTTCTAGCCCTCACCTGGGTGCAACACATGAGCAGGGAGCCCAAGGCTCCTGATACCTCCCAGCCCAGGGTGACATTGGAAGGAGATGCTCCCCTGCAATGGAAAATTTCCCTCTTTGCCCTATACAAAAGAGCAAGAATATCATGGAGTCTTTTCGCAAACCTTGGAGAAATGTGGTGTCTTCAAGGCCTCTTTGCCTCTATCAGATTTGACTGGACACAGCTACTGACTCAAAAGCAGAGAAAACAAAAAGTTAATAGTTGGCTGCAAGCACTCAGTCTCTCGCAACCTCCATAGAAGACTTGTTTCCAGAAAGGCATAAACTGATTTTCCACAAGAGACAGACCAGGAGGGGAGGAAGGTGTTCGGAACAGTTACACCTCCATCGGACATGGAATGAGCTTTGCAGATGGTCCTCTGCCCATGTCCCTGGTGTTAACCCAAGGAAGCTGCGAAGAGGGTTTATCTCAGATGGAACCTGGCCTGTGGTGCTTCTCTAGTCTCAGTGTATCTGTAGGGAGGCTTAAGTCTCTTTCTAGGCACCAACCAGCATTTGGCCTGGGGAAAACTAATGAGTCACATCTGCACAGCTCCTTGGCAAACAAAAGCCCTGTAAAACTCTGCTTTCTTTTAGTTAGGAGTTTCTCACAGGGAAGATATATTTTCATGGGAATTTGCAATTTTTTATCCTCAAGAGAAACTTCACCATTTCCCTTAATCAAAAGCAGTGTCATTTTTACCACTAAACATCTCACTTCTTCCCATCTGGCCAAAAACACTCCAGTGACACATGGGCTTGGAAGAACTTGCATGCCTTGGAGGGCCAGATCCAGCAGACCAGGCTGACTCAGTGCCTTCATGGCTCTAGGCGGTGGGCTTAGCCTATAAACTCATATCCCTGTGTGGATGTAACCCCGGCATGTGCAGTTCCTGGCAGATGCAGAACAGAAGCCAAGAGCCAGAGCAGATTTAAACCGCACTCTCTCCTGGAATAGCTAAGCAGGACTGAAGTGCAGACTTCAATGGTGCTTGAGCAATGGTGAGGACAAGTCTGGTTTTGGCAGGCACAGAGCCATATGCTGTCCTGTGACCTGACTACTGGAAGTGATGGATTTGCTGGGGAAAGACCTTGACTGACCGGGGGGACAGGGTGGAAGAGCCACGCACACTGTCCGTGCAGCAATTCCCAGCCTTGCTGGGTGCCTGTGCACCATGTTAGCACCGGATTGCAATGAGATGGTGCATTTTATTTTGGACTTTGCTCCTCCCAAACTCAAATCTCAGAATCTCAAGCATACATGCCCATGATTATGCTGTGTAACCTTGTATAATGTCATGTATTACCACATGGGGAAGCAGCTCTTGGGTTTATTTAAGATGTGTTTTGCCTGTAGGTGTGGTGATCATGGGAATCTACAGAGCTCTGAAGAAGAGCTAGTTGAAACTTACCATTAGATATATTTTTCCATCATTAAACTGGAAGGAAACCTCAAGGAAAAATGTCAGGTTTTTAATTTCTTTCAAAGAAATAAACCCTGGTAATTGAAAGCATTCAGCCAACAAGGGAAATATTTCTCTAACAACCAAAAAGTGGAAGTCTGCAGTCTGTCATGCAGATATTTCCTGCAATGTTCAACTGGATAGCTTCTTCAGTTGCTGAAAACCGGAAAAAAAATCAATGGATTTTTCTCCTTGCAATAAAAAATATTTTTAGTTCACGCACACTCAACAGTTTTGCAGTGGGGGAATATTTTCTTGACCCTTTCTGTGTCTGGCACTACAGCAGTAAAATACAGATTCTCTATTTCCCTCAGTGGCATTTTGCTCATGCTCCTCTCCCTTCCCATTAAGATTTCAGCTGCAGTTCCCAATTGGGCCTGGGGACTAGAGAGACCTTTTTATTCCAAAGTAGGTTATCAGCAAGCATGCCAGCGAGAGGGTTGCCATTGGAAATGAGGTGTTGCTGTGCTCTTATGTGTGCTACCACGTGCAAGCATGAGAAGTTTGCATAAGGCACCTTTATGTGTGGGACAAGGCAGAGCTCCCTCGCAGGAGTTTCGCCAGGTGAGGCTGTTTGGTAACATCTGGCCTTGCAACCGCGGTGTCAGCATCTGCTGCCTTCTGCCACAGAGCAGAGCTGCTGGCTGAGGGCAAGAAATGCAGGACAAGAAATTCAGGGCAAGAAGTGCTTAGTCTGCTTGCTCTGACAACCCAGGAGAACCTAGCAGTCCTTCAAAGCCAACAATTATCCAATGCAGAGACTAAGCCCATGAGTCTATAAATCTGAAGTGGCAGGAAAGGAAGCAAGAAAACGAGATGGAGTGACTTAGGGACTGTTGAATTTACACAGCACCTCACGTTTTCTAGCCTCATTCAAGTTTTTCAAGAATGTTCATTTTCTTTGGTTAGAAAATATCCAGGAGATGGCTGATCATTTCTGTTTCAGAGGGCTTCTGAAATGCTGAGCCATAAATTCCAGCAGGTTGTGGGAGAGGTGTGTCACCTTTTTGGTTTGTTTACATGTTTTTGGTTTGGTTTGGTTTTTTTCGCCTAAGGATAAAAACCAGTAATGTCGCCATTTAACATGTTCCTTCTGAAGAACAAACCCAGCTGTCTTCCACTGCCTTCCCTTTCTTAGGTTATTTCTGAGAAAAAGAAGTCCTGAATGAAAACAGAAAGCTGCATTTTCCAAAACCGCATTCAGTGTGGCTGTGCACACTTCTGCTTGGTTTAAAAAGATATCTGTGCTTCTAGACATGTTCAGCTCCTGCCTTTTCGAAAAAAAGATCTCCAGTTGAGTGTTGGCCCACATAATGAGAGCTGAACGACAATGCGCACTAGTGGACACGTGAAAGAGCTGAGCTGGAAAGGAGGAGGAAGATACGCTGCCGCGGACAGAGAGATTTCTGCATGCTGGTGCTGGCAGGGCGGCATTTAAAAGCAAAGGAATGGGTGAGCAAAGAGTAGGTGGCATATTTAACGTAGGGACAATGTGGTTTAGTTTCAACAGTTTCTTCAGGAGACAGAATTTTCACAACACAGAGCTGAGGGCCAAGAAATGTCAGAGATTAATTTGGTCTCTGATACTTAATCAGTGCATGGCCTCAGGCAAGCGACTTATCTTTCCTCTATCTAAACGTCTATATCAGTGAAACGGAGGTGAAAGTCCCTTCCACAGGAGTGTCAGTGAGTTTAGCGTAACTCATTAATGTCTGCTTGGAGCTTTTAAATTCTGTAGCAGAATATCCCCTGCGAGCACTGGTGGTTAATGCACTGTAGGGGTGACAGGCAGAGGAAACGAAAGCCCGGCACCCCAAGTTTGTGCTCTGTGACTGACAGAATCACAGAACCGTAGAATCATAAAATCATAGAATCATAGACAGCTTGTGATACCATCGTAGTCAGACGGCTGGTGGGGAAGTGCGGTGCCAAGTGTGGATCCCCACCGTCATGATTAGAGGATGCTCCCGCTGGGTAAGACTGTGACTGGGAGAGTGCCAATAGTGTCTCACCGAGAAACAAACAACCAATGTATCAGCCCTGATCACTGCATTCAGCTAATGAAAATGTATGTAATTGATATTTTATAACTATATGGAGAAAGGACTTTTTTTCAGGCCTTTAATGGTATCGATTGACGGAAGAAAGCCAGATAGATGTCTCTAAGCTGCAGGCTATAGGGCTAAAGTGCCTTTGAGTCAGGAAATGTATACTTGTTTAAAATTCACTTCAAATTTTCACATCATTTGCAGCTTTTAATGGCATTTTGGACCCTGACAATTAATCACGTAGCCACTTGAGTCAACTGATGGTCTCATTTCTGATCAATTACTGTTGTCAGCCCACTTCCCCTATATTCTGTATACTGACTCATACCAGGGTCTGAAAGAGAATAATTTCCAATAGGCCCTGGGATAATCCTCAGGATGCTCTCCTGGCAGATGGTCTCTGATACAGAACTTTGGTCCTCCTTCTTTTCTGAGGTTCATCACTGTTCATTTCGTAGGAAGCTGCTTGGAGTAGCCCAGTGGTGGCAATACTGCTGCTTTAAAATATATGCAAATATTGTCACTTACTATTTCCATGAAGCCTTCAAGGCAAAGGTTGTCTTTTGCTTCATGCTAGAACAGCCCCTCGAAAAGAGAGTCAGGGTCTTGATCATTACTTGGGCTTCTCATGGTGCCAAAATACATTAAGTCATTTCGATTCTGTTCATGTCCAACTGTGATTACATGGGCTGGTTTTTTGACCATGGCATCATGCTGGGCAAAGCGACATGTAGAAATAAGAGTTATTTTCTCTATAAAATAGGAAGATGAAAGATCAGGGGATCTGCAGCATCATGCTCCTACTGCAGAGAAAAAAGGAGAACCTGGGCTCGCCATGCAGGCAGCTCTAACATGCAACCCAAATCTATATAAGACTGAGCGAAAAGGAGGCAAGTAAAATGAGCTTGCTGCAGCGAAAGCTTGGGTTGGAAAGCAAGTGAGAATGTTACTTTAGACAAAGGGTTTCTGTTTACTTCAATGGGATTTGGATAGTGTGACAGTGCTGGTTTAGGTTTGAGTACCCAGATTGGGTTTGGTCACTGTAAATAAGATTCTCTTTCCATTGTAAGATGGAAAAGTGGACCTAGCAGGAGACACTGGAGGTCCAGTTTGCAGCCTATGCAGTGCATGAAGCTGTGGGTTGGTTTGTGTTGTTTTATTTTTCTTTTTTTCTTATGGATTTTATTCGTTGCTCATCTTGAGATATTTTAAAAGTGATCTCAACATCCTTCCCTTTTCTCTTTTTCACTCTCACTCATTGGAGCAAAACATGAAAGATTCACATGCAAAACATCAAACCAAAAGAAGCAAATATAAAGAGTAAAAGACAACAAGTAAAAGGAAGAGAAGTTGACATTTTCTGATCTACCTCTCCATGCACCCATGGACAGAGAAGTGTCTTGCACATACACATTGAAGGGATGTAACTATGAAGGCAATGTGAGATTTCATTTTCAATTCTTACAAAATGAAATGGTTACACTGAGAGCGAAAAGGAACGGGCTGGATGTGAGAGGAAAGTGCAGAGTCATTCTTTCTCTTCTTGTGGTCAATGTGTCATACCTTGGTTGTAGCTATGCTTAAGACACTTTGCTGCAGAAAGAAAATGAAGAAAAACTGATTTCTTTGCATACCATTCGTAAAATTGTACTGTCAGTGCATGCAGGACTGTCAGATAGTTACTAAGTCTTAGAGGGTTGCCCCTAAAAACATAACTCTTAAAGTGTTACTGTTGTCTTCTCTCTCACCACTTCTGTTTCCAGTTCCTCTAACTTTTATTCTACTTACTTCATTCGTAAGAGCTGGCTTAGACAATTCAGCATTACAAAATAGCATTTCTGGAGATTGAAAGTTGCGGTAATTAATCATCTTTGGTGAAACTTTAGCCCAATGAAATCAGTAGTAAAACTCCTGCAACTTCAAGGTTTCAGCTCATGGCATCTTAGTGCCATTAATTATTTGTACTCTGACTGTCTTTTGGAGCTTTGAGTACATTAAGGTAAAATACTGGTTTCGTGCGTTTGGTCAACTAGGAAGGAATAAACAATGGCTGCAAGTTTAAAATGTTACACAGAGAGTTATAGGGTTTGGTATTTCTTTTGCCCCTGCAGATCTCAAGCCCAAATAATTTTTTTAAAAGTTTTTGTGACCACCCTGCAAACAGTTGGGGATCTAGAAATTAAGCCATGCCCTTTCTGGCTAGCAGTAGTCTCAATTTAGGTCATGAGTGTGCTAATGATGCATGAGACAGAAATCAGAATTCTCCTAAGTTTCGCTGGCTTTGCAGGACTTGCCATAAAAAAACTTTCATATATTTATGGAGTCTTAGTTGCAGCTCACTGCAATCAGTAGAAAGCTTCCCCGTTGTTGTCAATGAGCTTTTGGCTCGTAACCACAAAAATCTGATTCTCCGATTTGAGCTGGTATGACTCCGTTATGCAATATTTAAGTGTTTGTAACACTAGATCAGAATACACCATAGATAAATTGCAAACATGCTTATTTAATCCATGTAATAGAAGAGGATTAATCTATTTTTCCCCAAATAATTGACTAAAGCAAAACCTAAGTGATTCCCTAAACCCCCAGGACCAGCAGTAAATGGGGCTGCTTACAGTAATCCCTGTCTGGCCTTAGCAAGACAGCCTCAAATATTATTTATAAGCACTTAATTTTTTCTCCCCATACATTTTTCTTGGGCTTGTTGCACTGCCAGATACAGACAGAAAGTGAATAATCTTTGGGGAAGGTGGAGATTTCTTTTCAAACTCTGAAAACTCTTTTTTTTTTTCCTAAGTAGTCAAGATGGGACCATAGGTGGTGATAATACTGACAATTAACATCAGCAACATTGCTAAATACTGCTGTGACCAGTGTAATGCCAAAGTTAACACTTTCAGTGTTCCTCACAGTGGTTAAGAAGGGGTTTGCCAGTCTTTAGCAAACAGGAGGAGGAAAACAACCAGGATGACTTGTGTGATTTTGCCCGTGTCACACAAATCAGTAGCAAAAGTCATAAAAACATCTAGTAATGGATATTTTTTTTCTCTTTTCTCAGACAACTACAGATTTTCTAATGAGGAATTTTCCCTTTTATATCAGTGACAATGTTGATTTTCCAGAGTTCAAGGGGAAACTCCAACTTGCCTCTGGGCATGCAATAAATCATCCAATATCACTCTTAAGAAATGATCACCAGTGAGGGGCCATGATCTCATCACTGGCTTGGAGAAAAGAACAGTTGATATGAGGCAAAAGCACTCCTCAATTATGTTGTATAACTTTTTGTATTCATTGAGATGCTTCAGATACAGAACAACTCTCTTTGTTCAATATTTATCTTTTCATCTGCCCTGACCTGGGAACTGCGAGCACTTTGAGAAGTTAATTGAAAGTATGCTTTGTTTCAGTTCAGCTTTCAGGTCTAAAACTTTGCTTTCAGTAACGGTACTGAGAACACTTTTCCCCTGTCTGCAATAACACAGAAACTTCTTCCAGCAACAACTGGGAATTCATTATTGATCACCATTGCCTTATTCCAGGAATTCTCCACCGAGATGATTTTTCTTCTTGAATGACAACAGCAACGCACGACCGAGGAAGGGGTTTATTTCTCTCATGTTTCCATTGCCAGAAGGGTCCCTAAATCACAACATGCTCTACACAGGATTCCCATATTTTCTGTCCTAGGTTAGATGGATTTTTTTGGTTTTTATTCCATTCTTCCTTACCCAAGTCCTCTGCCTGCCAGGAGGGACTGACGTCTGAGCAAGGATTTCAGACACCTGCGCTCAGACTCTGAGCTGTATCAGTATCTTATACAGCTTTTGGGAAATATTTGTGCCTGAACTGCTATAGCTGTAAATTGGCAAAAAGAATGATATTGTTATTAATATGGTTCCCAATTTTTTTTAATTGGAGGCTGTTTCTAATAAGGCTTATATGTAGCACTTTGTATGGTAGTGTCTATATCTGCTGGCAGAAAAAAAGATTAGCAGGGACTTGTTAATTTAAAAAGAAAGAAAATAATTGAAAATAGAGATAGTTATTTTGAGTGAAGTTTGAAAAGTCACAAGGTGGGTAACATGGATGACTAAGACATGAAGAAAATAGTAGAATGCATGCAGAGATGCATAATTGTGTGTCTATTTTAGATAATTTCTAAAGGAGGCAATTCATGAAGGAACTGATAAATATTGGTTTCTTAGTAGTTCCATGTTAACATTTTCTTGCAATACAATGTACTTAACTAGGTCCATATCATTCCCTCATTAGCACAGACCTCTACTTTACAACAGCTGTTCACATAAGATTTTTGTTTCAAAGTACAAAGTAGGAAAAACAACAAAACATTTAGGGGCTGAGACAATGAGATGTCTCCCAAAGCAAGGAATAGAAAACTTTGCCAAGCATTAAGTCTAGATACAGGCATCTTATTTCCAAGAAAGGATGGATCCCAATACTTTGGACGGGATGAAAGCTGGAGCAGTGGTTATTTCGAGGCTAGCCTTGATTTACTGGTGATACTGGTTTTATTAACAAAGTTATTTTAAAATGTTTAGCAACGTGTCCAGCATCAGCTGTGACATCATACTCTTCAATTCAAAATTCAGGGGCTAAATTGCCCCTGAAGTCAGGAGACGTGTTTAAAAAGTTTAGAAAGAAGCAAAAATAAACACAGAAAAAGGAGGAAAACCAGATATTTTTTGGTGCTGCACCTTTTATCTACTTGACAAATTTTGATGCTTTCATGCTACATTCTTGAATTTTCTTCCGCAAGCCCAAGGGTGACACACACTCAGCTTTTTCTGAGGTCTTTGCAGAAATCAGTGGGGTCCCAGTAATGGAGCTCAGAGAAATGAGCTGCTCGTAGTAAAACCTGGCGACACTTGAGATCCACTCTCCACAGCAATACTGGGAATTTCGAAGAGACTTCACCCTTAGTGCTCTGCCTCTTACTTTTGGTTCTTGCTTAAGAGTTTAAAGCTACATCATTTCCTGCAAATGCTTTATTCGTTTCAGACCAGAAAACGTTGAGATTTTTTTTTTATCCTTAATTAATCCAAATCTCTACATGTCTTAATATAATGAAAGACTAAAAATAACGACCTAAACACTCTCACCCTGCCCCAGGCACTTTTTAAAATTTTTTTTTTTTTTTTTCAAGAGGGTTAATTTTAGACTTGGCATCTTTGCCCCATGAACTTCCCACATGTGGTTAAAACTACAAGCCAGGTCCTGCCACCAGCCATATTTACCAGAAACAGCAGCAGAAATTTCCAGCAGAACAGTAAAGGGGCTGCAGTTCCTGTTGTTCTGCCAGTGTATTTCATCTAAAAATATTATTCATCTTGCCAACTACTTTAATGCAATTGGGGAATGGCAGAGCTAGGAAGTCAGATGAAAAGCTCTTTGTTAAAAAATTTCAGCTCAGAAGTCACTCTGTTTTCTCCTATATTGTCTGCTGCTCTTTTTTTTTTTCTTTCTGTATGTCCTTCTTTGCTATTTATCTATCTGCTTCTCAGACTTTTCCTAGTTGTGTTAATTACCATTCACTAAAATACTCAAAATTTAAGATGCTTGCACTTTACTTTTAAACACAACTTTTTAAAATCCTGCACAAAGAGCCATGATGTAAAAATTATTTAGCTGAAGAGTCAAAATCCTACCTGGGCTGACATCATGGGAGTAACCTGGAAATGGTTACGGGGAGTGTGGCACATAGGCCGGGCTTTGCTGAGCCAACCACAGCCCTAATCTTTGGCTTTCCTCCATTTCGTTGACTCTGCCATTTCTTTTCTTTGTAGTTTTCTGTTGCTGAAGCAGAAGCTGGAAGATGATCAGAGAGGAAAGCAGAGACACTGAGGTCAAGTAGCCTTGAAGTCTGTTTGTGACTAATACATTAAGGAGCTTATTTGGGGAAAGTCCAAAACCAACTCGTTCTGCACCTGAGCATGACCATACTAGAGTAGAGAACTCACGGCATTCAAACCAGCCCATTCCTAGCAGCGGGGAAGGAAAAAAGAAAAAAGCAAAACCAACACTCGTAGGGTTTTTTTAAAAAAATAAATAATTAAAAAATTAAGTTTGACTTCACTTTGATGACCTAACAGCCTCTTATTTAAGACAACAGTAATGCTTTCTGAGAGCTGCTCTGCACCAAGATGGATCCAGCCCATGAGGTGACCCAGGCACTGTGTCTGCTGTGACCGTGCTGGGAAGGGAGGAGGGTGGTGGTGATTTGGGATGGGTGCACCTACATGGGTGCAGGCTACAGCCTCCCTGAGCCCACTGTGAGGCGGAGTCCGGGGAACCCTCACAGGGGTGCTCTTGGCTTTTGGGTTAGCTCACCATCCTGGGTTCGTCCCAGGCGAGTGCTTTGGTGAAGCTTTGTGGTACTTCAGTGGTGGGAATAAGCCTAACCTGCTGCCTTCTGTTTGCTCTTTTACATAGATATGTGAGGATACAGAAAAATAAAGAAAAAGCAGAAGAGGTTAGATTATACAACAAATTGTGGTTCAAACCAGTCAGAGCCAAAGGAAAGCTTCTATCAAATGAGTTTTAACCTTGCACACACTTTCATTTATAATTACTATTTATGACGATTGCTACCATTAATTTATTAGTGAGCTGAGTGTACATGTTATTGTGACAAGAGTCAATGAAATAAACAATCTCTTCCCCCTCCAAATCCAATAGTCTAAAAGTGGCAGGATGCTAACTAGATCCAGAACAACCTGATAAAATCACTACAGCCTGAAGATGGTGTATTACAGAGGAGACTTTTAAGAAAATTTCTGAAGGAAGACACTGAAAGATGCTGACATATATTAATAGGAAAGCTGCTGCAGGCATACGAGCAGGCTGAAGATGTTCAGTCTGGAGCGGGCAGGGGAGATGAGGCAGGATGGGCAGGGTTGGGGGAGGCACGGGGAGAAGAGCGGGTCCCTGCCTCGCTGGGGCAATGCCTCAGCCTTCGGGCTCATGCTCAGAGCCAAGTAAGTGGTTTCACTGCCCATCCAGTGTGGTGGATCCAGCCCACTCACCAAGACTGCCATGCAAAAGAGACATCGCCTCTGTAGAAGGTGCGATTTGGCCTCTGATCCTCTGGCATGGAGGAAAGGATAGAGGACCAAAAAATGAGGAGGAAGAGGAGGAAATTGGTGATGAGCAATCCACAGCACCATTAATGCCAGGTTGCAAGATGAGTCACTTGCTTGCCATCACTGTGTTGGCATATGAGGAGAGAAGTGAGAAGATCGCTCAGGTCCACACCTTGCACCAGCAAGGCTGAGAGCTGTCCTTGGGACTTTGAGGACAGCACTCATCTCCACCATGCTCTTATTTGCCATGTAATCCAAACTGATTCAGTCGCCTTTGTGTTCCCACCCTCCCGCTCCCCAGGCTCTTGTTTCTGGAAATTCTCAAAGAGTTTTAACCCTTCACTTTGCTTTGAGTCAGGGCTTGTACTGTCTTGGCCAACTAATAGCTATAAATGTACACATTGGGATGATCAGTACCTCCTTACATTTTTTTCTGACAGTTTTTTATCCAATGGAGGAAGAATATTGGGTCAGATTGTGCAATAGCCAACTATAAAACAAACCAAACCAAAACTCCTAAGGAAAAACCATCTCTCTACTGTGCTTCAGTCCATCCCTCAGAGCTGGGTGAGCTTGTAAAAACCTGAGCTGTGCTAAAGGAGGCCTTCAACATATATGACTTGCACCACCTGAAGTTGTGGTCATCTTACTCCATGGAGTCCATTTCTGAGTCCTTTTTCTGTGCAAGAGCAGTGTAAAGCAGGCAAGCTGGAGTTTGCAGCTATTCACAATTATATGTTAGATGTTGAATATGAAGAAAAAAAAGTGACTATACCAGTGCTAAAAATGATGCAGTATTTCCTTTCCACCTTCTGAAAGCACCCATTTGGATTTGGGAAAAAGAGGAAAGGAGTCTGTGTGTGTATATGTGTGTGCGTCTGTCTGTGTGTGTCTGTGTGTCTGTGCGTGTGTGTGATGGCGCTGGGGTCAGCAGAGCACTGGAGAGAGATGAATTCCCTGACCCTCTTCTGTGGAATCTTAATAACGTGTTAAGTTATTGTGCAGTGGAGGAATGCAATTAGCACAGCGGCCAAATCCTCCTCCAGCAGGTCATTACTGCATTAGTAAATGGAGGTTGTTAAGGCACACAGCATCCCTAAACATACCAGAGGGGCTGCCGGCCCAACAGGACCCAGGATTGATGAGAAAACTCCCACTGCTCTCTCCCCTTCTCCATCCACTTTTCATTATTGCTTTTCTGATCAAGCATGCGACCACATCCTTCCCCATCCTCCCCCGTACCCTGTTCCTGAGACACACTCCCAGGAGGCATCTCGGGAAAATCAAATCACAACCCACCAAGAGGTGTCTGTGACATATGCAAAAGCAACCTCCAGCTGGGAAGAACTCAGCAGAGCCCGCGGGAAGCTGAGCAGGCAGAGCTGAGACACGGAGGTGTGCTCTCTGCTGAGGGGTACAAGCAGAGCAAAGCTGCTGTGTACCAGTTTCAGACAAGGAGAGAGACAATTCCGTGCCAGCCCTGGGTGCTAACCCACTCACCGTCTTGTCCTGCTGTATTAGAGGGAAATTTCTATCGCATGTTGAGGTGCAGGCTACCAGCACTCTGCTTCTCAGCCTCGGTGGAAAGCAAGGAAGAGATTTCTCTGTTAAAGTCACTGGACACAAATTGGCCCTGTGGTTTCCCAGGTCTGACAAATGTCACCGTAATTCATATTGCTCTCACAGCCTCCCAAATCAGCCTAAGCAATTCCAGAGAAGCCTGATGAACCCTGCAGATTGTATAAGAAATGGCATTTGCTTTTATATGTTGTAAGTAATTCTGAATATTTTGAAGCTGTTCTGATTAGAATAAATGCAGGTTGGCATCTTTTTCCCATGATAAAACGTAACAGCCTGAGGTTAGTCATAAGGGTAATGAGAGAACCAGTGTCTTGCTCATGGTAAAGACCTCCAGCAGAGCTAGGTCAGGACATTGCCAGCCCCTGATAACTGATGATATGTTTTAAATCCATACACCATGTCCAGATACAGTGGAGCCTGAAACATTATACAAAGGAGGGTCTACACATAATAAATTAATCTTTCCCCCCACCAAAGTGTTGAAGATTCGAGTCATTCCAGCAAGCCTCGGGATGAGATGCAATCAGAGCCAACCATGTGAGCACTTCAAGGAGATGAGGTAGGTGAAAGCCAGTGCTGGTATTTCCCTATTTCACTGAGAAGCTAAGAGCTGATTCTAATAGGCATCTGACTCCTTTGATAAGATATAACCCAATGCAATGTCTTCTCACAAGGCAAATCAAAACACAAAGAGAGAATAAAAAAGTAGGTCTTCTAGATTATGGCATTCTTGACCCATCTATGGCTTCAGACAAGCACAGGTATTGCTAGTAATCACAGGCTATTCAAAACTGTTGGAAAGAAAATGCTTCAGATCTGTTACATGTGTGCCCAGCAAATAGGGATGTCTGCAGCAGCAAAGTGTGTTCCAAATGGTCAGGAACTTGTGAATTAGAGACCATAGTAGGTGCTTATAAATAAATAAATAGAACTATAATTTTAAACATCTAAAATAATGATTTTCTTTTTTTTTACCCCAGTACTGTTTCCAGCTTTTCAGCATTAGAGACCATGTTTATATTACTATGCAAATTATTCCTCATAGATAGTTTACAAATTTTATGTTCATTATTAATAACTTTATGAGTTTTCCCCTTCCTGTTTGGTACTGTCTGTAGTGCTTGGGTAATACATAATTAATGTTAACTGCTTGTGCTCTGGCCCCTGTGCCAGTTTACATTAGGATATTTTTCCATGTCTTTTGTCTCTGGCAGTTGGAAATTGGTGTTCAATGGGAATAAAGGAGCCAGATTTCTTTGTGCTGCTCTTTCCAGGTCTTTCATCTGTCTGACTGATATGATGCTGGTGGATTAAATCACCAGCTTCTCTCCTTTTGCAGACTTGGGTTCGAAAATATGTTTAAGAATTGTCAGGTTTGGTAATTTCCCTTTGGACCAGGTCTTGTCTACAATCTATTGATAACACAACCAGGGTGGTTAGAGGTGTGATTCTTCAGTGGTGTTTTCATACCAGAACAGTCCTAGGTAAATGCAAGTATATTGTCACAAACTCCCCCAGAAGTACCTTTCCTAATAAAATGTATTTCTTCTGGGAAACTGTCATAAACTAGAGCAGCAGAAATCATAGTAGAAGCTATGTCTACATGTCTGGACAAACAATTTCCTTTAAAGTAGACTTAACCTTTCAGGTTGAGTGGATTATCTTATGCCACCGGTTTAGATTAATTGGCAGTCTCAGTTTAAGTCACTAGAGCAATAGGGCAGGGATGCGTGTGTGGTTGTAGCGATAGCAATGGAAAGAAGTTTCAGGTGAGGGCAGAAATGCTTTGATCAAGCCGTCTGTATTGGCGAACCTGCTCCCTGCTTGTCAGGCCAAGCTCCACCTCGTTGCACAACGTGGGATTGCAACTTTTATCTGCTGAATGCATCTCCCAGAGGTGTAAACACCCAGCACTCCAGAAAGAGCAACGAAGTCTGCTGCTCAGTGAAGAATGTCAGCACAAATTAAACACGGGGAGGGAAAACCCAGCCCTGTCAGTCTGTGAGACGGAGCCTCTCCCATCCCCTTAAGCCCTGGGAAACTGCAGCTCTGCCCTCTCTGTTGAAGCAAGATGGTCACAGAAACATTAAACTCTGGAACCAACTTTTCACTGAGACATTTCCAAGGCAGCAGCTTCCCTCCCCTGTCAAGCCACCAAGGTTACTAATAAAACTTTAGGTCGCTTGTATCCTGGTGTCTGAAGCGCCATGGACTAGTGACAGGCTAGTAGACCTCAATGGACCCATTTTCCATTTGTGTTAAACCAAGTACTGGACAAGAGGAGTTCAAGATAGAGTAACTGTGTGGTAAAGAGAGATTTGAATATGGCAGCTTCAAATCAGTCCCACCTACTGCTTCTTGGCGAGGCAGCAAGATGAAATAACACCTATTTTGGAAACTTAATTTATCATGGCAAAATTCTACATGCTCTGTGGCCTTAAGGGAAGAGGGGACAGAGAAGTCCATATCCAGAACATGGCCAGACTCTTTTTCTGCAAACTGAAGAACTATGGATACTACTTTCTAGTGTGAATTCATGAGCAGTCTTCTGCTTTATATGCAAGACAAAGATTCAGTCTAGAATGAAGTAGCATAATCTAACATTATATCTGTATAATAGGATATTTGGTTTGATTAGGTTATAGCTCGAAGGATTTTAAAAGTTCTAATCCTATATCGTTCATTCATGCCAGTGACTTTATTCCCTGGAAAACAACAATAAAAGCATGTTTCCCCTCCTTTCAACCCCGAAGTAGGAAAAAACAAAATCAGGAAAACATTCCCAGGTGCCATTTAGAGAGGTCAAAGCCTGCACTTTTAACAACTGAATGTTAGGACACAAACTGAATTGGAGGCTGTTTTATTTTAGATCACCAGCTGTCTTTGTCCAAATGTCTGGGTAGACTTCACAGGTATAAACTCGGCTCCGTTTGTTGGTGCCATCCCAGCTTCCTGCTACATGGGAATAAGTAAAGCCCTCGCAGTTATTTGTGTCTTCTCTCCTTCTCTCTCCCTCTCTCTTACCATCCATGTCATGTTTGCTCAATTTACTACACAACAAGTATTTCCACTTCTTACCCTGAAGGGTCAAGTGAGCTCATAAGAAAATCTGTCTGTCTCTATGCATCACCACTAAGAGTGCCCATCAGGCCCAAAACAGAGTCTATTTTCTGTTGCTGAGCAATAGGTGATGGTGTCTAAAGGAGACAGGGGTTAATCCATGGGGTTGAGAGACTATCAGCCGCATGTTTTAACTAGCAAAGGAGCACCGATTGCTGGGAAGCCGGTGAGTCAGCTGGCGAATGTCTGTGTTTGTGTATGTAGGTGTGCGTGAGAGAACTGGAGAGCCATACCCTGCCGTACGTGCTGCATTGCTCAGGACCAGGTTATATCAGGCTGCGAGTGGATGCAGCTCCCACAGAAATCAAGGAAAAAATTATTCTGTCCTCCTGGCCAAGTGCACTTCTGTTGAGTGCTGCTTTGCCATGTGCTGAGGATGCTTCTGGGTCTCTGTCAGGATGCATCATGGCAAAACTGTATGGGGAATGAGATGTTCCTGTTTTTCAAAGGATAATTTTATATATGTAACATCTGATTCTATCACTTACAGCTGATCCTTGCCTGCTGGCCTCTCTGTGAGAACAGAAATTCTTTCCCAAATCCCTAAAATCTGGATTGGCAACACTCCAAGAGTTTCATTTCATGACTATTTTTGCTTTTCTTTCTTGCCGAAACGAAATTGAGACCTTTTCAACATCACCCTGAAAAAAAGGCACACACTCAGATCAGTCTATAACCCAGCAGCTTGAACTCTCCCAGGAGATGCAGAAGTTGCAGGTTTAGGTACCTTTAATTCTTTTTTTCTTTTTTCCTCCCGTAGTATAACTACCCCAGGTGGAGCTTCTGAAAATACAATTTTCTTTAATGACACCATCACACATGCCTGTACCACTCGCATCATAGCGTGGTGTCATCCAAACTTGCTCCACTTGCTTTTTTGCCCTGTCCATCAGGAAGCACAATACTACCCTGAGCCAGCCTCTTAAGGGATTTGCATGCCATCTCACTCATTTTAGGAAAGAAACTGGTTCCTTTGATGCACCCATTGAATTTTTAATCCTGGGGTCAATAGATGAAGCATGGTACAAAGAACAGCTCATACATATAACTGTAAAGGAAACGTAAATCTGTCATCGAATGTGCTTCTATGCTCCCCTTCCTTCCCAACTGTGGTGTTCAAACACTCCATAAATGTTACTCTGTGTCCCTCCAGCACATCTCTCAGTCAAAACTGCTACTATTCTCATTTTAGAGGTAAGAAATTGGGGCACAGAGATACTATGTCACTTCAGGGTCACCCAAGAAGACTTTTGTAGAATGACGACCAAATTGCTTTCTCAGCTCCCGTACTATTGTCCTTCCCCTCTGGAACTACAAGTAAATACTGACAAAACACACAAGAAACTCCTTTCCCAGTATGGATCAGCCACTGAACAGGCATCACCCTGCCCCGTAGACTGCACGAGGAGCCTGAGTCTGTTGCAGCAACGGCACAGGGTATCTCTGAGATGGCAATTTACCCGGGCGGCACCAGTGGGTGCTGGAAGAGCCTGAGCCCGTGGGCGAGGTGTGGCATTCCTAGAACGTGCTGGCTGAATTGGGAAAACCAGCCGTGCCCTGCGGTGGAGGCGCTGATTGAAGCCCTGTGTTTCTGGGAGGTGTCACAGACCAGCAGCCTGCTCCTCCCAGAACATGTCTGGGTCTGTCTCCTCCCAGAGAAGGGATATAAAAGGGCAGCTGCAGTAGGTGGCTGATTTTCAGCAGGCAACACTGTGCAAATCAGACCTTCTAGGGTTAAAAAAGGCAGATTTGCCACGAGAAGGAGGCTTTTCCTTGCATGAGATCCTCCATATTGCAGCCCTCTCAGCTTGAGGATGTTCCTTGCACTAACCCACAGACTGGGCTTAATCCTGGTTCCCAGAGATATAATTAATTAACTACAAAGAAACTTCAGCTTTTCTGTAAAAAGACAATCCTTCCCCTCAATTTTGTAGCCCCACCATTGAGCTCCTAATATTACTTTAACCTCAAAACTTCAAAAGAAAAGAAGAAAACATTTAATGTTCTTCTTGGCTTTATTAGTAGCAATACATCTCTTGATTTTCTGAAGCTTGTCTCATGCTGGTTGAATTTATGGGGCTAAGAGTGCTGGGGTCTTTTTTCTTCATAGTAAGGCAGAAATATTGCTTGTTGGGGCTTGAAAAGCAATTACATCATCTAGCATATGAGACTTCCTTTGAGAAGATCTTAGAGGGAGGTTAAAGAGGAAGAGAGTTTTTCTTCTCTCTGCTCGTTTTGGTTTGTGAGTCTTTCTCATCAATGTACATCAGATCTTTGTTTATTGAATCTCCACCAGTGGCTGAGATCTATGGCGTGATTAACAGGAGATGCTCACAGGGAGTGGAGAGGGTGGCTTAGGCAAGGGGAGGTGCCTGAGGCAAGGACATAATGATTTTCTTGTCGTTTGCATGGAAGGAACACACACGTTGAGTGTTTGTACAGCATCCAGCACTGCAAAGCCCCGATGTGGTGAGAGCCTTCTGACTAATATATCTGGAGTGATAAAAGTGACTGCTATCTGCTAATGAGAGCAGTGGGAATGGAAAATGAATCCTTGATTTCATCATTTTCCAGGAATGTGGTTCCTTCTGGCTGCCCAGAGGCTCATCCACCATCCAGCTGCCTTGCGGGCTGCGACTGAACACGCGGTTGGGAGAAGAGGGGAGAAACATGGTTCCTCAACACCTTGATAATGCAAAAATAGTATATTTCGGTACATGATATAGATGTCCTCAGATATACTGCCCTCATAGTAATAGTTTCTGAAAAAAATACCAATAGGGTTTTCCGTGAATCTAATATAGTGGGAGGAAAATCAGAGCTTTCAAAGGTCTGCAGAGACCAACAATGACAAAACTCAGTCAAATCTTTGACTGGAGACGGAGCCTTGCACCAGAGCTAGGAAAACAGGTCTTACTAATGCCTTGTCATGACAATGGCCCTTCAGGAATCTGTTCTTATGGGTCATCTCTCAGTCCTCTTTTGATTCATTTCTGTGGCAAAATATGGCCTTGAAGTTGCCAACATTTGGGGCTACAAAATTTAATAGAAAATTATTTGCTGGAAGATTTGTCTTTTACAGAGGAGAGCAAAGAAGAATCAACCTATAAAAAAGTTGTGTTGCTTCTGAAGAAGAGAGGAAAACCGAAGTCCTGGAATAAACCAAAAGGAACCACCTTAAAAAAAAAAAAAAAAAAAAGTAATTAAGAGTTTGAGTGTATCAGCAATCAGCTGATGCCACCCAAGTGTTCAGTGATGTATTTAGGCAACAGTGAAGAATCAGTCATTATGTGTCAGAATATTACGTAATAATTTTAATGTTGTATAAAAATATCTCGGCAGCCGTGTAATATACAGGGATTAGTTACAACACTGATTTGTGTTTGAAAAACGGGGAGACAGCAACTTCCCGGTTTGTTTTAAATTTAAAGCAAAGGGGAGGAAATCAGACATATAAAGAATGATCTTGTTGTAAAACCATGCGTATATAGATATTCTGATTATATTTTCTCTTGTAAGGAGCTCCCACAGATTGCGATCAGGAAGAAGATGCTGGGCCATGAATTTTCCAAGAAAGAATTCCGCAGACTGTGGTGTAGAGTCCCCTGAGTAGACTGGTCTTTGATCTTGTCTCCTTCCTCTCTTCTCTTGGAAATTAAGGTCCATCAAAACATCCAAAATGTATTATTTCCTTGGACATAGTGACGGAGCAGGGAGACAGTCTGGACAGTGCTGGGTGAAAAGAGAAAGGTGCAGCAATACTTAAAAGCAAGACTGCTAAAACTGAAAGAACTGGTGTTTTGTGGCAGGAGTTGCTCAATAAGCAGAGACTTCATTTCCAGGTGCTTTATCTAAGGGAAGTTTCATTTATGTTGTTTAGATATGAAATCTTGCAGTGAAGATACCTATCACTTAGATTTTGACGTAAATGGTATTTTTTTTTAAACTGAAGTCATTTCTTAAGTTTACAAAAGAAAATAACAAGAAATTAAGTTCAAACAGAATTCTGTGGACAAGAAGGACTAACCAGTTTGCAAATCCTTGGTGCTGAAAGACTAGCTTTGTACTTAAATGATTAAAAAGTAACATAAATCCACAAATCTTGCAATAAGGAAATGTAAAGTCACAGTGTCACAGAACAGCCACTATTCCTTGTATAAAGAAGCTGACTTAAACTGGAAAGCCAGTGGCAGACTGCTTTGCCACTGCCTTTTCACAAATGACCTGTGCCTCACCTCTAGCGTTACACTATTATTTCCCACATTTTATTCCACTCTCTCAGCTCAATGAGCCACTAGTTAATAATCATATGTAGTCATTATATAATGTTTTTCTTCCCATGTTAATAGCTAGAAAAGCTAAAACAGAGTTTGAGGCTAGCATTTTCCAAAGAGACTTCTCATTCTGGAAACTTCAGGTTTCTAACTTGAGGGAACCTTGGACTGATTTTCTGAAGACGTGAGCACCTACAGTGCTATGTTGACCACATTTTCCAGTTATGAATTTTCAGATGTGTTTTCTCAATTTGAAAAGCTCTTGGCCTGATTTTTAGAAACTGCTGAATACCCAGACTCTGGGAAAACTGGACTCTGCTAAAGCCCTCTTCCCAGCACTTGGTTTTGAAAGTCTTGGCAATGGACTTCAACTCCAGTTGCTGAAATCTCCAGCAGAAACAGCATGATTTGTCTGATGAGAGATTGCATTTGTCTGGAGTCGCCGTATGATCCATCATTTTGCTATTTTCAGTACTTGCACCTAAGATATTTCAATACTAGGGTTTGTTTTTTTTTTTCATCAATGAGAGGTAATTTTCCCAGGACCCAACTGACCAGTACTTCTTAACTCCCACTATATCTTTGTTCTTGGTGAAATATCTACTAGGCCTACTGTCAACCAACTCTACAACTGAACTTCCTTCTACTCTTTTTGGTATTGGACTGGACAATGTGGGCAACAGTTTTTAGGAACATCAGGAACTGTCTCCCAAATATGTCACAGGAAACTTGACAATACTTGAATGGGAAGATGCAAATGAGATCATTGCGGTTCTTAGAGAATGGGTAAATAAGATCATTGTGGTCCCCTCAGGGGAACCGGGATATCATGTACTCAGTTATTGCAAAATTAAAATGATTCTTCCTAGAGATATGGAAGACATTTGAGAGAGCAACAGGTTTTCAGGGAGCCTTCTCTTTTTTTACTCTTTTTTTCATTTAAGCACAGTTGTTAAACAAAAAGAAACTGCAAAGACTCCATTGTGTGACTTTCTTATTTATCTTTCTTACCTACTCCAGCTCCACATTTTCTAATTTTACAGGACAAAGAATGATATACTGAGACAAAGGTTCTGCAAGCTCCTCCTGAGACACAGAAATCCACATATATTTTGTTTACTCACAGTAAAACTTCAGCAACTAGAACATAGATGTTGTTTCAGAAAGAACCAAGTTTCTCCAGTTGGATGCCAAAACCTGAAACTTTCTGAGGCCATTGACACTCCTTTTCTCTACAAAAATCCAAAGTGAAACATTTTAATTCAAGAACAATGATCCAAAGGACACATGCTGGACTGATAAGATCAGTCACACCACAGATTCCTTTTCATACAGTTTGCAAGCTCTACATCCTGGAATAAAACATATTTTCTGGCCAGAGCCCCGTTCTTTCTTTGTCGAAGAAGATATTTTAGACTACTTTCCCCTTACACTTCTAGCTCCTCATTTCAGATGTGTATAAACTGGCATCTGCTTTTACATATTCCTCTAGATGACCTTTTGGATTTTGCCTCAATTAGGCGTCACTTCTCAAACTAGAGGAAACCATTACACGCTTTCCACTTTGTCTCAGCACCTGCAAAGCCTTCTGATATAATCCAGTGTAAGTGGGCCACTGCAGGAGAATTTGGTTCTCAAGGAGAATGTGTTTCCTGTTCACTGAAGAGGTAAAAATGGAATCACCATTCTGACTCATTCAAGTAGCAAACTCCTCTGAAGATCACATGCTTGCCGAGCCGATGTTATTTTTGGCAGCTCTTCATGGAAAGTTATGGGGTTTGTTTTGCCACATCTGTTCTCTCAAGTATATTTTGCTTTAGATGAGCCTGTTCCACCTTGTGCTTTTTTTTTTTTTTTTCCTTGGGGGAGGGAAAAGGGTTGAGTTTGAATATTGCATTGCATTGCAACAACACATTTTCACAGCAGAAAAAAAGTTCTCCCCTCTGGGCCTTAAACAGTATTTCCAGCTATTGTGTATACTCCCCAACCCTTATACTGTTTCTAAGAGAAATGATTTCTTTTGCAGATGTTGAAAGGAATACATACACAAAAGACTCTGAGGATTTTTATAATAAATAGTGAGATGGGCATACAGATGTGCCACAGACAAATGGGGCAGGGAAAGCAGAGAATACTTTATATTGTGCAGAAAATGTGTAGCTTTGAAAATCTGATAGACAGTGAGGGTGCTGTTTCAAGGAACCAAGGCTTGTATGGCCGAGTTCAGAGGCCAGGCTGCGTTAAGCCGGCCCGTTGTGTCACCCAGCAGGAATCAGAGAGACACAGTTTAGTGAAAGCCACAGGATAATCTTCAGTGTTTCTTTGAAATATGATTTTTGGGTTTTAGCTGCAGTTGGTTTTGATTGTTCTGCAGTTGTTATTACTGGAACGGGGCACATTTTTGTTATTAAAAGGCAATTATTTGCAAGCTGCACATCAGTGCTTTAGTGATGCATACACGTGTGCAAGACAAAGCATGCACATATGCGTGCCTGTGAAAGCACAAACTTTTAATAATGATGCCCAGAATTCGTGTGATTTGCAGATTGATGCATTCCTCTGGTACACTTTGTATATATTTACTTTTTTTATCCCCTATCAATTTTCTGATTTGTATTAGGGAAAAATAACGTTTTTCTTCTCCTTTTCTTTCTTTTCAGAAGTACTAACCCTGTACCCCATTGCTTGATTACTCATTCCCTTCTCCTTCACACAAAACACCCTTTCAACAGTTTAGTAGTGAAAACATTAAGCCTGTTTCTTGGTCACAAGGTTATTGTTTTCATATCTCTTGGAGTAAGACCCTGGGATAGCTCCACTGACAAATTAGCAGTTGTGTTGAATGAACAATTACGTCAAGGCAATATTAATCTGGGGGCCTAGTTAGAGTGGAAAAGGTGCCTGATTTCAGCATAGGAGGAGGTGCTGAGAGAAGAACCTATGTGATCTCATTAGATAAATGGTGGGATCTCATTAAATCTTTAACAGCTGCGTATGTTTACACCAGCTTTCCTAGAGGAATGCCTGATACCCAAAAATAACTGCAGATTTTCTCACTAAAAATGGGGTTTCTTATATTAAAAAACAAAACACCTGTGAGATAGACACTTTTCTCCTGTTTTTGTCTCAGCGTAGACACGTACATAGGAAACGGGTTTACCTCCAAACCAATCTTTTAAATGGATGACTGCATTATTGCGAGCCTCCTACCACCTCCAGGCTGAGGGCCCTCAGGAGCATTTTCATGAAATTCTCTTGTTTTCAGGGTATTTTTGTGAAACGCTGACGAAATGAGAAGCTTCAGACATTCTAGCAACAACTGCTCCAGAACAGCAAAGTTAGCGCTTGCCTTCGGTTTTCACAAGCTGGAATCATCCAGGAAAACTGACACCAAAAATATTTTCATATGTAGCCTCTCAAACCAAAACTGCTGAGTTTCACACGGCTGCTCTGCTGAAGAGCTCGGCTTCCTGCGTGGGCGTTGGACTTGCTGACTTACAGACAGGAGAAAACTGAGCTTACTTGCAACCAGCGGGTCCTCGTCCTGAGTACAGCCCTCTCTTGTGGAGACACCTGAGTAGACACCATTACACCTGCTAAATCTCTAATATTGCTGGTCACCTGCCATCCAGAAGGGACAATTCTTCCAGATTAGGGCTGCAAACCAAGAGGAGTTAGACCCAGGAGGGAGGGGAAAGGGAAGGAAGACAAAGACGTCTGCCGTTGGACCAGGAACGTCTTTTAAATGGTCCTAAATCAACATGCATTTATTAATTTGCTTTGTCCTGACGGGGAATTAGCATAGCTACATGTCGAGTGGTTACAAGATGCCACATTTATGTCCGTCACATAAATCCCTCATAAGGAAGTGAAAGGGCTTGTGCAATGGATCAGAACCTTCGGGCCACAGGCTGGCTTTTCTTACTTGCTTTCCTAATATTTCTCAAAAGTTGTCCCAAGTATGCACAGCTAAGCAAACCCCTAGCTGAAGGCTCGTGGTACAGATAGGCCCGACAGACGTAGAAATCTGGGAATCAGATTGTTGTGAGCAATGCAACTAAGACAATCTTGGTGTAAAGGTACCTGCTTAAACTCTCCATTTTTGGAGTAGCAAAACCCGGCTTGCCAGTGGAATGAGTACAGGAAAATGCCCTTTTTTTTTTTTTAATTAATGAAACTTCATTTTTGCGTATGGTTTTGTGCAACTTTGTGCTCAGAAAATAAACCCTGCCTCTAAAGCTCAGTTCCCGAACCTCTGAGCTCCTCAGTTGCATCCCAGACACCCAGTAACATGCACTGTTGAGACCTGCATCCGTGAGGTTTGTTCAGAGTGTGGCCATATTTGGGGGTACAAACCGTGCCCTCTAAAAAGGAGGCCGCTGCACTGAAAATGCAAACCTCAGCAATGCCTATGAGAGAGGACAGCACTTACCTAATACACATGTACTTGGTCTCTTCACCATCCATATAACTTGCTATGCCACTTGCTACGGCCTATAGACAGGAGCATGTTAATATCCATTATTTCAATACTTTGGTGGTTTGGGCTGTTTCAGCTCTACTTCTTTCCTTAACCTCAAAACAAGATTAGAGCCAGACTCATGTCAAATGTCCCACAGCTAACCTCTAAACTAATTTTTTATTGCCTTGAAGAGAAGGATTGAGAAAAATATTTATAGGCCCTGGAAGAATAGTAAAAGTTTGCAGGCATTTAGGGCTTTTACTCAATAAACCTTTATGTGCCCTTCATGCACCCATTCAGCTCTGAGAAAAAGTAAAAAATAAAAATATAAAAAACACAGGGAAATCGTGCTCTGACAGTAAGTCGAAAATCTCATAAATTCCAGATAAAACCAATACCCACACATTGTAGGAACCCATCTGCAGTCAGCCTATTGTACAACCTAAAAGCAGGGAGAAGAATTGGGACAATTCATGCTTCTCTTCAGGCTTCTCTACTTACTCCTTTCCTCTTCGGTCAAAATGCCCTCAAACCTTTTTACACTGTTTTTTAATCTGTGCCCAGCTTTGCTGTGATTCTTCTAATTTGTCTCCTTTCGGTGTTTCGTATCAATTGAAAGTTCAATTATTGTACCTGCAGTCCCTGAGTGATCATGTCTCTCCCAGTCCCACCTCCTGACTTCTCACTCTTCCCGTCTTCTTTATTGCACTTCTTCACCTTCCATAACTCCCACTTTTCTCTCTCGCAGACTATGACTTTATAAAACACTTATTCCAGGGAAAATACAGCTGAGAAGCTGAGAGATGAAATATCTCACAAAATAGATCTCAAGGCACAGCTGAGAACCTAACACAGGCTGTTTATGGTTGATCCCTTTGGTATAATTCATGCAAAATCTAGTTCATCAAGTGAATATAAAATATTCAATAGCCTGAAAATCTTCCACTCTCCAGTGCCAGCTGTGGAAATGTTGACCCATCAATAAATCTTTTGGACAGGCTGTCCCAGACCTTGCCCATGTGTTGAAAATACATTCTCATAATAACATGCCGTTTCTAGCATAGCAACGTTCAGGACAAGCATGCTCATGCTGCCTCTTCTTTAAAATTGGTCTCACTCCAAACCCAAGGAGAGCACAATGCATGTTTCAGAGGCCAAGGGGAGAGGATGCAGGAGAGGCTGGGCAGAGCAGCCACAGGTCCAGATTTTGCAGTTCTTCAGTGCACAATGAGTTTCTGTAGTTTCACTGGCTGTGGCTTGTCTGATCCAGTTACAGTGTCAAATATGATCTGATTCCTGGGGGGATACTGTTTTTTCTTATCCCCCAGGGTAATTTCTCTACTCAGCTTTATACTCTCATTTGTCATTTGCAGTAAAGATACTGAATTTCAATTTTTATTTCTTTGCAAAAGCATGTCCAGAAGGCTGCGTTGGCTGACTGCTGCACCAACATGAATCTGGCTGGGGGCTGGGAGAAAATTCCATCTGGTCTAGGGGGGGAGCTGAAGTCAGGCTGTGACACAGGACCCTGCCATGCTGAAGGTACGTTTGCAGCTCAAAATTCCTTCCCTGGCCTGGTGACAGAAGCAGTTCCTTTGCGAGGCAGTTTATATGCAACTTGGTCTGTGCAATCTGTATCCTCCTCTGGTGCACAAAAGGAACAGGGTTAAAGCAAAACTCAGGAAAGGGCAGGACTGCAATGGAGAATCCTCTCTTTGCTCTGCCACTCTACACTGCATGGTAAGTGGCTGAAGGAAAAAAACTTGGAAGAGAGTCCTCATCTTTTTAAATGAGTTGTGATGAAAAAGTTCCTATAAAGCTAAATTAAGATTAAAAATAATGACTATGGCTAGGCCTATTCCAACAGGAAAACAGGAGCACATTCCTGACAGGAAAAACAGTGCATCACAGGACCCATCTACCAAGGGATGGGGAGATTTGTCATCCCTGGCTATCCTTTACACTGAAAAGAAGATAGAAAAAAATGTGTGATGTTTGAAAAAAACACCTCAGCAGTTTGGGCCTTAGAAAACCATGTTAAAAGCCAAAAAAGCCACGGCTTGCCCCAAATGCCTAAACAAAGTGACGAAATTGCTGGATAGTAATACGCCAAACCTCCACGGGAGCAGCGACCTGTTCCCTCTCAAATGCCTTACCATGAGCAACAACAAGTATGTAGGGGATTGCTCTAGGCCCTTTTTTCAGAGGTATTCAGACTCTTGAGAATATTTTGAGGCACCTTAAACCCGCAGCTTCTACTACCAGGGAGAAACGTACGGACCTTTGCAAAAGCGCAGGTTTGCAGACACGTACAGAGGTTGTCCAGGAAAGCCAAGGTCAGGGTTGACCACTTGAGCAGTGCGAGGACTCATCCCCAACGCACTGTGGGGCCATTTTCCACCCAAGTGACACTGGACAACGAAACGGTAGCGAGAAAGGAAACACGACGGGAGAGACGGGGTGAAAGAAGTTAAAAAGAGCAGCAAGTAAATTGGAAGCAGAAGTACAGAGAGGAAGAAATTCAGGGAAAGTTGTGTCTCTCCTGCTTGCTTCTTCCAGACACAGCAAAGCAATGTCTGAAAAGTGATGAATCAGGGACCACAGGCAAGGACAGGAGCAACAAGGCTCAATTGTGTGACCTGAGGCACGGATGGGAAAGTGGAGCAGAGAGAGGGAAAGCAGAGAAAACTGTCAGATTTCTGTGGGCATTACCATGCTGTGTGTGCTCTTCATAAAACATTTATTGCAGAGGATGCCTCGCTCCTTTGATTTGGGATTCAGAACCTCGCCCAGATTTAGACCAGACATTTTCTTTCTCTCTTTTTCTTTGTCCTCCATCTAATTTTAATATAAATTAGGAAGAAATGTAACCCCCCCTCCAATCTTAGTCTACAAAGAGCAGATAAAGAACTGTATCACACATGCCCAGGTCCCTAGAATTTCGGTTTCTCTCTGATTTTAACAGCTTAATTTGAACAGCGATTAAAAAAGAAATGAACGCATTGCTCATCACAACAGCATTAACATGTGAGCATGAAGAAGCGCTTATTTATCTTGGCAAGACCCAGAGCTGGGATAAATGATTCCAGCTGAAGATAGAATTATGTCTCTTGACTCCCAGCTAAATTTGGGGCCAAATACGTACTCCCTTTACTGCAGTAAATGTCACTTTCCTGATCCTAACACATCAGTTGCAGTGTATATTGATGCAATCCACTGCAACAGCAAAATCACTACCGCTGTAATATTGCTCCCATAAAGCGCTGGATAGAGGCCCGATCGACTGCATCGGACAACAATTACCTCAAATCAAATTCTGTCTTTCTAGACAGTGGTGTAAATGGGGAGTATCTTCGCCACAGATCGATGGAGCCACAGCAGAGGCAGTCAGGGAGGAGGGGGGTGATAAACAGAGAGATTGTGCTCATTTCCATTTTTGCTCAGGCAAGCACGAAACACTTCTACTGCTCCCCAATAACTGTGCTCAAGGAAAAGCATCAATGCGCCCAGTGATTGTAAGCCTAAAATATATAATCAGTGGCCAGATAGCCCTAATAAAAGTAGCTGGGGCTCCCGTCCCCACGCACGGTGTGTCTTGCCTGAAGCACAGAGCGTTTGGCCACGTCCCAGAGGCAGCCAAGTGAAAGGGTCTCACCTGCTACCTGCAATCAATCCTTGCTTACAGTGTCAAGCCGACCTCACCGGGGGTCATTCGGCAAGGCTGAGGCATTGCTGGGTGTTTGTCAGTGGAGATCGGTTCAATGCCTCCTCTGAGGGTCAGTGGCAAAGGCTGGCAGTAATTTTCAGCTAGGTATGTGGAAAGGGGGATGGAGCCTGAGGCACTCCTGGCTTCAATAAATACTTAAGGAATTTAACAGCCCAGTGCAGCCCCCGTGTCAGTGGACGATGATGATGTGATGGAGCTCGCACTCAGTATTGCCGAGCTCTGTCATTAAACGTCTCTGCTGCAGGGAACATCAGGGCAGCCATGCCACACGGGCAGATCTGGTGCACAAATGCTGTGCTTCATCTGTTGGGTTTCTCCAGATAATGGGAATCAGCACCAACTAACATCGTCAGTGTCCTGGATGTACAGCACTGAGCTGACTCATGTCGATGGAAAAAAGAGGCCGGTGGTAATGTTCTGGCCAAAATTGCACCGCATCACAATACAGGCATTACTCATGCTGGGTCATTTCTTAAATATAGTCCAATCATGCAATATGCCTAGGCCTACAGGGTAAGTAAGGGCTCCTTTGTATTTCTTTAAATCCATGATTTTTTTTTTAATTTTTTTTTTTAGCCTTAAAGGGCTAGAGATTTCAATAGAGGTTTCCATTTTGCAGAATGAAGGCACAATAACTACAGGAAGAAAAAGAGATTTTCTGGGCATAGAGCCAAACCAAGACACAGGTCACCTGGCTCCTATAATCTTCTGTGCCATAGACTCCCCATCTGCCTTCTGGCAAGTCGTTTATTCTACCCTCATTCTTTGTGCTGCAGCTGTAAGTGGGGATAATAACACATCTCTACATCACAGGGCAAATGTGAGGATAAGCACGATGCTCTCAGTGCAACTATGGCATAATGTGTTGGTGGGCTAGAGGGATTACTGTCCCTAAGCACTCCTCATGAGCCACACAGCCCTCTGAATTATCATCTTTCTGGTTATTTGTACTCGTAAAGACTAAGCTGAAACTTCAGCATTATCTGTCACAAGTTTTACACATACCGAGGCATTCTGTAGAGCGACCGGATTGCAGCAAGTTACAATTCTCCACTGAAAGTAAAAGATCGGCCCTGCAGGAGATGATGGGGTTCAGCAAAATTAAGCTATGTGGTTCTCAAGCAGACAGATAAAGAACAAGGAAGAAGTGGGATAAGCTAAAGTGGGTGAAGAAACTTCATGTATCAGCACCCGCCACTTCCGATTAGGTTTCCACCACCTTCCATCTGCCAGCATAGCTGGTTGTAGGAGGGCATTTGCACTCCTTTTAGTTCAAATAGATCAAGTTAGCAAAAATCCCTGATTTTGGTAGCATGAAAGAATGAAATTTAGATTGAAATGGGTCTGGGAGTAAAACACAAGCAGATCAGCGAGCAGACTGGACTGTTGTTGGTCACGACTGCTGGCCTGAACTGGGGGTTTCTGGGAAGAAAGTTGGAGGTTTTCCTAAGATCTTCCACCAAGGCGCACATCTGCTCTTAGCCATAATGCTGATTCTGAATTAGCTTTCTCTCTGTAAAGTGTACCATTCACAAATCGCCACCTCTTGTGGGCCAAAGCAAAAAGGAAGAATAAGGATGCAAGTTGCACGTTGGGAAGTATGTCTCAAAGATGATATAAGCCAGTGTGACATACAAGCTGACGAGGCCAGAAGCAGTAGTACGTTACAAAGATTTTTTGGCGTGTCTATACTAATTTACTAAATGAAACTAAACCTATTTAAAAAAGGCTTAAACCATTTTAAGTGTGTTGATTTGGCACCAAAGTAACTTGATCCACTTTACATTGATTTAATTACAACACTGTGATTTATAGACCATGCTCTTGCCTCTTATAGCCCTAGACTTTCTTAGCTTCACCTTTGAATTAGGTTTGTAAGGGAAGAGGTCTCAAAAACACTGGTTTTGAATGTAAATTTGGAAGGCATTTAATTATGGATGCCATGGGAGTGGGCAGCCAGTATCCCCCGCTAGGCATCCCACAGTATGGAGTCTTGATCTTTAATGCTACATTGAGAATCTTTCCAACCACTCTTTACAGTGCTGATAGCATCACCTCAAAAATACCCAATCTGGACCCAAAAGGGAAGAAGAAATGAAATTTGCACATGGCTCAGGAGATTCAATAATTCATGCTATTTCATTAGACAACATCTCCATCAGGAGTCTGACATTTATATTCATGGTTGAGCAGAGGGATAACTTATGAGTTATCTCTTCTGTCTCTGTGAGTGAAGATTAATGTCATAAATGCTCAGTAATCGTGTATCATATATACACACACACACACTCAACATGCATTATTTTTGTCTTCTATGATCTTTGGGAGAGAAAGCACTTGAGGCAACAGTTTAGGGGAAAAGCAGTTTCTGAAGGTTGTCAGACTGTGCACAAACCAAGGGAAAAATTGTGTCATCATTTAAACAATCTAAACAGTGGACATATATCAAGCCAGGGAGAGTGGTCTGTGCTGAAGCTGTCATACACTTGCGCTATTTAATATGCTACGTATAACTCTAGAGGCTCTGTCCTAAATGGTGAGCCTATTCTGTGTGCAAAATGGGAAGAAGAGGAAGGAAAGATAATTCACTGCACCTTCCTGCTCTCAGAGGGCTTGAGCCCAGTACCATCCAAAACCCATTCTTGCATAACTCAGAAAAGTTTAACTGAATTTCCAAAAGAAAGTGATTGCGGGTACTGCCTGCCATGGCTGAAGCACTGTGCACTGTGTTTCACCCTCTCACTGTCTCCTATGCCAAAAGCCTATGTGGAAAAGAACAGGGAATGCCAATTTTGTGCCATCTGGGGATTTCCCTAAGACAGCTTGCTGGCTCTTTCAGATGAGAGCAGCTGAGCTCACAATAGAGCCTGCACAGTCCAGGACTGGTTTCTAGTGAAAATCTATTATGAGCATTGTAGAAGGAAAGTGCATAATAAACACAATTTATCACACGGCTCTGAAATTAATTACTGAGCTCTCACCTACGAGCCTACAGATTTATAGGTATTGGGATCTGTGGCCAAAAGGTGCTATGTAAGTGCAAATAGTTATGGTTGTTGGAAAGATCGTCTTGGATTATCCAGTCCAACCGCATGCATTCCCGCAAATGAATAAGCAGGTTCAATGATTTGATACCAAAAAATCACTGCCTCATATTGTCTAGAATGACGGATGTCTCTTGAATTATCTTCTTGACTGTGCTTTTCGTCTTAATTAAATAGGCTGGCTGGATCATGCCAAGAGACAGAACGGGCCAGATTTTTATTATTCTGGCTAGTAACATCCATTCCAACACAAATTAGTCCAGTGCAACCCTCTCATATAACCAAAAAGACAGCCTGCTATGGGATCTGACTGTATATCCACTATAGATTCAAGCACTCTGAACCTCTTTTTTATCTGTTCCCCATCGTCCTCACATCCAGCTTGCACAAGACAGCTAATTTTAGGTAGTTTAGACAGATTTTAATTTCGTTTGCTGAACTACGCAAGCAGTCTTTTAAAATATTTAAGATTACAAAGACCGGAAAACATATATTTAAAAATTTCAGATTAAAGCTCTATTCTTGCTCTAATTTGTGTGTTACTTGGGCAAAACAACAGAACAATCCAGGGGTTATGCCAGTAGCTGAGAAAGAGTAAGAGCTCAAATGCAGGCAGTTCATCTTCAGCTAGTAAAGGTCCGACCCTAAAATGCATTGTGGATTTGCCTGACCCAGTGCACTGTGATGCAGAAAAGCCCCAAACTCTACCCATGGCCATCTTTCTGCAGCGTTTTGCCCGATCTAGCTATTTCCACTGCAGATTGTTCATGTTGCCTCCCGTGCCCTTAGGGGAGCTTCCATCCCCTGTCCTGGTGACGTACCCTGGCACTGTATTTTAAAGGACACAAAATGAAAACCTGTGCCCACAAGCTGTTGTATGCCTTTCCGCACGTGTAATTAATTTTTCTAAGGAACACGCATTTACTCCGCAACCAATCTGAGAAATACCTCATTTTGCCATCCTGTTTTAAAAACAATGCCCTGTTCATTGCTTGCTCTGGAGAAATTTCTAAGCCCATTTGCCCACATGGGCTTGTGTGAATGGGAGATGCCACCGTGCAAATCCCTCCTGCAGCAGGGTCCAGGGGCTGTGAACAATTTTTCTGCGTGAAATTAATTGAGCTCCAAGGGTCAGCAGGTTATGAGTAGGCTCATTATGACAAATGATTTCTGTCTGAGTAGGAAGACCTTTGGGGTCAGTTCAGGATTCTGACTAAATTTTGTAATTACGCCTGCCTCAGGCCTTAAACAAACTAAGTGTCCCTTAACATGTGGAGGGAGGCAGTCTGGAGATTAAGGAACATGCAGAAACAGCCTGGTTTAGTCTGCCAGGACAGATTTTTAGCTGAATCTTGTAAAAAAAAAAAAAAACAACTGACAAGCTCAACAGAGCTGGAGACAGGCTTAGAACCTGACAGGGAAAGATCTGGAGTCTTGAGGAGCTCTTTATCCCTGCAACGATTACAAGAAGTCCAGCTGGGAACAGCTCATCATAATTCCTACCCTGCCTGCGACGGAGATGCTTCGCCTTGCCAAACCCAGAAAGGATAATATGCTGCAAAATATGCAACTTGATTGTACGTGGAGCTGTATTAGTAACTTCAGGGCTCAGTTTGTGACTCACAGCTCCAGCTGGATGGAGGAGTCATGTGCCAGAAAACCAGGCCAGGTTCTGACATTGAATAAAGTGACTGATTTCAGTCCTTGCATGGTGCTTTTCCTTCCCAGACAGCATTGGGGAGTGAGGAGTGGGCATGGCCCCGTGCCCTGGTCTCTGCTGGGGAGCCCGACTGCTGCTTCAGCAGGTGACAAGGAGAGGGACAGGACTGTCCCTGGGCTGGGACTCATCTCCCCAAACTTCATTGTCTACAGGTTGTTTGGAGTTAGTCAAAGTTATTCACCTAGACAAACTCAAAAGAAAAGGGGTGGACATGATTCGTCCTATCCTGAAATACATGTGGAACATCCACTTTGGACGATGCTTCTCTAGACTTCCTAAAGCTTGGAGAAGGATCTTTAAATGAGGTGAGATGGGGGCACCCAGGCTGGTTCACGCCGAACCCCAGAGAGACAGAGCCCAAGCGGTCCAGCCTTGGGCAAACCTGCTGGGCTCAAGTGCCCGAGCAACATCTTGTAGAAAAAAGCTGCTTTTCAGTTATTTTACATTACCCTCCTCTGCAAAAGCTCTCAGTAGGCTATTCCTCAAGCCCAGAAGGGGTTGCGAAATGTTTCCTTGTGCTGCTGGCCAGATGGACACAAGTGGATGGAGAAACAAGGAATATGAGGAAAAATTACTTTCCTGGAAGTCTTCATCACACTACAATACGTGATGGCTCATGGCCACACAAATTATCAGTTCATTAGTTTAATTAAATTGTATATGTATGCACGTAACACATATTGCTACATTTTAAAATATCTGTGCAAGATATTTCATGAAGTGTACAGCAAATATTTAATCTTGTTTAAAAACATTCGCTTTGAAACCATTATTGACTCTGAAAGCTAAGCTCAATTATTAGGTTTTAAATCTGAATTTCCAGGATATTTTCCCCTCATATTCTTTTCCTCACTGTAGACTTAAGTTAGATATTTGTATAATTCAAAGTTTGGGATGAAAAATGAATTGATATTCAGGTATTTTCTTTGATTTTTTTTTTTTTTAATCAGGCTAGTCATTTCTCCCAAATCAGGCTTCCTATTATGATTTGCAGCATTTCATTCATTAGTCTTATAGTACTTCTAATCCCGCAAAACCATAGGAGCACAGGATTGCTTGAATCTACTTTAATTATTCATGTAAATTAAAGAGACAGAATCAAAATGACATCGACAGAGAAAATGGCCTGTCTTTCTCATAACACTGTGCTTATAAAAGTGGTTTTTGTTTCAACATTTTTCACTGGTCTTTTATTATGCTTTACTGCACTCTGATCACCATGGACACTTAAACTAATATGCAGACAAACAGATTCATGGTTGTTTTTGAATACATCTGTAATTGTGTGTGTGTGTCTGTGTGAAATTTCTTTGCAATGATTACATTGATTACACTCTGATCTAAAATGGCAACACAATATAGAAGGGGTTTTAAAATCACATTTAATGCAATTTTTATAAACATATGTGATGTTAACGATAGAAGAAGATAAAATTGTAAAATTTATTTTTAGCGATGGAGTTGTGAATATATTTCACGAAATTTTATTCTTAAATAGTCTAGTATTTGACTTTTATGAAGCTTATAGGCTCTTCTCTATTTTGAGATAATTTTGGATACTTCTTATATCTTAGAATTAACTTTTCAACGTCATTTCTGAAGCAGTCAGATAAAAAGTCAACTCTTGTACACACTGCAAAATGACAACTGTTAAGTAATACTGTCCAGCGTAACCTAGAGAAATGCTCTGCAAATATGCCTAGGACTTATTCCTGTGAATAAAGTTGATCTCAGTTGGTTTCGGGTTTCTCAGAGAATGCAGTTAGTAATGTGTGACAATGCTATTTATAATGTCTTCCCTGTGCAGAGCCATACAATGATATCCAAACAGGCTGTCCATCTTTGTTTTGGATTTCAAAAGCAATTCAGAAACTGAGGCTATTTGTGCAAATCCAAGAGGAGATGCCCAGGACAGGATCCAGCCTGCTTTCCTCCAAGATAGACAAGGAGGAGATGGAAAACATGAGGCACCAGGCAGGAGGTGAGCGTGTTCTCCAGCTCGGTGCTGCATCTTTTCTGAGCAGAGTCTCCCTGTGGTCTTTGGCAACTACCGGTGCCCAGATTTTTAGAACTGGGCACATACAATTGCATGTTTCATTTGCCCGTGTAATTATGGTAATTGTGACCACAGCTGTGGTAATCGTACATGCAAACAATCAATTAGACATCCAGGCTGGAAGATGGCCCTTCCTCTGCTGTGCTCCAAACCGCATTTTCGGCTATACCTTGCTGGCTGAGCTCCTCCAGTAAGATCTCCTTGGACAATGTTCAGAGCTCACTATATTCCTCCACCGGAGAATGAGGCCATACAATCTAACCAGTCATTTCCCTTCAGTCCTCCAAGACAGTGTCTTCTGGAGACAGCAGTGCAGATAGTGATTCATTTTCAGTCATGAAAATGGAATGGAATAAATTTCTACTGAGTTTTATAAGATAATTTAAAACCCTCATATGATGATACACTTAAATTCCATATATAGGCTATTAGATTAATAATAGCACCCTATTGATCCAGAGCTTTCCCCAATCCCAAAGTCAATACATAGAAGAGCTCTCATTGACTTCCTCTAGCTTTGGATCATTTCTTTTTGTCTTAACTGTGGAGTTTTCCAGAGGGCGGAAAGGAACAGTAGGAAATAATTGTATCTTGAGGGACAGAGAAGCTGAAAGCTTGATCTCATGTGATTTGTTCCAGTGAGAGACTTTAAACAGAGCTGGGCAGAAGTTTGCTTTATTTTTATCAGTGCCGATTTTTATTAGAAAATTTCAATTAAAAAGGGCTTTTTGGAGGAGAGAATGAAAGTCCACTCTGAAAAACAGGAAAATAATGTGACATTTTTCAGGGCACAATGGCTTTGCTTTTTCATGTCATTCAAACCTATGTTTCAAAATGGTCTTTATGTGAAACAGTGAAAGATAGGCCAAAAAAAAATCTCGCTCAAATCATCTCGAGTATATCAAAACAGAACGTTTCAACTAACCCTGAAGTTTTCTTTGTGAAATTCAATTTTGCAAAATTACAGAAGAAATAATGTAAGTCTTTCAGAAACTATCGAGGTGAATATGGAAAAACACATTTTTAACATGTTAATTGCTGATTGTGCAATTTGCTGTTCATTCTGCACATTACTTCGAGATGCGTTTTACTGACTTCCAGCATGTCATGTTTTAAGACAGTCTTTGGAATATGGACCATCATTTACTGTGCTTTAAGCAGCTACACTGAAAAGTCACTTCTTGTCCCATAGTATTGAAAACGACTCTAATGAAAAAAGTCAAATAGTCAGACAAGAAAGGACAGCTAAAATGGTAGACAAAAAAGAAAAATAAGGATCTAGAGGAAGATAACTAAAACCTTGACATTAGTATAATAAGCACCATAAGCAGTGATGCCAGCACACTCTCTTGCTCCAATTAAGAACATCTCAGGAAAAGTGACTTGAAAAGGAGCAGAGATTAATTACCCAGCTCGGTGGGATGGGGGACACCTTTCTGCTCTCTGCTCAGTACAAGGGACAAGGAGCTCAGGGGCAGTGACGGAAAGGAAGAAGCCACTGTGAGAACCCCAAACGCCCCAGAAAAATGCACAAATTGCAGAAATCTGCAACCACAGCTCCTAGGAGCCCTCAGCACCGGTGTCTCCTTTAGCGGTCACCCCTGCCCAGTCCCACTCATGGCTCTTGCTGACTGTTTTAAGGAGTCAGACAAAGGAGGGGTCATTAAAAAAATCTCCTGTATTAGCTTTCAACGACTCACTACTAGAGAAAAACAAAAGCAGAACTTGATCTTTTGTTGTTGTTTTGTTTTGGGTTTTTTTCCTCCTTTTGAAAAAAGGGATTCCTCATCTTTACCGCTCCTTTATATTCTAACTGCCCCAGCTGGAAACCTTCTAGGCCTTTTTAAAACAGGATTAAAAACACAGTTTTATGCATTAGCACAGCTCAAAAGGATAACCTCAGCTCTTTTCTCTGCCAGCCAGCTTTTTAATCCTGAATCACATGTCACTTCAAATTATGAATATGATTTTCATGTCCCCCTCGGGCCTAAATTTCACCCAAGTAAATCCTCTCATTCAGCAGCCGGAGAAACGTGTCAAAAGCAGTGATCTTCAAGCACCGAGAGTGCTCTGGGAGAGATCAAACTGTCCCAGCCTGAACTCTCTGAGTGCCAGGCATCTTTTCCCCTCCTGCTTATTGTTGTTGACACCCTGCATCCCCCCTTCCTTCCCCTCCTGGTCTGAAAGCCTGGGATGGCAAGAGAAAAAAAAAAACAACCGCAAAGTACCTTCTTAATTCTAAATATTTCTGGGCTTGATGCTTTCTGCACTTGTGGGGGCAGAGAGAGAACAAAGACACACGCATGAGCTGGTTCTGGGTAATGAGAAATTAAGCCACCTGATAAAGCGCTGCTTTCTTTCATCTCCCAATACAGCTCTCCGCTGATATGATCAGCAGTCAGACGAATGAACTGGCTAAGCAACCCAGATTTCCGAGCCAGCCAGGTCAGTGTGCTGGTGTCACGCTCCATTTGAAGAAGGGAGCTCTTCCTCACCTGGGTTTCTCTGCACTGTGCAGGTCTCCCTCTGCCAAGTGTCTTGCAAACACGATCTAACTTAGAACATCCTTGAACGTGCATTTCCAGACCTAGTCTAAAATAAACAGATTGGGGTTTTGTCTTGGGCAAATGACTTTAAAGTCTGAGGATTAAGCCTAGAATCAGAAGTCTAGAAATCTACACATTGTGTTCTGGAGGTAGCTAACATTAAAGAGGTCATCTCCTCAAGGAGAGGAGACCTTCCCAGACCAAAACAGCAAGTCTTGTCTCTTCAGCCACTTTAGGGAGACTAGAGAGCTCGAAGGGCTGTGTTAAGCTGCCCTCAGTATAGTTTCTTCCTCTCCAAAAAGAACTATATTATTAGGTTTGATATACTTATGTATTTGTTCCTTTCCCAAGATGACTGTGGCCATTGCCTTTGCTTACTATGATGGTAGAGGCTGCAGCAAAACTCAAGGCAGGTGCCAAGGCTTTGCTCACCTTTTCCTAATGGGAGCTGTGGAGCATATTGATACTGTACTAGTGAGGGCCATCTCCATCATAGCAAGACGCAACAATATGGCCATTTCCCATTTGAAAAACAGTCAGACTAATGTTTTCCTCCTGCCAAAGAGCAAACACAAATGTGGAAAGGGCCTAAGAGGGCATGTTTATCGCTCATTTACCTTCCCACGGTGAAGAAGCCACAGGAGTTATTACAGAAACCTCACCTTTCAAAACATTCCCATGGCCATGAACATGCTACTGAACAAATGTATATCCTGGGAGGATTTCTTGTTCCCTGGAAGACCAACTCTGATCCAGTCATTGCCTGTTGCTTTTTGAAGTTTCAGCAGCAAAACAGAAACATAGTGGTTTGCCAAGAGAGGTGGGCAGGAAACGGTTTTTCCAGTCCACAAGCAATTCTGACTTTAGAGTTTTCCCATCCTAATACTGAGTGAAAGGGAGAAATCTGAAATTTAAAAGGATTCAGATCATATAAACCAAGTAATTTTTCTGAACTTTCCTTCTTTAATATTTTTGGTATACTAATTTAAAATATTTTCTTTTTATTTCAATTTTTTCCTTTTTATTATAAATCACAGTAAATATGAAAGGAAAAATATTCTTCTTCTTTCATTCACTTCCCCTCCCAAAGTAAGACATTCAGATCACCACCTGTGACTTCCATCAACGGGCATTTTTCAATTTAAAATAATTGCCAGAAAATCCCAATCATTATTCAAGGCCATGTTAATGACTGTCTTACTTGAGCCTAGAGGTGGCAATAGTTCAGTGACTGCTGAGCTGCATGTACAGAGTTTGTAATCCCTTAAGTAGTGCTTTGAGGCTTCCAGTTGCTAATGTATGTCCACCACCATAGCAAGGAATAAAATGAATATTGCTTCCTTTATCCCTTTCTGTTTAGTATTACAAAAGCTTGTAGAGCTAAATTTCCAGAATGGTGATCTTTTTTCCTTACACCATTGGATGATAAATTTGTTTATCTTTGCTCTTGGCATCGAACTTTGTGAACATTTCTAGAAGAAACAATGAAAAGTCACTCATGGTCTGCTAAATCAATACTCCCAGCATGTCTTTCTCTATTGCCAATGCACCTTGTGTAACCATTCACTGACCTGTCTGAGTGGTGGCTCCCGTCCATTTTGCACTGGTGGAAATGACTAAAGCAGCTGCAGAGCGATGGAGAATCAAAGCTCTTCCTCCTTCCTTAGATGCTGATCTGAGCATCAGCTCTAAGAAATACACGGCTGAGGATGAGCCTTCATCCCAAGCCAGTGATAAGCAGAAAGGATCAAAGTGAACAAGATAAAATGACAGGTGTAGCCTCTCCATACAACAGGGATAAGTCACAATATTTCTGTGCAGTTGCTTCCTTAAACACAGAGCACAGACACAGACTGGAGAAGATGTGATTGCAGATGGTATGTGTGAGAGGATGTAAACTCAAATTTGGCAGTCATTTTATAAACGAAACCCTGGCTGTGTGATCTCCCTTCAGGTCTACTTACTGCTCGAATACTTACTACTTACTATTCGAATAGTCAAATTTCCCAAAGCCCAATTTATTATTATTTCCTGATAAACTCTTAAAAATACAAAAATTATTACAGCTATTTGTATCTCATCCTGGCATCATTATTCTCCATTGCAGTAAGTGGAACTATCTTTTCCTAAAATGCTGGATCAAATCCATATTCTATTTATTACATCTGAGGACTGCTCTTCTCTATTTTATAGCCTGTTGTTTACGAACTGCATGGTGGGATAAAAAGTGCACAGCCTGAAAAAGTGCAGAAGTTTTGTCATCATCCTTTTTTTTTCTTCCCCCCCCAATAATAGTGGCTCCCAAAGGCTTTTTACTCATTTACAGCAAAGCAGAGTACTAGAGCAAAAATTAAAATCTCTGGTGGATGGGTGTTTGGCTTCTCTCCTAGGCCAAAGAGCCCACGGTTCAAAAAGGCGTATGATAGAGATATGAGAGGGTTAGAATGCCTTCTGTTCTACCCCCATGTGCTTCTACCGCTTTGCATTCATTTATTCTCTCTGTAATTTAAGTCGCACCCTCTGATGGGCCACGGCCAAACATCTCAGCGTCTGTTGTGCACTGCTGTTGACAACATCTGATCCTGTGACTCGCACAATGGCACTGGTGCACACCCTTCCACGCACAGTGTCTACCTGAGGTTTCTGGGCCACATCCTCCTCCAAAGAACGCAAGAGAAAAGTGTGAGGTGGACGCAAACCATTCCTCCCGATGCAGATTGGGTTTGCCAGGAGGCGCGAGCAGAGTCCCTTTGCTGCGGTGCACCACATGGGCCAGACACAGCCTGTCCTACCATTCTGACCACAGCTGTGTCCACCCATGTTTTCCCCTCTCATGGGCACCAGGTTGTCAGGAATGCAATCTTCAGTCGAAAGCAAAGGAAAGCATAAAGGGAATTCAGTCACTCTCACAGTCTTTTGGCACTACAACCAGCTTACTGATCAGTACTAACATCTTTCCGGCTAGAGAATAGCTCTGACAGAGCTGAGCTGCTCCACAGCACTCCCAGTCTGGGAGACAATTTTTCCTGCTGTCCAACACTCACCACCGGCCAGGTACCACTGGGGAAGGGAGTAGGTGCTGGGGGATTTACGTTTAACCACATACATCTCACGAAAGTCCCCCTATTAGGAGTGTTGTGGGCTCCGGGCAGAGGTTGGAGGGAGGTCAGCTCTCACCGGGACAATTCGAGGGGCAGATGCTCTGAGTCACACTGTGCTGGTTTGACTGAAAAGGGGTTAATTTCCATTTCCCGTCACTAGGATCCCAGCTCAGCTGCCTCGGTGGCATGGCAGGGATCCCTCCTCACCTTGGCTTTTAGGATACAGTTAAAATACTTAAGTATCATTGCTTTTACCTGGCCTGGCTTGTCTAGAGTTTTGTTTCTGTCATATAAAAGCCATAGCAGTGAGTGAACTTGTAAATGTTTGGGTTTGGTACCTGTTGTTGCATACAGCGACTGAGGTTTTAGAATACATCTAAAAAGAGTTTAGTCCCTAGTTCCCTTCACAAGCCACGCAAAGTAGAAGGTATTCTCAAAGATGTCTTTAAACCCCCCACATCAAAAGCTGTTAAATCTGCAAGATTACTCAATTTTCTGGGGCAGATCCCCTAGGCCAACACGCTCCTCTGCTTCACTGTGGAATACCAACCTCAGCAATGTTGTCAAAAGGAGGACTCTCCGGTTAGCCATTTCTCTGCATTTCTCCCATGCTTGGCCAGGGAAAGATGGGCTCCTGACTGGAGTGGAAGTACGGGCATGTTTGGATGTTCCCAGCCTTCCTAGAACAGACACAATGAACAAGGAGAGCGGTGTGGCTATGACAGCTATTTTGTGACCGTGCTTGACAGGTTGTGCTGTTTCTGACTATAGTAATCACTAGCATAAACTTCCACAACAACCATTAACATGGTTTCTGCCCTCAGTCTGGTGAGATCATGAGAATTAGTCCACTCTCTGGCTCTCAAGCGCATCTGGTGTCTTTTGCTGAGATGGAGCAACAAAACAGTTGTATTTGGCTATTTCAGAGAAAAAGACCAACAACAACAGAAAGCAGAGTGGTTTTGTTACATTATTTGTGTAATGGCTTAACACTCAATGTGGCATAAGCAGCAGTATCACAATGTTAGCCTTACATCAGACAGATGGCTAGGGAATTATGATATCTGAAAACCCAGAGCATCTTCCATTTCTAGATGCCAGTTAATAATACAGGTGGTGCTATATGAAGGGAAGAGACTTCGCTACAGCTTTGGGGCTCAACTAGTCCACAGGGTCCAATTCCCAGTTCGATTGCAGTCCTTTCCTCCCTCTCGCCACATAGACATCTGGTGTTATTAAAAGCTAGTAAAATAACTGGTTTTAGAGCTAGCTCCCCAATGTTGCGTTTGTAACCATATATGGTAATATAGCATTACATTAAAAATAGAAAAAAAAAAAAGAAAATCCTGCTTATTGAAGATCTGCAACTTCTTTTTTTTCAGCATCCCTTCTCTGTTCATGTGGTTATCGGTTCTAGTATTTGTTCTCATCTTTTGAAGCTATATAACTAGATGCAATGGGTGGATTTATTAAAAGGCCTTGAACACTCTGTTCTTTAGATAGCCATAACCTTATGTCTGAGAGCAGAAACCATCTCACATCTAGCATCTTAAAAAAAAAATAAAATCCTTTTTCCCTCCTTATAGTATATATGCTGGCCTTTCTCCTATTGTGTCAACATGGACAGTTGCTATCACAATATAGATGATGTTAAATAAATATGGAAGGAGAAACAGGGGAAAAAAAAAACTGCTAGAAGAGAACAGATAGCACATCACTACAGCAACACACCTTCTCCTCTGAAGTCAGTGGATGTGAGTCTCGACTTACCCAGGGGAAACTGAGGCTGGAATTTGGTTCATTCTCCTCAACAGCAACAGCAGTAAAAAAATAGTATTACCTTCAGTGACCCTGACCTTAAGAGTGTATCAGATTCATTTGTAATATCCTACACTGGTAATCCAGATGGTAAATTTCGAAGGCATAGGGTGCTTGCCTTCAGGAATGGCATTTCTGAGCTTAATGGGCTGTGGAGCAAGGTGTGCTTCCTCCTCTTCCTCTCTGGGCAGACAGAAGAGGCGAGTTACAACATACAGAGTAGAGGGAAAGGGGACAAGAAAGGAAAAAAAAAAAATAGAAAGAAAAAATACTTATTTCATTAAGAAGCCTCCTTCGCTGCGGACAGGATGCACACAACAGGAAGGATGTGGACACTGAATAACTCATCTCAGGATTTCTCCGTCATTAAGGAAATGGAGGTATTGAAGCGTGGGTTTCCTTTGCATGCTATTCTAGTGAAAAGCAATTCAGCAATAAGGCAAAATGTTACCACTGCTTTGCTGCTGCTAAAGGAGAAAACTTTCCCTCTCTTCCCCTCTCTGCCCTGCACCTGCTCCTCGGGCCCACAATCCACCAGCACTCAGCAGGAAAATTAATACTTACTTACTTCATGGTGTGCTCCTTCAGCACAGACACAGAAACACGCTGTGTATCCACTGCACAACTGCTTGGGCAATAGTTTAATGTAACTACTAAATGCGGAATGGGACAGTAAAGCAAATCGAGGTACTAAACTTACCAGCAACCTCAAGGTTTCTCAGAAACTTGGCTGGAGCTGGATTTTGCTGCCCCAACTGTGAATGTCCCCAAGCCAGGCTGGAGCCAGGGTGTCCTTGTCATAGGAGGGGCTGAGATGGGAACACGGAGCAATGAGAAGCTGCATTTGCTGCTCCTGTTGTTCCTGAGAAAACCTGTGATAGCAAAGGGGAAAGCAGCAGATGTATCAGCGCTGGGAGCTGACAGCTCTGACCAACTCTTGAAAGCAAACCCCTACATTTTCTCTTAACTGAAATGATGCTCTGAATTTTCAGGTGAATTTTCAAAAGAATAGCTCTCTTCCTTGGCATCATGAGGATAAACAACCTTAGTGCCATTTTAAAATTTAAAAAAAAAAGTTTTATAAAAAATGGATTGTAAAAGTCTGCAGATGGGAATAATATGTCTTTATGCATTTATACATCTCCTTGCACAGTGCTGTCCCAGACCAAGACTCTTAGATGTTACTCAAACACAAATTATATCAGCCAGGGATATGCAGACAGTTTGAATAGTTTAATTTAATTTTTCATTTGCAAATTATTTAAGAGGCAGAATGGAGGAGAACATCACCCACAAAAAGGAAGATTGAGTCTCTTGCAGACAGAATATACATAGGCTAAAAAATGCTCAACAAATTCTTTAGTGATCTAAGTTTCATTACACATCACCAGGAAAGACCTAACTTTAGGTTTGGCCTCCGCAGTGTTGTATAAATAGAGAAGGAAACCTGAGAAGCATTAAGATGTAGCCTTCCTCAGGAAAAAAAAAATAAAGGCAGTCCCTTCATTAATGACTCCCATTATAGCTATTCATTGTATCCTCTTTTCCTTAACAAAGTCTCACATTGTCAACCAGCCCTCTTAAACATTCATTGTGTGCCCATTATCAAAATATCATTTTCAGCTTCACTGAACACATGTAGGAAATGTAGTAGTGTAAAAAGGAAGAGGAGAAGGGAAGATAGCACAAGAAAGAGAAAGGTAATAAGCTTGAACTGTATTTGTGTAATTACTCTCTCCAGAACAATCTTCTGAGAAAAGGATATGTTTAATTTTTGTTATGTCACAAATCTTATACTCTCAAGTTGTCACTGATTAGGCTAGTAGCTAAACAACTGAAAATGATCGCTGGAAGATTGCCTTCCCCACAACTTTACTTTTGATAAAGATGGATTTATAATGAATGGAGGGATACCTCTGTGGTCAATTTTGAACCTGTTTTTAAGGACTGCCTAATAAATTTTATACATACAGATGAGAAATTATAGTGGTTTACACCAAGTAAAAATTGTGCAATTTCAGAAGCATGAAACAAACCTGTTCAGGAAATGTCCAGCCAACACAGCAATTTTTCTCTTTCCCATTCATGTTCATTGTCTCTTACAACATTTTCTGACCCTTGATTTAAAGTTAATGCTGGTCCTGACTTAGGCCCCATTCAAGACCATGACGAAACTGCCATTGGCTTCAATAGCAGAAGGATCAACCTCTCAGTGCAATATTAAAATCTTGGACAAAAAAATACAGTAATTGCTCAACAGACAAATGACAGGAAGGCCTTCTCTGACCACAGCATGCTTCACCATTAACCTCCAAGAAGTTCCCAGTTTGGAAACTACTAATGCTGCCAGTTGATATAGGGATCTGCCCAGTCTGAACCATAGAGAGACACCAACAACTTGCCTAAGATCCAGCACCAAGCACTCATCTGCAGGCAAAAAGGCTTGATCATTAACTCACAGCTCAATGTTACGCTTTCTGCACTACCAGTGTAAGCCAAAAGGACCAAAGCATGGATCTTTCTAGGTAGAAGGCCCTTCGCAGCTCTAGTTGGTCAAGGCAATGGGAGCCAAGCAGTCTGTTCCCTCAGGGGAGCAACCTTGGCAGTTACAGCAGTGAACCGGGTCAGCCTGTACACAAAGTCAAATTTTAAGTTGCATTCTCAAATGGGATAAATACTTCCATGGCTTTCAGAAGTGTATCTTTCAATGACTTGATTTCAGGAGACAAGCAGTCTTAGAAAGGGCTGAAAAGAGCAAACTCTATTATCCACTTGCAATTGGCCTGAACTGGCATTGCTACGGATACAATTTAGACCTCCAGTGTCATGGACACAGTGCTGGTCACTGTCCCCTGCACTGCAGCTGTCATCGTATATACATTTGTCACCTTTTTCACCCCTACGTATGAAAAATTGGGTTAGATTAGGTAGCATTTTAAATGTCAACAGGGCATTTGGCATATTGGATTTCCATCCACCCATCCCAGGAGTCCTTTCTTTTTCATTTCTCTATAAGATATTGAAAACTTGGAATGGTTAGCACAAAATCAATGGGAATTTCGCCAAGGGCTCTACCTGAAGAGACACAGTTTTGCTATTCCTGTCTTGGTCAACTACTGTCTCAGAGACTTTCAGCTGGGCTGGCAGGCAGATACTGCATAATTGCAAGGCCATGCCTGGTGGATGGAGCTCTGCCAGCTGGCAGGGAGGACACCTGGCTGCGTGCAGGCAGGGAGGATACACCCACATTGATAACACAGTGGGGTCTAACAGCTCTGTGACTTTGCTTTTCTTTGTCATTTACATTCACACTCTTGAGAGAACAGGACTTATTCAGTATTTTAAAGGCAGACAATGAACAGGGTACAGCTTTGAAACATGGACAGTCTTGGGGATTGGTTGTACCTCACTGTTTGACCTGAGTGGGATGATATGCAGCTGCATTTCCCCAGGCACAGAGCAGGACACAGACTAAAACTCGCAGGGTCATGGCCCATCCCTTCATTGCCCTCTCCCCTGCCAGCATTTGCCCACAACTGTGACCTCGTCCTTTGGTTTGCTCATCCCAGCAGGGCAGCGCGGTGGGTCTGAGCTGGGCAACATCGCCACAGCCTACATTCCTCCTTTGAGCTGCAGACTCAGCAACAGTTGTTTAGTTGAATCCTTGATAGCTTCACAAAATATGTCTATACTTATTTCTATAACTCTAGGTATCTACATATCCATGCAGAGATAGAGACAGAGATAGAGATGATAGAGATAGAGATAGAGATAGAGATAGAGATAGAGATGATAGAGATAGAGATAGAGATAGAGACAGAGACAGAGACAGAGATAGAGACAGAGATAGAGATGATATAGATTCCCTTCTTATATCCCCAAAAGCAGAATCAAAGCTGAAACTTATTTTTGCCATTTGAAGTTACTTTTTAATTAGGATATTTTGGGGGCTGTCTTCCAGTCTTGGAGGGCAACTTGTTCTGGTTTTTTATTTTTCTGTCAAAAATGCTTGAAAGCAGAATGGTGCTTTTTTTTGCCCCATAAATTCAGCTAAAATCTGAAGATATGGAGTCATGTCATGAGTGTCCCTATCTATGAGTGGGGAGTGATAGCTGTCACCTGGGTACTCTCTCTCAACATGATACATCACTGACAGACATCAATCAGTGCATTTGAGAGAGCTTCTGAACACTGGTAGCACAAACCGATTTCCCTGTTGTGGTGGTCACTTTGATTGCAAAGCCTGGGCAAGAGGACACGGACCTTGCTTTTCCACCAGCTTGGCTTTTGCGCACATGTCTCCTCTGGCCCAGCTCAGTGCACGGCTGCCGGGCAGTCTGCCTGCTCACGCGCGGTACGTGCAGCACCTCCCGGGCATGCCAGAGCGATTGTGCTGACTTCTCTGGCGACCTGCCCTTTCCGTAGGAGAGGGCCTCATGGAAAGGATGGTGGCCAGGAGCTGGCTGCTGCAGCCTGTGCTCCCTAATGCTCATGAGCCTTTGAGGAACCGCGAGTGGCACATGACTAAACTTGGCTTTGTCCCTTCAGCCAGTTCTACCAGCAGGGTGCCTGCCTGCCCCATCTTGCTCGGGAATGGTAGGAGTGGGTGCTGCTGAACAAGCTGTATTCACAGCTCCCAGCAACCTTCCCACAGCATGGCCGGGCACTAAAGCAGGCGTGTGTGAAGAGCAGCTGTGGAAAAAGGCCAGCCTTGCAGGAGAAAGGAGACCTGGCCAAGGCTCCCGAGCTTTCTGCACTGTCTGACCATGCAGTAGGTGTGCTTTGCTTGCCTGCTGGTGCTCAGTTTGCCAGTTGCCCCTGTTTTCACTGACTCCTGTTGGTCTCTGGTTGAACCCTCTTGTGGCTTTGCTTCCCTTTGAGTCACAGCCTTGTTAACAAAGGTCTGTATGTGAGCGAAGGAGCCGTGATGGGAAGCACAGCGGATGTGCTGTACACAGCACCACATCCAGTGAAAATCCAGTGGGAATACCCACTCTGAGGTTTGCATTTTTTCCCGTGGTGTTTACTTAATTCACTGCTCTACTCCTTGACCTTCCCCTTGTGGCCAGGCTCTGTGTTTGCTAGGGTTTAGTTTGACCATAGCTGGCTTAGAGTGGCTTCTTCTGCTCTCTACAGGGCCAGCCAAACTGGAGAATGGTTGTGGTTGGAGAAATGAGTGTATAGTGTTCTTCACTATGTAGAAACTGGGTTGTCAGTCACCCAAAACAGCTTATATACACTATTTTGAATGCAAATCAGTCTTTGACCAGGCATAAGTTATGACCGTATTCACTTTAAGGCTCCTTTATGCTGTCAGAGCAATGAAAAGCAGTCTTACAGATAAACTCTTATTCTCCCCTTCCAAGCTGTGGTAGCAATTTAGGTCATTTCCATCACCATTCAAATTGATTGTTGCTAACCCTCCTTTGGGGATCATAATAACTTCAGCCCGAACAAATGCTGATGGAGACAGGGTCAGATTCCGTTTATATGAAAGGTGTGGATAGACCTGTTCCTGCTGATCTCGTTGGAGTAAATGAGGGTGTAACTTCTCTCAGGGATTCCACAACACCCCTATTCCTCCCAGCAGACCCAGGAAAGTGTGATGTAGGACACTTCTCAGCCAGCTGAATGGCAAGCCAGCCATCTTTACCCAAGCGGAGTACAGCTCTTCGCCTCCATCGACTTCTCGCCGAGTCAAATTTATTAAAAATGAAGGTATTCCCGCTGCCAGACATGTAAAATTAAACAAAAATGAAACTGTGGTCTCCATTCTAGACCTCCCCATGTGTAGCAGCTGTTGATGAATTAAGACTCTGAACAGTCACCTCAGCTTTTCAAGACTTTGCTATTAAGAGCATACTTTAACCTTATCTGATATACATCTACATTATCCTATTTTTCTCTATGGTGATTTGTATCACTGGATCGGGTATTATACCAACATCCGTAGTAACCTGCATCTCTACTGGTGGTGATCAAGGGTGGAAAAACAACTTGGAGGAAGAGAGAATATAATACTCAAACTCTGACTAAAAAACTGAAAAGTAGGAGCCTGATGAATGCTGTTAGGAGTCTGCTGGGTGTAAGCTGCACTTATGATTTGACTTAGTCTGAATGGACAAAAACTCAGGTCACAGCTGTCAGGTGTCCACACTGATCTTTAACAATTAGTGGCTCAGAAAAAACAGTTGCAGTTTTATACCCAGAAACACATGTGGTGGTATTGCTAGGTGATGAGGACCATTAACCGGTGCACACTCTGCTTTGCCAGTGCTGAATTTGCACTTCAGGACTTAGATTTTCACTTCAGAGAACCTAACGTGGGGTTCAGATTTTTTTTTTTTTTCCCCAGAGATTCACCCAAATTGGTGCCAAATAGCTTTTATCCAGATATCAGTTCCGATTATCCTGAGTTCTTCCAAAAAAATCCTTTTATGGCACTTCCCAAAGCTGCTGCCAGAGAGCTCAGCCGCTCCTAAAATCAATCCGAAATAACAAGGAAGGAGCATGTTTTCTTAAGTGCTAGGTGAAGTTTGTCTATGAGAGAAGCAATCAAGGAACAAGGCCAGGGAACCTCCACACCGAGAGGCTTGTTTTGTTTTTGCTTTACAATTTCACAGCTTTAAGTCCTTTCAAGTTCTCCCCATTCCTGCTTTCAAAGGTTGAAATTCTCTCTAGTGCAGCCACAAATATCACAGCACTCTTGTCAACGTCCAAGCAGCTCAGAGCTGCAATTTATTTAAAGCTAGCCTGAAGTGAACCAGTTAGTAAGAGCTGGTTTCCTATCACACCTCATTCCACCTTCTGCCTTTGAAGCCCACTTAACACAGCCCTACTCTTCCCTGGGGACTTCAGGGGATTAAGGCAGGGCCCTCGTCAATGCTCTGACTGTTCTAGCACAGTTGCATTTTCTGTTTATCAACTAAAATGAGAGAGAATGGACCAAAAAGAAAAGATAAAGAAGAAAAGAGAGAAGGGAGAAAGAGCAAGAGATGGAAGCAGCGCAGAAGGGTGGCGAAGCAATATTTTTAATACAATAACAAAATCCTGTTGTCCAAGGCTTTTGTTAGTGTTAGTAAGCTTCAAGTACAAGCTCTTGTACCCTTAATAATGTAGCAGAGAAATATTTTCCCTAAAACTCCCTCTCTGTATGGCAGATAAGCTGCATTTTTTCCACTAATTCTCCTTTCTTAAGGAGACCCAGGTGTAAAAGCCTGATGGGGCATTCAGTTGCCTGTGTCTGAGGAGCCCAAAGGATTGTAACTCTTATTTAGAGCAGGTGATAACAGTTTTTGACCTTCTTAACTTTACTAAAATCCTCTTGCTGCTGGCATCATGCCTAAGGCATCATCTACCTGCAAAATCTGCAGCATTATCTTACTGATAACAAAGCTTGGATAACACGGTGAAGAGTTACAATAACGCAGGATGAATGGGATCTACCTGAACTCATTATTGTACTATCATCTTGGGAAGGTTTGCTGCTGGATGTTGAGTAACAGCTACTTATCACTGCTCTGTCCTGCAGGGAGCCTAAATGCTGTGATAACCACAGTACGGAAAAGACATGCAAATGTTATGTGCTTTCATGAAGAAAGTACAGAAGGTGTCTTCTAAACAACTTTCTCCTCAAAAAAGGATACTCCGGGACAAGACCTGTAGAGCACGCAGTTTAATGAAAATCCCAGCAGCAGTGCCGAGAAACCCAAGGCAACAGTAAAATATGCAAAAGCGGTGGACGGTGGGACCCCACTATACCTGGCTTGAGAATTAGGATCCTCCCTTTATCCTTCAAATCACCAACATCTGGAATACACATGAGCCAAGCAGGCAAAGGAGGTCTAATAAAAGCTGTTTGAGGCAGCTCAAAAGTTTAGGGAGCCCACACGGCTTTTCTATGGAAAAACGCTGTGGAGGATTAGATATCTGCCACTGCAGCCCATAAACATGTTCCCTCTTTCACTCTCCTATATCGTGCCTGTTTAGACTAGTCTCTACAGGACTTTCTTGCCTTTATCACTCTTCAGTCATATGCAGACAAAGAAAAAAAAAAGAGAACCCCATAGTAAGCTCTATCCATCAGCCCCTGAGAATGAGTGAGGTTCCAGCCTGCAGTGCGTACTGAGCAGCGGATGGGACAGCATCGGGGACAGGTAACACAGTGCACAATCAATCACCTTCAGGTTTCTTTGCATCTTGATAGGGACATCTGCTCCTGGGGCGAGTATGACAATCCTTGATTGCTATAGCAGCTAATTAGCAACACACTCCAGAAAAGAGGTCACGCTTCTCCAACCGGATAGGATCTACTCCAGCTGGATAGGACCTACTACCTTCTGCTTGTGTAGCTGACTCCCATCAGTCTGTATTTCCTTTCACAGACGTGGATTTACTTCTGCCCTCCATTGCTACATCCCTGCCCTTTCACCAGCGGCTATTCAATACAGCCTCAAAATTCATGGGATTAAAGAGTTGAGGCATCAGCTCAGAGTGACATCCTGTGCAGTCAGCAGGTGCCGTGAAAGAATCGTGATTTTGAATATTTTCAGATGTTTGCATTACTCGTTTTGCATTGCCCCACTTGTGGGAAACTCTGTGATCAGTTTTTCCCCCTGGCTAATGGCTGGTGGGAAAATTCATTTCCTGCTGAGCATCCCTCTGCCCTGTGACAGACAGCAAAACCTCTGCCAACATGTTTCCCAAGGAGCGGGTCTTTGCGAGTCATAGGCATTCAAAACCACAGCCCACAAAGTAACCTCATCAGGTGGAAGTGAGTGGGTAAGTTCATACTGGGCAGGTTTATACTGGGACTTGTTTCCTCTTTTAGTTTTCCTTGTTTCCTTCAGCAATCATTAGGGCTTAACTAAGCTTTTCTGGCTTCCCCTTGTGCATCTGAAGTTCTTTTGTTCCCACAGTGGAAGTGGAGCTGTAAGGACCTGAAGCTTTCAAATCAAATAGTTTTATATACCTGAAATTCTTGGTATGGGCTTAAAGTTCAACTCAACACTTGCCATTTGCTCCATGAAATTAGGGGAAAATGAGAGAGGGTAAAGATGTATCTTCTGGTGCTGAAATCTCTTTATATTGGCTGATTCTTTTGCTTCAGACCAAAATAAACTCACAGTATTACAGTGTCAGCGCTTACTTGCCACACGTCCCACACTGGCTCAGAGGAAGAACACCAGCAAGCACCTGTTATGAATACACTGAGCGATGGAGAAGCCCAGAGACGCTCTAAGTTATTTAGTGTGATAGCTTTTAGATAAAGGACTATCCTGCACCTGGAAAACAAAACCAAACCAAACCACAACCAATCAACCAACCAACAAAAAGAAGCTCTCCAGATGCAGAATCCTTACTATGGAGGAATAAAGCAGGGTCTGATCTGCTGGCAAATGATCCAATGCACAGCATCGCCTCCACCAACTCTGTGACTGCCCATTAGATACAACAGTTTTCCTTGCAAGCCCCACAGTCACCACATGAAGCCCCAGATGGGATCTTCTCAACGCTGTCTGGAGCACCACTTCACTTGCTACTATATAAAAGTCACTCTTGCTGCAAATCCAACTCATTTTTCTTCTAAATTAGGCTGAGCATAACTTACATAGCTCCCTGCAGTGAAGAAAGCACTGACAGTGACAGCCTCTGATGTTATGCTGTGCTCAAGGCTTCAGGAGTTGCTACCAACCATCAGTATCAGGCACGAATAATCCTGCTCTAAGCTCTGCCACAGCGTAACGAGCCTTTCCTGGGTGCTCACAAGCAGCACAGATGTCTGGCATCAAAATCTGCTTCAGAGCATCCGCTGAATGCGTTTAAAAGAAAATGAACTGCATTCAACTGCATCTCAGTTCATCCTCCCAGACCAAGATTTTAAAGAAAGGTCTCGAGTGACTACGTGAGTTGTAATACTGGGGGATGAGAGGGTTATCATCTGCCAACAAGTTGTCTGGATTTAGAGCACCCTGACGCAAACAGAGAGTTAGGACATGGATAACAGTGTGCTCCACATCTTCAGTAACTGGGAACAGTTCAGGTCCCCCAAGCTCACTCATTCATCCTGAGGGTCTCTTCCAACTGAAATGATTCTATGATTCTATGACTCTGACCTTCCTGTCAAACTAAGCATGGGGACAACCATGGGGACAACTGCTTGCAGAAGGAAGGAATCCTTTTCCTCTGGTCCCATTTTAATTTCTGGGACTGTAAAATACTGGCTGTACTATAGGCTTCCCTTGCGAGAGACAGATACACAGATACAAAACCCCAACAAACTATAGGAGTGCCGGACTTCAATTCTGAAGTGCTTGGCACAGAGAAATTTGGGGCACAGTAATGCAAATAGCTTCTAGGGTGCACTATCAATGAAGACGAGCTCATTTCTAACTAGGAATAAGCAGGCACCCAGCTGAAAGCTCGAAGGCATTTTAAGCAGTCCTGCTTTGCTAAAAACAAACCCAAAAGCAGTTACTGTGTCTCCACTGACACACAGTGACTTGCTAAATCTCATTGACCCAGTTTTAACCGTGTGGCGATTCTCTTCTGCATCTGGCAACCCGCATGCTAGCCCAGGATCCACATTCCTTGAGTGTATATTTCTCTGGAAATACAGACTGCTGTCCTAAAATATTTCCTTGGGGACACCTTGAACTGGCCTTGGCAGAGCCAAGGAGCATGTGCAACGGAAAGTTTGCTTTTACCTGCTTCATTTTAGCAGGTGGCATCACTTTGTGGAAGAAAAGACACAGAGTGGGGATAAAAGCTTCAGCAAATCTGACTAACCACATGCATAAAATTGCTGGGGAAGTAGCTATTATAAATATGAGTAAATTCTTGGGAGATTTTACTGAAAAAATGCTTACTTTTCCCTCTACCATCAGGATGTTCATATAAACCTTATAGGCAATAGAGGAAAAGGATACAGTGTCTATAACCAGTTCAGGCTGTTTCTCCCTCTGGGAGATTTCGAGTGATTTGATTCAGCTTTCTAACATTGTTCAAGGTAGACTTCATCTCCCCTAGCACTCATCAAAGCTGCTAATAGGTACTTCAGAACTCATAAAGAGATGACCAAATCTTGGGCATTGGGGACTCTGGCTCATTTATCTTCCACAGGCGGAATCAGATCTGATTTTTTACACTGCCTGCTCAGATGCTAATGCAGTGCGTGGTCTCTGGCACTTCATGGAAACTTCCCTTACAATAACAGTTTGTCGTGAAAACACGGGGAAGGCAACACAGACTTCATGTGGCTTCTAGATTTAACTACATACAGATGGAGAAATAAAGGGGAAAAGAAGAAAAAGAATAAAAGTTTTACTTAGAAGTTGGTTACTGAGAGTGGGAAAGAGGAGATGTATTCGAGTATATATGAAAACCAACACAAATATTTTTCACACGAAAACTCCTAATCTGTAGTAGATGTAGAGAAGCCATGAAGCCCAAATTTCACATACCCTCTGAAGATTTGGTGAGATCTCAGGTTCTTAGTTAACATGGAACAGGTAGATCAATGCCACTTTCAAGAAAATTAAAGTACTTCTCATTTGGATCTGATCCCATGAATTACAGCGAGCCTTTCCTCATTTTACAATGAGAATCTATTATGCTGCTCTTCACGTAATGCAGCTATTAGGTTCAGGTCCAGATACACAAGAGAAGTTGTGCTAGTGGAGTGACATTTATGTGGTACTTGAAATATCTGCACATATTAAGGACAATTTCATGGCTAACTGGCAAGAAATGACACTTAACAGTCCTTTTTGCTTCCCATTGAAGACAAAGATGTGCAAACCTACTCTGCAGGGATTATGTTTAGGACTTTTGTGGGGGAGAGGCGGTGTTAAACTCCGTTTCCCTTGATGTTCAGGACTTTTAAAACTGCTGTTACTGCTGATTGTACTGTAACCTGGGTTTCACCATAGTTCTAAAAAATAACTGTAGATAATAACCAAAGAAACCCCACCTTTTACAGTGTAGTCTAAAAAAATGACCTCTTCATCGTGTATATTTACACAGCAAATAACCTCTGTTCCTTTCAACATGACACTCCATACTGCAGGTACTCAGTTGTACTTGCGAGAGGCTGATTCTAAGAGTTGTGATGCACGTTGGCTGTGGTGTTTGCTGGATGCTGGAGGTGAGTAGGTGCAGGGATTCCTTGTTCCCCAAAGCCATGTCCTCAGTCCACGCTCTGGGACTATGAGTAACTTGGGAGTAATAATCCAAGGCTCAATCTAGCAGCTTCTCTGACGCTACTAGCATAATCCATAGGCAACGCTATTTTCTTCTTGAGATGCCTTGGGGATCAGATCCTGTCCTGCATGGTGCTATGGGGTAGAGAGGAGAAGAGTTGCTTTAGTTATTCTTAGAAAGTCAAAGCAGCACTTAAATACATCAAACCCCATAATTAGAAAAGCCTCTCCACTACCTCCTAACATTAGAAGTCTAAAATTCAGTCATCAAATATTCTTCTTCATCAAAAGAGAAAGCTGACTTTGGAGGACAGGTCACCTTAAGCTCAGTGCCTGTGATGGGCGGTGGGTGATGCTCTGGGGACACGTGTCTCCTTCCCCTGACGCCAGGCGCAGCCCAGCCTGTGGGCACTAGCACAGACAGCTCGCACTAGCAGAGATGGATTCCACCCTCCCTGTCAGGTCTTCAGTTCATTGTTTTTATTATGACTTGAATTGACATATTTCATTACATACGATCACCCTCCGCCCCATCGTACATTCATCACATGTGTCAGTTCCGCTTTTCCAATCCACTGCTTGATTAGCCTGTGTTAACAGAAATACCCGAACGATATACATGTAGCTGTGTACCTTTTGCTCGTGTGTTGGAGGACACCATTGCAAAGAGACTGCCGGGGCTTTTTCCCTGATAAAAATAGTCAGAGCCATAGCAAGGCCCAAGGACATCAGAAAGCCCAGCTCTGTTCCCAGCTCTGTCCCCAGCTTTGCTCCTGACCTGCGGCAGGGACACCGCTGAGCATCTCGCTCACCCTGGGTGCCTGTGAATTCTCTCCACTCTTTCTCTCTGGAGTTAAGCAGCCCATCAGCTGTCACCTCACCCTGTGTGTTTGTGCCTATTATAGGGACTGTCATTTTGGTAGAGGCCTTTAGGGGAAAAATCACTCTCATGTTCCCATTGGTGACAAAAGTAATGGTATAAGGGAGCAGTTGGCTGGAGGAATGACAAAATTAGAGGATTATTGTACTATATCCCCTAGTATTGGGAAAGATTATGGATGCCACACAGGGTCTTGCAATGGCAAGCTAAGCAAGGGAAGTCAGCAGAATCCATTTACTAAGAGTAGGTCATCCTCAGCAAATATGATTAACTCCTTGGAGCGGAGGTGACGATGAGAGCTGACAGGGCTGAAGCAGCAGACATAATTGACTTGGACTTCCACAAGGCGCTTTTTTTCCTCTTTTTTTCTTTTTTTTTCTTTTCATTCCATACAGCGCTGCATAAAAGACTTAGGGGTAATAAGTCTGGCATCGATAGTGAAATTCTCAATTGGCTACAAAAAAGAATGACTCGATAACTGAGGTTAGACAAGTTGGAAAGTGGTGATAAATGGATACAGATGGGGTAACGGTGAGAGGTGAGAAGCGGAGTACCGCCGGGAGCAGAGGTGGCGGCTGGTTCATGCATCAGTGACCCACTGGAGAGGGAGATGGGAAGTCAAGTGTGCACATCGTCGGAGGATACGAAACTGTAAAAGAAGAGGGAGACCACATGTGTGGAGCTAGAGTGAAAGATAACGGACACTCATCCTTGCACAACGAAATTGTAGAAAATGCAAGAATGGCTCGAAATGTAAAGCGGGGGGGAAAGGATGAATGCGATTGTTTCTTTTCTGTAAAATGGTGATTAAGAATAGGATGAGAGGTGATAGCAGAAAAATCTCCCGTAGGTAGAGGGAGATACAGGTTTCTGGGAGTAGGATGAAGCTGTGATTGTGAGTGTTGTATAGTGAGCGGGCTTGTCTGCTCTTCTGTACACTACCACTGCAATCTATTAGTGGCAAACACAATTTCTCCCAAAATTTCTCTTTTTCATTCTATGAACAACTTATCCACTACCAGACATGTCCATTAGCTGATCGACATTTTAATCCGTCTACCTATTAAGTAGCTCTTGCGAGTTCAAAAGCCAAGAACCTCAAAGTTTTAAATTATTTTATCCTTGTATTCAGCCCTTTTGCATTAAGGAAGTATTATCTGCATTTTGCAAACATCAAAAAGCATAAAGATATTAAATCTAGTTATCAGCTGTCATAATTCTACCACAAATCCTACAATACTTTGAGATTTTCTTTTCCATTTCTGATGGTGAAGGAAATTTCCTGATAATCAAATATTGTTATTCTGTTAATCTATATGTAAACTTCACAGTCCACACCCTTGAAGGACCTTTCAAAACAGCCAGTGAACATAGTCAGCGTATGGTCTTTGCAATACTTTGTTTTACTGTGCAAACAAAAGGTTGCTTACACGAATGTTTGCAGAAAGCAAGTATCACTGAAGCAAACACGTGGCCTTAGATAAATGCTTTTTGCAATATTTGCCCAGCTGTAGTGATTTTTCAACTAGCAGTTGGAAAAGTGACCTCTGATTTGACCTCAAGGGACAGGTTCTCAAACCACAGGCTGCAGCAAACTCTGTTTCTCAGCAGATTAAGAGGATCTGACACACACCAAAGTTACAGATTTTACAGCAAAGAGACTCTCCCTGTGCACTGAGAACGAGAGCTAAATCTCTAAAAATGCAAACATTTCATCCTGGATTCGGTCAAAAGAAAAACTCCCCTAAACTTAACTAAGGTAAAAGTGAAACATACTTGTCCATTGCCAAAGTGAGTTGCTGAGTGATTCTGAAGAACCAAGATCTACCCTACTTCTCCCACCCACCTACCAGTGGTAAAACTCCCATCGTCTCCAGCAGGGTAGAGCTGGTCTGGAGCTGAACACTTCTTGAATTCCACCTAAATGCTTATAACACGCAAATAACTGCAGATATGACGTACAAGTTCCCTAACCCAAAAGCTTAAAGTCTAACTGAAGATAAAAGCAAGAAATGAAATATTGTTCATATTAAAGTGAAAAACAGAACAAATTGAGAGTGACAGTAGTAAGGACCAGATTAGCATGCATACAGCTATGACCACATTTTACTGGCGCGAATTTCTTTCAAATAACTAACAGTATTAAAAACATGCACGTCTAAACAAACACTGCTTAAAATAGTCAAGATCGTGAAGATCAGCAAGGCACTCAAAGCTCACACTGAACATCTAGCACACCGTGCTAGTGGGGCACAAGCTCTTGCTCTAGCAATCTGCTCAGCGGGGGTCACAGTGGCAAACTGTGATGCTTCTGTGCAACTCCTTGCTTGGAGTTATGATGAGATTGGGTGGGTGAAAGAAATAACCATCCTGCTTTCCTCTGTCTCATTTTCCTTAAAAGCAGAAGGCATTTCACCTATGCCATGTCTAAATTGTATTTGCCCTTGGTTTTGGAGTTGTGTATTTAAGTTTTCTTTCCTGTTCTTTTCACAGCAGTCTCCTTCTGCTTGTGATCATTGTTATTTAAGGAGAAAGGAAGAGGATTTTTTCTTCTTTAGCTGTACATGTGGAGATGGAAAATATTTCTTCCTTTTTTTTTTTTTCCCTCCCATGCTAAAAAGCCCCCCTAAACTCTCATATTATGGACACACAAAAAGCATAATTTTCTTTGTGTAACTTGACACATCCCAGCAGCAGCACAGCGCTTGATTATTTGATGAGACAGCATTGTGGATCACATGCACAATGGCCCCCGAGAAAATTACACCCTCCCAGGCTTCAACGAGAATCTCTTTGATGACGAAAGGCTTATTATTATGAGTATTATGCAGACACTCAGGTCAAGCTTTTACTAATTGCAGGGTTTTTTCCTTTATCGTTTCTTGACTCTTTGGGCAGTACATATGCAAAGGTATCTTCCAGTTCAAGGAGCAAAGATGAGATTTAGCAAATCGTTAAAAGCATTTGCTTAACTCTAAACATAAGAAACAACAGTTGAATTAATGGGAGCGCTCCTGTACTACACACCAGGGATGTGCTTTTTCAGTTTTATTAACTGCACTTAATGAAGTTTAAAATAGAGATAGAGAGATATATTTGTAAGTCTACTGAAATCATACTCTTTCTCCTCTGTCAGAGCAGTAGCCTTCATTAACTCAGCATTCTGCAGCCTCGCTAACTAGGGCAGGACTTGCAGTAACTAGTATAGCAAGTTGAATTATTCATTATGAACTTTTTCTTGTGGAGGAATCTGTCTTCTTTATTTTTTTTTTTTTTCCTACTCACAGATTTCACATGAACATATCATGATTTTTTTTTTTTTAATTTTTTTTTTTTTCTTGAGTATTTGTCCAGTAAGGAAACATGCAAAAAAATTATGCACAGTTGGTTGTGACATGATCACAGCAGGACTCTGCTCAAGAGCTCTCCACTGAACCGTGTGATCGGTCACTAAAGTTATATGACTTCTCTATTTATTAGATTGGCTGAACAAAACATGAAACGGAGATTATTTTAATGCTAAGAATTCCTCTGATTTGCCTTTCAAAAGGATCTTTGTCTTTTCAAGATTTCCCAACTTACTCAAACTGTTCTTGCTAATCATCAATATTTTTCCTGTTTCCACCTCTAATGGCATAGTATTTCTTTGGTCTTAACAGCCCATTCCTAGCAAAAACTTTCTAAGATTCACTACCAGGCTTAATAAGGCTCCCAGTGGGAAGAAATTGAGATCAACAAGGGATGTCTCTGTGCTTATTATCATGTTGAATCTAAATGGTGTCATTCCTCAGAATTCATTAGTTTAACAACATTCCCAAAATATACTTGGCAAGGCGTAAATGTATCCTTTCGATTAAATTACTTAAAAGTTATAGATTTTCTTTGTGTATATTTTTACTGAAAAGTTGCTCAACTTACAGATTGCCATGAAAGTTTATTCTTTATTGGAATTAACACGAGAAGCACTGGGAGTATTTTTAGCAATATGCTTTTGATTAACGGATCATAGTTTCAATGTTGTTAATAGGGGATTTTTAAGTGCAAGATTTCTTCTTGTAGAGGGTCCCTCTCTGAAATCGCTTGCATCAGCAGTCTCTGCAGGAGAACATAACGCAGCAGAACAGAGGGGCTGTGTAAGCCAGATAACTATGTCCATCAGCATATCCCAGAGCAGAAAGTTTGGGCAAAAGAAGCCCAGATTAGGAGAAAAGAGAGGCAAAGTAACCAGCAGCCAGTTCAGTCACTTGTAGAAGGATACGATCTTGAAGGACACTCAGGTACGAATGTAAAAACAGGTACTGCCGAAAGCTGCTCCTCACCTACAGAACCCCAACTGCCCAGAACCATCCCTCTCAATCTAACATGAGTGAACAAAGTCTGATGCTCATGGTGGTCACATATTGCAGAAGACAGGGTGGAGGTCTAACCGTGGTCCTTCTGAAATAAGGAACAAGTCCCCTTCAGCACTAGGGCACAGCCAACAGACAGCCTGAGAGAAGGAGAAACTCTGCATTTGGGATGAAAAGGGAAATAGTCCCTCAGAAGAAGATACCTGCATGCCACAAGCCAGGGCCTTAGAGAAGCTGAAATGGTGCTTAATCCTGCCTTAAACAAGGAAATAGTCATAGTACAGAGTCCTTCCAGGAGCCTTCCTGAAAAGACGAGTTATAACAGAGAAGACACAGGAGACTTTTGTTTCCAGCTGTCTCTTGGGTAAAGATGTCTCTCTGGAAAGGTATTAGCCTGTCCAAGAAAATCAGTGGTGTCTGCTAAGCTCACAGCAGCTTGACTCCTGTAAGAAACATCGCAAAGAAGATAACAGTGAGCACTTGGCAAATAAGGATTTTCTTGAGCCAGCATGTTATTTGTAATTCATAGGCTTGGCAGAATGATCAGGGATTTTTCAATGGTTTTCTCTCAATCCACAAAATAGGTCTCATTTTAAAAGAGACATTTTTCTGATCTACTTTTAACTTTGATATTATGGGCAGAAAGGGAAATCCCCAAAGGTATGTCAGTGGCTGAGATACAAAGTCCCGAGTCTGAGAAAAATAGAAATAACTTGTATATTCTTGCCCATCATTCTGGGAGAGTCATCTCTTTCTGGTTATCTGCACAATACTGCAAAACCGCATGGATGTTTCATAACAGTAACACTCAGTGAACTCACAAAATCCCCAAAATTCTGGCTGAGGGAACAAGCTGATGACCATTTGTTTGGCAGCACCCTCCAGCCATTTGAAACTACCTGATCTTCCAACACCATGGTGACAATCGGTGCTGCAGTAGGACAAGCACTTCCAAACAAGGCCAGAGTTAACTGGGCCAGGCTTTAGGAAGAGCTAAGGAGAAAGGAGAAAGACAAAGCAGACCTTTGCAGTGGTGCTTGCACTGTTTTAATGAGCTTTATTCTTCAGTGTCTTTTTTCTCCAAGGATGGAGATATCTGCACCAAAAATTAGCTCTGAGACAAACACTAGCTGCTGCTAGCCTGGTGAAACATCTATTGAACGATACCACTAAATTAAAAGACTGTTCCTCTGCAGCTCCATTTCGAACGTAATACTGTTGCTACCTCACAAGCAAAGCTGACGAAGTCGCTTTGTTTTCTTCAGACACAAAAGGACATTTTGAAGTAAAACCCACTAAAACAAACTTGGTTATATGTCATTAAAATAGGCAAGGGCAAGAATTTTCATGTTATAGCTGCTTCTCTACAAAGAGCATCAAAGTGCTTCACAAAGCAAGTTCTTCAGCTGAAAGCACTTCCTCATCTGAGCAGTCCTGCTGGACTCTGGAAAGTCTCTGCCTCTCCTTTCATGAGCAAGGTTGGCTTCAGCAAGACCTAATGACCAAGCCCTGAGAGACACTGAATACCTGCAGCCCAACGTCTCTGCTAGATCTCATTATGCCTTTCAACAGCACTGAGACAAAGGGAATGCCCCATTACACAGGTGGATAAACTGAGTCATCGGGCTTTTAAAATGACTTGCCCAGATACTTGAAGCATTGACTAAATATAATGTATCTCATCCAGGCAATTAGTATCCTTATAGTGAACGGGTCTGATTAAATTACTACAAAGAGAAAGATGTGGCGCTGAATAAATGATTGAAAGCACACGCTGTATTGTGACTGAACTGTAGATTAGATCTACTTAAACTCACTTTAAAAGGAGCTAGTTCAGATATTAGCAACAGATCAGTTGGTTTAATCTGCCGGGCTGAGCTGCAGCGGCTGGTTGAAACATCTGGATCATCTGGCGGATGCAGGGATACCTCTTTTCTCTAACCACCAAACACTCTGCTGCCCGCTACAAATTAGTTTATAACTCAGGAAGAGTTCCCACATCTGATGCAGTCTGATAGCGTGGGGAGGGTAGGAGCAGCCCTAACCTGGAAAGACCTGTTCACCGGTCAAAGATTGTCTAGAGATTTGCAGCAGGGCAGGGCCTCTCCCAAAACACCGCAGCCCTTTGCCAGCTGCTGGGAAGAGGCAGACACGGCTTTGAGGCAGCGGGCAGAGACATCTCCTCCATGCTCTGCTCGAGATGGCCACCTCCAGCCTCCCGTCCCCCTTCCCATCCCTCCCGCCACATGGCTCAGCCCCACGTCTTGGCAGCCCTGTGGAAAATCCAAAGTACATGGTGAATGCCTGCGTAAATCTGGCTGATTTAATTACTTCTGGGAGATTGATATCTCTGGCTGCTGAGCCACATGACTAAGGCTACTGTCAGCCCCTCCTGCGGCACACGCAGGTTCGGGCAGGAGGGCGGCACAGGCAGTGCAGCCAGCGGGTGCAGGAGGGATGCGCGGCGAGATGCGCGGTGAGATGCGCGGTGAGATGCACGGTGGGATGCGCGGTGAGGTGCACGGCGGGATGCACGGTGAGGTGCACGGTGAGGTGCACGCCTTCTGCCTTTTGTCAGGGTGCTGGAATCAGGTCGGAAACTCTGATTTCAAGGCACAGCCCTGGACTTCTCTGTCTCATTTAGTGCTCTGGGGTGGGGAGGTTGGAAATGTGGCACGACTCTCCTTCAGCCCAGTTTGCAAAAGGATTTCACTGCCATGATTCCTCATCTGCTGCTGCCTACAAAAGCTCCTGGTGGCTCCCAGCACAGCAAAGAGGCTGAAACAGAAAATGAGACACGATGCTTGCTCGGGCTTCAGGAAACTTTGGTCATGGGTCCAGCTGCGTTGGCTTTTTGTTTGTCCCTAACTGCAGTGACAGCCATCAAAAGGCACATGTAGCTACGATACCTACCTAAAGCCAGCTTTGCTTTCCCCATTTTTGGGAGCTGTGTCATCTCGGCTGCCTGCCAGTACTTGGGCAGAAAATACAGTGGGGCAGGGGGACACCACTGCTGTCTCCCCCATCACACAAATGTCTGCAATGGCTTATTGATAACCCCTCTCTTTCCATCTGCTCTTGTAAAATCATTTCACTCTAAAAACCTCCTTATTTGCTGTGCTCAGGAATTGAATTCCCACTGTTTTCAACAGGAGCCTGGTACCTGAGTATATCTGCAGCTCTGAGAGCACGTTTCTGAGCTCTAGGGGCTAGTGCATAAAGAAAAAGAATTTCCCATAGAATTTTAAACCAGAACCATATTTCATTAAAATCAGATAATTTGCTCTATATAATCCAAGTTCTGGAGCAGCTCTTGTAAATGAAAGCAATACACTCCTGCTATTCTCAACAGAAGCATTTTCTTCTTATTTCTTTCTATGTCCAGAGATTTTCTGGCACCCATATAAAGGTTAAATCTAGCCTGAAAACATATGTCTTTCCTCTTTGAGTTTGATTAACTATGGCTGAAATGATCCTGTGAACTGGAAGCTCTGAAGACTGGAGTGGTATCAGACAGACAGACAAGTGGGAGGAGAAATGAGCCTTTTTAAATTTTTGAAGCAGTTCTGAATGAGGTCTAAATTGCACCAAATAATGTGCTTAAATAAACTGCTAGCAAAGGAAACAGCTGTCAGAATATTATACTTCTGTGGATCCAAGTATATACCCTACAGTTACGGAACAGAAAATTGCTAAATGAAGATTTAAAGTGACAAGATCTGTGTGTGGCAGCAACAGCAGGTAAAACACAAGAGTCATTTAAGCTGCTTTAAATTTAAATGTCCCATGCATTGAGTACTGACATTTTTCAGTAGCTGCTTCACGAGTTTTCCTCCCTATACTTTGTTAACACAACAAGGTTCAGACTACATTTAATGGTTTTAAGAAGCGCTTTTAAACAGTATTTCCTGCTCTAACAAAGCCCATCTTGGATCTGCTATCGAAATAAGAACTGTTTAAACAACACCCAAAAGATACAAGGCATAAAAAGAAATGTATTATTTTCTAAGCTCCTCTCCCCATTCCTTCTCCACACACAATTTTGAGACTTAGAAGATATATTAACCATGGGTATGCAAGAAAGCTGGACCCACAACCTGGGTAACTCTTTTGCAGATATTCTTGTACCAATGCCTTGACATAACAGTCTCTTAAGTAATTGACAACTTCAAGTGGGCAGCAATTTCTTCCTAGCACTTCTTGTCAGGGCTGTATTGTGTGTACAAGCATACAGGTTAAAGATCTCTCACTCCTTTCTAGGCAGTTGACAATTAGCAGGTATATCACTACTGCTTTCTTTTGCGCATCATCTTTGCTGCTGTGAAAGCACTTTGTGAGCAAGATTGTGGGGCAAAGTCATTGGCAAGGCAGTTTTTTAGCCTCACGCGGTGCCTTGGGATGATGAGATGTGACATGTAGCTGAACACTTCCCAACACAGGCAGCAATCAAGTTTGAGGGTGCAAACTTACCATTTGTAATTTACAATCGAATGGAAATTTCCTTTTGACTTGGGAGAAGAAGACAAGAAGGACTTCACCATTCAGAGTTTCAGACATGCTAATCAACTGTAAGCATCTACCCAAAGAGCCTGTGTTTGCAGTAGGATGAGTTCAGGGTCCCTGTATCTTCTGCTGAGTTCACAGTGAACTTCAGTTAAGTGTCCAGGGTCAAGAAGCCCAGATCTGTATCTGAGTCCCCAGTTTAGTCACTGCAGCCTCACAGCCCTCCCTCCCTCTCTCGTAAAACCGAGAAAACACTTTGTCAGTGCTACATGACTTAATTCAAAGTGAGCTCACCAAAGAAATGCAAATATAACAGCCTAAAACATTTTGATGAGTTTAAGTGTATTGTTAAACATTTGGCAGAGTTAGGGCCTGTGACTCTTTGGGTAGAGACAGGCAAGTCCTTGAGCATGAGCTCTGTTTGCACAGGGGTTGGTCTAGGAGGGTGAAAAAAAAGGGTTCAGGTTTTTAATAAGCTAAGAACTTGAGGCAGCCTGCCCAGTCATGCCATGAGATGAAATATTCAAACTTATCCATCCCTATAGTATCGTGGTGGCTGTCTTCTTGGAAACTTTGCTTTTTTACATTTCTATTTTCTCATGGCTCTGCCTTTGGACCTCATTAATCTCCATAGTATTTGCAAGTGAATAATTGCCCTAATTCCATCTGGCTGGAGTACAAAAAAAAGAGACTTCTTTTTTAAAAAAAGAAGGTTGCTCTTTTCCTTCTTCTTCTCTTTTCCTCCTTATTCTGGAAATTCCTGGCAATTTAACACTTAGCTACTTCTTAATGATATTTCCAGAGTTAAGCTGGTTGGTACAACTTGAGAAATAGGATGATTAATAGCTGGGCATATGGGAGTGCTCTGCAGCCAGGCTGCTACTGTTGCATTGACCTTGTTTCACAGAGGATGATCTCTTTCAACACCATCGAACTGAAATTAGAACCCAAAGCTGTGGACTTAGACCTTGCTCCTCCCTACCCCAAGCTCCCCTGTGTTTGATCGACTGGCTCATTCTGTTTAATGATGAATGTATGAAAAGCTTCCCTTTTAGGAGGCAAGAATTAGGAATATAACTGAAGTTGTCAGTGGATGTAAATTAGAAATGAAGACAGTGACAGAAAAGGCTTTTTTTTTTTTTTTGCATTAGACAGTCAATCACTCATCCCTTATGAAAGCCAAGGGCTGCTGCTGGAGTGATAAAGTGGACTAAAGTTGAATAAACTCTGGAGTGAAAAGTTGGTTGGGTTACTTGTGGGAGAGTTCAGAAAGTAATGTAGAAAAAGGAATTTTCTGATCTGAACATATTTCTAAAGGCACCAAAACAGGATCCCCACCGTCAGCTTTTCTGAAATAAAATATGCCAGTCTACAGTCTTGACAAAAACTTAAAGAAAGCATAAGGTACCCAAAGCAGTTGTCATGGAGGCACCCCAGAAATCAATGTAGGCAGGTAATAAGCTCCAAACAGACTTTCTTCTAACCAGAACTGTTTAGCAGAGAAGCCAAGTGGGTTTATCCAAAATAATTCAACATCCTGGCGACATTTAATAAACTGCAGGTTTGATATACCAGCTGAGGATATTATTACTGTACGATCACACAGGAATAGCGAGGATCCGCAGCCCACATGCACCACTCACAAAACCAAGAGGCCTCTTTCACTCCAGGGTACCCAGCAGATATAATAATTTGCGCGGGGAGCAAGGGCTCACTTGAGGATAGATCCAGAAGAAAATCACTCACCAAAGAGAAGGGGAGGGCTCAGTCCTGGGAAGTCTTCGCAGACTGGTCCCTGATCTCTGGGGGGGCTCCGATCACAGTCCCGCTGCTCCCAGAAGGCCGCTCCAAGGGGGGCTTCAGCGGGGACCCCATCTTATAATCAGGTCGGATCTGGCTGTGGTTATTACGAGCGTGGTCCAGAAGAGCTTCTCCGGGCACCTCCGTGGCTGCGGTCCCTGTCTGTTGAGCGGGGGTCCCGCTCCTCCTGCACCCCAGCCCGGGGGAGGTGAACTCACCGTGCTCTGGTTTGGGGGGGGATGTGACTGTGAGGAACAGGCGTAATGGGGCACAAAAGGTGCTAAAGAGCCATCAACTGCCCTATTGAAAGCTCCAGATCTCAATCTCTTCGGAGGTGAGGGTGTGCAACTGACAGCAGTCAACTGGAATCAGCATCTCTGACCTCTAAGCCAATTTTGCCAGGGGCTTTTAACGTCTGGAGTTAAACCTTGTCAAGGGCCTTTTAAAATGTGTGTTTATCAGGTTTGGGGGTTTTTGGTGTTTTTTGTTTTTTGGCTTTTTCTTTTGTTTAGTTTTTGGTTTTTTGCATTCAGAAAAACTGCCCTCGTTCATACTTCTCATCTGTGCAGACCACCACGCTGTTGCATTCCTGCTCGTTGTGGTACCTCAGCGCTGGGGACCTGCTGTCTCTGCCCTGCTGCTAGAGCTGAAAAACTCTTGTTTGCAGCACAAATCATATTTGAACCCCGCTTATTGTCTCAAGACTGTTTTAGTTCTGGATCGTGATGCAAAATGTAGAATTTGTATAGCTGAAACATGTGCATACACACAGAGAAATTCCATTTGCAGGTACTGTAGCCTACATCCCGTCCAGCTCCACAGACTTATGAAATGAATCCCGATTTACAGGCAGGTAATTAAGAGCAGATGTGCTGAGCGAGAAGGCAGTGTTTCTGCAGCTCCCGTTGCCAGCTGGATCCCACGCCGGAGCACGGCGCTGGCACCGGGGCCGAGCCGGCCCCGCCAGCTCCTCCGCTCAGCGTTACCCCTGGCCAGGGCTGAGCTGCCCCTCGTCTCTGCTGGTCTTCAGGGTCCTCCACCTCCCTTCAGCCTGAGAACTCTTCTGCCACCAGTTCTGAGCTTGCAGGAGGGGTTTTCACGTTTCTTTTTCTTTTTTATTCTTTTCTTTTTTTTTTTTCGTGAGGAAGGTTGGTAAATTTCATAAATATGACACGGCTTTGATGAAGGGCTGACATACAGGATGCCTTCCTAATTCTTTCAAGCCTACATTAATCCTTACTAATACCATTAGCACAACATAAAAGCTGGGGAAAGAGCACAGAAGGAATACATTCTGGTTTGTCACACAACTACCTGTTCTACATTCCTATAAATCACACAGGAATGTACTTCCATGGCCAAAGTGTTTTAAAGAGGATATGTCTGCCCTATAGACCACATGTTCCTAAGGCAGTATTAAATAAGCTGAGTCCATGGTTGCTTTTCTGATAGCTCCAGTAGAGAAGCTAAGTAAAACCCTCCTTCCCATAGTCCTACTGTAGAGCAATTAAACTTGATCTCAATTTAAGTAGCCAGTCTCAGCTCCTCCTGCAATGCCTGAATGCCCATGAAGGCACCCCATGCTGGTCCCTGCTCCTGGTGATGTCCATAAACGCTGGCTCTGCTCTGCTCCACTTTCTGGGCAGAGTCTGCACGTTTGGGAGATTTTTCAGTCCTCCTTCATGAAGACTGAAAGGTGGGGAAATTAACTGGGAGAGGGCATATTATAGTGGTTTTCATGTTCAGGTCCCAGTTTGGGTCTCCACAGGTTGTAAACTGTTTAAGCCTGCGTTTCCCCGTCAGCAAAGCATTTCAGCACGTGTTCAACTTTTACTTAGCTGATTAACATTGCTGACTATGGGACTTAAAGAGGTGCAGTTCCACATTTGGGATCCAGCCAGGAGCTCTATTTAAAAAAAGCTCCATATTTGCAAGTTGAAAAATGTGAGGGGCAGAAACAGGCTTGCTTTAGACAATGATATACAACATCAGAGGTTACACTTAATATTTCAGGAAAAAAAGCAGCTATCATGCCTGCACAATCTTTAAATCCTTTGGCAATTCACAGCCCAGTCATACACAGCCACATCGAACAGTGTTTGGGTCTGTACGTTTATGGTTTTTAGTGATCTGGGTTGTGCAATGTCCAGGGAGCCAGAAAGCTGCATTCCCAAGGATACATCAGTTCCTGGATATTCTGTACAGTTCATCTGCTTCTGGTACTCGGCGAAAATGGCAATCATCTTCTGTATCCCACACACTCAAACTCACATCGATACGAATTTGGAAAAGACTATATTAAATGATTTATTCCAGCTTTATCCATTTCCTAATAATGTAATGAATTATTGATGGGTACTAGGAAAAAGAAAAATAAGCCAAATAGTATTTCAACAGAGTCAGTTATTCAAAAAAGTTAAGTGGAAGGAAAGTGTTTTCCATGCCATCAGATTTGGAGCTTTGAAATATTTTCCTATGCAAAACTAGGACGACAATATAAAAACAACCCTCTTCAAGTACTTTTACAAATGGAAGTCTCCCCTAATAATGCAGGATCTGGCCAAGGAACATGTAAAATCTTCTGCTAAAAATGAAAGGCAATTTTAAAAATGCAAAGAATCACTTCGGAACAGAAGTCGGAATCTTTTCATCTAAAAAATAAGACAGAAGGGAGATTTTGGCAGTTAAGGCAAATACTTGCAAAACACCTAAAAATGAAAAAAATTAAACTGAAACTCACCATTTCACTCAGACAAGTTTGATTGCAATGAATCACCTTCTCCTGTGGCAGATGTATAACTGAACAGATCTCAGCTGTGCCCAGTATGATGGGACTTCATTTCTGACTCCACTTCCAAGGGCCACTCTATTAAAAGCTGGGAAGGAAGCCAACAAGCCGAACTCCATCTCATCTTGGGGAAGGAAAATAAGAAACAAAACTGACTGTTAAAGTCTCTACTGATACTAACACTGACTAGAATATGGGGGTAGAGACAGGATCAGACCTTCCTTGCAACAACTTGGTAAAATCTAAGAAAAGCAGCGAAGGTTGTGCTAGACAGCTGGTAACACTGATGTGCTCGATGCTTCAGAAATGGAGCTGTTACAAGCACTTGGGGAATTAAATGTGCAAGGCTGATATATGGAGACACCCAGACTGAAAAGAAAATGTGGAAATAATGCAAATTGTGAAAACTCAAGGCCCAGTTTTAAGCCCAGTCCTACTCAGTAGAGCTTTGTGCACAATCATGGTGCAGAACCATGTGGTCTTGGAAGTGAAGCACTTGCAGAAACCCCATCTCTGAGAAGTTCATGGTCTTTGAGCCATACCCTAACTGTCTTTCTGCTGAATCTACGGGACTTATCTACGGGACTTACATATAGAGAGAGAGGTCACTTTTTTTGAGAAAATTGGACATATTCTGCATAACTTTATCTCCAGTCATCTGCTTTGCCTTGAGGACCACTGTTGTGGCCAACAGCTCCCCCAGTCCTCCCCACCTCCACAGAAAAAAACCTGCACAGAGGATGACTCAACAGAAAAACAAAACAATTCCACAGAGGAGGACTCTAAAAATATGCTCAATTATCTGCAATACAATGGCAGCATTTGATTCAATTTGAGCGTTATGGTTTTATTATTTCTCTCTCTGTCAGTGGGATGCGTACTGTGAACAACAATCTCCGCTTTTTTTCTTTTTTTGACAATGTAGGAAATTCACAATGGTAAAGAAATATGGTAATGAAATCTTGAAGATGTCTTCTTCCTCTTTTAAAGGACTGATAATAAGAAGGAAACTGGTTATAGTCAGAGCTGCCAGGCTATCAGATGGAATGAGATTTGAAGGGAAAAAAAATTAATGGCATGCTAAATATGTTTTTGAAATGCACAGGGAATAGCTTTACGTTAAGAGGAAAACAGCTTAAAATCATGTAAAACGGAGGTCAGGCGTGAGAAGGAATGTGTCTGTAGAGAATTGTGTGCATGCTAAAAGCTGCCCACAAATTCTAAATACACACATTGAGAACTGCACAATAATCTGGTCAAACAAGGTTTTCAGAGGGGGAATTATCTGCATCCACAGCTATTTTGAGGTATACTTCATCACTGCATAATTTTTCACTTATCACAATCTTTCATTCAGTGGCAAAAACAAATATGAGGATGTGGGTCACTACTATTTCTTGCAAAAATGCAAGGACATGATAAGAAGAGTCTTGACCTGCTCCATTAAAAATGTTGAATACTTTTATAAATTTCTATTATAGTGGCCAATTTCCTTTCAGCTCCATTCTCTAGGGGAATAATGTTTACATACTCATGCTCTGGGCGTGTGCATAAACACTCTAAACTTTTGAAACAGTTGGTTAATTTTAACTGTATTTGATGGAGGCACGATTTTCAAAGTTATTAAAGTCCTAACTGTTTTCAGAGGAAAGGGAAAAGCTGCAGTGTGCACCGATACCTTAGTGCAGAATCCACATGGGACCTCAAATTGGAGGCACAAGCACATAAAATAAAATCGGTTTCCTAAAGTTCATGAAATTACTTGCTTCAACACTGCAATAAGCTGTAACAACAACATCAACAAAAATCACATTTAAACCACCAAAGTTGGAAACCTCCTTTTTAACTAAGTAGCCACTGAAATTTCAAGACCCTCTATATGGGAATTGATCTCTGGGACTCCAACAGAGGTTACCTGGAGGATGGCATCACAGCACTATCATCTGACATGGAAAGCCTTGAAAATTAGCTTCTAAATATCCAGTCCATGAAAGAATGAAAGTATAAATACACCAAAACCTCCCACTGAAATCCCTTTTAGGTTTCTGAATGATGCAGGATCTGACTGCCCTTAATAGAGAAGAATCAAATAAAGCTCAATAAAGGGACATTCAGAGGGAAGAGCAACTGATGGAGTGGTCCAAGAGGAGAGCAATCCCACTTACACTGCTATGAACTTGTTTTCAGTGATGGAGCAAAACCAAAACAGCAGAAATTGTAGGTGTAAGCTTTTAATCAGCTGGAGAAAGAGCCTCAGCAGTGCTGCTCTGGGAAAAACTGTCACCACAGAAATAGAGAAGCAGCTCTGGAAGCCAGCAGGCCCAGGCATTTTGAAATCACAGCCTTGGAGAACCTGTCTTCTAGGAACAGGGAAATAAAAAACAGCTGACGGAAAAAAAAAAAAAAAAAGGCATTTTGTTCTCTAAGCTACGCAAGGAAATCTGATGCAAAAATAGTTTTCTATGAATTTGATCCCAGTGTCACTGAAGTCCGAAAGGCTGAAGGGCCAATAGATGATTTCAGAGAATATTTTGTTTGCCTCCCATCTGAGGGAAGAAAAAGAAAAAAACTTTAAGGCATCTCCACAAGGAGTTCCAGAGTGGCACTATCCAAAATGACTTTCCGGTTAAAGAACTGCATCAATCTTTAGTACTTTTTGTTTACTGGGCAGGTTAAAAAGCAGAGAGTTAAGTAATTGTTTTTAAGAGACAGACTTAGAAAAGAAGGTCCTATGCAGCCTGCAGTCTTCCCGGGTCAGAAATGTACTTTCCTAAATATAAAGAATTAATGAACTAGTCTCTACACAGTGTTGTAAAGTATCTTGGCCAGCTGGAGTGCTTACTAGGTAGTCTATAGTCTCAGACAAGTCTGTTCTCTCTAAATTGTATTTACATGGATTTTCTCTCTGGTTTTCTATTTGTTACACTGTGTTAAATAAATCTGGCTTTATTCAAGATAATTTGGATTTATTGATTATTACTGGGGACAATTACTCTGAGTGATGTCCCAGGGGAAGAATCTGAACCTCTGGTGAGGGGCACAGCAGCTAAGGAACTGTCACATGCATTTAAAGGTGCAGGGGCTCTGTCATAGAGAAATAATAAGGATATTCTGGCTGTACTCACTGCACAGACCATCTAACTGGTGATTAAAATGTACATGACGTACTCAGCAACTTGTAAGGGATTTTTCTTTTCTATATCACCAGAGTAGAGACCATACGGAGTCACCCCTTTATTGGTCTTGCTGTGTGTTCAAATCCACCACTGAGACTCATCCACCAGCTCCCCAGGTGCTAAATGCCAAAAATTGAAGCAACTTTAGAATTTCTGGATAAATACATATTTGGGTGAGGTCTCGATAGCCTGTAGATGTCTGATATGATGGAAAAATACCAATTATTAAGCTTTTGTAAGTCTCTGTATGATATACTGCTTCTTATTGCACTTCGTATAGAAAAAAATCAAATAAGACTAAAGAGAAAATTATCCTAATGTTGTTTGAAATTACTCTTCTTTAAAAGACAAAGGTTAAAATCCCCTTTAAACACACACACACAGACGCACAGGAACAGTAACTTTGCTGCAAAAAAGGCAATGATTAAAATCCCCTTTACACAAACACAAGAAAGAGTAACTTTGTTGCAAAAACAACAAAGTGACCTAGACTCAGTCCTCCAGAGATTCAGTTCTTGAAGGTTTTAAAAGTTCATTCAGTCGCTGCTTGTTTGTATTTACATCATAATTCTTGGAGTTGTAGCTGTGGTCTGCACCGGATCGTCATTCTTGCACTGTGTTTGCCTCAGATTTGTGCAGCCAATGCCCCCGAGAGCAAAGGAGTACACGGGTATCGCAGCCGCGTCCTGGGCTGGGATAAATGCAGCTTCCCGGTGATGCTACCTGGACTCCCAGGCACAAACTGGAAGGTGCCAACTATTTGTTGCTACACACTTCTTAAGGATTTTGTAATTTCTTTTGGTTAGAGAAAAAAATGGGGAGCGGGGGGGAAGGAAGAAAAAGGATTCTGGGAGAGGCAGTGTCCCTTTTACAAAGCCTGATGAATAGAAATAGATGCTGCTACTCAGAAAATTGAAACAGGAGGTTTCTATTTATCCTTGATCAGGCCATTATAAAATTCTCACTTGCTTATGTCCTGCAAGCAAATAGCAGGGATCTAAAAAGGCGTCAGGTAAAACCTCTGCATGGAGAGGGGAGAGAATAAATGTGGGGTGGTGTGCAGATAGGGATTATTTCAGCATTTTTTTCTCACTCTCTAGGGTTGAATATTTGCGCGTATTCCTGCCTCTAGCAGAGTCAGTGGACGAGGAGAGCAATCACGAAGATTTATAGCTGTTTGAAGGGGTGGGGGGGAAATCAGGGCAAAGGCAGAGAAGCCCTCACTGTTCACACACTCCTGGGGACTGTATTTTCCCTTTGTTTTGATTCTTTACTTAAGAGTTCATCAACTTTTAAATACACAGAGAGTCCTTTCTCAGAGGACAACAATGGCCATGGAGAAAAAGAGAGGAAAAAACTCACTTTTATTAGATGTTATCTCCAAGTAATGTATTAAATCTACACTGAGTCACTAGCTGGATAGTTGAAAATGCTTCATTTAGTCTATGCTCAAAACCAGGCAGACTCCAGCACAGCTTTAGCACATTCTTACCTCTTAGGGCAAGGACACACACAGGAATTCAGACACCTAAAAATATAAATACAAAATTAGGTAAGACCTTTGTGATTTGTTCAGTTTCTCACAAGAATTTTGGTAGCCACTAAAATCACACGCAACCTACTAATCTTAGGACACCGGGAAAGCTCATTATTCTCTGAAGAAACAGCAGAGCTTTATGAAGAACTTGCTTATCTACTTTTATTTACTTTATTACTTATTCCTGACCATCCATTTATCTTAGTTACTTATATTATATTCACCATGGTAACATCAAAATGCTTCATAGACTTTAAAGTATTTATCCTGAATCTTCCCCATCATTAGTGTATTGCTTTTATCATGTAGATAAAGTACTTTTCTGCCCTTGCATGAGATGAGGGACTAGAAGCCATGATTTGAATATCCATACAGCGTCCCAATCTCTATAGGTAAGTACAGGTTCACGTACACTGATGTGAATGTATCGCTTCCACTTCATTTACACTTAGCTGCGAATCTCCACTTGGCAACACAGATTGATAAAGCAGATGTACTTCACAAGACTACTTCATGTAATTACAATTGAAAGAAAAATTACTTGCAACCAGCCTTTTTCTGTGTAACACCACAGAAAACAAGGACTTGGAATATCAGGTAGATATATCTGAATTTCTCCTCATAAGTAAGCAACTTAAGAAGCCTGTAACAAAGCTGAAAACTGAACAGACTCTAAACTCTGTCTTTCACCCTACAGCTGGTTATTTTTTTGTGTGTTTCCCTGCAGTAACATAAATAGAGAGGTATATCTGTCTATTTTAAGAGAGATGCTTTCCTTTCATATAGTTTCTTCCTAGTTTTATCTTAGGAAACAAAAACATGGATTATCATTCTCTGCTCAGCATTCAGGAGGTGGTGTTTAACTTGCCTGGAAAAAGAGCAAATTTGGGATAAGAATGGGGGGAAAATGAATCACAAACACAGGCAGAGACTGTGTTTTGGAAAGTTTGTAATCATTGTACCGGATTTCAAACAGAAGCCCAGTAGACAGAGAGATCCTACAGAGATTGCACAAGATGTTGGAAATACTCATACATTGCAAAACCCAGGACACAGAGACGCACGCATGGCACAGTAAGTTCTGCCCCCAAAACAGCAAAATCTCTTTTAAGCAATAAGCCTGAACAGTAAATTTTCAGCATTTCTACTTCATGTTCCCCCCAGGGAAGGAGACCTTTTAAAGAAGCAGCAAAGAAGTGTGATATGTAAGGCCCAGGGCTGAGATGCTGCAATATGGGACCAAAGAGAAGGCTCGGTTCAGGGGGAGGGAAAGCAGCAATACCTTCATGTAGGCTGGGCTTTCCTGATTCTAAGACGTGTGGAAAGTGTGATTTCTCCTTCATAAAATGAACCTGCAGTCTAACATAGGCCACCATCAAGCTCTAAATATTTGGAAAGTAGTGAAATAATACATATTTCAGAATTATTAGCAGCATGCCTTGAGCGACAGAACATTGCCATACTTTTGTGCTGTTTTGGTACCTAGAAACCTGAAATTTGTCCTGCTACTGTATTCCTCACCTTCTCCTGGCATGTATGTAGAAACACATGGACCATTAACAGAATACCGTGTGTCAGAAGGAGACTTAGCAGTCTCATAATTCTAATGAAGGCTCTAATGAAGAACAAAGAGATGCTGCAGATGCACCCTATAGAAATGCCATCCCTGGGTTATTAAAACCCTGCAGTACAACCCGTCTGGCATCCACACACTTCAGCTCCTGGTGTCCATGAGCAGTGACACAGCTGGCCACCCCTGCCCCTGTCACACCAGTGTGGAGTGTCCTCACCTTCCCACTTTCTGCGTGACAGCATCAGCACAAGGAGCCACTCACACCAGAGACCAGCCTTCCGATGTTCCTGCCTGTGCAGATCTAGAGGAGATCTGAGCCTCATCCCTGGTATTTCATTTCAAATGTCTTTTCTGTAACTCCTTCCTCCATAGGTTAATGAAGACTTAAGCACTCCATCTCGGCAGCACTGATGTAAAACGGCTGCTTATTGCCTGTTCCATCTCACTGACTTTTATTGTGATACTTAAACCAAAACGGTGAACTATTACACTTCATAGCCTGCAAATAAAAGCAGAATGTTAAAAAGCAGAGGCTATAACCTCTGATCCAGTCAAAATTGCTCTAACCATCTAAGACTCATAATCTTGAGACAACTTTATTCAGCTCCAAAGGGGCAAGGAATGGCATGGATTATCATCCACAGCATATAAGGGACTTTAATTGTAATGCTACAATTTTTATTCTACCCATGCTCAAAGACAGCAGAAGAAACCCTAAGCCAGCATGTGAAACAGCTCAGCTCCATTTACTTCAGTGGAGCTAATTCAGTTTACATCAGTGGCAATTTAGCCCATCAGCTAGAAGACTTGAATGATCTGCAGCAAGTAGGAGATATTGGTTCTCCTTTTCTTTGGTCCACATAGAGAAGCCACTGAGGTGATGGCAGCCAATTTTCCCTGTTTTCAAAGACTCACCTGTTCTGCAAAACCATTACAACTACAAACACTGCATTTCCAATTCTGCTCTTTACTGGAGCCACTTGGGCAGTACAATAGCCATTTTTAGAGCCAAGAGGTCCTGAGGTCAGGTCCACAGTGGCTTGGACAAAAAAATCAAACAGGAGAAGCGAGAGAGCTGGTGCTCAGTCACATTTTCAGCTTCCTGATCTTGAGAAAAGCCAGAGGCCAGTTCAGACTGGCTCAGGTTAGAGAAGGGAAGGGACTGCTTTTTGCTGTAACCTCACTCACACATGCAAGGATGTTTTGTTAATATTGAAATAACATTGTTTTTAAGGACCTACCTTAGACATATCCAAGTTAGCTAAGATGGATTTAAGTCCTGTATTCCAACACACTTCCCACCCAGCCTCTGCAAAAGTACTATTGAACCAAATGCAGTCTGGCTGGACACCTTTAGTAACGAAAGCTTATTAAGTGGTTAATAATTTCTTATGCAGAATAACAAGGGGTGTAAAAAGAGGGATCTGACAATGTACATGAAACAGAACTCAGAAAACTTTGAATCAATAGTGACAGCAAAGTCATTACTACTCAGAATTTCTGATTTTAAACAGGGTGAGAAGTCAAAATGGTTAAGTTGCAAGGATGAAATAGTTTGAGGGATTTCTGATTTGACCCAAAGAAGGGAAAGCTGGTATTCTCACAAAAGGAGCCTGTTCACATGGAACCTGTCTTTCTGCTTCTGATTTCCTCACTGGTAAATCTAGGCAGGTTGCTGGAAGGCAGTACCTTTGGGGGATCTAGAAAAGAGGGAAAACTTCCATGAAGATCCACAAAATTAGACAAAGCAGCCATTCAGGAAGATCCTGTTCCCCTAAAACATTTCTACTAAAGCAAAGAGGTTTTCTGGGTTGGAGCAAAGTCCCAAAGACTAGACTCTGGCCAGGACTCTGGAGTAACAACTGAGGAGATTGCCTCCCATAGAGAATACCTTTGTAGGTAACCCTGGCTTAATGGGACACCGGGAATTTATTCAACATTGAGCAAAATAACACAGATAGGATTTTTTAAGTGACTCACTGTTTGAAGGGTCTTTTGGGGTACATAAGTCAAGACACCTAAATCTGTTAAGGAGCCCAGGAGGGACAAGACTTCAAAGAAGAAGTAGATCTACAGATAACAAATTTACCTATCAGTTTCTATAAAAGCTGCCTCAAGGTAAGGAATAAAAATAATGCAAAACAAAATAAGTACTACCAAGGCAACACACAGTCTGTAGTTACTATTGAAAAATCCTGTGTAAGATCAGTAGAATTCAAAGCAATTCACTCCTCCACAGGGCAGAACTGAGGAAGTTCTTGCTAGAGGAAGCTGAAGGCACAAAAGGCTTGAAAGTGTTCAAAAAGTGGTTGGAAAACCTCTCGGACAAAAAGCACCACTTGGGGTTTCTTAGAAATACGTATTTGCCAATTAAAACAAAAAGAAAAGAAGAGAAAAAATAACTAAAAAAATAACCAAAACAAACAGCCCTCTTTATTGTGGATAAAGATAACATTTATAGCTCAAGAAGCACCTGAGCCACCAGATCCTGGGTGAGTGCTATGGGGAAGTATCTCCAAATGTCTGATCGGTTCTCCCATGCTCCCCTAGACTCTCGCTGTCCGGCCAATTTAAAGGAGAGGATATCTGGCTAAACAAGCCTTGTCTGAATCAGTGCAGGTGTTTTCCTATCCTTATGTTCTTATGTCTGAATAGGTTTATGGAGGTAATAATTTATGGAGCTCCTGGTAACTGTGAAAATGGCACTGCTCTGTACATAGTATTTTTTGTCTCGATTTGTAGGACAAGGGGTAGTGGCTTTAAACTGAAAGAGGGTAGGTTTAGGTTAGAGATAGGGAAGGAATTCTTCACTGTGAGGCTGGTGAGGCACTGGAACAGGCTGCCCAGAGAAGCCATCCCTGGGAGTGTTCAATACCAGGTTGGCTGGGGCTTTGAGCAACCTGGTCTAGTGGAAAGTGTCCCTGCCCATGGCAGGGGCACTGGAAGACGACTTTTAAGGTGCCTTCCAACCCAAACCATTCTATGATTCTATGATTTTACAATGACTACTGTTTTTTCTCTACTTTAGAAAGAAGGAATATTTTAAGGAACTCAGTCCAGCAGTTTAGCTCCTTCAAAGAAAAAAAAAAAAAAAAAGTCTTTGGAAATACCTAAAAATAGATGCCATTAAGGAAATAAAGCAGTTTAACATAGTAGCAGCATAAATGTTCCTGCGCTTTGCCTCTATGAGACAGCAAATCCAAGAGAGATCTAACTAATGCAACTTAACTCTGTAGCTCCCATTCCCAGGAACTGATCACCCCAAAATCTTCACTGCGAAGCTCTATTTATCATGTGCTTTTTACAAAACCAGGGAAGCGAAGCACAAGAAGAAGAAGTGATTTACCCAAGGTCCCGCAGGAAGCCTGCAGTGCACCACAGCGTTAAAACTGAGATTCCTCTTTCTTGGACAACCACCGGTGCCCTGAGGCCAGCCAGGCTCCCAGGAGCAGAGCCCAGGTCAGCCCTCGTCGAATTGCCCGGCTGCCCCCTCCTCGGAGGCATCCCCGGCTGCGCCGAGTGACCTCTCGCCTCTCCAGCCGTGGCTCGTGGCTCGAAGCCAAGGGAATTCAGTTCCCCCTCTTGAAATCCACTCTCTCTCTCATGGTAATGAGCACTTTAATCTATCAGGAAAATGTAAAGCTTCTTGGCGCCGCTTTTTATTCCTGATCTGTGTTTTCTCTCTCTCTCTCTTTTAGGTTAATTTATCTGATTACATGCAATGCACTGCAGCCGTGTTAAGGTACCAGTCGAGTTTCCACTTGGAGGCTTGGAGAAAAGATTACCATTAAAACGTGACTTCCATCCACTCAGCTGAAATTACTATTGATTGCCAAAGAAAAATATTTGTGCTGTGAAGCTGGGAGCTATGATGTTGAACCATATTAACATAATGTTAGCATAGCTACGGGTGTTTAGTGGCACGCAATCAGATTTGAAATGAACGTTGATTATAGATTGAGATTAATGTTCACATATTCATAGGAACACAATGAAAAGAGCAATTTCCTTTCTACCACAGATCAATGGTTTCCCCATTCAATTATACAGCTGTAATAATTGCATTATGCGGAAATATTTCTTAATGGCTTATTTCATTCTTTCTGTTTGCCTGTGTGTGTGTGAGAGAGAGAGAGGGAAAGATCCTGTGTATTTGCACGCACGCACACATACATGTGTGAAATCTTTTGTCAGGGGTACTTGCCAAAGCCTGCATCCAATGCAAAATACTTTAATTAGTAGTGCAAACGTGTAATCTTTGGCTAAGCTAATAATCTCTTGGCATTTTCCCACTATTCTCTTTCTTCCCCAACAGAGCCCTTAGACTCCTCTGCTTGTTTAAGGTTTTAACAGCTGGATCCCACTGCACAGCAGATACACTGGGTTGGGTCTATGTGTGGATTTGAATCCCCAGCATTGGCCAAAATAGCACCATCATACCCAGAGACACCCTGCTGGGTCCAGGCCTGTGTGTCCCACTCTTTTAGTACTAACAGAAGCTGGACTTTCGGTTAGAAGCTTTGCAGTCTGGTACAGTCAAAGATCCTCACTCTCTTAGTGCTCTCCATCTACTCATAGCAGTTGGTGTAACTAAGAAGCACAAGAGTAGTTAAGCAAAATAACTTCCTATGAACTTCCAGCTTTGTTCTTACCACACAGGGATCTGGATTCAAAATTAAAAATGAGGCCTTGAATACTGAAGGTACATCTACATAAACAGGAAACAACTGCTAGACATCCTATTTTATCTCATAATCAAGGCAAGATAGGTCACATTTTGAAGGGAAATCTGCTACTGAATGGAGACTAACTTCAAAAGCACCTGATGTATCAGGGTAGAAGAACCTTCTCTTCCTATTTTAGTGCAATGCTGCTTGAGAGAGTTCTTTTTTCATTTTCCTCAGAAATAAAAGTTCCCACCTATCGTCTTTTTAGCTCAAAAGCATATTAGCTCAGATGTATCCTCCCTCTATGAAAGGACCACCTTCAGTTTCCTAGTTTGGTTAGTCACAGAAAAAGAACGTGTCTTACACGTAGCTCCCTGAAGGAGTTCATATGGTGTGAAAGGAGTTTTGCACAGAAAATAAAAGCATGGTATCAGGAGCTGATGGAACAGCTTACAGTACATTACTTGGCTCTGCTTTAGGGGATGTCTTGTTATTGAACCTTTTGACTTTAAAACTTCTCTGCAGAGATATTTTCTTAGCAGCGTTGACTGCAGTGCCTGTGCAAAGCACATTCTCCAAGCTACCTCACAATGGAAGCCTGCAGTATTTCCAAGTTCTGTACCGGACATATCCTACAAACCATATTGCTGGCAACAATTAAAACTAATATTACAATTAAAAAGATTAATAAAGCACAATTAATGCACTTCAGAGTTTGTTCAACTTTGAAGCTGAGGGTAAGGGTATTCTGGTCGTACACTCTTTCTGCTGACTGTGCGCTCTGCACTAGCAAGAGTTACAAGAAACTGTAGCAGTCATCATGTGAGATCTGCACCGTGTACTTAAACTGGCTTGACTTCCCCAGTAGTGTTCGTTTTATTCTCTATGGAAAAAAGCTTCCAGCAACAAAACACAAAGATATTCCTCAGCATGGTATGGCTTGTTGCATTTGTCTTTCTTACACTGCAAAGTCTTTGAAGTCAAGAATTAATTTTTGCAGGTGTGGTTTTTTGTTGGATGTTCTTTTTTTTTTTTTTTTTTTTTCCAGAGCATCTGGGAAAAAAGATGTCCATGTTTTGGTATATTCTATCATTCCACATTGTAAGAGAAAAACATAAACTGCAGGCAGCACATAAGCAGGATTCAAAGTTAGATGTCAAACTAGTTTCAGCTGCTTTGGAAAAAAAAACTTCACCACTTGATATGTGGAAAGAATTACTATACAGGATTCACAAGAATTGCAGAGTCACTCTTCTCCTTGTGATGCTGAGTCATCAGATGATAACAAATGAGCAAGAATGAGGCAACACAACCCACTCATTCAGCATTTAAACTGCCCCCCTTTTTCCCCTTTCCTCAAAGTTTCACATCTCTGTTCACTTGGCTCAGTTCATCAGATGTCACGTGGAGAGACAGGCACAGTTTCATCTCACGTGCATTTTTAGTTACCAGACAGTGGAGTTTCACAAAAAGTGGTATATCTGGAGGGTCTTGCCCGGAGGAGACATAGATGGAAGTCATCGTTGCTTTTATTAAACTAAGTACTTGGGCTTTTGCGAAGTGGGATGAGAGAAGTTAAATGAATGGAGAATGTAGAAGAAAAAAAATAAGTTGGATAAACCCCACTGAACAGAAAACAGCATTGCAAGGCTCTGATGTTTAACATTTTGAAAGCTTAGTAATTTCGAATACTTATATTTCTGAGACCTTTGAGGGAAGTTTGTTTTTACAGAGGCCATTTTAGTTTTCCAGCTTTTCATTTAGCAGAATACCAAATTGTTAAGTCTATTTTGAAGGCCTTGGTTATTTTTTGTGCTTCAGTCACTTCCAATAACAGTTCAGTCTCACCCAGCTGATACTTACTTGATAAATAGCAAATACATATGTTTGCATAGATGCAAAACTGGGCCTTCAGGCAGACCAGTGTTAACTGCTGGTAGATGTTCTGCTTGTGGTATCGCTCTGAGTTCACAACAGCAACAAGGAGCTGGAGTCTGACCCAGTATCGCTCATACCTGATCCAACTGGTGGCCTGAACTCAGCTCCAGTGTCTGCAGATCTGCAACAAGTGGCTTCAGAAGCTGGAAGTCCCATTGCCAACTACTGTAATTTACCATGAACATTCAAGGCAGATATTCTTTGGTGTTGTTTAAAAAGGAAATTATCATGTAAATTATATAGATCGCCAAGGCAGTAAATGCTGAGAAGAGGCTGACATCTTTACAAATAGATTGCTGAAGAGAATCTCAATACATACAATTATCAGAGGAGAGAAAAAAAGTGAGCATTTAGCAATCTTCCTGTCCCACGCTTCCCTCAGATATTGATGGAAACATGAATTTCATCCAGGTTTGAATGAGCTTCCTCTGAAGAAGAGATCTGTATTTGGCATGAATCTCTTTAGAAACTTCGGGAGGGATTCATCTCACCTGACTTCAGACAACGCTAGTGTGAACAGCTGTGTTTGATCCAGTCATCCATGATTCATTTATGGTCGAGTCAACGGAGAGAAACAGGGATTTTGAAATAATGATTAATGACCAATTTTTGTCAAGTGCAACAAGATGAGATGCTTGGAACTGTTGACTGTTCTCCACAGTCTGTAGGAGAACCTATACAACCTGCTCACATGGAGGTGTTTAGACATTTACAGTATACATATCCACAGTGAATGTTTGGACAAGGTGAATTTCACATCTTTTTTCTGAAATAACATGAAAAATACAAAAATTTGGGTATTTGTATGAGCACAGATCATGGTGACAGGTTTTTCTTCATAAACATATATCTGACTTTTTGAAATTATGAAATTCAGTAGCTAATTATTATCTCTTCCTGCTTTTTAGCAAAAAATAAGGAAGCATTATCTGCTAGAGGCTTGTTCTACTACAGGTTAATCTGAAATCACATCCTACTAGGTGGGAAACATAAAGAAATGCTTTGTTCACCAGGTTTTTTTCTACAGATTTTCTGAGTGGCCTATAATTTGGCCGAACACTTTACCTTGGAAATGTGGAAGCATATGGCATGACCTTCAAGTCCTAATAGCCTTCAAGAAGCTGAATTTGGATTATTTGGGGCCATGGGTAACAACTGAGAAGTCACAGGTCAAATTCAAAACCATATTACATCTCTAGAAAAAATTACCTTTCCAATAACTTATGGCCTGACCTCTAGCTCTGATTAGTCTGTGAGGGGCTTTTGTCCTCCATTCACACATTCATGTATTCGAAATCTCCAGATCAAATATGAAGAAAAAGTTCTTTCACCTTGATAGTTATGGTAGAGTGTTCTTTTTTTTTCTTTCCTTAAGGACATTTCTGGTTTTAGAAACACTATATTTATATTAAATACTTTGCCAGTGAAGCTGATTTTAATCATATGCATGAGTTCCACCAGTACTGCTCCACGGAGTACAATGGCAATATCATATGAGATCAAATAATTTGATTTTACCCTGTTGGGGAAAGATATACACTTTTAAGAGAGGCATTGATATCCAATAGCTGTCTTAATTTACGACATGCTTAATTTTGTGCATGATTACTATAGATGCCTTTGTAGATGAGTGAAAATCCATGTTTTCATATTCTGTACTTAAAGGCTTTGTTAATTCTTAGAGCATTACTTGTTCAGGTGCACAAGTCTTCATGACCAATAGGAGCAGCGCACAGTCTGGCCATCAACATGGTGAAAATTAATATTTGGATATCAGTAAGGCAGGTATAAGGGACAAAAAGTCTGGAGGTATAGGGGAACCCAATTTGTTTCATTTGTATTCATTTTCTTACCCTGAAGCAAGGTTCTCAGAAAGCTAGAACTGCCCTTCCTGGTGTAACATCCTCAAACAACTATGATGAAGCTTCTTTATGCCTACTCATTCAGTCATCTCAGAAAACAACAGGACTATATTGTTTTGTACATCACCATAAGTAGGGCTTGGCCATTGCCAACTATGTTTGTATCTATTAAAAACAAACAAACAAACAAGTGACAAAATGAAAAGTGGAAGGAGCTTGAATGAAAAGACTCACCGAAAAAAAAAGTCTTTGTCACTGCTACATAGGCAAATACAGTTCAGTATGTCTCTGAAGTACCAATATGCTTCCAGAGCAATAAGAAATAGGTGATGTCATTGGTCAGACAGTAATATTTTAATAATAGTTCAAAGCAAGACTAAAAAATCCAACAGTAGTCATAAGAAATTTTACCTGTCAGAAAATAACATGATGACAGGTAGATTATTTCATAACCTGTGCTTCTTCTAGCTTATACTGGGAAGCTAATGGAAGAAAATAATTCCCAGATATGTTCAGCATGTATTTAGGAGACCACTGACCAAGACTTGTGAATCAGTGTCTTGTGAAAGTTGAGTTATTGTCATAAAGAGTGTAAACACAGAATGTTTGAGGAAGTGAGTCTCTATTTGCATCAAAGACAAAGCAGTTCTTGTTTGAGAGGGAGAAATAGCTAATTGTCTAATTTATTTTGGGGGTTTTGGTTTGGTTTTTTTAAATTTTATTTTAGTTATATCCAAAAGTGGTGCTTGGAGCTGCATCTGCTAAGGGAATTTGACTTCTGGAGTTCAGTCTGGAGCTTGATTTCATCTTTCAGACTCATTGCTAAGGCATGTTGAAACATTTGTCTCTTCCATGGCCTATCAGAAGTCCGTAAATTTGAGAATTCAGTATATATCACACTGGGTTAATTACCTAATCACAGTTAACCAGAATGCCTTGTGTAGGGATGGCCATGAGGTAGTTCTATATTTTTCTCTTTACTGTTTTGTAGCCTTCCATATTACAGTCTGTAGCCTTCAAATGACATGCTAGAAGGAAAACTTACTATTTTGGAAATAGTAACGTGACAGTAAGAAGGTGTATGTTCTAGATGCTCTGCTAATGTGGCTTACTGCTCTGCCTCTGTAAGCCGTTCTTCCTTTGCACTAGTCAACTCTGCCCCTTGGCCTGGGTATTGAAAGTCCCAACATCAGCTGTTTTTGTGTTATGCTGATGATACAAATCCACAGCTTTCTTGTTTTCACAGTAAGAAATAGGGCAGTTCCTTTTCTGGGCACGTTGTGTTTCCACCAAGGTCTATTAGTTTCCTTCCCAGTAGAAGAACTCTATTGGGAACGTCCAAGTGTCGTCCTGGCTAAAGAGGGACCTGCCCCAGCCTGGAGCTCAGCAGCTGCTGAAGAACCTGGAAAGCAAAGCCCTACAAGACGGTGGGACTGCTAGTGTCCCTATGGGTAGGTGCAGATAGTTTTGAGAAAAAGCATGACTTGGAAAAGTCATGCTGAACAGTCTTTCGCAGTAAATACCAAGCCTATACCAAGGTGAAGACAGATTACAGCTTTTTACCACCCTTTTTACATTCCAAGAATGAGGAACAGAGCCCTGCTGGGAAAAGGAATGAAAAATTCAAGTAAGAGACTTTACATCAGGCTGAAACCTTCAGCATCGCAGGTTAGCATTCTGCAAAGGCAGCCCCTGGGCTGGGTTACGCTGGGTAGCACCTTGTAACTGGAAGGGCTCATATGTCACACTACATTGAAATACACAAACACTTTTCACCTCAGCTCAGTAAGTTCCTGGCATCAATCACAACCGCCTCCTTCTTCACCTGAAGTGGTTTATGCAAAACTGCCCATAATTCACTCTTTCTGAGGTTCACTAGCTCAACGAACCAAATCAAACCACCCCTGCAGATCACAGCAGCCTTCCTGCTGCTCTCTTCTTGCTCACCATGGCCATCAGCAGGCAAGTGGAAAGGCACTTGTGGTGCACCCTGTCTGCGTGAACTGGCCTCATTCTTCATTTTGTACTTGAAATTCCAGATTCACCCTCTTCCCGTTGCTCTCCCTGGCAGCCTCCCTCCTGGCTGGGTAAAAGCTGTGCCAGATATTGCTTTGTTCCTTTACTTTATAGCAATATTGCTGCTGCCCTCTGCATGCAGGTGTTGGGGTCAGAAATGGCAGCGTCATAGTCCTTTCAAAGGTTTCTTTTTAACTTCTTCCTCCATACAGTTCCTCATATGTCCTCTGTGCAATATGCAGTTACGCAGACTCCGTTCACCCACATCCTGAGTCCTCAGGGTCTATGGACCAAGGAAAGTGGCATGAGCACAGATCACTGTATTAGCACAGTTCAGCTCCTTGCTGCAGTGGCCAGACACTCTTATACTGGAAATTTCAGCTTTCAGGTGCAAGAGGCAGGAATGAGAAAGCTCCAGAGCCACTTCATCCAGCAGAGCCAAAAAGGAGAATGAGTATCCTGACTGTCTCCTGATATCTTCTAGCTGCGGGCCAAGGATTTCTTGGAGCAAAGCATCAGAGTGCTGAGTTGTAATACGAGGGGGTACGGAGGAGCAAGAGGATATTCTTCTTTCCTTCCTTCCTTCCTGGGGATTCCTGGCAGTTAAGCTGAGCTCAAAAGCATGGAAAGATCAGGAAGCTATTTCAGTGGATGAGGCCTCTGACACGTACGCTTCAGTCTGGTGAGCATCTTGGTGGATGCTTTGCAGTGTGGGAGGTACCATGCTGAGATCAACAAGTCTTCCAGCCTTTAGTGCTATTCTGGTTCAGATGGAAGCCCCCAGCTGCTATCATCCTCAAGAAAACCGTTGCGTAGCAGGGTCATCCCTGGATGTGGAGCTATAGCTGATCAGATGTTACTTGCACCTCTTCAGTAGGTGGAAAACCGGAGACTTACTGACTTACTGCATGTGGTAGTAAACACCTTCCTGAAAACTGTATTGGTGGTTTGGGATGGGAAGCCCCCAAAAAGCAAGACAAAGACCAAATACCTCAGTCTCTATTGCACCTAAAGAACAGACTTTGTTTGGAAGTGAAAATGAGATTTATGTTATCAGCTTGCTCCCGTCATGATCATTTGCTGATAATGAAAAGCCACCATTTGATGGAGTATGACTAGCAGTCTCCACTACAGAAAGAGCTCCAGTTGGAATAGCAGAGTTTGATTCAGGTCGGGCTTGAGATTTGCTATCAAAATACTGACATGACTGAGAAGAGGATTAGAACCAAGAGAGAGGCACTTGCCACAAATAATTTAATCATTTCTTTTTCTCTTTGCTTGCAAAATGCTCACAGGCTGATTACAATTTCTCCCAATTTATTTCTTATTCAAATTTACTCAATGGTATCCTTTGCCCTTTTAAAAATAAATAATATTGACTGATTACAAGCAATTCTCTGGGAGGATATGCTGTTTAATATTCAAAATATGTTTTGATTTAGCCAATGACTTGGCCACATGGATCACACGGCATTATTTCTCCTCTACAAATGGCAACTATAAATCTTGTGAGTCAGGAAGAAAATCAGAATTCACCAGGTGTATGGGTACTAAGGGAGTAGGATCACATAAACAGGTTAAGGGAGTTTTGAATTTGGAGCATCCTAGAGGAAAAATCAGCCCCCCTGAGATTTGCCGGCTGGGTGCAAAGTTTATATTTAATCTTTTTCCTTGCCTATCTCAGACAGCGGCCTACAGCAAAGAGCCAGAAGGTCTCTTTTACTTTTGTATGCCTTAACTAGTCCTGGATCTGTAACAAATGCAGAATGGAAAGTGAGCATAAGAAGGAACCTACAGGGTACAAATCTTGGATTTATCATTTGCTGTCTGACTGGTGTGTTCTGAGCTGCAGCGGAAAGGGTTCTGCTTTGCTGTTACTAAAAGCCAACAACAAATTTTTTACCTCCCAGTGGAAAAAAAAAATATATAGGAACACAATAATTGTGATTAAAGGAGAGACTGAGACAAAATGGTATCTCAGTGCTTGTCCTCAGCTGAGGAATTTTACACCTCACCCACGCCCCCAGGGCTGTGCCTAAAGCCTGGATCTAGTTCAAAAACTTGGACACATGAGTACCCAACCTGAGGTCACAGGAGGGACAGGGCTCCTCTTCTGCAGGACATGGAAATGTTTACATGCTGAATGTCCACTGCTGGAGACTGTTAGGAACAGGTTAAATAACCACCTGTCAGGAAAGACATCATTGAATTAATCTTGCTTTGTGGCCAGTCCATGGTCTAGACAATCTCATGAGTTTCATTCCAGTCCTTTTTTTGTGGGTATGATTCTTGATTCAGTGTAAGAAAAAATGTCCCCAAATCCTCCTTGCCCAGGTCCTGACTGAAAGACAATTTATTCCAGGCTTCCATCTGCTGAGACTCTTTCTTCCAAAAAGAGAATAACCCAAGTGACTTTTGAACGCAGCCACTTGAAGTTCATTGTTTACCAGGTTCCATGCAAGTGAAAGTCGATTGCCTCAAATATTTGCAGAGCACAATGCCAGGAAAAATGTGAGTACAGATCATGCAAATCAAACTTATATCTGAATGAAGCCTGTGGTGTTATTTTGTCGTTTGCAGCATCACCAGGGTCTAAGCAGATGTGATTCTGGCCTAATGTGAAATATAGGACCTGAATTAGACTGAAATATTGGGAAAAACATGGAAAAGCAAGGCTGGGGGGCTCTGTGTGGAACAGGCTGCACATCACCTGCCTGCACAGGAGAGCCCCTGGGGCTTTCTGCCCATGGCAGGACTATTCTTCTCAACTTTACATTAAAGCCAAATTTAGCAACACAAACAATATGATAGAGTCATATGGAAAAAAGCTCAGAGACTGTGAACCCACAGCTTTATTACCGGGACAGAGGTATTTCAAAGCAGCTGTTAAGGTGTAGGGGTGTGTATATACATGAAAATCCAAGCAGAAGTCTTTATGGCAAGAAACGCTTTCTCTTTTATAAACTCATCTCCCACCCCCATTTTTTTGCAGTTTCACCCTATTGTCAAATTCTATTTCTTCCACTACTTTTACCTTCCAAAGAAAGCAAACATGTCCCATTTCCAGCAAAACGCTTATTCAGTGCCCGTCTTCCCAGTGCTAATGGCTTTCTCAGATGGAAGATGTCGTGCTAGGCACGAACCAAATGAAAAAATAAACAATTAGTGGGCAGGATTCATTGTTTTTTACATGCCTTAATATTTTACTTTCCAGATTGGCAGCACCATGGGAAACCCAACACTTGGATGTAGAACAGCGCATATGGTGAATGTGAAGGAAGAATTCTGCAGCTGTAATTCAGGTAAGTGAGAGCTGCGAGGCTTTTTTTTTAATTCTTTTCCTCCTCTCTCTCTTTTTTTAATTTTTTTTTTCCAAGGCAATGATTTTATAGCACATATCATCAAGTCCGTATTAAACAGAGTTTCTGGGCTAATGCTTTCCAGCCTTGACTCTCAGAATTACTAACTGTTCCAAATAGTCCTTTAAAATGTCTTAGCTGTATAAATATATGAGACCTCAACGTTTCCCCTGTGGACTAAACCAAAAACAAGTTAGATTAAAAATACATTTTTTGTTTTTTAGTATTTCCAACTACGTATTAGCCAAAAAGAAAAAAAAAAAGAAAAGAAAGGAAGGAAAAAAAGTCTATCGCATGAAAATGATGTCATGTTCCTAATAATATTTGTTAATTGACCTCCAATTTGGTATTAGTTTTGGGTGAAACAAAAGGCCTCAGAGAAAGTCTACGTACATTAGGGTCTACAGGGTAGATTTACAGAAGAAAATCAAGCTCAATAAAGCAGCGAATTGTTCTTGAGTCTCTGACTTGGGCTGGAGACTCCCTCGCTGTGTCAGATGCACCAGCCTCATACAAAGCACTGGGAAAGCGAGGTGCCAAGCTGCAGGTTGCACAAAAAAGCTGTTATACCACCATAAGCAATTGTAATAAGCTTCATTCCATAGTGGCACAATCTATCAGGGTCCCCCACAACACCCCACTAGCAGCACAAAGTGGTTTTCTGTACAGCGATGTGGGACTGGAACTGCTCTGCATGAATCAAATGACAGAAGTGCCCTTGAATTCAGTGGCAAGAGCTTTGTCCAGTCTGATTTTAAACTAACCATCGGTTTACCTTTTCACCATTTCCAGTGATTCTTTTGCCATCTGATTATATTTTATTAATAAATCTTTTGCTATATATTAATTATCCTTTATTAAATGCAAATTTGCAGAGGATTAAACCATACAATAGACCTATGTTATATTGGATATCACAGTAAAATCTCAACAAGCATGAGTGTTTTCCTTTGTTTTGGAAATCAATGGATATTTAATTAAGATGGGCTAATAAGTCTTGCAACTAGAAGAATCCCTTCAGATTTAAATGAAATCATTACTATATATTAAATGAGAACACAGCTACGTTTGAATAATTTCAAAGTTCTCTCGAAACAAGAATGGACTGAAATACTCTCTGTTCTTCCAGCCTGGTGCAAAAATTGATGCTTTATCCCCAACACCCTCTTAACCTGGACACTCGGACACAAGAAGAAAGGCAGAGGACTGCTCAGAAGCCAGGATGCCATTTCCCAAAACATTAGACAGTTTTTTCTGACAATAGTTAATAGTTACTAGAGACCATGCTTGCTGAAGGTTAGAACATGCATGTGAGAAACAAGTGTCCTTCCCACGAACATCGTGTTGACTCTCATATCCTAAAAATTCTTAAGAATTTTCCAATTTTCCACTCATTCTGGGTGCTTAATTTGAATTTGGGGTTGCTCAGCTTGCCTGCCCATCCAACCCTTGATATTGGAAGGTCTACTAGTGAAGACATTACTCTCCAATAGAGACTTATGAGGCCTCTTAATGATGTCACACAGGTCAATATTCCATGGGAGCTGGGTGCCTATGACTCAGACACACTGTTAATAACTCTTGTTTATAACTTCTCTCTTTTTCACCCCAAGGAAATCTAAAGAATATTTTCACTCATATAGAGTTTCCAAGACAATGTCAAGGCAGCATCTATTGTTTGGTAGTAGAATTCAGAAGGAATTAGTACAAAACCAGCCAGTAGAAAGAAGACAAATGAGAAAATTAATGTGGCTGGAAGGAATGTTTTCTGGGAACTCCAGAAATTCCCATTTTTTCCTACCAGTACATAGTGTATGTTGTTACACTTGTTCTGTGTCTGGAATAACACCAGTGATACTTTTCAGGTAAAACAATGCATTTCTTTCGTTGCGTCACTACACATTAATCAGTGTAGCAAAGTCTGGGTGGATTTTTTGGAGGGAGGGATACAAGTCTTGCTTTCATAGTTTAGAAAGATCATTTGGACAACAAAATGAAATAATTAACTTTATGATTTCTTATATTATTATTTTAAATAATAAAATTATTATTAATAATAATAATGGGTTAGATGTTTGGGGGAAGCAAAAGGGTTCTCTCTTCTTTCCAGTCCCTCTTTCTCCTGTTCCTCGGACTGTCTAAGGCAACAGCATCACCTCTCCTCAGTGCTCAGCGCTGTCACGAGCGGCTGGGGATCCTGCATCCTTAATCACTGCACTGGAGAGGGAAGCGGGGCCGGCGGGAATGAACAGCATAAGAAAAGAGCAAAGCTGACTTAGATGGATCACATCGTTTGTGCCAGGACTGCAGACTGTACACCTCAATCCAGCACCGACACTAAATAATAGGGAACCCTCGAGATTATCAATAGGCTGTGGAGTACAAGTGCCTGGATATGGACTTTATCAGATAGCGACCTAGAGATTAACCCTCTGGCCCCATAATAATTGGGATTGTGCTGGTCACACCATTTATTACAGGAGCTGGGCAGGGGCTGGGGTGGGGAGGGAGGGGGCAGAGCCTGCCCGCGGGGTGCGGAGTCGGGCTGATTTCACAACATACCGCTCTGTCTCCTGCTGAATGTTTTGTTTTGTTTTCTTCATGTGATTCTACGGTAAAAAATTCTTGGAGGCTTTATTTACTGCCAAGTGGAACCACTGTGTGACTCTGGAAATACCTGTTGCCTAATTAAATTGTCTAGAGAGGAATTTTGGAAAGCGCTCCTAATTCAGGAGCTTAATTTAGGCTGGGCCTGTGCAGCAGAGCTTTCTGTCTTATTATTAGATGGAATTTTAATCATTGCAGATCTACCCCCACCCCCTGCATTTTTTCCTCTCTCCCCATCTCCTAACAACCTGATTCTGGCACAATTCCCTTCCCCTTTAACCCTCCGGAGCTAAAAATAATATCCTCTTGGAACTGGCCAAAAAAAAAAAGAAAAAATAAGGAAGAAAAAGAAAAGAAAAAAAAAAAGAAAAAAAATGAGAGAGCAAGCACAGAACCAGAGGTGTTTAATTAGCAGCAGTGAACTGGAGATGGTCTCAGCAATAATTTTACAGCAGCATCTCTAGAGACAGACCAAACACATTATGAGAAAAACCCAGCTCAGGGGTCCCGGGAGTCAGGAAGGTGGTGTGTTCTCAGGGTAGCTTAAACCCGTAACATCTGTAAGATGTAGCCCTCATATGCCCAGATTAAAACAAAAAGAAAAGGTCTTGCAGCCAGTGAAAGGATGCTACAAGCAAACAACTTTAAGTAAATGTTTCAATCTGGCCAATCGCTCTATGTGTTGCGATTCTTTTGCAGTTAAATTGCACCTTTCCATGTAATTTCACAGAGAAAGAAGACACAGGACACAGGAATGATGGAAGGAGTGCAAGGTAGGCAATGATGATACCCACACGGATCACAGGTGTGTTGCTTTTCTGAGCCCAAGTCCTCAAGGAAGCGGTTGCCTCCGAAATGATCAGGCAATATGAACGTACCTTTAAAGTATGTTGAAATGCTCAGATAGGAAGAATAAGGCATGGTTAAAACGAGTAGATCAAACTCTTTCAGACAGTGTCTGTGTTTGTGTCCAGGACCGAAGGTAACAGAGTCTGATCCTGGCATCTTCACACAATCATTGCAGAGAAAAACCCGAGAGAAGCTGCATTGCCAAGTTGAGCACAGCGCCGGCTGCATGAGAAGAAAGAGCTTTACCATGCCCAGTGAGTTATCCTACATTGACAGTGATGTAACTGTCCCGATGAGCCAAACTTTGGCATTTTTCACTGGAAACAGAGATCCCAGAACATTCATCGTCCTCGCAAAAAGGATAGCTGCAATCAGGTTTCACTGGGATTACAGAAAAACTAAGGAAATTCCTATTGCTAGTCAAACCTCTATGAGATAATTTTAACGCGCAAGCAGCTCTGCTCTAGTATTAAGCTTTAAATTGTGTCTGTGTGTGGACAGCATACTTACATTAAAGAGTTTTTGCCGAAATAGTTTCTACTGCAGCGTTTTCCCTACAGTTGTTTTAACTCTTCTGCTTTGCATCAGCTTTGGGCGTCTGCCTTCGCTCACACTGGAGTGTCCTGCAGCGCTGCTGTACATGGTGAAGGAAAAGCCTGCCTAGTCCCAGGATTGAAATCTGAGATTTCCCCTTTGGACAAAAAGCTCAGAAAACCCTCCATAGCAGCAGCTAGATTTAGGCTGAATCCCCCCCGCCTGGGATTCTCCTGCTGCAGAGAAGATTTCTGATCTCATCTGGGATTAGATTTGTAGGCCAAGACACCACAACATCAATACTGCATCTAAACCAAGAGAGAAGAAGAGAAGCCACAGGAAAGAGGACAGGATAATGCATTGGCCTATTGCCTTGTCAAGGCAGAGGCGTCTAGAAATACATATACATCTCTATGTGTATATAGGGAGAGGAATACATATCTACCATACATATATGGTTTTATGCTTCCTTCACTCCTACTTCTGCACAAAGCACACTGCTACATGGAGAAAAATGGTTACCTGACACGCGGTGTGCACAGCGAACTGCTCTGAACCCTGTTGGGGATCTGGAACCAGATTTACCAGCCTGAGCACATTTTGGGTTACACAGGGATGGCTGGGAGTAAGAATTCAGCTTGTTAAAGATATTCATTTGCAACCCCAAACTGAAATGCTTTGATTTTGGAAAACAGACACACATTCACATACCTATATATGCATACATGCACAAACTCCCTAAACTTTTGACATCTTGTGATTTTGAATTGCCTTTTTTTGTACAGCTGTATTTACTGGGCTGGATTGCCTGCCAAGACTATTAAGGATCAATCATTCGTTGTTTCATTAGTGCTGAAACGACTTTCTAATTGACTTAGTAATTGTAGTTAAAAGCAACTTCAGCACAGGCTCGAAGAAGTCTTCCTAGAGGCCTCTCTGCATCCTGCTTTCCATCTGCTGTCACTTGAACTTAATGGAGATGCCTCCAGCAGAAGGATGGTATCAGACAGATCACTTGTTCATAGGATATTGCTTTATTTTGTATTTAGTTTCATTTTACTTTTTTCTTCCAGGGTCTTGTAATGATTTCATGTTTCTGCACTATGGGATATTTGTCTGATAATTATCTAGCCAGGAGCTAAAATATCACATAGCAACCCAAGAAATACACCAGGGGAACGTACTATGGACAGCAGAGGTGCCAAAATATTCTTGATACTTTCAAAATCCTGGTAACGCTTTTTAAATGGCCTCTTATTTTTAATCATGGTGCAAAGGCAGATTTTTTTTTTAATTAAGTTTTAAGTTTATGTGCCCTTCCCCTGGCCTGATACTTACCGCATGCGCTGTGGTGCAAAAGCCCTGAAACTCAGCAGGGCAAGGATGGGCATGCAGAAAGAGAAGCACTGAGCATCTCCAAGCTGAGAGCCATCTACTCCTCCCTTCATCTACCCGAAAGGGACTGAGCTGCTGGGGAGCCCTCGCTGCACATCGGCGCAGGGAAGGGAAGCAGGAGGGAATGCTGCTTCCCCCTAGCTAAAAATAGACGGCAGAGTTCTCCTCTGCTTTTGGCAGAGGAACAGGAGTGGCATTTCCCCACCTACTTCCCCTTCTGTTGGTCCTACCAGCATGGAAGGCAACATGCTGCAAAACCGCAAAGGAAGCAAACTTGCAACGAGAACAGACACGCTGCTAAAAATGCCAGAAGAAAGCAGTTTTGGCTAGGAGGTAACGCGCGGGGTGATGGAGGGCAAGATCTGGCCTCTTAAAAACCATGTCTAGATCTTACGGGGCTGTTAGATGGAGACTTCAGCAGCCAGTAAGGAGTCATTTTAAAAGGCTCCACATCTTCATCACTGTCTTGAAGAGATCAGTGTCCTGGGGACTGTTAACCCCAGCTGATCTCTCGTGCTCAGAAAAGACCCTGCACTGAGGTCATTGTTGCTATTACAAGATTATAATAAAATAAATATGCTGTTGATTTGGTTTAAATGTGTCATGTTCCCAGCGAGTACTGACAGAGATTCCACTGTGCTATGCTCAGGCCAGCTGCAATTTTCAAGTTATTATCTCAGCATTCCAATAGGTCCTGTTGAATACTGGAGCAGAAATTTGGTTGATAGCCTCAAAGGTTTGAGTTTATGACCTGTCACCTTCTTAAAGCATTATTGCTTAATTTGCCGTGGATGGGTTAGATCTCAAGACTGTTTCAAACAGCTGCAAATACACCAGCTCCCTCCTGCTGGAGCAGCATTTCTAGAAACTAGGAGCCAAGTTCTCCGTGGACCTGACAAGATTTCTCCTGATTTGCTCCAGAATGAGAGGAAGCTCCGACCCTGGCACAGACCGTATCTGCTTTCCTCCTGCAGAGCAGCTCAAGCTCTATGCCTCTGCAAGCCATGCTGCTACTGAACAGTGTCCCCTGAAGCCTATCACCGTTGCAGGTAATAAACAGTTTTTGTGCCCAGCCCAAGAGCTGCTTTTGCTTTCATTTGTCATGTCATCATGGTTCCATACTTCTGCAAAACCTTCCGTCAAGCTGTGCCTGGAAAAGCTGCCCACAGAGCAGCTCCACTGCAAAGAGCCTAAAAATCAGCCAGAAAGCATCAGCAGAGAGGACAGCCTGGGCTGTCCTACATCCCACCGCACACGGGCACAAGGAGTTGCTCCACACTTACCAACACCATGAAGTCTGAGAAGGTGTCCTAAAGCATCTGGCTACTGAATTCAAAGGAAGGGCCTTTGCTCTGGTATCTCCTGTGATTTGGCATGCACATGCCAAAATGAATAACAGCTAGTTTTTAACCTAAACATGGGTCTAAAAAGAGAGCAGAGGTGTGAGAGGGAAAAAAAAAATAAAAGTAAACCTCCGCCTTCAGTAAAACTTTGCTGGTGGTGTGCTGGGGGTTAGTATTGGGCTCGACTGGACACTTTTTTTGTGTGTGTCCTGTTTTAGTGCACAGACTTGGTGACCTGTGCTGCTGGGGGTGTTTGATGCGGTTGACTCTGCTGCATGTTTTGCTTGTAGTCACAGCAGCGATGCCCCAAAAGGGCAGATCAAAGCAAAGGGGATCGGATAAGCTATCTAATTTTCACTTGGAGTATTGGAGCTGACAGCAGTCTTTTCTCTCAGAGCTAATGGGTCGGCATTCAGGTAAGTCAAAACATTTCACACTGTTAGCCATGCCATCTGCTAACCCCCCATGGTGGTATACACAGAAAGCCACTGCAGGGAGAAAGCCGCTGAAATGCCCAGGCATTACTTCTGTTCTCCGTGTAGTTTTTAAAGGGGTTTCTGCAAAGAACTAACCTTGCCTGCCTGACTTGCGCTGCCTGGGTGCAGAGTTTGAAAGCAGTTTTCGGTTGTGATAAGAAGTGAAATGATTCATCTCCAAACAACAACAAAAGGGTTCCCTTGCAAGAGTCTATTTTTAAGATCCATCTTTTTGTAAGTCTTATATTTAACGGTGAAAGTAATCAGACAGGTTATCTAAAGGGTCAGTCTGGAGTTGCTTAGGTGGTTTCTTAAGAAAAAGCTCTGTCAGAGGTCAGGATCGAGAGCAGGTGACCTGGCCCCTTGGCTTTCCAGCACAAGACTTGGTGCCACTGTGGATTCAGAGCAGGAGCAGAGGCTGGCCTGGCATGTCATCCCTTTGGCACTTCTAAATTGCTTTTGAATATATTGGCAATTTGAATAGTGTCGGCTGCAGTGGTTTTATTAGATATTTCCTGGAATTTGAAATTAATTTGAAGGTTTAAGTTCCTAAAGTCAGAAGAGTCTCCATTTTCTCTGCCACTTTCATCAAATCGGACAAAAGATTGGATCCAAATGTATCATGACCCTCCTACTCTGGGTAAACTTAAATGAACTGAAACTTATTGTATAAAAATCTCAAATGCATTAATTTATTGATGATCTTGGCAAAGCCTAGTTTTGGATACTTTAATCTGAATTCTCAGCCTGTGTGGACCTCTGAACACCTACAGGTTTGCTTCCATGACTTCAGTAGAGCTCTGCACAGCGGAATAGGTAAGAAATTGGGGAAAAAATATCTCTGATCCCCTGAGCTGAGCAGCAGCAGAACTGTGGTCTTGTTGGCATCTGAGAATTCAGGTAGACTCAGGGATCGATCTCTACTCACTTCAGTGCAGGATGGACCTTAAGATAGACACATATGTAACTGGTTGTTGCTGCCTCTCATCCCTTGTCACCACGAAAAACAGAATATGCATTCAAGATCAATGCAATATAGAAAGTTACAGCTTGAATTATGCAAATATATTCCATTTTATGCAAATATACAACTGACCTTTCTTTGGTCAAAGTAAGTTGGCAGGTACAGGCTTTTGAGCTGGAGTGCGGAAAAATGAAAGGTGTCTGCATTATGCAATGGATTTGTTCAGAGAACAAATATCTTCAATTATCTACAGCAGAGACTGTGTGACAGAACATTTTGCTAAGATTTGTTAAAGAGATTTCCTGAATCCTCACAGAGAAAAGCTGGCTGGACTTTTCAATAGAAATTTATTTTCAGCAGAAATAAGATGTTGCAGCTGAAGTTAAAAGTGTTTGAAAAGAATCCATTTTTAAACAGAAAAAGGCAGCAAGGGAAAGCCAAATCTGAAAAATGCTCCGTGATGTTTTTGGTTTGAATTTCAAGAAAGAATATTTTTCAATAAGCTTGTTATTTATTGAAAGTCATCTTCGAAAATACATTTACTTCAATGTTATGTGTAGTTTTCTTTAAAACACTTGAAGTCCTCTCTCTCCTCCTCTAAATTTTCTATGAAAAAACAACAGTATTTTTTTGATTATGAGAAAACATGATTGAACTCAACAGCTGTTGGAAATTCATATGAGTGTTCAGAAATGTTATTTTAGAAGAATCTGATGAATTCTGCTTTCTCAGCAGCAATGAATTTTTCTGAGCCAATATACCCCTCCCCTGATATTAACTGATCCTGAATTTTACTACACATTTTTGAAGTATTACTTGTCTATTAGCAGCACAGTCTCTCTGTCAGGCATAACAGGATTCAAGCAGCTCAAACCCATATATAGCTTTGAAAATATAACCTCACTAAGCACACAGTCAGGAAACAAAAGAAAACAACATGGAAAAAGAGGAAGGGGAGAAGGCAGCTGTATGCCAGGGCTTTGGGTATGATCTAGGCAGGGCTGATCAAACCTAGGAAGGACAAATATACACCACGGGTTAGAAGAACAGCAGTGTGAAAATGGGAAGCAAATCGGGATTTCAGTTGTCTTTTCTGTGCAAATAAAAGGCTGAGAACATTGTCATTGAGGCAGAATTAATCAGGGTTTTTTTTAATATTTTATCTTTAAACAAAAACTGGGCCAGACTTAGCTCTAGATTAGAACTGGCCCAACAACAGAGAGGTGCCACCAGAGCTGCCAGGATGGGATCAGTCCTCCATCAAGGTCAATCCGACATGCAGAATGAGTCCATTCTCCATCACACCAACGGGGTGCTGGAGCTGGTTGCTTCCCAGCCTGTGTTCTCCAAGACTTAGCGAATGATATAAAGGTTGTCTGGAAGCTGGACTCAGATTTAAATCACAGCTCGGCAATTCGCAGACATAAAATATCAATTATACTGGTGACCTGGAATGACAATCCCAATACAGAAATATTGTGAATCCTAAAAAATCAGAGGCAATCAAAGATTTGATCACGTTGGGCACAGCTGAACTGGTCGATCAGAAGGGAACTGGACTTCCTTTAGGACTAAGCTGGACATCCGGGACAAGAAAACCAGCAATTCTAATGTGCGACACTAGCTAGAAACCAGACCCACTGAGATATTTAGGCATTTAACTCCTACTTGCCTGCCATTTTAGAACCTGAATACTTTCATAGATCAGAGTCTTGGTAACTAGTGACAAAGAGATACCCCTAGTAAAAAAATAGGTGACTTGGCTACATGGCTTTCTTTGCATTTCTCTAGGTTTCGGCTGTTTAATTTGCTAACGCACTTTTTGGCATGCCATGGGGTGCTTTGGGCACGCAGCCCCCAAACCCCACGGCCAGCTCCAGCCGTGGCTGATCCCATGCTGAGGGCGCAGAGCATCCCTGGACGGGTGCAAACCTTCCCGCTCTACGTTCAAACTCAACACCGTGTGTTTTGCAAAGCTTCAAAGTGCCACTTAACGGGACTTTCATTTTCCTTCCAGCTGAAGGGAAAGTGTTGTTAAACTCCCAGGCTGGCGAGTCGGAGTTTACACAGATGGAACAGTTAGTGCAGACCGCAGAACAAATACCAGCGACCAACCAGTTTCACACTTCTAAAGAAAGAAAGAAAGGAATGGCAGAGGCAGGCCAAAGCAAACAGGCCTTGGAAAACTCGAACCCGCTGGCTGGAATTTTCAGCTGTTACTTTTCACATTCAGGCTTTTTTGGAGGTCTCTTGAATCAGCAAAGCAGAGAGGGCTTTTGCATTTGTATGAAAAGATTTAAAGCTCCGTGAGGAGAGCTGCGCTCAGTCCCAACAACCACAAAACATACATTGTTTGAAATTTTATAAATGTGGTTTTCACTGAGAGCCACATTTAAAAAAAAAATACGTTTTCTTTCCAGCTAATAATATGTTGTTGAATTTCTCACATCTTGCCTAGCTATGGCAGCGGGGTGTGCCGTTTGATATGCTTTTTGCTTTTTAAGCTTGTGGACAACTCCCATGCCCCTGAAGGATCCCTGAGTCCTCTTCCTTTCCCAGGGCTGACACCTGTCCCCAGTCCCCTCCAGTGATGCTGCCTGGCTGAGGAGGTTCGGGTCCCTCCGGGGCTCATCCACACTGCCCTGCAATCCATCCGAAAGGTCATGGCTGAATATCACAACCCAAAATCTCTGCAGCACCCTGCGCCGCTGCTACTGCTCCTCGGGGCAAAGGACCAAAACAGGAATTCACCCTGGTCTCTCCCATGGCAATCACAGCATAACCTCTGGGCCAACTGGGATTTTATTTTATTAAGACAGAGGGTTTGTGCCTCTCTATTCACCCAGCCTTTCATTCTCATCCTCCAGTAACAAAGAAATTGCTAAGGAATTGAAAAAGGCACCTCCTGCGAATACACAGAGCCACTAGTGAATCTCCACTCGGCATCTGAGACCTGCTGGATAAAATTGTTAGAGGTGGATAAATCTGTTTAGATAAAATTATCCTCCTGTATTCCCAGAGACCCACATTCAAATGCAAACCTCGTTATGAAATTGAAACACTTCATGCTGTGTAAACTGTGACTTGTACTAACAACACAGGGGCAAGTTCTGCTCCCACCCAAACAGATGTTGGTTGGAGTAACTTCAGATTGTTCCGTCAGCTCGCTGGGTGTCTGCAGGGGCCTCCTCATACTTTGGATTTACAGATACAGAGCTGAAGCAGCATCTCGTTCTGAACTGTTTCACTGAGTACCTGTTTCTACATGTTTTTACTACCATGTACCAGGGGTTTGTGTTTTCCTCCTTGCTTTATTAGTAAGACCTTCCTACCCCACCACATACAGTAAGATTACCTGGTACTTCATGTGTTGCTGACATCAGATTTTATTAAAACAATCCAGACTTCATGTAAAGCTACACAAACCCAGCTTAATTCAGTGGAGAGACTCCACCATTCATTTTAACAGAGACATTAAATGATGATATTCAGGGGTGTAAAAATGAGTGGAATGAACTTGTGTGATGAAGGAGGAGGCAGCTTGATAGAGAGAAATAACAAACCAGTTATTTTAACCAAAACAGCCAAATCCTAAGCAACAGGGGGCTGTGGCCAAAAGCAATCAGTGTCCACTCAGCTAACGAGCATGGGGACCAGCTGCAAGTTTGAGGCTGGAATCACGTTATCTCTGTGTTGAGTGTAATCTGAGACAGCAACGGAGACTAACTCCTCTAATTCACCCCTGTTTTATCTTGCACACTCATGAGAATTATTTTCCTTGCTACACGACTTTGTACCCACTCAGGGTGTAATTTCCACTTGCTCCGCCTGCTTTTAGCAACCAGGACAAGGTGCCTCCACGAGGACACGTTCATCCAGGAGGGCAGACTGGCAGTGGAGCAGGTTGCCCAGGGAAGCTGTGCTGTCTCCATCCATGGACGTTTTCAAGACAAGACTGAATGAAGCCCTCAATAGCCTGGTCTGACCCAGCAGACCCTCCTGAGGTCCTTTTGAATCTGAATTAATCCTGTCATCCTAAGGTGGGCACTTGTGCTGTAAAACTGGGGCAGGTTTTCTGGGGACAAGGAGCTTAAGAGACTTGCAGGTCCCCAGAATGGGTCTGGCCTCTCCCACATGGCAAGAAAGAGGTTGCACAGACACCTACATCCATGTCCCATTCGCCTCGTCCCTGGTGAGATGTTACCTGTTCAGAAATGGTACCGTTAGCCAACAAAAGGGCAATGGGACAACAGGGCTAAATCCTTCCCTAGTGAAATCGGTGGAAAACTGATGCACCAGAGACATCATTGTAACTCAGTATTACTCATCATGGGCTTTTTTCAGCTAATATTGCTGTTTATACAGCTATACAAAACTGGACCCAGTGATCACTGAGTTTGCAGCATTTTTCTTTTATTTAAATGCCAAGTGTGTGCAAAGAAGATAATGTCTATAAAAGGGGGAAAAATATTACAGTCTTCCTTTGCTCTGCAGTTCTTGCTTACCGTGACTAGTCCCTCCCTTTCAAACAACCTTTGCTGACAGAAACCCGCAATGATACATGGCAGGATGCACTAGAGGACCATGGAAGCCAGTGCAACGTGACGCATTTACTGTACTACAACGTACTGTATCTCAGCGCTAATGACGTCTGGGTATTGAAATAGCCTCCACAGGGAGCAACGCTGCAACACCTGCTTCTTCTGGATAACTCAGTCTTCATCTTCTTGCTGCAATGGAAAAAAAAAGACCTTCTCAGAGAGGCTGCTGAAGAGGAATGTCACATTAGGGCATGCTTGTTAATGACAAACCATCACAAGGTTGCCAACTGTTGAAAAAGATGCTCTCAGGATTGCTAGTACTGGAATATTTTATGTAGCATTTAATTATCCAAGGTTCAAATTATATGCAGTAATATAAATGGAAAAGGCAAGAAAACCTTTCATTAAGTGATGCTTAGTAATCGTTAATCACATATTTATTATATGATAACATACCATAATAGGGCTTGGAACATAGGTCCAGTGGTTGAAGCATCTCTGACATTGCATGGAGCTAACGAGGCTTGTGGGTCAAATTCTGCCCTCAGTTAAATCGGCAACGTGTGTAATTTTGTTGGTGCCATCAAAAACTAGCACTAAAGGTCACTTCTCAGGAGTGTACCAGTTCCGGGAATGAGCAAAAGTCCTTCCGAGTAGGATCATCTACATTTTACCAAGTATTTATGACTTGAGATGGGATTAGTGCCCAGCAAAGCACACGACCACCACCACCCTAGTAACACGTAGAAGGGAGACTCAGAAACCCTTTTCCATGCGCTTTGCATTTCTCTGGTTTGTTGCGTGATCCCTGGGGATAATTTTCCTTCTGAATTTTTCCAGTGGGAACTTCTAACAAGTCAGCACAGCGATTTGTGAGATCATCCTCTGCTTTCTTGTATGTGTTTCTAAGAAGCAAAATAAGTTAATACCCAACTGAGATGAATACAGGACTTAGTTATTTGTACCTTTCTTCAGATTCTCTTCAAACTCAGGCAGGCATAGATTATGTCATTTGCAGTCATATACTTCTCCAAATTTTTCCTCCTATAAAAGGAATACCTAATGTTATACCTATTAGAACAGCTACATTTTTATTTTTTTTTAGTGAAGAGCCTTTTGGGGGCAGTGCTGATACCCAAATTTACTATACTTTGTCCTAATTCAGGTCCTGTTCATAATCAATATGAGACACTGTCAGGAGGATCTTCTGCTGCAAAAAGGTAAATATATGTAGCAATACACACATCTCATTTGTATTTCAGTAAATATTATGATTTGTGAGCAAATGGTCAGTGATCAAATGGTCATTGTTTACCCAGTCAGAAACTAATGTCTGAAAACCATTTAGCTCTGCAATGCTATTGCTTGTATCCAGAAAGATTCTGTGATTTGCTTTGTTTGAAAACATCTAAACAAAATGTAGTCTTCATATAGTGGCCACATTGCTGAAAAAAGTGAATTTAAATACCTCCTAAGACCAGAATTTTTTATTCAATCTCTCTTCTATTTATTGATTTTATTGCTTTTATAAATACAGTATTTTGTTTTTGCTCTCCATTTAAGATCACCTACTGAAATATGACCAGTCCTTTAGCTTTCTGAAGTATGGAAAGTACTACTTGTAGTCTTTTTTTCTTTTTTTTTTTTTTCAGAGGATATAATAAATGCCTTGAGAAATGTTCCTATGGTTGTCAGAATGGCTGTGGAAAGTTACCAGTGCATTTCGTTCTGTACAAATTAAAGTCACTGGCAAATGAATTAATTTGTAGGGGATTTTATCCCTATTTTCAGACTGAAGAAAGTTTCCTCTTAGGTGCACACACCTAATTCGTATTAGCTTTACCAATAGTAGGGGGAAATGCTCATGTGGTTCATATGTGTCCTTTGCAATTTCAATTGCTATTTGGGTTTCTGCTCCCACTGATAGGAACATACATTGTATTTGCAGGGTGAACAATCATCCTCCTGGGCCATGCGCGCAGGAGCATGCACACTTGGTTTTATTCAAACACAGGATGGAGGTGAATTCAGCCATTTATTCAGACATTCCCATGGGAGAATCCTGTGGAAGTCTAGCTATAGTTTGCAGTTTGGTATTGTGTTCCCTGCCAAAGAACCTGTAGTTAGGAAGGGTATTAGAGGACTGGTTTTAGCTGCAGTGATTCTTTCCCTGTTTCTCTACAGCTAAGAAAGTAGCCCACAACTTGAGTTGATTTGGGAGCTGGTATTCAATCAGTACCCCAGCAAGTTACAGAACCAGCCGAGGAGAGGCTTGGGTTTGGTGTAGACCCAAATAAGTACCCCATATGTAACCACTGCGTAGGGAATATACACTCCAAGCCACCACTGCTGGCATTAAATTGGAGCCAATGCTCTGTATAGAAGTTATCTCTTACATCTCATGAACTTGCAGCCAGAAATAGTGCTGGTTGCTCTGATAACACTGTGCCTCACATTCTTCTATGTGTGTTCAGATTTGCTACAAACTGCTTTCTCACAAAAATCTCATTTTGTAGTGCAACACAGCATCGCGCAAAGGATCCCAGGCTAAATCCAACCGAGCGAGTCCTGATACAAGAAATCAGAACCACTTGGGCCACGCACCGTTGTGCATCTCTGCCTCAGGTTTATCTTCACCACCTTTCAAAGTGCTGGGTAGGGACATGCTGGAATGACTGAATCCTCCCTGCTCTCTCAGTGACAGCACTGGCAGCTCCTGTGTGTCCCAGGGAAGGATTCAGCCTCTGGCCCGTGTCTGTGGGCTGAGGAAGCTGTGGAGAGCTGCCTGTTGTTAAACAGCTGCCACGTTTCATCCAAGCAGTGCCTGCATTTTAGTGGTGGCTGAAGTGCTTCCCCTGTCTACATTGGAAAGCTCGTTGGGATAATTTTGGATGACAGATATTATTGCTATATTTAATTTTTGAAACGCCACTGGAAAAGTTAAGCACTTAAAGAAATCTCTACACTTACTACATTCAGACTTTTCCCTTGTAAGATATGACTGCAGAGTTTGTGCTTTTAATTATTATCATTCTCCCTTGAAATTATAGGCAAAGCACTCAGTGGCATTCGAAACATATATTACTGGCCTGCAGCCTTGTGCTGCTGTTTCTTTATCTCTCTGCCAGGGCTGCGAATCAATGTTCTGCATTTCTTTCAGATTTTCTGAAGAAAATCGTGGAAAATAGCTGTTGGCACATGGCATTTTTCCACAATGGTTAGAACTGTTGAATGGGGCTGTAATTGGCTGCCTTGGAGAAGCCAGCCCCATTAAAATGCCAGCCTCAGATGGATCAGAGCACTCTCTCAATCTGAATTTCATAATTTTTCCACAGGAAGAGCAACCCAATTTTCCTTGGTTTTGCTTGCAGTCCTGTAGCTTTGTTTAAAAAAAAAATAATTAACTGCCCCCCATTTTTCTTCTTGTTTCTTCTCTTCTATTTTTCTTTTTTTCCCCCGCTTGTTTTTGTTTTGCTTAAGTTCCAGCCATGGTGCCCTCTAACCTTGCATAATTCCTGCAGGATTTGGTTTAGTTCCTATTTCTTTACCCTGGTTTTGTCGAGGCTGTTGCTTTACAAAGTGACCTGGAAATTCACCTGTTTAGAGTGACAATTATTCAGCCAGTGAAATGTTTTTCCCTCAAAACTGTCCCTGTGGTGCTGGCCATACAGACACATCACCCCCTGACTGGAAACATCTTTCAATCCATCCTGGTTACCTTGAGCTTTAAACTTGCGGATCACCAGACAACACTGAGAAATTTTACACCTTTAAGTTTGGCTTATTTCTTAGAGTTTGGGATCAAAGCTGGCTAAGACCATTAAGAAAAAAAGACATGACAGGAGCCTTTGGGTCTGTCCAGCAGACCTTCAGTGTTCACGGTGGATTGTGTAGGATGAGTTCCTGGCAGTGAAACCAAGCACGGCTCCAGGCAAGGTGTAGGTTGCACAAGAGCCGAGAGCCAGAAGAACCAGAACAGCGGATTCCTGGATTTCCAATGAAGACTTCTTGCAGAATTTTTGGTGACCCTGATGACGTAGTCAAATTGTAGAGCTGGTTAAAGAATAAAAGGGCAGCGTAGTGAACCTACTCATGAACAAGTTGTTTCACTCAATATGGCAAAAGCTTAAAGAAATAAGGTTATATCTCAGCTTCTTCTCCCTAAAAACTGGTTCTCCCCAAACCCCTAGAGAGAGTCAGCTTCTGGGTTTTTGATTATATGTTTCATTGCAAGGTGGTGATGTAATGTTGTATGTGATAAAGTGAGGGAACCAAGCTTGGGCCAAGAATGGTGGAAGTTTGCTGGTTTAATCCAGGTCTGAGTACTCCAGATACATCATGCTGGAATTCCAGAAGCAAGTATTTGAGGTTGGAATATCTTGTTGCTGGCTGATCTGACGCCTGTTTTGCCAGGGCAGAAGGAACTACTGCAATACCATTGTAAAAGAATTGTTTCAAAAGAGAAAACTGAGTTAACCTCTGGGTGTTTCAGCTAGTGCAGAGTAATGAATTGCTATCTTCGTTGACGGAAAGAATTCCAAGGAGGCTAAATGAGTCAGAACAGGCAGAGACACAATCCTTTAATGAGTTGAACAGGAGCTGGTTTGTAATGTGAGGTTATTGATAATCCCGGGGTTTATATAACAGCATGATTCTAGGTCAGGGAGCAAAAAACACACACTCCTATATACACACACTGGCTCGCGCTGTAAGATGACACACTCTTCTGAACAGATGGCTTCAGTCCGGGTGAAGCGCATGTGCTCAGGAAAGATGACTCTTTTTTCAGCAGGGTAAGTCCTCCTGCCTGCTTCTGTACCTCAATGTGTAGGGCAGATGTTGATTTTTTTTTTTTCAGTGAACAGTTTTGCAAAGGTTCACCTGGGCTACTGTGGCACCAGATCGATTTAATTCATCCCAACAAACTCCATATTTAGAGATTTTTTTTTAGAAACACTGCAAACATCTTTTCTGCAGCTTGAGAAACACTCTCTTAATTTGCTGACTTCCTGCATGTGTACTGGGAAGCTTGACACCCAGTATGCTTTCAAGGAGCTCAGTCTGGGATTGGGGAACCACACGGCATGAAATATTAATAACTATTGCTTCTTGACTCTTATTTTTTTGCAGTCTTGCTGCTGGTGGGTTTTTATTCCTAAGGAAGGTGGTTTACTTTCCCAGCAAGGTGAAACTAATACACAAAATGGTTCTATCATCACCAAAAAAGGTTTTAATAATAGAGCTAATTTCCCTTTTTGCTTAATAACCCGTTCAGTAACAGCATAACACCACCGAAGGGCAATTATGTTCCTTCAGCCATGCCAGGATGCCAGTGATGAGGTGATGCTGATTGTCAGTCTGGATTCTCACCTGGTTTTGCCGTCCTAACTTCAGCCACTTTGCAGAAAGCAGTTTCTACAAGCTCTCATGAGAGCACATACTGTCAGCACTGCCCATGGCAAACCTACCAGTACTGTCTGATCTGCTGTTTATGGTTCTATAAAAGTCAATTTATGATATTAAACAAAATTTGAAATGTTGTAATTCTGAGTTCATTAGTCAATTTTGGCTAAAGCGGCCTACCTTAAATTCCCTCCCACAACATTCCCTGAGAATCCTTAAATTCCCTAATTTTCCTGTGGAGTCCATATGGACAAGCCTATTATTGAATAAAATAAAGGAAACTTAAAAATCCTCCAAAAGAACATCAAGACTGACAACTCCTGAGTCCATGAGTGACACTTTTAACCATGTTTGTATGAAGTTGAAGGTATTTTCATCCTCGGAATTGTCTGTGTTTTTTGTTTTGTTGTTGTTTTTTCTTGTTGGTGGTGTTTTGTTTTGGTTTTGGTTGTTTTGTTGTTGGTTGTTTGTTTTTTTTTGGCGTTCACTCATGTGCAGGGTTGGGTTTTTTCCCAGATAGCAAAACCACTTCCAGATAAAGGGGAAGATGTTAACAGATGTTAACCTAACACCAGGTCTCAGACTTGATGTTTTCTCCTTACAGGTAGTGTTTGGCAACTGCTGTTACAGGACTACTGTTGGTGAAAACTTCCCACTTTTTCATAGGGTTGCTGCTCATGAAGTCTGGTAGCAGCTTGGTAGAAATGGACATTTCCCTCGGTATCATTCACATTTAGGAAAGCCACAGCTGAAAAGCAGATGCCGTGAATATCAAAGGCTAGAACTAAATTCTGGTTTCTGTCATAACCACTCACAGGGGACACAAAGCGGAAGGGAGGAAGAAAAACAGTGAACAACTGCAGATTGTAGAGGGGCTTTGAAAGGGCGAGCGGTGATGTCTGAGCACACTGCAGGTGTTCAGCTGCTCGGAGAACAAGCACAAGTGTCAGCACGTACAGGTGGCAGGAGCTGGAGAACCTCGGTGCCAACTCCAGCATGCACGAGCAAAGCTGGGAGCTGGAGCACCGCGCAAAGAGGATTTCTGCAACCACCCCCTCTGTGAAGGTTTGCAGTTCCTCTGTGTGTATTAGTAAATGCACTCCCAAAAGTTTTGTGTGCCGTTTCGTTGCTTTTTCAAAATTCAGCTTCAGTGCAAGGTGTAGGAAAGGGATCCGGGGTGGCAACAAGAGGGTTCTGCCCCCCTTCCCTCGCACTCCTCATCGGTGGTGGTGGTGCTGTGAAGTGGTTCCTAGAAAGCACGGGACTGAGCCAAAAATACAGCTGAACTGGTGTCCTGTTGCATTGGCAAGAACAGTGATTGCATGTCATCGAACTCCCAGCGTTCACAGCACTGAAAATAGCAGGAATTTTCCCTTCTTGAACAAAATGATATATTCCTCCCTCAGCTATGGAAAAGAAACAATGGGGAAAGAAGATCAGATTTGCCAAGAGCAGTGCATCCCTTTCATTTCAGTGTTCTCCCTGACATGTAAAAAATGTGTAATAATTACAGAAAGGAACTAGCAAGTGCTTCACAGTTTGGAAATAAAGTCAAAATATTTCTGACAAAACATTCTTTCTACCAGAAAGAACGAAACCTCTGTTTTGCTGAAAACATAAATGAATCAATGGCAGTTATTTTGGACAGATTATCCAGGTTAAAGCAGCAAGAAAAATGCCAAGAGATGTCTATATCAAACTCTAGAGGTCAGGAGTTCTTCTGATCTTCTCCCAGTGACTTGAATAGAGTATGTGGGTTCACTCCTAAGAGCCACGAAGAATTCTGGCATGACGAGGGTTTGAAACACAAGTTTTTGAACAGGGGAAAAATAAATTACAATTGGAGAAGAAATTATGTAAGGCCCAAAAGGCACTTTCCATAGAGTCCTGCAAACCTAAAGACAGCCCTGCTGCCCCAATTTGAATTTTCATGTTCCCTCTGCTGCATGAATGCACTCCTCACGTGTTTGCTGTGTCTCATTTAGTTGCACAAAAGTGAGTGGGTGAAATAGTTTAGATGAAAGAGACTGTGTGGCAAGAGATCAAGAAAATAATTACTGCTGTGATCCACTGTCGAAGCTAAAAATCTCAATTAAGGGAGAGGATGAGCAGGAAAAGCTGTTGGAAGGAAAGAGATGTATATATTTGGGTACACACATACTCACACATTCCTGCTCCTTCTTGTGTTTTCAAGAAATACTCTTGAAATCAATCCAACAAGTCCTTTGGCTACAATCCTCTCCCCACCCTAGAGTTAGTTTGGTTCCTCAGAAACTTTAGAAATTGTCTCAGATCTTGCTTCCTGCCCAGGGAAGTAGTGGAGTCACCATCCCTGGAGGTGTTTAAAAGGCATTTAGACAAGGTTCTGAGGGACGTGGACTAGTGCTAGAGTTAGGTTAGGTTATGCTTGGACTCGATTATCCTGAGGGTGTCTTCCAACTGAAATGATTCTATGATTCACACAAAGGTTTTACAGCATCCTTCAGGATGATCATTTACATTTCAGCAGTGAGTAGAGTGAGTCAACTTAATATAAATCCGTGGAGACTTCAGAACTGCAAGTATCTCCCATTTTTTAAGCAGTGTACTTGAACAGCAAGCGACCTTTTTTGTTGAGGATGCTCCACGGAGCTAGCATGGCTGAGAAAGAAACTCCCTTTGCCTGAGATGGTTTTCTGCCTCTTTCCTGCGGTTGCTGGTGACCATGGCTCTTCCTAAGACAAAAGAGGCTGTTGTGGTGATATCTGTTATCTGTTGTTATCTCGTAAGCCTTAATTCTACAAGGTCTAATGGGGACATGGGAGTGTGGGGCCTGCCCAGGGTATTTCTGTCAGGTTGGGGGTTTGATAAGGATGGAAAGCTATAGACAGTAAGAATTTCACAGCCCAACTTCATAAAAAATTAGGCTGGAGCGCTATGGATGGGGCTATGAATGTGTGCACTGTAGGGATCTTGTTTACTATTAGCCAGTTAACCCTGCGTGGATGGATGTGAACCAAGGTATAGAACTGCTCCACGTAAAGTGCGTAAGCTGTATTTAAACTACTGGTTTATCCGTTAATGCAGTGGCACATAAATCTGTCACTCGCGCAGGTTCACTTAGCCTTCTTGGCTGAGAACAGCCATTCATTTTGCAGCAGAGATCACGTGTGCCCTTAAACTGTGCTTTTGAAACATTGACACGCTGCAGATGTGTGCGTGTGTAAACTAGGGAATTACAGCTCTTCCCCCTCTGCTTTTGCTTGGCAAATAAATACCCATTTCACTTGTTGCATAGTGACACCTTATGTGCGGTCTCAGCGGCTTCGAGCACAGGCAGCCTGGCCGTTTGGGGGGTACAACACAAAGCACAGCAGGGACGGGGGGCACAGGGGGCTGCGGGGACCCCAACTTCCACCAGACCTATATGACAGCACCTACACACATTTCATGCAGAGTGGATGGTGGCATACAAATGGAATATTTTCTAAGGCAGATGATGTGAAGCAGTTTGTTTGCCCCATCATTTGCCCCCACAAAATGTATGGAAATGTTTTTTAATGCAAATAAATACCCCGTTTCCCTGAAAATAAGACCTACTCCAAAAATAAGCCCTAGCATGATTTTTCAGGATTTTTGAGGATGCTCAAAATATAAGCCCTACTCCAAAAATAAGCCCTAGTTACCGTTCATAAATAAAGTCAATTTAAATAGTGTCCAGGCAGCTCTACATTCAAAAAAGTAATAGGTTTTGGAGCAAAAATTAATATAAGGTGCTGTCTTACTTTCAGGGAAACAGGGTTTCTGCACATTTTCCCCCATGCGGAGAACCCAATCCTCCTCAGTATTGAAAGAGCACTCTGATGCTATGGAGCGGTGTGGTCACCACCACCTGCTGCAGTGTGCAAGCTCTGAGTGCCAGTCCTTCTGCTAAAGAGCCTTAAGGAAGTATGCCGATGAGAGATAGAGAGATAGAGAGATAGAGAGATTATAGATAGATAGATAGATAGATAGATAGATAGATAGATAGATAGAGATATAAAAACAAAAATCAAAGCTGCAATTACCTATGCATTGTCAGTGTCTTCTATTTCTGAGCATGAAAAGCTCTCTGAACTCAAAACTCTAGAAGAAAAAAGCTCAATCCAAATTGTCAAAAGACTGTATGTGTGTAAGTGTACTCCAGAACTGGTGACAGCGTGAAAACTACTGCTGCACTAATGCAGTCTTAAATGGATATAGGCAAAAAGTACAGGTTTAGGACGATTGTGTGGAACTGGTACCTGGAAAAATGGGACATTACAAAAGCTGCAACTCGTGTCATTCATACTTCTCACTGCTGGAAGTTTGTTGCAATGCCTGCCTTGCGTGCCTTGTATTCATTACTTCTGTGCCATTAAAGGCTTCACTTCACAGCCACAGCAGTAATGGTAGAAAATGTCAAAGACATGATAGAGAACACGATGTTGCAAGCTCCCTAATTAGGTTCAGTCTTTTTTTTTTCCTTTTTTTTTTTTTTTTTCCCTCCAGGGAAACTCCTACCTATACGAGGGTATTGCATCTGGTGAGGCTGTGGTGATATACATGTGGGTGGTTCAAGGTGTGGAACGATGTCACCGTTCCAGTTAGAACATGCTGATCATGGTGTCGTATCAAAGAAAACCGCTTGCAAAATGACTGTCAGATTAACCCCGTGCAAGGGAACATAATGGCTTGTATGTATATGGATCATTTGAATATCCATGTGGCAGCCTGCATTCCCGTACCTGTCTGCAAAATGGGAGGGAGGGGGCCCTCATAATGATACAGTCTCGTTCCAGGACAGCCCATGTGGAGGGAAAAAGTGTCTTTTAGCCTCTACATTAACTTACAGCTCTCCAAAAGACTGCCAAAGAGGATCCCCTGTGCCAAATATGTTTATGCTGGATTCAACACCACACAGCTGGCCTCAGGACCGCAGCCAGATAGGAACGACTCCTGCAAGTCTAGCTCCAATTCATAGCAGCACACTTTATTATTAACATAATACTGAAAGAAACAGGATGCCTCTAATCTTTAGCACAGAGTGTTGCTGCCTGAAAAGGAGTTAGGTTATGGTTGGACTCTATGATCCTGAGGGTCTCTTCCAGCTGAAATGATTCTATGATTCTATGAACTCCTCTGCTCTCCCTGCCATCAGGCTTGCTGGCAGGGGCAGTGGTGTGTGATAACTTTCACCGTGCCGTAAATGCAAGTGGAAATGTTTACCTGCAATAACATCCCGTGTCATAAATCTCCACACAGTCTGCTGAGGAAGGACATGGGATGAGATCTCTGCCATTTCTCTCTTGTCTGTCTGTGCTGGAGAAGAGGTCTGACATTATTAATATCCTCGGATCCTCTCTCTGGCTGCTGAGGCTCTGCCCGTGCAGCAGGTAGAGAAAGGCAGCATTGCCGTGGGGCAAAGGGTGTGCGAGGAGGAGGACTGTGTGTCACACCAGGAACCCACAGCACCCCGTCCCAACATTGCAACACCTGCCTTACACAGGTTATCACAAGTGGCAGGACAGCTCCTGCGCCTTTCGGTGCCCCTCTTAGAGCAGTGGCTGTCGCCTCTTCTGATCTGTGGGTTCCCCAAGGTATTTTCCAAAGATGCTCCTGACTGTGAACTGCTTTTCTTCATTACTTGGAGCAGATATTTCAGGACTAGGCCAAGGATCCAGAGAGCTTTACAAATCCCACGTGGCCTTAGAGACATGGTATAAAGTCTCACCCTTAGTTTCCCATCGATCTAGTCTGGCTGACTCCAGCTGAGGTTCTGGCGCTGTAAACTTCTATTCAAAAAGTAACCATGCAATATTATACGGGAGAGGCAACAATTATAGACCATAACATCATTCCATTTGTCTTAATAAGTCTAAGCCTGATGCTGACCAAATTTATTTCCCATTCACATCCATGGGAATCAGAAATTCCTTGCACCTCTCAGCACTTCGTAGTGTCAGGACCTTCTGACATCAGAACAATGGGCTATGGCTTTATGTCTTTAAACTTTCCAAAAGCAGATGTGCTGTGCCACATACTTCCAATTACTAAAGAGGATTAAAAATCTGGGTCTGAGATGTGAGTCATGGAGTTCAAAGTAAGTCCAGAACTGAAATTTCTCTAACACTTAGGAGCATTTTGGCTTGATCTCATCAGGCCTGAAATTCCATTACTTTACCCTTGCATGCAAATAAGTGCTCCAATAGTTTCAGTCACTGCTAACACAGCTATTACTTGAATAAAACGGTTCATTTGTTTTAAAGACCTAAATCAACACTCGATCCATATATTTTAAAAACAAAACAACCAAAAGACGTGTTACATGGCATGAAATCTGGTTTTGGCCAGTCTCTGCTCCAGTGGTTTCTGAGGCCACCAGAACTCTTTGGCTGGGTTATTCCAGTCTAAATCACTCAGGCACCTCTCACTGTTCTCTACCCCTGCTGCAGCAGGTGACAAAGCCCGCCTGTGCCCCCAAATGGCAATGGCACGGCTGGGAGGGCACCTACGCTGGGGTGAAATAACCACAGAAATACGAACGATGCTTTAAATCGCCCAGTCCCTAAATCATATGTTTCCATCATGTGAATATATACGACGATCATCTTCATGGTGTGTGTGGCAGGGGTTAGTGTGAAATCAGCAGGCTCCGAGCAGTTTTAACGAAGGTTCATCTGAGGTAAGGCAGTAAGCTAAAGGCCACATGTTGCTTTTATTGCAGTTTTCCCCCCTGCTTGCCATTCTGAGCCAACGGTTCCCTCGGAGCCCTTCGTGCCTGCACACAGACACACAACAGGCATGTGAGGCTTCCCTGCCGAACGCCTTTAATATTCTGTCTGTGCTGGCATGCTCTTGTCTTGCTTCATAAAACCTGTTGAAAGCCAGTCGATTCATTAATCTTTTGCCAAGAGACGTTAAATGCCAAACAGGGAAAGATGATAATGACTTGACAGTTCATAAGAAAGGGTCTGATCCTGCAGGGTGCTGAGAGCGGGAGGCAGCGGGATGACGAGGGTGCTCGGCGTGCTGCAGGACTGATCCCCTGTACATCTGCTGCTCGCTCTCTGCCCCGGTTTGGTGCACAGGGAAGAGGAAGCAATACTACCAGCTTCGGGCGATCAAGTAGCGTGAGTCAGGCAGCAAAAAGGCAATGAGTTTCACTGAAATCTTGTCGGTTTTAAAAAAAAAAATAATTGCCAAAACCTTTTGATTTGAATTTTAGGTCCTGAGATTTTAGGGCTCAGATTTTTGAGCTTTATCAAGTGTCATGCTGGAGTTTATAAATGTTTAAAGAAACAAGGAGAAAAAGAGTTCTTTGCATAGTTGCATGACTCAAGGAGCTGGAGCTTTACTAATGAAACTGCAGTTATCACAGGGGTTGCGTTAAGCTAATCGGGGTGGATACTGCTGAGGTCAACTGCAGTTTCCAAACTGTCCCGCTGGTTCCAGGGCAGTTAGCGATGCTGAAGTGGTGCACTGAAAAGCAAGTGCATTCAGTCTCCTTGGTGTACAGGGGAAGCAGCTCAATACTGAATTAGATGTGGATAAACTGCATTTAACTATATTTAACAATACCACTGATAGCACTTAAACTTATTAGGTATCAAATTATCCCTCAGTTTCACAGCAGCTCACCTCTGTCTCATATCTGCAGCATTTGATTGCTTCGGCCAGAGTCCGTGGCACAGCTGATGGTGCTCTGTCCCTCAGCTGATGAATCAGAGTCTAATTTTGTGGAAACTTTTTTCCTGAGTCATTCATCAGTCTCAAATCCCCCCAAACGAAGCCAAGCTGGCGTGTACTATTCTTTCAGTTTTAAAGCTTAGTACTTAGGCATCCTCTCCAGTTTTAAGATAGAAGAAAAAACTTCATAGAAAAACTGGCTTGGTGGTTTTCAGTTACCATTTATTGCTGACAGGCTTCATGATGAAATTGCAGTTTTCTGCAATGGGCGCTGCAACCAGAGATCCTGCACACTTTTGAAAAATGATTCCCTTGAATATAGATGGTGTACAAGGCACCACATGGTGCATACTTCTTGTTATGTTGATTGCCAGTCTTTTCCCTGCAAACAAGATTGGTATTTGGGGTTTTTTTTGCATATGCCTCTACACTGATTGAGTATTTTTAATTGGGTGCAGTTTGTCTCCTCACTGAAGGCAGTCCAGTTTAGCTGCTCTGTGCATTCTCAAGTCACACAGGTTATCTGCAGACAGAGCCTGGCAAACTCATTGCTGTTGAGGGGTTTGCATAAAGCAGATCAATTCTGATGGCAGGAGAGGACAACCCTGATTACAAAGAATGTCTTGGTATTAATGGAGTCACCAACCAGGGTGTATATTTGGGGGAACAGGGGCAGGTGATGGCATTGATGGAGCTCATGGCCCATCCTGACCCTCTGCAGCTCTCTGTCACACATGAAAGGAAGGAGTGGGTGCCTAGAGGAGCCTGTCGTTATTACACCTCTAATCCGTCTAAATCTTATTATTTAAAACCCGAGGGTGGACAATAGCAGCCACATTTGGGCTGCCTGTAACATGAAAGCAGCTCTGTGGCCCAAGTTGCAATAACTGCCCTGTGCAGGCAGAAGGGGGGAATATGGCACGGCCCAGCCTCCCCTCCCTGAACAAGCAAAACTGCGCTCGATGGGCGGCTGCCGGTTCCCTGGGCAGGATTTGGGGGATGACTGGAGTTAGAGAGTGCCTTTCACTTCTGAATGATTTGTGATCTTCATTCCTTGGGCACAGGATCCTTGCAAGTCTTTCCAAACGTCAGGGAAAAGCAAAGGGATTGAAGCCTGAACACGTTAGTGAAGGATGGGGAGAAGATGGGGGTCTGGCCCTGCCCGCTCTCATTGGTAGAAGCAGGAGCAGGTCCAGCACTCAGGCAACTAGAGATCACAATTCTTCTCAAAAAGCAATTTGTTTTACAGTAGGTAAATCAGAAGACAGGGACTGGGGGAGCACCCAAATCATCCACAGGGGCCGTCTCCTTGGTTTGAACACAAAGAACCCGCTGCTCCTCCGGAGGATGCTCTGCCAGCCCAGATCTGCTCTTGCTCCCCTGGCAGAAGAGCTTTCCTGCCTGGTGTCAGTGCTCAGGAGCAGGGGACAGGCTTTGCAGCAGCAGGCAGGCAGTGCTGCTGGAGCCCAGCACTAAGAAAGGCAGAAATACTTTCAGGTTGTAGAGGAGATAACAGATTTTTTGCTCTTCTTTCAAACTTGCAAGCCAACGATTCCCCTCTCGCCACATCGAGCATATTCCCCTGGCCAAACACCTTGAGACAGCAGAGCAGGAGGATGCACCTGCCTGGGTGTGCACCGAGGTGCTGTCGGTGTCTGTGTTATTTGACAACACCTCTGTGGATGGGGTGAGCGTGGCGTGGGGAGGGTGGCCACGGGGGATGCACTGGACTGTTCCCAGGAGGGATGTCACACGACGGAGCAGCCTGGGGTACCTGGGTGCACCCTGTCTTGCAGCTACCTGCCTCGCACAGGTGTTTGGATCAGCGTGTCCCGCAGTGCTGCAAGTGCGGAGCCTCAGCCTGGCCTCTTTCTGGCAGACTTGTTTATCTGGGTGTTACGTTGCTCCAGGCCAAGGCTTAGTTTCTGTTGTACTTGTGCCAGTGTACACAACCCTGGCAGCTTTCGGCACATGAGAGGAGTGTCATTTTATCCCAGGTCTCCCTAGGGAACTGATAACTGTTTAACAGAAGATGAGGCAGAGGATGGAGCAACAGAAAGAGTCCCAGCACGGGGGGAAAGGAAGAAAATGCTGGACAGAGAGTATATGAATAATAAACTGAGGTGCTTTAAATTTTTATTTTTATGATTTGGTGGTGGTGGTGGTTAGCTCCAGACTAGGATTAATGAATCCCCTGCAGCTATTCTGCTTTGACTAGATCTGGTGAAGATTATATTAGAGAGAGAGTGGGGGGGATGGAGGAAGAAAAAGCACCACTTATCAGCATGCTTGTACAGATAGGAGCTGAAATGTGCAACCTGATGAGACATCTTTCATTTCAGACAATCCAAGGCCTGCACAGTCCCTTTGGGTCTCTTAAACAGAGATATAATAAGCTCTTTGGAGCCTCCCAAAACTACATGGCACTGCGGAAGGTGTTAGGAGCTAATTATGCAGCAGGCCGAAGGAGCCGAGGCACCAATCTGAAACCAAGAACAAGTTTTGTACCCAAAGCAGCTCTGGAAAGCTCAGCTTTGCACAGCAGGGTGTAAAGACCCAGATTTCCCTTCTTGCCATGCAGCCTGCATGCACATCCCCAGTGCAATACAGATGATTTTTAGCTTGAGTAGTCTCCTGAGGACATAGGTCTTGGAGCACTTTTGAGCGGTCTTCAGCGCAGCAGAGGCACAGCATCTGTGCAAGTAGCAGATCAACTGTGACAGGATCGTTTGCAAAACTTCATATGGAAAAATATGACCTGTTTCATAAAGAACCCTCCGTACTGAAGTCAACCTCCCCTGCCTTGGCCGATTGGGACCCAGGAATTTTGCAGAGCACTTTGGTTGGCAATTTTCAAATATGACCAAAACAGCAAGGCACGGGGTGAAAATTAGAGGACTGGTATTTCTTGTGTTCAGCATTGGTGGTGGCAGTGGAACATGGAATAAATTCAGGGAAACTTACAGACTCCTCTGCACCCAGTTCACATCTGTTCACAATTCACTGCTACCTGCCAAACAATTAAAACCAACCTGTTTTATTAGCTGTCACATCCCATAAAATATTTCAGGGCCCTCCATCAGCAGCTGACACCCTGTCAGTAACAGCTCTCTGGGTTAAAAAAAATGTTCACAATGTTATTTCAATGTCTGGCTCTCAGAGGTTTATCTGTAGTGCCCATCACAAGACTGTTCAAGCACTAAATGCAAGGTTAACAGCTTCACAATTAAGGATGTGAAAGATGTATAGACACTGATTTTCATCCTACCCTGAGTTTGAGAAATACAGGTCTTACAGGCTGAATTGTTCCAGGGCTGGTCCTCCGAGGAGTGTGCATGGGCTGAGATTTAAGTGAGCAAGTGGCTGTCCTGGACTTCAACGGGAGATAATCAAATGAAAGCTCAGAGGGGCACCTCTCCCTGCTGACAACTGGGAAAACTAGGGGATGGTGGTAGAATGCTTTTCCTTAATTTTTGTAGTCTAAGAAAAGAGAAGATGGGGGAAAGATATTATGTAATTGCACAGAAGCCAGAGGTGAGAGGCCCTGATCCATAAATATATTTGGGAACATAATGCTAACCGAATGAGTGGACACAGGCATTGATGTGTCTCTGTGGATCTCTACGACTAGTTACAGCTACACAATCTCTGCATAACAAGATCCAGCTCTGCTCAACCCTGTAACAGTCTGTGCATCCAGCCACTCATTTTATGAAGGTTTGATGGGAAAAATATGTCCAGGATATCCAGGTGCTGCCCCTGCCCTTGCTTGTGGCACTGCTGGCACCATGCTCGTGAACTCATCAAATGCACTGATGTTGTTAAGCCCCAGCAGTCCCAGTCCTGCTACTGGTGCTCCGCTCCAGTCGCTGCAAAGTGTTTAAGGCATCCAATCTGAAACAGATTGATCCCTTCAGCACAGTCCTAAACCTGCCAAATTCTGCCTCTTTTGCCTCCCACAGGAACAGGGAGACTTCCCACAAACTTTCCTTTCTAAAATGTGTTTCTCAGAGTTTTGAAAAACTGCATTCACCTATGTTTGAGAATATGGTGCCCAAGGTTGAAATAAAAGTGTCAAGATTGAAATCAGCATTTTGAAAAACACAAAGACTTACCAGCTCTGGTTTTTAAAGCTGAAGATGTGAGTGACTGTGTTCTGAAATCCTGAGGAAGAGATTTTGTACATTTTCATATAAGAGAAGGAAGTTGAACTCCTTTTTTTTTTTTTTTAATGCAAAGCCAGGTGCAATCTGAAACACAAACATTTTCCACATTCTGCGCACTGCACAGCCACAGAGTGATGAGTCCTGCTCCATGGAGCTCACAATTTAAATGGACCAAAGAGAGACAAAATATCATGTCCAAGATCAAACACTAACTTGAGAGCCAAACCAGTGAACAGAGCCCAGGCCTTTTGATTTAGAACTGCTGGCCGATTCATTCCAGTCATCCCACCTGACTTTTTTTTTAAGTTTCCATCCAGGCTTTATCTTTCAAGAGGCAGCATTACATTCAGTACTGCTGTTTCATTGCACGGGTACTTTCTATCTGGCAAAAAAATAATCTGCGATTAAATCAACTGTGAACAAACAAAGCAAAATGAGGAGGAAATCAGATGTCCGGATCCTGTTAAACTCCTCCCAAGCACCAGGAGGTGACAATTTGTAACCCATGGCTGCACCCCGAGCTCACAGGGGTTGCAATTCCTGCCATGAGCCACAAACGGGGCCTGCGGAATCATGTATGTTTCAGGATGAAAAATACTTGATTTGCTTGAAATGATGTCAGTTTTATACACCTGTTTTCAGATATATTTCCAGCATTAGTACAGCACGGTTGTCCAGTGTGGGGGAAATACGTGGATCAGATTCTGCCCCGAGCTGCCAGCACACAGCCCACACTGTTACCAGGCGCAGCAGCATGAACGTGACCAAAGGCAGATTTTAGATCCGAATGGCAGAAATAGGCTTGTATTGGTTTTGTTCTAGACGGAGATTTTTGTGCAATTTTCACATTATTTTATTCCTGGCCGTTATCCCAACTGAAATGTGATGTTTCGACCCCCTCGAAAGGGGCCATGACTCACTTTCAGTGAATGGCAGTTTCTTGGTCACTTCTCACCCTGGGTCTGTGCTCTTCTAGAGTAGATATTGGGCCTCAGAAAGTAATTCCCACCCCAGGAATGCCAGGGCCTCCTTGGCATAGCGCTGGGGAGGTTAACGCTCAGACCTTTGTGGTTTCATCTTGTTCCAAACCTCCCTATTTATCAGCAGATACAGCCTGCACATCTGAGCCCCTCGTCAGCCTCAGGGTATGATAGGACACGGAACCCACTGTTTTAATAGCAGAATGGAGGTGGAACGATGCTTTTTTCCTCTCCGTAGAAGGAGGATCTCATTTAATAGGAGCGTAAATTTCTGGTGATGTTCGTGTGCTTGAAGTTGCATGCCTGAAAAGAGCCCCAGTAACTGGCTGTGGTGAGAAAAAGACAGATGAAAACAAAAGAAATTCCTGGTACTGGCATGGTTCTTCAGGAAAAAAAAAAAAAAAAAAAGAAAGAAAAAAGAAGTGGTTTTGGTTGCAGATGTTTGCAAAATCTCACATCAAACTCTGACAAAAGCAGATTTTGAGGTGTAACTTCACTGATCCTAGAGGAGCACATGTGGTGTCAGCCCTCTAGTCCTACAGGCAGTTTCAAAAGTGCCTCAAGGAAATTTCAACTGGATGTGAAAAATTTTCCTTTGGACATCCCAGTTTGTATGGCATATTTTCTGTTTCATGATGCTCAGGCTCCACATTTCTATTATTAAAAATAAAAAGAAAAAAAAGAAAAAACCAAACCAGCAGTGGGAATAGCATGGCTAAACCTTGGGCAACTCTTTGAACCTCTAGGCCCTTGGTGATCTTAGCAGGTGAGCTGAGATAAATCGAGCTGCTCTTTCAGCAGCACACTGGACTGCTGGAGTAGAAGAGGCGGGTGGCAGAAAGTGCTCTTTGATATAATGATATAACGTCCCCTCTCAAACCTCAGGGAGCCCCGTCTCCTAATATTATTCTTTCTTCATTTTCAATTCAAACCAAAAGTGAAAACAGAAAGAAAATACCTCTCTTTTCTCTCCTTGCTTGCTTTTCCCCTTCTCTCCCCTCCTGCTGCTGCGGCGGCGATGGGAGGGGAAGAGAAAAGGGGTTGGAGCCTCTTAGATCAGTTTCATGCACAGGAGAAGCAAGACAGGAATTATTTTTCTTGTTAGCCTTTTTGTAAGAAGACAGACAACCCTTTCAGCCCAAATACAATATTGTAATTGCTCATATTCAACTGACAGAGGTTCCCAGATGAGCTCCACTGAGGCGTCATTTACTAATCTGTCATGTTCTATAGCACCCGGCACAGAGCGCTGTAAAAGTGTCTTCTTCTCTTTAAGTTATTTATATAGTTGGCTGAAAGCGCTTTGCTTGTACAAACTAGAAACTATTAGATTAGACCAGCAGAGACAGCCAGAGGCAATCTTTTTAACAAAGTGAGTGGGATTCAAAGTAGGGTTGGAAAGCAAATATTATTTCACTGGAAGTCTATTAGAGGTAGTTCCCTGGATAACAAATAAGTGCTTTGTTAGCTTAGCTTGAAGAAATGCACCGGTCAGGTTGGCAGCAGCTGGGTCTAATGGTAAACTGTGTGATAGCAGATGATAATTCTGTGATCAGTGCAACATGTAAGCCAATTTTGCTCTCCTTTCCTCCATAGCTTGTCACATCCCTGGGTTTACTTATTTAAAGTACATGTCAGAACTTAGCAGCTGGGGATAACTCCGTTTATTTTAAAACTTCTCATCATAACACACATAAAAAGGAAAAGTATGTAAATTCAGCCTATCAGAAAGCAAATATTATTCTCACCAGGGAAGGCTAAAAGGTTGTCCATGTCAGAGTGCTTCAATAAAAGTGGAATCTGGGCTCAAACCAAGTTTTAGACATAGATCTCACCATGACAAACAGAAACTCGGAGTCTCTACGTATTAGGTGAGAATAAAGCATATTCATAAAAATATGCAAAACAATTCATAACCGCTACTAGTTGCTAATTCTGGCAAATGTCCCTTCCATTCAACCCCTGAGACAGCTGCTGTCTGGATTACATGATTTTGGTTTGGTAGAGGACAGAAAGTCTCTGTGCTGTAAATCCATATGAGGGTGATTCCTAAAAGCAGAAACATGTTTGTATAACACCTTGGGATCTATTTCTTTCTATGAGAGGTGCTCCATCCATGTAAGAGGTTGTTTTTATTTATTATTAATAACCACTTGCCTGTTTGGAACCTCCATTCTGAGGGATTAAATATCAAAAATTATACAGTTCCCTGCGTAGCAAGGTGGATAAAACTCGATTAAACCATGGGATAGATAAAATCCTAAGGGGCAGATGGTGAATTTTTGCAAAGCAAATGTCTGCTTTTTTTCTTACTGTGGTCTGGAGGGCCAGAGACACCGGAAGGTTTCCCAAAAGGCCATTACTCAACCCCATTCCTTGTATTCACATGCAACGCTGGCTCCAGGCTGGATGCAAGAGGAATGTTGCACTACTCAAAGGAGTCAGAGAAACCATGGCCCTGTGTCCTGCTTATTTGCACCCAGAATAATTGGATTTCCCCTGGGGAATACATGACACAACCTATTCCAGGGGGTGGTGGGGCGGTGGCAGCTCCATGTAGCTGCTGGAGCCAGTGGACTTGGCAGTGGGCACCGCACTCTGCCCCTCTTTGCACTCTCTCCACATCCATTCAGCCTTCACCATCCCAATGAGCTGCAGGATCACTAATTAATTAGTTCTTGTTTCCTGCACAGCTTCTCTTTGGCTTCCTGTGTGCAATACTTGGGACTGACAAGACAAATCTGTGCTGGAAACCTGTAAGTTGCCAGCTGTGCAGTAAGAGAACTGGTAACATGGATATGTTGAAGCTAAAGCTTCAAGTTCATGCAGACAAGCTGTTGAACGGATCAGTCTCCCATTTAATTTGTCTTAAAAAGCCAACTGAAAAATATGCTTTTACCAACACCCTCCAATGTCTCACCAAGACAATTTACTCAACCTCCTAAACTCATGCAAGTTGATAATTAGCTGGACCCCATCCCAAGGCAGCGAACACTACTCAGAGGAGAAAGTGCAGAACTTGCCTAGCCTGCTCCAACTCCAGCGCTGCTACATGCATATGTTGGAGAATCATTTTACTCTCCTAGCCCTGCTTTAAAACTTCAAGGAAGTTTGCCCTTTTGCCCTCATCTCTCCCTATACTCCAAAGCCAGAGGGAAAAAAAAAAAAAAGACATCAAATCTCAAAGACAACACTTGCTTAATTTTTTCTGGGGAAGGAGAGATAAGTAGAAAGAGTGAGAAGTTTTGTAGAGGCAAGATGAAGTAGAAAATCCAGTCCAGAGTTGCCTATGAGTTGAGCAGGTGAAAACCACCATCCATTCATTAATACTCCTAAATGAGTTAAAAAGCTAGGGATTCCCAGGGACACACCTGGGTTTTACCTTGCCAAAGGAGTGGGAAGAAACAAGGTCCCCTCCCAAGCCCAAATCTCTCCTACGCAGTGGCATAGCCCCAATTCCCCTGTCTGCCAAAGATCCTAAGTGCACATCCCTTCCATTCACAATTCACCTCTAATAGCGCTGCTCCCCGGTAATGACGGGTTTGCCTTTCTGTTGCTGGAAGCAGGCAGCTAAACTGCAGCTCCCTTTGATCATCCCTCTCCACTCTTCCTGCAGGGCCATATTTTCCTAAGGGGGAAGGGGGTGAGGGTGCAACCATGTCACCAACTCCCTCTGGAACAAGCCAGGCAAGTCTTTTATCTGCAGGGAGGTTTCACTCTATTTAGGAGGATTAAGGCTCCTCCAGTCTGACTGGAAGCCTTTGCCTGCTGATAAAAATGCATTTCCATAGCTTAGCACACCTGGCTCAATGCACTGCAAGTAGCTGCTTCAGTGCCTGCAGGTGAAAAGCATCCTATGGGTGCTGGCAAAACCCTAGCAAAGAGAAGTGACTTCGGGGAATATGGGGACATGTGAGTGAAAGTCCTTCTTCTTTTTCCTTCTCTATTAATGGAGACTTTTTTCATTCTCCACAAAGTGTCAAATTCCACCTCTTCCTTCCATAAGAAGGTGACAATTACAGAAAATGTCTTTACAGGCAATAAAATATCAGGGCCCAGAAAAGGGAATTTAATCCTAGATTTGTGTGCAGCAACAAGGAGTTGCCATGTGTGACTGGGTTTTTGCAATTGCTCTTGCTTCTAGTTTGGCTCCTTTACAGGTTATCGGTGGATCTGCTACACAAGAAAAGCTTCAGACAATCCAGGTGATCTGCAGTGACATGGAAAGATTAAGACACGCAGGGGACACACGTGTTCCCTGAAAAGCTGAATACCTGCTTGGCCAATCTTCTGGTAGAAATGGTTGTATTTGCACAGCAGTAAGTGCAGGGGGGTTGGACTAAATGACCTTTGAAGGTCCCTTCCAACCCAAACTATTCCGTGATTCTATGGCCATGTCCCCAGCTCTCAGCACCAGCCAGCCTGGTGAAGACAGTGACACTTGTCTTTGTGCTTCCAGTTAGAGGCCAGCTTAAGCGTCTTGCTGATGTGTGGATTTACGTAGGAAGTGGTTTCCTGTTTTTTTGTTTCTTTCGTGTTTTCTGGTTGCCTTTCCCTTTCTTTTAAGCGTAACTCATTATTTCAGAAGCTGGATGTTTCTGTCGGGGCAAGAGGCGGTTAATAATTTGCTTTAACTAGTGCATGTGTTTCACACTGAGAGCCACTTACAGCGGGAATTCAAAGGCATTTGTCCAGACTGGTAAAATAAATATTGCCATGTTGATATATATGTATTTTTTTTCGTTAGTTACTTTGGTTTTATTTCTTTATCAGCAGCTCTTTCCCTTCCTAGAGCTGGCTTACTGTGTTTAGTTCAGTCGCAGGCAGGCCGTAATGATCTTAATGCAGCTCTGATCTATATAAGCCAGCAGCCAAGTCTGATGATATATTGCAATCTTTATTACCCTGTTACTCCCATTGTCTCAAGTGCTTCTCCAGATCGATGGTGAAATTCCTCTGTTTAGTGGCCGTAAGCTGGGAGGCCACTCATTCACCAGATGTGTGATGAGCTGAACTGTCACAGGTTGGGCTTATGGATGTTCAGCCTACAAAAGACATCACACAGATCCATTCTGCAAAAGTCTCAGCAAGAGAAGGGTGGAATGAATTCCTGCTAATGGCACAAGCCTGCCACTCATGAGGTACATTTGGAATTAGTTCTTCCAAGTGGGTCTGAATTTTCTTCTCACCATCAGGTTGTCACAACCCTATAAAATTATGGAACAGAAATAATTCAGATATAGAGTCAGAGCTAGGTCATCTAGGAGAATGAAGCATTCAGCGAGAAGTAGTAAGGATGCTCACAGAAAAATGAGTTTGGATGTTAGACTTCAGGATCTTCATGCTAAGATCCTGAGATTAAGGGATCTGAAAAACTATATTGTGCCATTTGTTGTGTCATGAGAGGTTAAGCCTGAAAACCTGTTTAGTGCTTTTGCATATAACATCTCCTCCATACAAACGCAACCCTTACTAGCTGTTTCTCCTCAAACCTCAAGTTTGAGTTCACTCATTTTATTTCCTACCCTCTCACCTACACAGTTAATTTTAATATCAATCAGTTCCAGCCATTGCTTAACTCCACCACAGTGTAGTCCCCTTCTCTGCCTTCTCCTGGGTTTCTTTACATCTCTTCCCAAGCCTGAAACACAGTTGCAATACGTTCTCCTTTATCACTACAAATTCACAGGAAAAGAACAATTACTGACATTAAGTCCCTCACCCCTCTCTATATTTCACATTACAAGGATGGGAATGGAGCGAGAAGGGAAGAGAGTGATCCAATGTCCATAGAAGACAAGGAAGACAGAGCATTAGCTGCTCTTCGCTTCCAGCCCCAGGCAAAATATCACCTGGAGTCCTGAGGGGATCCTTTTCCTGAAAAATATCCTGAAACAGAATCTCAGTTTTCAATTGAGAAACTTTCCACAGGAAAAAACTGTTCTGTAATTCCCAACTATAGCCATTATATTGGATGTGTTGAGTATCTGTCTAAATTAGTGGGATGTAACAGGTATTATGAGGTTTTCCTGGACATTTCATCATGAGGATGAGAATTTGCCAAATTTTAGCATTGGCTATGTGCTGTTTATCCTTTGGAAATGTCTTTCTGGTCTGGAAACTCTTCTGGCCATGATTTCCAGCACAGAAATACGTCATTCCAGAACCCAGGGAAAACAGCAACTACTCAGCAAAGGGGTGGCAAAAGAAGTTTGGACAGCCTAAAGTGTCAAAGGAGGAACTTAGTAATTGGTAATGTAAAATCCTTCACTTCAAAGGAAGAAACTAAGGGCACAAACACAGAACTAAAGCACAGAATATAACTGTTCAGAAAGAAATGTGAGGAAGGCAGTCAGATCTATCAATATTGGTCCCATATGAGCCCCAGGATAGAGAGCCTTATGAATAATACTGAAGTAATCTTGTTTTTATGTTGTTTCCTTGTTTTAAAGTCATGTTGCATGTGAACCATGGGGTACCAGGAGAACCAGGCCTGAGAGGTTATTAAAAGAAAGATGCAGAAGAGACTGATGGGCTGGAAAAACAGTCTCCTATAGGAACAAATCTAAGTGCCAGCATATATGAGAGACCGCAGTAGATTGAATGACGTTGTGTGTGTTGGGAGAGCTTCAATTACTTAATTAAGGCAACGATGATACTGAGAGCAGTTTGAAGAGAAAAGCTCTCTCATTTGGATTCATTTCACTTTATATCTTTTTGGTGAAAGATGGAAATAAAAACGGAAGCAGACATGAAATTTAATAATGTTATTGCTAGAAACTAAAATGGAAAAAATACTGGAAATGAATTAAAGCTGAGGCATAAAATGCTAAAAAAAGGAAAGAGAAAAATGGTCAGGCAGAACCTAAATAATTCATTTATTTCCAGCAGTAGAAGAGTTTAAAAAAAAAAGGCACAGTGATTACAGCAGGCGACTGGGAGCTGGGACTCTTGAATTTTATTTCTTTTCCTTAACGTATGTCATTCTGTAAACCAGTCTTTCCATGCTCCAGTGTACTCAATACTTCTTCTCATGACAGTGATGTAGTTGGACTTAATTTGCTGATGCCCTGTAGGTGTAAATTGTTATGAATTGGCAGAAATCACTTGAGATTTAAGGATGAAGTTATCTTTCCATTAGGAGCTTGGCTACCAAAACAAAATCTCCATTGAACTCCCTCAAAGAAAATGCAGCTCCCACTGAAATTTCACATTTCATATCTCACTCCGGGTAGCATTTTCCCTTGTGAAGTGATACTTCTAATTGAATATCTCCCTCCAACTCCCTGGTGTGAGCATTGCTTCTGGGTAAGCAGTGTGAATTGCCTCTCTCCTGTTCATAAAGTCGAATCAAAGCTTTGTTTAAGCCTATTATTATTAAACTTTCCCTTGCAGGCCTCAATATCATCTCACAGCTGAAGACTGTAGGCAATCACAGATGTGCCGATGAGATGTCCTGTCTACCTGGCCCTTGCAAACAGACCTGCTGCTAATTCTTGACCCTTGGACAAGAGGAGCATTAGGGCTTTGCTGCTTTGCTGGGCAACTCTGGCCCTTTCCAGTAGAGGCTGACAGTGGTCTTCATGCAGTCCCTGCAGACATAGTGTCTCACCGTGGAGAAGCAAGGGTTACATCTAGGTGAGCCTAGATACTCACATATCTTTAAAATATTGCATTTGCCATCACTCCATGAATTGCTTTCCTATAGGTATTTCTGGAAGACCCTCATTTCTCCTCTGGCAGGTTTAATTTTTAAGTGAGGCCTCCTTTCCTAGCAGAGAATTTATGCTCGTAAAAGCTGCAAAAGCACACTCAGATACATGGCGATGTCAGCCCAGCTACATAGGCAAGGCAGGTACTCCAAAGCAAAAACTTTCAGATTGTTTATATCTGTTGTAGACTGTTACGGTACCAATGTTACTCCTGCACGTCAGAGAAGCCGTATGAGAATTTGGTTGCCTGTGATGGTGTAGATAATCGGTTACCAAAAACAACTGCATGTTCAGATAGACAGAAGTGGTCTGTGGCTCATCTGTTTTGCTAAGCTCAGTTGCTGCATCTGGATTTGAACTGCTAAAATCAGCACAAATGTTATTGTTGAAAGCCACAGATCATGCTTTATGTCAATGATAGAGAAACCTCAGAAAGTTTGGAGGTTTCCAGTCAGCACCCAAAAGTTCGGACATTTCTCCAGCTTTAGCCAAACAATTGAAATACTACTCTTGCAAAAAGTTCAAGTGGTAAACTCTGGAGAGCAAGACGTTTCACAAGATTTCTGAAATTTCTGTTTTCAGTGTCAGGACAGAAATGTTGCAAGATCACTCCTTTCCTTGATGTCTCTTTTTTGATATCTCCATTACTTACTTTTATGAATATTATCGTGTCATCTGAGAATGCCATGATGTTAATGAGGCTACACTGTGGCAGGTTCTATCCAACTCTACAAACACAACCCTTCCAGAAAAAAGCATCCAATCTAGATCTATACGACATCTTAAAAGGCAGGAAATGAAGTAACATCGCTCCAGTCTTGTGGGGAGATGACAGAACTTGCCTAAGATCACGACTGAGATTCATGCCAGAGCCAGGGACTGAAGCAGATCTTCCGAGCTGCCAGCCAGAACGTTATTGAGAAAACTCTTCATTTTCTCTTTTTTCCCAGCGAAGAAGCACGAGCGTGGATACTGAGAATCAGTTACCAAAAGAAATAATTGCCTGAGAGATTTTTAAACTTCAAAACAAATCCTGTTTTAATTTTGAACAATGGTTAAGGTCATTTCCAAATTGGTACAAACAGAGTTGACTATCCCTGATTCAGAATAGCAAACGTCAGCAAAGCACCGGCAATTAACCAATTTGCTAACAACCGCTCTGCTGGAGTGAGTGTGGGGCAACCACGCGGGATGGGAAAGAAAATGGTTCACTGTAAATTTTACTGAACATTTCGGTGCTGAGTCTGATAAATGGTTTCTGAAGGATTTTTCTGAATTACCTGGGACTCCAAGGAGAAAAAATATTTCTCAGCCCAGATGCTGTGAGCCAGAGTATCCTACCTGCACCACCAGATGTCAAAGTAGAAAGATAAAGGGGAGTTCTAGTAGAGAAATACAAAATCTAGCCTGACTGGCATGGTCTTTGCAAGCATTATGTTTAAAATATTAAGCCGGGACAAAAGTACTGTAACTTCTGGCTGTGGGAGAAGAGGGGCAGGAGTATGAGACACCTATTTTAAACACTAAATATGCAAATTACAAGGTCTGCATCTGCAGATCATCATCAAAATCAGTTTGAGGTCTTTAACTCCTATATAGAGAACATGGGTACTGCTGAGTGCTCAGCTGAGCACCCTCCTGAAAATACATCCTAAATGTCTCTGTGTGAATAATTAGGTGAGGTTTGGTAAATTTGGAACTAATAGAAGTATAATTTTAATGTTTGGAAATATGTACTCTTTCAGTCTGCAGTGACACAGACTCCAATGTTGGCACATAACATTTATTTTTATGTCCTCTAAGCAGTCCCTTTCTTTTCAGCAAGTCTACTCTCAAGCCAATGAAACTTCTCAGTAGCAGAAATTTAAATCTGTGGGTTTAAAACACTGTTCTACCTTGTCTTTCTATGTGAAATTTTTACTTTGGCATAAGAGCTCTTATTTCCATCTTAAAGGAGTCCATTGAATTAAAGAAAAAGAAAGGAAAATATTCTGAAATTAAAAGGAAACTAAAATATCCACATGGATAGCTCTGTAGATATAGCAGCAGAAGTTTAATTCTGCAGTTACAGATTAGAACAGAAGTTTTCGTAAGTAAGTATATAAGCCACACACTCACATCTCTCTGTAAGGATCAATAGACATAAACCTCCAGGTACTCATTGCACTAAAAAAAAAACACAACAAAAAAAACCCCAAAACCAACAAAACACAAAAACCCAATTTCTAATATGTCAATAGAAAGAGGACTATAAAAGGGTGTTTTTTTCCTATCTCCCTAAATTGATGCTTTTGGTCAAGTCCCAATTTTTCTGCATATGTTTGCATAAAATTCTGCAGCTAATTCTACACAGTGTAATTCATCTTGTTTCTTTCTGGTTCATATGGAGCCCCCAAAACCTAGGAAACATCTCAGGACATTGCATTTGATTTTTAATTTGACAGTTACAAATCCAATTTACTAATCTGGATTTAGAACAATTTAGGCGCAGTTTGCTTTCTCATTCAGTAATAATTATGAAAAAAGTATCTCCTTGCCTGATGGCTATATGTGTGTGTATATAAATATATGTGTGTAATTATAAAGAATTATTCATGTTTCTTTGTATTTGCTATATACTTTTACTTTAGGTAAGTGTTTATGGCCCATTAAAATGGAACAATTCCAAAATTTCCTAAGCATGATGAGTGGTACCATAAATATGTGTAGGCTGTTGCCAATTACTACATGAATAACAATATCCTGAATGCCATATGCCTTCATTAAAAGGCGAGCTTGGGAATATTCTCAGTTTCTGCTTTCTCTGCGTTTCTTGAGCAGACTCCAGCCTCATGGTAGTCAGCAGCAGCAAGCAGTGGGGAGCTGCAGTTTTAATAACAAATTGCGACTAGTTGCTACTGGCTGCAAAGCGGCTCCCACTGAAGCCCTCGAGGTTGCGGGAGAGTACACAATATTCAATTTAATAGACAGACTTTTGAGTGAAATGCATCAAAGCCGAGGCAGACCCTTTGCTGTGGGGCTGTGGGAGATATTACCCTCAGCTGAAACTAAGGGTAGGATTCTCTAATTTGCTCAAACCTGTCCATTTACAGCAGACAATATCGTCATGAAGAGCTGGCAGTGGGAGAAGGGGGAAGGTGGCAGAAAAAAATCACTGCTACTCTTTTAAGAGAGCATTATAACCAGAGGTTTGTCAGAGATGAACTTGCTATGAACACACAGCCTTGAATTCAATGACAGCAACACTCTCGAAGGCTTGAATTGCAGTTTTACAGCCTTTACTGATAATCACATATACTTAGTTATTATGTCAATGCAAATGATCATCATTTATTATTTATACAAGATGAGATTTTCCAAAGCGCCAAGGACAGCCTAGTACCCAACTCCCTTCAAAAGTCAGTGTAGGATTTAGGCTCCTGGATCTATCTGTACCTGCAGTGTCCGTGAACAGCTTGGTGCATCTGATGGGTTTGGCTTGTTTATTGAATTATCCGTAAGATTTATTTCTGTGGGATTTACTTTGATTTTCAGAATCTGGGTCCTAGACAAACAAATTCTCTATTCAGTTCAACTAGGCACTCCAACATATTTTGTTTGCATTAGCTACACTCCGTTGCATTAGTAATGTCCCATCATATCATATTAGTAGTCTGCTTTGCTAATACATGGAAAGTCATTCACGCAGTACAAAGTCTACTTGTTTAGCAGTTGTTTTCCTTTTTATTTCATTGTAGACAGAGGCCTTGAGCTCTGGAGGGGAATTTCTTCAATACTTCAGGTTAGATTTGTCCAATGGGATAATAGGAAGACATTTTGTTTCACTTAAATCTGAAGAGGGAAAATATAAGTACATCTTTTTCTTGCTTTTATCTTTTCAAATGGAAAGAGACTGTTAGAGTCATTTTAGTTAACTGAAAGTAGTTCAGCTGGCTCAGGTTTTTAAATGTGGGCATTTAAACTACTTTTTCTTTAAAACAACAACAAAAAATCCTCAAACCCAAAATGGAGGAACAATGTTTTGAGGACACCAAAGGGCTTTTTCCTTTTCCTTCTCCCAACACCATTCCCAGCCCTGATCAATGCTCTGACTGACTGCAGTGAGGGGAAGACTCCCTGCTCCCTTGGAAATAATGGCACCATTTTTATTGTGTTTACAAGAATTGAATCCAGCATAAATCAACACGGAGACTGATCTTCAAACTGCTTCTTTGCACTGCTTCTAATAAAGGGTCTAGGGATTCTCTTTTATTGTGTATGTGTCAGACATTTCCACAAGGACTAGAACAAAACTGAGTTTATTTTGTTCTTTACTGTCTGATCTCAGAACCACTGGGATGATTGTACAGGCCCATGGCCCAAGAGGAAAAGCATCACTTGAAGCTCCAGAATTAAACATCTGACCAGAGTTTCCAAGGAACTAGGCAAGATCAAGCTATTCCACTGTATTGTTATTGAGCTATTCTGCGAGAGGAACCAAGTGAGAAAATAGCTGTTCACCTACTGTGCTTGCAGCTGTACTAAGGCAAATCCGGCATCATAGTTCCACTGAGCTCTTACACTAAAACCTGAAAAGGGAGGAAGGGAAAATGTGTTTATATGTGGTGAGAAATAGGATCACAGTCTGTCCTGGGAACTGTGTCTCAATTGTTACTCAAACAGCAGGATCAGGACACTTGCCCCTCATCCATGGCTATACACAATATTCCCTCTAGCCCAAGACAACACTAACAAGCATGGTGCATGATGAAGTTTAACGTCTTATGGCTTAGACATTTGTCATATCTTCCAGAGCAAAGCTTATTGCTATACAATGACCCCTGTGATACACCACATTTGGAGCTTTTTGTTTGTTTGCTTTGTTGTTGTTGTTGTTGCTTTGTGTGGTTGGTTGGTTTTGTTCAGTTCTTTGTTTGTTTGTTTGCTTGTTTAATAAACTAATGAGAGGCACTCTGCTGTGTCGGATGTGATGTGGGATCCATGCAAGCATGTGCTCACAGAGAGACTTCTTCCCAGTGGAGACACAAAGACATCCCAAATGGATGCTGGTAGGATTTCACAACTATAAAACTATCATAGGCATGTAGTGCTAGGAAAAAAAAAAAAAAAGATAAATATTTCAGAAGCTATTAGAACTAACTTTGTATCCCTCCTGACTAGTTTTATTGCCTCAGGTGATATGTACAGTTGTTAACGTTCATTATTATTTATTGCATGATACTCTCTGAAATATAGTTGTGAATCAGTGCTCGACAGAACAGCACAGAACAGGGAGATGGCTCCTGTCCAACAGGTGTCCAAAGCCACGAGCAGCACAACAGTCAGATGCTGTACGCCGAGGTCTCTCCAAAATTTGGCCTTTTAAAAAAGTATCACTTTTCTAAACCTGGCCCTATGACCAGCTGTGCACTTATCGGAGAGAGAAATTGTAACAAATATATTTTATAAACTACTATGTATTTTCTGAAAAAGTTCTTAATATATTCACCAATTTCATGTCTTGTAAATTACCAGAACTAGAAATATATTAAAATGTTTAGAAGAAGCGATTTACTAGTTCTCTAATGGAGCAAAACATTTAGGACATGAGACATTTCAAATCAGCTGTGATCTGGCACAGAAGTGAATTCATGTTTTAGTGTAGCAATTTTAAAGGAAATATTACAATATCTGAAGCTGCTTGTCTTAATGTCAGACTAGACAATCTTAGCTGAAAAAATACCTTTTCTGAAAAGTACAATTTTACTTAAGAATTAAATCTTAAACTGTTAGCTCTTTTTTACTCTTTTCACCCATGTATTCTGTAGAATTTTTTTTCTAAAAAATGTATCCTAGAGAAGAGGTTTCATTTTCTACAAATCATCCCTCAAATATTTGGCTTTAGGTTCCCATGTATGTTCTCAGTTCTTTAATACTGGCAGCTAATGCAGACTTCTTTGAGTTCCCTCACTGGGAAACTTGCTGGTAATGGACTTTTGTATGGGTTTCATCATCCAGGTAAACATATTGCACAGAGGGGCTGGAAGCAAAGAAGAAATTCTGCTCCTCACTCTTTGGTTTCTGCATCTCTCTATTTACCTCAAAACTGTTGACTGTTTGTGCCGAGTATATATCGCTTACTAGGGACCCAGAATTAATTTTATCGTTGCATTTTCATTCACTATCCAATAACAAAGGAGGAATTTACTGAACCGTTTTAACAATGCAGAGTAAAATTAATTCAAAAATTAATACTTATCCCAAAATGTAGTCTATGGACTAGATAATTCTCTAACTCTGAAGTTAATGAGGAAATCAATAGAATTATTAATATTAACACTAACATTAATAAAATCAAAATCCAAACCTCCATTGAGTTTTAGGGAGTGAGATTTTACCTCCCAGAATATTACATGTTGACCTAACCAAGCCATGCAGCATCAGCCATGCAACAGCTCTTTGGATCCTGATGTATGATGGACACTGAGACATGAAGAATTCTGATGAAGTGATACTAAAATAGTTTAATATGTTGGCTTAATATCACTGCCCTTGTGAAGGAGACACAAGGGCAAAAATGGGGCTATGTGTGGTGCATGCATGCTAGAAAGTCTCTGGTTTGCATGGTGGCTCTATTTGCTGATGTCAGAGAGACTTCAGTGTGATATAGCATTAATATTGCCTCACATGTCAGGTAATGCAAATAGAGAAAATTACAAGTAGTGTGAGCACGTACTGAAGATGAGCTCTGTGACATCCATTATGTAGAAGCAAAATCATCTTACCTCATGAAAGACGGCAGCTTGAAGGCTAAATTTAATGAGTCTGATTCTGATCTTCTACTGGGTTAAACCAAAAGTGACTCCATTTCTGGTAATGAAAATGCACTGCCGCTAAGCAAAAAGACTCGGGTTTATTAATGCGGCCAGCTACACTCCTGTAAAAGCTGACAGCCCACTAAAGGTTGCTGTTCATTAGTGTCTGATTTTTGACAGTCATCATAACTGTTATTAGAAAACCTCCAGCAATACTAAGTTGAGATACAAATTAAAAATAGGCCAGCGGTACCTTTAAAAGTGCCATGAGCTTTGCTTTTGGCACTGGTATCTCTGAGCGGAGGCTTACAGTTCAATTCAGACAGTTAGCAGGGTGCTGACAGCAACATGTTGGTACAAGACTGTACTTCTCTCTTTGGTTTTGTTTTAATTAAAGCCGCATTTATTTTTTAAAGCAGGTCATAAAGCTAACCTACTCTGACAACACAGAATTACATTATAAAATCATTCCATACAATAATTATAAATCTCTGCTAAAGCAAATTGAAATGAAATTGAAGTACCGGCATACGTTGCCTTTCTTCCTGATAGGAGGAATCCATCTGATTAAAATTAGCACCGACTGCTCAGATTTTTCAGTGAGGACAGATCCAGAAACGAAGCTCAGTCTTCTGCTTCTTATGCCTCTGCATCAGTTAATGTGTTTTAGTTAATGTGCTTTAATTTCAAAGGATGTCCTCTAAGGCCCTAACATGTCACTTGGCTATGCCTACACCACATGCCACACCTACAATTGGTTTCAGTGGCACTTTTTTCACCAGCTAACAATGGCACCATCCAGGTGAATCCTTCCGTGCTTCCAGAGGGAATCAGAAATGCTGGGGTCACGTTTTAATGTTAGGTGAGGTAGTTCAAAACAGAAGTAAAAAAAAAAAAAAATTAAAAATAAATTTTAAAAAATATATATATACATATAATATTTTTATATAGCCATGAGCGTAGAATGCAGCAGGCTGATTTCAGAAGTTTTATAGTCTGGGGTGACATTACTTATATGACATGTATGGAAACTATGGGGTGGAATTTCCCTGAAAACAGTCCTTCCCACAAGGTTTCTGGCACTTTGGATCCTCTACACAGCTAGAAATCCTGCGAGGACAATCTGTCTCATTGTACTTGAGTCCTTCTTGGTTGAGTTAGAAACCAGGGCCCAGATCCTTAATTTATGTAAACAAGAAGAATTGTATTGAAACAAATAGAGAGGAATCAAGGGGAATTCTCAGTCCAAAATTATAATAAAGATTTCTAAATCCCTCAGGACCTCTGAAAATACCGATCAAATCCTGCCACAGAAGTGAGTGGGATGAGAAGAGGAGGAGGTGTTTTTTTCCTTTCCTGATGGCCTGCCCAAAACAACAGACATTTTTCTGTTAAGAAGTTTACAGTCAGGGGAGCTCCTTTGGTCCGCTGCAGTGAGGTACTCAGTATTTTGGCTCTTCGTTTCTCAGTGTCCCTCAGAAATGGGAACCAGAATTAGCTGCTAACTTCAGAATGTACTGAGTCAAAAATCTCAGGAATAGAGAGAACACAGTGTCCTCCAGTCTGTAAGAAAGATGCATATATGTGAGTCATGTTACAGAGAATGTCAAGGGATGTCAAGGCACAAAAAGTGCTCTGTTGGGATCCTGTGGGCAAGAGCAGAAAGAGCCAAGTCCCATTTCTGTCTCAGCTTTTACCTGAATGACTCTGGGGATGCCTCTTCTCTCCACTCCGCGACACTTGGGTTTCAGTTTATTGCCAAGGCAAGGATAGAAGCGATGTCCTATGTCACAGAAAATGGCCTTGTATAATGGATGGCTTTCCAAGGCTTCTTCTGTGTCTGTCTCAACTCTCCGGCACTTTTTTTTTTTTGGTTGAAACACATTGAATTGGTGTTTGCAACTCAGGAAGTATTACCTGTTAGGGGCAGCTCAGTGGTGTAATTTACTTTCCCTGGGTGTCTGGATTGTGGCTGTGTCAAGCTGGTGTTGTTTAAGTTTCCAGAAAACAAACAAACCAACCAACCAACCAACCAACAAAAAAACTCTAACGAACTAAACACAGAGCAAACTGTGCTGCTGGAATAATCTAGCAGGGAGGTTATGGGAGCATTCATTAACTGATGCATTGCTTGACAGGTTGAACTGGTTACCAGTTCGTTTCCAGTTGCAATGGAATCCAGATTCCCAGTTTGGATCCCTATGAACAAAGCCCAGCATGGTTTGGATGCTGCAGCTCCTTTCATCTCTACAGATATTGAGATCAACTGCAATCTTGCATCTAAGTGATCTGAACTTTCTGTGTGTGCGGGTGGGGTTGACATGTACCTTTGTGGATGACAGCATTTCCTAATCAGGACCTTCAGCTTAAGCAACACCTTGCTTTTCCTAATGGTTCATTAAAGTTTATCTCTATTGCCCTTCAAAGCATCCAGCAAGGCTAGCTATTCACTCAGATTCCTCCTGAGAAATTTGCCTAAGAAAGTGGAAGCCTGAAGTGTGGATGAGGATATGTGAGAAGGAACATACTTATTCATATCTGATATGGTATGACGTTTTTAACTGATTTGCAAATGTTCCTGGTTATCATGATAGAGAAAGAAACTGAAAATATGCATCTACATGAAAAATCTCCTTCCAGGATATGGAGCAACTATTGCTACTTAGATTACAATTTTCCAAACATCTGATTTCTTCACAAGGGGTGTGGTGGGAAACCAGAGAGATACTAAGTAAAATCAATCCCCAAAGAGTTAAAATTTCGAATGATAAAGAACTGTAGCTGGCATCTGTGAACTCTGTGGGCTCTGAGTAAACACAGCAGCTTCTGCTTCTAATTCCACTAAGTGAGTTCCACTTTGTGGTGGTGTTTATCTGGGACAGCACATGAGTTTCTAAACTGGCAGAACAGGCAGCAGCAGACTTCCAAAGTATTCCTGACATTGAGCAAGTCACTTCACTTCCCTCTTTTGCTGCTCTTTGTCTATCATGCCATCCTTAAGGCCAAAATGATCTTGCTTTCGAGATCTCATTCCAAACCTTTCGAGGCAAGAACAGTGTCTATTTGCTTGTCCATACAAGTTCTAGCCTGGCAGGTCCCAGTCCTGGTTATAGCCTGCAAGTGCTATTACAGAATACTTGGTAATAATGGGAAAAAAGAATGAAGTCATCCTGAGTTCTTGTCCCATTTACTCACCACCCATGGAAGTTTCTATATTTGTGTTTCTAAGAGTAAAGCAGATTTGTGAGGTCTCTCTGGACCCAAATTTGGAAATCTCTACCTTCTCCCCCACCTCTGTTGGCTTTGATAAAATAGGTTGCTGCCAAATCTATCGGAGGAATGTTTCTCCTCTGTGTCCTTTAAGTGTCCAGGAAGCTGGGCATGACATTTGAAGCCAGAGACCAGCACAGAATTTGGCATAGAAGACTTTAGTAGCCTAGGTTACTCTCAAATCCAAAATCTGCCAAAATATCCCCCAAAACACATACAATCCAGCTCACATTTCTGTGTCCAGAGTATCTATGTTTAGCTTGACTACTTAGTGGTTTTGAGGTATTCATGAATACACAAAAGTAGGGCTTGTCCTGAAACTTAGACAATGGTTTATTTCCTGTGCAGTGATTACATACATATACTGCTGCAGCAGCTGAGAAGGGGGCATATGATGATTCTAAAGCACAGCAAAGAATGGAAATCCCTTTACGAAAAAGAAATGCTCCTTGGAGGGCCATTTCCAGTGCAGTATGATCTGACAGGATTTAGCTATGGGTTTGCATTTATAAGAGCTTGTGGTAAATTCCTAGGCATTGCATTAAACAGGTACCTTAGTATGAAGATGGCTATTGATTATTCAAACTGGCTGGGCCTTGAGGATCACATTTTCATGAAAGCGTTCATGCCAACGCACACGTGCATTGGCCACGTACCTGCCATAAAAGTAATTTCCACATCTTAACACTTACACATTTTCCACTGTTGCACAGCAGTTGTGATGTCTATCTGATCATGCCAATTTAGAAACTTCAGCATCTTGAAGATCCATTAACCAAAGAATTCAATTTCATGAACCAGTTTCAAATCAACACTTGCCCTACATTCTCTGTTTTTTAAATGTCTTGGCTCATCTGAAAACCAAGCAGATCTGAATCTCATTTAGTAGTTGAAACTCAGATAACCTGGTAACTCATAAGTAGGAATTCATATACAGCACCAGTGTGTAAAAATGGTCCTTTCAAAATCTTGCCCTCATACCAAAAGTGTTTAGAAGATAATGAGATGAACTGCTGCAGTAGTTCATCTGCTTAATTCTGCAATGCAAACTTTTAGTAACTGGTAGAAGCAGACTGGATGTGAGAATTCTTTCAGGGGAAAAAGTGCAATAATATTGTGTGTGTTGCCCAATAAGGCCACTGATCAAGATGTACAGATTTTTACTTTAGACCCAAATGTTTGAGGAAACAAATTGCCTCATTTTCGCTATTCATGTAACTCTAAAAGTAAATATTCCAAGCTGTAGGTTCATGCTATAGACCACACTGAATACTCTAGACCATGTGTAACCCTCCTGATTTTTACATTTCGGGTCCTTGAAAAAATACATTTATGTATATGAGTATTACCAATGAAATAATGGTCCTAGCAGCATTAGTAGCAATACACACATTCAGGAAGATTTGTGGAATCCTTCAGTCTAATGAGACTGCTTTCTTCCTTTCCCTGATCTACACTACTTTGCACATGTATACAGAAATATCTGTATACTTATGTATACACACATATATATTAACACAAATCCAGCCACCAGCTCCATTTTCCAGTTACTTCCCATAATTATGTTATTTAGGAAGCTCTGATGAAAAGCTCTTTTGAAAATCCAGCTCCATTGCTTTTAGCATTTTGGCTGCAAAGCAATTACTCAGCCTGTCAGGGTAATCATCATAAATATTGCTGTCCACGGTGTTTCTACAAGCCAGTAGTAACTGGTTGGGTCAGTTCAGCTGAATTCAATGACCTTCCAAGAAAGAGTTGCATTTATATTCCATTCCCAAACTACAGACCAGCATACATGTAAAAATGTGCCACTGTTAAGGGATTAACCGCTTTCCCTTGATTTCTGAGTCATAATCACTGACACCGGCAGATTTAAGTCACCATATATCTGCAGGTGTACTCTCTCTCTTTTCTTGCAGAATCTTGAAGTATATGTGATACCTTATGATTTCAAGAATCTGTCCGGACAACAGATACAGAAGCATGGGCCTCAACATTCAGCCCCATCCATATTAATTCAGAATATTTTGCACATATTAAACATTCTGTAATCGACCTAAATCCACATTACACTGATAAGTAAACTGAGGCCCAGAACAGTGACGCTGCAACATCATACAATGAGTTAGTGGTGGAAACAAGAATAAAACTCAGGAGTCAGCTGCTAACCACATAAGCTATCTTTGCTGCTGGCCTGGAAAGCAAAAATAATGGTTTGGAGTCCTCCAGTTTTCATTATTAGCTTTTTGGATGAGTTTTGCCTAAGGGGAATGAGTTATTCTCTGCTGTTGCATCAGTATGTTTCACTTCAGCTGAATTGTGTGTCACTTTATGGTAGGGTTGTCTTCATTTTTTTCTCGGCTGTGCTTAGGGAGATCTTTGTGAACATCTTGTTTGACAAATTCTGCACCACCCACATAACCACTTTGAGGCAAACTTAGCAGAGTCAGAGACTGAGCTGGGTCCACTTATCTTTGGTGGATCTCGTCTTCTCGTGGCTAATTACAATCTGCAAAGCCCAGTGGCCGGAGCAGAGCCTGGGGCTTGGACCTAAGTACTTGGTGCTTCGCTTTGTTGTTTTGCCCTTGTGGCTTTGGGCAAGTCACTGAACTGGCTTGATAGCGTGTTCATTTATGTGCTTGTTAGCTTCTAATGAAAATTTCAGCCAATGCAAAAACTATTTGCAGCAGTATTTTTTCTTCTTTGAAGGGAGAAGAGATTACATTTTTTAAAAAGCCTTCTCTCACATGCAAACATTTCTTCTCTTCCTTTCTTCTTTTTTAGTTTCCTGAAACCAAACATGGAAAATAAATCATGCTTAAACCAAGAACTGCAGTTTCTCAAAGCAAATCCAGAAAAGAAATTTCTATTTCAGCAACCACTTAAAAAACAAAACAAACCCAAACAAACAAACAAGCAAAAAACCACAACAAACAAACAAACAAAAACAAATGCAAACCCAAAACCTTGCATGGCAGTTTTCAAGCAATAGTGAAGGGGCAGAGAAAAGTCTGGTTTGTAACCTGCCCTGTCTTGATCCAGCTGCTTCAGTGTCCAATGTCAACAAATACTGGTGACTTTCAAAAATCCATAGGTTGTGTTTTGGATGATATTTAGTTAAGCAATATTTCTTTTGTCTAGAATAGTCTTGATTACACTATCTAGCAGAATAAAAACAGATGGCAATGAAGTAACTATTTATCTTCCTGGTGAATTTTAATACACAAGGAAGTGAGGGCACAAAAAGAGTGATTTTAACTTGGCATAATAAGGTCACTGGGAGCTATGAAAGCTTTCCCCAACCAGCTATGCTCATGTACCTAATCTTGACCTGAAGGCACTGCTGCTGCTCTAACCGTCCCCTACTTGAGCAAAACCATCTTATTTCCACTTCCTCTTCTCAGCCTGTTCCTGGTTTGACTTCCCCTGCTCCAGCACAGCTACACACCATCTAGTGACCTGGCACAGCAGCGCAGCTGGGAAGCAGAGCCACATTCATCAGTGCAACAAGACCGAATGGACAAAAACCATCCGCGACAACTGCAGAAAATTACAGAACAGCTCACTGGAGTCCATAATCAAAGCGCTGCCAAATGTTGAGAAGTTTACTGGTGCTCACTGCAGTGGGGAGAATATTAATGTACTTCTGACGAAAACCTGGCCCATGCCTATTTTTGGATGTTTAGGACTTTCTGTGATTATGGCACAGCTGTTTCTGAGCTGGTAGCAGGCTTGGAGTGATGCTCCTCCATCGCATTTTCAAGGATCAAGACCCCCTGCTTGTGTTTGTACCATTTGTGGTAACACAGAGCAACTGTTTGCCCCCTGCAAAGCGATTGCTGTGGCCTGCACTGTGGAATAAGCGCAGTCAATATCAGAAACTGCTCTTGGGGGCAAAGAAGACAGTCTGGCAGGAGAAAACTGGGCTCCAAACATTTCATAATTCAGCATGCTTAGCAGCCTGGGTGGATGCAGAATTTCATTATCTCTTCAAATCGCTGCAGATTTGTTCAAAGGAGCTTTCTCTTGTTGGTAGGGCCACACGACAAGAACCAGCATGTTCACGTCTGACAATGACGTTAACCGCCTCTGGAGCGGCAGAAACAGCCGCCCCGGCCAAGCAGTGCTGTCTGCCAGCCTCCGAGATAGGCCAAGCGGAGTATTCCTGCAGACACCTGCCAACCGCGATCCATCCCCTTCTGCCTCCCCTCCAGGTGAAACTCTGATTCAGCATCTTAAAACCACAAAACCTGCTTGTCAGTCTGGGAGCTCTCTCGTCTCTCTCTTCCCTCTGCCACAAGACTCTACATGCAGCCGTGCTGCTGCCCAGGAGCAGGGTACGTTCAGTAACAGCCTGACACCCGCTGCTGTTTGAGAAACTGCTGGGCTTTGGCGTGCTCGAGAGAGCGGTTGATGCTCCCCAGGCTTGGCAAAGCTGTCCAGACTTGCACTCCAAAGAGCGCTTTTCAGCACGTCCTGGGCTTTGTCACCCAGACAGAGCTGTATCGGGGGAATTTGCTGCTTTTCAGAAGCAGACGTCTGGTGGTTCGCTTCTATCCAGGATTTTTTTTTTTTTTTTTCCCCTCTTCTCTCTCGTCATTTAATTGTATTTCATTTTTGCTAAGTGGCATGAAGTGACAGCGAAGTAGAAACACAATGAAAGGATAATCCTGAACATAGTTAGTGCTTCAAGCAGAGACACTGGAGCCTTCCCAACCCCAGAATTGCTTTGGTCCCCAGAGCAGCCTCTCTTCAGGTGGGAAGAAGGGCTGAGGGACAGTTTTTTGGCTGATTGGAGTTGGCCAGAATTCATCCTCAACCTTATACAACCTTTGCTGATGTTCTTATACTTGCCCGAGTCACCCTAGTCCTTATTCCAACTTCTTCTTTCTTAGTCCTTGGTTTTTATGTTTAATGAGGTTCATGTATCACAGTCAGGTTTATTTACTCTCTGGAGCCTGTTGGATTTCTTTTCTCATTTTCGCTGATTTCCTAGAGCACAGAGTCCAAGTGGAGAACTAGCATAGATTTCATTCTTATAATTCAGATGGCCTTTTTATGCTCTTCTTCCCTGACAAGTCCTTTTATTTCTTATTGTAACCCTTTTTTTTTGTCCTCTGTTTTAGTCAAATAGATCCATCCAAAGTATTAAAAGCAGCCTTCTCAGAAAAGAATTATTCAGCTTCTTATCTCTTCCCCCAACAGAAGTGCAGGCATACAGATTTTTGAGTTAAGTGAGAAGGGCAAATATATTAGTTTTTTTAATACCATAAGAAAGGCAGAAGGAATTGTCATCCTACCTAATAAAATGGAAAACCCTGTGAAACACTGCATTTAGAAAGTGGAGAAGATGAAACACCTCTTTTTCCTTTCACTAACTATATAAAACAGCCCAGTCCCAGAATTAACCCACAACCTGGAATTTAAGTGCTTTCCTTGTCTAAGTGGCTGCAGCGGTTGAAAATAAACATCTCAACAACCCCAAATTTGAAATCAGATCCGAACTACACCATCGCAACCTCTCTCTTCCCTATCATCAGGCTACATCTAAAGATATAATTTTACACTTGAATAATTGTAAAACTGACTTTTGCCCTATAGTGAATACATTTTGATAAGGCCCCAAGAATATTCCCGCAAATCAGGAGAAATAGCATAGATATGTCATTAAATCTCGAAAAATAAGTTGATAGCATAGAGCAACAAGAAGATATTGATTGTATTTAGAAAGCTTTTCATTAGATTGAGCAGATCGAATTAAGCTCCTCTGCAATCACCTCACATTCCTAGCTATTATGATGCTGGTAGAGGTCTACAAGAACCGGATCCTGATATTTCAGAGGCTTGAAATTACATGGAAGCAAGACTCCAGGCTTTGAACTGTCTGTGAAAGTGAAATTAAAAGAGAAGAAAAGCAGTATTACTCTGAGAAAGCAGAATATATACATGAAGAAACCAACTCCCACATAACAAGAAAATCAGTATTAAAGTCCAGCTTCCACTACAGATCAAGGATATGTCAACACCAGGACCTGAAAACTTAGTTCCTTTCATTGTTTGGATCCAAGTCACCAGCTTTTAGACAACTGCACACCACAGCTCTAAAGTTATCTCAGAGCTGGGTGGGTCCTTTTCTGACCTGAATCTAATCAGGTTAATGAGACTGCAGGTGGTAGCACTTGCTAATCAGTGCTTGAAGCTACAAAGGGGAAAGCTCTCAGGCCCACCTGTGTCCAGCCTCTAGTTAGCACTCTGAGTCTTGAGCAGCCCTGTAAGTACGTGCCTCTTATATTCTTTGTTCTGTATAGTTTTATACCAGTTGTTGTATTTGCTACTTAGATTAATATAAAAATGAGAAATTCCCCTTACGTGTTGTGCCTCTCTGCACACAGAAGTAATGATGGGTGACTATAGGTATCTCCTCAAGAGAGGTAGAGCATCATCTCAGGTGGACTGGCAGAGGTCTTTGTATGCTTTCTTGGAGAAGTTAAAGCTCAATTAAATGCTAATACAGCACATAAAGTATTCAATGTCTCTCAAAGATCTTGTTTCAGACTCTTGGTAGATTCAGGTACCTGCTTTGTGGTCTGGTCAGCAGCTTGCAGAGAAGGAGAGATACTTTTTTTTTTTTTTTCCTGAACAAATGAAATGTTTTAATCTGGTTAATATGCATCCTTCCCAGAGCAATAATCCTGGATATGGCCTGTAGTGTTTCTGCTTTAATCTCTTTTTGTAAACAGTTTCTATCTCCATAAGGAATTTTCTCTGTGTTGATTTCTTCTAAAATCTGTAGCTTGTCTGGTAGTTTTCTAGCTCAGGTCCTGTATGGTTTTTTGTGGTAAGGGACCCTATGAAGATTCTACTATAAGCAAAATGGAGAGGGGGAAAAAAGGGCAAAAAAGCAAAATTTCTGTTGCTTTGGAACTCAAAACTGAAACTAAAATCCTTGGTTTGGACAGGAACATGGATGTTAAATCTCAACCTAAAAATAATGCACTCAAGAGCTCAGCTGGAATATTCCTTCATAAGACCATCTGTTATAGCTGAACTATGAACACTTTGGTACGTTGCTGATCTGTCTCAGTGTGCTGTTGTTCCTGTCTCCCTACTGGTGAGGCACACTCTTCTCATTCCCTTAATTTGTTTCTCTCAGAGTGTTTTTATTGAGCAGTTGTCACCAAGTCAATGTGACATGAAGCAGGAGGGAGGAGAGGGCCATATTCTGCCTGACCTACTCAGTGTCTCCATTGCTGTGATTGTGCGGAGTAACTACGGCCCATTCTTGTGTCCATCCTGTTGCTGTTTCTGACTCTCATAGCAGACGCTGCTGTCTGCCTACTTGGAGACAAGTATGATTTTGACAATGCCTGTTGACAGTGGTTGGAATTTTGTTCCATTTTCCTGTTGCTGGTGACTACTGGGGCCGTTCAGCCTTGGTAGTGAGCAGTTTCATCCAGTGAGCTGCACTTTCTAAACGCTTTTCTGATCCTTCTATAGTCCTCACTGCTTATATGGAATTACTTAGGGTTATATACAAACATACACTTCAGCACCTTTGGATTCACCACTCTATTATTTCTTTCATGTCCTGTTGTCCTTCTCCCCTCCCTTCTCTGCTCCTTGTATGTCTTGTTATACCTTGTTTCTACATGCCTAAGTCATGCTTTAAATAACAGCTGTCTGATTCTTTGCTTCTTCCCATACCCAGCTAATTATTTTCAATCTACTGATTTTCCACATGGAGATTAATGGGTTATTCAGCTCTCAAAGCCTATATCCACACAGCTGTGAGCTAATGCATGGGTATGGGAAGGGGTGGGGGGGTGTATGTGTTTATGTGGTTGATCACCTTTCTGACAAACTCGTGTAACAAACCAAAAGGATTTTTCTCCTCCTTACTCATTATAAAAAGCCACCAAGCGTCAGACTTTTGCCAATGAGTAATCACATTTTGCAGGGAGTAAAAAGTAGTAAATAAAAACCTGATAGCTTGCAATAAGAAAATTGTTAACGTGTGTCTTTCCTCTGCCTTTAATTGCCCTGGCTGATGTGTTCTGGGTGCGAAAGAGCCAGACTCAATAGCAAAGCACCGCAGCACAGGTGTGGGTGATGTGGGGTCAGAGGCTCCCCCAGGACCCCCAACTTTAATCCCACTCCTCTGCCACAGCTCTTTCTACTTCCTTGTGCTGCTACATCAGCCTGTGGGGTGCAAACAAACAAACCATTCCTTGGTTCTGTCTAGATACAATCATTTTGGTTGTCCAGCATACAGCACAGCCACTGCATTATACTGCCAGAGTAGGCACCATGAGCACTGGATGCACTAGTGATGAAAAAGTATTGCGGAAACATAACCTCTGAGTGTGAAACATTAACTCTGATCTCCTTGGTTTATCTGACCAGTGAGATTCCATGGAATTAAGCTAATATAAGGCCATGGATTTGAGCCTTATGTATCATTAATTGGTAATTTGAGGGGTAGGAACTTTTAAAACCTTCTTGCAACCTCCTCTCTTAGCAATTTTCACACCACCTTGTCAGTTCAAGTGTGAGTGTAACCAGTCTCTATCTGTAAGACAGTAATTGCCAAGGGACCTGGGGAGAAATGGGAATAAGTGGCTAAGAAGTACAATCAGCAGTTAAAGTAAAAATAAACAGAAACACTGGCAAAGTGATCACTGTTCAGCAAGTCCAGGCTGGATAATTCCTACTTTCCTGGAACCTATCAAAATGGTAGCCCAGATTCCCTGCCTCACCAGGATCCTTTGGCTTTCTGGGCCCTGAGCTGCAAATTTATAGTCAATGGCTGAACATCACAGATTTCACTAGTTTCAGGGCATATTCAGAACTCTTCAAAAATCAATCCATTTGCTGATGTATGGGTTGAGATTTCCACCTTCAAAAGTGAAGCCCTCTCTAAACCTCTGACTTTGACTTTTTTGCTTTGGTTTTATTGGAATAAGGATAAAATACTTCTTCTGGACCTGACCTTCCTCTTGCCAAGGCTAGATGCATTCAGTTGGGTTCTGGATAAGGAGTTCCTCCCACATCTGCTACAGCTTTGCTTGTGACTGCTGCTCTAAGCCTATGTTGTCATGGGTATGATGAGTTAAAATTACGATGTTCCAGGTAGAATCACTGGAAAGACTTGACCGAGAGTGAGTTAGAAATACTGATAAGGATGCAGTTTTACAACCAAGAATTAGGGATGAAGGGCTTAGACACAGGAGACGTGAGGCAACATGGAGTCGTTCTGACCAGGGAAACATGGCTGAAGAGCGAGACAGAATTAGACACAGGCTACAGATTTATTCATTTTTTTTAAAAACAGTTCAAAAGGGGGATGGTGGCACAGCTGAAATGTGTTGAGATATTACTAATTTTTTCCTCCAATGTTAAACCCCAATACAAATTAACCTAAATTATTTTCCTCTTCCCTCTTAGACACATGCTATTTGTCAAGCCATGTTGCTTTAACACTTCCTAACTAGCTGGAATAAATTTAGCCTGCCCAAGGAAAAAGTGCAACATGGCAGCCTTTGAATGAAGTAGCAAGTGTGTCTCTTGCTGACTGCAGCCTCTTGTAGGTCATCACAGCACATGTGTGTCCCTCTCCTGGTATGGCTTTTGTTGAAAATGGCTCAAGGTACAAAAACCTGAAGCTTCCTGTTAGGCTAGGAATGGATCAGTGTGGGTAAGGTAGCGTGGGCAGGAAGGCATGCGAGCATCTGGTTTGAATAGCTCCGTGTATGCACTATCAGCCAACTTTCTGTAGGTTTCATGGTGGTTGGGTTTTTTTTAATCCCAGAGCTCCGGAGCGGTGGTGGACCTCACCCTGCCTGTGCCTCCCAGGAAGGCTGGGAGGAAGCTTACCAAAAAGAGGGTAAACCTCCTTCGTTTACAGGAGCCCCTGAGGTTAGAAATTACTCCAAAAAGCCCAGAGATGCTCTGAAAGGTCAAGTGCCTCCTGTGACATGCAGGAGGCAGAAGGACATGGTGCCTTGATGTGCTTCTGATGGGAAAGCAACATGCGAGAAGACGTGTGACCGAGTGGCCTGCAGGATACACATTCCTAAATGTCACTTAGCCATACAACCTGCGAGGGTGGAAAAGTGGGCAGATGGAGAAATAATATTTTCATTGAAAATTCTCTACCTCTAAACTATTTCCTGTCAGGTTCCTTCCAAGGAGGGCTGGAGCAAGGAAGGAGGGGGGCTGAGGTGGGATGTGTGGCAGTGGGTACGAGTTTGTGATTCCTCAGGCCTCTCAGTTTTGAGAGCATTTAACTCAATCCCCTCCCTGAGAAAAGGATCATGCTAAGCATTACTGGAGCCGGAGGCAGTTTGGGAAGTGAAATAAACACCTGACTGTTAAATGCTAAAGGTTTACTCAACCAAAAATATAAATAGTTCTGGTTTCCTCCATGATGCTCTAGAGTTACGTTCATCCGCGCACGTGAGCTGGAGGTTTGCGCAGGGGGAGTCTTGAAAGGTTGAAACTCTTCAGAGGGGAAAATCTGGAGGCAATAAGACAGGCCTCCCTCTGTCCCGGGAGAGCTCTTCTGCCACTGAGAAAATGTTGCAGCTGTTTTCTTGGGGCGATCCAAAAATAAACTCCCTCCTCCTTTCCTAGCTGCTCGTATCACTTTCATGGGTGCCATCACGAACCCAAGATGTCAAGTGTAATGGGTAAGAGCCTCAAGTGTGGGCGCAATCCTGTTCACGCAATCTGTGGGGCAGAAGGGAGCTGTGCCTCAACACCCTGAAGGAAATCTCAAAGTTTGGGGTTGAAGTCATAACAGCCTCTGGGTGTTCAGGAACTGCAAGCAGCAAATGACACAGAGCAAACACCGTAACTGGGCAGTATCAACACGCCTGTTTGGGGATGGTCCCAAAAGAGCAGAGCAGAAATTACAGCGCAAACATTGCCATTAGCAATCCTCACTGGAACCTTTTTTGCTGCAGCTCTGCCCACTGAGTGGAAGGCATCATGTTGCTGTAGAGGATCTGCATCTCAGAGTGCCAAGCTGGAGCATCTCAAAGTTGCAGTGTGTGCAAAATTTTTCTGCTTACATGTCACCTCTAAAATCCAAGATGCAAAATGCTGTTTATTACAAAATATATTTATTGGGGTTGATCATGTATGACACATACACTTGCAATATGTTTCCTTCTGTCAGGTCATCCATAGGTGGACTACTAGGAAATATCATTTAACACCTATGAAACAGCAGATTCTTTCCCCGTACCACGACTGCTTGCTGATTCCCGAAGCTTGCCAACTTGTAAAGTAGCCCAGAAGGTCTATACGTAAACTGAACCACACTTCAATAGCTATTGGATTGTCCTATGTGGATATTTGTCTTCAGGTAGCAAAACAGATTAAGCAAACTGGAGAAAAGGGCACCCATTCTGCACAATATTAGCTGGGGGAGGGAAACAGTGTGACTAATGGGAATCCAAACTGGCATCTCTGTTCAAGTCAGCTAACACCAACTGCTTGGTGAAAAAAGTCCATGCCTTTCCCCTTCCTAACTGAGATGAAGCAAATCCATGCGGTTCAAAATTATTCAGGACTTCCAGATGGATAAGCTGAATTGGAATTACAAGACTCCCAAACTTGCATTTGCTCCTGGGAAATGGGAAGCCCAGAAAGAGAGAGAAAGAAAGAAACGCCCAACCTGAGCAGAGGTGATAGCAAAGCTGGTTTAGCATGGAACTGCTCTCACTAAAATGAAATTTGCTGTAGTTAACCAGAAAGTTTTAGGGTAAGAAATTATAGAACAATTTGGGCAAAGAGAAATGAAAGCCACCTGTTTAAAGTTAGCCTTTAACCTATTTCCACTGCCTTCCCTTTTGCTTTCTCTCTCTTTCAAATTCTCACAGTATCTCTGCTTTCCATAGAAGCAAATCTTCCCCAGGGAAAGTCAATTCTGAAGGCAATTTTCCAAAAACCATTTGGCAGAATTGGCCGGTACTTCAACTGCAAACATGAAAAGGCATTTATTCCACTAACTCAAATGTAGTTTGGAAGAGACATTACTGAACTTGTTTTAGGAATATACTTTGACTGCATCAGTTTTATTGCTTCTTGTATAAATGTCAAACTCAATTTGCCTCAAAGCAGAAAAAAACTCAAAGTACATGGTAATGTATATATTACATACAAAAACTGGGGAAAACAGTGTTATCTCCATGGTAAGCCCAAGCCCATACCATGTTAATTGTGCCCATCATACACACTCAGTATTTCACCAGTGGTAATAAGGAAGGGGGGGTGATCCTCGTGTTGAAGACTGTGTGTGTTGTAGGTACTGTAGGATCCTGAAGATCTAATAATTCGTAATTTTTTTCCTTTGTGTTCCTTAAAAGGATTGTTTTCCTGTTGTGTAAAGAACTTGTAACCCTGTCCTTTGTGCACCATCAGCAGCATTTAACCTTGCGCTGTTACCACATCAGCTAACACATATCCCATTTGAAATCCAGGACACCCAGTAGCAAAGGATTTCTTTTCTTGGAAAGGGAGGGAGGAAAAGGCAAGTCTTCTAAATTCTTATTTCAATCAGTACTCTGCCAAATTTTCTAGCAAGAAGTGAATTGGCTATTTCAAAACACACTATCTCAGCAAAACTATAGTTGGAATTTCTTGGGGGCTAAGGAAGAAAGTGCATCTTTATTCCTAAGGTTATCCCCCTGCTGACTTTCAAAGACTTGCTGCAGACGATGCGGGATAAAGAGCTTCCAGGGGGAAAAAAATGGAGATTCTTTCATAATAATAAATAAAAAGTATTAAGCAACCTAAATGTAATTTCTGCCATTTTACTGTACAACATAATTTTCAGAAATTTTAGGTATTAGGACAGACTACAGATTAAGTGTGGCCATTTGTAAAATATTACTGTGAACACATTAGATTTTGCAACGGCTTCATTTGTATTTTAAGTTCCAATCCTGCAAAACTGTAACTTCCTTCATACCAGTAGCTGCAATGGCATCAGCAGTGCTTCTTATCTACATAAAGTTAATGTCTTGCACAATTATTTGCAGGATCAGGACATCATGCTGAAAATGCAATCACTTTGTGAGTTACAAAAAAGAAAATGCTCTTCGGAATAGTAGGTGAGATTCACTGCTACAGTAAATTATATAGGACCCATTGAATTCAGTGCAGCTATCCTGATTCACACCCGCTGATATGGCCCATTAATTTTAGTGTATGAAAATGAATCTCTGCTCTAAAAATACCAATTAGTAATAAGCGTTGAGAAAGAAGAAAAATCAATTTAAATTCATTTTGTGTAATGCACATTTTCTGTTGCTATTTTAGTTAAATTATTATTATGCATAATAATGACAGGGCAATAGGTGCTGTCACTTCAGGAATTTGTAGCTGTGATGGCTAGTATAAAAGTTAGTGAAAGGGAAACTGCAGAAAAGCCCATTAATTTCATGCAGTTGTCATTATTATGATTTGGGTTAGAGTAGTGTGCCCCTTTCTCCACAGGGATCTCATCCCTGTAGTGCTGAACACATAAAGAGAGATGAGACTGGAAATTGTTTTGTGCTGGTGTAACTAGAAAAAATGAGCGGATAGGAAGAGGGGAAACTGAGGCACGCAGAGCTTCTGTAAGTACCTGAGCTTGGAGTCAATCTCTTGACTCATGGCCAGGTGTACTATTCATCATATTAGGCTGATCCTCAAGAAGGGTGTTTTTTGTGTTTGTTTGGGTTTTTTAAGTGCATGTGTAAAAGTGAATATGTACTTTGGCATGGAGCCAGCTTCAGCATTCAAACCTCCCGGAGACGAGCCTGCAAGATCCTGTGTGAACACCCAGCTCTGCAGGCATTGAAACCCCAGTTGGTGCTTGGGGTTATTTGCATGCTCATTTTGCTTCTATTCAGCATTTGTCCTATGTGCATTTGTGCAAAGATGATCACGCTCCTGTGCCGGGAAGTTAAGTGTTGTCTCTGTGCATTGCCATTCAGCATTGGTTTTTCATGAACAACAAAAGTGTTTTGGGATAAGTGGCACTCAAAGAGGGTTTGAAGCTGGTTTCCTCATATTCCAAGCAATCCTGAGATAGTAATGAATCATAGTCATAGCTGGATTATTCACTGTTACTCATAATATAAGAGCTAAATTGAAAGAAAAAAGTTTTCACTCCTGGTGGGATGCATGTCTACAGGACATTGCACAGGCCACAAGTACCAGTTCTGAAAACAATCTAAAGCCCAGGGACAAACACAGCAGGGACTACTAAACATTGTCATTAGCTGCAGATGACTAGAAATGGGGAGGCTGTGCTGAGGGGATCAACACCCACCGGTTGCCTTGTTCATGCAGTCTTTGCTCTGTGGTGGGTAAGTGAGCACTGGGCACAGACCTTCCCTTCACCCTGGTGTGGCTGAATGGGGTGCACAGACTGGAATTTGCTTTTTCCCTGTAGCTAAAGACATCCAAACTCCTGTGCCCAACCACAGTGATTTAGGAAACTTAAATCTGTAGATGCTCTAACACTGAGGTGTATTTTTTTTTTTAAGAAGTAAGAAAATAAAAACAAGTCATACCAGTTCAGATAACCTACGGAGCATTTTCAGGGACTGCTTTGGAAACCTACTGCTCTGTACCTGTAAGCATATTGACTTTGAAGAGTTAAGCCCATTTAACGCTTCTTGGGATGACATTAAAGTCATATTACGACAACCAAGAGTTCAGGGTCCAAAGGACCGCAAGCTTCTTTGTGCAACCTGAGGTTGCTCAGACCCTGCAGATACGGACCCTAAGAGATGGCAGATTAAAATAATGTAACCTTCAGCAGCTGTGAGATCAACAGCAGCACTTCACACAGGCAAGTCATCCTCAGGACATTAATTCCATCCATGACCCTCCTTTCCCACCAGCCCCTGTTAGTAGTTTCACCTTGTTCTGCAGTTATAAAGTTGTTTCTCAATGGCAGAGACAGGGGGAAAAAAAAAATCTCCCTTTTAAGAAACCTATTGACAGGCAGATCCTGTGGATTCCTCCTAGTACAGCTATCTTTGAACTGAGGACTTCTTAGTGAAGTTGGGGAGTTTCCTGGGGTTTTACTGGTTTTTTTCCTAAATTGATTGTGGAATTTTTAAACAAGGCTGGTTTCTCTGATCTTTTTCTCAGCAGCTGCAAAATCTGTTTCTCCCCCAACAACTTGTTCCACAGAAACCAGGTATTGGAAAAATTAAAGGGGCAAGGCCAGCAGCACCATTTGCAGGGCCAAACTCAAATGAAACAAGGACCGTTCATGTTTCTTTGTGAACAATCAAATATCCAAAAGGGCTTTGATCAAGCTTTGGGCTTGTAACATTTATGAATTAAGAATAACTGCAGAAATTTATTCTAGATTTTGATTTGAATATTAAACACTCCTAAAGATCGTTAATCTCTACTGTTTGGTTCAGGTCTCTGTTGTGAAATACGGATTTCTTATTATTGCTTGTGTGTAAACTTTTTTCCTAGTTTTCAATGAAGTGTCGTTTGTAGCTTTCCACTTTTTTTCAGCATACTTCCCATGTGGTTTTCTATATCTTTTTGTTATAAGGATGCTACCCTTACTTGTCACAAGACTGTTTGATTTGAGAGACTTTGCACCGTGTCTGGTGTTTTTAATGTTAGCCTGTGTTGCATGCAGACAAGTTATTTCTTAAAATCAGCAAAGTGCTGAAAATCTGTATGAAAGCGTACTCTATGGAGGATTCTAAACCCAGTTTGGCTGTCTTGGGCCCTCCTGATAAATCAAGCATCAGCATCCATGTACTTAGGTGGCTTTTTACTCCAATTTGTTTGAGGGACTTCTACCACCAACCCAATCACATTTATTTCACACTCAACCTTTCCAAATAATGTTGGAACCAGAAAGTTATTTATGTGACCTGCTTAATTGAAAGAGCATTTGCTGTCAGTGATCAAATAAACTGTTATTGATCTTCAGCATTGAAGGCTACTCCCATAGAGCATTCTGGTGCATATTTTTCACTAAGACACTTTTGAGAAAAAAAAATCAGAACACATATGCAGCAAAAAAAAAAATCCTAAAGGGTACTGAGATTGAAGAAAATCAAAGAGTTTTGAGAGTGGCTCCAGAGAAAAGAAACTGTGCAAAGCACAAAATAGCAACACCACTGATGATTGCACAAAATGTAAAGGCTTCAATATATACAACATCCTGCTCTGAACTCCTAGCACTTAGTAAGGAAAAAACTGTTTTAAATCGGAGCCAAAGAGAGATGAGTCTTGGGAATGAAAACTGTGATTTCAGTCCCTGATCTGAGCAAAACCTCTGCAAGACCTGGGACAGGCTACTTAATCCCACCTCTCATATTTTCGGTATAGTTGGGTGCTATTCTTCTTAACTCTTTTAGAAAGTAAAATCTGATCTTGCTTTGGTCTAAGCTCCGAGTTCTTAAGTCAGCTAGGGTCTGCAATACTAAATGGCAAAATTCCCACACACTTTGAAGATGTCAGTATCTGCATCACACTTGCCTCCCTTCAAATGAGGTATGAATTTCTTCCTTACTCTTGAAGAGTGGTTCAAAGAATAGATGTCATAGGAAAAAAAAAAGTTAAGAGCTCAGATAGTTGTCTTGCAAGGGGTCAAATGCAAATCAGGCTGTGAGACAGCAACTAACTTGTGAGGACTGTGACAACCCAGACTTTGAGCTCTCTCCTTGATGCTTCTACTCAGCAGTCCAGATGTACAAAGCAGAGGATGTGACAGTCTTCAATTTCCAGCACTTTGTGCTTTTCCATCTTTTTGAGTTTCAAAGTAGAGACTGAAACACAAGTGGTGGTTATTTACAAGAAAGCTTCTGATCCAAAGGAATAATATAGCAGAAGAGATCCCTAAATTGTTGATTACCAGATGCTGAAAGTTATCACTCCACTTGTGCCCTGTTCCTATAATCCTTCCTACGTGTCCAGTACTAACCACTGTCAGAAACAAACTCTAGGGTGGGTGGACCTTGCTTTGGATCTGATGTGGCACCTCTGTATTTAAAGTGAAGTTTAGGATATGTCTCACTTGTCACTAATTCTGTGACAAAGCTATTGCTTACATCATGTCTGAGAGAGGGGGAAATACTTGGTCCCACTTCTACAGCTGAGACCAGGGGCTCGTGTTGTGTTCTGCTTTACTTCTTACAGCTTCTGGTTTTGCCTGGGAAAAAATATATCCTAAATGTATGTACTTAGAACTCTCAAGAAAACAAGGGCATTATCTCTACTCTCAAACTATGACAGCAGTCACAGCACTGGAGAGCTGCTGAGCTAATTGTTATACCCTTCTCAGGCTGCAAATTCACCAGGCTGTAGATAGAATGTAATCTTGGCTTTTTTTTTTTCTATATTTAAGTGGAGCCTTATTCAAACTTCATTTTTCAGCAGGATTTTTTTCAGTCTTTTAGACCAAAATACTTTGTCTTTTTCTTACTCTGTTATTAAAAAAAAAGAAGAGATCAAATCATGAATACAGTCTCAGACTACAGCCATTTTTACTGATAGAATTATACAGCTCTAAAATATAAGGCTTATAATGGAAATGCTACCACAGTCTTGACTTCTGCAGCAATGCTCTAATATCACTGAACTTCCTTTGGGGGTGAAGTTTTGCCTCAGGAACCTTAATTATCTGATGTGGTCAATTACTCCAAGATAATGATGGTTTTTATCAGGTATTACTGCTCAAATATTTTACGATAGACAGGCTATTTAATTGCATTCCTGACCTACCAAAATGCTTACAGATGACTCAATTAAACACTGAGAGGAGGGAGGCATAGCACTTAAAATCCTTGATTATAGTTAGTTTTGAGAGTTTTGCTCCTCTTGAAAATCCTTCCGTCCATCCTTTCACCCATCCAAGCAAGTTGCATGTGTAGCATTGCCTGGGCAGGAAGTTTGGATAAACAAACTCAATATTAATGTAAAAATGGAAAAGCATGTCCGGCCTCTGTCCTGCTGAGGGCTCAGCATTGGATCCTGCACAATCCCTGTGGTGGATGAGCAAAGTTGTTTTAACATCCCTGAGTGTCCCAGTGCAGATGAGCATGGTGAAAAGAATTTTCTACCACATTCAGGTAAAGCAGAGTTTTTAAGACAATGAGGAAACGTCTTTATTACAGCAGCCTCCGGGGATAGTCTCAGCTCCTGTAAAGCCTTGAAATACCCAAATGCGACTCAGACCGAAGTGAGTCGGCTGGTCCGTGTTCTTCTCCATTAGCCCTGCAGCTCCTGGCGCTGGACTGACCTTTGCCAGGGAGGCCGAGGTCGCCCCGAGGACGGCTTTAATTGGGCATCTTTGCTTCGGTGGCCACAATGGGCTGTTTCCCAGGCACAAAACTGCCATGTCTTAAGAATGCTCTGGCTGCCAAGCCAGCGTGGCTCAGCCCTGGGTCAGTCCCTGCCCTGGATGCTCCAGCACGGGCAGCGCAGACCCGGTGAACCCCCGGAGCCGGGTGCTGCAGAGACCTCCTCCCAGTTTCCCCAGTAAAGGAAATCAGGGGGTATTTCCCCTGCCAAGCAATCAATTTGCTGCTGGTTAAATAGGAACTGCGTGCAAGATTTTGAGGGCAGATTATTTCCCTGCTGCTTACAATAATGTTACTGTAACGTTTTCAGCAAGTGCGTTCAGGACTCAGCCAAGAGCGCCGAGAAAAACGGCGAGCCTGCCCTTCGTGTCAATGGTTGCTGGAATTCTGCTGCATTTCTCCACAAAGGTCCATTTGTCTTCCCACCCTGGAAATAAAATGTATTGTTGCAGTATTGTTGCAAAAACTGGCAGCGAGTCCTCCTGGGTTAGAATGTGGTTACCCACTATTGCATCAGGCTCACAGAAAGGAGAGATGACATTTTATGGGGTTTCACTCAGAAAACTTTTCATGAGAATGTTAGCTCCGTTATATGGGGCTTCACAACAGAATTTTAACAGCCAGCATTTTGATAATTTTCTGTTATGTTTTCAGTCTTCTTAATACTCTTTTCAGTCACATTCCAAAGCGCAGCATCCACAAATATTCTCAAATATATCCCAAATTGCTCAGGAAGGAAACAATTTTCCTATCTGAAATTAGAACAAAGTATGATTCTGAAATGTCAAATTTTAGCAAACCAAAATGCTGCAGCAATTGGTTTGGATAAGTCAAAACAGTTCAGTTTGACTTTTACAAATATTATTATCATTAGTTTACAGATCAAAATGAAAAGTCATATTGAAACTACTGTAATTCTTTTATTATTAAGAAGAGTGGTGACTAGCAGTCAAAGGAAACAGGAAAAGGCAGCAAATCTGAAGCACTACATAATCCACCGTTATTTTCTTCGATATTACGTAAGGAAGGAACAATTTTTAGTGAGTGAAAGGGTGATCTGAGGCCAGAAAGCGTGGGTTCTGTGCAAATAGTATGGAATAACAGCATTGACCCAAAGAATTTCCTATCAAAGCCACGTTGCCTGCGGTACCTCCTTTCCCTGCCCACACAGTGCTCTCAATGGGCACCAAGATGTGTAACACAAACTGCAACGGGTGGTTTATCTAGTTTTCTTAAAGATATACTGCCAGTGATTTTTATTTATGAAACCTAGGGCAGGTTGTGCATCATTCACTGTGTTATGGTATTTGCAGGTGAAACTGCTTCGCTGAGGCTTGTCAGGCTGGACCTGCAGGTCTGTTTGTTAAACAGATGACTAAGTGCGGGCTGGCTTAAATTGGTGCCTGCTGGCATCGCTGGGTTCATAGCAGTGATGCAGGCACCAGAATTACTGTACCAAGTACAGCGGGCAATTGGACCCCAAGGGTCTGAGTCTCATTCCCCCTCCACATACCCAAAAAACAGCCCTCTCTGAGCTATCGCACCTTCTTGCACCCATTGCTGTACAACCAGCCCCCTCCCCACGCCCCCAGATTTATTCTAACTATTGCAAATCAAATTTTTATGCCTGTGATGCTTCAGCTCCTTTTTACAGTACATACATATTTCAGAGTTACCACTTAATACAATTGTAGTTCATTTAGCCAGCAATTACAGTAATAGGAAGACTGGCAAGCACTGTCATTCGGACTGTGGAAAATCAATGTTGCACAGAGGGACTTTTATTCATCCTATCAAGTGTCTCCTTCATTAGATGCATGTACTCTGGAATCATAAGGAAAATTTAAGATCACTCTGGTTTTTATATATTTTTTTAATATTTATCCATATACTATTTTGTTTCCAGACATAGAGTGAATGACGTCCTGAGGCTCCTTCCAACCTATTTATTCTAAGATTCTGTGAATTATCAGATCTGTTCTTTCATCAGATCCATTTTCTGTTGCATTTCATCTGACAGAGGACCTTTGACAATCTGTCTCTTAGAGGCAACTCAAAATATTGTTGTCTGTGGGCAGCGAAATAGAAACTTCTGAGTTTATTAAACATTTTGTACAATGTTTGCTTTTAGTCCAAGTTTCATAAACTTATGTCCAGGAACACATTTAAATAGCTGTTTCAGTTAATCCTTATTTTAACAGAGTTTTGAAGAACCCAGGTACACATATGGCTACAGTTAAGCAAATGTGCACTAGACAGGAATGACATGCTGAATTACAGATGTAGTGCTTCCAAAAGACAGCTCAAACTATAACCATGTCTCCTGAGTTTTAAATCCTCTTTTTCAGTCACTTAACCATGCTGCAACAAACCTACTTTGGACTGATGGTTTAAATAACTGCTGTATTTGCATTTCACTATGTGAATGGTCTTAAAAATTAAGACTTGCATAGGGCAAAAGTGATCTATAATTATGCCTGGAATATTTAGTTTCAAAAAGGAGGCGGCTAGGAATGGGAGGCTCCCTTTGTTGTTCAAAAAAGAAATTCCTTAAATCACTGCCGTCACTGCAAGGAGTTGTTTCAGCAAGAAGAATAATGATATTTTTGCAGGTTGCCAAACTTTTGCTGCAGAAGAGCCTCTTGGCAGCAGATCCACTTGATTCGATGAGCATTACTGAATTTCCTCGTTGATCTGTTGGTCTCTGCGTGGTGCCATCTTTTGACAGCATTACATTATAGGCCCTTGTTCTTATGATAAATTATTTTAATCCATCATCAGAGCACACTCTTGCTCTAATGATGGATTAGTGTTATGCATCATCAGGGTGAGGAGCATTGATAATGCACCATGAGAACCCCCACTGACAGTGGAAAAATCTGCCAAAAGAATTAATTTGCTCTGCACCAAACTGAAACCAGAGATAAAGGTACAGTTACACTTAATGGCAAAAATTCCATGTAGAAGCAGCAAGTTCAGCTCCAGTGGCAATCCGGGTGAGGAATAAAGATGAAGATCTAGTCACCTCACAGTGCAGGGCCTGAGCCTTTGCACTGGCGAGTTTTGCATCTGGGATCAAGGTGCACAAAGGTGTAGGAGTATCGTGCAGGTTCAGAGCTGCAGCAAAGTCCCTTTGTGGCATCAGAGCAACTCACCTTGGTGCACAGAGTATGAAAAGACCTGAATTCATCAGAAGGTTGCATAGGGAGCTTGAAACGAGGCTGTATGGCTGAGGGAGGTGCAGATCTTTGGGGCAGATAGTTCCCATTGCATTCCTTTGTTGCAGAGTCAACTGCAGCTGATTTCTGCATCCCCCAGCACCAGGGTACCCCGGGAGGAGCAGCCCTTAGGGATGGCAGCTGATAGAGCTCCACCATCCTCCTCCAGATCTTGCAGGATTTAGGTCTCTTTGAAAGCAACTGCAATAGATACTCTTTTACCTTTTTTACATCTAGTAACTCCTGCAGTGCTATGGACACAGCCGAACAACAGATTGCACCAAAATGTAGGGTCAGAGCTAAATAACAATAAAAATCTATACAATTACAAATATACAGTTTAACCTCTGAATACTAAGACTTTTTGGGGGGGGGGGCTCTGTCATGAGTTCCTTCAACTTTAGCTGTGGAAATTAAAAAAAGGAACAACAAAAAGGATTCTTATTTACACTTTTGTTAAGAAATGTAGCCCTTGGTATATTTTTCTTCATGGTTATACCTATTCTACTATACCTTGTGTTACAACTGTGATGATAAGCATCAAGAAAAAGTTGAACAGCAAAGAAAACACATGGGAAATTGAATAGACTATCATTCACCTTCAGGTAAATCCATAATACAGAACATTAAACAATACTGGCATCACCAGAGGCTGGGCTCAACTCATCCTGTAATTTCAGTGATAAAAGTGAACCAGCTTATTGGCACCTGGATTCTCCAGGGACTGCTCTGCGCTGCACATCCTGACACATCTGTATGTGCCTGCAGATCATTCTCAAACAGAGAATTTTCCACACTTCAAAAGACAAGCCACAGAACCCAAATACGGAGCTTGAATTTGTGACCTCTGTATATGAGGCTGGTGCTTTTGGATTCAACTATCTGCTGCTGTCAAAACTGCCACACTTGCTCATAATGCTTGCTCATCTGTGTCAGCATTTTGCCTCCCCAGTTTTTTCTAATGAAGGGGAAAGAAACTTTATAAACCAGCAGTGATGGAGTGATCTGCTATGATTTGACAGATCTGGGGACAGGGCTGATGTTTTAAGAAGACTTTTGGCAGGGTGCATCTTGAAGAACAGAACATGTCCAAGTTAAAATATACATGACGAAACAAGTAGTTGTGCATTAAAGCAAATGATTCGCTCTAGTTTTGTTGGAAGAAAGGCTTTTTTCTCATTAACTACCTTTGGCCCATGGACTAGCCTGCCCACAGAGATTACTAAAAAAGGGAAGAAGGGGGTGTGTGTGGTGGGCGGAAAGCAGCTGTTTCCCTTATTGGTGCAAAACACCACTGTCCCCATGCTGCTTCTCCCAAGCAGATGTTGCAGGATTTGGAGCCACGGCTGACATTGAGAACTTTTTCAGCAGCTTTGCTGAGCTTTTTGTCAACTTATTGACACAGTGATGTGTGTTTATTCCATGCCGCTTTTGGGTTGTGCAGAGAATGATCCCGGCAACTACCTGGACTTGCAATTACTTATTCATATAATGCATTAATGGATAGTTGGTGTAGGAACTAAGTTTCCTGGGCTGTATTTTTTTTTTTTCTTTTCAATGCAACCTCTGAAGAACAAGTCTGAGCATATCTCCTGTCTGCCATTTCATCTGTAGTTACTTTCTCTTTAGCGTGGGCCTCACTGCTGCATTTGACCTGACACCTGGAGAGGATCCAGGCTGAGATTTGACCATGATGGGGAGTATGACATGGAGCTACAAGTTCTTCTTGATTTCTGATCGAAACCCCTCTGCCAGCCATCACAGGAATATACCCTAACGGCTGTGATTTATTGCTATGTTATCATGCCTGTCTGCCTCGTTACAAACTCTGAATTTTATCAGGCAGCTTGTCCTCTAGTGTCTGGTAACCAATTACTGTGGTCTGCAAAGAAACCTGAAGTACTTTGCCAAACACTGCTAATAAACTGGGAAAAAGCCTGAGCACAGCTTCAGGTTGCCTTAAGGAAATTCCAGTGAGCACTTTCCACTTTATTGTCTAGTTTGCAGTATGAACTGGGAATTATGTTGAAGAGTCATTCTCTATACAGAGCTAAACTCCCCTGTAAAGAATGTGCCACACTGAATTACTGCACATGGACTTGCCTCCGTCCAAAGACTGCTGAACTCAGTAGGAGTCTTTCAAATGACAGGAGTGAGAGCAGGACTCAGCCCACAGTCTGAAACCAGATACTCCAGAAGAAAATGAAAAAAGTCCTGTATTCCTTTTTCTTTTACCATAGCTAAAGCTGGCAGGAAAAATCAGAATGGACAAGTGCCTGCACTACAAGGGTGATGTGTACCTGTTGCTCCATGCTGGTGAAAAAGTTATATCTTAAAGGGTTAGTGCTTTGTGCAAGTCCTCTGCAGCAAAGTGAATGATGCCTGCATCTCTAGTATGTACTTTGTTATAAATTTTTTATTTTCTTTTGAGGCTGGCTAGCCCTAATGGTCCAAGGATGAATGAACTGGGGTCTGTACTGCAGAAGTGACCATGAGCCACCCTCCCTCAGCCAAAAAATTTCACGCACCCTCTCTAGCTTTTCCCACAGGGCAGTCATCTAAAAAGTTTTTTCTTCCTAGGTTATAAAAGACCGATTCTATAAAGAAATGACTTAGCACTACAATGGCATGATTTGTGGCTTCCAGGCTCCAAAGCTGTAATTTATTCAGACAATTAGCAACAGCACTGTATTCTTGACAAATTCTTCACTTGTGTGCAGCTACTACACAACAAGGTGCTTTTACAAACTGTGCCTTATGGATTAAAAGACTCCCTCTGCCTTTTCCCTCCTTCTTTGAGAAGTTCTTTTCACAGTCAATGGGAATTAATACAGCAGGTTATAGAGGTGATACACAATAATCCAGCCAGCCAAGGAAGCATTGTCTGACAGGAATGTTTAATGCACAAAAGGGAATGCTTCAGAGTTTGCCTTTTGGTGAAGTTATTCCACTCTTCACAAAATCCCCCAGAGTTACTGTACCAGATGCCACTGTGATGCCATTAATAAGTGTAAATGGTATTTAAGCGCAGGTTAGTTGTCCAAAAGCTCACATCTGAATGTCTGCCCTGGCACTCAGGTGGCTTTGCCTGGGCACCAAACCAGCTGGAGCATCAACTGGCTGGGCACGATGTGCCTGTGCAGAGCTCCCAGGTATGAAATGCTGAGATGCACAGAGCTGCAGTGTAAATCAGTCCAGACCCTTTTTCGTGTGCAAGCCTGAAGAGTTATAAAATCCAGACCCAGCTTTAAATCCTGCCCTCCTCGAGCACTGCTCAGGTTCAACAGGGCAAGATGCACAGGGCTGGCTCAAGGTCCAAAACCTGTTCAAACTGGAACTTTTTCTTTCAAGAACCACCCTGCTGAAACTAAGGCTCTGCTTCCTGGCATGATGTGATTTTTTTTTTAATTATTTTTTTTTTTTATTTTTTCCCCTGTGGATCTGTTAAAGCACACTAATCAGCCAGCCGCTGCTCCAGCCCATTCTTGCACCAGCCTCTCTCAGCAAAATAAGGACAAAACCAATCAAATCACCTTGGACTTGGGCAGAAACCGCTTTCTCTTCATTGCAGGAGCAAATCCTTAGCTGATGTTTGGACTTTTTTGGCTGCGAGACTTTGGCTCATCTCACTCCAAAAAAGTTTAGAGCTGCAGCAAGACCCCTGCAGAGCCCCCTTCCGAGCCTCCTTGTAGCACTGCAGTGGCACAGGTGGGAAATGACATTAATGATCTGTACTACCAACTTCATATCATGCTTTATACACACCAAATTGGAAAAAGATTTTTTTTCTTTTTTTCATCAGACTGAAATTTGTCAGCATGAACTTTTGAGCAAACCGCAAGAAGACAATAGATTTTTTTTTTTTTTTTTTTTTTAAATTTTTCACTAACTGTGGGCAGAGAAAAGGATGTTTAACAGGCCATGTATTTGTAATAAATGATTCATCTGGAGCTCAGATGCTGGTGTGAATGGGTATCATCTTAGAAATACTTGGAAGGTTACAGAGGTGTCCATAAAAACCACAAGATTTGGCCCACTCTTGCTTTTGCTCTGCGTCGCTTATACAGCATTCAGTAAGAGCAGGGCTTCACCCCGTAGCAAATGAAAATTCAAAGTATTTGGCCTCATGTGGCAAAACAAAGTGTTTGTTCAGTGGAACTAACTTAAGCAAATTCCTCTTAATTAAAAAACAGAATTATTTTCTTTGAACCAAAGCAAGATTGCTATTGAAATATAATGAAGATCTTTTTAAAGATCTTGTCCTGTTTAGGAAAGGATTTTTTTTTTTTTCTTTTTTGCTATACTAAAAGGGGACATGATGATACACTAAATCAGCAATTGTTAATTGTTGAACATCTGTTAATTGCAAATCATTTGTAATAGAGAATCAAAATACATTTTGGATCAAAACATCAATAATTTAAAAGAATGCTTAAGTTTAAAAGAACAACCCATGGAAAAAAACACATCGGTGCAGTAAAGTCTGGTGCTTTCCCCGGCTTTAACACGTCACCCTGGGATGTGTCTGTTTTTCCTGGACCTGGATCTTGTGCAAGTGGATGAAGTGACATTGATTTCAGGGGAGTCCTGCTGATTGATACCTCCTGGTGACATGACACCTCAGTGTGTAACCCTCAAATGTTAACCAAGCTCACAAAAGAAGTACAAGCTATTTGTTTGCAAATTAATTCATAAAGCCACCAGGATTTCAAAGTGTTTGTCATTTATTTGGAAGCCTGCCTTAACAGGCTTCCTTTTTATTTTTTTTCCTTAAAGAACAAGTTACCTCTCCCCTCTCTCATTGTCTTCTTTTTCAGCTACCACCTTGTTTGGGGTTAATTTCCCTAAACAGAGACATAAATACGGTATCAGGTTTTGGCTGCGAGTCAGGCCTGCTGTGCTCGGAAAGCTGCTTGGAGCCGCAGAACCTATATCGGCAACAGCAGCTGCACTTTGCATTTGGGAAAGAAGTCAGAGAAAGAGTTGGGTTTTTTTGGTGGTTTTGTTTGTTTGTTTGTTTGTTTTCCCCAAGCCTTTACTAATAATATAACTTAACTGAAAGAAAAAAAAAAATGAAACAAACTGGGGGGGGGAAATGGGAGAAAAGAAAAAAAGAAAAGAAAGGAAAGATGGGATGAGCATTTCTCATTTCTTCTAGCTGTCAACGTCTTTTTTCTCTGAGATGCAAAGGCCACCAAAGGGAACAAGGAATGCAAGTGTGAGAGAAAGAGAGAAAAAAACCTTAAAATAACGCTGTGAAAAAAGTCTAGAGATGATCTATTTGTTATCAGTCCAGCCTTGTGGTATGACGCCCAAGGAGCGGGACTTTGCCAGGGAAAAGGGGGTTTCACTCACCAGTGCAACATTTTGCTTTGCTGGCAGGGATCGGTGCAAGTGGCAGGACTCTCTGGGCAGCATTTGGGACAGAGGGGAAAGAGGATCTTATTCAGGACTATTTTAGGCATGCTTTATTAAAGCAGAGAATATTTCATCTGCTGCTGCTTAACCTTGCTCAGAGCCCCCCAAAAGGTAATAGAGCCCCTACAGTGAAGTCTGTTTATTTTCTGCTCAGTTGGAAAGCAAAGGTCCTATTACTGTTAAAGGGAGTTACAAGTATTCATCAAAGAAAGAAATGACCCATAAAGGCAGTTAAGTTAGTTTTATTCCTGCTGCATAAGTCAACCTCTTTTCTATATATAAAGTGATGGGGTTAGAAAAGGATATTCATCAAGCAGTCCACTGATTTGATTGGCTGCGCTTCCCCAAGTACTTTATAATTTGTAGTTATAAATAAATATGTTTTTTTAATAATCAATTGGTATTTAAATAACATACAATAACTGTCTTATTAAATCCCACTTTTTAGAATGAATAAGCAGTTAGACATTAAAGATGTGGGTACCAAACAGCCACAGGATTTCAGACCATTTTCTTTTTAATGTAGAAGCCATAAATATCACTATGGAATTATCTGGTTAGCCAAGGCCCTGAATGAAGCCAGCAGAAGACCCTGCTCTCTGCTTTTGCCTTTAAGTGATCATATACTTTTCTGGTATGATGACTTTTTAAACAATAACCACACGTTATTTTCTTTGGCCACCCCTTACAGTTCCAAAGGGGCGGCCTCAGACTCCAGAGCTCAAATAAAACTAATGTGTCCTCAAACCAGAGCCCAAAAAACAAGGAGCATCAAATAGCAGGTTTGAGATTATTGGTCGGAGTCAGCTGGGTCTACACTATTTCCAGCACTTATCTATTGCCTGAGGAAGGGAGAAAAAAAAAAAAAATCTCCAGGAATTAAAACAAACAGCCAGCACTCAGTCCTATACACACAAAGTAATTGGCTTTGTCTTTCTCAGAGGGACACACACACACATGTACACACTCTTTTCCCTTGATGTTGCTTTTATTTTAGAAGGAACAATTGTGTCGCCTTGGTTAGAGAAGCACACAGGGTCACTGGTGTGAATTGGAACAGTATCCACCTCCCATTCCTAAACTTCATGCCCTCTCCATCCATGCAGTGGAGGATGCCGCTGGTCCCTCAGGACGGGCTGGTGCCAGCACCTAAACCTCTGTTTCAAGGTGGACCTGAAGCTGGTTGGGAAGAGATGCAGTTTTTGGTGGTTGCAAAGGGGCAGGTATGAATGCGGTGACAGTGGGTTCCTGGTGCAGTACATTCTATGAGTGCTGGATTTGCTCCTGCCCGTAACCTGCCTCCAGCAGCTCACCCAGCCCCTCTTCTTCTGTTTTTTTGTTTTGTTTTGTTTTTTAGATTTTTTTTTTAATTTTATTTTAACCCCCTGGCTGAGCTGAGATTTATTCCTTGGCACAGAGCTCCTCTGGAATTCATTGCCACTCCACCCCTGCCATAAACGGAGGCACTGGGGCTGTGCTGCCGGCAGCCCGTGCGGGACCGCGTTCTGCAGCACCCACTGCACGGCTCCAGCCACCGCTCTCTCCCTCCAGAGGACAAGAGCAAGTCACAGATAAAGTTTACCAGCGTGCTTACTCCAATAACTTTTCCCATCACACTTTTTTTCCCCAGTTATTATTTTTTCAGCCCCCTCCCTCCCTACCCCCTTCCTTATTTTATTTTAGGCGCCTCTGAGAGTTCAACTGTCGCCTGAGGCTTCAAACTAATTTTCTCTTCAGAAATGATTGCAGAAAGCCGCATGCATAATAAATCCCGTTATTGCTCTTGTTATTAAAATAGGTTGTTAGGGATGTGGACTTGGAGGCCTTTTTGTCTGATGGCAGCAGTTCTTCTTAGCTAGGTGCTTATGGCTTATTGACTAAGGCTGCCAGGTTCAAAAAAAAAAAAAAAAGAAAAAAAAAGAAAAAGAAAAGAAAATCAAAAAGAGAAAGAGCTGTAGCTGCTGTTTAATAGTAAGAAAGTTGGGATGATTCGAGGCAGTTCTTTTAATCATGTCCATGGGCCGTGTTTGAAAAGACAATGCATTTCCAGCAGCTCCAAGGCTTGTACCGAGGGCCCACAGAGAGTGTGGCGAGCTCTTTTCTGGAGCAATGATTAATTAATATTTCTGTGACATGTCTTATTTGAGTGATTAATTAATATTCTGTGACAGCCAGGACTGTATATTCTCACCACACTGGGCACCTGGCAAGCCCCAGTGAGAACCGGAGCCTCTGATGAAGTCTGAAGAGACAAACGGGCTGAGGGACTCTAAAGGAAAATTAATAGGACTGTTCTCCCTCTTTGGATAGGGAGCTGACATGCATGGAGGCAAAGTGACGTGCCCAAGGGCACCCAAAAACCCAGTGTCAGGACTGGTAATTGAAGAAACACTTAGAAATTGCTGCTTGGCACACTGAGCATCAGCTCATGTTTCCTCACCTTGTTCCAAAAAAAACCGCATGCTTCATCCAGCAATCTGAAAGCTTTAACAAACCAGAGCAGAGCCCCTTTAAAATGAAATGCGGTTAAAGCAACAAATCTCCTGTGAGACTGTATTCTTAAAACAATAAAAGGTTCTAAAGCAGGTTTGATAAAGGAAAGTACACTGTCCAATCATTAAATGGAAACATTTTCTGGTTACCACATGAAAATATGCTTCATAAATCACTGTTACCCTGTGAAACGAAAATCTAACCACACATGAGGCCACGCATTTAGCAAGTTTCTTATGCATGGAAACTATGAAGCAGGGTGTATTCCCACCCAGTGAAATCAAACATGTCACATCCACACCAGAGCCAGCGCCAGAACTGGCAGAAGTCTCAAAGGGAAACGTCTTGCTGCGGCAGCGGGGCAGGGGCGATGCACACCCCGCCTGCAAGGCAGCTTCTTATTTCCAGTGCACTTTCAACGCGGACTGGGAAGCACAGAGGGTTGCTCTGAGCCATCACCTCTGCAAGAGCCCCTGGAGTGAGACGAGCCGAGATGTTCAGCGGCCTCCTGGAGTGTTTGACGTCTGCCTGCCTCCTGCTCCAGAAGGAAGGACGCTGCTTCACTGTCAGTACTAACTCTGAAACCCCTCCTTTAATGTACATGCAGATGATGTTACGTAGTGGTTGACAATTAATGATTATTTTAGCATCATAGAATCATTTCGGTTGGAAGAGACCCTCAGGATCATCAAGTCCAACCATAACCTAACTTAACTCTAGCACTAACCCATGTCCCTAAGAACCTTGTCTAAACACCTTCTAAACCCTTCCAGGGATGGTAACTCCACCACTGCCCTGGGCAGCCTGTTCCAATGCCTGACAACCCTTAAATACAGGATGTTCAAAGAATTTGTTTGGGTTTCTTTTACCGCAGGTCAGGATAGCTTTTATACTGCAGCATCGCAAAGAGGAACCTCTGGAGATTTTTGCTCTCAAAACCGTGATATCATGGTGCTCCAGGCCTTGCTCTCACTTTCAAGTACTGGGAGATATCCATATGTTCAGTGACCTCAACCTCTGCAGCACATAAACTACCCAGTTAGTACAGTGAGCAAGGTCAGGCACATGGTAGGGACCAGCTCACGTGTCAGATTTATCCTGGGAACAGCTAGATCAGGCCCTTTGGCTCTGGGCTGTTGAACTGTATTGCAAGCTCGAGGCAGCGGGGATGTGCCATCTCACTTCTGGTGCCAATGGGCTGAGGTTTTGCTGGGGACTTCAGTGGAGCTGGGACTTGACCTGCTCTGTTCAAGAACCATGTCGCTGCCTAGGTTAGGGTAAAAAAAGGTGCTACAAACTAATCAGACAACTGAATGTAACAACAAAGAAGAGGAAAAAGAGTAAAGTCTAGGAAACACTATTACCCAAAGGAGAAATATGGTCACTCAAAAGCTGTCAAGACTGGCTAAATGCAAAGACTGCTGTAAAAAATATAGAGTACATTAGAGAAAATACAGATCCAGTTGCATATTTAACAGTTGAGAGCCACAATTTGCAATTCTTCATCAATTAGTTTAAGGGTATCCATTTGAGTGTGGAAGCTGACACTAGATGTAAGTAAATGAAGTTGGATATTAATACTGGAAGTGCTCAAATTAAAACCAACATGGCTGGCTTCAGTGAGAAGAAAGAAATTCAGGCACAGCTTCCTCGCCATGTTCCATTTCTAGGTGGATTTCAAAGAATGCAATTCATGCTCCAGCAATACAGAAGCAATTACAGAAATGGAAAATGACCAAGTCATTCTCAGGTATTCATAGAAAATTGGCATCTCCTGAATATTGAATTGTACTAGGTCCTAGCTTTCTATAAATACAGAAGATCAATAATTTTCAGTGAAATGCTTTGCTAACGTCTGAAAGTTGGCAGGACTGACATAAGAAATGCCATTTACGTGTTACTGCCTGAAAGAGAGCAATAGTCTTTCCCGTTCTCTTGGTGAATACACCACTTGGCCTCGTAATGAGGAGTAATTATGGGCTGCTCCATTTGCACACTCGAGAAAGGAGTGAATGAACAAATGTTGGCTACAGCTGACTTGTTCTTCTCCAGGAGGAACACTACAAGGTTCCTAGTCCTATTTGGAGGCCTGCAGAGCTGCTCCACCATACATCTTCACGGGGAGATGGTACGCTAAGAGCAGCTGCTCTTGGGAAGTACTTGGAGCGTCAATGAATAACAAAAATGTTTATTGCTAACCATCGAAAGATGTTGGGGCACTTTCCAAAGGAGATAACATCACCAACCTTATTGTATAGGCACGGACAAGTGAAGGCAATCACCGATGTTCTTAGGAACAGGGTAGGGCATGAACTAGAGTCGATGCCTCTCAACTCTGAGCATCAGACTCCTGCCTGTTGACTTTCTTTGCTTCTTTCCTGCATCTTTCCATCCTGGGAACACCACAGAGGCAGCTGCGCAGTCCAACGACTGCAAGTTCCTCCTTCCCAAACTCCAACATCTTAGGGTTTTCTTCACTGCAGGAAACTTCAGAGTTTGGGAGAATAAAGGCAGAAGGGAATAAATAAGCTAGAAAACATATCATCATCATTACAAACATAAAAAGCTACAAATCTGTCACACTGCAGAAACACTCACTTCATTGTTACTGTGATTTATTTGGGAGCTAATTTTAAACAAGTTTTCTTTTCCAAAACCACAACACAAAAACAAACTGAACAAGCAAGCCAGAGGACAGAAGCTAGTTGCTACCGGACAATTTAAGCAATAATCTCATTTGCTTTGTAGTATAAAAAGCAATAAAGGGCTGTTTACTGAGTGAATAAACACTGAATGAATCACAAAAAGCTCTTTATTGCGATTATACTCCAAGGCAGAGGAGATTATTGTTATTACACAAGAAGGCACAATGTGAAAATTTAACTCAATGCGCCAGATTTTCAGACTGTTTCAGTGGTACAATTGTGTTCGGGGAGTACATTGTGTCTAATCTTAGCAGGCTGTTTTGACAATTCTGCATGCAAATCAGGTGGTGGGGTACAAACGCATTTAATTTACTATTTGCAGCCAATTTATGCAAGCCTGGTGGCTTGACACGTGTTTTGCACAAGCAGTGGCATGCTGAACTGGTTCGAAAATCAGCTGCCCCGTGTGATGCATTGAGCCCTGCAGGAGACCCACAGATGCTCTGCAGCGAGAAGCCTCCTGGACCACCACTCAACCGCAAGGTGCATGGTGTCTGCTCCTCATGGGGCAAACCTGCACAGTTGCCATGTAAAGTTAGTTTCAAGGAGGTAGAGAAGGGGAATGTAAGCAATAAGCATGATATTGACGAGTAAAGCGTCTTTCTCTTTTTTCCTTTCATGTGTTTCTAACATGGTTTTTTTGCTTGTTAGGGAGTCTTGTCTTGTAGTCCTGATAAAGTGATTGTGCTGAGAATGTTTGTTAGTCTCTTGGTGTGTCCCCACATGTCCCTGTCAATAAGTGCTTCAAGTGTTACCAGTCCCCTCCCAGCTGACCCAACGCACATCATCTCCCTCAAATAATTACCTGTCTCTGGCTGTTGGGGATTTGCTGATTCTCCACTGGTGGCCTTTCCATCCTCATGCACCAGGAGCAGTTGGCAAGATGTGGTCTCTCAGCATTGCCTTGTCTTCCTGTGAAACCTGCTGCCTTGGCAAAGGCACCAGCATCTGCACAGAGAAATGGCAGGAGATGCTCCCAGTTACAGAAGATGCTCTCAATTAGAGAAGCTTTTTGTGCTGGGACTGTTGCAGATTGAAAACCTACATAGCCCATGCACAGAGCTGGATTATTAACACGTGATCAGCATCTAGTTGTTGTTGAATGAGAAAAGTGGGTTAAGCCCTGAAGATGTGATGGCTAAAAGCTTCATTCTCCTTTTACATGTAGTTGGGAAGCTGCTGAGAACCATCTCCAGTGTGGCCTCACTGGCATCTGAACCTAAGAAACAGTTAATAATAGATGAATTGGCCTTTTTTTTTTTTTTTCCTTTCCTGTTGGCTTCTACATTTAAGGTGTAAGCATTCATGGGCATGGAAGAAAACTCAAGTGAGGCAAGCGCCTTTCTATCATGTATTCATTAAAAAAAGATAAAATGCCTATAGCAAAAAAAATATAGTTTGTTAGACAAGAGATACAGTTAGAAAAGCAGGCTTGAACTCCCTTTCAAAATACGCATAAGGTCATATGGATTTTTTGTTTGTTTTTAATTGCTTTTGGGTTTTGCCTTTTTTTCACCATTTGAAATGCTTCAGCCACACAAGGAGGGAATACAAACAATAATAATCAAATCCAACTACATGGATGCAGGAAAAAAATCCTCCTGATTTTTTCCAGAATTGTAGGTCTGCTCCATGTATTTGGGTTGATTTCTGAACTACCCAGTAAGAAGCAAGGAATTAAACTCACTAGGGCAACTTGGAGAAAATAGTTCAAATTAGCTCTGGGGTTTGTCCAGTTTTTGGGGCAATTAAGTAGATCGCAGGGATGTGGGTTTTATTTATTTTTTAATGAAAATTAAACGGCCTCCTGACTACGCTCTTTGTGAGGCACACGTCAATTCAGTGCTTACGGCACAGGGAACAGACACTGCAGAAATGGCTGAGTGCTGATATTTGAAAATATGGCCTTTCGGACCTATTTTAAGCCAAACCTCCCATGTGGAAAAGAGGCATCAATGTGGACCACTCAGATAAAGACGAGTACAAGAGCTTTTCTCATCAGCATTTCCTCACCTATCGTATAACCAACATAAAGAAAAAAGTAAGAGCTGTAATTGCCAACAAGAGCAAATCGCAGTTAAAGTAAAATAATAAAAGTAAAAAGAAAATACAGAATATTATGGGAAGCGTACATGGAAAAAAAAAAACCCACAGACCTTAAAAATATCAATCCCCTGAGCTCAAAGCAATGGATTTATTTTTTAAATTGTTAAATAAACACGACACAGGAATGGAGGGGGCTGCCGTGGATGAGAATAGAAAGTATTCTGTTGCTGATAGTTCTGAACCTCCTTTGAAGGTTTATTTTGCGAAGGCCGAAGCTTTCAAGATCTTGAATTCAATTCCTTTGGGCTGCTGGCCTCTGTAAACACTTTCACGGGCTACCAGTGGGGAGAGAGGAGCTCTGGCCCAGGAGAACAAAGCCTTCATGTTCAAGACACGATTTCTCCGAGTAAGATGTGGTTTTGGCTGTTCTGTTGAAACCACTTACACCTGGTTTACTTCAGCAGTGCTGGGCAGGATATGGTAAAAGACCTGGAGTGTTAGGACCAAACATACCAGATGTTCCTACACATCCATTCCCTGTCGCAGCAAAACTCCTCGCAAAAGCCCTGTCCCCTTTTTCATTCCCTTGACCTAAATTCAACAATTTAACATTATTTTTTCAGTATTCATTTGTTTGGTTTTTGTTTGTTTGTTTTTTTCCCTCCCAGCTCTGACTCTCCTTACCCTTTTGGCCAAGTCCAATTTGCTTTAATTCTCTTTAGCAGCAAGGCTCTTGCGTGAGCATTTGCTGCATTTGATAACTTCTTGATCTTGCAGGTATATTTTTTGCATTCAGACAAAGCATTCTCCCAAAAGTGAGGGATTAGTGTCGGCTACCCTGTTTTCCAGAGGTGATACCCAGGCACTTGCTTGTATGTGCTCCCTCCAGGACATATGGGTGTGGAAGAAGGCAGTGGTGAGGAGAGGAAAGTCTTGTATGACTGAATAAAACCTTGTCAGATCAAGTAGAAAAAAGCTAACATTCCCAGTGGATCCATCGAAGCTTTCATGCTAATGCCTTCTGGGACAAGACTCCATGAATATAAGGAATGGCTTACAAACCCTTAAACTGTTCAATACATCTCCTTTAGTAGATACAAACCCATCTGTTTTGAAGACAGAAGGAACAGTAAGACCTCCAAGCTTGACGATAAGCTAGGAAAACAGATGCAAAAAATATCCACAAAAAGATTGAACGTTTGTCAGTGCTGGAGTTGCACCAACATCTTCAAACAGCCTCTTGCCACTTCTTCCACAGACAAGCAGAAAAGATGCTTCACCTTTCACGGTAATGTAACCTGAACTACTACAGCCACACACAGTCAGCAACAACTTGCTGAGGACTGAATACAACTGAGATGATTGAAGAAGTGACCTGGAGGACAATGGTTTTTCTCCTGCAAGAAGCCACTGGTGCGACAGCAGCAGTACCGAGGTGTGATGACAACAGATGACCAATGGAGTTGCTCAGGCTTATTCTGATCTCTACTTACTCAGTAGAAAGCCTGGGTCAATATGAGTAGATTGTTGCTGTACCTGTAGGCCTCAAGGTCTCTTTTTGCCTTTTTAATACATATTTTTTTTCCCCATGGCACCAATCTCTACATCATCTTAAATGCTGATTAATCTAAGTAAGCTGCAATTTGTTGCAGTTATTTTTAAAGGGAGAAAGAAACTGAACCAAACAGTGGCAACATTTCCTGGTTTTCACTTTTTCTGACTGGTCAACCTAAAGCCGTAAGTTCTTCAATGCACACTGTGCCCCTCAGGTTCAGACCGTGCAACACCTGTGACTTCTCTGCGGGTCTGTAGATACAATAATACAGTAATACAAGAAATACCTGACAGTGCTTAAATGCTGACATCTGGAGTTCACTCGTTGAGAATTTTATGAGGGGGAAAGAAAAAAGACCTCGCTTTATATGTAATTTTACATGTCACAGCTTTGTTTTTCATTCCCAAATATCATCCCTTCCCTTCAATTAGTCAGCCTTCTGTTGCATGAAATGAATGTCATCTTGTGAACGCTGTAACCGCCTTTTGCAAGATGAAGACCAGGTATAGCACTAAAAAAACCCCGAACTACCACCTGATGGGCTAAACCCTGCATATTTGCACATGGGTGGGAATGGACAGGCTTGCATAGAACAGGCTGTGCTCCATACCAAAACATTATTGCAAAAAAATATTTAGGCCTTGCTTTGTGATTTAAATAGTAAAAAACCTTACATCTATACATCTTTATCACAAGTGATTTCAAAGGCCTTCACAGCATAAGCAGAAACTATTCTGCTCAGTCCTGAACGGCAGCCAGCCCCGGGGTGAAGCGGCACAGCTATTTAAAAGTGATTTACAACATGAGGTTAAGAGGAGCATTCGATGCAAATGAACTCACTGGATGATTTCTGATGGCTAACATGCCATTAGCCTTCTTCATACCGAGCCAAGATTTCAGGCTTTTGTGAAAACCACCATGATTTTTTAAATAAAAGCAAATTTTAAAAGCTCAAAGGCCTTATCCAGGTGGAGCTGGAGGGGGGAGGAATTGAATTTCGCTCATGAGGGTGCTCTCCAGATGAAATTTCACTTACAAAAGAAAGAAGGTTTAAAAGAAAAAAATAACCTGTCTGGGTGGAACCTGGCAGAAGTGCCTAGACAGGGGACTTTCCCTGCTACCCTGCACTAACTTGTCCCATTAATCCTTTTAATTTCATGTATTCATTTTTACACAGCTTAGCTTGTTCACTGCATGCCAGTACAAATCATGTTTTGCTCCTTCTTCTCTCATCATCCTTTCTCTGACAGGACCACGCTGCTGCTGCAGTAACTTATGTGGTCTGTCAGCTGGGCCTCTGGGATGCAAATCTCTTTTTGTCCCCTTGGGGTGCCATCGATACTTTATTAAGAGTTTGCATCTTTTTTTATCCGGGGAAGTGATGGACTAACTGCATTTTCCTTCCACTCTAGTGGTCTCAGAGGGCAATAAATAAATAGATAATCTCTTAAAATGTCTAGTAAATAATGGCTGAAGGAGAATTGACTCATAATTTATCTAGGTTTTCTTAAAACTAAAATTTGTTTTTAAAAATGTATGTTTCAAGTATCATTTCTCCCCTCTTTTTCCTGGAGGCATGTCATAAAATAAGTTAGCGATACATAACTGAGACTCATTTGCACTGAGTATCCAAAAATCTGTCCTAAAGGCTAGCTCATCCACCCGTCAGATATTGAAAATATAGGCTCTGTACCAGGACCTGATCTGGATGTGGTAAGTCCTCCCTACTGGTGGGGATGCTTGGAGCTGCCATTTAATTTGAGGGCCAGGTTCTAACAAACAAACATCTGACAGTTCACCAAAGCTTCAAAGCTAATTGTTTCAGTTTACCCAAACCCAGGCTGACTCCCCTTGCTTGGCAGCGCTCAGTTTGTGCTTAACCCTACGTTTGTGGTAGTGAAGTCCTCAGAGAAGCTTCTCAGGACACGTAAAGTAAAAAAATACTTCACCATTTTTCTCTAAACTGTGACATTCTAAGTATTCTAAGACATTCTAAGACATTCCAACAGCAGTTTTGGTGTGTCAGGAGATGAGAAAGCAGTTCAACTTCTCATGATCATATTGAAAAAAAAAAAAAAATTGTTCTCAGAGCATAACAGGGAGAATTGAATGATCCGGAACTGGTGTGTTTGAACACATGGCTCTTACAGTTTTCAGCAGAAACTTCTACACCAACTTCTGGAAATAAAAATGCTTTTTTGGAGTCACATCCCCACATCAAAACAAAGCAAGAAAAGAATATGAGAGAGCAAGCAGGCCATCCACTAGGAGTTTTTACTTAGTGTTATGAAAATAAAATTACTTCCTTCTGAAATTCCCTTTTCTTGATTAAGGCAAGGTTGTCTCAGCTTTTGCTCTGCTGGTAATTCCGTTTGACTGGACACAGGCTGCTCCTGGCTCTAAATCCTCAGGGCTGCAGGTGTACAGAGGAGGTGGGTGGCAGCGGAATGGTCCTGGCTGACCGCAGCAGAACAGGCGAAGCAGCATCCTGAGCTGCTGGTGCACGTGTGCTGCGACACAGCCTTTGGCAGCTGGTCGTACACTGGATTTCTCCAAAGCCCTCACAACTTCTTCCAAGATATAGGTGGGATGCTGCTCTCTGAAGGGGCATATACTCCAGAGTCTACGTTTCCTATGCCTAAACACAGGGCCCTCTGCACTATATACGGCACAGCTTTCAAACCCTTTCTCAAACACAGAATTATTCATTTTCTTATGGATTTTTCAATAGGCTTATCATGACAGCATCTGAGCACTTCTCAAATACCCATGGATGTTTCTTCAGAGAAGTCTGATGAGGATGGGAAAAGATGAGGTCTGAGGTCCTGAGGCATAAAAACTAGGATAAGTCACCGTCAGTTTGGTGTACCTGAGATAACGGAGACACATTGTTTTCAGAGTTGAAGTTACTAATACATGGCAGTTCTTAGGTTCAAGGCCCTGCTCCAACACCTCCAGGCAGGTGAAGCCTCACCACCTCTGCAACACAGACCATAGCAAACCGATTCGACCTGCGGAAAACCAGGAGCCTACAGTGCCTGATGCCTTCAGCATCAGCCCTATGGTTCACAGCTTCATTCACCAAGTGTTTTGCAAACTTAACTTGCAAAGGTTTTCCATCCTCTGGTTTCCCTAAAGTTATTCCTGGGTCCACATCCCTCAAGAAGCTGCTAACTCTATAAAGAGAGTCACTTTCTTCCCCAAAACAGCTCACCCTGTTTGTCAGTCTCACCTTGCTTCACTCCCCTCCCATCCTTCAAAACAGAAAGACCTAAGAATAAGAAAGGTTTGTTTAGCAAGTTAAAGATGACTTTAAACACAAGGTTATGAATAAATAGCAGATAAAGCACAGGCATTCAGCAGTGCAATTGGATCACTCTCTCATTGCCTTGCCTCTGTCTAGAATCCAGCAGGTCTTGTCCTGCACATCAGAGTGCACACAGCAAAGTTTGGGAGATAAATGCAAATACTCAGCTTGAAACCTGGCGTTTCATGATTCCCTGCCACATGCCCAGGGGGGTGAAGTCAGTCCCATTTCCTCACATCCTATTGCAAGCAAATGTTTCCTTCCTGTGTGCAATCTTCTGACTTTGTAGGGCTTGCTGTCAGAACCCAACCTCACAGACACTCTCACAGGCCAATTAGACTCATTTAATTTTCTACTGAATTTCATGAGTACAGTGACCACAGGCTTCTCCTCCACACTATTCAAGGCTCTGGTGCTGTGTCCCATCAGGGACTCATGTCCCAGCTGTTCCAGTGGCTAAGGAGGAGAGTTGCCAATAGGTCAGGCTTTCTACCGCACCCAGAGGCCACACAAGCTGCTCTCCAGCACCTTACCCGTGAGGTGGTTTCTGGCACTTCACAGTCTCATGAACTTTGTTCCTTCTCTAGTTGGAGCCTGGAGCATGAATATTTGCAGCACATCTTTTCCACTTCCTCCAGAACCTCTTTTTGAGATTGCAACTACACCTCCCCTACACCATCTCTTATATTTGTACATGAGTACACATCATACACAACATCTTAAGACTCTCGATCAGCCTTTTCCTAATTACCCTTGCCACAGCACCCATGCACCAGCAAAGCAGAAGCAACACTGGATGCAAAGATACTACACAGGGTTCAACTTCTGCCCTTGTAATTCTTATCTCAGTTTCTCCAGGCTGTATTTCCTTTGAAGAGTAAAAGTCTCTCTTCCCAGTATCACTTCTGATACTCTAAACAGAGGAATCTCACTTTTCTTTTAATTAACAATAGCTTCCTCGTTCACGTTCCCATGTTCATAGTAAGATGCAGATCTGCAGTTCTGGACAGGTGCAATGCAACCTCCCTAGGATCCCCAAAAGCCACACTTCTTTTGAGAAAATCAGGAGAACCTGAGACATTAAAGAACAGGTTTGACAACTGGAGAACTAGATGACATCTTAAGGTCTCTTCCACCCCATCCTTTTACAAGTCTATTATTTTGTACAATTAAAGATGATCAAAAAGCATATGTCTCCATTGGCATTTACCAGCTTTTCAGCATTTACAATCTTCAGAATGTTCTTTTAAGGGGAGCTTTTTGCACATATGGGCATGCTTAATGCACTAAAATAAAGAAAATAAAGTTGTTTGAATACTATTCTACAATCAAGCCTCTCGTGACAGGCGCATTTGTCCTAGATGCTATCAGCCAGTACTTGGAACCAAAGGATAATCACTAAGTCTCTTGAAGCTGAGTAACTCTGGCGGCCAGCAACCATACCCTGTTAAATATACCCTGCACCCTGGCAGTGAAGCAGTTAACAAAACATTTTAGTTCATGTGAAAATACAAAGCAGCTGCTTAGTTCTACACTTGGCAGAAGAAAGCAGCCCCCTCTGCACTCCTTGTCTTCTGCTGCTCTTGGATCATTGCAGAGTTAACCAGCTGTTCCACATGCCAGTTACACCAGTTTGGAAAAGCAAGAGCAGGAATAGTTTTGTGGCCATGCAAAAGGAATGAGAATAATACATTACTGAACCAGAAAGGACAATGTTTATATAAAAAACTTTTTCAGGATCATAATGATTCCTTTGTCGTCAAAATTTTGGAGTGGTTAATGGTGCATACAAAAAGTGCAGCTAATCCGCATGCTCCATAGCAGTTAATAAGCTCCCACAGTGTCTGTGCACTGCAGATCTGGCCACTGCACAGCCCTTCCTGCAAAAGTCCTCACAAAATAGTGTGTTTAAACGCACAAACACTTCTAAATTATATAGTTGTATGTACAAAACGCCTCATTTTTTATGTTTGTGAGAATGCAACTCAAATGATTTTGTTTCCAAGTTTTAAAATATCAAACTAAACCAAGCATTGAGGGCTTATTGCAAAAAGTTCATACTAGCTGTGTGCATGCTAAGAGGCTATTCAGGTGTGAATTATAATTTGGTCTTGAGATATGGTGGACACAGCCATAAATATCAGCTACAGACTGAGATGCAGAGTCAGAACCTGTCTACTGCTTCAGATATTCATTTCAGGCTGAACTCAAGTTTACTGAGTTCTGTTTCTTACTGAAACCCATATTAAAAATCTGCATGAGTCAAAATAGACCTAGCATGAAAACTTTTCTAAAAACTGAAGTCTGGGTAATTGGTGTGCTTACCGGTGTATTTTCAGAAGGTCTGTCCTTTGCTTCCTAAACATCGTAAGGAAATTCCCACATTAGTGAACTGATGACCTGACAACAGATCACAAAGAGTACCTGAAAATGAAACAGAGGAAAAAAAAGGTCATTCCTAAAAATGAAACGTTTTTTTATCTGGGAAAGTTTACAAAGAGAAGCTAACGAGTTTACAAAGTTCATACATTACTTTAGCTCAGAAGCGATGCTCCCCATATGCAGAAGTCTATGCTAAAATTTAGCCAGAATAAACTGATATCTCGTATTTCACTATTTTAAATAAGTTCCTAATAAGTAGAATTCAGGAGAGAAAAAAGCATTAAAGCAGGCATTGCTGTTTGATCTCATGGTGAGTTAGCCCAGCCTCCCAGCCACCTTGGAAATACAGCACTGATACAAACTCAAATCCCCCTTCTTGTTGTTACTTTCTTCTCTCTGTCCTGGTACACTTGTCCTTCCCATGGCTGCTTTCTTTGCTGCAGTGTCCCTATACCCCAACATTCATTTTCCATCCCCCTTGACACCACATGCCCAGGTTCCAGCAGTAGTGACTCACGGATCTCTTCACTCTTCCAATTTCTGGATTTCCCCTGAAACTGAGTTTCTACGAGTAGACTTCTTGTGTTTAATTTCTTGGATGTGCAGTTCCTAGCAATGTTTGCCAGTAGCACAAGTCTTCAGTGACCACCACATGGATTTCCAAGCCTTTTTATTTCTTTTTTTTAATGCAAACTAAAGATCTTTAAAACAGAGGAAACTCGGCCAAATGTAAAACCAATGCTAAATGGCATTTAAGCAAATGGTACTTGAAAGAGGAGGGAAAAGATTTTCCTACATTTAAGACCTCTTGAAATTTCTGAATCACTTTTTTTTAAAGGCATTATCTGAAATATTTTCCTTTTGCAATAATAACTCTAAATGATACATGCAATAATTATATCACATCAATAGGGTTACTGAAAAATTCACAACATTGCTATTTCAAATTTGACTATTTCCTATCTAAAAAAAACCACTATTCAAATTCCAAATCATAAGTCACCTTCAAATGAGAAAAAAAACTTTCTTCATGAAAATATTGAAATGTCCCACTTTGGTAATTTCTTTCATAATTCCTTCAAATCTGAATACTCATCAAAACCAGCCTTTCCCAGAGAACGGGGTACATTTCACTGAAGCAACATTCACGTAATAAACCAACTTCCTTGGGTAGCCAAAAAATTCCTGATTAAAAAAAAAAAAAAAAGGCTTTTTTTTTTTAATATAGATCAGGAGGTGAAGTCATCATTAATTTTGTTGCTTGGTTGTCTACTCTGGTTAATTTGTTATGTCCTTCAATGCACAGAGGTTGGAAACCTGGCTTGCTTTCTCAATAGCTTTCCTAGCACCTTCCTCCCCATCCAGCCCAGGACATATTCTGACCTAGAGAGTGATATTTCTGTAGGATACCTGCAGCTTTGCCATTCCTGGCAATGGGACTGACAGACATGTTGGAGTTACTCCTGTGAGTGCCATCTTCCAGCAGGATTAGAATCATAGAATCACTTTGGTTGGAGAAGACCCTCAAGATCATTGAGTCCAACCATAACCTAACTCTGGCACTAACCCATGTCCCTGAGAACCTCACCCACAAGTCCTTTCAACTCCTCCAGGGATGGTGACTCAACCACTTCCATGGGTAATCGTGATGAGTGCTGGGTACCAAAGTGATGCTCACCTGTGAGCTATTAATTGTGGGGTGTAAGCTAATGGCTTATTAGGACAGGCATCCCACCTCCAACGGAGAAGTTTTATCTTCATGATGGAGTGAATTCTTGTTGTTAGTTAGTGGTGTGTGGGATTTGTGTTAATGTCATTACTGAGTCAGTAACACAATGATAGTGCCAGGCTGTTAATTAATTGCTTGCAGGATGGTTTTTGTATCCAGATCTCCCCCTAACAACAGCTCACCAACTTGCTTCAGCAGCAGCACCTCTGAAGGTTATCCCTCCTTGCACAGGTTTTCAATGTGACCTTTTGAAGAAATGCTCTCATTTTTGAGAGCCACACAAGACCTGGAACTTGGTTATGCTTCCTGAGAAATAGGAAATAATCATGAATCCTTGCTCAGGCAGGGTGAATCTCTTTGAAACGGTTGCTTTACAGTTTGTCCATATTCTGGGCGAGCACAGAAACCTTCACTGCTATTTTACAGTGCTGTTCTTTAATATATAAGTAACCTGCACTTTTACTGGAGCTGGGACTTGAACATGGCTCTCCTTTACCCAGGGCTAGTGGTTATTCCAGAGTTTGTCCCTCTTTGACTCAAGAAACCTTCCCCTTTACTCCAAAAAGTTTGTTTCAAAGAATCGGCATTTTCCAACCAAAAGACTTTTAATGACGAAAATTCCTGAACAGCTCTAATTATACCCTACAGCTCAGTCTGAGGGAGAATATTGTTACCCTCTGTAAAATAATGGTCCAGCATCCCACTGTGTGTCCCTGATCCTCAGGAATGCGGAGGGGGAGCATTAGTGAGAAGCACAGAAATTTGAGGGGCCGCTAGCTGAGCGCGTGCCGCTCCTTTGACCACCCGGGATAAATAACACCCTCCACGACTGCTGGGGGGGTTAAAGCTCGGTGGAAAAACGTTACGAAACAAAACATTACAGACAGACAAAGGGTGTACCCAACTGAACCGTCCAGCCCCAGCTGCAGGCAGCAAACCTCAGCCTGGTGCTGCACACCCAGCTGGTCCCGGTCCGAGCGCTGCCCCGAACACCCAGGGCGATGCCAGAGGTCCCGCATGGGCTGGGCTTCTTTGCAGCATCATCCAGCTATCCCACCAATTTTTAAAACACGTCGCAGAGCTTTGGAGGTAACCTTCTAATGAGGGTAATTATTATTATTACGTACACACACACACACACATATATATATATATATATATATATGTATAAAAGCCCCAGATCCCTGTGAGGTTTCTTCAGATTGTCCCAGAAAGAAAACATTTTCATTGTGTGGGCTGTGATTGGGAACACATGTACACGCCGCACCCCACTTGCTCGCTCTGGTACTAATTACAAGGGGAGCAGAGCCCAGTTTCTTTAATTCCTTGGTTTTGGAGACTCAGCAATTGAATTACCTGAAGAGGCTGGAGCTTCTCTGGGGTACAATCACTCATGCAGCGTTTGGGTTAGGCCAGGGTGGGGAGACACGGATAATATACACATGCTGGCAGCGTTATGTAGCCGCCCAACTGGGGAAAAAGTAATTTCTCTTAATTAATGGCGTAATGTATGACACGTTAGCAACACAAACTCTTTAATAAACCCTGATGCCTTCTTTTACACTTCACACAAGATGAAAGCGTGCCGGGTTACCTGTAGGAACTGGGTGTATTCAGAAATGCTGGCAGAGCAGCTGGTGGTGAGGGAGTTTTAATAGCTGCACATGGTGCTTTTGATTCTGGAGTCGATTTTAGACAAAGCTGCCTTGAAGCAAAGGAAGCAAGTTTCACTTTCAACCTCGCCCAAGGCTGCTACCCAGAGATGAAGATACCGGTGAAGAAGACTGAAATTTTAATTTAATTAACTGTAATTCCCAACAGGACAAGCTTGGGAGGTTTGCTTCAGAGCTTGATTATCTGAACCAACTGAGCTAAAGAATTGTCTTTCCAAGTTCCAGTTCAAGTTTTTGTTTGGCACAGGACTGAGAGACAGACTAGATGTGAAGCTCAGATTCACTCAGCTTTGCCCAAAGTATAAGGGTACTCAGATTTGGTTCATGTAAAAAAAAAAAACTTGTTTACAGTTACAATGAATTTGGCCTTCTCCCACACTAAAAGCTATTTATTTAAACCTCTCATTTTGGTCATGTCTTTTCCATCACATTTCTCAGCCTGCCAGGTCAAAAAGTGAGTAAATAGGTCAAGTGCTTCATGAAAAATGAATACGGAGCAGGTGTGGTTAGGACTTGGACTCCAGAGCTCTAAATTAAGCATATTAGCAAAGACTGTTATGAATTACTGTTTATTCTTATGCTCTTTGATGGTCTTTGCTTCCTTAAAGACCAGTTTCTGGCTTAGACCAAGAAAGAAAAGGAAATGTCCCAGCTCTTGGCAGCTGTGGAGACCCCTCAGCTGAGATCCTGGAAGCACTAAAACCCCAGAAAGAGATGGGGACAATGAAGAGAAAGTATGAGGAAAGAAAGAAAATCTTCATCAGCAGAAAAACCACACGGCTCCCACGGCCTTCAGGAGAAGCCCACAACTCAGAGAACTGACACAAATCCCAGACTGCAGATGTGACAGTAAATTTCAAACTTGCCTAACCACAAATACAATAATAAAAACATTTTAGGACTCTTCCGTAATAAATTTATGTCATCCTGTGTCCTTACACTCAAAAAAGGAAGACAGATGCCTTTGCCCTGAGACCAAAACCAGGGTGTAGCAAAACATTGTACTGTCCAACTCCGTATCCTTGAAATCTCTGCAGGGTGACCCATAAGGAAAGATTCTCGAAACCAAACACCATGGGACTTTTTCTCTGTATTACACACCACAATCACTTCACCTGTCTTCCATGGCTCTCCATAAAGATGAGAAAGAACAAAACTCTCCAGTAAGTAAAAAAATTGCATTCCGCAAAAGACAAAAGAGATAAGAGTCTTGCTCCAAACATGCTTCTTTTTTCTGGTATAAAAAACTTTTTTTTTTTTTTTTTAAGAACAATTTTGCGTGGCCAATAAAAGCCCAGCTAATTTTTAAATAAGCATGTAGCCAACTCAGCCACCCAGTAGCTCTGTCCTTGGGCAATATTATTGAAGCACACACAATCTATACTAAAGTGATCAGCTTCCCTCAGGCCTGCCAAGGGGATGCGTTAGGCGAGCCCAAAATATGACAGAAGAAAATTTATGTGCAACTTTTACACATAATATCTCATTATGACTCTCCCCAATCTTTCAATTTTAAAAATAAACGGCCTTTGTAATGATTTTACCAGGAGCATGTTGGAAGGGAGATTGAAAAACAAAAAGGAAAGTGGCTTTGGCTACGGTTATTTCTTTTGCTCTTCTCCTCCTCTCGGGTTTTTCTTTAATTTTCCTGAAGATGTTTCCACTCAATTTAGGAAGAAATGGAATTTCCTCCTCTCTGCCACCACTCTCTCTGTTTTGCCCATGTTTTCAAAGAATGGAATGGCTGACATAATGAAGCCTCTGTCAATAGCAAAATCATTTTGACCAGTTGGTAAATAATGAAACTTTCCACTTAATGTGCAAGCCAGCTGACCCAGGGGACGAGTGCTTGGTCCCCTTCCAGGCCAGCATACTGTCATCCCCTGCTCTCCACACACACATCCACGAGCATTGCCTTGCGGAGAGGAGAAACGAGAGAGTTCAGCTGAGACCAGAGTTACCAGTTGCTTTGTCACTCAGCACATGCACTTTGAGCACTAGAAAACTCCACACCCACGGCAGCTGGTGCTTGCAGGATCGGGCCCAGCATGGCACTGAAAAAAGATGGAATAAATAAATATACATGCACAAATAAGAAGCTGGGGAGGAGATTGATTTGCAAAGACACAACTGCCAGAGCTGAACTCTGGGACTCGGTTTGACGAAGAAAGGGTAAAGCGGTACTTTTGCCCTTCTACACTAACGTGCCTATCGTTGCGCGATTTTCTAATGTTTCATTGCGGGTATCAGCAGGAATGACTTCATGTCCTATTCATACTCCACAGACCACAGCTTGAGAACCCACGGGAGAGACATATACCTGAAATAAGTATCAGTTAGAAATGTTTTCGGGAACAACCTCCACTTAGGGGGGGTAAGGAAAACAAACAAAACTAAACTCTCACAGCTTCTGCTGGTGGCAGAGTGGGTTGTTCTCAGAGTGGAAAGCAGAATCACTGCCAATGTACACTGACTGGTGGAAGGAGCTTTCCCACTGCGGGATGATGGGCAAATGACTATTATTGGGCAGAGAGAACTGGAGCAAAGGTGAAAATATCCCAATCTGTACAAAAAAAGCTCTTGCAGTTATACAGTACTGCACCTCCCGGTTGTACTACACCATATTCCCTCTGCATCCCAAGTTCCCAAACAACTTCTCAGGAGACAGCAGGTTTTATGGCTGTTGCCCTCTAGCTAGTTTCTTCCCTCCTCTGAAGTCCACACGGTGGGACAGCGTGATGCTTTCGACCACATTTGCTTCATCCATTTATACATTGCTGCTTACTTTTTCCATATGACTATACACTGTTTGGTTTTCATTTCTGATGCACTTGTGAAACCAGTAATAATGTTCTTAGCACCAAAAAACGATAAATGTCTTTTGGAGGACTCATTATTCTCCTCACCAATGCCCACACCTCTCCACATGGAGCCAGCAGGGTGATCTCTTCCCTCGGGTGCCTTCCAGCAATGTCATTTCTCTGAGGGGCAAGCGATGAATTATTTGAGGAATTCCGGAGAAACCACAAGGAATCTTAAAGCTAAATACTAAAGTAAATAGGAAGAATGTATATATATTTAGTAAATGGCCAGGACCAAAATAACATCAGAAAACACAGAGAACGGAAGAAAAAATATACAATCTTGCCAAGAAGATTTTGTATTTTTGTTGTATTTATAATGTATTAATTCTATATTTGAAGAGATCATTTGCTTTAGGCAGGACAATTTCACTTATTCTCTTCAAGATAAAAAAAGACCAAGGTCAAAGGGCTGATCCTCAGTAGCTTATTCCGCACTACCTAGAACAAAATAACTGGAGGTGAAAACTGAACCAGAATCTCCCCAGGGTGATTTTACAGACTAATGCAGCTCTTTACTCATCCCACCAAGGCCTGGAAAAATGTGTATTTAATAAAAGGAGTCTCCAACAGAGGGATGAAACTGAACATTCTGAATTTAGAAATATTTAAAGGAGATTTACCACTTAATGTTGGCCAACAGGGATTGTTTGTTGTGGTAGCTTCACTGTAGTATTTGTTCTGGGAGGGAATGGCTGCACCAGCATTGTTACCATTAGTATTAGTGACATAAAATATCATCACATAAGTAGAATCTAGAAGCAAGTGGCAGAACATCATCAGCCTGGGGGCTGCTGTGCGTTGCTGCAATAATGCAGCCATTGAATTCTCTGGGCCTCAGTTTTCCTCACTTTAAAACAGGTACAATCCATTAGCTTAATGAGAATTCATCTATTCTTAGATGCTGCTTTGAATTTGGCATTTGCCGCTGACACACAATGTATGTGAAGAACTTCAGACCGAGCTCATTTTGAATACCCCTGATGTAGGCCATACATGAAACATACGGCAGCAAAACACCTGAACATTTAGCATCCAGGGTGAATGTTGCAATTCCACTGATTGCAGTAAATACATGTTTGTGTTATACCATAATTGCTCGGCTTTTAAATCAAACAGCACAACAATTAGCACATGGCTGTTCTTCATACACCTTAACAGCCCTCGCTTCACTGAATGCTTTATAGGAGAAATTTTACCCCTTTGGTTGTATGGATTTAAAGCAAACATGCCCCAAATCTCTCCAAGATTGCTACAGCTCCAGGTATTACCTGGCAATGCTACTGCTCTCACCATGCAGTCTGAGGCTAGAAAACCTTCTCAAAGGGAAGGCACCTTTGTGCCACCACCGATTTCTTTGTACATACAAAGCACTGGACATATCCCAAAGCCATTTTTCCATCTGTAGAATGAAGAGTCTTCAGGCTGAGCACAGAGGAGAGGACCTGGTCTGGCACTTGGTCACAGTTACCTAAGGCAGCCAAAAAGTTCAGCGACTGCTTGTGGTTTCAAATCCCAGAACCCGTAAAGCACAGATACAGGTTCTAAATGTGAGGCTGTGACCTCTTCACTCACCAATAAAACATGCTTAAAGTCATAATAAACAAAACATTACAATTCAGGGTGGCAAGGCATAAACCAGTCATATATATTTTCTTTCTGGCCACTTAAGCAAATCTTAGCCTTTACCAAAAACTACCTTGGCGAGCTAAGCTAGCAAAACAATCCTGATTACAACATAGGTTAAAAAAAAAAAAAAAGTCAAATAAACTTAACCTAGGGTTTCTCATGGGATATTTTATGTTCTTGTTGTTGCAGTGCAGAGTACAGGCCAGGATAAACATGGAAGGGACGTAAGTGTGATAATATAATGATACCTTTTATTAGCTCAAAGAAGAAAAAAGAATAACAGAGCTTTGGATACATCAAAGGTCTTTTTTCTTCACTTTCAGGATGCAGAAAGGAAAAACCACAGCTTGTATATTCCTGACAAAACTCATCTTGTCAGGAGCATGAGCTTATGTTGTGGGCTTTTCATTTCTCTGGATAGCCAGCAAAGGAGGGGGAAGGGGAGAAAAAGAGCTGCTTTGTAGAGATTGAAGGAACTGACAGCTGGTTATACAATGATACAAATTTCCAGGTCATACTTAACAGCACGAATAATAAACTGAAAAGAGTTGCTGGCTACTTTCAGTGTGACACCAGGGTAACCTTGTTAGGCTGTTTTCCATGGGCTGCCTATGGAGCTGCAGCAGATCGCAGGCAGGGAAGGAGCAGAGAGAGATTTTTAGGAAATACTCACTCTTAGAGCAGATAAAGATGGCAAGATCAGAGGCAAAGGTGGGCACTTCTGTGTTTCTGAGCCTTTTCACAGGGGGGACAAGATTCAGAGCTGCTGGAGGAAAAACAAAACAAAAGCAAAATAAACAGTGCACATGAGGAGATAAACCTGTGGATAAAAGTGATGTGCTGGCAGTCCGGTATCTGCTGGCTATTATCAGATACAGCAGAGTTGGGGCAGTGGATTAATGATTTCTTTTCCATCCTCTTACATCTTTCTCAGCCCCTGCCATCATTTATTACAGCATCCTTACTTTGTTACTCAGACTGACAGAAGGGGAATAAACTTTACCCTGCAGGTGTTTTCAGGAGAAATGATCTTTTCCCCAGGAACTGGATCTTAGATTTGGTGGGTAATAGTTATTTTTCCCAACAGTTCATGACACTGTTGTAACAGATGCTTCTTCCCTGAGTATTTCAGATATGCCCACCTATGTCCTAAGCACTACTAGTCCTCTGTGAATATATGTTTATAAATGCAGGAAGTATTTTAAAATGTTAGGCTAGAAAGTATATTAAAAGACTTATCGCTTACATTGATTTTAAAGCATTAAATTTTGACATTTTTGGTGCAGACAGTCCAAGAAGCTTAAAATGGATTTATCACACAAGAAATAGATTAAGTCCATTTTACCCTTTCAAATTCGATCTCCAACTTCCTCAAGCAATAGCGGCATACTTTTCAATTGACTGAAATAACAGAAAGGATTAATAGGATTTAGGGTGACTGGAAAGAAGGAGCCATCTCTAAATGAGATTTCAGAACATAGGCAAAAAGAGGTGGAAAGAGGGACCTTTCCCAAAATTCTCCTTTCTTGTTAATACCCTCCCACCTTCATCTAGTGCAAAACTGATGCCCAATCACTTGTTTCCCTCAATGTTAGTATAATATATAAAATAGGTATATACGTATTATACTGCGGCAGAGATGCAACAAGGAGAAGCATGAGGAGCCCAACGCAGGCACGTCTCCAGGAGGCAGCCAGCAAAAGGCTGAAGGAACGAGAGAGAAATAATCAGCTAATTAGCTCTATCAAAAGCCAAGGATGGGGATGGAAAACGTTTGAGAGAGGAACAGCAAGGAGGGAGACCAGCAGAATGCAGTGATTGCAATGGCTAATGGAGAAGCCACAAGCCTTGCAGACGTACAGCTCAGGCTGCAACACTGACATTTGAACTCATCTCTATTAAGCAGCATTTGATTAAATGATTCTTTTTTTTCTTTTTTTTTTTTTTTCCTGCCTGCAACAGCATCACTCTAAAACACAGAGGTACAGTGGAAGAAGAAGGATAGAAATACCTATTTATACTAGGAGTAGTTTCTGTGCTTTCCACAGAACAAGGCACTTCTGGGCAAAGTCAAAGGGCTGGGAATATCCCAGCAGGGCAGGCACAGGAGCCTGCATGGGCATTTTGTTCCACCACATTGCAACCCAGAAGACAATCGGTTGGGCCCCGCTGAGCTCCAGCGCTCCAGGAAAAACCGTGATGAATTTTAAAAATGGCTGGAGAGAACATGTCAAACCTCCACAGCATTGCCTGGAAGCCTGGACCGTAGCACAGGAGTTTATTCTATTTCAAAGGACCGCAGGGAGGAAAATTTTGCTGATGCTAGGCGTGCCCTAGCTGATTCCGAGATACTCAGACATTACCAGGGTGAGTGCCCATGGATTGAGTGCCTTCTACCTGAAAGTACTGGGGGGAGAAAGAGAGTGTTGGGCACTGGCTGCATCAAACCCAAACTGGCTGCATCCCACCAGCTCTGTAAGAACAAGTAGGAGAGGGAACCAACTGGCAAAAGAGCATGTCTTATATGCTTTGCCTTCTTCAAAATTGCTTTTCTGCATTTCTTCTGGTCTCCATCCAACCAATGAGCAAGCCATTGTTTGCTGTAGTAGTACACTAAAAAAAAATTAGGCCTCTTTGGGGTTATTTTTACAGATTATACAGCTTTTATTTAACAATAACTCTGCCATTAAGGCTAACATGAAAAAGATGGTCTCTTTTGTGGAAGGTTCAGCCCTGGCACATGGACACACTGAGAATGCCAGATTGCAAAGTGCCTGTTTGACATCCAGTTAACATACGGGCAATTTCATGGGATACAGCCCATAGACATTTTTTAAAATTTTCTTTGCCACAGAAAACTTTGAAGGATGAATGTTTCTGAAGGCGAGGATGTTGCTTGACCTACTCCGTCAACATCGGCTTTAGCTAACTGTATTGAGCCTTTATCCAGGCCTAAGTTTAGATGTTGTTACTTTTAACAATAAACATTAAAATAGAATCATAGAATGGCAAATCATAATGACAAGGAGAAATTATTTCGTTGCCAGTTTTGGGGTGTGGGGTGTGTGTTCTATCAAAACAGAGAAGAAATGGGTGAATCTAGCTTGCCTGTCCACACATCACTGGGTTTGTGGAAGACATACCCTGCTTAGGTGACAGCTGAAATTGGCCTTGATACAGGAAATGCAAAAGAAAGGAAAATACACGAGTGATCTATAGCACTATTTATTGTAGCAGCTTTGGGTCATTCCACAGGTCACATATTTGCTTTATTGGATTAGAAGTGAACACGTGTGCATCACACACACACACAGAGCAATTTCTTGTCTCTTTTGGTCTGGCTTATTGTCCAGGTGCCAAGAATATTCCATTCATGTCTCCTTTATCATGTCAGAGCCTTGACAGAAAGCTTTGCCCCAGCACCTGCCAGCCTTACCTCAAACTCCTGCCCAGCCCTCCTTGCAGGCTCTGCCCTTCAGCCTTGTCTCAGCATCCTCTGCATCCCACAACGGACCTGTTAACCTGAAGCACTGCTTCAACCTCCTCTCCAAGACATTCACTTTTCCTCGACCAACATGTAGGGGCAGCTTTCTACCTGTCACAACTCTGGTTTTATGGAAATCAAAGGGAATTCTCCCATTTCTGGCAGGAGTAGCTGCCCTAAATCTCTGTTACTAGTGCAGCTCTTTAAGAGCACAGTAATTCTGCACCAAATTGAATCTTCCCTGACAATTGGCAGCACATCAGAGCCAATTCACAGGCATATTTTTTCCCCTTTCCTAACAGGAAATAGGGCTTGTGTTACATTTACAGTGACCTGGAGCTCCAGGGGCAGACTAATATCTCACCTAAACAAACAGACAGTATTTCTTCCCCGATCAAGTCGGACAGGCTGAAAGGGAAAGCCGACTTGGCTGTGGCCTTCCCAGCTCCCAGCAGCAGCACGGGAGGTGTCAGCAACGTGCAAACCTGCGAACACCGACACAAGGATCCCCGATGCAGCCCAGGATGATGGCTCAGAAGGTCTGAAGCTGCAGGTCAGCGTTTGCACCCCGTATTTGTTTTTGTTTTAATGGAATGACCATTGTCTCATCTCCTGTGGACCTCAGTGGGGTTCCCTTTCGCAGTGTGAATTGGGGATTTCACCGCTCAGCCCCCGGTAGGACAGAAAGGACCCAAACATCCCCTTCTGCTAAACCTCTCCACCTCCTTGGAGTCTGCAGTGCTTTCCCAGGACGTTGCTGCTCACCTCTGTAGGTACAGGGAGATAATTCTGGGCTTGATTTGTGGTCAAATTAAAAAAGCAAACTCCAAACCATGTGAAATGACTCTCAGGGACAATAACTCGCAACAGATGTCACAATTGTTCAATGTCCGACTGACAAGAGAGCCTTCAGAAATAATAAACACCTACATGTGCCTGCTTGTAAGACAAATAACGTTCAGATACTGTTTTTCTTGGATTTCCCCCACAATATACTACTGTATGTTTAACCCAGAAGTGAGACCCCATTCATCCCTTGTAAAAATGAGAGAAACAACCCAAACCTGATGGGGAAATCTACTGATTGCAAAACTCCACAGCATACGTGCATCACACTAAACCTGCACACGAAAAGCAGAAGTGAAAAGTCTGGTTTCACACGCATTAACTCCAAACGCACCAGAAAAACTTGCATGTTTCAACCATTCGCCTACCCCAGCAGCAAGATTCACCTGTCTGCTACCCAAAACCTCACTCAGCTCAGCAGCAGCTGTTTTCCTGATATAAACAGGTTTTATCACACACAGGTCAGACCTGGCAATCTCATGCCCTTCAGAATACCCAAGGAGAGCACAGTTTAGAGCTGAAGGCAACATGTCTCCCAACCTCAGAAATGTTTGGCTTTCCAAAACACTGTGGAGAACCAAAAACTCTGCAATTTCTCCCCTGCATGTCTTTGCCCCTGTTGCAATGAGGGAGCCGGAGCAAGGTGGGGGGACACCCCTATATAGCTCAAGGTGGGAGGACACCCCTATAGCTCAAGGTGGGGCGACACCCCTATATAGCTCAAGGTGGGGGGACACCCCTATATAGCTCAAGGTGGGGGGACACCCCTATAGCTCAAGGTGGGGCGACACCCCTATATAGCTCAAGGTGGGGGGACACCCCTATATAGCTCAAGGTGGGGGGACACCCCTATAGCTCAAGGTGGGGCGACACCCCTATATAGCTCAAGGTGGGGGGACACCCCTATATAGCTCAAGGTGGGGGGACACCCCTATATAGCTCAAGGTGGGGGGACACCCCTATATAGCTCAAGGTGGGTGCCCGTGCCAGCGAGTCTCTCTGTGAAGCCACCCTGAGCCTGAACCCATCCCACAGGATCCCTGTCTGCTTCTAGCACGGAAAAAAATGTTTGATTTGGGCTCCTGAGATTCAGACAAAGTCAGCATTCATAGACAAAAACAGTGTAGTGGCAGGCGAAGTGAAATCTGAAGTGGGATAAATGTCTGTGGCAGAAGATATTCTCATAAGGAGCAGCAGAGAGTGGCACACGAGGGAGCGACACTGCTGGAATGACTCGCTTTAAGCTGTTGTTTTGGCTTTTTCAACGCAACCACAAGTCTGTTCATGTCAGGCACAGACCTCTCTCTCCAGAGTTATTTCCAGGAATCGGCCGTCAACAGTTGACAAGAACAGCACGGGCACTGCGGCTGGCCGGTCTCAGTAGGTCTGAGGTTCATTTTTTTTCTGGAGAAACAGCTGTGTCGCTCATTGTCGTGGCAGCAAAAAGAGGTATTTTAGGATGACCATATCTGTTTACACCAACGGTTACAACATATCCCCTACAAACCTTACTGTTAAGTGGAAAAGCCATGTGCCAGCCAGTCGTCACTCCTGCTCATGTGGACGCTCTCTAATCATCCTCCTCAATACTTCTGCTAGTCCAGGGTTGAATTTGGAAAAGCAACTGAATTTTAACTCCCTGAATCTGTTCTGGGGGCCCTAAAACCTTCTGCTGAAGCTCAGAATGAAACTCTATGCCAGCCTCAAACCAGCAAGATTTTTCTGTGACTGTGTCCTGTGGTTTCAGCTGGTTTTGCAATTAAGTTTGTGTCCTAGTTTCGTTCTGAATTTCAGCTCATGCCATGCTCAGCTCAGATAAATCAGAACCTTAAAACGAAACTCAACACTGTATGAGCCTCTCCTCTGAACTAATTCTTGTTGTTTTGGGTTTTTTTTTGTTATCTTCTTCCCCACCTGATTTCCAGTCAAGTCAAACTCTCCTCTAGTTACTGCTGTTTCCTTCATAGCATGAGTGAAAAAAGCCTCACAGGGCATTTGGAGGTGGCTGCTTGGCCTTTCCCTTCAAATACACATTAATCAGTAGCTTTGCTTCCAGCCCTCGTGCATTTCTGAAAATATGAAAACAAAGATTGGTGTTATCTACGGATGAGCATGTGCTGCTGGGCTCTTTGTGGCCTCTGAATACTGGGCTCAGTATCCACCAAAACCCCAGCCCGTGCGTACACACAGATGACTTAGCTGATATGATGGCGGTTTTGTACCCCGAGAAACACTTTCTTGCTTTGTTAATAGTCCAGAGTATGAGAAAAAACCAGGAAAAATAAAAAAGCATTAAAACAAAGGAGAGTGGTCAAGTGGGTACTCAAAGGCTTTACACTTTTCCAGGAGTCTGAAGTTGAGAAGCTAAAATTTAGTCTAAAGCGGAGAAACCAGAGGTCACAGAAAAGAGGTCGCACGTGTGTGCTGAAGTTTGTAGATGCAGTCAGGTACTTTTGTTTTTGCAGTCAAAGTGTTGCCTCCATCTGTGTAAACAAGAAGCAGAGAAAGTTAATGTTACATGAAAAATACTGTAGAGGGAGAGAGAGTCGAGCAGGTTTTGGCTACACAGCAAAGAAACTTGATGGGATTAGAGCTTCAGCTCAGTTGTGTCCTTGTTTTCCAACACAGATGAAGAAAAAGAACAAGTGCCCAACAAATTATAGAAAGGAGAATGAGTTTTAGAGGACTGTACCAGCTAGGCCAGCAACATAACCTGTGAGAACTCAATTTTATTTTAATGCAAGGGGAATTGTGCCCGGGACTCCAAATAAAGCTCTGAGTTGTATGTAATGTTACCCAGAGCCCCAGTTACATGGGGTCCTGCGTCGACACAGCTGGAGGGAAAACTCAGCAGGAGTCCCATGCGAAGCACAAAATAACTAAATAAATAAACTTCAGTGCCAGTCAGATATTTATAGGGGTTTTGTTATTATTGTTTAGGTACACTAGGAAAAGAAAAAAAAAAATTGAAAAACAAACAAAACCCACCACCAACAAAACAAAAAAATTAACATCGGCCACTAAGGTCCTTATTTCCTACATTTCCTTTGTGCAACTAGTGACTTTTATGTATTACCTGTCTAGAAATACACATTTTTCTCATCAGTCTTGTCCTGTCCCACCTTGGCCAGTGTTCTCCAGAACTTCCTTCTTTCCCCCATAACCTTTATAGAGGTTCTCTCCTATGCAGTTTCAGGTGCGTCTTATCTGCCAGATACGACACTGAATTTGTTCACTTTGAGAAAAAGGCCGAGGCTAAAAAAGCATTTGTTTCAAGCACATTATGCATTACTTAAAAAACTTTGCTTAAATGGTGTTACAACCACAAGTGTCACACAAACGGTCAATGCGATGCTTGAAGAAATTATTAAAAAATCAGGTCATCAAATCCTGGGAAATCTCAGAAGATCTCAAGGTCTACTTAGACTGTAGGGAAAGAGTGGGTTAAAAGCAAAATATCACCTGACAACTATTTTTTTTTTTACTGTATAAAGGATATATTAATGATGGACAAATAGAAAATTAATGTAGTGAGTAGAACAGAATGATTAAAAAAAAACCTCAGAAGCTCTAGCAATTGACATTGGTTCAGTCTGTGTAGCCAATCTAGATACCAGAAATCTTCCACAAAAAATGAAAGCCCTGGAAAACCTGGTGAAATTTCTTAGCTGTGAGTGTGGGGTCATATATGGTTTTAATTTTTTTTTTTAAGCTATCAGACAATTAAAAGATGCACAAAGCTTTCCCTGTGAACCTCTCCCTCACACGTACATACAGCACCCAAATCAGATCCCAGCCGGATAGTGTGGGCAGAACAATGGGAAACAGAGAGCATCCGGTTCTTTAAAACAGAAATGAAAATAAAAAGGCAAAAAAAAAAAAAGGGAGAAAAAAGAAAAATCATGCACGAAGTCCCCACGGCACCACACAGCCCTTTCAGCCCGGACTGAAACTCCAGGCTCACAGTTGTGTTTGGAAGCACTTTTCTAAGACCAGGTCTCCTGCCTTTTCACACAGATACTTTGGTGCAAGGAGCTGGGCAACGACTTCTCTGTGCAGGTCTAAACCGCCCAAAATCAAGGAGGAACGCCTGATGCCATCAATGGACTTTGATTCTGTGCTTAAGTGAGGTTTTTTGCTATTCAATATTAACAGCATTTATTACTTTCCTACTTTGAAAGTGTCAGCAGCAAGGCACAGAGTGAAAAAAATGCTTTGTGATTTACGTGACCCATCTTGTACAGGCAGTAATATGAGAGGTATAAACAATATATTGTCTCCATTCCTGTTGACATATGATTAAGAACAATCAAGAATCCACTAGATTCCTCCATGACACCCCAGTACAATACCTTTGTCTGTAGAAAACAGATAAATTGTAAAAGTAATTGAAACAATGTGCACCCAGAGAAGGCTCATGGATTACATGCTACCAGGATCTGAAGTCACCTTCAGGTCTACAATTTTTCTCTCAGCCTTCTCCCATGTGTCAAGAAAAACCTCCAAAAAAACCCCCAAAAAACAAACCTGTTTAAATGAAAAAACCATAGGCCACTTTTGAAGAACTGGAAGTCAAAATGATATTAAATGTTTCACACTACACAAATACAGTTTGTACTGCCAGAGTAAGTACGTAAGGAAGCAGCCATGTGCTCTACCCTTTTTATACCTCTTAGCTGTGTAAACTACTCAAAACTGGAGGGCACATGTCACTCACGCTGACATGCAAATCATTACTGCTTTGTCTGCCAGGAAATTTGTGTAAACCAATGCTGGGTTCAGGTTCATTATATCGACATTTTCACCAACAAGTAAATTGAAAGGTTACATTGTTGACACACCAGATGTTATGCAAACTGCTTTTCAAACCATGGTTTCCATACATCTCTATAAATAAATAAATTATAGACGCTTACAAATGGTGTGTGAATCAATATATGGTAAATCACCCATTTATATACACATAGTGAAAACTACTGTGCGTAAACCCCGTATTTCACACAATGTCAAAACCTCCTTTTTCACCCAGTACTTTTCATTTTCCTGAAAATAGCTGTCATCTATGTAAATGTTTTCCCTCAAGACCAACTGTTCTTCATAGTAGGAACATTACACAGAAACCTGGGTGCCTGAATTAGCACACGGCGTTATCAATGAGAGTTAAGCGCCCAAGTGAGGCGCTATGACGCATCTTTAAGGATTTGAGTTTATGTATCTAAAAGAGTAAATTTGCATGTGCTAACTTTAGGCACACTCGAGATTTTAATACGGATTGGCTCTGGTTTAGATTTAGCCTCAGGGTAGTTGGACCCCCTCCCTCCTCTTTCTGCACTTCTTTCCCCCCTTGACTCATCTCTAATAACACAAACAAGCAAAACACCATTTGTCTAATGAGATACTTGGGACTGGTTCTCCTTTCATGGTGATGGAAATTAGGACTGACCTTGTAATTACAGTCTCTATGAAGTACACGTGGTCCAGGATAAAATCGTAAGGGTTGATAACGTGATTTTAAAACGACATTGCACTCTCTCAGTGTCAGGACTAAAACAAAGCATGGCTGACCCCAGCTTAGTTTACAGAGGCTTTGAGGTACCTGAGGCTCCTTTGGTGCAGGGGAGAAAATGGTGTTCAGTCCTTATTCACCAAGGTCTCCCATTGCAATCATTATCTCTCTAGAAGTTCCCTGCATTCCAGTGATTTCTTGCCATGCCCAGTTTTCAGTGTATGAATTTATTCTGGTGTAAATCAAGGCAAACCAGATTAATTTCCTAATCCTCCAGTCGCAGAGAAATGAGATTTCTTGGATGATGTTGATGCTTTCTGCCAGTTGCCTCATCTCCTAATCAAAGAAATGTCATAACAACTCAGCTTTTCTGTAGTACATTATATACATTCAACATACAGATGCAGAATGGTTTCAATACACTCCAAAAAGCTCCTCCAAGCTGGAAGAAGCCTTGATCAATTCAGACCCTTCTCAACCAGCTGTGACACAGGACTATGTCTTTCCCACTTTATAATTCTTCAGTGAGTGCTCACACTGAAATTGTTTCATAACCACATGAATTTGGAGTTTTCATTTCACCCTTGGAAGAAATGTAGAGTCTGGCACAGTGACAAGTATAACAGTGTGTAAAAGCACAATTAACTTATGCTCCCACCCCATTTTTTTACATTTCTAAGGAAGCTCTGAGATTTCAGAGTGATTGTTTTCACTTCAGAGCCAGCAGCACACGATCCCTTCACTTCATCAGCAGTGCCGTGCAAAGCCGGCGTGCTCGGCCACCGGCGTGAGCCCCTGTCCCACCATCCCAGGAGAGGCCACAGCACGTGGCACCTCTGCATTTTCCCCCAGCAACGGGCTTCCCAACCTAGGGAAGCAGTAATTAAACAGGCCAAGTGGATCTACATACAATACTAACAGAGTTAGGCACCAAAATCCCCATATTTTTTTCCTAGTACAACCATTTTTTCATCTAAAAATGTGAATTTCTTTATAAGTAAACAAGTAACGCTTTAGAGACTGAAGATCAAATGAAGTTTTTCAACATGATTAAGTTAGAACATGCCAAAAAATGCCAAAGTTACCTGTTTGCCAAGTATTTTGAGATTTAAATTCTCAGCTCATCTTGGTAAAAGAAAAACGGTTAAAAGGAAAATTGTTTCAGATGCTCCATGCTAAGATCCCAACACTGCAGAAGTTTATGAACTTTTGTTTCTACCTGCTTTCCAAAGACAGCCTAGGAGAGCAAAGTTAACTGTAAAAGTCTTCAGAATATTGGCTTTCTGTCTGACCATGATTTGCTGTGTGGCTGAGACAGACTGGTGTGTGAAAGTGGCGGTTATTGAGTCAAGAGACTTAGTTTGAGGGTGTTGAAGGAGCAAGGCTGAGGTCTCTGTGCTGAACACAGATGCTGTATCAAACCATTGCTTTGGATGTGGTTCCCCGAGGACTTCAGTTTACTGACACTTGCTTCCCTGAGATCTCCGAGTGACACCAGGTAGAGTATCTCACTAGCATATCATCTTCTTCCTGAGAGCAGACCCTCAAAACTCTGTGATCTTCCAATATTTCTTTTATCCGCCCTTCTTTGGCAGATACATGTAGATATCTCAGTAGCAACTGGTGCTACCACAGATCAGAGGTGCCTTCAAATGTAACCACTCTGGGCCCCAATAATCTCGAGTCATCTGTCTTAAATTCTCTTAAGGTTTGTTTTAGATATGCATCAGGCTTGCCACTTCTAAGGGAAAATAGTTTAAAACCAATATCAAGCAGGCTGTCACTTCAGAACCACCATCGCTTGGATCACAGATGGCACGAGGCACCCGCCAGGTATCACATTTCCAGCAGCATTCAATAGCGTTGCATATGCTTTTCCTTTACCACCGACACCATAAAGAGATTCTGCCAGACACAATCATCTCTATCTAGCCTGGCAATGTATAAGCTGTCCTAAGCACATGGTCTGAAGAGCCTGGCTGTTAAAAGAGGAACAGCCAGCTGCAGCAATGGATAGAATTGCATCTAAAAGCAGAACAAAACAGCACCGCGCCAAGCCTTTGCTAGCTCTCTTTCACAAGCCTGTGCCCAGATCTGTGCAGGGTTTTAAAACTCTGTTTAAATAAGGAGATAAATAAAAGCATTCTGCCACTCTTAATAGCTGCAAGAGCTGCAAATTAAAGCAACACACGCTCATGTTCACAGGAAAGGAGACTGGGTAAGTTTTATATTGTGAGGCTTTGCTCTGTGGAGTCTGATTTTTTTTTTTTAAAATCTTGATTGTTCATTTTTAATGGCATTCTAATGAAACACCCTCGAGCTCTGCAGTGGTTTGCATCTATGGTTAGAAGGCCAAATACCAGTACATTTTGTTTCACAAGTAGCATTAGAGATAAGAGAGGGTAAGATCATGCCCTGGATTTACAAGGCTGTAAGAGGCACTTAGGGGCCGGTTCAGTCCCCTGCTTGGCTGCCTAGAGCCTACTCCAGTTGTTAAATAATGTGAAAGGCTTATAATAACAGCTAGTGACTAGTACATTCCCTTTGTACAAACGTTTTACTTCTGTCACTATAACAACTGCACAGAGACAGCTCTGCACTCTTAAAGGCCGAATCTTGCTCAGATTTTTTTTTATTTACTCAAAACTGCACCATTACAAGTCACCATTTGCCAAATACTATCACACCATGATGAAAGTTTACATCCTACGACAAGACAAAACATCTTATGCAGCAAAAAGGGGTGGGAAAGGTGTTAAAGAAACTCCTTCCTTAAACGGCTTGGAACCACACTTTCCAAGAGAGAGTTCCTCAGTCTGGAAAATAACCTTAGTGTTGTGTGATGTGGAAAAGAAAAAAAAAGTAGTTTATTGGGTGCTGAGATGCACCACAACTACTTAAATTCTCTCATGTGAATGTCACAACTGAGGTCTGTCAGACACTGACTTTCTGCTTTCCAGACACACAGGTCTCCATTTTTACCATATTTTATGGTTTCGAGAGGTATCATATGACAGCACATGAAGATCGCATGCACCAAACATGCCTTGCTGTTGACTCAGCACCACTGCCCTCTTATTAAAGAAATAATTTTGAATTCTTGGATGTCCCGAGACATCTGTGGGTGATGCCTATACCTGGGCCAGGTGCTGAACGAAAGATTTTGCCAAAATCTCATTCCTGATCAACCAAAATATTCCCCAGCTCTCTGCTAGTTTCTCAAAAATCTAGTGCTTTGAAATAACCATTTTAAACAATAAAAACAGTTCAAAAACATTTAAATGTTTAGTTTTCAAATTTTCAAAAGGAAACATCTGCATTTTTCATTAATAATTTTAAACTTACTGCAAATTTTGTGGGGTTTTTGTTTCAAGCCTAGAGAAAATCACATTAACAAAAACAATTAAATGAACAAAAATTAAATGAAACTTCTCATTTGACCCAAGAAGGAAGGCTGACAGCTTTTCAGTTCACGCACTTTTTAAAGACAGATTGTTTTGAATACACTCAAAAGTTCTTTACAAATATTTTCGCTGCATGTTTTCAAAATTGTCAGAAAACAAAAATACTCCATCATTCACATAGCTTTGCCAGTAAGCTCCATGACTGTGAAGGACACATGTGGCCTCCAACAGCTGTATTCCATCTAATTCTCCTAGTTCAGCTTTGGTTGCCTATTGGTTTGGCAACGCTTTATGTCCAGAATATCTTGTGGATAACATTAGGCATGGGAACATAAGCAGAATTTAGACTGCCTGAAAACAGCCTTGAATTCATGGACATTTTCCATCTCCTGCTGGTCTTCCAGGAATGGTGCCACTCCAGCCTACCTCTTTGTACCCTTCTTCTAGGATTGTGTTCAAATGGCACATTTAGGCTCTGCAAATGGCACTGAAACACATCCATGCATCACAACGGTGTCAAGGAACAAAGCAAGACTGGCATGAGATGAAGGGAAAGAGAAGTGTGCCAAGGAAAAAGAAACCTAGGGGGGATGAGTCACCTAAATTCTCAGAAAGTGAGCGATAAGATGGGATGCTCTGCTGACAAGAGGAGAAATGATTCATAGGAAAGTCACATGAAAAATAAAAGTGTGACCCAATGTTCTCTGCCATGGACTCACGGAGGTCTCACTAGGAGGAAACTCTGCTGGATGTGTGTGGTCACCTCTTCCCTGGAATACATCAGAGACTGAAAGAGGAACTAAAAATGACTCTGCAAAATTTGTACTTTCTCATAAACCTTTTACAATGTTGCATTTGAAATTCAAGCTGAGCTGTGGAGCTTGCTTTGGTGGCTTGCATTAAATATCTATTATCATCGTTTGGTCCCAAATCATGGGCTCCTTTGGAATAATGACTGTTGTAACAATGAATGCAAAATCACGCTCTGCCCATGGAGCCTAATATTGAAATGCAGGGCTAGAGAGAGACGGACACAAACAAGAAATAGTAGAGATCTGTGCAACAGTTATGATAAGCAATAGTCTCAGCACATCACGTTCCTTGGCCTTGCCAGCTCCTTTTGTAGGTATCACAGCAGAGCGAAACTTTGTTCTCTTGGTTCAAAAACAACCCATATTTTGAATGTTTTGTTATAAATTTGGTTTGATCAGTTGCATGATCCCTGGAATGAGAGTAAACATGGGCTATCTTAACATACAAATAACAAATTGGATATTTATCCTCTAGCTGTTTCTTTCCCAAACAGTTTTATAATCTGCACACACACATGCATTTAATTGTATGCTTTAAATGAGCTGGCATTCATGCTGTGCCTTAGCTTCCTTATGAAAACACATTTTCTAGATAGATGAGACATTTTTGCAAAACAAGACTTTACTACTTGTTGTGGACATGGTCTTGTAACTGCTTCTGGCTTGTGAGGTTATAGGAATCAGGTCTGTGCTGTACCTACTGCATTAGGAAGCAAAGATTTTTCTTACGTGAAAATAGGTAGAATTAGAGAAACTGACAAAGAACCATAAATGACGCCATCAAAAAAAAAGTGATTTCTAACATCATCCAGCTCAAACTAAACATGGTGCAAATACTCCAAATAACATCAGTAGAGACAAGTCCTAAGTGTAGTACAGATGGTTTGTAAGATGGATGTGCTGGCACATTTTATTTACACGGCAGAACTGTAATTTTTTAATACTTCGAGATATTAATTTGCAAGGTCTCATTATAGTAAAGGCTTTGTCTCTATCTGAATTACTACTAGAACTTGGTGTGACTTGGTCTATGATCCCATACACAGGAAGGGCTGACAGACTGGCCACAGAGGATGGAATAAGTTTAATCTATTCAGTGCCTTTCTCTTCCAAGTACCGAGTGGAATTACAGGGGAGGAAATGAGGCGAACCTCAGCTCAGCCTGCTGGCAAGAGCATCTTAAGCTGTGTGGGGTAGGAGACGGGAAGGCGAAAAGGCCTCCTGAGGTTAAACGACCACCAGCAAATTACTGGCCTCCCTCAAACTGGAGGAAGCAGGGAGGAGCATGATTCCAAGGGATACCGAAATTCCTGCTCAAATTAGCCAGAGGATGATGCAGTTTAGATGCTACCTACTGCACTGGGCAATACCTGTGGGCATAACCTGGTGCAGAGAAATGCAAAGACATCTGAAATTTGAAAACATAGGTCCGCACACAGATATAGATCTGAAAGCCTCCATCTGGAAATACAGGGTGCAGGGAGCTATTTTTAAAAGGGCCAGGACAGTGGCTCACACCCATAATGGAGCCTCTCTAGCACCATCCCCACTATGAGAGACTTTCGTTTAATTCTTCACAACCTGTAGCTCTAGGCTACCTAAGCCATCTTCCTCTAGGCAACTTGTCCAAATCAGGCTCTGAGTACTGAATTAAAGTGTTTACCATCTAACAAGGAGAGTTTGGTGGCTGAAATAAGCTGCAAGATCTATCGAATCAGAGCTCATTTCGGATTTTAATAACCCATGTAGCTCCCTGTGCTAAGAGACCTACCAACGTAGAGACCCAAACGCAGTGCCAGCAGTGGTCTACCACCAGCGTTGCCCAAAGCAGGCTAGAAAAGGATTGTCTGACCGCTGCTTCCCTGGGGACCTCCAGGGAAATGGGATGTATCTCATGAGCTTCTCAATCAGCAAAAATTGGAACAAAAACAAATAAAACAGTTGGTGGTCTCAACTGTGTTTCTTGCGGGTAGTCACCCATGTTGCTAAAGCGTTCCTTGTGATGGGCACTAATTGCTCTCCCTTGCTAGAGGTTTTAGTCGAGCAGTCAGAAGTGAAATTACAACAAAGAGTAAAGTTTGGGATTGACAAAAGCATTTAGGTGCCTTGCCCCAAATAAGGAGCCTGAACTTCCACCAGAACCAATAGGAGTGTTGGTCCTTATGTAGGAATCACATCCTGACCCGTATTTCATCACTACATTCAAAACGCTGCTGTTTCAGGTTCTTCTACACAGGAGGAAGAAAAGCACCTCCAGAAGTCAGATCAGAGCTTTTGTTGGACACTCAGCTCCCCTGAAGGTGCCCATCTCATGCATCAACCAGAAAGAAAGATCAGCATGACTCCCGGTGATAAAACCTCAGAAAACCACCCAGGCTGAGCTATCCTGACTCTTGGCCTGTGTATCTAAGCCACTCTGTGGACCAGCCCTGATCATAGGATTTCTCTCACCCTATCCTAGTAATTAAAATATAAGCATTTAGCTTAAGTTGATCTTCCTTATACTCCTTCTGAGGAACCATCTCCCCATTGAACTAGATGGACCCTTCACTTAAATTTGAGGCTCTGAATTCCTTTGAACTGAGCTTGATCTTTTCTCTGCATGGTCTGTGCAGCATGAATGAGCCTCACAGCTGTTGCCAGGTCAGAGACAGAGATCTTGAATTGTGAATTTGAGATCTTGATTTTTGCATCAAGTATTAGTGAGTTATCATGGGTATTGGTGGGTAGCAGGCTGAGAGGTACACACTCTCTCGCAATTCATAGAGAAATGGCTAATGCAATGTGAAAAAGCAGTTCTGAAACTGCACATTTTGAAAGAAACTAGAAGAAAGAGGCAGCGATTCTGAAACACAAATGTTAGCGCTCTGATCAGAAAGCAGGTCACCGAGTGCTTCCCATGAGCAACACATTTGTGGTTGTGCGAACCTTATAGGCACAGTTTCTAATACAAATTGGGTGTTTTCAGTGCTAGTAAATTCAGTGTGAATATGTCTCTTTTTCAGTAAAAAACTATTGTGTTTTTAATTGCATTTCTAATCTTATTTTCATTAACATATAGCTTTATTTATAGAATCAAGATTTTTAAAAATAACAATGGTAGAAAATACAATTTCCCTGTGTTTAGATTTATACTCCAAGGCTCACGTCTACTTAAGAATAGATCTTAGATATTCATGTCATTACAGAGATACCCTCAAAACCTTTATTTTAAGGAGTTCCCTGTAACCAGAAACTTGCTCCCTCGTGGGGAGCTGGCAGAACGTTTTCATGAGAAACTTTGTGAAGTGGCACGTACCTGGTGGGAAGAAAGTGGTATTTGGTGTGTGGTGGATCAGCCCTTTCAGCCAGTCACTGCTGCAGCTTTTCCCATCATAGGCATAATTCTGGGTCTTATTCTTCCATGGTTTTCTTGCAGGAATAACCTAAGTAGCAAATCTTCAGGCATGCAAACTTACAAATAGGCTATGACATGCAAAATGTCAGAGGACATATTCTGGGGGCTACAAAGAAACAGAAAACAGAATCAAATGAAAGATAAACAGTCTGATTATACAAAACTAGTGATATGGGGGTTTATTGCAATCAAATTAATATTTCTAAGTATCTGGTATAAGTGGGAATTATTTTCTTATGTGATATTTCAATGCTCAGAAATGCCAAATGCTTAAAAAGTCACCATTTCAAAACAAATGGTGGTGTTCCAGTGGAAAGTGTTGACATTTTTCACCGGAACATCACCGATTCTTGGGGAGTATTTCATTCTACAGAAGCTTTCAAAGTCTTACCCAACTCTAGCTACTGCTTTTAAGAGGGGAGCAGAAGGGGAAGGGGAACGTTCTTAGCAGAGCAAACAGATCAGGATGACAGGAGCAACTTGACGCTGAGTGGGAAGGTGAGTTTGTGTAGTAACTGCTCTGATCTGAAAGGCGACGTCCAAACCCGTCTCCTTCTTAACTTCAGCTTGGAGTGAGTGTCGGATCCCAATGTAAACTTTCCCATCTGTGTTATTCTATTAACTGAAAGGGAAAGGGATTAGCATGTGTACTTGTCACATCTTTTTGACCTGTTGCGTACTGAGACCGAAGGTAATATGAAAGCAAACAGCATTCTTCTCCCTCTGCCAGGATAAGCAGAGCACGGGGGTGGCGTTTTGTTAAAAGAAAAGAAAGCCAGACCACGTAAAACAAAGTATGTACCCTGTGCAAAAATAAATCTTGGAAGTTGAAGATTTCCAAAGGGTATACCTTAAACAGGGCGAGAGAGAGAGAGAGAGAGAGAAAACATGTGAGAGGAAAGTTCCCCTCCCTGCCAAGCGCCAGATGGAGGGACCTTCCCACAGAAATAGCTGCAAAGACAGATCGCTGACAGAAACCGCTGCCAAGTGAAGGAGGTCCCACTCATCGAGCTGGTAAAAGCTTAGTGGATGAGAATATAATACTCTGATTAAAACACGTGCTCCAGAGAAGGGGTTTGGAGTGTGGCACAATGCTCTTTAATGTGATGGAGCATGGATTGTACCCCCGAAAGGAGTGCATGGTTTGGAAGGCTGATGTGGCTTGGGGCTTCATTCCTTCTTTTCCCTCACTGTAAGTTTGCAGAGCACATGTGTGCACACACAGACATGTATAACGGCAACAATAATCTGCTTTTCCTCTCCCTTCCCTTGCATTTTATTTCCACAAGGCCTTTGCTGTGATTGGGACAAGATGAGGTGTTGGATGCTGACACTCATAGAGAATACATTTGGGGATAGAGGGTTTAATGAAGCTAGGCACCAAAAATCTCTTTTTCAAATGTTTCAGTTAACTTGGCACTAAATTATTCATAGAAAAAGAAATTGAGGGCTTTCCACTCCTCCTGCTTTTTCCTAGATGTTTCTGGTTCCTTTGTAAAAAGCTATAGGAGTGTATGCACTTTGTCAAAGCAGAAAACAAATTCGGCACCACCAGGATGATCCCGTCAGTTCAGCATTGGGGAAAAAAAGGCAATTAACTGTATTGCCATCACAGAGAGCCAAATGACTGGGACAGGATGACCTGGGTACAGTGTGTTCAGGAAACAGGCTCCTCCAAGAAGGCTGAGCAGGTACGCCCTGATGTTCCCAACAGTTGAATAAGAGCCACTATATTTACAGTAATGGCCCAGGCTTGAGCATCTGATGTCAACGGAGTAGACAGTTAATACAAAGTATTAACTGCAACTAAAACCCAGTTCCACTTTTGGACTGTTTTCCCTCCTCACAGTGCAAAAAGGGTATCAACAAATCTGATTTGAGTCCAGCAGTGGGCTATCAAGAAAGTAAAACACACGAGGAGAATCTGAGGGAGGTGAATTTGTTCAGCCTGGAGAAAAGTTGAAGGAGGGGATCTAATTGGTGGCTTCTACTAACTGAGAGATGGCTACAAAGAAGATAGAGTCCAACTTTTATCGGACACGCACAATGAAAGGATGAGAGGCAACGATCACGAGTTGCAGCAAGAGAAATTCCAGCTTCGTTAAAAAATAAATTCAAAGGAGGACAGTTGAGTTATGGAACAGGCTGCACAGAAAGACGGTAAAACACCAAACCATGCAGATTTTTAAAACTTGACAGAACATGGCCCTGAGAAACCTTAGCTACCTTTGATGTACATGATGCACCTGTTCTCATTATCAGAGTCATAATAGTAGAGAGTCTGCAGAGAGGACAGCTAAGGATGACACACAACTTGCCTGCAGTGACAATTAGTGGTATCAAAATAAATTTACCAGGGTGTGACAAAGAGGAATATCACGATTTCCCCTTGACCTCAATATTTTTGATGGGAAATATTTCCCCATACTTTGCAAAATATTAGGCAAACCTTGACTGGAGTTGTAGGGAAACATAAGGGAGACAGAATATGGAGAGGAGCGAGCATCACCGAGCTTCACCTGTGTTGTACAGAACCAAATGAGATCTCAGAGACTACTGCTGGGACTCGTCAGCACTGATAACAGTGTTCCCAGAGCATGTATTAACCCCTCTCAGAACAGACTATTGAACCAAAGTTTATGGCAGGCTGTTATAATAAATGCAGCCATTTCAATGCAGCGATTGGGAATGTTTACAGGGTGTAATTCTTGGCTAAACAAAGAAGGCATTTTTGGGAGGCCATGTGGCATGGGTCATTGCTTTGCTGAAAGATGGAATGAGATAAGAGCCCTCACACTTCACCAGACTCTTTTCGCTTTACGTGACTGGAAGGGTCCAGGCTGACAGCACAAGGCAGCATTATTGCAAACTCCCCCATGCAACACCATTACCCCCTCAATTGCTTCTCAGCTCTTGAATCACCTTTACTGACTTTGTCTCACCACAGCACAGAGCTGCCCCGCCAGCCAAGGCCACGATGCACCGTGCAAGCACCGAATGAAACCCTGACACCACTTCCAACGTGCCTTAAGGACTCTCATTCCAGCAGAGATGGATATATTGGTGCTTGTATACATTGATAGCCTGATAACAACAGTTCGCTTGCCTTTTAGAGAGACTCTAAAATTACTTTTCCCAAGGCAAATATCTAAGCGCATTGTACATACAATGACTGACAGAATATTTCCAAATGCAGAGTCATGACAACAATCCATGGAGAAGATCCTGCATTTATCTATCTCTGAGCTTGGATATTAGGAGGTCTGATTACCAAAAGTCAGATGTGAAGCTGCTTGGGTTCTAAGTTTGATATCCACACAAACACACTGTTCTTTTAAATCAAGTAATAAATATAGGCTTTTGTATAGATGTGTATAGTAACCTACACAAGCATACAAATAAAACAGCAAGCATGCAGATAAATACAGAGGCATACACACACCTATACGTAATGCATACTGCCAGATAAACAGGAGAGGAAAAGCCACATCAGGGCACTGTTTTACATCACAAATTTTCAGTCTTCTGAAATGGACAGATAACATGTACTTTCTCCAGGATTATTCAGTCTGTGTACCAGTGGCTTTAAAAAGACTACTGGTTTCCTCAACAGAACTTACTAGTACTGCTTGGCAGCTTTCCACTCTACTTCTGTACTGGCCAAATAATCTCCTTAATGCATTTTAAGTCTTAATTAGATTTTTTTCTTACTCTATTTTTTTTTAATTCTGTCCAAAGAGAATATTAATTCAAGTACCAAATATTTATAGCCCGCTTGGTGGTGTCCTGACACCAAAATGCCGATATTCCCACTACCGGGCACTGCCAAGGCTTAAGGATGCACATACCTATACATAGGCGCAAACAGGCACACGGACACTGTATCCTTGAATGCTCTAAAATGCCAAAAGAGATACATCTCATGATTTGTCCTTATTTTAGCAACAGCAAAGTGAAAGCAAAACATGACAAGGGACATTTTAACATCTTTAAAATGTCTATTTACTTGTTAAATTAGAAATGCAGTTTTGCCAATTAGGTTCTTTCAATTTTATTTTGTCATCTATTTAATTTAACGTCAAGATATGTCTTCAAATTCTATATTTGAATATGCCCGATTTCCACATTTTTCCACAAAAAGAACATCAAAGCATTGCTGAAACTTTTTGCAAAGTTATAGACCTTTCTGTACATTGAGGAATCTAGATCAAGTGTCTCTCGAATACAACAAGTAATAGTCAATGCACTTGCAGCATCTTATAGGTAAAAAACGTAGGGATTTTTTATCTCAGTTGTGAAGGACAGCAAACCACAAATCACCCACTGGCTTCAGGGGAGTCACGGTTTTATAATACACCGAATTTTCTGAAGGGCAATATATCTCTTGATTAGCTAAGCAATAGCGGTGTAGGTCTGGTTTGCATCTGACCTTCCCTACTTTCATTCATTACCTGCCAGCTGTTGGGGTACCTCTAAAATCTGTGCAGACACTGTCACCATCCTCACTGCTATCAGTGCTGTTCACACAGCTGATAAGAACTGTGGTTCATATTCTGTAGCTTACCTCTACTCTAAGTAAAGAGAATCTGTGCCGGTGTTAAATAATTTCAAATTTGTCTGTCTGCGTTATATAGATGTTGGCGTAAACAAGCATATCGGGATCTGGTCCCCACAGAACCAAAATATGCCTCATTCAGCATCAGTTTGAGTTTTGAACCACGGCTCATCAGAATTTAGATGTCAACTGATTGCTATCACTGTGCTTATTCCTTCACTCTAATAAAGTCCCACAACACTAAGTCCTCAGAGTAGTTTTTAAAAGAAAAAAAAAAAAAAAATCAAGCTAAATCAACTCTCAAATTCCCATGTAAACTGGGTTTAAGAGCGGAAAATCTCTTTTACCTATTCTTTGGGTGGTACAAAAATCTAAAATTCCTATGGCTCTGCTTCCCTGGGCCAAGTCAAACAAGGATATTGTCCTTTTAATGTCTTAAAGGCTCTGTTTTCTTGTAATGCCAAATGCAATATTTTTTTGAAAACACTACACCAGAAGTTTCCCAGCTGAGAAAACAGGCTGGTGAAAAATGGTTTCAGAAAACGAAATAAACCATGCAAAAGCTGTTCAGGGTGTGTGTATGAAATGAACATCTGGATTTGGCTTGTTAAACTGCCTCCTTTTTTCTCTCTCCCCCTCCCTTTTTCTTTTTCTCACAGCTGTTCGAAAGAGTCCTAAGGGCAAAGAGACAGGTCAATGGACTGGGTTACACCTTTTTTTCTTTTTCTTTTTTTCAAACCTCTTTGCACCTACGCAAGGAATCCAGGCCACATGTGTATTTAATAAGTAGGCACAAACACAAGAGAGAAAAAAAATATCTCAATTCCTGTTGGTTCTTAGGAAAGACACCGAAGGAAAAATAAACTCCGGATTTCAAATTTTCTCTCTCTCTCAAAAAAAGAAACCTTATGGTTCCAATAAAATATTTCTTTAAAAACCCAATGGATTATTATTAAAAAAAGAAAAAAATCAGGGTCTTAGCGGAGTATGTCTTCTCTCTTCCTTTAGAAAGGAATAAGAACAGGTTAATCCCTTACCTGCTGGAACAAGAGGAAATTATGAAATGCCAATAGCCTGAGTTCACTGAACTGAGTCTTCCTATACCACAAGATAGATATGTACATTTGTATTGAATGAGTTCATATTTAATTTCAGGCTGCAACTTCCCCAGCTTGAGCAGTCCAGAAACGAAACAGAGAACAAAAGGAACTGAGAAATTATCTGGAGATGATATTTTCTGAGAAACAGATGATTCCTCTTTTCCTACTGATGCTACGTCCCCAGCATCGCTACAGCAAGACCCAAGAGCAGAGCATCCCCCGGCTGCAATGGGCTTCGGCAACCTGCTCCCGGCAGAGCTGTAGGAACTTGTCTCCTGTGGTTCTTCTAGACAAGGTGTGAGGGCTGCCTTAGGCCTGACCTCAGTCTTAGATCGTGGGCCAAATGACCATACTACATATTTCAGCCAGCAATCAGGGCTGCTAAGATAGCCCTAGTCCACTGACAATTAGCTGCGTGAAAATACGCCGCTCTCTTTGAATCACAGCCACATGGCACTATATCCTCACATATGAACATGGAGACAACCAAGGAGCAAAGCCACCAAACCTGAGCAGACACTGACAGTTACTAGAAGCAAAAAACACCCTCTTGATTTAAAGCTCTATTTTCTGCCCAGCTATTAACAATTTCTCTGCTCCCTGTGCTCATCTCTGCTTTATGCACAGATTTTCAGCTTAGACAGAAGTGTTGCACTTGTGGGTAGATCTACATAAATACACACCTGCTGCTGCTTAGATCTTTTGCACACACAGGTGCAAGAGTTTGTGACCTTTGTAGCAGTAAACCCAAACCATGACTTTTTACTCCACCTCCTCTTACTGTTGCTCCACCGAGTTCTGTGTGGGGTTGGCCGCAATATTGCAGTCCAGTAAGTAAAAAAATAAGTCCCCAGATCCTTCAGTTTATTTGGGGAATCTTACTTTGGCTAGAAAACTTACATTAAAAATCAAATACTTGAGCGAAAGCCATTTGCAAAACACAAGTCCTAGTGCCAGGAAAGATGCTGTATTGCTTAACGTTAATACTATAACTCAGGCCATGCACTGATACTTTCTGGAAAAAGCCTTTGCACAGTAGCCTCCGTAGAAAAAACAGCGTATGTCCAAAGGTGCTGCAGGTATAGACCAACTTAAACACACAGCAACAGCGTTGGGCTTTGGGAAGGTCTTTCCAGAGAGGAGAAGGCAGTGCTGTTTGTTGATGGGATGACCCTGCATTAGACCTACATAAATACTACAAAAACACTCACCCAACCTCACAACGAACAAAGGGTAGGTAGAATCCCAGCCTGTCCATCCTAGGTTTGTATGAGATCCATGAAAAGCAGATAAATCTGAATCTGAAATAGAAACTTGCCTTGGGTTGAGTCGGTCCAATGACGGTTTTAGGGAACAATGTTTAGTCAATGAGCAACTAATTTACCCATATTTTCCAAGTTCGTATCTGCTTCAATAGGACTGAAAGGCAGAATTACCTCAAAACCCAGATGAAGGCAAAGAGAATTCCCTTTTTCTTCTCTCCTCCCTCTCCTTTTATAAAAGACCACGAGAAGAGCACGGCAGTGAATATTATTTATGGAGCACCTAATAAAAATGCTATGGGGAAATAATTACTGGAAACATCTGACTGTGTGACTGTAAATGCCTGGGCCCCAGCGCGCTGATTTAATGGACCGCTGCGTTAGTCGGTTATGCCTTGTGCTACTGACTTTGAGCCCCCTGCCCTCCTATTAAACCGCTCGCATCGCTGTTAGATCGGGACTTTTTTCTGCGAGGTTTGTGGCAACTTTCCAGAGAGGGATAATGTCGGCAGGGGTGACTCTGTGTTCACAGGGAGGCCTGGTGCCAGTCCCGGGAGAGAAAAAAAGCCTCGTGAAGAAATCACACTGAAAACCTGAAGGTTTTGTCATTCTGGGACTGAATAATGATTCATAATCCAGACACCAGGTGCTTTAGGTATTTCTGAATGACACTGGTTAGATGTGAACTCTTCCCTCTTTTTTTCTACCCATTTATCATTCACAAACCACCAAACTGGTGGGGGTTTTTTTGCTGTTTTTTTTCTATTTGAAATATTCCTTTCTGACCTCCTGAACCCAGTCGTACAAACCCGTGCAGCCTCCCTGCACGAAGGGCACTTCTCACTGAGAATTACTCACATGCAAAAATGTTAAAATTCACAAAACACCTCGTAAGTGATATGAAAAACACGAGGAGTTGAAGTTCCTGCTTTCATTTGCAAAAACAGTCCTGAAGAAAGACTGGAGGGCTATCATTTGACTACTGCTGCTGACTTGCTAAATGAAGGGGAGAAGGTAAAAGGCAGCTCACTGCTACACTGACAGCAAGAACAAAATCATACCCACTCTTTCTGAACCCAGCAGTTAGCACGCTTTTTCTTCTCTCTCTTTCCTTTTTTTTTTTTTATTGCTGGTTTTAATGTAATATTTAAGTTGGAACTAAAACAGACGGTGGAACATGAAATCACTACCAAATGCAAATTTACCTACATATCTGAACTAAATTTTCTCCTACATTTACGAAGCAAAATTCTACCATTTGAACTGTGAGCTCCTATTGCATTTAATGGGAGGCAGCAAACTCCAGACATTACTTGGAATATACATGCACTTATCTTGTTGTTACAGGTCTCCCTCGCAGAACTAAAAGAGAGCTTTAGTACCAGACAGTATCTCTCTGGGGTCATACCCAATGAATAGTGTTTTTTGAAAGGATTATTTCAAAGGAACTCTGAAAAAGAATCTAATGACTTGCAAGCTACAGGATTGCAGCACGGGAGGAAGTAGATAATGGAATATGACAGCGATGCATTTTTCATAAACCCAGTGATTTCTATCATAACGAGAAACCCATCTATAACTCAGAGAACTCCCCCCAGAAGGAAACCTTCGCTGTTGCAGAAAGTGCACTGAAGTACGAAATGAAACAATAATGATGATGATGTTACTGATGAGTCCCATAGCTCTGTCTTCCCTTCTGTCTCACTGAGGCTTCAGGCACGATTCAAGAGGAGCAGTTCCAATCCCTCCCCACTCGGCATCGCTACCCAGGGAAGCTCGCAGGAACAACCCAGAGCTCATGATAGATGCAAAACCCTAGAGAAGAGGCTGCTCTTTATCTGCCCAAAGTTAAGGTCTGCATCTGCTCTCAATTAGCAGGCAATTAGGGGAGTTGAAAACAAACCTGTTTACATTGGCTATAAAGTCTAAAATAATTTGTGAGATGTCAGGACAGGATGTTAATGATCTCGTTTCTTTACTTTTTTTTTTTGCATACAGCGTAGTATCACATCTTCCTTTTGCGGCTCCATATATAATAACAAATTGATTGACTTCTGGGAGGGTAGGAAACCACTGGGGGCTGTTTGGATGGAAGGACCCGAGGATGAGGACTTCTTTGCAAAAAAAGAAGGTTGTTAATTTTTAATTGTGAAATGATGTCAGGTCATGGATTACAGCATTCAGAGGTTTCAACCACAATTCCCATAGCAAAGACCCAGTCTGCAAAATTCAGAAACAGCGACTGAACAAATCCAAAAAGGATTGTTTGCAACCCTTTTCTGGTCTTGTTCTGGTGGAACGGTTCTGATCCCAGTTCTCATTCCACAAAAGCCAACCTGGGCAAGTAACGATGCTGCAAGGAGGCAGTTCACTCCACCAGCAAGCATCCTGCAGGAGGTGTCTAAGGAAGACTGTGAAGACTGTGATCTCTGAATTTCAAATTAAGATCTGGGTTAGGATCCTGCTTATTTCTGTGTCGCTTCCTTCCAAATATGTATTTCCACCACTAACTCTTTCAGAAGAAAATTTTCACCACTGACCTCTTAATTCTGCAGTGTCCACCAGCGTCAAGTTGCTTAAGGTTCAACTAAAGCTTCTTGGCTTTGCTTGGACCATTTCTGATCAGTCACATGAAAAAGGCTTTGCAGAAACAAACGTCCTCCTTGAAGAGAAAATGAAAAGCAGCATTAGTACCCTTTGCTTCTGGAATCACAGAACTAGCTTCCATTAGCACAATAAGGTAGAAGAATAATAGAACAGATGAGGAAACCTGCAGAACCTGCCTAGAACATGCTTTTTATACCTTATTTAATACAGTAGGTACCTTTTTTACTGACTGCCCAGGTTAATTCTGTCAAATGTACAGTGGGGTTTATTGTTATATTAACCTTATATGATGCAGTCAACACACCTTACCTTTGATCCTCATAACTAACCAAAAAATAATTCTAGCAAACAATCCACTCCAAGTTGACAAAATCCCATTTTTACTGTTTCAACTAATCAACCACATTACTGTAATTATTTATGTCATGCAAACAGAGGCCTAAATTCACCCTGCTTTCAATATTTCAAAAAGACAGCAAACCAGAAGTGCACCACAGGTGCCACTGTGCCCTCTTGTGTTCTCCTTTGGGCCACCTCCTCACTTGTCCTCTTTTTTTTTTTTTTCCCACCATGCGCTATGGATCCAGCTCTAATAAGAGCCAGGTATTTAAGCCCCCAGGCTACAAAATAGCTTTAATTATAATATTAATAGCATTCTGCTAAATCAGAAAAAAACCCCAAATAGGTCAGTGTTTGTGGTTATATTTCTCTATGTCCTGGTGTTTGTTTTCTTTCCAATTTTATGTTTCTTACTGGCATTTATAATGCCTAAGAGACTTTCCAGAGGAAAAATACAGGCGATCTGATCTTTGCATGATACTCCTAACTTTCCACAAAAAGAAATACCAGGAGATCAGATCTACATTATACCAGCCCCAGAGGTATACCCTTGAGTCTTGACCTCCTTTGATGAAAAGCAGACGACCTCAGTATTATTAGTATTTATTGTTATTCTCTTAATTACTACTATTATTAAGAGCCCATGAAATATATTAATATAAATAACACATAGACATTTGAAATACAAATTCAAGCACAAAGAAAAGACACCTCCTATTTACCAAATATTAAACCAAATTTATTTAATACTTTCCATTAATAACTCTTGCAGATGCATGCTCTATGAATCAGTCAATAGTAAAGGTTAGAATGAACGTGTACAGTATGGGAATGCCAGCTGGTCTCCTTGGTGGATACTTATTATTTAAAAGATTTTTAAAAAGGGAGCTCTGTTAAAAGAAAAAAAAATATTCTATTAATTTCATTTCTGCCAGTAACATTCAGATCAAGTCAGTTCACTTCAAAAGTTGGAAAAATTAAGCTTTTGCCAGTCTGTCTGCTAGTGGAAGGAGCCTGTCCTGTGGCGGTGGGAGAAGGAGCCACAGGGCGACAATTCTGTTTCACAGCATCAAGGCTTGGAAAGACATTTCTGTTCTGCACAGTGCTGGAAACAAAATTTTTCAAATACTTTTGCAGAAGCAGAATCGTTTTCGTTCCTGTGGATGTCACACAGCTCTCCTGATTGTGCTCCCCCCGTGCAGCCCCTCCCCATGGGGTGCCAGGCAGGAATCCCCATAGAATCATAGAATAGTTTGGGTTGGAAGGACCTTCAAAACTCATCCAGTGCCCGCCCTGCCATGAGCAGGGACATCTGCACCAGCTCAGGTTGCTCAGAGCCCCGTCCAGCCTGGCCTGGGACGTCTCCAGGGATGGGGCACTCACCACTTCTCTGGGCAGCCTGTTTTACCACCCTCATTGTAAAAAAATTTCTTCCTCCCATCTAGGTGGCATCTTCATCCAACACGAACAAACCATTCTCTTAAACAACACTTGGCTCAACATCTGCTTGCCAAATCGTGACCCTTCTACTGCTTCCATCCCTCTCGCCAACAGCAAACCCTGGGTACGCACCGAGCGCCGACATTCTCTTGGTAACACTGGATGCACCGAACTCAACTCATTCACTCCCAGGTCTATTGATTCCTCACAACCAAGAGTAGTAAAACATATTTTTGTCAGTAAACTACTCTAGTGTGACTCACACATTGACACACAGGGCGCAGTTACCGTGTGTACAGTAACACGGTGCCATATTTAGAGTTTCTAACCATAACCACACTTGCAAAAACTGCATTAGATCAGCAGCCAGTTTCCCGGACTCCCACTCCTTGTTTCTGACTTCAGGAATTCAGATTATTTGTCTTGTACCAAATAAAGTTGCTTAGGAGATAAAACAGTAAGAAGAAAAAACAGAGGGGCCTAAGAAGTACCTTTAATCTGTTCTGGCTTGAATAGATAATGCTTAGAGTGGAAAACAGCAGATAGTGTAAAAAAAAAAAAAAAAAAAAAAAAAGCAGCAAATTAACACCTAACAAGAAAATAAATCTTTTTCCTTGCTTTTTATTTTTTAAACTTTTAATGTTATCCGTAGCAGCACATACTTAATTTACAGAAATGTTGGTCAGTCTTGATTAACTACATTTGTCCTCGTTAAGACTGCCTGTGAATATCAGCATAGACACAGCGAGAAGACCCATAGAGGAAGGTGTTTGAGTTCACCGCTGTGTGACTACTGCTGCTTACTGAAGCTAGCCATCAGGAAGGAACATTCCATCTGTCTTAGTTTAATTTTTTTTCCCATAACGAGGAGTGTAAAGGCTTGCACACTTTTTGTTTTGTTTAAATAATAAGCCAGGTATTGCTGGTAGGATGAAGAAATTTGAGAGGCTTACACGATCATACAGGATGTTTTGGGATTAGAGAGGATCAGAAGCTCACGCTTTCATTGCAAGAGAGACTGTTTAACAGTGAGGGCAGCCGAGATCAAAGATACCTGTCCTGGGAAAGGAAAGGCAGATAAACATCATGAGTTAGAGAAGGTGACGAGCACAGGATGAGGGGATCCGGGACATATCAGATAACTCTCACCAAGGTCCCAAAACATCTACTGCCTGGTAAGGAAAAGGAGTCCTGTACAGGTGTATTTATTATTTTGTCTACACTTCTTTCTTTCCCATGCTTTTTCAGAGTAGGCAACACCTGCACACAGCTGCTCCCAGGGAATTACACAGACAGCGCCCATGGGGTTGGGAGTCTAAGAAAAAAACGTGGACTTCCAAGTCCAAAAGGTCACGGTCAGCCCTGCGGTTTTAGGGCAGCTGCACCACAGCGTTTCGCTGCTCCGAGTACGTTCCCAGACAGCGAAGGACAAAGCGGATGAGCCCTGGGACAGCGGTTGGGGGATGCCTGGTGTCTGTCTTTTTTTCCTTTTAATGAAAGCGCAGAAGGAAAACAAAGGACAACAGTAAAAACACCCCCTTCAGACTAGTTTCAGTGTTGAGCTCTGAAGAGCCCTCAATAGCACTAGAATGTGCTACTGACCTGGTTCCTTTTGACTCGTCATCAGGGCAAGGAAATGGTTGTGTCCAGTTACGCAGAATACAACTAAGACTACAAAAAAATAAGAATCAGAGCTGTGAAAATTAAGGCACTTAGCAAAATTGCTGTTTCACAGTGGACCCCAGGAAGTCCCTGAGGTGGGATCCCTCTCCTTGGCACCCTGTTTCCTATTGCAAAAGGCTCAGAATTGCTCCGGGTCCACCCATCACCTCTCAGGAGGTTGGCAGCTCCAGGAGGGGGGGCTGGCTGGCTCCGCTCTGTTTATTTTCTGGGAAGTCGGGCTTGGTCAAGTGGAATGAATCTCGTATTCATTTTAAGAAAGTTTATATTTGACTCTGGTAGGGCTGGGGAGGAGGTGAATGATAGGAAGAGGAGGGAAGGTTCAGAGATCTTGTGGGGCTGCCCCCACAATACCACAAGCAGCCCATTACCAAGGCAGCAAGCAGATGAAACAAAGCTCCAAAATCCAACATGCCACTTGTTGTTTCTTTTTTTCTTCAAAGCTCACAGATGACTAAATCTAAATCCAGCTCTTACTCCACAGCTGACCTTGTCGCCCATGAAAAAATGTAAACTAAATCCCCCTACTTTTAAAACTCATCTTCTAAACTTCAGAAAAACACTTGCTAGCTGTGCAGCACAACACGGCGCATCCTGCAACAAAAATCTCGATTTGCTATCCACGTCTTGGGGGTCTCAAAGTCTCATCGGCTGCCGCTGCCCTGAGAGAGAAAGTAAAGGGCTGCTTCTTTCATGCAGTCATTGGAGTCATTCTGCTGGCATGAGGCACAGAAGTGGAGAAAGGAGCTAAACCAGCCTGGAGTTTCGCACCAGCTTCGCACAGTTACATGAAGCACTTCTACACTTTTTGGGCCAAATCCTACCAGCAGGATAATGGAAACGGTTGACGCAAAGCAGCGGCTCTGCATGTTCTGCAGGGCAGGCATGACATTATTCCCTCCCCAGTAAGACTGAGCAATCCTGCCTGGGCTGCACGCAGAGGAAGCAGCAAATGGAGATGCTCTGTGCAGACTCTGCATTCCCCCACGCGGTGCAAACCAAAACCAGTTCCTGCAATTCTGTGCAATAATACAGAATGCTTGCTGGCTACTTCTCCCATCTGTCTCCTGTGGGTATATACTCCTGGCCTCTGAGGCAACCAAGAATACTATCCTTCTAGATTTACAACCACAGGGATTTATAAAATACAGTGTTGTTGTTAGGTGCCTTGAAGTGAAAGGACAAAATAAATAAAAAAATAAACTATATGGGTGTTGCCACTAGAGAAAAAAAAAAAAAATCTGATCTCAATCAACCAACCACATTTATTACTCTGCATCCATGGCCAGGCTTACTGCATAAACCACCACTGTCATCCCTTCACTCTTTTCAATACTTCTTAGGGGCATCCATCTTCCTTAACACAGCGTCCCTGATTTCAGAAGCCAGACAGAAAGTAATTCCGGGAATCTTATGGTGGGGAGACATTAAAACCCACTTAGAGGTTTCTGTGGAAGCCTCTCTCCATACTTATTTCAGTCAGCTCAGACTCAGTTGGGCATGTTGGAGCCAGCCTGAAGGAGCAGGAGGTTTCGGGTCTGCGGCGGCTGCAGGGACACGCGGGGCTGGGTTTATGAAATAACCGAGGGGTTTGTTTGCTGTGGTAGGGTGTCCATGATGCGTATGTGGGAGGAGAGGGCTGGGCAGAGCTCTGTTTAGAGAACTGAACTGAATTTTTTTTTTATTTTCTTTTTAACTCCTTCATTCTTAGTTAAGGCATTAAATCTCATAGGTTCCATTTCCAGAGACCAGCTACCTTCAAGATGACCTCTACAGCTCTCCTAGGCTAGGAAAAATAAGGGTGGAAATAAAGGAGGGGGAGCTGAGCCACAATATTTAGAAAAAAAAGTGTCTAACACATCTCCGGGGGCTGAAAAAGAAAGGGAGGCTTGCTACAGGTCTGGGGGTTTAAATTATCCCTCTGGGTTAGGTGTTAAGTAACATCACTCCTTCCAACATGTAAACATTTATACCGCTAAGTGTTTCACTCGTTCTGTTTTCTAACGGCCGTTTTAAGATGTGCAAAGAGCTGGGAGGATGGGGCCGCGGAGCTGCCTCCTGACTCACCTGGCCCGCAGGCGGCCGGGTCCGCGGGTCACACGTCAGCTGCACCGTGGTCACCCGGTTGCACTCTCAGCCGCTGGCATAGAGCATTCCAGAACATTTTCTTTTCTCTAGCTCATAAAAATAATGCGTTTCGTCAATAACCCCTCCTATTTTTATATTAATTTTATGGGGATCTTTTTTTTTTTCCGGGTATTGTCAAACCTTGCTTCAGACAATCCATGGGTAAAATAAACATTTCCTGAAGATACATTTCCTTCCTTTGTGCTTCAGAAGAGGAAGAACACCTTGTCCTAAGCGGATATGCTGAAAGGTTTGGGTTGTTTCAGAGAACTGACCATCATTTAGAGCTAAGCCCACACCTTAGTTTGTGACCCGCCTTATATTTTTAAGAGCAGAGCACCTAGTGCCGTATCCCCGCTATGAGGTCCATACCCAGCATGTGCCTCCAAACCCCTGCACGTGCATCCTGCTCTACCTGGACCCACACCCATGTAGAACATCCCTCAGCTTCAGCAGAGTGCAAACCAAGAACTTAGCCCTGCTTATTCCCCTGCTCATTGCAATAGGTTTGGTCTAGCCACTACTACTATGATTTTATTGGTTTCTTCCCTTTGAGAACATCAAGCTGAAGCCAAAGGGGTCAGCTGGCACTCAGGGAAAATAACTGGTGATAAGAAGATAAGAATATGTGTTGCGGTATTGCAGCCGACATCCTCCACACATTGACAGCCAGGAGTCTGGATGAAGGTGGCAAAACTCCCCAGGTATTCAGGCATGGTGACTATCAAGGAACAGAGCTTTTTCCAGTCATCTGGGAACACCAGCCCAACCACAGAGACACCGAGGGAAAATTGGAAAAGGACCAGCTATGTTCTGGAGGGTCTTGTTCTTACCAGTGATCCCACACCCTACCATTTATATGAGATTTCCACATCGAAAAGCCAGTGAGACATGCTGATATTTTCAGTAGGGACAACAGCAGAATAGCCATTTTTCATGGTTGGAGATGGACAAATGAATATTATTTAGAACTCTTTGAGTGCTTGCATTCAGACAGTTCATTAAGTAGTTTTTAAAGCTCTATTAAAAGTCTTTATTTGTGCTGGTCAAAGGACAAGACTTGTTCTTGGCTATTATATAGACCTAAAGCTTGCCTTTGGCAAGTCCACCTCAGCGGGCTCCTATACCATGAGAACAAAATGAGGTATCTATCTTGCTACACACCTGGGGCTAAATTCCTTTTGGTCATAACAGCCATGAGATACTACTAGAAAACTGTCTTACAGACAATGTCTATAAACGCTTGAGAAGACAGACTCAAAAGCAGCGTTTCGGAGAACAGAAACTAAATGCAAAGGAACAGAAACTAAATTCCTTGAAAGATCTATAAGAAAAAAAATACAACAGACACATGAATTATTTAGCAAAACTCAAATGTCCGTTAATGGCTACTTAGACAGCATTTTGGCAGGATATCCTATCTACCGAATCCCTGTTGTATCTCTGTAAATGCACATTTTTCAGTATGTTCGTGAGCCATTTCTCTTGCTCCTGTCAGTGAGGGTGAGGCTCTGCAGTTCCCCAGCTCATTACGAATGGTCTCTATCACCATACCTGCTCCTAAAGCCACCATCCAAAAAGCCTTCCGTGGACCTCCGAACAGGAAAATGAAGTCATCAACCCCAGGCAGAAAGAAGCCGTGAAAGATACCTTTTTTTTTTTCCCCCCAGCTATAAATCAGTGAAGCCTCATTTTACTAAAACGTGGGATCAGATCCTCACCTCCATCAGCCAGTAAAGTTTTGTAATGTCACTGAGATCAGAATCTGGCCAATAATCAGAAAGCTTGGAGAAGTCATATTCAGTGCTCTTGGGTGCCGCCTGCAGGTTTTGAAACTGTAGTTTAACAATAACTATTTCAAAACAATGTTGAACATAGTCATTGGTAGAATAAACAGGGGACTTACCATACTAAAATTCCTAGAGAAATCAAGGAGGGAAAACACGAAATTTTTTTTGGTTCAGTTTTGAGTAAACAGAAGCCAAGACGTGAATTTTTTTCTCGCAATGAGTTTTCATGACAATTTAAATCCAAAAGGTAAAATTTAATAAACAAGCCAGAGGGCCATAAACACGCACAAATCAAACTGGGAGGAAACAGGCACAGGAATTTTCCCAGATGTTGCTCCAACACAACACTGTGCTTTGACAAGACCTCACAGACTTTTAGCCAAATAAATCCCATTGAGGATCCTCACTCCAGCCCCAAAAGGTAGACCACATATGGAGATTTACAAAGTTGCTGGTATGTTGAAGCTCTTTTTTTTTTTTCCTATTATTTTTTCCACTCATTTTTGTAATGCACCGTGCTTCTGGACTGTAAAATCCAGACACCTTGGCCTCAGTGCCCACGGACAACCTCACCACAGGCGTCATCGCAGATCAAGAAGCATGTGCCACCTGGAAGCATGGGCAAGCCGCTGTTGGAGCTGCCTGCCCATGGCGAACGGCTCTCCTGGAGGTCTGACATTCTTTGTGCCTTCCTTCACCTCTTTGCTCTCCGACTTTTTCATGAGGCCTCGAAATGGTTTCCCAAAAGGCTCAGCATTTGTTCTGGCGGCCGTCCATATTTTGCTTCCTTGCCGTCCCCGGGTCTGAGGCTGCCGCTGTCTCTCCCCTTCTGCTCCTGGTCCCACCACTTCCTCCCCACGTCCTGTGCTTCAAGCACAACTCCACTCATAATGACCCAGTTAAAAAAACACAGGTTATTTGTTTACGGAGCACATTACGCGCTCGAAGACACAGTCAAAAACAGCTTAAAGGGGATGTGGAGGCCTCCTAGGTTAAGTAAAAGTCATTTCTGATACGCAGCTCACTTGGACAGCCTCAACCTTACTGCAGACATGGGATTTGCCCTTTGCGCGTCCATTAAACAATTAAAAAAAATTAAGTTTTAACTTATGTTTTAAGTTAAAAAGTTAAACCAATTCCAATAATGGAAAAAAAAAAAAAAAAAAATCACCTTTTCTGAAAGTCTCAGACCCAGCACTGGATCCCTGTTGTATTGACCTGTGGCACCCACGGCTGTTAAAATTTAGCTTTTAAAATCTTTTCTACTTTCTTCATAGAGAAAGAAAAATATTGCTTCCCTCCACTCTGGGAAATGCACGCTTGTTTCTATAAACCAACTCAACACTAGTAGACATTTTTTCGAAATATTTCCAAAATGTTTTTCGTGTTTTTGCCAAGTTGATTAAAATTGAAAACATTGATTTGGCTTTAAAATTAATAGGATCATAATAAAGTCTGAAAGCTACTGTTTGACTGTTTAATTATCTATTTTGAGTATAAATATGGAAGAAAAAGGATAGAACAAAAGGAAGGAATGAGAGGGGGGGGAAAAAAAAAAAAAAAAAATCAAGCAAAAATACAGACCTAAGTCTGCAAAAAGACCGCATTCATTTACAATCTTCTTTCCACCCAAAAAAGTGGAGCCTTTTACCACTGTAAGAATTTTTCATGGAAATTGCTGTATTGTCCACACAACTACATTCCACTTAAAAAAAATATATATATAGTACTTCAACAATACATTTTAAACATCGCTCATAAAATACAGTCTTTTCTCCCTTTCAGTGCTTTCTCTCGTATGTCAAGTCTCTACCAGAAGTTCAAGGCCCTTCTCATTGAAAAAGAACGAGGGGAATGAGGCAGAAGCGAGAGCGAGCGCCGAGCCGGGGGATGCGAAACGGAGGAGACGGGAACAGCCCTGACACAGCAGAATTGGTGACACTTCAGCGTCCTGTTGAAAATCTCCAGTGGGAGCCACAGAAATCCATCAGTGTCCTGAGTGACCGGCCACTTGAGGTTTACACGGCACCACGCGAAACATCAATTAGAAAGGGAGCCAGCTGGCAGGACAGCTAATATCGCTATATCGCAGAGCCCAGCACCACAAACGTGCACGAAGCAAACGCGGCATCACGCACATCACGTGTCCCAGGCTTGCAAGGGGACGGCTGCACGTGCCGTAGGGGAGAGGGGGGAGAAAAGGGGCAGGAGATGTCTGACTGGCTATTGTCAATTAACTTTTAAATTTTAATAGGGGCCTGAGTGATATTTTACGTCTGGTTTAGACTGAAACCTCTCTCTCCGAAGCTGGCTGCTTCTTCCCCTAAAAAGCAAAGCATCAGCCAAACCTTCCTAAAGTATTACCACTCTTCTTATTAGGAGATTTTTCTTCTGAAGGAGGAAGAACTAGATCTAGAAAGGATGTATGGAAAGTGTGATTACTTTTTTCCTGTCATAGATAACCTGAAACCTGAGTGTTAACATCCATGTGAGAACATGTGGGAGCAAAGAACAAGGATTAAATGTCTACCTTTATGGAGTCTTTTTTCATCCAGAGGATCCCAGTGTCCTCCACACCACCAGTAACATGAATCTCACTGGAGAGCTGTGAGCACATTGCAAGTAAAAGATAGCGAAGACACCACGGAAAGAAGCTCCAAGGGACCTGGCAATGTCAATAAATCACCAGTGAAAGTCACAAAAAAATAGACAAGAAAGTAAGAAATAAAAACGCCTGTGCTGCTGCTACCCCAAACAAGGTAATGACAGCCAATAGAAATTAAGAATCAGGCGACTAATAGACACATCACCCACTTTTGAAAAGCAGGCATCGATTGAGCGGTGCCCAGAAGGCAGACGGACAGCATTGCAATGTGACAGACTTCAGGAAATAAAGAGTGCCGTATCGATGTGAAACTAAAGGTGGTATTTTGAACAGGAAATTAGTAAGAAATGAGAGTAGCAGAATAAATACAACAGCAATGAGAAGGAAAACTAACAATAGTGTGCTTTTCAACTAAGGAAAAAAAAAAAAAAGAGAAAAACTGGGAAGTATTTGCTTTCTTACATATACAGCTTATTTACGATTGCTACCAAACTACGTACTTACGTAAGTACAGTAAAAACGGAACGAAGTGGAGTAAACAGCCCAGCACAGGCTCATCGGAGCCGTTCTCAGGCTGCAGTTGAACAGATCGCATCTCTGTGGGTCAGTGCAGACCATCTCCTGCTTGCTCCACCTGCATCCCAGCCACTCCCAAGCCCTGTTGCTGCATTAGCAAGACATCGTTCCTGACCTGTTCAGCTCTGATCCCTCACAAAGCCCTCTGGGCACGGGTGCGGTGCCACGGTACAGACTACATGGCACCTATATCATGGCTCACCTGCATCAAAACCAAGGCGGTCCACCAGCGGCACGGACGTGGCTGTACCCACCCAACCGGACACACCTCTAGACTCAAACCAAGGCAATGTCTTTCTAGGTGGCCCATAATGGACACATTTCTTTCCAAAGCGGTTTCTGTCCTCGGCTCTGAACAGAATGGCAAATGGCCTGAGTTTCACAGAAGTGCAGCCCCCAGTTCTGGTCTCTATGTGCCCAGACACGTTTCTTTATTGTCAGTGGCAAATCCCCCTTTTGCCTCAGCTTGTTACGGATTGGGTCAAGCCTGGTCTTGTTTCTTTTGAAGTCAGCAGGAGAAATCTAGTGGGGCAGAGAATAAAATCTATTTCCTAGTCTCTAGCTTCTTTTAGATGTCAGATTATCCTCATGCAATGCAACCTGAAGTCCTCCACTCTGACCAGTCCCATTCCTTCCACTGCTTGGTTTTATTCTCTGGAGTTTGTATCCTGCAGTCCCAGCAGCAGCAGCAAAAAAACAGTTGCCAACATCCTGGGAATATCTGCCTTGGAGTCTCAACTACTGTGTGAAGTTGCTGCTCTCCAGTTTGAGATTTGTGTTTGCAAAGGAAATCTGTCCAACAACAACACAGAGAGAGGAAAAAAAGGAGGAAAAAGGGCTTTATATAACAGAATTAACAGAGTTGTTGCAATAGTAATGAGAAGTTAACAGGCGACTTTTCCTCCTCCTTTTCTGCCCCCACCCCAGCCTCCTCCTCTGACAGCAGTTTCATTTGTTTTTGTTTCCAAGCTTCTTTTACTGGCCACTCACACAGCCCCGCTCCCTTTGTCTAATTTGGATCTCAAACTTCCATGCAACCGACTCTTGCTATAACTGTAAATCTTTTTATGGCTCTTCTGCCTCTGAACTGTAAAAGCAATGCCACTGTAAGCTGCCTAAATGGGTCGTAAATCCACTTAGTGCACTGAATAAGAAAAAAAGTTTTTAAAGGAAAGAAGGAAAAAAACCAGACAAACTAAGGTGGCTGGAGGGACGAGGGGGAAAAAAAGTTGTATTTGCTAAATGGAACAAAAATAACAGGAGTCAAAAGGAAAATATGAATGCTGGGGGGGAAAAAGGATGAAATAATGCCTCTTGGTGGTAAAAACAAACTGCTTCTGAAGAGCTGTTCAGTGCATTAGTGCCCAACGATTTACGGGAGGATGTTGGTTGTTCTCCACTCCTGTTGGCATCAGCAGGACCTGGTAGCACCGAGTGTATGAGATTGTTGGCAGCTAAGAGACTCTTGTTCCATGGGGTGGTCCAGGGACTGGTACCTGGGTCTAATTCCAGCTCTTTTGCACTGCCTGACTCATGCGTTTAATCATGGCTCCACAGCTCAGTTTATTCATCTGTAAATGGGAGATAAAGGTATTCCCCTTATTTATAAAACGTTTTGAGAGTTGCTTAAATCCCAGCAGGGAAGGGACAGAACTGATTTCTGTGGCAGTCAATAGCAACAGTTTAATTTGTTTCTGTAAAAGTGGAGCTGGCCCAAAATGGGCAACTTTTGTCTATGTAATTTATTGCATTTATCACCATGGTATCTGAGCTCTAAGACTATTACCCAAATTCCACTGAATACACTGAGTGTCTTTCCACTGCTTTCAATAGCTCTGAATTTGACCCCAAAGTCACAAAAAACCTGAGGAATATGTCAAAAGAATGTAAGTGGGTGTGAGTTGAAATTGAGGAGTTTGCAGACGGGAGTATGCAGAACAGTAGCTATTTAAAGACCGCATTTGCTACTGAGTGTTCCCTTTTAATAGGGTTATATAAATACATTCCCGTCTCCATGTATGTGGAAAAACAGGCAGTGAGGTGAGACTCTCTTGCTTTATTTCTTATGGGAAATATTGTGCATAGCTAAACCACCTCTTCCCCTTTCCTCACCCACCACCCACGGTCCCTGAAGCCTTCGGCAGCTGTGTACAGCGCGAAGAGGCACATCCGGGAGCACGGCGAGAGTTAAAAAGTTCACAGCCCTGCCTTTATAATAAAGCCCCTGTTTTCACTGCGTTCTCACTTCGCCTTAAAGACTTGATCTGAGTTTTGGCACTCAACATGTCAGAATGGGAGGGGAGACGGGTTATTCCTTTTTATTATTATTATTATTTTATTGCTCTGCTCCCTCGCAAGGGAAAGAGGAGGGGAAAAAAAAAAATAAATGTTTTTGCTTGGCTCAGTGCAAAATCCAAATGAGTTTCAGTACAGCTCTCTAGGGCCAGGTGTGTCCCCCACAGAAAGTCACTACCACGATGGGCACCACTTGGCATCTCAATCACAGTCTCAGGAAGAAAAAGTCAGTGGCCAAAGAGAACCACGGTGAACTCCTCTCTTTATTCACTGGTACCACGTGTGGTGCACTGACCGATATCAGGTCAGGAGATGCTGATACTATAACTTAAAAGAATCCTATTAAAATGATGGAAATCTTTGAGTATGAAAAGTGGGGTCTGCACCTGTATAGTAATTACGTTTCAAAGGAAACCCATCTGGTATTTTATTGCTTATTCTCTCCATGCACTTTGTGTACAAGAACAATACAAGGGCTGGAATATTTCTTACCAGGAGGCTTCCAAAAAGCTGTTTACACTCTGTCAGGGCAATAAGCTACACAGATTTTTTGTCCCAATTACAGGTAACAACTGAAATACACAATCTTTTAAAAACTTTCCTAAAAACACTGGCATGGATCCTTGGAGCAGGCAAACTCCTGCGAACTCCACCAAACTCCGTGAGGCTCATATAACCAAAAAGCAGCAAAGTCTTCAGTATCTGGAAGGTTTTATAATTACAGCTGAAGACAAGCAAAGCTTATTTTTGCCATGAGCAGAGCCAGAGCGATCCGCCTGCACTGAGGACTGAACCCTGTCTGCAGGTATGTGCTGGAGAGGGGGACACTAATGTCACCGGGTGCAGGACAAGGCAACGATGGGGGAACCAGCTCCAAAGTGAAGAGTGTCCACGCGTCAATAACATCAGGCTTGAGCTGGATTGGGTCTGTCCGTGCGCAAACAACCATACAAATATATTATAAAGAGCATACTTTAAAAAGAAAATTCCATTCAGTCTATAGGAATTGGGTACAAGTCTTTAAAGACTTTGGTATCCCACCACAGTCTTACGATAAAATCACATATAGCCAGAGCAACTTGATTACAAGGCAATGTCTCCTTCATTGCCAATTCTCACCATTTAATTAATTCTAGTGAATATATCACAGATCTCAAGATGACTGATATTTTCATTATATCCTTAGCCTCAGCCATTAGGTGATTGTTATGAATCTCAGGTCTCATTTTTTAAAGTTTCAGCTCTCACCATTCAAGGAAATGGTATTAAAAGTAAACTATGAGAACTTAAAAGTAAATATAGAGGAAAAAAGGTAAACCCCATCGAAACACAGAAGACAAATTAAAAAATTATTGTAATTATTTCTTACCTATCTTGAATTTTTAGTGATCGCACTTTGATGGCTAGAGTAGAAGTTACTGGCTAGCTGACAGCAGCAAAGTTATCCTGAATGAAACCGATGTAACACAGTTTGGCCATAACTTCTATTTGCTTTAAATTCATGCAACCTGTAGTGTAGAACCAGGAAACAGTCTCAAATTTACTTTACTTTTCACTTCTGATGCTCCTTGCATATTGTGGGGGATATGAATTTGGCAAGGAGTTTGCATTTATTAGCACACAAAAATTTACCAGGAATGTTTGGTCTTGCTGCTAAAGCCCAGATCTAAAATGCAGAAACGTGTCAGAAGCTGAGTGTCATTTTTAAAAGCAAGCTTAGAGACCATGTATTTCTGCTGAAATACTTCCCAAGTAATCCAATTGCACCCAAAAAGTTGAGAAAGCAGAAACAAGACATATCTTGAAATATTCTTTTTAAAAACCTATTTCATTATTTCTAAGATTTGGAAAACCTGACTCAGGATTTCTAACTACTTGGAACTGAAAACACTGCTGTTAACTGCTCATCATCATTTCACACAGCACCACCCAGATCCAAAGACAGATTTCTTGTCTCTTTAACTAAATTTAAGAAAGCAGATTTATTGAAACAACTTGCAGAATCATACTTTAGCAGCTTAGATTCAATAGCAGATGTTGGCACTTGGGTCTCCCACTCACTCTCTGTAAATATTACTGCAGACTGAGCACTCCACGGTGCTGTGTTGTATTTTGGAAGATTCAGGTACGAAATTTTGCTATGAATGATCTTGTGTGATCCTGGATGTCACAGAGAAGCCCAGGTCCCTTAGGAGAATTACATGCAGGGGATCTGGATCTTAACCTCTCCTGCTTGAATTCCCTGACTGTGAAACGGAGGAAGCAGCATCGCTAAGCCGCAAACCACTAAAAATTGTGTAATTAACGTAACCGAGTCCAGAGCATCACACCACCACACTGGGGAAGCTGGTACGGACTCACCTTAGGACAGATCATGTATATGAAGAGCAAAATGTGGCGCAGAGCTGCTGGCTCAGGAAATCGGACCAAAATAGAGTGGAGGAGCGTTACGTGGACTCTGACGCTCTGAGGTGGCTCCACTGCAGTTCATTTGGGCAAATCACTGCTGTGTGTTGCAGCCCAGTGGGGGAATAGCACTGTGGTGGCATCACACCGAAGAGAAAAAAAAAAAAAAGAGATGTTGAAAATATTTCAATTTCGGAAGTTTTCAAAAAGTTATTCAGAAGTGTTACAGTTCAGAATAGTGCCTTTCTTTTTTCCTTAAGCACGTGTAGAAAATAAAAGAGATGTGGATGGAAATTCGTGCCCAGCTCTGAACTGCTTCTTTATTTTCTGTTTGTTTTACTCTACTCATCTTCCCAAAATTTAGGATGAGAACAACTTATTTTGAGGTCGGTCTCAACTTTCTTGTTGTGGCAGTTTATTTTGGATCAGAGTCCTAAATTCACATACGCAAAGTCAAACAACTATTTACATCCACACATAACCTACCTGTGCTATTAAAGAGAAAACGCCTCCTCTCAGCTTGAGGAGAACCTGCTGCCGACAAACTCCTTCTCCTCTGAACCACAACCCGTGACTCGTCCTGTGGGGGAGAAGGGAGAAATTCAATCAAGTGCAGAATTCCAGTATGTCCCTCTGGGGTGAGAGCCATCACATTTCCAAGCAATCATTAAAAGGTCCTTATGGAATTTCACGTTTAATATGAAGCAAAAAGAAACAGGAAAACCCAATGGCAAACCCATGCTGTGTGTTACTTCTGCCTGCGAACTTGGGCCGGTGTCTGAGATTTCCAGTGCCCTCTTCTGCACTGAGAATGAGCTGTGGGGATGCTCACTATGCGTGGGGTGCTCCTGCATGTCATTATTATTATTTTAACTAAGAAACTAGCTGCTTGGTCCATTTGAGAAAGGTATTGCTTTGAGACAGCTGTAGAAATAATCTGAAAACATGAGGGTGAAGCAGTGGAACATCTCCAAGATTGTATGAAACGTTAAACAAGGGAGAACATTTATTTTTCCATCTCATACTCCATAGCAAAGTTGGATTTCTTAAGCTTCTCTTCATATCCACAGTATAACTGATGACTAATTGTATTTTCCTCCGTATTTTTCTGCAGATCAAAAAAGGACAAACCTAGAGTCTCCCCATCCATACCAAAAAGTTGCTTTCCCTGCCTCTGGCATCAGCTCAGCAGCCAGCGTGCGATGCCACAAACGCTGCTGGGCTTTGGGGAACAGCTGCAGCCCAGAGACCTCTGGAACTGAAGATGAAATGAGTCCCAGTTGTGTGCGGCACATCGAGAAGATGTTGGCCCCCATTTCAACGTGACCCAATAGGTATAAATTGCTTCATTTCTCAGCCAGCCAAGAGCAAATGGGTGGTAGATGTGATACGGCTGTTCACTGGAAATCACTCCTGATTGATTTAGCTTCTCCTCCTCAGTAGTGTATGGGCTCGGTATATGGCTTGGGCACATAAATTACATAGAGAAGACCCTCCACAGCTGTGTATAGTGTGTATGTGTGTTGTCATCCCACCAGAAGTATTATCTCTAAGTGTATATAGAATAGAAATGATCATTTTTAGTTGCTCGACAGAAATAAAGTCACATTTCAAAGTAATAATTTTGAGTTAGAATAAAGTAGAACCTAGTAACTTGGATCATGTTTTTAGTTAAACAAAGAAACAAACAAAATGCTGCTGCTGGCTATAAAAACAAGTAAATTTTTATGAGATTTTTAAAGAATATTTAGGAGGGGTTTTTTGGTTGGTTGGGGGTTTTTTGTTTGTTTTTGTATTTTTTTTAACTAATAAGAGCTGTGAAATTCAAAAAAGTTTTCAGTTCTCATTAACAATATTTTAACAGTTTTGGTTTTGCTTTTGCCTTTTTGGTAGAAGATACAAAGGTGTTTAATTTTCATTTTAACATGTTTACAGAAAAAAATTCTACTAGCACTGCTACTTTGTTATTTCTGGAGAATGAGTAACGAGATATTGGAGAATTATTCATAAAAATAATTTGTGTGATTTATATACTTTCTTGTGAACGAAACATTGACCTCGGTTCAGGCCAGAACACTCTCAGTTTCTACCCACAGGTGGATGTAACATTGAGAACAGTCACTCGAGCCCCGATTAAAGACAACAGAGATGAGAATCAGGGAATAAAGCTTCATGACAAGGAGTGTTTTTGTCTCAAGTTTGGGGTCCTGACTCCAGCCTGCATTTCCCAAGGGACACAGCACTGAATTGTATGGACACACAGCAGCAGAAACTGGTCAAGGACCAGATTCTCTCTCCGGGCTGGCTGGAAAGCGCAGGAGAGCTGGGCTTTTGAAGGAAGATGAAGGCTGCAAGAAGAAAAAAGAGGAAGGGATTTTGCAGGCCTATGTGGAATACTCATTAGGATTAGGTTCTAGACCAGGAAAATTCAGACAAACATGCAAGATGAGATTTAGACTCATCGGAGTATCTCAGTTTTTAAGACATCTATAGTCCACCTAGCTCAAAGTGATACATCTCAAAATTATTTTCCATCCTTAAGCTCAAAACTTCAAAACCACCCCAAGCAGGAAGACTTCTTTTTCTGCTTGCCCAAGCCAGCTCCCACTGAAGGCAATGGAGTCAGGATAGGGTTACAGGATTCAGACCTATTTCAATATCTTAATGTTCCTTCAGTTGCAAAATCTGCCATGCTTGTCTAGTTGCTGTAAGGTAACCAGTACATAACTGCTGAATGCAGAAACCCCGGAGAAAGTTACCACCACGATATACATCTGACCATTATAATTTGCAAAATCCCACTGTTCATATCAGTTTGGTAGAAGAAGATGGATTTTTCTATATTTTTAACCATAATACATTATGTGTTCAATGCAATATGAACTCTTGCAGCATAAAGACCATCCTTGTAAACCACTGCCAGAAATCCCTACCAGCCTTGCAGGATCCCAATCAACACCTCCCCAATTTTCCCAACCAAAGCCACGCACTCAGCAAAGCATACCTGCCATAAATCTCAAAGCATTACCAGCTTTCCGCAAAAACTGGTCACATTACGGCTGGGGGATGATATATGGGGATGTCACCAGCTCCCCCTTCTCAGCCACAGACCCCTTCCCCCTGTTACAGGCATTTTTGATCGGTTTCTCCCTGAGTGGCAGCGAGTGGTCAGCGGCCGATGTTTACGGGAGGGTGGAGGAGAGAAATGGGAGCTGGGTGTAATTAACGGGACAATTGAATGGGTTATGCCTCTCTGATTTCAATTAACCTCTGAACTTTGCAGTGACAAGATCTCATGGTTACCAACTAACTTCAGCAAAAACCAGATGTTATAACTGGTTAATCCGAGATCTCAAATAGCGTGTAGCTGGGATTCGATGATAGACTCTGAATCACTTAATGCTCACCAAAAAAGGAATAACATTTCAGACTTGTTTAATACCATTATTGTCTTAGAACTGGGGTCTGATTATTATATGTGTGCTGGGGTCTGATTCTGTTCCCATTTCAAATCAACTGCAGAATTCATTAATGGGAGGAAAACGAAGTCTCTTTTGAGAAATATATTAATGACATTAAGGACGCAGGCATTCAAAGCTTGCAAAACACATTACTGTGTACAGATAGATAAAAAAAAAATCTTTCTTCAAGAAAGACTGAGATAAGCACAGAGCTGACAAAAGAGGATGAAACAATCTAGCTATGTTAAGAATAGAGTTTTGCATGATTTAACTCATGTGTTTTAAAGAAAGCATTTTATAGTTTTAAAATCAGCACAGAGTTTTAAAGATTCAGTACAAGAGGTTCTTTTAAAATCCTCTATCAGCTACAAAGATTTCAAGCTTGCAATACTGCTACAACCGGAAATTAAAATTGATCAAAAGAATGCAATTTTTTAAAATGAAAACATCATCTGGATTCTTCCACCTTTTAAATTCAGAAACTAGAGGGAGAAATCCTGCGTTTGTGGGCCTTTGTTTTCAATACAATTCTGTCACTTAAAATGTTGACCGCCTCTGGTCAGTGGGCATAGATTTAATTCTGCTATAGTGTATAGGGCTGCAATAGCTGAAGAGGATGAACTGTTATCACTCCACCTATCATCTTAAATCAATTTGTTCCTAGTTTTTAAGCAATCACAAATGAGAGCAAAATTTGAATTTCTAATAGAAGACTGCATTTTCATGTTGTTGCAGTTACAGCACCAGATATGAGACACACTGAAAGATGTTGAAGCAAAACCAAAGGCTACAGTGCAAAAAAGATTATAAATATCAGAAAATGCGGCCAGAATCACATCATCTACATGTGCTATCCTATAAAGAATTTCAAGACAATTTGAAGACAAAATCACTGTTGATTATAAGGATAATAAACCTCTCTTTACAATTGCATTAATGAAAATATCAGTTAAAAAATAAAATATGAAGAAAGACTAAAAATTTGTTGTATAAAATCTACAGACTAAGAAGTGTAGACTATTGTCAACCACTTATATAAGTTATGCAGTTCCTCATAGTACAAGTATAGTACAATTAGTCAAATTAATCACAAGCCTGCAAATTCTTTATTAATACCAGTAAATAACTGTATCTATTAAGTAAATTCTCGTAACATAAATTTCACAATCTAGCCTGATATTATCAAGCATTTTTCTCATAATGGATATTTAGAGCATCCGCCATAAATAAGAGCCAAAAGTCAAAGCTTCTTTGGGGCACAACATCTCACTTTTCAATATTTAAGAAATATCAATGGATGCATTTAAGAAACTATTTTTAGACACTTGAAGATGCCCACCTTGCAGCAGACTGCAGGAATGCCCTTCAATTTCTTACACATTCCTAGCCCTGACTAATAAAGCCTAATGTCCCAACGATAGAAGCATCTGGCTCTTCTCCCCTAATCAATAATATTCAGCAAAAGTCCCTTCTTCCAGCAGCAGCATAAATTATCACATATATGCAAATAGACTTGCTAATGTTAATTGCCAGGGCTGATTGGTGATTAATTTTTTGATTATGATCAATCATTCTGCAGGAATCTTAATAAGACATGCAAGGCAATCTGCAAATTGATAATAATTAGGGATCCCAACCGGTAAGGCATCCACAGCCAACTATAAAACATCCCTGTGACTGAGTGTGTTCCTGTTACAAAGTTCCCCCTGTTTAGGAAGAGAAAAGGGAACAATCGAAGCCTCTGCAGCCTGATGGGGCATTGCCATGACATGTAACAAGTTCCTTTTTTGCCATTTCTATGGTAAGATGGGATGTGGCATCCTCTAACACAACTGGCCACCTTCTTTGTGTCCCTCACATGGTAGGAAATGAAACAGGAGTTTCATTTATATGTCAGTGCTGTGGAAACGTTACCTCAGTTCATAGCCTTCCAGCCTGGGAAAATAAGTATTCGCAGGATCACAGGATCCCGAAGAACCCAACCTCTGCCAAACCAAGGAACATCTCGCAGAGCAGCCCTGCCAACCTGCAGGGAACAGTCCACAGCACCATACAGTAAGAATTTCAAGCTGTGCAAATTTTAAAAGGGCTAAACAGGAGGTTCATGCAACGCTTTTTTTTTTTTTTTTCCCCTAGTGCAGACCAAGCAATAGCATTAAATTTCTGGCAATAAGCTGGAAGATAAATGTTTTCCCTGTGTGACACTTGTTTGTATACTTTAGGGTGAAAGTTCAGATGTTGTTGTAAATATAGCAGCTCAAAATGTAACATGACTTATAATATTTTCTTTAAAAACGAATTCTCTTGCAAACATAAATATCCTCCTGCAACATTTTAAACCCAAACACTAACTATTGCTGTGTACAAACCAGAAAGTGACTGGAAGAGGAGACGAGGGTCCCCAAACCAGCCCTGCCCACTTGGTCCGTGTACGGGAGAACTCAGGCGGTACAGAACTCAGCTCTGCGCTCGCACATCTCAACGTGGCGTTTCATGCCCATACTCCAGCACTGGGCCTTGCAAAGCCAGCGCTCGACATTGCTCTACGTTCAAAACGGACAGACGGATCTCGACGCCTGCTAAGAACAGCTAAACAGTCACCGCCTGCTGTCAAAAATGAGCGACATGCAGAAAGTGAGGAGTACAGAAGAAAGTAAATTAGGAGCACATCGTGTCTCAGTGCTGGCCTGTCATGTTCTACTAATATCTAAGCTTTTGAAATTCCTGTCTTTGTAGCTTAATTCTGATTTGCACAAAATATCCCTTTTTACATGTCAAGAATGGTGTAAAAGAGTTTGAATATAAATGAAAATAAATCCCTGAGGTCTACAATTCTTTCACTGCTTTTAGTGTTGCCAAATAGACCATTTTATGATGAGGTCCAAGGTATTCGCTCTTTTATTTGAAGAGCCTGCAGTCAGCACTGTGTAAGTAGCTCAGCTTTAGTTTTTATTAAAAGGACAGAGTAGGAACAGCCCCAACTTTTATGTTAAATTTTCTGAATTGAAGTTAGGTTTCCGCTGAATGTTATTTTGCACAGGAAACATCTTCTTCCAGAATCTATCACCTCTTCAACAAGAAACTGAAACGTCATTTTTGTAAAAAGTCCAACTTTAAGTGCAAGCTTTTACACAAATAGGAAAATGCTTTATTTTTCTCCTAGCAATTTCAATAAGGGGGAAAAAAAAAATCCCTATAGGAGTGCATGCTTGCTTTCTTTCCTACACAGTAAACAAGAAATGCTTTAAAATGACACATGTATACGTGAGGTTTTTAACTAGGCGTTTTTAGAAGCCTAGATCTATTCTTTACTTAATTTTGTTACTTCTCAGCCAGTTTCAAGAATTTTAAACACTTATAGAGGGATTTGAGTGGCCACAGCAAGCACAGAGAACCACGAAGAGTAAGCATGAGTCTGTAACACACACATTCATCTCAAACAAAACTGGCAGGATTCTTTCGTAGCTGTCCCAGATCAGTAACAACTCCTCTACTGCCAAGGAAACAATTCCATTATCAAACTGATGTCTTTGATAAACAACTTAGGTCTACACTATTTAAGTTAACATACCGTTTTTTGGTTGATTTTTTTTTTTTGTTACTTTCTGCATATTTTCTTAACCCAAAAATATTAACGAATGTTTAAGTTATCTTTGCAGCTGAGACTCCTCACTGCTCCCTTTATAAATTTCACTCAGGAAAACTGAAATGCTAACATGTTTCTTGGATTGGGTCTGTCATTCCTCTCTAGCTCCTCGCACTTTTACAATTCACAAGGTCACGAGTACAAACTGTGCTTGTTAAGTTCCACAGGAATAAAGCTGTCAGATGGGCTGAGGCCGTCTTGTGTACCAGTTTAGTGAAATATGATTATCCAAGCTGTAAAATGGATAAACCTATTAAATTAATAAATCTGCTGCCCTGTAGCCCACCACTGATGTCATTGCCTTACCTACGAGGCACCCCTTCTTAAATTAATACTTGATAAAGGAATAAATCTTCTAAAGACATACACTAAAGCTTTGCATATAAGAGTTCTCTTTTGTGTTACAAACTAAATATTTTTTTTACTGCAATGGATGTGAGAGAAAATGAATTCCGGGGGGAAAAAAAAAAAAGAAAAAGAAATCTTAGAAAAATGTTATTAGCCAGCTAACACTGTGGGCTGCTGCTTATCTGTACATGAGTGATCACTGCTCTGTTTCTTTTCTTTATTCTGATGTGTGAGTGGATTTTAGTGCTCATGAAAGTGAAGGATAATTAGTAGGGTAGTGGATAAAGTGGAAGGGCACTGCCTTATCCGAGACAGATTGGGTCAGCTACACATGGGCAAAAGAAATCATGATTCACTTCTCTCAGCTGCTTTGATTTATTACGCTAAAGGTCCAACAATGAAGTTTCACATCAAGGGAGAGAGAAGGAAAAAGAGCTTCAAAGGGTTCGTCCTTCTTGAGTTCCTAGAAAACCTTTGGCATATTGTGTTCGCTCAAGTACAATATTGCTGTTCCTTATTACCATTAATAATCTATTACACAGGCACCCTCACTGAAGCAAAAATGCACTCTGCGAGGCACTGACCAAATATATGGAAAGACAAAATCTCTGCCCCTAAGATCTTACAGTCTAAAATACAAAAATTTAAAAAATGTAAGGGAAACAAGCACAGACATATGAAAGGAGTAGCTTTAAGACCACGTGGCAAACAACCAGCAAAAATATGAAACAGAAAACAGACTCTCTAGATCCACACAAGTACCCACAGATAAACTTACACTTCGATAATGTTAAAAATGAGACAAAACCAAAATCCCAGCTTACCCAAAGGCATCCAGCAGTGTGCTCAAAACTCAGAAGCAAATTTGTAAAAGGAAACAGGAAATGAAAACTAAAGAGGGTTGACATGATTACGGGGTGTTAATAAGAAAAGACATAAGCCAGGGGCCTTGATGTACAACTAGACAACAAGAGGTTACGTTTGGAGTCAGGGCTATGCTAATTTGCAAACGTGGGTCCATTTCATTAAGTGAGCTGAGAGACAGGCTGTCTCAGTCCAGCAGAGAGGGATCTCATTATCCATGTAGGGAGCAAGAGATAAGAATCTTTTAATAATTGCTGGGAATTTTTTTTTTTTTTTCATGATGATATGGAATGCCAATTTATGCCTCTCCACTCAATACGGATAAAAACCAGCCCCTCACCCCAGCCCCCTCCTGGCTGTGGCCATTAGGACAGGGAGGGAAAGCAGAGACTTAACATGCTTGCCCGGGAGACCAACGCTGCAAAACTCCATTAAATGCACTTCATAGGGGAAACACGTTTGTTTACAGTGGATTAAAAACTTTGCCAACCCTTTTTACTTAATAATTAATAGGCTCAGCTGTAGGATTTAGGGCCCCGTCCAAACCCCAGTACAGTCAATGGGAAAGACTCCTAGTGACAAACAGTCTTTCGATCAAATCCTTTACTGATTTCTTGTTAAAGAATGCTTGTGAATTGACAGCTTTGAAGAAAAGCTAAAGAAATATATATTACTTTGGGAAAAGCATTACTCTCCCTCCCTTCCCCTTGTCGCTCTCTCCAAAACACATCCCCTGCAGCCACCAGAAAGGAGCTTTCTAGAAGCCAGAGGCTCGTACAGTTATTTCCTTCTTGCAACAACTATCCCACTTCAAGCTAAGCACACCACAGATTTTGCAACAGGGACAATTCAGTCTATAATGGATTAATTTTGAGAGACTTGCATCTTGCATGTGACTGGACCAAACACACTTCTGGCTGCCTTTCAAGCACTGGCATAAAAAAAAAGCAGGAGTAAAGTCAGACAAGGTATCGCGCTCTTGTTTTACTGCACAGTAGTTGCTAAAGGCTGAGATACGAGATACAGACACAGTAAGTTACCAAAATCACACTAATAGCATTAAACTTTCAAAAATAAAGTTTTCCCTCTGCCCAAACTTATGCTGCAAGAAAGAAGGAACCAAAACTGTTTTCACAGCCAGATCTGCTCATTTGCTTAAAGTCACTGGGTTGGCCTGTACATTTGTGTTGCAAAACACTGTCCAGGGAACTCTGAAGCCGTGCTTATCTCTAAAGCTGGCTGCAGGATTTGTTTTTATGCATCGGGTCAACCTAAGGACTATGTACAACTTATCTATCTCCTCAGCAGGAACAAAATTATAATTCTCTCTCTTCAGCTGACCTTGCCTCTTTTGCCAGCATCTAGGTGTTCATAAACAATCTTTAATTTTCCATTTGTCCATTTGCTATTTGAAATTATTTGGCCAATATCTTTTCCAAAAGGCACCCCAGTCTTCACTTTGCAGGCAAGACTGGAGAAAGAAGCACTAGCAAAATGGGAGTTGGCTTTTCTAGGTAAGAAGCTCGTGTTCTGGTTCCTTACATAGGAACAACTTGAGAATCAGCTATACAGGCACAGATGCTCCTCCAGGACTACAAAAGTGCCTTCTGTGAGCGTTTTCTGATATTTACCTTTAAGGAAAAAACTGTCTCCACAGATATTCCCGCCTGTAAATCCATTCCCTGGGGCAATGCCGGGAAGCGAAGTCTGTGTGCCCCTTGGCGGCAGAGCTGTAAGTGCTGCAGTGATGTTTGCCACGTTTGCTGCGGTGCGCTGATGTTCACCACGGCGCAGACACAGCCCGAAATCGTGACTTGGGCTGCAGCCCATAGGACCGTGGGATCAGTAACGGGAGTTACAGATCAGGGGCCCATGGGATCAGTAACAGGGAAGGAAGGGAGCTCAAGGAGGGAAGGAAGCTTAGACAAGGACAAGGCGGTGGAGGGAAACCCAAAGGACTGGAAAGGAAGAGAAGCAGAGGGCAGGAGGGGCTCACAAGGGCACACGTTTTTCACCCAGAGACTGTGCGTCTGCACTGGGACGGGTCTCAACAAGTGCCGAGTGAACCGAAGGTCCCATCCCTGACCCGAGACACGTGCTGTTGCGGTGCAGCCCCTCACCTTCCTCACAGCTGGAAGAAAAGAGCACTAAGTTTATACATAACACCTTCTCACATCCACGCTAAAGCAGGGGCCAGATCACGCTGTTCCTAGGCAGCTGCTGTCCAGTCCTCTAAATTAACGGTGCCCACATGGAGGGGTGAGAGAGACTCATATTAACGAATGTCACTTCTTGGGCTGCTGCAGAATGGGTTTCTTTTCAGAAGCAGTTGATTCTATGAAAAGGAGAGAGACAAACAAAGCCGGTGGCAGAAGGAAGGCTCAGATGACCCATGTCCCAGGAGAAACCCCAAGACGTGCTGGCTGGGAGCAGCACACAGGAGCCAGGAGGGAGCGTACAAGGACGAGCCACGTGCTTGTCCTTAACCCTGGAAGGACAGTGCTTCAAGCTCTCCTCCTCATAAAGCTCTGATACAAGTTACAGTCTCAATTCTCCACTCTTCCCCTTCACCACCCCTGCCACTATCCCATCCCTCAGAGATGTGAAGAAATATGAGCAAAGGCTACAGTAGATCATGTCAAGCCAATATTAAACGCCTCTAATGGAGCTTAGATGAGACCAGCCTTCTTAAATGTCGAGATGTTGCCTGCAAACACCCAGGGACTCTGCAACTGGAAGTCTTGATCACTGGGGAGGGAAGAGTCAAATACCAGCCTTGTGCTTACAAAACGCTGGAGTTCTTGATGTCTTATGAGTTATCCGGCAGAGCGATGCTTGCAGTCCTCTCTTGTTAATGTTTTTTAACTAACACGAAAAGTGTCTGTAGTAACAATGTCACGTGAGCTTCCCTTAGTACACACTTCAAACCAGAGCTGAAGTACCCAAATAACACTGTTTCAGGCTTCCAGCACATTTCAGTCAATGATCATCAAGTCAACAGGCAAATCCTGTCGCTTGTGTAGCTTTGGGCACTCCAGTTCTATGTAATTGCTGTATTGCATCACACTTCATCCCAGACAGCTGTAGGATGATGTACAACACCCTTCACTTTTAAATGTTTCCCTGTCTCCCAGTCCTCCTAAATAAGGATATTCCAAGTTGTACTTTCTAATCAAAGACCACATCATGTTAAAACATACAGTGATCTTTTCAACTGGATAAATGATGTCCACTAGAGGCTTGTATGAGACCACTGAATTTACTTCTGCTTTTGAATTAAGTCACCAACTTTCAGCCTAGGTATTTAAAGATGAAAAACTAAAATTCAAAATCTGACACTCCCAAAGCTTCATGCTGGTTGCTCTGCTCTCTTCTCTCTCCTTTCCGCAGGTTCCTGTTGTCAAGTTGGGAAACATATATCCAAGCTACTTTGATCTGAATTTATTTGCAGTGTAGCAAGATAAAAGTCCAGCTGTAATATAATTAGAATTTAGCAGGGTAATAGGCTCCAGATTTTTAAAAACTATTTTCTACTAAAATGAGGTCTCTCTCTCTCTGCTTATTCCTCATAATTACAATATGAATTTAAGGTACTGTAAAATTAATAGAACACAGACTCTAGAGACTGAAGTCTCCTACACAGGCAGACAGACAGCCTGTCCCTGCCGCTGCCCTCCAGCTGTGACCGTAACCCTACACATGATAACAACTGGTTTACCTCTAGGCAAACTCATTTATTGACCCTTTAAGATGGATGTTAAAAGACCAATTGAAGCTAATAATGTGTAATGGCTTTTGTGAGCTGGATCCTTGACCATACAGAACAGATTTTAAATTGCCCACCTCATTACATGCCACAGAAAATCTCTGGAAAAATCACCCTCTACTACTGATGAGCTATGTATATATTTATACATACACACAGAGAGGGAGATTTGCAAGATGGAAAGTGCAGATATGGTAAAGTCACCTTTAGCCTATAATGAGTATGGTTTGATTTCATGTTTCAGGAGGTTTTGGTAAACATGAGTAGGAAAACCAGCGTTCATTGTCCCCTTTTCTTACAAGGTACCAAGGACCTTTTGGCCTGATGCTGGTGTCCAAGCAGGTCAGGGCAGACCAGACTGTGGACTGCAGACATCACAGCCCCACTGTCCCATGGCCTCGGGGTTCTGCACAGGGTTTTGGAGATGTTACATTCTCAAGTTCTCACTCCAGCTGTTAATTTGGCAAGCACAGTGCCAAGAGGCCTGGCCAGGAGAGCCACAGCCATGGCTGGGTGTCTATCAGGGAGGATATCTGCCCTCTGCCTTCCCTGTATTGTGCATCCGGACCCACCTAGGAAAAATTCTTCTGTTTTCTTCGCCCTCGTTTCACAAATAGGTGCGGCCAAAGCTGGAAGGCAGTGGCTGTGTGCTATGAATACAAGGAAGAGGAAACAGAAAAGGAGGCTCTTGTTAGCAGCTTCTGAAGAGCGAGACATTATGTCCAGCCACGTACCTGTGATATGTACAAGTAAAACAGACTTAGGTACACAAGCATGTTTGCTCAAGCATAGGATATGATCTAATTATAGCCAATTAAATTATTATTTCCTAAGATGCTTTTTAGAAATCAAGTTGTTATCTATTCATCAGGCTGTCAGTAAACACATCTCTCTCACATACAACATGTTTGACTTCTGCTCAGGTTATATTACTCATCAGCAAGCCTTATGGTAATTAATGGCATCTCTATCAGTTCCTAACTTTTCAAAACCCCTGCAAAAAAACAAGAAGATTAATAATTTTGGTAATTATCCTTTACCCATTTGAGACCAAGTCATGAAGTCTGGTTGGTTGGGTTGTGGTTTTTGTTTGGGTTTTGGTGGGTATTTTTTAATTTTTACTTACTACTTCGGTATTCACATACCTTTTCTAGAGATGGGTAAGGAGTTACTATGAGCCCAGTCCTGGTAATGCTCATTCATGCCAGAACCTCAGGCAAGGAGACAGATCACATGCAAGAACTGAGGAGTCCAACTTTACAAAGCACAAGGTTTGCTTTGCTAGGTGTGCATTCAAAACTGATTACTGTTCTTACACTTCACAGATGCAAATACACATACATGCTCATTTTGGTTCATGAACATACTTATTTTTGCTGATATATACACATTCACATGTCCTGTAAGTGTGTACAAGCCAGTCCGGAGCCTGTGGCCCGGCTGGTTGCAGTTGTGTGGGTTTTGTTAGTTCTGGCTCAGTTTTCAGAAGTTATGCCTACATTTTTCCCTTGCATCAGGCAGTTCTTTCGGAGGCAGCTAGTGTTACAGCCATAGATTAATAATGATGTATTACCTAGGTCCAGAAATGTCAAGTGGACTACTGGTAAGTGCATTTTGTGATGTTCATGGCAATAGCATCACTAAAATCCAGCGTGCAAAGCTGAAAGGCTGTCCTAGTCCCTCTACAGTCTGGGCTTTTCCCCAATATCTACCAGCTAGACCCATTTTAATCTTTCACAAACAGCTTCTGTCTTTATCCTAAATAAGTCATGGAACTTAAACAATGTTATTTGACCTCCCATGCCCTCTCCCCATAATTCTACCAATGCCAAACACCCATAAACCCATTCCAAAAAGCCACGCGTCACCCAACCAGTGCTGCCTAAGGAAACATTCAGGAGTGTTTATGGGGCAGCTGAAGTGTAATGATTTAGTAGATGTTTATAAATGTTTATACTGTACAGATTAACATTCCCCAGGGGGCCTGTAATGAAGAGAGTGCTCCGACTGGAATCAAACCAGCCAGCCTGGGCTGAATGAGCATGAATGAATCCTGCTGGCTTACCCTCGCGAGCTGTTTACGCGGTTTGAGTGGATTTCCTCTATCCACGCTCCTTTGGCATTTTGTTTTGGGAGAGGCAGAAGAGGAGTCTGGTCTCAGAAGGAGCGGAGTTTGCAAACAAGCTAGAAAATCCAGCCCATCGCTTGGATGGTAGCGATTACTCACAAATTGCACTAGACAAAAGAACGAAGAGCCAAACCCTTCTGCTGTGGAAGCCAAGGCTGAAACTCCCCGTTGACTTCAAAGGAAGTTGTGTCTGAGTCTTAGAACAGGGTTTGCAAACATCACGCCTAAGTGTAAACATTGAAAATCACGTTGAAGTCCTGCTATTGGACGGGAATCAGGGTCTCAGTATTTAGAATTAGTATTTACAATTTAGAAGTTTCATATTAGGTCACTATATTTGAAAAACATATACTGTGCTATATGCTATTTGAAAAATATATACTGTGACACTGTGCTGGAGGTTCACAGCAATGGCTAGTGAGCTTCTCTTTCTAGAAGAAACACTGGACAACAGCGGTAGACGCCTTCACTGAATATCTAGTTGAAACTGATTAACATCTTTCATTAAGAGCAAATAAGGGAACAATTTCAGTTTTTTCAGTCACGGCTCAAAGAGTAAAAATATTTGCTACTGGTACTGGGATGCACGCAATGGGTTTCAAATTGCCATGCGCACAACAACGTGAACACCAAACCCAAAAAAGTAAGGCTGGAAACTGGTGGATGAAGCTGTGCCTGCCTTGATGCCTCAGAAGCAACGAGCGAGCAGGTTTTAAAAGATGCTAATGGCATTGATGACCCTGGAAAGTATGAGAGAAAGGTAGTTTCTTTGGGGCATGGTGCCAGGTGGAAAAAATAAGCCTGTAAAATCAAAAGTAAGGCATTTTATAAATGATTCACGTATACATTCAGAAAGCAAATCTCAAAGGGACCAGGAAAGGATGGGAAGAAAACAGAAAGGATCATAGCATGGCCATAGCCAGCACGGGACAATAAAGGTGGCCAGAAGCACCAAGCAGGGTGAAATATATCTTCAAGAGGGGGATAACACTGCAAGTGGATTTCTCCAGACTGAGGGACCCACAGCCTTCTTCAAGCTGTGCTTTTTTGATGTGATAATGTTTCTCTCTTCTCCCAAAATTACTCTGCATAGGACAGACAGTAGCACCATGCACTACAGGTCATCTCAAAATAAAATATGAAATACACCTTGCAAGCTCTAAAACCACAGCACTGAAGGAAGACCTGTGGAAAACATCTGCTCTGATTCTGCAGCCTCTCAAATGGATCAGCCAGATGTAGAGGGCTTCAAACATAAAAGCATTTCTTTCAATGGGTTTCTGAGATGTTTTTAAAGGCTCAAAAATAAGTTTGCTTTGAATCTTGGATGGAGCCACTGGACAAAGGTAATTTTGTCTGCGGTGGTTTATTTGCCCATCTCATGAAGCTGTCTGAGCTAGTGACAGTGTTTGGCAAACACTCCTGGTACAAGTTCTACACTGTAACCCCACTTGTGTCTTTAGGCTAGTGAAAAAGACAGATATATTTGAAATCTTCTAGAGCACTGTAACCATCAGGTAATTAGCTGGAGCAGACTTACAAAGTAGGAAAGGCTCATGAGAGCTCTGAAATGAAATCACAAAGTACCTCTTGGAACTAATTTTAGAGTGGCTTGAAGTATTTAATCCTGCAAATAATTGCCAGTGAGGAAACATCAAGGTACTGCTGGATCTTAATAGTGGCAAACCAGCAGGAATGGTTCACCCCAAGCTGCCTCCTGCTGACGGAGAAGCAATCAGATAGGCTTTACACCACTCACAAGGTGCAGGGGCAGCATCGTTTTGTGACTTGCAAAGTGCCCTGGAATTGTTCCTCCCTTCTTTGTGTCTGCAAAGGGATCCTTTATCAGCAAAGATAAAGGTAAACTTTGATAAAGATAAACTTTGCCAACAGCAGAGAATAAGAAACAGGAGAATAAACACAGAATAAACCCACAGCACTGCACCATGCCAGACCCCAGTTCCGTGGATGTTCTCCATCCTTCAGAGGGCTGGGAAGGGTTTGTAGGGGGGCACAAGCAGGCAGAGTGCTTCACTTCATAACTATGGCCCATGTCATTCGGAAAGATGCCTTTCTGATTCCTTGTTCTGCTAATGAGTCCTCATTAATGAAGTTGAGGAGACTGGATTTATCTTTTCATCCCTCTAGGAGTCAGTTTCTCCATGTGGGAAATGCAGAAGGTGAGTGTTCACCTCCTAAGGGCTGTTTTTAGGAACAGGAAAACGCAGATACGGGACTAGAAACAAACTTTCTAAGTTCTTAAACCCAATCTGCTCTCATCTAGATCTTCAGACCTGCAATCCCCTTCTTTATCTTCATCAGACACCATGGGAGAGAACGAGGAAGCTCCATATTTCTTCCCACTTGTGAAGCCACTCAAGAATCCTGTTGCTGCGGTAGCTAAAAAACTTCATTTATTTCTCAGACTGAATTTATTCATAGCCAATTAATACCCATTTGTTCTTGTGCCAAAATACTCTTTTATCTTTAATAAGTAGTCTGTCTAGCTCTGTGAAAGCTATACGCTTGATTGCTACAGAACCTAGGAGTTTCCTCTTCCACGAGCCGCAGGAAGAAGTGTTAATAACAGAACGTACTGTAATGCCCCATGCAAATTTTGCAGGAGCACATCCAGGTGTGTGCAAGAGTCTATGTACTAATTGCAAAACTATTTCCACTACCAGCTTTCCCATGTGGAAAGCTTTTCCCATCTGTTAAAAACAAAGGAGAGGCAACAAGCTACAGTTTCACATTTTCTTGAAAGCTGATTCCCAAATAATATAAGCTGCAATGTCTCCCGCTCTCCAAAACCCATCAAGCACCAAGAAGCATCTTAACTACAGAGATAAGAATTAAGATCCTGCATATTTTTTTAACAACAAGCACTTTGGAACTCAGATTTTGTTTCTTTTTTTTTGGCATGGGTATCCTTTTGCACAGGCACCATTTATATCTGCAAAACCAAGTGATCAAAATGTCAGAACTACAGTTAACCATAAAAAATTATTCATCTGCATTATGATTCATACTTTAAATACAGGATTATGTCTTGTTTTCCACCATAATCTACCTCAGGATGGCCAGTGCTCACTTCAGCAGATATTCGATGTTTTGTTACAGCGTCATTATTCAGCATGTGGCTTGAGGCCTTATTTACCACATACTATTCAAAACCTCCTTGGAAGACACAATTGCTAATTTTCTTGTGAGTTTTTCTACGGTTCTTATCAGTATGGCATGCGAGTGCTTCGCAACATTAATTTCTTTTAAGACGAGAGGATATTATTATTCCTGTTAAACAGATGGGAAACTGAAACACAACGAGATTCAGGTCAAACCATTCCGCTAACGGTGGGTACCCAAACTGAGATGTCTGGGAATTGATTTCTCAGAATGTTTAACATTGCGCAGCATCATATGTCAGGAGAAATACCACTGGCAATGTATTCTGCAAATAGGAACACAGAATCTAACAAAATAAAATTAATAGCCAGTTGGGAAGAATTTCGTTTAAATCGACTTCTCCAAGCCTGCACGAGAGTTTTGCAGTATCCAGTTGCCTTAGTCTTGACATTGCCCATTTTCTTCTCAATTCTCTGCCTCTTACTACACTTCTCCCAGCTTCTATACCAAATACAAAGTCCAACAGATCCCACCTTCCTCCCCTGCCCAGCCCCGACTCATCTCCTGAGCTGCTCCACCTTATGATCCAAATGAGACCAGGGTCCTCTGATAAACATAGTACATGGGCATGTAATTAAAGGCTATACCAAACACATGTACAAAGGAAGCCAAATAAACACTATGCAGGAAAACCCAACTTCATGATTTCCTGACACCCTTTTCTAAAAACTAAGCTTTTCAAATAGAACACTGTCTCCATTATACATACATATACAAAAACATATACATTCTTATGTATAACCCACATATATATTTATACATGCATATATAAGATAAATGTAATATAGAAGATAAAAATGTTAAGTGTAATAACATAAATTTTTATATATTTATATTCCTGTTCCTGAGTCATATCGGCTGACATTTTCCAAAAACTGGAAAAGGGACCTAGCGTGGAATACTAAGCCAAAATGATTCAAGTTTTCAAGCTGAAATTAGAGGTGATCAAAATCTGCCTAGTTTTCAGTTCAGCATTTTTCCCATGTCTTTCTGTTTCAGGGAATCAGGAAATACTTGCTTGGGCAAATCAGGACCACTTCTATTTTGCAACATTCACTGCTGAAGGAATACATAGAGGCAGCACTCCCAATTTCCAGTATGCAGGAACTTCAGTTATTCCATAATTTCCTTTCATTCTGAATCGAGGGAACACCTATGCCTCCCTTGCCTCAAATTTTCAAATTCCCCTTGAAATTTTATTTGTGTTGGGTTTAAATTGTTCTAAATAAATCAGCCAGAGCTGATACCAGAATAGGGAATTTCAAAGTGACTGTTCAGATTTGACAGAGCCGCAAGGAAATAAGGAAGCAATCCTAGGTACAGGTACATCACCAGCTATCTCTAGAATACCACTGCAGTAGCATATCAATTTTGTAATAATTAAGAACTTACTAAATGTGCTATGTGTGATTTTCAGTACAGTGATACCAGGGAAGGTATCCTCATTTTCCAGATGATGTTACTGCCCGACACAAGCAGAGCGAGGGGTGCAGCCCTGTTCTCCTCCCATCCACAGCCCTGCCTTGTTTCATACATCTGCGAAAAAAGATCCAAGCACTTTTTCTCTAAAGGAACCAGCTCTAACGGGTGAAACGAGGGGTGGCAGCTCTGAGTTTCCCGTCCCAACGCAGTGACTCCGGCGGGCAGAGCCGTGCCAGGCTGGCACATCTGTCACCCCCAGCCCAGGTGACAGCACCTGTGGGCACACACAGGGGTCCTGTAAGAGATTAAACCAAGGTTTGGGCTAACCAGGCACTAAATGCCACGGAAAGCTGGGCAGTTTGTCTGTTCCACTGATCGATAGTTTGTTCTTCTGTGTTTTCTTATCAAGGGGGACAAGCAGAGTGCAAAACGTAACTTGACTCAGTTCCTTTGAAGGATACCCTGGGGCTTGCTGTGAACCTGGGCTTCTCGTTCACAAAGAATCAGTCAGAAGAACTGTACGAGAACCCTTCCATCAAAAAACCCCTGTGTCAGGATCTTCTATTTTGAAGGGAGGTGAGAAATCGGAATGAAATACTCAGCTCAGAACGGCTCTTTCTGTAACGCTCGGGCAGTGGAAACCGCTCAGCCCCGCGGCTGCCAGCAGCCAGCGAGGAATTCCCCTGTCAGGAGGGCCGTGACTCACGCCTGCCCCTGCTGCTTCTCTCCTCAGATGTAGGGGCCATATTTGTGGTCTGGGATGTGTCAGGAGAAAGGACCTGGCAGAGCTCGGCTCCGTTACACAACCTCTCCGCTCCTGCCCGGAACCGCGGTCCGCCCAGGGCAGGGAGCCGCTGCAGGTGACACCAGCAAAAAGATCCTTTTGCAGCTGGTATTTCTTCTCTCCCTTCATTTTCCTTATTCCTCCGCTCCTCTGGAATAAGCAGAGGAACTCCGTCAGCTCCCGAGCAATCACGATACTGTTGCAAAAGTCAATGGGATTTTTAGCATCGGTTTCAGCAGTGTAAAACGAGGCTCCGCACACAGGTATTGAGGTCCCTCATCGGTTTTGCTCAATAAATTAACAGCAGAGCTGCTGCCACAGCAGTGTGAGCAGTTTGCAGCATTTGTATTTGTGCTTTGGGTATTTATTACTGTGTTTTTCACAAGCCCTTTTAATGCCTCCAGGAGTAATTTATGAGAGCAGAATAGCACGAAAAGAGCAGATCCCACTTATTTAAATCTCTGGGTAATGAAAATCACATAAGAGGAGCAAGTTTCACATTGTTTCCTGTCCACAAATGGTTTTCTGAAGCAGTAAAAGCCATGTAAAAGCAAACATAAACACTGTCCAAACACCAAGATACTCAGGTTTTTTGGTGCTTACCCAAACACTGCATGGAGATTTTCAGGTTTATTCAGGTTTGGGCTCTGTTTTGCTAACTCATTCCATAAAAACGTTGCAGGTTTTAGTTATTTTTAACATAACTAACTAGAGACATGTACTAAAATTTCTGTTAACTCATTTTACTACAGGAGAGGATTACTTTATAAAAACTGTTCTTAGTATTAATCTTGTTACTTTTCAGATTGATGAGTAATGTGTGTGACTGCGATGATTTTTTTCTTTTTTTCTTTTTGGCATCTTTTGCTGCCTCTGCTCCAGAACATGAAGCAGACTGATCTGGACACCCAGGATGGTCCAAGTTTCCAGCACCTGACATGTTGGCTGTTTATTTTATAAAATAAGCAAATAATTGAAGCATGACTAACAAACTTTTTGATCCAGAGAAAACTCATCACATTAGCAACTGAAACCTTCTGGTGCTAAGAGTAATACCAGTGACCTGGGACATTTCACCAAATGCCCTTCCTAGGGCTGTGTAGTTTTGGGGGTATCTGTGGCACACAAAAGCTTTACAACATTGTTTAAAGTGTGGCATGACATTTCTGAAATAATTAGCATTTGTCTATATAAGGAAAAATAAGGATGGCTCTTTGCCCTGTTTTTTCTCATTAATTGATACTGATTTCCAGATAAAGTCATAGATCACAAGATATAATGTTTGTCTACTTCAGTTCCACTATATTTCATGCTTTGCCTCATGAGACCCAATTTATTACAGTGATGGATGTAATATAAGAGTATATTTTAAACAATCACGAGTGTACCTGCTTGGCTGCTCATTTTTCACAAAGTTGTTCCAGGAAGCATTTAGAAGTCAGAAGACTGCCCCAGAATTTGTTTGAGTAATCCAGGCTTCATGATTCTGCAATACAGGATAGAAAGTTAATTTGAGATGTTTCCTCTCCTGCTAGTCACACCAAAATGCCATAAAGGCAGCCAGATCCTATAACACACTATTTTCATACAGTGTCATGGAGAGAAATATCAGTCTAGACCTTCATCCAGCAAAAAACCTGCACACGTGCTCAGCTTCCCTTACTGTTACCTCTGTGTAATTAGAGGAAATAATCAGCAGCATATAAAGCTGCAAACACATTCAATTCTTTGCAAAATCACAGCTAACACAGACCTGAGCTTTGGAAAGCTGCAGGCTTATTCATAATTTCACCAACCTGATTCATCAGAAGGAACACGGAACCACTTCGAGTCACATTTAAAGCTGTTCATGGGTACTGGGAAAACCTGTGTTCCCTGAACAAAATGTAGCTTTCTCTCAGCTTCTCTTCCCTGGGTTTAAGGAGAATTAAACCTTCCTGAAACTTGCTGGGAAAAGGGGGGGCAGGGGAATAGAGAAGGACAATTTATCTCGAAATTACATTGCTCTTCAGAGTAAACCACAGAGAGCTGTAATGGGACAAGTAATTTTTTTACATGGTATAATTAATTAGAACCCATAAAACCCAATTAAACAGCACTTCTGAGACTATCAAGTGGTGCATGTTTGAAACTGCAAATATGACAGTATAAGTACATTTTTATAGCTGGGCACACTCCTCAGGATTATTTTCAGTGCTCTACTAAAATGGGAAATGGCACCAGTTTGGCCCCTGCTAATAAATCGTTTGGAAACAGGCTATATTAATAATCTTTATGGGGGTAGGATGGAAGCCAGATGGGGCAGGGAGGGGAGTGTGAAGGTGGCATAATATATTGGCCTGGAAAACATAATCCAGGCCAAAGCAGAAATTTAATCTTGGTGTGTATCAGCTAGGACTGGGAATACGAGAGGGGAGGTGGTGGGCTGGAAGGGGACTCAGCCTGGGAGATCAGGGAGAGTATTTCCAAGGTAAGGAAGGTAAGATGCTACAAGGTTAAGCAGTGGCCTATCTGCATAAGAAAGGAAGCAAAGAAAGGAGCAATGCTCCAGCAGATCTAACAGCCTCTAGCAAGGCAGGAGCCTCTCCCCTTTGTCTGTCAATGAGAAATGGTGCTGGGGAGCTCCCCTCACCCCCACTTTCCACAGCTGTAACATCCAGCTGTGCCTCAGTGCCCTGGGAGGGGGCTGTTGGGTGCGCGATGGGCTCGGTGCATGCGTACGAGCTTGATATACAATCTCGTGTGAGTAAAAGCTCACTTTGCCCTTGTTTATTTACACGAGGCCCCATTTATGTTTAACTTGGCAGCCAAGAGGTCTGCGCCTTGTGCCAAGCGCTAATTCCTTGACTGCCCTGACAGGCCCTGGCGTGCACACCTGAAAGTCATTAGCACTCGGACCCATTTTGTTCTCACATTTCCAGGCAGTGACCCGCAGCCATGTACAGCTTCGGCAGACACTTTATCATCTCCCCTGTCATCGGCTTCGGGCTCGGCAGCCCGGGCACTGCCAGACCACAGCAAGCAAGGAGCTAATGATGGCTCAGGAGAAGCCTCTATCTTAGCAAGCGGCTCCCCTCTTCCACATAGAGGGCAACCGATATTCAGCAGACTCTTTCTTTCTTTCTTCTTGAATTATGAGTTTGTTTGGGTGTGAAATATTTTATCCTTCAGAAAATAGCAGCACAGTGTGATAAGTAAACAACCCGCGACAGCTGAGCTCCGGTGACAGAACCAGATTAAATTCTAACAGCCCCATTCAACTGTACAATGCTCCCCATGCAAGCTGCTCCCAAAAAGGGTAGATGTATCTTATCAGTCACTCAGAAAATTCCTTCAGAGTCACCTATCAACACAGGAAGAATACTTAATCTAGAAATGCAGAAAAATATACTTTCAGATGAGATTTGGAAGCAGAAACTTAGTGAGCAGCTGGTCTCGATAGAAAGTGTTGCAGTGAAGACTCACACCATCTACGGGAAGAATATGAGGAGGACTTAAGAGTACAAAGGAGATAAGAGCTTTCTCCAGAAATGTTATTGTGCTATATGTTCTGCTTTCTGAAGGTTTGCAGAGCACTGTCACATCCTTTATTATACAGGGGGAGGCTATTAATCTCTTAGTTTTTAAGAATCCATTTACTGTATTACAGAATCTTATAAATATTTGCATTTCCTAAGTCTTACACTATTTCACCTGCACTGAGATCCTTAAGCTTTCACCCCTACATAAGTTAAGATCTCAGTCTCCTTTAGCAGCTCCAAATACTGCCATTTTTGTTTACTAGAGACATTTCTTTTCCTTTGATTCTCTCTGTGTGCAATTTTCCCTATTTAAAATTGATAAGGACTGAAACTCTGACAAGCTAACAGTCAGTCCTAGACCACAAACAGGTTTTGGACTAAGTTCTCATTACCTTGAAGAGGAAAGAATGGGAGACGTAAACCACTGGAGAACTCCAGGTTTCCATGAGAGGGAACAGCATTGCTTTTTTCTCTGTGGCAGTCTCAAGGTTACGCAATTCAGAGTCATCACTTACTAAACATTTATTTAAAAAACCAAACCAAACCAGACAGTCCTAACAAACAAAAACTCATTTTGGATTCCTCTTGGAGGCTTCTTTTCATGGCTTTTCTGAGCCCTGCGCTGTTGAACACGTGGTAATTTAGTGCAAGACCTCACAGTCAGAATACAACCATGGACCTAACAAAATGCTTATAACATGCTTTCAGAAACTACAAAAGCAGTATTTTCTCTGAAATATATTAGGTAGATGCTGATATTGACATCTTTTTCCTAAGTCTATACAGTTCACACACAGCTTCTCTGCATGCCTTGTACTTCGAGTCCCTTTAAACTGCTCTTTAAACTGTTGGACTTTTAAATGTTCTTCAGGTTTGCAGCAGTCCTGTAGGATTAGCTAGGGCAATTCTTCCCAGCTTTAATATAAAATATGCGAGGCCCTTGCTCCGAGAACACATAACAGAGGTTTTCTCCCAAGAGATTTTTTTCTTAATCCAAATAAGAAAGAGTCCTCTGCATTGTACAAACCATACTGAGATGAAGAACCTTCCTCCCCAATTTAAGCAACATACATGGTAAGAATAATCTGTCTGGGTATTGCAGAATTGAACATTTAGTAGAGATGCACGCAGACACATACAGGGTCATTACATGGTGAAGGAAGGATAGAAAAATTACTTTAATCTTAAATACTGGCTTAAAAGTTTCAAGAAAACAGCACATTTTAAGGAGACTGGAAAGCCGGGACTGCAGCAGACTCATGGTTTAGTTAGTGAGGGGGCAGAGGCACAAAGAATATCAGCAGCCATCAACAGGATGGCAAATGCCGTTTGTATAGACATGTGTCATTCCTGTACGGCAGCCAAGTGAAACTACAAACACTATTAAAAGTATAAAGAGGCTTTAATTTACATTCCTGCTAAGGCATCTATATACTGCCAGAATATCGCAAATGGGCTTAGTATAAATGAGAATCTGGCCTTAATATTCTCAGACCGAAAAGTGAAATACACAGACATATTGACACGGACTCATGTTCTCTCTTCTGTCAACCCAAGGTATCTGCACGGACCAAAACTGGGAGAAAGAATACGAATCTTCACGTACCTGCATTGCACAGCAGCTTCAATGAGCACAAACGATCAAGAGAGTCATTTCATGTGACAGCAAAAAATGGCCCTATACAGCATCACATCCCTCAAGACCATGGCGACATACAGCGAGCAGCACTGCCTGGATCATCTCAGCCCTCACAGCAATCGTGATGCTAAACTCAGAGCTTCGACATCCACCTAAACACAAGCCATCCAGGAGCCTCCAACAGCTTCTAACAAACCTCGGACTATTTGCACAGAAGACTAAAAACCTCGAATACTACCAGTGCCTTGGGAGTGAGCTGTGTCCTTCACCAGAGAGAGGCACAACAGTAAAGCAAGTGGCAATGTGACCAGGGGCAATAAACACCAGCCAGGAGCTTGAGGAGCTTCTCATTACCCCCAGAAGCATCTATGTCCCCCACCCATTAGCCCATTTCCAGCTGTGGCCAATTCCAGATGCTTCAGAGCAAGACGGAAGAACAAACAAACCCAGAGGACAAGTTATGCATGAAAGGGGGATATAAACAAGCAAACAAAACCCCAACAAACAAACAAAACCACAAAACCAACCCTCTCACGCTCGTGAAAAAACTCTCTCAAGCAAAAGGGATGAGACGTGAAGTTCACAGCAGACTGTGAAAAGAGCTTGCAATCAAAAAGAAAAAATCATAATCTAAAAGACACATGAGGGAAAAGGTAACTCCAAACACACCTAAGTAAAATGGGTAAAATTCTGAGGCCTCTCAAATCGATAACAAAACTCTCAAACTTTATGTGGGCCAAGATTGTGAGTTCAACATATTTTAAGTAGTTTCCTACATTTATTTCTAAATAAGAGACCTGTAGGTCTTGAAATGTCTTCTTGGGATGTGTTAATTTTGATAGGAAAATGAAAGGTGCTAATTTGTCCCTGTCACTGTATAATATTAAACAGTCAAATGTGGTCTGAGCTTGGAAACGGCACATGGCAGACATCCTTAAAAAATGCACTCAAAATGTATTGAAAGAACAATCTTTTCCAAATCTGTCAACAAGATCCTAGCCACTGTTCCTGGCAAGAAAACTAGCTTAATTTGGTAAAACAATCACTTTTGCTCTCACAAATATTGTAAAAGAAATGGGGTCATGGAAAGAGTAGTGAGAACATTAAAGAGACCCTTGATGGATCCTCAGCAACATGCTGCTGTGTTACTGGGGGGTATTTCCAAGGAATCACACAGGTTTTAGAAACACAAGTATTAACAAATGCAGAGGGCAGGAGGGAGATTAGATTCAAGCAAGGTTTGAGGCACTGCAAATTCAATTCACCGCATGGTTTTGCTGTGAATGCTTTTCCAGGTCTCACACCATTACATAGGATGTAACATCATAATGATGTCAACTCTTGGACCAAGGAATGAGCTGATTTAAGTTTTACGAGGGGAAGGATGAATACTTTCAAAGGAATGGTGAGTCAAATAATACAGAACTGGTAGGATCACAGTTCAGGGAACTCACGGTTACGCTTTGAACTATTTTTAGCAAAGGTACTGCGAGTTCAGGGATAGTTGGTACAGAAGGGGCCTGCACAGCTCAAGTGAAGCACAGCCTCTCAAAGCGTTGACAATTTTCTATCAATTTTGCAGAGACAGAATCAAAATCTCTCTTCCCTTTCACTGAAGGTGACTGCTGTAGCAAGGCTACCGCTTGCAAACAGCCTGTGCAAGGAGCCTCCCCTCCCGGTGCTCTCTCCTGGGAGGAAGGACAAACACCCACCTTCCATCTGAAGCAGCACAAACCCCTCTCTGCTTTCTTCGGGGTGCAAAAAGCCAGAGCGTAGCAGGGAGGGTGCTACAGCAGGATCCAGGCTTCCTCCATCCCTGCCCTGTCTACAGTTGTCCCTCTTCATCACACGCCACCTCTCTCCTAAGGGTGCTGTGACTTTGTTCTGCCCATCCAACGAGGTACTCGATCAACTCATTTTTAGCCCCAGCACTTTTAATCTGTAAAGGAAACACAAAAATCCCTGAAATTCAGGTAGAAGAGAAACAGTAGGTAGGCAGGCAGGTAGGTTTTCCATCAAAGATGTTGCTTTTCCAGCAGTTAGAACATAATAAAGACCTCCTCCCTAATTCCCTTCGGAAAGTCACTGCAGATGCCAGTTTCTGCCAGCTCTTGTTATGTTTTTGCTCCTTTAAATGCATACTTAAGAATATCCAGTTATTGCCAATCACCAGGAACACACAAGGAATGGGTTGTTTTATAAGCTTTACTACAATTATGGATAATGTTGGAAATATATACTGTATATTTCTTGTATGGTGGGACTGCTACAATCACAGAAAATCCACATTGAAGGGGATTTCTATGCAAGCTATGCAGCAGATGAAGATTGTATTGCAAGCTTGAATTACTGATTCAAGCTTCTTCTCCTCTCCCCACCCACTTCTCTGATAGCTTTTAAACTTAAATAGCCATATAAGTTAAAACGTTCTTTTATGGGGTGAAATAAACAGATTTTATGGTTCAGAAACTGCAAGCTTAGAGATCAACGCTTTACCATTAATTCATGCAGGTTCGAGCTAAGGAAATGGCTCATTTTCCTGTTTACAGTTGTTCGGTTTTTCTTCCCCCAAAAAGTCAAGATGCACTTTAAATTTGGTGTTACGAAAATTCTGGATGCAAACAATGCATTATCTTGACAGCGTGTATCTAGCTTGCAGCTTTCCAGGTCCCAGCTCCTAAGAAATCGGAGGGAAATTACTGCTGAAAACCTCAGAGAGGGTGGAATTTGGTACAAAACTTTAGAACTTATTATTTGTATTATTGACAGGGCCGTTATGAAAATTAAAAGCAAACAAACCAACCCCCACAAGCGAAAAAGCTCACGTGAGAGCTTTCATGTGCTACTCTGGAAATCTAAAAAAGTCTTATGAGTGCAATTGTAATTTATACTTATTTTTAACTGTCAAAGTACTGCAAAGAACATTTAGCCCCAGCCCCTTTCCAGTGGGACAGCAGGAAATACCAGTTCCAGATGTCACAGGGAACCTGAGAAGAATCAGTGCTGTCAAGCCCCGTATCTTATACAACACATTTCCATTACAAGCAGCATCTACTGGACTTCATAGGTAGCCCTGGCATTTCAGTGAGCCAGGGAAAAACCACGAGCCCGAGATGTGAATTCCAGAATCATACAGAAATAATTCGAGGGTATAAAACGCGAGGAGGATCCAGCTTGGAAAGGTGGGTATGATTTGAATGCACAGAAAGATCAAATCCAGGAAAAGCAAGAGCTGTATTCTGCTCTGCAGCGGGGAGACCGTCCTGAATGCTCTAAAGGAAAATTTCAGTGCCCTTGATAGTTTTATCGTAAAACTTAGAGTATGTTTCATTTATCCATCTACTTATCCAACCCTCATCACTATGATTTCTGAGCATCTCATAGAATCAGTAACAGCAGGGGAGTATTTTTCCTCCCATTTATCAGCTACATTAACCAGCATTTAAGTGGTTAAAACGGAGGCTTTGTTTCCCAGTAAATATAATCCTGTTCCTGAGGACACCCATAATGGTGGTATATGACAACATAACCAACAGCACAAGGATATAAACAACTCCTAATTATCCCAAACCAAAATTTTCTAACATCTTGTTAACATTTTTTCCTTAGGCCTTAAAATTACTGAGTTGTTATGGTTGGATGCTTTGCGGTGAATAAATCTCGACTATTTCCCTGGAAAGAGTGAACTGCCACCAAAGTGCTGTTAATGCAGAAGACCACAGTACCCAGTTTGCCCTGGCTTTCCCATCCATGGCGGGGGGGGAAAAAAATATGCAATATTCTCATCATGTGGGGACAGGAGAGAAATGGGGAGGACTGGTGGTGATTTGATTTCTAGGAAGTGGGAAGCAGCTGCACACCCCGTGTGGACAACAGGCAAGAGGGAGAGCATGAGAACAACATGGAAAATTGGAATTTCTTGCACACTTCTGTCAAAATGCTGAATTCTCTAGGCTTCCAGGCAAGTAGCAAACAACCAACCATTAAAAAAAAAAAAAAGACACATTGCACGTGAACACTATCTGAATGAAGTTTGAGAGGATCGGTAGGTGTCATTTCCCACACAAGGTGCACTGAGGCACATCAAGGCCAAGAGCTCTCACAGAGATAGGAACACAAGATTTTGTTCTAGAAACAGATGTCACAGGACACGGTATTCAGATTTGAAGGCAGATCAGAGTATCTGTGTTGAGAGCCAAATCCAGGCTTGGGCTTTGAATATACCTCCAAAACACGGATGTTTTTGGATCCAAAGTTTGGGTTCTGTCATCCGTCTAATCTTGAAGTGGGTGGATCAAAGATGTTCAGTCTGAGGCTGAAGTGCAAAGTGCTAACAGACAGTTTTGAACAGAAATGATTCAGTAAAGTGCTGAAAGCAAGGAATAAATCTGTTGGTGGACAAGTTGTGAACTGAAAGAGAAGTGAAACTGGCTGACGAAATTACTACGTACCTGTTGATTGCTTTGGTACTTTACCTTGTGAGGTTGGCTTTATTTACAAAAGCAGGGAAAAGAGGGACAGTGTGGTTGAGGCATTGGCCCAGAAAATTGGTAGCAGTGCCAGAAAAGACTGGAAATTAAGAAGGATGTCCAGTGGTTTGAGAACTGACTTGGAAACCAGTAGCAATCATATGTTCGGTGCTCCGTCTCAAGTTTCCTGTATGACCTTGGCCAAGTCACTCAGTGTTTTGGTGTCTCAGCTTCCAACTTGTCAAATGGAAGTAATAAACCTTGTTAAAAAAACCAAAAATATTGAGGGTGAAGAACTCTCTCATCCCTTGCAGCCTTATGACTTGTTGGTGGCCTGAATAGACTCATTGAACAAAAGAGATTGGATTGCTTCCTGAATTATTCAAAATAGAAATACAGAAATACAATTATAGGAAAGAAATGATTGCAAAGCACTTAAAGGTATAGGGACAAGCCTGGTGCTAGATTTTTGACATTGCTGTGCTTTAAGGAAGCCAGGCTTCTGTTCAAGCTGTAGGAAAAACACAGACAAAAGAATCTGCACTACTCTGCCTGGCAGCGGTATTTGTTCTGTAGGTGGCACAAATGCAACCTTATTTTCTACATTGTTTATGCCAATGTAAAGTGGAAATAACTGTAGGCCACCAAGGAATTAATCCTAACATCCATTTATGTAAGATCTGGCTACATCGACCTAACTTTTTGTTCCAGAATATGCATTTTCTTGGCCACTATTTTTCAGCCTGCCCTAGTCAACTGCAAAAACACTTTTGGCCAGTAGAAACTTTTCACCTGATGTCTGTGCAGATCTGAAAGGAATTTCCCCTTCGATACACATGATCTTCCATTAAGCAAAGCCAGTTCCGTGATTCCTGGAAGAACTGAGAGGTACGAATATCCTGTAACTCTGGATCCTTACAGTTAATGTTGTGAACTTTCACAACTAGTGCAGGCTGGTCATTTAGGGATAGCCTTATTCACTCAGTGAACAAAGATTCCTAAATAATTCAAAGTGGATATTCTCAGATGTTGTTCATTCTTCTCCTCTAAGTGGCCAAGTGTTATGCAAATTCTGGAGTGGAAAAAAAATGCATTCAGCCTTGCAAATGGAGTAACAGCAGAGATGGGTTGCTGTGTTTGGGAGAAAACAAAGAATACAAGACCTTATCAACAGACCTTTCAGGTTTACTAATCACAAAGAACTGCAACATCTCTCCTGCTGTTACACACATTCACTTCAGCAGTGGTGACAATTAGAGAGGGTCAAGCATTTCTACCACTGTGCCATCCTAACTTGGCTCATAACACTTGTACCTTTAATGGAACAACACTCACGGCAACTGCTCTAGTATAGAAAGGAAGCAACTTTTCAATACCTATGCAATTAGAAGCTGACTTTTTATTGAAAGCCAAGTGAATGTTTACATTAGAAGTCAAGCTTTATAAAGATATTTAGGCAATAAAACCAACAAAAATAATTAAAATCAGTCATCAAAATCAGAACAATGAAATTAATCAGCAGAAACGTAAAAAACTAAAACCATGACCTTACAAAGTATGTCTTTGAAAAGATTTGGAAGTTGAAACTCTTCCTCCTCCTTACTAGTCCTTCGAGTTGTGATTTTCAAAGCTTTATTCAGCTGTAACCTAAGCCTGAGAGCTCTGAAAAATTGTGGCCGCCTAGTACACCTATATTAGAATTTCCCTACAAGCCTACGTGGTCCTTCACTTACAGCATATAATTGCTCTGCTTGGAGGGGGTACAGCTGTTGCATTCCTGCTGAAAAGGTTAAGACAAACTGTGGAAAACAAGGGTTATGTCCTAAATCTCACTCGCTCATGGATTTACACTTCTACACCTCGGGAATATAGTTCCCCTTTAAACATATGAACTTTCTCTCCAGAAAGACCCACCACAGTCCTGACAAGCTGTAGGGGAACAAAGGTGGCCGTTAAATTTCCTGTGCTGAGGCAGAGAGAATTGTAGAAAGTAAATAATTCTCCCTTTCCTGGAGTTAACTCTCCTCCCTTGTCCAGCGTGACCTCTGCTGAGGTTGGGTGATTTCTCTGAACAGTTAATTCTGCTAAGGAGATGGTGTGATCAGCTACAGTAGGGGATGTACATCCCTTGAGGTGCTACCCCTACATGCCCATACCATGTGTGAAAATGGGAATTAAATGCCTTTAGGAATGTAGCCAAGGGCCTTTTGTACTTCACTGGGGGAATTATTACTCCTGGAATCCATCTGGGAATTTTGCATTCAAGCAATTCATTGTAGCTTCCTCAAGGCATGGTTTGGGTCTCCTTGAAAGTGCTACCTATATTTTGGGAGAATACATTCAGGTTTAAAACTTGCTCTTTCCTGCCTCCTGCAGGAGGGTCACTTGGCAAAGACATGCGATGCCGTGCATATATCACAGCAGGTGTGGACATGGTACTTTCATTTTCCAAGAACTGTCCAGTTGGAAACCACTGAAACCTCTTTGGCCACAGAGACGTAAAGATACATCAGAGAAGATCCTCACAAATTACACGCGTCTTTATGCAAAAGCAAGGAAAGCCATAATTATTTTTTTCCCTGTATAGTGTAGAAATTCCTGTACAGATTATGGACCTAATTAATCCTGGACTAGTGAACTTTCCTCCTAGTTTATAAAAAAGTGTCACATTATTAGTCAGTTTTTCCAGCATCTTTTGATAAAAATGGTGTTTTTATTGCTGCATAAAAAAACAAGGCAAGTTAAATGTTCAGTATTTTCTTATAAAATATTTAAGTTTATAAACTGTTGCAAACAGGATAGTGTTTATATAATACGTACAGACATCTGTAATGCCTCCCATGAAAGCAAATGTATAAGCTCTTAGCTGCTGCAAGAGGGTTTTAAAGATGCTCTGCCCATCTTAAAGTGCAATTCTACATTGTCTGAAGAGCTACTTTGATAGCAGTTTGGTTTGAGTTTAATGTTTATTCCTCTCACTGCTATCTAGGCTGAAATTTGCTTCCTTTATGAGTGAAGGCTCCGACGCATTTAAAATTTAAATACCTGACTAGGACACTCTTACTCAGCAAAATACCGACATGCCTAATTTCATGTACATGCTTACATCCTTTAAGTCTCAGGGCTCAAATCATATGCCCATATTATTTAACAGACAGAAAAGCAGTTGGGAATACAGACATTTCTGAGGCAGAAGACTGTAGTTCACAAAGGAAAGAAGCTCTAGTGACTTGTTTTCTAGGTATTGCCCAAGTACCTACCACTACTAAGAAATAACTGCTGTTTCAGCTTCTGAGTTGCGGTAATTTTTTTGGTAGCTTGTTTCTGCAACAGTGAAGTTACCCTGTAGATATTTTACTTTTGTTCCTTCTTATTTTCCGTGATAAAAAAGGAAGGAAAATAAAATAAATAGTAGAGCTACTCGGACTACAAGTACACAATTGCTCCCATATCCAACAAAATGCAAAGCAGAGGTGGGATTCTTCTCCCACCACTGATAGACTGTAAGGTGTCACTTTTGCGCCTTGTATCATTTTCATGGCAAAACGCAGGAATAGTCAAGAATATTTACAATTTTGAGCGCATTGTTTAAAACAGAACAACGTTAGGGAGACTCTCCTTGGATTTCTCCTTCAACTTATCAAGAGGCAGCTTGTAGCTGATACATGGAGAGTGTAACTCTCAACAATACAACCCAATGCCAAAAGCTGAACGGCACAGTCTGAAGAGAGTTATGGCATTCCCCTCAAACCTATTTGTTCCACGCATCAAGTGTAAACATCCACCAAATGTGGTTCTGAATCAAAAGGCTTACAGCGAGGGTCTCAGGCTACCTTCATCTGGCTCCATTCAACACCTTCAGAGCAGCCCTGCCCATCAATCGCGTTATGACTTCTGCAGATGGAGCATTTGCAGCATTTCATATTTTAAGGGACCAAGTGGTTGGTGATGCGTATCAAACCACCAGCTCCACAGAAGGGACAAGCTTTCTTCTTCCTCACACAAGTCTTACAGCTATGAAAACAGCAGTGCAAGATGCCACGGCAGTGTTTCTCTACCAATAAGTTAAAATTCCCGCACAGCAGATTCCCATGCAATGGGTGATGGTCATAGCTGTGAGATCAGGGGCAAGCACTTACCGCACTGCAGATGGATGCGGATTAATCGGAGCAAGTAAAGACAACCACACGCTGCATGGCAATTCCAGGTCTGAGGAGCAAGCACCAGCTGCTGCCTGGGTCCCTCAAGGAGGAATGGAACAGACAAGCTGTGAGCAGATACAAGAACATCAAATAGGGTCCAGCTGAGTGCAAGCCCCATGAAAGAAGCATCTTTAAAATCCTAACTGTGAGATCTAGAAGTCCCAGGCTTAGCTGCGAGGACATGACTTGCAGTACAGACAGTGAGTTACTGGCAACCTTCCTCCATCAGGTAAGGGCTTTTAGTTACTACTTATGTCTACCCAAAGTGTCACAGCCAATACTGTGGTGACATTTGCTCAGAGAGCCTTTGCAATCCTCATATTGAGTTGCCACGCTTCATTATACTGTATTGGAACCTCAGACTGGTGTACCAGCACTTTCAATGGGTATAATACCATTTTATAACAATAGTCTGTAGGCTAGACAAATAAGGTGCACACTAACCATCACCCTATTTCTTCCCTCATCCTTACCCTCATAGTGCTGAGTCTTTGACCATCCAGATGTAACCACAGATTACTACAGTGGGAGTCAGTAAAGTGCTACAAGGAAGTTTTATAACTCACCTCTCCCAGCCATAAGCCTGAGTAAACCTATACCAAGCGTGGCACCAGACTATTCTTCTGGGCAACCATAATCATAAATAAAAACAGGTTGTGAATGCAAAGGGGCAAGGGTGAACGTAGGATTTGTTGGGAAAATATCTTCCCCTCTAAAGTACACGGGTGGTTCAATCTCAGAGCTTTCTCTATTTATTTATGGTGACTGTACTTTGTACTTGATTTTAAGGAAAGTTACAAGGAGGAGTAATCTGATGTGCTGTTTCTTGTGAAACTGTGCAGAACTGGTGTTTGTCGGCATGGAGCACACATAACGTGGTGTTTGCCTGATGGGAGGAGAAAACCCGCACTTAACACAAAATGAAGTCAGAGCAGACTTTAGAAAGGAACTAGATGATCTTCTGTCACACTTTCTTACTCAAACAGTGCACAAAGACAACTCTAGAATCATAGCTGTATCCCATTTTTTCTTTTTTACATCACCTTTCTTTCAAGGGTGTGAGGAACTATTTGGCACCTGCTGTTGTCTACATCACTTGCTTACTGATGATATGGGGATTTTCTGGTTTAACCATGTCACATATAACAGCCAAAACTCATCCCCTATAGCAAATACAGAAACATGCCACCTAATTTCTCACTAGACTTTCACAGAATGAAAGACAAAACAAGCCCATCAGATCATATTCCTACTCAACTCCCCAAAGCAGTATTTCCTTCAAAGATCCAGCTCTTCCTTCTCCCATATCTAATTGGCCTTCTTCATAGATTTGCAAGCCAGGACTGAAGAAAGTGACAGCTCCCTCCCGATATTTTTGTATTTTAATATACAATAATTTCATCTCTAGTATCTGGACACAGTGCACAGAAAGGTGCCTACTGTGTTGGTAGATAAATGGCATCTGGTACAGCGAGCAACACAGGGCCACAGAAATACCTGCACAGATAAACAGCTATTCTCAAAGGTCCTCTGTACAACGTTAATGGCACTGAATATGACCTTCAAAAATTCTTTGCATAGTAAATTAACTCTCCTTAAAGCATGAATTTATAGATGAAAGAAAAAGAAAAAAAAAGGCCACCAAAACTGAAGAGCTTTTATTTTCAGGACAAGGACGTTCTGATGAATTAAAATAAATTTATCCTTTATAATAAATTTAAATAATTATGATCTGAGGAACACCTTGGAATTATTCCCTTCCCTGCCCCTTTTAGTTTAATTTAATGAGGGACACTAGTTAACAATGCCAATAATAGACTGTTGTGGTAACTCATCATGGCCACTACAATCCAGCTCTAATCAGACAGAAAAATATCAAGGGTTGGCCAGTGCAATCACCGTAAGATTCAGACCACTTAAAAAAAACAGAGACTGTGAAATTTTTAAAAAGGACCTGTGGTTTTTTTATTAACTCCTTGTCATCTATTTTAATTATTTCCTTTTCTTCATGTAGTCATTTTCTACTTATCTCTCCTGGCTTCCCTGCTTGCTTCTCTTAGCAATGTACTTCTTGCAAGCACACAAAAACTATATCTATGGTACCAATCATGCATATTCTTGAAAGGCAGGCTTACTCTAAAAAAAGCACTTGGAGTCAGAACAAGATACAAGACAAGTGGACCTAACAAATGAATAAGAAGCATCACAAAGAGACAATTATGATGAATATAAATAAACTGGTGAGAAGAAATGTCATTTCACTGAAACGTGCGATTTCACTTGAACCCAAAATCATTCTGCAGACAAATCCATCTTGAAAGAACTTTCAGTATGAGGATTTTTGAGGCTGGGTCAGTTGTGATCAACAACAGCAACATCCCAGATATTTTGACTGACTCTTTCCACAGTTTGCAAAGGCAAATTTGAAATGTGAGAATTACCATTATCTGACCATCTTATGGTGCCAAGTTAGCACGAACAGTCAAAGATATAAAAGATCGTGCAAAACTGCACATTTCTGAGCTGGTGCAATCAAGTCAGACAAGTCTGCTCAACAAACACTGCCGGTAACTCTTGTTAGCAATGATCTACACAATGAAAAACATCCAGCCAACTACAGCAGTTTTGAGTTTTTTTATTATGAGATGGTTTGGTTGTTTTTTTTTTTTTTGTTCTCCCCCTCCCCCATTAGGGAATTACTAATTGTTCCAAACTGCTCTTAATTGGGTTACAGTTCCACACGTATTGTCAAACTGCTGGTCAGCTGGCAGGCAGACGGTGCCTTCCCAACAGATTTATTTCACAGCTGGGTTTGCAGCCTGAAAGGTCCTTCCCACTTCCAGCTCTGTATCCCTTCCAGGCAGCAGGGAGGAGAGGAACAGACAGATGCCTTTCCACAGAGATGTAACAACCCTAGCAGGTCCTCAGCATGTCAATAACAATCTAATCAGGCCGCATTATATTCAAGGGAAAACGAGATTTCTGACTTTGCCAGAACACTTCACACATCCGCTTGCTCTTGCAAACACACACAACACGCTCCAGTTTCCAGATGCAGATAAGGATAACCACAGCATGGAAAACAATCCAAGAACTAGTCTAGCCAATTCTGAGCTGGACCTCAGCCTCTTTCCATCTCCTGTCCTTGGTCTGGAATAACAATCGCTGCCTGTAAATTTAATGAAATTTCATAGATAACTCATTTATGTTTATCGCAGACAGTGCCCTGCTGCTCTGGGGATATGGAGGAAAGACGACTCAGTAAGTTGTCCCACCTTGCCTCTCATCCAGCCTTGGTGTAACCACAGGGAAACCTGCACACCAAGCAATGCGCAGGGAGCAGGGATCTGTCCTGGTAGAGTCCTGGTGGCATCTCTTGAGAGAGAACAACATCGAGGACTTCTCCTCTCCCCGTGACCGACCAACTGCACAGAAATGTCACGCCGCTCACCTAAAAAGTAACATACCAAGCTCTTCTGCTTAGTGTAATTCCCGCCAGAGCTCCCTCCTTGCGCAGGGTTCATTAAAGCTGACTTAACCCAGACTGTAAAACTGGGGGTATCATCCCCAGATGACCATAGTTAACCTGAATTAAGCACTGGCTTGTGAACTGGTGAGCAGTGAACCACCTCAGACAGCAGAGCTGCATGCTGGCTCCTTCTGACTCATACACAGTAGCAATCTGTCCTTAACAAAAAAATAAAATTATAAAATAATGCAATAGGATACTGATTCCAGATTCACCGCCTGGAGGGAAGAGGAGGATATTTTATTTCTTTCCTGGCTGATTACCTAAAGAAAAAAAAAAAAGAAAAAAAAATTACTAGCTCCAGTGAATGAAAAAGAACCTTTTAGTCCAAACACTCCAGTCAGGTCATCCAAATTCCCGGTTGCCTTGATCTCTTTTCCAGCCAATGAGCTTCCCTTAAGCTCTGACTGATGGTGTCATATATTTAAAAATGTGTTTATTCTGACAATTTGCTATGCTTTTATGTAAGAGGACAGGCAAGCAACCCATCCCCAAAACCTCAAGGAAACAGCACAAGCTTTGGCTGCTAGACTGGTTGGCTCCCTGCGGACTGTTGATTCTTGGACAAGCTGTTATTCCATCCTTAAAATATGTACTTGCCCTGAAAAAGAAAATGCACACACAAACATACAACTGGATATTAAGATCTCGGGTAGATCTATGACTCTGATCTTGTGACTAAGGTGTCAGCTGCTTCTGTAGAAATGGACATGGTAGTGGGAAAAAAAAAAAAAAAATCCCAAACCAAAAAAGAAAGGAGGAGCAAACCCAGAACTGCCCACAGCTGGACTGAGCTGAACTTCCACTGCTAAGCCACTAACACGAGGTTTTCCTCATTGCTTCAGTGACAGTGAGGTTATGGAAACCAGACAGGCAAACAAATGCAAATTTCTAAACAGATCAAGGGCTAAAGGAAGGAGGAAAAAGGGTGTGAGGGAGAATATTCGGAGAACATCCGTTCTGTGGAGGGTTGTGTGTTTCTCAGGGTACCCAAGAGAAGGGGAGATATGTCTATACAAGAGAGGTCAGCGGGTATCAGATCACATCACCCCTTTCCTCTTTCCCTTGGCTGCCTTTTAAACACTCCCTTTTGAGTACATTTCCCTTTGGCTGTGGGAAAGGCATAATCCACCAGCCCTCTTAAAAAGCATGTTGCAGTGGCACCGCCTCAAATAGAAACCAGATTTCTGCCTTCAAGTCCCCTGCTCTACGCTCTGCTGACCAGACCTAGCCTTAATCTGAATAGAAGAGACAAGATTTTGGAGTCAGGCACAACCCATCGTACATCAAAAGAGCACACGCATTACTCCAAACACAGCTGGTGGGGATCCTTGGTCCCCCTCATGAGTTCACCCCTGGTTTTGACATGAATGCCTGCACGGCCACTGTGGAAATGCACTCCCACCTCTGCATATGCATCTACACGCTCAGGGGTCAGCAGCCCTGAAAACGATGCCCAGACAGCAACAGGATGAATGGAGCACAGGGACTAGATTAAAATAGACTTTCAAATACAGTTCAATTTAAATAAATCCCCCTATTTTTATTGCCATTGACTAGCTTAAACAACACCTAGCCTCTAGCATTTGTCTTATTTTTTTACAACTTATTAGTGGCTAGCAGAGATGACCTTTAAGAGACTAAAACCAAAGGAGGCACACGAGCTCACCATCTCCTAGGCCAGTGCACCTCCTCACACCACTTGCTCACATTCCCATGGGTTGCCCCAGAGAAGGTCCCCGCTGATATCCCGACCACGAGCTCCTGGGATGTCTGCTGTACACTGATGCTTGTCCTGGGACACAACCCTGTATTGGGATCTTCTTCCCACAGCTACATCCAGCTGGAGACAACGCGGAGAGACACGTGGCCACCACGGGACAGTAATGTCAGAGAAGCACTTCTGCAGGTGGTGGTTGATGGCACCGTCAGCTCCTCACAGGTTCTGCTGGTGCTAGTGACTGTCTTCACAGCACTTCACCTGCCAAGCCACGGCTGCCGAGGAGGGGAACATTTTTCCCACTTCATTTTTTCCAGCTCACTTAGTCACAGTTTGGTGTAAGCCATTACGGTCTGGCTTTGCAGCAGCCAAATAGCGCTATAAATCCCAGGGGTGCTAGAGCTGTGCTGAGTGCAGGCTACCTAGCAGCTTGCTTGCCAAAAATTCCCTGCAAAACCTCCTACCTGAGGCAGTCCTGCAGTTCCCACCCACGTGGTTTTTCCTGAACTTTTCCAGATGGGACACATTCAGACATCGCTGGAAGGGCTCGGCAGCAAGGATGCTATCAGCTGGCTGGGAACATAACCTTCAGGGCACTGCACAGATCCCATTGATCTCCTCCCTTTTGACTTGGTGGAAAGCTAAAGTTTTCAAAAATGATTCCCTTTAACCTCTGCGAAGGAGGAGAGATCTCTGGGATTTGAGCACTGATTGTCTCAACACTGCTTTAGAGGGTGAAGGAGTTCGTCTGAGATCCTGATCAGCCAAGTGCGGCTCAGAGGAGTGGGTCAGAGAATGTCAAAGACAGATGAACACTGAAGAAGATGGTTATGTTTTTCAACAAGCTCCACTGCTGAAAATTCTAGGGAGGGAGAGAAAGGGTGTACAGTGACACGGAGAAAGGGAGAGAAAGCCTTAGCCAGGCAGACAAGCATCCTGAGTCACTGCTGGGGAGGTGAGGCTGCTCGGCCAAGGAAAGGCTGACAGAGTAAGTCAGATGCCTGGAGTAAATACATAGCATTAAAAAAAAAAAAGTATTTTTTTAAAAGGACAAAAACAAAACCAAACAAGCAAACAACAAAAGGGTTGGTGCAACTCTAGCCACAACCAGAACAGAAAATCCCACAGATGTGAACCCCAGTCACCCATCACTCTGACTGCCAAGGCTGCCCCTATTCATGCATCTGAACCAGCCGCAGTCCCAGGTTTGGGCAGAGCAGCTCCCCATGAATCAGCAGAGCACCAAGGCATTGTGCTCCATCTGCTCTCCCACAGCCACAACAAGCACGGCTCCACGACCAGCATGGCTCCACGACCAGCATCGCTCCAAGGTGAGCACGGCTCCACGACCAGCATCGCTCCACACGAGTGTTGAGAGGAACCATGTGCTGGGTCCCAGCCCCACCATGGCCACCAGGACGGCTGCCCTGTCCCCCCGCACCGTGGCCACCCTGTCCCCACACCAGCCCCTCCTCACTGGGGCCTGAAAATGTTGCAGCTGTGAAAATCTCCTAGACAAATGTTTTTAGGTGAGAGAAGAGCTTGTTCTGCTGACTCATACATGTGATTTTTATAAAGAAGCAGTGAATTTGTTGAACTCCGGTTTCACTTTGCCTGGGTCTCCACAGCTACTTTCTGCAGCTATATGCCATCTGGCTATTGATCCCTTGTCTTTATAGCAAAAAAAAAAAAAAAAAAAAAAAAAAAAGACATTCACATTGCACTAAATTTTTAATTAGAAATGCAAACAAACAATAAAAATCAGATCATTTTATATATAACAAAAGCACTACACTACATACCAAGGCCTTTAAAAAATGTTAGAGTTACCTTACTAGCGAATGCCAGCCATTTCTTTTTTTTTTTTTTTTTTTTTAAACTGACAAAGTGGATTAAAAAAACCTGAAACAGAAAATAACATTTTTTTCCATCATTATCTGGGCACTAATAAAGCACAACAATTCTTAGCTTTCTGAGAACCGGGGTAAAGTTTGGACAAACAACAGGAGGAAACCATATTTCCATTTTGTCTCGTAAATATTTTTCTTGCAGTGCTTTTCTTCAGCACTGAGGACCTAAGGACCAAGGCACAACAGTGTCTGTAGGCAGAAACAAGATCTTTCATTAGATCCACCGGAATAGCTGGAAAAATTAGATAAGATTCCAGGTGCTTCCTAACCAGTCTCTCTTACACACTCACTAAGACAAGTCTATTGAAACCCCTTGAGCTGAAGGACTCCGTGGGCCTTGCTTAGGTTTGTTTTCAGTCCTTGTTTCCAGAAGCACAAGTGCTTTTTGAAGCTTACTTGACCGGAGGGGCAGGATTAGGCCTTTCCAGCTTCAGAGAAGCGTCTGCCCACCCCTTACCACCGCCAGAATCACTCCAATTACTTTAGTAGCTTTGCTTTTACCCAGACTATTTCATTTGTGAAAAAGAAACGGCTGGAGTAGTGATTTAGAAAATAAACACACACATCCCCCCATAAAAAAAGCACAAGAAAAAATATCCTGCTTTTACAATATATCATATCTATTCTCCTTAGTCCCTTCCTGAGTCAAACTCTCACCAAAACCCACATCAGATAAAGTTTGATTGCTCCCAGCGCAGTGACCCTGTGGTGTAGCTGCTGGAAAGCAAAGGAGATGTCATGGTGTTTCGTACGCTAGCAACAGAGTCACCAAGTCCATCCTAACTCCATAAACGTCATGGAATGAGAGGGAGGAGAAGGGGAAGGTGCCCAGCAGCATCCTCCTACGAGGTACCACACGCCTCCCGTTCTGTAGGGTCTGCAGGTATGAATGGAAACCACTGTTTGGAAAAAATGGGACACCAGAGAGCACAGAGCCTTCTTTCTGGTGTTAATCTCAGCTTAGTGGTGCATGGGGCTTCTACCCATATGCACTGCAAGCATGACTGAAGAAAAGTAGCACTCAGTGCTGTTAAAAATTATCTTATTTGACCTTCGAAAATAAAAGCAATGATTATGAAAGAGGTGACAAGGTTGTTTTGGATGTTCTAATTGAAAATTGCTGCCATTTTCCTGGCTGCTCTAGATATGTGGCTTCAGTTAATCAGAATTCAATGATAAATAATGCGGGGAGCAAGAATGGGGTTTGGATTATTTGCTCTAAGCACAAGACAGTCAGGAAAAAAAAAAAAAAAAAAATCAATGAGGGGCTTTGAGGCAGGGATCATGCCTATATAGGTGCATGGACACCTCACAGGATTTTAGTATCATTAGAAGAATAAGCAACAGCCACACTGGGAGCCGCTGGAGCCGCACTCACGGTTCGGCAGCCTGCAGAGCTGTTTCACACACCACCAGCAGACCTCGGCAATGGGGTCGGACTTGGATGCTTTAGCAACGGGCAGCGCATGAAGCTCAGAGGATGACTGAATCTGGAAGTCTCTCTTTGGAGGAACAATGGTAAAATCATCCAGCCAGGATTTGAATCAGTAGCTGGTCCTGACACCTGAACTATGACAGCAACCCTGAGGACTGTTTTAAAAAGAGAAACAAAAATCACAAGATTTGTCAGCAGATTTTCACTACGAGGAAGCTGAGGTCAACCATATTTCTAAATTAATTTTCTCCCCCTTTTTAATAAGTACAATTTATTAGAGTTGCACAAAAATGAGTAATACATTAGTTTCACTTAGACCAAATACGAAATGAGTCATTTCTTTCCAGCACATGACCAGGCTATTATGTCTCTCCTAAGTATACAAAAAGACAGAGAAAGATGTTACCTTTTGCCAATAAACAGGCACTGTAAATCATCCGATTCTTTTAAACGACAAAGAGTTCACCTCCTGAAAAGGTCCACTTGAAATGCACCTTTCCCTGTCAGACCCACATCCCCACGGACACGACAAGCCCTGGGAAAGGGGCACGTACTTTGTTCTCACTCAGACAAACCACGTCTGTCTCTCCCTGGCTGACAAGGGGAAAAAAAGTCTTTTTGACAACGGCGCCCTGGAGGGAATAAACATGGTACCATTATTTATAGATCGAAGGCTTGATAGTCTGATCACTAGATGCTCCCACCACTTCAGGCTTTGTGAAACCAGTATTTATTCTTGCCCTGTTCTTGGCTTTTCTGTCCCTCTCATCTTACCAGCTCTCTGCATCTCAGACACTCTCTCTTTAGAAAGGTGGCGGGTTCTGCCCAGGACCATGAGGTGCGATGTTTGTGTAGATAATATGATTACATTGAAATTGTTATTCTCTGCTCCCCAAACTCAGATTTGCCCTTTGGTTTTATCCTTTATGTTTGAACTAGAGGAAATATGGTGTAGGCCAGGGCTTCCTGATCTCATAAATTAGGCTCAATTTAAGAAAACCCGACCAACTACTCAAAAAAAAAAAAACAAAACCCCTCCCTCTTAAAACAGAGAAATTGATATTAAAAATGTAGCAGAACAAGCCCTCCGGGGTAGCACAGAGCCCTTCAACCTTTGTGCCTCACACCTCGGAATAAAAGAGCGTATTTTGCCATCCACGAGGCAGCACGTGCTCTGCAATGCTCGCAGGAACTCAGGGCTCGGGAGCTGCTGCTGTCACAGGAGCATCACACCCCTTTGCTTCCGTGCCCCAAATCACTGTCTTAACACACGGGAGAGGCAGGAGAGATCAGCGCTGTCTTGCTCTGCAATGTTTCTGCATAATCTTTGTCAGGTTACACTGAAATTAGGGTGGATTCACTGAACTTTTTTTTCTTTAAGTCCACCTCTGACAAGTCTCTCTGGAATTATATGGCAAACGTATAAATACACCTACACATAAATCAGAAGCAGGATTAATGGTAAAAAGCAAAACAGTTATTAACCTATTTACTTTAACACAGCCTGACAGAAACAGGTCATTGTGTCCAAAATCTCACCTTTGGGAGAAGTTCTTGTACTCCTTTCACATCTTTTGTACCCTCTCTGTCCTGCTTCACATCTGAATCCACAGAGCATGTTTTAAACATACAGGTGGACGCTCCCCAGTGTCATTCTCATTGATGGCCCCAATCACTGTCAGCAAACGCGCCCTGGCAAATATCCCTGCTATAGTCTAACCTAACCTTGCCCTTCACTGCCATCCAGAAACCAGCCCATAACTTACTGACTACAGAATACAGCTTTTATTTCCTTTCCAAGGAAATTTCTTTACTGGACCAACTGATACAGCAAGAAGACACAAAATACCTTTCATGCTCCCAAGCCCGTTCTCAAGGTCAGGAATGGAAGTAAGAGATTTTTCATTCACGTTAGAGAATTAATTTGTTTATTGGCATCATATGGCTGCATTTACCATACTTCAAAACCCATATGCAACTTTCAGCTCTCTTAAAGTAGTAACTGGTGTACTGGTTGATGCATTTTCTATGTGGGGATAGTAACTCTGCACATGAACACCCAACAGCGTTGATAGTAATCAAACAAATCACTCACTACATGTATGCGCATACCTTACTTTGGTCCCAGTAAGGATATTTCTATGTCACACTACGAGCAGAGATTTAAACTTTTCTTCCCCCCTTAATCAAACCTTAGTTTTAAGAAAAGTAGGAAAAAAGAGAGGGGAGAAAAAAAAAAAAATCTTGTTGTCACTTTGAGTCAGAGGAAAGCACAAGAGGACCTCTTTTCACATTTTTTGGTTTGGTCGGTCCACAATATAGAAAGAAATCAGAAGTTCACACAGGACAATCATATTCCTCTGGATTTACAAAATTGTGACCAAAACCACAGTGCTGGTAAAAATTTGCAAAAGCTGCTTTCCTGCCTTCACATCTGCAATGCAGGTCTCCATGACACTTGCACAAACTCAGTTCTCATCCATTTAAGTTCAGTCCATGGGGTTACAAATAGGTGGCTTAAAGCTTCTTTTCAGATCTCGGATCTGGGAACTTCTCTTGTAGCATTCAAAGTTCGAACTAGCAATACTGAAAAGCCTTTTTTTTTCTTTTTTTTTTTTTCCTTTTTTTTGGTAGTTGGTTGTTTGGTTGGGGTTTTTTGGTTTGGTTTTGTTTTGTTTTTTAAATATGAACTGTATATTGCCATCTTCTCAGTTCGCAATCTGAGCCAGTTTTTAATCCATTACCTTCCAGTACTTCAGTCCTGAGGGTACACTGAGGTCACATTTCCTATATTTTCTTTGAAATCATGAAACCTACAGGTGAAGGGGGGGCCAGGGTGTAGAATATATTTTAAGACCTTCCATAGCTCAAGACGCGGAGCTGTAAGAAACAACTATGCATTGCGGCACTGATGATCAAACCATGAGTTGGCAAGACTGGGCTTTCATTCAACTGAACCACAAATGCACTTGAAACACTGACTTGCTTTTCTCCTTTTGTTTGAGATCAGCCTAACATCTTTTCTTACATAAAACCAACCAGATCATTCCTAGTCTGAATCATCAACAGAAAAGGGAAAGGGAGAAAAGTGAAGATATCACTCTCCACATCTTCATCCCACAGCGTATTCCAGAGGGTACGACTTGATCATAACTTATTTCACTCTCCCATGACCTCTTGCAAAAGAATCCCTCCTCATATCCAAGTTATAAAGCAAAACAGTTCCTTTCACACTTAGAGTGCACAATGCCTGTGATCGCAAGATAAAAGTCATCCAGCGACGCACACAATTTCAGCTTATCTTGAGAAAAATGATATCTCAGCCACAACTGCTGAGGGCCACGCAGTGAATGCAACGTGCCCAAGGTTATGGGGGGACCCATGTTGAGGAGAACTCAGCCTCACCAGCTCTGCACTGCTTCAGCACACAAGTGATGCAGAAGGACTGTTGCCCTTACATTGTGGATACTGAGGCTCCATCACAACCAAACCACACAATAGCACTTATCTCAGGGAGCTACCTGCCCCTTCCCAAACCTCAAGGAGCACTTGTAGGACACGCCTGCACTGGGCAGCTACTCCCACACCAGTATCCAGATGATGCATCCACATGCGGCAGAAAGCCTAACACAAGCCCTAAAGCAGGGTGACTATGTTCTTAGTTCAGCTTTGAGGCTGCTTTTTACTAAAGCACGTACAGGAGGAAAGCCTACCTGTTTGGGACCGCGTTTTCTCATCTATTTTCCATCACATGGACACAGCACATGGATGTAGGAGCTACAGCAGCCAGGACCACAGCCTCGCTGGAAAGTGCGAGGCCTTTCCCAGCCCTAGGAAGTGCAGGCACAGCATCATTTCCAGCCATGTTCCCCTCCATCCCCAGCCTCTGCTCCTGGGGAAGCAGCCTTCATCACCCACCTCATCCTCAAAAGGACCATACCCCTTTCATCTCATGTCAGAGAGGCAAAACGCTGAGCTGCAGATAACCAGAAGCATTTCAGGTTCCTCTACGTATCGATAGCAATGCTTAAGCCAAGTCTGGATGCAGGTTCAAGCTCTCTTTGGTTGCAGAATGTATCCAGGGGAGAAAGTATGTCTTGGTCTTCTACCAAGGACCTCTGCTAGCCATCAGACTTGCACTGATCACAGCTAAGGAAGAAAAGAGGAGTAGGAGGTTACGTTCCTTTCCTTCAGACAATGCTTCAAAATTCCTGTGTTCAACTACGGAAAACACAAATGATGTGGTTGTTTAAACTGATCACCCTGGCAGTGGTTTATAAAGAAACAAAACAGAGCCAGGAAAACCCAGATTTATAGAGCTGCAGCCTGTTTCCTAATAGCATGAAGGAGAAAACCTGCCTGTAGACACATGTTTTTCCAGCCTCCAAATTTGTTATCTGTAGTGGTCTTACAACCAGGGGTATTTCGCCAAGATCCCTCCAGGTAGGCAGGAGTGTAACCACAACCCTTTTTCATACAAGGCAGCCAAAGCTACAGGGCTGCCCTTTGGTTTGCTCTTGAAAGCAAACATTAAGGTCACTGAGTAGGAGAAACACTGGGCTTATCCCCCTCCCCAGGAAACCCTGGATACATTTCTAAATAGCAAATTACACATGTATAAAGTCTTGGCAAATGGGACAGGCCTGCTCTATTGCCATATGCTTACCTTCCACATAGCCTTCATCCATTCATTTTCGTCATTAGCTGTTTTACTGCATAATCATGCCTTCAAAAAAGTGCAATGCCTTCTCCTGATAAGATCACCCTTGGGAAGCCAAAGCACTTCAAATGCAATGGCTGGCATTAAACAAGGAGAGCTATCGTTACACTTCTTGCCCCTACTTAAGCGCGATTTGGGCATAGATTAGAAGCACAGATCAGACAGACAACTGCTGAAAGCAGAGAAAATACTGAGGTTTCTTGTCCAAGGCAGAAGAGGGGGAGGGAAACGGGCTGGAGGTGACTGTTCCTTAGCCAGCCTCCGCTAATCGAAGCGAGCCATCCTCATCAATATCACTTTGCTTTGGCAGCTTTTCAAGGAAAAGAAAAAAAAAAAAGGAAAGCAAAAAAAAAAAATCACACTCCCCTTGTGCAACATGCTTTAATTGCTATGCGTACCGCACACCAAAGAGGAAATCCAGGGGGTCAGCAGCAACGTGATGAGCTGCATCGCCTTTAATGCTTTAAAGAGAAAATTCTTGCAGTTGGGGAGCAGGAAGGGGGGAAGGCGCATCCCCCTCTGACGCCCAGGGCACATTCTTTGCCACTCCATCTGCCACCCCCAGCTGCTAAATCCTCCGGCACCAGCACAAGGTGATCTCAGACCCAAGCACTGCTAACACATGAAAGGAAACAACTTTGGCTGGCTGCCCCTCTCTGCCCACCCCCTTCCTTCCCTTCTTCCCCGACATGTTTAAAGCATCTGAACGCCAAGGTACTGAGATATCACAGAGCAAGTTTCCCTTCCCTATCCTGCTCAGATGGCTCTTGTCAGCAGCTCCCTTCAGCCCTGCTCCCAACCTCCTGTTTTCCATGAGGGTTTCCCTCCCTCCTGCTCTGGAGTCGATGCTCTGGAGCTCGTATTATTTCCTTTCTTGGAGCCTGCAGTCTGGAGCCAGCGAGGTTTGTCTGCTTCCCTGGGTTCAGCTAATAAATTGGGATCAGGGGGTCACACAGCAGGGGACTTGGAAGCCTGAGAGCCTCTGACACCATTTTTATTAGTTTTTACTATACATACCATTTCAGGAGCTGGGATGCCATCCCAGTGGGGCCCTACCCATTGCTTAGTAACTAAGATTTTGTAATCTAAGTTTTGACAAGGTCATTTTTTACCTCGGGAGAGGGTGGGGGAGGCAGAACCCCCACGTACATTAATTACACAAACACTGTGGGGACAATGCAAATAGGAACCCATTTCCCTTTTGCATCAGGGCTAAAGAATGAAAAATCTTTTTTACTACAGGGCTATTGCAAACCAAACAGGCCGGGATATTTTAAATGACACGCTGATACAGTCCGGTCCTCTGCTTGCAGATCAGATGAGTGCATTTCAGCATTTCAGATAACTTACCCCATCTATCCCTAATAAAACATATTGTCAGCAAAAGTGACCAAATCTGGAGGTAGTCACAGAGCCCTGATGCCTAGGTTATATTAAATGTCCCCGTGCCTCTGCTGTCAGCTAAAATCAAGGAACAAAACCTCCACAACTTCAGCATCATGGTGCTGATTAACCCTGTGTTTAGTTAATCACTTCTGGCACATAGGGTATAAATTACATTTGGCAGGCTCTAGTCCCAGCAGACAGGGGTGTGAAGAGCCCAAACACCCACTGGCCCTTCAGGTTAACCAGAGACACTATTTTGCTCCTGATATAATGCTTTTTAGACTAAAAAGCAGGATGTTTAGACAGCATGGGAAACACTTGCCACGGAGAGCCAGAGGGGGCTGGGGCAATTCCATGAGAGCAGGTACAGATCAAGGCCAAAGCCGGGAAGCACCGTGGCGACAGCACGCTGCCATTGCTGCCTGACCCCACCGAAACAAGCCAAAACAGTCATTCGGGCCCAAAGCTGCAGAAGATAATGCACAGAAGGAGCCAGTCTGCCACTCTGGGCTGCTTCTTGTGCATTTGGTGCTGCTTTGTGCAACTGCAGCTTTGCCCTGCTCGATAACCCTGAGCTTTTTTTTTTTCTTTCCTCTTTTTATCTGCTGCTCTGCTCTGATAAATTTGTTCTGGAAGGAGGAAAAAGGTCCTTTGGTCACTGCTACCTTTTTCCCTTCCACCCTCTCTCCCGATCTGGAGCTGCGTGAGGTGTATGCCTCTGATGTGGTTAAACTAGGACTGAGATTGAGTAATGCTTTGAGGTCCTCTGGTATGCATTTTGCTGGCTGTCACCTCATCGGGCTCCAGCGTACGCTTTGAGGTTAAGTCTCAGTGTTTGTGTTTTGGGCCTTTGTTGTGGTTGCTTGATTTGTTCATGATGGCCTTGGCTCTGCCACCCCGCGAGCAAATGCAAAATTCACAAAGTGGTGACTCAGTCATTTTATCCACTGACAGCAGCAGCAGCTGGCGGGGGCTCAAAACAGATCAGAGAACACGGCAACAAGTGTCTCCAAGACGGATTTCAGGCAAACAAGATAAAATGAAAAACTTGAAAAAGCCTGATATTAAATAAAGAGACGGAAAAACAGCTGGAATGTCAAGTATAGACTGAAGAGATTAAAAGTAAATCAGCTCTGTGATAGACAGGGAACTGTGCTTCTGAACAGCAGCACTCAAAATACAGCAACTCACTGGCGCATACGGCTTTTTACATTGGTTAAACTCGGCCTGCACGTCAAAAGAAGTTGCTTTTTGCTGCCAGGTCTGGAAGCTCAAAGCAGAACCTACAGATCAAGCTGTTTTCTTCCTCCTTCAGGCATCAGCCCTAAAAATAAAATGACCCCGGAGGACTCGAAAGCTGGCTTGCTCGTTTGGCTGATAGTATATGAAGTAGGATAGCAAGGCTTGGGTTTGTTCTTGTACAGTTATATGGGCTCTATGGGTTTTCAAATAACAAAAATATGTCCCCAGACGTGAACAGGGAACTTCAACCTGACCTGGTTTTACGTAATGGTAACACCTTCATCCCTGCAGGAGAAAAGAGTGATCCTTGTAACATATCCTCTCCTATCTGAACATATAGTACCAAAGCCACTTACTCAGTGAACATACAGAATTGTGAATAACATCAATAAGCGATCATAGTACCAGGCCACACATCTGAACTGAAGCTGTGAATTTTCCAAAAAAACCAAGACATTATGAGCTATGATGCACATAAAAAGGACATTTCTACATTAACCATGGTTCAGGCTGAACACATGACAATGTATCACATATGGATTTATAGGATAAGGTACTCTAGAATAAAATGTCAAGTTCATAGAGGGAGGAAAGATGGTCTTGTGTTTACGTACAGCACTAGAGTCATGACGTCTGGACCCTGTCCTTGGTATGACCCATGGTAATCCTGTGAGACCTCAAAAAAGTCTTGTCTCAGCTACGTAATACTTGTGAAATCACTACAGAGTGTAGTTTTATATATATATATATATATATATATATATATATATATATATATATATATATATATATATATATATATATATATATATATAAATAAAAAAGCAAAAAAGCAGTGCACAGCAATTTACATTCAGAGAGCTTTACAACTCATTTCAGTCTGTTTGATCTCCAGCCCCAACTTTTCTGGCAAAATAGCAATTAGAGCACAAGTGCTGAGCCGGCTCTTTGTTGCTGCCCATGCCCTATCAGACTCAGAAAACGATTGTGACTCAGTCACCTAAGCTGCGTTCTGTTTATTCATGTGTAAACTGGGAATCATTATAATTGCTTTCTAAGCATTAATTGATTATTCCTCATAGCACTACTATAAAATTCCTAGAACAGAGAGGAAGAAAAGCAACAAGAGGAGTAGACAGCAGCAAAACTGCAAACAGCTAATAACTTTCTGTTGACATCTTTTTCTTCTTCTTCTTAGCACTAAAATATGGGAAGTTCTTTCCACTTTTGTCCTGACTTTAACATGGTGTGCCATGGTTTGCTCTGGGACCAGCAGGGGTTTTCCTGACACCATGAAGACAACATACATCCACTTATACCAGCACTACCTAGATTTGCTCAGATAAAGAAATCTTCCATTTTTCCCTGTCATTAGGGGGCAGGATGGGCAGACAGATATCATGAGATGACTCGTGAATTTCTAGGTGCAGTTACCTTCTTCCACGACTTCTCTACGCGTTTGCGTATCTCCAGCCACCCCTCTCATGTACATTTGCACATTTCCTCCAGTTGGCTGAAGTCCTTCTATAGCTTTGCATGTCTCCCTACTGGTTAGAGAAAGAGACTGGGAAGCAATTGTGACCAACACACCGGTTTCTATAAAGAGAAATTAATCCCCTTCCTTCTTTGGGCTGAACTGCCTGAGTGCTGTACGGATGGATCAGCAACTGAAATCCCAGAGCAGATAAGGAACCAAGTCAGAGCAGCAGTAGGTGTGTTACATGGGCAGATTAACTTCACACTCTTAATCATTTCCAGCAACAAACCAACCAAAACCAAAACACAAATCAGACTACAAAACTCAGGTCGAGTTCTCCCTCAGGGAGAAAAAAAAAATAACCACCAGAGAAAATACAAGCCAAATAAAGCTACCTTTGTAAATCACTTATACGGGAAGAATCAGGTATATACTAATATACTAAAGCTTGGTAATGCAAACAGTCTCCTTTTCTAACAGCATATGCGCAGCTCATAAAAAATACTGCCTTATGGAGTCATAGTTTTAGTCTTGATTTTTATGGTGTTAGGTTAAAATTATTTTACTATTATAGTTAGTCACAGGTCAATTAAGTCACACAATACCAAGTGCTATCACGGAAGATTAACTGGAAATACAGTCTGCACATTTTACTCCTTAAAAATCAGTTTCCTCTCATTTCAGGTAACAATAAGCAAACATATTGAAAGGACAAAAGGAACATTCAAACATAATAAGCAGGGCTAGCTAGTAAAGATTCAAGCAGATATTCTCAGCTCTCTCTAAGACACTCACAGAATTGTCCCACCTAAAAGCCAGAGTTTCTCATGGCAGAGGATAAAGTTATTTGGGAAAAACACACAAGTGAAGAATCAGACATTTCTGCTAGCAGGCAGCTAGCTGAACACTCATTTCTCTCCCCAGAGAATGTTTTAATGGAAAAATCTGACTGATCTGGCAGAGACTGATCCAAGGCAGTGATACTGAGTCATAAAGCAAAGTCTTAGCTACCATGGAGCCTGGTCCAATGCCCCTGAAGTCAATAGGAAGGCTCTGGAACAGGCCCATACAAATGAAATAAAAGTTTGCAGCATGGCTGTTATTAGCTCAGACCCACTGGAGGAGCAATGAAAAGCTGCTGCTGCAAGACTCTTCTCTCACTGTTATCAGTGTCATTTCTGTCCAAGGATGTTCTGCAAACTGAGACAGGCATCAAACTGGGGAGTGTTCATTGGACTTTGTTGTTTTAAGAAGGGGGAAAAAACCAGTTTCACAGCTGTAGGTTGAGCATGAAAAATGTGGCAGGTGACAGAAAGAGGGTCACCACACTGTGAGAGTGTCCCTGACAGCGTACGGGCTTGGTTTTCTGTTACGTGGTGTGAATTTAGTGCTGGTAAAACAGTGGGAAAAATGCTAGTGTATTTAAATCCTTGGATGAGAAGCAGCAGCAGCCATCACTTAATATGAAAAAATATTCTCCTTCACATGAAGAAGGGAACAAAATTCTGTGTAAAAGACAAGCAGCAACAGAAATCAGACATGGAAGCATAAGTCAGGATATAAGAAAAAAGAAGGTCCAGAAGGGGCACTGAATAAACCTAATTGATCTCCCAATGTAAGGCACATCCCTTGAAGTCAGACATCTCTTTCAAGAGGGGACAGGGACCAAAAAACCTCAAAGCACAACAATCTGCCTATTCAGGAGGACAGAGAAGAAACATGATTGTATGTTATAGGACAAAAAAAAGCCAGAAAGGGAGCCCTTGACCTCCATCTCTCAACTCCGAGTTTACATGCGAGACAGGAACAGCAGAGGCAGTAGCAGCTTCTTGTCTTGTAATGTTCAGCTGTCACCTGGAAGGACCCCAGGGAGATGAGGAGAGCACCCAACCATCATCTACAAACAGCAGCATCAGTAAACCCTGCCCTTGATGAATTTCCATTGGAGACTACAGTCAGGAAGGCACTGAATACAAAGAGAGAATGGGAAGAAGAAATTATTTAATTAACTATACACTGATGCCAAATTAGTCATTTATGAGCACTAATTTGACCTAGCTGCTATTACTGAACCTTGTAGAATGATTTGCATGGCTGAATGTTTAAATCAATGGTTGTAATCTACTTAGATAGGGCCCAAGTCTTCAAAGAAAATAAGTGGAAAAGATGGCTTTACCTATAACCAAGTCACTAACAATTTAAAAAAAAAAGCTATCCTGAATGCTTCCTAGTTGATGACCCTGATAAAGCAACAAGATGGCATATTAGTTGACATTCTCTGCCATCATGCTAGAAAGAAGGGTGACTAATACAAAAACTGGTTGTTTATGAGGTGTAGGATGAAAAGATAATCTATTAACCTCAAGGTGAGAGATGGATGCTAACCCCCCTTAGAATTACTGTAAACTAGGTGGCCGAGAAGTCACCAGGCTGTGGAAAACCTCTCTGGCCTTCTCTTTACAAACAGAGGAAATTATCACCCAGCAAACATCAATAACATACCTACGTTTAATTATGAATCACACTCATTGCAGGCAACAAAATCAAACTATCTAAACTAGTAATCCCTGAAAAGTTTTCAGCTTTGTGAAAGTTACGGGCAATTCAGTTGAGGGAAAAAGTCTCACTGACCAAACATGACTGGGAATTGTTTATGAATGACTTGCTAAAATCCCCAGATGCCACAACCAAATAGTCAAGAGATGAGATGATACTGGTCAAACAACTAATCTACGTTAACAAATTGCAGAAACCTAATAAAAACAAGGAAAATTATATAGGCAGTAGGATAAAGAATAAAACAGACTATATCTGAAGTTTCTAAGGAATGGAACTTGTGTTTAGAGCTAACATTGAAATGCGAGACTACTACCAGAGGAAGGCATTTTTCAAGACAATACATCTAAGCAATTCCCATCTAAGAGTTCCCAAACAGGGAAGCAAATATTTTCAGCATGCCTGGAAAGAAGGAAGATTCTAGAAAATAAACCTGATGTTCTGCCAGTGTCTTAAGAGACAATGAACAGACATTAATCTGATACTAAGACTGATGAAAAAAAACTAACCAAAGAATAATGTGAACCTCAAAGCATGGAAATGGACAAACCTCTAAGCCATCAATGTGAGTTTATAGAAACCACAGCCTACCAGACCTATTTGATTTATTTATAAGATTATAAATGGACCTAGTAAAGTCAATACCTTACAATCAGATTTCTGGGAGGCATTCAAAATCAGGTTTATATAGAATTAAGTGAAGAAGAAGATGCCAAGAAGAAAATGCCTTTGAAAGCCCTGTATTTCTCTGAGGACAATTAGTATTACACTGTCTTTTGGCAGATCCCAGTGGTGTCCCATATCCATATCAATACTACACACCTCTGTTTGCTGGTATAAAATAACCAAGTTTTTCCTTTGCTTTAAGCCATAACCATTATTCGCAGCCATATCTTGCTCATCTCCAAAACACACTCTGTATGTAAAGCTCTAACAAGCTATAGGGTCAGAATCGCTGGCGTTAGAAGGTCCTCCAGAAAGCAAAACAAAAGCTTTTGTGCAACGATACCTACACTTCTTCGCAGAAAATCGTGGAGAGCAAGAAGTGGCAATCCTCATCCACTGACCTTCTAGCACGCATGGTGTGCAATGACTTTGACCTTATTTTTAACCTCTTACATGCCATGCCGTGATGCCAGCCCTGCAGGGTTATGCTAGTTAAAGCTTCAGTGACTATTTCGAAGTGACAGATGGAGTGTCAAAGCAAACAGCATCTGTCCAAAGGGCCCCAGTAGGTGATTCTTCACAGAGTATCTCCTGAACATCATCAGTAATTAAATGCTTAAGCTGAACAAAATTTAATTTTGCAGGCTGTGTTGAATCAGATATAGTTCACTGCACAGGGACCCTTGATCTGCTCTGTGCTCTCAGAAAATCATGTTGCTTCTCCCTAAGCCTCCTTTGCCCTGAACTTAAAAACTGCAGCAGCTTGTTTGTTCAAAACAAATAGGTATTTAGTGGCTAAATACCCAATTTGGCATCCAATGAAGTTGTTTCCCATGTCTGAAAGGAGACCACAATCAGAATTTAAAAGCGTGCATCTCTTCTCAACTCTTTTATGGAAGGGATAGCTTATTTTACTGGAGTGGAAGGCTTTGGGGTTTTGTCTGTTTCTTGCAGAACTCAGTAATGGTATCTCAATAAGCTTGAGTTCTCTGTGAATCCCAGACAAGCTCAAAAACATCAAGAGATGTTGTTACTCAGGAGATGTTACCAATGGGAAGCACGAAGAAAGTGAGAAAGGACAGAAACTTATCAAAGTGGGAGACATTTGAGTTTGATAGTCAGCAATCTTAAAAAGCCTGGTGCATGGATTTAATAAGCTCCCTTCCCGTGGTAGGGAGACAAAGCTCAGCATATCAGTACCAAAGAGACAACAGAGACCACCATTCACTCCTTCCTACTGGTGGCATTCCCAGCAGCTTCAAGTGACATTCCCCGTAGCTCGCTTGACTCTCTCATTTTAAAAGTACACTGAATATCTCATTTGAGAGAAGACTGATGAGGACGTTAGCAATTTGAAGAAGCATCTGTGACCAGTACAAGCCAAAAAAGCAGCCACAGAGTCAAGCCAAACAATCAGGAGGCAGACAGGTCTTCAGAGAGAAGATACCACTTTTTAAAACAGACAACTGCTGTCAGACTGATATATCAAGCCTCACTGTAATAGTCACGGACTTTACTGTAGCCACAGTTTCCTGGCTACAGAAAAAGAACATTGATATGTCCTTTTCAAGACAGAAAGGGGCAAGGAAACTAAACCCCTTTGTGCTGCATGGCAGGGAAACGTTATTACAGAGGGACAATTTTCTCAGAGTCCCAAATATCTGATAACCCTGATCATTCTGAACAGGGAACAGGTCATAAGATAAATGTTCAGCCTTCGGCACTTATTACTCAGAGTGCAAGGTTCTCATATGGAGGTTACCATATAATATTGGATTATGGTAATATATTACATTGCACTGCTGATAGGGTTTTTTCATAGGTTTTCACGTTCATTGCTTAACTCTCCATAGTTTATTTTCTTCTAGCTATCTAATCTATCATATCTCCCAGGCACCTATCACTTTGGGATCCTTTTTCTATATGCAGCAATATATTTCTTACACACTGGACACTTGGTTTCACCAGTTACCTGCCAGCAGGTAACCAGTTACTTGGTTCTTTCTCTCTCATTCTGTTGAAGAACTCAAAAAAGATGCACTGTTGATTTCATCCTTTGCCAAAAGCTGAGGTTGTTACTCTGGGAACTGCACGTATTAGGAAATCCATTTGTGCTCCCTCTTCTTACTCAATGGCTTTGCCTTATCCAGACAATGAGCAAAAGTCGGCAGGTCACGCCAGGAGAGGATAATTCATTATCTTTTAGTTGACAAAATTGAGGGCAGGTAGGAAAAGAGCTGAAACAACGGAAATGATGATCTCATTCTAAATCATGAATTACATTTAATTATCTATCGGTGTTTGTTCATTGCTCATTAAACCCCAACCATTCATACATCTAGTGGGGCAAGTTCAGAGCCAAAAATGTCAGCAGGGGTCCTAACTAGGGAAGAGGCAGAAAATGAACTAATGGTTGGAATCAAGGCTGGTGAATGCCCACAGTCACATTCAGACACAATCATCCAAGACCTTCAAAAGTCTCCTTGCAAAAGTGTGATCACATTTCAAAACACCCAGCAAATTTGCTTTCCTAGATCTGAGCTCTGACTTACTGGGACCCGCAATGTCAAGGCCAGCTGAAGTTTGTCCTGTCTCTGAAATTAAAAGCTTTTGATTCTGGACATAGTTTGTGTAATTCTGTATTTTAAAAAATCATCAGGATAGACTTCTCCATGTGACAAACCCTGGACTTGCTATTAGAGTGCCAAACTCTCTGATCAGGGTGAATCCTGCGCCAAGTACCACTTTGGACAGCCAGAAAACCTCAGGAAGGAAGGAAAGAGAAGAAAGAAAAATGCTGTGAGAAGGAAGGGAAAATGACAACACACCTAATACGTGAACGGGGGATGGGAAAAGAGAAGATCAAATAGAGGCCATGTTGAACGACTCTGCTTTCCCCTCTATTTCGTTTGGAGAGAAGATTAGGTTACTACAGTTCAACAGGACTCAGTTTGCTTATTGCTTTGGGCATTAAGAACTTAATGCAAAAGTAATGAAGTTAAACCTGTGGCATAGATAATGGTCATTAGCAGCCTTATTTCCCTGTCATAAACCTGACCCTTGTTAACTCCCGTTTTATCTTTCTATGCAGATGATTCTGAGTGGGGCAGGAAGTATTCTCTATTCTGTCCAATTTGGGGAAAAAGTCAGCTAGTGAGTGCGCACTGATATTTCCCAAACTGAAGCCCCTCTCCACACATTACGGCCCAAGCTGCATTACAAACCAGAGGGAAACCTGGGAAGGAAGAGCAGAACAGGAGCCCTTGGCAGAAAAAAGCATAACTTGTAGCAGGAATGAGAGCTCAAGGAGTCAGCTGGGATTGAAATCTCCCAAGAGGAGGATGCTAGGGACAAGGCCAGGATTAAAAAAGTTTTAGCGCAGAATAAAGCCTACTTATTGCTTAACCCCTTTCATTTCTGTCCTCCACTTCCCAGATAAAAGTTCTTTCACTACTCATTAATTACGTTCTTTTAAAGTTTATCGACTGAGGGCAAAATTGCCCCTGCAAACAGATCCTCGAGTGTTGTTGCAGCATTTCTGTGCCACTGCTCTGACAAAGGGAATCCCGATACCCGGCTCTATCAAGGAACATCTCCCCTGGATGAATATTTGGTATTTGAATAGACCACTACAGCTAAATATCCTAATTCTTTAGTAGTTATCCAAAACTCAAATTTTCTTTCATCAGGGACCTGAAAGGAACATAAGTCTCGCCAAAAGGAACCCATTTTTCGTGACTGCATGAGGAACACCCTTCCTCATAATCACCAATGTCTGAAAAGATGCTCTAGTTCATCTTGTTTTAGAAGCAAGGTGACAATTACTAACTTTTTAATATGTTTGCCTAATAATAATGGTCAGGCTTTTTTTATTTTTTTTCCCCTGGGCTTTATGGGGTGGCATGAAGAAACTTAAATTAAGGTTACAAATTGAGGTGACCATGCCATTGTGTACCTACAAATGAAATTATATAGCAAAATTGACCTCAAATATAACTTAATAAATTTCGAGGTTTCATTGCCAAGGTGAATCCAAATATACCAAAAAGGCAGTATTAGAGCCCCCAAGCCAATTGCAAAATGGCATTACCTTCAAAGGAAGGATGATCTGGCCCTCAAAGTGAAAAAGCTTCATAATAATTTCAGTCATCACAAGAGTTACACCTATATTTGAGTAACAGGGAGTGGGTTAGTCATCGCTTGATGAGCAAACAAAAAAAATGAATTTTTGGATTATAGTCCCAGAGAATTATCTGTTTTCCTGTAAATTCACTAGAAGGGAGGAAAACCACAGACTAAAATCTCAGCTTGGGGTAATTTCATGCTGAAAAGGGGTCTGAACAGGACATTGCTGAATAGACAGATAAACCAGTCAAATTTTAAGGTGTAGAAGCCAATATGACTGCTTGAATCATCTCCCAATCTCCTGTTCAGCTTCTCATCTACTTTATTTACACAGACATATGCGATTTTGTTGCCAGCTGGTGATTTGGCAATAAAATGAAATCTGAGCCTAATGTGCCTAGAAGATTTGTTTGGAAAAAAATAAACCCAAGATAAAAAAAACCAAACTAAGTAGTACTTGTTTATAGAAACATTACGGTACCTTTGATCCTTTCTTCTGTTCTACTTCAATATGCTTGAGTAAAAAGAAAATACGCTGTAAATTTCAGAAAGCAGCATGGGGGCTCCTATGTTTGTGTTGCAAAGACAGACTGAAGCCTTTAATCAAGACAAACTCCTGTAGGGCAAATTTCCCAACCCGGCATTAGTGCGGTGGTGTTGCTAGGTGGATCCCCATCCAACAAATCCACAGTTCTTGTAACTCGTCTGACCCATTTCTGTGGCACGGGAGCCCTGTAAAATCATTTGGCCCTGAGAGAAGGAAGGGAGACAAGAAGGTGACACACAAGAAATGAGAATGTAAGCTAATAAAACCCTAAATACATGGAAAAATTATGCAGGACAATTAAGAATAGCTGAGACACTGGACTAGAAATACCAAAGCAGAGATATAAATATTATTGACAATATAGAATCCATATGACTAACGTTTCACATACCCATGACCCTGAATGAAAACACTAACAGTGAGTCCCTTAACCTTTTCTATACATACACATGCCAGACAAATACGTACATGCTGCTCTTTAAAATCTGCTATTTATTATATCTCACATCAAAGCCTAACTGCACATGGACAGACTCTCATAGAATTTGAGGCTGCAATAAGCACAGGGGAGGAAAAAAAAAAGGCATTAAAGCCGCCTGTCTTATAGAAGTCCCAGTCAGGTAATAATACCTAAAAATAGTCGATACTTTTGTATATGAAATTGTTGTAATAATTACACTTAAAAAAATCAGATCTGCAAATGCACCCTTAAGGTTTATTAAGACACCACCTTCATAATCTAGAATTCTTCACTGAGATTCCGAATTAGTGTCTCCATAGGAAAACCAATGGCTTTTCAAATGCTTGTCCAAAATGCACAAGGTACATAGCAGTATGCTGTGCTAGAAACTGAAGTGTGTTGGGAAGTAAAATACAGTATTCAAATAAGAATACATCTTAAAAATACAACACTATTTCCTTTAAAAACCCTGTTTTCAAGCAATGTAATGTATTCCTTTCAGACTAAAATCTTGCCCCTTTTCTCAGAACAGCTTTGATTTTGAATTCTCCATGATCAGATAAATACTTACAGTGACAAACTCTTAACAAAAAACGAACTCCAGAACAGCCAAAGTAAAGCATCATTTTGCCTCTGCAAGGATCCTGTGCATGACTGAACAAAAGTAAATTAATTTTTACAATAAAAGTTAGAAATCATTACCAGACCCGAGTTGTGGGAAATAAACAGCCGTACTGTAACCCAGCACCCAGCGTACCCAGGAGCCACGGAAGAACACGTGGAGAAACGAATACTTTTGGGGCTAGTGCAGTAGGAAAGGGTTTCGTTTCGCTGCCTCCTCACACCGATGTGCTGGAGATGGTGTGGAGGGTCTGGCAGAGCACATCAGGAAATCCCACAGTGACAACATGATGGTAACTACGTGGATATTTCCAAAGGCTTCTCTACAGTTCCACGTTTCTGCTAGGTCAAGCCTTTGAATGCCGATGGTGCTCCATGTAGAGGTGAACTGATTGCGTTCTCTCAGTCAAGAGGACACACCACAGAAGTGTCTGATTGCTATCGGGTTAGAGGGAGCAGGAACCTGGACCTTCTCCAGCTTTCTAACGACAAGAGGAAGCCGTATGCAATTTCCTACAGCCATCCAAAGAGAGCAGGAGCTGAAAGGTGACTTCCCCACCCGTGCAGAGGGGTTTAAAGGCTGCTGAGAACTCCCCACTGCCAAATGATCAGGCTCCCTGTGCTGTAGTGATATCTGCAGCCTTCTCTGTCTTTGAAAGACGAGCAAGTTATTGTTGGCATACAAAGAAGCTGGCAAAGTGTCATCCCATGATTCAGCACATCGAGAAGCAAGACGGCATAATGAATCATTGTGCAAAAAAGGCTGCGCAACGTGGACTCAAACAGTCCATATAAAAGCACTGTTGTATTGGAATGGAAATGGCTTTTTCATGGAAGATACTCATCTGCCAAAAAAACCCGTTGTATAACTAATGTTTTATGGGAGAAGATCCAGAGGCAGAAAGAGGCACCGATGCTAGGACCTTGCCTACTGTGACACAGATGAGAAGATGCTTTGGTTTGCCAGGATGATTTGTTGACAATTGTAGCATCTGGTACAGAAGGTTTTGAAAAGGTTTCATGAACTTGAAAGAGGAGAAAAGAAGCCCTGCACCTGATTTTAAACTGCTGTGAACCGGAGATAATCCATTGGAGTCAATGGGGATAACCTGCCACAAAACCATCCCCCGTGCAAGGAGAACCAGAGCCAGAGCGTCAATGTCCTGAGCGTTTCTGCATTTCCTTACCCAACCTACGGGAAAATCCGCAATACCTCAAGCTACTTCAGCTATTATTATTAATAGTTCCAACATACAACTGTCTTCTCACCACTATGGCATTGCCCAGGAGCCCCCATCCCCAGTAATTCCTCCCTAAGTGCTCTGACAGGGTCAGGCAGTGGCATCCCCAGGGATGCCAACCCCACACGGGACCACGGCTTTTCTGTGCTCCCACCCCTCCATCTGCCTTGGGACATGGCTCTACAGTTTGCTAACCGGTTAAGCTGAGCTGGTCTCCATCAGAAGAGCAGCCTCAGCCCTTCCTCCTTTCTGGCAAAAAGAGAACATCGCTCCCAGATGAAAAGCTCCAAAAGACTTATTTTAAAATTCAAATAAAACACCCAGCCTTTAAAAAGACAAATCAATAAGGTGTATGTGGTTTGTTTTTTTTTTTTCTTGAAAGAACCAATCCTTAGAAAGTAAAACCTTCTATTTCACAATTTTCCAGCTTGCTTTAGATTCATGGGCTGCTATTAAGAAATCGGGCAACCGTGACTAAGAAAAGCAAGTTCACGTGTCCCATAAGGCTCTTCATTAGGGTGGCACTTGTAAAAGGGGGCAGCACTGCCTCTGGAAAAAACTCCAAAGCCACACATCACAAAAAATTGAAAGGCACTAGGATTTCTTGGTAACTATTACTGGTGAACCGATATTGCACAACCACGCCGGCAGCCACGCACCAGCAGGGACCAGGAACGGCAACTGGTTTTGCTGAAAAGCCACCCAGCTGCCAGAGGGTAATGGGGACTGACCCTGGACAGACTTGCCATGGTAAACCCAAGAGAAAAATCTCTGCAAATCATTAGCCGTACCCCTCTGCATCCTTCAGGCATCCAGTCCCCATCCTCTACTATTTTTAATTTAGATAATTGGTTTCGATGTCCTGTTTAATGTGTATTTTCCCTGCCTGTACTCCCTCTTTGCTTCAGTTTCCTCCCTGCCAGCTCCCAACTTCCTTGCCCAAAGAGCTGTTTTGTCACCATTTTTCATACTTTATGTCCCTTTTATACCTGTTGACTAGCTCGGATGCTATTAATTCTATTTAATAAAGATGGGAGAAACAGGCAGTGAGGGAGAGAGGGAGGGTACACTGTTAGAAATAATGTAAATAGATCAAACTTTCACCCTACGCACCTCAAATTATGGGTACCTAGATGTAAGGCAGTAGTTAAGGGCCTCAGCCACTTATATTGGCAAACCCGTCTTTCATAAGCATGTAATTTAGATTTAATAATATGCTTAATGAATGGTAATTAAAAACAAATTGCAATTAAAACACTATTTAATGAGGTTTAACAGTGATGTGATAGATGCGTATCTATCACCAAGCTCAACTTCAATAAATATTTTCTTAATAACAAACTGGCATTTAATTAGTATGGGAAAAATGTTGTAGTTAAATGTAAATTAAATTAAAATATACTTAGGGCACTTACCCACTTAATAGTATGTGTTAATGAAAAATATTTAAAAGGCTTTTTCTTATTTTTCTTTTTAAAGGGTAATGGTTACAAGGATTAAATAAAAGGAATTTAATTGATTGCAGTATATGAAGCCATAATCCAGCCCTACACATAAACACTTCATTGATTTAAGAGTTTCCCAACACACAATAACTACACTATGATGCATGTAAATGAACAGACAACCTAGTCAGAATTTGAAGATTTAACAAATGCAACAGTTTACAAAGTCATACTCAAAATTCCCACTGCACCTTTCCCACTAACCTTTCCATGTCATTATATGATCCTACTATCATAAATACCTGAGCACCTGCCAAAAGTTTTAAAATAGAAATAAAGTGTTTTCTTTCTTCCTGCAAAGTCTGAATATTTCATAGCTCTTTATTTGTTTAGTGAGAGAGGGCAGGATAAGACATTTAGTATTTGCAACTTAGCATATGTCAACGATTTTGTTCAAAACTGAGGTTTGTGAAATCTTTATTTCTCATAAAAGGCATTTCAGTAGCTTAAGCCCTGATCTTATCTGTCTCCTGTGCTCCCGAGACTCCTAATAGTGGCTGATACTTTAATTGTTCCAGCACTCATTATGACTTGGACTAAATTCAAATAAAACATTTCGTAGTGAAAAACAGCTTTTAGGAGAACACACTATTTTTGCAGAAAACACGGATCCTTAAAACATTTAATATTTTTGATTACCTGGTTGGAACTGGGAAGGATTCATTTTGATAGAGCCTGTGGAAACACAAAATAAAATCTGAAGAAATATTTTCTAATTCCCTTTTTACACCATTCTTTACAGAGTATTTCGGGAAAGAAACTGAGAAAAGCCCCAGATCGAAATGTTTTCCTCCCAGATACGACCAGGACTCTTTCTTCTGCGTTTTCACAGCACCTACCACAAGGGGTCTGGTTCACAAAAAGGATGCAAAAATAAGACAGATTCACTATATAAATGAAAGTTGTTCCTAAGGCGAAAAAATTACTTTTCGGTGTACTACTCTGCAGAAATTTTGTGCATAATGACTTTGCTGTACAGCAACATATGTCACATATACAGGTATGTTTTCTGTTATCACTGACAGTATGTAACATACCTATTTGCAGACAGAAACAAGCTTATAAGAAAAAATGGCGCGATGTTAAATGTAATTTAAGTAAGAAGGAAAATGCATTGCGACAATGTTTGCCATGAGTTCACTATGGCTTCATTTTCTTCTTTGCAAATAGAAAAGACTTACAGGAACTAGATATTACTAGATACAATTTCAGCCCTTAGCTCTGTTTGTCTTGAAGACGACACCAAGAACAGGAGATGATAATGATAAACCTGGTCTCTCTGGATAGCTTCCCACTTAATCCCACTAGCAGCTGCTTGGCTCAAACCTCTTCTTTCCTCTTACATATCACAAACAGCCTAGAATGAAAACTACTAGTTTTTAAATCCAACAGAAAATAAATGAAATTTAAGTGTCAATCTTGGTTTAAAGTGGTTGGTCCAACGTTGCAGAGTATTATTTTATAAAGCAAAAGAACCAGCCGTAGAAAATAGGTAACAGATAAGCAATATGAGAATGAGTTACCAAATACAGCATATAATATTATGCCATGAATAAACAGAGAGAAATAGTGTGTGCATGCAGCCAATTCATGATTGTTCCTGAAAGCTCAGATGTCTTAGTTGCAGAATGTGACGGATGTTTTCCTGGCATGTTCCAGTTTCAGTTATGATGCGGATAACACTTAGCATTAAATAATGCTCCTATGATCCCAGTTTTCAAGCATTTCACAATCTGCTGCTAAATGTGACATCCTGGATGAGACAAATGACTTGATTAAGGACTTATTAACATTGAAACAGGACTGACTTCATGAATGATGACAGGTCCTACTGTACATGTCACACTGCATCAGAGCTGGAAGCAACAATATTGCCCTCACTTCAGAAAAACACAACTATTTATTCAGGGAAATACCCACTCCAGAGCAGCAGGCACAGAGGAGCCTGGTTCCAGCGGGCAGAACACAAAGTCACATCCAGTTTTTCAGTCCAATGTCTCCTAGCGCACAGAGGTGGCTGCTGTATGTCTTACCATGCTCCTACTTGGATGGAACAAAAACCATTTAACTTAAATAAAATCCCTGGATATGCTAAAAATTATTAGTCAAACTGTTGTGCTTCGAAGAGGACAATCTTCCTCCACTTCCTCCATTTAAACTACTTTCTTAGAAGCCAAAAAGACCCAACAGGGACCTTGGAAAGATGATTTATGATATGGATTATTGGATAATGGTGAAAATGTCCCAGGTTGCACTGGTTTTGATGCCAAGACCCCAGCTACAGTACAACCCACAGCTCAGTGCTACCTTGTCCACAGTGTACCCAGTCATCCCATGAAGGATCCCAGTGACAGACTGGGGAGCTGCCCTCTGAAAAGTCCCAGAGAAATCTGTGGGGTTTTGGCTATGTTGGTACCCACTGCAGTATCTATGGTGGTTCAAATGAAACTGGAAGTCAATCGCATTTGTCGTCTTAATCATCTGAAGACTTTCAAAAATACCACTTGAGATGAAATTAAAAAAAAAAAAAAAAAAGATGGGAAGCACAGAATCAGAAACTACGAAAATTAATTTGTTTAGCATTGTCTAAGGCTGCACCAAGCTTGCCAGTTATTCTCATCCAAAAACACTAATGCCCTTACCAAAGGGAAGAGCAAAGCGCCATCGCTGATGCCACCGAAGCTCTAAACAGTCAAGAACTACCCCTCCTCCCTCAAGTATTTTCCACTAAAAATGGTAGAGACGTGCCGATTAAAGAAAGTCGGTGCTGTAACACTCTCAGCTTGTGGCTCGCAGTCTGGCATCTCTGGTGATGCTCAGCTCAGGCGGAGACAAACAGGAGGCCCATGCCAAGTTGTTCTGCAGTCAGTGGCCTGTTGCCAGTGTGTCATTTTTCAGAGAAAGGACACAATACCAAGCAATCTGGCTGAGAATGAATAAAAACATCATCTGTGTTCGCTCCACTTTGAGGGCTTGTGCAGTATTGTTCTCCTCGTGTGCAATACAACTCCAATTGATCCAACAGACACATCGGAAGATGCTTCTCAAGGACCTGTTGGTCAGTCTGCCAACCATGACAAGGAATTCACATCAAACTATGACATTTTATAGCAGTGATTAAAAAGGGTTCATTTCTTTCATGAGCTGGGGATGGTTTATTTTTTGCCTACTGGAATTTTGTCACTTCTTTCACCCAGCAAAAAAGCACAAGAATTAGACAAGGAGGCAGCGTGGAAAAGAAATATGTTTAGCAGAAATAGCAAACCATCAGATTTGCACATTGCTGGAGATACAAAAGGAAAGATGATTGAGAAAAGGCTGCAAAGCCAAAAAAGAACTGACGAGATTGATCTACCATCTGCAAAAAAGAAGAAAGGAGCAAAGAGAAATAAATACTTGTGTGAGAAGGCAAGAGGAATGAACAGTGGATTATAATCACGGGGGACCTTTCACTGGCTGAAGTGTAATGACTTTACTGATACAAAGCCATGGCTTTTTTGAAATAGCATATGCAATTTCTGTCCTCAGTAACCATGCCTGAATGTGCACCGTGAGACAACCTTATCTTGGGCCCTGACTCTAGAAAGGAATACGAGAGGTTCCCACAGAGCATAAGAATCACGGCTGGCTTTTATGTGTTTCCCTAGAGATGGGTCTCCATGTTTGGCCACTTGCACACCATCTGCACGTGCTGCTAGGACATAAAGCTGGAATCATTGGTTGTGAAAGGTAAAGAGGATCTTCCTTTTTTCTGGTTAGCCTGAATTCAAGATGCTAAGCCCTTTTAAAGAGTTGTTCACCCTCCTCGTCTCCTAAAGACAGCAAAGGATGTTGGAGGTATTGAGTAACATGCAGAAAATCCTACACAAGTGGGCTGTACCAGGTGGTACTAATGGGAAAGAGTGGCAGGGAGCTGGGGAAAGAGTAAAGCTCCCTTTGCCATCTCAGTGCATTCCTGCCAACAGCTATTGATACAATCTGATTCGAAACACATCCCTCCAGACTAGATTTTCATGCTTGGAGAGAGATGAGGAACAGCTTACAAGACTCCATGAACCATCATAATGAAGAACCTCTAAATGTCAGACACAGCAAAACGCAATCTGGCAACAGAGAAGAGCACTTATTCCTCACCTATGTTGTGCAGGGAACAGAGGTGCCGGATATTTAAAACTAGGAGCTTTTTTTCTGATGAGAGGGTTCTGCATCCTCACTGATGAGTCAAACATGCTCTGACAAGCAACTCCTTGAGCAATAAATGAATTTGTATCTTTAAAAAAAATATATTAAAAAATAAAAATCAAAGAATCCCATAGAAGAAGCTCTGTGTTTTGAAAGCTGAAGAATGACCCAAAGAATAAGAACAAAGAGCACTGGAAGAACTCATGCCCTTTTTCTCCCATCCTCCAAGTCAGAAGATACTCTCAAGAAACCATCTCTGAACATGATTTGGTAATGCCTGAATTAAAAACTGAATCTCCAGCAGAGGTTCACCCACCTGCCTTAGCCAATAGCATCAGAAACCATGTAAATGGAAGCTGCAGGGAAGATACCCCAGCCATAATTGTATTCAACACTACCTTGTTCTGTGACCTGAAGATCCATCTGGCTCCATCATGTGAGAAGGTGGTCACAGATTTACACAGTCTGGTCTGGCACCTCGCTGCAAAAACCAGGCAGGGTACCACACTGATGCTGTCCTACCTGGAGAGAAAGGGCAGGACTGACAGTACATCAGCAGAATAGCATCCGAGGTGCACTGCACAAACCACACACGCGATACATCACTTGAAAAGGGGCTGAAGAAAGAAGTTACCATAAAGTTTCCATTCCAAAGCACTAAAATCTCACATTTGCTTATTAAATTTCAGTTGGGGCCCCAGGCAATCGAACAGAACACCGGTCTAGCTAGTGCATTTTGCTCTGCTTACTGCTACTGATATACAGCCATAGCGTACATAAAGAAATTGCAAAGCCTAAGACTATAATCTCGGCTAACAATTCCTTCCACCCCTGGCTTTCAGGGTAAAACTGACATCACGTTTCAGGTTTGGTAGTTTTTTTCCCCCTTTTCTTTTAAAAAGCATTATGGCAAGGTGGAACAAAAGAAGAATAGCATATCCTCTGTTTAAAAGCCCCCGATTCAAAGACCAGTTGAGACAATGGCAGGATTTTCATGTGTTTTGTAGCCATTTAATAATAACCCAATGAATCCAAGTGGAAAGTTGGTGCTTTCAGGGGCTGGGTGCTGCATCAGGGCTCTGCTCCTACCACGAATGCTGCAAAATGGGCTCCAAGATGACAAAACTCATTGCAGTTGTAGTTCCTACTCTTTGGCAATCATTTTAGATGGTACAGACTTTAAAGCCCTCACCCTCTCTTATGTGGTGTTTCTATAACGCTCAGCACAGCAAGGAAGGATGAATTTTCTAAAAAGTTCAATAAAAATCTGATTCCCCACAAGCCAGGCTTTAGGAGCTGAAGGAATTGCCAACACTAAGTGCTCAAAACTTGTAAGGCCTTAGAAAGGCTTGAAAATCATGAAAAAGTAATAAGAAAACTAGGGGACTTTTTATTTGCTTTTTTGATTTTGGAGCCTAGAAAATAAGAACCACATCGTGTTTCACATTTTCTTCCACCACACCATGGAGACTGGAAATGTGTGGGTTTGGACCTCTATAAACAAGAAACGTGCTGGGGTTTATTTTTCGTATATTAAAAGTGAGAGCTCAAAGAAACAGTAGGATTACAAGAGCTCAAGCTTTAAGAGAACGCCCAGCATTGCTGGAAAGATTCACAACAACGTTACCAAGCTTGGTACCTTCGTATTCTTTCTACAAGAAGAATAATCTCCACTCACAGCAAAGGATCTGCTTCCCTAGGGCAGCACTAGGGAAAAAGGGTTAAACAGTGGCAAAGAGAGACCTGCAAGCTTGCAAAATGTGTGGTAAACAAGCAGGCTAACCCCAGTCAGCTGTTGTTGCAGCCCCCCAAAATCATACTGGATAATTAGTTTAGTAGCCTTTCTTCAGCATTTGCTAATTCCAAAAGTTTATTCCAGCCAGTGAAGATCAGAAATAGCACATATCTCAAACAAACAACAGGAGCGGGACATGCTGGAATCGAGCGGCAACAGAGCAAAGAGCTAAAGCACGTGCCTAACTCTGATGATCAGGAATGCACACGTGCTTAAGAAGTTAAGCATGGGATTAAATACTCTGCTGGATTGAGACCAGATGAATTCCACAGTTAGTTTATTGTTATCATTACTACAATCATCATTACTACTGAATAGAGAACAGTCCACACTAAAGCTAGATAACGTTGTTCAAAATAATATTTCAGGCAATTTATCCAGAATATAATGGCATTTACACATTTCAAGCTAATCATTCAAAAGAGCAACATCAGCAACTAGCCAATTTGTTATGACAAAGCTGAGCAGGTCTAGCTTCTACTTTACACCCCGGGAATGGTTCTGATAATCTATGGTACCTTGAGAAAATGGTGCTAAACAATAAATGATGGAGCAGAATGTGCAATAAGTAAACACTGGCAGGAATATTTGGATATGCAGAGATGCAGAATGAGGGGAGTTTAGGCACCCCTGTCCTGTTTGGTTTTAAACACAATATTCCTGGTCTAAAGAGTTCATTAAGAGTAGATGTTGACACTCAAAACTCTCTTTTTTTTTTTAATATTAATTTGGAAAATATTACAAAAGGCAAGAGGATAGTGCTCCTTCAGAGAGATTTATCCTTTATTTTTTTCAAACCGTCAGGCATTTCAGATGTTCAGGAACTGTGACTGTAACACATCTGTATTTTTATTTAATTACCTTTTTCCTAAATGAAATTACAACATGGCATGTGGTGTCTTTCAAACCAAACACCTGCAGTCAGATTTAGAAGCTTCACAACTAGCACCGTTCAAGCTCCCAGGGGTCGGGGAGGCGGTGGGGAATTGTTCAGCTCAGACTCAGGGAAAGCTGGCAACCTCATCAGCAGCGTTATCAAGGCCTCTCCAGATCTCAATAGCTTTCCTGTCTGCACATTTTTATATGAATGTATATATATTTATTTATTCATTTTATTTTAAGGCTAGCTCCAACAGGAAAAAAGTAATAGAACAGTGAGAATTTCCTGTGACAGTATTACCAGAAAAAAAAAAAAAAAAAAAGCCCATTAAGTAAAATAAACCTAGACAAAGCCTCGTGTGAAACTGAAATAAGGCCAAGATGCCCCAGGTGCAACATGGGTCAACTGTCCTCCTTACAGCTCAGCGCTGGAAACGTGCCCAGCTTTTGTAAAAGGTCCCAAAGCCGCAGTAGAAGGTGCAAGATGTTGACTGGCCTTGGGCTACGCACTTGGCTGCTGCACAGGCGGCGACCTTTGTTCCCGACATGGGGCTGGATTATTATTTTTTTGGTTTTCACCAGAGTTCTTCCTTCTCACAGGAAAAAGAACTGCTTGGCAGTTGGGGTTTGCGGCCTGACATTTTGGCACCGAGATTTTTTTTTTCACAGGCATGACTGTATTTAGAAAATGGATTTAAGCCTGCCATTCACAGTGGCTTCACACGGCTGGCAGCTTCAGGAGGTTGTGGGTCGGAGCAGAGCTGCAGACTGTGCTGCAAAGCCCTGTCAGCACACATTTGATCCTGTCCTGCACAGGTCAGGACCTGAGAGAGGGCACCACGGACCCCTTGTACAATGACAGGCTTCTCCAGTTAACACCCAACAAGAATAAAGTGTGGAATCGGATGTGGACCCATGACATTGCTCTGTCTCTTCTCATAAACAAACCCCACCTCATTTGCTGCAAGTCCCACAAACTATCTACCAACTGGCAATGATTTCTGAGCAGAGTGAAGACCCAAAAGTGGAATTGCGTAATGCTGGTCCCATCGCTTTCCCATCCTGCTTTTTAAGCCTATCGCCTTTATTTTAAAGGACAATGGAGCAGTGAAAGGGCCCTGTGCAAGAGGCATAGAGTTGGGAGGGGAATCCGCTCCTCCACGTTTTTCCAGAAGTAAAACCCATCAGCTTTCTCCAGGATCAGCGTTGTCCAGTGCCACAGGGGAAACAACCAGTGACACGAGATGTGGTTCTATTAATGTTTGCTTTTTAAAGTATTGTTATTTTTTATATTTCCACAGCACCAGTGGACAGTAACCCACAGTGACAGACACCATGCAAAGCCAGCACAGACAGATGGTCCATGAACCAGGGAATCTTCACGCCAAGCCAAAAGCTGACAGATGATGCTACAGACGAGGGGAGCCCAGGAAACCACCAAAGTTCACATATTCGTCACAGAGTTCAGCACACCAACAACTTCACTGCCGTGAAGGTTTTATAGCCACCTTAGAAACAGAATTTTAAAGAAAAACTGGGAAGAGACTAAGGAAGCTGCCTTAACAGCACAGAAAAACACATGAGGGTGCTTGCAAATTTTAAAAACTGGGCAGAGTGTAACTCAGTGGGCTGATCAGAGGACAAAACTGATATCTGAACCACAAAAGAAATGTACTACATTGGGCGGAGAAAGGCTATGAAAGACCTTGGGAGCAAAGACAGTCAGATTATGCTTGATATGATCAAGAGCAGAGACTTGCAAGAGAGATGCAGCGAGAGGTGGGCAGGTGAGGCAAATGATCTTTTTTGTAGCATAAGAGCATGGATGAACACGGTGAGATTGGATTTGTCAAGGTCAGAATTATCAATGTTGTAACAGCGATCAAGGACCTTGATAGCGACAGCCTGAGCGAGCACGTGAGACATGAGGGGGGACAAAAGTGGCAGCATTTTAGAGAAGATATGCAGAAACAAGTGACAAGAGTTCAATACCACCCAGAAGCACAAATCAAGGGAGGCATCTGAGTCAAGGATAACGTCCACAGGTCCGAGTGACAGGCAGGATTGTAACGTTGTCCGCAGTGCTTAAGACAGAGCGGACCTATGGGGAAGAGCTTTGTTTTAGGTGTGTTGAGTATTAGCTGCCAGCTGGTCATCTGCCAAAGGACATCATGGGGAGAGTAACACCACTGAAATGGGAGACACGTGGTGTGAGCAGGTGGGCTTGCACCATGGCATCAGCACGGGGACAGAAGCTGAATTTAGGTTTGTGGAGAAAATTCCCAACAGATATGGTGTAGAAAATTAAAGGAAAATGACCAAAACTGAGTCCCTTTGAGCCTCAAAGGAATTCTAGGGAACGCTAAGGAATGCCTGTTTCTGCCTCTGCTTTCTTTACACACCACTAAATTGCTCCCACCTGGAAGAGCTCATCTCTAGTGCTCATAAAAACACTCCTAATAAAGTAGCTGTGTTCTCCCCAACCTTCATGCCCTCCCTTTTCAGCTGAAATTAAGCAACTGAAAACAGGACAACTTTTCCAGCAAACACGATTTTACAGTAAGAGCCTCACCACTCCTCCCTTCTCTTTTTACAATAAGAGTATTTTTGTTTGTTTAAATGGGAAAAACAAACAAAGGAATGCATTCCGCAATGCATGCCACTCTCTCTCACCCACAGAAACACTCCTAAAACATGAGGTTTACAGCTCGTTGCTCGAGAACTCCCTTTCATGTCAAAACCCACATTGAACCCTTGGCAGGGCAAAGCGTCTGAATCAGTGCCCGCTTTCTGCTGCCACCCCAAACTTCCTCCTCCTTCCCTCTTCCTAAACACTGCCTCACCCTCCAAAAAATCTCCCATGAACAAACAAGCCAAAAGTTCAGCTTTGGCTTTACGTAAATTAAAAAGCAGAGGATTTTAAGTGATCCTTCACCTGCCATCAACCTGCTCCTTCTGCAAGCTGCAAAAGTCTCACTGACGAACAAGCGGCGATTATAAGGCTGGTACCACAGGCAGGTATTGCCTGTGCCAAACCAGACGTGTTATCGTACGTACAATTACCAACGACCTGCTGCATAACGCTCTTAACTCTCACAGTGTTTTGTCAGCAGTCACTGTGTCCAGTTCCACTTCAAAGCTACTTCTGTGCTTTCAGAATCACGGTAAAGTGCCCTCTCTAATTACTACGTGTTTCCAGCATGTTTTTAATCATCATCATTAAGGGATTGAACATAACCCACTGAGATTCAGAAGTGTAAACATAAGCAATAATTATTCCAACCTCTTCACTGGTTTCAGGTAACGATCACGCTATATATTTAAAGCTGCTGCTTGGCTTATGATGGTCTGTTTTAGAATCATGTTATCCCGCGTGTTTCTAGTTAAGGCCAGCTAAAGGTTGAGGTCTGTAGAGGAGGGGGGAAGTATGTTTAAAAATTATTTTAAAGGCTTTTAGTTATTTAAAGTCAATGCCTGTGACCTGTTAAGAATCAGCAAAGATGAAGACATCTGCCTTATGCTATTCCAGAGTAAACAGATCTGCTGCAGAACTATAAGACAACTTGCAGTTGGAATTTTAGTTTAGTTTATGGTAGACATGCCACTGGCATTTCTCAGTGTAGAAATGGTCATGTTAGTTTTAATCAAGCTAACGCAGGTGCCAGAAATACTCTAAACACAGCAGCCCAACACTCACAGATGTGCTAATATTTGCCCTAGTTTTCAAGAAACGAGTGGGAGAGGAAAGGAGAGCTTGTCATTAAGGCATAACTTTGAGAGGGCCTCTAGGACCATCAGTCAATGCCACGCTCACCAAACATCCCACGTAACACACAGTGTCCTCATTTATGCTCTTCAACGCCATCTCCCATAAGCAAAATATACAGGGTATAGTTGTTCCCATATAATTTCGTAGTTACTGGCCATTTTTCTGGCCACTCGGCTGACACAGCTACGTGCAGATAAATAACACAGGCTCAGAGCTCACCTCGAGCTCGCCTGTGTGTCCGTCTGCAACCACAGCACCATGTGCAGTCACCCTGCACGCGCGTCATTTCTCGTTCTGGGACTGTCTCAAATTTAAACGTTGCAAATCTGACCATATAACATGGACCTACAGCCACCCAAATCCTTAAAATAAGCTTGAGGGTTTAAACACATGAAAAGATACTCTTGCTGATCTGCGGTAGATGTCTGTATACACCCCCTTACTGCACAACATGAAGGAATTTAAGCCAGTTTAGTTGTTTTTCCTTGAAAGTTAAAGTAACATAAAAGACCTCACATTTACCATGGATGAAAGCTGCGAATGTTTGATTTTGTGCAGCTAACCCTAAGCTACAATCTATCCTGAGCAAAATTGTTGGAATTGTTTTCATCAGGAGGTATGTTTTGTTTGGAGTTTTGTTGTTTGACTACTATCTTGTTTGTGTTTTTAAAAAAAAATTTCTTCCATGTTTTTAAGTGAAATACCAGACATTGAAAATTATTGTTGACATGGTTTTAAAACCTTGTGATTTTTTTATTTTTCTTGGTAAAATATAAAGGAACCATCTAACCACTGGAAAGTTTGTAATAAGTATATTATTTGCAAAACACCTTCCAAAAGCTTTTTTGTGACCTTCCACCAGACCTGTTCTAGTTTATCCTTGGCTCTGATATGAAGCTCCTGGGTGACCTTGTGACACAATTTTCTGTGCCACCATTCCCTATCTGTCGAGTTAATAGGAATTCTAGTCTCCAAATAAGTGATTTTTCATCCAAAAAAATGACAGTTCATCGGATTGAAGGCTACTGCAGAAATATATCATCTTTGAATAATTAGAGCTTTTGTGGGAAATATTTCTCCAGTTCAAGATGGAGATTCCCGTGAACAACAAACAAAACCACACTCAATCGTCGTAATCATAATGGTAATAATAAAAACCCCAACACAGGCGATTTCAAACTATACCAAGGCTTTGTTTTTTCACAAGCTATCTGGCATAAATAATAGCCCAAGCTTTGACCACGGCTGCAAGGTGGATTTTCATTGAAAGCGCACTGACGCCACCCACCATTCATGCCCAAACATCTAATATGGAAATGGAAATCATGAGGCATGTCCCAAACTGCTTGCAAGAGGTTGGCAAAGGCAGAGAGGGCTCCCGTTGTCCCCGCTGCCCATCAGCCATCTGTGCCCACACGTGGAGATGGGAAGAACGGCAAAACTCCACCCCGTTCCCACAGGATGGGTTCAACCTCTTCCCCCAAGAGCAAAGAGCTAAGCCAGGCTCACAGTCTTCAATTCATAAGTGTTCATCTATGAAATCGGATTCCCACCCCTCTACACTAAGAATCTGCTATTTCAACGAAGTGCAAGATGTCAGGATTTTTGCCAACATGAGCACAGCTGTCAAAATCTCATCCTTGGAAAGAATCCCAGATAGACACATGTTTTACCCCAGCCAAAATGGTCAAACTTTGCAGAGAAACATTCAGAGAGGGAAAAGGTTCCATATTGTCATTGGACCTTGGGATTACTCACAGCCAGACAACTGGGATACGGTGTTTTAATAGCCGAACCGTTAAAAGCAACAGGCATCTTGATATTGACAGCAATAAAAACAGATTGAGTGCCTTTGGCACAAGATTATCAAAAGCAGCATTGCGGGAAAGGAAATAAGCTTGTTTGGATTTGGGAGACAACAAATAAAGGCGAAAATATGCTTACAATTTTGTATTTCTATAGTATGTTTTTCTAAACATCTTCAGCGCTTTTGCCTGGCACTTCCAATGGAAAGTCTCACATTTATATTGTCCTTAGGTTCATGATCTTTCAAGCCTACCTGGGAATCCAAGCCTAAGGGACTTGGCTGGACTTGCCGTTGATGCAACAGGGGGGATGCAGAAAGTTTCCTCTCTGGATTATTGCAGGGACCAGAGACAACCACAGCTCTGTGCTCTTGGGCACTGCCACAAGGCAGCTGCATGGAGGGCAGGGACAGGAGGCACCAAGGCTGTGACCCTGGGGACAGCACAAACCTCAATTTCTGCTTTCAGGGGCGACTTTGGGAGGGGGATCCCCCGCCTGGAGGAGTTTTGCAACTTCCCTTTGCAAATGCATGCTGTCCAGCCTGAATTGAACACAATTATCAACCCTTTGAGCAAGCAAGCATCAACCTGTTTTTTTCCTGATTCAAGATGTGAAGAAGACAACTGATTTTGCTCAGGTCACGCAAAGGGGCAGTGACAAAGCCAGCAGAGTTCCAGCAACAACTCGATCCCTCGTGCAAATGGGACCTTTAAGTGTTGCCTTTCTTAGCACGTCCAATTCGCGTGCAAATAGCACTGAGCCAGCAAGAGGTGAACTCCTACAGCTGAGGGGGTGGGGAGGTGGCATCAGAAACAGCAATCATTATCCTCTTTACTGGAAAACGTGTATCTGAAGGGCCAAATTTACTAGCTGTTCCAGATCTTCATGAGATTTATGAGGCTTAAGAAAAAAAAAATTTACTAGGGAGATATTAAACTTCAGTGATTTGAAATGGAAATGTTTGCAAGGGACTTGGGATCAGCTGGTTTCAATTGCAGCCCTGTCTGAAGCAGGGAGAGCTTCCCTTCAGGGCTGAGGACCTCAAACCTCTCCCTGACCTGACCCTCCAAAGACAGCAAGAGATTAAAGTTGACTAGAGAGCCAACGCTCCATCACTGGGAGGAGCTGTGGTACCCCAGATAAAGGCAAAGCACAGATAATGGAGATGATGAGGAGCACATGGCAGAGGTGCTCAAGTCTACTTGTGCAAACTAGCCTAGTCCTGCAGGGCCAGTCCTGAGCTAGAGCTAATAATATCAGGTGAATCTAAACGGCTTCCTAATCCTGCACCACCCACCCCAGCACTCCTGGTTCTGTCAGGCTTATTAAATTGCATGGAAAGCTAAACCTGAACTGGGTCTCCGCATCTGCACTCTGCTGGGAGCAATACAACCTGATCTCCTGGCATGCAGAGCTCCAGGGAGCAGGGACACCTGCACGACTCTGCATTTTGACCCCCGATGCGTTTGGCACAGGACCGGTTCCTGGCAGAGGCACGTGAACATCTCTGCACCATGCTCCTTGTTTTTCCTCTGTTCACATGGAAACTTCCTCCTGGTTCTGACAAGCACACTGCCCCAGACTCAGCCTCTGCTTTCACAGATGCAATCTCAAACTCTAAACTTTGTGAAGAAAACTTATCTCTGGGCTGAATTTGACCCAGTGCAAAACAGGAACTAAATTCCCCTCCAAGCATAACAGACAGGACAACAAAACCCTTGGAAAATGTTGGGTTTCCCATATCAGAAGCCCAAAACCACATTACGCATATCTCTTAATGAGGGTAATAAGCTTTAACTTAACAGTCTCTGAACCGAGCTCATCATCCACTTAAAGTAATATTCCCTTCAGTGCCTTGTAGGGCATGTTGGGATAGGCTGGCCAACATTTAACACCTTTGCATTTGCCAGCATTTGTTCCTGGCTCAGAAACAAACGCAAAACACGCTGCAGATTTCCAAAGGGTATCCAAGCGGGGCGAGGAGCTGATGCAAATGATGCTGACGAGCTCATTGCAGCACTCACACCCCTCCTCACCTTACAGGATGCTTAATTACCCAGGACTCTTGTGGGATTCACACCTACAGCTCACAACTGCTCTGCTGGCACTGAGATTCGGTGAGCGCTGGAAGGTGTGTGAGGTTCCTTCCACCTCCCTCCTCCTCCTGAATTACCGGAGAAGGTTTCCCTTCTTTCTTCCTCTTATTTTATCTGATGTCCCACAGACCAGGTGTAGAGCTGCCTGGCTCACCTGGCTGGCAGATTCGTACTGAAAATATCCGGGCAGCTCATAACCCTTTTCACTGGGATTGCCTTTAATCCTGTTTAATTGAAAACACCAAACGCCTCATTTTAATATGTCAGAAACTTCTATGTAAAGCCCTAGAGACTGCAAGGAGAGTCCTGTTGTTGATGCAGGATTTCCCACAGCAGATCAGCTCACCTGCCCAAGCTCCTGCCTCGGCACGGCCACATCACCAAATCCGCTCGTCAATATTCAGCATTTCTGTCTGAGGCCACAGAGTTTTACATAATTCTGCTCAGGCACCATTTATGTCTTGAAATGCAATTTTTGGCTCACTTTCTTTAGCTTCCAAATTACTTACAGCACTTACTTGTGTACCAGTGTTCAGAAAATTGTCTTGATCTCTTTCAGATACTTGTCCTGATATCATCTTGCAGGAAGGAAGTCCACAAATTCACCTTGCTCTGTATAAAGATATATTTACTCGTTAGAATTAACATTAGCATTATCTTTTTAAGTTCTCTTACCAGACAAGCATGATTATGAATCTTTTCTGGCCCTGCAACCTGTTTACTCCGGTAGTTTCACTTAGCAATTAGGTTTTGAAACACTTAAACAACCTTCTCAGCCTGTTTATAACAAAACTTAGGAGCAGACTGGCCAACATTTTGATCATGATTTCTATAGAACCCGGCAAACTTTTTTTTTTTTAAATTTAATTTTCTAGTGATAGGGAAACAGGCTTTGATTTTTTTTCCCCACATTTGACTATATTCAAATTTCTTAGCTTTACAGGAACATATTTCAGCTGGCAGATCACTTTCGAACTCTTCACATCAGTTATCGACCTGTGCTGCACGACCGTTCACGTCGGCGACACGGAGCTGATTCTGTTCCTGGCTTGCAGGAGCGATCGCTTTTATTTGAAAGGAGGGTTTCAGTGGTGCACAGGGAACCATTTTCATTAGTATTGCTGATCAATTTATCTTCTTTTCCATTAATTTCTATAAAAAGAAAATAAATGGTGATATGAATAAACTGGATAAGAAATGAAAGTGACTGTTAAAGATTTTGTCCTTAACATCATTAGTATTTCCCAGTGAAAACACTCACACTATTTTGACTGGCACTCCTCACAGGGTAAAGTACTACCCAAGCTAATGAAAGAGAGCTCAATGTGAATTTCTGTTTTTTACTCAAAAATGGTTTTATTTATATTGTTTCCACATTTAAAAGTTAGAGAGCTATTCCCTGATAAAGAGTTTATGCATATTTATATTTACCTAACCAGAAACTACTGATAACTTCTTTATCTGTCAAATGCTACATTCATGAATAGTGATGTATGCAGATATATGAAAGACCTTAGAGTTTAGATTTTAAAAAATTAAACGCACTCTTATAACCAAATATAGCCTTTAACTGTTCTGTATTTACGTACATGTTTTTAAGACCATTAACTATACGCCCATGCATTGACCAATTAGTTAATGAGCAACGTTAACAGAATTAAATGCAATTTTCCAGAAACCTGAGACTCTATGAACACTGAAATAACAAATCAAAATAAATCAACCAACTTCAAACCTCTCTCTTAGTATTTGTTAATACGCAGGATTGTAAACGTTTTCTCCAGTATTAGTCTTTCTCCCTTTATCTCCTACTCAAATGGATTTGTAGCTCAGGTCACTGTAATATACTGCATTCTAACATGTTTCACCTGAAATTTCCAGTAAGGCATACAGCTTTTTTGGCCTTCTACAGGCATCAACTACTAAGTCTTCCAAGCCTATCTTTAAATCTCAGCCTTTAATACTGCTGGGTATCACAGCACATACATAGATTTACTGTTACAGCTCTCTTTAACCAACCAAAAATAAAGCATGACAATATGGCATTGCCACTCTGGGGAACAGGCTGCTACAAAGATGTAGTTGGCCTTGAAATTAATTGTTGATATTTTCCCAGTTTTTCCAGATCATCAGGACATACACAGAGAGGAGAAAAATAAGACAGGAAGAAAAAGAGGGACTGTTTGTAAATGGAGACAGATCCTTCTTCAGACGTCATTCAGGGGATATCTGGTTTCACTGGTCAAGTACAGTTTGTCTAATCTGACTTCAAAATCATTGTTTGCCCCTTAAAATACCTTGGTTGTATGAGACAAGATATGAGTCTCTAGGAGGCTGGCAGGGTGAAGAGAGGAAGAAAAGGAGGGAGACAGAAAGTCAACAGATCAATAAAAGCACTTTAGGATAATGGCTCTACCTCCAGCAGACCAGGTCTGGCTTCCAGGCCAGCCCCAGCACTGCCAGGAAATGTGCATTTGCATGAGTGAAACGTTAAATCCACAGCGTCACGGCAGAAGCTGAGGTCCTGGTTCTGTCCCCATCCTGTTTTGGGGGGGCATTTACCTTCCTGCTCATCCTTGATAAGACCTGGTGTCCTGACCGTAGTCAGCAGGACCAGAGTCAGGGAGCCTGGCCAAATCAAAGACGTGGGTTTGCAGCTTTTGGAAAGGACAGAAAAGGAAAGCATTGGGAGCGAATGGAGCGAAAAGATGGGGCCACAGAAGCGTATGCACATTGGTTCCCCCCTCCCCCTTTTTCTTCTTCTATGCTAGGCAGTTAGATGGAAATAACAAAGTGCCTGAGTCAAGTCAGAGCTGATCCTCCAGGAGTCAGCACCAACTTACTGCATCTGGGCACCACCTCCAAAAGGCTTCCCAACTCGATAGAATTTTATTACAGTAAGGGCCCCATCTACTGCCAAAAATTTGCAGCAAACCACATAGTTAAATAGCTTTTGTTTCATTAAAACACATCCATTAAACGACTCCCAACCATTCCATTCTGCCTTCCATTTCTCACCCTCATCCCCACGCATAAGAGCATCTATGAGCAAGAGCCAGCTTCACCAAGCACAAGCACGATGCGCAAGTCGGTAAAGGTCCCTCTGCTTTTTATATTGCTTCAGAGGCTCCAACCATCACGGTGACCACCCCACCGCCCCCACCCCCCCCAAAAAAAAGACTGTTCCCTTCTCCTACACCCCAAACATACTGCATAAAAACTAGAGGGCGGCAACAAGAAATGGATTTCCCAATCCATGCTGCGTGGCCAACCAGTCAAGCAAAGCTCCCTGGGGACTAGGAAAAATAAAAAGTCACGCGAATAGATTTACTTTCTTACTGTACACATACAACCTGCAATTGAAAGGGTTAGAGCCTACTTCTGTATAGCCCAAAGCTTCGGGTTGCTCAGGTGTATATAACAACACATTTGAAATCCATAATCTCAACTATAGCACAAAATCAAGTATTGGAAGCAGAAGAACTGGGACCTGAGTAGACAAAAAAGTTAATCCAAAAGGAACAGAATATTTATACTAAAATAAGGTGGTTAACTACGGGGCCTGGGTCACTTTCAAGGTTTATTTTATCCAGTTGAAATTACTCTTGGACTAGGGAGTTATTTTAGAAGCTATAAATATTTTTCAAGGGAATGTTTTCCCTCGTTAGCACAATAAAAAGTCACGCAAGAGGATGGCCCTAAGCTTGATACCTAGGAGCTCTGCTAGGGGCCAGCACTTCTGTACAAAGGACTTTAATTCACCGTAAGGTGCAAGAGCTCAGCAGGAAGCGAGCGACAAATTCCTGCTCCAAAACTGCCCATGCAGCCACCCACACACCATCCTCCCAAAAAGAAAGCAGCAGCTCTGATTCCCAATGCAGAGTGAGGGGAGCACAATAAAACGAGGAGAAACTGTAATAAGACAAACATCAAATACTGTTTCTCTTTAATTACCCTCTCTCAGTATCTTTGCTCATCAGCTGGAACTCCCTATTGCTTTTTTAAAGTAAACAAAATAGTGAGGTTTTAATACCGACCCGCCTCACTTCTTTGCTCTGACTAATTGCTGAAACTGGCCATAAATTGCCCATTTTGTGACATTCTAAATAGCCTCATTTATTCTGGACAGCACACATCTGGTTTTGTGCGCGCACACGCACGTGCACACTTACACAAACACGTCCCCCGGTGCCTGCTGCAGGGACAGTCGGGGCCAGGGCGGCCTGGGTACAATTTCAGCCCCATATTGAGTTTTGGCTGGTGTTGAGGTCCCCGAGGCTGAAGAGAAATAAACCTCTCAGAAGGGAAACGGCATGTAAACATGGCTCTTCTGTTCTCCTGCATGGAAAATATTCCCTTCAGACGCGGCTGGTGAAAGAATCACGTGAGAAAGGGCCTGCTGCCGTGCAGGGTGGGAGCAAGCTTGCTCGCAACCAGGCACAGAGAAATATTGCAAAATGCATCTGTACTTTCTCCCTTCTGAGCAAACAGCCAGTTTCCTACGGGTCTGCACAACCAGCAAGAGCAGAGCACGGCCAGGGCAATGCACACGGCTGAACCACGCAATGCCGTTTCAGACATGAAGACAATCTCACTTCACACATATCACATGAATCTGACATAAGATTAAATGAAGGGAAGATCTGACCAGCCAATCTAGCTTCATTTCTTCCTCTCATAAAAATGAATAACATATAAGTAACACTTTCATCATGGTTACTGCAACTGCTTTAGACATAACATTCAATAAGCAGGCTATTTAATTTTAATCAGTGATTTATGTCATACGCACAGGTCCCAACTTGTTGCTCACTTAACACCTATGTTATTTTTTTTTTTTAAATGGAACTCCACTATTTTTCATCAACGCGTTGATGACAGACACGGAAGAAGGGGAGAAATTCCTCTCTCCGTGTAACACACACGCATTTCCGATGAATGCCGAGCTCTTGTCCGAGGCGGTGGCCTTGGCTCTCTGGCTCAGTGGTGGTGTGACCAGCACGAGCCCCTTCTTTGCTTCAGCGGTGTCTGCCCGGGGCAATTTGGAGCCTCATCCCCATCTCCTGCAGAAAGTGGCACAAATCCATAGGAAAACAAGAAGGGCGCTCTGGGCAAGTGCAAAAATTCACCCTGCTCATCGGGAAGATGTTCAGGCGCACAATTCACACATGACCATCCATCACGACTAATAGCAGAATTTCTCAAGAACTCCGATAGCAGAAAACATTCCGGGGTTTTTGCTTTTGGTTTTGGAGAGGATTTTTTTCTTCATCTCTGGTGGGAAATCTTATGCCTTTAATTCTATAACTATAAACTACATAATATATCAGGGGTTTTTTTTTTTTTTCCTGTCAGGCATGGCAATGGTACTGAACGTATGCAAAGTTTCCACTAAAGGTTTTTGTAACTTAATTTTCCTCTAGAGACTAGAGGAAGCCAGATATTCTGTTTCTTGCTGGAACTTGGCTGGTAGCCACACTGCGCTCCCTTTCCCTGTCATCCACCCCCGGCCCCCAGCACTGTTAATCAGATGGCTGTATCTTCCCTATATTTCTCCTGTCAAGCTATTAAGGGGATACAGAAGAGAGAAAGAAGAGAATCAGCTGAGATATAAACCAGCCCAGCTCCCCGAGCGCTTCTCCCCCTTCTCAAGGTTGCGCTTGCTGTGTTACCGCACACACTCCTGTCGAAGCGAAGGAGCGGCGAGTGCTTTCCCGTGCCGAGCGTAAACGGCTGAATTTTATTTCCCAAATGACGAGGGGCAAGCAGAAATTCTTCTGCATAGAGCCATCATGGATCTGTAAAAACAGAAAATTGCAGCACGGAGAGGGAGAAAGAACCACCGAGCCCAGGCTACACGCTTGGAATATTCCAGATTTGCCACGCCGTGCTCCTGCCTGCAAAAAGCGCGGTGCTGACCGGAGCTTTGTGCCGCTCCATAGCAGGAGGTTATCGCGGCTCTGCGAGTTTTGGCAGCTCCCTTTGGTAGGAAATTCCTGGCACGCGGTCATCAGCAATTGGAGGTGGCTGTTTGGAGAAAAAGCTTTATGAGGTTCACAAAGAACCCCCAGATCCAAGGTAGACTTAAGGCTGAAAACACTGATTTTTCTCTCATCCCTCACTTATCCTTTGTCTTTGGGGTACAACAGAAATGCTCAGTCCAGCTCACTCAACTTCTGTGGAAAACTTTGCCTCTCGTGGAAATGTTCCTAGGGGACCCCTTCTTCCCTAGGAGAGAAAATAAACTCCCACCTTGGGATACCTTAGGATTTGAAAATAGTTGGATACCAACATTTGCAGCTAGGTCTACCTCCCATTCTTGTACACATCAATAAATGAGGGGGGGGGAATAAAAAAGCTAACATGGCTCCAACACATCAGAAACAAGAACTGCTGCATGATTTTGGCTTAAGTTTTGTCTTTGTAACCAACCAGGTAGCAAAGTAAGGAAGAACACCATAAAAACACTTCATTTTTCTAGTAATTTGAGAGTTTCTGACTACATTGGAGACCAGGTCCTGAACTCCAGCAACACACTGCACAAAGATTGGTTTTATTTTAGGCAGATCTATTTTGCTGTCCGGTGCTCCAATTTTAAGAAGTACTTAGAGAGGTTTTTAAGAGACAGTCTGTGAGCTCCTGAGCACCTCAGCTGTTTTGGAAAATTGAATTTAACTACTAAAAAAAACCAACAAACTTTCTTGGGTAATCTCTCCGTTCCTTTGAAAACAAATTGTTCACATACTAGATAAACATCAGTGGATAAACATGATGGCACAATGGGTCACTAGACAGATTTTTTCCGAATCTACGTTAAACATAGAGAGAGAGGAAAATCAAATTACTCTACCAATACCCAAGATCCTTATTCAGGCAAAACATTTACTCACTTCAAAAAGTCCCAGACTAAGGAAGGAACTGACAATGTCTGAATGCACCTTAATGAAGTGTTTGCTCTAGCCATTCCCTCTCTGGGAAAGTCTGAGCTGCTTTCTTGGTTTTTAGACGTGTTAATAAAATATCAGTCCCTTCTCTTTGGGATTTTTGTTTGCTTTTGTACTTAGAAAGGGAAAACAAAATAAATTTATGTAAGCACTACTGCTAGAGAATATTCAACACATATGCAGCTTGTGTTTTTAGATAAATGTTTGACTGCAGAAAGTCCGCGTGACAGGAGGTGAGAAAGAACACAGGAACACTTACGGACACCCCAAATGGCGACACACCTCCACGCAAGGTGTGTGAGTAGGAAAAGTGCAACCGAGTTCTATCACAGCCCTCAATATCCCACAGGAACACAGCTCTGCCACGTTCACAGAATCAGAAAATGGTTGGGGTTGGAAGGGACCTCTGGAGATCCCCCAGTCCAACCCACCTGCTAATGCAGGGTCACCAGAGCAGATCACACAGGTCGGTCCAGGCGGGTTTGAATGTCTCCAGAGGAGGAGACTCCACAGCCTCTCTGGGCAGCCTGGTCCAGGCTCTGGCACCTCACACCAAAGAAGTTTCTCCTCGTGTTCAGATGGAACCTCCTGTGTGCCAGTCTGTGCCCGTTGCCCCTCATCCTGTCGTTGGGCACCACTGAAAAGAGTCTGGTCCATCCTCTTGACACCCACCCTGGAAATATTTAGCAGCATAAGATCCCTTCTCAGCTTCTCCAGGCTGAACAGACCCAGCTCTCTCAGCCTTTCCTCATAAGAAAGAAGCTCCAGATCCCTCGTCATCTTTGTGTCCCTCCACTGGACCCCCTCCAGTAATTCCTCGTCCTTCTTAAACTGGGGAGCCCAGAACTGGACCCAGTACTCCAGATGCGCCTTCACCAGGGCAGAATAGAGGGGGAGAACAACCTGCGGGTCACGCTTGTCCTAATGCACCCAAGCACACCCACCTGAGCATCCTCCCCAGCCATGCTGCCCTTGCTGCAACCTTTTCCCTTTCACTCGCCTTTCCTTCCTTTATCTCTGTTCTATAACCATTATCTCCATCAGCATAACTCCTTAAGATACACCTAGACATCATTTCGCCAATGAATGCATTTCACACAACGTTAGTCATATTGTACTGTGGATAATTTTTATGATATTGCTGTGCCTCTCCTTGGTACATTGTTACAGTTTAATTTGTACATATTCTGCTGCTGATGCAGTGTCACTCAGCTGTAACCAGAGAGTGCATGATGGTTCTGTATTATTGCAACACGTTTTTCCTAAAAAAAAAAAAAAAAAGAAGCAGGGAGAGACTTTTTCTTAAGAGCAAGTCTTTGCTTTCCAGGATTAGTTAACTGTAGATAGGCCTGCCTGCAGGGTCACCAAAGAGCCAGATCCCAACTTTGCTAAGTGGAAAAGGATTTAGATTTGGGGTGACATCTCAGGCCCATTACATAAGTATATGCTGCAAATTTGTGGTTTGAACCAATTTCTCACAAAGTTCAGGGTAAGGGTTTCATATCTGCAGGAGTTCTTCAGACCCTTTTGAGCTGCTTGTCTTCACCAGATGAGCTAATACCAGCTATCTGCTTCCCTTCCAAAAGGTGATACCCATTTTGTGGTTAGATTTAATACTATAGATCAGTTTTCAAGCCCAGGCATCAATTTTATAACACATTTAGACATGCAGAGCAGCACTGCTAAAGCCTGTCAACTCTTCTAGGTATTCAACAGCCAATATCAGCATCTACACAAAGAACTGGCCATGCTATTTTCAGTGCTTCTGCTGAGTGATCGAGTTTTCCATATGGAAATGTTTTGCAAAAATAAGGGATTACTTGGAAAGACACTGGGCTAACCCTGCTGAGTATCTGCTTTTCTTCTTTTAATTTCTACAGCATGGAATGTTACCGCTGGTATTTTGGACAGTGACCATAAGGTCATAAGACTGAGTGACTGAGACTCCCTCAGCTCTTTGTTTACCTCTTGAAGACAAAACAATTGATAATTTCATCTAATAAATAAGAGGTTTGTTTAATTCTTTAAAAACACCAATTTACTTTTAAGGGAGCTAAGTTTGTCCCACATATTTGAATGCTGCCTAACAGAATATATTCCCTTGAGTAATGACATCTAATAGCGCTTTTTTCTGGCCAATCATAGTGGTAAACTATTCTTTTTCCCCCCTCAATTGATCTTAATCTAAGACTTATAAAAATATTGCTTGCCCTACAGATTTATTCTTCCAAGTTGACTACGTTAAGCAGACATGACTGGCTTGTTGTGCTGTACCATAAATAAAGATATTTGGCTCTAAAGATAAAATAATGAGTTGCTAAAGAGCAGCTAATCTCTTGGTCTGAGATCTCTGAAAGCATTTTGGTGCCTTGAAGGTCTTGGGTGTTCAACTCCCTGAGTTGTTATGAAATAGTCACATTATTGTGGGCTGAGAGAATGCCAGTGCAAGGAGTGCCCTCTGCTCCATTCCCAGTTCCTATTCTGAAGGAGTAATTCAGTATCTTAAGCCTCCACCATTTATTTTAAGGAAAAGGGTTTTGATCATCTTCTCTGAAGACTAATCATGGTAAAAGACCTTGGCATACCTAATGTGCTTTGCTCTAATTCTGTAATGTGGGGAGATGCAAGGAGAAACTATGATGGAACAATTTTCTGCTTTTATTCCTCCTCAGATCCTCTAAAACATTCATTCACAAAAACAGTCCTGAGAAGAGGAGAAACACGGCCGCCTTCTAAGTCTTCCCAGAATCTCTCACACCAATTGCTCTATCAAACAGGTATTTAGAAAGGGATTTAAAGCAAACAAAGAGATTAAGCTCCATAGCTGAAACACCTGTAACACCAGTCTGCACAGGGCTCACTACATCCCTATGACATGTGCAGCGTGATCCGTTTGGATTGGAGCTGTATTCACCTCAAATTTATCTAGATCTATTTATACATTTGTTCAGATGTGGACTTTGCAAAATACTCTACACCTGTTCATGCTATTTTATTACTTGGCAGTCCTATTCAATGAACTGTAATATCAGTTAAGACCAGAAAAGTTTTGGCATGAGACAGCAGGTAAGCTGGAGCTATGAGGTTGACATACGGACTAACAGGATCATCTCATACGGTTAAAAGGCGTATATACAGCGATTCTGCAGACTCCATGGGCTTCAGGCCTGAACGTGAAATACTATAGAATGAGTAATTCTGAAACACAGCAGCTTGATGCTGTGAAGAAAATTACCCGACATTATCCCACTCTACATCATACCAAGAAAAAAAAACATACTGTAAGGTTAATAAGTCTCAAATTCTATCTATGAGGAGATGACTGAAAGAAAAACAGCTTGTAAAGATGTAAATATAAATACTTAATCCTCTTTAGACTAGTAAGTTGATTCATAATCATAATATTATTCATCCTATACTTACAGGAACCTGTTATGTTAGTACTTTCACACAACTAGAGCACATACCCCTAAATATGTTGATATTCACGTGGCTTCCCTAGACAATGGTGCCATCTAGGAGACCAAGCCAGGTAACCTCCTGCTGCCTACTGAGTCCTAGATGGGTCTCCTGCCTTATTTTAAACGGAGGCCAAGAAACGAGGTCAGATATTAGAAAACTAAAAGTTTCTCCCCAACGCATATGACATTCTTCCACACAGGAGCAAACCCAAGCCATGTCAAAATGAAGGTGTTAAAATGTCCATAAGCACTTGGCCCATGTAGAAGTTCTTATCATGCTTTGTTCCTGTGAATCAATCCTTTCAATTAAGGTAGCTGGGGGATAACACGATGTTTTTATTTGCAATTAAAGCTTTAAATTAAGATCAATAGAACCAGTTACAGCCCTACCATACCAACAGCACAGAGAACGTTCATAGGTTTTCAGAGAACACACTTCTGAAATAAACCCATCCATTTTCTATTAAAAATATAATAAAATATCAGTGGAAAAAAAGACTGAGAGCTTAATACAAGAAAAAGACTCAAGAAATCTTACTGTGTTTTTTTAAATATTTTTAGCCATCAAGCCGGCAAGGCCTTCTTCCCTATGGTTGCCTCCCCTATGGACTTTCCATGGTCACATCTGGAATAAAGTGGATAGGAACCAGGCCAGGTCAAAGCTGACTCCATCAGAAGAGGAAAGGAAAATACGCATCTATTTAGTTACTATCCTGTATTTCTGACTTCTTGTTCACTGTAAAATTTTGCGCAACTTGAACCTTGTGCCACAGACATCTTTTTTTTTAAATTATTTTTATTGACTAGTCCAAGAAAGAATGCTGCGTACCTAACTATGCAATGCTTTCAGTTTGCACAAATTGTGATTACAAAAAATAAAATAGCCATCAATAAATGGAAATTTTATTCCAGTTTTCTGGGGAATTCAGGCTGTTTACCCTGTTTTTAAGTAACCCCACAAAAGACCAGGCATGAGCTTGATCTTTTCTGAGAACGAAATTGCAACAAAAGAACCTATTTCATGAGTTTCACATTTCATAGCATATTTCACAGTTGTTGTACAAGTTGTGGTAATATCTGCTGTGATTTATAGAGGAACAGTGCTGTAAGAAACCTCCCTTATAATTATAACTGGTTATGAGGTACATCACTCATATCACACTGAAATTTACTTCCATCTCAAACTTGATTTTTTTTTTTTTCCTGTTTATTATCATAAACTGGCCACAGAAATGCTGATAAAGAGATTACAGAAAATGTTATTATTAACTTAATCCCTTCCCAGTTGGAGCTCTTTATTTTAATCCAGACTTATTTTGAGTCTTTGTTTACACACCGCGATGTGTCAGACAGTAAACACTATAGGAGTTGTGCAATGAAAGCCTTTCCTCTTCCATGTGCTACATTAGGCAGAAAGGCTGACTTTGACATGATGTGCAAAAGAACCTATAAATCCAATTATTCCCTCCACACGCAGTGTATGTATATGTTCACACATATAGTAGATGTTTCCTTTGAATGCAAAACACGCTAAAATTTGTTCTGAAAAGCACTTACACTTTGAAAACACACCATAATTCTAAGAAGGAAAATGCCTGACATATATTTTGGCTGATTTCAAATTCATATATATTTTAAATCATCTGTATACACTAAGCTGTGCATTTTATACAGCAAAATGATAACCATTACCATTCCACTCCATCTAATCTACTGATGATCTTGACTTATTGGCCAGTCATGTATAGTGCACTGCCCCTCCTTAAATTCATGCAGTAATTTTAATTTTTGCTGTTGCTGCTGCTGTTATCTGAATGCAGCACTTGCCATGAAGACACCACGGTCTTACCCTGTAAACATAATTGATGCTATTGAAGATAACGATTTAGGGTATCATCCATCTCGACTACAGTTTGCCATTACATGACTTGTTCCTGCAGGTATCTGATTTGTATCATAGACGAGTTGGCTTGATTGCTGTTTTGCCATAGAGTAATAGTTTCCTGGTTTCCACTGACAGACCGAGTCCCCCTTGATCACTCAGGTGATCAGTCAACACACAAGTTAATTATTGGTGAAGGGGTGTCTGAAGACCAAAGATCAAAAGATACACACGAGGTCTTCTCCAAGTCATTATTCACCTTCTTAAGCATCAAGCAGTCAGTTCAGATTCCCGTCTCCTGCACTGTCCCTAAATGAAGCAATATAACAGTAGGAAACCTGAAGTAGAGCAGCTAAAAGACACAAAATGAAACTTCTGATTTCTCCAAAAGAGGAAAAAAGAAATCCGTGTGGGCCTGATTATCTACATGGGGGAAATCAAGAGTACCCCCACTCAATATTATTTAGGAAAAAAGAAAAAATAATCAAGGGTAGCTGTTTAGATGTGGACTATCTGATAGTTTGCCACAAGGGTCTCATTTGCTTCCCTGGTAAAATTTCTTAGGTTTTAACTGGCATTGCAAGAAAATGCTTTTGAATATCGCTATTATCTTTATTTCCATACACAAAGAACAGAATTTATTGACAGAAATTAGGAGCTACTGGACAAAAACATTAGAAGCCTTCCCAAAATGTAAAGGAAAAGCAGTTCTCCCCAGATCTTTTTTTTTCTATATTTCAACCACTCTCAAAGCTCAAATACATGCATTAACATTACCAGCAGCTAATTGCAATTACTATCCTGAATTACCCACACAAGACTCACACCCCGCACTCCTCTGGGGAACGGGCAGCACAGCACCGCAGTCTCCCTCCTGCTCCAAGCCCCCGTGAGCTAAACACAACTTGTTGGACAAGTCTCCTGAACAGATGGCACCTACAACAGTAAAGAGGTTGTGGTGACACACTGCAGCCACAGGGTTATGATTTTCCTGGGCAGAAAAAAAACCAGTCTCCCTGTGGGTAACAGGTTGTGCTCACTGGAGGTTTGGGTATCAGCTCAATACCCGCACCACTGAGTTACACCTGTATTTACCCATGAAAACTGGTTCATCCATCTCTGTGGTTTTCACGTTACTAGATGAAAGGAGACCAAACTGGGCAATATGCCTCAAAGGTTTACTTTCTAAAATAACATCATCGTTATCCTACCCAAAGTCACACTGCCTTTATTTTTAAGGCCAAAGGAACTGAATCATCAAGTTGCAGATTTGAAGCAATGCTACATAAGGTCAAACATTCAAAGGGCTTTGCTGCAAGCATAACTCAGTGCACACAATTCCACATATGCTTGCTTCCATATGAAAATAAATGCTACAGATGCACAACCCACTTGCACGTATCTGCACATGCCAAAGGGATTTACACATGTTAATACTTGGAAAGCAAAGTGAGAATGTATATAAAATGGCATGCACAAAGTACATTCATCCATGTGCATATCCCTCTGGAGGCATCACTACTTGGATGTGTTTCTAAGTGGAAAAGCAGTTTAAAAATTTATGTGTCACCCTCTCTCCAAAACCTAATGATTACAGCCTGTTAATTACACTGCATCTGTTGGAACCTTTAGCAAATAAATTGTGAACCTGATCTATTATTTATAATACCAATAGAAATTACAATTAATGTCTTAGAGTCACACAAAGTGGCAGCAGAAGTAAGGCATGCCATGCTGTCCCTGTCCTGCAACTTCTACACGCAAGTACTACATATTGTGACAAAGCAGCTATAATAACCTTTTCTAAATTTTACTTTCTTCAGATGGAGAGAATATAAAGACTCACATAGAGGAAGGAAAAGAACATTAAAAAAACACTTGAAATGTCACTTACAATTAGTCCCAAAGTAACTGTGAAATACTGTAGGCCACATATTGCTATTGCTTTTAGCCAAGTTTCCCATAGCCCCATATTCACTGGTAGCTTTTGAATGCCCAACTAATAGATGCGTGGCAGGGACGGGAGGGAGAGAGGAGCCTTAGCACAGCTTTGTCTTGAATTTAGGCTCTAATTGTGGCATCTCCTGGTGCGAAATCTGGATGGATTTGCCAAATCCCCATGCTTTTAAGGCACTTCAATGCTAGCACAAATTGATGGAGCTGCCAATGTGTTCGTGTGTCAGGGAGCAGCTCTCCATCCTGTCTTGCACAGAGCTCTGAAACACAGCCCCGCTTTTTCCCCACCTCCTGTACCCTACAAGCACTACCCAGATTATTCTTGCTATGGTTCCTCCAATACAACAATTCAGCTTTCTAGCAAAAAATAGATTTCCACCCCCCTCCCCAACAGCTGGCTCAGCAAACAATGTAAGATTTTTAAAGTCGAGAGGGATCTCTTCCTTGGCTTTCTAAAACTGGTGACAACAGTTTCCCAGAGCAAATGGCAATTGTCTGGTGTAAACTGGAACAGAATTGCCACCTTCTTCTGTGTAACAGAAACAAGAGTCTTTGCATCTCATTATTTCACTATGGGACCTGAGCATTAGTTAGCTCTTTTTATATTGCCATAGCCAGCCCACTTATTCACCAGAAAGCAAATAACCACTCAGGCTGAGGTTTATGAAACTTCTGGGATTCACAAACGTGTTTCATGAATTTCTGGCAGTTGTCTGAATGTTCACAAATAATGTGATGCCAGTAATCAGAACAAGTCAAAACTTGACACTTCTATTCATAAATCAGGAGATGTTTTATTTTTACTGCTTGAATGGTTCTGTTCCCAAGCACGACTGGATTTGAACCACCAACCTGGAGGTGAAAGGATCTTTATTTAATGTATTTGTTTAGGTTTATATGAAATATATAAAAAAAGTGTCTATCCAAGACTCTAGGCACCTTTGCCATATATTAAAACAACACGCCAACTCACAGAGACAAAAATAATCTCAGCAACTTCCAAAAGTCAAAGGCAGCACAAAAAAGCTTCTTGGCCAAAGACTTCAAGATCTTTCTATATAAACTGAAAACTTTTGCACACACTATTTATTTCTTCTCCAGAGCCTGGGACATGAGGAGATGTGTCCCTCAGGTCCGCAGAATTGGACTCTCCCAGGCTGGAGTGGAAAGAGAGCATTCAGTCATGCTCCTGCCAAGGAGACCTATCCAGTATTCTCTCCTTTAAACCGAGGGGACTTCTGCCAAAATGCCTCTGTGGCTTGCAGCTGCAGCGGTATCGCTGGGGAGACAGAGCAATCTATTAAGCAAGGAGGATCCAAGATCCAGGACCTTATGCCAAGAACCTATTTTAGCCTCCCCCACAAGCCCGCAGACACCGCATAGGTCCCAGAGCGCCAGCGTTAAGTGCCAATGGTGAAAACTCCCACTCATCACTCCACACACATGGACAGCACCATGTGGACCAGTGTCCCACCGCTGCCCCATGTCCCCTCCACACGCCGCATGTGCCTCCCAGGCCCGGGAAGCTCTCCCACGTTACAGACCAGTTGCATTCAACCTGGTCCTCCTTCCATGGTCAGAAAAAGTGTAGATTTATGACTCCAAAAATAGGAGAGGGAAGAGAAAACTCAATCCGTTGACTTCGAGGTATAAAAGAAAAAAACCTTATTAGGACTTTTATCTCAAAGTAGAAGGGCCCTGCAGACCGGGTTCTGCTCTTCTGCTGCTGGCCCTGTCCCTTGTGGTGGCAGCTGAGAACACCATCCACTGTCCCACTCAGCCATCCTCCTCCCCTTCCATCTCCTTTTGGAGTGGCCATAGGGAGACAGACAAGGCAAGGACACAGAAGGAGACATTTGTTTATAAAATTGGGTTTTCTTCTCATATAGTCAGAATACACAAGACTTGTAATTATAGCTTGGTCACTTATTGACAATCACCGTTCTGCTATAGAAAGATCTCTTCCAAAGTAAACACAAAAGTATCAGCGGATCAGCTCTTTGTTCTGTTGAATGCTGCAGAAAAGAAGTGCCCATAAAAAAGGTTGCAAGAGACTGTCATTCTCTGACATGCTGTAGGGTATATTTTCCAAACCCTCTATGCAAACAAAACAACACATTCTTTTTTTTTCCACCACCAGAGGCTGACAATGTTAGGAAAGCTTTCCATTTAAAACATTGAGCTGAGGTTTCTCTTGGGCAAGAAGAGCTGGTAGGATACAGGTTGAGCAAAGACCAGCAGTCCCTGTCCCATCCATCCACCCAGCAAGACGAGCATCCCATCAGCAATACCCGTGGCTGGAGGAGGCTGCGTGCAGGAAAATGAACTCTGAGTTTCTGTTCCAGCCAGAGCGGATCTGGGATCAGGAGCAGGATCCATTGCAACCAGGCACACAGAGCACAGTCAGGTTTCCTCCCCTTCAGGTGTCTAAAAAACAACCCAAATGGATTTTCTCCTGGACAGCCAAGCATTTAAACAGGACGATTAATCAAAAGCACCTCCCAATTTAAATTACGTCCTGCTTGCCTTCTGACACTTACCACTTCAATAGCATAATTTATAGCTCCACTGTTGCTATACGAAGCCCTAAGGAGAACTGGCTCCTACAACATGTTGCCATTACATTTTAGCCAAGGCTGAATGTAGCTGCAAATCTCTCTGCAAAATACAGCAGAGAACTATTAAATGCACAACTTCCCTGGCACCAAAATGTTATTCTTTTAGCAGGTCTGCTTCTTCCCTAGGATTCTGATGAATTGTGCTCTGCTGTGTTACGAAATACACCATGTTTGGTGTGATACACAGAAAACATCTTTGTTTAACGCAGCTTATCTTTTATCATGTCACTTTTCTATTGGATTTCTTTTCTGTGCACTGGAAGCATATTATTGTGACAGATACACTGCTTTACCGGGGGCTTTGCTATGTGACCTGCAGTGTCAGAGTGAGGATCAGATCCTCCCTGAAACACAGGCTGGATAGCTTGATACAACATAAAGGAATATGGAGCAAATAAAGAAGCAGGAAAAGCAATCCAGCAACGCTCCCATCGAAGTGGGCTGCAGAGGCATTTTCCAGCCTGAAACACACGCCTTCTACAAAAAATTGAAAATGTTACTGCTGTGTGATGTTCATTCTTCCATTTATACACATTTACTAGAGTTAACATGAGAGAGCTCAAGCAAGTCAGAGAATACCACCAGCACATTTGTTTTTCTAAGAAGAGGCAATGAAGCACAAACCACGCTGGAGTAGGTCCCCTCTCATCATCATCACTCTTGACATTTCTTCCAGATCCTCCAGAAACCATAAATCAGAACATGTGGTAAATAAAATTGCTTGGCAAGGAAGGTGCTAGCGTAGTACCCCAGGTGCAAGGATTTGAATTTCTGCTTCATCATGAACCTCTGCAGACACCTGACGGGATGAAGCCCCACGAGATACTCGCTCTGGTAGTTCACCACTGCTGCAGTCAGTGCGGGGAGCTGGTTTGGCAAAGATCTAACAAGAGCTAGGTAGTAAAGGGAGACTTCCCGTCTTTGTTTCCAGCAGTAGCTCTCCCTACGCAGCTCAGTATCTGTGCATGTCACCACTTGAGCCGGGCTGAACACCAAGCCTTGCCTGGACTTCCCAAAACAGGCTTTCATCTACCTAAAGCCCCTGCAGGGTTCACAGGTGAGCACCAAGCACTCCCAGGTGGGCTGTGCTCCCCCCAGAGCAGGCTGCCTGGGCTCCTCTCAGGCCAAACCATGCCATGTAGATGCCACTGCTGCCTTAATGAATTACTCAGCAGCTCCTGCACTCCTGCTGAAGCTTCACTTCTCAACGAGAGGGCTTCAAATAAACACCTCATTTCCAAGAAGGATGTTGTAATTCCCCAGCTTACCAGCTTTTCTTGGAGGTTCTCTCCACTCCTCAAAACCTTGGTACTTCATTGAAAGAATTAAAGTTTCATTGAGTGAATGGGCAGAGGAAACTTGTGATTTTATCTTTCATCTCATGACCACAATGTTCAGGGATTTCTGCTACAGCCCTGTGAGCTGTTTTCTGTAAATAATATAATGTGAAAGATGGAAGCCATTCCTAAGAAAGATGATGTCACAACTTGCATACCTTTCTGCTGGAGCAAAGGCAGGTTACCTTGAATTTCTTTGGCAACATCGCAAACATCCAAAAAGAAAGATGGACAAAAGCTCCTTTAAGGACAACCTGGAAGTGTCAGAACATTTTTTCCTGGAAAATACAAGATTTGGCCTCTAAGTCTCTTGCACTCAAATCAGACATCCTAGGTAGCTGACTGAGGTCCCAAACCCAGGATGAAGTTAGGGGTTGCAGTGAATAAGTCATCTCTCACCCATGACATATTTAGCATCTGCTCATGTTTTCTGAGCTTAGTGGCTTGAACTGGTCATGTCTCTTCCCCTAAGGACATGCAGGTGGAAACCAGCATCTGACGAGCACATTGACCCAGTCCAGAGGTATAACCATCACTCAGACAGTAAGGAGAAGTAAGTAGATCGTATCCAAGTGCAAAGTACGCCTCTACGCCTCGCCTCCTCCTCTGCAAAGTACACAGTAGCACTTAATTCAATAATTACTTTATGGAAAAGTTATATCAAAGGTTTTTTCAGGTTCCTCTATAAAGAAGACCATGCAAGGACTTAAGGCAGGTACATTTCAAGCCCCAGCAGCTCTGCTTTCCCACACCCCTAAGCAGAGGGGACCGGCCATGCCTGCTTCTGGTCTTCGGATTCCTTACAGCCAGGCAGGAGAAGATGGCTCATGTGCACATGGTGCTTATCCTGCTGATCAAATAGCTTCCTCCCTTCCTGATAACCAAACCACTTACGTTATTAACAGTGTTATTTAAGATCTGTGGAAATATTGTCTGTTCCAAGCAAACCAGAAATATCTCGACCTAGATACTGAGAACAAAAATATGTTGAGTAAACTTCAGGATTGCCAGTTCATCCATCATTGCACTTGACATTGTATTGAAGGATCAGAGCAAAACTATTTTACCCAAAAGGTTCTTACACCAGCATATTTATTCAGTGGATGAGAGAGAAAAGACTGACACTTCTCTCAATCTGGACTGAAAAGGAGTGCATGTTATAGTTTGTTAAAAAGGTACACGAGTGGCCTATGGACCCCATTTGATGACTGCAGGTAGCAAATACAATTATATCAGAAAGCACAAATGAATAAGAGACTCATCTTTACTTCCTCCTGAGGAAAAAAGAAACATGATGAAGGGCAAAAGAACACAAAGTTATTTCCACCATGTTACAAGTGGGCAAGCTCGAGAGAGGAACTTGCACAGCAAAAGGTGGTCACTGATGCAGAATGGCTCAGTGAACATTGTCAGAAGCATCATCAGGCTGTTGCTACTTTTGGCTTTACGGAACGCTGGGTGTACGGAGCACCTTCGAAAAACAAGGTCTTATTTCCTTCAAGGTCTGTTTCAAAATTCCAAACAGTTTCTAGGCAAAGGCATATCTGCACAACTTGTCTAACATATCCAGTTGGAAAGCTAAAAGAAAATCTGAGTCCAACCTTCTGTCTGGAAACTGAAGCTCCATTGAGTCTCACAGTCTAATTTAGGAGATCTCTGCTTATTCCTCTTATACATGTAAATTATGGTGCTTACCTGTACATATTTCAGTAGGTGGAATATGTTAACTATTTACCTACCTGGAAGACATACCACTTAACAAAAGGTACAGAAGAAGGACTTTAAAAAAAGATCAAATACATCATAAACTTGGCAGACACTGTAGCCCTGAAACAGCAGTTTGAAACTTGCACCATAACAAATCTTCTCCTATACATTATCTCACAGGAAACAACACATGATAAATTCTTAGCACAATGTGATTCCCCTCCTTCCACCTCCTCCCCACTTCAGAAAGATTTAACATCTAATTCAGCTTTTGACGAGCTGCTTCATCACTGCAGGAACACTGTTGATCTCTGTCGGAACCCTGCGGCCTTGGACAGAACAAACTGAAAGGGAAAAAAAAATTTTGGCTGTCTGTAATGATAAATAAATACATTACAAGATACAACTCTGGGGAATGGAGGCTGACACTGACTGAGCACCGTGACCTCCACACAACTGCCAAGTCTCAGCCATTCAACAAAAGTCAACTTTTGTTTGCCTTCTTCCCCCCGCAAAGACAATTTCTTAAAGTGCTAATGCAGGATGGAAAAGAAAAAACAAACAAACAAAAAAGACAGAACTCCAAAACCCTCTTCATCTGCCCAAAGCACTTGAGTTTTGATAGAACAGTATTTTATTTCTTTGGTCTCCTGGAAATTAGGGCAAACAAATCCACACTGTTAAATGAGGAGAGGTGGCAGCAGGATAGGGAATCTGTGCAACAGGGAATGCTCAAATCTCCTTTTTTTCCAAATTTCACATGAGGATGTGCCTGCCTTCCGACTGGTTCTCGGCACCTATTTGACTTTGTCCACTTAAGTCCCACTCACAAAATAAAATCAGTATGGCAGATGTTGGGTCTTTCCATCAATGGTAACAACAACAAGTCAGGGAAGGAGCAGTTGGTTACTCCATCAGCTAATCCACCCGCTGGTCCCTGGAAGCCTCACACACTTGGGTCAACCTATCTCCTAGAATCTCTTTTTCAACATTCGATTCCCATTTCTCTTGAATCATAACAGAAAGGTGATACCTACTTCCACCTCTCCTCATTTAACAGATGCACAAAGTGATAAATAAAGTGTCACGACAAAGTCAATCAAGTTGAAAGCCAGGCATGAACTGCAAGTGTCAACTCATGTCTGCACTGTGCTTACCATAACGTATTATTCTATTAACTCCATGTGCTTTATAGGAACTGCAGAGGATTCAGCTTGATCAAGTAAGTTCATGGTCAGGCCCTCAGGGCTCACCAGCATCTTAAAGCAAAGTGCATCACAGAAAGCCCTGCACTAGCACTGAAGAAATTAATTCCAGTGCAGAAAGAGAAGATCCTCACCAGCATGGTGCTAATCAGCCCCGTCAGCTTGTTGAGCTGCTCATCTCAGGCAAAGTTAACATAGCCACACCACTCCTGAAGCCCACGCCGCTATTTCTTCCCAGCACGTCACCGCAGAGATGCTCCAGCTCGCTCAGAGCTGTCTCAGGGATACACAGCACAGCTTGTTCCTAGTGGTTTTCCGCCTCCCTTCGCTCCCCTAAGAAACTTCTCCTGCCCGCTCGCCACCAGCCTCGCTGCCAACACCAGGCTCCAACTTCACGGCTCCCGGCTTGCAGGTCATTTAACTCAGCCGTTCACCAAAGCACCTATTTAATCCACTCTGCTCACACTTACTACTATTAAAACACTTCATATTTTCAAAAATGTCCTGTGACTACTTTTGTTTCATAATATTCTTATTTCCCCTCTTGCCTGCCCTTTGTATACACAGGAAAAGTGGATAAGAGAGCGATGATTCAACTCATCCAAACAGTGGGAGATTCATGTTTCAAACCCTTAATCTTTTCTCTCTGGTTTACATCTTTAATTTCTCAATCTATCTTGTTTCATTTTTTAAATTTTGTTTAGATTTGGAGAGTATGAGTGATTCCCCTTCAGTTAAAGTCAGGATCTTTCTAACATTTCTTACATTTGAATACTCTCCTGAAGATTTTCCATCGCTTCAAACTTGCCCTCTGAGAGTAACTGCAGAAAAAAAATTTTCTTCAGTTTGGTCAATTCCTTAATTCTGTTTTGCCAGGGAATACTCATTCCACATTAATTATATTTTTGATTGACCTGTAGTTGTCTCCTAGAAGACCAAGTTGTGTGCATTACAGTCTCTGTTAGCACATGGCTGTTTGATGCACCACTGGGGCTAGAATTACTTAGAGATTTCCATAAAATCAGTCAGGATTTGCAAGTGGCGCACAAGCACTCCCCAAAACACCAGTGAGCTCACACCTTGACCTGCCCATCAGAACAAGATTGACACTTCCTAAGAGAGCAGATAAGGAAAAAAAGTATAAGAAATAAATATGAAATCCATTTTCAAATCTATAATTCCCAGATCTTTCACCTTAGTCAAATACAACACAAACCAAGAAGTACAGCAAACAGAACACCAAACCAGATGAAGAGAAGCTCTATCTCTGAACCAGCTACAACAGCAACATGGGCCCCTCCAGTTCAGTCAAAATGTTGGCATGTGAATCTCTCCCATCAGAAACTAATAAAGCCTTTGCCATCCTCTGCAGCTAATCCATTGACAACGAGAGCAGAGGGTTATCTACTGTGATCTACACCTCTAGCTGAGAGTGAATGCAAAGTTTCTATAGAAAGTCAAAGGAGGGAAAAAAAAAATTCTGGGTAGACATTATCTGGCAGTGCAGTCCGCTTTGCTGCCGTGCCTCCTCTCTTGCTATAGCAGATAGCCTATGTGTGCACGCTCTGTGTGTTTAAACAAAAAAGCTGATAAGGAGTACTCGTCTGTCAGCAGTATCTGAAGCCCACGGCTCTTTGAGACCATTTGGGTTTACTTGGCGGGTCATGCTGACTCCTTGTGAACCATTTATCATCGCAAAAAACTCCAGAGGTTGGCACTGTGCCAGGGTCTTGTATTCTCTTCCCTCCCCCAACCTCTTTTCTCCCCTCTGGGGTATTGATGCTACATCAAAATAAACCTCCAGTTCACATAGCAACAGAACATTTTTATATAACCTCTGCACGGGAACGCTGCACAAACCACTGGACAATCACTTGGAGCACGGTAGGTAATTCACGATATTTTGCTGGTTTCTGTCAAAAACACCCCTGATTAAATGAACTATAACAAGGGAAGAGGATCTTTTGCACATGAGCCAGACTTTGAACATATCTTGGCACTGAGGACATCGGGGGATTAGTGCACCTCTTGGTTCCACGTTCTAAATTTTGCCATTTTCTGTCTCACTTGGAATCAAACAGGAGTCCAAAGCATTTAAGCCAGTTTGTGTATAATGTAATTGAAAACAAAATGATGCTGAACGATCTGCTGAGTGAGAGCTTTAGTAAGACAAAGACTGAAATTTAGATTTTGGTGGACACTGAAAACTCCCATTGCTATCTGAAACAGAGGGATCTGTACAGCCTGTGTACTTACATAGTCATAAACCAGCTAGGTCATCTTAACTTCATTTTCCCTCATCCTGTTCCAAAAAGTTAATACTTTGAATACAGACATAATAAATATGTTACTTCAAGTCTTTCACAGCACGCCCACCTCATCTTCATATTGGGTTAATCCCACATTTCAGGGATTCCCCCAGTTTGCTGCAGGGATCACAAAAACCTTATATATCAAAAGGAGGGAAAAATTGTCTCCGAGGATTTTTACTGCTTTCCCCTGTTTCAATAAGATAGTCATAACTAGAAACAGGACAAGAGGGGACCAGCAGTTACATTAGAGTCATTGGTTATTGTTTGTTACATCTTTCTTGTATATGCAGAATTCAACTCATCACAGGATATTGCGTTAAGAAGGAAAGAGCTTTTCTCCAAGCAACATTAACAGTGATCACTGAAGATTTTTTGCCTGCACCATCGGCATCCTGGGATTACCTGGGAATTTCAGCAAGTGGTTTCCAGACCTTAGGACACACTGATGACTTTGACTTCTCCTGCTCTCTTCCTCTAGTGCATTATAGCCTTTTGGTCTTTTTCATTAAGCCTTAAATAAATCATTGAAAAATGTTTTGTGGCAAGTGGGCGGTATGAGAAACATATCCTCTGGACCTTTCCAGACTAAACATCTATAGTGTGATTGCTTGCACTTGTGGTGTAATGCACCGGTCCAGTGCCCCTGCACCATTTGGGAAAGATAATAGTTAAGGTGTATCTATCCTATCTAGGTTATTATACAGTGCATATCAGTAATGGATAATTTATGCAGCAGCTAGAATACAGTTAATATGTGACAAAAATTATGGACTAATTTTGTAGCTCTAGAGAAACTCTTCTGTACACCATTTTTATGATTGCAATGATAGAAGTGGTAGAATGTCTTAATTAAGACATTCTTTCCCCATTTTCCTCTTACGTCCTTCAGTACCTTCCTTCCCTTACACTGACCCTCTAATTTCATGCAACTAAACAGTATGGTCTAAAACCAAATCCTTTTTACAGGGTTATTTTCAACTCAAATACGTTTACTCACCTCATCCACAGCAGAGTCACCAAAAGTCAAAGGGTCAACACATAGCAGCAAATGCCTGCAAACAGCAGGCTGGCGGAACATAGCAATTCCCAGTATAACCACTAAAGCCTTCCTCTTGCAGCACCACAGCCCCCACTGTAGAGCTGTGAGCATGCCTGCAAGTAGGAATCAGTAGGGATATTGCTTGTGTTTATTTCTAAGCAAACAACGAATTCGTTCAAAAATATATTTAAGAAAGTATCACTAAACTATGACTTTTTAACAGAGTTGTTACTACAAGACAGGAACAGACCCAAGAGCTTACAGCACCTAGAACGAAGAGAGCCTGCTGGAGTGGGAGAGAGGTCTGTGCACCATGTTACTCAGCCCAAAAAAATCTTGACACCCCACTGCTATTAGGAGGGCAGGAATTTTACTGTCCCCCCATTTTCCCCACTCCCAGCTGCACGACTCCAGACCTGCCCTTGCACCAGCTCCGCAGCTATAGGACCTTTCTCTCAGCTATTTGAGCTCAATAACTCAGGAGCTAGCAGTTAACTACCCCAAAACAACCTATTCTGGAGAAACGATCCCTCCTTTCAGCAACAGCAAACACAGAGCCGCCTTTCTCCAGTAACTGTACTCTGTTCCATGACCCTGAAGTGGAGTCTAAAGGAAATTCAGTGGAAGGCACATTAGGTTCAAAGCCATTGCGTGATCAAGAGCTACAAGGACAGGCTGGAGTCCACTTTCTCCAAGAAAGCTAAAAGTTAATACAAAATACTTCAGTGATAATTCACTGTATCCCTTCTGTCTACACCAAGGGAGATGGACAGGACACTGATGTTGCAGCCCAGAGGATCTGCCCTCATGTAAACCCCCATATACAACATGTTGGACATTCATACAGAAAATTGTTTAGACCTAAGTCCCCCGTCTCAAGCCAGCTCAAAAAAAAAAATCATCTGAAAGCCTCTACTTTTTCTGTCCCAGGGACACTTGTGACTTCATATGGGCTTCAGCTTTTCAGTCCTTATTCTAATGCCTTTCAGGTTCAGTGAAGCTGAGCCATACAGGATTTTTATGAAGTGTTAATGGGCTGCAGTGACTCTATATAATCCAGTGCTGGCTGGTGAGTTATCACACCCGATTGTCACTTCATTCGTTGGCAGCCTGGGACAACACAGGTACCTCCTCTGTGCCCACACCGGTGGAGAGCCCAGGAAAACACCTGCCAGCACCTGCGCATCCTCAGGATGGATATTGAGAGCCCTCAATACACTGTGTAATCTTTGGATCTCAAGAGGGAATTTGTCCAATTTTCCCCAGCAGGTTGTTCAGTAGTACACCCATCAACTACTTTGTCAAATCTGCCTCCACACACTTCTTGTCTCAGGCTTCCAACAAACTTTCTTTTGCTTCTGGGAACAAACCTGGGAAGCCTTTAGGGAACGCTTAATTCCTTGCTTTGTAGAGACAAAGAAAACAGAACCAGCGTACCCAAAAGGTTAAACACGCCATCTATTTTAGGTGTATAACACAAGAGCAATGCAGAGAGAGACACATCCTGGAGAAAATTCAAAGCCATAAGAAAGGTTCTGAGAATCAGCATGAATACATTTCAAAAATGTAAAAGTAAGGAGAACCCCAATGCATGCAGCCAACTTGGTGAAGCTCCACTGGCAACCAATAATACCTCATGCTTTATTTTCAAAGGTGAGTGCATGTAATGGTGTGTGCAAAAATGAACAATCAATAGTATCTTTCATTTATATGACTTACCATGATTGCATCTCACAGCCATGGTAACTGTGCACCCACCTGAGGAGCTGCATGAGCAGATATGCAGATGTGTATCTGCTGGGCAGGTTCCCATCCCAGAAGATGAGAATACCCGGTTTCAAGTAACGCTGAACGATAGTCATGTTCTACAGAGTAGCCTTCACAGCAGAAAACTGGTTTGAGTACATTACCTATGTATAAATACACACACACATTCATAGGTAATTTAAAAAAAGACAACCTATTAGTGATGACAGTAAAGACGCAGCATCAAGGAAATATCTTGAACATGCTGCTACTGCATACAGGGTCAGCAAGGACACTGTTGTGCAGCCATTCATCACATACATGTATATCAGTAGATATAAACTGGGGCAAAGTGGTGACACAAACTCCAGACATGCTCCAGCAATGCAGATTGTGAATTCACTGATGAACTCAGTTGCATTAACGTCCATGCAAAACCAGGATTAACAAGAGCAAGGCCAAACAAGCTTGTATGCAACTTTCCCAAAAGCATGAGAATCCATTAGTGCTAAGGTCTAATGAAATCAGTCAGAAGGAGACTTCTGCAGAGTGAAGAAACCTCTTACTCCATCTTGTGTTAAAACAATTATAAAAGCCATGCAGAAAACAGAGATTTGCCTCCTTGCCTGTTCTTTAGAAAAGCTCCTGTTTACATTTCCAATAAGGAGGAAAGGGTGGCCATTCCCAGCCAGCAGAGTTTTTGGAATCCCAACTCTCTGTCAAGAGAAGTCCAAAGGTTTGACGGGGAGGTGAAACTGCAAAGTGATGCAGTTAAATGGGGCAGTCCAGCCACAGCTGAGATGACTTTTTTTTTTTTAACTGGACCAAGCCAGGAAAAAGAGGAAGAGGGAACAAGAGAGATATAAATGTTCACTTTCTATATATAATTGAAACACTTCAGTGCGTATTCAGCTCAGAGAGGAGCGAGTCCTGCAGAGGTATAACAAGCCACAGCATCGCTGGTCTGATGTTGGCTGTTTTGAGGAGAAAGCTGCTCACCGGAGGAGCAAACCAGGGGAGGCCAAAGTGAGAAGCAGAGCCCTGGGTGAGCATCAACAGCATCAGGTGGTGAAAGTGGATTAAAAATCGCTGCTGTCTTCCTCACAGCACAGATTTTTGCAGTCTGCTCTGCAGCATGCATAGTTTCTGTCCTGTGCTTTGCAAACACACACATTTGGCCTTGATGCTCTTCAGGTCAGGCAGCTCCTCGAGGGTTTTGTTTACTGCCCATTATTTTTAAGAACAGTGCATGGCATCTCCTGTTAAAGAAGTCCTAACCCACAAAAACAAGGTGTGTTGTGGTTTTGGTGGGTTTTTTGTTTGTGTTTTTTTTTTTTTTTAATCTGGTTTAACCACTGGATAAAGCCTGAACATTTCAAATAAAGCAATCTACAGCCTCTACGTTCATTACCAATTAATTATTGAAAGGGTATCTATTGAGTTTTAACACGCACAAAAGTAAAGGCAATTCCAGTTGCCACGCAACTGGCTGAGAATCATGTAAACACAAATGCAGTAGGTTCATTTTCATGAATAACCTTATGTATCTGGAGAGAAGGGTTCAGCAGAGCAACCATACATCAGGGCAGAGGAGCAGCATTAAAGGTGCAGGGGAATTAACCACTTGGTAGCTGAGAGCCTACATTTTAGGTATTAATTTGATTATCAGTTTAGCAAAAAAGGTCAGGGACCTTGCAGCTGTGGACTAAGGTAGAGTTTGGACCTTGGAATTGCATCCTACAGATTGACATGGAATATTTATATAATATGCAATCAAGAGAGGTCTTATTGACAATCAGACATAGCTCAGCATGCAGCCTGATAAGACTTGTAATTATACAGATGAAAAAAAAAAATAGACAAAAGATGTATGGGATCATTCCAGCTGATCTCTACTGTTTCTTACAGACACTATTAATCTCTGTTTAGTTTTGTTTAAAGTACAGATGGTTCCACTAAGCAGAGATTCCAGTACATATCCAGAAAACGATCGCATACTTTCCCCCCCAAGAAATTTGTTTAAAAAAAATGAACTTTAGTAAAACAAAAGTATTTGTGAATTCAGACAAAATATGGGAGTTGTTGTTGTAAATAATAAGAAAATTATGTAAAAGTTTAAAAATTACAATTGAACAAAACATTTATCTCAGGGAAACTACATTTTGAGTTGACAAAAAATTACATCATTCTTTCCATTTTCCCTGGAAAAGACTTTACCTTTTGGTCTGGTTACAAGAAGAAAAAAAATTTGCCAAGCACATAGACTGAACAACATAAAACCAGTAGAAATATCTCCCACATTTAGAAACGGCAAGTAAACACATAGTTTCAATTCTATTCCACCTCTTTCTCAGAAAAACTCTCTCTTGTAGTCTAAACAATATGATTTAAATGTTGGTAAGCCCAAGTCCTGCCTTAATATCTAATTTACAAACTCCTGAGCTTGTTTATTTTCCCACTGTACTCTTGGCAGAGGCTGCCGTGCGGTTTATTCCCACTGAATATCTGCATCCTGCAGATGATGCAACTGTCATTTGCTTTACCTGTTCCAGAGTTTTCTCTTCCCCCTCCCTTTCTCCTTGGCTGCTGATGGACCTGCCAGGGAGCAGACTCCCTTATGTTGTAATTCGAAACAGAGGAGTGAGAACTTGAACCAAATTTGTGTAAGTGATAGATGGGTTTAGCTAGAATACATTTTTTTTTCTTTGAATTTTGTTGTTGCTGCTTTTTTTACACCTGCGTGCAATTTATAAGAGTAGGCAGTATGGTCTTAAACACAGCTAATATTATTCCTTAATCCACTCAAAAGAAATGTTTGGCACTTAACTTTATAATAAAAGGTATCAATTAGGAACTGTCAATGTTTTCAGTAGTGATATCTAATTACTGTAACTTGCTATAGGCTATCTTGTTAAATTCTAGTTGAATGACTAAGTATTCCTGACAAGTTTAATGCATTATTAAAGGTGTAATTACTTGGTTATTGCTCGTGTAATTCTGACTTAATTACATGACATCTAAATTCATCATTTTTATGTTTATTGAACTTTGGTAAATTCACTTTTAGCTATTGCTTGATATTTACACCATGACTGCCTCTTCCACTCATTTTGAACTTAAAGGAGAACGGTGCTGCATTTTCTCAGCACAGCAAGAAAAACCAGGAAGGGGGAAGGGACTATAATTCTAACAAGTCTGATTCTCCTATCAGTGTTGCATTTTCCTGTGCTTTCCTTACCTGCTACCATGATTCAGTAGATTTAGTCAGTTTTCAATAGAAGAAAAATTAGGCTACAAGTTTTTGAAAGACCTGGAATGGAATTGTGACCCTATTGAAACCAATGGCAAAGGTCTCATTGTCTTGAGTAGAAACAGGATTTTACCTTTGGTAAACCTTGTTCTGGGAACAGAGAGCGAATAGCCAAGGGGCTCCGGGATACAGGATTTTATCAATCTCAGCATCAGTAGTAAGATATCTGAGGGATGTGTCCACGGAATTTCTACTCGCAGAATTCAGAGCAAATCTACAAGTAAACAATGCATTTGAAATTCCCTTCTACTGCTTTGCTCCCTCTTATAATGCCTTTTTTCTACCCTTGATTTGTAAACACGGCCTCTTGTGCTCCACCTAGTTCATACCACAGTCCTTGGCTCCCCAGGGCCCTCGCTCTGTTACCCACAGCAGGTGGAAAAAGTAAATTCACAGCTACCAAATGAAAACCTTGACAAGCTCAAGTGCCATCATTATACAGCCAGTGAATCTGAGGTTATAAATCTTGCTTCATTCCCATTTGGAAGAAGGATCTTCAATTAAGCAAAAATTGATTTTCTAATGATTTTTTTTTCTGCTCATGATTGGGTAGATTGTTTGAAGCTGTTCCAGCCCAACAATGTACAGGCATAACAATTAAACATGCTTCGTACTTGACAGCAGGACTGATTTTAAGTCAGTGAATGCAATTTAGCCCTTTGATTTTTGGCAATAGGTGCATTTTGCAACAATTAAAGGAAGAAAATATTTTTCTAGCTAAACATTGCAACTACCGAGCCAATCAGAAAGCAAGGAGGAAATGCAATGGGGCATTGGGAAGTTGTTTCTGATCTTACAGAATCCCTCACTACTCTGCATTGCATGTAACACTGAAGTTAATACACATTCCAATTAAGTAATGACTTGAGTAGTTAGTAGCAGCTGGGACATTAGTAGAAGTTTGAATAAGTTATTTGGAAGACCAGATACTATGTTGTCATTGTTGATAAGAATTCTTAGGAAATTAGGGACCCACAAAGTTTTCAAAGTGTTGATGCAAATGACTCAAAACTGATTGATTCAAACCCCACTAAGCTGAGCTGGAGTTTTCCATTATTTTTTGAAGTCCTCTAGAACAAACTTTAGGGCATGGACTTCTTTCAAACTATACTTTTTGATGTGCACAGAAAACAATCAGAACAGGATTAAAATCCCATTAGATGTGAACCAAACTAATAATTTAAACCCTAGTCTATAATGATGCATCAACAGGCATTGGTGTACCTTCTTAACTCTAGGTGTAGTTCTGATCCTACTAAGTTTGTTAATAAGGTGTAATTAAAATTGAGACCCTTGCATGTACAAGAACAATACTGAATGTATTCATCTGTGCTGTGCTAATGTTTAGAGGTGTTCACCTCTCAGACCAGAACACAGCTGACAGGTATGATACAAGCACAGCAAAAAAACCCACAAACTGTTCCCTGAAAAGTTACAATACCACTGTCAGAGCAAGAGACAAAAGTAGACTCAGAAAAATTCAGAATGCAAAGAAACTCAGAGACAATATTATTTGTGAAGGAAGACAAGGGACAGTAAATACCACCAATTTAATCCTTGATGTAACTTTGTGGGCATCATAGCCCCAAACGAAGCCACTGGAGCACAACAGATGCTTGTCAGCCAGCCCCTACTGCAGGTCACAGTGTTTGTCAAAGCTGGACCACGGTACCTGTTCAGTCTAACCCAGTTTCACCTTTTTCATCTGCAGATGAGGTTGGTCAATACAGTCTAAGTCTTGCTAGAACGAGGCAGTTGAAGTAGGTGCAATGTTTTTCTTGAAGCAAAGTAAATCCCATTTTCTATCAGTCTAATAAGGCAAGTTTGGAGATTTTCAGCTTGCATTTCCTAGTATGTTAATTTTATCATTGCTCACATATTATTCTGCTTGATCTGACCTGAATCTGACTTATTGCATTTCCCAAACTACTTTTCACTCAGCGGTTAATTAAAAGATTTGGTCCCTGACACACTGCTTACAGCCCTTATTGGCACCCATTAGCCCAGCTAGACTAATTTTCCCGAAAAGCAAACCTCCTTATATTCCCAGGGTCAAAAGTTCACAGCCAATTCCCTAAATCTTTAACATTCACTATTAGTTCATTATTTGAACCTACTCTGCTGTAAGAGGCTGTATTCAACTGTTAGGCATTAAAAAGTCATTCAAGAAAGACAGCTTCTCACACAAATTCATCGCTTTCCAGTCCGCTCTATCACTGTCTGTGTGACACTGGGATTGTACAGCACAAGAAATAGGAATTTTTTTTTTTTTCCAAATTTCATTTGAGTACCTTCTTGTTTAATACGCAACCATCAAAGAAAGAAAATGCATTTTCTAATTTATACTAAGCAATTAACATACACATCATGCCTTAAAATTACCTCAGCAATTTATTTTCCTGTGCACACACCCAGAGCAAAGCATCGCCTTTCAGGCACATATAGGACTAAAATCCATACATAGACATGAATATCACACTGAAAGAAACAGCACCAGCATTCCGATAGTCCCATTTAAATAAATAGAGTCAAAATTCAAGACCAGACCTCAGTTGAGAATGTAAACACATACACACACTTGTTCACACACACGCTTACAGGAACATTGAAATTCATCCCATTTTAGAGATAAAAGGTAAACCACAAAATTTAGATTTGGATCTAGGCGGTAGAGCCCCCAAAGCCCTGAGAAAACTGGCTCTTGGGCTTTGGTTCAAGCCCTCCTTTACTGTTCTGAAACAAATCTAGAAACAAAGTCCGTTTGTGTAGGTGCGTGGGAAGAGAAAAAAGGCAAAGTTTAATTATTAAAACTATGCGGCCGTGCAAGCATACTATTTAAGTTAAGAGGAGTTGTCATTAAACTCAACCTTTCCCCCTTGAACCTGGTGTCTGGAATAGCTCAGACACCGATGACGACCTTATGTATTTCTTTTAATTATTCTGAAGTAACCTCCTCCAGCTCACTACAAGCCCTCAGCTACTTCAGGCAAAGACATTCTAATGATTTCGATTAAATCTTGGCCTCTCCCCAACAGAGCACAAATTAAAAGCATTACTAGGAGGATACAAGCTTCAGCGCTTGGAAGTGTTATATAAAGAATGGGGAAAGCTGCCAAGAGCTTGTTGTCATTTCATATGCAGTGGGGGATGATTAACCCGTTGGTGGCTTTTCATACTCTGGGAAGATCACACATCAGGCTCCCGGGGGATTCCTCCTCATCACCATCCCCACTGTTACACTTTAAACTCTTTTTTTTTTTAAACTTGATATTTGGAGAAAATTATTCTTCCACTGTCATATTTAGGGCCCCAAATCCACTGTGTTATACTGACATAATTTGGAGAAAAGAGGTCTACTGAACTCTACAAAAAACCAACTCTGAATCGCATCTAACCCATCCTATACATGGCTGCACTTTTACATGTAATTGTCATTATTGCATACGCGCTACCTCAGGAGAAATCTGTGAATGCAGAGAGTTTGAGCACAGCTTTGCTGACACCCATCACTTCAGCTGAAGGACCAACTCCATCAGCTGGTGGCAGCAGCAAATTGTTACCTTCTGGTGGCCCAGCCACTAAATAGGAGTAACAACGCACATTTTGCTAATGTAATGCCCATCGCACCATATTATGTCTCCTACTGCCAACAGAAACGCATGTCCAATCTGTGAAAAAACACATTAAATTGTGGGATCAAAGCAAAAAATATTTCTTTTGAAATGCAGCTCTATACACTTTTTTTTTTTTAATGAAACTTTCAGTTGATACTGATTTCAAAAAAATACAAACTGGGGTAACCATGAGGCATGCCTGAAAAAAATACACAAAAGTCTCACATAAAACCATTGTCTCAACTATGCAAGAGTGGGAACCAGGCAAACTTGGTTTACATCCTGGTGTCATTATAAGCAGCACAGACTTGCACGTTTAGTTTCTCTCCACTTATTTTCCATCTTCTATATGGTCAAAATGTAAAAAATGAACCTAAACAATTATAAAGCACTTGAAATATTTAGATTAAAAAATCAGAAGCTAGATACAGGATCAAACTGCCTCTAAAAAAGGAGTAATTTTCAAATCAGTCATCAAAAGCTGCTTTACCCAGGTTCCTATATGCAAAACCAACATAAGCCCACAAATTCTGAGCCTCGTCCTTTGCATGTAGCCATTTGTACTCAGATAACTGGAAAAAAACCTCTGAAATCAGCACCAGCCATCTGCTCATACCCACTTTGCACAGTGGTAACCAAATACCTGGGAGCCGAGGAGGATCCGTTCTGTCCTCCCAGTGCTAGAACACCCCAAAATAGACATTCCCCATGGGGTCTCATGGGTGATGCAAATCAGAGGGTCAAAGTTCGTTAGCTTTCAACAGAAAAGTAAAATCAGTGAGGAAAAAATTCCTGTATTAAAGCTTTTTGTCCAGTACTAAAAAACAAGGGAGCAAAAGCACCAGAGCAAAAATCTTATAGAATCAATTTAGAAAATATATATTTTGACACGTGGTTGAGATGAGACACTGTTACTCGGAGGCGGTGTGGGGGAGCTGACGCAGCCTTGCGATGCCTCATTCTCCAGATTTATACCAACAAAATCAAGCAAGCACTAAACCAGCAGGGGATTATTATCTCCAGAGATAACTACAGACAGTTTCATTTTAAAAAACAATCAGCGTCATCACTGTGTTTTCCATTTCTTCAAACACAGGAATGAGATAGAATATCCAGCTCCTTCCAGAAGTCAGAACGACTTCCTCCCTTAAGCAAAATCTCTAAAAATAATCAATTCATTTCGTCAAATTTCTGAACATGTCATTGCTCTGAGCCTGCCCTTCCCCTCTGCCTGCATCTCACCAGCCCTGATGCTAAATGATATTACTATTTCTGGCCAACGGTAGAATACAATGGCTGCATCTTGACTTCAAGGTTAAGGGCATCATTTCCCAAATGTTTCTTCTGATGGCAATACCAGCTCAAATGCTGCCAAAATGCAAGTGGCTGGGCAAGAAGGGAGCACCGATAAGAATTGCTTTAGCCAAGCTGGTTGTCAGCCAGCTGGTCTCAGCACCAGCCTGGCACAGCAGGAGGGGTGACACTGGTGCATGTGAAATCCTTCCACAGTAGCACGTCCCATCCCCTCAACCAAACGCTTCCTAGTCCGATTGACAGTGACTTTCTCCAGCGTCCTTCCCCTCTCTTCCTCCTGCCCCCCATCATTTGCCATCCCAATTCTTTTCTTCTCCCTTTGCCATTGAAAAGAGAGGGGGGAAATCCAAACTTCAAAAGGTGTTTTTAGTTTTGTAGTGAAAATACGCAGATTGCCAACTTTTTACAAGAACAAGTTTCATATTTTTCAACTAGCACTGTTTGAAAATTCTTTAAAAAAAATGAGCCACTTTCTTTAAAAAAAAGCTCTGACGCCACTTCAAGAAACAGAAGCACAGGGTTGGAGTTATAAGAAGAAAGGGGAAAAGATTATCAATCATGTATAATAATCACAGCACAGAAAAGTATGCTTAATAGTTCTCCTTTTTCGATTCATCCTGACATCTTTATTTTTTTAGCTCCTGTTGCAACACACCAATGCTGCTTTGCTGAGCAATTCAGGGTGAAAATTTCTTATTATATTAAGAAATCCCTAATCAATTTGGATGTTGAATCAGGAAATAATTCCCTACACTACATAAAAAAAAAGACTCACTCCTATCTTTTGTCAGACATTGGATTGAAATAAAGAGGTGGTTACACACAAAGAAAGCAGTCATGTCAAATAATACATCCTTCACTTGTTCAAGATATCAACACATCAAAACATGGCAGGAGAAAGAGACTCAATCGAACCTGTTTAATGGAATCGGCTAATTGGATAAATTACACTTTGATAGTAATGACAATGATTGTGGAGACATCCTGTCCTGTGGTTCTGCTGTTCAGAACTCCCGCTTGCTACGTTCCCTTCTCCCTTGACTCCTTGTGCTAAAATGTGTCATATAAAACACTGAAAGCACCAAGCTCTGCTTGACTGAAGGTTTCATCCATAAACCTGTACGTAACCCAGCTTCTGGAGTTAAGAGTAATAAACTCAGTTAAGAAGGATTAACAGGCACCAAAAGCAAACACAGCTCTTTGAAGCAGGTTCCAACAGATGACGGGAAACTGAAAAATCACTTGCTATGAGTACACATCACTATTCACGCACACGGAATTCTTTCTACAAATTCATATTGCTAGAAAACACGTTGGCTGGAATAAATAATATTAACCAGCTTGCCATTAGCATATGGCAGGCACACATTTGAGAAAACTTTAACACTAAGCAAACATCTAATAATTAGCGTAACCACCCATTTATGGAAATGATATATTTGGCTCTAAAATGATAACATTTAAAGAATTAAGGGAGTTTTACCAAACAACCTCTCTTCCTGATACAAGCTAAGTAAAAATTTAACAGATATATGATAACAACTACATATCTGTTTCATCATTGTGTTAATTCACATTCATTAACACTGTACAGAAATCAAGGCGGTATGAATGACGTTAACTTCTAACTCAGACATTTTTTTAAGCCTAAAAGTATGAAAAGCAAGGGCACATGGAGGCTGGAAAGCCTCAGTTTCACACTCTGTTCCCCATGGGTGCAGCTGGCGAGCGCAGCACCCACCTCCCCCTGCCCACCAGCACCAGCCTGCACTACCGACCAGATACAGACCCAGTCTGAGCTTAAAGTAACAAATATCTAATTATTTACTTGCTTTTACAACCAGAGTCCAAGCAGCAGAGCCATGAAAGGAAACTTAAAATGAAACTGCAGCCTAAGGCCTGGATGCATGGAAAAAAAAACGCTGAGCTCGTCAGAAATGAAGAGGTACCACCAGCTTTCTGCTTGTATTCTGCGTGCCATGATCATCCTAAACGGCTCTCAATCACAGCTCCATTCGGAATTGGACATTTCCAAATTGTACATAGAGTAAAACATAAAAAGGAACAAAGTGAATTCTGTTACGGGTCATTTGGTTTTTTGGTTTTGCGATTATTAAGATAAACTCAGAGACAAAAGCTTAACAGTCTGCAGAAAGAGAAAAGGCCCTGTGGTAATTGATTTAAGATGAAAATTGATCAAGCAGTTTTTATAAGGCATAAAAAGAAATGGTAGTTTCAAAAAGTAATAAAAACTACAGATATTCATTTCTTATATCCCCTTAAGATGCACGAGGAGTAGCCAGCCAAGATCTCCCTATCAGATGGTTGGCACCATCCAACAGAAGCAGTCTTCATTTGCAATTTGATTTGTACAACATGGGTCGAAATGAGGGGCAGTGAATTTCTGAACTGTTACATTATACATATCCAGTCTGGAATTTCATTTATCAGAATTTTTTTTGGTGTATAGTATCTTTTAGTCACACTTACTATTTGACTAAAAAGTGAATGGTCTTAATGATGTTTACTGCTATTCCTGAAGATGTAGGAAAGGGAAAGCGGGTTCAGTGGTTAATTTAGTCAATGTTGGTTTTTTTCATGGCATTTTGAAAACATGTAGAAACTCACGCTTGCCAAGGTTCACGATCTGGCAGTTCTGCAAGATGCAATCTTTTATCATCAGGACTCTGGAGCACAGAAGTTACTGCTTGGAGGGAGCTATGATATTTGGCCTCTAGGGGTTCCTCAAGATGCAAAGAGTGGCTTGTCTTCCCTCTTCCAGCATCAGAAGCATCTTATACAATGTTGGAAGAACAGACGACCAAGGTTAATATCTTACACATAACGCTATGGCGTAAGGAGACAATTATATGTGAAAAACTTAATATTTACAGTCAAATAAATGAAGCCTGCATTGAAAATATTACGGTTTTCTAAAGTATAAAGTGATTTGTCTTCCTTTTCCTTCTTATTCAGAGGCTACGTGCTACCACAGTGTCCAAGCAATACCACTTGGAATAAACAGTCACCGCAAAAATCACAAGTGGGGTTTGTAATGTCTCTCTTTGCCTGGGAAAGGGGTGGGAAGAGGAACAAAAGCTCTGTCTGACCTAGGTTTAATTCCACAGTTCTACTTTATGTTGTTATCTGTCTTGTTTTCAAGCAATAAGTTGTATTATCTTCTCAATAAGATTTGAAATTGTTGGTTTGACAGCTGAAAACTGAGTGGAATGGATGCTGAGTTGTTGTACCATTTAACAGTAGAAGGACCTTTTAGAAGGGAATAACCAACATTTGTCAGAAATGGTCATGCCCTAAGAAGTCCTTGTCTTTCAATAAACTGTTTAAACATCACTTATACCCTTAGACACAGATTCACAGGAATCAGCAATGTCTCTGTAAAAGAGCACAAGAATCATCTCTTGTTTCTTGCTTCCTTCCTCTGGCCTGAAGAGACTTTATTCATCTTCTAGCCACAAATCAACTGCAGGCTAAAGTTAAAACTAATCCTTACATCTTGATTGTTCCCCAAACCAGTATCTTTTTAGCTACTTTCAGGTGGTGGTATGTATTTGTTCCATCTTCAAATAGGTAAAACAAAGTTACCGATTAAGCGAAAACAACCTTTGGAGTACCTGAGGCTGGAAGGAGGAAATGGACACAGGAAGAGTGGGGAAAAAAGAGAAGGATTCAACTCTACAAAGGAACCATCTGTGATTTCACTTCCATTGGATGGGCTGTGCACACCAAGGAGAGACATTCCTGATCTTCCCAGGACCTTCTTACAGGATCCCAGTGGACACGTAAGATTTCACAGAAAGAAAGACGGCATGAGTGGTTTCCTCAGGCTCCCTCCCATCCCCTGTTGACAGCAGGGGTTTGCAGGGTGCTTTAGAGAACACCAACACCAATGAAAAAACAACAGTTTGGAAGTGGGAGTGGAAAATTCCCAAATTCTTAACTGTGCAACACGCAGCGTTTCAACAGCTTTTGTGAAAGTTCTTGAAAATATCAACAAGCTGTGCAGCTCCCAGCACTTTGCTAAATAAACGTACCCAAATATTAAGGCCACGGAGGTGACTTTGTCGACCAGCAGCAAATATGACAACAGCAACGCAGGGAATGCGGGGGAAGTTGTTTGGAATTTTTATTATTGTCAACTACGGAGATTAAAAACGCAGAGAGAACTCAGCATCTACTCCCACAGGAAAATTGCATTTGGCCTGGAAGTCTACTTTAAAAGAAAAACAACAAATAACAGAAAATGAGCAGGAAAAAATAAAGGCTTTTGAGCCAATTTCTCCATTCCCTATTTGGCGCAAGACTGCAAGAAGGAAGGGAAAAGCTATGTTTAAGGCATCTTTTCACCTTCTGTGCTCTCACCACCAGATTAGCTGGGACCAGAATAGAGGCTTGAGCTATTCTTGCAAGTGTATGGTTTAACCTTGACACCGAAAAGGAAGGTCCCGCTTCCCCTCAGGTTGCGTGGTACCCCGTAAACCCCTTCAAGGAGCAGACTAGGGAGCAAAACCAACACAAAAACAAGCCTTAAAAAAGTATTTTCCTGCCTGAATTAGCTCAGCTCAGGACTACAGAGGAGGATGTGGGATGGACAAGGGAGGGGCAGGAGAGGAGTTGGAGGAAGGATGTTCCTTTTGGTGCCAACAAGCCATTAGGTCACCTGGGCTGCAATGTCAGCGGTACCCTGTTCCCTGCTACAATGACACTTCCCTTGGATGCCAGAGGTCAGTGTATTCCTCCTCTGCCTCTCTCACAATTTATCCCTGGAGACATTCATCATAAAGGAACACACATACTGTGCTCAAACACCAGCCTAGTTAACAAGGTTAACCACCAATTTGAGTCTCCAAAGCACTGTAAACAGTACAAGTGTCAAAAAATACTGGGGGTATCATTCGAGGGTTGGTTTTGGTAGTGGCACCACCCCTGTCCACACTCTTGCCTGCCCTTCCACCCACAGCTGTGAATGTGAGTCATACAGATGCCCATTTTTAAGGCATCAGTATGAAATGCCACATATAAATAAACTTTGTAAAATGAAAAAAAGGAAATTGAAGATATTAGTCCTGATCACCTCAAAGATCTAACTCAAGGATCAGATCCACCAGTGCCCATGTTAGCCCAGCCAGGGTGAGCAACGAGAAACATCAGCACGGCACTGAGAACAGGGCCCAGGGGGACACAACCTTCTTAAACCATCTTTTCTGCCAGCACCAGAATAGCTACACCGGAACAACCCTGGAGCACGACGAGATGGGGTTTTCACACTTCTCAAAAACTTCAGAGTCCATGCCATTGACTTCAAGAGGACTTGTAAGCCAATCCTCTCCCAAACTGCATTTTTCCCCAGTGCTTAAATGGCAGGTTGGCACAGGGTCAGAAACAAGTGGAAACTGCACTCATATTGTTTTAAAGGGAGTAGGCAAAAACCTGAAAGGAATAATGTTCAAAGACAAGAACAGCTTTTGGGATCACACCTCCATCTGGGCTGTCCCAAGGATTCCCATCTCAAAGTCATTGAACCTTATAACGTTTTATCTTATAGCCCTCAAAGGCAGTAGCACGTTGAGTATGATCCATTTTTTAAATATACAAAGCAAAGGAATATTTCTTCCATATGTTTGTCATATGTTTAGTTCAAGTCCCATTGCCAGCTCTTAGCACAGCTGATACACAGTGTATTCATACAGCTTGACCTTGGAAGAGTTTAGACTCAACTGTGCATTTCTGCCTGTTTCATTTGTGTGTGTCCACTACAAATGTTTGTACACACTGAGCAATTATGCCTGAAAACGTCTATTTCTCAAATATTTTCCTGATATGACATTATAAAAGATATGTTGTACAACTTCACTACAAAGTTTTGTTCAACTCTTTTTATTATTTAAACAGAAACATACGTACGCTGAGTAAGGGTTACAGAAACTACCTAAAAATAAGGCCAAAAGCAAAATGGTGAAACTAATGATGTTACAAAATACACACACTACTTGCACACACAGTAACATGGATTTTATCACTACAGCGTTTGAACTTTCTCCAATTAAACAGTTCCTTCTCCAAGTATGAAAGAAATAAATCTATTAGTTTACATGGATTTATATAGTGTAGTAGACAGAAAAAATCATGCTTCCAGTTCTAGATTGAGTTTTGTTAAACTGTGTTTTGACTGCAAGTTCCTTTCTAGAACTAAAGCTTAGGGTTTGGGGTTTTTTTTACTTAAATTATTTAACTGATGAACAACAGCATATTCAAACAAAAAGCAGCCCACCGTTCAACAGAAAATTTCTCTCTTTTCCCTAGAAAAATTCAACATAATGCTTTTTCTTTATTCAACCTAAGAAAAAGTGAAATTCATCTTTCGTAGAGGGGAAAGCTGGGACACTTTCCAGACAGTTTTAATAATTACCTTCCCAATAGGCCATAAGAAGCAGTCTGGGTACGTGTGCCATTTCTAAGGTGTCTTATTGAAGAAGCAAAACAAAACAACCCTCAAACCACCAGAAACTCATGCACAAAATTCTTTACCCTCAATCTATAATAATAGAGCAGAACTAGTAGAGAAATTCCACCACACTCTTGTAAAGAATACGGCTGGTTAATCCACCGCAGTCTCTGCTGCACCAGACTCCAGAACTCAGTTCTGGTTCTGCCGCCAACACTGCATGGTCTTGAGTAAGTCACATCACCTGCCATGTCCCCAGACCTTTTCCAGTTTGGGTTTGATTGGCCATTTAGATTGGAGGCTTTTCCAGTCAGGAACTGGACGTCATGATTCGTATGCCCAGAGTTCACCACTAACAAGGGTCAGCTCTCCACTACCGCCCCAATACTTGGGATGATGGTCAGATTAAGACACCACCAGCAGCCCACACAGCTACTCTCAGCATCTGGTTACAGAGAGGCCAGACCCACTCCTACCTTCCATCATTTCAAATAATTACCTTTAACATGTCACGAGTGGGCACAGCCCAAATCACTTAATCCCGAAGAGCTAAAAGGCTCACAGAAACCCAAGAGGGCAAAACGATCTTGAGTAGCCAAAAGAGGCAAGTCACTGATCTTCCTGCCTCCATGGGTGATGGGGAGCAGGAATAAGTTTCTGACCATACACATTCACAGGTCTTCAGAATCTGACACATTTCAGTTTGGGATACTTTGGGGAAAAAATAGCCTTTCTACAGCACAGAATTAACCGAAGAGGTAACACGTTTAGCTCAAGCCTGCTCACTCATACGCAGCTGAGCTGGTTACTGAATTTTGCCTTGGCAGCCAGGGTTCGAATGCAGTCAGGCAGCAAACTACTGTCTGAAGCAGGCGTTTTCCAGCGTCCCATCAAAAGAGCCAAGAACAAATGTTCTCCCACAATTCTCTTAAGAGTCTTTCCACTAACATCATCTTTCCTGTTACTTACTCTGAGCTCTCAGATTGGATGTTATTCCCCTATTTAATGGGACTATTTGCAGTTCTTACTCTCACTAAAATCCTCTCAGTGACAATAATGGATTTGTTTCTGCCCTGATCAAACCAGAATACTCCAAGAACTAGGGAGAGATGAGTCATTTCAGGCCCTGCTCCAAAGGGTTAAGATCTTTAAAAACCCTACAGGCAACTGCTGCTAAACCACATCCTGCCTCTACTATTGCAATTCGTCTAACTTAGCTGGAATACAACATAGTGTTCTCCTTGTTAATCAGGTATTTTCTCTTTCATTTGCATATGCTTGAAGCAGCTGTAGATGCCGACTTCAGTACCGTGACTGCACACACGATCTTCCGCTACACCTTCGTACACCAATTTTTGCAACAGAACATCATTATCCAGCACGAAGGTGGACACTCTACCGTGTACTACAAGCTCCCTGTGCAAGTTATTAATGATTAAAAGCAATTTCCTACCTTTATGTTCACATCTCCATTGCCCATGCACTTTGAAAAACAGTATCTAATACAAATGACATGGATTTCAAAAGTTTCTGCTTTACTCCAGGCAAGAACAATAAATACCTTGATGGGGCTTTTATCAATCAATTTTCATTTAGTTTCTTTCTATTAAAAAGCCTTAAGATGCTATACTTAATACCAGAAACAACAGCAATGTACTTTCAGGCAAAACAACAGTATTACTCAAACGAATGTGAATGGTATGTTCTGCAGTTCGTGGAGGTAGATCACATTGATCAATTTTATTGCAAATCACAGTGTACTATGGGATTAATTTGTTTTTTCAAATATAAAGCAGAGGACATTACTCTGACTGGAAAGGATTTTTTTATTATTATTATTAAATTGGTAAAGCATCAAATACTATTTCATACACATTTACCAGATAAGAACAGCCATATATATTGGGCAGCACACAATCACAAAATTATGCTTTAATTTCCCTAGGGACTAGCTATGAAGGTGCAGATACCCCATTCCTAATAAAATTCTAATTATCATCTTAATTGTCAATGTGAAATAAAATTTTGATCCTGGATTAACAGTTTGACCTAGTCTGAGCAAGTGGTGTAAATCCAGAGAAGTTCCTATGAAGTTCCTCTGGTTTTACATCAGTCTGTTTGAAATCAGCAACTTGGCCTAAAATGCTAAAAAGCATGGAACAGCTGCCTATTGATGTCTGCACAGATTTGAAAGCTTGATGCAACAGTGTTAGCATATTGATATTTTTTTTTTTCCCCTGGGAATTTGCAAGAAAAGAAATAGAAATTCAGTGTTTGATCCCTAATCTGAACAAACTCCGGGGCTTGCTTGCAGTTTGGTACAGAAAAACAAAGCAAGGGAGATAAGAATGTACAGATTTCAGTTTGTACCAGGCAGTTACAAATGGACTGCACTGACCACAAAGATGACAAGAGGTTCTTTTAAGTTAAAAGAAGAAAAGAAACATGGTTTGGAAATTATTTTCTTAGAGTGAAACATCTTGCAATGAAATGACTGGATACTGAGAATATCCAATAACTATTGTTGTGGTGAAAGAAGCCTTTACAAATGGGCCATTCAAATGCAAACAATCTTATTAAAGATTTCTTTATCAACCTGAGGTCTCACTGGAATTACAAATTGCTTAGGTACCAGTGTGACTGGCATCTGAAATGGGTCTGACCCAGCTCCTGCTCAAGTAAACTGAAAAAGTCTCACTAATCTCAAAAGGCATTAGATCAGGCCTGAGACAACCAAAACTGGTAAAAAGAAGGTTTGGATTTACAATTAACTCAGTTGCTGGTGTTAGGAGTCAACTGATTGTAACTGAGGATGAATGTGGAACTGGAGCAATTCCAGGGGAAATCAGTCTGCATGTTTCCCTCTATTTACGCAGAAGCAGGTTCTTTTATATCCAAACTCCAGGTACTTTCAAAACAAATTAGCATATTTTAAAGTTCACCTTGTCACCCAAAATCTTAACCATACTTTGGACTAATCACCTATATCCAAGGGAGTTGAATTTCCTGATCCCAGAACTGGTGGGGTAATTCTAAGACTTTGCCCTGGAAATTATCCGGGGATGCAAGAATTGCTTGGGATCCCAAAGTTTCTCCTTCATAGCACTTCAAGAAAGAAGTATGGTATGTTCTGGTATGTTGTTACTGGGATAAATAGGTAACTGCCTCAACTTCCTTGTTATTCTTGCTCTGTTTGTCCATCTCACGGTCATTCATTACAACACAGTAGCATGTAGAAGCCCCATGAGCAAGGTACTACAAAATGAATAGAGCAAACAGAAAAACTGCTTCCTAAAGAGATCAACCTCCATAGTTCACTTTTGCATCTCAACGCATGTTAAATCGTCCAGACAAGATTTTTATTTTTTTGCTTCAGCCATTTACTTCTCCATCTCTCATCACCCCAGTAAAATCCTGGTAATTGTTCATTTAAATAGAAATATAAATATATACAAAATATTTAACACCATGTCCTTAGAAACAAACCAGTCTGCACTGTACCAGAACAGGTATGAAACTGGTACATAATGATGTAATTTGAAAGCTTTCTCTCATGATGTACCCTGACTCTGTATTGGGAAGAGCATTTAAAACTCAATCAATGCCCATGGGACGCAGACCAGCAGCTATTTGCTAACGCGAACACAGAGTGGTCAAAATATTTTCCTGCTCAGTGTTTAAATATTGGCTATTATACTTAAGTCTACTCAACACTATGCAGAGTGCCAGCTGTGAGCATGACCTGCTATTTCCAAGCAAAGCTCGGCAGAATTCCCCAAGGACCGCAACTCAAACAGCTCATTCTAGGAGTCCTTCACACACAGACACAGGCTGCGGTGAAGCATTCTGAGAGGTTCAAGAGCAGGTTAAGCCTCATATGTAGACATAGCAGAGCTAAATCCTCATCTTCAATTGGGAAGGTAAGCATTTCGACAATAAACATAGCAAATAACAGTGACAGCAATCATGCAACAACTCATTTTGGTACTGACACAGGTGTGAAATTGCGTGCACACCTGAATTTTCTGTGAACTCATTAACATTTCCATTGGATTATTCATATTTAGAATTAAAAAGATATAAATCAGACAACTCTTCTAGCATAACTGCACTTTCCAGTACTGCTTCCAAAGCTGGAAACATGGGTCAACGCTGGAAATACTTCACATGGCACCTAACCAGTGTGGAAACAAATGCCAAGCATGATCTGCTGTCATCCAGATTAGCTCCTGCTGGTGCTTGCATTCAAATTAATGGGTTACCCTCCCAGCAAATGTCACAGGAAAATCTTGCCAGGAAACAGCTTACGAAAAAAAAAAAAAATCCCATTTCATCTTGAATGAGGGATTTCATTGCAGTCGGAAGGTTCCTTCCCATAGCCTCTGCCTGTGCACAGCTTGGGAAATACTTTTGGGAAATGAGATCAGATAGACATAAACTCTGACTTACACATAGGCAAGAACCAACAAGGCAACTGAGCATCCAAGAGAATCAAGACAATTCCTGCCTCTTGAGCCTATTCTCTCACTTTAGCATTTCTGATTCAACTCAGAATGCTTAAAGGTATTATACACTTTTCAGAAATGAGAAAGTTAACACCAAGCAGTTCCAAAAGGCTTTACTTTCATTCCTTTTCTGGAGGAGGTTTAAACTCTTACAAACAGTGGTGTAGGATGGGAAGATGCTTCACATAGTACCTAAAATTACTGGGACAAGTTCCTGGAAATATTACCGACTAGAGAAAAAGCACTGTGCATTTTTTTTACCACTGTATCTTACCTACAAGTCTTCCATCCTTGAAGAGACAAAATTCCCATTTTAATTAGCTTCGTATACTTTAAGCTAGATAAGTTTCCTCTTTTGGATCCAAGGGGCTGAACTGAGAGAGAGTTAGCCTTTTTTCAGTGGTTTTACTCAGCCAGCTTAATTCCAGATTATCTCATTAATGCCAATGACCACCCAAAATGAGGCAGGAACATGCAGTTGCAGGTAGGAAGGATGGTAAGACTGACTCATTTGATGGGAGCTGGGGGTTAGAACATCACGCTCATAAGTAGGACCCCGAGCTAACCCGCCTGGTTCTCTCCCAGTCCAGAGTAACCAGCTCATTTTTAAGTAGTTCTGAAGCAGTGAAAACCCTTGCACAGCCATTCGTAGACTCCAGCTTTCCAAAGGTACTAGAGTGAGGAGCAGTAGTTGTGTGGTATTAATTTCATGCACGATGGAGTTCTTTTCCCCCTCTGCAAAATACATTTCTTTTTTTGGGAAGTCTATGTGCTGACATGTTCTGGGCTTCTGCTATACTCAGGAAAACTAGAAACTCCATTTCTTTTTTGAGTGAAATTTCTTGCAAAATGATACTACATCAAAAGGAAAATCATTAAACAATGTAGTACTCAATTAAACAGTATGAATTGGTATCAATGAGCCTTGACTACACACATTTGGATTACTTTAACAGAGCTATGGTTTTAAATCTACTGTACACTTAAAATCAACCATAAGAGCAATTTTTTGAAGACTTTTTGATGAAATTCAGAACCTTTCTAACTAGTCTGAGACACTATTTCTCTGAACCAGCATAGCAAATTCAAGCAAGTGGATGTTGTAACTCTTCTAGCGGACTCTCCTCAGTGAAACCAGGAAAGAAACAAGTTCTGATCAATGTTATTTCCCTCACTGGAGTGAAATTCTGGGCTCAGCTCAGTGTTACAAGGCAATACGTGTGAACTGCTGCTGTCAGATGAGGCTGTGCTAACCAATGGATATTCTCCAGTAAAACCATCGTAGCTTCTCCTGCTGACACCGAGTGATGCGCAGAGCTGCCCCTGCTAGTGCTGTGTACGTATCATTATCCAGCAGCATCAATATCAGTTGAGAGACTTGACAGCAGGGGCAAGATCACCCCTTTTCTCACCACAGCTAGTGCTGGGAGAAAACACGTGTACAGCCTTGTGAACAAAGAAAATGGGAGACTGCCGTCCTGTAAGCGGGGAAACACTACATTTACTATTTCACTTAATATCAGATGTAATCTAAACTTAATCTGTATTAGGAAGTAGAAGTCCTTTGCTCTTATGGTATTAAGATGGGGAAAAAATAGTTAAAAACCAGTTTACTTACTATCTTTTCTGCTGTTTGTTTACTCCTGTATGCCAGATGGCTTGGAACATGAAAACAGATCCACGAGATGACACATAATCCTGCAAATATTCAGTGCCTGGACCTCCAGTGGAGCTTGCTACAAGTCCTGTGCACATGGTGCCTGAATGACTGTTTCATTTCTGTTTATAATCAGCTTCACTTTCTTATGGTCTCACATTAACTAAGTAGTGCCACATTCAGGCTGCAGACAAAGAATGTAAGTCCCACACATAGGTGCTCTATCAATCATTTTTCTTCATAAACAGCATCAGAAAGCACCAATTACCTCTTCCTAAAGATGGCTCTTTGCCTATCAAGGCTCTTGATTTTTCCCTTTAAAAGTTCAGCACTTACCAAATTGTTTCTAAAGGTGACCTCCACATCCTGGTTCATCTGAGGATCTTCTACTATGAATTAATAGACAATTTTGAATCTTTGGCATTGCGCCAATTTCCATAGCACCATGCTGTAAAATTACACACAGGGAAGATCAGAACCGCACGCTCCCAGAACTGCCAGCTACCCATTTAGCACATCCCCCTACAGGGGAGCAGCAAGTCCCCTTCTTCTCCTTCCCTCAACCATGGACCTTTTCTACCCTCTCCAAGGAGGACCTTACCAGGGCTTTCCCACAGCTCTCAGGGAAGCCGCATACAGCCACTGCCTCAGTTTGCTGCTGCTGCTTTGCTCCTGCCTTCCCTCTTCCACCTCACAATTCTCCTCTCAGAGCAGGACCAGGGCATGAACCTCCTGTGCACACCCTTGCCAGGGCTCTGAGGACACCACCTGCAGCAACAGACCCACCTGCAGAAGCAGCAGCTGAGCTGAAACAGCATCTCTGATCAAGCACAAATACATACACGTGCTGTATAAGAAACAGAAAGGTTATGGCAGCCTCGTGCACGCGTTCACCAGCTTCCTCTCCAGATGGGGCGAGACCTCCCAGACAACCGTCTGTAGCCCTTCTCCACATTCCTGCTCGTCTGGATCCACCCGCCTGAATCTTTGAGATTCTTAAGCAACTCCATGAACAACATGAACGGTTTGTAAACAAATTCATTAACTCCTTTAAAATGCTAAAGGAAAGTGCGACTTGCAAAAGGATAAAGTAGAATTCAGCACCCAGAGCTCAGTGGTCTTTAGTTTTCTCTCTATAGCAAATTAACAAATACCAAAGCGTTCCTTGAAGATGCCTCCCAGGCAGCTATAGGCAAATCCTTCTCCTTGCCTGCCCACCTGTCAATATTAAACTAATATGAAAAATGTCAAGCAGCAGCAGGACTGCTGTATGGTAAGTGTTGTACAGGCATCACTGCTTTGCCCAGAACTGTGGGATCACCGCCTCACTTATTTCTGAAAAAGCATCGAATTATCAGCTGAGGATGTTGAGTGACACAGAAGAGTGCAGGTATATCTACCATGGTGCAAGGATATGCTCAGATTTCCTTGCAAACACTGTGAAGGTCTACAACTATCAAACCAAGACAAAATAACAGGATAAAGGAAATAAAATAAACCAAACAACACACAAACCACACAACACTAGAAGGCAAAAAGGAGATGCCGAGAGTAATTCTGTGCTATTTTGTAGGTACAAATCTGTGAGTCATACTTAATGTGTATCAGTTTTACATTCAGATGCTAGCTGCATCTATCCAAAGGTACCAATGCCTAATGAAGTCAAGACAACTAGCATAAACCAATACTATTTTGTAAGGTAAAACTTCTGCTTTCCATTACTTTATCTGCATTTAACCTCCTAGAGGCTTCAGCCCAGCACAAGCCCACAGAATTAAATTCATTATTATTCATTATTCAAACACCATCCCTTTGTTTTCTGGAATAGCTTTGTAGCCTGGAGTCAAATGAGCTAAAGTAAAATTATGTGACTTGGCATTGAAAATATATTACCTCAGCTGCCAGAACGGATTTAGCAGAATATGTGCGCAGTTCGTCACTTCTTCCACAACTGCCTTCGTGCACACAAAGGGGTATGACAGCCCCTGAGTTATGAGGGGCCATTCGAGGGGCTGTGATGGATTAGATTGTTTTATGCACTGACTTAAGATCTCATTTCCTGCAACATTCACAAGTGCTTTCTCCACGGCTGAACAGAAACCTGTTCTGTCCTATGTACATCGCCTTTCCTTGTTAGCCAGGGAAACTACAGATGCGGGAAATTCACATCAGAAAGAGCTCCCGCTTGCTCAAGGATTCAGGCAAAGTCTCCAAACAGGCCCAGACATTTAAGAAGTGACAAGCAGGTTCTCCCTGTGCTTTTTATTGAGTCCTAATCGATTTACTCTAGAATAAAGGGAACAGGGAGATGCTCCCAGTGAGAACAGAGCAGGAAGCAGATTCTAATCATATCTCTGATAGGTCTTATTCTGCAAATCTTAAAATCCAGAGCTCCAGCTATTAACAGAGGGACGACAAGGTGAACTCTTCATCTGGGTCTTTCTGCACATTGCTAAGCTCCTCTCTTACTAGATGCCACAGTGTGATGAGGTGTTAAATCTAGTTTTAAGTGCGGTACTACCAAATCAGAAGTGCCACAGAAACAATACTAACTCTGCAGGGCTTCTGTATTATAGCAATATAGCTGCAATGCCAGCTCAGGGCGTTTCTGTCCCGCCAGCTCTTACCTGCACTTCTTGCACCACAGCAACCTGCTTCCCACCCTGCTCCAGACCAACCATTCGCAGGGCCAAACTCTGAGCTACACCAGTGAATTCACCCAAATTACTAACCGCTATCTGTGTTTGAACTAGGCTAAGCCAAAATCCTTTTAAACTTACCTTTGCCACCAAACCACACCAGTCACGGCACTACGGTCTCACTGTGGATGTTCAAAATGTTATGGTCCCTCCTGGAGCCAGCAAGCTGGCAGGAAAACAGAGCACCCATGTACTTCCCACGCTGGGCTTTGGTTAACATGCCAGAAGCCCAAGCGCATCCTCAAGAGATCCAGCTCAGGTTTGTACCCAGGTGATGGGGTGGTGCACAAGTCCCCTATTAGCAACAGCTGAGTCCAAACAGCTGCGTGTGAAACATGAATAACAAACACAAATAACCACCCTTGCTCTGCTGCTGGGAAGATTAAATTCGCCTATTTCGGCATTAACAATTTTAAATGTACTAAACTGCCAAATATTGCCACTAAATTTTTTTTGAGTCTTAGAAACTCATCAACTACGTTAAAAATAATATAGATGGGAAACCATACCCACGTAGCAGTTCTTGCATCATGCAGTGACAGCCAAAGACCATAAGCACAGGCTGACACATAATCACAGGCTAATCAGTTGGATTTTTCCCCTGTTCTCTTTGCTTGAGCTGTATCATAATAGAATCTATGAACTGCAAGGCACATGGTAATTAATCTTTGAACTACTTGTTAAGTTCAAGTGTGAGCTGAATTATCAAGTCGAATGTGTTTGCAATCACTGTCTTCAATAAAGGTGTGTAGAAAAACTACCAAACATAATTTTTTTTTAAAAAAAAAAAAAAAAGGAAAGAACCAAAACAAAACACAGAGAATCATTCTCCCCAAGTCTAAAATGGGCATGAAGTGGACTAAATAAAGTCAGTAGTAAAAACAGTCCCTTGACAAGTGCTATGTCTAATTTACCCCAGTGCACTGTTAGCTAGAGGTGCCCTCCAGTAATACAATTACAAGCAGGCCCCCAAAATAGACCTTCACTCTGGAGCACTCACTAGTTTTACACTGTAAACCTGGCATGTAAGAGAAGAAAATGTTTTTCAGTGTCTCATTCCCCCAGTCTGGTTCTCCGAGTTAGATTTAAAAAGAGGCAAAAGGAGAACACAAACACACACAGACTTCTCTCTCCTTCGTGCATTTTTTTAGTGTAAAGATGGCAACAACATTAACAAAAATTAACGCAGGAAGGCATGGAGAAAATATAATGCACTGGGAAAGATGCTCTGGGAAACCAAGCAGGTTTTTAAAGAGGAATCTGAGAGACTGAACAAAAAGAGACCTTGATGACTATTTTTATGAAACATGAAACATTTGAAGACTTTTCCCCCCACCCCAATTTTAAGCAATGGTGACGACCAGAATGCTGAGCTAATGTTTACTGTCATCAGTATGTCTTTCATACATTACTAGTCCATCATTGTACTGCGTATGTGCTATAGAAAAGATTCCAAAACATGTTTGTAATTTGCATTAACAAGAGCACCATTCTATACTCACTTAATAGCCCAAAAGATACTAAATAATCTGAAGTCTAATTTGAACCCACCTGTTTTGCACCCTCCCTCCTGTTCCACCACATTTTTAAACTGTTTAGCACCAGCCTCACTGTATTCAATGGAAAAAATTCTATAGAGTCCAATGAATATTAGGTCCCAGCATACGACAATAGTTAATCAGCATATTTGTAGTTAGCATCCACTTAATACTGAACACGTGTGCAATGTATTTGCCGAAAATATAGATTTAAGCATGGGGTTGAACTTGAACCTCCTTGAACTAAGGCCTAAAAAAAAACCAACCACACTGCACATTTACCAAAATATTCAGTTGTTTCAATAAGCTACTTGACACATACTTGCTAATTCTGAACAGAACATTATGAACCTGTTGTTTGGGTTTATATTTAAATGTCCATCAGTATACACTTATGGTACAGAAGTATAACAAAGGGATATAAAACAAATAATTTGTACATGTCTTAACAGCAGAGTATAAAGCTCCAGAGTCAGAAATATCAGATCAAATTGGTGGAACAACTGGGATCTGTTAATGAAATAGCTCATTTATTGGTATGGTTACAATCACAAATTAGAGACTCAAGTGTCAAACTGCTGAAGTATCATATTTACATGCAACTAGAAGCCTAGTTGCAATAAGGATTGACACAGAGTTGGCTGGCCTTTTTCCAACAAATATTTCCACATCCATATTTGTTCTATTTGTTTCTCATTATTTTTCTTAGGTTGCATTTTTCCTATTGAGTCTGACAAAAATATCCCAAGTCATTACACATATGAACACAAACCTGTTTGGGGGGTTTTCGGTGTGTTGTTGCTGTTGTAGTTTTGTGGGGCGCTTTGTGTTTTGCTGTTGTTTTGTTTGTCTGTTTGGTTTTAAGGACAAGCATAGCTTTGTTCTGCGACACCACTGCTTTGGACATCCGCGTGGGGTGAGTAACTACTCGGGGTGATGACCTGCGGACACGGTGCTATTACAGGACGCCCACCGCCGAGTGCCAACACAAATTATTGCCTTTGTAAGAGGATAACACTTTTTTTTCCCTCTCCCATCAGGGAAACGATGAGCTGAGCTAAAACCACCTCGTTTCTCAGATGATTTTATATATATTACGTGTACTATACAAACATTGGTATATTGCCATGACTATGTTATTTAGAATATCCCATATTACTATAATTATATTACTATAGGATCTTATTAAATGCAAAGAGATACGTCTAGTTGCAGTGTAGTTATTAGATGTTCAATTTCAATTGATTGTAAAGAACATAGTCATTAAGATTAAACATCTGTTTAATAGGTATATCTTATTACATAGTTGTACTTAAGTCCACAGGCAAAATCTGATTTAACATGAGACATAGTTTAAATAAAGTAATTATGCAAGCATGATCTAAAACCAAGCTAAACATGGACCTTTGAAAATGACACATGAATTTAATCAAAGCCAGGGCCTCAAAGTGAGCAGAAGTTAACCACTGGCCTGACTCATGCGTATGTTTTGATTTCACAGCTGAAACCAGTAAAGCCAGCACCCTCTGGGGCCATCCTGACTCACCAGAGCCTCCCCCACCCACCGCTTACAAAGCAGCAAGTTGTCCCTTTTGTTTCAGATTACAGGAAACATCGCTGTGCTTGCTTTGGGAAAGTGCAAACCATCACCTCTGAAATACTAGTGAAATCTCCGGGGGTTTGAGCTGGGAGACTCAGGAACAGTTTGCCCAGCTCAACCCAACCAGGGGCAACAGGTGCTTCCACTAAATCCTCTCGCTCCATCACCCTCCGACCCTGCATCCCAGCTGTGCCTCAACAGGAGGTACTAGACCCATCGCAGACCCCATCCCCTGCAACCCAGATGCAGTTTTATTATTTGTGCAGACTTAATGCTCCCACATGAGTGGAAAAAAATCAGGGTGGGTGTACCTGGTGTTAAGCAATGAAGATGCAGATTTACTGATCAAACTAATCACAGAACGGTTGGGGTTGGAAGGGACCTCTGGAGATCATCCAGTCCAACCCACCTGATGGAGCAGGGTCACCAGAGCAGATCGCACAGGGTCGTGTCAAGGTGGGTTTGAATGTCTCCAGAGGAGGAGACTCCACAGCCTCTCTGGGCAGCCTGGTCCAGACTCTGGCACCTCAAAGTAAAGAAGTTTCTCCTCCTATTCAGATGGAACCTCCGGTGCTTCAGTCTGTGCCTGTTGCCCTCATCCTGTCGTTGGGCACCACTGAACAGAGTCTGGTCCATCCTCTTGATACCCAACCTGGAGATATTTATAGACATTGATGCATGTTCCTACACTCTCAAACCAAGGTCCAGAAGCATAACACACTGAAATTCCTTCTTTGAGTGAGGAAAGCCTGGTCTGGTTTATTTTCTGCCCAGTTTAGGACTTAAGGGGAATAAATCACGTATTTGGATCCAGAAAGACCAAAAGGTGTTTCCACAAACTCAAAGCAGGTCTCAGACAAACCTCGCTAATATTTTTTTCTGGTTTATTAATGGCCACACCATCAGCAGGCTCTGCTCCAAGTCTCCAGGGAAATAATCCTACGTGCCTTATTGACAGTGGGAGACTGGCTCAGCCTTTCGATAAACCCGTTCCTCAGTTGTTTCAATACTTGACGGTTTTATCGAGAACTCAAGCTTATTGCCATATGAGAAATATAGCTGGTCTGGAAACCAGATATCAGCTCCATTCAATTATTTAACTTTGGGAATTTTTTCCATCTGGAGTCAGAAATCAGCTCTGTGTCATGGAAGTGAAAAAATCAACTTTAGTATTGAAATATGTCATTTCCAGAATGAATTACGCACTCTCAGATGTCTAAATCCCTTCCTAGAGGGCATTCTGTGACAGCGAGTCAAACAGCCTTGGTTGCTACAGCCCAAGCCTGACAAAATTTTTGTTGGCTTCTGCATCACCCATCACTGCCAAGCAGGGGTGAAATAGCATCTTGGTAATTTTGCTGAAGAGAGTCACATTCATTTTCAAATCTGTCGCAGCCATTTGGCAATTAAAGACCTCCAAGACCTGAAAGCCTGTGAAACCCCTGGGGTTTTGGCAATATGTCAGGCAGGTAAGGAGCCAGGAGCCCAGAAACACCATTTCCCCCCCAATTCCAGCATCCTACATCAGGGTGATGGTCCCCGACACACTCACTGCTCTTCAACCCACCTGAGCTGGCAACCCAGGGACTTGGGCAACATCCACTATTGGACTGGGCTGACTCTCTGCCTCAGGTTCACAAATAATTGAAACAAAAATATGATAGAATCTCAGACAACAAACCGATTTCTAACAAAGCTTGTTTCCCACAGGAAGTTCTCACAATCAAATAGTTGCTGTAAAATATTTAAATGTATCAAGTCAATGATTTCTAATGGATGAAAAAAAGTTTGAGATTTTTTCAATTTACTTTAGTTTTTCCAAAACAGCTTCATCCTTTTCAAGAACATAAATCTAGTGCTATAGCAGAGCAGGAAACCTCAAACACAAATCCAAGTGCACCCTATTGATACATAGTCCAGAAAAATGTCAAGTTTTTGTTCTCATGGTTTTTAATTGCTTAGAGATGGCAGTGCTGGCAATTGATGCTATGGAATGATACTTCTTTTCCCACATCTCAGTAATTGTTCTAATGACCTCCTTGCAACATTGGTGGAAACGTCAGGAGATTTCATGACAGATACAAAATTCATGTGATTGCCAGTAAAGCAGTATAAAGACTCCAAAAAATATCCCACAAATATTTCCCCACATTTTTTAATATAGCCATGTCAGGACTACTCACAAGCTTTTGTGTTTGTTACATGAACTGGGTGCCCACATCCCATCAGAAGGCAGAGGTTGCCAAGGGCTTCCAAAAGTCAGATACTTTTGTATAGCTTTAGGAAACAAATACTAGGCTGACATTTGCCAAAACTGTTCCCCTTAAACTAAAACATATTATAAATGCTAAACACAAACATATCTGAACTATAATATCTCTGTTTACAAAAGTTTCCAGTGATCTTTACCTACCCATGTCATTAAACTCATTAAAGATACCTCTTCTTACTGCATTCCAACCTGCTACAGCAACAGTGTGAGGAGAAATAATGTACAAACCCCACCCTATGATGAGCAGGTTCTCTCAGATGTGCAAGAGGAACAGTTATGCATCTCTTAGCTGCAAATGAAATAAGCCGCTTACAATAGGTATGTTACAGAGATCAATTCCTAAATTAATGCTTATATATACTACATATACCGTAGAACCACTTCAGGCTCCAGCTTGACACTGTGGATTAGTTAACATTTTCTAACTGGTTTAGTTTTTTTTCATTTTGATTCTCTTTGTTCAGTCCAAAGCCCTGAAATGCAGAGCCTTTTAATGTCCTCAAACTGGTTCAGAATTTTTTTCCTCTAGACATCATGTCAACTCTCCCTACTATTTTTTTTTGTTAAGCTATCTTTTCATTAAAAAAAGAAAAAATCCCCAGCCACATAACAAATCCACCATTTCCTGCAATAGAAAAGCCTGTGCTCCCTGTGTCGTTCCACATCAGTTCTATGGGTGTTGAGATGTATCTATTGCACTTCCCTGTAGCAGCTCTGACTCCAAGGAGCTTTAGGCATTGCTGTAAAAACCACCCAAACTCAGCCAGTATGATTCCTGGCTAATTCCAGGAGCAATCTGTGGGGTTTCGGCAACACCTTTGTTTAAAAAAAAGTTACATCCAAGGGTTTAAGTCTAATCATTAAATCCACAGGAGAAAATGAACACTAAACTGAAAAAAAAGAAAGTGCAATGTCCAAGCAGACATTCGAGGACAGCCTTCGCAGATTTAACTCCACTCTCAAATAGATCCATCCAAGCAGCCAATGCTATGAATGATATCACCAAAGTGAATTATATTTCTAGAAAGATACAAGAATGCCAATCTAACACTGGGAAAAAGTAGTACACCACACGATTTCCCCCCCAAAAACCAACCAAAACCAGTGTAGCTGATCCAGCATTTCACAGTTACTATGCATTATTTTACCTTCTTCCCAGTATAAACAGAATTAGCAGGAAAGTCCATATTTGAAAGTGGTTTAAGTCCCATCCCAGTCCTGGGTCACTTCAGATCACAGAATCACAGAATGTTAGGGATTGGAATCTGCTTGTTACATGCTCTGGGACAATCTCTATAATGTGCCAGCCCTGTTTTTCCAAATTCGAAGAGCCTCTGACCTTCAGGAGAGCTTTCCACACCTGCATCTGGATCTGATCACTGAGGATCTGGCTCACCTCTGTGAGAGATGTACTCAGGTCTTGGATTTACATCCCACATGCCTCCGCAGCCCAAAGAGTTTGCTGTGATTAATGTGCTCCCAATGAAAACCACAGGAACTGAAAATGATTTGCAACTGATTCATTAAAATAGCATTCATCATGATAATTGATTGGTTAATTAATTACGGCCATAATGCGAACACCGTCTGTATTTCCATAGGAATTCTTTGGTAGTTTTCTAATTCATTCAAGCCCAGCTAGTTCACAGTGCCAGTTGTGCGACAGCTTCTCATAGCGGAGACTTGTTCCTCCTTACAGAGAAAGTGTATCCAGGCCACTTTCTATGAAAGAATATTTTCTGGTGCTATGGCAGAATTATTTCATCAGCAGCACCACCTCAACTTCCTACCACACCTCTCATACCTAATACTGTATATGCTATAGGTGTGATCCAGCCCTGTACAGTCTGTCAGCACAGGAGCCACAACCTCCTCTTACCCTACACGTAGCTTGCCCTAACAAAGCAATTTTCACTGGCAGAGTACCTATCTGTTAGGAGACCGGTATTAAGGAGGGTCACAGCACAGCAAGACACAGGAAGAATTATTATAGAAACGCAGAGGAATATCTATTGTTACAAAAAATGCCAAGGGATCTTTCCTGTGATGGACATCACACAGGATCAGGTGTTTGGGATCTCATTTGAAAGATACACGTACAGGCAAAATACACGGCAAAAATCTCATTTGGAAGGCTAAGCCAAACTTTTTAGGTTATCAACTTCTCACTGTCCAAATGTCCATTACATTGGCAGATGGAGCCATGTCAGCTACTTGAAATCTCTACATTTAGCACAGAACAGCAGGTTTAGAAAGCTGGACTCCGCACAGAGCAGACTTGATGCCTGAACTCACCTGAAAGTGTTATGGCTCCCCCAAGACAGGCCAAAGGCAAGGATCTTCTCCTAGCTATGATCTGATATAGCAGAGTTTGAGTTATGTGGATCCGTTTCTTAACTGCCATAGGCTTTTCTGTACGGCCATCAGCAAAACCTTCCTTCCTCTGTGCTCTGGTTTTCATCCCTAAGACAGAAATGATGGCAACTCTCCGCAAGGCTATGGAGAAAATGTGCTCCCAATATTAATAACTAGGAAGCGCTTAGACATTACAGCTTTGGGGGACACAGACATACCCAAGGCAGTGATCCACAAAGAGCTGCACCGAACGAAGAACTTGCTGAGCTACGATCTCCTTAGCTCTTCCTGCTAACCGTTTTTACACTTTTTTTCTTTTTTAAATCTCCTGGTGCCATCAGCACTATTGGAATACTCACACGCTGCTGTTAGAGAGGTGGATACCTTTGACTGAATCTTCAGTTATGGAAAAGTGATGTCAGCCCATTGATTTATAATGCACTCGTGAATTTCCACACCCAAAGATTCAGTCCGACACCACCTTCTTGTTCTGCTCAGGAGTGACCTGCATCTCCCCCAGCTCTGAAAAGAGATGTCCCTGCATGGGCAGGGGCCACCCCACGGACCATCGCTGGGTCCAGCACGGAATCACCCGCTGGCAGCCCAACAAGGCTCCGGCAGGTGTTTGTGTACATACACCCACTGACATTTGGCACAACTCCCTTTTTTTTTTAATTCAATTTTAAAAGGGGGGAAATTAGTAGAAACAAATGTATGCTTTCCCCTTTTTATTCCCTCTCTCTAAATCTCACATCCTAGTGGGGTAAAACCAAGTTAGGAGTCAGGAAAGCTCTTTCTGAACCAGTAGCCCAAAAGCACAGGAAGACTATTAGAGTTCTTCAATGCCAGATGAGAGACAGGGGATGTCTCTCTGATTTACCATTCCCCACCTCTCCCTTTGTTCTGTCTTCACCTCAACTGCCAGCTGTTTTGCACAGGGACTGGGGGGCAGAGGGAGGGAGGCCGGTGTGTGTTCGTGTATCCAGTTCAGGCTGGTTCCTGGCTCAGGGAAGCATTTTATTGGATTTGTTACTCTTTGATGCTGATTAAGCCCATGGGGTAGAAAAAAGCAAAAGAGAGGGGGAGTTTGGAGGGAGGGGAGAGATGCAGTTTCCCTGTGGCTGCAATGTTTTTAATTTATTATTAACCATCTCTCATGCATTATCTGACAGCTCTGTTGAATTCTGGATGCAAAGGAAAGCAGTGCCTGCGCTTACAGTTTTCCAGGGTGTACGTCCCCAGCCTCTCCAAATCAAAGTCTGGGCTGTTCAAGGAGTTAACTTTGTAGATACTAATTTTAAACAAATAGATTACCAGGAAATTAGTTCCCTAGGAGCTGGAAGGCTGAACCATTTCAAGGCCAGGATTGCGCAATGGAGACTTCAGTGATAGCCCAGGATCCTGAGGCAAGACACACTGAGGAGCAAAGAGTGCAAAAGGAATTCTGCAACAAGGCAGATCCCAGAATAACTCAGACTGCGCTTCCAGCTTCTTCAAGTTTTTTCATCATGACCCCCAAAATAGCTGAATGTCCCCAGTCTCTGTACTCTCACCTTATGCCACAGTCATTTCGGTGTCAGGTCACAGCACCACGGTGGGCACTGCTCTGGTTAAATTTCTTTAGCAATATATTTACCCTTTCAGATGACCTTCCAGGAGGACATTCCCCTAGATACACAAGTGCCGGTGCCCTGATCCCCACAGTAGTTATGAATTTCCCCAGCTCTGTTGTATAAATGCCAACAGTAGGAACAGGCTCAGTCTGTTACACGGAAAATAGAGACCAGAGATTTGGAGTCTTGTTCTCCATTGTCTTACAGTCATGTACAAAGCAAAAATTAAAAAACTCTAAGCACTTCAGCAGAGTGCCAGCATGCTGATTAGATGCCACATGGCATAGTTACAAATGATTGTGCAACCCATGATACTGTAAAACCCAGACCACAGCTTCAATTTTGAAAGCCACCAGTTGGTGATCCCAGCAGGTAGGGATCACTTCTGACCAGCGTTTCTGCATAACCAAGGAGGAGTGGCAATTTTTCCTGACATCTGTTTGAAGAAACTGGGAAACAAGGGGTAGAACCTAATTCAGTGTCTATTGGACAAGCATGTGTTGTCACTGATGCTCATTACCAGCTCTCCAAGGTAAGATCCTTTTAGAAATGGACTTTTTACTTTTGCAGAAAGCCACAGCTGAAGTGAAATAAGATTTAGCATGAGAGAAAGCCAGTTAGGAGGGGTTTGCTACTGCAGTACACACAGCTGCGGGCTGGGACAGAACAAAGCTACAAGGTCAACATCTTCAAACATCTTGCTATGGACAAACCAAAACAGTAACTAATTCAAATCAAAGATGACCGCAGCTGGTGTGAAGAGGTTCTGCTTCAACACATCCCCCTCTCCATCCTTGGGTCAATCCATGTTTCTTGTTTATTAGGCTGCTACCATGATATTTACCAGTTACTGATCCTTGAGAACCAGGGTTGGTGCAAGGGCGTGAGGTTAACGACATGCAAGATGCTCCGCTAATGCTCTTAAACACTGCCATCTCCTGGGAGAGAGGAGAGAACACAGTCCTTCACCTTCCATCAGTGAGATGTGTGTTAGAAACTTGAGTTTGACATCATCTATGTGGACATCAGCAGCTCCACCACTCAGTAGGGGCTTCAGACAGAAAGAGCCAGTCGTTAAACCAGACGGCATCTTGAAAGGGCACTCTTATTGTATTTATCAATGAGATCCAGCTACCAATATGATCAGTTAAAGGATATTTTTCAAGGCCATCTAAAACATGGTGCCATAAGCTTCAAGCAGTTTTAGGGAAGTGTGTGCATTTAGCGCACTATGTAAATGAGTCTCCTAAAGGCTCAGCTCAGGGGAAAACAAAAATAAATTTCAGCTGACCCCAGGCTCCTCCACAACTATTACTTCCAAACCGTCTATATCTCTGTTGGAAAAACCCTCCATGCCATGTTTTATCTTATTGCTAAAAATAAATCACTTGTAAATTGTTTTGTAAATTATGTATAAGAAGAGACCTCATAGTCTAAGTCATGCTACCAGTATATTCTACAGGGTAAAAAAAAATTTAAAAGGATCTCCAAGGATGGGTGGGGGAAGGGAATGGAGCACTTTTATAAATAATATATTCAGTGGTCAAAGAAAGTTATCACCTTTTATGAAGTGTTTGGGATTCATTATGCATAAAGAGTGCAGCGCTGCTGCTAGTGTGCACAGTATCAGGATGTGATTATTAAGCATTACAGCCACCAACTAAGTGATTATTGGTGTCATCGTTTGTTTATCTAACGAAAACCCAGACTGCCACCTCTCATCAGTGGAAACAAACAGCTGATGTGTTTGACTAGTGCCAAAGGAAGGCTGTCGATTATTCACAGAAAGATGATGTCCCCATCACTGTGGGTTTCATTTGGTATTCATTGTAATAGCGCTGATCCTAATGAATTCATTTGGTATTCATGTGGATGTCACATGTATTTCCAGAGATGTTCTCCTGTAATTTAGCATGGGTTAATGGACACCTCTATTAAAGTGTTATTGAAAGTTTGACATTCAAATAACCCAGTTTAAAGTCAGACAAACCTAGATATTAGAGCTGAAGGGAGAGTGAGGGGGAGGGAACTTCAGCAAGAGGCAAGACCGAAATGCCACGTTAAGACAGTAACACTTACCTGCTTGCTAGGAAGGGAAAACTGTCCTATCCCTTCCTCCCCTAACTGACCAAAAGCAGAGTTTTGACTATTTTCAGAGACTTTGCAACAGGGCCAGTTTTTGTACCTGACCCAGATCTCCCGTCAGGGTTTTCCTGGCTGTCAGCCGGATAAACGCTGCACCAGGGGAGGGAAGCGGCTTTGGGAGCACCTAAAACCACAGCCCGTGTGCGCCAGCGCTTCCACCTGCCTTTAAAAACCAGGCACCAAGACAGGGTGGACCCCTGGCCTTCCACCGCACAGCTCCAAAGGCATCACTAGGATCCAGGACTGAGGTTGAAATGAGTAGAAGCACTTTTATTTTCCAGGTTTCGCAATTCCAAAACTAATATTTTTTTTTTTCTTATGGTACATATTAAGGAAACAGATGACAAGGATGGCAGGATTAGCCCAGAAAGCGGTAGGTTTACAGTCCAGTATCTTGTGACCTAAATGTGCTACTGAACAGAGCAAATTCCCTGTTCGCTTTCAAGAAGCTCAAACCACTTACGCTTGCATTGCCAAACAAAATCTGGAGATGACACAGAGAATCACAAAGCTATTACATTATAAAAATATACTATCCAGAGGTTCTTAAAGAAACTTTTTTTTCCCCCTCAACAGTTTGTTCCATGGGACTTTTGACAATGATGAAGTCAACCTTTCCAGGTAGAGTCCCACAAGTGTTTTTAAGGACTCAGCAGACACCAAATCTATAATATACCTATTCAATATGTGCCAACCATGGGATATATGACGATAGACTTGTGGTGTCAAGGTTTTGCTCGCATTCATTTGGGATGACTTGTGTAGGTATTAAGATTTTGACCAAAGGGAAAGTCTGAATTGGTGAGTAATGTGACCAGCCCAAACCCAATAAAATCTCAGTACCACACCACACCATTGCATTATAACCACGCATGCAACCCATATACAGTAATTGTTTATATTAGACACAGAGACAGTATACCACATACTTGGGTAACATAATCATCACTTAAACTGATATTTCACTAACCATGAAATAAATTGTAAGCCACAGAATAAATTGATTTTTTTCTGCATTGTAGTAATACCACTCAGCTCCACCCATGCTAATGCAGCCCTGTTGTTTCCACGATAAGTAAAGCATTTGAAATACAAGAAACCTAAGGAAAATATCAATCACGCAAAATACGTGAGGCTGCGGTAAACTCCAAGGTTTTAAATGCCACTTGTTGCTCAGTCTCCTGGCTTTTCTGAGTACTTCCATTATACAACACTCACAGCAATGAAAACTTCATCCTATCATGGATTTCATACATTCATGCCTGCAGATTAAATTGCCAGCTATAACACAGCATGTGCTGTTTGTGGCCATTTTCCTAAATGCTACTTTGGGAACAAAATACACAGATGCCTAATGTAAGCTAACCTCCTCCCATTTTCTTTGCAAAGGTTGAAATTCAACCCTGTGCAGAGGTTCTCCACAAGCCTATTTATTAAATCCCACTGAAATGCCCAAAACAGGAGTTAATTAGGATTTAAGTGGTACATAACTTTATGAAGGCCCATTAAACAGCTCTGACCTTTATTATCTGTGTTTTTATTTGCACATTTGTGCTTGTTTTTCTGATAAAATACCTTGCTGTATTTTCCACCATGTATAATCAATATCTCTTTGAGAACTTTAGGACTGAAACCCTGATTTTAACGTGGCAAAATTCCCATTGACCACAGGAAGAGGCAGCTTTTGCCTGGTCAGATCAACTACCTGCCGCTACCTACTGAAGCTCTGAGACATCGGGGGGACAAGGACTTGTTCATTGGAAGACAGTCCTGGATTGCAAACTTAACTCCTCTCTTAAAAAAAAAATGGGGGGGAAATTGAGGTTAATAAATATGTCCTGAGAAAACAATGAAGCTTTTTTCAGCAAGGTGAGGTTTGCTTGAATTGGAGATGTTTTGTTTTGAGGCCAGCCCCAGACTGCCAGAATTTCCCTGACAAAAAAAAAAAAAAAAAAAAAAAAAAAAGACTGTCATGAACTTCATTATCTTCTACTCTTTATTGCAAAGGATACATTTCACATTAGGTAAGACCTTAGTATTTGGGAACTAAATGCTTGGCCTTTACCCCATTTCTGCTATGTCTTGCTTTACAAGAAGGAATTATGCAGCTTGATGTAGCAATAAATAATTTTCATAAGTTTTATTGCAGTGATATGTGCCACTAATGGACAATTTTGTACTATTTTTAAGAGGGGCAGCAGGCTGAATCACTAAGCAGCCGTTACTGTTTCATTAAAAGCAAAAGTTCCTTCCCTACTCCACTTCAGATACCAGCCAGCTTGCTTTGATCATTTCTTGTCTCACATCAAATTATGGGGAGATTCCAGCTCTTCCCATCCAACAGTCACCATCTCACAATCCCAGCCCTTACAAGAAACGCTGTAATTGGGAGCTGTTGTTCTGAGGGGTTTTCATACAGCCAGGGCTCCCAACCTTCAGCAGCAGGAAGAAAGAAAAGACCTTGCCCAGATTAATCTAGAATATCTGCACACTGACTGAACTTCTCTCATCTGCATTTTTCCTCGAAAATAATGAGGAACAGGAAAGGTCCCTGAACTTAAATGAGCTGGAATAAAATTCTGAAATAGGCCTTGCCTATTAGATGATGTTGGAAAGAGATTTTCAGGGAAAGCCTTTCTCTGGGAGCAATCATGATGAGAGAGATGGCTACTTAGCTTTGTGGTTCAGTGGCCCAGCTAAGATCTAGTAGATGCAGGTTCCACATCCATCTCTGCTCCTGGCTCTTCTCGCTTTGCACGTGCTCTCTTTACCTCAAAGACACTGACTGTACTGCAACACTTCAAAACGCAAAAATTTGGCATCCTGACTTATTATGGAGCCTGAGGTAGCTGCAAAGACCTCAAGATGATAAAAACAAACAACAACAAAAACATACAACCTATTCTGATTTGCCTTCACATCACGAAAACTCTACGCTACAATCAGATCAACTTGCTCAGTGTATATCTGAGGAAAAATGATTCTGCTGTAGTCATAAGTTTCAATTCTTAAAGCATCATCTCTAATTTCTGATTCCAAAAGGCTGGGAGAGAAACCCACAAACAAGTAGCTTACAAATTCTGCTGAGAAGTTTCCCAATTTCCCCAACGAAATCAGAAGCATCGAATGAACTAAAAGATCACTGCAGGAAAGAGGGACCAAGAGACTTCTTACAAATATCTTGGGTTTAGGTACAGCTCACGATAATTTTGCTATTAGGACTAAATATATCCAGTTCCAAAGTATCTGCTTTCTGGCTGCCACAGCTCATTGCAAACACTGACAGCCCCACTCTTGACTTTCCTTGTGTCACTGCTCCATGTTAAACACACAATACAGTTTCCACAGGAGCCTGCTGCTGTTCTCAGCAGAGGAAGGTTGGCCTAAACAAGATGAAAAATGGGCTGCAGGACAAAGTTTCTCCCAAGACCCATCTGTGACCTAAACAAATTCAGTTCCACTGTTGTTTCGGAAGATGTAGCACTTGGAGGTTCTCTGTTGAATGCTGTAGGTTAGAAACTGCTGTAACTTCGCATGAAAAGGAGAATTCAAAATTCAACTACAAAAGTACGAAACAACAGAAAGCGTTCAGCCTGCATTCTCTCCATGGATTTATCACTCATCCAAACACTTCAACAATGGGCTTGTGTTTAGAATTTTTTTTTTAAGTGAAAATAGCAAACAATCAAAGGAATACTAACAGATTTTTGAAATTAACTAGATGTAATGCACCACATCATTCAATATTATACTGCATGAAGATAACTTGTGCAAAGCATCCAGAGCATGTACACAGAGAACATGAGAAAATCTATTGATACAAACATGGTGCTAATCACTGTCCCTTGTCTATGCTATATTTAGCACCAACGCAAAACCAGCAGAGATGGAGAGCGGATGCAAACTCAGATCAATGGAAACACAGTGACCTAGGACGTAGCAGCCTGCAATGAAATACAATACGTCCTGTTAAGCCACTGCGAGCAGCTGCATGTGCCACCTTCCTTCGCAGTTTTCATGTATTTTCATACATACTGAGGATATCGGTTTGAAAGGCCAATTTAAAAGGATGACGTGAGTTCATATAAATCAGACACACTCACCAGAAGGCAAAACATTCTCTCTAGCAAGAATAGAGATCTGCCATGGTCAAGCTTCATGCTCTCTCAGTCCCTGCAAGAGCAGAGCATCCACTCCTGTCTCACCTCATCTGGGCAGAACAGCCTCAGTGCAACCCTGATTTTTGCCTCCTCTCTACTTACGAGGGGTTTCACATCAGCTGGAGGTTTTTCTTACAGGGCGAAGTTTAAAACACAGTAGTCAACTATATTGACCGACAATCCATCCCCCCAGCATCCTGTTCCAAGTCTAAAACGTTTTTTAGTTAAGCCTTGGCAAATCCATAGGCTCAGTTTTATGATGAAATAACGCAGTAACGGTACTGGGAACATGGTGCAGTAATTGGAAAAGGCACTTGCTTTGCAGAAATTAGATGTACAAGATGTGTTGTCAGATGGGCTCTCTGCATGTCCTGCCGTGGTGCTCTGCAGGGCTGTGTCCCACCCAGATGTTTGCAGATGCAGCCCCAGAGCGATCACCTCCATCTGCTCCTGCAAGCGCTCAGGGCTGCTGAGGCTGTGGCTGCAGCCAGTTTGGGGAACATGGGGCAGATTTTGCTTGCAAACTGAAGGGAACTGATCTGTACCTATTTAAAAACACATTATTGACCTGTAGTCCGCAAACCATATGAGACTTAGAGCAACTCAGCTGCCACATTTCTCTGTGTAGCTTATTTAACCATGAAATACAAGAAATAACCCATTTGAATTCATATTCACATATTTTAAAAGTTTGGAACAGTTTGGCCTCCAGCTTGTTTGATGCGTGTCTTTAACAGCAAACCTTTTCCATCCCATTAATTTTAAATTCAGACCATGCATGTTAACCTTGCTTGATACGTTTGAAATAATAAAAAAGCGTGTCTGTCTTTCTCTGTCTCACATGCAAAAACATTCATTATTTTTGGTTCCCTTTGGGTCAGATCCAGAGGTCTGCAAATCAACAGGAGTTTTTCATTTATGTCCATAGGCTTCAGATCAAGCCTTTAATTATAATTGCATTGCCCCTTTAAGATGCAGGACCCTCTCATTTCCCCTGCAGGTTTCTGCTAGCAACTCTAGGATCCAACACAAGGCTCTCTTAACACCTGATTAAATATTAATCCAGAGGTAGGGGCCTCACTCTTTTATGATCCTTTCCCTAGAAGCTCCTATTAGTAAATCACAGTCCAGCACAAGAGGAAATGTGGCCATTCCATTATCCTCAGTTCACGAAGGGGTATTAATTCTTAATAAACTGGCCTGATTGTAATAATAGTCAAAGGATGCAAAATAAGGGATAGACAGGTTTACATCCATGTCTAAGATTAAACACATGTATGGTGCTGGGAGAGGAGGTGGGGAGGGAAGGGCTAAGGAGGAGGGAGGGATGTAAACTGCAGCTTGAATTCTCAGCACAAGAGGCTACAGCGACAGTATGCTGATAAGTTTTTCTGTATGTCATTCGCAACTAGTTTGTTTCTAAAAGAAAATAAAAATAAACCCAAGCTCTTCCTTTTTAATTTAGATCAGGGCAGCCCTGCTCCCAAGAAATGGCTACATCATACACATTTCAGGCTTCAAAGTAAGCAGTTTTCAAAGATGCAAGATAAAACCCTGTATCATCATCCCAGAATTCTAGGTAACGCATACATGACTGTGCTAACACCTACAGACCCTCAAGTCCAAATTCAAAAAGAGAGAGACTACTTCAGTATTCCTACAATATATTCCTGCACTTTGGCTGTTTTACAGGCGGTGATACTGAGCGAGGCTCATGCTGCAGACCTCACACTATTTTATTCTTGCTGTCAACCTGGGCTGCTGCAATAGCAACCTCCTTTAACTGCAATTTCCCACAGCTGCAACCAACACTGGAAGGTCTCTGGGGCAAACCACTGCCAGCAAGTTATGACATAGGAATCACTGCGACCTCTTCTGAAGCCTTGCAAAAATACCAAGCGATACGCATTTAGCTGTGTCACATCCCTGCCAAATTCACCAAAAAAAAACCCCACTTGCAAGCCACCACAAACACCTTTGCAACACGTTGCTGAAATACAGGAGTCATATCAACACTTATCATTTGGTTCACGTGGACTGTAGCTTGAAGTACTTGCAGAAGAGCAGCCCAGAGCACGTCGGGCACTGCCACGGGCTCCAACCATATCATTGCTGGCAAGTGGATTAGCAGAGCTCAGCTGCCTCCCACCCCCTGCTGCCTTCCTATTAACAACATTTAAGAACGAAACTAGATAACTAGTCTGCTCTGGCAGTGTGACACCACTGCATGGCATTATGTAGCTGGTAAAAGAGATGGGTAAAAAAATGGCTTTAGAACTGTGCCTGTGATCCAGGCACACCTGCGTGTGTGAATTCAAGCTTCCCCCGTCCGATGCCAGATCCCAGCCAGTCCTCCTCCCACAGCAGCCTTCCCTCTAAATTACTTCAATATGCGACAAGTTTGGGCTTGAGTATGGTCTCGTGCTTAAAAAATTATATATAGGCATAGCCATCAATGAGAACGCCCTTTGGATGTTATCACAGAAGATTCCTCTGACATGAGTGGTATGATAGTCCTTGCTGATTAGAGCAGTTAAAACTTTACAGCACCCCACAGAGAAAGGCTGTTACAGCCCCCAGGATAGACATGCAACTTCTCACATGCGATTTCCACATCCAGCTTCTCCCAAGAGCATTATCATCTTTTTACTGTAGTGACCAAACCATGCAATTCCTCAAATCCTTTCCAAATGTTAATGAAATCAAATAAACCAGCATACACTTCAGGGAATTGTACAGAAATAGCACGCATTTAAGAAGAACCAAACACTGGCAAACTTCTCTGGAAGCAACTCTTCAAAATCTAAGAAAGGCAGGATTCACTTTTTACATGGGGAAAGCCTCAGGCTGTTTTAAATTTTGAAAGAAACTTTGAAAGAAATTTTGATACATATGTAAGAGAGAGCTATTGTAATGCAAAGGTATTTGAACCATTTCATGCCTTGTCATTATCTAGTTATGCGAGACCTAAATTCAGAGTTTACGCCAGAGGATTTGTGTTTCCACTGAAGCTTAAGCAACATCGTTGGTTTGACTTCAATTACACTGACACACAAGAGCCTAATATAAATAGAGCCTACTGGTCACCAAAGGCACAGAAGCGAGAAAACTAAAAAGCTAGGGGATAAACGTTTCTTAATTTCAAGGAATCTGGAATACCAAAAATGCCTGGAATTTAAGCAATACAATTTCAAAATGACAATGTTAAAAATACTGTGATTTTTTTTTCTCTATCATTTGTGTTTGCAGCTGGAATAACTTATATATATAGGACCATTCCTTATTCTTTTTGGGTTACCTGTTGGCTATCTTTAGAAAGTATACTCCCATTTAAGTTAAAGCTCAAATGAAGGAACTAAGAAGAGAGCTGGAAGAAGAGTATGCTTGATATATAAACGAAGAACTTCATTTAACGGCCACTTGAGCAGCAGTACAACCCTCACTTCCACTGCTCGGTTTTCAGGATGTTCAGATATTTCAGGTCTCTAGCCTGCCTATGGGGTAGCGATGGCAGTGTGACTGTAAAGGGCCTATTTGAGCCCTTCAGAGGTTGATGCCAAAGGTATTGACTCCCTATCTCAGCTGAACGAGGTTTAAACTGGCTACTCATGCCACAGTCAAATTCACCAGTGCTGCACAAACTTACCCATCTGCTTTCCCAAGGGAAGATACACAGCCAACATACACAAAATAAAGACCAAAACATCCATGGACCTTGAACAATCGGCAAGAAAAACAGGCAGAAATTTTTTTCTAATTCTTTATTTCTTCCACAGACTAGGGCTTGTCACCATCTGTAACTCTTGCTGACCAAAATGATAAAACTTTGAAGTTATGAGACCCACTGCTCAGCAGCACGGAAAGAGATGCCGTGAGCTTCCTGAACAAGGACTGAAACCCAGTGAAGTGACCTCGGTTTGGCCCTGAAGGCATCCTCTCATTCTTTCCTATGGACTCTGGACCAGAGCCTGTGAAACCAGGTCGCTGTAACTCCAAGATGGTACAAACCCACCCTGCTCTGAGTGTAGGAAAAGCAGCTGGATGGTGGGTGTGTGCGCGTTGCTCAATTCTGTGCAGTTTTGCATTACTTAAGTGGTCCCTTTAAAAGGCCACAACTATTACACCATTGCAGCAACAAGACTATAGCTGTCTTCAACACATCTGGTCTGGAGGATTAAAATAGAAGCTATTGCTGTTCTGCAATGAGATTTCCCGCTTGTTATCTCGGAGCCTATTCAAGGTCTCATGAATAGCATTGGAAGGATTCCACTGAAATTACAGATACGAGTAAACACAGATTTCACTCCACCCCTAAAAGATAATTGTCCTATTATCAGTGTTCCACACTTCCAGAGAGGGAAACCTATAAACACACCAAACCCGAGATCTGTGGAGAACTGGTGCCCTCTTTTGTTGTCCGCTTTACCCAATGACTAATTAAGATTTAATTTTGTTGCTGTACCTGCAATACATTTTTTATTTCCCCATATGCTACTCTTCAAATAACAATCATTAACACCTGAGCTGGTTTTATATTACAGGACAAGAAAAATTGCTTAAATTTTGAGAGAAAACACCATGAAAAATATTTGTAAATCAGCTTCAAAGCCATTAAGGTATGGCTTCAAATTGCAACTCGACAAGCAGGTGCAGATCTCCACCACAGCTAATGGCTTTGTCTGAAACCCAACAGAATCCACAGGAACTTCCACCTTCACTTCAAATGAGCCGAATCAGTGATTTCACTGGTCAGTGACCATTGGTGTCCATTTAAAAGGCTGCAGTAGGAACCACGTACTGACAATACCTGACCTCCAGAAGGAAGAAAAAGAGCAAGTGTAGCTGAAATACTCCTTATGTTCTGCACATGCCTGCGAAGTCACACAAGGTCTCAAGCTAAGCCTTGAACAACTTCCAACAGAGATCACATAAACAGCAAGTAACTGAACTATTTGCTACTGGTTACATGCAGTGTGAACCCAACTCTACTTCCCACTGAAGTATTTTTTTAGGATCAGTATTAATATGATTGTATGTCCTTTGTAAGGGCTCAGATGTTCATTCTGCCTTGTTATGCAAAAGGCAAAATCTACTCAATTAATTTAAAAGTTGCACCTTCTGCTATACTTTGGTGGTTGTGAAATATTTAGACACAAACTGGAGAACTAAAGGATTGAAATATATTATGAATTTATGCTTTCCCATAGTCTGAAGGATGTTCTCAGACTTTTCAACAGGTGATTTTGGAAAACGACAATTATCTTATAACAAATTTACCAAAAATAAGTTAAAAAACACGCACACACACAAAAGCAACCATGCTAATGGTACATGTCTTAGTAATTATATAGGCATATGTACTTACATAAATATATAGGCCTTTTCTTGGTCTTCTATATGAGATGCTGCTGTGTATTATACTCAGCAGCCTGCAGAATATTGAGTAAATATATCATGGAAATTACTAATGACCGTGTATTTGATCAGTTCTTGCAGTCATATTTATAAAAGTCTTCTCAGACATGCTTTGTTCAGCCTTTCACTACTGAAAATAAGAAGAAATGCTTTAAAAAGGAAAGAGAGGAGTTAACCAAAGCCATAGCATTCTGTCTTTTCCCTGGTCACGTAGACAGTGATCAAAAATAGACCAGGAGCTTTAGCATCACTCGAGTCGTCTTGCTAATTGGCAAGTTTTAGATGCAGATGTTCTTCACTTCCAAAAGCTGATATGTTTTCAAGAAGTACAAAATGTGCTGCTTTGGCATTTCTGAACCCAGTAAAACTTTGATTTGCTATACTAAACTAAGTATCAAATACCAGTAAGGAGTAGCATTTTTCGTTTTCCATGATCTACTATTATGAGGATCTTAGCTGTCAAAAATTCTCCTGTACACCAGTGTGTGTGACATCAGGCACTGAGACAACCCCGTCTGAAATCTGTCTGCTAATAACAGACTAGTCATTGTAATTTATAATACAAATAATCAAGTCAAGAACACTGTTTCACTCCATGAAACCTGGTACTTGAATAATCAATAGCCAAAAATGTATTTGATCCAACACCTACCATGTGCTTACACTGCACACTTACACTGACGGGACAACCGCCAAAGATTTTAGAAGACCAAGTTTGCTTTCACTAAGCACCTACATATTCAGAAACTCATCTTAACTCTGCAGCTCTAGTCTGAGTAGTTGCGATGCTTTCAGTATTTCAACCAGAGCTGGCAGAAGAGTTTAGGAGCCAGGTGTTTTAGCACACTACAAAATAAAATGGAAATCTGTGAATATTTCATTCTAACAATAGATAAACTGAGAGCCAAATGAGCCATATTTTCATTCGGTTCAGTTTTCACATCGGTGTGGATATTACAGACATCACTGCAATGTAACAATGATGCAATAGAGAATTATTCCCTTTCTTTTATGCTAGACATTTTATGAACTAACATTTACATTCAGTTATGTCTGTCAGTAGCATGCTCAAAGTGATTTAAACCAGACCTTTAAAGTGTGGACACAACTACTTAAACTTGCAAATGAATGGCATTTGCACGTGTAGATAGAGTTTGACTTGTAGGTTAGTTATTCAGAATACACAGGAACAAGGCAGACCAGTATCCATTTGCAAATGAAAATAATTGTGAATGACTTTTGAAGTCTGACACAGGTAAAAGGCTGAGGAGCCACTTTTAGCTGCAGCCCATAAACCTAAAATAGCGGTTTTCAATTAAAAACAACTTCATTCTCAAGTGGGAACACTCTTACTAAAGCAAAAGTGGGAAAGGTCTTTTAAAATGAAAGTAGTACAGCAGAAGTACTTCAGAGATAAAAGAAAAACAACTGAAGAGCAATAAACCAACTAGTTAGTATTTCCTTAACAAGTTAGTACTAGGTAATATACATTTTGAAGTTAATAAGAAACATTAAGCGCAATTGCTACAATCGCTACTGGCATCAGATCAGTAAAAAAAATATATAGTTCATGTAAGAAATAAATACAGCTTCTAGTCTTAATATTGACATAGAGGGAAGACTTTAATCATACAGTTTGAAAGCACCCTCAGAACCTCCTGATTTCTGTACTTTTAAAACTGAAGAGAGAGTTGGATGCTTAGGTAACCAACTGCCTGCAGAAAACACTCAATATGCTTATACAGCCACCAGCTTGAACATGAAAATTATATCCAAATTGCATAAGCAGCTCTAATCCAGATTCAGATCGCCCTTTTGAAAATGCCAGCAAGGATTTCACTTTCCAAAGCATCTCTCAGTTCCCATTCAGTTCAATTGTAATCAGTTGTGCTCAGGACTTTACAAAAAACATGATCACCACTGAAAATGCTTTCAAAACTATGTCCTTTGTAGTACATTTATTCTATATATTGAATTATATGCCATAAAGTGGCTTTGTCAGGCATTCAGAGCACAGCTGTGATGAGCAAGAGCCCATGATTAATTCTGTCCCTGCTCTTCATAAACTAGTTACCTAATTGGATAAAGACACAATAGAAGTTACAAACATTTTCACCATTTCCAATTGGCCGTCAGAAACACAAGAGAAGCCAAGTTGCCTTTCACTAGCTGCAATGAATAATGTATAGAAAGACAAAGTCTCAAAGTTTACCCCATTTTTCATTGCATTTTTCACATTGCCTTCCCCCACCTCGTTTTTATTTTTCAAAAACTGTCCTGAAACATGCTGCAGTACTGCTCTGTGGACCCATTTTTTTAGTATCCTAATTTTTCAAGCTTTTTCTTTTTTTTTCCCCCCTCTCACAAGCATCAGCTCAACCTCCGTAGTCCAATTTTGCAGAATTTAATGAAAAAAAGATCTAAGAAAATTGTCCCCAAACCTGCACTCCCTTAAATGCAAAACAAGCACAACATGAAACGGCACCAATGCCTTGCAAAAGCCAGAGCTCAGTGCAGATATGACTTCTTCACATTTGGAATAACTGCTGGTTTACAGGAACCAGGAACAGCTTCATGTTCCTGAAGTTCATTAGACCATGCTCAGCACACACGGGCTCTACGGTGAACTGCTGAACTCCAGTAACTCACTCCGGTACCCGATGCCAGAGATAACATGCATATCTTTCACATTTGTGTACAACTTTATCAATAGCCATAGCGATAAAACTGGAACAATGATTTTCTGATATACAGTTCAACAGATACCACCTAAAGTTACCATATGGAATAATGCTAGACCTGTAAGCCCTAAGACATACTCACGTTTCCGTAAGTATTTTGAAATGTATTTAGAAACCTGATTGAGGCAAAATTTAAGCTACTAGAACAGCTCACTGGCCGTTACTTCCCATTCACTTCAGAGAGCTTGGGAGAAACCCTCAGTGGTTCAGCTCCATCATTTAAAGGCCCACCTGACAACCTCAGAAACACTATTTGAGCAACATGCATGTAGAAGATCTTTATCGCATTACAGAAAGACTTTCAAAACTCTTAACTAGACACACAGTTTAATTATCATTGTTTTAAACAAAACTAAAACACCCAATCCACTACAGTCCCTTGGCAATGTGAGATTTGGGGCATTCTGACTATTTTTTTTTTTTTTTTAAATACTTAAGTGTTGCAGATTATGGTTTGTGTTTATCTAGTTTTGGTACAGAGGGCAGCACACCCTGAGCATGTTTTCTGGTGCCACCAGAAGACAGACGATCGGTACTGTAGCGATATCCTTACAAAACACTTCAGGCTGCACAGCAGGTTCGCAGCCAGAGCCAAAAGTGGCTGCTCCAAGTGCAAAATCCCTGGGGCAGGAAACTGACAATTAAACACGGGAATTGCCCCAACCTGCTCTGAACAGGAGGGTCTCCCCCCATCCTGTCTCACACTTCTCAGCGCCCAAAATCTGGCTTCTTCATGGCAGGGGTACAAAAAACCCCATGGAAAGTTCCTGAATCTGCTGCTGAACGTACAGTCCTGGCAACACCAGAGGAGCAAGAGGTGCTGGTGCTGCCCCGTGAGCACTCCTGATAATAAAGAAAACACAGTGGAAACAAATTCAGAGCCAAATCAAAATCCTCCTCCATTTAGAAGACATTTTTTGTGTTTGAGTAATTTTTGTTTGCTCTTTTTTGTTGTTGTTTTGCCTTTTTGTTCCCACCCCTTCCCCAAATTTAAAACCAAACAAACAATACACCAAAAACACCACACACACACCAACACATGATTCATTGTTATTAGGAAGCCTGAATACAAAAACCTGTGTCTGCTGTAGAGGAACCCAAAACTTTCCCAGAGCCTGAGTAGGTTGGACAGACCTGGGGCATTTGTTCCGCTCCTCGAGGAAGCCAGGACAAGCTGCCAAGTCTGGATCCTGACCCGCGCTTTCAAAAACAAACAAATAAAAACGTTCAGGATGTTTCAAATATTCTGCACCCTTTGTTAAGGGAGAACTTTTTCACTTTCACAGCTCAGGCAGCATCTGGGAAGGTCCAGCTGATGCAGCAAAGCACAGCAGCAGCGCAGGTTTCTGCCTTTGAGCCCTGAAGAGCTCTTTCAAGTGGATGGTGTCAGTCACCTGGGCTTTCGGATTGGCGGATTATACATTTAGAGGCAGGCCTGTCACAGATTAGACAAACAGAACATTTTGCAGCACTCGGTGGCTTTCTGCATGAGATAAAACGTGCAGCAAAGCCGTTCCCTTCCATCAGAGAGTGGCAGCCATCTGCTGGCAGGTAGGAGGGAAGGAGGGCTGCATCTCACCGGGCTTCCCCAAATCCCAAGGGTCTGCAAGCGTAGAAAAGAGCCACCTACGGAAGAGGCACCTCAGAGCCCCGAGAGAAACCCGCTCTGCTTGATTCCTTTAGAGGAAATCCTTGAAACAGACACCAGAGATAAATGCAACTAGGAAAACGCGTACTTAAAAGGTAGGAAAACATCATAAACCTAATCAAACAGTCCCAGAGAACGGGATATAAAGTCACGAGTCGTTTTCTGGAATTCTGAATCTTATCTGAAGAAACAAAGATTGCCATTTCTTTAATCTACAGACGAAAAGGAGCCAGCCGTACATCTGAAAATCAGCTGCGTATTGATCCCGCTCCGGTTAATATTCATGAAGCTATATCGTAAGACTGGAGATTTTAACACAGTGCCCCTGGACTCTAAATCAATTTCCATTGATTTCAATTGGCTTCTCCCATCCAAGCATCGACCTTACCCCTCCCTTGGAAACGTGCTCTCAAGGTCCTTTGAAACACACTTGCTGTATAATGAACTCTGAAGGATTGCATGTGCTTATTGGTATGTTCTTTCCTTCTCCACCCGTTGAGCTTTTGAGGGGGTGGATACCATTATCTGATTTGATGCGAACGTTTAAAAATTTGAACCTACGCCCCGCAGGGCTCCCATCAGTTTCTAGAAGCCAGAATAAACTCTTTCTCTTCGTCTAGGTTTGTCTGAAAAGTTCAAGGCTAATGCTGTCATCTAACAAAACTGCATTTCTTGACACTTCCAGGAGAAACATATACTGAAATGTTCCTGGTTTCTGTTTGGCAGACTTCTGGGGACTACGGCTAAAACAGGTTTACAGGAGTGGCAGATTCGCAGAGCAGAGGGCTGAAGGGTGAACTTAATTTGCTCCTTTCTCTGAAAATGCTGAGCCCTTGGGTCTGACCTTGCTCTCCGCTGAACTTTCCAGCACCTGACATTCAACTCTTTTCATTGTGAGTTATGAGGAGTTAAGGAAACTCAGCAAATAAGCAGATACATGCCAAAGCTGATGCCTACATTAGGAGTTTGGATGTTCATTATTTCACTAAGACACACAAAGCAGCAGTTAGCTATCCGTGCTTCCATTTGTACTTCAAATACAAAATGAAGGGAAGCAGGTTTTAAAATTACACCTTTTTCTAGCAAAAGGTGTCACTTTCAGAGCTTTTACTTGCCCCGTTGATTAAAAAAAGTACTAATATTGACAATACTTAACCATATAAAAGTATTGTAAGGCCTGATTATCTGACATCTGAACAACAGGTCCCTGTGTGACACAGGTATCCCTCAACCTCCTTTATCATGAGTGACTGTGTATTGTGACACTGGGAAACATCACAGCCAAAGTGACAACCTCTTATATCTAATTTGTTAAAAAAATTCAGTGGATTATGTGCAAAGTTTTCTTCCTGCATTCAACTGTCTTCCCCTCTCTAATACACTTTATTTACAGTTTAATTAGCTGCACCTACATCTTTGTTGTTTGTACATACAGTCTTTGAAAATGATTTAGCATCATTAAAAATAAAAAAAAATCTAAGTTCAATATACTACTACGACTAAATGGCTTTTAAAAACTTTGAAATATGGCTTTGGCCATATATGTTAAAGTCAAAATATCAGAACTTAATGTAATATTGGTTTCTAGCTGCCCTCAAAAGGCTTTCATATGTAACTGATTGAGTTACACTTTGTCAGTTCCAATCAAACAGCAGGATTCTACTTGCATCTTTGAAAAAAAATTAATCAATAATATATAGGTTTGTAGCGGGAGAGTTGCATCTGAGATTCTCCAAGTGTTCGAGCTCCAGACAAGGCTGCCATCCATCCCAAACCAGCAAAATGCCATCACCATCACTCCAACAGCATATCTGTGAAGAAGCTCACTAGCATGGAAATGTAGAATAACCAACACTGATCAGGGTTGTAAAAATAAACACACAAAGGAAAAAACTAAGAGTTTTGTTCATTTTTCTTTTACAATTCATCCTCTTTCCAGTCTTGACACCACACACTAAAGAAATGCAGATACTGACCCTTTCATGAAAGTTTACCACCAGCCTCATTTTTTTCTTTCTGCAGCAATAGTCCTTTTAACATTATGTGAGAAACCCGCGTCCCTTGAGGAAAGGCACCTCGAACCGAGCGCTGCTCTAAGATCTCAAAGTCGGACAAACAACTACGCTGTGTCAGGTTAAAGGCAGGTTTCAAAGCAGCGAGACCTGCACCTGGAGAGCAACCACCTCCCCTGCGGCTCAGTGACGGCTCTGCGGGGAACAGCAGCAACGCGAGGGGGTTTTGTTGCGTTTTCTAACTACACTCAGCTTCAGGGAGTGGCTGCAAATTCAGAGACAAGACTTGGATCAGTCCTTAGCACATCAGTCTGCCCACTCCCCAGTACAAATTGGAGAACATTATATGATAGAAATAGAAACCCCAACATTCAGCAAGAACCTCATGGCCTCAAGCTGCACCAGGGGGTGTTTAGATCGGATATTAGGAAAAAATTCTTCCCGGAAAGGGCTGTCAACATTGGAACAGGCTGCCCGGGGACGTGGTGCAGTCACCATCCCTGGAGGGGTTTAAAAGACATGGAGATGAGATTCTTCGGGACATGGTTTAGCGCTGGAGTTGGGTTCTGGTTGGACTCAATGATCCTGAGCGTCTCTTCCAACTGAAATGTTGCTATGATTCTAGCTTACAGGGCCAAAACCTGCCGGTGATATAGCCCTGGTGACCTCACCACAGACAGTGAATTAGGCTCTGTAATTACACACATCCCTTTCTCAACTTCCTGAGATCCCGGTACAAGATTCTCCTTGCCCGCCCGGCTCCGTTTCACTTCTCACCAAAGCGGGTGCTCCGGTCTCTCTCCCACTGTTTTCCCTTTCGCTGCCTCCTTCCTGGCTCCCAGGGCCTTCTCCTATCACAGGCGCAATCAGAGAAGCCGGACATCGCTCTGCTGAATGGGAGGAAGGCTCTGTAATTAACAGGATCCTTTGCTGTTTACATAAACACTTAAATATACAGACAGCTGAAAGGTCAGCTCCAGCTACACAGGGCAAGTTGAACTGAATTCGAGGTGATTATTACAGAAAGCCATTTAACTGATGAGGTGCTGCTCCTTTTGAAAAGGTCTTTTTTTAAATACTATTGCTATCCTGAATTACAAAAAAAACCCACCACACCAAAAGAGAGCTTTAAACGTATTTAGTAAACCAACCTACAAGTAACACATGAAACAAAAGAGCGTAGCTGGCTTCCGAGCAGGACTAAGGTGGGATAGTAGAAAGTCAGAGTATCACTTGAACATTTTGAGCTAATTTCCATCACTTATGAATTGTTGTGCTGTTATCTCCAAACACTTAAAGAATTTATTTTACTAACAGGATCATTTTCTGAAACAAGCTATGTTTATTTTCACAATATTCCTATATTCTTTCTTTATATGTAAGGGACCTAAAAGATGATTGGAAAATTATACATAGAGAACAGAGAATGAGAAAAAGGGCACCTGATGTGCTTCGTTGAAATGAGCCTTGTGGTAATTTGACAAAATAGCTCAAATATTCAAGACGGTGTCTCAAAAAGTGTTGTTTCAGAATATTTACGAAAACTGAAATTTAATGGAGATTTATTCTGAATAAAATAACAAATTAGAGTTTAATTACCGTTAACTGGAATCTGGAAAAACCATCTGTTCTTATTTATACACCAACCACAGTAAGCCACATTTATGTCATCCGTCTTCAGAACAACACTGCAGCATATACGCTAGCTTTAAAGAATTATTTAAGCATCACTCAAGACTACAGCATGTAAGCACATGCAAAAACTTTCTTCAAGTCAGGTCCTCATCATTTAATAACAGAAACCATTTAACCACCTTGAGTCTCTCTTGTGTTTCTATTAAGTTAAGCAGTCAACCTTACCAATGGCACACCTCATAGAAAAGAAATTGTTAAGGTTATTCAGCTAATTGTTATTTAACATTTTAAAAGTTGTTTTGAAATACTTATAAAGGGAAAAGCATCAGAAAACCTACGTTTCACTGTGTTCGCTCCAGAGACACAAAGTAGCAGAACAGACTCTTTCCTACCTACCCACTTAATATGTTATAATTAGACATGAGGAGGCAGTGTGAACACCTAAACTGGGTTTCATGGAGGATATTAATTTGAGCTCAAGATAAAGCTCTAGGTATAGAGAAAATTGGGATGTAGATGCTTGAAACCACCAAATGAAAAAATATTTTCTTGCAGATTTACCTCAAATCAGGTGCTCCAATGTCCCCTTTCAGACGGTGTTTTAAAAAAACCCCACTGTCTTGCAAAGTCAGGCCATACCCAAAGCACTACAAACCTTTGTAGTTCTTATTCGTATGTTCAATGGATTGATCTGCAGGTATAAGGACTGCAGGGTGTAACAGCACCCCCCCCCCATTTTCTTCTTACATGAAACAGAAAATAACTATTCTACAGGGGAGTCCTCTGTGCTGCTTTATCTGACCCAGGTGGGAAATGTAAAAGGAAAACGCCTGCCTGTGACAGATGCTCGCTGGTTTTGCATCTCTGCCACTGTGGCATGACGGATTTTAAATTTTGATAATCCCTTTTTAGCCCTTTCAGACTAAGGCCATAACATGCCACAGCTCAAACAAAACCAGGTCCTGTCGGCCCATGTTCATACAAATAGCCCCAACCAAGATGATTTATTTACAACAGTTAATACAATTGGTAGTAACGACTTTATAGGCAACCTCTAAGTGCAGGCAAGATGAAAAATTTACTAAATTGGAGTATAAAAATTCATAAGAAAATGTACAGAATCAATATTTCATGGGACTTGCTTTACCTTGCCTTACACAAATCTACTCCACAGCTCACATTAAAATTTAAACCAGCTTCATGCGACAAGTTCAAAAGCTGGGGCTCTTTCATATTAGTTTAACTTCGGAGGGTATTTTTTGTTTTGTTTGCTTCATAAATTGGAAAAAAGCACTTAGGGAGCCGCACAGTTTGAGTGCTTGTGTGCTGGTTTTTCTATTTTCCCTCTTTTAGGAATAAACTAATTGCTGACATAAATAGGGAGAATATTGTTTATAAAGAAAAAAAGGGACTCCTACAATACCTTTGCTTTCTTTTTAATACAGAGTAGAGACACAGCTTAGAAATAATACCTGAAGAATACTCTTAAGAGCTCCAAGTCTGAGAACAGAGCAGGGAAAAAAAGCCAATAAGGCAGTTTTTGTAGCAGCACTTACACAGGAACATAAAGCTGTAGGCATGGCCGCGGGAGAGCTCAGCCCTGGCACAGCTCAGGGAAACTCAGCATAGCACGGTTTGGGTTGGAAAGGACCTTCAAAGGTCATCTAGTCCAACCCCTGCCATGATCCTCCGAGTTCAGGTGCTGGAACAGCCTTGGAAAACCCAACGCCAACTGCGATAATTCATCCTGCTGGAAAACAGAGACTCTGCTTGGATGGTAGCAGCGAGGTGCTAAATCACAGGAGGGGTGTCTCTTCCAACTTTAGGGAACACACCGTAAAGAATTAGTTTATTCACATTCACTTCCTCAGAGAGACCAAGTTCTGGGTCGGCCCTGTAAGAACAAAACACATTTCACTGCCAAGATGCCCGTTTGCAATAGGTCCAAACCCACAGCAGCACACTGTGGTGCAAACTCCGCAGCTGGTAACTGATTCCATGGGTTATTCACAGGCATGTGCAAGTCCCGTCCTTTGCACCAGCCCACCTGACCTTGCTGGCATGATTTTGCAGTTTTATGCGCCTCTTATCTTGACATAAACCAGTTTATCCAGATCGACAAGGTTTCCTTCTCTTTGAAGAAAACAGAAAGGAATGATTAAAAATCATCTCCCTGATGTTTGCGTATGGTTCACAAATAATAGGAGAGGATGGAGCCAAACACAGAAGAGGGGGCAATTACCTGCAAGTATTTTATTTGTGCCTGCATGCTCATATATATTCTATTGTGGTGCACTGCAAATAAAAAAAAAATCTCAGATGTTTTTGGAGGACACTAAGTACACCTGGAAAAGGGTATCTGCTGCCATACTCAGATCCCACAAGACTATTTTCATCAGTTTGAACAAATGTGGGGCTAGATCGTCAGTTTAGCTGTGCAATTGCATGTGAAAATTGGGTTAATTATAACGGAAACTAATTGGAAGAAACAGAAGGATTTGCACAATTTAGGAGCAAAAATGAGTTTAAAAACTTATTCAAATATATGACCCTTAAGGGCAATCTCAACTTTTCCTTGTTGACATTATCCTTCTGGACAAAAAAAAAAGTCTGTATTCTGCTAGTTATTATGTTAAACATTATCCAGTTAATAAAAATAATTATTTCACTGCCACAAACAAGTGTGCTAGAAAAATCTAATGTTCACTTTCTAAAGTTTACAGCAGACTTCAGCACGTTAGCAAAAACTGGTGATCATTTATTACTTATTATACTGTAATTCATTAAGGTTCTAAGAAATATTTAGATACCTAATTGGTATTTAACAAGATAGCTATAGAGAGTAAATGAGACATTAAATCCTCTTCTAAAATGCCCATTAGGTTTGCTTTAGAAATTAATTGATCTAATTCACTTGCTGTAAACCACTGTGGTCTGTGCCAGTTCAGAACTTTGAGATATTAATGACAGACAAAACCAAAGCTTGTGGATGTCCTCGCACAAAGCTAGATCAAAGGCTAATATGCTGGTCACTTATATTTATGATCCTCGTGAATAGACCGATAGGAAGCATTTATCTTATATGCTGCTGTTCATCCCCTGGATCTCAATCACGGCTGCGATTCTCCCGGGATCCTCCGCACCACAGATGGGGGGCTCCCTAAAGGCTGCAGAGAGCCCGTCTCGGCTGTAGAGCTACAATTTACCATGATAATTTAGTTTCAAGTTCTGTTAAAGCCTGATCTCAGCCTGCAAGCCCAAATGAAACTTGTAAACTTAGTGGATTTCTGCCCTTTGGATGTCCTCAAATTTTTCCAAAGGCATTTTTTCCATTTCCTCTTCATTCTCTTTGATAACACTGTTGTCCGTTAAATGAGAATATAGAGCAAGGAAGAAAATGCAAGTCTTTGCAACTTGCTGCTAACTTGTCCTTCTCACCAGTCTAAAGCAACGTGATAAACCCCCAGGAGAGCCCTAACTCTTCTGCTGAAGCCTCCATTAGTATTTCACACCTGTACATGGAGGCATTTATACCAATCACAACTGTATGTGGCAGCCATATACCTTAATCATTAATAAAGTGCCTTGAGGTACAATAGCTTCTGCACAATAGATATTAAATTTTTTTTTACATTTTCAGTTAATTTCTAGGCAATTCATTTTTGGGGAATAAAACACCCTCAGTGTTTATCCACTACTAAATATCTATTTTGATCCCTTATAAAGTTTCGAGTATGCTTTGATTAATGTCTGGGAAAGATCGGAAAGCACAGGGTGCTCTAGTGCTCTCATAACACCACTGGCAATGTAAGACTTGCACACAATTTACGTTTGGGTTCAAAAAATTAGTTTGAAACTGAGACCTATGAAATTAGGTCCTTTGAAATTAAGAGAAAACTCAAAATCTTTGCCTCATTCTACATCTTCATCAGAACTAAAAAGTCAACACCACAGTCCATTACCTTCCAGGGCGATGTCATTATGTACATCGAGCCGTACCTACAGTGTCCAACTTTGCTCAGAATGCAATTTCCAACCAACACAACTATGCCATGGGCACAATAACAACAGAAAATGCACTTTGGGTTGGATGGCTCCTTAGATTTCTTACCGCAACATCGTACACTGGAATACGAGGCCAGGAAGGACCAAATTGCGCTGGCTTTGCCAGAGGAAAGTTGCCAACACATTTACCCGCAGACCAACAGTGACAAAACCTTTGAGGGCTGACAGGGCCACAGGTATATATGTCTGTCAAGGACTGTTTACAGTTTATGAAGGTCGGTTCTTCCTCTGGTGTAAATAAATCTTGCTCCACCTACTGCAGCAGAGACCCAACAATTTACACCAGTGGAGTAACTGGTTCTTTCCATTCCAGCAGTCCCATTGCTGACATTAGGACAGCAGCAGATCCAAACTGCTCTCTCTTCACTATTAGGCACAATTGTCTTTCATGGTTGTTTTTTTTTTTTTTCCTCCAGAGAAACACATCAAGGACTTACAGTTGAATTTTTAAGGTTGCTCATGAGTATTCAATAGCAGCACGATCACACCAAGTACCTGCTCTGAGGGATTTCTCCAGGTAAGGAGAAAAGCACCAAGACTGTAGTAAGAAGACGCTCAGAACCTCCCAACATATTGCCTGAAAAACGTTACACAGACTGTAACTTTCATGAGGAACTCCACAGTAGTTATTTCTATAGCAAATACTTTCCAAAAAAAAAAAAAAAACAAAACCCCATACCTTGTCAAGAAAGAAGCACCAAAAGCCATGAGAATTGATTGCGTTCCCTCCCCCAGCTTTCAAATTACCATTTGTGATAGAAAACTTGCATTTAGCTGAGCCTGGCAGCTTTTTCCATCCACCAATATGTGTGCCCCTTTTTACAAATGGCATGCCCTTTGCCTCCCAGGGCATCTGAGGGTTAATCTTGTCATCTCAAGATCTTTCTAAGATGCCAGCCAAGCTCATCATCAATTTGACACAGATGTCTTTGGAGGAATCTGGGTTGCTCTTTCTGGGAGCTCTGTCCATTTGACAGACAGGAGGCTGTGCTGCTGCAGCAGCCCCAGCAGAATCCTTAGCTATGTCTGCTCTTGAAATCTCCAAATTAAACATTTACAGCTGCAATTAAATCCAAAAAAAAAAAAGGCAGCAAACATGTTTACAGAACTTCATAGCTAATTTATAAACTTTTTTACTCAAGTTTCCATTTTGTTTAACTACTTCAATTTGTAGGAGGAACGCATCTCTGATTGTGCAGGGCAATGGATCAGAATTTGCCCAGGGACAGGTTGTGAAAAATGCAAAAGGCTGAGCTGACATCACTGGGGTAATTTTTGACATGTATCTAGTTTTAAACAGCTGCTCAGAAAATTAAGGACATGTATTTTTTAAAAGTTTGTCACTGTGTGTGTCTGTCACAAGCGTGCTCTTCCACAACTGCTTACCCTTTCTTGCAAGAAGAAATTCAGATTGAAAAGAAACACTCACAGAGAACAAACAGCTATGTCAGGATATTTCCTCCTTCATGCAGATAAAATGATAAACACACACCCCTCTACGCACTCACGTTTTGACTTCTTTTCATGCTGGATATACAGGAAACACTTTTCAGCTCAGGTGGCAAATAAATCCTCACTAGACACCTACACACACGGCTGGATTTTCAGAGATGGTAAAAATAAACATCCACAACAGTTTTACAGCAAATGTTCTACCTCTGCTGCAGTCAGTGAAGTTCAGGGCTGAACAACCCAGCGTGAGTTTTGCTGAAAATAAGTGGCTTCAGTTCACTGTGGATCATGGGAAGTCTATTTTATTTTATCTGAGCTTGCTACCCTTGAATTTCAGCATCTCAAAGAACCTGAGGCAAAAACTAGCTATCAAATCATGTCGAGTCCATGCACAGACTGATTTGAAACACAGGTTACATAAAATTTTACTGCAGGTTTTCCCCCAAAACCTAGACTGAAGCTTGACTTCATGCACACAAAAAGAGCTCAAGAACTATCATCCAGGCTTTGAGGTTTCAAAATAGAAACCTCAATGTTTACTGCCACACACACTTTCAAAACAATGTTATTTGCAACACAGACTGTGATTCCAAGAAGCATCAGTAGGATTATCAGAGAATGCAGGATGTAGGGGAACCACCAGCTGCACCTAAAACAGAAGGAACAGATTTGCAGCAGGACTAAGCTAACAATGAGCAAAACAAAATCAAAACAAAAACTACTAAACACATCCCTGTAGTGGTTTTGTGTCCTTTTTCTTTTTGGCCTTAAGCTGCACAGCATCTTTTGAGTCACCTTGCCTCTCCAAAGTTTTCCAGTGTGAACAGAGTCCCTTGTCTGCAGGTTTTGGTTCCTGCACATCTCAGCCAGCATCACCCAGACCCACCTGGGCACTGCAGCCCATGCAGAGGCACAGCCGGGGGGAACCAGAAACAAGCACACACCAGGAATTGCAGAGAAAATGAAAAGCTTTGCCTTTCTTTCTCAGGCAGAGCCGAAGAGACATATCCATACATTTTTTAAGTTTGCCTGTATTTCAGAAAGCTGCCCCTGGTATCCAGCCATTTCACAGTTCACGCCCTCCACAGCCTGGCTGTTTAAATTTCTTTTTCAGGACCTTGTGGATTCAGAGTCTCTCCTGGCAACTCAGCAAGCTTGGTCTGACAAGAAAACTGAAGTATTTTCCCAGAAGCTCTTATCGGGAAACAATGTGCCAAACAAGATGAAACTAGCTCTCCATTCTTGGAAGATTTACTACAATTCCCCCTATGCTCACAGAAGCAATGTTAACACTAACCAGCTACACAGCCATGAAGTGTAAATACGGGCTTCTCTCCCAAGTAACAAGTCCTATAAATGCTGTGTGTGGTATGGCTGTGCGAGTTCTTCCATCCTACCATTTGCAGTCTGATAAACATCTCCACAGGGGTCTATACGCTGTGTTCTTTCAAACAGAGATCTGCTGGGGGAAAAGGCACACAAACAGAGTTTCCCCTGAACAGCATCCCTGGCTCCACAACTGCTGCACTTGCTTTCTCCCACATGGACCGGAGGCCAACACGAGAGGTCAGGACATTTGTGCAGGGAACAGCCAAGATGGGATAAAGGGGTGGCAGCTCCATCAAAGAATGTAGAAGGGGAGGAAAGGATGGGAAGACAATTGTTTTTCTGGGACCCCAGACAAAATCACCAGCACAAAGGGAGGTAAATGGAAAAAATATGTAAATGCTCACCTGGCACCAAACCTGTTACACTATTTATGATCAGCATTCTTCCTGCTTGGAAGCATGGATGTGAGTGATTATTGACTCCTTTAAAAATGGATGCCCATTGCTAAATAAATAAAATAGATGCAAGTGTTTTCTGTTCTATGAGATGTTTCCAGCTTTGGGCTTTTTTTTTTTTAAATCCCATTTTTAAAAGTATAGCACACAAGAAAATGAAGACTAGGGGTTAAATGAAGGCTAATAAATAAAGCAGAAACACCTAATCTTGTATGCATCTTGGTTCTGGATCCTTCTCCTAGATTTGTTGTTTTGTTTGAAGACTGGGGTCCTTCTGAAACTGACATCCCTTGTTTACACCAGCCAGAACAATGCTAAATCATGATCACCCTCATTATGCCATTTGATAGGGCCTAAAATACAGAATTAGGACAGTTTAGGATCCTGAGTCTCCAAGGCAAGTTAACTAATGCTATAAATTAAGAACTCATGCCAGCAACTTCATCTCCAAAGCAAGCAGCAAAACACAGCCCCTAAATATTTTGCTAAGTACTTGTCTGTGCTAGACTGTGGGGTTGAAGGAATTATGGGTTGATAACACTGGAATTTATTAGGGACTGGATGGTTTCTGGATTTGTTAGGAAGCCGGGAAACATGGAAGAAGAACACGCATCTGGCTGGGGTGCTGGACACAGTGTGAGACACGGCAATGCGGAACCCACCAAACAAACGCTCGCATGCAATTCCCAAGGGAAAAATGATCCATTGCCACATTTGTCTGCACCGCCAGGGTCCTTGGGGCACACAGGCAGGGTAAAAGGACATTTGCGTCTTCGAGAATGTGGCCCAGATTTTTGAGCCTAAGAAAGCGAAGGAAGAATTGGGCCCAAGGTACTGCTTGCAGACTTCTTGTTCTCTTCCCACTACAACTAGCACCTTCCCCCACAGTGTCAGCCTCTTCCAAACACATCTGACAGCTTCTTCCACAGTTTGTAAAATGACACCTGCTGAAATTTAAGCTATTAGTGCAGATAATAGAGCTATCACATGGAAAAACATTCATGTTTTCCATGTTGTCAGAGTAATTTATTTTGCTGTTTGGGATAGGCTCTAGCAAGCATAAATATTTATGTCTGTGTGGATGTCAAATACTTTAATTAGGAAGTGCACCTAGAACCAGACTGGATTTAATTGAATCTTTAAGCTAGCTAGACATTTCCAAGACTTCAATTGTTTGTCATTTAAGTATATTGGACTGGAACTCTATCGGGATAAGTTATCTTCAGGAAAAAAAACAACCTCATTATTAATGTGGGGTATTCTACTAAATGCAATAGCTGCCAACACTGTAGGGCTAGCAACCTGCTGCTAGAAGAATCCATAAAGTATCTGGAGAAGGAGTAATGAACCAAAAAGGTGGATAGCAAGATTCCCTATGTTGCTCTCCTTACATGTCTCACTTTGAGTGGAGCTGTGCTGCCCAAAGCGCAATGCAGCACGGCACGACCCAGCCGGGTCAACAAGCCAGTTCAGTTACTGGAAACATCACAGCACTCTACAGGAGCTAATTTTATTGACAAAGAGCTAAATTAGTGCAGGTGTGCTGCACTGCAGAGGCTTCCAGTACTATATTAAAGCCAGTCTGGATATTCCTGCCAATGGCTTCCAATTTATTTTGCTTGGATATTGCTGGAAGCAACAGTGAGTGTCGAGAGCAAAAGAAATACCAGCAGCACCCAGCTGCTGGCATCCTGTGCATTTTCCTAAATTCCCAATAAAGAACTTCACGCTCTTCTCCTCATCACTGCCCCTCTTCTGCCATTTTACCCATCTCTCTAAAGTTACATTTCATCCTATGCCTTTCTTTACACCCCTTCTTTAAAATAGAGCCATTGAGCCTATTGCCTATGTACAACAGCTCGCACTTCACAGACCCCGGGCCATACCACATCCTGCCCCATAGGAACGTGTCCCAACAAACCAAAGTTGCCTTAGGAATCACAACACATGGTTTAAAAAGAGAGAACAGAGGCAGGAGATGCTACTTCACACAGCAACCAACTGCAAGCCCGTAAGTGCCTGCAGTAAAGTTCTTACCTTGGAGCAGTTCTGAAAAGCACAGTCTCCAGACACCAAGAGCTGCTGCTGTATCGCTGCCAGATGCTTCCCGGAGCACTGGAGGCACAAGTACCCGAGTGTCACAACTTCTTGAAAATGCTTTTAAACGCAGAAGGAACCTAAGAGCAAACAGTCAAGGAGCTAGTATCCTCAGCTATGGAGAAGACAGGACAAAGCTCCCGTTTTAAACCAGGGAGAAGATTTAAAGCCCAGCCCTGTGTAGCAGGTGAGAACACTAATCACCTCATTAGCAGCTCAGCCTTCATTTGGCCCAACTGTGTTTGACACACAGGTGCAGATCTCACAGACTGAGACTGACAAATGACCTTTTCTTTTTTTTTTTTTTTTACAACAGAAAAAGGGTGTTGTATCCTTCTTCAATGGCAGCAGCTTTTTTATGGATTTTAAGACCATAAAAAATCATTACGACCATCTATTCAGGTTCCTTGCTGGCAGCACTGTGCATTGCTCGGCTGTGGTTTAAAAACTCAAAAAGCTGCCACAGGAGGAGCCCGATTCCATTTCCACGTTAGCCACAGACTTTTTACATGTTCATGGGCAAATCCTATTCCATCTCTTTGCCTCAGTTTCTCATTTTTGCTACAGGAGATATCGTGAGGGTAAATTCACTGATGCCAGCAAAAGGCGGATGAGATGTTATTCAGGTACTTGAAGACCACCCCTCAAATCACGATCCTATTCCACTTTAAAAAACAATGAGTAAGACAAGTCTCTATGAAACAGCACAGTGTGAGCCCTGTGTATCATAAAACAACAATAACTCTCAAAATGGCTTCCAAGCTCTGCAGATGACAGATTTTAGGATTTAGAAGTGTCATATATCAAAAATAAGATCGGTCCTCTGAAGTCCAACCCTGCAAGGCTGAGAGCACACAGCTCAGCTGGAGATTTCGCAAGGGCCAAGAAGTTAGAAAATTACTTCATTTTGTGATGGCTTTGTGTTTGGGACACCTAATCTCTGCAAATTACATAAAACTGTATTAAACACACTTCGCACACTATACTGAATATCCATCATATGATAAGAGCTGTCATCATACTGCCCTGGTCTGAGTTTGAACCTCAAAGCTCTCGGTGAAATACTGTTTATCAAAGATATATCTGCAGAATACTCCAGACGGAGAAAGCTATCACTGTGCAATCATGGTCTGTAAAACAGCTGATGACTTCAGTATGCTTTTGCTACTCTTTAAGTAATCCCCAGTTCCTCTCAGGAGCATTAAAATCCACCCTTTGGAAAATAAACTAAGATAAAGTATTAAAAAAAAGTTTGAGCACTGTGCTCAGTTCAGTTGCATTACTATTGACCGTCACACATTCAAAAAACATTAGAGAAGGTTGGTCCTCCAGAGACCCCACCACGACTGCAAAAGAAAGCCTTGGCAATTATGTAAAGGCACCATGCTCCTGTTTTATTTAGCAGAGAGCGCGTTTTATTCTTCTTACGGTCCTTTTGTGCTCCCAGATGTTTTAATTACTGAGGAAAGGGAGCGGATGATTCTGGCCATATGTCTCCATTCCGCATAAATAAATATTGTCGCCAGCCCAGCTAAGTTTCGCAGAGCTGTCGACGATCCCGCTGACACTAAAGCTGTCGGGCCCGATAAGCATCTTCAATCCTTCAGTGAGCATGCTAATTCCAGGAACACTGAGACTGATATCCCATGAAAATATTCAATCTAGAAACAATTAGGCTCATATTGCTGCAAAATGGTACCTCTAGGAATTTGGGTGTTCGCTTGATTGGAGCCTTGAGCACGAGCTTAAAGTGAAGACACTGACGGGAACAAGCAAGGAGGAGAGAGCAGGTGAAATGGGCAAAGCAGCAATTCCTGTGCCAGGTGCTAAAGCTGCTGTGGGCCACGTTTGCCTTTCCCTGGCCCATTCACAGAGTCTTGGGGCACGACAACTTAATAAAAAAAAAAAAAAGGGACTTAGTTACAACTATGTTATAACTTTTGTGACTAATGCATGCAACATCAATTGTTTTTATTGCAGTGCATTTTGAAATAAACAACAGTCAGGCTCTGTTTGTGCTAGACAGCATGAAAACAAAACTCCAAACCTTCCGTTAGCAGCTTTCAGCCTAAATAAACAGCCTAATATATCCCCCAGAAAAGAATACACAACCACAATGACTGCGGGTGGCTGCAAACAAGTTGTGAAAGCTGCTAAGCAGAAGGGAGTAATTTAAGAGGGAAGGAATTAGTTAAATGAGCTGATGAGGAAGAGGGAGCAAGGCAGGACAGGGCAGCCAGTGCCAATGGGAGGCTGTGAACATCCCTCCATTTTACTGCATGAACACAGCATCGAAACCCCTTAACGGTCCTGCCGCCTCCCACCACAGCCAGGAGTGGACAGGGGCTGGAGGACAACAAGCGAGGATGCTTTTCAGCCAAACGAGAAGACATTTCAAAAGCTGAGGTTCCAAGACAACAAATTAAGGTATTTGCAATACTGGTATTATCCTGATTTCCACACTCAAGCAAATAAAACAGTCTCAACTTTCTCTCAAAACAAAAATGTATATTTCTTTATTATTGTTTTGCAAAAAACCCTCAGTCCATACCTTGCAAGCTTGTGAGCTATAGCAACCATTGCCATGAAGTATGAGCACCAAGAATCACTGTTTGCTGAGTTCTGCTGACAACAACGTTACCAGGAAACCTGCAGAGCCGAAGAACGGCGCGAGATGACAAGTCAACCCACCGAAACACGTGTGATCCAGCTTCTGAGGACTCCTCTGGTTCTTCTGCTGAATCCTCCAGGGGGGTCAGAACAAGAGCCCATCTGCTGCCACACCTGCCCTGCCTGGCAGGAGAGGAAGACAGGAGAGAGTCTCAACTCAAGGTTGGGGAGACCCTGATGAAAAGGTCTTAACAGGCATCCAGCCCCTCTCATAGTTGTGTATTTTAGAAACTGCTCAATTGTAGACAATGTGGGGTTTTTTGTTATTGCCTCCTGATTGAACTCTGTGTTTACTGATTCGGAGGTGAATCCGATTTTTCATTGACAGTACAGAATCAAAAGGGCTGTTTGTTGTCGTGTGCGAATAAAAACACAGGACTCAAACATGAATGTAGAAATTAAGAAGTACTGAACGAAGAGAAGGAAAAAACCCTGCAGGTCAACCACTCAACAATACTGTATTTGTTCTCCAGGTCATGACATCAGAGAATAACCATCTTTAAAGATTATTTACACACGGCACACACCTCAGGAGATGTGCTGTCCAAAACCAGTCTATATGGACAGAAGACAGGAAACAGTAATTTGTTTTTTTCCAATGAACCTTCTTCCACCAACTCTCCATTTCAGAGCCAACTCTCTCCAAGATGACACACAAAGGACAACAAGCTGAGGCACCAGCACAAACCAGACCGTCCACATGGAGCGAGCTGGTCTGTCCAGCACCATCTCCCGTTAGCAGAATACATGTGGTTGTTCCTATAACCAATTTTATGTCAAGAGAAATACCTGAGGCGAAACCAAGACTCAGGAGGTCCTTGTTGAAGATGTGAAGACTTGCCCCTGAAAGAACCCAAAATATTGCCTTCACTTAAATCATCGGTGAAGTTTTCTTCCAAAAGTTTCACATTCTCTCAGCTTCCTTGTACTGAACCACAGCTACAAGGAACAGGAAAAATCTGAGCACTTTATTACACAGGAAAGAGGAGGCATTCTTGATAGATTAAAGCATCTTTCGAATAATAATATTAAGACCATAACAATGACTGAGAAACTCGTGGCTAGGCAAGCAGTAAGTCAAATCTGTTTGAAAAGGGGTAGTTTCATGAACAAGCTGGTAAAACCTGAAACGTGCATACAACTAAACTTCACCTCCCTGCATCGTCACTACCAGTGTATGCACACGGAAATAAAGATACAACGAGAAAGACAAAACAGTTTTATGTATAATGCCTTATGTTGACTGACATGACTGAGTGTGAACTTGGGAGTTGTATCAGATATTACCGAATAAAATTCTTCCTTTGGTATTGTGTAAGTGGTAAACATATAGAAAACATAAACATAATTTGTCATCTCGTCTCTAGCTACGCAGCATAATTTTTAAAACATTGTTTTCAGCCACCACTAAACCAAACAAGTAGAATATACTTCTTAAGTCTAAAACATCAGAATGTAAATTCTGTTTTGTAATTCCTGATATTGTGAATGGGAGCAGAATGAGCAGCACTGAAACACTGCAAAAAAAGCTGCTCCTGAGACATTTCTGACACAACCAGAATAGAAAACTCCAGCTAGGATTTCCAGTTCACTTTTGCCAAAAGAAGAGACTGAGATAAGCATCTGATTTTAAGGCTCATCCAAAAATTAGCATATGGAGAAAGAACTATTTTCTGCTGAGCTAAAGCACAGGATGAAAAGTCTGGAAATCTGAGTTTTCATTTTAGTGACAGTAACATTGTATCAAAAGTAAATCTACTGACATTAATAGCTATAGAAGATTTAAGATTTGCTTAAGCAAGGTCAGAATCAGCATGTCAGTTCTGGGTCCAGCATTATTACAGACTCCCACTGCGATCTTGGGCAAAATCCATGTAGTCATGGAGTGATTCCATGCAGTGATTTTAGGAGTCTTGAATTTTAGATGACTACATTAAGCAATCTCAAAGTAAGCAACCACAAAAATGATGTACTTAAAGTGCTCTGAAAATCCTGAGCTTAGCTTTTCTATGATTTAGATGTCTCGCCTTTTAAAAAATTATCACTGTTACATTGGTGGCCATTTTCTTAACAGTGGCATCCTTCTTTAATTCCCTACTAAAAGCAAATTACTTTCAGATTCTCAGGAGGCAATGCAGAAGCTTAAAATTATATTTAATTTACCAGTACTTCTTCAGCTATATCATTATCATTAATGTAGACCAGAAAGACAGACGAGGAATATAACATTTCTCTCTCAAAAAAAGAAAGCACATAAGAAAAATAAGTCATATTCCTTTCCTATTTTCTTTGAACATTTAACAAGTCATGACAAACTTCCCTCAGTTCAGCTATGACTGCTCAGAATGCATTTTTACCCACTTGTAAAGAATATATATATAAAATACATATTTAGGTATACAGTACGTTTCTTACTATAAATTGCCAGTGCTCACAGATCTGTCACACTTGGAGATTATGTGATTGTAACTGCACAAAACTTTAAAATTTACATTTTAGAGCAAGCAGTTCATTGCTATGTCTTATTTCTAGCACTTTGTTGTGTTTTTGTTGGTGGTTTTGTTTATGTTTGGTTTTGGTTTGTGTGTGTGTTTTTTGGTGGTTTGTATTTGCGTTCTTTGTGTGTGTTTGTTTTCAAATTATATTTGGCGGGGGGGAAAAAAGAGAGAGAAAAAAAAAGGTCTAAACTCTGGTTTGCCACTAGCAAAACTTGCTAGAATTCAGATTCCATTAAGTGGAGAATGCTACATTGTCAGCCTCAGAAAATGATGTTCTTGCAATCTAGATACCACAGTTCACAAAAGAAGGTTCCTAGAAGGCTGCAGGTAAGTTTGAATGAGGAAAAAACCCCTTGAGAAGAGCAGTTATGAGCCAGTGGAGTGAATCCCCAGTTGTGAGAACAAGCATATTGCAGGTGAAGCTCATTGTGCTTCCAAAACCCCAACTCAGTGGGACCCATATCAGGTCCATGAGATGAAGACACATAAGGGGCAGACATGGTTTTCCCAAGTAAAGTTCAGCTCCAAAAGGTTGGGAGTCAGTGGAATTGAAGACACTCTTTGCACAAAACTGCAAATAACCACATGAGCTTGATAAAAATACATCTCAAACACCTTCAGCCATTAATACTTGTGCCCGTATCCTCATGTGAGGATGGACGATGATGCCTTCACTAGGAATGGCCCCGATTCCCATCCTGCCATGTTTCCATGACACTTCCTGATGCTCTATTTGCAACGTGTATTTCTGCCAGCTCTGAATTTGTATACAAGGTCATTTTCAAATCTAGAAGGAAATGAAACCATCTACAAGCTATCAAAGGTACATCAGTAACCTCCATCCTATTGGATGCAGGAAAGAAGGAGCAAATGATTGTGTCGCCTCCCAGGTGTATTTTTACCCCTACAGCAATGGAAGTCAAAGATCATAAAAGAAGTAACTACCATCTTATTAACAGACCACAGTCTCTGGCTCAGCTTAAAACCTCAAGAGATTTTTACTTGTAACTTACCACAAAATACTTCGAAAAGTATTGGAGGCGTGAGGAAGATTTTTCATATTAACTATGGAAAAAGTACAAGTAAAATCTGTTAATACTATGAAAAGAAACATGATGGACTCTGTGGACAATATTTCCACATTCCCAGCAGTGTAAAGGGGTTTTTGTCTTGTTTGGGGGGGATTTTTTCTTTTTAAACTGCCTTCCTCTTGCCAAGATTTTATACCATAAATTGAACTACATCTCACGGGATTATCAAGCATAATACAAACAAAGTAACTGTGCTTTTGATGAGCAAACAACTTCAAAGAGGACTAGCATGTTTATCTTGAACACAGGGTTCCCACCAGAGCACAGATGAACCAAGTTCAATTTCCAACAGGACATCTCCCTGCCAGAGCTCAGCCACAAGCATTTATGAGGGGTGGGGGGAAGCTTTATCATCAAATCAATTTGAGAGTCATCATTTTTTTCTGGGTTGCAAGTATGTTTCAGGATGCCACTGGGAGCAGAGTGGAACTGGCTTTCTCTTAAACAAACAATAGCTGCCTTCAGGAGGAAATCTCTCAGGAAACAGCTCTTAAAGCTTGCAATGTATGTGCCTTAACACCTGCCAGTCTTCACAGACCCCCCTCTGCCTGGACCTATGTGAAGTGACTTAAACGTGGGTCTACACTCAAAATAAAAATGGGGGGGGGGGGTGTAGCTTTGAAACCAGAGCTCACTAATGTACAAAGAAATTACATTTTGTATTCCCGTCAGCCTAAAATCTACTTATTCCAACATGAAATCTCAATAAAGCACAGAAAAATATTCACATGTCTCCAGAACAAGGAAATGTGAATTATGAATTCAGAAATTGCTGTCCATCTAAGGGAACTACTGCCCTATCCCTGCTGTATGATCCATCCTTTCTGGGGTAGCAACAGGTTTCAGAAGAAGTCATTCATGGAATTATCTCCAACTGTGTTCTCACAGACATGGATTGCCCTACTCGTATTATCAATTATTTCTTTTCATAAAGGAAGGACAGAAGGAAGAGTTGAGACTCTTCTCATCATCTCATTCTAGAACAAAGACTGCATGGGCAACGTTATTCCATGAGTGCAATGCTGGGAAAGGGAGTAAGAGGTTAGTCCGTGACATTGAGGACAAGCCGATGAACACTGTGTTCAAATGGATCTTCTCACAGGGTTTGCTATGCTTCAGTCCCAAAACAACTCTCTTCTAAAGAAGAGGCAGATGCAATTATCTTACGAATTCATGAGGAAGCTGAAATTTCATAAGAAACTGATGGCAAGGAGCTGTTTTAATTATTCTCCAACTCGCTGACTCCACCTTAATCAGAATATATTAAATAAAATGTATGGATGCTGGAGACTGGAATGCTGCAGTTCATAACTACAATTAACCACTATTAATTAATAGCTGAAAGATAAATGAGCCATGGGATCCATTTATTCCTGGGTTGGGAGTATTTAAATTCACAGTAGGATGCCAGCCCATTTTTCACAGCAGTGAATTAAAGGAAGTGTGAATCAAAGCTCACTGCTGTTAAGATGCAGGAGACATTTTCAGATCTCTTTGGTTCTTATCATTTAAATGGTGAAAGAAGAGATAATGACAGATGCGTTGAAATTTCACTGAGAGAACAGAGAAAATGACAGTATTTTCCATTACAGAGAGTTGGGATCTGGGTCTCAGACCTTCTCCTCTTACTCAGTTCCAGCTCTTCAGGGTGGACAGGGCAGGTGGGTTCCCCTGAAGATCTCCAGTGTTGCTGTTACTCTGCCCTCTGCTCACCTGGAGCCCAGAGTGACAACGTACTCCTGGCCGATAACGCCATTTGCTCAGCATGCGAGCAAGAATTCAAGCAAACATTCATGATCTTGCTTATTTCTCCTTTTGTATCAAGAGCATATCCTGCCTCACACGGATTCTTAAAACTCAGTCAAGACTGGTTTTGCCCTCTCTTGTCAACATACGCTTGGAAAATCCCATCCAAGGCTTGCCATCAAACACACAGCTACCTTCCACGGCTTCTTCAGGAGACTTAAAATGTGATTTTTTTCCAGAATATGTCGCAAGATAATGATGTTCTTTCCAGAACTATGAGGAAGATTGTCATTTAAGCCGCAGTAGAGCAATGATTACCAACACGATCAGCAATTGATTTGACAGCAGCCTGAGGCTTGCACAGGTTAAGAAAGTGGAGCCTAACTCCCCATCTTGGAAAAGCTGAGTGAGGCTGTCACATTCCCCAGCTGCTTATGACAGAAAGGAAAGACTGCCCAGAGAATTATCTTGTGATAATCTAAAAGATTTGGTTTCTATTCTGTGGCTCAGAAAAGTGTTAAAATGAATAAATGAGGCTCTATATTAATGCAGTAATGTATAATAAGTTCTAAAGTACAGAACTGACTGAACCTTGGAAAGTCTGAAACTCAGATCCTTTCCTGCATTTTCTATGCAAAGGCTCCCTCTCCTAACTGGAGTTCATTAAACACTGGAATTCATGTTCTATGGAAACTCCAGTATGTCTTCATTTGATTTGCCTTCCCAATTGAGATTAAAAAAATAATAATTGTTAAAGGGAAAGGGTAGAGCAGGAAAGTTCCAATATTATTTTTACTGAACAAAGTAGAATTTTGTTGTAGTTAATACAAAGCATTTTAATATCCCCTGTTAACAACCAATTTAGATTCCATTTAACATGGAAGTGCATCTTCTTCAAACACTGTGACACTTCACAAGAGTTGGAGTTCAGTCTTGCATGGTCCTCATTCTCCTGTAAGAGCCATGTTACACCTCCCTTGAAAAAATCTATTTTTTTTAAAAACTTTGTATTTTAGCAAAAGGCCTTCAGCAGAAAGCTCCTGAATAGTATTCTTTCTAAAGCTTCATTCTGGAAAAGTATCTCCAAATTCTCACAAATGCAGGCTTCTCCTGCAAGATTCATATCTCCTGAGTCCTTTGGAGAACAGAAACAACAGATTTCCATGCAGTATTTTGACACTGCCTGTTCTCCAGTAATAACAAATATGAAATAAAAAAGTATTTATGGATAAGTATTACTAACTACTTCTTACCTGAAAACTTCTCAGCCTAAGATTTAAATGAATATTTGAGATGGTTCTTCTTGCAAGAAAACCCTTGTTTTGTCCCAAGTCCCTGACATCGCAGGATCTTCTCAGCGTCTAAGAATTTTGTGGTGGTAAAACACAACAATGATAAAGACTTCAAGAAGCCAGGACATTATTTTTGCGCATGCAAAACTGTCGTTGATTCCAAATAATCTTAATGTGAGTTACTTTGCAGTGATAAAGGACTTCAGTATTCCCCAATAATACGCAGATGCTATCACTTCATGCAGGAAATACCCAATCTGTTCAGTTGCTATTTGTATGCAATGAAAAGTGAGGAGTGTGCATTTAATTACCGGTGTGAATCCTCAAAAGAATATGGTTTCATTAACACCAGACCCATAGTATAGTGCATTCTTTCCCACAGAAAAAAATGCACCAAAAACCCCAATACACCCCTGCCCAAATATCACAAAACCAAAGAGGAATTATTTTTGTCAGGAGTTATTTTTCTATAAAGAAAAAAATGCAGAAATGAAAAATAAATCAGATTCCACTATTAATTCTTTAGCAGGTTCATGAGAAAACAAAAAGCACATGGTTAAAATAATTTTGCCACAAAGCCGTGAGAAACAAGAGCCAGCAGGCAATGTGAAAGCAAGATTTCTCACAGGCTGAAGAACTAAACACATGAAAATGTAGCTCTTCTTTTTAGACCACGCTTTCAATTTTTTCTGAATACCTGTTGTGCCTACAAATACTTTGCTTTAGCACATGGTAGATTTTTTCATATGGGTATGGGCTGGGCACGCTAGAAAAGTCTGGCTACTCCAAGAGCCTTTTTCTCCTGCTCTCTTCTGGTTTGGGCCAGGCTAATTAATACTCCCTGGTTGTGGTGGCCCCTCCGTGCTCAGGTCTGCAGGTCACGGATGGGCTCTCGACAGCACCGTTCTTGCTCGGTTTGGGACCTAAGGAGTTATGTCTGCCACCACCATATAGCCTATGTGACAGGAAGGGTTCAGCTGAAGAGACCGAGAAATACTGCCCTGCTGAAGCCAAAATATCCTCGTATTAGTAAAGAAGATAGAGTGGCTGATGGCACTTCCGTGTACCTATACATCTCAATTATCTTAGGTCAAATTCTGCCACATTGGTTGGAGACAGCAACTGGAGTTGCTTTCTCGGTTCCATTGCTTTTTCTTGTGAAACAAGAATACAGTGATTTATGGCCTCTAATCTTACAAGAAAAAGCGAATATCAGTTAAAGTTTGTAGAACCTTGTGCTGGAGCTTGCCTCTTCTCTGACCCTGAGTCAATGAAACTCCACTTCTGAGCTGCTACAAGAAGAAGAAATGTAAACTAATAGCATTACAGATCGTTAACCCAAAATACAATTCTCTCTACAAAACGCAGAGGACAAGACAATGTTAAAAGGACACAACCGAACACTCTGATGTTCATTTTTAACCTCGTTGCCTTACCTCCAGTAGGACAACCAAATCTAATTACAGCCAGCAGCAAAAGGAAAATCAAGATCACAGACTCAATCCTGATTAAAATAAATAAATACGGAAAATATAGAAAGCATATGGGCACTGAAGAGCAGCATATGGATCACGTCCTGAAGTACAAGGCCTACCATATGCTTACAGAGCCTGGTTCAAAGGAAAACCTCGCTCCCTCCTCCCGATGTCTTTGGCTAGGTCACGAATCAGCTGCCTCCCAACATCTTGTGCCATCGGGCAAGTTTGCTTTTGAATAATAAAGCAAGTTTCAGCTCAGCATGGGGAGAATCCCAGGTAGAAAATGGACAGATGGCTGGTCCTAGTCAAGCAGGCAGAGACTCAGACGAAGCATTCCCCTTTGCCTTCTCTCAGACCAAGCCTCACATTGTGTCCTACACCAGCTGTATGTATCTAACCCTCTTTACCTCCTGTTTCCTTAAGAAAACAGTTCTTAATTTTTTTGACCTCCTGTGCTGACCTGCCAGCCCTGCAGGGAATGTTAATGAGCTGTTAACATTGCTTGGGATATGGCATTCAACCAGTTTGTGGAGTTCTTTACCCTCTTCCTACCAAAGCCCCTGTTTTTTCATGCTTCGCTGGCCCTAACCAACCCCATCTGCCTGTAGATGTCTAGCATATGTTATGTGCCTGGCACTGCCCTGCAGGAAATGATGCCTTGCAGCTCTTCCAGTGTCTGGCATATGATAAGGACAATTTAGATAGCAATCAAGGAACAGGATTGTGTGGGGCTCAAAGAGGAAGAGGGAGACAGTGATGACCCAAAAGGGAGGATTTCCTGCCACACTGCAACTGCAGCGATGAAGGGAAGAGATAGATGAATGCAAAGCTAATGCTGAGAACTTAAAAGAGCCAGGAAACACTAAGGTCTGCACTTCTGTATGAATTCCACATGCATCATACATGAAATGTATTTGTAATTATCAGTCGTGTCAGTATGATCAAGGGGAGCAAAGACAAAAGCTCCCTGCTCAGGGGAGACTTACTGTCTTCAACAGATTGGGCCAGGGCACCACGCTGGGACTTGGCTTTTTGCGCGCACAGGAGCAGCGTGTGCTCCAGGCGAGGAGCTGCTGCTGACAGCAGCACGGATGGTCCCCAGCTGCGGGGCCAGCGCGTCCGCACCCCCAGCCTGCAGCCCCCGGGGACGCATGAGCTGACCATATGTCCAAGGAGTTTAGGGGAAGGACGGACTCCTGTCCCGGTGACTGACCCGAGAGCCCAGGCTGCCCGGTGAATGTCTCCGTTCCTCTGGTTTGTGGCATCGGGCAATGTTAAGTCTCACTTTTACAGTGCGTTCATTTACAGAGCACACACCATGGCAGAGCTGGGCTGTTTGGGTCAGTCTTCCCTACCAGGAATGGCTTTCCACTTCAGACTATGCCAGGATTATCAAACGCGAGCATTCTAAAATCAGGACTCCGGACTTAGATGGTCATAGAGCTAATCTAAGAAAAAAAAAAAGAGTCCATTTAAAAATAATAGTGACTCTTTTTTTGAGTTTTAAATAACTAATTTTGCTCAAGTTCCTAAATTTTCTCTTCCACCTGGGAGGAACAGATATTCACCTAATTCCAGAATGTGAAGAATTGTGGCTTTAGGAAAAGTACTGAGAAAACTCAGATAGGGCTGGCGTTTAGCCGCATCGCCACCTTTTTTTTTAGTGACAATATTAATGTTGATGTGAGAAAACCTGGATTTCCTGCCTTGCGCTGTGGATTCAAATGGCTTGAAATTTGCATTAGCATAAGGGGGGGTTATGAGTATTTCATTTCCTTGTTTATTTTGGAGTTGTTCTTATGAAACAGAAAGAAAGAGATGGACAAACAACAATAGAAATGGAAAAGCTAGAAGCCTCAAACTGAATCATTCTTCTGTTACAAAAAAGCCCCCCAAAAAACAGCAACAATTTCTCAAAGCTTAGAGCAGCCATAACTAAAACCAGGAAGAAATTTCATATTGTAGACTTTTGAATCTTGAAGACGTATTCAGAGAGGACTAGCCTTCAAAATACAGTTCTACATTCCTACCCCTCTACATTAGCTCTATACTTAAACTCCTTTCCAGTTCTGTGCTCGGCACTTAATTCTTTCTGAAGCAAAGTCTGTTTCCCTACTCATGACAAATATTTTACTGCACAAGGTACTAGTCAAGCGTGCAGAACAATCCCCGTTGCTCTCTACAGATAGATTTGCCTTCCTCACATTCACATGCACAGCTAAGCACATCGCCTCCACATACTCACCGAAGTTTTGCAAAAGAAAAAGGAAAACCTCCAAGAGAGCCAAAAAACACAAAGCGTGGTAACGGAAGGTGACTTACAGCTTCAGTGCTACAGAAATTAATCCCCGAGGAAAGATAACACTGGAGCAGAGTTAAAAATTTTGACATAAAAAGTTCACTGCTTTATCATATTCCCCTTTGGGATTAGGTTTTCCACACACTTTAGATTGCTTCACAAAACATATTGTTCTCCTATTTATGAAACTGGCCTAGTATAAAATAGTACAAAACCTCCCAATGCCTATTTATTAGAAATATCTGTTAGAATATGCTTTAATATACTGGTATACGAAATGCAATAACCTGATCTCCGTTTCTTGCATGGATGAAGACTCTAGACAAATCCTTGTTTCTTGTAACACACCATCAATTGGAAAAGTCAAGTCAGAGTCTCACATAATTAAAGCAGAATACGTGAATTTATCCTAATTGTATCCTTAACAGCAAACCAAAATATACTGAAAGCATAGAAAATATTGTTACGTCTAACCGCTGTCAGTTGTACGAAACAAGTGAATGTGTAAGTCTCCCTATGAAAAGTGTTCACTTTCTGCCAGTAAACAACAGAGAGAATTTATTAAACAAAATACTTCAGTGTGATTTTCCATCAAAAGTTAGTTTATATATATATAAAAAGGATTATTATGAAGGATTTGACTAAATGTATCCAATCTTAACTGCAGCTGAAGAGCACATTTTCTTGTCTTTTTTTGACTGCTAACAGGGATAGAATCTTAAAAATTTTTACACATTAGCTTACCTGAGTTTAGACAAGAAAAAGACAAACGTCATTTACTGAGTTTGCATTGAAAATACATAGGTGATTGAATGAAGTTTGCTACATGGTCCCAGTGAAAACACCACATTTAAAGGGAGGAAGCATGAAGTGATAGTCAAAGCATTAAACTATGGATTTGGAGTTCTGGTTATTATTTCCAGTTTTGTTGTAGGCTTGTCATATAACCTTGTAGGAGCAAAATATTATTAATCTTGTCATAAAATCCAGATCCTAACTAATCTACTAAACTGGATATTGCAGTAGCTAATTAAATTGACTTTCAGTTCCTCAGAAGGAAGAGGGTGCAGAAATGCATCAGTATTTGTAAATTATAGATTATGTTTTCATAGGTAAACCCCTTGCACTCTGGAGGAGTGAACACCTGCATACATCTAATGCAGCAAAGAACAGAGCTTCAACATTTCCATTTAAATGCAAAAATGTGAAAATTTGTGCCTGTCAAGTAGAGGCGTAACTACATAAGTACGTAATTGAGTAGAAGCAGCAACCGAAGTTGGAAGATGTCCACAAGAAAACTTAGTTCTATGGGAGGATCAATTCATAACCACACCCATCTACAAAACAGGGTGGTTTTGTCAGTAGAGCTACATTTCCTGGCTGTCTAGGTAAGTGGATCGAACAAAGCGACGGCAGTCCTACACAGATTGTGCTCTGATGTGAATTGTCCGCATCAAGAAACCATTGAGTAACAGCAAAAATACAGGGGAAAACCCTAAGTTCTTCCCGAAGGAAAAACATCACAGTGACGAAGGAAGAAATATCCACTGTTAATAATGCTCTCCTGGAAGGTGGAAGATTTGCGAAAGATGCCAATTAATTCTCACTCACATTAATTTGTGGTTCTAGAGGGAGGGTGTGTGTGCAGGGAGCGCGGCATGGCTCACGTAATTCTGGTTGGGAGGAGCGACTGGGCAGGAGCCAGACCTGGATTATCTCAAACTGATAGAGAGAGCACACGTGTTCAGAAAGGAGAACGAGTGCCAAATATGCAGCTCCTCGCTCCCATAAAACATAAGGTGTTTTATTTCTGCATCAGATGTTTCAAACACAATTGAGTTCTATTAAGTTTCAATGTAAACCACTTTGCTTTCCTAATGTAGCATGAACTTTAACTGTGGCCATTTCAGAGACATTACATGGATACCATATTACCAAACAAAAAGATATGCATTTGCTGTCTCTCAGAATCTTTTTTTTCCTTTCTGTCTCACCCTGTCTGGAACCTGGACTTTTTTCAGCTTTTCAGCTCCTTCTCATTTCTATCCATACATATGTTACAGGAATTTTTCAAAATATTTATTATAAATATTATGTCCTTGTTACTAGATAGCCAAAAAGAGAGTTGGCATTGTTTTGTTTTACAGGGCGTAAATAGAAAGGAACTAAAATAACGTGCTAACTAGAAGGTATTTGCTGGCTTATAGTAAGTATTTCGCAGACATCAAGAAAGAGAATTTCCCGTCCATCATGCAGGTCAGCAAATCAAATGTTATTTGCAGTGTGCGGTGCAGTTGTGTTAAAATACTTCTGGCAGAAGATTCATTGTTCTGCATCCACAGTTACTGGAATATGCATCATGTTGCATTACTGATCAAAAGGCAGAACAGTATGAAGAATTTCATTTAATCAGATGATGAGAAAGGCTGCTGATGAGTTGGCTACTTCTGGCTCACAGGCTAAAACCTGATCAGAGCTTTTCTAACAGCAAATTATAGGTAAAGTTAAGGAAAAGACAAAAATTTCAGGTGGCAAAGGTTCACGCAACTCCCTTCTTCAGTTCTGATTTATAAGCAATTTTGTGCAGCCTGCGTTCCAGGCTTGCAACTCAAAACCTTACGAGCAAAAGCTGGATGCCATTGCACATGAAGAAAACAGTGCCGCACATTCTTTGAGGGCTCCAGTGACAGTCACTTCAGGCTCAGGGCTGCAATTCCTGCTGAACTATTTGACCCACATTTTGCAGGTTGCATTTTGTCTGCTTTTCATACAATTAATCCCATTTCCTCCTCAAGTAACCACAGAGAAACAGATCTATAACAAACTTCTGTAAGACCCCTTCATAAGAAAAGTGAACAGAAGTGTAAGGGGTAAGGTAAGGAAGAAAAAAAAATTAAAACACCACCTTATCCTGAAAACTGTTATTCCACCTTCCATCAAACTTGCCATCCATTCCTTCCCAACAGAGCTCCTAGGAAGTGCCACCAACCTGTGGTGGGTGGTCACAGAATGCTCAGGTTGGCTTCTGCTTCTCTGGTCTGGTTTCTCCAAGCTGTGCTTTTGTGTCCTGCCGTTTCCAGGCTTGCTCTCCCTGAGGACACGGGCACATAGACCCAACCAGCAACACTTCAGGCCAACAGCCCTACAACGCAATTATGTCTCAGCCTCAGTTGGCAGAACCTTTTCGAGGATCTCCAAATCAACCAGTTGACGCAGAACCCACCACAAAATGGCCTGAAGCTATTCAGGAGCAAACAAGACCTCTGGAGTAGTATTTACAGCCTCTTAAGAGGAAGCAAGGACTGCCAATGGGATACATGTAACATGGTTTTGCTCTCTGTACCAGGCTCTTCCAATGCAGCCCATATCAAAACAGAAGAGGAAAATGATGTCCTGTCTCAGGAGTCGGCACCAGCTGCAAGAGTGAACAACAAGTGAACCCACTGCGCACAATGGATGAAGTGTGAAATTAGTTCTGTCATCTCCACACACACCACAGTGAATCAGGCCTTCCTGAGGGGCTCAGCACATCGACATCTCCAGTTGTTTAATTTGAGACCAAGGTAGGAGCACACAGGACCATGTCCCACTCTTCTCCATTGCACTAAGTGGCCAAATTAAAAATGACGCTCAACAAATCTACCGGGAGGAGAGCTGAAGACGTGGGGGGTGGAAAGAAATGACCACTTCACCTTTTGCTGCTTTTAGTGGATTCTAATTAGGAATCTGGCAGGGCCACCCCGTCAGCAGGGAGCCCACATTATTAACGCTGGCATCAAAAGCAAACCGACTGCAATCTGCAGGAGCGGCTGCCGAACTGGCACAGCCTTCCCTCCCGTTCTTGGCCGAAACACCAGAACAGATGTCTGAAGGGTTGGTGTTTCTTTTCCTATCCCTACCCCTTCTTCGCGTGACCTTATGCCAGAGATTACATGTACAAGTGCCAAGGTAAAGGTTCTTAGTGGGTCAAAGAAACATCCTTAGTAGGATGTTTCTTTTAGACATCTCTACTTTTAAATGGCACATTGGGGTTGTGAAGAAGCACACAGTCTTGCGGGGGGCACTCAGAAATGTATAACCATTCAGCTGTAATTATAGTAATCTGGTATAGTCAGTGCAAAAAAACAATGGCCTTTCCTCTCTTGTTATTCTGAATCATTTGTAGATGTTCATGTTTTAATCATATTTTTCCACATGAATCAATACGAGAGAGAGAGAACGACAGAGAGATAATTATGTGCGCTGAACAAATATTCTACCTAACTGAGGTTGTGCTGGGAAGGGCTGCTCGTAATTAATGAAGTACTGCCACACACTTGTCAAGTACAACCAGCTCTTTAAGGGCAAGCCATCATTTCAAATTGTGAGCTCACTGAAATTTAACGAAATTGGAAAGAAAATAATAAAGTTTTGTGCCATCTCTCACAACATCGGCTCCCAAGGAGCGAGCAAAGGAGGTTTGCACACGGAATGCAAAAGTTGCCCGTGTCCGGTCGTGCTGGGAATGCAAAGCGCAGCCTTGGCTCATTCAAAGCGTGATCAAGGGGCACTATCTTTCCAAAGAGATGTGGAATTACAGAAAAGTGTTACGATTGCATAGCTGAAACACTAAATGTTTATTTCAACTAATTTCTCTCTCTCAGAAAGTCTCTCTTCCCTCAAACCAAAGAAAATGAGTGGTTTAATGGTACTTGCCCAACACCTTCTTTGGGTACAGACCTGAGTGGGGGTAAAAAACAAGCTCACAACATCAACCACCAAAAAAACAAATAAAAAAACCTCAACTCTACAGAAACAAATTAACAAACAAAAAAGAAAGGGGGAAAAAAAAAAAAACAAACCAAAAAACTCCACATTATTTTTCATATAGATCCTACAGCAAAGTAGAGAAGCAACACCCTGATCTCACAAACTCTCAAGCAGCACCCCAAGCCCTGGGCTTTCCAGTCCCTTCCTGTTAAATTCGACTTCCAGCATTCAGATGAATGTTATAATCACCCCGACGCAGCAGTCATCTAGCTTGAATTATAATACGCTACCAGCAAAATGTGCCAAAAGCACTTCCCTCTCTCTCTTTCCACACTAGTTCTCCTATTTCTCAGCTTTTAAATACCCCCTTGTTCTTTCTACGCGCTCATTGTGCAACACAATTTATTTCTGCAACACATCATTACAGCGAGAGAAGTGTGAGAGGAGGTGGGGACAGTAGACAAGCAGAGGTGCGAATGGGTGGTAACAGAGTAAGTGCTATAGTGAGGCACCACTCAACACCTTCAGGTTTCAAAAGAAGGGGGAAAGGAAGAGAAACAAATTGTCGTGTGTATCTTCGCGTGCTTTATAAGTTTCATGAATATTAGGGAGCTCTTGTGCCAAGGCAGACGCTGCCTTACAGAGGCAAACGCACAATGCGCTTCAGTGAGCTGCAAATGAAAGACAGACCTGTACCAATGCCAATATTAGCACTCCATCGGCTGTCCCTTACAGCGGTGTAGCCCTCTCTTTATCTCTTTTTGCAAAGATTCTTTCTCCACAAGAAGGAAAAGTATTTTTTTTACAGGGGGGGAAAGAGCTCCCGCTATATCACATATGCATCCAAAACAGCATTCCCAGGCACAAGATGAACACGCTAAACAACCACAGGGAAGAGTCTCTTACATTTTTACATTCGTAGCCTTTCAAAACAAGTTTTAAGCATTATTTTTCCATCTGAAATGTTCAATGGCAATATTAATTTTATTGGGGGGCGAAGTGAGATTTGAAGGGCCTGAAATTCTCTCTTGCCAAACATTTTAAAAGAATTCAGGGAGAAAGTGCAGCTTAATACAATGGCTACAGATTCAGTCAAACATTTGTAGAGAAACAGTGTACCAACAACCAAAATTTTTGTGGCTGTGATGAAACTCTACTCTTACTAACTTTGCTGAGACTACAGCTTCATCTATAAACCCCCCAAAAAACAGGAAAGGAAAACATGTAATGGATGAGGAAAGCAGCTTAAAATTATTTGGTATCTTAAACAAATATCATCCGAGCAGTGAATGCCAGACCTATTCACCTACACCTTTCTTTGCAAGGCAGACCGAGGACATGTCGACACTGATTAGCTAGAATCTCACTTACACACTGTGCTCATGCTGCTCTGGCACAATGGCCAAAACAATATGTAAAAAGCCAGAAAAGAAGCTTCTAGCTTTGAATAAAGTCCTCAGTCCTGATGAGACAAACCAACCTCCATTCTATGGGTTGAGACACAGGAACATAAGCTGGGAGGAAAATAGTGGGAAAAGAGCTGAACAGTAATGGAGTATCACTGGGAAAAGACTGAACCGTTAAAATATCCTACAACTTTCGGCAGAAGCGCAGGCTGTATGGTACACAAGAAGAAGGAGGGGAACAAATGGATTAACAGCTTTTTCTTAAAGACTAACACCCCCACTCTCTAAATGAACAGCCCCCTTCTTTTTGGGGGGGCTTGGTGAGCCTTAGGGGGTCATAACTCATCTGCAAGCATTTGAATTAGAATTAAACTTGGTATTCAATAAAAGGTTACAGCCCCAGAAGCAAATGTTTTCTCCACTTTCAAATTAAGACAGAACAATCACATGCCCGTTTTGAAACTAGGAGGGTGTGAAGCAATTGGAGTTGACGGTTTCAAATGGTCTCTGCACTAACAACTGGTTTGTGAATCACATATTTTCCTAAGCAATGAATCCATAAGATGTCCCAGTGACAATCCATGGCTTGACTTGGCAATGCTTCCATTTTCTTTCTTGGGCCCAGAATTTCACTTTAAGTTTTTATTTGGATTTCACCCAAATGAATACCATCTCATCTGCATGTACTTCTGGACAGAGATTGGGGACTACCATGCAGGAAACTTTGTATCACACTGGGTGATGAACATATCAAAATCCAATATAAGGACTAATACTTTATTTTCTTTTTTAATTTGAAAAATTGTATATTTTTTTAATTTATCACATAATTCAGTGAAGGCTGCCTTTTGCCACCTGGTTCTTACAAGGACTTAAAAATCCCAGTTCATGTGTGTACTCAAAATCATATAGGTCATGATTCCCCCATAACGTCCAGCCACAAGGAAGGAGACAACAGAGGCACGAGCATTAGCCATGAAACGCTGGGACATGAAGTGCTCAGAGAACAGAGATGTCATCCCATTCTGGGCGATGAAAAGCAATCTTAGAAGATACAACCGAAAGAGCCTCCTTACATACGACATTTGAGAGAGAAACCAGGGAGAATGGATTAAAATGAGCACAATTTTTATACTCTGTTTGACAAACACAAATGTCCAGTAAGATCAGGAGAAATTGCATCCAGTATTAACTACAAACAAAGTCTGAATTCCCAAATGGACTTATTTCCTGGGAGATTGTCTTTTATGAAAATGTCTACAGCTGTATCTATTTAGTTTTAGCCTCACTGAAGACTACTGTCATCATTCATCTGCTTTTTAAGTGGGTCACCCTCAAGAGACAGCATAAAATGCATTTCGCAGTTCTAGAAACATAGAGGGAACCACATTCTTCTGTTTTGCACATTAGCAGTTTACTGTAATCACTACAGAACATTTTAATTTCTTGAATTCATTTCTCTTTTCCTGTTGTAGAGACTTTATTCCCACCCCTGTTATTCCTGGGTACTGTACAGCCACGTGCTCACTGCTCTGCCTTCAACAGGTATTTTTTTTTTAAATGTGGGAATTCTTCCTTTCCAATCGGGCCATCATCCAATCTTTACAGAATATACCTTCCATGAGCAGGTGCTTCATATTGAGCACAGATGCCCAGAAATTCATAAGCCGACACATTTGGGTAAGAAACCTTGCCAGCTCAAGCTTCCTCCTTACATTTCAGTTCCATCCTAACTAACGCTGCAAAAATGAAGAAAACAGACTTTCTCGTAGATCCTCAGAACTTCTGTAAAAGCCAGAAGTGGTTATGACTGAGATGCACATGAAAAAAATAAAAATGAACACGAAAAAATAAAGGATAGCCTGGTTCTGTTTTCAAACACTGGTCTCCTGGAAACAGATTATAGATGCCTTCCTTACCTGGCATTCGATTTTCAAAGTCTGATCATTAGAATTGTATCTATGCAAAGGAGGAAACATATTCATATGTTCATTTGTACTTGCAAGCTGAGCAATAACCAGTTACATGTCAGACATCAGTGGCTCATACACAAGTGCACATCTTTCAGTGCCAAAGATGTATTATACAATTCTGGCCAAATACAACTGGAAGCAATGTCGAAGCTCATGTACATATCCACGTACTGGCACGTTCAGTTCTGAGTGAGCCAATATCACATCGCCCTCTTTGCAGTACAACCGTTTTTGGTACTGGCGAATAAGGCAGTGTTGAATTTGTGTAGTTACAGGATTCCAGGGAACCTGTTCACACACCTTACACGTAATCTTTCCCTAGACAAGTAATACTGCGGGAATAGCAGCCCTCGGTGTTGCTGTGGAGTGCGGCAGAAGCAGGAAGAGATACCAGGCGGATTTGTGGATAACTTAGCAATTTTAAAAATAATATTTAAAAAAATCTTTCCACTGGCTTAGCCTCACCACTGCTGGAATATTTTATTTACTCACATAAAGAGAAGGTGGTTGTGGGGATGTCGCTTCTCAGTCACTCTTATTCAGTTGGAGTGGAGCTGTGGAACTGAACCCCATTCAATTTAAGTTTGTAGCGTAGCTCTTTGGAGGTTTTGGGGTTTGGTTTTGGTTTTGTTTTCCTCCCCCTCCCTCTCCCTTCTTTTTTTAATCCAGGGTTCAGACAGGAAAGGAGCACTACTTTCCACTGAAGCCAGGGTGCTTTGGGAAACATCTTAACTGGCTTTTGAAATCTTATTTCCAGGATCTGGGAGAGCTTTCCAAAAAGTGCTGTGGCCCACCCACGACCAAACAGCGTCAACTGGAGGAGTCACCGCCAGCCCCAGCCTGTTGCAGGACACATGTGGGTGGGCCTCTGAGTTCTGGACACTTGCTGGAAAAAAATAAAATAAAATAAAAATGGAAACGGAACTTCAAAGGGCACTAGCTGAAGCACTTCAGAAATTAATCATGCCCAGTGGAAAAGATGATTAGTGGCTTCTTGTGCTCTGTTTTTAAAGCTATTGATCTTGGACACAGGAGGGAGCTTTCATATTCTCCACAAGCCACAAATGGTCAAAAGGGTCCTGAGAGGAAGAGACAAAAAGCAACCACAACGGAACTCCAGAGAGTAACAGAACTCAAGGTGTGTGCCCAGGACCCAATCACGCCACTGAAGAGGCTGCACTAGAAAATCAGATAAAACAGCAGCAGCTTTTGCTGTTTTTTATTTTCTTTAACTTTTCCCAAACCATTGTCTATGCTTTCTGTCTTTAAATCAGGTAAGCTCTTTAAGCCATTTTCCAACACACCAGATATACCACACCAGGAACACCAAATAAAATAACTTGCCAAGACTTTGGTTCTGTTTTCAGATCTACAGACTATAAAAACATGGCTCACAAGCAATAAGGCTGAGGCAGAACTCATAAGACAAAGACAACAAGGCCTTTCATCTAAACCAACTGTTTGACGATTGAACGTAGTGGAATATCTCTCTCTCTTTGGCCAATTTGGTGGACTTTCTGAAAACTGGATTTTCTACATGACAGGCAATTATTATAGAAAACACAAATTATAATCCCTAAATTGCCTCCAATATAGTCTTGTGCAGGGTCAAGCTTTTTTCTGGGAAGCACTGTCCATTTTCATCTCCAATCAAAATACAATTAGATATAGGAAATAACCACCATTTCTCCACAGCTAAGATGATATATATTCTTGTTTTCATTATAGGAAAACACATATCTTTTAATGAAGTTGCCTAGGAAACTTGAAATTATATTAGGTAATAAAATTACGACAAAGTAAATAGGACAAAATTTCTTACCCAGGAGGTGGTGTTGGTCTCTCATAAGTTGTGTCTCCACTCTGAAGTTGGGCTTTACTGAGCTTTCCATCGTGGCAGGGGTAGGTGGCATCAGGCTGTCCAGAGGTCCTGCTCTTCACATGGAAATCCAGGCACTGGCTGTTCTTCATCCTGAAATATATGAAAGCTTTTGTCTTAATACCGGTATATTAGCATACTCATACTGGCCAAAATGAAAATTCAGGCAATTACATTTGTCTGTGTGCCATTTCCCATAAATTACCTTGGCTTTACGCACCCAGTTCCCTTGTAGCAATAAGCAACAACTACAACGGCAAAATTACAGGGGTAGAGCAGCAGAGAAACAACAGGCAGGTGCGTGGGTGAGGAGGGAAAACGGGGGTTGTTTAAGTTGGCAAATGTTCCCCCAACTATGTCTTTAGGAAGGAAGGTAGAGGCTCCAAAATGCCTTCACAGAAAATAAAGCATAATTAAAGCCTAAGTGAGGAACCATTCCTCTGATCAAAACCCTCTTTCTGAAACAGATTCAAATAGCTGAGGCAGCATGGGAGCTCTTGATGACTGTATTAACATTTTGACATTTCTTTGCACAGTCAGTGGAACTACATTATTAGCAAAGATCTCACAGCCTTATGCTCTGCTGTGGAACAGTGTATCAGGAGAGTGGGGGGAAAAAAAAAATCACAGTAAATTCTTTCCTATCCTTCTGACGATTGTCTTCTTCCCGTAAGAAATACAAACTAGTGCTTATACTATTCAGTCAGAATATGCCCCAAAAGAAAGAACTATTCGAGAAAAAACCAAAAATGTAGACAGCTACTGAATTTTTGGAATGTAAATGAGCAAATATAAGAAAGGCATTTGTGTTTCATCCTACTGGTTGTTTCAGCAGCTCTTTTTCCTACTTCCAGGGCTAAGGAAGACAAATAAATGAATTAATAGTCAGAACAAACTACCTGCAATATTTTTTAGTTGTTTGTGAGCAGACAGAGGAGGAAAAGGGAGAATGGAGAAATGGGACGGCAAGAGTTCCAGTCATCTCACAGGACAGAACACGTACATTGAAATACAGGGTACCACACTGAAAGTTGGCCTAAAGTCCCATCTGGGGAATAGGGTGGAATTTTCCTGCAGTGCATCCTAGATCATCAGAGGAACTTGGCTGCAGCAAGCATACAAAAAAGGTCCCTAATCACAACATGTGTGATTGAAAAAAGGATCAAGCATCTGATTTTATTACCAAGCAGAGCTGTGAAAAATATTTCTCATCATAAAGTAAAATCAGTAAGCTTTGGCTACATGACCGGTTCTGTAAAAATGTGATAATGTACATATATTTAAAAAAAAAAAAAAATTGCCAAAGGAATTTTTGCAGGCAGAGCAGTGTTGTGTAGAGGTGAGAGCGGGGAAGCTGGGAGACTCGGAACATATTCCTGGTGCTGTCATCAGCTCTCGGCAGCACGTTGAGCAAGGGGCTTAACGTCTCTGAGGCTTCTGTTGCTCAGCTGTCACGCAGGTATTACAATCACGGGGGTTCTGTGTGACTGCAGGGTGCTCCGAGACCTTTACATAGAAGTGTCACAGAGGTTGTAACAGGTATAACTGTTTATCATTATTCAAGGGCAGACTGTGGATAGACATACAAGTTAAATACCTTATCAAGGATTTTTTTTTGGTGTTTGCTTAAAATTTGCAATCTTTTAGAGTTTAATATCTTTTTAGATTAAGAAATTATTCCCTCTCCTACTAACATGAAGGTGTCTAAATTTTCTTTTAAATGGCAAAGTCCCACTATCACAATGTTTATTAATTTTATACAATACTTTCAGTGCTACAAAATTAGTTTAAACTGAGCAATTGTTGCTCTGTACATTCTTTTCCGTGGGCTAGGGAATGCTTAGGGGGTATCTGTTTCTCTGCTTCCATGGGATTTTCTTAGCATGACATCTTTTTCTATTCTATACTTCTGTAAAAGACAGTAAACAACAGCAAATCATCTAGCAATATTTTCAACACAAGATGTAAATTAGCAATGCAAGAAACTGGTTTCTCCTAACTAGGGAATAAAATGATAACATGTACCCATCCAACCCGAGATCTTGCCAGACCTTTCTGCTACAGGTGACATTTGTTTTTCATCCTGTTTGACACTGGGCCAATCTACCACAATTCCTGTTCAATATACTCTTTACAGCACCCCTGGTTCACTCTGTATGAGGCTATGTAAACTGCTGTTATTTACCCATTGGTTAAATATTTGACCTCCTTTTTTTTTTTTTTAATCTAAACCATTCTGGTGCTACCTTCTGCATTATATTCTGTAACAGTCCAGAGCTAATGAGAGCCCCAATCCTGCTACCAGATCCTCTGTGTTATTATTTCAAGTCACTGTGGCTTCAAAGGCTCTCAAGCAGGGTGATCCAGTTGCCTGATCAGGCACAAAGTTCTCGTCACGTACTGATACGGGACCAAATGTGTGACTCTCAGAAGAGAGGCATCACCAAGTGAGTACTCCGGCCTCTTAATTTTCCTTGATCACAGCACTTTTGGTAAAGTGTCTCTCAGTGAAGGTTTGAGGCAGTTAATTATGAAGCACCCTGGAGTGTGAACAACAGGTATTACTGTTATTTGAAGCTAATCTTTATAATTATCTCAAATTTCTGTTAGGAAAGGTTATATAAACCATGTTCTATTATATTACACATATCTGCTTTGGGTCTTTCTTCTGCAGGGGAATAAAAGTTAAATGCAGAGAAACCCTTTCACAATTTTTTAAACTTAGCTGTTAAATATCACTTTACAAATAACTTACTCCATTTTGCCATCTGAGAGACCACTTCAAAAGGATCAGATAGGCTGGAAGAATCAAAGAGGAAATATTGGGTCATTTCCCACAAAATACTAACTACATGTTGAAGACTAGTAGGCACTACCAACCTGAAGGCAATACATTGTTCTAAGGAGTTTGAAGTTTAAAGCATTTACACTGAAAAAGGCAAAAAAAGAAAGAGACCTTTAGCCTGGGTGTCTCAGCTTTTCATATGGGTGGTTGACAAGCTGGGCTATAGGGTAAACCATACTGTGCCAAGCACCACGGAGCCTGGAGCCAAGAAAGGGATAATTTCAGGCAAGACCCAGTCTCTAGAGCCAAAACCACTGGCCTGAAAGCTCTTCTCAGAAGGTTTGCTGTTCCCATCACTGCTGGGATGAATTTTAACTCATTATTGATCAAGAGAATTTTAAAATCAATTTTAATTAAATGAAAGATTTCTATCATGGCTTGTTCTGCGTGGAAGTCACAGAGATGACATATAAATATATGAAGGCACATCATGCAGAGCAAATTTGTAGCAGTTAGGCCCCAAACAGGTGAGAAAGAAGCCAAAGTTACACCTGAAAACGAATTTGTTATAGTAAATTATTTACAATACCTGTCTATTCCCCCCTTTATTTTTGCCTTTGCTATTGGAATTTAGTCAATATCTGTTGTGTTGGGGTTTTTTTTAACCAAATTAAGTATTTTGATTAGGTTCTCTCTCAGAGTCCAAAATGACTGCAAAAGGCATACGGAAGCCTACTACACGCTAACTACTGAAAGCCCTGGCTTGCTCAGCTGGCCACAAAGAGCCTGAGCAGGGTGACAAGGATGGCCAGTCCCTCACCGAGGTTCCATCTCTACAGACACCACTTCTTCCAGATCTCAAAGCACTTGTATTCCCAGTGCAGGCAGATACATAGATCTGCTGTGCATGACATAACCGAAAGGATGGAAATAACTAAATAAACTGTCTAATGAAAAGACTCATCGACAGCTTCAGGTAGTCAAGCAAACCCACTTACTCCTTGCTGCGCTGGAGGGAGCCTGGGCAGGCAGGTTACACCTTCCTGCCCTGAGGAGCAAGTAAATGCCTCCGCTCCCTCTCTTAGCTAGTCCAGGGACTCGATATGCCTGAGTTTCCTCAAATTACACAACACAGGAGAACAAGGGGTTCCTCTCGTTTGAGGTGCAGTTGGCTGTCTGACCATGCTGCTTACAGAGAGGCACCAAGGGAGTTCCACAAAGACTAGTGGCCTTCAGGCATTTACACCCTTGTGCAAAGCTCGGGAAGAGCCAATCTGCATTGTTCAACACCTGCTTACTTTTAAGGCTCCAGCTGGGAGTGTTGTGCCTCAGGCAGAAGGTCATCACCCTGCCAGGGCTGTGGCTCACAAGTTCAATCCCCAAGCTCAAGCCTGGGTTCAACTGAGTCTCCAAAGTAAATTAATGTGAGGTGACTTAGTCATACACAGACAATGCTGCGCAGACTCATGAGACTCCTGTATCATTTACCACTAACATAAGGCTTTCCATGTCCTAAAGGGTTTACAATTATTAATTCATTAACATTAATTCATTAGTCATCACACCAAGCTGTCCGAGTAGCACAGTCTTATACCTGTTCTTTGGGTAAGAAATCAAAGGGCCAAGGGGTTAATTGACTCGCCAAAGTTTGAAGAGAAAAATCAATGGGAAAACTGGATTAGAATTTAAAAATACACAATTCCTTGCTTTGTGTATAATCCACTTTACCTCACCTAATCAAGGGCAACAAATAAAATAAGCAACATCCCACCAGGCTCCTCATAACCAAAAGAGGTTTTTTTCAGCTGCAAGGTCTCTACCAAGCCCAGTTAGATTCTACAAGGCTTCATTGTGTTTTCAAATACAATGCACACTGCAGTAAATAGGTTATTTTACAACCCTGGCCCAGTTTTCAAAGTGGCCTCAATCAGTGTTGTGCAAAACATTCATGTCCAACCACAAAATTACAATCAGTCCTTGTTTGAATCCAGCCCGTGTCCCTGGCCAGCAGTGGTTAGTCCGAACTCTCAGGGTCTGTGAACTGTTAGTCAAAGGTTTTTGCAACGTTTTTGCCCTGCCTGGATTTCTCTGAATATTTATAGGCTGCTGTTCTCTAGTGACTTTCATGTTCAAACTGTGTTGGCTGGTGGGGGTGGAAAGGAGATGTAAATAATGGATAAAGTCACATGTTTTCCACAAGCCCCACTTGTTTTCCTTCCAGTAAGAGCCACGTGTTGCAAGAAAACAACTGCAAGGCTTGACTGTGGGACATTTAAATTAGTATAACACTATTTCTACACACTTGAATGTTTTCAAACATCCAACTATTGTGAAATAAGTGTCAACTGTTTGGATATTCGAGCAGACCTGTGGAATTAAAATTTGTAGCATTGCTCAACATTTTAGGGATGGTGATGAGAAATAGCCCTTCAGAAACTCCTGACAAGGACTATGAAGTAGCAGCAAAAGGAATTAGCCTGAGAAGTCCATACCGTGTTTTACACTGCAATCGATGCATCCCAAAGCAGGACCCAGAAAGTTTCGTCACAGCTGTGTGGAAACTCGTACCGTGTTGACGTGACCAATGGAGGACACTGAGCAAGTGGTTGTGGGTACTTACGTAACACCAACCAGCATGAAGAAATCAGAAAAGCATGTAGATTTCCAAATAACTTTGTCTGCTGTGCATAAGGCACAAACAAGACCTTACATCACACGTATCTCCTGCTTCACTGGTCTCTTAAATATTATAATACTTGGTGCATAACGGGAGGGTTCACATATTTCTTACAGGGTTACTTCAGTTCTGAGACACAATGTGGAGGTGTCTCAACTGTGATGAACCCCAGGTCCACGCAGATGTTGATTTGCCATCCTCTGTAAACGAGTCCACAGAGATTTGACTGTGCATGCAGGCTTGGCTGTTAGATAGCTGCCTACTGAAAACACAAAGCATATTTTGAACAGGAGGGAAATAGGCTGATGGCACAGTCTAGAGTTGGTTTTGGAAATCAGGCCCTTGTGGGCTGCGTCTGTTCAAAACATTGCCAGCAAGGGCTAAACAAAGGAAATATCATCCTTTCTTGTGCTGATGGCAAAATATTCTTTATTCCAAAAATTTGATGAAGCAAAAGTCTGTCCGTACAGATGACAATTCATCCTGACTGGAGATGTCTACAAACCTCAAGTGGAAACCGCTGCAACCATAAAAGTTAACTATTGAAAAGACACAGCTAAGAAGCAAAACAGACGAGAGAAAGACAGCCTACGGACATTTAATGGAAACTACAGTGTCAATACACAAAAGCTGATCCACACTGGTAATGTAACAGCTTATGTTGACCCACGCCCTTTGTAAAATACTCAGATCCCTGAAGACTGCATGGGCAGTTGCTTCCTTTGAGAGCAGGTTTTTTCCAAGAGATTTCCACTAATTCCCATCTCCTACCAGGAGATAAATACTAGGAGAATTGTCTGGTTTATGGTATTTTTGTGCTCTTATATAAATCTGTTCCAAAATCTAATAGTGTACAGGGTCATAACTGGGCAAAATATAAGGAAGAGTATGAAACAAACAAGAGAGTTAGTTTTGTTTTGCTTATATTCTTTTCCTTCCCAAAGTTTTGTTACTTTTGGTGTAACTGTTATGAAGAAAGGGGGTGGATTTCCAAAGCTGGCCACTGAATACTCTTTGCCTGCTGCTCATAAAACTAGCTGGATAATTGCATTAGAGGTTCACAGAAAAGTCCTATTAATGCAGGATATATTTTGTTTTCCCTGGTAATTTTGAATAGACTGTTTGTCCCTACAGCTTTTCAGTTTTGACTGAAAAGAGAAATCTTTTTGTTTTGTAGCTATGACGAAAAGACATTTTCTATGAAAACTACCTTTTTTTCTTTTTCTTTTAACAAGATTATTCCTTTACTAAAAAATTAAATTTTCCATTAAAAACTCACAGGAGATAAAAAGTCTTTCATTGTTTCTAGCTGTTTGGTAATTCACTTTTAAGTACATGAGAGAGAGAAGGATCTTTCCAGTTTTTGTTGTCTTGTTTTGTCCATCCTTCCTGCCTTTGAACATGAGAGGATTTCAGCATTAATTAAAACTGCGATACAGACTGGCTGAAACACGAGCAGGGCAGCATATAGAGTAAAAGGCAGTTATATTACAATGACCTTTCATGATTATCTTGTACTCTGTCACAAGTTAAATGAGGTCATTACTGATGTTGCTTGCATTCCTCTTCCTTGGCCCATGACTTCAAAGACTAATGGGCCCCTTTTGTCACTGAATTCTTGTCAAAATGTTGAGTCCAATCAGGCCCCTAATAACTGTGTGCAGGGTAACATTCACAGATGAAAAGAACATGCAGACACATGCCTTATACATAATTAATCCTTCCAATGAACTTCATGAATTTCAAAATTACACAAAATGGAACAAATCCAACAGATAAGTCTCCTGTGGGCATATGAGGTCACGTATCCTGCTAGGAGGGCAAGAAAGTGTTATTGTAACATGGATACCCAGCGATGACTCACACAACTTCATTAACTGAACTATTTTCTCTTCCTGCTGCCATCTCTGCAGCTAACCTGAGCTCTGGCAATGTTCATCAAGACACCGAGATACCCGTTTCTCCTCTCAGAAAATGAGCGCCCCGGAATTAAAAGAAGTCCTCGCCTTGCTGCTCTCATCAAGGCAGCAAACTCTGTGTCTGGCCTGGCCTAGTTATTCACACAATCAAGAAATCCGATTTCTATCCAGAAAGCTTTTCCCCAACAAATAACAGTATTCGGAGTAGGGGTGGGCTGGAGGGAAGGGCTCGTTCTTGGAAACACGTAAAAGTAGCGGCTGACAATTTTCTTTCTAATGAAACGTTTGCCTAATGCGGCCCTGGCAAGGCCGCGCACATGTGGCAGCCACATCAAAGGCGCTGGCACCAGAGCTCGCGGCCTGGAGGGGTTTTCTGCGCCGCTCCGGGCCAGCTGGGCGCTCAAACCCAGCGCTCGCACTCAGACCGACGGCCAAGCACTTCTCAGCATCGCGTTAACTAGCAGATACGCTGAATTTGTTCAGCATCAAAGGCATGAACCTAGTCTTCCCATAACAACCTTAATATTTTCCACCTTAATTCCGCGTTTATCTCGTCGTGTGTTATTACCGATAGGCGTCAAAACATGCCAAACATATAAAAATGAATATTTTGCATTTACCTTTCCCAAATTTTATGGGATTTGTTAGGAAAAAAAAATACAGTTTTCTTTCTTCATTAGTAGATAAAAAAGCTCTAGAAATCTGTATATTTTCAGTGTAGGAAAACTTTCTCCATCCAGCTCTGTGCACGTCTTAAAGCCAAGAGACATCCACAAGTGTGAGGCAAAATCAAACAAAACATGTAAGAGGGGGAAAAAAAATATATATACAAACGAACAAAAACAACAACCAAACAAACAGCAACACAACCAAAGTGGAAAACAGTAACAAAACCAGCTTTACACACATGGGAATTTCAGAAGCTGAATTTCTTGTAGGCAAAATAGAATGAATTGATTTTTGAGACAGATTATCATAGAAAAGGAAGACTCAAAAGATCAGCAAGTTCTTCCCCTTGCACAACTTTTGGATAAATATTTCAAGACCACTCCTGATTGATTTCAATCTAATTTGTTGCTAAAAATGTACAGTGAAGGAAATTCTAAGCCTCCTTGGATACATCTTCCAGTGCTTCATAACTTTCATCATTTAATTTTTTCTAATATCTTACATAAATCAACTTGCGACTTTGCAGTAATTGAATCCAATTACTTTTTTACTTATTCCATCTGACACAGAGAAAAATATCAGTGTTTTCTTTATAAGAACTTCTTACACACAGCAAAAGTAACCACCTCTTAAGCTCCACATGTTTTACTCTTGCAAATATGTACCAGAGTAAGGTGTCTTTTTTGCAACCATGTACCATAATTGACTCGTCTTCAGTCTGAAAACTTTTACAAATTCCACATCCTTTTCTGCATTTCCAATAATCTGCCAGGTAATCATGCATTTTTCTTCTCTAGGCATGACACTTTGCATTTGGCTTTACTGAATTTCGGCATCTTAGTTTTAAATATTTCTTCTATTCATCAAAAAGTTTTGAATTCCAGCATCACGCTAGAGGACAGCTGCAGTGCTCCCCATTTCACTCTTCCTTGAAAATCTCATACTTCATCTTTTAAATACATAATCCGAGATACTAATAACAATGTTGACCCTATGTGAGCCAAGCACAGTCAGCTACAGAAACACTTCTTCGATGTGCCCTCCAAGTCTCACATCACACCTTTTTTAATCATTAATTCAATGTCCGTCCCCATCCCCCTGCCACCAACCTCATACCTATTTTATGGTCACTTAATCTTGACCACATTTCCAAGAGACACTGTCAAAAGCCTCACTAAAATTGGGACCTATGACATGTATTTTTTTTTCACCTAACCTACTGAACCAGTTATCCAAGAAAGAATGAAAAATTGAAGAGTCATTATTTATTTCACTTGCAGAAGAATTTAGGTATCTACCTAAAAGAGAAATCCATACAAGTTGCATCTATGCACTTATATTTTGCAATTTACTCATCTTACTTGGGTAATTCAGGACCTGCTGCTGGGTACCCCTGTCCCAAAGCACCAGATGAAGCCCTATACAGAAATTGTTCCCCGAGCATTCTGAAATAGGTACCAATGGCATTGCATTTAGTGCAAAGCAACTGCAGCTCTGTTCAATGAAACACATGGCATGGGGAGGAGACACTAGTGACAGCGATCACGTATTTTTGTGTAATTGTCCAGAGGCAAAAGCACTTACTTGCGAGTTAAGAGACATGGACTGAAGACCTGTTTCACTCAGAAAAAATTCAAGCCCACAATCAACAAATTATTATAAACTCAAATGCCAGGGACGAGCAATATAAAATAATCACCTGCCATTGGAAAAGAGTGGAATGCACAGATCAGCTATCAGAGGGCTCAGAAGGCCAGTAGAAAGAAGGAAAGGAAGGAAAGGAAGGAAAGGAAGGAAAGGAAGGAAAGGAAGGAAAGGAAGGAAAGGAAGGAAAGGAAGGGAAGGAAAGGAAGGAAAGGAAGGAAGGAAACCTTGTTATAGTGAGATGCTTCTGTGTCCCATTCCAGTAGCAGAATATCTACAAGGCTGCCATAAAATTTAAGGTCCATTCTTGAAAGAGAGATACTGGAAGCTCAGCATGGCAAGAGGCTGAGATAAAAGCATTCTGATGGAAAGATGATTTTGCAGAGAGACAGCAATGGCAGACAACTTTCTCCAAAACAGAATATAGCTTCCATTCCTAATAGAAATCACGGGAACTGGGTTTGGTATGCACAAACCAGTTAAAACTATATATTTTGCCCTCAACGGTTAGAAGGACAGAACTATAATCTGAAGTAACCACACATACATTTGCCCTGCAGCAATGGTATGTCAGTACAAGAGCCTGGAAAACAGTGGTTTATAGTAGTCTGCACTTAAACTTGAGGTTTTCAGTTTCTCAGTGGTTAGATCAGATTGAGACAAATAAATTCAGAAAACAAAAAGCAAAATACATAAAATTGCAGCAGCAGAGAGGTTAACAGACTCCATAGTTATTGGATTTGTCACCATTATAAGTAAAAACCAAAAGTCTGCTGGTGCTACGTTTTGAGAAATAAGATTATAAAATTGACTCCAACAGGCTATAACACTTCTCTAGAAAAAGATGTTTTCAAAACAATATCCACCCGTCGTGGAAAGGAGATAGAAGGTCACAATCCTCCCAGAGGAGCCATAAACAGCCAAGATAAGGGCAGGGAATTTGCTGAAAGTGTGTTCTCGTGCTCAGTCCGACAGCTTGTTCTACTTGTTGTCCTCTCCTGCAGATGTAACCTTGAGGGACAGTCATGTGCTGCTGACTCATGGCAATGCTTATGAAAAATAAACAGAGTTGTTTGGGTTATTTTTCCTCCACATCTTGCACTTTATCAATCATCTGCTTTAATTCATACAGAAACTCCTGATCAGTTGCTGGGAGAATACAAGGACAAGTCCATACTCCAGTGGTATATATGACAGATGCCTGACCCTCATATCCTCAAGCATTTTCCTTGATTTATAGGGAGATACTTCCACACTCTAACATGAGATCAGCGTCGTCCATGGGCACCTTCCAAAGCACCTCAACCAAATCCCTCACCTTGGCGGTACATATAAACTCCACTCTAAACATGGATTGGAAATTTTAAAACAAGGAATCTGTCGTCATGAGGTTGGGGTAGCAGAAGAGATGAACAAATCACTGCAGATGAAAATTCTGGAGTGAATGAAACCAGACCGCATGACAACCATGAGATAAACCAGCTACCCCCAAATCACTGTCCTCAACCAAAGGACTGTCCTTGTGCCTTTGATCCCTAGGTGCCCTCAACAGTTACTAACAGCTTTTAGAGGAAATCTGCTTCCATACCATTCAGTATTTCAAAGATGAAGTGCCAGTCTCTCCACAGGTAAAATTTGTTATAGGAATTCTACCAATAAACGTTATTTTGATCCATCTCAGTATCGTCCATCAGAGAATACTAGTCTCAGTACTAGAAGGTTAGGTCCAACAATAAGGTAACATTTTATAGTTATACTGAAAAGATCTAGGAAAAAAAAAAGCATCTCTTAACAGTTTAAACATAGAAACAATGACTTCAGTAGCTATCATTTTTGGGACAAAAATGGTACACTTCCTAAAAACCTTACTTTCAGGGATTTAAAAAGCTGAAGCCAGGCCAAGATGAATGACAAAATGTTAAAATTCCATTTTAAAAGCAGATTTTGAACACCAAGAGCAATAGAGTATTTTTCTGACGAGCTGTGTGTAGACCTTAGATCACATTCTCTCCAGAGACAGATTTACCCTTCTGCTCACCCTCTTTTGTTGATCTTTAAGGTTAAGCAAGGATGAGGAATTAGTCCTGAGGTTTCCCCAGAGACCCTTACAAACTGCATACCAGGGGACCTCAGGAGACTTGTCTGTAAGGAGAATGCCAAGATTCATCTCAGAAGTATAATAGTTTCAAAAGAGTTTCATGGGGGCCATAAACAAAACATGCCACTATATACAGAGATTTTCCAGCACTAGTCCCGTGCCTGTTTTCCATCCACGGATTCACATGAAAATCTCAGGAGCCTGTAGAGGAGACAGTGGCTATTAGGCAACTATGCATTAGGTTTTTGTACGATGTTTATTTTGGGTGGAAAAGGCCATGTCATACAAGCAGTGAAAAAATTACACTCTGAAAGTTTTGTCAGTACAACTACTCTTACACTAGTGACTCTTTTTGGAATAGCTGAATTGGCCAAAAATCACAACACATCCCATCTCTGCCCATCGTATCCCTGTTAGCACATATCATCTCTGTAACACAGGCTCTGTTGGCTGAACTACAAGCATAGGTTTTCTATTACAGAACACAACCCTGATAAAAACCCGCAATCAGCTTAAAAGTCAGAAACTGTAGAGAGAGGATGGAAAACAAAACAAAACACAACAACAACAAAAAGTAAAATCAAACCCCAAAGTGTCTAGAGCTCTTTGTTTCTTTTAATTTCCCTAATGGTACCAGGTAAACTTTGGAAGTATTTTCAGGGAAAAAGAGACAAAAAGAGACTAAAAGCATCCCAGTTTAAATGGTCAACATCATGATACCTCTGGCAGGGATATGACATTTACAGAGCCCAACAACTGGAGGTCATTCAGTTGGAAGCTTTTGCATGTGAGATTAAACTTCTGCACACATCTACACGAGAAAAACCTTTGTGACCATTGATTTTATTTAAGACAAGGAGTTAGTTTTATCTTTCAGGCCAAGCGCCAGGCTCCTCATCAAGTCAAGTTCTGCCTCTCAAACTTTCTCCTGCAATACAGTTAAACCAGACCCTGCTCCTTCTGTGTCCCCAATGTTGAAAGCAAAACTTAGTTAAACTGCTTCAATGCTCCACTACATTCATCAAAAAATGTCCAATTCCCAAAAAAGTCAAAACCCTTCACAACAGCAGCAGCCACGAAGCCAGGACTCAATGTGCATTACACATCTATATGTGGCTGCCCCCTTTCCTCTGACTGGTAGAATGGAGGAAAAGATGCAGAGCAAGATCAGAGCCTGCAAAGGGATGGCCATGAACAATGAGGTAAACTTCAGCTACTGCAGCAAACAACTGTAGAAAAACCTTTCTGAGGGGTGAGGCTGGCTGCCAGGCATGATGGGATGGTTGGGAAGAACCGCTCAAGGCTGCATGGAAGTATAATTGGTTGGCATTATGAAATTGGTGAAGAGGCAGATCAGTACATCTATAACCACCATTGAGAGGGGGTCATCCCCATCCCTGCTGCGCAGCCGACACCCCAGTGCCCACGTCACCGAGCTGTGATGTCACGGCCCGTGTTCCATCTGCAGCGCTGGTGCCCGGCAACGACCACAACACAGCGACCCTCGCCACTACCGGACACGGCCCGTCTTCTCTCCCCTTCTCGCTTTCTTCCTGCTTGCCCTGCTCCCGGTCCAGCCCTTCTCTCCTGTTCCCAGCGCCTCAACCGTACAACCCAACCCTTCTCACCTACACCCAATACCTCAGTCCCTTCTTTCTTCTCACGCTGTGTTCCCTGGAGAAAGAGAAGACTCCTAGACTACTAGTAGAGGTACGGTCCCGCTCCATGGCTTTGGGCACCGCCACTGCCCGGGCAGGCTGGAGCAGGCACCGCGGGGATGGCGTGGGGTGGGGACCCCACTCTGGGGAGTTCAGGGGACCAGGAGCTCGGCTCGTCCTCTCCACCCACCCCTGCAAGGCCACGGGCTGGGAGAAGCCCTTGTGGGCTGCTCGACCCCTGCTGAAATCGAGCATCCCTGCCTGGGGGGACACGTCCCCATGGGAGCCCAGGGCACCCCGGGCTCGTGCCGGAGGGATGCTCGGCAGGAGCAGCTGGTGCTGCCGTGAGCCTGAGCCGGTGCCTCCTCTGCCCCTTTCCAGCCTGGAGCCAGGGCAGCCCAGCCCTGCCAGGGAAGCAGCACAGAGATAGAAAAACACCAGCACAGGGTAAGGAGCTTCTGGGCTCCGAGGCAGGTGTGGGGCCAGGGTCTGTCTCTGGGACCCCCCACAGGGCAGGGACATGGCTGCTCACCCCTGCCCTCTCTGCTCCCACAGACCCGAAGAACAAATTGCTGCAGAAGATGCCAAAGAGCACAAAGAGAAGGATCATCTGGCTGCAGGTGCTGGCCCGTGGGTGCTGGTGGCCCAGGAGCTGACCAAACTCCAGGCAGCTCCTGCTGGGGACGTGCCCAGGGGACCCATCACCCCACAGCTCTCCCTGGGCAGCGAGAGGGGTCAGGGGTGCTGAGACCCCCGTCCCAAAGCTCTGCTGGGCTGCCCAGGGCAGGACCAATGCACTTTTCTGCTTGGATTTTGCCTTAGGATACACCACACTGCTCAGGGGGATGGCTTACTCAAGGGAAGATCGAGAAGATGGAGGTAGATTTGGCAGACGAAGAATACATGGAAGTGGATGAGGTGGTGCAGATGGACGAAGACATGGAAGTAGATGGAGAGGCTGACGAAGAAATGGAGGTTGATGAAGATACAGTAGAGTATATGGAAGTGGATGGGTAGTTTATATGTTGAAGATGGGCTTAGTGGGGTGGGGTAGACTGGGGAAGAGGGAGTTCTGGAGTTTGTTATATGTAGTGTGTTGATTGTAGTTAGTCTGTAGTATTTCGGGGTTTTTTCTGTAAATGGTTTGTTGTATTTTGGGTTTCTTTCTGTAAATGGTTTGTAGTATTTCGGGGTTTTTTCTGTAAATGGTTTGTTGTATTTTGGGGTTTTTTCTGTATTAGGTTTACTATTGTGTTTTTGCCTGTACAATATATTCATTTATGCTTTCCCAGACCCGTGCTCTCCGTCTTTTTCTGGTATTTGCAGAGTTGTGGTTTCCGCTCACTCTGGGTTCCTGGGGCTGGAGGTGGCCGGGGGTGCTGCCACGGCCGCCCCGGGGACAGGGGGTCCCTGTGCACAGAGGGGTCCCACTTGCAGAGGTCACAGCACTGGGCACCAGTGGGGTTGGGTCATGGGCTGCTGGAGAGTGGTGTCCCCAACAGCAAAGCTGTCACCAGCAACGAGTCAGCTCAGACGTGACCAAGACCTGCATTGATGCCATCAAGGCAAATACAGAAGGACTCGTGGGCAACGTGGAGGTCGTCTTGGGCATAGTGCTCATGAAATGATTGAGTTTTCTATTCCTGGAGGAGTTAGAAGGGTGCTCAGCAGAACTGCTACCTTGGACTTCCAAAGGGCAGACTCCGACCTGTTTTGGAGGCTGGTTGGCAGAGTCCCTTGGGAAGAAGTCCTGAAGCACAAAGGAGCCCAGGAAGGCTGGTCTCTCTTCCAGAAGGAAATCTTAGAGGCGCAGGAGCAGGCTGTCCCCATCTGCCTAAAGATGAGCCAGCGAGGAAGAAGTTCCGGCCTGGCTGAATAGAGAGCTGCGGCTGGAACTTGGGAATAAAAGGAGAATTTATAACCTTTGGAAGGAGGGGCAAGCTACTCAAGAGGAATACAAGAATGCCGCAAAGGTATGCAGAGAGAAAATCAGAAGGGCCAAAGACCAACTATTGCTGAGCCTGGCCACCACTCTGAAAGGCAACAAGAAATGTTTCTACAAACATATCAGCAACAAAAGGAGGGCTAAGGAGAATCTCCAGCCCCTGATGGGTGTGGGGGGAAACATAGCAAGAGAAGGCCAGGGAAAGGCTGACGTACTAAATGCCTTCTTTGCCTCAGTCTTTAAGAGTCAGACCAGTTGTGCTCCAGGTACCCAGCCCCCTGGACAGAAGACAGGCTTGGGCTGCAGAAGGAAGCCCCAATAATCCCAGGGGAAACGGTTAGCCATCTGCTACGCCACTTGGACACCCACAAGTCTATGGGGCCAGATGGGATACACCCAAGGGTCCTGAGGGAGCTGGCCAAGGTGATCACTAAGACACGTTCTGTTATCTATCAGCCATCCCGGCTAACTGGGGAGGTCCCAGGTCACTGGGAGTTGGCTAACGGGATGCCCACCTACAAGAAGAGCCGGAAGGAGGATCTGGGGAACTACAGACCTGTCGGTCTGGTCTCGGTGCCGGGGAAGGTCATGGAGCAGAACATCCCGAGTGACATCACACAGCACATAAAAGAAAACCATGCGATCAGGCCCACTCAACACGGGTTTATAAAAGGCACGTCCCGCTTAACCAACCTGATGTCCTTCTACAACAAGGTGACCCACCTAGTAGATGAGGGAAAGGCTGTGGATGTTGCGTAACTAGACTTCAGTAAAGCCTTTGACACCGTATCCCACAGCATTCTCCTGGAGAAGCTGGCAGCTCATGGCCTGGATGGGTGTACTCTTCAGTGGATAAAGAACCTCTCCCCAAGTAGCAAGTGACAGGACAAGAGGAAATGGCCTCACATTGCACCAGGGGAGGTTAAGATTGGATATTAGGAAAAAATTCTTCATAGCGAGGGTAGTGAAGCGGACTGTGCTTTCTAAGGCAGGAAGGGACACAGCATATATCTCTGTGCTGCAAGTTCTTATTACAGTCTTCAACTTTCTGAGTTTCTACAGAGCTCAGAATGAAAAAAACCATTTATCTCATTTTGAAATTCAGCTTTTCTACTTTTTCCAAGAGGAGGGTGGCACCAATAAGGTATGGAAGAGAAAATACTAGGAGTTTCACCTCAGATACTTGCCATACACACCCTGGAGGTGGTTGGCCTTCTGGTTCTCATCTTGGGGGGCAGCTCAGGAACATTTGTCGCTGCTCTGGTTGGCCTGGCTTATTCCTCACTTGGATGTGGTGGCCTGAGCATTGCCACTTTGGACACTGTCCCCAGGCCCTTCAGTTTAAAGCCCACCTCACCAAGTTGGCCGGCCTGCTGCCAAAAATTCCCTCGCCTCTTCTAGACAGGTGCATCCCCTCCCTCCCTAGCTGGTTAGAGTCATCAAAAATGACCCATTGTCATAAAAGCCAAAATCCTTCAGGACGGCAGCAGCCACAAAGCCAGGACTCAATGTGCATTATACATCTATATCTGGCTGCCCCCTTTCCTCTGACTGGTAGAATGGAGGAAAAGATGACTTGGCCACCAGATTTATTCACTTGCACCCCAGGGCTTTATAGTCTTCCTTGATTCTGCCCAGGTTCCGCCTTGCGGTTCCATTCGTGCCCACATGGAAGAGTAGCTGTGCTGTACAGAGGCAGAGCGAGATCAGAGCCTGCAAAGGGATGGCCATGAACAGTGAGGTAAACTTCAGCTACTGCAGGAAGCAACTGGAGAAAAACCTTTCTGAGGTGCGAGGGTGGCTGCCAGGCATGACGGGATGGTTGGGAAGAACCGCTCAAGGCGGCATGGAAGTATAATTGGTTGGCATTATGAAATTAGTGAAAAGGCAGATTAGTACATCCATAACCACCATTGAGAGGGGGTCATCCCCATCCCTGCTGCGCAGCTGACACCAGGGTGCCCATGTCACCGAGCTGTGATGTCACGGCCCGTGTTCCATCTGCAGCGCTGGTGCCCGGCAACGACCACAACACAGCGACCCTCGCCACTACCGGACACGGCCCGTCTTCTCTCCCCTTCTCGCTTTCTTCCTGCTTGCCCTGCTCCCGGTCCAGCCCTTCTCTCCCGTTCCCAGCGCCTCAACCGTACAACCCAACCCTTCTCACCTACACCCAATACCTCAGTCCCTTCTTTCTTCTCACGCTGTGTTCTCTGGAGAGAGAAGACTCCTACTAGTAGAGGTACGGTCCCGCTCCATGGCTTTGGGCACCGCCACTGCCCAGGCAGGCTGGAGCAGGCACCGCGGGGATGGTGTGGGGTGGGGACCCCACTCTGGGGAGTTCAGGGGACCAGGAGCTCGGCTCGTCCTCTCCACCCACCCCTGCAAGGCCACGGGCTGGGAGAAGCCCTTGTGGGCTGCTCGTCCCCTGCTGAAATCGAGCATCCCTGCCTGGGGGGACACGTCCCCATGGGAGCCCAGGGCACCCCGGGCTCATGCCGGAGGGATGCTCAGCGGAGGCAGCTGGTGCTGCCGTGAGCCTGAGCCGGTGCCTCCTCTGCCCCTTTCCAGCCTGGAGCCAGGGCAGCCCAGCCCTGCCAGTGAAGCAGCACAGAGATAGAAAAACACCAGCACAGGGTAAGGAGCTTCTGGGCTCCGAGGCAGGTGTGGGGCCAGGGTCTGTCTCTGGGACCCCCCACAGGGCAGGGACATGGCTGCTCACCCCTGCCCTCTCTGCTCCCACAGACCCGAAGAACAAATTGCTGCAGAAGATGCCAAAGAGCACAAAGAGAAGGATCATCTGGCTGCAGGTGCAGGCCCGTGGGTGCTGGTGGCCCAGGAGCTGACCAAACTCCAGGCAGCTCCTGCTGGGGACGTGCCCAGGGGACCCATCACCCCACAGCTCTCCCTGGGCAGCGAGAGGGGTCAGGGGTGCTGAGACCCCCGTCCCAAAGCTCTGCTGGGCTGCCCAGGGCAGGACCAATGCACTTTTCTGCTTGGATTTTGCCTTAGGATACACCACACTGCTCAGGGGGATGGCTTACTCAAGGGAAGATCGAGAAGATGGAGGTAGATTTGGCAGATGAAGAATACATGGAAGTGGATGAGGTGGTGCAGATGGACGAAGACATGGAAGTAGATGGAGAGGCTGACGAAGAAATGGAGGTTGATGAAGATACAGTAGAGTATATGGAAGTGGATGGGTAGTCTATATGTTGAAGATGGGCTTAGTGGGGTGGGGTAGACTGGGGAAGAGGGAGTTCTGGAGTTTGTTATATGTAGTGTGTTGATTGTAGTTAGTCTGTAGTATTTCGGGGTTTTTTCTGTAATAGGTTTGTTGTATTTTGGGTTTCTTTCTGTAAATGGTTTGTAGTATTTCGGGGTTTTTTCTGTAAATGGTTTGTTGTATTTTGGGGTTTTTTCTGTATTAGGTTTACTATTGTGTTTTTGCCTGTACAATATATTCATTTATGCTTTCCCAGACCCGTGCTCTCCGTCTTTTTCTGGTATTTGCAGAGTTGTGGTTTCCGCTCACTCTGGGTTCCTGGGGCTGGAGGTGGCCGGGGGTGCTGCCACGGCCGCCCCGGGGACAGGGGGTCCCTGTGCACAGAGGGGTCCCACTTGCAGAGGTCACAGCACTGGGCACCAGTGGGGTTGGGTCATGGGCTGCTGGAGAGTGGTGTCCCCAACAGCAAAGCTGTCACCAGCAACGAGTCAGCTCAGACGTGACCAAGACCTGCATTGATGCCATCAAGGCAAATACAGAAGGACTCGTGGGCAACGTGGAGGTCGTCTTGGGCATAGTGCTCATGAAATGATTGAGTTTTCTATTCCTGGAGGAGTTAGAAGGGTGCTCAGCAGAACTGCTACCTTGGACTTCCAAAGGGCAGACTCCGACCTGTTTTGGAGGCTGGTTGGCAGAGTCCCTTGGGAAGAAGTCCTGAAGCACAAAGGAGCCCAGGAAGGCTGGTCTCTCTTCAAGAAGGAAATCTTAGAGGCGCAGGAGCAGGCTGTCCCCATCTGCCTAAAGATGAGCCAGCGAGGAAGAAGTTCCGGCCTGGCTGAATAGAGAGCTGCGGCTGGAACTTGGGAATAAAAGGAGAATTTATAACCTTTGGAAGGAGGGGCAAGCTACTCAAGAGGAATACAAGAATGCCGCAAAGGTATGCAGAGAGAAAATTAGAAGGGCCAAAGACCAACTATTGCTGAGCCTGGCCACCACTCTGAAAGGCAACAAGAAATGTTTCTACAAACATATCAGCAACAAAAGGAGGGCTAAGGAGAATCTCCAGCCCCTGATGGGTGGGGGGGGAAACATAGCAAGAGAAGGCCAGGGAAAGGCTGACGTACTAAATGCCTTCTTTGCCTCAGTCTTTAAGAGTCAGACCAGTTGTGCTCCAGGTACCCAGCCCCCTGGACAGAAGACAGGCTTGGGCTGCAGAAGGAAGCCCCAATAATCCCAGGGGAAACGGTTAGCCATCTGCTACGCCACTTGGACACCCACAAGTCTATGGGGCCAGATGGGACACACCCAAGGGTCCTGAGGGAGCTGGCCAAGGTGATCACTAAGACACGTTCTGTTATCTATCAGCCATCCCGGCTAACTGGGGAGGTCCCAGGTCACTGGGAGTTGGCTAACGGGATGCCCACCTACAAGAAGAGCCGGAAGGAGGATCTGGGGAACTACAGACCTGTCGGTCTGGTCTCGGTGCCGGGGAAGGTCATGGAGCAGAACATCCCGAGTGACATCACACAGCACATAAAAGAAAACCATGCGATCAGGCCCACTCAACACGGGTTTATAAAAGGCACGTCCCGCTTAACCAACCTGATGTCCTTCTACAACAAGGTGACCCACCTAGTAGATGAGGGAAAGGCTGTGGATGTTGCGTAACTAGACTTCAGTAAAGCCTTTGACACCGTATCCCACAGCATTCTCCTGGAGAAGCTGGCAGCTCATGGCCTGGATGGGTGTACTCTTCAGTGGATAAAGAACCTCTCCCCAAGTAGCAAGTGACAGGACAAGAGGAAATGGCCTCACATTGCACCAGGGGAGGTTAAGATTGGATATTAGGAAAAAATTCTTCATAGCGAGGGTAGTGAAGCGGACTGTGCTTTCTAAGGCAGGAAGGGACACAGCATATATCTCTGTGCTGCAAGTTCTTATTACAGTCTTCAACTTTCTGAGTTTCTACAGAGCTCAGAATGAAAAAAACAATTTATCTCATTTTGAAATTCAGCTTTTCTACTTTTTCCAAGAGGAGGGTGGCACCAATAAGGTATGGAAGAGAAAATACTAGGAGTTTCACCTCAGATACTTGCCATACACACCCTGGAGGTGGTTGGCCTTCTGGTTCTCATCTTGGGGGGCAGCTCAGGAACATTTGTCGCTGCTCTGGTTGGCCTGGCTTATTCCTCACTTGGATGTGGTGGCCTGAGCATTGCCACTTTGGACACTGTCCCCAGGCCCTTCAGTTTAAAGCCCACCTCACCAAGTTGGCCGGCCTGCTGCCAAAAATTCCCTCGCCTCTTCTAGACAGGTGGATCCCCTCCCTCCCTAGCTGGTTAGAGTCATCAAAAATGTCCCATTGTCATAAAAGCCAAAATCCTTCAGGACGGCAGCAGCCACAAAGCCAGGACTCAATGTGCATTATACATCTATATCTGGCTGCCCCCTTTCCTCTGACTGGTAGAATGGAGGAAAAGATGACTTGGCCACCAGATTTATTCACTTGCACCCCAGGGCTTTATAGTCTTCCTTGATTCTGCCCAGGTTCCGCCTTGCGGTTCCATTCGTGCCCACATGGAAGAGTAGCTGTGCTGTACAGAGGCAGAGCGAGATCAGAGCCTGCAAAGGGATGGCCATGAACAGTGAGGTAAACTTCAGCTACTGCAGGAAGCAACTGGAGAAAAACCTTTCTGAGGTGCGAGGGTGGCTGCCAGGCATGACGGGATGGTTGGGAAGAACCGCTCAAGGCAGCATGGAAGTATAATTGGTTGGCATTATGAAATTAGTGAAAAGGCAGATTAGTACATCCATAACCACCATTGAGAGGGGGTCATCCCCATCCCTGCTGCGCAGCCGACACCCCAGTGCCCATGTCACCGAGCTGTGATGTCACGGCCCGTGTTCCATCTGCAGCGCTGGTGCCCGGCAACGACCACAACACAGCGACCCTCGCCACTACCGGACACGGCCCGTCTTCTCTCCCCTTCTCGCTTTCTTCCTGCTTGCCCTGCTCCCGGTCCAGCCCTTCTCTCCCGTTCCCAGCGCCTCAACCGTACAACCCAACCCTTCTCACCTACACCCAATACCTCAGTCCCTTCTTTCTTCTCACGCTGTGTTCTCTGGAGAGAGAAGACTCCTACTAGTAGAGGTACGGTCCCGCTCCATGGCTTTGGGCACCTCCACTGCCCGGGCAGGCTGGAGCAGGCACCGCGGGGATGGCGTGGGGTGGGGACCCCACTCTGGGGAGTTCAGGGGACCAGGAGCTCGGCTCGTCCTCTCCACCCACCCCTGCAAGGCCACGGGCTGGGAGAAGCCCTTGTGGGCTGCTCGTCCCCTGCTGAAATCGAGCATCCCTGCCTGGGGGGACACGTCCCCATGGGAGCCCAGGGCACCCCGGGCTCATGCCGGAGGGATGCTCAGCGGAGGCAGCTGGTGCTGCCGTGAGCCTGAGCCGGTGCCTCCTCTGCCCCTTTCCAGGCTGGAGCCAGGGCAGCCCAGCCCTGCCAGTGAAGCAGCACAGAGATAGAAAAACACCAGCACAGGGTAAGGAGCTTCTGGGCTCCGAGGCAGGTGTGGGGCCAGGGTCTGTCTCTGGGACCCCCCACAGGGCAGGGACATGGCTGCTCACCCCTGCCCTCTCTGCTCCCACAGACCCGAAGAACAAATTGCTGCAGAAGATGCCAAAGAGCACAAAGAGAAGGATCATCTGGCTGCAGGTGCTGGCCCGTGGGTGCTGATGGCCCAGGAGCTGCCCAAACTCCAGGCAGCTCCTGCTGGGGACGTGCCCAGGGGACCCATCACCCCACAGCTCTCCCTGGGCAGCGAGAGGGGTCAGGGGTGCTGAGACCCCCGTCCCAAAGCTCTGCTGGGCTGCCCAGGGCAGGACCAATGCACTTTTCTGCTTGGATTTTGCCTTAGGATACACCACACTGCTCAGGGGGATGGCTTACTCAAGGGAAGATCGAGAAGATGGAGGTAGATTTGGCAGACGAAGAATACATGGAAGTGGATGAGGTGGTGCAGATGGACGAAGACATGGAAGTAGATGGAGAGGCTGACGAAGAAATGGAGGTTGATGAAGATACAGTAGAGTATATGGAAGTGGATGGGTAGTCTATATGTTGAAGATGGGCTTAGTGGGGTGGGGTAGACTGGGGAAGAGGGAGTTCTGGAGTTTGTTATATGTAGTGTGTTGATTGTAGTTAGTCTGTAGTATTTCGGGGTTTTTTCTGTAATAGGTTTGTTGTATTTTGGGTTTCTTTCTGTAAATGGTTTGTAGTATTTCGGGGTTTTTTCTGTAAATGGTTTGTTGTATTTTGGGGTTTTTTCTGTATTAGGTTTACTATTGTGTTTTTGCCTGTACAATATATTCATTTATGCTTTCCCAGACCCGTGCTCTCCGTCTTTTTCTGGTATTTGCAGAGTTGTGGTTTCCGCTCACTCTGGGTTCCTGGGGCTGGAGGTGGCCGGGGGTGCTGCCACGGCCGCCCCGGGGACAGGGGGTCCCTGTGCACAGAGGGGTCCCACTTGCAGAGGTCACAGCACTGGGCACCAGTGGGGTTGGGTCATGGGCTGCTGGAGAGTGGTGTCCCCAACAGCAAAGCTGTCACCAGCAACGAGTCAGCTCAGACGTGACCAAGACCTGCATTGATGCCATCAAGGCAAATACAGAAGGACTCGTGGGCAACGTGGAGGTCGTCTTGGGCATAGTGCTCATGAAATGATTGAGTTTTCTATTCCTGGAGGAGTTAGAAGGGTGCTCAGCAGAACTGCTACCTTGGACTTCCAAAGGGCAGACTCCGACCTGTTTTGGAGGCTGGTTGGCAGAGTCCCTTGGGAAGAAGTCCTGAAGCACAAAGGAGCCCAGGAAGGCTGGTCTCTCTTCAAGAAGGAAATCTTAGAGGCGCAGGAGCAGGCTGTCCCCATCTGCCTAAAGATGAGCCAGCGAGGAAGAAGTTCCGGCCTGGCTGAATAGAGAGCTGCGGCTGGAACTTGGGAATAAAAGGAGAATTTATAACCTTTGGAAGGAGGGGCAAGCTACTCAAGAGGAATACAAGAATGCCGCAAAGGTATGCAGAGAGAAAATTAGAAGGGCCAAAGACCAACTATTGCTGAGCCTGGCCACCACTCTGAAAGGCAACAAGAAATGTTTCTACAAACATATCAGCAACAAAAGGAGGGCTAAGGAGAATCTCCAGCCCCTGATGGGTGTGGGGGGAAACATAGCAAGAGAAGGCCAGGGAAAGGCTGACGTACTAAATGCCTTCTTTGCCTCAGTCTTTAAGAGTCAGACCAGTTGTGCTCCAGGTACCCAGCCCCCTGGACAGAAGACAGGCTTGGGCTGCAGAAGGAAGCCCCAATAATCCCAGGGGAAACGGTTAGCCATCTGCTACGCCACTTGGACACCCACAAGTCTATGGGGCCAGATGGGACACACCCAAGGGTCCTGAGGGAGCTGGCCAAGGTGATCACTAAGACACGTTCTGTTATCTATCAGCCATCCCGGCTAACTGGGGAGGTCCCAGGTCACTGGGAGTTGGCTAACGGGATGCCCACCTACAAGAAGAGCCGGAAGGAGGATCTGGGGAACTACCGACCTGTCGGTCTGGTCTCGGTGCCGGGGAAGGTCATGGAGCAGAACATCCCGAGTGACATCACACAGCACATAAAAGAAAACCATGCGATCAGGCCCACTCAACACGGGTTTATAAAAGGCACGTCCCGCTTAACCAACCTGATGTCCTTCTACAACAAGGTGACCCACCTAGTAGATGAGGGAAAGGCTGTGGATGTTGCGTAACTAGACTGCAGTAAAGCCTTTGACACCGTATCCCACAGCATTCTCCTGGAGAAGCTGGCAGCTCATGGCCTGGATGGGTGTACTCTTCAGTGGATAAAGAACCTCTCCCCAAGTAGCAAGTGACAGGACAAGAGGAAATGGCCTCACATTGCACCAGGGGAGGTTAAGATTGGATATTAGGAAAAAATTCTTCATAGCGAGGGTGGTGAAGCAGTTGAACAGGCTGCCTAGGGCTGTGGTTGAGTCACCATCCCCGGCAGGGTTTAAAAGATGTCTATATGAGGTTCTTAGGGACATGGGTTAGTGTCAGAGTTAGGTTAATGTTGGACTCAATCATCCTGAGGGTCTCTTCCAACCGACATGATTCTATGTTTCTACGATGTGGGTTTTTATTATACACAAACCCAGTCCAGTTGCCAGGAAGGCAAGGAAATGTTCAACAAACTCCTTTGCTGCAAGTTAGTTTGTCAAACTCCATTCTCGGCAGCATGACTTTACATGTTAATGTGAGTGTTTGCCTCTGTGTCAATAGCCCCTATTGTGTGCATTTGTAATGCAAGATTTATGGTAAAGCTTGCAACATTTTTCAGGCATAATAAGCATTTATTCAGCATCCCAGGTCTATAAGCAGAGGCCTGACAAGTAATTATTGACACATTGTGCAGAAATAAAAGCGGTGGGCGAGCTGCTGTTGCGAATGGCAGCGTGGGTAGGGGGAAGGAGGGGCTGTGTCAAAGGAGTGACAGCCTTGGTGCCCAACATTGTCAAAGCCGACTTTGACTTGCACTGTTCCGTGCGCCTGACTGTATTTGTGCTCCCTGTCACTTGGGTGCGACATGCCAAAACATGAGGAGTGCTCCTTTTCTCATGCTAATGCTTTGTCGTGACAGCTTTGTGATCCCCGGGGCTGTGTTAGCGCTCAACAAGTCAAGGTGTGACAGGCAGCAGAGCCCTTTGTCAGCGAGCACTGTGCTGCCCTCATCAAACATCGTATTTCTCCCCAGACTAAAATGGACCTAATGCCTGACAGAACACTAGCACCTTATTAGCATTACTGAGCAGATATCTGGGGGATACTGACTGTACGCAACACGTTCCCTGGTTGCCTGCCACGCTAACTTACCTTACAGTGTTTGTCATGGAGCCTTGTGCTCCATTAGATGAGAAAGAGATGGAATTTGAAAAACCTATTCCCAAATCATTTCTCACTAGCTGCTCTTTGGGGTTCAAAGCTGCTTTTCTCTGTTGCACGGGGAACAACTTGTTAGCTTCAAGCTAAGCCTCAGAAAGCTATGCAGCAGTTTTATGGTGTTTTAGCGTAACTGGTAAACTCTGCTCGGGATTAATTCAGTCTCTGAACAGCACAAGGTATCACCAGACAGGATTAGGATGTATTAGCTAAGCAGTGAGAAGGAAGGTTGCACGACGCCAACTTATGTTATACTTGGCTGTAAAACCCAAAGTCACATTAGCACCAAGTTCATCCAAAAAACCAAAGCAGCCCCAAACCTGTGTTTTATATGTGAAAGAAAGCTGGGCAGGAAAGGGCAGAGTTCAGGCTGCCTAGACTAAGCAATGAGTTGGCTTCATGGGATTTAGAGTTTGCAAATGGCTTGGAGAAGTACATGAGCTTGGCTACTTACATGAAGTTTATCCAGATGATCCAAAACTCAACGATCAGCAAAGCTGTGCTAGGAAACTTGCCAGAGGAGGCTTTTTCACAAGATTTATGGTGCTTCCTGCTTCTTGTTCCCAGGCATAACCAGGAAGTGAGCTGAGTAAAAATGGAAAATATTTTTTAGAAAAGTTATGAATCTCTTTTTCAAAGGTCAAAGTAGTTCACGGTAAAAATTTTATGTCAACTTTCAGATCTTTTTTACCATCTTATCCAAATTTTACCCAGCAGCTGAGTGATAGATTATTAATCTGAAATGTTAAGGGTATTGATGAGAAAGACAAAGAACAAGTTAACTGCAACCCAAAAATCAAAGCCATCATATTAGAAAGCACAGGCTACTTAATGTAATTATTTCTTAGCAGCAACACCACTGGGGACTAGAGATCCCATTACATTAGGCATCCCAAACACAGAATGACAGTCTGCTCCATACAGCTTGGTCCAAGATTTCAGCACACCAAGCATGGGGGGGGTAAGGGGAGAGTCAGGGGTGGAGAGGGAAACTTGAACGAAAATTCCTTTACAGTCTTATTTCTAGCATCACAGAGGCCGAGATTTTCAAAGCTGTCTATGACATCTGGAGACCATCGCTCTCCACAGAGGTACCACCATCTCATGAATTCACAAAGCCGTGTTATAATCTTTTTCCTGCTCTATCACCCCATATGTCAGATGCAGCTGAACTATGATCTGCTCAGCAGCTGAGTTCAGGGGGAGAAACACAATGGTACCACACAGCAGGAGCGATGGTGCTCAAAGGACACTGCTGGAAGGTACTTGCCCAGCTGCAACACAGAGTGGAAGCCCAAACCTACCACGAAGTCCAGTGGAGCAGAGAGACATTCCTGCCGTGTGATTGAACCCAGCACACGGCCCCACATGTCTCAATGTATGGGAAGTTCAGGTGTTTGCTCTCACATCGAGCCTGAAGATCAGCCTTAAGAGCTTGAAAAATGTGGTCTTTGGCTTTAACGGTAAGGAAAAGCAGTGGTTTTGCCCTCAGCCTTCAATACACACATATGACTAACACTAGCAAAGGCTATCTAACAGAACCTGTAGTTTTGCATTCCCACTCCTTGCTTTACACAATACCTCAAGAATTCTCTGCATCATCTTTGGCTGCGTTCTAGCATCATATCTATAGTCTCCTAGAGATGGGCAGAGCATCTGTGTTTCAAAGTGGTTTTAGGTGTTGATAAAGCCTGAAAACTTGTTTATTTTCTTTTTTTTCATATCAAGCGATTCATTAGTTCCTGAAGGATTAACATACCTGCAAGAAATTTGATTTAGTCCGAGGCTGGATTCAACTGGCTTGCACAAGATGAGATTTATAAAGCTTCAGCCAGATCGACGGTCTGAACAGTTAAAACAAAGAAGCAATCTTCAGACTTGAATGCGGGCTAGAAACCAGTACCCCATCCACTGGGGAGCCCAAGTCTCTTTCCGTATCTGGGGGCTGACCTGCACTTTCTCTGCACTTTCAGTCCTCCCTCTTGACTAGAATTAGCCTAAGTCCAGTGGCCTTTCCCTGCCTTCAATGCAGATCCTTTTCTTCTTCTGACTTCGGAAATCCTCTATTTTCCAACAATATGTTCTGATTTGCAAATAACTTGAAGTGAACTATTAACTCTGCCTGCTGTTTCCACTCCAGTACTTCCATACACAGAGAAATTCATTGGAGGGCTCTAGAGAGTCTGCACTGATATTTGCACCTTTCATTTTGCTGACATCTCTAATTACTCTCTACTTTTAGGTTTATCTTTGCCTTCATGGAGCCTGGGTTCCACAAGCAAAATCAAAACAGAGAAGTGTCATCTCCCCCTCACCTCTGTTTGTGTCCCTATCTTCTTTATCCTCTTTAAGTCTGAATTTCCTAGATAACGTGTCTCAAATGCTAGAGATTTCAAAAGGGCCAGGGGCCTCGAACTCCTGATACCTGTAGATTTTCCTGGAGAGGAAATGGGACTAATAAAGAGAAATTGCTATAAAACTCAACAGGACTAATATCATCAAATAGAGCTCATCTGGCCAGGGCCCATCAGAAATACAAGATTCTGCAAGTCTCCAGCAACTAATCAATGTGCTGATACAAATCTGCTTTCAGCCGTTCGGAACCGCTCTCTTAAATTGCCCTGTTATTAGGTATTCATTTTACACTTCCAATAAGACCCAGCTTTGCAGCTAAACCTGCCTCAGCTCTGCCTAGAGGAAGGCAGGTGAGGGAGGGGATGTGCCCATCTGGGACAGTGCTGTCCTGGGGAGAATTCCGGCTGGTTTAGGGGCTCCAGCACAGCCCGCGGTTGCAGTCAGGTTGGCATGAGCCAGAAGCCAACATTTGCTGTAGACAGAGAACATTTGCCACATAAATTGTGGTCTAATCAACAAAAGAAAACCTCTGATTTTGCTTGATTTATTTTAATTTAATTAATACAAAAGTTCCAGGACAACAGGGTATTTTACTGTAAGTGTTATTGGGAGAACTACTGCTGGGAAGGCTTGTGTTGACACTAAAACATGCTGGAAATGGAATGACAGGCTTCTACACCCGTGCTGTCACATTTCACCGAGCTGCCTTGGGGCCAGCGGGAGACTCAGAATTGCCAATTTTAATCAAAGGCTTTATGCCCCAGAGGCATCTCACCCTGCCCATCCGTGGGGAGAGGTGCTGCCCAGCATGGAAACCTCCAGCACACCGTGCCAAACACAAAGTTAGATGCTTCCTTTTAGTGTGAAATCGTTTGGAACACCTCTGCTGCTTTTTTTTTTTCCTCTCCCTCTTAAAAGTGATGCTATTGATGGATGGGTAAGGTCCTGCCTGTGGCAGCCATGAGATACACAAACATTCTGCTCAGTGAGGGTGAGCCTGTGATGTCTATACAGTAGCATTATGTTTTAGTCCATTTTTAAGGGAGATTCCTTTTCAACAGGCTGACAGGGTGCAGCTGCTGAGCTCTTTGGAAGCCGTTCTGTTCCCCCCTGGCTGTTGCCTCCCTGGGGAACAGCAGCATGGGGAGACGACACCAAGAGCCAAGCGGGCTCAAGGGCAAGGCATACAAATGTTATTTTAAATGCCAGTGCTTACAAATAGTATTATGTTTGCTAATCATTAGCATAAGCCTGCAGCTGAACACTCCCTGAAGCTTCTTCCCTCCTCTAGACTTTGGTGGTGCCAAAAGTCACCATCTCCATCAAGAGGGTGCCCTGGTATACACCATAAAACTACACAAGCATAAAAAGCAGGCCTTCCCCCAGTATCTATGGCATCCATAAGCAAGAGAGAAGTGCAAGAGGGGATGAGGAAGCCAAGAACATTTGCAAAGCCACACAGTGGGAGGACAATCCAGAACAGCACCCAGGTCTTCCAAATCTGAGGTCACAAACACGTGCAGTCGCACACAAATGCACAAGCACGAACGCACATATGCTACATATATATATACATGTATTCCTAGACAAAAGTTAAAATGAAATTTGGATTAAAACTGGGTAATTATTGACATACCGAAGGAATTTCAAAATTCATCATAAGCAAATACAGTGGGTAGGTTAAGCTAAAAAGAAATACAGACAAAGATTCAGCACACATTTGAAGTATTCTTCTGACTTTATCTCTGTTTTGGAGTGATGCAAATTGCTTTGGTTAAAGCATTGTAGTGTTTTGGGCCCAGGCTTACTTATGTTTAGTGACACTATACTTAGGAAAAAAAAAACAAAACATACCACCACCACATTTCTTAATTTGAGTGGGTCTGGTTCCAAACTCCTTCATACTATGTTCACATTTGCCACTAATTTTTAGATACTTTCTGCAGTTTTCAGGAAGACTGAAGTCAGTTGTTAGTTCATATTTCACACTTGGAAATGACAGAATCACCACAAAAACAGCTATCTTGCACATACCAATATTCTGGCCTGGAAACATTCTGGTCTAATCCAACAGTTCCTCTCAAAGGTTTTTGTTTCGGGTATGAGTTACCGCAGTGATTACTCCACCGCTCAAGCCATCGGGATCCCAAAGAACAGAACATATGTTACACAGCACCGAAAGCCACCCAGCTGACAGGTGAGAGTCATTTGAGCCTCCACCCAGATCTCTATGAGCACAAGATCAGACCCTGTCAAGCTCAGAGGGAAGATCTATAACCCAGCCAAGGTAGATCCAGCACCAGCCTGGCTGCCCTCGCCAGTTTGGAGGATGCCTGGAGAATAACTGAGGCACATACCGAACTGGTTCTAAACCCCGCCTCGCAGTAGTACATAATCGTGATTTGAGCAATCATGGTATATGAAGTAGAAGCAATTATTTGTGTCAAGGAGGAAGGTCAAGTGTCCAACCACAAATATCTAGTGGGGAAAGTGATATTCCAGTTTCGTTACTAACACGTTGATTTCTCGAGTAATGAAATCCATTCTGTGGCCCTACACTGTTGCCAGGCGGCATTTCCTCGTTTCTTTTAATTATGCCATACCACAATTTAACAGTGATCATCAGGAGGCCTTGCAGAGAGGCAACCATCTTTCTGGGTAACCTTAAGGGGTTGTAAACTTGCAAAGACCAATTCTATCAACACTGAATGTGACATATCTCAAGTTAAGAGCCTTTCAAGTCCTCCTGAGCTCTTCTATTTTCCAGAAAGCGAATGACTTTGAAATGTTCTCTTCATCTGACACAGTTATCTGGCATCTATTTACATGCAAATATAATAAAGTGATATTTGCAGTTAAAGACACGGTCACTCTAACCTACCTGTCATGGAATTGGTTTCCTCTCAGCAATCTTTTTTTTTTCTTTAAATAAAATTATTCTAAAAATATTTTAGCGTGTAACAGATCTTTGTTGAACAGGTCAGGCCAGTCCAATGTGTCTTGGAAAGGGAAATGGTACCAGACAAACCACTTTGGCTAATGTAACCCGGACAGATGAATGGCTGATCTATCTTCAGGATGGTCCAGTTTCCATCAAGTTCAAAATAAGGGAAGGCAACCCAAGGACATCCTTCCCCTTTCATCATCATACATTTACTTTATTCAGCACAGTCCTCCCCTCATGCCTCTATGGAAATATATATTAAATAGCCTAAGTTTCCCAACCACAATAATTCACTTGTAATCTTCTAGGAAATTCCATTAGCACAAGCTCTCCTTTAATTTTGCTTCACAACATCTGGTGAACACAACAACAGTATCACTCACAAAAAACCTTTCAAGTTGAACTTCCAGTAGGTTTTTAGGGAAGACAGAGGGACATTGTGGGAGAGCCAAACACTGATCAGCACACTGCGAAAGTTGCAGATCACCCCAGGAATTCCAGGATGGTTAAAATCACTTTATAATTTTACTTGTGCTTAATTTGTGACAGCTGACATGACTGGTAGCATTAAGAAACAGCCTGATTCATCAAAAGTAGTACAAAGCCTTGTTTACAAAGGGCTGCTTTGCTCCCTTTGAAATAATTGTAAAACTCCCCTTGATTTCAATACGGCATAATTCAGATTCTAAGTCTAGTTAATGGCATGGTTTGAAGGTTTGCTGTAACATTTTCCTTTACATTCTTATCCTCCTGAAAACACCCACACATGGACAATATACATGGTATATTATTATACATTATATATTGGGCTGCTTCTACTGCATCCTGTCCTGCTGTTAACTGACAACCTCTGTGTTAAACACTTTATCACTACAACAATAATTTATTCATTATTGCAAACTTAACCCACACCAGCCTGAGGAATTCCAAAGTAACAGCGCAATTCAAGCTTACATCTGATCCAACTTCCCAAAAAAGAAAACAGCTCCACATTCCACACAGCTACTTTTAAAAAACACACTAAAATGATACAGAAATATGAATTAATATTTCTATGGTTATCTGTTCCTTCAGTGGTTGTTCAGTCTTCCTGGCTAGGGCAGTTCCATATACATTTAAAATATCAATCTAATCTGCCCAAAGAGCTATTGATTTATCAGCTCCATCTCGGTGTCGCTATCGAACGTCTTCAGAAACCTGCCAAATACGTCTATCCTTTCCACTACTCCTATCGGTCCTCCAGCCTCAACGTCAGCTCATCTATTGATCCTAAAGTAGTTCTGGTCTTCCAGTCTACTGGCTCTCTCCCCTCTCTCCATATTCTAGATGCGCCCAGAATTGGCGCATAGTATTTAAGGGTAATACTAGCATTCCCTCCTCAACAACATCTTAATCGTCCGCCTCCTCTCAAATAAAACATAAGCAATGAAACCAAAGGTGGGATGAGGATGAAGGGAGAGAATTGGTTTTAAAATATACATGAGATAAAGAAAGTGTATCTTCCGCCAGTGTATAATCTTGTTATCAATTTCAGTGAGTATTTTGAAGAGCAGCCTAAATTTTCTGGGGATTCGGTTCCTACTAAAAGTCAAAAGAAGTTCAGGACTTTCTTCAGGCTACCATGCACAGTCTCAGCTCCGTGCGCTACAGCCCATTCCACCCTTTCTCCATCAGCCTGACCCAAGGCCCTTTGTCCAGAAATCTCTTGAGACATATTCTTCTTTCTGTCCACACACTACGTTTGTAGATCAATCCTGAAAAGATCCTTCTTCCACAATTCATGCAAAATACGCAAAAAATATACTATGCAACAACTTGAAGAATAGAGTCACCCATTCCACCAGCAACTGGCTACTGTTTATGAGTACAATTAATCTTTAATTAATGATTATTCCCCACTTGCCAATGTGCTCCAGTCACCTATTGCTTATCTAACAACCCTCTGCAAGAGCACAAGGCAGAAAGAGGAGCTGTCACCTCTGTCCATCTGTGCTGCTCTGTGAAATCAGTGACATCTGGAAACGCGACCCAGCAGGACAGCACCACAGTCCCAGGAGAAAAGAACGGCTCCCAGGTACAGGACATCCTTCATACATTGCTCTGCTGATACCAGAAAAGTGACTCAAGGAACCAGCTGGCAGGCAAACAAACTTAGCTTAAACCTCTCTTTCCAAATTCCATTTCAATATTCAATTCTTGGCTTCATTAAGAGTCTGAAGTCTTTTGAAACTTGTATTCAGTTGACCAGATTTTTCAGTAGTGGGATTTCCCATGAGCAAACGCCATATGAAAACAAACTTCATTTCAGAGAAGCGTTTCACAAGCTTACTAATCATTCTGCTTGCAAACATCAAAGGGACAAGAATCCCCTGGGTAATCTCCCCAACAGCCCTGTTACTAGCAGAGTATGTGCTGTGGGGAGTACTAAATTTGGCAGGCAAAGGGTTGGTATAACCACTGAATGGGTTTAAGAAGAACAAAGCTGTGCCCTATCAGGTTTCTATGCAGGACTAAAGAAACCAAAAAGTTCCTGGAGTGGTTGGAATAGTTTTTAAAGTAAAACAATGAATTTGATTAAATTATAGAACAAATGGTTATAAAAGGGAAAGCCAATCAACTTCTGCTTCTAAAGCCCATTGAATAATTGCTTTTACTCTACTGAAATGTAAGACATTCGGGAATTAACCGTGAAATTGTGGTGGGTTGTCCTTGGCTGGACGCCGGGTGCCCACCAAGCCGCTCTGTCACTCCCCTCCCCAGCCTTGTGGTATTCCATCTCACCTGTGTACATTTTGATTTTACTGATAAAAACATTGACTAAGGATATACTGTATTCAGGTCTGCCTTTTTTCATATTTGTTTTTAAATTTAATTATACTGATAAAAATGTTAATGAAGACTCAGTTACACTTGTACAAACAGTACTTTCTCTAGTGTAATTAGGTCACTATGAATACAGAATTGAACACATCTTTAGAAAGCAACCTTCTATAACCATACCTGTAGATGATTCAGGACTTAAAACAGTAACAGTGCATTTAAAGCAGTATGGCGTTCTAATGCAGGCAAGGCTGTAAGCTCTGTTTATAAGATCTGCCCTCTGCAGAAATCCTGTGCTTCACTGGCTTATACACAGAGCTCTTTGCAGGATTGAGGTCTTCATAAAGTAGTTTATATACATAAATAAAGAGCTGTTTGCTGAGAATCTTGCACTCAGCTTCTTCAGTCAAAAAGAAGCCACCAAGGTTTGATTGGTCCTAAATCACATCTTAGGCTCTGCTTTTCTTCAAAGTATCAAAAGAAAAAAAAAAAAAGGTGGATGTGGTTGAACAAGAACAATAGCAACAAAAGTAAATTTTAGATTAAAAGCAAAAGGTTTGATATTTTCAGCATCCCCTCTTCATTATGGTAGAATAACAAAGCAAAATCTACTCTTCATGCTTTTCTGTTTAACGGAGCAAGTTTTCATCAATACAGAGTTACCAGGTAACATATTTTGGTATCCAAGAGAAGTCTGGCCTGGAAGGAAACCCATCAGAGAGAACAAGAGGTGTCTAATTATCTCAATTCCAGTCACTCCTCCCTCCCACGAGAAGCCCAGCACTGATCGGACTGGACCCAGACTTGTTCTGCTGACTGTCCAGTGGATAATCCAGCAACTAAGACAAGCAAACAGCCGTGACATAACACCCGCCCGATGCTGCCATGGGATGTATTGCATGTCTGTGCCACTCGCTTTCTTGCCACTTCATACGGATTTACATCACAGGAATCATATATTTGGTGTACCCCAGGTGGCTCCTCTAGTTCTCCAGATCAGTTACTGCTACACAACTAAACTCCATCATCTGAAGGAACTCTGGGTTTCTTTAGGCATGTCAGCAGCCTGCTCCACCATCACCATTCCTCTGCCGAAGTCCAGAAAGATGATCCCTACAATCCAGCGTATAACTTGCCTGGGCACATAATGAAGCCTGACATTATGAAAAAAGAAATGGCCAGGAGATAAATATTTACATTGTGTTTATAGTGCAAAGAAAACAAATGGTTCATAACCAAGCTGCTCTATCTTCTGTGATCTTAAGTTCTAAAAATGGAGAAGGAATTCAGAAAAAAAAAGCTTCAGGGTGTCAGCAAAATCGAAATGAAAAAAGAAAAACAAGGAATACTAATCAAGGATTTCAGGCCCACAGCCCAGGCAAGAGTCTGGAGCAAAAGGATGTGTTGTGCTAAGCTTGGCAGAATCACTCCTGCAAAAGGTTCCCTTTGATGGTTTATTTACAAACCAGAATTATAGTCATAGATGTTCTACCTTTTCAAAACTCCTGCTCCTGCTGGGTATGAGAGATGGGGAGCACAAAGCCTGGTCCCACAGCAGGCAGAACTGCTTGGCTCTCCTCCGAGTACGTTCATCTACGTGCAGGTCCAGGTCAGAACTCCACGTTTGTGAAAAGGTTGTACTGAAGATGTTTAAATATTTGCACTTTTTTAATCTTTGTACTTTTTTAATCTTTGTGGTTTATGACACCCACTTATACAATGGAAAATAATATTCTTACCCCCTTTTTGCAAGCATTCATACTGCTAGGCTGTCAGACACAGGGAGCAGAGCTGCCCATGGGAACCTCGGTCCTATTCCTGGTTCTCCTCTCGGCTGAATACAGACGTTCAGCACAGTCAAAGGCAGAGGGACAGAAGCCCAGAGATGCAGGAGGACTCATCTCTGCCCAGGCTGCTGCCCAAGTCTTCTCCACGGCATCAAGACACCATTGCTGCCTACAGTGAATCTGTGCCCTCACATCATATCCTATAACCCATCATATCCTACAACCCATAATATCCTATACCCCATCATATCCTACAAGGAAAGGCTACCCAAGGCCCATTTGACAGATGACGGACTTATGCCCAAAAGGCGGCAGAAAATCTTGTGGCAGAACTGAAATCCAAAACTAGGCTTCCCAAGCCCAAATGTTACATTTGCATCATTGTTCTGTCTTAATAACTAAACATCCTCAAGTCACTTCACCTTTCTATTCTCAGTCTGGCAGCTCCAAAAAGGAAATACAGTTCCTTGAGGTATACGAAAAACAAAAGAGGCAGCTGCCCCTGAAAAAAACTGAAGGTATCTTTGCATGGGAAGAACTTTTTGTTTATCTTTATGTAGATTCTAGGACTTGGTAGGAACATGCCCCGAGTGAATTACCCTGTTATTGTAGGGTAATGCGGCTAATGCTGCAAACCTGATTGGACATGAGTACAATCAATAGAGATAAGCAGAAGCAGCAGCCAGATTTGTTGAATAAATGAATTCTTGTGAGTTAGTTGCTCAGCTGCTCCATCAATGACAAAACTCCCATCGATTTCAGTGGGAAGTAGGATCAAGACCTGATTTCTGACACTGCTGATATCAGAAGACTGTTATATAACAGGTGATGTAGAATTAATTCAAATTTTAAAAAAAGAAAAGAAAAATAAAAGAAAAAGAAACCTCTTTATCTGCCCCCAAACTTCCATGGACCCCTGCCCTACAATTAAGCATCTCTATTATTAATCTTTTCCCCAAACGGTAAAGCAACAGAGCAGAATGGCAGTACCAGCATTCCTGTTAAAATCTCACAGCCCTCTTTAATAAACTTGATAGAGGCATTGAAGTAATTCAGGAGTGTAGTAGGTTTCAGACTAAGGGTTTTCATTTGCGTGTACTTTTATGCACTTTCTTCATGCAAAAGTAATACATTTATTCCAGGGTCTTTGTCTTTCTGTTTGGTTTGGGTTTGGGGTTTTTTTTAAGCACTCAGTTATGTTCTTTTAGCGATATCTGCAAACCGATACACACAGGGCTGCCCACTTTATCAGATGGAAGAGAAAAAGAGAAATTAAACCCAAGGTTAATCAACTTGCATAGCGTGACGATCTACTCCCTCACCTTACAGGTCAAGCATCCTTGGGGCTGGAGAAATCTTGATTTGTGCCCTGAAATTCCTCCCTCCACAGAAGCGGGAGGCCGACGCAGACAACAGCCATGGGCTAAACTCAGCAAACAGCCACTTACCTTTGTAGACATAAATACATACAGGGATAAGTTATATCCCTGTTTAAATGGGCATAAACCTACAACAGTTAAAGTTTCTCTAGCTCTCTATCTTTGCCGATGAAAACAAACCCAGGATATGAGTGCTTGCACATCTTGCTGCAAGTAGAATGGCACATTTGGATGAAAAACAGTGTAAAAGACGACAGGTTATTACTACTACCTGCCCAGCCGATCACTGACTGAATGAGGAGGGGATGAAGTAAAGTCACATAATCTTGTCAGGAGAGAAAAAGTAACCTCAGAAAGAAAGCTGCAAGTCACAGTTCAGAATAGAGCTTCACAGAGCCCTGAAAGCATCTCCTCCCGCTTACAGCCTCCCTCTCGCTGATGAAAAAGCATTTCTGTAGCAACCATAGAAATCAACTCCCTGGAAGATTAAAGTTAAGATACTTTTCAGCTGTCTAACACACTGCAACAACTAGAACGAACCTGGAGTTAATGTGGAATCCCCAAGCAACAGGATGCAAGAGGATGCAGCAGATGCACGCGAGTAACACAGCATTAGTGTTATTGCATCAAGTGCTGCAGTTGATGAAAAATAAGCTTAGAGTGGTTCTGCATCACTCAAATCATTCCTGAGTAGAATCCCCATCAAATTCATTAGAAAGTTAGTTTGGCTAAATGTGAGCATTCATCACAGGCACTTTAGAGATACCTAACCCTAGAAATCTAAACTTCTGTACTTATTTTTATGCTATTTTATATTTCCCTCATTCTTTTATTGTTTTTTCTTTTAAAGTTATCAGATCTTCCAAGGAGAAGAAATCATCTGGCAGCGGTGTGAATGTGAAGTAAATGGGGTAAAAAAATAGAGGCCAACAACATAGTTTGCACTATCTCTGGGGCACGAGGAGATGTGTCCAGCAGTGTTTGGAATAAAAATAACATTTAGAAGCAATATGAATAACCCAAAGCCATCAAAATGCAGTTACTTTAATTCACAGTTTTAATGTATTTATTTATTTCAATTAGATCACGATGGCTTTAGTCCATTGCCTAGTTAATAAAGCGAATTAGATAATGTTAGTGCAGCAGTCAGAACTCGTGATTTCTATTTTTCTAACTATGTCCAAGAGCTATTTATCCGGAAAGTGGTGCTGTTTCCACGGAGAGATTTAGCAACAGTCTGACATGTTTATAATCCTATGGGTCAGTTTTTGATTCTTTTCTTCCCCCTAGAAAGGGACCAACTCTAAAAGCAATTCTACTATTTAGAGAAAGTAATTCCTTAAGGATTAAGCATGATCAGCCAGCACTTTTAAAAACACACATGGTTTTGTCTAAGACAAAATGATATTCTATTTAAGACTTTGCTAAATGTTATTCACCGCCTTCCCTCCAACATGGATTGCTTTTTCAATGTACTGGCACATCAGAAAGGTTCTGCTCCAGACAAGGTGTTATCTTTCCGAGACTTTGTAAACAGTCTTATCTACACTCTCATTCCAGAGGGGAAACCATACAAACCCAACAGGATCTGAGTAAAAGCTACAGTTGTGAGAACCTGGGCTACTTGAAAAATGTACCTTAAAAAAATCATGGAGATGCATAACTTTCTACACAGCTAAACTTAAAATATTTGGATTTTGTTTAGCTTCTGGAATTCAACACTTGGTTGTACTAGAAAACAGGTACTTTTTCTTTTTCTTTATTAAAGACTTCTCTTGAGAAAAATTTTTACAGTAGAGATACGGTTCAATGTGTAGAAATTGATTTTCATCTACTTTCTGTAGTGATAGCCAAAAGTAGTACTCCCACTAGGAAGCAAAAGGATATAGGAAATGTTTTACATAACATAATCATGTATCTAGGAAAGGAAACAGAATTAGACGAGAGCTTGCAAATATTTTGACAATCTTTGCCAGGCTGAATTTGCACATTTTGTAAATTAAGCTTATTTCTTCAGGCACCCTTTTACATGTTTCCTCCTTTTTAGTTATTGCACACTCAAAACATGAGCAATCCCTTTGCATTTACCTTTTTCTTGAGTGTGCAAGAACTTGAAAGGGGCTCAGAGGTCCTTGATGGAAGTCACACGTCTTTTCTGTTTGTCTCAATGATCTTCCTCTTTTAGCCTGTGTAGGCACAGACAAAATTGGAGGGGGGGGGGGGGAAGGAAAAGCTCTAATTTATCTCCACCTATCTGATTCTTTGGAACATGAAAACAGCATTAAAAATTAATCTATAGCCTATAGATTACCAGGAACAATAGAGAGTGGATGTGAGTTTTCTCTCTACAATCCGTCCTACAGCCTCGGGAGAGTCCATCCCATCTCCACCCCTGGAGTGTAAGTTCATGAAGTCTTCTTTTCTCTCCTTTCTGTAGACACTCTCAAATCCACACACTCATTTTGCCCTCTGAACTGAAGCAATGACCCATTCCTTGTGATTAAATTAGCGTAAGTAATAAGATATCATAGAGCTGATTGATTTCCCCAGCAACAGTTATTAACCAGCTCAATTCAGAGGAAAGCAGAGCCATTATTCTAAACATTGATTCCTGAACAGGACTGCAGAAGAGCAGTGTGCTCAGATATACGTAGCGTGCATGCAAACAAATCTCAATCCAAAAAAAAGAAACAGGAGAGCCTCCCAGTCCCAGCTCTGTGCGCAGAATCAGCTTCCCCTTAGAAAACAAGAGACACGTTGGGTGATAGAAGGGGACTATCTGAAAGATGTGCTTAAGTTGCCACAATTATCAATTTGGTTCAAGGCAGCAGAGACTGAAATTTGTTTCACCCAAGCAGTGGCCATTTGGGAGGTTAGGCTAACCAGATTGGGGAGCTTCACCTATTTTCTCATGGCTGATTCTTCTAGTAACACACACAGCTGGCATGGCTGCATCTCTCTGAGCGCCTCGGTCAGTCCAGTTCAGCTCATGATCATCTCAACAGAAAGACACTTGGCCTCTGACAACACTTGATTAAATACCAAGCTTACTATTCACAGACTTGCCCTCTCTTCTTTTGCAGCTACTCCCCAGTTTTTTTGTGACCAAAAAACTCCTGTTAGATCTCTCCTACTGCCTTCAGCTTTATTTCTCAGCTGCTTTCTGCAGGATTTCATGCCACACATCACTTATGACTGTGGACTGAATTCTCCCTTTCAGGGTAAAGTAGCGGTTTTGGCTCTCCAAGTCAAGAAGCCCACACTCTCCTGTATTATTCATAGAATCATTTCAGTTGGAAGAGACCCTCAGGATCATCGAGTCCAACCATAACTTAACCAAAGTCCAAAGATAAAATGACAGTCTTCTAGCTTGTATTCCGAGCCAGAAGACAACTGCTTTTGATCTTGCAGTCTTTCAGCCTCGTTATTTCACCTGCTTGGCATCAGTGTGAGGAAACCCACAGCCACTTTTGTTGGAGTCCTCAAGCCCAAGACCTCACCAAGTGTGGAAAGACCACATCGGCACACACAAACGCCACTTCAGCTTCCCAGAGATGCTGCCTTGAGTCTCCTGCCGTCCTGCTGCTTCCTGGGCTCAAGCATCCTCGCAATTACAGGCAGGACTGCAACAACCTCTCCTTCCCAGGGCTGTGCTTCACCTCCGAGAAGCTACCACCCATCCCTCAGTTCTCCACAAAAGAGTACACTCCAACTCGGTTGTAATCGCCATTGGCTTTTCTAGTGAAGCCTCAAAAAGATTCAGCAGTGAACCATTCTCTGAAAGGTCCTGAGAACTAGGACCTGCCTTTTTACAGCAGAGATACCCACATAACTCTCACACGGCTACACACGACACACTTTCAAATAGAATATTCAAACCGTAAAACCTCCCTGCAACAAATGATGTGGTTGCCATAAAGGTAGAAGTGGCCAGAAGAGTAAGAGATGCCAACCCACAGCACCAAATAAAACACGTTTCCCTTTTCACATCAGTCTTGCTGTTGTTGCCCCTGGAACAGAAGAGGAATGAGTCTAGCTGTAGGGTCAAAATAAAGACAAAAAAACCTCTAATTGGGCCAGGGTCTATCAGGAAGGGGTTCGCAGAAGGGCACCAGCAGTGAAGGTATGTAGTGATGCTTGTTCTAGAGAACTAAAGTACTCCCTAAGCATCTGCCCATGTCCAAGAACATGGGCTTCCTTAGCCAAGAGGATTTTATTGTGTTTAACAGGCCTACCTTGATTTTACTTCCATGAAATAATCTAGGAGCTTTTTGAGCCTACGTGAACTTTTTAGGATCTCTGACATGCTGTGGCAAAGAGCTGCATAGCTTAAATCATTTTTAAAGAACAACTTGTACCTGTTTATTTTGAACTTTTATGACGGCTTATCTCAGCTGAAGCCCTCCTGGTTCTTGTAAGGCAGCTGGAACTTACTATGTGGAGGGGAAAGGCAAGTATATTAAGCGACACAAAAAATATATGGTGTGGATAACCTCAAGAAAGCAGACTGGTAATGACTACAGAAAAAAAACATTACAGAAGTCAAAGGAAGTTCGTAAAGCCACCAAATGAAACAGTCATACATTCATGCTATTAGAAACACTAAACAGCAACAAATAGCCCCACAGTAGTTCAATTATACTGCCATCAGTTTCAGTTCTGGTCCAAATAGCTCTCTGCTCTTCTAGAATTCAAAATGAGATGTATTACACTTTAAAGAAACTGTGTGAGTGTATGTGTGCCTATGGGACTTTTTCAAGTCACTTATTTGTCTGAATGCCATTGATTTTTCTCCTAATTGTTATTCACTATGCTAATTTCCCTCACAAATCTCACATGCTATTGATCAAAAAGTAATAAACTCTCCAGCAAACAAAACAAGCATTATTGCAATGTTGGGAAAACATCATTTAATATCAATACCATATTTACAATTATCTTTAACCCAACTTTCACCCGCAATGCAATGCATAATCAAAATCAGAGAGCTACAGGCAAAAGGGTAATATTAAAGGACTCCCACTAGACTATTTTCTAGTAGATTATAAGAAGAAAGGCTGAAACAGGACAATCTCAAACAGTTTAAGATATATAGTTAATGCTATAAATAAATGCTGCTGAATAAAGTATAGCCTCCCTAGTCTGTCTCCCTTCTGTTATTTGGAGACAGTCACCATGAAGATAAAACAGAAGACAGCATTGGTATCTATGCCAAAATATCAACCTATGTAGGATCAAGCCTAACTTAAATTGTGGGTTCTGCATTTCATTTTATTTTTTTGATAAGGACACACTGGATTCAATCCAGTTTCTAGTACATCTGCTGATTTTCCTCCTCTTGAGTGGTAATGGTAGTAGCAGCTAAGTGGTAACAATTTATGGTCAGTGCAGTCCTGAATCTTGTTCTAAACATTACGAAATCCCTTCAAACGATCAGTCTTCCTTTTATCCCCCTATTTTTTTTTAATTTTGTCTTTATTTTCTTCTCTAACATATTTTCAGTCCAAGCTCTAGGCAAGTTACTGCAAAGCCAATAGAATCAACCTGGTGTAAAGTAAGTAAAAAGGAGATCAGACACTGTAAAGGTCTGGAGAACTCCCCCAAATTTCGGTGTTTAAGTCAGATTTTTATTAATCCAAATAGAACACATTCAGCTCTTCTTTTTTGTTCCTCTATCCCCAAAGTGTTTCTTGGTAGAAAATCAACTGTTCATGCTTCAGCTCACTGTGTACATTTTTGATGAACTCAGATGGGAGCTCCAGCTGCACTGGATATAGTGAACTGGGTCTGATTGCTGACCACAGACAAAAAAGCATCACTGGAAGCAGATACAGAACAAACCGTAAAGGTTGGAGAGCAAGGCAGCTAGACAAGAGCAAGCACACACAAACTGGGCACCAGGACCAAGACACGTAGTTGTGAGGAATTCAAAATCTGATTGAAATCCCTGAATACAGCTTTATTTGGCACCATGGCTCATCTTTAATTTAAACATGAGCATGGTCTCTCATACTTGGGTCTGAATCTTCAAAATTCATAGGGTCTGGATCAAATGTTCCACTTCAGTCCTACTCTAAGGGAATCTAAGATTCCCAGTTATTTTCCTACAGTTTTCTCCTCGTGCCCCCTCTGGACAGTTTAAAAATCTATCGTTTACTAGTCCAAGCACACTCAGATTCAAAGATATAATTTCCAAGTTGCATATTTCCAAGAGCTACATGTCACAGAACGTGACGAACACAGAAATCTGTAGCGTGGGTGGATTTGTGAAAGAAGAGCTTTTGAGTGTGGCCTGCCATTCAACTCTGCACCTGGCAAAGAGCAAAAACAACCCGAGCCAGCCAACTAAAACAAAACAAAGAGCAGGAATGGAATCAGCAATCTCAGGGCAACTCTTGCCACAAGCCTCCTCAAGTTTCATGCATCCCACGTTCCCCCCGGCTGGAAGAGCCGCCAGGTTTCTGTCACCAACCAAAGCCACCAGCATTTGTGTGACTGGCCACCTCCCGAACGGGGATTATTGAGGTACCGGGCCGGTTTCCTCACTGTTGTAAAGTGGCATCATGCCAATCACGACATCCCAGCTCAGGATCCAGCCCATGGTTTTTTCGCATCTTAATAGACAGAGACGGAATTATTTTGTCTCTGCAATTATTTCTGACTGATTTCTGCCATTATACCTCTTTGCATCCAGCACACCCCTGGGGAAAAGTAGATGATTTCCCTGGTGATATCAAGCTAAGGCGCCAATCAAAACAGAGGCTATTAATATAATACCGAAAAAAAATCCCTAATTAATTTCACAATATTTGAAATACACATTCTGCTCCCCACACACCCACTTCAGTAGAATTCCGAAAATAAGTCAATTTTTGGAACAATCTGCAAATAGAGGTATTAATAACATTCAGTAAATGAATGGCACACCCTTCCTTGGATGGCTACCTTCACTCCTCACTCCATTTCAAAACCAGATGTAGCGGAAATAAGCGGCCTAAGAACGGACAAGGAAAGGTTTTGGATTCAGGGAAAGACTTCCATATGATACGGGTGAAAAGATTTAGTTAGAAGATCAGGAAGAGTGAGCAGCAGAGAGCACAGCGTATGTGTTCTTGTTTATCTTTGTAACACACAATCAAAGGAACATCAGGTAAAGAAGAAGGAAAACAAATTCAAAAACAATTACGAAAAGAGAAATTCTGTTTCCAATGCAGCCCACAACCAAGTTATGGAGCTGATTACCTCATATAAAACACCACTGAGTTAGGTACTTATAAAGACCCAAAAAGGATAAGTTATTGGCACTGATAATCAAAACAATAAGTTACGACACAAAGATAAAACTATGGTTGGGCACATGCCAAGTACTCACTGCCTGCGATAAAAATACCTCGTGCAAAATGCAGTTCTACAGTTACAGGGTATCATGTAGGGATTTTTCTGAAGCTTCTTGGCTGGGTCCAGATGGAGGTAGGAGATCAGACTAGAAGGTTTATGGACCAGATTTGCAGAGGCAATTTGTAATATCAGATTTAGTGATCCAGAGGGTGACAGGCGAAGCACCTTGGTGGTGCTGGCCAGAGAGTCACTGAAATGGGTACTAAGAGCGTTTTTAGCAAATATGTCAGTGAATAAGGACTAGACACCTGAAAATAAAACATTATTTTTCATGTGAAAAAGCAGTCATGTAATGGAAGAAGCTGAGGAATGTGTGTGTTAATGCTGCTCAAACTGTGTCCAGCACACAGGCAAACACAAGATTTCTGGCTTCTGGCATCTTTTCTATACACTAAAACTAAATAAGAATTTATAGCTGTTCGACTAGTATGCACATAAAGCCTACACACACACACCCCCTTCTCCTCCATAGTACAAAATACATATCTCTGGTTCTCAGTTTCATTTGCAGAAAAACAGTGTCAGGCTGCCAAAAGAAGGAAAATAGTACTAAAGATGGGCTGCAAAGTTTCCCTGTCCTGCAGAAAACTGAGATTAAAAGAAATATGTATATATATATCAAGCTAGTTGTGCAGTGCAGAAAAGGACATTCTACATTTTTTACTCAAGAGCTACAAACAAGGACAGTCCATTACCCGGTGGTGAGAGCATTTTCCACAGATAGAGACCTAAGGTCATATCTTTGTTCTGCCTGATTCAGTATCTGATCAATGAGGCTCTCATTTCAGTTAAAATATCCCACCTTTCCCAAGATACTTTTTTCTGTGAAAAATGTCATCAAAACTGTTTAGCCCTTGGAAAAAGTTTGAAATTCAGTGAAAAATCCGATTTCAATAACAAGGCTTTGCTTCAAACAGATAGCAACTAGCTTTAGTAAGGACAAAAGCTCTGAAACATCACTCAAATATTTTGCTTTTCTTTCTGCACCAAATCCAGACACACCAGAGCACCCTAACTATTCAGTGCAACAGCTTTTACTTCCCTTAACAGCTTGTTCATCTTCGCAAGTGTTCTCTCCAAATTACTATGGGCTACGGGACATGATCAACAACCACCTCAGCCAGTGAAAGCACCACCACATCTGCCAAAAAGCCCTCACAGAACTCATCCTGAGATCTATATTTATGAAATTATACAACCCCTTTTTATTTTTCTAGTTACAGAGGCACCTCACAGTGCAGGGCAAAAGCAACTTAAGTGTATCAGAATCATCTCCTTGATCAAACTTTACTAGATACCAGTTCAATTTATAAGCCTTCCTTAAATAATCATAGATTCTCATTACGAAACCTTGTTCACTGAATGGTTCAAATGAACAAACACGATCTTGGATGAAAACAGTTTGTGGAAATCTTTGTTTTAAACATCCATATTGTGTGTTCAGCCACTGAGGGTCACCCTTAAAGCTGGATTTTGCCCAGCAATGCTGCTCTCACCTAGTTGCTGATGGTAAAGTAAATCTTGGTGTAGACAGAACTCCTCCTTTTTATTATCGGCTCTGGAGTATGACTTTTTGTAGCAGAGAACATCCCATCTGAAAAGTTAGCATTGAGTTGAGAACACACCAACTCTTCCTATTAGTGCCACTTCCACCATTTGTAAGTAAATAATAGAAAACTCTTTTTTTTTTCAAAGTGACTCCCAGTTACATTATATTACAGTCAAGTCTACAGGTAAGACTATACTACATTTAAGTCACTTTTTACATTTGACAAAATAAAAAAAAGATCCAAAGTTACTTATAAATTCATGACAAATTTGCATGGAATAATTTCAGGGCTAAATTCACAAATGCAGTGGAAGAAGAGGAGATGGTGACACCAAGTTCTACTCTATTCAAGAAGCCGCCTGGTAGGTTATGGTGCTCATCAGGAACACGGGAGACATCTGGCTTGTCTGCCTAAATGAACATGAGCTCTGAGCTCTCACCACCCAGGATTGCACCTTATCTCCGGTATTACTACGTGGTTAGTATGGAAAGTTCTCCGTCTTTCCTGTAGGAACTTGCCTTCTTTTCTTAACAAACACAGTGTGTTCCTAGAATTGCAGCCCAGGTGTCCCACTTGTTAGATGAGTGTTCCTAAGCTTATGTCAGAGAATGAGTTTTATACCCCCTACAAATAAAAACCCAGTGCCAACAGGGGAGAGGCAGAGCATTCTCCACCAACCAGTGGTTTAAGTATTCTCCCAGGAGGTCACATCACTTTCCCCAAAGCAGAGGAAGAAATCAAACATGGATCTCATGCATCTGTTGTTCACAAAGCCTCTCCCACCACAAATCAATCCCTTCCAAGAAATACAAAAGTACTTCAAGTCTTATCGAAACAGTATTGTTTTGAATGAAAAAAACAAAGCCAGGAAAAAACCATTCTTTTTGTCTACACCCCAATCATTTCTCACCACACAAGATTTTTTTGGTATCGAAGACAGAAGGTGCAGGGGCTCTTTAAGTGGAAGCAATGGTGTAGCTGTACTAACACAAAATAGAAAATACCCATTTTCCAAGTGAACCTACGTGGCCTTACTGCTTCTTAATTAAATGTGTTCATCAGGAAGCCCCAACCTTTCCTCTCCCCATTTGCACCACAAGTTGTGAGGATGTCTTCACAAACGTTTCCGGGCCGAATGCATCCACACCAAAACATTTCCCTTTACCGTCAACATAAGAGAACATTTTCTAACCTCTGCGAAAGTCAGGGGGGACACGTCCGCTTGTTCTCATTATTCAACAGTGAACTAGACTACATGGGGCCAATCACAAATTATATTCCTCTGACTTCCCAAACTCTCTTGTCTCTCTTGCCCAGAACCTGTAACATTTCTACAGTCACTCTGGTACAGAGTTGTGGTTTTTTTCTTACTAAACCAGCTTATTCTATTTTTCCACTCCCAGTTCAGTCCTCCTTGGTCAAAAGTTATGTTCAACATAGCTTAAGAGCAAGAAACATGCCGCAGAGGCTGCACAGCATTATTTTGTTCTTAACATACTGGGATATAAAGTGTGTGGGTTTTGGATTCTAGGATCCAGACCATCTGTTAAACCTATCAGAGGTTTGAATTCTAATTTGCTGTTGATTTAAAAATAGTCCCAGCATTACCCTGTCATTTTCTGTAAATTATATATTATTTAGTTTGCCATTTTTAAATATTATAGCGTCGTCTTCTCTCTTCTCTTACGGTTTAATTTAGATTCCTTATCATCTGCACTAGTACCATTCTCTCCTCCCAGTAAGTGATCCTCGCCTCTGTTCTGTGCCAGGGAATGTACCAGACTACTGACTGGCTTGAAAGCTGGCTCAAAAAGTAAAGCTAATGTGATAAGATTAACACAACTGCATCACTGCTGCAAGACGTCATCTCTGTATAAAAAGCAGAAAGCAATGAAAGTTTATTTATTCTGTGGATTTCATCAGTTTACCTATAGTCACCATACTAATAACATATCTTGCAGTAACTTGCATTACTACTACAGTGACCAGCAATTAAGGTATTGCTGCCACTGTATTAAACTGACAAGCTCTGGAAATATTTTCCTAGAGTCTCAATCTGCATTTTTCGGAATTAAGATGGACCTCATTCTCATATTTTAGCTTTTGCAATGGGCTCAGCACATAGCATTGTGGACTCTGTCGAGGTATTGCCTTCCCAGTCCATCCCGCAATGTCAAATGGGACCTGTTTTCTCAGAATACAAACAAAAGGGCTTCAGCCCACTGCTAATGGGTATGGAAGAAGCTCCTTCTGCCCAATGTAATATTGCCCTTTTCTGCTGAAAAGGCTATCAGCTAGAGCAACAAGAACCAGATGGCTTAGTTGTATTGCAGAGTACTTGGATGCTTCTGTAAGGTCCCATAAAAAATTTCTTCTATTTGTGTTTACATACATCACAGAAATGAAAGTTGCTGCTTTCAAGCTCTGGTTGCGGCAGAAGCCAACACAGGCGCATCCAGCTGACAGGAACAGAAACTGGGATTGATTTGCTTTCCATCTTCATAGCCTGACACAACCCAAACCCGACACTGCAGTTCCCCACCGGCTCCGCTGAGTAAGGAATGACGCAGAAGTTCTGTGAAGATTTGGACTTTTTACACTTGTTGTCTAACCCCAGCCAAGAGAAGACAGACTCAATGTCCACGTTTGATTACCTTTCCGAAAACAGTGGCATATTGTAGATATTCTGTTTCCTGGCCCATTCCCGCCCCCTCAGTTCAGATACTTGACAGGGAAGAGTTCTTGGCCCAAAGGGGAGTGTGTGCATGCTCCACCTTATTAATTATTTGTAAAACACACACGTCTAAAGCAGTGATTCTCAAACATGGCCAGCGTACAATAAATTTATTTCTCATTACTCAGTTGTATTTTGGTTTAGCTATCAAAACTGCAGCTGTCATGAATTTGTGTGGCTGCAGATGGGGCCACATTAAAAATGAATTGTGTACAGTGGGTTGCATACCAGAAGCTCCTGCCTCTATGAATTCACAGAATAAGCAGGATGATGAATAGGCAACAGGTGAAAGAAAAAGAAGAAAAGGTAAATAGTCATCTAGCAATTCTTGGGAATTTATTTAACACTAAAGCTGACTTTTTTTTTTTTTTCATATTAGTAATCAATCCCAAATTAGGCTATTGCAGAGTTATCATCCCTACATGTGCAGAGCAAACCCACCTCTCGGGCACACAAACCAAACTCTAAACACGTGTGTAACATTCACTGCGGATAGCAGACCTACTGCAAACTCTGTAATCCTCAAGATGGTTCTTCCCCCAACTTCCAAGTTTTCCTACTACGGATGACTAAAATTCCAGAGATAAACACACACACACACACACACCAAAAAAAAAAAAAAAAAAAAAAAAAAATCAAAGTGAAAGGATGTTATTAGATGCAAAACCAGCACTACACCTCTCCACACACTGAAATCAAACTCTGCCTCAAGCGTTCAGTACCTGTGAAAGTTTGGTCGGTTTGTCTTATCAGGGTTTATGATGGTTTATAATACAAAAACCACCTTTCAGTAGAACAGAATTATAGATCTTGGTCCTCTAGAACTGAAAAGATGAAACGTCATGGTTTTGTCCTCTTTTGTACAGCAGTCTGAGAAAGGACATGTTTATTATTATGTGAACTGTTTTGGGAAGTACAACCAAAAACTATCATCTACTGACCCCAGCGCTGGGAACACCAAAATTTCCTGCCACTGAGCCTGTTAGTCAGAGTCTCTGCACTGCAGACAAAGATTGGTACATCTCCCAGAGTTCAAATTACCATATTTTTTCCACATAATTTTACATCTCCAGTTACAAATTTGAAGAATCTAACCCATTTTTCAGCCGGCCACTTTCTCTTTCCACATCATAAAAACACAACACAATGTGACAGAAGTACTTATCCACATTTAATGAAAATGCATTTGGAGTCAGGATCGAGGCTTCTAGGAAATGTGCCACAGCAAGGAGTTCAACGTGGTTGGCTCCTACTGGGCTTCAGTGAAGTTCGTGTGGCTAAATACACCTATACCGACAAAAATAAATTACTAGGGAGAAATCACCAGTGAAATAGTCATTTCACCCTGCCAATTCTTCCAGGGTGTTAAAGACCAAGAAGGCAAACAGAAAAAAAACTCCAGCAGAAAAACCCCAACAAGAGCAGTACAGATAACGAGCCCAGAGGCAACAAGCCATGCGGTAGGAGAATGGACAGTGGCAGCAACCTTCCTAGTGATGCAAACGGGACTTTACTGCTTTCTCCGAGGGCTTTGAATTTGCTTTTAATTCCCTTCATGGATCAGCTCGCTGTGACAACAGCTTCTCCTAACGATGTGCTGACCTTCAGCTGCACGCCGAGGGCTGGACCCATGAAAGCCCCAGCGACCGGCGCTTGGCCAGGCTGCTCCGACCATTGCCGTGGCCTGGCGCTGCAGCTGGAACCAGCTCCAACATCTGCCCCCGTCCTCATTCCTGAGCTGGTATTTGCTTCATGTCAGAGACAGACACCAGAGGGCTGTGGCAACACATGGTGGCGGCCTCTGACAGGCTCCTTAACCCATAAGTGTACATCAAGACTTTGTTTTGGCCAGACTCTCGTTTGGGTGGTTTATTTTTACTACTTTTTAATTACTCTAATTGAAGGGGGAATATTTCCCTTAGTTTTTCCCCATTCAGCCGCTTCACCTCCTCCCACCCGCTGCTCCTTCTGGAGCCCCTGCCTGCAAACACCCGTTTAGTCACATTTCTCTGTTATGCTGAAGGTTGGTTGAGCCTTCCCCCTCCCTTCGATTCTGCTGGAAAACAGAGAACAGATGAATTTCATTAACTCCCTTGGCTTGTAGGTTGACACACCCTACTATTCGTAAACACAAGGATTAGCTAAGTCCTTCTAATAAACAGAAGAGGGGAAAAAAAGATCTGTCCGCTATTTGTTTAAGGGATTTTGTGTGTACAAAGGAGAAGGGAGCATATGTGAGCAAACCTGCTATTTAGCCCTGATAGAAGGAGCGTGAAAGTGGCCTGGAATGAGGAGAGAACTTTTGGAGAGTGCCCTGTACCTAAAGGCTGGCAACCATGCCCCTGCACCACCACCTTCACAATCCTTTACAGACCAGCACCTTTGCAATTCTTGCAAACCCTTAGCTAGAGCATTTGTTTTGGCTGGAAACTGCAGCTAGAAGCCAGACCGACCCAGTAGTCTTGATAAGTCATTAACTGGACTGATTTCACAGCTTTTTTTGTGCGTGTATTCAACTAACCAGCACAAAGCGATGCTTCCCGTTCTGGTAGACGAAAGAAGGCAAAACGCCTCTGTGCTCTCACCTCGTGTGGAAAGGAACAAACTCTTCCAGAATAACTCGGGAAGCATTCGGCACCTGCTTTGCTAACGCAGAACAGGCTTCCAAATCCTCTGCAGATTTTTTGCTCAACATTTGATATCCATTTTTCACATCCGATTATTAATCTGCATACACCGAATTCTTTGGTTTCTGCAGATCTGCCTGATCATTTAAGCCCTGAAATAAGAAGGCAGAAAATGAGAGGGAAAATTAAGATCTCATTCCCATATGGATGCTAAAACTAGGAAGGACGTGGGGGCACCCGAAGTCATTATAATTCAGGATTTGCTTCTTGTACTGCAGCCTTACTAAACAAACATTTGGATCAGAAGACGCGGGGTGGTTTGGGATTTAGTAGTGATTTCTGTGAACGACCCTGATTTATTCCAAGTTCTCAACACTAAAGCCTCACATTTCAAGGTCTTTCCCGTCCTCTGTTTTTCAGGACCATTGGCCTAATTTTACATTTCGACTCTTAGAGGAAGAATGATACTTTAACAAATCTATCACTACTGATATAATGGAGTGCCTTTTATTTTTAGTGCCATCAGGATATGCACTGTTCTGGGCATTCCCAAAAATAGTGAAAGTGAAGAGGACTAATAAATAATCTCAGAGATCAGTGTGCGAAAAGGCACTCCTGTGGATAACCTCAGGTTCTTCTGACCAGGAGAATCAAAGTCATATAAATTTTTGTGTAAATCTGCCTTTTGAATTTTCACAAAACCCCAAAATAAACACATCCAACCATCTTTTAAAAATATTTTTCATTTTCTGATAAAGAATCGGATCCTGAAAAGGTCAGAAACGGTACCAGCAGATTAGTAGGTGCTTCCACTGATTGCAACTGGGGTATACAAAACACATCTCATTTCCTTTGAGCTCTCAAGCCAAGGTTTGAATACAGAGAGTGAACAAATATAGAAGCACAGCTGCTTCAAGCTTCCTCCGATCCTCGTTCATGACACATAAGTGGTGCTCCTGCTCCAAACTGCGCCGCGATCAAAACCAGCTGATCCTGAGTTTATCAAAGTGCTATCATTTGAACTGCACTTGAGTTCTTACATTTTCCCCTAGTATGTTTTACTGGGGCCCTTCTAAATCTGATAAAATGCTGCAGCAGCTATAGCTACTAAGTGTGGCTAATGTTTCCCTTCACAATCTTTTCCGGTGCTCTCCACTGCCTCGTGTGGTTGTTGGGGTTGAACGTCTCTACCTCAGCTCAAAAGGAATAATTTATCATCTTCTTTCCCTGTTTCAATAGATCAGAGATGGACACATATAACACCCTTCATGTCTATATCCCAGAGTGCTTAGCAGTCATTGAAATAAAATAAAATAAGAGAACATAAATTGCAAAGTGGGGCAACTTAAATAATTCTTTAAGACTTGATTAAAACAGGCTCATAAAAAAGACCACGGGGAGAGGATCCACTATTAGATTAACTCAACTGCTTTATCCTACACGAGAAATTAAAAAAATTGGGGGTGAAATCCTCACTAGCTGGGTGGCACATAAGGTAACACACTGACTCACCTTGAGTAGCTCCAGGTCACATACGGCCAGCTTAATTCATGGAAAAGATGACCATTTTTGCTTCTGAGCTTTAAGAACCACATTAACAGCTGCCTCGAAACTCTGAAGTGAGTGTCTAAGACCAAAAACCACCTCCTAACCCTGCCTGGCTGCCCAGGGACCCAGCTCACCGTCCTGGCACCACCCAGCCCTCCCCACGGGCTGCGATCCCCCCGCTTCTGCAAACAACCACGGAGCAGATTTCCTACCGGCCCTGGGGTAAATTCTGATTTGCCTGTCACCTGTGTTCAACAGAAAAGCAAGCACCAAATGCAGCGTGTTTAAGATCAGATCGTTAATATCCAGTTCGAATAATGTTGCTTGGAAACTCCTCGTAGAAAACCTGATCGTGGTTGTAACCCCGTTAGGTCAAAGGAGGTTCCAGCGATCATGTCGTTTGCCACAGCCTGGATTGCGGGGTTTTCTGATGGCACCGATGTGAAGCACATGCCTTCTCAAGGCTACATTGCCTTCCAGCCATGACTATAAAGTAATATTTAAAGGAGATGCTGTTTCAGGCGTGCAGTGATTGTGTACTCTGCTAACTCGGTAGCATTAAACGTGTCTTGTTCACCGTACATGGCAGAGCTGTTAAACTGTCCTCCTTGAACTTACAAACCTCTCCAAAGCAACACTTCTGCACATGAGCAACTTTGCTCCCGCTGAAACGGCGCTCTGCTTATCCATGTTAAGCCTCCCATGCAGGAGACCATTTCCTCTTATTTCCCCCTCATAAAAAGTTAAATTATTAAAAAAAAAAAAAGAGAGAGAGAAAAGAAACATTTTCTTGAGTGGTTGCAGGTCACTCTGGATCAGTGAGGTTTAACTTTAGTGTGTTGTGATGAAATATTAATACCGAGTCAGTGTGTTTATTTCTTCAAGCGTCTGGAGCCGCTGAGTGTTTATGCCTCCAGATTAGCAGGAAGCGTGGCCATGCATAGCAGCCGTCCTCAGAAAGTTCGAGATTTCATCATTTGAAGACCGTCCACAGCAAATCAGCCGCATCGGATTGAGTGTCAGTGCTGCTGTGAGATGGAGAGTTGTTCCCACGGGCTTTCAATTCCATAACGAACCAACAGATTGTCAGCTTAATAACGGTGTTAGAAGGCACGTCTCAGCCCCTTCGTTTCCACTGCAAAGTATTCGGACTTCTCTGGAGCAAGCAAAATCAGGCCATAAACTTACCACCAGCAGCTGAGATGGTAAGAGGGTCCCAATTTATTCTTTGTGACAGCAAACACCCTCTGATCAGGTATAGCTTGCTTTGTGTTTCAGCATCTAAGACACTACCTGTTAAAAAGCTGGAGAACTGAATTTCCCTCTAAGTTTTGAAGAAAATATATGAACTCATCATATAGCAAATGGACACCATTTGGTGGGTTATAAAAGACTTCCAGAGTGCCTCTTGTAAGGCGCAGCAACAGCCAACGCTCGGCGAGGTGAGGCCGGGAGAATTGTTTGCACAGGAGGTCGGGACACGGAGGGTTGAACAAGTGCCAGGAAATCTATAGCCTCCCTCAAACCCAGCTGGCCCAGTTCACTCCATAAACAGGCAGGACAGGAAGCCACTTGCCTTTCCCATTTGAAAGGTTAGAAGGGTCCTAAAGGAAGGGCAAGCGTAGGAGCAAAGGCAAACGTAGAGGAAAAAGGATACGGCAACGTCCTGCCCCAGTTTCACAGCCTGTTCGGGGGCAGATCCACTTCCCCTGTTCCTACACCAAGTGGAAACAGGATTTGTATTTTGGCCGAGAGTCTCTCTCTCGTGTCATTTACACAGTACCATCTCAGAATTAGTCTTTTTAGGCGGGGGTTTCTCCGAATGGATGAGTCACAAAACCAAGGTCCTGGCCCCACAGTAATGTTCGGTCTAGATTTCCTCGCTCTGGTTTTCAGTCTGGCATTGACAATTAGTGCCAAAGCAGCTAGAGCTGCTTGAAAGGAAATGCAAGATACTAAACCAATTTGCCTTTGCTGTACTGGAGGAAATACAGTATAATGCATTACAGTTTACTATGCTGAGCAATTTTTTGGTGCATGGGTGATGTGGACATGGCATTCAAACCATCTGAGTTCATGTCTAGTGGATCCTTGCTGATATTATATAGCAGAGTTGTATAAAATATTTGAAGATGATTCAATAGTCCACCAACTGCAATCTAGTCTATATACATACTGGTGTAGTGGATTTTTAGCTCTGGTCCAATTATGTAAGAAAAAAATTAACAGCCATCATTAAAAAATTGATCATCTCTACTATCTTAAAGGCCTAAGTCAATAAATATTATTTTCTAAAGAATGGCGCCAACTTCACTGACATTATATACACCTCAGTATATATTAAATTAATTTATACCTGCAGTATACAGCTGTGTAAATTTGAGAGCAAACAGAGATGCTGCTGTGATCCTACAGAACTGTGATCATTAAGACAGCAGCATGATATTCAGAATGGAGGCTGGTTCTGCCCTTTTAATAATTCTTTTACATATCTGAAAAAGAGGGGAAAGGCAAATTTTCATGCCCCTTTAAGAGCCCCTCCAAAAATAAACATATGTATGTAGACAGAAACACACACAAAGAGATTATCTCCGCTTGACATAAAACACTTGAAGTGTAAGTAGTAAGACGCGCACACACAAAGAGGAAAAAATAAATTAGATAAGTCATAATAGTACCGTAATAAAACTATAAAGCAGGAGACTGCTCCAGGCATTTGACGTGCATCTTGGCACTTTTAATGAGGGAAAACAAAAGACTCAGAGCGCGTCCTCAAGAGCTTGTGTATACGTGTGTGTGAGAGGAGAGACGGGGTGATGGTTCTGGGGGGAGGAGGAGGATGCTCGCAGGGCCCATCAGGTAGCAGTAAATCTGCACCGCCGGGCGCACCCGCCTTGCTCCTCACGCTACATTAGGCATGTTGTACTCCCTTTGCTTTATGGAGGGTTGCGGTGCTAAATGAGCTAGAACAAGAGCTGCAGCATCAGGGGATCCAGTGACTGTCTCCTCCAAGCAGCTCCACTAAGTGAGGATTTCTCCGTTTCCCTCTTCCTTGCTCAGAACTGTGCCAGGAAAGGGGTCAAACACCCACCCTCCCAACTCCTGCAACTGATTTATGCACACCCCGAGCTTCTGGTTGTGTATTCTGCATTCCAGGCTCTGGGAAAGGTGTCATGTAATCTCAGCTGTCACCCAAAATGTAGTTTTGTGACTTTTTCCTTAATTTGTTAGCCATTGCTTTGCAGAGGAGCAGAGCATCTGTAATTTCCTACCGAATCACTGGCATTTTGGGATGGAGAGGGCACACGGCAGCGTTCTTTGGAAAAGCAGAAATACCTGCAAGCAAACCTTAAACCCACGGGCTGGTGTTTAACACGCGGAGCTGCTGCTGCCCTCTGGCACTCTCAGCCCCTCCTGGAACCTGCGTCCATCCTGTCTCGCCCTCGCTATCCTTCAGCTGCCTCTTGACCTTTCAGTATTTTAAATTGATTCACTTTCATTTTTTATTATTTTTAACTCACAGCCACAGTTCAGGCCACCGCTGTATTATTTTCATACCGTAAAAGATCAAGAGCGAGTTTTGCTCAAGTGTGTAGGCCGTGCAGGGATATAGCTGGGCAAATATCCAAAACCAAATCGTTTTCCAGACATTCATTACATTTCAAAACATGTTTTCATGTCACATTGGGGCAAAAAAATCAAAACGTTTTAAGGGAAAAAAGAAATGAGATGGGATGTTAAAGTAAACCAGCAGTCTGTACATTTTTCATGTTCTGAATTTGGATTCAAGTTCCTGCTGAAAACTAAAGATGCGGCTTCAACCTTTGGCTTTCAGAGCGCTCCATTATGGGTCTCTAATCTGTCTGATAGCTGCTGAATTCTGACCAATATTATGAAAACGTGACTTTAACAATCACACTGCTCTCCACATTAGGGAACAGAAATCCACGCTGACAAAAACATCAGTAAGAAAACACAACCTGAACTATACCTGCGAGATCATCAGCTTAGTATTAGCTACCACATCTCAGAGAATTCATTGTGTTTCTGTCAAAATATAACCTCTGCTTAGCTATGGATGAAAAGCAAATAGAAAGTTAGCGAGTAAGAAAGCCAAAAGCTAAACTTGATTTTACCACCGCTGAACTCCAAGATCTTGAATAACGCGTGTTGTTCCAGTTGCCTCAGAGAAATGTAACAGCAGAATTACAAAAAGTACAACAGAAAAAGCTACAAGGTTGAAAAGAGATATACAGGAAGGACTAGACAGACTAAACAGACTTCTAGAAAAGAGAGATGACTAAGGAGGGATTATGATAGAGGTCTGCAAAAACAGAGATTGGTTACTACAAAACCATCAACCGTATGAGGACAGTTATTAGGAAATGGTTATTCAATGGTTCTACTCAAGCAAGAATGAGGGATTACCCAAGAAAACAGATAGAAGGCTTCAAGCTACAAAAGAAAGGGTCTTTTCATCCTGCAAGTATTTAAACTGGCACTTGTTGCTGAGGGATTTTCTGAAGGCCAAAAAATATGAACGCTTAAGAAAAAATATATTAAAAAAAAGAAAGCACTGGAGAGTTTCATGAGGACAGGTAGGCCCACACGGACAATAATAAGTGTGTGCTGGGAGCCTGAGGTACATCAGGACATGCAATCAAGGTCATGTTGCGGGCAAGGGAGCACCTATCTTGGATGTCACATGCTTTTGCAGCAAAGCTTGGTGTAACTGCAGGACCAAAGTAACCAAACATACCACAAACTACACATCGACCTCCCTAAACAAAGACAGGAACCCTCGGATGTACAGGGGACAGTCAGTCAACTGCGGGATACCTGAGTTGCAATTGATCACGGGAGGTTTTAGCCTGTAACCTCCTGCACTTCCCACGTTTTCTTATTAATAGAACGCCAGGACCTTGCCTTGCTCAGCATAAAGACCTTCTTGAGCTGTGTGTTTGTTGGACACGTATGACATAGTATCCAGAAAGCCAAACTGCTAACCAACGCCACCATCATAGCAGACATTTAGCAAGGATTTATATATATGAATTCACAATTTCAGGAATGAAAAAATAGTATAAATCTTTAAAATGCCTACCCTGACACCGATACGAACTCAATTTTGTTGGTGCTGGGAAAGAAAAAGGAAATATATTTCATTGCTACCCTAATATTCTGTAACGTTTTTTTAAAAAAACCAATAATCCAAAGACCCAGGATGGAGAAAACCATAGCAGAAGTTTAGTTCTGGTTTCTTCCCACTCTCACGATGCCATTTGTTCATACAGAAGAAACACTGTCTACAAATATCCAACTTATTGCATACCCTGATGGCTATAATCACCCATATGGAGGGCATTATGGTAGCCCACCAGGACAAAAATAAGGAAAATGATTTAGAGGCAATGCTTAGAACATATAGTATCCCACCCTCTTGCTTCCTGACCATCTTGGTAAGAAAGTATTTGCTTGATTGCTTTAAGAAGTTCTTGGCCACACCTCATTTAACTTATTTTCCAGATCAATCAGGTCAAGTCCCTGAAAAATCCCCTCAGGTTGCCTTTTTAAACATTGACTTGTTGCCTTTTAAGCAAACAAAATAGAAGTTTCCTTTTCAGCTGGCATGAGCTGGAGTCCAGATGCAGGGCTCCCACCCAAAAACAGCATTCAGCAAAGGACCCACATACCAAGCAGGATGACTGATTTTTGCCTGCACTTCCCCTCCCCTTTCTTTCCTGCCTTGGGAAATATTTGGGATGCACAAGCAGACAGCTCTTTTTTTTTAGGCATCGCCTGCTTCTAGGAAGAAAAAGAGTGGGTGAATGGATACAATAGGCCCAGAAAGTCGAGCTGGTTAATCAAAACCAGTCACGAACAAAAGAAAGCCAAGGAGCCCAGAAGGATAATTATATTTCACACATCAATTAACATTCTTTCGCTGCCACTTAAGAAATCCCATTTAATTGCTCTGCCTAAGTCCTGATTGTATAAGATGTCGTACAGAAGGTGAATTGGCTGCAGCGGAGGGTGCCATGTTAGTGAAAGCATGCAAAGCTCCATCAGTAGAAACTCCGTCTTTCTAGTGTGTTAACCCTGCCCGTTCACTTGCACGGACAGCACTAAAGCGAATTCAGCCTTAACAGGATCACAGGCACCGATCCAAAATCTAATCGCAGCCACCCTACAGTACTTACAGTGTCAGCTCTTTATATTCATATCACAACAGCAGCTAAAGGTTCAACAGATCTGTATAAACATAAGACACTTTCTCCCTGATAATCTTAAAGGCAAGGAAAAAGAAACATGCCTTCGCTAAAGGCAGGGAACTCAGCCTTGGACAGACTGGGCAATGTAATTAAGCAAGGTCACGAGATAAGGGCTGGGAAGTGGCCTCAGATCTTCGAGTCTCCGTTTCTTACTATCAGGTATTTTTCTTTCACTGGGATTTCTAAATACTACAGTAATAGAGGAGGGGGAAAAAAGCGATGATCATCATCATTCTGAAATCCATTTTTCATTTAAAGAAGAGGGAGTTTGGGAAAGGTCAATATGCCCAATGGTTTGCAAACGTTATACATTTTTTCCAATGCATAGAAACATTAAAAAAAAAAAAGTTTGAAAGCTAAGTAAATCATTTCTACTGGAAAATTGGGGTGGGGGGGGAAGGCAAAAGACTTTTATGGTTATTCCTTGGAACATATTTAAACATCACAGGGGTGGCAAGTCAACGAGCATCCTCAGCTGGCCGGGTACCACCACAGGCATCCTCAGGAGAGAAACGGTTCCCAAACCTTTACTCCCATGACGCAGCAACCCACCTCCTTCGGGGGTAAGATTTTGCAGCATTTTTTCTTTGCTTTTCCATAATTAAGCTACATTTTTCAGAGGCCATCCTGAAATCCCCTGTGCTGTCGTTCCCGCAGGAGCACAGACCAGCCTCACACAGCAAGACTGTGGCTTGTACCAGAGTTAAACCAGGACGGTTCACATTGAGCATTTCTTCTCCCTTCGCCCAAATTCTGCCAAAAAAAAAAGGACTTTGACTGTGTAATTGCATTGCTGGGGCACTTCTACTAACACAAGAGTGTTGATTTGACATCTCACTCCTACTTCTTCCACCTTTTAAACCAATTATGCCAAGAAAACTTTTACATTTAGAATAAGCCTCAAATATAGACTGGATGAGATATAGCATCTAATAAATTCCAAGCACGCTAACACCAGGATACCTACAGAATTACAGATTTCAATCCAGCCACCCAGAATAATAATTTTTAAAAGTCTTACAGGAAAAATAAATCAACTTCTCTCCATTTGCTAAGGATAATGAAAGCTGAATTGCTCAGTGTGTCTTTATTGGGTGCTGTATATCCGATGAAGGAAAACCATATTAAAGATACCGCACATTGTTATTTTTAAACTCATGTGACTTTCTCTGTCACTGAGAAGATATTTTACTGAACAAAATAGTTAAAATATATGGATTGTGACAGCCTTCAAAATATGAGTAAACAGGAAACTATGAAGATTTTTTCCTGCTCTTTGAAACTAATGCACTTTTTTCACCTAAAAAAACCCTAAGTAGATTTAAATTAACTGAAAACACTACTGCTTCTTTTGATTAACTGTACGAACCTTCCACAAAGTATGTGACTCTTTAGGGAGTCTCGCCATATGGAGTTGAAAGTCTCCACGGGTGGACGGCAGCCTCACCATTGATCTGTTTCAAATCAGCTCTCTGTGCTGAGTGTCTGCAGAAGGAGTTCTTCATGAAAAGGGACTTAGGAACTTCTGATTTGAATTGACTGATTTTTTTTTTTTTTCCAAGTAGCTTGCAATAAATTTTACTTGCTGTTATGAAATAAGAATTATTACTGTAATTACTAATTTCTTATTAACACAATTCCATGCCATTTTTTTGTAACTGGGGGGGGGGGGTAACAACAACAAAAAATTTGGTTTACAAAACACACCTTTAGAGCACAGAACAAACATTACATAAAATTTAATTAGCTACAAACTTGCGCTAAAGAAAATACCGTGTCTCCACTTTGTTCCTAAGGAGAATGACACAGAAGATAAATCCTTTCTTCAAATCCCCCTAGTTAATTTTTTTTGACAGGAGCGAGATTATAACAAAGTTGTTCTTGCTCCCCATGCAGCACTTAGTCTGTGAATTCATGCTGCCTTCACAAGCTTCATAAAGTTTCACTGTGCAGTGCAAGTTTGTTGAACAGAATATAATCTCCCCGTTGCATCAAAACCAGTATTTTTAAGAGGCCGGCTGGCTCTCCTCCAACATTAAACCATGGCAAGCTCTGCTGCATTTCAATAGTTAACACACACATATATAACGCTTTTTCTCCGAACCCTCGCATCCTCCTGGGGAGAAGGGAAATAGGAAGAGGAGAAAGCAAATGCAAAGGAAGACAAGTGGAGTAGTAAGTGCTGGGGCTGGTGATGCTGGAAGATGTTGTGATTTGAGTAAAAGCATTCAGAACTGAGCACTCGGTGACGTTTAGTCACTGTGCCCATAGAGGACAAGGCCGAGTGTGAGCACACGGGTAACGCTCAGAGCGGCGTCTGCCCCCGGGCTGTACCGGATTGCAGGAGCTTGCAAGAAGGAGACACCAAAACCTCTGCAAAAATACCATCCCAGGTACTCGTAGGCTACAGATCAGCTTCGCATTTCATAGTCACCCTACAGCACTGGGTAGCCACAGGTCCAGGTATCTCAGCTCTGTGTTTAAGTGGCCAGATCCCTCCTGAGTCTGACCCGCTTGCTGCTGCGAATGGTGCCCTGAAGTCACCAAGAACTGAGCTCGTGCTTAACGTTTAGTGTGATCTGAAGTGATGGCTTTGGAACAAAAGGAGAGACTGAGACTTTGGATCTGATTCACGGAGGTACCAAGTTGCTTGTGGTGCTTAATAAACCTGGCAAAAATAAACAGAACCCCATCAGTTGAGGAAACTAAAACAAAAGACCATCTACCATCATTAATGAGGATGAATTAAAATACAAGAGAGGGCTACCACTGTGTTCTTGTTCTACCGGGCAAATGCACACCAGCTTTAAGGTGATATACACTAAAAACTTTAAGCTTATTTCCATATGTAGCCACTATTTTTGTGGATGCTGGTTTATATCTCTGATTTCCTGAGAAATCCTTGTCTTACCCCATATACCCACCCCTTTAGTCACAAGTCTTGTAACTTATTTCTGAAAACAGACTACAAAGGTAAAAATGGAAGAAAAAAAATTTGTGCGTGCAAAATCATTTTGTGCAAAGCTCAGGCAAGATTAGTGTTGACAGAAAAAAAAGCAGATCATTTCTTTGAGCTCCATGTACTAGTGAGTTGTTAAATCAGCATTGTAGTAGATTAGGAAATGACCATTTCTTAAGCTGAGCTGCAACACTGATACTGGCAGGAACTTGACAGCAAAAAAAAGTCTCTTTCCTCAAATCCACAGAAGAATTTTACAGAAACTCAGACTATTGCGAGCACATGAAACACGTCCCCTGTATCTCCAGTGGTTTCTAGTAGAAGATCTAACCAATCTATGTCTGCCCTCATCTCAAAGGTGCTCAGTGCCTGGACTCTGAAAAATCTAAATATTTGCAATTAAGGCTGGAATAGATAACAAAGCCACCAGGAATTAAAGACCACCACGGTTCCTACCGCCTTCAGCACCACACTTGGAGCACCTTTCCACCTTCCTTCGCAAATGTAAGGAAAGAGTAGGACAACCATTTAAAATCAAGCAAAGCCACAAAAAGCCTACGAGCAGGCTTTCCAAACAGTAGAGAATGCAGCCAGACATGATTCCCTTCCAAACAAAGGATAAGATGAATAAACCCATGACCCATTAGTCATATCTCTCAAGACACTGCAGTGAGACGCTTGGAACTACACTAATGAGGGATATATAAGGACGGAAAAGAAGGATGGTTTAATGACTGAAGGACTTCGCTGGGAATCAGAACATTTGTTTTCTGGTTTTGGTTCGCTACAGACATCTCGGATGATACCAGACCGGTTACTTAATTTGCTTATCAGGTTTTTAAGCAGCATAATAGCAATAGCTCTTCTTTCCCCATCTCTGTATCTCCCTCTCCAAAATCTCATTTTTCTTTTTTTTCCACACAGATTGGACTGTAAGCTCTCTAGGATCATCACACTGTACATCAAAGACAACACATCTTCAGTCAAGACACTGTTGAATTAGAAACATTTTTGATTAAGCTTTTTTCAGCAAACAGGCTTAGAAATCAGCGTCAATCACAATTAAGGTTCTCCGTTTATTATTATTCATTACTAAACTCTGTTTTATAAACATACTTACTCATAAAGAATAAGCTTTCACTTCCTTGTGAAAAAAAAAAAAAAAGGCACTATTTTTTTTCTTGTCATTGTTTAAACCCAAACTGGCCTCTTACATGGAGCTCCTGGATCGGGCTACATCACCCCCTGGTTTGGAAAAAGACTCGATTCTCCTGGCTGCAGTCAGCTGGAGGGCAGGGAGGGCTGCCATCGCGTGCCAGGGGTCTGGACCGCGGCCCGGCCGTGTTGGAGCTATTAGAGATCTAAGAATGTGAAGGGAGACAGAAGCAAATGACAAAGAAAAATAAATAAATAAAGGAAGGTGTTTAGAGGAGGGCTGGGAAAAGAAAAAAAATACGGGTCCTGCTGGAGATTTAAACTTTGTTCGGCGTCCAAAATTCAAAAGCGGCTCTTCTGTGGGTTGGCTCCTGCTTCTCTACAAACAGGTTGGCCCTGCTTATAACCTGCAGCAATCTATACAGCCACCAGCAGTGCCAGAACCTGCACAAATCCCTGCCCTGCTGTTTGCTGACCGTTTTAAGCTGCAGATCATTCTGTGCAAATTGCTGGCCAGCCACTTGTCAATGATCTCCTTTCAGCTGCTCAGGACACGTCTCTCCCTCCGCGCTGCCCGTTTCCCAGCAGAAAACAGTGCCACCGGGACAGCGCGGGCTGAGTAACCCCGGAGGCATCCCGGGCTCACCGCGGAATGTCCCCGAGGACGTGTGGAGGGAGCCGGGTCCCATGGCCAAGCTTCTCCGTGCGTCCTGGTAGAGCAGCGTGACACGGGGACAAGAAACACGCACGGGGCAGAAAGGACGGGATCACCCTCCCTGCTCCCCCACGCACACTCTGCACTTGCAAACCAGGTAAAAGCCATTTTCAAATACACATCCTTGCTCCAAATGAAGGCAGTGTGATTCCAATAAGCCCCCAACACTGTTTATTCATTACAGTAGAAAAATATAATCTTCATTACGGGTCTGGCAGAGGTCACCACTGTTTGAATTATCCAACAGTGGTGAATTGCTGTTAGGGACTGAGCTCCACTTCTGAGAGCTTTCTCTCTCTCAAATGGGAGCAGAACAATTTGCTATTTTGCAAGATAATTGTAAGCAAATTTATGTATCTTATAAACTAGTCACTGAGCGTGGAGTTTGGACACGTACAACTTGTGTGAATTACAAGACCACAATGTACATATGACATCCCAGGGTGCTACACAGGACTGATTGCCCAAACAGGTTGAAAGCCATTGAGTTCTCCTCACCCCATGCAAAGACATCAGAAGCTCAAGCCACTTGCTCTAAAACACCCAACGAGGGGACCGGCCACTTCCATTCCCACTCTGCTCATACCAGTTACAACATCACACACACTGATGTCTTTAAGGATACACATTACAAAGCACTACTTCTTTACAGAACATAGGTCTATTTATTCTTTATCACTGGTAACTTTCTGCATTAATTTTTTCCAGGTTACTCCTACTTATGAGCACCTGTGAGGTTCAGATTGCTTCTCTCCAAAAAGTATTCAGCTGGATTGACAGCGCAAAACTGCATCTGCTTCTATTTTGATAACTACCTTCACAAAATAAATACTTTTGCCCTTTCAAAAGTAAAGCTTCATGCTTAGAACATAGAAATGCAGGTCTGTGATTAGTGACTTCCTTTGGAAATATCTTCCAGCATCAACTTGGAAGAAGTAATCCTCTAAGTAGTAGAAACTGCGCAATGAGATATCATTAAGGGCATAAATGGGGCATAACTTCAATACAGATCCTATCTCAAGTATCGTAAATATATTCATTTATTAAAAGAAATTAGGAAAATACACACAGCCTTTTTTCACATGCAAAAGTTGCAGTGCTCAATATGAACTTGAGTTGTGCAGAATTTCAGAGTCCTCGTTTGAAGTACTTTGTAGTTGTTAAAGATGTTTTTTCTCGCCACTTGGAAAGTATTGGATTGTGTGTGTGTTTATTTCATTCTACGGCTTGGGGTTTTGGAGGGGGTTTTTTTTCCCCTCACATAACGTAAAAGAAATCGCTGGATTGACTTTGCTCAGTATTTTGGAGAGACCATAATTTTTTGCCAGTCACTAAGAAACAAAAATTTCAGTCTAATAGGTAATTTTTTCCAAAAGCCCTAAGAACTGAAAAAAAAAAGTGTCATAATGGAAGACATTTTACAACGTTAACTGCAGAGTGGTTGCTCGTGGCGCCTTCTCTATTACACAGACCTTCAGAGATACATAGAGTGAAGAGGCATGACAGATTACAGTTGATCTTTTTTCCTCTCTTTTTAACTAAAATTATATGCTGTAGCCCATCGGATGAGTTCTCTGGCTAAAGCTGTATCTGAAGGAAACTTTGTCCTCACACTGCAAATGGAAACCAAACAGAGAGGCCTTGGCAGTCTGGGCCTTTCCTAGCAGCCCGCTTATAAGGAATGTAGGAAAGGACATGGTGGCCTACTTTTAAACGGATATTTCTGCCAAGTCACAAAATAATAAGACAAAGAATATATGGTATAACCAAAAAATAAATATCTTTAAGTTATGGAAATTATGACTGATGACATCTCTTCCCCGTGTTGCCTGTGATCTATTTGAACATATACAAAACCTTAATTATAGACTTGCAGTAAATGATCGGGCCTAAAGCACGTTCTCAGGCCCAACGGAGGAGCAATCCAAGCGTAGGAACCGAGCTGTATTAAGCAGAAATGTCCAGGTGCTGGAGGGGATGCTGAACCCAGGAAAGAAGTTGACTTGAAGGCACCAACATTTGTCCCGTTGCCTTTTAAAAGAGGCAATGCAATCCCACAGCTTTTAATAATTCATCCTCCCTGGAAACCAAAAAACTAGCCTTCCCCAGTCATCTACTTACAAAGCTGAAAATGCAATAAAAGAAAATGGAAAAAAAAAAGACCAAAGTTCTTCAAATATAAATATGAAATACTGAAGGCATCAGAATCATTCCACATGCTTGTCCTTTTCCAAGCCGAAAACATCCTCACAAATCTTCCTCACAAAGTAAAAGCTTTTATCTTAAGTAAAACGTGACGCACACCTCACTGCCAGATAAGCAGGGCCTTGTTTTTCAAGACTAAGTCATTTGGGGAGCCTGACTTGAGCCGTCTTGAAGGAACTCTAGTCTCAGAAATCACACACTCCTGCCCTTCAGAAATCAGATTATTTTAAAAGCATTCATGTGAACAATTAAAGACGGAGGTGCTTTAGTGTGCAACATTTCTGAACATCTCACGTCAGGAGGACAAGCTGTATCACTGCTCTTCCAAGCTGATAGAGCTAGAAAGCTCTTTACACCTACGGTACATCAGAGAGTGTGCACTGATATGATTGGTAATTTTCCTCTAGTCTCACCTAAAGAGGGATAGTTAGAAGAAAAATATTTGTAGAAAACCCATCTCTCCCTGAAACAAGGAACTGAACAGCAGTAGTGAGATCACAGCACTGGGGGCAGAGCAGGTTTGCAATGTACTACACACGGTCAGGCAGAGCTGGGAAGGAATTTCCTGATAAAACGTGGCAGGCGTTTTTTGTGGTTATTGTTTTTGTTGGGTTTTTTGGTTTGGTTTGGTTTGGGTTTTTTTGTTTTGGTTTGGGTTTTGTTTGTTTGTCAAACTGATTTGTTAAAACCTAAATGTTTTTAATGAAATAGACTGGTTCAGTGCCCCCCAGCAGAAACAGACCAGGCAATACAGAAACCATAAGGACCCAAAGTTCTCAGGACTCCTGGAGTTGCTCTTAGGACCCAGCCAGGCTCAAGGAAGGGAGTTGTCCATATTTGGAAGCAATATTATTTTTAAACAGAGAAAATATCATGTTTCCAAAACACTTTTGTTACTTTTTTCTCTATATGAGGATACTAACTATTTACTATTATCTCTTGCAGTCTTTCAAACACTCCTCCAGACTACTGGGAAGAAGAAGTTAGGACATGCATGTTATTGACCTTGTTAAAATTCTAAAACGTGTTCATTTTAATTATTCTGAAGCATCATTATTCCCTTCTCAGAGCTCATCTCTTCTTATGCAAAACTATTACATTACACACAAACGGTCAGTGAATATGAAAGTGAACATACAGGTCACCATATATGCAAATGTATTTTTGGCACATCTTCAAGGGCTGGAAAATCCAGTTCTAAAATCACTATCTCTGCAAACAGAGAACTTTGCTTTGAAACAAACACACACTTTCTCCACAGACCAAACATAGCTGATTATAATTAGTTGTTCTAAAGAGTGGAGACACAATAAATACTGGCTACCTCTTCCCAGGTGAGACAGTTCCTCTTCTTCCTTATATATCTATGTCTCTCACCGAAAAAAAATAGAAGTTGTTCGTCTTTCAGGCTGGGTTTGACTGCGGTAAGTTTGTGTCTTATATTTCTAGAGATAAAATGAATGCTTTGTTGTAAAATCACCACCTCACAAAATCAGATATTTGCAGAAACAGATTTCTCAAAAATGATTCAGTTGTGATACAATAGCATTTGTCAGCGAAAGCATTCCAGAAAGCTTTACTTAGTATAATTACTTATTAACATTGTTTTACCTTAAAAGGGGTGTAAGAAACAAAGTTAAGCTCTATTCTTACCAAAACTATGAGGCGAGGAGGGGGGAATCTTCAGCAAGAAGATGACAAAGAGCATCTTTAGATCTATCACAATGGTGCAAGAGAACTTTCTGGGAAATACAGAAAACAATCTAATCCTACCTTCTATAAAACTGTCTCATACTCCTGATCCATCCTTTGGAATCACCAATTAAGAGCCCGAACCTGCAGTAGGGTCAGGGGTCAAGGAAAAGGGAGGATGGGGAGAGACATGAAGCTCCTTTCCACTCCCTTTGGACCAACAAAAGGGCCAAATCCCAGACCCCAGCACAACAACAGGCCAAGGTCCATATCACCAAAGATCACGACATTCAGGGTTACGGAAGGTGATACTCAGATGCCACCACGCTTAGGTATTTTCACCAAAACCACCAACAGGATTTCACGTCCCAACCTTGCCCAAGGAATCTCAAACATCTCTTCAAGATGGTCCCACACCATGAGTCCAATGGCACCAAATAGATTTAATGGGTATTTAGTTTTGCAGCCCAATATGAAAGGCCAGAAGTAGCAATGGATTTGTGCAAGAATGGTTGAAATTTGACAGAAAACATCAAAGAGCATGTTTACTTCGACTGAGACAGAGAAGATTGTGCAGAATACTGGCAAAAGCTTGTACATCTCTGTCAGAAACAGCACACAATGGCCCAGACCAGAAGGTCAATGTAAGGAAATAAAGCACAAGGAGAAACTTCACATCACGCGTAGCCAAGCTTTTCCTTTCATCCACAACAGGATTTCACGTTCCTCTGAAACATCAGGCCTTGGTTGGTGCTAACATCAGTGTGCAAAACTGATTGGAGTGGCGAGGCCGAAGGCAAAAACCTGTAGGTGCCTAGTGCAGTATGTAGGCATAAATCAGTCTTCACAAACAGGTAATTCTTTCTTTTTTTTTTTTTCCATTTTCCTAACAAAGAAAGGTCTTTAAAATTGGAGGTGAGGTAACATCTACTGAACCATCCACAAAATAGGTGACAGGATCCCACCTCCAGTGTTGGAAGGTTGCGCTTCCCTTCTACCTAAGTAAATACGATTTTTGCGCAGTACCTTGAGGCTGAGCTAAAGCATTTTTCTAAAAAGGCTCAATCTCAAGTTAGACTCCAAGTGATGATGGATTTATCACTTCCCTTAGTAAACTGCTCCTATAGTTAATTAGCCTTACTATTTTAGTCACGTCTCATTTCCAGTTTAAAAAAAAATGCTGAAGGCTTCATATATTTTTTTCTACAATGTGTGTCTATATGTGGTTTTGTATGCGCACACACACATATCTGTTTAAAATAATCCCACTTTAATTCTTAAAGAAAGGTTCTTTTTCACATGCAATGTTGTATCATGATCAGATCTCAGAAGCAGGACTGATAACTTGGATTTTAATTCAGAGCTGCCATTGAACTGATACCCAGTTGTATGACAGAAGATACCAGTTCAGTAACAAAGTCAGGCATCTCGGGACATCCAAACAAAAGCAAACTGAACAGCCAACACTGGACTTTCCCTTAGAAAATCAGAAATCAGAAAAGGTGACTATTTTCTCCGACATTTTTAGGCACAGAATGAAATTTACATGCGTACTTCATCAGTTACTGTCTGCTTATAATCATTAAATGTGTGCTTATATGCAAGTTTACAAAAGGGCTGTGAGACATCTTGAGGAAAGAGTCTTCAACCAACTTATGGTCAATGTGATTTTTATTTCTTTTTTTTTTTTTTTCCTAAAAGTCCAAGAGCTTTTACAGAGTCGCTTGTGCAATCCTGTCATGCTTGCTATTATTAATTTTCTGAAGACTTTTGAAAAGGCTGGAAGATAGGGAGAGGTATCAAGGAGACTACAAGAAAAGAGAGAGCGCTTCATTTCCATTCCTGCAAAGTTTCGGCTGCCCAGCTGCAGCCTCTCTCACAGACGATGAATCATATGCCTAGAAAGAAACTACATATCTGAGTAAACCACATTCAGTTACTGTCTCTGTTTGGTTATATATTAGGTAAACCTAACCAACCAAAGCTCATCAGCTGACACAGAAGCCAGTGGAATTAAAACACAGACATACAAAAATCCTTGTAAATTATTAGTAGGGTCATACGAGGCCTTAAATATTGAGAAAAACAAAACAATCTATTACTAACTGAAAGACTGATAAAGTTTTTGCATAGCCTAAAAAAGAAGAGATAACCAGGAGGTAAAGTTTCCAAGTTTTTGCGGTCAGTGAGTTTTTAATCTGATATGAAAATGCTTGCGTGCCTCCATGTCCTCGGACAACCAGGATTCAGAGTCCGAGAGACGGTTCAGCTGGGGCTAGACGTATTAAAGGATTATGGACAAGGGGGAAAACCAGAGGTAAGCAAAACCCTGTAAATTATCCTAGCGGTACGCGAAGCGAGGCGTGTGTTTATGCAACATTGGAAGCAGATGAGCTGGCAACAGTCAGACTGTGACCTGACCGGTCCAGCCCCTCTCATTTCTGCTTGCCCTCCTCTTTTCACCAGACCTGCATGATTTTCACTAGCAGGAGATCAGAAACGCCCTTTCCAAGTTCAATGGCGCTGTCTGGAGATACGAAATTACTGGGAGGGGGATCATGAAAGAATAAGCGGGGCGCACAAGGCAAAAAGCAAAGGGCACGTCCTGCTGAGCCTCCACGGGCAGGATGCGATGCCGTGGGCAGGGCTGGCGCTGAGGTTCCCTCCGGAGCGACGTGTCCCGCAGGATGCCAGCCTGCCCAGCCCGCAGCGAGCCTGCTTAAATGAGCTTCGTTTGGTGGCAGTTAAATAGCATCTTCGGGAAAACCATGGCATTATGTGCAGCAGTGTGCCGCGTAACCTGATCCGGGCAAAGCCTGTGTCATCTCGGGTCAGAAATCATAGGGAAAGAAGAAACTGTGGGGTTTGTTTGTTTTGTTTAAATATGTGGCCAGTGCAAAGATCAGTTGTCAAATGGAAAACATTGGTTGCGAAATATTGAAGAAAGAAAAAAGTCCCAGGAGTAGAGTCCTCTGTGCCACAGTACAAAATCTACAGGTCCTCAATCTCTTTTAAGGCTCTATAGGAGCAGGTCTAAACCAGATTCCCTACAGATCCTAGAAAAACTGTAAAAAAAAATTACATCCAGATCCCAGCGTTAGGCTGTGGAGCTGCAAGGCATAAGCCTGTTTGCACTGGAAAGAAAGAAGTCTCCCTTAACACCAAGTTATCTGATAACTGTCCTTTCCAAGAGCACAGAAGCTTCCTCCTCAAGCTGCATCTGGTTCTGGCCACTGTCTGGGACAAGACGCTGGGCTGAACGAACCAGCGGTCTGAGCCCATAATACTAATTCCTACAACTCTGGTGAGCTGCCACCAGAGATACTACTCGGAGCAAGACATTTCCCCATTCCAGTGCAAGCCATACGTCAGGAATGAAAAAACAACTTCGAAAATCACTCGAGGTCCCACTGTGTTTTTAGAAGCATGGCCTGGCTATCAAGCACACACAGCAACAGCTGTCAGCCTTGCTGCTTCTTCCCATTTCGAATTGTATCTAGTAACTATTTTAGAAACATCAATGCCCTGTCCACAGCTTACAAAATACTTCCGCATCTTTTGGAACAAGGTTTTGTTGATGTGGTGGATGGGTCAGCGCTGTTTTATCTGACCTTCACAGCATCCCAGAATGTCAGGGGTTGGAAGGGACCTCGAAAGCTCATCCAGTGCAATCCCCCCGCCGGAGCAGGAACACCCAGATGAGGTTACACAGGAAGGTGTCCAGGCGGGTTGGAATGTCTGCAGAGAAGGAGACTCCACAACCTCCCTGGGCAGCCTGGGCCAGTGTTCTGTTACCCTGGAGAAGTTCCTTCTCATATTTAAGTGGAACCTCCTGTGTTCCAGTTTGCACCCATTGCCCCTTGTCCTATCACTGGTTGTCACCAAGAAGAACCTGGCTCCATCCTCCTGACACTCACCCTTTACATATTGATAACCATTAATTAACCTTCTTTGGTATCAGGCTCCAAATCCAGTTCACTGCCCAGCTACCCACTGTGACTCGGTCAATTATCCCGTGTGCTAGTTCTGGGACAACCTACACAGCTCTTTCAACAGCCAAGCGGTGCCTGCGCATTTAGCACACTCTCACGTGCGTGAACCCCCGCACCATGGGGACAGCTGGAGGGCATGTGCCTGGTGCTGCAAAATTTATCTTTCATCAGCCTTTGAGTTGTTGCTATAAAACCAGTATTGGGTGGACAAGGTGGTCAAGGATTTTCATTAAGCAGCACTGGCACTGAATAAGATTTCAAGACAGTCCGAAGCCAGGCTGAATGTCTAGAAAGAAAATGGGAATGCAACAGGTGGAGCCTTAGGAGTGCTCTGAAGTACAAACCAGCTCCTGAGATCATCCCGCACAGTCAAGTGCACCCACTGAGCCTCAGCCTCTCAAGTGATAACCCATCCACCCTTCCAATGGGAACTTGCAAACAAGCCTAAAAGTGCTGAACCCTTCTCATGGATATCTCAACCTCATGACGGCTGTCATTCATCCTGTAATACCAAAGGAACCACATCACTCAGGTGGAGAGCAAAATCAAACAGCTAAACAGGGATTAGAAGATACAAGAGAGTGTTCATCCGTCCTTGACAGATCTGCCAACTGAGATAATTTACATGAGAGTTTTGCCAGGAACAAAAAGCTGGTGAGTGCTGCAAAGCCACGATGGCCTTCCAGCCCAACCAAGGAGCCACAGGATGGCCACTGAGTCTAAATATACATTGAAAAAGCAAACATAGCGCACTGAAATACAGCAGATGAATCTATGCTGCTGGGCCTGATGCACTGTTTCCATCACCCTCTATGCAAAATACAATGCAATTCCTGGCAGCTTTGAATACAGTGAAGGTAGAGCAGATGACAACATATGACGCCTTTTTTTCTCCTCTTCTGGAAACATAATATGCAATGAAATGGTGCTCAGTTACTCTGAAAATTAGACCCCCAGTTTGAAACCAATTACTTCGTCCAATAACCGAATCAAATATACAGCTTCCTGTTTTCCAGCTGCAAAGTAAGATTGTCAATTTTAAAAGTTTTTTTTTTTTTTTTGTTTAAAATCAAACATTATTGAAACAAACTGTGTTCATTTTTCCAACAACGCACCCATTGCTTACACCTTTTTCCCCATGACATTGATAAGGAACAACAGAGACTCATATACCCTGGTCAGTTTGTCCACTTCCTTGGTTCCCAAAGAAACAGAGACTGTTTCAGTTTACTCTCATTAACATTTTGGCCTACCTGGTTATAGGTGTTTTGCTGTTTTTCGGGGGGTCTGGTTTTGCACTGGGGGCATGAGGAATTAAAATAACAAGAACAAATCTGGTGACATTTTTAGAATGGGATACGACTCCAAGTGGAAATAATGGCATGTCTATGATGGAGCAATCTCTGTCCTTACTTTCTTGAGGCATGAGTTATGGCCGATATTTGAGTTCTTAGACCTAATCTTCAAGTGCTATGAACTCGCGTAGATCCATGCTGACTTACACTAGCAGATTTGTTCATTATACATATGCCTCTGACTAATACATTTGAATGCAAGGCTGAAGTCCAAATAAGTTGAGGGAAAAACAAGCTATTACAGTAAAGGCACCCAGTCTGCAGCCCAGCTGAACAATCCTTGGACAAAATCCAGAAGAAAAAAAAAGTTTGGACTTGGTCCATTCGCAGCTCCCATGGGACTGGAGAACAAGCAGCAAATACCAGATTGCAGTTCAACCTTGCTTTTATCTCTCCCACCTTGTTCCCATTCTCAGAACAGCACCAACAAGATGACGAATATTATTCTGCAGTGACCCCTGCTCCGTGGAAACAGCATGGCAATCCCTCCCTCTCCTTTCATTCCCAACCCCTTTTCTTCTCAAGAATCACTTTGAAGCTTCATAACATTCAGCCCTGAAGGCAAGAGGGTTTTTCCAATGTAAATGTCTTTTGGTCACCGCAATATGAACAGAAATCTTGGGCAGCTCTGTTCCGCAACAGGGTTTTCATATTTCCTTTGCCTGCCCAGCTATTTATCATTTTCCAATAATCCTATGCCCTGGAGACAATAACACTCAGCAAATGGCCTTACCTCCCCCCGCCATCCCACATACGCAATAATGTTTCCGTGCCTGAAAGTCTGTCCGTCAATGCTGATCGGAAAGAAAGATGTTTATCTCTACATATGGCAAGCCACAAAAAAGTTAAGAGATGGAAAAAGATCTATTAGATCATTGAGTCTGTAACTCTACTAGTGAAGGACAGAGCCCCCAGAGAATACAGAATTGTTTTTAAACAGATGAAATAAATCGTCCTTCATGATGTGGTGGCCAACTGAGATATTTCACATCCTTGACTTTGAGGTAGAAGATGCTGCAATGTGGAAGTTTTTCCTCCTTTCCCAATAGATTCACGATACTAAATTTGTTGTTGGTTTCTGCTAATATGCTCTAGTTTCCAAAAGACAGACCAACCACAACCAGAATTCTTCCATCATTGCCTGATCCTAATTTATTTAAGACACTTGCTGAAGTCATCACTTGGACTGCTCTCAAATGACCCCAAGCTAGGATCACATATGGAAATATGGAAAAGCAATATGTTGCAACAATCCAACAATATCCTTCCAATTAAATCTTAAACTTTGGTAGGTTCAAACACCACCTTTTTGCCCTCGTATCTGTCTCTTGTTTGGTTAAGACCTCACACTCAAATTCTGTGCTCTGAAAATGCCCTGGATGCACCAGGACCAAACCAAAAAATGAGACTTCACCATTAGTCTCTATTGCCATTCAAGGGATAGGGAGGACACAGACAGAATTTTGCTTATGAAAAATACAGAAGGACACACATTTCTCAGAGTAATTCAGGTGTCTAAGAAACCCACCCAGAAACCCAGAAACACATCTTAAGAGTCACTCATTCCATGAGCACTCACATCTCGGCACAGCGGCTGGTTGTACTGACAGATCTCAGCACAGAAAGGACCTCCAAGGTCAAATGCATGGCTCTGTGTCTGGATACAGTTGCAAATAGGGATTTAAATTACAGAACACATGGACTAGACGTTCACTATTATCAGATTCATTAACATATTTAAGAAATTAGAAAGTTCAGTTCAATGTTAAATCTAGAGTTATAAAAAGTTTTATTAAAGTGAGACACCTCATGGAAATGAGCCCCAAGTTCCAGGCTCATCTGAGACTGCACATTTTGAAAATGCTTTAACTGTTTAGATCACATTTTTTCCAGGAATTATTAAAGGATAAGTAGGAATAGTTCAAGTAACTTAAGGCAGTTACACATCAATATATACCTACACAACGCAGAAATTTAGCATTTAACTGCTTTCACTCCCTATGAGAAGCCTGGCTCTAAATTTAAAAAAAAAAAAAAAAAAAAATCTGAAAGTATTTAAAAATAATCATGTTCCAAACACAGTCATCTGAATCCAGATTAGTTAGAAAATATGGATAATTCCTCTTTCACATCAGAGGATGCATCTTGTTTCATACCAGACTCAGCTTTGCCAGGATCCAGAGAATAAAAGCAGCAGCTATGGACCATTGCAGCCTTAATCAGGATAAAGCAGCCTAACTTCTTCTAATACAGGCACCAGCAGGGTATACATTTAAAATTAAATAAAACATCTTGCTCCACTGGGGAAACAGGAAATGAAATGTGTGTGACAGATGTAACTCATGTCAGTTATCAGATTCAGTTCAGATTCGAGAGGAAGGAGGGCAACAAAAAACTAGATGGGGAGTTTGTCCGTGTTATCTAACATTTCACAAAAAAATTCTTCAGACCACTCATTTTCCATTTTGTATATAAACCTTGATATAAGCTTTGATCTTATATGTTGACATACCAGTTCTCAGGAATCTGGTCCAAAACTGGTCTCTCATCTGCCCCCACCTCCACCCAAACACTTTTTAAAGTAATATTGACACAACTGCAAGTAGTAGCCCTTCTAAATTGAAACTTCTGTATATAGCCTGGGCATACAGCACAGAGCTCACAGGCTCTGTTGGGCACATCAAATACATTTTGAAAGACTGTGGTTATAGTGTCTGTGGTATTAGTCAAGTAACATATTGCCTGTCTGGAACTTGTGTAACAGGCACCAGCAAATGAAGTGCTCAGATTGTATCGCATCTTGCAGTCAAGTCCTACTGGGTTAGATTTGCAAACAGAGGAAATCCTTCAGACTGTGCCCCAACTTATGTCTTGAGGACAGAGCTTGGGCAAATCACACAATTTGTTGTTTATCAGAACAAAGATTGCAAATGCTGGCTTTGCGGTTTACTCTGAAAAACCCAGGACAATGTTCAACTGGTCCGCCTGGGCTGGCCCTGAAATCCCTTGGGATTTACACGGTATGAACAGGTTTTCTGCAAAGCTGGAGGACAAAGACGACATGAAATACCCAAAATTGAGGTCTAAATGTTCAGTACCAGATCCGCTCATCCCTCAAAATATTATTCGAGGCTTTTCAGGCTTGAAAAAGAGCAAGGAAATCGCCATGTGTCATTCCCATTTGGCACTGCCTGATTCCAGCCAGGAGCAGAGCTGCCCAGTTAACTCAAGTTAACTTCTTGTACTCGCAACTGCCCAGTGGGAATTGTCATTAACCTTTCCTAAAAAAAAAAAAAACCACCAACCAACCAACAAAAACCAACACGACAAACAAACCACCAACACAACACATTTCATAGAGACAAAGTGCAGTAGGGTGAAAGGGAAAGAAAATCCTCCCAGTTTATAACACTGCAGACACTGAAATTATCCTCTGAATTTACACATTCTTTTCTTTATATTTCATTTTTGCCACATAATCTTTCCTGAAAAATCTTTATTTTCAAAACCGATAAAATGAAGTAAAAAAAGATGGGAACAAAAACCTGTCATGAATAAAAACCAGCAGCAAGACATATATTGTATTGAACAGAGACAGAAAAGAGACAAGAAAGAGGTACCAAGCCCTGAAACACCCAAAAGTTTCAAACTTTGAAATAACTGTCAAAAATTTTAAAAACACTAGGTAACAATTTCAGTTTCAAAAGCAGGTTATTTTCCCTTATAAGAAGTGCAAAGCATCTCAGAGAGTCATAGGGTGCTAAAAAACAAACAACATAGCAACAAAAAAAATTGAACCAGATCTATTTCTTCTATCTGTGCCTGGCCCAAAGAGCAAAAATAAATACCTTCTGAGATTCTTATTCTAGTTTTACAGTCCCAAAAGACTCAAATCATTAAAATATCATGTAAGCTTTTATTCAGACCAACTACTTTGAAGTCCATCTGTTTATATCAGAGTTGGCCTCAGCTAAAACCTGAGAACAAAACACACACACTGTGTGATACTGAAAACAGATCCAAGTTTTCTTGGTTGGCCCCTTTTCTACCGTTTGCTCCGAACGCATCAGTCAAAGTCACTCTCCCCAAATGACATGGGGGAGGCACCTCTCCCATGGCACCCCCTTGGGGCCCCAAATACAACAATAGGCCTGAAAAATTAATCTCTTATTTTGATAGCAGAGAAGAACAGCAAGCAGTGCTCGATCCCACGTTTCTCCTCCATCCCTATTGCACCCAGGCACATATTCGCTTTTCCAGCAAGCATTCAATCAACAGCCAAATGGACGCATCTAGGAGAGCTTACTTTTGCCCGTACTGAGAGTTATTCCCCTATTGCAACCAATGGGGTGAGGGTGCAGTTCCCCATCCCAGACTACAGGCAGGCATTGGGCTACGCTCTACTCTTTGGTTTAGGCTTTTGGGATTTTTTTCCTAGTTAGCTCAACTGTGCCACAATAAAGAGGCTTACAGTCGCTTCTTTCTCCAGTTGCATTGGGTGTGAGCTGCAAATGTTGCCTTTTTCCAGTAATTTTTCCCTTTTCCCAAGTAAAACTCTACATGTGTACATACGCACACTTTCAGTCACACACACGTTTGCCTTTGGAGGATATTTCAAACCTACCCAACCTAAATAAGGAGAACTTTTAAATGGATTTTCTCTCCCCCTTGATGTGGTGAGATTCACAGGCTGTGGAAAAAGAGGCTGGGACAAGACACGGTTGCATCTGGAGCGGGGGAGGCATTCTTTTTTGTGGTCGTCTGATGAATTATCAAAGCTGACTTGTAAGGAGTTTGGGGCCCAGAACTTTAAACAGATAGAGATTTTCCTCTCTCCTTCCCTTTCTGTCTCCAACTGTCCTGGGGATTTGACTGAGTCATGTTACACTCGCTGTGACTTCAGATCGGTCGTATCTGGCTTTAATAACGTCTTTATTTTTATTGCTATTATTTTTGGCTGCCTGGGTATTCTTAAGAGCTTTGTTGTTGCGCTCCCAGCAGAGGCAGCAGCTTGCACGTAGTGATGGGAGCGATGCAAGGACAGGATGGAACGAGAGACGGAGACATCTGCCCGCAGTCTCTCTGGGCTCTGCTCGGAGCTCAAAAGAAGCCCGGATAGGAACGCCTGGCATTCCCATCCCTGCACACAAGATGACTTATGGCTCCCCCACCTCAAACATCTCCCCAACCGGGCTGCACAGAAATTTATTTTAATAGACATCAAGGCATCAGGGGGAGGGAGGGGTGGAGGTAAAGAGCTCCTGGGACATGTGAAATACACGTCCAAATGGTGCGGCACTGGTTCAAAGCGAAACAAACCCAACCAGCTAAGGTCAGCCTCAAAGGCTGCAGCTGATGGAACAAACCCTCTGGGGGGTCCAGGTGTGAGGCAGGAAACAAACAAATGAACAAACAAACCCCACAACTGCCCCACCCTTCTTTTTCCCCCCTTTCTTGTAACCTATTTAGAGCCTAAAGCTACGTGCTCATGCCTCAGGAACAAGGGAAAAGGGAAGGAAGGATTTTCACAGGTCAAGTCCCTTCCATTACATGCTTTTATTTATTAATTTCTTTTCAATAACAATGACAGTACATCTCTAACTTTTTATAGGAGTGCAAATATGAAGCCAAAAAGCTTCCTGCCCAAGGCAGGAGGCAGAGAGGGGGGAGAAAGAAATGAAATGGCTTATTAGTGGCTACATTTCATCTTTCAAAGGATCATCTTGGAGATCATCCCAGAAGAATCCTGCTATGTTTCAATAAAGTGACTATTGGGATTGAAAGCTCAGTCAAAGCACAGAAAGAACTGAGCCAAGGCGGCAACCTATACCATTAGGGATTTATTTTATTCATGCACAGAAGACACAGGGGGCTAGGGGACGACTGCAGAAAGCCATCATGGAGACACAACATCCTGGAATAGCACAGGGGGCTTTAGGGACTGAGTTTCTTTCCCCATTCCACTAGTAGAACACTTAAACGTATAAAGGTGTTCTAAACTTCCTTGTGCAAATCAGTTCCACTGCTAAAATCCTTAAATCTTAATGCCAGGGATCTCCAAGAACACGCCTTGGAAGAAACAAAAAGTGGCTTTTATCTAAAAACAAAACTTCATTTCAGCTGCTTACCAAAAATATTCTACTAGCATTCATAATACTACTTCTTCTTTGTGTCAGCCATGCAAAGCACAAAGCCTCCAACACCTACAGAATGTCCCCAGAAGCCAAACATACACATATTTGTATAAAAGAGAAGGGGAAGTTCAAGACAGGAAGGAAAATATACATTTCAAACATCTTATTGCAGAGCAGAAACAATAACATGCAACTTACGCAGCTGTTGCTATACCACGTTTAATGAAAAGCAAAACCAGCAGAACAGAGTATTTTAAACAGGAAAAAAAATACATTGGGTGGAAAAGCAGAAAGTCTAAAACTCCTGGAAAAAAAAGAATTTTCAGTAAAATCAGCAAAGGTTTGTGAACATAAAAGCACACTTGAGCAGCATACGATCAGATAGTTGCTCACCCCATCTTTGAGTTGGACACAGACGCTACTTGAAGTAGCCTGAAAAAAACATCATCCTCTCCTTCACCCATCCCCCATCAAGCAATTAATGCAGACATACAGTCACCCCAAATTAATCACATTCCTAAAAAGCCTCCCACACTTGTCCTCCCCCCTTCCTTCTTGAGCCCTGTGTCTCCTCCTCAGCTCACTTGCACCCGCTCCCTGTCAGTCCCTCCTCGGTAGATACTGCACAAAGGCAGGGGATGGGACGGGGTGGGGACTTTACCTAAATACGCAGATAGGAAGGTAATTAGCAAAGATTTTCCTGTGGTCCGCTCCCCAAACTGATCTGAAATGGACCGTGAGAACATGGATCAAGCTCTTCCATGGTCTTTCAGGCTCCGGCCAGAAGGTCCCATTTCAGCCAGAGTGCAGCAATTCCGTCGGGAAGGTTTCTTCCCAAATCTTTAAGCCACTTTCCATCCTCTTTTCATGTATTTTGTATCAGACTTAAAGCTCTTTAAAAACACCCATTATAGAAATTACACACAGAGCATTTCACTGTTTTCTGAGGGCGTTTGAGAACTTTTGCAGAGGGAATTCTGGAATCATAAATATGGATTTTCAGCTCCACAAGGATCACTTTTCCTATTTATTTCCTTCTGTACGAACCAGCACCGGTGGTCAGAACATAACTACAAAAGAGCAAGACAGCACGGAATAAGCACCGTGTTGTACAGCTCAAACCCAGTGCAAGGCCTGCCCAGGTACGTGTGCATGGGAGGGTTTGTAACTCCAAAAGAGAGGCAAGAAACACTGAAGTCAACAAGACGAGAAGTCAAAACACAGCAACTCCAAAGGATAACTATCTGGAGGAACACGGAAGAAATTCCACACCTTAAGATCTTTATAGATAAAGTTTCATTCTGATGCAGCTCTAAGCAGCAACTACCATTGTGGAAAGAATAAGAATCTACTGAAAATCACCTTATACAGCAGAAACCCAGATGTTCTTGCAGTAAATACTTTTCAGCAAGGAAGAGCTTGCTTTTCTTTATTCTGAATATGAACCTTTGTACCCGAAGAAATTGTATTCTTTACACGTTTTTAGTTCAAGGCCAAAACAGGTAAATGGTCATGGCCAGAAATTCATTTCAGCATATCCTACCAGTCCATTTCCGATTTGTGTCATTTCCTGAGCGTCTTCGATGGGAAATAAAGACAGCAAAAGCAAAGTAATTCATATATACTCAGCCTCAAAAGGCTGTAGAGATACTATATGATTTTGGAAATCAGTACAAAAATTTACATTTTTATTACACTATTTACCTTTCGCCCTATACAGACCAGTGTTTTGGTCAGGACTTAAACTTTCATAATCAATGAACGTATTTTGCCCATTCACGATGGGGAATATCACTGCAATTCAGGGAGTGATTTCAGAAAGCACATCAAGCAAAGATTATATAATAGGAAACTGTGTTTTGTTGGTTTGGGGGTTGGGGTTTTTTTGGTCAAGCTGCAGGACTGATAGTATAAGAAAATGCCACAAATTGATTAAATTGATGCAGAAATGTTAATCTCTCTGCTTTTCAGGACACATGACCACTTTTCTCTATCTTCATTGCAAAATAAGGTATTATACATTTTCAGATGTATAAGCTGGCTCAGAGGAAAAAAAAAAAAAAAGCTACCTGAAGACTAGGATTTATCCCAATTTACCTAAACAAGCTGAATGTTACCTCTTGGCCTCCCCACAGTTTAATTCCAGTAAAACCCTCTCATGTTGAAACCATTAGATTTTACATTATAATACCTGTTTAAAGTTGATTATTCCAAAGCTTAAAAGATGCTTTATATATATCTTATGAACATCCTTTCTGTTACAGAGCTGTTTAAACAAGTGTGCAGACACATCAATAACGATTTCCCCCAGGTAAGGAGATAAATAATTCCTACCACCTCTAGACTGCACAGAAAAATACTACTTACTATTTATTAATACTATTCACCAAAAAGAACATTCATCCTCAAGAAGTCTAATCTACTTCACCAGCTATCTGTAGGAGCTGGGGAGGCCTGAGCCAGACAGAAGTCAGATATTTTACAGAGAAACCCTGCACAGAAAAAGGCAAGACAGGAGGTATTACCATATTACAATTTAAGATCTTGCACACTGAAAGCCAAGGAAGCCCAAAAATTGAAACCCAGACAAGGTCCCAGAATGGAGTCACACGGGGTTCTGAATACCAACCTTATTTTCTCTACATCAGAAATGAAGTTACGCCCTGCAGCTCCAGCTATGGCTGAAAATGTCAATAAAAATCGGTTTTCCATTCCTATATGCCAATTCTTGTCTCAAAATAAAAATCACTGGTCAAAGTGAGAAAGAAACAGACCGGTGCTACAGTGGCATGTAGAACACGTATTTGGACAAGGAATAATGCCAGAGGGGCAATTTGAACTTGGATCTCTCAAAGGCAAGGAGAGTATCTTAGCCTGTGCAACCTCGGATTACAAAGGAATCAGAGAGGGGGGGAAACAAGTGTTAAAAGCTCTTTGATGCCATTATGATACACAATCTATATTTCTTCATCATTCCAAAACGTTTTCAAGGGTCATAACATGTCTTGCCAACCCTTCCTCAGTGCTTTTTGCTTGCCGTGCTCCTCCTAGATCAGACACAGATGCTGCACCAACTCTGAGAAGTCTATTTACTGAATTAGTAATTATTAATACCACATCCTACAGCACCTGAGTTTGCCTTGGAGGTCTCCCAACCGAGTGCTGACCATACCCAGCATTGCTTAGCTAGTGGAATCTGACATGTTCTTGGCCAGCAGTGCAGCAGCGTTGGCCGTGGGTCTAGAAATATTCAACCTCCAAAGAGATGAGAGCCAGAAAAGATTTCTAAATAATTTGGCAGTTCTATTCTGCCTGTTTCTGGTTCCTTCTCACGTTCCTCTTACGCAAAGAGAAACTACACCAGACTGGTTCGGGTATTTTTGTATGGCAGCTGGGCGGGCATGGGAGAAAAATTCAGCTTGCTGAATATAAAGTGTTTCTGAAAATCTGGCTCTCAGTTGTTAACATATTCAGGTTTGCAGAGGCTCCTGTATCAGATATCCTACTTTCAGGCTGCTCTCTGTAGAAAACAAGAGTATTTAATGGGCAGGAAACAAAAAATATGCAAAAGATATAAAATGATAATAATAATAGTGAAAGAGAAGAAACCCCCCACCCCTGAGGAGCAGCTCAGCGCTGAATGAAAGCGCCTGCAAGCTGGTTTACATGCTTTTCTTGTCTTCCTTCACCCTCTTGTCATTGGTTGTTTCCTTGTTTGCAAGGCTGGAACAGAGGGGAAAAAGCTGCATGTCAAGTATTGAAATTTGCCTTTGAAGGTCCCTTTTTCAGATGGAAAAAGGGGCTTCAGACAGAGCTCCCCATCCCACTTCACCCTTCAAAGTTTGACTAATCCTTTGTCAGAGTGGCATTTGCCACTTAAGGCATAAAGCCCTTTTAACACTCAGCCTGTTGTCATATCTCCTCTTAAAAGCATGTCCATATTTCATTCATCATAAAAGTCTGGGAAGGGGTTTTATTTTGTTTGTGCTTTTATTTGCCAGCTAGGAATTCTGTTCTGTGTTCTAGTGAAAGACGCAAAACTTGTGAAGCAGCAGCCAGAGCACCTCAGCTTCACCAGGACCTTCACCAAAGAATACATCTGTTTGGTATGAAGGCAAGCGAGTCTATTTGCAGTCACTCCCCACTAAAGGCTTGGCATTAGGCTAGCTGGGTCCTAAAGTTGTGGTTGGCCCATGAGCAGACCCAGTGTAAAAGAGAAATTTAGTAAGCATCTCACCAGCCCATCAAAATAAGGAAGCCAGACATTTACACATAATATAAATATGAATGCAAATGAACTTATTCATAAGGCTCCTCATCCTAGAGGTAGCTGGAAAACTGATAAATAGGTATTACAAAGGAGGAACTTCAAACAACAGTGAAATGTGCTGATTATTTGGATAAAACAAGGTAACCATTTGGAACGTGCAAATGCTTAGGGATAGGGAAAGAAACACCACAACCACTTTCACGTGATGTTTCGTAGAGAATTTGAATAGACACAACACTTACCCTAGTCAGAACTCTGCCAGATCATTGGATTTAATCCTACTACTCTTGCAAAAGTTGGTGCAAGATCTTTCCTTTCAAGACTGCTAAGTACGGCATATGGGCAAGAGACACGGAGAGAACAGCAGCCTCACCTGCAACAACAGCTTCTGTAGCCTGAATAAAGAGTGGTATGGATGGCGTTTGTAACCCCCCATGACTGGGGTCAGATGGACAGTCTAGATCAAGATTTAAACTTGCAAAAAACAGATCGATAAAGGTATGTCTTAACCACATTGCCACAACTTTTTCATCTAGTGGGACATGAGGTTGTGGCCAAACAGCAGCGCGGCAATGCAATTTGGAATGCTACAGGAACCCCCTGCTCAGTTCAACGGGTACCCCAGAATTACACCTGAACACCAGAATTATGATGCAGAGACAAAGGCAAGTTTCAAGGCTTATTGTATTCCCTCTTCTAGCCTATATCTATAAAATAACACTCGCTGCAGTACCAAATCAAATATTAATAATTCCTTACCTGAGTGAACAGGCTGGTACTGTTATGCCTGTAAGTCTATAAAGTTCACAAACGCAAACTGCAAGAGAACACTGAGCATGGAAAAATTCTGAATCAAAACCAGAAGAAATGTTTCAAATAAGCATTTTTCTGCAAGAGAAGAATTCCTGCACCTTTTTGGCATTCTAAGTGTGTGCTGTTCAGAAAAAGCACAGCCTGTTCCTACCCTACCAAACTGAAATCTGGGCAAAAAGTGAGGAAGATTTGTACAAGTGGAGAACAAAAATGAGGAAGATGTGGTGGATCCCAAAGGATTTCCTTCAGGTCAGGAGTTGAATTGGCATTCAGATTTAACAGGAAACTTTTAACCTGCAACAGAGACCATAACATATTTTTGGATTAAAACAACAAACCTGAACCTTCACCCACAACTGAAACCAAACATAGGAGCCAACTCTGATGAAGTTTCAAGTTAAGAAATTAAGGGACTCAAGCCATGCACCATCCAAAGTCGGAAGCCACACTGAGCACGAGCGGAGCTACAATGAGATATTTGTTCCTACCTGTCGGCACCGCTGCAGCTCCAGGTTGCACCTGCGCTTCTCTGCACCTTTACCTGCAGCTGCCCCTCACATGTACAGGGCCAATGAAATAAGTAAACAATACATCTGCAGCAATCTTAGCTCTCAAATAGAAGTATTAAAGCTAAGAAAAATCCATACGTTTTGATAAAAGATCCATACAAAAAGTCAACCTGTTCAGTCCTAAAAACACCACAAGTATCTTTTCCTCCTAAACTACCAACCTGGAAACCGCAATCAGAAAACATCTTAGGGAGAAAAAGAGAGTAGACAAAGCCTCTTTTTCTTGCAATCAGTGGTTACAGGTGGCAGCCTTAATGAGTAATAGAGTAAGTCAGACTGTCCTAGTAACACCATTAGCCTCTAAAAGAAAGGATTTGTTGTTGTAGGTTCTTTTACCCATGGTAAAATATTTTTCTAAGATTAAACTGCTTTGCATTCAGTTAAATTCGGTAGAGTCTACACCACCACCACCTAATGACTTCAGTGCTTACAATACTAATAGAATTTCCAAAAGCTAAAGTACTAAATGCAGGATTTCCCTGCTTTTTTTTTTTTTTTTTTTTAACTGCCACTTATACACTAACGAAACAAACTGCTAATCTTTTGTACTTGCTTGGGAATAGAGAGAAGAAAATGATTACAACAGCCTGGTGGCTGAACTTAAGAGAAGCACAAGACTGATAAGAATATTGGTAAGCCATTCAAAATTCACATAGGACAAACAAACAACCCCCTGATGAACAGATATTTAAGTTTCCCATTTGCCTGTATGGAATATGGAAACCAAAGTGTCTAGAGTTAAGAGTCAGCCTCATCACAGCACACTGCAAGGCAAGATCAAAGCATACATTTTTCAACTAATCAGTTACAAGACCTTTTGTAATACATCAGAGAGAGATAACAAAATATGTATAGATAGATCTGGTGAAATCTATTCTGTGAATGGTTTTAATTACAGGAGAGAATTAAAACAATCTTAATTAAATCCTTAGGAAAAGGGAAAAAAAAAAAAGGTAGTTTTCAAGGTAACCTTTAAAAGATTTCCAAAGGTAGTTCTACAACAAGGAAATTAATGTAATTAATGACCCTAAATTTACACTTAATCCCTTTTTCTCTGGCATCTTATATTTATTTTTTCAGATTACGAAAAAAATAAACTAGCATTTTAAAGGAGTTCTACATACCTAAAAATAGCAACCTAGCACTCCATTAAAATTATTAAAGGAACAAGTAACATTTGATATTCTGACAGTGGTTTTCCAAACTGCATCTCTGTACCACTGCAGTGTCTGATGTTTCTGAACGGCCGGTGTGCGATTCTTTGTGCCTAATTGGTCTTCACTGTCCTGTTGATGCTGTTTTCTTACTTGTGGTTATAAACTCAGAAGACTGTGACACAGAGAGCAAGTGTTCATAAGACTATAAACTATATATAAACTATAAGACTATAAACTTCAGAGCCTACAAGTATGGCCAGAGTCCTTTTAGTCCATCTATTGACTGCACTTTCTCCTCCTATCAGAATGAAGAATCTCACCAGAAGACACGTTGAAAATCCTTTTTCAAGATTTCAGCCCAGATTTCTAACAGCAGTGTGCAACAGCTCCCTCGACACCTATAGGTCCTGGAGTGCCCCATATGGTTCTATGATTCTATCACTTGCCCCAGAGAAAACTTCATTCCTTTTCTGACTCCTGAAACATGAGCACCCAAACCAGTGCATGTCATTGCTACAGAGGAGCATCCTCATCCTCTTGGGATATTTTACAAGTATCTTGTTAAAGGTTCCTAACATCCCGTTTTATAGATTCGCCTTTCCTTTGAGGGAGAAATTACTATTCACTCATCTCAAAAACATCCTGAACCAATGCCAAATTAGGATAAATACATGTACTGTTTACAAATACTTATTTACAACATCCAAAAATGTTATCTTTGAAAGACACTATGAGGAAAGAAAATGGAAGTAACTACTATATTGCATATGTGAGGTCTAAATCTGAAGCATTTCTTCCCCATACACCCAGGCGTGGAGGTTCTCCTGTTCGATCTTCCTCAAGATTAACCTTTTCTAGGAGAAGTAGGTTAGTTTATGTAGCTAATCCCATTCCTGGAGTCCTCCAGAGTATCTGAAAAAAGTTTAGTCTTTCCTCTAAAAGTATTTATTCCTTTTTCCCCAGTTCCCTCGATCCCTCCTCTCCAAGTTCAGTTCCTTGTTCTGGAGAAGATTTTCTGCATTTTAAGCACACACTAGTGCACATATATGAGAATGAGAACTGCAAGTAGCCAAGTGCCAATTAAAAACAGAACGTCCTCCTTGCTCCACTTCTTCCATGAAAATAATTCCTGCACAAAAGCCCACATATGCACTTACACAATCATAGATGTAAACAACCACATACACCTGTAGAAAATCTACTCAGAACTCTGTTCAATCCAAATTACAAGCACTTAAGAAAAAAATAAAGGCAGGAATACCTCAAGTCAAAAGGAAAAAGCCAGATTTCTCACTTTTGCTGTCTCAGTCTAAGAAAGCTCTGTCAGCAATTGCTAGCAATTACTAGTAATCCAAATTAGTATTACACAAATATCACTGAATTGTGAAGTGCAAGACAAACATAAGGCAGAGATTCTCCAATCCACTCAGTTTTGGTGCCCTGTTGTAATAGGCAGATCTAATCTAAGGCTTCCTGGTAACTTTGGAAACCTCAGCCAAAAAAATAGCTCAATTTATTTTACTTTTCATGGCTTCAGTTTCACTTCCACAGGGATTTACCCACCTCATGAGGACCAGCCCAGTTCTCCTCCAGCCCAGCAGTGGGGCAGCGATGCTGCTCTTGTCACACACTGTGGCTCAGGTGCACACGAGAGCTGTGAGACGTCCCTCGTGTGACATACTCGATTCAGCCTATTAAAGAAGCTGCATTGACTGAGCAGTGGGAAAGGCCAAGCCTGGAACAGTAGGGATGCGACAAACAAAGCATCGAGAGCTGCAACCTGGAACTGTTCCTGACACATGAAGCAAAACGGTGGCACGAGCAGCTCTGTAGGTGACAAGTGGTTTCACTCCAGAGCATCGGATGGATGTATTGCAAATGGAGTGAGAAGGATGAACTTCACTCAAAGAGAATCAACAATAAATTTATTGATATGAAACAGTAAGGCAACAAAATTCAATGATAAATGCAACGGTGGTTTAGCAAGATTCGATGGCCAGGTACACTTGGGTGTTTACTGCGTACAGGACAGGGTCAGACAAAACTCTCAGGGAGACCCTCCCATTGAGCGATGAGGTTCCGAAAGGACCTTCTTGCTTTCTGAACTCCTTCTCAGAGAGGAGTCCAGGTGTAGCTGGATCCAGACTTAGAGGATGGAGCAGGAATTTAGCAGCAAATATTAAAGGTAGGATCGAGAAAGGTGTAAATACCTAAGGAACTACAAACATACCCAGCTGATGTTGTGAGGGCCTAAGACAGTTTCTAATAAGACAGAGAGAAACTTTCCAGGAGACACGTTCCCTCAGACTCCTCTGAAGTCGAAGGTACCGATGAGCACCAGGCACACGGGTGCCAGCCCAGCAGTGGCACTGGTTTGGCCGAGCAAAACCTGTTCAAGGGAGGTTCCTATAGGGACAATCACACAAGGAGTCAAATTCCTCAGCAGGGTCTGAATTCTCACTCCCCAGAACAAAACAATTTACAAGGCATCATTTGGTGTTACAGAGAATCAAGACTAAAAATAATTCTATTTCCTTTCAGAGAGTGAATAAAAACCTTGAAGCAACTCATCAGTTCCAAGGTCCCTTAACTTTGCATTTACAAACTATGCACAATTTGAACGCGAAGAAATGACCAGGAATTCTTTTGCCTGTAGCACAGTTAGTTTCCCCCATACAGGCATAAATGATGCTCATCAATAGAAATGTGATATTTCCGAATATAAAAAAAACATAAACTGTGCTTACTAGGTCTCCTCTGGTTCCCATTTAATTTCTTTTGTCTAATGTAAACTCACTGGGCTATGACTAACAGCTAACATATAATTTCTAATTGTATGGCATTATGTTATGTTAGTACAAAAACATTATCAGAGCCAAGAAAGAGACAGAAGCATATCGTTCGGTCTTACTGGGAGTAGACAGGACTGGAAAAATACCACCAGCATCAAGTACATTTGTCAAAGAAGCAGATTAAAACCCAAATTTAATGGGGAGAAATATCCCTGCATTTCACTTTCCTACATTTTAGATGACAGAACTGTTTCCTAAACAAACCAAAATATGTTCACCTTTACAATGGCTTATGGAAAAGCAAGCAGACAATACAGGACATAACTATTTTATTCTTTGGAAGATGTTCTGTGTATTTCTACATAAATGGCCCAAAGCTTTACAGGGATATAAAGCCTGAAGCCACATGGTTAGCCATAGAATTCATTCTTATTGTAGAATTATGTTCAGATTTACATTTGAAAGAATTATGAGCCAGAGTCTCTGGGGGGAAAAAAAAAAAAAAAAAAAAAGAAAGGAAAAAAACCCCCTGATTTACACCCTGTAGAGATTTCCCTCCCTGGGAAATAAACCAAAGGAACATAAATCAAGAGTAAGGCCACACATAGAAATGTACTCCTGAGCCTGTAACAACGGCTGCAAGAATTGCCATCAGCCCAGATGCTCTCGATGTGCTAATCATGAGGTTGAAAAACTGACAAATTACATGGCAAATGTGATGGACAGTATCTGTTTCGTTTGTTTTCAGCCAGCTATACGTGATGTTCCTCACAACGGCCGGCGCTGGGCAGCTGCACGGGGGTCAGCGGCGCGTCCCGTGCAGATGCTGCCGGGGAGTCCTTCTCCCCAGTATGAGATATTGCTCCAGTATCCCCAGTGACCGAGTGTGCCCAGACCTGGGGTGCAGAGAGGGATGGATGGAGAGAATGAGACGCACCAGCAAGCGAGGACGGCAGAGCCGAGAGGAGCAGGGCGAGATGCAAAACAGGGTCCTCGAAGTGGGATAGATAGAATTAATTTTCCTAGGTGCTTAAAAAGGACTGTGTTGAGCTTGCGGTCACACAGAAATCCAGCGAGCTGCTGAAATCAGAGCAGATCTGAAAGAGAATATCTACCCACATAAGAGGGAAAAGAGAGGGGCATTTGTTTATTTTGTCCATGTTTTACTCTGTCTTAACCCAATTCAAATTTGTTGATCTGCATTTTTGCTGGTTTAAAGCATCTCTATATTGTCTTAGTTTGTGATCCAATCAAATACAGATTTTATAATTTAAAATATTTTTCTGAAGAGCTCCCTTTAAAGAAGAGGTACAACCAGATCCACTTTCAAGCTGCGGTCCTGTTCATATAATACGCACTATCTGCTATACACTATTTACTTCACATTCAGTTTCACGAAAATTCTTAGTGCTTGAGCTAACAAAAGCTCAGACAGTCTATCTAGTCTGTAATCCATTTAAGCATCTGGTGGGAACGCAGGACCCGCTGGAAGGAGCGCAGGCAGAGGGCTGCTGTGGCGTGTTAGGAATATTGGGTTCAACTCCAGAGTTCATCGCCTGCACCACATCCCTGCGTGAACGGCTCCCTCCTCACATGGCCCGTCAGTCCCCTTAAGATTGCAAAGTCTTCAGGACAACATTTGTGTCTTGCTATGCATTTGTTCAAGGTTTACTATAAGAAAGCCCTTATCTCAGCCAAGGAATACTTCCATTAGTAGAGCGCGAACACCGGGCTCGTGCTCTCCCTCTGCACACGCTGAACATCATCCTCAAACCTGTACAATTCTGTGTGGAAAGAGATCACAGCTTTCCACATTTTTTTTTTCAGCCAGGAATCCCAGCATTTACCAAAAAAAGAAGAAATCCTAAAACTCCATTCAACTGACCTTTAATGTCATTGTCACCCAGCACACACCTGGCAGCACCCAATCAAAGTCTGCCGGGACACCGTAACCTTGATACTATTGACCAGCGTTGCTCTGATTTAAATTTCAAACAGCCTGCAATTTTGATTCCTCTTTCCCCCAGCTCTGAAAGCAAACATTATGGATTTTATAGGGAAGAAGGCCCTGGCCACACACTTGATTTGCACAAACTTCGCATACGTGAAAAGGCAGTCAATACAAACAGAATTAATTTTAATTAACCTTAATATGCTGATGAAAATGGTGGGGAGCATTCGCGAACAAATAAGTAGAGCCATATACGCAAAAATATCTGCTTTGGTAATTACACATGCACACATCCAATAATACAGTCATGGTTAATTATAGTACTTGTTTCCGAACTTACATTGTTACGATCGAGATGAGGCATCGCTTCAGTCAATAAGCATGTGTCCTATTTTTTGGTCAGGCGGACTACAGCCCAGTGCTGAGGTTTTGATTAGCAGCCTTGTCAAAGATCTTCAGTTCTCCGAGATGGGGAAAAAAAAAATTATTATAATTCCCCAGCACGGAAAATCCACTGGAAGAATTGCTCTTGGATCACAAACAGGCTCAAGTGCAACCTCTCTTTAAGAAGTTCAAGGAGTCCAACTCATTCACACAAAGTGCTCAAAACCGTGGTCATGCTGATGTAAAACCAGTGAAAGAGGCAATCAAGAAACCCGTCTATGAAACTGCTGTATGTAAACAGAACAGAAATCTACGCCAAGGGAATCAAGATCCCCATCAGTCAATTTAAACCTAGGTAGACATCCAGATGTAGTGAGTATTTGACTCAAAATCTCTTAACAGACGTCCTCTGAAAAGAAGAGTGCACTTCCGAAAAGTGCATTGAACAGGGTGATTTCGCTGTTTGTCACAGCAAAAATTTCAAACCAAACCAGGTATCTAAACACGAAAAAGTCCGAGGTAGGAACCAAGCACTTAAAGAATAAAGCTTTGCAATTGCTTTTGGAAACATATAGGACCCAATTCCGAAACCTTGCTATGAAAAAACCTGTGCATTGGCCAAATTTCTGTCTGGGGCTGAGATTTTTGTTTATTTCTTAAAAGCAGAATACAGGAAAGCGGGGGGGGAAGATACTTTCTCAGCTTTCCTCATACTCTTATCTTCCTTATCAGCACAGTGAACAGGCCAGGTAGTTAATGTTTGTTCAGTTAGAAGAGAAATATTGCCAAACCACTGGGTTCAAGAATAATAGAGTTATGCCCTGAAAATCATAAGATTTGGGACTCCCTCTCTTTGCTTTCTATTTTTTAATCTTTCAGGGTGCTTTTGAGTTACATTTCTACATTTGAGAGCCTGCGGGCTATGAATTTATTTAAGATACAGCCAAGAATCTCATTAGTAACAGGAATCCAGGAACTAGGTTTTAAAGAAAATATACAGGTAATGCAAAATTTAAAGTCGTGACAACTGGCAACAGCGCATTCAATATCAATATCTAGCTAATGGACCCAAAATGATTACTGGTTAATGAGCTGAAGCACTCAACAATAATGGAAAAAACCAGATCAGAACAAAGGTTTCTTTTTATAACATGGTTGCTAAGAATGATACCAAGTTAGTCAGAGTCACATCTTGTTTATTTTAGGGATGGCAGACTGGGCCTAATTCTAATGTCACAAGCGGTACTTTCAAAGTAGGCAAATGCCTGGTGATAGACCCTGATTTGCACCTATAGAACCGAGCCCAAAGGAGCCCAAACAGAATACTTCTGTAGTTAAGGCAAATTCAATGTGGTCTTAAGATTGTAAACCTAACTGCTACTTAACTGTTTAGTAGGATAATTATAAATAATGCTATTGGTAGTTGTGGTTTCACCATGTCCAAAAATCAAGGTGGTGTTGGAATTAGGCTGTTAAAATTCCAGCGTCTGAGGATAGAAAAACATCTTATAAATTGCATTTGGAAAAGCCTCAAAACAAGCCGGTGCCGAGCAGTAATAGACCGAAACTCCCTTCTTGCAATATCTTCTTCATGTTTGGAACATATCTGATATATTTGACGTCTATTTTTATTAGATGTATTACCTGACCTGTACAGACGCTGCCACCACCAGCCGCCCTCCCTAAAATTATCGACTGAACTTGGAAAGTCTAGGAAAGAACACTGCCAAAATCCAGGCTTCAGACTGCAAGATACAGAAAATTGTGCCTGCAGGCGTCTGCTTGATGCCGAAAACCAGTACTGCAAATAGTCTGAGCTTTCTGCAAAAGCTTTGATGCAGGAGTTCATGGCCACAAATCTGCAAAGTACATTCCAGCCCTTGCAGCAATCCTTCCCTCTACTTCATACTTTAATAAATGCATTATGAAAATAAACATTTACCTGGCAGTTGTCCTTAATGAAGGTACTCTCCTTTTAAACTGATTGAGAGCTTTAGACCAAAAGAAAAAAAGCACAGAGGGATGTACACCAGTGAAAGTTTGGAGTCTAATGAACAAAGCCTCTTATTCCCTCTCAAAGGCAGAGTGAGACGGAGAGGGAGATAAAAGCTCTTGTTTCATTTTATGTGCAAAACAGAACAGACATCTCCCATAGACATGCTAATGAAACATTGATTTGCTGGGGTGACGTCTGTTACCACAGGGCTCTCCACCTTGGACTTCCAGGAGAAACGATTCACAATTAATTAACTCCTTTCACAGATTATCTCAAATCTAACTTGGGCTCAACTCCATCTCATGATAATGTTCATTTTATTAGTAATACACAGATCAATGGATATATATACGCACACACACATACATGCACATATATATATATATGTAAAAACGTACTCCAAATTTTTGTATAAATGTATACACGTGCAAACATAATGCATTTTAATATAAAATATAAAAATTATATATAACATATCAAATGTATTTGTAGCCATAAAATTCCACTGCTGTGATCATACACACCATTTTCTGTGGTCAGCTCAGCACTCCCATGGGAGATCTCAACAAACTCCCGGTGCTTCAGGACAAACCTTGACTCAACCATCTCCTCCTTACCACAAACGAATATCAAACCAATACCCTAGTAAATGTTAACGATTTAGCATTGCTCCCTGCTGTCCTAACCACCACTCTAATGGGTTTTTCTCAGGCACAGAAAGGACACGGGAATTCTTGTCTCTCCATTAAAATAATTATTTAAAATAAGTAGCTCCTCTCCAAGGGGAATGGAGATAGAAAATAGATATGGAAATACAATATACTTGGGGTTTTGTTTGTTTTCAGAAAAGAGAGGAGGAAAACGTAACTGCAAAATTCTCTTTTAGTTCAAAAGAACGACACGCACACACGCAAACCACAAACTGTCTTGCTCGATATGCACGCTATGGCAGAGGCACGTGAGGCACCACACCTCCCATATCACGTTTTTAACCTCATTTGTCCTGCACCCACAAGAGCCTTGATCCAGTATCTCAGCCCCCCTGATCAAAGGGGGTTCGATTCACCAAGTTGAATCCTACCACAAAGAAGGTTTTCCCTGAATTTGTGAAAACCCTTCTGCAAAGTTTACGTTTAGCAAGGGATCAAAATAGAGCAGCAGGACAGCTTCATAAACTGGGTTTCTAGTCAATATTTGAAGTGGCAAAGAAGGTACCTCAGAAGAAGAACAAATGCTACATTCTTAATGGGATTTGCTATAAATGCTAGTTAAAGATTATCTTCTCCTAAAAGTTGTGCAAATTTAAGGACAGAAATTCTGTGGATCTTGTCTTTCTAAGCTTTTCTTGTTTTGACTGAAAAACAGTTGTTTAAAAAAAATTAAAAAATAAAATGGGTAGATTCTTTTTATAATCAAACTACTTGATTTTCCAGTAATGAGAATTCCAAAAAGTTCCACAGAAGTGACTATTTCTTGTTTAAGTAAAACAAAACCACTCTTCCTTAACAAACTGGAGTTTAGGCTCTGTGCTTAAGGCCCTGTGGCAGGGCTTTAAAAACTACAGTAGATTTAAATTTTACTCTAAGGGACTTAAACCATTCCTGAAGTAAATTTATCATCTTCCTTCTAGGATGCACATAAGTAATGTGAGTATGATATAAGAAACAATTCTGTTGGATATTTTGATTTACAGTAAAAGCTAAAATTGCTTTTAAGTAACATATCTAGAAGATCAAAGGCCTACAGAGCAGTAACACCATAAATAACGTTCAACCTACTATTGTTTAAAGATTTTAATTTGAGAATTTGAAATAAATCTCTAACCGTACATACAGACACACATTCCCCCACTCCTTCCTCCATGAATACCATTAACGTGAATTTGAAGCAGGGCTCACCTTCACAACAGCTATTATTGACATGGGGTTGATGATCAATACAGAACAGACTGGAAGCTCATTTTCAGAAATTGATAAAAGTTCAAACCCCAGAGGGGTTAGATGATTTACAGCAAAGGTTAAAGCTATGCATTCTACTTTTCTCAAAAGCAAGGTTTTTCCAGATGCTTCCAAACACTTCTTCTTAATGCTTTTAAATTGGAATACCAATTATTTTTTTCTTAGAATTCATAATTAGAGTAGAAACTAAGTTTGCTGAGGTCTAGCATCTACCAAAGAAGCAATGTATCTTAGCACACAAGGTAAGTTTCTTTGTATGACAAGTATGAGAATCTTTAAGATGGGCTTTACTGGGATCTACTCGGCACCTCCCAAACCCAACCGACAGCACCAAGTTGTCCTATTCCTCCTGTTCCTGCTGCCACCATCCTTCACTGGCATCACATCAGTCCTGGCTCCTCACCAAGTCGTGAAATGGAACTGAGGGCCACCAGCCTTCCCATCTCAGATCCCATTTCAAGGAGTTCCCAAGCTTATGATGAGACAATAAGATTTGATATGTAGAGTTGGGGATGTGCAGTACTGCCAGCCCAGCCTAGGAAAATAAAAGGTCTCAAGAAAAATAAACGGAAAAAGCACTTTCTCCAATCATAGAATCATTTTAGTTGGAAAAGACATTTAAGATCATCGAATCCAACCATTAACCAAACACTGTCAAGTCCACCTCTAAACCATGTCCCTAAGAACCTCATTTCCCTGTCTTTTAAACCCCTCCAGAGATGGTGACTCCATCACTTCCCTGGGCAGCCTGTTCCAATGCCTGACCACCTTTTCCATGAAGAAATTTTTCCTAATATCCAATCTAAACCTCCCTGGTGCAACTTGAGGCCATTCCCTCCTGTCCTATCACTTGTTACTTGGGAGAAGAGACCAACACCCTCAATGCTCCAACCTCCTTGAAGTAGCACAGACCAGTGACAGGAACAGACCTCCTCAGGAGCAACGTGCTTGTCCCTCTCCAACTCATTACAGCTTCTCACCCACCCTCGTCTCCTTTCCTCAAGGCACCTCTTCTCTGATTAGGAGGCAGTAGCAGCAGAAAGTTAAACACTGCTTTCCTTCCTAGGTCGTCAATAAAGAGCAGCCTCACTAATGAAGTGCGCTAGCTAAAATAATAAAAGAAGGGCCAGAACAGAGTTCCTGTGAGTCCTGGCTCAGTCCAAACCATAATGTTGATGTTATTATATAAAAGTACCACAGAGTATGTAGGGCAATCCCATGTCTGTCACAGCAGCAGGATCCATTTCATACTGTGTGCTTTTAATTATTTCATTGACACCCTTGGACTTGATAACTGCCTGAATTATCCTGTCAACACTTTGGTCCTTGATTTTCTTCATTAAATCACAGTTTCACATTACTTTTTTTCTCCACGCCAGCCTTGGTTTGGGTTGTGTTTTTTTTTTTTGGCTTCTAATTCTCTGAATGCCCCACGCTGTTTTAAATTACATGCTCATTTCGGAATATGCAGACTATTTATCTAGGAGGCAAATTTCACAGTCATCTGAAATTAATTTCCCAACCCCAAAGTTCCTGGGTACCAGCTTCCAATTCAGCCCTGGAATTTCCTGGTGGTACCGCGTGGTTCAGGTTTCTCCGCACCTCCCGAGAGCCGCCCCACCAGCTGCGACACGCGCTCCCTCCTGCTCCCGTTCCTTTCCTGCTGGCCTGTCCAACAGCAAAATAAAAATCTACCTTAATTAATTTGTAGATATTAGTAATAAAGTAGGCTGTATAAATTCTTAACTTCGAACATGCATCTTGCGACGTGGAAGTGCTTCAAACAGTTGAAGGGTACACAACACAGCATAGAACTCAGCCTGGAAAGTTGTTCTTCATTGTTGTGCCAAGTATATTAACAGACACTAGTTGCCTTGTAGGTACAGCAACATAATTTTTAGGAGTATCAGTTATCCCAGGTGATTTTACCTGGAGTTCAGGCACCCACAGCATCTCTAACATTACAGCTGTGGGCAAAATTAAAATCATTTCAAACATTCCAAACATAAAATTAAAACCTTCTGCCACAAAAAAAAAAACCCTTGAATTTTATTTTGCATGTCTGTAAAGAGGCCAATCTGATGGAGGAAATCTGAAATTCCCTGTTGTTTTGCTAAGTATACCAAAACAAGCTTCAAGTGTAAGAGAGGTTATGGCTTGTTTCGATGGTCAAATTTTGTTCAGGCAAAATTATTTTTCCTTAAAATTATTTGTTCCTGTTAAATCAATTGTGACATTAAGATTAACATGTTTCTCATTTGAAGATGGACACCTTTCCAAAAATACCATAATTGGTATTTTGAATGCTTAATGACACAGTTTCCCTCAAAAGCTTGTAAGACTTTTGGAAAAACTTCCACCTATAACTTGTTGGAGAACAATGTTATTTTGGAAGTGAGGATAGGGAATACAATGATTTTTGCAATATCAGACCAATATCTCAATCTTTACTTCCTGGTATTTTTCTGTGACTGAAAACAGTTTTTACATTTGTAACCAGAAACATAATTTTTCCTAAAAACGTCTTAATTATTGCATGATAGGTATTTTCTGTAAGAAAATGACTGTAATCTGCTCCTGAAGTTCCTTTGGTACTTTAAAAACATAAGTTACGCTATAGCCCATAAACAAGGGCCTTTTATACATCTAAGACTGAAGCGTCTCTTACATAAAAACTCCCAAGAGCCGTCTGGCCATAGACGACAGTTGAAATCCATCATGTTCTGACACAGGATATTTATCAGAAATCTCACATTAGGTGTTTGATCCACACCTGCCAATGGAAAAGGGACCGTTGAACGCTGCTGTAACCACCCTTAACCAAGTCTCTGGAGCCTGGAAACCCCGGATCCCCCTTCACTGGCAGGAATTCAGGGAAATCAACTGACTTGTGGGGCTGGGTTTTTTGTTTAATTGTTTGGGGGTTTTGCCTTTGAGCATCTCCAGGCACAGCAGATGCACAAAGAGGAGGTTCATCACTAAACCTCCAGTATGCGATATTTATCTCCCAGTACCCTGAGCCGTGCACAGTTTGCTGCCCAGAAATCGTACTGCAGGGGTGGATTCTCATACTAGAGCTAGAAATCTTGGTATTTTGAGGTGAACAGCAGCTAAAGCAGCTACCTGGAAACTCCAGTCTCAGATTACCTGTGAAATGAGTGGCAAGATAGTCATTAAGGATGAGACAGCAGTAACAGAAAGGACACCAAGTCCAAATATACACTCCAAGAGAGACAATTACTCAAAGACTCAATAAAAATATTTCCCCACAGATAATGTAACTGAGTTGTACAATCATGAGAGGTTTTGTTTCTGTGGAGTCCTTTATTGTTTGTTTAAGTCAGACAGCAATGACATTCAGACTATATTCCATTTGATCTCAGCTCTAAAATGATTTCTATCTATGAAAAGTTCCTGGTATAGAAGTCAGAGTCTGAACCCAAAGAAGCCACACTGGCAAAAGTTGAAGGGTCTACATAGGACAATGAAAAGTTTGCAATTTAAAGTGCAGGCATTCCAGCTCGGAATTATGTCCACGTCCCATACACAGGCTTCTACAGGGCAAAAAAGTTCATGACAATGCTTTTGTAACGATATTTTAAGCAAACAAAAATAGAAATAAGATTTAAAACCTTGGGTTTCTATTTTTATGAAAGCAAAAAGAAACATGCTTGGAGGAGACTAGTTAAAAAATTGGCACAGAAGCCAGACGTGGCTCCAAAAAAAACCCTTGAAGTTGAGCTGTTGAGGTTCACCGTTTCAGAGCTGAGTCCTTTAGACTGTTGAACACAAGAGAACCAAGAGCAGCTCAGCTTTGCAATCGGCACTGAATACATCCCTGCTCCTTTAGAAGGATCATAAAGCCACGATTTAAAGAAAAATACACAGTACCTAATAACTGCACATTAAAAGGGTTTGGGGGGGAAATTCATACACCCGCCTTGATCTCCAGGTGAACAAAAACCTGATTTAGGTCTCCATGTGTTTTACATCTTCCAGGTCTCAGCTAGGTATTTCTGCATGATTTTTTTTTGTAGGGAAGGAAGAATTCCTAAAATATTTTTTTAACATTTAACTTGTTCCCATTACCATTTTCATAAACAGAGGTTAGAAGCAAGGAAGTGCGAAGAATTTGCAAATGTTTCAAAAGCCCTTAAGTGCTAGCAGTAATACCTGCCACAATGGAGGGAAAAATACTGCCAGCTTCCAGGGGTTTTGGTATCAATGATCACTTCTTTCTGTGCCGTAAGGCTGATCCTGAAAGGTCCTGAACAGAACCTGAAGACGCGAGAGCCCCACTGCATTAAATTAAGAATATGTGGCAAACATAATGAAACATTTAACACCTCAAAGGCCTCAGCTTTTTAAGAAAATTAGGTGTACTGTAGCACATTTACAGTAGGGTCATAACTATGGTCCCTTTGACGAAAGCAGCTGGATCAGATAAAACTCCAAAAACCATTTTTACATCCAGCTCATTTACATTTGTCTTAGCAGGACAGATCAGCTCACACACATCCCTGGTTAAACCACTTTCGTTGCTTCTGGATCAGAACTGGCTCCCAGGCAGCTGGTGCAAAGCACAGGCTGAGAAGTGCAAACCCATCTCCTCCCTCCAGTTAGAGAAACCCTACAGCAATTATTATCTCCTGAAGAACAAGGTAAATCTGCCCTGCAGTTTTTTCCTCCAACTATTGAAAAGAGAAAGAATCAGCTAAGTGAATGAAACAAAACTAAGGGCATTGGTAAAAATTTGTACTCAAGCGGTCACTCGTATAGACATTGCAAACAAACAGCTGAAATTCCAATACAAGATCTGATTTGCATGACCCTGTGTTTCATGGCTGCATTTAAGGTTTCAAGAGTAATTGGATGTTAAACATGGACTAATGAAGACGACCATTCGTTTCCCCTCCACAACAAAATCCCCATGCAACTATTTAGGAAAACAAAAACATTTTTCCAAAGAAATTAAACAGCCAACGTAAGCCTGCAGAGAAGGTGAACACTTCCACAGTCACCCAGAGCGAGTCACTGGCAGTAATTGTGGATGTGATGCTCCTTGACTTGAGCACACATGAAAACCAGTAAATCAGCACATGCTCACTCACCCTGATGCTAAACCAAAGGTTTGGGTTCGGACTAGCAGAGCAGGGTTGGGTTCTGCCGCACTCAGGCAGGGAAACGGCAGCAGCCGTCCTGGCATCAGTGAGGACAGACAGACAGACAGACAACCCTGTCACCGCCACTCCACAGCGGGGACACAGGGCCAAGAAACCTGCTTTTAAGATATAATTATGTTCTAGCCTAGAGAAGACAGAGTCACGTATCACACCTATGCATCATGCACCTACCTCTTGCTATAGGGAAAAAAATAGTGTCCAACATATTTTCTGAAAAGAGCTCAGTGAATCAGATTAGTAAGTTGGTATGTCCATAAGACGCAGATCTTGTTCTTAGGACCGTAAAGGAAGTTATTAGTACAAACCCACAATTATCATGGAACACCATCATGCAACTGTCATCACTTCATGGACATTTCAATTGTTAAAGCAAAGAATCAGTGTGAAGATTTCTCCAGTCATAGCTTTGGGAAAATCCACACTTTTCTTCAGCTTCTTGCTCTCCACATGTGGACTTAGAGAAAAAGGAACTTTATATCTCATGTTCCCTTTCTTTCTTTCTTTCTCACTTTCTTCCAAGCCACCTCCCCCAAAGCAGCACTTACCACAGTGACAAATGAAGCAATAATAAGGTTAGTCATTTAACTCCTTGCATCCTACTTAAAAATCACCCTAATTACTGTGTAATGGGTCCACAGAGGCAGAAGAGTCTGGGTGAAATCTACCCGGAGGGCACCGGCATAGTTCATCTGTCCATTCCCTAATAGCACTCTAAAGTTCACCCTTATAAACATGTCACCTAGTCTATAATTAAGTGACTGGTCATTAGGTAACATATGTGGTACCTGTGGGTCACATATCAGTCAGCTGGTGATGGATCTTTACCCACCAGCCCTGCAGAAGCAGCTCCATCGCTCTCTGTCACCACCGCACTGCTCTCAACGCGCAGCACACGGTTGGTGGAGGTGGGTTTTTTTAAGCAATAAACTCTGTGTTTGTGAAGGGTGAGAAACAGAGGGGAGGAGGGAGTGGAAGGACTGTCACGGTTCAGTCTTCATCCCAGCAGCATGATAAAAAGGTGAGCTTTTCCTTTATATTCTGCAAGCGTACTGGTTCCTAAAAGCACTCTTCATACTTTGCTGATGGGAATTTCCCATTGACGCTCAATATGAGTGAAGATTACTAATTACTATACTGTTATAAACTGCAAGAGGACATCCTCTTTCCTGGTCATTCTATCAAAAAAATATATAATTTAAAAAAAAAAAAAAGGCATTTTAACTCTTTCACCTTCCATAGATGTGTAAGGCCATGATGGACAGAGAGAAAAAGCATAAGCCAAATTTATCCTTCATTTTACCAATAACACTGGAAAAATCTAGAAGATTTATCTGAACAAATTCTCAAGTAACTGAAAGAACTACACAGGCTGATCCAGCCATTCGTCAATGTGGGCACATGTACAGAGCAATAGAGCCAGTTTTGCTGCACCTCCCGTCCCCCCCTCACTCTGTGCAAGGTGAGGGCCTTGATCAGACACATCAGAACAAGACCAGATCATTTATCTCAAGTTTTTCCTCAACCTGCACAAAAGCAATGGTTCCAACAGGTTTTGTTACCCTCAAGAGACAGAAGATGAGAGGTCACGTGAAGTCTTGAAGTCCTAGAAATCCTGAAGCTCGTACTTCTTACCAAACTATTCAGTTATTTTACGATTTAGAAGTTCTCTGAACTTGCAGAAGAAAATTAATTTCCTTGAGGAAGGCCCACAGAAGTGGTGCCACATAGCCAAAAAGAAAAAATTTTTGCCACCGCTTTGATCTGGGTACGGGAGGACTGTAACCCTGCCTCTGTGTTTGATATACCGTTTTCAAGGCATTTACATTAACCTTCTGCATTCTTGGATGCAATCATGCAGCGATGAGCTGGACCACACAGACTTCCAAATGGTAAATGAGATTTGAATTGAGTTTTTCTGGGTAAGTAAATTATAAAGGAAAGGGGGAAAAAAAAAATCAAAAATCTTGTGCCCACAATGTTTAAAGGTTTATAATTGCTAGTTACGATCTCCAAGGGTGCCCAAAGCCATGGTATTATGGCCAACAAAACAAGACCTTGAAATCAGCCCTCTGACCCCAACTGTTGAAATGTACCTTAAACACCACACATATTAACCTCCCATGACATCTCTTCTGGCAGCGCATCTCTCTGTCTGATGTTCAGAGGAAACCACTGGGGCCGCCCATAGTTTTGGTAATGCAGGAAATGGAAGATTTGGCAAAACGTTACACTGGCCAATTTAATTCCAAGAATAAAATTCCAATACGAGGTATATGTCCCTCGATGACGAATTTAACCCATTTAATTTAGAGATATAATTAGATGTAGCTATGCCCCCCCTTGCCCCCAAAATATTTGCAACATGAAGCAACACAATGCATTTTGACTCCAATCACATGGGAAAGATAGCAGAGACGCACAAATTTTGCCTCACACAGAATTTGGTTGCAATCAAGGAAGGAATTAAATTTCAACAAATACATTTCTTTTTTTGTATATTTTGTAGGGAAAATCCCTGCCTCTCTGGCCAGGATGGTAATTTACAGACTGAAACGTGCACTCCCTACAAGACTATCTACCTCAAGTTCCTGCTGGACTTCAGTACATTTCTATATTAATACCATAATTAATACCATAATAAATACTGCTTGCAAACAGCAAAGATGACTCGGATTTGAAGGTATCCAGTAAAGACTTCAGCGTTCTTACTTGGGGCTCTTTTACTCTACAAGGCACCTCTGGGTCTAGAATCAATCACCCTGCGATGGACAGGCGTCCTGTACCAGGGTCATTCGTACCTCCACCGCTTATTGAACTGCAGCATCTTATCCTCACTAAAGGCTGACGGCTGATCTATATGATTCAGGTCCAATCAGAACAGTGATTTTTCAGCGTTAACGACTCTTCCATCTGACACGTTTGCACTGAAACTACAAAGGATCAAAATGGAGCACAGGAAAACATCCCTCAAATAAGAGGATTTGCTGAGTATTCCTGCGTGTTTGCACAAGAAGTCTCTGCAGCATATAAAATGATTAAGTGGTCCCTGGCTAAAGAGAAAAAAAAAAAAGGAGGGAAAAAAAAAAGAAAAAAGCTTGTAAAAAAAAAGCATTGCTTATTCAAGGGCATGTGGCTTTATTTGAACACATAGTTGTAACACATCATGAAGACAATTCTGCTTTCAAGAGTTTGATCGCTAATTGTCACATACAGGAATATAGCACAAATTAGACTTACCCCTGCCATGGCCAAATATAAGAAGTCATATTTAAGGAGGATGCAGAAATGCAGAACAGCAGAGAGGTTGGGTATAACACTGACAGAGAAGCAAAGTTGTTCCATAGAAAAAAGAATAGACTCAGTAAGCTCATTTACTATTACAGTGGAGCCTGCATTAAGAGAAATTGCTCAGAAACCTGTAAGTGGGAAGAGCTATGAGCCTACTTGAGAAGAGATTTGGGGAGGACAGTCTTAACAGTTCTCTTTTTTCTATATAACTTGGTAAGTGTATGATACACAGTCAAAGGGTGAAGCTAATCTCAAGAAGTCTTGTATCTAAACAGAAATGAAGCACATTCCAAAGAAATAAATACACGGGTTTAAAGTAATTTGCTGCAGGTTTTATCCCTGATTAGATGCATCCTTAACAGTGTCTTTTCAAAGTCAATAAGAGAAACCATTATTCAAACTGCAGTGTTTTCCTGTGCCAGTAAGGTGGTCTAATTGCCCTTTTTTGGCACACTCTACTGTATTCAACGCAGCACGTGCTCTTCCCATGGAATTGCCATTCCCCAAGAAATATCCCAGCCAAAAGCACCAGAATGCTGACCCTAGATCTCTGATTAAGCTTAAGCTTGATTTTCTTACATACCTGGGAAAGTGATGTGGTAAGATCTGAGATTTCCGCTGACCAGTAAGAGCTGGCTTTGGACCTTCCCTGTGGTTACAGCTGTTCACACTGCTCTACTACACTTGAAGAACATAGAGATACATGAGAGATCAACATAAGGAAAGGCAAATGAAGGAAAACATTGTCCTTGCATAGTGAACATGGCCAATGGAACATTGGGATCTGCCTGAAATAAAGACAGAAAGGGACAGATCCTTTACTCTTTGCATACTGCCTTATTACTTCTCTGCAAAGGGGATGCAATTTGTTGCTATATTTACATGAGTAGAGGTGACCACACAGAGACAAGGCAAGACATAATACAGCCTTTAGAAATGAAACTTCTGCAATTCATTCCCCATTTCACAGAAGCTCACTGGGTGGTCTGGAGCCATAAAAGAAAGGCATAGCTAGTGCTGTCATACACAGTAATTCCAGGGTCCAACCACTCCATAGCAAAATATTTGCACTTTCTTACTTGAACAGTACTTTTAAAGTGCAATACATTTGATCTTATTAATGTTTAAGATTATTTTGCCTTTGTTTCGCTCCGTTTAGAGAGAATTTTGTATCCTTAAATACTTCCAAGGGTCTCAAAAACGGACTACCATCCTATGGAACAGAAAAACATTATTGTTCCCACTTCACAGAACTGAAGAAAATACAGGTCCACAGGGTTGTGTCTTTTCATCTGTATGACATGCTTACAGAATGCCTTTTGCAAGTTTGCATCCATGTGAAGATGTGCCAAATCCTTTGAGAACTCATGGGCTTCCAGTGCTTCCCAAAAAGAACTTGAGTTTCCTAACAGAAACATACGGACCGCATTTCTGCTTTTTGTTTTAAACACGCACATTTGACACATTAAAGAGCATTTTGATAGGATTTTTCCCCCTATTTTTTCCTGTGGTACTAATCACAGAACTAATCTGAGGGTAGGTGTTTATTTTATTTTTATTATTCTGCTAAGCACAGCCTTCTCTACAACCTTCAGGGAAGGGGAACAGGGAAGAACAGCATCAACTTCCAAGAAAATACCAAAAGCTAATAACCACCCTCCTGAATTTTAATCCACAGCCAACCCCAAAATAGCTCCATTTAATATAGTCTTTGCACTTTTGATGAGGAGAAAAGGAGGTGCTTAACTCCAGAATAATCTTAAAAGGGGGATTAATTATGAGTTAACGTGGTAGGCGAAAGTTGAAATTTTTGCAGGAATTCAGGATAAAACACAAATATTGGTGGCTCCATTGCCCATTCCTGATGCACACAGTTGGGCATCGCGTGCTCGGAACCAAGAGCAACGTTTGACATCAGGCACCTTAACCTATTGCAACACCCCAGCTCACCCTTCCAACATCAGACCCACGCCAAGCAAAGAGCCTGCCTCACAAAGGCCTTCAGCACCTCAGCATTCATCCTCTTGAAAATCTGGTTTTCTAAATTGTCAGTCCTCCAGCTGTATTGATTTTGCCATGGGTGAAAGATGTGAGTATATTTATGCGGCAGAAATTAACAAATAATAAAGATCACTACGACGCTTCCGGATTTTTGGAAGACCATTGGCAAAGAATCAAAAAGCAGCACAGCATACGAGTAAAAATAGAAACTGCAACCCAGAATTACTTAATTTTGACAGGAAAGGCTAACATACTTTTAAACAATGTTACTGCTTTTAAAACTGCCAAAGGATTCATAGACTCTACATGTCTGAGTTTAAGTAAATTACAGACAAATATTCCACTGTTACTTTCTGATTCTTTATATAGGATTATTACAATAGATCAAAAAATAAATTAGCATTAGAGTTTCGCCGAGATAAAAGCTTGAGATTCTTTTTCCTGCTTTACCTTCCAATTTTTATTTTCTATAATATTTTATATTACTATCACCTTTCACAGGCAGAGATGCTGAAAAACATCTGGAGTGTGGTTTGGCACAGGTTATAGTCATTATCCAAATAGACTAATGGCTTTGACATCATAGTTATACATAATTACAAATAACATTTATGCTTTCTGAAAGAAACTGAAAAAAGCTGTATCAGGATGGTCCTTAGAAAAATATGTACAGAGGAGAAACAGGGTATCTCTACCCAAATGATTAAAACTACCGTGCAATGACATTCTTCTTCTATGTGCAAATAAAAGAGAGCACAGTCCCTGACAAAAGCAGATTGTTCTCAAAGTGGAAAACACAGAAGTATGGATGGCTTAAAATAATGCATTAGCTAGCGAGACCCAGGGACTGTGCCCATCATATCAATCTCAGGCAGTGGGATTTGTTTATTTTATTCTATAAATGAAAAGTACATAGTCACAGGTAATCAGGGGGGTGGGATTAAAAAAAAAAAAAAAAGTCTAAATCTGAGTTTTGTTCTGAATGGATTTTTATGATAACTGTACAAGATGTCTAGTGACCCCAAAAACGAGAATAGTCTTGTCTTCAGTCTCCTCAAAGAAACAAATTGCATTACCCCAGCATGTAACACTATCCTGATAAATTAACCTTTTTCTTCACTAAGAGATTCTTTCTATGTAAATGTGAATAATGTAAATGTGAACAAAAAAAAAGGGCAACCCTTCCCCAAGCCAAGACACACAATTATACTCACATTAAAAAAAAGTACAAATAGTTCTATTTTATATATAAAATATGCATAAAGTTAGGTCAAAGAAATTATTAGTGATCTGTTAAGAACTTGAGAATACTCTGAATCCAACACAAAGGTGGAGCAGGCAACTGAGAACCAGGTCTGGAAGGGAACGCGGGAACCACACAGCCCATTTTACATGAGCTTCACCTACCTTGAGCTGCTGTCACAAAGCCACCACGTATTTCCAGAGAAGCCTATGAAGTCAGGATATTATGGCGAGTCTAACAGAAGGAGGAAGATAACTCCCATCGCAAAGTGAGCAGCTCCCCATGCCCAGCTCCTTGGCACACTTGCTTTCCTACGAGTAAAACGGAGCTCAGAGAGAAGCTGTGGACCCTACAGCATCTCTCAGTGAGAACAGGGGCTGTTTGAGATCAGTATAAATACTAACTCTATTTTAGATAGTTTGTGTAATTACCTAAAATTCAATGGTTGCTGCAAGAGTTCTGCTTTTCCTTCACTTTAGTTTCTTGCACCTAAAAGCTGGGTGAGCTCCACCATTTGAAATGGCCAAATGCCACTCCCAAAGTTAAACCTGAATTGGACCCCAGCTCTCTGCAGTGGGGTCTATTGTACCAACATGGCTTTGGAACTGGTGTCAACTGTGTGCACCATTTCATATGAGACTATTGAGCTGTTGTTGCCCTTTGTGAGCAATTTGCAAATGCTGACAAGTCACCTATGCAGCAGCAAGATTCAATTAAAGCCATTATTTGACCTGCAGCTTAAAACATTGTCTTAGTCACATTGCTGTAAGCGGAGAGCTTTGGTAGAGAAAAGTCAAGATGTTGAAGGTGACTTCCTGCTATATAGCCGTTATCAACACATTCTCAAGCAGAGAAATAGTTTTCAACACAACACAAAGCATCTTCCAGGAGCTGATGCATGTGTGTGTTACTGTCAGAGAGAAAGCATGGAGAAGAACAAACCAGAGACAGAGAACCAGCAGCAACGTCACGTAAAGAACCTCAGGTAGGACTTGGCCAAATACCACTTTGACTCAAAATAATTTTTAAGGGAGTTGAAGGATCATCTCTGAGACCCTTCTCATTCCTGTTGCAATACAGACACACCACTCCTAGAAGCAACCTGCTATCACAGGTAATAACACACTGATTTGTTCACATTGTGCTGTCGACAAATTTAGTGACTATTTATTGCCCCAGTTACAATTACAACCAGCAGGTGAGCCCAGTAGCTCTTAACAGTTTAGAGATGTCAGTAAATACTTTAAGTGCTTTAAGATGACACTTAAACAGTTAAACTGCAATAATCTCCTGAAGAGTTTAAGTGGCTTAAGTCACTGATAAGCTGCTCTTGTGAGTTAATCAGGAAGGCTACCTAATTAGGACAACAAGCTATTCACTAGTACATCCCAATGAAGAAAGCCAATTATACTCTTAGAAGTTACATACTTCTGTTATCCCATGGAAGTCAAACCATTTGTTTAAGCGTTCACTAAATAAAACACACACAAAACCAAACCTACACAAATGTGGTATAGGTTGTTATTTAGTTCTACATTTTACACACAAGCATTGATCTTATGTTTTGTGATTTAGTTACACGACTTGATCAGTTCTGTTTTGCAGAGCACAGCACACACTCTACACCACCACACTGGCCAGTTCAACAGCTGAGGAATGCCCAGCCTGATTGTTTCCTTTAATTAGAAATCACCAGCGAAAGATTTTTCAACAACTTCTCAAAACTTGTAGATAAAAAGGAATAATGCACAGAACAGCTGAAGCAGTCGAGCTAGAATTTTTTCTAAAGCTTCTCTCTTTACATATCAAAAAGTAACTTATAAAGCATAAATTTCAAATTACTTGCTTGTCTACTACAATGAACAGTGGTCTCTAGAGTTATTACTGATACTGCAAGAGTTCTATTAAGCATAAATTGTTCAAATGTAATTGAAATTTCACTTTCTAATTCAAACTGAAGTTCATATTTATTTTGAGTTATTTGTTCAGAGCCAGATTAGAAGAAAAATCAAGCCAATAGATCACAATTCAGCCCCTATTTACTCAAAATCTTGCAAAAACAAACACTCTCTATTATCATCATTTTATAATAAATTGTTTGAGTAAGAATTCAGGGCTAAACATAAGCTTGTCAAAACACATAGAGTCATATGTAATGCCACACAATTACACAACCAAATCAACAGGCTTCATATTTAGTCGTGTGAAGCTATTTAAAAGCTGTTTCCAAGACTGAAGGTTAAGCTGCACATGTGATGCAGAATCAGATCCTAATCAGGTCCTAATTTTCTGTTACAAAGTGCCAGGAATACTGCAAGCAGATTCATAACTTATTAGCAGATGATTCATTATGAAAATGTTAGAACAGTTTCAATGTGTTAACCAGTATGGTAAGGCTACTCGTGTTCAAAGCACCTTTCAGAGGGGGGAAAGAAAAAAAACGTATCTAAACCATGTCATCTTTCAAGTCTTCACCCAGCTCATCTGAAGAGGGATGGGCTAAAATTTTAGGCAAACAACCAAACGCACAATTCAGGCAGGGTTGGCAGAACCAGCCTGGCTGACCCAAAGCATAAGGAATTCATCAGCCTCATGACAAATATGCAAGTACAGATTTAATAGAAGGGAACCAGCCATTTGTTGAGTCTGCTGTGTGTAACACGAGTACAGACTCCGTCAATGGACACACAGGCGTTTTCTGCTTTTCCTTCGTTTCTGCAGTCTCCTTTCTCCTAATCGGAGAATTAAAATTAACAACCTCCAAACCAGCTTGGGTTGCCAAACGCCTCGCCTGGCCTGACTGTAAGTCTGGGATAGAAAAGATTTAACGTGAAAAAAAATTCAGGTTGGGAGTGACCTTCTGCACTGATTGACTTCAGTGGAATGTAAATGATGGGCAGTAAATCAGGCGACATGCACGCCGCTCCGTGAATCACGCCATTCCCTTCAACCCCATCTAGAGGGAGAGACATAAATCCTCCCAGTTCAAGCTGGGCCATGAGCAGTCCTTTATATTTCCAATTAAAGATGTACTGTCCTCTGCCCAGCATTCAGTTGGGACGCCGCACATTAACATGGTAATGAGCAACCCAGCGGCGGCCATGGGGGCCTCATTGTCTCTGCCACATTCATCCCCAGGCTCCCTCCCAGCCGGACAGAGGAGGGTTCGGTGTGACAGGCAAATCCCAAGAGACAACAGAGAACCCTTCATTAGAACTGATTTTAATGCCGCGCTGCCAGTAGGCAACATGTTTTGATTATCAGAGCTTTCGCACAGCTCCTCCAGGGCTGAAGGCCAGATACAGATGCTTCCCAGCTCTACACAAACAAGAGCGCGGTCCGGACGCAGCCTCACGGCTTGAATACCCGTCAGTCACCGTAACGTCACCCCGCAAGCGCTGTAACTGTGCGGCTCTTTCTTATGGGAACAGCGTCACTCCTCATCTGTGAAACCACGGGAGGTTACAGCAGAGAGGGCAACCGATGGCCCCAGGGCTGAGAATCACAGAACAGTTTGGGTGGGAAGGGACCTTCCCAGCTCCCCCAGTGCCCCCCCTGCCATGGGCAGGGACATCTGCACCAGCTCAGGTTGCTCAGAGCCCCGTCCAGCCTGGCCTGGGATGTCTCCAGGGATGGTTCAGCCACCACCCCTCTGGCCAACCTGGGCCACCGTTTCACTATCTTCAAAGCATTAAGGGACATCCAGCCCCGCAGCCACCACCAGCGTTCCTCTGGGCCCACCGGTGAAGGTGATGTTGGTTAGGACCTGGAAGGGGCTGTCCCTATACGAAAGCCCTGCCAAGAGTGACGTGTCCCTCGTTACGCTGATAACACCACCCAGAAAAGGAAAGAAGGAGCCATGGAGGTGCAGGTGGTGGCCACTTACTGCACCAGTGTCTGAGATCATCCGAGTGAGGACGAGTTTCAGCACGTGACTGAAAGACCGTAAATCTTCTCTAACCTCCACAGGCAACTGCAGGCAAAGTGATTAACGAGACAGATTCAAATTAAGAGACTTAAAATTTTAGGTAATGGAAATGAGGGCTGGATGGGCATGACAAGTCCTATCACTTCATACAGCAGTAAGGACAGGTTGTCAAAAAATACAAGCTGGGGAACTGATTTTTGTTGTTGTTTTCACTATTTTGGCATCAAGCTGTTTGAGGAGTGATTGAGCTCATCCACCCAAAGATAGACGAATTAACTTTAGACCTTTGAGCAGAAGCTGACAGTTGTAATTCACAAACGAAAACCTCCCAAGTTCTCAGCAAAATTTCTTGTACAAGCATCCCGCTATTAAAACCACCTCATCACTGATGCAACCCCTTTTGCCCGGACCTTTTGTAAACAGTGGATGGAAAGAGTGTAAATAGACCCTGAGATCGGCGATTAATATAGTTTGGTGTTGACCTTGTACTTGAGCCCCTCCAAGTTACACCCCCTGCAGTTCAGCCCCAGCTCCGCAGGTAATCCCAGGGCTTTGACGACCTGACGCTGTCAACAGTGGACAAAATGTAGATACCTGGCAGGTAAATCAGTACCTTCCTTCATAGGTCAGATTACAATTGCTAAGTTTGTATATAAATCACGTGGCTAGATGTAAATGGATGCCAGTTGCTTCTCTTGAATTCCCATGCTGCGCTCACTGGGTGTTTTTAAAAAGGTGAGGTTTTTACCCACAGTAAGCAGGTAAAATCTGTTTTACCTGTAAAAGTCAGTGCCTTACGCTCAGATTTTTTCTTTGGGGTTTGACTTCAGGGAGGGATTTACCTTCTCTAAAAAGATAGAGAAATTCTGGATCCAAAAGTGCCTCCTCCCACACTGGCCACCTTACCCCACCCTGCTCTCTTCACTGCTCCATAGCTATTTTTAACTTCTCATTTCCTCACATTATGGCAATTTACATACTTAAACCACCACATTAGCATCCAAAATATAAACAAAATGAGATAATGCACTATAAAGAGAGTATTAAAAACCCCTGCAGATACACACACAGGAGCTCTTGGAAATCAGGCGGTTCTTTGAAGCAAAGCAGTTGTCCTGTATCAGTAATAGGAGGATTTTTCAGCAACACTTTACAATAAAGCAGACTTAATGAGAGCCGAGCAGTGGTGTAATTCCTGTGGAATTGCATATTGAAAGCTACATTCATACCCAAGGAGCCCATCAGGACCAGTATTGTTAGCATGAATGCGGAAAGAATTGCAAAATGAATTGCCATTTTGTTATCAAGTGCTTCCGATTGGCTCTACCCTGCCATCTGTGTCATTTGGAGGATGTCAAGTAGCAGAGGTCCGAACTTGGGCATCTGAAAGGTGGGTCAAGGGGAAATTTTATGCTGCAGCATCCTCTGCTTCTTTATTGAAGAAGTTCAGCACACCTGCCTTCCTGTCACCATACGAGGAAGAAAGGCCAAAACAGGGAGCGTTTTGCCAGGGACTGGGGTAAGGAAACTCTTTTCCCCTTAGGTGAAGGGGTATCACCATTTATTGATCAGCCATACAAAACCTGATGATAAATCATAGCAAAACACTGCTTAGAAACATGGGTCTGAAAATTATCTGGCTCTTTTAAAGCTCCTGCAGCCTTCTCTGTTTTTTCATGATGCTACAGAAAATGTTTTAAGATTTAAAAATTTCAAAAATCCCCTCGAAAAAGTAAATAAATAAATAAACATGCAGTTCATGTCTCATTTGGCTTTACAGAGAAGGAGCAGATTTCGAAATTGAGTGATTTAGAAGCCTGAATCACTTTCCCAAAACATTCAAATCATGCAGAAGGTCACTTGCCAGTGTTCAAAATCCAGGCAGGGTTAGCTCTTGAGCGTGTGCTTTTGAACGGAATGGATGCACAAAACCATTTTGAAAAGGTTTTTTTTTTTAGCTTTCATTTGTTAGCTTCCATCAGAATAGTCATTGATAAATAAATGTTCTAAGTGAAAAATGTCTTTGTTCCATCACCTTGTTCTATAACTGAAGTAGCAACGCTCTAGTGAGTTGGATTGGGTATTTCTATATGAATTCCCATTTCTGTCTTTACTTACAATTCCCTTTCAGCCTTCAAGATAAAGAATTACTGTATTGTTGTTCTTCTTGTGTTGGTATTGCCTCACTGGGATGCTCTACAAGCAGAAAAGCATATTTTGACTCTAGACAGAGCCCTTACACCACTAATTATCGGGGAGCTACGAGCGCTACCTCCTCAAAACCCAGCAGACATACCAAGACTGATCCACATACATGTGCTAGAGCAAAGCACAACACTTTTCATTTGCCCTTCTTTTCAGAGTCACAATATCCCACTGCTGGGGACCAAACTGAGCTCCCAACGACAGCCAAAGTTTGACAGCACCCTACGCACCTCCTGATAGCTACCCAGACACTGACACGTCTTTTTGTTGTGACACTGTCCATCTAGCAATTTCATAGCTCCATAATGGTCAGGTCAAAGATACACTTAATCCATTTTCATTTGAGCCAAACTGAGGCTCAGAGATGAAACTTCTTGTTCTGGGTCACACAGCAGACAGTGGCAAAGGCAAAACAAAGGCATGACAGCCACACGTAACACGATGGAGCCAAACAGTCCGAACTGCCATGAACGAATGAAAACTGGACCTGTGCATCCAGGTTGTACTTCTGCTGTGTTCAAAGCCACCACTTGGCTCTGTCCTCCTGCAATTTCTTTGTGGCTTGAGGTAGACATAGGATCCGTACCAAACTGATGCATCTCGGATGATGACAAATGCTGTGCAATTGCTACATACATTACAAAGGTAACAATGGGTGCTTAAGGGTCTGTTCTATGACAGTCAAGTTATATGACAGAGAAGAAGAAACAAGTTTTTTTTAAATTAAATTCTTTAAATTTACAGTACTATAAAAAATGAATGGGTTTAAATATTTCCAGATCTACCAGAAGAATTATTCAAACTAAGTTTATAGGTCTAACTTTCCCATACATCACTCTAAATCAGGAGGGATTTCACTAGACCTGAACATAAATAATTTATGATCTAATGGGAAATGTTCTTCACGTACCAAAAGCTTAAGAAGAATTCCCTCTCCAGCATGAAGGTCCCAATTCAGCAAAACGCACACTTAACATTGTAACTGCTCTACTGAAGTATCACGTATTAAAGAAAAAAAAATAGTCACCTTTAGAAAGGCTTGGTTCTAGTTCCAATAAAAAAAGCTTGGTCTAGTGCAGGCATTACTCCCAAGAACCGTGCCAGCATCCACGATCACGTTATTGGTAATACCCACTAGAGAACGTGTCCATCTTCCTTTCAGCTTTATTACAATTGGGAGCAACTCGATCCTGCAACACTGGCTCACAAGACTGCTCATACCAAGCTCCAGCAAAAGAAGAGACCGAGGAACACTTTTAGAATGAAGCTCAGACTAAACAGAAAGATATTTCCTTGATAATTTGAGACAGATAACTAGTTCCTTTCAGGCAGTTCTTCCCTCTTAGCAAGTAAGTGAGCAGCATCTCTAGTTTGTATCCAGAGGGAAAAGAGAGATCAACCTTTGTATTTAAACTGATAACTCTTTTAAGCACAGTGGCTCTACCTGCAAAATTGGTTGGACTGTACTTTTGTGCATCCTATAAAAATGGCAATGACTGGACAATAAAGGGCAATTGAGAAAAAGTCTGACTGCTCCCCCCTTTCCTTTGAAACAAGAAAGGAAGACAGGCATCTTAGAAATTCTGCATTTCAAAGTTATCTTTTTTCCTTTTGTTGGGGGGGCAGCAAAATCAGACTATTTAAAGAATTGTCTGATGATATTTTAAAAGGCTCTGGTTACACTGCCTGGGGGAGTTGAACAAAACAAAGGTAATTCAAAGATAGCGCACACGTTTGTGATCTGCCTCAGCCTGGTTGCTCCTGCCCTTGATCGGATGCATCCGTCTTGTAGGGATTTCAAAGGAAACTTCAGCACGTGAAATACTGATCCCTGCCTCTGCATTGGGAGCGAGTTCTGAACCACGATTTATACACGTACAGCTCACATGAGTCAACAGGACCAGTCTTAGGTACAAGTCACAGGTCAGATGCATTTGCACATTCTAAAGAGGCGCATGGTAGCATATCCCACTAGGTTTTATTCCATATTACTCTTTATAAACAGTAAATACATAAGATGCATTAAAGAAGCCAGGAGACACACGTACAATCTGGTGCCCACGCCACAAGGATTTCTAGTCTCTTTGCAATGTCCCATTCCCATCTGCTATTGAAATCTTTAGCAAGTTGCTTAGTGTAAAATTTATCTCATCGAACTTAGACAAATAAAATGGGGACTTCTACATGCCGATACATTATCAAGATCTCCTTCATGATCCAAAACACAGTTACTTCCTTCTAATGGGGACAGGTAATAATAAATTGAATTCCAGGTGTGGTTCACACTGACTGTTCCTGGAGGTCAGACAAGAGTCTGTATGTTCGGATGGGTTCCACCCTGCAGACTTGGGCTGGGCCTCAGGACAGCAAGTAGAAAAATCCCCAATCATCTCAGCGGGCACCAAAACTGGCATCTAACCTACCCAGCAACTTTGGCAGGTGCTTTTTTGTTGTCGTTTGGTTTGGGTTTTGGGTTTTGTTTGTTTGTTTGTTTTTTAAACTAGGCTTTTAGCAGTTTAATGGTTCTCCCAGCCAGCATCAAAACACTGTTGACAGTCAGGAGTCCGGCTCAGCGCTCCAGGCTTGGGAGGTTCTGTGCCAGACTGACTTTTAAAAAACGTTAGAGCTCCCATATCACTTCAATACTTCTGAAGAAGAGAATCTGCTTTGTTTTGCTTTTCTAGAATTTAATACTACTGTCAACTCTTACCTCTTCAGATATTAAGACTACTCACTTAAGCACAGTAAGTGTTATGTATTAGCGCTAAGAGAAGAATTTTACAACTTTTATTCCTGTTTGGAATAGCATTGGGAAATACAACATATTTTCACTTACATAATGCATCGTTTCAATTCAGATAAATGAAATAGAGCATTATATATGCCTGTTTAACTGTGAAAAAATGTTTTTAAATTTTTAAAATTTTTTTAAAATTCAAATTTTTAAAAAAATTAAATTTTTTAAAATTTAAAATTTTTTAAAAATTGTTTTAGAGCAAGAGAAAACTGATGCTGCCAATAAACACAAATCCAGCTTTGAATTGAGCAGGCACATTCCTACAGCTATTTAGTACATGTGCGTGGGCCAGAGATTTAGACACAGGTCCAGTTATAAGTGAGTGCCAAACTTAGGCTTAGTCTCGAACACAAACAACAAGCAGATCCAGCCAGCTGCGAGCTGTTCACTGCCTGGGCTCCAAGGTGACAGATACAACCCAGTCCTGCTCTGACGCTGGGACAAGGAGGATTTTCCTTGGGCGCATCCTTGTTAAAACACCCGAATATGTTTTGAGCCGATACTGGCTCCTGCCCAGCCATTCGGGTAGCGACCGGCAGTGAAGACACGTCGAATATTAATGGTATTGTCCTTCTGAGGCAACGGAACTTGCATCTTCCTGCTATTTATTTTCTCCACCATAAGTAGAATTTCGTTATTTATCTAAGCTGAGAGGTCTGTTGTGGATAATTGGGAACTGATCCTGCAATGTACACACGCGGTATTGGAGGCTCAAGAGTAAATGCTGATAAAAACTTCTGGATCCAAAAAATTTTTAGCAAACATGATTCTGCACACAGATACTAAGACTCAATCTAGGAATTAGCAGCATAAGCTAGATACTGTGTTAATTATAGTTAAGGAACAACATACAATCTATTTGATGGATATAAAAGCATGCTTTCTCCCTGTATGAATCAGTGTATCGTTCACTTTTTATTCACCTTTAGCTCCTCTCTGGCCTGCACCACTTTGCTGACAAAATCTTTATTATTTAGGGTTTTCCTCTAGAAACAGGGCTGCCTTCCTGCATCTGAAATACAGCCAGAGAACGTTCAGCATGGAGACCTTTCCAAAAAGGTGGGTTTTTTCCAGCTAGGAGGGTGGAGATGGCTACTTTTGAGAGTTTTCGTGCTTCCTGAAACGCCTTTTCACCCGCAATGTAAATAAGCGATGACCTTCTGTTCTGATCCACAGGTCTGAGGCAGAACGGTCCTGCGCATTCTTATAATTTCCACAGGAACTGGTGCGATGCCAAGTTCATTTCAGCTGCTGAAGGAAACTGCTATACCTCAAGTTCAGCAGCCTTAATAGCCCTGAGCCCATAACATAATAACATTATTCTGTATGTTAGATGGTGCATAAAACGCATTACACCAATATTTAAACTATCATGGAACTGACCAACTGAACAAAAAATTGTGCCAAAAAAAGGAAGATCGATTTTGAAATGCCCAAGCTTGGCTTTGCTCCAGTTAGAATACAGTTAAAATAAATAAGTAAAATTACTGCAAGTCCTCTGCGTACTTAAAAACAAACAGAAAGCCCCTAACTGATTGTGATTCCAATGTATTCTACTTTAACATTTCATGAAAACAAGTGAAGGTAGAGCCGGAATGTAGTTTAAAAAGAAAAATCAAGAATGTTTCACTCAAAAAAAAAAAAAAAAAAAAAACCACACCCACAAAATGTCTTTGTGCTTTTCTTTCAAATTGAGTTTGCAACAAGCTCGTATTTTATCTTCAACTTTACAGCATCCTTTGCATCTTTAAACCAGAACAGACACTGTCAACAGTTACAGTTCAGATCAAAATCAAGCCATATATATATATATCTCTCCATATTCTGTTCAATCAAAATCCCTCTGATTTTAAAAGCTTGCCAATTTGCCATATTATCATCTCAATAATTCCTTTGCCTTGTCTGCACAATCACAATAAAGCCATAAAACCCCATTACTTTGATCTTATACAGAGATATATATACACAGATATACTTTTTCTACAAATACTGAATAATCTGCATGCATGTATTAGGTATCTGCTACTGGTCTTTTTTTTTAAAAAAAAAAAAAAAACCTTTTATGTGCTTATCATATATTGTTGTGGAAAAGCATTCCAGCCTTCAAAATGGTCCAGTGCTCTTTCAAGTGCTGTTTATTCATGTGCCTTTGAAATACAGACACCGTTCATATACTCACAACTTGTTACCAGTGTTAGGGAGACACGTAACTCCGCACAGACAATAGAAATCGAGCGTTTTGTCTCTATTGACACCCACTAAATTAAGGTAAAAATATCTCTCAAGTTCCTTCTAAGATGCTTATCTGTGTACTATCGAGGTGCCTTTCGAAACTAAAGAATGTTCATGATTAAGGCTCCTCCAGCATGTGGTGATAACTGAACATCAGATGATGTTTGATTAGCATATTTGACGAAAGATTTGCCTTTTCAATAACGCTGTCTATGAAGCTGAATTAGGAATACCTTTAAAGCGGTCCCACTGTCAGAATAAGTGATTCCGTCACTTATTCCCGCAATGCAGTCTGCATAAAATCAATTCTGGGCAGTTAAAAGTCAGTGCTGTCAAAAATCTTGCCTGGACATTTCAAGTTCATAATACCTCAGAAGTGGACATTAAAATCACCAGTCTTTCACTGGGAAATGACTCAGACAGAAAGCAGCAAGCAGCACCTGGGATGTTACCGAAAACAGCCCTTGCCCACTGCTAAGTACCATCTCCAACATAATTCTCAAAGAAAATCCAGTTACCCTTCCTTTTGGGTGGCTCTGGCAGCCAAAACTGAAATGGCAGATTCAAGTATAACCTCCTTGGCAATATAAATCAGTGTGTGCTACATTCAAATCCCTAAGTCCAAAGGAAAACAAAACAAACAAAAACAAACAAACAAAACCCAACCACACAAACAAAAAAAACCCAAACAAACAAAACAAACAAAAAACCGCAACACAAAAAACCCCTGTTGATATGGCCAGAATTTAAACTATGAATATTCAAAGTAGCTGCATTTCGGCTTCCATATTTTTTCCATATAAAGGTTCTAGCTGTGTGATTTGGGGTGGGGGGCATGGTGGAGGGGGGGAATATTTCCAGGTACTACTGAAAACACCACTCTTCTCTTGAAAAGGCTGGGTCTGGTACCCCCTTGCTCTAACCAATAAGTAATATGTTTATTTCATTACTGATGATAAACAGATCAATAAAAGGGTATTGCATGCTAATTTCCCATTGATACTGTAATCCTGTTCAGTTAATAAGCATTTCTTCTTTGTGGACCACTGTTCGCAGTGCAGACAGTATTGCAAAAGAGATAGTAAAGCAAAAATTGATGCGGGGAAAATCACGCCCCCTCAAGAAATCAGAAAAGCCTGGATACAAAGTGATGCTTCCAACTCTTTCCCAAAGTGTTTTTTATTCAACTATTGCTTTTCTTACTACTTAAAAATGTGCTCAAAATAAACAGGAGAAAAGGTTTTAATATTTACAAGATGTCATTGTAGTAAAATATTAACATATTTTCCTCCTTGCGGAACAACGGTTTACTCCTGCTGCCACAGAAGTACGCAATGGGTTTGAGTAATTCAGTGTGTACTGTCCAAGCTTCTCCAGCACACACGTTGCACCAACACTACCCAGGACTAACTCCAACGTAATTTGTACTGTGCTAACCTGTTAAATTCAGACCTGCTCGAGCCTGAGGGGCAGAAACAGAGCAGCTACACTGGGAAAGTTTTGCACAACGCGGACCTGAAAGGGGGAAGAAGAGGCACGAGGCCATCCCAGCACTAAGACAGGCTGTACTAATACCGAGCTTTGCTCAGCCTGCCTGGCAGCCCACGCAAGGGGATGGGGGGTCACAGAGTGTCCCCTCACCGCCATGACACCAGTGCCTCGGAGCCTCCTCGCTCTCCTGGGGCTGAATCGGCTCCTTCCAGCCTCCAATTCCTCTTCACTGACTTGAGCAACGTCACCACGGCTTTCAAATGATCTGGAGTTCAAAAGAACCGCTGGGCAGAAACACAAACTCTTCGCCAATTTCAGTGTCTCCTTACCTAATACTTTCCCCTTCTGCAGCGCCATAAGGGTGCTGAGAAAGCAAATATTTCGGCCGCAGATGGTCGGGCAAGCCCGGGTTGGTTGAGGTCACCCCAATTTGGCAGCTGTATTTGCCAACCCTGCCTCCTGCTCCGGGGCGAACAAGCAGCCGCTCACTCCTCTCCTGGCCTCCTCCCAGGCCACGTCCCCACAGGGCGACCTGGAGGTCTCATTCCATCGCAGCCAGGCCTCAACCCAGCGGAGGTTTCCTGTTGTAGCTCCTCCCCAAGGCTTGATGTTGCCTCAGGTGTTGAGGACAGGGTTATTAATTTTCCACAAGCTTACGGACTCTTCCTTAATTCACCTGGAGGGTTACAGGCTCCATCAGGCAGACTTTCAGTGTCAAACCTCCCAGCTCCCCGAGATAAAACATGTGATGCCCAGTTTCTGGGGACAAGGGAAGAAGCAACACCAACTCAATATGCTCTCTGTCCGGGACAACAGTAAATGTGTATGCTCTCTACGTCTTTCGACATCAAAGAGGAATAGAATATGACAGCTGGGGCTCTTTCCAACACTTTCAAATGCTTCACAGGCCAGCACTTGTTTTTATTGTTATTCTTACGCTTCTGAAATAAACAGCATGAAATAAACCAACGCTAATTGACAACAGCTTACAATATGACAGCCAAATAAACCAAGCTCAAGATCTGGAAAGGTTTTAATTATCTACACTTCCAAATACAAGGACAAGGGTAAGGAGTAAACATACCCTGGGTCTATCTGCTAATGCCATAGCTTCTCCCCCAGCACCACAAAGATGCCAAGTTAACTATCATTAATTATTAACATCCTCCCAGCCTTTACAGTTAACACTGGCATGTTATAAACTAAAAAAATACAATTAAAATTGTTTGCCTGCCTTATTTGAATGAGGCAGCCTTAATTTTGTAGGTTTGGGCATTTTAATAGCTGAAGCTTTTGTCATTGCTTGCCTGTTGTTTTCATTATCTGAAACTATTGGAAGTTAAAATACACTCAAGCCTACAACGTTCACTTTGAAAATCTTCATAAGTAAGGTTTGGGTGTGCAACCTGCAATTAGACTAGAAAATGGACTATAAAGTGAGTTTATTAACATTTGTAAAGAGGAAGTCAATGATCTGAGAGCTTGTTTTCCCCGTAGCTTCAAGAAGTGAGAATTTACTAAAAATAGTGTGAGGCAGGGAAAGAGTTGGAAGGAACATGAAAGGGGAAAAGGGAATAATGGGAACACAGAAATATTTTCAATACCTGTTCATATACCATGTACTCCACAGAACTAACAGGTATCACAACGGGTTTACAAAACTAATGTCACAAGGAAAAGGTTTCTGACTATAACGACATCTGACCATGCTTCCTTCTATCCCGAGGGAACATACTCAAGTAGTACAGAGTTTATAGAGGCCATGAATGAGCACAAATACAATTCAGTGACCTCCAGTGTCCTTGTCACACACATGTGATATTTATGCACGTGAGGCTAATCTGAAGCCTCTCTCAAGCTCCCATTCATCACTAGCCCATCAGATGCTGTCTCGACCATATATCTCTACCTGGATGCTTCCTAATCTTTGGCTATTAAACAGGGATAAAACAAAAATTTTATACTGGGGCCCTATCACTCAACTATTTGGACCTTTGTGGCCAGCTCCTTTTGTAAAGGAGCCAAATGTAACCTTCATCGAGGACTCGTCCTGTGTACATAAAACTACTTAGCGAGAGCGTTCACAAGCCAAATTCCCAGGTTATATACATCAGTGTGGGTCCGCTCAGTTCAATGGAGTCACACCAGGTTACACCAGCTGAGGATCTGGCCATACATTTTCAAGGCACTCTATAAATTAATTAAGCTTTATAGCAACTTTGCAAGGTTAAGCAGTACAATAGCGAAGTGAGAAAAGTGCAAGAACTCCAAGTCAATGGCATACCAGGAAATGCTGCTTCCCAGAGGGCAAATATCCTGACTGCCTTTTTTTTTTTTTTAAAAATGTGTGTTCTGTCCTTCCTCAGACAAAACCTCTCTCTAAACTCCACAAAACCAAAAATATTTGTAGCACCAGGCTGCAGCATTAAGAATTTAAACTGGAAGCTCTTTACATATGTGCATGAGAGTACTGGAGGAACTAAGAGACCAAGTTGGGCAGCTGAAGTTGTAGTGACTTCATCCATTTGCTTAGCCTGGCCACAGAGAGAAGATAACAAGATGTTGAGTTGCCTTGCATTCATAACAGCCAGGGAGTTATCCTATCTGCTAATAGCAGCAACAGTAGAAATAAAGTGCTTAGGTTCTGTTCAGATTTTTTTCCTAGAGTTTTAAACAGCAGTGTATAGTCAATAGAAATCCTCCTGCTTCCCACGTGCTTACAGAAGGCAGCTTGACACCAAGAGAAGTTTGGAAACTCACAGAAGTGCCTCTTTTCCACTGTGCTGAAATGGTTTCTATGTTTTTACTCAGTAAACACTGACAAAAAGGCTGAGACAAGGAGCAAGTGAAAACAAGCCTAAAATGGAAGATTTGAAATCTATGAAAATAGCCCTAGAAACAACTAAGGTCTCACCCAGCATAACCAAAGACCACTGAATTTCACCTAACAATTCTTGCAATGACCCAACCTAGCTGTTCCGCACTGTGTCTTATTGCCCCATACCCACTCAGCCCTAACCCAACTCATTGCACTGGAGGAAAGACCAGTAACTTTGAACTCCTAGATTTACTGTATTTGCAAAGGGTTTCTACAGGCTGTGCTGAAAGGGCTTGGGAAGGCTCCTGCGCTTTCTCCTGCTTTTGCATACCTACAACCTTGGCCCAAATTACCCCGTTACCCCATATGTATCACTTTAGCCCCACAAAAATGCAGAACGCAGCTTATTCAGAGCATCTTCCTAAGCCACAGCTCAGAGTCCTGCCTGGCAAAGATGACTGAAGAGCAGCTGGAACAAACTCCACCACCAAAACAGCTTCTTCACTTCAACCCCGGCGATCCCGCAGCACAGCGTGCAGAGCAGGAGCGAGTCTTCAAAGGCTCACCCTGAGCATCAGCCTGACCTTCGGCATCCAGAGCAACCTCAGGCCTTTATCCGAATGAACACAAACATCCCACCAAATCTAAATCACAGCCTTTCAAAAACACAAGTGTTCACAGCCACAAAACAAACTCCGGTGCAGCTCCAAGTCTCTGCTGTGCCACATGCAGTACGGAAGGTTTCCGGCTGTCGGTCGGGGTGTATAATAAGCCTGATTTATAGTTATCAGCATGGGACTTGATTCGAAAGCTCAATCACCGTGACTTCTCACAGTGGGGTTTGCATGCTGCAACGGGTCTCAAAATTGGAGAGGAATTTACCTCCCGCTGCCGAACATTACATAACAATCAACAGAAAACAAGCGGAGAGCAGCAGGAGGTCCCCATCATTAGCCTGCAGAGTCATGTTAATGGAGATGTACACACACTCATCTATCTGCACTTATTATGGGGCTTGCCAACTGTGGGATTACATGGCAAGAAAGACTTCAGGACAAGGAGAGAGACAAGATAAAGGCAAAGAGCTTCAAAGTGTAAGTCGATCCACTGAGATTTCCACGTTAAGATGAGAGATGGAGGTCGGGGGGGTCTAAAGCTCACGTGGAACAAAAGCACTCACAAGTGTTGGGAGGTGTGGATGACCTTGCATGTCGCAAAATGCTGCTCTGCATAAATAACAGTTCTACCTTCGCGTTTTGCCTCTCTTGAGCATGCTGCCAAGGTGACAGTTCCACCTCCACAGAAGCATGTTACGTGCCCACAAACTTTTCCAAAGTTATAAACACCTATCAGTATTGGCCATGTTGGTCTGCATCCCAAAATAGTCACAGACTTCAACATCAATTAGAAGTTTCAGATCAGACATACAGTAGCTCCTGTAGGTACTTTCTGCTGGCTTGGCATTCAGAAGAAAAGGAAAAACCTAACCTAATTTTAAACGCCATTCAAAAGAAGAGTTCACTTAAACCTTAACATTTCAGTTGTAGTTTTGTTTAGAGATGATATCTTCAACATCACAAAAGAACTACAAAACATTCCTACATCTCACAAGCCTGAGGGACAAAACAGTTCCATTTGTTTGTTTGTTTTAATGAAAAAAGTGGTTGAACGCCTAACAACTTACCAAAGATGAACCAAGTCGGCAGCAGCAAACAGCCACATCTCACCTCTCTCTCCAGCACCACTCCAACTTTTGTAAATATTCCCTTCCCCCCCAAGTCAGCAATTTATTCCTCCCCACAGGGTAAAACCAGTAAATTCATTCTATAACTCAAGTATACAAGGTTAAGAAAAGGTCAAGACACTCCAAGTCCCTCTATGCTAATTTAGCATGAAGGAGGCAATCCATTTCCCCTTCCCAAACATCCACTAAACGCAGAGCATCTCTAATGGCCCCAGACTTTTCTCCTTGACGTTTCAAATATTCTTCTTGGATCACTAAGTTATGGATCTAACTCCTGTTATGTCTTTTAACAAAATTAGAAGTGACAGTTTTAAACAATCATTATGTTATAATCAAATCAACTGGAATGTCATTAGCTTTCTAGATTGCCATTTTTGTTTTCTGATTAGTATTGTGGTTCCTGTAAGAAACACTCTTTTCTTAGCTGCCACAAACAACTAGTACATTAACCCCACTCAGATAATATTATTTTTGCCCTGGACCAATTACTAGCCAAAGGATAGGTCTCGCCATTTCTCCTCTGCCTCCCCCAAAACATGTTTTCCCTCTGTTTCTCCCCATCAACAAATTGACCCAGAAATATTTGCAAACTATTGGTCATTTTATATTTTAAAATGAATAGCCCCCTGCAGAATTCAGCCACAAATTGATCTGTTTGCACAAGGATCTGGACCGTATCTGTTGCAAGGACTAGACAGGACAAGACAAACCAGCAGTAACTGAAAACCCCTTGCTTGCTTCTGAGTATTTTTCTTTTAGACATCCCTTAATACAGAGTAAGCTCTGCCCTACCTACCCATTTCAGTTCCCCTTTAACCTGAATACTCATATCAACTTCATATGGGGAAATAAACTGGCAGTGCTGAGAGCTAAAGAACAATAAGGGAACAATATAGAATTGAATTTAAGAAGTGCCTGTTCAGTGAATCACAGAATCACAGAATCACAGAATGTTAGGGATTGGAAGGGACCTCAAAAGATCATCTAGTCCAATCCCCCTGCCAGAGCAGGAAAACTTAGGTGAGGTTACACAGGAAGGCGTCCAGGCGGGTCTTGAATGTCTCCAGAGAAGGAGAATCCACAACCCCCCTGGGCAGCCTGTTCCAGTGTTCTGTCACCCTCACTGAGAAGAAGTTTCTTCTCACATTTAAGTGGAACCTCTTGTGTTCCAGCTTGGACCCATTACCCCTTGTCTTACTGTTGGTTGTCACCGAGAAGAGCCTAGCTCCATCCTCGTGACACCCACCCTTTATATATTTATAAACATTAATGAGGTCACCCCTCAGTCTCCTCTTCTCCAATGCTCAGTGATTTCTGAAAATCAGGTGTCCAGCCATAACACCACTGAATTGTTCTTATTCAATGTTTCTTCTCCCCTTTCCCAAGACATATAAAGCCCCAACAGTGGTTAAGAGTCTCGAATGAGTATCAGCTATTGTGTCAGTGAATCACTTTGTTCTTAACCTACATTTAAACTATTTGTAATTGTGGGGCAGGAACAGTTTTGCTTCTGGACAAGTCCCACCATGGGAGCCACGACTAGCAATTACTAGCACGGCGATAAAATAAAATAATAAGTACAAGTCAAGAACTAAGACTTAGAAACTACTAGTTTTCAAACATTTTATTTTTTTAGTTTAAGGGGGAAGAAATTAAGCAATAAAATGCTTTTCTGTCAATTGGGCCTTGTTTTCACAGACAAATTCTCTTTGCTACAACATAGTTCAGGCCAAAAACCTATCCCTAGATTAGTAAACCTTAACTCGAAACAGCCAAGTGATATCAACTTAGGAGTGCCAAGGACCTTCTGCTTCCATTTCGATTGTTTTTTCTCTGGGAGATCACCAGAAGTAATCTACCAAAAAAGCATGTCAAAATGCTTCATACTGTAAGCCAACAGCAGCGCTTCTTCACTGTCTTACCTTCATCGTCGTTGCATTACTACAGTAATTTAAAAAACAAAACTCACCATGAATTTTTAAATGAAAAATAGTTTATTGGGGAAGGGGGAGAAAAGGTTTTATAAAAGCACAGAAATTAAGTTGTTATCTGCAAACAGTTAAAAATAGAGTTATCTCGGTTTGTAACTGCCATCTTTTATCTTCAATTAAAAATTCCTCCTTGGCTTAGTTCACCCAGGTTTGATACTTAGGCACACAAATCCACATCACATTAAATTGGTGAACAGAGAAACAGGAGCACTGACGAGCACCCCCTGCCCTTGGTGTCCCGACAGGGAGAACGGGGCTGAGCAAAGCGAGCTTGTCCTGTCCCCTGTGATGTGCACAGACAAGGGACCATCCCCGCTGTCGCGCCAGCACCCTTCCCTCCCCTCACTGTATATTTATAGGCACCTGCTGGCTCAGCGCAGGATTCGTCACCACGGATTGCAGCAGCTCTGCTGTGACAACCTCGCGGGGCAGCATTTGCCAGCACAGAGCATCATCTTGCTCACTCCACAAATCCAGCAATTTGGGAGTTGTGTCAGAGCTCCACAGTTCAGCGGAGGGACTGGCCTTTTGCCACACAAAGCAGCCACTGTGCAAATCACGACCTTCGCTTTTTCAAGACAATACTAATTCCCATGTTTCCATCAACAGCAACGGCAATTTGAAGGAACACAAGACTCTGCTTTTAGCATATCAAGAGCATATCCTTGGCAGGGTCAGGACACACATCAGTCAGGAGAAAAATATTTTAACTGCCTTTTACTCTTGTTTTGACCATGGTTTATGTTTTGCAACCACGTCAAGCACCGATAGCTTAACAAAGCAATATGAATCGCACCTAGGATTTCTTCTAGATTAGGAACACGCATGACAACAACCAACCAGAAACAAGTGGCAGCAAGGGAAGTCACATTGCAGCGCAAGCTACTTTGGACCAGCTTTAAATCCTGTGCCTTGTTATCCATAGTCAAATTAGACAATTAAGCCCATGGTGAAGCCCCGTCTTTGAGTGCCAGTGACTCAAGAAGGCATTATGGGAGATGTCTGGTTTAGAACTTAAAAGTTATCAATTTATAGTCCACTCGAAGTACAACTGGAACTACACTGTATATTCTCACATGCCACCTACTGGTGCCTTGTTTATCTACCAACTGGATTTTACAGAAAGCCACAAATACAAGGAGCATTTATGAATAGTGTTCAAACTGATTTTTGAATGGACTCAAGGGGTCAGCTCAGAAAACAGAGGTCCCTGTTCAGATGCCTTAGAAGATGATTAATTATTATTGCTGACAACTTCAGTCAGGGACCAAGACCCCACAAAGATGGTGAGAAGCAACACAAAGGGATGCAGGGCAGAAAATGCTGCTCAGTACTCATGCAGATTTCCCATGAAAAGAGAAAGAAAACCAACCAAACAACCTCACACACACCGAGAGATGTCATGAGAGCAAATCTCTGCTCACTGCTCCTACTGCAATCCCACCGCCAACGCAGTTATGACTGCACATAACACTAGTGGCATTCCGAGCATTTTCTCAGCTGCGCATTACAGAAAGAGTCTTGCTTAATCAACTCAAACTACTTTTTTTTTTTAAATTAAACAAGAAAAATAAGAGTCTGTCCTCCTTTATTTAAAAGGAGAGCTGTCAGGTTATGACCTAAGTCTAACCAAAAGGAAGGATGGGGAGAGGAAGGGGGGAGTTGAGAAAAATCAATGAATCTACGCTAATAAAGGTTATAGGAGTAAAATTTACGCTGGATGCAAGTATGATCCTGTAGTCTTTTTATTTTTTTGGCATGCTGCCCCAGCATGATTTACGTCGAGATAACATGATGGAGCCTCCACCATTGAAAGGAATTAAATAAAAATGCAATAAAGGAGTACAAAATCAATCCGCTTACAGTTTTGTTTAATAAAAATTCATGAAGGATGGGCGGGCAGGCCCATAAGAAATACACCAGTTCAATGAGGGGGCTCTATCAAGCCACAGCCATTAGAGTGTAGCAGCAGGATGGGATTATTGAACATTAGCATGAGTTAGCTGTGTGCCAGTGTGTTGAATATGCCTCAGTTCCCCCATCATTCCAAGCTCTGTCATTGCTGCCAGTCAATAGCGCATCTATCACCTGAAATAATGGCCAAGGAAAGTACAGAAGATGGGGATTTGACCTTGGCTGAGAAGCTGATCCATGGGGATTTTCCAACAGGGGAACTATTTTTTCAGCCAGGATAGTGGAAAAAAAATTACAGTGGACTCAGGCCACCCCTGGATGTTAGTAGGGTTACATGTGCTCCTCCCAGGCCAAATTTGACCCCCAAGTTGTCATTTTTCACAGCTGAGTGACTCTTCTGCCCCCTGGAAGACACTTGGGTTAAAAAGTTTGCATTTATTTTCCTAACTACAGTCTGAAGCCTGAATACGCAAGCAAACAAACGTGCCCTGGGCGTGGTAAAAAATTAATTTCAAAATCCTACTCTGACTTTGTAAGAGGAGCTGTAAGGCTTGGCCTCACCCTTTCCCTCCAATTGGCATTTTAAATGTTATTGCTTACAGTCATCCTGACAAAAAAAGAGGATTTTGGTGTTCACAGGTTACACGGGCGAACGCCTGAGAACAGAACACAGCCAATTCCACACAGCATTTCAGAGATTTTCCACCAAATGAACAGTTGGACTGATAATAGAATAGAACTATTCCAATTTCTACCAGAGCAAACCTTCTCACTTTCAGAAAATTAATTTGCTCTGTGCTCAAATCCACATTCTTTAGTTCCTTTATTATTACACAGAGTTCAAATACAAACACGGCTGAAAAATGGACCTGTGTGTTGCATGGGCAGAACCGAGTTTGCAGGTCTGGTGTGAAACGTTCCCACTGGAAGCGCTGACAAAATACGCTGAGTGTGTGATGTCCCCTAGTGGTCAAGACACACGGGACTGACAGTCAATTAACGTGTTCAGCTAATTCCTCCACTAGCCAAAGGTACATGCTGAAACCTCCCAAGATCCGCAGCAAATAAAGACCAGTACAGGTAGGATGAGACAGATTCAGGTTTACACACACCTGCGACGGGATGCACACAGAACAGAAACGGGGATGTGACTCGCTCCCTCCAAGACCAGCAACCAATAATGCAAACCCCAAACTCCTTTCCCCTTTGCTCAAGTCAAAAAAAGTTAAATCTTTTTAACAGCAGCAGTGATACCACCATGTTGCAAGTCTGCAGACACCCATGAGCAGATAAAAGCACAGAATCCATCGGTCACCGTAAATTATCCCGGCGTCTGCTTTGTGCATGAAATTTCTCTGGGAGCTTGGCTGAGACAACACTCCTGAGCTTCCCCAAAAAACCCCGAGACCAAGCAGCACTGCCCTGCCCGTGATTCCTTAGTAGGCTCTTCCTGGCTGTTCCAGTACGTTGACTCAAAGGACAACGACCTCTAGCTTGTTTAACAACTTGTCCCTGCTGCGTAATTACACTCCTTTTAATTGGCTCGTGGGGTTTAATGATCTCTTGGGACTCAGCTTCCAGCGTTTCTCATTAGCTGCCGGCACACACTCCTGTTCTGAGGACAGGGGGATGTGCTCCAGAACGGAGCACTGGCAAGGATCTCTCAGGTTCACAAATTAAAGGCAGCCCAGCCAGCCTCACCACCACGTGTGCTCCTCCGAGCCGCCTACATCCCACCCAGAACGCACACGGCCACCTTTGGAGAGAGAGCCAGCCCCACTCACATCTGATACCAATTTTTTGAAAGAATTAGGGAAGGCAGAAGACAGCATGGATTGAGAAGCCATGGCTTGGAAGATGCCTGACAAAAGCATAGAACGGAATGGATATGGGAGCCATGCTTAACCACTTAGACGTGAGGAACATTTCTCCCTGTTACCTCCTATAACCTCAACTGTTCTAATATTTTTCTTAGAATTTTGCAAACTTAAACTGTTCTCGAAACTATGTCTAAGAACATAGCTAAAATTACAGACAGAATAATATTAAAGCTCTTAATTCTATGCAAAGTTCCTTTGCTCCATCCCAAATGAGCCAGGAGCAAGCAGAATTCTCTGCAACGATGAAGACGCAGTAAACAAAGGAACCTCCCAAGGTTAACGCGGATTAAGGTTAGAAATAACCACCAGGAAGCTAGCGATGAAGGGGAGGCCAAGCAGTGGAGGAACAAAGAGCTAAAATGAACATTTCCATGCCTTAACCACCCGCCTTCCACAGTTACCACTTGCCCACCAAGCCTGACAAACGTAAGCCTGGAAACAGCCACACTGGCATATGACAAAGCGGCAGCATTTCCATCCCACCCCATCTCCTGTATACACTGTCCTACAGGAGGTACTCATGGAAAGATAGAGTATGTTCTGGAGTTACAGGACGATCAAAATGACTTCCCATACCTGCCAAACCCTGTCGCACTCTGTTTCTGGACTGCAAATGCTGGAAACAACCTCTTAGAATTAAACCGTAGTTACTATTCTGAAAAGTTATGAGACTTGACTCATCCTTTATTTCCTCCAGACTAGAAGGAAGCTATTCTCAGGTACGCTCAGCCTTTCAGAGACCTCAGGCTAACAGCACCAGAGGAGGGATGGAGTTTTAACAGGCAACTTTTTGGGCAGAACATCTGACCTTGCTCACGGCTTCCCAACAGAAACAAACCCATTCACGCAGCCGTCCTTATACCAGCTTTATACCCATGTGGTTTCCAAAACTACAGATTTGTTCTGGTGCAGTTCAAATTCTCTCTGATGAAAGGAAGACAGTCAAGGAACAGGTAACTATTTCCGAGGGGTTTGCTTGTTTTCCATTGAATTTATTTCCACCAAATTAAAATCTTCTTCTCCCATACTTTACCAGTGTAAAAAGGGAGAGGGATCAACTGAGGGAAAATGACACATCTTCTCAATATTACATGATACAGAAACCAATACCAGAAACCACCATCAAGAAACCAAACACTTCTTAAAGTAGAAGGTAGTTTTTCTTAATAACAATCCACAAGTAAACATTTCAAGCCAGATATTTGTCACACACACCAGAACGTGCATGTTCCCCATTCCAGTCACCAACAAGCCACGGTGCAAACAACGCGCTGGTGGCACATTGCATTCATCATTCTGGTTGGAAGAGGCCCTCAGGATCAACACGTAACTTACCTTTTATCTGCCCTGAATTTATAGCTTTCCACAGTAAAAACCCCAGGTACAAGGGCACCTCACAGCTTGTGTAGCACAACTGGCTGCAACATGTTACAAAGGAGATGTAAATTGCCTTCCAATAAAACAAACATGTCAAATCCCCATCAATTACAGTAAAGCCAAGGTTTCCATAGAAGAGGACATGATAATTTTTTGCTTTTTGTCACTGTTTTCCTTCACCAGAACGGAGAAATTGTAAAGTTTGAGCACGGGCTACATTTGCATCATTTGTATTTTAAGATAGATTATAGAAATGTAAGCAGGACGGCAAAGTGGGTTGTAGAGTGGGTTAGAAAACATCGGCAAAGAGATAACTGCTACATCCCAAGCAGCCAGCACCAAAGGCTGCTCACAGGAGGATGAACCAAGGACACGATACATCACAGAAAATGGAAAAGGATATTTGACATCTGGTAAAGGAGCAACACTGTGTTAAACTTATACTGGCAGGGCCTTGAGATCCAAGTAGTTTTCTATTACTTCTCAGCCACGCTCGGCAGGTTTGTTTGATTTTTCCATCAGAATCCTGCAGCTCAGTTCACTTTACCAGAGGGGGAAGTTGCTGGGAAAGGGACTGAGAAACAAGAATCTGTCAAAGAGTTGTTTTATTTCCTACAGTACTGGCTGACTGACCAAAATCCTATAAAAGAAGAAAAAAAAAAAAAAAAAAAAAAAAAGAGAAAAAAGAAAAAAGAAAAAATCAAATTCAGGAAAAAGCCCTGAACGTGTCAAGGCTTTTGGAACAAATGGCACAATAGGTTTTTCCTGTAGCTATAGGCATGTATTTCTTCTTATTTTTTATTTATTTATTTAAGCCCCTGTAACACACCATTTCCCCCAAAGGGCTGCAAAGGTTCAAAGGCTTTGAGAGCACCGATAAATCATGACCACATAAATGTCCTGTAGCGAAGTTTGATTCTTATTTACCCAGGGTCTTTGGGCCAGTGCTCAGTCTGTGTTGGAGGAGGCAGATTTACTTCTCCTGAGATGCCCTCAATTCACAGAGTGCTCATCTTTCAAGCAGCACCACTCTCAGCCTCAGCTGCCAAAACACTTCTAGCCGCAAGTTTCCATCATTTGCTTTATCACACTTCCCTTTCCCCTCCCAGATACTGGCCTAAACTAAGTTATGTTTAGAAATACCTTGTGAGTAGCCAGACTGGGAGTCAATGAATCTCTGTAAATCACTGCCATATGCAGAAGAATTTCAGCCTTCAGTGAGCTCTCTCCTTACACCATCCCAAGCTACGATTCCCCCTCTAAAGTAACGCTTAGAACTACAGCACTTTGTATAGCACGGTAGGAAAGCTTGGCACACGTATAAGGAGACTACAAGAATGGACTATAAGATGCAGAAGGTTGAAAACAGGACAGAGATACTGGTTTAGATGAATTGGATGCCCAGTTGCATAACTAACGTGAAGGTCTGTCCTGCAGGCAGTAACACAGTCTAACAGTCCCTGCTCCACAGCAACGACCATCTATTCATCCAGCTCCACTAAGAGCAAAACAACAGCAGCAACAGACGTTCCAGCAGTTTGATTAGCATAAGCACCTGATCTTGTAGCTGGTTCTCTCAGTTAAGTTACTTAATTTAACATTCATTCTTTAATGTCAATGGATATTCACACCAAATCCACTTTGAAGCACTCTCTTCAGTTATTCACAGACAATACAGCTACAGGTATTCACTAGCAATTTGTGAACAGAATCCATGTTAGTCTTAATTTTTCAGAAAGCCGTTCAGGCAGGGAACAGAACCAATACCTAGTGAAGTAAATTAACGACTTCCATGACATAAAACTGAAACAATACAGATGCAGATGATTTTCAGATATGTACATGGAAAAAAGAATTAATAACGACAAATTATACCAAGCCATTTGGCTACAATACTCTGAACTTTTTGAGAGAGAAACGGAGCGAAAGTCTTCAACCACTTCAGATGCGGTTCTGTGCATCATTCGTTAGAGAGACACATTTGCCAGACTTACGAACTAAAATCAACTGTTGGATTCAGCAGAATCTGACTGGGACACATGCAGGTATAGTTCCAATTGCAATAGTAATGCACAGAGAGAATCACATCCTCGGGCATCAAGAGCCTTGAACTCTGCAGGAATCTGCACAGCTCTGCCTTTTAGGAAAGGCTTTTTGTCATTAATAGTTTAGAAGCGTGGAAGGGAAATGTTGGCAAAACCCTAGCAGCAGCTGGGTTTTGGGCATATTATACTGCAATGAAGATCACCAGTAATTTTCTGTAAAACTCGGGTAAGGTGTTTAATTTCTGGATTTTCATTTTCCCAGCTGTAAAATGGTCCTGTGCAGATAAAAGGCTCAATATATGAATGCAATACAATAAGAACCATAAAAGTGCTACCTGGTAGCAGAAGGCTTCCCCCTCTGAATTCCCACTCTTTTTTGTCCAACAAGTTTTGTCTTCGAATTGCAGAAACTCCCGGCCAGAGGACACGCGCTTCAGCTGAGTTACAAAGCCACGTAAATTTAAGGTAAACCAAATAAATTTCAGGCAATTTTTATTTATTCCATGTTTACCTTTTTTTTTTTTCCCTTTGGTAAAAAAAAAAAAAAAAGCCTCTAAACATCTGCCATATAGTCATATCTTTTGAGTTTTTTGGTCAACGTGGTCACCACATGATGCTATGGTGTTTGAGTTGTGTGCACTGGATGAGGAGATTATTGGAAAATGAACAGGAGCCCATCTCCCAGTCATTGACAGCAAAAATCCGTCTTTAACGTAATGGACACATATAATTGTTGTGCACCCTGTTAGACACACCAAGTGATTGATACAATGCAAAAAGGAGGGGGGTGAAATTACGATGATCTATGAAGATCTTGCTGGAACAGAGAAAGAGGAAGAAAATCATTTTAAATGTGATTAATATAGCAGCAGAGGGGGGAAGAAAGGAAAGAGAGGGGATTTGTTCCCTGTTATAACACTCTACTCCCATGCAATACTGCTTAGCAGGAAAGCCTTCCAGCTGAGGGCTATGAAACAGTTATCACTGTTAGGTGATTAAGTTACTAATTCTTCAGGGAGAAGACATTTAGAGGCCCATATTAAAGGAGAGCGAGGCAAAATTACATTCCGTTTCAATTTAGTTTAGCAATTCTAGTGATTTAGTTAAATGAAAAGCAATTGTTCCAATTAATAGTATTGAATGTTATTCATCAAAAGTGTCAAAACAGCTGTGTTGGTGCATTAGTAACCTATTCTCTTGTCAGAGATATGGATAATTCCCCGGGATTGCACCAGGGAAATGGCAGAGCCGCCAGGAGCCGGAGGAGGGAACGGCGCGTCCTGCGGCGCTAACGGCCGCGGATTCACAGCGCTGCTGTCGGAGCGGCGTCGCGACGGGGTGGAAAGGACGGCTGGCTACACGGGGGTTCAGGAGGGGAAGGGATGTTCCCTTCACCCTCTCCAGTGCCATCCCACACGTGTGCTTCGACATGGTTTGACGTGGCGGAGAGCAGAAGGAACGCGGCTGCTCCCTCCATCCCGCGCCGGCCTCCCGCTTGCACGCAGGGGAGGGTAAGACCCTGCCTTGCTTTGTGTAGAGCTGGTGTAGGAACAATTAGGAAGCCAAACCAAGTGCCGAGCAACCATTTTGATCCGTGCTGAGCCCTCGGCTGCAACAGCCATGGCAGCTTTTCTCATGGAGCTCATCCATCAAAACAGTGATTAAGGAGCTAAGAGGAAAAGTTCGGATGTAACCCCTGAATACAATGGGGTAATAAAACACAATGGTGCTGCTGGCCTGGGAATATGACACTCTGGCACAAGACAGCGCCTTCTATTTTAGGATAAACAGATCCCGGTCTGAACATGGCTGAGGGCATCCTGGAGCTCATTAATCTGTATGGGAATGACAGGGACAGGATAACAGGTCCGATAAGGGTTTCCTCCAGCCTTTTCCTCGCACCACGCAGGCCCCCGCAGCCATCTCGGCTATCTCCACTCAATAAGGCTTTATACGCTTCCTCCCAGGACCCATAATTGCCGTCTCAGTGCAGGCGACACTATCGTCTTCCTTTCCTTTCAAATTTCCACAGCCTTTTTATGGGAGATTAGAAAATCCTGTCTGTTCTGGCCTCTGCTGTTTGTTTTCTCCAGGAGCTAAAGAAAACTCAATGCGTGCAGCTGAAGGACAAGGGAAAAGAAGGGTCCGAAGGGCCCAGAAGAAAGCTGCTGTAGCTTATGTTGCCGCTCGGCAGGGCCCCTCACCCAGGACGATGCCTCCGAACCGCCTGGGAACAAGGCGAACCACGTCCCAGTCCCATTCCCAGTACAGCACGGGGCGGCTGTGGGATCCCCCGGTCACACCATGAGCCAAGAGCTACAACAGCCTGATGGGTCAGATGATGTTTCTGTTCTCTTTAAAAAAAGCAGTCAAAAAGAATAAAAATATGCTTTTTCTCCCTGTCTCTGATGGTATCCTTCAGTCAATGCTCCTAATGCAAGCTGCCCCGTGAATGCAATGAGTTGTTGAGATTTGATCTTCCTGGCTTCCATTGCCACAGATTATACCCTGGCAGATACCCCACTCTCACCCACACTGAAATAGCCAGATGTTCATGTCGAACATAAGCTCAAGTGAAAAATGCACCATGCCACACCATACTGGCAGTGCTGTAATTGAAATGTTATTTACTAGGGGGGAGGGAAATTATGTCCCTTACCTATACAAGCCTTAACAGTTTGGCATCACCTGCTCACAGGCTGAGGAGGAGGGAGACTCAAGAAACCTGTAACTGTAAAGCCTTCTCCAGCCTTACAAATAAAAATAAATAAATCAAGTATCCTCACCAGGTTTAGCACGCCACAACGTTCCCTGAAAGCCCCGGATTGGAAGTGAACCTACAGCAGCTTTTACCACAAGGGCTTGAAAGGACACGGAAAATATCACCTTAACATACTGGCTCTGTATTTTGTTATGACCTCAGGTGCTTTGCTGCTTCAGTAACGAGGCTGCTAAAATACAACTTGAAACCAGAACAATTAACAAAATCCCCACGTGCTGGTCTCAACACAGGCAAATGAACACACAGTAAATATGTGCTTCACTTTTGAAGAAGGTGGGAGAGCAACCATGTAACTTAAAACCAGTGATCGGAAGAACGGAGTGGCCCCATGAAGCCCTCACCAGACTACAATTTAGGGGTTTGGCATGAAGGAAGCTCCTGTTTGGCAATTCTTATTTTCTCATTCCAGCTCAGGATAGTAGGATTTTAAATGCCTGCAGGGCATAGCAGGTTACTGATAATAAAACTGAGCATTTTAATACCCCAGAGTTACTGTAAGTAGATATGCCTATTTTGGCGCACGTGGCTCTATCTTAGCTGTATTTCAAACATGCCACATAACATTTATTATGAAGAAGAATTAAAGAGCCCTTCATTAATTATTTGTATTACCACAGCACCTAAGGGCATTAATCACACATCAAGGCACCATTCAGCAAACAGTGCCAGAACACGGTCTGCCCAAAATCAAAATTCAGGCCAAAGAAAAAGCAAAAAAAGGCACAGAAATAAAAGAATGCACACAGTGTGAGAAGCATGGGGTGATAGCTCTGGTCAGCAGGAGAGACTGACACCAGAGCACGTTCCCTACCATAAAATCACCTGCACACATCCCAGGTGAGGAAATTTTTTTAAGAGAGATTAGGTGGGGATTGGTCCCGTCCCTCGGTATTTGATAAGAACTGATCAGTGTGTTGAAGCCAAACACAAAGAGAAGTTGAGGAATAAAGTGAACAACTTGCAGCTGTTGTAGGGAAGAACCCGTGGGGACAACGATGAGCAGCCAGGTTCACTTTGAGTCACGTTATGGGTCAAGAGGACTCTCGGAAGATTCTTTCCAGGTCCATTCCTTTGATTTTATGATATTTTAAAATAATCTGAAAATAGCTAGGAAAGTTCTTCGGTCATGTTTCATGAAGAGTTAATACCAGCACTGTTCCCTTGCTCTGAGAAAGCCAAGGCACAACCACGTTGAGAACAGCACTGTCACCCATGGCAGAGCCCAAGGCAGCAAATCAAAGCTTCAGCACACACTGAACGTCATCATCTCCTGCCGAAGTTAAACATCCGTAATACACGAATACCAGCTTCTGATATTAAAATGAATCTGAAGCAGAAAATTAAAGCTTAGACTCTGTCTAGATGGAGAATAATAACTAATATACCAGATAAGTTCTTTCCGCCTTTTCAGTTCATACACCAGCTGGTCTCCCACACCCCAGGCATTTAACCTCGGTTCTTCTTGCACAGGTCCAGCACTGACTGGGAGCAAATTCATTCTTTCTTACCCTGTTTCCCAAAAAATAAGCCCTAGCATGACTTTTCAGGATTTTTGAGGATGCTCGAAATATAAGCCCTGCTCCAAAAATAAGCCCTAGTTACAGTTGATTTTAAAAGTCAATTTAAATAGTGTCCAGGCAGCTATACATGTAAAAAAGTAAGCATCTTCTGGAGGAAAAATTAATAAGACAATATCTTATTTTGGGGAAAACAGGGTAACTATCACTGGGAGTCATTCATTCATAATCATCACTGGGACTCTTACTGCCCCATCACTTGGAAAATGGGACGTGTCTGAAGGTAATAGGCAGCAATTATTTAAAACAGATGTATATTGTGAAGTGAGCTGACTGGCAAATAAAATTGATTCCCCCTACCCACACGAGCTTTCGAGGTTTTGGTGTACTAAATAAAAGCAAGTTTAAATCTGAAATGCCACTGTTATACTTCACATGCCCTGTTTTCCTCCCAAGGCTCCTGCATTAAACTACATCTCATGCCATACACTGTGGGCAATAACAAAGGGCAGAACGGAGCAAGAACGTGCCGCATACAGAGACAACAGCGAAATGAAATTAATTCATATGTGCCAATGCGCTTTTACAATTTTACAATAAAGTACTTAATTTCCCAGCTGGAACTTTTTAAAATTCCTACTTCACCTTTTTGTTGTTGTTGCTTTTGTTTGTTTGTTTTAAAATAAAACCAGGCTTCTGGACAGTAATTAAAAATGTTCTCTTCAGTTAAATAAAAATAAAATTAAAATAAAAATAATAATAATAATTATTATTCTATCCAGCACCCAAAAGAACTGTTCACCCAAATCTGACTGTAGGGGAATTTGGCTGACACAGAAAGGATTTTTTTTTTTTTTAAATTATTTAGGTGCGTTCTCAGAAGTTATCAACTAATCTCCTCCTCCTGTTTCCTAATACGTGAAAAGGCCAGATGCAGTAATCTATTAGAGACATGATATAATTGTACTGTAATCATAACAGAACAATATCTGCACATATGCTTTTGTTAAGCGTAGGGCACAGCCTGACACTACTCATTAAAAAACAAATGGAACATTCAACTATAGCTTTCATTTGATCTCACAAAGATAAGCCTTGGTATTGTTATTCCAGATTTTGTGTGTGTGTGTGTGCAGGACACAAAAGCATTTTCTCAAAAAGAAAAACCCAGATTGGTCTACATGGGACAATTGACCAGTGGAACAGCATATTCTGCTATTATTACTCTGGAATAACTTAAAAGTCACTCTCTGAGCAGAGCATTAATACTGAAAAGCAAGCCTAAAACTGTATTTATCTGCCCTTGCTATGCTCATACTGGTCATTTTTCTTAGACAAAAAAACTTCCACTTTCAGATCCAATTGGTACTGTAACTTCTACTATATTATAAATAGTATTATACTCCCTGGTATTGTAATTTAAACCTTGTCTCTGCTTCATGTATGAAAAGTTCTCAGCATAACTAGTAGTTACAGCAGAAAGGGAATTAAAAAAAAAAACTAAAAGAAATTAAACAAGCAGCTGATGTTGCTTTAGAACTTACTGAAGGATGTGCCTGGCAGGAAAGCAGTTAAAAACAAGCCACGTGAAATTGCATATGATATAGCACAGTGATGCTACTGCATTATAAATAATGCTGAAGGATGCATTATTTATATGTTTAATATTGGACTCGCTTATGAAGTAAGTTTCTTTCTCCAGTTTGTCTCCGATGGTAATGGGAAGGCGGGATCACACAGCAGGGCTTGGAGGGAGAGATGATAATTCAGAGAAGTTTGGGAGGCAAAACACTGAAAAACATTGAGTGGTGCCCTCGATTGCATTTCCTCAGTTTAATAAGCAAGCTGGAAATCTCAGAAGGTTAGGGGCTCGGCTTTCATTCACTTAAACATTCAACAGGGGGAAAAAAAAAAAACCCTTGGATGTTTATCTGAGCCTTATCCCAAGCCTGTGTCCTTCAACAGCTGCAGAGCTGGCACGGAAATACGCTGAGATTTCTGGCACCTCCACGTCTGGTCACTGTTTTAAACCAAAACTGGAGAAAGACTCTGCCCCATAAAAGTGTTTAAATTGGCGCTTGCCGAAGGGTGGAGCCAACAGCCCCGCAGTGAGCTCAACCATTTCACACGCTCGTTTTCTCTTCCCGCGTTGACTACAGCCCTTTGCGCGGACCCAGCGGAAATACTATTGCTACAAACATCTCCTTCCCTTGCTGCATTTAAAACTACACTCGCAATTTTTTAAACAAGTGCGACTACGAGGCTAAAAGCACAATAGAATCTGGTTGTCATCCCAAGTCAGGGCACTAGTAGAGGCGAATTTTTGCTACCACCAAACACCCTGCCCTTCAGCCAGAACTTACCAGCTCTGTACAAAAATGCCTATACGGGGATTTTATCTGCCTGTTATCCCACGCAGCTTCACAGCCTGGAGCGGTAGATATGAACCATAACCGTCTTTTATTTGCATCAACATACAGAGCTGTAAACGGTGGCAGCTGAGGAATGGAGACAAGTCCCATTCATCCACTGCTGCCAGAGGGCAACCAGGTTTAGCTGGAGTTTGGGTGGACAACCAGATTTTTCTGCAAAAGTGTCGGTTCCAGTAGGTTAAAAACCGCTCTCAACAATGATTACAGAGCCATTGGAGAAGTTAACGAGTAACAACACTGTCTAATCCAGCCTACGCAATCCAGAGCCTTGGGGGAAAATTAAAGCATTTTTGTGCTTTGTTTTTGTTGTTGCTCCCATCCAGCTTTGCCTCATAAAAGCAAGACAGGCCTGTGCTTGGGACCACGGTGCTGATAGTCACATGAGCTCATCGCTCCAGCTTTAAGTTTTCCACTTCTTGCAGTTGTAGTAGAAGGGGAAAAAAAAAATCTTGAAGACTGGGATGAGACCATGACCCCAAAAGATGGGCTTTTTTCTTCTTCTTCTTTTTTTTTTTTTTTTTTTAAAGTAAATTTCATTAAATCATTCACTCCAAAACCACTGTTTTGGAAAGCTGCTTTCACGATCCCATGCTCCAAGGTCTCATATTATTCAAATTCCACATATTATCACTGAAACTATTTTACAGTTCTGTCTCTAACTGAAACACCATCCAATGACCACCCTATTAAAACCCACTAAATAGGGGTTCGAAAATAAAGCTGAATGATGGGAAGGAACTGAGATTCTTCTTCAAGATCCACGGTTCTCTTCTAGGTCCAGATATTTATGAATCTTTTCAAAGCAATGCTTAAGCACATCTACTAACACTTCGGTTCTCTTCTGCAGGGTTTTTGCTGCCTCTTCATCTTTGGTTCCACGAAGCATTTAAGGAAAAGGATGTTCTCCGGTCAGAGGTGAAGGGTTCACAGTCTCTCCATCCTACCTGACTCCACAGGAACACAGGTAGGGACAGTAATTAGCATCAGCCCATTTACATTGCAGCAACTTTTCCTGCAGCAATTTTTCCTGGATGCTTTGATGGCCAAAACACACCCCACACCTAAACCCAGCGACATGAGAAACTTTCTTCATTTTAGCGTCCTGGACATTCCTGGCTGTGCACAGGCATCAAAAATAGACTGATCCTCCAGCACCCAGGTTGAACGCAAATGAACAATTCTCAGATTGTATTACACTCAAGTCAGCGTCACGATACCCGGTTTGCATTTCCATACGAGTGATTCCTTTAGCTCGGCATGGACACGCACAGTTTTTGGATGAGGGATGCAGAGCTGAGCGCGACTTCTCCTGAGACGTGAAGCTCACCAGCGATTCAGTTGGCACCTACACGTTCTGTTCACACAGTGCGCTCCACTCGTGACCGTCCTCGAGATAAGGAACTCCACCTGATGCAAAAATCTCCAGGCCAAATCGCATAAAGGAACCTAGTTTTTGCTAAACAGCCTTTTCCAGATAAACTTTTGCAGTCAAACCTACCCAGCACTGTTGATCCCTGTCTTCCACTTAGCTGTGCAACGTTAGAGTTTAAAGCAGAGAAGCCAAAAGAATCGAAGAATTAAAAACCACTTTCCCCATATTCCACTCAGCAACTGTCATAGAGGAAATGCAAGCGCGGTCATTAATTCTTCCAGTTACATTTCTGATGCAAAAGCACCAGTCTCTCAGATTGGGGCTTTATTACTATGCTCTGCCTGCCCAGGCCAATCTGAAGAGTCAAATTTTGACAAATTTCATACTGTGAGGCTTTTAAACAGTCAAATATTGCTTTATTATTTAGAACATCATTTTTCGGGTTTGTTTCCAGCTGTATGTAGTACCGAAGTTTGCATTAACGCACTGCATTATATCATCCTTATCAGACAAGTTTCCTAGGTACAGCTGATTCTCCTTTTTGATTTTCTACAACAGCTATTAAAAATGCTGACCAAAGGATATAGATTTTCATTAATATTTCCTCTTCTTTTGATCTGCTCCTTTGATTTACCTGACTCTACGATCCAAATAATCAGAGGAGTTCCTGTCTTTCATGCAACAAATGTAATGCCAAAACTTAATCAAACCAAGGTTTTTAAGAAGGGGAAAAATTTAAAAAAAAAAAAAAAAAAGTCAGTTCATTTATAGAGCTCTTCCTCACCCTATCTCAGCTAAGTACCCAACATCACCAGCATCTTCAGATGACGTTCTCTACTTTGTAGGCATGAAATACATTTCTGCAAACAGCAAAGCTGCTGAGGATAAGACACTTTGCACTGAGAGGGAGACAACCTCTTGCTTTTGGCAGGGGAAAGCAAGGTGTTGCTCTGGGGTTTGCTCCACACTGTCTCTTATTTCAGTTCAGTTTTCTCTGCTAGGCTAAATAGTTGATTTGCTCTCAGGACATCCAGCTGACTGTACACTTGTTTTTCAACCCTGCTTTGGCATAAGGTTGCTGTTCTTATTCCTTTCAGTATTGTTCCTGCACAGGAAGGCAGGAAAATATGTTTCCAGGTTCCTAATATATGTTTGTTTTCCCTTATTGTTGTTCGCTCTGTTTACACAGTGGTTGTTTTTCTTCATCTTTGATGATGAAATTTAAACACTAATAGAAGGAGATTTCAGCGAGTGGAAAATACAAAGGCAGATACAGTAATGAAGCGAAACGCAGAGTTGGTTTTCAGTGCTGTGTGGAGTCAAACTTGACCCCAAGATGCCCAAACAAGTTGCAAGCGTAACTTTTGGAATAAGACCAAATGCCTCCTGTTTTTATACTATTTTTATATTAGTGAATGAGGGAACAGATGTGATTCAGAGGAGTCAGTCCGCCTCCGAACACTTCACTGCAATCACTCCAGCGTCATTAAATCCCCATCAGAACAGCTTTGTTCAGGGCTCGTTCAGTGGGTTTCACGCGATTGCTGCTCCAGCCTTGCTCTAACACGCACCTCAAACGTACGGATACTCAGAGAAAACTTAGAGAATGAGTAATTCACCACCCTCTGTATCACAGTCAAAATTACTAGCGGGGTCCTTTGAAAAAAAGAATTCTTGCAGGTTGGTGAAAGCAGTCATTTGCAAAGGACAGATTTATCTGTGCATGAAAACAGCTGTTTGGGTATGTATTTCTATGCCTGTATATACTCAGCTGTTTTTTTTTTCCATGTTTCCACTATTTACCTGTTGACACAATAATTTTTATATGCAAACACTGTGGGATATTTGCATAAACCAAGGTATAAACAGTCAGGTATAGTAACCAACACAGAAGTTTGGGTGATGTATATAAACAAAGGAAATTTGCGGCTTCTCAAAAAAGGGTCAGCATGACCTCTAGCCAGCTAGACAATGAACAAACCATCTTTTCTTGATAACTTGTGAAAGTCTCTCCCTTCTTTCCTTTTCTAAAGCAAAAAAAAAAAAAAAAATTATATGCACATAAGAAAGGGAATAAAATAAATAAATCTGAAAGTTCTTTTAATCTTCTGCCCCATCACCCCTTTCAGTGAGAGGCTCAAAACCTCATCTTTCAAGCAAATGCACTTATTTTCTTCATAGAAAAGGACAACAGGCCCTTCCTCTCAGGGTTTCCCCTCCAGTAGAGATTTGGCACCGTTCATCATCCCCCCTTGTCCCTTTCCCAGACCCGCTTGCTGCCCCAGTTCCATTAGTGCTACACCTGGGGTTCCCCTTATAGGACCAGCCCAGCCCACCACAGGCATTATTTCACTCAGCATCATCTATACCCTTTGCTCTTACAAACGATTACCTCATCTCAGACCAATTCCAACTGTTTTCCACAGTGATATAATTTCCATACCTAATACCATATGGCCAGAGCCAGGTTTGAGCGGGAATAACCTCACGTCTAAAACCACAGAGGGGACCCAGACGACTGGATGACTTCACAGGTAACCTGCATTGTCTGGGACCTTCCCACCACTCTTATCTCCCCCATTTCTAACGCAGCTTTTTGTCTAAAAACAGAAACAACTATTCATCTCCCACTGAACCTAAGCAAGAATGAGCCCACAGGATATTTTAGAGACGTCCAGAAAGATTCCTGAACTGTCAGTAAAACTCCAGGAATCGATGGCCAGCTCAGGAAGGCACAGGAGGAAGCATAAAAGAAAAATACTCCTCTGAGCATACCATTATTGTTAAATATCACCATTCCAAATGTAAGAGATAAATTTTCAAGTCTTACAGCAGGTCTCAGAACCCTATTAATAGAAATTAGAGAGAAGTCTAATAGAAAAAGACAGAGAGGAAGCCATTCTCTCCACTGCTCCCTGGGGAAGGTGAGAAGAGACTGAAAGATGACACTTTATCTCTTCTAATTCCCGTGGGACCCATAATCACAGCATTCATTCAGCAAATAATAATAATAAATATGGTCTGAAGTGACTCCAGCTATTTCGGCTTTAATAAATGGGTTGAAATAGTGGCAAATTCAGATACAGAGAGCATCTTTTCAATAAAATCTGATAGGGTTATTAATAACATTAATGGAGTACCGTGCCGTCTCCATTTTGTTAATAGTTGCCTTATTCTCCCCCAGCCCATTCCCCACCACAGTGCACAGACACAGAAACACACACTTTTCCCTCCAGCGATGACAAATTCAGACTGTCAGCTTTCTGCTGGCAATGCATCCCGAGAATTAGTCAAATTTGACATGATTTTATTGTTTTATGGGAACTGCCAACAGGGATTTTTCTGCCTGAAGTACATTTATATCCCAGTTCAAATCAGATCCTGGCTTAGTTCATGAAAACGAAGAGGATAAGCCAGGAAACCTGCAGCTCCTCAAGGACAAAAAAAGTTATGACCACGATGGGATGCTTACTCCAGGCACCCGTGCCTTTGTTTTAACTTGTCCCTCACTCCCAGGATGGCTTCACCTTCCAGCTTATGGTTCCCTTATCAAGGAACTAACCCCTGTGCACGGCCACAATATTTGGGCTGCTGGTCCAAAACCAGACTTCTAAATACAACTGAAATTTCTTGCACAGAGCTAAATATCTGCCTGCAGAAGATACAAGTGCAAGCAGGTAGATATGCCTCATCTGTCTAGTTTTACTCTAAACAGATAGTCTAGAAAGGCTCTTTCTTTTTTTTCCTTTTCCCCCTTTTTTCTCCCCTCCCTCTTTTTTTATTAATAAAGTGTGACCTCACTCCCACTGTACTGCATGAAAAAAAACAACTATTGTCTTCAGTTGTACAGAACCAAATCTTAACTGAGGGCTCCTGATAATTTGGAATTCACTCTCATTTATCCCATTTCACATCGGCCTTTTAGCAGTATTTTCCAAGCGTCATGTTTTTACAGACTTAATGAGATTAAAAAAAACATGCTCTTTTCCCTTTGCATTTTACGCTTTCAGCTGTGACTTCCATAAAATGATTTTGGTTAGCAAACAAGAATGCTATACGATTAAAGAAAAAAAAAAATGTTTCTCATTTTCATAGTCCCATATGTAGATGCAGGGAAGAAGCGGCCAAGGCCAAAGTGTTTTATATCACAGTACTTCCCTTGCAGGAAGACAAAAGAGAAAAGAAGAGAAATAGAATTACAGAGTTGCAGAGAAATGAAATGTTTGAACAGAAAATAATTTCCCTAACTCGTAGCCTGCAGGCATAACCTGTCATAACTCTGCATGAATTGAACAGTCAGGGAGTTCAAGTTTTCTGCAGCTTACCATAAACTAATATGCTCCGTCATATCATCCTCGGGAGACAAGGATTTGAAGAAGCCGCTGTATTTAGAACAACAAAAGTAATTCCATGGTTTAACAGAATTAGAGGGAACCATCAGCAGCCCAACACAACCCAGTGCAGATGGAGACAGGATGGAAGGTGACAAAAAAATCCAACCCACACACCACACCAAAGATGGCAGAGCTGAGTGGGAATTCTATTTTAAGCTCTTCTAGAGACCACAGACTCACCAGCTCTTATCACACAAGAATTCCACTGATCTACACACATATACCCAGAACGACTGACGAATTTCCAACTGAAACAGGGAGCATCGTACTGTGAGACTGACAGTGTGGTGGGTCAGCCCCAGAGCCTGCTGTGGGAGAACAGTGTCCCCAGAGCACACGGTACTTTCTGAAAGGCAGAGTAACACTGCTAATAAAAAAAAAAAAAAGAAAGAAAGAAAAACACTCGAGGAAGAAATAAACTATTTTTAAATCTGCATTGAACAGAACAGGCAAGATTCTCTTCTAACCTTTACATCTTCAGTCTCTTCTCCCTTGATCGTGACAAGCCTACTCAGGTCTGAAGTCGATGCACAAAGCGCTCTGTGGTGCAAGTCCTAGAGACTGCTCCACAAACAAGACACAGCATGAGGTACAGTCTGCAATACACAGCAACGCCTCTGGTACACCCCAGTGCATCTTATTTGCGTGGGAGAACGGGCACACGGCTCCGAGTCACCTACAGCTCACAAGTGCTTTCATTTTGCGTCTCCACAGGGTAAGGTAAGGTAACTTCATTGATTCTATGTGAGGTGATGCTCAAGGCAGCAGCTGGGACAATTTGTAGAAGGTCAGAAGGCAGTCTGAAGTAGACCTGCAAACTGCATCCAGACCTTCCAGTGCTCCATCCAGCATCTCACCACTGCATCTCTTTTTCTCTCCAGGAAGACTAAAATCCTTGATAGAGGATAATATCAAGAAACCGTCTTTCAAAGACCCAACGAAAGAAAGCAAAAGAACCTGCGCACCCTCACACAGAGGAACCCACTATACAACAAGTGCCCCCACAAATTCAGTGCTCGCTTCACTCATTTATCCCTTTGAACAAAGGGACAACACCCACGACGTGACCTGCCCAGCAGCAGGGGCTTCTCCAAAGCACTCCATCTGACCTCGGGGTAATGAACAGAATTAATATGGCAAAGCCTCTAACACGGCACCACTTCCCAGCAGCACAGCCACAGCCTCTAATTGATTAGTCCATAAAAATCTGTGCACTAAATTGAAAGGAGCTGCACTAATTCTCTTTTATGTTAAATTTCTGTCTTTCTCCTTTATCGAATCCTTCGTCGAATGTCCCTTCTGCTGCCTATTGTGGGCTTGCTCTGGGCCTGTTTTCCTCTTGCCCAGATTAAGTATCTAATCAAAATCTTGTCTCCCTTAATGGCATAAAATTGAAAGATAGATATTGCACTTTACACAGCTGATTAAACACTAGAATGTGGCTAAATGCTTTACAGGGCTTGTTACATTAACTAACTCTGTCATCTGCCAGCTATCTTATAATTGCATATGCTCATGTTGCCACCGGTGAAGCCAAGGTAAGATTTCTTTTCCCTTCATTACCTCTTTCCACTCTCCCTCCCTTCCACACTGCAACCCACCAGCTGCACGTCAGCGAGGAGCTCCAAACTCCCCTGTAACAACCACCTGAACAAAAATCGGTGCTGGCTGCCCATCGTTTTCTCTGTTCAACTGCCAGTCATCGGTTTGTGACCATCTGAAGCAGCTAATGTGATGGAAAGGGACAGTGAACTCACACAGCAATTTTTTCAGCGGCAGGAACAATCCTGCCCACAGTTGCCTTCTTCACGACTTTGATGCTGGACACCTTGTTCCAGAAGTCTGGAGAAAGCAAGGATGGAAAAAAACACCCTGCTTACTCTAGCTTGTGTAAGAATATACATTAAATAGTCTGAAATTCCCATTGGCTTGTCAAAGCACGATCTGGTGTAGGTATCTGATGTTGCAGGTCTTGGCTTTTTCCTTACATTGTAATAATCATGATGCAAATGGACTTTCTGGAAGACTTACAAGTCTATCCCAGTTGATTTGCTTTTCAGAGGAGAATTTCACCTTCTGCAAGATAATCACAGAGAATGATCCCTAAACACACTCTTCAGCTGTTTGCTTCAAGAAAGAGACAAACAAACCTAAAAAGGCTTTACCAGAAAAGTCTTTGGAAGAAAGAATAGTAGTAGAGATTTTTTATATGTTCTTAGGAATTGTTAACAACTGAAACATTAGTCAGGACATACGTTTTGTTGAAAGATACAAACCATGTAGCCAAATATTCTACAGGTAAGATTTGTCTTCTTTGTCATGCACAGATCCAGCAATTTTAAGAGATCTGCTCCTTTGCACAAATACAGATTTGTTCTATGTAGATTGCTTTAAACTAACTGCCAAAACCACTCTTCCCTCTTAACAGAGAAAATAGACTACACATTACGCCCAGATTGTAAAATGTGGATAACTGGTTCAGCTCATGTGCATTTCTTCCTGACCCCAATATTTTACAGAGAATCTATTTGTTAAGCACTAAAACACCAAACCTTTCCTATTCCAAAATTCCTCTGCAGGAAGTGTTAAAAGTCACTTTTAGCCGCCTTCTTTCTAATCCTGAACCTTTCTGTAGAGCAGCAGGACTCCAGCCAGGCAAGGAGGATCTGTCTGTCTGGACAGGAGGATCTGTCTGTCTGCACAGGTCAGTACAGCTCCACGGGACCACGCTCACAGCCCGTTAAGGATGCTAACATTAAGCTTTGCCCTAAAAATACCCAAAGGTCCAATTTTCTTCCCATGGGCTAAGCAGTAAGGGTTTACTGGGTGGGTCCTCCCTCCCCAGTTTACATGGCAGTTAAATCGAATTGAGGCAGACATTGCAGTTCTGCTGGCAATTAATAATCAATTAATTGTTTTCTTACCCCACAAGGATTCTGCACCCTCTTCCCTTCTGTGGCTCTACGTAGACACCACAGAAATTAGTTCATCATACCACTGTTAATGGTTTATAAAAGCTTACCACAGGTTATTATGAAATCTTTACTAAATGTTTGGTTTTTAAATATTCATAAAGGCACAGTATATATTTTAGTAAGTCGTGTTGCATGATACAAAGTTGAACCCTGAACTAAACATTAAGATCCCAGGAAAGATTCTTTTGAAAGCACCAGACCAGATATCCACAGCAGAAAGGCACCCACAGCTCTCCCCCAACCTTCCTTTCTTTCTTGATTGAGCAGGTAATCTTGTCAAATCCTTTTGCCTGTAGTTACATACTTCTAAAATTCTTTGTTTTAAGCTAACATACCGATTCCAAGTTTCCTTCTGCCACTCCAGAAGGAGAGTAGTGCCTGTTTATATAGAGATCAGTATACAATAGCAGATAGCAAAATTGATTTGACAGGTTTCAAGGAAAAACAATAACTTAGTTCAAGTTCAACATGCTGGTACCAAAGGCAGGTGGAAGCTGACCCAACTGTCAGGCAGCACAAAGACCATCTCAAGCTGGTCATTCAATATGGACAATTCTTCTCCAGTAAGCACTTTCTAAACAGAAAAATGAGTGGCTTTGTGACCAGCCACACGATTTTCTACTGCTGCGTTTTGAGTTGGACCCACAAATCAGCGTAGATCATAAAAGCAAGACCAAGTCTGACAATTTTAGCCTAATGCTTAGTGGACATTTGGCCCAAGCCACATTCGCTTGGCAGTCCTGCGGCTCAGCACAACTGTCAAACCCTTCCAGCAGAGGCACAGCAGTGGAGCCACTACGGCAGAGTTTTATATTAAGCAGACTTAGAGAAGGAGGAACAAAGCTTTTACACAGCCTAGATATAACCAATGCCATCAATCCCCCATTTTCAGGATCAGATTCACAAAGTAATACATTTAATCCTTTTGTATGTATAAATCCCACTCCTATGATCGCTGCCAAGCACCTACTTCTACACCGAAGTATATTTGGGAGCCATGAAATTCCCATAACATACTCTCCAGCACGAGAACACCACCTGCACCAGTGTGCAACCAGAAACCTTACATGTCACAAGGCTGATCTGGTGAGGTGCTAAACGTTACCGATGGGGTGACTTACCAATGCCACAGCAGCATCACGATCCTGAGCAAACCCAACACCCCAGGCAGCCCCATTGTGCCCCACTCTGGGCTGGCCTGGGTGCTCCAGCCCCACACCTCGCACCCCAATCCTGCTCGTCTGCCCAGAGCCTGAGAATGGGCTGGAAGTTCGCTGAACTTCACATCCACCTTCCAATGTTGTTTCTTCTCTCCTTTCCCCAAAAAGGGTCCCAGCAGCCTAGCGAGGTGCTGCTTGTGGGGTCTGAAGAGGATGGGGTCGGGGGTGAAAAGTGCTGAAGTGAAGGATCCCATACACTGTGCGGGGCGAGAGAGAGAGGGGAAAACGATTGAGAAAGTCCTGATCCTATTCAGACTTCTCCACTTTTTCTTTTTTTTTTTTTTTTGCAAATGGTTTTCCAATGCAGGAATATTTGGAGATACTGTGATACTTCTAGGATCACAAAAGATCGAAACACTTTAGTGTTGAACTGCAATATGATAGAGAGCTGGGGTTGTTCAGCCTGGAGAAGGCTCCAGAGAGATCTTATCGTGGCCCTTCTGTAGTTGAAAGGAGCCTACAAGAAGGATGGGGACAGACTTTTTAGAAAGGTGTGTTAAGACAGGACAAGAAGTGATGGTTTTAAGCTAAAAGAGGGGAGATTCAGGCTAGTCATGAGGAAGACATTTTTTACAATGAGGGTAGCAAAATACTGGCCCGGGTTGGCCAGAGAGGTGGTGGATGCCCCATCCCTGGAGACATCCCGGGCCAGGCTGGACGGGGCTCTGAGCAACCTGAGCTGGCGCAGATGTCCCTGCCCATGGCAGGGGTGGCACTGGGGGAGCCGGGGAGGTTCTTTCAACCCAAACTATTCTATGGTTCTGTGAATACGCGGAAAGCTGCTCTTACCTACGTGAGACAGCAGTTAGCAGGACGTATCAGCTGGCACCCTTGGGTCTGTCTCCCCCTTTCCAGGCTTTGGGGGATAGAAGACAAACTGGGCACAGACATCACGATAAGGAGTCAGAGTGAAAAGCCATGGGAGAAAAGTCAAAGCAGGAAATTAGGAACTACAATTGTTTTCAACTGAAAAGTCACCAGGAGTTATCAGTGATGCTTGGAAATACCTCGCCAGCAGGACCTGAATAAAAGCTTCTAATGGCTTAACTGGATGAGCAGCCTCTGATCTACCCCTTCTGAGGTGCTTTCTATTTTTGAGAAAACAAAGCATGAAAAAGACTAACATTCCAAGAAATAATAAAATAATTCTGTCACTTCAAATCACTGCATCTTCTCAGCTGATCCTCACTTCTCAATCCGCCTTCTGTTTCTCCCCAGAGACTGTTTGATTAAATATATGTGAATAAAAAGTATCCATTCCCTTTTGAACTCTGTTAAATTAACAGTGACTCGAATCAGACCCCACAGTCCTGACAGCAATTACTTATCAATGAATCATTATCCATCTCTAAATACAATTCCATACTGCTTCCAAACTTCTTTGACTTTATGTGCATTAAAAAATATACAACATTTAGAAAAATAATTTAACAAAATGGGGATCTTGCGAGGAGGTGTGGGGTGGACATGAGACAAAGAACAGGCGTTAGAGGAACAGAAAGCAGTTACCATTTTCTCAGTCCCTCCTTTCTTCACATTTTCAAAAGACAGTCAGAAACAGAAAGTGAATTCAGATCCAAATGGAAACAAAACCAAACCAAAATTCAACTTTTTTTCCTATGACCGCAGTTGCTATTTTAGCACTATATTTTCTTGTTCCCTGGCCATTACATGCCATAAGGGAGCTCAAGCCATGAAATGTAACTTTGAGGTTCTTAATCCTCCTTCAGATAAATGGTTTTTTTGAGATAGTTTCTAAGTTGTTTTTTTGGGGTTTTTTTAATATCTCAATGCATGAAGGTCTACCACGATTTATACAATCACATTTAAATTATAAAGCAGCTACAGTACCCCAAACTACGTATTTACCTTAAGGTGTCAGATCTCTTGATAAGCAAGGCAGCTACCTGGACAGGCTGGAACAGTCCTGGCCATAAATCCCAGCTCATCAAAGCTGGTTTACTTTGCAAGGAGTTTCCACTGCTGAGCAGTTAAAAGTGAACTGTTTTCATGATCCACATGATAGCAGCAGTTAAATGTCAAAGAGCAATAACATTATTTAACAAGCCACAATTAAGAGCTAGCTTTAAGAGACTGCCAAGGTAAAAAAAAAACCCAGATAGATGTCTGGATAGACGACTAGCATTGGCATCCCTGCATTTCAGGACACTACTCCCCAGAACAGTGAAAGCCAGGGGGTCGATCCATAGCCTAAAAACAAGACATTTATGTCAACCTGGATGAGCAGCTCCAACACGGAGCGGTGAACCCAGTGCCGTAACTGAACACGCCGCCGTTTGTTGGGTTGGATGGTGGCCCGCTGCTGTCACTGCATTACCAGAATTACAGACGGAGCTTGAAAGGCTTGGCCCTGGTGTTACCTGCATTGCGGGGAAGGAGGACACCGGGCAAACAAAAGGACAAGAACGGGGAAAGGGACAGGCTTTGGTGGAGATCTGCAAAGTCACAGCTCGGGTGACACGGTCCCACCTCTGGAAGCCAGAGAAGGTGGCACCGTTGTTAGGCTTGTTTTTACTCATTTACCTTTGCTGACACTCCTTGCGCTCTCAGCTGCTGAATCAGTACAAGAACAGGATTCAATTCCATCCAATTACTCAACTCAGCAGTTACCTGGAGCTCTTATGGGGAACATCAACAGCATTGGAAAGCTCTCTGCCATTAAGACCAAAAATACCTCCAAGACTGAGACCTCTATTTTCCAGATCCAAAAGACATTTTTGCCCTATTGTATGATGAGAGGGAAGACAAACCCTCCTTCCATCCACACTCTTCCAGCATCACTTAATTCCACTGACCGCCAAAAATTAATCCTAATCTCTTTCAGCCTGGATATTATCTCAGAAATACATTGGACATGGCTGAGCTTACTGATACATGATTATGGTTTGGTCCGTATATTAAAATGAAGACTAGCAAAGCTACAGAATACTGAAAGTTTGCAAATTGTCATCATTTTGAGTTCAAAGTAGATTCTATCTGGATTTGAATTTTATGAAAACCTTTAAAGTTAGAATGGTTTGGACAGAAGATTGTCTGGTTTAGTCCCATCTATAAATACAAGATAGCCATCCCCAAAAAAAGAAAATAAATAAGTGGTATAACCAGAATTTATCCATAATTAATTCAAACCTTTTTACTGTAAAGGGAAAGTTATGCTTGCAGGCATAGTTTGGGTCTTGTTTTTAAATGCAGAGAATAGTAGAATAGATGCAACGTTTATGAATTATTAAAACTTGCACAAGGATTTATTTTTCCTCTTCCACAGCTTCTTGTTTAATCCTTGTTCATTGTTGGAGGCTCTGAGGATGACTGACATTTAACGCATCCCTGTCATGCTTCCTTACCCACTGAACACGGGGAGAGAGAGAAGAACCAAACATACACACAGACACAGGCAAATTACAAACGCTCCAAACTATTTCATTTCTCCTCACTCCCCACGTTCCTTAAACCAAGTTTCTTGCAGAGAGAAGAAGAAAAACCTTGCCATCTGGAAGAGTGTCCCAATACTATCACTTCATCTGTTACGTGAACAAGAACCTTTTCACACCTTGCAAGCAACAGATATTAGGAATTAACCAAAGGCGTTTCTTTATTTGTTTTTTAATGCAGTATTTATATTTTGTAAGGACTTTGGTGGTAAGGGGATGTTTTGGTGTAATGATACTATTTTGTCTTGAGAAAAGAGATAGTGAAGGGGGGTATATTTAAGAATAGAGCTTTATAGCTGTGCAACCTGGAAATATTTGAGCATCACATCACACACCAGCCTTTAGCTCACAGAGCGATCCCCACAGAGCGCAGGCTGGCAGTGTGAACTGTTCTATTACTCCCTGGACATTGCCAACGCCAGCTGCAATTTCCAACCTGTTTCATATTTTCAAATGGAACGACAAGAAAAATCTAAGTATGAATTCAATCACACTCTCTCATATGGAGAAATTTGGATTGACGGTTAATTCACTACCAGTTGCGTTATCATACCAATGATGGTCTGAGCATAAAGGCTACACAAGGTTCCAGGTGGAGCAACCGATATAAGCAAAAGGGAAAACAGTCAAGTTTGGAACCTTCTAAGAAACCCACAACAGCAGCACTCGCAGCAGTGATACATTTTTCCAGAAAGTGACTTAACAGGTTTAGGAGTTTGAGATTAATTCAGAGTATTTGAGACACTGAGGAGTTACAAGCAACAAAAAACGATTTGCAAAAAGTTGGGCCACATAAGACTGCTTGTCTACACTAGTACATCCCAAGCTTGCGTGTCAATGATGCAAAGTTTCTTAAAAAGGCTTAACGTAAACCATTTCACCATGCACTCAATGCATACACACCATCTTCCTACTTCAACCCCAGTGCACAAATTATGCACCAAAAAATCTGCTAAAGTTAGTGGAAAACCACCATGTATTAATGTACCTGTGCTTTTTATCGGAGCATAAAAAGAGGTTTGAAAGTTTGCTTAAAGCAGAACGTGTGAATCCTGGTGGAAGATGCAAGAACTGAAGCTCAAACCCTCCCGCCTTCTGCCGCAGTCCGTCGTGGTTTGTATCGATATATCAAATCAGGAATAATTTTGTTATCAGGTTACAGAATATTATGTCAAGCTGAAATGTTTAAGGAGATACCAGCTTCCTTGACAGCTATTTCCAGAAGTACTCAAAACTATTAGTTCATCAAAAGGATAATTCTCTCAAATGTATTCATGCCCTGAACAACAAAAGCTCATTGCAGATCCCCAAGAGCTTCTGCCCTGCGTAATCAAACTCCCTAATGTAATTGATACTAAGTTTTTGTCATTTTTCTACATCCGGAAAATTTCCTTTTCCGTTTCTTATTTCTCCTCTCTAATCACCAACAAATCCATCTCTGCACACGAACACACTTCATCACCATATTACCTGTGGCAAACGGCACTAAAATAAAACACAACCGCCTTGCATATGAGAAATGGAAAAAAGTCCGCCATGGTTTTAATGAAGTGGTAGATGTGTGAGGTTTTCATTGCGTAAGTGGAGCTATTTAATTGTTCACAAGAGAGGTTTTATAGATCACACATCTGTACTAAAAAGATGGGCTTAATGTTTGAGATTACTGGGTATTCCTATGTGACCTTCTTTCCAGTCTCCCCAAAAGATACTACATTTAAGTGTTCTTTTAATTTAGTTCATTTTTCCCCTGTTAAGAGTGTTGGTTTTTTTTAAAAAAAAGCCAAAACACCATTTTTATGCGTTTAAACTGCTGCCAGAAAGCTATGTTTATTAATAAGATATCTCTTTAAATCTACTCTGCTGTGCTCTACAGATTGTAAAGAGAATACAAATGAGAGACAAAGCAGCTGCCAAATGTGAAAGTAAAGCTTGGCCTGGCCAGTAATAAGTAAAAACTATTTAATCCTCCTTAACACTTTGCAATTTATGCAAAAAAAACTACTTATGGGAGCAGCTTCAAACCCAAGAGTTATCAGATAAAGTTTTGACAGTTGAAGAAGAGAGATGTGGAAGAGATCAATATTTTTCTTAGCTAACATAATCTATTTATAAGTTGATAGGTGCTTTTGATCAAGAATTTTCTATTAAAATGTTTCCATCACAAAATAGCAATTTGGGAGAACCCACTAAATATACTGCAAATTATTTTCAGAGTAGTCACTTTGTTACAATTGAACACAAACAACCCCCCAAAGAGCCCTTTCAGACTTTCTCACTTGAAAAAGAACAGAAAAAACCTGAAAATAAAAAGCCGCAAACACTGTATTATGGCGTAAACTGGATTTTCCTTTGGAAAAGCAAGGTTTCTAATTCTGAAATAAGTGTACATAAAGTTGTGTCTTGAATGTTTATCAACACAAACTGACCTGATCAATTGACTGAACTTCTGCTTTCAAAAAACCAAAACAAAAACACCCTTTCTAATCCAATATTTAATTTGCATGAAGGGAAAAAAAATCCCTTATTCAACATTATCAATGTAAACAAACTGTCTTCTGTTTACCTCCAATTATATAGCTTGGAAAGCAAAGAGTAGTTATGAGTAAATTGAGTCAGTGGCTGAGAAGTGATCTGAAGTTTAAAAATGCAGAATCGGGTCACATGCAATGAAATCTCTCCAAGCGTAAGCTAGGCACATCGCCAACTTACACACTTAAAACATTGCACAAAAATAAGCATCTCGGTGCAAATTTCAGCCAGTTGAGTATGTGCTAAAATCAGTTTCTTGTGCAACTGTACCCTGGCCAGCTTGCGCAAAGTCTCAGTATAGAACAGCTTGGTGCTGGGCTGGATCCACATCTCAGCTCAGGTGTCAGGTCATTTGCTGCATTTTTTTTTTTTTATACTCTGTTAAAGCAGACTCATATATGGAAATGTACGGGCTACTTTGTTACCTTAAAAAAAAAATAAAATAAAGAGAGACTGAAAAAAAAAAAACCTAGCATCATTCTACTTGTAAAGACACAGGCGATTTCAATCAGACATGCCACACAATGCTTGGAAAAGATTCACCACCAGAGGAGCAGGTCTGATGCCTGTCTCTCCTCCAAGCATCTTATATCCCCTCTCATAAACACTAGACACAGCTCACAAACCCAGAACACTTCACCAGACAGGGTGTTATTCTCCCCAGCCAGCTCAAGTGAAGTGTTTGCGTTACAGACCGACTCTTTGCCACGGTTTCTCTCCTAAAACATAGCAAAGGCTTCCCAGGGCTATTGCTTTCAATGGGGAGGAGAAAAATGAACAGTCCCTGAAACAGAATACACCAAAGATTCATTCACGGTAGCACAATAGCAAAAAAAAAAAAAGAGAAACAAACCACCCCAACAATGCTGGGTGCTGCTGCCTCCACAGATCTCCCCTTTGTTTGCATAAATCCATCACGATGGGACATTGTGTATCACTGTGCTACTCAGAAGCCCAGCTTTATTTTGGTTGGGTTTTGCAGTGTCCTATGAAATCCGACTGGTTTGAATTCCACAGAAAGTACTGCATTATCAGAAAATAGTAGTTTCACATAATTTCCAGGAATTGAAATTTTTTGCACTAATCTATGGACCAATTTAAATAACTGGGCAGAAAAAAATCCAAATGTGGCCCTACCTATTGTTGACAAGTAACCTGTGGACATCTCCTCTTGTTCCTCAGCTTTACTATTACGACAATTCACAGATAATTCAGAGCAATCCCTGGCAGGTCACTTCATGTTTGGGAATAGTTTTCGTTACCTGGTCCTAGTGTTAGATGTGACGGGCAGTTTGCATCCTCCCTGCTTCGACTGGAACCCGGTCAGCAGGAGAATTACAACCAGTAATTCTGCTCAGATTCTGCTGAGTAGAAAACACGCATGTTTGTCCACAAACAGCCATTGCTGGGACACAAAACCCTGTCTTTGTACATATGAGAGCCACCTAAGAACCTGCATCAACAAAACCATATTTTAATCTTTTCCAGAAGATGTATCACAGTATTAAAGAAAGCAATTTTGGATGCTTCTGTTTCTGGTGGGGAGGGTTCCGACCTGGTGTTTCCTCTAGTCCAGCTATCAGACATCACCACGAACCCACTGTCCATCAAAAACCCCACCCTGTTATCCCCAAATCATGAGAAATTAGATGCTAAAAATCACTTAACAATTAACTATTTGGTGTCTGTGGTCGGATCTCTCTTCACACAATAATTTTCTTCCTAATTAAGACTTCTGGGTGAATCCCCAATACAAATAAAATTAATTTGTAAAGAGTAAATACATGGGAACAAATCACAGTCTTAACTGCACAGCCTCTTGGAGCCTGCGAGACTGCAGAATCCTTCCTGCAGATCCTCTCAGCCAGCTCTAATCATTTATTTAAAAAGAGACTAACAGAATAGTCTGTCCTGGAGGATGAAAGCATATGTTAGTCTCAGCCTGGATTCCTTTAGGAGGGAAGCATAATTATCACATTCAGCATTACCATAACTCAGACTTACTCTTTTATTTTCTTTCTTTAAACACTAAGTGAAGCGTATATAAATAATTTGACTGCACAAAATGCAGCTCTGCCCAAGGAACTGTCACGGAGTCAAGTCCAAGCCAGCTGGACAAAGGGCAGCCCCATCAGCCCCATCACGGGGTGCTGGTTACAGCTGCTCTGTCCCCATGTCCCACCTACGCTCTGACACACCCCTGAGGTTTTGGGGTTCAGCTGGTTTGGTTTGGTTTAATGTTTTGTTGTGGGGTGGGGTTTTTTGGTTGCTTTTGTTGTTTTGTTTGGTGTTTGTTCATTTTGTTTTGTGGGTTTTGCTTGTTTGGGTTGTGTGGGTTTTTACTGTCTGTTTCCTGGGGTTCTGTTGTTGCGGTTTTGTGGGGGGTTTTTTGTGTGCTGGGGGTTTTGTTTGGGTTTGGTTTTGCTTTTTTAAACCAAAGAGACTGCATCATACCACAAAATAAGTGTGAGAAGCGTCCCCTACCAACTGGCAGTACTTTGGGGAACTCCAGGGATCATGTTGGTATCGGGCAAGTCCAGGAGAGCACATCTGTATCCACCCGTCCAGATGCTCTCGGTTCCTCCTCTGCTGACTCCCAGGCAGTCAGGATGCTGTGAACTTTGCATATGGGTATGAAGCAGCTTTTGTAGCTCATGGAACGCAAGAGCAGGATACATTCCTAATGCAACTCAGAAGTGAAAACTCCGTAAAATGACAAAGAAATGCCAACCTTCTGTGCTAAAGGAGGGACACTACTCTGCAAATAAATTACTTGGAAAAAGATTTACTGAACAAGCAACTCAACATAAGCTCCCAGCACAATGTTGCGACAGAAATGGCTAATGTTGGGTTTAGAGGCATAAACAAGAGGAGTAGTAAGCAGGATTGATGAAGTGATTATACTTTTATTTATGACATTGGTGGGACCAGTAAAAGGCATTCAAAGCTCAGTTGCAGTGTTGCAACTTTTTACAGAGTGCTGAGAAAAAACAAAGATCTGAGCAACTGAAGGGGGGGAATAACTGAGATCAAGGAGAGCCGAAAGAGCTCAATCTATTTAGCCCATCAACAAAGATTGAGAGGTAACTTCATTAGTGTATAAGTACCTTCACTAGGAGAAAACAAAGGGTATTAAATGGCTCATTAATCTATCAAAGAGAGGCATAACAAAAACTAATGGCTTGAAACGGAAGCTAGATTGATTTAAATTAAAAAACAGGCATACATTTTTTAAACATTGTGGGGTATGTTCCACCTTTTGCTATATTCAAATCAAGAAATGGATGCTGTCGAGAATACCCGTTATAGACAGACACAAGTTACACTGCAGTTAAGCACAAAAGTTATTGGGATCAATAGTGTGGTAACCAGGCAAAATGCAATGACCTACGATATACAGTAATTCAGAGGGACAACCTAGTGCTCCTCTTGGCCTCGAACTCTATGAATCCATGAACTCTGAACAGCCATCGCTCTGCCCTCCAAACAAACACAATCATTCTGATTTTCCACCCACATTCAGTCACCAACGAAACTCCCGTGTTTTACAACAGGACGGTACAAAACATTGGAGGACAATCTGAAGCCGAGTTGAACCATGTGCTGAGGCATAACCCAAGAGCTAATTTATTTTGCTTGCTTTTTAAAAACGGATTCTGGACTCACGAGGAGTATTAGATTGATGACACAAAGGGGTTTTTTTTGGGGGGGGGGAAGGAGGGGAGAAAGTAGGAATTTAAAATGGTTCAAGCACACAAAGTTCCTCATCCAACGAGATGCCTGAAGGAAGATTCTATAAATTAAAGAGTGCATTTCATCATGCCCATTTGTTCCGCCCCAGCCTTGCAATTCAGGTCAAGAAAAAGGCTATTAGTAAGGAATTGTGTATTTACCAAAGCAGGTTCATAGAACTCATCCTTAAGTTATTCAGAGCTTTTAATAAGTTTGATCAATATACATGGGGGGGGAGAGAAGGTGGTGGTGATTGTAATAGACCATAACTTTTAAAACTTTCTAGATAATTACACAAGTACGCAATTCACCTGAGCTAAATTGAAATTTACAGAGTTAAGTTAAAATTGCACAAAGTATTTCCTTTGGCTCACCGGTTAAGGTAATTTAATGACCTATTTTGGCTTGAAAACAATCTTCTTTGTAATCTTAAAATTTGGTCACCGCACTGAAAATTCACCCGCACCTCCGCACGCTACCGGGATGGTCTGTACGAGGGATTGTACCGGCGCGGACGGGATATCGAGTGACACACGAGCCTCCTGCCCGGGGGAGACAAGAACAGCGCAGACGGTTTGCACAGCCCATCAGATAACGCTCCTCGCCACGAGGGAACCGGGCAGTGCTGGAGATGGGACGAGGTCTCAGCTTTCCCGGTCCAGGCACCACGGGTGCAGGAACACCCGAGCAGCAATAGGTCCCTCCTGGCCCCATCCTTCCTTGCCGCTTCCTTCTGGGCTTACGAAATATTTGCTTTCCGAGAAAAAGGCTCAGTTCACCCACAATATCAGCGGGGATCTCAGGTTTCCCTTCCTGTACATGTACGCCCTCGTGAATGAAAATCAGCATGAATGAAGCCGGCTTTGTCCGCACGTGCGCTGTAGATTTGCACAAACTCCAGGAAGCCGAGGCTTAATTTGCTCTGAACCCCCCCCCAGCCAATGCATTTTAAAGACAGAACCACAAAGCCAATCAATAGGGACCATTCAGATACTTGCTGTCAGCGGCTAAAAGAAAATGGATACCGAGAAAGCCATAACTATGACAAATTTAGGCGCTGCTTCTCTCTGACTAATGTAGGCACTAAAACACTCCATGAATATCCTGCTTTGAAACGTGTCATATTTCTGAGAGGCCAATCAATCTCATGTTCTCTGTGGACCACATTAAAATACATTTGTCACTGTAAGTTTATGAAATATTGATGGTGTTTTTTAGGGGGGTGTTAGGAGGTGGAGAGGTGGATCAAAAAAAGGGGGAGGGAAAGCTACTTTAATGAATTATCTTTAGGCTAGAAGAAAAAGAAGAAACAAATGTAGGTGCTTATTGTGGATGAGGGCGAAAAAGAGGAAACAGAATTGCTTACTGAAGGAAGACATTTGTTGGATTAATAGAAAAGATCATGTGGATGAATGCGTTACAGAGGCGCTTCAGTATTTCAAGCTCAAGTTGACCCAGATTTATGATTTTTATTAAACTTTTAATTTTCCAGATTTGGTAATCAATAAAAATAAAACCAGAACTCCATTAATGACATTCACAGAGGGGAAATGAAAAGCGTATCTGTGTTCCAGAGGGGAGCAGGGTTCCATTGTATCGGGCAGTGGATCACATTTATACTTGAAAGAGATAATAAACCCGTATGTACAAGCAATCCCCACCAGCTCTTCAAGGTGGAAACACACACACTCCACGCAGAAAAGAAATCGAATAGAACAAGGATATACAGAGACAGACCACCCTTGATACTGCCGCATCTACACGTGCTCAATACCTCAGATGTTAGTCACCAAGAGAATTCCCATCGTAAAGAATTTACGGTCAGAATAGCTAAAAGACCAAAAATAAGCAAGAAGAAACTGGGAAGCAAGGTGGAAAGGGGAACGAAGCAACACAGAAATTAAGATTATAAAGGACGCCTGTTGCAGATCCAGGCTGTGAGTTCAGAGCCAGGCTGGGGCTTTTCAGGCAAGACCACTCTACCTTTTCATAACCCAACCCGCTAAACACCTAACGACACACCAAGCTTTACACACAAGTAGCTGCCCTGAAGTCAGTAAAGCTATTCACTACCGTAAAGTTAAGCTTGAGCTTAAATACTGTGATCTATGTTTGTAACTGAAGTGTGGAACTACAGCTAGTTTGTGTAAATAATCTGAAATTGGGTCATTTTCCACCATTTCTGTCAACGCAAAAAGCAGTTTTTCAGATAAGAACAAAAGCAGCATTCACCAAAGGAACAAAAAGTAAATCCTCATATTCATTTTTAACTCAAAGATGCTAAACTTTTTGGTAAAGACGTTATGCCGTGTTGGTAGGAAAAACACTCTTAGGCAATAAATAGCATATTTTACGTTAGTGATGAATAGCAACAAAAATAAATTGAGGCAGAAGCATAAAATTTTTCATTTTTCACAAATCTGGAAAAATATGAACTTTTCTATTATTTTTGGCCAGTGGCCCAAACATCTTCTCTTCAGCCTTCAAAGCAAACCCCACTCTTCTTACTGAGATTATCTAAACAGATACACCTTCTATTTCCTTTGCCATAGTTTAGGTATTTGGGTATAACAATTTGACAGCTTAGGAATCCCGCATTAAAAAGCAATTTTTCTACCACCCCATGACTCCCCCAGCAATTTTGGCCAAATCAAAGATTTCCACATGCATGGAGGGCAAGGGGAAGGAAGCATTTTGTCTCGCATCAATTTGATTCAAGTTTAAACATTTCGGTATGTTCTAGTGAGGCAGAGTGATTTCCTAAAGAATCAGTTAAATATTGAGTGACACCTCCTGCAATGCTACAACACTTCCCAAGAACAGCAGCTCAGGTGCCCAAATCCCCACTTTTTTCCCCGAAAGGCTGCAGTTCTCTCCATGAAACAACTTTTCCCACCATGCACAATCCACTTTTGCCTCAACATTACTAAGCCAGCTTTCTTCTTCCCATCCTGAATCTTATCTCAGAAGTTAGCACGTAATTCTTTCCCTTCACATACCTGTATCACACAGACCCGACTCATGGGCTAAGGCTGTATCACGTCTGGTGTTGAGCAAACAGAAAAGGAGAAAAAAAGAGGATGGTTTGAGGCAGAGTTTGGTCTCAACTTCTCACACTTGATACAAGCCCAGTGTTTTGGTGTACACAATCCTCCTTTTTCCTCCCAAAACCTGCTCTCTCCGGGGGCTTCATCCATCAGCAAAGGGCTCCAGCTCTGTAACCAGGACTTTTTACGGTACCACAGCACCAGAAAGCAAGATCTGACTACATAGAGCAGAAACCTGTTGTATCTTTAGATGGCTGCAACATCTAAGAGCTCCTTAAGAAAATAAATGTCCTTGCCACAAGATCTTTATTAGTTGCTTCGCTCCCGTACTCCAGCACAGGAGCATCACCTTCTCTTTCCTAACACTGTTTATGCTCATCCTCTCAATTTCATCTATTAATTTGTTTGAGGTTGGTTACAAAGCAAATGCACCTTCTCCCTGACCACACAGACCAGTCAAGAGAGGCAACGTGACCATCAACCACCACCTTGCGCATGGCTCACCGATTCTGCAGGACTCAAATCAGCCTGTCGGTCCGTTCGCAAACCTGGACAGCTTCCCCCATGTGTCCTCCTAAGGTTTTTGGTCTCGGACAAGCATATTCAGGGTATTTTCTATGACTACGGCACTGTTGCTGGCCATACACTGTCCAAACTGCTTGCCAATATCTCAAGAAATGGGGACTCGGTGGCTTCTTCATGGAGACTCTTTGGCCAGCTAGCGAGGCGCAGCTTTTCTGCGATGTTCAGACTAGGTTTCCCCTTTGATTTAAATCTATTCTTTCTGTTACCATCCTTTTGTTACCACTCTCTATCCAGAAGAGAAAGCTAGTAATAATTTTTATAACAGTACTTGACGCTGTCTAGACTGGGACATGCCAGACCCCCACCCCTCCGAGCAATGTGGGGAAGGGCTGGGTGACCCTGACATCTAAGTTTCAAATCTCTCCATCTCTCCAAATTGAAGGAATTAGATGTTTTAATACGGTCCCAGTTACACAGGCATCAGATAATACAGTTTAATGACCCCTGAGTCTTAAAGTCAGTGATGCCTTTGGGTATGTTTCTAAATAAAAATTCAAAACTCATGAAAAACCCAATTCCTCACCTCCAAACCCTCTCGTGCTTACTCGGCTGCATCAGTCCAGATCTGCCACGATTGCTTGAGGCAACATTTTGAGTTTCTTCCCACTTATTAGAGATCTATGTGTATGATAAAATACACTTTAAAAAAAAAAAAGTTGTAAAGCTGGTTGCTTAGATTCATTAAGCGCCAGGATTCACATAATCTTTGATAATGTTTTACACTCAGCATTTTCCTGTGCCCTCTATTTACATTTCTAAACATTCTATAAATATCTGCTCTAAGTCTACAGAGGCTTTCTCCCGCAGGCCTCCTGCCCCTGTGGAACGCATCCTAACCAAAGGACAGCCTGACATTCTAGACAACGCACAAGACGTTTTTATTTGATGTATCACCAGCTCACATTACTTTTGGCTTTTACTTTGCTTTATTTTGTATTTCAGCTTGTAATTGTGGCAGCAATTTTTGCATGTTTTGAACTGAAGTGTAAAATCCAGGCATATTTCTATACCCAGTGTGATACTACGATCATGAGACATCAAATTCTAAAGATTCCAGTGCGAGAAAAGAAGTTTCTTTTGAGTATGGCCAATTATGGCCAAAGGAGGAAAAGCTAAGTTAGTGGTCAAGTGTTTTGCCCCAAAACTTCACTTTCCTAGGTGTTGTTGCGTGGGTACGGCTACCTCACACAGCAGATGTGACCAACGCCACAGAAACGTGACCTGAGACTAACTGTAGGTCAAGTATCACCACAGGCCATTTAGAAAATACATTATAGACAAAAAAAAAAATATTAAACAGGCACAAAGGTTTGTAAAGGCAGGGTGAAGAAAGTAAGACATTTTAATAACCATTAATCAGGTGACATCCTAGCAATTCAAATCATGACAGTTACTGAGGTCTTAAGTATTTGGAAAGAGACCTTTCAGGAAAAGGGAGATCAAAGTATATGGAAAACATAAAATTCACACTCAGAAGCTCTAGATCTTCTGAAGACATATATTATTTAAAAAAGCCTAAGATATTAAGCTACTATCTTAGTGTTTGTTAGAAATTTACTATGTTTTAGACGAGTAGTTTTATTGTGTATGTTGAAACTACATGTTATATAATTATAGCAAAACCATCTCTCCCTATGTACAACTTAAACCCTACACTTGCAGTCCAGCTCTGATCTCCAGTCATCAACACTGATGTTTCTAAATGAATTATTTCTCTTACTTTAGAAAGGCGTTAGACAAAACCAGTTTTCCTGTGTATGTTATTGTGCTCCATACTTAATACTATGCATAAAAAAAATCTTTCATTAATGTATACCAAAATATGTTAGGCATGTTAATTCAAGATACACATAAAAATTATCTGACTTAACATGTAAATAAAGTTTGGTTTTGATGAGTTATCTGTGCAGCTACACCTATATCTTTTCCCAATCACAAGTTTGTATTTATTCTCAACTTCTTCACAAGAAATGGGAGCACTGTCCCACACATATTCAAAATCTCTAAATCTTCTCCCTATCACCAGGTTCTGAAAATAGTGGGTTTTATTTCAAAAATTGCGGCACAGATTTAGAAATCCTGGATGTTTCAGTTTCTCAAGCTCTTCAGTTCCTCAAGAGACTAAGACTCTGCTACAAAATACCCTACGCGATTTACTGCACAGGAACACTTATTGGTCATGGTTTAATATAAATAATTAGAAAAATTAAATCTCACCTTCCCTATCACTATAGTCAGACCCCATTGACTACTGCGTAGGCATCTTAAAAAAGCACTAAAAGCCACATAGATGCTAGTTAGTTTTCCAAATAACTAATTTACCCAGCGGGCACAAAGGGTGCTCGTGCTCTCTGATGGAAAGACCACTAACAAACCACCCACTAGAGTATGAGATAGAGCATCCAAGGCTGAGACTCTGGCTTTAGCTGAGCTTGCCTTAATCATCTGAATTCTGAAATAAGGATGGAAGTGCTCACCTCCTGCACAGCATTGATTTAGATTTCAGTAGTCCCCTGGAAGTTTCCGGGGACAGATATCGGAACGAAATACATTCTGAAAAACATTGAATATTTCTTCTTATATTTCTTTGGATTTTTTTACTCTTTCTGGGCAAGATATCCACACAGACCACTTAAGATGTGAGATAAGCCATACACACTGCCTAGTAAGAAAAGAGAATATAGAAGAACACTAGGAAAGTGACAACAAATTAGTGACTATTTAAATATAGAATAAAATCCTTCCTTTGTTCAGTAAGTGTCTGTCTAATGGAAACTCCCCTGTTCAAAATTGGTGTCTTCTTGAATGCCAGAAAGGGAAGAAAAAGTCATTTATAAAACAATTAGAAATAAGGTTTCAGCCTTGAGGGTCTTCCTCAGGGCATGGTGAAACTAGGACACAGCAAAACTAAACAACATCCTGTTCTTCTTTAGCCTAAGGAAGGCCCCATGGCCAAAATGCCTTCTCTAGTCTAATTTTATACTTTTCAACAAACGGGTTGACCCTTCCCCTGCTAATTACTGTTCTGCAACTTGCGACATATTGCGCCAAGTTTGTCCCTTCATTTTTAGAGGTCATACACAATGTAACGCATTTCTCCCGGCCATCTTCAAATCCCACACCTTCATTTATGTCTGGAACGAACAACTTTGAAATGCCCGCAGAGGGAGAAGGGGGAAGCTATATAACTCAATTCTCGATTGCCTTTCACTTCTGCCAACATTAAGTCTCCTGGGCAGCAGGATGAAATGCTACTGTTCCAATCTGGTAGGAGTTTGCAAAACTGGATAAAACCAACTGAGGTGCAAAGCAATGGAGAATAGGACCCAGCAATTTGAGGATGTCACCTGTAAAAAGGAAGAATGGTTTCTGTCACACGAGTTTATTGCAGTCCAGAAATGTCTACAGCAACTGTGGGCATATAATATGATGTGCAAGGCTTCTATGAATGGGACCCTTGTGGCTTCTTGTCAGAACTGAAGCTGAAGTGATGACAGGACATTTGTAAGAAGTCTTTCCTGGAATGCTGAAGGACTTCCATAAGGAATCATCTCGAAGATTGGGCTCTTGAGGCCCTCCGTCAAAAGAAGTCCTTCCAAAAAATGTTAAAGGTTTTTGATAAGGAGCGACACAGATAGATACCCTCAGAAATATCAAAAGAGCTGAACTGCTGGGTTTGAACTCTTTGCATATCCCAGAGTTGCAGAAGAGAAATGTACAGGGTGGTGACCGGTCAGTCTGCAGGTTGGGGTCAGGGGAAAAAACACAGAAAAGGAAAAACGAGCAAGCCCACACCTTCATACTGCTGCTACTGATGACACAGCTGTCAAAAATGTGACAATACTTTGTCTGCTGAGGGATTGGTGTGACCCACCACGCACATTAACAGTTGGCATAATTTCTGTCTATTTGCCAGTTTTCAAAAGATTGTAAGAAGAAACTGCAGAGGCTACAGGAGGCCAGTTCTCCCAGTTAGGCATTGCTGAGAATAGGTAAGTCTGCAAGGTATCGTTTACATCTGCTCAGCTCCTGTTCGTACACGTATACAGAGACTGAGACAGCAAACTCTTCCGTAAGACTCCAGCTGTGGTTACACATCAACCGTCAGCTGGTCCCTCACCCCCAACCTGGGCCAGTTGCTATGGCTTGAAAGGTCCCAGCACGTTCACACGCACTTAGGGACGCAACATTACTAAAGCTTTAGCTTAAACAGAAGTATTGTATCAATACCCTTGTACATTTTTTTATTGTGGAGTTTTTAAACAATGATTAAGAAGGGAGTCTGTTATAAGTTCCAGTACTGCAATATCTGCTGTTCCACCTGCCACGCCAAGAAGCTGGTAAGCATCTGTAATGTGTCTGTAGAAGAACTCTGCCACCAACTTAGGACCTGAAAAGAGCCTGCATTCCAGTTCACCAGAAATATGGTCATAGGTGGAAACAACGTCAGATCAAAAAGCATAAAAGCATGAAAAAGTACGGAAAGCATTCTCTTTGCCCTTGGTCTGGGTGTTGGATCAGAGCACCTGGAAGCAGAACCTCCCCCAAAATAGGAAATTTATCCTGCAGAGGCTTCAGCATGAGCTGCTTCAGCTCAGATTAACCAGCTGCAACCTACCCAGTCCCATTAATTACTATTCATCTCAGTCAGGTATCTCCAAAATGCACTTGATGCTTTTTTGCTCAAGTAAGGCTATTTTTGCAAAAATAATGATGAGGAGGAGGATCCTGTGGGTCTGCCTCCCCGCTCACCCCTCTGCACCCTTGCACTACTTTGGCCAGTCACCATTCAAATTCACTCACAGTCAGCACAACAGCACCCCTGTTTCCAAATTCATCTATACGTGAACTTGTTGGAAGCTGTACAACATTCCACTTTCTAGAAAATGGCTTTATTACAAAAAAAAAAAGCAAAGGATGACCCTGTAAAGAAAGGCCCCGTTTCAAAAAACGGCAAAAATCAAAGTTGTTTCTAGTTCCACTGATGAAATCAGTGTGAGCCTGCTCAGATATATTCCCTGTCTATAAAAATGAATATAACATTTGCCACTATCGCAGGGAGGTCTGATGACATGCTCATTAGTGTTCCTAGAGCAATTAGGGCTTGGGTGACAGACTACAATAAGAACACCAAGAGACATCTCAAGTGGATGTGTTTCTGCTGTGCCTGGGAGCAGCTGAAGCAGAGAAACACCCACAGGGGATTCAGACTGGAGCAGTGCGGGGAAAGGCAGTGAGAGAATGCTGCTTAAAAATAAAATAAAAACAGAAAGCAAGTTAGCTCAGTGCAGTTAAAGGGGACAAAAACCCCCTCACCTTTACGATAACAGCACGTGCCTCAATATTAGCCCTGGGAATGCCAGGGAAACTAAGGGCTGTCATTTCCTTATTTTCCAAAACGTTCACATAATTAACACGCTCTCTCTTCCCCCTCACTCTGAAACACTGGGGTTTTCAGGCAGAAACATGTTGTCCAAGGCACTGCGAGGCAGGTGTCAGTCAAATCCACCCTGGCCTTTTTGGGGCATTAGACACGGTTTTCACCAGGACCCGTTGCCCACGCTGGATCTGTGGGTCCCTTCCCCGTGAACAGAGCTCTCTTACCGCAGCATCTCCGCTGCCACACGCCTATCCAGAACATATGCCTGATTGAGCTTAAATACAAAGCGCCTTCCCTTTAATTGAAACTTTGTGCATGAAAAGTTTATTAAGTTAGACAGCGATGCCGCAGAGAAGCGGTGGTAGAAATTGCCCTCGGGCTGATCCTTCCCAGCCTGCCATTAGGTGCTGTTACACTTAATTGTTGGTGAAGGCAACTTAGTGCTTGATCACATTCCTTTCACGTTAAACCTTTCCTTTGACACAGGTTCTTTGTTAGAGCAGGTCCTTCAAATATACTTGGACACACAGAAGTATCTTAAAACCAACAGGAGCTTTACAAGGAGAGGAATGTACAAACGTTACTAAGAGGTCTGCAAGATTAAAGCCAGGAGAATTCAAACAGTCATTAATATAACAAGTATATTTGGAATTTTTTCCACACCAAGGTCTTTGGAAAGACCTACTCCCTATACCTAAAAGACTTGGACTAGTAACTGACCAGGAACATCAAGTTGAATGATGAAAGCATCCTTCAAAATTGTAAATCGTTCAGGGACTTTCTAGTGGATGCTGGAAGAGCCACAATTACATAAACCATAATTAAAAATAATCTTATGCTGGCCACAAAATATTCCTGTTGAAAAGACGATTAAAAAAAGCAATATTCAAAAGTTTAAAAAAAATGATAAGAGAAAGCTAATGGAATAAACAGAATATCAGACAATAACTAAGTCATGTATTGAAAAAACTACATGCAAGCATACATTCGCTGCTAAATGCAGATAGTAAAACTATACATGAAGATGCTGAAATGATAGGAATGTTTCACAGATACTTCTCGTCCATATTTGAAACAAAAAGACACCAAGACCAGTCTGGACGGGGCTCTGAGCAACCTGAGCTGGTGCAGATGTCCCTGCTCATGGCAGGGGGGGCACTGGGGGAGCTCCGAAGGTCCCTTCAACCCAAACTGTTCTGTGATTCTATATGTGTATGTGCATTCCTTACACGCTTCAGCTAAATTAGAGAGTTTAACAAAGAGTTGTGGCTCTGCTTGGTTTGATCAGCTAAGTTGCCTGCAGTGTCTTAGTCTGTCTGCCAAAGGTTTTTAAAAAAAAAAAAAAAAAAATCAACGTCAAGATAAGAGAGACCAAAGAGTTTTAAAGGAACTAGTGGACTGTTAACTTTTTAACACATCATGGAAAACAACCCCGTAAATGCCAGAAGTTGTGGGATTGTCAACATAATTTCAACTTTAAAAGTTAAGGCTGACTCCAGAAAACCAGGGATCAGCTAGCCTAGTCTTAATAATTGGCAAAATAATAAAAGATTCATTCATGAACTATCACCAAAGAATTGCAGGCTAGAACTACAATGGTAATGTTTCATGGAAAACTGGTTTAAACAAACCACACTTATCTTTTTTTGGCAGGACTGCAAGTCTGATTGATAGAGGCAGCTGTGATAATAAAGTAGACTTGAACTTCTCCAAGGTTTCTGACTCAGCTGTACCTGAACTCTACTTAAAGCCCCATATTCTAGTGACCAAATGGACTTAAATAAGTGGTTCAGAGACCGACCTCAAACTGCAGCTGTTAGTGGAGAGCTACCAGGGGTACAGCAGTTGCACTGAGATTGGTTTTCGTTCCAGCCCTGTTCAGTATTCTGTAAAATATTAAGGTGGTAATTAAACTTACTGTCAATAAAGCAAACAGACGAGAAAGACTGGAATAGTGGAAAGTTCTGTCTCTTTGAAGGCTGGTGTCAGTAGTGACAAGACAGATACAGTTAAAACAAAGTGCGAGTTATTCAGGGCAAAACGCTTCTGAAGAAAGTGACTGTTCACGCAGCCTCACCTCCACGCAAATGGGGATTCTTGCAATTCAATTCTACACATCTGGGGTTTGGGTTGTGAGTCTCTCTCCAGTCAGGACAGAATTCACGGCACGTTCCATCAACACTCCCAGTAAACAAGGGCAAAATGAGTTAACACCTGAGAGAAGAATCCCAGCAGATTACCCTAAACTATGAATTATCCTGCTTTTGAGAAGTGATGCGTGCGCTGCTTCCTTGTTTAACGTATGCTTATACAATCCCATGTCCCCTCCTACAGTCTCCGAATAGTATTGGTAATTAGCAAGATGGAACTAATGCAAAATAAGATTTATTGACAGTCCCTGAAGTTTCAATATCTGGTTCAAATCCGCATCTCGAGCTGAATGAAGTGTCAGCAAGGTTGAAAGCAGCATGTTCAATAGTAGCTATAGAGCTGGATGTAAACAAGCAACTTACAACTGCAATATGGGAAATGAGATTCCCCTTCAAGTTCGCATTTTAGCTTTTTGCACAAAACTTTTCCTGTGCAGCCAAAGCAGGCTGAGTGGCCCGAGCCTCCAGAGGAGGCAAGTTGCCGTTCAGGTGGTGTGTCCTGCCAGGTCCTTCATTTAAACCTTTTCTGATCCAATGCAGACAGAAAGGAAATACAGCTGCTCTTCTGGCGAGTCTTAGACTCACAAATGAATGCTTAAATGGTCTAAGGGAGCACCATATTTGAGGCATACCGGGTGACGTGTCCCCACGGCTTTGTGGAGCAGCACGCAGACACCAGCCCCTGGCAGCAGCACAGCCGGCTCAGTTAGCGGCGTGCTGACGGGGCTTTTATACCGCTCCTCCTCCTAGAAAACGGTCTGAGGTATTATTGTAAACTGTAACCTAGATGTACAAGACCCGCTTTTTATTATAAAGCACTGACCAGGAATCTAGTTTCCTTGGCCTATTAAAAAAATTAGTTTGGACATTATGCCACCATGGCTTTTATTGATCATTTAAGAATACAACTTATTTCCAGATTTCTGCCCTCAATATTTCCCTCCAGAAAGTAAGAATAATTTCTTCCTTTCACACAAAATTCATCACTGGAGTTGCTACAACACTTGAAAGATGTAACATCACCCAGTACCAGTGCTGTGCTATACATATTTTAAACTGACTAAACTATCCTGGATTTTATTGCGAGTAAGAAACACCATTGTTCTGCTGGCTTCTCATGCTGCCTTCAGTCACAACTCACGGCACTGCTGTAAACAGCAGGTTGTGGGTTTGTATTCCTGTAGCAGAACAAAGCGATGCTTTGCACACCGGCAGGACTGTGGTCACAAGTTACCAGCATTCCCACTCGCCCCGTAGAGATCAAACTGGGAGCTGCCCTCGCCCCATTTACGCCTCGCCTGTTTTATATCACAGGGCTTGGACCAGTCATCCAGCCTGCTTCCTTTTCATCAAATTAAAGGTCTTCTAGGTATCGTCCTCACTTCTAATTACAGGTAGTCGAAATTGCAAGAAGCCTTGAGGAGCACTGGAAGGAAACCATGGAATGTTGTGGAGCTGGGAGCACCAGATGTGCTGTGCTCGAGAGCCACATCTGGGTGGGCAGGGGTCGGGCTGAACCGCCGCCAGCGGCTGAGGGCACTTTGAGTGGAAGCAGCCAGCAGGTCCATGTTGCAGGGTGATGGCATCCACCAATAAAAGCCCTCTCTAAGATGTCAGACCTGCATGTCCTGATTTACCTTGGACAAAGTAGTGATAAATAAGAAGCAGGTAAGATCGTCTGCCTGCTGCACATGGAAAGCATTTGTACTTTGTATTGAGCAATTATTAGAAATAGATAAAATCTGCTGAGGAAGGCCCTCTCTGACAGCATACTACCTTTCCAAATACCTGTGTGTGGACAGTTTTTACAGCTTATCCTAAAGTCTATGTAGATAAGGCTAATGTCTGCTGTAACATGGTGCCTGATCCTTTCTGAGCAAGCTATTTAGTTTGCTAACATACCGCAAGGAGTTCCACCAGCAATTCGACCACACAGTTCCTTGGATTATGGGAATTTTTTTTTTCTTAGTGCAAACGTGCAACTGCAAAACAGTCAGTCTGCAGTTCCACAACTCCTCTTGCAAAGCTTTACATGGCACCACCTTAGCCAAACACAACCCATTTTCTGAAACACGCTCACCTTTGACCAACGCAGCTTTGGATTTCCTCGTGCCCACACTCTCACGGAGGAGAGGGCAGGTAGGTAAGATGACTTCAAGGAGAAGGAAACGCTGAAACCGTCACTAAGGTCCCCATAAATATTCCCCATGGACCTCATTACACATTTGAGCAAACATTACCTTCACTCACACAGCTAAATTTCCTGTTTGCTTGGCTGATCAATTCCTCATCAAATTTTAATGCTGGGTTCAGGCTGTCTGTGGCGTTTTAATTAGCCCTAAGATTGCACAGCGTTGGAGGCAAAGCTCAGAACCATCCACGTCCCCTCTTTCCAGCCCGAAAGGTGGAAGGGGGTTGGGAACGAGGAGAAAATGAAGAGCAAAGGACTAATTAGCTCTTGTTACTAGGTTAAGTCTGCTCTCTAGTGGTCACATCACACACCAAACACAGCATATAAAAAGCCAACAGAAAACGGTGTCTTAAACGGTAGCTGAATTCCTCTCCATCAACTAGGAGAAAAAAGAGACACTGTCCATCACGCTTACCCCTGCTGCTGCAACCTCCAGCATTTCTTTCCCCTGTGCAGAGTCTTGTTTCCCTCCTCCCATGCCAGAATTTTGTATGCTTTTATCAGTACTCTCAGCACAAGAAGACAGTGCAACGAACTGTGGCTATTTAAAAATCAAACACGCTTCGCTCCATTCGGCACCAACAGTTTTGAATGATGGAGAGCACACAGTCTATACATCCTGCTGTCCGTAACCATGAGCCACAAATGGCCACCTTCTGCCCAAGGTGGTGTCCACGAGTATTTCGATGTGCAGTTGGTTGCTGACAAGCCTGAGAAGCTCTATGCATTTTGCTCTCACTGCATGTAAAGCTTTTCATTTAACTGAGTTTAACCTATGTCCTTCTCTTTGGCAGCAAAGACGGTCACGTAATTTTGAATTGTGATACAAGCGGGATAAAGCCGCCTAGTATTCCAGCAATATTTCTCTCACCCTCTTAATGTAAACAAGAAATACTAAAGCAACGCTGAAGCGTAAAACTTAGCCAGTATAGTCTTTGACTCGAGCAGTGCTGTTGTGTTTCACAGCTTCCTGAAGAGAACCTGCACCCGTTCCCCAAAAAAGCACAGATGTATCGCACCAGGGGGGTGCAGCACCAGAGCAGTTTTCCCCAGAGAACAATTAACAATTCTATAGACAGATGTTGCCATACAACAATCACCTGCTTCATCCCAAACCCGGGTACTTTGGGACTGCAGTACTTCCAATCTCAAGTTTGGGGAGCTTAATACTAGCAGAATTATCTAGTCAAACTCCTCTGAAATCCACCTCATTTTCATCCAGGCTGAAAAAAAAGTTATGTTAAAATCTGTACAGCTTTATATTTAAAAAAAAAAAAAAAAAAAAAAGAGCTGGAAAGAACCGAAAATGAAACAAATTCCTTATTTCCTTTTGGAGCTTGGGAGTGGCTAGTTTAATTATTAGTCTCCATATTGCAAAAGCAATGTATCTATTTAAAACAGCTGCTCATTTCACACAAATAGTAAACTATACTCAGTTCCAATCTGCTTAGAATCACAAGTTCTTTGACATCATATGAATAATATCAGCATCTGCAAATGCACCTACTTATTACAGAGAGATTGTAGCATATGTAGCTGCTGGTGCTATAAGGAATAGCCACTCAGTGTCATATACAGAACAGCTACAAAAGTTACCCACCAAGTGTATGTTTTCAGGCCCAAAGTTTGTATTTTATTGCACATTTCCCCAAAAAAAGGGCAAGATATTTGGCTTCATTCTGACAGACAGAAGTTTCCGCTACTACATGGAAAAGAGCAGAAAAAATAGTTAACCTGAGCCTAACCTCCCTGCTTGAAACCTAGATGCACTTAATTTAGCAAGTACAAATTAATTAGTATTATTAAAGTACCACTTAGTACCAAGTACCTGTAGACTGCTAGTATTTAAAAAACACATTAGCTGGTCATCATAATCACCATGTCTCACAAGGCCTGGACCAGCTAATACTCTTTTTGTCTACACCAGGAACGACATGTTCAGAGTTCACAAAACGCACCTCTCTTTCCAGGTAGTGCTGGGGTCTAAATGTGAGCAGGTTTTTCTCCCACACTTTAGTACAAAAACCTCATCAGTTTGGAAAAAAGCAGAATCAAAGCACAAATATCACATCATATACGGTTGGAAAAAGATTGAGGAAGAAATACTTAACCGGAATTCATTTACAAGACGAACAGGTATTTTTATAAGCAAATACAAAGGCAAGGGTTTTCTGCCCCAGCTCTATTTCTTTGCAATCTTTCTGAGACCTTCATTTGTTAGCGATTATGTCAAACAGTAGTAGCACGTTTCTCTTCCAGCTTTCACAGATAACATTCATCTGTATTTAACTGGATTTTGTTCCTTGCAAATAAAAAGCAGCTATCCCCAGGCTTCAGCCACTTCGTACATAAACAAAAGCAGTAAATTAATACAACTGTATTAGCTCCAGTGCTCAAACCAAATAAGGTGAATTCCACCAACAAACTTTTTTCCTCACGTGTTTCATCCCAAAGCGTTCCGCAAGCCAGAAGCTCAGAAGCTTTCAAAACCTGCACCTTGCAGGCAAAGGCATCCCCCCACAGCCCCCAGGGAGCAGGATTTGGCCCTTTATTTGATGCTTTGTTCACAGCTGAAATGCCACCACAGATGCAGGACATCAACACTCAGTAACAGTTCACATACAGAATCCCACGGACACTGGAAAGGCAAAATGGTTTGCGGGTTTTCAGTTGGTGGATAAGGGGCAATACCCCATCTCTTGGAAATAACCCTATGGGATTCTTGGGGGGTTTAGCCCTATGCCTTTTGCCAGCTAAGCGATCAGAAGCAATACGCCACCAATGTAAACATTTTTAACAGTGATCAATGCACTACAGACAGCACGAGCTGCCATTACGCGCTGTCCTGACAAATACTTAACACCGAGGAGTAACTTCCTCCAGCTCAGCCCGCAGGTGCTGACACAACAACCGGGTTCGGGTTCAGCCCACAAGCCCAGAACCCCCGTCGGGCTAAAGCAGGTGCCGTGTACCACGGGCTGCTTTCGGTGCCAAAGGGTTTCCACTGGCAGGAGTTCTCCCCAAATCAATGTTATCAATCCCACTCGTAATTTTACAAACTTCAAAGGGTTAAGACAGCAAGCGCATTTATTGACTGATGCTTCTTGGTGGGTTCAGTAAAGCATGACTGATTAGAGCCCAGTTCTAAAGAGCCCAGCTTTGTGAGGCTGGAATAAATGGGAGCCTGTCAATAACTCAGATCCAGGCATATTGACATAGTTTACAGCCTCAATAGGCAATTAACACTTTACAGTGGATATTACCCAGTGGCCTCCCCATGTTTTACTGCACATTTTCTGCCGTCAGCTGCAATATTGAAGGTTTGGAATAAAAATTGTATTGGACAGACAGCACCTTTGTTCAGCTGCACAGAAATTCTTGAACCTCTGGGAGAGATCACAGTTTCATTCCTCTTTATTCACTCTCTCGCACCCCTTGTCTCACTTTCTCTGTCATTCACAGTTTCTATCCTGCATTGGTGAACTTAAGAAACACTCTTAACCAAGTAATTAAAGCTGTTAGATGCCAAAAACTCTCTAGGGAAACCCCGAAAGAGTGACAACCCAGCCTTTACTCCTACCATGGGAGACCCTGAGTAAGTTCACAAATGAATGCCTCTTTGGGAGACAAATTATACCGACAAGTCACCAAAATACAGCCAGAAGCATCGAAAGCAAAGCTCTGAATTAAAAAGTTACATTCAGCTCACAGCCATCTCTTGTAAGCAGGTCCAAGCCCAAATCCCACACCGATCGAGGTAAAACTGCAATAACAACATCCTACCAGTTGCACATTCACAGAAAAGAGGAAGGAAAAAAAATCCACAAGAAAATGGATCCTTTCTTGTTTCTTACTCTGTTTAGCAGCAACTAAATACTCCAGCTGGGCATTTAGACGCCACTATAGCTGTTTAGTTCAGCCCTTTTGCACCAGCAGCATCAAAGGTCAATATCCTGAAAAGCAGAGTTACCGGTGCTGGTGCACGCAGAGAACCGCAGCACATTTACAACAACATTTTGCATGACCAACCCATAAGGAACTCTTTTTGTGAGCAATGGAAAACAAAACATTACTTACCCCAGAACAAAACATTTGAGAGGAACAACCTTAACGAGGCGGCAAGCCAGAAGAGAGAGCTGGGAGAGGAACCGGGCGCTTCCAAAATGGGTTCAGGTGCTCCTTGTTCCCCGGCCCAGAAGGAGCGGCACCGGGCGGCAATGAGGCAATTAGCGGGGGTGGGGGGCCGAGGGGGCTGTGGGGACGGTCCTAATGCCCCCAGCCAGGGAGAGGCTCAGTTGCAACTTGCCACGTTTGGCCGCCCTGTGGTGTCACCGGGCTGGAGGTGCGGGGCTCAGAAAGGTCCCTTGTCCCCGGTGTGCGGGGCTCAGGGAGGTCCCTTGTCCCTTGTCCCCGGTGTGCGGGGCTCAGGGAGGTCCCTTGTCCCTTGTCCCCGGTGTGCGGGGCTCAGGGAGGTCCCTTGTCCCTTGTCCCCGGTGTGCGGGGCTCAGAAAAGTCCCTTGTCCCCAGTGTGCGGGGCTCAGGGAGGTCCCTTGTCCCTTGTCCCCGGTGTGCGGGGCTCAGGGAGGTCCCTTGTCCCTTGTCCCCAATGTGCGGGGCTCAGGGAGGTCCCTTGTCCCCGGTGTGCGGCTCCACAAGGAGATTGCAGCACCCCCCAGGGCTTACACGTGGAGGGGAGGATGGAGAGGGCTTTATTCTTTAAGACTACACGAAGTTACAGGTTCTGAATGAAAGAAAACGGCTCATCATTGATTCAGGCGAAGGCTCAGGTGAAGTTACACGGAGATGTAAGACGGGCCATGGAATTCCCACAGGCACCATTTTCAGCAAGAAAAGGAAATCATTTTCTCTATCTGTGGCTTGCAGAGGATTCTCTCTCTTGCCTTCGTTTTGCTTTTAAGGGAGGAAACCTCCATAGATCACGGATTACATGGCTGTGAGAGGCGAGAGGGAATTGATCTTCATTTATCCCGTGTCCGGTACCAAGACACCAGTGGAATTTTCCAAGAACAGGCAAGATGCAAACTCAGTCCCCAATTACCAATATTTCACTTACCTGAAAAATATGGAAGTCTTGTAAACTATTTTAAAATGTCATGTATTTTGTTCCTCACTTTTCTGACTAGTGAAGCATTGCGTTGATTTCAACTTGTTTTGGATGGACTGAATTTATCAAATAACTGCAATTGATATCCTGTATTTCCATGCATTGGATAGGTTGGCAAATGGATTTGCCATCAGCAGCTCCCATTTACTTTTAGATTGGAGAATTTGGAATTATAACATATTTAATGTAAACCATGGACAGGAATAATTAAAGACAAAGTCAGAAGGTTTAAGAGGAGGAACAAAACAATTTTCAAGGATTCTTGAAGGGTTGTGGAGCCTTTAGTCCCATACCAAAGGCTTCCTACACACTCAGCATCCATCAGTGACATTTAAATACAGTGCTGCCTAGCTAAGGCTGGACAAGCTGGGTCCTAAACCAGAGGCAAGGCCTGTCCTAAGCTAAGCCATGCTCATGAGCATTACACCCATCACCTCTGCTCTTCCCAGGACCTGCTACCTCTGTACCCCACAGATATATTTTGTGTGGCTGTTCCAGCTCACTCGGCAATAGCCTGGGGTCTAAACAGGCTCTGCAATGAATATGATCAGGTATGATAAATGTAAAGCTTACTTCTGAGAAAAACAAACAAAAATCCCAGGGATTGTGTTCTGGAGTAATTTACATGGTTCTGAAGATTTTAACCCAGGGGTTATTTCAATGATTTTTTTTGTTGTTTGTATCAGAGTAGAAAACCAGATTATAGACCAGCAGCAGAAAGGGAACTTCTTGCTCATATGTTAAAGTTGTGTGCCTCCCAATCACAAACTCCAATTTCATGAAAGAAAATAAATAAAAGCATTAGGAGCAGGATTCAGAGATGACAGCTGGATATATGTAATGGCTGGCTTTCCTCTCTGAATTTCTCTTGAGAACTAGAACTAGAAATACCATAGTAGCTTTCTTCCCCCTTCCTATCCCTCCATGGATGTGGAATGGAGTAGGTTAGAGAGGTAGTCTAAGAAATACCATGGTATCCTCCATGCTGAGAGAAGTCAGTGGGAAATGTTTCCTCCAGAAAAAAAAAAAAAAGAAAAAAGAAAAAAGAAAAAAAAAGTTATGTCATCTTTCCAAAGGGGGAAGGAGGAAAAGATAAATAAGCAGAGTCCCAAAGATGAAACCAGCCATTTCTGTCTGCCCTTTCTGCAAGCTCAAAAGAAAAAACATCCCTGGCAGACTGTTGGGAGAGATGTAGCTGCAAGTTTGCTAAAGGAGACAAAGTACAACCTGTTCCTGAGTTGCTACTTGAAGAAAACTATCACTTGAAAACCCTTGCCTTTAATGACTATTACTCACGTACCAAAAATGAAATACACACATGAGAACCAAGAAGTGAGCGATATGCAAACACTCCCAAGCAGACACAGTCCTGAAAGTCTCGATTCTGGACTTGAAATTGAAAAGGCACCGAGAAGCAAAGGGCTTGTCAGGAAATAAGATGCCGTTCAGCCTAAGTATAGACTGGCAGCTCTGACCTTAAAGAATCAGGGCAGTTAGTACATCTACTAAAGGAAAACAAACAAACAAACCCCAAACACTGCACAACACCAAAACCAAACACTAACAAAATCAGTCCCCAGATGTTGCTCTGTGTTTGCACTGAGCTTCTTTCTTCTGTGGTCCCTTTTTCTGGGTACAGGTGATGTCTCCATCCTGGTTTGTGAGGCAACTGGCCCAGTATGGCAGCCTGAGCCGTGACCCTGGTGTGGGATCTGCCAGGAAAGTATATCTGGCAGATCTTCTGAAGTCCTGTGGTTTCCTTTGTGATGTGGCAAAGCACATGGCCCCCAGTACATCTGTATAATTAATGCGAGGGGAAAATATCAGCAACAACAGGAAAAAAAAAAAAAAAAAGCCCTCAAAGAACAGAAGAGAACAGAAGCTGTTCAGGGTCAGCAGAAGGTCTGATAGCAGAAAGATGCAGCACAGAGCCCCGGGATGGGTTTGCCTCCATACGTTGGGGTATTTGGGAGATGAGGAGAAGTCTGTTTGTTCCATGTGCCACTGAACAAGTTCTCCATCTCTTGAAACATCTGTTTTGCCAGTTTCTGACAGTTTGCAAGCCCTGGAGGGCAGGGACACTCTCTGTATTGACATATAAGGTCTCAGCTGGACCCAATAGCAATACAGAAACCAGAATAAAATAATCATCTGCTGATTTCAAACAGCAGGAGTTACCACATCTGCAAAACTTTTTTAACACTTTGTTGTGTTTTGCCATATTGGAATTTTTGAACATTTTACTTGAGTAAGCTGGCATAATGGGGACAAGTGGCCTGTAAAGGACAGCAAAAGGTTCAGCTGCAGCAAGGACCGTGGCTCTGCAGCAGCAGAGCTGGCAAGCTGAGCTCCTGGTCACACGAAGCACCAAAAGCAAAAGGGCAGCGATGCTGAGCAAAGAGGAGCCCAGGAGGCAGCGACGACACCGGGGGACAGGAACCCCCAAAGCCAGTGGGTCATTCCTGAGCCCTGTTCCACTCAGATCTTGTTCTTTGCAATTGCACTGTCTGGAAAAAAAGGAGAAACAAAAATGAGCCTTTTACTCTTAAAGGTGAAAGGGAAATCCTGACATTCGAAGGAAACCTCTAATGTGATTTATAATATTTATAAAAGCCTGTTATCAGGGAAGTGTTGTATTAATTTCTTCCCCCCATACACCCTGAAGGTCATAGGTGGGGGATGAATTTCCATGTTTTATATTATGAACACTGTCCTGTTCAGAACTCCCTTGTGCCACCCTCCTTTGTGAGGATTTCATTTGTATTTGTAAAAGTCCGAGTGACATTCCATTGCATTAATAGATAGTTAACATGCTACGAAGTATTTTTTTGTTAACCTTTATTTTAGATTTCCCATGATTATGAATTCATTTTACATTGGAAATAATAGTCCCCCTTCTAATGAATTCATCTGGTATTAACATGGGTCTTGCAAGTGTGTCCATAGGTGCTCAAATGCAATTTAGCATTAGTTAAATGAGAGTTAATGGACACTAAAAGTGCCACTTATTTTCTAAGTGATCCATTAACATTAAAAAAAAAAAGGAAGACAAAAGCCAACCAACAGATTCCTTTTGTAAGATAACTCAGGGATCTGTTCTCCACATGTAAAATTTGTTTTGATACCGAGAGTGGCTTTTAAGGCACTGGCTGAGTGGGTGAATATCACAGGTGTCAGAGTGCAAGAATCTGATGTGAAAAAGGGGAGGAGAGGGTGAAAATTTGTACTGAAGACACAGGGGAAGGGAGACAAGCCCAGGACAGCAGGGAATTATTGCCTGATGCCAGCCAGCCAGAGACGACTTGGCCACTGTTAAGCTGGCAGTTCCGAATGGGTAATAAACACCAGCAGTTAGTGGTAAATACTTAGGAAAAAGTCTTATAGGAGTTAAAGCAGTTTTTACTTTAAGTACTATTATCACTAGTCAACTGAGATAGTAGTAATAAATACACTAAGTCTATGTTTTAGTTTCCTCTTTCATAAAACTGTAATTAGTACTAAATCGAAACATTTTTAAGGTTGTTAATAAAATGTAATAATTTCAGCTAGGTAAGGAGGAAGAAAGGATGCTTTTCCCTAGTATTCAAATGCAAGTGAAAGTGAAGAACACTTGCAAATCATTTTAACAAGAAATAAATCACTGAAGCAAAATTGATCTTGGTGCACAAGCTTCTTCACTTTATTTTCCATAACTTTGCTTTAGAAGGTGCTCTACAAGAAACTCAAACATACAAGTTCTGCAGCAAGGAAGCTCCAGGTGCTACAGAACTTGCTTTAGTGAGTGACACTGTCAGCTCAACCTAAGGATTGCCCCGGCAAGAAGCGTATGCCAAATATTAATGCAAAATGCCATTCGTACTTCTTTATAAGCCTCCTAACAAAATTGCTGCACTTCTGATTTTTTTGGGGTGAAATTAGATTCTAACATTGTGTGTGTGTGTCCTAAACTACAGTTCAATACGTTGAATGCTCTAAAATTCAAGGGGTTTGTTCACCTCTTTGTAACAGAGAGATCCTTCAAGTTCTCAGTCCTGCACCAGGGACACAAACTGCAGCACTCAGCAGAGTGGTGGAAATGCAGCACTAGGCGATACTAAAGTAAGGCTAAAGCCTATTTTATGAATTTTGCCTTAAAAACAGAGATACTCTGTGGCATTATTCCATTTGGATGTGAAAGACAAGCATAGATGCAGGCTGACATTATTTCCAACCAGAAGGATACAAAGCCCGACATATATATATCTGTATCTAGATAGACAGATATAGATAGATGATGACAATGACGATGACGATATAGATATGTGAAAGGAGATCAGCAAAGGGTGCCACGGCTGGCCAGGAGCAGCAGAAGACAGAGGGGAGATGGGTCTCAGCAGGTTGTGGGGAGCAGATAGAAGCGGGATGCAAAGCCAGCAGAACTCTCTGAACCAGCACAGGGCAGAGGCGATGTAGCTGCCTTAATCCTTCCCTCCATCAGCACCAGCCTCCAAAACGCCTTAGTGCAGCTCTGTTCCTCTCTCATAGCTCAACAGAGCATGCTAAAACAACTTCATGAGCAACCTGAAAAGCAAGTAACTTGAAGCATTTTACTTTTAAAAATCTACCTTCATCAGTTTAAAGTAATTAGTTCTGGGAGGTGATGATAGAACGCTGAAAGTTGCTGCAAGTAACAGCAGCAAAACTCCTGACACAGATAGGATACAGATTGCACAACCAAATGATGCTTCCCATGTTTCAGAAATCACATTGTCAACAAGGTTTCCAGGCCTGAAATTAGCTGAAGTAATCAGGAGCTGCTGGCAGTAAGCAGCGGGCAGCTTATTGGATTGCTTTTCGTTTTCAGTGCAAGAAAAGGGTAGATGAGAAGTTAGGCAGGTCATTTCTAACCCAAATGGGCTCCTTCTGACCACATGACGTACTTTCCACAGGACTTGATTCAGACGACAGCTCTGAGAACTGGACCCCAGTCAGTTATGACATACAAGAAAAGCAGACACTTCTGCAAAGTTCCCTGAGATATTCACTCCTTTAGGTCATCTCATCATCTTCCTACGGCTGTGTTAACGGGCACCAATCTTCCAGTTTCCCTTTACGCCCAAAACGTAGTATTTGAAGGAATTTCTCCTGCACTGCTCAGTCCTGTACAATTACACAAGAGCAAAATGACAAAAATTGATGGAGACCACTACAAGCGTCTGAAATTACAGCCGTCATTTGCAAATCTTGCATTTGCTTAAACCCAGAATTGCTTATGATTTAACCCAGCGATGGGCTTAGCTACAAGGCTGGTGGAAAGGAAAAATACATCCTTTCAGCTTCTGTATCCCCGGGAGCGCGTTGCTTCCAGGAGGTAAATGATTGCTGCCAGTGGCCCTACCAGCCTGCCTTCCCACTGAAGCTCTAACCATGTAGAAGTCCTGCCTGAACACCCAGATTGTTGGGTCATTTCACAGAGGCCAGATTTTTGACCCTGTAGTACTTCAGGTGAGGTCTTTCAAAAGAACTATAGGTGTTTCCAGCATTTTGTTCCCATGCAGATGCAGTATAGGACATATATACCACGAGAACAACCTCTGTGCAGGATGGGTCACTCCAGGACACGTCAGGGACCTTGGGCTTCCCGAGGGGCTGAGGACAAGCTGCCTCTCCATGTGTCTTCTCAGCCTCTGGAGAGCTGCTCAAACCAGCACCTGACTCCTGCAGAAGGCAGCACAGGATGAGGCCTCTTCTGTTTTACCATGAAGGTCAGAGATGTCCTGATGAACAGAAATTTTCCTCCCTCCCTGGCCCTACACCTGGTTTTCTCCGTTTGCCAATTATCAGATGAAGCGTAGCAATAAATCATCATCACCTCAGAGGAAAGTCCTCCTGCAATCATGACATCCTAATTCCATGGAAAATGCGCATGTTCCAGAGTTAAATCACAGTGTGCTCGCAGGAGGGCACATCTTGTTCTTTTGCTTTCTGTTTCCCACCACTTCAGCTGCTCTCGCCTGTTCTGCAGTATCTTCAGATGACCTTTCTGAGGCAGTTACTAGGTCGTTTTGGTTGAGGAAAGCACAACAAATACTAAGACTCACTTTATCTTAATGTTACTGCAAAGGAAAAGAAAAAAAGCACAGGTTGATGATATTGAGATCACAGCTATTGAGTTAATATGCAGCCACAAATATGAAGGAAATTAGAAGATACAAGAAGAGAACTGAGTTCATCAAGTCATTTATAACAGCACAGGCAGAGCAAGGGAGAGTCTAACATGCTCAAAACGAGACAATAATTCAACAGAAATCTTACTGCCAAAGGCCATAATTACGACGAAGCAGTTTAATCGTGCACTAGGTCTTGATTTAGCCTCCAGGTTTGGCCTTTTGTCTCTGCCCACTGGCTTTGTGTGCACAGTTGGCACATGTGGCAATATCTTGTGTCCTTCTTCTAAAGGTAACATAAAAACATAGTGAAGCCTTCAGTTGTTGGTTTTTTTTTTCCTTTTTATGATGAAAGGAGAGCTGATTTTAAATTTGTCCCCTTTGTCTTCTTTATTGTATAGCTTGTTTGTGGTTCAATTATCATGACATTCTCCCTGCGGATGGTGATGTTTGGGGAATCTGGTAATACTTAACAGAGATAAAAAAATTAAAGCATCCTGTCTGCCGAGCAGAAAGTAATTAAGGAACCTGAAACATGTAGAGGGCAATAAAGTTATTGAAGGAACAGTATTCATTAAGCAAGATAAAGCACAGCAGGGCATGCATTCCTGGCCCCATCCACTGTGCCCTACAAAACATCAGGTGTTTAAGGGCTAACACTATAGCAGTGCTATACGATGGACGGTGTAAGGCTGCGAGCAGGAGCTGGGGGAACAGAGTGCTAATGAGTGGAAAGCCCAAACTGCAATATCTCACTGCTCTTCTAAATCAGTCCTTGTTTAAACTGAAGCTCAGCAGTCGGCTGAACAAATAATTCCCAACAACATTCTTAGCCTAAACTTGCTCTTCAACATCATTCCAGTGCAGTATTTTGCACCTATGAATTCAGAATTGGTTGAAGAGTGGCCCTCGGTAAACATTTGTTGTTCTGCTAGAGACATTACCTTCTGACTGGCTGATACACTATTGCCCCCACTCCTGAACAGGTACCTACACAGAACAGAAATAAAATACTCAACTCCAAACTCTGTGTTTACAAGTTCAGTTTCTTCAAGTGTGCACATAGAAATCCTTTAGTTGGTGTCTTCAGGGAAGCTGCAGTAACACAAACTGTCCGGAAGCTCTAGGAAACTTTTACTCTGTAACATGACAGCTCTAATTCTGGGGATGCCACGTCTCCAGCAGCTGCTGCATTTCATTGCAGATTGAAAAGCTATTGGGTGCATGGTAAAGACCTTCAGAATCATCTGTTCGTATCCAAAACTTTATCTTAAGTAACTATGTGTGTCGCTGCAGTATTTCGTTTCCTTACATTGCCACAACATAGGAAGTTGTTATTATTTCCACTTTACAGAGACAAAGAAAGTTGTCTTGTTCAAAGTCACACAGAAAAGTGTGTGGCAGGAATGGGAAGTGAAGCCAAGTCTCCCAGCCCTCGTCATACCCCAATTCCTGATCTCCTTCATCATGATCTGAGAAATTCGGGGATTTTTTTCCTTTGTTTCTTTTTCTTCCTGTTCTCAGAATGTATTTACGTTTTACTTTTAACCTTTTCCGTTCAGCTGTTATGGCTAGAAACGTGATTCAAACCACACATACACATGACTTCAGGACCTGACGCTATCTGGTACTTTCTCTCAATTCTGGCCAACTGGTTGCAATGCCATGTTTGTACTCCATAAATATCAACAGTGCTTACACAACAGGTAATAAGCACACGATATAAGCTTTTCCCTGTTCCCTTGTTTCTAACGCTTCTCCTCCTGTCTCCTGACTGCCCACCACACTCTGCGGCCCCAAACTTTACAAGATGTTTCCTGAATTTACAGTATGTTTACTCTTTAGTTTTTGTGTGCACAAGAAGTACACCTTTGACTTCTCAACTCCTTCTGACAATGCTGCCTTGGGTCACGCCTAGGGCTGTCTCACCATGACTGGAAAGTGGCATTTTTCCACCCAAAAATCAAGGATTTCCCATTTAAAGGGCCACGGGCCACATGGCAGAGAGATGGAAGTATGAGGAGAACAAGGGAGAAATCCAGTGTTTGGAAGAGTGGCACCTTTGTCTGAGTATATAAATAAAGCAGGAGTTTATCATGATTTATTTATAAAAACTATTTCTAATCTAATTCTTTGCATATTATCTAGGGGCAAGAGAGACAAGACAAAAAAAAAGGGTTCTTAATCAGGAATTGCCACATAGAGTGGTTTTGATTAATATGCAAAACATAGATTATAAATAGATTTATAAATAAATGATCAACTATGGCTGCTGCTTTATTTATCTATGGACTTGCAGAAAATTTGAAGGCTGAATTCTGATTAAATGAGAATTGCCACTAATGGCGGACTGGATGGCTCAAAGGGACTGGTAAAGGAAAGTGAGAATATATTTGCATAGCACCTTTGATTCAGAAGAACTTCTAAGTGCTTTACAGAATTAATATTATGTTTTAGGGGTCACTTCATCCATTACTGAAAAACAGCCTCTGAGGAGGATGAAAGATAACTTTCTGCATCTATTTCCACCTCTCATTGAAGATCTCAAAGCACTTTGCACACTAATTAAGCCTCCTATTTTATCTGTGCGATCCACTCCTTCTCCAACTTACTAAACTAATGCAACCTAAAGTATCAGGAATAAAACCAAGGAAAATTCACCAACTGCTCCTTGGTATAACTTCGTTTCACTTCCAGATCATCAGGTTGAGATCAGCTGATACCTCAAAAAGAGGTCACCTGAACAGCAGTACTGATCCCAAATAACTATGTTCACACAACTTAGAAGTTTGACCCTTTGTTTCCAGTATCAGACCAACCCAAACTTCTCATCTGAGGGCACTATAGCGTTCCCCCTTAACCAAAACCTCAGCCCCAAAGTTTGCAGCTCTGACCTGCATTTCCTTTCACTGGTCCATTCTGCTGTGGAGACACACACATCACTGGGAGGCTGGAGTTCAACACGACACTGGATGCCAACTTTAAAGACGTGACAGTTTGCAGATGCAACAGTCTGCCCATTCCCACCTGTACCAAATCTCCTCACCTTGACCAGACTTGACCACATCCATCCAGCTGCAGGGCACAGGAGAGCCATATATGCACTGAAAATGCCTGTGAGTCGATTCAGCCTCTTCCATTTTCCTTGCCTTTTAAAAATAAGAAAGTCAAAGCTTTTTTTTTTTTTTTCCTATGGCAAAGCTGTCCTGCCAAGTCAGTTTTCATAGCTGAACACTTCCCAAGGTGCCAGTTCTGCAATTCAGGGCCTGGCTGTAATCCCCTGAGCATGATGGATAGCTTTAAAATGAAGGCACGGCGAGAAGCACCAGCTGTGCAGGTGCACATTGGATCAGCATGGCTGAGCCACCACTCCTCCTCCTCCTCCTCCTGCCTCCCTCCGTGGAAGGAGCAGGAGCTCATCCCGTGCAGGAGGAAGGTTTTGGTGGCAGGAGAGACGTGTGAGCCAGGGCACAGCCACCCAGAGCTCACCTCTCACCCAAATGGGAGCCTCCTTTAACATGTCCAAAATAATTTGCTGTCACATGGCAAGTTTGGGTGACTCCTTTTCCATCCCCTTTTTTTGACCACCTCGTTTCTGATTTTGTCATCCCAGCCACCAGTAGCTAAAAGACGAGGCAGACCAAATGCAAAATGAACTTATTTTCTCTGAATAAACCAAGCCAGCTTCCAACCTCACCTCCCCTACTCACACTTCCTCCCAGTGCCCATTCCAGGCTTCCAGATGTCCCTAGAAAGGGATTTCATTCTAAACCACCCTGTTAATTAACAGTTTATCTTTAGAATCCAGGCTATGAAGACCAACTTTAAGCACTCCTTGCCCCACAGCAACGGAACACGCTCACACTGCAGCAGGAACCAGCATCAGCAATGGGCTCCTCTGTAGCGCCCGTGATTTGAGGGCTTGAGGTCTGGGCAGAAATCCAGCCAAGCCACACAAGAATGGCACCATCACAGCTCCTTGCACATTGTGCAGATGTAACCAGAGTTCTTCAAAGGAGAAGATAAGTCTCGATACAGATTTTCTTGTCTTACATAGTTTTCCAAGACAGCATGGTACATATTGCAGGCATTCTGGGGCAGCTGATTCTATAAATGAGATAGTTCAAACTCCATTTAGTAGAAACTGTATGCCGATACACTCCTGCTTCCTCTCTCCACCCAGCAAATTAGCAACATGGACAGTCTATTGACTAAACAGAGCAAATTTTATCCCAGCAATAAGTCTGTCCAAAGAGAACATTATCACTCACTGGCCAATTAGAAGAACCTTGAATGCACGGAAATGCCTTTTGAATAAACACTTGATAACCCTCAATAAAACTGTAAGAGAGAGTTACTGCAGATTTACTACCCAGGAAAGGAAAGCTCTTCACGACACAGCCAAGAGCTTATTGCTTCTTATTTAATGCTGATAAATGCAAGAGCTTCACAGTCCCACGGCAGTCTAGGTTAAAGCAGCTTAGCAGGAAAATAAAATAGGTACCTTATGATTTGCCCACAGAGAGATGGAGGAGAACCACAAGTCTGCCACAGTGACTGCAAGCTGCGTGCACTTACTCCAAGCTATGTGACATTTACTAAGGGGTGCATCTCTCCTTTGGTAAGCCAGCTCCACTGAGCAGCAGCACACACGTCACATCCCGGTGTGCTGCCCAGTAACTGCTGGTGTGCTCAGGCCATGCGGTTTCAGAGGTGATTTTGACTGGGATTGCTTCCCTTTGGCTTCTGTACATCCCAGTTCTTCTGCAGAAAACACAGCTGTGATGCACATCTGCAGCTGTGATAAGGCCTCTCTTCCTGCTGCCTCACATGGAGAAAGGGAGAACCATAAAATGAGCCAGGTGATCAGCCTTACCACCTCTGCTGTGCTGATGCTCAGCCAGTATTTGGATTTTCTGAAAAAGTGTGGTTGGTGAGAAGGAAGGAATGGGTTGGCTGTATTTACACAAATCCAGGTTTCCCATCAGGGCTGCCCAGCCAGCTCAGGCAACAGCCCTTCCTGCAGGAGCACAATGAGGATATTTACAGCTCCAGGGAGGACACCACAGCACATTTGTTCCACAAATGAACATTGACATAAAGGTCTTGCCCTTGCTGATGAGCATTGATGTGTTGTTTTCTGTAGTCACAGTTCTTGGTGATAGGGAAGTATTTACAGGGTAATTTTGTTTTCCTCCTTAATGAATCTACTGGGGAACAACCCAGTGCTTAAATAATAAATACCCAACAAAAATCATTACTAATTCTCTTATCATCTTGGTTCACTTGACCACTTTTCCTCCTTGGTAACCCTGTAGCTGGTACCTTACCTTCTGGGGAACCCGAGGGAGTTGTGTCTGTGCCACCCCACAGCAGCAGATGGATTCCAGGGCCACACATCCAGTTGTTCTTTCCCAAGAAAAGATCAGTGAATAGGCCCAGCCAAGGGTAGTCTCCAAGGTCCAGACATTTGTGCACAACAGAGCTTAACTGTCTTCTTCAGCTAATTGCAGCTCTTCCCATCACAGGGCTGAAAGCAGCTGATTTTGGTTTATTTTAGCAGTGTGGCTGCTGCAGTCTTGTATTAAGCAAGCTGGTAAACGGGACTTTTCCTCCTCACACTATTAATTGTACAACAAGCAATCTTTGAGGTAACAGAGGAGGGCGATCAAATAAAATTCCCCTCTAGGCTCCCACTATTATTTCCTGCCCCAAAAATAATATTAAATGTGATCTGCAATTGTAGTAATTAAAGGGGTAAAGTGCTACTTTATGTATTATTGGACCTCTCATACAAACGAGTGGAGTTATCTACCTACTGCTGTTCCAACTGCTTTCTGAATGTAAAAACGTGATAAATTTCTCTGAAAGACTGAAGAGCTTAAGCCATTTAAAATGACACCACACTATTCCTATAGGACAAAAGGTTTATTGTCACCCAGATAAGAGGGCATCAACACCTTCGAATCTTTCCTCATTTAAGCCTTAATCACTTTGCATAGCAGAGATGGAGCGCTAATAGTTTTCTAAGTAGGGAAACTGAGGCAAAGACGAGGGAAAGAAAAAGGGTTTAGTCAGGCTGGTAAGATGGGCTGGTGACAGAAACAACTGCCCCAATGAAGATGGATGCAGATTTAGGAAGAGAATGCCCAGGCAGCTTTCAGTTGTCAGGATGAAAAGATGGTTTTAACCCAAAACACCGCTTAAAGAATAAAAAGCAACACTCAGCTGGTAACGAGGACACTGATGCTGGATTGTCCAAATTTTCTGGTGATTTTTTTCTTCTTCTAAAACAATGGGACGAACCTTTCTTATCTCTTGCGTGAATGTTAGAGGAATGCTGTCTAGCATTGGAACTACTAAACCTTCAACTCCTTAGCAACCTACATTTTGGAAAACATTTCTAAAATACGGGTGCAAGTTTGTGTAAAAAGAATAATACTTACATGTAGCCACTTGCACGTTCCTGGCAGGCTTCTGCAGTTGTTCACACTAATTTAGTAAGAAAGGAGTATATAAATTAGGTACCGAGCTGGTGCATAATCAGTCTGCATGTGATTACAGCAAGAGTAGATCCTTTACTTCATCTCCTGAATTACTAAATAAAAACCAGTAAAAGACCAACCTCTCTCTCTGATCTCAGATGAGTTGTCTTTGGTTTGAAAACAGGAACTATCAGGACACAAAACTGACAGAAAAGCAAAGGCTGTCAGACATTCAAGCTGGAATTGGTTAAGGAAGAATAAAAGCTGTACAAGATACACCCCCCTTATTTTCATAAACAAAAAAAAAAATCGAAACGGAAAGTGCTTCCTGTGTAATGCTTTCAATTAATAATATAAAGTTTCTGCCATTAAATTTAAATCCTTTTTGTGAATTCTGAATGTGGTTTGTATATTTTCTTTCATTTCATGGAATGCAATGAAGTGAATGCTGTAATACTGTCCTGGCTATTGCCCTTTTTTTCCCATGCAGAATCATATCCAAATGTTTCAATTTTTTTTTTAATTTTTTTTTTTTTAATGCTCCATTTCTCTTAATGGCAAATGAGGTTTCAAGATGTAGGGGAAGTTTTGAAAATATATTGGTGAAACATCAAATTGGAAAATAAATGGAGAAAGAAAAGGGAAGTAATATCTGCACAACATTATTTAAGTTGTAAGGGAAAATATTGGAAATATGAAGAGACAAAGCTTTCAAACACTTAGAGTAGTGACTTCTGCTGTTTTGCAGAATTGCCCCTAGAAGAGCAGGGGAAAAAAAATAGAGATTTAGCATGATTTTGCTTTATAAGAATGTAAACATTTTTATTGCTACTTTAAAAAATAATCTAATTTAAAATGTTTTAAATCCAAAATTTCTTAGGATCTGCATTTTGAAACTATTTCTGCAGCGAAGTTTTTTTTCAGTTTGACTGAAGCAGCAAATATGACAGCGGACTTTTATTCAGCCCTGCACTACAACAGTCTGCCATTTTGCTATCTCTTTATTGACCTTTCTTGAATCTATCAAGCTTTCACGAATGACACCAGAGCTCTACCGTGTTCAATCATTCCTTTATCTGTGTTGTGAAAGATGCAATTTACACTGAGCAAGTTTTTATTTCTCATAACTATTACCTTTAATGACAAAGATTTATCCTAAAAAAGTTAGCAGAAAATAAGGAAACAAGTACAAGCACTGCACTTAAGGCAATATTGTTCTTTACAAGGTAACAATAACCAGTTGTGTGTTGGTTTTTTTTTTTTCCTTTTCCCCCAGAAAAGTTGCATTAGATGTTGCTACATTTGGAGGTACACAGACGTTCGCTATTACTGCCAATGAACACTACAGCTACACAGGGAAGACTTTTTTTAGCATGGATGTCGAATAAATGTATTACTCAAACCAAGGATTATCCATGCTTGCCTGAAGTAGAAGAGAAACATGGTCTGATGAGGCAGGGTCGTCCAGCACAGCTCCTGAGCTTGTGCACAGCACCCTTGTGGGAAGTGAGCTGCATATGGGAAAGAGGCAGAAAATGCAATAAATAAAGTAATCCCTGAAAGGAAGCGATAAAGAAAAGCTGAGATTGAAGGTGGTCCTCCTCCCATGGAGATGCAGAAGACAGACTCCCAGTAAAGTCCTGTCAGCTGTCACCACCCCGCTGATGTGTGACAGCCATTAGTTGTGCATCCTGCAAACCTACACCGAGGAAGCTGTTTAGAATAATAGAATCATATAATTTCACGTGTACCTTCAACTCACCAGGAAAAAAGGCATAACACACAGATCTTCCTCTTACCAGCAAGATCATCCTATGAATTTTGACTTTGTTGACTAATTGTCCAATTCATTGTCCTAAATGTTGGTTCATACAGAATTTCCGATGTGTCTGAGGAGACCAAACCAAGCTCTAGATACTATAACTTAAATTTTTCTCTTTTTGATGCTTCTTTATTTCTTATATTACCGCGAACGGGATGGTAAGGCAGCTTATTCAGCGTTTCTATCAAAATCAAAGCACATGGCAAAGCGTCTCAAGGAATAAAGTCTAAGTCTGGGGAATGCAGCCTTCAGATCTCTGTATGAAGTTACCAGAGTTGAGACCAATCACTAGAAGTGCCACAGTGCTTTCTAGGAAGTAGATTAGCACACAACTATTTTCAGAGTGCATATCTAGCCCTGTGCTTAATGAACTCATATACGGTGTCTTGGACAACCATCAGTGAGTCCTTTCTCTGCAGGATGGATAATTTCAACTGCCCAGAGGGACAGAACAGGGGAAAAAGTAAGAACTATTCTCAATTCATATGTTGGGCAGTGAGGGACAGGTTCAGTCTTATGTGCAAAGTCACTCAGGAGGTCTGTGGCAAAGCTGGGAGTGCACTTCAATTCACAAATTACAGTGCAAGTCTTAATTGCAAAACTCTGTTTCAGGATCACGTACAGTTTTAATTTGATGGGTCAAATTCTGACAGTTTGTTCCGCATTCCTGTAGTTCCTGCTCTGAATGGGTGCTATGACGCTCAAGGTAAAACAGCACAATAGCAATCATGGGTCATTGTAAGGTCCCATCTCACAAAAACTATTGAAAATTCAGCCCCACTGCTTCTAGGACTAGTAAAAAACCCTGCATCTTTCAAAATCATTTTGAGCTGACACACTGCACTGAGGTGGCTTTTTCCCTTTGCAGCTTGTGTACAGCAGTTCAGCTCTTTCTGTTTTCCCTACCAGCTGCTCTACAAACACCACCCCTGTCAGCGGGAAGTTACACAAAAATGAATGAAGACTGATGATTAACGAAGAAAGAGGGTGAATATTAATCATGGAGTCAACATTTGATGGGAACATTGATGGAATAGTGGTCCCACTGGAAGTTGTTAGGAGTTGATTTTTATGCCCCAGGGCAGTAGTTTTAAACCAGGACTCATGATGGAAGAGATGTTGCTTGTAATGTTTTAAACAGGCCATCGTGGAAAATATTCCTTCTCCCTCCCCCTGCCCCAGCTCCATCCTTTGTTGTGCTAAGTTGAGATCATAGCCCAGGCTTATTGCCCACCCTGCATTCCCCCTAAACACCCCAAACTGTAAAGATCAAACCTTTTAAACAGAAGCAAACCATAACACCTCAATTTTTCCTTGCTGAACTGCAAGCGAGCCCTCACCACCTGAGGCCACTTGTGTTAAGTCGAGAAATACTGGTGTTGCTCCTTCTGAGCAAATTTTCCCTTGTTCAGCACATTCATATTACACCAGCAGAAGAAAGAGAGTCTGAAACAACACACTTCCGTAGCTAAGTAATTCAGGTTTGAATTTTGGCTATTTGCAACCTGACCCAAAGCTCTTTGAAGGCAATAGGAGTCACAGCTACATTAGGGAGCAGTGTAGTCAAGCCCTCCTAACCTCGGCTGAAATTTCCTGTATCTTGCAAATTAACAAGTGTACTTGCAATCAATATTGCATCTGAAGTGCACAGCTGATACCCCTTTTTCTTTGGTATTACACAAAATCATTCATTATACCAGATCATTCATTTTTCTGCTGGAAAAACCTTGCAGATGCTGCCTTCAGGCAAGTTTCATCCACATACTAGAGCCAGCCTCTGGAATCCTGAAAGTAACAGACATATGAAATACTGTAAAAATACGGCAATTTACTGCACACATCAATTTGAATCAAACAGTCATAGAAAGGACTTGCAAAGTCACTTGAATATGACTGCAGTCTGACACCAGAGTTCATGTGAGTTGGATGCACAGGCACATCCAGCTCTTCCAACAGTCCCACAATGCAAAATAGGCATTTGCATATATTTTACAATTTCTGCTGGAGTTGTTTCAAAGGGCTTTTGTTGTGGGAGAGGAGAAAGAGGTGCAATGGCAAAGAAATAAGAGGTATATTCAGAACCGATGTCAATACTGTAATTCCATTGAAGTCAACAGGCTTATGATGTTTCTCGGTGACATCTCTTCAGTTTTCCTGTGGTGCTCCCTAATCTAAGCTCTACCAGCACTCCCGAAGGATGCGGAATCAAGGCACATGGCCTCTTTCATGAGCCTTGCTCTACAAATTAATCTATACCATAGATCTTGTCAGGAGGACATAACATGACCACTTGGCCACACACCAGAAGTTGTGTATTTAGGCGAGGTTATTTTTCTAAAGAAAGGTCTGGTTTAAAAAATACAAACAGATTTCATACTTGCAGCAAAAGTTTAAGCAGACAATGTAGAAGCATGAGGGGGTTAGGTATGTATTTTTCTGTAGATTTAGGCTGAAGTCTGCTGCTACTCAGCAATGACTGATTTCCCAAAAATGAAGTGGCTGTAAAGGGATGCAGCTTGGCTGCCACTCTACCCATTTGTCCTGCAATATGAAAGTAAAAAGCAAAACTGTTCCTTTCAGCTACAGCGAAGACTGAAGTGGACCACAGTGCAAAAAGTCACAAAGAATCCCAAAGTCACCAAAAAAGAAAGTCTCCCAAGTGCACTGATGCCATAAGAAGCTGAGGAGCAGAATTCGTTTCATCCTCAGTGCTGCATTTTATCCAGACCATTGGGCCTTTAACAGCCCAGAAACCTTCAGGTGCGTTTTCATAGTTAGTTAATGCTGTTCCACAGGCGGGTGATTTGCAGATATGCAGGTTATTTGCTTGGGAGCAGCCTGTCACTGTGCATGGACCCTTTTTTTGCCTTTCAGTTCACAGACCATCGCTGACAAACACGCAGGACTTGGCTGTTGCCTTTCACAGCTTGCAGAAAGCGAGCGGTACATGAAGCAGCAGACACAGAGGGGATGGCTCAGCCTTTATTCTAACACTCTTGCAAAACCAGGTGCTACCTTGCAAAGGGTACGATGCGCTGCAGATCCCCTAAATAAATAACTTTTTAATGCATCTGTCATCTCAGATGTCAGACCAGAGACAAGGTCAAGCTTGGAGAGAAATCAGCCTGCTCCATCCTTGACCTGTCATTCATCACTGCATTTGTCCACAGCCAAGCAGCCTGGCTGGTTAACAGGGAAAATACCTTATCTGAGCTCTAAAAGGGTCCCTTTTTCTCCTATAGAGAACTTTACTAATAATACTCTCTGGAAAGCAGCAAGAGTTCTGATAGACAGCTTTGCAGGGACATTTTTCAATAGAGAAGCTTAAAATCCTATATCTATGCACCTGATCTGCAGGCTGGAGGAGACGGGAGGTTAATTTTGCAGACAGCAAATGGAGATTGTCTGTAAGTTATTAGTGATTTGGTGTTACGGGGATGTATGAGCCTTGCCTTCGCCTTTCCTCATGTATCATGCTCTATGTCATGATAGTCATGTTAACGCTGCCACACTTCATGCAGGTCGCCCCTCAAATCACGGGGCAATAATTAGCACTGACAACTCTTTGTTCTTAGCACTGCTTTCACAGGATGAGGCATGGTTCTTAAAATACACACCTCCCAAATTCATGCTAATTCTGTCTTTACAGGAAAATATTCCTAGTTCCTAAGGAAAAAAAAAAAAACCCAACAAAATCAAAAACAACTCTACAAGGTGAAGCTTTGTCCCTAAGGCAAATAACTATGTGCTTTAAATCAGTCTTATAAATTGCTGGCATTTATCTGAGGGTTTGGGATTTTGGGGGGTGAGGGAGGAGGGAGAGAATAAGAGAAGAGGCAAAAAAAGAAAAAAAAAGTATTTTTTTTTTAGTACTTGAGAGAAGTAGTAGATCCTGAACACAGGAACAGTAACAATAACAGAAAAAGGAGGCAAAGGAACTCCCCATTTGATGCAGAGCACTATGGTGCTTTGGTTCTTTGACTTTACAGCCATTAGGAAGAGCAACTCAGCTACAGGAAGAATTGCATCCGGTCCGTTGTTTAGTCGCTTACAGATATTTGAAGTTTTTTCCCTTCTCTCCACTAAAACCAAGTTAAAGACAGAGCATCTCTTTTGCTCCTTTGAATGTAGAACAGGCAGTGAAATGTCAGAAAGCGTTGGCCCATAATGCTCACTGGTTAGGCAGTTGCAGCTACTCCAGGGTGACTGTGGTGTGCTTGCTACCTTACTAGACCTTGTAAGTAAATACAAGACGTGGAACCCATACAGATTTGGTACAGACCCAGGCTGACTTCTCAGTTTGACTCCTTTCTTCTGAGATATCTACACCCACAACCCTTTGAGAACTGATAATTTTTAGACCCACAAACTTCAGTTAACAGTTCAGGGACTCAGACACACAAGCAAGTTCCCACAGTCAAAAAGTTTCCAAATCCCACCTAAGCCATGGCAAATGTCTATGTATGAGCACTTAAACCACGACGGTGCAAGAATTTTCCACTAACTGCAGCTTTCCTTCATTGCAAACTGAATTAAGCTGTAATACTAATAGATGTAGCCCTGAAGAGTGCTGCAGAGACTCCCCACCACTCACAGAATAAAGCACATCGAGCTGGTGTCTGTGTTAATGCCTTCTGACAGGGGAAAGTAACATCTTAAAGCCATGGGTGATGGTCAAAACAGAGAAAATGCAAACATTAAGATGCACACATAGTGTTATCCAGCCTGGCTCCTGGGCGTGACAAGAGCCTACCACAACCCGATTGTCTTTTTGGCCCTTCTGCAACTTGCCATCAGCTGCCACATTTCGCAGGCACGGCACTGCTGTACGCCAGCTGTGAAAGCCGGCTACAAAGAAATTACTTCCTTAGCTCATCATACTCTTTTCTCGAAGGCTTTTTGTTCATTTTATGCTTATCAGTTGCATTATCCCAGTATTCCAATAGCCACCGTATTTTGAGAGACAGCATCACCGTGCCTTATGACTACTTAAGCACTCAAATAATACAAGCAGGCTACCAAAATCAGCGGTGCTTTCTGCTGTGCCTACTTAAGTAAAAGAAGCCTTGGGCTTGCCGGTGTAATGTAGTTATTTAAATTATGGCTGAGATTTTCAGAGACAGACACTAAATTCCTTGTGGATGGTGTCGGCTGAGGTGTGTACGTGTGCCAGTCACCTTTGAAATCCAAGGCTACCACAAAGTACTGCCTCGGTTTAAGGAATGAGTCTCTCTTGCCCTCCAGCATTTGTTACCCTAACTCTTTTAGCATTCCGCAGCTAAGATCCCATCATCGCTCTCCCTGTGCCGACTCAGCGGCTCCATTAGCACTCATTTGTTTGCTCTGAAATGCGTTCCTCTGCTTTGTTTCTTTGGACCTAACATTTTTATTTTTTGCCTCTTTTCTCCCTCCACAGGGTGACAGCTATTTTATCACCTACAACAAGAAATGCTGAGCCTGTTGTGCAGGCAAAACATTTGCAAAGGGGCAGGGGGTACACAGAAAGCAGTAGGAAATTGATAAGGGCTGTAAAGTAGCTTTATAAAAATGCCGACAAGCCTGTTCAGGGCACAGAGCACCTGCACCTCTGCCCCCGGCAGCGCTTCCTTCAGATGCTCCTATTGTTTTCATTACTATTTGTGACTCGATCATTAATAAATTACTGGTTTTTTCCTGTTGGCTCCAGCCACCAAGGGAGCCAGCAGGTGCACCACTTTTACAATTAGCCCTTCGTAATGCATGGTTGGCAAGAAAAGTTGTCCATGAGCTGCAGAGTTTACCAACTGGATTTTTGCTTGATGGCCACAGCACTTGGAGCAATTAAAGAAGAATTTGCAGGACAGCATCTCAATGCATCTGCTCATGTGGCCAAAAACTCTGACAGAGAGGCTAAATCCCAAACTTTGAGTCCTGCTCGTGAAACTGGGTGGTATAAGCTATCCTGCTTTTGTTATCCTGTACTACACATTTCAGATTAAACAGAAGCCTAGCTGAGATGGGACTAAATGGCTGGTAAATCTGGGCTGATTTTGGTTTGAGATGGGACAGTTTAGCAGCAAAATCAGAAAGTTGCTTGTCTCCATCTTTCAGTAAATTCAGATCTGCTCACAGGCGGGGCTCTGACTCTCCACAGCAATGCCGTTCTCTGCATGTGTATTGGTAAAATTACAGATATAGTGAATTCTCTTTCTAATACAATTTGACTTTCTTAAATACCATCATAACTACATCACCCTGCAGATAGATGCAGTGTCTGAACAGTAGTTAGGGGGCACAGGCTGTGGGTTGGTCTTGGGTGGGTCAGTTCAGGGACTGGCAGCATCTGGAGTGGAGATGCTTTCATCTCCATTGTGTACTTTTTCTATCACCACCACAACAACAACAACAAAAAAAAAGCAGAGAAGAAAGCACAGACAATGCCTAAACAAGGTGAAGATAAGTGTTAAAATCTGAGGGAGAGCAATTTACCACATATTTCAAATCCAGCATCCAGTCAGCAAGGCGAGAGAAGCTGAGTACCTGTTTGTCTCTGTGGCAGTTTTCCTTCAGTCCCTATGAATTCAGGTGTTGTGTGCAGTTCTGGTGAAAAAGCATGTTGGCATCTCTGTTTGAGAAACCCAGCTGAAACACACAGGTTCTAGAGGAAGAGAAAAAAAAATATTATAGATGACATGTCATATTGAAAACCAGGAGGTCTGCAGGGGGCAGACGTGGCTCTATCAACTGCTGTCCTGCCTTTGAGAGCAGCTACTACAGGGTGCTCTGGAGGAGGAGGAACAAGGTCTGGAGCAGGCAAACCTGGTACGATCTGCCCCTTCCACTGCTACAGACCAGGCTCAGATCTAGAGACTGATTCAAGTTTTGATGGTACAAGTGCTCTCCAAAATCTCTTTTCACGAAACTAAAAATTTAACATTATATTAATGGCTTCCAAAGAAGCATCCAAGCTCCTTCTTGTGTGTTGCTAATTTCAATTGGGCAAGAAAAAAAAACCTTCAAACCCAAAACCAAACCTCAAACTCACTTTACATCAGGGGTGTCAAACTCATTTTCACTGGGGACCACATCAGCCTCGCGGCTGCCTTCAAAGGGCTGAATGTAATTTTAGGACTGTATAAATGTAACTACTCCTACATGTGGTCCCTGGTGAAAATGAGTTTGACGCTCCTGCTTTACATGGTGGCAAACCCAGAAGGTTTTCAGAAGAATGTCTTAAGAGATCTGCAAGTCACCATGAATTTAGCACAAGAACCACCAGAGATAAGAAAGATCTCTCTGCAATTGATTTGAAACACAAGTCCAAATCTCTGGTGAAGATCCTAATCACTACATGATCGAGTTATTCATTGTGACCCAACAAGCATTTACTTGTATGAAGAGTAGAATAACTCCAGCAGGAGAGACTGCAGGATTGTGTCAATAGTTTTTGTAGCAAGTTTAATGGATGGAGACAACATAAGAGCACTTTGGGAGAGGAATCCCATCTCTGCCTAATCAGCAAATCTATGTCACTCAGTTCACAATTGGTGCACATTACGTTCCCAAGAAAAATCACATTGAGATGAATACAAAAAAACTCACCAAAACAAATACAAAAACCAAAACAAACTTCACATGATCCAGGAGACTTCCAAGAAAGAGAATTTAAGGCAGGACCAGTTCGGAAAATGTTTTCTTAATAGGAAATCAAATGAATACTTGACTCAGTGGCACAGAATTAAGAATTTCTAACCTGGGGTCAAACTGATGCTTTCTGCATAGCTGAGATATATCCTGACAGCACTACCTTTATCATGGTCACGTCCTGCCCATGATATTATCCCAGTTTTCCTCTTCCCTGGGAACTTCAAGACAAATCACCAATGAAAGGCAATTTTGCTTGCAGATTTTGGTCTGATGTTCGTAGCACCAAACTGGCAGGGTACCACCTGCACTAAGTCTCTCCTGCACGCAGCCAGGCTGCCTCCACCAAAATGATAACAGTCTGAAATTATTTGCAAAAATCTTTATCGTAACATGTGACTTATAACAACATACAGCCTCATTTGAATGCTCAAAGCAAATTCTCTTAGGCAGATTTTTGTAATACGTGCTCTAAAAAAAAAAAAAAAAGTATTTTTAATAACAGGGAGAGGAAAACGACAGTGTAGTTAGATACAATTAAATGCAGTAACTGACATAACAGGAAAAAAAAAAGAAACAAAACCCAAATAATCTGACAAATTAGAAACTGAAGTGTAATGGAATAGTAGCATGAAAAGTCAGAGCATAGTTTAATCTCAGCTTCAAAATCAGTTCTTGATTTAGCCAAAATAGGTCACCTAACCCTGATGCTGGGAAATCTGATATCTACATGGCTTTGATGAAGTATGCAATTATAAAAACTAAGAAGAAAATACATCCCCCAATTGCACCTCAAATACACCATTTTCCTTATTTGGAAAACACTGCTGTTTTCCTTTTTTTTCTTCTCCACTTTCAGAATTAACAAGGCTTCCTTTGTGTGTTTGCTTTGCCTGGCTGTGAGCATTAGGCCAGCCCCAGCAAGTCCAGCTTTGCCAAAGGTGACGGACCCGTCGCACCGGGAGCGTCTCCCCTCGCTCCCCCCTGCCCCAGCCCAGCAGCGCGGAGCTCACTAGTGGCAGCGACTCCCATACGCCTTGTGGAGGCCACATATTGTTAAGCCATTAGACTTTCTCTTGCAACCAACACGCAGAGCCCCTTAGCTCCTTCCTTTTACTTGACCTGAACTATAGGTTCTGCTAGCAGGAAACTCAATCACTGTCCTTTCCAAGTCTGCTATTAAACCTTGGCTCTAACCAGCCAAGAAATTAATCTCTGGTGCACGACCTCTCTCAGCCCCAGCGTGCTCTACAGCAGCTATACACAACCTTTGATCCCCATCTGCATGGCTTCATCCATAAACAGAAGTACCTTGCGGAGTCCAGTGAATCCAGCCTGTCCCTCACTAATATTGCAAAAACCAAACCAAACCAAACCAAACGCAAACAGAGCATGAATCCTTTCAGCTTGGAAGTTTCACCTATTGCTGCAAAATCATACCCTTGGATTATAAAAACCCAAATTAAATCAGAACTTTATGTCTCCAGTCTGCATTTTCTAAGGTCCGTGTATATACACACATTGTAATAGGTGAGAAACATTGCTTTCTCCAGTTGCCAGATCCTGTGTTATTGAGACAATGCCACACATCCCTCTTCTTTGCATTTCTAGAATGTATGTCACTCAGGCAGTATTGCTTGTTCCTGGAGAGGGACTAAATCATTACACGTTTGTTAATCCATCATTCATCCTGACAGGCTGTGGTGCATGTTGACAGCTACGGGCAGAGGACAGCCACCAAACCCAGGCGAGCTTTACATTCAAATTCTATCTAAAGCACCAGGAATGTTAGAGCTGTCTCTAGTAACTTTATTTTACTGATAGTTATAAGGATTGCTGCAATATAACCTGCTCTCCAGAGTCCTGAGGAAGGAACGAGACCTCACTGCACCAGGGAAGAGCGTCCATCGTGAAAGATATACCTGTATAAATAAGTGGGGCACAAAGGAAGTATTTTTCCCAATTTTACAGGTGAGGAATCAAGGCTGAACACAATAAATTGATTTTCTTGAGGCCATGCAGAATATTTACAGGAGAAATAAGAAACAAGCCTCAAATCTTAATCTACTGCCCAATCCTTTTTCCGCCTGGAAAGCCCATAAAGTCCAAGAGAAACCATCCTCCTGTGCTCAGCCGTGTGGGAGAGCAAAACTGGCTGCATCCCTCTGAAAACCTCTACATTCACGTGAGCAGAAATTCAGCTGCGATAAGCACTAAACTTGAACACAAATGCAGGCTGCTTTAGCATAACTAATCAGTCACTTTGGGATTGAAACGAGCTAATATTTACTGCCTCTGAATCTATTTTTTTCTAACCGCAAAAAATAGAAGATCTCCCTCTGTTTTATAACGCTCTCTTTTCTTCTCCATATAAGCTGTTCAGCAGTCACCAATTAACTGCTTTGCAATTTTAACAATAATCAGTTTATCTTTTGTAATTTTCAGAAGTTCCCCAGAGACTTTTCCCCTCTCACTAGGCTTGAACACACAAACCCTTGGCTTGGCATTTGCCATGAGTAAAGAGACAAAAGCCTTCACTATGTGGGGGAAGAAAAAGCATTGGGAACCTTGTAAAACGTCTCTCCTTGGAGAGTCCCACCCCCATCGTCTTCTCTCCCCCTCCAAATTTTCTGCCTCCTCGGTTGTGCTGGGGGCTGAATCAACTGCGTATATGGTTGTGCTCTGACCCAGGGTGTGCAGGGGTGTAGCAGCAGAAACAATAACCAAGTTTTCCTTTTTTTCAAGTCCAATATCTGTTGTGCATACAAGGCAAAATTAACAATCTTTCTCCTTTTCTCTTTATGTTGAAAAATACCAGCTGGCGAACTCACTGCCTTTCCTCATTACCCCGCCAGTGCGCAGCAGAGGCTCTCACAGTGGGGCTGCAGGTTGCCAGCAAAGACTCAATTCAAGAAATGAGCTCGCAACCTCAAGGGCAGTTGCGAGCCCAGAAGGGAAAACACATATGAGATCACCAACAAAAGTATTTGGGCAGTGCTGCTGTTGAGCCTTCTAAAGTGCATCCTTCAGTTAATTCCTTTTAGAGGCCTTTGCTCAACCAGTCTCCCTTCTTGCAGATCCCAGCCAGAAGCACGAGGAGACATGATCCTTTCTATTGTAGAATTGCTGTCCACAACTGTTCCTGCTCAATAAGCTTTGTCACAGACTTAAGACTATTTTTGAAGCTTTAAAAATATCTAAGGGGCACCTTTCCTTTTTACTCAGACACAGCATCTTTTCATGTTTAATAGAGAGATTTAAGAAAAAAATATTTCTGCTTAGCGTCAACATGCCTTTCTGTTAAAAATAAAACAGCTGAGCTAGCAAGAAGACTTGGGCAGGAGGAAATTCTATTTATAGAAACTTTTACAACAGTTATCACGAGATGATAAGGATCACTATGAACCACAGACTGCACTGAGGGGCAGCGTGGTGATGAACCAGGCACAGAAACAGGCAACACAGCAGCACAGAAGCGACAAACAGCTTCTCAGGTTGTGCACAGACAGGAACACCAATGTGTCTTCTGTAGCATGGGAAAGGACCAGCCATGAAGGATCATACTCAGGAGCACAACACGCTCTTCTCCAAAGACAGCAAGCCCCGGATCTGCAAGGGACACTTTAAATTATCACTGTCCCAAGCCACACCACCTCTCTTTTGCATTTTAAGCAACAACCAAACAGAAGGGTACCTGCGTTGTTTTGCTTGTTAGTGTGGCTGTGATGGAGTAGGATGGTCAAGGAGCAGGAGAGGGACCTTTGTAGTGCTGTGCAAAGAAGTTATTTTCTCTGGAGCATCCGCTGTTCCTGTCTATCAGACTGAGTCTTCCTCATTCTGCATCCAAAAATAAAGAATAATCAGCATTTCTGAGTTATTGACAGGGAAACTAATGGCAAAAAAGGGGGAAAAGAGACACATTTGCCTCACCATTATAGTACTGCCAAAAATTACATCCTTAGAGCCATGAACAACAAGAAGGTAGGAGAATACCTGATTTGAAACAATGGAGTAAGTAAGTCAAGATAATACCAGAAGTGAAATAATGATAGGGATGTCAGAGGAAGAGTGAGTGACACCAACAGGCTTCTCTTCCAAGCCCTACCACCAGCTTGCTACATGACCTTGCAGAAGTCACTTTATCTGTTTGTGCTGCGAATTTCTCATCTGCAAACCTGTATTTACCTTGCTTGGAAAATGTCTCTGTTTATAAATATAAAACACTGAACATGAGCCAAGTATTGCTGCCACCTTGGTACCCCTGGCAAAATACTAATATTTCTCTGAAACAATAATCAACTATCTCTCATAGTCAATGATCAGAAACTCTTCTGGAAGAGGCTGTGTCAAATTCTGACTACTTAGATACCCTCTTGACTTTAGTGGAAGCAGAATTTTATCTTTTGTATCAAAAAAGAAGGCATATTCACATCTTAGTGCAGTTAGAATAACATATTTTAAGCCTTCAGAAGAACATAATAAATGTGATGCACTAAACTGATCATTTCTGAATTTTCACCATAATTCTCAAGTGTCTGTGTGTTCCCAGAGGACCTACCATTACAAACAAGGACGTTACAAAAAGCAGATGGTTTAAGGCATGCCATCCTTTGACAATCAGATAATATGCATGCAAGTCTTTTCCTAATAAAAAAAAAATCCCTGACAATAAGACAACCTTACAGAGGCTTATTTGGAAGTGAAGTTGGTTTTAAAGTAAAGCTGATCTACATTTTTGTTTCCATACTGAGCAATAGAAAGCAATGTGAAAAAGAGAAGCAAAGAGGGAGAGTTAGGCAAAGACAAACATTGGCTTGGCTCACACTTTCCAAAAATGCTGAGCCACCCTCTCACCCCCTGAATGTTCCCAATCCTCAGGCAGGCAGGAGCGAACGATTTGCACCACTGCCACCAGTGCTGCCTGCTCACAAGCCTTCTGCACATCACATTATGGCTCTCTACAGACTTCTCAAATTATCCTCCTGTATTTCTCTGAACAATGACCATTCCTTTAAAATATGGTGCCTCTTCTCATGATGCACTGTGATGTGACTCAATGGCACCAGAGCCACAGCTCATATTTCCACAGGGTGCCAGCATCTCAGCACCAAAGTACTCCTGGCACCAGGCTATCATTTGCACTGTAATTAAATTGAATCCACTACTTGGCTTGGCTTTATCCCTGAACAATACCAGCGTTTGAGTAATACATTCTCAGGGCACTAATACATCACCCGGGCAAGCCCTGTCCATGATGTATTGGTGCAATACATCAGAGTGCACTCCCGCTATAAGGATCTATGGGCATCATACATCATCAAGGTGAGGCTGAATGGTGATGTATGGCTCAGAAGATGGTACCGTGCAGCAGTGGACTAGGCCAGGACCATGAGGATAAAGGCTGGCATCGCCGTGATCTGATTTCCCAGTGTTATAATGCTGGCACTGAAACAGCGTCTTGAACCAGCATCTAAATTTAGCCCCTTATTTATGTATCCCAAGGTGTCGTATCACTGAAAGCACCTCTCCTTGGATGCATCATTCTCACAAAGGTCCCCGGGGATGTTTGGTACACAATTAGCAGGAGTATATTCTCAGCTTGATGTGAAGGGGTTTAGCCCATTAACACTAATGGCAGCTGCAGCGCCGAAGCTCCTTTATATCACAGGAGATGCGCTTTGCATGGACCTCACTCATCCAAGAGGCACCTGCAGATTATTGGGAATAAAGCATTCCAATGCTCAGAAAAAACTACTGAAGTAAACAGTAACTTCATTGCTTTCAAATATTCACTCTCTCAATTAAAAAAATCAAAACATAAGCCTGTCTGGTATGAAGAGGAGGAGCGTGCTGTGTTCCCTGATGGAAGTGGTAGCCTGGAAGTCTGGATCGTGACACTGCCGTGAAGAGAAGCCACCGGTTCCCTTGGCCAATCCATAAGACATGAGCTCTGTAGGGAGCGTAACTGCAAAGTAGCGCTGCTGTAAAGCTTAGGGAAATGATCAGTGTGGAGAAACAGGCTAATATCACTTTAGATTCTATAACCTAGACAACTGAGGCAGAAAGAAGGCAAAGAGAAGCATTTGCTGCCTGAGAGTCCTTCACTTGTCCCTTTTGGAAATAACAAAGTAAACTTAAAGTATGTAGCAATAAAAGGCTCAGCAGAGACACTTGGGGCTATTTGCTCAGGAGGAGAGCGGCAGAGGACAGGCCTAATTGAGCAGAAAGGCCAGTTCATAGGATGCACGCCGTGCATCATTGGCACCTGTGCACTCTGATCCGGTGTTCGGGACAGCAATGTCCTGGGGAGCAAAGGTGGCTAAAACCAATCTCTCTGCTCCGTACGGAGCCACTTGGGGTCTCCCATAAAACAGACTTATTACTCCTGTGAAAGAAATAACGGGTATAATAAAATACGCATATCCCGGCCAACAGCCCTGCCCAGCCCAGCCAGCCCAGAGGAGCAGTGAGGAACACCAGGGAGAACTCCGGGCCAAGCCACAGCGTGTCCTTCTGCCCATCCAGCTCCTCAGGGCAGGATCTGACCCACAGGACAAACAATCATCATCACAAGGAGAGCATTCTCCTTACGGCACCCAGTGCTGCCACAAGCTGGGGAAGAGCCAGCCCTGCGCTGGGCACCCAACTGCCCCAGCCGGTGGCATGGGAACCCAACTTTTGCATCTTTACTAAGAGGTCAAGTCTAGCTGTCCTTAAAAATACAAGCGCAGTGATTTCCCTCCAGATCTATTTCTAATCTGAGCAACAGAGATAATAGTTTTCTTAATTAAAAAAAAAAACCACAACCCTAAGACATCGACTGAAATAATTTCTCAAACTCTCAATCTAGTCTTTGAAAATGACATGGAAATGACATTCTCATTAATTACACACCATGTACCTGGAAAATGACAGCACTGCCAAGCTGACAGAAACAGGAAAACAGAAAACAGCTTGGGGAGGTAGATACCAAAAAAAATGCCTGTCTTCACACAGGGGAGGATGGCCAGAGCCCAGCGAGGAGCAGGAGCAACACTGACGTGAACAGACCATTTCTGCAGTGGAGCCGCAGCCAGCAATGGGTGAAGACACCTCCCATCACACCCAGCCGACACACAGAGGGAACTTCTAGCAGTATTTTCCCTTGTAAAGCCAAGACAAGCTCAGCCTGGACAAGTCATTTATCTTTGCTTACTCTCTGAGCTGCTCTCAGTGCAGCGTGATTGATTACTGGAGCTGGGAGGTTTCCCCGTCACGACACAGACTAAGAGCAAAGTCGGAGGTCTTCCTCTTGCTGACTCCTGTGCAAGTCAATAGGAAGTAGATGTAAACCATGAGCACCAAAATAAGTGGGAAAAATGTTTGGTGCATGCTTGCACAGTGACAGAAGACTTTGTAAATTCATATAATGGAGAACACGAAGAGCAGCAAATCCTCTTTAAAACAGCAAAGAAACAGGCTGAGTGGCGGAGTGGGAAAAACAGGCTGGTAGTTTACGTGCTAACAAAGGACTTGGAAAACCTGGGTTTACTGCTCTACAATGAACCCATAAACTTCTACACACCACAGGTAAAACGAGAACTGCACATACCCCAAAACTCAGGAACTGCTTACGAGAACTTTAGCAGTTGGATTAAATCTCATTGAAAGTGGAAAATGTGTTCACTTCATTGGAAGTATCACCTGAAACAACAGCGTTTGTGAAGCAGCTTGGAACATGAGATACCCAGTGGATGGAGCTGGCAAGGTACTGCTGGAGCAGGGGTTACATCTGCACATCTGTCTGTAGAGAGGAGGATCGAGAAGGAGCAGCCAAGAGCAGAGAGCAGCTGATGGAGCCACTGCACAAGTGCCGAGCCCGGAGCTCATGCTGTGCATGGTGCTGGTTGGGACAGTCAGTAAAAACAACCAACAAATCTGGTTCTGGTTGTTCAGTTCTCCTGTGCACAAGCAATGAGATCCTCACACATCCTTTAGTAACAACGATAGAAGTTGCGCTAAGAAACAAGAGCAACCTGAGAACAGTTAGTCCTGTTCTCTGGAATAATTTATATGGTATTTCTTTTTTTTTTTTTTTTTTTTTTTCCTTTTAGCAATCCCTTACTTAAACCAGATCCATCTTTACCTGAAAGCACAACCCACCGGCAGCCTTTGGCTTGCTGAGCCCTGGAAGCATCATCCTCTCCAGGAAGGCAGAGCTGCATGTTGGGGAGGCCAGAAACAGGAGCAAAGGTGCAGATGGAGTCGGGCATCCATCAAAACGCACAAGCACAGCACCCACTCCAGCAGGGACATGCATGGGTGCAACAAGCTGGTGCAGAAGTCGACACAAGTAGCTGGCTGCTCTTGGTGGTTTTTTCTTGGCACAGGTCTGTTGACTTTTGCTGCATAAAGGGAATAACCTGGTTTTGTTCAGGAGTTGTTTGGTTTAAGAACATGCACCTCCACAGGTTGGACTGTTTTTGTGAGAGAGCGAGCAAAAACAGAGCAAAGTTTCAGAAAGAAAGTTTATTTTAAAGTATTTCCTACCGTCTGGTCAGATTATACTTTTAAAAGTTCCATTATCTTTCGATAAACTCACCAGCCAAATTAGGAAACTAAATACAATTATTAAAGCATAAGAGAACAATTCCAGATTTGCTTCAAGTGCCAATCTAAATTTAACAAGCCCACAGATCCTGACGGATAATTCCTGAAAGATCCCTCAGCTTCATTTCAAACTAGAAGAACAGATGAATACCTGGGCTACGATTTACATTTATTCTCATGTTTTTAATCAAAACTTACACAGACATTTTAGCTGGCCAAAACCAGAACCAGGATTTTATAAAAATGTATTCCATTTCTCCACGAAATTGGGGTATTTAAGCAGCTCTGTGCTATTGAAGTGCTGCACAAATCCTCCCTCCAGTGTGCAACATGAAGTCTGAAAACCTGGGAAAAAATTCCATGTACCCCAGCATTTTGCAGACTGATCTTTTATCCAGATGCTCTCCCAGCAGTTAGATTAATCTCCTCAAGAACTTTTTTAATTTTTTTTTTTTTCTTAAGAAAACTTCCCTGCAACTCTTGGCCAAGGGTTCAGAGTGCTGTGAATTGACACAGCAACCTGCAGCATTAATATTCCCGCCCCAGCTCTGCACCCTGCAATGTGCCCAACGCCCGTCACATATCGTACAGCAATGGGCCTAATCAGTCCCTAGCCTGACTAATTTCCAACAGTAACAACATATTCATCAGAAAAGACTCAAAGCTAAAACTACCAAGAGTGAAAACATCAAGATGCAACAATGCCACTGGTGAAGCTTTATGTTAGAGGTGTTTCACCTTATATATTCTTATATTTTACCTGTTCCTATCCGCAACATGGGCTCCTGGACAGCAGGTGTCAGCGGTGTTAATTAAGAGTGGAGCAATTCCTGACCACCAGTAGAGAGCCACTAATATCTTAAAGAGGGAGCTGGTTCACAAGCTCGGTTTATGGATTATTAATGCCATTTTGTTTACAGGGCAAAGCCCAGAAGGTGTGAGTGTAGCACCGTTGGCTTTGATAGCGCTAATGGGATGTACCCAAACAGCAGAGCAGGCCATACGGGTTTAAGCTGCCTATTGAGTCCCAAATTCCAAGGAAAGGAAAAACCTTCAGACTTGACAACTCCTCCACAGTAATTTACAGGGGAAAAAAATGGTATTTAGAGTAGAATGTGAACTCCAATTCCTGATGGAAAAACATGCTCCTCTTATAGCGATTTTTGTTGTTGTATTTTTGTATGGGGGTTAAAAAAGGTTTGATTTTGCAGTTTAGCATGTTGAGGCCTCTCAGTGCTCGCTGTCGGAGGGTGCCGATTACCCAGCTTCATTCATCAAAGTGTCACTTTTCTGACAGCCATTAATAAATATACTGCCAGAGCCCCTCACACCTGGCAGCCATGGCACACTGCAACATGCTGCTAACCTAATTTGCTAATTGCTGCTTTCCCCATTAATTTTAGTCCTGTCTTGTTTGGTGTTGACATGGAGAGAAAAAGAAAGAATGGGGAAAAAGCAGGTAAGAACAAAGTTATTTGATGATTTCTGTTTATTTCTTCATTTATTCCTCACCCTCCATCACCATTTACTTGGGGATATCAACTTCTATTAACCTCCTATTTACTTTCCTCCTTTCTGCCAGAGCCCTGTGAGCAATCCTAATTTTGGTGCTGTTGTGTGAAGGGTTAATAATCTGCACGAGGTGGTTTAATCTAAACATAAGACCAGACTTTTCTGCCCCCAGCTCAGCCAGCTGACCACCTCCTCTCTAACCCCCAAAGTCACCCTCACCCAGCCAGCGGCTGCACCCACTGAGGCCAGACTTGGGTCTTTGCTTTGCCAGTGCTTTACACCTGCCAAAATCCCTGTTAATTCAATTCCTGGCCACTCTCAAACAGAGATCACTCAGTTCCATTAATCATGTGATTTTCTGATAAATATCCTCTTTAAGGCCCAAGCACAGACCAAGTCCTTTGTGACTAAGCTGGACTGAAATGCAAGTCTCTAGCCGAGGTCAATTAAGACGAGGAGTACCAGACCCATCAAACCTTCAGGCAATGATGAATTGTTGTTGCAGCGCTAGTAAAAGTCTCCCTGCAGGACACTCACCAAGCTGTTGTACTTGGGCCACACGTTGGGGTCCATATGCTCCAAAGCTTTTCTTTGCCTGATTTGATCAAGCAATGACTTTCTTCACCCACCACTCCAGCCGTGGTGGTAGGTTCTGCCTCCTCTTTTCAGGAATGGGGCACTAACACCCAGGAGCACCGAGGTTTTATGGGCTCCAGGTAGATGCTTGGCCACAAACGTCTGGCTAAGGAAGCAGAGACACCTGGGTTCTGCAAAGTTTTCCAGATCAATCATCCTTTTCTCTAATTAATGTAAGAAATGGGCACATCTACCCCAAAGTAAGAGCCATGTGTATCCTGTCACCTCAGCCTGCCAGCTTGGGTCCTTCTTTCTAAGCCTTCTTATAAATACCAGCTGCTAGTGCAAGATTCCTGGTCCCTTTGGGTAACCAGAGCCTATCACTGTGACACTCAGACCGCAACTATGAAATGCTTGTGATGAGAGAAATGGTCCTCACTGGGTCCAAGAGCTTTGCCTTTGAGCAGACAATCAGCCTCTGCTGAATGCAAGAATTTCTGATATTTCATTGAGACTTGAAAGAGGAGAATGTGGGACTTGCAGTCTGTCACCCGCACACTGAATATCCCAGTCTCAGGAATTACTCAAACACTGGGGACACACTTTTGAAGCAGTTGCAGTAAGTTGCAGCTAGAAGTTAGCAAGAAAAGTTTTGCTTCTTCTGAAGAGAGTTTAGTGCAAACCCAATATTTTTCCTTAAAAGCAGCAGAGGGTATAAATAGATGAAAATTGGATCATGTCACCAGAAGAGTCAAAACTGGGAACAGTTTAGGTTGTTTCAAAGTGTTGAGTATGCAGGAAAACTACTTCTTCGAATCAGCATTTGTATGACTGCTGCTACGGGACCAGCTCAGGTCTGGAAGAAGGGTTTAACTGAACCTGCTAATTCAGGACATTATTTTCTCTGCCTTTGAGACATGAGTGCATGTCCAGCTATTCTGGCACTTAAAATAGTACTGATATTTAGTTTTGCAATGGCATAGCTTTCCTCCCAGCTGGTAAAAGTCTAACCCACAACTCTCCTTTACCCACTGGTGGGATCTTTTTGTATTTCACCTTTACCCAGAAAAGCTGGGCTGGTTTGTATTCACCTTGGAAGGCCCACCACAGTGTTGGACTGCTGCTCCACAAGGCCCCCACTCCCAGGGAGCTGAACAAGACCTGCCACAGGCAAAGCCTTCAACTTCCAAGGGCCCTAGGAGTAAAATCTACTATCCTGTTCCAAGTGAAGTTAAAAGGGCCCAATAAAGAGTTACAGCATTTCAGATTTTAGCCAAAAGCTTCTATTCATGGTCCTTTAAAGTTAAATTTACTGCTTCCATTTAGCAATGTCCCTGTAAAAATCCATCCTGGCACAGAAAATCCTGTGTGCAGTTCAGCAGTGCTATGGCAAACAAAATATTTCTTCTCAGGGATCTAGCTATGCATCTATCTGCCTTTATTTAGGTCTTTGTGTCTTTTTATTCCCTTCAGTGCTTAACAGCTCCAAGCAATAAGGCAGCACAGGTTATCACACTCCTCACTCCTTCAGCCCAGCATCTTCTGCTACTTGCTAAAGAGCCGATCACAGGCAGGAAAACCACCAACACGTAATTTACCCCTGCGACAGGGAAGGATACAGCTTCATACAGCTCCACTGGCTCTTTCTCCCAGTGCAGACAGATCAAGAAAAACAAGACAGGGCAGAGCACAAGTAAAATGATCAATGCTCTACCCACTAGTATGATAACTACTATTTTTCAGAAGTCAAGGTTACCTCAGGGATTTAACTGCTCTGTAGTATAACCCCTGCCCTTTAGAGATCCCATTTATTTTCTTGCACAAGCCTCGACGTGCCCTGACCCACGGCCACCGAGTTTGCCGTGCACGCTTTTTGCCTGCAGGCAGGATGCTGAAGCCAAGGAGCCTTTCCCAGGGAAAGTTTTGTCAGAACGAATAAGTTTGCTGTAAAAAGTTTTGTTTGAGAGCATTTTCTGACAAAAGAGAAAATAAAGGAAAACATTTTGTTGAAAAATACCAGGTCGGTTGGAGAGGAAGCTCTTTCATCTTCCATTCTCTGGGTTGGTTTTATTACACTGCGAAGCCATTTTACTGAATTAGTATCGTAATCACAGCAATATAACAGGGGTATCAAACACTGCAGCATGAACCAGATCCCTCAGCTGGTACAAACCAGCATGGCTCCATTAACTTCAGTGGAGCCAATTTATATCAGCTGAGGATCTGCCCTTTAGTTTTTACTACAGGAAAGCCAGACTACAAATGGGAGAAACCTATATTAAAACCAAATATCTTCAATCACAGCAGCAGGAATGCAGAAAAATATTGGCTGAGTCAACTTTTATAGCAATGTTTTCTTTTTCTCCTCAGTGCTTGATTTTGAACACTCCCCTATAAAATTTTCCAAGCCTGGAGCAACTTTCCTCTTTCTTCTGGTTAAAACTCACCTCACCTGATGGAGGCAATGGGGCTTTGGAGATGCTGTACTTCTTTGCCCACCTCGAGGAGCTGGCAGCATCCCTGTGTTGAGACAGCCCAAGCCTGCAGCCAGCCAACGGGATGGTTGTGGAAATGGAAATCAGGACACAAACATCTGCTCTTCCTGGGAAACATGACCCTTCCCACAAGGAGAAGGTTGCTCCACCAGCCCCCTTTGGAAGGCCACCAGATCCCCTGAATAAAAGCGCACTAAAGAGTTCAGGGCCCCTCAGCAGCCTTGCAGTAAGCACCTTTTGTTCAAAGCCCAGAGCTGTTAATTAAAGACTGGTGATTAATGATTAAGTTCCACGTGGTTCCTATCTCAGGCTTAAAAAGTCCTAGGGATGCTGATTTTGCTGAAGGCTTCAGTGTGAGGTTCTGGGACATGAGTAGCTATTTATAAAGAAGTCCATCAGAATTCTGAAAGGAAGCGCTCCTTCTACATAATTAAGACGCAAAAAATATCATTTCCAAAAAGTATAAAGGTCAAATATTCAGATTAGGTAAACAAGCTCTCTGCCTGTATATCTGCAGCCAGAAATGAGAGACTTTCTGTGTGTGCTTTCTCCAGCCAGGTGCGTTCGGCTCTTGGACTCAGGTTTTTATAGCAAATATTCTTTCTCAGGGAGATCAGAATTCATTGTCCACAAAGCTTGCAGATCCTCACGCCATACTATGAATAACGAACACAAAGGTCTTCCACACGCAGGATCTGATGAGCTGATCAGGGCAGTGTTTACTCAGTACCAGGGGCTGCTTTTAAAGGGTTTTCCAGTTGCATTTTCCATTCGGTACAAACTTAGGTCTACATCTTACCAGTTCAGAAAAGTTGTCCCACCTGGAGAAGCATTTTAGGAATAACACAGAAGGACCCTTTGGAAGTACAAGGGTGGTTTAAACAGCTCGTCAGTCCCTGAAGCTGGTGCAAGGTGCTTGGCTCTCCTGAGTGCTGGAAAATTCACGCTATTCCACAAGATTCTTAGCCTGAAAAAGTTATAAACAAAGCAAGGGCTGTCCAGGCATATTGCAGAATTGGTCCGCTATGTAGCCAACTGGTGCACCAAAAGTTCCTGAATTATGGTCTGAAAGCTTCAGTGCAGGATCTGAATCCCCCAGCTTTAAACTGGGGCCTGGCCAGACCCGGCCCAGCCACTCAGCACAGGCCCAAACTGTACCTGCCTGAGCAACGCAGGCCAGGAAAATTAAAATCAGTGGGATCTTTAAGATCTGCACAACTAGGTGTGAATGCTGTTTGACATTTTGAAAACTGTTTGAAGTCTTATCTTGCAACATTGGCGATACAAACAATTTGCCTGGGTCCTCAGATTTGTACAGTGCTGACCCAGTAAAGACCAGGAACCTTTCCTGATTATAAGTTCTTTCTCTGACCATATTCAGTTAAAAAAAGTTGATTTATGCTCTGAATGTTAGGGGTAGCCTCTCTTCTTATAAAATTGCATACACAAATGCTTTGACAGCTCCTCATTTTCTTCAGTCCAGCATCTGATTTACTGCAGGGCACAAAATCATGGAATCAGTGAGTGGAAGGGCCCTTTGGAGGTCTCGGATCCTTCTGCTTGGAGGAGGACCATTGCCAGCACTAGGCCAGATCAGCCACAGCTCTGGTTCCACAAATGCTCTTTGTCCTGTGCTGTATCAATATAAGCAGTTATTTCTTAATCAAAGGCAGCCATATTGCTCAAGTATGATTTGCTCTTCATAAACTCATGCTGATTTTTCTGATTGTCATCTTGTCCTTTCAAGCCCATACTTGAAAATAGGTTGCAAAAAGACATGCTCCATGACACCCAGACTGACCAAGAAAACTGTTGCCTGGGTCCTCATTGCCTTTCTAATAAACGGATGTAACATCAGCCTTTTTATAGACACCAGAAGCCTCCCCCAGATTACATGATGTTTCACAAATGACAGACAGCAGCTTCACAATCACATTGGCTGACTTTTTCATCACCGTCAGGTGAATTCCATCTAACTCCATCAATTCAAACACATCTGACTTCTCTAAGAAGTCCCTGAGTAGTTGTTCCTCCACTCCTGCCTGCCCCTTTCTTTCCCATGTTGATTATGACAAGATCATGTACCTTTTCTTTGGTTTCACAACAAAACACTGCTGTAATACATACTCCTGCTGAAACACTGTATTTTCAAAATTTAAGTTAAAACAAATGAGCATCCCCTTACATAAATATTGCCAAGTCGGAGTCCCAGTGCCACTGTTCTACATTTTCAGGTGTCTCTGTGGGACAAAAATTTTTAATTGTGGTTTTTGAGGGCTTCCTCCTCCCTGTCCTTCAATCATACTTGTGGGATGCAAGTTAGATGTATTTATGTTGAAAACTTTGATAGGAGTTTCCAGAGCCTAATTATTCCCTATCAAAGTATAATAAATCCTATATAGCTTGCATAGGCTTCAAGAGACTGTAGATTATTATCATCATCCCTTTTTGACCTTGACAGTTAGCCAAAAAAATATTGTACTTGCATGTTTTTTCTAGTATAAAGGGAAAATAACTAAAGGTGGATTCAATGAGGAGATCCTGTTTGTTTATGACTGACATAAAAAGTCTCATTCTTCCTTCCATGGCATAAATTGTAAGAAAGGGTTGTTCTACAGAACTGTTCACAGCCTGTCTGACCAGCACTCAGCCCAGGAATACCTCTCTAGGTTTTCTTGAAATTATTTTCACAACATATTTTGTGCTGCTGTCTCTCAGCTTTCATGGTCTTTCTATGAATGTGCTTTACGAAACACTCCAAAGCTTTTGCATATATTCCACATGTGCCTGTTCCATCCGCAGACACATTTGGGTTTTGGCTGGTGGCTGCTATCACTTAAGCTGTGTGGTTTCAAAAATGTCTTCTTACAACTATCCTAGTAAAGGGGTGGCACTTCTACTTACCCCATAACGTTACACAACTGGAATTCATTATATGGTTTTCCCTGCTTTGTTGTAGCCTGTGAAAGAATACATTTGCCACACAGTGCCCCAGGCAGTTTATCAGCAACAGGGCTCAGGCCCAGCATGACAGACGTTACAGAATCATGGAATATTCAGAAATTATATTAAGGCAACAAACACTGTGTGTATGTCCTTATCCATCCCAGCGATAGTTCTCTTGGCCCCATGAGTAAAATACAAAGCGCTTCCTGCAAAAAAAATGAAGCCATTAGTGGGTAATTAATGCAAGCCTTGAATGCTAAAGTAGTATGAGTAATATGTCTTTTGAAGTTGCGCCACAAGAGGGGGGTGGAAATCTTGCATATCACTTTGACCTGACTCAAAGCTTTATCCACCAAAAAGTCCAAAATGATACAAAATAAAGGTCCTAGCTTGGAGGAAATGGTCACTTGTATTTAAGATCTCACAGGCACAAAACTAGGCAGAGGAGCATTCCCTCTCCCTTCCCAGGCTATCGGGGCATATGCAGACCCCAAGGTCCTGTCTGTATTATGGAAAACAGTCGAGTGAAAATCCTATTAAGCTGCTTGTTTTTAAAGATAGATTTTCCTTGAAGTACTCTAGTTCCCAGCAAACAGCTCTCTACTGCCTGACAATGGGATGATCCACATCCCTCCATTCTATGGACCCTGCAAAAACAGGACATCAGCCTTTGGGTCTCTGAAAGGACAGTAAATCTCAGGAGCTTGAGGAAAAAGACCTGGCTCAAAACTTAGGTTTTACCTAAAGAGGATGTCTTTAAGCAAGGCAAAAAAGTGTCAAAACAAAGGTAAGATCACATCTTGAAGTGCAAGCTTTTAATAGCTAGAGGCAGAAGATTATCTGCCATTAGTGGTGAGCCTCTCCATAGTCTACAAAGCCAGAGAAAGCAAGCATGGGTTACACCACAGCTGCCAAACTGAAGGTAAAAAAGGATAAAACTTCAATAGACATAATCCCATGGTCTGTTATTCTGAAGCAAATCCAGCAACTCTTGGGAAATCCGGAGTGGGTTACTCCTGGTTTAAATGGAAGAGAAGTTTTGCCTGCTGCTCTTAATAGTTGCAGAACACAAACATATGGGGCCAGTTCCCCACTGATCAGAGCTCTTAGTCGCCACAACTGTAAAATACTCATTTCACAAGAAAGTTAGAAAGCCAGCATGAAATGCCTTTTTCTACTGACAAACACCACTACAATGAAGTCTCACCTAGACTCAAGTCTGTGCAACTCCCTTTCTTTCCAGTTTTCACACACATCAGCAACTTATCCTCATTGAAGCAAAAAAAGTGAGTAAAGTGACAATGGAAGATAAATGTATAATGCATGGACACCAGAGGAAAACAGTTAGAATGTGATTGCAAGTACAATGATAGGTCCGTTCCAGAGTGGGAATAATTAGCCTTTTAATTAAACTTCTCTTGCTGCTAGACAAGAACAATGCTCAGCAACACCTGGCCTGGAACGTTCCTGTCGCTGCAGGCAGCAGATGGAGTGCACAGACACGATCCACCTCCCTCCTACCAGGTCCACAGTTGCCTGTGCCAGTAATTAAGGTCTGGGACAATGTCTGAATCATCGTGAACATCTCCAGACACTTCCTTATCTGATTCACCCTCAGTATGTAAAGCTGGACTTCTCTTTTTGCTGACTTTCCCCTTGTTCTTCCTCCCCTTTCTGCCATCCTGATGTTACACTCCTCATCTCATTCCTGTCCAGGGCAACACAGAAATAAACTAAGATTTTGCAGCAACTTGCATGCAATTATTTCTTAGGGACTTCAGCAGGGCTTTGCTGAAACAAATTCATCCAGGTGACAGCCAGTACAGGCCTGAAAGTGTTAGCCTCCAAGTTAACTGCTTCTTTGACCCCTTTTTGGTGCCCTGACGGGGAATTAATTTAGATGTCAGGCCTTTGGGATCCTTTTCACATCCCTCTTGAAATCATTACAACATAATGACGGAACAGGGGCAGGTTAAAAGTCTTACTGCTCCTGTAACCCTCCTCCAACAGCAGCCTGCTTGGGAAAAACAAAACATAGGAACAAGTCAAGCAGGCTTAGGAATGCAAAATATATAACAATATATTCAGTCTCTAGTGATGATATTTTTTGCATGAATTAGGCCATTTGAACCTAAGTAAACTTCACATATCCTGTTATCCCATAGCAAGTAGCTCCATAGTATAAGTATGTATCATATGAAAAAAGTAACATCTTTTGTTTTTATTAAATCTGCAACCTGATAAATTGTTTTGACATTCTTTATTTTATCTTATGAGAAACACAGTGATCAGCTGTTCCTTCTTTACTTTCTCCTCGCAGCTCAGGCTTTTATGCACCTCTAACACAGCAGGGTTTCCTTCTCCAAGCAGAAGAATCCAAAGTTAACATCTGTAGACACATTTATTGTCCTTTGTTGTACCTTTGCTGTTCTAAACATGCACTTGAGACAGCAGGAGAAACACTTCACAGTCTACTCCAACTGTGGGCACACCAAAGGTACCTACAGTGAGTTGATAGGCGAGACAGTTGTGTAAAATTACTCCTAGATCTCTTTCCAGAGTAGTAATATCTTGCTCAAAGCCCTTTACTAAGCATACAAAGTTAGGACTGATTTACCCCATTTCCTCTCCTTTGCATTTAACAATATGAATTTTTATCCACTTCATCGCCTACTCAATATCAAGAGATTTCCTAAATCTTTATCCAATGCAATGGTTAATCTCAGTTCTTTCCATTTTATCCATTTCACTGGGAGACGTCAGGACTAACCACTGAAAAAACAGCTTTCACTAAACAAAACTCTTCTGCCCAGAAACAGAAGGTCGCATTTTAACTTAAACCCCACTTTTAATGATCTGAAATTAAGAGGTGTTTGCCTTGTGTTTGTTGTGCTGTAGAGCATACTGAATTGCGGCAATGTGTGAATTTTAACCTTAAATCACTTGAATTCCAGATAAAACCAATCCACTTTTCTCGCCTTAAAGCATGCAACTCAGGAAGGTTTCCTAGTTTGCTTGCAGTGAAAATTTGCATGGTGGTTTCAGTTTTGATAGGTAACAATCTTTATCTGAACCATTTAGTCAACAATCAGGAGCCAAATGAAAGAGATACATCCAATACTCGTGGTATAATAGTTTTCCCTGTCCCATGTGTCCACCACATCCATCACAGCAGCGTTTAGCAAGAAGGATACAAGTTTAAATGGCACAAGAAAAGCAGCATCTATGAAGTCTATAGTGCCACCAGCACACAGGGGACTCTTAAAATTTTGAAAAGCCAAATCTACTATCCTTAAAATTTGGATTGTAAAGACAGTGAAAAAAAAAAAATATTCTATAGAATGGAGAAGCTGGGAAAGAAAAGGCTTACTCTAAGGCATTAGAGTTGGTTGAATAGTAATAAAACTAGACTCATTAATATGTTCACAAATAAGCATGCCAGATTTCTGAGGTGAAATTAATCATGGCTTACAATTATTCACTTGAAAAATCAGCATGAGAAAATTAAGCATGATGTTTCATCTGTTTTAGTACACATTGTTTGTGTGAAAAATTCATACCAGAATTTAGTGATCATTATTCTCTTGTTAGGAAGGGTTCTCTCGTCCCATGGAGCAACACGGATTTGGAGTCCATTAACACCAAACAAAAGAGACTGCCTCCCAAGGGACTCTGCCAACCAGCCTCCTAAACAGGTCAAAGTCTGCCCTTTGGAAGTCCAAGGTAGCAGTTCTGCTGAGCACCCTTCTAACTCCTCCAAGAATAGAAAACTCAATCATTTCATGATCGCTATGCCCAAGGCGACCTCCGCGTTGCCCACGAGTCCTTCTGTATTTCCTTTGATTGCATCAGTGTAGGTCTTGGTCACCTCACAGCCCACTTGTTGTTGGTGACGGCTTTCCTGTTGAGGACACCACTCCCCAGCAGCCCATGACCCAACCCCACTGGTGCCCAGTGCTGTGACCTCTGCAAGTGGGACCCCTCTATGCACAGGGATCCCCCGTCCCCAGGGCGGCCATGCCAGCACCCCCGGTCACCTCCAGCCCCAGGAATCCAGAGCGAGCGGAAACCAGAAACTTTGCAAATACCAGGAAAAGTCAGAGAGCTCGGGTCTAAAAAACATGAATAAATATATTGTACAGAAAAAACCACAAAAATAAACCTATTTACAGAAAGAAACCCGATATACAACAAATGAAATACAATCAACACACTACTTAATACATACAACATAAATACACACTACAATATCAATAAATACACACTACAAATCAATACACTACATAAATACACACAACAAACTACAAAACTCCCTCTTCTACAGCCTACTCCACCCCACCAAGCCCATCAACATATAAACTACCCATCAACCTCCATTTCCTCTAACATCTCGCCATCCACTTCCATTTCTTCGTCCAAATCCTCATCCACTTCCATGTCTTCATCCACATCCTCGTCCACTTCCATGTGTTCATCCATCTGTACTTCCTCATCCACCTCCATGTCTTCTTCGATGTTCCCATCCACCTCCATCTCCTCTACCTTCTCGTTCCCAATGCAGAAACTGGCTCTCCAGCCCTCAGCACAGTGTGGTGTATCCTAAGGCAAAAGCCAAGCAGAAAAGTGCATTGGTCCTGCCCTGGGCAGCCCAGCAGGGCTGTGGGATGGGGGTCTCAGCACCCCTGACCCCTCTTGCTGCCCAGGGAGAGCTGTGGGGTGATGGGTCCCCTGGGCACATCCCCAGCAGGAGCTGCCTGGAGTTTGGGCAGCTCCTGGGCCATCAGCACCCACGGGCCAGCACCTGCATCCGGAGTATCCTGTGCTTTGTGCGCTTCGGCATGTTGTGGAGCTATGTGTTCCTGCAGGTCTGTGGGAGCAGAGAGGGCAGGGGTGAGCAGCCATGTCCCTGCCCTGTGGGGGGTCCCAGGCACAGACCCTGGCCCCACACCTCCCTTGGAGCCCAGAAGCTCCTTACCCTGTGCTGGTGGTTTTTTGGCTCTGCACAGCTCCACTGGCAGGGCTGGGCTGCCCTGGCTCCAGCCTGGAAAGGGGCAGAGGAGGCACCGGCTCAGGCTCACGGCAGCACCAGCTGCTCCCGCCGAGCATCCCTCCAGCATGAGCCCGGGGTGCCCTGGGCTCCCATGGGGACGTGTCCCCCCAGGCAGGGATGCTCGATTTCAGCAGGGGACGAGCAGCCCACAAGGGCTTCTCCCAGCCCGTGGCCTTGCAGGGGTGGGTGGAGAGGACGAGCTGAGCTCCTGGTCCCCCAAACTCCCCAGAGTGGGGTCCCCACCCCACGCCATCCCTGCGGTGCCTGCTCCAGCCTGCCCGGGCAGTGGAGGTGCCCAAAGCCATGGAGCGGGACTGTACCTCTAGCAACACAAGTCTCCTTTTCCTCCGGAGCTTCACAACAAAACACAGGGGGAGCAGAAAAAAGGGACTGAAGTGCTGGGTGTGGGTGAGAAGGGTTGGGTTGTGTGGTCAAGGCACTGGGAATGGTAGAGAAGGGCTGGACAGGGAGCAGGGCAAGCAGGAAGAAAGCGAGAGGAGAAGACAAGACGGGCTATGCTGAGAGCTGGAGAGGGTCGCTGTGTTGTGGTCGTTGCCGGGCACCAGCGCTGCAGATGGAACACGGGCCGTGACATCACACTCGGTGACATGGGCACTGCAGTGTCGGCCACGCAGAGATGGGGATGGCCCCTTCTCAATGGTGGTTATAGATGTACTAATCTGCCTTTTCACCAATTTCATTATCCCAACCAGTTATACTTCCATGCTGCCTTGAGCGGTTCTTCCCAACCATCCCGTCATGCCCGGCAGCCACCCTCACCCCTCAGAAAGGTTTTTCTCCAGTTGCTTCCTGCAGTAGCTGAAGTTTACCTCACTGTTCATGGCCATCCCTTTGCAGGCTCTGATCTCGCTCTGCCTCTGTACAGCACAGCTACTCTTCCATGTGGGCACGAACGGCACCGCGAGGCAGAACCTGGGTAGAATCAAGGAAGACTATAAAGCCCTGGGGGTGCAAGTGAATAAATCTGGTGGCCAAGTCATCTTTTCCTCCGTTCTACCAGTCAGAGGAGAGTGAGCAGCCAGATATAGATGTACAATGCACATTAAGTCCTGGCTTCGTGGCTGGTGCCGTCCTGAAGGATTTTGGCTTTTATGACAATGGGACATTTTTGATGACTCTAACCAGCTAGGGAGGGAGGGGATCCACCTGTCTAGAAGAGGCGAGGGAATGTTTGGCAGCAGGCCGGCCAACTTGGTGAGGTGGGCTTTAAACTGAAGGGCCTGGGGACAGTGTCCAAAGTGGCAATGCTCAGGCCACCACATCCAAGTGAGGAATAAGCCAGGCCAACCAGAGCAGCGACAAATGTTCCTGAGCTGCCCCCCAAGATGAGAACCAGAAGGCCAACCACCTCCAGGGTGTGTATGGCTGTGGTGGATGCTTCTGCACCCCTCACGGGAAACCCACACGCTCAATTCCTTCTCTGAAACGTCTGTACAGCAACGCACGCAGCATGGGGAACAAACGGGAACAATGAGAGATCCGTGTGTGGTCACACAGCCATGATCTCTTCGTGATTATGGAGACACAGTGGCACAGCTCACACAACTGGAACGCTGTCATGGAGGGGTCTGTACTCTTTAGGAAAGACAGGCCAGCAAGGGAGGTGGAGGAGTTGCGCTTTATGTGAGAGAGCAACTCAAATGTATCAAACTCTGCCTGGGGGGGTGAAAAACGAGTCAAGAGCTTATGGGTAAAAACGAAGGGGCAGGCTAATGTGGGGTGACATGTTGTGGGCGTTTCCTACAGGCCCTGGTCAGGAAGAGAAGCTGATGAGGCCTCTACAGACAGCTGGATGTAGCCTCATGGCCACAGGCCCTGGTTCTCATGGGGCACCTCAGCCACCCTGATATCTGCTGGGGAGACAACACAGCTCAGCACGCACAGTCCAGGAGGTTCCTGCACAGCGATGATGATAACTTTTTGACACAGGTGGTGGAGGAGCCAACAAGGAGAGATGTGCTGCTGGAGCTTGTCCTAACAATATCTTTAATATCTTTATCAATTATCTGGATGAGGGATTGAGTGCACCCTCAGTAAGTTTGCAGAGGACACCAGGTTGGGTGACAGTGTTGATCTGCTGGAGGGTAGGAGGCTCTACAGAGGGATCTGGACCGGCTGGATCGTTGGGCTGAGGCCAGTTGTCTGAGGTTCAACAAGGCCAAGTGCCGGGTCCTGCACTCGTGTCACAACAACCCCAGGCAGCGCTACAGGCTTGGGGAAGAGCGGCTGCAAAGCTGCCCATCAGAAAGTGATCTGGAGGCGTTGGTGAACAGCAGCTCAACATGAACTAGTGTGTGCCCAGGTGGCCAAAAAGGCCAACAGCATCCTGGCTGTATCAGGAATAGTGGGGCCAGCAGGAGCAGGGATGTGATCATCCCCCATACTCTGCACTGGGGAGGCTGCACCTCAAATCCTGGGTTCAGTTTTGGGCACCTCAAGACTAAAAAGACCTTGAGGTGCTGGAGCGAGTTCAGAGAAGGGAACAGAGCTGGGGAAGGGGCTGGAGCACAAGTGTAATGGGAGCAGCTGAGGTACCTGGGCCTGTTCGGCCTGGAGAACAGGAGCTGAGGGGAGACCTTCTGATCTCTGAACTGCCTGAAAGGAGCTTGGAGCATGAGATTACTGGACTGCTTAGAGGTGAAGTAGGAAACTCGTCTCTGTGTGTTTGTGAAGAGGAGGGATTTTTTGCTTTTGACTCTCTCGCTTCTGTCTCGTGAAAGCATCTGAAAGTTCGATAGCGTATTCTGGGACGCTGTTGAGCTCACTTAAATTCTACCCAGAGCCCAGAACCTGATGTTTTCTAATGGCTGGGTTTCTGCTATGGACTGGGGATAAAGCACAGAAAGAGGTGTAGCAAGACCAGCACAAAAGGTTGATAAAATGACTTCTGTGAAATCTGTTTATTTAGGAAAGTACCTGAGGTGTAATTCCTAGTATTTTCTCTTCTGTACCTTTTTGGTACCATCCTCTTCTTGGAAAAAGCTGAAAAGCTGAATTTCAAAATGAGATAAATTGGGCTTTTTCTTTCTGAACTCTGCAGAAACTCAGAAAGTTGAAGGCTGTAATAGGAACTTGCAGCACAGAGATATGTGCTGTGTCCCTTCCTGCTTTAGAAAGAACAGACTGCTTCACCACCCTTGCCATCTCTCCATCTGCTTCCATTTCTTCCTCCATCTGCACCTCTTCGTCCATTTCCATGTCTTCTTCAACCCTCAAATCCACATATATCTTCTCTGTCTTGCCTTTAACAACCCAGCCCCCTGTACAGTGTGGTGTATCCCAAGGCAAAAGCCAAGCAGAAAAGTGCGTTGGTCCTGCCCTGGGCAGCCCAGCAGAGCTGTGGGATGGGGGTCTCAGCACCCCTGACCCCTCTCACTGCCCAGGGAGAGCTGTGGGGCGATAGGGCCCCTGGGCATGTCCCCAGCAGGAGCTGCCTGGAGTTTGATGATCACCTGTAGCCAGATGATATTTTGCTTTGTGCGCTTTGGCATCTTGTGGAGCAATGTGTTCTTGTGGTTCTGTCAGAGCAGAAAGAGCAGGGGTGAGCAGCCATCTCCCTGCCCCGTGTGGTGTCTCAGGCACAGACCCTGGCCCCGCAACCGCCTCTGTGCCCAGAAGCTACGTACTCTCTGCTAGCGGTTTTTCGGCTCCGTGCTTCTCCACTGGCAGGGCTGGGCTGCCCTGGCTCCAGCCTGGAAAGGGGCAGAGGAGGCACCGGCTCAGGCTCACGGCAGCACCAGCTGCTCCCAGCGAGCATCCCTCCGGCACGAGCCCGGGGCGCCCTGGGCTCCCATGGGGACGTGTTCCCCCAGGCAGGGATGCTCGATTTCAGCAGGGGACGAGCAGCCCACAAGGGCTTCTCCCAGCCCGTGGCCTTGCAGGGGTGGGTGGAGAGGACAAGCCAAGCTCCTGATGCCCTGAGCTCCCAGAGTGAGCTCCCCACCCCACACCATCCCCACAGTGCCTGCTCCAGCCTGCCCGGGCAGTGGAGGTGCCCAAAGCCATGGAGCAGGGCTGTACTTCTAGTAGCAGAAGTCTCCTCTTCCTCTGGAAAACACAGCGGGATCAGAAAGAAGGGACTGAGGTGCTGGGAGAAGGTGATAAGGGTTGGGTTGTATGGCCGAGGTACTGGGAAAAGGAGAGAAGGGCTTGACTGGAAGCAGAGTAAGTGGGGAGAATGTGAGAAGGGGAGACAAGGTGAGCTGGAGAGAGTCATTGTGTTGTGGTCATTGCCGGGCACCAGCGCTGCAGATGGAACACGGGCCATGACATCACAGCTCGGTGACATGGGCACTGCGGTGTCGGCTGCGCAGCAGGGATGGGGATGACCCCCCATCAGTGGTGGTTATGGATGTACTAACCTGCCATATCTCCATGCATAACTTTGTGGAACTCTTGTATTCCTCTTGAGTGTCCTTCCCCTCCTTCCAAAGCTTATAAATTTTGCTTTTATTCCCAAGATCCAGCTGCAGCTCTCTGTTCAGGCAGGCCAGCCTTCTTCGTCACTGGCTCATCTTTAGGCAGATGGGGACAGCCTGCTCCTGTGCCTCGAAGATTTCTTTCTTGAAGAGAGACCAGTCTTCCTGGACTCCTTTGTCCTTCAGGACTGCTTCCCAAGGGACTCTGCCAACCAGCCTCCTAAACAGGTCAAAGTCTGCCCTTTGGAAGTCCAAGGTAGCAGTTCTGCTGAGCACCCTTCTAACTCCTCCAGGAATAGAAAACTCAATCATTTCATGAGCATTATGCCCAAGACGACCTCCACATTGCCCACGAGTCCTTCTGTATTTCCTTTGATGGCGTCAATGCAGGTCTTGGTCACATCAGAGCTCACTCGTTGCTGGTGACAGCTTTGCTGTTGAGGACACCACTCTCCAGCAGCCTATGACCCAACCCCACTGGTACCCAGTGCTGTGACCTCTGCAAGTGGGACCCCACTGTGCGCAGGGACCCCCTGTCCCCAGGGCAGCCGTGGCAGCACCCCCGGCCACCTCCAGCCCCAGGAACTCAGACCAAGTGGAAACCACAACTCTGCAAATACCAGGAAAAGACTGAGAGCTCAGGTCTGGAAAAGCATAAATAGATATATTGTACAGACAAAAACACAATAGTAAACCTCTTTACAGAAAAAAACCCAAAATACAACAAACTATTTACAGAAAAAAATGTGAAATACAACAAACTAACTACAACCAACACACTAAATATAACAAACTCCAGAACTCCCTCTTCCCCAGTCTACCCCACCCCACCAAGCCCATCTTCAACATATAAACTACCCATCCACTTCCATATACTCTACTATGTCCTCATCAACCTCCATTTCTTCATCAACCTCTCCATCTACTTCCATTTCTTCTTCGATCTGCACCGCCTCGTCCACTTCCATGTATTCTTCATCCGTCAAATCTACCTCCATCTTCTCAGTCTTCCCTTGAATAACCCATCCCCCTGAGCAGTGTGGTGTATCCTAAGTCAAAAGCCAAGCAGAAAAGTGCATTGGTCCTGCCCTGGGCAGCTCAGCAGAGCTTTGGGACGGGGGTCTCAGCACCCTTGACCCCTCTCGCTGCCCAGGGAGAGCTGTGGGGTGATGGGTCCCCTGGGCACGTCCCCAGCAGGAGCTGCCTGGAGTTTGGGCAGCTCCTGGGCCATCAGCACCCACGGGCCAGCACCTGCAGCCAGATGATCCTTCTCTTTGTGCTCTTTGGCATCTTCTGCAGCAATTTGTTCTTGCAGGTCTGTAGGAGCAGAGAGGGCAGGGGTGAGCAGCCATCTCCCTGCCCTGTGGGGGGTCCCAGAGACAGACCCTGGCCCCACACCTGCCTCGGAGCCCAGAAGCTCCTTACCCTGTGCTGGTGTTTTTCTGTCTCTGTGCTGCTTCACTGGCAGGGCTGGGCTGCCCTGGCTCCAGCCTGGAAAGGGGCAGAGGAGGCACCGGCTCAGGCTCTGGGCAGCACCAGCTGCTCCCGCCGAGCATCCCTCCGGCACGAGCCCGGGGTGCCCTGGGCTCCCATGGGGACGTGTCCCCCCAGGCAGGGATGCTCGATTTCAGCAGGGGACGAGCAGCCCACAAGGGCTTCTCCCAGCCCGTGGCCTTGCAGGGGTGGGTGGAGAGGACGAGCCGAGCTCCTGGTCCCCCGAACTCCCCAGAGTGGGGTCCCCACCCCACGCCATCCCCACGGTGCCTGCTCCAGCGTGCCTGGGCAGTGGAGGTGCCCAAAGCCATGGAGCGGGACTGTACCTCTACTAGTAGGAGTCTTCTCTTTCTCCAGAAAACACAGCGCGAGAAGAAAGAAGGGACTGAGGTATTAGGTGTAGGTGAGAAGGGTTGGGTTGTACGGTTGAGGCGCTGGGAATGGGAGAGAAGGGCTGGACTGGGAGCAGGGCAAGCGGGAAGAAAGCAAGAAGGGGAGAGAAGACGGGCCGTGTCCGGTAGTGGTGAGGGTCGCTGTGTTGTGGTCGTTGCCGGGCACCAGCGCTGCAGATGGAACACGGGCCGTGACATCACACTCGGTGACACGGGCACTGGGGTGTCGGCTGCGCAGCAGGGATGGGGACGACCCCCCCCTCAATGGTGGCTATGGATGTACTAATCTGCTCCCTCCACCAACTTCATAATCCCAACCAATTATACTTCCATGCAGCCTTGAGCAGATCTTGCTCTGCCTCTGTACAGCACAGCTACTCTTCCTTGTGTGCACAAATGGCACCGCAAGCTGGAACCTGGGTAGAATCAAGGAAGACTATAAAGCCCTGAGGGTGCCAGTGAATTAAACTGGTGCCCAAGTCATCTTTTCCTCCATTCTACCAATCAGAGGAAAGGGAGCAGCCAGAAATAGGTGTATAATGCACATCAACTCCTGGCTTCATGTAGCTGGGGTCCGAAGTTATTTTGTTAAGAATGAAATGTATTTTTTAAAGAGTTAGCCAAAGGCAGCTTTAGTCACAAACAGGCGGAAAAACTCAAAATCTAAATCTTTCTTTGAAAGATTTTTGACAGTTTCCTTGAACCATGACTCCTGGCAGTAGTGTTTGACTTTCCTACTGAACATGTTCCTCAGGACATGGAGAGCTAGATGTGTACTCTACAGTATTATGTCCAAATACCAGTTACAGTTCTGGAAAGTCAAGAGGAAAAAGCTAATACTGGTGACTAAAAAATGAGACCATGTTGTAGAGTGAGAAGATGGTTCTGTCTGACAATAGGACACTGGTTCTATGAGAGGCAAGAGGTAATGTATAAGTAGTAAAGGGAACATCTCGGTGCCTGAGCACAGCTGCTCAGAGAACCATCAGCAGAAGAACTGATCCCCCCTAGTTGTAGAGAAGTTACAACAGATATATTCCCAGTTCAGACCTAGCCTCCAGTCCTGGACTCCTTGCAGTGATTTACAAGAAAAGCCGTGCAAAAAACCAAAACAGGAGAAAAGGCCTATGGGACTAAACACAGAGCTGGTGCTAATAGCAGCTTTGATTTGGCAAAATGTCACTTGTTGACACCAACAACTGGTTTGCCCGTCTCTCTGAAGGTGAAACAGGATTGCTCCCTCTCCATCTCATGCTGTGCTACCTGGGCGTCAGCTGCGAGGGCTCTTTGTCTCCTGCAGCTTTCAGCAGGACCCAGCAGCCCAAAGAGACATTCTGCCCACAGCATCCACAATCTGGGCACATTTAGGAACACAAATTGACCATTCCGTCCTTTATTAATCTACTCCAATTTTTATGCTGTGAAAACACCTAATTCCACTGTTTTGGCTACTGGCCCCTACCATAACAAGTTACATAGGACTTGTCTTATCAAAATAGCATCATGTCTAAATAGAGGATCTGTCTGAACCACAGTGAAAATGAGTAATGATCACAATTATGGGCCGTATAACAGTCCAATAAAATCTAATTAAAATGATCCACATCCCATCTGCCAACAGCACATAAGCAACACCAGCCACGGGGGTGGGGGGTGGGCAGGGGATGAGAGTAAATAACACTGTCTTAATTTTTAAAATATCAAATATTTCACAGAGAAAAAGCTATTTATATTTTATGACTAGCTTCAAACTGTGCTGCCGATGAACTTCCGTGATGACTGGAGATTCCTTAGTCTTAACTTAGGAGAAGTTTTCGGGGCTGCTCCCTGGGAGAAAGTCCCAGGAAGAAGTTCCCTCAAAGTGAACTTTTCAGAAGAGCCTGTGTAGTTTGAGTCCCTAAGCCTTTTTTCAAGTTGATTTAAGAACTGAGTATCCTGGGTTCCAGTGACTTTTAATGATGTAAGCACATTTGTACAAAAAAAAAAAGGCTTTTGGGTATCATTCCATTGGTTGCTCCTTTCTCAGGACAGCAGCCAAATAAAACTATCATCACTTGGCCTCACTTCCCGTATTTAGGGCATCTCCAAACTTGGACACTTCTTGGACTTTCTACAGCCAGCAACAAGTACAGTTCAAGTTATTTTCTATCACATTTTCTGTGACATGTTCTCATTTTTGAGACAGTGAAGCTAATAGTCTGCTTTCCGATAACATTGAATATGAAGCTATCAACAAGGTGCCAAGAAGCAAAATAGTACCATTCCATTCTATCTGGAAACAGAAAACGCGGAGAATAAAATCATGTTCCCCATATTGTGTTGACCATTTAATGGAACAAAAAAAAAAAAAAAAATCAAATTACAAGATACAAAAGATGAGGAAAAAAGGTGCTGAGATCTGGTTTGAAGGAAGATAAAGGAAACACTTGGATGGAAACTACAGTATATTTCCTTGCCTAGAAGTGCCATGAAGTGCACTGCAAAGCCACGTCTGGAAGGAAAGAAAGATGAGAGTAGAGAGAGAGCAAGTTGAAGAGCAAGAAGAGTGCACATGTCAATCTCCTTGAGATGGCTTTACAAAAGTTAAATGTTATGCTCGAGGCAACAGTCAGGGATTGAATAGTTTTCTATATTCAAGAAAACTGAAGTAAAACCAGAGACAGCCCATCCTGAACTCCAGGCAGCAAAAGCTTGTACTAAGTTTCAGCATGTTTGGCTGTAGCTTGAGCTCTGTTACAGGAAACTGGCCATGATTTCAGAGAGGGAGTTCAACTTTGGATCAGGTTCTGTCTGGAAGCCACCCAGGGAAAGACTCAAGCAAGAGCAGCACATGTGCACTACCTTAACGAAGGTATTCCCTGATGCAAAGAGCTAGGCTCACTCTTTTAATAATTAAATTGCCTTTTTGTTCTGTAGCTGATAGGTCATGAAAGAATGAAAACTTCATCATTTCTCCATAATGTAGTTAGTCTTTACAATTGGCTCTTCAGTGCTCTGGCCTTACAGGAGAGATGGTTCCTGATGGTTTGAACGGCATCCCTGCCCTGTTGCTGGTACCCAGCTTTCATCCGAGTATTGCTCACTTGGAATTAAACCAGCCTGCACAGTCCTTTCTGCACTTAAAAAACAGATGCAAAGGAACAGATGTGATCCTCTCTCCCAGTCTAGAAGCTGTGGGACTGTTTCTCATAGTTCACCCCAGCTCTGATATTTTCGTTCAGAAAGAGAACTACTCCTCATTACTCATAAACCTTCCTAAACATATCTTGCTGCTTCAGCCTGTCAGCACCTAATTCTTGAACCTCATCCTTGAAAAGCTCCCTGACTGTGCCCCTCCCAGGCTGTACCTCTCTCGAGGGGCACACACACCTTTCCACATCCCCTATTCTTCCTTCACACCAACAAAAAGTGTGCTTTAGCTGCCAAGTCCAAAATACTGATTTTTAATCAAAGTTAAGAATGTTACCTCTTGAAATTTTATCTAGTCATCAATTTTTGTATACAAATTTGTGAATGTTTCTATGCCAAGGTACCAAAGCCGTCCAAAATTGTAAGGTTCCAGAGCAGGAAGGGACCCACAATGAAAATGAATTTTCTTCTAGCAGAATACACCTGGAATGGTGTCAATTTTTGTGGGGTCTTTTGTGATTAGTCTCCATCCATCCATTCATCCAAAATGATTGTCACAGTTTCAGTCTCGGCTGCCCCAGTACTGCAGATTTTTAATACCTCACTGTTTATTTATCATATGACTACAGCCCATTTTCATAGTGTTGAGCCAAGCTAAAGCTGTGCAGTTTTACCATTAAAGGAGGCAGAAGGCTTCACAACTTTGCTTTGACTGTGGTTGCTCAAATCACTCTAACTTTGACTAATGAAGAAGTTCAGGAATGCAGAGACACAACAGCAGTCTCCAGCATAAGTGTTATGATAAAATGAAAGAGGGAAAATACATATTATACACATCACCTCTGGGAAACAGTAATCACAAAAGTTATTAAACATTCTGTCAAAGGCTCTGCAGACTCCTTTTCTCTCCTGCCCAGTTTTGTTAGCAATAAAGGCAGGTTGCTAATATTTGTCACTTTCAAATTCATAATTTAGTACTCAAAAGGCAGCAAAGATACATTATATTTCCATAAAAGACTGTGAAGTTGTCCAATTTTCCAGAGCTGCAGGAGGACTGAAACCCCACGCTCTGCCATAGGTCCTTTAATGCATTATGGATATGGTGATTTTACGATTCAAAGCAACAGTTTTCACCTTTCCCATCACCTGGCATTGTCGGATGATGCTGTAGGAGATGCAGCAGCTTTCAAGACAAACAAACACTCTTGATGAAGGCAAAAGGACTGAGGACAGTGTAGTCGAGCACCCCAAATCCCACCGCTGGTATTTAGGGCAGGGACTTGGTCCTCTTTTCCAAAAGTCACTTCTAGTATTTCAGTGGTCTGAAAAAGCATGTTGGAAATCACTCGGATTCGTGTCTTCACTGCTAATTTTGAGTAACCTACAAGAGAAACAGGTAAATTTTAGGAATCTGCCTGGTATAAATACCCAGTGAGGACATACAGGACTTTGACTTCTAAGGCCATAGTATCCTACCTTCAGAGCAAGTTGTTCCACCAGTTATTACATCTTGAACAGCAAATCTTAGTATTCCCCCCATTATAACAGACTCTAATTAGGTTTTGGTAAGACTATTAGTACTGGCTTGCTCTTGTGGATTCTCTGGAGAATAATAAGGTGTTGTACTCATATGGTTTTTTTTTGTAGCTAGAATCCTTCAACTCTGGCCACCCTATTTTAATGAAACTTGTAGAAACTTAATCTCTTTCAGACCTACGCACAATATGTGCTTAAAACAAGCTAAAAAGGATTGCCAGTTTGCCAGCCTGTAACCACGCTTCAGCCTTTTCCAGTTCTCAAAATGAAATCTTGCCTCTGCAAATTCTCTGAAGCCAGCTTTGCCTGACACATTAGAGCAGAGAAAAGGACTTAATTTTTTCCGAGTTTAACATAGACACAGAGCACGATTTCTTACTATACAGTTAACTCTGACTGGCTTGAGAAAGGTTTACTTAAATTCTTCTAGGGAAATTAGAGCCCATAGACACAGAGTTTGCATATCCATATACATGCCAAGAGACATGCCAAGCCTCATCATATCCAGCAAAAGAACTCTCATTTGAAAATTAAATACAGGTTCCAAAAGCTCTCTGTTCCTGAAGTATAGATTTTGCCGTATAGTTAATTTTGTAAGATTTGAAATTTTACTGTATATATTCTCCTTTTTCTAATACACTGAAAATGTTCATTGACAACATATTTGATACTCCTTTTCACTTTAAATTGAATCTTATTCCCTCTTCTCTTCCCTCCCCCAAAATCTTCAGATTATCTCCAAAACCAGACTTCATACACTGGAGAAACAGAAAATAATCCCAGATTTGCAGTCTGCTTAATATAAATATTTCATTATGACCAAGTTCACTGTAAATGGGTCCAACTACAGAGAATAAAACCAAGCAAACAGCATATGTATAGAGTGGGCTACACATCGTATATGCACAAAGGGAGGGCAAGAGGAAGGGGCTATATTTGCAAAACAAGAATCTGTATTTCCGATGGAGGATGAAGGTCCCCACATTGCTGTATAAAGAGGGAAATGTCTTATGTATCCCTTTACAGCCAAAACTATGGGGGAGCTACTAATGTTTGAAAAAGACTGGAAAAGCTGAGCAGGCAAGGGAGAAGGGAGGTTTATTAAATCAAATGAGATTCAATACTAACATAGCTCACTGCTATAGATCCTGAATCCAATATCCTACGTGAGACAGATAATGATATAGTCAGTGGGAGGTCCTTCCAAAGAGGGGAGAAATACAGCTCTCTCTCTCTCTCTCTCTATATATATATTTTTTTTTTTTTTTAATATCCTTTTCTATCTTGAACCTTTGCAGAAAGGAGGGGAAGTTTGTCTTGTTTCTACTTTTTCCCTGCTTAGAAAAAAGAAAAGCAATTTCATCGTATACACATACAAGAGACCAAAGCCAGAAATCCACAAGAAAGTGGCATTCAGTCTGGGATTTGAGAATTAGGCTAGGAAGAGTGGGACATGAAGTGTTCTGGGTTGTGGGAGCTTCTGAATTAACTTGCTGAAACTCTGTATTCAAGAAAAAGGGCCAACTTGCCAACTTCTGTAAATGAAAACAAAATAACTGGAGTCAAATTAATTCCACTGGTTTACCCTCAAATCTCTTGGCTTATTTCTGGACCATTCACAACCAGCGTTACTGAGTACATCCCCTCTGAGCGTGTACCTTTACGCAGGAATAACAAATTCCCATTTTGTAAGAATCCTGATAGCAGAGAGCTGATATTCCTCAGCTCCTAATGAGCAGTGTGAATATTGCATAGGAGATTTTAATAGACATTAAACCAGGGTCTCTCCCACACAGTCCCACAGGTACAACTTCCACACTGGCTCATTGTGCATAAAGCAAAGGAAAAGTCCAATCTCACGGTTCTGATCATCCATGTGAGATCAGCAGCAGAAAGATTCTGTCACCTTGTAGCATGGATCCAGTAGTACAGTAAATGTTAACATACGGTACAAATTACACAGCTATTTCCTTGACTTCCCCAAGCATGCTAACGTTATGGACTGATACAAGAACAAAGCAGATACATTTAAGTCCTGAAGCTACTGATCCCATGTGCATTATGCAAAAAGACTATAGCAGATATACAGCTCACAGAAACCAGCAGAAATCTTCTGAACACCTGAAGTCCAGTAACGAGGTGTATCTAGCAGGTTATCAGATAAACTAACCAAAATGCAAGGCTTGTATACAGGTTATTCTGTGAGTATCTGAATGCAGGATAGGGCCCATTTAACTCCATAAATAACCACCCTTTCAGAGATGTTTCACAGAAGTACCCCAGGTGAAGACAGTGAGATTTCTATTATATAAACTATAATGAATGTTTTTGCCTACCGTGCAAACAAGGGGTAAATATTCTGAAAGTACTTTTAGGGTTAGATTTGGACTTTAGACTCCAGACAGATGTGAGCTCTCTGGCCAGCATAAGCAAGAGGAGCTCTTAAATCTTTTCAAAGGGAAAAAACAAGCCAAATGCGCCAGGCTACTTCTGCTGACTTGTACAGAGATATTGAGACTTTTCAACCTGCCCCTCTTCATGTTTTCCCCAGCCCCACAGAGATCCTGACTCCGCGGTTGGCTCTGGAACACCCCCATCCTGCCTAAATTGTGCAACTTGTGGTTTAAAATTACTGACGAACTTGCAGAATTTCTGAAACAACCAGAGGAGGAATGAGCAGCCTGGCTCTGCGATGTGGGACTGCAGCTGGGGTGATCATGTCACTCCCTCTTGTGAGCTGACCAAAATCATCATTTAACTGGTTTAATGAGTTATTTCTCTATATGGCCGTCTCTGTAAATTAACTAAAACAATGATTTAACAAGTGATTTGCAGAATGTGTGAATATATAAGTATATATTAGGAGCTAAGTCTCACAACACAGAGAAATTACTAATTTTTAAAAATCCTGTAAGGTAAACTACATAATTGTAAAGACGACTGTCCGTATTATATGACCTGTAGGTAAATGTGGTCTGAGACTCCTCGTAATGCATTATCACAGGCTTATTTTTCATATAACATATTTAATGTTTCTACTAATGTTGCCCGTTTTCATTTTGTGTTCCCAAAATGCTATATTAGGATTGATATTGTGGTTGGCTATATCAGCACAAACATGTCCGTCCAATGTCACATCAATACTAACAAGACTTTTAATGCTGGCGGCTGCTTTATGGGAATTTTCAGACACTATTGTGTATAGAGTATAAATATTTATATATGACCTGTGTTTGTGAATACATGTACATACGCAAGACCAGCCAGACCCAGTTAATCAGCCAGTTTGAAAACTTCATTGCTTTCAGATGAAAAAGAAAATTATATTAACATATCAATAGCGTATACATGCTGAGACAGTGATTACCCTTTACATCTTCAGGATATCCAAGCACCCAGACAGGCCCAGCTACATTAACACTCTATCTGAAATATTCTGGCTCGGTATCTCTCATTTCTCCCCTACTCTTTCTTCAGACTTTCTTCTCTCTTATCTGCCTTTCCTCCTTACCTTTTTCCATCCGTCTCATTTCTCTTCCCATTTCCCCTGTTCATCCATCTTTCTCCCCTCCCTTTTGTCATTCATCATTCCCTTGTCCTTTTTTTTTTCCCCCCACTTTCCCCCTTTTTCCCCTTCTTCCCCCTCCTGTTCTCCTTCTCCCACCTCCATTCCTCGCTGTTTTGCTTGAAGTTTCCACCTTGTGGGTGCGTACTGCTGACTTCACATTTGCTGTGGTGTGAACTTCACATCTGTGAATGGATGACAGGAAAGATTAATAACCCCGCATTCCCCTTCTCCTTGACTGTGGGCCGATCTAATGAATAAAAATATAAATAAATAACATAGCTTAAAATCATCTAAATAGAGACCCGGAGCCTGGGAGAAAACAATATTTTGCTGAATCTAGTATTAAGAAAAAAAAAAAAAAAAAAGGGAAACAACAGCAACTAAAAACCACCACAACCTCTAATGATCTCTAGTTTACATACTCGGCAATTTTTTTCCTAAATACTTTATGGGAAAAAAAAGAATAGTTAGAAGAAAAGGAATGAACCTTTTCTCCTGAGCCAATTAGAGGATGAGCGATTTAAAAGCAAGAATACGGAAGATACAGGAAATGTGGGGAAGAAATGTAGATGCCCCACAAAAAGCAGAGGTGCCAGACAGCGCTTTCAGCAGGAGATCCCTGTCGGTAACGTCTCTACGTGGCCATGTAGAAATGGCACTGCAGAGCCATAACGCTAAAACAAGGAAGGTATTTCTGGCTAATTCCAGCTTTTCCACGCAAGTTAAAATTTCTGCCCTTGGCTCCAGACCTGATTACACCATCCACAGCAACTTATCCAAATAGGTGTTTCCCATCACAATTTAATTTTGTCTACTTTTTGGCCAATTCCTCATCTGTAAGTTGATCATTTGACTTAATTAAGTCTTAAATGAAAGCACAGGCAAATCAAACAATGGGCTCTACGTACGCTGCAACTTCAGCATCTTTGGAGAAGGAGAAAGGGAGATTTCCACCTCACTCATTCTCACTTTAATCCATCACCTCTGTCTCAGTCTTAGATCTCAACAAGATCTTTTATTTTAGAGGGCAGAGGAGACTTGTCAGCTATAGGAGGAGACATTTCACCTTGTGAATGTGGCAGTCTGTCTGGCCCGTGGCTGTAGGTCAGATCTTACAGAGGTCATAAAGGCAACAAGTCTTGAGGTCTCAAGTCACTACCCCTAGGAAGTCACAAGTAAAACACCACTACAAATACTGCAGTTTGATCCAAAGGCATGAAAACACAAATGTCCAGGGAAAGGGGGAAAACCAGTTAAATCAGGATCTCAGCTCTACTTTCTGCTCTTGGGCAAAACTGTCACCAGCTTCGCTGAGTCCTTTGCAGGAGTGAGGAACAGAGGAGCAATCCTTCCCTCGCCCACTCACATGCTTCACGGCATTTTTGTTAGATGCCAGACTATCTGTCCGAGAGAAAATATCCCGTATTTTTTATCACCTGCTGCCCCCCAGCCCCAGTACAAGCTGGAAGAATCCCCATATGAGCATCCTTTGAAATAGTTTTTTCCAGAATATTTTTAAGAGCTGTAGGGGAAGGAGACCACAGATAGGAATCACCACGTTTATACGTGACCTCCAGAAACAAAAAGCCACAGCACAAAAAATCCTAACACAGTTCATTTAATCTGTGCTGCTTTCCCAGTCTTTGTCACCTTCGCTGCTTTAGTGGAAGAATATCTCATCCTACATGTTCCGTGGAAGGGACTGCAGCTGAATGTGGAGCTGTGCGGACCCAAAGACAAGGTGACAGCAAGGACAGCTGAAACACACTGTTTCTGATGCCCACTCGTCCCCAAAAACCTGTTTGTTCTGCTGGGGTCCGAGGACAGGACCACAAACCAGCCATTCTGCATTCACAGAGCATTGCTTCCTGACCCACAGCAGGACAAATCCGTCCCTTGGAAAGCGGGACTAAAATTACCCTGTAATTGATGCCACGTTGCCGGCCACCATCACCTCGCCTGTGCTTTGCTGAGCCCGGGCAGCAGCAGGTTTTACGAGGCAGCTGCACTCGGTCGCCAGAGCGTTTCCTTCCCCTGCTCTCACTTTACTTTTTGGTGATGCTGTTCACTCCTCCGCCATCAGCAAAGCGGGGAAAAAAAGAAAACGAGAAAAAGAAAGAAAGAAACACAAAACAAAACAACACACACAAAATCAAAACAAATTAAAAACCCACAAAAAATAATGCAAACCCCACCAAACAGCAGGATGAACCCACTCCTCTGCTGCCCTTCGAAACCTTAAGTTCCCCCTGTCCCTCCACAGCTGCAGTTCAGCGTGAAGACTTCTAACCTACAAGAGCCAAATTAAGTATCTCTTACAGAAGGCAAATCTCCAGTTTCTCCCGTCTTTCTTCAAAACACCTGAAACTAAACGTGGCAGCGAGGTCCTGGCCGCAAACAACTTGTTTGGGGATGCCCGAGTAGCAAAACCTGGTTGTTCTTTCTAAGGTAGTCTGTGCATCTAACTGGGTGATTGCAATGGAGGAAAAAACCTTTTAAACCTGCTTTAAAACATACCTCCTGGAAAGAAAAAAGAAAAATAAAAGTCAGCAATGTTATGAATATAAGCTACTCTAAATTGTTTTATTAGGTGGAGGAACTCTGCAGCTGTGTGCAACATCTGGCCTTTAAAAAATGAAACACAGGGACACAAAGTGCATCCCTGCTAAGTCTTGTCCACGGGGGGAATTTTACTTGTGCAAATTCACCAGATAAGGCACATAGAAATCATGTGGGAAAACCCTTAGAAAAAAAGATAGATATCCTGTCATCTTTTCATAAATATGCATGTCACACACGCGCACACGTATTTTTAAATAATAGTTTTTAAATTGCTGTTATTCATACAGAAAAATATTGGGCCTAATCCTGCAGTTTTTATTTGGCAAAAGAGCTGCTATAACGTTTTGCAGGATCAGTCCCAGTGCAGGCAATTTTACAATTCTTTTCTTGCATTCCAATTTTAAAATAAAGCCATTTTTCTCCCTGGAAATTTTGCAATATCCATGAATAATAAACTGCTCTGAAATGAGAGTGACCTTCAGGTTTTAAATTTGAAAAGAATTCTGGATGGAAGAAATAAATGCAGTGTAAATAACCACTAGGTAATTAGATTTATTTTTAAAGAGCATCAAAGTTCAGAAGAAAGAGAATAACAAAGAATATCTCATATAGACACGCACAAAGGCTGTGTCTGTATAATTAGTTATCTAGCAGTAACCAAAGTATTTTTTATATGGATTGATTATTTTTCAGATTGCATCTTGCAAATCTGAACTAGAAATGCTTTTTCTGCAGTGTTCAAATGTGAAGATGCCTTTGGTAACACTACGGGCTGAGGATCCCAAATAGATATTTAATTTAGATTGAACAGGACACTTATGCCATGGTAAATAAATCGGTTTATTAATGAAAGTCTTTTCATTGATGTTTAATGGCTATCATATCTATGGAATTGCTGTTAATCTAAAATAAATGTGTTTAATAATCAATTACTATTTGTTTATAATACAATAATTGTCTTATTAAATCAGGATTAAATGCCTATTAGGAAACTTTACCTTAAAGCTTTACTAAGGCTTCTGAATAAGGGTATAATTAACAATTCTCTTACTTCTTGAAAAAGAGTAACAAACTAATTGTCAAAATATTGTAATGTGTGTTGTGAAACTCCTTAAATGGGAACTTTGAATTGTTAAATACAAAGAAGGGATAACTGTTCGTAAAAGCAGATTTAAAATTCTACATTCTAATTATTACATCTAGTAGGATTTTCTTTGACTGGGTTTCAATAATTCTAAGGTCTGTCTTTCCCCCCCTCACCCCAGTCAAATTGTTTGATGACTGGGAAAAGAAAGAGAGAGGAGGGATATCTTAATTTCCTTATTTCTCTACAGCTACTTGTAAAATAGCTGCTCTTGGTTCGACATATTTTCCTTTCCAAAAGCAATTCTGTACTATTGAAAATTCCAAAGTTCTTTTTCCTTTTGATTCCTTTTAAATGCACATTTTCCTTTAAAAGATGGAAAAAAAAATAATATTACAGTTAACTCATCGGCTTTAATTGCAAACATATCCCTTCCCATCAGCACAGCGCTTGATCAAAATGCCAGAAATAAATCTACTAAGACATCTATCAGTTCCATGTCCCCGCTGTCGTTTTTTTAAAGAAGTTGGAAAGCGTCTGTTATTCCCATCCTAAGGGCTGGGCTGAACCGTGCCGGGGTTTCCGCTGCTTTTCAAGGACTGCAGAGTTATTTGTTTCGGGGGTGTCAGCCTTGTACCCACCGGGAAACATCACCAGCAGATGCAGGAGAACCGCGAGGTTCAGCTCCCTGCGAGCAGCAGCTGGGGAACAGGCTCCTGAGGCTCCACAGGGACCCAGGAGAGAGAGAAAGAGGCTCTTATCCTACGAGGAAAAGTCAAATAATAGATGCCCGTGAGTCAGATATACATCGTTGGCCTTAGAGTGAAATTGTTGAAGAGAGAAACCCGGGTACCACCGAAGATGCTCTGGGCAATGCAGGGGCTGCCCCTGCGTCACTCGGTGCATTTTGCCGCATGGATGGTTTTTATAAATATGTTGCAATGAGGAGGGTGTAAGAGCCGTTCGGTTCTATGTAAGGAGTAGGGATGTTTTACAAAGGAACTGAAAAGGTTTGAATAAAGTGACGCCTCATTGTTCTTTTGGGCACCACTCAGGAATCTATAGCCTTGTCACCTTCTGGCAATTATCTCTATTAACTACACACGGTCAGGCCTTCAAATTGGTTTTTTCCCTAATATTTTGGAAAAAAAAAATAAAGGAAAAAAAATTTGTGTGTTTCTGAGTCCTTTCAGACAGCTATTGGAGTTATAAAAAGAAATAATGCCCACAACTAAGTGACCAGTAAAAAAAAATAAATCCACTATTTCCTTGAGTTAGAAAAATCAAACTGAAACAAGCAATGCTATCATTCTTGCTTTTTGCTATTTGCAATGACTTTTAGCACAGGAGTCTCCTGGCACAAATGCTTACAGGACTCACCGGTTCAGGGAATCTGAATTTCGAACAAAAAAATTCATGTTGCATCTATCTTGTCAAGGCAGAAAAGCACCATTGGGTGATCAAGCCCTCACTCAGCCTGGAAGAACGGGTCAAAAACTCACAGAAAAAGGATTAGTCACGAAGTATTCAGCACATAATGGATAGAGGAACACATGCAAAAACCAGACTGCTTGGACAGTTTGCAAATAGAACGGGAATAAATTCTCTTAATGGATTATTCAGGACGTGGTCAGCTTTACCTTGGGCCAAATTTATCTTCCACATGAGCAAAAGCAACTCCCTGTAAAGTTCATGGCTCTTTTAACAGGAGGTTTTGCTGTGATGCTCTCGAAGTCTTACACGGGAGACTAATTTCTCTGGAAGCCTCTGTCAAGTGGTTCAAACTTCTAATGAAATAGTTAACTTCTGTAAAGGAGGAAAGTACATTTTTGGTGACTGATAGTGCATGTGCCGGCCCAGAAGTGTTTCATAAACCTTCTATAAAATGTTTGCTTGTGTTGGTTGAGTAATTAACAGTGTTCCAGGATACCATCAGCTACCAGAATCTCATTGTACTCTCTCCATGTGAGCTGAAGTGTCTAAATACATTTTAAAAAAGTAATTTCTTGTCACTTGAAGCTGCATGTGTGCACAGCTATTACAACCAAACCCCAGCAAGTCAAAAGAATCGCCCTGTCTATGCAACACAACCGTAATTAAACACTCAAGCCCTGTCATAACAGCAGTCAGAGCTGAAAGGATCTGACATCCTTAGTACCGGTGCACTTGGAAAAGAAACACATTGCAGGAGAGAGCTCACCCCCTTTGGAGAGAAAAACCAAGAGAAAGAAGGACAGAGAGAAAAAGGAGAGAAAGAAAAAAAATATTGAATTATTTAATTTCTTGATAATTTCTATATAGTTTCTACATAGTTTAGGATCTAAAATGCTTTCATTTTAATTGAGTGATCCACTTCTATTCACTTTACTGGTTTAAATTTTACCAGCTAAGTGTTCAATGATTACAAGGAAAGAGGAGCACTTCAAAACATTATTTATTCCCTTACACGCGCAGGAAGGTCGGTGCTTAATATTTGCATATAGACCTGGGCAGGTTTGAGGGCTTCCTCAGCAGAGTCAGGATTGATTTAGAAGAATGCGATGGTCTAACACCATCTCTGGGATTCAAGCCTCCCAGAAGATTGAAGAATTTTACCGTTACAATCATAAAAATAAAAGTTCTGAGCTTAAAAAGGAAAAGTAAATACCTTCGAATAGCAAAGATAAATTGCATTTTACAATTATGACATCTATAACATTTACCATTTTAAAATGAATGTAAAAATTAAACTGAGTGAAAAATTAATAAAAAACATAATTTCAAGGTCTCCAAACAGCTTTTTACCCGTGAATGAAGCCCGGCTCCAGTGGAAAGCCCCAGAGCTCCATCTTGTGGCTTTTCTGTGCCAAGGAAGGAAAAAAGAACGAAAAATTAAAGTAACTTTGTTATTAAATCACTCTAAAATGCAATTTCTTTTGCTGGCATCACACTTAGAAGCAGGACAGAGAAGAAAAACAGCCAACAAACTATTTTTTGCTCTATTTTGCGGTACGATGTCATCTCCTTTTTTGCTTAAGGAAAAATTCTCTTCTGTTTCCTAACCCACAGCCCATTGCAAAACCATTGCCAGAAGTTGGACCTAAATTAAATAAATTTGTGGTCTGGAAGAGAAAATTGCTGGGCTGGAGAAGGGCACAGCATAGAGGCCACACAGCTCCCAGTTAAAACCAATTCGCAGTTGTTCGGCACAACTAATTCTCTCCCCACAAGCGCCCTCCTTAATCCAGAAAGAAAAGGGATATTTGGGCCAGACCTCCTGCATCCTGGGCCCTGCAGGTGTTTTCTACTGCTGCTATTTAGTATTTTACTGCCTTCACGGTAGGACACGGTAGGATGCAGAAAAGCTTGTAGCTCTGTCATAAATGAGGCTGTTTGGATATCGCGACATGTGGGTTTGCTACATTTGGAGATGCAAGGTTCTGCATAAAGTTTACTCAGGCACAGCTAGAGCAGGCAAGTCTGCTCCTGTGGACTGTTGTAACATGATTTTTTTCTTTTCAATCCTGAATTGGTAACAGATAAATCCCAACCGAATTGTTGTTTCCCCACTCTGAAATGGATCCTCCTTGCAAGGCTATTGATCCATTTCCCACAGCAAACCATGCTCAAAATACAGATCTTGACTCTCTGTTCAGTCCAATCAAGGGGCATCACTTGACATATTTTTGGGAGGCTCATACATCTTTGAGCCTCATTAATTTAAAATCAAGCCAGGAAAAAAAAAGTTATTTTAGAAATAAATGGGCAGCACCAGACCTAGAATGCACTGTGCGTCTCATCAAAATACATCCCATAGAGAAGCAAATCGCTCTATGAATTTACAAGAAAGTGAAGTGTCTGTTGCATCCAGGTGACACATTTGAAACTGGCCCAGTTGCCACCCAGGATCTCTGTCACCAGGCAAACCCTTCAAAACCAGCCCCGCTCCAGCCAGGGCTGATTCCTGCTCCAGGACAGGGCTGCAGAAGGTGTGGATGTAGCCCAGATAATTTGAATTGAGCTAAACAGGGGAGTGACAGCAGTAAAACTGAGGAAGGAAGGGCAGTAATGAATTGCAAGGAGTCACTCCGCAGTGAAACCTCTCCCCTAACACTCTATTACCTGCACTTGTTATCTGAAGTCCCTTGAAGATTGGCCAGATCTCATACACGGGTCTCCTGAATAAGGTCAAGGTGCTGCGGAGCAAGAAGCCCTCCTGCAAGGTCTGCTGTCCTTGGCAGAGTTGGAGGTCCGCCTAGAAACAGCTGGCTCACCCACAGCTAAAAATAATCCACATCTTCCTATATGTGATAGGAATCTTAGGAAACACATTGTCAAGTTCAGGGAAGGGCTAATGGCCATTTCCCCAAATCCATTTGTCTTCTAGCACTAGGTCGTGCATCCTTTACTCATCCTGGGACAGGACTTCCCTCCTTCGGGACTTCCACTGGATTAAAAAGAAAATAATGTACGAAAAGGAGCAAGGAGGAGCAGAAGGATGTGGTGCAGGTCTGGAGATGTCCAAGGACCTCTGCAGAATAGCCAAGGCCACATCGTCAGCAACTTGAAGTCCACGATTAAGGAGAATAAAAGCAAAGCCAAGAGAAAGCAGAGTGCAGCATAGATCTAAGAGAAAAAGACGGTAGCTCTCAGAGAGGGATTTTTTTTTTTAGAGGAAACATTTTGAAGCTCCAAAGAAGGGGTGAGCAGGCAGCTTTGGCATTTGCCAAAGCTTGGTCAGATCATGGAAGGGAGAGGAAGCCCACAGAGGGGCTCAAGGTGGGGGCAGCAGGAGGAGGTGCCATGGGCTGGATGTGTCATGGGTGACTCGACGGGACAACGGAACAGGGGTGGCTAATGGGAGGTTGGGTAACACTGGGTAGACTTTTCAAGTCAAAATCCCTCATTGCAGGTAAGGAAGGACTACAGTTAGAGGTGCGGTACTACATAAATCTGAACTTTTCAGCTGTCCTTGTGGTGTCTGAAAACAAGAAAAACACCATATGTCAGACAGATGCAAATTTAGGGCAAATGTGCAACTAGATAACTACACCATATATACATTCATATCTCTCTTTTTTCCTAGGCTCATTTATACAACAGGCTGTATTTACATTTAAAAATACTTTGCATCAAAATAACTTGAAAGGATACAGGAGCTGAATGACATCTTATTTCTCTGTGTTTGCATTTTTTCGCCATGCAGGGCATAATCTGGTTCTTAGGGAGTTAACGCACCTGCCATTCCAGTGCTGACAAGCAGTTTTTCAGAGGAACACGGATTTTTATTTATTTATTTATCTAAGGAGCCCTGAAGATTGTACTCCGGAGACTTCTTGAGTACTGCCAATAACTAGCAGGTACCAACACATGTACATTTTTGACTGCGCTATGATTGATGGTGCTTATTTGTGGCTTGCTGCCTAAACCTCTCCTTTTCCTTTGCTTTGCGTCTGTCTCTCTCACTAAGGCTTTTTTTGGCTTTTTTTTTTTTTTTTTTTTTTTAAAGAATAAAGACACTTTAGCCATTTGAGTGGGGAGAAAGGGGGGAGAAGCAGGGGAGGAATGATTTATCTGGTGCCTCCATTGTCTTTGAGCTGCTCTATTCCATGAAGAGTTTCAGAGCAGTAAGTGGTCAGGAGAGAGAAATGGAGACCTATGGGCAGGGAGGACTTTGGGCTGGTGAAGCAGAGCTGTGGACACAAACTGGCAAAACCCTGCAGGAGCATCGCTGGGAGAACCCCACCTTCTGGGTTTGGTTCTGTTTCCAGAGCCCATGCTGGACTTCTTCCCTCTCCAGAGCCAAGAGACCCGGTGAGGTCCCACAGGCAAAAAGATCAGTCCTCATTTCTCTGCTCCTCCTTCCCATCTTCACCTCCTTGAAGCAGGAAGTCTGGGGATGAAAAGTCCATATAGGAGACACAAGGCTCTAGAAAAGAGCACAAATGTGTAAAATCCACCCAGTACAAACATTCTTTTTCCTGTCCACCCCTTACAAGCCTCCATCCAATGACCAATCAATCTTAACAGGCTTACAGTGAACCCAGACCAACCTTTGCACTGGATGCTATCTCTCCTTTAACTCCACAGATGACTAATTGCTTTTATCACTTTTTCTAACCCCGCTACACCTGCACAGCACATTGGAGAGAGGCAGAGGAGTGTTTTCCATTTCCTTCACACACAGCTTAACCTGCTACTTTTCTTTCAAAGGAAGAAAATTGATCTGATGAAAGCTTAAGCATGAAGTGCCTGGCAACAAGACAGAAATAGCAATAGGTCTACCAGGAGATCATTTTGACTTTGCATAGTTGAATTCAGCCAGAAGTTGCTGCTTTGCTCTGTGCAGCCATATGGGAGCTATTCGCACCGGCACGGTCGGAGCAGGACGCGTGGCACAGCCTCTGCACCAAATGAGATGAACCCGGAACGAAGACCTGAAGCCTCGAGCCTGGAGAAGTTCAAAGCTCCTGACACCTCATCCACAAGGCAAGTCTGCAAAGAAATCAAAAGCCAAACGAATTTCAGCCAGATACAGGGGCTGCCTAGTTCTGGTGCTTTTTATAAAGACATCTCTGTGTGAAAGTGCACATGCGGTACGTATGTACTACACGTGCCACCAACGCTCGCTGTCGCGGTGCATAAACACAGGGCAAAACAGCTGGACTGGGTGCTGTGCTGCTGTTTGCAGCTGCTTTTGTCTCATCCTGAGCAGTGAATGTCAGCAGAGTGGTGCAGGGCTCCCTGGGGACCTGGAGATGCATAAATGTCCATCACCTCAGAGTCTCTGCAGCGTGGTAGAAGAGACAAATATCTCCTATGTTACAGTCAAATTCAACCTTGAGTAACTGCCCTCTTCTTGGGGCTGAAGTAACACCGCAAAGCAGGCCTGAAGGGAAAAGGTGAAGGAGAGGTGTTTTCTCACATCGTTGGCTTTAAAAGGGCACAGTGATTTCAGGACTGAAATGCCGATATGTGCAGAGGAAAGGGAAGACAAAACCCGAGTGTCTCCCAGCCATGAGCTGAGCACCACTGACTCTATTCAGCATCATCCCCAGAGCAGAGGAAAACTTCAGAGGACACAGCAGACCACTGCTATGGATGTACAAGTATTTAAGCCCAGGAAAGTCAAGATGTTCTTCCCATATATTTGTAAGGCAGCAGTGACTCCAGGGCCAGCGCAGTGCCTCTAATGCAGGCTCGTGAACAAGCAAAACATCAAGTTACATGTCACAAAAACCTAACCAGAAGCATAAAGCATATCTATAAGCCCACTACTCCCTCTCAGTCTCATGTTCTGCACACCAGCTTCTCAGAAGAAACCAGCATCACTGCCCAGAGTCCCCAGAGCTGCTTCTCTCCAGCACAGCAGCGTTGCAGCTTCAGTTGATGAGGAGCTGATTAAATTACGCAAATCCTCTGGCCATCCATCCAGATAAAGCTGTTAAATTCCCTCAGGCTAAAGTTACCACCCATCACCCCAGGCTGCCTACATTAACACTGGGCATCCACCGGGCTGCTCAGGGTTGTACAAACTCCCTCTGGCACAACACATTGGCACTGTCTCAGGAGGGTGCTGGGCTCCTGCTCCTCACACAGGTGCCTGACCTTCCCGAACCCACACAGAAACTGGGTATCCCTCAGGTAAAGCAAGACTCTTGCCCTCACACCCGTCCAAGAGCAGGTGAGGACAGATTGCTGCCCAGCCGGGGTGCTGCTGCTGGGCCTGTGAACCTGCCCGTACACGCCTGTGACAGTCACCCCAATATCTCTGCTGGGATCTAAGGGGAAAGGCTGCAAAATGGTCCAACAGTACCATCTGCAGGGAAGAGGAGAGGCTGCAATAGGTGGCCAGGAACACTCTTACTCCAGCCAGACTGGGTTCAGGTGGGTTCAGCTCATCCAGCTGAGTTACCAGCTGCCTTTGCACACTGGAAAACAGGTTAATGAGGAGGACATTATTTAAAAGAAAATAACAATAATAATAAAAACAAACCAAAATGAACAATCTTTAAAACTTGCCCAAATATCCCGAGGATAGGAAGCCCAGCCGTGCAGAGCAGCGAGCAGGTTATTGCCAGCCGACAGCTCGCACTGCAAGCCTCACACCGGTACCCAAAGCACTCTCGGGAAACACGGGTGAGAGCAAAGCTGTGCGGGGATTCAGCAGAAGGAGCTCAGGGCCAGGACTAATGGGACATGAGCACAGGATCAAGAGTCTAGTTCCTTGGCTTACAGCAGGAAAGTTTTCAGAAACCAACATATGGGAAACACTCAGGTGTCCACTGTAACCAGTTTGTCTGAGTTGCTAACTGGTTGCAAAAGACTCCTAGATTTGTTTGCTACCTATTTACGTATTTCCTGGTAAAAGATGTCTCCTAGATAGAGAATTTCTCCGTACTATTTAAACTGCCATAGCAAGCTAATTCTCATTACAAAACATGAGATTTATCCCATTAATAAACCATCTCAGAACTGTGAATGAAAGGCATTTGTAAACTGCACAGTTTAAGACATCACACTCTCATTAACCCAGCTTGTGGCAGAGTAACCTGAGGTACCCCAAAAGATGAATCAGTTCTTCATCTGGTTTATTTTCTCTCATGGAATAATACATAAAGAGGAAGCAGAAAGCTAAATCTGTTGGCAGTAGGATCAACACACCCACCTACTGAGTGTCCTAATGGGGCAGGAGGGGCCTCATCAGTTTTGCCAGTAACCTCAGAAGACCAGATGCAGCCCTGACATCCCACTGATGGGGCACACGTGGGCATGGGCAGGTTTGGGGACAATCCCTTTTTTAAGGCCATAGACACCCTGCCTGGTCTGTACATCTACAAGTGATTTGGAATGGTTCATCCTGGGAGGAGGAAAGCTGTGCTCTGTCAGCTTTTCCATATCTTAGCAAAAGAGACTATCTCTAATTAATATTTTAATAACAGGGTCACTTACTGAATTAAAGATTGCCAGGTGTTCAGGGACCCCAGGTTATTTATCCTGGATCCCACCAGGGAGTTTTGCTATTGGTACTATTTGTCCACCAAGAAACATCTCCATGAGTCACTGGGAAGCAGCCTCACAACAGGTCCATACATCAAGTCCTTCAGGCTTTCTGCATCTCAGTTCCTGATCTGAAGAAGAAAAGAAACACTTGTTTTATTTTACCCTGCGGATTTAAACCACTGAGTCCTGATCTCAGGTGGGGTCTGTGGAACAGGCTGCCTGCAGTTAGATGGCCATCAGAGCCTGTAATTATGATGTCAAGAAGGGTTATATTTTCGCCATCTTTTTTGTTAGTATTATCACCCTAACAGGAGAGTCAGCCCAAACACAACTCTTCTGTTAAACCCACAAAAGTGGAAAAGAACACACGTGTAATTTCTGAAAGTGAGAAGAAACAGCCATAGGTACAGCAGCAGTAGCTTGCAGCATGTGAAGCGTTGTTTAGGGACAGGGCTGCTCGAGAAAAAGGGACATATTTCTTTAGCTGTTAATTTGTGGTGCTTCCCTTAAAACCACCACCACAGTAATCCGAAATAGCTGCAGCCGCAGCATTTACTGCGCATTACGGCATCTGCAAAAGTGCTGACAGGACAGCTGACAACCACTCTGCAATGTAATTCACACCATAACATCATCTCCCAGGCTCTTGGATTTCTCATTGAAAAAATATGCAATGCTTTTTTTGGAAATCCAGTGCCAATTTATTGATATTCAGCCTGTGCCAGACAATGATGCCTCAAATAAGTTAGCTTAATTTTTGTTTCTCCCTCCTCTTTTTTTTTTTTTTTTTAATCAAGTAAGGTCTGTCTCAACTCTTTCACCCACTGTGTTAAAAGTCAGTGAATTCTTCAGCTGTAAGAAATGTGTTTATTTTATCATCTACCTCTGTCTCCCCGTGGAAGTAACTCTCTGTGTAACATTCCTCTGACTCCAACCTGCTTCCTTTCAGATTTCTGTCCTGAGCAGTTTTATTTGCTAAATCCTACACCAAGCCATAGCAAAAAAAAAAAAAAAAATTCTAACACTCAATAAACTCTTTGTAGCTTCTTTCACAATATAAAATGCATCTACAGGTCAGAGACTAGCAGTGATCTATTTCTTTACATCAAATATTTTATTTTACCTAGTCTGCAACCTCTCAGAGTCAGGAACCATTCAGTTGCAAAACACAAACCCTATTCCTGGCTTAAGTTCATAAGCACCACTGATTTCCCGGTATCAAGCCCTACATAGGATTTGCCACATCAAATTGGACTTTTGTCTCACTAGATTTTAAATCCAATACAGGTGACCAAAAAAAAAAAAAATCCGTAGTACACATACAGCCTTCAAAACCTAGGCTGTGCCACCAGTTAGCCAAGACTGGACTGGTCCCAGTTGCACCTGGTACCTGCCACCAGGGGCAGAGCAAAGCCCAAGTGCTATAAAGCCACCCAACAGCACAGGGCTCTGGTGCTGCTGGAGTCAGGGACCCCCTTGTCCAGCTCTAAATCCAGTGCTGGGATCAACCCAGCTCCTGTGCATCAAGCTATAAACCTGATGATAATAACAACGTTGTTTAACTAGCCCTGTTTAAAAAATAAAATAGAAATAATCTGTTCCATGTGTAACCTTGGCACATTTCTCTACGCTGTTTAGATACAAGGCACAGGAAAACAGTGCACAAGGTCAAATCTTTTTGCCTCTGTCACTGCTCAAACGCAGTCTTAATATTGAAAAGGCACCATAACCCTCATGTTTGCTCACTTGCCTGGACCACACGTTGAGTTTCAGCATGCAACAAGGCACCAGAAACATCGTGGACGCTTTGATCTTTGGCTTGATGGTTCATTCCTGATCAGGTCCTCTCTCCAAGGCTGCATCGTATGTCCGTGCACTGGAAAGGATAAAAACAACACAGATCGTCTGCTCTAAGCAGAAGAGCGGGAGTGAGGATGTGTTGGCTGGGACGGTTCAAAGTCCATCCACTGTGTCCAAAGCTCAGGCTGAATAACTTGTGGGAACAGAGATGGGCCAAAAGGGGAAGAGAAAAGGCAGCTAATCCTGGGATTCAGTGAAACCTGCCCAGACAGTGACCCACCTGAGTATTTTATATCTGTGCCTACAAAATGACCAGGAACTTCAACAGTGGGGTCCTCGTAAGACCCAAACCTGTTCATATTTCCTTTTAGTAAACCTCACGTAAAAAGCAAAGGGCATTGAGGAGCACCACGCCAGAGTTCACAAGGGAGCTCCGCTGCTTCTTGTCAGAGGAGCCATCTCCTCGTGCCCTCTGGGAAATCATGCACCAGAGTCAGAAAACAAAGAGAAACGCATGTTTAATTCACCCACAAATGAACAGACTCTCCTCCTTCTGTGCCTTTGTACCCAAATCTACTTCAGTGTCAAAATGCAATTTTGATATATTAATAGTTAAGTTCCTGGTAAGCGTACATTTTTAATACCTATAGGGAGGAGGATATCTTAAAACAGTATTAGATATATGTTTAACTAGGACTTCAAGTTTTTTCCATAGAAGAATATTTTGCAAAAGCAGAGAAGGGCGTATTTTCAAGCTGGAAATTAAAGCTGAGTTTTCCAGGAAAACCTTTAAAAAAGCAAGTGGGAATTATCCTGGTCAGCTGAAGTCAGCCATAAGCTCTTCTTTCTACTGAAACAGGCAGCCCCATCCTCTCGCCTCTGCACTCCCCTCACCTCTTGCTCAGTGTTTAAGGCAAAACCTCACCTTTTTGTGTCCTGGCCAGGTCCATTTTCAGCATCACCCCAATCCCAACAGAGCCAGCAGCACCAGCGGTGGGGGAGCAGGGACCCCTTTAACCCATCTTGTTCCTGTTACAGAAATGCCCTTTTAGTAGGTTTTTAAAATCTGAGGCAAATCTACCCCTGTTCACTTTACAAGAGCACGTGTAACATGAGAACTTTGCAAAGCAGATGCAAATCATGATGCAAAACCAATAAAGAGGGATTTAATGTTCTAAACATACACACAAAAGAGAAAACGGAGGCACGGGCATTTCCCTACGACAGAGCCGGAGCAGAACCTGCACTTTGTAACCTGTCAGCACCCAGTAAAACACCCTCCTGGAGCACCCAGGGCTCCTCCCAGCCCTTGCTCCTGAGCTACTAAAGTCAAATAGTGCTCCAAGATATGGGGGGAAGGACTTTTCCCCCAACCCACGACCAGCTGAGACCTGCTCTCGGGAAGGACCGTGTGCTCAGTGCCGAGTTTTTGTGGGTTTTTCTCCAATTAGTTCATATCATAGTTTGCTTTTTGCTGCTGAACACGACAGCTCCATATATTAACACTGTATGGTATATTTATTCTAGTTGAGCGCAATCACTGGTCCACAGCATTTAAAGCTACAGTCCGTGTTCAATCTGTATCAGTTTAACATGCCAGCACCATATGGCATTCTATAATCAGCTGCAGCGTTGCACTTCAAACCCACTGCTGCATTTATAATATTATTATTGTATGCTGCACAAACACCAATATTTAGAAAGAAAAATGTCCTTTTTATTGGACTCCTGCTGATACCCCAGCTGTTAGCCAAAGCACGCAACGAGTTTCTCTTTTCTGCATTAAAAAGGAGCCCAAAGCGTTTTTAAAAAATCTTACATCTGAAAGGTACATTTTGTCCTGCCCCAGTAGGTCTGTATGACTGAGTTAAAATGTGGGTTTTTATTAGATGAATTGCATCATTAAATTACATTATAAAAACTAAAAATGCACCATTAATTTTCAAAAACAATGGTAAATACATCTCATTTCTGATACATGATTCTGCATTTAATTTTTGCCCTGGGCCACATTTTTCTAACAGGCTCACTGTCTTCCATTATGCAGACTATACAAATGGAGCTAAATTGCTGAAGTTGGAGGGGATTGGTTTGGTGGGGGGAGGGAGATATTGGTCAAATGTCTAATGTGAAAATAAATGAATTTCTAATCGGCTGTTGCAAAAAGAAAAATTACTTTTTGATCTCGGCTCAGCCAAGCAAGAATCCACCTAGCTCGAGTAATAAGATACAATGGCATTGTATAGGATGCCGAGAGAGACAAAAGGCTGGACAGAGAGACAGACAGACACGGCAGTAAATTAGGATAGTGCATTCAGTTCTGTATGAGCAGCACTTCTTAATTAAATGGACAGAAGTTCCACCGAACTAGAGCCTTATTGCTGCAGGGTCTTTGCCACTAATGTAGCTGCGGCTCTGAGCATCCATAGATCACAACTGTTTGGAAGGGGAGGCGAGAATTAGAGGGAACGCATCCGTCTGCATAGCGGTGGGGGAGCAAGGGGATGGAAGCAGAAGAGAAACAACGATCCTGAAACTTTTACACGTGCCACAAATGGGTGAGCCCACTCTTGCAAAAAGTGTCAGAAGCCTGGCAAAGGCTGAGGACGTGCCTGCATGTTCGGTGGCTGGAGCCTGCTGGGACACCCCGCGCATCTGTCTGCTGATGGAGCCGCTTGCCAGCGAGCGCTGGCGCTTCCCGGCCCAGCCCCCAGCAGAAAGCTGTAAGCACCTTCTGTTTACAAATGTGCTTTGGAATGGAGGTCTGCACCCCAAAACACACCAAATCAGGGGACAAGCAACTCCCAGAGTCAACTGGATGTTCCCATCAGGTCTCCTGGCCAGGTCTGAACTCACAGGTGATGTCTCCATCCCAAAGGACCACATCTGCATTGCCAGGGAACTCAGACCATGAGCAGAGGAGCTGCACAGGCTCCTGAGGACTGACATCCCCACTAACCACAGCTCAGAGGGATTTTTGCTCCAGATTAGCCCAAGCCTGATCCCATGGACTAAATGCCCCTTAGTGGCTGCAGCCACATGCTTGAAGAGCATTTTCCATCTCATTTGGTTTTAAAGGAATTTAGGTCAGACACTCCAAGACAGGAAAGCAAACCAAAATGCAGTGAGTGGAGACAGCCGAGGGATTTGCTTCAGAAGTGCCCACCTGATCCAAAGGACACCCCAACTATAGGTGCACCCAGAAAGCCCTGGGCTGCCATCATCTCTGAGCAACTGAACACAAAGCAGAGATTACTGAGAGATGGAGAATTTAATGTCCTTCAACAAAAGACAGGCAAGGAAGACTCAGGCCCAGCCTTGTACAGCCAAGTCCATCAGAAGTGGTTTATGAGTAATTTTCTTCTGCCACCACCTACCCTTATTAAAAATTACTTTTTTTTTTTTTTTAATGGTAAGAATGAAACCTACCCAGTAAAATTGACAAAAGCTGTGGTGTTTAGAATTATAACCATAGAATAATGTAGCTGTATTATAACATAACTACAGTTCAGTATCATTTCACATATAAAGAGATTGAATCCTGCTTTTTGTATGAAAAGCACAGAATAACTGCACAGAATTACAGTGTTCTATATTTAACACTGTAGTAAATATCTTATGATTTATATTATTAATCTTTTTCATTACAGTAATGATGAGGGTTCAACGCAGAATGAGGCCCTGTACAGCAAAAATTCCTATTCGGTCTCCAGAAGCAGATCAGGCTGCATGGGAGGAGGGAAGGGAGCACACAGACCAAGCACTGATGCAGTCCAGGGCACTTCTAATATTTTGTGTTGTTTTTATGGAGCTGAGAAAACCTCAGGAAGAGAGAACGAGAATTAGAAAGAGAAAATAAGAAAAGGGCATACATGAAAAATCCAAAGAGATCTGTTCCTTTTTTTGATTCGAACAGTTCGTTTTGATACAAACACATATTGATGTACAAGCCAGATGTCACTGTGAGCCCTGTCTCCTGGATCAGCCAGATGAGGGATGGTACCTTACCCTCTTAAGTTAACAACCATGCTCCTGCTCTCCATCTCCGCCCGATACCAAACAGCAATGTGATGCACCGTTTTTATAATCCGCTAATGGATGAAAAACATTCACCACATTACCCTCGGATAACCTCGTCAAACTGCGACAGGAGCCACTTCACCCCACACACCCCTGTTTCAAAACTTCTGTGCCAAATTCATTAACGTGCAACAATTGAATGACAGGAGTAGAACAGTGTAGAAATTGCCCTGTGAAAATGTTCGAAGTTGAAAGAAAGAAGTCTTTTCCATACCTGGATGAGAAATATTTAAAAAGAAAGAACAAGTGACATTGTGACAACAGTCCGGTCGTGGCAGAGCGCAGGGAGGGAAGGATCTGCTGCTCGAGAGAGGCTTCCCCTGGGTCTCAGCTCTACTCACTGCTGTAATAAACAAACTCTGGATTTTAAATCATGAACTACTTAGCATAAAATTCAGAGAGAAGTAGAAACCAGTGCCATTGCCCCAGAAGGGTCAACAGCCCCTGCCAGCAGGACTCTGAACCCAGCCTGCCCTCATCCCACCTGAGCATCCCAAACGGACCTCCTGCCCCAGGGGGTTATGAAGTGCCTCTCTGGTTTAAGGTAGAAACCTAATTCAGTGCAATTCTGTATCTAAGAAACCTTTGGACTGAAGGCATTACTCAAATTAATACATTCCTGGAAAAAAACCCTGTTACAAATCATCAGCGTTTTCCCCAAAATGGTTTGGACTAAAACGTTTCTGACTAGCTCCAGATACGGGAGATGCTGATGGGCTGTCAAAGGTGACAGTGAGCAATACAGCCACTGGGATGAATAACATAAGGAGATCTGCAGGCAACCTGGAAATTAGTGACCAAGGTCTTCTCCTTCTCCCACCCTGACACCTCCGTAGGTCACAGCAGCAGGGCCAGGACCGAGGTGCACTAGTGCTGGTACAAACCTGGTTGTTCTCCTCTCTATAGGTGGGAGCACCTTAAACAAAATGTCTAAGCCGAATGCAGATGAAAAGCAGCTTCTCTGCTTTGGAAAGTGTCTGTGAAATCACCTCAACCCTTCTCTGCATACTAGCTGCTCCAACAAATCACTGCCCAAAACATATAATTTAAAATCGATGGCATGTATTCGTAAGTCATTAGTGTGGCCACATACATACTGCCCTTCTTATTTAGCAAGCGTGGAAGAACATTAAAGATGTGGAAAATATTAAAAACATTGATAAAAACAATTCCACTCATAACACACTACAGCCCTATGAGCTGGAAAAACACCATAATAAAACGTGGCTGGTTGTAGAACAGCAACTCACTTGCAAGCTGGGGTGTCTGGAACTCACTAACACCCCTTGCATCCCTCTGCTAGAAACACTTCTATTGCAAGAATAAAATACACACAACTCTCCACCAAAATGGCTGGCTTAATACATACAAAATTATTTACATTGTCTCACCAGCTTCGAGCCAGCAAAGCAGGGAACAGTAGAACGAACTTGGGTAATAAAAACATTGGTAAAAACTTACACTAGCTTTACGTGCAGGTGAACCAACCAGCAAAGAAATGACTCCATGTAGACACTGGGACGCAACAGCAGAAGCACAAGCTGAATTTTATTTTCTTCAGCTAAGGAATCTGCCCTCATTTTGAAGACTCTCCTCAGACCCACAACAGCTGGAAAACAAAAAGGGGAAAAAAATAAAAGGGTGGTGGTTTTAACTTGGATAAACTGCAAAGGAACACAACCGCCTGATGCGAGTCCCCTCCAGAAGGGTCCACAGAGCAGCTGTTATGCCCTCCACAGGCCACAAACCACTCACCCACACCTTTACCAAGCTTGAAGAGCTCCCACACAAAGCCAAAAAAGCCACAAGCTTTCTTTTTAAACGTCGCTCATCCTAGCTGGGTGCAGAACGCATCCACGGAGCAGACCCGACGCTGCTGCCTTTGTGCATCCTCTCCAGGGATGTATAACTGCTGCACCCTCATATAGTCTAAAGTCTGCTGGGTCGCTGGCCTCCGACACAAGACAGGCTGTTCGTGAAGACAGTCTTTGCCCATGCAGGGTTTGCACAGTCAGGCCCTTCCCAGATTCACTGCATCGCCAGTGCATTTTAGGATTTTTGTTAATGCAATGCTAACATACACATACAGCTAATTCTACATCCATTTCCTGATCAGCAGCCTCGAGATCACTACATGGATTTTTTTTTTTTTTTTCAAAGCAGACTTTCTATTTTCAGAGTGCATATTAATTACCCTTAAGCAGGTACAAAATCAACCTGTTTATTATTGTTTCTTCAAATCCTTAATGGTAGTTGCAAGCAAATAAATCCAGTTAATGCAATAAAAGGATTTATTGTCACCCAAATTTACACCAACAGTTTAATCATAACACCTTTTCATCTGACAGACTTTCTCGAGAACAATCTGCCCCATCATTTGTCAGCAAGAAAATAGCCTTGTACAAATGCTGGGAGAAAATAAATGCTAATACGTGGCACAGTCTTTCATTCTTCTAATTGCCCAGGGAGTTTAAGGGAGACAGACTTATTTACTCACAGTAGGAAGTGTGCTGTAATAAATTATCACTATTATGGGCCTAAATAAGTCCCTACCAGTGACAGAACCAAAGGTGGAAGGGAAATGAGGGGAGACGTGGCATCCTGAAAATGTACATACCGGTAAGAGGATGCATGAGGACACAAACACCCGTTTTAGCAATAATGGCACCCAGGTATTAATATTCAGGATCCATATGGGAGCCCTGGAAGACATTCCTTGAATTGTAAAGGGCCTCCCAGAGCTCAGTGTCTTCCAAAGAAGGACATGGCAGAAGGTGTAACACGAGCGTCCTCCTCCCTGCATTGCCCTTTTTGCAGCATCTTCCTCCTTCCAGCTGGGGAGGCAGGAGCTGGGGGGCAAAGAGCTGATGGGGAGGGCTCGCCTTGGTGCGTGAGCCTCCAGACCTCAGCCCCTCTCACAGCCCCACGGGATTTTAGAGGTCAGCAGCCTCGTCACGCCAATCCGCGCATGTGCATGAACTTCTCGACTATCTTGTTTAAGTGAAAAGTTTATCTGCCCATCTGTACCCAGCACAGCCATTTGTTAGCTCCCTCAGAAGATGCCCAGATACCATCAATAACGGGAGGTGCTATGGGCAAGCCAGTGGAAAGATAAGTGAAGCAGCAGAAACAAGCCAAGAGAAACGCAGTGTCCCCAGCCCAGACACCTCCTCCGGGGTCCCTCATTGTGTGTCAGGCACAGGCATGAGCCAAGGACCCAAAAGCCTGTCCTGGAAATGAAATTTGCCTATTACCATATCAACAGGCTAGTGTTGCCACAACAAAGACAAGCTTCGGGTATTTCCCCCCTCCTATTATTATTATTTCTTTATTTTCTCTCCTTTTTTTTCTTCTTTTCCTTGTGCCCCTCTCTACAAAGAGTCCCTCATTTCTCTGAAACAAATTGCCCACAGCTTGCTTTCCCATACATCACAGAGTGAGGACCAGGCCTTATCAACGTTGCTCTGCTTTTCCCATCTATTACCCGGTTTGTTTGCACTTTTATCCCATCGTCCTTGCACAAGGGAGAAAACATCCATCATCTGTACATCTGCCAGCTGTCACGGGGCTGTCAGCACGGTGACAGCCAACATGACAAAACTGTTGTAACGCCGCACCGGCTCTGGGGCTCTGAGTTGAGATTAAACAGCACGGAAGAAAAAAAATAAGAGAAAAAAAAAGAGAGAGAAAAAAAAAAAAGTAGATTTAGCTACAGAGGGTAAACACAAAAAATTCAGAACTGCACTTTGTGCAAAGAGAAGAGGGGAGAGAGGAGAAAGCAGAAAGTCCAGGGTTTGTTTTCAAAAAAGGAGGTGCTAGACAACCAATACAACAGAGAAAAACTGCAATGTGCGTTTGTTATCTGGCCCTTTAGCCCCATACAACTACACCCCAGATTCCATCACTACTATCCAGCCATGCCCTATTTTTAAACAAGCACTTCTGAAGGGGACAAGATGTGCTGAACACATTTAGTCACTCACTCCTCGCTTGATCGTACCTTGTTCTCCTCCCTGCTTTTCTTTACAGCCATCCAAATTAAGGAGTGCTCCACATCTATCACCTGTTTGGCTGCTATTGGTGTATAAACCAGTTACAAATCCTCAGGATGGAAGATGCTCTCATTTTGGAGTCAGGAGAAGAATCACCATCCATGCGAGGGCAGATGATCCTCAGGTTGTTAGTGACACCTTCCCCCGAAAAACACAAACGGCAACGTGTCGGAGACAAGGAGCAGCGCTGCCGTGTTCTGAACAAAGTGCTCCTCGGAGCTGCTAAAACCAGGACTGCAAACAGTCAAAGTCAGTCTGCCTTCAAACCTCTAGATCTTTCTTTTCAGGTTATATAAAAACAGAGCTGAAAAACTAGCCCCATCTTTATTTTTCACTGATTTATTCAGAATATACAGTTTGAAGGGCATAGTCTGGGAATATTAACAAATAGAGATTTTTAGTTTGCACTTTTCAGAAAGTTTTGTTTTGCAACCAAACTACTATTTACTCATGGACATATCTTGACCAGTTTCATTTCTTTAGGGCTCAAGAGGAAAGGCTGAAGCAGGCTACAACCCACTCTTGGGTTTTAGCCAAAACACAACAGTTACTGTAACAGACTCCCAAATCTGCAGCGTGTAAACCCAAATCCACTCTGGGAGCAGCACCCACATTCCATCAGGAAGGTGTTTTTGTCCAAAAATTAGAACCTAACTCAGACTTCTCAGACTGGGAGAGGGATGGCAGGTAAGACGAGGGTAGGAATCTTCAAGTTCATGGGCATCACCAGCCAGGTAAATGGGCAGTGATACTTCATAGCTCCTTGCAAAGGAAAAAGCAGAGCATCGGATGAAAAGAGAGCCAAGGAGAAAGTCTAAGAGTAGAAAAGTGGAGGCATTTTTTTTCCACCACACATGTTACAGAGTGGAAGTCATTCCCACATTTCACTGTGGAAGTCATGAGCATACATATGTTCAACTCCATAAATTCACAGAGGAAAAATCCATCAAGGGCCATTAACAAATGTGTTCCCTTTGGCTCATAAGTTTCTACATAATAGATTGCTGGAAGGATACATCAAGAGAAATAATATATGCACATACAGTTATACTGTTCCACTTCTGGCCACAGTGGACCACAGGTCTGAGACAGAGCAGCCATTTTTATATTGTTTTTCAGATTTCTTATTTCTATTATATTAAAAAAAAAAAATCTTAGAAACAAAAGCAATTCCACTTGGTCTAAGAACAATGTTTCATCCAATTCACAAAACCAATATTTAATCTAAATATCTTCAGAGTCTTTGAAAATATTAAGATGCTATTAAAAAAGGGAAAAGTAAGAAGGAACATTTCATTTGAGACTACAAAGTCCACATCAGACCTGGGCTTGTCTGTCTACACCTGTCAGATCTACAGTTGAGATAGTTCAATGTTTCCACTTAAGCAAGACCATCTCATCCCCTTTTACTTTCTTATGTTCAGAGATATGCAAGGCAGGTTAAGCAGTCCATCTAGAATAAACGTTTTATTTAGAAAAAATTAAATAATCATAGAATCATTTTGGTTCGAAGAGACCCTCAAGATCATCGAGTCCAACCATTAGCCTAACTCTGGCATTAAACCATCAGCTTTTAGCCTGCCATGACTCGGTTTTGATTTAAGTTTTGGAAACCATAACTGTCTGCTCCTCAGAAAGCCAAAACCAAGTAACTTGTTTTATAAGGACAGAGATGCCTGCTGATGTCAGGTGGAAGCTGGAGAGATGATCACAGCAGCTTCCCTCGGTCTCCATCTGCCTTCCCACGGCTGGGGGTTCACACCAAGCTGACTGCAATCAAGGTGACTCTGCAGGTCCCTGCCTCCCAGTTGCTGTCTGAAATTCTGTGCAACTGGCAAAACTTCCTCAAAAAACAGCCCAGAAGGATCAGCGATGAAAAGCATTAGCAAAGGTTACAGACAAGAGGAGAGAACTTGGCTGATCCCTTTGCCCCGTGCCCAGGTGCCACCACCTCCTCGACATGGTGAGGACCAAACCCAGACAAACACTGCAGGTGTTCGGGTCAGAATTAGGGGTTTCTGCCAGGTCCCCACTGTTTTGGGACTACAACTAACTGCAATTTAGCCAAGGCAGTGCCTGACACAGCGGGTCTGTAGGAAATAAGGATTGTTATGGTTAAGAAAGCATGGAAAAGCTTGTGTGTTCCTTTCCCCAACTACTTGAGTGTTTCTGCTAAATAAAAATCCATTTTTATTCTTAGGGGACCTGAGCGGAGAGATGTTGTTTTACGTCCTGGTTTTTGCCAGTGATGATGTATGTCCCTTTTACAAACTTATCTCTGGGTTTTTGCTCAGTTTATAAGCCAGGAGCAATCTTTCTTTCCCAAAGCTTCCTTCTCTCACAGTCTGGAGGAACCTTGAGGTTTCCTGCTGGTGATTTAAAGGGCTATAATACTCGCAGGCTAGATTTGTTTTAGTGTCCATAAAACTCAAAAATTTCATAAAACAATTGGTGAAAATAAAATTACCAAAAAATGATGTACTGCCAGCAGACTGTATAATAGTTACGGGGGAAATGGAGAATATGATTCACTGGGGTATAAAAATGACAATGTATTTATTGCAGTGCAGTGACAAGAAACTAATTTGTCCCTTTTACTTTTCAGACAAGGCTGGAATTCCGATTTTTCTCCTTCGCCTCCGCTGCGGCAGGGTAGCAATGTGCACTTTGCAACCGCTCAGCTGGAGGGACAGCTGCAGCCGCAATGCAAGTTGTCATATCCATGCGAGAAGAAATAGCAATAATAGCTGCTCTCTGCAGAGATAAATACTTGCAAAAGCCGCAGAAATATTAACTACAAGCAGACACCTTTGCCTATAGTAAGCAGGCATTCAAATGTTAATCTAGAAATGAGCCTGTTTGGGTGGATGAAAAAGAGTTAACTCTCCCAAACACATTTTCTTTTCTTTTAGAAGTCAAACTCTGCACTTCTGTGTCCCAGATGTTTTGTCCTCCTTAGGCTTTTCCAGAAGCTCACGAGAAAACAAATTCAAAGGTCCAGAGTAAAGACACGAGCAGTGAGAGAGGGATCTGGCTTGAGGAGATGTGGCTTTCACTCACCTCCAAGGATGTGATGTTCAGTGTGTCCCCACGCTGCAGCCTCAGACTGTCCAGCCCTTTTTGTTCCAGCTGTGTGTTCGGCATTAGATCTGGAAACAAGGTGGGATCTATTCCCTGAAAAACAAAGTTATGGGACTGAAACTGTTGCAGTTATAAAGCAATGAAGAGATGCATTTGGCATTTCCAAATGAATTTTGTGGGGGGCAGAATAGGTACACAAAAAATTCGAACGCTACTACAGAAAATTCAGCACCAGAAAGTGGTGGTACCTGGCACAATCAAGTCAACTGTACAGGGCATGCCAACTTCAAATTCCTTTTTAGGGGTATTTTGAGGTGCCTCTATTGCTCGAGTTGTAAATAAACTCAAAAGATCAAGTCCTGGAGAACAGACAAGTGCCCTCAAACCTTGGACTGCAGAGAGAGGTTCTCCCGTCCCACAGCAAGAGTTAATTATGTCTAAATATTTGCTTCCTATTGATCATGGAAGTGAACGTGACAGTTCTGGGCTATGTCCCTTTGACACATTAGCTCTATATCATAAAGTGCTTCCACTGGCAGCCCCTGCTCTGGAGAGCCCAAACCAGAACAGGATTTATTCCAGGACTGTATAAACTGGGTTTTATGAGGCAAGCAAAGCAGCTAAACACATTGCCCAGGTCATTGTCCTAAAATGCACCATAAAAATGCTCTAAATTCTCTGTGTCTTGGGGATGGAATGAAAAGCTTACTTTTTCCCCCCCACTTGCACAGGTGTCTAAAGTTAATAAGTTTCTGTGGATTATAAAACCCTAGGAATGGATTTCAGCGCAATTTCAATGTGTTGTTTCATTCTGTGCTATTAAATATATCTATTTTTATGTGCCCCCTTTCTCTCCCCAGCCCCAAAAACGTAGGACACATCCTGCCGTTTGCTCCTGGCCCATAATACCATAGGTCCTCCCAGGGCCACCCAAAGGCTGCCGAGAGCTCCTGCGTAACCTCAGAGGCACGGGGCCAGCTCTGCGTGGGCTGATGTGCAGACTGCAGGGCTGGGGATAACTCTAAATATGGTATCATAACCTAAGGAAACACAATAACTGTCTTACAGCAGCTCTGCATACACATTATTCTTAAACTTCAAGCGGTATCGCATGCTTTAGAATATTATTGCAATTCCCATTTTAAACCACCGAGGACAGGGGAAGAAGTGCATCTTCTGGGACCTCGTCAACCAACACCAGCGCACTGCACCCACTCACCTCATCTCCTAAGCGACGTGGTTTTGGTTCGGGTGGGTAATTTCAATGGGGCCATGGGCAGCTGAGCATTACAGCAAAGTCCTCTGAGGCCAGTGGGGCTGCGGGGCAGAGAGGGACGGATCAGTCATACACCAGCTCAAGAAAATACATTTTGGTGCACAAAGCTTTGGGTTACTTACACCAAGAACTTGGCATTTGACATCACAAACCAGCTTCTACATCTCTGCTTGTTCAGTCCCAGCAGTTAAGGACTCCACATATGCTTTTTCCTCCTCAGTGTTTCTCCTTAAGTGAGAGATGCCAGATTTTCCTCTCGGAAAATTGCTTAGCAGACATGTTTATTCAGTTATTGTCCTTGAGATTTTATTCACTTATCTGCTAATTTTGATTCTATTTTCCACCATAGTCCTATGAGAGAAAAACTCAATTCAGGCTCCTTCCTAGTCTGTAACCTGCTCAGAGAGCAGCTCACATTTGACATGGATTGTTATTGCCAAAATAACTTACAACTGGAGGGGGAGGCCAGTGGTATTGCCAGAACCATACAAAGTTTGTGTATTAACTGCCACCCACATTGCTAATTTACACTTGGCCTCAAATTTGGGGAGGAAAAGACCCAGATTTTTAAATTAAAGTAGCTGTGATACGCAGAAGACGAGAGTTAAAAAGTGGAATATTATCCACAGAAAATGTGTCCGGGTGAAGCCGATATCCTGCCAGGTACCCTGCAAGCACTCCACAGCAATTAATAAAAGCATCTAAAAGCATCTACTTTGTGTCCAGTAAACTAAGCTTCTGGTACTTCTGAATTTTCAGTCCTACTAAGGCAAAATACTTATCCACCTAGCAGAAATATGGGTGCTATTTTATGACTATTCCTAAACAAACAAGAGATTTAGCCATACATTGTTTTGCTTTTTCCCACAAAGATGTTAAGATGGTTTTAGTTTTGGATCGAGGATTTTTTTTTTTTTAAATACAGTTGCTAAAGTACAGCTGAACCCTGATAAAGCTCCTTGTACAAGAGCATGAAGCATTCAAATAATTAACATTTTCCTGAGATAAGCATCTGGAATCTGGAACATCTTAGAGTTGAATTCACTATTTCTAATTGCTGAAAGTGAGCCAGTCTGTGCTAGCGTGTAATTTTTATTGTTCTGGAGAGCAAGCTAAGTCTGAAGTAATTTTCAAAGTTCTCAAGGTCTACAAGTGTTCTTCTGCAGGTTTTAGCATTTCCCTGCACAGGTTTCTGAGAAGTATTTTTCCACTGCAATGGGATCTGGGATGCGTTCTCACAATTCAAACGCGCACGCAGGCGGCTCACCGCAAAGCAAATCACTGCACCGAGACACGTGAAGGTGGAAGAAGCGAGCGCATCCATCCACACGCAGCTACCGAGGCTTGTCTGACAGCGAGGAACCACTAAGCCCATGTAACTTGGTTGCTCTAACTGATGTAACCCATGCAACCAGACCAACCGGTTCAGGCAGGTACGGTACCCATTTCTTATCTCCTACTATCTCGTATATGCTCTTTGCAGTGCTGTTTCGAAGAAGTGGCACAGAAAATACAAGCAGCGTCTGGCGAGGTGATGGTGGATGCCATCTGCACAGAAGGTTGCAATGATGAAGTTGTCCCCATGCTCTCACACTTGACTGTCCTTTCTTCCTCCTCCTTCTCCCCTCCAAGAAGTTTCTTTTCAAATGTTATTGTATTTGTACCATTAATGTCACCATCCGAGTTCCTCAACCTGCTTACAACAGCCCTTAGACCACGGATTTATTATTCAAATGCCAAGAGTCTCGTTATCACTAATGAACTTTGGGAAGCAGGAGAACACATACATGATGGTCTGGGTTTATTTACTCAGCTGGCATCTTTTCACTACTGAAAAATGTTACCTCTTTAAATCATGTAGCCCCAGATATATGCATCTGCTTAAAGCCTGGTAACTCTGCAACAGAAATAGGGTGACCCTTCTGCAACCCAGCTGATGATCTTCAAATATTAAACAGGATCCATTTTCTTAGACTTTGACTGAAATTGCTTTTGTGTCCAGAATTGCAAGTTATCCCAGTCTAAAGAAATCTGGGAATTTTTACATTGGAGATTAATTTCCTAAGAGGCCAAGGACACATACATGTAGACATCAAGATAAGCAAACTGCCCCTCCTGCCAACACCTAATTTTGCATATTTTGATCAGCTAATCACTTCTCACAGACAAACTACTTCATTAATTTAACCTCTTTCCATCAGCAAGTCTCACTACGCTACAGATCGTAATTCCACAACATACGAAGCAACTTTGTGATTAAACAGCTGAACGGCACACTGATTGTGTCACACAGTAAACATTGTCTTTGGTCAAAAACTGTGAACTTAATACTTTGATTCACATATGCAAACTATTAGTTTGGGATATGGAATACTGCTGCACACAACTTCAAACTATATAGGAAAAAAAAAGCTTTCATACCAGCAGGATTTTATAGCCCAAATTTTCATGGGAAGGACTTGACAAAAAGGCGTGAACACAGCTGAAACAAATTCACTTAAGATGATACAAACTTCCTTAAGATTGCACATGTGTTTTAAGAGTTCTGCTGGGCCACAAACGAAAAAAAGTGTCACAGAAATCCTCCTTATTCACTCTGAAATTTTATTTTAGTACTTCTGGCCCATCCACACACGGGCTGAAGTTTCTAACGGAGATCTGCGGCAACGGAACATCCATCGCAAAACTCTGCTGTCCATTTACGTGCTCAGACAAGACCAGATGCTGCCAAACAGACACCTTGAAGGCGGTGCAAAATGTCCCATTTCATCAACGCCTCGCAAATTGAGCCTGTTTTTCTTCAGAAAACAAAACCTGCACTTTAGAGACCAAAAACCGCTTTCGGCGTACTGTTTTGAAGAGGCGACCCAAACGCACAGACGGCTCGGACTCCTGACGTGGCCCAAGAGCAGCGGTGATGCTGTGGGTGCCACAGCGGGAGACAAGCACTGCAGCTTTCCCACTGAGAGAAACAGGACAGCAGCATTTCTGCGAACGGAAGAAGCTCAGAAAGAACTTTCTGAGAACAGTTAATTGCACCAATTCAGTTTTCTTCATGAGTATATACACGCCAGCGGGCTACCGTGACACACAGCAGATCTTCAGCCAGCTCTGATGGTCTGTACAAAGTGTAGCGTGTTGGCTTGACCCATAAAATACAGAAACAAAAATAAATTTATAGGTAAATTTATACCCCAACAACAACAAAAATACCCCAGAGACAGTTAACACATTTCAGATAATGACAGTCATTTCCTCCCCTTTTTTGGCTAATAAACCCCCACCATCATCCAAACCGCTCAGTGTAACATCACCTCTTGCCCATCCCTCTAGAGCCTGAAGAGCATTGCCTTGATTCCAGTTGCAGAAGCTCCTACAGCCACTTCCAGCTTTTCAAAGTGGAAGTAAATTCACCATGAAAAGCCATTTCCACAGCCCAGCGTTCTGCTGCTTTGGCTTGCATTGGATTTGCAGCAAGTGAAGCAACACAGGAGGAGGAGAGCAGTTTCCAATATTTTCGTTGTAGCTCATGGTAGCTGCTTGCCAATTCCTTACTTAGACCTGAGTTTTGAAATGATAAAGATACAAGCGAACTTCTCCAGAGAGATAGATTTAGATATATAGATGTGTATCTTAAGTCGTCCACCGCACCGCCCCCCCCCCCAAAAAAAGCACAAGTAGCTGAAAAAAATAATAGAAGTTGTGGTTTTTTAACTTAAGATTTTATTTGCCTGCTAGTTCCTGAGACTTTACAGTGGAGCCAGATCACATTTTAAAGACATTCTCTAAAATCACAGTTACTAGAAACCCTTTAAAACAAAAGCCAAGATTCTCCTGCAGTTATTTGCCTCCAGGAGCTGGGACTATAAACACAAGGCCAAATATCTCAAGACTCAGTAAAAGCACAGGAGCAGGCACCACTGTCTCCATCTCAAAGCTTTAAAAAGTATTAAAAGCTCTGGTCACTGGAGAGTATAAACTAAATACTAAAGGATCTGTGACTAGAGATACTATTACACAAATTGATTTGCCCAGCTCTAATTTTATAGATAAAGGTCAAAAAAATAAGTATGCCATGTAAAAGGTTAGTGATCAGTTCACCCAAGGCAGATGATCTTCACATCAACGGGCAGAGGTGGAAGTATTAATCCCCAAAACCATGTGCCAATTCAGTGCAAGCTCCAGCAGCTAGGCTTGGCTTTGCAGATGCAAGACTTGGGCAGATCCCTTGTTGGACTTTAATAGCCAACTTCAAGAAATCTGTCTGGTTTTCTTGGAACTACTCGACTTCTCTTGGAAGACAAAAAGAAAGTGGGGGGGGAAAGGGAGGGGAGGACTTAGAACAACAAGAGTATCTGAGAAGGGTTTAAAAGCTTCAGTTGAACAGGGTGGGAGTTGGCACGCTCAGGTTTTATCGTCTATTTTACATTCACATAAACTTTTACAGCCTGAGATGACCCAGCATGCTGCCACGGGCCTCTGGCCACAGGCACATGGTGGTGACCTGCAGCTGTCCCTGCTCTGCCCCTTCTGCTTCTGCCTCCCTCCCTAATCAATTATGCATCTAACGCGAGGCTGAAATTAAATCCTTGTTTACTGTAAGAGGAGAGCAGGGGGCAGCAGGGACTGGAACACATCTAGTGAAGTGTGGATTTCTCTGTTTGGCATGTGCTATAGGACTAAATTCTGAACCCCGACGTGACCAACAATGTCACGTCCCACCGGAGCCAAGGATGCGGGGATGCTCCGGGAGGCAGCCCTGACTGCCACACACAGGGACCAGCCCCGTTCCACTGCCTTGGGACCCTCTCCTGCTGCATTCGAACAAAATCTGAGAAATGGTAACGAGAAAGGTGAGTTTTGGGAGGGGCTGAAAGCTACAGAGCCCACGCAGGTTGCCTGCTTGTGGAAGAAACTTCAGATGAATGTGGAAAACTGAGAGGAGCCACGTTGTACCAGGACCACAGGCAGAGCACTGGAGGAATGGGCTCACACAGAAGCAAACAAAAGAAAAAGAACCAAACTTTTTTTTAATAAGCACAGATTCAAACCAACGAAAGTGTTTTGTGAATTCATATTGTTTACTCCTAGTTGTTTCAATAAAAAATCCTAACGAAAAATTCGGGGGCAGGGGTTAGTGGTGGAGAAAGCAAAGTTTCATCTTCATGTTTGCAGAACACAGTATTCTCATGGGATATGACAAAATATTTTGAAGGTGACTTTAGACGGTGGGGGTTTGACATGGTCAAAAATAATCTGTTCTTCTGTCCTGTTTGGTCAAGGATGTTGATTTTTGGTCTGTTCTAAACCCTTCAGCACCTACAACTGCCACTGGAAGCCGAAAAATGAATATGTAATTATTCACACAGCTTTCAGCCCTCCCCTGACACACGTACATGTAGCTGTAGAAGGAGAGAGCTCTCCTTGCAGCCTGCTCTTTGGTATGCTTTGAGGAAAAAAAAAAAACAACAACCAAACAACACGAAAGACTGTAAGGTCCAGGATTTAAGGATGAGGGTGCTCAGAGCCAGGCGGCACTGAGACAGCATCCACCTCCTGGGGCTGCGGACAGGGAGAAGGGCTCCGACCAGGAGTCCTACAGCTCCCTAAAGTGAGGTAGGGGAAGAAACGTGTTGCGCAAGGGCAGACACTCCTTCCATCTCATCTCTTCCTGCACTTAAACCACATGCCAGTAAAATTTGTCTAGTAAAGACAGAGCAACAAAACAAACAGGAGATAAATTCTGTAGAAACTTCTCTTAAATGCATAAATGCAGAGTATCAGAGGCGTGTTCATAATGTCTAGTCTCTCATCTTTGGCCTCTCAAAAGGACACAAACCTTGCCTCTCCATGGTCCCAAATTTGCAGTTCTGTACAGAGGTCCCTTCTTCACCTTACACTGATACACAGAAATACTCCATTTAATTACCAGTAACACCTGTTAGTTTTACAAACTTTAACACCACGGTGCATCTCATCCTTAAACAAAGTCCTTAAGCAATGGTGCTCACATTTGCGGTGGGGTTAATCTAACTTGTAACATCAGTATCCCCTGTTCAAAAGGAGCAACGCAGGCTGCAGATCCACAGTCCTGCCCCAGACATTGTTAAGCTAAGTCAGAGATGGAAAAAACTGAGTCATGTCAACTGACCAACCTCGGTATCCAGCTGGGAGAGGTAAAGACATTCCTTGTGAAGTGGCTGCCTTAGGCAGAACTGAGACGGGGCTGAAGATTCAAACCAACTAATTATGGAAGTTTAGGAAATCAGCTAATACCTTCCAGTGTCCCATACTGCTGTTCTGCAAGACGTCCTGAGAATCGGAGCAGAGTGGTCATCACCGAGTAAAATCGTAATTGGCTTTTCTTTTACAGCAGCATTAATCACATCCTGATTAATGATTGACTTCAAAGGAGGATGCTTACTTCACTAGAGGATCTTCTCCAAGAGCTCTGCCACCATTAATGGATTTTTCATGATTCTCCACTCTGTTTTAAAAGAGCAAAAACAAGTCAAGGAGATGCCAGTGCTGTGGTGTGGTACAAGGGAAAGAGCTGGGAAGGAAAGATAAGAGCCTGGACTCCCAGATCCATACTGTGTGTCAGAATTTCTGAAGCTCAGCTCGTGGCATTGGGAATAAACAGCCAACCACCCGGCTTGGGTTACCCCCTGTGTATACTCAAAGTGCTAAATATAAATCTGCAAAATAAAAGCTCCCGCCTGGTGCACCAAAACACAACGGGCATCAAATTGCATTAGAATGTTTATATTGAGGAAAATTGCATCCTGCAAACTTAAATTATCTCTCTCCTCCCTCTCCCCTCCCACCTGCCATGGCCCATTTCCTATTATATTTTTCTAACAAACCAATAGATGCTTGAAATCACAGAAAGCCATAAAGAATTGGAATCAAATTAAGTCTACATTCTAACTGCATTAGGTGCTGTCAAGCATAGTTTACTCACTCTTCACAGTTCTATCTAGAGGCTAAACAATTTTGTACCCTTTCTCTACTAATCAAAACTGATTACTCTGATAATGGACCCCTGACGCTGAACACTTTATGAAGGTAAATTATGCCATATCGAACAGGAAGGGGAATGGAAAAATCACCCAGAGATAAATAGATCTAAAGATGCATATATTGATCTCACACTCATTCTCTCTCTCCTTCAACGTCTGCAATGGCTAAAGGTTCAATCGATACTTTCAGTGCTGTAATGCCATCTTTTATAATACCATCATAATTGGCCGTTACCACTGCGTGCCCTCGGATTGGCTTGTTCTGGGGCCTTTTATAGCTGAGGTCTTTTGTTTCTTCCCTTCCCAGATCACATAACTGAAGGGGCAGGTCAAACACAGCCCCAGTGTTCTCCAAATCAGACCCTGCCTCTGCACCAGGGCAAAGGAGCTGAAACTGCTGGGAAATTCAGCCAACAAGCATCTTATAATTCATTTACCAAGAAATGTTCAAGCACGAGCAGATCTTATGGTCAAGCATATTGATTTTTTGCTTGCAACAGACAATATACCTTCACTGTCCTGGAGCTTCAAGACTTTCCTGTCCCCAAAAGAAAGGATGGCTTTGGTTTAAAAGACTATCACAAATTAACAGAACAGACTGCTCCAGAAAAATAAATCCTGATTTGGTGCCTACCCAGCAGGAATTTTAATAATGTTGGACTATTCCATCAAAGGACAGAAAACAAAATTGCTTCTCATCCCTATCCCAGCAAATTCCCAGCACAGTGCCTCAGTGGACTTCCCTGGGGTGGATATAGGGTCCTGAGAGATCAAGGTGCTACAGGAATATGGAGCACACCTCCAGAAAAGAGAAGAAGCAGAAAAAGGTCTTTGAAGGGTTTTGTTTTCCCTGCAGAAAGCCTGTCGTTGGTCACATTGGGTTTTGGCTGTATTGGTTTCCAAACATCCTCCAAAGTGCCTACATGAGATACTATGAGTACAGATGGAAAACTGATGCTACTCCTGAGTAGAAACCCCTCTATTTTCAGTCCCCCGTGGCCCCAGAGAGTAATATAAGCATGAAATTATCCATAATCACAGGTTAGGGCATGATATGAGCTTGTGCAGACTTGAAGAAACCTCCTCAGAGGAATCAGTTGGCAAAAAACCCAGAAGAACATAAACAAAACAAACAGCATAGAGCTCCCTGTGTAGCTGCATAAAAGCATATGCTCCATGGAATAAAAGTGATCTTTGATAAAACTCCTGCATTGCATTCATAAGTGTGGAACATTTATGTGGAACTAGAATTCCTTCATTGCATCTACAAATATTTCATGTGTATCTCACACTTGTGAAACAATAAGAGCCAGACAATACATTGTTGAACTTTCTCGGTTCTAGATGTTTAGGTATCACTCAAACAGGGGAAGACTTGTCGCATCAAATGCAAGCTCTGCTACCAAAGGTACAAGCTGCTCTTTGTTTTGTGGCTGTGGCCAAAGAAATCCAACCCACTTATCGACATTGTGACTCAGACTACTTGTTGCAAGTGTGCAATGTTTAAAGACAAAGCCAATCTGCATGAAACACAAATAAAAACGCTTAATTAACAAAAGCTTAGTCAAGTTGATACTGGGCTATATCTTCTATTTTGACTCATGCATCTCTCAGTGACATGGGAATTAACACCATGTTCACCATCCTCACAAAACATTCTGTTCTCTCCTCACCCTTGCAAATCTCCAGGAAACACAAAATACTTTGCAGTCCACTAAAACAGGATAACTGACTCCAAAACAGATAATAGAAAAACACAGAGAGGATCCCTGTGGGAGGTCAGCAACACTATTCTGGGAACTTCTGGGTCAATAGAAAAAAAAAATAAGACTATCGAGCAGCAGGTAAATGCACACACACAAGATGCATCAGGGCTCTATTTCCCACCCATCATTGTGCCCAGCCTAGATAAGACCATGAAATGTCCCGACAAAACCCTTGTGCCCTGAGGGACAACTGTTTGTTACTGCAGCCACCAACATGCTCAGCTGAAAGAGGGCTTGTTATAAAGCTATGTCTTCCGCCCCAATTTGAATGAAGACTTTTGTCCTGAAAAATCTTGAATTACCTTTGGCTCTAGGAAAATAAAACGACTGTTTAACCTAGTTTAATTCAGTATACTAACACTTAGGCAAAGTGGGAGCTTTTAGTTATCAAGGATGAGCACAACAGCTTGGATCAAGATCTGAGAAGCCTTTTCTTTACATCTCTTCAGGTCTCGTTGGGAGACGGCACGCTTTCAGAACAACTGGCGCGTTGGTGAATATTTAGAAATCAAAACGTGAACAACTGGTGCTCGCAGATCAGAACAACCTTAAATAGCATCACAGTCCCCACCCAAGGCCTGTCAGTCACCACGGGCTGACACCCACGCAGCCACTGGCACATTGGCAGCCAGGGCTGCCCACGGATGCTCAGCAAGATGAATGTACTCCCCTCCGAAATGAGATACCTATTCCACAAATCGCCGCTCTCGTCCCCCTGCACCTTCCCTTCCCTCTAACCCTCTTCCATTACTCATCCACTGGAAGAAAATGCAAAGAGTAATAATAATTAGACAAGTACAAATAGCCGGACGGTGCTATGGATGGTGTCTTCCACTAAATAACGGGCGGTTACCATACCAACGGGAGGGATGAGCGCTGGTCTGACGGTGCTCACAGGCGCTCCGGCGCTGGCACATCATCCGTTATCCCGCTGCTCGGGCCAGCCTCGCCGAGGCACGAGGCGCTGCCCAGGTCCTCGCGCCCCATCAGTTTAAGTCACGGGGAAGTGGCGTTTCTGGTGAGGGAGCGCCGGGAAAGCCGCAGCGTCAGCGGCAAATTAGGCGATGGCTCAGCTTTGCTTTGGGAGGGAGGACAGGGATGGAGTGAGGAGTTCTGGGCCTTCAGGTCCAGAAGGGTACGTGCAACATCAACACTTCTCTATACCTGTGTGCAAGCCGGCTAATTGGGTTGTCTTGTATAAAAAGCCAGAAGTTACGCGAACACCGATGGACCAGAAGGGATAAAGCTGGGGAGGGATCAAAGCCTTCGGTCCTTGCGACAGCAGCAGAGCTGCTGGATTCCTCACGTGCCCACAGACACAGGCCCAGCAAGATGATCTTGCTGAAAGCCTCAAATGCTGAGTTACGCCCCAGGACCCAGGTAAAAGAGATCAGTTAAAGTTGAGTGGTGAAGCTCTGAGCCCTTTTATAACCGTAAACAGTCTTCTGTCATAACATGCTTACAGCAACAATCCAGCTGCACAAAGATGTGGATGCTTTGAAGGAAGGGAAAGTGTCTTTGTTTTTAGAGTAGATACAGTAAACAGTTTCTGTGATTCTGCTAGCAAAGTTTAACACCAAACCAAGTTCCAACATTTTTGGAAAAAGCCTGTTGCAGAGGAGTGATGCCCTTCAAAGGTCAGTAGCATGTGCCTTCCCACACGGGTGCTGCTGCAGGGCAATCCTGGCAAGTGTTCGGTCTCCTTCAGGATTTTTCCTGCCTGCCCAAGCATCTCAGCTGACGGTTTTCTAGGAACTAAGAGTACAAACCCCAACAGGTCCAAGAGAGTAAAAAACCCGACGTGGTGTGCAAGAAATGCTTGTGCAGCCAGCAGCTGCTTGCCCAAATCACTGATCTTTTAAAAATCTTGATCATTGCTCCTGATTTATGTCATGATTTCTCATTGAAAGAAAAAATCTGGAAACACCACCAAAAGGCATGATTGTACCTTTCTGAAGGGACAGAGGTGCAAAGGGTTGCAGTGGGGTTTCCTCCTTTTGCCACTACATGTTCAAACTGTCAAGGTTGAAAGAGCTAATAGCAAAAGAAAAAAGCCAAAACTCTAAAGTACCAGTTGCCAGTTTTTCTGTTGTGCAGCAGGATGGGGAAATGGGGAAAGGAAGTCGTCAAACATTTTTTAAACTGTTGAAAAAGTATTTCATGAACTAACAGTTGTTCCTTCTTATACTCTGCAAAGGAAATCAATTTTTCTCCCCAAAGTCTTTATGTAAGGTTTTATTATGAGGCTTAGTGATCACATATTGATTTAATTAGATTATTTTGTCTTTGCTCACTGACCTGTCCTTGTTGCATATAAAATAACTGATGTCCCAGTTGAAATTTGCAATACATTTCCAATGGTAACCCTACCCATCACAACAAACACTGTCTTCTGGTTTTAAGGTTTTCAGATATGAATTTAAGGTGCAGCTGTTTCTACTGTCATACAGAAACCTGACAAAGCCAGAAATTATTTTAACCTCTCTTCTCTATATGTGAGCTACATAAATTCCCTTCTCTTCTGTCAGCTTCCTTTGCGGTCTCTTCTCTTCCCCCCGAAAAGTCCTCCTTGGGAAAACCTGTCAGTTCCTGTGCTAAAATTATTCACGGCACACATGCTTTTAGGGCACTTCATCATCATTACAACAGGGACCTCATGCATCCCTTCGGTTAGCGAGTTAGTATTTATTTCATCTTCCTTTCCTTCTTTACTCCACAAAGGAGGTGAGCAAAACCCAGAGGAAAGACGGGAGCCAGTGGAAGCTTTCACAAAAAACTAACAAAAGGGCAGGTTTTTCCTTTTTTTTTTTTCCCCCCCCTCCCTCTCTCTGAGCCAGAGGAACAAGTCCCACGTAACTCTGCTTTCCCAGTATCCAGGATTTTAACAAGCACAGTAATGGCAGCTAAAATAAAGTGCACAAAGACAACAGCTTGTGTGAACAGAAAATGATGCAAGTGCTCGAAGAATTAAAAACCAGCTCAACAAAGCAGCCTCTCTCCACTATTTCTGGGACACTCCTGTTCCTAGACGTGTTAAGAACTGGAATTAAAGGGCACTTTAACAACAAAGAGGTCAAGCAGATCATTTAGTTCCTGCCTCACACAAACATCTACATTATGTGAAACAACGAAGATTTTTGCTAGAAGATACAAATATTAAACGGAAGCAGTTATTGTAATCTGCTACTTTTTCACAGCACAGATGAACAGACCCATGAATTAGTCACTTGAATTCCACGTACCTGCAAGGAAGTAGCTGGACCTGTGTCTAACCCCATTTCAAACGCTTCCCTTGCACTCTGCTTTCTCCCCCACACACTCTTGCTGTTGCAAGTTGAAGCAAAATACTTCCCTCCATCTATTTCCCGCTGCTTGTGGAACTAGTTCGGTACCCAGCTCACTTCAGATAATACCAGAATACAAGATATTACAAGAATACAAGATATATGGTTCTATATTCCTGGAATACAAGCAGTGAAAGAACTTAATGCTCTACTTGACCCGGCTTTGCAGAGGGTTGGAACAAGACTATCTGCATTCCAGCCTCAGCCCCTGCGTGAGTCTCTGAGCGCAGCAATACAGATGTGGACAGATGGTAACGAATGCAACAATTTCTGTCTGCTAAGGTGCAAGAGAACGTGACTCTGAGGTGCAGCTAACGGCACTGGAGAACCTAGACAGCCACCAATTTGAATATTTTAAACACTATTCAGTTGTACAGGCAATGCATTGTGCTTTATAGCAGCCAAAAGTCTGAAATATCAGCATTCAAGTTTCCTGCTGGATTTTCCACTAGCAGTTCAGCTAAAAAGCCTGCTCTAGAATACCCTAAAAATCAAACTAGGGAGGTTGGATTTCAGGTGATGCTGTAAGTAGACTTAATCTGCTGGGGAAAATAATCTAGCACTGCAGTTCCCAAATAATTGCCCTAAATTACATCTTTCATTTTGTGGTTCTAGAAAAAAAAAAAAATTAAAAAAGCCCAACAAACAAGCCACACAAAACCAAAAAACCAAAACAAACAGAAAAAACCACTGCACCATGCAGTCTTTTTTTTTTTTTTGAGACAAAAGAACAGTTGTTCCTCTTCCTACTTTTACCTTTTCCAGACAACTCTTCAAAACACATTTGCTCCCTTTGCAGCTACTTTCCTCTCTCTTTTCATGCTGTCCACTCACCATAAAAAGTCATTTTGAAGCAACAGGGAGTTGGATCAGGGGTCTTCGCTGCAGCCCTCTGTTTCCCCTCACCGCAGTGGGGCTGGTCCCCGAGAGGCAGCAGTGCCACGAGCATCCTCTCGTCCAGCTCTGGGGCGCGTTTTGCTACACGAGCTGGTCAAGGGTTGTGGCCACACCAAACCAGCAAGCTGACCTGAACCTATTTCAAAAAGCAAAAGAAACAAGGGCATCAAATCCTCCAGACACAATTTCAGGCTTTTCAGGAGGAAGGAGGTAGGAAATGGATGTCTGTTAATTGAATTATTGGTCCTATTTGAAAAGCATGTGTCCTGTGAAACACCTGCCATCACCCTCACCCCTCAGCCATGTGCAATTAGAGGAAACGAAGCAATACAATACAATCTTTGCTTCATAAACTGATTCAAGGTCAGGTTTAAGGCTCTAGCTTTGTGGGAAACGGCTGGCAGATGTTCAATGGTAACACCGCAGGAGTCCAGCCAGGCAGGCTGAGACAGGAGCACCCAGTCAGTTCTGCAGCCTGAATTTTGGGGCACGGCTCCAGACGGAGGTTTCTGAGCAGAGCCACAGGAGTCCTGGCAGAGCTGGCAGCAGCAGCGGCAGAATTGCTGTTCCTCCCCAGCATTGCTACCCTGTTTCCCCGAAAATAAGACAGGGTCTTACACAATTTTTGCTCCAAAAGATGCTTACTTTTTTACATGTAGAGCTGCCTGGACGCTATGTAAATTGACTTTTTTTCTGAACTGTATCTAGGGCTTATTTTTGCAGTAGGGCTTATATTTCAAGCATCCTCAAAAATCCTGAAAAATCATGCTAGGGCTTATTTTGGGGGGAACAGGGTAGCTTGTCTTTGCTCTCCTCTACAAAATCCACTCAGTTTTCAAACCCCCTTTCAATAACATAGCAAACCCTCACACATTTCAGTTCCCTGCCTCTGTCGCTCTACAAAACTGCTTTGTCCCATTTGCACTTAACGAGACAGAAGAAGATGGTTAACAAGAACTTTTGCAGATACATTTTATTTTTATTTTTAAGACCTTCGGAAGCCAACCCATCTGCTCTCACGGGCTTCTTGCTGATACGTCTCACTTTATTAGTGGCTTTGGCCTTGATTGTCTCAGCTGTTTGATCAATACTGCAGGGGGTCAGTGATATTTTCTCACTTTTAGTGTCTCGCCGCCTTTAACTTTGTCACCTGATGAACAGCGCTACCCCTGGAACGCTTATCTCGTATCGATTTTCTCCAGCCTCCTGCTGCATTTCCAGCTGTCCCACCATCTCCCCCCCTGTCACCACATGCCCATTTAATGTTAACTTATCCCCTTTCTCTCAGGCTCTTCATTCTTACAGGGTCTTTTGCAACCCACCCCCGTCCCCAACAGCAGATTGTCAAAAAAACAATTTCCTTTTTTCACCTGACTCATTGTTATCCGTCAGCCGTTTATTGTTTGTCAGCCGGGCGGCTCCGCGCTGGGATGAGGGGAGGAGAGGTGCTGAGTTGAAGCAGATGCTCAAATGTCTCCCAGCTGTACCACCCTACCCAGGAAGGATGGGCTCTGATTTACTATGGATTTGGGGATGATGTGACCAGGTAACAGGGACCCTCAGCCCAGCCTGGATTTGGAGCAAGCAAAGGTTTGTTGGAGGCTCCAGAAAGCAGCTTCTCATACTTCGGATCTCTCGATACTAGAGAAGGGACCGACAGCCACCAAAACCTCCATGTATAATGGAGTGATGGGTTCGATGCTGCCAGCTGTAACTGAGTCATACCCGATACAGACACCTTTGCTAGTGGAAAGGGCCACAAATGGAGCAGATGTCTCACCCCTGGGTTTGCATTGCGCTGGGTAGAAGAGCAGAGAACTGAGTGCTGCAGGTTTGGCACTAGTCAGAAAGAAGACACGGTTTCTTTGTGGATTTTTCGTGACTTAAAAGCTTTCCAAAAGATCCCTCGATGCAAAGTCTGTCCTCTAGAGTCACGCACCTTCCCACTAGCTGAGCAAAAAGCTCATAAGCAGAAAGTCCATTTTCCTCACCAAGAGCAAAACTTTTCCTCCCATCTCAGTAGCTCAGAAAGCAAAACAAAATTATTTTCATGTGCCATGAAAAAGCAAACAGTGCTGCCAACAGCTTCCAAATGTCTCTCTTATAATGACATGAACTTGAAGACCAAAGGTGTTTTTGGGGAACCACATCCCTCCTCAAGGCACGGGGTGTTTAATCACAGCGTACCTGGCTGGAGGGTGAAGAAGCCTTTCCAGCCACAGCACTGGCAGTAGGTAAATGGTTTTAAGACTAACAAGGTGCTGCCCAAGGAGAATCAGCTCATTCCATGCTCAACATCTACAAAATATTCCTGGGTACAGAAAGAGCCACTCCTCCAACCAGGCTTATTTCTAGAGCTTTGGGTTCTTTACCCCATGCACTTCACCTAGCAGTTTGTAAGGGCAGGGTACTGTGAGTGTCTTCAGCTGAGAAGCATTTTCTAGTGAGAGAATCTTACCAATGTGCCTAAATTTGAAATTAGCTCAGGGCAAACCAAAATAATTCATCTGGAATAAAAAAATTCATAGGACCCAAGACGATATTTCTGGTTTTGCATTCCAACAGAAAAATACAAAGTAAGAAGAAGTTTCATCTGGTATTTGACATTTAAAATTTCAGTTTATCAAGAAAAAAAACCCCCAACAACAGCAAAAAAACCCAAACAACTATTTATACAGTTCTATTTTTAGTCCTATTAGAGCCACATAGATAGGAGTCCCTTGACTTCAGCAGACCAGATCTAACGGGTTTCCATATTGTTTTCCTGTAACCAACCCTGATCTTTAGCTTTTAGAAGTCATGAGATCAAGGATGCAGAGCTGGTGAAAGGTGATTGCTTACCTTGTTCTACTTTTACTGTATGTCATTGGCTTGAATTGCTCCATTTTTAGGCAAATAGTATGGTGAATTCTGGGGAAACCACTCCACTACCTGCATTAATACAGGAATAGTCCTCTGCAGCACGTAGCCCAACATTTTCCTGATTAATACCTTTTAAAATGTTTATTTTCAATAAACTCATCACCCTTTAGTAGTCAAATGTCTTCCTGCCTAAACTGATACAGTTCAGTCTTGCAACTATTTACTATGGGGACTGCTCTCCAATTAACCAAGCATTCAGAATATTGGGTCTTGTATCTCATAGATAACACCATGGTGGGGGCAGAATATAAAATCTTATCAGCAGGGGAAAAAAAAAATCAAATCCTCCCTTTGTCAGGCCTCAGGTCCTGCTTGTTCTAGGAAATTCCTTCTGCCTTGGGGCTCCGAGTGGATCAGTTCTCTCTGACTTCCCATTGCATTTTGCCCTTCGGTGCTGTGAAAATTAATGTTGCTGTACAAGTGTTCATTTGGGCAAATGCTGCTGTGCAGGGGGAAGGGACTTAAAACTGGTTCAAATGCTGCAAAAGGAAGATGGTGCAGTGACAGGTGCACACGTGGGGATAAACCAGAAGGGAGGATTCATCTGCAGAGCATCCAGCTCAGCTCTCACTAAGGAAGCTGGGGGTGAGGTGAAGGAGGTGATCACCACCCCGTGCACGAAGCAGCAGGACTTGCCCCAGAACAGCAAACATGGAAGAGGGCCACAGAACAATTTTTAGCATTAATGGGTTTCACAGAAGCCTCAGTTTCCCCACCAGGGCCAGCGAGAAAGGAATCAGATACAAACCACCCTCTCTGACCTGTGGGAAAACCAGAGCCCCAGGGACTGGAAGAAAGGTGTAACGGCAAGTGCTGCCGACAGAGCACCTCTCCTCGATGTCAGGATGCTTCACAGATCCTGGGCTCCCAACTTGCTTCTGCTGAAGCCACTCAGTCCCAAATGAAGTTATGAATGGGTCTTACACACTCCTGAAAGGGATGAGGACAATACGCATCCCCAGGGCTGCTGGGCAGCTTGTCCATTCCCTGCCTGAGAGAGGCTTTGAAACCCCCCGAATCTCACTGTGCCTTCCTCCAGGGCACCGCAGAGGATGGGGCAACAGGGCTGAGGTGCCACCAGAACCTCTCCAGCCCTGCACATCCCCGCTGAACACTGAGCATCGTCCTCAAGCAGCTTTACCCCTTTTCCCATCCCTCAGAGCAGTGCAGCGTGAACATGCCACGGCCAGCGCTGCGTAACCCTCTCCCAGTCTCCTGGCATTAAACACCCTGATTTAATGTATATGTGTTCTTTTATTCATCTAACAAGTTTATTCCTTTGTCAGGTGCGGCCTCATATCAGAGGGCTGCGCTGAGACGGATACGCAAGGGAATTTATTGCTATAACAGGTTTATTCTTGCAACAGCTATTCATTTATGCAGCCTCCCCTCTATTTGGCATCCCTGTGCATACGTGCAGGCAGGCAGCCCGCAGCGCGAGCCTGCATTGCCCTCCTGCGGCCGGCCGCTGGATCCGAGAGCCCGCACATTAATCATGGCAGCGGGAGTGTAAAATTCAATTTTACCTCTCCATTCATTCTGAGATGAGTTGAAGGCCGGCCTTGTACATATAAACCACACTTTACTTCATCAGAGCCCTGGTAACAAATGGAGTGTCTTCTTCGGGGAGTTTAACCATCAAAAAACACTGCGCCATTTAATTCCACGCGTGCCTAGGGTCAAAGAAGGAGCTCTTGGCATCAGCAAATGCTTCAGCCCTCAGCTGCGCAGTAAACTATGTTTTAGAGATTGTTCCTCAATACGAAATGATCAGTCCATTTATCTGCTAAAGCAGCCTGTCTCTTTGTTCAGTCTCCCAATATTTTTTCCGCTGACCTGATCTGGACAATAAACCAGAGTCATCTTAAGATATTCACTGTTCAATTTGTTACTTGAGTGCCTCCAAGCCCAGCTGTCCCTGCTGTCAGCACCGCAGACTCCCCAACCTTCACCATGAACCCCAGCGCCTGCGCTGGCCTCCCCTGACCCCGGCTCTGTACCGGCGCGGTGGCATTGTCCCTCTGCCCGGCCACCGGGGCGGGCTCTATGCTTGCACCAACTGTTTGGTCCCAGCTACTGTCATGTCCCAAAGCCCTGCAAAGCATTTTGCCTGAATGTCCCTCTCACATCACATACACGAACAGTACTTGTGCAAGAGTTTGGGTCTCTGTGCTCCCTGGGGAGAACGTCACAGAGCTGCAGCCCCACTGCTTCCCCCAAACCAATTTGACGCTGGTGACCTTCTACAAGAAGAGGTGGCTGTTCTGTACTCAGAGGGTGTAGCCTGTGCCTCTTTTCATAGAATCACAGAATGGTTTGGGTTGAAGGGACCTTCAAAGCTCCCCCAGTGCCATGAGCAGGGACATCGGCACCAGCTCAGGTTGCTCAGAGCCCCGTCCAGCCTGGCCTGGGATGTCTCCAGGGATGGTTCATCCACCACCTCTCTGGCCAACCTGGGCCAGGCTCTCACCACCCTCAGTGTCAAATATTCCTTCCTCATGTCCAGCCTGAATCTCCCCTAGTTTAGTCTAAAACCATCATCCCTTGTCCTATCACGACAGGCCCTGCTAAAAAGTCCGTCCCCAGACTTTTCACCCTCAGAGTCTCCCCTGAACTTGGTGAGTTTTACCACCTTGACTGAAGAGGGCTTAGAAGCCCCACCATAGTCTCCTAAGTGAATGCATCAAACACCAAGCCATCACACGTAGTAGGAATTTACCACTTACATATCTCAATCCTACAGTTATCATTTTGACCCTTTTGCAGCAGAGTGTGGCGCTGAAGTCCCAAGACGTAAAGCCAGGAACTCAACATCCTTGCAGCTCTTTGCATATTTGTCAGCCAAGGTCAATGAGATGGTGTAACCATGTCCATCTCTCTCAGAAGGGCTTGCAACTCATGCACAGTTGTATCACTGTTGGCCATCAGCATCCCACTGGCGTCTGAGTTCTGGGTTTCCAGTTTTTGAACTGGTTCACGTATGTCCCTTATGGGAGGCTTTTAGAAAGTCGATTCCAGGAGAGTTTTCACAGTACCCGAAAGAGCTGAGATCCCACTGGGACTACCACCTCAAACTCGCTTTTCCCTGGCTATCTATCCCAGGTGGGTTTCCCACTAAGCAAGCTGAATGCCATGGACCTTATCCTTCGGCATCACCAGCCCCTTTGCATTGCATGGCAGATCAGACACCTACACAAGGCTGCGGTGTCCACTGCAGGAGCCAGATGTCCAGAGTTAGGCCTGACTCACACCCAGAGCCCTTTCATGCATGTAGCTGTAAATAACTCATGCAAGTTTACACTACAGCGATGGAGGGATTTAATCTTTAAAGATGTTAAAAGAGCTTCCAAACCACCGAACCATACTTGCTACTCAGACAATAAGCTGCCTAGAAAACCTGCTCCTTCTAATCATTAGTTTTGATCCACTTGCCATTTTTCATCACGTATTTGCCACGTGTTGCTCCACATCGCCTATTCAGCAGCACGTAAGCACTGAGATTTTAACAGTGACCTGCTGACAGCAGGAGCTTTCGCAATACTGCCCACCTCCACTGCGTCACGCCAACTTCAGCCAAAACAAGACAGGCACGCAGGAGGAAACGAGAAATACCGGCAGCCTAAAGAGCGGCACGTTCATTTGATATAAAGGCTCAGTGAGCTGGGTGGTTGCGAGTGCGCACGCGTGTGTGCAGAGCACAGCTTGGAGAGGCGAAGCCCAGACAGCTGGGCAGTTCCAGAGGGGGCCCTAACCTGGATTGTGGTTTTTTTTTTTTTCCAAAAAACTTTTCATTATAAAGGTTTTAACCTTTTCTCCAAGGAAGATTCTAAAACTTTATCCTAGCTTTGAAGTTTCACCCTGCTTCTACTGCTTACCTTTTTTTTTTTTTTCCCCCAAATAGAAGGGGAAGAGGAGTAACCCTCACTTGCAGTGGAAAAGCACAGGGAGGAGACATACGTGGCAAACTACTTTCTGCCACTTGACAATATTAGGAGAAGGGAGAGACGGAATACTCGCTTTCTCTGCTGCTTTTTCTCTAGTGACTGCAAAGGGGGAATTAAAGAGAAACAAGTGACATAAAATAACCCCAAAATCTAAAAGAGAAATTGAAGCGAGGAAGAAAGTGCAACTCAAATCAAGCATAGCATTTAAAGATCAGTCAGCACTGAGAAATATCAGATGTCAGCAATCTGCTAATTCCAATTTTAGAAGGAAAAGTTTTCTCTCAAAATGTTTCAGCTTGCTTTGGCGAGAAAACTCCAAACACACAACCCCACTTGCCAAAAACATTTTTGCCTTCCAGAAAGTTTTGTGTTTGTGGGCGTCAATATATTTGACAGATGTTACAGACTCATGCTGCCATAGGAGATAAAATTTCACCGATATTTACACTTCAGTAAAATGAACTAGCAGTGGATTTACCCAGTGAGAGACAAAGTCAACATCAAAATTCAGATGTTCCAGTTCTTTCTGTCTCCAACCAAAAACTCATTCCAGAATAAAATTCTGGAGGGAGGAGGCTGATACACAATATTTATCCTCTAGCTTTTGTAAAAATACGCAAACCAGCCCATTCCAAAGCAGCCCGTTGTAGCCCCAGCCTCTGGAAGGTGATTTCTCCCCTGAGAACCTGCCTCAGGAAGACCCGTGACGGTGATGGGTGCTGTACCCGCCCCCACGGCTCTGCTGGGTGCCGGCAGCCTGGCTTTGCCCTGGTCCGAGCTCTGTTAGGCTCAGCTCAACTCTCACTGCATCTGACACAGGAATTCTGGTAAAGCCTAAAATACCTGTCTTGCCAGAAATTATTGCTTGCTTAGGTACAAGGGCTCCTGGAAAGCTTCCAAACCCTAATGGAAACTTCGCTCAAATGACTAAGAACTGAGGAATGGGTTCCCATATATTTCAGCTTTCCTAGTCCCGGGGATCTCCTCCTACAATACATCTTCCCTCTATATTCCACTCCCCACACTGACAAGATGACCCTTAAATAGTCTAAAAAGGACTTGGTGACAAACAGGCAGGAATTTAGAGGCATCTATAAAAAGCTTTTGGATGAAGAACAGCAGGAGCCACAGAGCAGATCCGGAGCAGCAGCTGTTCTTACCAACCATGTATCTGCAGCCCTCCTCTGACCATTGCTCCCTTCATTCTTCATTTAATGAGCGTTTTCCACTCAAATCTCCTCCCTCACCTGCGGAAGTCTTCCTTGTGGTACAGCACATCTTCAGGAGGCCTCCAAACGGTGCTTAAATAGAAAGGTGCAAGGACGAATAACACGGATGACACACATCTACCCACACCATCACCTGCACAGTGTGTGTTACACGCTCACGTACCACGAATCCTGCTGCCGAAATAGCACCAGTGGGGACACTTTGAACAGTGAGGGGTTCCCGAGAGGCTGGAGGGCTGCAATTTCGTCATTTAAAGAATTTACTAAAAAGTAGCTTTTTCCATAGATGTGGAGTTGACAGGATGAGAACCAGAACACAATGTGAGTCTGTAGAGCTACAGAGAAAATCATCCGGCTCACCTGTGCTCTCGGGGCTCACGGACATGAACATCTTACAACTTCACCCTGGCCACGTGGGCACCCTTAGCCAAACGAAGCGGGAATGACAGCCTGTTTGCCTTCCCCACAGCAAGAGAGCTGTGCACAGCTGCAAACAAGGAGCACGTACACAAGCCCTAACGACTGGCTCCATTGCTGCACAGACTCCAGCGAGCCCCGTTAGCCAGATCATGAGTCCAAACCCCAGGCTGACTCCCTACCATGTCAGTGCTCAGAGTAACAAGCCAGTTGTGAAGGCAGATTTTGTAAGAGAGCCAGGAACAAGCACCTCTGGAAGTGCTCCAGTGCAGCAGGTCCCACACACGCAGCTGCGAGAGGAATCGCTTTCCGCTTCTTCATCTAAAACACGAGGCCCTGAGGCTTCTCCAGCCAATCCCTCCCCGCTGCGACACACGGCTTCCTCAGCAGTGCCTCTTCCCGCGGTGCAAAGGGTTAAATCAGCATCAGCTGCAATTTCCAATAAACCAAAGAGACTTTGAGCAGGACAGGGCACCTTGCTCAGCTCTGATGCAGCTCTGAACCCCCCGCAATGTGCTGGGCTGCCCAGCACCCCCCAGGGAGCCACAAAGAGCCTGGCAGCTCCTAATGGCCATCAGTATTTCGCACCGCCTGGGCGGTATTTCCGTGCCAGAGCGGCTGCTGTGATGGATGCCTCACACCAGCGCTCACCCAGCCTGCGGAGCAACAGAGCCAGACGGGATGTCCCTGTGGGACCCACCTGTCTGCTAACAGCCAGCTCTGGAATGATATTGCATGTCCAGGCATCACCAACAGGCTTTCCCTTCAGTGACATGCACCTTTTGGGGGTACAGTTTTTCTTATTTTTTTAAATTTACCTAGATAAAGTGCATCTCTTGCTTCTCTGTTCCCCAAGCCCCCAGCACGTTCCCCGCCCTGCAGAGCCTGAAGGCATCTGCTCAGGTCTGTGCCCTGTTGTCCCAGGTACCGAGCACCCATGCGCATCCCCACACACCTGGAAACAGTCTCTGGCCTCCTGAAGCGTTACTGGGCAAGAGGAAGAAATGGGAGGAGGATTAACTCTGCCTTATAAGCAGATACTGCTCGGTCCTTTCAGGTCCAAACTCACCTGAAAAGGTTCCTTCCCCGCTGTCACTTTGGCCGGGCTCCCGCATGGCTCGGGGGTCGCTCACAAAACCCCGGTATCTCACCAGGTACCCTGCCCAAGAGGACTTTCTGCCAACAGGCATCTGCAATAAACAACCTATTTCTTGGCCTGAAGGGAGCCAAGAAGCCATTATGATTTATTTTTTGTTGGTTTGTTTCTGTTCTGCTCTTTCTACTGTAAGTTTTGACTTTGCCCAGCAAAGTACAGTCCACGGGGAGCTGATGGGTGATGCCCCAGTCACATCTGAGACCCCCTGACCTGCCCTGCTGGGAAACCTGCTGCCTCCAGGGCATCTGCGAGAGGCGGTAGGAAACTCTGTGCCACCCACGGATAGGAGACAGCCTCCTCTAGCTTCTTCCATGTGCAAAACTCTTCCATTTAAGCCTTTTTCCCGCCCGTCTCTCCCCGCAGCACCCAAATTTGGAGCAGGAGAGCACAGGGAGCAACCCTTGGAACCTGGGAGCATCAGGAAATCTGCAGCTGCAACCAGCTGGAACCATCTCCTGCACCTGCATCGTAAATAGCAATCATGGGTCCCCTCACGGGGTGCTTCTTGTGCTGCTGGGTACTCCAGGGACTGCTAAGGAGAATTAAAATGAAAATGAAAGATGATTGAATACCTATACTTGTTTTAAATTATTATGGTGATTCTAGAAAGGAGCAAAGGCAGAGTTTTTCCGGGCAATTTTCAATCTCTCACAATTGGCAACACAGCTAAATATAATCCGCACCCAACAGCCTCGCAAAACTGCAGCCCTGCAAAAGACAACTTTGGAACAGCCCAGGCAGCCATATTCGCATTCTCTGAGAGAAATCACATCTACCATGTTGCCATGAACAGAATGGGATTTTTTTTTTTTCCCCTAAACTGTTAATTTTGTTTATTACAATAGTGGCTAGAACCCAACACAGCTCAGAGATGTCTTTGCAGTGGAGATGGCAGCATGGCCAAAGCAGGACGAGACAGAAGCCAAGCGGGAGGGTGACGGGATGGGGTGGCTTCCCTCCAGTATTTTCAATTTTACAAAAGTTTGCTGGAAGGAGGCACTTCGCTAGTTTACCAGTATTACAGAGAGGAAAATCAACAACGTCAACGTTGCGTTTTAACCAAGACACCTTCACCGATTGAAGACTACAAAAGCATTTCACTACACCTAACAGTGATAAAGCGAGATATGAAAAGAATATCGGTGTGGGGAAAGAAGAAAAGTTTATGTCACCAAGAAGACTTGCAACCTTAGACTGACACTTCCATCAAACACCAGCGAATAGCTCTTGTTAACGGAGCCCATTGCTCCAGCCTCAGGCTGCGGTTCTCCAGCAGGAACACTGGATGTACAAAACGCACCTGCTGGAATTCTGAACTTGAAGGATTCTATGAGCTCTTCGTTTTCTCATTCTGAAGGTATTTCTATTAGCCGACACAGCCACAAAGTTTAGTTTACTGAAAAGCTGAGAGCTGTAGCTGGAAGCGAGACAAAAAAAGTGGAAAAAAAAATTTCAAGTGTGATTGGTCCCTTGGATAAGCTCAGTATAAAAACCAGTAACAAATGCTGTCAATCCGGCATGGTTAACACATTCCACCACACCTCCGGCTATGGCTTACAGTAACAGTGCTATTTTTATGACTTGGTGTGTAATTGAAAGAACCACTACAAAATGTATTGGTTGGGATTTGGGGTTTTTTTGGGGCATTTTGTTTGTTTTTAAACCAGTGAGACACACAGCACACTGAGCTTTTTCACTAATCTCTGCACTTCAAATACTGACTTTAGCCCACAGCCACTTTTTCTGTTACCTTTCTTCTTCCCACTTATCACCAAACTAATTTAATGCTAAAACTGAAGAATAAGAAAAACTTTTAAGAATTGACCAATTATTTGTTCTCCAAGATACTGCTGCTCAAAACTGATGCCTGCCATCTACCGGCCCCTTTCCCAAAATGCAGTCAGTTTTAAGCCAAAAACACACGTATCAGAAAAAGCTTGTAGAGAAAGATGAAGTTATTAATTGACAGGAGAAAAACCTGGCACAAGCTCTCAAGGACAAAAGCTCTGCAAGCCTGAGAACAGGCCAGAAACCGGATATAAGGACAGTTTTTTCCATATGCCACTGATGTTCATCTTGCAACTTTTTTGTTCTGGGTTGTTGACTTTCTTTGTCTGTTGTTGGCAGTATGGACACTTCTCTTTAACCGAAGCTCCCACCTTTTTCTGACACCTGTCTGTAATGTGCTTATTGTAACACATATAAAAGTAACTCAGCTTAAAAAATAAGTTCCATCACATTACCTTGAGGTTTAGAGAATATTGCTATGTGCATGGCTCAATTATATATCCTATTGTATCAGTATTTTATCCCAAAGCACTGAGAAGAAAAGGCAGTAACATCTCCCTTATTTATATCCCTTTTTTCACTGTAGTCTTTTAATTATTGGTCTCTTTCTTCAGATTAACCAAGAAGAGCTGTGAGTATTTTCCCATCAATTTATGAAAATTATTTTTAATCTACAAGATGAGAAAATACATTTCAATTAATATTTTCTTGGCTGAATTTTTATTCCAATTTAGCTTCTTTTTCTTCTATAACTGACAATACTTAAGTCGTGAGTAGAAATACTGAGAGCACTTTCTGATGGACTTCAGGAGTACAGTTTCTTTTTTTCCCTCCACTGTAATTGGTCATTAATGTATTGTAAATTCACTTAAAAAAAAAAAAAAAATCCATCTCCTGGCCAGTGGTGGCATGACTTCTATTTAAAGTACCTTTTAAATTCAAAAGCCAATTATTTTAACCTCATCCTCTAAAACCCAGGTTTAAAATCTCTAAACTGTTTCATAAACTCCTTTACAAACACCTTCAAATGACTCCAGCCTCCCCCACAACCACACACAGGCTGTTTATGCAGCAAAGAGCCAACAACAAGGCACCGCTGCCCATCTCTTTAATCAAAGTTATTTAAAGCACAACGCTATGTACAGATCTAGCAGAGAGCTGTAGGCCACGATTTTACAGAGTCAAGAGCTTTTCAGGTCTTTCATGTTTTGAGTCTCTGTCTTCAAGTACCTTCAAAGGGTCCCCTTTTCCGACGCAGGCAGCACTTTCCCTCTACAGGTAACCTTAATCTAAAACTAAAACCAGTTATTCTTAGCCTGCATCTCTAGTATAAAGTCTGCCTGTTCTGCACCTCCGGCAATAGCTCAATACTCTGTAGCTCTACTGAAAGACAAGTCTCAATTTCTGGTTTTGTTCACAAAGACCTATCGCACTCGTTCTTACAAAAGTACAATTGCTTGCAGTGTGTTACGAACCTTTCATGTCCCTGGATTCTCAACTTAGCAGGTGTCACAATCATTCCAAGGGAAAATTGTGCAGCTGTACAGCCAGGTAGAAATACACCTGGAGAAGAAGGTTCTCCAGAACCACCCCAAATTCTCCACAGTGGCAAACGAAGCGGCCATGCACTCACAGCCCCGCACAATCCACACCAGCACGATACAACCACCCAGTTACACTGGGAAACCACCCACTGCTCAGGCTGGAGCGATGCATTCCATCTTGCTTGATTCAACGGTTTTATTTTTCTTAAGAATACTTCCAGAGGACAGAGAGATACAGACATTTTACAAGTCTTCATATTCAGCTCTTTCTCTGATCCTTTAAGAGAAAAAAAGAAAATGCAAATTGAATCTTTTCAGTAAGTGCCAACGCTGCGCTCAGCTCTGGCTCGGAGCTGGTCCCTGCCCCAAGGAGCTTCCACTCTAAAAGAAAGAGTGACACACAGGTTCATGGGGACAACAAGGAAGGTGACAGAGCTGGTCATGTCCCTGGTGCCACACTCGGAGACTGGTGCATCTTTTAGCGCTGGCAGTCAGTACACAGACACTGAACAGACCACGCATCGCACATGACAGAACATGTTCTCTCTGCAGGTGTTTGGACGGGAGAAGGTAAAGAAGTTTTCCAGGCAGTCCTGTGAGGAGGAAGGCATTTCTTCTACGTAGAAATGTTTGCCTATTTACATACTTTTTTTTAAAGAAAATAAAATCATAGCTATGCCAAAACCACATTCATCAAATCAGTTGCTTTATAAAAATAAAATTTGCAAACAATGTATTTCTAAAATAAATATCAACAGCGTTGGGAAAAATAAATACCTGTATCCAAGCTATCTTGTTAAAACACAAAAAGGTACAGTTCTTATTGAAAAGTAGCCATGGAGTCCCGATTAAAGCAGCAACTGTTCAGAGAGTCCTTCTCTTACAGTAACACATGAAGAAGAGTCCCAAGCAGCAAAGAGTAGATTCTTAATTAAACAAATATATAGGAATGTGCTCCTTATAGGAAAGTACAGAACATTTTCATCTTTGCTGAATGACAGAGGCTAAAAAATAGCATTCTGTGATATAGCTCTGCTGAAGTTTTCTGGTATTTCCAAGTAGTGAGAGGCTAACATCCTTTCTTTTGTTAGGAAAAAAAAAAGCCCCATTTGTGAATTTGATTGATTGTGAACGTATGTCTACAGTTCCCTGGTGGAACAAAAAATTCACCCTTCTTTGAAACACTGAGCTCCTCTTCCTCCCCCTCCCCAAACAGCAACTCTCACATATGGAAACAAGACATTTGAATGCAACACTTCCTACAGAAGGACTATTAGAGCACAGGGAGCCGGGGGCAGCTCCACCTCAGGCAGGAGACTTTACTGCTTGAGAGCACAAGCTGCACCAGTTCGGGACGGTCCAACACCAACTCAACGTTTCCATGGCAGCCCCTTGCATTTCAAGGGCTGGTTCACCGCCCTGAGCTCCTGGGGCCAGGACTCAGTCCCAGTTTGGGCGGCAGTGGTCACAGTGCTCCGGGCGACGGGACGCAGGGTACCCCGCTCCCCCCTCTCATAAGGCAGCCGAACCACTTCAGGAAATCACTTTTCTTCTTGAAGGTTTCAGTTTTTTGTAGTCCTGTATGTCCTCTTACTTTTTAAATTATTTTTCTACCTATTTAAAAGGAGCATCATGCCCAGATTAACAACAGTGGTCAAGTAGGCAAAGAATAAAATTGGCCACAATGCAAGCTCTACATAGGTTTGCAGTGTACTGGTCATGCATAAGCCCCTACAGATCCTGGCAGGCATTTAAACATTTACGTTGATATAAGATCAAATTGCTAATGAACTGACTGCTGAATGGACTGTAGCCAGCTTGAAATCACTGCTAGGTTCTGCATCTGGTGTCACAGGACTTAGGTCACGTCAAATCAGTGGTCATCTACTTTAGCCCTTTTTGCTTTCAAGGAAAGGTGCTGCAAGAAAAGAAAAGAAAAATTGCTTAGCACATACACCATTAGAAAAATGTTCAACTAGAATGCTTTCAGTCTTTAATCCCAAATTAAATACTTATCCAAATATCAAAGACCACCCTCCCAAGCTCTGCTGGTTACTGAAGTAGCTAAAATAAACCTATGAAATAAAAAACCCCATCTGTATCCCAAAGTGATGTTCTGGCTTGGTATAAAATATCATCTTCTAGCACTTCTGTGCTAACTGCGAGCATAGGAACAATTTCCCGCTGGAAGCAGTTTGCCAGCGTGTAAAAATGCACAGAAAGATACATGTGCTCCCAACAATACATCCGCGCAAACACCAGGTGTATGTACGTGAAACACAATATTATAACTAATATATTAACACTGTAGCTGTAGCTGCATTGGACCTTTGAACCTCCACGCTCTTAAAGAAAAAGGCCTATGAAAATGTGGAAAGAAAACACGAAGAAAGTCCTGCAAAATTTGGAACGAGACATAATTGACTGAGACCACAATGGAGCTGTAGAAGAAAATCCTGTAACACATAATCCTATTCAATTGTAATTTGTTTTTAACATGATACAGGAATAAAAATTCTCATAATCTCTTATTAGCACAAAGAAGTGTCCTTCAGTAGAGAAAGGGTCTGAATGTCTATACACAGCATAAATGTGTGTCTTGCAATGGCTTGCTTCTTCAAAATTTACAAGTATAATTCAAACAAGAATACTCCCAATTTTTAAACATTTTATAAAGACATGTAAACCTTTTGGTTGTTAAGGATAACTGACCAAACTGGAAAGGATAATTTTCCTCAAAACCAGCGCTATCCTCCAGAGCTTCTACTTATTTCAGGATGAAAGCAACACTTAGGCCATACAAAGTATGAGAGACACAAAATCAAAAGGATGGCAATGGTAAAAATTAGGTTGTGATATAATTTCAGAGACTATCTACAACAGTAGTAGTACTAGCTTGAAAAACGTGTTCTCTCAGTCAGGTAGGTAGGACTATTTAAGACAAGTCGCCTTCACTTAGAAAAAGCAACTCAAGTTTTGCCTGAACAAGTCACTGAGTCACATTCCTTTACGTAGGTGGTGTTGGGGAAAACCTCAGCCCAAACTTGAGCCCGTGGAGAGGCCATATCATAATGGGATGTTACAACACATAAATATGTGAGTCAAAAGAACTAATTACTGCAGGAGCAGATTGGATACAACTGGAATATTGGCTCACCTCCTTTTTATACCATGCTTGCGGAATGTCTAACAGCAGCTAAAGACTCCAGGGTCTGCCCGTTGGGGTTGTTACTGCCTTTGTCAAACATGTTATAGATAAAAAGGCCAAAAATATTCAGCTGCTTAGTAAGTGCATTTATATATGGTAAACGTCCAGATAACAGAGATGAATTATCCAAGCTCAACATAAAAAACAACCCTCTCCAGTCAATTACATGGACAGATGCCAATGCTGTTGTGCACTGTCACTTCAGAGCTATGCCCTAAGGCGCTTCGTGCACCCCAGTGTTTTTCCTTTTTCCAAAAACCCCAGGAAGTGAAAGAAAACTAACAGCAGATTCTCAGAAAAGCAGACGTATAAATCGGAAGAGGCCATTTTTGCAACAGGGCTGCTCACACGCACAAACAGATCTCTTGTTTTGCATAGGTCTGATATGCAAGTATATTTTTTTCACTCAGTATTTTGGAAATACTTTCCTGAATATAAAGCTCAATAGTTATTAATCTCCCATGGGAAATTCACATGCAAGATCAATTTGGTAATCTTGCCTGTACAGTATTTACATGCAACATGGCATCAACACCTCCAGCATAACTAACATTTAGATAATATTTAATACCAAGCCAGTTCTCAGAATGGTCAGTGAGTAAGTCTAGACTGATGGACTCACATGGGACAGAGTTGATAAAGGATGGTGGCAACTATTAAAAAATACTTGTGAAGAAAAGTGTGTGTATGTATATCACACACAACCGAATTTGCAATAAAGTTTTGCACAAATAGCAGCTGTTCTTTGCCATCTCAAGTCTGAGCAGATCAGAGCTGATTTTTTTGCAGTAAGCACAATTAATGCTCAAAAAAGGGCTCAAGATTTGCACAAACATTTGCGAAGCATGCAAAAACTCCTCTAAAATTTTTGTGCAAAGCATGACCACTGTCTAGCTATAGTGCTGCTCATAGAAGTCCTTGTAAGTGCCTATATTCAAGTGTAAAATGGTTTAAGGCTTCATTTACCAGAGGGATACACTATTTTGTAACTTTGAGATCATGTCTGTTGGCTGGATAATAGGGAAAAAGCTTTCATGCATCAACTAATTATCCTCTTTCTTTGTATTAAAACCACTACAATGAACAAAATCAAATTCATTTTTGTACCATTAAGTAGGCAACAAAACACAAACACTTAAAAAGTTCAGATGCAAGAGCTGCTAATACAGCAATGGTACCGTTTGGGCTTTATGCCGATTCCGTACCGTTCCTTGCTGGTAAAAATGAGGTGCCAGTTCCAAGAGCCACGCAGATTCAACGGCAGTCACATCTCTCATGTAATATTTAGCAGTCTGTATGACTTCATTGTAGACTACCCTAGGAGAAAGACAAAAAATACAAGGTGTTTGCTATAAAGCAATGACGGAGAGAGATTAACAGCACATCTAGGTCGTTTTATATGTATTCTGTCAGAGGCAGCATTTATGGAGTGACAAGAACATTTAAATTTTAACACAGCCTCTTACCTTTTTCCCTCTGGTTGTTTGGAGTACTCTACATTAAGACAACCGTTAGACTGCCATTAAAAACACCTTCACATACTATCAGGACATATGGATGCAAGGTAAAAAAGAAAGAATATTTCTTATAATGAGACCGAGGGGGATGCAAAACAGATATTTTGGAAGAGAGTTAGTCTGTGATACCATGAGGAAAGATGCTAAAAGCACTGAAACACTGGGTCCATAACAAGGCACAAATCACAGCACAACTACCACTGGTGCCTGTCTGCAGACAAGCAAGGTAAGGATTAGAGGTAGAAAGCAGCTTTAATTACTGCCAGAACATCTCCTGGAAAGAGATTCAGAAACAAACAGCCATGTGGAGTGTGTGCAACCTATTTCTGAAGTCACTGTACAGTAGGGAAAGTCATTTTTACCAAGGAAGTGCAAGCCCACGCACGGAAGGGTTAGTCACCAAAACCGTAAGTCATTATCTGCCTTCTCTAGACATCAGAGCTGCAAACCCACAAGGTTTGTGGTCTCTCATTAATTGGTATTTTCTTCTTGAAAGCAAAGAGAGAAGAGTCCAAAATTTTCTTTTCTGCTTGAATGCAGCCCAAGACATATGAACTAATATAACTAAAGAAAAATCTGAGGAAAACAAACAAGAATGAGAACACATTTTATATACACCCGTAACAGATAGAGAATTGAAGCCCTCAGTATAGGATGGGTGCCCAGGCAGCAGCAGCACTGAAACTAGGGTTGTTGAGTCAGTTAAACTCCTGTTCGATAGGATGCAATGAGCCGGCAGCATCTTTAGGCTGGTGGTGGCAACACCACGTGGCCTTGGAAATCATCTCTGTGCCTGGTCTGCAACACAGAGGTCTGAAAAGAGATCTAAGCCAGAATCAGTATTCCTAAAAACTCCAGCAACACTGCTGCCACTAAGAGCAAACAGGCTGTGAAGCAAAGAGCAGTCTTAAGGTTTTGCCAGTGAAGACTTTCAGCAAGGTGTCTACAGATCTGCTTTTCTCTATGTCTGGGAGCACCAAGGCTGGGATGGAAGTTCTACCCTGAGGGCTTGTCTTTGAAAAGCTGAGCCCTGGAGGAGGTGTGTGCTGGAGCAAAGAATTCTTCCAGTACTCTCTAGACTTGTTTCCAGACTAATTTCTTGTCAATTTGTTCTTCTTACTCTCCGTTACTCTCCCATAACCCAACCTCTTTCAGGATGTTACCTACTGCAAGCTAGAAAATTTCAGAAGTATATCTGCAAAGTATTCTTTTTCCTATTTCAAATTGTATTTTAACAGCAGTGACAGGAGTTAAAAAAATTGGCAAAATAGCAGAGAATCAGGCTGGTTTCAGTGGTAAATATTACTTTGACTACACTCTGCTCAGCTCATCCCTAAAGAATTAGAACAGTTAAGAACAAGTGAGCTGGACTCACTTTTATTTTGTGAGCCAATGTAATTGATGGCTCAGTTCCAATCAGTTACACTCCTGCAAACTCTACCGGACAGGTGTAGGAGCCCAAATTCAAAGATAACAGATGACACTGGCCAAGTTTATCCTTCAAAGTCTCAGCAACGGGCAAAGGAAAAGAGTCCAAATACTTCAGGTTGATTGTGCTGACCCAGGAGTTAGAAACGGATTTACAGTTGTTACCTGGCATCTCTGACACACAAGTGGAATTGTAATACCCCAGCTAATGTGAAAGTACAACCACTTCTTTAGTTCTTGCTAGGCAGCCATCGCTTCTCTCAAACTTTTTGCATCATGTATTTGACACGTATTCCCCCTCCTAGCAAGCCATTTGCAATTATTGCAGCACCTGTTTGACAGGACAGTTACTTCATAGGCTTAATAAATGTCAATTAATCATAGTTCTATCTAGGTAGAGAGCACTCAGAGCAATCTGCAGTGCAAAATGTGGTGCCCATTTAAAAAGGGTCACCTGACTCTGCTTTCCAACTTTTGCGGGTTTTTTTTCACAGTTAACATCACTCTATTTCCCTGATTTATTTGGATACTGCTTACAAAAAGATGCAAAGCAAACACCAACTGAATTCTCTCCGTGGGAACCATGACCTTCTACATCTATTCCTCTAGTGATGGAGAAAAGCCATTCATGAAAATGTCTGGATGCTGAGAACGTCTTGTGAAGATCACAAAGCAAGTGAAAGCAGCTTTAACTCACCAGCGCGGAGGTTTCTCTGCGTACAACACTGAAGTGGGGTGGATATGAAGTTCATGGTCGTCACGGATAGTCCTTGAAACAAGACACTATTTCAGACCGTGCCTCTATTTATTGCTTAACATTTGGTTCCTTTCATTCCCAGTAAGCACGTTTAATAAAAGGCAACAATGAAAGAGCTGGAGCAACTTAAAAACATTTGCATTTAATGAACAGGCTTTCAGAGGAAATCAGGCTCAAATCTTGGCCAGAGGAAGAAATTATAATTTAATATCCTAAATGATTTCTATCTACATTAAATGAAAAAGTATGTTTCAGGCTTTTATTGAATACACTGGGAGTGCTACAACAGAGACACTGTACTTGCTTGTATTAACACAAGCTAATTACTGTCAGTAACAGCTTCTCACTATCAATAACTCTAATTATTTATATTTGCCAAAGAGAAGAGATAAACACTGAAGTAGGTTGAAGATACAACACTTCAAATATTTAGTAAACCAAATGCTACGTGTTTCTTATTGTAGGTGTCTAGAGAAGCATCTGTTTGTTGATTATCCTTAGATGTAACCAGCCAAAGAAGCTTATAAACTAAGCAACAGTTGTAATGAAGATACATATATTTACCTGTAAGCTCCAGTCGAGTGGAATTTAGCTGCGTTAGCAAAGAATCCAGAAACTATGCATCTCAAAACAGGATCTGGATCACCTGAAGAAAAGAATTTTTATGTAAAATGAATCAATGGAATGGCAAGAATCCCTAAAATAACACTTTTTCATCTCAAACAGCTTTCCACAGCGCATCAGGCTTTGACAGCAAAGACTTGAAGGCAGCAAATCAAAATTATATACATAAAAAAACTACCGTTGTCACTTGGTGTCTCCATGAAGAGAGCTGGAAATCAGATCCCACTGACTGTACATCATTTTGAACACACTAGAAAAATATCTATGACAAGTCGAAAGAGTGAATGAGGTGACTTATTTATGACTCTTTTGGTAAGTCTGTCCATTAAATATATAATCAGTGGTGATAATATCTTACTGGAAAACTTACGTAATGAAGACTGGACTAAATGTTAATTGTAAAAATGGGCTAAATTGCTCTTCTGCAGTCATTTTTAGGAAAAAAAAAAAAAACCACCTCTGGTTTTAATTAACACTATTTTTAGGCCAGAGAGAAAATACTCCAAAGGTTACAGGAAAAGCAGGAAGCAGACTGACAATTCGGAGAATACCTTCAGTACCTGTATTGAACAACAGGTTAAAATAAATTTTCACCTTCACTGGACTTCTTTGGCACTTTAAAGCGGACGAGAAGCTTTTTCAGCTGCTCTCTTACAACAGAAGCTCTGACAAGCCCTTTGTAGTTGAGAAAGTGTTCCTGACACCATTGAGAGCTCTTGCTGTGCTGTACAGTGAGAACAGAAAAAATTAAAATGAAATACCATCAGTAAAACAAATCCCAATCTCTTGTTTTCCTTTTGTCTCCTACAATATATTCACTGTGTTTTTCCCTGAAAATTACCTATATATAGAGCAACTAACACGGGTACATAACACCAGTAACTCCAAAACACGTTTCAAACATCTAAATAGCAGCAGAACAGATGCCATGGGCTATTTTCATACAGATGTGCTTCATCTCCTCTTCTGTGGTGAAAGAGAACAACATCAGCCATTCCATTCTCACACATGAAAGTATCACATCATAAACTAGTCTGTTTTCAATCTCAAACTGTAAACAACCTTTTCTGTACACTGTTTTCACTAGTCTTCTCTGTGCAAAGATCTATTTCTCCAGAAGCCAGCACTTACTCCAACAGCCTCCGCATTTAGCTGTTCCTAAGAGAATTAGGCAGATATAAAATGGGAAAATTTCAGTTGATGCCTGACCGATTGCTTTGGGGTTGGTAGGGGGAAGTCATCTTTTAAACACCTGAGTGGTTATACTGCTTCAACTCAACACTGTTGCAAATATATTCTTTCAGAAGTGCCTTATACCAGCAAAATATTGATCTCCTGAACAGGTATAGCACTTCAAAACCATTAAATAAAACCTCAGCTTACAGAACAGTATTAAGATTGGTGTTAAACCTTAGAGTAACTACATAAGGTCACTGAAAAGGAGGATATATGATGATCAATGAGGCAATTTAAAAAAAAAAAAAAAAAAAAGAGACTGCTAGATTTAAATGCAGTTTATAATCAGTAAAACTCGGATACATCTATAGAAAAGATGAGAGACTATGAATTTCATTTGGAAATCAGGTACTTTTTTTTCCTTTCAAAAACCCCAGTCTCCCTGAAATTACAGTTCTCTACCCATAAGATTTCTGTGCTGTACCCAAACCAAATTCTTTCTATTCCCTGTTCAGAAGAACTACAGAAGGTCTGTGACAAAATATGACCGGAATATCTCTAAAAGCAGAATTATCACTTAATAGACTTGGTAAGTCCTCAGCTTTGAGGATGCTACACCCGGAACTTCCAGATTCTGAACTGAGGACCCCAAGTGTTTGTCACTCCAGCAAATCCACACACACTTGAACTGACTTACTTTGACAAAAGCTTCATAAACATTAAGCATAGTGAGATGGTCACCTTCTTCCACAGCAAACTTTCTGTGTTGCCTGGCCTGGAGAAGAAGAAGATGTATTTTTATAAGCAGACTGATTTTTGCACAAATGATGTTCAATACACTCCGCTCCCATATACGGTAGATCCTCTGGGCAACGGCAATATTTTACTAGCCCACCTATATTCAAGACCACTTCCTAAACTGAGATTAGAAAAGTGAACTGAAAATGAACCCCCAAAATTCAAGAGGGGGATGCATTAAAATGAGGCTTCTGCTACCTATTAAGAATTTGCTACATCTTAATACTTTCTTTTTAGCTCCTCTTAAAAGGAAGTGGTGTTTGGGGAGGATAAATTTAATTTTTTTGGACAAACCCTTACACTGACCAATAGCAGTTTATAACCTTTCATGTTTCTGGTCCTCAGAAGGTGTCTTTTAACACCAGTAAAGGACTCCAAGGTTCCCACTGTTACTCAGTTTCTTCTTTTATCTGTAACCAATAGGTACAGTTCAAGACCTTGCTTCATTTTCATACAAACTTGCAGTCTGTAATGGGTATCGATAAAATACTTGGTAGAAATCCAGAAATGTGGAACAAAAAAAAGGAAACAAGACATGACTGAACTTACAGCCTGAGCTTTTTGATTTGGAGGGATCAGAAAAATGTTTTGGATCTGCATCATGGCAGCAATTGTCAAAATCTCCTGGGAGCAGCCAAAATTTCCTGAGGAATAAGTAGAGAAATTCAGTAAAGGAAATCTTCCATTCAACTCACCCACATATAGAATAAAAAGGAAAAGAAGCAGAATATATTTTTATAGTATATACAAACTCCTGGATTTTCTTAGAATAACAGTGAATGTTTTTAATGGAAAACTTAACAGACAAGTGCGTTAGACGTATTAGAGTGTTAAATGTGTTAGAGTTATTATTTATTAGAGAGGTCCGTGAATTTAACCAATTATTTTCACTAAACACCATATCAAGATGAAGCACAGAGCTTGTTTCAAGCTTAGCAAGTGTCTAATACTACACTACAAGAGGCAGTGTCCTCTACTCATCACAAGACTATGAAGAAAACCTGATTTTTTTTTTCTCCTACCCGATTCCAGCAGCATCTTTGCAAACATGGGATTCAAAGGAAACTCTGCTATTCTCATCCCAAGAGGCTCTGTTAAACGGCAGTGCATGTCCAAACCTGCAGCATATTAATAAATGTAGCTGTGATACAGGCAAAACAGCACAGAAAGTCTTCTTTAAGAACATTATGTGTACTAAAGAGCAGAATTACGAGCTAAAAGATAACAAAGGCACCTGAGAGTTGTTGAATGTATATTAAACTTAGCTTAAAGGTACTCCTTAAGATCCATTTACTCGCTCATGGATCACGGTTTTGGGCAGTTTGTTTTTTGATTTTTTTTTCCAAACATACTTGAACACACAAGTTTCTCCATTTTGACCAATCTCCATCACTACTGCCAAGTATTTACAAAACCTGCAGTCGAAGTCAATGCAATGGCCAGAGTACCTATTAGCTGTTAGACTTCTGCATCTCCTTTTTAAGTATTTAGCAACATCTTTGTTCATGGGGATGGGAAGCAGGAGTCCTGATCAGAATAAAAAAGGGCATAATTATGGGACAGGCTTAACTGTAGCAACAGGCAGCACTGCTGGTAGGGTAGGGTGGCATTTTTCTGAGTCACATCTGCTTAGGTCATGGACAAAAATAATTTAACGTTAATGCAATCTAAACTAGAGATGTACAGCTGATGGAGATTCTCTCCAGTTTATTCTGCCTTGTGCATCAACAACTGAAGTGTCAGCAGTGTTCCAGCTGTAACCTTTCCACTGGAGATGGTTCGACCACTCGCTTTTCGATTCCCCGTTAGCACTAAGCAACCCTGCACGTTTCCCATTTTAGTCGTATGGCTTCAGTCAAACACCTGCAGTAAGGTTTACCCATGCAAACCACCGGCTCATGTTCTAATTCAGAGCGCTACACTGAAATTTGAGGGAACAATTTAAATGGAAAAGCATTTCATTCACAAGAGAACACAGGAAACAGAATTTAAAAAAAAACTAAAACAAAACCAAAACAGACACAGGAAACAATAAGAAGAAAAGAGCTTGCTAAGAAAGTCAGAAAAGAGAGAGAACTGAATGAGAAAACTGCAAGTTAGCCAAGTCATATGAGGTACGACAAGGAGAAAAGCTGCACAAAGGGACCAACGAGAGCCCAATACCAGGACTTTGGGGCACTGAGTGTTGCATAAATAACCAGAGCAGAGTGGACTGAGGAAACACAACTGGCCCACACATCATATAAACATATTATTCACCAAACGGCGCGGCAGCAAAAAAACACAGTGGTACTTCAGTTCCACAGGGAAAAGCAAAACCACAAATCAAGTCAAGGAAGGAGATCTGTAACTCACAGCAGCACATTGAAAACCACAGGTACCTCTGTCAAGTGTTTACTTTCCTCTATTATTTGATATGGTATCATCTCACTTGTTATGGCAATGTAGTAACTCACTCACCACACCCCTGCACTGCCCAACAAAACCTAATGGGTATTTCACAAAATGTCATAATATTTTCCTCAGAAACAGGTACAAATGGCAGCTTACATGAAATGATGAAGTAATATATTTAAACACAAAGTCACAGAAACTGCAAAAAAATAAGGTACAATAGCTTTCAGTTGACTAGTGCAATATGAGACATTGAAGCGTTACCACAATGAATAGCTTAGAATATGCTGTCTTTCATCTACAGAAAGATAACTGTGTTCCTAAGTAGCAAAAGGGAGAAATTACCATCTTTTTAACTTTCTGCAGGTTCATCGAGCCAAAATCTTTTGGCTTCTGCTGAATCCTACAAATCTCAATGCAATTTTGCATGGAGATATATATATATACACACACATATATATGTATACATATACATAGCTTGTGCACAGATGTCTTTGTAGCAGTAAGCCTGAATATACACAAAAGGCCTGCAATGGATATTAGTTTGGAAAAGGTAAAAGTTTCCTTGAAATAATCTTGGAAGCAAGACTGTATCCATATACACACGGGAAACTGGAGATCTTAGACAAAGATACTGCAAAGATTCTTACTGAACATGCTCAGGAGAGATTATTCAAGTACCATGGCACTGAAGTTTCAAGTAACAACCACTAGTATGTGACAGGCTGAGAGATTAAAACACTATTTCAAACTTAGGTAGAGTGGTTGTTTCTGATAGATGACAATTTACAAACAAATCTCCAACAAAATCTTGGATGTGAAATAAAGCTAAAAATAAAGCCACTTTTTACTCTCTTATTTACCTCCTAAATTATGCTTAAAAGCAATAAACTCCAGCTCAGACTTTCAAAGGGGCATCAAAGGAGAAGGCTGAGAAGAGACACTCTTGATGTAATCAGCTTGCATCACTGTAAAAATAAGCAGTCTAAAAACAGCCGTGTGTTTACTCAACAGAACTATCTCAACCTTAAGCGTGTCTGCTCTGCACGAGTTTCTCTGTTGGCACCGCATTGGCACAACAGGGTCCTGACCCTAAACTGCACATTTGCATGTTATTGCAATGCAAATGATGAAATACATGTTCATACTTGCATAAGAGAAATGAAATCCTTACCGCACCTGCAAACACTTGGGCAGCTTCGTCTCTGCAACTTATATAAAATCTCCATAATAAACCACCTGAAACCTTAAACTTCAGCAAAAATTGAAGAGCGAATCCGTGTATCGCACACATTTCTTAAACCCCAACATCAGCACTTCTCTGCTTTCCTACAAAAGCTGGGCAGCCAAGAGAGTAACAGCTCTGGACTTTGCTGTGAAGCTACCACAAGCAGAACACTTTTGCCAAGACATCAAACAGCTAATCAGAGAGTTTATTGACCTTTCCTCTCCATTTCCCCAAGGCGGTTTTGGCTGTGAATTCATCCTCGCAACATGCTTCTGAGCCAGTGTGAAGGTCCTCGTTCCAAGCTGGAAACGGCTGCCAAGAACTGAGTGCATGAAGTGAAACTCTCCTTTGCAAGATGGAATGGAACCAGCACAGAGCGAAACCCTGCCAAGCAGAGTTACAGCTCCACGGGAGTCAGGGGAGTGCAGGCTGCCCCAAGTTACAACACAGCACTTGTAAGTGCTGTAAAAACAGCCACAAACCTCTGGAAGTTTCCAAAACTTACACAGTCTCCTTTACACTACCCTCTTCCTCACATTTACCTTATGGAGCAGATTGCTGTTAACTTTGAATTAACTACAAACACGGAGTTCAAGTCAAACAGAATTTCATTTTGATTACTTGTTCTTGTGTCAAGTTTCTGTTTTAAGTGTGTTACATTCAAAGAGATTAAACAGCTGTCAAAAAAAAAACCCAAAACAACAAAAATGTAACAGTTCTTCCTATAAACAAAATTAGACAGCATGCATTCCACTCACCACAACAAAAAGGAATTGAAAACTGTGTATAAAAATATTCCTACAGTGCGCTTGGAGTGTTAGAGGTATGCAACAGCAGCATAATGAATAAAACCAAAATGAACACATGTAGAATCATAGAATCTCTCAAGCTAGAAGGGAGCCATAAGGACAATCAAGTCCAACTCACTGCTCCTCACAGAACTACCTAAAACTAAACTATATGACTATGAGCATTGTTCAGACTCTACTGAATTTCAGAACAAGCTGTTATTAGCAATTCAGAGAGCATAATAAAAAAAAAATCTATTAAGTAGCTAAACAATAAAAAAGTACTTTGAATTGTGCTCTCAGGGTCTCTTAGACTAGCTTTTTCTTCTTTCATTAGAAATTTGTGTGTATCTGTTCATTTGTTCATGATTTTTCTTTTCATAACTCCTGTAACATAACTCTAAATAAAGCAAAGCATGACGTTCTTACCTCCTAAAGCATACAGCAATTCTAGAGCTTGCACCATTGACTGTGCAGGAGGTGGCTGTGAAGAAAAAATGTGCATTGTTTAAAGTTATCATCATACAACACACAAGTTTTCGTAAAAATTCTTAGATCTTCCTTTTTTGCAACTACCTACCTACCTACCTTTCGACTTATGCGAAATGAGGAAAGAGCTCTCGGACTCTCCCTGTCACCCTTCCCCTTATGACGCTCTCAAGACCCGAGCCAGAAAAGCTGCACTTGCTTTGTCCAACGGTGATGCCAGCCATGATCAGAACAACTACTTAACTTTCTCTTCTAATGCTGCCACACTTGTCTTTCACATCAATACGAGAGTAGCTAGAAACTTTACAGAAAGCAAATCTAAAAATTGGTACTGCTCTTTTTAACAAGACAGACAAGCAGAGGTTTAGTTCTGTAGGTAACATTTTTTCTCCTTTTTCTTCATAAATTCAGTGCAAAGGGACTACAGTTATAGTTTTGCTGAATCTCAGAGTTTGCATTTCTAGGCCTTTCTCAACTTCAACACTTCTAACAGCAAACTCTAGAACACAATCATCGTTTTTAAGTTGTCACACATATTACTTGCACCAGCTGAATCCCCAAAACATACTTTGCTACCTGACAGCGGGCCACGAGTTACACTTCCCAAATTAACAGGGCAATGGTGACTGGTTAGTGGTTCCGTGGGTTATCAGCAAGTCATCTACTGATCTTTCTTCATGGCAAAGAAAGAAGAGAGACTTTACAGCCCAGGACTCACCGAAAGGAAGGGGAACCTGAGCACGTTGTCAATTCCTAGAGCCTTGAGCTGCAGGATGACCGGAGCGAGGTTACTGCGCTGCATCTCGGGGACAGTGGACTTGGGCAGCTTCTCAAAGTCCTCCTCTGCGGTGGGAAAAAACAAAGCAATTTGGGGCCGAGCTTCAACTCCCACTCTGGGCACTCAACATGATAGAGTCACACCCATTGCAAGTGTAAATTATTGAGTATGAACACTGAACAGGTGTTAAAATTACTCTAACTCAAAGACGATCTTTCTCCAATTGCTATATTTTAAGGTGCTTCAATTTAAATAGAAAATTCAATGTTTTTGGCTACACTGCTGATTCTGTAGTTGATCCCCCTGTATTTCGATTTGAAGTGTTATAAATTCTTCACAGAAATCTGGAAATGCTTTGCTTCTCTTCTGTATAATATTTTTATAGAAAATAAAAGGGTGGAATACTACAAAAAAAGCATTTTTTTTAAGAAGAGACAAGGAAAAGTTCAAAACCAGCATGCTTTCAGTATAAGAACACTATTCTTAGTAACTACTCAAACAAAACAAGGTTTAAAAAGCATATTTAAAATAAAGCCTGAGGACTGAAAATCAATTTATTTAACAACAACTTTCTAAAGGCACGTTCACTATAAAGTCTAAGTTTGGAAAGACATTTCATACAAGGCCAAAATCCCTGCACCTTCCATTAACCAGCTCTGCAGTAAAGAAAAAGGCACACACAACCCTATGTTAATCTAAAACTCCAAATCAAGACGAGAAATACATTTTCAACTGAATTATTTCCATTTCTAGGGAGAACCCTCCTCTGTCTCTGACCCATCTCAGACATTCCTAAGACAAAGACAGTGTAAGTTCTCTCTCCTTTTGTCCACTCAGTGCACCACCTTCTTTTTTCTTTTTCTCCTTTAAAATGTTTCTTAGAGTACTCATTAGGTCAGCGCTTGAGCATGCAAAAATAACTTCAGTGTGGTCATGGCTTCTTCAGCAAAATACTTAAAATCTGTGTGACCTTGGTATATTACGCAGCAGACATTCTCCCTTGATTCTTATGGGACACAAGAATTTAGCGAATAAATCATGTCTCTGTTTAACGTGGTACCTGCTGGCAAGCACACACACATTTTAAAAGAATATGCGTGATCTCTCAAGGTCTCAAAGCTCCAGTAAAACTAGAGGGAACCTGAGGCACACAAGCAATGACAGTGTTCAACTGCAATGCCTTTTCTCATAGAACAGCAGAGAACAGGACAGCTGGATTGCGGCTTTCTGCACACTATCGGGTGGCCAACAGATTTATTTGTAACAGTAATTTCTGTACAGCGCCAGGGTCATGGATTCAAGAGAAGCATTTGGGGTTGACACCTACTCCTGCGAAAAACGGGACACAAAGGCATTTTCCCTTAGTTACCTAAAGGATTTCCAGAGTCCTTTGTTAGAAGAGAGAGCATCATAGGTGGGTATTAGAAATGGAAGCAACTGCTCAGAAATTAAGAGCATAAAAAGATAAACTTATTAGCAGACTCGACAGAGCTGCATTAACATTACAGGTTTGCAATTGCTGACAACTTCGCAGCACCTAATCAGCCCAGTTTGTGTTTGCTTCTTTAAAGCATTCAGTGTCCAATGCTTGGCACATATGAACAATGTATTTCTAAATAAGTCAGAGGAATAATGAAGGGAAATTTCTATCACCGAGAGAAAAAAAAGACAGTTTTGCTCAACTTCATCTAATACTAGAACCGCTGTAAAACCAAACGCAATTTGCACCAGCAAGTTCACCTTCCCTACACATCAAATTACTGACCTGTATAAAGTCTGTAACATTTGCCAGAGCGGTTCCGTCCTGCGCGCCCTGCTCTCTGATTAGCCGAAGCTTTAGATACCGGTACCACCACGAGGCATTCGATGGCTGTTTTGGGGTTATAGGCCCGAAGCTTCACAAAACCACAATCAATGACAAACGCAATTCCGTGGATTGTGATGGAGGTCTCAGCAATGTTGGTGGCTACTATCACCTACGGATACAGACACAACGAGGACACTGTGAGCTCCCTGATCTCAATTAAATGATCACGCACCAGCATGAGTGCACCAAGACTCCGTACAAGCCACGTGAAAGATCTCAGGTGTGACAGCTCCAGCAGCCACGCTCTGGAGTACAAAAGGTTACAGAACCTGCAGCAGAAAGAGCTCGTCAGCTTGAAGTAAGTCCAGTTTTTACAGCTTCACAGTCACTTTCTTATTCAAATTTATTCTCTCTTCATAGAAGTAGAAGAACTTGGCAGCATTTGCAGAGAAAACCATTGGCAGTGTTTGCAAAGAAAAACGTTGACTGTAAATCAAACGTTCTTATGTAGTGAACTAAAAAGATAGTTTTTCTGCTTCTCAGTTATATTGAAGTGTTACTTGTAACACTGAAATGGGGCAGGGGAGAGCAGAGGAACAGAGTCCATTAAGCGTTCCATGTTCAGTATTCCTGCAGAGATATATGCATGTCCTAAAATACTGGAAAATAATTGTTCCCAGATGACAGAGGGAAAATTAATCCTTATTTCACCTGAAATTAAAAAAGTAAATCTTGGAAGTTCATTACAGAGTCACAGAATGGTTGGGGTTGGAAGGGACCTCTGGAGATCATCTAGTCCAACCCATTGACTTATGTCATATCCTGGAGAGATAAGAAGTATTTATACTCAACATTCTCCAACACCAGATGAACATTTTTACTTTTTAGACTCCAGTAGGCACAAGAATCATAACAAGTCACCCCTGTGCACTTCTGTCCGCTTATCTCAGCCCCAAAACAGGCTCTGCCTAAGTAGAAAGCACTAATCATAACCAATTATACAGATCTGTGACATTAAATATCCAAACAAGACTTGCAGAAGTCAAACCAAAACTTCTTTCTAACAAAATCAAGCAAGCTTTAACTTGTTTCTTAGGTGAAAATACAGCACTTAATGCACTCGGTCACTATTTTTCCATCACCGGTGGAAAACAGCCACAGACACTTAAGTCACAAAACGATAAAACCAGATAAAAGTAGAAGACTTCAGAGTATAAGAAGCTGCAACTGGATGTAGCCAAATACAGGTGGTACAAAGACTCTTAAAAATTGAGAAGCTGATGAGGTAGACGGGAGTTTGAATGACAGGTCTAGGACTGATCAAAGATGAAAAGGGAACCCAGGGAACGTGTTCTCGGTTCACAGTCTGAAAACTGATGGGCAGCGTTAGGAGATGCAGAAAGTCTCCCTTGGGAAGCGTTTGCAAGAGTCTCATGATGTGAACCTGATATATTCAACCTGTATAACGCAGTCACTCTTCTGGGTGGTAGAAATTGAGGTATTTGCAACAGCCTTACCTTCCGGACACTGTGAGAAACTCTCTCAAACACTTTCATTTGGTCAGGAGAAGGCAGCCCCGCATACATGGGGAGAACACGGAGATGCTTTTTCATTCCAGTGCGAGAAAGGGCTCGAGCCTGTTCTATGAGCATTGAAACAACAGTCTCCACTTCCTCCTAGAGCCAGAGCAAGACAGTGGACAGAATGAGCGGGGTTTCACTTTAGTATCACGTAGATGTCACCAACATACAAAAAAAGGCATAAAAATAATCCCAGTATAATTTTAGTTGTTCAAACTCCAGGATGTTTTGACTAGCTCTCTCAATTTTGTAATATTCTTACGTAAATTGCTATTCATACTAAATACAGATGTATGTTCACTGCTATTTGAGACGATGTCACAAATACATGAGAAAAATCACAAGGGAAGGACTGAACAAAATTCAGGAGGAAGCAGGAGTGTTTTCCCATGTGCATCAACTTGTGAGAGCAAAACGGAAGCAAATCTATTTTGACTGTGTAGAATGCAGCGAGTCTTGATCAGGAATGACACAGGAACAGTATTAAAAGTTATTGCTCCACTTCACATTTGATCTCTGATCAACTATGGCACCTCACTCTTAAAAACCAGACAACAATGTTCAGACATCACCTTGTCAGATACCCAGTTCACTCTTTCAAAGTCGAATTCAGAATAGGGATGAAGAATTTATTCTGAAAATCTGCCAGACGTTATTGATGCTGTTCAAGGTAGCTCCTCACTGGAAAAATTATAAACTACCTCCCATTTACTCTTCATGGCTGCAAAGTATGCTGACAGGCATAAATACAACAGAAAAGTAAATTTTTGTCTCACAGTAATTTGTTTTTCTGTCAAAGACTTCAGATATTAAGCCTAACAAATGTAAATTCCATTTACCTTAACTATTAATGATGATTCACTGTCAACTTTGTAGGTGTGACTAGCATGAAAAAAAAAAAATCACATACTGTTCCACTTATTAACAAGGCCAACAGCATACAGCATTGAATGACAAAAACTATCATACATCACTAGCTTTGACAAATCAAGACCATAATTACATTTTTCTAGAAGTCCTCCAGACTGGCCTAATTCTGCTCCCAGCAATGCAGAAATATTTGTAATCTTTAATGACATTTAAGTAAACACAGCTAGGGAAAGCAGGAGTCTGAGGCGGCTTCACGAAGCCCACAATACAGCACTGTAAAGCAAAAAAAAACCCCCAAACAAACCCAACAATTGCTTATGTCTGTACCTGGCCAGTTAAAAATGCCAGTATATCACCATCGTTCTCCATCTGGTGAATTTTCATTGCAGTTTCCACAGTTGATTTTATATAGTCTGGAACAGGACTATGGGGAGAGAAAATGGCAGACATTAGGAGAGAAATAGGTACAGATGCCTCACTTGCACACAGAACAAAGAGAGAACCAGCTTTTGGACACTATATATCAGCCATACCACATTTAGTTCATCGTGCATCCTTGGGAATCAGTCTTCACCAATTAATTGGTTTGCTTTACACTACAGTAAGCTTCAAAACATGTCCGCTGCTATAAGCAATATCCAAATGTTTCCCAAATGGAATGTCACACCTCTGTACCATTGGCTGGGGAATTTTTGAGTTCCAACCTAGACAAAGTGATACCACAGTTGCACAGTCTCCTGGTCACCACTGACGAGATCAAACACACCTCTGTATGTAGAAGATGTCCACTGGAAATGTTCTCCCCTCCACGGTGAGGATGACACTGGTATCTTTGCTGGGGTCACCGGTATCGTTTTGATTAAAGTAATCCCTGAATTTCTACGTTAAAATAAAAACAAACACTTTCAGTTTGATACTTCAAAGAATTGTGGGAGAAACTTAAAGACATGAAGAAGTTAAATTCCTACTATTTGGATGTTTTCTTCATGTATTTGACAGTTCCAATCTAAAAATGTTAAAGTTTGATTTCACTGCCTTCTGTTCTGTCTGGGTTCAGGCATTTAGCACAAATACAGTCTTGCATGTTTATTACTTTGAGAAGCAAAGATTGAAAAGAGGTAACGAAATTAGTTAGATCAGCTGATACAGTAGCAAAAAGCAGATATATAAACTTTTTATTGGATCTATAACATCAGCAAAGTCAAAACTAAGAAGAACTTAGAAATGATTGGTTCTAAAAGTTTTGGGTAGGGCTTGCATAGTCTCATCCATTTTTGGATAAGTAAATTTTACAGCTCTTACTGAACACCAAGATGTCACTTTGTAAAAGTTGATTTATGTAAATTTTTGATTTATGCATTGTGAGACACCTTCATGAATTTAGATTTATTGCCATTAAGTATTTTAAATTCGTAACAGCAAAAGAATGAACATTAAGAACCCAAATAATCCATCTCAACTGTTACGACCACTATAGACATACCATAAACTTTCTTTAACTTATTTTTACATTATCTGTAAACTACTTTAAACGTGTGATTTCTGGCAGTTAAAATTTTGCAAAGGCAAAATATTATAATGATAACTAATATAACGTACAGAACACATAGTAGTGGAAGTACTACCAAAGCACAGCAAAGTATCGAGATTTACAGCATATGACACTTGCCACTAAAAGAAATTTCAGTACTCCTCCAACTTCAGTGCAGGATGCAAGCTCTCACCAGCACATCTCATGAAGGACACGGTGAAGTTAGAAAAGTCCACAGAAAAGCAATGAACTTGAGAAAGGAAATGGAGGAGCTGCCTTAGGAGGAGAGACTGAAAAGGCTGGGGCTTTGCTTGGGGAGCAGAAGGTTGAGATAAATGTAAAAACGGTTTTGTTTTCTGCTGTGTATTTGGGGCTTTTTGTTTGATTTTGTTGTCTGTGTTTTTTGCTTTGTCATTTTGTTTTTGTTTCAAAAAAATCCCACACTACTAGAACTAGGAGGTCCTTAATGAAACTAGCATGTTTAAAAGAGATTAAATAAAGTACTTCATTATACAGCAGGTGGCAAACTTCTAAAATTTTCTCTCCCATGGTGTCCTGGAGACTTACAGCTTCGACAAGCAGATTCGAAGAGAAATGAACAAACAGCAGGTCCATAAACACACGCTAGAAGGAAACAGCAGGAATGTGCTGTCTAATAGCTCGATTACAACCACTGCAGATGTTGAAGCAGCTCCTAGAGAACAGACCCACAGCATGTGGACAGGCTCATATCCTCTCCCTAAACAGCATCTCCTATTGCTGCTGCTACGGACAGAATACAGGGCTGGATGACCCACTGCGCTGATCTAGGAGAGCATTTCTTCTGCTCCTACTCGAAATTAAATTAATGATGTTTTTAGTAAGTTACGTAAGTTTCCCCAGGCCATAAGTCAATCAGGGAACTAGTGAGATCTCACTGAAATTAAATCCACTCATTTAACATATATTTACTGGTCTATGGTTGTCTCAGATTATTGCTATCAGCAAAGCTGAGCTCAAGCACTGTCTCTCACTAGAATAGATTAAGCCAAGAGAATATGTTTTTATACAATACCAATAAGAGGTAAAAAGGCATAAATATAAGAAAAGCAGATTAACATTTAAATTCACTTCCAAAAAAGTTTGCTAATACAAAGTGAAAACCAAACACAGCAACTCAAGTACAGCAGATTTTTTCCATGCACTCCCTCCTCTCCTCTTCACCTCTTCAACAGCAGCAACGCTTCCCAGGAAGGCAGCGGCACAGAGGACAAGCTGTCCATAAATAGAGCTGGAGCTGCCACCTAAGGTCACTTCATTTCAAACCAAATCTGTGAGCCATACCTCTGCATCCAAGGTGGCTGAAGCCACGATCAGTCGAAGATCTCCACGCTTCTTTTGGACCTAGGAGAGAGACCAAGAACATCCAGAGTAAAAACTGTTTGCTGAGATACAAGGCTAGAACCAAATTTTAGAGCATGCAGATTACCAGTCACTTCTCTTTAAAAAATGCTCTGAAACTGCAAGACAGCTGATGAACTGAAGTACCCACATCGCTCCACAGATCTAACAACCTGATGATTGTTTGGAATTTTACATATTCATTTTAAGGGCATTGAGTCTGTAATCATTACAGCTTACTCCTAATTTCTGGTGGGAGTCAGATCTCTTGTAGGTTGAAAGTCAACAACCCCTAGCAGATCACTTCAGCAATCAGCAGCGGCAGAATGAAAAATATCTTTTTGCTAATATCATCTAAGGAGAAATTTCAGCATCAGGGAGAGGAAACAGAGGATCCTGAGTGTCAGATATCTAAAGTAAATAGTTGGGTATGTACAAGAGGCTACAGGATAAATGAGGAACTGGAGAACACTCTCTCTCAAATGAGTTCACTAATCAACCACCAGGATCAGAAGTTTAATGGAAAAGATGAAAATGAAAACAGTTACAGAGAACATAAAAAAAACCCCACACCTTTTTTAGTAAGCCAATGGCAATATCTGTATAAAGAGTCCTTTCATGGGCTTCATCCAGCATGAGGACACTGTGAATAAAGCAGAAAGATAAGATTTCAGAAATGGTCTGAGTGACACTAGAATCAGTGTCTTCCTGTCTTCTAAAAATATAATTATTTGAAATCTGCCACTGGGCTATTACCGTTTACATCCACTTAGAAAACTGTGGAAACTAAAAATAGCACAGCAACGAAGCAGGGAGGAAAATGTAGATAACATCGTGTGTGATAAAATGACACTATTCTTGATTCAGGTTAGCTTTTAGAAAGCTTTGGAAAGCTTTTTGGTTAGCTTTTGGAAAGCTTTTTTTCGTATCTTTTGGTATTCAGTTCATAACAAACACACCTCAGTTGCTTTCCGAATTACACTTCAGCAAGCATTCACTCCATGTTTCCTTACCTGTATCTTGTTAATAAAGGATCAGCCATCATCTCCCTCACCAGCATACCATCAGTTAGAAACTACAAGTGAATGCAAAGAAAAATGTAAAAACATCCCTAACAGGTAGCCTTGATTACCCATGTGTTTTTAAGATGATTTTCTAGGCTTTTGCCTAAATTTTTCGTTGCCTTTAATTTTTTAAAGACTATTAAATTGATCTGTTTTCAGCTATGGAAGCCAAATATGTATTTCTGAGCGCCAGCCCAGAGATAAGCAGAGTGACTGCTTTTTAATCAGTACTGAATTTTTAAAAATTAGTTATTTTTGTATTTAAAAAAAATAACAGATTAGCAGCACTGGAACATGGCAATAGAAGCTTCTTCACTCTTGCCTGTCAAATGGCTAAATCTGCTCTACCAATAACCTCCTGTGTGTCAATCCGGTCTTGACCCTCTCAAAGAGGCTACCTAATATCTATCACACACTTCAGATCAGAACACAAACCTTAACATTTCAACAAAATGCAACATTTTAATTTAGTACTTTCTTCCTACTAGCCAGGGGAAAGCCACCAGTAGTCTGACCTGGGACTTTGGCCGTAGCCTCGAACTGTGCAAGAACTGGTATGCAAGGTAAAAATCTCCAAATTTTCAAGCCCCACCCCCCCAAAAAAAAAATTCAGCTGCATTTAATGAACAAATATCTCAATTTCTTTCACTTTAAAAGGGCTACTAGCCTCAGAAGAAAAATAAAGTAAATCTTCTCAATCATCATCATTGCTCTTCCAGAATAACTAAAGAAAACTCGTCTGTACACAACAAAGGCAACACTAATATTGCTCACAGCTGCACAGCTTACTATTTAATCTACATCAAATTACTCTCAACTAGCCTACTCATTTTGTGTTTTATCTGCATTTTTAATCAAAATCTATTTTTAGGGTACCGAGGATACTTCAGCTGTGATTCACTGCAGCCTTCCACTATGACTTTGAGTGAAATATCAGGTCACAGTACCACTGTACTAATATCTGGCCAAGACTGCCTTGAAAATCTCCTTTAGTTTTAAATCCTGGCTGCCAGACTAGCAGAATAGAATATACTTCTTTTATTAAGGGCTGAGTAGCCACAGCCATTTCAAGCACACTTTTGGGGTACCCAGCTAGAAAACTGAAATGCTATCTATTCTCTTCAGCAGGCATCGCAAGCTCTCAATAATTTTGCAAAAGTACTTGAGGAGTTTCAGTTAACCCTTTCAGAGTAACCACACGCTGTTCATGCTTCACCTTAATTCTTGTAGCCTGTGGATCCGTGCAGTCATCAAAGCGAATACAATATCCAACTTCATGACCCAACACTGCGCCTCTTTCATCAGCAACTCGGCCTGCAACCTGAGAAAAGAGATTCTATAAACAAGAGACGGCTCACAGCACACTTCTGCGTTGTATCCTCATTTTGTATGTAGGGAACTGGCATCAAATCAGGAACAGAGCGAGTGCTTCCAAGGAATTATTTGTTCTTGCTCAAACACAAAATCCTGTTTGACATAACAGCACGTACGGAACATACAAGCGGTAAATACTTTTAAAATGTTTTAGCGTAACTTAATAAATCTGTTTCACGCCGTTTCTCCTCAGGAAAGCTACCGAGGTACCTTTCTGTGACAAGTACTCTGAGAGACCTACAGAGACAGCCACTGAACCAGCCACAACTCATTCCCAAAAAGGGAACGAGTACAGGTATACAGCATGCAGGAAAAAGTTACCAGTTAAGCTGATCTGTCCCTCAACTTACTCAGACTTTTTTTTTTTTTAATTAAGATGTTACTGTACTTTTCATAATACAGAATCTTCTGTTCAGAAAACAGACAGAGAACTGGTAGAATAAGCAAAAGCAGCAACAATTTTTGGACAGTATTACCCTGCACCAGTTTTAAGTCAATAGCTCCTTTAGCTAAAAACCTTGAGTTATTCAGACTTATTCTACAGAACATTAGTCATTATCAGGCCATGGTTTCAGTGAACTACAAAGACATGTAACAGCTAAAGACACAACTCCAAAATACACACATTAGTCCACGTAGAATTCCAAGAGGAAGCTACTTTCAGTCATTTGAGTGACACTGAACCACGCTGACAGGCAGTGAACTCATGATTTTACTTGGAATCTCATCACTCCACTTTCAGCCTAAGCATTCAGGATAACCGTCAGTCTGGGTAATGCAAGCAGAAGTTCAGGAATTTCTAAACTATGCCTTATGCCTCTGCAACTACCCCTCCTTACTTCTGACAACTCACATCCTCCAAATGAGAAAGCAGATAAGCACACCAGTTAAAATAAAATATCACTTTCAGTTCAAGACAAAGCAACAAATCACCAACTATCTCTCTCATCTCCCTGCAACAGCCATACAGTGCAGGCAGTTTACAACAACATTCTCAAAGAAAAATCCTACGGTGTCTGTGTACTAAGCCCTAATTTAGTAACCTTTTTATTTTAGGCTTAAAAATAATGTGTTAAGACATGAAAGAGAAAAGAGAAGAAATCATTGCAGCATACACAACATGTGTAGAACTGTGCACTGTCAGCTGGATGTCTTGTGAAGGAGAAGAGGGAGGACACTGCAGGCACAGGATGCAGATCACTGCTAGCGACAGTTTCCTTAAGCCCGTTGGATCCACTCAAAGAACGCCGGATGAGAAGAAAGAGCACATTGTACGGCTGCTTATCTACGACATTTTTACCAGAGGCATAAGCTGATTCATTGCAGATACAGTTTAATACATTACAAAGAACAAGTAAAACAAGGGTTACAAAGAGGCACCTCAGCTTTCTGTACAAAAAGAATCTGCAGCAGAAACTTCAGCCCAGAGTCAGTGTTTGGCAGCAGTTATGAAGACAAGGAGCACTGGATGCTTTCTGTACAGACTATAACTGAAGAGTACCAGTTGTTGCCCTCAGCATCTCCTTTCCTTCCTCTCACAGTACATCCAGCTGATGTTATGTTCTCCTAGATATATCTAAAAAGATTTCTCACAATAAAATTGTTCCTTCTTTTCCCCAACACTCTTACAAGGGGAAACAAACAAAAAAACCCCATCATTCCACAACAACAACAAAAGTACAGAAAAAGGATTCGAAAAAACTATGTATGAATTGCTAAAAAGAGCAATTTTCTTCCACTGGCTCTGCTGCTGTACACAGGTTTCCATCACTACTTTACTTTGTGGAAGAAGTTAAGAGTCACGCAAGCACAGTTCCAGTCCACAGTCAACCACAGCTCGACCCTGCGCAGCCCTCACTTCTGCACACAGTTCTGCTGACACCACCCAATTCTATTTCAAAGCTTCGACATCTGCAATTCTGGACTTGGAATATTTGGCAAGACCTACTAATCAGGTTGAATTCAGCATACAGTACCAGCAATTCTGTGAGGAAGATAAGCAGAAATGTCTATTCATTCAGGAGCTCATGCAGTTGTGATTCCTGCTATTCAGCAAAACCTGCTAATAAACTGGAGGTTATAACGAGAACAAACCAGGAAAATTTGGACATGGAGAAACTCACTGAAACGGCAGCAACCCGACGAGGCTGTGTCACTCCGACAACTCTTCCCTCAGCTGTCCAGCCAGCTTCCGCCAGGTACTGCAAACAAATAGTGCGGGTAAGAAATTAATTGGTCATGTGGTGACTATAGCAAGGTGTCAGTTTTCTGCACCACGGGCTTTTTCCTGGTTCTGCACTAACTGATGCATGACCCTGGGCAAATCAGTTACTTAGAGGTTTTGTGCATTATTAATTCCACCATTAAAACTACCAAGTACAATACCTACTTCCTGAACACATAAGCTTTCTGAAAACATCTAAAAGCAGTTCTTTGGGTCTCAGGTATTTCGAACTACTTCATTTCTTCCTCTTCTTTCCTTTACTTTATAACCCCTTTAAGAAAAAAGCTGAACAGCACAAGTCCTGCACACTCGCACTGAAGTAGATGACATTCATCATTAGTCTGTGATTTTTTTAAACTAAAATTAAGACCTAACTTTGAAATATTCTCGGACTTTTCTCATTCCTGTCACAAAAGAGGAAATTAAAAAAAACCAAAACCCACAACCGACCAAACAAAAAACAAAACAAAACCCAAACACACAAAACCAAACCATCCAACCAAAAAACACACCAGAAAAAACCCCACGATATTCCAAACATTTCCAAGAGGAAAGCTCGTAAGAAAAGTGTACCTTTTTTCCATCTTAAAAACATATTCTCAACAAAATTTTAAACATTATTCTGATGGAGTAACAAACGCCTACTGTAGCACAGTGACTACTATTTGTACCAGCATAAACTTATTTGTGTGGTCCTTTCCTGTAGTGGAAGAAGGTTTTATATTACAGATCTAGCAGCTCCTCCTATCCAATAGGAAGCTGCCTATTTGTCTCCTTTCAGTCACACACACGAGCACAGGTGAATTCCATTCTCCCAGTTCTGGGTCGCTGGTTTAATGTTTCATGGAGAATCCCCTGATTTCACCAAGTTAAACAGACACTTACTTGTGGAATCTGCGTTGATTTCCCACAACCTGTTTCCCCAACAATCACCAGAGTTTGATAGTTCTCCACTAGATAAAGTATGTGATTTCTTAGCTGAAAGAGAACATTTAAGTATCAAAATCAGATGTGTATAAAAATAAGAAAATCATTTAAATGACAATATTTACATATCTAACAGACACAGTAAATTCCTTTTACATGGAGTTTACCGCCAAAAGCTAAACAGTTCTTTAAAATCTATAAATGACATGTACAAGATATAGTAATTAACATAAATTTACAAAGCCTGTAAAACTATCAGTAACAGTTGTCAAACAGGACAATCAATTCCAACAAATAAAGAGAGCAAGGTCATAAAAATTATTGGTTTATGCTGTAAAGTGATTCTATACTGCTCTTTCAAAGAAAGACATAAGAGCCAGACATCACGCAACAGATTTAATATATCAAAAAGAACTTCGGTACCTTAAAAACAGGCAGCTTTTGTCTTTGTTGCTCAATAGAAAGGGAAGCATAAGGATTATAGATGACGGTTACGCCACTACTCTCAGCAGGACTCTGTCTCTCCTCTGAGACACTGGCACCAGGACTTTCCGTGCCTACGTGACATAATTCATTTTAACTGGAAGAACACATTTCTGCCTAGTGTATCACGATACACGCAAAATAAATATGTTCCTTACAAGGAGGAATCACGAGTCACAGCTTATATCAAAAGACTAGTGCTTCTATGAAAAGAATCAAAATATTAACTAACAGTAAACATGCAGAAATTATTTCAAACAAAATATATGTCTCCTGCTGGTTAATGAAAAATAAATATCTAATGTAAGTATTTGATTTTTTAAAAGATGGCAAAGGAGGAAAAAAGCATATAGGAAAAATATACAGCACAATCTTGGGAACTTTCTTCTTCTGTGCAATTGTTCAGATACAGCTTCAATATCCTTCTCAGAAGTATGTCCATGGGTTTTAAGGCAGCCAGTCAGATGTAACAGAACTTCCCTTGACTAATATCAACTGTATAAACGTTCAACCGTGCCCGCTTATGAGATATGTCACTCACTTTAGATCTGAATTTACCTCAGTAACAGAAACTTTATTTATTCCTGCTGCACGTTACCATAAAACTCCTGACGACCGAAAATGCTGAATCATGCAAGTGAACTAGAAACAAAAACTCATCTCAATAACAGAATGTATCATCTCTAGCTGCAGAAACAACTGGGAAACTCTGAGAGCAAGAGGAGGATTCCCCCATTTTGTAGGATTTGCTTGTTTGGGCTTTAAACTTTTTCCACTGTTTAAAACCAGTTAGTCCCTATTCAAAGCTGCCAAGCAAGTTTTATAGCAAATTGATCCAATTTTAAGAATGATTAGCAATGATTCCAATAACTATTCACTCCCCAGGACAGATGTGGAAGTTAAGAATCAGGAACTTGAATATCTGGATCTTAACAAATCAACAGAGTTAACAGATATTGCTTGTCATGACCCACTGATTTTCCTTCATTTTCTATGTTTTTTTATTTATTTTTTTAATACTCTACTATCAACATATTACCCCATATATATATACATATTGTACATGCACACATATTATCGTAATATTCAAATGATTAACAAGCTGTTTGCTAAACTAATCTTGACTCTGGAACAGCTTTGCAAACCACAGCATACCACAACACAGTGATCAGTTAAAACAAAACAAAACAAAAAACAAAACTAAACTCAGACTCACCAAGCTCCCCTTTGGGACAAGTGAATGGGAAGGTAATAACAAGTGCCCAAAGCCCGAAGGAGCCATCACGGAGTCACAGCCCAGCAGAGGCTGGAAGGAGCCTCTGGAGACCTTCGAGTCCCTGCTCTGGATTACCACAGGGTCACTTACACCCGGCTGCTCAGGTCTGAGACCCCACCAAAAGCCTGACTGCTTGTTCCAGAAACTGATCACTCCCATGGTGGGAAAGGTTTTTCTCATATTTAGGCTGGTTTTCTCATATTTCAGCTTGTGCCTGTTGCCTCTTGCACTGTCAGGAGGCACCAACAAGAAGAATCTGGCTCCATATTCTTTAAACTCTCCTACCTGGTATTTATATACATTGAAAAGATCCCCCTGAGACTCCTCCAGGCTGCACAGTCCCAGCTCTCTCAGCCTCCCCTTGCACATCGCATAATCCAATCTGTCCATTATCCCTGTGCCCCTTCACTTTGTGCTCCTGCTTCAGGGAGTCCATGTCTTCCCGGTGCTGGGGAGCCCCCAATACAGCCTCCCCGGTGCCGAGGGGGGATCATGTCCCTCAGGCTCACCGCAACACTCCTCACACAGCCCGGGATGCGGGTGACCTTCTCTGCTCCCTCCAGTTAGAAACACAGAATCATTTTGGTTGGAAAAGACCTTCAAGATCACCGAGTCCAACTATAACCGAACTCTAGCACTAACCCATGTCCCTGAGAACCTCATCTCCACGTCTTTTAAACCCCTCCAGGGATGGTGACCCCACCACTGCCCTGGGTAGCCTGTTCCAATGCCCGACAGCCCTTTCCAAGAAGAAATTGTTCCCAAGAAGCAACCTAAACCTCCTGTCACTGGCTACTCGGGAGAAGAGCCCAACACCCCGCATGCTACACCCTCTTTTCAGGCAGTTGTAAGCACTAAGGTCTCCCCTCAGCCGCCTTTTCTCCAGGCTGAACACGGGTACCCGGGGTTTCTCTCCCTCAGGGCAGCACTTGGCTCCTTTGTCAAACTTCTTGGGGTTCCCTCGGGCCGAGCCCCCCCCGGCGGGGCAGGACCCCCACCCCGAGGGCGGGCCCGGTCCCCACCCCTCCGGTACCGCAGCACGTTTCTCCGCTGCACTCGGGGTCTCAAACCCGTGCGACTCCCAGCACCCCAGGGCTGCCGGGGGCAGCGCCGGGCCCGCCGCAGACAGCCCGGGAAGGAGCTCTCGCTCACACACCCGCCGCTCCGGGACCGCGACCCCCGCGCCCCCTCACCCGGCTTCCAAAACTTCACCGGTCCCACGGGCGCCGCCATCTTGGGGTGAGAGGGCAAGCGGAAGCGGCGGCGGGGCGCACGTGACGCGGGGTTGCCATGGTGACCGGAGCGGGCCCGCGGGTGTTCCCGGGCCTGCTCCCGGGCCTGAGGCGGCCCCGGGGCCTCGGTCTCTGGTGCTGTGCCGACGGGAGCCGCCTCCCGCGGGACCTGCCCCGCCTGGCTGAAGGCAGGAGAAGGGCCCTGCCCGTTACCGACACTGTAGCGGCTGGGGCGAAGCGCGAAGTGCTGAAGCATTGGACGTTTTAGTATCTAAACGTCAAGAATGGCGTCCAGTTCGTAACACCGTGTGTGAGATCCATGCTGTTAGTCACACACAGAAGGGACGCTTTCTGAGGAAACCAGGCTGGTAAAATCGGCCTCAGCCGTGACTGAAACACACCCTTTCCCCGTGAGGCAAAAGAATGAAATACATAAAACACGGACACACAAAAATATCTGAGCCAAGCCAGATACAACTCCTGTAACTAAAACGAATCATAGATTCATTTTGGCTGGAAGAGACACTCAAGATCATTGAGTCCAACCATAACCTAACGCTGCCACTAACCCATGTCCCTGAGAACCTCGTCTGAATGCCTTTTAAACCCCTCCAGGGATGGTGACTCCACCACCGCCCTGGGCAGCCTGTTCCAGTGCCCAACAACCTTTCTGTGAAGAAATTTTTCCCAGTATCCAACCTAAACCCCTCCTGGCACAACTTGAGGCCATTTCCTCTCATCCTGTCACTTGCTACTCAGGAGAAGAGTAGCAGCACAGAACCTGGGGGAGAACCCAGGATTTAACAGGATCGAAAGATCATCTCCAAAAAGTCATTGTCTCATTAATTAAGCTAATCGCTTCCCTCCTGAGGATGAAGGATGCCTCCACGCTGCGTGCACCATAACTATTGGACTTCACACCAGAAAGCTGAAGGACTAAAAAGAAAAGTTACAGTAACAGTTAATAGATCCAACGGTGCACAAGCGTGCTACAGTTCTTATTGAATCAAATGTAATAGAGACTTTGAGTTAATGAAGGCTGGAGTTAAACAAAATGAAACAAACCCACCAGCTTCTAATAAGTTTAGTAATGCTGTCAGTGATCCATGCTTAACGAAAAAAAATCTAATCCTATTTTTAATTCTTCTTAATCATTCTCACTCTTCATTGACGACACGTGGGCAGTGCAGTGATTCGGCCAGCCTGCACATCACACACCGCACCCCCATGGTCACTTCTTGTGCCAAGTGTCTACATAACTACTTGAAAAAAAGGTTATTCAGTTATGATTAAAGACATTCTTAAAATTCTAGCTATTTATTTCAATGTACTTTTCAGACTACGTTCGCTCTATCAAAAATAAACATAACTCTCAAAGTATTCTGTATCATCAATATATTAGCAACTGTTCAGAAAAACTCCAACTAATGGCACATGGAAAGAGTTGCCTATTAAAGTAATGAGATGAATAAAAAAGTTTAAAATTTGTATTTGAGAAAATATATACAGATAAGAATTGTGAAAATAAAATTGCACGAACAATATTTTGCACAGAGCACAACAATGTATTTTTCTGTGTGTTTATGGGAAATATAGTTATAAAAATTCATGTTTCAAACTTCTTTACATCTGGACAAGACTATAAAACTATTGAACATTTACAGATTAGAAGAGCCAGAACTTTTACAAGTCCATGATTGTAAGCGCAGAAAAAAAAGGGGGCAAATTAGTTGTACCCTGATCAGCACATTATTGCACTGTCAGTAAAGGCCATTTTTGTAAGTTCCACATGTCCAGTTTAATGTTGTCCTGCTGATTAGCACAGACCCATATGAAATTCTCCAGCTGAGTTTTAATCTTCCCATTTGAAGCCCAGAACCCACAAGACCCCTACACAAACATCTCCCCGAGTTTTTTGCAGCGCAACAGCCTCAAGAACAACTTGAGAATTGGTGCAGCTTTGCTGTTGCCACAGCCGCAGAGCTGCTGCACTGGCTGGCTGCTGGAAAATCAGTGCCTCAATGTACAACTTTCTGGGAGGATAGTTTATTCATTTGCCGTTTTTTGTTTTTCTCCAGAAACTGATGGATTTTTTAAAATAACGAGCTTGCATGAAACTTTAAAAAGAAATGGTTACATTTCAGACTTTCATGTTACCATGTCTGGTGGAAGCAAAGCATTTGAGAAGTAGCAGCAGCTTCACAGATTTCAGATCTACTAAACTTTTCCCACAAGATCAGACAGCAGTAGCAACCATAAAGAAACCAAACACTAAATACAGTAATGCCAAGAAAATGGTCTCATTTGGCTCTACTACAAACATAGCAGGTTCTTAGGAATACTATCCATTGCATGCATTTATTGCATGATGTCCAAAAATCCAAGTATTCTTATAATTACAAAGAAATGGTCATTTAAAATTGAATCATTGCAAAATCTTTGCTTGCCTGACACGTTAGTTCATTCTGGCAAGCAGCACCGCTTCGTGTAAAGAAAATTCAACATTTGAGGACTAGTAGCATGGTACCGATCTACTAGTTTCTGGATTATGGTTACTCTGCTTCAGTTCTGTGTCATGAAAGAGTTCATGGAGAGTTTGTGCAACACATGACTAAACTTAGCCTGATTTCAGAGCCGTACAACAGTCTTGCTATGCATTTTTGGAAGACCTTCAAGCAATATAACTTTCTATACCTAGATTCCTTAAAAAAAAAAAAAGGTTTGAGCTACTGAGCAAAGACACTGCTAACCCATCAGCCTAAAATATGGAATAATAGGTTGAAAAATAAAAATCAGACAGGATACTAGAAGTCAATAATGGCTTTCCAGGTGTTTGGTTTTTTTTTAAAAACACATCCGCGCCTAAATCAATACCATAATTGTATCTGTTGATCTGCGTTACAGTGGTCTTCAAATGAAACCACAATCCCAGTATCACTTTCTCCCAGTTCAAGGTTTGTTTCCCAGCTGCTCTCCCAACCGTACTGTGAGACAGTCCTGGACACGGATCACTGGAGGTTCCTGAGGTTCTGCTTCTCGCTCCGAGTGAACGTGAGATTCATCTCTCTACGATCCAGTGTGGCCTCATAATGAGAGAGCCATTCCTCTTAGTCAGCGGAGGAGAGACGTGCAGCGCGGTATTTGGCACGTAGACTGCCTCCCGCGAGGCATACAGCCAGCTTCGCTTCCTTTTCAGATTTCCTACAAATGCTCTAAGATACAAAAACTCCATTCGCAGGAAGTTTTCCCTGGTCAAGTCTCTGGAAGCCACTGTTATCCTGACTACCTGGTCCAACATCTTCCTCTCCTTGCAGCTGGATGACTCTTCGAGGTTGATCGGCTTTGACTGTGCATAAAGAGTCCGAAATTCCTGGTCAAAGTGTGCAACTGCAGGGCCTGACAGGATCAAAATGTTGCTGCTGTTCAGCTTCCCATCTGTCCACGTAAAACTAGCAAAGGAATAATGAGAAAATTCCGAGTTAATTCAAGATAAATAGTAAACAAAGCATTAACTGAACATTCTCTTCCATCACATTTAGTTAAATCATTCTTATAATCCAAATGATGAGCAGTGTGCTATTTGTAGGACAAAGGTTACGAGTAAACTGTGGTAGGGAAAGCAGTTTTGTAGTGTGGCTACACTTTTCCTTTCCATGTAAAGAAATCACATAAAGAAACAAAGAAATTGGCACTTGCCTGTAGGAGCCTGTTATCACTCTAATGCCATCAATTAACATGAACTTTTCACGGACTTTTCCAACAATTTTGGCACCTGACCTTGTGCAGTATGTGCTCCCAGTGATATTTCGAATTCTCATCAGCTGTTAAAGATATCACAAGCATTATGTGGATTTCAAAGTTAAACAGTTGCATTCAAAGTAGTAACACACAGTAACAGCCACTGACAAACTAGCAAAGGTTGCTGTACAGTGGCACAAGATTCAACAAATGATAATTTTGTCATGTTTTAGTAGGCAAAGAGGAGGCATTAAGGGGCAGACCCATAAACTGATTGAAGGCTGATGGAGAAGCAAGTTCTCAGGACTGGGTGAAGTTCATGTCCCTCCAAGTTTAGGCAACAGCAGTTTGTACGATCACATTGTGCTCAAAGTCTTGGTGAGCCTGAGCATCTCCAGTCATGCTTTAGGAACTGGACATTTCTCCTGTATTCCTTGAATATTCAATTAGTATTTGTGCTCAGAAAGCAGCTAAACATCACTTATTAAGATTTCAGGTTTTCTATTAATTGCCTTCTTCTGCAAGAACGGTTAAATCTTCCAAAAAAAGAACTAAAGCTACATAAAACCCATTTTTAATTGTGGCAGCAGGCATAATAGTTTCTTCTTTCGATAGCTCGAAGTATACAGTCATAAAGGATTGACACTCTATCCTTATCAATATGCCAAGGCTCACCTTTTCCTGTTCCAGGTCAACTCCCAGATCCTTGCACATTTTCAGAAAGTGGGAAAATGAAGCCTGATCCAGAAGGATATATGTTTTAACTTGCCGCTGGCTGCAAGCTTCCAGGAGGTCTCTGAAGATATCGGTATCTGTGAAGGAATCCATAACCAGGGCAATCATCTGCAACGAAGTTCAGAAGAAATCATTAGATTGTTTCCACAGCATCCCAGGGGAGATGGCACATCAAGAATTTGATTTTCAAATTTATTCCCCCCCGCCTTTTTTTGTTTGTTTGTTTCCCCAGGTGGTTATGGAACATGGTACAGTCTTCTGTGATCTTTATATTCTTCGGTTGTTCACAGGACTGCTGAAACATTCAACAGACAAATAAGAAAGAGAAGAGAAAGGAAAAAGTAACTCTGATTAGAATAAAGTTCTGTGACGAGAATGGTATTTTGGTAAAAGTGATTACTGAGTACACCACCCTGAGGTACAGGAGACCCAATATACATTGCCCCTTTACTATGATCACTATGTCCCTGTATAGTTAAATAGAAAAAAAAAATTGAATTTATGGAAATTGTTGTTGAATATTCTTTTCCCCAATTTTGTTCACCACTTGTCTGATTTATAGAAGATAACATCATTTAAGATATTTATTATCACATTGTAGAATTTCATTTTCTACTGTAATTTCAGCAGCAGACATTGAAGCTTCTTTTGCTGGGATCTGTATCTTTTTCGGTTTGTTAGGCAATAGCAATCTAGCCTGAAAGCTTATTGTGGAAAGACACCTTCTCTCTATTTAAAAATCAGAGTTTGTCACTAATCAGCAGCAATGGTGTCTCCTGCATCTGTTCAGTAGCATGTTGCTCATGGTTTTTAATTGAGGGTGTACTAAAGGCTTCCCTTTTTTATGACATAACTTCACTCTCAAGAGAAAATTATAGAAGTCTGAGCATTTTTCTCCTTTCCCCCCACCTCTAGAGCAGTGCAAAGACCTACAAAGGCAGAGGGAGACTTGACACCTCTCCAAAATCCTACGCGAGCTGATTAAAAAAGTATTTTGCATGAGGAAAAGAAAGACATTCTGCCATCAGTCTTCTTCAGCTAGATCAGAAACTTTTGGTGTAAGAGGAGCACCGAGCTGATCATGGGGATGTTTGAGGGTGGTAAGAATATCTCAGAAGAACCAGAACAGTGGCAAAATAAATGTATTGCTTCAGGTTTCTTTCTCTCCCCGAGATATGGCAAAAACAGGGATCTAGTTCTGTGTTAGACAAATTTTGTCTCCAACTGCTCCGTAAGAGGTTTTTTCCTGAGAACAGGTATCTTTTCCTCAACAGCATTGCCTGAAGAAAAAGGTGAGCTTGTTTCCAAAACTTCAGCTTTCCAGAGTCTTTCAGACTTTTCATATATGAAAAGAAACAGCAAAAGAAATTCACCAGTGTCCAACTGCTCTTTACATCTCGCCTCTCCATTTAAGATAAAACTGAGGTTTCTTTTCAACTTAGCATACAGATTCTCATGATATTTCAAGTCAAGATCTGGTTATGCACCCAAGCTCCTTGATTACCTCCTCCCTTGAGAGCCAGCCCCTGCCCTCACAGGTCCTTCCTACAGAGCGAACCCCAAGCTTTGCCGTGATCCACCGTGTGTCAGTGCCAGCAACAGCTGCTGAAAAAAGCCAGGAATGGGCACGTTTAGGACACGGCCACTCACAGCTGCCAACCCCCCGAGTGAGATTAGCGAGGCTTGGGTAGCACGGGCTCGGTTTTCACCGATTTGGGAAAAAGAAGCTTGCAAATAATCACAGAATCATTTTGGGTGGAAAAGACCTTCAAGATCATCAAGTCCAACCATTAACCTAACTCAGGTATTAAATCATGTCCCTGAGAACCTCATCTATTTGTCCTTTAAACCCCTCCAGGGATGGTGACTCCACCACTGCCCTGGGCAGCCTGTTCCAATGCCCAACAGCCCTTTCCACGAAGATATTTTTACTAATATCCAATCTAAACCTCCCCTGGCGCAACTTGAGGCCATTTCCTCTCATCCTATCACTTGTTCCTTGGGAGAGGAGACCAACACCCTCCCTGCTCCAAGCTCCTTTCAGGCAGGTCAGAGATCAGAAGGTCTCCCCTCAGCTCCTGTTCTCCAGCTGAACCCCCAGCTCCCTCAGCCGCTCCCATCACACTTGTGCTCCAGCCCCTTCACCAGCTCCGTTGAACCAATTTAATGAATTTATTTTTAAAAAAGAAAAAAAAAAAAGGGGAAGGAGAGCAAAAGATGGTGTGGAAAAAAAAAGGAAAGTAACAAGAAAATAGCGTAATAAATACAATCGGGACTCTATTGAAAACTGAACGAAGCGGGGAAGGACGCGGCGGGTCTGTGGAAGCCGCACGGGAGCGGCAGCGCGGGCTGTCCCGGCGGAGCGGGACGGGACGGGACGGGACGGCAGAGCCCGCACTCACCTGCCGGGCGGAGCGGATCTGCCGCCGCACCGCCTCCTTGCAGCCGTACGGGCTCTCCCCGCAGCCCGGCTGGAAATGCGCCTCCACCCGCGTCAGCCCGCGGAACGCGCCGCTGGCGAAGCCCGGCCAGCCCAGCTCCAGCGCCGGCGGCTCCAGGTCCGAGCGCTCGGGGAAATAGGTGAGCGACGAGGCGTCCAGGGAGGCGCCGAGCGAGGGCTCGCCCGCCGGCTCCGGGCCCGCGGCGGGCGGCAGGGCGCCCCGCGCGATGGCCTGCACCTCGGGCTCCGAGAGGAACGGCGGCAGCTGCTCCCGCCGCAGGAAGGCCCGCAGCGCCTCGGGGCCGCCCGCCACCAGCTCCTCCAGCGCCAGCCGCTGCGCCTCGCTGTAGGGCCCGGGCGGGCGCGGCGGCCAGCGCCCGGCGCCCTCCTCCAGGCACTGCGAGGGGTTGGCCATGGCACGGCGGAGCGGAGCGGCCGCGCTCGGCAGCGCCTTTATAGCGGCTCCGCGGAGGCCCCGCCACGCCCCCGCGGGGCGCGGGCAGGAGCCGGCGGTGCCGCGGGCCGGGAGCGCCCGCTGCGCCCGTCCCCTCGCAGCCGGGAGGAACGGGGCGCTGCAGCGGCGGCGCCCACGGGAAAGTCGCGGGTGGCAGAGCCGGCCGGGCTCCCCTCGCCCAGGGAGGCATCCCTGGAAAAACAATCTTTGAATTAAGGAGGGAGAGCCAGGTACCGCTCTGCCCTGCTCCGCTGAGCGAGAGGCTGCTCCTGAGGTTAGAGAGGACAATGGGTCCCCGCGGACATCGGCTTCATTCCAGGCTGCTCTGCCTACCCAGAGTACCAGGAAAGCACCGGCAACAGGGGAAGCGCTGCCTTAGTCACTGGGATTCAAGATGTCAAATAAATAGAAAACAAAACTCAGACAATGATGAGGTGAAAAGCCCCACGGCAAAAGGAGTTTATTTGTAAACTTTCTTGTTCCTGTGAGAGCACCAAAACAGCTGCACAGTGTAATAAAGTTTAAAAGCACATAGGACGAACAAGTTGATTTTTACATACATTCGAGCACTGCTGAACATGAGCTCTTAAAAATACAATTCAAGATTGGCTTTGAAGGTGTATCTTGGCTCCTTCTTTGCTCCCAGTGTTCCAGCTCCAGGGACCACACAAAAAACTATCTTATCTGTTCAAACAAGTGCAGACAGAGCTTTTTTTCCTCACCTGCACCTCTTTGTACATCTGCCTTGCAGCTCCAGGGAGGGAGTGGCTGCTTTGAAATCCAAGCAATAGAAGTAGTTTAAGCCTCTTTGTCCGTATAGATTTCAGAGACAGAAATGCCCAAGTTAGTAGAACAAAATGTTGGTTTCTACACTTCAGTTGCAGCCTTGTTGAGTTTGATATTTTTCTGTTCATTCTACCATTCATTGCTGTTTATGGGAATATTCAAAACAGCCGAAATGTGCCATCTGCTGGACACACCCATAAATAAGAAGAAAATATATTACCCAGACTCTAATTTGACTTGGCAGAGTTTAGAGTCTGGTTGGTCACAAAAATACTGGAATACAGGTCTAAAGAATAACAGTGCAGGTCAGAGCTTGGAGAAAAAAAATCCACACACCCCTCAAATAAGTGATTCAACAAGCACATGCACACCGCCCCGCCCCGTACTGCTTGCAAATATTCAGATATTGTCTCTGCAAAGCAAATTAACCCAAGATCTATTTAATATTGAAAGAGTATTTTCAAAAACTAGAGTGGCACTTCAGCTCCTCAAACCAAGTTAATAGCGGATAAAGAACAGAGCAGGAAACAGAACATTTCAGAGGACAGTTTAAAGAGAAAAATGTGTGTTTGCTTATTTTTCACTCTTACACTTGTACAATAATATTAGCAAACAGAACCCATAAGATTTTGTAGTGCATTTATCAGTTTACTTTTGAACGGGGCTTTGTTGTGCGTCCTCGGTGATTGTCTCACCTCTCACTCCAAAGAATGAAACTGTTCACAGGTCTCTTAACAGAAGACGATTCAGACATTTCTAGACCAAGCCAGAACTGGAAGCTCATTTTACAGCGCTAAGACTAAGCGTCTTAATTCTGCTTAACAAATTGCACAAGGGGCAAAGTTCTGAGGAGTCACCCCAAAAGAGAAGTGTAACAGGTGTGCTGCAGCAGGAGAGTGAGCTCCCGATATCACCTCATCTCCTGCTCACAAGAGCAAAAAAACACACCTCAGCAATACATTCCCATTAATATTGTCACAGGTCCAATATATCTAGGTTTTAGTTCCAAATACTAGAAACATTTACATTAGTAGTATGCATGCTGGGTACAGTCCTGTCTTACAGTGCCAAGTTGCTACTTCCCGGTCTGGGTTTTGAAAAGATGCTCTTCTGTGTATATATACATGCACATTTTTCTTATATATCTATGTATGAGAAGATGATCAAACTGAAGAGCTAGTTAGCTCAGTCCATTTCAGAAGGCTTAAACAACAGGAACAGAATACAGTTCAGGATAAGAACCTGCAACTGCTCCAACAGACCCTTCACAACTTGAGTGGAAGAGTAATATACATATCACTGAAGTCAGAATAAACTTAGCATTACGGCTCTTTATAGAAGTTGTTTCCCCTCATGCCAAAGATAAAGTAGAAATAAAAGCCAATATTAAAAAGAAAAAAGTATACTTTGATGTAAGCTAAATCTCCAAAGCCACTCTGATGGCTTGACCGGTCTGACTCAGATTTTTCCAAGTTTATGTAAATTAAAGCCAAAGCATTAGCAATCCTAGAAAGCAGTAATAAGTTTATTTTCAGGCTAAACACCCATAATCAAAATGAACCTTCACCATTGATATGTGTAAGAGGAACGTGCAAGTAGCTACAGTATAAATAAACCCCTCTTTGCATAGTATAAAAGAAAGTGCTGGAGAGTGACATTCACATGTATTAAAAAAGTAAAAGTGCTGGAAGGAAGTAGAAGAATCAGCAGGTATAAAGTGACAACAACTCAAGACTGGAGCCTTTGTGTGCTGTGCTCAGTGCAGCGATCATTTATTCAGAGAAAAGAGTGAAACGTCCCGGAGGCTGCGCAGGCTGGCACTGATGTCCCGTCTCTGTTTTAGATCACATCTTCCAGTGTACTGGGTCATGTAGTTCTCAGGGGCACGTCCCCTCCGGGACAGGATACCCACCATGTGGCTAAGCTTTGACCTGATAGTGGAGTAGTGGAACTGCCTCTCTTTATGCAGTTTTTGGAAATATTCTGCCCTGTGACTGCCAGAATATTCAAAGGACCGGAGAGAAGACAGCGAGCCGGTAGAGCTTCCAAGAGAGCACTGGGAGGATGACGAGGACAATGATCGCAGACTGGAACTTGATATCTGTCTGGTAAGGCTGTAAGATCCTTCTTTTGACAACTTTCTGGCAAGCAGAGGTGTTTCTGCATACTCACCTTCCTTTGTCTGCGTCACTGCAGTCTTCAGCAGAACTGAAGTCTGAGTGCCCGTCACTCGAGCAGCGACAGAGGTCTGAGTGCCTGTTTCTGCCGTCGCAGCACCGGTCTGCGTGGCAGCGTTGCACGCGGTCACTACAGGCTTCTCTTCCCATGGGCCAGTTTGAGTCGATGCGCTTTTCCGTTCCACGGTGGCCACTTGATCGCTGAACCACTGCTCTTCACAGAGGCAAGAATGCCCCAGGTCACAAGGTTTGTTTCCAGGAGTATCTTCAGCCTGATCTCGTTCTTTCATCAGTTTCTTTGGAGTACTAGACAATCCGGCAAATTCTGCTCTCAAGTTGCCTTCCACAGAATATTCTTCAGGGGACTCTGTTCTGTTCACCAGGTGATCAAATATCCCGTTGTCCCTGCAGATGGACAGACACTTCGGGCTGATGGGCATCGACTGAGCGTAAAGAATCCTGAACTGGAGGTCAAAGTGTTCAACCACTTGACCTGAGAGCAGCAGCAAGTTACTGCTGTTCAGCTTCCCATCAGACCACGTGAAACTATTGAAAACAAACCAAGACTCACAGTTAATCTCCAGTGGATTTCAACACATACAGTTACAGACAGCGAGACTCAGCTTAGAAGTGCTGCGCGTAAGGAAGGTATAAAGCCGATAGACTATTCATCCTCACCTCTTCAGGAAGAACTCTATTTAGCCATGGCCAAGTGCTTTGCTAGCACCAAGTTGTGTAAACCAGTTTTCCCAAGCTATTTTCAGTTTTGTGTTAGTCCCACTTAGACTCAGCTAGTTCACTTTCATTGGCAATTAATTAATACCAGGCAAACGGCAAAGTTATTACATCCTTCTTGCAGAAACTCCCCCTTTCTATAGCTTCATCGGGCATGAGCAGACCCCAATACTTGCCTGTAGGAGCCTGTTGTCACTCTAATGCCATCGATTAACATGAACTTCTCGTGGACCTTCCCAACAATTTTGGCACCTGACCTCAGGTAGTATGTGTTCCCTGTGAGGGTTCGAACTCTCATCAGCTGTTTCAGAAAAGAGGAGAAAAAATACCATCAGATTTAAGTTAACTTCCAAAAAGTTTTGATTAGCCATTCTACCTAAAAGCTGCTACATACACTATGGAAGACAGAAATGAAATGAACTTCCCTACCTTGTCAGCCTGTGAGTGTTATTAGTTACACAGTGCCAAAGTTCTGTTAGATTAGGAGGAATCTCTGGAGGGAACAGCCAGTTCTAATTAATTACTGCCCACAAAGCTAGGAGTGTTTCCCCATCCAGAGAAACTCTCTCTGGTGAACATAAGCCTGTCCAAACCCCAACGTAACACAGTCATATCAACTTATATTCAGAGGAACTGAGCAAACCACCTGGGTCTCGTTATCCAAACCCTTTTAAAAGAAAGCAACTACGCCTTAGTGAAAAGAGATGTTACTAAAGCTATACCACCCTCAAGCTTCCCATGATTCTGTTTTGCTTAGCAAGCAGTTCCTTGAGCCAAAGAATAAAGCTACTTAGTTCTTGCAAAATTAAATGCTTGAAAATTGCTGCTTCAGGACAGGGATCACAGTGCGCACTCCTCCCAGCACACCTGGGAGCTGCACAGCGTGTCTGTAGCTCCTGCATGTGCGTAGTGTAGGGCAGGAGTAGATGTGCCTTTTCTACATGTTCTCAGCTGAGTTTGTGGGCAGTTTCACATACTGGATTAGAGACCGTACTGAAACCACGCGATATCAGGCCTTGATCTTCATGAGCTGTGAAATACTTCAGAAAATATCCTTTTATGTCAGTTGTTTAACAGACAGAACGCTTTAGACTTTCAAGAGAGCTTGATGTTTTATAGAAGGATGTATTTGACATCCATAACCATAGACTGTACCACCAAAATAAAAACAAAGCCCACACCAAGCCAATGGTTAGTACTTACACTTTCCTGCTCAGGGCAAACTCCCAAATTCTTGCACATTTCCAAGAAATGGGGTACAAAGTCCTGGTCAAGAAGGATATAGACAGGGACTTTGCGGGTGGTATAGGCTTCCTGAAGGTCACCAAAGATATCAATATCTGTGAAGGAATCCATTACAAGGGCAATCACCTGCAAAAAAAAAAAAAAGTGACACTTGTTCAAGAGGCTTATTTTACACAAGGCCAGATCACCGCCTTCCCCAGCCTTTTTCTCCTGCTCTTATCATCAAGGCCAGATGCACATTTCTTTGTCCTGCTAAGCTATAAAATATTTCTATATTCCCACAATGTTTCTGTAAATTCACCGTGCCCCTCACCTCTGCCGCTGCTTTTTGTACACTTTCACAGCCTGCTTTCCTACGTAATCACCCATAATCTGGCCTTTTGGTAACAGGGAAGCTATCACAACAGAACTGGGAGTCCAGGGAAGCCATCTCCACTCCTGTGCTCCCAGTGCGCCAGACCAGCACTGCCTGCAGAAGAATCAGCTCAAATGGCCTCCTCACTGTCACAGCTTAATGTCTAACAAATCCTGATTTCTGTGATTGAAAGGCAATGCTGTCCCTATAAAAGTTACCAAGAGACACACTAGTTCTGTGACAATGTTTTTCACTATCTCCACACTCTTACTAGATGTGTTCTGACTTTCCAGCCCATACCTTCACAAGAAATCCTTCCACTCACTCAACAGTTCTTTACAGAAGGCAAATCCTAAGATGGGAAGATTTTCTCTGAATGGGCACAACAGCCTTACATTTATGAATGATCCCTCCAGCTAATTCTGGGCCACATCACACACCATTGCAGTGCTATGAACTCTCACCTTTCAAAACCAGGACCACACATCCATGTGGGACACAAAGGAATAAAGGATTTGGCTTCATGACTTCTCTTCTCTCTTAGACCAGCATCAGATTACACAACCGCCGCAGGTACCTGCCCTTACCAGACACATACGGCATCCATATGTTGCTGCAGCATGCCCAAGGCATAAGTGCGTGCAACACAGCTGCTGTGCGTGTGGCATCGCCTGTGCCTGGAGCACACATTTCCCACAAGAACAGGCTGAGCTCTGTGTTCCCACCTGTGCCCCGCTCCTTAAGGAACTGGTTCCATAGGGATGAGTTCTCAGGTATAACGCACACAGGCTTTTGGGTATTTCTAGATAAAGTTAGTTTATGCTTGTGCTTCTTGTGTGTCTCCTGTGCTTTTCTCCACCCGATCACTTCCCTCAGTGTCAAAGGGAGATAAAGAAGATGCTTTTGACAAGACCTGATGAGTAAGAAAATAACCCTGAAAACAGAACAATTTACACTAAGCCCCTTGGAAACACTGGTGCCTTCAAATGTCTACTCAATTAGCAGCACATTTGACTTCTAATCCCGGAATTCACAGCTGAACAATAAATAAATTTTTACTCAAAATGAGCAAAAGCACAGTTATGTTCAGAGGAGAGACAGAAAACACTTCTCTCTACCCTCATCCATTCGGGATGGTGGAAGCAAGACAGCAAGTGTCCCCGTTAGTCACTTAAGCTAACAGCATTTGAGCAAGCTGAGCAGCAGATCTACAGCATCTGAGTTTTTCCTGTTCCTCACATTAACCCAAAAATCTCAGACATGACTAAGCAGCATCACCCAGCATCTGATAGTCAGTAAATTATGGTGGGAGCGTCAAAATTTCTCTCCACTCCATGTCCACGAAAACGCTCTCCAGATCAGGCACGTACATGGCGGTGGCAGGAGCAGCTTGCCAGGCTGTTGGTTCAGTGCAAGGGACGGCATTTGGCAGGATGCTACAAGCAAGAACATTACGCACAAGCACAGCTTTTTGGAGAAACAGATGTTCTCAAGAGTTTACTTGAGTCACCAGACTGGTCTCATCTACCTGATAAGGATCCTTTGAGAACAGAGCTTCCTCTGTGACAGGTTCTGGCAAGAAGCCCATCGTTCATGTCATCCGCACACACCCCCAAGCTTCTGCGCTCAAAAGAGAGCAGGGACAAAGCTCAGCTGCTGATTCAGGGCGTGCCATGTGCGAACATGTTAGGCAGAGAGCAAGGGGTTGCTTCACCTGGCCACCCCAAGAGGAAGCTACACATTTAAATTTTAGCTAAGCCAATTGAGTGGCTGCTAACGAGAAGGGTGGTTCCCTCCTGGGGATTACAGTTGGAGGCTATAAACTCAGGTAACATAAGGAGTTACAGAGAACAGTTAGAAGTTACTACTCCATGTGATTTTTAAACCATATGCTGCAGCAGATCAAAAGCATCCACTACTGTAGGAGGGGAGTCCTGCTGAGAGCAGATCTGCACCTTATCTAGGGGTGATTAATATGGAGAAAGAGGAGAAAAAAAGAGATACAATCACAGAGAGATATCATTCTTTTATAAGAAAGCATACGACACAAAGAAAGTCCCCTAAGGGCCAGCAGGAGGTTTCTGCAAGCGAATCTGGCTTGCAGAGCATGTCAGTAAGAAATCCGGAGCAGGAAATCTGCTTTGAATAGAGCAAGAGCAGCGCGAAACCGGCGGGTGGTTTGGCCACAAGCAGCAGCAGGGGCTGTGCGTGTGTCTCTGGGGACAGCGAGCTACTGACCCAGCACCTCCGGAGCAACGTTACCGGTGGGGTGAGCTCCCCCGGCTGCGGCACGGACACTGTCCCACGAGCACCAGCCGCTGTGCATTTACGCCCTTGTCCTCCTAACCTGGCTTTCTTTGCTCGACAGGGGGTTTACAGCCACTTGGCCCTGCTCAGTGTCACTTGAAGGAGATGCTCGTTGATTACTTTTCCGATTTTTTGCTCCGGTTCGCTGACCCGCTGGAGAAGGGCCCCGAGCCGGGCGCTTTCGGGCGGCGCTACGGGCAGAGCCCGCCCTCCCGGCCCCCTCCCGCCGCACTCACCTGCCGGGCGGAGCGGATCTGCCGCCGCACCGCCTCCTTGCAGCCGTACGGGCTCTCCCCGCAGCCCGGCTGGAAATGCGCCTCCACCCGCGTCAGCCCGCGGAACGCGCCGCTGGCGAAGCCCGGCCAGCCCAGCTCCAGCGCCGGCGGCTCCAGGTCCGAGCGCTCGGGGAAATAGGTGAGCGACGAGGCGTCCAGGGAGGCGCCGAGCGAGGGCTCGCCCGCCGGCTCCGGGCCCGCGGCGGGCGGCAGGGCGCCCCGCGCGATGGCCTGCACCTCGGGCTCCGAGAGGAACGGCGGCAGCTGCTCCCGCCGCAGGAAGGCCCGCAGCGCCTCGGGGCCGCCCGCCACCAGCTCCTCCAGCGCCAGCCGCTGCGCCTCGCTGTAGGGCCCGGGCGGGCGCGGCGGCCAGCGCCCGGCGCCCTCCTCCAGGCACTGCGAGGGGTTGGCCATGGCACGGCGGAGCGGAGCGGCCGCGCTCGGCAGCGCCTTTATAGCGGCTTTGAATCCAAACAGCCCCGCGCCGCCGCCGCCACTGGGGCAGCCGCGCCCCGCCCCGCGCCGCGGTTGGCTGCGGCCGAGGAGGCCCCGCCGCCCGCCAGGAGCCTCCAGGCCGTGCCCGCTGCAGGCGGGGCGGGGCCTGGGGAAGAGGCGGGGCTCGGCCTGGTGTGGGGCCGGGGGACCGCGCAGGCCCATCAGTTCCCCTCCCCTGGAGGCCTCCCCTGCGTGGCCCCCGCGCTGACGCCTTTCCATGGGGCTCCGAGGTCTGGCACACCTGCCGCAGGGCCAGCCCCGCCCGAGGTTTCAGCCCTCACGGTTCTGTCACCGCCATGTCCTGCCAGAGCTTTTGCCTTCATCCAAATCAGCCCCTCTGAGAAGGACCTTCTCAACGAAATACATTCACAAAGGCTGGGCCTAACTCCTCGGACGTGACAAAAATCCAGGAAAGGCTCGCCCCCATCAGGAATTATTGCTACCTGCTGAAAAATAAAAAGCTACACCTACCCCCTCCCGAGCTTTACTCTTTCGGACAATTCCCAGCTGTACTTAGGGTTACAGGGGAAGCAGAGACAGACATTTAGGCAGTCCCAAAATGTAAACCAGTTAAATCAAACTCAGTGGCATTTTTGGTATTATTAAAAGAAATTTAATATAATTTTTAAATTAAAAAATTCAATCTATTAAAGACATTGAGTCAGGTGCTAATACTGTCAGACATACCCTTTTGGCATGAGTTTTACATACAACTTAAGATTTTATGCATTGCTTCAACATGTTAAGAAACTATCTTTTCATACTTACAGTAGCAATAAAGTCAATTCCATACAATATCAAATATCCTTTAAAAAAATTAAATATATTAGACTCTGATTGCCAAAATGCCATTTTATACACAAAGCTGCTAATATAATATACAGTTCTTACATTTTTTTTTCCACATAAAATACGTTTCATCAAGTTTTATTTGTACATCATTTACTACTGATCGATGGAATTACGAATTATTGCAGAAGGCTTGCCATCTTTTGTTAATATCCTGTACACGCAGCCGTCACACCGAGCTGTACCGGGGTTACCGATGCTCCTACAGCCCATTTTACACTGCAGTCTAGAGGCTGAATATGTAAAGATGGCAATACTAAGGCTGCATCTGCACTAATTAAAAACCCGCATCTCCCCTCCAGCTGCAGGTGGAGATATTAATAATTGCATTGGTGTAGGTTTGGGAACAGGGATCTTGAGCAGTGTCTCCTCTTCTACAGCTTCTGCAGTTGCAAAATAGTAAAATATTCTGGGTGGTAATTGTGCCACAGCAGATGTTGCCTGAAGAACCCAGCAGTGCTCAAGTCATGGGGGCACCGAGAAGTCCATCACCAGTTTGGGCATTGTGAAAGCAACAGAGTAAAGCTGAAGAACAGCCAGGAACAACAAATTCTGTTGTACAGCCACAGGCAAAACAAAATAAAAATGTAAATACTAGCTGTGTTCTGTAGTGAGAGGCTAGACCTTGCTGCTACAAGCATGTTCTGGGCTCTGCCTGTAGAGAACTGCTTTAACAAAGTAAGTTAACATGATTTGTTAGCTTAGAATGAAGACACTGTGCGTTTCCTTTCTGTGTATTTAGGAAGAGAGAACTGGTGATCGTGAGAGAAGTTGAAAGAGCAAAAAAATCTGGTATGCTTTGATCTGCGATCCCCTTGCAAAATAGTCTCCAAGTTAAAGAACAGCACCGTGTAGTCACCGCAAACCTTCCTTCCAGGGACGAGTTACCTTTAGCAAGTACGATAAGGCACAGAAATATCCAGACGCAGGGAGAACACCTTCTAGCAGACAGACAACAGCTCAGCTGTGGCTCCCTGCAGACCAGCGCTATTGCTTTCTGGGTTATTCCTGTTTCGCGCTATTGCTGATTTAGTTTCAGCAGAGAAGATCTGAGTAAACAGAGCTCCAAGAATAAAGCAAAAGGACACTACACAGAAGTTGTAATGCCATTTGGGAGCTTCTAAGTGCTTTCAACCCCATGAAATAAGCCCCCGCTCAATGAACTAGCAAATTTACAGCCTCCACAGAGTATTGCACTGATTCGTTATTGCTGTTGCCTTGACATGCTCTTTTTCCCTACCAGGAGTCCCTCATCCATGTGGTCCTTCAACCACACCTGCAAGATGGTACAGAACCACATCAGCTGGAGTCAGTTCTTCCCCAAACTGGGAGGATTTTCAGATCCTGGAGCACCACAGAAGTGAGACTAAATGGGCAAAAATCGCATCACTTGGGACATGAAACACAGATCCACGTCTGACGTCAGACAGATCCCAGCAGTGGTACTTGAGCCCTTATCTAACATTTCAGTGCTGGGACTTTCTTGCTTGAGTTCACTAAAGCAGAGACACCTTTTTTCCGTCTAAAAAAAAGGTCCTTCAACATGGAAAGTAAAGCTGCTCTCATCAACCAGCCAGTGGCTGCCTTCAGCATACAGGAAGATTTTTTTTTTTTGCAAGCAGAAGGGTTGTTCTCATGCAGCTCTGCCTACAAAAGACCCATCAATACATCCACATTCTCAAATCTTTGCCTAGTCTGTATGAACAACTACAACCTCTGGCTTGCTGCTAACAGAAGCGGGACTCCAATCTGACCTTCAACCTGTACGTAGCTATTTACTGAGCCTAAAAACACTGAGCATAGCATAAACCCCTCCAAATCTTCCTCTAATAAGCCAGGTGCTTGATGTGCCAGTCACAATATGACTTTAGTTTCTACAGCTTTTTAGCAATATTAAGATACAATGAAACAGCCAAGTGCCTTCTGCTATGTACCTCAGAGCTTTCCACTGGGATGGCCTTTCAAACACACAGATATAAACCCCCTACTATTGTTGTAACACTGCTAACTTTTATAATAACAAGCCCTATTCTTAGAGGCAGGCTCCTACAATGCACATGTAGGAGTATCTATGTATTTGTTATTCTCCCAAAAGCCTGTTTGTCTCTACAAAATACTTTACCAGAGGCAGGTTAAATATCCACTTTACGGAATTGCTCATCCCAGACCTAGAGCAAACAACTCTGCGTGCAGCGTGAACTGCTGGCTTCTTCCCTGAGCGTATTTCCAGTGCCCCACAGGCAGCGACCATTATATCCCAGATGTCACCAACACATAAGGATGAATCCATTCCAGGTCACTCCTCAGCCACCTTCGCAAGTCCCACTCTGATGCAACTTCAACCCAAAGCCAGTGGTAGATAAATACTTGGCATGGCTGTGAAACATATCCTGGAAGATTTATCATTACTGACTCTCTCGTCTGAATAAGAATTTATTACATTTGATCAGATGCCACTAGACTTCAGTAAGCATGTTAGCTTACAGTCATAAAGCCAGAAGAGCTGTATTACAGCCAATTTTACAATTACAATGCAAAGTCTAATTAGGGGGATGTTTTATAATCTAGAACCTGTAATATTTTTTGCCTGATAGTAAATCAATTGTTGCTTTGCTCAAGATCACAGCTAGAGTGATGAGTTCCTGGAACTCTACATATAAACAGTGAAATACCAACAGACTAAAAGCTGTTTGTCTAAAATGGATGGGCGTCCTACAGTTTTAACATATTAACAACTCTCAGTGAAAACAAGCCTCAAGCTCCTTACCACTATCACATTCAATGATGTTGTTTTCATTTGCTTGCAGTTCAGTAGGATTCAATATACTCAACAGCAAAAAAATTGCTCTGAGAAGGAAAAGGGCCCACCTCCTCCTTCCCCGAGCAGGGAATGGCTCAAACTTTGCACCACTTACAACCTAATGGATAGCAGCACCAAAATTTGTTACACTGAGTCCAGAATTCTCAATAGGATGGATGTGGAGAGACAAACCCCACAACCACAGGAACAGAGACAACCTGAGAGATCATCTCCCCCGTTCAGTAATATCCAGGCTGCACTCAGTGTTATCCCAGAATAATTTTCTCGAGGCAAACAGAAGTCTTGCTGTTAATCACACACAGATGCAGTAAAGTCTGTCCAGTTGCCAAATCATCTTATTCCTACTACAGAATTACTTTTAAAAATCCCCCGAGGTTCAATCAAGCACAATAGTATTTTCTAGTCTTATATTTAGCGTATGTTTTTCAATAACGGAGGAAGCCCAATTTCTCCAAGTGTTTCAAAACATACAAAGAAACCCCCTGCCTTTAACTGAACCGAGGTTTTGAAAAAGTCAGATCAACTGCTACCATTTTCTAATCTGTTCCTAGAACTGGTCAGGGAAGAGAATTGTATCTTAAGAGTTCAAAAGAGTAAATTGTCAGCCTGGTAACGGCCTCACAGGTCCAACAGTGTTTCTGGCGTGGCTGTGGTGGTGCCACGCAGCCACCTCTGCGGCCCCGAGGAGCCGAGAATGAGGAGCCCAGAGCCCCGTCCCATAAAACATCCAGCTCCAGCATTGGGCTGGATTTGATGGGGAGCAGAGGGTAGCACTTAACACTCACCAGCAGCCTACGTCAACTTTTTATAGCCTACAAAAAACGAAAGGCTGGGAGGATTCCCACAGGAGAAGTGAAGTGCAATGTTGATGTCTGACAGCTGCCAGCTAAAAGGAAGACTGGCGGAAGCTGCATTTGCTGTTGCTTGGAAAAGCACAACTACGTGAGCTGGATTTAATCCACGGTGGGTTACAGAGACCCCAACAGGCTGATGTTCTCAGAGTTTGGAATTTAAACCACCTGAGAAGACACGCATTCATGCAGGCAAACAGTTACGTGTGCAATAGCCCCTCTATGTAGAAAGAGGGTTGAAGATTTACAGTTATTCTCTAGATACGACTTGTTAACTCAACTGTGGCCAGTTCCTCAGAGCTGTATCCCTGCGGCTCTCTCCTTTCACCTCCCCCGGGTACGCAAAGCCTTAATTTGCTGAGGAGCCAATGCCAAACCGCTGGGTTACACCAAGCTGGTGTTTCTCAGGTATTGTCAGAGCTGACACAAACTACACTAACACCCAGCAGAGAGGCTTTGCTAAGTACCGCATGGTACTAGGGGACTCCCTTACACATAGAGGCATTTAAGTCTTCTGACAGCTGCTAACCATGGCTGACAACTTCAGCATGAGAGCTGGAAAACACACAAAGCCAATCTCCTGCCCTGCTGCAACTTTCAACTACCGAAGTGATGATTTAACAGTTATTTATCAGCCAAAGACTGCAGGTTAACACAAGTGTCGTAACACCTAGGGAGATCAGAAAAGCTTTCATGGCATTTCTGGATTATTTTCGGCAAGCCTTTCCTCCTCATCCCTCCCGAGCCCTGTGGTTCTGGAAATCCAGAAAAAAACGGAATGCAAAAGCATACTGCCCCTAGAATCTGTGTTGAGCGTACAGAGTAAACAAACAGAATCAATAGGAAAGTGAGATCAGCAAAAGTCTTTTCAGTTTTAACAAATTAAGAGTCTAAATAGTACAAATAAGTTTTTTAAATTACTTATCCCAATATAGACCTTTGTCAGTATTTTATTGCAGTAAAATTCTATTGCCAGGGCCCCTTATTGCAACATCAGTTTCAAAGCCTATGGAGTGAAGCCCGTTCCAGGAAAAGTTCTACTTCAAACCTGATGGCAATCTGTAGTAACGAGTTTACAAGAGCAGAACAGGACCCACCAGTGCAGTTTTTGATGGTGAGCTGTCACTGCAAGGAGATCACACCTTGCAAACGTCCTAAAGCAAGCGCAGTGTTTAAGCTTGCTTGTTGCTCAGGCCCTGTAAGTGCTGCATTCGGCTGTATGGAAACCAGCTCTGTCCACTCTTGCAAACCCCACGTGGGGGTTGATCTCCCTTCCGCGATATTATGCATCACCCAAGAGTGAAAATTCAGGTCTGAACTGTCACCTTCCAGAAGCTTGGTGACTTTCAGAAAGAGGCTCAGATGCAAAGATTTTAATTCAGATCCTTTCTTCATTCCAAAGCATCTCTTGACTTCCCAAGGATGGGGAGGCAGCACACCATACCTCCCTTTGCCAAGGAGCAAGACTAAGACGACTCTTTTTACATCGTACTGATGCACATCCCTTCCTCTCCTGAGGGCCTTGCTCCACCTGCATGACTCATTTAACTGCAATGGAAGTAATTGGCAGGGTTAAGTACAATTCAAGATGAACGTGGCTGCCGCAGTCAAGGTGTCCATAACCAAATTCTCCCCTTGGAACGCAAACAACCTGGCCGCTGTGATGGATCCAACCAGCCCACCCACCTCTTATTTCCTCTGGGGTGAGAAACAGAGGAGACTAGGAAATTCTGCAGCACCCATGCACCTTCTCTTCCATGTCCTCCATGGGAGCTTTGAATTTCAAGAGGGGTGGATCACCACTGGCCACCGTGTAATACACTGAGGTCCCATTGGAGCTGTAGGGAGAAGTCCTGGATCCGATTAGGTGTGACTTGGCCTCACCCCCATTCTCGGCAACTCCTGCCACACCGCTGCCGAAGTGGGTGCTGAGGAAAGGGTGATTGAGGAGTTTGGCTGCCGCCCGCTGCCGCTTCAGTTCGGAGAGGGTTTGGTGGTTGTGCTCCTTGTAGGCGCCCCAGAACTGCTGCGTGTCGGGGAGCCCGGGGTTGCCGTAGGGCAGCACGTGGCCGGGGTTGCCGTCAGGGTCAGCGTGCATACTCCAAATGTCCCCGTTGGAGAAGGTGTACTGGTAAGGGCTGGCGGATGCCATGAGTCCATTCTGGAGGGGGATCTCGGAGTCACACTGGGTGCTTTTGTTCGCTAACTCCGGAAGGAGGGAAGAGTTCTCCAGCACTGAATTCTGTAACGAGAAGACATGAAAGAAGAGCATCTTCCCCTATCCCTCATAACACAGTTCATCCTGTGAGTACTTCCTAAGCCTGCTCACACTCGGCCCTTCCACCAGACAAGTATTGTAGCACAAACACTGTATTCACCCACTAACAGCACCCTGTAATGCTGTGAGCCCCAGCCAGGAGCTGGTTCCCAACCAGGAGCATGGAACATTAACTCAGAAAGACTCACAAAAAACCCCAGATAGGCATCTTAATATAACATGACAGTAACTGAATTAAAAACAAATAACTGCAAAACAAGATTACAATTCTTTTGTGATTACCAACTTGTTAGCTGTAAAGAGAAAATGCACGTACTAGTTTTTCTGCTAGGGCTATATCTCAAAACTATGCAGCCGTAAATCCAAAACAGTCTGTCCACCTGAGTGGGGTATTCCAGTTTATACCAAATGAGGATTTGATCTTTTGCTTACATCTGATGGACGAGGTTTAGTAATTTTTCAGCCACCTTCCACCCCAGGGCACCCATTGCTACTGAATCTGCACTACCAGCCCTCCTCGGTGACTCCCATAATACAGAAGAGATTCCTTACAGGGTCTGTATTCTCCTGGTCAGACCGAGTCTCTCCAATTTCTCCAATGAGACCTGAGTTTCTTCCTTCTTCTGCTGCCCCCAGTTGCTGCCAGACGATGGCCTCTTTCTCGCACTCCTTCCTGTAGAGATTTGTTCGGTCCGTAAGGCTGGCCCTCCTCACCACCTTCCTGTGGGACAGGGACAAGGGACATCAAAGCTGTGAGCAGGACATGACAATTCCTCTTACCCTGTAGCTCTTCTCACCTTGTCCTCCCACCTCACAGCCTCTCCCACTGGAATGGAACGTGAATTTAGGTTCCTGGCACCCACACAAAGCAAAGGCACTGGTGTGGATATTAAAGGTGGGAGGAATTTTACGGAGTTTTAACTTAGTACTGCAAATCTGTGTTAGATCTCACGCAGCTCACCTAATGGATCTACTCTGCAACCAGGGGAGTAAATGTAGAGGGCAAGGGTCCATGGGGTCTTCAGGGAGTTCTGTGGTCTGCTGGACCGATTTGGTGTCTGGTAAACATAAAGACCTGCGCAAACTGTCTCAACGCAGGATCTTGGCCATGAGAAGTATTACTGAGGAGCTCAATTTAATCTATGTGAAGCACTGATTCTCAGACACCAGTATCAGTGGCTCAACAGGGTAAATTCTCACCACTTGGTTCTCTGTTCAGAGCAGTAACCACAACAGTGCAGACCCCATTTCCCCCCAAGAAACACCACCTCTTGCTAGTGAAAGAACCACTCTTCAGAGCAGCTCTGCCTTCAGCAGCTGAAAATCAGCTTCTGCCTTTCAGAGTTGGTTCGGAAAGGACAGACGGGTTGTTCTCTGCATGTAAGGTGCTCTGCAACCACAGCTGGGTGGCCAAGGACCACAGCTGGGTGGTCCGCAGGGAACAACGCGCTTACCCTCGGCTGCCAGTGCTGGAGGTCCTTCGACTCAGGGAGGATTTATGCCTCATCTGAGACTTCATGATCACATCGTGTTTGTGTTTCAACTCCAGAAGTAAGACTTTGAATTCCTCCTCTTCACACAGATCTACGGCATACATAAACCAAGCCATTAATTGGACAGTTCAAAGGTGGTGCCACTAACATCATGTTACTATTAATAACTGCACCTTCCTTCTATTTACAGCTACAAATGCCAGGAGGACAAGAAGGGAAATTTAAGCAGAATATGCTTAGCACATTAATATTTAAACAAATTAGGGGAGGCAAAATGGTTTGGATACCTAAAAAGCACCAGAAAAAAAGAGCTGCTGATTGTGACAGCTTTGCGGTGATCCAGCTGTTCAGCCAGATTTTGTCCCATCTCTGCAGCATGTTGTGCCTTTACCCATGGAAGGGTGAGAGATACACTGACTGCTGTATCAATGCTTCAAGATGGGGGAAAAAGACATTTCTGTAATTACCAGACTGCAGCTCCCCTGAATACAGCATTTTTACTTAAGCCTCCAACATGAAAAAGACAAAAAAAAAAAAAAAAAAGACAAAAGCAAAGCAGATCAGGGTAGAAGGCAAGAACTTTCAACCTTCAAAAACAAGGATGCACACATTTTTCAACTCAGGCTCAGAAAACCTTTTGCCAAAAGAAAATGTGGCACAAGGTTATAGTACACATGGTCAGATGCTAGCACTTTGGAAGTTTTACTTCCAATCTGTTCCGAGACTTGTGTGCTTTCTCTTTCCTCTCCAGTCTGTTCTAATTCACCACGCTTCACTGCATCAAAGCAAAGTTAGACAACTGGCCTAGGGCTACACTCAACAGCTGCTCAGGTCCAATACTACAATATAAGGGCAGGGAGACTCCCAAGCACAGGTGCAGAGGTGAGTGGAAACACACAGGAGAAAGACTTGATGCTTGAGAAACTCCTTCTCCCTTGTTTTTATGAGCCAGAAGAAGTGATTTCACAAGTAATAAAGTAGGCACTTTAAAACTTCAGTCCCAGTTAAAGTAACTAACTTGGATTCTGAAGACACCTGAAAAATAATGTTAATGCTTCTGAAAGCACCATATGAAGGCTCCAGCACACTTAGGGGGAAAAGTTTTTCTTAGCGATCTCTATTTTTTAAGCTTAGTAAACTCACCTATTGGCATCTCATCCAAAGATGTCCTGGCACTCAAACTAGCTCCATGGGACACAAGCAACTCAGCCATCTGCATCTAGAGAAAGGGAAAGAAAGCCAGGTTGATCAAGGTATTTTAGGTCATCACTTTCCTCCTCAAAGCTGAAAAGTTGGAATAAGATAAGAAGCAATGGCATGCATGCTCAACTCGCCTCAAATTATTCTGGTATGTGTGTGATGTTAAACATTGCTCCTATCATCCAGCTGCTCAGACATACTCTCCCCAAACTTTCTCAGCAACGGGTTCTTTTCAGAGCCCCACAGACCTCAGCTGACACTGTCCACTGAGTCCAGCCCTAGTACAGATTTCTTCCATTTGCAGAGTACTCCACAATTTGTCCAGGCAGAAAGAAACATGACCCTCAGACATGCCATTTGCAACAACATCCTTACCTGTCCCCAGAAAGCAGCAGCATGAAGCGGTTCCCAGCCATCCCAGTCCTTAACATCCAGGCTTGCCCCCTGGTCAAGAAGGACTTCAGCTGCATGCAGATAGCCATTGGCTGCAGCTATATGCAGCTAGGAGACAAGGAACAGAGCATCAACCACCTGCAAGGACCACGAATGGTTTTATACACCAAGTTTCAGTGGAATTTCTTGGATAACGTCTGAGTCTAGATCTGGACAGGCAGCACATTCCACATTTGGCAGATGCCATCAGGTCAAAAGCAGGTTGTTCCTGTTACTAAAACTCATTATTACCTGCATATAATGCTGTTTGTAGAAGACACACCTTATCAGTTGTTAAAATAACTTACAGATATGGGTTAGAAGAATAATTTTTCCACATTTTAAATCAAGGGCTCTTAAGTCCTTCCCCATCTGTAAAGAAACAGCAAATGCAAGCCTGCAATGGAGAACACCATCTACTGTGAACTCTGTTCCTCAAGCCAGAAGAATGTCTCCTCTTCCCTATTTAAGTGCTGTGGATGTGATTTTTTGGGTGAAATTTTCAGCCTGCTTTAATCAGGATTCCCTTCATGCAAATGCACTCATGTTATAGTTGTTTTCACCATTTGAATATCAAAAACATATTAATCCTCAGCTACTTTTAGTTAAGGGAATCTGATTTTTCAGCTAGTGGCTTCCAACTACAACCAGCACTTTGGAGACATCAATAACAGTTTCCTTTAGTCCCCCACGACACTTCATGTCTCTGAAGATTTTCATAACTGTGGTCTGCTGTTGCGTCTTTGAGCAAAACATCGACCTCTGCACTACTCTGCGGGTATGAACTCCACTCAGAGCTCATTCTGTTTCAATCGTGCTGAAGAGAAGAATTAAAGCTTCTTTTCGAAAAATTTCCAAGTGGATTCCACCACACAAAGTTAAACCCTGATCTGGAAATAAATTCTGATGCTTTCTGGCAATTCAATTACTTTCTACATAAATATTATGGCACTGGGTCATACCCTCTAGAGGCCACATGAATTAACAAGGAATCACTAGGGGGGTGATATAAAAACTGAAGTCAAGAGGTCTGCTTAAATTTATGTATATAAACCTTGTTGAAGGGAAAAACATGCTAAAAAAACAAGCTGCAATAAAAGCTTCAGTCATCCGAGTTTATCTTTGAGGGAGCCTGTCCTCCCCTTATGCTTCTGGTATATGCTATAGGTGACAATTTAGATTAAGAAATCGGACTGCGCTGTCATGGTCTGGCCATCAAACAAATCGTAGAATCATTTTGGTTGGAAGAGACAAGTCTTAAGATCATCGAGTCCAACCATTAACCTAAATCTAGCACTAAACCATGTCCCTAAGAACTTAATCTGTGTGTCTTTTAAACCCCTCCAGGGATGGTGACCCCACCACTGCCCTGGGCAGCCTGTTCCAATGCCCGACAGCCCTTTCCAAGAAGAATTTTTTCCTAATATCCAATGAGGCTGTTTCCTCTCGTCCTATCACTTGCTACCTGGGAGAAGAGACCAACACCCTCCATGCTACAACCTCCTTCCAGGCAGTTGCAGAGCATGATAAGGTCTCCCCTTGGCCTTTTTGGGTATCAGTTATGTCTGGACCCAAGCATCAAATGACCAAGGTTGTATGAAAGTCCCAATACCTGTGACAGCATTACTGAACCTTCCCTAAGCTGGGACTGCTGTAAGCATGGGTTTAAGACACGCACTTCCAGGCGAAAAACAAGGGAAAAGGATGAGGATTGTTCAGCCTTCTCGGTCTCTGTCCGGTCAGATGAGACGCCAGCTGCTCTGTGCTCTGTGTTTGTCCTGGGTGCTCCCCTCTGCCCAGGGCAAATGCCACCCTATGTGAATAACCACAGCACTCCGGGGACTCTGTGTGAGCCAGATGCTTTGCAAGCAGAAAGGAGGCAGAAAGTCTCCAGAGTGCCCAACTCCAGATCCTGCTCCCATGAAAACCAGAGGGCTCTCAAGTCTCCTCTGTGTGAGTCACATCAGACTATGGGAGCAGTGAGAAGCAAACCATGACTGGGAGATCTTCCAGTCCCATTTCCTCAGAGCTCAGCACAAGTTGCATGTCCTGCATGTCTTCATCACAGGATTTCTTGCACCTTTTTTTGATACGAGCCACTGGCAGACAGGACCCAGGAGCTCGGCAGCCTTGCTGCAGGACCTGAGCTGCTGGACAACCAGCAGAACCCACAAGAACGAGGGATTTGCTTCCAAAAGCACAGGGTTAGACACTAAGTTATATCAGCCGTACTCATGGACAGAGCCTGTTCCTACGTGACAATAAACTAAAACAGGGAAAAAGATCAAAATAGCTTCCTCACTCCTCTCAGTGTTGATTTTGTATAATTCCTGCCATGGGGCAGGTTTTGTAACCTGCGGGCTGAAGGAAGACAGGAGTGGAGCTGCAGCAGTTTCACTCACCAGCGTAGCACCTTGGGCATCAGTCCGGTTCAGGTCTTGTCCAGTTGCAAGTATGTCATGAATGTCACAGATCATGACCTGCTCCGGAGCAGCCCGCATCTCATTGATCCTTTCCTGTGTAATTCCTGTTTAAATTCAGAGTTAGAAGAGTTCGAAAGGGTCATTGCCTCCACTGGTTGATTAAAATTAGACTTATGATTTGTGGCTGAAATGACCTCACATCCTTTTCAGACGCTAGGTAGCTAAGGGGATTGACAGCTGTCCTTCACCCTCACCATTATTCAGGAATCAGAGAAACCAGACAGAGTTGCATTCCAAGAAATTATGCCAGGCAGCAGCTCTCTGCTTTTCTCCAGAGGCAAATCAAGAGCTGAGAAACAAGGTAATTTTTAGTACTACATCGACCCATTTTTGTATTTTCCATGAACTCAGTCTCCTTACCTTGATAAGCCATGCAAGTCTCAATGACATCCAGAGTTGGCTCATCTTCACAGAGGTCATACGGCATGTTGCCATCTGCATTTACTGCCAACAAGTCTGCACCGCTGCAAGGAGAAAGCAGAGTTACACGAGAAAGGACCTCAGACATCCCAGAGCAGATGGTGCCAAACACTGGGATAAATGCTTAGCAAAAACTTACTGGGGTTTAATAGTTTCCCAAACATCACCAAGATTTGTGTGAGATGAGAAAGATTTGAAGCAAAACCATGGAGCTATGAATGGGGAGGATAAATTCCAGAAGTGGATGAGAGGCAGGACGTGACACCTCCTGTCCTCTCCTGAGCCTGGCACTGGACAGACCCGCAGCTTCTCAATGATCAAAGTGATTTGTTTGCTTAATTTCTGGTAACAATGCCAAGCAACTACCAGGTGCTTGTTATATGGGCATCTGGCAGTCCTTCAACGAAAAGCTCACAAGGACCAGAAAACTTGGGAAAGATACAGGCTGAACAGTGGAGGGAGCCCTCTATCTAGCCAAGGGCATGTTGACAAAAAACAGTATTAAAAAAGTGTCCTGTCAACTGGTGGATTTTTCTTTGAGTGTCCAAAAGCACTCCTCTAAGTGCTTTAGTGACTCCAGGAGGTCACTACTGGGAAGTAAAATTGCCAGTTAAATTGATCACTGTGCCCATATTCCCATATAGTAGGAAATCTCCAGCCCCTTCTGAACTGTGGCGTTTTAGCCAGCTGTCAAATAGTTTCAGCTGAATTCTGATCTACCTTGACAGTTACCAGCCTTGGAAGGACAGCAGACAGTATCCATCTGCATTTAGATTCCTGTTTCTTTACTTATTTTTTCCTCTCTGCCTGAGCAGGGCAAGCTACATTGAAACTCCCATCTGCAAAGTACCAGCATTAGTTTAATCAGCAAATAAAAAAGCAAGGCACTGGACATCTTTTGTGTGCCGCTTCCTCTGATGGCCTACAAGGGTTCCAGGTCCCATCATCAATAGCATTGCCTTCAAAGGCAGCATTTAACTAGTCATTTGATATTTGACATCTCCTGTAAAGGACAACTTTGATTGTAGCCAGCAAATTAAATCGCCCTATTCCTTGAAAGTCTAGCGGAAGACTGTTTCTGAGCATAGGGTCATGACATTAGGCCACTCTAGTCCAAATTTACTGGCAACTACTTACCACAGGGCAGTCTATGACAACCAGCACCATAAGCTCCAGCTCCTCACCTTGCCACCAATCCCCATGACACTCCCTTATTTTCAATTAAGAGTCAGGAATGCACTACATTGTTCCACATTTGTTTGCTCCATTTTTATGCCCCCCATTCAAAAACTTCCTCACCCAAGTGAGGACGTCCTCCAAGGGACGATCGTTTGCATCCTCTGCTCCACATCCTTCATTATATAGCCAAAGAAGAAGGGCCAGATTTTCAATGCTGGTCTCCCAGATGGCAGTCACAGGAAGGAGTGTCCATCCCGAGGGAGGACCAGCAGGCGCTGCTGTGCGAGGCAGCACGTTAACGCTCCCAAAGGACACCATGTCCTCTACACCATCGCTCCGGGAAATGGAGGAGAAGGCTCCAGAGTCAGGACTACCTGCTCCAGACAGGATTCACAGCAGGTGCTCATTAAATGCTGCACATGGGACAGCTCAAAACACATCTGGCTTCTTCCTGCTTGCCAGGTAGTCTAGGAAAGACTTGAGCTTTATATAGGGCCTTGGTAAAGTCAAGTGGAAGGTCCAGCGCGAGCACTAGTGTCACACCACTGGGGAACAAACAGTACAAGAGGCTAACTGGTTCCTAATTAAGAGCCAGTAAGACAGGTCACAAAGCTCACCCAAGTATCTGAGCTACACAAACATGCTCCTGTCCTCCTACATCAGTGTCTCTTTGGCAGTGGCTGGAAGACCTGAAGCCGTATTTAAGAGCTTGAGGGTGGATCGTGCTGGCTGCTCCTCTTTCTACACATCTGGCGAGCGTGGTTCAACAAGCACAAACACAGACATGTACACACCAGAATACAGACAAAAAGTGGCAAATTCTGCCTCAGTCTCCAGAAGCTTAATGAAACTGAGTCATCGATGGTTTTACCGCATCTCTCCTCAGCCTTTCTGCTCTTCCTCCTCCACCCCCTTGTGCCCCACGCAGGAAGGACTCTCATGAATAGCCTGAAAGCAGGGAATAATCACCACCACTGCATTCTCACAAGGTGCTAAGCAGTACCGGTTTCCATCCACAGAAGCTGTGGGTAGAATCAGATCTGCAGAAAGGGACACACAAAAAGCCACCTACTGCTGGATGAGGATCTTCACCAGGTTGATATGACCACATGTAGCTGCTGCGTGCAACGGAGTCCACAGTTCGTTGTCCTTGGCATTGACATTGGCCCCATGGTTGAGGAGAAGCTTGACTATCTCTTCATAGTTGTCTATGCAGCACTGGTGAGGAAGAGATGCAGACAGATTGGGCTTTTTTTAAACTTTGGGAAGATGAGGGCTCATACCTGCTCAGTTATACCAAGGTACCTGGATATGGAGACCTGCTTTATATGGCAGTGTTTGGCAACAAGCATCCCCGACAGAGTTAAACACCAGGTGGAGCACAGCAGGTCAGAAAGGCACCATGCAGAACCCCTACACTGGGCAGGCTGAAGGTCACTGTGATTTACAGAGTCTTCTGGTTTGGGGGCAGAACCAGTAGGGAACAATAGCAAATATGCACACAGCTTCTGTCCCACTGGGTCTTCCATATTCAAGAGCGAACATAGCAGAAATTCAATGCAACCAGTTTAACCACATACCAAGGGATGAGCTGACAAGCTGACATTCCTTTTTCTTAGGGAAAATCCCACACGCTGGCATGTGATGAGTACAAGTCTTCTCAGCAGCTCACGCTACCTACCACAGTTATCTGAAAAAATGCAAGTTGGTTCTCGGAATTATGAGGTACTTCACAGGGCACCTTTCATCTACTGAAAAAAAAAATAATCAGCATCCTTGATGCACTGACACCACAGTCCCAGAGGTAGCCTGCAAAAATTGCCTCAACCGCTTTCCATTGGGGAAGGTGGAACTTGCTCTTTGATCCACCTCATGCTCACTTCTTGACATGAACGTGCATATGATAAAGACACTAAAATAAGGTTAGTTCTTGTGCAAGAAGCCTGGTTGTGGTCTAGACATTACTGTAAACCCACATGGGAGACTCGCAGCTCAGCACTGCAATATGGGCTTGTAATGGGGCTGAATCACACCCCACAGCAAGCATTTTAGCAGCTGAGTGACAAGGACCTTTTATGTATCTCTGTTTATAATTTCTATATGGAGGTGAGGTTAAAATCACGCCCGTCACACAGCCAAGTTACCACAGAAGCATAAGCTGCATCCTCCACTGGAAGCCGCTGCTAATGGGCAATAGTGTTGATGTGGCAGCTTCTCTCTGTTCAGGGATTCAATTAATTCTAGTGGATGCAAAGTTCCCACCTCAACTCCCAAATGCACCTTTACAATAACATATCCTTCAGTGGGCAAAGTGGGATCCTCCCTGGCTTCAGCAGCTGGTGGTGAACGCAATGAGGCTGCCAGCATCGCAGGCTGCTGTCTCTCTGTGTGCACAATTACATCTCTTTGGAGAGGTGCTGAGGATCTTTTATTCTTCCAGGGGCCAGTTTGCATTTTTAAGCAAACATCCACCCAGCTTTGAAGAGAGCAAGCAACTTGCAGAAGAGTCCAAAATCCCAAGTCAATGGGAGCATTTAGAGCAGGGACTAACGGAGAGAAAGCCACGAGTCCCCATTCCGCCCTCGCAGCGCGTGTGACAACCGTGCCACTGTTTCGCAGCAGCGGAGGCGGCAGCTGCCAGGCACAGCGAGTCCCAGGGGGAATGACTCTCCTGATGCTTTTCCACCACGAATCAGGACTCACAAGGAGGGATGGGGACAGGGGCCTTAAAAAAAATAACACAAAAACCCTCGTGGCATCAGTGCAGAGGCTCTGAGGAAGGACACAGACTTACACACCACTATGACAAGTCTGTATTTTACTGGTGATCAGCTGCTGCCATCTCATCCAGATTTCTGGAAGCCCCTGAGCCTGCAGAGAGTGGCAGCAGGCTCTCCAAACACCCTGTGCATCATTTATCTGAACCAGTTTCAAAACTCATGGGTTGCCAAAGTCTCTAAAATTGAGTTAAACCGCTTTAAGAGTTCACAGCCCAGCCCTGCAAGGATTAAAGGCTGGGAGAAATGTTCACATCTGAAACCCAGCCCCAGTTCCCAAGCTCTTATTATCACTGAACAAAGTTTGGGATACAGCAAGAGAAGGGTTTGATCTCTGTTTGCTCCCCAAGAAACAAGGTCATCAGCACAACATGGTGAAGTTTCACTGCTTTGACTGAGCAACAAAATGAAATACAAGTTTCTTTCTGGTCTCCCCAGCAGGTCTGCTCAGAAGGCAGCAGGAAGATGTGACGGTGCAGGGAGCTGTGACCTCCTCCCACGCCTCACCTGATGCAGTGCAGTTAAACCGTCTTCATTGCACAGGTCTGGGCTGATGTTGCTCTTCAGCAAGTAACACACTGTAAGGGAAGGAGACAGGAGGAGTCAGATCAGTAATCCCAACCCATCTCTTGCTCTTGGCTGTCCCAGCGTGGGCTGAGCTGCAGGACAACCCGCAGCCAAGAGCTCCACACTGGCGTGAACCCACAGCCACCGCAGTGCTGGTGAGCAAAAAGCCTTCTTGGTTTTACCCAGCAGAGAGCACCAGCACACAATTTTCTCCCAACTTCCTTCCAGAGGAAGACTTTGCTGTTACCCCAATCATTTTCATACGGTTGTGCTGGAACAATCTACGGTTTTATCTTGTGCTTTGCAATATCTGCACAATGCAAGCCAGGAGAGCTCAGAGGCAATCAGTGATTTTTGAGTCCCGAGTTAAAATCATAAGTGAGATCTCACTGTGGGGGGATGAGGTCTTGCCTCAAGAAGTTATCAATCTGGGACGAGACGCCCAATACATTCAGGGGTCTGCCCAATCTAAAATACACCAGGGTTGCTTTGGACTCTTCACATGAGCTGTTAGGTATTTAAAGAAAGCTTCCCAGCGGCTTTACTTTTTTATTGCTGCTTTGGAGAGAAAGGATAAGATTTATTCCATTAAAATGCAAATTTCTGAAACACATGAAAAGCCATCAGCCCCGAGCTAAAACATCAAGTTTGCTCTAAGGTACAGATCTTGCACGGGGTAATAGCAAAAAGGCTGGCAGGGGAAGTAAATTAACAGCAGCACCAGGAACTCTTCAAATTCAACACTGCTGACAGAATTTGATGATCTATACCCATCTTCTGTTGTTTACTTGCTCATTCCCTGCTTTTTCTCCAGAGCTTTCACTACCTAATGCTTTTTTCACCTCAGATGTCACTGACAGCACAGGCACAAGCCTGAGGTTCATAATCGTCTCCCTGAGGCCACAGTAGCAACAGATATTCAAGTCCCATCTTACTTGATGGCAAGGATGCAACTATTAAGCAAAACCAGAGCTGCAAAATAAGGAATGCTAACAAAGCTAAAAGGGGCAATAACCATCTTCAGAGCTGGCAACTGAAACGACAGCAAGGCTGGTTGCTCCCAAAGAACCTGCAGCCTCCTCTGCGGCTTCGGACCCATCGAGAGCTGTCCCGCTGTTAGAGGGAGCTCTTTGCCCAGCACATCGCGGCTGCCCCTGGGGACACAGCACTTCTGGCATCCAAAGCAGAACATGGAAAACACTGTCCACAATGACATCAATGTTGATTTATGAAGCTTTGTTTAAAAGGCCTGGAAAACACGCTTCCAAGACAGACAAATTGAATCAAAGTGAAATTTTGTTTGGAAGCCAGGGGTCTGACGTCATCAAAAAGGCAGGCAAAACAGAAGTGAAATAAAAGACTATATATCACAGGACCGTTTCACCTGACTCAAAATGAACACTGGAATTTACGTTTGCTGGAAATAATTTCAAGGCATTGACACCTGCTCGATGAAACTCATACAAAAGAGCAGAATACAACAAAGAACAAAACTCATCCCCCACCACAGCAAGTCCAAAGAATCTGAGTTTTTTCCAGCTCTAAGCCCAGTGCAGGAAGCCCCACGCCTACGCACGGCTCACATCCCCGACACTCGCATGCTTGACAGTAATAAAAGCCCCACACGCTGCCAGTATATCCAATTTAATGACCGTGCTTCTACTGTTTCTGGCCAGCCCCAAGCCCCTGCTCTCCTAATCCAAGCTGAGCGATAGGCGAGTCATTCGCCAGTGGAGCTGGTTGTCTCTTATTTGCTTTGGATGCTCTGCCATTAGGGTTTTAATTCAATCTCAGTCATTAAGGAGCCATCGTGTACAAATGACATGCAGGTCCATAATCATGTTTTGCCTGATTCTGGAGATTCAGACAAGTAGATGTTGGCAGATAAACCTTACGAGTGCTGTCCCTCCATGGGAAGAACAGTAGCATAAATACCGGCTTGTTACGCAGCGTGGCATTTTGTGTTGAAGGCTCTGTGACTGTGCCTTGACAGAGCTTGTAAGAGTCCTTGAAGGGTTAAGATTCAGAGGAGGATTTATCTTGCTCTAAAGCAGCTTTGACTTCTCCACCAACCCCCGCAGCATCTCCCATGTTCGCAGGGCACCTCCCTTAGCTCCCATCTGCCCTTGAGACCGGCTCACCCACAGCCCTCAAAACATTTCCCAGTGTCTCCCAACACACTGAAGACTGACAACCACAAGACATCAGAAAAGAGCACAGAAAAGTCAGGTAATGAAGCTAAGCATGGATGTGGTACCAATAAGTCCAGGCAAACACGGCTTGAAGAAGAAATGAACCTCCTTTCCAATCAGTCCTAAGCTGGAGTTGGCACCTCTGGGTTCAGCAGGGGAGCACAGGGCAGCAACAAGTCCTGGCTCTTGTCCCCAAAGTCAGAGGGATGTTGCCTTCGGTATTCCTCATGCTCCAGACGACAAACCCCAACAGCTAGGCACAAGTCTCCAACAACTCTGATTTCCTATTTCATATGCCCCCTTTTACAGGTGAGGGGATTTACCCAGCATCTCACCAAGCTCGTAGCAGAATGCAGCCCTGATTCCCACCCAACACCGGGCACGGGGTGGCAAAGAGCAGCTTCATCACGCCCTGCTCCCTGCAGACAGATGTGGAGAGATGATCCGGACACCTGCCCCATGGGAAGAACAAGTCCTCCTTTCTGATGAACTTCAGAAGAAATGTGCATTTGTGGGTTTTCCAGTGGAACATGACTAGGGGTCGCACAAATGCAATGCTTTACAGTGCTGGAAGTCGAACGCTCAGCTCTGGTGCTGTGGCACTGCCACCGACCCAACTCCACTGCTCAATGTGCAACACAAGGGACAGGGACCTGAGCAAGAAAAGGGCTTCTCTCCAAGTCTGCTGGTGCCTAAAACCTTCACCCGCCACCTCCAGACACGAATGATGCCGCACAGGTAGGAAGTATACGCTTCAGCTCGCAAGGACACAGATTAATCACTCAACACCAGCTGATCGCCTTCTGTCAGCTAAAGCCTCAGCACATCACTCATGAAATAAAGGTTCCCCCATAAACACAAGGTATAGCATGGGGATGGGTCCTCCGTGAGCCCTCTGCGAGCCAAGGTCACTCCGAGTTCAACAGAATAAGTTTTTATGGATCACATCGGTGTATTCAGCAAGCAGCAGCCTCCACTTTAACACTTACGATTAACTTCTTATGGAGAGCTCAGTGCCTAAAGTGCTGAGCTCTTTAAAACCTGTCCTTCTTGGCGTGTAGGCGGGGAAGGTGGGGAGAAGGGGCTGGGTGCGTGGATATACTTCATGACATGCCAAGCACAAGTTGTGGGAATCTGTTTCAAACGCATAGCAAATGAAGGAATGAAAATGATTACAATAAGAGCCGGGTGAACAAACCGTTGTGAATAATTCATTGCAAATTATATTAACTGAACAATCACTCAAATGTATTTCCCATTATTCTGCCTGCTCTGCCTATAATTGAACCTCTCACATGCCAAGATGGTGTATATTAATCTTCAATTTATATTTTATCATCCACATCTGTGCTGTGTTAAACAGAAAAAGCTCCCACAACAGCTGTGAAAATACATCCTAGGTTTTAAGTCACCCTCCATCACAAGTCCTGGGGCAGCCTCAGACAGATTCTCCTCCCTGAACACCACAAAGCCCCTTCTCAGGAGCTCCCTCTCCTCCCAAGCCCATCCAAGCCTCGCTTTTTCTCCCCAAAACCCATAAATCAGGGGCAAGACACAGAAGCTACTACAAAGGCCCTGAGGAAAATTCAATGCGGGGTAATGAGCTCTCTCACCTGAAGAGATATTCCAGCATGATCGTTTTTCATCGATGTTACTCCCCACTGAGTTTGCACCAGAAACAGCTTTTCCTGAAAAGTTCCTAAACCAGAGAAAGACTTTTCCACAGAGGAAAACCTGCTTTTGTCAGTGCAGTTCCCCCTAAGTCAATCAGCTATGCCATAAAATTCTGGATACGAATACACTCCCATTTATACCCAGCTTTTGCATACCTTAAGTATTAATAACTCATCGGAGAATAAGCCAACTGATATGGATACCAGGTGAGGAGGTGGAAAACCCCAAACACCTTCCTGACAGGAGGTCCTGGTTCCTCCCAAAAATACATAGTGGCAAACTGTCCATACTGGAAAGCAGCCTTACCTGTGTGCTCTGAATTTACATACACACACAGGCCACTAGTTTTTAAATATCCAGGTTTATATTGATCCTTTGCACTCAACGATTTCTTTTTGAAAATATTTAAACTCTTCTGATTCACTTACTGGTTCTTGGGCCACCTTTAAAAGCTACTGTTGCATTGAATAATATTGCAGTAGAATAATTCTTGTACATTTACACCTGATTTCACTGAACAAAATGAAGGGAAGTTTCACTTGGATTAAGATGCACACTTTTCTGCATTGGCAGAAGTTGCTTCCACCCAAACGTAGCTCTAGTCAAAAACCCAGTGTAGCAGAAGAAACTCTTCCCAGCATTACTTGTAGTGAGATACTGGAGGTGTCTGTGCCACATCGGTGTGTTGGCAAAGACTGACTCCCCACCTGCCAGGCACAGCCCTATGGATGGGCTCAGCTACTTCAAAGCTGCATTTTTCCTGCTATGGTTCTGCAGGGATATTTATTACACAGGAGAAACTTTGCCAGGAAAACAGCATTGAAGCTGTGAGCGCTCTGCCAGCCAAGCATCCAGCTTCCTAACACAGCATACCATGATACTCACATTTAAAAGCACATCTAAACCCTGAGCAATAACAGGATGAACTTACGCAACGTACAACTGAGAGCCCATCCTGGTCCATTGAGAAACTCTGCAGCTCCCTTCAGTTTTTTGAAAGGCAAAAAACCCACAGAAAGAAAAAACAACAAAACAAACCCAAACCATGCTCAGACAACTTCAAACATTTAGTACACCTAAAAATAAGTATGGCCCAGTTTGCTTGCTGAGCTAGCAACTGAGACATCCCGTCATGGTTGATCATCAAGCTGTCTCGGGAAGGTTCAAAGCCCGTTACGACACTTCCCACCTAGTTTATAGCTAGGCACACAGGTTCCTTCTAACATACTCACAAAATCTAGGAAGTTTGGGAAGAGGCCAGCAGAGCCCCATCTGCTTCAGGCCACATTCACACAGGCAGGGACATTTCATGCAGCTACACTCAGCCCAGGTGCTGCTTCTGTCAAGGAAAATCTCTTTCTGATTTTGATGCTTCTTGCTCAAGAGGGGATGCCCTTCCCGAGCCCCATCGCATGGCAGGCTCTTCCCACAGAGCTCAGAAGCTTGTGTGCTGGGGCCCAGTTCCTATACGGGTTTTATTCTGACAGCAGCTGAGGGTTGTCCACAGCTCATACATCTATTTAATGTGCAGGGTCCATTTTTTTTCTCCCCAACTTTGTGTCTATTCCAATCGATTTTTGCTTTATGCTTTTCTCCTGTCCATCACTGCAGTACCAGAGCACCAAGAAGAATAAGATGACAACCGCGTACAGCTGCGCCTTTGATGAATACACCACAGCCAGGTGCCCAAACCCAAATGCATCCCACATTGTTCTTGTTCTACAGGACTTCAGGCTCCGATAATCCACTTAGTGCTAGTGATGCTAGAGCATCTTTCTTTAATGGCTGCCATCCACCTGGGATTATTCGGATAAGTAACAGTGTGCAATTTACCCATCTGCAACTAGCCATGCTCAAAGGATGCAGCAGAAACAAAGCCAAACTCATTTCCATAGAGAAAATAAAAATCAGAGTATGCTGCCATCTGACAAGCCTTTCTATGGATGTAGCGTCATGTTTAAAAACATCCTCATCCTCTCCTCCTGCTCAGACTAACAGTGATAATTGGTTCACACAGGAGGTATCAAATACATAAAGGAAAACTAAAGTCGGAGATTATTTTGTTGTTTTCCCATTCCTCATCTGTTATTGGAAGCATAAATAAATCATTTTGGTATGTTTTTTAAATAGATGATGGGCTAAGGGATAAGGGGATAAGTGTTTTATATAACCTTTGGGCTCAGCTGCCTGCAGCAGGATTTCTGTGGGCAGGGGGCCAGGAAAGCAGATTCCCCAACATCATTGTGACAGTGACACCTGGGCTGCCAGAGAGCCTCCTCTCTTGCTAAGAGACATTTTGGAGTAGTTATTTTCTATGATTGCTGCCTATTTTAGGAGTACCACAACAAAAAAAAATAATCAGGTCAGACCTAGGAAGCTATGGATCAAGGAGACCCAGGCTGAGTGTTCCAAGGGTGTCTCGGAAGCAATGCTGGCACTTCGGGTGCGATGGTGCAGAAAGCACCGATAAAGCACAGAGGGAATTGCCCCCCTGCGGTCAGAGCCACGCGAGCTGGTGGCCTGAGCAAGGAGCACCGCCGGGAAGCGGGACATAAGGGACAGCCATGTCCTCCAGCAGCAGCTTGAGAGGAACCTGCATCCCCACCCGAAACGTTGGGTTTAGTGGTGCAAGCAGGCAAGCGACACAACTCGCATCCCTTCATGTTTCAGGCAGAGTCAGACAAAGGGCACCTACAGAATCAGTAAATGCCCAACCTGGACCTCCTGTTCTCCTACTGCTCCAGCTACTTCCAGCTTTCTTCCTACAAAAAGCTCTTCTGGGAAGCCATGACAACACATGCGAATCCATTCAGACAACACAACATCAAAGCCCTTTACCTGAGTAGCACAGAGGATCCCACTTATATACCTGTTCAGAAACTACTTTTGATGTATCGGACCAAAACCCATCTACTGAGACATGCAGCAGCCATTGCCTGTGATGTTTGTACTAAGCTTGTTAAAAAATAAATCTTTCAGGGTACCAAAAGGGAAATGCAGCAAAAAAAATAATTGGCTTCAATAGAAATTACATCTTAAGAAGTGTTTAGATAAAAGGGGGCAATGGTGTCAGGAGGTAAACTTTTGCAGCTGTCTGAGTACATGAAGAGCTTCCTGGTTACATCCACACAATAACATAACAGGTGACCTGAGGAGCAGAACTGCAAAACCCCGCCAAGCTCCACGCAGAGCCAGCCTGCCAGCATTTGCAAGAGGATACTCTAATATGCTCCATGCAGCACGAAATAGTTCATATGGCCATTTGAAAGTGTTACCAGGTTCCAGAGTCAACAGCCTCTGCCCCAGCTCGTATTTCAGGCATCCTATGGCCTCAGCTAAGCAGCTGTACATTGACCTGAACCACATGAATGTTTTTAAGAGTCTCAATTATAAACCAGGAAACTTTCTATTTAGAGTAACAAATAGAGGTTTTGGTGGAGGGGTGGGGAAATACAGCCCTGCTGTTCAAGCTGCCCTGAATTGAGGCCAAACCATTCTCCGCAGGGACAGGCTGCTGATCCAGGAGCTCGCTGGCAGCCCTGGCTCTCCCCCACTTCAGAGACCCTTGCTCTCTGGTGTGCATCTCTAACCTTGCCCTGGTCTTTAGAGAAGCTCCAACTGCTTTGGTTGTTTCGGTACCTTCTCCACCCTCAGCAGCATCCACTCTGACCTCGATCAGCACGTTTTGGGTTTGGTGGGTTTGTTGTGTTGCCTTGTTTTTCCCTCCAACTTTGTCGCCCTCTACTTTATGCTGAGTACATTGGGGATGAAGATCTTTAAGAGCTACAGGACCAAACTACATCCTTAGGTCTGCTCCCTTGGATCCCTGCATTGACAAAACAGGGTGCCACGTAGCCAAGGTCTAACCGCCGGCCTAAGGCAGAAGCAAGGTGTGCCGGGACACGCTCTGCAGCGCAGCCCTCTAAAAACCAGCCTGGCGTGACATTGCAGCGCCAGGAGCAGCTCCAGCCCCCAGCTCACACCAGCCCAGATGTGTCTCACACCATTACACCCCAACGGGAGCCGCCGCGGGCACGCCAGAAGTTAAAGTGTAACCGGCTAAAACATCACTCCCCTGCTAAACTGCACCGTTTCTTACTGGAAGCACGTAGTGCTGGAAGGGAAATGTCTACACAAGCAGAAAGTCCTCACCTTTTTTTTTTTTTTTTGGTCAAATAAAAAGAGATTGTGGTTTCCTTTTTAAAAGCAAACACTACAGAAGGAAAACTTTCACACAAGTTTTGCAGCAACCTGAACTTTACCGGAGAAGCGCCAGCTGATCCTCAACAGCCCTTCTGGTTTTGCAACCTGTAATTATTCAGTAGCGAATTTTACGCGATTTCAGCTATTTGAATTTCAGACGCTTTCATCCAGAGATCTCTAAAAGTGCTACTGCCGCTAGCAGAGCGAGCTCCAGGCTGTCTCCTGGGATTTTGCAATCAGTATTCGCTTCGTTTCACAGATATGACATCTCCACCTGAGTTAGATCTAGACTCTGGAGGCTCAGGTTTTTTACCAAGGTCACAGTGACAGGCCACAGCACAGCTGTGACAGTGCCCTTGAGTCCCAGGTCCCAGCTCTGCCCTTTAAGCACAAGAAAACTCTCCTCTCATCCATCCTCTTGGTTGTTCAGCTGAGAGGAATTGAGCAAAGCGCTAACAGCTTGGATGGCAACCAGACCCGGAGGTGAACCTTGTATTTGGGAGAGTTTGGTAACTGCATCCATGGGTATTTTAAGAAGAGAAGCCGCAGCTGCGGCTCAGCAGCAGCTCTTGGCTGGCACCGCTGCCTCCGGGAGGTCTCCACCGCTCAGCTGGGACCTGTTTGCTGACCGCCTCCAGGACCTGGGCTGGGAGAGGGGGGATTGTCACAAGAGGTGGGGAGCGAGGTCATCCCAAGGGCTTGTGGAACAGCAGCACGCTTCATTTAATTACAAATCAGGAACGATGCCTTCACCAACATGGAGAATGAAGCACGTTTGGTCACCAAGCCTACATTTGACAATGATCCCTGATCTTCACCAGTAACCCAGCATGGACAACCTCTTCTTTATCTCCTCTCTCACAAGCCCAAGTCTCAGAAGTTTTCAAGGCTGATCAAATGCCACTATTCCCTCAGAGTTTCAAACCACTTCTCTTTCAGTTGCCATTTCAGCACCTATCACACACAGGCCAGTCACACTGTCTAGAACGCCTTTTTTGGTATTAAGGAAAACACACATTCAATTTGCTTTCCAGGTCAAACACCTCCAATCCCAAAGCAACCCCCGATGTCGAGCATCACCGCTGCACTTGGGGTGCAGAGGCAGCGGGGGGCTACCACCAGCCACCCAGCAACTGCACAAAGCCCCACGTCGAGTGGCATGTTGCCCCACGGTGGGACCTGGCCTGGAGGCACCAGACATCCTTGCACCACCACACAGCAAGCAGGAGTATGTCCAAGAAACACCTGTGCAGCCCAACTCTCCATGCCGAAAATTTGTTTTCAACATAAGCAAAGGGATTAGAGAGCCACAGGGACTGCTCTCCTAGCCCCTGGCAACAACAAAGCCTTGTCAAAGAAGGCAAGAGAGTTTATCTGTGAACGCCATCATCAAAGGTATTCAGCGCCGCAAGGAAACGGGTTCATACATTTAAGAGATGAATCAGAAGTTAGCACCTGAGCTTGGCAGAAATGCAGGGTGTTTCTCATAGTTACAGTAATACTTATGATCAATGAGACAGGCCTAGCAGAAAGTCTAGATACAGATTTCGACTAGATACGAGGATGAAATCTTAGACTAGATATGAGGAAGTAGGGTTTTTTTTTTTATGATGAGGGTGGTGAGAGCCTGTCCCAGGTTGGCCAGAGAGGTGGTGGCTGAACCATCCCTGGAGACATCCCAGGCCAGGCTGGACGGGGCTCTGAGCAACCTGAGCTGGTGCAGATGTCCCTGCTCATGGCAGGGGGGACACTGGGGGACCTGGGAAGGGCCCTTCAACCCAAACCATTCTATGATAAGGTATATAATGAAACGTGTGTGATGGCTTCCATGCACAGATGACTCTAGTCCCCCAGGCCAGGGGCTGAAACTGGAGACCATCCACCTCATGGGCCATGGGTCTGATCCAGTTGAGGATGATCTGCCCAATAAAGATCACAGCATAACTTTGCTGTGGGTTACTAGTCACGCAATCCAAATTTAAGACCCATTATCTTCACCACCCAAGTTAAAAAATAAAATACTACTACTACTACCAATAAAAGAATAGTGGACAAAAAATTAATTTTCTTAACATTTCCTAATTTCATTGAAGAAGGTTTAAAATCCTTTTCCATGACTCCTCAAAGACTGCACAAAAGACCTTTAAATTAAGTCAAAACAAGTGGGCACACAGTGATACAGCCTGCGCTGGTCTATAGCCTGACTGTCAAGGGCTGTGCATACAAACCTTGTTTTAACAGTTATTGCACCTGCCCCATCACACAAAGCTGAAAACTCTCTCAAACTTCTTCTGTCACAAGTTCTATGTGATTTCTGCTCCCCACCACCTCACGTAGTAGCAGATAAGTGTACCCAGGCTGGATGATGCCACAGAGCTGCGTGGTTGCTGGGAGTTCAGCCCACGGGGAAGCAGCCTGAGAGCTCGATAAGTCATTTAGACTGTTCAGAAAGAAAAAGAGTCCAGCTTGTTGCCTTCACCCATCCCTGCCTTATCCAGAGACACCACAGTGCCAGCCTCACGTGAACTCAAAACAAGAGAGCGTTTGCTGCCAGCTCTCCTCTGCTGAGCTTCCTGCGCTTTGACGCAGTAAAGAAAGAAACCGCGTGGGGTTGGGAGCACGTTCCTTTTTAGTGAGTGGCTTCCTCACTTTCAAAAGCGACCTCGGTCAGCTTAAAACTTTCATCTGCAGAATATGGCTTGAATTCAGCAAAACCCTTCAGATCCGAGCTGGGCAGAGAGAGAAAACCCTTTTATAAACCACTGAGGAGCTGTGTGCGGTGAGGCAGAGGAACGAGGATGCTCCCTGATGGGAGGGGAGGTCTGGGGTCCAAACCCACAGCACAGCTCATGCTCAGGACTCCCAGCACTTACAAGACGGCTCTACCAGCCCTCAGCATCAGTCTAAGAGTCTTTTACTTAGTGTAAAGAGGAGAAGAGCTAAGTTCTCTTCCAGAAAGTGCTTTGCCTTAGTGCTTCAGACCAAGTCACAGATGTTTCATCCTGTTTCCGAGATGAGTATTCGTGCATAATGATTTTTTTTTATTTGCTTGCATTTACATGCTGATTTTATAAGCTCATAGTTCAAGACACCAGATTAAAAATACATAATTCCTACAGCTCTTACACAGGTTTAAAGCATCCCATTTATCAGAGCAGTATCTCTGAACATTGTCGACACAACTGCTTGAAGCTGTGAACAAGGAGATGCAGGGGACAGCAGGGAGCAGACAAAGAGCAATATATCCCACTTCTCGCCCTTCCTCCCTTCGAGAGGTCTCCTGTCCTGGGATGACAGACCCTGTCCAACTCTCCACATCAGCATTCCAAGTGAAATGCCTCCCATACCCTCATCGGCAAGAGTCAGCTCAGCAGAGTTATAGTTTTCCTTTCTGCAACAGCAGAGAAAAGCTTCAGTTTGCCAAAGTATTTATATCGCATTTCCCAGCAAAACTGCAGTTTTCAAAATAATTAACGGTCATTAAAATTCCCCATTAAGTTTTGCCATTAGCAATGGCAGGAACATTCTCCTCTCCACTGTGGTGAAAACTCTGCTTATTTCTGTATTAAAACCAGTTTGGTTAATGAACCATTTTATTCCATCCTGTTTACTCATAAGAGCTCCCTCACCAGCAGATCCCTCACATCAGGGAGTTTTTCATTACATATTTAACACTACAAGAGCCCACGCATCATGGGCCACCTTTTAGCTGTCACAATCCAGGACAGGTGACATCCATCTTCTGGGCTTGAATGGCAGATAGCCCTGTAATCACTGCATCCCTCACACCCACATATGAGTAAACAGGGAGAAAGTCTCCTTACGCTCTCTGCCAGCCATTGCTACCTCTGTGCAATGAAGGAGAAAAGACTGCAAGATTAAATTACCTAAAAAAACCCCACACTTTGAACATTAAGACAAGAGGAAAGCCAAGCTCAAGCTTTGCATCATCTCCCATCGATTCCACAGTCTAATATTTTGACTTAAAAATTTATAGTAACAACAAAATGCTTTAGTAGCTAAACCCACCTCAGCAAGTTCATTAAAGTAATTAATGCTTAAGTGGCTGCTTACGCTGCTCTGCTGACAGCACTAATTACAGGCTGCAGAGGTGGATCGTGGCGACGGCGCAGGGAACCAGGAGCTGGTTTGAGGCTCGTGCACGGTTCTGGGAAGTCACGAGTCCCAGCAACTCCACTACTTTTCCCTGCTACTGAACCCAAAATTCAGTACCTCCAGCACCGAGCTCAACTGAGCAACTTTGGCAGCTTCTGGTGAAAGAACACGTATTTTTCTGCTGACCAACATCCAGCAGAAGAGACCCGTAGCATCATACTGAACGCCCTTCTTGAGAGCAAGTCCTTCAAGAACGGGAGCAGGGCCGGCCTGGGTGTCAGGGCGGGAATCAAAGTGCTGTGGTTCCTGGAGACACCACGGACCATTTTATCCCTTGTGAAATGAAATGGGAGGGTTCACTCTCACCAAACCAGGGGCACAACCTTCCTCACACATGCAGTCCTGTCCTTCAAACACAGGCAGAGATTCACATGCTCAGTGCGACTTGTGCCAAGAGCACTTACGCCTGTTTTGGGAGATGCAGAAGATCTGACCCTCATTACTAGATCTGTGATCAGTTAGAAGAACCCCCAACTCTTTTGTTCTACCTTTGTCTAGAAAAAACAGTCTTAAAACCCCTCATTTATTCCTAAGCAGCTATTCGCAATAAATGCTTCTGAGATATTTCCCACATTTCACAGACTGAAGCAAATTCCACTTCAAGCCTCCACCGCCACCCCAGTCAGAGAACAGAGAAATCCTGTTTGTTTCTGTACATCTCATTGTAAAGAATAACTCCCAGAGAAACAAGCTCACCAAAGCAGGAGGTCTGGATCTCACCCGAGCACCTGCAACCAGTACAGTTGTATAATGGAAACCTGACCTACAAACCTTGAACCAAATTCTAGCTGTATTCCCTTTGAAAAGCGAGCGTGTGAAGGTTTTGTGCTTCCCCTGCCAGCTCTTACACGTGTAACCTCTGCCTTGGCTCCATGCCCCAACAGGACCATTACCTTTGCTCCATCTGGCACACCCATGGCACACCTGGGAAGACGGGGATTGCCAGCAATAAGTTAAAATAGGTCCTGGTTGCATAAGTGTAACCTGTGCAACTTATTACCAGGGGACGGAGCGTGTTGTGCTGGCCCAGATCTCCACGCATCACCGCGCACTTTTGGTTGAAGGGCACAAGAAGGAGCAGCAGGCTCTGGCGCTGCCTCTTCCACCCAACAGGGCATTAGGAACACCAAAGCAAGGGACGGTTTCCCAACAAACACGTACCCCTCATACATCAAATGGCCACACACAGTGCTCTGGGGACAGAACAACTGTGGGGGCTAAATGGAGCACGATGACAATCAGGCTTGGTATGAGGTACAGACAGTTTTCGGACAGACCACGTTAACCTCTTCACTGCTGAAGCCTTGCTCCCCAGCGGGGCTGCTCCTCAGGAGGGTTGCTTCTCTAGACAGACCCAATAAACCAAATTGCTTTGAGGTGTTTCATGCCTGTTATGCGCAACAGCATCAAAGAGATTAAAAAGAACATATGCGCCAGGGATTTGTAGTAAATAAAAAACCCGCAAAAGCGGAGATGAACGCTTCGCACACGCAGGCGAGGTTCAGGCGAGGCCATCCCCACTGCAGGCTGAGAGGGACAAATCACGGCAGCTGGGATCTGCAGAGTCACCGTGGGAAGGGGACACCAGGCAAAGCCATCTCCTCCGCCCAGCACCCGTCACCAGAGCCCTGGTCAGATGGGAACTCAGGTAGACCTGAGTCCCAGAGCAGCTTGGAAAGATGTGCAAACCCTCCCTTGGATTTCTGTTCTGCAGTAAAAATCCAGGAGAATTAGAAAGAGGTTCTTCAAGGAACCGTGGGCGGCGCAGGAGCTCTCAAAGACGTCCTTTCACTGTCAGCAGTTTTGGGATCCTTTGCAACCATCTGGTCCCTCTTTCCTCTACCCCAGAACATTTAAACAAAGAGGTTTTTCAAGGTAGCAGACTAAATTTGAATGACAAGGTTTCCCCAACTTCTTGGCTGGCAATCCCTTCCTTTCTGCTGTTTCCAAAGGAGGAATTTGCTGTTGATGAAGCGCATCCCCCAGGATCGAGCCAGCAGCGAGAGAGAGGGGCCAGGCTACGCCGACCCACAGACGGGTCCCATTTGGCCACACGTCTGGATCAGCTCCCACGTGCCCGTGTCACACAGGTCACCGTGTCCCTCCTCACAAACAGCACTTCCCTTTCGCAAGAAAAATAACTCAGTAAAAACCGTTGACCCCAGCAAGACGTATCACAAGAGAAAAACCTGCCTGTCCAGCAGCCGGTTCCAGCGTGTTAAAGACAATAGGAGCACAGCGAGATATATATTTTAGGTGCTTTATTTTTATTATATTTATATTTATATTTTTTATATATATATATATATATATATATATAAAAATATATATATTTTATATATATTATATTTATATTATATTTGCAGCAGAGAATAACTCACTAAAAACCTGATTTACTTCATGACCACACAGGCAGCTTTGCAAAACCCGGGTGGTTTTGGAGGAAGCCGGGGCTGCGCTGAGTCACGGGAAGCGCAGCCCCGCAGCGAGGCAGGAACACCGACATTTCCCCAACTGTTCTTATCTTGTCTCACAGTAACTTGAGGCTGGTTTTCAAAACTGGGGCCTCCTCAGAGCAAACAAGCAAGCCATCGCATTCACCCAACGCTGCTGCGTCCGGGAAACCGCTGTAAATCACGTGCACAGGCTGGGTTTACATGCAGAAGCGACACGGAACACGCATCTGCAACGGTTTTATGGCACACCAGCACGGACGATGGTTTTGTGCTCCTAAAAACAGGTGATTTACATTCCAGGGTGTCACAGATTTTAATCCTGAGCTATTTTTTCTTCTCTTCTCTGCTCTAGTATACGTCACCATTATCGAGAGAGCAGAACTCACAAAAATCAGATTTCCCGAAGTTAGAGTACAAGACAATGACGTTTTCTACAGCAAATCAGTTCAACAGAGGCTCAATAAAACATGATTGATAATTATGGTTTTCTTTTTGGACAGCTACAAGCAATTGTGTTCTCTTTAAATCTAGTGCATCTGCCAATTTAAAACTAATCTGTCCAAAAATGAAACAAAACATCTGGCAAAAAAACTCCCAGTGAATATTGGCTAAGATTTACGAAGTTATACACCAGAGCGTCACTGGCTACAGCATCAGACAACTCAACAGTAATTAGGGTAGAACAGAGATGGTCTTGTGGAAAAAGGCATCAGGCAAATGGAAAATGGATACGAATACCTAAATCAGTTTAGGTTTCCCCTAACAGGGGCGGATCAAAAGAAAACTAACCCGATTAGGAGGGAGAGAGACACTGATCCAGACTCATCGAGCAAAGCAGAACAGCTCTGAAGTGACATTTATGGATGCTTTCCTTAGCAAGGTTGCACAAAGCAGCCAGCATGTACCAGCAGATCTGGCCCAGATTTACAGGCTAAGGGTAGACCCTTTTAAATAAGGACAGCTTCCCTCCCCCCAGCTTACTTTCCCAGTTAAGCACCTATCCAAAAAAATTAAATAGGCCATACAAAAAAGCCCCCCAAAATTTAATTAAATAGAGTAAGTGATGCTCGTTGCCTGTTGGCAGTGCCATTCTCTTTGCACCGGGCAGCCCGTCCTGATTTCGGGCAGGTTGAAGTCGCGTTGCCAGACCAAGGCTCTGGGCTCAGCCCATCTCAGCCAGCGCGAAGGACCATGCAGGAAGGATTTGGTTCAAGCGTTGGCTGTGCCCGTGCGCAGGTCCCCGAGCATCCCTCTCTGAGGATGCACACCCGTGTGGTTACATGGTCCCTGATAGCAGCCAGCCTTCGGACCAAGGCAGGGCACATTGGAGCTCCCCCAAGGATGCTCACAGTGCTGAATGTTGTGGGAACACGATGCATGGAAAGCCCAGGGGCACCGTGCCTGCCTTCCCAAGAGAAGCCTGATACAGATCCCAGCTCCTGGTACCTGCACCAGCCAGGACACCTGGGAGCCGTCGATCCCTCCAGCAAATCCTCTCCTCTGCGAGGTTAGCTCGCTGTTCTGCACAGCTGCCACCAGCACTTACAAGGGGCTGATCTTAGTCAAACACAGCCACTCAGTGACTTGCTGGGTGCCTGGGCTCCTTGTTAACCCCTACCTGAACACCCCCTGCCAGCTACAGGGCTTCTCATGAACACTGAGGCTCCCCATTGGTGCTGACACACAGCAAGCCGGTGCAATCACCTTCGCAGTGAGACGCGCGAAGGCTGGCAGGGTAAAAAGCCCCACGGAGCCTCTCGCACACCCGCTCTTCCCAAACCCCATGGGAACGACTCATCCCCAGGGTCGACGACAGCACTAAAAGCTCCCCCTGCCAGCAGTCTGGGGGGAGGCTGCCCTGGCCACGTCCCCACCAGATCCTGCCAGTCCCACTGCTTTCCAGAGCTGTGCCCATCCCCAGGGATGCACAAGCACAGGTACTCATTTTCTTTCCAAAGCAAATACCCCTCAAACCCATTACTCTCAAATGCCTAAGCTCGCAAATCAGCATTTGACACGGTTGCTCTGTACGCTGCATATTGTGTCAAATCTAATGAGGTTTTTGATACTCCAGGAGGCTGTCTCAGAGTTAGGGCAGACTGCACCGCTCCTCCTGCATCCTGCTCTGGCAAGGAGACCTCCAGCCTTCCTTTTGCAGTCATGTCCACCAACAAACCCTCTCCGGTCACAGCCCCATCACCCTGCTCACCTTTGCTAACAGTCCTCGGAGCCGTAACAATGAGACAAAGCGCTCCCGTGCAGAAGTGAGACCTTCCCATAGCAGCAGGAGCAGGCAGAAGCGCAGAGCTCTCCCAGCCCCATGCACAGAGGGTCTCCGGGTTCTCCTGCTTCAGAGCATCTCCCGTCTGCTGTGGAACGGTGGCCTCCCATGCTGCAGGCTTCTGCCACAGCTGCAGAGAATTCAGACCTCCCAACAAGGGCCAAGGGATGTAAACAGAAAGACAGCCAGTGCCCAAAGTCCTCTCATATTTTAGTGAGAGATAATAAATGTAGCCAAGGCTTTGCATGAGCCTGGCCAAAACACCATCTTCATGCACAGGTCAGACACTATCTGATACCAACCGAGGAGCTGGTATTGAGTTGGATGTTATTAGGATCTAAGACAGAAACTTCTTTGGGATAGGGCAAAACTGCATGACAACTTTGCCCACTGCAGTGTGAATAAATATCTTTTTCTTGCCCCCCAGCCCCCCAACCCTGTTGTCTGCAGGTGACAAAGCTATTGCTTTAATCTCCCAGTTACACAGCAACCAGTGCTGGTGTCTCAACCCCTCGAATCAGCCTGCTGGGTTTTGAATCCCTCTCCGACACCCCAGCAGCAGCATCTCAGGAGCTCCACGCACGATGCTCCACAGCAGAGCTCTTTCCAGAGGGGACAGCAGAGACAGGACAGCTGGAGAACAAGCTGCCACAGCAATAAGCAGCGCTTTGCAAGGAGGAGTTCTAAATAGACGTGAGCAGCTCAGTGGGTGGGTAAACAGGATCTCCCGTTTCTTTCCTGTTCCACGGCTGGAAAACCCACAGCCCCTTCCTGTGGGAAGGGACGGAGGAGGGTGGGGAGCCCACAGCACTGGGGTTGGTTTCCGGAATTGGGCAATGGAAGCCACAGGGAATCACCTGTCCCTACAGCAACCAGGCGAGATGTTTCCAGTGCTGCTGGGAACTCCTGGTGCCGATCGGGTCAATCCCCAAGGGGGACAAAGTGCCATGTCGGTGTAGTTTAATAGCATGGGGCAAGAGTACCTAACGGCATGGTCTCAACACCAGCATCCAACAGAAAGGAGCTGAGCATTTTTCATACAGGGTCTGTATTCCTAAGGAAAAAAAAATGCATTAGGGGACCAAAACAAACTGACTTCAGCAGAAGTTAAAATATCCAAATACCTTTAGAAAATTTGTGCCAAAATCCTCAGGGATTCATAAGGTGCCCCCAGTGAATAGCAGCTGAACGTGTTCCTGGCAGAGCTTGGTCCAGGAAGGCTGAATGAGCAATGTTTTTCTGGAAGGCTTCAAACCCGACAGACTAAGACGAGGATCAATCAAAGCCAGATGGCCAGACCTCCGTCTCGTCACCCTTGCACTGCTCCGGGCACGGCTCCTTCCACCTCTACCTGCAGTTCAAGCTGTCGATCCCACGTCATAGGAGGAAATCGGGCAGCAAATATTGCCCTTCAGCTAGAAGCCAAGTCTTTGAATGTAGCTGAAGCAAGAAATATACCCCTAAGGGTAGCTGGACAAATCAACACTGCAATATTCCTGCTATTTAACACAGGGGAAATCTCAAGAGCACCGAGTGATACAATGAATGATGACCCAAATCTTGAATCCACACTTCAGATTCAATGCCGACCAGTACTCAAACGACAGTTTTCCTTGCTCTGAAGAGTGATGGAAAATTGCCACAGAGGAGAATAATTTGGGTCAGGGGGCAGAGCGGCAGCTTGTTCACAGCAGTTTCACAGCCATGGAAGAATAAATTTACTATGAAAGCACACAGGGCTTAGATGCCCTTTAAGATGAAATTTTAAACTCATTGGCCTTTCTAATAAAAGCAAAATGGACTTCCAGCGTCTCTCCATGACCTGCTGTCACCTACCAACCCAGATACGTTGTGGTTTGGCACAGCATCCAGCAGCAGATTGGAAGTCGACTGGTTACAGCCTAGACTGGAGCTTCATATCACATTCAGGACTTGCATCATTGTTTTGACAGCATCAGCTTTAGGAGGAAAGAAAACCCGGTGATCAACTGCCTGACAGCCAGGAAAATGTCACTGCAGATCTGTGGGGACCGTCCTCCTTCGCTGGAGCTCTGGCTCTTGCTAATGCCTGCTATTTCAGGCTACCAAACCCAAATTTTAATTAAAAGAAGAGTCCCATTTAAGTTCCTGAGGAGCCCTGCTCTGGCCTTGCTAATTAAAGACAAACTGATAGGATCTGAAATGAAAAAATAAACCAGGTCTGAAGAGTTCGAGAGTCACAGAAAGAGTCGGAGCTCCTAACTAGGTTGAAACTCGCTCTCTGGAGGAACACCATGTATCATCCAGCCGCAGTTAGGTCCTGGTCTCTGTAGAGCTGATGGACTCTCCAGAGGGTTATCCCAGCCCCTTAGCTCGGATCTCACCTGTCTCCACTGACAACCCCTGAAAACTGAACCCAGCATCGGTGGAGAGATGCAGAAAGTGCACCACGTCCTTAACACAAGTGAAATGGCTGCACGCTTTCATTTGAGAATATTCTGCTGGTAAAGTTTTGCTTTTATTGAAACAATTTTTTTTTCTTACATAGAGGATCCTTCAAATTGGGTAATTTGAAAGGCTTTGTTTGAATACACCAAGCCACCGTGTCTCACTACGTTCAAGCTTCATCATTTCAACCAGAACCATGCAAGTACCAGCACTTGATCTCCAGCCTTTGCTGCTCTGAATCAGACCAGAGTGGAAATACTTTGAAGGTGCCAGAATCTCCCCCACCCACACAAAATGTGGATGTTTCCAGACAGAGGTGGGTGTAACACAGGACAAAAATACAAGCTGTGTGCAGATAACGCTCCTCTACTGTGGAAACCATCGACTGTTAATACAGAGCTGGTGCAACCACTGAGAACAGTATGGGGGTGACTTCCAGATTAATTCCTGGGCTGACATGAGAGATTGTACTAGCTTAAAAAAAAGTGTTTGTTCTTTTTTGTTTGGTGGGGTTATTTTGGCTTGTTTTGCTGGGGTTTGTTTGGTTGGTTTGGCTTGTTTTGTTGTTGGTTTGGGGTTTTTTTTACTAATACAATCTCTCTCATCAGCCCAGGTAAATGCACACAAATCAGAACTAGACTTTGGAAGTCTCCCATTGCCATTGAGAGCTTGGTGCTCTTACACTCGAGACAGGGACCAATCCCCTGGGCCACCCTGAAAGCAAACAAGGCACAGCAGACGAGACCGCCAGGAAAAAAGCAACCGAGATCCAGCTTGAAATCCTTGGCCAAACTGACTGATGCTGCGAACTGTTCTAAAATGTATACAGAGCACAAGAAAACCAAGCACCTAAAGCCAGTTTCCTACAGAAATAACATACACAGCCCGTCTATCCCACGCTATCTAGGGAATCCGGAGGCCAAACTCAGCAATAAGCAGTTGCAAATTGCAGGGACATCAGTGGAAACCGCATCCGCTTGCTCGTAGCTGCACACGGGCTCTTGTTCCCCGAATGACAAGGAGCGCCGGGTGCTTGATTGCATCTTGGCTCTTGATTACAAACACATCAGCAGGCAGAATTAAACAGTTCGCCTCCTGGCCTATTTAGCATCCTTTGGGTGACGGGTTAGAGGGCAGGCAAGGCTTAGGAGACATTTTTAACAGTTGTGCCAGAACATGATTTTTTAAAAAATTTTATTATTTGTCAAGGCATTTGCAGTGGGTGATAAGGTTTCCCAAAGATCTGGCCAGGCTCCAGAGGAAAAAACAAGCAGTGAAAGTGTATGTAAAAGCAGCTCTGCACTAGGTTATAAGGCACCGCCTGAACCAGCTGCCATAGCAACTGCTATTACAGAAAGAATCAGAGCATTTTTCACAGAAGCAGGAAAACTCACAGTCAACAAGCGTAAGGATGATCGGATGCAAAGCAAAATAAAAGGGGATAAGTACAGGCAAGTGGGAAAAACATCCAGAACTGAATGCGCAGCAGGGCCGCTTGCACAGGTATCTTCTCTCATGTTGCAGAGATGCCTATAAATACATTAAGACACCTAATGCCAACCTCATTAGCAAGCATTTTAGATACAGTTGATCCTGCCTTGGGGCACGAGGTGGATTACATGACCTCCCAAGGCCCTCTCAACCTCCATTTTCCATGATTCTAGGAGGAAGAAATCTACACCAGCTGAGCTGAGCTGGCCTAGATCCAGAAAGGCAGGAATTTAAATCTGGAAAAAAAATAGATTTAATCCACTTTTCAAGTCCTCCTTGACTAGAAGAAGGGGCAGAAAGCAGAGCCTGCAGCCACAGCTTACAGCCAAGTTCTTCGTGTCCAGAAACTACGTTCGAGTGCTGCATTTTCAACAGCATCAGGGTAAAGCAGCCATGTGAGGTTCAGCCTTGAATGGAGGATTCACTTCCAACGATATTCATTTCCCCATCAATACTTATTTGCAAAGAAGAAGGGGCTTGGGGGCTGGATTTTTTTTGGGGGGGGTGGTTTTTTCTTTGTTGGTTTTTTTAGTGTGGTTTTGTTTTTTTTCCTGAATACACTTGGAAACACAGTGATGCAGCAAAACTCAGGGTACCAGCAAGCCCTCGGGAGTGACCAGGCCAACATCTTGCGTCCTTCTGGCAGAATGGGATTAGATACCACAACGCGGCACCACGGTGAGGCAGAGCCTCGGCTATCGGAGGCCACGGCCAAGGTGGGCAGACAGACAACACTTCACTCCAGCTTGCTGCTCCTTATTACACAGAAGATACCAGAGGTCCCCAACTAAGCTGCTATTTACGGTCTCTGCATCCTCGCTATTGGAGTGGAACAAAACACGCAGTTAATCGGAGCGTAGGAAACGGCACGCACCTGGAAGGCAGCCAGGGAGGCCAGAAACACGTTGCCTGCAAGAAACCCCAGCAAGAAGCTGGCTGGGCTGTAGCATCAGCCCTTCCACGCCATCCTCCCCCGAGCAGGCAGCCAAGCGTGCAGCTTCCAGCGCTCCATCCGACATCCACGGCCATCGCTGCACATTCGTGCCTTGGTCCCTTGGCGGGCAGTGACCCCTCGGGGAAACCACAAGAACAACCAAGTCGGGAAGTTACCGGCTAGAAAAAGCCACCGATATATCAGCAAGTATTATCAGGCTCAGGTTGGGAGTTCCTGGCTTTGACATTTGGCAGGTTGTAGATATGAGAAAATAAGCAGCCATCCAAGGCTGCCTCTGGAAGAGAAGCAGCCCGGACAGGGAAGGGAAAGGTTAAACACCAGCGATTTAGCACTTTGTCATACGCATGAACATCCCCAGGCACCTGCTTGAACTAAGGTCCCATCGATAATCTGCCTTTGGCTGACAAAAGTCCTGACGTTCCCAGCGAAGGCAGCGACCGCGTCCTGAGCTCTCCCCGCTGGGTTTTGGCCGGGCAGGGTTTGCAGAGCAGATGGTGACCTGACGTTTCCTACCTGCTGCACCTCGCACACACAATCCTGAGTTTCAGCCTTTACTCCCCATTGCACAAATCGCTTTTCAAAAGCGAACGCTCCTTACTCACGGTTCCACTAAGAAGCGATCATTGCTGATACTAATAAATCAAAAAAATGCCCAGTTTGCATTTAGGGGTATGTGCAACCAAGGAAACACCAGTTTTGAGTTTCCCCTCCAAAACACACTGCAGCCAAATTTTAGAAGCAGATGAAGTGATTTAAGCCACTTCTAACAAGAAACAAAATCTGGGATTGGCAACAGTCATTGGCCAATCCCTGTTTGATTTAAAATACCTTGAATCCAAACAAACCATCCTCACTAGAGGGACAAGTAGTCTGAATCCAATGTTTGGCGATTATCTTCTAAGACTATCAGAAAATATATAAGAAACATTTACAGCGGCATTAGAAGTGGTGGAAGCTGGTATAAAAGCCAGAAACCAAAATGATGTAAACCCAACCCGTTTTCATCACACACGCCAAGAACTTGCATTCTGCCGAAACAAAGTGCAAGTGGAAAGATAAGTCCATGGAGGTGGGGGTGAGCAGCTGAGCCTGCAAGAGGTTGACAGGGGAGTATTTAAATTTTGATCGAAAAAATTCCGGCCAATATCCCTACATCACCATTTCCTAGCACAAAAGCATTCGTGTGCGTGTTTTCCGTTCTTGTTTTAGTCAAGAAAAGCAACCGCTGCCTGCACGGGGTGCAGAAGAGAGACCGCTTGTGCTATGGGCCTTGCTGTGAGAGACTTGAAAGATGCAAAATTTCGGTCTGTAGGGATGGAAAGAGCGTTTCCCAGTTCGCACATCATGGAACAGCAAGCAGCGATGCTCAGTGCACACAGCAGCCAGCACCCTGAGAACACGCACCCCAAGCCTTCTGAAAGAAATTAAGAAGTGACTTGACCCACTGAAACCAAAATTTTTCTACAACAGCCAGGGTGACATTTTTAAAAGAGATGTTCTGAAGTTAAGGAAATCTCTCATTTTGACATTTAAAAAAAAATTTTTTTTTTTTTTTTTACAGTATTTCTCATCAAACTTGTTTTGTTTAAAGAAAGGGTTTGAAACAAAACATTTAAGTTGACTCTCCATTTGGGGGAGGAAGGCCTCACCCCAGTAAAAACCTGAGTCAGACTTTCAGCATTAACATCCAAAAAGAAAAACTGGCATTTCAAGCTCTACGGAAATAATTTTCTCACTTGATTGAAATTGAAGGAAGGGGGGGAAAAAAAAAAAAAAAAAAAAGGTTATTTACTTGTTATGACAACAGAGAAAGTCTCATATTCAATATTGCTCATGGTCCCAGATGCCATCTAGTTAGCTGCCATATGCAAGTCACCCCGCATTGGCATCGCATCCAGATTGCATGAAAAAGCCAACTTAAATGTGGCCAAATATGTGAATCTGCTTTTGGAAGACGTACCAACCACCATTAACAAAATTAACAAAATCCATCACTGCCAAGAGCTCCCACATGCAGCTTCCCAAAGAGGATGGGTTTCATTTCCACACCCATGGAGTTCAAAACTCAAGAAATGCCTTTGTTATTGAACAGAAACTTCATTTCTGACTTGAGTCATTCCCCGAATACACACTCAGACTGCTGGTGATAAAAGGGATTTTGTCAGAGCCCTTCAAAGGGCACCAAACCCAGGAGAAAAATCTCAGACAGATAAATGCACTTGCTCATAGGCTTGCACACAGGAACCCCATGTAAAAAGCTTTGGGAGACTAATAACGTGGGTGGAAAATTAAGGCACCTCATAAAAGGTTTTTTGTAACAAGGGAACAGATCACATCAACTTGGAAAGGTTAAAGAAAGCAATTTATAGACACTAATTAGGGCCTCTTTTAAAAGTGCCTTTGCAAATGACAAGGTTGGGTTTATTCCAGAAAGGTGCAAAGGGAGGACCGCAGGAGCTGCCTGGGGACGGCTCCTGGAAGGGTTCGCCACGCTCGCCATTCCTGCACATTTACAGATTTAAGGGTCGGCATGAAGGGAAACGCAGGGGATGTATTTATACGAACAAGCCGTGCAATACTCATACCCTCCCCGGGGAAATCTCCACGCCAGTGCAGGACCCCGCGAGCCCCAGCCCTGCACCTGCTGCTCCGCTAACAGGAACCGTTTTGCTGGATGCCAAGTCCAAGGTCATCAAACCTGAGCTGTCATTCGCTTTCTGGCTCACTCGCCAGAAGGATCTGCGTGGTTACACTTCTGCAGAAACGCTGTTTTATGCAACGCTCTGGCTCTGACAAAGTTTTGCTTGCAGGATGAAGTGCTTGAAGGTGGGAGCTGAAGGACTTTGCGGCGATGCTTCTCAGAGCCGCGGCTGGGGGGGCAGCTCTCATCCGAGAGCAGGAGAAACCAGGGCACCTCCAACCCTGCTGGAAGGTGAATCAGTCCTTCGGGGGCTTTATTTCTCCGTTGGTTCACTGAAGGGAACACAGCTCACCCCCCAGCTAACACCAACACCTCCAGCTGCTGTCATTCAAGTGGGAGCTCCCCCTGCAAACGGGACGGCGGTGCAAAGGGACTTCAGGCAGCAAATGCCACACGTCTGTACAGGCAGACACTTTACCCACCTCTGGGACTGCTTTTTTCGATTTACAGAACAACAGCTCCTCTGCCCGTGCTCTGGGGCTGCTTCTATAGGAGCTCAGCGATGTAGAAAGACCTGGACACGACAGCCCTGCAGCAGCCGGGGCTGCTTTCAGGGATGAAGTGCCGCCCTGGGAATGGCAGGACCAGCCTCCTGCCCATGGTTTCAGTCCATCACCTCGCAGGGCAGCCTCGAAGGGCCACAGCCTTCAGCAGCCCTCACCATTTCTTTGCAATTAGTACAGTAGCTTATAAAGCATCGCTTTATTGTGCGATAAAGCAAATCTCCTTCGCAGTCATTAGAACATCCCAGAGGCTGTATCCAACACTGCCGCTCCCTGTCAGCTCTGTGTGGACTGAGCGTCCTCCTCCAATTTGCATCGTCCTCCTGCAACCAGCTCGGACCGCCCCTATTGCTGGGTGAGGGTTTGAACATATTTCCACTTAAGGCAGTGACTGTGAGTGATGCCCACAGTGTGCCCTTCCCAGCTCCTCCGCGGGGAGAGCAGAGCGGGTCCAGTGCGGCAACTGGGAGGGCTCCGCTCTCACCCCGGAGATCACCCACGAACCGTCTGTAGATACTTCAGCTTTCCAAACCAAAGGTCCTGGCCAGCATGCTGCAGCCCAGGGGAACCGCTGCCCTCAGTCTGGGCTCGCTGCCCATCACTACTTCTCCCCAGCGCGACTGTCCGCTCACGTCTGCTCCCAGGGCATTTGCGGTGTGCTCCCTCCCCTGGTTCTGTCAGCAGAGATCCAAACGAGCTTTTAATAGCAGCTTGTTTGTTAAACCTGGGATGTTCTGGCAGATCTGTTGCAGGAGATGCGAGGAACAAACCGGCAGGAGCCACCACCCCTTTGCAGCTCCTGCCCACACCGGGGCTGATGATCCCTGGGAGCCTTTGGCTTCAGTCCTGCTTCACCATGCGCTGCGATATAGCAATTCTGCAACATGTCCAGCCACCCATGGACTCATCAGCTCTAAACGAACCTGGATTTCTTACATGGGAAATAAGTCCTCTTCTCCGAGGCTGTCATATTTGCAGAGCCAGAGAGGTCACAGCCTAGGTGGCAAGCTGGGATGGCTCAGCCCGGTGGCCATGTCATCAATGGCAGAAAGAAACAAGGACAAGGGAAGGTGCTGCAGATACCCACAGTCACACAGGAGCCGAGCAAAATGAATGCTGCTCTTCCAGTTACACCTGGGCAAGGTGTAGGCAAAGGACAGGGAAATCAGCACATCCAGGTCCTCAGGGACCTGGGGCTGCTCTCTGAAGGGCAGGGCAGCGTTTTCCACCCACCAACTCCATCCTACATGGCTTGACCCACCAGCTCCATCAGGAGGTTACACCACGGCACAAGACACCCTCTGGACGAAGAGCCAACTCGCTATCCAGCTCTGCTTTCTGCTCCCCGATTCCACGGCACAAAGCACCTGCTACCATCCCCTCTCCCACTCCAGGAGTGAAAACGTTAAAAATAAATACAAAAGTACAGAGAAATACCAGAGAATGGAGATGGCACGCCCGCTCAGAGGTGACACGTGCCAGCTGCATCCTCCAGCTCTCCAACCTTCCCCACGCTGACTTCTCAGCTTCTTAATCATTCATACCACACCGCCCCCTCCACTTCCCACATGGAAACAAAAGATGATTCATATACCAAAATAATCACCTGGGACCTCCAAAACCCCACAAATTCACTCACTTTGGCCTAGGGCACTTGATACGGAATTTTCCCAGTTTGGCAACAAGTTCTAACTCTGTCCCCTCCGCCCCTTTACTCTGGTCCCACAGCACTGAGGGGGCAGAGCGGGGACGGAACCTGCCCATAACCCATTTTTAGGACTTAAGTTAATTGACCGCAAAACAAATAAGACTTAAAAACCCGATGCATCTGAAAAATCCAGCTATTAATACACAGGGGAAGCACCTGTGACACCAGGGATACCGTCCTTGTCCTCCCTGGCAGATGGAGAGGTTGACGTTCCACCAAGCAGGGAAGTGCCATGCCACCGGAGCCGTACTTGCAGACACCTCTGTCATCTGTGCATCTCTCACAAAACCAGAAATTATTTGTAAGGCAGACAGTGATGGAGTTTTCCTCCCTCCAGATTGCCCAGATCCAAAGGCAGACAGTGCCGAAAGCAAAACTACAAGGTCAGGCCTCTCAATGGCCCCATCGCGCCCTCCAGCCCGTGTGCTGAGCAGAGGCACCATTGTCACAGAAAGAGGAGGACAATGAAACACTCATTATCCACCCCAACACTGATGTGTCACTTACAGGTGGGTAGCTGGGTACAAAACCCAAAGCCATACCCCAGCAAGTATCCGCCAGCACAGGCAGAGGCAATGCAGGTCATAAATTTGTCATCTTAGGCAATGCCAATAGACATAACTTCACAGTGGGGCCCTAGTTGGCTTCACTGCTGGGGATCTCCGGAAAGACTACAGCAATTCAGAGTGAGAAACACAGGTTCACTGGAGCAAAGAGCTGGAAGCATAGTTAAACCTTTAAAGCAAGGAAGAAACAAATAAAAGCCTGCAGTTTCCAGGGCATTATCACAGGTCTGCTCTCCCGGAGAGAGGCTACAAATGCACACAAAACCACACACATGCAGCAAGGATTGGCAAATGCTTGTAACATGCTGCCCAGGCAAGCACTGTCCACCAAAATGCTCCATTTCCAAACAGGTGCAAAACACGCACACGAGGACAAGTTACAGTGTACGAAAGACCTTCTCGGAAACAGGAATGTGACTTTGGGGAGATTCCTCACAACACAAGACGAGGTCCTTGCCTGCCACCCTCATACCAGGCAAGTATATATTCTTCTTGAAAAAGATGCTGGAAACAAGACCAACATTACCGAGCACAGATGCAATTCAACTGGCCAAGTTTCCTGAGCATCTCCTTTGCCTCTGCCACACCAAGGGATTGGGAAGATCACACTGATTTCACTACCTGGCAGAGCAGCAACCTCAAAAGCTGCTCCAGATCTCCTCCAAGAAATTTTTTTCCTGCTCTGCAGAGAAGCTCTGGCTCCCCAGAGCTTACAGGTTTTCCCCCATGCTGTGCTGAGGCTAATGGAGATTGACTTTTAGACATTTTTTTCTCCTCCCTTCAGATTTTTAAGCAAAAGCAAAGCACTTTGATCCACTTTAAAATGCTGCAATTAAACCAATTTCTGAACAATGTGGAGTTCTCTTCTATAGGAAGCATTAAGCAAAGCCATGCTTTCCAGTATTTTGAACAGGGAAAAAAATTCATACATTCATGTAGCTTTCAATCCGCCCAAGCAGGGAAGCTGAAGAGATTTACACTGACATGTAAATCTCTGCGACAGACTTCTGTGAAACCACCGAGAGGCACACCCAGAAGGCAAAGAAATGTTTCACACCTTCTGTAAGTAGAGTGTGAAATGGAAAGAGATGAAAGCTGCCTCCCTTTCCCCAAATCTCAATCAAAACTCCTTCCCTATCCTGGCATTCGTGCGCCCACTCCTGATGTCAGTGGGGGTAACGCTGCTGTCACACAGTGCTTTGAGGACCTCATCGCTCTACCAGCAATGGTAACGCTCTAGAGACCTACACCACGTTAAGGGAAGTCCGGTCCATGTCATCGGAGATGCCTCTGCACACCACAGGGCTACATGGACCTCACACATAACCAGACAAAGAAATTGCCAGCTACAAGTGCCGTACCTTCCTCCAAGTCGTTCCTCAGAGAAGCCTCCAGCAGAGCGACGCTGGCTTCAAAAGACACTTTCTTTCGGTTAACAGCATTTCTCTTCTTCTCATGCTTCCGCTTCTTGTGCTGCATCTCCTTCTCATACTGCGCCCACTTCTTCAGCTGCTGCGCCCTCCGCTTCTGGGCTGCCCGCAGCCGCTCCAGCGTGGGCACCTTATCCAGCAGCTGCAGCTCCGTCAGGAGGTCCACGTGGGCATCCATCGCTTCTGCCGAGAGGCGGGGGGTGAAGGATGTCCCAGCAGGAAACGATGTCCCACCGCAGGTCCTCTGGATCGCAGCCGCCTGCTGCTATAACGGCATCTTGAGGTCGAGCTGGGGAGGGCCCATCGCAGTGTCCAACGAGAATACGGCAGAAACCTGCAACGAGGAGGAAAGTGTGAGGAATCAAGTCTCATCATCCCGTGCTCACAAGGAACTAAGACTAGCCCACAGGCAACATCTACCATCTCAAAAGGCAGCTCACTTAATTGCACTTTATTTGCTTGGTTGCCCTCACTGGACTATGCGATTCCACCCTTAGCCCACTCCAAACACTGCAGCAAAACCCTCTTGATTAAGCAGTAGTTTTGGTGTGCAATTCATTCACCTCTATAGTTCAAGGTAGTCTCCTCTCTTATGAGCAGCAGAAAATCTTAACGAGCAAAGATCTTCCATAGTATTCAGTATCATTCCTCCAAAAAAATCAGGAGAGATTCAAGCGCTGAGACACATCCGCTGGCCCCTTCTAGCAGAACCATCACCCCTCATTACCGGTGTCCCCAGCACCGCAGCCAGGACCACACTGCACTGATGCCCACCAGCAGCTGCCTCCGTGAAGCATTTGGGTCCAAGCAGCAAAACTCAGGGCACAAGGGACCAAAACTGCAGTGGCAGAGCCCAAAGCAGACACAGACACCAGACGAGGACACCCCAGCACAAATCACCCAGAAGCAAGAGATGAATGGGACTACCTGTCCAACACCCCAAGGCCAGGCAGGTTTTCCCAGAGAAGCTCAACCCACCAGGACCATCATCTGCACTTTTCTACTTCATCCCTTGGCCCCTTCACACCCCAGCCCCAGCTGAGGGCAGACGGAGAGCAAACGGCTCCCAGGGAGGTATTACTAACACTTAAACCACCTGAGCTACTTAAAGACATGGGGGTTTGCGTTCATTTCTCTCTTCAGGTTTTTTCTTCACCACACACCAGCTCGTTCTGGTTTTGCTGTACAGGTTCTGCAGGCGCAGCAACGAGAGCAGTTAAATCACAGCCCTGAACTCTCCGTGTGACCACGACATCGGAGACCTCTGAGCAGCGCTATCTGGAGACCGATCAACCAGGGAACCCATGGGCAGCCACTCAGTCGCTGCACAGAAGGAGGAAACATGTCCCAGATTTAAGGAGTGGTCCAACAGAGAAAGGTGCATTTGAGATAAAGCCAATGTCACGAGAAAATTGAACGGGTTCTTTCCAAACAGACCCGTGCAGAGCACATGAAATGGCAAGGTGAGCGTGCCAAGGTAAAATGCAAATAACCACGTATGAGATGACTTAGCCAGCTTAGGAGACAAAAAAAAAAGTTGATGGGGAAAGGAGAGCTTAAGCACCCGAGAAAACCCCAACCAGGCAGCGAAGCCATTCCTTGCCCAACTCTCCTCCTCCAAAAGAGAGGAACCAGCAGTCTCATAAGCTCCTGTGCAAAAAATATCAGCAGAGAGAGCCAGCTAGACCCAGGTGAGAGATGCGGTGAGGATACTAAACCTGATCCCACCCAGTCAAGCCAGGAAAAGCTACTGTTCATCCCTCTCCAGAGGGCAAAGCAGCCCGGTGAGGGAGGCATCACTCGGCAGAGCTGCAGGGAGATGACCATGCCATGCAGCAAATCCAACACGTCGCAATGGATTTCACAAGGTTGAGACAGCGACTCCTTTTAAACATTGCTACAGACCTCCACAGAGGTTTGACCTTACCTATAAATATCTCGGCAGACTGACAACCCGGCAAACCATTTCCTCTGCGAGATAATTGGTCTGAGAACTGAAAACAAACAAACTCAGCCAGAGCACACAGGCAGGTCCCAAAGCAGTCGCTTTATCCAGCATCAAGGGCCACCAGAAGGCCAAGGGCAGCTTCAGCAGCACCTGCAAACCTCATTTGGAGGGTTTCAGAACAGATCTGAACAAAATTTAAAAAAAAAAAAAAAAATCCCAACCCTGTTCTATCACATAAGAATTTAAGACTGACAAATAACACTTTAGTTCTACATAAGAACAAACCGAATCCTTGCAAAGTTTTTCATAAGAATGATACTACCTAGAAATTCAAACACTTGCCCGAGATGGAGAATATCAACTCATGACTTCAGCATGGCACAGGAAAGTGAGGGGCACGTGTCACGGCTCCTCCATGGCACAGAAGTCCCACGCAGCTCTCCCTGACCCCTGCCCACAGATCCCAGAAACCCTGCCAAAAAGAGCCGCCTAAATCCAAAAAGCTTTTAATTTTGGGGCAGACACATTTTTCCAAGCACAGGCACTTTGCTGGAAAGCTCTTCCCCACCTCTCGTGAACTCGGCTCTGCATGGCCCTGCAGGCATTCCTGGGAAAGTATCTTTTTTGGCGATCTCCGCTCGTGTAACACAGGCTGCAGATCTGAAGCCCCGTTCACAATACCTCGAAGGAGGGGAGATAAGGGCAGGAAATGCCTCTCGGCATACCGCACACGGCACTCCCACCCTGCGCCTTTTCCAGGCACTTCTGCCATTGTTCGCTGAAAGATGAACAAATATTTTCCAAAACACACCTGAAGTGGAAATGAGGACCTAATTCTGAAGATTTATTAAAGCAAATAAACCTTATTTCAACGTTTCCCTGTTTATCTCCCAAAAAAAGCTGAAAGTTTTCTTGGTGGTATGAGGACTACACCTTGGAAAGAGCAATAGGACTCTGATTTACAAGGAGAGGAGAAACGTGGTTTGCTCTACACGCCCGTGTTTCAGCTTTCCTGTTTGCACCTCGTCCTCCAGCAGCTCCTCTGCTCTCACAGCAGCACAAACGGGAGATTCGAGTGGCCTACAGAGGGGAAGGAGATGGAGAGAGGAGACCCAAAACCACCAAGAGACACAGAACGGTTTGGGTTGAAGGGACCTTCCCAGCTCCCCCAGTGCCCCCCCTGCCATGAGCAGGGACATCTGCGCCAGCTCAGGTTGCTCAGAGCCCCGTCCAGCCTGGCCTCTTCTAGAAGTACCGGCCACCAGCACCTCCTCAAACCAACCAGCAAAGAAACCCTAAAGGAGCAGAGAGGTCACCCTGCAAAGTCTTCCTGAAGGGGACACAGCTCAACTTCTCCCAGACTTGGGTACAAGTCCCCTGGCACCCTCCAGAGACCCCAGAGCCTCGCAAAGACTTTGGCTCCATCACTCCGGCTACCTGTTTTCCGATAACCTAGCTTCTTCCCTGAACCAAAAAAATGGCACATTGGCTTCTTGTTGCACAAACCGCTCAGTCTAACTATAGCACAGCTGCAGGCCCCAGCATTTGTTTACCTGCGAAGTGACACATAAGCTGGCTGTGTGGGTGTCTGTGGTTTGCAAAGCATCGCATTTTGGTTTCTGTTTTATTTAAAGAAGAAGAGGGGGGGGAAAAAAAGTGCCATTCCTCGTGTTCGACTGAGCTGAGTTTCCATGAGCTCAGCAGATCTGCCCACCGCGGTGCCGAGAGCATCCTGTCAGACACACGCGGCCCCCGGCCCCGCGGGGACAACGGGTGACTCTATTTCAGGGTACAGAAGGAAGGCGAGACGCTCGCTATTGTATCGCGCTCGTGCCATCGCCGTCCTCTCGGCGCTGAGGCAGAGAGACCTGCTCCAACCGTGTCAAAGATCGGTCCCTACAAAGGGCACGCAAGTGTTGGCAAACGCAATCGTTTTTTTTAAAAAAAGTTTGCATTTCCTGTACATTTGCCTCGCCTTAGTACGAGGTTTGTCTCACTAAGCTCATAAGGACTACTTCAGGGCACTGGTTACTCACTGGTGATACAAGAAGAGACGACAATTCTGCAAAGTGAGAGTTTACTGAGCCAGTGGTTGCAAAAAGCTGCCTACCCCATACCAGCATCCCTGCCTGGAGGGTCCCGCATCCCCTATATACATGCTGCTTCCCAGTTCACATTTAGAGGTTGGCACTTGCAGCCCACAAAGGAGAAAACCGAGTGTTTATTTTCCTGTCCCAGCACACGCTCAGAGCTGCCCTCTCGACCTTCCTACAAAGCATTCGACTTGCAGACATTTTGCCATAATATTGCTGAGGTTGGAGCTGGATCCATTAAAACAGCCGTGGTGCTGAGTGATGCTGAAGAGCCTCCTTGTCTCCCCGCCAGACGATGAAGCTGGAGCTAAGACCTGCAAATCCTCCGCCACATCTCCCCAAGGCACTACTTAAAGCACAGCATGACACTGAAGCAGAACACAAACACTTGCAAGAGTCCTTCACTTAAGTGGCTTCAACTGACTTCAGTTTTATTCCACTTAAAAAAAACCCCATACAAACAACACAAAGCACAGAAGAGCAATCCTTGAATGGGACTGCTTGAAATGGAATTCTCTAGTTGCTGAACTAAGTTGTGCATCTTTCAAGTAAAGGTAAAACCCAAAGCCCAGTATGTGAGCAGCCACTGTGGAGTCGAGAGGACCAGTCTCATTACGGGAGGGACCTGCAGGATCGGGCTCCACCGAGTAGGTGAAGCATCTGAGTTTGCAGCATAAAGTCAAGTCAGTGGCATGAAGAGGGACAGAAATAGCCCTTTCCTCCTCACCCCAAGCTAATCTTCTCTCAGCTGGAACTGGAAATCAAGCACAGAAGCCTATAGCAGGGATCTGAGTGCACAAGCAACCTGCAGAGGAGGTGGCTGCCTCATCTATTTATTTCATTAAGTGTCAACTCCTGCACCACGAAGAGGTGAGGAATTGCCAGATTTTCCCCTTCTGCTTCCTACAAGGGTCAAGGCCAATCTGTGCTTTTTCTGCCCCACTAAATGCCCGGTGAGCAGCCCATCACAGCCCTTCTGCTGACCCCATCCTCCAGCAACAAGCACCAACGAAGAATTCGCAGGCTTCTCTTTCAGGCATCACCTTCAGAATTGTCACTGCCTGGGGACACAAAGTGGCTTAAGACGCATGTTGCTGTTCCTGCTGTTGGCTGGGATCTCCCCCACGTCTGGAGGAAGCAACAGGGCAGCTCTTCATCATCTCCCCAGTGAGGGGAAGAGCTCACTGACAGCCCAGCACCCATAACACCATCCAGAAACAGCCCGAAAGCCACCGAGAGGGGACAGACAGAGGGACACGCAGGAGCAGCAGGGCCAGGAAAGCACAGGAGATCAACTGTCCCCATGGGAGGACTGAGTGGGGCACAGGGGGGCTGCCCAAAGCGTGGATGTGCCAAGCGCTGAGCCCACACACAGAGCCCAGGTCCGTTCCCTGCAGCCCAGAGCAGGGGTGAGAAGGGCAGCCGCGTCCCCCTCCCAACCCCCCCAGAGGAACAGGCTCCAAAGTCATTTCCTAAACCCTGTCGCTGCCCGGCACGGAACGGCGCCGGCTCTGCCAAGGCGCTCCCGCCCCAGCGCCGGCACGCACGCTGCTCCCACGGCCAAACCGCCGGGAAAGGGGAAACCAAACCCCTCTTCTGGCCTGCTGATGGGAACGGCGAGCCCTGCTCGGGATCAGGAGCTCCTGGGCGTTTGTAAGGTTTTTTTCTTTGTTTTTTTTTTTTTGTTTGTTTGTTTGGTTTTTTGTTTTTTTGTTTTTTTTTTTAATTAGTACAGGATGCATCAAGACAAGAGGGTCTTTCGCGCCAAGACCACCATAGCCTGGAACCAGCATTTCTTTCCTTATTATAACTGCTTCTCTCACCTCTTGCCTTTTGGAAAAACATTTGATTAGAGCATCATCAACAAAGACACTGCATCAAGCTGTGCCACCCGACTATCCAAACCGTTATAGTCTTAAACACCTATAACAGGGGACTCGGCTGCTGGGTCTTCCAATTGACAACAGACAGCGGGTCAGATAGCAACAGCAACCATATGGCAAACTGGGAAGTGGAGTTCAAATCACAGAGATGCAGCTGCCCCTCCAAGAATCCCAGCCCCAAACCACTTGTTTTCTCCTGCAGTGCTCCAGGACAGCCACGTTTCCTACAAAACCCAGGGGAGGAGGAGAGAACAGCCACGGTGACAAGCTGCAGAGGTGAGCAATTCAAAATGCAGCATTTACAGCCTCCTGAAGGGTTTCCTTTCTTTCCTGAAACTCAAATTTTTATTTCTCTAACATGACGCCCTGCCAGCCAGGTTGTACCATCTCCTGTGTCTGCATCTCTGCGCGATGACTGCGAGGCAGGTGGGCTCCGACCATCTCCCCCGGGATGGCAGGGCTGGAGCAAAGCTGAACTCGGAAACCTCCGCTGGTAACGCACACAGCCTGAACACAGCCCTGGGCAGCACATTAAACAACAGTTTGACGTACACCTAGGCCAGTACTGTCAAAATTACACGCAACAAACCCTTCTCCAGAGGTCAAGAGCATTAACTGGTGAAGAGATGAACACAGAACAAGGTCACCTGCCTGACTTCAGGCAGCAAACTCGCTGCAAGAGCCACACCACCAGCTCAGGGTTATTATTTCCAGTCCTGTGCTCCAGCCATGAGGTACTGGTGAAACCCTACTCGTGCCTCGGTGCTACTCCAACAGCTCTGGCTATTGCTCCTGGTAGCAAATTCTTACACGCACTGTGCGATTCTCCCTGCGCCGTGCTGTGAGCCCCACAGCACCTGCAGGTTAACCACACGGAGGAATTAAAATTACAAAAATTGTTGCTGCATGATTTAATTTCACCGGTACCTGAGAAGCAAACAGCTCCTGTCCTTGCTCAGGGCTTCTGCAGCCTTTTAAGCAGCAGATGCTCGGTGCTAAGAAATGAATGGTTCCTCCTGAAAGAATGAAGGGAAAAGTGGCAAGAAACATCACTTTAAGAAAAGAAAAAAAAAAAAAAAGAGATATTTCAGCCAAAACCCCTTGGGGAACACAACTCCTACAGTCCATCCTGGAGTGCTGCCAAGGGAGAGCAGGTACAGAAATCTCCTAGGTGAGAGATCTCATCAGAAATCAGGAGTTTCAGGAGAGATTCCTGGCTTTCCCACAGGTTTCTTGTATGCAAAGTAAGTAACCTAATCTGTGCCCCAATTACCTTCTTAAAGTGAAGATACTGTTTTACCTGTCTGCAGCAAAGGAAGTTTCAATGCTGCTTGATGCAAAGGTAAGTTTGGTGGTGAGGGTACATCAATTTAAATTGTTTTTCTAGCTTCGTGGAAAGCTCAAAAGTTAAAGCTAAATTCTTCCCCAGATAATTAAAAACATTTTGGTTTGGCCACTTTATCTCTAGTTCCAGATCATCTCTCCCTCTTCAATGAGCTCCTTCCTAGCAGTGGGAATGAAATACGAGAAAGAAGAAAAAAGTGAAACAGCAAGTAAAAAAAAAAACAAACAACTCTTTGGAGCCAATGCTGGTAATAGAAAATTTTAAGTGCCTCATCCTTTTCTCCTCCCAACTGTTCCACTCCTAACAATATTAGCAGTTGTTTGAGGAAAGCCCCCCCCAGTATTTTCACTATATATTCCCTGTAAACACACAACACAGCACAAAATACATTCTTTTTCCTATCAATATTTCAACATGGGCTTCCTTAAAAAAAAAAGACCTTCTGTGCCAAGCAGTCCTCCCCCACATCAGTGTGCTTGGAAACACGCTGCTCTACCCAGAGGAACCTCAGTGAGGAGCAGAATAAATCTGGTGGGGGTCCCCAGACATAGATACAGCGGCCACTGAGCTCCCGTCAATAGCTGGAGAGCTGGGTCTTGGGGTTCAGGGGACACGGCCATAGCCACAAAAGGCTTTGCTTCAGCAGGACACAAGCTCAGCTTACACATTTGTTTAGGAGCAAGCCAGAGCATTAAAGCTGGACTAACTCCTCCATGTGGAACTCGTGCAAAGCTGCTCCTTAAGCCCAACTCCCAGCTCAAGTCAGCAGGTCTTGGAGGCGTTTTAAAAAGCCTTCACCTAGATCTGCAGAACAAATGCTCTTTTCTATATCTACTCCACACGGCTCTCTCAAGGCTGCCACTTTTCTGCATTAAACTGTCCTTGCCTGGGTAGATTCTCCAATCCAGAATTTATGTGGATGGTTTTTATGTTCACTACAAGTTTGAGGTTTTTCCTCCCTGGCATCCTACTCACCAACCAGGCTCCCGGGGCAGCCCAGCTCTGCTCTGCCTCCACGTCCACAGGCAGAACGGGCTCTTCCTGCTCCCAGTTTGAGCTGTAGCTCCAGACTGGGCACTGGGTGAACCTTCCAGGGCGCCTTGGCTTTCCGAGGGTGAAACCTCAGGTTTGCCTCCTGCTTTCAGCTTGACCGGTGAATCAGTAAAAAGAGCCCCCCATGAGCTCTTGGCCATCAGCTTGCCACGCAGAGAAGGGAGAGGGACATTTCAGATGGTTTGAATTTGAAAAATCTAACTGTGGTTTTGAATAGAGTTAAAAACCAGAAATTAAGTTCAGGGCTCGATTTCGAACTACACACCGAAACAAGCCATCCCTTTTTAACCTAGTGCAACAGAGAAAACCATTCACCAGCCTGTACATCCGCAGGGCGCACACACTAATTGTACCGATTCATTTTTTTCCGTAGATGAGGACTGTGTACATCAAATCACGAGCAAAGCTCTCCCCTCCGCTCCCCACCGACTGTACCCGAGACGGCACAGGCAGCGGCTCCAGGCAGCACACGGGACTCTAGAGATGATGCTTGAAGACAAGGACATTTTATTCCTTCAAGAATTCATTACACACCATTCCCCTCTCCCCTTTGCTCTCCCAAAGAAAAGTATCTGCTAACAAAATTTATCTCTAGCATCAAACGAGCAGCAGGATCCCTGCTCCTAGGCACAGAAAGAAAGATCAGAACGGGATTTCTGTGCAAACATGAACTGAATCCCAACTTCCCTCACATGAGAGCAGCCCCATCCTCTGAGCCAGGCAGTTAAATATCCAAGGAAAGGCATGCAACAGCTCCGATTATGTGGAACAAAAATTAATTGAGGGCATAAGTCTCCGATTCGGCTCTCCATTTATTTTTGCCACAGCACATTATATGTGAGTGTGGGTTGCAATGCAGACACCTGCAGGGAAAGCAGCCCAACCCATCAGTGACAGTGATATTACCTCCTTTTATTTATTTTTCCGGTTAAAGCTTCCGTTTTTTATCAGCCCTGCAAGAGACAGATGTGTGGCACCTTCCAAAACTGCATGCCCCTTCCTGACGTTTTAAACTATGTACTTAGGGATCTCTAATTTGAAAAGCGACATCAATTTTTTCCCCAAAACAGGCTTTAAAATAAGATACAAGGAAAAACAAAGCTACTTTCCAACACAATCTCAAACCCACCATTTTAAGAGCCCACACCCTTCCCTTAAGATAGAAATTAAAGCCCTATTCGTCTGCACCCCAGTCTTTTTAACAGAAGTCCTCCCATTGTTTAAAGCCAATTACACACATTTTGGCCCATGGGAAAAAAAAAAAAAAAATAATCCTGGGAACTGCTCTACCCTGGCACAGCAGCAGATAGATAAGTGCCTGGATTTTCCATGTACAGCTCCTGGGCACCACAAGCTGCACCAGCGTGGGTGTTGCAGAGGTTGGGCTTTTGCAGGCTCCCAGCTATTGACAGGGATGTACCTTTCCCAGGGGATACCTGCTCTCGTTGTCACCTCTGTGTGACGCACTGGAGATGACAGTGACAGCAGGCATCCCACCTGCCCCCACACAGCTCCGCAGCCCCCATGGCTGTGCCTTTCTGCAGCAGGCTGGGGGACACAGCATCCCCCTGGGGAGTTACCATCCCATGGGATTACATTCCTCTATTTTTAATTTTCTTCTGGTTTCTTTGCCATCAGAAGAGAGTCCTGCCTACCTCTTCTTTTTCCAAGGCAAAGATGTGATTCCAGCAGTGTTATGGCACCATGGTGACAATGCCAGCGGCTAACGAAGCCGCCAGAACAGTAATCAGACGGGAGAAAAGGACAACCCGTGTCAGGTTCACACTGCGAGATGATGCTGGTATGCAAGAGCAGACTTGTCCCTACACATCCACGCTGCAGTTTGCTACACCAGCATTGACACCAAGAGATAATAACTACTGCCAAGCTGGACACCCAGCCCATAGTGCACAGCGATCCAAGACTGGGTCCAGCAGGATGCACCAGCTCGTGCAGAAGGCAGGAGACGTCCCCAGAATAGCAGAGCACAGGAGCAAATCCCATGTAGCCCACTAGCACCAGGCATTTGTCCCCAGCCATGGGACAGATGTCACCAGCTGGGTACAACCACCACCCAGCTCAAAGCACCCAGGTGCCACGGCCAAACACGTCAAACAGCTCGTCACTGCACGGAGAGAGGTTTTGAGGAATATTGATTTTGTGGGAGATTTAAGAGAGGATGCTCTTCCCAACAAACTGATTCATTCTTTTTAAATGGCAGTTGTATTTAATTATTGCTAACAAAATGCTTTCAACTCTAATGCTTGTGGACACTACTGAGCGTATCTATAACCATTCCAATAATCCTCAAAAGAACCAAGTAACACAAAAAGGTGCCTTCTGACCCATCCTGCATCCATCAGGGAGCCTGTATGCCTACCCAGGATGGTGTAGCCCACCTGCCTCTGCTGTGCAGGGTCCAGCAGGTTGCTGTGGGCTCTATTGGGAGAGTAAAGAAGTGACACTTTGGAAAAAAACAAAATATGCATGCTATAGCACGTTTTTCTCCATATGGCTCAAACATCTGGATTTCTTGTCTAAGGAATGGCCCTCATATCTTGATGAACTGCATGATAACTGATTTCTTCCACTGCTAAACCATGCATACGTCACCCCTCCACTTGAAAAAATTCACCCTCCTGTCCACCTAAGCCTTTGCAGGTCAAGGTCAGCCACCAGCATGTGAGAGGAGCATCCCGAGGCTGTATGGATTCTGTAGGGTACCAGTATCAGCCCATTCACAACAATGGCCGTACAGATCAGCACCACCAGCTACTGTCACCACAGGGCTGTTTCCCCTTGAAGCTGCAGGAATATGATAAGTGCATCTTCTAGAGAGTTGAACAATAACACTTCAAGAGGACAAAGGCTCCTTAAAATGCAGATGAGCGGAAGCCCTGCAGGGGAAGAGGCTGCTGCTGGCGGGGCTTGGCCGAGGAAAAGCGTCCAACAGCCCCACCACCGCCTCTCGCTTCCACCTCTGCCCAAGCACAGCTCCAGAGTCACCGGCCTTATCTTAGATGCAAGCCATCAGATTGAAGCAAAATGTTTTGCTGGCAAAATGCTAACAAAGCGTTAGCACAGCTTTCTGCAGTGCCAACATCACCAGTTTCAGCCTTAAATCAGACGCTCGGAGCAGCCTGCCACCGCCTTGCTTGCGAGGCAGATTTTATGTTTCTAAAGTACCTTATTTTTAGGCGCAGTTATCAACCCGCACGTCACCATACATGCCCTACTTTCTGTGTTTTCTGCATCTACTCTTGGCCACAGAGATGGTACATTGGCTTGACTTGCTCTTCTGACAATGCAGTTGCTCTGACATTCAGTTTCATCAAATATTTACCACTTCTTATTTTGAAAATAGATCTTGGACACTTCATGTTAACTTCACTATGAACACAGTACCAGAATTGCTGGTGCTGCTCTCCTCTTTGTCAGTCTAGCTCTTACTTTGCTTCTGCCGTTTCTGGGATTACAAGCACTAGGGTTCTGCTGCCAGAGATGAAGGAGAACCTCGTCCACCCACGAGCACAAGGCTCAGCCACCCTTCTCTGCTGTCTCAATGTGCAGCCATGTCTGGATGTGCAAACAGCCAGACCTGCTCAGCCGAGAGACTTTTCCCAAAGATACTGAGATTTAAGGGCCAGAACCCAGCTGGGAAGAACAGCTGCTCTTCAGGGAGACTTGTGAGGGCTTCCCAGGCACAGGCACCCATCCTGCTAGTCAGTATGTACCTCAGCCGAGTATTTGTTCCAAGAAGCAGTTTTATTTGGATGGCAGAAAACAAACAAACAAACAAAAAATTTTTAAAAAAATCAGTGTTCTGGTAGTGAAAGTCAAATTCAGGTAGCAGGGCCACCTTAAAGCCAGAAGTCTGATCGGATTCCGCACATGGTGGAGATGGTCCTTCTGCATCCTGCTAATGGATCCCACCAGCTGCTTTGGTGGGTTAAGCAAGTCAGCAAGCAAAGCCCACCCAGTACGAAATCCCTCTTAATTTCACATGCCAGATGAATTCTTGCTCGAGACCTCAGTAATAAAAAGCCAAGCCCTGCACAAATCCCCAAATCTCAGCTTAGCACCAGAACGAAGAGAAAATAATGGTGGGTGTTACTAGACACCTCACAGCCAGCACGGGGCTCATGATTCCTTGGTCTTTCTCCTCGGATGGGGATTTGACCTTTGAGCTGCTGAGCAAGTAATCAAGCAGAACTTGTGCCTGTGAAATGCTGCCAACATCCAACATTGCCACATGGAGCCACTGTAGAGCAAAGCCTCATACCTGGGGTTTTCTGCATATGCATCCTTAGAGATGCCGTGACTGTGCCATAACGTCACGCGGAGCAGTTGGGATGACATGAAGGCAGCTGGCACCAGTGAGCTGTGCATCTCCAGCCTTCCCTCCTAGACTGTCCCCCCTCTTCTCTTCCAGAAATGCCCAACCTGCACCTCCCAGTCCTTCCAGCTCAAGGGCAAAGCCCCTCACCTACAGAGGGGAGGCAAGAGCAACCCAGCGAACTCACCAGGGAGGTCTCTTGCTAACACGGGGTGAGAGGAAAGGAGGGGAAAACTGCTGCCAGCTTGTTTGTGTGCACTTAGGGTGGCATTTCCAACACTGTAATTGTTGCATAATGAATTTAGCAATGGAGTTCAAGAGCTATGATTCATTCAGGCCAAAAAAACATGAGTCAGCCTCCAAAGAATCATGAGATGTTAAAATTATATGCATTTAACTCGAGCTTGACGAATCCGAAGGAGCAGTGTAACAGCAGAGTGTCTCAGCATAACTCGAGACATCATGCAAATATCCCCACTCCTCCGCCCAGCCGACGCAAGACGAGAGCAGCACGAGAGCAGCGCCTAAGTCTGCTGCTGCAAATAATTCACGCCTGCCACCCAGGCCTGGCTCGGGTTATCAGCCCCAGCTCAGAAAAAAGCACCTGATGCTGCCTCTTACCCAGTGCTCACCCTGACCCATGGAGAACGGTGGTAAGGTCCCATCCGGCCTAAGAAAAGACCTTTGCGCAATCTCAACACGGACATCTGTGAGGACGAGCACTTGGGATGCTCGATTCACTGGGTGGGACCAGCAGAAAGCAGAGGATGGGGAGGAGAGCAGAGGTGGCTGCGGGATGCTGTCGGGGTGGTACATCAAACCGCAGAGGTGCGGCTGGGAAGGGAGTGCAGGGATGGAGCTGGAAACAGGACAGATTCATTACAGAAAAGGATGCCCAAGTGAAGGAGCATGTGCAGATCGCCGGGAGGCGATGCAGAGAAGACCTCGAGAAAAAGATGATGTTTTCCTAGCTCTGTTGGGTGATCTGGCTTAAGTTATACCCTGTATTCTGTGCTTACAGAGCTTGCGGATATGGAAAGGAAAGTTATTTTGAAGTGAGATAAGGTGCGAATTCAAAGCAGAACAACTATTCTGGGTTAACTCCCCAGGTGGTTGCTTATTCTAGAGTGGCAGTACCTTTTCCTAGTTTAATTCCCTTTAAAAATAGATTAGGCCAATGGTTCTGATCTGCAAAGCCACAATAGCTGGCCTGCTGCTTTTAGAGCACCCTTAATTAGAGCCTGGATAAGGACACGGTGGGCTCCAGGATGCAGATTTGACAGCCCAGATTTGGAAATATGATATTAACCTAAACCAGGAGAGAAACAAGTGCCCGCAGGAGGGTCTGCACAGACGCGGCTTGGTACAGCAGCTATTCCTGCAGCAGGGACCCACCTCGGCAGGGGACAGCCCGTGCAACACACCCTGCTAACCACAAATCAAACAGCACGAGATGGAACCCATGATCTGTACTTTGCATGCAACCAAAAGCCTTCTTATAAAGCCATTTTTGTTTGAGATTCATTTGAATTTACCATTTATCAAGCTTCCACTTGGTCTCATTAATCACAGCCTATCAAGCTCTTTCAAACGCAAACAGAAATGCAACTGCACTTCTGGGTTTATCCTTCTCCTGGTGCAATGACGGAAGGCTACGAATCAGGAATGCCAACCCACCTGTCTCCTGCTTTTCAACCCCTTCCCATGGGATGAAATCAGCTGACTATTCTGAAAAAAAAAATAAAACGAACCACACTGATCTATTTCCCTGCTAGCTAGCAACATCCAAGGACAGAAAACAATGTGTTGTGCAGGAGAAAGAGCATCCCGGGGAAAGCTGAGGGGAGAGGCAGATACACGGCTGCTGGCAGGACCAGGAGCTGCAGCAGCACAGGGATGCTGTTCCTGGAAGGGGAGGTGGCCAAGCCACCTTTGTCAAAGGCTTTGCATTTCCTACCCAGGCCTCTAGAGCCAGAGATCTCACAGCTCACCTTAATCCATGTCAGATGATATACCATTTGTTTGCTTTGTATGGATATTAAAGCTTAGCTTTCCTCAAGCTATTCATTTCTTTTTTCTTGGCACCTACATGGCTGTTAACCCCAGTATCAACACGCTGCTGTGAAGCTTGCAAGGAAAAGGTCCATTAGGAAGAACCACATTACTCTGAAAATGACATTTGCAAAGATGCCAAGGGGTGCCCCCAAGTTTAGCCTTGGTCCAGCATCATCAGTTCTCACTGATTAATGCTTTCCTGCCTTGCCTTGAGACTCGGGGTGCAGTGTTCACCCTCCTTTCCCTCCCCAAGTCTGGCAGGTTTTTTTCTACTGCCCTTCATCTGTACTCTTCACTCAAGCCAAGCGCTGCACTAACTCCCCGAAGAGGGAACTATCCTGATTTCAGAGGGGAAGGTGCAGACAGCCAGTGATTCATATCCGCAATTACCGGTTCCTTACGCTGAGCAGGACCTGGCACAGGAGCAGGCTCTGGCTTACTCAGACCTGGAGTCTGATCGCTCCTGGGTACCATGATTCTGCTGCCAGCAAAGCATCTGGGCTCAGCTGCCCTTTCAGGAGTGCCCCCTTCAAAAAAAAAAGTTAAAAATAGAGTGTATGTATATACATATATCTATAAAGAAAAAACATGTTGGATGGCAAAAAGCGACAGTTTACAAGGGAACATGCCTTAAACAAGACTTTGGCAAGGAGCACAGCTGGTGTCAACCGGCAGCAGCACAGGCAGAACGGTGCTGTCGAGATGAATGAGCAAGGGAGCATGTGGAAAGGAGACGAGGAGAGACAAGTAGATTAATAGAAGACGACAGATTTCTCGTAAGATTGCGATAAGCCTCTTTAAACTTCCCTAAAGGATGAGCCAGCTGGCAAGGCCATCCTAGGAGGTGGTGTAACTCGACTAACAGCCTTGCAAAAAGCCAACAGCTGACCCCTTTCACACATCCCGGCTCACTCCTGCAGCTCTTTAAGCAAGGAGGGCTGAACGTGCTGTGCCTGGATGCTTCTGCACCAGCACTCACCTGCAATTACAGCTGCCAGGCCTGAATTATTTTCAGGAAGCAGCGTGGTCAGGCTGACCGTTAGTGCTGGTGGAGTGTTGGGTCCCATCCTGCTCTCCTGGCCCTGACCAGCACGTTTTGTTGCCCACGCAGGGGCTAATCCTGACCCGTGTCCCCAGCGCTGGGCCACGAAGCTGCTGGGCACATCTGGGGAGAGGCAAGTTGCTCTTGAACAGGGCTTTCTGGGGATGGGGATGGGAAAGGCAAGGTGATGAGGGGGGCTCCAGCATCACATGTTCACATCCTTCCTAATTCGAGATCCCTGGCAGAGCCAAGTCTCCAAAACATTACACCCTGGTGAGCAGTTTCACTCTCCGAGGAGGAAGAGGATAGAGCTGTCCAGAGGGGAAGGCAAGCTTGAAATGTTAAGATTTTTATGCTTTTTTTTAAGGGATAATTGCTTCAAAACCTGCTGAAGGTGGAGTAGATGTCATGCACAAGTATTGCTAAGAGAAAGAGTTTACAATGCCCCCTCTTCCCAGGGCCACAACAAAAACCCATAAGTATTTGAAACTGGAGGTATCACCTGGTGCAGCTGAGGGTTTCAGAGTGAAGAACAGCAGCAGCCAGTTTGTTTGATATTGAGCAAGTTTTTCTTCTTAGACCAATTAGCTGGTGATATAATTTGCCCACTAAGGTCACTGAAGCACCATTTAGCAGTTTCAAAGAAGACAAGATGAACTGCAGGCCAATTTTCCCCCTCCAGTTCAATGAGTGATTCAAAATGCAGTTAATGATAGAGGTTCTTAAGTATCTGGCAGAGGATTTGAGAGGGTAATTTATTGCCCAAAAAGAGACTGACCTCTTTGACGCCAAAGAAGCTCAGCCTGTGAAGATGTAGGACCTGATTTTGCTATCTTAATTCACAACCATTAAATACCTGAGAGCTGCCAAACTTGAGTCAGACATAGGAAAAAGCAAAAAGCAGCAGACCCAAAATCAGGTTAAGGAAGGTCACAGTTAAAACCCGCTTTGTCACCAGCAGCCAAAAGACCTCCTTAAGGATGAAGATAAGAAATGAATAACATCCCCAGAAGAGTTTTAACACAAACCCTGCATTTTCACGAGTTTATATAAGGTAAAAATGAGAAATCCCCTCATCCAAAAAAGCTTCATTATTTGTCAACCTCAGGCTCTGTAATCAGCAAACACTGGTTGATATTTTTCTTCTTACTGGATGAAATGTGCCTAGAGGCAACAGGCATTTTATAAATTATTAAACCAAGAGAAAACAAGGTTCCAACAAAGTGGCTGCAGAAGCGACACAGAAGTACCAAGGAGCCGGTACAATTGGTACCAGCACACTCACACAGAGTCATTTTTCCAGCAATGACAGACTCAACAACAAGACATTGTCAGACATGGGCAGCCTGGACACGTGGTCTTGATGGCAAAAAGAAGACGCAGTATCTCAGTATTTCATCACATCCACCACAGATATCTGAAGTTCAACACTTTCAACCTTATCTTTCCCTATGAAATAGTCACTTATGTTTTCCAGTCAGAAAGAAAAGAAGCACTTTTTAACCTCATGAGAGATCTCAGGACATAAAGCAAACCCCATAAAAATAATGTAAGAAGCACATTTTCAATACCATCCACAGTTTTCAGTCCAACCCGTAGTGTAGAGATTAAACAAGGAAGTGAAAAACATAAACGAAAAAGTATTCTTCATATTCAGTCTTTCACAACGAACATGATCCCCCACCAGATTAAACTCAGTTCCAGCCAGAAAAACCCCTTCTGCTTTCTGCAATAACAGCGCTTGGCCCTTCCATCTGTGGCAAAGCACTTACCGGTAACGGCAGAGCTCGGGACACCAGGTACAGTGAAAGCTGGGGCAGCCCCGGCAGCGCCTCTCCCAAGGTTCCTCAAGCATTTGTTTGGGAACACAAACTCACACTGAGAAGGTTCTTTTTTTTTTTAACCAGGTTTGTGAGCCCTATGCTCTCCTTGACTATTTGTGAGAAGCCACTTTTACTGCTACTCCATTGTAGCTTGAAGCATCCTCCTCTATCACAGCATAGAAAAGATCTTTTCACAATAAGTAAGCAAAGATATAAACATGAACGTGTTGGCTTGTCAACAGAAAGCATCTCTACCACCAGTGACACCTCAGACTGGAGCTGGAGAAGGAGCTGAAGTTCAGGCTGAAGTTCACCTGGTCTGCCAGTATCTGAAGGAGACTCTCTCCGAGAAAGTCCTTCATCTCACACAGAAAGCAGCACTTGCAATCCTGATGCCATTTCAGGAATTACAGTTGCTTATATTTATGCTACCTCCTGTATATTTCTTCCACACCCAAATCATGCCAAAAAGGAGAGGATTTCTAAATACAATAAGGAAAACCCACTAACAAACAAAAAACCACGAGAAACTCGTACTTCGGTGTCTTGGGTTTCACATGATGACCCACAGCACAAACGTGTAATTAAACACTAGCGCCAGTCGTTCAATGGGGTAAAAACTGCCTTCAAGAGGTAATTGCCTCCCCATCATCAGATGCGTCCAGTATCAGGTTTGCAGATTTACCGGAGGATTAACCGTGTTCCCGATGCTCCCCTGGAAGGCAGTACGGTACTGAACCGCCGGTGGCCAGCCCACGCTGCGGTTGCACAGGGCTGGAGTTACCGAAACTCCGCGCCGTGATTGCAGCCGCTGCCCTGGGCGCGCCGGGGACCCCGCTCCGCGCCCGCGGCCCCGGACACACACGCACCCCCGCTCCCGTGGAAGGAGAACGGGGACCCCGCCGCCGCGCCCACAGCAGCCGCTGCCCCTCCGGGCCCCGCTCCCCGCTGCCGCCCGCCCCGGCCCCGGCCCCGCACTCACCCGCGGCAGCTCCGCACGGCGCAGCGGGCCCGGCGGGCACAGCGCAGCGGGCAGAGGCGGCAGCGGCGCCGCGCAGCCCCGCTCCCCGTCCCGCTCCCCGCCCGCCTCCGGCTGCGGCCGCAGCTCCGCCCCGGGGTGGAGCCGCGGAGGGGGCGCGGAACCGACGCGCCGCAGCCCCCCCCGCCGAGCCCGGCCCCGCAGGTGGAAGGCGCGGAGCGGAGGAGCATCCCCGGGGATGTTGCAAGAGCGGCTCGTTCGGATCCCCTCCCTCCCGCGGTGCGGGATGGGCCCTTGGAAAACCAGGGCTTGTCCGCACCTGGGGTGTGGGCTATCTGTGCGTATAATTAAAATAAATACATATTTTTTAAAAACGGTCTTCAAGTTGTGGTGGAAGGTTGCAGCCACGCCTCGACCTTCCTGAGGCTGCTGAGTGTGGCTGTAGATAAGGTTTGCCCTGGCTCCTGGCTGGGCACAAGATGTGGGATGCTGCTGCCTGCACTGAAGTTGGAAGGTCTGGGGAGGATATCCGGGTTAGAAACGGTTTTGCCCTTCTTTTCTGCATAAATAGCCGCGCCGGCAGCAGGTTCCTGTTTGCCACGGAGTGAGCTGATGCTAGGGACGGGATCCCAGAACACTTTTTTAGGAGAAACTAAAATAAACTGAAAGCCACCGCAAACTCAGTGTAATATGGTTTTAAAGCACGGTGATTGATGCTGAAAACAAATGCCATTCCTGAAGTATGCCTCATGCCCATTTCATAGACAGACAAAGAGAGGCAGATAGGAGTCTTTGCCCGCAGTCAAAACCAGTCACCGGAGCTGGGAGGGAAGCCAAGAAGCCTCCTGGGCCAGGGAGCGGCACTCAGGAGCCCACGCTCACCCCTGCATGGGCTGGGAGCGGAGCAGAGAGGGTTCCTCATGCCGCTGTCAGATATTGTGTCTGGCATCAGTTGCCTTTTCCGGGGAGAAGTAGGTTTCGGAAGGTTTGGAGGATTAATCACCATCGTCCCCATTTCTCCTTGGGAAAGGGCCTCCGCCTAGACCTAACAGATCAAGGGAGACACGGCTCTGGCAATCGCGCTGTGGGGTTCCATTAAAACATTCTAGATCACAAATGCCTTTTTGTTTTGACATGTGACTTGCTCCTTTGAACAAGACGATGTGTAGGCAAGTGTTTATGGGTAACAAACGTGGACCTTTGCAATTGCGCATGAGTGTGAAAGAGCATCCAGAGTGTGAAAGAGCATCCAGAGTGTGAAAGTCTGGTTGAGGTTGGAGTTTACTCTGATGAATGCTGGGGAACTCTGTCCAGAATTCACATATTACTGCTGCAACATGGCAGAACCATGTTTTAAGAGTCATCAAGTGACACATGGAGATGTGCTTTAACCATACAAACTTGTCTTACTGCTGCATTTGTACATGCAAAAATCTGGAAAACAAAGCTGATGAGAAACAATCCATGTCCTCCTTGCTGGATCCACAGATGTGTGGGTGCAGGATGGAAGGAATGGGAAAATACTCAGCCAAGTTAAAGGTTAGTTATGGGTCTGGGACTAGACTTAGACCCTCACCAGCCAGAGACCTTGGCAGCCCTGGGCTTTGCAGGCAGGAGGAGGATTTCCAAGGCTTGAGTCTGGCATCAGAGCCCTGGCCCAGGGCACCAGAGAGCTGAGCAACTCTGGACCAGCCTCTGAAGTCCATAATTCAGTTGTCTGTTTATCTAAAATATGTTGTAAGCACAGCTGCTTTCTGAGGCACGTATGGTAATGATGGGGGAGTCACATAAATAAACTGGCTCCCTGCCAGACCAGTGAGTCAGTGTAAAGAGCCAAAATGCATCTTGATACTTAGAGGATTAAAAAAAAACCAAAACAAACCACACCACACAACAAAAAACTACCCACACCTCATTTTCTGTTCAAATTTGGGTATGAGCACCATGATTGGGAAGATAAGGCCAGATACTATGTCAGCAGGGTCTTGTGGTGCCCAGAGCCCAGCAATGCAGAAGGTGGAGATCTTCAGGGCAGAGGGAGGGGTGAGCACATTACAGAGCCCCCACGGCCATCTGCATCATTCTCATTTTTGCTGGCAAATCAAAGCTCTTGATTCTGTTGCCAATACAAAGATTTGGAGCTGGAATAAAAACACAATTTGTTTGTTTTCTAATGCAGACAAGATTCACTGCATCAAGTTTTCTTTTTTGTACAAATGAAACATATTATAAATACTTTTTTTTTAAAAAAAGCACTACTTCAAAAGTGAAGTTCCTTAAAAAGCACTACTAAAACATCCAGCATTTTCAAATAACCAGTTCGCATCATCTCCACTCTCATTCAGTGTTCAATCCAATTTCACAGCTAGTTTTGGTCCCTCAAATTCCTTTCTTTACCAAGTTCACTCTTCGCTGGAAAGATTTAACCCAGCTATAAGAACAGGATTTTTTCTCTTGTGCTTTTATAACAAATAAGTTACCCAGCAGTCAAACTGGATGCTGGCAACCAACTGAGCCTTCTGGATTAAGCAAACAGGTGGGAAGCTGCAATGATTGAAGGATGCTGAGCAGAACGTGTAACTTGGACACACAGAATGAGCTTCCAGTCTCAGGCTGTGCTGGGAGTTTAAAATGCAGACATGAGGGGAGAGTAAAAATCAGGTCCTTGTTCTGCAGGTATACAGAATGTGCGTGCTCATGATTTTTGCTCCATTGTACACTCATGTGGTGACACCTTATAAAAAAAGAAACTGGCCGAGCGTTGGTGGGCCGCAGCAAGAGCCAAGCACTGTAGGAGCTGTGCAGCGGCCAAAGGTGCTGCCCCATTTTTTTCCCCTCCCGTCTTCAATTTACGTATCCATCTCTACAGTTTTAATTCCCTAGCAAGTTTTCGTGATCTTTCAATGTCTCCTGCTGTATTTTAGCCCAGCTAAGAGCTGCTGTCACGAAGAAGCAAGGCTGATGGCAAGCAAGGGACCATGTCCATACCCAAACCTGCTGTGAAGGAGCACAAACCTCTGCAAAGCAGAGGAGCAACCTGTGCTCTGGTGTCCCAGCACAGCTGGGCAATGTTCATGGACAACATCTGGCAGCACAGTAAGGGCTGCTGAGAAGAAACAAGCCATGAGACAAGAAGTGAAGGGAGAAGTTGGTTGTGGTTGGTGAACATGAGCTGCTTCGAGCACTGGGGCTTGCCCAGTGCAAGAGACACAGAGGGCACTGGGAAAGTGAGGGAGATGAGGGTGGAAGAGAAGGGGAAACGGTAGGAAATGGGTAATCTTGCAGTCTTAATGATGAGAGCAAGAGGCTTTGAACAGATATAGTGGAAGGAAATGAATGGCTCAGCTCAAGAGGAATCGTGGGGTGGTGGCAGGGGAGCAGTGATTCTGCTGTGAGTTGTCTAGAAGGAAGCAACGAGGGATAAGAGAAGGAAACGATGCTCAAACCAGGGGGATGCCAGTGGTGAAACACTATTTTAGAGAAAGATACATGAGCAAAACCACCGACATTTGTTACTCTCTGAAAACAAAACAAAACAAATACAACAAAAAACCCCCAAACAAATAGCAAATTCGAGGGCTTGGAAAGTGCTGAAATCATGGGAAAGTTTTCAGATGTCTTACAGATGGGCACATGGAATAACCAGGGCTGACTGAAAAAGGAAAATTAAAGGAAGGAAATCAGTAAGAGACGGCATAAGAGGACACAGAAGGAAATCTGAAAGTGGTAGCAGAAATGTGAGACTAATAAAGAGAATAGAGGGGTAGATCCGGGATATTCATGCTGATTTTAGTAAGAGGCCATGAGATGAAATAAAAGATTAGAATAAGAATAAACCAGGAGGCAAAAAGAGAGGGTGCACAGATCTGGGTCCAAGGTGGCACAGCAGAAAGAACAAGTGCCGTAGCAAGAGAACTCTACATCTTCTTTCATGTTTGAGAATCAAATCAGAAAAAAAAAAAAAAAAAGGTTTGCAAAGGCTGGCAGGAGGGCCCCAACCTTGGGGCTCCATCTATGCATGGAAAGCTGACACCAAACTGGGCATGAGCCAGTAAACCGGCACAATGACTTCCCAGCGGTCCAACAAGTTATCCAAGTGCATCCTCACTGCTACAGAGAAATTAAGGCTTGGAATGGCACCAGTGGCAGTTTGTACCTTGTGAATACACCAAAAGAAAAAACATTAATTGATCAGCCTCCAATATTTGTACAACTCATCCTTATCAAAGGCTGCCACTCATTGCTGCTCTTTTCCTGGAGGCGCAAAGGCCAACTCTCCGCAAGCGAAGGTTTCAGCTCCAGCCGCAGCACTGACCCACAGCAATGCCCAGTCTGAACGTCCAGGGCTTTCCCAGAAGGGCCATTTGCAAACACAGAAGCCAGGAGCAGCTTTGGAGAGTAAACCTCTCCAAACACATAAAGAGCCAGGACCAGGTTGACCTAGGGAAGACTTCATGCCTTGACAGGGAAGAAATATTGCAGTTAATGGGCAAAGATCCACAGCTTGCAAGGTTGAGAGTTAAAATCCCTGTGGTTTAGAGCTGGCTGCTTGCCCAGTGCCAAGTGTGAAACTGTTCCCGTTATTAACAGCGTGTTCATCCTCATCCTCCGCTTTTGGCTGAAGGAATGGGCATCTCTCACTCCACCTCATTGCTGATGTACCAAGAGCTTTCATTAGAGGTACTTGCAGTGCCCTTGTGCCAGGGGAGCATGCCCAGGGGGTCATTCGAGTACTTGGCATGAAATCCTATGGGGTCTTGCTTTAGCGGGGGTTAGAGGGAAGGGGAGCTTTGCTTTGGTGGTGGTTTTCTCCTCCCGACTCTGCACAGACACCGCGGTAACAAGCCAGAATTCCGTTGCAGCGGCGCAGAACCCACCTGAGCAGCGGCAGACCTCCAGCAGCAGCGGCTCTAATCTCACAATTAATCCTTACATCTTTCCTACTGCTTAAAGTCCCCTGCTGTGGCCTCCCTCCTGCTGCAGCGGAGCAGAGGAACGTGTGGTGTCGGTGCAGTCTCCAGGGAAAAATCACCTGGACAGCACAGAATTTCTTTTCTGCCTGCGGTTTGGGAGCTGAAAACCTTTTATGTTATCACAGCCCTGCATCTCCAGTCCTCAGACTGCAGTTAATGCCTGTTACCTTCTTCACAGTCGGCTGGGAAGATTAATTAGAAAGATTGTCTCAAGGTACAAACTTTACATCTGGCTGGAAATTTTGAAGGTCAGATATGAGCCAGTTGAATTGAATATCTTTGTGACTATGAGAAGTGTTGAGGGGAAGATGTTTTAAGGGCTAGATACATGACATAAATGCATGGCACACTCTGGCACTGCAAAAGCTCCTTGTGCTTGCATATTAGCAATAGATGTTGTCTTAAGGAGTTTAAAAGCAACAGCAACTCATGATGAGGGGAACCTCAAAAAACGGCCTCCAAAAGGACTTCGAATCAGAAGGAAGACCCTCTGGCTACCCGAAAACAGCTCTGGGGACAGTGCCGAAGGCTTTTGGAAATAAAATATCACATTAGGCAAAGCTAGATGCTCCTAAAACATCTCAGTGTGGGACTTCACTGAAGGATGGTTTAGCTTTTAGATAAAACAATGCTGTTTTATTTGTAGCCATGTCCACTCCCTTCCCTTGACTGAAATAAGCCATCACTCCTGAGAATGTCCTGATTTTCTCAATTTCTGGCCTTGAAGAAATCATCCAGCCCATAATTCTTTGTGGAACAGGGAGGGTCCTTCACCTATGTTTCACAAAGCTGATAGAAATTTGGAAAATAATTACCATGCTTCCATTCTGCAGACTGGGGTCTACACCCACAGAAAGCAAAGGCTTGCCCAGAAACCCAGAGCAGAGCCATGCTAGCAAGTCTGGTGCATCAGAAAGTGGGGTTTACACCATCCTAAGAAACACCTACAGTACTACACATTTCTCTAACCTCTGGCTTCTTCAATCCGTTAAAAAATTGCTTTTTATACCTTGTACGGAAATAGTCCAGACCCAACCATATATTCCTAGATCGCAGGAATATAACAGCATTAAGTCTAGTGGTAAATACAAAGAGCAATGCTGATTTTGAAAGCGGGTAATTGTGGTGGTTAGAGGGAAGGTCAGAGCACTACCAGAGTAGAAACATGACATTTTCTGCTCAACTATCACATACTGCATCCATTAAAGGGCCTTCCACCTTCTATTGGACACACACTGTTTGGCAATGAAAATATCTCCTGTGCACTGCACCTAAACTCATCAGTGCTTTGGCATCATCTGTGAGCTTTTTCCCCAGTTTAAGCAAATACTGTACGTGGATCTGGTTTACCCTAAATGTGCAGAACATTTAGCCATCAAATTCCCTGTGGCATTCAGGTGTTTGACAAGCTGCAGTGTATAAGGCTGTGCCTGGCATTCCTGTTTAGGTACACAAGTGTTTGATGTAATTTTGAATCCAGTCTCAGAAACTTGGCCTCTGAGCCCTGTGGAACAGAAAAACTGCAAACAGGTTTCCTGAATCATGACCTGAAGCCCTTGGTTTGGTCTAGCACTTGCAGGACGTAACCCTTGAGATGAACCAGCCACGCTACATCTTGAAGCCCGCTCAGTCCTGCAGTGCTGCTGTCTGAGGAGCTTCATCTTCCAGTTTCCAGATGAGTTTATTCATGGGGAGTTTCTCTCCATCCATTCTCATGGCTGTGGTGCTGTCAGACAGGTCCTGCTCCTCTCCTGGGAGCAGCCACACTGTTTTCCTGGACCAGCACCCCAAAGAGCAGCCCAAGAAGGGCCAGCATCACGCCCTTGACTCTAACCAAGCCCTTGCATCAGTGTACCAGGGAGCCACAGCTGGCTGGTCTGACTGCAGAGGTGCTCCAAGCTCATCGCGTCTTGACCATCTGCAAAGGAAAAGAACACAAGGAGTCTTGTAAGGCTGCAGCTACTGCTCAGTGCCTGGGCAGCACACGTGCCTGCCCCATCAGGAAACAGAGATCCTGACAGTTCATGCATCTTTAACGATGCTGCCCAGCAGAGCACACATCTGATAGCTGAATGCACAAAAGCCTCATCCAGAGCAGGAGTGTCAGAAGCCTTTGTCCATCTTTCAGGGCCAGATCTAGTTTCTACAGTTAATGAATGTTCTCCCCATTGGTTTTCACAGGACTGGACTCAAGGCCTGAGGAGCTGCATGCAAGGAAAGATACAGCTGGGATATACAGCTGTGAGAATCATGGAGCAGATCACAGGGACTTGAACACAGATATTCCATGTTTAGGGCTTTCTCCTCCATAAGAAGGGCAGCTTTATGGGTCAGGTTTCCTAATGATGATGCTACTGTACAGATGCAAGAGGCTGTTGCAGCAGCACTCAGATAATCAGGGTTATGTTCTTTAGCCAGGGTTATGTTCTTGACAGCATCAGAGTTCAGCCCATCACACATGTCCAGTGTTTCCAAACAAGGATGGGGGTCTTTGCTCTTGAAACCCATAAATTTAAATAATCAGCATTAAGAACAGTGAAAACTAAGCAACACCAACAAACACATCAGGAGGCACCAGAAGCTCAGGTCTTTATCAGATAAAGTTACTTAATATCAGAAATACAGACTCAAGGTTAAAGTATCTGGCCTCAATTGTATATTCAGTATTACACAACTCACACGGTACTAAAAGTAACACCAAGGATTTTTTTCCCCCCACACACATACCGCAAGGCATTGAGACCTGTTTTAATGATGTATCAAAACAACCTAATGGAGCAGGAGAACAAACCCCGTATGTAAACAGTTCTGGGAACACACAGGTCACTCCTGCCCCAAACTCGGGTTTTATTTTGCAGCACCCCAGACTTTTCCCACTCCGACCTTTTAGCAAAACCAGAAGTTACCTCCTTAGTGAACAGTCAGTCCAGGCATGGCTGTCCATCTATTGTAGATCAAGATTTTTCTAATTGCTTTCGCATGTATTCCAGATAACTAGTTTCATTAATATTATAAAATGAGTGAAAGGCCATCTTCCCTTTGAGATCCTAATGGGTAAACAAAAATCAAGACAACAACTGTAACAAGAAAAGTGTACGTAACAATGTACACTGTGCTACAGTAGTTGCAATGAGAAAAACTGTTTCTAATCAATATTAATTGGAAGTTTCCTGCTTTGAGAGCTTGAGTGCTTATCAAATGTCTGGTTCCCAGTTGTACCAGCTAGTCTAATCCTACAGAGTTTGTCTTTCCAATATGTTTTGACACTAAGTTGTCTTTACAGAAAAAAATACTAAGAAAACAAAGGAACAAAGAGCCAAATGATGGTTGTTTCACGGATTAATTTTGTTCACATACTCCTCCATTTCCTAAGAAATAAACCCATGACTTCCTAGTTCTAGTTAGGAGATCTGCTGTCTGATCAGCCAGAACACAGAAGGGCTTCATTTTGAGTTTTTACCATCATCCCATCTTCCCCACAGGGCACTGCTGCTGCTTGTTTAACAATAATGGAGTTTCACCGTGCAGTTGTTCTGCTGCTATAAAGGTGACTGTATAGATGAAAACTCACATCACTAGGGATGAAGTCAGCAAAACCAAACCAAGCCCTTGCCACTTACATCACATCAACATCTGCAACATAAACACCTATTTCAGTCTGAAAGTGTTAGAGGTGTTGACTCATTAGCAAGGACATAAACAGAGGGCTGCCACACTGCTTGAGTTCCCAGGAAAATATAGGTGTAGAAAGGGAGCTGGCATTATAGAGATGTAAAATTATGTTGGATAAAGTTATTACAAACTAGCAGTTACTACAAAGTAGATGGGACGCTTCTGAATTTTGAGAACTGCTTACCATTTAATTTCTTCTTTTTTCATTCCACCCACAGGCAAAGGTATAAAGCCTCAATTTTTTAAATAAGTCCCCTCTTGAACGCTCAGTGCAGAATCCCAGCAGTGAACGGTGTAATGACTCAGTGCCAGTTACCAGCAGGACTTGAACTGGGGACTCACAGCACCAAGTATCCCCAAGGGAAGGGCTCAGCTCCCGGCTGTACCTGGTTGCCCTCAGTGCTCTGCAAGCCTAACAAAACTACTCTCTTCTAAGGCCACTCATTTTCTAAGGGTTTTTGAGAAGGGTTATTCTAGAGTAGAAGGAAAGAAGGGGGAATTTGTGATGCTTAATCTAAGTAGTCTTAGCTTCTTAAGGAGTTACAATATTTTCATACTCGCAAGAGAAATACAACTCTACAGATTCTCTGTTTCAAGTTGAGGAAGAATCTGGAACCGCCGCCCCCCTGGCTGGCTTACAGCAGGCTGTAGCATGGACAAGGTGTTCCTGGTTTTGATAAGATGCTTTGGCATCCGTGTTAAATTATTCCCCGGGGGTTCTTGCAGCAGTTAAAGCGAGGACATTTGGTCTGCCCGCTGCCAACAGACCTCAGCATCCAGGTTTGCCAGCTCAGGATGAAGGCTCTCAACCAACAGCTGCTGAAGCCTTCAAGTGCGGTGAATCGAACTACCCAGCTCTTCCTCAGAGCCCCTAGTCAGCATTTCAGGATGCTAAATAACATAACACAAAATGCTACTGCTAAGCTTCTTTGGTAAAGTCTTAAATTTTCTAGGTGTTTTTGAGGTATACGGAGGGGGAGGCATCAGTGAAGTAACCAAAAATACTGATTTATATCCAGTGAGTCTCACAGCTGCAGCAAGTATTCTCAGCAAAAGTTGTTTTCTCAGCTGTGCCTTAAGTCATACCCCAAGAAATAATTATGATACCTGGACTACAGCAGTCCAGTATTAAAATATTATTACCTTGTATCAAGGAGATGGTCCTCTCCATGACCATGAAACAGTGAAAAACAAAATAAAACAAACCCTAAGTCTGAGATACAGTAGGAAGAAAGGAGGCTTCCAAAAGCTATAAATATTGGTTCAAGTCTTTTCCTACGCATATCAACAGAAGCCTTGTCTTGTTACCAGGCTGAGCACGTACAAGTGTCCAGTCCTGAAATACCAAGAGCCCATCCCGAAGCTGGGGAGATGCTGCCCTGGGAGCACAAAGGCTGCAGGATCCAGGCACACTATTGCCAGTTAGAAGGTGCAGGGAGGAATACAGAAAAATCCTCTCCTGCTTCCTCTTACTCATTTGAGCAAGCGGCTCTTGTTTTCATTCTCAAGACAAGAAACAGACTTAATGGGTTGCTATAAATTCCTTATTACTGGAAAGCTGATGGTTTTGCTGTCTCTCCTCAACATAGGCATGTAGCGGTATTGGAAGAGAAATATCAGTGTGATTTCCTTTGGCTCTCACACATCTATGACATGTAGCATCGTGGCCTAGGGGACACTCAATTCAGAGATAATCAAGAGCTCTTGAAAGAACCCAGGACAGGCAGGAGACCTGCCCGGAGGGGCTGCAGGAACACAGCAGGGAGGCAGCACAACTCCCAGATGAAGATACACTGGAGGTATACACCTTGCTGGCCCCAGGCTTGCCCTGGGTCACAACCTTGTTTGTCCTCTGACCACCTCAACTGGGTGCTGCTGGAAACCTCTGTTTGCTGTGAGTTTAAAACTAACCTAAAAGACTCCTATCCAAGGTTCTAAGTGCCCTAGCATTGCAGACAACGCAGTGAGCTCTCAGCAGCAGTGACCCCTCAAGAAGTCAGCCAACAGCCTTCCACCTCTTCTCCACTGAGGGAATCATCCACCTCTCTCAGAGTTCAACCAACTGAAGCCTTCCAAGGCAGCCACTAAATCATACGTGCGAGTATCATCAAAAACACCCACGGTCAGACACATCAGTGTAGATCGACCCAGCAGACAGAACATGGGGCACCACTAGCAGAAAAATAACTCAAACAGTCCATTAGTGTCCTCTACAGTGTCCCCCCTTCACAGGCGTCCATGCAAGGTGACAGTCCCTTTCCTTGGGCAGCGGTGGCCGGCACGGCCACTGCCGGACTGCGGTTCAGCGAGTCCCCAGCGAAACTGGGAAAGTGCTCAGGAAACTGGCACACCTGGCTAAACTGGTGCAACCTGAATGCCCTGCTCCGGTCCAAGCCTTACCATACCCACCCCACCACCAGGCTGGTCCCTGACCTCCTGGCACCAAGCCCCTGAGAAACAGGCACTGGCTTCATCAGTGCATTCAGCAGTGCTGCCCAAGATGTTGCAACAGAGACATTAATTCTCTATGATGCCACCAGGCTGTTGTCCATATCATGACAGACATCAAGAGAAGGAGAAAGCAAAGCTACAGCAACTCTCTGGCTTTTTTCCTTCAATTTTTTTTACCCTTAACTGTCTCCAGCACTCAGCCTGGCCATGCACAGCTGTGGCAATAGGATGGAAGGGTTTCTGAGGGTGAGGATCAACAGCCTCAGGAGCAGGAGAAGCAAAGCATCACACAGGAGACTCCATGCTACATATTATGTTCAGCCAGCTGAGAGCTAGGGAAACAGCCAGTTGTTCTGGTGCTGGTGATCCCTGGTGAGATCCTTACTCTTCTCCCAGGAGCTCTTCTCTGAGGAGCTACAGTAGTAAACACTATCTGAGAGTCATCATTAAGACTTTTCTTAATTCGAGAGTTACAAGAAAATTGGCTTAGACCTGTCTACATATTTATTTCCTCTTGTTTTCTAGCTGGACACATGTATCTTCTGTTTAGGGTGAACCTCCTTTAAGCAAAGCAGAGTGGATCTGCCACCATGACCAGGTTTCTGCCAGCAGCTCTGCCAGAGGCCACACACCTGCCCAGCAAAAGCACCATTCAACCCCCATCCTCTCAGCAACCACCTATTCCATCAAGTTTAAGCCAAGCATGTATTTGAGGCAGGGGTTTAACAGGAGTTAAAGCACTCCTTGCAGACACCTGGGGGGATGTCACTGGGGTTGCCCCAGGACAGAAGGAAAAGCAACAGGTAGCAGATAGAACCAGAACCTGTGTTAGATGAGGACCAGTTTCCTACCCCCACCTTTCCAACAGCAACCATCAGCAAATCAACAGACTCAGAACTTCTGAAGTTACATAGCCAAGAATAAAACCCCTGTAAAACAAAGCTGTGACTCTCAGCTGGACACCCCACACACTCATTTTCCACACGCTAAAACCCATGCCCCTGAATTCACCCCTGCCCTACACACCCCTCACCCAGTAACTGACCCCTCCACCAAAAACCCAAGCCCACCAGACCAACCAAACACTCAGCACAGCCTCAGCTGGGCAGAATCACTTTTATTCTGCAAGGATTAGAAATGCTCCAATCAAATGTGCCAGGTAATTACCACAGTAATGTGATAAAGCAAAGTGGAGGTGGAGGATAGTTCATACTGCTTTATTTAGTGGCAAGTGATTAGTTAAGCTGCAGGTTTTGTTGGTTGGTTGTTTGCCTTTTTTCTTTCCCCCCCTCCCACTTCTTTCCCTCTTCTGTGAAGAATTCAATTTGCCTTAAGGCAGCTGATACTGACCTAATCCCTCAGCAGCCCAGACCTGACCTGCTGCAAATTTTCCACCTCTACCGAGAGCACAAAACCACATTCCTCTCCCTGACAATACAATGGCCCCTAGATCCACTTACCTTCAGGCCCTGCTTAAAACCTGGGCTGCAAAACACATTATATAATTGTGAATCAACAGACAAATCCATGTGAGCCAGCAGATGAAAATGCTATAATGTGTTTTGCTTGTTTGGCAAGCCCTAAAAAGCATCGTTAAATATTTTCTACAGTTCGTTCTTTAAAGGCTTACAGTTTTTCCTTCTCCTCCCTTCCCTGCTAGGGTCTTAAATCCTTTCTGCTCAGCAAACTTTAATTTTCTTTTGTCCTGCTAGTGCTAAAATTGACATCTCTCTTTGTCCCTCTTCCTCCCCACCCAGTACCCCTAATTGACCATTATTGCTAATAATGTCAGCAGAAATCTTAATACCAAAGTACTGCTGGGGAATCAGCTCAGGGAGCAACTACAGGCAGAAATAAACACTTATTCTTCTTCCAGCCCTGGAGAAACAGATAGCTTGAAGTACACTCTCCTCCCCCTACATTGAGGAGTTTAAGCAAATAATTTGAAGGTCATATTCTAGAGCACAAGTTGTTTCAACACCCTCTTGATGACGTCCTCCCGAGGGTGAAACACAAGCGTCGTAGCGGCCTCTTCCTCCAGAGAGGTGGACAAGTGGGGGTCAGTGTGCAGCTACGTTGAATGAAAAAGCACAGACGTATTTAGGTTGCATCGAAAATTGGGGGTGGTGGCTCAGAGCTTGGAAGTGAACCAGCGATGTGCGGGCAAGGCTACGGCACATCGTGTCGGGGTAGGGATGAGGCACGTTCCAGCTGAGTAACTCTGCTCCTGCTGAGGTCAGCAGCACTGGATTTCTCCCAGGAAAGGATAAACGCTCCAAGGCTTGAGGACTTGATGGCAGAAGATGTGCTGTACGGAAGATAAAGGGATGGGGTATCATCACTGGGATGTGAACCCCGGGGGATTTCCCGGGGTGTTGCAGGGATGGGTGAGGGTCCCAGCTGCGTGGGTTGCTTCACCCGTGGGCAGGGGCGACCTCCCTGGTTTGTGCAAGTGCTCATTGTAAAGATCATAAGATCACAGAATCATTTTGATTGGAGGAGACCCTCAAGATCATTGAGTCCAACCATAACTTAGGCATTAAACCATATCCCTAAGAACCTCATCTATATGTCCTTTAAACCCCTCCAGGGATGGTGACTCCACCACTGCCCTGAGCAGCCTGTTCCAATGCCCAACAGCCCTTTCCAAGAAGAAATATTTCCTAATATCCAATCTGAACCTCCCCTGGTGCATCTTGAGGCTGTTTCCTCTCATCCTGTCACTTGTTCCTTGGGAGAAGAGACCAACCCCCTCCCTGCTCCAAGCTCCTTTCAGGCAGTTCAGAGATCAGAAGGTCTCCCCTCAGCTCCTGTTCTCCAGCTGAACCCCCCAGGTCCCTCAGCCGCTCCCCATAAGTGCACCGATGCCCCTTGCCAGAGCACCCCCCATTTACACGCCCCCCCGGTGTGTTCGACACTGATGTGCAGGTACTTGGAGGTGGGCGAAAATGTCTCCGTGCGCTCAGGCCCCCACGTTCCACCAGCCCATGCTGAGATGGTGCACGAGCTCCAGCTCTGAGCCACCCTGAAAAGAACACGCTGAGGGGCTGGGCATGACAGGAGGGTCATTTCTACTTCTCTACAGATATTCTGCCTCCACAAATGGCTAGTAAATGCAGCTTCGGGAGAGAGTCGTGAAAAACGGAGCATGTCTTCTGCAGAGCTCTGACAGCTTTTTATTCTGTATTTTCCCTGAAATGGTGCTGGGAGGAAGAAAAGGGACAACTTAGGAAAATCCCGCTGCTCCCCTGGACCTTGTCTGCAGCCGGGGAAGGGGGGGATGCTGCAGACACAAACCACGGTTCCCTGGGATTCTCTCTCCATGGCTGAAGCAAGGCAGTTTGCATTTTATATCCTGCTTTGATCCTATCTAATGGCTTAAACTTCTTTTTCCAAAAGCGAAATTATTTAAGAAAATCTTTCTGTTTAGTCATTTGAGGAAACTCTCTTTTCTATGGAGAAATCATTCTGTCTTTATGTTCAGTAAGGAAGAAATTAAACATGATTGTATTAATTATGGCTCCTCATTTAACATAAAACTATAATCAAATGACTTATATGTCTAAACATTTATGGCAGTGGTATTAAGAAATTATGACACTAAAGGCTTGTACTTAAGTTCAAAATGTTTAAACTACACATCTCAGAAGAAACTGATGCCACATTTAGGGAGCTACAACGTTTTATTTTCAAGTAGAAACATGAAGGAGCAAAATGCTTTGAAAATGTACATACTTTTGGCTTTAATTTCAAGAAAGTCTTTAGGATGCCCATGAAACAAAACTAGAGTTTTTTTTAAAAATTGCCTAGATTTAAACCATGGTTTCTTCTTTAAAAAGGATGAGGGAGCCTGGTTGAGCATCTTCTGACAGAGCCTGCGAAGCAAAAATATTCCGAGGACATGGGGTCTGCAAAGCTTGACCAACAGAAATTGTCACTTCTGGCAGGAGTCGACTCGCTGGGTTTCTACCAACCTGACGGTGTCTGCAGCTCCAAAGAAGTCAGTCTCAGGTTTGAGAACTGATCTCCTGAGCCAGAAAACCCTGGAGCATTTCTGTCTGCATTTCAGGAAAAGACTTCCTCCAATTCAGGAGCTGGAGCTGCTCAAACACCCTTCTAGAAGGAAGGAAAATAGGAAATTGTCAGCATTGCTGCTAAGAATGAGTCATGGCGGGGGGGTTCCTTCTGTGGGAAATATCAAATTGGATTTTGCATTTTGGATTTTTTGGGGTTTTTTGGTTTGTTTTCTTAATATTCACTTCTTGCAGAACAGGGATGTTCACATGTGAACCGGCTCCACATCCCACATGGCTCCATGCAGCTCAGTCTCTGCTGCCGGCCATGCAGCGGGTACTGGAGAGCACCTGAAAGTTAAAGTTCTCCTTGAAATGCTGACCATCTACTTAAACTCGCCCCATAAAGCCTGGAGCTTGAGATAAAACCCCTCTCGATGAGCTCTGCTTCCCAGGCTGTAAGAGTGTACTTTGATACCTGATAAAATCAATGGTTCCTGACTGCTGGCTGCTGTGATTGAAATGACGACTGCTGGAAAAAAACCTGCCATCCTCAGCTCGCTGAATTTGCAATTAAAGACTCATTTCCAATCTCTCTGTAAGGCATATAGCACAACCAGTTCTTATACATATTTCAGATCCCAGCATGTAAAATAGCAGAGTAGGTTGAAGGTGATATAATATTATGAAGTGCATTTTGAGATGGGTAAACACGCTCAAGGGGTTTATGGCTCCTAGAAATTGTCACCTTTGCTGCCTGGGGAATCGGTTGTGTTGTGAAAAATAGCATTCATTGGGACTTTTAAAACACATTCAAGAAAATGGGCTCAGGGGTAGTATAAATATAAATTATCCCCTCCGTTTTTGCATCCTTATTAAAGTTGGTTTTGTTCAATATCCAGGCAAATGGATCTGGGCAGTGACGGGCAGAAACAAAACCTCCTGTGAACACCAACTATCACAAAAGGTGCGGACATGGAAGTTTTACAGCACATTGGGAAGCCAAGCCCTCAGGAGCTGGGGAATCATCCATTCCAGCCTCAATTCAACCCATCGAGAGGGCTCAGGGGAGAAGCGGCTGCTGTGGACAGGAGGCCTGAGCAAAGCTCCCCCAGATCATGCGTTGGGCATCTCCCAGATCTTCCAGGCATGAATCTGCAGCCTGAACCCAGCACAAAAGCTTTGCGGCCTCCTAGTTCTTCTCTTCCTAGAAAAACATGACAAATTCCCATAAATGCCAGATTCTTCTTTGCATCTTCTCCACCCTCTGGTGGTGCAGGACCACCAGCTGCTCCTGCCTGAGCAAGAGCCATCGGCCACATCTGCTGCTGGCGTGGGACACTGCTGGGGCTGAGGGGGGCTGACGCTCGACACAAGTCATCAACTTGGGGACAGTCCACAATAGCATGTGACTCATTTGTCTTCCCCGGGCGTTGGGAAGGTCCATGGCTGCGTGGTGCCACCGTGGCAGGGCACCAGCCCTTTGTCTCAGGCTGGATTGCGCCTGCGGGCAGCCGGGCTCAACTCGTCCTGTTCCCAGGCCAGAGGACACTCCTGGAGCTGAATATCAAAGGCCTCCTGCAAACAGCGTCAGCCAAAGTGCATAAACAAAACCTAAAAAGAGGTCACAGCAGTTCCCACAACAAGAAGTCACCAGCGGTTCACAAAGGATAAAAGCAGAAAAAAAATCAAGCCCCCAGCCCCCAGTTCCTTCCATCTGCACCACCCTTGAGCAGGAGGGTGTCCATCACCAGGAAATCAAAGCTTTCCTCTCCATTGTTTCCCCAGCAGCAAGACCGGCCCGTGGCCCTCTGCCACCGGGGAGCTGGATGAGAGCAACGCGGGGCCCCCCACGACAGGACCCAGGGCTCTCGCTGCCTTTATCTGCAGCAAAGCCCGTCTCTGGGAGCAGGAGGCAGAACCGGGCTCACTGGCCTGTCCCAGTGTCCTGTCCCAGCCCTTCACCGCTGGAACGTGGCTTGGGGCGGTCACAGCAGCTTCACTGCAGATTAAGGAACAGCCACAACCCAGCACAGTGTCTCTGAAGGAGATGTTCACAGCCCAGCGTGGTGTTGCTATTCCAAACCCCACATCCTCGCGGAGCTCTGTCATTTGGATACCTTAACCTGTCCTTTTAACACACGTAAGAGGGATGTCATGCAGAGACAGACTCCAGGAGCACCGCATTCACTTGCCTCCCTTGTTATGTAGCATTAACCAGATGTAATTATTTACAATCTTCCGTTTTTCACACATGTCGCTACTGCTCCTGTTCTTATACTCCTCCCTTGACATCTCCTGGAGGTCACTACCAGGACCAGGCTGGAGAAACCTTGGATCCAATGCAGCTTTATGTTTATTAGGGTAAATTAACGACTGAGCCTGGAAGAAAACTATTTTGACTTAACAACATTTATGTTGCCTTATCTATATGGAGAGTTTGTCCACAATGCAGCAACTGGTGAAACTTTAAGTGCCAACAGCCCATGAGTTCCACTGGTGTCCCCACCTACCTTTGCAAGGATGCAGGTCTCTGCTTCATCCACACCACCACATGGTCTCCATCAATAGCAACACTTAAAATAAGGGCCCAGCAGAAAGTAGCTATTGAACAAGGAACTAAAAACTCTATTCACCACCACCACCACCAGCAAGGTTTGCCGTGTGGGGACTATCTTTTGGGGAGATTTGTACCCTAAATGGGGCTTTTCATGAGAAATCCACTTAGTATTCCTCTAAAATTCCAGGAGGGTGAAATCCCCCACTCCTTCATCTCATTAAGGATGAAGGAATGCCAGGTATGTGGCAGGAATCTGGGGCGAGAGGAGGAGTGGGGTATATTTTAACCCAGCTGTAGTGTGAAAAAACAAATAAGAGATCTAAGGATTGGGATTTGAAATCTATTTCCCAGCGCTGAGAAGCCAGGCCAGCCAGGAGTATCATGCTAATGCACATGCTTAACCCAAGGGACACAAAACTAACTTTAAAGATGACAAAAAGCCCCAACCCTGCCACATTCAGGAATCAAGAGGTGCTTTTTCTAATACTAGACAGCTATGCAAGGTGTTATGCAAGAAGTTCACTAATAACTCAAACCCAGTGCAAGCAGATGGCACCCACCTTGTGACCACCCTGCTCGTGGTGGAATCCCAGGGGCACGGCATTGTGGATACACCTAAGAAAGCAGTTTGGGACCTTCGTAAGGCATTTTGCCCCTGAAGCACTGACAGCGCAGTAGCTGATGGCTTCTAGATGGGGTGGATTTATCTGAGCACAGCAGACGGAACGCTGGAAGGCAGCTGGTGCTCAAGGTGAGAAGGGTGACAGGGGAGGTCACCCCTGAGGAACAGGGGCCCGTGTGCCCCAGGGGACTTCTCTGGTCATTCAAGAGCGAGTGATATTATTTCTAAAATTGCATGGAGGAGCCCTGTAGAAGTCCCTGCGATGCAGCTGGGCTGCCGTTCAAATGGAGAGACCAGTGTCAGCGAGGCAGGCTAGCTCTTCTTATTTATTTCCCTTCTTCTTTGAAGAGAGCAAGAACACCCTGAGGAATAAAATCTCCACGTCAAAATCTCTAGTGGAACGATAAGACTACACAAACACTGTTTGCACAGTTGCCATCACCCCTCAAAACTTCTCCCACCCAGAGGTCCACCACCCACCCTTGCCCTTCATCTAAATAAGAAAGGCACCCAACGCACTGTGGTCCTCCTGCTGCCCAATACTCTGTCATCCACCACGTCCCCAGGTAGTTCAAAACATGAGCTTAGCTACTTTCCAAAGGTGTCTCTCCTCTGGGATTCATTGGATATAGCTTGGAGTAAAGTAACACTTTTTCCTTGCATGTTGCAGAGCTCATTTATCCAGCCAGGCCGGCCCAGAGCAGCACACCGAGCTCCTCCTGATCTAACAGCCCAGTGCAGGAACCCAGCTGCCTTCACAGCATCTCCCTGGCAACATAAAAGATGCTTTCCCCATCAGCACAGAACATTTATTCCCTGACAGATGAAGGGAGAAGGTGCTTCATACTTCGCCTCAGTTCTGAAAGAAATAAAAAGCTAAAAAAATACTGTCCTGCCTAAACCCAGGAGTTTTAAGAGCATAAAAGCTTCAGATTTTACTGGACCTCCCCTCTCTCTCCACAAACCCCTTCCCAGCCTTCCCACCACTCTTCTCCAGGAATTACACACTCTGGGAAACCCTCTGCCGGCACCGTTCTCAGGTTAGTTCTGCTCTTACACGTGCTGAGGCACAGAACTGAGGTCAAACAGCCACGGCTCGTCATGAGCAAACGGACACGAAAATGGATCCAGGTCTCCTGACTCTCGGTGCAGTGCTCTCACCATGGTCTCTGCTGCATTAGGAAATGAAAACCAAGCCCACTGCTTGATAGGAGGAATAAAAGATCCCTAAAGATGTAAAAAACCCAATACAATTAAAAACAACAACAAAACTACAACTCATTTGATGAACAAGGAGGGGAAAAGGTGTATGTCAACTCAATATAGGAAATCAAGCACCTGAAAAGAGCAAGTGAAAGGAGCCTGAAGAACTCTTGGCAAACTATACCGGGGGTTTGAGCCATTTAAAGCTGAGTTTTGTGAAGCTGATGCTCAGGGGCCAGCTCGCTCTCTGCACAAAGCAGTAGGAGTGAGCAAAGGGAATCAGCACAGCTGCTCCATGCCTGACGTATGGAATCAGAGTGGAAATCCCACCATATGACTTTAGGGATAATATTAAATCCGTGACAGCATTCCCCCCTCCCCTGCTCATCCCACACGAGCTTCAAAACTTCTGACTTCTGACTGGCTGCTAGAGGATCATTGCAGGCTGTCTCCGCAGGGATAATCCTAAATTTTAAGTGACAGTTCATGGGCATCTTCTCTTTCTTCTGAAGCGCTGTCTTACACAGCACATTAAGTATTTCGGAGATTAACAACTGGAGCAAAGTGTACTAATCTTGGTGTCCTAGTGGAGATTTAGCGAAGAATGTTTAGTGTTTGGAGCCGCTACGGCACAGGGAACCTAAGAAGCCTTGAAGACCAAAAGCAAGGCTTTGTATGCAGCTCAAATGGAAATCTAGGACATCAAACACATGATCCACGTTTAGTCTCCCAGGCTTCTCACTGATGTGGTGTTTCCACTCAGAGCAGGTCCTAGGGACCCTGTAAAAGGTGGAACCCACTTTGAGCTCTTTTTTAGACTAAATAGACCAAGCTCACCACATCCGTTAAATTGCAACTCATTCTTTTGTTTTCTTCAACCTGAACTAGGTGATAACTGAATTGTATAATAAGGTTACAGGTTGCTTTGAACTTCATATACTGAGGACCAAATGGAACCTCTTGACCATCTCTGAACAGGCAATTTCGCTTTGTCAGCTGGCAGGACACCCACCAGGATAAACACACGGCGGATTCTGAGCTGCTTACACAGCAACTCGAGAACAGCCCTGCGATCACTTGGCAAAAGCCTTCACGGCATCACTTGAAGCTTCCTGCCCATGGAATGACTTTTTCTTTCAGTAAATAAGTTTTCTCACTGTAACAATTTCTCCTACTGCTCCTCACACAAGCAGGAGTCCCATTAAAAAGGAGCCAAGTAGGTGCCTTATTGGCCTCCTCCCCTCTCAGGTGGCATAAGCCAATGCACAGAAGAAACAGTCCAAGCCCCTTCTGGGTTTGGTGAGCCCTGTACTGGTTCTATGGAAACCAAGCAAATTCTGCACATGGGTAGGACGAAACCTTGCCACAAGTGTCACAAGGGTGGAGATCCAGAAGGACTCTGACCAATGCTACTGTCAAAAATAACTCCATTGCATCCTCCTGCCCTCAGCACCACGCACCGCTTCCATTTTTCTCTGCTAGCAGCAATGCTCATGTAGCATCACAGCAAATTGTACCGGGGAACTGAACTTAAATGGGTAAAATTAATCCTATTTTGCAACATTCACACTTTTCATGGTGCTGCTCTAAAGAACTGAATGCCCACCAGCACCATTCAGAACAGCCTGTGACTGTTATCACGTTGTCCAAGTTAATTCGTTACTCCAGCTATTGTGGGGATAAAGTAACAAATTAACAGCTAATATTTAGGAGATTATAAAATTACGTTTCCTTGAAGCTGTTTAAGCAGTTGATCTGGCATCTCTGTACAGAATTAGACATCTCTGCTTTCAATTAATGCAAGTGAAGTGGTTGGCACAATTTGGCCAAATATTTAAAAGTAACATAACCATCCACTACAGATGCCCTTTTAGGCCTTGATTCTGGAACAGTTTTATGCACAACACCCTCTTATCTATTTAGCAACAAACACCAAGTATTGGAACAGATTTCTATATCTTGAGCAGCCACTCTGTGTGTCAGAAAGGGGTCAAACAGCAACCAGACTTCACACACTCTGCTCCAGGTCACCGATATGAGTGGAGATCAGAAAAGACACATTGGGGTGTAACTTTGCCCTGTTTCAGCACAGCACGTTTTTCCACATTCTTTACCACCCATGGAATTGCCTTAATGGTCCTGAAAATGAGTGCGCCTGCAGGTGGGGACAGGAGCAATAGTCCAAACGAGGTCCCTCCTCCACCTCCTCTATGTTTCTATGATGTTCTGCGGCCCTTGGGGACAGTAAAGCCACCGCTTCTTCACTTTCTTTATACCAGTTACTGTCTGGGTATCTTCCCCATAGTCTTACCTTTTCCAGCCTAATGGTTTACAGTTTTTGCCAAACTGATGGAGGCTGCTTATGTTTCAGTTCAGCATTTAGTATCGTTTATTCTTTCCCAAAAGAAAAGAGCAAGAACTGCATCCCTAGTCAAATTTAAGTTAGAGAACAGGGGCCTGGCTGCAAACCTGCATTTTTCAGCAAGGTACAACCAATCAAATACATCCTTATTGCAGTACTCCTTAAAGAGGTCAAATCACTGAAACACGTAAATTAGCAGTAAAGCAAAAAGTTTGTTTTATTGCTAAAACAACTTTTGATAGAAAGGTCCCATCAGTCAAGAGCTGCCCTGCTGAGCCACTGCTCTTGCAAAACCATGTAAGGACGGCACAAGTCTTGGCTGTCCTTCTGGACCACGCTTCATGGAGGGTTCTGTCTTTATAGCCACACAGTGCTTTATGTGACCAGGTCTCCAGTTTCAACCAAGATGTTACTATTACTGACATAAATTAAGTCCAAAAGTATCTGAAATCCCACTGCTTATTTGGCAGTGGTTGAGCAAAAAGGGTGTAGCAGGAAGGAAAGCAAACCTGACGCGAGTGCAGGAGGCAGGGATGAGCCCCTCCGGCCTCCAGCAGCAGGAGAAGTGTCCTGACCATGTCCCGACAAATACTCACTGCGACGAGCAAGGGAGACGCCTGCTGGGCTCACTCGCTTGGTACAAGCCCGGACCCAACTTCTGCATCGTGCGATAAAAGCAGTACAAAACCAGTCCATTTTAATTACATTTTTAAAAAGCTGTAAAACATATACTCTCAAAAAAACCTGAATCTTGTTACAAAAGTTTGCAAGACAGTACTTTTCTCTGGAATGCACTTCTGTTGTGTTCCTCCTTGCTGTTGCATCCTCCTGTGTGATGCGGGAGCAGCACCGAGTGTTGAAAGCGCCAGCTGACACCCTGGCGGGGCTCGTCCTCCTTGTTCAGGTGATGGAACGAGATGCTTAGCGCTCTCCGAGCAGCCAGCGAGGCAACGCTGGGGTCTGCGCTCCGTACACAGCTCACACTGCACACCAGTGGCTCTTGTCCGCGCTGTTATCTCCACCCGAGGGGCTGTGAGCGAGGCGCGGTGCTACAGCTGCTCACCACGGCTGCCCGTGCTGGACGTCAGCGCTCTGCTCGGTGCCAATGCCTCTGCTGCCCGTGGGGCCTGCTTCGGAAGGCGAATGGGAACGTAGACATTTGAAGCACAGTGCTCCTTGAGGTATTCTCCTCCTTTTTCTTCATAGTCTTTTCTGGTTATCCAGCCTTCCTCACGGGTCATGTATTCCACTGCCCAATCCCTGGCCCCATACCAAGCGTCTAAAACAGGACTGGAAGCAAGGTGAACCTGGAGGAAAGGAAAATAGAACAGCAGTGTCAATTCAACACAGGAGGAAAAAAAAGCCCTTTTAACCCTGATTACAGTAGTATGTGACACAAACGACTGGATTTCACTAGTGTGAGCTGATTATTCAGTGCCTCTGGAGAAGAGTAATGTTAGGAATGGGTTTGAAGTGTTTTCACCTTGAGATCAATTCTCCATGAGCCTGTTGTGTTTCTACCAGTTGAGAAAGCACATGGGTGCATCACATTCACAGCCAACAGCCCTCACAGCTGGGAGCCAATGCTGGAAGAGTTGGTGGTGCCACAAAACGATATCAAGTGCTCCAGCAAAACTTCTTCCCTGCTTGTAGTAACAGGGAGGAATATCACAGGCTAAGAAATCGCTGTATGTGAGAAAAGACCACGTGTACTCTTTCCACTGGTCTAGATTCATACTTCCATTCAGATTATTCCTGTTACTGTAGCACAAACTGTTTTTCTGGTTCAGCTACTGGCTTGCTAGACTAGACACTGTGTAAATCCCATGTGTGATATCTGTGAAGTGACAGATTTCTGCCAGGACCACACTACCAACTGCATTGCAATGGCAAGAAGGAAGCTCTTACTCAGTTATGAGCAGTAACATTAAAAGCAGAAGAAAACACACTCATTTTCTTCGTACAGAGACAAGTTACACATTCAAAACTTAGCAAGCCATACCCTTCCTCAAAGTTTCTGTCAGTCACACCTGGCTCACAGCTACCTACAATAAGTGCAAACAAGGCTTGTGGAATCACTTTTTTTTCTCTCCCCACTTTATAACCTGATTTTCTGTTCAAGAAGTTAGTAGACTTAAGACGACAAGGTGGTTTCAGAACAGCAAGGGGGACTCTGGCAAGTCTTCTTACAAAATTCATGGCAAACTCTGGGACTTGCCCACCTTGTACTACGCTTGTTACTAAAAACTGCTATAGCAAAGGACCACAGTTTTGTAAGATACTCACTCTATTTCTTTTGCTACTGTCCCAGACAGTCATTATATGTAACAAATTGAATATATAACTTAGTTTTGAAGTGAGTAGAGTTTTTCCCAGCAACTACTCCTAACAAAGGTTGTCTGTTCCAGACAGTAACTGTCCCAATCCTAAGAAATCAATCTGCAAATTCCCAGCCAAACATGTTTGTGTGTGCTTGGTCCTTTAGTTGAAGCAGGTTTTCCTTTTCCAAGCCATCTACCCTGCTCTCTCTGATGTCTTCAGAAAGAGCAGCAGTATCTTTGCTTAACCTTCATTTTCTCAGGTCTAAACAGCTGTTTTCAGTGTCTTGTAATAAACCACTCTCCCTTCCCACGCCCTAAGTACACCTGTGCTGTACCTCTCCCAACCTGAACTACTGCTGAACATTGACGAGCAGACTGTTCACGTAACCATCACATCAATACAAGTACCTGAAAAGACGACTGGAATGGCCTCATTTCGAGCAGTTCCTTCTGGACTCTTGTTTTCAGTCCAGGGTACATTGTATTTCCACCAGTGAGAAAAACATTCTGGACAAGAATAGCTTGTTGCTCCTTTGGATACCTACAAGGAAGAAAAACCAAGTTCAGTCCTTCTCAAGGAAATCTCTCCCTACGAACTAAGCCTTGTCTTCAGGATTCCCTCTGATAAACTTCCTTCTCTTCCCTATCATGAAAACCTGTGTTCATTTTCTGGAAACTCAAGTGGTGATGGAAGAAAATCCTTAAAGCACTCTGTGCACTGTACCCCATAAATCAACAACTCAGTAGAGCTGGAGTTCTTACACTTCAGAAAATGTAATCTCGGACATCCATACAGTTCACAGGCGACACTTTGCTAATGCTCAGTTGCCTGGAACTAGTTGTCCAGCAAGTGTACCCGTATCATAACTTAAAAATGTCACCCCTGATTTTGGTCTCACAAAACCAGAGACTGCCAGCTCGTCATTTCAAGGGATGGATATCTACAAGGGTTTGCTGTTTCTCCCTATAACGAGCTGGACCAGGGGGCTCCAAAGTGGGGTGTGTGCAAGAAAATCCACGGGGGTACAGGAAAAAGGTATTTTGGTACCATTAATAAATAAACAAACAGTGTTTATTTCACCTTTTATCTCATCCTTTTTTAGTTTCTGTTTTTGTGTACATTTTAAAATGTATATCATATGCTACTTCAGTAGTACCTATATGTAATTTATAAATATGCATATATTGGAGGTGCATGCTCTAAAGTTTTTTACTGATGGGGTAATCAGTCAGAAAAGTTTGGAGACCACTATCTTAAGACAAGCAGAGTTACACATTTTCAGAACAGGAAGACGTGTCCAACCTGCAATACTCAATCCCACCAAAAATAACTATTTAAACATATTTTCTCATGTTATTGTTAAGTAACCAGTATTGCAAAAGCTGATATCAGAACAAGACCAGCTTGTTTGAATTAAGTGTCAAGTAGCTTTCTAAACTCACCTCTCAAGGACATATTGCATGGTTTCTGCTACACCAGCCTGGTCTTCTCCTATCAGAGATGGCTGAAAGACAATCTCTGGCGCCCTGATTCTTTCAGTGCCGAGGAAAAGCTGGTGGTACTCAGCCAGGTTAAACACGGGCTTTAAAGAGATGAGATTGAGAAGCAGTGGGAAATTATGTTAAAGAAGAGTAATCTTCTAGAATAATCAAAAGTTTCCAAACAATTCTGTACAAAAAACAGATGGTAATGCTCTCACAGAGAATGGGCCACACTGTAAAAGGTTCCAAAAAGCCAAGGAAGCCGGACTTTTCCTGTACTTTATTCTGTTTGGTGTCACTCCGTCTTAAGGCTCAACTGAAAGCTGGGTCCACTGGGCTGTGAAATTGTGTAAGGATCACACACAAAAAAACTTGAGCAGGACTTTTTTTCCCTAACAACACCGCTCTGCTCCAACAGGAGCTGCCTGCAGAGTGAGCCAAGGGGGCATATTCATGCTCTAAACAATCAGCTAAGATTGCAAGGACTTCTCCTCTCTTAATGTCCTGCTCAGATAGTTTAAGCAGCTGTTACAAGAGCAGACAAACAATGTTTGCGTTTGGAGAAATGTCAGCAGACCAGCTGGACAACCAGTAGGCAGCAACCTCTGACACAAGGTGTAGATATAGAAATCAAACCTGCACAGCAGCAACAGGCTTCTCAACCTCAGGCTGTTCCTCAGCAAATAAAGGTTCAAACTCATTAATACTTTCCACATCCTCCAGTGACTGTTCACTGCCTAATGGATCCAAATCAGGAGTCTGGAAACAGAGAAGGTATGTTAAGGTAAGTTAGCGGGCTAACAGGCGGGCTAAGTACATATATGCCTTTAATTCTGGTGACATTTGGAAAATTCAACCCCAATTCTCTCAAATCTCAACTCTTCAACATGTCTGAAAGCAAATATGCTGTTCTTCAGCACTGAAGACAAAAACCTCAAATGGTGATCAACCTAGAAAACAGGAGTTAAGACAGACATTCACTCAAAATATAAAAATAAAACACTTTTCAATAAATTTATCATGATGCCACCCCGGAAATTAAAGGCCTTAGTCAACAGGCTGACTGCCAGGATCCTAGCCAGCCATGTCCAAATATAACACACTGAAACTTAATAAAACAGCTTTTAAAATTGGTTAAGACTTGGTGCATCCCCTGCACCTCTAACTGCTCTATAATTACCATTAAATTCCCTGCCTTGCTTGTGTGGGACTGGAAAACAAATATTTGCTAGCTACAGAGCTACCACACAATCTTCTACAGTTTCAACCACCCAGCGTTTGCACTCGGGATATACTAAAAACCCTTCTATTTTACAGAGATGTGAAGATGCTCCCAAAGCCTCTTCCCAATGAGCAGCATCACTGGAAATCCTACAGTACTTCACTGTTGAGGAGTAGGAACAGCTCTTTAATTATCTCCATTACTTTTGTGTTACAATGTTACCTTTGGGATTTTGTTGCTACGGATTTGTTTTTGTTATTTTAAACTTGAAACATTTGTTGCAATGTCTAGCAAACAATATCAGGATGAGAAAAAGCTAAATCATTTATACATTCTGAAGTATCTAGCTTAGGTCCACTTCCAAACCAAGCAATTACTCAAGCTGAAGTTCATTGTTAGAGCAAACAAACAGTAATCCCTGAAGTTCTCTCCGACACTTATGCTTTTTAAAATCCATTTCCTTTTGTGTCTTAAACCTAGCAACAGAAAGAATCACAGAACTCTGCTGAAGCGTTGGCACAGACCGTAGGACAACATAATCAGCATTTAGTCTCCTTCACAAGGCCACAGAGGGACCGCCTATCTTCACAAATGGTTTCGGTGATAATTGCAGGCTCTCCCGCAAATCCCAGACCAAACAAAAAGCCTTGCTGATTCATTCCAAGGTCTGAGATTACACCTAGAAAAGAGGAGGAGCACGGGATCCAAAACAGACACGTTGGAACTTGGGCACAACCACGGGGCAAAATTACAAGGAGCTGACAGTCTTTCAGTGATCTCTTTCTGGAACGTTCTATTCTGCCAAAAGGCAGAAGGTTTCTTTACCACAATGGTAACCCAAGATCTACCTTGGGTTTGGGTTGAAACAGTCATTCTGACTGGTGCGCTCCCAGCACCTCTACCTGCTTTATAATTACCATTAAATTCCCTGCCTTACTTGCGTGGGACGGGAAAACAAAACAAAAGAGACTTTCCTGTTAAGGACAGGCAAAATATAACCATGAAGATACCAGCTATAACTGTTTTGGCTACATCTCAAGTTCCATATAAGACACAAACTCCTCTATCTGGCACCAATCTCTTCTATGCTTCAATTTTCTGTTTTTCTCTACCTCTTCCTGAGCAAAGACTGATATAACTAAAAAAGCTCTTATGTGACTTAAAAGGCAATTTCAGGTAAATGCACAAAGAGCCTTAGACCATCTCTTAGCAGCAGCTGCTATGTGCTGGGCCTGTGTGTCTAGCAAAGCAAACAAATAAACTTCTCATCTTCAAGACAAGTCCAACAACCAAGTGTAGCAATTAATCTTTCACTGTTAAGGAAACAGAATAGAACCTGCTACTTCACTGCACCAAAAAAAGAGAGCCAAAATGAGGGCAAAATGTTAGCTGTTTACCATAAAGTTCTCTACGCCTGAAAGGGAAGAACAGAAAGGAAAACAAATACTGTTTTTAACAAAAAGCTTGAGAGGTTCTTATCTATCTTTAATACAATGCTAAAGACATTTAAGGATTATAACCACTTAAAACTCCATGTCATTTCATTGTCAGACACTGGAAAAAAATATCTTTAACATACCAGGCCCACTTATTTCACCAAAAATAATGCAAAAGCAGAGTTAGAGGTTGGTTTAAAGTATGAACAAAACCATTATGTTGGCTGTTGCATTTACAATGCTCTAAGCAAGTCAACCTTCAGTAAGGACAGTGGCTGGCAGATGCTGCCAGGAGTATATAAAAAGGGAAACAGCGGTATCTCCAGCGGTACCTTCTCTGACCCACTACGGCTATTTTCTTTTTTGCCAACTTCTTAAAGATGAGCAAGAAACTTTTAAGGAAACTTATTGATTTCATATAACTGTATACTTCAACTACTGGCAGGAAACCTACAGATTATTCTTAGAACTACATGGAATCAAATATAAGATATGTCCCAGAGCACAGTGCAGAACAGCACAAGAAGGGTTACTGATTTCAGGCACACTATGAAATCAAAACTGTCACTTTCTGCAGTGTCATTAACAATGAGTTGCAAAGTGTTAAAGGAAAAGCTTAGCTCATCAATGAAAGTCTGAAGGGGCACATGTTCAAGCATAGAAACTTAATTCTCTCCTAGACAAGAGGAGGATAACTTGGTGAAAACATTATACCTCTGGTTTGCTGTCCACAACATCTACTTCGATATTGACTTCTGCCTGTAGGATTTTCTGTTTCGTTTGTTCAACAGACAGGCTCAACTTGTTGATGTAAGACTGAAGTTCTTCTGCAGAGTCCATGTTCAACTCCACCAAAGCTTTGTGGAATTGATCCATTTGACCATCTTCTAAAAGTTCCTACAGGCAGATCAGAGTTAGCTGTGATGAACAGTACAGGGTAATCAACTACCTGTCAGCTGTGCATGTATACACACTTTGCCTTCATTACTACATATCATGACGTGCACGCTTTGGCAGCATCAAAATATTTCGCAAAGGAAGTACTGTTCAGAATATGGAAGCATTCTCTGCATCAATAATCTCTCCCTTTTATCCTCCAAGTAACCTTAAAAAGCTCCTATCAGAAAAGACACAGGACAGACATAGTTTCTTTACAGTGATGCATGACCTTCTGATAAAGCTCCAGGGGCAGCCTGCCCTTCTCCCAAAAGATCACACAGAGAACTTTGCCTTGATTACCTGTACGTATAATAACCTGTCCAGCCTCTCTTGGTCAAGTTGCAGCTTCTCTTCTCGACGACGTGCATTGAGTTCTTGAAGGCGACGTAACTGCTGCTGCCGTCGCTCCTGCTTCTCCTCTGACGTCAAAGTGCTTCCTAGCAGCTTGTTCGAGAAAGGCAGCTGCATCTTGTGCACGTTGTTCTCATAGTACTCAGGGGACCGCCACTTCTGGAGCTCTTTTGAAAGCAAAATAAATGTTTTGCCAGGCTGAAAATCATCGTTTGTATGTTGCACGCACTCCGCACTAAGTTCAGACTGAGAAGGAAGAAGGTAACAATGATCCAGCCTAGAATTCTGTCACCTCCTGGCAGCTGTTCCCGTATTTAGCTGCCCCCTCAGGGTCCCCTCTTCCAGTCACACACTCAGTGCACAAGGGTCTCAGTGCTCTGATCCCCAGCACACAGAAAACACAAAGTACTAACTATTGGAAAGTGCACGTTAATGTCTCTTCTCTCTTCCCAAGGCAAGGGAGAGTTCTCACACATTTCTAAGGACTCCCATGGGCTCTTTCATAAGTGACAAATTTAAGAAAACACTTCCTTTCAGCCACTACTTAAGATGACATTTACCATGGAAATTTTTAAACTTCTTTAATTCATAAAAAGTTTGAGAAGTGTCCTTTGCGATTTGGGAAACCTTAAAACAGATAAGAAACATGGCCAGATGCAGAAATCATCCTAACCAATTTAATGTTCTGTTGCACGTATAGACTAAAGTAACTAATACAATAAACTCCTTTAAAATTATTTTCCTCTGAAATAATCCCAAATTTTATTCACAGAGAAGTTTGAACTAATACAGATTTGTTTTGGTAATGTAATTTTGTTTCTGTCTTAATGCTAACTTCAAAACTGTTGTCAGGTATTTCCCATGAGGTAGATTACCAGAAAAACAACTATAAAGAAAGCAAAATAGTAGTAGAGTATTTCTGCCAGAATACCAGCCAACTTGAGAACAAGGGATATAGAGGACAAAACTAAGTTTGGATGAACACTACCTGGTGGTAAATTACAGCTGGGTTTACCTTCTATATAGTCCTCTGCAATGTAGCTGTGCTCGTGCAGTATTTCCTCCATGCGACTGAGAGTGATGGCAGCAAAATGTCCCGGGTATTTCAGCTGAAGGAGGCGTTGGAGATAAACAGCTGCTTGACACCCTCCAAGATTAATACGTTTGCAGTTTTTAGCATCCAACCTTAAAATGCAAAGAGAGACAACCGTGACTGGAGAGATCCACAAGTTCGGCATAAACCAGACCTCCTACTCTCCCCAGTATTATTTAATATGGACAAGTAGACAGCTGAATATTCACAGATAAATCTTTCAAGATTCAGTTACCAGAGAATCTAACACACCTGCTTTATCAGAGAACAAGCATTATCATTGCTTTGTTTATTGCAGATACCTTCTGAAAGGCTCTGTTCTGCTTTGAAATAAAAAAAAAATCAAACATTACATAATTTTGGCTACAGCAAGAAAAAGTTCTATTTTAAGAAGGAAGTGATGGTTAGTGGAGCTAAAAGTAGTTCATTTAACCTTTGTAACATTTCACCCCTGGTCAGATGTTACCCTTGAAAATCTGAAGCACCTATCAGATACAATAAAGCCATTTCCTGCAGTAAGGATTGGAAAAAAAAAGAAAAAAAAAAGGAAAAAAAAAAGCAACATAGCAGCATAGTCAGAATGATAAAAGCCTCAAGAACTGCAGAAATCTCACAGAGCACTTTATTTTGTCCCAAAGCTGCTTTCAAACCTAGTATATGTTTTTTAACGCCTGATCTTACTTGGGGCAGATATCCCCTTCTACTTTAGAAAGTACAGACCTATGCATGAATAGTAACTAAATACAAGCACAGCACTGCTTCTTCAACTCAAAATTCAATAGAACTTACCAAAATCTGCAGACCTAGTTTTAACTGGTCAGTATAAATGAAGACCTGACAAGAGCTTTTACCTGAAATACTGAATCACAGAATCGTAGAATCATAAAATCATTTCGGTTAGAAGAGACCCTCAAGATGATTGAGTCCAACAATAACCTAACTCTAACACTAAACCATACTAGAGGAGTGGGTATTCATATCACTGAAAAGTCAATGACTGACAAAGAGAGGCTGAACCGTTCTTAACCCACCAAGAACTCACCTGCCCTCCAAGACTGGCAAAATGTGCGTGCACTGATAACCTGAGGATATCACCAAACCACTGCAGGGCCAGTTCTGCTTTCTGTTGTGGTAAAAACTGTACAAGCTGTCTACGCCATAGGAGACTTTGGGCACTTGATAACATTCAAAGAGGAGCTCTGACATCATTTGTCTTGAATACAGAGGATTGCAGACTGCTTCTGTCAAAACAATTGGATGATCGACACAACCCTGTAAGAGACAAGAGAAAAGAAAAATAATAAAGGTATGAAGGAAACACCCAGGGATACTTATCCTTGCTTCTTCTTTTGAACATCAGCAAGAGCTCCTCCAAAACAGCAATGAGAAACACTTTATGTGCAGGCTATTAATCATACAAAGTAAATTATAGCTAGTGCTTAAGGAGGTAAAAAGTAGTCTTGACATGCAGGGCTTCCAATGTTAGCTCAACCAAAGGTCAAAATCCTAAAGCTAGAGGAGAATGGATTTTTCTGAAGCATATATAAATAACTAAAAATCTAAGTAACCAAAATCTGTGCAGTGAGGAGGTAAAGTGTGAATGAAAACTGGTGAAGTTTCATTTCTGCACTAGGTAAAGATTTCAAACGGGTGTTGTCACACAGGCAAAAGGCTTCATGGTCTGAGGAACAACTCTCAACTCTCAGGTATATGAAACAGGTAAATGAGCACTGTTATATAGGGGCACTGTACAAAACCAGTAATGTTTAACATTCTTCTCAAAACTGATCCTGGGCGCCGGTTCTCAGCCACAGCCTGACAAGACGCTGCAGTCCGAACCTCTTGCCCTGCAGCTGTATCCTCCTGCTTTCATTTCACCACAAAACTAAGAAGAAATTAAGCGAATAACGAGGTTCAAAAGCCGCCCCTGGGGAGGGAGACAGAGCCCTGGAACAGGCTGCCCAGAGAGGTTGTGGAGTCTCCTTCCCTGGAGACATTAAAGACCCGCCTGGACACGTTCCTGTGTGATCTTCTCTAGGGTACCTGCTTCAGCAGGTGCGTTGGGCTGGATGATCTCCAGAGGTCCCTTCCAACCCCAACCACCCTGCGATTCTGCCACCACCACGCCAGGTTGCTCAGGGCCCATCACCCCAGGCTGTATCTGCGAGGAAGGGACAACACAACGTCCGTCAACAAGCAGGACGACGCCGGAGCCCCATTTCCAGACATCTCCCTTCTCCTCAGCCCCCCACCCAGGGCCGGGCCTGGTTTCAACCGGCGGCTTCCCGGCCTCGCCCCGGGGTCCCCCCTCCCCGGCCGGCGGTACCTGCGAGGCGACGCCCAGGCGCTGGAAGACGTGGTCGAGCAGCAGCTCCTGCAGCTCCAGCTGCACGGGCACGTTGCGGTCGAAGGGCGAGCGGAGCAGCCAGCGCAGCGGCTCCGGACTCCCCAGGTCGTTGCCCACCTGCGTCTCGGCGCCGGCCCCGCCGCGGGCCCCGCGGCTCCGCGCCGCCAGCGAGCGGAACCGCAGCAGGGGCTCGGCGGGGACGGCGGGGTCGGGGGAGGCCCAGCCCGCCCGCGTCTGGAAGGAGCCGTTGTCGATGACCAGCGGCACCGGCTGCGGGCTCCGCACGGCCGCGCTCGGCTCCAGCACCGGGTCCGGGGCCCAGCGCGCGTCGCGGAACGCGAACACCCGCGGGGCCGCCGCCATCTTGCGTGCGGCACGGCTCCCTCCGGCCGGGAACGCGGGCGGCGCCGCGGGTTCCGGGCTGCGGCGGGGCGGGCGGGCCGCTCGCCGAACCGAACCGCTCGGGCAAGGGCCAGGCGGGCCCTGAGGTGTCCCAGTGGCCTGACTAAGAGGTTGGCCAGAGAGGTGGCGGGTGAACCATCCCTGGAGACATCCCAGGCCAGGCTGGACGGGGCCCTGAGCAACCCGAGCTGGCGCAGATGTCCCTGCTCATGGCAGGGGGGGCACTGGGGGAGCTCTGAATCTCCCTTCCAGCCCAAACCCTTCTGAAGAGACCACAACTGCTGGGTTCTGCGCCTTTCTGTCGCTCTTGCCGCTGCATTTGTAGACAAACCACCAGCGGCCCGACCTCCAGAAGCGCCACCGGCCTGCAGCCCCCGCTGCGCGACGTGGGGATTGCAAAGATTTAGCATCCTTGAAGCTGGGGTCATTAATGGCTTTTCTCACGTGTTTACCCAAAGCACAAAGTCGGGATAATAGCTTTGTTTCATCACACAGGGGTGTTATTAACGTGCATTAATAAGAATTTGCAAAGTTCATTTAGATGTTGGGATTAAAAGGCTCATTCGAAGGCGCTGTTAACTACGTGAAACCAAACACGTGCACAGAAGCAAGAACATTAAATGCATGCAATCGCTCATAATGCGCACTTACAGAGCTGCTCTTGTCTAAGGTTTACCGAGAGCTACACAAACAATTAATTTAGCCGAACAACCCCCTGCGAGGTAAACGATAGATAATGGTTTTATTTTACTGAAGGAGAAACTAGCAGTGTGATGAATATCAAGTCACCAAAGTCGCATCTGTTCCTACTCTGATCACTACTGAACTCCTTTACTATTAAGCAATACATTTACAGACACATGTCCTATGAAACATACTAGCTTGCCTTCCTTGGAGGGAAGTGAGATAGAAAGGTAATGAAAATATACAAAGGCTTATTCTCCTAATGGATTAACTAATAGATAGCAACATAGAGAGTAGGCTAATAACAGAGTCCATGTTAATATGGGACATGTTTGTGCTCCATGTAAAATAAGAAGACCTAGGAGAGGTAATTTTTAGCTAGTCACCCTCTGCAGGGTTGATTCTGTTTTATTGATTTCTCAAAAGTAACCTTGGCTACCCAGTTTCAAAGTGGCTGAAGTTCTTGGTTATCTCCCCTATATCTGAGACATAAATGTACCTTTAACTATTGTTTTAACATAAGCCCTGAAAGCTTCCTAATTTGTGTTTATCTTTTAAATAGCAACTGAAAGATGGACAATTGAATCAGATGTTTTCTCAGTTCCCATGGTTAATCCTTATTACTCCCTCTCCGCGGAGCACAGGGCTGAGTATATCAGCGGTCTTGTGATTAACACAGTGATGCAACAAGAGTTATTAAAAGCCAGTTAGCAAAGCGGAGCAGGCGAGCTGTGCTAAACTTAGTGCAACCTGAAGCGAGCCATGAAGTATCCGCTGGTTCCTTTGGTGAATGAGCTGACCTTTCCTCTTCTTTTCTTCTGGCTTTGTTTGCCATTTGTAATGCTGTTGATCATAATGATTATCTGGCTACAGCTTCAACTTAATGAAGGTAAGTTCTGCACTTGATGAGATAAAATGCTGCTGCATAAAGACCTTATCTGGTAGCTTCATGTTTAGGCTAATGCCACTTTTCATAGAAAGAAACTAAAGGGGTTTTTAGTACTGTTGGTAGCATATGGAAAACGTAATTGCAATTTTTATGCTTTCCTGTTAGAAACACTTATAAGACAACAAGCTGCTGTCATCTGTTCTTCCTTACCCTCTCCCTTTCTCTCAGAGGTAATTTAACTTGAGAAAGGCGAAGGACAAATAGTTTTTGTAAATATATATTTAAAAAATCCCCCAGAAAGCAAACCTAACTCTCTCATCTTGTACACTTTTAAACTCTGGCATTGTGGTTCTCTTACACTTTTCCCTTTTCTGGGGGGTGCGGAGATGTTACTGGGGGAACTGTTAAGTGATTCTTTAATCAATGCTGAGGCCGATAGAAAATTTTTGAAGGAAGAAATGCACTTTCATGTATTTGTGTATTTTACTCCTCTTTGCAATCTGTCACTGATTCTTACTTCTAGCATGTCAGTAACTAATAACAGGCTTTGGTTTAGGCTAATAATAGGCTTGTTGATGTACTCATGAGGATAAAGCCTCGCTAGTTTGCTCTAATCCTGGAGCATAAAGCAATCCCAGCTGAGGAATCCATCGTAAGTTCAAAAGCAGCGATCTTGCCTTTGCAGAACAGCTGTAGGAAGGAAAATAAGAACAAAATTTGACTTTCAGCAAGCTTTTGCTTCTATTTGGTGCCCTCTGTTCTTGCTTAGTAATGTGGTGTTCAGTCCTATAATAGATTCCAAAGCAGTAGCGAGAGTGAGACGGTTCCTTTGGACCCGCAGACAGCAGAGGAGCAGGAGGTACTCGCCGCAGCAGAGCCTTGTTCTCCTCCCTCCTTTCCTGTCCTGCATGGGTGTGCGTGCCACATTTTCAACTTTCGGCCCTCCTTCTGCAGGCTTAGCACACAACTGATGCTCATAACAGCCTCTGCTTGCTGCAGCACTAAAATACCTTCCCTCCACATGCTCAAGCACACTCTTGCAGGTAACCGATCATAGTTATTAAAAGTACAGGTTGTAAGAGGTTGTGACAATGATACCAAATACCCTGAATAGCACCGGCAGAGCTTACTACTGATACCTGAAGAGCAGAATGAAATATTTTTCTTAGGTAAAAGGTAGCTATGCTGCATACTTACACTTAGGTTGAGTATCAGGTTTTTTGCCTGGACGGAGTAACTCTGGAACATCTTGATGCCTTGAATGATGTTTTTAGGTTATATGTGCTGCACTTACCTTCACTATTTCTGGCCCTAAGGTGACTGTTGTTAGCACCAGGCTTCCAAGGATTTACACAAATGCTCTGAATTGCATTTTAATAAATATGACTACACACATTACTAAATTTTTCCATACTAGTGTATTTATAGGAATAGACAATTCAGCATTTCATCAATCAGTCTTAAGAAAGTAAAATAAAAGAATATTCATTTTAATATCTTCCTGACTAATTCAGCCATACCCACTTATTCTATGCTACTTTACGGGTAGGTACAAGCAAGGAGCACTGTGCTGTTCAGCTCCTCCTTTAATATAGTTGCTGATTAAGAGCTAATTGGTTAAAATCAAACACTTGTACAGGCCTCTTATTGCCTCTACAATAAACAGGGCTTGGAAATCCTTTACATCAGTTGAAAAAGGTTCAGAAGAACTTGTAAAGCTTCTGGATAGAACATCCTAGGCTTGTAGCTATGGAGGAAAAAGTCAGGTTGCCAGTATATTGCTGATTATTTTAAAATGTATTTCTAGCCCAGGTGCCTAGTGCAGAAGAAACACAGAAACAATCTTCTGACGAGCCTGATTCTGACTCTAAATTTGAGGATGAGCTTACAGAAGAAGAAAACCAGAATGACACATCAAGTATAGAAACACAAGAGGAGGTGCAATCTAGTAGATCTCTGGAAAAACCAAGGCCCAAACCTGCTTATCTGAATTTGAAACCAAAAAGCCCAAAGCAAAGTTTTCTTGCTGCAATCTCAGATAACTGGTCTCAGAGCCAGAGGATAAAACCTTCCCATGCTGAGAAAAGCAATCTCTGTAACATCGTGATGGTGAGTAGAGCGACCACAACATCTCTTTGCATATCTACTGCTTTTGTGCCTCAGCTCTGATATTTTTCACCTCTGTCCAACTCCCTGCCTCTTGGGTGAGAGAAAGCTGCGAGATTGGTTTCTGCTTGGTTAATGACTAACAGGAGGGGTTTTTTTTCCTCTCTCCCCTATTTGAAATGACTCCTGTTGTAGACCAGGTAGAGGTAACACAAAATTGTATAGAATAATTATTATAGAAGTGTATTGTATAAGCATATGTATAAATATGTATTTAAAGATATATGTATATTTAAGAAGTCCTTGAGAACTGAATTTAAAACAGTGAAAATTGCTACCTATTCACAGAATCACAGAATGTCAGGGATTGGAAGGGACCTCGAAAGCTCACCCAGTGCAATCCCCCCGCCGGAGCAGGAACACCCAGATGAGGTTACACAGAAGGTGTCCAGGCGGGTTGGAATGTCTGCAGAGAAGGAGACTCCACAACCTCCCTGGGCAGCCTGGGCCAGGCTCTGGCATCCTCACTGGGAAGAAGTTTCTTCTCATATTTAAGTGGAACCTCGTGTGTTCCCGTTTGCACCCATTGCCCCTTGTCCTATCATTGGTTGTCACTGAGAAGAGCCTGGCTCCATCCTCATGACACTCACCCTTTACATATTGATAACCATTAATGAGGTCACCCCTCAGTCTCCTCTTTTCCAAGCTAAAGAGACCCAGCTCCCTCAGCCTTTCCTCCTCTAAGACAAGAAGTTTAGCTCAACTCTTTATAGAAACTCTCCTGGTATGTGTGGCTGATATTATGTATTTTAAAAAACAGCTTTGGTTTTTTACACAGTATGTGACTAAAAACTAGATGTATTTCACTTGCTCAAAAAGAGCTGAAGCCAGAAGTCTTATGCAAACACAGCAGTCCCAATCCTCTTAGGCTTTATACAAATCCCAAAAGATATAAATTTGAAGCAGTGGAAGAGCTTAGTGTCTTGTGTCTTCTCTTTCCCCTATGCCTTGACTGTATGTTCCTTTGCAGAAGGGGCTCAGAAGGGAAAGCTGGTCTGTGCCTACACTATCTCTATTCACAGTCCTGTCTACTCACATTGCTGGGATTTTTGAATTGCAGCAACTGAGGTACTCGTCACGCTTACTTCCACCAGCTGTGCTGAAGCAGTAACCTTTATTAGGCTGGGATTGCTAAGGACTGGTATCATCTGATGCTGCTGCGGTTGTTTGACTGACACACCCTGAAGCTGATCTTTAGCATGGAATCAGAAATATCTCAAGTCAAATATTTTTGGCCTTATTAACACCACCAAAGCAGTACCAAGCCAGTGTAGTAAGATTTTTTTGTTGTTGTGTTGCTCCAAGGCTAGAGAAATGATGCTAATGAATGAGCCTGGGCTTGCCTAGGGTAACATTTGATTCTCTTAGAGCTCTTCACATACACGAGTATTGATGTGAACTGAGCAGTTTGAAGAACTGGGGTTAAACTTGTCCTTTGTAGGACATAATACTTATACTGCAAGGCTTGTTAGTTGTGTTGGGTGGGTGAGGGAAGGGAACAATCATTCATGGTCTTGCAAATTTTATATCCTACTGAAAACTGAACCACTTCTGAAAACATCATTGCCATGACTATTTTCTTCCTCCTTTTCTTCACAGCTGTTGTGCACCATGCTTTCTTCTCTCACCTGGAACTTTGTCACCCAGTTGCTCCAGATCTCTAATGTCTTGAGGATTCAACTGCTGCCATCCTCTCTGGTTATCTACATGGCTCAGCTGTTTGTTTTGTTGGGTGAAAAAGTTGTGAAAATCCTGGGCTCCCTGAGGCTGGAAAGCAGAGGGCTGTTGGCTTCAGTCTTGGCGAGGAGATGTCAGCAAACTGGAAGAGAATGATGAAGCTCGGAGAACCACCTCAGGGTGGAAATAAAGCAGGTAGTCCCACGAACGTTAGCAGCAATCCCACTCAGCATCAGTGAGAGCCACTGCAGCTCGGCAGAGGGTGGTTAATGCTCTGAAAAGGAAACCTACTTAAGACAGAGTCAACGTGTTCGGGTCCCAACAGCTACTTTCAGAGTGAACAGTATTGACTGGCTAAATATTAAATGGATGGCAGCAGCCAGCCTCTCGTCCAGTGCTTGGGTGTGTACTCTGCTCCCCTCCTGCTTTACTGAGGGATGAATTCCTTTTTCATAAGGACCAAGCACTACACCAGCACCAGTGATGCCCTCTTTGATTTCAGACAAATAACATCAAGGCAATAGCTCCCAGGATCGGTTCTTACTGTAGTAAAGCACAGTGATTATTTTTCTCATCCTGCAATTAGCACTTCTTGGAGTTCTCAATGTAGGAAACAATTTTTCAGCACCTGAGTCTAACAAATGAAACAAGCCTACCTTCAATTAAGAAGACATAATTAAACCCTTTAGTGGATATTGAACATGCTCACACTCAAGAATTTTTTTTTTTTTTTTTTTTTTTTTTTTTTTTTTCAAATGAGGAACTGAGTTGGGCAGTTGCATCCCAAACAGCACGTTGCTGCTTGTGAAAACCTTTGTCCCTGCTCCTGGTGTGAAGTAGTCCTGTCTCTCCGGAGTCTTGCAAGCGCAGACTGTGTAACAGTTACACCAACCTGCACTAATTATGAAGCACGCCTTGTTTGTGCTTATTTGTCTTTCCCTTCCCATCCCCTGAAGTCTGTGTGTCTAAATATTTGTCCAGAGCAGTAAGCTCTTAAATAAAACTTGTTTGTCTACATCTTTATTTAGAGGAGAAAAAAAAAAAAAAAAGCAAGCTGTTTCTCAGTTGTTTGCCGAGGAAATCTCTGTTTGTCCTTCTGCCCAGAGTGTGACCCTGGTGTATGGTCCTTCTCTTTCGGGGACGCCCCGTTTCCTCTCCGTTTGCCGAAGTGGGTGTTTAGGGCAGATGCTGAGGGGCCGGTTACAGCCGCTGTTGTCACGGCGCGGGGGGAGCGGCCCCGCAGCGGGGTACAGCCCGCTCCCGTGTGGGTCAGCAATCCCGCCCTCCCGGGGCCGCGTAGGGGCCGGGACCCGGTCCCCCCAACCCCGGACGGGCTCTCGCCTCCCGCCTGTGCGGTGCGGAGGGAGGGAAGAACGGGGAGCCGCCCCCTCCTCGCCGCGGAGCTCCGCGCCTGTCCCAGGGTTGACCCTGGCATCACGTCGGCGGGGTCCCGGGGGGTCCTGTGATAGACCCCGGCATCACGCCGGGGGGGTATTTGCTTGACCCCGGGGTCATGCCACCAAGGTCCCGGCGGGGGTCCCGGGGCTGACCCTGGAATCACGCTGGAGGAGTCCTTTGTTGGCCCCGGCATCACGCCGGGGGGTCTGGTCTTGGCACCGTGGTCGTGCCAGTGGAGTCCCGGGCGGGTCCTGGTGCTGACCCTGGAATCACGGCGGGGGGGTCCCGGGGCTGACTCCGGCATCGCGCTGGGGGGGTCCTGGGTTGACCCCGGAATCACGCCCGATTTGGGCTGGGTGGAGCCGGGGGCGGGCGGGGCCGCGGCCGCGTCGCTCGGGCGGTTGTGCCGCGGTCGGTGTCCGCAGAGCTCTCGGCTCTCCTCGGTTCCTCCTCTCCGGTTCAACCGCTCCCGGCTGCCGAGCGGAGCAGGTAGGCTGGGGCTCGGCGGTAGTGGGGACTGGCCCTACCCAGAGCTGTGGGCTTTTCTTTGCTCGAGATGCCGTAACGTGATTCGGGGCCGAATTGCTGCTTTTCCTGCAGAATGTGGCTTCCCCTGCCCTGCTGGGGAGTGGGGTTATTGTTTTAGCCACAGCTCCCCTACGGATAAAGCGAAAAGAAGGTTTTCTGGCAGTCTCAAGGTTTTTCTCTTTTCTGCCCAGTCCATGTGCACGTAAAATCATGTTGGTGAGAAAGACTTAATCTTGCAGCCGGGTCGCTGGAGATGCCTCCCGCCTCTTTGGGATTTCGCATGTTTAAGCAACATGAATGTGTTGGGCTCTCTGCTAATGTCAGCTCACTGTCAAACCTTTTTGTCTTGAGGCAGTTGCCAAACTGCCACAACTCAAAATGTTTTACTGTGGTCATTGCTGCAAGATGTAGATGAACAGGTAAAGTGTCTAAAGGTCTCGTAGAATATTGCTGATTTTTGTATTGCATGGTGCTGTTTTAAAGCCTGGTGATACTGAAGTATACGCTTTGGGTAGTTTTTAGTCTGTGTAAATACACTGGGAATAGCTTAACTTGGCTGGGCTGGCTGTCGCTTGCGATGTCACTGTAATAGCAGGGAGGTGGGTGCCAGCAGGCAAAACCTGCTTGAGAAACCTACTTTGAGGATTACTGGTTCCTGCGGAGTTCCCCAGTACCACAGCTATGCTGCTGGGACTAATGGTTTATACCTGGTTTTCCTGTCTCTGGGCTATGAGAAATACTGCATGACTAAATATTTGGCTGTTATGAACAAAACTTTTGTGTGTGGATTTGGCTAAAAGTAGTATTGAAGGGCCATTTTGGCTCTGCTGAGGGTCTGGGCTTCTTGCAAGAGGCTGATGGTGTGTGAGCCTGACCTAGAGAATGAGCCCAGACCTGCAGATGTGGGGACTCGGTTTGAACCCTATAGACTTTGTGTTGTGGTCTACCGGTGTTAAAATTTTCCTTGCTCTGAATCCAGCTGTAATGCCTGCCCCTTGCCTCTCTTTGCTGAGCATTTGGAGTTCACAGTATGAATGCAGCATGAGCTCTCAGCTGCCTTGAAGCCTGCGAGTGCTTGAATAGCATCCTGGAATTCATGCTTTAATTTCCTCTTTGCTGTGGTGTGCAAAAACTGTTTTCTTGGGCATCAGCAGCATTAGAACTTATATATTGTAGCAGAGCAGACTTGATATTGTAGTAGAGCTCTTTTCAACGTGATTGCTTGCGGAGTTTTCAAACAGATGCTGTTTTGGTTTTGTTGTTGTGGTTTGTGTTTGTTTGGTTGGTTTTTTTGTTGTTGTTTTTTTAAATTAAGGCTTTTCTGTAGTTTGGGATTTAATTCACCTGTAAGGTGACTTTTTTTCACCTGGGGCAAAGCACCTTTTTTCATATGTGCCCAGCAGCCTCCATCCCAGGGTGCCTCCATATTGTAGCAAGTATGTAGTTTTCTAAGCTGCAAAAGTTTGATACCAAAATCTGAGTTGAACACTTTGGAGTGCAGCATTAGTGGTAGTTTCTTTTGACTGACGTTGAGCCTCCTGGGAGATGCAAGTCTGCGTTTCTATATACCAATCTGGACTGCAGATGTTTTATGACCTTTTGCACATCACTTCATCTCTCTTTTTAACCCCCTTCTAATTTATAAAGCCCTTACTTTGCAGGCATGTCACAGGGGTGTGGTTTGATAGACACTAAGACTCCATTGGAAAGCATCGTACGTTGAAAAACATAGATACCACTTTCTCCTCTGAGCTCAAAAGTCTGGAAGAAGGTGATAAAAGACTCTAATCTAGTGTAAACTTAAATAACCTAATGTGTTTTGATGGATTTTGGTGATAAACGTGTCTGAAAGCAGTATGTCAAAGCATTTTGGGATAAGGTCTTGCAGCCCATTGGGATCTCTGATTTGTAAATGGGGCCTCTCTGGGTAACAGCTGGGTGAGCTGTGGCTGTTTACATCTTTCTTCTGGAGGAGTCATGGGATGATTTAACTTGGCCGACATCTGTTTTTCATAAAGAGGAATTGGGGTTCTTGGGTCCAGCTGCATGTAGAAAAATAATGCTCAAAGTTTGGCACCTGGTCCCTTGTGCCCCAAGAGGGCGCAAGGGCAGCAGCAGAGCTCTTGGTTTGATCAGGAGCTGGGGTTTGAGATGGTGTTTGATGCTGAAAGGAAAACTTTTTTTTTTTTTTTTTTTTTTTCCTCCTCCTCCAGTTCATAGCATCTTTGATTAGTTGGATGGAGAATTGTGTCACTTGTCAAAGCTTTGTAAGCTGCAATGGGTGAGGGTCTTGTTTGCCTTCAGGAAAAATATCGCTCCCTGCGAGTACAGAGGAGTGTTGAAAAGGAGGCCCCACAGAGGTGGTGGCACCTCAGTCCTTTACAAGACCCAACTGACCAGAGCCCTCAGCATCCTGATCTGACTTCTCTTTTGACCCCGCTTTCTAGCTTCAAATGTCTTTTAGGCTCTCAGTTCAGCAAAATGTTTGCTTAACAGGGGATGTTATGGCTCATGTGCTTCTTTTCCAAGCAGTTTAAGTGCTTTTAGTTGGAGACATAAAAATGTCTTAGTTGTGACATGGTGTTCGAGCCTTCCTGCTGCAGATGTAAAATCCATATGGCAGTGAGTCTTAATTGAAACCTGCTGGAGTTATTTTTCTCCTTCATCATATTATATGAAATATTCTTTATGCAGCTGGCTTGAAAGGATTAGCCTTAATTAGGTATTTTTAATCAGTTAGTGCTATTCCTTTCTGTGATGCTGTTACTTTCCTGTTACTTTCTAAGAAACATGGGTTTGGGTTATATAAGGCACTTTAGTTGTGATATTCTACATATCAAATGTGGCCTGTGTGATTTGTTCGTTATTGTATGCCATGGCCTTTGGGTAGACGTCATTCACTGCAGCATTGTTAATTGTGCGGGTAAGTCCCTCCAGGTGTGTTGCGTAGTGAAAAGCTTGTCTGAAAGCAGGACCTGTTGCTTGGAAAGCAAGGTCTCTAAATTGTTTTTAGATTCAGATGTTTATAATACTTTCTCGTATTTGTTGCTGTTTGGTAAGACCGTTAGGTCAGTTTGCAGGGGAGTATGTTTTGTGATTGCGAAGAAGTTTGGAGAAAGAAATACAAATGCTGATGTAGCTTAAAGCATATTCCCCAAAGTAAATTACTCCAAGAGTCTGGAATGTGTCGGTGGGAGGCTTCAGTTTTAGTGAGATGTTGCTCCATGCGTGCAGGAGTTCTTCCCCTCCTAAATAATTGTTTCCATCTGCATAGCTTATTCCATCAGCCCCTGGGCTGCCAGTGCCTGGCTGCTGATCTGTCTGCAATATTTGGGTCTCTTGTAAAACTGAACGTTTTTCTCAGCAAATCCTTTGTGCTACCTATGTATGAAGGGAACTTTACTGTTGTCATACAGAAAAATAATAGGGCAACCCCCACTGGGGGACCTTTTAAAATAAACAATATTCTTGTCTTTCATGTTCTTTTATGTTTTTAGAGGGAGAAGTTGCAGGACCCCTGAATCTTCTTGCATAATGTCTGGCAAGCCTATTATTAATTCACTGTTGTCTGAGAGTTGTTTAGTTTTTATATAATATGATATATAAATTGCAGTGTTCCGGGCTGGTTGAATTGAATACTGTGGCCTGTGGTCTGTGAGATGTCCCTGTGAACATACACGGTCACATCATATGGTGGAGCCTGAGCATAGGGAGTGGTAGTGAATACAGCAAATAGTGGAGACTTCGGTGTTTTAGTGAACAGCTTGGCTGAGCCCCAGGCGCACTTCTAGTGCATGAATTCCTGTTTGTTGGTTTTGCAGCAATAATGTACTAATTCCTTTGCCCTGTTTTTGCCCTTTTATAGAAGATTCCTTCTAGGATGATGGACTTTGTGACTTTATTAACAGTGGGTTTTGGTACTGACGTGTTACTGTTATGTGTATATTGGGAAGCGGCTGCCAAGGAGCTGGTGAGGGCAATGGGAAGAATCTGCTCGACTATTATATGCTCGTGGTTCAGCAGGAGCATAGCAGGCAGCCAGTGCATTGAGAATGGCAGGCTCCTGACCAAGAGTTATCATTTTATACTTCTCAGTTATCCCAATGAAGCACAGGAGAGACATCATTGTAACCAAGAAACAGTGGAATGACACAAATGTGAAGCACTCTTCACTCCCTTGCCTCTGCCCTCTTCTTTTTGAAGGTTCGTTCTTCTGACTTAGTTGAAGCCAATTAGTTGAGGTCAGCTGTTTCCTGGAGGAGGCGGCATGACAGATGTGTTTTTCCTTAATCTCAGTTCTTGGTGAACCTTCTCTGGGCTTAGCCTGTGGTGGATGTGGAGAGCATGCACACGAGGAGACGTCAGCCTGGTGGGGTGCTGGGGCATCTGAAGGGCTGGCTGGCAGTGCCGCTGCTTTGGGCTGGAAAGGAGACTTTTGCATGAGGCTGTCTGGGTGATGGACATTGCCATTCAACTCTGTGAACTTAAGCTGCTGCTGCCAAATGAACAGTTATGCTGGAGTTCTGGGAGCTCACATTTCTCCGTGTCTCTGTGTGTGCCCAGCTGAGCGTGCTGCAGCACTTGAGCACCTATTTCTCCTGCTTGGTCATGCTGCTGACAACCCCAACCAAGTGACCAACACTGGAGATGAAAGCCGTCTTTCTTGCGTTGAGGGCGCCTGTAAGCTCTCGAGTGAACAGGAGCCTGTAACTCTTGCGATGTCCATAGCAGATGGCCAATATATAATGGAACTGGAAGGATATCCTCTTTAAGCAGCAAATAAATACAGCTTTGCTGATGAAAGTTGTTTTTCTCGGTCAAGGTAAAGCTCGGACAATGTCAATGTTTGAAAACAGCAGGGCTGACACAGTGGAAGGAAATCCTTGCATGCCTCACAGCGGAAGGTAGACATGAGCCTGCAGTATATACATCCCTGCAGCTGACCTGAGATACGGTTGTTTTGGTCAAATATTCCAGAATCCTGGACTCGCTCCAGCTTGCTCATGAGTAGGGTAAAAGTAGATAAAGGTAACAGCTGTGTTTAGATGCAGTATTTCCTTTGACTAACGGGAGAGGAAGAATACCTCCTGGGAGCAGTCCTTCTAATGATATCCCAAAACCAAGAGTTTTGGAATTCATTCACTTCGTGCTTCCTACGCTCTCTTGGCCGGCACAAAGCAGGCGTGAAGCTGCTGGATGTTTGCAGGCCAGGAAAAGTCTGGAGCAAGCACAGAGCTGCAGGGTCAGTTGGGAGGTTCAAGGTTTTATTAAATACCAGCATGCACTGTGGAAAAAGCTTTTTGGAGAATGGCTTGTTGCAGCTAGAATAAGCTTTGCAAAAATGTGCTAGTTGGAAGAAAACCTAACCGGGGGGCAAATCTATAAGCAGGACCAAGAAATTGCTTCTTCGAGGCTTTCCTGTGAGCTCTGCTAGTGAGATCTGTGCAGTTTTGTAGTGGATTGGCATTACCTCACTGTCCACAAAGCAGATGGCAAAGAAAAACTCATCTTTGTAAATGTCAGAAAGTTGCTACTTGGTTGCTTTCTGGGGATCTATGAATAACATTTAACCCTATATAAGTACTTTTTTCTGACAATAGTACTGAGTCAAGTGTTCATTGAGACTACTCAAAGTTACAGGAGGATGTACCCTGTGAATACAACTTTATAATGTGAGCTCATTAGGTAGAAATCAAACGGGCTCAGTCCCCCTTCAGTGGACCGGTGTAACTTGTTAATTCTCTAATTCGTTACTTCATTAATTCACCAATTCACTAAATTGTGTGTGCATGAGGAAGCCAGTTTCCCAGCTGACGGTGAAAATGCTCATCCTTTCTCCTCTGTCAGGGGGCAGGTGTCCCAGTGTCCCAGCGGGAAGCCCGGGAGCCTCAGCAGTGCAGATGCTGATGGGTCAGCTTGAAAGCTTTTTGGATAACGTGATGTACTTGCGCCTCTCACCATGGAAGTTTGGTTTCTGCCACTCCTGTGGGTTGTTCCAGTTAATTCTGAAGTTTCAATCTTACCAGAACCTGTCGGACAGTTGCTTTTGCACAGCTGCAAGGACAGCAGGTCTCATCTCCCGTTTTCCTTTGTATCTGGTGTACACGTAGCTCTTGCTTTAGCCCAGCGGTGCTGTTCCCAGCATAGACCAGGCTGAGCTGCATCAGCGTGTGCAAGAGTCGAGTCAGCAGCCACAGTCCAGTGATGCCCGCGTTGGAAAATGTCCATTGTACAAAAATTCGGTTGCTTAGACCAGCCTGGTTAAAACATACTGTCCTGAATATCAGTTTGGTTACGGGAGTTCATCACACTTACTAGAGCTGTGAGCTAAAACAGAGTTGCTGTAGTTCATCTGCTTGTGTGTATGTCTTTAGATTTACTTTTATGGCATCTTTGTAGTTTTCAGCTCGCCCGCGAGTCTGAATTGAATTTCTGCTTTTTTAGCTTGTTGGATTCAACAGTGCTTATTCAGTGGATGATCTATGTGATGTTTTCTTTTTGCCTTTGCAGTACCGCTGTATTACTCTGAACTTGCACACTGAGTGTAAACTGAAGAATAAAAATCTGTCTTGCAACATCACTTGACATTGATGCCTGGGACTTCATATGTCTGACCTCCCCTTTGGCCCTGCAGTTAGAGCAGTGGATTTTTATACAAAAGCAAACAGTGTGTGGATTTAGAGGCACTACTCCAGCCTCTGACCAACCTTTGAGATATCTTGCACCATTAACCTCACCTGCCTTGTGTTGTTCTTCCTTTAAACTCTGCACTATAGAGTTTGGAAAGGTCTGTAGCAAGTTCTCCCATTCCCCTCATTGGCCTCTAAGTCCAAGATCGTGCCTGCAATCTTCTGATTCTGGTTTTCATGAAATCTCATGGCAATTAAACTTTGTCATGCATATTTTGGAAAAACAAGCCCTCTCCTAATGAGTTAACAAACTCTTGACTACTAATACCTCTTTAAGAGCGGTGAGCATTATTGTGCAATCGGGTTCAGCATCTCATCCAGTTCTGTTCCAGCTGTTGCATCGTTTATAGACGAAACTAGTACAAACAAGCTCTGTGTGGTGACTTCAGAGCAGGGTGCCAGCATAGCAAAAATTGTGACAGCTGAGTGTGGTGGTTTTTTTTTTTTTTTTTAAAACTTCTGAGCCTTTAAAGCAGCAGCCCAGTTCTGTTTCTATCCCAGCTCTCTTGTCTCTATAGGACAAATGAGAAGAATACCTAAAATTATAAATTATGGGCCACTTGTAAACTCCCCCCACACTGAGAAATTTGGATTCCTCCTGATGGTCCTGTTACTGCTAAAGAGATGAAGAAGTAGAACAGAAGCCTGTTAGGATAAATGATGGCACTTTTGAGTACAAGCTCAACGGTTGCTTATGAGCGAAATAATTGGCACTTACCTAGTGCCTGATGCTAAATAAGAACTTCTGCTACTGAGCTGTATTGCATTTAGTTTTTATTTTGGAAATAATTGATTGAGCAATCGGGATCCGCACAAATGCTGCTCCTTTTGAGAGGAGGAGTTTGTTCTGTTCTCCTGCTCAGAGACTGATGGATGTCCTGCCTGCAAATGTGCACGGTGGCATTTCATTCCCGAGTAAATGCCCTGTATCCACGTGTGTAAGGACAATGTGTGGGGACCTGTTTGGTAAGTATTTTTCTCTGGATCTTAAATTTGGAATAGTTGGATAAGTGGATTTAGTTTTTATTATAATCACTCAATAAGACAAGCTTTGATAACACGGGGGGTTCCAGCTCACTCTCCGCAGTAGTTTCAGCTAGTCTGACCCAATATAAAAACTTCTGGGTAGATTTTTAAAACGATAGGATCCTAAAATCTATCAAAACACCCAAACGGGGCATTGCTTCAAAAACTACATTTGTGTTTTGTCCAGGCTCTGCTCTTGGGTGTTTCACTTTTAATCTCAATAAACGGCTGAGTTGTGTAGCTACAATGAGGTCACTTTGACTTCTCCCCTTGTCTTACCATCCTAGCTAAAATTCGAGCTTATCTGAGTGGAGCTATCGGTAGCTGTTGTTTGGCTGTCTCATAACCTCGGTAGCTCTGAGCCATCAGCTCTGTGCCGATCGTGGGGCTGTGCCATGTGCATGACTTCGGTTCCGTCAGGAGTGGATGTTTGACATTCTTTGCGCAGTAACTCCTATGGGATGCCCGAAAACACACTGACTCATGGGGAGTTCAACCCATGGAGCCCATCCCGCTGCTTGTGATTACGGTGCAGGAAATAAACAGGATGACAACCTAATCTATCATGTCTTTGGGCTGAGAACTGGGACAGCAGAGTACGATAGTCCACTTCTGACATGTTTCTTATTTGTAGCTCTGTTGCCCCATCCTTTTCCCAGAAGGGAACAGAAAACTCAACTTGTAAAAATCAAAATGAGGTTTGTGAAACAGGTTGGGATGTGACCTTGGGAATTTGAACTCTTGCGTATTCTTTTTTTTCTATGAAAATGAAGGAGGTTTAAAGTGCTCCAATGAACGTGGTGCTGGGGCCAAGCTCTGCAGCGTGGACTCCAGTCCCGTGTGAGCTCGACTGACTCATCTGGGCTGGCATGAGGTGGTGGTTACTCATGAGAGCCGGAGAGGGACCTGACTGCTCATCATTTGTCCCATCTGCCTCTCTTCTATCACACCTTAGAAATGACATGTAGGACTTTGTCAGCTGGTTGCGGTGATAATTGATCCCTGTGTTTGAAGGAAGTGGACAAGCAGCTCGGTGATTATTAATCTGGTGCCTGTCACTTCTTTCTGCCCTTAGTGGCCAGCAAGAAAGATGCAGTTTTTGCAAGGCACAGCACCCGGGAGATGTCAGGCATGTGTTTGAGTAGGGAGGTAAACAAGGTCATCCTCAGAAACCCGCTAAGACTTCTAATTTTATGCACTCTGAAAATGCCCAGGAGGCAGAAACATATTCAATTTAAATTAGTAAATAAGTCTTGGTTATTCATCAGAATAAGTGTTTTTGTGTATTAAGAATAGCTGCTGTGTCTCAGCGCTTCCTCCCATTGTTGCAGCTCTTCCTTGAGTAGTGCAAATGTTTGGGGTGGTTTAAATTACATTTACAGTAGTAATTAAGTTTAAGCAACTTTGCAGTTCACTTATCTAAATAGACATCTGTCTCTAAAGAGCGTACAATTTTATATTTTTTCCCCCTCCTCCTTCACTCCCCCAGCCACAACACTGTCAAACAGGGCGGGCAGCTGGTGGCAGTCGTGTGTCCAACCACTGGCCTGTGTCTGATGGACATCTCTGCTCAGAGCTGCTCCTTCTGATGGGGACATGATGCAGTTGCTCTGGCTGCAGCATCACATCCCACCAAGTACCAGTGGTTCCTTCTTTGCCCAATGTTTTGGTTTTTTTTTCTTTTTTCTTAAATGTGAGATTAGTAGCCATCTGCATGCAAACAATCTCAGCTTAGGAAGAATCTGTTCTTGCTGTTTGTCCACCACCTGAAGTCCTAACCCTCTGTTTATCACAACTCTTGGGTGCAGTAAAGGAGGTGATGTGCTCTGACATACAGCTCGTGGCTGCAGACAGGTTGGGTTTTACCATAAGGAGGGTCTGACTGTTCATCGTTGGGTCTGAGCCACCCTAAGGGTGGGTAGAGCAGGGGGCTCAAGGAGGCGATGCTGGGCAGTTGGGGAAGGTGATGCTTTACCTCTCCACTGGGTCGATACCCCAGCTCCCGTGGGCACACCTGTATCTCTCCCAGTAGGATGACAAATTCGGTCCCGTCTCGTGAAGCAAAGTCATGAATAGAAGCACTTTGTAGGGTTTGAGTGTTGCTGTGGCTGTTTCGTGGCAGCTGTTTTGCTGGGAGATGCTGGTTTGATCTCGCAGAGCGGAGCTGGCCGGTGTTGCGGGGCTGGGAGCTGGTGTCTGTCACCCAGACGTGGCTGCAACTTGGTGCTTTGCCCCAGGACACAGCCTGGGTGCTGCCTCCCTGCCAGACTGGGAACAAGCTGCGACTTGGATAATCTCATCGCCTTGGCGACTCCAGAAACTGTAATAATCTCTTAATCTTAATGGGCCCACATGATGGATGGGTAACACTACTTGAGGATTCTCTTGATATGTGGCAGGGTGGAGGTGGGATAAATTATTTTCAGGCTTTCGCAATGTTATGTACTCTGTAAAAATAAACCTGCTGGAGAAAAAAGAATTGCGTGTTAGGGATTTCAGCTATGTTCAGGCTTTTCCACTCTAGTTCACAGTGCAGCGTCTTTCACTTGCACTTGATTTTCATGGTAAAAAGTTACTTTGGGGATGCTTGCAAAATGTAACGATGCCATAAGGTCTTGCGATGCAGCTCGTGAACGTTGTGTTCAGGCTGACCTGACGGCCCTGATGCTGGGCTCTGCCAGGCTGGTGGGGTCCCTGCGGTCTGACAGAGGATTTCTGTGGTCTTTAGGTCTCCAGCCTGCATGTGCTTTGCCCAGCAGAAATTCCCCATTATCCAAAAGCACGTTGGGTGTTTTTTCCCCCTCCTTTTTGGTCCTGAAAAAGTCAGGTTTACTGGGCGAGCCAAGTCATGTCGGTTTGGCAGGACATGTAGATACCTTCAAAAATACCTTGAGTACCAAAGCTGTGATGATAAGAGCGCTGGGTCTGTACCAGTGATTCATTTGAACTAATTGGCTGCTGAGAGCATTGGTATGTCTCTTTGTCTCCATGTTTGAGTGAGATTCAGCTCCTATGATACAGATTATCTCATCCTAGTGAGCTTGGCTCATCTCGATGCCACGTGGATTGTCCTGGAGCATGAAACATACTGGAGAACTTGAAACTAGAGTTGGAATATTTATCCTGATTCCCTCCATCTGAAAATGCAGACTCAGCTGGCCTCGTGTCCTATTCCTCCACCTCTTTTCTCACAAGCTAAGAAATAAACTTACTGATTATTCCTCTCAAATGCCATGAATAACTGAAGTCCAGACGGGGTGAATATGAGAGAGGCTGTAGATGGTGGTGCAGCTGTTATTATCCACAGAGATCTTAAACTTTCAGTAATGCTTGTGTAATGCTTTATATGAGTAATCGAAGCTGAACGAACTATTAGAGAACTCTGTTTTCATTCTGGATACTTTAGATTCATCTGAGTTGTGCAACAAGCCCAGCTGAATTATTACTTCTGCGTTGGAAACCTGCAACGATGGAGCTCGCTCATGAGTGACTGACAGCCATCTGAAAATCTGCTGGTCCAAAGGGACAAGCAGCTGGCTGAAGTTATTAAAGTAAATGTAATGAGAAGGAACACGGTTGTGGGCTGTTGTGCCTGTCTGCTTGCAGTACTGGCAGCTTAGATGTGCTTTTGCATACAGGAGAAGGGATGGTCTGAAACCCAACCGTGTGTTTCAGGGCATGGTGTTAAGCTTAGAGCAGCCCCATCTCTTCTCATAGATGTTTTTGTTGTTGCCCTTCCTCGCTCTCCCCTCCCACGTCTCAAACCCTGGGCAGTCTGTGTGGTCACATATGATGGTGTAGGCTTCTGTTCAATGTAGCTTTGCAACAACCATACCCTGTGTACCTGAATAAAGCATCACGACTGTTTTGATTCACTTTTTTGCACGCTGGTAACTGGTTTCGGAGCTGATAGAAGTTATATGGATAAGCTGAGTTTTGAATTTGATCCCTCATGATTCTTATTAGGACCACTTGTGATGAATAAGCTAAATAAGAAAAGTAACACAATGTATATGCAAGGCTTGTGGGTCTGTTGGGAGCAGAAGCGAGCCAGGGGAAGGCAGCTGTGACTCCAGCTGTACATAAGAGCTTTCCCCCAGGTGCCTTCAGTTACCTGGAGAAAGACCCACCTTCAGCATGGCGAGTCCTCGCTGGAAGCCTCTCCTCTTGCTTTGCTTCAGTGTCTAAAATTTGGGGGGAAGGAGTAAAATTTTGGAGGAATTTGAAGTAGAAAGGAAGCAGGGGGAAGGAAAAAAAATCCCATTAATGCTTTTGCATACTTCTGAGTCGCAGATGAAATTGCCTTCCCTCTACCTCCCCAGGGGACTGAAGCTGTGCTGGGGTTTGGCTATGGGGTGGGGTTGCGTCTAAACCATGGAAAATTGATGTCGTTTAATGTAGCACAGAGAATGTTAATCAGAGATCCCTCTTGGACACAGCCAGGGTAGGCTTGGGACAGAGTCTGGGCTAATCCTGGTCTACAGAAGGTGCGAAGCGGGATCCTGGCAGGAATTTGGGCAACGTTCCTTCTGCAACACATCAGCTGTGTGTTCGCAGGGTGGGGTGAAAGCAGCTGGACTGAAGCAGTGGCTGGAAAAAATAGCTATACTCATGGGTAAGGAAGAAAACTGAGATGGCCTCTGTGTGTTTTAATGAGGGATTGTCCCTAAAATAGCTGCTCCTGCCCTTTAAGCTGTTGCAGGCAAAGCAGGCTGAGCCATAGATCCAGTCTTTCTGGGAGTATTGGAAAAAAAGAGTGGAGTTATTAGCTGTGCTGGAGAAGCTCAGTGTGTCTTCATTAAGGAAACCTTAAGTAAATTACCTGTTTGTCCCTTTTAACTTCAGGATTACGAATAGTAAATGTTAGAGGAAAGTTACAGAAACACTGTGAAAGGAGGTTGGGTGGAGAGAATAACAAGGAAAGAGCAAAACCTGTTGGGACAGCAGGTAGACGGAAATTCGAGTGCTTTAACCCCTTGCTTGCTTATGTGTTTCTTGCTGAGATTTTAAAGAAGAATCTGGATCTTGCAAAATATTCTCTGTGGGTGTTATGGGTTTATGCTGTTCTTTCAACACCAGCGTCTTGCATACAGCTGGGATTTACTCAGTGCTCAACTATGGCAGGATATGCTGAGTTTGCTTTTTTTATAATAACAAATGCTTGAGTTTTTTGCTGCACCCCCACCCCTAAGTCCCCAGGCAGATCCTTTGTGCTTTTCTTGATGTTTTCTTATTTCAGAGAAGTGCAGTTTTGAGGAGCAAATACACTGTTTGACTCCTCCTTCCCAGCGCTGCTTGTGGGAGTTACTTTTTCAGGCAGCTGAGGCTTGAGTTAATGTTTAGCAGACCTTAAGTTCAGCCCAGGCTTGGAAATAACTCCGTTTAGTTTTCAGCTACTTGGAGGGCTGGGTGCTGCCGCGGGTGGCTCAGCCTCGGGCACCGCTGCCTGGAGGTCGCGGGTGGGTTTACCATCACTTCTGCTCAGAAGTGTCACCCGGGCGGGCGGATACGGGGAGGGAGGAGAAGGATGCTCACGGCCACCCAATTAGCACCTCGTGGGTGATGAGGAGCAGCTCTTCGTTATCCGCCGCGAGGCTCGGCAGTCACTCCCTGACAGCGCAGGGGTGCGGATGGACTGACCGCCGCTCTCCTCCCCGGCGGACATGGACAAGCGTGGCACGTGTGGCTCGGGGGCCACCAGCAGCGGGATCCCCAGGCCCCGGGTGACGTTGGCACCAGGCAGCTGTGCCCGGCTCGGCAGGTACGGAGTGTGGTGGGGTACGGCTTGGGGGTACGGCTGTGCGGGGTGACGCTGCTCTTCGTCCCACAGGGACAGGGCGATACCTGGGGCAGGGTGGCTGGGAAACAAGGTAAATTTCCAGGGACGAGCAAGCTATAATATGTTCTTTAAACCTGTACTTTGACCGCTTGATCATGAAATGAAACTGATTGCCGCCCCCCTTTTTTAAAAAATTTTGTGGATTTTTTGTGTTAACTCTGTGACTGGGATCAGTGCAGCGAGCTGTGCAAGTGGGAGTGGGGGGTAAAATGCAAACTCTGTCTTTCCCCTGGCAGCTCGTGGGGTTTGAGGGCTGTGCTGTGATTTGTAGAACCGAACAAAGGCAAGAACTGCATATTTACAAATATTGCACCAAGCACACATACAAAAGGATACAACTAAAAATTGAACTACTTTGGTTGATAAACACTGTACTGTTTGTGTGCTTAAATGGCGCTAAATTACTTACGACTTCATCTAACGTATTTATATCAGCTTAGAAATTGCACCAAGTTTCAGAACATCTGCCTGCTGCAGTAATCGAAACTTGTTGGTTTTGTGTGGATGTACTCTCAGTGATTTTTTTTTTTTTTTTTTTTTTCCCTGAAACATAGCTCATGTTTTCATGTTTCTGTCCGACTTCTCATTTTTCCTAGTCTGCTTTGACCTTGTGTGTAGAAGTGAGAAAGGAAATCTTTAAAAGACGGCAGGCAAAAATTGAGATTAAAAAAACAAAACAAATCAAAAATCTTAGGGGCGATGACGGAATGACCCAGGAATTATACGGTAAATTACTTTAAAACTACCCATGTGTAAAAGAACTAGAGTAGCACCTTGAGTGTTGCAGGGTTTCTTTGATAAAAATCAAAATATTCAGTGGCAACGTATAATTTTTGCCAAGCAAGTTAGTTGAGTTCCGGTGTCTGTACTGGTGCCAGCACACCTCTGCGCTCAGGTCCGAAGAGGTGCTGCAGCAGGAACCCTGCCCTTGCTCACTAAGTTTGACCAAAACACTTAACTCCTGGCAAGTGGCAATTTGCATCTGTTAATCTGGGACACGCCAGCAGGTGAAAGACGTCCCGTGTGTATATGTGTAGCGAAGCCTCTCTGCTGGGATTGACCTAAAACGTGCCTGTACGATAAGGCGACGATACGCCAGTCATCCTGGTTTTCTAATTGATTGACATTAATGACTGTTTATTTTTGCGGCAGTGAGTGGGGCATGCTGGTAGGTTCCCATGAAGACACCCATCCATTTACCCCGGGTGCTGGTGTCGTTCCTCCAAAGCACGGCCGAGGAGCCGTCGTTGCTGAACTAGATCTCTCTGCCTCCTGCTCCTCCTTTCAGTGCTGTAAAGCTGCTGGTTCCTGGGGTGGCTGGCGCTGGTGGCCAGTTATTAGTGATATTAATAGAATTAGTTAGAAATCTCAACCTAGGGGAGGCTTTTCATGGCATTGTAATAACTGAGCACTTTTGATGTGTAATAACTCTTACCTGAGAAGTCCAAGCAAAGAGCTTATGACTGTCCTTCCTGTCTTCCTGCATCCCTAAACCTCTCACGTGTGAAGCATCGCTGATTCCAGCACGTCCCTCAGCTCCTCCTTGCTTTGTGCTGGTCAGCACGTTACTCTTGTGACCTCTTCAAAGTCTCTTGCCTGTTCCCATACATCTGAGCAACAACTTATAGTTACTCATTCCCTGCTGTGATGTAGCTACAGCTGGTAGAATGGGCTACAAGAAGAAAATAAGAATGAGTTCTATCATCCTGATTTAGTCTAAGTTCAACCTGAAAGAATTTGTAGGACAAATATTTAGTACGTGTGAATCTGCTTTTGTAAAAAGCTTTTGCGCTGATGAATGATCTCACAAAAAATAAATGCACGGCCTTTTTAGAAAGGATTCAACCACGCTAGCAGTCTTTCTTCTGAAAGCCATGTGGTCCTTCACCCCCTTTGTCCCTGAGCTGGACAGCCAAGATGTGCAGAGGTTGAGCATCCTGCCTACAGTCACAGCAGTCACGGAAATAAAGTCAGGGTGTCTCGTCTGACGTAACGGTAGCATGTTTTGAGGGTGCGTTCTGTAACTGGGAGGTATCGACTCGTTCTGGTGGTGGTAAGATCCCTGTGTGTGCTGTGGGGCTGTGACAGCCAAGTCACTCGAGGGCAGCGAGTCCGTGCCAGCCGTGCCGTGGGAATCCTGTGCACGGGCTCAGCCGGGGGAGCCCAGGGCAGCGTCTGTACCAGGGTGGTGGGTAAGAACAAGCGTGGAGAAGCTCCTGTTTGGAGCTGGTGTCACTGGGCTGCGGGTTTTGGTGTGCTGGTGTTATACTGATACATGGAACTGGTAGACTGGATCTTTGTGGCTGCTGGCTGGGCAAAGCTGCTTGTGTGTTTAGATGAACGTGGATTCAGTGGAGTGTGTGAAGGTACAAACAGGGATGAGAATGTCACCTTTTAATTATCGATTCTTATATAATCATCTGGTAGGTCAGACTTATCAATTAACAGTTGCATTAAAGATCACAGTACTCCTACAGCTTTGTTTTGGCCAGGTACCCCTTTCTGTGGCCGGATTTCCGTGTCAATGAAATCCCTTTCCTGTTTGGCTCACCATGCGAACGCAGGGAAAGTGAACAACGGGCTCGTCTGCAGTGTCCTTACAGCAAAACAAAAAAGCACATTCAGAGAGCATGGCTTATGGCTTCTGAGGCCAAAACAAACTCTTGTGTGATGGGACAAACACCCAGCTAACAGACTAAACTGAACATGCCTTTGAATATTTTTAATTTGGCTGTATCTGCATGGCCTTATCAATCTGGTGTTTGTGCTGCTCTGTGTTTGTCTGAGACGCCTCCAGGCAGATCTGTAATTACAGGCAAATTTTGCTATTCCTTAGCTTGCTTATTTAGACCCTTACTAGACAGAGTGGAGACAAGTTTAGTGCTGGTGGAGGCCTGAGATACAGATGTTGAGATGAAGTTTCACACAGATGTTGAGACGGCATTTCTTAGAGATGTTGAGATGGAGTTTCTTTGCTCTTAAATACTTTGATAGAAACACTTACTGCCAGGTAAGTTATAACCTGTGCCTTCTTTAAAACTCCCAGTGTTATGGTGGAGGTAGCCTCTGGAGTTTGGGTCCAGCACAGAAAGCACTGGAGGTGCTGGGCTAAAGCGGTGTGTTACAAGGGTCAGGATTCACCTCTCACTCCACATAGCACTGGGCAAAGAATTGCTGTTTTGTCTTTCTGGTGTCACCAGGGGTGCTGGGACAGGAGTTGGGGACAGTGCCTGGCTGGGGTGAGAGGAAGCTGGAGCTGGGATGAAACACTCCACGCATGCAGAGCTCCCTGGCACGTCCTCCTTATCACTTGCAGAACAGGCTTCTTGCAAACAACCCGAAATGACGCTGCTCCCCCGAGCTGCTTGCATAATGGGAGATCTTGATGAACTGATTGCTGCGTTACTGAAAACAAGCTGTAATCTTATTAGGAAACTGTAGTAGTGACATCTTAGCTATTCTTGCTGGTGCTAGAGAGACAGTGTGCCATCCCACGAGTGCGAAATCCTTGATAAAATGCCTTAATGCGAATATAAGTGATGGTTGGCAGCAGTTCTATGTAAACTAGCCTGGGCTAGAGGCACTGTGACTTCTTGCAGGAGATGCTCTTGATGAAACTACTGCATATATAAGCAAATCTCCTATGGTTAGAGATATGCAAAGACGTATGGCAGCAGGGGCAGCCTGTTTCTAAGATGGCTTTAATTGTGCCTCTTGAGCTGCTTTGGTTTAGTAAAGCACGGTAAGAGTATGTTGGGTAAGTAATTGTTCATCGGTAATTTGATAATTAGTCTGTCTTTACTTTTATGGTCTGGTCCGAGGAATTTGAACCAGCCATGTGCTTTTCATTTTTTCGTAAGAGTAAACTTCAGTGTGGCTCTTTTATTGTTGCTTGTGGGGAAGAGGAGGGCATTGGTAGTCTGTGGTGTTTATACTTCGTGTACAAAATTTGGAGGATTGTAGGAGTAGCAAAGCCAGGCTTTAAAGGTTTGCAATAAAGCTTGCTTTTGATTTAGACCTTTAGTAGAAAAGGTGTGGAGCTTGTGTCCACAAGGCATCTCCTGGATAAATTTGCTGTCTCTGTTGGGAATGGAGTTTTGTGTAATTCTGCATGTCTGAATAAAATAGCTGATTATGAATGTTTTATCTAAAGTTCTGATAATAAGTAGATTGACTTATTTCATAAATGGAGTTGTTCTTATATTAACTTTGCTATCTTTGAAAGACCAAGGTTTAAACTTCCAATAGTTTCAGTAAGCAAAATTATGAATCTTTTATATAGATACAGCTATAAATAGGTGACTAATTGCTTCAGGATTTTCTCTGGCTTTTCAAATCTTTTGTCTGTTGTTTCCAGATGCCTTTACCCTACTACGTGATTTTAAACAAGAAAACCTATCATGTTATGAACTGTGCTGGGCTGACCTTGAGTTGATTCTTTCTTTTAAGATTTACCTATGCAGTTCTTTGCTTGGGTTTAAACTGCTTGCTCAGGGTAGGGACTTGGAAGCAAAGTGAAGAGGCGCTTTTTTTTTTTTTCTGCATGGACTTTTCTGTGTGTTTCTTTTAATTTTGTGCTTTTGTACCCATTGATTGTTTTTGATCTTGAATTAAACTGAAAGCCAGTAAGATGTGCGTGTTGTGATGTTAATGTATTTTTGTTCTCTTTATCTGTCAAAATACTGCAACCAGTTGATAGAATATATATATATATTTTTTTTTTCTGAAGAGCTTTTGTTGCATGCTAGTGGTCTGAGTTGCTATGATGTTGTGATTTGGTGTGCTGCTCCTAACTTGCTCTTGAGGTTAATTCAGACTCCTTCCATCTGTTGCTTTCTTTCATGTCTGCCTTTGTGCTTGCTGCAGATCTTTGGAAATGTCTTTTAAAAATTAGGTGCTTGTCATGTGGAAGGACTCCCTTGCGTAACTCAATTCTTCTGCTCTTGTTGCCTTTTTTTCATCTTAGTTTTTCTGGAAACAATATTAAAGGAATTCCATTTTCTTGGCTTACACTTGTTGTGTCCTGTTCTGCTTGAAATGCTTGAGAAGGAACCTATTTATTCATCTGCTAGAGAGGTATTTCAATGAGGGAAGGAGGTTGAGCAAGCAGTGAAGTAGTTCAGGCAGCTACAGGTCCTTGGAGAAGCTCTCTGATGGGAATGATTCAAGCCCAGAATGAACAAATGCATAGCAACAGTGTTTATTTTATTTTGATATTCAAGAGGGCCAAGGGTTGCACGAGTGTTTGCAATGTATTTGTCGTGTGTTGACAGTATCTAGGAACAGATGAAAAACTACACTGAGACTGTATATTCTAGCCCAGGACTGGTGAGCCACCACCACTCAGAGTCAACGCCGTGCAGGCATGCAAATCTCGGTAAGGGCTCTACACGGAGGGGATTTATAGAAGAAATAATAAAAACATGAATTGTATATGGTCCAGACAAGTCTAATATCTCTTAACTCTGCTGTTAGTATTGTTAAGTCATGATTAGGCTGAAGGTGTTGAGGGAGTCAATTGAATGAATCTCAAGCCCCATTAAAACTAGTTCTGCTCTTGAATAAGAGCAGATTGAGTTTGGATGGTCAGTCTTTTCACAGTCATTCCTTTACGGCTGGCCTTAACCAGGTCTTTCTGGTCAGTTTGCTTTTTGTTGGGTTAATTTTTAAAACGTAAGCTTTTTGTTCCGTTGACAGTGCAAGTGAGTGAACTTGATCATTCCACCTGCTCTTTGCCCAGTTGCAACTGCGTGATTAACATTTTAAGCCAACAATCTACACTTTCAATCTAAACTGTTGCTATGCTTATACGTCAGAGATTGCCCTCCATTGACTTGGGAATGCGATGAGGAAGAACAATCTCTTAGGTACACTGAATTTAAAATTAACTTTCCACCCAGGTAGCTGGATTTGTGTGTTCAAAGAAAAAAGATATTTAGACCAGACAATAAAGTGTTTTCTAAATTTAAAGGCCTGACTTTTCTTTTTTGTCCTGTGAGACAGGAACAATAGCACTAGCTTAGGACTTGTAGAGCTGCACTTTGGATCCTGCTGCTGTGTAGAGCTGCAATGTGACATTAGATCCTGCACCTTGGTGGAACAGGGTTTAGGGCATCAGTTTGTGGGGTTGTTGAGAGGAGAAGTTAGTATGGTTTTTGGGCTGTTTGACTTACAAGTGGTTCAAATATGGCTCTCCTAGAGTAGGAATATAGTGTGACTGGTGGTGGGGCTTTTTGGTACAAGCACTACTAGATCATCCGTGTTTCCAGCTGTGGAAGGAAGCAAAATAACCAGGTGGTACGGAAGCACAAGTCAGAGTGGGATGGGGTACAGCAAGTTCACTGTCTGGCAAAACTATACCCTTGCACCAGAACTTTCTTGTCTTAATATGCACTAAATGTGCTGGTAGATCAAAAATAGCTGCTGGCAAGACTGTAGCTTGAAACATGGACCGTAAGGATGTTGTTACCCTTCTCAGATGTGCACCAGGAATATGCCCTGTTGCCCTAGATAGGTATTACTCCACTTGTTTGTAGTATCTCCTGGGGCAAAGCTTGCATTCAAGATCTGTCACTGGCTAAGTCATGCAGAACATCTGACTCAAGAGTCACCCTTTTGAAAGAGCTGAAGACTGTATTTGTATTGGCTTAATTTTTTTTTTTTTCTGGGCAGGTGTGGGGAAGGGATTGTCACAGCCACACGTGACACACAGGCTGGTCACAGAGGGCCTGTGCTCGGTGCAAGCTGCTCTTTGGGTCTAGAGTAGGTTCTGCTGGATCTGCAAACCTATATTCTCTTTGGGTGTGAATCCATGGGGATTTATGGGATGTGAGATGAGCCAGCTCTAAACCAAGCTGAACATGCAAGAAGGGTACTTTTGAGAGCTGCTTTGATCTGTATTGCCTAGATCCTATGGTAGTATAGTGCAGTAACTTCAGGCAAGAAGAATTGTTCTGTGCCTGCTCAGTGCCTTTAGTAGAGCAATTAGGAGAGCTTGAGATGGTTCCTCAGCCTGTCTAGTGCTGTGCATTGAGAGACTGCTCCATAGCGCAAATCCGGCTGCCACAGTGTTTCTGGCACTGATATGGCCAAAACCAAGTTGCTCAAGATAATCTAAAATCCCCTTTCTATTTTCATGTTGCAAGTGACTGCTGTTTAACAGTATCGTTTCATAGTATTCTGATGAGATATTATGGCAAGGTATTAAACAGGTTTGGTTTTTTTTTATGCTAGCAAGGTGGCTTTGTTTTAATCTAATCCTCTTATGAGAAGGCTGTCAGCAGATGTGGGAAGATGGAGAGGAATACCGAAGATAAAGAGTTAATGTGAGGGATGCCATCTAAATTTTTAACTCATGATCAGTGAAGATACAAGTAAGAAGCTGAAGGGGGAAATAATGATTTGGGATGGTAGCTGTAGTAGAACTGAGACAGATGGACATGAAATATGAAGGTTAAAAAAAAACCCTTCCCCCCCGCCTCCCTCACACACACAAACTCTACAAACAAATACACCAAACATTGAAAAAAAAAAAAAATCTTAGATTGAGTATTATATAAAGTGGGATCTCAACTGGATGCTTGTTATTTGGATATCCAGAAACAGGAAAGTAGGGGGGTGGGAAAAGTGGGGATGGGTATTAAAAAAGCAGATCTCCTCTGCCCTTGTCAGAGGTGGGCTGAGTGGCGCAATAGCGCTTTTCAATCTTTAACTTTTGTGTTCCTGTAGAACAAGCAAACAAAAACCTTCTTGTACTTGTTCTCAACGATGTTGCTGGCTCTTGGTGTTCCTGGAATGATGGTTATTGCTTTAGTTCTGAGCTTTAGAAGAGAACGGCTGCCTATGTGCGTGTGAGAAAAAGATATGGGTGTAATATGCATGCACATGTGTAAATATAAGTGCAGAATATCCTACAACATGGACCTCTTGGTTGGTAGATCTTTAAACTTAGTCTTTTATGACTTGAAATGCTTCTATAACAGAAGCAATTTGATGCCAGAACTGCTAATAATGGCCTTTCAGAATGAAAGGAACTAAAACTTTCCGGTTATTTTGCCACCTATAACTTTCTAAGTCCTTCTAGAGTTGGGAGGCTAAATTGCGTTTGGTGGTTGTTTTCTTGTCGTGGTTGTCCAGGCACAACACTTGATCTGCTTTGTTGTTGTCGTGAGACCAGAAAGCAATTCTGATCTGTGTGTGGTGGTGATGGCTGTTCACAGGTGTTTTTCCAACCACCCAGAGCTAGTGTAGTGTGCAGTCTCTTTAATTGTGTATTCATAAGTTGCACAATTGAGTTGTTCTCACAGGTAGGTTCCACTTACCCCTTTTTTTAAAGTCTTTGAGAAAGGTATACAGCAGGGTTTAAACAGCTTACAACCCTTTGAAGCGAATTAAAATTCATTGCAGGAGGGACATTATTTTATGAACCGATGAGAACCTCACAACTTTCTGTACAGAGGTTGAAAGCTGAAAGAGGCAAGTCTGGGACTTTGGCTGCCCATGAATGAATCAGCAGGGTGGTAAGGGTGTATATTTGGGTTTCGCAGGACACTTGTGCTGTTTCACAGCTGAAAAATCTGGTCTGGGCAGGAAAAGAGGGCCTCAAACGTCCGAGTTGTTTATTGCAGGAGCTGCACTGCAGGAAATGATGGAGCCATGACAATTTTTGCATACGAAGGTCAAGTCTTTTGGGTTCAGTCTGCTGTGGCTGGGAGTTGTCAGGCTTGCAGTGTGTGGAAATGCACTAAGCTCGAAACGTCTTGTTTGTCTGTGGATGTAAAGGGTGTTCGTGCAAGTTTGCAGGAGAGTCTCAGAAGCAAATGTAGGAGGGGTAGGTGGTGTCTCGGGTCACTGGAAGGACAACATCGGAAAACCCGTGTTGGTGCTGTGTCCTCTCACGTGTTTGGACAGCAATTTTTCGCCTGCTCTAGAGGATTTGATCCCAACCTTGTCTGTTACTGCTAAACACTACGCAAAGGAAGTCTAGCATTTACCTCTGGCTTTTATTGCAGTCATTAATCAATGAAGACCTCTGTATTCTGAATGCCATAGCTGAAAACATGTGGCTTAATCTCTCTCCTTATCTCTTCCTCTCTCAGTACCAGAAATTGCCCTTGCAAAATGAACCAGCTTCCTCCGAAGAGTCCTTTGGCATCCCCGGTGTCAGAGGGCATGAATTCCAGGGTAGAGTCTTCAGACAATTTGTCAATGGACAGTTTTTGGCTGGAAGTAGAGAACATTAAACAGAGCGCTGAAGCTGAGCAAGAGGAATGCAGCCTTGCAGATGTCAAAACTCAAGAGGGTAGGTTGCCAAAAATATTGGGAGTGAGGGGAGGAAGATGTACATCTAGGAGAGAAAATTTGCTTATCTACCTGAATGATTTAGAAGCATGTTGGAATACGGTTAGAATATTACTAGTCAAATCAGAGATGTATATATATTTTTACATTGGGTGGTGGATAATACCCTGCAGAAGAGGAGGCCTGAGCTGGATTTGGCTTCTGAATCAAAGCTGATTCTAAAGGTCCATCAGGAGTACGATCGAGGCTCTAGGATTTTTCAAACAGCGCCCACTAAGTGGTGGGGCGCTCACTCCCCGTGCAGCTGATGGTATTTTGGAAGGCTTGTTTGTGTATGTGCTTCTGAGACTTCATCATGGTGGCTTTTATGACAGCTGCTTTGGTGGAAGGCAGACTTTTCCCCCTCTGCTTCACTATTCAAGAAACCGTAAAAAGCATCTGGAATTACCTAAGTCCATCCACACAAGGTTTTTCTTATATATTTCCTTTCTTTTTTTTTTTTTTTTTCCCCTTTCTTTCTTTTGATGACTCCTTCATGTGCATGGGATGTTTGTAATGGGCTTTCTGTAGCACCAATGTTATCACGTATTTTGGAATGACTGGAACCTGGACCAATTACCTTTAGACATGGGAGGTACTACGTCCTGGGGTGCTGGAGGGAGAATAAACTGTGATAAGCATCCAGTGATCCCACAGATTGGATCACACGTTTCCCAGGTCTATTTTGAAGAATGTGGTTTAGTTGGCTCTACATCCTCCTGAGCGGTCGCGTTTGCATCCTGTACAGCCTGCAGCTGTTGTGCTGGCCTGAAATTGAGCAGGATCCATGTATGTAATGGGGAAATGTTTGAGTGAAAGTCCCAGCTTGCTGCCGAGCTTGGGAAGGGTCAGTAGCTGTCCTGGTGCATGGAGGCGGGTCTGGAGAGCAGGGTAGGGGGATCATCGTCTGTGTCTGCCATAGTAGACGAGACATGGTAAATGTTAAGTTCTGCTCTTAGTGTCCCTGCATAAATGATGTAAATTTGGTTTTTTTTTAGAACTGGAAGAGATGCAAAAGTGACTCTGAAAGTGAGTGCTCCAGGAAGGAGACTCTGGGAAAAAAGCTGTGCCATGAGGCAAAAGGCTGTCTGGGATATCCGAAACGCTGATATGATAGAGGCAATTTAATTACTGTGTGTAAGCAGGGACACACATAAAAGTGTCTTTTAATGCTGTGTATTAATCTAGCAGGCAAGACCTGACTACTTAATTGGCCATTGAAACCAGACAGACTTGAAATGATGCTCCAAGTAGTGAAGCCTTCCCAGCAGGCTGGGGCAGGAGATGCGGCACCTCGGCCTCCTGCTGCCTTCTGCAGAGGACCTTAGCCAAATCAGTGTTGTGCTGGAAGCGTAAGTAGCGAGGGGAAACTTCAGATGGTGTGGATGCAGGAAGCTGGATTTGACTGGTGCCTCTTGGCTTTCGTGTCTCTGCCATTAATGGTGAGAGCACTGCGAGGTGACAGTGCAGCACAGAGGCTTCAGGGCTCCTCGGAGCCAAAGGTATCATTGCTTTTGCAGCAAGCCCAAGAAGCTGCGCTTGACCACGGCTAACAGATCTGTCTGAAGACGGCATGGCTCGACCTGACAAATACCCGATTGTAATCGCAGCGACAGCGAGGAGGCTGCGTGTAGACAAGGCGTTGCAAAACCGCTGACCCACTTGGAGAAGGCTGGTCCTCTGTGCAAGCCCTGTGGAAGGGTGGTGGTGTGGGATCCTGCTTGTGAACTGGTGTTAGCGGGAGGCCAGCGCGGAACTTTGCAGAAGAACTGGGTCAGCTGGTGATACTTGTCGCCATCCTAACAATTGAATGAGGTAGCAAGTAGCCCCTTCAGGCTGGACATGAGGAAGAAATTTTTTACAGTGAGGGTGGTGAGAGCCTGGCCCAGGTTGGCTGGAGAGGTGGTGGCTGAACCATCCCTGGAGACATCCCAGGCCAGGCTGGACGGGGCTCTGAGCAACCTGAGCTGGCGCAGATGTCCCTGCTCATGGCAGGGAGTTGCGCTAGATAAGATTTGTAGGTCCCCTCTAACCCAAACCATTCCGTGATTCTGTGAATGTAGCTTACTCCTGAAAAACAAGGAACAATGTCCTTTCCTTGCTGTCTGCTGTTTATCCAGCTCTCTCCACAGTCTGACTGTACAGCAGACTGATAACGTATGTGCTCTGTGCGGTAGTGCCGCTGAAATATCTACGAGCATCCTTATAGCATGTAGTCATGTCTGAGAAGTGTCTGCGAAGAGTGATTCTTCTCTGCCTTCAAAAACTATATAGGAAGTTGTACTTAAAGTTTAGTCTGAAATTGTAGGATGTTTAGCTGTCCTTTTTTTTCTTTAAACAATGCTTTATTATGAATGCCATTATTTGGTAGCTTTTATGTTTCAAGTAATTTTTTTGGAACTGGTGCTATTTAGTTTTGCAAATTTATTCCTAATTGTGCCTGCCTGAAATGCTGCTTGTCTGGAACCCACAAGGCGAATCTGAACAGCTCTCAAGGCTTAAACCTGCAGCTCAGCTTCTGGGGAGCGCTCAGTTCTGACCTATTTCCCTCGGATTTCCCCCTTCTCCCCATGAATAACCTATTTTGCTGGTCTCCTTTTCTGTTACTGGCAAACATAACTGGGCCAAAAATATTAAGCAGGACTTAAAATCCGGTGCTTTGGCATCAGATGGGGCAGGAGGCTCACACGGATGTCCGATTTAGGGCCTGCTGTTTAGTATTGTGTATTAGATTAGTTTCCTGTTATGACTGGAATTGGATATTTTCAAAATTTGCAAGCCATACACTTCCTTTGGCTTCCTCAAGACAAAATAAACCAAAGTTTTGTGCGCTGTGCTGCTGGGAGACCACGGATGTGGGACAAACAGCTGCACAGCGAGGAGGTGTGAACGGGACCACGAGCGCGCAGTACCGGGGGATGCTCTGGCCCCTGAGCTTCTGTGGAACCAGACATGGGAAAAGACCAAAACTTAAGGCCATGTAGGAAAGCTAGCCAGTTGGCTAGAAGATTCATTAAAGGAAAGTCTTCGCTTCAGGTCCAACTCTATTTATTGCGGTGTGATGCTGAAAAAAAGTTCTGCTTCATTACAGCACCTAAGAACACAAAGAGTGTGCTCTGAAGGCTGAAAAGAGTTTTAGTGGAGTCACAACATGTTTTTGCAAGTTGCACGAACACAGTTTCCCCAGAAAAATTAAATTATTTAATCTCTCAAGAGCAGCTGCGTGGCTTTTTATTATTGATGCAGCAATATTAGAACTTTGCCTGAGCAACTGTGATAACTGAGGACATACCAGTTTGCATTGGAAAGGAAAAGTGGGAATAAATGGTTCTGTTTCGGTCAGTTCAGTTGTGATTTTTCTTTTTTCCAGTATAACCTTTGGTAGAGCTATGCTGGAGCTGCTTGCAGTCAATCAATGTGGTACGTAGAATTGAAAAGATAAAGGCTTTGTGGTGTTCACTGTATTGAAGTTGAAGCCACTTGCTAAATTGCTTCTTTCATCCTTGGATTTGTAGTAGGTGCCTTGCTCAGGATACTTTCTCACTTACACAAAGAGCACATCCCATAAGGAAAAAGCTGTCTTTTGTGTTTGAAGTGCAACTTATATATATATTGAAGAATGAAGTGGAATTGAGCTTGCTTGAGTAATGCCGCTGTACTGCCTCCAGGTTTCTCACATTTCATTCTGGAACTGGAATGGTCTTTAATTTTAGTGTTGTTTTTGAATAGGCACAGACATAAAGTGAATACACAGAGTAAGAATAACATTTTTGCTTTTGTTGAGTGATTGTCTGGATACTAATCCACTGAAAATGGTACAGAATGGGGATGTGAAGTGTTTCAAGCACTCAAATTGCTGTTTTCCTTTCTCTTCTCATCATTCCTCATCTTCCCTCTCAGAAGGAGAAGCTGAAGCTGAGTGGCTCCAGGACGCGGGTCTGTCCGACCTGCTCGGGGACCGTGCCTCCGACAACGAGAACATCGTGCTGCTCTCCACCCTGACCAAGACCCAGGCTGCTGCGGTGCAGCGGCGCCTGGACACCTACTCCCGCTCACGGAGGAGGAAGAACAAGCATCCTGTGCGTGATGTCCGAGACATTTTTGGAGTGGTCGGCTCTGAGGTATCTTGATTTCGTGGAATCTCCCGGAAGACTTTGTTATGTTGTAGTAGCTGACTTGGCTCTCTGGCTCTAGGGCTACTTTCATTTCCAAAGAGATTAAGTCACCTTTTGAGCTGAAATGAAGCTGAGATTGTAGAAATCCTGCATCCAGCTTGCAGCACTGAGAAATTGCTACAAAACCTGTAGATCCATAGTCTTCCTACAACTGCTGGAAAACCTGTGTGTAGTGCCTCCAGCGCTGCAGCTTCGTGGAGCGCTGGTATCGTTTGGAGCCCTCTTGTGTTTTCTTTATGCCAGTGACATGTTAAATCATTTTTAACCAGTTTTCTAAGTTCAGTTCTGATAAGCTGCCCTCGTGCAGTCAGTAATTCTAGAGAAAGAATAGCCACTGTCGTTTGTTTGTTTGTTTTTTTTTCCCCTGGAGGATACATGACCATTAACTTTGCAGCTGCTTTCCTGCTGTGCTGCTCCTCTTTTGGTTGTGGCCTCAAAGATGTGTATCCTTGTTTTTTTCCAGTGGCTGCTGGAAAGTATCCCTGTCAGGGCTCCTTGTGACTTTTTCTACTCAGTCGAATGTGTAGTCAGAAGGTGTTGAGCTTAATGGAGCTCTAGCTTTTTCAGTAGCATGGGACTCTTGCTCTCTACCAGAACTCAATACTCTTTTTTTCCTCAACCTGAGCATCTTTGAAACTTGTTTTACTATAATGAGATGAATTATATGCAAGTAATCCCTTGAATGCATAAAGGAAATGACACGACCAGTCTGCAGCATCACTGGAAGGTGCTGTGGTTGTGGGCAGAACGTTTCAATGGGCTCTACCTATGGGAAAAACTACGTTCAGCAAATCGAGCTTAAAGCTAATTCAGTTCTTCTCTGGCTCGAGTGGAAGCAGTTCAAGCTGTAAGAGTGCAGGCAGTGCATGTGTCAGTCATTTAGATTTTCATTTCCATCAGTGTTTCAAGATGGATTTGCAGTTGCCACCTGTCCACCTCTGTCACAAGTTACTCAGGCATCAAAAGTGCTGGTATTTCTGTCAGCACCTTTCTATGTTCTTCCCCTCTGTTACTGTTCATTATGGCCTGTTTACACAGCAGCTGGATCTGAAGGTGCTCTGGCATTATTCGTTGCGTGATCTGTGGTTTATGATCTGAGGTTTAGCTGCAGATATTAAATGAAATGGTTCTGCTTTCACAACAAGCCTATCAGCTGTGCACCTACTCTAAAGATACGAGACATTTTCTGTGCAGATTAAGTGTTTTGTCCAGTTGCATTGACTTCGCATAGGTTCCTTTTTAACTTTCAGCCCTCAGTCCACAACTCTGTGTCACAAAAAGGTTCTCGGAAAGTTGTGAACTTTTGCTAATAGCAGATGCTTTCCTATAGTCTAACTAGTTCTAGCAAAAGTAAGGTTTTGTTAGCAGAACTGCCTGCCAAATATCTCATTATCCTTTAAAGATTCACTTCTCTCTCTAAGCACAAAGGGATAGGTTACTCTTAAGCCCATGAGGGGAAGCTTTTAGGTGCTGATGTCTGCTTTGTCTGTTTTGTTTCGGCTTTTTCCTGTGAAAAATCTTGCAATCACAGGCAATGGGTAGATCCTATGTAGCTTGGTTGGTCCACTGTTTGTTAGTCTCTCAATGCATGAATTAAACCAGGGAAAGTGGCTAATGATTCTGTGAAAGGAAGAATTGGATTAATGATGTGCAGATTTATTATAAATACCATCTATGAAATAGTCATCTGTTTTCCATCTGCCTGCCACATCCTCTAATTATGTTTCTTAATTTCAGAGCAGTCTTGTAGCCCTGAGCTTGAGCAGCATTTTCTTAGACTAGCAGACAGTGTCAGGTGTGTGTTTTCTGCCAAAATTGGCTTGTCTTATAATGACTTCTGGTTTGTGTAGGTAAACATGTTCTGGTTTACTTTTCAGGAGACAGCAGCAGAGAAAGAGGAGTCCAGCCCAGATCAGTTGTGGCACAATCTACGGACTTCAAATGTACACAAATGTAAGAAGGAAGTTTTTAAAGGTAGAGTAGGATTGGAAAGGGAGTAGAATCATATGGTGAAATCCTATAAACACTATACAGATTTGTGTAAAGGGAAGTTAGCCATAGGTATGTCCTATAATTTAAGGCCATGCTTATGTCTTACCAGTGATCTGGTGATTTCAGCTGAAATGTTGTGACTTTAAGCTAATTTTACCCTACTGATAAGTCTCAGGACTGTGCTATGACAGTGCTCTTTTCAAATGTTAATATAGTTTTTTCTTAAAAAGTGGTGTTCCCCAAATCTGTCCCAAACTGCTCTTTTAGCACGCCTGTTTTCTAATCTTCACCATTTTGGCTTTCTGAAATTCAAGACGTTTTCTCCTCTGCAGCAGAAACCCAGGATTACTCCTGCACAGTTCGAACCCCTGGAAAAGAAGAGGTGTTCAACATGGATGTCGCCTACTCGGAGCAAGCAGCTGTCCTGCTCAAGGGCTCATTCCTGTCTGAATCTAGGAGGTCAAAGGATGGAAATGCATTAACTGTAAGCACTGACGGAATTTTTCCTGTTAGAACTTACTGGCTCCCTTCTTGTCAAGAGGGGTACGAGGCACTTGATTGAACTGTATGATCAGCTCTTGGGGAAAATGTTGGAACATGTCTATATCAGGTAGATATTTTTTGACAGGTAACGCTGTTATCCTTGTGGTGTTGGGCAAGGATAACTGTTGTGTAGTAGAGAGTCAAAAGAATTTGTAGTTGTGTGTGAAACTAGCAATTTTGATGTGAATCTGGGTCATTTCCACTCAAAAGAGGAGAATAACTGGACTTTCTTACTTGTAATTCTAACAGTTTTCTTCTCGACAAATGTACTGGACTGTTTCCAAAGTTCAAGTAGATTACCGTGGGTATCGGGCTGTGTTTAATGTAGATAAATTGCTCTTTAACTGTATTGGAGATCCCAGTGATGAAAAGGGAAAATATTTATTCAGCTATGGATTGAGTAGTTGTGGCCTTTGCCTGGTGTTGAAAACAAGAGAATGAATAGGTGCCTGGTTATGGTAAGGAATGATAAAAATGCAGCAAAACTTGATACCAGTGGCATTAGTAATGATACTTGTACTGAACCTTGTGTGTGTTTTCCTTTAGAAATTTAAGATTCCCAAGGGCAGACTAGGAGTGACCAGGATTGGAGATCTGTCTGCTCAGGACATGAAGAAGATCCCCACACTGGCCCTTATTGAACTAACAGCTCTCTGTGATGTTCTGGGCTTTGAGCTGAAGAGAAACAAGGCAGCAAAACTGAAAACAACAGGTTAGTTCTATTTAATCGTGGTATTTTTGGGGGTGCATTCTTTACATTGATCTTCTCCTGGGCTTGTATTAATATTTAAAATGTTAGAACAGAGAGGGTCTTTGGTAAGAAATGTTGTGACAGGTGCTTTTCCCTTGATCAGAATTTCTCCTGGAAGTCACTGGAACATGACATCAAGATCTAGAAACACATTTATGTCTGACTGTCAAATGTATTTATCTTGTTAATTATTCCTCTCTTTTTCTCAAGTACTTACACTTACAAAATGTGCTCTCTTAGTCTGCAGTGGTGGGTGTATCCCTGATGTCCGTATTAGTGGTGATATACACTTCTAACATGTTTTTTCTGTTGTAGAGAAAAGACTTTTTGGAGTTCCACTCAACACCTTGTTGGCAAATGACCAAAAACTGCTCCCCAACACCAAGGTCCCTCTGCTACTCCAGGCAGTAAGTTCCCTACTGGTTTCACTCACACCTCTGGTCCTCAGAGCCAGAAAACCTCTGAGGCCTATGATAAGGAACGGCTGAGTTCTCATCCTCTGTGCCTAAAAGTTTTCTTTTTTACCCCCTCAATAGCTGCTGTCCTGCTTGGAGAAGAGAGGACTTGAAACAGAGGGCATTTTGAGAGTTTCTGGGTCCCAGACCAGAATCAAGGTACGAGCTGTTTACTAGTGATCGAAAGTGTCAGATGTGATCGGGGAGCATGTTGCTGAAGCAAGTATCTAAATAACCTGAACTGTCTGATCTCCCTTCCCAGTAAAACTAGAAACATCCATTGCTTGGAAATCTGGGAGTGTCTGCACTCTTTTGACTTGATGGGTTGCCCTCCTAGTGCTCAGCTACAGAACTCCCTTATGTTTGTTTATTAAAGCATGTAATAAATTCCACCTTTTTTTTTTTTTTTTTATTTATAGAGTCTGGAACAGAAGCTAGAAAGGGACTTCTACACTGGCCTTTTCCGTTGGGATGAAGTCCACCAGAATGATGTATCTGGGCTACTGAAAAGATTCATCAGAGAGCTGCCGGCGCCGCTGCTGACAGCAGAGTACCTGCCTGCTTTTGCTGCTGTACAAAGTGAGTCTCTGCTTTGGCTGTTCAGCATCAGTTTGTTGATTTGTGCTTTTCTTGCAAAGTTCTGCTGGTCTTGGGCTCTCCTGGCAGGTGTGTTGGGAGCCTGTGGATTCGATGGGAATGCAGAGCACAAGATAGCACCCAGCACACTCTGGCTGTAGTTTATAATGCGTCTCTGTTGATAGTGCTTGGTTGTATACAACATCTTTGTGTAGAAACGCTGTCCTGGAGTCTGAGATTATGTTGGGTCATTTGAGGCTGCAGGGTTGCTACCATGAATTAAGACAACTTGATAAATAATGACATGCAGGCAACTGGGCAGGATGCCCAGTCTTGGCTTGTCTGAAGGCAATGCCATGTTCTGCAAGCACCTTATTTTGAGGTTTGTGCCTCAAGAGATGATCTGAATGAGTTGTACACTTAAACAGTTAGCTTAACTTTTTTTTAAAAGAAATGTGGAATAATGAGGACCTATTTCAAGGGTGTATTCTGTGTATTTCAAGGTGTATAAACTCTGTATTCTGAAACAAATCAGCCAGTCTTCTAAAACGCAAGTAGTTTACTTCATGAGGGCTATATGAGCTTGATTTACTTCTGCAAAATCCTAGATGACAAACACGATTGTAAGTAAATTGCCTCATTCCTTGGGGGATTCCCATGCTCAAAATGAACAGTGTCAGAAATTTGAATTCTCTGTCCTGTTGTTGCTCTCCCTCTCTAGATATTCCAGACCTGAAGCAAAGATTGCAAGCTCTAAACCTCCTGATCCTGATTCTGCCAGAGCCCAACAGAAACACCCTGAAGGTAATTATCTATTCTGGAATTAACTGGAAAAACACGGCCTCATTCCAGGTTTTTATTCAAGGAACTCTATCAGCTTTTGTAAATAACTTACATCATGCTATTTGGCTTTATTTCACTGACTTGAGAACGGAAACTCATGAAGGGGGGAGCAGGCAGACCTCAAGGCATAAGCTGTGAGCACATTCTGCCTTTTGGGTACAAACTCAAGAGCAGTAGGAATCCATGTGGTCTCGGAGCATCATCTTTAGAAACCTGCTCTTCCTCTACAGCGCGTTAACACCTTACACTCCATGGTGAACTGCTTTTAGTTCTTACATTGTCTGTGGGCGTGCTAACATATATGGAAAGAAATCCAGTCTTTTGGTTCGCGTGTTGTGGTGTTGTCATAATCTAGGAAAGATAGTTTCAATTCAAAAAAATATTAAAAAAATCTAAGCTTGTAGCTTCCAACCCTGCCCAGGAGGCATTTCAAACCCTTTCACCTACTACTTTTTGAGAGAATAAGAGCTGATGGATCAGCTTTGTAGGCAGTGCACAACCTCTGCCTTTCTGTGCTTTGTAAGAACTGTGGTGGTTGTCGCTGCTGCCTTTTTTTTTCCCCTTTTTTTTTTTCCCCCTCTTTTTCCTGAGTAGTTCAGCTTCCAGGTAATAAAGGCAAGACTGACTTAGCACCCTGACAACTTGATTTAGAGTGCTGGAATGCATAATCCAGTCAGAGATGATCTGTCATGTGTCGTGATTTTGGAGGAGGTGCGATACAGAAGAGATTATCCAAAAGAGTTTGTTTTTCCACATCTGGGAATAGCTTTGAGGGGATCCTGGGGAAAGGGGGAGAGTCGGGTCATCTTTGGATTCTGTAACTTTTAAAACTGAACTTCATAAATTGCCACCTGCCAAGGAGTAAGAGCTCATCTGCTTCTCACATGTATTAGGTCCCCTGATTCATGGATGCTGGACAAACTATTTCTCTGCTTGGCATGGTTATTTGTTGCTATCGTAGCATTAGAAACTGGTCACTGAACTTCCTGACTGGAGGAATAGGATTTGCTCCTGGATATCAAGAAAAGACCCACTAATTAAACGATCTCTGCAGCAATTGCCACAGTAGTTTCTTGAGCATTGTTGGCAGTGGATGTCTTAAGCCTCCTCTTCTCTCTTTAGGCTCTACTTGAATTTCTCAGCAAAGTGGTTTCCAGGGAGAACAACAACAAAATGAATCTCTGGAACGTCTCCACAGTCATGGCCCCAAACCTCTTCATGCACAAGGGGCTGCCAAACAAGATCCCCGAGGGGAAGGAGAAGCAGCTGGCAGAGGGGGCAGCTGACGTTGTGCGGATGATGATCCATTACCAGGATTTGCTCTGGACAGTAAGTTGCTCGGGTGTTTTGTGATATGGTGTAGCAGTGTCTTGTTCTGCCTGGAACTGGAATAGGGGAAGGGATAGTCTTGGAAATTTCAGAGGAGTTAAATGTCTGTAGGCAAAACTTCTGGCTGAGTTCCAAGACTACTTGTTTTCAAGGTACGTGGATATTTTGTCTGTTTAAGAAGCTTCATAAAGTAATCTTTAGGTTCTTAAATGGCATCCTCATCTCTGCTTGATTTAATTCCTGTCTTCCTTCTTCCCTGCCCAGGTCTCCTCTTTTCTGGTAGCTCAAGTGAGAAAGCTAAATGAGACCAATAGCAAAAGGTACCAGTTTTGTGACAAACGAATTAAAAATTTGCTACGGAAGATTCATGCTGATAAAGACAAGGTGGAAAAGAACCAGGCAGAGGTGAGTTAGGGCTTGGAAAAACTTTAATGCCAAAAAACCCCCCTTTTGTAACATTGTCAAACACTTTCTCATTGTAAGAGCTTTCACGAGGACTTGGAAGCAAGAGGCAGAAAAATCTGCAGAACCATAAGAAACAGTTTCCCAAACCCTTTTGGCCAGGTTGTGGCAAACAGAGATCCCAACAGAAAGTGTACTAAATAAATTTCAGGCTACAAAACACTTGGCTAAGATGCTTCATTGTTGCCGGAGAAGGGGGAAGAGACCAGAAGCAGAAATGCTGATCTTTACCTTGTGTGAAGAGCAGAGTTCACATGGCTCTAAATGTCTCATGTGTTTAGGCAGATAAGTCTACTGTGATAAAGGCAGGCTTATTTTCTTGAATTTAAAGCAAAAAATTAGGCTATCACAATAGTGTAAAAGTACCTTTTGTGTGTGTGTCTCTCATTTTCTTTTTGTTCCATAATATTGCTGATCTGTATGGGAGGGTTTGAGGCTCTACTCCTGGTATTGGTGCAGACTTTTAAACAGATGTTACTACCGGATCTATTTGAGTATCAAAGTTGGGAAAAGATCCTTGGAGTCATTCTGCCTTTTTTTTTTTTTTTCTTTTTTTTTTTTTGGTTGCCACTGTTAGTTGAATAAGCATAGGTCCATAGGAGCAAGGTTAGACCACAGATTGCTGGATTGGGAGTATGGCATAGCAGTGGTGGTGCAACTGGGATGCTCTAAGGGCACGAGCTAGATGGAGTCCGCAGGTAGAAATAATATTTAGAGAGCTTGAATCTGCAGACCTGAAGAAGAGTTTGTGTTCTCACAAGTCAGTACATCCCCCTTTCTATACCAGTTGGGCTCCTGAAATGATGTCTGCCTAAAATTAGGCTGGTTAAGGTGACATGTCACTGTTGAAGGTGTTGTCACTTCAGAGAGGACAACTCCTGCTCAGGCAGTCAGACAGAGGACCTGATGCTCAGAACAGTGCTCACAGTACTTGCTAGCAGTCTCGGTGTTCAGCACTGTTTTTGCAGAGAATTTTGGGTTTGCAAAATTAACTCGTTGCAGATCCGGCCCTGTTAGAATGGTTCAATGCTCTCCACAAAAGTGCTGGGAAGTTACTTCGTGAAGGAGTTGACAAAAACAATTTTGAGAAAGTAGCACTTGAACTGTGCTCTGTGATAGCTCTGTTTCCTTTTTTGAAACTACCTTTCTGAAACTCAGTAGTCTGCAATTCAGCTGTCTGAACTCCTTTTTCAGTAACTTAAATGAATTCCAGAGAAGTCTATCAGGCTTCTGCCAAAGAGTTTGTCAGAAGAGATTCTGACAAATCCTAGTTTCAGCAAAGCTCGTTGCTTCTGGTGCCGCTGCTGTATTTGAACAGCAGAGAGCACCAGTGAACGCTGATGGAGAGCGATGCTTTTCTCCAGCCACAACACCGAAGCACAGATGATTTTTTTTTTATATAATGTTCACCTTGATGCTTCTATGAGCTTCCAGCCTGTCGTGTGTGTGGGACAAGAAACAACCTACATTCTCTGAACAGCTGGCTAGGTAGCTTTAATTCTTCACGCTCTCCGATCTGTTTTGAAACTTGATGTTTTAGCTGATAACAAAAGTCTTTCTTTAAGCACTTTCTTCTTTTTGCCTCTCTGCCTGCCTCGTTCAGCCTTCCAAGATCGTGAAAGTCCATGCTTCGCTTCTCCTGAAGGACTCGCTAGAGGTGCATTTGAACAATGCAACCAGAGTCGCTGATGTCTTGAGGCAGTTTCAAAAGAACCTGTGCCAGAATGGTTGGAATATTGTTAACACTGTCAACCTCCTCAAGTGGTAAATGGCTTTTTCTTTGCTTTTTTAAAAAAAAAAGAAAAAGGAGAAGATGGTCTAGTTGCTGTGTTTTCTGTCTTCGGGCAGAGCTGATGTGGTGGCACAGGGAGCTATTAGGAGACTGTGCTCTGCCGCTCTGTTCTAAGCTTTGGAAATAGTGTGTTGGATGGTACAAGCAAATGTTAGTTCAACTGAGGGATTCCATCCCTGCGCTCAGGCTGTCTGGATGTCAGGTACTTCCCTCGGGTTTGCTGGACTACATGTGAACTTAGCAGCCTTGCTGGAGGAAAGGGAAAGTTAAATAACATTGACCCTGCAAAACAAAGCTCTTTAGCTCTCCTGGAGAAAAATATCACCTGTGCAAATTACTTGCCTGGAGTAGTATTTCCAACATGCATGTGTTACTGTAGGGGCTTTCTAAAATAAGCTTTGCAATTACCTCCTATGGCCCAGTGGTGAATTGCTGAAAGAACCCAAAAAATGAACAAAATTATTCCTTCCTTGCTCTGTCACTGTGCCTGCAGACTGTATTTAGTAGGTAATGTGTTAGTGCATCTCCTGACTCTGTCCCCGGGCAGACAAGGATGTCTAGATAAGGAGAGTGGATGGGAAATTTGCTGAATATGGGTCAGCCTGGAATTTGTATCTCACTGACAAGGTGCTGCAGCTGCTGAGGTCTTGTGCAGATGAGCTTCTCTTGAACCTCCTCCTCAGTTCTAGAGGAATGCTACAAATGAACTTTAGTATTTATACCTGCTGTCTTCCTGTCAAACAGTTAGTATTTGCATGTAGCGTGCTTCTCAATACCAGTGAGGTATATCTGCCTTGTTTTCTTTTTCCAAATTTTGGGTGTCCTTTTCAATAGCTGTACTGTTCAGGAGGATCAGCAAGGGCTCTGTACCATGACCTGTAGCTTTCTTGACCGCTGCTGGCCTCTGAATCATATGCAATTTTGGGGAAGAAACATTACCAAACTACATAACTTACCTTTTGCAGAGCTTTGTTAACTTCGGTGTGTTTTTCTTTCTTCAGTAACAACTCAATGGAGAGCACAAACTTCCTCCTGTATGAAGTAGGAGGCAATATTGGTAAGTCTGGGTGGTAACTGAAAATAAGGTCTCTCATATCTTTTTTTTTTTTTTTTTTTTTTTAATGCCTAACTTATCTTAGGAGGGAGTTAAAAGAAAGGATGGGATTTGGAGAGGGCTCCAAAAGTTAGAAGACAAATGAACAAGTGTGGGTTAACTTCACCCACAGCAAACAGCACCTGTGCTAAAGTTATCAGGTGTTAGAGTACCTTTCCACAAAGTTCGAAGCTTGAGCTTGGTATGGTTTTAAGAAACATATATTTATTTTAACATAAACAGCTAAAACTTTTCCAGATTTGTGGAAACACTTCTGAATGGTTGTGATATTGAAATTAATGTCAACAAATACCAGCTTTTAGGGGGAGGGGAAACAAAACAAAACTAGCAACTATCAGACTAAGGATATAAGAAATGCTTTTTTCTGAATCTCTTGTTTTGCTAGGTGAACATTGCCTGGACCCAGACACTTACCTCTTAGACTTGTACCACATCAATCCCCATGCTGAGTGGATAATTAAGCAAAACCCATCTTATCCTCGGATGTTCTAAGGAAAGCATGAACAAAATTAAACATTTGTTTGAAGTTTTTGGAAATCATGGAAAAGCTATCAAGACGTTCCTGGTGTAGTCACAGACTGGACAATGCTCGTGTCTTTGAAGGAAAACCAGATTTATTTACTACTTCCATGGCAGCTGGCTGTGAGCGTACAGTAGCCACCATGCTAACAGGGGCATTGATAGCAAGCAGCAATTTTCATGATGTAGCAGATTTTGTGTGTGGGGGTGCTTATTCTTAAACAAAACAGCCCCCCTAAAACAAACCCTGGAAACAAAGCTACAGTGATTGTGCAGCAAAGATGGAATGTAAGAGGAGAAGCATCTTGAAGATGTATCTGTAGAAGACATCTGTATCTTCTGGATTTGCTCTTTCTTTTGATCATATCCACATTGTGGAGGAGAGACAGTCAAATGCTGCAGCGGTACTGATGGCATCTCTTTGGTAAGATCCACTACTGACTGTTGCACGTCACCAGAAGAAGTTGTGATCCTGGGTTCCACTAAGATACTGTCACATTCTTTGAAGAATGAAAAAGGACGCTTCCAAGAAGGCCAGATGGGATGTGAAGCCAACATCCTGTATTTAATGACTATAGCTAAATACATATATGCAACACAAGAAAATACTTCGAAAAAAGCGTGGAATGGATAGCAGCCTTTCAAATGTACAGTTTGATGAGAGAGATGCCTGTCCCATACAGCTCTGCTGGTAATGCAAAAACGAACGTACAGGCTCCCATTGATGATGGAAAAACGTGTTTATTTTGCTGGACAGCCTATATGTCGAGAGATAACCAAGGAAATATTCCGAAGTTAATCTGCGGTTAGTAATCTGACCTGGCCACATGAACTAAACTTCTTTTTGGAAGACTCTGTGGGAACATGTCTGTTCAAAACCAAAAATACCCCCAAGATGTGCGGTGGCTGAACCAAGAACTCTGTGCCTGGATCTGGTCGCACAGTGGGTACCGAACTGAGCCTTCATTGCCTTGGCTGCACATTTTTATCCCACTCAGCACAGTGTGATCACTGTGGTCTGGAGAGAGGAGGGCGGAGCAGAACACTTACACCTCATATCACTGCGTACTTGGCATACGACCTCAGCTCGAGTTAGTCTGCACTCATGGAAGAAGAGTGCAGAAGTATTTTATTTCCTTTCCAGTGATGCTGTAATACCTCATGTGAGGGAACCTACTATGCAGTTACAGTGGGTGGAACGTGCACCACTTCTGAAAATCCTGATGTCTTTTTTTATATACTGTTTTTAGATACTGTTGGATATTTATTCATGTGGCAGAATGTGCCCTGCAGGTGTGTACTCAAAGCGTTTCATTTGCCGAGTCCTAGCTGCACCAGTGACAATCTCCAGTATTATACCTTTTGTTTAACTGAATTTATTCCATTGCAGTCTGAACTTTCCCTCCTCTGTTTTCTTTTTTTTTTTTTTTTTCCCCTGAGGTTGATATGTAGCTCTCCCTATTCGTTATCTTAAAGTCCTAGTTTATATGCAAGGGCACTTCACTCTGTGGTTTGTCTATGTGCTTAACTCTCTTTGTGGTTAAGATCCTTGAGGAACAGGTGAGCCATAGTTCATGTTCTTCCTGACCTCTTGTGAATACTGTGTGGCTGGTGCTGATGGCTTGAAATGATGCAGATGTGCTGACTAGTGGGACCATGTTCATAACTGTTTTTTAAAGAACCTGTAATAGAAATTTGCAGAAAACCCACCTCCCAACCCCACCCAGAACCCCAATATCAAGACTTGTTGAAGTGCCTCTTTTTAATAGGGCTTAAAACGGGTATAAAACGACCTGATTCTTGTCCTTGAGGATGGGTGATTTGTGTCTCTTGGGAGATCAAGCTGCTTCAAAATCGGGCATTAAAAATCAATGGTACCTATTCACTCATCACTTCTGGAAGTCTTTGTTGCGGTGGTGGAGCTTGGCAAAGATAAATGCCAGGGATGCTATACTCTAAAAAATACCTGATACTTAAAGGTATTGGTGGGAGAGAGAGAGAAGAACCTGTTCCTGCTCAAAGATGCTTAGTAAGCTAAACTGCATCCCCGCAAATCACATAACGCTGCATTTTTTTTTTCCACCCCTCATATGCTGGATGTTTTATTAAACATTCCGGCTTCCGTACATATGAGGGGAAAAATGCTACAGTACTGCTTCTGTAAACGAGAAATGAGTGGGGTTTTTTTGAACACCAAGCAATGTGAATCAGTGCTGTGGAAAACAAGGTTGGTGGGAGATTCTCATGAAACAAATATCAGTTCTCAAATATGAAATGTAAAAAAAAAAAAAAATCATCTCTTTCCAGATGATGGCTATGCTTTTCTATTTTTCTTTCCTAACTTTGTACCAAAAAGTATGTATGAATTTTTCAGTCACTGACGTGCAAGCTACTTTTGAATGCTGGCTTTTAATAACTTTTTTTTTTCAAATTTTTAATTCTGTATTTAAAATTCATTTATTCAATGAAACAATAAAAATATAGTAAAAATCTCTCGGTTCCAGTTTGATTAGTGGCACAGTAAATGGCACCAGGTCTGTGAATGCCACTGGGATTTGCCTCGTGCCTGAAGAGGAGGGATGTACCTGGGGTCTGAGTGAGCTTGACAGGGCTTCCATGTTACAGCTTCAGAAGTTCCTCTTTGGAAGATCTCACTGTGAAAGAGCGATCCAGGAGGAGGAAGAGAAGGTCCACATTGGGTTTAGAAAGCCCGGAGAAAGGTTTGGAGCTGGTGGTTTGAGAGGGGGCTAAAGGTGCGTTCGTGAGAACCAAGGGTTGGTGGATTCTGAAGGAAGAAGTGCTGTCATTAAAGATCTGAGCCTGAGGAAAGGCAGTTGTCAGTGTCCCGTGAGAATTCCCCTTCCCACCTGCTCAGTCCCTTCTCGGCTGAGCTGTGCTCGGTGCTGTACATGCTGGCAGGACTAGACGAGCTGGCCAAGAATAACAGGAATCCAGTCTGAATCTGTGGATGAATTATGACTAATAATTTAGTATTCAATAGTCAGTGACGAAATGTGGCGTAAATCCACTGCTCTTTGTTTAAAAAGAGCAATGATGGCAGCCTGTCCATTACTACTGATAGAAAAGCAGGACTTGCTATCCTATCCAGAAACAAAAGGAAAGGGAGGAGAATCCAAGTGCCTTTAGAAAGCTTTCAGAGCATTTATCTGAGGAAAACACCAGTTTATCAAACTCATTTCACCCATTCATCTTCAGTAGTATCAAAGTGTTAATCTCTCCCATCCCCAAGGGCATTTTTTGATTGATCATTACACAGCTATCTCCCCTGCTCAGAACAAAAGCCCAGGATTTATTCTGTATGCGGCTTGAAGTTGGGTGAGCTGAGATAACAGGGTATAGTCTACAAGAACCTTGCAAAGGCTGGTTAAACGTATATGGGGATGAAGTGGAACTGAAATACCACATATTAAAATAATAAGTAATTTTCTTCGGGAAGAAAATCTTTGCAGAAATTTGGGATCTTCACAGGAACAAATGAAGCCTCAATCCTTGGAGGGAAATGCCATAGGAAAACAACTGAAGGCACTTCCTGGAACAAAGTAAGTAAATGACAGCAAATTCTGTTATAAACAAAATACAGCTGCATTTGATTAAATCTATTTCTTTCCCCTAGTGCATTCCCCAATGTTGAAAACAAGACAAATGACATCTGTGCTTTTGCATGCAGAAAGAATGAAACTTTAAAGTTCTCTCCAAATCCTGCCTGGTCTTGATTGCACACAAGGGTTGCATATGCTGTCACCTTGGGGGAAAAAAATAGGAGGCCATAGTTCAATACTTTAAGTTATTAGAAAAGAGAATTTGCAGCTGCACTGACTGACCAGCTGGGAAATGTCTGTGGCAGGATCAGTTCCAATAGTCCTCCCCAGCCATCTCTGCTCTCTACAAACTTGTATTGACTGTATGCCTTTTTTTTTTTTTCTTTTTTTAATAGCGTAGTGACAAACTTTTTCTCTTGAAGAAGCCTGCTGTTGTCTGTCCCTTTGCAGCTCCTCATTGTCCAGGGGAAGGCTGGTGACCTCCTCTGCCAAGGTGCTTCTCCCTACCACCTGGACCTGGCAGGATCCACTGAGCTCAAGGGGTTGCTGCTTTTTTCCCCACACTTTTTTCTGCTATCTGTTTTTATCCAAGGACTGGTCTAAAGAATGGGGTGAGGGGAGGAAATCCCTTTTATCCTTGGTCCTTGGAAGCGAACTTGAAACAGTGGTGTTTTCACCTATCTGATCCTCTTGGTTGTCCCTACTTGCCTGGGTGGTGAAGTTGAAGGAGTAATTAACCACTGGATAAAGGAGGAAAACCAACAGAAATAGAGGGTGTAGGTGTACCTGTAGGGGTTATTTGGGGTTTTTTGTTTGTTTTGCAGGGTTTGGAAGTGATTCAGATGCACGGGACTTCTTCTGTCCTCTCCTTGCTCGTCCCAAACCTTGTTCTTGGCAGGCTGCAGTAGAAACCTGCTTCAGTGGTTCCCCATCCTTTGCAGGCTGAAAACCAAAGGCTGGTTTCCCTCGCCTGCAGCTCTTGCCAGCCTCTCCTATCTGTGCCAGGAGCCTTCGGTACTGACTGTACTTTGTGTTGGTCCATGCATGTGGATGGATGCTCCAAGCTGTGTATGGACTGCTGTGACTTGTGTTGGAACTGGTCTTTTGAGCCTCACCCAGAGTTTTGAAAGTCCTGAGGAGTGTGGTTATACGTAAGCCACCTGTGTTGCCTCCTAGCTCAGCTCTTTGTATGTACCTAGGCGGTGCAGGCGGAGAAAGTTCCTCTTATCTGTGCTGATGACTCAGTAGTAAACCTTCTCTGGACACAAGAGGCAGGCAGAAAGTGGAATAATTGCCTTTTACTTATAACAAACCAGCAGAGCTGGCTGGAGGTTTCAAGAGAGACAATTAGAGATATTGCATTGTTTTCTTCAAAAGCAGAAGTAGACCTGGGGGTTCCCTAATAGCCCTCCTGATTCTGCACTGTGCTCTTGGAGCGTGTTGTTGTGGGTTGCATTTATTATGAGCCACTTATTATCCCTAATTGTTTAGCAGGGGGAGGTCTCTTACTAACAGGCGAATTTGTGACTTGATGAACACTCAGCTGTCTGTATTTAAGATAAAATTACTGTAATTAACAAATCGATCAACCCTACTTTCACTTTGCCTGGCTGGGACAGAACAAATGGGCTAAATGGGACCTATTTAGTACAGAGGTAGAGAAAGGGGTTTGTAGACCTCAGGATACACAGGTTTAAAGCTGCCTTCTTTTTTTCTGCATGCTGCTTGTAATGGTAATGTCACATAATTGTCTCTTGTTAGATAATTCTGTCTCCAACAAAAACCACTCATGCTGCGCTTTCTTCAGCTCAGCCCAGCAAGGCAGAGTCACAGAGGGTGAATAGCCAGGTGGGTTGTTCTGTTATAACTTTAACCTTGAGCAGGGTTGGGTTGGGTTCCCGGGGTCCTGTGCCTTCTTGTGACTCTAATCTGGTTGTTTGCACAACTGATGTCTTTGTTGAGAGCAAGATTTAATCCCTCAGGTTGTCTTATGGTTGGCAGATGTTGCTCCATCTCCCCCAGCTGCTGCTCTGGGTGCCACGTTGCTGACCAAGGGTTTATGTCCTTCTGGCCCTGGCTGAGCCTCCCAGCTCTCTGGTGTGGGAAGGACTTGTCCCCAGCTCTTCTTACAGGTGATTGGTACCTGCTAGCAGTTGCTCATGTAGAAAAGGAATTTAAAAAACTGTTCCACAGCTGCAGTTTTGCCCTGGATTTCTGGACAGGCACCTGCCTTAGATGGCATCTCTCCGGCCACACTGAGCATGTCCTGGGTGTGTTGAAATAGTCCAGGGTGCAGAACAGTCTCTGGGCTTTGAATTAATGCCATGCCTTAGCTCACGGTAGTTTCCTAATGAAAACCAGCACTCGGAGGCACGTGCTGTCTAGAAAGCATTCGGCTGCCGGGAGTTGTCCGTTTGAGCGTTGAGGTGTGTCTGTGCTCTCTGGCAAGCGCACACTGCACGTGGTGTCCGCCCATGCTCGCTGCCTTGTCACTCCAGGGTGGTGTGGCACCCATACGTGTATTTAAGGTGATCTCTTCACAGCAGGCAGAGTGGAGGGCCAAGGAGTTGCTCTCCATTTCACTGTATTCTGCTGTCCCGTGAAATGAACTGGGAAAGGGTAGATCTGCCATGGAAAAAGAAACCAGCTCTGGCCATCAGCATGAAGATAGGGTGGGTTACAAAGCGCCTTCTCTGAGACATAGGGCCGTCCCTGTGGTTGGCTTGATGAAGGGCAGATCTGGCAGTGATGGAGGGACAGACTGTTCCAGTTACAAAGTGTGGCTGCTCCAGCACCAGTTCCTCTTACAGGAGGATGAAGATGTCTAGCGGGGAAGCTGGCGCTCCTTGCCAGTGACGGTAGCTCTTGCTGTGCCTCTCATCTAGCAGAAGAGGGGTTTGCTTACACATGCTGTGTAAGAAAATTATGGTCAAATTTATTTCAACAGACTGATAACAAAGATAATCTGGAAGTGCTTCAAAGGACTGGAACTGCTTAACCTGGAGCGTCATCTTCATCCTGTCCCTTTTTGCATACCCTGGTGGGGAGGTTTATTCTTGCTGCATCCATAACCATGGGCAGGTGGGCAGCAGCTGTGGTGTGATAAGGGTATTATGTCTGATGGATAAATGGGCACTAGAAGATGTCTGGGCTTGGTCAGTAATGCCGATGGCTCAGTGTTTCAGAGGGCTTCGTCATCACTGCCTTGCTCTGCGGAGTGCGTGGCTGCCCTCCATTTTGAAGACTGGTTGCATCTTTTGGGCGTTTTGCCACTCTCTTCCAATCTCATCCATTGCTCTTCATCGGGCATTTCCTCCATCCAGCTCCGGAGACATCCCTGGCTGGAGGGGACGTTGGGTCTCTGCTGTAACTGTCACATACATGCAAGGAAAACCCGTGTTGAACCGTCAAACGCAGAGCCAAGAGCATTTGAAAGCTTCATTAGCTGGGCTTTGTTCTGACGGTGCAGTCAGGCGGGGAAATAATGCCGTGAGTGTTATCAGCCATGTGCAGGAGGTGGTTGCGTAGCAACCCCGATTGCGGTACCGCGCTGCTTTTCCGAGAGTAAAAGAAACACTCATTTTCTTCAATTTAGAGGCATTTCAAACAGGAATTCATTATTGGTGAAGGATTCACTTAGGTTTTACATCTCGTAAAGAGATGGCAGGCAGCGTTGGCCTTGTTTTAGCATTGTGTAGGTGCAAACTCACAAGTTAAATGAACCTGAGACAATCTGGGGTTTGTTTGTATTTTCAGCTGCTGTTTTTCATCCCTTTTTCCTGCTGGGGCTCAAAATGGGATGAGAACTGGAGATTTCGTTGCTCTGTTCAGATCTGATGTAAAGGCATCTCCGGGGAGCCCTTCTTGGTATCACGTAGACTGTTACAGGTGAGAAAGGCGACGGTGTTCCCTCTTTCCTCTGAGCCCTGCTTAGAGAGTGAAGTGCAGAAAGGGGTTGGTTCTGCTACCGCATCTCTGTGCCAGGCTGGAAAAGTGGTCAGACTTCAGAGCCCCTTCAGATCTGCAATACTGGTGAGGCTCTTAAGGAGCACTGGATGTGATGGATAGGAAATAGATTCACCAATCCACTTCTTGTCTGGAATCCTAGATGGTGAGATGTAGGTAAATTGAGACAGTTCATATTGTTTTGAAGAGCAGCATGATTACGTGGCACAAGTAAGGAACAAGTGCCAGCCCTGAGGAGCAGGATTGCCAAGTGTGCAGGTAGGACAGGACATCCCAGCATCTCCCTGTCCTGCTGCGGCTCTGGCCATTTCACATAGATGGGGCACGAAGAGCTTTTTTAAACTTCAGCTTTGGCATATATTGTGTAATAACAGCGGTGGGGTAGAGACAGTCCATTCTGAGAGAGGAATTGGGCTGCTGAGACATCATGTGAGCATCCTTAATGAATCGTCTAGGTTTGGTGACTGTGTACAGGACATTATCCATGTGCCATTCATCCAGACAATGGATCTGGTTTTCCAGATAAATCTGCATTGATCGGATCACCTGCCCTTGTGCATCCCTCTCTGGATGCCTAAGACAGCGCTAGCACAGAAAGGGCAATCCCGAGTGCTACCAAGAGAAGACAGTAGATAGGGAATTAACAACTACAGAATATTTATTGTGCTTTTGCAGCTCTATACGGTAATGTGGAAATCGCTTTCGTTCACCTGTGAATATCTGTATTGTCTGAGTGTGCAGGTAACAGCAGAAGGGTGCTGGTATTGGCAGAGAGATTCGGGATCTGTGGTGAAGGAGACCTGATAAAACAAACATCCTCACTGCAGTCTCATCTACTGAGAAAGTGGAGGCATTTTCTTTCCCTGATTAGCCAGTGCATCAAGTGACAGCAAGCAGAAAGAATATTATTTGTATATTGTGAAACTCCTTTCTTGAATCTGTCCTCTCACTTCAGTCTTTCAATACTGAACGATAATATATCTTCCCTTCTCATTAGCGATTCAGTTTGCAGGCTGATTCAGATTAACTTGGACTCTCGCTGTATTAAACACTTTAAGGAAAAAAAACATAGGATCTCAGGATGTTTATGAAAAGCAATTTCCTCAATGCCAGGCAGTTTAATAACTCTACAGCCATGGCATCCAGGCTCATTTATTTTAAGCTCTGTTTCCAAACTGTGACGGGTCAATAATAAATAAGGCAGTGTGGCAGATTTTGCATGGAAGAGAGCTCATTTCAAAGAAAAGAGCATAGGCAAGTTCAGTTGGGAGTGCAGAGAATAATGTGGCTCTCAGGTCTGCCAAATGAAAGGCTCATTTAAGAAACAGAATCTTCTTCTAATCAATATTTCCCCTGCTGAACTATTGGCACCACGTGAACATTTGGAGATGTGTATGGCAAAAAGGAGAAAATTTTGCTTCTCTCTCACCCAAACAGTTCTTTTTTCTGGTAAGAGCAACATTGTTCTTCTGCATATTGTTTTGCTTTTTTCCTTAAATCAAGTTCGTGGTGGAGAGGGATGTGTAGCCCCAGGCAGTGTTTTGCACCTGAGACCTCAGCAATAAATACACACACCACAGTGTGTTTCAAAGGACTTGTTAAAAATATTGGAAATCGATATCTTGTAGGAAACAAAGTGAGTTAATACTATTTGTTGAAAACACCTTTTAAAAACCACATGGGACCCTGAGCAGGTCAACTGGAATGTGTAACAACACTCACCTGTCTCCTGCTTCCCTCTGTGGGGATTCAAGCAGAGATGTTGGTGGTTTTAAGTTTTATTATCTTCTTTTGGAGCATGGAGCATCCTGACAGACCAAGCTGAATTATTTTGCTCTGTGTCCTGCTCCACTTCTGGGAACTTTGGGCTCTCCTGCTCAGCCAGCTGTTTTCTTTGGCATCTGCCATGTTCTGAGTAGCAGGTTCAAAATGTAAATAAGCTTTAAAAAGTTGGAATGGTCAGATTGTCATTAGCATACAGGAAGCAGGAAATTGGTTTCTGTTGGTGAAGTTTCCTTTCAAGTTACTCCTTGGTAGAAAGACACCCGTTTCCCTTCTCTGTGGAGTGCTGTGGATCGTTCCTTGCTAATCAAAATATTAAGCTTGACTAAAGTGTTATCTATCTCCCTAATATTTAAGATGTATCTGCTGGATAACTATGACGAATAATTGGGCAGGTAGGTTGTCCCTGCCATTCATTATGAACCCAACTGGGAGGTTTCTGTGTGGCTGATCAGGGAGGTGAATTGCCTCTGCTTTTATTTTGGTTGAATAATAAATTTACAAATCAGGTGCCCAGCATGAATGTTTATTTAAGAGTCCTAACTTACTGATAATGTTCCTGAGTGTTCACTTATTAGAAGCTCACACTGTGAATCCCCAGGAATTCATGAGATGTTTTACGTATCCGTGTACCTTAAATAAAGCCCACAAGTGCAGGCTGCAGGTCCTGAGTAGATGTACTGTTTCTGAACAGGCTTCCCACACTAAGCTTCCCCCTGTCCAGCTTGGCTGAAAGAGCTGCACCAAAATCTTGGGGTCTTTTTCCTGTTGATGAACTTACATGTGGATTTCTTAATTGAAACGGAGTTGTGGAGTCTCCTCTGGAGACATTCAAAACCTGCCTGGATGCATTACCTGTGCGATCTGCTCTGGTTGAACCTGCTTTAGCAGGTGGGTTGGACTAGATGATCTCCAGAGGTCCCTTCCAACTCCAACCGTTCTGTTCAGTGGTGGCCAGGGTGACACTGGACCTATGGGTGGCACTGTCTCCCGTGCCTTTGTGGATAATAGTATGAGCAAATCCAAAAATATGTCCATAAGAGCTAATGAGGAATTTTAGCTAGGTCCATCGCTGCATGTTCGTGATGTTAATCTATGTTGTCACCTGTGATCTGCCTATAACACTTGGTGTATCATTACCTTATAACCATAAGTACCTACAAGCGCTGTCTCTCAGCGCTGCCACATTTTGGCAAGGCTGCTGCTGAGACCAAGACCTGGATCTTTAAAGAAACAAACCTCTAACTCCTGACCTTCCAAGAAAGGTCAGGCATAAAAATATCTTCATCCCCACCTTCTTCCTCCCCTCTGTCCTGAAGCCCGTGGTATCTGTGACCCAATGAATCAGGACTCTTGGCACAGCATCTCTGCCATCAGTGCTACAGCTGGCAGGCTAATGAGACGGAAGTATAATTCATCTTGAAGTCCCATCCCCTCCATCGCTCCTGCTCAGTGCACATGGTTCCTTCTGTTCTGTCCATGCTGTCTTGGGTATGGACATATGCGTGTGCGAATACCTACAGCAGGATGCAGATGCGATGCACAGGGACAAATATTGCTTATTTGGTGGTTAAAGGGTTTTATTTCTTTTTTAAAAGCTGCCATAACAAATCGTATCCTACACCCTGCTTGCACTGGCAAGGATTAAATGGGAAGAATGTGTTATGCCTTGTTATCTCGCAGTCCTGTCCGTAAGGATGTCTCTGCTCTCAGAGCCATTTCTGAGTCACCACGGATGAGTCTGGCTGCAGGGGACTGACTGAGCCCAGCACGGTCCCAGGGCTGCGTCGCAGGATGCCGTGAAGGGATGCCCGCTGTACATCAGGCGACTGGGAGCATCCATTGCTGACTGCTGCTTGGCTGCTTCTTTTATTCCTTTGATTTAAAGTAATTCTGCCAGTGTGTGGGGATGCATTTTGCTTAGAAGTGCTACTTACAGATTCATAAAGAGAAAGAATTTTCATCTAATTTTTTGGTAATATTTTCAGGCATTTTGTGGGTGCTGATTTTTGTTGTTGTTGTTGTTCATGTTTTGGCTCACATGTGCTTTGCTCTCTATCTGGATTTGGAGGGATATGACTTCTTTGCCTTTCCTTCCCAAATATCCTGTCTACTGAAGGCTGAAGAAAACTTCTGTCTGAAAAACTGTGCCTGATTTAAGGCTTCCCTGCCTTAATCCCTGGTCAGGTAGCTGGGAAAATATGCAGGAAAGATAGAGAAAGCAGATAGTGTGCCAGTTTTAACAGTGTTCAGCTCTGGTGGTGACATCCCAGCTGCTTCCAATCTCTACCCTGCTAGAAAACCCATTTCCATGATGATAATCATTTGACAGCTTTTAATCTTCTAGTGCAGATGTGACAAAATAGTTTCATAATCCTTTTCTGTGCATTAGGCTGCTCACTTCTATTCCTGGAGATCTGTGGCCGACTAATGTATGGCTTAGTCTGATGGTATGTGACACAACCGCATCAGCTTGTGCTGCTTAAGTGAAAGGGCTGTCATGTTACAGCAAATGCCTCCTGAAAGTGGGTGCGTTGTAAATGCATCGTCGTGATTTAGTTGGAAACCTGAAGCAAAAACTCACAAAAAACCCATGGATAGCAGCCTGAAAAACTTTTGTATGAAATATGGTAAACAGAAGTCACTGAGTTTGTGTAGTAATCAGGGAAAGAGCAGGGGGGGTGACTTTCCCCATGCTATCTGCAATGTGATGGTTCTCGGTGGTGTTGGAGGGATCCGTGGGCTTCAAACTAAAAATAAGAAATGGTGACTCACTCCCACTCCGAAGGGGTGCAGAGCAGCAGGCAATGGCGTGTTCCCCTCCGTCACAAAGGATGCTGGTTACTCCAGAAATCCCCAGAGAGGTTTCTATGAGTCATTCGTGGGAGGCGAAAGTACAGGGATGATGGGGAGCAATTTGAGCATCATGTGGCCTGAGGTGGGCTTTGCTGCAAAACTTGTGGGAAGGAGATAGAGCATTAAAATCTAACAAAGCTGCATCAAGAGGAGTGTGGGGAACATCTGATTGTACATCTGAACATGTCATTTTAACTTGCACTCATGATCATTTGACTCTGCATGTTTATCTATTTACTCTAACAGTACACTAATTTGGTCTTGTTAAAGCTGAATGAAAGAATGGCCAGACACTTATCCAGAGTAAGTGTCTACATGTTCACTTCCTCCTAATTGACCAAGTGTGTTTAATTAAAAATAATTAATTTCAATAAGTCTCAATGTATAGACATCTTAAAATGAAGGTGAAACATGACTGATATACAATCAATATCATGATCAGTCTTTGAATTTATTTTTGGGAAGTGGCAGTGAGACCTACAGCGAAAAAATGGCAAAAAGCCTTTTTCTCTTGAGATATTATCAGATTAATCAAGAATGTTGGTAGAAAGAGAAGCAATTTCCAATTATGCCTAATGAATCACTAAAAAGCCTGTGAAAATGTGTATATGGAAGGTTTTGACAAAGAATCTAACAGTTGTTTTACTAATAGTAACAATACTTAGATGTAGGTGAAGATGGAAACAAGTCCAAAGCTGAGTCTAGACATAAATCCTATCATTTATCATCTGCGTTCTTTTAGAAATAAGAAATGACTGACATACATGCTTAATTCAAACTAAATAGCCTATAAAACAAGTTCCCCAAGGCTAATAATAATAATATCAGGAGAAATGAATATAAGGATGATTGAATACAGGATACACTGAAGAGTGAATATGGAATATAGATACATATCATCCTGGCAAGAATGGGCTGGTGTTTATGGTATGCTCGAAAGTCCAATCCATCATCTGACCAGAGGATGTAATCCAGTTAGAATCAAAAAAGATGCCTCTGTTCGAAGCAATACATGCGAGTTATAAACCAGCAAATTCAAATAATCAATCAAAAGCAGCAAGCGGGCAAAAGTAGAATATCATCAAGCAATAATTCAGATCACAGCTGTGATTATGAGCAATAACCTTAAATCTCCTATTTAATTAATATTAAGCTTCTGACACCCCCTAGGATAGGGCAAGCAAACCTTCTCAGGCTAATGTGATAATAGTAAGAGAAAATGTTATGTTCCTTAGACATTTCAGAAAGTGAATTAACCATTCATTGAAAGGTTTCAGGTCTGTGTGTACAAAGTTCCCTTCACCCAAAAGCTGCTCAGGCAAAGGCTGGTTTGCTGGGATCGAGCATCCCTTGCCAGACACCCCCAGGTCACACTGGGGCAATCGGCTCAGTCCCCTGGTCACCTTTGGGGTCCGTCTTTTGGTACCGATCCATAACTGCTGTGTATCTCGGTTTTTCTGCTCTCCAAGGGAGAAGAAAAATCACCTGTATGAGCCTCCTGAGCAAGACTGGCTGCAGCTGCTCCTTGTCCAAGGCTGGTGGCTGAAATTTGGCTGCCTTAGTGCAGGATGAAGGTGCCCACCTCAAGCACCCAGCTGCAGAGCAGATAATCTAGTAACCTCAGTAGCCAAATATACATGTAGAGAAGTGGCTCACACCTGCTCCCACAGCCTGGATGTTCATACGCATGCAGATCTAAAGAACAGAGCTTTTTCTAGGTGAGTGCACTGGCCGCAGATAAACATATCTTTGTAGTAAGTGTGTAGATTTGCATCGTTAATGGAGCGACTGTGACTCTCAAGTCTGGGAATCAAGCAGCCTCCATCACCTTCCCCTGTTTTGTGAGTGTGTGTGTGCGTGGTAAATGACCTTTGGAATGAAAATATTAACAGAAAAGGAAAACATGATTGTAATTTATGAAATGTTAGCCCAGATGCCTCTAGGGGGGAACAGACCTTTCAGTCTTGCAAGCTGATACATCGCTGGGGTGCCGGCATTGACACAGGTGCATTTAAAGAGTCAATTAAGGGGAAACTGTGTATTTACACAGCCTGCATTAATTTTGTGGTTTGGCAACTTTCTTTTTAAACACTCGAGACTACTGATATTGCTTAAAGAGGTTGCTTGTTCAGAAAGTACTGGAGAAGGTACCAGAGGAAAGAGGTGAAGCACAGATCTCTGGTAACAAAATGTTTATGTGGATGTGGGATGGATTGAGCATCAGGCTGAGCAGCCAGGGCACACGCTGGAGGAACCCTTGGTGCTGGGATCTGGGCTCTTGGATGGAAATGGTATTGGAAAAAGGCTGCAGATAATTGTCAAATTTCTAGGGATGTTATCTGACGGAGAATAGAGAAAGCGGGTGCTCTCCTGGCAGTCGCTTTGTGCAATTCAATTTTCTGGGTAGAAGCCCTGGGTTTCTGTCGTTGTTATTGGCCAGGAGCTTCCATGCAGAGCTATAAAAACCTTTAAAGACTCTCTTTGAACTTTGAAGCAGATCAGTGTGAAATGGAACGGGGGAAAATTGTTTATTGCTGAAGAAAATACAGCGCTGTGAATAATAAGGAAGAAAATGCAGCTGAGGGCTCAAATTGAATGTCTATTATGCCTATGATTAGAGATAATGTGCTAGGAAAAGGGGATTACAGAAGGGTTTCTGTGCTAGGTTGGATGGCTAAAAACACAGTGATTGTGGCTGCCGAGCCCTCATTGGCCTGGGCTTGATATCTAAATTATAGGGCTGTTACACAGAAATGAGCTTGATTCCCTGTCTGAAAGGCAGGGCCCTCTGCTGCCCAGCTGGCCGGGGGAGCCCGGTCCTGCTCGAGGCTTGGAAACCCTCCGTTTCTTTATTTCCTTGACAACTAAGGGTTCGTTGTACTTTGCATGACTGAGGAGCAGTCTGCGGGACTAGGACTTGAATAATCAGAGTTGTTGTTTTTCCTCGAGAATCTCAGAAATACCACGTCAAATGAAGGGGAAGAAACCAAATCTGACACAGCTCAGATCCTCTCCTGGCAGGACGGGTGAGCAGAGCTGTGTGTTGAGGGAATGGGCTGAGGCTGATGATTTCTAAGGGCTGGACTTCGTTTTGTTTTATTATAAATGTCATTACAACCTTGAACACATCACTGGCCCTCTCAGCATCTCTGTTAGCATGTATAGAATAGGATAATAGTATTCCTTTGGTGTATTTTGGTCTATGCAGATTATAAGATGTTTTGCAGGAGTATATGTGTATACAAAGGGATGTCAGATTTGGTTAAACCTTCTGGTCTGGAGTAAAACACAATAGTGTGTACAACACCCATGGAAAGAAACTCAAAGTGATAGAGGCCTCTTCGCAGACATCTGGAAACCACCAGCAGATACTCTGCCCCCTGTACAGTGGTGTGGGTATACAAATAAGCTTTAAAACTTGACACTAAACCTTTTTTTCAAGAGGCTACAAAAATCGAATAAATATATATAGGTCCTTGCAATCACCTACACTCCCATGTAGACTTCCAGACAGTTCATGAGTGACTGCTTTGTTTTAAAACTGTTTTGTTGTTGTTGTTGTTTTAATTTAGTCTGTGTCCATTTACTGATAAGCATAATGTACGGGGAGGCAGTGCAAGATTTATGGTATTTTCAAGAACAAACTTGCATGTTTTTAAGTAGTTAGGTTTGTGAGTGATGACTGAGCTGTTGTTATTTGGCAAACTTAATTACATTTGAAATGTATCTGGACTTGAATTTGGGAGATGCTTCTTTCTGTTTTAAACAGAATTGTTTTCCATAGGGATAAGAATAAGATTTCAGTGACAAGATTTTACTTAGTAAGCTCAAGGCACTTTTTACAAATCTCAGAACCATTCAGCATCACACGTTGTTTTCTCTGGAAAATCTTTCATGCTCTTGTATCCTCAGCCCCCATGAGCCTTGATCTGGGAACTGCTGCTATCAGCTGCCTGCAGGGTTCTGCTCCCGGCTTATCTTCTCCCGACACAGAAAGGACACGGTCAACTGCTCATGGGCCTTGAGCCCCCACATCTCCCAGAAACATCACCAGTATCTGCACTGTCCCCTCGTCTTTCTTCCCTTCTCATCTTATCGAGGGGGGAGAGGGGGAGCATCCTTTACTGTCTGCAATTTCCTTAACGTTAAAAACTGAAAAACAATTTATTATGCTTATTGAGTCGCTACATTGACATTTAGCTAAACCTTATTTTTAAGCACAGAGCTACTTAAATTTGGAGTTACAGGGCACACGGTTAGCTGCTTAGTCTTCACACGTGAAGGTCAGATCTCTCTCTGGCACCAGCAACACCAGTTTGTACCATGGCACCGGGTGGTGTAGCACTGCTTCCACCCTGGCCTTGTCACCACTTGAGGTGACGTGCTGTAAATCCTGTTCCCTTGGAGCCCTGGACTGGTGGTTGGCTGCTTGGGGTCACCTCCGGGTCACCCTCCCCGTTAGTGCTTATTTGGTGAGCTGGCTGTGGGGTGTGGGTGCCCCACAGAGCTCAGGCAGCACCTCTGCAGGTGCCGAGGGGCCGATGTGACAAACCGTGATTCCTCAGCCAAGGACAAGAGCGAAGATGCTGTAGCAAGAGCTGTCTCTTCTGCAGAAGGACCGGACAGGTTGTTGTTTGGTCCATCACCAGGCAGGTATTTCAAACTGGAGCATCTAACCTGTGCTAACTGCACCCTTTCAAGCCTCTATTGACCTTGATATTCCTTCAATTATTTAGTTTAAAAACCCACACAAACAAAATGCAGCTTTTCTTTCAGCCTTCCTATTGCCACTCGTATTCCTTCTGCTGCTCTGGCTGCCTTTGCCTGGGACCTTAATATCACAGTTGTCATCTTTTTAACAAAATGGGGCAGGAATAGTGAGTGTTCCTGCAGGAGTGTGGGTGCAGAAGAGGATTTGTTGTCCTGGGGACTGGAGGTATCTAGGGAGAGGCTGGATGATGAGCTTAAGCCTATGTTTGGTGTTTCTGTGATTTTTACTGAAAAAATCAGGTAATATGTGCAGGCTATACCTCCAGCTCTAAGCTGTGTGCAATTTTTAGTGGTTTTAAAGGAGGAAAAATGATGATGAGTCAGAAGGTGCATCCCATGGTGTTGGGCTGCGGAGGCTGCAGGCGCTGGTGACCGGCACAGCGCTGGTGCAGTGAGGCTGGAGACCTGTGTTTGGGTGATGCTCAGCTCCATAGTGAGGATGAGGCAATGACATCTGCATGTTTTACAGCTTTTGTATGACTGCTTTCTATGAATTTTCCAATGTGCCTTTGTGGCTAACCGTGAGGTTGAGCCAGGCTGTGCTGGACTCCAACCTCCACCTTTCTGTGTCTTGTTATTGAATGTTAGCAAACAAGGTCAAAGGTACAATAACTCCCCCCTCCCTTTTTTTCACAGCTCTCCTGCTGTAATTTTTTAAGAGCCAGTCATGTGTGGGATCAGGCAAAGGTTAAATTGCGAGGTTCTCTTAGCCAAGGAAAGATTTGACTCCTAGCCCGAGGCAGGGGTATCTAACCCGAGCTGTTATATTGCTTGTTAGATTCTGTTTTTTCATTGGCAAAACATATTGACAGCACAACCTCACTATCCCTGTTTGCTGCAGGGAGTGATGGATTTTAGTCAATCTGTGTAAACCTGGTCTAACATATCCTGGTAACACGTTATCCATAACCTTCCCCACATCACCCAAAGAATGGGTGATATTGTACATTTTTACTAAGTTATACCAGGAAAAAGCGGTTTGTCTCTCTGCATCTAGTATCTGGTGAGTGGGAACTGATAATTATTAGGTGTCTTTACCGACTGATGCCACTGCAGATGAACAAGACTTGTGTTTCTTGTGCGTGTATACAGGGCACAGAGTTGACTTGTGACATGGCCGTGAGCGCTGGCTGGTTCCTTCTGCTTTGTAAGGGAATTGAGAAAATGTAATTTCCATTACGTAAGTTCACCTGCATTTAAATTTATACAAATGCGACCTGCAGGCATGTTGCTGCAAGCACCTTAGGTGGCAGGTCTGCTCGGGTGTGCTGGCGGACTGCAGGGATCCTGTAACTAAATAACAGCACAGACTTGGCTGGTCCTCAGAAGCCTTACTTCATATGGCTTTTCATAGGAAAAGAAAATGAAGCTGCAGCACAGAAAACTGCATTAAAACTGTGATGTAGGACCATCCATATGGACCATCTGGCAGACCCGACCGAATTGCTGAGCCTGCAGGGCTCTGTGGCAGCGACACGCGGAGGGAAACCGTGCGTGAACAAAAGCATTGCTCATTTTAGCAGCAGGAACAGTGCTTAAATATGACAAAGGTTTTTATAGTGACAGTCATCTTCTATGAAATCTATTGCAGTTAATTTTTCTTCATGGTGATATAGACAGGCCTCGTCTCTAGAACATACTGTGTTTTTCTTGACCCTGTGTAGACGCTGTGTGCTCCATTTTCTGGCCTCTTGTCTGGTGATGAAGGTAGTGGTTTCTCTACCCAATCCTCCCAGATTTCCTGAATTTAGTTGAGTTTTGTAACCAAGGAGGACAATCGCAAGAAGTCCAACAATGTTCTTAAGTTTCAAATATTCTTTGAGATGTGGCTCAACAGAACCGCATCTCCAGAAACACGGCTGTTCTCTTTCTGCCTATTCCTTCTAGGCGTCCCTGTCTGACTAATATATTCATAAAAGAAATATTTTGGTAATCAGTCCTCACATACTGTTACAGAATAACTCCAAACTTCTTTAAAAAGCCATAAACCCCGTTTTTGTGATGAGTGCTGTACCAAAATGTGGGCCGTGGTACAGCCGCAGCAGATGGGGGTGAAAGCTCCTCCATAGGCACCTTCCAGGTGACTTAGTGCCTTCTGATTGCCAAATTAAAATACTTGGGACCCAAAGGGTTTGGAATTCAAGCTTTCAGCATCTAAGGTGAATTTTGGAAGAAAGTATAGTTGACCTTCCCTCCCGTGGACTGGTTATTTCTCTGGTGTCTGTACAACATATGCCCCTGCAGACAGAGAACAATCTTTGCTTTCACATCAGGGTTCAGATAAACAAAGGCATCGTCAGCTACCCCCAGAGAGGCTGGGCTGTAATTGAGGTTATTAGCTTTGCTATTTTTCAGAGCGTGGAGCGGGCTGGCGAGAAGCCAAGCCCTCCCTGCGCTGACAGCATCTCCGCTGCTCCCACAACCGCTGCGTTAAACGCCTCCCGCATCCCCACCGGCCCCCACCTCCTCTGCTCCCCTCCCCACACTGCCAACTCCCTGCTCATCAGGGGCTTTTGAAATGGCAGCCTGCCTGCTTAAAAATAGAATGAAATTTTAATGGCTGCAAAACATCCCCTTTTTCCACCCGATTGCCCTCTGGCGGAGGGGAAGGTTGGGAAGCTGGGGAATGTCCAAGGGGTGAATGTCTCTCACCTGCTTTACTAGGTGTGTGGGGCTAGGGAGGAGAAAATAAATAGAAGAGATATTTTAATTAATGATTTATTATTATTATTATTACCTTTTAGTGTCATGGGTGCAGAAAAGTGGCCAGGGAATAATTTGTTTCACTTGGTAGTGACATACACAGGCAACCATCTCAGTTCATATGGTTGTGGTGCAACTGGTGCCTGAACACCAAACCCCTTTTTGGGCTCTGACCAGCACTGCCAAATCTGCCCAAGCCCGGGGACGGTAGGAGAGCCTGACTGGCAGAAAGTAGAAACCTCTGAGCACCAGATGCTCATCATCAGAGATTTATGGTGGACTCTCATCAACTGAAAATCAGAGCCACCACACTTGCACCCTGGACCTCTCAACTGGTTTTCAGAGGGAGCTCAGTGCTGTGGTAGCCGGAAGATTCTGATCAATCAGTCTGCTCGGTGCGCTCAGTCTAGATCGAATTTGTCACTTTTCCCCAATTATGCCCTTGGGAAAACACGGTGTTATAGCACTTGGTGTTTGTGTTGACCTAAGCCCGGTGCTGAACCACCGCGCTGCTTCCTCCACCGCTCTGGGGACCGCTGTGCTCTGACACCTCCCAGCCTTTCTCCTGGTAGTGTTCTGTGACCTGTTCAATCATTGCTAAAAGAAATTATTGGGAGACATTGGATTAAACTGTAAATCAATAGTAGGGCAACACACGGTCCCATTACCAAGATGTGGATTGAGAGGCAAAATAACCAGAGACGTTACCATCGTTGTAGAGTTTACTGCTGGAAGAAGTTACCTCTGCAGCAGAGCTCTGCAACGAGCTTCCGTAGAATCATAGAATAATTTTGATTAGAAGAGAACTTTAAGATCATTGATTCCAACTGTAAATCCAACACTGGCACTAAACCACGTCCCTAAGAGCCTCATCTCTGTGTCTGTCCAACCCCTCCAGGGATGGTGACTCCACCACTGCCCTGGGCAGCCTGTTCCAATGCCAGACGGCCCTTTCCGGGAAGAAATTTTTCCAATATATCCAATCTGAACCTCTCCTGGCACAACTTGAGGCCATTTCCTCTCATCCTATCACTTGCTACGTGGGAGCAGAGACCAACACCAACCTCACTACAGCCTCCTTTTTAGGTAGTTGTAGAGCATGTGTGAAATCCTCCTTCAGTTGTAGAGTAGTGTGAAATCCTCCTGGAGATCTGCAAACTCCAGAACTTACTGCTCAGGGTTGCTAAAAAGCCCTTTCCCTGTCTATATCCTTGCTCTAAAAGCTACAGAAAGACTCAAGCCAGGACAATTTGTCCCAGGGCATTATCACGGAGCTGGTTCTGTCTCCCAGCCCATCGGCTCCTGTGGCAGAGCTGGTGGGATCCCAGGGCCAGGATGGGCTGGCCAGGGATGAGTTGGGGTGAGTCGCCCCAAGAACTGCATCTGTCACACGAGATCTCATCCTGGTGGCTGCTGGGGAAGCTGTGGGGAGTCCCAGAGGTCACCCAGCTTCTGCAACCGCTGCTCTGCCAGGTACGTGCCGGCACATTTCGGAGCACACGGGGTGGCACAAGCCCTCCCCACGCCTCGCTGCCCTGCAGGGAACTGCAATCCCATCACCCTGCTGGGATTCCCCTCCTTTCTCTACTAAAACCCCGTGATCAGCAATCACTTTTTTTCATCCTCTGTTTGCTTACAATCAGAAAAGATAAAGCCACGGTGGTTATTTTTATCCCCTCTGTGACTATATAGCTTAATGTGACATTTCTGACTGCTGCATTTTGATGAGGAAAACAAGGTATTGGCAACTAGAAATTAGTCATGGGTCCTTTACAAATGTCTGGATACCTAAAAATAGCTGCGGAATACAGTGCCGCTTGTACGTTTTAAGCAAAAGAAGAAGCAAAGCAAGCTTTCCCAGAAGTGCTTGAGGGAAGAGCAGACTTTTCATTTAAGGCTGTTTTGTTTAATTGGATAATATGATTAAATATATAGGTTATGTGAGGACCTGATGCAATCCCCTTTAGAAACTGTGGCATATACATGAAAATGGCATAACAACCAATTGTATATGAGAGATAGTTACAATAAATGCTATTCTTGACGCATTTGCTCTGGAGAAATTAGTGGCAGATGCGTTATTTGGATAAAAGGGCTATTTTCTCCCAGATGAATCTGTTTATGAAAATGAATTGTCCTTTGCCAAAATAATTTATTAAGCCTGAGTCATTGATAACTGGGTATTTTGTATGAATTTCCTTGTTTTATTTATCCTGTGCTTGGTTTACATGTATATATGCCAAATGTACGTACTTTTGCAACGGCTCTGCTGTGTGAATAGATCTATGTGAAAGCCACTGAAGCTGCTATTAGATCCCCATGGTTTTGGCAACAGTCACACCGGTCCTGGGAGCTGGGTAATCTGAATATATTTAACTCAGTGCTTTTTTGGTGCCTGAGCAAAAGATTTGCCATACCCTGGGGTTGGCTGTTTATTAGCATAACTTAATGGCTGGCTATAAATAGAAATAAAGGGAAGTACAAACTGAGACCTGCCTTCCTGAGATATCTCTTGGGTTGGTGCTTGTGATCTTATGTTTCTCTTTTTTTAAATTTTTTTTTTTCCTTTTCCACAGTGATAAATAGTTAAAAGGCAATTACAATGTTAATTTGTTGTGTTAATGTGCTACAGCAGGAAGCCAAAGGGACCCGCGCTGGCGAGCCTGGAGAGCCAGTCAGTTCCCATTAACCATCCCGGCTGCTGGGGGAGTTCTCTGCCACAGAAAAACGGGGAAACACAATCAGCGTCTTATCAAGTCTGACACCGAAAATGATGCAATCACGTTCAAGTGTCCCAGAAGGACCACGGCACTGAATAAAGATAAAGCCACTCAGCCCTTCCTTTCTTCGCTGGGGTCATTGGGAAGGGAAGGATGTTATTAACCAAGCAATAAATCTCACTCTTGAGGCTTCTGGTTTTGGTTTTTCTCCCCCGCAGCTCCTTGGTTATGCAAGGAAGGGGATGGTACCCAGCAGACACCTTTGTCCCTGCATGGATCGTCCTGTCCAGGCACCACCGCGGTGACGAGATGCTGAGTGCGGAGTTATATGGTGAGCACCGGTGGGAGAGCTCTGTCACGTAGTCCCTCCATGGTCAGTCTGTTCCTGCTTTGCCGTTGTCCCTACCTGTGCTCAGCTGTTGCTGGAGTGTTGCCCTTTGGGGTCACAGAGATGGGAAAGCAAAACTTCTCGTCTCATCCCGTTCTTGCTGGCAGTGAGCAGCAGAGTGCCAGGCAGGGAGCTTTGATTCTTTGTGTGGACCACATCTGGACCATATTTGGCCAAGTGGGAGTTGTAGTAGGGGACAATCCTGGGGTTCATGGGCTCCAGTGCAGGTTATCATCCTTCCCCTGAGTCTGTCTTTTTTTTTTTTTTTTTTTTTGGTCCTTTTCTGCTTCTGATCTGTTATCAAAGGTTTCAGTTTTCCCTCACTGCTCTTCATGGCTCCCCTGGGCTCCATCACCAGCTGAAAGCTGTCCAGACCACCAAGCCATATTCCAGCGTACGCTGTTCCTTAAGGAGAACAGCAGGTTTTTCCTCTCTTCTCCTCCCCATTTGCTTCACATCCCAGGCTCCCTCCCTAGGAAGGCAGCAAGAAGCAGTGGTGTTGCCATTCCTGTTCTTGAAACGGGGAGTATTTCTGTCGCCTTGGGAATCCTTTTCTATAGAGGATGGAGCTGAGGATGGGGGAGAAAGATTCACTTGAGACCAGGGGGATGAAACCAGTGAAATACCATAAATTCTGCTGGCTGGAGTATGGCTGAACAGAGTGTAACTCCTCCAAACAATAGTATCACCTTTTTATTCTGGGGCAGAACAGCAAGGATTTGCAATGTCCGCAAGATTTCCTTGGAGAAACCAGTAGTTCTCCTCTCTTGTATGCGTCAGGAATCATTTTGCCTGACTAAATGTTGGTGGGGACATTAATTTTTCTGGCTTCACAATAAAGAATGGGACTGTCCCACTTCTAAAAGTCCAGGGAGAGTTAGAAAAGGTGACTGATTTCCCTGAGATCCCCATCTCCTCTGCTGGTCCGTTAGCTAGTGATGTCCATTGGAATAATCAGCAGCAGAATCTTGACAGAGCTGGATATTAATGTGAGATGTGCAAACCCAGACCACAGGCAGACATGGTAAGGCTCATGTAAAGAGCCCAAGTTTTGTATTGAAATCTGAAATTTTATTCTTGACTGTAGTGTGGGAGCAAGACCTGGCTGCTGTTCTTGTGGCTCCTGGGCCACCCTCTATGGTCTTTCCAATTGCTGCTCTGAGCAGAGAAAAACTGCTTTTAGACTAGGGTGCTGGTAGAAATGCCCAAATTTTGGCCTTCGGCCTTTATTCCATTCCATTCGACTTATCCTTCCTTTCGAATGTTTACAAAGTAAAACCTGCTCCAGCAATACTTCTTATAATGCCTTGAGTGACAAAACACAGCTTTAATCAAATGCTTTTTGGTCAGGACACATATAAGTAAACCAGTCTCCAAACCAGATGACTTGCTGTAATAGAAAAATCCCTTTTTATTGAAGGAACTGACCTTCCAAGGAATTAAAACTCATTAGCCTCTCCCATTTAGGAAAAAAAAAGAGGCTTTTAACATCAATTTAGAATCCATTTGCGATCTCTCTTGAGGCCTTGTATTGCCACTTGGATGTATTGAGAAGTATCCCTAATAAACAGCTGGAAAGTGCAGAAAAGCAATAGGGGAACTGGAATTCCTGAAATATTTTCATTTTTTTGGTACTAAAATAAACAATTGATTACTAAATCAGCAGTTAAAACAAACAAACAAACAAAACCCCCACCTTCTATCGCTCTTGTAAAGAGGAGATAATTAGAAATTCAGTGCCAAAATATGCAAATGCTGTGAAGTTTGAAGAGGAAAAATGACACATTCTTGTTCATATCATAGCCCTGGCCTGGTGCAGTACTGAGTGTTTGCACTGCCTGTTTCCCAGAGAGGATGAATGAAAGATATTTGCATTAAAATAAATGTTACCAAGCCAAAGAATATTTATTTTTCAAAAACTATTCGTTAAAGAACACATGCAGAGCTATGTTAATATTTTACAACTTGATACTCTGAGACCTGATTTTTTTCAGTAGTCCTCAAGTTGGCAATTAAAGCCCATAGGGTTTGGATTTTGAACGTACCAGTTGCTCAAGAATACTAAATTCCAGTTAAAAAATTAGATGATGTATTTTGAGCTGACCATGAAGTTAAGCAACTTCATAAGTAGATGAGGATAATGCTGCCATGTCCTACTGAATCGTTGTGCAGATACACGTTAGTGTTCGAAAAATCTGGTTGCTCTATTGCTCCTGAAAACTGGCCTGTGAGGAAACAAATACTTGTGCATTCAGAATAGTGCCTACCTTTGTGCGAGGAATGAAGCTTGTGGCCACACGGTGAAAATAAAGGAAGATGTTGTTATTTAGTCTTTCTTGGAGTGTTACCCTTTCCATGTGTGATGTGAAGCAGGAGCCATTAAGAACTGTGGTGGTCAGAAAGCTGAATTTTGGATCTGGTTCAAGATACTAAACTGAGGTTGTAGGGAACAGTTCAGCTCCGATGTTTTTGGTCTCCCATGTGTTTCGTTTTGCAATGGTCACTGACGGCGAGCATGGTCTGTGGGTACTATCCTGTCTCTAGAGAAAAAATTGCGTTGGACTTTTTGCCATCCCTTGTGAAAGCCAACGGGCAGTGCGTTGGAGCGTTTGTCCAGGAGGCAGCACAGCTACTATTTAATAATGCTAACGCTGTGCGAGATCTTGGCTCTAATAACCTGCATGTGGTGCGATTCCTTTGGAAGCATTTCTGTTTGAAAAAGTATCAGGATTGCTGTGGATCTGGTGATCACGTTGTTGCCCCTCAGTTTAAGTGATGAAGATGCTGCAGAGAGGTTTTCAGCTTCCTCACCTCAATTCTCCTGCTGCTCTGGAGCCAGCACCAGCGGAGATTAGATGCTATTGCAACCCATGGTGTCCTGTGCCAGCCGTGTCACCTCTAAAAGTCCCACGCTGTGCTAAGGTGTCACAGGTGAGGACATCAGAAAGAGGGAAAAGCCCTGACAGGGAAACCCTCGCCGTAGGGGAGGACAGGGCGTGTGGCAGCTTTCCAGAGCAGGGAGATGAAATCAAGTAAAAATCTATATTTAATTGTGGCAGCTGGTGTTAAAAAAAGATTAGTGAGGACTATCTGTGTCCCGCTGGCATCTGCAGAAGTAGGATTCGCTCTTCATAAAGTAGCCTGCAAGAGAAGGGTGGTGTAAATATGTCAGTAGGTTCCTGAGTTACAGAGATGATGCTTTGAGATAGCTCTGTGTGTGCTTGTTCCCCTTGTTAAGCCTCATTTTGATACCTTGGGTTCCGTTCACTCTATTATTATATTTGTTATTATTATTAATACCGTCACATTAAGGAGCTTGTGCTGCTCATGCTGGTTCTTTCACAGTGTCCAAGGGCACCTTGTTTACAAGAGCGATCTCCAGCTCAAGACCAGGCAGTTAAAAAGACCCATCCTGTTAGTGAAATTAATGAAATTAGTGATTGCTAGCACAGTGTTAGCATTTCCCTACAAACTGAGGTGTTTACAGTCTGAGTCGTAGCCGAAGTGGTGGCGATAGGAGGGAGATGTTGCCTACAGCCCTTCTCATCTCACCAAGGGTTGGCTGCATGTGTGTAACTCAGCAGAACACACACCAGGTTTGCTGTTTTTCTAGGGTATATAATGATAAACAGTTGGCTGATTCCAGCATAGCGCAAGCAGCACAGAGTTTGGTATGAAAGTAGATGTGACTTTAAAATCCTGGTTTAGTTTGGATGGACCAAAAAAAAGTAAAGGGTCAAACTACGATGCCTTTCATGTATATCTTTGCTGTAAAATCCTGTTCAATGGTAGTATATCAGCATAGCAGAGGAGCAAGTTACATCACTTGACAATTATTTTATTAAATAGTATTGTTGTCTTTCTGTAGGTTTAAACACTTTGTCATATTTGCCAAGAGAGACAGATTGTTAAAGGCCAGAGAAATCCTCTCCTTCTCTTGGCACTCCACGGTGCCACACAGCTGGTGTGAATTTTAATATTATCATCTTCAATTTAAAAAAATAAAGCCAATTTTAGAAAAAAAAAAAAAGTCAGGATTTTCCACTAAGCCTAGCTCACCCCCCGCCCCTTAAAATGTTATAAATAGAAAAACATCATCAACAAACTCCTTCACTGTGCAAGAACCTAATTTCTTCCTCTCCGCTGGGATCCGGTGTGTTTTTCGGAGTCTGTCATTAATTGTGCTGTATTGTGTGCATTTTCTGCTTCACTAGTTAGTCAGATAGGCAGCAAATGGAGTCAGCTCTAGGTCAGAGAACACAAAAAGCCAACTCCTGCTGCCTCCCAATCAGGTAGAGATATTGAATTGGGCTTCACGTAATTGAAAACATTAGCAGGCTGGAAAATAAGCCAATTCTTAAACACACAAGCCTGAAATGCAGAAAAGAGACAAGGTCTGAGATCCTCAATGGGCCTGATCTGTCTGCCCCTGAAAGCAATAGAAATTCTCACACCTCTTGCAATGGGATGAGAGTAGAGTGCTTGGAAAGAAATGCAATGTTTTAAAGGTAGAGATCAAAATATTTGATGTCCCCAAAAGCTATGAATAAAATGAGATTTAGTGTTCCCATGTCTTGAATAGGCATGCCGAGATATAGGAAAAAAAAAAAGGGTGTTTTGCCTTTTATGAATATGGGCTTTTTTCTTATCTATAAATATATAGGGCCACCTTCCTATTTGTCCGGAGCTTTTCCTTTCCTAAGTTGATGTCTAGAAATTACTTTTCATCTATATCCGACAAAGAAGAAAGTTTTGAAAGGCAGAAAATACTTAGCTGCTCCATGGTGTGCATTTCCCCAGCCATCGGCTCTTATTTAAACGAGACCTGGACCTTTGACTCTCCATATTGCCTCTGTGAATGCTGTGACACCATCAATATTTGCATTTTAACTAGGATTAGTTGCACGTGCAAATCTCCTTAGATATGAGAAACACAGAATAAGAGTTGTGGCTATGCAAAGTATGTAAGGAAAGAAACTGTACAAGTGTATGTGATGGAGATTCCCTTATCAGGTGAGCAGCGCTGGCAGATGTGTCCTTCTGGGACCTGCCAGATCGGGGAATGGCAGAAATGATGACGTGCACTGAACAAAGGAGATAAGGCAAAGAATAATTCCCCATTGCCTCCTATCTACATCATCGCAGCCCCTCGGTCTGTGTACACCGAGCATTTGGTGGCCCGTCACAACAATACCCACGCCGCGTATCAGTGGCACAACAAAATGTTCTGGGTTCATTGCTCTGAATTTCCTCAGCTCAACCGTTTCGAAAGGCGTGAGTTGGAGCCGGCTATTCCTCTGTTATTGGCCCCCAAAAAGCAACCTAATTCCCCGAGTAAAGGGGCAACGGGAATAGGGATGGATGGATGTGGATGGGTGGCTGTACCTCCAGCATCTGCCCAGTAACCTGCAGAAATGTGCCCTAGAGATAATCTAAAGGAAGCAGATAAATGTAACTCCATGGGAGGAAAAAAAAAAAAAAAATAGAAATCTGCTGTAGCCACCGTATTCATATATATAGCAGTTACCTCTATATGCAGAGCATCCCTGTACATTTTGCTACCTTCACATTTTAAAAGGCAATTAATTTTATTATGGCTCAGGCAATAAACTCTCCTCTTTCACAGCACAGTACTCTGCCGAAGCGGGTGTGCCCATTCAGAAATACCTCTTTACAACCTCAGGCATCTTTTTTGTTGATGCAAATCACACGTTAGAGGCACAGAACAGCGGTTCCCCGGTCTCCTCGTGGGCACAGGGACGTGCTCTGGTTGTACAGCTGGATGCAAACCACAACTCTTTGTGTGCCTGTTCAAGCGCAGGAAACATAGAGGGGGTTGTAAATTCAAAGCTGACGAAATCTGTGTGAGGTGTTAAAGGTCCAAACAGTAAAACACGTCTGAGCTTTGAATTTTCTTCACCACCACACCGCGGGGCATCTCTGAGCTGTGTTCCAGTTTCTGATGCTGGGGAGGAGAAGGGGGAAACACAGCTATTATGCAGGTGAGTATATTAATACTATTGATGACGCAAGCAGAAATCCCTCGGTGATGGAAAGGAGGGCTGGGAACACTTCTAAGTAGCTTCCTGGGATGCTGCTACTGTCTGAAGACGTTCATGTTGCCGTAACACTGATTGTACAGCAATGTGGTTTGTGAGGATCACAGAAAAACAGCAGTTTGTGAGTAACATGGACATACAGATCACCTTCATTAAGTTTCGGAGTAAACCCCGCACAGGGATGAAGGTGGCAGTTCACAGTGCTCAAAGAACAGTGAAAGAGATTACTTTTAGGCTTTGCAATGATTTCAGAAAGGTGAAAATGAATCTCTCCCTCGACCCAGCTGTATGTTGTTAGCTGACACCTTTAACAATGTGCTTTTACTCCTGGTGTTTTTGGCAGCTGAGACTCTTTGGCAGCTCCGTGTGTGTGATGTCTGTGCTCAGGTCCACGTGGGACATCTCAGCAAAATGAGACTGCTCTCCTGGGCACGCCGGCAGATGAGTGAGCCTTGTGCATTTGCAGGCGTAAATTTGGTGATGGAGCTGAGCAGAAGCAAGAAGAGGATTCCTGCCTTGTTTCCAGTGGCAGATTCCACCTCGTGGCTGGTAAACCTCCCTCCATCCTTCCTCAGAGTGTTACCCAGCGAGCTCCTGCACGCTCCTCATGCAGGGCTGCAGAGGGTGGCCAGAGATGAGTCTTGGGTCACTGGTGGGTGGAAGGGGCTGAGCCCAGTGTTGAGGGCAAAGCACAGGAGCAGAAAAAACCTCCTGTGCTTTTGTCTTTTCCATTTCCTGTCTTTTCCTTGTGTTCAGTTTTGAGCCCCTCACTGCGGGAGGGACATTGAGGTGCTGGAGCGAGTTCAGAGAAGGGAACGGAGCTGGTGAGGGGCTGGAGCACAAGTGTGATGGCAGCGGCTGAGGGAGCTGGGGGTTCAGCTGGAGAACAGGAGCTGAGGGGAGACCTTCTGATCTCTGACCTGCCTGAAAGGAGCTTGGAGCCGGGGGGGTCGGGCTCTGCTCCCAAGTAGCAAGTGACAGGACGAGAGGAAACGTCCTCAAGTTGTGCAAGGGAGGGCCCAGATTGGATATTAGGAAAAACTTCTTCCCAGAAAGGGTTGTTGGGCATTGGAACAGGCTGCCCAGGGCAGTGGTGGAGTCACCATCCCTGGAGGGGTTTAAAAGATGAGGAGATGAGGTTCTTAGGAACATGGTTTAGTGCAAAAGTTAGCTTATGGTTGGACTCAATGATCTGAATGGTCCCTTCCAACCAAAATGATTCTATGATTGACACGAGTGTGGAGTCTGGCCTCATGTCATGACCACCTTTCAGAGCACCGTATGGGGTGGCTTGAAGGCACCTCCCGGTGCTTTTGAACCATCAGGTGTCCAGCAGTGATGTTTGAAGCCAACGAGTCTTGTTGCACGACAGGATGAGGCTGGGGATATCTGCAGAGCCAACTGCTGAGCTCTGGGTGATGCTGCAGGAACCCACTTACTGCAGTTGTCTGTCCACAGCGTGACAACTTCTGTGGTGTGACCCGACACCCCTCACCCCTGGTTTGTCACCTTGCCGCTGCCTTGGCTTGCACTCACGCACTGTGGAGCATCTCTGTAAATGCTGCTGCTTCAGCAGGTTTAGCTCCTGTTTCAGGCCATAAAAGCTGTGTACAGGGCTCAAATCTCAGGCTGATGCTGACATCCAGAAATATTAGGTTAAAACAATGCTTTTCTGGGCTATCACTAAAGCATAGATTTAAAGCCTGGCAACGTTTTGTGTGTATGTGCTGGCAAAATGGCATTGGTGCTAACTGAAAATCAAAGGAAATGGTCCCAGAGTAACAAGGAAGCAGGAAAAAGAGAGAGATACAGATTTTGATCAAAAAAAACCACTTTAATTCTTACGAAGATCTGAATGAGACACAGGAGGGGCAAATATTTGTTCTGCTGCTGACCTTCTCAGGCAAACAGTGCGCCAGGTCCTGCGGGGCTGGGGGGAGTGAGAAATCACCCACAGCCACAGAGGGCTGGAGAGCAGCAGCTGATTGCTCGCGGGAGCTGGGATGAATTCCCCAAATTCCAGCGCAGTGAGGAGCCCTTATCTGGATGAATGTGCCCGAAAAAAACCCCTTGGTTTTTCAGGTTAAGGTCTGTCTGAAGCAGCCCAGCCTTTCCCCACCTGGCGCTGGCTGCGGGGGGGACGTACCAGTGCAGGTCTGGGGCATCGTCAGGAGCAGTTTTGGGGGGGCAGCTCTTCCTTAGCAAATTGCTTTAAATCCATAACACAATTGCTGAGGAAATGCATAAATGGTGACTTAGCAGATAGGGAAGAGCAGCTTAGTTGAAAATCAGGCAAATACATAATTCTCGAAGAATAAGAAGCTCTTTTGCACAACTGATAAAACAACTGCTCTTACTTGGATATGCTATAAACTTTACAAAGCTTAGAATGGAAGCATTCCCCTGGGTTAACAGTTTTTCTTCCAGTAGCGATACAGATTTATTTTTGCAGCTACTCCTTGCTACTGGAGAGAGATGAATTCATTTCCAACGTGAGTCTGGGGTTGAAATTCAAGCATATTTTCAGCATATGTGTAATTTTCTGAGTGTGAGGGGTCCTGCTGTCTCAGCTACAGAATAGCTTCAGTATTTCGAGGTGAAAAATGATCTTCTAACATAATTCAATAGAATTTGCTGTTCCATCACGCTAAGCAGCTGATCTTGGTGATGTCTGTGCCTCCAAAGGCACGGCTCTGCTGTCAGGCTGGGGAAAGGCACTCACCTGAGCTGGGCACGCTCTGGGATCAGTTACTTATTTTCCCTACAGCTCCAAAATGTGGTTGTTTCTCCTCCTACCTTGAGTGCGTGTCTGGGAGGCGACAGCAGCCACCAAAGCGGTGGTAGCTCCGATCTCCGCCCAACCTGGAGTTTAAGACAGGTTTAAGACGCAAAGGAGGAAGACTACCCAGGAGAAGCACTGGGTTAATGGGGTGTGAGTTACAAACTCTCGTCTCTTCATCACAGCCCTTCTCGTCCTGAGATCATCCCAGAGCCAAGCCAGTGTCTTTATTGTGGGCAGCTGATCATCTCCATAATGATGCCATTTGTGACTAATCTTCCAGGATTAAAAATGAACTGTAGCTGCTGCGGCTTCCACCTTTGCCGCATAGCAACGAGAGCAGAAAGTCAATTAATTACCTTCTTGCTGGAATCCAGGGGACCTTTCATGCTCAGCTCAGCCGAGTGTGTAATGGAAAAGGGAGCGAGGCAGGCTGCGGCCGGTCAGCTGGGAATTGCACGACAAAGTGAAAGATGAGCTCTGGGAAAAGAGGAGAGGAGGGTGCTGGGGGGAAATCCTCATCCTACAGGTTCATTAGGAAAAAAAAATGCCACTGATTACACAATTTTTGACTTATTTCCCTGCTGTCAGCCTGAGCGATGGTTCTGCAGACACACTTGTCTCCTTGCAGGGCATCGTCTGAGCTTTGGGGATGCTGCCGATCTGCTCTGAACTCCTCCCTGCTTTGGATCTGGGCTTTCGAGAAGTTTCTTGCAGTGACGGTCACTTTTTGGCTGCCACAGCCTCTCGTGTTGCCCCAGAGAGATGTCACACAGCAGCTGATGCCCAGACCTCTGGTTGCTCTGAGAGCTGGTTTCTAAGGTGACTGGTTTACTGTTCTTTCAGATGGCTTTCTACAGCGAAAGTTAATGGAAAAATCATTTTAAAGGTTGAATTGCCTCAAAAAGATTTGTCTGATGGGTACAAGCACAACTGAGAAACCATGGGTGATGGTCTGAACAGAGGTGCTACTTCTAGAGTCTTGTCCATAATTTGGGGACTTACGAGGCCACCCTCAGCCCTCCCAGGCTGGGACTCAGTGAGCAGAACCCTGTTCCGAGTGAAAGTGGAAAAATGAAGGAAGATAAAATAATATTTTAACGTCCGTTTATTTGATCTGACAGCTTCAGACCCCTCAGTAATGACCTGTTAATGAGAGCAAGCCAATGTTTTCTTTGGCCCCTCAAGTTTATCCGTCCCAGGTCACCTCGTGCTGGTTAGGAGTGGGGATATCAGGAATGACACCTCCTGGGGCAGAGAAGAAGTGCCAGTGGAAGGGGGAGGATGAACTGGGATGTGCACAAGCCTCCAGTATGGGCAGTGGTGGGGGAGACAGAGCCTGCAGGTGAGGAGGGGATGGATCCCTGCGGAGATGGCAGCTGCGGAGGTGTTAGAGGGAAATTTGACATCAGATGACCAGAGAGGCATCCTGGTTTGTAGGAGTTAAACCTAGAGAGACCATGGAAAGTGAGACCCTCTAGTTTAACTTGACCTTCAGAGACTTCTGTCCTGTTACCAGCTGGGATGTGAGCCGAACCGGCTTCTTCTCCCAAGTAACAAGTGACAGGATGAGAGGAAATGGCCTCAAGTTGCGCCAGGGGAGGTTCAGGTTGGATATTAGGAAAAATTTCTTCCCAGAAAGGGCTGTTGGGCACTGGAACAGGCTGCCCAGGGCAGTGGTGGAGTCACCATCCCTGGAGGGGTTTAAAAGGCGTATAGATGAAGCTCTCAGGGATGTGGTTTAGTGCTAGAGTTAGGTTAGGGTTGGACTTGATGATCTTAAAGGTCTCTTCTAACCGAAATGACTCTGTGATTTATCTACAGTGTCAAAACTTCACTTATTGAAGTGGGAACAAAAAACCTTAGCCTCTGTTCTCCTGCACAAGCTGGTAGAGTCTGAGATTCCCAGGTGGCCACTTGCCCATGGGGAATTCATACCACATAAAGGAGTTTTTGGCAAAATAAACCCTCCAGCTTCACCAGCCACAGACCTCTGTCATGGCAAGGAGGACGTTGGCTCCTCCTGAAGAGCTCGAGCGGGTGCCGTGCTCAGTTCTCAGTCTAACAGCACCTACAAGTCTTGAGGAGCAAGTCCTGAGGATCTTCTACCCTGTGCAATCACTAACATGTTTAATTAATAAGCTGATCCTAAGATTAGGTGATTTAGTATCGGAAGAGAGTTTCTGAATCACAGTCCTGCTCTCAGACTGCCCAGCCCTCTCCTTTCCCAGACTCACAGTCTTCTTTCGCTGTTTCCTGATGTGCTCTGCGGAGAAGTAGTAACTTTAAGTCTTATTATTAATTTATCTCAGCCACAGTTTACGTGTGTGCAGGGGGAGGTAATCACAGAGCTGCCTTCCCTGCTGTTCTTTTCCTGAGGTTTTACACTCTCCAAATTTCTTCTTTCATAAATCAAATTAACTAAATTGCTTAAGAAGTACTTTTCTATTAAAAGAAGATAGTATTATCATGCCAAAAGATTTACTATGAGAACTGTCTGTGTAATAGTAATACTTTGAGTTTACAGGCTGCTCTCTTCAAAGTTTAAAGGCTTTGAACATGCTTAAGACTTCTCTGTGAAATGAATATTCTGACATGCATTTACAGAGGTGCAAACTGAGGTACAAATGGATGAGAAGTTATGAAGGTGGATAAAATGTTGGTTACTGTATTTGCCAAAGACCGTTGGATTTCTGTGCAGAGCAGGATTGGTACCTGGAGTCTGGTGGACGTTCATTGCCAGAACAATTTCTGTTTTGTCAGAGTGATTTAGGCCCAAACATATATATGTAATAAGGTGTTAAACTACAGTTTTCTGCAAGGGGTAAGGTGGAAGTTAGATGTGTATGTACCCATCGTCCCTGTCGTTTTATGACTTCATTTATTGTGTCTGAAAGGCAGAATATTAGTGCTTCCCACCGGGGCGGCAGCACTGGGGAAGCCCGGGCACCACTGGGCTGGGATTCAGCATCCCCTGGGTGGGAGCTCTTCATTTCTCAGCTTTCTTAAAGGTAAGAGCAGAGTATTTTTGCCTGGTTTTGCAGCTGCAAGGAGGTACCTGTCGTGATGAATACAGGTACATACACATATATATATAAAAATAGGCATATGTGTATATATACGGTATTTTTTACATTGGGCAAAGGTGCCAAGCACTATTATTTGTAAGTATTTTTTGAATCCCATTTGTCTTCCCCTCTTATTTCAATGGCTTAAGTTGAATTCATGCAAATATTCAAAAGTTGTCCCTGTAACACCCATTAACCAGGTACCCTTGGGGTCCCGGCAGCAGCCCAGCTGAGTCTGGCCTAAGAGCACCCTGCCTGCCCCGGGGCTGCCTGCACCTTGCACCCTCCTGGGCCCATTTCTGCCTCCTCCTGGTGCGGAGGTGTTCTCAGCCATGAGAACACCTGACAGCAAACCTCCTATGGGTTTTTCAGCAGTGGTAACAGGTGAAATTTCCATTTGGCTGAAATATTAATATTTACTGTGGGTCACAGTGAGCTGCACAGCTGAAGCATGTGCTGCAGCGTCATGAGGAATGCCTCCTCTGCTACAGCTGGGATTTCCAGCTCAGGGTTTGTTCCCTTCTTGGTATCCCCCAGCAAGGAATTATTTCAGTCCTGTCCTGATATGTTTTCTTTCTGTACATCACAATAGGTGAAAGACGAAAAGCCTTTCTGCAATAGTCTGGTCTCCCCAATACGGGGTTAATGCCAAGACCTCCCAGGGCTGCCTGGATTCATTTAGTGCTTCTGGTCAAGTGACTTCTCGCCCGGTCCTGAGGACAATAAAAATTACCCCATCCCAGTTTTCCTAATCTAAAATGCTGTCACAAAAGCTTTCCAGGTCAGGCTGTTTGCTAAAATATATAGAAATACTACATGTAGACCATCAGGAATATGTGCTGCCCCTGTGACCAGACCCAGAGTGAGCACGGAGGAGCTGATCTGCTGCCCCGTTGTATCGAGGATAAGACACTTGGCAGAGGTAGGATGCAAGGGTGAATTAAAACACTGAGATTAGCTGATCTCTTTGAGCTGCAAAAGAGCTAAGCAGGTTCTCCATGTAACCCTATTTCTTTGCATTTACCCTCAGTAACACCATTAGTCCCAGGGAGACTGGTTCTCTCCGATGCCAAGTCCCCTTTTGGATGCAGAAAGCCCAGTGCTCTCACTTTCCTTGGGCTGTAGCGTGTTTTCGCAGTGCTGTGCATTGAGAATGACCTGTTTGCAGCCTTTCTGCAAAAAGATAATTTTTTTTTTTTGCTTTATTTTTTTAAGAGCAGGACTTTACCTGCACTGCAGAGCAAAGGAAACCGAGTCAAGTGCAGCAGCCGGTCCTCGCCCACGGGCACCAGTATCTCGGTAGCCAGCAGCGGGCACACAGAGGATGCACAAACACCAGCACAAGGTGAGGTTTTCTGTCTCACCCTCCCCAGTAGCAGCTCTGGAAGCGGTGATGTGGGCTGAGCTGCCTTTCCCTTTGGATCAAGCAACGACGTACCTCGCTTTGCCCTTCGGTTTTCCTTACAACATGGTAATAGCCTCACGCGGTGTTTTCAACGGCTCAGATTTTGACTGTATCCTTTATGTGGGTTTTATTTCTGGTCTCTGGCAAAAAACCAAATTGCTGATACCAGCATGCAGAGGCTGCCCATCCAAATCCTGCCTCTGGAAATAGCAGCCTTTGTGTATGAGGCTTCAGAGACCCCGACTACAATTTTGCCGGTAGTACCAGTCCCTGGCTTAGGTGTTCCCTGTTTGTGTCCCTCCAAAATACTGAGCATGGTTCTGTTAAAGGAAAATACACAGGCATGTGCCTGCAGCCTTCCCTTACCAGCCTTGGCTGAATCGCCAGGAATATCACAAATCGGGGGCCAGGTTTTCCTGATGTGCTCCTCTTGCTTTTTGGATGGGGCTGGGAGATGTGTGCAAGAGATGTGAGTAACTGTCTGTGTCATCAACATGCCTTGATCAGAAACCAACACAAAATGGAGAAGGAAAATGGGCAGATGGGGGATGGACCTGGCTGAGATTGAGCCCTCCTGACACAAAACAGCCCAAAGGCGAGTTGGCTGCCAGTGCCATCCCTCTGCTCTGAGAGGCCTTTCCTCACAGCCTACAAAGATTTAAAAAAAATTTAAAAAAAATTAAAAAAAGAGAGAGAGAGAAACATAAGAAAAAAAAATATTATAGAAAAACTCCCTAGTGCTGGGCTATCATCTGACCACAGGCTGCTTTGGGAGCAATTTCCTTTACAGACCAGTCTCTGTTCATTACAGCAGCTTTTGCTCCTCTGAAGCATCATTTAGAGAGAGAAGGACTTTTTATTTGCAAGTTGACCTCAAAATATTGGCATGTATGAAGTACGTGCTTTCCTAGCCCATAATCACTTCCTATGAAATACAAGATCATGTACATATATGAATATTTAATTTGACAGTGATGAAGCTTCACATATTAAGCCAGTGAAAATTCTGTTAAGCTCATGGGAACAATTCTGCTGGCATAGTGAGCTGGGAATTTGGTATTGCAAGTAACCAATGGCTATCACTTAATTTTTATGTCAACAATAAAGACAAACTCTAAGTTAAATTTAATTCCAACTTCTTGGAAGTATATTTGAGAACATGTGGTCAAATTGCAAATGAATTTTTAGTTCATAGATTATAATGGTTTATCAGAGCTCTTCCCTTCTGGGAAATGAAAATCATAGGAAATTATGTATAGATTGTGTCCCAAATTACAGATCAGAAGTTGTCTATTTTAGGAATAATGAGGCTAAATCAAGATGCCTTTATTTAGTTTTCAGATATTCCTCAGGTGAATTTTCTTATTGCAATTCATGTTAATCTAAAATTATAGTATTTACAGCCTTTTATATGCTCTGTCTTTGTTTTACGTCTCTATAATTTAGGCAGCCATTTTGTGTTCAGGAAAAAAATTAAATAAAGAGGGGATGTCCTTTGCGGGCTTTCTCCCGGAGACTTTGCTTTTGGATTTTACTCTGTTACGGTTACCTTCCTGCAAAGCATCTGTCACTCCGGCTACAACTGTCTTTGTTTTGAACGCCATACTGTGCACAAATTCAGCCTCGATATCCAGAGTACAAACCGAACAGCAGCTCGTGTGAGAACCGATTCTGTATCCAGCGTTTTCCCTTTATCTCCTAAATGCTGACAGCAAGCTCTAACCAGGGACAAGAAGGAGGCAGTGTAGCCCAAGGCAGGGGTGTTTGCTGTGCTATGCTGGGGCTGATTTTTTGGGGCATTTCCAGGGTGCCATGCTGCAAACTGCAGCCATTCTTCCCCTCAAACCCTCCTCACCCTGCACCGCAGACTGACACTGATGCCTTTCCCTTCCCTGCCCTCCCGAAATTCCCAGAGCTATTAACTAGGTCACAGGAGCTGGTCCCAATCCAGCAGTTTATCTAATTGCCTTTTTATAGTATATTGTGTGACTCTTCATTATCCTGTCAGCGTTCCCCTGCGCGGTGCCAGAGGGAGGATGAGGAGGTAGAGCTGGGATGAAGCTTGCTGCCGCACAGCCACTCGTGTTCGGGAGCGGAGGATGAGCTGGTGCATCTCGGATGCTGCGGGGATGGTAAGGACCTGGGCAATGAAACCAGGAGCTGCTTTTAGCAATGGCTGGGGGCAAGGTGGACCACTCCTGACTCCTGCCAGCCCATCTCTGGGTACACACTATGTGTCTGGGATGGGTGGCTGCTTCTCTAAGAACGAGTGTCTGGGCTGACCTGCGTTAGGTCTGCACCATGTCTGGGCAGACATGGCCAGGAAAGAATCTTGGCTGATTAAGCAGGAGGTGCCCCCCTGGCTTTCCCATCTCTGCAGGTTTGCTGACGAAGCCCAGCAACAGGTTTTAGGGGTGTGCACAAATATTGTGGCATAAGCAAGGGGGCTGTGCAGGAGTTATTGGGAGGATACACACCTGCATTCAGACACCCACGTTTTTTTCTGAGTATTACAGGAGGATGAAGCTGAGCACGCAAGGATTGCAGGTCCCCTTTTTTCATACGGACACAATTTGCAGCACAGTGTGTTTGAGGCAGTTCACAGCCCACCAGTGCCTGTGGGAACCAAATTCTTTGGGGTTTGGGAGCCTGACTGAGCAGGGAAGTAGGAGTGATGCTCATGTTGCTCCCAAATAATTGCACCTACATGCTGCTGCTGCACTGTGCCACCCAGCAGCCTGGAGAGGGGCTGTTGGCAAGAGCTGTAGAAAGGCAGCCCATTCGGGGCTGACCTTTCCTGCCTGCCTTAAATGATTTTTTGAGCATGAATAGCTCTTTTCCCTCAGTTTATTAATCAGAAGACCCAGTCACGACCCCTCGGAGCCTGTTCTGTGGAGATAAGGCAGAGCGGCTCCTCTGGCTGCATCTGCCGGTGCCTGGGGAGGATGGGGGGCCCTGGGAGAGCTGTTTCCCGCAGGAGCAGGGCTGTGCACCCCCAGGGCTGCCCGAGCGGGGACAAGACCCTCTGCCCGCCCCGGGGAGTGGCTGCAGAAAAAGCAGTTTGTACCAGAAACCCCCAAAGTCAGCCTCGGGCAGAGGGGAGGGCTCCGGTGCTTTTGCAGACTCGCTCTCTCCTTTTAGCTTCATCTGAAAATGATTTGCAGCTCAAACGTCGTTCCCCCCCCGCGAGAGCCGTTAACCTTTGGATAAGGTTTGGCACCGTTATCCTGCTTGGGTTAATTAGGAGTTAGAGGGAGCCCAGGAGTGACGCGGCTGCCTCCATCCCTCCATCCATCCCTCCAGCCCCCTCCCTGCTCCCCTCACTCCGGCTCCCCGGCGGCGCTGCGGGCGGCGATGGGGAGCAGCAGCGGTAAATGCCCCGACCCTCCTCCTCCATTTCTCCGGGCTTCTCTTTCCTCTCTTCTTCTGCCTTTTTCCTGTTTCCCCCCGTCTCGCCCTCACTCTTTCGGTGTGCTTTATCCTCGATTTTAGCCGCGGGTAGAAGTTCGGGGGGAGATGTCTTTTGTGGGTTGGTTTGTTTGTTTGTTTTGGGTTTTTGTTGTTGTTGTTGGTTGTTTTTTGTTTTTGTTTTTGTTTTTGTTTTCCCAGCCGCGGATATAAAATGTCTTTCTTTCTCCTCTGGAGAAGGGACAGGAACGACCCGCCGTCCCGGGGGCAGAGGGATCCCTGGGGAGGTGTTTCCAGCAAAGCGGGGGCTCCTACGTGCGCCCCACCAGCGGGGGCGCGGGTTCAGCTTCCCGGCGTTAGAACTGGGCGTGGGATTATCGAGTGGGCAGAGAGACACCTTCGGAACCCTCCACTCCCCCACCTCCAGCATCCCCCCGGACCTGCTGCAGCCCCCGAACTCTCCTACATCCCCCGAACTCTCCTACATCCCCCGAACTCTCCTACATCCCCCGCACTCTCCACTCTCTTCGGCCGGGGGGTTAGGCTGAGGGGTCCGTCGGGCAAGGAGGGGCCACTGCCGCATCCAGCAGCGGAAAAAAAAAAATATATTCCCTGTCCCCGGGGCATCCCCGCCCGGAGAAACGGTCCGAGGCCGCAGGCGGGGATGGGGGAACGGCCCAACGTAGGGAGCCCTTGCCCCGGGGTACGACCCTCTGCACCGGCCCGGAGGAAAACGACTTATTTTCAATCTCCTTGTAGTTTTAAAGGATTTTTTTGATGTTGTGTTGATTTGGTTTGGTGGGGCTTTTAAATTTGGTTTGGGGCTTTTTGTTTGTTTCTATTGCATATTTTTCGTAAGAGGTGCCTCCCGAACCTAGCACATCCCTAACACCCAAAAGCCCATCTCTTCCACCCTTGGCATGATGACAGTGGTTGGGATCCCCCGGACCCCCGGCATCGAGGGGTGCTGGGGGGGACCGCATTGGGGCTGCGGCTGTGTCCTACCGGCTCCCAGCCGGGCAGGACCGAGGGTCGGGGGGCCGAGGCAGGGGAGGGAGTGTGCCAGGGCGATTTTATGAAATATTCACGCACCAGACAGCAATTTAGGTGAATTTTCGTTCCTCCCTGATGCCCCCTGCAGCCTCCAGAAATAGGTCTCCTTCGTGTCTTCTTTCACAACGAACTTGTCTTAGGCTAAATTAAAAATAAAATAAAATTTAAAATTGTAATAATTAATAACAATAATAAATCGTTGAATTAACCTCCCCAAGTGATCATCGTAGCCGTCGTTTTCCAGAACTGTCAGGAGGTGAAACGGCGGCTGCGGTAGCCGAGGCGATGGCCCCAGCCCCCGGCGTCCTCCCCCGGTTGATTTTCATCCTCCCGGTTGATTTTTATGCTCCTGGTTCAGTTCCAGCCCCGCCCGGCCCTGCCGCGACCCCGGCTGCGGGCAGGACGCTGCTAAACCCGGGGCGAATACGAGCCCCGCTTGGCTTTCTCGACCTATTTGTGCACTGACATGTCATAATTCCGCCGCAAAGCCAAGGATGCGCTTCGTTCAGCCGCCTTCCTCCCCTCGCGGGGACGGGGCTGCTATAAAAAAGCCCAATTTTGGGGGGAGGGGGCCGTCTGTCGGAGTAGCCCCTGCCGCGCCAAGAGCAGCGACCGAAAAACCCCCTTATCCCCTGAGGGATAAAGCCTTCATCAGGGATATTAATATATATATAGTATGGGCTTTTTTTACGGATTTCATCCGCTTTGCACCCAATTTCCTTTCGGATTCTGGCAGGGGGGAAAAATGTATTTAAGGTTTCGTTCCCCACGTCTGCTCGGTGCTGCATTCCCACCTGCACTCGCAGCCCGAGCGCTCCCTCCGCTCGCCCTACTCCTCAAAAACGATATTAGGAAATAATCTGGCGCTGGCTTTTCCGCCCATCTGTAGTAAAAAAAAAAAAAAAAAAAAAGTTCTTTTTTTACCTTCCAAAGCAGCAAACGAAAGACAGATTCCCCACCTCCTTCAAGGAACTTCTATATTTTTTTTTATAAAACAACGATGCAAACGATCTCCCCGCAGCAGAAGGGGACATGCCCTCACACACAATCCCAAAATGCCAACACTCGTCCTGCCACCCGGTGCTTGTCTTTGCCACAGGACAGGAATTTCTCGTTGTCGTTGTTTATCGTGTTGGCTTCTCACCTCGGAAATATTTTAAATAAAGAAAAAACCCTAGGGCTTTTTAAATGCAAAGAATTATAATGGTTTGGAATCAAAACGAAAATATCGTTGGGTTTTTTTTAAGAAAGGAGATTCTCTACATTAAATTTTGGGAAGCAAGGGAAGCAAGAAAGCCGCAGCCGAGCACTCCCGCAGGGTGTCCCGCAGCTGCAGGGCGGTGCCGGAGCGGTTCGGGGGCAGAGCCGCTGCCCCCCCGGCTGCCAGTCCCGGCCGGGAACGGGAACCCGTTCCCCTCCTGTTTCGGAGCACACAGATGACAGGAATCGTTGCAGAGCCCGAAACCCGGGTTCCCTGTGCGCGGATTTCCGCACAGCGTTGTGCTCCCCAGCGGTGGCGGGATACGCTGCCCCCGCTGATATCCCCAGTCTCCAAGGGGGCCGCACGTTTTAGGGGGGAGAAAAAGAAAAAAGGAGGGGGTGCGAGGAGGAAAATTCCGTTAAGAACCAGCCAAGAACCGTCTGTCCGCCCCTTCAATGGAGGCTCTTTTGTTTCTCCGTGGGGAAGGGGCTGGCGGCCGGGGGCCCGAGGCGCGGGTGTGGGGCAGGGTGTGGGGCAGGGCGGGCAGCGCAGGGGCTGCGGAGCCGGGGGGGGCGGATGTCCGCGCTGCGGCGATGCTGGCGGGGCCCGGCGGGCGTGGGTGGGGAGGGGGTGGGGGGAGAAGGTTGGGCTTGGCCGGGGAGGCTGGTACCTCCCCCAGAAATGCAGCAATTCTCTCCCCTCTCCCTCTTCTCTCCGCGAGGTGGGCGCACTGCGATGGAGACGCGGCGAGCTCTGCCAGGGGCTTGCGTTGCCCGTCTGGTGACAGCCACCGGCTGCTGACAGCCTCCCCCCACCAATCCCCGCCCGGCTTGCCCCCCGATCCCGCCGCAGGGGCCGGCGGAGAGGCGCGGAGCAGCGCGGAGTAGCGCGGAGCGGGCGGCGGAGCGGGCGGGCCCGCACCTCCCGCCGCGGTGTCATGCCCCTGGGCACCCCGGCGCGGAGCCGCCCGAACTGCGCCGGGACTCGGAGGTAGCGGCTCGGAGGAGCCCCCAGCAGCGGCCACAGCCCCTCGCCGGGCGCGGAAGTCCCGTCCGCCGCCCCGCCGCTCCCTCGCCCCGTCGGGTGTCTCCGTCCCCGAGAGTCACCGAGCAGCGGAGTTACCCGAGCAGCCACCATGGCCACCCTCCTCCGCAGCAAGCTTTCCAACGTGGCCACCTCGGTGTCCAACAAGTCCCAGGCGAAGATGAGCGGCATGTTCGCCAGGATGGGCTTCCAGGCGGCCACCGACGAGGAGGCGGTGGGGTTCGCCCACTGCGATGACCTGGACATGGAGCATCGGCAGGGGCTGCAGATGGACATCCTCAAGTCTGAGGGTGGCGAGGAGGGCGGCGAAACCCCCCTGGAAGGGGACATCCACTACCAGCGGGACGGCACCGGTCCCCTGCCGCCCTCCGCCTCCAAGGACGCGGGCGTCTGCTCGGAGTTCTCCGGGCAGGGCAAGCCCAAGATCACGGCCTGGGAGGCGGGCTGGAACGTCACCAACGCCATTCAGGTACGACCGCCACCGCCGGGCACCGGGAGAGCGCTCCCCGGCCCCGCTCCCAGCCCACCGGCAACCCCGGGGTGATGGCAAACCCGCTTTGGGGAAAAGGAAAAAAAAAAAAGGGGGGGGGAGGGAGAGAGGGAAAAAAAAAAAAAGAGAAGAAAAAAAGAAAGAACAATATAGGGGAAAGATAGAGAAAAAATAGAAGGAAAAAAAAAGCAGAAAAAAGAGAGAAAAACAAAAAGGAAAAAAAAATTGAAAAGGAAAGGCCCCAAACCTGAATTTCTCTGCTTTGACCCCCATCCCTGGAATACAGACCCGGGGAGGGGCACCGGGCCCCAAAACCGTCCTGCTGCACCACCCCGTGTGTCCCGGGGTGTGAGGGGACACCCCGGGGGGGCCTGGGCCGGTGGTGGGGCTGCACCAGGATGCACAGAGAAGGGTTGGGGACAGAGAGAGTAGAGGTTGGGGCACAGCCCAGGCGCCAAAGCTATGCTGGCTTGTTCTGGGTGCTGCAGGGTGAGATGCTGTGGGTGTGCGTGAGTGTGCAGGTGTGATTGTGGGGGTGTGATTGTGGGGGGTGGTACGTCAGAGAGGAAGGGGGGGTGTGTAATCGTGTGTGGCCGCGACTGCGTGGCGTGACTGTGTGACCGATTGCGTGGGTGTGATGGTGTGCAACCAAGACAGCGAGTGTGCATGTGACTGCAACTGTGCGACTGCGTGTGCCCGAGTACGGGCGCCTGCGGGTCCCCTCTGTGAGATGGAGGGGACGCAACACGGTTTCCATTTTGTCTCTTTCTAGGGGATGTTTGTTCTGGGCCTGCCCTATGCCATCCTTCATGGTGGATATCTAGGACTCTTTTTAATAATTTTTGCTGCAGTGGTTTGCTGCTACACTGGGAAAATCCTTATTGCCTGTCTTTATGAAGAGAATGAGGATGGGGAGATAGTCAGGGTGAGAGACTCCTACGTGGACATAGCGAACGCATGCTGCGCGCCCCGCTTCCCCACCCTCGGTGGCAGAATTGTGAATGTGGCTCAGATCATTGAACTGGTCATGACCTGCATTCTCTATGTGGTGGTCAGTGGGAACCTGATGTACAACAGCTTCCCCAACTTGCCTGTCTCCCAGAAGTCGTGGTCCATCATCGCCACGGCAGTGCTCCTGCCTTGCGCGTTCCTGAAGAACCTCAAGGCAGTCTCCAAGTTCAGCTTGCTCTGCACATTAGCCCACTTCGTGATCAACATCTTGGTGATCGCCTACTGCCTCTCCAGGGCACGCGACTGGGCCTGGGACAAAGTCAAGTTTTACATTGATGTGAAGAAGTTTCCCATCTCCATTGGCATCATTGTCTTCAGCTACACCTCTCAGATCTTTCTGCCTTCCTTGGAGGGGAACATGCAGAACCCCAAGGAGTTTCATTGCATGATGAACTGGACTCACATAGCAGCTTGCATCCTTAAGGGACTCTTTGCCTTGGTTGCCTACCTGACCTGGGCTGATGAGACCAAGGAAGTCATTACAGACAACTTGCCATCCACCATTAGGGCAGTAGTCAACATTTTCTTGGTGGCCAAAGCCTTGCTCTCGTACCCCTTGCCGTTCTTTGCGGCTGTGGAAGTCTTGGAGCGGTCCCTTTTCCAAGATGGAAACAGGGCCTTCTTCCCCAACTGCTACGGGGGGGATGGGCGGCTCAAATCCTGGGGCCTCACTCTCAGATGTGCCCTGGTAGTTTTCACCCTGCTCATGGCTATCTATGTCCCACATTTTGCCCTCCTGATGGGTCTTACTGGGAGCCTCACAGGCGCAGGGCTCTGTTTCCTGCTCCCCAGTCTTTTCCACCTCAAACTCTTGTGGAGGAAGCTTTTGTGGCACCATGTCTTCTTTGATGTTGCCATTTTCGTCATAGGTGGTATCTGCAGTGTCTCTGGGTTCATCCACTCTTTAGAAGGCCTCATAGAGGCCTTCAGAACCAACGCTGAAGACTAAGGAGGGGCCAGAGCCAGTTGCAGTAAGAGAATCGCGTTGAACATCCACATAGCCAAATAATTCTGCATCCCTTTAATGGAAAGAGTCATTATTTTCGTTACGTGCATCCAACAATTTCTATGTCACAGAATCTGCAAATTAAAGGAAATAAGAAGATATGAACGTGTCCACCCTGCCATCTTTTTAAATAAGCTAAGAGTTAAATATATTTTTTTGTTATTTAGAATTTTTTTGAAGGAAAATGTCTGGTGCCCCATCCCTATCTCCTCACTTGTTGCCTGAAGCTTGGCTCCCCGCAACTGACCTGTTGGGAAAGAGTCGCAGTTTTCAATACTCCTTACAGATATGCAATTCAGTGTTTCAGGAGCTGAAACACAGGTGCCGATCCGACGGGATTGGGTTACTGCGCTCACAGATGGAAGCAAACCAGCCGTGGGTGCTGGGAGCAGGGACCTTCATTTTACACTGTGTGAGATGGATGTAGATGAGACCCAGATTGTACGACCAGCCCAACAAGTCCAAGCAGCGGCTGATGACCAGTGATGCCAGTTACCTGCAATGTTTACACCGTAGTCACATAGATGTCAGGACTGCTTAATTCTTCCATCCAAATTCACACTGAGGAATGGCACTTCCCATCGGCTACAGTATTTTGTCTCTGGTTGAAATTGCAGACCTGGAGTCCACTTCTCGGTGACTTTTGTTTTGTTTTGTTTCAACAATTGTTATTTCTAAATTATCAGAAGTTTTAAAAAAATAATATATTGTTGGATTTGATGTCGTTCAGGATACAGGAACAGAATTACGACACAATTCATTCTGTGCAATCTACCAGATCCGTGGAGCTGTTTCCAATGTACATGTGGTGTCATTGTGGTAAATAAGATGAAAAATGTATATCAGAAAAAAAATCTATCTTTAACATATAATGTGGTACATAAATATATCAAACAATAAAGAGAAAACATAGTCGATGAGGCTGGCCTCGTTCGTGGGGGGCTTCAGAGGAGCTGGGCAGGGGCAGAGGGAGGTTTATCCTCACTGATGGTGGGATTAAGCTGTTTGCAAGAGGCAGGACACATATTTTGGGAAGGGATCGTTCTACAGTTGGGGGGGCTGCTTTCAACCCCCACTCCCCTCATCTTGGCTTTATTCCCATAGCACTCACGTTCCAGAGATGGATGGAGTTCGCAGATTCTTGTTCTTGTGAAGGAGAGGAAAAAGCCCTCACGAACTAAAAAATGCAGTAGAGGGGGGGAAAATAAACGAAATAAGGGGCTTGAACCGAATTAACTCTGCCCTACCCACAGGTGTGGAGCCTCGGGCTGATCCCCGCGGCGGGGGCGGTCGCCCCCACCCCCGTGACCGAAACCACCTCGATTTACACCGATTTGAAAGCCACAACAACTAATTCGTTGCCTGCTCGATGTGGCTGCACAGCGGGGATGGGGGGGACGAGACACCCACCGACAGCGCTCCCGCAGCCCGGGCACAGCAAAGGTCCCCGTGGGGCTTCTTTTATTGCCCCCTAAATCATGTCGAGCCCCGGTAGGGACTGGCCGGAGCTGGCGGAGCTGCCCCTCGACGGCAGCGGCAGCTCCGCAATGCGGTACCCGAGGGTGGGAGGCGGGGGGGTTGGACAAGCCGGGGAAAGGGGCTGCGGGCAGGAGGGAGTGATACTTCTTCCCAGAGAAAACAGCATTTCGGGTGGTTTCCCGGGCAGCCTTCGAAAGGAAAGCGCCGGGAAGCTGTGGGGTTTATTCTGCACGGGGACAGGGATGTGTTGTGCCGTGTGGGGGGGGCATCGCGGTGGGGTGCCTGCCGCATGGATTAGCTGCGTTTCCCTCCTTGCTGGGCCTCTGTTTTTGGAGGAATGCAGCTCTGCCCCATCCCCATTCTCAACCTCACCCCCATCCTCAACCCCATCCCTACACTCTTTCCCATCCCCACTCTCTTTCCCATCCCCATCTTCATCATCTTCACCCCCATCCTCATCGCGGTGAGGTGACCCGTGATTACCCGCCCCTCCGGCAGGCACCGGCAGCCGAAGCTGCCCTCACCCCCAGCCCGCCCCCGGCGCTGCCTGCTCGGTCCGCCCCCGCCGGCCGCCCGGGGTCTCGGCGGCGGCGCAGCGCCCTCGCCCGACGGCGCGTCCCGGCCCGGAGCCATCGCACCGGCCGGCCCGGAAAGCGGGCAGACAGCCCGGCCGGGGGAGCTGAGCGAGCAGCTCCTCCTTCATGGGTGCCGGCTGCTTACTCTTCTGCCCCGAGCTCTGTGTTCCAGCTCTGTTTTCTCTCCAGGGTGCTGAGAAGGGACTTAACATAGGTGGAGATCTAGCCCACCTTCTCCCTGCGCTGTGTAGGGCTGAGATAACCTCTCGGCTCCTGGAGAACTGAGGAACCCTGGGAGGTTAACGCACCCCTCTGCACGTCTGTGGTTTGCATCTGCTTTGCATGCGGTGGTTTGAGGATCCTTTTCTCTCTGTGTTCCCCATTTGGATTGCAGGAGGCACAGGGATGCAGCCAGGACAGCTGCCATGCCGCAGTGGGAGGGCAGCTTGCTCACCTCTCCTCGCGGGCAGCTGCCTGTGCCTGGATGCGGGATGCTCACCGACTAACCTCTCCCGTGCCTTTGTGTTTTTCAGGGGCCGAAGGTTCTCTGGTTCAGGGCATGTGATGATGGAAACCATTTTATGAAGCTTTAACTTTGCAGAGCTTTTAAACCTAATTCAGCGTATTTTTTTCCCCTTGTGAACAGAAACAGCTCCTGCTCTGAGTGTATTTGGGGCTCTAAGATGATTTGTGCCTTTTTTGTGATGGCGGGGGGAAAGTGAGGGCAGCTGAGGGCTCCTTGCTCTGCCCCTGCCCCATCCCTCAGGGTGCAGAGCAGGGGACCAGGAGCAGAACGTGCCCTCAGCCCCTGCAAGGACACCTCAAATCCCTGAGTCCTGCCCGGGCACAGTCCCCCAAGCCCCTTGTTCCCCAGGCAGCTGAGATACCCCCTGGCTGGAGGGACTCGGCGTGGCATTTCAGCCTTCCCCGTGATGCCTGGCAGCAGGTTGAGCGGGTCCCAGGGATGACAGGGAACCTCAGCGTCTGGCTTGCTGTGGTTTTCAGCTGTGGTAAAGCCAGTGATTATCCAGTGAGCCCCAATGGGTTTTGTCTCGCTGTCAGTTCTGCTCAAGCGCTTTCTCCGTGTTTCTGCCAGGTGCCGATGCGCACTCGTGGCTGACGTGCGACGAGCTGGCGAAACAAGCCCGCTCAGCAAGCTGGAGCCATAAGCCGAGGCTTTGTCCTTTAAACTTGTCCGTGGCTGGAATGAGTGAGGCTGTTGGTGCAACCCTTGTGACTTGGGCTTGAAATACAGGCAGTCCCCTCCAGCCTGCTGCAGCAGACATTTTGATGCTGTGCTCATGCTAGTGAAAGCGTACGTGAACCGTTGCAGGAGATGCGCAGCCTTTAAAGTAGAGGATGCAGAGGAATGAGCAAAATAAACCCCAAAATAGCAGCAGGTTTAACTTGGACAAAGCAGAAATATGAAAAGCCAGCATGATGGTAAAGTCTGATCTCTGTTCCAAATGGCTTTTGTCTGCAGCTTCATAGCTTCTGGTCATGTGCTACAGCAATCGTCTAAACCTTCTCATCCTGAAAATGAGACAAACAAAGGCCCTCTCTGCACTAGCAGGGAACAGATTTCTTTCTCTCTCTGTGTCTTTACAGTTCCTCAACTACAATAGAGACCTCTATTGGGGTTTGTTCCCTGAGACATGAGGGTAATATCAAATCTCTGTTATCCTCATGCACCCGCATGGCTGTGCCACCCATGGGACCGTTGGTGGAGGGGTCTGGGGCCCCTCCTCTCCATGTGCTGCCAGAGCTCACAAGGGGTCAGATGTGGCTCTGCCTTCTCCCCACGCACACAGAGCCAGAGCCATTGGCTGTGGTAGCAGTTGGCTACCTTGGCCTCGTGAAGCTTGGATGCCCCAAATCATGTATTCCAGACATTTCAGAAAACACCTGTTTTGATGGCAGCACCAATGTTCTACATCATCTGATTTTATACATTTTTTTTTTAATCCATCTGTGTATTCAAATCCTACCTCAGCTCACCCTTTTGCTTTTATAATGGCCTCCTGGTCCAGCGACCCTTTTTCTTCCTCCTGTCTGCTTTGAGATTCACAGGCCCAGCTGAGATGAGCGTGTGCTGATGGCGAGAGGTCAGTAATTTAACAAACACTTGAGGAATTGTGCTGCTATTCATGTTTCCTCAGAGCTGTGGGACCTATCGACCAACTACACCGTGGTCCACTTCTGCGAGAGGGTCAGGCACAGGAGGGCTTTTCGGGGTGAAAGAAACCCTCCTGGGTAATCAGAAAACGCCTCCTGAGTATGAAGTTTGTATTTCAGGTGAGGAGCTGGAGGCTCCACCGGTAGCCAGCAGTGACTCCTCCAGCATGTTTGACCATCACACCGTTATTTGGGCACCCACGCAGGGATGTGGTGACCACGGGTGCTGGGCACCTGCAAGGGGGAAGGGAGAGGAACAGGGAGCAAATGGGGGAGGACATGAACGGAGGGCAGTAGATTTTGGCTCCAAGAGGGTTTTGCTGGGCTCAGTTCTGATGTGCCCACAGGGCTTGGTCCTTGTCAGCTGCTCAGGTGCTTGTTCCTGCCTACGTGTGGCCCAGGATGGGGAGCGTGGAGCCACAGGAAGGTCACACAGCAGGCAGAAGCGAGGTTGTAGGACTGTCGCACCTGCAAAGTTCAAGCGTCTAGAAGTCCCTGGCTCTCCCGCTCTGGATGCAGTGCTGCCAGGGAACAAGGCTTCACCTCACTCAGCGCCTTCCTTGCTGGCAAGTTCCGTGGATTGCTGGTGGATCGACAGTGGGTCACGCTCACGTCCAGGAGCTCTGGCTGGTTTGCGAGGTGACCCATGCCTCGTTACCTCTGCTAGGACCTGGCATGTGACCCGGCACAGCCTCTGGTGAACAGAGCACTTTGTTCTGACCCTTTGCACTTCCCTGCCAGCCAGCTGCCCTCTAATCCCCCCAAGGAGGGATTTTCCTCTCCCACCCTGGCTCCCTGTGCCTCGGTCCCCTCGGAGAACAGTAGCAGGGTAATCATTTACTTCCTGCCACAAGCCACTCCTTCGGACTTTTCCTTCGACCTTCAGACCAAATTGCCAAAATAAAAACAACGGGAGGGAGAGCGGTACACGCTGCTTTCCACAGCGGGAGCGTTGGCAGCACCCACCGGCCACACTGCCCGAGCCCAGGAACCCGGCTCCTGCGCCTCCTTCTCTGCAGGTAACGTTGATTTACTTTATCTGGGATGATCATGAATCTCCCTTCTCCTGATGAGGTCCAGAAGCTGTTTGGTAGAAGCACAGGGACTCTGCTGGCCTGTGGGAGAGCTGCTCCCAGGGTCTGGCTCAGGGTCAGCAGATGGAAGCAGAGAGGGTTTCGTTTCCAGCTGTGGAGGAATCCAGAGAGAAGAGAAGCAACCTCCTTGCTCCCCCTGGAAATATTGTACTAGGCGGAAAGGTTTCTTGCATTAACTGTGCTTCCCTCAGGAAACTTCCATCACAAGGAGCTTCCATCACCCTGTGTGTGTCCACAGCCCCACATCAGCTCACCTGCCCGGGTGAGCTCCCGTGGGGAGCAGCCACAAGTGTTTCTGACCCTGTGTGATTTCAGGAGCTGGCAGATAAGCAGAAGTAGCTGGCGACCGATCGTGTGTGTCCCCATGTCCCTGAGCCCCCGGGAAAGGAGCCTTGTGTTGCACTGGGCTTTTGCAGCCAGCACCAGAAGGCTGAGATTTGCACCAGAAATTTCAGGTGGTTTTGGCTGCATCTCTGCAGCCAGGCTGGGCCTGGTGAAGCTCAGGGATGCCGTGCCCAGCATCCCTCTAACGGGGCATCCCGGAGCCCTCGCCGGCAGGACAGGGAGGGCTGTTTCTGCTCGGTACCGGAGCAGGGGATGAGATGGGCTCAGCAGGTTGCAGCACAGAGCTGCTGCTCTTACACAGGGACTGACGGGACCTGACGATTCATTGAGCAGCACTTGGCCCAGTTTGGACTGGGCTGCTCACTGGGTTCAGTATATAAAGCTCTGCTGGAGACAATCTCCAACTGTGTCAGCACCAGTTGCTTCCTGGCTTTTGCATGCGGATAAAGAGAGGTGAAAACTTGTATCCCGTGCAGTGGACGGGGCCGAGGATGGGGACAGAGCAGGGCAGAGGGAGACATTCCCAGGGACGCTTTGCCCACGAGCTTTCCTAAAGAACCCAGAGCTGTGTCAGCAGCAAGGGGCCTGTTTTCAGGCTCTCTGAGCCGTCTCCAAGCTGCTAAGCCCTGCTCAATCCGGCCGGGAAACTGCCTCTGTGCCCTTGTCCCCGCCAGGCTGGTGACACTCGGGGCTGGAGCGCGCAGCCTGCATCAGACCGTGCTGCAGAGAACAGGGGTGCTCATCCCCCCCAAAAACATTGTTGATTTGTTTTAAGAAAGGCTCTAAAACATAGTGTGCAATGCGTCCTGAAGTCCTGCTGGGGAGGGGAGGAGAGGACAGCAAGCAGGTGAATTGCACCTTCCCCAAGGACAAGGCTGGGCAGCCAGGAGAGGAAGGGTCGCTTGATAGTCTGCTCCCAACTTCATGTTATTTATTCACTGACATTGTGCCCACACTTTAAAAATGCTTGGAAGCAAGAATGTCCCAGCAAACTAATTTAAAGGCAATGATAAGATCAGGCGTTTCTTCCTCTGAAGATGTAAAGGCTTTACAAGAGATCGGTAATATTCTGCCACATTCATATTTGTAGAAACAGAGGCACAGAAAGTTGCAAGAGTTGCTCAAAGCCATTTTAGCTGTTCTTCAGAATAAAAACCTGATCCCAAGTGGCCTCCTCTTAGCTCCTTTCACCAAAACATGGGAAACCTCCCAGCTCTTATGTGGGATTCCTTGGCAAAATCAAAGGCAAGGCTTGAGGCAGAACCCTGGCTTTTGGAAGCTAAAAGAAAAATGTAGATGGGAAAAAAGAAATTTGAAGAATCCCAGTGGTCACCAATAGTCTATTTAGTCTTTCATGAATCCTCTTAAGATGAAGAAATAGGCTCTGACCTTTTAAAGAATATCCTATCCTATCCTATCCTATCCTATCCTATCCTATCCTATCCTATCCTATCCTATCCTATTCCTTACCCAGCAGAGATAAGCGAGTAGCCAAACATTTTAGGTCACCTTTCACTGCAGGTCGACGGAAACTTGCTATGTGCTCTCTAGTGAAATGTTTGTTTTACTCTTATCTGGCCCCTTCCCTGCAATTCCAATTGCTCAGGACTGTGTGGTTCCACTTCAGTGACACTTCTATGGTTATGGTTATGGATATTGCTAGATAGGGAGATTAAGAGAGTGCACCTTTCCCTATAAAAGAGCATATATGCATAACGTATAAAATATTAGAAAGAGGAAAGGGTACTACTCTGTGTGCAGAGAGGGGGGGTCTGGACCTGTTGTCCACTGTGTCCTGCCTCGGAGAAGCTGCAAACGTGGCTTCCCTGAGGTGAGCGGAGGGACCGGGCTCAGCTGTTCAGGACCACCCAGCCCTCGACCCCTTGCAGGGCCTGGGCATGTGGAGGCAGCTTTCCTCCCTTGGCATGAAAAGGAAAATATTTCCAAGCACAGGCAATGCTACAAGCTGTGCCAGTGCAGCTGAAAAACCAGCTTTCTGTAGCCATGGCTGGTTCCCACTTTGCCTGATTTTTCCACCATGGTCCGACTGAGCCCTGCCCAGACAGGGGACATGCACAGAAAGGGTTAAATCACCCCAGAGCTGCTCGTGCCTCTGGACCCAGATCCAGCCAGAGGTTTTCCTGGCACAGAAGTGCTCTCTGGAGGGCAGGGAAACACTTCCCGTGCACAGAAGACCAGTAATGCTGGCAAAACCCAACCCCGACACCAGCAGCTCTCCAGCTTTACTGGAATTGTTTAATTTTGTTTAGGAGCCTGTAGGTGCTGAGCAGGGGAACAGGCCAAGGCCAGTCCTGGTATAACAAGTGCAGGGCAATGCCTGCAGCACCTGTAAGGATGTGTGCCTCCGTGCCTATATAATGTACATGCCTATATAATGTATGTGCCTATATAATGTGCATGCCTATATAATGTATGTGCCTACACAATGTATGTGCCCTGCAAGCGCTCCCACGTCCAGCAGCCCTGTCAGCATGGCATTGATGTGTCCCATCGCAGGCAAGGGATGCTGCTGGTTGTGACTGTGGATGCCTAGGGACAGCGCGAGGAGGAAAGTTCCACCTCTCTGGTGGTGTCTGATGTTGAATCCCCAGGTGAGGACCTGCTCTATGCCAGGGATTTGCTGGTGGCCCGTGTGTCCCTGGGCTTCCAGGGAATGTCGTCTTTTGTGCCAGGGAGCCATCAGTCCCAGGGCAGTCACCCCAGGCACAGGGAGGACAAATCGACTCTCAGCACCTTCAAAGCATCAAACAACAAAATCCTTTCTCGAGAGCAGAAATCTGTGAATTTAGCAGTTGTAGGGTAAATCTCTTCTGGTGTACAGAAGTCAAACAGCCAAGCAGTACCACCCAGCTCTCCTTGAGCACCCTTCTTCTGCCAGTCCCAAAGCACTTTCCAGAGGGGTGCACAGAGAGGGACACTGGAGCGGTGGCAGAGCCCAGAGTGACCTGAGCACCCCGATCCCCACCAGCCCAAGCATGGTGGGTGTTGGTCGGGGAGCTGGTCCCGTGTCCCAGGGCCGTGCCCAGCTGGTGGGCAGCCAGCGCTGCACCCGAGCGCTTGATCCTCCTCCGATTCCTGTGCCCTTCGCCTTTGCAGCCGGAGAAATATCCGTGTGCTCTGCTGCCCGAGGACGCCCGGTGCCGGTCGCTGAGCTCCAGCCTTAAGGAGAAGGGACCATTTCAGCTGGCTTTATGTACGTGGCCTGGATGGAGCCCTCCTCCACCGCCCTGGGGAAGACAAAGGGTAATGCTCCTGGCTGGTACGGTGTCACTACACCCCTGGGGACAGCGAGGGCATGGAGGGCTGGGCTGTGGAGCACCTGGCAGAGCCCCATCGCACACCTTCCAGGTGGGCTCCAGCCTGGCTCCCAGCGCCCGTGGGACCCGCAGGTGGCCCAGGAGGTGGTTGTGTGCAAGGATGTTGGCTGAGCAAAAAATTAAGGCTTTGACCTGAGAGAGAACGATATTTCAAGCAACATGCTGCTTCCTTTCTCTTGTTACACATTAGAACATGATATAGAACATGATATGTTTCCGATGTTTTGATCCTGGTAGCTGTAGTTTGGGGAAGGGGTTTGTCCTGTGCGGACTAGTCACTCTGCTCCCCCAGGGAAGCTGGTTTTCCTCCTGCTCTAGCTGCACGTGGGAGATTTTATAGGAAATGACAACGGAAGCAAAAAGCGACTGCTTTGTTTTTAATGAAGAGAGAGGGAAGACACCAGCCCTCCTCTAATGCCTCCTTTTGCACAGAGCTTGGTCTCTCTTCTCCCATATCACTGCATGTCTCTGACCCCAGGTGTTCCCCTCCACATGTATTATGTTTGCATTTAATACAGCTGCAAAGCACCAATCTGGCTGCCCCAGGCTGCGCTCTTCCAGCATGGGTGGAAGATGCTGGAAGCAGCAGCTTCTAGTGGGTTTGACCTGAACCAAACAACAGTTTTGACCTTCCTCCAAACCACAGGACAGCAGACAAATTTCAAGCCTACTAAGGTATAGAAGATCATTCTGAACACCTGAGATGCTGCCTGGGATGTAATTGGCTCCCACCCATCACCCGCACCCCTCTCTCCTCATCCCAAACTACCACTCCCACTTAAGTTCTCACTCCTGGGGTATACCCAGCAGGTGTTTCTTCATTTTTTGCAGCTGATCATCCTTTCCTGCTCTCTTTAAAGGGCTGCAGGGTGGCAGCAGTGGCCTAATCACTCTGAGAAGGTGGGGCTGTTTGTGGGTTGAATGAGTTGCTGTAGGAGACCAAGCTATTCTCCTCTGAGTTTTAGGAAAGAGCTGGTGGCAGGTTGGGCTGGTGCAAGGATGGGAAGTGTTGAGAATGAGGTGTCTCTGTGCTCGCTGGCTGTGGACTGCTTCCCCTGCTTCAGGACACAGCCTCCGCTGGGAGATGTGCTCCCAGGTGTGTTTGATGTTTTATTTTCTATTTTCATGAGATTTTTTCAATATGAGACTATTTGTCCAAGCTTTAGCTATCTGCTTTATTTATTTTTTTTCTCTCCAATTTTGCATGTAGTTTTTCTTTAAAATGTGGAGGGTTGCTTGTGAGTTCCAGCTTGCTTGAAGCCAGGGTTGCTTGGCTGGGGTTCCTGCTCTGGTTTGCTGTGTCCCCGGGGTGTAGGCAAAAGGATCCACAAGAGAAAAGCAGACAAGCTGGGAGCTCTGTAGAGGGCAGCTAAGAAAGCTTCCCCAAGTGAAGAAGTCCTTTAAAGTCTTTCCTAACCTTCCCCTGGACTTGCTGTGTGCTGTAGTACTTCAATGGGAATGAAAGCAGAGCTCAGTGCTGGCCTGGAGGTATCTCTTAGATCTGTAGCACGGGAAAGCTTGAGGTTGGTGGGGTTTTTTTTCTTTGCTAGTCAAAGCATGTGTTTCCAGGAGTCATCCTTCTGAATTCCCCCTGTGCCCCTTCTCTGAGCTAAAACTGGGGCATCTCCCCCTTATGCTGCTTGCAGCCGCTGTGCTGGGTGAAAGCTGTGGGCTGCCTTATGAGCCCCTATCTCAACCTGCTCCTCCAAAACCTGTGCTGCTCCCCAAACACCACCTGCTGCCCTGGTGACAGCCTGCCAGGCCGCCTCGCCTCTCCATGCTGGCAACCAGCCCTTTCCAGAGCAGGAGAGGACGAGGCACTTGCTCGGAGGGGTTTGCAATCTAGGTTAGGTAGGAGATGCTGCGAGCTGTGACATCAGGGGAGAGGGTGGGAGGCAGCTTTGCAGATGACGAGTCTATGAGGTTGCCTCTCCGTGCAAGGTACGCGTTGCATTAGTAATGTGTTTGTAGCAAATAACGCTGGGCTAGCATGGGAATGTGGGTCAGCGCTGGCAGAACTGTTGAAGGGAGAGGGAGCTGCTCGTGCTGTGCTGGGAAGAAAACGTATGTTACTGAGGGGCGTTTGGTGGGGGGAAATTTAGCTGCAGCAACTGCTCTAACTTGTAAGTAGCAGCTTTATGTTGTGTGAGTGGGTTCCTGCTGCCTGGGGGTGCCTCTGGCCTTGGGTGTTGGGGTGAAGTAGTCTTTGGGGAGTGGGGTGCAGGGTGTGGATGTTTGTTCCTGGTGTGTTACAGTCACATCATATGAGGAAACTCCTAGACTTGCTTGCTGATGCTCTCTGTGGCCCTGGCCATGCCTGGAGCATCCCTGCTGCCCCAGCAGGCACAAGGAGGGATGCAGCTGAGCATGTACAACCAAGGATTCCAGAGTATTTTCGTGACCTATTTCTGATTCTGTTGTTCAGTGTGTGTGCGCTCAAGAAATCTTTGTGCTTTAGGGGGAGTGGGCTTTGTGAGTGATAAGGAAAAGCCTGTTTGGCTGCTCAAGAGATTTAAACCAGAAACTAACCTGGCTTTGAAGGCGGGCTTCGGCTGAAGAAGGTGGCTCTGAGCCTGAATAGAAAGATATGGGATGTGGATATAATTATCCTAAAAAATGTGCATGGTACTTCAGTGCAGAAACACAGACTCTTGCTCAGAGCAAGTGCACTTAATGAAATAGCTTTGCTAGAAAACGCTGCCCTTGGTCAGCAGGGACTTGTTGAGTAGCTTCACTTCCAGCAAAGCAGCAGTGGAGCAGAATGGGGCTGGTGGAGGGAGGCATGAACGGGCTGCCGGGCTGTGACCTTGGAGCGCTGTGCAGCCTTTGCTCAGTGGTGATACTCTTGCCTGGCTGCAGCTGTGGGGATCTTGCTAAAGCAGCCTTGTCCAAGCCCCTTGGAGCAAGTTGGGAGCTTGTCCTGCATCCTGTGCTGCCAGCAAACACCTCAAACCAGGTGGATGTGTTTGTGGTTTGCCCATGTGCCCCCCAAGATGCCTGAGCTGTGACATCTCCACCTGTGCCTGAAGGGAGTCCTTTGTTTTCCCCTGAGTCTGGGATCAGAAGAGTGTTTATGGCAGCATGTGGACCCTGGGGCCAAAAACCAGCTTGTGAGGGTTCAGATTTGGAGAGCAGGACTGATGTCCCTTTGCTGTGACCATGATATCTGTCTGGTCTGTTGAGCAGCCCGTGGGACAGATGCAGCCCCTAGGCAGGCATTGGATGACCTTCAGCAGACCTCAGTGAGCCAGGGAGAGCCAGACTGTCAGGGAAATAAAGACTGTGTCAAGGGGGAGGAGATGGGGGTTGATCTGTCTGGGTGCCGCCTGCTGGGACAAGCTCTTGGACCTGCTCCAGGGCCAAGTATTGGCCAAGGTCAGGGTCTCAGACCAGCCTGATGTGGTAAGCCCATTCACTGAATGGTTTGTTTCTTTAAATGCCTGCTTTTTTCTTCCCTGTCCATTCAGAAATTCTAAAACCACATCCTGGTTATCGGCTCCTGATCAGATCTGGAGGTCCCAGAGCTGCTGGTGGTGCCTGGTTGGTGGATCTCCAGAGTGTGCAGGTCCTGCAACCTGCCAGATCCTCAGAGCCGTGTGGGGAGGGCTCTGCAAATGGGCTTGTGTTTGCTGCAAAGCTTGTTGTTGTCCTACAAATTCCTTGCCCAGGGAGATGGACTCAGGCAATTGCTGCTGCCGAATCCTTGGTCTGTAGAAGAGCTGTTCCAGGATGACAATTTGCTTGTATCTGCGAAGGTGGGTTTTTTTTTTTGAGGAGGAGCGAGGGAAGCGCATGTTTCTGTGGACGTTTTGATTCTTTCTTACTCTTGAGTAGCAATATTAAGGCTGAGCCAGGGAGTTAAACTGAGTCCAGGAATATTTTTATCTACTCCTAAGCAAAACAAGGAACTCCTCTGCGCAGGTTGCACTTCTTGGGCTTTTCTCTTGCTCAGCCTGTGCAGCAGAGAGCAGGTCCAGGACTTGGCATCTCTGCAAAGGGCGAGGTGTTGATGGGCGGTGGCAACCGCCTGAGCAGCAGGGATGATCCCTGGTGGGAATCCCGGCTTCTGGCACCGGCTGCGTGTCCTTGGGCAAGTCACTTACTCGCTGCGATGTGTGTGTGCTGGCTTACCTCCTGCGGGGCCCTGAAAGGTTTCATTCATGTCCCTAATTACTCGTGGAGTCCTGAATGAAAGGAGCAGTGGATATGCCAAGTGCGTGACGTATCCCAGTACAACATCGTCCTTGTGAACGCTCTCCTTGTCCCTCCTGGGGACCCAGGGGTGGCTCAGGAGGCTTGAGGGTGGTGCTTTAGCCCGCGTCTCCCCTGCCATGGGAGAGAGCGACTGTTTTGCGGCACTTCTCCCCATCCTGTGAGCTATTGAGGGCTCCTGGCAGGGCTGGGAGGGGAGCTGTCCTGGTTCCTATAATTTCCTGGTTATTTTGGTATGTGGGTGGAAGGGGGAGGAGGGTGGCTGTGGAGGGAAGAGCAAGGTCAGGGAAGAACAAACATGCCTCTGTGCACTTGTGATCGTGCCGCCAGCTAATCGCCTTCAGTGCTCCAACTTTTCCTCGCAGAACTCATCAAGCAGGGCCGTGAGAGGATAGGACAGACCATCAAAGCCTCCGGCTCCAGGCTCTGCTCATAGTGAGTATGAAAACCTTGTAGTGAGTATGGAAAACCTCCCGGCGGGATGAGAGCCCTTTAAAAAGCTCAGCCTGATAACGCGGCGGTGAATGGAGCTGGCTGGCACCGGGCAGATGTGGGCAGGCCCTGGGGACAGCTGCCAGCACCCGCTGCCATCGCCTGCCCCGCTCAGCCCGGCCAGCGAGCAGAGGGGCTCTGGGATGGCGGCGGGTCTGTGCATGGAGATGTGCAGGGGTGGAGAGGTGGAGCACCCACAGGTGAGATCTGGGGGGGCTGGTGGGATTTTTGGGCATCCTTTTTTGGAAGGGGCAGGGTGGCTGGGGGACAGGGGCTGTCAAAGCCTCTCTGTGGTGTATGAGAGTCTGATGGGGCTGAGGGGGAATGGACAAAGCACTCTGGGACAGAGGAGAAGGGTATGGAGCTTTTATTTTGCCTTCTGTCATTTCTTTAATCCTGGCTTTTGCAAGGAGCATGGGGGAACCCTTAAAACCAGAGGGAGGAATCTCGGGGGTGGCAGGACCCATCCCTCCCTAGCAATGCTCAAGCAAGCTGGCTCTGAAACAAGTGTTCAAGTCCAACTTCTCCTGCCCCAGCAGCACTGGGTAGATGACAGTCCTGTGCTTTAATGCCTCTGCTCACCGAGCCCACCCCAGATGCCATGGCCAGCCCCTCTTCCTGCAATGTCAACAGCCCCAAGCTGTCCTGCTCTGCCCTGGGGGAGCTGTCTCCAGCTGCTGCCAGCCCAGATGATGGGGGGACCCATTGGGACTGTCCTGGCTGTCCTGTGGGGATGCTGGCTGGGTGGCAGGGCTGGGTGCTGCAGCATCCCTGTATAGTGGAGAGGGGGCTCTGTCTGCATCGAGAGGGGTCTGACCACGGCCGGAGGGGTTCAACCTTGTCTGGCCCCGATGCTCTGCTGCTGCTGGGGCTGTGCTGGTCTTCATACGTCAGCACCCTGACCAGTTGCTGCAACTGTAAATTGAGGGTTAACTGTGGCATTTGATATGCTTGTGCTTGTTTGAATCACTGGTGCACCTGGGAATGTTCTTGCCCCCGTTTCCTGTCAGTGTGCATCCCCGGTGCTGCCCAGGGTAGCCAAGGAACTCAGCTGAGGTCTCCTGTGATGGAGGGGAACACGCACTGGGGTTTGTGTTGGTTCCTGGCAGGTTAATGGTGTGAAGCTGTTTCTCTCTTGGATTTTGTTTCCAATACTGGCTTGCTCTTCTTTTTCCAAGTGCTGAACGAGTTGTTTTTTTAATGGATCGTTCCCGGAGCCCGGACAAAAGCACCCAGGTGAGACCATTGTACTGACCCAGCAAGTCCTCACCATTGGGATGAAGAGAGGAGCTGGTGCCTGCAGTAGAAAAGCAAGGAGAGCCTGCATTAGCTTGCTGGGAGTCTTGCTGCTTCCTTGCCTCTGTGAATGATGCTGGGTGGAGAAAAAGGAGAGCAGAGAGGCCCTATACAGCCTTCTGGACCAGGCATAATGCTCCCAGAGTCTGAGGAAGGGAAGATTCTTGAGGAGCAGGAAGAAGAGGAAGGCTGTATGTACCTCCTTCTCATTGGGAAGAGGGAGGCTGCATCTCTGGGGTGCTGGGTGTGCATAAGGCCACTTCCAAGGCTCCGGACTTGGCAGTTTTGGAGCTTAGTGGGAGCGGGCAGAGAGCTGCAGGGTTTGAGGGGATGCTGGCGTCCTGCTGCAGGGGTGCTCCTCTGTCTCAGATGTGCACAGGCAGTGGGGAGTGCCCTGTTTCAGTGCTGCGGTGAGCAACCAGACCATGCAGTGCCTTTCCTCTGGCAGCACAGCAGGGCTGGGAAGCCTCAAGTGAGGAGTTAAGCAGTTGCTTAGTACTCTTGCTCTTTGGGCAAGTATGGGATGAGGTCTTCAGCCCAGAATCTAGCTTACTGCAGCATCCAGCTCAGGGATGGTATTACTTAATGCAGAGCTCTGTTCTCCCTTTCCCCATCACTTAAAAGTTTGCCAAAACATCCACTCTGTCTTTTGCTGACGGGTGTTTATCAGTGGCTCTGTGCAAGTGATGCTGGATTGAGGAAAGGAAAGCACAACCTGCAGCATGATCCCTGTGAATAACACGATTGTTATCTTCCCTAGCCTCCAACATCAACTGACAACATCAACCTTGGACCTTCTGCTAACCCCAAGTAAGCTCCCTGCAGAAGCCAGGTAGGGTATGGAGCGTGCAGGGAAGAGATCTGTCAGGGGAATGCCTGTGTCTCGTGTGGGTGGTGTCTGCAATTCCTCACAATTACATTACTTGGCCTTTAATGCCATGTGTATCACCAATGCACCAGCTTTCAAGACAAGCAGCTATAGTGAGTCCCTGTTATCATAATTGCCCTCTCCTGTCCATGTCTGCAGCCCCTTGTCCGACCTCTCTTGAGGGGTAGGAAGGGAAGACCTTCGTCTCTGCTGGCTCCCTGACTCTTTCTCTAGAAATGGGGACAAGCTGTGTCCCCTGTAAAGGTGCTGTTTGGTCCTGACAGGTGCTTTCACCTGCTGCTGTGTTCTGCAGATGGGATGCTGAGGGATTGCTCATCCTCTGCTGGGTGCAGGACATACACAGTGTGAATCCCCTTCTTGCTGGCTGTGAGCAAGGGCCACCTGTCCAGTGCCCTTTAATCCCTTTCACAAGCACTTGTGTTTCCATGAAGGAACTCCGCTTTGATGGCAGTGTTGGTGTTGCATGTTTCTCTCCCAGAAACATTAACTTGCTTCATTCTTGCCCAACAGTGCCAAGCCAACAGACTTTGACTTCCTGAAGGTTATTGGCAAAGGAAGCTTTGGAAAAGTAAGTGTATTTGTGCAGGTGGGCTGTAGCTCTCTGGAGGCAGTTTGGAAACAGATTTCCCTACTGGAAGAGTTTCTGGCTGTGTCCTTTGCTTGCACCACTCCTGAGGGGTTTGGCCTGAGTGGGACTGGGCCCAGAGAAGACCTGAGATAGGGTTTGCATAGCCCATTCTTATTTTGAGCTGCCCTGCAGCCTCTCTAAGGACAGAAGGGTGAGGTGTTTTATGCTCAGAATGGTGATGAACAGTAACTGATTTAAAATAAGCCTCAGACTTTTTCAGCTAATAAAAGATCTCTAGACAAATCTGTGCCTTGATAGCAAGGATCCATTATTAATGGGATTGTCCACTAATAGTCCAAACACACTTTTTAGGTAAGAGAACTATGTGGAGATGTCATGTTCCTTTTTCTGACAGTAAGAAAATGCTGGCAAGTCAGTGGGCTGGAGCTTGGTCTCTACAACTTTGTACTTGACCCCCTCAAGTTGTACTCTGTGTATAATAACTCGCAAGAGTGTTGAGCTAATGGGGAAAACACTCACCAAGTGGCACAAGGTGAGACTGAAACTGGTGACCAGGACCTTCTGTTGCAGGTTCTCCTGGCTAAGCGCAAGTGCGATGGGACTTTTTATGCTGTGAAAGTCTTGCATAAGAAAACCATCCTAAAGAAAAAAGAGGTACGTCTGCTGTCCTTGGCTACTTCTGCAAATAGAGGTCAGCGTATGAGCAATCCTGGTAATGCAATTGGTGTGTATTGTGGCTGAGTGAGCATTCATGTAGACAAGTCACATGTTAGACATGGATTTCTTGGTGCCATGGGAAAATGGAGAAGAACTGAGATGAAACAGGTTAGAGAGGAGAGATTGGTTTCCTTTCTGGAGCTGACCCCCTGGAACTTGCAGCTTCTACTTGCTTTCAGAACAGCAGTGAGTCCATATGGCGGACTGCACTGGACCTTTGCCTGAAGCTCTAACTCCTTTTCTACTTCTTTACAGCAAAACCACATCATGGCAGAGCGCAACGTGCTCTTGAAAAATGTCAAGCACCCCTTCCTTGTGGGACTCCATTACTCCTTCCAGACTTCGGAGAAGCTTTATTTTGTGCTTGATTATGTAAACGGGGGAGAGGTGAGTGCACGTACAGGCCTTATTTTAATCTTCTCTGTGGTCCTTCCCAAACAAACTGCTTTATTGCCTGAAACTTTCTTGTCAGAAGATAATTATGTTGAAGTATAATGTTGCCTTGGCTGCTGGCAAGGACCAGCTGGGAGTGGCTGGCACTCACCTGTATGTTGAGTGAAGATCTTGCTGGATATGACCCATGCCAGCTGATTCCTGAGGCAAAAACGCCGAGAAAAACATGTGCTGGGGTGTTTTAAAATTCTCTGGAGAATATAGGAAGTGCTGATGTTGGTGAGCTTTGGGCAAAAGTCATCTGTGGGCCAGCTCTGGATCCCAGTCTAGAGCTCTGGTGATTCCACTGCAGCAGGTCAGACTTCTTCTGTCCTGTAGAAGCTCCTCTCTCCTCAGCTGTGTTTTTCTGTGCTACCTGAAACTGGCTGGGAGATACTGTTAACATGGATGTCTTTTCCAAGCCTAACTCATATTGGGGATCTTAGCGGGTTCAACTCTGTGCATGTACCTCTCTTCATGGCCATACTACACCTATAATTGACCTGTAGGTTGTAGCATACTAGGAAATTTAATTAGATCAGCAGATGACCAGTTTTGGGACAATGTATTAAGTAAGGGGGTGATATGAGGAGGACAAATGAAGCAATTTCTGGAAAGGTGTTTAGATTGCTAAAGTCATTTGGTTTCGGCTTATTTGGTGCTGTTCATGTGTCACTTCTGCAAATCGGTTTTCACTCTAGTAGCTGGCTTTCAGGCTGGCTCTGGTTATCCTTCAGTTTTTTTAGAGAAGAGACGATCCACCTTATGATCTCTTTGTAGCTCTTTTTCCACTTGCAAAGGGAGCGCTGTTTCCGTGAGCCCCGGGCTCGATTCTATGCTGCAGAAGTCGCTAGTGCAATTGGGTACCTGCATTCCCTAAACATCATTTACAGGTAAGGCACATCTGCCAGGGACAGCAGGGACACCAAGTTTGCCCAGCCAGGCTGTGTGCAGTGCTGGGGAGAAAAAGGGCTTCACTGGGGCCCTGCAAAATGCAGGGCTGGGGTAGCTGAAGAATCTCCTGCCCCAGACAAGACAGTGCACAACTGGCACTTTATCCTGCAAGAGGGATGCTGTCTGCATGGAACTTGAAGGGCAATAAATATTCCCAGCCTGATAGTGCAAAAGAGAAAGGTTAAGTGTACAGATCTAAAATAAACCTGGCTCAATAAGTAAGACATCGTCTCTCAGTAGCAATTCATCCATAGATCTGCAGGCTAACGCCTGACCTTGTATGACAGCAGTCCCTCTATGTTTGCATGTATGTTGATACCAAACAGTGATGGGAATCTGCACTCTGTGAAGGTCTTGGTGAACTGGATTGGGAAGTTTTGTTAGGTCCTGTTCTTAACTGATGGTGTTTCAGATCTGGCTTTCCTAAATATTTGGCCAAATCTGCTCAAACAGCACTTTTTTTTTGTCTTGCAGGGACTTAAAACCTGAGAACATCCTTCTGGATTGCCAGGTATATTCACAGCTTGTGCTGCCTTCCTTCTGCCTTTAAAAGCACCAGGACTATAAACAGAGGGCTACAGTTCTGCAAGCTGGGCTATACTTGCTTCACTGTATGGGTTTTGTATGTATGTATTGCTGCATTTCTGTGCAGATCCTGCAAGAGGTAGTGAGCCTGCTCTCTGCAGAGCTGCACACTTGGAGCCCTCTCGGCTTGTTCCCAAGAGCTGGGACCTGACTTCTGGGCAGGGATTAGGGATGCTAAGAGCAGGGATCGAGGATGCTAAGAGCATGTCATGGCTGCTGCTCTGGTGGTGACTGCTGTATCCACTGGCTCTGCGATAAAGCAGTGGTAAAGCACAGCAGTGCTGGATCTCTTCATAGCTATGCAGCTGTAGCCAAACTAAAAAAAAATCCAGACCCTTCTCTGTAGGCTCCTGTACTTGTACTGTAGGAGGGGAAGCAGATGAACAGTGGCGAACTAAAACATGCACGAGATGCAATGTGAAGGCCAATGCTTGGAAGTCCTGTCTCCTCTCTAGAAAGAGTGGGCCAAGCTGAAATTTCCCTCCCTTCTTTAGGGACATGTAGTATTGACAGACTTTGGACTCTGCAAAGAAGGAATGGAGCAAGAGGAGACAACATCTACTTTTTGTGGCACTCCTGAGGTATGGCGTGTGCTGGGCTTTCTCTGTGACCTGGGGGCTCAAAGCCTTCAGAGACTTGCTGCTCTGGGGCTGAGACTTGTGCGTGTGCTCAGCTTCTCAAAATATAGTCTGAATTAGAACATTTTGGGCTCTTTCAGGCTGTCAGCCTGAAGCTGGAGTACAGATAAAGCTTTCCCTACTTAGCAGAGACATTTCTACCTGTGACAGCTGCTAGGTACTCCAAACTTGCTGTGCTATCAGGGCAGGGATCCCTGTGCTTGGAAGTGGCTGGTCTTGTGAAACTGGGGCTGCTGCAGGTGCCTGTGGAGACAACCTTGACCCTGGGAGCCTGTGACCAGGCTGTTTACCTGCTCCGATACCCTGGAGCTGCAGAACACGGATCCTGCTGGCACCGACACATGCAGGACCTTGCTGTGCTCCTCTGTGTGTCCTTGGTGTGCGGGAGCTGCAGAACACCCTGTGCAGGGGAGAGGATCAGGCCTTTTCTTCAATGCACCTCAAACAGGTTTTGCTACAACCTGTCTCCAGTCTGGCTTCTAGGAGGATTTTTTTTTTTCCTGCTTCTTGCTGAGCTGGGGATTTTGGTAGCGCTTTGGTCTTGGTAATACACCTGTCCTGCTGCCCCTCCTCGGGTGGCTTGAGGAAGGGTCTGTAAACAAGGCCTTTCAGTGTTCAAGCTCAGTAGAACGGACAGGAGTTTCCTGGTGGTAGCCCATGGCTTTCAGTGTGGACTTGCTTGTGCAATAGTTCAGCATGAACCAAGCAGGAATGTTTGAGGTTTGTTTTGTGGATTTTTTTGTGTGCCTGGCTTGTGGGTTTTTTTTTTTTGGATGAGTTATGTGTTTTGGGTTTTTTTTCTCCTCTCTCCTAGATAAGGAGACTGATAGTTCACACTGATAATGCTGTGTCAGACCAGGGTCAGTGTGCTGCTTGCTCTGCAGGCAGCTTGAATTCTTGATTGTTGCTCCCTGATGATGGTTATTGGCAGTTTTGCTGCTTTGGACAGACTTACTGAGACTGAAAGCTGCAGCTTTCTCAAAACCACGAGAGCTTATTAGAGGTGTAATGTGCCACTGCAGGACAGGCTTCACAGCTGAGAGGTGGGTGGCAAATCCTTGTGCAGGTTCTCTATAGGAAGAGAACCTTCTGTAGCCAAGAGAAATGCTTTGGGGGTTTTGGTAGGTGCCTTTCAAACCCATTGCTCTGAAGCAAGTGGGGAGTCTATCAAAGCAGGGTAGGAATTGCATCTGTGTGCTTCCTAATGCATTTGCTCTGCTTGCACTGCAGCTATGTTTGCATACTTAGGAGGGCAAAGCCCTTCCTTTAGAATTTGACTCCAATGTTTGCTTCTGACTCTTCCCAGTACTTGGCTCCTGAGGTACTAAAGAAGCAGCCGTATGACAGGACAGTGGACTGGTGGTGCCTAGGGGCTGTCCTCTATGAAATGCTGTTTGGACTGGTAAGTTTGGAAGTGGTCTGTTTTCCTTTACATGCTGGAGAACTTATTTTCAAAAGTTGTGGTGTGAGATTGGTCTGGTGTTCACATGGCACCTGATATAGACAATCGAATTCTGAATTAGATGACCCGGTTCAATCATACCATTGTCCTTTTGAAAAGAAACATGTGGCAGGTCTCCCTCACCTACTTGCTGCAGGACTCGCTTTGACCTGCGATGTGTGGTTCCTTATGGTAGCTCATGTTTTACCTGGCTGCTTCTCCTCTCTTTCAAATTAGCCTCCTTTTTACAGCCGGGATGTGTCTCAAATGTATGACAACATTCTGCACAAGCCACTCCACATCCAAGGAAGCAAGACTGTGGCAGCTTGTGACATCCTCCAGGGACTTCTCCACAAGGACCAGAAGAGGAGGCTGGGTGCCAAGACAGACTTTGTAGGTGCTTTTCATTATAGTCAGGAGGGAGGATGGGTAGAAAACGTTTCTATTCTGAGCCTTTCTTTTGTGATAATGGCACTGTCTTGGAAAAAAGCTTTCCATGCAGGTTGATGTCTCTCCAGCCTCCTAAAAAGGGCCTATGGGGTTGACTTGGATTTCCCAAGGCAAAGGTGTGGTGGCAAGCTAGGACACCAATGTGTGAGGGTGTTTTCTCCCTTTAAGGGAATCCTGGACCATGGTCTCCATGTATTAAGGAATTGCCATGTGGACCCTACATGGATATGTGATAGCTGCAAGGCTTGCTTCAGCCACTTGATGCTGTGAAACCAGCTAGCAGGTCCTCAAAAAGGAGGATTGGCAGAAGAGTGACTCTTTCTCCCCTCACTTTCTATGCAGCTTGAGATAAAGAACCATGTATTCTTCAGCCCGATAAACTGGGATGACTTGTACCACAAGAGGATTACTCCTCCATTTAACCCCAATGTGGTAAGTGGGTATTTCTGTTGGTATCTCTTAGCTAGTGGTATAAAAGAAATCATCTCTACATGTCTTATACTGACACTGAGGGATGCCGAAGTGCAGGTTAGGAACTGCAAACGCAGTGGTGATGACTCTGAAGAACAGGTGTGTTAGACTGTCTGAACACAAGCAGTTTGGGCTCTGCTCACTCAAAAAGATTGTGTATCTCTGCTCCTCGCCTTAGGCTGGGCCAGCTGATCTGCGCCACTTTGATCCAGAGTTCACCCAAGAAGCGATCTCCACCTCCATCACCCACACGCCTGACCTAGCAGCCAGCAGCTCCAGTGCCTCAGATGCATTTTTAGGGTTTTCTTATGCACCAACTGAAGAGGACATCTAGGTTTTATACAGGCTTTGAGAAGCCAGATTTTAACTGAATGGGTTTTATGTTTGAGTTTTTTCAATTTTTTTTTTTTCTCTGAAAGGATTGGTACTGTCCTTTGCTTGCGGTTTAAGGAAACTGGGACTAATACACTAACTGGCTGGGATGGAACAGAGCTCTTAACTCTTGCTGTTTGGTGGATTTCTCTCTAAGTGACTGTTCCCCTGACAAGAGAAGTGAGACACTGATTATTATTTTCCCCTGAGTGTGCTGTGTCACTTGGCAGAATGATATTCACTCTGTGGTTGTATTTATGGTTGAGGTATGTACCACCATTCACATCAACAGCCTCTAACTGGACACTGTTTTGTTTTGGAGGAGCTGACTGCCCAACTGCTTTGCCCTCCTAATACAGAGGGAAGCATCACACTACCAAGAGCAGTGGCTTCCTTGCTTTAAGTGGACTGTGCCACTTAAACCACCCATCTTGGACTAGGCTGAGAAATGGTTCCAGTTATTGCTCCAAAGGTGGCTGCAGGTCTGTAGCTCCTGACCAGTCCTGTGGCCTTTCACACCAGCCCGTCCCTCGCCAAGGTGAGCAGATCATCTCTCTCTGGTCCAGGGCTGGGATGCTGCTGGAGGAACAAGGAGGCTGTTACGGAGGAGATGGTGTGTGGGGAAAAGGTTGGGTTGCTTAGCAAAACAAAAATAACCTTGCGGTCAAACCCTCCTTGGGGTAGGGGCTCCTTTCACAGCACGTGTGCTTGACTTGCCTGAGGCACGGAAACACTGCACAGAGCATGATCCAGAGCAAAGAGGGCAGCCCCGTCACTCGTGTACAAGTTATGTATTCTGCCTTAATTTAAACACTGCTGTATTCATTGAATGTCACTTCCTACTTTCCTTTTTTTGAAGTCATTTTGTTGTTGTTTTGTTGTGGGGAGGGGAAAGGGGGCTCAGAGCTTCTAACTGCAACATGGGGATAAACAAGGAGGTTTCTAAAAGGTGTGTGATGCTCACCCTGGTGGGAAGCTTCTGCTGGAACTTTTTTCCTTAATTACCAAACTTTGTTGTACCTGCTGAAACCATCAACGATGTGACATGGTTTATATTAAAATGCATACACTGCTGTGCCTCCATCTCTGTGCTGTGTGGGAGGGAAGTGTGGAGAGCAGGGAGGTGGGTGTTGCTGTGCCCGAGAGTGGCTGTGCTTAAGTACAGAGTCCCTAATTTTGGTAGTGGTGTGTGTTTTGTTTTGTGTGGGGGGTGTTTTTGTGTGTGTGGTTGGTTTTTGTGGGGTTTTCTTTGTTTGTTTGGGGGGTGTATGTGGTTTTTTTTTGGTTGTGGGGTTTTTTGTATTTTTTTGCTTTTACTGCCCCAGAAACATGTTCCTGCTGTGGCGTTGCCCAAGGGGACAGGGCCTGCCCTGGGCTGATGCCAGGCACGCGTTAGCCAGGCCCCAGCGGTCCCCGCCCGGCCCCGGGGATGCACCGAGAGCACCCGGTACCACCCGCCGCGGGGCGCGGAGCCCCGCTCCCCCCCGCCCGCCGCAGTGGTACCGTCCCGCTCCCCCCTGTTTCCGACGAGTGGGCCAAACCACCACGGCAACCTCCGCGCGGCGCCCCCGCGCATGCGCACTGGTGGCCGGCGCGTCGCTACGCGGTAGCGGCCGCGTCCCCGCTCGGTGCCGCCGCAGAGACATCCCCCCCCCACCCCGTTCCCCGCGCTGTCCCCGGGCCCGCTGCGGCCTCCCGCCGGGGACTGGGAGCGTTGGAGGTTCGCTGTTGTCCTTCGGGGTAGCCCCGGTGGCGCTATGGAGAAGGGTGTGCGGAATGTCGTCGCGTTCAACGCGTCCAAAGGGGAGAGCTTCACTCTGGGCAGCAGCTACAAGTCCCTGCGGAAAAGGCTTCGTGGCAACTGGAAGATCCAGAGGTGAGGGGAGAAGCCGCGTCTCTGTGCCCCGAGGGGCCGTTGGGTGTCTGGAGGGGAAGAGGCTCCGTCAGCCGGGCCTGGCCCTGCGGGGCAGCGCGGGCGGCCCGGGAACCGCCCGTGTCCTGGGCTGCGGGTGGAGGGAGCGGGTCCCGCTCCGTTCTGCTCTGGTGAGACACCCTGCAGTGCTGGTCCAGCTCTGGGTCCTCAGCACAGGACAGCCATGGACCTCCTGGAGAAGCCCCTCAGTTCCAGAAGGACAGGGAACTGCTGGAGAGAGCCCAGCGCAGCCACGAAGATGCCGAAGGGAGTGGAGCATCTCCCGTGTGAGGAAAGGCTGAGGAGCTGGGGCTCTGGAGCTGGAGAAGAGGAGACTGAGGGGTGACCTCATTAATGGTTATAAGTATATAAAGGGGGAGTGTCAGGAGCATGGAGCCAGGCTCTTCTCGGTGACAACCAATGGTAGGACAAGGGGTAATGGGTGCAAACGGGAACACACGAGGTTCCACTTAAATATGAGAAGAAACTTCTTCCCAGTGAGGATGCCAGAGCCTGGCCCAGGCTGCCCGGGGAGGTTGTGGAGTCTCCTTCTCTGCAGACATTCCAACCCACCTGGACACCTTCCTGTGTAACCTCATCTGGGTGTTCCTGCTCCGGCGGGGGGATTGCACTGGGTGAGCTTTCGAGGTCCCTTCCAACCCCTGACATTCTGTGACTCTGTGAAATCATCCGAGGCTGGACCAGCTCTGCTGGGAGGACAGGCTGAGAGAGTTGGGGTGTTCAGCCTGGAAAAAAGAAGCTCCAAGGAGGCCTTCTTGTGCCCTTTCTGGGCTTACAAGGGGCTTTAGAAAGATGGGGACAGACTTTTTAGCAGGGCCTGTTCTGACAGGACATGGGCTGATGGTTTTAAGCTAAATTCAGCTGGACATGAGGAGGAAATTGTTGCCCCTGAGGGTGGTGAGAGCCTGGCCCAGGTTGGCCAGAGAGGTGGTGGATGAACCATCCCTGGAGACATCCCAGGCCAGGCTGGACGGGGCTCTGAGCAACCTGAGCTGGTGCAGATGTCCCTGCTCGTGGCAGGGGTGGCACTGGGGGAGCTTTGAAGGTCCCTTCAACCCAAACTGTTCTGTGATACTATGAACTCTGATGGAGAGACCAGCCACTCCTGAGCCAAGAGGCCGGGGGTGCCTCACCCTGCACTGGGCAGCCCCGGGGTAGGGGCACCTGCAGTTTATAAAGAGATCCTGAAATTTCTGTAGGGTCTGCACTGAATACCTGAAAAGTCTTTTAGAGTGTGTATCATAAGATGAAATCTCTTTTTCACATTGATTGCACTCTGTGGCATTAGCTGTAATTTCACTGGCAGATGCTGTGCATAGTTGTCCTTGGAGCTTTGAGCTATCTTATCTGTAGAAGAGACAGAGTTGAAGTTAATAGGATGAAACTCCTGATACAAACTTTTGAGTCTATTTAAAGTTTGGGATAAAAAGAAGTCAGCCCTTAGTCATCCCTTTTCCTAATGATATTTCCTGTCTGAGTAGTACAAAATCTGTCCAGAACAAAAAGAAAAAAAGAGTAAAAGGAAGCTCATCAGGTGCAAAGTTTAATAGCAGCTTTGGTGGTTTATACCAGTTCCAGATTTTCCAAAGTACCTTGTTAGAAAGGCTTTTCTATTTAATGAGTGGAAATTTGTAAAGATTATTTTTACTTGAGTTGTTAACTTTAAACCCAGGTGAAAGGATGCGAACTGACTGAAGTGATTTGCTTTGTGTTTATTTGCCAGTTCTTTCATTTTTCTTTAAGTAAGTTGTGGTTCAGGAATATATCCGAGAATAACATGTATCTTTATTAATCTGTTTATAGCTTAAAAGATGAGATCACGTCTGAGAAACTGTTTGGGGTAAAATTGTGGATTACAGCAGGGCCAAGAGAAAAGTTCAGTGCTGCTGAGGTAAGAAGTCAATAATTGTTTGCAAATTAGTTATGTTTCAGTATTTGTTTAATGTGAAATAGAAAAGAACAACACAGAAGAATTTGCAATAGTACTGCTGTATACAAATTTACACAAATTGAAATTTGAATGCTTTTTCTTTCAAGTTCATTCCAAATAGTCAAAATTATTCACCTTCCCTCATCTCAGTATAACTTCCTGCTGTCATGTGTGTTGCTTCTGTCACGTGTATTTTTTCTGGATCTTTGCTGTCTTCTAGTTTATGGTTCTCAAGAAATTCCTGGAGGATGGTGGAGCCATCCTGGTGATGCTGACAGAAGGTGGAGAGTCCAGATGTGGCACAAATATTAACTTTTTGTTAGAAGAATATGGGATCGTTTTCAATAATGGTAATGGCGCTCACTGACACCTTTTCTTCCCTTTTCAACAAAATCTAAAGTGTAAGTTCAGCCTTTTTAGGTAGAAGCCAAGCAGGTCCCTCTCACAAAGTACCTTTTGGTCTAAGAGATGCTTTTTATTGAAATGTACACGGCCGTGTGGTGTTGGACCACACCAAGGGCTTTCCATGGGTGTAGTACCTTGCTAACAACTTGACCATCTCCATTCCTTTGCTGTAGTTGTCCATTTTAATGGTATTTACTAACAAAAATTAATTCCACTGACATTTCTTAGTTAAAAAGCCTTTCATTTCAAACATTTTTCCATGTGTTTTAATAGATTGAATCACTTAATACCCTGAATAAACAGTGGCACTTTTCTATAGCAGACCAATAAAATGCTATTCATTACTATTGATGTGAGAAAACAGAACAAAACAAACAAACCAAACAAACAGCTGTGTCTTGGTTTACATGAACTATTTTTAGGGTCTTGGGTCAAATTTCTAGACCATGCCTTTTTTGCTTCAACAATATTGGATTCATCACGCTTTTAGAAGATGTATAAAAAAAGAATTTGAACTTGTAAAACTTGATACATATTCTTTTAACTGGATCATACTTTTGCATCTTCTGCTTTCCAGAAGACATTGAGTGCTTATTTTTATTTGAACTTGCAAATGTATTCCTGTTCTAAATCTATATGTCTAAAAGCAATCCAAGAGCTAAACTCATTTTTCATTGCTATATCTAGCATGCTGATCAGCTAAGATGTAAATTTCTTTATTTTTTTTCTTTCTTCAAGATGCTGTAGTACGAACTGTATATTTCAAGTACCATCACCCAAAAGAAGCACTGATCTCTGATGGAGTCTTGAATAGGTAAATATTTGGGATATATAAATCTTTAGAGTAAACTCTTAGAATCCCTATTGTTTTCAGTAAGTTTTGCTTTTCAACACCTTGTAGGGGAATCAGTGAAGCTGCAAGAAAAACAGTGCTTGAGACAACAGATGAAGATGGAAGTGGAGGTGACTCACAGTAAGTGTTTTCTTTTGAGGCAGCTGATGCGAAAAGATTTAGAATAATTTGGAATTGGCAGGTTTATAATCTAGCAGGAGTATGTTATGCTTGTGTTGAGGTTTTCTGATGCATTTCTTGTGTCAGCTTCTTGCTTCTCAAGGTTATATCTGGAAAGAAGAATCTCTTTAACAGTGCTGGATAACCAATGAAGGAGCAGGCGTGAAAGGGTTTGAAGGGAATTAGTACTGTCCTGACCAAATCTATTTTGTCCCTTGTCTGTGGACTTGAATTTGATGGAACAATGTAAATATGGATATCCTCTAGACAGTGACTGGTCTGGCTACAGGTGTGAGCAGCACTACGTCTTTTTAAGGAGTCTTAATCCAGGGTAAGATAGGCATTTATCACAGTGCTGCAGAGGAGTGAAAAGGCATTGAGAAGAGCACAGCTTTTCCATAAATAACTCTAAATGTTTGTATTCTTCCTTGCAACTAGTTTTTAGACTAATAAATGACCGTGTGGTTGATCATAAAGAAAAATGTATGTGTAAAAACATTTTATGTATTTTTATTTCAGAATATATATTAATCTATGAGTTAACTACCTTCCTCTCAGGTACAGGACCGTGCAGACAGAAATCCAGGGTGTTCTTTGTTCCTTATTTAAGACAAATCATCAACCTGGAAAAATCCATAGAGACTAAAATGTCATTATAATGATCTGAATGTTCTAACCCATGCCTCTTGGCATTCCCACAGCAGTGCACAATTACAGTTTGCAGTTTAGGGAGACAGACTGAGTTTTATATGTCCAGCCTACCTGATAGATGCAGGTGCTTACTGAGTGTCTGTATTTCCCGCAGAGCACTCACTTTTGTGTATCCATTTGGTGCCACGCTGAATGTGATGAAACCAGCAGTGGCTGTTCTGTCAACAGGATCCGTCTGCTTCCCGCTCAACAGGCCTGTTCTTGCGTTCTACCAGAACAAGGTACAACTCTGCATGTGACAAACCACGAGTTCTCCCCCTGCCCTGCACAAAAACTGTGAGTGGATTTTCTGGGAGCACTTAACAAACCCACTTCTAGTTTTGATGCATCTGCAAACGCCAGATGGGCCTACTGACTCCTGTGTCCTTCTATAGAAAACTTTTTTGCATGTGGTTCAGAGGAAAATTGAGTTAAGGAAGAGGACTGTCACCTTGGAACCAGTAGATTTTTATATGTTATCTTACCTGTCCAGCCCTGTTAATTAAAAAAAAACCAACCAACCAAAAAAACCCCCAGAAATCTAGTAGTAGTTGATGGGTACAAACAAAGGATTAATATTGTTAGTGAATGTGAACATGTTAACACACTATTTACTATGTAGATGAGTTTCTAACACTGCTGTGGTTCTTCAATATCTTTGTTAGGAAGGTGATTTTTTTTTGTCCTGATGATGCCCAACTTCATCCCCCCATGTTGCAGCTGAAATAAACCCCATAAACCAAAGGCAATCAAAGCAGCATGAAGTGAACTTACAAGTACACTTACTGCTCGCATTTTAATATTTACAGCTGTCAGAGTAAGATATAATAAAATTCCTACACCCACACAATATTTGCACATAGATCTGCTAATAATGCGTTCATTTCACTTAATTTCTTTTTACTTGATTGAAAAAAAGAGTATTCTTTTTCTGTAAAAATAACCTAAGTGCAGCTATTGTTGATGATGCTCTGGTTTTTTTTTGATTGCCAGCCAATTGTCTGTCTACTTTTATGGAATGCAGAGCAGTATTTTTAATAAATTTATGAGCCTTAAGAGCAAATACACTTACAATGCTGCTGCACTCTTGTGAGCTTGCCAAGTTTGAAACTGCTTTTGCCACTACTTATTCCAAAACTTCCTAGTTCTTTAAATCACTTTGCAATTAGACATCATTAACAATTGCCTCTAAAACTGTGATTCGAAAGGAGTTTTTTGCTATATTGTGTGTTTTGTTGATAGAGTCAAGGTGGAAAGATAGCAGCACTGGGATCTTCGCACATGTTCAGTGATCAATATTTAGATAAAGAAGAAAATGGTAAGATCATGGTAAGTTTTTTTTTTTGTTTGTGTTTTGTTTGTTTGGTATTTTTATTTATTGTTTGTCTGTTTTTAGTTTTCTTAGTGGATATCCACAGCACTTACAAAGCAATCCAAGCTCACTAGCTCCACTTTAGAGCAAGATAGCTATGAAATGAATTCAGTATGGAGATTCTAAACCAATACTAACATCCTGAGGAATATGTTAGAGCGCAAGTAACAGGAGGAGGTTTTAAAGACAGACTTTATTATTTATGTTATAGTGCACTGAAAAGCTTTTGCTACTTCTGTTCACCACTTTATTGTTACTATTATTTAAATATTCAGTAGGGGTTTTTTTTTGTTATTACTTTCTCATAGCTTCCTTAGTGCTTGATTATGGCTACGTGATTAATAACGAATGTTTGCACATATAGCTCCTGATACCTGGAGGTTGTAAGGCACTTTCTAAAGTGGGAAATGTAACATTGTTATGTGTGAGAAGGGGAGTTTCCTGCTGAGGTGCTCATGAAAGTCTGCACCTCATACCAAGTATGCTTATTGCCGTGACTCATTGCTTCCGTATGGAAATACAAATAAAGCTTGTGTTTTCTCCAGAGATATTATTTCATTTATTACCTCTTTTCTTCCTTTTCACTATATGTTATTTAGTAGATTTAATATGAATGTTTAAGCATTATAATAGATTACATGGACTCCCCAGAAGTTAATTAAGTTTTGTCCTTCTCCAGGATGTGCTTTTCCAGTGGCTCACAACATCAGATATCCATTTGAACCAGATGGATATGGAGGACCCTGAGGTAAGACATCCATCAAAAGGATGTAAATTATATTAATAGTGTGATCTAGCAGCACCAGTTTTGGCAAACCATGTATTTAGCACAAAACGGCCAACAGGTAGATGGATGGTGTTGTTGCTGCGGACCCTTTATTCAGCATCTTGAGATTGAGTAGATGGATGGATTAGGCATAAAAAATAATGGTATTGTGTCTCTGTCAGACTTAGATTGCTACTCATTATCAGATTTCACTTGTGAAAGTCTGTTCCCAATTTGCTCATGTTGATGAGATCATTTGCTGCTCCAGCATGAGTTTGCGCTTCACTCTGAGCCCTCAGACATGAGGAACGTGCGTGAAGCGAAGGCAGATTTTCTGTATGTGAGTAGGGATCGACCTGTGTATCAATTTTAGTTGCTTTTTTCACTGATGTTTGCAAATGCTGTTTTTATGTGGAAATATCATGTGATAAAATTGCGTACTCTGTGTGCATAAAAAGACAGGTTTTCACAGTTGACAGGTGAGCTGGTTCTTTTAATTTTAAAGAATTAGCAGAAATCCAGATACAACGTCCATGTGGCGAGTAGCTTTACAGCTGGGAGTGGAGTTTGCACAGTCCACCAGTCCAGTGAGCTGCACTGCAAATGGTCATGCCTGGTAGAGACTGAAAGAATTATTTCTAGGTGAGATATTAAGCGAGATATATACTAGAAAGAGACTATGGGTCGGTCTTTTTAAATCACAGATGTGTGTATATGTGTGTGTTCAGATTTCAGACTATACCATGCTCCCAGATACAGCTGCACTGAGCGAGAAGCTGCGAGTCTGTCTGCAAGAAGGAGACGAGAACCCAAGAGACTTCACAAAGCTATTCGATACGTCCCTTTATCAGCTGGATACAACTGCCCTCCCTTCAGTTATCAAGTCAGCAGCTGTGATTTTTTTTTTCTTCCATTGTGTATTCTGCATTTTCTGTTTGTGCTCAACTGTGTCTGCTCAAGAGCAGAAAGGACTGAGCTGTAGGCAGCATTCTGAATGTGGATATACCAGAAGGTTGATTTATATTAATACAGTCTGACAGTGATGTTTTCTCTTGCTTCTTGTCTTAGCTGCAGTTTCTGACATAGTGTTTTCCTTTTTTCTGACTCCTGCTGATTCAGTGAACTGATATTTTTAGTAGAACTATCTAAAGTGATGTCAGGTACTTTCTGGAGTGATAACTGAGAGCTGGTTATTTTTCCACTTATGAATGGCTTTGCATTTACTGAATCTGCATTTCATTCATCTTTGCATTTCCAATAATTCTGTCTTGAGATTGATCTGCTGCTTAGTTTTACCGGTTTTGGATTGCTAGCAGCTTTGTCCCTCATAATTCATGTTACCCTACCATTCATGTGCGAATACTAGCAGGCTTAACACAGATGCCATGAGACTCCACTCTGTTACAGATGCTTTCTTCTTACTCTGCATTTCTTGTGTTTTTGCTGATGTGAGTTAATAGTGGAATCTCCCTTTTCATCCCATCACAAATAGCTTTAAAATAGCTTTTGGTTACAGACTTCCTGAAAAAACTTTTTGAAATCCCAAGTCTGCTTTTTTGAACTGGATCACTTTTTTCTCCTGTGTGTTCATATCTTTAAAAGTTACTTGAAGAACTGAGGTGTGACTTCCTTCTTTTTTATCATCTTATGTATCCACTTATCATTATCTTCTTCTCTGTCATAAGTTTAATTAATTTGTTCACTGTAGAAGTCATTTATTACTGATAAGCACTTTTCTGGGATCCTTCTAAAATGAGACGTCCTGGTTTTATTATGCTATGACTGCACAATGTTGACCCTGGTGTCTTTATAAAAATCAATCTCTATAATCTGAAAGTGGAAATGGATGTTGTATCGTTTCTTCTCTCATACTTTGCCTTTTTCTGTGCTGCAGAGCTTATGAACAGCTGAACGTAAAACATGAACCTCTCCAACTCATTCAGCCTCAATTTGAGACTCCGCTCCCTGCCCTCCAGCCAGCTGTGAGTGATCTCCTTGCTGATACGGCACATGCAGAACCCTTCTGTTTCTTGTAAAACCTCCTTATAGCTGCACGGTTGCAACTGAAAGTAGCGTCTCAAGCACTGCTCTTTAAAAACACAAGTCCAACTGCATGAAAAAGAAAATACCCTTCCCAGAATTAATGTGAATATGTTTCCAACGTGAGCTGTTATGGCGAGCTTAGTACCTCAGCTATCACCTGGATCTCGCAGAGCAAAACTGAAAACTGCAAATGCAGTATGTCTAGTTGTGATGCTAGGTGATAATTCTGGCATACTTGTGGCTGAACTCTTTTGGAATATTCAGTTATTTTTTACAAAAAACAAATGGATTTTTTAAAAAGGTGCACTTTTGTACTTTGGAGTTGCTTTTGACTTTATAAAAGGTTTCTTCAAGTCCAGTCTAAGTCCATAACTATTGTCTTAGAGATCTGTAAAGTGTAAGAAAAAGATGTGGCAATAAACTGTGCTAATTCTTCACTTCAAGGTTTTTCCACCTGCTTTCAGAGAATTGCCGCCTCCTCCTCTGGAGCTGTTTGACTTGGATGAAACTTTTGCATCTGAGAAAGCTCGTCTTGCAGAGATTACAAACAAATGTAAGCGGAGCAGGCTGATTGTTGACACATTTATATATAAAGTCGAAGTTTTTGGAGGAAAATTATTATATTTAATTTTCAAACACGGGTCTTGTTTATGAAAATCAACTCGTCTCATCCTGGGCCAAGAAATTGGAAGGCCTTGGAAATTGATAAAATGGCTTTATGTATGATGGTATTTTATTTTGTTTGTTACATGACATTTTAATACATTTCTGCCTGCTGTTTCCTATATCACACATAAATTGCTTTGCGTGCTCTTGCTGATTTATTTAACATCTTTTTATGCTTTGAAGGTAAAAAGTTAATATTATAATTATTAGTTAATAATATTCTAAAGACACCTTAAATCTAAACAGGATGAGAATGTACTAGCTTCAGGAATACATCATGGCTATTCCAGTGAACTTAGTTAAAGGACTTAACCTTCCAGAATGCTAACACCAAATGAGATTAATAGTATATTTTTGCCCAACTGATACGGATCTGTGTGATATTCAACTGCCTTCTTCCTTGGGATGCTTGTTTAGGTACTGATGATGACCTGGAGTTTTACATACGAAAATGTGGCGATATCTTAGGAGTGACAAGTAAACTCCCAAAGGAGAAGCAAGATGCCAAACATATCCTGGAGTACATCTTCTTCCGAGTGGTTGAGTTTAAGAAACTGAATCAGGTATTTTTAATAACAGAATTACAAGTGAATAGTTGATAGTGTCAGCACTGCAGCTCATAAATCTTTGTAGCAGCTACACTTGTCACACTGAAGTGTGTTCCAAAATACTTACGACTTTTAATCTGTATAGAATGTGTAGTGCTCAATTTATTAAGTCACTAATTTATTTTTATTGGAGGATTAATACATAAAAGTGTAGTTAGAGGGTTCATTAATGGTGCGCTGTGTGGCAGCAGTGTGCTCTCATGTATGTTCACAGCGCTTGCTAATGCCGCAATGTAGCCGTGAAAGCAGCATTGCTGCCGGTGGTACTGTGTTGAAATAATTCCTTATAGTAAATTTGATGCTTCAAAGGCTGTTTGGAACATATTGGCAGATCAGCTGTTTCTACTGACAAGTATTTCCTGTTTCTCAAATAGTCTAGGTTAAGACAAAAATCTGACATTTCTACCCTGTTGATAAAATTCTTTTTTTTTCCCCTCTCCTTTTCCCTTACCTAAGGAACATGATACTGACACAAGTGAAGCTGGATTCCAAAATGCTGAGACCTGACTTTCCCCAGTTTGAGATAGACCTTTTAGTAAAAACATTTTTTTCCATTTTTTTAAGCCTCCATGTTCAGTATATTAATTGGTTCAGTATGTTAATTGGAGCCATCTCAGTAGTTCACTGAATGTTCAGATCATTTATGTGTTATCCTGTGTGTTTATCGTGTTAAGTGTTTTATTGTTTATTAATGCCTTTTGAGGAAGAGCTTGTATTTTGCAAGCACTTTCCAAATGATTTCCTATTTTTCTACTTCTTTATGAAAAAAATCTCATACTAAGAAATTGTGGTTTGGGTCCTCCTTTCTGGCTCCAGGATTTATTTTCTTGTAAGGCTTACTGGGGGTTCTCCTGGTGTACATGTCCTTAATTGCACTGTGGGAAAGATTGTGATTTTTGGTTTGCGAACTGTGGAAAGAAAATACAGCCATAAATATAAGAGCTGCTGAAAATATGCTGGACTGTCACTCCAAGGCAGTCTCCCTTTGTCTCTCAGCCAAAGTGAACCGAGGAGAGGTAGGTTTGTTACTGTAGAAGGAAAATATTTCTTCCAAGGGAGGGAAAGAATTGAAAATAAGCAATAATGACATTGTTGCAGGTCATTGCCTCATAGGAGATTGAAAATAACGTCATTTTGAAAAGAAGGGACAGCATTTGGATGAAAAAGGCTTCTAAGATTTAACAGGTTGTTATTAAGAAAATGTGATACTGTGTAGAAACTCAGGAATATTTTTACTTACAGTTATTTGATATCTAGTCTATTCCCAGAGAGAGTCAGCTAGGTAATGCACAACAATGGGAATTCAAGTGAAATTCGTTGACCGTGAAATGTTGAAGCTCAATGCACAGCAAAAATAGAGCCAAAGATACCAGTGGTGAGAAGAAAAGATTGGTCAACTCTATTAACACCACGTGGCTTTGTTGCAAGGACTTTTTTTTGTATCAACACTATGAGATTGCACTTTAAATACCACCCTTTGGGATGTCAATCTGACACTCAAACTGTGGAACTTAAATTCTTCCCCCACCCAAGCCTCTACGCAGCCTTTGCGACAGTTGTGCTTTATCTTGCTCTGCCATGTCTTCTAACTCAAAAGCTGCTTTTTCCAAAAGATCTGCTCATCTTTTATCCCACAAAAAGTGATTTCATTTTACGTTCCTCATGCTTCGGATGCCAGCTTGGCACAGGGTTTTCTGAAGGAGGTGCCCCAAGGTACCTGCCAAGTTACTGACCAGTTGAGATGTGCTAACAGAATGTTAGCAGAAGTTTGTATATGCTTATTCTGCAGACATGCCTTTTTTATAGCAGCATGTTTGAAATTTTCCATTTCTTCTATTTATTTTTATTTAATGGCATAGTTGTGGTTGTCACACAACGTACTGTGTACGTTCCAGCTCCAGGTTTACACAATAAGCTGAATCTTTCCTCTGCAGTCAGCTGGCATCGACAGCAGTGGAACCAAACAATGTGTGATCTTCTTGCTAATTATAGACCCGGTTTGTACTGTTCTGTGGTGTTTATACTTCAAACTGTAAATACATTCTCTTTCTGGGCCCTTTTCTGAGTTGTTTGTCACCTGTTCCTGGTGTTGTAACATGGTTTAGATAGAAGTCGTCTGAGCAGCCAGGGAATACAAGCAGCTCCCTGTTGATGTTGGTCTGTAGTGCCACTCTGACAGCTGAAGTAAAAGAACAGATTATTTTTCACTAAACGGATGGGTTGTTTGGTTTTTTTTTTTTTGGTCCAGAAGCCCTAGTATGACATGTATGTGGAGGCGACAGCTTGCATCTGCCTTTCAAAGCTGTCCCTTTGGCCCTCTGGAAGTATTTAAACTGTTATGTTGTAAACAGAAGTGCTTACTTTGGTCACGGGAATACGGTACATGTAAAGTTTACGGCTGACTGGTGAAATTTTGAAGGAGTAGAAGAGGGGGAGGGTACTTAAGAAGGGAGGCGAGGCTGCTGGAAGCTTCGGCACACAGCCATGGAGTTTAGATATTGACGAAATTACTGCTCTAATTCACAAAAGTTGGTTACAAGCAGCCGTTGCTGCTTTCCCTTTCTTCTCTCTGCCCTCTTGTGCAATGGGACTTCTCACCCCTCAGTCTCTGCCTAAAACATGAGGGGAGAGCATATATTGGTTCTTCAGTAAACTCAATGCCCTGGAAGGCTGGTTTTAACGAGTAATTCTCCATGCCTTGGTGTCTGTTGTAGTTAGAGGAGGTGGGGGGAGGAAGAAGTGGCCGCGTAAGAGCAAGAAAATGTATAACGGGTGAGGGGGAGGTTGCGAAGGAACCTGTCCTTGGGCGCTCCGTGTCCCAAATGCTCGCGGGTCCGAATTGCAGCTGGGGCGAGGATTAAAATCCTGTACAAAACCGATGGCGGGGCCGGCTCGGGAGCCCCGCGGCCGCTCCCAGCAGCCGCTCCCCCCGCCGCTGCCGAGCGGCGCGCTGCCGCCCGCCGCTGCCCGGGCCCGGCCCGCCGCTCCCAGCCTGTTTTTCTCGCCGTGTGCCAGAAGAGGGATCCCCAGCCCCGGCGGCGCCTCCCTGCCCGCGCTCCCCGCGGCGGGGCCCGGCAGCCGGCCGGCGCCTCCGTCATGGCCCAGCGGCGGCGGCCGGGGCCGCGCTCCCCTCCGGCACCGGTACGTCCCGGAGCCCCTGTGCCAGGTAACGGGGGCGGGCAGGGCCGGGCCGGCGGCTGCCGCGGGGCCCGGCCCTGTTGCGGCGGCCCCGGCGGTCGGGGACGGGCCCCCTCCCGCGGACGGGCCGTGGGGCTCCCGTCGCGAGTGGGGGAGGCTGGAGGTGGCCGCGCTCGGTGGGTTTTACCGGCAGCCGGGCCTCAGTGCGGCTGGAGCCCCGGCCGGCCCTGCGCCGCGTTCAGCAGAGAGCAGCCGCACAGTGAAATTTATAGCTTTATTGCATTAATACAGAAAACAGCGATCGGGGCGGAGCGGGGGGAGCCAGTAGGGCTGCTGCTGCCTGTAGGGAGCTGCCTTCAGCAGCCTCCAGCCAGCAGCACCCCAAGCAGTTTGCCGTTTCAGTCTCCCCAGGCTGAAATATTGAACCTTTCACCAGGTGGTGCCTTCAGCAAACCAGCCCCTGGCTCAGGGCAGGAGGGCTCCATCATCTTCTGTGCTGCACCGTGGATGGCAGCTCTGCACTGTGCTCCTCTGCAGCACAGAAGGTCCCCGGGCAGGAACCCCGGCAGGAGCATCACAGAATCTGCTGCAGACACGCAGGGATGGGGTCAGGATCGCTCAGCTGGGTCTCGGGGATGGCAGACCTGTGCATCAGCAGAGGTTGCCTCTTCAAGGCTCCAGGCCAAGCCAGAGGAATTACTACAGAGCTCTCCAGGGATGGCGTGTCTGGTTTGGAGCATCCCAGTAACCTTAACTCCTCGTTGCTCACATCGAGGGACAGGCTGCTATCCAGGGGGGGCTTTATGGCTGAGATCTCCCATGTGGGTGCTGGCGTCTTCCCGAGAGTGGAGGGGTCGCCAAGGAGCTCGATGCTGTTGGAGAGCAGGCTCTCCTGCAGCTTGGAGTGCATTTCCTTCTTGCATGGCGTTGAGGTGCTCTGCGATGCCACGTCCAGCAGGCAGCCAGCTCTGCTGAGGTGCTCACAGGGCAAACCAGACAGATCAAACGTGGCCTGACTGTGGTGGGCCTTGCAGAAGCAAACAAGACTGAGGTCAGAGGTACCCTGGGTGAGGCTGTGCAGGTCGGTCTTCACACAGCTGCTCAGAGACTCTGACTGCTTGACAAGACACAGAGAACTACCTTTTGTTGTGCTCTCCGAGTCCGTGAGAAGCTCCCAGGTGTCTGGTTTGGAGGTGCTGCTAGAGTCCGTGTAATAACTGCAGACGGGAGAATAATGGGTATGGCTGGAGGCCCCAGCCACAAACCCATTGTCCAGGATGTCCTTTATGGTCAGGGTGCTGGCACCGTGTCTCTTGGTGGACAGCATGGTACACAATCACACCACTATCAAGCTTGTGGAGACCAGGACGTGCCTATCAGAAGAAACATGTTACTGTTCATTACTGTTTCCTAATGAGTTGCAGACTTTGAGTAGCAGGACTGTGCTGTGTAAAATCCTCTGTCTTGCTTAGGAGAGCAAGGAGCTGAGTGGGATCTAGGACAGGGAGGTGAATATCCAGCCTGTCATTGTCTTCTGGAGCAACATGAATACACCACAGCCTGTTTATTGCTCAGAGGTCATCATGGAGCCTCCATAGAGTTGTATTTATTGAGCCTCAGCTTGTGTACCACTACTTTTAGCTTTATACAGGGTATGGAGCATCTCAGTAAACTTCTCCGTCTGTCAGTGGTACTGAGATGGAGCCGGTTTTCTCCAGAGATAAGACACTTCATCCTTGTTTCTCAAGTCAGAGGGTTATTAGCCCCAGTTAGAGTTGAGTCTGAGAGTGAGGCACTAAACCCAGGCTCTGGTTAGGACAGGAGAGACTGAAGAGCAGCTCTCATCTTATTTTCAGTCCCACACATGGTGACCCCCACACAGGTCACCCAGGCAGGTCTGTGGGGACAGGCTGTCCTGGCAGGTCTCACACTGCACACCCCTGCCTTCTGCTCCATGGGCAGGGGCTCCCTCCATGTCCCCCTGCCTAAGAGGGAAATTCTCAGCACCAGCTCAGTCAGAGAGAATGGGGCAGGTCAGGGAAGGCTGCTGTGGTCTGAAACCATTTTTACACTGAACACTTCAAAAGCAGAGATAAAAAGCTCCTGAATTTACTGCAATGGGCAGCTATATAGTCAGTCTAGAAGGAAAGTCTTTTTAAAGAGACTTGAAGTGCTTTTTCCTTAAAGATAATTTAGGTAAATTAGTATGTGGGAAATAAAAAGTACATGCTAAGAGGATAGACTAAAAAGCACTACCTACCTTCAGCTTCTATAGAGACCCCCTTCAAAGTTTTGATCCTTTTTTGCCAGAGTTACTTGCAGAGGTTTTATAGTTCTGGTAATTAATTAACAGGCTAATTTCCTAATTAAGCTAGTTTGGGAGCGGGTGGAGTTTTTGTTTTTAAGTACAGGGGTAGGGGGCTGTGACAAACTGCTGAAGGTAAACGGAGTCCTGCCAGGGCTGGGTTGTGTTTGTAGCCAGGCAGCCCTGGAGAGCAGGGAGGAGGAGGATGCACGGAGCCTTCCTGCCTGGACACCGCACCCAGGGAGGCTCCCCAGCAAGGTGGCATCTCTCGTAAGTTTTATCTTGTTTGCTCTGAAGCGCTGGCCAGGCACATCCATGTACAAAGGCTGAGGATGTTATGATAGATAACGTATGGGCGCTAGCGGGTGTGTGTGTGTGCTGTGTGTACACAGGTGGGGTGGACACGGCAGGAATCCAAAATGCATGTGTGTTTGGGGACAGCTGTTACTGGGGTGGCTCCTCCTGCTGCTTTTTCTCTCCCATGTTCTGTGCACGGTGTGACAGTGCCACCGCCTGGGCCCCGTTCTGTGCACGGTGTGACGGTGCCACCGACTGGGCCCCGTTCTGTGCACGGTGTGACGGTGCCACCGCCTGGGCCCCGTTCTGTGCACGGTGTGACGGTGCCACCGCCTGGGCCCCGTTCTGTGCACGGTGTGACAGTGCCACCGCCTGGGCCCCGTTCTGTGCACGGTGTGACGGTGTCACCGCCTGGGCCCCGTTCTGTGCACGCTGTGACAGTGCCACCGCCTGGGCCCGGCATGCAGGGAAGAGCTGAGCTTTTCTGTGCTGACCTCCTCTTGTCTCTTCTAGAGTGTCAGACCTGTGCTCCTGCTGGGGACCCCCTAGTGCACCCCTGGAGCAGCACACACAACGTAGGGAAGGTGCTTGATTTTAATTTGCTGGGGTTTTTTGGGGTTTTTTGTCTATTTTGATGGGAGGGGGCTGTTAGGGGTCCCGTGTCCCATGGCTGGTTGTGGCGTGAGGTGACCACAGCAGCATGGTGGCAGAACCAAAAGCCCCCTTCACAGAATCCCAGAATGTCAGGGATTGGAAGGGACCTCGAAAGCTCATCCAGTGCAATCCCCCCGCCGGAGCAGGAACACCCAGATGAGGTTACACAGGAAGGTGTCCAGGGGGGTTGGAATGTCTGCAGAGAAGGAGACTCCACAACCTCCCTGGGCAGCCTGGGCCAGGCTCTGGCACCCTCATCGGGAAGAAGTTTCTTCTCATATTTAAGTGGAACCTCCTGTGTTCCAGTTTGCACCCACTGCCCCTTGTCCTGTCATTGGTTGTCACCCAGAAGAACCTGGCTCCATGCTCCTGACACTCCCCCTTTCCATATTGATCCCCATGAATGAGGTCGCCCCTCAGTCTCCTCCAAGCTAAAGAGACCCAGCTCCTCAGCCTCCTAGAGCTGAGCTGAGCAAAACCCTGTCCTAGAGCCGAGCAAAGTGAATCCCCGTCCTTGAGCTGAGCTGAGTGAAAACCCATCCTAGAGCTGAACTGAGCAAAACCCTGTCCTAGAGCCCAGCAAAGTGAATCCCCCTCCTAGAGCTGAGCTGAGTGAAAACCCACCCTAGAGCTGAGCTGAGCAAAACCCTGTCCTAGAGCCCAGCAAAGTGAATCCCCCTCCTAGAGCTGAGCTGAGCAAAACCCTGTCCTAGAGCCGAGCAAAGCGAATCCCCCTCCTAGAGCTGAGCTGAGTGAAAACCCACCCTAGAGCTGAGCTGAGCAAAACCCTGTCCTAGAGCCCAGCAAAGCGAATCCCCGTCCTTGAGCTGAGCTGAGTGAAAACCCATCCTAGAGCTGAGCTGAGCACAGCTGCGCCCCCGGGAGTTCTCGGTGCATGCCAGTCCCGGGGGGTTGCAGCGGGTTGTGCAGGGCTGGAACTGGCCCCTCGGCGGCTGATTTGGGGGGCTCGGGGTCCCCCCGGGGGCGGGGCGGGCGCCCTCCCGCGCGCGCCTCTTTGTGCGGGCGGGAGGCGGCAGCGCGCATGCGCGGCCCGGCCCCGCGCGGGCGGGGGCCGCCGTTGGCGCGAGATAGGAAAGCGCCGCCGCCGCCGCCCGGCCCCGCCATGGCGCGACGCAGCCGCGGGTGAGTGCGGGCCCCGCCGGAGCGCCGGGGGCGCCGGCTGCCGGCCCGGGGCGGAACGGGGGCGCGGGGCAGCCCCGGGGATCCGCCGGAGGCTCCTGTGCGCCGGCCGGCCCGTTCCCGCTCTCCGGCGGGCTGCAGGCAGAGCCGCGGCCCCGCACCCCCGGGCTGCCCGTTGGGCGCGCCCCGCGCTGAGGGCTGAGCCGGGAGCGGGTGCGGGCTGTGCCCGCTCGGTGGCGGGGCAGGCCCGGGGTGATGTGCAGAGCTCCCGGCGCTGCTCCCCGCGCCCCTTCTCTTTGCTCCGGGATGGGGTCGGCGGGGACATGGTGCCAGTCCCTCGGTGCAAAGGCTTCCCGGGGGGACGGGAGGGAGCAGGAATCAAGAGAAACGCTCCTTCCCCTGCTCGGAGCAGCATAAGGTTCAGATTGGGTATTAGGAAAAAATTCTTCCCAGAAATGGCTATTGGGCATTGGAACAGGCTGCCCAGGGCAGTGGTGGAGTCACCATCCCTGGAGGGGTTTAAAAGGCGCATAGATGAGGTTCTTATGGACATGGTTTAGTGCCAGGGTCAGGTTATGGTTGGGCTCAATGATCTTGAGGGTCTCTTCCAACCAGAATGATTCTGCGATTCTATGATAAAAATTGCTAGCATGCACTGGGAGACCGAAGCAGAGGGACCCCTTTAAACTGGGGGTGTCTGAGTGAGCGTCTGCGGGGTGTCAGGGCTCAGTGCAGGTCTGCAGCTCTGCTCTGCACAGTGAAAGCTGCTCCCTCTGCTGCGTTTTTATGAGAGGTAGAAATTATAATCTTTGTTTCTCCATCTCTTCAGTGAGGACCAGGATGAGCCGCATTGCCAGGATACCGACTCGGATGTGCCGGAGCAGCGGGATGGCAGGTGCAAAGTCAAGTGGACACAAGAAGAGGTGAGTGAGAGCCCGGTGCTTGCTGAGAGCAGGTCCTTTGGGATGAGCCTCTGGTTTGGCACCCAGGGCTTGGTGCCCCCACCTCAGTTCTCACCCACTGACCATGACACCACCTCCTGCTGCCTTGACACTGGAGAAGACCATGTATCTGTTTGACCGATGTGAGCCAAGGTCTTTATGTGAATGGGGAGTTCAAGTGAGGTTGAAACGTTGTGGGGAGTGAGAGCTGTGGCTGCTTTAGCTTAAGCATCTGAGCCCTGAGTGAGGTGCCTGCAGCGTTCTTGTGAGCAAAGAGGGGTTCCGGGGGATGGCTGAGGCCTCCAGCGAGCTCAGTCACACCATGGAAATGTCCTCCCTTTTCTGCAGCAAAAACAAGGAGAGCTGAGACTGTTGGGATCATGGCTTAGTCATCCTGGCTGAGAGCCTGATATTAGTTGGAATATTTTCTTCCTTTCTCCCAGTTCCTTCATTGCCTTTTTTCTGTGTGAAACCTACAAGGTGTCCTGTCTCCCCTGGGATGTGAACACCAAGTAAGATGGTCTTTGTGCAGAGATTAAAGCCTTGGGCTCGTTTTGGGCCGGGAATTATTTCACGCCTCTGCCCAGCTGGAGCACGCAAACAAGGACATCTATAATAGGCTTTTTGTGAGCTGTACATCGGCAAACCTGGGCTACTGTGGGGTTCAGAAAGAAATGCTGTAGAGCCCAGCAGCACTGCAAGCCTGTAGACCACTGGGCAAGTGGTGATACACTTAAACCAGTCAGCTTTCTTGGCCAGGCAAAAGCAGTGGCTGAGCTGGGAGACAGACTGTCTGGTTAGGGCTTTGCTGGGGCTGGATAAACAGGTAGGATTGGCCACAGAGTTTGAAGCAGATTGTACTGGAACAGAGCTGGGTTCTTGTTTTGTACTGACTGTATGAGCATGTCTGAGTACAGAGCCCAGAACCAAACACACTTTTCCACTTGGGTTTCACGTACTGGGGCGCTGCTAAAGGACAGTGTGAGCCACCTTCCTCTGCTGAATGTAGAAAGCCAAGAAACCTTCTTGACAGTTCAAAATATCTGGCTTTTTTTCTTGATGCTGTCAGCCCAGGGGTGCCTGTGGCTCGTGTTGCCTCTGTGTACATGACAGTGATGTCTTTGTTCTTTGCAGGATGAGCAGCTGAAGACGTTAGTAAGACATTATGGGCAGAATGACTGGAAGTTCCTGGCCAGTCACTTTCCTGTAAGTGACCCCTTTCCCAGCTGGAAATTGTAGTGTTTGTATGTAGCTTCTTGTGCTCAGTGTGCTGGTTGTCTGTGTGGCACCTTGTACAGTGGGACTGGGTTCTGTGACTGCAGCTCAGGGTTGTGAAACGGTGCTCCTTCAGAGCAGGGAGACATCATTGTATTGAGTCTGTTGGAGCTGGGATGAGAAACTAAGGTTCCTGTCCCTATCTTCGGCGGCTTGTGCCCTAGTCTCTATTCTACATGTGCTTCTGCAGGTTTTCTGTGGGACAGCCTGCGTGTGTGGGGACTGCTGTTTCTCCAAGGGCTTTTGGAGCCTCTGATCTAACGCACGGCTACTCTTGTTCCTTTTCCCAGAACCGCAGCGATCAGCAGTGTCAATACCGGTGGCTGAGGGTGTTGAATCCAGACTTGGTTAAGGGCCCTTGGACCAAAGAAGAGGACCAAAAGGTGAGGTGGGGCAGGAGAGGGTCTGAGCATTGGGCTCTGACTGTCTGCAGAGAGGATGGAGGGGTCACACCTTCAGGTCTTGTAAACTCTGGGTAATTTTGGCCTGTTGTGAGCAGACTAATGCAGCATGGTCATGACGAGCAAGTCTAGGCTTCTTTAGCTAAACACCTTCTCCCTTTCACACAATACTGCTACAGCAGGCTGCCAAGGGAAAGAGCAGAAAAGAGAATTAATTCATCTGCCTGCTGGCACATCTCCACCTGACCTGGCCTTGTTGACCTAAGAGAAAAATAGCACTGGCATTTCATGTGCCACAGCAGCCAGCCTGAAGTGGATGTCTGAGGTTGACTGGGTGAATCATGACTTCTGTGAGCCTGTTTCTCTGCTGATTCCAGAGTGAGCTGAGAGGGACCAGCTCAGATAGACTCATCATCTTGAAATACATAGGAGAAGTTGGAGTTGCTCTCACAAGTCTTGTTACACTTGAATGTCAGTGCTGGATCCCTCCAGCTTTTTCTCCTAAGGAGCTTTTCTCTCTCTGCCCTTACCTGGTCACAAGAGAGGTGAAGAGCAAAAACTGGAGATGACCCTATTGACCTTCCCCTCCTTTATTCCACTTGCTTATTTCCTTCTTGCTCTCTTCAAAGGTAATTGAACTGGTTAAAAAATACGGCACCAAACAATGGACCCTGATAGCCAAGCACCTGAAAGGGCGGTTAGGGAAGCAGTGTCGGGAACGCTGGCATAACCACCTGAACCCGGAGGTGAAGAAGTCCTCGTGGACAGAGGAGGAGGATCGCATCATTTTTGAGGCCCACAAGGTCCTGGGGAATCGTTGGGCGGAGATCGCCAAGCTGCTGCCTGGGAGGTAGGACCTTTTTGCTCGCTGGTGCCTTCAGAGCTGGGTGGCCCATGGAGATCCATGTGTTGGGCTCACGAGATGGGGCTGGAGAGCACGTAGGAGCTGTTAGCTGTGCTGTAAAGCTGCTGTAAATGGTGATTTCTCTTTCCTTCTGCTTTCTCTGCAGGACCGACAATGCTGTGAAGAATCACTGGAACTCCACCATCAAGCGGAAGGTGGACACAGGAGGCTTCCTCAATGAAACTAAGGAGTCCAAGTCACTGTACTTGCTCGTGGAGGTGGATGAAAAGGAGAGCCAAGGTCAAACCAGAGCAGGGAGCCAGGTACTGCACCAGCACACTTGCAGCTGGGTCAGTCCCCTGCTCTGCTCACGCGTATCAGAGCTGTTCACCCACCCTTGTGCTGCCTCGCCCACTGCCTTTGCCGCAGCCTGGTGTCTGCACTGACAGTCTGGGCCTTACCCCAAGACACCAACTCTTGGGAGATCTCTCCCTCCAGCAGCTGGAGGTGTGGTGTGAGCCCAAGTGGGTTATCCAGGCAGAGGACAGCAGTCTGCTAGTGCTGTTATCTTGCCAATCCCAGCATCAGGCCTGTCTTGGAGACTGAAAATTCTTTTTCTTTTTTTTTTTTTTGGCTCTGTTTTACTGCTCCTGGTGGGAGAAGGAGGCTGCCCCCCGACAGTGTGGGGGATATGGTGAAGAGGTGTTGTCTTCCTCTTCTCTAGAAAAGGAAGCAGGGGAGGTACACCCAATTATTTTTTTTCATGAAGAAAGCATGTAGTTTTCAATGGCAGGCTCTTGGAAAGTAGGAAGTGCAGAATTAGTGCTACCTGCTCAGCCTTCATTCAGCTTTCTTCTGGGATACTGTTCAGTGAAATCTTAATTAAATGGTCCCGTGCTTGTTGCGATGCATGGACTCCTGCTCAGGTGGTACATGAGACAGTGAGGGAGAACAGGGACTGAAACAAACTGAATGGCAGGTAGGAGAGCAGGTGGAGCTGAATATGGCCAGGGACTCTTCTTTTTTGTCCCCAGGTCTTGACATTGTTCCCTTGGTTTCTACTAACGGCCGCGCTTCCTTTGTTCTATGCATAAAGACCATCCTGCCAAACCAGCCAGTCAATGTCTCTGAAATAAAGGAAGAGGATGTCAGCGATGAGGAAGTGACGGGCGTGCAGGAGTTACCCTCGGAGCTGCCGGCTGCTGAACTGGTAGAGCAGAACGTGGAGGGGACGCCAGATGACGCGGTGCTTGAGGATGCCTCTTCGCTCGTCACATCACCGTACAAATGGGTGGTTGAAGCTGCCAACTACTTGTACCCAACATCTGCACAAGCCTTCAATGAAGCTCTGGACATGATTGAATCTGTGAGTAACAGACCCTTGTTCCTCCAGCTAATGTAGAGAGAATGATCTCCGTGCTTTCCCCTTGAGTAAATGTACTCGGTTCCCTTGCTCATCACCATGGGCATCCCGAGGAGGGCTGGGTCTTTCTCTGGCCTCTGGCTTCGCACCATCCCCTTCCCAGGGCTGGGTTAGGCCTTTCCAGCTCTGCCAGTATTGCTCTGGAATGCACATTCCCTGAGGTGGGTGTCTGTGCAGGGTATGGGAGGCTGTAGACGCTGACAAGCCTCATGTTAAACCTTCTGTCAACCTATGTCCCCAGCTCTCCCTTTTGTAACAATTTGGGCTCATGGGCTTTCCTTTCCCTCCTGTTATGAGATGGGATAGCACAGGACAGACTGGGAAATAGGCCAGACCCACTTGTAGTGTGCAGGACAGAGCCCTTCACATTGGGATGGCACCACCGTTTACTTTCAGTGGAGGTAGCTTCACTGAAACTAATAATTTTGGGCCAGTCAAGCAGTGCTGAGGTCCCCAAGGTGATGGAGGCACGCCAGGGCAGGGGACTGACTAGAATCAGCAGAGCACTTTGCTGCCATCAGAGAGAAATGTCACTTTAGTCCCCACCCTCCCCGAGGAGCTGATTGTCCGTGAAGGATCCGCTTTGCATGTGTATGGGAGGACAGAGTTAAGCCCAAGGCTTAACAGCCCATCTGTGGGCTCTTAGGGGGCTGCTCTGTGGTGCTTTGGGTACTGGTGGGGTTGAGCTGTGCAACAGCTGATCTCTGAACCGCTCTGGTTATTTTTAGTCTTCCAGCAGTGCGGGTTACAGCAGAGCCCTGTGTCCAGCTGTACTGCTGTGCCCAAGCCTGTGGCTTGGTTTTGGGTGACAGTCGCTTCATTCAGCCCCTATCCTCAGCTGCTTTTTTGTTTTGTTCCCCCTGTGTGGGGGTGCAGCTGTTTGTGCAGCTGTGCTGTGAACTGAACTGGGGAAACCAACCTTGTGGAAATAAAAAAATCTGCCCCGCGCTCAAGCAGCAGCTTTCAGCTGGGTCTGCACCCCGCTCTGCTCTCAGCTGTGCTGGAGGGTCTGAGCTCTCCTCTTGCCAGCCTCCTTGCAAAAGCCTGTGCAATCTCACAGACCCAGTTATTTCACCTCCCAGTTCATCTCTGCGTCCGCACCAGTTGCTGCTCAGCTTTCCTTTTTGGGCGGCTTCTGATGATTTCCCTTGCGTGCAGGACCTAGACGGGTGGTGTGATCTGACCCAGTTTGACCTGCCTGAGGAACCCTCTGCCGGCAGCAGCGGCAGCAACAGCCCAGTGAGGCAAACCCCCAGCAAACCAACCCCATCCCTTCCCAGCGTGACTGAGTACCGTCTGGACGGCCACACCATCTCTGACCTGAGCAAGAGCAGCAAGGGGGAGCTCATCCCCATCTCTCCGCACGCAGAGGTGAGCTTTGGCACGCCGCCCTCTGTGCTGAAGAGGCAGAAGAAGAGGAAGATATCCCTCTCCCCCGTCACAGAGAATGCCACCAGCACAAGCCTGTCCTTCCTTGACTCCTGCAACAGCATGACGCCCAAGAGCACTCCTGTCAAGACACTGCCCTTCTCTCCATCTCAGGTACGGAGCAATGGCAGAGTCCAGTCTGTGCTCCTCTGCTTGGGCTTGGTCATGAGCTAATAAGCGTGTTAGTGCTCTGTCTGCTTGCCTTAATGCCAGGTATCCCGATCAGCTCTTCCAGCTTTGTATTCCTCCTCCCTTCAGTGAGGCAGTGCCAGCGCACAGAGCGTGTCTGTTTGCTAAAACAAGGCTCAGAGCTGGTCTCTGGCACTGCTTGTCTTCAGAGTTGCTTTTCCTGCAGGAGCAGCAGCCTGTATCTGCCTCTGGCAGCGCTGCTGGAGCCCAGCTACCCTGTGTGATGGGCAGGGCATGTCCTCGCTCTTGGGATGCAGCATCATGTGCCTGCCCGCTCCAGGATCACTGGAGAGCATGGGGCTGCTGTCCCCGGGGCATTGCTGCCCCAGCTGTGGTAGCAGAGTGGCAGCAGCAGAAAGCAGCTTTCCCTGTTTATTTCTATTTAAATCATGCAGGCAGGCTTGGCAGCACATGCCTTGGTCAGTTGCTGTGCTTAGGAAAATGCTCCTGGGTTTGTCCTTGTTCCAAAAGGGACTGAGGATCTTTTGTCATGGCTCCTACAGTGTCCAAACACATGTGCACACATGGTCTGCAGTGTACACTGTCATGAAGCACTGTGGTGGTCAAACCCACTAGCGTCTCTTGGATTGATGCGGGGGAGTTCTGTCTATAAAACAGAATAAAGGCGGCTGTGTTGTTGTATCCTCCAGCACGGTTCCCACAGCTGTTCAGGCCTTGTCTACCTGTGCTTTCCAGGCCTTAATTTCTGCTGTTTCTCCAGCTCTGGGTGGCACATGGAAGTCTGACACCCAGGTTCAGGTGGTTGTCAAAGGCAAGGCCAGCAAGAACTGGGAAATCAGAGCAGGACCTGAAATGTGCAGCTCTGCGGAGCGTGAAAGGCTGGAAAGCCTGGAGTGAATCTGAGAAGGCAAACAGCATGTCCCGCCTCTTGGGCTGAGCTTCAGCTGTCAGTGAATGTAACACACGCAGCTCCGCTCTCCCAGTAGGTTCTTGGGTACAAACTTCATTCCTTCTGGGTGTAAAGTTGTCACTTATTAGCTGCCATGAAGTAAAATCCTAGCAGAGATGAGGCAATTTGTCATTTTCTCACAGTTTAGACTGAAGACAGCTCAATGCAAAATCTGTTAACTTGTACACTGTTGTGTTTCCCTCACATTTGCCAACCTGAGGTCAGAACTGACCTTTGGTGGGCTGGCATTACTTCACCATTTTGCTTGGCCTTATCTGGGCCAGTGCAAGGAGAGACTTCTCTCCCACCCTGTAGCTGCTTGTAGTCATATCAGCTCATGCCTTGTAGGAGGTGAACGATCTTTATAGGTGTGAGGCACCTTCTGGCAACTTTCATGTGTGTGTCCATGTCCAGGACTGTATGAGTCTGTAAGAATTGTGGTTTATATTGTGACAGATCCCTCTTGTGCTGGGTGGATAGTCCCTACTTCAGATTTTCCCCCATATTTAGGAAAAAGTAATGACTTGTGATATGTTGTTGGGATGCCTGAGACTGAGTGTCTTCTCTTTCTTGTTTCCTGTGCTGTGTAGTTCTTAAACTTTTGGACCAAACAGGATACACTAGAACTGGAGAACCCATCTCTGACCTCCACACCTGTGTGCAGTCAGAAGGTGATTGTCACCACCCCTCTGCACAGGGATAAGACTCCTCTGCTGCAGAAGAACTCAGCGTAAGTCCTTTGCTCCTTCTCCTCCATTGCCACCCAAACAGGATCCTCTTCCTGATCCAGGTCAAACGTACCTCCCCCAGTGCTCGTGCTGGAACTACTGAGAGAAGGGCAGAGCAGGCTGGGGATTTCCTTAAAACAGTGTGTTTTCCCCCCACAAAGACAGCTCCTCTCTGAGCTGCAGGGAACAAGTGTGGAGGCTGCCTGGGGCCGCAGCCAAGTGCCCAGCATTGTGCTCGGCTGCTGGGTGTGCTGCTGCCGTCTGTGCACGTCTTTGTCTGGGAGCCTTTGCTGTGCTGTGAGCGCTGTGCCAGCAGGGAAGGGGGTTGATTTCCTCAGCAAGAGCTGGTCAGGTCCATCCCTTTAGCTCTGCACCCTCTACTTTGCCTGGCTGGAGGAGCAGTCCAGAGTGATGACTACCCAGGTGAGAAGAGGGCTCTGCACAGGGGGTGTTTTGCTGGCAAACTGAAGCAGCAGAGTGTTTGGGGGTGCTGGCTATGCTAGCAAAACTTCCCTGTTGTTGGCACGGTCCAGAGCAGCTCCCCATGCAGGCAGTGTGAGCTGGCTCGGCTGCTCCAGGTGTATTTTTGCCCAGAACTTCTGCTGGTCCAGCTGGGACTGTCACGAGCCCAGGCTGGGCCTGAGCAGACCTGCCAGCAGAAGTGTTCAGAGTAGTGCTGGCCTGCAGAGCTGTGTCTCACCTCACAGAGCTGCTGTGCCACTTTCTGACGGTGTGCTTGGCAGCTGGCAGGGTGGAGCGGTATAGCTGGCACGTCTGAAGGATGTTTTCCCTGCTAAAGGCTCCTCCGTGCCTGTTTGCCCTGCTCACACCCCAGGAACAGTCCAGGCAGGTGGCTTTTGCTGCCACATCAGACTGTGCAGAGAGCTTCTGTAATGAGAGGGCTTGGAAGGATGTGGGTTACTTTGTCTGGGCTTCAGCATGTCTGATCCTTTGTGTTTTCCACTTTTTGCTGCCAGGTTCGTCACACCAGATCAGAAGTATGTGGTGGACAACACTCCTCATACCCCCACACCTTTCAAAAACGCCCTGGAGAAATATGGACCAATTAGGCCTCTGGTAAGTATTGGGCAGGTCTCCGTCTTGCCGATGGCAGAAATGCAACAAACACAAACAGGACATGGGGTGGTCTGCAGTGGAGCTGTAAGCGAGTTATCTGTGCCATAACAAAGTGCAGTTTGGTACTGCCAGGCTGAGGTGGGCGGGATGAAGGGGGCCTTGTCATGGTAAGTAGCCACAGGACTTTTAGCTCCTCTGTAAACCAGCTAAAAAGGCCCAAAACTGCCCTTGAATCAGACTGCAGTGCTTGACTACTGATGACCTTGAGGAAAACCAAGGGAATGATCTACCTAGGCATCCCCGAGGAGCTGGGTCTGTTAATGCGGGTTTTGTGGAGGTGGCAGTTGCCAGTATCCCAGGCCTTCTGTGCGTGCTGGTCTCTCAATGGCACATTTGGGGTTCAGCTAATAAGAGCCTTTCATGCCCGGAGATCTTGTAAATCTGTCAGGGTAGAAGAAATCTTGTCATATCATTGCCAGCCAAGAAGTAAATAAGTCATCTTTGTGCTTGTCTTCCCACTGTGGGTTCCTCTGATCCCATTATTCCTTGAGGAAAATATAATACTCGTGAGTCTGCCCAGCATAAAGATTTTGACTGTCTTGAGCTTTCTCTCTGCCTTTTCACACCAGCCCCAGACGCCTCATCTGGAAGAAGACTTGAAAGAGGTGCTCCGAAGTGAGGCTGGCATCGAACTTATCATCGAGGATGATGTGAAGCCTGAGAAACAGAAGAGGAAACAAGGGGTGAGCTGATTTCCCAGCCAGTACCTGCTGCTGAGCTGCCATGTGCTCTTGAGGGGTGTCTTGGCTGGTTTTGTTTATCCTGCTGTTGATGCCGAAGTTTTTTGGCCTCTGGCTGCTGCCTTTTAATTAGCAAGAGGTTAAGGCCTGCTTAAAAATCCAGCCAGCTGTGTCCTGGTTTATGCTGAGCTCGGGCATGGCAGGAGATGCCGTGTCCCTCAGCCACAGGAGAGACCCGTGGCACACTTGGAGCATCTGCGGCAAGTTGGGCTTCTGGAAGGCTGCGGGCTGGTGTGCAAAGTCTCTTGGCTCAGTTGCCCTGGTGGATTTCTTTTCTTACTGAAAGGAGCTTCCTCTTCTGAATGGGAGGCTCTGGGTGCCAGCAGGAGAGCGCTGGAAGCTGCTGTGCCCTGTGGTGGGAAAGGCTGCTGCTCACCTTCCTAAAATGCTGGAGCAATGCAGACCTGGAGTGACGTGGGCTTGGTGAACACCCTGGGCCCTGAGGATGGAAGCTCACTAGGTTGATTCACACCAACGCTTGTCTTTGTGTCCCCCAGTTGCGCAGGAGTCCCATCAAGAAGGTTCGGAAGTCTCTGGCCCTGGATATTGTGGATGAAGATATGACGCAAAATGTGCCTGCCCTCCCCAAGACTGTCTGTTTCAAAAGAGCCCAGGTGAGAGATCCTGTGTTCAGGTGTCACTGTCGAAGGGTTAGAGCTGGCTTCTCCAAAAAAAAAATTCCTGTGGAAAGCAGTAGTGGGAGCTTCGCCATCTGCAGCTGCCGTTGAGTGGTACATGTGAATGTGGACAAAGGGCTGGATTTGTTAGCTGACCTTTTGGCTTGGCCAAATATCATCACTGTTGGGGTAAATTAACTCGTTTCCTTATGCTTTTCTTTTTTTCCCTTTGCAGCCTGTGAATTTCCTTTCGAGGTCCCTCAACATTACCGCCTCGAGCAGGAAGAATGACAGTGGTTTGCTCAACAGAGCCTTCGTGCAAGTGCAGCCAGAGAAGATGTCCTACAGGAAAATGCCGAGCCATTTCAGACCACCGGCACCGGTGAGCCCTGCAGGCACTGCCCTCCCAACCAGGGGGGTGGCTGGTGGTGCTGCGGCCGTTGTCCCTCCTCGGGAGGAGGAGTGAGGGAATGAAGCTCTGGGTGCTCCTGCATAGGCACCCACGTGCTGTCAGGGTTGTCTTTGCACCCACGTTTAGAGATGCTGAGCCAGCGGCATCACGCTACACCTTCCTCCTGTCTCTTTGCAAACCTGCCCTCCTGGGGCTCAAAGCCCCGTGGCTGCTTGTTTGGCCCTGGACTTCCTCATGGGAATCCACATCCTTTCCCAATCCGTCAGGGAATTTAGAGGGTTTAACCAGCAGTGAAGGAAACTTTCCTTTTTCCGGCGAGCGCTCCATGAGCAGGCAACAATAGGCTTATCTTTTGTGCTTCTCTGCGCATAGCAAGTCTGTGGAGTGCCGTACAAATGCCAGACAAAATGGGTATTTCCCATCTCTCTGATTTTCAGGGTGTTCCTAGGTTGTGAGGAAGGCTGTGTGCCATAGGCAGCATAGGCTGGCTTTATCCTGCCCTTTATCTGAACCCGTGGCGGTGCAGAGCTCCTGCCGAGGTTGGTGCTGGCGTTACAGCCACCCTGTGCCTCAGCTCCCTGCTGGAGCACGTCTGGGCTGTGCTGGAGTCCTTGTAGCTTACGAGTGCCCTCTGTGGCATAAATGGTTTCTTGTGCTCTCCTTAACCTGCACCATTTGGTGTGTCTACAGGCAGAGCGCACTGGTAGAGGGGTATCCCAGCCTCGTTAGGCAGTATGGCTTAAAGAAGGGGATTTGGACTGTGATTTTTGCAGATATTTGCTTGGGCCAAGTGATGGGAGCGCTCTGGTAGCTTGAATGGGGATGGAAATAAATGCTCTCCTTGGCGGGGTTGAAATCGCAACTGGGCCCGAGTGTGGGGGTGTTTCAAATCCCAGAAGAGCCTGAGTACAGTGTTGCCTCCACTGAGCAGCCTCAGCTCAGCCTTCACTAACGGGGAAAAGCTCTTGCTGCTGACAAATACTCCTCAGCCAGAGTAATTCCTTTCCCTTCTCAAAATAAACCCTACTTAAACACTTCCAGTTCTCCTCCTGTCCTAGGCAGGGTGGTGTTGCTCTGGGAGCGAATAGATCCATATAAATAAAGCTTTGGGAGTGAACTGAAGGTGCCAGTAGAGCAGCTTGTGTGGTGACAGAGTACAGGTGAGCCGTGAGATCCCGTTGCCCAGAAACAGCAGATCTGCCTGCGGTGTTACTGGGCACTCAGGATTTATTGTACCGGACTGGTGTTGCTGGCAGTGACAGTTATTTATTAAGGAAGCTCACCTGGCTGGGGACTGAATCGAAATCAGCCCCGAAGCCATGCTGTGGCTGTGTGGGGTGGCGTTACCGTAAGCTACGCTGAAGCTTGACCTCTGGTTCTTTGCAGTGCATGTAAATGGGTATTTCCAGTTCAGGGCATTGTGTGTCTCTTGGCTGGTTTATCAGGAGATTTGCAGGGGTTTTTCTGGAATGCAAAAACACCTCCTGGGTGCCCTTTCTGCACGCAGTGCCTGAAGCACACCTGATTTTCAGCTCTGCCTGTGAGCTGCAGAGCCCTGCTGAAACCACAGGCACCAAATTGCTGTTATGGATGGTCTTGGGCCAATCTAGACCTGGGGCTATGCAGGAATTGAACTGGTCAGGCATAAATCCCAAAGCTGCTCTTGAATTCCTTCCATCCCTCTGGATTCTCTTTAGCACAAGGAGCCTTAGTGGGTTTGTGCCTTGGGGTTGTTGTTGCAAGCCAGGTAAGGGAAAGCTCTGAAAGGGCACATGCATAGTCCTGAAATTGAGTATTCACCTGGGAAACCACTGAACACAACCTCCCTTTGCTAGAAACTACTCAGCTGTGATGAGTAACTGGTGCCGTGCAAGTTCCTCCTGCTTGCAGGATGAGTGTTTGTAAGTGGGAGGTTTTACTTCCCTTGGGTAGCAAGTAGCTATTTATATATTTTTGCAGTGTTTTAGAACAGGGTGTGGACATTGTGTTTGTCCTCTCCATTAAACATGCTTTCTTTTCTCTGTAGATGACCAGGGCTTGGAAAGCAGTGGCCTGTGGTGGAACCCGAGACCAACTCTTCATGCAGGAGAAAGCTCGACAGTTTTTGGGCATGTTGAAACAGAGTCACACATCAAGGACCTTAATCTTATCATGAAGGATTGCTCTGCTTTTTTATTTTATTTTTTTAGGTTTTTTTATAAATGGAGGGGAAGGGGAACCACAGGAAAAAGTGTCCTTTGCCAGGCCATAGTGTGTGGGGTGGATTTTTCCTTCTGTTCCCAGGCAGATCTATATTGTAATCAATTGGGCTAACTGCTGGCTAATGTGTGGAGTGCAATTTTTGGGTTCATTATGGAAAGGCAAACAACGGAGGGCGGAGAGCTGACAGCAAGACCTCTCTCTTGGAACACCTGGGTTCTGCAGTAGTAGAAGCACATGGAGACTGACCTCCTGCCTGCCTGGATTCCGTGCTGGCTGCTCTGGTACCTCGAGAACGGCTTTTGTGAAGGTTCCTGCACGTCTTGAATCTCCCCTTCCAGCTTTCCCTGGGGATGGAGCCATCTCCCCTCGCTCTAGGAGGAGGAAGGGAGAAATGCTTTGGGGTGACCCCTGTTAGGAGCTGGTTCCTCGCTCCATGGGGCTACTTTGTACTGCTGCACTGTGGGTGCCTCTCCCCAGGGCTGTGCCCCCTCCCCAAATAAACCATGGTGCTAATATCACCCTGTCCCCGGAATCTGACTCTGCCCAGGGCTCACGATGCGCGGGGGGAGCGGGATGCAGCAAAGCACTGGCTTTCAGCTGGGGTCTCTCCTGGCAAATTGCTGAATTCATGTGTGGCTGGGGATGCTTTCCTCTTCACTTGGTAATTTAATCGGCTGTTCAGGAGTGGTTTTGGTTACTGTATGGGAAGGTGCTGGAGCATGTTTGAGTGTAGTGTTGGCTGGGATCTCCGCAGAGCTACAGGATCAGGTGGAGGCTGCAGAGAGCCGTGGGCAGGAGAACAGCACCAGGAGCGTGGGATGTAGCGAGGCCTCTTCTGTCCTTCGGAGGCCAAAGCTGCGTCCCTGTAGCTGTTTCAGTGCAATAACTAATAGGGTGTGTTGTTCCAACATAGCCAAGGATGAAATGCAGCGATGGTAGCAGTGTATTATACTTTGCAATTGGAAATTTGCTGGAAATACTGAAGAGCAACTTACCAGTCAGACCAGCACATGAACAACTCTGGGTGAGCCCTGTGTGAGGCTGCACTGCGATGTGCCACCTCTGTAAGTCACCAAAGCCATTGGGGCAGATCTGCCTCTGGCTGGGGGTCACAGCCCAGCAAAGATGCAGGGACCAGGGTATCTGTTCATACCAGTATCCTTTACCAGGATCACTGTCCCTGGTCCCTTTGCAGGCTGGAAGAACAGAGCTGGGCTGCTTAAATCTCATTTCAGGTTGTGGCTTACATTGGAAATAGAGTAAAAAAATCCTTCCTGACAAACCTGTTAATAAAACCTTGGATCCTGGGAAACGAGGGAGTTTTAGAAATCTACCTCATTTTTCATTTCTACAAGCTCTGCGCCAAAGTAAATCCATGAAGTCATTTTTATTTCTGTTTCTCAGTGCTGCGATGTTTGCTTTGGAAAGACGGCTGGGACTGCTTGTCTGAAAGCCTGACTTTTGCAGCTTCAATTCTGTTGTTATTTTAAGAGAAATCATCATAAAAACCATCCCTCTCCCCTTGGGATTAAGCAGGCTGGGCTGTACCTGCTCTGGGTGACTACAAAACCAAGCCTGGAATTGCATTTCTTTCCTGGAGCTGACATGAGCTGGGAGGCTGGAGGAGTCGATGTCTGCTGGAGAATAAATCTGTGTGTGAGCCCAGCACAGGTGTGTGGGAGCTGCCCCTAAATTAAAGGGTGGTGAGGCTGAGAAGTATTAACTGCAGCTCTGATGCTGTAAATCCAGATAGCGTTGGATGTCCTGCAGGAAAATACTGAGGAAAAAAATGAGTAAGGCCTGGCATGGGTAATGAGTAAAGAGACAATTAGCTTTTAATTGGAAAATGGAGCTGCTTCTGGTGTGGATGGTACCAGCCTGGCTTGGCTGTCCTGGGGCTTGGGAATAGGCACCATTCCGCAAGTGGGGGAAAAAGGCCCAACTTTCTTTATTTTTCTATTAGTTTGAGTGCTTTATTTCCAGTAAAAATCTTGTAGAGGTTGAACTTCATGCTGGCTGCGGCATCCCTGGACTGGAGCTGGAGACTCCTCTTGGTCCACGGCAATGTGTCCCCCTTAGTGTCCCTGGCTGTTGTCCCTTTGAAGCCCCTGCAGTAAGCCAGCCCTCTTGTGCTGCACAGCCCGCAATCACAAAGAGAAACCTGGGAATTTAATTTAGCTTTACTGGAAAGCCTGGGATGGCAGAGTCCCGGGAGCTGCGGTGCCTCCTGGCTTGCTGGAAAGCTGCCCAAACCCTGTGCTGCTGCTTTCTTTTAAACTTTGGATTTCCTTTTGGTATTTTACATTCCTCGACAGAGCAGATGATACTTCATTCGAATCCAGAAATTGAAAAAGGATTTTTTTTTAATTGATTTTTTTTTAAATTTATTTTTTTTTGTAGCAGGGATGAGGGGAATAGCAGAGCTGGAGCTCCTGGGTCACAGCAGTGCCCAGACTGCAAGCGGGACATCGCTTCCAGCCAGGACAAACCCTAGAAAAGCTGGGGAGAGCAAAAACATTGGGATAAGGAGGGGAAAAAAGTGAGAACAGCCAGGATTTTTTATTGGCAGGATGGAGCTGGGCAGTGCTCGGTGGGGCAGAGTGGTGCTGAGCTCACGCTGCTCCATGGCCAGCAGTGCAGGAGCCGCTGGGCGCCCTCAAAGGGCTTGTTCCTGCTGCTTGGGGGGATTTTACAGCCTTTTAATCTTGTTTTCACAGCTGATTCTGCTGAAGCGCTGTGCAAACAGCAGGTTGCTCACAGGAGGTTATTTGGCACAGCCCCATGGGGAGAGCCGTCCCTGTGCACAGCCGCGGAGGGATGCAAACGGTGAATCAAGGATTTTTCTCCTGTTTCGGGTATTTCCTGTAACTTAAGGAAATAAAAGAAAAAGGCAACTGAAGGGATGCACGCCAGGAAACCAGCCCTGGTACAGCAAGTGCTTTGCTGGGCTGGCACCGCTGATCACTGCAGGAGAAGCTGCTGACCTGGGTGATGACCAGCACAACCCAGGCTCGCCCCGTTGACCTCGTTAACACACAGCACTTAATAACTAATGTGAATTAGTTATTAGTGTTAGTTTGCAGAACAAAGTGAATTGCAGAGCACGAAATGACAAGCAGTTGCTTAGCAGCGAGGAGGTTTGTGTTTGAGCAGAACCCATCTCTGCCTGGTGTTTCTGCAGGGAGCAGGGTGAGTTTGTCCTCCCGGAGCCGCAATATGAGCCCATGTTACAGCTACTGGCTACTCCAGGAACATCTCAGCCCTCAACATTTCCAAACACACGTGGTCAGGAGTTGTCTCTGCCCCGGGGAGGATGCGCAGGCACATGCTGCTCCATCCCTGCTCTCCTCTGTCCTCTGTGGCTACCAATGTGCTGTGTTGGGGGGAAAAAAGATGGAATTTCCCATTGGTAGGTAAATTTGAGTTGGTTACACCTTGGTGGTGTTTCACGAGCTTTATCGCAGCTCAGTGCAGGAACAGGGCTGTGCTGGACCCCCTGTTGGACCCTGAGATGAGTGCAAGGGAGTGCTGAGGTCAGAGTGGGTGGCTGGGGCTTCTGCTGCCCCAAAAAATGCTCTGACCCTGGACACTACTCACAGAGCAAAGCGCCTCCTCTCCTGCTTTTGCTTATGGTATTTACTGAGCAATCACTAAGCAAGAACTTTGTAAAATTTCCTATGTGGGTTGTTTGGTGTTTTTTTTTTTTTTTTGACACTCTAACTTGTGGGTTTAGAGGTTTAGGAAATTAAAAGGACCATTTCAGCCTGGTGGGTACACACTGAGGATGAGTTGAGCAGCTCCTGAATTTTGCAAGACATTGACACCACTCGTGTTAAGAGCTGACTGCAGCTGGACAGGAAACTAATTGTGCTTTAGAAACTTTATTTTTTTTCCTCCCTGTTTCTCTAGTGAGGAAACTGCAATTCTTCATCTCCTCTAGTATGGAATAATAAAATATTAAAATACGGTATGAGGTTAAGGAAAACAGTTTGCTGCAGAAACTGGAGGGTTCAGAGTGAGGAAATGAATGTTTCCATTTGGAAAATGTTAGAAAAGAGAAATTCGAGGGAGATAAAACCCCCATTGTGAAAAGAACTACCTGGAGGACAAGCACAGACTCTCCTCCCCTTGCCGTGGGCAGTGTCTGACTTGTATGTGTGTAGCTGCCAGTGGTGAAATCCATCACCTGGATCATATGTGACCTAAGAGCTCGTGAAAGGCAAATTTCATTCTTTATAGTGGTTTTTATTTGTAAATGCATTAGCAGTGTGTGTCTTTGTTGTTGTGTTTTTAGTTTATTTTATGTTTTGGGGTTTTTTTTCTTGTGGTGTGGTGGTTTTTTTTAGTACTGCCCACTGCTCCCCTCCTTGCCACGGCAGCCGGAGCTCGAATGCAAAGTTCGATGAATAAAGGCGTGTTTTTACCATCCCGTGTTTGCAAAGCTGTCACAGCAGCGGTGCTGGCACGAGCGGCTGGGGACGGCGCTGCCAAGTGTGTCTGTCCGGGGAGAATGTTGGTCTGAAAACTCCACTATCAAATTAGGATCTGCAGCCCTGTAAAAATATAAAGCCTGTTATCTGTAATTCTGCAGCAGGTAATGAGTGCCAAAATTGGTGTCAAGTCTGCCCAAAAGGACTAGATAAGAGGGGGGAAAAAAAAAAATGTAATAATTTTAGGTGCAGTTCTGCTGATGTATTCGTCTACTGCCAGAGTTAGTGTAAACTGAGGTTTGGATCAAGCCAAAACAGCCCCAGTTAGTGTTTGGATCTGCTGTTTCCCAGGCCCTGCAGAAGCAGATGAACATATTGTCAGTATTTTTCTCTAACCGTTGCTAAATTTTCTTTACAGGTTAATTTCTGCCTAATAATCGCTGTCCTGCCCCATGGCTCCCTCCGGGTTGGTGCTCCTGCCTTACCCCCAGGACCGGGGCTGCTGCTCAAACCTCTCCTGCCAAACCAACCCTGCTCTGCCTTCAGGGGAGCACGCAGCATCCTTCCTCTGCAAGCAAAAAAACCCCTTATTTCCCTTCTCTTGCTGTCAGGCATCATTTTTTAGAAGGCTGTGACAAGACCCACGCTGTGGAAATGCAGCCGGATTAATACCCAAATTTACACTCTGGACCCGTGTTGAGCCGGGAGATAATTTTATCCCTTGTTGGAGTTATTTCTGGTCTGAAGGCTTATTCTCGGCTCCTGCCACTAAGGGGGGGTGTTGTCACACCGCAGAGCTGCCGTGGGATGGGGACAGACCCAGGCGCCGGGTCCCCTCCATCCTCACAGCCGCTGCTTCCTCGGTGCCAGAGACTGGAGCGAAGGACCCGCCACAGCATCACCCAGGGCAGGGCAAACATCCTCTTGTTTGATAGCAAAGCAGCGAGTGACCTGCATTTCAGACCCGTCTGGGACAATAAGGGCAAGTATCATCCTTCCCTTTCAACCAGACAGGTTGGACAACATAGAGCAAGAGAGACTGGTTGACCCACAAAGCCCTTTGAGGCCCAAGGAGGAGAGATGCTGGTGAAGAGCATGATGAGGATGCAGGCTAGTGGGTCAACACTTGGCAGGCTGGTGAAACGGGCTTTCCTGCTACAGGAACAAGTGGGCCAAGAAGAGAAGAAATGCTCCACAGCTGGGGAGCTGGTACCTCCCAGCCTGGAGAAAAGAGGAAAAAATGGTGCTTAGTGATTTGTTAGGGTAGGGCAGCTCAGGATCTCTGCTTTTGGGCACTGTCATATGGTCTGGTGCTCATGTCATAACTTACGTGCTCAAGTTGACCTCACGGTTATTCCCCTGCCCTGTGAGATACAGTAGTTATTTATGTTTAATTCAACTCTTTCCCTCGCTAGGGCCCCAGTCCCTTTGCCTATGAAATGCAGATAACCTCATCCATCTATTTTTTTACCTCTCCCTTCACAGGATATTGGGATCCACAGATGCCAGACACTCTTGTTTACAGCTTACTGGGGTTAGAGTTGTGAGTTTTCTTTAAAAATATATTCTGTTTTCAGTTTGTTATTTCGTTTCAAACATCATCCTTTTTCTCTTCTTCTTTCAGGGCCACCCAGGGATTTTATTCACAGAATTGGAATGAGCTGCAAAAGGGATAAAGATCATTCACAGGAACCTTGAAAGAATTGTCTAAGCTCTATGAAATGAAGATTAAAAATAAAACAGGTAGGTGAAGCACAGGCTTCAGCACAAACATTTTATAAATACTTGTCCGTGAAATCGAGAGCTCTTCCCACCACGCCATGCGATCTGCGTGGAAAGGAGCTGCCGTATCCATCTCGCAAGTGGGTAAATGGGAGCAGAGCCCGAGGGCAGGAAAATACAGCAGTTAGAAAATCTGCCGGCTCTTTGTGAAACATGTTCACGCTGCTTTTCCCTTGTGTAAACCGGACAGGTGAGGTCTTGCATGGATTATTTCAAAGCTGGCAGGTGTGAGTGGTGGCACCAGCAGAAAGCTCCAGCTGCTGGGGAAGACGAGCTGAGGAAGAGGGAGAAAGAGCCATAATCCCCTGCTGCCTTTAGGCAGCACCCTCTGGTGCTGTCAGTGTTGGTGTCAAACGAAGGGCTGTGATGATTTCTGCTGCCCCGTGTGACCCGCAGACCTCGGCAGCGGTTGTGTTCCCGCGCTGGGTTCTGCCCCTGGGCTGCTGGTGTCGATGGGACGACTGGTTGCAGCTGCTTTCCTTTTGAGCCTGAGCACCTCGTGTGAGCTGGGTCACACCTTGCTACCCTGCATCCTCTACCAAAAGCTCTTTTGTGTCCACAGACCTTGTTTAGAAGTCAGGCAACTATGCACAAGCACAGCAGCCCTGACACCAGCACCTCGGAGCAGCTGAGCTTCCCCGTGAGCTGGTTCTGTGCCTGGGGGGCAGATCTCTCCATCCAGCCCAGCTGCCCCTTCCCCGGCTCCCCTGGATGGAGCCCAGACCTGCTGAGCAGCTCCAGCTTTGCACGTCTTTGGTATGTACCTCTCATGGGTCCTTTCCTGGGCTCTGTGAGGCCAGGGCCGTGCTCCAGCAGTGATGTGCTGTGGGAAAGCTTTGCCCAGGTAGATTTATCTGTTACACCTGACCGGTGGGTCTGAAAGGCAATCGGTTGTGCTACGTGTTATTTGCTGCCTCTCGGATGAAGTAGGTCGCCAATCCGTCTTGAATTTCTTTTGCGTGATGCACAGGAGGAGGCAGCGAGGTCCTATTTCTTCCCTGTCCTCCTCCTCCCCACCCGCAGGCGATGGGAGGCAGGACCGTGAAATCCCAAGGAGAAAGGCCTAATCCGGCCCTGCGCTGGCTCCGGGTCTGCCCGAGCAGGTACCGCGACCCCGGGGAGGGTGACATTGTGCCAGGGAGACGGCTCGTTGTGCTGGTTCTGGTTTGCCTTGAGATGTTGGGCAGTGGCCGGTGAGATGCTCTCCGGGTGCTCTCTGCTAGTTGTCCCCAAGCAATTTGTCCTGATTTTGCGTCAGGCAGGGGATTCACGTGTGGTGTTTATGTTTGAAAAGCCATGCTTAAGCAGAAAATGTTTGTGTTATTCCTTCTGTTGCTTTTTTTCTGGGTTAGCGTCATCAAGAGGTGTCTTTTAAGATAAAGTGAAGGGAGATGAACCCATTTGCTGCTTGATAAAAAGCCATATAGTGTCTGTTGTGTGTGTTTTGGAGTATTCTTTGGCTGGCTGGAGACCTGCTAAGTCTCCTCTGTTATCAGGAACAACCCACAATGAAATACAAAACTTTCCCCATCTCTCTCCCTTATCTTGTTTAAGATTTTCCTTGGGGGTTTTACCAGTGCCCATCTGGCTCTGGGCTGGCTGCTTTCCCCTCCTGCCCCTGGCCCATGTCCCTGGGACAAGGGCGATGCCAGGACATCAGAATGACTTGGGGAGCTGGAGATGACCAGGAGCCAGGTCAGGCTGGGAAGCTGGTGAGGACACAGCAGAGTAACTCAGTGGGGACAGAGGGCTCCAGTTCTGCATCAGCCAGCCAGGGGCAGAAGGGCAAAGCTGCTGTTTCTGAGGATAAGTCCTCCTGAAAAAAAAAAAAAAAAAAAAAGCCATTTTGAGTGTTACTGATAAGAAATCAACTAAATTCCCCCTTTCTGTGTCCTCATCTCTGTAAGAGACCATTCGGCTGAGGCCTTAAATACACAGGGCTTTTGAAAGCATCTTGGTGCAAGTGCTTGGAAAATGCTGTCACTTAAATCCATAATAGCTCTGTTAGGAAACATGCCCCAGGCGTTGCACGTCAACTCTTGGTGTCACAGAGTATATGTGTGGAAACGCTTCGTATCACCCATGCCGTAAATAATGTGAATCAAAACCAACATCAGCCTCAGACCACGGCCCAAAAAGTGGTCCAGGGTGCCCAGGTGGCTCCTGGCAAAGGCTGGGGCTGTGTGACAGAACCCGGTGTCCCCGCAGGCAGGAGAAACCTCCCAGATGAGCTTTGCTGTGACATCTGCCTGTGGGGCTGCATGTCCTGCTCAACACTGGGGCTTCTCCGTTGGGTGGTGGGAGAGGCAAGGCAAAGTGGAAAGCGATCAGTGCATCATTTTCTTGGAAAGGAGTAAAAGCTGAGTGCCACCAACAGTGTGACACTGGGACAGCCATCTGTAGCCAGAGGTGCGAGTAAACCCTGCCTGGTGCCACCTTTTGGTGACAGTATTGAGGTTAAAGAGGAAGATCTGTTATATCCGCTGCTGATGTCTCCCCCTGGTTCTTCTGATAAAATATGGAACTGGGAGATTTTGAAAGCACTGCTGCAGTTACTGAAATGCTTTTACACCACTTAGTCCTTGCTTCTGCCCACATGCACTTCTGAATAACCACCAGTTTCTTCTGTAATGACGTTTATTCCACATTTGCTATGGTGACAAATTCTCCTGGGGATGAGACGGCAGCCAAGCTGGAATTCTGCAGCGGGTGAGCAGCTGATTCCCGAGGTGTGGGAGGGAAATCCTTTGGTAATCTTTTGTCAGTCTCCCCCTGCCCAAGGTGGCGTCACAGCAGGTTGCATAGGAATTAATAATACGATCATCTTTCTTGGGTATTTTGGTACCATCAAGCTAATTAATAGTGATGGGTCAACAGTTTTTAGGCTTTTAGGATTAGCACCAGGTTTAGAGGAGGATCACATGCATGTCTGAGCTGCAGTGCACAGATGTGGGTGGAGAGGTTGCAGTAAATGATACGTGACCCATATTTCAAAGTGTGTGGTTTGTTTTTTTTTTTTGAAGTTACAGACTGAATCCTCTTCTCCCCCACCTGTCTCAATCCCTCTTATTTAGGACAAAACAAGGACTTTTGCTTTATCAGGTAAATGATGGCTTTCGGGTGAGGTGGCTCAGCCCTCTAAACTTCACATTACTTTATGAATTACCTCATTGATGTGTTGCAGGGGTGAATTGGCAGCTGAGGTGCTGGTGGCATCTCATGTCCCAAAAGGCCAAAAAAGAGTTGTTGAGACTCAGATCAGTGGAACTCAGCATGTGAGCTGTCATTCAGGAAACCCATGATGTCCTGGTAGCTTCTTCATGGGGGAGATCCTGGGTTGGACAAGCTGTAGACTCTGCTGTGGTATACGTCTTAGATTCACATTTCAGCTTTGAAACTACAGATCTGAAGGATTTTGTTTCTACAGATATGACTTATTGATTAAAAAAAAAAAAAGTCTGCACTGAGCTCCCTCCTTTCTAAGGTGCCAACCTGCCTTCTCAGGTTGGCTCCTCTCAGATGGCAAAGTGGGCAGAGAGTTGGGGAGCGCTGAGCTGGTTTGGAAGAACAGCTGTGATATTCTGGTGGGCACTGGCCCATCCTGAGCTCTGGCTTCTGTCACGGTCGTACTTAAAGGCTGTTTTGCAGTGACCCCACTTGGAGACGGCCAAAGGAAGGGAAGGTTCTCGAAGTCTTTAGTTCCCTGCAAACTTAGGGTAAGACTGTACAGCTCCAAATAGTGGAGAACTTGCTGGAGATCGTTTGGTTTTCAACCTGGGGTCCCAGCCCTGTACCAGATGCAGAAGAGATGACCTCTGCCATGTCATGGGCTGAGAAAAGGCCCAGCAGAGTTGCGCCTGGAGAGCCCCTGGGTCTCAGGTGGCCTCCTTGCAGGTAAGTGATGGTGCACGATTGGTTTTAAATGCATTGTCTTTTCTGAAAGTGCTTTGATGTGAAGACAAATTGTCTGGATGGGTTGGCCAGGACTGCATCTGATTGCTGAACCAGGGTGTATGTCTTCCTCCTGCCTCGTAGCACACAGTGAGATGCTTGTGGTGGGTGCTGGGCTCTGCAGATGCTGTTTGTGTAAGGGCAGAGCACTTGTAGCTGGCACAGCGCCTTCCCGACGTGTTTGATGCTTATACCAGCCTGGCCTGGTCCGAAGCCAGTGCTAACGCCGCGTGGAGCGGGAGGTTGGATGAGACACCTCCAGCCTGACTTATCCGATCGTTGCCCAGCACTGTGAAGTTTGCCAGGCTGTCCTGGACACGGAGAATTACTCTCATCCTGCTGCCCGGGCAGACGTGGGTAATGCAAACCACTGCTCCCTTGGGCTGTGGGTGGAGGGCAAGGAGTCCCCTGGCCCTCTCTGACTAGTGTATCACGGTGACCCTTCCTCCCCCCTTCGCTTCCCAGTCATCTTCATGATCTCTTCCTTTCTTCTATCCTTACCAACAGCTTTTCTCTTTTCCTCTGAATGCTGTTAGCCTCAGCAGCATAGGGATAATGCTTCAAACAGCAGCTCGACCAGCTCAGCTCCTCCGAGAAAGCTCCTCCTGCAGTGATTGTTGGCCTGTCTTGTAGGAAGGAGACCCTTGAGGAAGAAGCCCCCAGAGCAGTGGGTGATGCTTGGTGAGGAGGGCAGTTAGCACTCTGCAGCGATCGCCCGGCAGTGAGCACAGGCTGCCTGCCTGCTGGGAGCAAGCCAGCCACATTGCACAGTGTGCGCGATACCAACAGGGTAATCAGCGCATACGCTGCTAATTAAAATATAAGTATACTGCAGTGAGAAGGTGCTTGTGCAATGGACCTTGCAATGCACTGTTTGCATAGCTGATGAGGGACAGTTAATGCTCCACAGTAACTCTGCTCTGCATGTATGGAAACCCAGGGTACTTGTGCAGCCGCTGACCTGCTGGTCTTCGGAAAGAAGTTCTGCTGCTGCCTGGGTTCATCCCAGCAGCTTCAGCCCTCGCAGCAGAGCGAGGGACAAGCTCTTGGTTCAGTTTATACTGAAACGGTGTCTGACGGTGCTGGTTGTGATGTTTAGGGAGGGCAGTGGGTTGACTCAGCTGCTCCGGGATGTGAGTTGGAGGGGCAAGGAGGTGACCAGGGAGCTGCAGCCCCTCCTGCTCCTCGGGGTCTCCTGTCCCGCAGAACCTGCTGTCAGCTGGATGTTTGCTCACCCCCACTTGTGTGCAGGAGGTGTGGGGGAGCTTCAGTTTAAACGCTGTTTGCCAAAGTGCTTTGGCATCACTGGAGGAAAAATGTAGCCTTGGATGGTTTGCATAACGAGCCAGACCCCAATTCCTCTTCTCTTGTTCTTGCCCACCCGTGAGGTCTGAGCAGATTCCACATTTACTCAGGTGGTAAAGCCAAATGTGGTCAGGACACCTGTTAAACAGACAGGCACACAAATTAAGGGTGAACTACAATAGATAATTCCTCTTGTAATGAGCATGGAAAATCAGAGAGGGCAGGAATTAGGTGGCTCTCTATTTTCCAGAGACTATTGCCAAGGAAATTTCTTACCACCTTTTCTGGACAGGGGCTGCCCTGCAGACCACGGCTGTTGCTTTGTCTCCAGATGTATAAATGTCCAACCATCTTGTGTTTTCCTTCTTCCCCCTTCAAGCAGTTGTGCTTGCTCAAAGTGCCTCCTTCCCTCAAGCTTTGGTCCTGCAGGAAAGGCTGAGCTGTAGAAGATGTTGGCGTGGAGGAGTGTGGGAGCAGGAGCCCAAGGTCTGGATGCCGCTGAAGCTGGGTGTGAGTTTTGGGGCGTAGGCTGTGAGTTTTGGGTCAGGGCTGGTCCTGGAGCTGAGTGAGGCCCCCAGTGACCATGCAAGGTTTGTTTTTTTATGAACCACTTAATGGAATTGTTCTCACAATGACCCCATGAGGCAGAGAAATGCTAAATATGAGGGGAGACAAGGTGTGGGGGTCTGCACTGGGGAGCCTGGACCCCCAATCTTCAACTCTAACCATGGAGCAACATGTCTGCCCCTCTGTAATGGGAGAAAAAAATCAGGTGTAGGGAAAACCTGGTGAAGGCAAACTTGAATTTCTGGAAAACTTCACAGGGTCCGTCCTGGGGTGGGCAGGGACGTCTCTGCAGGGGGAGCAGCATCATCTGTGGGCCAGGCGGGAGTGAGGGATGCACAGGGGTGCTGGGCTCAGTGGGCATCTCTTTGCAGAAATTGCCAACTTTCTGAGAAAAGCAGCACCAGCATGTGGGAAGAGGCACTTTGGTTTTGTTTTTATTTGCTGAAGGAGGCATCTTCCAGCCGCTGCATACTTAATAGCTTCCTAGGACTATTCATTAACCTGACAAGTCGACCAGTGAACCCAGAGCCATGATTCTAACTGCTTGCCAGGACAGGTCTTTTTACCCCAATAAACTTTCCCCCTCCTTCTAGCTCAGCTGATGAATCTGCCCTGAGATGCAGAGAAGCGCATCTCCAAAACAATGAATCTGTGTCGAAAGATTTGCGAGCATCCAGGCAAACAATTCCAGCCACAGAAAGACATGAGAAAGAACATTATTCCCGAAAGCGCTGCATTATTGATTAAGCATTTGTGATCCATAAAACATAGTAACGACGTGGGGCTTGCTGCAGAATGAATTCTACCAAAAAGATCTTCTTTTACCGTCTCCAATCCTCAAGGACAAGGGTAAAGTAAGTTTAGTACCGAGCAGGAATTCATTTGTATAATAATGGTTTTTGATGACTCACAAAGGTTATTTTATGATTAGCCATCTAATTATAAAATGGCCCACAATTTCATCTTATCCAAATCTGCATCAGCTAAATTATGAAATGCCCTTGTTTTATGCAAATTCTGGAAATATTCCTTCTCTAACCTCCCAACCCCACTGTCTGTCAATAAGGCTTGCGTGGAGCATAAATCTTAGGGCAGTGCCAGAGCTTGATTCGACTGCAAATAAAACATGGTAAATTAATTCTGCAGGAGTACCCAGCGGGCGGTGAACGATGGCAGAGGAGTGACCATGGGGCAGAACTGGGTGCCTAATCCCGTGGTGTGGCTTGAGCTGGGCTGCCCTGTCCAGGGAGGAAAGAGGCATGTGTAAATACCCCAGGGAAGGGTTCTCTGATCATCCCAGGGACTGGAGATAATGAGATGTCCTCATGCTCAGGCTGTGCAAGCACTGGAGGAGAGCTGCCCTGTGTTGGGTCTGTTGCATTCTCCATCCTTCCCCATGCTTTGAACCACCCACTGCTTTCTCTCTGTTTTAATTTGTCTCCGTCAGCTGGAATCAAGTGTATTTGCCTCTTTATTTCCTTCAAGTTGCGGGTAAATGGCTCTCAGGAACATTGCCGAAAGGTCCTACAGCAATCAGCCATGAAGTACAAGTTCCTCCTGTGGCTTGTCCGATCCCAGTGCTGCCAGTCAGGTGGGTGGGGGAAACTGAGGCACAGGTCTCTGCCATTAGGTCCCACCTCCTACAGGGCTCATGCACAGTCACATCCCTGCCTCTGCTCACGGGGAATACTTCACGTGAACAGTTTGTGGTCTCTAGGCAAAAATGCAAGTTTCAGGGACCATCATATAAGGAGATTTGAGACTAGTGGACACAGGCTGTTTAGCTCTGTGATCCCTAATGAGCTGCTGGATAATGGCCGAGGTGTGGGATGGGCTGCTGCCACCCCTGGGTAGCCTCGGGGTGACCTCAAAAGTACATCTCCCCCTGCACAGAGACCTGCGGTGGCACTTCAGGGGTTAAATAAATCTTGCTAGAGAGCGGTTGTGCCAGTGGCAGAGACCTGGCTGGGCAGGGAGGGAAACCATCAAACTCTGTTCCTTATTCTGTGACCTGCAGGTGGCTGGGAGCTCTGGGAACAGTGAGCTTCATGGCTGGGTGGCAGTGTCCTTCCTCAGGTGTGAGATGTGCGGAAAAAATACTTGACCTGTGGACAGTACAATTTAAAGCACAGTCAGCACGGGTATTAGAATTGGCTATTGAAGCTTTTGTAACCTCAGAGGTATTTTGGAATCACAGAATCATAGAATGGTTTGGGTTGGAAGGACCTTCCCAGCTCCCCCAGTGCCCCCCCTGCCATGGGCAGGGACATCTGCACCAGCTCAGGTTGCTCAGAGCCCCGTCCAGCCTGGCCTGGGATGTCTCCAGGGATGGTTCAGCCACCACCTCTCTGGCCAACCTGGGCCAGGCTCTCACCACCCTCAGCGGAAACGGGTGTCAGCAGCAGCAAGGCGATGTGAGGGCAGAGCACAGCCCGTCTTATCTGTCAATGCGAAGAAACCACAGTATGACCCCATGATTTGTGTTATTTTGAAGGCTTGGACTGTAAGCACATAGATAAAAAGTGTCTTGAAATATTTGTGTATGAGAGAAACTACATGGAGGGGTATGGGCTGACTTGCACACCTTGACATCCAGCGGGTGCAGCGTTGGTGCCAGCGGGAGCTGTGGGGCTGTGCTGAGAGCTGGGACCATCTGAGCCTCGGTGTGGATGGACATGAGACTGTTCACAGCTGCTGTGTGTGTATTTACGGCTTCTTGGCTTGGAAGAGATGCTGGTTCCTCATGCCTGAACTTTGTGAAATACAGTTGATTTTAAAAAAAAAAAAAATCCCATTTGACAAATGAGGAGGCAAAAAAAAATTATTGCTTCAGCCTTTTAGTTACAACTCTCGGAAGGTGAACGTCTTGGCTGCTTCTGGGAGAGCGCTTCTCTTCCAAAATGTGCAACTTCTCTCCTAGCACCGGGGAAGGCAATAAGGAAATAAAATAGTCTGGGGCTGGTGATTTTGCAGAGCAGGATGGAAAAACCCATATGTTTTCCATTCACCAAATCAGGTGGGTTTGTTTCTGTGGATTTTTTTGTTAGTTTCGTTTTCGTGTGTGTGTGTTTGGTTTTTGGTTGTGTGGGTTTTGTGTTTTGGCGGTGTGTGGTTTTGTTTTGGTTTGGTGTTTTTTTCCTGTTTGTTTTGGGTTTTTTTTTCCCTATCGTTCGCGTCCCCGTTAAAACAAGCTGTTAGTGATGGGCTTGTACCGGTATCCCTGACAATGGCCAGGTCTGGGTGAGCTCCTGAGGAGGAGATTGTGAGCGCAGAGGGAATGCAACGGGAATCAGGAGCTGGTCTGGGAAACCCTCGAGGGTTTTCAAGTGCTTTGTGATGGTCCCTGCAAGAGCAGCAAAGGAGAAGAAATGCCAGTAAAAGGGGAAGAAAGGAGAATTATAAAGATTAGGTCCAATTAGATCTGTGCACTTGAAACATCAGATCCTATTAAACACTCCCAGTTTAAAACCAGGCCCTATTATATGGTTGCAGTTTCCAGATAAAGTCCTCTTAAGTGGAGCTGCTTTGAAATCCAGGCCCTCAGACACAGCCATTATGAAGATCAGGCTATTAAATATATTCCGTTTGAAACAAAACACAAGCGGTTCAAAGCTGGCCTCCAGTTAAGTGGAGGTGGTTGGAGAACGGGAGTTGTGGGGACGGGAGGACATTGGAGCAGCTCCATGCATCTGCAGGTCCTCCCTGGTGGGCTGGAGCCTCTGACGAGCTGTGGGCAGGATGCTCGTGGTCCTGCCTGACTGGGGTGAATGACCCCAAATTGATGTGTTGGGCATTGGAACAGGCTGCCCAGGGCAGTGGTGGAGTCACCATCCGTGGAGGGGTTGAACAGACATGTAGGTGAGGTTCCTAGGGACATACTTTAGTGTCAGTGTTGGGTTAACGGTTGGACTTGATGATCTTGAGGGTCTCCTCCAACCAAAATGATCCTATGATTCTGTGATTCTTCAGCATGAAGGGAGCTAGGGTGGTCTCCAAGCTGGTGGAGACCAGAGGCTTGAGGCTTCGGGAGAGGTTTGGTGGTGATGCTCACTGGAACAACTGGGGGAATATTGCTGACCGGATCAGGAGCTTGAGAAATTGGGAGAATAAAAGGGTACCCCATGTCCCCCTCAGTTTTCTCTGGCTTTCAGAGATGTGTTAATGTGCTGTAACATCTGAACCCCTTGGACATGGGTAGGACTAAGGGCTGTGCCGTAGGTGGGATGGTTGTGTAAGTCCTGGATAGCTCCAAGTGTTTGGTTGTCCAGCAAGCTGTGGAATACCAGGAAATGTGGGTGCTCACCTCTCTTCTCAGATCCGAAGAGCCATATGTGCCTTGACTTGGAGTCTGTGGTTTGGGTGTTCGAGACCTCCACTCTCAGCACCAGCCTCCCTTTTCTACTAGCCATGATAGGCAGATGGGCCACTGTAGGACCTGGTAATGGTTTTAGTGTAAAATTGCACAGTTCCTCTTGATTTCTTGTGTGGGCTCCATGGCTGTTTCCATTATTCGTGGGCACAGTTAAGAAATACTTCTCAGTGATGGCCTGGGGGAGATGATGGGGACAGCGGTGGTGTCTGCTCCAAACCCAGTGCCCCAAGGCAGCACTCCCTTCTCTGGAGCCCTGACCCTCTGCCATGGATATCCCAGAGCTGCCAAGCCTTGGCTGGGGGTGATTTGCTTACACAGCTAATGTTTTTCCTGCCAAATACCATTGACCATCCTTCTTCATCCCTCTTCTCCACATGTTCCTCACAGTGCTGCTCCTGCTCTGCTTTGACGGTGTGTGGTGAACAAAGATGTGAAGAGCAAGAAAAGTAATTTTCTACCTGGTCCCCACATCAGTACAGGTCAGTGAAGAGCCCTTGAGATGCTCTTGCAAATGTTACTGGCATCATTGTGATTTGTTTGGGCCTGAGCCTCAGTAGCATCAGATAACTTTTAATTAGTGCTGAGTGCTTTTATCTTTGATGGAGCAAAGGAATTTTGCCATTTGGATTTTAGCATATGAAATATTAACTTAAATATATATATTATTAAATATTACATAGCAGCACAGTATTAATATTAAAAGTTTAATACAATGTAAATGTCAGAATTAGTTGTAGTGATAAAACCTAAATGAAATGTATTTACCACTCCGCTTCACTTACAATAGCAGAAGACTTTCAAGTCAAAACAGGTATTTTTTTCACTTTTCAACAGAAGTGCCATTTCTTTGTTCTACAAGAAACCATTTCATTAGAGGTTGTTTTGGGATTTTCTTTTTTTTACCACTTCTAATTCGCATGAATTGAAGACCCAGGGCTTTAATGAGCGCTGAGTCTAAGACCTGCGGTGATAGATGAGAGTGCTGTCAGCTCTCCTATATTCTCTCCTCCTATTTGCTTCTCTCCCTCCCTTCTGCTCCTGGGGGGAAGATGTACATCCCTGGCCCTGGCTGATGCTCTCTTTACAGGATGGAGGTATCCACCAGGTCAGCAGGAAAGGCGGCAGCTCTCTGCTTGAAAGGGTGTTGCTTGAGAGCCACTGCAAGGATGAATTTGGGGTGTGCACGCTTGAAATCCTGCCTGGTGCATGGGTTGTGCGTGGCAGTGATGGGGGGGAAGCTGCCCCCGGGCATGTGGGCAGGCACAGGAGGATGCTTTGGGTTCCCACGGCCACAAGCAGCGTGGAACAAAGCTTTGGGGCAGGGGTGGTGCTTTGAGGTGCTGGAGCAAGTTCAGAGAAGGGAAGGGAAGGGAGCTGGGGAAGGGGCTGGAGCACAAGTGCGATGGGGACCTGGGGGGTTCAGCTGGAGAACAGGAGCTGAGGGGAGACCTTCTGATCTCTGACCTGCCTGAAAGGAGCTTGGAGCCGGGGGGGTCGGGCTCTGCTCCCCAGGAACAAGCGCCAGGACCAGAGGGAGCGGCCTCAAGTTGCACCAGGGGAGGCTGAGGTTGGATCTGGGGAACAATTTCTTCCCCAAAGGGCTGTGGGGCATTGGAACAGGCTGCCCAGGGCAGTGATGGAGTCACCATCCCTGGAGGGGTTTGAAAGATGTGGAGATGAGGTTCTTAGGGACATGGGTCAGTGCCAGGGGTGGGTTAACAGTGGGACTTGATGATCTTGAGGGTCTCTTCCAACCAAAATGATTCTATGATTCTGTGACCCATCTCCTCTTGCTGTTTGGTCCTGCTTGCTTGGCTTCTTAGCGGGAAGGGGTGTGAAAGAGCCTCTTTTCATTCCCCAGCTACCCTTTCCTGCCAGTAAGGCTGACCGTTGAGACTTCAAGGAAAAATGTGCGGAAAAACCGCAAATGAGTCCCTGAGAGGCTGCCGGGAGGGATCGGGGGGTGAAGGACCAGGGGGTCCCTGCCTGGCTGCTGACGTGCTCCTTGGGGGAGCAAGGCACGGGGTGAGCTGAGGTGCTGTGGAAGTGTCTGAGCTGGCTCGGGGTGGGACCGCGGTGCCCAAGAGCCCCGTGTAGCTCTGCTGTATTAACAGGGGCTGCAGCTCGGAGCTACTTGGGGACCTGTTGGTGGCTGGTGCTGTCCCTGCACTGGCTGTGCCTCTGATGTCCCAGGTGGCTGTGGTGGAGGAGCCCTGTCCCACAGGCAAAAGCCACCAGGATGGGCAGGTTGCTGCCGCCCCCGGCTCGGAGCAGCGAGGAGAAATCCTGATGCATGAGCACATGGGCCGTGCTAAAGGAGAAAATGCAGAGCGAGCAAGTCTCTCAGTGCAATACTTATGTACGCGAGGTTTCCTTTTTCTTTCATCTTTTTATCTACATCCTTCTTTTTGAAGAAGCAGCAGATGAAAGAGCCCACCACTCGCAGCAAACTCCTATCAAGTGCATTAAAGGAGATGATTTTGGCTTCCTGGTTTGCTTTGAAGGAACCAATGGCAAAATGAGCTAGGAAGGCACGAAAAACACCCCAGCTAGTTTAGCTGCATTTCAGTGTCAGAAATTTGTTCTCTGAAGTAATTAAGACACAGGAGTTTGAAAGGGATGCACGAGGCCACTCTAAGATGCACTTTAGCTCAGATTCTCGGCTTCTGCTGCACCCCAGGGATAGCTGCAAACTGCCCCAAATTACCTCTTCCATGCAAAACAAGTGACAGGCATTTGGGATGGCAGGGGCAAAGGTAGAGATGCAAAAACATTTCAAAATGTGTTTCCAGATAGACCTTCTGTTTCAAAATCCTTCTCCTTATCGAATGCAATAAACCAAATGCGATGGGTTCCTGTATCAGGGATGAGATTGTGGCCCAGACTGGTAAGATGGCAGAGCAGGGTGATGTGCAGAGGTGCTGCAAACGGGCTGAGGGTGAGGTGTTGGATGCAAGAGCAGAGGGTTAGCTGGGCTCTCCCGCCTTCTAGGAAATTGCTTCCCCTGTATCGATGGATTTGGGACCGGTGCTTAATAATGAGGCAGATCGCACATCGTGATTGCAAATGTCTTAAACAGGGAGATGTGGTGATTTCATATTTTCTTGTGTGTGAGCTATAAATTGTAGTTGTTGTGTCTAGATACCTGAAGGTTAATAAAACCAAATAAAAAATGAATTTAGTTCAGCAGAGATGCTCAAAGACAGCGTGCCAGCGAGCTCCTTGCGGTGGGACTGCGCTGCTCAGTGCTCTGCGTGTGAGGTCCCTGATCCCATGGCCCTGAGGTGCGTTAGCGATCATACCAAATATCGGCATCTGTTCCCCTCCAGTCCACCTGCCAGGAAGGACATGATGCTCAGTGGAGCTCCCCAGTTCTTTTTGTTGGTCCTTTCCAGTGGGCACACGTGCGATCCCTTGACTGAGCGAGCAAATTGGCAGTTTTAGGACAAATCAACTGAAGCACCTGTTGCCGCAGGGTGTCATTAATCCCAGAATTCCCACCCTGCTGAGGGAAATCAAAGCTGTGTATAGCTTTTTTTTCACAAATGCAGAGTAATTTTACAGCCAATGAAAACCCTTTCTAGATGTTACAGGCTCAACTGTTTTGGTGGTCATAGCTGATAACTTGTCCACTGAGGAGGGACTCTCTGGCCATCGGCTGCACCAGTGCCTGCTGCCTTAGAAAGTGTCCGTTGTTGGTTATTTGCAGTTTTCCAAATTATTTTCCCCTACTATTTGATGCCAGGTCCCATACATCTTTTTCTTTGCTCCAGTGCAAATGTTGGTTGTGGAAAGGAGACTGTAGCTATGTCCTGTGGGACATGGGCGAAGATGGTGGGGACAGGAGCTTAGGCATAGCACACAGCGCTTTGTTTCTGTAGGATCAGTTTGCTCTAAAAGTATAATGGTAATAAGTGCGAGGCCGAAACGTGTTGCTGTGTCTGAGGAGCTTCTGTTCATGGCCCTGGCTCCCTGCGCAGCGGAAGCAAATGCTCCTCACGGGCAGAGGGAATTTGTTGTGGCCGGAGTGGCACCCACAGCCATGGGGATCGGCACGCACTGGTTGCATTTCAGTGTTTCTGAAACGCAGAGGAATACAAAAATCTAAGGGATAGCTGGAGTTTGATTTTTATGGCTGGAAGGGGAGCACTGTACTTTTTGCTACTACCATTAGAGGGACTGAAATGAAATTGAACCCAGAAGCTTAATCTGGTTTTAACAAGCTGGGAAGAGCTGGCAGGGAGGACCCGTTAGTGGGAGGGGAGGAAGGGGATGCTGGTGGCCCCGAGGGGTGAGCAGCAGCCTTGGGGTCCAGCCTGGCCTCTGGGAGCTGGGACTGGCCCTAATCCCCTTCTGCACACACAAGGGGCCCAAGTGCAAGACCCAGAGCCGATGCCCCCATCTGGGACTTCCCATCGTGCTAGGTGCAATGTTGGGTGGTACCTGCACCAGGGGAGGTTTAGATTGGATATTAGGAAAAAATTCTTCATGGAAAGGGTTGTTGGGCATTGGAACAGGCTGCCCAGGGCAGTGGTGGAGTCACCATCCCTGGAGGTGTTCGAAAGGCGTTTAGATGGGATTCTTAGGGACATGGTTTAGTGCTAGAGTTATGTTAGGTTATGGTTGGATTCGATGATCCTGAGGGTCTCTTCCAACCAAAATAATTCTATGATGCACACGAAGTTTGGGGATCGGATGCTGAGCATCCCAGCGAGTCTGGGCTGATACACCCTGCTGAGCAGCAGCCTGGCTGAAACAACTTGGTAGAAGAACTGCCATTTCCTCTATGGATGCTATTTTGTTGTTGTTGTTGTTGTTGTTGTTTTCCCTGGGAATAATGTGGGCAGTCCCTAGCTGGTGCTGTGCAATGTCAGCAGAAGTAGTTCCTGGTTAAGAGGCACCAGGGACGGTCCAGCACAAAAATACAGATCAGCAGGAACATTAGGGTTGCCTCCGGCTCTATACTTGGGTAGCATTTGAGGACCGCTGAGACTCCATCTCCGCAGCCACAGCTGCTGTTTCTCTCCCAGGCCAGGCGGGCATAGGCCATTCGGTACGAGCCTGTGCCTTGAGGAGTGGTGGCTGCTGAGCTGATGAGAAATCTGCCTTTAAATTGGAGGCATTTGTAAACACAGCTCGCTGGATTTGTAGGGAAACCCTGTTGAGCTGCTGTGCTATTGATTTACAGGTTTATCCGGGGTTTGCGGTCTCAGTCCTCTTCCTTTCTGTTTGCTTTGGGGCTCTGCTGACTCTATCGACAGGAGCGCGTCCCTCGTTAACCCGGGAAGGGAGCGGGGTAGCGCTGGCACAGCTCCAGCGCGGTCACCCCCAGGCCGAGGTCACACCGTCAGGGTGAAACTCATTCACAGAACACAGCACTGTCCCAGCGAAGAAATTTATTTTCCTCCTTCCAGGCTCAATTTTCCACTGTGGTGATCTGTAGGAGACAGAGAACACCCGCTGCAGCCTCTCCATAGTATCACCTTGCAAGCAGACAGGGAGAAAGCAAGGATTTGAAGGGGATAACAATTTTTTAAGGAAACTTCCAAGCTCCCCATCTTTGCTGGATGATGGCATGTCTCAGGACATCACTAATGCTCATGACCTAAAAGAGGCTGCCAAGAAAAATTCCTTCCTCCAGACGCTGCTTCAGCATCTCTTGCCGGGTGATAATCCCCCCGGTCCTCACCCCTTGCCCTGCAGCAGGAGCTGGAAAAGATACTGAGCAGCTCAAGGCACTAAGCCGAATGGATAGACTTAATTCTGCTGCCTGGAAAACCCACAGCAGCTGGGGCAGAGTGTGACACCTGCCTGCGGTGACCCCCTGTCCCCAGCGCCATCCTCCCAGGCTTGTCACCACCCTGGGGAGCCTTGGGGAACGGGGTGCTTCACCCAACACTGCAGCTCCTGGGGTCACCTCAGCCCCACAAACCCATCTAGGGTTGCTCCTGCACCTCCATTGACATGACCAGGTTCTGTTGGGCAGCAATTTATTATAACACATGGATAGTTTCTACAAAACTGTGTTCCCAGCCCGTTGGGAGCTGGGCAGGTGGGTGCAACGCAGCAGGAATCAGGTCACTGGTCTCTCCTCATCTCAGCTTTGTTGTTCCTGGTTCCATCTTGGCACTTTGAGAGCAGCTCCTCAAAGAGCATTTGGGGCACAGGGTGAAAAAACTGATTTTCTTTTTTCCCTTTTGTGAGGAAAAGTAAAATCTCAGTACTGGTGTGAAATGGCATAGAAAAGGAGTTGTCTGCATCACAGGGGTAGAAATACCAATTATATTTAAATGGGGGTAAAATCAGGAAGGCTTTATCAGGGCCATTCACTGACAAAACTTGCAGCTACAGGCTGTGTATGAAAAGGCTCAGATTTGAATCTACAGAAACATTTTGTTTATAGTAATCCTGCAGTATTCAAGCAAAACTCCTGTGGGGTCCAGTGAGAGCCTAGCTCAGGTCCTGGAGGATTTACCTTATCGTTCTTTTGAAAATGTTAAAGAGTTTAAAACCACTGGCTGACTTACTCTGAAGAAAATGATGGATGGTGGCAACGCCGATGCCTGCGTGTCACGGCGAGAGCCAGCACGCCGCGTCCCTGCAGAGGCACCGGGCTTTTCTCTTTGTCCCTTCCCATTCACCGTACAGCAAGAGGAAAGGGATGAAAGCAAGAGCCTGTAAAGTTTCTCTCTCCACATTCCGTCAGCTCTTTTTTTTTTTTTTTTTCCCTTATTTCTTTTCTGCTTGGCTGGGCTGTAAAGTCCTCTTTGTTCCTGGCTGCCCTCTGCCCTCAGTGCTCAGCGAGGATGCGAAATGGGCAGCACGGGGTCACCGGAGGAGCCTTCCCGAGACGTGCCATGTTTTGTTAGCGGTGGCCCTGCCACGCGTCCCTCCCCAGAGCCTGCGGTGCTCGCTGCGAGCCGCACCGGCACGATGTGACCCGGGAGGTGAAGCTTTTCTACAGCACCGGGTACCACAATGTCCCCGTGTAACTGCATTCTGTTATGGAGACAAGGAGCCACACTGGCACCTGGAGGATCTGGTCTCCAGCCCGTTGCAATGGGATTCAGGCACCCGGGAGCTTTTAAATACCGGTTAGTGCTGCAAAACATGGTCACTGGGGACAGTTGTCACTGCTCTTGTCCCGGGTTGGTGTGAGATGTCAGGCTGTGCTCCATCGCAGGGCTGTTTGCCCCACAGTGCAGAGCTGCCCCGTGTCCCCTGGCCATGGGGTGGGATGCAGCCCGGGCACCACGCTGGCAGGAAAACAAAAAAAACCGCGCATTAACCTTTTTCTGTTTTCTGTCTGCTGCAGTTATTTTTGGACCGCATCTCTTTCCCATATGACCTGAGTTTTACACCTCAAGGCAATTTGATCAATGAAAACCCTTCTGCCAGGGTGTTTAAACCTCAGAGTAAGTGGAATGAAGAGAACTGTTGAAAAGTGGCGTTCTGATTTCTAGGATCTGCACTTTCCAATATGAGCAGAGTCTTGTGGCTTTTTTTTGTGGTTTTGTTTGTTTGTTTGTTTTTTAAATTGGTTGGAAACAAGTGCTGAGGTACTAACAGGCTGACTCCTGTTCTTACCTCCGCTGTCAGAGTGGTTCCAAAGAATGTTTATCGATATGGTGATAGGCGCTTTATATATATATATATATATAAAAATATAAATGTGTATATATATATATATATATATATGTATAAAACGAGAGCTGGCCCTGCCGTGCCGTGACCCTGTGTGAGCTGTGCTGGTGTAGGTGCGACTCCTCACCAAAGCGCGTCCCTGCTTAGAAAATGTCACCTTCTGGAAAGCTGGAGCCAAAGGGACATCCCGATGTAGAAGGAGGAGCTGAGGTGAGGAGCCTCTGGAGACTTGTTGGGGAATCAGAGATGAGCAGGACATGCCAGGCAGCTCGAAACACTGCGGCAGGACCAGCCGCTGCAGAAGCTGTTCTTGCTGCCACACGTGCCAGCAGCTTTGAGGGAAAGAGGGGGAAAAGTGGTGACTGTGGAGAAGAGGGAAATTCTTCATGTGCCAGCCAGCGCTCGGAATACATCCTGAAGAATAAACCTCTGTAACCCACACAGCGTTTTTTCTCTCTTGTGCTACAGGTGACCATGGCTCTGCTCGCCATTGATCTGAATGTCTGATCAGCTCAAGACCTGCGCCACCGAAACCTCAGAGACAATTTGTGGCAGCATCTTCTGGAGGTTAATGATACGTTACGGGCAAGTGGTCACTTTTAAATTCACCGTTGCCTGATTTTTCTCTATATCCTCTTGTAGTTGTGCTGCTGCTACAAAAAACCAGCCACCAGCTGCTTATTGCAACAGCGTCTGGCTTTCATCTGATTATTAACTTTTATTTTTTCTATTTTGGGGTTCTTTTCACTTTCTGGTAATTGGTTCTGGGTTGCTGGGGGGAAACCATCTGCGTGACTGGGGAGATTTAGAGAGTCAGTAACAGAAGGGATGTTATCAGAGTCTGGTACTTTAGAAGACTATAGTAATCCAAAGCTGATTACTGCTGGGCTGGTGCAGCAGGAAATTCGGGACATATTGGACACCAACACTTTCCAGCAGCGTCAAGCAGCGTGGGGCCATCTGTGTGTGTCGGAGACCAGGAGGGTTCTCCTCTGTGTTTGCTCAGAGGGTGACAAATAGTGACCCTTTCCCTTTGAGACCATGGCTGCTGGTCTCCTTTGCCAAAGGAGGTGGGGGGAAAAAAAGAGATGGGGGAAAAAAAAGGAGGTGGAAAGCACCTCACCCATTCGCTGGGCTGCTGGTGGGTATGTGGCTGTGAGGGTGACTGTGTCCACACCAGCACTCACGTTCCCTGGCCATGACAAGTCCCCATCCAGGGCTGCCCCCCGGCTGCAGATCGGTCCCACGCAGCCTTCCTGAGTGTGCAGATTTATGTCCTTGGACTTGGCCGGGCTTTTGTGTTGTCCCTGATGAGTAATGCAGCCTGTGCAAATCACATACATAAATTCCACATGTCAGAGGGAGCGATGATGTATCCCCGATGGGGCAGAGAGGTCTCTCTCACTTCTGTCATGCTTTATTAACAAATATTGGGGATTTGGTCACATTCAGTCCCTTAAATAAAGGCAAAGAGGAGTTGCGTTGGTGTTTTCTTCCATGGAGGGTTTTGGGTCATCCCTGAGGCCACTGGGGCTGACCGTGGGATGCTTTTGCCATTCACACAGGGAAGCAAAGCCCTGTGCCTGATCCTGCGCTGCAGTCCAGCCATGCAAGGATGCTGTGGTCCAGTTTGACCACGGCTGTGTGCGGAGATGAGAAATTTTTCCCTCGGCTGCCTGTGGGGTGCATTCATCAAGGCACGGAAAGCTTTCTCAATGCCCTGTGCTGGCTGCTGTGCCTGCATGGGGGGAAAAGTGCAGCACGTGAGCCTTTGCGGGAGATGACGAGCTGTGCAGGTTGCGGTGTGGCTGCTTCCCTTGCTGCTGGGAATGGCCCCGTGCCGAGGGGGCTGCAGCAGGGGACAGGTAATCTCTGCTGTTGGGGCTTTTGTGAGCCGAAAAAGGGCTTGCAGTGTGCAGGTGTGCCCAGCGTTACTGCTGCGATGAGAGGCCTGTGTCGCAGGAAAGGCAGCGATGGGAGCAGCGTATAACAGGGGATGTAAGAGAAATCGAACACCCCTCTGCCCCTCCTATTCCAGCCTGTGCTCATCTAGCTGCTTCTTGGGGTGTTCATTGTTTCAATCTCCACTCGGCTCCCACTGGAGCCCCCATGCGATGGGGTGAGCCCCCATGCGATGGGGTGTCCCCCCTCGGCGCGGCTGCCGAGCGGTGGGATCACGCACGAGGCCGTGCCCGGGCTGCCCCAGATCGAACCGTGCTATCGATTGCCGCTTTGATTCCTGCCGCTTTATTTACTTGCTCAGTAATAATTTGCTTAATAAAACCCTGCTATGGTGATTACTGAGTACCCAAACCTTTTGATTTCCGATTGCATTCCCAGCCCCAAAGTCACCAGAGTTTCTCCCTTTCCCTTGAGGGACAGTCTAGGGTTTATATTGTGTAATTTGGAGCTGTACGGGCTGATCCATTGCTGTTACATTGATAAGTACCAGTAGATAGGCACCATCTTGGGATGCCTGGGTGGTTTGAAGAGCCCATTGGCATCTCTGAGACCCTGTGCTGGGAAACCTTTCCCTGCAAACCCCAGGGGGAGAAAAGCAGCAGCAATTCCCAGTGACCTTGATACCCCAGCTGGGAGCACGGGCATAAAACCTCAGCAAAAACCATGATGGTCTCATGTGCCTGTGCGGGCATGGGTCCGAGCAGCCTGCTGCTCATGCAAACACTGTTTGATTTATGTAGTAATGTTGCACAGTGAGGTAAGCATCATCCCTCTCATTAATCTAGCACCCAGCACGGCATGGCCATGGCTGTGGGCAAACCGGTGACGGAAGTATAAAATAATATTAATAAAAGGAAGGAAAAGTGGGGCTTGCCAGATGCAACCATGCTGGGGGTTGTCAGGAAATGACAACACTGCGTGCAGGCTCTGTGCAAGATGAGAAAGTGTTTGGAAATGGTTCCCTTGAGTCTTTAACTAGGAATGGACAGTATGCAAATACAGTTAGTTAATCATTGCAAAATAGGACAAGGTTTCCAGGGGTAGAAAGCAATTTTGTTCTTTCATTATGCGGGCTCCTCGCTTTTAAGTATGTTGAAGAGAAATTTGTATTTTTTGAAAAAAGAAGTGAACAAAAGTGAATGGAAAGGTTTGTACGGGGGAGATGTTTCTGGTGACCCTCGCTGCTCCTGGGGAGACAGAGGCAGGGACCACAGGGCTTGGTGCTGGCAGAGGGTTTGGTCCCAGCTTTGGAGCTGGTGTCACCCTCCCTGATGGAGCTGGGTTTGGTGTGAGCTTTGTCCCAGCTTTATGTGCAGGCAAACTATAAACCCTGGGGTGGCTGCAGGCACCTGGGGGAGTCAGTTCAGTCCCGTGGGCAGATGTGTCACATTGAAATAAGGGCACCAGCAGTACAGGTGTGTGAGCATGAGGCAGGAGCTGATGGTGCCCATGGGGCAGGATGGCACGGACAGATCCAGCCCCAGCCTGGACACCACCAGCACAAAGATATGACATTTTCTCATAGCTCATCTTCTCATTTGCTATTTTTCCTGAACTTTCCATCAGTGAAAAAAACCCCAACTTGTTCCTGTTTAGCTGTTTCAATCTAATTTAGATGAAAACGGAACGCTGAAATATTCCTCTGGCCCGAGGCGGTGGTTAGCCAGCTCTGTTAATACAGCACCATGCATATTAATAGCCGGGCTGCTGGCGAGCGGGTGGCGCGTTCAGCTGCACTTGAGTCCCACTCTGGGTGGGGACCATGGCTGCCCCCACTGCCATGCTGGGCAGGGATGCGGGATGCGGGATGTGGTCCTGCGTGCTCTCAGGGCTGCCAGGCTGTGGTGTGGGTCCCTGCCTGCCCGTCCCATGGGACAGTGGCCAGCAGCACCGCTGGCTCTGCATCACCGGAGTGAGATGCAGCATCCCCTCCTGGATCTCCTACCAGACATGTTTGGGCCACACATCCTTCGGGCACTGCGTGAACCCTGGGTTGTGGGTGCTTTGGGTGCTTTTGGCTGGTTTGCTGCCTCTAGATGGCACTGACCCAACACGCATGGTTTGCGAGCAGGACAGCTTCTGAATTATCTCTTTTTTTCCCCCTCCCTTGGGTTATTTTTGTTTTGCAATCCTGTAATAATGGATGTTCAGTTTCGGTGGCGAGGTGCTGATTACAGAAATAATCGATGCCATTGAGAGAAAAGAGCCTGTTCACACCAGGCTCTTCCCCGCTCTCCTCCCGAGGGAGCCGGGGTTTGGTGGGTGCCCGTCCTCTGGGTGTGAGCTGTGCAGGGACACCGGGCAGGAGGGTGCTGGCCCCTGAGCTGGGGAAAATGCTCTCCTGGACGTCTTCTTCCTTCCCCATGTCCTTGTTGCACTGATGTGAAATCCCCTGCATAGGAAGGCGGCAGCACGTTGTGCACCTGAGCAGGGTCCTCAGCTTCGAGACGCATCCCCTGTTCTGCTCTCAGTTATCCCTAGTAATAGCTTTGCTCTCTAAATCCCATTTTATGCTTATTTTCACATCCCTTGAGTCAGGCAGCAAGCGTTTGCCTTAAGCCCTGGAGCAACATGAGATCTGTGGAGCTTGGGGATGCACCGCAGACCAAAGGCGTGAGGAGAGGGCAAGTTTCTGTTCCTGCGTAGCCTGCTCTGGAGGGATCCCGTGGGGGTAAAGAAGGGTTCAGGGCCTGTCCCCCAAAACTCATTTATAGGTATTTGAACTGATGTGGTTGCCTACTATACTTACTGGGCAGCTTGAAGGAGGGTATTGTATATATATTTGTATGTGAGTATATATTTCTTCATATTTCTTAATAAGCTGCCGAAAGGAGAGCGTAGCATTATTTAAGCTTTATTTAAAGGACAAGTCAGGGGAGATTTCTGGGAAATTTGGGCTATTCCCCATGCAGCAAGAGAGGGGAACACTTAATTTCCTCCTTTCCAGCATAAATTAGCAAGTGCATGTTGCCTGAGCAGGAGGGAATACAATTTGGTTGGGAAACATGTACAATGCGGGAGGCAGCTCTTCTCCCATGGTCTGCTGTCCTTACTGTCCCAATTTCTCAGAGATGGATGCGTCGCTGCATCTGGATCCCTTGCTGGGATGTGCTCCTGAAGCATCTTCCCCAACACACTCGGGATAAAGCAAATTTAAACCTGTGGCCGCACTCATGGTGGCTGTTGTGTCAGGAGGGCTCCCCAGTGTGAGCCCCATCCCACACACTTTGGGAAGGTCCGGTCAATAGGTTCTTAGCTCCTGGAATTGGCATTATTGTTTCCAGCAAGAAAGAGTCACTGAAATGCATGTTTTCAAGGAGATTTTTGGGAACAGTTATAATGTCATTGAAAGAAGGATGGATGTTCGGTTTGGATGAGGGCTTATAAAATTCTCTGGGGGATTGGTACATCTACTGGGAAATATGAATGTGGGTAAAAAATTCATCTTCTATTTGCAGAGTTATCAAAGCTTCCAGAAATGTTGCTTGTAGGACTTGCGGTATGTATTTAACTCTTCTTTCAGCAAATGTTTCTGGCTTTTATTCTTACTTGTTAAATAGTTTGTGGGCTTGTTGCATGTCCTGTTGCAGGAATATGGAGTTCAGGTCCCTGTTCTTGTCCTGGCAGGACACTATTTGCTCTCCTGACTTGCAGCTCTGAACTTTTTTTCAAGGTTTTTCTCCTTCCTGGAGAAAAACACATGGACATGAGGTTCCAGGAGAAAAAAAGGGCATTTTGCTTTTTTTTCTTTTTCTTGTCATGGTAAATGGTGAGTGTCTTCTGGGTGGTCCCAGAACTCCTCTGACAAGGTGGCAGCTGTTCAGTTACTTGCAAGGCAAGGTGTGCAAAGTGCCCTTAAATCTTTGTTGGAAGCCACCAGTGATCTATGGTTTGCTCATAATTCTGCACAGCCAAAGGATCAGTAAAACAGCAGGAGCAGTGGGTTCACCAACCTGCCCAAATATTGGGCAGTTTTTGGGGCAGGATAACAATGGCAGAGCTTTGCATTCCTACACATCCCCTGGGGAGGAAGGAGCAAATGCCCTGCACTCGTGCAGAGAAAAGAAATTCTCAAGCTACACAGAGATGAAGATGAGGAAAATCAATTGAGAGCATTTATAATGAATAGTAAATAAGCAGACACGGGCTAGCTGTCTACACAGGTATATAGCTTCATCAAGAGATGCCAGTGACGTCCTGATAATGGCTTGCATTTAATAACAGGATTTAACGACCCTGTAAAGGGAGCAGGCTGTCATCTGTTGTCAGAACTGCGAGACAGAGTTTTCTTGTATTACACTTTCACAAATTGATTGTGAAATAAGGTCAGACGGCGGCAGAATGAGATGTCGTCCATCCCTTCCCGCTTCCCAGCCGGAGCAGGACCCTCTGCCGCAGGTGTGCAGAGAGCAAGCGGTGACTTTGCCAGGCTGTGATGGGCAACGGGACCCAAATCCCTGTCTGGTCCCATTGTAGACAGTTGTCCTGACTCAAAAGCAGTGTGGTGGCTGGAGCTGGGGCTCCGTGGTGGGGTCCGGCTTTTGAAGCAGAGGCTTGGCAAGGCTGGGCTGTGCATCCTTGAGGTTGTGGGGATGCTCTTGTGGGGCTGCTCTTGGACCCATTCCCAGGCTGCACAACCAAAAGCCCCCAGCACAGCCCAAGCTGGCGCTGGCTCGGCGCTTAGCCCAGCATTGCAGACCATCCACCGTAATTCCAGACTTTCCCACCCCATTACAGCCCTGCTGCACCCCGGGATGCTAACGCAGGCAGCTCCTCTTCCCTGGAAACTCCACATGCTCTGGATGTGCAGACATCCTCCGGGATCCCAGGGCGGACAGGCAGTGTGTGTGGGGGCATCAGCTCTCACCCCCTCCCAAATCCCCACTCGGCAGCCAGCGGGCGGAGGGGAGGAGATCTGCAAGCCAATGTGAGCTGCAAGGCCATTCGCAGGCTGTATCAAAGGGGTCTGTTGATATCGTGGTAACCACAGGGGTGAAACTTGATTAGCTGGGGTTGTGATCAATAATTAATGATGGTTATTTATTATTTGTTAAGTGCCGACACTGTGTTCGCTTCTAAACCCCCCAATGGATATATAGCCTTGTTTGGTGTCCCCGAGTTGCATTTTGATACTGCTTGTAGGTCACAAAAGATTTCGCAGAAAGAATATTTTTTTAAAAAGCTTAATCCTTTGTACAGAAAGAACAGAAACATCCCACTGCTGTAAAATTTGCTGTAACCACAGAGAAAAATTATCTTTTTTTTCCTAGTGGTTTGATTTCAGGACAGCTCTCAGCCAGCTCAGGATGGCATAATCTGTGGGTCAGAAGTCAGTACAGGAGTAGTGTGAGTTCATTTGAAGGCAGAGTTCTGAGTGCATCAGAGCAAAGAGAAGTGAGATGTGATGCAGCCGATTTTAAAAAGATTTGAATAATTTAGTCAGCTGGGTCATGGGCAGAACATGCTACTTGTGGTACCTCTGAAGTTGTGTTGATGTCTGAGGGCCTCAAGTCATCCCAGGGCAGAAGGTGGGGGAAGGTCCTTGCCTTCCCTTGCCTTCCCTTGCCTTCCCTTGCCTTCCCTTGCCTTCCCTTGCCTTCCCTTGCCTTCCCTTGCCTTCCCTTGCCTTCCCTTGCCTTCCCTTGCCTTCCCTTGCCTTCCCTTGCCTTCCCTTGCCTTCCCTTGCCTTCCCTTGCCTTCCCTTGCCTTCCCTTGCCTTCCCTTGCCCTGCACAGAGGGGTGCTGGCACATGTGGTCCCTCCTGCCAGCTTGCAGGGGCAGAGGGGCCACCGAAGTGGTTGTAGCTCTCAGGAGGGAGGGATCTGTGCCTTCAGTTTGACTTTACAATGGCAAGGAATTAAACGAGAAGAGCAGGCAACAGGATGGGACAGAGAGACCAGGTGATGGTGACAGCAGGACAAAATACTTACAGGTTCAGGAATTGAAGTGGATGCAAAAATTTGGACCCCGATCTGAAAACCAGTTTCCTCTGGGCACCCTGCACTGTTGGGAACAGGTCCTGGTGAGCAGGGAAGGAGCTGCGGTCTGTCTGCCCATCCCTGCCCTCGTTTGTCCAGGGTGATCATCACGTGGATGACCTCTACCATGCTGAGCACTGTCACCTCCCTCCTCAAGCATTTTCAAGGGGAAAAAGAAACACAGCTGGGATTTGAGAAAACACTGCAAGTGGTTGTTTTGGAGTTTATAGACCCCTTCCTAGATGTCCCTTTAGGGATCTAGGAGGTCTGGGACTATAGGGTCCCTTTATAGCTGCTTTCCAGGGGTCCCTCGCCTGCCGTGGGGGACATCAACTTATTGTCAGCAGGAGAGAGAGGGAAGCACCTGTGGGGACCAGAGACCTGGGGCCGGGGACCTCGCCAGTGCAGCTTCCATCTCTCCTTCTTGAGTGAACTGGCTCGTGCTTCATTTTAATGAACTTAGCAGCTTTTTAAAGTTAATTATATTTCTTGCTCTACTGCTCCAGGAGGTTAGAGACCCTCTTCTGATTCCTGACCTAGATGTAACTCCAGCCAAATCCCTGTGGTGAGTCAAGCCTGGTTCCCCCCAACACCCACGGGAGCTCTCTGAGGGATCTGCAAGGCGGGGTGCAGTGTGTGTGTATATATATATACACACATATGTATATATAGCATATATACATATATATATGTATGGCATATATACATATTATCTGGGTTAAAACCTGCCGCCAAGGCTGTGCCCCCCGGAGCCCCATCCGGGCTGCCACCATCCCTTGCCGCAGCCCCTCTGCCCATGGCTGCCCCATAAATCCCTCCCGTTCCCAGTCTCCCCGTTAATTCTGCTGCGCTTTAGCTCGGTGCTTTCACTCCGGCTTCACAGCGATGGCTTAAACCAGCAAGTGCACGAGTACGGACAGTGCGTGATGGATGTAACCACGCGGCTTCAGAACAAATGTGCGTTGGGTGTCAGCATTATTTGTTGCTGTCTGACAGCAACAAATCAAATTTTTAAGCAAACGTTAGATACTATATGGCCCTGGTGTTATCTCGCTCGTCCCTGTGACTTGGACAAATCACTTAAGCTTTGTGCTTGTGGTTCATATATATTTTTTTTTTTCAAACAGAAACCTTTGTTACCATCCTATCCCAGCCTTGTGCCACATAGAGCAACAGAGTTAATCTCCTCCTGCTATAGAGAGAGAATTTGGGATGTACAGAGCATTATTTTGTATGGAAACACTCTCTAGTTAATCCCTGTTTTGATGCAACAAGAAAGGGAATGAAGGGTTAATGAACCCTCCCCGGAGAGATTAGTCTGGAATTTTTAGTCCCACAACATTTATTAAAGGCTCTTTTTTTGTTTTATTGTTGTAACGCTCCATTCAGAGAATCCCTCCTGGAGAATTTTTTCAATTTGATCTCCAGCACAGAAATAAACTGGCTTATCTGAGATCTTTTAATATCATATTCAGGGCTTTTAATAAATGTGAGTTTCATTAATGTCTTCTTTTTTTTTTAACTGGTGAGATAATTTAATATTAATACATCACACCTTATCACCCAATAACACTTAGTCCCTGTAATCTTATGACAGGCTAATTTCTGTAGCAACATCCCCTGTGTCAAATCTGCTCCATTCCATTACTACCCCAGCTGCTCATGGAGCCCGGGTTGGTAATGAATATTCTGGCTTCTGAGCTTTTATCTAAGGATTATGAAATGAATTTGGAGTTTAGCTTGAGGGAGTTACAGCCTCGTTTTGCCTAGTAGAGTTCGTTCGTATCATTGGAACAAATCGTAGGGGTTTTTTATGCTAAAAATGTAAGACGGAGAACCAAAAATATAAATGCGCAAAATCCCCTGGATGGGGTGGGGTATTAAGTGCAGGATTTGAGAAAAAGGGTTAATTGAAAAGAGAGATGGGGAGAAGGCGCTGCTGGGGAAGGGGAGAGCGGCAGCGCGGAGCCTCTCGCCGCTGGCACTGTCTGTCCCATGGGCAGCCTGGGGAGATTTTGGGTGGTGGTTGGAGCTGGGGGGCAGGACAAGGTTGGTCCTCACTCTTTCAGGTGGCTCATCTGCCAAGGCAGTTGTGGTGGGGACCCCGTGAGCCTCGTCCCATCCCCGCTGTACAACAGGTCGGTCTCTCTCCCCTCCTGCCTTTCTCGACTTTGCTAACGGCTTTCACTTAATTTAATACATGCAGCTCAGAAGGCTGAAGATGAGGTGAGCTCATTTGGCATAATTATTGGATGTGTCAGGAATGTGAAATCCGAGGCAGTGTAACTGTCCTGGAGCCATCACACCTCCGACAGCCTGTCGGCTGTTGATGCTGCAAGGATGGGAAACGCACCTGCTTCCTCAAGCAGAAAATAGACTGTTAAAAAAAATGGGTGAAGGCTAAACTGCTACCGTGTTTTATACGTTTAGCATATGCTCCCTACCCCTGCTCTGCGCGTTTCCTCTCTCTGCTCTGGTGAGCCCCTCAGAGCGGTGCTGGGGTGGGTGCTGTCACCAGGGCAGGTGGCAGGATGTGACATGGGGACAAGCTGCAAAGGGAACTCTGTCCCATGTGTCTGGACGAAGGCGGCTTTGATCACAGGCTCGTAGTGGAAGTGTGGGTGCTCTTGCTGATGTGCAAAACTCTTCCTGGGATGGGAGGGAAGGTAAAGCAATGAGCTGCATGTGTGCTGTGTGCTTAGGTCAGGACAAGGACATCCTTGGCTGTCCCTGTCATAGAATCACAGAATCATTTTCTTTAGAAGAGACCCTCAAGATCGAGTCCAACCATTAACCTAGATCTGGCACTAAACTATGTCCCTAAGAACCTCATCTATGCATCTTTTAAACCCCTCCAGGGATGGTGACAGGGATGTCACGGGCAGCCGAGAGCCGGTTGTTCAGGGGAAGCTGCAGCCACTACTCCACAGTTACTGTACAGAGCAGCACGGGGCAAAAATGTGCCTGTTGTGAGCAGACGTGAGCGGCTGTTTCATTTCTGAGTTCTGCCTGGATCGCTCCATTACTCTTTATCTTTTGAAAGTCCCGTTCTCCAGGCCCTGACCTGGAGCAGTTAGACAAGCCCTTAGCCCAAGCTCTTGGGGGGCAGCTTTAGGGGGCAGCTTGGGTGAGCTGAGCAGTGCTGTTTCCAAGCTTTGGAGCAGACTTTTTCAAGCTCTCTGCCAGAGGTGCCTCAAGAAAGGAAATAAATAGATGGCACTGGGATGCCTGTATCAAGCGGGAGTGGGTTTCAGTGGGACGATGGTGTTGGACCCACTCCAGTTTGCACTGGGGAAGCGGGAGGGTGCTACCTGGTTCAGTCCTGCCCATCCACAGTGCCAAAATTCACCCTCTATCCGCCTCTCCCTTCCTCAACAAACGCCGACTGCTAAATTTGACAAAAAATAATTACCTTGCCATAAATTGGCTATTAGCATATGAATTAGAGTTTAACATATGAAAGGGCTTTTGATGCCGTGTAAAGTTAATACAGAAAATGACCGTAACGGAATAACAAATTGCACTTTAAAAGTCAACTTCACAGAGCCCAGCTGACATCACGATGGTGGCACAAGGATACTGAGCTGGGGGGGACATCACCTCTGACCCCCCCTGGAGCCCGCTGGCCCTGGTATTTGGTGCTGCACCGTGCCAGCTGAGGCAATTGGTGAAGGTAATCCCCCCATTTGTATTCTACCACTTTTTCTCATTTATTTAGGCAAGTGATGGGTTTTTTTTGCTCCATGGCTTTTGTCTGGGGTCATCGTTTTGTTACGGATGATTAACCTGGTGCTTTTCTTCCACTTGAGTTTTACATCCCCTGGCCAGGCTGGCTTTCAGCTGCATGGTGAGCATATCCAGGACACAGAGGATTTAAGACAGCTGTTGAGGTGTGTTGTGATATTGTTAAAAACAATCTGTGGACGTAAATTATTATTCTCAGGTAAAAAGTTTTCTAGGGCAGAGTTAAGCTGGTAAAGACAGGCAGTTTATTTTCTGAGAGGAGGGAAAAGAAAACCAAGCTCTTATTAAAACATGAAAGGTATGGACACGATTAAACTTGGCTTGGATAACAGCAGCTCAATGAGCTGCCGCTCATGGTGTTGGGCTGTGGCTGTGAGACTGACCCAGCTGCAAAAAACAAGGTGTTGGCCTAAATTGCCTTCCCTGAAGTTTAAAGTCAACATGCTTTACCTTGTATCTGGAGCAAGAACACTCAGCTGATGGATAGCAGCCCACTGAGATGCCACGAAGTGTTTGTTTGTCATCAGGTGTCCACCCAGTGCAGAAGGTCTTGGAAAATACGAGTTGGAAAGCTTGAAGATTTTTTTTTTCCCAGTCAAACAACTGGAAAAAAAACCTGACAGGTACACAGCCCAGCTCTGCAGTGTCATGTTCTCTATGGGCAGTTTTTCTTTGCCACAAGAACAGTGTCTACGTGGTGCAGGGGACCATGGGTTGTGTGGTTTGTGTTGCAGAGCAGGAGGATCTCCAGCCACAATATAGAGGTAGAAATTGGAGACAGTGATATTTTCCTGCACCTTTGGCAGAGGAACAGAGCTGATTTTGTGCCCTAAGCACGGAGGGGGTGGCCATGAGGCTGGGCATTGTGCTGGTGCTTTCATCCTGACTTTTGAGCTGCCTGTGCAGCTCCTGTAATTGCAGCAAGCAGCACCAGGCTGGGCTTTGTGTCTGTGCTTAAATATCGCAGGTCTCCTGAGGGTAGTGTGGGCAGAAAGACTTATGAGTAAGTGTGCAGGACAGACAAAGTGTCAAGGAGGGCTGCAGGGGTCTTGGAGAACAGACCTGGATTTCAAAATTATAGTGGGGGAGTCAGCTGCAGCTGGGGGTGCAGGGCTAGAAGATTTTCTCCCTTGACCATCACTTTTTTTCTGGAGCCAGCCAGTGCCTGAGTAGACGCTGTTTTCCTGGTCTCGGTGAGGGACAAATCTTTGAGGACAGCATCATGCAGGGCGGGGAGTGTGGCAGAGAGGGGAGTGCGGAGTCCCCCAAACCCAGCCCTTTGCCTGCTAAACTCTCCTTCCTCTCTGTAACCCTGCAACGTGTGACCAAGCTCTCTACAACTTCTATTTCTGCTCCAAATTCCCTGAGAGGCCCCCCAGACATTTACCATTTCCAGGGAAATCCCTGCGTTTCTTAATCCCTGCAAGGTTTTCTCTGCCACGTTTTCACCTCCTGTGCGGTTTCATGGATGGTGATGTTTTGTGGATGGTTAGTGGTCCTGCCTTGGCAGACACCAACCTCTTCCCAGCTCTGGGTCTTTGCAATGTGCCCATGCTGGCCTGGGTCTGACCCAGGGCACAAGAAGTTCATGGCTTCATGGTTGTCCATTTTCTTTCTCTTTGTCTTTTTCTTTTATTTTTTTTTTTGTCCATGAGCAGAAAACCCTTAGGGTTGTGCGTATGCCTAAGATAGTAACAGAATTATACCTTCCCAGCTGCTGTCTGTAAATGCTCTTGCCATGAGTTCCAATTAAAATACATGCAGATTATCAGGAATTTAAAGCACAAGCACATCACTTTTTGTCTAAATATCATCCTGGTTGCTGAGGCCATTAAGGTGTATCACATTAGTGCCTGTATTTATGACCTATATCAGTTCTTTTTAGCAGGGAAGGGACCTCAGCCTTGTTACCGGAGCAATCTGGCAATCCTGGCCCAGAGTTTTTACTGGGCTGGCGTCTGCAGCCGAAGGGGATCGAGGGAGCATTTTGCTGCTCTGACCAGGGAGCTTTCTTTGGACAGAGGAGCAGCGAGGGCTGCCTGCTCTGATGGCTCAGCAAGCAAACCCGAATCTAAAGAGCTTGCTCTAAATTCAGGGCCAGGCAGAGCAATCTAAATAGAGACTCCTGCGCTCTGCCCTGGGGGTTAACTACCTGCTGCTGAAATACTAATTGCAGTGAACTGTGTCCATCAATTATAGCAAAGAGGGTTTGCTTCCTGCGAGGGTGCAGGGGGAGGGAGAAGCCCTGATCCTCTCAAACGAGCTTTCTGCTCATCAGCTGAGAGATGGGGGGGTTTGGGAGATGGGTAATGAGTGGGACATGAGCATCCCTGACCAGCCTGTAACCAGCACCTCCTTGGTCACCCAAAGCACCCTTTACCTTGGGTGTTCATACTCTGCTTCATACTGATGGGTCCCCAGTTGGCCCCTGGCTGCCTGTGGTCAGGAAGGGCTGAGGTGTCCATGGCCACCCCAGGCTGCTTCTCCTGGCCACCGTGTCTGTGGTCACCATGGAAATCACCATCACTTGGGTCCTGCGGTGCCTTTTTGAGGGTCTGGGTTTCCAGTGAGACCCCGTGTCTTGCCAGATCTGTGGTGGGATCATCCAACCAGCTGGGTTAAAATTTCCCTTTCCTTCCTTCAGGCAACTATTTTAATTGCAATACTATGGTAGTACTAATAAAAAGAGGGATTTCACACTCTTGCCAGCTTTGGGAATCTATTGTTCAGGCTGTTTACCTCCCTTTTTGTTCTGAGAAATGATTAATTGTCTCCTTGGACAAGGTTGTCCTCTAAATTATACTAAATTGGTGGTAATTTATGTAATATTTCTCACTTCATACAGTAGCCATTTGCTGTTTACTGATCCTCCTGCAGCAGAGTGCTTTTGGGGATGCTCAGCTGAGCCATCCTGGAGGGACCAGAGCAACCCCAGAGCCACAGCTCTGCACCCCAAGGTGGCCGGAGCTCCCAGGACCTGATCTCCACTGTCCCCTTGTTGCTCTCCAGTGTGTTCGGCTCTCTGGCAGGTCTGAGGAAGAAGGACCAGGTATCTCCTTTAACAAGTTATCTTCTTTTTGCTGTGTGCCTGCCCTATTTTCCTGAACTCGTAAGTTAGTCAAAGTGGAGTAACCACAGCACAATGTAAGCACTGCATGAAGTGTCACATCTCTGAGACACCTCTTGGTGTCGCTTGGTTTAAATACTGCAGCAATGAATTTTTTCAGACTTTTTTAACCAACCTCCTGATTGACTGACTTCATGGATGTGTTGGGTAAAAGATAAAAAAAATAGATAAAGAAAAACACAACCGAAATTTTGTCCAAAGAAGAGCAATGAAGCTGATGAAGGGTCTGGAGCACAAGTGTGATGGGAGCAGCTGAGGGAGCTGGGGGGTTCAGCCTGGAGAACAGGAGCTGAGGGGAGACCTTCTGATCTCTGAACTGCCTGGAAGGAGCTTGGAGCAGGGAGGGTGTTGGTCTCTTCTCCCAAGTATCAAGTGATAGGACAAGAGGAAATGGTCTCAAGTTGCACCAGGGCAGGTTTAGACTGGATATTAGGAAAAAATAATTCCTGGAAGGGGTTGTTGGGCATTGGAACAGGCTGCCCAGGGCAGTGGTGGATTCACCATCCCTGGAGGGGTTTAAAAGACTTGTAGACGTGTTGCTTAGGGACATGGTTTAGAGGTGGACTTGGCAATGTTAAGTTTATGGTTGGACTCTATGACCTTAGAGGTCTTTTACAACCTAAATGATTCTGTGATTCTATTCTATGGTTTTATAAAGTGCCACCTAGGAGTCTCTAACCCAATCTCCTGCTCAAAGGACTATCACCACCACTAGATCTGGTCAGATGTGGCGCTGCGTCGCCACGTCCTGGAAACCTCCAAGGGTGGAGACTTCACCACATCTGGTGACCTGTCCCAGGGATACACCAGTCTCCCAGGGGACTTTTTTCCCTAGTATCTAGCCCAATGTTATTTTTTATGTATTGATATTTACTACGGTGAAGAATCATCTCTGAAACTGCTCAGTGAATGGCTCTGGGCAGCTCTCAGGAGCTGGAAGTCCCATGGAGAGGAGAGCCCAGAAATAGGACAAACTCCTGGGGCAAGAGGACAGCGGGTGCTTGGACAAGGACAGGGACAAAGTCTGGCCCTCTGACACCCCGCTGGTTTCTCTCGCTTGGAAATGAGAGGCAGAACCTTGAAGTATTTTGCGCCTTCAGCACGAACACCTGCCTTTTCCCTGCCTGCCCTTCTTCTTTTTTCAGCTCTTAGTTGAAGTTTCAGGTTATTATTGTAAATTTATCCCTGTTGTATGCGTTCCCTCTGAAAACAAAAGAAACTGTTCCTTTATTTTTCACCTCTTCGGGCTTTTTTTTTTTTTTGGCACAAGTCTCAGTTCTATTTTCTTGTTAAAAGATAACTTACATTTTGCATATCCTTGTTGAGACTGTTCACTTTGGGGGTGACTTTCTTTTTGATATTGTAATGCCAGCATTTTTTTTTACTTGGAGTTTTTCTTGCCAGTAAGTACTGAAGCTGGATATTCTGGTTTGGAAGAATTCAGAATATAGATTTTCTTGATTAGGCACTGGAGCATATCTCTAAGCAAAAATTTTTCCATTTAGGAAGAAGGGAATAGTGCAGGTGACTGGGAGAAAATGTGAGGGTGACAACCAAATTTTTCCATAGATAAATATGTCCCAGTCCTGCTCACTCTTATAGTTCTGATCTTAAACCTGGGATTACCAGAGCATCACACTCATCTGCTATGAACCTTCACAGCGTGGAGGAGCATTGGCTGTGTTGCAGGCAGCGTCCCGAGCAGAGGCCAGTAGCATTTTGGCATGTGTTTTTACAGAAACACCTACATAAAGCCCCCAAGGGCTTAAGTTAGGCTTAGAGCAGAGGAAAAAGGATATTTGCTGCCTTCTTTTTAGTTTTGTTGTTTGGCCAGATGTTCCCTGTGGAGGATGTAGGATGTTCTCTCTCCTTTGCTGCTTTGCCATTAAGGGTTTTGTCTTCAGACTTATTCATCTAAATGAGCAGGGTATTTTTGACCCAATGCAGGCATTAGATTAAATCAGCGTTGCAATTAAACAAAAACCCTTATTCTCTGCAAAAATTCTCAAGGTATCCTGTGAATGCTCTGCAGCACCTTGTGTTCGAGGGACACAGATGAGCATATGAACCATCCGACTTTGTATGTGCGGGAGTTTCCCAGAAAGCTCTTCTCCTGATGACAGAAGGGTTTTCTCCTCTTTGGCAGAGGGTTTGTGTTCCATGGTCCTCCCTGGGCTGGGCAGGGGCTCAGGGGTGAGTGGTGGACTCTGCTGATCGTGTCAGGCATGCAGGTGTGGTTGGGTGGCAAAGAGGTAGAATCGGCTGGAGTTTTAGGATAATTCCAAAACTTTGGGTTTTCCTATCGCTATATCTTGCCTTCTTTTCAAGTTATAGGTCATTCGCAAGACCTAGGGTGGGACAAGCACCAATGCCCCAGGGTCCTGGAGCCACTGGGTAACAACACAGCCTTTTCCTAAATATACCCTTGCCCTGTCCTATGCCATCAAACCCAAACACCTTCCCTTCTCTACAGTCTACTAGCCAATTACTGCCTCTTTTTCAGCACATGGGAACGGTGCAGAGAAGGGGTTTTGCCATCAGCCTTTGGATGATGAGAGGACAGGCATCGGGGCTTCATGTGCTGTAGGTACCAGCTCGTCTTCGATGAGGAGATGCTGGTGAAGAGGGGAGCCCATTTCCACAGATGCAGCCACCCCCACCGAAGGTGATTTCCAGCTAAGACTCCAGAAGGAAGCTGCTCTCCTTTTTTTTTTCCCTTTTATGCCTTTTTGCCTTGTTGGAGGCATTTCTGCATTTGGGGAGTGTCATGGGCCTTCCTGGTGTCACTTCAAAGCCCCCGCTGCCCTTAATGGCATTTCTCTCCAGCCCCCTGCACCCACTGCCTTAATTCTTTATGGACAAAAGCTGAGTTTAGCACAAGTCTCCTTTGACCAAAGGCAGCTTTATCCCGTCCCAGAGACAAGCGCATCCCGAGGAGATGGCAGAAATTGGGTCAGCTCTGCGGCACTCTGCATCGGGCAGATGGGGCTGCCTCTCCCCACTCCTGCCTTTGGGTCCCCCCCGGGGCAAGTCTCTGCTTGGAGGTTCCTGGAGTGCCCCCAGCCCTCCTGCCCATCCCAGCCTGTCCTCAACCCATCACCCTCCCCTTGCTGCCTCCCGCACCCTCCAGCGCTGCAGCCCGGCCGGCAGCTCTTTCCCTTTTATCTCAGGGTGCCCTGAGATGTCCTGGGGCAAATGTCTCTGTTCAGGATGATGATGCTGTCAGCAGGTTTGTCAGGCTGGCAACGATCAGCACACGGGGATGGAGGAGGCTTGTTAGAAGCTGCACCAATCCCTGTGCCCCTTGTGCCAGCAGAGCCCAAGCCCCTTTACCAGCTCTGCCGCTATAACACAGTCATCTACGTGATGGGACCAAATCTGTCTTGGAATGGGATGCAAAATTCACCACTACTGGGACAGGACTCATCTTGCATCTTTGAGATGACTATTTGCTTTTTTGGATGCCCAGCAAACCAGCGGGGAGGGAAAGGAGGGACCCACAGCTCAGCTCCATGGACAGGATTCAGCTCAGCCCCGTGACCTTTCGCACAGCTCATTAACAACAGATGCTGAGGAGAAGGAGGGCAGAGCCATTATAGAGCAATTTATATGTAAATGCCTAAAGTACCAAATAAAAGCAAGCCCACTGGTGTTCATTAGAAAAAAAAAAAATATTGAATTTTCTTGTAAGTGTCTGTGTTTGGATTTTTTTTTTTTTTTTTCCAGCTCAGGAAGACAAAGCACATTGTCAAACCACCTGTTTGGCTTCTTGGTTCTCTAGTCGCATCCTTGCTGCATCCAGGCACAGGTTAGGGCCAGGTTTTCCCCTGCCACGGGGAGGTGGGGAGTGAGACAGTGAGGCTCTGAGGTCCCCAGTGACCCCTGCAGAGGGACATCCCACCTCTGCTGCCCCCCGGGACACTAAGGCAAGTCCCTGGTGAGAGGCTTTGCTGTCCCCACACCAACGTGGGAGCCCAGAGTGTCCACTTCTCCTTGAAAAGACAATCCAGAAGCTTCATCCTGGAGGGATTTCCAACCAAAGCGAGTCTACCTTTAGCTAAAACCTGCATTTTCTCTGCTGTGAGGTTTTAGCTCTCAGCTGAGGGCTGCTTCTGCCAGCAGCAATAGAAACAAGGTAAAACACATGTATAAATTCTTAATCAAACCGTTATATGTAATGGCCCCAAGTAGTACAGCTGGTGGCACTGCTGCTGGGAAGAGCGCGTTGGTGTCTTTACATATTTGAAGAACAAGCTGATTTTCCCCTCCTAGGGCTGTACTGTCTGTTGTCAAGCTGAGACCGCGCACAGGTGAGTTTGGGGGTCCCAGGGTCCAGCTGAGGGCCTGGGGGGTGCCTTGCTTGTGTTGCAAGCCTGGATGTGGTTTGAGGCAGAAAAGCTCAGCAAAGACTATTTCAGGACTTGAATGCAAAGTGGAAGAGCTGCCTACAGTGAAAGTCACACCACTGAGCCAGTCTTTTTGCATCAGCGATCATGTCAAAATCCCAGATCCTTCTCCCACCCCAGCATCTTTCCATCCTGGCTCCTTGGCAAAGCTCTGAGTCTGTGAAAACCCTCCCCGCATCAGCTCTGCACCCATCGGCAGCAACCAGAGCTGTTTTCATGGGCGTATGACCCAGCAGTGGAGGCACAAGGAGAATTTTTGGCCTCCCACTTGCTGATCTGGACCAGGCTGTGCTTCAGCTGGCTGCTCGTGTGTTTGTGGGGTAATAGCATCGCTGTCCTGTGCATGGCATTCTGGGTAACGTTATGCAAATGAATGTAAATACAATGAGACCAACCCCACTGACATCGTGATGGGTCTGGTTGCTTTGTCAGGTGTTAGCTCAAACACATTTCTATCATGCTTCTTGATATGCTGTCTGGAGATTCCCGAGACAGACTTTCGGCAGCTGTGCAAGGGAAGTTATTCAAATGGGGGAGAGGGAAAAATGGAAAACAGTCAATGTTACAACATCGCTATCAAATATGTAGGAATCCGTGTCCTGGAAGTGATGTCTTCATTATCTCTCAAACCGTTAGCGTTGCATCAAACACAAAAGCTTGCTCTGGGATGCTCCTGCCCATGGCCAGGCATTGCACACCCAAAGCAGGTGCAATGAGCAAATGTGTGCTGGGCCCTACCCCTTCCTCCCCTTCAAACAGCCAATTTACTTTTTTTTTTTTTCTGTAGCTAATATCAGAGTTGAATTCTCAGCCTTGCGATGGGCCGAAGAAATACTAGTCCTTTCTTCTCCGTGTTAGTGAGCAGCTGAGCTGTGGGCAGCTCCTGCAGAGGACGGGTTTGCAGTGGGCACATCTCGCCACGCTGGGGTTTTGCCTGCTGCAGCTGCACGGCCAGTCTTGGCGAACGTTTTAGCTGTGTCTGCCGATACGGTGGTGGCACAGTGGCACCCGGCATCGCCGTCACAGCAAACCATCACCACAACTCTGGGGATCCAGTTTTGAGCCCGTGCTCTGACCTGGAGACAGGTGAGCGTGCTGAGAGCTAGAGCAAAGCAGAACCACCAGCAGGAGCTGCAATTTGCTTATGGGGGAACTCCATCTGCTGGGAAAAACTGTGAGGGGTAAGTCAAAAATGGTTAAAAGTTGCTGTCTGGGTGTGTGATGTCGATAGGTCTGTCTGGAGCAAGAGCCGGGGCTGCTACAGCAGTAGGAGTCAAAGCAGCGCACAGACCTGGCACGTTAATGAGCAATTTAACGAGGAGCTGCATGGACTGGCAGCTGTTGGCTGCCTGAAGGGACAGAAAAACTCATCCTGGTGCTTGTATTGTGGGTTTTTCTGCTTCCCCATGTGCTTTGGTACCTCCACCTGGGAGCAGAGGAGTGCCTGCCAGATCTAGCAGGAATTCATCTAGACACTTAGCTGCTGTCTCTTTCTTTATTTAAAATGACCAGCTGGGTGGGCTGGGGCCTTAATCAGTAAGTTAATGATTGGCCTAATAGAGAAGAAGAGCCATCTGCCAGATGTCCCACTGACTTGGGCAGCCCATTCCTTGTGCCCCTGGTGTTGACCCTCAGAAATTAACTGGAAAGAAAATCACAAGAGCTCAAGGAATCCGTCCCAGAGAGGGTGTTCAGGGTAAAAGACTGAAATAATGTTACTTGATCATGTCATATAAGAAGTTGATAAACAAGAATGCAACACAGCTCTGACATGGTGAATTCATATCTGAATGCCAGACTCCACTTTTATTAAGTCCATAATATATCTCCATTGATGCAAGATAAATACAATAGTAACATTTCATCTTAATCTCGAGGAGATAAAAATAATGCCTGTTGACAAGACGGTGCTCCCACTGTTTTTCCTGGCTGTTAGTCCATGGGAAGCTTTGCCTCATCCCTGCCGGGCACATGCTTTCTGGTCCTGTAACTTCCACTGAGCTCAACTAAAGCTAAGTTCACCCCAGCAGCATGGAGTATTTGTTTAAGCTGAGTCCTGCTCTCTGCTCCTGCTCCTGTTGGCTCTGGAGGTGTTTGCTGACCTCCTGCAGCATCGTCCCCTCCTTCGTCCCTTCGGTGCGGGAGGGCTGAGCCCTGGCAGGACCCCAGGGGCCACCCAGGTCCCAGAAGGGAAGAAGGGAGGAGAAGATCCCGGGATGTACTTTTCCCAGCTCATTTCCAGCTCATGGTGGAAGATCTGAAGCAGGTCTTGTCTCCCACACTGTACCTCCTGGGGCATAACAATTCATCGGTCCTCAACTGCTGCCTACCTGGGATTTAGCTAATTTCCTGATGTTTAGCACAATTCATAAAATCATAGAATGGTTTGGGTTGGAAGGGACCTTAAAAATCATCTAGTTCCAGCCCACTGCCATGGGGAGGTTCATCTTCCACTAGACCAGGTTGCTCAAAGCCTCATCCAACCTGGCCTTGAACATTCCCAGGGATGCGGCATCTACAGCTTCTCTGGGCAGCCTGTGCCAGGGCCTCGCCACCCTCATGGGGAAGAATTTCTTCCTTATATCTAATCTGAATCTCCCCTGTTTCCACTTAAAGCCATGACCCCTTGTCCTATCACTACATGCCCTTGTAAAAAGTCCCTCTTCATCTTTCTTGTAGATCCCCTTTAGGTACTGTAAGGCTGTTAATTCATTATATGGCCTCTCCTCCCGCTCCTTATTCATTGTTCGATTGTTTTATTTGTAAAATATCTTTAGTCTCTTTTATTTGAAGACATTCAAGAGACTATTTTTTTTTTCCATTCATTTATTTTCTGAAGAGTCCTTGCTGACACAAAGCTCTCCTCAGCCTCTCTGAGAACAAGGACCAGGAGGTTTGGCCCTTACAGTGCATCATCCCTCCCCCAAACCTACATGAAAGGCCTCTAATCCCTTTTTGTTCTTGTGTTCGCCTTGCCTGATAGGCTTCTGAACCAATATAACACTGCAAAAGGGATGTGTCTCCAGACAAGCTGCTCTGTGACAGGAGTTTCAGGGTTAGGGCATAAATGTGATTTTTTTTCTCCTTCAGCAGGTGTTGAACTAATTGTTTTTGTCCTTGCTGCTAAAGAATCGACCTGCATTTGCAGCATCTGCTCCTGCGTGGGAGAAGCGGTTGTGCGGCAGCACCTTGGCCTTTGTTCACAGGACACAAACGGGCACCCCTGCAAAAAAAAGCAATCGCAAAACCAAAAGGAAATCACCCACAGCACAGTCTTCTGTGACTGTGAATGGGTATGTTTGAAAATGCAGGGGTGGATTCTAGTTCCCCTATGCCAGTTGCCTTTTCAGAGGGATTTAGAGTCTCTTTTAAATATGTAGCCAAATTGCCGAGTCCTCTGCCATATACTCATGCCTTGGGCTTACTAGCTGGTGTAAACTCCAACCAGTTAGCTCCAGTTAGCTCTTACCAGCTGGCGTAAGCTCCAGCTGGCTTTTACACCCTTCATGTGCAGTGATGTGCAGGGAGCTGGTCTAAATTTTGATTTGGGGCTGAAATACTCCCGAGTTAAAAGTGAGTTAAAATATGCCTTCCTTGGTGAAAAAGGAGTACTTGCTCTTCCCTCTCCACTCTGGTACTAGAGCTAGGAGCCAATGTTGGGGGGACAGACCAGCAAAGCTGCCACTGTCACTCAGGCAGAGAGTGGCTGAATCACTGCAGATAATAATCCTCTATTGATTTTGCCTTGTTTTTACAATCATGTGAGAATTTTCACTGAGCAGAAAGAGAAAATCTTCTGATCCCCCTGAGGGTTCTCTTGTTCTTCTCTTTCTCTCAAGGAAATAACAACGACAAATAAACAAGAAACAAAGCAGAAAAATCAGACCCACGAGTAAACCATAAATAATGGGCTAGAGCTGGCTGAGAGTGCTTTGATGTTCAAATGCCTCAATTACTTGTTTTGGTCCTTTTCCTTATAATTTTCCTCTACCCACTTTCCTAACATTTCACAGGCAGGATTTCATACCAGGCTGTGGCTCCTCACCAGCCCACCAGCATTTCCAGCCCCGCGCAGAGGAGCGAGAGCTGGGCTGGGCACGGCTGGTTTTGTTTCTTGGCTTGGTGCTTGTGTCAGAGGCTCTTGGGGATCCAGTTTGGGGGTCTTTGGGACGAGTCTGTCTGATAAGGTCTTAGCTCTGTTTTGATGAGTTCCCACAATATGTGTTTGTGCTTTAGCTTGCTGTGTATGTCTGTGCTGGACTTGGGTGTCAGGATTGCTGTAGGCTGGAGCTGGTGTCCATGTGGTTGTCTCTGGGGCTTCTTGTGGATTGGAGGTGGCTGAGGAGTTTCCTATGACATGGAGAAAGGGTGTGCATGTGGACAGGGGTCTGTGCATCTTGCCCAAGTGCAGCGTTTGCAATAGAAGCCAATTCCAAGCGCCAGCAGTGCCGTTCTGCTGCTCAGAGGTGCTTGTTGGCTCATGCAAGTGAAAGGATTATGACATTCAAAAGAAATAATTTATAAACAGCAGATGTTTTATAAACTATGATAAAAAAACCCCAACAACCAGAAGACCAGCCCTCCCAGTATGTGTGCATGTGCATTGACTTGGAAAAAGGTATCTAGACAGAGCAGCTGCCGAGAACGCCAAGGGAGGGCAGCTCTGGACTGGCACTGAAATACACGTGATGCCGAATGCCTAATAAGAAATTTCAAAGTGATACAAAGGGAGTGTTTTGAGGGAAATTAAACTGATGCATTTTTAATGAGAAATAGGGGCAAGAATGATATGAAGTGGGGAGACGTAAAGTGGGGAATGGGAAAGGAAGGGGGAAAAACAATAACGGAGATGCAGCAGAGCTGAGCCACAACGTGAAACACTTTGACAGTGAGCTCTGAGCAAAGCTGGAGCACTTCACAGCTGGTGGGTACCACCAGGACCCTGTCCCCTGTGTCCCCAAGCCTGGCAGGGGTGACAGCGGGACTGCTGCTGGGGGGACGGGGCTTCATGAGGGGAAGGGACAGCAGAGGCTGTCACTGCCATGTACCCCTTCCCAAAGTGCCTTTTTGATAACAACCGCAAAAAATTCATTTCAGCAACAAAGTATGTTTTGATTTGAACTTTCAGTCTGATTTATTTCATTTCTTCTGCGCCTGCTAAATAATGACATGAACATTTACAGAAAATGCCCTTCTAGCGTTTGTTTTTTTGACCGTAATCAGCCCTCCTCCTCCTCTTGGTCCCTGCAAACCCTGCCCAGGCAGTGGCAGCAGCCAGGAGAAGGTGGACATCTCCCTCCTTGTGCTCCAGCGAGGCTGGGCAGCTGGGGTAAAGCACCCATCTGGGGTGCAGAGCTGTCTCTGTCCAGCTGTGGCTCCTGGGGACGCATCTGCCATGTACCCCATGGACCGACTGCAGCTCCTTACATCTCTCCCCATTCCCACTGCTCCACCACTCTACATGTGTGTATTCCTGGGAACAGCTCCTTACAGCCTTTACCCCCTGAACCCACAGATCTTCTGTACTTTTCCAATTTTAGTCCCTTTCACGTACAATCAGAAGATACCTCCTGCAGCCCTAGCCTTGGTGGCCATCAGCCTCCCTGCTACAATCACACATGTCTCCCTAGGGCATTACAGGGATGTAACTGAAGGACCTGGTCAGTTCTTTCCCAGCTGGCTATTAATCATTGTGTTTGCTCCAGAAAGCCTTTGGCAGAGGTTCACATCTCTTGACCAGCTTTTGACAACCCCCAAAACAGCCTCCAGGGATAGCCAGGGATGTAGTTTCCCACTCACATCCATAAGTGCCTGCTAATCTGTTCACCAGTTGGGTAAAGAGCTGGCTGAAGCAGATGAGTGTCTCATTGCCATCCAAAAACTACAGAGCAATGCAAATGAAATAGGGAGTATAGAAATGTGAAGGAGGTCTCAGGAAGGATCTCGCTGCCCCTCTCGAGAGGCTGGATCGAGTACCCCTGGCTAGCAAGAGAATGACAAATTTGATGCCACCCCAGAAACCTTCACTGGGATCTCCATATCTCACTGGTTAAAGATGGAGGTTTCATGGCTCCCACTTTTTTGATTGCCATGTTCATGCCCTCCACGTTTCACTGGCTGCGAGTGGAGACAGTTCACAGCACAGCGTCTGGGTATCCAGAACATTAAATCCAGAAAAGACAGTTCACTGCAGTCATAAGTTATTTTATTTGTTAAAGACTTCTGATAGCTGTTCCTCCTTCTACCTTGTGTTTCCTTTTTCCTTCAGTTTGTCCCTGTCTGGGGGCCAGAGTGTTTTTCAGATTTAGGGAACTTTTCCCTGCCAGATGTGTTATGGTGTCCAGAGCCTGGGTTTATGCAGCATTGCAAAAACAGCTGAAACCAGTGTGGCCATCCTGGAAGAAGGGGGCCACGTTCTGGTTTAATAATAACTTGGTCTCCCTGGAGACCACCACAGGTAGACAAGGGTCAGAAAAGGCTCTTAAAGGACCTTAGAAATCCTAATTTTCATTCCCCCTCCTCTTCACATGCCCCGGGTCCATCACGGTTGAGTGATGGACAGCAGAACAGGTTGTGCATTTGCAGGTGGTTTATTTTTTTCCTAGAAAGAGAATTCATACAAACCTGGTGCTGTCTCATCCCCTGGGTCAGGGCTGAGGGCTCATGTTCATGTTCAGCATTGCTCATTTGTTCCTATTTCCCTGAATGAATTGCTTTTCAGCCCGTCTCCTTGGAGAGGAGCTGTGCATTCAGATAGGATTAGTACTGTCACCATTACCTGCGTCATCCCAGAGCTTCAAACTCGCACCACTCATGTGGTGCTGTGTCCTTACGGACATGAATTTCTCCAGTATCGAGCAAGACAGAGGCCCAGCTGAAGGTGTTTGTCATGGTTATGTCTGAATGAGCACAGAAGGCAGCGCTGCCCACATACGCCGCCCATGGGCAGACTACAGTTTGCAGAGCTGCTGCTAGAGCTGGACCAGCCACCCCAAAAGTGACCTTCTCCAGCAGGTCTCCCTCTTGCTGAGAGCTGTCTTGTGGCCATAAGAAAATTCTAATGTTTTCTTTATAGAGTGAGGGCTCTGAAAGGTCAGCCATCCCTGAGCTTTTCCATCAATAAGAGATTAATTTGGGCATGGTGGTTACTTGGGAGAGCAAAGGTTGATCTACCTCAGCACCCTCACCTCCAAAAGCAGCCAAGGAAATGGATTGAATTAAAGGAAAACAGCGGCTGCACTTCCCCAGCTCACAGCTGCTCTCCCCACCTGCAGCTCAGGCACTTACCTGAGAGGCTATGTTTAATAATGTTGATGGATTTTTAAATTTTTTTTTTGTTCCCTGTGAGTTTGTCTGATTGCTTTTTGTATTTCTGGATATCCATTTGCTGGTCTCAGCCAAGGAAAGGTTAATGAATTAGAACCCTTAAAAGTGCCTGAAAAGTTTTAAAAGAAAGAATTCCCTAAACACCAACCTCATGTTCTCATAACTGTCATTAAGAGCTGCAGGATCGTTTCGAGGGTGGTTGGTACAAGTGTGGGGACCCCAGTCTTATCCCCCTCCTGACCCCTTTCCTGACCCAGAGAAACTGGGGTGGTTTCTTTAGGTCCACCTGAAACTTGCCGTTTCATTAAAGCTCTTTTGTTCTGTCCTTGAGGGTTTTGTTTCCTTTTATTTAGTTATTTTCTGTTAGAGGAGGAGGGAGCGTTTGGACTGTGTTTATTTCAAATGTGCATCCTGGAAAACAACAGCTGCTTATTATGGATGAGTTTCACGGGACCCAGAAAGCGAAGGAGCGAAGAAATGTAAAGAAGGGAAGTTTGGCAGAAATTGAAAGAATCAGCCCGGGGATGCTCTGCTCAGCCCCTCATCCCCCTCACACCACCCATGGGGCTGGGACAACTGGATGTGGGACAAGTTTGGCTTCGCATCTGCCCGTGCGCGGTCGCGGGGAGCGGCTGCTCCGGCTCCAAAGGGCGGCAGAGGGAGGGCCCGGGGCAGCCGCACATCCCCACACCCCGCCCTGAGGACCGGAGCTTTCGATAGGGCAGTTGATGGCTCTTTAGCACCTTTTGTGCCCCATTACGCCTGTTCCTCACAGTCACATCCCCCCCCAAACCAGAGCACGGTGAGTTCACCTCCCCCGGGCTGGGGCGCAGGAGGAGCGGGACCCCCGCTCAACAGACAGGGACCGCAGCCACGGAGGTGCCCGGAGAAGCTCTTCTGGACCACGCTCGTAATAACCACAGCCAGATCCGACCTGATTATAAGATGGGGTCCCCGCTGAAGCCCCGCTTGGAGCGGCCTTCTGGGAGCAGCGGGACTGTGATCGGAGCCCCCCCAGAGATCAGGGACCAGTCTGCGAAGACTTCCCAGGACTGAGCCCTCCCCTTCTCTTTGGTGAGTGATTTTCTTCTGGATCTATCCTCGAGTGAGCCCTTGCACCCCCCGGGCAAGTGATTATTTTTGCTGGGTACCCTGGAGTGAAAGAGGCCTCTTTGTTTTTGAGTGGTGCGTGTGGGCTGTGGATCCTCATTATTCTTGTGTGGTCGTACAGTAATAATATCCCCAACCGGCATCCAAACCTGTGTTTTGTAATGTTGTTGGAATGCTGAATGTTTTTGGATGAACCTCGTTTCTAGTTGATTTCTTTGCTAAACAGTTCTGGTTAGAATAAGGTCTGTTTGGAGCTTGTTGCCTGCCTAAATTGACTTTTAGGGTGCCTCTGTGGCAGGGGTTAAAAAGGTTCCTGGAGACCATCCCTTCTGTTTGTGGGGTGTTGCATTTAAAAGCAGCGCTGGTCGATGGCTCCTGGTTGGGAAATGCTGGTGGCTCTGGGTGACAGGAGTGACCGGGGAGCTGCACAGCCACATGCTCCTGTCTGGGCAGGACTCTGGGTACAGTTTATGCAGGGAATGCACTGATCATTACTCAGCTCCCAAATCTGGAATTTGGGATGTAATTGGGGCAAGTAGGTTGTAGTTACCCAGAAGAATCAAGCACGCAAACTCTCGAAGTATAAGAACAGCTTGGTGGTCTCCTGGAGCCTCCCAGGGTGGTGGCTGTGGTACCCTGGCCCCCGGGAGAACATATGGGTGTAAAACCCCATCCTGTCTATGTATCTGTGGGAGACCTGTGTAATATCACCTCTAAATGTGTTTAATGGAGAGGATCAAAGATGGGACAGGTGAGGTTCTACACTGCATGGTGGGTGCCTCGTGCTGCTCTGAGAGCGTAGTAGTGGAGCCCTAGCATCAGTGCTAATGGGGTAGGACCATGAAGGAAAGCTCTCCTGGAAGTCTGCATTCGTCTCCAGCCTCTAATCACCCTGACCAGCCTCACCTAGGACCCATTCCCACCTGCCCACTGACCTGCAGGTGTTAGCCAGGGCTGCATTTAAGCTCAGGCTCTTGGTCTGCTCCCTTCTTTTGGCTGGGCTGTGTGGGTGCTCCGTGGGTCTGGCCTCAGAGTTACCCTTGGAGCTTCTTCATTGCTGTGGACCTGCATGGTGACAATCATTGCCCCAAAACTGGCTGTCCTTGCTCTGGTACTGAGGCCTTTGTTGGTGAGATTGCTGTCTCCTTTGGCTCCTGGCTCATCTTCCTTTGCAGAGCAGCCTCCTCTTACTGTTTCTTGGCACTTTATCCCTAGGTATGTCAGCCTTTGTTTTATTTTTGGTTAATGCTTTTTATTAATGGAAGAACCGCTATCAAGATGTGGGGCAGTTTCTCCCTGAAATTGTCTCATCTGCTGCTTGGAAAGATGAGCAACCATCCCCCAGCAGTGAAAACATCAGCGCAGACCTTGGGGACGGGGAAAGCACGGGGGTTTGTGCAGGGGGAAGGGGTTTTTGCAAGATCCGTGTGTTACTACCATAACTCTGGCAGCTGCTGGTGCCCTCAGGACCATTTCCAGGTGAGCAACACTTGCTGATGCTGTGCAGACCCTGCTCTGCAGGAGGTGCAAGTTGCCCAGAGTAACGAAATGCTTTTACTCATCTTCCCCCCCCCATATTTTCTTCCTGCTGTTCCCAACCTCTGAAGGCTGAGGGGTTGGCTGTGCTAGGCTGCTGCAGGATTTAGGAGATGATTTTTAAGGGCTCAGAGTGAGATCACACTCTCTGCTTCTAGCTGCTACCAGAGTTTTAAAGCACCAGCACAACTACTGATCGGGGCACGGTGGGATGGGTACAACAAGGAGAAAGAGCTGAGGAAGCAGAGAGTATGAAAATAAAGATGAACCAAGGGAAGAAAGGAAGAAAAACTGGAAGCAGCTGGTGGAGGATTGTAATAAGGTGACAAGAAGCTAACACTTCAGCAGCTGCTCGGTGCACCCGGTAACCCAACACATTTAATGAGATGCTGCCTGCTGCTAACTGAAAGGGTTGGTTTCTTTAAATAAGTATTACGATAATACATGGGAGACTGCTCTGACGACTCCCCCAGCTCTCCCTGTTTCACCTGACAGTGGTTTATTGAACCTGCTGTTTTCCCACATGCTGGGGCTGTTTTCTGTGACCAGCTGCACTCCAAGGTGAGGGTGGGGGGCTCGGGCTGTGGGGGGATGTCTGGGAGCACTGGTCCTGCTTGCTTTCCTGGAGAAAGGCTGTGGCCTAAAGGAGGAAGGTTTGGGCAGGCTTCTTAGACATATCTCAGCCAGGTTGAGTGAGTGCTGGGCAGGGACCCTGGGCAGGAGTTTGGGCTGCTGCACCTCTGTGAGCCCCTCGCTCCTGGTCAAAGGGCTGGTCATCCCTCCAGTGCCCAGTCTCAGATGCATGTTGCCTTGAATGATACCCACAGCTGCTTTTATCAGCTTAAAGCTGCCTCTGAAATCCACTTTAATTCCCTCTCATGCTGGCTTGATGATCAGTTACTGAACCTGGCTGCTGCTGTGGCTGGTTTCTGCACCCAGGAGAGCTGAGGAGCCTGGTCTTGCCAACCTGGAGAGGGTCTGGACTTGGAGAGAAGGAGGGAAATGAAGGTTTGATGTGCAGGGCTGTGCTTGTGGGTGTTTGTGACCAAACCCAGTGGGGAGAAGTGTGCAACAAGCCTAATACCACTCCGTAACACACGTTCAGACCTTTAGGTGAGATGCTGGTGTTCTCAACGGGGATGCTGAATTGCTTTTTGGTGGAACCGCTTGTGGATTTTGTGGCTGCATCAAGGTGCTGACCAGTGTTTGTAACCAGCCTTGAGACCGGCTGAAGCAGCTGTGCTTGATGGCAGGGTAAATCCCTTCCCGCAGAAGTGGCAGGTTGGCAATTTCCCTCCGCTCTTCTAGAGCAGCCAAGAGCTCTCGAGGAAGATGAAGAGCTGGAATAGTGGCCAGGTGATTGAAACCAAAGGAAAAGGTTAAAAGTCCCAGCCGCACAGCTGTAATAACAGGAGCACTTTGCTGCAGTACAAGTGTAAGATCATTCCAGACTTTATTGCTCCTCCAGGCCCTGTTGCAGCTGATATTCCTCTCCTGTGCTCCGCCACCAGCTGCAAAACCAACTGCAGAATAAGGATTGAGAGGAGCTGGGAGATGAGTAATGGACTAACCAGAGCTCCTCTGCTTCAGCTTGGCAGCTGACTTGCTCAAAAGTGCAACTGTCTGTAATTCTTCCCATGCAAAGTACTTGTTTTTAACCTGCGTTTTCGATAGTTTGCCTCTAGCCTTTGTGGCCAAATACTTGCTTGTTTTGCTTTCCTGAGCAAGATCATGTGGCGATCCTCTGGTTTCTGCTTTTCCTAAAGTGCTAATTTGGAAATAATTAAGGTTTCTGCTGTCAAAAGATGGTTGGCAAGCTGCACTGTTCACAGGTTGCAAATGTGCTGTGGGTTGGCCCCCAAGAGCTGGGCGGACACTGTAAAAACTTCCTCCTTCATCTAAAATCCGGACAAATGCTCCTAAGGGCTTCACCCATCAGTTTATTAAGTGTGGGGAAAAGTTTGTTACACTTGTTTCTACACTGGAAGAGGTGTTTCCATCATGACGAGTTCAAGAGATGTGCAGGGTGTGGGTGGAGATGATATGGAGTTAAATAAAATAGATGGTAAAAGAGAAGAAGTGCAAAAGCTGTTCAAAACATTTCTGCATAGTTTGCTCTATTTTTAGTTGCAATTTGATAAATGAATGTAGGTCAAAATATGGGGGAGAGTTTGCACTTTTGTACAAAATTAAAGAGAACTTCGGAAAACTGGAGCAGCTCAGGAAAGGACTAAGTAGCTACTGAGCACAAAGCTTGTTTCTGCCTGAGGAGAAGGTTCCTTGCTTGGTGGGCAAGGAGGAATTAATTTTGATTTCCTTCCAAAATGTTCCCTACTTTGTTGAAACTTTCATCTAAAATCTTACCTAAACCTTAGGTTTCCATCTCACTTGTGGAGATTGTATAACAAAGCACTGGGAGTTGGCTTCATTAAGGGCTACAGACACCTCAATAAATTGCCTAACGGGAGAGCTGAGGTTTTGGGGCATTTCATGGAAAATTGACAGGACTAGAGCTCCAGGGTTGTTGACTCTTTGCAGGAGGTGACAGCAGAGACTTCAATATTTTTCAAACTTTTTTTTTTTTTTTTTTTTTGGCTGGATCAATTTGTTCATGACAAAGCTGGGAGTTCTCTTCAGTTTTCACATCCTGGTTTCCATTTTCTTCCGCTGAAGCTCTCTGAACGGAGGTGCTGGGTGTCCCAAGAGGTTGTGCACCGAGTTTGGGGCCAGGAGAAGGGAGCACAGCCCATGTTTGAGGAGCAAAACCCCCTCTGCAACAGGGAGCTGTGGAAATCTGTCTTTGACCCTTTTCTTCGAGGCAGACAAGGAATTAGTTTGTACCAGCAACAGCTTGATTTGCAGAGTTAAAAAATCAGATGTTGACCACCTGCAAGCAGCCAGCTCTCCCTTCTCCAGCCTGGGGGCGTATCTTTCAGCAAAGGAGTTCAATCCAAGACATCAATTCCTCCTGCAAAATATATCTTGGAGTTGCTCAACAAGTTACTGCAGGAGCGTGTACAAACTGGGCAGGACAGATAGTCCTCTGGTGCAGGAAAGATGCTGCTAGATGGATCTTAGCTAGTCCAACTTAATTCTGCTAAATTATTAACAGTTCACTACTTGATACCCGTAATAAGACATTATGGGTTGTGTATCTGTCATGACAGATATCTTTTGAAGCGTAAGACGTTGATTTGTGTGTTCCTGACTCTTCTCCAGAGATCAGGGGCTGAAATTGCTCCTGGACAAACCGACTCCCTGAGCGGCAGGATCGGGCCCTTGGGCGCAGAACCAGACTCAATCTGAGCAGCTACTCAATGACTAAGGAAGAACAGCAGACTTCCCAGTATGCAGGAGTGTTATGTTCCTTATTATAGCTATTATAGAAGTTATAATTTAACCTGCACTTAAAAAAAAAAAAAAAAAAGCTCCCCAGAATAGAACTAGGTATCTTTTTTTCAACATATTATTACTTGGAGTATATGGCAGGTTGTCAGCAGTTTGCTGCAGAGTGTTTGAAATACCCAGCAGAGTTAACTAGGAGAAGTACTAAGGAGTGTACCCAGGGCAGAGAGGCACTGGAGTCTCTCTTGAATGCTGCTTAGCAGGAGGGCTGCTGGGAGAAGGGCTGAATTTATAGCAGAGTTAAGAGGCTGGTGTGGTCCCCACCTCCACACAGCAGCAAAAGGGGTTCTCAGGGTGCACCAGGCCCATGAGATGACTGCTGAAGATGTGGGGGGGGGGGGAAAAAAAAACCAACCCAAAATCAAACAAAAACCCACAAACAAACACACACAAAAGCCCCACCTGGTGAATAGAGTTGCAAAATCTGGTTTATTCTTCTGTCACATTTCTGCTCCATGGGAAGTATTTTAGAGCTGGGTTTATGTTAGGGGCTGATAAAATAGGCAGAGGTGTGTGGGAAGGTGGACTGCTTTGAAATGGGGCATAGGCTTGACCTAGTCCCAGCTGTAGCCTCAGCTGGATTTGGAGAAGGTTCTTCACCATCTTTTTTTGATCTTGGGATTCTTTGAAGGGGAAGCAGTAGCAATGAAACAAGGAGCCCAGCTGTATGAGGGACAAGTCTGTTTTGACAGAGGACACCTGAGGATGAATGTCCTTCTCAGCACACTTGCAGGTGTCCCCTGTCAGCCCCTCAGGATGCAGATTGCTGCTGTGGCTTGGATGAGTCCCTTTGCAGTGGCTGAATCCCGTGGGGATGAGCCTGGAGTGCTCCCAGTGCTGTGGTGTCCAGGAGGGATGCTCCAAACTGTGCCCATCTCCTACTTTACCCCACCCTGTAAAGAAAAAATACCAAAATAACTTTCTTGTTGTAGTACTTGGTTACCTTCAGGACACTTGCTCACTCCTCCGCTAGCTTTTGGGCATATGCAAATGTAATTAATATGTTGTAAATTAATTTTCAGCACACAGGGGAGCAGAAAGACACAACCTTCCTTGACTTTCTCCCAGTCCACATTTGTCCTAATGATGGTGTAGAATAATAGGACTGCGAGAAAGAGCGTTTAATATCCACCTGTGCAATTATGAAGGTGTTCTTGCAGCTCTCTGCATGGCAGGATAATCACTGTACCTGCTGCTATCAGACTTATCAGGATGAGCAGGGTTGGTTGGCACCTGCAGGCAGCATCCCTGGCTTGTTCAGGCTGCAGCAAATGTCACTGCTGCATCATTGGGGAAGCTCAAGTGCCACCTTGGACCTTTCCCTGCCAGGCTTCCTCAGGTGGCACTTGGTGAGGGACCATCAAAGAGTTCAATGTCCTGGTCAACCCATGTTCTGGCTGGGGAAGAGTATTGCACACCAGGAAACCAAAAACCAGAGTAATCCTAATGAAAAAATGAAAAGGGCTTGAGGGCTGATGCCTTTTTCTTGCCTGGCTCGCTGTCCGTCTTTGCTGGCACATGCAGTGCTTGGGTGGTCACTTGGTACGTGGTCATCCTGGCCCCAGCCTCTGCTCCCAGGTCAGTCCTGTTGCCACATTATGTCCCTGAATTGTGGCACCTCCTGCCTGTAGTGGCACAGTCGTGTCCCAAGCTGCACAGTGGCTCTGGGAATGCAGCAGCGTTAACTTTGTTGGGAAGCTCCACGAGCAGCAAGTTTTTTGCATTACTTCTGTCTCGTTTGTCTCTGGCCATTTAAAAATATTTATGTATCAGTGGGAGAGACGCCAAGTTGCTTGTGTGTGCAAATCACATGTTTAATTATGCATTAACCTACATTAACAGCTTTTTATCTAGAAACCTCAAAGCAATTGGTGAGGGGAGGAGACTCGTTGCTGTGACGGTGCGGGAGGTGCGGAGCATCCCTGCAGGATGCAGGTCCCTGTTCTTACACCACATGAGAGGCTGTTGGGATGGCCACGGCCTGTTCCCCCGTGGCTGGATGAACCTGTCTTCATCTCTGTGTGTGCAACAACCTGGCCCGGATTGCAAGGAGACCTCTTTGCGCAGCTCAAGAGAAACCCAGGCTCTTCCTTGCTAATCCCTGGCTTTGAATACTTACTCTTGCTCCCCATCCAAAGTGTTGTTTTCCCTCGGAAGGGCACATACAGTTGACAGTGCTTATGCATATGCATTTGAAAATCTGGTCTCTATTGTATCTTTACAGAGTTTTCTACAGATACACTCACGTAATATCAAAAGCCTCTTTTGCTTATATGTTTGTTAGCCATTGGTGACCAGCAAGTGGTCACAAAGAGCTCAGTTATGCCGCTAGCAATTGCATGTGCTTGACTTGTGGCAGAAAAAAGCGGCTTTGCTTTTTTTTTTTTTAGACTCAGCTAAAGCAAGATTAATGGAAAATCGATGTGTGTGCTGTAAATTCTGTGCAGTTAATACATACAATATTTTAAAAGTACAAAATAATAGAAAAGCAGGTAGGGTAAAAAGACAGTAATTGATGGATTGCCTTTGATTTTTTGTGGAGAGAATAATTGTGTGTGTAACTCTGAGATGAGACACTTAGCAAGCTGACATCATGTTCTGCAACTCTTCCATCCATTTAGTCATGAAAATCACTGTTTTCAGTGTATGTGGAAAGCTGCACCAGAGAACAGTGCAGCACATTTATTATCAAGTCTCAAAGGTGTGTTGTACATGAGGAGCAGCTGAGAAGGCTGCAAATGTGCCTTGTAAAACGCCAACCTTGTGTTTTGTTGGATGTGGACACTTTGTCGTGTGCCTTGTGTGCTGGCTCTTTCCCATCACCATCAGTGAGTGTCTTCTAGATGGCAGAACTTGCTTCTCTTAATGGGTAGGAAATTGTGCTCCCCTTGGCATCATTTTTCTGATTAATGCCTGGTGAGAAAAGGTTTGCTAGCTGCTAACTGCATTCCCAGGTCACTAAATCTCACAGGAGTGAAAGCTCCCTATGCTTAATACTTTGTCGGGTGTAGCCTACCAGGGAATGACTGTCACAGCAAAGCTCAGCAACAGCCTGACCGGGGTGACAGACAAGACGGGTCCCTTGTGTCCGGCTGCCTACAGAGAGAGGGAGAACCTCTGATCTTAATAGCTTGTAATCGGAGCGACTGCGAAGTGCAGGAAATAGAGATGATGTGTGTTGTGGCGGGGGGGGGGGGCGTGTTTTGGTTTGGTGATGTTTTGTTTTTTTCTTCCTGTGCTCTGAGGACCAGAGAAGCAGGGGCAAAAGCAAAGGCTCCCCAGTTACAGCCCTATCTCAGTGGCAAGGCTGGGCAGAGAGGGATCCATCAGGTCAGGAGCCATCCTGAGACAGGCGACAAAGCTCCCTCCAGGGATGGTGCGTTGTCATCCTTAACTGCTGCCTACTTTGCACCCTGCAGGGGTAAGTGGTTGTCGGAGGGACTCCAACTTTGGCTTTTCACCAGCTGTCCTAGTGACAAGGTAGTATTTTCCAGAGCAGGAAATCTTTGAGTCAGCCACATCACCCACCTAGCCCAGGGAAGCCTAGGTGCAGGCTTGCTGTATAATGAATAATTAAATTTGAGGAAGATGTTTCCCCTGCAGGTCCAATTTAGTCTCCAAGAGTTAGTGTACAAAATATCATATTTCATGATTGGTGTGGAATAGAGTTATGACAGCCTGCAGAGCAAGGAAGTCTATCAAGGAAGGATGTGGTGCTTAATTTTAACAACTTAAATGGTATACCAGACCTTCTAGGCAATAGTCTCATTAGCTCAAGATACACGAGCATCTCTCAAAAGGCAGTGCTGTGTGTTGCTGATCATTCCTGAGATGGTTTATGGGGTGAGGTCTTGACCAAAACCTCCTCCATAGGAGGGCTGGCTGATGGCAGCATAAGGGTGAGATTCTTTCTTGTGGCTCTTAGACCTGGGGCTACCTCTGTGAAAGCTGGTTGGACCCATCAAAAATACCCAGCGTATTGAGTGCTTGCAAGCAACTGATGACAGCTATGGGTGCTAGGAAGACTTCTCAAAGGCACAGATGGCAGGTCAGGGCCTGATTCAGATTGCTGAGTCTCCTAGGAGACTCCATGGGGGTGAGAGGACCTTTTTCTGAACAACTGAGTAGCCCATCCTAATTGTCTGACTCTGTACTCTCAAATCCAGCTGCTGGTTCCCATCTTTATTCCCCTGCAGGCACCAGGTTGTGGATAGATGTTGTAGTGTTAGCTTGCACCTCTGTAGCAGGAGAGAGGGATGAAGCCTAGCTGAAATTTGTACACTGATGAGCCGCTTCTAGAAAAAATTCAGGATGCTCTGAAATTTTCAGGCTTGAGAGCAAGTACTATGCAGACACAGCTACTCCTGAAAAGGCAGGTCTTTTCTCTTAAGATTGATTACTCTGCCTCAGCCTGTGTTATGAAACATAAAAAAAATACAAGGATGCAAGGGAATAAACTCTAGTATAAAAACTCAAAGATTTATGCTTGAGCTTTTCCACCCAGCTTCTGTATTTGCTTTACTGCTTACTTAAGGGGCTCAATTATGTCTTGGAAGAGGCGGGAGGCAGAGGGTGGGGAAGAAACCTGTCACCTCAATGACAAGGCGCAGTGCTGCAGTGAGGTGTAATGCTGATGGAGAGGGACTGTTTTGGATGGCAGTAATTGGGAAATGTCTTTTGAGCAGTAGCCCTCTTCATGCATGTTGGGCAGATGAAAGCCTAGGTCTGAGGATGGCTGGGATACAAATGCTCCTGCTACTTGGATGCTCTGCTGTTCTAAAAAGACCTCAACCTCCTGCTCGCCTCCCTGTTAAAACTCAAAGAACCAACATTAGCAGTTCCTAGTGGAAAAGAAAGGAAAAATAAGACTCTCTTGGGGAGTTTTTGTGTGTGTTATTTTTTTTTTTTTTTTTAAGTAGAAAAGTTGAATTTTAATGCAACTCAATAGGATCTGAGTAATGGATGTCTCCTGGATCTAGCAAGCTCCTTGCTCCCTTAAAGCTGTTCTCAGTTCTGCAGCAGCCTGCGCGGGAAGGCAGTGCTCTCTTTTTCCAGCACAAAATAATCCCGCACAGGGGCAGAAATGCCCCGGCAGTCTCTGGGATGTCTGTGTGGGGTGTCAGCAGGAAGGGGGGATTGCTGGGGTGGCAGTGGTTCCTCCTGATGGGTTTGGGGTGAAGTAGGAGAGCAGTGGGGTTTGGGGAGGCATTTGCTGCCCCAGTCATATCAGCTGCTCTGCTGGCACCTCAAATCAGTGTTTGGCCAGAAAAGTGGCATTTTCTAGAGGTGGCATTGCAGTGACTTGGGGGTGTCCTAGTGGGTTTCTTAGCCCCAGTGCACAGTGGGGACCCTGGGCTTCTGATGCTGGTGGGTGCTTTATTTTGTGGAATGCACTGGGGGTTTTCCTGACATGCCTGGCTGCTGCCCCCCTATCACCCAAGGCTGGACCGTTCCTCTGTTTCCTCACTTTCCCTTCCTCTGCTCCAGGAAGCACAAGTGATGCTCTGCCCAAACAGTACCCGGGGTCCCCAAATATGAAATGGGGTTGGGACCCATTCTCCCGCTCAAGGCACAGCCCTGATAGCCAAGGACTTCAGGTTTGAAGTCTCTTTGGAGGACACAGCTTTGCTAGGCTAAAATCAAACCAAGGCATGTAATATAGTCAGCCTGACAAGATTTAGTGAAAACAAACAAATGGTCAAGCTGAGAAAGTTTTTGATACAGTTAGTCTTAACAGCAGCTGAGTTTGCTCCACATCCTCCGGATTTCCACCTCTTTATCCAGCAGTAATTTTCCTGGGGTTATAAAGACAGTTGTTCTTACTCTATACAAATACACTTCTGTCTTTCGTACTTTCACTTTTTAAAATACATTTAATGGAAAAAGCATACAGAGTAATTTATTGCAGCTGTTTCTGTCCTGTCACCAGGGAGATATGGAAAGAAGAACAAGACTGGCATTGCAAGAAGGTGGGAAGGCTGGGAGAGAATTGAAGTGGGAGGTGGAAAGAACAGGCAGAGGGAGGATAAGAAGCCCCCTCTATGACATACACATATATGTACATATAAAACAGATCTATATGTATGACAAACCAGCTCAGAGAGAGTTTATTTATTATTGCCCTTATTGGCAGGAATTTTTTTCTTCCTTTGTCTGAATAGCAAGAACAAAAAAAATAGATATTGTTTCATGCCATGTTGTACAAGACGCCAGTACACAGGTTAATGAAAAAAATGCATGAATTTGGATAGATATATAAAGGTCCCTTGGGTGTTTAGTCATAAATCTTGGTAGCTGGAAGGCAGAGCAGACATAAATAGGCCTGATATAACCAACTGTTTTACATACAAATGAATGTTTGCCTTTTATTTAGTTGACGATATTATTATTTCGAATCCGAGGAGAATATTAAATGAATTCTGTTATGTTGTCTCCATTAGAAGTGATCCTTGATCTCTGAATTGGCTGTAGTGCTGGCTTTGGGCTCTGTGCAGGGCTGTATAAAGCGAGGGGGTGTGTGAATGTACGCGCATTATTTCATGTGATGGGGCAAGCGTCACTGGAATGCACTTGGTTCTTTACAGAAAGACAAATGTAATGTGGCATCCCGCTGCAAATACCACCCAGTTCCATGTAATTACTGGCAGTATTAAAAACATAAATAGGTTTTTGGTGGTTTTTTTCTGGTTGTCCATTGACTGCAAACCAAGGAAAAAAGGACTTACTACACTTTACTGTGCAGTAAAATGTATCTGGATTGAACACACAAAGGGCAAGCGAAGAGACAAAGCTTTTTGAGCATAACTAATTTTATGAAGAATAGCAATTACCAAGAAAAGGGGAAAAGTGTTTCCTATTGGCTTTATACAGCTTGTTCTGTAAGCCATTTGTTTGTCTTTGCAGAAACAATATTAAAATGACTGTAAACACTGTGGGGTTTTTTAGTAGCTCACTGACCGTTGCTATCAGTATTTGTGACTGCAGGGCACAGTATGTCTGTCCGTTTTCCTGGGAGCTGGGGCTGATCATTGCTGAGCCCATTCTTTCCCTGATGAGAGGTCTCGGTGCAGCTTGACTCTTTGGAAGTTATTTAGTGGGGACTGTGCCTCCGAGATCACCTCTGAATTCTGGAATATGTGATTTCCTCCCTGGTTTTGTGTCCTCACTCAAAAAATCCATAGTAAGCAGGAATGTGTAATTATCTACACTTGACAGACAGTGTATGGGAGCAAATTAAAATTGAATTGTTTGACGAAGGTTGCACAGACAATCTGTAGCAAATCAAACAGCTGGGCCCAGTTCTACCACATGGACCACCATCCATCTATAGCAGGTTGTGCAATTTTACTTTTCCACCCTATTTCTTGGGGTAGAGCAGATGGTGCCACAGTACCAAAAAGTGCCTCTGCAAGGGTTTAAACAGCCCGAGGGAAAATTTAAACCCAAGAATATTGTTGGATGTGTGGATTGTGTGTGGAAGGTGCTGTCATGTAGAAAGGACCTTGGTCACCCTTCCAAGTTATTCCTTTGTTAGGTAAAATAGAAAAACAATCTGCTAGGTCTTAGGGATGCCTAAGACCTCAAATCCTTTCTTTTTGCCCCAGCTACGTTTGGTTTTGGCCGCTGTGCTCATTGACTTCACTGGTGGCCCCAGCTCGGCACAGCTCTGCTGGCGGAGCTGATGCTCGGAGGCAGATGAGTTATGCAGGAGATGCCTTCCCGGGTGCATTTGCATTTTTTAGCGCTGCCAGACACACCGTCCTGGCTTCCATTCCCTGAGCTTAGTTCCAGACTATCTCTTGTCTCTTCAGGTGCACAGAGCAAAACCCAGCTTAGTTTGCTACAGGTCCTTGGGGTCATGTTTGCTCTTGGCTCACCTAAGCCATGGAAATATTGTAGCTATTGAAATCTATAGGAAGGGAAGTTAATTTTAAAACAAAGCCTTCAAACAGAGCCAGCCAGCTCAGAGGATTGTACTTTCCAAAAAAAAAAAAAAAAAAATTAGCATTTGAAAGCAAATCTCCCTGTTTCTATATTAATCTGGAAAATTAAAATAAAATAATTATGGAGCACTGCAGTATTCTTATTCTGTCAGAGTTGAGAAGTTGAAGTCCAAACGTGGAGAGCGCTGCTGAATCTAAAAATCCTGATACTTTTAATTTTTTATCCGAGTTCTTGCTCTGTTCTCAGGCAGAGCCAACCTAGCCGTGGGGGGCAAGTGGGGGCCGTGTCCCCCCTGTCCCTGCAGAGCAGCTCAGCGGATCCGACCCTGGGCTGGGTGCCCTGATAGGAAACTGGGGGGGATTTTCTTTTTCTATTTCATGAGGATGCGGAGGGAGGGGTGCGGGTGAAACGTGGGATCTGCCTTGATGCGTGGGGAGGTGGCATCTGCCAGTGTGGCTTTGAACAAGCCACGAGACCCCGATACCGCTGGCCTTGGGGATGAGTTCCCTGCCCAGATCGGCTTTGCATCAGCACGAGGGGTTACAGGCTGGTGATAAAAGAGTTGGCAGGAGAATTGGGCAGGGGGAAAAGGCTTCTGACAAATATGCATATCCTTGAACTACAAATGAAATAACAAGGAGTAATGTGTGCCCTTTGCTTCTGCTGCCGGATCCTCTTACTGCCTCTGCCCCACAGGGAGATTTGTTGCAAAGCCAAGAGTTTCCTTTGAATAATTGGATTTAAAAGGAGTCGGAGCAGCTCAGGGGCAGTGGGCGTCTGACCCCCGGACGAGCTGGGCAGAGCAGCTCTGATCAGCTCCAGGTCCAGCTGCTGCCGCTTTACAGCAAAGCCCAGCCTGGGTAATCATGGCAGCGTGCAGCCGATAAATGTCTCGGAAATTATTTTTGGAGTGAATTATAATTAAAAATAACCCCAGGACTGAGCATGAGAACAAAATACAGAGAAAAGATGCAGATGTTCTTTGCAAGTCTTCGTTCTGTTTTCAAATACTGCTGAGCTGGAAATGTTTGGGCAGCTCAGGGTGTTTTCTGGGAGCTGGTGAGGGCAGAGGGACGATGGCAGCTGGTACCATCGCACGGGTGTCATGGATGGGAGGATGCCCTCCTGCGTGGGTAGGGAAGCTCGCTATGGCAGTCATGTTTGGAACATCTTTGGTGTCCAGCTTCCACCTCCATTATCAACCTAAAAATATTTCCCAGCCTTAGTGAGACCTGGTGCGGGTAGTGGCAAAGGCCAGAAGTGCCTCAGCCTGCCCAGCTTTTTTCTTTACTGTTAAAAGCAGTTAGAGGACCACTGGGTTTGTACTCACTTGCTGTGGGTGTCCGAGCACCAGTTTATAAGCTTTTGTGCCATTCCAGGCGTGTGTCCATTCATATCTCAGAGACTCTTCCTGCGGGTCTGCTGCACCATGGACCTTCACGCTACCGGGCATTACTCTGCTACAATAGCTTCTCAGGTGGTTGTACCTTCTGTTTTGCCACGGCTGGAAACGGTGCAAAACAGCTTTGTTCAGCATGTTGTAAAGGGCTCATGCCAATAGCTAATAGAATTCTGTATTCCTTCCTTAATTTGTCAGCTGTAAATAAGGAAAAAACACCCCCCACCCCCCCCCCCAACAAAACAACAACAACAAAACCCCTGCAATGGACAACACTGGCTCTGTGGCTAATGAAGGAAGTGATTATTCACATGACTTCTGTTCACAGCTCCAAAAACAAAGGGCAAGAAGGAAAAGCCCTGTGAACTTTGCAGCAGCAGTTTGCGCTGAGGGCTGTTCGGGAGCTTTGGCTCCTTCCCTGGGAAACGCTCCTGCGAGCCCCTAATCAGCACAGGCTTCCCCGCAGCGTGTCGTACGGGTAACTGCAGCTTAACTTATTCCTCTTTTATTTGCATTTAATGTGCTACGGCTGAATAGAGATGCAAGTCTGTGTAATGAACACAACTGCAATATGTTTATATAGCAAATAAGAGTAATATTTTTCTTGTATAATGCTCTGTAGCCTGGTGAAAGCTTCATTGAGCAGGGTCCTCAGGGACTTGGTATTCTGGCTCTGTATCTTCTACGGATGCTACTTCTGTGTCCGTTGTGACTCTGGCGTGGTTTAGAGTCCTGGATTTCTTGCAGATTTCTCACAGCAAATTTCCTTTGGTGCCTTAAATACCAGCTCCTGGGCCTGCTGAGGAAAAGTCTGGAGGCTGCTGGTGCAGAGCAGCTGGCGATCGCGACATGGGGATCTGCCAAAGGGCTGTTGTCCCTCAGCAGGTTGGCTGGTATGTAGCATTTGTTGGCGTTACTGACTTAACCTTTTCTGTATCATTTACACCCTGCTGCTTGCTTGGCTTTCGTGGTTTCTAAAACAAACCAACCAAACAAATAAAACAAACAAACCTCCACAAACAAAACCCCAAACAAACAAAACCCAAACAGAAAATCCCTGAGGGAGGGTGGGTTGTGGCTCATGCGGGAAGCAGGAGGGGATGGGGACAGTTTTGCCTGCGTTGTCCCCAACCCCAGGGGCTCAGAGCTCAGTTTTAACCCAGAACTCTCATGCTGAGGGAGCTTCAACATCAAAGTTGGGGCTTTAGCCCCCAGCTGGAAGCATGGTACAGAAACATTATCCTTTTGCCTTTGATCTCAAGCTGAAGTGATTGAAATTTCTTCCTTTCTGTGCTGCAGGGGTCCCAGGTCTCTTCCTTATCCCATTTTCCAGGAGAGCTGCCTTGCACTGACCATCGCTGTGTGAACAGGGCCAGGAGCAGGGACCAAAATGCTGCTGCAGCTGCCTTGGGCACCTGTGGGTTATTTGCACGTGGGCCATATAGAGAAGGCCAACATACCTCCGTGTTTCTGCCAGAGGAGTTAAATGCTGCTCGTGCACATCATCGTGTGTATATGGGGGAGTGGGGAAATAGATCTGGGATTTAGAGCTCTAGGAGGGGTTGCTGAAATGATTCTGCGTGCGGAAACCTTGTGTTTAGATGTGTGGGGGCTGTTGTGCTCATATCATCAAAATGTCTCAGATGTACAGTCGGTTAATGGGAGGTGTCTCTTTAGGGAGCAGCAATGTTTGTTTGACACTTGGATGCAGGGGAGATCTTGCTGGCCTGCCCAGAGATGGGTACAAGTTATACCGCAAGCTTCAAAAAGATCAATGCTTCCTTTAATGAATGTTTTATCTAGAAACTGGTGTCAGTCACAGCTGCAGGGGGAGCAGCTCTTAACTATATGTCCCCAGGATGAATCTTTTACAGCGTGGGAGAGCCCATAAATTGTGGTTTGGTAGCACTTGTATGAGACAGACTTGATACGTGCTTGAGATTTGTCCTAGACGTGGCTCATGCTGTGAGATTTCTGGGTGTTTATATGGTGTGGAGCAGGGTGGGACCTGGGGTACAGCTAATCCTCTACAAAAGGATTGAGAATTTATTCATCTATGGCCTTGCTACTGATGTGGGGTAGTTGGGGATGCTCGCCTTGCTGTGAAGGTGGTGGATGTGGGTAAGTTCATAAGACAGGAAATACTCCACAATCCATTATTTAATCTTTGAAGGGGAGAAAACAACCCATATGTACTAATACACTTTTCTCTGGCAGCTGCTCTTCTGTATTGGAGATGGGAACCTGAGTAAACTCCCTTGTGAAAACCCACCAGGGAGTTACACCTTCCTGAGCCAGCCCTGACCTCTACCTGGGTGTGGGGAGGCAGGTGGGACCCGGAGCTTTGTGCTGAGCTGGGCTGCTCTGCCACGGGCATCACCAGCACCAGGCAGTGGTGGGAAGAGGCATCGCCAGCTCCTGGCGTCCAGCTGTGCAAAGGGATTTGTGGCATTTTCAGCCTTTGCTCTCTAAAACTGAGTGAGTGATGTGAGTGTTAACGTGGCTAAAGCACGAGAGGTGTTGGCAGCTGTGAAACGTAGACTGAGTACAGATAATAGTGCATATTACGTGAAATGCTTCCTACATCTAACAGGCTGGTATGAGCATTGTTAGTTTGCTGGCCTGCCTCCTTTGGTGTAATCCTGATCAAAAAATGAACTCTGCTGCTCTTCCAACAGGACTGGGGGTCTCCCTGTTTTCATTCCTTTATCCTGAGGTTCCCTACATCTCACCTCTCATCTGCACAGAGGAGGGTGGTAAATACTTGAGATGAAAAAAAACAGCCAGTTAGGAACACACATTTACTGATGTTTTCTGCACTGTCTGCAGAAGACAGGGTGTCTCTGAGGCTGGGGGGCAGATGGTGAGTTCCCTGTTCGACGGATTATAAAAGAGCATCTTTTAAGATAAAATCCTCCTCTTGTTGCTCCCTTGTTCTTTCTCAAACAGCACTTTGTTGCTTCACGGGATATGTTATTTCTGGTATTTACATGTCAAGGAGGACTCAGATTCTTCCTACTTTCTTCTTCTCTATGGTCAAGCTTGGCCTCTAAGGGAACAAGGGGCTTCTTGGTCACTCCTCTCCTTCTCCACCCACCCGGAGCTGCTCCTGTGTACAGCAGGGCCAAGCTGCAGCTGCTGGGAGAAGAGAGGGCGAAAACCCCTCTTTACATGTGTTTGAAGGTTTAGAAATATCAAGGCTGGGGAAGGTCATGAAAAATGCATGTCCCTCATGTGGGGGCTGGCCTACATTTCCCACCAAATGACTTTATGCCTCCTGGCCAATCCTTTGAAGATGTGCCCTGTGTTTTGAGTTGGTTTTCTGTTGTTTCTTTTCTGCGTGAATCGGTTTGGGTGATCTCTCACTCTCCCCGCACCATGTCACGTCCCTTCGAGGTGGTGCCGGGGACAGATGTGCTGTCTTTGTGCCACCAGCGAGATGATGTGTCTGGAGCGCGGCCACCGCGGCGCAGAGCCCCAGTGTCCCCTGATGTTCAGTGGAACGCGCTTTTCAGGAGGTAATTCAGCACTACTGAGCGCTGGTGAGAGGAGCACAGTGTGTGAGCTATGTCAGCGGCACTGGAGCTTTTTCCTACTCGGACACAAAGCCCAAAGTGTTTTGTTTGCTGGTGTGGCACAGGGGCTGAATAAGCTGTAGGGGAGGCAACACTAAACTTAAAATAAGTTAATTTTTATCTCTAGGCAAAACTAGTTCTCAAGCTAGGTGATATTAGCAGCGGTGCATCACCACAAGGGGCTGCTGAAACTGCAGAATGGTGTGTGTTTGTATGTGTAGGTGCATGGGCTTTCTAGAAATATAATCACATGAAAAAGAAAGAGCGCTGGCTGGGAGACTGCTCCCCCACAGCTGTGTATTTGGCATTGTCCTGGTTTTGTTAAAAACAAGTTTCTCTTTTAGTGAATTTCCCTGTCAGCTAAAGCCTTCTAAATAACTGCAGTTTTCCTGAAAGCTAGATATATGTTTTGGTAGACATAGCAATGGAATGCGAGGTTATTGATGAGGATGGATGCACATCTCGTGAGAGCGGTGAACTGAAACAGGTGTCCGAAAAACTGACCAACTAAAGTATTCCATCCCATTCACGTCATACTTCATATAAAAGTGGGGGATCATGAGGATCTCATCCCTTTTCCTTATGGCCGACGTTGGGAGAGGACCTTGTGAGTTGTCCCTGCGAACTGAGGCCCCGTGACAGACTGAATCCAGCTCCGGTTGGCTGCAGAGTCCAGTCCAGGACTTCGGGTGCCGGCCCCACATCTGCTGGAGCAGCTGTCAGGACTTTCAAGATTGGTTTTGTATATTTTGTATTATTTTCTCTATTTTTATTGATAGCATTAGTAAAACACTTTTAATTTTTCCACCTCTCTTCTCTCTGTCCTTCTTTCCCTCCCAATCGCCTGTCGTTAGTGGGAAGCGGGGAGAGGGAGGAGAGTGGGTTAACAATACATCTGCCATGGTTTTATTGTCACCCCGTAATCAAACCACGATAGGCGTTTACTGCCTGCATCTACCTGCTTATACTGTGCCTCAAATACTGTCCCCTCCGTTATGCATCTCGTATTTTTCAGGTGTGTGGTTTTTTTTTTTCAACAACCCCTATTTTGCCCTTTGGAAGAAATTGCCTTTCTGCCTGTTTCAGGGACCAGATTGCACTTGCGAGGAGAGATGCACACAGACAGGATCACCAACAAATTTAAGTTAGAAGGGTCCTTTGGGGGTCCAGGTCGTTCCAGGCTGCTCAGGACCTGGGATGTGTAGGCTGTGGTTATCCTGCTTGCAGGCTCTTCCCGAGCTCCCTGCCACCTCTGCTTTAGCTGGTGTTGTACAGAACGGCACTGATAAGTTCAGTAATTACTCATGTCCAAATCAATTTGCTGTCTTGTCTGCTTCATTTTCTCTTTGGAGACAATATCAGCATTGATTTCTGAAGTCACCCTTCGCGCTGTGCACATGCATATACTTTTGGTGACCTCTGGAACCAGGTCTGAAGGAAGACCTCCTTCAATGAAACTTGTTGGCTCCTATTTTGTAGCAGTTGAAATACCTCGATGTAGATGCAAATTTTTTTTTTTTTTTGGTAGATCTCAATGATCAGGCAAAAAGGCAATCAGAATTTAACACTATTACTTACAAGCAGCAACAGACTGGTGTAATAACAAAAGCAGGGTGCAGAAGGGGGCTTGCTGTTTGAATGGATTGTCCATTGGTTTCCACCACTCTGGAAAACTGGATTCTAGTTGATGGTTCAGGCGACTGGAGATTTGTGGAGCAAAAAATCGGGATTTTGCAGAAAGCATTGGTGATTTGTCATTCTTCCTGATCCAAGCTGAAATAATGCACCAACAACTGTTGACTTTTTTGGAGTAAAACCGAGTCCTTGCTCCTTGTTGTGCCCTCAGCATCCACCCATCCACCCTCATCTTCTCACCCCTGTGGGATGTAGGAGAAACAAGGTGTGCAGAGATCAAGGCAGTGTTGTGTTCTGAAGGGTGAGGAACTGAATCTTTAATTTTCATATGTTAAAGTTTCAGGAGCTTTTGCATCTCTTGGCTGGGGTGTGGCTGCCCTGGCCGATGGTGGGTGAACACTCACTGTGTCCAGTTGTGGGTGTTAAATTTTCTTTTTCTGGGAGCCCTGATTTATTTTCTGCCTGCAACGGAATCTTTATAGGAGATGTGGCAGGTAAAAATAGATGACTTTAAAGTAATCGGATTTTTTTTAGACTAGAAAATTAAGTGTGAAATTCTAACCATCTATATTAAGATTGTAATATATTTAAATAACATACACTAAATGAAAATGCTAACGCAACACTTTCATGGCTGAAGTTTTCTGATGCATCAAACCACTGAAAGGATAGAAGTAACCTGGCTAAACACCTGCAATGAGCCTTGCTGAAGGGCTGCCTGAAATTTAAAAGCAGGTATATTCAGGCATTACAGAAAGAATATTTTTTTAATTGTAGTTTTACCCAATAGCAAAGCTCGAAAATTAATTCAAATCTGTTACAAACCAAATCAAACCAAAACAACAAACAAAATGCAACCCAGGGAAGTGGTTTTCCTTCTGCAACCTCTGAATAAAAAATCAGGTGCAAGAAGATGATATCTACTAGTTCTAACATCCTGAAGGTTTTGGCCCCAGTTATTGGTAACAATGTTCATTTTTATTCACTCCATATAATTAATCTTTTGTATTGTAGATCAGATTTAAATGCAAAGCCTGTTTTAATAACAATATTTTTATTACCTAGCACACATGAAGAACTTGTAATTGGTAAAAGCTATTTGAAATGCTGATTTGTGCATTTTCATTCAGTTCTAGTTGTCCAAATACAGTTTGACACAAGTGAAAAATAAACTATCATTTAGTAAATAGTAAAGGCATCACTTAACATTGTTTAACATGGCAAAAAATTGGAAAAATTCAGACTCTGAATGAAGACAGGTATCTGTATTTGCTTAAATGCATACAGATGAAGCAGCAAATGGAATGTAAAAGCTAGATTTAATTGCAGTTCATGTTTTAATGATTTCCCACCAATGAGGATGAACCTTTCTGCTCAAGAGTCACTCAAAAGTACAAACAGCAATAGGATCGGGACCAGTGATGCTTGCTGCTTTGAAACACTTATATGTAAATCAACCCATCCCTGCTAGGGAGGGAAATAAAAGACCACCAGTGCCTCTTGGTGAGTTAGCAGGGGATGAAGCTGGGGGGGCTGCTGTGGTCTCTGCTATCAAGAGCTGAAACTGCCACAATTTCTCCATTTCCAGGACAGAAAATAAGGGTTTCCAGCCCTTCTGAGGGCAAACAGTGAGAAATGGCACCTAATCAAATAGGGCATGATAGATTGCTGCTAAAGGAGTAAAAACCTGCCTGTGCTGATAATAGACGTTGCAGCTGCTTCCAAAATTTACTCCCCAGGGCAAGTTGTTCAAAGTTTAGCTGTGGAGGAAAGAAAACTGTGGCCAGCAGAGCCAGTCCATTCAATAATAATAATAAAACCAATCCGTACCAACAGAGAAAAGCCAGGTGGAAGAGTGGCATTGGTATGTCTTGTGGCTGTTGTCAAGGATGTTGTGCTGAAATTTTTTAAAAAATAGCATCTCTTCCAACCAAAATAATTCTATGATTCTATGAAATGACACTGATTTGCTGAGATGGGACTGTCCAGCTGGATTTGAGCCTCAGCTGCCTTACCTGACCTTCAGTCTTGCTCCTTCATGCCCTTGTCCTGTCTGTTGTGATCTTCAGGTTGTGTTTGGCCAGACCTTTTTACGTAGGAGGAAAGGAGCCAAAAGCTGCTCCAGCACTTAGTGTCATTCTTGTATTCCCATGTTTGGGGATGCCCTCACTGATTCTTCTGCTTCTGGCTCCCTGCATCACCTCAAGCTTCTCAGCTGGTGTCTGTCTAACTTGGTTTCCCATCTCTGAATTTGAAATAGTCTTGATCAGTCTTGCAGGAGGGCTGGGAGGCCAAAGGTGTTTAGGGTGAGAGGGGATGTGTTTGGCTTTGTAATGCTCTATGGATGCCCTTAAAGGAGGAAAATCCCTTTCCCAGTCTCTTTCTCAATTAGAGGCACCTTACAGTCCTTTTGGAGACCTCTCTTTGGCATCGAGGTTAAACAGGACGATGTATGCCCTCCTGTCTTCCCATCTCCCCTTCTTCCTACAGAAAAGGAGCTGGGGGTCTTTTCCTCTTCAACCTGCAAAACAGTAAGAGAAGTGCAAAATTTGTCTTGTACTCACCTGCCTCCCTTCCTCTTCAGGAATTGCTTATAGAGGCTTCTCCTTCTGCCTTACCAGCTTAATTCTAGTAAAATTGTATCACCAAAACGTGGTTCTTATGAAATGCTATGCTTAATAAAATGTGTTGCACATCAGTAGTTTAGGTACTTGTGACAACATGTAAGACTCTGTTAAAAATATTGTAAACTTGGCCTAGTGTTCTTGGTAATTAAAAATGGATTCAACAGCAAAGTATGGTAGGTGTTGACTCTATTTCAAATTTTCCTTGTATTTAAACGAGGGACCATCAATTTTAAAATACCTTAAAAACTGTGGCAAGATTGTACTATTTAAAAGGTATCTGATATGTTGCCTCATATATTTAAATTATTAATACGTAATGCAGCCAATAGGAGTCTAAATTCTACCCAGCACGAGCCCTAGGTGATCGCTACAAGAGGAGCTTGGTAAGCTATGGGGAAACATCAACATGAGCTAAACATCAACAGTTGAGTGACCTCCTTCTCTGGGATTGAGTCTCCTCTGCCTGGGTCTATTTGGAGCCATTTACACCTGTGTTAAATGGGGATAAAATGCTGCCAATCTGAATTCTTCATTACCTTGCCTTTGAAGTTGCATTTTACAGATGGCTTGCATTTGCAGAGCCAGATCACAGCCTTCCCTCTGCTGTTGTAACCTGGGTGTTACAGCAGGAAAGTTGGGTCAATAGTTTGAGATTTGTAACAGAGTGGCCGACAGCAGAAACCAGAGGGTTTTTAGCACGGGGAGAGAAAATCAACTGCACACGCCTGGAATTAGTGACTCACTGAATGCAAAGCTGAGTTGTTCTGAGCCTGCTGGGATGGAAAGGCAGGGAAGAGAAGTATAAATCAAGAAAGGAGAGATTTTTGGGCAAAACTGTAGGTTTACTATCAGACTTTGGGTCAGATGCAGCACACCGAGAGTGGAAATGTGGAGAAAGCCCAAGTACTTTCTCTGCATTAGCAGTTACTCAGCTATCACCTTGTTCTCAGGGCAAGACTTGTCCCAAGGTCATGAATGAAGGAGGCTCTGCTGATGTAGATAAGAAATCTGGGCCCTCAGGCAATGCAATATAAAGATATGGCCCATGTTTCCTGGGGTATCAGCAGAAGGCAAAGGGTTGACAGAGCCCCATTATTTTTCATGCTCGTACACAGAGCCAAAATAAATTTATCAGTTGTTTGTGCTTGCTCCAGGCTGTGTCCTGCTGCTGTGGCTGTCTTTGTTTTGGGACAAACGAGATGAAATGAATAGGTAGTTAAACTTTCCTGAGTTTTTATTTAAGGATTGCCTACAAGCTCAGGGGAGGCATAATCTCTGCTTTACCAGCACCTCTCTGGGAGTCCTGACTTAGCAAAAAAATCTTATTTTAAGGAAACAGAGTCGGTGTGGGGTCCAGAATGAAAAGGGGACCCATCATTAAGTCCCAGAATACGGGCAAAATGCTCCGTCCTGGGAACTGCACCTTGTAAGAACCTACAGACTGGGATGTCAAAAAAAACCCCAAAAAACAAAAACCACACCATTAATTCAATTTAGTTTTGCATGCTGTTCCTGGTGGTGCTGTTTTTGGAGGCTGTGTCTGAGTGCAGTACTCAGTGCACCTGGCCAGCTGATTAATGTTTTCTCGTGGGGGGAATTTGTTCCTGGCCTGACACCAGTGGGTGATGGGTTTATGCCTTTCATCCTGAGGATTTACAGCACTGTGCCATTAGGGAGACTCTGGGCATCCATGTGTGTTCAGGGCTGGCTGGATCCTGCTGTTGTCTGGAGGAGCAGGAGAATCCCAGTTTCTCTGCTCCTTTTAATTTTCCGCTGAGGGGTGATTCACGCACACTCCCCTCGCTAACCCAGCTGTGTAAGTGCTCCTGGCTCCTCTGTTGTATCAACATCTTCTTTATTCCTCTGAGGGCACAATCTACAGGTGATATTTCAGAAAAATCAATGTGAAGCAAAAATTGCTAGCTTTGGCTCCGCATGAAAAGAAGGGCTTCATTATTGGCTCAAATATATTTTTGGGGGGGTGGTTAGTGGTGTTGTTGGAAAATGTTGATGTTCTGTTTTTCTTTTTAAATGGACTGAGATTATAGTGGCTGTTATAGAAGTGTATTTTATTTTCCATTTAGTACCGTATTTGTTAGACACCAGAATGAATTTCTCCATATGGCAGATTACATCACGGAGAATTAATCGTCCTGTTCTCAGAGGTAGTATTTTCATGAGCCACTAATAGTGTTGAGTGTAGTGCTTCCTTAAGACTTTTTTTCGTTGAAGAAAAATAAAAACTAATAAAGAGCAACAAAAAAATACGACAAAGAGCATCCTCCTAATGTGCAGTGAGTGTTGTACCTCTTGCTGGGCAGCCAGGCAGGTAAGAGGAGCTCAGGATGGTTCCACCTGCCCACCCAACCCTCTGAATGAGTCATTTGAAGTGATATCATCCTCCACAACTGTTTGCCTGACCTTTTCTCAAAACCTCAGTGATTGATGCTTGTTATGCTTCCTGGACAGTCAGTTCTTGTGATTCACTAACCCTCAAATTCAACTGTTTCTTTTGATGCTGACCTTAAATGTGCATTTGTGCATCCAAACATGTTCATTATCCCTTTATGTGTAGCAGATATGGTGATCTGTCTGTCTCCATCTCTGAGGCTGCAGCACTCTAACATGAGGATTTATCCTCATTTCCCTCTACAAATTCTCTTCTTTAAACTGAACCCCAGCTCCCTCACCTTTCCTCACAGTTGCCCCTTCTCAGTTTCTCCATCCATCCATGGAGGGCAGTGCCCCAGTTGACAGGCTGCAGGTGCCCAAAAACCTCACCCTGCCCCATGGCTTTGCCTTTCCCTGCTTTCCTCCCCACTTTGGCTCAGGTTGGTCCTGGGCTGATGGCCACACGTTGGGTCTCTCCTACCGAACCGTAAGTCTCTGCGCAGGTCCTCACCGACCACAGCCTGCTTCTCCTGAGGAGCATTTCCATCCTTTGTCAAGACTGGTCCAAGTGCGTGTTGTGTCCCATTTCCTTGCAGCGCTGCCCCAGCTGTTATTGTCTCCAAACTTACTGTTTTGTCCAGGTCAGATGGTGATAACAGTGCCCCAGCACAAATCCTCAGCCAGTGTGTACAAGTATGTTCCTCCAGTTTGAAAATAAGTCATTGAAAGCTGCTTTCTGAGGATGTTTTCCGCCTTGTGCATTACCACCTTAACAATTTCACCTAATTGTACTTCTGTAGTTTGCTTTGTCATGTAAAGCAATGCCAAAGGCAAAGCAATGCTCATATCATAGACACCAGCAACCACCTCTCCCTCCCCGTCAGTTCTGCTGCCCTGTCATAGAAAAATATGAGATTGGCTTGATATTTGTTCTTGACAAATCCGTGTTGGCTGTTCCCCGCTGCCTCGTTATCTTTTAGGTGCTTAGAAAGTGTGTGTTTGATTTGTTGCAATATTTTTTTCTGGGAATTGAAGTTAAGCTGACTGGCCTGTAATTCCCGGCTCTGTTTGCTGTTTTCTGCTCTTCTGGGACTCACCACAGTCCCTGAGTTTTGAAAGATAAGTGCTAACAGCCCTCAGATTGCCTCTGCCACTTCTAAGTACCTGGCAGTGAATCTCGGTAGACCCAGCTGATTTGAAAACATGTAATTTATAAAAATATCTTCCAGGCTATTACTTCCCCCTTGTAGTCTGAATTCTTACCTTTTTGGCACAAGTAGCAATTGAAATATCTATACAAATGAATCCATCATTTTTAGTAGTGAGGCATTACCCTCTGCAATGACGGCTGGTAACTGAGATGTGCTGAGTAACGTAGGAATTATTCTCCTGGTCATTGGCTTATTACTAATTTGACCTAAACTTTTTTCTTTTTGTCATTATTCAGGTTCATTACAAGCACTACAGCTATATAAAACTTGAAGTATTTCTTTTTAATTCCTAAATGCATGTCCTACTCGTTTACGCAGTCCTTAGCCACTTGAATCAGTTTTTATAACGTACATTCTTCTGTCCTGTCTGTGGTCCAGGATGTGGTCCTCACCAGCTGCTTTTCCATAGTTTATTTGGTGTCTTTAGTAGTGTTTTTTCTATGATTCGAAGGCAGGTGGCTCTGAGAGTAAGAATTTTTATGCTGGAGATGGTAGGGATTCCCTAATGTGCCCCGGCTGGCTCCAGCAGCTGGTGGCTGGGGTGGGCACCCTGTGTTGTCCCACCAGCCACAATACCTGGTGACAAGGCCACAGCAGCATACGTGACGTTGCTCTGAAATACCTTAACTTTTCAGGCAAAAACATGTCTTTAAAATAGACCATAAGAATCTTCACTTTGGAAAACTGACACTTGAAATTTACTTTAATCTTTGTCTTGTTTTATCATCGTTTTGTGACACCATGTTAATAGTGAAGAACAGGTTTCACTGATAATGGTATACTATGACAACCTGTTAAGCAAATTGCACTGATGTTTTTCTTACTTGCATTAAGGATGGCTGGGATCTGGCTTGCTGAATGAAACATCAGATTTTTTCCTGTGTTTCAAAGTGCTTCCCAACTAGTTTGCAATGAAACGGTTTGACAGTTTTCGAGCAGACAACACTTTGATCTGTGTGTCAATGCGCTTCAACTCGCTTCTTTGGAACTAACGGGAGACGTGTGGTTTCAGAGGGGAAGTATTTGGTATCTGTTGCTGATATTTTGTAAATAAAAAGTTGAGTGTTTCAGCTTATACATTCCATTATGGTAGAACTTGTCAGTCATAGTAACATGTGTTATAAGTTATAGTGGACTTGTCATAAAATAAAAAACCAAAACAAACCAAAAAAACCCCAAACAAACAAACAAAATAGACCCACCACTAAAGCTGTATGATAGAACTGAAACTAAAATTTCACATTTCTGTAATTAAATTCTTAATGGAAAACTTGAGACAAGATGAGGTCTTATGGTTTTATAATTTCTTAATGGCAGTTGACAGGAATATTTTTCAAATAACTTCAGTTCAATAAGATTGAATCATTTTAACTGAAGGACATTTGGATGAAAAATGAGCAAGCAAAAGGCTCTTGCCTCCTTTGTGAGATGGACAAGTGTGATGCCTGGGAGGCTACACGGGTGTTAAATATTGGTTTGTGTTAGGAAATGCCTCTTTCTGTGAATCATTCAGTCTTTTGCTTTATATGCTTGTGGGAAGAGCCCTGATCTCTATGTAGGAGCCTTGTTGGTGAACCCAAGGCATGGCAGAGCCAGGTATCTCCTCACCTGTAGGAATACCTTCCTTTAGAAGGTAACATCCCAAAGTAAGAGAAAACTGCTCCATGCTCTAGTATTATGCTATAGTAAAAAACCAAAAAAACCCAACAAAAAACTTCTAATGTTCTATAAAGGGCGATGATCCAGTAACTAATTGGTACTGTGTCAGCATATTCCTACAAAACTGATTAAAAAGATGAGAACCACAGACTGATTCTTTACCTCTTTCGCAGTTCTTATGCTGTACCATCTTTGCTCCAGCCTGGTAGCTCGTGCCATATGATATGTTTGGACCTCGTTGAAATATTTCTTTGCAAAAGATTTACATTGGAAGATGGTGCCTTGATGAAATTGTATGATTCTGTGTGTGCAGCATGCAGAAATGGTATTTATTTGACAGTTTAACTTTGCAGGGAAAAAAGGCAGTATTTTGGAAATTGACTGGTTTTAAATGACAGGTTTTGATATTTTTAGTTTGAAATCAAGTTGTATTTCAAAATACAGAAAAGGTGGAGGGAGGAGAAATCAAGAGCCAAAACTGAAGAGAAATAAATCGGTTGATGAGTTGTTGTGGTTTTTTTTTTTTTTTCTTCTTCTTCTTTCGTTTGGAAAGATATTTTGTAATTTAACAAAAGAAAAAAACCTCTGCATTTCCACTCAGGACAAAAAAAAGCCAGAGTATCTCTGTGGTGGGCATTATGCAGAATGTCTACCAAGAGCCAAAGAGCTGCAGCTCTGAAGAAAAAGCTTATTTTTGCTCTGTAAAACCTTCCTTCACTTTTTCATCCAGCCTGAACCCAATCACGTCGCATGTTTATTTTGAAGAGACATCAAGATAAAGCCAGCGCTGCGGTGACCTGGTGGCTGTTATTGAGATCTCGAACAACCAGTTTTGGTCTGCAGCCTGACAGCCCACTGTCGTGCTGCCGCTAGGATTAAAATAGAGCAAAAGTCTTCAGCTTTTAAGGCCAGGCACGTAGGGAAGTATTCTGGCGTTTGCGTGGGAATAGAGATACAGTAATGAGTGCATGCAAGTAACTGCTAAAGCCAGCGTCAAGCTGCCAGACGTGTGCTATGTTTGTCATGCAGGATTTGAAAGGTTTGGGTCTAAGCTCTACTGCTGGTAGGTCTGCACAGGGCCCAGCCTAAGCTTGCAGGTTGGCTGGCTCTGTAAGCAAAACAATAATGAATATAATTGAGTAATTTCCAGCTAGTTCATAGCTAGAAGCCGAGATGAATAACTAAAGAATCCTCATTTACTTGGTGCAATGGTGTCCTGTTCAGGATTGGACAAATAGCATAGTTTTCCCTTCTTACTCCAGTTAGTCTTTAAGCAATTTCTCTCCGTGTCTCTGCTCTCACCTTTGATGGACAGACTGCTCCTATTAATACTGGTGTTCTTGGTGCCACGAGGGTCCCTCTGAGTGGGGTTTCTTTGTGCTGAGCGGGGCACGGGGGAGCAAATGGCAGACAGGACACAGAGAGCTGCCGCCCTCAATTAAGAGATGGGTCTCATGCTGTCCATCAGCCAGGATCTATCTGCAATCTGACAGCAAGAAAGTGCATTAAAAACCAAAACAAACCAACCTGGATGCACTGCTGCTTTGAGAGAGGGCTGGGGGCTCTGGGCATAAAGGGGCGGCAATGGCCTGCTGGATGGGGCGAATCCAGGACAATTTCTGGAGACGCGGAGGACGGGATCACCTGGGTCCTGTGTGGCAGCACCCGTTAGAGCACATAGCTCTACAAATCCTTCTTTTACACAGGAAAAAAAAGAGTGTTCCCTTCTGACGGGGGAGATGAGAAGCCCTGAACACCCTGCAGCAGCGGCAGCTCAGGACACATCAGGACAGGGCCTGCAGCTGAGACCGCGGGGCAGAGCTGCAGTTTGCTGAACAAACCGTGTTTGGGCACGTTTGACGTGTAACTGGCGGGCCCTGAAATGCTGGGAGGCAGATTTGCACTTCATACCTTTCTCTGCTGCCGTGCCAGTGTATGCTAAAGTCCTTTTGGCCTTGAGACAAACGCTGCAGGATCTTTGGTGATTGCTAGTCATCAGGACAGGATCCTGTCTCTGAAGGCTTTTTTGTTTGCTATAAATTTCCAAAGATATTTAAGATCCCTAATTCTTACCTTTGAAAGTCTACTGCTAAACCCTCAAACTAGGAAACATATATGCATGTAAAAAGCTGTGCACTCAGGAGGCCTCACCTCCACCTCAAGAGTATTACACTTTCATCACTTGTCCCCAGCAAACTTGCTGAATTGTCTCATCATGTCCCCCCCAATGCCTTTGGCTTGGTGAAGGGAACTCAACTGACTTAGGCCAGTAGGAGAGGGTGCAGATAAATAAAAACCCCATTAAAAAAAGACCCATAAAAAATAAAACATCTCTCTTGACTATCTAAAAGTATGACATAATTTTGAGTTATAGTTTCACTGCTTCCACTATATATATATATATATATAAAAATCATTTTCAAACTCAAAAGTATAACAAAGAGGAAAGAGCCTGAAATCCATTAAAAGCTTTTTATGCTGTGGACTTTTAAACTATCTTCTCACCTTGATGATGTTTGAGTTCTTAGTGGTTATGCTGAATTCTAATTTTGCTCCAGTAGCTTTGCTAGCCAGCTATGCCTTTCAGGCTTGTATTGCATAGAAGATGAAAAAAAAATCATTCAGATTTCATCTTTAATCTGTCTCACTTTAAACAATTTATCCTTTTTGAGGTACCTAATTACCCAGCCTCTTAGATAACCACATGATGTGTGTGTGTCACCTCTGTGATCGCAAACGAATATCTGATCCCTATGGAATGATCCATTGGGGAATGAGGGTAATTAGTCTTTAACAAACATGAATTTGGAAACATCTGTGCAGATTTAAGCTTGGGGAACAGGACTGGGGAACAGGTTTCAGCAAAGCGAAGAGAGCGTGAAAGCAGAACTCAAGGTACCAGGCAAATATTGCAATTAAATTAGTCAGCTTGAGGAAATTAAATCAAGGGAAATTGGAGTGTGTCATATTTTTCGATCTGAATTTCTGGCCATTATGAGATTTTTGAAGAGAGCCAGTGAAGAAAATGGAAGCTAATAAGTTTTAATTTTTCTCCTAGTGACTCGGAGGAGAGCTGAATGAAGCCCTTTCTGATTTTGTGATAATTAATGAAACTCCCATGGCAGAGGGAAATGCAGTGATTAGTCATAAGTCAGCTGAACTCTCACAGCAGGTTTTTGGACAACTTCTGATTGTTTCAGTCTGCACCACCTTTTTTTTCCTTTTCTTCCTTAAGCCAAGTTGCTCTTGCACAGGCCACCCTACCTACGGGGCCAGTCTTTGCTGAAGAAATCTGGTTGCAAACTTTTGATGGGCAGTCAGTGATTTTTGCCGATTTGTTTTGTTTTGTTTTTTCGCTTGGGGGCGGGTGGGGACTGGCATTAGCTAATGAGCAGGTCTGAGAGATGAAGTAGTGGAGACACCTGCACTTCTCGCTGTGTTTTATGCAAATGTGAACCTCCGGCAGGGCAGCAGGGTCCCAGTTCACTGGGGTTTTGTCTAATGGTGCTCCTGGGGGACGGGTCAGAGAGAACCTTGTTGCTGATGAAAGGGGAAAACATGCTCTTTGCTCCCTGCCACCTCTCCCCACAAGTCACACCAGCTCTGGGACTCCTCGAATGCCTCCGGGAGCCAGTTCGGTTCATCAAAACAGGAGGAATAAACCTAGTTTTGGCAGGAGAGGTGAGCTGAAGTGGCTGGTGCAGGGTTGAGGGCTCCAGGGACACCCTGGGAGGGAGGAGGTGACACAGCAGAGGTGTTAAGTCCTTCCTGACAGCAGCGTGAGAGTTAAACTTGAGAAATTTCCTACCTTCGTATGCATTCAAAAGATAGCTTCATTTTTCACACTTAAAGAAAGAACTTGCCTGACTATTAGGGGATTTGGATCAGCTTCCTTTACTTGTTTCTCAACATTATTAATTTGATTGTCCTCCAAGGTCTGCACTGGGAAAAGCAGTTAAGCATATGGTTAATTTAAAGTACACACTTGAGTATCAACAGCTATGAATAGATGCTTAAATGTATTTGTGAAGGACACTTCTGAGCTGTGAATGTGCAGATTTAGCTATTCCTTTAAAAAAAATTGTCTAAGATGTATGACTACCTTTACAGCAGTGCTCATATAGTGATAAATAGGGCACGTGGTCAAATATGATGGTAAAACAGACCCAGGAACCTTTCTTAAAGATTTCTACTTTCAGTTTCTAATTTGACTGAAATTTATGCTGGCTTGTAAGCAGTGTTAGTTTGGGTACAGCTTTGGTATCCTCTTGCAAGCCAGGAGGGTGACAGGCTATCGTAACCCAGAGCTCCTGGGCTCTTAATGCTGGAGAATGGACCAACAATCTTAGCAGTAAAATTCATTTTCTTGGTGCCTTGCTGGGCTCCATGGCCCCAGCAGATTTAAATTCAGCAGTAGAGAGCAAAAGAGGCAAAAAGGTCCTTACAGACAAGCAGATGAGTTACTGCTTCATTTTTCATGGTTACTCAGGTAGACAGCATCACGCTGACAGTTAATATAGAAAATGGGACATGTCCTCCTCTGTGGAGATTGAGCAGGAGAGTGAGGAAGGATGAGCTGATGGAGAGACTGGCAAACTCAGGGAAGCAGGAGACCTTCCTGCTGCTGGGCACTGCGGGATGAACGAAGGCATAAGAGAGAATTTGCAATTAGTGTCCAAGGAGGTGCAAATTAGCACTGAGAAGTGCTACCACGGGCTCCTTCCTGAGCCTTATTTCTTCTTCTTGCTTGGGGTGGTGTCTGAGAGAAAACCCAGGGATGCAGGTCTGACTATGTTGTGCTTCCTAAGGCCCAGAAGGAGCATGCTGCAGAATTAACATTTTCCTATTCTGAAATTGCAGAAGCTGTTAAAAGGCAGAAGGTTTGCAAAGCTTCCTGACAGAGCAAGTGGAGGAGAGGAAGGTGGGGTGAAAGCAAAGGTTTAGTACCTCCCTTTCCCAAGGACCCTAAAAGCTCCTTCCAAGAGCTAGAGGAGAAACACGCTGCTGTAAAAGACAAATTGAAAATGTTCCACTAAATACATTAGCAACAAAAGGAGGGCTAAGGAAAATCTCCATCCTTTTTGCATGTGAGGGGGAAACAGTGCCAGAGGATGAGGAAAAGGCTGAGGTACTTAATACCCTATTCACCTTGTAGAGTTGTAGTTGTAGACTTTTTCATAGAAAGGGCTGATGTTGCAAACATTTGTGTAAAATCTTTCCAAAACAAGCCATTATTTCTGCTTGTGTAAGAAGACGATAAGTTTGTGGGCTTGCTATGGAGCAAAGTAAGGGGCTTAGATTATTTCCATGCTGCCCCAATGATTTTTATGTTAATATATGCTGTGAGATTGCCTTTTTTTGTTTTTCTTTCTGTTTGCACTTTACTGCATCTCAAGTGTTTATCTGGGCTTCTGACAGGCTCTGAGAGGTACATCTAGTTTTTTTTTTTTAAACAAATAAATCATGTATTGTCTGCAGAATCCTCTCCAGGGCATGGAACAAGTGAGGTACCATTTTCAAGTGGTGCAAGTCCTCGGGCAGACTGTGACAGCCCCATGATTGATTTCTGCACTGTCCCCATGCTGCTGGCCAGGGCAAATGAGCTGTCAGACTCAGTGCATTCACCTGATGGTAATGCAAACCACAGAGATGTGCAAAGAGAAGACTGGGGTGGTGGAGTTATCTGGGAAGGACAAATTTGTGTTTGGACATGCTTTCTTTACTTTTAAGGTTGCACGTTTTAAGGTTTTTGCTGTAGTTTCTGAAGTTCTACAAGTGGCTCTGTTAGTCTGGGTCTTGTTTCTGTTGTTTCTTGGTCTCTGATAACTAAATGTGGAGTTAAATATGGGAGCGCGGCAGGAAGAACACAACATACCTCCCCTCTCCTCCTCTTACAATGTCATTTCTTTGTGAATATTTGCAAGTAAAAGTAGAAAAAAAAATAGATGTTGAAGTGAATCCTAGATATGATCTCTAATTAGATTAAGACCCACAGTTATGGAATAATAAATTATCTAACTAGCACGGTACAGCTTCACTACGCTTTAAGATTGATTTTTGTCTAAGGCCCTGGGAAAGTGACTTCAACAAAACTTAAAGAGATTAAGCCTGATTATTAAGTGAAAATACTTTTTTGGATGCCCCTTCCAGACACATGAGCAAGTCTTAATGACCCTGTCAAAAAAAAAAAAGACACCCCATGTAACTCTGGCAGCTGCATGGAGCGTGGCTTGGTTCATTTACCTGTGCCTAAAGCAGGAGTTAATAAGTCAAACGCTGACCTGGAAATATGACAGTGAGATGATTTTTTACTTTCAGCCCTTCTAAATTAAAACGAATGCCACGTTGTTTCAAGTATGAGAACTCTATTAATTTCTGTCGTTGTGTTACGTCTGTAACTCAGGAGTGATTCACAGCATCATCCATCTCCAGTCTGCTAATTTTATCAAGCTGAACCGAGCAGGGTCCATCGCTAATAATGAAACTTTATTTCATCTCACCATTTGAGGTGTTGGTCGGCAGTGTTGTCTCTAACTGGTTGCTCCCCGGTGCTCCCAGCAGCGCAGGGGCAACCACAGCCCTTTCTGGGGGCACAGGAACCAGCAGTGCCAGATCAAGGACTCCTGGTTCAGAAATGGGGAGTTCAAGCCCCAAAAAGTCATTTGATCTCTCAGTGCATCACTCTCCTGGCTGGGGAACACTTGGCCATGCTTATTGCCATCCAAGCACCTGCTGTGCTTGAGGGGGTTGGATGCTGCACATGGGACAGATGAGTCCCTGCCTGGATTTTAGGCTAAGAGTCCTGACCTAACTACTAATTATCCCTGGGATACATATATATGTATATATATATATATTTTTTTTTTTAATGGCTTTTGGCAATAAAAGTATGTGCCTGCCTCATAGGACTGTTAACAAGCAGTAATTAGTGTTTGTATGTGGCTTTGAGAGCTTGGGGCTATTATTACTCATCCACGGTGTAGTTAAAAATCTGTATACCTTTTTTCTTTGGTCACAGCACACTGCAAATAGTATATAAGAAAAGAGTTGCTATTTGCCACACAGGAACATTTGGAAACCATTATTATTAAATTAATCCGGATGGCTTGAGAAAGCCATTGTATAGGGCGCTGGCCTCGTACCTCTGGACATGCAAGAACACTCAGTCTCGTAAAAGTCCATGTTATTCACCATCTGTCTTCACTGCAAAGCTCTTGGTTTTTGCCACTGTCCAAGGAAAGCCTGGCTTGCAGGAGCCAGGGGAGTCAGGTTGTGCTAAGAGACGAGGAGAATCAGTTGCACCTGGCAGGGTTTAGCAAAGCTCAGACTGACATGTCTGCAAGGCCAGGACTTTCAGTGTCCTGTACCAAGCACGGGCTGCTTGCGGTGTCTGACGGCTAAATACAGCTCATCAACTGCTCATTTGTTATTTTTCTTAAAAGAAGTGTGCTTGGAATAGCTTCTTCATGAAAAAGCAGGCTTTAGACAGGGCTTTAAATATGCAGCAGGTATGTGCCAAGGGCTGCGGATTGATGCAAAGACTAAGGGACTTTTTCAGTTCTGCTGCCACGATGCTCCCTGCAGAATCTGGCTGGTTTGTGGCTGGAGTTGTACACAGGGTGCACAGCACCCACCCAGCAGACAGTATGGAAGGGGATGCGATTTTCCTTATGGACAAGAGGATGTTTTTCCAATCTGTAATATTTAAATCAGAGCCCACAAGTGAGTATAACCAGTCGAAAATGCACTTCTCTGTATGCATTATTTCACATTGGCAAAAGTGAATTTTACTACCCCACCTGCCCAGCTGAGCTTGAATGGGGAACTGAAACTCTCAGATTTTTTCTAATTTCTCAGCAATTCTGTGTCACCTGCAGATTTGGCCTCCCTGGTGTTCTGCTCTGGGTGGTGGAGGAGCATGCTGTCACCCCCATGCCACGGTCACTACAGCTGATCCTACCCATCCTCTGTCCCTTCCTAATCAGTGGCAGGGCTGTACCTCTCACCTCATGTCTACTTATTCCCATTAATAGTTTCTTATGAAGACTTTTACAAAGGTTTTTAAAAAGGCCGAGTGCTTTACTTGGCCTCCCTTTAGTCATTATTTTATTGACGTTTTGCAGAAAACTAATTAGAGGCTCAGCTGCTCCTGGCAGGAACTTTGCTGTTCTCTCCTGTCACATCGTGTTCACTGTGGAGCTTCATCCCTAACTAGATCCCCATCTAAACCTGAGCTAATGTCTGTCGGTGCTTTATGCCCTATATAAACAGCAGTTGTCTCCTCCTTTTGGTCAAGCTGAGTCACAAGCATTTAATTTAGAGTAAGGGTTTGTGCTGAGCAAGAGGAGAGAGGGAGCAGGGGATGGAGCGAGGTGGATGCTGGTGGAGAGGGATGGTGGGGTTGCCCCAAGGAAAGGAGGGTGCTGCGTGGGCAAGTGGGACCTTCCTCCTGCAGGAAATCGGGTCCATCCCTGGGCTCTGCACACTGGGACCATCTATGAAACATGAGTGACTTTGTTTCTTGATGGAAAAGAAAGGGGAGACTGTTGCCTGGCCCCGTGGTGTGACCTTGCCTGCTCCTGTTGGGATTTAAGAGCTAAACTTTTCCCTGCCTCTCAGGAGCAACAATGATAAAGGGTTATATGCTGCTGAGCAACAATTTGCAATGCCCTAAATGCCTGAATTGGAGAAAAATAAATGAACTTCACTGTGCAAATAGTTCCCAAATGCATTGGCATAGACTGTAATCTTGTGGCAAGAGAAAGTACATAATTCAGGTGTCTGTGATGTGCAGTTTGTGTAGTGAAGTGTAGAGTCTCATCAGGGGTGAGTACATGCTGGGCTGGGGCGCTGCAGGGCACAGAAGAAGTTTTAAGCACTTGGTCTTATGCTGGGTGCAGTGTCCGTCTGTGTGGAGCTGGAGTGGCACCAGGTCTCCAGGCTGTTCAATACAACTTTTCCTTTATTTTATTTTATTTTTTTTTAAGTGATATTGAAGACAGGGAGGTGTTAGTAAGCCCCATGTAAAACCTCTTAAGAGGTGGCATGTGTCTTTCAGTGCATGCGTGGCCCCATTTTACCATTTCTACAGGCTGCCATAAGGTGACGTGATGCTCTTCAACATGGAAGAGCAGGGCCCGGCTGCTGGCAGCGCTTCCTTGCTCACTCACGGTCTCCATGGAGCAGCCTCTGCAGCAAACTGTCACCGGGACCCCTGCCTCTGCACACAGAGGGGAGGATGAATTGCTCTTTCCATGAGTATTAAATATTTTATTTTGTGACCTTCCTCTAATCAGATGCTTTATCTTGACCATATACTAGAAGAAATGTAATAAAAAAAGGATTTTAATAAATGTAACCTCCTTAAATTGTGTAATTGTCACTTTCCCAGGACGTTAGGGAAGCTGTAAGGGGGGAAAAATATGTACAGAGCAGTTTTTGATGCATTGATAATTTATTATCTAATAATCTCTTCTCTTGCACACTATTCCCAGTTTCCTCATTACTTGTATGCAGCATAACACCCCGTCGCTAGCAGCAGGTTGCTGTGCTACTGCAGAGCCAGATCTGCTCCATGTTGGTATCCAATGTGCTGGTGGAGGGAGGAGGAAGGACTGTGAGTCCAGGCACAACTGAGACCTGAAGCTGTTAAAATTGCTCAGTGAGTCGATTTTTCTCCTAGTGCTGGGCTTGATTTTGAGAAGCGCTTTTTTCAGCAGAGCGGTGGCCGGGTTTCCTGCACTGACAAGCCGTGGCAGGTGCTTCTCAGAGATGCGAAGTGGTGGCAAGAGGTGGCCTCATGCCAAAGAGACCTGCCCTTGAGGAACCCAGGGGATGCAGGGTGGTCACCCCTATTCTTGTGTTAGGATGCTCTTGCGTCCATATGAGGTGGGCCCTGGCCATCGTGTGCTGTGGCTGCTCCTCACAGGACAGCTTTGGGGCTGACTTGCAGCCTTGGAAGAAGAAGAGGGATATATCCACGTACAGATCAGTTTGCTTTGCACCTCTGCAGTCAGTGCTTGTCAAAGCCTGCAGGGTCACTGGAAGGGCAAAGCACTGCAGCAATCTTCTGGGCTGGATCCTGGCATCCTAGGGCCACGTCTGTGCTGAAACATGGCACTGCTTGAATGGCTTTCAGTGTAATTCAGGCGGTATAATTCACCCAGCGTGGATACGATTGTCATGGTATAGAAGGCAACTATGTGCATAAGTCTGGTGTGTGGTTCTTAATTTGTTCTGTTCCTTTCCCCAGCACTCCTAGCTGGGTATAACTAAGGTAGAAAAATGTGTCAGAGCAGCTCCAAGTGCAGCTTAGTCTCTGTTCCTACTAGGGGACGGATCCACTCTTGGCTGTGGTGGGCACAGGTATCCTCAGGCATGTGCTGGGTGAAGGTGGTTTTCATGACGTTGCTTAGCGAGCTGAGACTTGGGTATGAATCAGACCCTGTGGATCCTCTGTTTCTCCGAGGGAATGCATCCCAGATGAGACTTCTGGTTTGACTAATCCGAATGATATTGGTATGAGTTTGTCTTCACTGTCTTGAATGTTGGACAAACATGAGGAGCACCAAGTGCCACCCTGGAGAGCTCACAGACCTGCCAGCACAGGCTGTATGTCTGCTGCATAAACCTTGCATTTAGGATCAAGCAGAAGGTTCAAGATAGCTGAGGCATTGCAGGATCCTGGGGGAGGCAAAGCGGAGGTTGTCCTGACCCCCAGCTGGCACCTGGAACTGCCCAGAGAATGCTAGGGTAAAAGTGACCTGCCTTGGTCTTCACAGGGAAGGTGGTCTGGCAAGTTATCTGTCAAAACGTAAAATCCACATGTTTCTGGAGTGAAGAGGTAGTGCTAAGCCAGGTGTACAAGGAGAGACAGAGGTGCAATTGGAGATACGACTTCTCTCACTCTCTCCCCATCTTTAAAAGTGGAAAATTCTCTCCTTTTACAGCTTACCTGCATATGAGAATTTATGCGACAGCTTTACCTATACCAGAGGGCTCCTCTCAGAGATAGATCCATACAGGTAATCCCTGGATCAGGAGGTTATCAATGAAGAGTGAGCACGGGTCAGATAACTGATGCCTGCTGCAATTTGCAATTGCATACCACGTTTGGGAACCCACATGAGAGTGTTACCATCGTTAAGCTTTGGGCTGGGCAGACAGAGGGATGCGATTTGATTGAAATTGTGTAGAGGGTAATTACAATAAGGAGCTAGGAAATTAAATGAAAATGCTACTGGTTAGGAAACAAATGTAAATGATTTGTTTCTGTTCTCCGGAGCTCTATGTATGTTGATTTGCATCTGCATTGCCAAGGAAGGGCGCAGTGCACAGAAAGCAGGAGATTACAGGTGCTACAGGCAGATAAATGTGCTGTGGCTGTAACTTATTGAGCAGAACCTCAGCTGTGACTACTGGGCAGGCAGGTATTGCCCTTCAGAGAGCAGAGCCGGATAGTCTTGCTTATCAAGGAGAAAAATAGGATGGTGTATGGGCTGGTAGTCGTGAATGAGGAGACTGTCTTGCCCCTGCATGTGTTTGCTGAGTGTCTGAAGCCCTGGGCAGTGCTGGGGCAGCTGGAGAAAGACTCAACGGCTGGTGACAGTCTGGGGGTGCAAACAGCTGGGGTTTTGTATTCATTATTTATGTATTATTCTGACTTTAAACGCAGGGAAAGTCATGCAAATGCAGAATCAAGAAATTGGAGTGCAATATCTACGAAAAGGATTTTAACAGGGATTTTCTTTGTGGCCTGAAGGCTCAACTGGGTGATTGGAGGCCACGGTGGGAGAGAATGAGAGTCATTATCAGAGCCCAGCCTCTGTGTAGTAGTGGCAAATTTCAAACCTAGACCTAAATTCTGCTGCAGGGAGAAAAGGCTTCGACCTTTTTGTTGCTCAATCTGGCCATGGAAATTGCTGCCTCTGCCACTGCCCTGCTCTCCCCTTGATTCTTGCGATTTTAAAGTATGATCAGTCTTACTATTCATGAAAATCTGTGATGTCTTTCCCCATCAACAAATGTGATTCTGATAAAAGAGTCAATAAGGCTAATGTTGTTTTCAGTCACTAAATTTGACTTAAAGCTGGCCTAGGAGAAAGGGAATTAATCTCTGAATACATTAGTTGATGACTGACAGGAAAATATTGCAAATGATGTAGCTGGTGAATATTATTCAGTCACCTAGTAAGCTGGCTGAATGTTGGAAAAATGCTTTTGCAAATGTGTCGTAATAATTGGCAGAAAAGAAAGAAATGAATATTATGCAACCACTTCCCCCACAAATTGCTCCATTATGTACCTACAGAAGCAAGAGCTTCCTAAATCAGGAGCTAATTCAACATCAAAATCTCCATCTTGGGTTCCTCAGGAGCTCTGTAAGGTGTGGAGATGGGTAGGAACAGACTCCCCACAGCTCCCTCTTTTATTTATAAGTTAGGCAGGCATGTCCCCAAGAGCATACACCTATTTTTGGGTTGTGGGACCACACAGCACCGTTTCAGATTTGGTTTGTACCAGTCAGAGACCCACCGATGTGGTGTGAGCTGGAAGGTTTATTTGCTGCAGATCGGATGCTGCTTTCTGAGAGGAGTTTATATCTGCTAATACAGGTATCAGAGTCTGCATTTGCCATCTGACATAAAACTACTGCAGATGATATCACCAGGTTGGTGTCACCAGGGTTGGGCACCGGCTGGTCCTTGCTGGCACCTCGCTGTGTGCAACAGCAGTGGCTCTGTGGCCAAGTAAGGGAATCTTGCACCTGACAAACCAAATCCATACACACCAACGGCGAGTCTGGAGCAGGGAAAGAAGCCTGGCATAATCAGTGAGAATGACAGTTAGAAAAGATAACAGATACTATTGGCATCAAGGGAGAGGAATGGACTAGGAAGAGGAGGAATAATTGATGAGGTAGTTCATAATGGAGATGGTGGGTCTCAGGAGGATGTGCAGGGTGCTCCCAACTGCTGTGTGCTGCATCAGCTTCTTGCCAGAGGGACTCTATGTAGAGTTTAAGATTTAAAAAAAAAAAAAAAAAAAAAAAATTCAAAGGCCAAAATACCAATAAGATTCAGAACAGACTTAGAAACTTGAGGTCAGATTTCCGTTAGCTCCAGACAGGATTTGATGTGCTGACCCTGTTTTCTGAATGAAGGACATGATGCTTCTCCCTCCCTTTAACCTGCCAGCTTTGTGGATATCTCTTCAGGCTATGAAAAGCCTTGGGATTTCTCCAAGTAGCCCAAAAGGATCTGAGGGGAAAACAGAACAAACTTTGTGCCCTGTCAGATGGAGCAGGGTGCACACGAGCTCCTGTTCCTGCTGGCTGGGTCCCTGCCTCACGTGCTTATTGTGGCTGTTGATTTCTCCTCTGAGCTGTGTCCCTTGGATCTGAAATGAAAGCCACATAATTACGTGCACCACCGTGGTGGCCAATGACAAAAAGCATTTTTGTGAAAGCATTTTTCCCCCCCTGTTGCTGAAAGATTACATCTGATGTTATAAACCAACATTGCTCCCAGTTGGTACCACCACTAAGTAATTTACCCATGTAGAAAAGCTTGCTTGTTATTGCAGCATGTTCACTGCAGCCATCTAGGCTAAATTATTTCTTTCAAGCTGGAAAAACAGAAGACAGGATTTTTGTCTCGTGTTGTCTAGTATTTCAAAACCCTCAGAGAAAAATGGGATATAGATCCAGACCAAGAGGAGGAGGACATCTCAATGCCCTGTCTGCCTCCTGTGCTTCTGTCTGATTTGGGGTACGTCCCCGTAAGGGGTGATTTCAGATCTTAGCCTCCACCTGGACCTTCCCCCGTGGTCCAGGGCAGCCTGTGCTGGCCTGGGGTTTGTTAATCCCAGAGGCACCAGCCTCATTAGACTGACTGGGAGGAGGGAGAGATGTTTGTTGGGTTTTTTACGCTGCTTTACTGCAGAGAAGGAGGGCTGTGGGAATCCCAAATGCGTGTGAGTCTGCCTGTCAGGCTGTTCTTGTTAACTTTTGAAGAACTGGCCAATTTCAGTGCAGTTTGACAGGCAAGAGACTTGGAAGGTAATAGATTTCTGAAAAGCTCTGTAAAAATAGCTGGACAGGTGAAGAAGAGGCTCTTCCACAGGCTCAGCTGGGAGCAAACCCGCAGCATGAACTTGCATCTTGGATGTAAAAAAAAAAAAAAAAAAAAAAAAAATTTGTTCTGGTGCTTCCCATAAGAAAGTAGCACTTGGTGATTCTCCTGGTTACACAGGAATTTAGCGTGGAGACCTTGTCTTTTCAGCTAAAAGAAAGGGGTGGAGCTGGGGGGTTGGATGTTCATGGTGTCCCATTCTTGGGGACTGTTGGAATTAACCTAAATTAAAGTGGAAGGAAGAAGAAACAAGAAGGGACAAGGCTGTGTTCGGTGGAATAAGATGGAAATAATGGGAGTAATTAATTTTCCCCTGGAATTACCAACTTGCAGTTCTAGAATACTTCCCATTCAAGGATGCTGTGGTACATTTGTGGAAAGTTGGTGGGTATCTCCATCACTTTTTTTTACAAGTATATAGGGCACGGAAAGTCTGTGCCAGGACTAGACGTGGTTTCTGAGCCTCAGTCACAGGACATTTCATTTTTCTCTTAGTCAAGAAGCCAGAGGAAAAGGAAATAAAGAAGCTGTTGGTAACTGTCATTTCTCATGAGAAACTTGAGTGGTATTGTCTATTTTTACAATATTTTTTTTAGAAAGTCTGCCAGGATTGATTTCAAAACTGTAGAATTAGAGACTCTCTGACATCTCTAGGTCAGTTGTTCCAAAGATTAATAATTTCTATTAAAAACAACCCTTTGCTTCGTACAGAGTGTTTTGAGATGTGGAATGAAGGCACAGCTCTGCTTTCCTTGATGCTCGTTGCTTTGCTGTCTGCTAAAGCCAGAATTTCTTCCAGAGCCTCTGCATGCTGACAATGTGGAAAATAAATTTAATATTGCTCCCAAATATCCAGACATGCAGGTGGCTGACCTTCACACCTGGCTGAATAAATCTGCTCTGCACTGCCTGCCCTATTAGGAGGTGACACGCGAAAGCCCCATGGTGGGACTGGCAGGAGCCTGCCCTTCTCGGGCAGTATTTTGCAAGCTAAAAAAGAAAGCTTAAAACCACCAGGATGTCTCTCTGTCTGAGAAAGAAAAATCTATCAGAGATTATTCTGAGCCTTGTTCCCAATCAACCCAAGGCGATGGGGGAATTGTGTGCTCCTGTGATTTAATCAAGACAGACGCAGCGTGGTCCAGCTGCTCCTCGGAGCCTGGGATGCTGCTCCATGGCAAATGCATCCCCCAAAGGCAGCAAACAGCGGACTGAGCAGATAAACTCTCTGAAAAACGGTTACACTCTATACCCTGCTTAGCCCCTCTGTACACGAAATGGCCAGCTAATAACAGACAGATCCTCAAATCACTATTGAAGGTGTTGCGAGAGAGCTGCCTCACTCTGCTAACTTTCAATAATCGGTGAAGCAATGGCAATAGAGCTTGTGCACTGCGGTGGAAGAGTTCTATTAAAAGTCCTTTCCAGGCCTGTGCTGCTGGGGAGAAGAGTTAATTGAAACTATAGTGCTTATTTTAATTGTGTCTGTCTGAAAGCTTTTGCTCGAATTGCTCTGTCGAGGTTGCTTCCTCACTCTGCTAGCTCTGCTCCGGAGCTGGGTGATGCTACAGTGTCAGGAAGTGTTTTTTCAGCAGATTTACTTTTGTGAAGTGCAGCAGGACTTCAGAGCTGCACAAAAATCAATCCCTCAGCCTCTTCCCTGCAGAAAGCCAGGGCTGCCTTCACACTTGCCATCTCAGGCGCTTATGACCTGGGGGTTCTGTCTCCAGCCTGCAAAGCGTCCATCGCGTGTTCGCACCGAGCCGGCTCGCTTCTTGCCCTGAAGGAGAACAGCACCTTGGCACTGGTTTTGGTGCTCAGCAATCCAGATTCGGGGCCGTGCTGAGCCTGTTCATCATCTGAGTGCAGAGGCAGCATCTCTGAATGCCGCAGCACTGAGATGCACGAGCCGAGAACCAGTTTGAGGGTCAGGAACAGAGAGTTTTGTGTGGCGGGTTTGGACTCTTTTAGTGGCAATGGTGTGTGTACTGAGATGTAGAAGGGTCATTGTGTGGTGGACAATTCAATACGGTCTGGCCCAGTAACTGCTGGGAGTGCTGTTGCTGCTGACACCGGCCAGTCAGAGCAGGAGAGATCAGGAAAAATGGAATACTAGTGATTAAAGCGATCCCAGCAGACTGGGGCTACAGGAGCAGTGTTAGATGAGAGACCCAAATCAGAAGCTGGATTAGCACTGGGGTGGCTGTGGCGATGCTGGGGATGGGATAATCCTGCACAGGAACGGGCTGTCGAGGAGCAGCCAGGGCTCAGCACCACGGGCTTTATCCAAGCGTTGTGACACAGCTGTGCTCTTTGCCAGGCTGCTGTGAGGTCAAGGAAAATGCAAAGAACAACTCCTGTTGAGAAATCCAGTTTGTGCTGGGTGGCCAGAAACCAGGCTGTGCTGTGGGGCCCCTTGGTGGGTGCAGCTTTTCCAGGGGGAGAGATAAATGCTGAATTTTAATAACTACAGAGGCAATGTTAATGAGTGAAGTTTATCAGTGTCTTGTGTTAGTCTAAATCTAAATGGCAATTCCTCCCTTCAGTTAAATAACAGCTTTGTCTTTCAGCTGGCGGCCCTGGACTGCATTTCTAGCCAGACCCTGCAGAGCTGGGCGGCTTTGCAAGTCACGTCATCTGCCTCTCCGCTTTTCCTGGTGTAAAGTGAAGGTGATGGTATGGTGTGGGCTTTGAGAGAGGAAATATACTATTGAGCATCTAAGTGACATTGCTTGGAGGTAGATGGGTTAAACCCAGCCTAACTGGGACAGCTGCCCAGAGGGGCTCAGCTTTGCTCCTGGCCCCATCCTTCCCCTACAGAGGAACCAAATGAGCATTCGGCATAGGCCAGACCCAGCGCTTGTTTGTACTGCGGAGGGGACTTAGTGTAAATTAAATTGAGTGTAAATTATCTTGATTTCAAACTGCTTTGCAGTGCCAAGAAAGTATAAACTGGTTTTAAGGCTACATGGGAACCAAGCTTGTTATTTTTAAAATCTGATCACCTTGAGCTTGGGACCCCTGGGAGGTTTCAAAAGTCTCCAGCAGAGTCTTGCTTTTGTTTGCATGGATTAAAAATGTAAATATATCTAGGCTATGAATGCAGAATGCGGAGGAAAGATTAAAAAATATTATGCATTTCCGATTTTTAGATTTATGCGCTTCCCCATAAAAGTGTGAATGACATTTATTTGGCTGGCTGCATAATCCATGTTAACAAGACAATTAGTATGTGCTGAAAGTTATTATTTTCCTCGGCACGTCAAAGTTGGAACTGCTGCTGGAGTTGGAATGGAGCCTTGATTCATTTCTTCTTCATGGTAAAAGATAATATTGAATTTTTCTCCAAAGATCTTGACAGCATGTAATTAATACTTTTTTTTCTGCCTTGAATAAGATGGAGCAAAATACAACCACCTAACTGGGAAAAAATCCGTACAAAAATGAACTTTTTTTTAATGGTGTAATGAGTGAATTCTGTGCTTCTGAAAGGCAGCAGACTGACAGCCCTGGGTGGCTGTGGCTCTCTCCTCGTTCACGGAGCAGGTACGGGGGTAGCAGAGGCACTGTGGATTTTGCAGGCAACGTGATATGTCTTTAAAAGGTAACTTTGCTGGAGTTTCTTTCCTCTGTTGGAACTGGCTCCAAACCATTTGGGTGACAGAATCTGGAATTGGACACAGCACGCGGATGCTGCCGCATTAAGTGATTGCGTATTATTTAAATCAGTGCATAAATACTATGAACACTGCCCACGTCTGTTAAGGTGCAACAGCCTTTGCCAGGGCTCTGTGTGAGGCTGCTGCAGGTTTCTTCTACAGCAAGACTCCAGTTAGTTTATCAAGGCTTGTGTCTGTACATAACAGGAGGCTTATAACAGACCATTTTATAGCAGTCTCTTTCACTTTTCCTGCTTTTTTTCCCCCTTCCGCACACTGCAGCTGTGTGAGCTGTACACAGCGGAGCAGAGATGCTGCTGCTGCTGCCGCAGCCGGCACCTCGTGTCAGGATCTGTTTGGCCACAGAAAGTTTTGCAGCCAAGGCTGAACTTGAGGCTGATGCATCAGAAAGACCTGAAACATTGAATTTAGAGCTCCTCTGGTACCTGCAGCCAGCCTTGGAGGGAACAGCCCCTTTCTCTCACTGCCTGGTGAGGCTGGGGCTGCACGGCTGGGCACTGTGCCTGGGGCGCAGGATGGGGCTGGGGACACTTATTCAAGAGCTGCTCTGAGCAGAAAGGTTGCTGGAGAGCACATGGATGACTCCGTTTCTCAGATTTCCTGTTCTCTTTTAGTATGGGATTTTGTTTCCTGGCAATAGGTGGAAATGAAGCCTGGCTTGACTGAGGTGTGTTGGCAGCTGAGCCCGGGAGGAGGCTGGAAATGCAGAAATGCTGCATTTTAGCTTCTCCATTTCATCCTGTGGTCACCGACTCTGTGCTGTTCCTTCCCATGACCCTGCCCAGAGTAAAAGCGGTGGGGGCCAAGGGAGGGAATCCAGACTGAACAGGAAAGGAACTGCTTTATGACCAATTTGTATCAAAAGGGAGACAGAGCATAGAAAACCAGGAGTGTCAGCACCGGCAGGTGATGCTGGGTCGGTCGCTGGTGAAGCTGTGTGCTCCTGCCTTGCGCCGAGGGGGTGGCTGGTACCCCCAGGGAGGTGGGGAGCATCCTCACAGCCTTGATCTGCAGTTGGTTTCCCCTGGGCATGGCAGGTGTCCCTGTGCCTTGGCTTCCCCACCTGCAAAAAGGGGCGAGAGCAGTTTCCTGCTTTCCCCTGGCAGAGAGCGGCTGATTAGTGTTTGTGAGGCAGAATGATGAACACCCTGGAAAGACCAGGAATAATCAAGTGCTGGAGGGGTGCAGTAAATAAGTCAGAAGTTCCCTGTTGAATGAAAATGAATTTAAGCACTGACTAACTCTCCTATTCCCCACGCAGTGTCTATGCTGAGCTGCAAGTGAGGCAGGGGTCCTGTGGACAAAAAAGTGTGATTAAATCTGAAACATCCTTCATGCAGGTGAGGGGGCTGAGAGGATGGGCCAGCAATTAGTGAGGAGAGAGCCCAGCAGGACACGAAGAGGGGACAATTCTGCACGTACAGAGCTGATCCCACCCCCAGGTAACACTGCTCCCTCTAGAAGGGCAAAAGCTGGGTGAGATGTGGCCAACTAGTTCTGACAAATAGCAAATGTGGCAGGGAAATTGATGAAAAACTTCAGAGACATGAAAAGATTTAGGGTTAAGTATGAAAAATTTAAGTGTTCTCGGCAGCACGACAATCTTCGCAGTCATATTTCAGTTCCTAGATGAGGGTGTTTTATTTAGGAAGGTCACCAGCTTCCTAGCCAGCCACCATAAGTGTGGGGTTAGATTTGCCCCTCTTGTAACATGGAGGCATAAACAGGAATCACAGTATACTGTTTCTTTTTATTCAAAACCAACTCCTTTATCAGTATTTCCCCATCTCCCTGCAAATTATTTGTTGGTGAGGGACTTTATTGCTCCCGAGCTGGTTCTCTGGGTACAGCTTAATTCCTCTTATCTGTCAACCTCATGCATCCGAGCTCAGCTCGCTCCAGACCACAGTGAACTCATTTAAACTATTATCTGTGGTGGAAGCAAGTGTGAGCCTTTTGAGAAAAGCCGTTGGATAACATGCGCACATCAGCTCCAAATCAAGGTTAATTTCATTCATTGGGAGATGCCATTAAACCACTTTATCCAGCTGTCATGGTTTAACCCCAGCCAGCAACTAAGCGCCACACAGCTACTCGCTCACTCACTGCTGGTGGGATGGGGGAGAGAACTGGAAGGGTAAAAAGCTTGTGGGTCAAGATAAAAACTGTTTAATAAGTAAAGCAAGAGTCCCACATGCAAATAAGGGATTCATTCACCACTTCCCATGGGCAGGAAGGTGTCCAGCCATCTCCGGGAAAGCTGGGCTCCATCACATGTAATGGTTACTGGGGAAGACAAAACCAGTCACTTCAAACATCCTATCCCCTTCCTTCTTCTTCCTCTAGCCTTATATACTAACCATGATGTCATATGGTATGGAATATTCTTTTGGTCTGTTGGGGTCAGCTGTCCAAGCTGTGTCCCCTCACAGCCCCCATACTAGCTACTATAAAGAAAATTAACTCTATCCCAGCCAAAACCAGCACCCCGGTAGCCATCATTCTGGTCTATTCTACCTATTATGAGCATCAACACAGACGGCTTCAGGAGCTGCGATTTCTGTGTTTTCTCTTGCTGTTCCAACAACCCTAAATGTAAATAATTCCTACAGGGTTTTTTTTTTTGTCATATCTCAGCCAATCACTGTTATTATTTTCATAATTATGCCATTCTCCATCTGCTTGATGAAGTTAATGTCTCACTTTGTCAATCACTGGCCCATCTTTCTCCAGCATCTCAGCAATAGGCAGCCAGAGTATGCAAAAATTAGGCTATTTTCCAGGCATTTAAATGACAGCTTTTAGTGTGTGTTCATCTTTGTGTGTATTCATTGACTGGCTCCTAAGTTCTGCCTCATCAGGGAAAGATGTGGGTGCAGGAGGGGCTAAATTTTGTGTCTCACCATGCCAGTATTTCATGGTGTATCTGGGCAGAGCTGTGCTGAGATTTGCCTCTCTGGCTCCTCTTCTCCCCCCAGAACTTGATACCCCTCTCCCCAAAAGGCAAAACCAAAGCACAGCCTGATGTAGGGCATGACTGGGTGCAATCAAGAAGGTGCCTGAGAGAGAAGCAGCTTTGTGCGATGCTGTGTGAGCTGTGCTGTGTGGCTCGGCTTGTGCAAATCTCCCATTTTCTCATTTATGTGATAACAGCCACAGGCCTCAGCAAGAAGCAGGGTGGGGGCAAAGTCGCCATCCATGTCTTGTTGGGCGCCTCCAGAAACGGTCAGTTCTTGCTACCGCATCTTTTTGAGATGTAGTGCAGCCTTCTGTGCTTTGCTTCTCTTGCGTTTTACGTTCTCTTCCAGTGGAACAGGTTGCCCAGGGAAGTGGTGAGATCACCATCCCTGAAGTCGTTTAAAAAATGTATAGATGAGGTTCTTAGGGACATGGTTTAGTGCTAGAGTTTGTTACGGTTAGACTCAATCTTAAGGGTCTCTTCCAACCTAAATGTTTCTATGATTCTATGATTTTACGTGCTCCAGCCTTACTGTAAAGGAGCAAGGCAAAGAGAGCAGGGTCATCACGCAGGGACCACAGACTGGGTGGGTGAGCTGGAGTTAAATGTGTTGCCAGTCACAGAGCTGGAGCAGCTCAGTGCTGGCTGCAAAACCTGCTGGAAATCTGGGCAAGGACTGACAGCCCATTCTGACCTGTCACTGGTGCCAGCAGCAGTCCCTGTGTCCCAGCCAGAGGGGTGGGGGGGACAAGAGATGCTCCTTCACCTCGTAGCAGGGTAGAGGGCTTCTTAAGAGCATCTCTGTGCTTACTCATGTGGGCACTGAGCATAGGCAGGTTCAGACGGACACAAATGAAACTAAGAGAAACCGCAGCGTGGTACAGCCTGCACAGGTTTCTCAGTGGATCCTAAAATATCTTGTGTGTACCCCAAAGCTCATTACTGTGGCTGAGGCGCAGAACCAGTACAGACCCAAGGCTGGCTCAGTTAAAGCTGGTTTGAGTAGTTGTGCACAGACATACCCTAAGGGAGAAAGCACTGATTATTCTGCACAGCGGTTTGGATACCTGTAAACAGGCGTGCGTCCTGTTAAATGCATCCGTGGTAACGAGCTGAGGCTGTTGCGTAATTAATATTTCAAACGTTCCCAAGCTAGACTGATATACTGTAAATGAACAGTGTCAGATGACAATGGAAATTGGATAAGGAGCAGCTGGAAGTGATCTGCTTGTATTTAAGACCTAGCACTGCTAGGAAACCGCTTTTATTTGCACCGACGTGAAAAAACTTGAGGAATTTTCAGAGCAGTACTATATATATTGGTTGAGAAGGGGGGACTCATCTTCTTGCTACCCAGTACCCACTGTGAGGACCAGAATCTTCATTAGCACAAGCCAGCATCACTGTACAGCCTGGCGCCAACCATGTTCGTTAGCTGTGTGATTGGCCTGTGGTTTGGAAATTGCCTGCAGGGCTTGGGGCAAAGGAGCTCTTTCTGAAATTCATAATAAAATGAGGAATTGGGCAGCTGAGCGCAGACATTTGAATTTCAAGTGAGAATGTTCCGCTTAATGAAAGGTAGGATTTCTTTAGTGCTTACTAAGGGTTACAATTTGTAAGTTCCCCGAGCAAAAAAAATACAGCTGCACCACCCGCATCCTGGTGACAAATTTGCCTATTTCTCTTAGTTATTATCCATCTTGGCATACAGTTTGCCATTCATTTTTGGCATGTTATTTGTAGAGTGTGGATTTGGTTCCATGTCTTTGATCGCTAATAGATTGTTCAGTTTAATGCTGTGTTTTGCATTGTGTGTATTATACCTGCCTTGAATATTTGCCAGATTCACATTATTTACTTCAGAGGAGATGCAATGTCCCCTTCATCCTGAGTGGTTAACAAAACTTTGAAGGCTGGCTGATTTGTTTCCGTCAGGATGAGAAAGCAGTGACATGTAGAGGCTACATTTTCTGTGTAGTCCTTTTTTTAATCATTCACATACACACACAAAAAAGGGAAAACGCACATCTGTCTTGTTTCTTTAAGCACAATAGAAATAATTCAAGCAGATTCTTAAGCCAGAAATCAACACGTCTGCCATGCTAGCAAGTGCTGTGACCGGAAAACTAAATCTCTCATGTCCCACATTTGTGACTTCTCTTGGCTTTCTGCCTCTGGACCATGCAGTGTGTGAGCAGAAGGGCAGCTCTGCCTCTCTGCCCCTGCCCGTTCCTCCTCCAGTGTCCCAGACCATGGGCACCTCACTGGAGAAGGTCCTGACCAGGTGGTCCAGACTGCCTGGCAGAGCCTGAGTCTTGGCATCCTGGAGAAAGTCTTCAGGATGCTCGTTTTGTACCACATTTTGGAAAAAGGCAGCTGGAAGCTGTTGTCGTCCCGTATGATGCCATCTAGAAAATTTCTTGTCTCTCCCTACCATGACCAGCCCTGAAATGTAGTGTTTTAGCATCATGATAGGATACTGTGGCCTGCCTTTCTTCTGATAAAATGTATTCTGTTCAATATCAAATATATATCTATTCAGTATGTGCTTGACACTCATGGGTTTTAGGGGTCTATGACTTTTCCTGGGTCCAAAATATACCTGGTAGAAGTCATTAGTCACCTGGAGCACAAGTCCTGTTGGGAAACAAAACAACCCTTCAGTCCTTTATAAAGCATGGAATTGCCAAGAGGTAATTTGTTTTCAGTTTGGATGAAGAACTCTTGCAGAAGTGAAACCTCTATGATAGCAAACTCATTTCAGAAAAAGAGGAAAATATTCTTTTTATGAAACATAAACTCCCTGCTGTGGAAAACTATTGAGGAAAGTAGATGAGTAAGATTATAAAAAGGATTAGACATGGATTATCCAGGATTAAGGCAATGAACTCTCTTGGATAAAATTCATGAGAGGTTTTCATCCTAGTCTGTTTGGGGTCCTAGATAAACTGTTACTTCTATGTATGAAACAAACCTCCTCTCCTGCATTGCAAAGACCAACAGATTGTTTGGGTTTTCTCCTTTTTGTTTAAAACAAAACTAAAAAGACCCCAACAACAACAAAAAACAGAAAAAAAACCCCAAACAATAAACAAACCAACCACACTCCCGAAGTGAACAAGGGCTGAGTGTAAAGACCTCATACAAGTGAGTGGCAATATCATACCTGATGACATTCAATGTAGTCGAATATAAAGTATGCACATGGTGGGGGGGAAGTGTTAACTGTGTGTGTATATACATATAAACATACATACGTGTGTGTATATACACTCTGATGGTCCTTGACGTGACTACTGCCCCATGGAGCAGCTGCTTCTCCAGGGACCAATGGCAAAGGGGCCATGGAGTCCAAGCTGGGAAAGAAAAGGTGGAGGGAAGATTGTGACAGAGCTCGAGGGAAGAGAGGTTCACTGCCTCTTCTAGACCCACGCAGTCTCAGACTAAAACAGCAGGTTCAGAAAACCCAAAAGCCCTTGAGCCAGAGGTTGTAGCAAGCCCAGTGACAGTCCCAGGGATGACCCACTGCTTGTGCTCTTCTTACTCATGTCCCCATGGCTCTGGTCAGTGGTGACTGTAGGAGACAGAAGAGCCAGGCCAAGGCTGTTCCACACTGGAAAGGAAAAGGTTTGGATAAATCCTTCCCTTAGACTTCCACCACTCTCCTGCTGGAGTGAAGCTTCATTGCTCGTGTACATTATTACAGAACTTTAATCCACAGCATCGTCTTTCACAAGTGTTTGATCTTAAAGTCTGGAACCGCAACAGTCCAAGCTATCAGCTCCATCCGCGTGTCTAATAAAGGAGCCGTTGCTTGGTTGTAGACAGCGAAAAATAATTTTGAGATGTTGCTGCTACTCTCAGCGGGGTGTAATAGAAACTCATTATCATTCACAAGTCTAACTTAATTACATATTTTTCTTGAAGGATGTTATGCTGGCTCAGCAGGAAGGGAAGGCTGTCTTCTCAAAACTTAGTAATATCTATGGTAAACGCCTAAGAAAGGTGGGGAATTACTTTAGGACCTTCTTTCGATCAATGCGGTATGGATCCACCAGACCCACAGGAAACACTGTCATGCCCACTCTTGGAATAGATAGACAGTGAGTTGTTACCTTGTTCCTTGTGTACTTGTTGTTTTCATCAGACAGTCACAAAATCTGAAAATTAGTAACTACTTCATTGGTCAAATATTGAAGGCTTTACTTGGTTTATTCTTAAATTTCCTTTACAGAAGAAAATTTTTCTTCACGGAAGGCTCAAGGTTTTACTGAAAACTGAAAGAGCAAAAGACAATCCAGTGGAATTCAATCTAGGGTGATTCTTCGGTTACATATGGATGACGTTGGGGTATAATCTGGCACTGGACACGTGTGTGAGGTGGATGTCCTTATCTCTGTGGGGTTAACCAGGGGTTAATCATGCAGGTCACTTGGCAGTTGGGTGTGGGGAGCCAGGTCCTACAAATGCTGTTTTCTATATCCATGGCGTTGTAGCGGGCGGCATGCCGTGATCCGGAGGGTACATCAGGGAGCTGAAAATACCCAACCTCAAAATACCTTTGAGCATTTTATCCATGGGTTACCTGTCGTGAGGGTCAGCACAGCTTCACGGAGCTGCTTTCTAGGTCGGGCTTTGCAGCCTGAGCCCAGCCCAGCGGTTACTGCTGCTTGGTGGGGTTTGGGTGGGTGGTCGTAGCCTGCACAGCCACGGGTCAGAGAGGATGAACTTTGCAGACAGGCTCCAAGACAGGAACAAAAAAAGAGGTGAAAGGAGGTGACCTCAGCCATATAATTAGCTGTGTAATTAAACTCTCAGTGGGGCAGGGAACTCTGGGCCAGTTCTGCCTCCTGTGAATGCAACAACACCTCCAACACCTCTGACTTGAGAGAAATAAAAGCAGTGCCTAGGAGTGGTTCTCTGACAGGGACACAGACACAGAAGCATTTTCTGCTGCAGGTTTAGCAATTGTCTTTGGGGTTAAACTGGAAGGATTTAGCCATTTATATGGTGTAGGGGGTTGCCTAGTAATGCATATGGCCCCAGTGGGGGAGAGAGGAAGTCTGAAACAAAGCAAAAGTAATTAAACAGAAGCAAAGCAGACAGCACTTCTCTGCTGATAATCTATGCAGACTACAAGGTTTCTTATTTGGACAATCAATAAACCAGCCCATTTCATTTTATTTTTGTGTGGTTGCATGTACTGGCTATATTGTGATAGAAACATTGCAAAGAATTGATTCACAGATAGAAATATATCTGGGTTGCTTGTGGTTTATTAAGAAGATCAAGATAACAAGTGCTGCATTATTGATCAAACCCGGAGGGACACTTCCTTTTTTTCTGCTTGTCGATGAAATCGCCTTGTAATTATTTTTTCCCTTTTCTCATTCTTCCTTTCCTCTCACCCCTCCCTAACTCTCTGGAGATGCAGTAATGAAGTTAACACAAAAAGTGTCAGTCAGGGCTGCCAGTGGGCAGGAGAAGGGCAGAAGAAGGGAGACAAGCAGAGATACTGCGAGGAAACAAAGCACTTGCCAGCGTGTATAGGACTGCTGATACTCTTCACGTAGCTTAACGGGAGCTGAAGCAGCCTTTTTTGTTTGCACTTTAGAAATCTTTTAGTGTGGATCTAAATCTTTATTTACAGCACAGCCTGGCCTGCCTGCTGGGTCCTGTGCAGAGCTGGATTTACCAAGCCTGGGGATTGCTGTGGGCAAGGGGAGGAGAGAGTCGCTGGTTTTAACAGAAGAAAAAAGGAAAACTAAGGTCCCGCAAGGATACTGGTTGGTGCATACATAGCTATGACCACGGCGCAGCAGTTTTTGGGTAAAGCATGCACAAAAGATATTTCTTAGCTCTTGGCTGGGCAGATGAGCTTTGAAACAAGGGCAGTGTTTAGCTGGGCAAGGCTTGGTGAGTCCCACTGCCTCTGAGCCCCGGATGAAGCTTTGATCTTCTGTGTCCCTCATTATGTTCTCTAACTGAATAGAAACTCATCCATCAGTCTGCAGTTCATACAGAACTGGGCAGGTTTCCAGTGCACCTTGTCCTTTCTGCCCCCTCAAGATTTCACTCCTCCTGTGAGCCAGAGATCTTGTCAGCATTCCAGAGTGGGTAGACCCTACGGTTTTTCCATCTCTAATTTTTGCATGTAGCCATGGGTACCTTGGCTGCGCTTTCCTGGTGACTGGTACTCCTCAAGGGTGGTCTCTAGCTTGGTGATGAGGCTGGAAAATTCCAGCTGTGCAGATCTGAAGTGGAAAACAAACAAACATTAGATATTGGGATAGGCCAGTTGTTGTGTCCTTCATGGTAGTCTCTGCCTGAAGTGCCCCACTGGTATCCTTAGAGCAAAACAGTTAGGAGTTCATAGGCCACCACAGTTTTGTATGATTGACCTTTTTTTCTGTGTCTTTGCTTCTCCTTGCCTCCATCTCCTGGAAACAGAAAAGAGCTCACAATTCAGCCGTTTTAGCACGAATCGGGGCCAGCATCAGCTGCACAGCTTGTTGCTGTACAACCCCTGGCCACGTCCGTGCTGCTCCTTCAGCTCTCACCCAAAGCCTGGAGCCGGGGGCAGCACGTCTGTGCTGCCGGGGCCGTGCCGTGCAGGAGCCAGCAAGAGGTCCCAGCTGGCAGCACATCCTCACGTCCCTGCTCCAGCCTCTGGTAGCACTGGGTTTGCTTGTTCGTACCGTTTACTCCTTGGTTATTAACATATTGGATTCAAAGTTCTTTCTGGAAAGCGGGTTGTCCTCCCAAAGCTCCTTCAACGGCACGCTTGCACTTATCCCTGTGGTTATTGCCTCCATGGACATGTGCCTGTCTGTTAATCTTTAGCTTGGGAGCTAACGCTGGCCTGGAGGTGGAAGAGCATGAATGCCACGTGCATTGCTGCCGTAAAGATGATGCTGCGGCTTATTATTAATAGTGGAGTCACCATCCCTGGAGGTGTTTAAAAGGTGTTTAGACAAGGTTCTTAGGGACATGGTTTAGTGCTAGAGTTAGGTTATGGTTGGACTCGATGATCCTGGAGGTCTCTTCCAACTGAAATGATTCTGTTCTATTCTATTATCGAAAACCTCCGTTCCCCTCCCCACGGACCTGCTTAAGCACAATTCGAACAGCTTTTCCACTCAGAGGCTATGGGACATGTTCCTGTCCTTTCTGTTCAACATAATATCTTCTGTACTCAGCATATTATTTCCGTGTTAAATCCTGCGCCTGCCGAGGGTGCAGCCTGGGGCTCGGCGAGACAGAACTCCCCCGCACGGCACCGCGGAGCGCTGCCTCTGCCCGGAGCTGCTGCGACTCCTCCTGCTGCCGCTATTTGTTGTTCAATTTGTACAGGCTACGTTTTCCCACCACGTACATCCCCCAGTCCCATAAAACTTAGAAGACTTGCCTGGGTGTAATTGGGTTGTGTTTTGTTTATATAACCACAGGAATGACACATGTGAGATACTAGGAGAGCAAAAAGCCAAGTGTAACAGAGTCAGGAAGAGGCCAGAGTTAAACTGGTTTGTACAGTTGCCTTGTGCACGTTTGTTATGACCATCTTTAATTGCACGCTCATGTTTAAAAGCTTCCTGCTAGCTCTTCATGTCCTTGCCAGGAAGATGAGATGCTCGGATGCTCCCAGTAAAGCATCACTAACTGGTTTGGTCATCTTTTTAACAGAGGAATTATTGTGTGTGTGTGTTTGTTCCCCTGTTTTCTGAAATTCCTGACTGATTTGGCTGAGCTATTTCAAACCTCTTTAGCCTGATGTAGGCACTCAAGATATAAAATTCTGACCTTGTAGAAAATTTGTCATGATAATCCAATGAAAACAGGTCTAATAAGGGACACTTAACCAGGGACTGCTTCTGGGTCTGATGGTGGCTCACAAATACGATTTATTTACTTAGAGAAGAAAAATACAGGCCAGTGTTGGAGAACCAGAGTTCCTATCTTACTTGAGAAGTGGACAAGTGCCGGAGTAAACCAAGGGCCAGAACCTCATAACATGACAAAGCTGGATGGTTCTGATATCAGCCTTCTCGCTGGGCTCAGATTTGGTACTGAAATTTAAAAGGTTTGTGAGAGGTGTTAAGACCCAGTGATCGCTCTAAGTTGGTCCCACTTGCAGTGGAGTATAAGGCAAGTCCCAAAAGCAGTTCAGGCTTTCTGTAGTTCACAACAACATTCATAATTCAGGCGGATGTGACAGGTAGGTAGGCTTACTTTTGCCTAAACAAAATAACTGTGATATTTCCTATAGCAGCACCAGCTTTACTTGTAGAGGTGGGAGAGGGCATGAATCAGGGAAGATAAATTTTATATTCAAAGGCAGTCTGGCAAGTTCTTATGGCACTTAATAGCTGGCATACTCCCACTGCAAGGGAAGCAGAAAGCAAATTCAATCATTTATGTTACAAAAATCCCACCGCTCTTTATTATGTGCACAGATGGTGTCTCAGGAGCTTTGCTGCCAGTGCTCTGCATGCCTAATGCCAGGCAGGGCGCATTGTTGTTCCAGCCCAGGTGACGGTGGGAAAGCTCCTTTTTTCATTCGCTAGAACCATGCGGATTTCCAAGCTCTCCCATTTTTACATTTCATTTAAACCAACCTTCCAGCAAAAAGTAAAAAAATTATGGCAGACCATGTTTAGTGGAGATGAAGGCAGAGGTACAAATGGGAATGGATTATGCACCATGGCAATGAAAAGCTTTTGCAAATAGAACAACAAATAGAAAAATATCGCAGGACATCCTATACAATGGGAAACGGAGATGTTTTGCCTTAAATCATTTCACACATACAGAGACTTACACGGGTAAAGTGTGGAATCAGCTAGATTTGTGGAAATATTTTAACTCTGGGACTGGAATAATCTCAACAAATGCCGCCTTGTTTTTTATGAAGGCTTCTTAATGCAGCATCGCCTTCTCTACGAACTGTATTTCTGCAGCTATTTATAAATAGCCCTAGACTGGCCTTTTTTAATAAACACCATCTTTCTTGAGCTTTGCTGCAGTGGTGAACCATGAGCTTGCTTTACTTCACCCCTGGCTGGGTTTGGGAAAGTCTTCACAGTAAAAGTTACAGGACTGTAGAAAGGTCAGATCTGCTCAGCCTCTTTTTACAAGTGCCGCACTAAGACTACCATTTACTTTAAGCAATAAAACTCTCTGTAAGGTTTATGCTTTCTCCCTCCAGCCTAAAGCTCTTCCAGCACTTAACAGCTATTGTATTATGATATATAGCACTGCTAGGATACAGCAAAGCACTGTTCTGGGTTCATAGGTGGGAGACAAAGCCACTAAGGACCTGATTGGTGTTTGAGAATCACAGATCTGATCTCAGAGATGGGCCAGTAGAATTTAACTCCAGGATCCTCCAGCTGACAGAATTTGGCATAGATCCACCTAATTCCATGCTGATAGAAGAATTACTGTCAGTTGAGGCATTTGCAGGCTGATTTTTTTTTTTTTTTTTTTTTTTTTAATAAAAACCCAGAGGAGATAAATACCATCATGCTGCAGTTGGTGGGCTTTGTCCTTGGCCTTCCGTAGGTTGTGTGCTGTTGAGTGAAAGTTTGCTTCAAAGGGGAAGCTGCATGTGGCCAGAAATCCCAGGGTGTGTGGAACAAGAGCAGATATTTCAATGTCAATGTATGTGTGTGGAGTACCTGTATATCGAATGTGTTGGAGGTTGTGGGTTTAATGTGTGTGACATCTGTTGGACTATGGGCCAACTGAAATACTGACTGCAAAGAATTTCATGTAGAATTGCTTTTGTTGAAGATCATTCGACCCTTGGTCAATTGAAAACCAAAGGATTTCACCGAACCATGGTGCCTCTGAGCTGCCTTCATCTCCTAGAGCTGGCCCAAGGAAAAAGTGAGTTCCATGGGAGCATAGTTTTGAAAACAGACGTCAGGTTCTTGATTCACCAGGGCTTGTGCCTCTACTTCCCATGGACTTTAGCATGTTTAAGCATTTAGATTGCTCTAATAATCTAGACCTAACTGTCTCAAAGTTGAACATCCACAAATGGAGACAGAATTTACTGAGACTTTTGTCCTAGATTTTTTAAATTTTCCCCCTTTGCTACAAAACTTTCCAGATTTCTCTGCTGATCTTAAATAATCAGTCTCATTAGATCATTGCAGAGAACTTTGTGGATCTGTGATCGTTCTAGATGTAGTGCATTATTGCTACAATCAGTGCTTTATTTTCCTCTTGGTTTTTCCTTACTCCTTTACTGTTGCTTAGAGTTAAAAGGTCAAAGTAAAGAGCAGTACTTGTTAGAATACTCAGATTTTCCTGATGCTCTGGAGAACAAAGGGGATTCTCAAGGAATTGAGGGGTGGTTGTTTCTCTTAGCATATAATTCTGCTGCCTTCTGAAAGAAGTTTAACATTTCCAGCCTTTCACCTTCAGGAATACTAGCAGAGCTGACCTGAGAGGCTGGCCCGAAGGAAGCTAATAAGATAGCTTGCACCGTGAAGCTGGAGGAGTCGATAATAATGAATATTTAAGTGGTGGAATTTTCCACTGCCACCACTGAACTTTTTTTTCTACTAATTAGTGCTATTAATAAAGTCCTGCCAACACCTGACTAATGAGGACTCAGCACCAACTTTACTTAAACTATGGCCTTTTGTTTTCTTGGTTGTGCAATGTGTATGACAATTGCCAGGCTGCTGAGCCTGGGATTAATAGAACGTGGAAACAGCCTTACAAGTCATCCATGCTGATGAAAATATACATTCTTATCGAAAAGAATACCTTTTGGAGTTCAGAATAATGCTGTTTCTGTTTGTTTCCTATCAGATGTTCAGAGAGATGACTGGTGGTGTCTTCTTTCTAGGATGACTCCTGATGTTTGAAAGAAGGGTATGGAAGAGTTAACCTGAATTTACTCTTGAGTCCTGTCCTCTCCCTACAGGAACAGGAATATCTGTACCAGAGAGAAAAGAAGTGAGGATACGTGATGTTTTATACATGCAGTGTTTGTCGCTCTCTGCCATGTAATAGAAAATGTTAAGGGGCTGGAGTTTTTCTGTTGTTGGAAACCAGAATGGAGCCTTTGAAATTCTCTTCTTGCAGTTTGACTCATTGTACATACCAGTTTATGTAACGAAGTGCTCACAGGAAGAAAAAAATCTCTCTTTGTTTTATTCAGACTTTCTGGTTGAAGCTCCTATCTCATCTCCACCTGACTGACCCCTTTTAGAGCATTTAGACAGAGATGAAATTCCTTAAGTGCATGCAAGAATGTTCCCTGCCCCTAAAGACACCTTACCACAAAGGATGCTTCATTGTTTAAAAATTAGTTTAGTTGCAGCTTGTCTGTAAACCCCATTGAAGAGGCAGCTTTTAGCTGGAGGGCTGCTATTTTTCTCATGCTGTGAGCTGGTGAGTAACATGCTACTGAGTCAAATGCCTCAGTACTTGACCCTTGTGGGGACAATGCTGTTCCATTTTGAGTGCTGGAAGGGAGATGTGGTGGGAACACTTCCCATCTGAATTTTGTAGGGCTTCAGAGAGGTCTGTGCAGAACAAGCTGAGCACTGGAAGTCAAATCCTTCACTCAGGAGTGGATCTGAATCCATTGAGAGTGTGGAATCCCTGTCACCATTGAGAAAGTCGGGGGTGTAACTGCAGAACCACAAAGTAAGCCTGACTCTGAGAGATGAGGTTCAGGGCTGTGAATTTCGGTCGACACCAGGCTCTGGCTTCTATCATTTTAGAGTTGTTTCATGTTTAAACAGTGTAATTGCTGTTAAATGCAAGTTCTCTGAGCTTAAATAAAAATAGCACCACATTAACCTAACGAGTTTTTACAGGCGGTATTGATAACATTTATTAAAGGGCTTATATAAAGTGTTTGGCTGCAATAAAAAATTATAGTCCTCGGTGACCTGAGAGGTCTTTCTGGTCCCGGTATTTCTGTTACAGGCAAACCAGCCAGGAGAGGGCAAGAGAGGCTCGTGTGCCACTGGTGAGGCTGTGAAAGGAGTGTAATTAACAATCTTTTAACACATCACAAATCTGTCAGCTCTGGGAAAAGTATTTGCCACTGTTCACTGGAAGCTGGTGTGACAGCCTCCTTGAGCAGTACCACTTCATGGAGGTGGTGCTTATGGTTGGATGCCATCTGGAATGAAGAAGAGATAAGGTATCAGAGGTGTCTTCTGCATTGCAGGAGCATTACAGAATCACAGAGTGGTTGGGGTTGGAAGGGACCTCTGGAGATCATCCAGCCCAACCCACCTGCTAAAGCAGATATCCTAGAGTAGATCACACAGGAAGGTGTCCAGGTGGGTTTGAATGTCTCCAGAGAAGGAGACTCCACAGCCTCTCTGGGCAGCCTGTTCCAGGGCTCCCGTACCTCAAAGTAAAGAAGTTTCTCCTCATATTCAGATGGAACCTCCTGTGCTTCAGTCTGTGCCCATTGCCCCTCATTCTGTCATTGGGCACCACTGAAAGAACTCTGGTCCCATCCTTTTGACACCCACCCTGGAGATATTTATAAACATTGGTTGGAGGAACGTGCTCCCTGCTGCTACATCTGTTCCTTTTCGGTGGGTGACCAAAGTGGTGGCAACTCCCAAGCAGTAACGAATTCCTCTGTGCAGTCTGCAGGGAAGTTCGTCTCCTTGTGCTTCTGTCCCGTCACTCAATCACTGCGAGAGGTAACGGTGCCTGGAGTGATTCATGGTCCTTTGTGCCCATTTCTCAGTGTGCGGAGGACAACCCAGCTTGTGAGTCGTGGCCTTAAAAAGCAAGAGAACTAATAAGGAGTGTACAGCCATGAAGAATGTGTGATAGATTTCAGACTTGCTTTTCCTTAAGGAAAAAAAAAAAAGTCAAAAGGCTGTTGTAGTTAAAATGAGCCTGATGATGGTGGGTAATTTCCCTGGACAACGGGGAGCCCTGGTCAGTGCTGGGAGTGTGCAGTGTGGTCATGGCCAGACCCTGTGGTATTGCCTCCTGTGACATTATTGAAGTCGAGCAAGGTTCTTCTAAACATACGCATTTGTGTTTTTGCATCTGTATTTGGAGTCCTTGAGGATGATAGTTAAAACTAATCTCTGCAGCTTCTGGTACTAGAAACTAAAATTTCTTTAATCCCTGGATTCAACTCTTCAGCTTAACCTCCATATAACTTTGGGGTTTTCTCCCCTGGATCTGGGTCCCCGAAGAGAATCAAACTCCCACAGGTCTCTGGGTATTTGATTTCAGGAATTCAGTCCCTCTTACGCCAGCAATACTTGTGGACTGCTGTGATGTTGCAGCTGGTCTGGTTCCCCATCCAGGATGCAGTTGCCAAGACCATATCCTGGAGCTGGTGGAGGTTTTTAGGGAAGTTAACCCTGTGCATCCTGTTCCCTTTGCCCAAGCACTGGAGACGGGGTCAAATCTTGCCTTTGCTTTGAGGTTTGCCTGTGCTGCAAACTGAATTGCGAAGGTGTGTGCTGCTACTGAGAATGTGTGACTTGCATCTCAAATTTTCCTCTGGTGGGTTTATGAGGAGCCCTTGGGGAGATAAGCTTGTCCTTGGAGTGCAACTGAATGAGCTTTGACTTACGGCTGCAGCTCTTTGGGTAATGAGGAAGAAATAGGTCCTTGTGCCTGCTTTTGTTGGTGGTGGACTCAGCTGAGAACAGAGGGTGAGAATCCCTTCACCACATTTCTCCTTCCCTTTTCCAAATTGCTTCCAACCAATAGCTCCTGGACACTATGGAGTAAGGAAAGGAACATGCTACAGAGGAAAGATAGAATGTGGATGTATCCTCTCCTAGAGGCAGAGGGGAGGCTCTGCCCTGGTTGCTGCAATGCCTGGGAAGGTGCACAGGAGAGGAACAGCCCCTCTTCCCTCTCTGCGGTTGATGCAAGATACCCAGAAGCAATGTTACTCTGCATCATTTTGCAGTTCGCATGATTTCTTTATCTTCACTCCCCATCTGTCTTATTTTTTCTCTCTCACGTCCTCACCATTGTCCTGGTTATGCGCTTTCATATTAAGATCTGTTTGCAGAGCTCAAAGGAGTGTCTCTGAATTTCATCAGCAGTCAATGTACAAGGATTGCCCCAAACTCTGACCATCTAACAGCTCCTTGCGCATTGTTCATGAGAGGAGTTGGGTGTGCGGGCTCCTTAACAGCCTCGAAATCCTTTTGTGACAGAACTGAATAAAATGTTTTGTCTCAAAATAAATTGCATGTGTAGATGGGAGAGGTTTGCCTACAATCCTGTGTGCACAAAGCAAGGTGATGCAAAGCATGGGAGGGTGTAGAGGTTGCTGACTTTGGAGAAGAACTTAGCAGATTTTTGTTTGTCATCATGGGCAACAGAGACATCCCTTAGGCTGAGTCCAGCTGTGGAGCAAACGGATGCAGCTCCCCATCATCAGAGGTTGCCCTTGAAATTTGCAGCAGGTCTGCTTTGGGTTTCTTAGTGCAACAAATTCTTCACCATTGTGTATTCCAAGGAGATTGTTTAGTTGTTGACATGTATTTTGTTACTGTTTTTTTTTTTAACTTAAGCCCAAAGTTTCCTTCAAAACAAATGAACAAAATGTGGCAGAGTTGGAGGTGGAAAGGATGATGCTGAACGGAATATTTGATGGAGGAGATGCTGGGGAGAATACTGTAGGAAGCCTTGGGAAAGTAAGGACAAGGAAAAGGTGCAGAAGAGGAAAGGTGGGGACTAGTGCTTGGAAGGGGGAGAAAGAGTAGCTGGAAAAGAGGTGATGGAAAGTTTGAATCAACTGGTGGACATTTGTCTGTCCTTGGTTGTCTAATAATGGGAAAAGGTATCTGTAAATATTTCATACGGAGGGTCTTGAGGGGAAATTTCCTCCAACCTGTTTGTCTGGGGCAGTTTTGGACCCGCTTTCCGATGTGGCACAAATGCAGACAGCACCTTGTCAATCAGCTGCCCACGGCCAGCCGGGAAAGGACGTGACAGGGGTTACAACTGGGAAAGCTAAAGATGAAAAACTGCTACTTCCACAGACTTGGAAATAAAAGCTTCGTATGGCATTTTTTATTTTCTTTTGTTGCGTCTTTGTTTTTGAAAGGAGAGAGAAGAATAAGGTTATTTGTGGAGGCGTTAAGTTAAGCAACAGAAAAATCTGACTTAAAGTTGCTGCTAGTTTTTTTTAATTATTTTTTTTTAACCCTAAGTGCATCACTCTTCAGCATCTTCATAGGCTGAGGAATAAAACATGACATAACTAAGATGTACAATGTGCTTTTTGGCTAAACCTTGGGACTGGCAAAACATTGTCATTATTTCTCTGTCTTTTATTTGAAATCATGAAGAGTTAAGTGCACCAGTTTGCTATGATTATTTTTTTCTTCCTTTCTGTCAATAAAGTGAAGGAAGACCGTGGCAGTTAATTTGATAGTTTGTTGGGAGAATATACTGATCTATGAGATCATTAATTGAAATGAAGGGCAGAGAACATTCAGAGCTGCAGGAAAAAAATGTAAGGGAATGCTTGACAAATTACATAAAATATGAGATCTCAGGGCTCAAACTTACTACTAATACAGTTTCCAGATACCATTCAGTGGTGAATGTTAAGGACCAGGGATTAGAACAACAGAGAGGGCTTTGGTAGAGGATCTGGTTTTGAGTTGTTTTTTTTCCAGAATATTGTAAATTAATAGATGTTTGTCAATGAATATTCACTGAATTCCTACAAAGCTAGCTTTCCCTTTCTTTGTTTTAAGTATAACACAGTAGTTGTGCAGTGAGTTTCTAAATGTAAGCATTTATTAAGGTAGGCACTACATCCATATGTAGATACCAAATATTTATTTTCACTGTTTTGCCTTCAAAGAATGACAGCAAATAAATGATAAAAGGTGTCTCTGGGTGCTCAGGATGATTATTTAGGCCCGTTTGTAGATATCTCAGAGGACCCTGGATGCAAGATAGACTGACCGTGATAAGCTCATTTATTATAAATAACATCCAACTAATAGTACTGCAAACCCAAAGCGCTGCTGTTAAAGATGACTTCTTTGTCTTTGCTTCACTTCTTTTGGTTATTCTTAATGGTTATGTAGGATGAAATAAAAAGAATGCTGTGATTTCATAGTATACAAAGCCCTGTAACTGCTCTTGTTTTTCTGACAAATATTAAGGGATGAAGATAGCATTTACCTTTAAGACTTGATGTCATTCTTAAGGATGACATCTCTGAATCCAGAGAAAGGGATAGGAATGTTCTTGTGGTCTGAAGCAAGGAAGGTGAAACATCTCCCCGTGGACCAGCAGCCCCAGAGCATCAGTGCGAGCTTTAGCGCTGCTGCCTGGGAGCAAAATGTTGTGAACAGAGGAGCTGCTGTTCCTGGGGCTGTGTCCCCACTTCTCCTGGCTTTGATGGCTTTATTGTCCCATTTCAATGATTTCTGAAAATGCTAGGCAGCTCGGCGCTTGAGCAGACCTCGAGGAAAACAACAACCTTCTCTGAAAAAAATTGATTTGTAAATACTAGCAGAGATAACTAAGGAAATCTATAGTGGGATAAGCATGTCAGGAATGCTGCAGTGAGAAGATCAATTTGTTTTGATCAGCGTAGTGCCTTATACTTCAGCAGCAGCTCCTGTCTGAAGGCACACGTGCCCGGGGAATGGGGAGGAATGTCTATTGTGTGCCTCGAGGAGCTGGGGTTACATGCGCCACCAGGGTAGATGGAGACAGGTGTCTAGGAAACATAATTGTACACCTGTGTATCTTTTTCAGAAGATGCTCTCCTTTGAAATTTAAAACTTAAGGGGTGGGATGTTAGCACAGGAATTAATTTTTAGACACCAGTGCTATCTGGTTAGAGTAATTGCTTATTATCTGCTTCCCTGGGGTTTTAAGCTCATGGAAGTGACTATTTACATCTCAGTGCGTGCTTAAGGGAAGGAAAAAATTGCACTCCATCGTTTCAAGGCTCTGTTCTGGCTCTCTGATGTGCCAGGAGGAAAAAAGAATTTAGAGAAATCTTTCTCCTGACCTGTCTGTTCCAGGGACACATTTTTTCCAGTTGTTCCAGTTTGACACATTTGTTTGATGGCTGGGGTTGATAGCTCATGGAATATGAGATTTGCCGTTAAACATAGCCTATCTTGGCTAAGGCCTGTTGGCAACCCAAAATGATGCCATGAGCCCTTCTACTGTGTTAAAAGGGGTTTTGTTTGTTGTGTGGGGTTTGTTTGTTTGTTTTTAATAAAAGGAGGATCAAATTATCATGATGGTACTGTGGAAACTTGTCTTAGCAAAACCCCAAACAGGCAGAGAAATCTAAATTAAGAGCCAACATTAAGCTTCCAGATAGGAAAGTGGTGGTTTTCTTCATGTCATCAGTAACTCAAATTTGCACAGGGTCATTGGAGGGGAATGTTAGATCCTGTTTGTGTACACGATGAGGTGTCAACCAGACTTACAGGATGTCCCTGCTCCAAGGAGGTGGATGGCTTCTGGTAGCTACATGACAAAAATAGGGTAGTTTGGACAGTGACCACCAGGATCTCGCAATTTAAGGAAGTGGCGGGTAACAATTAGTCACCGGGATTGTTTGCCTGGAGTGTGTTATAAAAGGTGATAGAAACCAGAGCTGGGGTCAGGATCTGAAGCATCCTGTGCTTTGCAGTTGGCACCTCAATGAGACCATCCAAATGGACAAGTTAGAGGTGGAAATAACTGCATGGCTGGCGAACCGGGGTGCACAGAGAGGGAGAAACTGGTCCCAAGTCACACATACAGTCTGAGATGTGAGGAAGGATCCGTTGGTAATCCAAGTCCAGGCAGTGTCCCCCTCTCACGTAATTGACTCTTGGGCCATCGGGTTGTGCATGATGTGGGATGGAAAACCCATCATCGTCTTCTCCCTGTCCTGCGCTATCCAGGCTGGCATCTGGTATCATTTGTGGTCTGTGATTTTTAATGTTATTTAAGCGGTGAGTGACCTCAGTGCTGGTTAGAGGTTAGAAGCCACATTGTGGGGTGCAGGGGATGGAAAAGGTTTTGCCTTTCTTTCTTTCTCTTATTTATTTATTTGTTTGTTTCTAAGTCTACGGTAAACACTGCTATAAACTATGCTGATGTAAAACAACTGCAAATTGAGGCATTATTTCATGTTATTTGTACCATGATTTTATTGCATTCACAGTTATTTACAGTATGTAAATAAGCTTCATAATGTAGAAAAATGTTCTGCTATAACTCAGTTGTTTGAGCACTAAAAAGAGGGGAGAGGAAATCAACCAAATCCCGTAGATGTATGCAGCAAGAAAAGATTATGGATAATATGGTGGATTTTTTTTTGTTATAGGATTAGCTCTGTTTGAAAATAGTACCCATTTCCTGAAACGCTGAAATTTGTGTACTTCAGCTACCTGCATTGTGTTGTAAATCCATAATGACTATTTTCCATCAAATATTGTGTTACAATTTGAATTATTAAATGCTAAATGGCTGTGTATAGATTGTAGAGCAATGAGAATTTCCTGCCAGTTGAAAGAGAGAGACCTAGTGTGGGTAAAAACTCAGCCTTTGAGCGTTACAGCATCTGTAGACATAAGCAATTATATGCAGATGGAGCACAGGCAGTACAAAGATAAATGTAAGGTCCTTTTAAATCCTGCTTGCAGTATTCGCTACATGAATATGGACTGCAGTGTGATTGCCTGACTTTCTTAAGGCCTAATTTTCGTCTCACTAAATGTAATGGCAAGGCATCTATTAATTTCAGTGGCAGCAGGGCAGGGTGCTTTGGCTCTGGATTAAAGCAGTCTAAACATTTTTGAAGAGAGAGGTAGTGAACTACTTTGGCAGAAAAAATATTGCTTGGGTGCATGTAGTTTGAAGAGACTGTTCAAACAGGGAAGAGGTTTCTGCGTTTGCCCTTACGCTTTGTAATAGCAAGTTGGGCGTATTTCCAGGACCCTGATCTAGGCCAGTGTTAAGGTTTTTTTTCTGGAGTAATCACAGCGTTTGACAAATAAAGCATGGAAAAAAGGCATTATAATAAAAGGCAGCAGAAATGAGAGATCCGATCTGTTAGAGCTGGCTAAAGAAAGAGGTTTTTGAAAACTAGGCAAAGCTTGTGTTTGTGTGTACCACCAATATGGGGACAAGGTACCTCCGGGTGGTCGGTCCTATATGGTCACACATGGTTAGAGGAGCAAGTGGTGTATCTGGATGGGGATGAATGGTGTGTCCACACCTTTTGAAATTGTGGGAGGATGAGAGAACTGCTGTATAGGATTCATAGGCAGTGATAAGAGTGTGTTTAAGGAAAGTCAAGTAGCATGTCAAGCTGTCATGGGTGATGCTAGATATCCTTTTGGTGTGTCAACCAGCCACCACACGTCTTGTGCTTTCTGTAGTTACAGATGGGACATGATTGCTGCTGAATGTGAGCACAAAGCTCTTCATCCTGCATGGAAATCATCTTCTGGTTCACACAGAGATGAACTTTCAGCTTCCCCGCAAAATACTTAGAAAACCAGCCAAATCCCTTCTGTCAACTTCAATAATTAAATGCGGTGTGGAGATGGCTCTTTCCACCACCTCTGCCTTCTCATTAGGACAGGCAGTGCCTGAGTTGCAGCCTGCCAAGCTGACCATGCCTGCTGAGTGCGCTGGAACCCGCGCTGTCCCAGAGGGACTTTGTTTCAGGGGCGATAAATCTCCTTTTTGGGCAGCAGGATTTCCCACTGCTTTTCCCACCGGCGAGATGAATGCACCTGCGTGCAGCGTGCTGTCATGCTGTCGGTTCTAGCTGGGAGCTCAGCACCTGAAGGTCATTCCCTTGGAAACAGAAAACCTTGAGGGCCTAAAAGGCAGCAAAAGCAAATGCGGTTAAAATCCAACAGTGGCAGCTGCTGGGTCACATTGGTGTGGGGAAGGTCCACCCTGCCATACGTGGTTTAGTCCTCACCCTGTCCTTCTACGTTAGTTTCTGCTTTCAAGCCCTTTGCAAAGTGCGTGGCAAGATGCTTCAGTGGTTGTACCGTGCCCCAGGACAGAGCAATACGTGTTACAGCTTGTCCACTGCCGAACCCATCTTTTAATGCGTGGGGGTAGGTGATCTGTGGTGTATTCACGTGGATGTTTTCAAAGCAAATCAGCCTTGGTTCTTCACACAGCTCCTTTAGATAAAAACAATGGAAACCAGATTCCTGGCCCCTTCTTAGACTTGATAGCACTGCAGCGATACAGAGAGAATTTGAAGTGGTTTGGAGGCAGCCTTTGAACAGCTGAAGGAAGCACAGCTATTCCTTCATTATTATTTTTTCAAGCATCACGTACATGGTTTCTCAAGCACTAGCTTTATTGAGACTGACGTTGTCAGGTACGAGCCTATGTTTTCTTTCACCCCCAATTGCTTCCCCCAAACACTTTTATCTTTGCTGCCTTTCCCCGGCTCCTAAGAGTCAGGGAAGGCATCTCTCTTCCAGGCTCAGTGTGCTGGGCTCTTAATTGGTATCAGAAAACAACAACAAAAACCAAACCAGAGCAGGATGAGCTCTGTCCAGGGCTTTTCTCTTTGTGTTTTCGCTGTCTGTCGGGATCAGACCCCCAGTAATGCACTGTAATGAATCAGCACCTTGCAGATGTGGAATAAATTAGTGTTGTGAAAAGAACTTTGCCATAGAAGCAACATAAACTTTGCTATATTACCCTAAGGTGCCTGGTAATTGCTGTTGATTGGGGGGAAAAGCTGTCCAGAGGAGAAATGCAATTTGTTGCTGTGGCTACTAGCTTCCAGATTTATTATCTCTCTTCTTTCTCCCCGAGTATTGTAAAACACACCACAGATGCAGCTTTCTTTTGTGTGTTAGTTTGTTTTGTGGCTGTTTTTTTATTTATTTTGGAATGAATTCTGTCCGCAGGTTTATAGCACTGGCGAGTGCAGCATCACTGTGACTTGTCTTGTAATCGCTCCATGCCCAGTATGAGTTCGCTGGCATCTCTTGTCAGATTGACAGCTGCCATTTCAATGTGACTTTGGTAAAACGCCTTTCCTTGAAGTGTCCTGCGGTGTCTCATCCTGGGCATCATCCAAGGTGCTGATGTGCAGCGAAGCTGCATCTTAAGAGGAAAATGCAGAAAGTGTCTGGTACATAGGGCTGGTGGTTCAGCAGGGCTAACTGGGAACGTGTTTACTGTGCTGGACAATGCCCTGGACCCATGTGTCAATACTCATTGGGCTACAGAGATGATAATGGGAAATGTAAAAGGACTTTGATGGTTGGTGCTCGCTCCCATAGCTGGGGTGCAGCAGAATGAGCGTTTCCTTCTGCCTCCGGGGCTCTGCTGGGAACCTGGTCCTGTGCTGAGGAGGCGACACGGACCTCTCCTCATCCCCAGGGAGTGTTGGCAGCTCTCGCCTTGTTCCCAGGACCAGGCTCTGCATGATGCTGTCCTGTGGGTCTTTCTATCACGTACCTTTGTTACCAGGAGCCTTTGTTCGTAGATACTTCTGTGTGTGCATGAGCAATTAAAAAAGGAACAGGGATTCTCTCCTGAGCCTTCCTCAATGGTGAGTGTTGGTCAAAGCCTGCTGCAGGGTGGGATCCAGCCTGGAGAGGACTTCTTGCTGCCCACGGCCGTTCTGTTTGCCCGTTGCATGGCCTCATGTCCCCTTCTCAGCACTGAGATGCCAGAGAGGGACAGGCGTTAAGGAAAGGGCTGGGGTTAGGTCTGACTCTGCTAGGCCTGGTGCACATCTCAGCTGCACTCCCAAAGGGCTGGGGCTGTTTCCAGATGATCTTCTTGACCTGATTTGTGGCTGGCTGGGGGACACCTCCTGCCACTTTTCATTGTCAGGGGGAGAAAGGGATATAAACTGTGTTCGTATCAGTTACAAATGTAGGAGCCGTTTTCCCTTCCTGGGTGGTGGGATTGGAACAGCTGCTCCTTAATCTTTGTCAGTGGCTTTTCTCAGCTTACTAATGCCATGTTGTCTTTTCCTGGGAGAGAAGAGCTGTACTAGTGGCATCCCACGAAGGTGAAAGGGACAGGCTAACGTGATGGGAGTGCTCCATGGGCTGAGCCAAGGAGCACACTCGCTCTGTGTTGGGCAAAATAAACTCTGCATCGCCCTGCTCTTCCTGGGTAGAAGTGTTTCTTTGGCTTTTTGGCAATGGCAAGAGAGAATTGTCATCTTTTTGGGGAAACACGCTTATATGTGTATTCACACATATAGTGTATAAAAAGTGAATGTATTAATTTCCAAGATAAATTGCATGTGCAGTGTTTTATACATATACAATTGGGAAGGCAGCATGAGGCAGAGGGAATATTGTTGCAGTGTGGAGAGCAGCATGTGGTACCAAGGAGATCGGGAAGGCCATTCCTTGTAGGAAGAGCCAGGGTTGATTTTCATGTTCCTCCCTGGGATTTCTGGATGAGCCTGGTCCTCTCAGCCCCTGTCAAACTGAGTACGGTAACAGCACCGTTCATCTTGGTGCTGTGAGATGGTCACGTCTTACTGTGAGTTAGAGATGCCTTAGGGATGTTATTGCTTTTCTTCATCCTGATAAAACTCTTTATTTGGTTTCAGAAGACGACAGCAGTGTGAGGATTTCTCCTCTGCTTTCATCTGCGTCTGCATTCCACTGATGTGATGTTGCTTTTCATAGGATGACTCTCCGTTTCCACCTTAAAGATACGGCTCACAGAACAAAACTATATGGAAAGTGTGGCACATGAAATTGTTATCTCAGGAACAAAAGCTATAATGCATCAAGAGAGCGTGCTGTCTTCAGAAGCCAATTTTTAGCATGGTAGATGGTAAGGAGGTGTTGTAGGCTCTTACATGTTCTAGGAGTTAGGAAGTCTTAGCAATACCTCCTTGCCAGGAGCTTGGGAAACTGGTGCTTGATACAGGAGTCTCTTGGGCCAGCTGTGATTTTCTGAGACTTTCCATCTCCTGATTTCCTATGAAAAGATGTTTGTAGCTTCAGTATTTGAACTCCCAAACTTAATTTTTTGACTGAAGATCCTGATTTACTATTTAATTTTTTTTTTCTTCGCTATGGAAGAGTATTATTTCCTTAGGTTTGCTGCAGAAGAGAAATCCAATAGAGAGCAGGGCAAAAATGCTTCTCATGGCTGCTGCACAACTTGCCTGCAGATGTGGGAATCAACCACTGTGCTTTCCTAGGAGATATACATAAATTTCCCCTTTGTTGGAGGACTGGGTTCTCATCTAAACATCCTTCACCTATCCAAGACACAGAGGCTAAAATCCACCTGTTTACCACTGCCTCTCATACTGTTTGCCCATTATTGCCTTATGGTTTCCTATTATTTGCTGCCCTGTGGATCTCAGCCTGGGTATCCCTCTGTTTTCAGGCAAGTCACGATTTTTTGCATCATATCAGCCACTTGGTGGCCTTTGTCTCCAGCCTAATGCTTTCATTCTCAGTCCCGTCGCTGTGTGCAGCTCCTGGCCAGGTCAAGACGGGCCATTTCCAGCGCTGCAGACAATGAAGGTTTTGGCTTTTTGCAGCCCACTTGGTGTTGTGGGGTGAGCCGTTGTTCTTGAGAGCTGGGCGTTTGTTACCTATTAACTAAATATAATAACTAACTAAATATGGGGCTAGATTTTTCCAAATAATTTGGATTTTGAACTGGTCAGGCAGTAAAAGAAATGCCAGTTTCTTGAATGTGCCTTAGCTGTTAACTCCTCAGTGACAGACTTCAGAGACAGGTTTTCACATATGGGGAGCATAGGGGAAGCTTATATGTGCAGATTTTTTAAATGTGATGATGTGCTCTGGTATCTTCATGGCAGCCTGAGCTTTTCTGCAAACATAAATTGTGGCTCCTGAGCGCTGTGCACTTGCAGAAACATGAGCGTTGACATGAGGCAGAGAATGACTGTACAACCCAAAAGCAACGTGGCCCACGAACTCACATAAGGGATGTTCACATAAGCCAGTGAACCGATCAACACCACAGTTCACTAATTACCTCAATTAATGTGACAGCCTCCTGATCCAGCGCCAGCTTTTCAGCTTGTTCCCTGATCCCTGTTTAATGATGGAGTGCTCCCGTTGTTAATTTTTATATTTATGGCCCCTGCCGACATATTCCTTGGGTCTGTTAAATTTTATGCTCTGTAGAACTGTTTACGGTTCGTGGTGACCCCCGTGTTACTCCAGCTGCTGTGCACAGCTGTAGGGCTGAGTACCAAAACCAGAGCCGTCCAAGGTTGCTAGATGCTTATAGAAAAAGATCAGGAAACTTAAAAATCCTGGTGTGAAAACTTCTAAGTGGGCAAATATGAAAAGTGTTCTAGAAATTCTCAAGTCTCTAGAACTGGTATCTAGGTTTGTGTTACAAAAATGCTCTCAAACATTACAGAAAATCTTAAATGTTTTTCTCTACTTAAAATAGATATTATTTTTCACAAGAATTAATTGTAAAAATCTCTGTATTGTCTCAGGAATCTGGCAATTTTCAGATTCTTGTTTGGCTCATATTCTTTATCAGATAGTGTGGCTTTTTAAAATGATATTCTATACCATGATTTATTTACAGTTGCGATCAAATACTATTTAAACTTCAGTGGCTGTATTTTTTTTTTTAAATTTATATAAAACTATTCCTTTCATCCTGGATTTCAGTAGATTCATAGGCTGAATTGATGTTATAATTAAAATGAAGGCATTTTTGCTTTTCTGTTCCAAGTGAAGTTATTAGTTCAGCTGTAGGTTTTTAGGAGAAGCAGAGAGATTAATGTTATAACCCAGGCTAACTTCTTGTATGAAACAAGTCATACTCAGTGACGTATCCATCCCAATATCTGCTGGTTGACCTGGAATACAAGTGTGTGTATGTGTATATAAAATTCGGTCTTCTCTGAAAGATATGAAGTGATAGAAAAATGACTACATCACTTGGCAATCCGTTTCAATTTGTTAAAATAAGTCCTTCTAACTCTTCTTCAGACCTTCATTCAGATAAGGTTGGGGTCATTTAAACTGCCTGACTCATCACTTCTTTGCCTGCACACGTTTTCTGGATGCCAGCGCTTCCAGCTGCTGTTTAGGTCACTCACGTACTTAATTTCAAGAGTTCATTGGAACATCTCGTTCTCTATACAGCCCCTGGGGTTTTGTCGTATTTGAAAAATGAAAAAGTCTTTGATTGGATTCCCTAAAAAAAATGTGCATAAGGAAACAGAGGACACATCAGCAACTGTCTGGAGGCAGAAAGATGCCAGGTAACCCTAAACACTACCATGCAGATGAATAGCAGAAACGTTGCTTGTGATTTTGATTTTCTACCTGTAAATAACACAGTCGCTTTCAGAGGCCACACCAGATTAACCCCAGAACCTCAAACTTGCCCCTGTGCCGAGCAGACTCGTGAGCCTGTGTCTCCATCGAGAAAGCTGCTGCTCAGAGCGCCTGGTCCAGCCAGTTTCTGGGTATGCACCGAGTCAGTAAGTGAAACTGTTGGCATTTAATCGGTGGTATTATTTAAGTTGAATTACATTGACACAGAGGGCATATATCCAAGGGTTGTGGTGCTACCTTTAAACAAATCCTGAGTTTGATCTCAGCAACACCAGTTCCACGCTTTCAAACTGAACTGGTGGCAGCACGGCTGCTGTTTACCCCGGCACCAAAACACAGCTGGGTCGTTTCATTTTGTTGCACTGAGCGTTTTGCCCTGCACATCTCACTTCCTTCTGATTCTCCCCACTTTCCTTCCTCTCCGTGCTTCCAGGCTGTCCCTCTGAAGCCCTGTGTTACCCTTCCCCTTGGCCTCATGCCCGTGCTAGCTGTTCTCTGCCTTATTTTCCTCACAGTTCAATGTTTCCTTGTCAATCCGCCTCAGCTGGTCTGTACCTGCCTTATGCCTCCAGGCACTTCTGCCAGCACAATTTTTGAAAGTTTTGTGGATACTTCCATCTAGTTACCCAGCTGATTTGCTCAACACATGAATTTCTTGTGTCTTCTCTTAGCTGGTTAAACCTCTGAGGAAGAAAAGAGATGATTGCTGCAAGGCACAGGGATTGGTGTGCTTAGTTGGTCTTCTACCCAGCTTTAACAACCTGAACATTGGCCATTGACCATGGTGACAACATCTGCCTGTTTCTAAAGCTGAGTGCATCATGGGAAGACATGGAAATCTAATATACTGTTTAAGAACTCGATATTTAAAGGCTGAGGTTTTTATTCTGGTGAATCAATATATTTTGTCCTTGAGCACTGCCATTCTAGAACCACAATAACCAATCAATAAAATAAACGTTTAAACCTGTAAATGACAGTAAACAAAAGTGACCAGAATTGGTAGCCACTGCTTCTGCTTCCACATGAGCAGCAGAGCAGGGATACCTGTGTCAGCAGATGCAAGAGCTGCCCAGCACCACATCTGCCAAACCCCTGGACGAGCAGTCCTCTTATTTAGCAATGTGGACCTGCCGAGGATGCTCTGATGGACCGTGCAGGCATCGTGTGGTATCTGCATAACCAGACCTGCCAGAGAGGATCTGCAGCCCTCAGGTGATGGTTGCTCAAGGAGGTGCTGCCTGCACCTGCAGTGTGGTGATGCCCAAGAGATCTTCGTGGTTACAAACCCAAAGGCAGTTCTGGAGAGGAGCCTGACGGTCTCCAGTCTTCATCACTGAAGCTGATGACATCCCCCAAGCTTCAGTCTTTAAATGGCTGCTTAGCTATTTTATTGTACTTTTCTGCATCTTTTAGTAAAATAGGCATGAGACTCTCACAGACTCCCTTGAAGATCCCAGCCTTTGGCTATGCAGCCCTGAAGCTCTTTCCCGTTGATGGAAGTCAACACCGGTAATGTTATGGAATGCAGTGGAGATGCAGATGCTGTAAATCAGCAAGGGAAGTCAGTGTGGGATAAAGATTTAAGGAGAATTTGCCCATTTCAAAACAAGTGATAGACTGCTGTGTCTCTGGGATCATGCCATCCCAGGAAACAGTAAAGACTGACTCGGCAGAAGCTCCCGTGATGGATGATAATGAATGCTTCTTTGCATAAGATTTTCATTTTCTAGAGAGAAACATTTATTATTGGTGAGTGATAGCGTGGTCTTTGAGTTTTTCATCTGCCACTTCCTAATACACTGATAAATCTAAACTATTCAAATTCTAGCTGTTCTTAATTATCTAAATGATCCTTTTCAAAGATGACTGGCATTTGGACAGGCTGTCAGCGTGGCCCACCAGATCTGCTGGAGGTCTGATCCAAGCAGAAAAGCAAAAGAAAAAAGAGGGGAAGGCAGGACTGATGTAGCCTGTCAGCTCTTGGAAGGGATATACTGGCTTCAAGGTGCCTTGGAGAGTCGTTTCCTTTGGACCTTGACACAAATGCTGCCTTTGCTTTCCTTGTTCTGATCTCCTTACCTGCTCTGGCTGAGGGCACCTCGATTCCCACAAGACACAAGGTTGAACCAAGACAGGTTCTTGGATATTTGAGTGAGGGAACTTGGCCCTGAACTTTGTCTAAAGACTATTTTTCCAAAGAGATTTTGGTTGCTGCTCCAAAGCTACAGTGCTGCCAGCTCAGGAAGTGGAAGGGGAAAAAAAAAAAGCAAAAAAAAAAAAAAGCCTACAACCCATTGAATCATAATCTTTCAATCATGAGATTTAGAAAACAAACAAAATGTCATTAAGAATTTTTATTCTGCCTTTTGCCTTTTAATCTTCTTACGCTTATGTGTGAGGTTATTCTTCCATTTGAAATTAACCTTAACTGAGCACTCCTCTGATGAAGGCTGGGATAATCCTTTCTGAGGAGAGTTACGTGCATTAATTGCTTGCCTTGACTCTTTTCCTTCTTTTTTTCCCACTTCACCCCACCTTTTTTTGTTGTGCAGAGGCCTGCAGTGGAGCTACAAAATATGTCTGGAGAAAGTGATAGGAAAAAACTGCATATAACTACTTCTCAACATATAATGTTTTCTAATTATTTTTCAATAAAAAATTATCTCGGTTGCAAAGACTTTATACATAAGAGTGTAATTGTATCATCAACCACTCTCTAATTGCTAGAAAAAAACATTAGCCCAAACAGAACTTTCCGTAACTTAATGGTATAATTAGATTTAGAATCTTTCAATATATCTTAAAAAATGTTTCTCACACATTCAAAGCACTTAAAATAATTTAAAATCATTCTCAGTTCTTAATCCAATTTCTGTCAACTGCATGGTGATATAAATTATTCAGTAATTACAATAAATATAAGTTTAATATACATATATATCATTGTAATTAACCGTCCAAATAACTAGAAATAATGTATTTTTCTTTTCATTCCCTTTTGATTTCATGGATTCAAGAACTGTCCTTTGCGTGGGACCCTACATTTCTCCCACGGTTTATTCCTGCCTGTAGACAGCACCTAATTTATCTGCTCTGAATTAATGGCGGGAGAGGTTTCTCCTCGGGTCGTAAAAGGATCCTGGCTCTTTCCATGTGCATAGTGAGCCGGTTCTGCTGGAATTGTCCTGCCGCCAGCAGTACTGCAGCCCTTACATCAGGCATCTTCACCCCAGCTGTGGCTCGTGGAGCCCGAAGCGTCAGTGACGTGGGAGCTGAGAGCTGGGTCCTCTTCATAAATAATGGGGCCAGCACCTTCTTGCAGGAGACAACCTCTGTGAAGGTGGTGTTGATCCTGGTGGGAGTGTGAGTGTGAGACAATCTCCAAAAGGGCCTGGTAAGTAAGCCTTAAGTTGACGCTACCCGTGCTGGATGGCACAGCATAGCGCTAACGTCAGGCTTCGGCTGAAAGCCAATGTTTGTGGGGACTTGGGCTTTGTCCGAAGACTAGCGTTGTTAAAAAGAGAGGGTGAAAGTGAGAGGACAAAGCAGTTCCCTTCTGGGGGGTGCTGCTGGATGTGGGCTGCCCAGGAGCTCCCGTAGATGTGAAACCCCACAGCGGTGGGTTTGAGATGGTTCTGGAGCCATGGTTCTGGAGTGGTGGGTCCGTGTTGCCTTCTGTACCCACTATGAACAGGAGTAGCTTGAGAGCCTGGTGATGAAGAAGAGAGTGAGACGATGGCCTCTGCAGAGCAACCTGGACCAGAGGTATGGGATAAATGCACATGAGCCCCATCTCCAGCCCTTCACCTGTCTGGGCTGTATCAACTTCCGTTTAATAGGAAAAAAAAAGGCAGTCAAACACCCTTTGGGCCCAGTGGTTATTAACTGTCACTCCTTGGTTTGTGTCGCCTGGTCTTGTTTTCTCTTTTGCGATTGTGGAAGAATATCCCATTCATAGAGTTTAGGATTTTTGTTCACCCTGCAATGGGTATGTTTCTGCCTCCCCTTTCCAACTTCTGCTCATGACTTTATTTAGGAACCGGGATGCTAGTAGAATCTTTGCTTAAAGTTCCTTAAACTTGCCTTTTAATTGGAAAGAAGAGTACTTGGATAGTGATAAGAGCTGCAGGGGGGTCCTACCTGGGACACCTCAAACACAAACCGAGGTGGGAACCAAGGGCTGACCCTGCCGGGGGGAATTTGCAGCTGGGAGAGCAGAGGGGGGATGTTTGTGGGGCAGCACAAGTCCAGGAAACAAACCAGAGAAGTGGAGACGTATCAGAAAAACGATTGTAATGTTAAATCCATCAGAGGCTGCTAAAGTGTTGGATTTTTTTTTTAATTTGATGGGAGGGGGAAAAAAGAAGGGGGCTCATGATACTTTTATTTAACTGACTAAAGAGCTCATGTTAACATTCACTTTTTAAAATACAGTGTCGGCCTGTGTGTAAAATGAGCTTTGAAGTGCAGAGCTGACAAACCCCAGGGGAAAGCATGTCTTTTATTAACAGCTGCCGGTACACTTCAGGAACCTTATTTTAATGTTTAGTGAAAACGTTTTCTGTGTGAGCAAAAAGAATCGCTGGGCTGAGACATCCACTGGCTGTGGCAGGAGCCTTCGGTGCTTCTCCTCTGCACAGCTCCTTGAACCCACTGGTGGGGTGGGAGAAGAACCATTTTAAAAAAAATTATTTTATTTTTATTTTGGGGTTCTCTTTTTTGGTGTTGAGGTGACTTAGGGCCGATGGCTGCCCTTGGATTTCAGTGGCACGTGGAGTTCTGGTTCTTCAAAATGGGCTTAGGTTCTTTTAGAAAATATTTCAACAAAGAAGCTGCATTAGTCTGCTATACATGTATAGCTCTGCAGATTTATTTTAAATATATTTAAATAATACAGCAGGTAGACCCATTCTTTCCTGCCAATTTTCAGTTACAAGTCCTTGGGATATCCACAAAGCAAATGTCTAGAGCAAGCAGCACATGTGGGACCTTCTTGTTCTTCTGAGATGGAGAAACAAGACACAGCCTCAGCTCTCAGGGGTCCTTGAACCAAACACGGATATTTTCATCCACAGCCCTGGACCCCACAGTAGGTAACTGCTCTCCTTGCAAGGCGCTCTCAGCCTCACAAGATTATGGCACAACTTCATGAGGGTTTATTAGAGACATTCTTGTCTTAAGACCATGGCAGGTTAAATGACTTGTTTAAGGCTAGAGACAGAGGTCAGTATCGATGTGATTAGACACTTGCAGTTCTTGGCTTTGAGATCTGGGGATCTGAGAATGGCTGATACAGAATGAAATACGAGCATCTGAATTTTTTATGTTGCAGTTCAAGTATATTTGGGCTAGATTCATCAAAGGAATAACCGGGAGAGTTATTTTTCATTTGTAGAATGTTAATGAATACATGACACTGCTATTCATTATTTATCTTCTTTCACATTTTAATTAATAGTTCTACTGGCTATTTCTGATTTTTTGCTATATTTATAGAAAGCTGTCGCTTCAAAAATATTGCATCAGGCTGTTTGTTACCTTTCATAAAATTTACTTAATATTAGGATGGACTGAATTTTGCTATAACTTTTAAGTACATAAATGAAGGAGAAGAATGACATATATTTTTCTGTCGCAAGTTTGGAGTTTCCCTTCCCTCAAATGTTTTTCCAATGCAGCTGACGTAATTTAACCAAGGAAGCTGGTGTTTCTTATGTGAGAAGGAGCCACTAGAGGACACCACCAGATGACACATGAAGCAAACGGGCACAGCCATAAACAGAAAAACTGGGAAAAAAGAGTAGAGATGCAAAAATGATGTTTCCTACCATGGGGATGGATGGCCATAATCCAGCACCTCCTTATTACCAGCCAGCAGACACAGGCTGGGAATGCACAAATCCTTGCAATGCATCTTCATCTTTATTTTTCATGATGCCAGAGCAGATCTGCCTGGAGAAGCTTCTCCTAGAAGCTCTGCAGAGCTGCTCTCACTGACCTGGAGAAGCTCCGGGACTTACCGCAGGGGAGTGGATGAGGTGACATTCTCACCACATGAGCCCTTGCGACCCCAGCAGTCCTGAACTTCAGTGATTTCTGCAGGACAGTCTTTCCAGTGTATCCAACACAGACTTGAGGAACATCAGGGACATGTTGCACCAGCCCCTTGTCCCTCAGAGAGCTTACCAGGGACAGGATGCAGGAAAAAAGCTCTTGATCTTCTGAAACTAATGAGAAAGATGATGGAAGTGTAAAGTGGACCTCTCTCTTGTACTTAAAAGAAGTGGTTTCAATAGCTATGAAAGGTTTAGAGAACTTTCAGATTGCAGGTTTAAAGACAGGATAATGACGTCAACAATTAGGGCTGGGAGATGACACAAATGTGGACATTTTCCCTGTATAAAACTGGTACCCAAGCCAGGCACAAGGATTTCTTCCACTTGTGAATAAACAACAACAAATAATTTTAAGCATTTTTAAAAATATTCAAGCACAGTTATTTGTGACAGTATTAGAACACAGGAAAGTGTCTTGCAGAAGAATTAGATCATAAAGCCTTGTACTTGGGCTCTTGACTGTAAATCAAGTCTTCAGAGCAGCAAGTTCGTTGTTGTTTCACAAGGCTCTGCAATCCTAAATGCAAAACCCCATGAAACCCAAGTGAAAAAGTTTCCTCTTCCATGTGGTTTTCACCTTGGTCCAGTGGTGCGGGTGTCAGAGGAGCAGTGAGTGCTGAGGCTTTCTTAAAGGCCTTTTAATCCCACAAAAATTATCTGAATCATGTGAAATCTCAGCTCTGCTGAAGATGGTGGCAAGGCTCCATTGATTGCTTCAGTCGTAACAGGGTTTTCTGTTTGGCCTTTGACTTCCCTGCGTTATTCTCTATATTGATGTAGCTAAACCCCCAAATGCTAGGGATTTCAAGGAATGGAAAGGCATCTAGGAAAATGCTCCACTTATCTCTAAAATGCTTTTTAAAATGGTTTGGAATTTGGTTTTGAAAAAGAAAATCCCATACGCACAAATATACCTGCCTGTGAAGGCTGCTGTTAACGTGAGAAGCTTTGCCCATGGGTGGCAGGGCTGTCCCAAGCCTGAGGACATTTTTCCAAATTATTTTAACCAAATCCGCCCATATTTGTTTCTCAACATTTCCCTCAGGATGGCAAAAAAACCCCAAACATACGATATAGTTATTGATTACATCTTTTTGTTAACAATGATAACCAAAAATGTTATTTTGTTGGTTAAACTTCCAGCATTTTTCAGGGCTAAAGTCGAATGTACAACAGAAGATTTAAAAAATGACACTACTTGAGATTTCCAAGGTGAAACTTTACTCTCTTTTTTAAATTAACCCTTTCAAACTTTTTTAAACTTTTCCTTTTCCTTATTTGAATGAAAAGAGTTTAGAGAATGTTTAGGTGAATTTCTAATGAATTTGCTGGAACAGTGTTGTTTGTTTGTGGGGTGGTGGTTTGGTTTTTATTTGTTTGGTTGGTGTGTGTTTGTTTAATATGTATTTCTTTCCCCAATCTCAGTAGAAGGCAATTTTATTTTTTCCCTGGTTGCATCATAGCCGAGGAGTCCTCTCAGTGAACACTTCCTCCACTACTGCTCACATCTCCAGTGCGCATTATGTAGATTAAAAGTTTGGCTGATGAAAAAAAAAATTCCTACAAAGCTTTCTTTAACAGAAAACTGGAGGTTTCACCTTTCTCTAAGGATGGTGTTTGCTTTCAGTGAGAACTATCCTGCCTTTCTTTAACTCAGCTTGGAAGTGGGGTAAAGCACATCCTTCAGCTTCAGCCTTTAGAGGAGCAGCAATAACTCCCCGCCAAAGCTGGTGAGTGGCATCTTGCTCTGCATGTGCCAAATCTTCACAAATACCATTTATTTCGTGCAGAAGCAGAGTGTTGCCTGCTTGCTGTGGGTATTCTCAGAGCTGGAGCAGCGTCTCTGCTGACGCTCCCACTGGGGCAGCTGTAAACCCAGCCTCAGGATGGTCCCTGCCCTGAGCAGGTCACATTGCATTGAGCTTTGTCTTAACCGAGCATATTTTAGTCTCTCTCCCTGTCTTGCTTTTGCAGACTAAGCCCAGCCCGGGCAGACGGTGCCCCAGCTTCGAGCCTGAGCTGTGGTTTTCAAGCTGCTCGTTCTGCTCTGTCCTTCCCGGAGTTGTCACCAGAGGGGGACAGAGCCCTACGCACGACAAGTGCAGGGTGACAATCCTTCCCCCATGGAAAAACTTCCAAGAGGGAGCCAGGCTGGGAGATGAGTTTTGGGGTGGCAGGTCCCCAGCTGCACCCCTGGGTGCCCCAAGCTGCAGTGCCATAGGCATCAGCCCAGTCTCCCTTTGCTACTGCATTGCACCACTATCCCTTTAGTCTGGAAAAGATGTGTGTGCTTTAAAAAAAAAAAAATCAACACCAGCCCTTAAAACAGCTGTAGATTTGCTGGGGATAATGTAGAAGATTGAGCTCATATTGCAAACTGATTTCAGAATGGCTTAGTTCTTCTTGTCTTTTGTTGCAACAAAAATGCTGCTTAAAAATTACTGTTCGTTTGTATAAAGGTACCTGTTCCCCCCAGTTTTGATCTGATTCACTGAAAACTGGAACGTTGCTCATACCCAAGTATTTAAATTAGCACCACCCTTCCAGGAGAAAAATTTGCAACCTCTAGCATTGAAAATAAGACAAGAAGCAAATTTGATGAGTATCTGGCTTTTTCAATAGCTAGCTATGCCTGATTGGAACCTGTAGAGAAAACAAACACAATTATTCGTATGAGATTGAATTTCATTTCCAACAGAAAATATGAAATCTGTCACTTGCACTCTTGCTGTAAGCCGGTCGCGGGCTGGAGATGCTCCAGCAGCCGTGCTGGTGGGTACCAGCCGTAGCAGCCAGCCCTGGGTCAGTCTGTGTGCGCAGGTGTCTGTGCCCTACTGTCCCACTGCTATGGGTGACCCCTAAAATGTAGGTCACCCGTGTGGCAGGACTCGTCTCCTTCCCAAAAAGCATGGAAATGGCAAGGTAGGTTCCCTAAATTGAGACCCAGGGCTGTCCCTGAGGGTCTGTGCTGCAGGCTGCAAGCCTGGATTTGGTTGCTTGGCTGCCTGAGCCTGATGGAGCAAAATCTGTGAGACCTTAAGACATAAATAATATTCGGCTTGAGCCCATTTCCTCAGTGCCGGACAGCTTGCTGCTGAATGGAGTCGGGTTTTTCTTTCTCCAGATCCTCAGTGTCAGACCATTGCCCAGATCCAGCTGTCCTTGGTAATTAAATTTTAATGCCTCAAGCTGGGAGTTTGTATCGGTGTTTGAAGTGGAGCATGTTAGTAGCCCTGGCCTGGTCACCCCCAGGCTTTGAAGCTCCTTGTCTGTCACTGAGGACGGCAGGGGACGGTCCCACCTCTGTGGGTGCAGTTGCGTGCTCGGTCCCAGCTGAACCGACACAGCAAGTGTCCATTGATTTAGGGAATCAAGGAGTTTTCTCTTGTGCAGGCGAGAGGGACTGGAAAGCTAACGAGGGGTTATTCTGGTGGACCTGAAGAACGCGTTAAGTTTTCTAGAGACAGCAATGAACTGTTGCCCCTGGCGCTGTTTGGACGGCTGGCGGCACCGTTGCTGGGATGGTGGCACCCACTGGTGTGGTCCCAGTGTCAGGGGTGGGGTACAGGCCATGGGGCTCCCCACAGCTCCTCCTGAGCAGTGACACCCCCTGCCCCTGGAGCAGGTCCCCAGGGTCCCAGCTGCGCGAAGTCACGAGCCGGAGGGTCTGCTTTGCTGCAGAGGAATTTAAGATGGAGGAGGCAACTAGAAAACCAACCGTGCTCATATGCAAAACTCTCTTCCTCCTCCTTAAATGGTTTCATTGTAATTACTGTGCAAACAGAAGGCCTGGGTAATTATTATGAGGTTTTGTGGGTGTAAATTTAACATGTCGTTCCCATGCAGCTACACTGCGAGAGAAGACTTTTTTTCTTTGAGTTTTTCTCCTTAACTCCCTGCTTTAATTTTCTCCATGTGAATAGTCACCTGGGTGGGAAATAGCTCTGAACACTGATCGGTAGCAGGGACTGCCATGAAGCAAACCGATTTTGCAGATGATCCACGCAGAAGCACCAAGTGCTTTTGCAGATGCAGACCGTGACCCAGCCCCAAACACAGGCTAAGGGCTGCAAAGTGCAGCTGATGGGTCTCACAAGGCTTCTGAGAGCCTTCTCGTCCCCACCCAGACCACGGTGGCTGATGAGATCCAAGGGGCTGCTCAAGCTGACAAATCCCATGTTTACATGGTAGGGTTTATACAAGGATCCTGAGGGAGGACAGCATTAGGTTTCACTGCTCCAGAGCTAACTGAGCTGAAGCACTCGTCTCTGTTCCTCAAGTTAGCACAGAACAATGGTGCAAATGTATCTTAGGGACACTATTTTGCATTTTTATTTAGCACGTTGCACAAAAAGTCATGAAGTTCAGCTCATACTAATTTATTTATTGTAAGAGAAGTTTCCATGGAATTAGAAAATCTTCCCCTTTTGGCTGGTCATGATAGTCTGAATTCTGTCACCGCCTTGTCTGTTCAGCACTGAGCGTGAAAGCAAATCAGCGCAGATGTAGCTTGTCGAAACAATCCCACAGCTCAGGATGAAAGAGGTGGTTACAAACAACTTCGAATGTATGTGGGCTATGTGTCTGTGTATAATATAGTTGAACAAACCTCCGCTGCTGTTTGAGCTGCAGAACAGATGACTTGGAAAAGGCTTTCAAGTAAGTTATAACGTGTTTACTGTCACCCGTGCTGCTGTCTCATTCGGCTGCTCTGCTCCTTCCTATTGCATTGGTTTCCTTCCTCCTTCCCTTTCCCCATGAGACAGCAAAGCCGACAGTGCTTGTGCTGAAGGCACCTGTTCTTATGTCCTGCTCAGAGTATTTTTAATAGAACTCCCAGGTTCAGGCTGGCCGGCTTTCACAAATAAACTAGCCAACACTATTGCTGCGCAGCTGAATTTCTGCTGCTTGGGTAAAGATGCTGTCTGAAGCAGTTTCATCTTTTCAGCTGATCTTTTATTTACCACACATATACTCTGTAGTATAATGTGTCCTGCTGAGAATTAAACCTGTCAATGCTTTTGGACTTACCTTCACTTCAATAGCTGATATTTTATTCCAAGTCCCATATAATCAATATCTGTTGGGCTTGTCCTTCCTCTGCACAGCCCCTCCAAGGCCCATGTGGAAAGCTGGAGGGGTAAATTTGTGCTCACAAAGACCCAGGGGTCTTCTGGAGTGTCAAAGGGGCCTTGATTTCCTCTTGGCATGTGTGTAAGCACAATGTCTCCTGCGTTTTGAAGGACTCACTGTGGAAATGACTGAGTAGGTCTGGGGGCAATAAAGGTGCAAGGGGTTATGCTTTTCTTTCTCTTGTTTTCCTTCTTGAAGTCTACTGGACCCATTTTATCTTTGGGCTGTGGAGGAGATAAGTGTAAAATTAAGATCCAGAGCAGAAAGCCCCAGGCCATTGTATTTCTTACAGGGGAAGCAACTTGATTGTGCTGAAGCTTTCCACAGTATCCCAAGGGGTCTGGGGATGCTCTGCGTACCTTGTGCTGAATACTACTGCAGCTGCTGGAGCTTTGACCACAGGGGGATGGCTGTCTTTTAAGTATGATGATTGCGTGTCTAAACCTTGCCTTGTGGCAACAAGACCCGGGTGATTTTTGGCTTTGTGTATGTGCTTAACTCAGTCCAGGCTACTTTTCTCAGTGTAAAAGCGCATCTTGCTCACGGTTGAGACAAGTGTAGAGTGCTGGTGAGGCTGCACCTTGAATCCTGGGGTCAGTTTTGGGCTCCTCACTGCAAGAAAGCCCTTGAGGTGCTGGAGTGAATTCAGAGAAGGGAACGGAGCTGGTGAGGGGCTGGAGCACGAGTGTGATGGGAGCGGCTGAGGGAGCTGGGGGTTCAGCTGGAGAACAGGAGCTGAGGGGAGACCTTCTGATCTCTGACCTGCCTGAAAGGAGCTTGGAGCAGGGAGGGTTGGTCTCCCAAGTAACAAGAGGAAAGGGCCTCAAGTTGTGCCAGGGAAGGTTTAGACTGGATATTGGGAAAAAATGTCTTCCTGGAAAAGGTTGTTGGGCATTGGAACAGGCTGCCCAGGGCAGTGGTGGAATCACCATCCCTGGAGGGGTTTAAAAGACACATAGATGAGGTTCTTAGTGACATGGTCTAGAGGTGGATCGCCAGCGTTGGGTATAACAGCTGGACTTGATCTTAAAGGTCTTTTCCAACCAATACAATTGTATGATTCTGTAATCCTTTCTTACAGAAAGCACAGATCAGATGGAGAACATCCCGAGGATCCACAAAGCCCTGTCAGTCATACCAAAGTCCACTTGTGGTCACCGCCCAAGTGTGAGTGGAAAGGGAACATGTCCCATCTGCTCCTGCTGTCCCGAGGGACAACGCTGCTGGGACAGAATTTACCAGCGTCGCCCAGGAGAAGGTGAGACTTGCAGGACTTGTTGCTTGCTGGCGTGGAGATGATACTCAGCCAACATTAACCTTCACATTAGTGACCAATGTCTGTGCCAGGTACTTTTGTGGGGGGGAAAATCTCCCAAATTATTTACTTAAGAATGGGAAAATTACTCTCAATGAGTAATTATGAAGAAAAGAACTGGAAGTATGATGGCATTATCTGGTATGATAACATAGTATGAGAAATTGTTTTCTTTTCCTAGAAGAGAGTGTGCGACTTCAATAGAATCTGGACATTTTTGCTAACCAGTTTGTTTACTTTAACAGAATTAATGTTCTCCTGCAATTTAAAAAAACCCAGTTCATCTAACTTCAAGCATTTTTATTTGAACTTTGAAAATATCTTTCTGACCTTTTTTTTTTAAAAAAAATCAAGAAAACATATGAAAGTGACTCTTCTGATCATCTTCCATTTAATAGATGGGTATTTTTCAAAGGGGCGATTACATCAAAGTTTTCTAATAAGCAACGTGGATTGGACATGGCCAAGAAAAACATCTGGCTTAGGTCCCACTTTTTGGTTTCTCCCATCTGTGAAATAGGCAAAGAAGTAATTTTATAGGTGACAGGATGAGACGGTGAAGAGAACATGTCAAAAAAAAAAAGTCCCTTTTACCTGATTTTTTTTTTTTTTTTATAAAGATCTAGAGAAAGCTTTCAACCTTGTCCAACAGAATTACATCCCATTAGTGTGACTGCTCCTGGAGTTTGATCTTCCCTGATGTACCCTGCAAAATTACTTGTAATGTTTGTATACTGTGATTATTTCCATAGTTTTGGGATTTCATTCTGGCTTGTTCTAGATTTCAACTTCCCCAAGGTCTAGATGTTGTCGGAAGCCTGCCTGGGCTAAGCTCTGGGAAGGGAAGCAGAAACACTCAGTGTTGTTTCTGTGTCTTAAATGCAAGTTCAGAACTCTCTTGTTTGGTGCCTTGGAAAATAACTGATGACAAAAGAGATTTGGAGTTTGGATAAGATAAGAATTAAATGGAATATTTGTCCTGAACCAACAATGCACTTGAACTGTTCAGGAGGTTCAAAGAGTTGTGCTTGTTTTTAAAATAATCTTTCTGTTTCCTTCGTCTCCTAAATTCTTTGTGCTGATGTTGAACTCAAGCACCAAAACAATGAATAGTGCCAAATGCCATGGGGTGATAGTACGTTTCTCTTTAAAATTTCATGACGGCAAATGTTCTTGTCCTTCTTTTGTCATAGCAAAATGCCACAGAAGTTACAAACATCACATGTGACTCAAAGCCTTGGGAGATGTTTTTCCAATTTGCCAAGAAAGGGATGACTCCACCGAGCTGCTGATTTCAGAGATGGGCGCAAGCTGAAATGTTCATATTGTCCCAGCTCCTAAAAGCACTAAAGCTCAGCTTAAAGCATATACTTCCATTTACCAGATCGGGCAAAGCACCTGAAGTCACTATAATTAACCATGTGCAAACACACCCCTGAACAGGAATCACACGCTGCAGCCCCAGGTCGGTATCTCTGAGCCTTCTTGCTTTGGTGAATTATAGTTTATTCATCTTGGACTGAGACCTGGTGTCTTCCTCCTTGGATACAATTCCTGTAATTCCTGTGTAATTAGATTAGCTCTAACTAGACCTACCTTCATCTGACAGAATAAATTGTTTCTAACCTCCCCAGATCCTGTTGAAAATGATGCCTGTGGTCCCTCCCCATGGGAGCTCATGCTCAGCAGAGATCACAGTGACAGAAAATTGCCTTTTTAAAATGAAGAGTTATATATAATAGTGTTAACAGCAGGACTAGTGAAGCTTAAAAGTGTTAAATGATAAAGGGTCTCTGGTTTTGCTTTTATTATCTATTTACTGGAGTCTAGAAACCAGGAGGATCATCAGGAGCTTGGGGTAGATACTGAAATGGCTGGTTCTTCATTGTCTCTTAGTATTTATTTAGAAGGCACTAGAAAAAATGCTTAATTTTCCAACAAACCTGTCAATACATTTACGTGGTAGACACCAATAATGAGCAGCATGGGGATGTGGCTGACAGATTATAGTCCTACACGTTTGTAAGCAACTCAAAATCCATCACGGTGTGATCGAAATTAGGTAAAAGTCTGAGGAAGCACTGAATCAGGGTCTAAAATCTAGGATATTAGCTGTGATATGCTGCCCAGTAATCTTGTGTCTTGCTCAGGTTGTATTTCTAGTTAGCACAGAAGGGTAAAATTAAAGAATTAGCATATTTGTGGCAAATAAAATATTATGCTTTCAAGCAAGTGACTGTCCTTATTTAATGCCCCGCTTTGTATTTAAAGTAGCTGTGGAGGCGCATCCTATACATGCTCAGTAGAGCCAGCTGAATTATGTTTAGAATAATTCATCAGATAAATTCACGTCCATGAATAATCTTCATTCAGATCATGACCTTTACCAAGCCGTGCTTTTTCCAGAGCTCAGAGCTTTCAGCTGACACTGGGGAAGAGACAAGAGGAGCACAGAGAAACTTTTCTCCCATCTCCTTTGATCTGGTAGCAGTCCTCATTTTGGGAGCAGGGCAGGAAAAGCTCAGCCCAGTTATGTTCCAAACTGGAAAGAAGGGTTTTCTAAACCGGGGAAGCAGCAGGGGCTTGTCCCAAAGCCTGGGCTGTGGAGGTTAATCCATGCAGGCAGTGGACAGTGGTGGAGTTGTGTCAATTTTTGTCTCACAGTTGCTGGATGCTGGGAAATGAGGCCGGGCAGCCTGTCCAGGTGATGTAGGTCCACCCGTGTTTATTCACTGAAACAGCTGGCTGCTTATCCCAGCACTAACCTGATGGGAAAAACTCTAATGAAACAGCTCTGTGCTGATGGCATCTCTCACTGTGTGAGCCGAACTCATTTTGCACACCTTAGTGCATTAGAGAGAAGAGGATAAAATTAAAATAGCATCAGGGTAACGGTCAGAGGCTTAGAGAAACACAGATTAGAGCTACAAGCAATTGTAAGCCTTGCTAGGTTTTGCTCATCATCCAAAAATTAATAAGAAATAAAATAGCCAGAAAGCAACAGGGCTGTGAAGAAGTCAGAGATTTCCATTTAGCAAATATTATATTTTAATATTAGGCCAGTTTGGTGTTAGTGGCTTTAAAAGTGAACTTCAGCATTTTTAGTACGAAGCATTTACATTCTCCCCCATTTGCTTTCAGCAGTTCCACAGAGCTTTTCACTGCTCTCACACAGAAATGTCATATGAATTCTGTAATGTTTTTCATTTGCTTCTTGTGTCTAAGACAGTAGGTAAAGTTCCATACACCCCGCTGCTGTGGGAGGGGGGTTCCTCTGTGGCACATTCTTCAGGTCCTCTAGGTGAGGGAAAACTTCAGAGGCTACAAGTGCTGGAGCTGCTGTCGTGGGGCCACAGTTTGTTCAGCTCAGGAGACTGTGATCCTTTGATAGACAGGTCACTTGAGGAGCTGGTCCTCCTGCCAAATGAGCAGAAAAACTCAGTCTCGGGATTGGATTAGACGTCTGGTCTAGTCCTGACTTTGTTCCCCTTCTGGATGAAATCAGTGCCTCAGTTTCCCTGTCTATAAAATGAGGGACTAGTAATGATATATCTTATTGTAAGAGTCTGCAGAGTGGATGACAAGCTTGAAGCAAAAGATGCTGTTATGTAGAAAACACGTATGAAGGAAAATTGAAAGGGTTTCAGCATTCAACACTGTGTACAGTGAAGTTTATCTGCTGTTTCAGCTTGTTTGTTCTTTTATCAGGCCATTGAACAATAGCTAATGAAGGGGGAAGACCTTATATTTTTTTACAGGATATGATTGTTCCTGTGTCTTTGAACTGATTAATGAGCAGCAGGTTTGTGCTGCAGAATGCAGCAGCGTTGGGTTCTTCCTGTTGAGGCTTTTGTAACAGCTGAAAAAGCAGAAGTGTGACTGAATGAGCCTTTTATTATTTTTTAATTTATTTTAGGCTGCTAAAGAATTAATGTGAATAATTTTCTCATTTTACCATCTGCTTTAGACTCCATCTCAAAGAGTTCCCAATGAGTGTGGCATGCAAAACCCTTGAAAAATGATTCTCCCGTATTTCCTGCACTCAGCAGTCTGCTAATGTGGACGATAGATCTAGGTGATGGGCCTGCATGATTTAGCGAGGATCATTAGGGTTGTGATGAGCTCTGCAACTGTCTTGTTTATTCACAGTTAGCAATTTCATCGCAGTGCCCTTTGTCTCAGAAAGATGTTTGCATTTCAGCTTTTACAGACAGCGTATTGCCAGAAACGTTCAGCCGGTGAGATTTCCACCTTGGGCGCAGGAGCACAAGCTGCTCCACTGGTTTCCATCCTATTTCCCTGGTGTTTTGGGCTGGAAACATTGAGGAGCTTTTCTGAGCTCTCCATCGGTGATGGGAGGGTAAGTGCATGTCTCCCACTGGTATTCAAAGGGTTAATCGCAAAGAGTTTACATGTCCTGACCGTCAAGTCTCTGTCTCCCTGCATTTCACACTCCTCCTCTCTCTTGGGTTCATGGCTTTTTTTTTTTCCCGAGCCTTTGCCTCCCAGGGTCGATCTCCACCGAAGCTGCTATTAAACATCCTCACTGTGACGCCTCTCAGTGCAGTGCACGAATGCCCACCCTCCCTGCGAGAAGGAGGATTAGAAAGCTAAAGTCTTTAACCTGCCTGTCAAACAAAATTATTCATGTCAGGTGAGTGGCTGAGCAGCATTTTGCAAGGTTTCCGTGAATAATACATAGGATGGTCAGTCTTGGCACGGGAGTGTTACTCCAGCTGTAGAATAATTCGTATGCCTGGAAGAAAAAAGGTGCACATCTTAATTTTGTTCATTTTCCATAAGCGATAGGAGCGAAAGGTTCATTTGGCGGTTGAGCTTGAATGGTTGCAGCTCTGCCCAGCGTTGGGTTTGACCGCGGCTGCTGCCTCGGGCATTGGGACACGGACACCCCAGCTCTGCCCGGCCCAGATCTGGTGGCATCTGAGTCACTGTGCGTCCCCCGGCTGTGCCGGCAGCGTGTGACTGTGCCCACGGTGATGTATGCAAAGAGATTTATTAGTGTGGGTAAAGCTGGATCGTAATGGGGTTACACAGCTCTGGGACTGCGCCTAACTCATCTCTGGCATCGTGGGACCCGGGGGGAGATAAATGTGCGGCTGCCCTCGTCTCTTCCCTCTAGATTTTGTTTGTGGTTCAGAAGACAGATGGGCCGCCATGTACACAAATACACTCAGGCTTCTCCCCAAAGAATGATGTCATTCTAGTTTTTGTTACGTTCAGGGTAAAATATTATAATGGCACCATTTCCTTCCTTCAAGCAAGAAAATAGTTGAGCAGATCTTCTATTCTTATGAAAAGCCTGTGAGTTTATTACTTTGCTGGGAATTGGATTTTTTTTTTCTTGAAAGGGGCTGCTTTTCTTACCTAAAAAAAAAAAAAAAGAAGGCAAAAACCAAAACATTTTTTGGCTGTAATACAGTTTTTACAATGTTTTGTAATAGTTCTCTGAATATTTTCCTTTTGATTAGATATAGAAAGTCTTAACTTTATATTTTGAACTACTGGCATCACACAAATTAAAACAAACAAACAAAAACCCTCCAGCTTTTTCTTTTTGTCGAACTTTTATTGTTTACTTGCTCTTTCCTCAGTGAACCTGCATTGGCTTTTTACTCGCCTTGGCAATGCGTGTGGTAATAACAGTGAATATAAATGTGTTTGAAAACCGCATTGTCCAGCACTTCACGTGCATCCCTCATGGTCTGAAAACCACATTTTGATTATTGGTTTGTTAATGCCAGCAGAAACGAGCCACAAAAATCTTGCCGCAAACAAACTCTGTAAGTCGAAGAGAGTCTTTCTGTTGACTTACCGGACTTTGGCTCAGACATTGGATGTACGGAAACAAAAGAGATTGAGACCGGCGGCTGATCTGAGGAGATCCCGTTTAACAGGCTGCGGTGGCCGGACAGGTAAATAGAGCAGGTGGGTGGATATGGCTGTAACATATGGCCACAAGGGCATTGGAGCGAGGCCTTTAATTTCACATTATGATTCTTCTCGTATTTGTTAGATAGAACAATATTAACCTTTCGAATTTATTTAGAAACTCATTAGCGCTTTTTCTACAGTCCATTCTTTTCCTGATTAGCTCTCCTCATTACAATTCAAATTTCTTTCTGCTACATTTACCACATTGTCCTGCTTTCTGTCATCTCTATTGTTGCTCGGCTTAATTTATTAAAGCAATGGAAAGGGAGGTGGGGGGGATTGGTTGACATAGCAGCCTTCCTAGTCCTGGGTGTTTCGGAAGAGAGAAGGAAGGAGACACCCGTGAGCTTTCCTCTTCCTCAGGGTACCGGGATGGGCAGAGCACAGAATCACAGAACCGTTTGGGTTGGAAGGACCTTCCCAGCCCCCCCAGTGCCCCCCCTGCCATGAGCAGGGACATCTGCACCAGCTCAGGTTGCTCAGAGCCCCGTCCAGCCTGGCCTGGGATGTCTCCAGGGATGGTTCAGCCACCACCTCTCTGGCCAGCCCGGGCCAGGCTCTCACCACCCTCAGTGTCAAAAATTCTTTCATCATGTCCAGCCTGAATCTCCCCTCCTTTAGTTTAAAGCCATCACCCCTCGTCCTATCGCAACAGGCCCTGCTAAAAAGCATGGTGGCAGCAGTTTCTATACAAGCACGTGATGCAAACGTGATTCACAGTGGCAGGACCAGCTAAAAGACCTTCTGGATCTGCCTTAGTTTGTGCTCAAAGCTGCCAGCAAAAACCCCAAGTGCTGCGTGACAGCAGCTGCCTCCACACGTGCCTGCGGTGACCCTCACTTGCTGCGTTGCTTTAGCTTGCGGAGACTTGACTTTCCTGCTTTCTCATTTCAGTCGTTGCTCAATCTCAGAGTTTTTTAAATGGAATTCACTCTGAAAGTTCGGTGTCCTCATCATGTCCTGGAAGCGTATACAACTAATCCCCCGGACTCCTCTGGCATCCTGTTTCTAAGGTTGTTTTAAAAGCTATGTGTATTCCTCTAGTAGCATTTCTTTTGTGTACTTTTCCTTGGTATCAAGATGGAAGTCTGGGAGTTGCTGTGATTGCCCTTGACTTCACACACCTCCAGTGGAATATGAATTGACATTTTGGTCAAGGTATTTTTAACAAGAGACCTGAGCCTGTTCCTGTTTTGGGGGAACTGGAATGGGGAGATGCTGAGCTTCAGATATACACTTAGATATTTTCTGCCCTGCTCTGCAAAACATTTTCTGTTAGGAAAATGGAATTTTTGTGCCTCTTTTTTTCAGTACGGTGCTTGTTTCTCAAGAGCGATGCTGCTGTATCCCATGTGCTTGTGATTAAAGATGCATGTGCTTTTGACAACAGGTGATTAAATACAGCCAGATGACTGTAACCGTCCCAGTCCTTGTGGTTCTCTGATTATTGGTGTATTTGAACATCTCAGAAATGTGAATGGATACGTTTTTGCAGCAGCTATCGTAAAACAAGGAAGCGCCAGAGTATTTTATTTGAGGCACTGAGGGATAAACTCACTCAGCAAAGGTTATAGAAAAAGGTTTTGGCAGAGCCACAAAAAGAATCAAAATTTCTGAATTTCTACTCCAATGCCTTAATCATAAAATCATTTTTTCTCTGAATTCTTTTCTGTCTGTGGTAATTATAGTTTGGGCTGGTTTTATGTCCTTTATAAAAACCTGTCTTTCACACATCTTGTGAAACTAAAAAAAAGAAGACGATAAAACAATCATAGTTTTCCAAGTGTATAATTCTGGACTCCAGCAGGGGCCTAAAACAAGTAAGGTAATTATCCACTCAGTTCAGCACCATTTGGAGAATTAGGCTATTTTGTGAATTGTAGTTTTAAAATAAGACACATGAACTGGAAAAAGTTCAATGAGCAATATGTAAAATGAAATAAATTCTTGCAAATATCAGCTAAAAGATAAGAGGAGCTGGCTGTAAGCCTTTGGCATGAAGGTGATTGGAAGAAGACAGGAAAGATCAGTGATGCTGAGGGAAGGTTAAAAGGAAAAAAAAAAAAAGATATTTTATTATTTCCTTTAGGTTATGGGGAAAATGCCAGGGCATACTTTTGGGGCTAAATTAATTCCTGGTGCAAGCTGAACTAAAAAAGACTTTCCCCAAGGATGAATTTGGCCTGTGGGCAATCACAGGAGGTCAGTCGGGAGAAGCTGCCAAGAGGAGGTGGACCCAGCATTAGTAGAGTTGTTAAAGTCTAGACTAGATGTGCATTTGTTAGCGATGGTTAATTAACTTGTTCCTGGCAATCAGCCACCAGGGCAGGAGGTGGACTTGATTTGCAAGTTGTGATTGCCAAGAAAGTCACCCATAATTGCCTGTGATCGTGTGGCTTTCTGATTTTTCACCTTTGTCTTTTGTCCCCCTCTAAATGGATTTTGTGGATTTCTGTTTGTTTTGTGTGTGTGTGTTTTGTTTGGGTTTTTTGTGTGTGGTGTTTTGGGGTTTTTTCTTCATCTCTTTTTTCTCCACAGGCTTGTTGCTTCATATAAACACCATTTTCATGCTTATTGCTACTGATGTGATTGAACCTCTGCCACGGTCTGATGTTGGGTGCCAGTGGTGACTGAGGAACATCAGCCATCAGAAGAGCAAAGTCACCTGTGGTTGCAGAGGAGATTCAGGACTGTTACCTGTGGCTGAGGAGAGCACAGCGCACTCATATGTGTGCCGCAGGACACCCTTATAGGATTTATTTCTAGTTCTGAAAAGCTTCTAGGTGCTAACAGCCCCACAGGGTTGGTTTCTACGCCATCTCCCCAGACAACCCTTCACTTTGGTTGCAGTTCCAGTTTCTGTTGTGTGATACCCGGACACCCTCTGTACAGTAAGCAACATCTCTGAGATGCTACTGAGTTGTCTGGGGGTGACACAGGGGCTGCAAAACAGGACCAGTGTTGCTGGACGATCGTGTGCTGCCCACACCATCCTCCAGCCCTTGGTGATGTGTCAAACTGCAGGTCGGATGGAGCAGGAGGAATAATGTAGGCTTGGAGTCCCCATGTAAAAGGAACCAGCCAAAGGCTGAAATTATATTCTGTTTAATTAGGGGTGTGAGCGCAAAGAACAGCAAGTAGGTTGGCTGCACCACATGCATGTAATGCAGAGCCAGAAGCTGCAGATGAGGAGGAAGGTTTGGGTTTATTCCTCTGTGTTCCTGGAGGCAGGAAAGTGGTGGAAGTTGACATGCTGCAAGTTTCCAGGTGTTTCTTACTTTTAAATGAAGCAAATCAGGAAGGTGGGAAAATGCAATAGTGTGTTTTGTTTTGTTTTGTTTTTTAGTGTTTCCTATACATAGAAGTAAAAGACAAGGCTGAGAAAGCTTGAATGCCTACGTGGATCCTTCTAGCAGCAGATTTACTGCTGGTAGGACAGAAATGAGTATAATCTCAGATTACGGTCCAGCCTGTGGCACAGTCATGGAGAAGTCCCGGGGGACCTAATGCTACAGGGGGGCTTTGGGGAAAGAAGTTGCTGGATCCATGGTGAAGTTGTGGGATTTGGGGTATTTTAGGGGAAGATGTTTCGTTTTGATGGAGGAAGATTCACTGGCTAAAGAGAGAGGGGGATCAAAACTGTGAGATGGGAACAGTTGCAGATGCCAGAAGAGACTGAGGGGAGCAGGTTGTTGCTGAACTGGAGAGGAATAAAAGCAAGAGAATGACATTAGCATATAATTGCTGGCAGTTGTTGCAGTGCATAATAACTTCAATTTAAAAGCCACTCATTTCCCTCACTTTGTGCCTTATTAAAGCTCCAAACTATATTTAATGGTGGGAATATCACTTTTTGCTTCCCTGATTTTATGCCTGCAATTGATCTACATTACCTGTTAGATTTCCACTTGGATTTCTGGAGCATGTGAGGGCTTCTGCTGTGTCCTGAGAGACACAAAATTATAACTCAAGCCCTTGTCTTACAGCGCAGGTCTTACTTTGGTCCTTTACTTCCGTGTGGTACAAGCAGAGTAACAAAGGTTTTGTTGTATCTTGGATGTTTGTGCCATGTTTCCAGGGATATTTCCAGCATGTGGGGCAGGTTCTCCCTCAAACCCCTTTCAATTTATTTTCCTCTGCATGGCAAGTTCTGGGCGCAGGGCTAAGGCCGCCTTGCTGCATGGACTTTCATAGCAGGGACCCAGGACCTGGAGCACCAGGGCAGTCCAGCCAAGCAAGCAGCTTTAAGAAGTGACTCCTTGGGGTTTCTGAGACTCTTGCTGGGAAGAAAATCTCCAGTTCTAACTGCGGTTTGGCAAGTCTTTCCCACCTTTTGAGCTCACAGGTTGTGTTAGGACAGTGTCCAATCCTAAAACAGTGCAGTTAGTCCAGCTGTGTATACAACAGCCTTGAGGAGTCCTGCTCCTGGTGAGCTAAATTGTCTGTGAATTCCATGTTAAAAAAGAAAAAAAATACGTATATAGTGTTTGTAAAAAGGTATATATGCAATTGATTGTTTTATGAAACAGTTTTCATAAAGATTGAGCTTGGGGAAACACCTCCTTTGGCAAATTTTATTTAAATCTATAAGCCTCACACATTTCACATAGTCTGGACGTTTCTGTCCTTTTAGTGCCAACTTCTCCTTCCATTTTCCTGTCTGTAGTTGTGCTGTAGATCTTTTCCAGAATATTTTTTTCTATGTGACTCATCCAGCTTTCTAAGCGAAAGTGCAGCTTATTCAAACCATTCTAAATCTATTTATCCAGGCAAATATTTGGACATATAAAACAGTAGTAAAGTGCTGCGATGTCTATCAGGGCAGGAGAGCACACAAAATCTTTGAAATTGTAAGTCTCTCCCTGGTGTGTTTTATCTGGAGGTATTAATTGGCAAAGAGCAGTGTAGAAATTTGATTTATACACATGCACACAGTGAGTGAAAGCCTTGTACATGCTCGAGCTCCATTTTCTCAGCACTAAATTCAGTTTGCACGGGCTTACTGCTTTATCAGATGCTTCACCACGAAGGGGCTTTGAGGTTATGTAGCTGCATGTAGATCTCTCTCCTTCATGTCGCTAGTTCAGTCTTTAAAAGCCAAGAGTTGTCATGAGCTGATGGCTGTGTAATGGATTTCTCAAAAGCAGCTGGTATCACAGTTGAATTTTTCAAGTTCTTGTATTTTATCCGGAGTAGATTGAGCGTCTGAAACTTATGCTCGAAGAGGATTTCTCATGCAGCTGCTGATCAGTCTTGCTCCTTCCCGTGACTGAAAAGCCCTTAGAGCAGGTGTTGCCACTGAGCTTGAGTCCTTCTCGCAGCAGGACGGGCATCGTGCCTGCGGGAGAAACATCCGGGAAGAAGTGGTGAGAATTTTTGGACTGGCCAGAAATTCCAGTTTAAATTTTGCACAAGTTCCGTTTCTTGACAATTTCACTCTTTCATCATGGAAGAGACTTTAAGAGAGGCTCCTCCTGTCCCCAGAGGTAGACTGGCCTTTCTTTTCTGGAGACTTGTTCTCCGAACAGTTGACGTTACTACAGCCCATATGGGGTGATGGGATGTATAAATTTCCAAAGAAGTGGTTTGGAATTTGGCAAGATTTCCTTGCTGACAGGGCTACAGATGTGAAAGATTGGAGTTCACTCGCCTTTTTTTGGCTTTAAACTTTTGGCTTCCTGAATTCATGTATTTCTTATTGATTCTGTAATGGAGACAGAGGCTTGAATTCATAAGTTGCTTTTTATTTGCATTTTTACTACACTTAGTCTCATTTCCTCATTGCTGAAGGCCATTAGTGAGGGGTTGGATGACTCGTCTAGGTTTCTGCCTTTTGTAGTTTTCCAAAGCTCCATACATAATAAATCAGGCACTCTTTTTTTGCTTCTGCAATTAACTAATCCACAATGTAAAGGGAGCAGTAGAATTGATTGAATATGTCAAGTTTTAAGCCTTAAGAAAAAAATGCAACAAAATAAAGAAACACATTTGTGGTGATGCTTCTCAAAATCATTGTCCTTGTTTTTACACAGATCTAGCCATGAAATTAAGATGAACGAAAGATTTTGCCACTATTTCACCCTTCAGTCGATCCTATCCTGTGCTTGAAATGAACTTTGATGCGACAAACTCACCTCTGCAGCACACATGGCTCCATCTTTCTGTTCATCTCACCTACAGACAACTTTCTTTGTGTCCCTGAAGGTAAGATGTAGTCCAGCAGCAAAAGCAGCAGAGACATTGTCTGGCATGGGTATCTTGACTTACTAGTTGCAGCTATGCCATGGCGAGATCCTGTAATTTTTTCCTTTATGAAAACCCCTCAGGCTCATTGCTTTACCCTCCTTCCCTGAATGAGATTGGAGCAAAGGAAGGTTGAAGAACCTTGCTCAGAAACATCTGTGAAAGTTGCTGATTGGCACTGAGCCATGACAGTCAAATCCACATTAAATCTGCATTTCGACATGAAACTGCTTGATCTCTTTTCTTAAATAAGAACTCAAAGGCCTCTCTTGCACACTGGGCTGTGTTGGCACATCCCCATGAAAGCAAAGTTGGATACTGTGTTCCCTCTGTAATGGCAAAGTATGCCTAGGTCAAAACTACCTCTGCTAAACTAGAAACCATTTTCTTTAAAATATGCTTGCCATTTATATGGTTAAAATGATTTCCTTCCTTGTGATATTTTACCCCATGAAGTTCCCCTTTTGTGTACAGAAAGCCATGGGTCATTTATTGTCCAGTTCATGCTCTCGGGTATTTCTGTTCCTTGCTGACATGCTTGAACCTGAGTTCCTTCTGCAGCTCAGACCCAGCGAGCTTTTGCAGTTCTGCTTTGCAAAGTTACGCCACAAAACACACTACTCACACCCTCAAGCGTGTAGAACTCCTTGAAAATCAACCCTTGCAGAAGGGTGAAACTTGGGTGGAAAGAGCGAGGTTCACGTTGGATTCTATATTCTTTTTTCGCAGCAGCACTGCAGTGGCTACTGCCTGTCACAGAAAGTTATTCGGATGCATCATCTTCTCTAGGACAAGGTGCTGGAGGCAGGTCCTTCAGTGTTCCTGCACACTGGCAGAGTGACCTGGTAGAACAAGAGATTTGATATTTCCCTACAAAGAGACAATTTATCTAAGCTCATATGGGCAAAATACACAATACTCACTAACTGCGGTTATTTCTGTACAGCATTTTCCATCCTAAAGACGAGTTACTGCAGGCTAAGTGCTGGAATCCTCCTTTTCTCCAAAGGGAGAAGGAGCACTGGCAGTTCCAGCTCTGGGTAATTGTTTCCCATTTCCCATGTACACCTGCAAAATATTGCCTGCAGCAGAACATTAAAGTAATATTTTTTTGCAAAGATGGAATATTTTATACCTCTTTGGTGAATGTAAAAATATTAATTGAATTGAGTGTTAATTGTCAGTAGAAGAACAAATGTAGCTTAGAAAGCATGTAAAGATGCTGGAATTTACAAATTAGCTGGTAATGTAGGAAGCAGAAAGCACTAAAAATATTTAATTAAAACATACATATTTGAGGAGGAAAAAAGTTGTAATTTGAAGTATTTTTCATTTTAATAGCTATTTCCTCACCTTCATTGAGCATTGCTTTGTGTTGGAAATAGGTTGTGTACTGTATTTTGCATTTTTTAAGCAATGTCTTATCTGCTGCTCATTTGCTACTCTCTGAACCTCCTTTCTAGGCTTAAGAGAAGAAGAATTTCCACTGAAGGGCTGTTTCACACCTGTGAACATGATGAACGTGGCAGTAAGGACTCCACATGTTCAGGTGTTCACACCCAAAATAGGAAAACACTGCTCAGGGAAAGTGAAGGTAAGTTTTGCCTGGTTGTGACCATGAAAACCAACCAGTAACTTCAGCATTTAACACCTAAAAAGGTTTAAGACTGGAGTCACACTATTTTTTTCCTCTGAACTGCACCTGGTTGAACCCTGCGCTGCACTGCTGCAAGTCTTCGGTGTAATCGGTGTCTTGACATCTGCCCTCGCACCACAGCCCTGCAGATGTGGCATGGGTGGGAGAGCTGCCCTCTGTAATCTCTGATGAGGAACGCATTTATTTTTACCGTTAAGAGCAAGTTCTGTCTTAAACTGTCACAGCCTGGGTCAGGAAAACATAAGACTCGGTTTCCTCGGGGAATGGTTTGCCTTCTGCTCTGGGAATTAGCTCGGCATTAGTCACAGCTTTGCTGGGACCTCTCTTTGCCCTTTCCAAATAGATGGCTTTGGAAGAGGAGGGCAGGGCTGCGAGTCCTGGAAGGGATGAGGCACCACCAGCCAACCTCTGCTTGGATGAGTGACTTACAGAGCTGGAAGGAAGCTCTGGGGAAGTCGTCTACCATTGCTGAGCGGGAGGTCAGTTTATCTCATTTCACCCTACAACTGCTGGGCGATGGTTGTGGATGAGGTTTGCTCCCTAGATCATTCTCTCCACCCCTTCTCATCAGTTAATCAGGAAACACTCGTTAAAAAACACCATGTTCATGAGACAAGAGGTTTTTATGCTACTCTCATTCTGAAAGAAATGCTAGACATCCTGTTTAAGTAAAGAGATGAAGAGACCCTGTAGCTTATCTTATAGCCAGTAGAGACGGTCAAAAGGCCATAGCCTCTTCCACATCAGAGCAGTGGTGTTGGCAGGCTGAGGTACCCTACCTGATCTCTTACCGCGGTGTTGGAACTGCAGAAGGAATGATGGACAGTGTGAACATAATCTTTCCTGATAAAATTTTCTGGGCTTATCTGGATGTTTTGCTAATGAGAGGAGAATTTATGTGAACCTATGGAAACCAGTGGGAGTTTTTTGCCATTGACTTTAAAAAGCCAGGATTTCACCCTATGGTTCTTCACTTACTTTTCTGGTTTTCACTGTCTGTTCTGTCTGTTTTTGCTGACTATTTTCTCCATGCACTATTTTCACCCTGGGTAGAAACTGTTTGCTGCTCTCAGGTGCAGAGCAGGTAGGGACTCCTCCAAGGTACTCTGCCCATCAGAGAGATTTATCTCAGAGATGAGAAGTGCTGAAATACCTTGAGAGTTCCCACTATTCAAGTATTTGTTCCCCTGCCCTTTCTTTACTAGATTTCCAACATATGTGCTGCTTTTCTGAGTTAGTCATGTGGAGCTGACAGATGTTTGGCTTTTATTTCTGTGCGCATCTGTTTATGAAAACTGCATTGGAACTGTCTCTACAAAAGTGATGCTGCGTTTCATTCTCAGAGTAATAGAGAAGGTTCCAGTCCCAAAGCTCAGACCCAGAGCTGGGCTGAACTCTGCATAGAGAGTGGGGATCAAGGCTTCCACTGCTTGTCCATCTCCTATCTAGCTCTGGAAAAGGGGAGGAAGGCATGTTGAAAATAAATAACGCAATGAAAACTTCCCAGTGACCTACCATTAACCTCTGTGTTTTTTGTAGCTTAAAGCAATGTTGCACATGAAAAAAATTAGCAAGTACTTTTCCAAAGGCAGCCAAACGTTGTTGTCTTTTATCAGCTGAGATCTTTGCTGCCTGGGGCTATCTGAATCATTCTTCTTGCTAAAGTCTAAGGATGATTTTCTTTCTTTTAGTGTGAAAAGTTTACACTTATAAGACTCATGCATGAAGAATGAAAAGGCATTTAGTTTGGCTGCATAATAAAACGGTTTGGTGTTGTCATTGCTTCGTTACTTGACACTGGTTGTTACAAACCAGCTTCATCACAGCTACTGCTGCTGCTAAAAATGTGTGTCCAGGTCTCTGTGCACCGACACATACTGCAAACTGTACAGTTTGCACTAATTATTGCTGTGTGCTGGTAACAGCCGGCACATAAAAAAAAATTTCTTTCTTCTCCAATTCACGTTGCTAAATTTGTATCGTGTGGGTGTTTGTCTGTGTTTTCCTATTTTGGTGACTTTGAAAACATCTTACAGGGCAAGGGAAAGCATCAGGGATGCAATAGAGATAAGATGCTTGGGAAGCACTGTTAGGGGCACAGCAAGATAAACCTGGATGTGGAGTGGGACTGAGCAATGGGTCCCTGCTGGCCAGTCCTCCTGGCAGGCAGGGCAGAAATTTCTCTTTTCTGACCCAGTGAAGATGCATTTCTCTGCAAGACTGACTGCCCTGGCTCAATACGTCACGGTCTTCTCCCATTCTCTGAAATAGGTTTGGTTATTTTGGATGTGTGTAGCTAAGTGTGTAGCTTAGTGAGGGTTAAGTATTATAGTAAAACAAGGTTTGTGGAGAGAGATAAAACCTTTTATTAGATGAAGAGAGATGGCCAGGGGAAAAAAAGGCATTTTTTGGGGTGTATAAGCCCATCCATGCTCTAAGCAGCAGGCTGTCCTCCAGGATATCTTCTCGTGGCAACTCTGGGAGATTGACAGGTGACAACAGCAACCAGATTGGTAAAGGTTTCTGTAGATTTAATGTCAATAGCATCTAGCTTGTTTTCCCTGAGAATGTTTTTCCTTAAGTCTTTTTTTTCACTTCAGCCTTAAAAATGGTTGGAAAATTAGATTTTATTGATGGAAGAATTGCACATAAGCCTTTGCTTTCACCTACGTTTTCAATGGAAATCAGTCTGCTGCAACCTAACTTCTTTCTCTGGTGGTGCTAATCCTTTTTGGGCTGGTTACTCAATGCAAACTGAAAAATAATAACAATCTCATGAAAACTGGGGGCTGTCCCTGAACATGTCCTTTGGTAGAAAATACCTCTTTTCTTGGGAGGAGGGAAACATTTCACTGGAAAACTTCCAGCCTGTCTTGAATTGATTTTTGCCTTTTCTACATTTTTGGCTCTGGTTCCACATCAAATCATTCGGTTTTGTCTGTGCCCCCTTCCTCCCCAGCTGCCACACCGTAATGGGAAATAAATCTCCAAGCTCTTTTCTATTCCTTACCATCCTTTAAGTATTCTGCTCTCACTGAAAGACTGAGATCGTACATCTCCTTTTATAAAACACTAAAAGTACCATTTATATTTCTTTCCCAGAATCCCTTTTGACTGGTGTCAGATAGAGAAACACTAACAAAATAAACCTAAAGGATAAGAAAAAATCCTTGTGGTTCTACATGCAGTAAAGATAAGATCCTTTTTCAACAGAGATGGACACTCTGGCTTCTCTCCCCCATCCAGCTGCTTTACTATCCCCCGTCCTGAGCCAGAGCAGCCTTGTCCTGTGTATGATGGGACAGACGTTGGCTCTTGTGGGCAGTGGTCACACCTGATCACATACCATGTTTCCTTCTGCTGTGTTTTCTAGTCCAAACCTGTCAGGCTGGACGTGAGGAAGAAATTTTTTACAGTGAGGGTGGTGAGAGCCTGGCCCAGGTTGGCCAGAGAGGTGGTGGATGAACCATCTCTGAAGACATCCTGGCCAGGCTGGACGGGGCTCTGAGCAACCTGAGCTGGTGCAGATGTCCCTGCCCATGGCAGGGGGGGCACTGGGGGAGCTGGGAAGGTCCCTTCCAACCCAAACTATTTTATGATTCTATGATTATCAAGTGGATTTGACTAACTCCTGTTTCACGCTCCGGGCTATGCCTTGGACCATGGTTTTCTTGGATCATGGCAAGCCCTTGTCCAATATCAGGAGAAGCACTGGTCCTTGGTGGGGTTGGAGTTTTGCAGTGGTTTCTAGATCACATCTTCCCTGTTTTGTGTCAGCCTGCCAGGGACCTGTGAGTCAGGCTGGTGCTCTCCATCAGTCAGCAGGGTTGTCACCACCCCGCATGCGGCAGCATCCAGACATCCCATGGCCTAAGCGGAGTAGCATGATCTGCTTTATTCACCCAATCGATGTACTCAAGATTGCTGTTTCAGAGAGCCTACGTTCCTAATTGTTGAGTTGCTGAAGCTGGCTGCCTGTACCTGAGCTAAATGTCTAATGCAGGTTAAAGCTCAGGTGGTGAAGTCCTCCTTCTTCCCAGAGAGCAGGTCTCCTGCTGGCACGCTCTCTGGAAGCCATGCCAGCTTGTGATGGTCGCGATGGTGACCAGCCGGGGTCATGATGCTCCGTGTTCTTGTGTGCGGTCAGTAACTGGATGCAGTTATGAGTACACACAAGGAGCAGGAAGGTGTTGTTTCTTCGTTAACCCCTTTTTAGTGCAGAACTGCACTTAGAGCCACCTTCCTTGCTTGCACCTCCCACGGGAAGAAGAACTCCCGAGCAATGCGGTGTGACTTCACCTGGGATAGTGTCAGGAGCCTGCTGGCTCCTGAAAGCACCTCAGCTCTATCAACCCAGCTCCAGTGCACAGCACAGCCTTGGGGAGTTAAGGCACCATCAGCGTTCAAAGGCTGGTGAGAGATCCTTCCTCTAAGGAAAGGCATCAAAACCTTCAGAGATATCGTTCTGCGGCACCAGGTCTCCCAGCTTTCAGATGAATCTGGTTCATTTTCATCTGTCCTGAGTGCATCCACCTGCTACCAGAGGCGCTGAGCCACGCTGCAAGTGTGGGGACTGGAATGTGAAGGGAAAGGGAAAAAAGCATTCGATTCCCGTCAGGTAGATAAACACTTAAGTTTTCTTCCTTCTTTTCTCCTGGAGAACATACCGTATGTAGAAGGTGACCTTTTGTCTCCTTCCTCCCCACCCGAGCTGAGAGAGATTCGGCTGACACATCCGATGACAGATAGACACCAGCATGAGCAAATTGTGCTTGAACTTGCTCCAGAGAAAATTGTTACAAGGCACACGCAGGCTGGGCTGCATTAGGGAGAGCACAGATCACAGTCAGATGTTTGTGTCATTTGAAAACGCCACTGCAAGGGGACATGGAGGGATGAACAGATGAGCGTTTTGAACTCTAAAGGTTACCGCAGAGAATATGAAATAGGGCTCTGTGTTTGACTTTTGAAGAATATTCTCCACTTGGGGAAAGTTCAGATGAAATCAGATTAATCCCTACCACCTGGATTTTTTTTCTTTCGTCTTCTGGCTTTGTTTTTGTTTTTATTTTACTTTAAAGTTGATTTCTTGCCCCCACCCACCCTTTTTTTTTTTCTTTCTGTTATTTTCTTTTGCTTGTTTGTTTGGTTTTCTCCCACAGGAAGTTTCTGAAATCCTGATGTTCACCAAAGCTTTGTTTAGTGTGTATGCTGAGTCTTCATTATATGAGTAGAAATCAGGGAGAATAGATGTGAAAGCATTTTAAAGCTATAGAAACTTTTTATGAGAGTAATACTTGGATCACAAATCCCAGACGCAAACAAAAAAGAAATATAAATGCAAGAACTTTGTCTTTGCCTGTCCAAATAGCATTTCCAGGCTGATCTGCAGGGAAAGCCCCAGTAACTCATTAACCCATTGCAATGTAACAAAGAATTGTGCATTCTGACCACCTCCATCACTCTGCCGCTCTGGCCTGAACAGACGCGCTGTCGCCCTGAAGATGCCCAAACCTGAACCCTCCCAATCTCTGCTTTCAGAGCAGCGAGCTCTTCCTTCCAGGCATCTTATTTTAAGATGTGAAGAATATTTTGGAATTAAATGCATACCATATTAATGGTATCTCTCAAACTGTCATAGTGATATCATGCCTCTCCATCCTTTGATCTTAGAAAGACAATAATTTATGGCACTGCCTAGTGCTCAGCCATCCTTCAGGGTGCTTGGGGATGCAGATCCCCTCCCACCACCAGGCACCCATTGAATCTGCTCTGGCCGTGGCTATTAAAAACCTGGACTCTGCAGCCAAGAGGACAGCGAGAGATGAATGGTGCTGGCGTGCAGCCACCTCAGAGGACAGAGCAGTATCAGCCTGCCGTGGACAGAGACAGACTGATGGAACCTGCAGGACCGGCATGCAATTACCTTGTTTGCCGAACTCATTATAGGGAAGTCACATATTTCCAGTATGCTGCCCCTGGTCTCAGAGACAAAGCTGTCAGCTGGATAATGAAACATTCCGGGCCAAATTCAAGTAGGGCTGGAGCAGGTGTAGGTTTGATGAAGCTGGTTTGCTTGGTCTGGCTGAGACCAGGATCTGGTCTGTCACATGGTGGCTTCATCCCCAGGGTCACTCAGGACCACCGAGTTCCATGAGACTGCAGTAACCCTTACTCTGCTGCTCCCAAAATTAGTTAGAGCAACGCACTGTGGTAGCATCGTCACCCCTGTGCACGTGTCTCGTAATTCAAACCATGCTGGTTCTCAAAGAGACTGCAAAGTACTGGTGTGGGAGCTTGAACCAAATCTGACCTTACAATGTTAGCATTAAAACCAGCAAAATCCGGAGAATGATAAAAGCCTTTTGACCCAACGTAGAAATGCAGCAGTATTTGGATTATTTGGGGAACTGCCTGTATTTTAGACACCAGGTACTGTTTTCTCCTTGGCAGCTTGGTCAAAGTCCAGTTACGGTTTCTCAGGAAGGTGTGTGACTGTGGCTTAAGGCAGAATTCAGGTAAAAGAATACTTTATAAAGCTGACATAAAGAGCTGCTAAAAAGGAACTGTTGGCAGTGCCAAACACTAAGTTTCTAAGCCCCAGGACGAGGGCTTCGTATTCCTCAGTGCCATTTACCCCTTAACTCCTTACCCACAAGTGTGCAGGTCCTTGTCCCCTGGTGTCCACGCAGCAGGTCCAGCTGCTCACAGCACCCTCTGGCCAGGTCACCTGCATGGCAGCGTGGATCACCCTGACCCACCACCCTTTGCTTTAAAGTGATTTAAGTGAATGTGGCAGCACTGATGGTGACGTGCATGGACTTGTCTTATTAGCAGCAGCCTTGGGATTGCCATTGCTGAGATGGTTCCAGCCACTGCTCGTTCACAGTCTCCAGACAGCAGCCTGGAGCCTGAGCAGGCAGCCTGGGGAGCTGTGTCGGAGACAGCAAAATGCACTGAAACATCTATTATGGCCGTGAAGGCTTGTTTGTAGGACTTGCCCTGGTGATGGGCTGTTATAGGAAATGACACATTGATGTTGAAAGCCTTAAATGTTCCTCGGGCATATTGACAAAAGCTGCATGCTTCTCCTTAGGCTGCTGGAGCAACAGGGGAGAGAACATTTGCTTTCAGCTAATAAAACCTGATTTTAGTTGTTTTGGATTTGTTTTCTTTTTCCACTGCTGCTGCTGTGGAAAAACAACCCATCCTGCTGGAGTGCATCAGTGGGCTGCAGGGCACGTTTCCCATCATCTCATGATATCCTCAGGGGCTTTCCTGGGTGCATCCTACCTCACTTTGCTTTTGTTGTGGTTTTGATGCTAGTGCAATGTGCTTATTGTCCCTTACTCATCAGGTAGGTTGTCATCCCCTGGCACCTGACTTGCTTCAAGACCTGGAGACATCCCAGGCCAGGCTGGATGGGGCTCTGAGCAACCTCATCTGGTTGAAGATGTCCCTACTCATTGCAGGGGGGTTGGACTAGATGAGCTTTGAAGGTCCTTCCGACCCAAACTATTCTATGACCCTATGAAGTGAGGACAGAAGCTCCAATCCCAGCAAGGACTGCTGGTCACTCAAAGCCAGCTCCGGCTCCTTGCACCCAGCAAGGCCCAGGCGCTCCAAGGCAGCCTCCTGACCAGCTTCTTCCATTTCCACCGTTTAATTCCATGTTTATCTGCCAGTTCAGATGAAACCGCAGCAGGACACCACAGGAACCAACCAGGTCTTGATCATTCAGCTGCAAAGGGCAGACACCAGAGCTCTTTGCGGACTTTCAGCATGGAATATCAGAGGAAAAAAGCCGCCTTGTCTTCCCATTTTATGTAACCCTTTACAAGTGATATTGGGAATCAAAGTTGACTCTAGATACTCGTAAATGCCTCACTTAATATTATGTGCATAACTTTAATTTAGCTTATACAGCTACATGTATATGTGGGCAACAAATGGATTTCTCTGCTGAAGTTTTGCTTTGCTCAGTGCTCAGGCAACCCTGTAGGATTTCTCCCTATTCTTCTTGGGTCCTTCTTCACAGACCCCGTGTGAGATCCAGATCCACTGCTTCCCAGCTATAATTCTCTGTGGTACCCGTGCTTCTTGGTCATGATTGGATTTTTTTTCTTTTTTAAATGATATCCGAGATGTGTTTTACATTGTCTTCTTTTATAAATGAGGAACTGAGGCACAGAAGAGCTGTGAACAGCATCCACTGATTTTTCTTCTTCCAACTTGCAAATTGCAGAGGCTGATTATTTACTTAATTACAGCACTAATTTTTCCAGTGGATTTTCACAGCTTTTTGTACATTCAAATCTACAAAACTGTCCCTGGATGTCTCAAACAGTAGGAACATTTTACAAGGGAAGTGCTCAACCTTAGGGATGTGTTTTGCCTCATTTGTCTCATGGTTTTTGTGGCAAATGACACTAGGGTTCTATGGATGGGGTTGTCTTCCCGTCAGAGCCCTATGCGAGGGCTTTGGTGACGATGGTACTCACTGACAGCTCCGTTTTGACATACTCAAGCAGAACTTTGCTGCTTGTGTCAGGGGATTATATATGTGAATTTTGTAAATATTTTGCTACTTGAAACTGCTGGGTTATGCTTATAATGTTTCTTGTCTGATTGTGTACATGGCTCGAGAGTTAATATACTTTGTAATTAATTGCACGCCTGTTTGCCCTTGCTAATCTTCCCTACCTATTCTGTCTTTTATGGCAAAGGGCTAGTTTTCTAATATGCAGAATCTCTCATACATTTGGGTTTCTGTTTCTAGACATTCACGTCTTGTCTACGTTTAGGAAGGTTACTGATACAGCCCACCCTGGCTGCAGTAAACTGTGCCATATTACCAGTATTACTGGGCTACTGAAGCAAGACTTTGTTGGTCATCACTTGTTCTTCTCTGGAGCCAAGTTCTTGCCTGAATTTTGTGCATTTGATGCCCTATGGGATCTGGACTGGGGCAGAGTAAGGGCTTCAAATGACGATTTCTATGGTAGCTGGGAATAGCCTATGGAAGATGATGGCAGGACAATATCCTGTAGTTCAGCTCATTTCTGCCTTCTCAAACTCCAGCCTACATTTTAAAACCAATCTAATAGCTTACCCAAGCAGCTTTGAAACCTCTTCAACCCCAGTATCCAGCCTCTTGCCCCTGTTCCTTTCCATACCTTCTCCTCCCTGAGCTTGTTCATCTCACTTGTTCATCCTTCCCCGCCTGCTTTTCCTCCATCTGACTTTCAGCTGCTTCAGGCTATGATGAGCCACCACTTCTGCTTGCCAGCAATTTCAAAGGGTTTCTTGAATGTCAGGATCGTTTAGCGTGCTTTTCTTGAAAAATATGTTTGGTCCAGAAGTACTCCCATGAGTTGGAAGGCAACAGTGGCATTTGCAAAGGAGCTTGTGTAGTGTAGGATCTCAGGCCTCAATGAATACCAGTAATCAGGGCTGCCATGGTCACTTACATGCTGTTTAAAATCACTGCCTGTTGTCTTGAAGCAATCCAGGCAGATGATGAAACATCAGTATGCAAGGATTTGCATTTCTGTCTTGTAGTCCAAACCAGAAAATTACCTGTTTGTGTAAATGGTGAAGTTGCTGTGTTGGTGGCTGCTGAATGAGTTTTCTGTTGGATTGGATATGTGGTTTGATGAGAAATATTCATGGGATAAAGGTTTGGGGTGGAGTGAAAGCGTGGTTTTCCATGTGTCTGATCAGGAGATTGAAATGGCTGCTTGCAGGACATACTCTTCCTCCCGGGAAGAAAAAAATCCCTTTGAAGCAGTTTCTAAAAGCCATGGTTTCTTTCCAGGACTGCCCTGGACCAAGCTGTAGACCATGGTTTATGTGGATGTGAAGCTGCTCTAGAACTGCTGTATGATAGACTAAAACCAGCTAAAACCCTCTCCCTGGCCCAATAGCAATCGCACTCCACCGGTGAACTGCAGTGTTGCAGGTTGTGAGCTGGGGAGATGGTTGTATTAGTGTCTGAACAGGTGGAGCAGAGGACAGTTAGAAACCATTTAGATATGGGAAATCTGAGTCATGAAAGCCATTGGATAAATTTAAACACATTATTCTAGCTTGGAGGAGGAGACCATCTGGGTACGTAGAAGGATGTGTGTGTCTTACTGAGGGAAGGGTCCTTTCAAATGACAAACTGTCCTGAGCCTGAAAAATCTGCCAGACCTGAGATAGAAAGACCAGCTTAGAATGACACTGGTTTAATGTTTGCATGTCAGGAATCTAGCTAGGGGGCATAATATTAAAATATTTTTTGAAGTGATAAAAGACTTTTGCTGGTATTTGCCAGCTATATGAAGGAGGAAGGCTGGAAATTTCATCAGAACTTCACATTATAAAGTGCCTTCTGGAGACTTTTGAAGAAATCTTGTATTTGAACTCCAAATTCCATGACAGCCCTGCTTTAAACAAAAAGCTGGGAAAGAAACGGGCATATCTCTCTGCGGTCAGATTGCAGTGGGCTCAGACAGGCTGGTGAGACAACCTGGCTTTTAACCCATGTTTAAGAGTCAAGGCTCTGGTTTGCCACCCGGCTCATCTCCGCAGGTCAGGGTTAGTGGTTGGGTAGCCAGGTGGTCTCCTGATGGACCATCCTCCGTCTGTGCTTGCCTGGGACCCACTGCCACAAGATGAGTGGCAAACAGCCCGGTGTTCTGGCTCTGCCTCCTGGCACTCACACTGGCTTCAAATGTACACTTGTAACTGGTGTGCTAGCAGTATACTCAGATAAACTCTAGTCTAACTCTCTTAAATTTCACAAAAAGCAGGTCCTGCATGGCAGAATCACTCCTGGATCCCGGCTGAGACAAGACAGAGAAGTGGGAGAGTTGGAGGAGAAGTTGAGATGTGCCAGTTGACCAACTAACGATGGAAAGAGCGGTGAGTAACTCATGAGTTACCCTGCACTGAGCTGTGATTGTGACTGGGGAAATGAAGGCAGTGTGAGGGCAAAAGAAGTCAATGGTTTGATCCCTCTTGTTGTGTTGATGATCACCCACAAAGTGCATCATGGAAGCAGCTTCTGTCATCATCTCCTGTCATCTTCTTGGGAAATGACCTGCATGGCTTGCTGGTACCACCACTCCTGGGGACCCAGTGACAACAGCAGCCCCCTGTGAGTCTCACCCCCTCCAAGCATGAAACAGTGATTGCCAAGGTCAGCAGGGGGTATCCAGGTCTGATGCTACATCAGGACAGGATTTGCAACAAAAAATCCCATGCAGGTACTGCTGAAAAATATGCGAAGGCCCCTGAGGCTTCCTCTCCACCCTTGCTTTAGGCAGTAATGGTAGTTCTAAGTTTTATTATTTTTTTTTACAAGCATAGATCCCAAAGCCCTGTGGTACTAGACTCATCATTACCATCTTACAGATGGGGTTGCTGAAGCATAAAGAAATGAAATGACTTCCCTGGAACCATTAACTGGGCAAATGACAGGGCTAAAAATAGAGTCCAGATACCCAACCTTTCACGCAACCCATTGCCACTCCAAACTGAGTGGAAAGATGCCAAGGAAGTTAGTTAAAGCAACTATTTAACTGAACAAAGTTACTGAATCCTCTAGGTAAGATACTTTCATGAGATGCTCCACAAGATAGCTCCGAGAAACCAACACAATTTTGGAGAAAAAACGATCGACAGAAAGAACAGTGAGCCACATATGGCTGTAGCGTACGTCAGTCACACAAACCCTAATACGTTCAGAAGTTCCAAATGCCTTTTAAAGCTAATGGTCTGTGCACTAATAGCTCCTGGCCCTGGTATCCAGGCTGGCAGCTGGTGCCACTAATTGGTAGCCCCGAGGATGAGTACGTGTGCAGGCGACTGGATTTCAGGAGCGGCAAAAGGATTAGGATTCCTGCCTTGCTAATTCCATCGTTCAGCATAGTCTTTAATCAAGATGAAAAGTCAAGAGACCGCGAGGGGCTAACGAACAACAGCTTTGCCCGATTACCAGCGTCCAGCTCGCTCAGACCTGACAGTTATCGCCTGGAATGGCCGCGCCAGTAACAGCTTGTACAACCGTCTGAGCTGCAGCTGTTCTTCTTCCCTGTGGTGTCTGCTGGACAATGCTAGAAATAGCATCAGAGAATAACATGTCTGTCTCTGGCCTTTTTGGAGATGCAGGGTTGATTATTTGAGGGGTGGATGTCAAGTCATATAAAAGCATCCAAAGACCTCCAGCTAAGCCCAGCAGAAATAAACAGCCTGTCCGATATGGGCTTGCAACACCAAGTAGCGAAGGCATTAACATCTCTCTTCCTTTCCTCCTTCCTGGGCTCTGCCTTGTGGAGGTTGGAGGAATGTAGCCTTGTAAGGCAGGGCCACAGCAGAAAGAGCAAGAGCACTGAAATGGCTAAAGAAGGTTGTCAGAGAGCTGAAGCCATTCAAGGAGATGCCGTGCGTTGTTGAAGTCAGTACGGAGCGATCCAGCCCGTAGTCAGGGGGCAGTTTGGAAAGCTGGTGTGTTATTTGATCTGTGCAAAGCAACGGGTACCACCTGTTTTCTCAATGGCAGGAGGTTACAAGGCATCCTCTGGTGTCCCTTTTTAACCCTGATAATTAAGGTTTTGATGTTCCCTGTGAAGTCTAACGAATAACCTGGAATTAACCCATCTGAACACCATCCGTCTTTGTCCCCCTGAGCTTGCCCGGATTTGGGAGTTGTAAAGTCCCCATGGCTGCTGAGAATCTCCTTGTGATGCTCTGGAAATGGTCTAAGACCCACTCCAGCCTCCTGGATCAATCAAGATAACTTCAAATGGAAAATCCTTTGGGGAGACTCCCGCTACATTGTTGACTGAGGTTTTGTAGTCCCAAATTCCCATCAGATCTCAGAGCTCTTGGTGTCTTCCCAGTAACTTCCTCCTAGTGGTTCCAGATCATATGATGGAGACCAGAGTGTCACAGTGAGATACAGAAAGATTACCAGCTCTAAGCATACTCATCATTAACCTTCCCACCATTCTCCAGAAATATCCTTTCCCATTATGCTTATGACTGAGTCTGAACCTTGTTCCAGATGGCAGTGGGCTGAGGAGAAGAAATTTCCTGCAGTCAGAGCTTAAAGATGCACAAAAGAGGGAAATTGTGAAATTGCAATGACAAGGTTGTTTGGTTAGTTTGTGATGTTCTGGCTTTAAAGAAATCCATGCCTAATGTGCCTACATGGCAAGGTAAACTAAAGACCATATAAATCTATTTAAGCTTAACATAATGTGAAGAAAACCACGTCTCCTGGAGTCCTTGCTGTCTGAAAGCGTTAAGACAAGTTTTACATGTGTTGCTCTGTCACTCTGTGTTAAAGAGCTTAGGATAAAGTATTTCTGGGATTTGGTTACTACAGAGTTTAAAGGCCTGGCTTAGCCATATCCATACGTTCTTTAGGTCACGTCACGATCAGGTACAATGTGACCATTCATGTGACCTTCCATTGGCATTTTTTACTTCATTTTCTCTCCCCACCTTCCTGTTTTGTTTTTGTTTCGTTTTGTTCTCCTGGTCTTAACAGTCCTATTTCCAAGCCTGGAACATTTTGGAGTGTTTGAACTCAGCAAATATTTTCTGTTCTGCACAGTGTGGGACTTCTCAAAAGGTTAGCTGTGTTTTAATGTGGCATCATCAGTGTCAGTGCATTGAGGTTAGAGTATTGTATATTAAACATGCAAACAGATACTTTTCACAATAGCTGCCTCATCTTTCACTGTATATTAATAATGCAGGGAGTTCTAGATCGTCTGTCCCTGTCATTACTACTGCATATTGATACAGTCACAAGGACCAGCTGTTAGAGAGCAAAATATGCAAGGATGTTCCCTGACCTTTTCCCTTCTCTGCACCAATAAATTCTATAGATTCTGTACAGGCAACCAGTACTGTATCCTGGCAGCAATATTTTGGTAATGTCCATAGTGTGAAGTCTGGATATAACCAAGCATGCGGAGAATGGTTTCCAGGAAGGTTATGTTAGTTCAAACCTTGATGGTCCCCTGACTTATTTATATGGTCCTCTTCTGTGCCAAACAGTTAAATCTAATTCCCATTCATGTCTCTGCTCTATGTGTCACATCACTGCAGGGTCCAAGCATCCATCACTGGGCACAGTCCTACCTGGAAACCAGTAGAAAGGAGGACCTGGGGGAGTTAATTTAGTCTGAGGTTGCAGTGGGCTTTCACAGGATGACATAGATTTTTGAAAACTGAGTTTGTGCAGAAGTGGTGTATGTCTCCTATAACAGCTTTTTTTTGTTGTTGAAGGAGTCGGAGGGAGCTGCATTGCTGAGCTCCAGAAGTGGGCAGAGGTTGCAGAGATGGGATGGGTTGCTGCCTACAGGTCTCCAGCCGCTGCTGGTACCTTCCCAGAGAGGGTCTCTCTCCAGTCTCTACAGAAACAACTCAGGCCCAAGGAACCTAGGCACTCTCCTCATGCACTGCAATATCTGTGTAGTGAAGGAAAGCCAATCCTCTGTATTTCTCAATGAAATTCAAGTTCCTCTCATTTGGGTACCTGCAGGTGGCAGGACTGAAGTGGATGGCCCCGCTTTGTGCCATTGTCCATGCAAGCAGGGCTGGTCCTAGTGAATTTTTGTGGTGGAAATGGGGGGCCCTGGAGTCTCCCCTCCAGCTGGTGGGCACAGCTACCACCGGCCTGGGTGGGCAAACACTGGTGTCTGCCGTTGAAATGCTTCAGTTCCCCTCGCTCTGAAAGCCGCAGTGCAGCGTTGCCTTATTATTCCGACCGCACTGAGGTGCTGGAGCGAGTTGAGAGAAGGGAACGGAGCTGGTGAGGGGCTGGAGCACGAGTGTGATGGGAGCGGCTGAGGGAGCTGAGGGGAGACCTTCTGATCTCTGAACTGCCTGAAAGGAGCTTGGAGCAGGGAGGGTGTTGGTCTCTTCTCCCAAGTATCAAGTGATAGGACAAGAGGAAATGGCCTCAAGTTGTGGCAGGGGAGGTTTAGGTTGGATATTAGGAAAAATTTCTTCACAGAAAGGGTTGTCGGGCATTGGAACAGGCTGCCCAGGGCAGTGGTGGAGTCACCATCCCTGGAGGGGTTTAAAAGATGCGGAGATGAGGTTCTTAGGAACATGATTTAGTGCAAAAGTTAGCTTATGGTTGGACTCAATGATCTTGAGGGTCTTTTCCAGCCAAAATGATTCCGTGATTCTATAACAGTGATGAAAGCTCCTCCTTTACTCTCCCCTGTATTCTCAGAGTTGATGGCAGCAGCAGGAGCTCAGCTCAGGGACGGGTTTTCCCTCGCTGGTGTCAGAGCTGAGCGCCCAGCGGGAGCTGTGCCCTGCTTGTGCTGGGGGAGCACGAGGAGATTTGTGTCCTCGGGGGCCAGCTCCCAGGAGAGGTGACATTGCTGCAGAAATGCGTGCTGGCACCCATGGGCAGGTCATGGCAAGGGTGCTGGGAGCCAGACCCCGAGCGACAGCTGCGGGGAGGGAGTGACGGGTGACTTTGCAGAGAGACACTGTGGGACTTTCTGGAACAATGAGAACAAGGACTGAGTCTCCCAGCGCTCTTCCAGGCACCGGTACATTATAGCCCCCAGGCTGACGTAATTAATGAGACATCCCCTTTTATGCAATAATGTGTTTTGTGTGACTCACCCTAATGAACAAAAACAATACCATGTGCCTCCTAATGGGGCTCCTGGTCTTTGTGTCCCAGTGTTTGCTGTGAATTATTTAAGGGATCTGGAGGGATGTGTTGAGTAATGAAATCTCTGCTGATTCTGTCTCACCTCAGATGACTCCAAAGGTCTGGTTAGCAGCTTTGGTTCTGTTTCAGGCTCATCCTTCACCTGCAGATCAGCCAGCTTGAAAATTTCTCCATGTTCTTGTCCCCTACTTTCATTTATCCCTTAACTATGTTTCCTTTGTCTTCACCCAACTTAAAAAATGAGATGTGTTTTTCCATATCTCATGTCTGCTTTGGGTGTGCTGACACCAAGTCTGTCAGAAAAGGAAGAAAAGTAATTCAACTCTTAAATTTAAGGTCAGTAGCAATAGTCATGGCAGGATCTTCTTCAAGGAAGTGTGTGCAAGGTGTGCTTAAGTGCTTTCTGATACTTAAGCCCCTGGACCTCATGGACCTTCTCCTTTTCATTGCAGGTGAGATCCTGGGGCAGAGAACCACAGGCATGTCCACAGCTCTGGGTGCACTTTGTTCATGGCCATCCAAGCTTAAAACGGTCAAAGGCACCTGGAGTTCCTTTGAAAACCATGGTTATAAGCTCCATCGTGGATGAGCCCATGTGTGTCGGTGATGCTGATCAGCAGGCTCAGGGTAGGCAAAGTGGATGGGAAATGCCAGCTGCCATAAAGGCTGTAGGACCCATTGCAAACCCAGAGTTTCAGTGGGTCTGTGGTTGGTGCTTCTGTTGTGATAAGGAAAAAAAAAAAAAAAAGAAGGATGAGGAGGGGAGGAAACACAGGACTTGAAGTTCAAAGGAATGAGCAGATTAAGTATCTCCATGGGTGGGGAGGTCAGCAATCACTTTAATTTAATAGAGGGAGTTTTGATTTTTTTTCTTTTCACGTTCACTTTTTCACTCTGTGCCTTGAGGTGGCATTGCACTTCAGAACTTTGAGACTGTGTGAAGACATTCTTCTAGCTGCAGCCTTGGAACAGGGAGCCTGAAGGGAATGTTGGGAAGATTAAAGATTGCTTCAAGAGAATGAATGAGAGCAGACAGCCGGGATTTCCCAGAGCTAAGAGCGGGTGCAAAGCCTCAGCACTTCATAACAGCTCTGAATCTGCCACTGCCAATGGCCAAAGGGGATAAAACCAAACATCTGCCATCTGTGACTTTTGACCAGAGCGCGGTGATCCTCCTCATTCCAGAGAATGAGAGTCTGGTTTAAAGCACTTCGTGCCCTGCTTTTACTGACATTAGAAGGGCACAGATGTTAGGGTAGTGTTTCTATTTTTAGGAGCCTGCTTGAGACAGAGCAATGGAAAGGGAACCAGTCTCCCTTGAAGGAAATGAGTTCAGAAACTTTTGGGGTAGCAAAAGTAGAAGGATGGATGTTAGAGTGCTGCAGTGAGCGGGGCTCTGATACTGCTACCAGCCACAAACGCCTCGAGTTCTTGGCCTTTTCTCTGATTTGGTGTGCATTGCCTAAATCTTAAAATATCTAATCTGTCAGATGCTTGGAAAAAAGCAGTTTAGGGACAACATCTTGAAATACCTACCCTCCAAAAGCAGTGGCTGTTACAAGTGGCTACCTCAACCAGGTGTGATGGGATATTTTTATCGCCTTTCCCTGAGTAGGAGGATTTAAGAACACTTTAAAAACAGAGCCAATGTTAGTTTTAAGCACAACAATTTAAATAGCCCAGAATGTTTCTAAAGCCATCATAGGGCCACCCTCTTTGTCTCACATTTAAGGTCACACAGAGGACTTTAAAGCAGAAGCCAAGGGGGTGTGCATGTCAGAGCAGGTGGTGGGGTCACGTCCTTGATGATGGTGTGGCCTTTGGCAGTGATTATGTATCACTATTAGTTAAAGAAGCCTTGAAGTGTTTTTAAATTATAGCAGAAGCCAAATCAGGAAGGCTGGTAAAAGCCATTATTGCATCTCCACTTCCCTGGTGATCCCAAACCAGTGCTGCAAGGCTCGAAGGAACAGCTCCATGCAAATACCTGGCCCCAGTGGTCTTGATCAAACATCCTCCTATTCTCACCTTCTCATTCTTCCTCTCTTCAAATTAATCCCTCTTTGTGTGTATAGTGAAAAAGAATACAAATAATAATGTTAACAAGATTTACATTTATTCCTGGTATAATTTTCCCCTCAAGAGAAGTTTGTCTTAATCTCTACAACAGACCGCAAATGCTTTGTCCGGTAGATTGATGTGCTCTGGAATTAACAGGTCTTAGGTAGAAGATGACTCGGCTCTGCTCCTCTGAAAGCAATAGAAACTTATGGGATATTATGGGAAGAAAAATTAAAAAACTCTGAAGACTGTAAGAACAGGGATCCACCAAAGCATGATTATTAATTCTTTGCAAGATGCAAAGTTCAAAAAACAATTAGACGGAGGCACAAACTGTGCTAGCAAATCCATCTCCACGTGCAAAATTTTCTGTTAGCAACTGCAAATTGGACAGCGAGTTGAAGTTGTCCCCTGTGGAGAAGGGGAAAGCACAAAGGCTTCTGTCCCTCTAAAATCTTGTTTGTCTCTGTGGTACTTACAGAGCCCTCATTAATGAAGTATTTAAGCATGTTACAACCTTATTGCAGCCCATGAGAATAACATTCATTTTGCAGGCTTAAATTGAAGCACAGGAGCTATGTTAACACTTACCTTGGCTCGGCTATCCTGGGAACAGCAGCCTGCAGCATCCCAGAACTCCAACCTGTACATCCGCGTTGCCCTTATGGGCAGGCGGCACTGCAAATCCCATCAGCTGCAGTGGAAGGTAGCAAGATCCTTTTAAGATCCTTAGGTCGTTTTATTTCCCCAGCCTCAGTCATCAGGTGTCTCTTACAAAGCAGATATGTGGGGGACAGTCCCAACCGCGGTGGCCCACCTACCTTGTGCTCACAGCCTGCCCTGCAGATACTGGAGCTCAACTGTCACCAGGTGAGAATCCAAATCCTCCGCCAAGTGAGGAGCACGGACCATCTGTAAGTTTGGCCTCTGGCCAAGCCTCCGGGGTGATCTTTCACTTTAGAGCAGACACAGGCTTTAAGTGCAGCTTGTTCAAGGTTAGGCAGAAGGTCTGTGGGCAAATCTGGCTTCAAATCCTTGAAAGCTTGGGGAAGCAGCCATGGCTGAGGTTCTTGGGTCTTTCTGCCAAATTAATGGCTCTTTATATTTCGCAAAAGTCTTCCTGCCTTGGACCGTGGTGTGAATGTAGCACAGCTCAAAGTGGCGACATTAAGGGCTCAACTCACTGGAAAAAAGGGGCAGATTTCCCAAGGTGAGGTTGGAACGTCACCTCAGAGCTGAAGTGGCCCTCGGTAACCTCAGGAGGAAGATGACACACTGTGGTCCTTCCCATCACAGACACTGTCTGACCCTGAAGGGCCTTTTTCAACTCTAAATTCCAATAGCTATCTACCGTCTTTTGAGAAAAATCTTAGATCACTGCTGGGTTGCAGCTAATTTCCATCCTGTTTGTGAATGGCCTCTTGCTTCCAATAACACAGGTGCCTGAATTCTTTGCAGATGAATCAATCCGGAGGAAAATGAAGTCCTAATTAGCTGCATGCTTTGACTTTTCAAGACAGAAGTTTCAAAGTTCTGGCTCAAAGCTACTTGGTAAGTAACATCTAAATACAAACCATTTTTAATCTCTGTTGGGTGAAATGTTAGATGGTTTTAAAGAAAGTCCCAAAACAGCAAGGTAAAGGTAGAACAGTAATACATGAAAATGTTGGTGAATTTACTTGGAAGTCAGGAATTTTCCTATTTATTCCACAGTGTTTCCCTGGACTGCTTTAAAAGTCAGGCATTAAAGATGTAGTGTTGAACACTTTCCATATCTGGAATATATTTAACAATAAATTGAACATGACTTTTCAGTTCTCAACTTTCACCAAGAATTTCAATCCTGAGATTTTCTACCTGGAGCATTAAGTATAAGGAAGTTTTTTCAATGGGCAAGAAATTGTTTTGATAGGAACCAGTGACTTCAGACAAAAGTTTCCTTCCATAAGCAGCTAAGCTCAGCAGCTGCCATCCCGTGTATTTGAGCATGTAACTTGTTTGCTGTCACGATGGCCTTAAACATGTTATTTAATTAGTCTGTGCCTCAGTTTCCCCTTCTGTGTGGAGGAAATAAGTGTGCACCTTTGGGTGACATATTGACACCCTATAAACAAAGCCCACCAGCTAGAATAGCCATGGTAAGGATGACTCATCCTGGTTTGTTTGTTTGTTTGTAATTATTTGCCCTACTGTGGTGCATAGAAATCACAGTTGTGGGCAACTTTGAGCACTCCCCCAGCACTCGGAGACCTCCAGGGACCTTGTGGGAAAGGAAGCAGAGGGGGCAACACAATTCAACCAGCTTGACCAGCTTCACAGTCAGTGTTACTGCTTTTCAATGTCCCATGAATATCCACTCATTCTGGCTCATTTTGTTCATTTGATCATTTTTTTGCTTGCGTGTTTTAAAAATCCAGCTCTTGTCCCAGCTAATTCAGAACGAAGAGCACTGGGGAAACTTTCTGAAGTGTCCCTAAGCCTGAGGAGAAAGCAGCAGCTTGCTCAGAAGGAAAACACAGGTTGGATATGGAAACACCTGAATGCTACAGGTGCAGACCAAATTAAATTGATTATTAAGAAGCCGGGGAGAGCACTGGGAGCCATCACTGGCAGGATACCCTGCACTGGCAGGGAGGCAACTGCAGCTTTTTGATGTCTTGTCATCTTAAACAGGCAGGATATAAAAGTCACCTAAACCCCAGAGCAGCCTTGGGCTATGAAATTAAGCAAGTCCAAAGAATGCTGTGGGGAGACTAAATGAGGAGAGTCCTTGGAACTGTTTATTGCTCTAGAATATGTGCTTTTTGGAATATACTTGTGAAGAACATAAAATAAATTATTAGCAGACTAGAAATCAATTTCCTTTCACACACAGTTATTCTTGGTTGTCATAATCCCTCCTCTCAACAATTTTAAAATTCAGAAATCGGTTCAAACTTTGTTCCTCGGTGGGAATATATGTCAGTATGAGGCATCGGAAATCTTCTTTACCGCTTTCCCATAAAGATCAGTTGACAAACATACAAGTCATCATGGGAGTGGGAAAGTTTATTTATATTTTTTGAAGACGTAATTAAGATCTCCTTTCCCTTTTCCTCCAACTTGGGCATTTTTTTTTTTCTGGACTTCCTGTTGACACCTGGAAGGGAAATAAGAAAAAGGGAGGGATCCCCAGGGTTCAGGTAACCCTCGCAGGATAATCAGACGTAGCTGTAGCAGTTCATGTCCCCACACAGTTTGCAGACAGAAGTGTATTCTGGCTGGGGGCTCTTAATGTTTCTCCGTAACTATTTTTACACCTGTTTTATGGCTCTAGGGAGTAAGAGGCTGTAAAATGACTTTACTGTAATTGAGAATTACGTCCTATAGCTCACAAGAAATCTGTTAGCAAACTCACCGATGTGTGGTAATTAGAGGTGCTTAAGTGTTTGCATATACGGATAATGCAGTTTCTGTAAAAAGATCAATTTTTCTAGGGAAAAAAAAATTGATTTAAAATCAAATCAATGGGTAGACTTTTCTCTTTCATCACAAAGATTTAAATGAAATGTATCATTCCAGTCTAGTGGACCCAGATCAAGCTATCTTGGCATGGTAAGCCAAATCAAAACGTGCCATTTTCAGTTAATTCAACGTTTCTTTGTGTTTGCCAGAGCTGGTTCTGTGCCCTGCAGGAGCTGTAGTTCAGATGTTTTGTGCCATCCTGCTGCTGGAGAGTGCGGCGGCTCCTGTGCCTCCTCAGGACAGAGGGACAGACAGATGTCCGTCCTTCTGAGGGTCTCCTCTGAGCTTGGGAGATTGTGTTTGGGTTGAAAGCTGCTTGGCTGCCATAACAGTTCAACAAGACAAAGCCAAACTTTTTTGATTTATGTATGTGGAAATGTTTCTATACAAAATGCATTAAGGGAATCAGATTTTCTGACGGATGGGAACTCCAGTTTGCAATATTCTCTATGACTCATACCTGATTTATTTTTCTTTAGGCGAAACTCCCACTGTGCTACACCTTCCTGTCTTCTGAACCAGCACCAGCCAGATCAGGAGAGGCCACTTACAAACCCTTTTTTGCAAATCCTGACTCATTTTCAGATGCAGCCATATCTGAACTCCTTTTCTCTTTTCATCTGCTAATTTGCAAAGCTTCACAGACACTTTTGTGTTCATTAGTTTCTGGAAAAAGGCTGCATTTCAGCCTTGAGCTGTAGGCATGCATGGATACTTGAAGCCGTACAATTTGCACTGCTAAGAACAGGTGGCTGACAGACTTGGAATAAATAGTGTCCGTGCATCTTATAGACTGGTAGGGTCAGATCTACATCTAATCCACCTGCTTTAAGTGAGCTAAATCCTCTGGATCTCCGTGAATTTGCACAAATAGAAATCTGAAGTATCACTGGGCATGAATTAAGTTGAATGAGTCCCTCTAATTAAGCAGAGACTTTTCCTACACTCATAATTTGTAAACACTGGTCGTGTTCAAGTGAAATGTCAATTGACTTCAATCCGGACTTTGCTGACGATGAGGAACAAAGCTCATAGGGCTGCCCACGGATTCTGAGTTTGTTCCCAAAACTGTGGTGCTAAAGCTGTTGGGATGGCTGTCAACCACGGAGTTTGGGTAAATTAATAACACGGACTTTCCCAGGCCCACTGGGTGCTGAGCATGATTAAAGGCAAGTCGAGGACTGCGTGCTATTAATTCTATAGAGAAGATCGCTTGCATTATTCATTAGATGTATACGGCTTGTTCTAGGAGGACAGAAAACAGAGAAGCACCTTTGGTTGTATTGTAACATCTGTGAGTACAGCTGGCTCTTTTTTCTGTGTTCCACTTGTTATGTGCAATTTGTATGTTTTCTTCTCCATTCTCAGTTAAAAAAGAAAAAAAAAGAGGAGAAACTAGCAATGCTTGTCATTACAGGGCAAAACTCCTACTCCTCCTATAGAGACAGGAATGGCCAAGCTCTTGTTCGGCCTTGGCTGTAATATCTGCTATCATTTGTCAGCCTTCACATAATCAGGTAATTTAATGTAATTCCTACACTTTCAATCAAGCCCGGTGAGCAGATGGCCGAACTCAAGCCCGTAGATTTTGTCTAATGATGCAGTCTGATTCCAGACCCGCAGCCGGTGCGGTCTCTGTGTTCGCGGCAGAGCTCAGCTCTGCTTAACACCACCGCAGTGAGGGCTTGGGAAAGGGCTCAGGGCTGGGCTGGGGTCCGCAGCCTCACCTGGATGGAAATGAGATTAAACACCTCCTCTTCCAAGGCAGAGAGCTTTTTAGCGAACTGGCCGCTCACAGGGAAGAATTTGAATACACAGAGGCAGAGATTGATGCAGAACTTCACCGCTACTTAGGGCTTGCTGCTGGTAATCCCTGGGAGCGCTCTTGCTGTACCAGTTGTGTAAATAAAGCAGTGCTACCAGGAGCAAGGTGGGAAGTCTTGCCTTGGCATTAAATTTTAAATGGCGCAATGAATCTAATATCCAGCTATTAGAGGAAAGGTGTGACTACCGCGCTTATTTTATAATATGAGCATCTATTCTCCCCAAGTTAGTATTTTTTAGATTTTAATATTTTAGGTGATAACTGCAATAATTATTAATATATTTTCTAAATAAATGAAAGAGCCTGCTTTAATTCCCCAAGTTTGGACACACCAGCTTGATGCTGTTTCCAGCACTGAATAAATACTTTTAGAGCAGCGGGTAAGAGAACAGTTGGCTTGTTTCAGAGCCGCCGTGCAGCATCTCAGCTGATGAGAAGGTGCAGATACATGGGGATGAAGGAGCGCAAATGTCAGGGGTTTGTATGAGCTCCACTCTGTCTTGATTCATAAGTTCACCCAAGAAATGTGATGCCCATGTCTTATTTCTCCAGTCTCTAAAGAGTAGCAACACTCATCTTCCATGCTGAAGATGATGTGAAGCTTAACCCATAAATGTCCATGAAATGCTTTGATGAAAAATAGTGAGGAAATTTGAAATGTTTGTTATTGGGTATCCCTTTTCAGATAGTTGCTCCAAAATAACATTTTGCTTTTGCAAGAGGGGAAAGCCTCGTGTGTGCTGCCTGTATGCAGAGAGGAAGGTAGAACAGCTTGTCCTGGGAAGTTTGTCCCCACCAGCCTGCTTTGGGCAGCACAGCCCGGCACATCTGCTGCTGGAGCTTTAACAGCTGGATCTCCTACACAAAGCACACAACATCTTCCAACCTCATCTGGCTTATTGCTGCCTGAGCCCTCCCGTGTGCCCCCAGCTTCTCCCCTTTGCCTGACTGGTGTGTCTGGCTCAAAGGCAGCTTTGACAGGCAGCAGCACCCCTGTATATGTGATTGCACAGTGAGACAACACCTGTATGTGTGTTTGCACACACTACTAGGGGATTTCTGGGCTTCTGTCTTAGGCAGAAGCAAAGTCAAGTTTGATGGCCTTGCTGCTTAGTACTGCTTTATTAAGCAGTAACTAAAGATGTATAATTTTTCACACCTGCTGCCAGAGAAGGGCTGGAGGTGGTTGCTTGGCATCTTGCATTAACATTACTGTTCTGATTCTGAGCTGCTAAGCACCCCAAGAAACAACCTGAGAGCTACCTTGAAGAAAGAAAACCTGGACTTATCGATGTTGCGCAAACATCAGTGACACCCCAGGAGAGTTGCACTGTTCATGAGATTAATGCACAGTACATAGTGACCGTCCGTCCCTCCTCCCGTGTGCTTGAGGTTTTCTTTCGATGCTGCAGCAGCTGGGGAAACGCAGCCGCTGCCGCTTCTGGGGAGCAGGACAGAGGGGCCAGGGTTTGGGGGTGCTGAGCATTGTAGGGGTGTCCTGGGAGCAGGGGGGGCTGTCAGGGGACTCCCAGGGGTGCAGTGGGTCCCCCAGCCCTCCTCGAGGCAGGCTGCCCACTGCTCCAGTGGAGCTGCGCAAAGCGGCACTTTGCGCCAAGCACAGATGCATTAATGACTGTGGTTTTCGGCTCAATTAGAAGGACTAAAAGGGGCTTAAAAGGCCTCCTTAAAGAACTCATAGCTCCTGCGTGGGTGGTCATTGTTTCAGAGTTTCAGCCTTATAAGTGAAAAAGCACAGATACCTATATATAGATATATAGATATATACATATGCATGCAGTGTGTGATGGGGTGCTTGGGTGCTGTGATGCCATTTGCACAGGCACTTCCCAGATGTCTGGCTGAATCAAGGCAGAAGGTTGAGCTGGTTTTTTTGTACACGTGGTTTCTAAGCTTGTGAGCCTTGTGGGCAAAGCTGAACCAGGCTGTTGGACACATTACCCAGGGACGGGACAGGCATTTTGTCTGGTGGGAAAAATGACAGAAACAAGACTAGAGACAAGCACGTTTCTGTGTTGCTTTTGTTGCGTGTGCTCATGTTTTGACGGATGGTCCTTCTGCTCCCTGGTGCCCATATGGCTGTTGTCCTGACGTGTGTGGTTGGAGGGCTGGCAATGACCAGAAGGCTCCACTAACATCCTGCTTCCCCCTCCCTCCTCCAGCCGTGGAGATAAGAGATGAATTCTCAGCTGTGATAGCCATTGTCTCCTTGTACAGGTTCATCAGATGCAACATGGACTCAAGCTTGTCTGAACCTTGATGATAAGCTCTCCTTGTTAAAAGCCATTATATTTGCTACTAGCTGAGTATAATTCCGACTGACTACCGCAGTTCTCTTCTGCATGTAATTGAATTCATATTCATCAGAAAGCAATGAAAAATAAATCGTGTGTGTTTGTGTTTTTCTCCCTCATAAAGCAAGGCATGCTGCTGGCTCTGCCTTCCCTGTAATCTTCCCTTTGCCACATATTGTAATAGAATTCATGGGAACAGAACAGCCAAAATAGATTGTGCTTTTTTGACCCACCTAGGAGAAAGCGAGCTTTATTTCAATACCAGACTGGAATTTATTAATTCAGTTGTCTTCAGAGTAAAGCTAAAGTCTTAGTTTAAGATGCTTCAATACCAAGGAAGAGTGCTGGCTCCGTTGCAGGCTCGGGCGGTGTGACAGTGGACCTGCACCTCAAGTTGTGGTGGTGGTTGGCAAAATATACCACTAATCAGTTGGTTTGAGTCTAAGGTCTTAAACACTGAGCGCGTTTCTGTATGAGGTTTTGAAGCTCAAGCCTCTCTAACTTGTGTGCTTGCAGATCACGAAATATCCATGTTCAAAAGAATCTACTGGTCCCGTGCGCAGTGCCGGTGGGTCAGTTGGAGGAGTCCGTCATACCGTGGTTATTTGCTGTCCCGATGACAATGACATGAGCCTGGTGCAAAGGAGGAGGAGAACTGGTCTCAGGCTACGGGGACCACTTTCCCAAGATGTTCCAAAGACAAAGGCACAGGGCTCTGCTGTGCAGGGTGCTCATTCCCTGACACATCTTTCCTGTCCTGTGACTGGTGATTTCCATTGAGTTGATCTGCTCTAGATCATCCTCTTCTAAAGCAGATGTCAAACCACTGGTGCCCTCTAAGTTATTTTTAAACCCCTTTTGTCTGAGTATCTCACAAATGGCCGGTGGTTAGTGGGGAGCTGGTTAGATGAGACCATTTCCTCCTCCCCATCCATGTTTACCTTTTTCTTTTGTTCTGCTTTCTTTGACAGGATCCAGAAACCAGGATCTAATGGTATCTGTGAGTAGAGCTGCTATTGCAATGTAGAGGCCTGTCAGAAATGGTCTGACAGGAAAAAAGATGTTTTCTGCAGCCCTGGCTCACTGCTTCAGAGACAGAGCAGCCCAGACAGTCCTAATGCAGCATAAAATCAGCGAGTTTTGTTCAACAAAGGGTCCAAATGTCTTTGCAGTTAATTATTAATTTCATTATGGTGAAATCATTAATTACATTTTAATACCAAAAGATGTTACTTATGCAACTCATGGAATGAACATTAGGAAAGGAAATAGAGAGAAACTTGTTGGTAACGAGTCCTGGGAGCTGTGTGGACCCAATGAAATACAGGCTGTATGGAATTGGGTCCATCTTTTTGAAGCACCTTTTACGTTCCATCCTAAATCAGTGCTAGTTGCATACCAGAAATTCCAAATCCTTCCTTAACCTCGCTCAGGTTGACTGTCTTCCCTGCCCTGTTGCAGAGAAATTTCCTTAAAATAAATAAGAAAATGCAGATCAGGATCATAGCCTGCAGGTTCCTGAGGAAGACCTCTGCCACAGGAGAAATGTGGACCCATGACACAGGAGAGGAAGATATTCTTCTCCAGCCAGTCCAAGGGATGGTACATCCCATACAACAGGATGAGGAGGGTTAATACACGACTGTGCTGCAGGATGATAGAAGCAGCAGCCTCCTGTGGGGACCAGGACTGGGTCAGCTCTGCCCCAGGTAGTTTGCTCTAGTGGTTGTGCCATATCTGAGGGAAGAGCTGAGGCTGGGATGATATAATCAGAGTCAGCAATTGTCAAAATAATCTGTTTTCTGCCTTATGAGGAAAGTCATAAATTAAAACCCACAGAAGGGAAATTTAATGCATGATGCAGTAACTCTACTGGGCATTTGACAGTCTTCTCTAAATTAGCAGTCTATTTTGATGGCTGTGCCTTGGAGTACCATATAATGCACAAATGCTCTTTCTGTTTTCACCCATATACAGGATGTGACAAAAATGATAGACCCAATTTCAAGTTGCAGTTGACTTCAAATCGTGTCCTTCTTTCTGAAACACCCTGTAGTTTTTCCTGTTTTCTATAGCTCAATAAGCATTTGCCACCGTTGATGGGAGTTGTCACGCAAGATTTACTCCGGTGAGGGGATTGGACTAGATGATCTTTCAAGGTCTCTTCCAAGCCCTTACGTTCTGTGATTCTGTGAAGATCAGAAAAGTAGTTTCCTTAGGTCAGAACTTTTTCCAGGCCAGTAGAGAGGGTTCAGATGCCACCAAGTATAACCCAGAGGAGCATTTTAAATTGAGTGTATTTGTGATATGAGTGTATGATCCCATGGTGGGTAGCTTTTAATTTTTTGTCAATGCCCCTCTTTTCTCCCTGGCAGTTGGGCACCTCCAGCACTGTTAAAAACCAGAGTGACTGAGCAGAAAACCCAAGGTGAATCAGTGTCTGAGCTGGAAAAAAGAAGCAGGAACCTGAAGGCTCAGCTCCTCCAGAGCATTGCAGGAAAGGGAATTGCCACGAACTCCTATTTGGACTGGGGCCTTCTAAAGTGTGAAGTTCAGGACATAAAGACTTAGCACCTGGATTTTCCCCTGAAACCACCAGATGGGGTAAGAAAAGAACTGAGTAATAACCAAACTCCAGCCACATGGGATGCGTATCCTCACCTGGCTCCATCCAGAGCTGTTCAAGAAGAAAACCAGCACTTATTCTCAGATGCTTAAGCTGATTGCATCCATGATCTGCCTGGTCAGCCTCTGAATACCACTTCCCCTTGCCTGAGTCCTTTAATCACCGCTGCCAATCAGCACTATTGAAGAGAGTAACAATACGTTTCAAAGCTCAATCACCTTCGTAATCTTCTCACTGTCAGCACATATGCCGCCCTGAAGGGCAGAATTACTGACAGATGAGAATCAGGGTGGTTTTGCTATTGAAATGTTCGCTCCTCTGTGTGTGTGTGTCGTGAGCACACATATGGCTATATATGTATATATATATTCACATGAGTATGTATGTTATGCTTTTTAAGGTAGCCTAAGTGTTGGGAGCAACATGCCAGTGAACAGGGAACTATGCATTTAAATTGAATTTGGAGCTTCTTAAATGTTTGGTCAGATGAGAAACACACTTGAAAACAATAATGTTGCAAGGCTTACAGTGACACCGATCAGTGTTTAAATGCACTCAGTGGAGACGACTGCCATGGGGATGAGTCCATAGTAGTCCCTGTACTGGAAGGTCTTCCTGGTGCTAAATCTCATTGTTATCAAGTTAGAACCATAGAATAGTTTGGCTTGGAAGGGACCTTCAGAGCTCACTCAGTGTCCCCCCTGCCATGGGCAGGGACATCTTCACCCAGCTCAGGTTGCTCAGAGCCCTGTCCAGCCTGGCCTGGGATGTCTCCAGGGATGGGGCATCCACCACTTCTCTGGGCAAGGTGCTCGTTTTTGTCCTTTTAAATCAGCAGGGATTAAAGCCTCTGGGAACCTGCTCAGCTTTGTGCAGATGGTCAGTCATGGGACAATGTGTTCTAGCCTGTATAGATGCTCCAGGGAGGCTGGGAAGTCTCCCTGCCCACCCTCCCATCTCTTGCCCTTCCATCCCAGCAAAATAGTTCTCTGAATGTTTCTATGTCCTTGTAGAAACTTTCAATTTCAAGAGATGGGTATTTTCCTGGAAAACCCTCTTTAACTGAAAATTTCCGAACTCTAACAACTCGTTCTTTTCCAGTTTTCTACCTGGCTTTCTCTCTGCTTCATCCCTCCTGACATGCAGGAGCCAGAGATAGACCACCTTAGTCTCCATGCTCTGGAGTGGTCTGTCTAGCACCCCTCATGTCCTGCCTTCGTTTTTGAGCAAAGCGCAAGAAGCAATGTCACCTCTTATGCTGGAGATGTGAGAACAGGCATCCGGTCCTGCAGCACTTGTGCTGAATGGCATTACTTGGATCATTAACTTCTGACCTGCAACACAGTGCAAAGCTGATGGTATATAATGCTCTGTTGTGATTCATCACCCGAGAGTCTAGATACTAATTGTAAACTGCCTTTCATATATGTCACTAGCCTATAATTTTAATCCCAAACATTTGTGTGTGTAATGAGGCAATGCTTTTATGTCTTACACCCTGGTGTAAGCCTGTGATTTGTAACATGCTGGAAATACAAAATCAAACAAGAAGGAATAAAAATAAAACAACAGCAAACTATTGCTCTTTGAATTGGACATATACAAAGTGTTGTGATGACTTTAAAGTTTGCAAGGAAAAAAACCCAAGTGTGCATGTGTCTACATCTGTATATTTCTGGTTGTATACATCTATATAAAGGTAATTTCAAAGCCAAGGCTTTCTTCCCTGATGCTCAACAAAGCAAATCCTGATATCCATTGACCCAGAGGGAATGCTGTGAGCAGGATCAAATCAGAGTCATTTCTGCCTTTGACATATCAAGACAGAGTGTAAGTACAACTCGTTGCATTCAGAGCTGCTTCCCACTGACCAGAGGCTTTTCCCGGAGGGTCTTGGCAAAAACTTTACTGGCCCCGTCTGTAAGTCCTGGGCTGACACTCAGCCTGTGCTGAGGGATGTGGGGTCCGGTCCTCACCCAGGCAGTGCTTTTATTTGCTGCACACATAATTTTCAGGATACAGATGTAGCTCCTGCTCTGTTATTGCCACCTTTAACAATGGGATTCCCACACCAGAGATAATAGGGCCCAATGGCCATGCAAGCTGATGAACTGGGGGACATACGGGCTGGGGAAGAATGAAGAAGTGGGAGCTGTCAGGAAATGTAATTTTATTCATCTGTACCAAATCAGGAAAATGCCCCACAGGGAAGAAGATCATCAAGAAGAGTCTGGGGATTCTGGGCACCTTTCCAACAGGGAACAGTAGAGCATATGGAAAGGAGGAGTCTGACCAGAGCTGGATGCCACTGCAAGAAAGAGCCAGGATTAGCAGCACCAGTGAGTGCGAGGGCAAACACGTGGCCCTGTAAACTCTATTCTAAGATTTCTCATGCCACAGGGAACGTGCTGAATACCTGGAAGAGCTGAGGGTCTGGAGAGCTTTAGGAATGACTTCTAGGAGAGATTGGTCCCAGGGATATTGCTGCTGCTTTTCAGACTGACCCGGTATGAACAAACCTGCTGCCCCTCGGCTGGAGTTTGAGCTCGTCCAGCATCCTCGTGACAATGTCTTTCAACATCAACCACTGGACCATCAAGGCTGATGGACCAAACTGTGAGGCTTTGCAGTGGGGAATCAGCGGTTTGAAGTGCCAGCCTGTGCTCTCTTGAGGACTTTCCTACTATAGGTTCCGCGTTTGTGATGGACAATGCGGCAGTTTAACAGGCATGTGAACTAGATAAATGTATGGAGTGGGAGAGATATATGCTTTTTTGGGATACCTTGTTCCTAAAGAAGGTGTTCGGTTAAAAGTTGAGATGACATGAGAGAGTGAGCAGGCAGCAAACAAACAAAAAACCTCATACATTGGGATTTGAGTGCTGGAAGAAGAAACCAGCTTTTCTTGGAGAATGATACTGAGGAGGAAAAGAAAAAGTACCGAGCTGGAAACAGTCAATGTTATATGTTTTAAAACAGCAGCAAAAGCAATAAAGTATTCCTTTTGGCTGCTTCTTCAAGCAAGTCACTTTGGATGGAGGCTTTTCCCTGTAATGAAAACTATATGAGCTCATCTCGGAGATTGGAGTGATGTAATAACCATGTAAGGAGCATTCTGATGTCTTGCATGAGTTATTGAAAAACCGCCTGGCAGATTGGATCATGGACGATAGGGAACAGTCCTGCCACAGCAGGAAAATGGTCTGGATATAGCAAGTTACCAAAGGATTTTGAAAAATCTCATCATATGTAGTAATTGTTTCTAGTTGCAGTCACGGAAGTTTATCTTTTATTTTCTCTCTCTTATTTTTTGTTGTCTTTTAATATAGCCTTTCCATCTCATTCAATAACCCTTCTTATACCTTTGTTTCCCCTATATATTAAGACCTGATGATCCATTAAGGCAAATCCGATATTTCAAATTGCATCTAAATTGATATTGGAACATGAATGGCCTGCCTCAAAACCACTTCCAATCTCTTCTGCTGGAGATTAGATGGATTTTATTTCAGAAAACAAATGAAAATTTTGATTATATATGTCATTCAAGCTGCAATTCCATCTTATTAAACGGTTCCAGGCAGTTGGTGCTGGGAACATTGTAATAAGGAATCTAACATCTGAGACAGTTTGGCTGAAGCTGTTGGCCAATTCCACACTCTTAGTCAGGAAATTCTGGCTGTGGCTAAGTGTGCAAACTGAAAATCATATTAAACAAAGAAAATAACTGTTTTATTATGTCACTAATATTTAAAGTGTTATAGGATGGCAGCTGTTCATTTCTGCGTATTTCAATGCCTTAAGGAAAAATGCTACCTGGACTTCTTGGTTTTTGTGTGTGCCTTGGCATTACACCACCATTTGTCTTCCCTCTCTAACATCCCAGATGTCCCTGAAGTCATTGAGAAGAGAAATCACATGTGAAATAAATGCTGGCTTCGATTAAAAGATTACATTTCAAGTGTGCACTGATCTTTTCCCTTTTTCCCTTTTCCCTTTTCCCTTTTCCTTCCTCCTCACCCCCCCAGCCAACAGGTGTCAATTTGTTAGCCTAGATCCAAGGAAGGATGTGAGCTTTACATTCATTGTTTCTAGGCATCAAGGCCTTTGAGAGGGACCCGGCATCCTGGGAAGGTGCCTGGCTCTACACAGCACCAAAAGAAGGTCCACCTGGGACTGCAGGGAGCCCGTTTCTGACCTGCTTTTGTCCATGGAAGGTCCACAGCCTGGAACGCTTTCCGGAGGAAGGTAAGTCCTTCTCCATTTTTAAAATAGCACCAGTCTGGTTTTCGTTAATTCGCGCACAAATGCACATTTCTAGTCAATCTCCAAATCACCAAGGAACGGATTGAGGTGTATGTTGAGGTGTACATTAAGGTGAGTCCCTGCCAAATCAAGGTTACTGTAGAGGGGCTGGATTCATGGAGGGAGAAGAAGAATGAAAGCTAAGAGGTACTGTAGCATCACTGTAGGTTTGTGGAGGTCAGATTAAAAAAAAATACTAGAGATGCTGTTAGTTTGCACAGGTCTCACTCCGGCACAAGTTTTATACACCTGCGTGCTGGTTAAACAGGACAAATCTCCCCAGCCTTTGGGTTAGTTGATCCAGCTGGAAGAGGGGCAGATTCCTGCTGTAGGAACTGGGTTGTTGGTTGGTTGGTTTTGGTTTGGTTTGGGGGTTTTTTGTTTGTTTTGGTTTTGTTGTGTGAGTGGGGGGTTGTTTCTTTTGTGGGTTTTTGTTGCTGTTGTTTTCTTTTGTTTTTTTTTTTTCCTTTCCAAATTCTAAACACTATTGAACGTTAAATGCAACTGCTGCTGCTGCAAACCACCAATAGTCCAGTACAAAGGGATGTGCAACGCTCTGTCCTGGTTCAGTGGCTGAGTTAAGGAGACTGAAGCCACCAGCGGCACAAAAACCATAAAAATCTTGACAGTTTAGTGGCTCCTGCCTGGAACCTGCACAACACCTTCCAGGTCAAAGCAAATTTTCCCCCTATCAACCCTGCTTCCCCTAAAGGCCCATACAGAAGCAGTTTTCTCCCAGCAGTGCCAAGCAGACTGGGAAGCATCAGCTGGTGTTTAAGTTAAGGTGCCCACTGCAAGAGGAGGTTAGAAATACCTGCTTTGCAAGTCACTACGTCTCTCTCCACCCCAGGTAAAGAATAATTTTTAGGAGCCTTTCTTGTGGTTTGAGTAAAATCCCGTTAAAAGGCCAGCAGAGGGGGCAGCTTCCACTGCTGCACAGAGACCCAGAGAGCTGGTGCCAGCGTGGCACACATTACCGCTGTTATTTCTAGCACTCTACCTATACTTATGTAAGTGGTGCTAATTAGTAGATGGAATTAGCCTACTGCTCTCGACAGCATAATTGTAAATAATTTCCTAACGTTTCACTCGCTGAGTAATGAGTTTCTCCTGGAAATACAAAAGATGCACTAATGATAATCTGGTGGTTTACAGCAAGATGACAAACATTAATTATATGGGATTATGATGTGATCCTCCAATTTAAGTTAGTTTGGCACTTCTGTGTAGAGTTGGATCCTAGGACTTCAGTGGTTGCTCTTGTCTACAGCAATTTATGTGATTTTTTTTCTGATTTTAAGCAGCCTTTTAGCTTAATCCTTTACCCAGAGATCTAACCATCATCAATATTTTGCAGACAGAAATGCTGGACAGATTTTTTTTGACAAGGCAGTTGTATAATTGTGCATGAAAAATACGTACGATATCAAGCTTAATTAATTGTCCCAGCAGACTGACCACTGCAGGTACAGGGATGTATCGTGGCTTTGATTGCATTTATGATCAATAAGCTGTAGCCTTAAACATGGAATGTGTGATTTACTAAGGTCAGCTCCAGAAGAGTGGTGCAAATAATGCTGGCTTACAAAATATTCGCTGAATAAGGTCATGTCAGCAAACAGGACCGTGTATTTGATGTTTGTCAGGGGACTCTGCTAAGTGCTGACAGTCCTCCGGAAATTCTGTTGTGCCAAGGTGTGAATCCTGGATTTTCCAAATTTCAGGGAACTTTTTCTCTGCCCGATTGCAAAGAGAGGCTCTGTCTGATGACACAGACTTATCTATTCCTGATCCAGGATGTTTTTCTCAGGTTCCTCTTCTCTAAGCACTGAGTAAATCTATCCTTCTTCTTTGGGAATATCAGAGTTATCACTCATAGGGAAAGAGATGCAGATTTGAAACCAGGTGTAATGATGTACACTCAAGCCGAGAAAGTTTTTAAATTTTTAACTGAGATCTGATCATCTTTATGTATTCTGAATCAGACCTAGGATAATTATAGTTTCTATATTTGTAGGACACTGGAGTTTGGAATATGGTAACCTTGCTGTTTTCTCCATATTCACTAGTTTTCTATAAATAATACAAATATATGATAATTACCACTGGAACTCTTCACTAAAATGAGAAAAGGGACTTTATATTCACTGAAATAAAAAGATATTCATAGGCATTGGTTAGAATGAAATCCCCAAACATCAGGATATTCAGAAACAGCGTTTGGTTTCTGAGCCTGAGCAAACAGCCGCTGTGCAAAGCCAGTTTCTATTCCTGCTGCCACTGTTTGGTGCGATGTGATTGTGGGCCCGTAACAATCTTTTAGTTTCTCCATCTACACCCTGGGGATAATGATACTTTGTCGTTTGCAGGGAGCTCCATCTCTCTCTCCAGATCCCAAGGTGGGATGCGAGGATGTGTAAGTATTGCGGTAATTGCTGTATCGCTGCCGGTGCTCGCTGGGCTGGAAGGACGTGAGCTGACTGCGCTCTCGGAACAAAACGCCTGGGCTGCATCTGCTTAACTGCTTGTTTTCAGGTCCCACCAAGCCTGTGCGGACTGAAAAGCTGTTAATAGTATAAATACAGTGTGGTTCTTACTCCATCTTCCCCAAAATCTTCCAGTGCTGGCTTGGCTTACTTGAACTTGCTGTGATTTTGCTAAATACCATAGGCCAATGCTCAGACCTTTCAAATATTTCAGTGCCCAAGTCCTATTGATTTAAAAGAGAATCAATGTTTTAAATGCCTTTGAAAATCTGCCGCTCGGGGCCTGTCTGTGCAGTTGTGTCAGACTCAGCCCTAATTACCACATTTGGTACATCCCTACTAAAGTGGGGAGTAGTTAGGTAAAGCCTAGCCGATGTCTTTTAACCAGAGTATTTACCATCTTGCACCATGAAAAAGGAGAACCAAACCTTCCCCCAGGAGCTGATGTTTCCAATTTAAGAATTGTTTTCTTATCATTTACTTTCGGAGCTGTTGGCTGAAAAAATATTCTGGCCTTTATCTTTCCCTGTGTAGCAGGTGAGGTCTAACAGCGCTGGGTGCGACGCTGCAGCTGCCAGCTGTGGATTTTCATATAGTGAGTGCTGCAGGATGCTGTGGTTCCCAGTCTGCATCCCAGACCTGCCACATCTTACAAGGCTTCTTCCATCTACATAGAAGAATAATGATATTAGCTTTTCCTTCCTGTGACTTATCAATCAGTAGAAACATCTCTTTCCTCAATTCACCTAATTAAGTGTCTGGAATTGATCTTTGGGCTGAAATTAGTACCTGAAGTAGAAATGGGTGAACAAGCTTTACTGATGGGTTTCGTTATTTATTGGCAAGTCAAATGCAAACAGCCAGGGAGCTGGGTCAGCTGAGGTTTATTTAATCTGTATTTTGTTTGTTGTATTTTTAAAATGTAATAACTAGGTTTTGAATTAATTTGTTTACTACACTGTCCTCAGTCACATCCTTCTTTTTAGGTGAATCATTTCTGACCCCTTAAAATTACTGACAAAATCAATCTTTAGTCCTACTTCTATCTTCCACTCTCCATCCACTCTCCAGCCCTTCTTTGTGCAGGGCTGTTGCCTGTCAATGAACCCCTAACACATCTCACTGCAAACTCTTTGTGATTCTGCCAGACTTTAAGTATTTGGGCTGAAATTTGCTGCAGCAGGTTCTTGCCCCCAGCTGACTTGGTTAGGAAAGACTTCAGGCAAAACAATGTTTAAATTTCCAAGAAAGAGGATAAAGAGAAATATGTTGTTTTACTCATCCTAACAGGAAAAAAAAATCTAGCAAACTCTCCTTTTAGAAGCTGCACCTTGCTTTAGAGCTGGGATTTGAAACCTCTGTTGAGGATTTTCCTCTGTCTTGGAACTACATGAAGTATGTTCCCTTGTGCATTTGGAAAACTGAAGTGCATAATAAAAATGAAGATTTGCCAGGTCTTTGTTGCTGAAAATACTGAATTCTTGTTTCATTTGCACTGAAGGTGCTCACATCTTGGAGAAGGAGCATCACCGCTGTGACAGGGAGCGTGAGATGCTGGGAACCTGCAGAAGCCAAAGGTATGATACAAATAGAGCAAAGAGCTTTGCCCAACATTTAAGGCCCCTTGCTGATGGTCAGGAAGGCTGAAAGGAGAAGTTATCAGTTTCCCTTTCGGACGAGATGATGGCCAAACCCATGGGAAGAGCACAGTGAGACTGCTTGGGATGTATGTACTAGGGAGAATATGGCCATGCACAGAGCTTGATGTCAAGGAAGAATAAAGCATACATAAAAACCCCAAGATCTTAATTTTTATTTTTACCCATTGGCATTTTCAGTTGTCTTCTACCTTCTTCCCCTTGTCTTCCCTTTCATCCTGAAAGTACCACAAGACAAAGAATCCCTTATAAATCGATCGAGTCTTGACCTGTATCTAAATGAGAACAGTCCAGTCTCAGAAGCTGAGCTGTCAGTTCCGTATGTATCTTCTTTAATTGTGCTTATTTGGAATTAGAGAGACAAATTCTCTACTGGCAGAAGTTATTGTCACCTGAAGAGTATTTGGCTGTCAAAAATCATGTACGTATTAGTGTTGTGTATTATTTACCAGCTTATATAATACCGTTAGCAAATGCCACTGCACAGTGATGGATATCTATTAATTTTGCATTAATGCGCACCCCATCAAATATATATGCTGGAGTCTGGCACTGAGATTTCTGAGTTGTTTTACCTCAGATACCAACTTGTTCTCTTCTTGGGTGTGTCAAGCAATCACCCTGTGCCTTAAAGCAGCACTGTGAAGTGGGTGGGTTAATGATACCTCCTGAAATGATGCTGTAAGACTCGATCGATTCACACTGTTACAGCAACACTTAGAGATCTTTCACAGAAAGCATGGTATGAAACAATATTTAAATCCAGATGGACTTGTATGATAACCCTTGGAATTCTCATTGTAAGGAGGATGAAACAGTCTACAGATATTTACTTGTGCCTTTAAAAGCTCTTGGGATGCATCAGCACAGTAAAGCACTGAACTAAATATCAGAAAGGGGCTGGCAGAGGTAGAGCACACACCAGGAAGGTTGGGTTACTCGGAGAGGGATCCCAGAGTGGCACAAAAGCTGGTTTTGCATGATGAAGATGCAGTTCTGCTTCTCTCAGGTTTGACCCCTTTCTACAGCGTTCTGGGCAGTTCAGGGTTTCTCTCCAGAGCTGCCCGCAGAAAAAAAAGTTGAAAGTCCTGAACGGATGGGAATTTAAAGTTCGTTTAATTCACATCTAGCCATGGGGGCTGGAGGAAGAGTCCCATTCCTGGTGACTGTCCTGGAGCATTGTGCGAGTGTAACAGGACTGGGGAGTCCCATGGCAGGTCAGAGAGCAGAGGAAATTCAGAACAGAGAGCAAGCAGCTGGGCAACAAATGGGCATGGTATGTTCATTGACATTTGTGAGGCGAGCGGAGCCTCAGCTGGCTGAATGCTTATGGATTGTCTGCCTGCCTAAAGGAAAAGAAGTATTTATTTCACTTTGTTTATGGTCAGTAGCTACAAAGATCCATTTTCTGGCTGCTGTTAGTCTTAGGTTACGGTGTTTGGATCATGGAAATAATGAGACAGTATTTCAGACCCTGGAAATACAGCATGAAATCCTGGCCCTCCTGAGCACTGTGTGAAGAAGCCATTAACCCTTGAGGAGCCAGGACTTCATCACCAATCCCTTCACTGGATGTCTCATCTTTATTGACCCCAGAAAGCTTTCTAAAAATGATATGCTTCTGAATCAGTCATCAGGTAGTCAAAATTATCTTTCGACTCCTATTTGGAGGAGAGGGGAGGGTTTGTTCCAGCATCTTCTCAGCTGGAGCACATGAGACATTGGGCAGTAGCAGCTTTGGGGAAGGTGCTGTGGTCTCATAATTCGTTCCCCCTTCTCTGTTACCGGGTCTGCAATGGGGTGGTACCAGGGAGAACGTCTCACTGGGGTGAATGTAGGAGCCAATCCACCACTGTCCCCTTTCAGTTTTGTCTCACAAAATGTCTTTCATTGAACATGCTGGGCTGCTACAGATGGAAAACCAGAGATGTTCTCTGGAGAGGGCTTGTGTGCCACCAGCTCTCTCTGTGCAGAGGTCTCTCCATGCTGAAGGGCACTGTGCATAATTACTGCTCCCTCTTGCTGTTTGCTGCTGGCAAGGCGGGTGCTTCCACAGCTCCAAACATCCCAGACATGCTGTTTCCACCTTTCCCTTTGCTTGTACAAAACATCCCACTTCAAAAAGCGGAACAGATCTCCGCAGGCATGCAGTGATGCCCACATCCTGCCATGTGCATCCCACCGTCTGGAGCCAACATGGACCTCTGAGCTTGCCCCACTTGTCCTCTCACTTCCCCGTCCCCATCCCACTTTGCCACCCGCCTGTGTGCAGTTCCCGGGAGCAGCAGGTGCCCGTGTGGCACCACTGGCGGGTGGTTGCTCGACAGAGCAAGCTCTCCGTGAAACAGCAAATCATCGTGGCACATCACAGCCGGTTCCCTCTCTTCCCACTGGCGTCTTTCACTCATTTTACACCTCTTAGGCTGCCGCAGCTCCTGGTCTCTCGGCTCATGGCGCGTTCCTCTTCCCTCTCATTCTCACGGACTATCACATCCACCAGCATGAAACACTCATGTCTCAGCAATAGGGAGATTTTGGAAAGTTTTTTTTTTTTCAAAGCACTGCTGCTGAGAGGAGGCTGTTTTATCTGTGTTCTCCTCGGACTCACCTTCTTCCTCACACTTGCTCTGCCTCTCAGCATCTCTTAAATTAGCATTGAATTTTCAACACCGTGTACTCCCTGAGTTGTCAGGGTTGTCTTAATCCCACCAAGGCATATTTGGAGAGGAAGCTGGGGAGTGTGGTTGGAGGAGGAAGAAAGCTGGGAAGGAGACAAAAACTACTCCTTAAGACCTGCCCCAACTACGTTTTGTTCATGAGAGCGAACGTGGCCTGGAAAGGAGCCTTTGCTTGTGTTGACTCCACGCTGCTCTGAGGCATACAGAGTATTTTATTTTTGGAGCCATGTTTGCAGGCAGCATAGCAATGGGATGGATCTGGATTGTGCAGACATCCATCCAACCTCTGTGCTGGTGGGCATGTGGAAAGAACGACAGCAGGATGGATAAGCCTAGCTTAGAGTAGACTAGCAGTCAGATCCACTGTAGGCACTGATTTATACCAACTAAGGATCCAGCCTGTGCAATCTGGTTGAACCTTAATTTCTGCTCAGATTCCGCTTTCCATTAGCACTCTGTGAGCATTTATTTGACAGCAGAAATTTTTCACTATCTTAAAGAAAGCAGTCACGTTTCAGGGAAAGCGACTGCGCTTGGTTCATCTGCACACCCGCGTGCACTCCCAGACATGCACAGAGCTTAATTTTGCATAATCACATTGGTTCTTAACCATGGCAATATATTCAGATCTTCAGACACCTGACAGTCAGACCCAGCTCTCTAGCAGCTTGCCTGCTGGAAAAGCAATTTTATTTGTGCAAAGGCATCAGTGGGGAGTTTAAAGGCATCTGGCACCCTAGGGAGAGCCTTTCGGGCTAACCATTGCAAGGGGGGCATCCTGCCCAAACTTGGTATCAAAGTAAAACTCCAGTCATCAAGTATAATTGCAAACTACATCCAGCAAAGGAAAATGAACTTTAATTGACTAACAGGTGATTTGATCAGCTTGTCTTTCACTCTGAGGTGATCCATCTGCTTGTTGAGTTACCTCAGTCTCCAGGGATTAAATTCTTGTTCTAGCCAAAGGGGATGCAGAAACTCTAGAGCTGAGTAAATAAAGTCAAAAAAACCCAAAAAACCAAAAAAACAAACACAGGCAAAACTAGCCATTTACTACTTCTCCTGTCCAGCTTTTTCCCTGTGCAAACCAGAATGCAATAACAGTACCAAGGTTTCCCCATTTCTGCTCACTTGGGCTGCTCTAGCAATATTTTGGCCTCCTGCTCATGCTCAGGCTTTTAAAGAGATTTTCTCCAACTAAACAATCCCAACTAACAATAATTACATTTTCAAATTAATAGTGATTGTTGTTGGATCCTGGTGCACTCGATTGAATTTCAGTGCCCTTCCCTGTGGTCTGAGTGAAGACGTGTGTGGCTGACATGTCAGGGATGCTGCAGGCAGGACTGATCCTGCCCTGGAGCCAGAAAATAAACCAGGGGGTCTCCTGAGGCTCCCTCAGGCTCTGAGCTCCCGCAATGCAGGAGTCACACACGTGCTTTGCCTACCTCTCTATATTTAAGTATATAGAAGAAAAAGCCTTGCAATATGACAGAGAGATGTCACTGCCACAAAGCTGAGAAAACATACTTCTCCGGTAGAAATGAAATAGAAAATGCAACTGCCTCCAATTCAAAGTTTTTGTGGCCACTGGAGGGAAATCTTCTTTCTTCCATCATATGAGCCAAGATCTTAAGTGGCTTAAATGAGAAACTTAAGCAAGTTAAAAGAGGATAAAATATTTTGCTGGTTTTTCCTTTGTTTGGAACATAAACCTCATTTGGGTACAACGGACATGAAGAGCTGTAATGCTGTTTTTCCCTCTCATCTACATTTGAAAAAAGGAAAACATTTATGGAGTGAGCCAGAATATGATCTTGATTAATACATCCAGATGTAAGGCTGAAGTGAATCTCATGCTATAAATGCAACTGTTTGAGGCTCCCACTTGTGTTAACAGATAAAAATCTAACACAGAGGTTCCAAAAAATTCTCGTGCACCTTCCAAAGCTCAATCAGGCCCACATGCAAAGTCCAAAATAAATTGAATTTACTGGAAAATCCCCAAGATTTTGTCTAGAGTGATTCCAAGACTTTTCTTTTTTCCAATTCAAATGAGCCCTATTACACATCGGGAATGTCTGGAGGAGAAATACAGTCTATTTCATAAAACCTTATTATGTATTTTAATGCACGCAAGGTAACCATGAAAATGTCTCTTGGGCATTTTGTTGTTTCAGTTTTATAATTTCACGTGCTCTTTGGTTACTTACGAAAAGCCTTTAAAAGAAACACTTTTGCGATGTTTATTTTATCTCCACAAGGGCTACAGCTGCTGAATCAGACTCTGTACTTCATGGATGCGTTTTAGTCAGTTAAGCTTGATGGACTGACAAAAGTGTAACAATCCCAGTGGGTCAAGTAATGCCACGTCAGAAACAATCCGCAAACCCAAGCGGCAATGAGCCTGCAGTAGACACTCATCCACCCGAAAACTGGTGCTCAAGATATTCTTTCCTGGCTTCATATAACCTCCAACATCAGTTGGAGGCTTCATTTCCATCACCAATAGACATCAAAAAGCTATGTGTACCCTACCATCACCATAGATCACAGGTGACCCTAAAGATAACCCTTTCTGCTCTATACGAGCACTGGAGACACGCAATGTCTGAGAAGAGGGGTCTGTTGCCAAAGGCCCTGATAGGGACTTTCACACCAGGCACAGTTTGGAGGACAGGGTACAAATAGCCCCTTCTGCAGGTGGGATGAGATTCTTCTGGGTCAGTTCTTTAATCTTACCTCCATCATCTCACTGCAGCTATCAAGGAAGCAGTGAAGGGTTTGGTGTGCACCTGTACCCTATAGCTCATTGTTCAGTTCTAGGCTACAGGAAGAAGGAATTTCAAATTCTTCCAGGAGCGGACAAAGACAAGAAGAATAAAGCTCACATGGATTTGCTTGGAACAAGCAGCCTTGTTGCTCTGAGCCAGAAGGTCAGGCTGGTCCTGGTGAACTAAATGCAAGGCAATAGTATCCATGCACCAGCATAGCTTCTATACCTAAAATGAACAATGCATAGAGAAAATCCTATTGAGTAAATTTGTCTCAGGGTCCCAGAGATTCCTTCACATAGCCTAGAGAAAATTTTTCAGCCTGCAGAGAAATACAGAAACAAAATACACACTCCTCTAGCACTAGGATAATGATAGTAGAGCAATGCAAATAAGTTAAGAGTTGCTATCGTTAGGGCTCTGCATGTGCCAACAGGCTCTAATTGTCCTGCTGAGCCTCACCTGGGCCACCAGCCTCCAGCCCTTGCCCTGGAGCTGCATTTAAACTCAGACCCTTGAATTTTCTGCTTCCTTCCCTGAGCAGGGCTGCATGTGTGCTCAGCCTGACCTTAATCCTGGCTGCCTCTGACCCAGCCTTGACCCTTCCTCGGCCCCTGTGGACTCTCCCGGGCTGTCTGCTGGTCCTGCTTGTCTCTCCTTGCTCGTGTGGCCCTGTGCCTCCATCTCAGCCTCTTCTGCAGAAAGGGGCATCTCAGCTGAAATATGGCAAGGCTGTTACACTTGTGGCGCTGGACTGAGCACAGGCTGACACTGTTGTGTCTTGATCTGGGTGAAGGCTGGTGACCTTTTAACAGGTTCACTTTTTAGTAGTAATTACATTGCATAGACACCTCCTTAAATGTAAAATACCTTTTTTCCCCCTAAAGTGCAGAGAGGTATAGTACCAGGGCTCTGACAGGCATCCGTTTCACTTTGCATTTTCAATTCTGGCTCAGATAATGGGAGCTCTTGCACAAGAAAGAAAAAAACCAGCAAGAGTCCCCATTATTTACAAATCTGGAGAGGTATGAATCACAGAGCAGGTAAAGCCCTGCTCCTGTGATTTCGGTTTTATGGGTCATTACTGTAACTGGCTTGCAACGCTCTTCTTTTAACGTACAAATGGCACCACTTTATTTATTGTGGGTGGGATTGATTCCCCTCTCAAGGGGTCCCCATTAAACCCAGCATTATTTGCACTGAGCATGGGAAGAGAGGCGTTAATTCTTTAGTCATGTGAAACCCTTCTTTAAGGCTTAGCTTTATTTCCTCCATCGCTGAGCACCCTCACAGGCTGGCAGCTATTGTGGCACTGCAAGTTCCAGTAGGAGCTAAAAGGTTTGTGGAGGTAGAAAAGCTCAATATTGCTGTCCAGGTGTCTGCTAAGTTATAAGTCTGCTAAGTCTCTGTTTTGTAAGGGAGTTTCAGGGTACGTTGGCATTGTAAAGAATAACCGCTATAAAAAGCAAGGTAACTGATTTATTTTAGCCCCTGTGAAAGACTCAGAGCAAGTTCAATCCCTGCAGCTTGAATTCTTTGTCTTCACAAGTGATTGGGAACACAGTGGTGGGGACACAGCTCATCTCTGGGGTGTTTTCAGATGCAGCGTGAAATACAGCGCTGCTGCTCAGGGTTTGGTCTGTTCCTGCAGAGGTTGTACCTGGATGTGCAAACTACCAGCTCAGATACGCAAGGGAAGGTGTTGTTACAGCTTTACCGGACCTTTACTTGAGGTTTTGGTTTGGTTTGGGGTTTTTGTTTGTTTGTTTTTTTTGTTGTTGTTTTGTTTTGTTTGGGGTTTTTGTTTGTTTTGTTTTTTAAAGAAATTTTTCTCCTTCAGCTTGTTACAGTGCAGGGCATTTGGTATTCTTGTGTCTGTTGGAGGAACGCACTCTACTTCCCTCCAACTACTTGAAACTATATATATATATATAGCACCATATTCCTAAGTGATTGGTTACTTAGTGAATTTGTGCAGATGTTCAGCATGTGGTTTTCAGCTCTGTATTTCTAGAAAGTGATGGATTAACCAGTTTCCAAAATCATGTACTCTAAACTTTGTCTCACTGTTAGAAGGCAGATCTAAACGGGAGAACTTGGTTGGTAGTGCCCTGTACACTGCAGCCAAGCTGAAGATGGTTGAAGGTCTTCCCAGGCAACTTTTCAATGTGAAACACTAACAGATAAGATAAATAAGAGGTTAAGCTGCAGGAGAGGCAAGAGGGGTGGTTTGGTCTGCAGCTGAGTCGGTTCTGATGCAACTTTTATGCTTTTTCACTACCGCACAAGCAGGAAGACGAGGGCTGCAAATATAAATATTAATTTTTCTTCCTGTAATAAAACTGGCAGTGGACAAAAGAAAATGTCAGGCAAAACCACTGCTGCTTTCCAGACGGGGAAGCAGCTCTGTGGCATGAGCCTTGTCCTGAGAATGAAGTACCGATGATGAGGTTCAAGGGGCATGTGGATTGGTTTTTAGTTGGTTTTTTTGTTTATTTTTGTTTGTTTGTGGGGTTTTTTTGCTCTGAATGGAGCCGTATTTTGACTATCCATAGCGGGGAATGACTGCAACATGATGTTGACTGAGAGTAAGTGAAGCTGCCAAAGCTGGTGATCTAGCTAAGTGGACAGCAAAACAAACTGAGGGCAACGGGGGCATAAAGTTGTCAAATAATTGCAATGTTGGAGTGTTGCGTAGCAACAATAAAGATCCTCTGTGTTTTTATAGTCAGAGTGTGCATTATATACGTGCCCAATCTGCCATTCCATCAGTGAAGAATTGCATCTAAAAACCTGAAGCAAATGGGCACAATATAGGTAAACACAGTTAGTATAATTGTTTACTTGCTGTGGTCTTCTGTGTTTGCAGTTGATGTTTTCGATTGATCCCTCTTAAAAGCTTCTCCTTGATACAGGTGCTAAATTAAACCACAGTTCTCTATAGCTGATGAATCCTTTTTGCCCTCCTTGGCAAGGGGGTGAGTCTTCCTACATATCTCTCCCTGTTTTGGAACAGCCACTGATTAATAGATTTTTGCTTCTGAAGCACAAGATGCAGATTCACATGTCCGTGCCAGCACCCTCTTCACCCCCATTTTTCATTTGGATTTCCTCCTGCCTTTTGCTGTAATCTTTGTCAAGCAGGGAATCTCTTCTTCTGCCAGCAAAGTACTGTCAGCTCAGTCCTGTTAGAGCAGTGATTAGCGATAATGTTAATTGCTAAACTGTTCACATCAAAAGCAGCAGTGGAAAAGGTTCCCACACTGCGCTCACCCCCCTGCACCACCAAACCCTCTGCCCCAGGTTTGCCACAGAAATATTGACTATTTTGATTGTTATTTAAGCAACATGGCTCTGCTTTGGCATGAAGCACCTGGGATCCTGCTGACGAGCTCCAGCCTGCGTGGGCTCACACAAAGACATTTGCAATGGCCTTTTCTCCATTGCAATTAGAGGGTCAAGGTCAAATAAAGACACATGAGAATTGTTCTCTGCTGCTTTGCAGTGATTTTTTTCTTTTAGACCTTGAGTACATCAGCTGGAGATGGCTTTCATGTAACCTGGAACTACTCTAGAGCTCAAAAATACCCCAAACAAACAACAAAAGCCAACCTCCCCCCAAAAAATAAACTTCAAAGAACAAAAAACCCCAGCTTTAAAGATATTGCGTATTACTCTGTTGGACATAGCATTCTACCTCCTACTGTGAAGGTCAAAGAGCAAAGGCTCTTTTTTTTCCCCTGCAAGGGTCATGCTAGCAAAAGCTCACACTGGCAGCCTTGGAAGTGAAAGCTCAGCTTCTATGGCCCAGGTAATGTCACTATGGTTTTTCTCAAGCGTGCATACATTAGATGAGAGCTGTGACAGCCTTAAATCAGGTTCCTCTGGGAGCGAGCAACGCTGTTAGGAACATGTCCCTGGGTTCGTGTGGCAGCTCTGGCTGCCAACAGCAGCTGCAGGTCACACCGTGGTTTGAGTCACACAGACACCTGCCCATGAAGGGCTGTTTGGAGACCCCCCTCTACCGATTTGTGAGTCCACACGTTGATTTGAACCCGCAAGTAGCTCATACTGACTCCTAGCTTTTGGTGCAAAAGCTCAAATTTCTATAGCCTACTGCATATCACTTTTGTATTGAATCAGACGAAGTTAATGACAGACAAGACAAAACCACTGAGGCTTTTTAGCCTTCCTACTCCAAGCTATAGGATGTTCAAATATGTCTTTCTCTTTACTGCTAGGATCCTTCTAATTTCCAGCCTAAACTTATCCTCCCCCAAGGCATCATTTTTCTTGTGTTCTGTCACAGTTACATTTTATTTTGTATCTGTAGCAAGGACAAATTGCATATTTAAACAGCATTGATGCTGCAAAGTTCTGCACTAGGTACAGATGGAGTGACTTGCTCACAATAATTACAATATAGTTTCTGTTTTCATCTGATTAGCTGGAAATATATACCAATTTTTCTGCTCCCATACTTCGCATGAAAGTTCCCTTGTATCAACAGTTTAAGCAAATGTTACTTTATAGGGTGTTGCTGTCATTGCTCTAGATTTAAAAACCGCAGTAGCTTGTTTGTAAATATGTCTAATCATTTGTAACACTGCCTTTTACTCCCTTTACAACATTCTGGGAAAGAAACAACTGAGGAGGACATAGAGATCTATAAAACTACAGGAGGGGGGCGGAAAGAGAGGATGGATTGAGACTAATTGCTCGCTATTTCCTCCCGTACAGGAATAACAAGACCTCGGAAGAAGTCAGCTCCAAAACAAATGTTAAAGATGATTCTTCCAGCTGACAGAGGGTGGATTTGCTGGACTCCGTGCCACGAACGTGGTGGATGCAGAAACCTTATGTGGATTCCAAGGGAGATGAGTTCATGGAAATGAATCTGGGGGTTTCAAAGTGCACAGAATTTCTCTGCAATTCAGGAAGACCCTGAGCTGGAAGCAGTTTGAAGCCGGGAGGGTGGATGTGTCACACAAGTTTGTCCTGCTGTTACTCGTCCCGGACAAATCCCGTCAGCGTTAACTTACCTCAGGTGAGCAGAGCTGTGATGGCAACGGGGGCTTTGTAACCCTGGTCCGCGACAGCCTCGTTAAAACGGACGCAGTACATTCCCCTCCGAATTTTCAATGAGCATCTTCACTTTATTACATGAATAGATCTGGTCTCTCAAACTATTCATATTTGTAACTTGCCTAAAATGGAAGTGAAGCCCCAATTTTAAGGCACACCTTAAAACCAAAAGCCTCACAGAGGTGAACAGCAGAATTTTAAAATTCACTGAAGCACCTCAATTGATTTCAGTAGCAGTCAGCTTTGTAAAACTGCCCAGTTTACAAGTGTAAATAGATAATTTCAACAGTGCGAATCATTAGTTTTATGTATCGAAATTCCAACTATAGCAGGTTTTTTTTTTTCTCTGACCTATTAAAAAACATTTTAAAGTACCGAAGAGCTATTGTTTGTTCTAACCCACTAAAAAAAAAAAGAAGATAATAAATTTTACTGAACCTATTCCAAGGTTAACTCTTCCTAATAGCATCTAATTGTTCCAGTGTTGTTTCTGAATAGGTCTGATTTGAAAATGTCAGGAAATCACTTTCTTCCCGGTAAAAGTCTGTTCCAGGTATCTGCAGCTAGGCAGAGGCTTGTGCAAACGCCTCTCCTCGTGTCGCACCTTTGACGTTGTTATGTCACTGCTCGGTGCATTTCCTCGCTGTCTGACGTTATCTTGAATTTGAGCAGAAAGTCCAGAAGAATTTAAGGACAGGAGTGTTTATTCTCCGCCAAACACATGCAGAGAGATGGGAGTGACTCTCCCAGGCACAGCTCATTTGATGCTCAGGAAAGGAAAAAGCAAGGTAAAACAAATGTTTATATATTGAGGATTTTTCAAATGGGCTTTCTCGTTGCTTTGTTCTTTTGAGAGGTCTTCCTCTCTGAAGTAGTGAAATGGGAAGGTGACTCAGGCCATTACTCTCTGTGGGTAAAATAAAATAATCTGGCCTCTCTGAAGGCGTTTTTAGACGTGTAGAGTCTTGTTGGCTTCTTCCAGAAACTCTTCACTTGCACTGGGTGGAAATGAGCTCAGTACCTGGTCTGGTTTTGTAAATATAAAAGTACAGCCTTGATACACGCGATGTGTCAAAGTATAATACATGCTTGTGAGTCTCTCTGCTGCTTCATCTACACCTTGGGAGGTCTGGTTAGTGTTCTAAGGCACAGCATTAAGACCATGGTAAACTGCATGTTTAATGACTGAGTAGAAAATACGTTGGTGTTTTGTTTTATGAAGAATTGCTAAGGTGGGGCACACGATGGAGAAACAGAATTATTAATAACGTGTATGTGCTCCTGAGTGAAGCGCTGTAATGAAGGGGTTGCTGTGGCTGGGGAAGCTCGGCTGGGTGAGGAAACAAGGTTTTCCACTCTGCACTGGCCCAGCTCTGATCAGATAATTTCAATTATTAGAAAATTATGAACTCCAACTCTGGAAGCTCTTCTGCAGGTTCAGTTCTCATTGAAGAGGTAGAGGGTGGTTTCAGAAGGATCCTTTGGGAACCTAGAACTGGTATTTCCAGGCAAAATAATGGTTTCTTAGCTAGTATCCGTGGCAGATTGGTGATATAATAGCAAAAAAAAAAAAGAAGTGATAGCATGGGGTAGCAGGTGGGCGTTCCTCTGGGAGTTTTATGGATTCAGTTAAGGAGGTATCAACCTGCTTAGTAAATGCTGAAATTTCTGAGTTTCTTCCTGCAGTCAGGAGATCTGTCTGTCCAAAATATTACATTTTTTTCCTGATATGTGCAAAATATTTTATGGCTTATAGAACTATTCACATCTTAAGGAGTTCTTCCCTGGACCTAGATATAGGCCAGCTTGAATATGTACCAAAGCCACAATATACAGTTATGCTGGTCCAGCACTTCCCATTATAAGACCTTTTTATCCTCTTTTAAACAAACAGTTTAAGCTGAAAAGTTCTGTGCTGGGCACCTGTCTCAGTCCGAATCTTTTTTGAAGGTCTCAGCAAAAGTGCCTGAGCTGTTTCTGTGAATAGGGCTACGCAAAAAGGATTATTTTATCAGTGTTTAGGGTGTCTTCTGTTGTTTGAAGGATAGCGTGTGTGCTGGAATATAGTCTTGAAGTCTTAGAACGCGTTGGCTCTACCGACGTGGTGTTGACCCTCTCTGCTCGAAGTTGGCCATGCATTTAGGTGTCCGCAGCCTCAGCTGCTCCACCTGCCCCGCTGTTTGCCAAGGTCCCGAGCTGGGAAAGGGGATAGCTCTGCTCCAGGGAGGGGAATCCTCCATCACAACCCCAGCTCTCTGCAGAGAGAACGAGCTGCTGGGGGCAGAGGGCACGATGGAGGTTTTTCACAGCAGACACCTGGCAAGATGTGCTGGGAAGCTGGCACGTGCCAAAGGGTCACCTCGGGGCGAAACTCCACAGTGGTGGAAGCTTTCATGTGGGGGACATGGGCAGTGGAAGCAAGAGGTTTATTTTTATTATTTCTGTTGGGCTGAGTCCAGGAAGCCAGATGATGCTCCTTCTGATAGGCAAACATGTCTTAACTGGCTTTAGCAAACACATATGCACAGCCAAAGAGTTATGTTTCCCTTAAGTAAATCCTCCAGATGTGAACTTCCAGTCTGAGAGAGTGGTTTAGCTACAGGACCTTCTTAGTGAGCACATCTGCTCTGCAAATTTGTGGGACATCACATCTGCCATATAATTTAACAGGATCTGCAGAGCTCTGGGAGGAAAAAAAAGATGGGTTCATTTCTGGCTTGCACATTGCCAACAGAATGGACTCAGGACAAGTTGTGGCTTGAAGCGACCTGAAAGATCAACACTTTTATCATCATGCCACTGGCTAGTTCTGCTGAGCAGCGTATTGTGGGGAGGAAGACTGCCAGCAGACAGAGCTGAGCCAGGATCCCAGCCCGAGGGACACTGCGGGAGGAAGATCATGCAGCTTTTGGGTGTAGGAGAGGTCTGCTTCCATCTTATCCAAGTATTGTAAGAAACTTTTTAAATTAAAAAAACATAACAACCCCCCAAAAAAACCAAGCAACCAACCAAAACCAAAACAAAACAACAAATAACAAAAATTAAGAAACCTCCTGCCACAGCTACTGCCAGCACTCAAATTTTGTGCCTACAGACCAACTTCTTGCTCGCTTCTTGCTTCCAACCACAGTCCTACTCTTTTGAGTATCATCTGGGTTGCTAACATGCTTCCTTTCAATATTCTTCATTATTTTGTTGTGGCAGCAGTTGCTGATCTGCCAAGGCATAACTAGCACGTAGTAAGGACTATGGCAGCAAGACCCTCATCTTCTGCAGGCCACCAGCATCCCAGCCTCACAACAGTGGTAGATTGTGGTGTCATCTCCTATTTTGTGTTTTTGCTCTTTCCATTTTAGAGTTACCTTCTACCTGGATGGTTAATCGCCTTCTGCTTCAGTCCTAAACCTCAAATTTTCACAGTCACTTCTGGCCAGCTGGTGGCTAGACTTTCTACATCCTCCTTACGCAAACTTGTCTGCCCTGTAACCACTCTTCATCTGTCTGCAGTGCCATCCTCCTCTGCCAGTGTCCTGTGACTGAAGTCACACTGCATCGAGCCTTTGTTGCAGCTTTGTGCCTGTCCTCAACTTTCTTTTTTCATGATTTGTGCTCCCACAGCCTGTCTGTAGCACACAGGTGGAGCTGAAGTGGTAAGTAGGTGGTTGTACAATGTTCTGCATGCTCCAGAAAGTGCAGGTATTACCTGTATCCTTTTGGCCACCTTATGACCATTCCCTGTTGTCCTGGGCCACCTACCTACCTCAGCAGCATCTCAGTAGCTTCCGCACCAACTGTTCCTTCACGAGACCACAGCAAATCTGCTCCATGGGATGCCATGTCTTGGCTCTCCAGCTCATCAGTATCTTCGGGCTGTTCCCTATGTTCCCCTTGCTCTCTAACCTCTTCTCCAGCGCAGTCGTTGGAAACAGTCACAAGAGGAGGATGAAAGGGGCCACCTTGAGAGCTGCAGGGGGAACCTTGGGCAGAGCTGGTGGGAGGGAAATGAGAAGTAGACACTGTTGTCCGTGCAGAGACCTCCAAGTGTTTTGTGTAGAGCTGTTTCTTCTGCCATCCTCTCCACCAACACACAAGTGCTCCCTTGTCATTGTTTACTACTCAGCCAGTGACAGGGAAAGTATTTCTCTCCTCCTAGGCTACAACTGCCGACAGCTAGCCTTCAGTAACATAATGACCAGCCAGTGTGAAACTGTTAAAATTACCTCATAAATAACTCTTAATGCACAGAGAACTAGGAGTTGCTGTTTTTCATAGATAAATTACTTACTGCCATTATGGAGCAATAAACCATGGCTAATATGGAGGTCTCCATAGGGGTTTCATTAAACACCAGACATTTCCTATAGATTTAACCATCGGGGAGCTACACACTTCTTGCTGCTTGTCAGCTCTACCATGTTAGAGGTAATGCACTTCTGCACAGGAGTAGCAGGGATGCTAATGGCCAGGAAAATGCCTCTTAATGAAAAAGAAAAAAAATTCTCAACGTTGTTCACATTCAGTAGCGAGATTTTTTGATCTCTGCACAGTTTGGAAGTTTGTTTTTCTGTTTTGTGTGGTTTGGGCTTTTTGTTTTGTTTGTGGGGTTTAAAGGTTTGGCTTGGTGTTTGGTTTTTTATTGTTGTTGGGGTTTTGTGTGTGTGTGTGGTTTTTATGATTTGGTTTGGGTTCTTTACCTGTTCTGGGTGGGGTTTTTTTAATTTGTTTGGTTTGGTTTTGTTTGGTTTTGTTTTGTTCCCATGAAGACATTAAGGGAGTGTAATTGCAAATGTTCTTCTCTCCCAGTCAGAAACCAAGGAAAGGGCAACACTTCAGACTTGCCTGCCCTGCCAGTGGTGGAGATGTCCAAACCTCTGCAGTTAGCTCAGCTGGGAAAGATGTGCTGTGGCATGTTCATTTGTTGCCTGTGCCAGATCAGAGCTACTGCAGGCATGTCTACCTGTGATACCATCACACCCCCATGCTGTCTGGTAGATGCAAGACAAGACACATCCTCATTTACCCCTGCATCACCAGACGACTCCACTGACACATGGCTTCAGCTGCCCAGACTCCTTCCACTCAACCATAGCCACGGAACAATGTCAGAAGGCCACCCAAGCTCGCTGTGATCAAGGGGGATAGCGACTGAGCCCATCCGTGGTCACCTCTGGAGACTCTCCATCAGTTGTGGACTGAGTGGTGGTGATGGTCCTGTGTCCTGAAGGTGTGTTGAGCACCCCCAGTTCCTCACACTGCAGCGGGGCTGTGCATCTTCCAGTAGACAAGTGATTCATGTGCATTCGTGCCTGCAAGTCACGCACACCCTCTTACAGCCAAGGCCAGAAGAACAGATGGTGCCTGCCAGATGAGATTTGGGAAGGCTTAATGACCACCATGTAAGTATTTATAACTCCATCTTGTAAGAAACTTTTAGTAAGTTATGACCACCAGCATAGTACTAACTGTATTTCTGTAGTGTTTTTCCACTTTTTTCCATCTTTTCTATTTCTACAGTGGTATACCCTAATTTAATATTAAAATATTTAGATCACAATTTATTTCTTAATACGTTCAGTATTCATGTTACGTCGAAGGTAATGTCCTTTTTGGCACTCTAGTAAAATTGTACTTATTCTCAACACTATTGTAGCTGTCATTCATGTGTAATTAATGTGACCACACCATTGATGACTCCACTGACACTAATTAGAGGTGTGAATAGGAATTCACACCCAGCAATGTTCCCTGTTGGGTCTCCTTTTCTACCATGCCAACCCACTGCTTCAGCTAAACAGTGGGTGGACAACTGCAAAGTAACCACATAAAGGTGGACTCATTGTGGCTCAGTGAACACTGTATCCATGGGAAAACTGTAATTTTTCTTCTGTACAGTTGGTACCTGATTAAAGTCACACTGATGTGATGGGTTGAGACACTGTGCACTGCCTATAAAACTCTGTGAGGAAAGAGGAGAGCTCTTGTGGTTGCCAACACAAACCTGCAGGAACTCAGCCATAAGGCTTCTAGCATTAGGAGATGAAATTAGGTAACGTGATTATTCCTTTAAACTCAGATACTAAGTCTTCAAGCACCCTGATCTTTCTGTCTTCTCTTCCATTCCATCCTCATAGTATAAATTTAAAAGGTGAACTATTATTACTTTAATAGTTTTCAAAACTCTGATTATTTTTCTGATTCTCATTTCTCCCTCAGCAGGATAGAAATGATGTTCACTGAGTCTGGAGCAAACCCAACCCTTCACCATGAAAAAAATCTGAGATCTGAAGGGAGAAGATAGAAGGGAAAATAATTGTGTGCTACTGAATGATCAAGAATTTTAATCCTTACCTGCAGCTGGGTTGTATTTTGCTGATATGGGGAGGAAAATATTCAGTTTAGAAGGAGCCCATAAGAAAGATAGGGACAGACTTTTTAGCAGGGTCTGTTACAACAGAACAAGGGGTGATGTTTTTAAACTAAAGGAGGGGAGATTCAGGCTGGACATGAGGAAGGAATTGTTGCCCCTGAGGGTGGTGAGAGCCTGGCCCAGGCTGGCCAGAGAGGTGGTGGATGAACCATCCCTGGAGACATCCCAGGCCAGGCTGGACGGGGCTCTGAGCAACCTGAGCTGGTGCAGATGTCCCTGCCCATGGCAGGGGGGGCACTGGGGGAGCTGGGAAGGGCCCTTCAACCCAAACGGTTCTGTGGTTCTATGATTCTATGATTTTAGCCAGTCCCACAGAATCCTGCTGAGTCCTGCCTGAGTTGTTCTCCTCTGGGTCCATCCCTTGTGCTGACATGGGCACGACCCAGCCTGGTGCTGCCACTTCGAGGTCACTTTTTTCCTGCTGTGACACGCTCATGTATGATACAGGTGAAGAGAATGTGCAGAAATATTGCAAGTCTTAAAAAATGTTTTATTCTGGTACCTGCACAACCCCATGTCTGCCCTAGTAAGGTTATTGCAACAAATAACTGATGAAACAGGATTCAGTGGCCAGTTATTTTAAAGTGCTCCCAATCTTGTTTGTTTGTGATAAAGAGGATAAATAGAGAAATGCACATATTCACATCCGCATGAAAGCCAAAATCACATGTGGCAGAGATAGTCAGAAACAATAAAGTCCAAGATTGAAAAATGAAAGAGAAGTATAAAGCCTTGTGGTTTAATATGAGGGAAAATATATGACAGACTCTTTCATCTCTGACCATGTTTGCTGCAAAATAATAAGATACGTTGGCTCTGAATGGAGAAGATAAGAGAGTGGGATAAAAAACAAGCTTTGGTACAACAATCATGGGGGCTAAATTATTGCCTTGTTTTTATTACTACAGGCACAGAAATACAGTGCAAAGATATAGCTGCAGGGAAAAACTCCAGCAGCTGACAGGATGAGCTGCACATACTTGGGGAAGGCTTTTAAAAGGATGAACACTCGAGATATTTTCCTCTTGTGAAGCTATCAGAATAATGCTGCCTGTGGATAGGCTGAATGCCTTGAAACAGTGGCTGTAGCTTACAGATTTGAGTTGAAATGTTGGGAAATTGAGGTCTCCTAAAGTAAACTAATAGCACCAGCCAGTTTGTGCCAGAACTGAGACCATGTAAAACCAGTGACCACCTCCTCTGCCACTGCAGAATCCCAGTTGCCCAGCCTCAGCCCCTCCCACTGCATTCAATTTTGGAGACCAGTGCAGGGTTCAGAGCTTTCTTTGTCCCCATTTTAAAGCTAAGAAAATAGAAATCAAGCCAGAATGCTTTTTTTTTTTTTTTTTTTTAAGTGAAGGAGTGTACTGCTGAGATCCCAACTTTGCATGCAGTTTCCTAAACAAGTCGGCTGATTTTCCGACCTGCTGAGCAGCTTCTGAAGCCAAATGGAAATTCATCCGGCGACACAGCTGGGTCACTAATGTGAAAAGGGCTTAGGATGAAAGGCACCATGTGAAAGTTTCTGTCCTGTGATTGCTTTGACTTCATAGACTTCCGCACAGTCCCTGAAGCTTAAACAAGTCTAAAGATGCAGGTGTTAGACAGCGCTACTGGGCTTCTTGGGTCTCATACATCGCAAGTCTGAACTCTTAAAGAAGTTGAGTCTTCCTCTTACTGTAGTTTGTCCTCCTAGCTTTCCTTTGCTCCTAGGACATGAGTTTCTATTTGCCTGTGTTTCTTATTTGGCTTCTGAGAGAAGAATGAGGGGCATGCAGATGGCGTGCCTCTCTCCTTGCCGCCCTTTGTGCTGCTCTTTGCTCACGGTGCCTGAGGACACCTCTAGCAGAAATGCCAGGTCCAGTTCTCAGAGCACCAGGAGCTTCAGACTTGCAGCCAAACATTTTGGCTTTGACCCGTTTTTTGGTAGCAGGTCAAACCAATCTTTGGGCAAAATTTCCATGCTCAGTCCAGCCCAGTTTGGGGAATGGCTGGATCCCAAGGCAATGTCCATCTATGCTGTTAATTCATTGCTGATGTGGTGGTCCCGCATGGTCCTCACGCTCTTCCCCAGCACACACCAGTTTCCAAGGTCCCTGCACTGGTGCTTCCTACCACGCTCAGTGCCAAGAGGTACCTGGAGGTACCATTTTCCATTTAGCACAGCACATTCTCCCCGGGTAGGGGCACTTTGCAGCCCAAAGCAACTGTGTTTTATGATGAAGATTATACTGCCTTCCCGTGGTGAAATACTGTGCTATATTTTAGCATATATTTTTATATATACACACTGTATATATGTGTAAATACATCTCTAAGGCCATAATGCCCTATGTCGCAGTGACAACAATTTCCAAGGTTCTTTACTACAGGAGGTTTCCCTGTTTATTAGGGGAAAATATGGCAAATTTTTGTCAAAAGTAGAAGGTTTTTCTAAAGAGAAAATCTCCCTAGAGTCTTGTTCCCTCTGTTTCCAACTTGTGCCTTTAACGATTTGGCCTCTCTAGCCCCCCCAAGCGGGATTGCTCATTAGCCTGTAAGCACTTCAAATTTGGACCATATTACAATGAACAGTAGTATGTGGATTAAAACAGCATTGCCACTATAGTTTGAGGAAAAAGCTTTGAAAGGATCCGCTGAGATGAAAACACAATTTCTGGACTTGAATGCAATGATATCAAAAAGAGCGAAATGTTATACTTGAATGCTAAAATTACAGGAAGCTTCAAAAAACAATGTATTTGAAGACACAGATTTCTGCATGTTCTGAGATTATCACAAGTTCAGGCATCTCAATTCCAAAGCAGTATGGCTAAACATATTTTTTTATGTGAAGTGATTGTTTTTATGACATCAAATATTTAATTATAACTTCTGGTTTTAAACCTTTTAATTCCAAAGTTGGTTCTTTTGAAATGTCAGTTCAAGAGAAAAGCTAGGCATTTCATTGTAGATCACTTCCATCTTATCAGATTGCTTCTTTTGTAAAACAAAGTTATACAAGGTTGACAAACACGTTTAAATTTAAATAGCTTCTTTTGGTTTGAGATTTCTTTAGTGAAAAAAAGAATCCCTTGGGTTCTATTTAAGACCTGCTGCTATGTGCATTTAAAAAAAAAAAATCCAACCAAGAAGTGTCATGAACCAGAATGTGTTTTATTCACCCCGACATAAATTGCAAATATAACAATGCCTGTGAACTGGAGAGAATTTTTCAAACACTTTAGTGTGCCAAGAATACTGTACACTCATCAATTATTCCTGCTACAGCTCAAGATTTTTTCAAGTAGGGATATTTAAAGAGTTCTCAAAAAAATCCAGAGCCAAAAGAAATCACGTCTTTTAATTCTGAATATGAGGTGAAGACCAGGATCCTAGAAGTTTGACAGAGTGCTTTGGGGAGTGTATCTGATCCATACCAGCCCTTCTTATGATTTTTGAATTGAAGTCCTCCAAAAGGACTTTAAAATCCCTTAAAATACAATTGCTTGCTACTATGCTTAGAGAGCCAAGAAACAAATGAAAAAAAAATGGAGGAGGTAGAACTGGTGCTGGAAATTTTACATCTGGCACACAAAAGTCAGATCTGGAGGGTGTAAGTTTAGGGCAATGCTGCATGGTGCGTTGTCAGGTGATAATGCAGATCCGGGTCTTCATTCCGTAATTATCAAATGTGTGAAGATTTGCCTGCTAGCAAACTTGGATCTGGAGCGTCAATGTCATATGCTCACACACAATCAGAGATCAGATTCTCCTTCCTTCAAAAACCTGGCACTAAGTATCTTGGCATTATACAATATATTCTAAATATGTGGAAGTACATGTATATATTGCATACACTTAAATGTGTAATTTTGAATAGCATGAAAACCTAATAGTTTTGTAAAATTTCAAATATATTTTCATTAAACTGTTTTGCAGGAGAATTTTCTGAAGTTTGGGAAACATTTTCTTTACACAGAGGAAGATTTGATAACGTATGTTAATCAGGTTGGAGATTTCATAGTGTCTCCTCTCTCACTTTTAAGTAAAACTACACACCTGGACTCTCATTTTTCCACGTAATCCTTTTGACCTCAAAGAAGACCTTTTGCTGTTACAAAACCTTCTACAAATAGATTTCATCAGGGAAATAGGAAGGTGCATCTGTTTGGGTTTTTATTTGCATGGGGAATTGGAGGGAAGGAGAAATGGAGACGTGAAGGAAGGACCACAAGATCCATCACCAGATAAAGTCCTGGCCAAGGCTGCGGTAAATCTTGATGCTGGCTCGGGGTGTGATGAGCTGGGGTTTGCTACTGGTCATTTGACCTCATTTGTTTTCATATCTAAACAGGTTTCTAACTGAGTTTCACCTGGGCTACAACTATTCCCAGAGGAGAGAAGAACGTCAATGGTAAATGGAGATTATTTTTAGCCAAATTCTGGAGTCCTGATATACCTCAGTTTTCACTTTCTCAGCACATTTTATTCAATTTTATTAGGTCATTTAGCAAATAATTTTAATTTTCTGCTTAGATCTGAATTTCTGAAAGTAATGTACTGTTGTACAGTTAATGAGTCTGCTAATAAGCTCCAAGAAAATGTGATTTGCAAATCATTCCAGGACATAACTGTCACTCAGACCCTATGCCAATTAGCATAACCATTAACAACTATCCCTAAGAGGTCCTTGAAATTTAAATGAGATTTCCTGAGATCCCTTTTACTAGAGAGGTTGAAGATTCTGTCTCATATGGAAAATGCAGCCTAGTAGGAAGCAGTAATTCGTTAAAGACAAAGTATATCTTTGTTTAGACGTAAATGCCCACCTGGGTTCTGAGCAACAGCCACCCCTCTGTAACTTGGCGTTCGTTTGCCCTTACACCGATGTTAAGAGGTGCCATGACTGACTAACTACTTGAGCAGTGAAGAGTTGCTGTCAAGACACTGATACAACAACAAAATGGGTGATTTTTAATTGCAAATATGAAAAACATGTTAGAAAGGTGTGGCGGCGGGGGGGGATGTTTAGGGAGCAATGTTTTACCCACAAGGCAAATCTTGCTGGTTTTAGTCACTTGGTAGACGTGGTTTTCTTGAAGAAAAGGCTGCGTGAAGGCCTGTGAGGTTGTGGCCGATGCTGCAATGCTGTCAGGTGCTGCAGGGACTGGAGCTCTGCTGGGTGCAAAGTTTGATTGGCTGCAATTCCCACTGGAAGTCTGTCCCAAACTCCAGAGAAAGCACTTTCATCAACACTTGGCTTTTTTCGACCTTTAGCTCCCCCAGTTTTTAGTTCTTTGGGCTCCTTGGACCACTTCTGTCACATGTTTTAGGAAAAAACAGATCTTCAAGGCTTTATTTACGATAACAGCCTCATGGTCTTGCCATAGCGTTGCAGAGATATCTTCCTGCAGGTGAAGTTTTGGCCCGGCTATCTATGAGGCAAACACAGCACTTGAGATGAAATGCAAAAGCTTCAGACTTGGGGAACAACCTTTAGTGCAGGATGTGAAGCCCGACGCTACACACCTCCTCTTGTGTCTGTACGTACATGTAGACCTACGAATTACTGCTGCATCCACTTGGTCCATGAGGATGCAGGTCAAAGCTGGCTTTTATGTTTGACAAACATGAATTTGAAACCTCACCCTGGGGAAAGCAGCGCAGGAAGGTTCTCGTGGCTGGAGGATGGAGCTAGGCAATGAGGTCAAGGTTGAAGGGGTATCTGCTGAACAGCCAATTGTTAGACTGAGTCTATCCCGCTTTTAACTGAGCAAGTGGACATGAAACACAGGATAAAATAAAGCAAAGATCTAGCAACTGATGCAAGTAATCTATGAGAGACTAAGCTAGTCAGAATAATGAACAAAGCAGGTAACATGCTAAGGTAAAAGAGGGGATGAAGTTTGTCAGGGTGAAGGAACTGGCTCTGAAAACAGTGTTATGGATTAACGGCACAGTAAAACTGAGCATTAGGCTGAGCAAATTCCCTCGGTGTCCCATGAAGGGCTGTTTTCTCAGCAGCCTCAGGAGGGATTCCCTTGCCATCACTTGCCCGTTTGCCCATCGCCACCTGCCTTTGGCAGCAGTGGTGGGCTGGTCTCCTCAGATCCCATCTGCTAATGACTTACAAGTTCTTTTGTTTTCCTGTTTTCTTTTGGTTTAAAGCAACATTAAGGACCTTTAGGACTGGGGAAAGGATATATACAGAGATAATATCATGCAAACAACACCAACTGATTACGATGATGATTATTAACAGTAACATCAAACAGCAGCTGGGGCCTGATTGATTAAAGATGACTGGGAGGTCCAGAAGGCCTTAGAGCACTTTCCAAGGTCTGTTTTTGCTTTTTCTGATGGATCCTGACCAGCTGTCACCGGGATGTGGCAGGTTTGCACAGCCGGGTCCTGCTAACCCATTTCATGTCTCGCCAAGACTCTGCTGGGCAGGTACAACCCTCTCCGAGCTGCCAGTAAGCAGCTGTATCTCAAAGGATACTACAGCTCAGGCTTGTCAAAGCTCAATAAACACCAAGGGTCCTTATTTAATATGGAGGCTTTATGGAAATTCTTGTTTTCTGTAGCAAACCTGGGAGAGTGTGGTTCTTAAACCATTCCCAACTCAGGCCTTATTATGTAGCTGTAGTTTTCTTGGCCATATTGGCTGTTAATAGATGATCATTCACCATATTTTTTTCTCCTGATAGGAACAGCCAGTGGCATATAAATCATATTTTCATGCAAGAAACCAGGTTCAGATTTTTTGGTATTTGCCCTTAATTGCCTTCTTACGTTTTGTTAGACAAGAAAGGATATGAACGGGATTGCGCAATGGCCAATTAGTTTTAAAGGTCTTTAGTTCCATTACTTATCTGAAATAATTTGTAATCTTCCTTTGACAAAGGCAGCTGAGGAACCCTTTTTGATGATAACACTAAATCAGGCTGCTAGAGCACATCCCGATTAACATATACAAGGGATGTTACACCAAATAGAAATTCAATTTAAGAATTCTCATAGCTCCAACCATGTCCCAATTATATTCGCATCCTTCTGCAAACTTCTCTGTTTCACCTTCTTATCCCCATCTTCAGAGGTCTCAGCATGAATTTATCATGTTTCTTCTTGCTGTTGTTCACATGCAGCCTACCCACCACTTTTTTCCGTAATATTCTTTGATCTCTTCTTTTCTGAACCCTTATGGTGCTGCTGTCTGTGGAGGTGAAGGGGACTGTGTTACCAGGAAAGTAGGAGAAGGCATGTGCATCCTCAGACTCTTCCGCAGGTCTTAGGGGTATGAGATAAAGGCACTGACTTTGCTCTTGGTCAGTCATTTAGGGTCTGGAAGCTGATTATTTCAGAAAAGGACTTTTACCCTCCCATCTCTAACCCAACTGGGCTCAGCATCCTGGGGAGAGGCGGCTGCTCCTGGATCTCAGGCCAGGGCACTGGGAGGACTGGTGGGTTATTCTGTCACTTGAGCAGAAGAAACTTAAGTACAGACCCCATCACATTCAGAGAGGGCACCAGCTATTTACTGAAGCCCTCCCCCATGCTGGGAGATCTTGGGTACTTGCCAGCTGCCAGACTTCTTTCTCTGTTTTAAACCATTAGATAGGCAGATGGCAAGCTGTAAAAGGATCTTTTGAAAGAAGTATAATATCACTGCCCTTGGTATAATGCAAATAGGAGTAATTTTTTCGCCTTTGACCACTGGAAAAAGATTTGAGAAAAAAAGCATTAAGGGGAACAAAGCAAGCAAGCATGGGTTGAAGACTCTAAATAGAGCCAGCAGGATCCCCTAATAGGAAGTAAAATCCTCATTAATGAGCTGTTATTACTTCAAAAAACAGAGGTTGAAATCAGTTCGTAAGGAGCTGAGCCATCTAAGTGCATCTGCAGACAAAGCACATTCTTATTATAGGACCTGCCTCTCTGCTATCTCTGAACATTTCTTCTGAGCCTTCTGTAGGCATATCAAGATAAATCTTTTTTTTGTCAGCTGAGGACACTGTTTTAAGTGGAGGTTTTCTCCTCTTTATGGTGTGCAGATTACATCACCTTTTAAATAGTGTGAGAGAGCCTTAAATGTTGTCCTAGCCCTAGTCAATAAAGAGCCATCCACGGCGGCATCAAGAAACAGAGGACAAGGCACTTTAGCAGCCAAAATAGCCAGAGAGACTTAAATCTATGTTGTCTTCTCTCTCTCGCTCCCATAAACCTGTGCTGGAGAGAGCAGTGATGTGACATTGCTTCTATTTTTCTATTTTCTTTCCTTCTGTTTTTTATTTATTTGCTCCTAAGCCAGGAAGATCTTTTAACAGCACTTGTGAATGTCAGCGATCAGAATTCAATGCCACGGAGACCGAAATCAGCTGTCACCTCTCAAACGCCTCTCCAATGCTGGAAGTGTCAAACAAGTTTGTCAAAATGTGGGCAGCTGCCTGCACATAAAGCATTCTTCTGGGGCCGGGTTCTGATACCTGCTTTCATACTAAACGTTGTCTTTTTCTGTAGGTAACACAGGCAACAAAATCTGCTGCTTTCAGAAAAACCCAACAGGCAGGAAAATGTGGAGCCAACGCGTCTCTGTTACATTGCAGATTCTGCTGCTGATTGGTTATTGTACAGCTGTAAAAATTCAAACCAATTTGAACAGGTCTGTGTGCCAGTGAGCTGGCAGAGCTCCACTCGCTTGAGGGAAATCAGGATTTGGTCTTTGTGTGGAAAGGTAGGGGGTTTGTTTGTTTGTCTGATTTTGGTTTGGTTTTGTTGGTTTTGTTTTGGTTTGGGGTTTTTGTTTTGGGTTTTTTTCTTTGTTTGTTTGGTTTTTGTTTTGCTTTGGTTGGTCGGTTTTTGTCTGTGTTGGTTACTTCACCTGTACAGAGGCAGGAGTGTTTCTACCCTTTGCCAACCTTGCTTAGGCTTCTCCAGTCAAACAGTAGATTTTCTGTGGCAGAGACCATCTCTACTAACACATGTGCCCTGCTCAATGCTTCAGTGATGGGGGCTGGACAACTGGTTTGTGTCCCACATCTCACAGACTGCACAGAGCATCCCAGGATGTGTATGGGTATGTGGGTCCAGACCTGCGTGTGTCCAGGTCAAGCTTCTCCTGGGAAGGTGCCATCAGACATATGCTTTCAAGGCTCCTTGTCCCATACTCTGTGGTTCCAAGTGTCACCTCGTGCACAAGGCACCAGCTTTTGCAGCAAATGCAAATGTCGACCCTGCATCTTGTGCAGGTTTCTTGATAATAGGCTGGTGGGTTAAAAAAAAATAGGGAAAGTCTCTATGGAAGTGCTTACAGAATGGAAGACTCATTTACCCTCACAAGACACCAAAGAGCATGGTATTGCATATCATGACTGCAGGAGAAGCTTTGGTCAATAGTCACACTTCACAGACAATAGAAACTGTAAACACAATGCACACAACTGTAGGAACCAGGATTCATCAGTGACACACCTCATAAAAATGCTTATTATATACTGTCCCTTGCTGGATTTATTGTCACCTGGTCCATGTCCAATGCAGAGTGTTGACCTGGGAGTCATGAATCCACAACTTCCAGTTCTACCTCTTCCACAGCGACAAGGTGGTCTGATTTCCATCCAAGTGATTTAAATGAGCCAGCAGGGAACTGTGATTTAAATCATCAATGTTTGCTTTTCGCATTGGCAGGAGAGACAGCTTTAATGATGTATGGTCGCCCTGCTGGGGCTGAAATCTAAATTCCTGGAATATTCCCTCTAGATAGTCTCTAAAGTTCATGTATTTGCCTCTGGCTGGTGAGCTGCTCACAAGGGAGAGAATTCTTGGCATGGCCGGGCAGTTTGGAGCTGCTGCGCTTGTATTGGCAGCCTGGAATAGGCAGCCCAGAGTGAAGGTGCCAAATGGTCCGGTATTAAATACCTCTTGGCTCCTGCTGAGCGGAGGACTAAAAGGGACAGCGCTGCAAAGGGCTGGGAAGTGTAGGGAGGGGGCTGGCAGGACTGCTGGAGCGGACGGGTGTGTGTCTGAGCCCCATGGGGCTGAGCAGTGACCGCCCTGCGGTGGGATGGGGACAGGAATCGGTTGAGATGCTCACGCAGGACAGGAGCCGCGTGAGCCACCTACAGCCCAGGAATTTGGAATTTCCAGTGCGGATATAAAGGTATTCAGAGAAAAATGTCAAGCCTGGTTGGATGGACAATTTATAATGTAGCTATACTGTTAATTAAAAGAATATTTTTTTCATGGAAAACCTTGAAACTTTTTCGTACATAATTAGTAAACAGATGGTTGATATTCAAGATGGCCTTTTTATTTTCTGCTAGCTAGAAGAATGTAGTATACCTAGACAAAGTGATTTAAACAAGCATATTGTTTCACCGTACATTAATTAATATTTCGTTTTTACATTTTACAAGATAAAAATGGTGAATGACATACCAGTGGAGAATCAGCTTCTCACATGTAATATGTTTCAAGTTGCACTTGGATGGAACATAGGACTTAAGGGTGTGAAAAGGCAGTATTTTACTTACATGTCTTATTCATTAAACAACAGCATGTGAAGGTGCTGGGTGTAATGGACAATGAATGAGGCCAGTATTTCTGGTCATCTTGTGATGTTGTTTTAGAAAAGACAAATCTTTTTCTCTCACCCTTAATTTATACTCTTGAATTGAACAGATCCTGACTTTTTGACTTCCTGAGTTGGCTGGTTACAGTACTACAGTAGTTGAATGAGCTGAAATCAAGAAAATTAGTCCTTTAGTTCCTGCAAAAGTGACCATGAGTTCTGGGTGAGACAGGTTAGTTGGTTTGCCCTCCTCTTATCTGCAGTGACAAGCTTGTGACATCCAGATGGAGTATTTGTATTGTAAGGTTTGTAAGGGATGTGATACGCTGTAATAAGTGTACATGGTGAGCATGTAATCTTGGAATCCAAACAGGCTCTTTTGGTTTTAAAACAAAAAGGTATTTATGGTTTGAAAAATCTCATTGTACTTCTGAAAAGCTTTTTTTGACTTTCGCTTTTATCCGTCCTGGCGTGTGTTTGCAGGCTACTCTGCCTTTTTCATATTTTCCTTTTCCCATCCACAAACTGGGGAAGACGTTTACCATATGTGTATAACCCAGTGGGATTCCCTAGCTCTAAACCTGCAATTAATCCTAACTACTATTATTTCTTTACTGCAGAAGGCACTTTTCGCACCTTGCATTATCGAAGCAGCACGACACATGTCTCACCATCTCCTTTCCATTGTGTGCCGCATCCCCTCCCTTTCCTGATCACGCAGAGATGATTAACATTACCTGACACAATAGCAGATCCCTGACATGGCTTCCTGAGGCATTTCGTGAATGCAACAAGCTTCAGAAAACCTGTTAGTGAGGAGAGGTACAAACACGTCTCACCTGTGTGGGTTGGTGCGACCTCGCAGGGTGTTCGGTGCCGTGCGTTTCAAAGCCAAGCACTCGATGCCATGGCGTGTTCTGTTCTTCTCTGTCTCCTGGCTCCATCCCAGTAGCCACGGTAATACTGCATCCTGAGAAAGGTGCAGCTGGCAAGGAGCACTGTGTATTCCCCTTATCGCCTACGACAGGGAAGCCGAGGAGCAGGAACCTTCTTTTCTCACTGTGGTAGAATTAATGCTGGTGCTCCCGTGCTGTTCTCTCCTCCTCAGCTGCCTGCCCTCCTCGAGCTCTCCTTCGTCCAGACACCTGTCTAAAGGAGGGAACAACAGACAAATATTAATAACTGCATTATGAGTTCCAAAGCCAGGAAGCCTGCCTGGCCTTTTCATCATTGATATGATAATGTGGTGAGTAGAGAAGATGCCATCAGAAGTTGCTTTCATCTCTGGAGATAGTGAATAAATTAGATATGTACCTTAGACTTGACAAGGATTCTCATTGAAGGCTTTTCTGAAAGTCCTGATCTCTATGGTTTATACGTATACTTTGAAACTTGTTAACACCCCACTCCCTCTTCCCATCACAGGACTGTAATTGTGGAGGAGCTTCAAAGAGCTCTGCTCCTGCCTTCTGTTTCTGAGGCAGGCTGGGCACTAGGGCTCATTTACCAAACTACCTGTTAGGAGAAAACAGAGTTTTTAAAGGATATCTATTTCAAACACTGTGAACAAAGAAAGCAGTGACACTTTGGCCTCTGTGGCTCTTTTCATGTGTGGATCTCAAAATGCTTTGGCGTCACTAATTTGAAGCAGAAATCTCGCTAATTAGTATTTATGTCTGGGATGGAGGGATGTGTTTTGCAAGTCAGCGATAATATGAGCAGTCCTGATTTACCACCAGATGAGAGATACTGTGTGGCAGAGTAGGCTTTGTTCATTTGTTTTAAAAAGCTCAGTTCACTTTGGTTACCGAGAGGGATCTGCAGCAGAGCTTTACATCATGAGGTCTCTAACATGAGTGGGAAAACCAAACATAGTCTTGAAATATTTGTGCCCAATTCCTTTCTCTCCCTAAAGTTACACAGATGTGGAGGAGGGGACTGATGTCTAAGTGGAGATAAGATTTTTTTTCCCCTCTGTCATCTATAGTGTCAGTAATTGTCAATTGAACTCAGAGAAGTTTGATGCTGAACCTGGCTTAACGCAGAACCACTGGAAGTTTTGTGTGCTGTGTGTTGGAAAATAGGGTTTTGTAGAAACCTTTGGCTAAGAAACTTTTCCTGGAAGGAAAGGCAGGGCTGATTTGCAGGTCGAGGACCAGCGCTTATTTGTGGTGGTTGGTGCTTTCTGGGTTGTGCAGAAGCTGCACCCTGGTAACTGCTGATGGGCTTTGTGACACTTGCTGACAGGGACAGCAGTCACCTGGGTGCAAAGTGAGACCCACTGCACCACCTTTCCTATCAAAGAACTCCTTATACCGCTGCAGCACCCAGCATGATGAGATGGAGACCGACAAGCTACTTCCTGACCTGGAAGAACTGTTCTGCATCACAACTCATTTGCCATATCCTTTGTTTTCAGCATGCAAAGCACAAATTATCCAAGCAAACCCTGTGTGGATAGCTGGGAGAAAAGAAGCCTCTGGATCAGGAGGGCTGGAGATCTCGATAGTCTTTCACAAGACCGTTGTCTCCTCCAAGGTGTCACTTGGGAAACCAAAGTGTGAGAGTTTAAATGTAGTTGCGGTGCTTCAGCTGGCAGAAGTGCTGCCTGTGCTATGCCTGATGCAAATTCTTTGCTTCAATTGCTAGACCCAACAAGCAAAGCTTAATAAGTCCCCAAAATACAGTGGTATAATAATGAAGATTGCTGTTCAGCACTTAGCAATAGAAAAGCATGGGTAATGAGGGACTTAAATTGGAACATATCATTTGTCAGATAATTTGGAGGCACATCTCAAAACAGTGCATAAGAATGGAGTTTGCTGCACCAGCTGAAGTCACCCCAAATGTTCTTTCTTTGTTGCAAATCCCTTTTTAAATCTAAGCTTTCAGAAAAGAACCAGGAACCAATAAATGACATAAAAGAATAAATGTTTACAACATGTATTTTGGGTTTGGTTCAAACACAATATTAGAAAGCTGAATTAATTGTGTTTGTATTAAACCCAAATACATTTTATGAAACAATGAGGCCTCTTAAATGACTAACTGCTGCCCAAAATATATTTTCCCCGAACCAAACTTGATAACAGCATATCCCTCTTAAATTGGTCAGGAGAACTGCCTGCCAAATGACAATTCTGTGGCCCATATTTATTCACCATCTGTGACTTCCACATGAATTTGCTCATTTTAAAAATCAAAACCTGATTTTTTTTTTTCTCCCCCTCCTCTGTTTTTTCCCTTCTCTGCCAGCGCTGCAGGCTAAATCCAATGGCTGAAAACCAAGCTATGGTTTTCGTCCTGTTGCAGAAATGATGCTGATGATGCATGAGGCATGATGCTCCTCTGCAGCTCTGTTGGCTTCATGGTACATGCAGCAGTTCAGGCTTGTTTATGCCAACAGGCTATGGATGGGCAGCAACTGGCAGGAATTCCCTCAAGTGACCTGTTTTTCTCTAAGTTAAAGCATAAAAGGGAAAGGGGAGAATTAAGTTTGCCCTTTTGTGGCATCCTTTACCAAGCTAAAAGGCTGCATTTGCTTGATAAATGCCAGCCTCAGCAGGAAGCAACCAGCTCCTGAGAAGGATGAGAATTAGGAAACTTGTTTCTGGATTCTAGTGATCCAGCATCACTGCATCTTTTTAAAAAATGCTGTTCTTAAAAAACCCACAACATTTCATGAACAAAGAGTTTTCATGGTGATGCACAGCAAGGTTCTGAGTACATCTCTGTGCCCATCATCCACCTGCTGCTGGCAGGACATCTCCGGGGTGGGGATGAAGGCTGAAGAGTGTGGCACTAACCGATTGGAGTCTTTTTTGCCTGTCTCCTAACACGAGAAACATGACGTCACCCAGGGGCATTAGCAGCAGCCGAATTGATGACAAGAAATGCTGCTTCATGCGGGGTATAATCAGCCAGTGAGCCCCCTCCACTGCTGAGAGGTTGAGGAGCCAAACCTAGCGCTGAATTCTAGGGGTGATTGTGGCACTATTACAGCTGTAGTTACAAGCACTCATCGGAGTACCCAAAGCTGAGGCTATAAAGAAAAATAAAAGGAATTAAATCTGCAGAAGGAGTTTCTCTTGCTCTTCCATCTCCATTTTTTTGCATCCCTCCATGTGTAGCATTGCACACCTGTTACTATAGTAGCAGACCAGGGTATTTTCACCCTGAGCTGATATTGGCCACTCTCAGGGAGAAATCAATCCACTACAGCAAAGCCAGGGCTCCTGCATTTGAGACAAGACAGCTGCTATCAAATCATCAAAGTACATCGTGCTTGGCTTAGAGGTCTAGAATTGTAAATAACCCTGGTACATTTAAATTCTGAGCAGAATTTATGATCAAGCCATAGATAAATACATTTTCTCACAATTACATGTTACTGGTGGGCTGATCTCTTGCAATTTCAGAGGGTAAATCAGTTAAACACTCCTCAGGTTGGTTCGTTAGAGCTGGAAAGCAGGATTGCTTAGCACAGGTTTTCCCTGAGTAGCTTGACATAACTCTGAGCTTCATCCAGCCTCCCAGGTTTGTTTGACATGAACTGATTTTGAAGCACGCAGATAACTATCTGTATCTCTCTGCACAGCTTGCACGAAATGCAGCCCTGAAACTTGGGCTCGGATTTTATGAACCTTTCCAAACTGCACTGTGAAATTCATGTAAATGTAAGCATTTTTGACAAACCCCAAGAACTGATTTTTTTTTTCGCTTTGGTTTTATGTTATGCTGCATGTATTTTGATGGCTCTAAATCAGAAACCTATCTGAACTTTCCTTGCTATAGAGATGAGATGGAAACTTCACAAGCCATTTCTGGCACTTGACAGGCTGAATGGGAAGCATCAGTAGAACCAATTTTTTCTCGGAGCTTTTGGGATACTTCCATTCCTTCCTCTGCTAAGACTATTTTAACTGTAGACACGAATCAGAGTTTGCCATTTGGATGGAAGGCTTGCTCAGTTGTCCTTTTGTCTTTACCCTGTCTACAGAGCTGTTCTTCAGATGGCAAGAGAAAGATGTCATCTGGAGGCAGCAGCTGGCGCAATGGGAGACGACGAGAAGGTGGGTGCGGGGTATTGCTCGCCTGCCTGAACCGGGATCAAGTCAAATGAACGATGCAATGAAGGAAAAAGGAAACACTCTCCGAGGCAATTTTCTTGGAGGACTAAAATTACACGAGGAATGATTGACAAATTAGAAGCACTTTGCACCTAATTTTAATGTGTTCGGATCTTAGGGAGGAGAAATATGTTAAGTTTCAAATTACCCACTTTACCAGTTGCTGCCTCCTCTAAAATCAAAATCAAACTAGGCTTTTGGTACTAAATCTGAAAGAAACAAATTACCTTCTATGGCACACTGCATTCTTAAAACAGTTTTATTTGAAAGTCCAGCTGAGCAAGTTAATTTAAGCAGTGAGCTGGTCCATGACAGTCGAATACGTATTATTGAGGCCAGTTACTTCTACGAGTACAAATCTCACTGCCAGGTAAACTTGACCTTGGGCTCCAAGCTATCTGATGTCCATGAGAGGCTTTCAATTACCTTAATGGCACCTGAAGTGGACCTCAGGCAACATCAGTAATCGCTTGATTTACCAGCCCGTGACCCATGTTTCCAGGAAATAAGGAGCAATTTCCCAAAGTTCTCTTTCCTCCTACTCATCTGGACAACATCAATTCTTGCACTAGCCCTGGCACCATCCTACAGCCGCTTATATGTCTCTGCCATAAGGGAAACTCCTGGAGGACACCTGATGTCTTGGAGGCTGTGCCCTTATTCTATATGTCCACCTATATATATAACACATCCTTTGCTGCCAATGCCGGAGCTTGTGAGGCAGAGGGGAGATCTGCTGCCAGGCTGTAAAGCACTTTTCAAGCTGGGCTGCTCCTCGGTCCATCTCTGAAGCTCTTTCCTATGACCTGAGTCCTTACAGGCCGGCTGGCAACACAATGCGTCCGTTTTGTTTAATGGAAGCGATCTGAAATAGCCAGTTCGACATCCCAATTTACTAATGGGACATATTGAAGCTTATGAGATGCCTTGGCTTGCAACACAATTAAATTTCAGGAAACAGAAAATATTCCAGGGAGGCTGGTGGATTTGTAATACTATTTGAGGCTTAATGCATAATAAAAATCTGCCATTTGAGGTTTAATATAATATGCAACAGCCCTAAATGACCAGTAAAAACATTATGCAAATTTTTAAGGAAGTTATTGCCTCCTGTAAATGACAATTTATCAATGGCTTGTAAACGAAGGGCTTTCCTCATAGTTACGAGCCAAAGAAAACGCAGAAATAAGCAGGCGTAGGCGGGTTATAGAAACAGGACATCACCAGAAAGCTGTACAGTGTGAATCCTTGTGGGCCTTCATGGCAGTCGGGGCAGGAGAGTAATGCACTATTATTTCTGCAGCCTCTACCCCGCCCATAAAAAAAAATTGCCTAAAAATAATGAGGGGTTTTTTGTGAACATAGTGCCCTCAGTTTGTTTTTTCTTCTTCTTCTCTTTTCCGCTTTTAGTATTTGTTAAACATTTTTGGACCTTTATTTGTAAACATAAGGGTAAAACTCCCACATTTCTTGTCAGTACACTTCTTGGTTTTGCACATGAATCTGAATTATGAAGTGTAACACTGCAAGATTCTCAACTAAAGTGCTCAGTATCAGGGTGTCCAGGGGGCCCTGGGGGTAGCTGCTGGCTGATATCACCATTTTCAGGAACAAGCAGGACAGTGTGGATAGAGCTGGGCCCCAAGAGACGACCCCATTGCATCCAAGTACCTAACATTATAACGGGTTTTGAAAAATGTTTCAACTATTATGGAGCCCTTTTTACAGTCATGCCATTAATTCTGCATGAGGAGATATTTTATTTTAAATGTGCTACGAAGACACAGAGGCATTTGCATTGTTAATTTCTCAGATGTCAAACAAACACCATTATTGCAAAATGAATGCAGCTACCCAGCTGAGAAACAGATCCATTCACCGCAAATAAGCGAAACTTAAAAAATGAATGAGTTCGACTGATTGCAAGTATCATCGGAAATTAATAATGCTCTAGGAATTTTTCACACAAAAGATAATGAAAGTGTTGTGACTCTTTGTTTCCAGTTGTCGATCTTCATCCCTCCCTGAGGTGCATAAGATCATCACCGGCTTCGACTTTAAAGGTCCTGAATAAGAGCACCGGGTTTGTTGTCAGTCCAGGGAACTGATCTTTCCGATGACATATGATGTGACCCTCAAGTCCTGACAGTCGAGACAGCTTTCTGTTCCCCAGACCAGCTGGACTCCCGAGCGAGGCACTTGTCTGCTGTCATTGTCTCATCCACATCAGATCCTTCTCAATCTGCAAAAATCTGCAAATTTGCAAGCCTAAACCTTCTTTTACACTGTGATTCTTCCTTTTTATTTCCTCTCACACTGCACCCTTTCTTCGGTAGGCACTGCATAGGCTCCTTTTCCATGCCTAGTTTCTTCTTCCCTCTCTACTCCGTGGCCATGACAATCTTTGTGTCTTTGTGTTTGTAATAAAAACTTCAGCTCTTGGAAAATCAGGTGAGATGAACTTGTTATGTGGCAAACATAAACAGCCTCAAAAAAACCATTTTGAAGTATTTGTCTGTGTCTGTATATTCATCGACTAGATGAATCACTTGAGTTATCAAAAGTGTGGAAGAGAAAAATCTAATGGAAATGATAATATGATTACTGCCCATAATTCTCACAAATCAAGCATATCAGTTACGCACAAGTAGGTTGTCTGAATGTCTGTGGGTTTTTCATTTTATTATTTAAAGCTGATTAAACAACTGATTGTAGGCCCTTATGTACCCTTCCACACACTTGATACTTGAAGTGAAAAGCAACAGCTAGATATTTATTTTATGACTATGCAACAGCCGAGCCTCACGGGGCTGAAGTTTGTGTGCCCTTCTCTGTGTCATCTTGTTTCAAATATTGAGAAAACACAAGAGACACATTTATTTACAGCTGTACTTACTGAGGAGCTAATAAACTGGTCTCCATGTCAACCTGTATTTTACTTATTTATTTGGACTTTGTTTGAAAGCCTTTCCTGCGTGTTGAGCAGACACAGCTAAGGAATTAACAACCTTTTTGTACATTTAATGATATTATCCAAGCATGTGGCTGAAATACCATATTCATCTTGCAGAATTAGTGACAAGCTCCAGATTTAATGTCTTTTATCAGGAAATCATAGTACACTCATCAAATGCTATTTAAAATATGTTCAGGTATGAAGACAAAACCCCACTGTAATGAGAAATTACTGCAGGGAGAATGAATATTAATTATTAAGAAGGTTATAAAACTTTAGGTTGATGAGCTGAACATGTAGGGTAGAGTGCATAAGAAGGTATTTATTCTAGGTCTTAATTTTCAAGCTGAAGGAATTTATTGCAAAACACAAAACAACCTAGCTACTGTTACCAACTCAAATGTTTTTCTGGACATATTGAGTTTCAGCTTTGTCCGCCTTGCTCACCAGAAATGCCACACTGCTTTCAGCAGGCTGCAGCGTGCGGCACAGGACAGAAATTAGGAAACCGTCAATCCACTTCTTCCAGCAAAGAGGACACCCAGCTGTGCTATGTAGAGATGGGCTGGGGAAGGTAGGAATGAGCGCTTGGGGAACATGGGTTTGATGTCTCAATAGTGATGTGCGGAGCTCGTGCTCCTCTTGCTGAGAGCAGAAAGTGTCTTGCTGGAAACACAACTGCATTCCTATCACTAAAGTCTCACATTGCCGTTTCTGCTTTTTACTTATTTATTCATCTGAATAGGAGAAGACAGTTCTTGCTCTTCTTGAGAGCAAACTGGGCCTGGCCAGTTTTTCCAGCAGAGAGGAGGGCAGGGTGGCCAGTGTCACAAGTTGTTGTTCCAGAGCGGAAATTCTGCTCTCTATAAGTCAAATTGCAGCTCTCTGGGACCAGCCTTACAACACTGGTCTGCAGTGACTCAGGAGAGGAGACACAGAACTCACAGAGATGCAAAAGAGAACAGGTTTGAGTGAAGCCCATACTAGAAACTAAGGGATTAGCTTAGAAAATAAACCAATCCTACCTGCAAACAGTGTGGCATAAAAGATGAGTTTAAAAGCTTAAAGAGTTATTTCAGTTACAGCCTGGACTGTTGATATTGCTAGAGAGAGGTAATTTGTACATCTATGCTCTTATACACTCAATATCATCCTGAAAGGATGTTTGAGTGTCTCTTGTGGGAGGTCCCTGAATAGTGCTTTGGACTAACCAAGGGTTTGTCTCTACCTAAGTAAAAGAGTTGGTTTAAATTTGAGAGCAATCCTTACCTTTCGCTGGATAGGGTAGTGGCTTACTAAGAAGCAGGCAGGCTTGATACTTGAGATTAAGCAAAAAGAAGGGCCCCCTAACAATGGAACTTTGGGATCCTCAGAGGAAAAGCAAAATATTCTAATTAAATATGGAGCAATTCATATCAGCTAGACTACTGATCCTACTCCAGTCATGTGATTCTGTAAGCATATTTAGCCAAGATAATCAGGTATAGTCTGATTCAATACACTATTTATGCACCTGCTTTTCAGAACAGCTTATTGGTGAAGAACTAGAGCCAGAGAGCAATGGATCTGGTTGTGCACATCCAGGCCAGCACATCTGTGTAGTGCTCATCTGCTGATTTTGGTAGGGTCAGGATAGGAGATACTGGGGCCTCTCCAAGTTCATTATTTCAGATGAATTTCAAAAATAACACATTTTCATTTTTTTAATTTTGCCATAAAGTCACTGGCTTCATCCTGCCAAAAGCCACTGGTAATGAGGTGCAGGCTGCTTGCAGCATATACTGATTAAATATGTAGTGGGGTCATCCTGACTTGGGTGCCAGAACCTGGGCACTACACATCTTGTTCATGTGCCATTGCACTAACGGAGCATTTTTGGAACTCATCCATTTCGGAGCTGAATCCAAGTTTGAAAACCAGTCTCCAAAAGGTATCTGCTCATTTAATCAATTTGTGGTAACAGCCTCAAATGAGAGGCATTCATATCCTCTTAATGTAACTATATTATGAAATTCTATTGTGAATGAGGCACTTGTAGGAAATCTTAATTATTTTTTAAAGCTTTACTTCCTTTCAGACAGACAGATTTGGAAGATACATTTGCCCTTGTACAAACGAGCCCTTACTGTAGCGCTGAACAGACTTTCCCAAGTGTTATTAGACCCCAAAATCACATAGCCTTTCTGGAAAAAAAAAAAAACCAAAACCAAAGAAGAAAACATCCACCCTGTTTCGTGTGTCACACTGCTTTTTGGTAGTAGCAAAAATGAATAAAATACACTATAATCACATGAATAATTTTTTTTTCTACAAAAAATGCTTTTTTTTCACCCTACAATAATAACAAATATAACTCAACATGTTTGATAATGCCTAGCACCACCCAAGTAACAATAGGACTTGACGGCAACTAGGAACCGTAATGATTTTGTGACTGTCTTTTGTTGTCCTCAGCCCATCACATCGCTGTGGGCTGGACAATTCAGCGGCTGCTTGTCAGGTGTCTTCTCCTGTTGTCTGTGTGAATGTGCATTTACATGTTTTAGCGTTCTCAGGGGACAGCTATACTAACAGTTTACTTTGCTAGGGGATTTGGCTTAGAAGTTCACATGCAGTCATCTCAGAAAAAAACAGATAACTGCTAGTATTTGCCTTGTGCTGGGCAATTCTTGGCGACACTTATATGTGCTTTCATATACTTGTACGCTAAATGATGGGAAAGACCCAGTACCAGGGCAGTCAGTCTTGACTCATATGGTAGGTAGGGACTTCTGTTCTGTGGTTGCTGGGATGCTGATGCACCACTGCACCTTCATGCTGTTCTTTACATTGCCCAGTTTCCAGCAAAAAATGCTCCTGATCCTTGAGTTTTATCTAGAATTAGCTTTGCAGAGGCAGCCAAATGTCCTTTGGTGAGATGGCCTCAATTTTTGCAACATTTTTGTAATCAATTCACACAATATAGTTTTTGCCAGTTTGTTGAGCTACTGTGGGTCATCAGAAGGTACATTTTGCAGTTAAGATGTTTGTAGTTAGGATGGTGGGATCAGATCAATATATCACGCTGCTCCTTACTGATCTCACTAGCAGTTGCTGTGGTGCAACACTTAATTTAGAGCCACTTCTGGTGGTGAAACCTGAAATGAGCCATGTGGTTCAGCCTCTCTGCTGCTGCCTGCCTGTTCCTTCCCTTCAGGGAAAGGTGGGATAATACTTGTCCCACTCTCTGTGATGTTCAGGAGTTGCTGATGTAGAGTCTTCTTTAGGTCTCTGGAGTCTTTGAAGCAGCTGACGGACGAGTAAGTGATTTTTCTCGTATCACAAACTCCATTTCTCACACCAAAAGGACATTATCTCGTCTCAAGAGCAGGTTCGTGGCCAGACTGAAAGAACTGCTGGGACAAGTCAAGTCAGCCTCGTGTGGCATTGCTGCTTCACAGTGCTGGGGACAACAAAGGCAGGACTAGGGAATCCCCTAAATCATTCTTGGGGTTAGAAAACCACAAAAAGGAAACAACCGTTGTTTTACAGGCAGTGTTTTGGTGTGCGAATCAATGGACATTTGGCTCTCAGTCCATGGATTGCAGCCCATGTTCTGCTAAAGCATTGCCCATCAGCACTGCTGTTTCTGTATCATTTTAATATTTATAGTTAATAGCTAAATTTCATATTGAAATTCAAGACAGACGTTTCTGCTACTCACATTTAGACTGGAACAGGAAGAAAAGGCAAGCTTGTGCCTGGCTTTGCACTTATGTGCAAATCTCAGCTGCAACTGTGCATATGCAAAAAGAACCGTCTATCTGAAAACAAAGAGCGGTCGTCTTCATTCATGCTCTGTAGTGTGCATTAGCTGCTCCCTCCAGAGACCCAGAGTAAGTGCTACATCTATGTATCCCAGTGGAAAAGTGTTTTTTTCTTCATCTTACCCAGCTGCCTATCATTTAACATTAGAACTAAAGACATTTTCAGTTCGGCACAGAGGATCACTGCTCCCATACAAAACCCAGGAGCTATGGCAGCTCAGGAGTGTGGCTTTTTTTGTCTTTCTGGCTGTTTGGAGACCCTGTTATTAAGCTCTTGCTGCCAGACAGTTTGCTGTATTTGTTTGATAGATGTAAGTTCCCCTAGCAAAGAGAAAGGGGAGGGAGAGGTGTTGGGTAGGAGACAAAGCACTTTGAGCTCAGATTTCAGTGGTACAAAGGTCCAGACATGTGTTCATAATCCAGAGGATATTTTCGTATTTTAAAAGTGCTTGAAAGATTAATGGCAGCCTGGAAAAATCAATAGTAACTCATCACAAGCAAAATCTTCTGGAACACAAAATCCCACCTGGGGGGACAAAGCAAAATTATGGCAGTCTGCAGCAGGGCTAATGAGCCTGTGATTAAAACTGAGGACTGGCTGTGTCGCTCTGCACCTCTCTTGCAAGCTGCCAGGGAAAACTGGCCCATTGGAGTCCCAGATCCCGAAAATAATTTAGACAGCTTTAAAAAAATTAGGTAGTTTAGACTTCTAAATACGATTCGAGAATCATGGTCCCTAATCTTTCTCTGCCTCAGTTTCCCCTCTCTAAAATTGTGAGGTTTCCTTTATCTCCTGTTGAATCTTTTTCTCTGCTTCAGACACTAACCCAGCGAAAGGCAGAGAGCTTTTGCTGTCTGAATACACAGCACTTTGCCCAGGACACTGCTGGTCTTGCCAAGCACCTCAAACCGCTGCTCTTAACAGAAATAATTAGTGAAGAAGTTTGGACTGAAATATGCTTGAGAGGCAAAAATCAAGTAAAGCGAGAAACAGATTTCCAAGAGGGAACTTTGTTAAATGGGTCCCTTAGATCTCCTCAGGAACCGCACGTATGGCCTGGAACTGGTGGGAGATGAAGTAATCTTACTACGTATTTTGAACAGCTCTTGGGTGTTCTGGGTGCTGGTAAGTTATACGAACTGTTGAGATGATCTGTCTTCCAAAAAGTCACCTGGAAAGAAATAGCAATTTAAAACCACCAGGTACCCTCATAATTTCTGTGAATGCAAAATGAAGACAGAAACAAGGTTGTAGAGCATTTCTGGCACAATAGCTTTGCAAGGTCTGATTCAGAAGGAGAGAATGAAACTGTGCATATGTTGAAAGGTATCCTAATGATATTTATCACAAGAAAAAGCCTCAAGGAGCCAGCTGCCAGGGCTGAATGAGAATGTGTAAACATCCTACTGCCTGTGATCTACATCAGATCTAAAAGATTTGGCAAGAAATTTGGATCAAAGCAATTACCTATGTGGCTATTTGTTAAGGGTTGTCTCAAACACAGCACTCAGAGAAATTGAACTGTCAGAAGCTAATACAGGAATAATAAGAGGACATTTCATCTCCATTGGACACCAAAGATGAATAGCAGCTAAGTCTGAATGGGAAAAAAAAATAAATTGAATATGTATTTGGCTTTAGTTTTTGTTAAAGGACTATAACATGAATAATGAATATTTTAAGGAGAGAAGACTAGGCCTTCAATTCCTTTCAATAATGTTAGTGTTGTATATACTGGTTTGAATAAAATACATTTCATAAAACACCTACACACAGCTCTGCAATGCATTATGGATGGCCCCTCTTGAGAAAGCTTACATTGCTTTCAATTCTGACACAGTGATATAGTAATAACAGAAAATTCAGGTATAAAATTCAGACTGCATCTTTTTTCCCCTTTCATTATTTTGTGCCACACTGGGTGAACAACGATACGCTTTCCTGATGCTTCCTTAGGCAGCTCGCACGATGCTGTGGTACTCGCAGAACGAGGTATCTGATGCACTGGAAGTTCGTGTCCTGCGTTGTGTGGGCTAAGCATGGAGGATGGAACCAGGGGTTTCACTTTCTTTCCCAAAGAAAGTCAGTTTCTGCACAGAAAGAGGCTGCCAAGGCTGGAGGAGCTGCCACCAAAACGCAGGCACATCCCATGCTTGCTTAGATGTTAAATCTAATCAAAGATGTCCCGTGGAAGTGACGGAGAAAAAATGAGTGCTTGGACATTGACTGGAGGGGTTCTCCACATGTGTAGGAGAGCAGCAGGTAGAAGCAGCAAGAAGGCAGCATGGAGAAAGCTGTCGAAGTGACAAACACAGCATTTGAAGGAGTTTTGCCATGCTGTGCTAAAGGCGCCAGTTACTGACCGCGCAAGATGGTCCAGCAAAGACCATGGGGCAAGAAAACTCCTGCTTATTTTAGCATGTGAGCAAAGACCAGCATGAAGATCTGTGATGTCTTCACCTTATAATCTGGCCCTGCCCACTGCTGCCAGCCTCACGAGACCTTTCACAGAGACCCAGATCGCGAGAAGAAGCTGGTTACGTGCCCAGAAGCCAGTTACCTGGCCAGATGGGCTGGTGAGGCTCACGGTGAGGCTGGAGATGGGTCGTCTTTGCCTGTGGCCATTGCGCAGCCTGCTGTATCCTGCCAAAAGGCTGCAAAGGCAAAATGAAGTCAGGGTACCAGTGGGGCACTGGGAGCACAGAGGCCACAATAGCCGGCAAGCAGGCAGCAGGGGAGGTTAGGACTGGTTTATTACCCGGTAAAGGGCCTAGAGGGTCTGGGCTGAGGGCAACGTGTAAAAGGCAGTATTTTCTGGGTAGCTGCCACCATGAATTTTGCACCGAGATCAATCCCAAGCAAACAACTGCTCGTGCACTGAAACCGGGGCTGCTCTGTGAGCCGGACCGCAGGGAAGCTGCGATGCGCAGACACAGCCCTGAAACGGCTGTTGCTCACCTGCCAGGTGTGCTCGGCCAAAAGGACCCACAGCCCCTCTGCTTTTCCAGGTGACTTTGCTTTTAGCCCTCTCACCGTGTTCCCTTCTTGATAAATCTTCTGGATTTATTTCCCATCAGAGTGGGTGTCGGGGCTCTTGTCTGCCATGTGGGTGGGCTCTTGTATTAACAGCAGGGCAGATGCGTTTGGCTTCCTGCGATGCATGCGCAGCCTAATTTCTAGACAACCTAATTATGAGGGAAATTGTGGAATGCTGCAATAAACAATCGGGCTTTTGAGCTAAAAAGGCATCTGTTATTGATGAACCATCGGTAAATCAGGCAGTGCCGTCCCCAGCTGGATTCAAACCATGGGGCTGAGCAAAGACAGCAAGAGGGTGGTGAGACACAAGGATCAGGTGTTACAGAGGTGGTAAAGACAGATCTAAACACTATACCATCCAGGGCCAGGGATCCCCATGCCCCACCAGCACCTGAGTTGGCCTTTTGCTGGTGTCTCTGGGGCTGTGAAGGCTGCAGATGCTGGTACTGGAAGAGTCCAGTGACACACACTTGCTGCTCAATTTGGTTCTGAAATAGAGACAAAACCTCCAGCTTCCCAGCTTTTTAGACACTAGTTTTTAGAGTATTTTCCAAGTTCCAAGATGTCCTTGGTTAATCTCCAAACACATAGTGGATTAAAAGTATTCCAAAGTAAAGACCATGTACGCTGCCAGGTAGATAAAACCAGCAAAAATAGCCAACAAAATCAACTCTGTTTCGGAAATGGTGCACAGGGAACGAAAAACATGATCATGGACCCTACGAACCACACCACAGACACCAGGAACAAAATGTACCCACAGACCCCCACCCAAAGGTAAAGCGCCACATTCCCTAGAACAATTAGCAATCACAACATTATGTTCCTTCCCATTAGTGTCAGCCATGCCTGGGCCACCCACTAGGTAAAATTATAGGATTAAGATCAGAAGTGATTAGCTGAGAGTGTCTTGAGGGCTGTGCTACACAGTAGGAAAGCGTGTTTCAATGGGCACAGAGCACATCAGCCCTTTGGGTCAGACCTGCACACACACACTCTTACTTTTTCACACATGCACACAGAGCATTGAAAGCACAATATTTAGGCAGGAAAACAGTTCCATTGCCGACAGTGGGGGAATGCCTAGGAAAGATGGAAAGATGAAGGTGCTTTGAAATGCAAGAATAAAGGAGGCTGGGATTTGTCCTTGCCATGTGCAGAATATCAGACCAGAGAGCTTGAAGGGCTGGTTTGGGACCTCTAGACGTCTCCAGGGGACTCAGCCCTGCTTCTCTTCGAATTTCATCTTTACTCACGTGTTTGTTCACTTGTGCTGGTCATTCTGTGCTTCTGCTGCCTCTCCAGCAGTTCTCACTTCTGCCATGTGTGCAACTGTGAAAAAACATGAGGAGTAAAATGATCCAGAGAGAGGGTGAGAAAGGAGGTAGGAGGAGCTCCAAAGTTGTTGCCTGCCAGTATGCATGGCAACAGGAATATTGAGTGGAAAGGGGACCCCAACAAACCTTTTTTTTTTCCTGGGACCATTGTATTGGGAAGCCATAGGAAAGTGCTGGGAGAGGGTCCTCTGCAAGGGCCACTCTTGCAAATGTCTCTTGCAAGTAGGATGTAGGACTCAGGAAACAGAGGAGACAATGGGTAAGAGGGAAAGAGAGTGAGTGAAATAGAAAAGGACTAAAATGAAAGGAAAGGGGAGAAGACAGAAATCAGGGAGGTTACAAAGTGCTCCTGAATAAATAAAACCAAGGAGGGGACATTGAAGAGCAAGGCTGGGACACACAGCTGGACCAGGTGCTCGTGTTCAGCAGTGAGGTGTCTCAGGAAAAGGCAGAGCTGTGGGCTGGTGCACAAAGATGCTCAATCATTACAAGACCAGACTCAAGCCTAATAAAATCATCTGAGCAGAAAGCGAACACCTGCAGCTCCCACACTGTTGGAGTTCACCCTGGAAGAGGACCTACCTGTCTTGGGTTATTAGCAATACGTGGGAGAGACATTCTCACAAGTGGTATTGGATAATACCAGGGCAAACGCAATTTTCACTTTACCGGGAGCAGGAGGATCAGGTGGGAGCTCCCACTGGCAGCTTTTGTTCAGCCCATTGCTTTTGGTGTCTGTGCTCTGAGCCCTTTGCAACACTGACCCAGCTCAGCTGGGCACAAATGGTGCTCCCTGGGTAAGGGAAGCAGAATTAGTGCTTTAGGGCAGAACATTTTAATAAAATAAAACAGAGCTCCTTTAAATCCTCACCATATGGAAGACAGAATAAGTTCAAGTGGATCTTTTCCCCTCTCGCAATTCAGTATTATTTGTGAAAAACTGTCTGTGAGGAAAAAATATATTTTCCAAGTCAGCTTTCTTGCTGAATGTCTCTGCCTGGTAGCCAGCTGTCTGCCAACTTTTGCTAACATCACCAGATCTAAAATTATAGTTGTGGGATAGTTTTTGCTGCCTGCCTGCCATTCATAGGAATTGTCCAACTAGATCTTAGCAGTGGTTCAGCCTGTCTAGTGTCCTGTCTTGATGGTCATGACAGCAAGATGCTTTAGAGGGCTGGCTCTGGTCTCTATTTCCTTATTACTTTCTACCAGCTTTTCCTTCCTTCTTTCCTTCCTTCCTTTCTTTTCTTTTCTTTCTTTCTCTTTCTTTCTTTCTTTCTTTCTTTCTTTCTTTCTTTCTTTCTTTCTTTCTTTCTTTCTTTCTTTCTTTCTTTCTTTCTCTTTCTTTCTCTCTTTCTTTCTCTCTTTCTGTCTTTCTCTCTCTCTTTCTCTCTTTCTCTCTCTCTTTCTCTCTTCCTTGCTCTCTTTCTCTCCCTCTCTCTTTCTTTCTCTCTCTCCTTCTCTCTTTCTCTCCTTCTCTCTTTCTTTCTCTCTTTCTTTCTTTCTTTTTCTTTCTCTCTTTCTCTCTTTCTTCTCTTTCTCTCTTTCTCTCTCTCTCTTTTTCTCTCTCTTTCTTTCTTTCCTTCTCTTTCTTTCTTTCTCTCTTTCTTTCTCTCTTTCTCTCTTTCTTTCTCTCTTTCTTCTTTCTTTCTTTCCTGTGTCTTTCACTGTTTTACATCTCTCTCATTTACCATCTTCTTCCTTTTCTGTCTCTACGTCCCTTCCTAAACCATTGCCTCTTCTGTCTCACAGCCCCCCTGGCTATCAGTAAGCAGATCCATTTCTGCACCAATACTATGGGAAGCTCCATAGGATTCAAGAGGGAAATGGAGCCACTTCTCCACCCTCCACATGGAGCACAGGTTCCTGGTAAGTGGGAGGCCACTTTTATTTCAGGTCTGCACAAGGACGTTTAGAGCTAGTGCTGCTCAGCATAATCATTTGAACTCCCCATAGAAAGCCCAAGGACTGAGTAGGCCATGGAGGTTTTCAGAGGAATATGACTTATTACGATGATAGATGCCTTAGTTGTGGAATAACAAATGTAATCCTTGAGATATCTGAGGTCTAACTTGTGCCAAGGTTGTAATAGACCTGTGGGTGTAAGAGCTGGTTTTTTTTTTAAAGAACAGAGACTAAATACACAGACAGTCTTTCAATTTGGTATTTTCCAGATACTACTGAAGCTTAATGAATAAATAAGTACAAAATTAAAGGCTCATTACCCACCCCAAAAGTCCCTGTCATTTATTAAACCTTTCAGAGGAAGCCAGGAATAGGGAGAAGTGCCCATTAGAAGGGTAAACATATCACAGATCTGAATGTCAAATCAAATTGAGCAAAAATTAATTAACTCGGTGAGCATTAGAAAGGAGAGCCTGGTGTCAGCAGAGACTGTGTTTACCTGTTTGTACTTTCTCGGCTGGCTCAAAAGGCACCAGGGGCTGTGCAGGAATTGATGTGTGTCAGGTGCAATCCTCACAGCTCACTTCCACGGAAAAAAACCTTGTTCCTCATTTCGGAAACCACTTTTCTGCTGTCTTGAGGAAATTGTCTGTAAATGGGCTTCTCCCTGGTGCCAGATGCTCTGAGAACTGAGACTCCTTTCAACCTGGGGACTTATTAACCCAAAGGTGTCCCTGAAATTGGTGTCCAAATCATTTGAGGCAGTTTTGGATCAGGTCCTCAGCACCAGCTGGTTTATGGCTACAGCTCAGCTTACAAATGATGCCCTGAAACGGAACTATCTGTAGCTGAGAGTTAATCCCCTTAAAATCAATAATTCCTGATCCCCGAAGCTGTTGTTTTGCTGATGGATGACTGGCAAGTGACAGCCAACTTTCTGAAATTGTCCCTTTTTCTCCCTTCTCTGATACAAGCTTTTTTCCCTATTATTATACCAGCTGATAAAACAACTGTAATCAAGTCTTTTCTGCTCCATAAAATAGTTACTGCTAATTACTAATTATTGGGAATAAGCTTGCTACCATATCTGGAAGCATTACAGTGACTGGGAGTGAACAGTAATCATTGTTTTCCGAAGAGCCACTGTTCACTTGCAAGGGGTTACATGCGGCACACAAAAGAGTTTTTAACTGACATAAGCCAAAAAACTGTTTGAAAGGGAGGCTGATGATTTGTCAGATATTAATAAACATACACATTTTTACATGTGTTTGCATATGCGACTATTCATTGCAAACTGAAATTCAAGCCATTGCATCCCCTAGATGCTTACTGGCCATTTGCATACAAAACCACTTGATTTGTGTAGACAATCACAGCAATTGCATGGACAAAGAGTTGTTGCCTTGTGCTTTCCTCATGCAAAAGTTGTTTCTGGGCGTTACTAAATGCTAGCAAACAGAATACAAACTTGCTGGAAAGTTACGCTTGTGTTAGGGGAATCAGATGTTTCGAGTCTTTCTTCTCTACAATGTCACTCTTTCCAAGGAGAGGACTTAATGAGGATCAAACAAAAGCGATGTAACCACAGAACAATCTTGTCTTTGTGACTAGGAAAACGCGCTCTATAATCTTTGTATAAAAACTATCAGCTGCAGAAGGGAAAGTCAACCAAATGGGTAAAGACTTACCAGAAATTCCTGTTACAGCAGCGAGGAGTATATTTGCGCATCAGTCCCGAGATGCAAGTGCAGCACAAGGTAGCATCTTCTGGAGAGGGTGCCACAGCAGGTCTGCAGGACTCCGAGCACTCACATCCCACCCTTTCTATCCCAGGTTTCTATCCTCAGGTAGCCAGATCTAGAAGTCCTAGAACCCACTTAGGATGTCAAGCTTACTTCTGCAGCCCCAAGAAATATGTCCTCAGATGGAATTGCCAGGTACTTACCCAGATCAAGAGAAACTCATGACTGAAGATTTTTTTTCTATCATATTAGCAGTAGAGCCCCACACAGTGAATATGCTTTGCCCATATCTGAATCATGACTTGTTTATGGGGAGTTACAGTCGCTGGATGTTTTTCCAAACTTAATTCAGAGGTGATATCTTCTATACAAAGGAATTAAAAAGCTAAACGCTCCTTGCAAGGTGTTTTAATCAGACATAGGAGTGCACACAGCAAAATTAAGTCCTTGCTCCTCCTGGGTGCTGACATAAACCTGCGAGCACAGTCTTGACTACACCACAAATCCTCAGGCAGTGCTTGGACACAAAAGGATCCGCACAGTGTTTGAGTTGCACAACCAGCTGGTTACCAGCTGGTTACCTGTCCCCTTCTGCACTCTCAACTGTGGCCACTGCAGCCATCGCCGTCTTCATGACACAACCCACATGGGAACTATTTCCTCCTTCACAGAAGGAAAAATATTTTCTTCAAAACATTGCTGATTATCCAGAATAGACTGTCACCAAATTGCTTTCTTCTCCCCTCCATCCCCCCCCTCTTCTCCCCCAAACATCATTTCTATGAACGATGCTTTGGTGGTTCCTTAAGTTCATTTCCCTCTTAGCCATCCCTATCTCCACACGCAGGTATTCATCCTTTCCTTCTCTTTTCATATAAACCCCACCAAAAGCAAGCCCTTTTCTTTCCATACCTGTATTAAGTAGCATGTAACACTGTTTCTCTTTATTTTTCATTCCTTTCCAAATATGTTAAACAAAACACCATTTAAACAAGTCTGAACAATACTCTAAAAGTGCTCTGAGCTTAGGCTGGGTGTTTTTTCTCTCTTCATTGCAACTATAAAATAATATGTGATACTAAGCAAGGTGCAAGTAACCCACTTCAAAAATGTACTCTATTTTATGGGCTTACAGCCCCATTAATTCTACTACAAAATTCTCCCGATGGAAAAACAAAAAATGTTCATTACAAGCAGAACAGAGGAAAACCCATCGCTTTTGATTTGCTGGGACTAACACAAACTATAGATAAAGTCTTAGCTAGGGGAAGTGAGATATGGAAGAGAGATTCATCATTGGTGAAGGGCATTTACTCCCTTTCTACCACATATTACATGGAAAAATAAACTTTTAGCTCCTTTGTTGCAATTTGCCATGGATAGCAATTGACGGAAAGAAGTGACAACACAAAGTTAGGTTTGACTCAAACTCCCTCTTTATGCAAAGGCTGTTTTTCAATAATTGGATTAATTTATCAGAGTAGAAATTTGATGGAAAAATGGAGCTCCAGGAGGAAGCTATTCACGTGTGGTGTTTTTTTTTTTTTTTTTTAATTTGGCAAACATTTTTGCTGTAGAAGTAGAAAAACATTTTAAAATGTGTGTGTTTGTTTGTTTGTTTTCTAAAGTGCTTATTTTTTCTCGGACTCCTAAAAATAAAACTGGCATGGATTTTACAAAGTTTTTAAAAGGCTTAAATGATGAAGCAAATAAAAAACACACTACAATTTTTAAGTTTGATGAAGCACTCTGAGTTAATCCAAAACATTTGCAATTCAGGATTTGTTTTCTGGTTTTCTGTAAAAAAAAAAAAAACACGCTAGTTTCATTAACCCTTTCTCTCCCCATCCCTGCAAAAATAAATCTACAAAACCTCAAACCGTATTCTACTTCAATTTGACCTGAAATATATTTTTGTATATACTATTTTTTAATTTTGCCTCTGGACACTCTCTTATCCTGCCTCTAGATCATCTCATGTCACAACCTATGGCTTATAAAGATTTTCTGTTCAAGATGGAGATGAACCCGACCTCCCTTGAAGAGAGGGCCCAGAATCAGGAGGGGCTTGGCATCAATTTCCACATATCAATTTCCATTGAGAGATGAAACCATATCTAGAGCCATTCACATCTTAAGTTTGACTCAGCCAAAACTTCAGCTGGAAATGTAATGAAATATAAAAACTCCCTACAGCTGTAACACCAGTCAGTCATCGATCTGTGTTGTCTTTATTATTTTCTATTTGTTCCAGCCTGAGCGAGCCTGTGTAACTTGTGGACTTGAGTCCAATGAGCAGAGATAGTCCCCAAATTTGTTCCTGTGGGGCACTACGACCTCAGCCAGTATTGAACTTCCTTGTGACTGTCAACCGAGAGAGGCACCAGCAGGCAAACCTGCCCTTGGTAAGGGATGGCTAAAAGATTTCTGTGGTCTGTGAAAGCACCTCAAATAAGTGACAAAATGTGCCCCAAGCTGATTATTCTTCCCAGCTACTATAGGTGACAGCTGAGGAGATCTCAGCTGGCAAATCCAATCTGACCGGCTATCTTTGTCTGCTGCCCTTTGTGCTGGTTGTCTTAGGCAAGTTCAAATGATGAGGTAGAGCCCAAATCCAGAAAACTCTATATGAAATAATTTTCTTTAAAACTTTTAACAAGTTCAGCCTCACAAACCGCCAAAGGGTAGTTAATCAAAACTCTTAGGAGTGCTACTGCTGAGCTCCTGAGCATTGTACATAGAAGAACCACCAGCTAGACAGTATTTATACCTGATCCTGAGGCTTATAAATCACAACACAATAAATCCTGACTTAAGAGGACCACAAAAATGTCCAGGAGCTAAGCAATCAAATAATCATTATAATAATTACTACTGATCTTGTATAAAATGCTCTTTTTCACTACTAGACTTCAAAGCGCTTGACAAAGTATGTAATTACAGACCTAGTCAGCATATTTTTGTCTAAAGTGTTTTCTATTGGGAAATGATGTCTCAATAAACCTGAGATGTCCCATTATGTGTTGCCCCTTCTTTCGGTACTGCTAACACATAGTGAAATGCCATATAAAAACAAAATGATTTTAAAACATCTTCATTTTTCATCTGAGCCATAAATTGTGCTTGAAATGGAACTTCAAAAAAAAGGTGCTTGAGGGAGGCAGGGAGGAATTCATAGTTTACAACGGGTCTTACAAATAGCTGGGTGTCACTCCAAACCAGAAGAAAACACTTCTTAAAACATTTTCCACAAAATAATCAGTCAACTATTTCAACACCTTTTAGTAAAACAGGGGCAGATCAGGAACAAAGTCAATGTCTTTCATGTCCTTAACCTCCGAGGCATCTTGAATTATCAATGAGTTCATTGTTCGCTCAAAACGATGCACATTTGCACCTGAAGGTACATTTGCAGCTGAAGGGACCTGGTAGAGGCTGTGTCCTCTGACAGCTTTCCCTTGCATGCTTCCAGTTATATTTTGCAAAAGCTAAAGAGATATTGGTGCCTGTTAATTAAATTAAAGACTTTCAAAAGCCCTTTGTGCCCTAGGGTTATGCATTTATAATTGACAGAGATTTTGCTAAACATTCCATCTTGCCTTTCAGAAACCAGTCCTTTGCTAAACGCTGCCGCATGTGCAGTGCACAGATAGCTTTTATTTATTTCTTAAAAGACAGTTGTTAATCAGTTAGAGCAACCAGTTGCAAAATACTTTGAGCCAACTGGATTAAAGTGATTATGGGATTATTAAATGAATTAAGTTCTATCGATAACTGGTTGTCAGCCAGAAGAGCTAAAGTCCTAATCAGCTAGAGAAAAAAGACCATGCCAGCCACTTAGATTTGTGGTTCACCTTGAACTTATCTGTAACTTCTGCTTGTTTCAGTCACGTTTCTATAGCAACCAGGGTAATTGACATTAATTACCATATTTCAACTGTGGTTATTTTGTGCTAAGTTCATTTTTGAATTGCTTTGAATTATAATGTGAGACCATAGTAACAGTTCTTCACTCTGCTTTTCATACAATTCTGTGGGCATCAAGACACATTCCCCCTTCCCCCCAACATACACTTGTGAGTTCCCATATACATGGGGGGGTCCTTTAGTGCTTCTGATTAAACATCTCTGCAAGGAGAAGCTCATAGAGCCTCCTTCTCTTATGGTAACAGATAGTAACCCTTTAGTCTTGGCAAGCAAGGCAGGTAAAGATGACAGTGGAAACCCCACAGGGAAGAGATGAGCTTCATAAAGGGAATTGAAATGGGAGCGCTTCTTAGAAAAGCAAGATTAATCTATTATATTTAGATGAGGTGTATTTAGTTTTGCTGCTCATTTCAAATATTTTTAAGAAGAAACAATTTTCTGTGGGTGAGTTCGTGCAACCATTCCCATGAAAACTGCAACCCCAGAAGTAGAAATTCTGAAAGACAGGGCATTTTTGGAGCTCAGGCTTTCTATTGCTGTCGTTTCAAAGAGAGCATTAAATTTGCTTGTAAGTCTTCACAAGTATTTTCAGAGCCTGAGTTATATGGTTATCCATATAACTATACAGATCTGTGGGTCTTCTTGAAACGGTGCCTGTGAATCACAAAAAAAAAAGACTGTAAAAGGAGAGAGAGGAAAGCAGAAGGAAGAGGTCTAACTGAGCCTGTTTCCGAACAACAGCCTGGAGTCATCTCCTTATCTTCAGCTGTGCTTGCAACCTCCTCTTTGCTGCTTGGTTGCCATGCTCAGAGATGGTCTTCATGACACTCCGTGTGGAGGAGACAACAAACCCGTAAATTGCACCCCAGCACGGTCGCTTCAAAGGAAAACTATCCCTGGCTGTAAAGCCAGACAGCAGAAACGAGGTGAGCAGACCTGGCTAATGGGTACCAAAAGAGAAAAATGTGAGATAATGTACTGCACAGAACTTCTGAACCTTTTCCCTCAATGAACAAATATGACTATTAAAACAAATACGTTTCCTAATAACAATTCAGCACTGCAGTCAGATTCTGCAGTGCCTGAGTGATGGTTTATTAACTCAGACATTGCTGCATAGAGAGCACTTGAAGCCTTTGGTCTTACACTTAATAACTCACTAAGCACAAATGGGTTCAGTAATTCATTCCTTGTCTTGTGTGGCTGTTCAAAAACCTCATTGGCTTGAAATTTATGGCTTGTTCTCACAAGACTGGGAGCACCTCCTGCAGGTCTGTGACAGCCCCACACTCCTGCTAACCCGAGCCTAACTCTGAGCATCGCCAGGACCAGCATCTCCTCCTTAGCTGTGCTGAGATGGAATGAGTCACATTTGTGTTAGGCTTTTGTAAGAATTTGGGTTTGACTGGAACCCAAACTTGCACTTTGGTCCCCTGTGACTTTTAGGCTGCCCTCTCCTTTCTGTGTCTGATATCATACAATCAACTGTTTGGTTGACAGGGACGCTGGAGAACAAGCAGATTATGACATTGCGAAAACAAGAAAGTAAAACTTAAGCAGCTAAAGGGAATAGAGGATGCACATCAGAGGTAATTAGTAGAAGTTTTCTTGCCTAAGGGGTTTTTGGCAGACTCCTACTGGACTCAGTGAGAGCGGCACTCCCTGAGCTGGAGGTCAGCAATGATTCCTCTCTATTTTGAAGTCATGTTCTCCAGCAAAGTGTGGCCAGACCCAATATTTCTGACTGTAAGGCAAAATCATGAAGGGAGATAAACAAAAACTTTAAAAACCCCTCCGCCTGTGACTTAATGAATATGTAGTGTTATAAAACCTATCAGCACAATCAAGGGCATGACAAGAACAATAAACATTTGTTGTTCCATATACTGGGGTGTATCTGAAGTCCTCCCCTCACTGGGGGGACACCTGTGACATACAGAGGAGGACCAGCTCAGCTCCTCAGCAGTTTCAGCTAAAGTGCAATCTTTCACTGGTAAATCATGTTGCCCTTGAGAAGGTGACTGAGACACAACAAGAAGAAACACGTAGCAGTAAACAGTCAACAGGTTCTGCCTGCAGATGCCGATGCATCGCGCATCCAGCGCTGTCACTCAGTGCTGGGAGACCAGAGCCCTGGCTATGAACAGATGTGGGCAGACGAACAGCGAGTCTTGAGGGGAAACTTGAGATCCTCCAGTATAAACATAAGGCAATTAACTTTGCTTGTGATTTTTTTGTGCTGTCCTCTTTACTCTTTTTAAAAATGGGAACGCTGAGTTGTGTGACAGGCTCTTCCTTCCTGCTCTGAATCCTATTGCTGTTTCCTTGCAGTAATCTCTAAAATTGGCATTTTTCAAAGAGACTGAGGAAGTGAGAGCCTCAAAAGGGACATAAACAGCCAAACCCCTTGGGAAAGCACAGGCTAGACTATCCGTGAACATGAAAGCATGGAGCCTTGCAAACCTGCAAGGTAGAGACACGCTGGATGGCCGAAAACAGAGAAGGAGGGATGTGATTTATTCAAGGTCATTCACAATGTCAGATGCAGAGCTGGGAAACAGCACTTGCATCATCAGCCTCCCTTTTAGGAATTCAATCACTGAACTATCCTTCCTCTCCCTCACAAACACAGAGACTCTGATTCTTCACTCACTCAAGCCTGGTATAAATCAGGAGCAATAGCACACAAGTCCCCAGTGTTACTTTGCGAGCGCAAGGAGAGCTGAGGAGTTTCTAATGCTCAGATTCACCAGGGATTTCAGCAGGAGTCAGATGCCTAAATGCCTTTGTGAATTGAGGCTTCAGTGTCTTCGTTCCTTAATGAAGCAAAGGGGGAAAAAAAGTAGCTGTAATTAGAGCAAAAGGAATGCCAGAGAGTAGCTGCATGAATAGTCTCTCATATTGAAAAAGATTGGCTTCAAGCTCACTGGTGCTCATTGGCATGAAAGAGTTTTGTTCATTAGTGCGTGCAGCGGCATTCTGTAAATATGGGAAGCATCATATTTGAACATTTCAAACTGGAAAGCATGAATGGAAAGTCCCCATGGGAGAACACGTGCAGTGGCAGTGTTCCCTGCAAGGGTCCCTGTCCCGTGGCAGGGAACAGGGAACTTTATCTGCCACGTGTGATTGATCCCCACCTTTTGAAGTCTTAATGTTAAGGACTTGCATTCAACCCACAAGATTATAATAATGTGCAGCGGAAAACTCTGAGAAAAGCTGAGCAGCCAGGAAAAAAGTGACATCTGTGAGCAGTTTATGGGTGAGAAGAGGGGATATTTTGGTAGAAATGGCTCACGATGAGTTAATCTCTTGGCCCATTTGATGGTGAGCACTGCCACTGCTCCAGTGAGAGTGCAAAGCAACACGTTCAGCCTCCAGCCTCTGTGGCTGGAGCCTGGCTTGCTTTCAAGCAAAAAACCATCAAGAGACCATGCATTGTCCAAAGGTCTTTTGAACACACTTTTCCTTTGCCATGATTCTAGTAATTGTCATCTCTTGGACTTCCTAGGGAACTATCTCCAACATGATGCTGGTGGGCAACAGACCCTCCAGCCACCTGAACGACAGTCTCACTAGTTGTTGGTGAATCGAAACCTATCAGGCCACATCTAACCGGTTCTGCCTGTTTTAAAAACCATAATGAAGTATATTGTAGGCCGAACAATCTCTGTGACTGCAGCCACAGGACTGGTAGGTGCCGTCTGTTTGCTCTGTAAGAGCCATGTTTCTGCACACACCCCGGTATTGATAAGCTGAAGTTTTCTGGCAATTATGGTGAGATGAGTCAAAAGAAATTAGGCACTCAAGAGGCCTCATCAGGCAAGAGCTTTGCTTAGAGCAGTGGATGTGGGAACAGGATGATTTCCTCTCAACAAAAAAGCTAGTAGCTTATTGTTATTTGAGTATATTGCAACAAAACTGAGATGGGCTGAGACCAAATGTTAAAATCATTTTTAGTAGACATTTGTAATGTCTAGGATGCTTTGACGCCAGCAACCGTGGGAAATTATTTGTTAAGTCACTGTGATCTTAGTGACATAACCTGGTTGGGATTTAACCAATACGACAAAGATCCTCAAATAGATGGCATGACTTTATATGTAAATCAGATGGTTTCAGTTACAAAACAGCACGTTTCAGGACAAGTTCTTTGGAGCTATCCCCAGGACAGGCTGGTAACCTCATTCTGCCAGCCAAGACTATGTGGATAAAAAGGGCCACCCCTGCCAGCAGGAACGAGACTTCGATGTTGGTTGGGCAGACCTGGGATGGGGAATAGCTTTCCTTTGAACCTCCAATACAGTGGAAAAACCAACCAAACTTAAAAAAAAAACCAAAACAAAACAAAGCCCTTCTTTGCATATGGAACAGAAATAGCACTACACAATGGCAAAAGATGTATAGGAACAATTTTTCTAAATTTAGCCTAATTACTTAATTTGATCTTCGAATCTAATAATAACGAATGCTAATTTTGCTTCCTGTTATCTTCTGAATGAAACCTGTGAATTTCTGAGGGAATTTGCTTCTGGCTGGTGAGATCTAAATTTAGCTCAAGTAACAAAGTGTCAGCACCTATCTAATCCCAGTCTAATCTGAGAGCTAACCCTGGCATTTGTGCAAAAACGAGCACCTTCTGCTGTATTCCCTTCTGCCCAAGCATGTGGGACTGTTTGGGCACTGAGGGTTCTCCAGGCACAAACATAATTTGTGGATGAAATAGATTGTTTTATAAATGTTCACCAGGAAAGCATCTGTTTTAGAAACTTGTCACCAGGAAAGCCTCTACAGCTTTTTAACCCATAGCTGGAGAAATCAAGAGAGTGCCTCTATAAGCCTCATTTTGCTAGGCGGAATTTCTGTACTTTTTGTCATATACAGGGTCAAATGACCTCATAGACACAGAGGGCATCACAGGTGGAGTACATACAGAAAACCAGCTGGGTGCTTTAACTGCCTTCGGGATGCACAGAGGGATGAGAACTGGTTCTTGCTGCTTGCTCATAGACAAAAAGGTTAACTCCCCTACCACCAAAAATGTTCTAAAATATAATAGAGTATAAATACATACCTTCAAGTAGAGTGTGGGGTTTTTTTTCCTCTTGCCTACACAGTAGATTATAGTTAATTAAACCTCTGCTCACATAAACAGAACAAGAAAGGATGTAAAAGTAATGAGCTGACAACACAGTCTGTATTATGTTGGGCTTCTAAGAGAATTTAATTTGGGGAAGAATTATGCACAGGCTGAAAGACAGTCCATTAAACTGAGCCAACTGCCTGGAAAGAGATAAAACCAAAAAAAAAAAAAAAAAAAGTGGTCTGCCTCTTCTGAAATAAATAGCACACTGCACCTTCCTCTTACCTTGTGGGTGGCAGGGCTACACACACAGACACAAGTGCACAAGTGGCCAGGTGGCCCCTGAGCCCCTGCCATGGGGACCAACACAACGGCACCTTCCTACCAAACAGAGGCAAGAACAATGATGGTGAGAGAGCTTGCAAATGCGACATGGTGAAAAACGCCTCAAGTCTAGATAAATATTGGTAATACTCCGGTAGTGCCCGGCACAACTCTTAGATCTTGTGATTATCTCCCATGTGAAGCACCAGGTGTCCGCGCTGAACAGCTTCTGGTCCAAACTCGTCTGTAGTCTGCAAAGGAGACAAATGGTGCTGTTATGATTAGCTGTGGTAAATATTTCCTTTTATTATTTTTTTTAATCTTAAAGATAGATAGTCAACAAAGCAGCACAGTACACAGGAGGTAAACTGAGGCAGACCCTGTGTTACAGCCACGGCTGGATTCCTGGAGCACAGGAGGACAGGAGACAACTGTCTCTTTGGCCACCTTCTGTCCCACAATCATCCTCCAGAATTTCAGGGACTCACCTGCTCGCACAGGTTAACACAGAGTGATCACATCCTGGATGCAAATGACCTTCTCATGGCTGCTGTTGGCATCCCCCTCTTCCTGTATCCCTTACAGGCTGGTACTTTTCTTTTAAAAAAACAACTATAGAAGAACTCAGTGAAACACGCGTGGTGGTACCACCAAATACACAAGCGAATTTGCTCGGCGGACACATTTCCCTACTGTGATCTCCTTGAGGCAACTGATAGGTATTCAGGTTAACCGGCTTTAAAATAAAATGCCTTTTTCTTTTAATAAAAAAGTATCTGGGGTTCAAGTGATTTGCACTGCGTATGAATCTCCCTCAAATTATTTACCCTTATGAGGTGAGAGGCTGTGTCACTTAATCTCTTCCCCACCCAGACCCTTCCCGGCAGCTGTAAAGAAATAGTCCCTTCAAATGCTTCTTTCGAAACATTTTGCTTAAGCCTCAGGGGGATGATGTTGATGAGAGCTGAGAAATTAAGGGATTTGTTTTCTTCAGTTTCAAGAAAACATGGGGAAATAAATCTGAGCAGAATGAAACCACTTCTTTTAATTATCTCAGCATTTTTAAAAAAAAAACAACTATTATTTAAGACTGAAATTTTACATATAACATCTTCTCCAGCCACTCTTAAGAGGAAGAGTTAGAATATTTCTAAAAAAGTCTGAAGGAACTTTATAACATACGTTAGTTAACATAAGAAAGGAAAAACCCCACACCACAAACAGGGTTAATTTCATTTCAATAGCCTTGGAGAGATTCACCTTGAAGGACTTTCTGTCATTTACCCCAGTATTGGCTCTGAATAGACTCATTAATTGCAGGTACTTCAGGTGCACTGAAGTGAAAAAATTGAATTGTTTCCTTTTGTCCCTATTGCTTTGTTCATCCCTTTCCCCTTTCCTATGTTTTTGGAAAACTTCAGGAGGACTTACATAATGCATGGGCTGAAGCCACATATCAGCCCTTCAAAAGCAGGGAACAACCTGAAAAGAAAATGAGAGAACATTTCAATTTAACTTGCTTATGCCAGCTGGCCAGATGCCCGAAGCGGATCAAGGGAGAGCGCAGCGTTGCGTCGTCTAGATTTGGACAAGGTTTGTGAATGGAGAAGTTCTATCTGCTCCCTCACACATCCCTCTGCTTTTGTTTGCTGCCCGTTCGGGTGGGCAGCGACAATTGCTATTGCGGGAGCATTATCTCCCTCCTTCCGAAGGGATGAAATGTGTCGGAGTCCATTTGTTTTGTACATTGACAATAATCCCTTCATTTCCAAGAACCACAAAGGCCTTTAAAATAAATACCAAACCCAAGCAAAATAACACTGTCAACATTTAGACAGAGGTTCTCAGAAAAGTTGAGCAAAGCGTTTATAATTTGGGCACAAAAGGCTGCTGAACGCTCTTCCCCCCCGAGCTCTGATCAGCACCAGCTGCACACTGGAGGTTCGTGGCCGTGATGCTGCTGCTGCACCCACTGGCTCTACCCACATCTCTGTTTGTCAAATAAATAGACCTTAGTAAAGCACTTGGGCACTTAGGACTGTGTCCTGTGGGTGAGCAGGTTGTGGTCTCCACCACACAGGCTCTAAGGAAGGATGCGGGGGCTGCAGCAGAGGAAAGCAGGTGATGCTGCCGAGCATGGCTGTATGAAGGACTGAGACCTTGCTAAGGAACATACAACATATCTCAAAAGATTTTTCTCTTCTTCTGGGCACGCTCTGCCATTCACTCACAGCTCTGCTGAGTTCAGGTGGCCCTGGAGCTGGAGAGAATCGGGAGCAGTGGGTGGCAGAAGCGGCTGAGTGATCCCCAGGTGAGCGGCACTGACCTGCTCCCCACCTCCAGCGCTGAGGGAGTAAAGCTGAGACATACAGATGACTCACTGTGGGACTGAAGTCTGGGGCACTCTTCTTAAGGCTTCAGAGGTTGCAAACAGTCTATTTCCAGTGAGATGTAGACGAGCTGTATGACATGAGTCTGCTGGGGCGCATCCATGATGATGTTCACACTGGTTGACTGCAGACTTTCTGGAAACTGAGCTGCAACAAGGCTGATCAGCTCTTTGATGTGACCCCTTAAATCTGCTCTAGTTTACATAAAGGGTGATATAGAAAGAAGCTGGTTTAGTTCCCCAGCCTTGGAAGCACTCCCTCATAGCCAGATCTCTTCCACCCATTTCTTCTATGCATTCCTTAGCCACCTTCCCATCCATCTCAGAAGAGCATTTCCATCATTGTTTTCCTGTATTTTGTCTCCATTCAGAATGTACGGTAAGGACTTGACTCTTTCCAACATCTCTTTTTCACAGTCCTACCTTAAAATAAGCTCAGGGTATTTTTACAGCTGGGTTTACTGAATGAACAAAGTTATGGTGATGGCATGATATTTTAATATAGTCCTTTAGCTGCTGGTAAGGGAGCCCATGGTCTTGTGCACCTCTGCCAAAGTTATCCTGAAAACAAACAAAATTCTTGCCTGATTTAACAAAAATCAATGCTCAGAGCGATCCTGCCAAAATGATACATCCCATGCTGCCAGTGATAACTGGAAACCAGTTGGACATTCTTCTCAATAAACACTGATTTGCAGTTGGCCTCTGAGCATCATCATCCAAATCCTTCTGTGCTTTTTGTTTCCACAAAACGTCTCTGGGCCGCTGCAATTCCTGCCTCAACACTGGCACACTCAATACAGCGCCGAAGCTATTGGACATCCCGTTAGATCCTTGCCCTGCCGGGGCATTGTCTTCTTGTTATTAGCGGAGGATTAGAAGTTTAAGGCCTCAGAGCTTAATGCCCTCAGCGGGTGGAGAGCATGGCACTAGCTGTGAAAATGACAAAAATCGATAGCTAATCCAGTGCAGTCAGTCAACCTTTTCAAAGCCTCATCCGTATTGATTTCCAAGTGCTGCTCTTCCTGTCCCTTGACGTAATCAGTCTGTTTGCTCAGCAGACACACACTCTCCCTTCCACTCTCCCCCCACTTTTTGGGGACTTTTTACACTTAGAAATGGATTACTTAGATCTCCCCAGCTTTTCATCTCCCTAGCTGCTGTCAGAGGAATGATTAAAGGGAGGCAGACTGGGCAACCATCTCCTACAAATCAAGGAAGAGCTGACCTGCGATGTGATGGATGTTCCAGGCAGGCTTCCATGTGGGAGGAATGGTGGACATCTGGTCAGGTTAGATAGTTACAATCCGGGGAGTGAATGCAGGGGGGGAAAAAAAAAAAATCACTTCCATCTTCTTTCCCCATCACTTTGAAGATTCATCAGAGTCACCTTGCTGATGGAAAAGTCCCTATTGTACTATGTGAATTTAGGGATGAGGATGCAAGTACCTTGGAGCAAGTTCTCTTCCAGAGAGGATAACAAACTTGTTCTCTCACCACCTTGCTCCGGCCATTTACAAAACAAATTTTAGAGACATCTAGACAGCCCTTTAGAAAACCACCAACAGAAGGACTCCTGTTGCTGAGCGGGGTGCTGAGCTGTGTCACCCCTGGGCAAGGTGCTGAGTTGAGATCACTTCTGCATGTGCAATTTTCCCAGTGCCGCGCATCCACACTCAACATTGTCCATCCCCGAAATACAAAGCTACTGAGAAAGCAGAAAGGCAAATGGAAACCACTAACCAGAGGCTCAGAGCAGCTTCAGCTATGGGTAGTCCCATCTCTCCAGCTTGAGTAGTTGCTGTCCACTGCCATTAAATTAGGGTCAGTTCATAGGGAACTAGAGCATGTTTGAAATAAAAACACATATTAATGGTGTGCTTGGTGATTGTAGAATCATAGAATAGTTTGGGTTGGAAAGAACTTTCAGAATTGATGCTTTGATCCACCTCTAAGAACTGAATTGACTCTAATAGTAATATTAGGATCAATGTATTTTTCATTGGCGAATAAAATACATAAAATAAATTAATAAATAAATAAATAAAATAAAAGCACAACAAACAATTGTGGATATTCTGCAGGTGCTGAGCCACATGAGCATCCACATTACAGTCAAGGCATCTGCAGAGCTGGGCTCACTGTTGGGAGTATCTGCGTTGTCAGAGTGCTCCAAAAACACTGAACAATGCTGGAAAAAGAATGAGAGAGGCTTTTTCTGCCTGTGGCGTCGCGGTATCCGTCCACTGCCCTGGCAGAGGACAGTGCAAGCAGACAGGGTTGTGGCAGCCAGCACGGGCTGCGAGTCAGAGCAAGCTCCCAGGTACCAGCCTGGCTGGGAAGCCATCCCTTGCCCCAAACTTGCAAACGAAGTACAGGAGGGGACCAGAAAGGGAAAGTGGATTAGCTGGGACTTCTCAGCAGCTTCACCAGTGCCCACATCCCCTGCCTGGAGTCAGACCAGGGCAGTGCTGCTGTTTGAGCTTGGTGGGTCCTGTCTGTTTGAAGACTTGTTCCCCCACTGCTCCAGGCTGGCCTGACACTGTTAGCATAGGGAGATAAGGAAGCATAATTTGCTGTAATGTTTTTCTCCCCAGGCTGTTTCGCTGTGCCTCAAACATAGCAGATGAATTCCGTCTGTCAAATCCAGTTATATTTTATTCCATCTCCTGTAGCTGGGATCAGAGGGCAGACATTTATCAGGCAAGCAACTGAATTACCAAATTGCATTCCTAAAACAACTGAACAAAAATACCTCTCTGTGACTCTGTTCTGGGGGGAGACCCAAACACCCAGTATTTTTCCATGTAAATTATATTGAAGCATCTGCTATTGTTAAAGCCACCAGAACAACTCCAGCAGAACAGCAGCTATGGAAGAGCAAGATATTCTCAGAGATCCACTCCTTAACAATGCTATTAATGTTATTTATTCTATTAGAATTTGTGCCATCCACCGAAACACAAAATTTCCTGAATCTACAGGTTTCAAGAGCAAAGCCACCTCTGTGCCTGCTCAGTTTTGCTGCAGGCTAACAGGAAATCACAGCTCTGGGCTCCTCAAATGCCTGCGGATGGGACAACCTGGCAGCAGAGGCTACCATTGGTCCCCTTCCTACCCAGTTAGTGTTAATAGCCTTCTATGAAGTCATCTGGTACAAAAAGCAGAGGAGACGCTGAAGATCAGCTTTGCAGAGCTACATAGCAAGGTCTGCTGGCCAACATGCATTTATTTTAATGAGAATTCAGTGAGCAGGTCCCATAACATCTTCAGCTGGCAGGATCCAGCACACAAAAGAGAAGGGATTAGTTTGAAACAATGTCTGCCATCAGAGGAGAGTTGGCAAACTTCTGATGAAGCGTTTTCCCTTTAATGAGTTTCTCTCTGTGATCTTTCTGAGTTAGACCCTGTTTCAGGCAGCAGCCTGCTGGTTGGCCTTGGCATGATACATAGATTTCAAGGAAGAAGTCCTTGAGGAGACCATGACCAGGAGACCAGGTTGTCCAGCAGGAAGGGTTGTGGGGTTTCGTGCAGTACGACTTCCAAACCGTCACTGTGCTGCACCGCAGCCAGGTCCAGGCTCCTGATCCCTGGGAACATCACTGCTCCTGGTCCCTGCTGCAGGCTGGCGGCCACGTGTATCCCTGCAGCAGGATCTTTCCAACTGATGCTCTCAAGGTTGCTCCCTCCTTTTTGCCATAGGTAACACTTGCAGATACTTCTCCTTTGGGATCTGAGAACTGTATTTTCCAATTACAAAGAAACAGTTCTCTCAACATAAAGCATGATCACAGAATCATAGAATGGTTTGGGTTGGAAGGAACCGTCACAGCTCATCCAGTCCAACCCCCTGCAATGAGCAGGGACATCTTCACCCAGCTCAGGTTGCTCAGAGCCCCGTCCAGCCTGGCCTTGAACTGATGTACCTGCCAAGAAGAACAGAAGCATGGCTGAAAGGGACAAAGAGATGTAGCTGCGTGTATTCTGTTCCTGAAGGCTGGAAGCTCTCTCAGGGGCCTGCCATGGACTGACATGTCCATGGAGTCCCACATTGCCCGAGAAACTGGAGCCTCTGCTCCTCTCCAGCTCTCCATCTGCCTGCGGCAGCCGACAGCCTCCCTGGCCACTGCTCTTCCTACAGGCTGTGATCGGAAAGGCTTAGCATTCCCCTTTGATCCTCAGCTTAGCCTTGGGAAGACTACGCTTTACCAGCCGGGAGGGAGAGGCAAGAAGCATTCCGCAATTAGTAACTCCTCGCTTTGTTCCTGTACAGGCTCCTACATCCAGTGCTCTGTCAGCTTTTTAACAGCCCTTTTGATCTCACTCCCACACAAGTAACTCCCCAGAGAGGAAAGGGAGATGTACCAACAACAACCATTGAAAAGGAAGGTGTTTTCTCCCACTGAGCGAAACAGCCGGTGCTGGTTTATGTGACCTGAGAGGTCCCTTTTCCTTGGGACAGGTCTGCCCTGACACGGGCACCATTCCCCAGCCCACTACTACCCACCTTATCACAGGTGCCTGTTTCAGGAGCCTCATCCCCTTTGGCTTTGTATCCTCCATGGAGAAAGGGTCCAGTCGCCACCAGAACACGCTTCAGGACACTTCTGCACTCCCTACAGACCGGATAAAGAGAGCAGGGTTTTAGCGAAGGCAACTGAGATTGATAAGCGAAGTAGACAATGTGATCTCCTCTGTTCTGTTCCTAAAGGCACCATTTTTCAGCTGAGATGCCAAAGCAAAGTCTTGACTACTTGTAATAAATAAAAATCCTATTTTGAATATTCTGCAAGGGGAAAGTTCTTATCCCAAGGGCAATGACTCCATTTTCCTGCGAGTGGAGGTGTTAACCTTGTTGTACTCACTACATTTTAGCCTAAATTATTGTTAAAGTGTATGAATTTTTTTATGCAGTGACGACCTTTTCCAGGAAAGCTCGAGGCTTTGTAGGAGTTGCACAACACAGAACTCTACAGTAAGGAGCACTGGTGTTGACTAGGACACGCTAAAAAATACTTTTGTAGCTTAATAAGTCAAAATGCTCCTGTTTAAGGGCTGAAAATTAGATTCCCAAATCTATATTTAGGCACTGCATGGAAGTGCACCTGATTAATGAATGATGCATTTTAGAACCCATTTTAGCCACTCAGGTCTGCAAATTCAATCTTAGTTTTCAAGTGGACATAACTAACAGTAGTGGAATTAGCTTACCAGTACATAAACAGCAAATAGGTAATTACTGTTTCACACATTCATTGAACATTTAACCAGCATTTATACATAGAAGTGACATATAACAAGGCAGTTTTAACAAGTTCATTTGGGATTCAGATTGCAAAGATGTTAACTGACATCTAATAGTTTTGTAATTGATCTCTGTCATCTTGCGTTGTGGAAAAAATGCTAAAACTTATTTCAGCACAAGGGAAAATGGTACAATGTAATGTAATATTAACCATATCATCAAGATATGCATTTATTGCAGCTACATAAAACTAAACTAAGCTACACGAGAAGTAATTTGCTCGTTCAAAACTGTATTAATCTTCAGTATTTTGTTTCAAACCACCCACAGAATTTTAGGAGGCAACACTTTCACATGGCAATTAAGAAAATGTGCTTATGTGTAATAATGGGGGACTACACAGTTATATAATATACATACACACCTAAGATCATTGCTGGTTTTAATAATTATGTACGCATCGGTATATCTACAGAAGCCCAGACTCTGACTGTTGTGAGTGGTGATGTGCACAAAATAGCTCTGTTTATTATTGTAATTGCCTGGTGTTTATACATTTATAGCTCTTTTTAGTGACCCAGAACTGCACCAGGCTGTAAGATGAAAGCCTGTATGTTGTTTACCTGTGCATTTCTGAACAAATATATATGGATTTTGCCCAGGTAAAACATTTCTGGTACCTTGGAGCAGGACACCGAAATTTAACATGAGGTTGGCTTTTATAGCACGGATACATCATTTGTCATTTTTATGACAATCGAGCATAATTCAGGCCGTAAGGGGCACACCAACCCAGAGGAGATGGAGAGCTCTTTCTACTCTACTACAAAAATAGGAAAAAAGGAGTATTAAGAGGACTTGACTGCAGTAATTACTTCCAAGCACCACTGCGCATCCCTCCTGCTTGCGTCAGGGTGAGCGAGACAGGAAGGCAGAGTCGTGATTCAGCGTATGGTACTTGCACTTACAGCCCGTTCCCTTCAAGCCAAGTCCCCAAGGTGAGTCCAAGGCTACCTGCAGGAGGGCAAGAAACTGCCTTTGCGCAGAGCATGGACTCAACAGGAATGTCCTGAAATAACTTCACTATGTTAGCATCCTCCGGAGCTTTAACATCGACAGAAATGGGGCCTAATTTATCCAAAGGTGCGTGAGCTGGATTGCTGCTCTGGGGCTGTATCTTGTACCAGCCTCACTGGTTATTCCACCTGATATCATAAGATGCACCGGGCTGTCAGAGGCATCACTGTTTGTCCACATCAAACCAGCTTCTGATGCTTTTAATAACTCCCTGTATTAAGCTGCAGTCTGAGTATGTAGTTTTCTTCCCAATATAAGTAATCCGGCTCTGATTATTTCTTTTGGTGGCTTTTCCCTCACTGTATTTTGGTCCTGAAAAACGAGCCGCTATTCCTGATCACCCAGAGTCTTAATCTGAAAAGCCATGAAACAACAATGCCATTCAGAATATTGTTTCTCAGTGAGTTTTTAAAGGATAGTGTCAAACTCAATCTGTACAAACGGAATTTGACTCTTTTTGTATGTGTTGTGCAATGCCCACTATTTGCCAAAGGAAATACCAGTGGAAACGATTGTTAGAGGTCACCAAAGGGCTGGGAGACTAATATGTCTGAGTCCCTGGTTTCCCATCTGCCCTATGTTGGTGCTTAACTGATTAGCTGGTAGAGAAAATGTTTCATGTAATCTGAAGCTAGGGTTTGATATGAATGTTCAAGATTTTAGCATTTACAGATGCCTAAGCCTGGATTCTGTGCCTCCGAAGTGTATTCATTCTGCCACATGCATGCAACGTACCTGAGCAGCTAATTCTGAAAAACAAATACAGAAGTGCTTACCCACCGATGGCTATTTGTTTACTTTCAAAAGCCGCTGAACATGTTAAAATATTGACAAAACTGGCAAGTCCCAGGAGTGGCCTGGGAATGCTAGAAGAATCAAAACCTAATTATCATTTGTATTTGTTTGTTCTTGAGTTGTTTAATTTTTATGAGTTATGGAACTCATAAGTTTAGATCTCGGCATATAGAAGAGTTTTTATACAAATAAATTATTGTAATTAACTGCTCCCATAATACCACTGTAAATGAACACAAATAACCCAGAAACTGTACGAATACGTAAATATCCAGCCAGGACACCTCTTTTCTCAGCAATGATCTTTGTGAAAACTCCTAAGGATCAGCAAATATGGACTATTTTCAGCAACAGGATGGTCTCACACATTGCCTTGGGTTGCAGGCTGAGCTGACTGCAGACCTGAAAAGAGGCAGGAGAAGGCAGCCATGCCCTTGTTGTCCTTCTCTTGCTCTAGTTTCCACCACTTCCACCGCAAGAACAGAAAAACAGCTGGTCTCTGTTCATCTGAGGTTTATACTGGTTAATCAGGATGAAAGGGAGGAATAAGACTCAGATCCAGTGTTCTGGGTCTCATGGGGACAGCTGGAGCATCCCTGCTACCCCAGCTAGTACAGATGAGCACAGGTGAGAACCCACCTCCTCAGGCAAAGTCACAGAATCATAGAATAATTTTGGTTGGAAGAGACCCTTAAGATTGAGTCCAACTATAACCTAAATCTAGCACTAAACCATGTCCCTGAGAATCTCATCTAAAAGCCTTTTAAACCCCTCCAGGGACGGTGGCTCCACCACTGCCCTGGGCAGCCTGTTCCAATGCCTGACAGCCCTTTCCTGCTGTAATTAATATAATACTATGTGTGAACTGTTAGGTGAGCTCATGCAGTGGTCTCCCTCCATCTTCTTAAATTTGCAAAGAATCACTAGGGTTATTTATTTAATTCATTTTGGTAAGTTCTTAGATTCTCTGACAGCATATGAGAAGCTTGACTCATTGGTGTCTGTGTGTAGGAAACAAGCAAACGATTCCTTAAACTACAAATATATAAAAGAGGGAGCCTAATCCTTCAGCCAATCTGTCATTAAAATTTCTCCTCCAGTGATCTGGAGTTGGGCTTAAGCAAAGCTTTTGTTTTATATATGTGTATACATACATATATAGAGGAAAGTGCATATATATATATACACACGCACACACACAAACACGCAGTGGAGCAGTGTCCATCCAGGGATATGCTTTAAGGGTACAAATAATGTCAGCATCATTTCCAGATGACAGATGGTCAGTGCAACACACACCACACTGACCGTCTTGAACTTCTAATTGCTCTGAGGGAGAAAATTCTTTTGCGGATCAGATGAAATGTTTATACCCTTGCAGTACTGTGCAATGATATTTATGTTAATACACTGTGTACCTGCAGCAGCTTACTCTGAACCAGATGTATTTTGTTGATTTAACTGAGATAAAACATTCAGAGTTTGGGAAAACCAAGAATAGTTTCGTGGCTGGGACAGAGAATTACAAAACCCTACAGGCTCTAGGAACAAAGTCAGTCATTTACTCTCACTAATGAAGACTAGTTAACTCTCATGGGCAAACCAATATTTTATTATATCTATTCCTTGTGCTGATCTGTGAAATTTTGGTTAATACCATGACATTTCACAGATATGTTTACTACTCAATGGGCTGCATGGGCTTGTGTTTCTGCCAGTCAGAAGGATGCTATGGAGGACAGGTTGTAGCAGGTAAAATGAAAACGAGCATATCAGTAACGTGGAGAACAAAACCACTTAAGCATTGTTATTCCTGTCCCCAGAACAAGAGAAAGAATCACTCCTATGCATGTTCCTGGTAAGCAAATCAGAAAGATCACTGCTGGCAGACACAAAAATTTGACCTTTCTAATTAAAAATCTCTGCTTACTGATTCCTCTTCCTTCCAATTTCTGCACAGTGGACACTGCCTATGTCCTCACAGGTAGAATTTGATCAAAAAGAAAAATAAGGGGAAAAAAACCTATCTCCTGGTCAGATTAAGGAGGAGTTATTTTCTTAGAGATTGTCCTGTGTTGTCTCCTGCTGCCCCAAGTCCTAGTTCAAGTGGCCGTCCCAGGCTGCCGCATCGGACGTCACTGCTCAGGAACACTCCTGGTTGTGGAGAAGACTCTGGGCCACAGGCAACTTTGCTGATTTTCAGAGGGTTGTGCAGAGAAGCAAACAGTGAGACCACCAGCAGTGATGTGCTACTTACTGCTTTGGTGTTTTTGCAGGTGCCTAGTTGTGAATCTTTACTTCTTGCTGTTTGAGGCCAACCTCCTAGCAATTCATCTTACCTCCCTGAAGCCCCAAACCTGGGATTCAGCAGAGTTTTGCCCAATGAAGGATCATTCAACAGCGCAGAACTGTAGCTGCAGGGGACCTTTCCCAGCAGGGGATCATTAAACACTTGAGTCAAATGAAAACTCACAAAAGTTGCTTTGAATACCAAATTTCTTCTCGCTGCCTCACCAAATGCCTGTGATGTTACCCCCTGCTGGAAAGCTTTCCAAAACCAGTTCACTCCTCTGATTTTTGCTACCTCCATGATTCAGCTGTGACCAAAGTCACTATGGATAAATATGACACAGAGAGTAATTTTTTTTATTCTGACATGCTTTGCAATGTAGACAAGTAGTCTGGCAGGATTTAAATATTGTCTGGGACTTTGTCCTTAGTAACACCACTACGAAATGCTCCGATGTTACCTTCTAAAGGATGCACCAGAAGTTTTATAAGGTGCACAGGTTAGATGTAAATAATTATCGGTTCTTAGATTCTCATGCAGTCAGGAGAGATGCCAAGAGCTTGTGTGTTTATCTTCAGATCTACTGGGAAATCTCCCAAGAGCATGAGCTCTCAGACATTTAGTCAAAACATCTAGTGATAACTGTCTCCAGAACATTCAGCGGCTCTTTGATTGACATATTTCTCATCAACAAGTTGGCTTTGTTTATATGTCTCTGAGAAGTACAGAGGCAATGATGGAACAAATACAACCAGACTTTTCTGTTCTTAGACTTTCTTCTTCTGGCAAGAGAGATTTTATTTCAGGAACTGTTACCAGCCCAGATTTGCTGGCATTAACCAGCTGGGCTATGCTGAAATGGCCACGCAGAACAGCTTGAAAATACTCCTTGAGGAGGTTTTCAGCAGCTCTGATCTGAAGCAGGACCAGCAGAAGGCAAAGAAAGCTACTATTCTTTTTTCCTTCAGCCCACCTCTGCTATTTGGACTGAGCATGTTTTTGCCACTTCTGTCAGTCACGCTTTTTAGGACGTAGATTCTGTGTCTCCACAAAACAAAGGCACAAATCCTGATACACCCATAGAGATATCAGATCCTATTTTACTTTGTTTAACTGCATACAATTGCTTCTTATCAGACTGACCAACTCTAACAAACCCTCTCCTTCCCCAGCAGTCTTGCCACTTCTAAAATCCTGCCAGAGGTTGCCCAGGCTCTACTTCCAATGTGCTGCTGAGACAATTCATCACCAGCTGCATCTCCAGGAACCTCATCTATCCATTGCAAAAATAGCTGTAATAGACTTACCTCACAGGGTTGTTGCAGAATTTAATTTATTTATAGACAAACTGAATTTATGTCATTTATGGTTCACTTCACAGGCTTTCATCTATCCATGTTTTCTTGTAGGGTCTCTCATTATGGTATGTGAATATACACACATCAAGCTGCCAGAGGGAAGAATTCTGTGGTTCTTTTCTTACCATGTTAATTCATGTAGTGGGACCCAAAACCAGTCCGAGGAGAATAGTGTGTATTGTCATGAATGATAACTCTGACACAGTTTTCGACTAGGTAAACTACCTCCTGTCTACTACCTTCCTTGGACTCAGTTTTGCCAGGGTCACAGCTTAGAAAACACACACACACACACACACACACAAAGTATCAGGATTGGAAATGCACAACAAGAAGAGCTATGGAAACCCAGACAGAGGGTGTCAGCAGATGGCCGAACACAGACGATTAGAGCATCATTTTTTGAAAATATTGAAAGTTAAGGGAGGAAAGCACAGAGAAAACAAAATAAGCCCTCATTCTCTCATCTCCATTTCAGCCTGTAGGTACTGAGTAAATGCCTTCTCCTGGCATGGCAGATCCTCACCTGCAGCCTGAGCAACCATGCTTGCTCAAGCAAAGGCACTCAGGTGCCTGTACCTTGAAGTAAATCAATAAAACCTCAGAGTTAACCACTGTGAAATACTGTAGGAAAGTCTACCATATTATCCAGCAATTAGGAAGATTTCTGTTTTTAAATCCACAGCTAGTGAGAGTTCTTGAGAAAAAAAAAAATAGCTGTTTTGGAACAGAAAGAAGGACAAGCTGTTTCAGTCATCATTTTATTACTGACTCACAAGGGAAATCAGTGAATCTACCGGTGGTTCATGCAATTCTGTTGCCAGCTCCTCAGAAAGGAAATGTCATGTATAGCAACTTGTTTTTCTATTGCAGCAATTAAAGTACATAGGAGGCCACAACAAAATCAATACAAAACTGGTAAATCCGTAATGAATGACAGCAAAATACTGATCTTGCCTAAAGAAACACCTGTCTAAATGCCACCACAAGGTTAGGCAGTAGAAGACATTTCTGGCTTATTTTTGAAGGGCCTGCCATTTTTTATCACCTACGTATGGATCATCAAATGGCCTCATGCTTCTTGCTTATTGTGTTGGAGTTTCCGCTGAGGAAATTATGTTCAAGTGCAAATTTTCAAGGCTTGAGCTATCCCTGAGGAGAGAGCAGTTTATACTCCATGAAACATGTGCTTGGGTTGCTGATAGTCAAACCCCCTCTGGGGCTCACCAGGGAGCCAACAAGTCAGTATTCGGGGAGCCTCATGCTTTTGCTTTTGATCCCACAATCTTTCCCCATTTGTGTCAGGATGACACCCACTCCTCTCAGCTCGTCCATCTGAGATTGGCAGGTAGGTATCTTCCTTCAGTGAGCCATGGTCGGTGGTCCAGAGGTGGACATCAACTTTTGACGTCACAACAAGTATTCGGCAATTTTTAAAACAAAAAGCTGGTTTCGGCCAGTGAGAACTGCCTCTACCTGTGACGTCTTTGTATCTCACCATCCTGAAGGTTTAGAAGGCCCCACTACTTCAGCCTTCTCTGAGGGGGCTGTCCTGGGCATCCTGCCCTTTCTGAACACCTACTACGGTCCTACTTTTGCCCGCTGCAGTTACTTTCAAATCACTCTTTTGCTTCTGTTCAAAAAAGCCAAGCTGTCTCCCTTTCTTACTTCTGTTATCCAGAAGTATCTTCACAGCTAATAGTGCACGTACATTTTTTTCCCCTCCACAAGATATTTATAGGTAATTAGGTAGAGTCCAGCTACTGCCTCTGACATCTCCCCATCTGTCCTGTGAAACAACACACAGTCAGAGCTGCAGAAGCCAGTACAGCATGATCTCAGTACCCAGGTCACAGACAGGACTCATAAATAATTGCAGATCAGCCCTACAACCTTAACAGATGTAACCTCATCTGTCGCCTTTTTTTTTTCTTTCTCTTTTTAATTTCCACCTGCTCTTTCATCAAAACCATGGCCAAATGCCTTTTTAAGCAGAACCAGCGAATGCTTTTGATTGTAGCCAGGACCTCTGCTTATGCGCTGCATGTTACTGCATTTGTGTATGGTGGGGTGGGTTTTTTTTGCTTTTTCATTGTCGTTTTTTTATCAGCCAAATTGTTTTCTAGTGTCGGAATGGCTTCATCTGCTGTACTAAACACTCATTGTGTCTGTCACACGCTTATCCTATCTCAGCAGTGAAAAATCAATAGGAATTGATTTGACAATGTCCAATCTTATCAAGTATCGAGTAGGGCGCTGGGACAAATGCTGAGTTGATGGTATAACATATAGATTTTAACGAGGCATGTAGCCCCAAGTATGACAACCTTGTTTAAAAAGGGTGGTTGGAGTCCAAGGTGTTAAATGTGCTTGTTCCTCCTTATGCCCCCGGCTTTCAGATGGTGCCAATTTCCACACCAGCTCGCTCACAGCTAAAAGCAGAGTGTAAGCCCACTCCATAGTCCTAGCAGAAGATTACACAGGGAAGAGAGAAAGTGTTGCATTTAGAAACACAAACGCTGCCAGCAAATGCTATTTCAGCAATTACCTATGTTTAGTAATTATGCTAATGTTGGTTCTCAAAGGGCTGTTATTTGCTCAGCATGTTCTTCATACTTTACCTCTCTACCTGCCTAACCCTTTATTTTCACTCTAGCTATTACTGGTTGTTTGTCAAGTTAAGTGATGTTTGCCGCACCAAGTGTTGTCAAGGTACTGTTGCTTTAGCTGAATTCCTATTTTTCCAACAACGGGTGCTGTGATTTTCTGCTCATCACCACTACAAGGCTTTGGGGATTGGATTTCACTGTTTTCAAGAGACCTTAGGTGCTGCAGGTGTTCTTGGTACTTTGGGTTGCAGGATGAATGAGCAGCTCCTGGGGTCTGTAACAACACGTTTGATGAAGTGTGATGGACATCTATTTGTAAGTGTAGAACTCGACACATGCAGGGAACATGTGCTCCTGTATTGACAGATCATCACTCCATCTTGAGCCAGCGTGCTGGCAAATGGCAATGGAGAATTAACCATGAAAAGATCCACAGCACACACTCCCATGAATACAACCATAGCAAAGCTTAAAAGACAGAAATATCACCCCGGGAGTGACCTGATCAGTTAGATTTGAGGAGATACCTCGTGAGATGCCTGCACATTTAGATGTAGAACTGATTGACAGTCTGCAGCCTGTACAGGATTATCTCTGTGTACACATACATATATGTATACATGGTGAAGGGTCTGGAGCACGAGTGTGATGGGAGCAGCTGAGGGAGCTGGGGGTTCAGCTGGAGAACAGGAGCTGAGGGGAGACCTTCTGATCTCTGAACTGCCTGAAAGGAGCTTGGAGCCAGGAGGGGGTTGGTCTCTTCTCCCAAGGAACAAGCACCAGGACCAGAGGAAATGGCCTCAAGTTGCACCGGGGGACATTCAGAATAGATATTAGGAAAAAATTCCTCCCAGAAAGGGCTGTCGGACATTGGAACAGGCTGCCCAGGGCAGCGATGGGGTCACGATCCCTGGAGGGGTTGGACAGACAGAGAGATGAGGCTCTTAGGGACGTGGTTTAGTGCCAGCGTTGGGGTTAATGGTTGGACTCGATGATCTCGAGGGCCTTTTCCAACCAAAATGATTCTATGTCCATGCGTGTGTCTCGTATGTGCATATAAAGAGGAAAGCACTCAGTTATCTGTAGGTGCAAAGCAAATTACTCCAAGAACAACATGTTTTAAAAGTGGCTGAGGCCAACGGGCCCTAATGGGCTAGCATTACGCTATGGTTCTATCAGCATCAAAGGCCATATCCTCAAGGACCTGCACACTACTAACCGCTGGCCTCTAAAAGTTGCTCCGCCAGAAGATGCGATGACAGAAGAGAAAAATGTAGTATTATGCATGGAACAGGGAAAGAGAAACACTGATCTGGGGGAGGAAAAGGGAAGAGCCTGACTCCAAAAAGACAGTCTGCATGCACAAGGATGGGATGCAGAACTTGAAAAAGAGCCAGTTTCAGAGGCAGGGCCGTGTCTGTGCCACACGATGCAACGACTGTGTCTCTGAGCCTAGAAACATCATGAATTTATCAGTGCTCCCTAACAAGAAAAGCCTGTGCTGCTTCCAGGTCCCAGCCAGCCCAGCATGACTCTGTGTGGTGTTATCGCTGCCTCCTCATCTTTGTCCTCACACTGTCTTAGCAGATACTTGCTCACCAAAATTTTTACAGCAGTCGCCAATTTTGGCCCAGGCTAACAAACCCACTCCCAGGCAATCCCTGTAAAGGATTTGTGATTTAACAAGCTACGGCTATTTCAACAAGCATCCTGCGAACAGCAGCCTACGCTGAAAGAGGAGAGAGTGGTATGGAAAGGAGATGAGCCTGCCAGCCTCAGCGTCAGACAATACTACCGGGTCTATTTAATTCAGCAGTATAGACACAGCTTTTGATAGCTTGACTCCACATTGCAGCCCCCCCCCAACATATAGCAGCCTCAAACACATGGTGCTGCATTGTAGACACTAATAAACTAATTTGTTCTGCAAGAAGATGCTGGTGTCAAGTAACAATTGCACCTCACTTGAACTTTATGGACTCCAACTTTCTTTCTTCATTGATTTTTTTTTTCTTGTAATTTTCCACCATGTTCCTGAGGTTCAGGGAACAGATCAGGACTCCTCCTGTGGTTAATTTAGCATCTATTAGCTTTTCATCAACTTATTTGTAAATTAATTGTTAGAACTAACTTAGAAGGAAGAAATTACATCTAATCCTCCACACTCTGTACAGAGCGAAATCCAACCTACAAAGAGGAGCGATGGTCCCACACAGAGATGTGCAATATCTATAAACAGCAATGTTAGCAAAGAGCTGGCTTGTTTAAATGGTCAGGATAAGCAAGGTACAAATAGGGCTGACTTGGCATACGTGTTCATTAACTTAGATGTGGGAGCTTTGAACTGAAGAGAGAAATGATTAAGCTCTAATTGTATCTCCTTTAAAGGGGCATTTTGAGCAGCTAAGCCTTTTGTAAGGTGGTTCTTTTTACACATATCACGTCTTCCTATGGATAAACAGCCCTTTATCACACTTGACTTTTCTGTTTTCCTTTCCTTGTGAAATGCTGGGTCTGATTTAAGTTCTAATGTAACATCTTTCCTTTCGGAAAGACTTCATCAATGAAATCCTTGAAGATGTTTTAAACGACCGATAGAGAGTAGTGCTCTTTAACTGTGTAATCAGAGATGATTTACTGAATGCATTTCAGGTTGATTGTAGTGTCTGTTAAGGGATTGTTCAAGAAAAAGGAGAGAAAGCTGCTAAGGTTTGTTTGCCCCCCCCACAAAGGGCAATGCAGAGTGGTAGGAACACCGACTCTATGTGCCACTGTTATTACAGAATATAGAGCATCTATTAAGGACAGAAAAGCCGATATGTCAGGTGTTTGGAAGCTTCCCGCTGTCTGCAGGACCAGCACAAAGCGCAGGCCACAGTGATAGATCACGTTGACCTGTTCCCTCGACCGTGTACTGAATCATAAGCACTATTTGCGCACTCATGATTTTCAACAGATGCATGTGCAGATGCAGTTATCTGCTTCGCACATTCAGTGGAAGCTCGTTTTAAGTGCTGCAATGTGCATCTATCTTGTATTAAACACAAGTTCTTCCTACAACATGTTACTTTTTTTGTCTCAGGGCCAGGTGTCAGTCTGAATGTGTAGAATATATTCAGGATAGCAAGAAAGAACGACAAAATGTACTGATCAGTGGCAGATCTCAACTGATTTACTTTAGATTTACTTCATCGACTTTGGCTCAGTACAATTATGCCACTTTAAGCAAACTGAAGAAGTTTAAATCAAACTTTTTCCCACCCTGTGAGACTATCTTGTACCATGAGATGATCTCGCATCACGTATATCAGCTTCTGCAGACCCAGGGATCGCTACATTCACTTTCTGTTTCTTGATTTCATGTACCTAAATCAGCCCTGGAACATTATACAATTGAACCTTCTTTTAGCTTCATCAGTTTCAAATATTTATTTGTCTTTCTAATCTAAAAGTCTTTCTGTGCCTACTTATCAGCTCAGCTGAAGCCAAGATGAAGCTCTCAGAAGTAAATGAGCTTGTGCAAAAAAACCCAACCAACCAACCAGCAAACCCCAAACCAACAGACTGTGTCAGTGTTCTGTGTGAGGATTAGAGATTTCTATAAGGGCATTGAATCTACAGGAGCTTGGCAACATAAGGGACATCTGACTCAGAGAAGAAATATGATAATCTGTGGCCAGATCTCGTGTGGCAACACGCAACGCACAAGAGGATTTGATGCACCAGGAGGTATTTGGGTTACAAACCAATTTGGGAGTTCTGGGTGTGAGGCAGAACTGATTTCTCTGACCTGCAAGTCCTCATGGTGCCCTCAAACACAGAGATCTCACACTGCATATTAATCTCTCTGGGACATCCTAATATTTATCTGAGCTTGAGCCAGCTAGGCACTAAAGCTGTTCAGAAAAGAGTTTTTTCCTGCGGTGCTTTTATTTTTTTCCTTTATTCTTTGTTAAAATATACCATATTCCTGAATGCTTACCAGAATGTCCTGAAAGAGCTAAATTGCATTAAACTCCTAATATTTCTCACCAACAAGAATAACTTGTTACATCGTGTTTCCAGGAGCACCATTGTCTCCTGTCCTTCTCGGGGGAGTGGTGCATTCTGAAAATCGCAGTGTTACAATACCATGGGCTCTGCACTGGAATTCAGCTTGTGAAGCCAGGACTGGTGGGCCGATGGACATGAAGCGATGGTCCCATACCAGCACTGGCTCACGTTGCACAGACGTTACACGCTGTTGTGCCTCCATGTCATCTTTGATTCTGAGGTGAGGTCCACCATTTCCAATGGACACTGAGGTTTTCTACATAAATCTGATTTTTCTTTTTTTTTTTTTAATAATATCTTCACTTACTAAAGTGAGATAATTCCCATCCAGAGAATGACTCACATGACCCATCTTGCTCTCCGATAGTTAAAACCTGGCTTAGGCCCTGTGGCTTTCTCATATTTCCTTCCTTTTAGTTTGACTGGTGGGTTTTCCTCTTCATAAACAGTTTCCACATTAGGAGCCTTGCATAAATGTCTTATCTTGTGGTTCTCATTTATTTTCTGTTTTTCAGACAAAAATATTTCTGCTGCTCAAAAAACAGTATCTTTGAATCTTCACACCTTGGCTCCTGGGAGGTTTTGTCACAATCTCCTGCTGATCAGCACTGTTGTATTTCCAAAGCAGCTCAAACCAGTAAGAACCCCACCTTTGGTCCACAGCTTTGATGTGTTTTCTTTCAGAAGGTCCGTCCCGCCCTTGAGATGGAGCCATCAGAACTGCCACAGGACCTGCAGATGGAGACCTGTCCTCAGACAGCCTCCTCCTCACCCTTGCCCTCTGCTTTCTCCCATCTCGTGTTCTGTTTTCTTCTATTTTTTAAAAAAGCCTCTTTGCTAGCAGCTGGATGGCAGCAGAACAGACGCTCCAGAATTATGTTTCAAATCTATCTTCACTCTCGGGCAAAACTCAATATTCAGGGGCATGGTTGGGTCAAAATTATTTCTTCATGGCCTTTGGGCCTTCATTAAATACATACAGCCCTGGTGTATTATCCCTTTTCAGTTGTGTTATATTACTTTCAATAATAAAATTTAGCAAGTGCACACACACCAAAGCAAAACACACAATAAAAGCTTATAGCTGAACTGTAACTCTATGTAGTCAAGGGGTAAAAAAGGCAGAGACTTTATGGTTGTATTAAGTTACTTGGTAGGTTTGAGTTTCAGAACATAGGTCTTCATTCTGGAAAGTATTCAACCTGTGGAAGTTCACAACCCAACAAAGTTGTGGTTTTCTAAACTGGAAGCTGTTTTACCTTGTTGAAGTCTATTGAATTCTATATGTTAAACTCATGCTTAAGCTTTGCTCACGATAAGGATGCTTAGGATGTTTTGTAACTAAAACCCCATCTGAAATGACCAAAGTTTCCAGCTTTGGAAAACAGGTAGAAAAAAATTTTTAAAAAGGTGAAGTTATTAAAACATTCAAAGCGTTCGGTCTTCTTCAAGTAAAATCAATAGCATTTTGAAGCAGTGAAATCTGATGTAAAATCTCCTTGCACTGAATTTCTGAATTTCCCGTACTGGAGTGGGTGTCTGGACACCGCTATGATTAATACTTTCATGACCGCCTAGCCAGATGGATGCCTGATGGAAGACAGAAACATTATAGCCATGTAAATAAAAATGTCTTTACTAAAGGCCCTGCCAAAGTAGTGAAATCTCCTGGCCTGAAAGAAAAGCAGCCAAGTTGGGGGCGATGGAGGGGAATAATTGTCATATGAGTGTCCCCAGAGATCAAACTCAGTGAAAATGCTGAACATTTGGAAAGTTGTGAGAGGCTTTGTTATGTATCCAAAACACCGTTGCTTGGTATGAATTGAAAACACGAATTATTATATGGGGTTACTGAAAGAGCACCTGTGAAACAAATCTGCTGATCACCTGGGCAGGGGCATTGAGGTACCAGAGACACTACTCCTTATTATTACTTAAGCCAAATTTGTCAGTTTACTGATATTATCATTTATCATTTACTGCTTCGGGGTCTGCTTGAGTCTCTGGCCTGGGCTTAGTGCCCTTGATCTCGGTAATGCCTGTGGGCATATGCTAGTCTTCCATGATGAAACTGGGCTATATGTAGATATAGAGATACATATATATATATTATTTTTTTTACAACAATTCAATAAAGCTGAGTTCTTTTCACTGGACTACGAGCACTCTGAGTAAGGATCCTGCCTGTCATCTTCGAAAGTTCACTTCATTAATCTCACAAGAGATACGAGGCTCAATCCTGGCTGAGTTATTCATAAGCAGATAGGAGTGGGCTAAGTGTGCGATCCAGCAAGAGCTCAGGGAACAGAAACGGCACCGAGAAATGCTTGCGCCCTCTCCCACAGGTCAAATAACTAACTGTTAATGCATATAAGCCTGATTTTGCAAGCCAGCCTCTGGGCTAAAATGTGTGTAAGAGAGCACAGATGGACTTCAACATTAGCATTTAACAGGCAATCGTGAGAAAAGTCACGCAGCACAACAAAGGCAACCTGCTTGAGGACAAGGCAAAATATATCAAGCCCACCTTCTGCTCTGATAATAATGCCAGCTTTTATTTCCCGTCAGTTATATTCTCCAACAAGCTTTTAATTTTTTTGGCATATTACCATGCTGTCCATGAGAGGCATGTAAAAGCATACTCTCCTCCTCCAAATACCTCATTAGAATTTACCTCTGACAAGATGCCTACACCAAATACTTGCTAACAGCAGGGCAGGTCGCACTGTGACCACCACCTACCACGCCAAATGTGATTGTTTCGCCCACCTGGTTTACTATCCTTGACTAAACACACCACGTTAGTGCAGTTGTGTGCACAGCTTAACACCTTACAGTCCTAATCCATAAGAAGTCATTAGAGGCTACAGCAATATAAATAGTACATGAATCATTCATAACAATCAATAGCTATATTCCTCAAATGCTTTATTTCCAATGAATAACTCCACAAGTTCAAGTTGTCAGGCACGGCAGCAGGCAAAAAAGCTACGAGCCGCTCTGAAAACTTCCCAAATTATGGCTTCCCGCAGTTCCTTTACCTACGGCAGCTTTCAAGGGGCTTTAAAAAGCTGATGAATACAAAAAATCCACAGGCAGAGGGACTCTGCTCTAGTGCTGAGAGCCCGCACTGGAGTCAGGAATGGCATCAATAGTGGAGAAAACGAGTTGGCAAAGATAAAATGATTTCCCAAAACGCGAAGAGAAGGAGACACACACAGAAAAGGATGGACGACAGGCAAGTTATACAGCTGCATACACATGCACCTTCTGATGTCTACATGCCAGCTCATTCAGTTTCAGAAAGGACTTCTGGGAGACTGAGGTTAAAATAAGAGATTTTTCGGTTTGGGTTTTTTCAAAAGTCCTCTAGACTGGTACTGCATGAAAACCCTTCAAATGAATATTTTTTGGACAAGATGTAGTCAACATGAAGTGTGCTGCAGGCTGAGCTGCCGTGAAGATGTCTCATGGATGTTCACCTCAAAGGGAGCTGGAAGGGTCAGCCCCTGGGGACTCCCTGCAAGGCCACAGCAAACTCACCTGCAGAATAAGAAGGCTTCAGCTTTTGAGGTGTTCCCATGGTTAAAGTCATTTGCCTGCTCCTAGTGTAGTTCACTTAATGACATCTCTCCTCATCTGACCCCATTTGCAGAGCAGAGACACTTTGGCTCTCCGGACATCCACACTTTTTCTGAAGTTAAACTAGATCCAATCTCTGATAACTCACCGACCTGCTGTGCGCAGAAAGAGCTGCTGTGTTTGGATTACAAAAAACAACAGACTGTAATGCAGTGTCCTCTGGGAGCCCTTGGTTTGGAAGTATCAGGGAGCAGTTCTACAATTAATTTAATCAGAATAAACTTCTGCACTTGCGTAGGATCATTTTTTGATCTTGCCATTACACAAATGCTTCATGAACACTGAATAATGAAGCCCTGCAGCTCGCCTGAATGGTGGGTAAACAAGCACTTTTATTTTCTCCTACCAAGACAGCCAGAGACACTCGCAGATTAAATGATTTGGCAAACTTTGCACTGTGAGTCTGTGGTGGATTCACACCCAGCACCCACTGCTAATGGTGCCTTGTCCGTTACCTTTGCATGTTGATCAGTATCAGTATGTTGATAAGATGTCAGCCTCCTCCCCAGAACATCACTGGTTTTTTCTCAGGCAAATCACACATATTCAGAAACACCTATTTTTAACAGATACATTTTGCTGGATAGGGGGGTGTGTGGGGGTGATCAGGTTCTTTTTTTCCTGGAAAACTGGTGCTGGCCAAAGCAATCCGTTCCTGGAAATGGGAGACAGCACGAAAACTTTTTATGAGTGGCAAAAATCTTTTCTGATGCTTCCACTGCTGGCCACAACCTTATTAGAAAAAATTGCTAAGGACCTAGCAACTACCTTTTGTTTCAGCGCCTTTCATGTCTCTGCCTGCCAGCACGGTGACACTTCATCAGCTCTGGAAGCCTCTGACACTTCCATTGACTAAGTGCCACCCCGCTGCAGTCACTCCAGAGGCACTGGTGACAGGCAGACTGCAGAAGCCACATTGTCACGGAACCTCTTTTGCAACGCTGAAGAAGTTTCTCTAGTGATTTCAACATGCGGCGCTCGCACTAGCAGGTTCCCAAACCAGGAATACATCATCTACAGCAGCAGCAGAACGGGATTGCAGGGGAGAAGGCACTACTGTCCTGCTCCGACCGATCTGTAGCTAAATTAAATCTGTTCACTGCCCTTCTCACAACACTGGCTTAACCCCACATATGCTGATGCCTCCACTGTATGTCCTGTGTTTATTCCTGAGCATTCTGGGGAAACCCAAGCAGTCATTCCTTAGCTGTTCCTCATCTTATTGCAATGCTGAGGTCTAAAACCAGTGAGATAACTTGTAGTCTACGAGCGGCTGGGATTTTTTTTTCTTATTCACTACAAAGGAAGCCTAAGCAGTTCGCACAGATGTAGACGTTTACAATTAGGTGAGCTATCTCCTGTCCCACCTGTCTGCAAGTAGTGCTGTGTGGAGACACCCAACTTGTGTCCTAGTTGTCAACAGTGACACATATTAACACTGACCCTGCCACAATTAGTTCAGCACATTTTCCAAAGAACACATTAATCTGCCCAACCACATGAACAAGGTCACACAGCTCTGAGGATCAAACGAGGGTGAGACTCCACATGGTCCAAGCAGACATACTCAAAAGAAGATTCAGCCCAGGGTCACACCATGACGCAAAGATCCCAGCAAGAGCTCCTGCCTTCCACTCACCTTTTTTAACCACTTATCCACATTTTCTATATAATTACATTGGTGTAATAGCCTTCTGTCAGGCTTCTGCCATTCATCCATCACACAGTAACAGTCTATTCTGATTTCTGAGGTACATTTAATCTCCTCTGACCCCCATAATTTTCATGTTACCCCTTTACTGAGGCAATTAAATCTGCTTTCAATCCCTTCTTTCAGAGTTTAAATTTACAATTTTTTGTACTAGTTTTTCAACATCCCCAGTTCCTTCACAGTTGCAGGGTTTAATTCATGTTCATGTTCAGTTCATGTGGCACCCTTCCCACACAGTTCACTTCTGTTGACTACAACTCACTGCAGAGTTTAGATTGCAGCCCAGGTTCACTTCGCATTTCCACCACAAGAGACATGAAAACACATGACCAAAAATGGGATGTTTCCTTCTAACTTTGACAGTTTGCTTATGTCTTATAACATTTTTATATGAAGATTTAAAAAAAAAAATCTATCATGATTGCAGCTATTCTCATTACAATGCACGCAAATGCATAATCCAGCGGGTGTGAAAAATGCACAGACAAGGGAGAAAAATCCTAATGAAAAACTCAACAGAGCATGCAATACTTCTGTCTAGTGGTTCTAAAAAGTTGTCTATCTTCATGGTCTTCAGGACCACCTATAGTTTAGAGCAGAACAGGTCAGTGAATGCTTTTTCTTGCATGATTTAGGCAACCAAAAAAAGCTAATAGCAAAGTTTATTTATCTTTGCCGAAAAGGCTGAATGCAACAGAGTTTGGAGCGCAGCAGCAGAAGGCAGCCACACCTGGCTACTCCTATTTGCCACAGCAGCCCTGGGAATGCTGGACATGGGCACAGACCTGCCAAAAATGCTGGGAAGCTCCAGAATAACCCTTTTATTCCCCACCAGCCTCCACACATAGATACTAAACCTCACCTTTGGAAACGCTCGACACAGCGGCTCTGTCCCTGCCCCACCAGCTGGTTATCAGGAGAGTTGCCAGCTGCAGTTCCCCAGCCCCAGCCATCAATCAGGCTGTTATTGCCACTGTAAACACCGCATTTGTCAGCCGCTAATGCTCTTCACAATCAGGGCGTGATGGATTAGTCTTCATTTGAAAGGAAGGGTCAGACTTCATGAGGATTAGATCAGAGTGCAGGAGTCCCATGGGTGCTGCCAGGTCATGGCAAAGTCCCAATCCAGCAGTTATTTTCCCATCTGTGGGACAGCAACCAAACCCCTCAGGGAATAGTTCTGAAATCACTTCAGACCTGGGTGTGAGGAACATTTATAAAGAATATGACTATTTGACATTTACACAGTGCTACCACTGCTGGATCCCAATGCAGTGAGCAATAATTCCCACAAGCCACAGTAAGCTACGAGAGCGGGACCAGCCAGACTGAAGCACCTCACTCTCCAACCCTTCCCAGCTCCTTACACAACTCACGAGACCCTGGGAACAGAGGGAAAAACTTGCAAACCTTGCTTTTTCCACGTGTCAGAGCAGATTTCCCCTGAGAGCACCCAGCAGCGCCAGTATCTCAGCTGAGCACAGTCTTCCTCATCAGCTGTCTGCAAGGAGACCAAAGAGGCCTTGCTGTGATTTAAAGTTTCTCACACTTCATGTCTGCCTCCAGAGTATTTTGTCACACAAAGCAGAGAGCGCTGGGTACCTGTGCACTCCCCTCCGTGACGCTGGAACACCCCAGCACTATGGGTCAGTACACCGTGTCCCAGCATGAGCATCTTTTCAGGTCCCAGGGCAGAGCTTATGTGTGGCTCAGTTATTACACAGCCTGTCATGGGTTTTTCTACAGAGAGGCAGATCTGCTGAAAGAGGTGGGGTTTTGTGGCTTGATTATAATTGGGGGAGGGGGATAAAAACCCTTCCTGCTGAAAAGCCAAGAGTCTTCCCCAGATCAGTCACTAATCTTATTTTCTACTCAGAGGAAATGTGAAATCTTGCTTAGAAAATAGACTTGTCTGAAACCACCTCTGTGCTACCCACAGCACATTTCAGCTGTCCTCTTCTTTGATTTTATTTACAGAGCTCTCTTGGCATCTTTACTTAGGTTTCTCTCTTTGTTTCCTTGGATGATGGCTTAGCAGATTTGTTATCCAAACCAACTGTGACTACTGACTACACATCTTCCCTCTCTAGATTTTATTTACTTTTAACCCTCCTCAACAACTCTGGGTGCCTCGCCAAGTTCCTGAAAGAGCTACCAGTCATGGATACTTCACTAAGAGAATACAGATCCACAGAATAAATAAAAAATAAATTTAAAAAAAATGAAAAGACAGAGTAGAATTAATTCTTCTTTAACTCAAATATCTCAGTCTTTCAAAGCTATTACCTTCATGTAATGGATCTTTGTTATCAAGAAGTGATGTCGGGGCTGCTCCATCGCACAGGTTTGGGTGCCAGTCACATGCATCTCCAGCAAGGAGCTCCCAAAAAGCCAGCAGGACCACAGTGACGAGCCTGGTGCTCCCAGCTGGGCAAGGAGGGAAGAGGAGGAACTTGCTGATTATATTGAGGATGAAATTACCCTGATCCTAATCAGCTGCTGGCTCCTGGGCTTAGGGAACAGTATGCAAGAGGATGAAAGGCCAGTATCTGCTGGGTCGCTGGCAGCCAGCCCCACTCTGGTCCCAGAGCGGTGTGTGTGATGGTCCCAGTCTGTGATGCCGGTTTGCACACTGCCTGGCCTGGCAGAGGAAAAGGGGGCAGTGTGGAAGCCAACGAGAGGCACAAACTGCTTTGGACTCACCACCGGGGATAGTGTACCAGGCTTTCTCCCACGGAGGGGGTCGTGTGGTCTCCAAGGGAGCTTGGACAAAGCTGCTCTGCCAGCCCACAGCAGATCGCAGCGCTGCAGTGATTTCCATCCCTGCCCAGAGGCAGAGCCAGCTGCACGCCTGGGTAAGCGAGGGCACTGCCAGCGGCAGCTGAAATGGCCTGGGCTTGCTGGCACCTGGACCAGAGCCCGCAAAAGCCCGGCTGGCTCCTGCTGTTTACTGGCACGTTCAGGATGGGTTTATGAGTGAGCATCCATTCTGGGGCCGAGACCACCTCCCCAGCAGCACTGCTCCCTGCCACATCCCTCCTTCCTTGGCAGGAGCTGCAGTTCTCATCCTACCGAGCTGTCCCCTCCCAGCTTGGCCCTGTGCTGGGGCAGGACTGGAAGACCTCCCATCCTTGCAGAAATTCAGCTTCATCTGCACCACCGAGATGTTCACGGGACAGACATGGTGCTGGTATCGCTGCTGCTCCTGCCAGCACCCCCAGCTCTTGCAGGGTTTCGGGACCTTCTTGCTGTTCATGCACAACATGCAGGGTTTCACCTGCTGCCACCTGTCTCGCATGTTGGGTGCTATAGTGATTCATCACACCTGGATAACAACCAAGCTGGACCTTTAAATAATTTTCCACAATTAGTAGGCAAAGTTTTTAGGTATTAGAACATTGATTCTGCCTTTTAAAAATTGGATTGGTGGTATTTAGGAGCCTGTTGCTACTTAGGAACTTGGGCTGTTACATTAGTATTGTCATCTTCTCATCAATTAGCTTTTAATTAACATGGATTTTATCTTTTGTCTCCTAATTGGGGAAGGAGGAGAGCAATCAGCAGGATAGGTACATGCAAAGTAGCGTTGGCCACAATTTCACTGAGCAAACTATGAGCCACTAAACACTGATGGCACTTTCTAATGTGCACTGTAACGATTACAAACATGATGAGCTACATTAACTTCTAGTGCCCCTCTACATTTTTGACCAAGAGCCACCACTTGAAGCCAGGATTCACTCTCTCCCACCACCACTGGATAGCTGGCCCCAGGCAGGTGTGTTGGTGTAGGTTGCTTCTCAGGCTGCAAAACTGTGCAACTGCTGAACTTTAGGTGGTTTTTTTTGTGGTTTTTTTTTTTTTTTTTGCACTAGATAATCCAGAAAAGGAAAATCTACCCCAAAGGTGGGGAAGCAAACACTGGAAGAGAATAAGGTAAATATCTTCTTACCTTCTTTCCCATTCCTGATTTTTTATTGCTTTGCTTTGTTGCATTTTATACTCATGTGTGCCACAGATGGGCCAGTTACCCTATTAAATGTTTGCCATAGATTTCTGTTTGCACAAGGTTCTCAACAGTGTCAGAAACTAACACAGAATTTTGGGTCTCTTTAAGGAGAAGCAGCTCCATAGAGAAGGAAAGTGAAACCTGGTGTTTCTGTGGAGCCTGAGCTCCCTGCATGCTGGTGATGGGGGCATGAGGGATGGATGGCGAGGTGTGGGAACCAGCCCAGAGGATCACTATTGAAGTTCAGAAAGAAGTTTTAATCCATTAGAGGGGACACAGTAGACATGGAGCTATTTGTTTCTTCCAAGTGAAGCAGCAATTATGCTTCTGTCCTTAAGCGCTATTTCAAGGTGAGGGAGAGAGACAAAGCATGAATTTGGGAGAAGAATCAAAACCGTTCCTAAACCCTCTTGATTTAAGTGTTTATGGTATTTGCCACCTTAATTAAAATGGGTGAAAACACTTTCTGTTCACTGTACAGTTACACACAAAGAGCAGTGTAATATTCATCTGCCTGTTACTTGACTATACATACCAAATACATATCCTAATGCTGTTTGTACCTCTACTGAATTTTTTTGGTCACCTTAGTTTCCTTGCCGGACTGGTCCACAATTGCTTGACCATCTAGGCAAGGCTGTCGTCTCCACTTGCCCACAGCAACATCCCTATCAGTCTGTCTTTGATGTAAGCCCTGATAAAGGGCAGAATTTAAGACAGCCACGGTCAGAATTAAATAAAAGTTTGGGTTTCTCCCTGCCTCTTTTCAACTCTTGAAATTACCTTCCACCTTAATCCCAGACTAAATAATTCAAAAATGATGGGAAATGAAAGTCATGGTCCATGGAGAGTTAATGGCTACATAAGAGCAGCAGCAGCAAAAAAAAAGTAGGGGAAAATTTATCCTCTCTTCACCCCTAAATTCACCTGAGTTGAGAAGGGCAATAAATCAACAGGTCTGTTGATAGTTTCTCTTCTAGTGTAAGCTTATCATCCCATTTCATCCATCTCATCATCTGTGGACCTACAGATTGGCGATAAACAGACACCTCCAGAAAGACTCAAAATGACATTAAAGAGAAAAATGTCTCCCATCTCCGTGTTTGTTTACGCACACTGATTCCACTCTGGAGTCATCTGTACAGCAGTCTACTCTTGCCATCAGTCTAAAATAAAATAAAAACCAAAATAAATCCCAGAAGCCTGAGGTTAGGGATGGCGCGGCAGCCTTAAGCAACGACACCAGACACCGACTCAGGGGACCTGACCCAAGAACCTGCCCAGAGATGTTTCTTTCAGTGAGTCCCCCAGGGGAGATCACCCCACACTCAGGGATGACTACATCCATCCTGTGCTGCTCCCCCAGGACATGCTGTTGGAGAAGATGAGAGATGGGGACAGAAGGATGTCACCTCCCCTTCGGCCTCTTGTTTTCTCTCTCTGGCCTTGATTTTTGTCATATCTACTCTAAGACATCTTTCTCAGGGAGGCAGGGAGAGTCATGGAGGTTGAGACCAAGTGTCCACCCATCCCTGCATGCTGGGCCTAGTACAGCCTCCAGCCTCACCCTCCTTTTAGCTCGATGTCTTTTTTGAGACCGATGTTGCCTGTGAATTTAGCAGCTACCAGCGTATCCCCTCTACTCTTTGCTCTACAGAGAAAAACTTAGCTCTGTTCAAGCCAAGGTCCTATACCAACAACAAAACTCTTGAGCTGGTCTTGGTTCTGGCACTTTCATCCCTGTCAGCCACTGCCACCAAGAAAATTAGAAGCAAGGTGCTTCTCCTGGGGATTATAATGTATTTGGAGCCGTGATCTTAGATGACAGTTAGCCACACTTGCAAGCCTGTAACTCTTCCTAAGTTATTTCTGTTGTCTCCATTGCTGTCATGCTCATTTGTCCCTCAGGCTGTTACGAACATCTCTGCAAGAGCCTCGCCAGCTGTGAACATGCCACAAAGGCTGATTTGCAGGGAGGAAGGAGAGGAGCAAAGAGGGACTTTACTTGACTGAAGCTGCACAGGAAATACAAAACACAACATAGAACTGAACCCTGCAAAGTTTCACTTTAACACTTGCATCACCATGTTGTATTCAGGGTAAAAAAGTCTAAACTTGTCGTTTGGAAATCTGATTATAAATAAATACTCATATATTACATAATCTTTTCCACATTGGGATTTTCCTGCAAAGAGCCTGTTTTGGTAGTCATTCCTCTAGTCGCTGAGCTGGAGAGTTTACAGGACGTACTTCTCTAGTAAATGAGTCTGATACACCAGGCATCTTCTGGATCTAAACCACAATGCTATTTTTGTTTGTGTATTTTTCTCCCTCGCCATCCTGCCTGATCAAGTCACCTGTACCTTTTTGGTTTTTGATGTAGTGTTGCCATAAGAAGTCTCATCGCCCGCTTTGTTACAAGAAGTGCAAACTTTTATCTCCCTGCTGCAAGAGAGCAGTAAATCAGAACAAGCTGACAGCTTTGTCTCACAGGCTGTTATCCATAGGCGAGAAGATGCCTCCCCCGAGATCCCATTAGGTGTGCTGCCTCCACCACTAAACTTTCAACACGCGCATTCGCGGAGACCCGCATGTCAAAGACACTCCGCCAGCTAATGATCACTGGGAATTCACTTCCTCTTGCTCTTTCTCTCCTGCACCCACCTCTCCTTCCTCTCTCTCTCACACTTCATTCTCAAGTTTATTAAAAATAGGGTCCATTTAGTTTCATCACTTAGAGTCTGTGTAACAGCTTCTATTAAACAGATGCTCGGTGTGGTACTGCAGGCAGGAGCAAAGCCTCCCCTGCACGGGCACGCGTTGGAAGCCATGAGAAGCAACTATAAATCCTGCCTTTCCTTTGCTGACACACACACACAGGAAAGAAAGCAGGACAGAGTGACAGGGCAAAGAAACTGAATGCAGCAAACTCTTGTTATGTCTAATATGCTGCTCACCTGCCAAGTACAACGCAACCATCGTGCACAGGCACGGAGAAAGGCACACGTGGAGCTCCTCTGAGCGCACCTCCTGCTCCCCAAAATCAAGAGCACATCCCCGAGACTGAACCCAGCAGTGGGTACATGTGGCACATTAGTGTGAGGGAACTGCAGAGTGAAAAAAAAAATAAATCAGCAACATCTTGTATCTGGGAAGGGAGGCTTCTGCCATTGATAGCATATCTCTAGGACATCATTACAGACGCCTCCTCATATAGGACGTGTAGATGGAGCAACTACATTGCTGCCGTGGGCAGTCCTGACTCTACTGACCGGCTCTCAGCCCAACCTCAAAGGCTCCTTCCTCTCCCCCATGCTGGAAGACAAAAATAAGATCTAAAAATCGCCATACGAACCTGGAAGGAGCTGCCATGGATGTTTAGTTGTCCTGGAACATCCCACCCACTGCTGTGTCTCACCTGTAGCCTCTCCCCTGCAAGAGAAGGGATAAAGACCTTTCATCACAGAGTGTTTGTAAGTGCAGTACTGTGCTGAAGACAGCAGAGCCCATTTTATGATTGTTGTCTGAGGACATGACGGGGATGCTGGAAACACACTCTAGGAGGGGTGCACGCCTTGGGAAAAGGCACAGTGGGATACCTAAAACCCCCAGGGTTCTCATGGTAAATGCACTAGCTTTTTCTGTCAGTGGGGTTGGCTTTGGACTTGCATCACACATAAAATAGCACATTTCTATCTGAGAGCTCATAGCTCAATAGGGCAGACACAGCCCTAGACAAGAAAAGCAGGACAGGAGGCATTTGAGAAGTAAGAAACTAAAAATATGAAAGCCCTTATGAAGGTCAAGATAAAGGTACCATGAGCAGAAATGAAAAGAGGGAGAGGGGAAAAAAAAAAAGCATACAAAGCATTTCCCACTGCTGTTTGCTAAAACGTGTGAGAGGTTTTAGTCTCCAGGAGCCTGTTGGAAAGAAGTTCTCAGCTTTGCCTCTGCTTGTACAAATAGTTTTCTAAAAATAACAGAACCCAGCAATTATGACTAGAATTATTTTATATTTATTGTCATTCAAATGCTTCTGTGGGCAAAAGGCAAACACAGATGTCAGCAAAACCCTGGACCACTACATCTCTCTTTCTGTGCTCTGGATGAGTAGAGCAAATGGAAATCTGTCCCTAGCTGTATAACTTCCACTGACTAGGCTCAGGAGGTGCAAGGCAAAATCCACAGCACCCTGGCTCCAAACTTTGCTCTCCCCTGATGAATCCAGCCTGACATAACTTTTTAAAGTTAGAATAGCTTTGGTCCTCCATGCACAGCATCATTACAAGCTAGCAAAAACACATTAACTTTCCTTACAGGGTTTTATACCTAAGTGCTATCCACAGAGTCAAAGCTATGGTAGGGACAAGCTTTGCAGCAAAGGGCCTCTGGTCTTAAATCTTAAACTGAGGTTGTGCCCTTTTGCACAGCAGACTAATGCTGAACGACCCTCCAAGTGCTCATTAAAGTGAAGACCGATGGACAGCAGAGAGAACAAGGCAGTAAATCTGTGCCAGAGCCTCGAAGAGGAAAGAGTGAGTTAGAAAATCATGCTCATCCCTGGCAACATTTCCTGAGGTTCAGAACCAGCTCAGAAGTGTCACTTCACGTGTGTCCCTTTGCAGGGTGCAAACAGGGAAAAAAGCAAAGCCCGGACATGAGCTTACACTTCTTTGCTGAGATTTATTGCATGCAGGGACTAGTGATGAGGATGAACTAAGGGGTGCTGAAAGAGAGATGGATGTAAATCAGACTGTTGTCAGCCAGCCTGGGCTGTCACAGCCCAAAGGAAATAAAAAGGTTTCCATGTCTGACTTGTAAACTTTGACTGGCTTCATCTACAGGTTCACACCTGCCAGTTTTCCACCTACTTTCCCATCACTTTGCACTGAAGTGAAGGGGAACATGGTACAGAAACACACCCTAAGAAGCAAAACAGCTTGAGAACCATTTTTCTCAAGTTTAACAGAGTGGGGAAATGATTTTCACCTAGCTTGCAGTGAGTTCACCAGACGATCAGTCATTGCCTCTGTTGCAGTGATGTTGCAGGCAGAGCAGCCCCAGGGCAGCTGGTCCAGCAGAAGAGGATTAACCAGGAGATGGCACAAGGCAGTGCAGTACACAGTGCAACAGTAGCGTTGCTGTACAGCAAATGCAGGAGCATGTTGCTGCACATTAACATGAGAAACCAACCCTCTGCAGGGTGCAGATTGGCTGTAAAAAGCAAAGATCTCTCTGACTCCTTTGCAGCCTGAAATATTCTCAATGCACATGAGGGAGGGCAGGAAGACATAAGAGAAGACACTAAAATGCAGAGAGATGGACACGTGTGAACTATCTCTCTTTCTCTGACACAGTGGATTATTTACATGGAGTTACGTTATTCATTACCTTTTTACCCCCACAGCCACTCTCCAACTGAACAAACACAGTGGCTTAGACACTTTCAGCCCATAGGAAAGCTGCTCCCCCCCATGCCGCGCATAGAACCAAATGTTATCCAAAATATTCAAGATAACCAAATGCTCATGACATGTAAACCTTCCTGATCAGCTCTACTTAAGCCCATGGGAAAGCTGCTCCCCCCCTCCATGCCATGCATAGATCCAAATTTTATCCAAAATATTCAAAATATCCAAATGCTTATGACATACAAACCATCCTAATTAGCTCTACCAGAAGCTGCTTTCTTCAAACCCAGCCATTCTGAAAGCAAACAGTCTTTTCCTAATCAGGGACAAGCACAAGTCTGTCCCACTAAGGCTTGAAAGAAATCCCATGTGTCTCAGCATGAAAATCCACTCCCCACACCAGGGTATTGTTGGGGTTTGGTGGTCAGTGATGCCGAGCAGCAGCTCAGTGATGCACAGGCTGGTGGGAGCAGGACGGTGCATCAGAGCCCAGCTAAAAGTAGAGACCCCAGGGCAGACAAAGGCAGGGAACAGAAATGCCCTGTGGGCTCACCCCGGCTGGTTGTTCTTCCATGATCTGCAGCAACAGGGGTGAAGTAACAGGTATTATTCTACACTAAAACCAGAGATACGAAATGGGATGAGGGGAAAAATCCTGAGCTTGACCAGAAGCCTTTCTACAGATAAGGGTCAGAGTAAGAGTTTGTAAAACTCCTGAGTGGGATCCAGAGGGAGATTCAGGTTTGATTGTGAGGTGTGTCTCACTTTCATCTCTACAAGAGCAAGAAACACCAAAAAAATAGAGTTTAATCTGTCTTCTATCTTGTGTTTTGCTGACAGCTCCATAGGGGGCCTCAGGAGCAGAGTAGCAGAGATATTGCAGGTACAGCTGTGAGCGTAATGGATTTTTCAGTTCATTTGGAAAACAAAACAGAGCTGTTCTGTGTTGACCTGAAACATTTTTTCCACTATAATGAGAGAAAAGGAGCAAATACTCACCTTCAATCAACTGAAACATCCTGTTTGACCCAAAATGAAAGCTTTCATTTTGTTTCCACAGTACTCAACCATTTCTTAATTCATGCTAAATTCAAAACAAGAAATACCATCAAGCAAAATGTTTTGCATTTAGCTTAATAGTTTTTTCTTACCTCCCTGCCCTCACCCGGGGCACTCTGCACTAAAAGCAAGTTGAGTTTGCAAAATATTTTGTATTGGTTTTGAGCTATGTGGAAAAGTAAAGGGAAATGTTACTGCAGGTCGAACCTCCCTCGTCTGAGGCCAGGCTGGCAGTGCATTAATGATGCTGCAGGTAACTCCTCTCACAGGACTTGCCTCAGCTTGCATGGATGTCATAACAGGACCACCTCCTTCAAATTAGCAGCTTTAAACTCCTTCCCTGTCCCATCCAAATATCGATAATAAAAGCAATTCACAGCTCGAGAAAGGTGCAGCCTCCCTACCCACCGACAGGTCCCTGCTCATCATCTGCGGCCGTGCCCCCCAGCTACACCCGAAAATGTGTTATTAATGGGTTGGCGTCCCCCGGAGAACAGCAGGAGAACTGAAAGTAAACCGTTAGGATATGTCAGGATTTGACTCACAGAGCAGCTCTAATTGAAATCTTCTCTGTCATTTACTCATCAGGAATCTAGAGCTCCTTCTTTGAATGAAACATTAGACACCAGCCTGACAGCTCCAGGTGGAAGATTATTCGGCAGTTTAATCGCTCCCTGACAGCCCCAGTTACTCCCACATCAGCCTCTATTAACCTTCCTTTTATTCAGACCCTTTTATGCCTTTTTAATTGGTGGCTCTGGGTGCTTTGGAGCAAGAGCTGGGCACATCTCAGATGGGCTGGGAGTAGCAAAGTTCTGCTGTTCGATGGGGCAAGGGCTGCATGTCAGGTCGCCTCCTCTTGGGTGGAAATCTTCCAAAAAGGGGTTGCTTTCTGAAATTGTTCATCCAGTCTATCTCTGGAAAGGAGATAATTGTTTTGCCAGAAGTTGGGATGTTATCAGAAGCTTCGAACTTTTGGGGTGTACTGTTTAAAGCCCCAAGTCATGGATGAAAAAGGCACTGTGAAAAATTCAGCTTTAATTTTTTTGTTTTGTTTTGTTTTGATAAGTTAGTATCAAGCCTTTATGTCTGCAGAGAAAAGCTCAAAACCAGATGTGAGTGCACCCTCAAGGCTCAGACACTGGAAGACAGATAAAAAGAACCCATATCCTCTCTAAATCAAGACTGGATGTCTCTTGAAAATTGATGCTATAACTCAAACAGAAGTTATGGGCTTGATGCAGAAATTATTAGCCGAGGTCTCCTGAGCTGTATTATGCAGGAAGTCAGATGAGATGATGATAATAGTCCTTCCTGGCCCTCAAGTCTATGAATCCTTCTCCCGAGTGTTTTGCAATTGTCCCCAAATTGTCCTTCCCAGTGTTTATACACTTGGGTCCTGATTTTCAGTGGTATTTGGATGTCCGGCACCAGGCATGGATTCTTCCAGGGGAAATAAAGGAATTTTAGCACATCCGTAACCTCTCACTCACCTATACCAGTTCTTTCTGCTTGCTCTGGGCCACCAGCACAGACCAAGGGAGCCAGAAAACCAGTTGCAATGAGCAGACCCAGGCACTTGGGGCTTCAAATCGCCCTGAGCCGGTGGCACAGGGCAGGTGCTTGTCGGTGTGGGGCTCAGCCTTTCCTCATGCATACTGCAGATCTGCCTCTGCCCACTCGATAGCCATGGACCACCATGGTCCTGCTGACCTCACAACTTGCATTTACCAAGCCAACGGGAAGCAGAGAGGCCATCTCCAGCCCTGTATTTGTGAAAAGGCTCCCTTCCAATTTAATTTCCTGCTCCTCCCAGTTAACCAGTCTTTTTTTATAACGCAACGAGGCTGGTTGGCTGCCAGCCTGTCCCAATTATCTGTTGTTGCTGCACCACATGCTGCTCCGCTTGACTCCTGGCTGCAACAAATCCTTGCTCCATCCATGGACCCAGATGCCCGAAGATTCAATACTCCTTTCCCATGCGATTCTGGCAGATTTTGCACCAGCTTTGGTCCAGATTGTCTTTGCTGGCTCCAGTTGGCTTGGCAATGCCATGGTGGAGCCATCTTCAGAATAAATAACCCTCTTGTGAAAGGACACCAGCAGGTTTCCTGCACTCACGGCTTTGCTATGCTCTGCTGCTCTATGAGAAAGTCAGAACCGATGAAACGTGTCCTAAGTTGTCTCAGTGGGGAGAAGGCACATCCTTCAAGCGGTGATACTGGACTTCTGCAACGCAGCCCAGGAAACCTGAAATTCATCCTCTCACCAGGGGTTCTCAGCCCTATTAATAATCTGAAATAAGATTGAGTCCATGCCCAGCAGAGCTTCCAGCAAAGTCAGACAAGCCAAACCAGCATGCTGGATAATAGTTGAGTGTTGGAAGGAGTGAGGAAACCTGGGAAAAGGGAAAGAGATGGAAAGGACAGCTGGAGGGAATGTGCAGAAAGGTGGATTTGGTGGAGGAGAGGAAAGGCTGCCTGGTGAAAAGGAGAGGACTGTGTCCACATTGGGGCAGCATGGCTGAAGGTATAACTCTGAGAGTGAAGAGACTGAGTGAAAAGGAGAATAAAAGGGCTGTGAGCTATAAAAACTAGACAAAGGAATAACAGCAGAGATCTGGAAAGGTCTGTGTTGAAGACGTGATTGAGCTAACCAAGTATAAGAAGCAAAAAGCCTAATGAATGCATTCAGAATGGTACCAGTAAAGGAAAACAAAAATAGAAATGATGGTCAGGGAGCAGAAACAGAGTTGAATAATGTAAAAAGATAGAAAAGGCAAATGGGAGTTAACTTTGTGGCTTAAAAACTTTTTTCATACTGGGAACAGAGGTAAAAGAAGAATTAATCCAGGTAATGAGTGCAAGTTTCAGCTTAAATATGTATGTTTACAGAGACAGACATGTTCTATCATCAAAACAAAAGGCTGAAAACACCCCAGGAAGAAGCTGTTGCCTTTGCAGAACAGCTCTGGTGTGATAAGGACCCATCACCATCCACTCAGTATTAAGACAACTGAGTTGTTTGACATGTCAGGGTCAGGTGAGGGAAAAGAAAAGAGCAGCAAGATGCCAAGATGAGACAAACAGCAAAGTTGACCCTTAGTTCAACCTCCCACAAAAATGTTTTGTGGATTCCTTGTTTTCCGGACCTGTGTTTATTAGGCAGGGGTGAAGGCACTGTGCAGTGCATGAGCAGAGCAGCACGGGCTGGAGAGCAGAAACGCCGCTGCATAGACATCAGACATGTCCCTGCTGATCCACAACTGCCATTTCCCCTTCCATCACCCATTTCCTTAAAGGGAAAATGCTAAAAAAAAAAAAAAAAAAAAAGTGAAAATATTCGGTTTTAGACACCACCATATCAGAGATTTATATAGCAGTTGTTTCATGGGAAATATTCAGATTTTACACTGCTAGTGTCTCAGTAAGTTCATGTAAGGTACCAAGAGACATTTAATCATTGGGTTCGTCTTTATTTAAAGGAAATTGTTTAATGGAGTCTGCAAATCTACTAAAATCACAGTGTTTCAGCATGTAATAAACCACAAGGGAACTTGGGGTTTTTCAAGCCAATTAAGCATCAATAGCCCTGGATTTGACGCTCTTCTTTCACACTGCAAGGGTTTGATTTTGGCTACGCTGCTACTGAATAAATGCATTAATACACACACATGGACATCCCCCTGTAAGAACCTCTTCTTCCCAGTAAATCAAACGGTTCACAAGCTATCACAGTCAGGTAGAGATCCAAATGTTCACAAATGTCAGTGGTGTGTGTGTATATATATATATTCTTCTTAAGAAACTACTCTTAAGAGGAAAAGAGAGGCTATTAAAGGAGCACTCCTGGATTTTGGCATGACAGTAGTGTACTCACTGTTGGAGGAGGATGGAGACCTTTCTGAGAACTATGAGACACGGTCAGGTGTGTGCATTAGGCACATGGTGATTGCAGAAGATCATTTACTCGCTTCCAGTGACGGTGAAACCAGCTGTGCCCCCTGCACACGGTTAGAGAAAGGATGAATATGTTTGCTGGCAGTAGATGCGGAGTTCTGAATTACAGGAGTTTGACACACTATGACCCCCCCTGCCCCCCCCGAATAGTAAACCTAGAAACAGGGTCAGGAGTGCTCACTGTGAAGTGACTTTAACACCGGCAATTCTATCTGCATAGTAAGCGTTAAGATTATAATCATTATTTATAACCCCCACGCCACAGCTCACCTGAGGAACACAAGCAAAGGCTTTGAAAGACGACGGTTGCAGCTTATTTACAATGGCTCCATTGGCTCACATCACTCTCCAGATGCATGTTAAAGCAGCAGTGAAGGAAGCAAAAGCATTTTTAAAATCTGCCTTTCTAACCGTGCATTGGTGACATGTATTTAAATCATCTGCATGCCATCAAACATGGGTTCCAATTTAAATGTCACTGTGGAAGCTCTTTCTCTTATCCCTTCACAAAGTCATTTGTCACCTTCCAATTCATGGCAATGAAAGGAAGTGAACAGAAAATTAGACAAACAAATACAAATATATGTTTTTAATGTAAAATGCAACCCTGGAAACCTCTTACTGTGGTGGTTTTTTTTGAAATATCATTCAAGAAAATGTGGGGAAGAAAACAAAGCAAAACTGCCGTTAAAGGAAACAATAGACAAAGAAAAAGTCTTTTTCTTTGCTTAAATGCTAGAACTAATAATCAAATGAAATAACCATTATGGTTGATCATCTGGCTGCCAAAGCGGATGTTTATTTTTCTGTTTATTACCACCACTGTTTTGATAAACTTGAATCAAGTATGGGAGGAAGAAACTAAGTGGTAGAACTTTTTTCACAGTCTTTAATTCTAAACTTAAGAAAGCAGCATCATTTTCCAGATCACTGAAATCTGTTATTTTCTTCTGGCAATCTGACAGTGTGTCTTATATATCCCAATGTTTTTTTCCAAGAATTCCTAGTTTATGCTGCCCCAAATTATAACATTTATCTAAATGTGAAAACTTTTGTCACTCTAATACTTCTTTTGATCAGTAATCTTATTTTTATCTTAGACAAAATATTATGAGAATAACCCATAAGTAATATAATATGGTCTCCATAGCTGAAGACACTATTAAAACATTATTTCATTTTTATACTGCAATGGCAACTATAGAACAGCCACACAAACATGGATTATATTATAGCAATGATGAAAATAATGGTTACCTTCTGTTGTAGGGCCAAATGTATGACTCCTAAGGCACTCAACATCTCTCCTGATGTATAACCTTCTGCCTTTTGATGTTTAGGGGAAAAATATTTCAAGTCAAAACCATTTTCAGATTGGTTGATGTAGACAAGACATTTCTGATTACAGTCCTCTATTATCAAATATGTATTTGGTTTGCCTTATAAGAGTGAAAGCTTTGAATTTTTTATCCAAAAAGCACAGATTCTGTAGTCTTGTGATTGAGATAAGAATCACTATTCTTCTATGAAAATAATCAAGACTGTAACTTGGACCCAGATGTAAGAGAAAACACCTTGAAAATATGCATCTCAGGTTATAATACCAAAAGATGCATTGAAAGGACTCAGAGTGTTCTTTCCAGGAGTCTTATCATTTAATGCCAAACCCAGGCTTTGAGGGAATCCTGAGTCATGGATGTACTCACAAAATCTATTAACTTCAGTAAAATTAGTTATGAGCTTGCATTCCAAAGCGTCTCAAAGTGGAAGATTTCTTTTTTATTTTTTTTCATGGATGTTATCAGACTTTGCATCCAGATTAATTAGCACACAAAATAAAGCACACAATTTCACCACCAGAACAAGTTTAGAAGTCAAAGCCAGGACTGGAAAGGGAACCTGGAGAATCCCACCTGCTACACAAACCCTAACACCAGCACGAAGGCGGAGGCAGGACCACATGTCGACTTTATACTAGTTTCACCCAATTATGGAAATGCACCAAACACTTGGGTTTACTACTATTGTGGCCCTAATTCAGCCATACTTTCTAGCATGTGCCTACAGCTCAATCTACCCCAAGCTGATAATCTCAATTTATATTCTCCAGGGCTTGGGTGAACACCGACACATTAACACACAAGCATCTGTGCCCACTGACTTCAGTCCTGTGCCTTATCCCAGTAGTTTCTGCAGAAGTCTACCCAGGTAAATTTGTTAAAACTGTAATTTTTTTTCAATACGACTCCTAGGCTTTTAAGTCAGGGACCTAACTTTAAACACTTAAATTAAGAAATCAATTGCTTAATTTACAATCACCTAATTGGCACATCTGTCTTTGACTTTTTATTTGGTACCAATTTAAGTTTGCTACAACAGAATAGCAAACAGCACTGGCTGCTAGGAAATATTCCATAGTCCACAAATTAAAAAGTCTCACAAGTAACCTGAATGGGTGTTTAAATACATTGTTTAGCTAAATAATATGGTTCTAGTTGTCTGTTATCAGTTGAGGCGCTTACAAGTGAATTTGGCATTGATGAAAACAGAAGATTTTTTGGTCTAGGTCAAAGAATAGCAGGAACAGGTCCCGTTCAGCATTCTCAACAGAGCCAGAGGAATAATCTGCTCTGTGAATTTGGCCTCTTGTTCTGTTCTCCAATTATCCACAGGCAGATGGTGATTTTGTTGTATTTATCTGCTATCAAAATTATTTGCTGGATAACCTCGGTAAACAATTCTAGCTCGATAGAGTGCCAGTGAGCAGTTTAATTGGGATGTTCAGGACTTGCTCTGGTTCAATAAGATGTGAAGATCACCTGGAAAATCACTGCAGCCTCTGCTGGGATCAGCAGATTTAGAATCAGGTTTCCAATGAAAAAGGCTGTGATTTCAGTTTCAACACTCCCTTTCTAGGAATATTTCTGTAAAGTGAGCTTTTTCCCACGAGCATGTCTAATAGTCAACCCAATCTCCAGAATTAGGCCAGGGACATGAAAAAGGCCCCAAGCCCGCAGCCCAGGCACAGCCCTGGTCCCTGCAGGTCTCTCTTTTCTCTTCCCTCCCCAGACCTGAGGCTTTTGGCTCTCCCTTCACGTGGCAGCACTCGTCTGTACAACTGTCGACGTGCAGGAAATTTTAAGCAGCCTATGACTGCCTATGCATTCTTTTAAAATATTTTATCATCCCTTAAAACGAAAGCTTTTCAGAGACAAGCTACATTAAAAGCGATGAACTGATGCTTACAAGCCTGGTCCTCCCCATCGCCCAGGTCCTTCAGACTCTCCCCAGCCTCCCTGATGATCCATCTCTCCACAGGTCTCCTGGCCCCTGACCTCCTCCTCCTGCTGCGAGAGGCTTTGAGATGCTGAGTGGCCCTTCGAGCCCCAGGTTCCCCACTTCAGAAAAACCACACTTGCTACTTACCGCTTAGAAGTGTCAAAAGACAGACGCAGGTCCTTGAATCTGGAAGGTTATCCGTTGTCTGTCAAGCAGATGGATGAGTAGATAATATCGGAGAAGCCATTTAGCTTCTTGCTTGAATTCCGCTGCATCTGAGCATTGGCGAGATATTATAAACACTCTAGTATTCCAAGATTATTTAAATCAATAAAGTTATATCCCATCAGAAATCACAGCTCATATAATAACTGCATCTGTCTAACCAGGCAGCCTAAAACATCCTTAAAATTATTACATTTCTAATTACTACATTTATATTTTGGGGGATTATTTACCTAACCTAGAGTAGTCTACTGATCACAAAGATTCTTTAAAAATGTGCACACCTATTTATAAAAAAAAATTTTGCAGTGTAATTTCATACTGTATAAGTTGCCCAGCTCCTGCCTGTGAATTGTGAGGCTGCCCACTTTTCCAGATATGGATTTCCACCAGGCAGAAATAAAGTATGAAATTACTTTTCTTATTTTATGGGCCATGAGGAAAATCACTGATCTCAGGACTTAAACACTGGCCAGCAAAGCAAATGACCATTCAAAGGAGAATTATAGAAGCATAAGGAATTGCCAATAAATAACACATTGATATTAAAACCACAGGGTGAGCTACCAAGCACATCAGAGGAAAAACCAACATTTTTAACACTAGGATCCTAAACAATCCTGGCAGCATCTCCCAAGAAGATGAGTTATATATTCCAGTGACTCTGAAAAGGGCATTGGGATTTCTTAATGAACAGCTTGGAAATGATAGTCTATACACAAATATTAAATAAAGCCAAGAGCTGAGGCTCATGAGGTGCTTGTTGAGCTTTGAGGTGATGTAGAAAGGGAGCTGGCGTGTATTTATGGACGGAGGACTTCAGAGTTGACGTCTTCTCTCATTTGGATGCTACAGGTAAGTGTAGAAAGGCAGGAATTCACACCACCCCCTTGGAGATGACTAACGAGTCTAATTTAACTCTCTCTGTAATTAAAGGAGAAACTCAGCCTGGTCTGAAGCAGCATTTCAAACAGGAGCCTAATTTAGCTGCTCTAAGCCCCACTCCAGAGGAGCTCTCCCTGCTCCCCATTGATTGTACAGCGAAGTAAAGGAGATCAGGTAGCTACCTTAATTGATTAAATTAGATATCTGAAGTTACGTGGTACAAATACCCTGCAAAGTGCCCTAGAACAGAAATATTAGCACAATTTCCAAGGCTGTGTAAAAGACTTGAACTGTATCCAACACAAATTGCACAATCTTTCCAACTGCTACTATTTTTTGGTAGCTGATGACGCTAAAAATTCACTGCATGAAATATTGTTCAAGTGCCGTAGAATGGCTTAGCATTGAAGCAAAATAACATGTCACAATTAACACTGAAATCCTAGATACAAGTTGTTTCTTTTTTTTTTCTTAGTGGTACTAGAATTCAAAATAGAGCACAGGGGTGATCGGGCAGCACAGTGGATGTGCGGAAAGGGAGAACTTCTCACAGTAAGTGTAGGTGTTGGAAACGGAAAATTTGAACTTTAGAAGAAAAGGCTTATAACAATGTTGCAGGATGAATTCCTATTTATAAGATAAAAGACCTCATGAAACAAAAGTAAATAAATACAATCAAAAATTAAAATAATACGCGTAATTATTAAGCTTTCAACTTTTACTGCAGCCTGACAATTGATCTGACAATTTAACACAGGGCTGGAAAAATAAAATAATAATAATAAAAACAAACACCAAAACCAACCAAACACACAAAAAACCCCCAACAACAAAAAAACACTTTTTTTTTTTTTTTCTAATGAAGAAGGGGAAAAAGGCTCATTTTGAAATCACTGAAAAGTTTCCTATTGACTTCACTGGCACTGACTCATGAAGGGTAAGAAGTTTTTGATGTAGCTTCATGATCATAAAGTCTATCGGTCCTTCAGAAGACATAAAATGGAAATGTATTTTCTTCCATAAGTAGATGCCATATAACAATTTCATTCTTTCTTCTACAGGACTTTGGTGTAACTACTGCTTGGAGAAAGGGTCTGTCCCAGGTTCAGCTTGATGTGTTACCACAGGGAAAAACCCTGAATTCATATGTATTCAGGGACATGCACCTGCTTGCATTAGCAGAGTCTTTAGATCTAATATTTTCACTTTTTGGACTAATTGAGCTCCCTTGGCACTGCAGAGACACTGTGCCCTAGAAAAGTCCTCCCAAGACGGCCTTGTTTTCATGGCTCTTCTCCTCTTCTTGTTTCATCCCTGTAGAGCTGTAGCTTGCACAGGCTCATTTTACAAAATATCTCTCAGTTGACTGATGTGGCCGCAATGTTGTCCCTGTTCACTGGAGCAAAAGCATTTTCCTCCCGTCTCCCAGTCCTTCAAGTCCTGTTACTGGAAATGAAGTTTCGATGTCTAAGGCATTGGAGCAGTTGCTCCTGCCTATGGAAGATGGAAGCACTAAACTGTTAAATTAACAGCTGCAAACAGCTCATGGAATTGGGATAAAAGCAAATGAACGCGACTCCAAATCATTCCTTCTGAGCAAAGCAAGGCCCTGTGCAGCCCAGGGTAGAACCACTGGTGCTCAGGGCACAAAGCAATCAGCCTGGCCGGGGTGATAATTCCATATACTAACACAACCTGCACCTCCGAGACCAATCAGTTCGGATACAAACACTTATAGGGAGAAAAATACTCTTGCAACTGATGGAGAAACCTTAAAAAAAACCCCAACATTGTGAAGATGAGATTTTTTTAAGCCCCACATTGCTGCTCAGCTGGGGGCATTTTTTTCTGGACTGTTTCACCCATCCCTACATGATGATATAAAAGTCAGCGCTTCACTGAGCTTTCTAATAGCCAGGACATATTTCCTTCGCAACCCCGGTGCTCTTTCTTGCTATGAGCTTTCTCCTAAGCAGCATGACACAACATATTGTAAAGGGAAAATGATAATTAGAAGGAACATTTGAGCAGAGGAACTTGTCTGGAAAAATGCTTTAGTTAAATGAAGCGATAAAGATTGTTTTTAACTTAATCTGTTAAACACACACACTCGCATGCACATACGCAGATCTATCCCAGTACAGGGATGTCTGTTCACTGCACACTTGTTGTCTATAGATGGAGGACAAACCTAGAAGGGGAGGGGAAGTGAATTCTTGTTTTGATTTTACGAAGGTTAAATGGAGGTGCAGAGAGATTTAAGGCACATCAAGTACCTAAGCCCAGGAGCAAAGTGCTGCTCGTGGAACCCAGCTCTGTCACACATCCCTGCATGTGTCACAACTGCACACACCGATGTGTCCCCCAGCCCCACCACCATCACCACCAGGAGCCCACTTCAGTTGGGATGTCTGAATCTTGCCTTCATCGCAAAACCGTCCTTCTCAAGGGCTAGTGTTAAAACTATTAGTATTTTCAGACAAACACGTATTAGGGATGGGCGATAAACACATATCTGGTATGAATTATAAATACTGCAGAGAGAAATAAACAGAAAATATTGTCCCGACGGAAAGAAATAAACAAAAAAAAAATCTATTGCCCTGGCAGTCAATTCCTGTTTGAGTCTTTGGCTGGTGTGAGGATGGCAGGAGATCGTGACAATCAGAAACATCCAATTCTTTAATAAAATATTCTCAAACATATATTTTTTTTCTACAACACATTGTGAAAATGCCTAGATAAGGAATATTTACTTAAATCCATTTCTATATATACACTTCCCTTCAAGGTAATGCCAGGGTCTCAATGATCCTTAGGTCCAAACATTAGCAGCCTCTACATAGCAAAAATATATATTTCCTGTTTGCTAAGCATTAAAAATCACCTCAAACACCTCTGAGTGGGGTTGTCTGCCATGTCCACTGGATTCTACATTTCCTCTGTGGTGAGAGCTGAGCAGCATTTGCAGCGAGGCTGTCCCAGGATGGCTCCTATGGTGCAGCTTCGTGCAGGACCTGTCCTTGCTTTCTGCTGCAGCCTTCCAAACCACAGCAGGGTCACAGCGCCAAGCTGATCCTCAAGAACTAAACCCTGGCATTTGGACGAAGCTTCTTGAAAGAATCATAGAATCGTCTCGGTTGGAAGAGACCCTCAGGATCATCGAGTCCAACCATAACCTAACCTAACTGTAGCACTAAACCATGTCCCTAAGAACCTTGTCTAAATGCCTTTTAAACCCCTCCAGGGATGGTGACTCTACCACTTCCCTGGGCAGAAAGACTAAAGACAGACTAAAAGAAAGACTAAACGAAGACTAAAGAAAGACTAAGACTTCTTAGTAATCGCCTGTGTTGAAGAGCTACTGTTAACTAATCAGCTGTATTTTTCTAACCAGACCACTGCAGCACTGATATCTCCTCCACTCACAAATGTTTTGATTTTGCATAGGAGAAGGAACCATACTTTTTGTTTTGACCGGATTAATTTGGGTGTGGAGGAGCATAGAATTCCATTTTTGGAAGTATAAAGACCAGTTTTCCTTTGGGAAAGGTTTACTCTTCCAATCTCTAAAAGCTACAGGAGTACAAGGCTTTCAGAGGCAGTCCCAAGTGAAGGGAGGTGGCACAGTGCAGGCAAAGGGGCCAAAATTGTTTAATAGATACAGTTTGTCAGGTACATTTCCATCCTGTTAAGTGTTGTCAAATGATCAAAATGGTTCTTTGTGTAGAGACTTATGATTGAAATAATGAACTGCTGAGTAGGGAATGACCATGATGTACAGAAGAGAGCAAGTGGTGCTGTGATTGCAATGGGACTACCTGGGAGAGGGAGTTTTCCTACAGCCCAAAGCTCAGCCTGAGCCTGCAAGTGTAGTGCAAACCGAGATCAACCCAGCAACAGACGTATTCTCCAGAACACAGATTTTTTTTTTTTCCTTTTCTCTTTTCTGTATCGATGTAACGTTTCTTTTCTGGTACCCTTCTAACTTTTCTCTTTCAGCCTTTGGTTTCCTTTTGTCTTCAAATGTAGAAAGAAAAGGATTTGCACGCAGAGCTGGGTTCAGCTCTTCGCTGGGAGGCACAGGGCAGCACAGTGTGTTTGTGCTCAGGCTCCTTTCAACAGCACTGCAAAGTCAGGCTGGGACAGGACAGCCCCAGGTCAGTGTTACAACCACTTTCTCATACACTGTTATTCAAAAAATCTTTCAGACTAACGTTAAAATTGCCAGCGTGGATAAGAATCGGTGACCATTTCACCTAGTGACTTACCTCAGGAGATGATCAAACAAGAAACTCAGTAGGAAAATACAAAAACCTGCCACCCGGGAAAATAATTCAATAAATCCCTAGTGTAACAGAAAATAAGTCTAAAGAAGAGCCATGAAACTCTTAACACATTCAGAAGCTTCCCTTGTGATTAACTATTGCAATTTTGAATGTTTTAATAGTCCTCTCTGAATCTCGCTGAAAATCATGTACTTTTATACAGATGAAATGAATCTGGCAGCCCTGGCCGAGTCTCACCCTCTGCATTCTTCCACCCATTTCTCAGATAAATTGCCTTGCCCAAGAAGATGTTAGAGGCTGGGTATTGTTCACTTATCGTAATGTCTGTCTACAAGTCTGCTCTTCATGTCTGTGTAAATCTCGATTCATTCCACCCTGGAAAAGAAACCAATTCCTAGTGGCGAAATGAGAAGAGGATAATCCAGCAGTGCGACAATGGACCCTGATTAATTAACCAGCTTTTCTGGATGGAAATACTAGAGGCAATCCTACGTTAGGAGGAAGAAAGTCATGGAAGGTAATATTCTCCAGCAGAATCTCTATATCAGACTATCAGCACAAATGAAACATTTCTCCTTGTTGGATTTTATGTTTCCAGTAAATTTTGTGCAGGTGGAAAGTGCCACCTTCATAGCCCTGGAGACCCAGACACTGTTGCACAGGTTATTTCTTTTCCTGACACCACCTATAAACAAATACGTTTCTTTTTTCTTTTTTTCTTTTTTTTCCCCCTATTCTTCTGCAAGCTCTCTCACCACAATGGTGTTCAAATTCACTCTTTATGCAGGCAAAACATGTTCATACAGGACAGGGAGAAATACTGTAAGTGCTCAATGACAAACTCCCAGCACCTTTAGTCATGCCATAATTTCACAGTTGTGCTCCAAGTGTGACCACTTCCTTGGGTTTACTTGTCACAGAACATTAATATCAGAGTTAAAAAAATAAATATATACCTACAAATGGAATATTTTGGTTCTGCAGGTTGGTTGACTGTGGTATAGACAAAAGCTTCCTTGTATTTCCAATGTAAGTACCTGTACCTAAGGAGAAATGGTAACTTTTGGTCTGGATGACCTGCTCAGATCTTAACACTGAGCTCACATACAATCTGTCTGTGGAGCTCCTTGCTACAAGATACTCTTGAAGCACACAGAAATTGCTGTTTTGCAATGCTTTAGTGTGAAACGAGTCAAATTTATTATTCTCATACAATATTTGCTCTCATCGTATTTGAATCGAAAAATAAAAATGATGGTTTATGTCCATTTGAATCCTCTGTTACCATAAACAATAAAAATTGACTCTTGAGATTCTTCCACTTCTGGACTTGTAAATTGGCTTTTGGCATCCTAATAGTTTCATGTGGCAGAAAAACATCCATGAACATGGCAAAATTCCTGGCAGCAGAGAGTTAAAGCTCTGGCACTTTGCTAAGCTTTTGCATTTGCAAGCCCCTGCAGCACATTTCAGAACTATGTAGCAGCCATGGGTTTTTTGCTTGTTTTTCTGTTCTTGAACTTTGGCCACTGATATCAGCATCTCATTCTTGGGAGCTCAGAAGACTCAATACATTAAGGTTTTTCCTAGAAGAATCTGTTGCAGGAGGTGCTGTATCAGCACCCACTGCCAACGCCACCCAGCCCGCATTTTTGAGGAGAATACATCAGCCAGGCTGAGTAAAACACAGTTCTGAAAACACATCTTCCAGGTTGTTTTTGAAGGCTGAGAAAGTCCGTTTTCTGCCTCAATGACAAGCAGACAGGGCACAGTATGGTCACTGACTTCAATAGGAGCAGGACAGGCTGTAGCTTAAAAGGAAGCTGCTCCAGATGACCAGTCTGAGTTTGTGATTTATTATTACTCTTGCAACACCAGCGCTGTAGTAGATACTGCTTTTGGGTGCAAGTCTATATGGGCTGTCAGAGAGTTGTTTTTTGTGTGCTTTCTCTCCTGTAAAAGGAGCAAACACTCTGACACTCTCTACCCAGGAATATTTACTGCTTCAGCCATGGAGAACTATCAAGTTAAATTTTCCAACCAAAACAAGCTTCCTCTGGTCCTATTAGAGCACTGCAGATTTACTCAGTGACAGCTAAGGAATTTCAGGCCCTCAGCATTTATCGTTAGGTTTAATTTCTGGGTGAAAAGTTAAAAATAAAATACAAGTTCAATAACTGCTCTCCTTGCATAACATATGTCACCTATAAATATCCATCGCATATGGCTAAGTGCTACAGCTCTCTCATTTATACTTTGTCTGCAGGTGGCAAACTAAACCCAGGAAATAAATGTACTGTAACAGAGAAGTTAAATTTAAAGACAAATTAAAAGATAGACAAGCATTTTCACATCAGAGGAACTTTGACTTTACTACCATCATCTCCACCAGAGCACTTTACACTACATTTTCTAAAGGACTTCAACTGGTGCCATGAAGATCCTGCTCAGCTGACTGTTAGAAAACATTCTCCCTTTCCAGATCCCTTTTCCCCAACTTTTGCCTCCACGGTACCAGTGTAAATAACTGTATCACTGTCTTTATTTCTGTCAGGGAGTTCTGGCTGCTCCTTTTCCTTCCTATCCCTTGAAAGTCAGGAATGGCCGACACAAAACCAATGTGCGTTAAATCAAGATGTGCTTTCCTGAAGACATCACTCATCTTTACATTTAAAGGATGGTGACTAATCTCTTTCATTCTTTCTCTTTTATCGGGGAAATAATTTGTAGAAGTATAATACAGAAAACAGTAAGTAGGTATGTGAATAAACAGGATGAGTCAACGTTGTTTTTAAGTCACATTGTGATCAGAAATCTCCTGGAGTTCTTTAAGGGTGTTTATGAGCTTGAAAATAAAAGGACTGGTCAACATGGCATAGCTGGATTTCCAAAGGCTGTCATAAATTTCCTCACTAGGGGTCTTAGAGAAGTGAGACCACCATGGGATAAGACAAGCGCTCATTTTAGGGATTAATGATTGGTTATAAAATAAGAAACAAAAGGACCATTTTTACTGATTTCCAGCAAAGTCTTAAAAGAATGTCTGCTAGAACTTGTTTTATTCAACAATTGTACATAGGCTCAAAATGGAGATGAACACTGATATAACAAATGACTGAGGATAGAAAATTATTTGCAATAACCAGACTTGAAGTTTATTTCAAAGAAGTGTAAAAGGCTTCCATGACACATAAAATGGTAGCAGGAATTCAGTGGGAGGGAATTTTTGACTGGATAGATTATACGAGTCTGGACTATGTTAAATAGATGGTGATTATTCAATGATGGTGGATGAAGAGGGTAAAAGATTAGGTAAATCTCTGAAATTATCGATTGTGTGGAAAAGATGAACATGGAGTGATTATTCAGTTTCCTACAGTATGAAACCAGGGACATACTTATATGAAAAGTGTTGGCAACAGGACTAAGAAAAAAAAAAAAAAAAAAGAAAAAGAAAAAAAACCACCCAAACAAAAAAACCACCACAACCTCCCCCCACCCTGCCCTGCCCCACAATGTATTCTTTTCAGCACAAAATAAAGAATTACTTGGAATAGCTCATTGTCATGGGATATTTCAGTTTCTGAAACCATGATCAGATTGGAAAAACAAAGATTCATTGAGACAAGTTGTTGTTGCACATACTTTTACACATATTACACATCATCAAGCCCCGAAAGCACACAACTCCAGAAGCTGGGGCTATCATCAATTTTAAATTCTCTTTTTTTCTTGTAGATGCCATCCTATCTAACCTGGCAGGAACAAGACAGGGAGTTACACAGGCCTTTGATGCAGCACTGTACAAGTTCTTCCATTTTCACGTGAGTGATTCCACAGCACAACCACCACCCAAACCCACCTGGCAGACAGACAGACTGCCCAGAGCAGAGCTGGGCCACAGCTGTTAATAGCTCCGGGTAGGGGCAGGAGGCCTACAACAATTCTGGATTTTGTAGCCATTTCTACCTCATATTGCATTCATTACGCCTTTATTATACCTTCAATATACCTTACTTTAGAACAGAACTGCATTCATCTATTTGCAGCTATGTGATATAACACCGTATAGAAAATGGTCCAGTTTAATAAAAGATTGTTTATCTAGAAAAACTAGCTTCCCCCATCTTAACGGAGCTGTTGATGCGAGCTAGCTGGCTGTTCTCAGCTGAAAGGATGAGACTGTGGTAGGGTCAGACCTACAGTGCAGGAAACCAGGGGTGGTTATCAACAGAGAGATGTGGGGGCTAAAAACAAAATGAAAAAGAGAGACACACCATGACCATGAGCCTCAAATCTGCCCTATCACGGTCACAGCTCTTCCTTTCCTGTTACTATAAGAGGATTAGGAGCTTCTTGGAAGGTGCTTGGCTGTGATGGGCATCCAGAAAACATCCTGCTCTTGCCCCTATTCAAACACCACTGAAGTCAAAGGGGTTCAGTTCTGCAGCATTTTGTGTTTAGTTTTATTTTAGTTCCCAGAAAAGATTATCCATGGTAGATAACTGTCAGGGAAGCAGTGCCATGCTTTCTCAGCCATTAATTGCAGATCCAAATCAGCTGCCCAGATGCCAAAGACAAGAAGGATTTTCCACTCTCTGAGCCTGGGTTAGTTCTCGCACTCAATCTGCCCACAAAGATGCGATACCCTCCTCCCCATCCCTGCTAAACTGATCAAACTTAGACCCTTTCTTCAAAGCTTCTATATTTTTCTGCTATCTGCTGAAACCCACTCCCTTGATAATTGTCACTTGTACATTATTAACGAACAAAGATACCATCATTTGTGTGCTAGCTATCAGCTCCATCCCATAAGAGGCTGATTTTTCAGAGTTACTTAGGAGTCTGCGGGTTGCCTTGTCATATCGGTTGGGTAATGAAAGGGTATAGAAAACAGCCTGAGACCTGGTACTGGAGATGTGTAGTTATTCCTGATATTAAAAGAGCTTTTTAAATTAATATTTGTGCTATGACAATTGTATCTAAATGTTTACCTTTTAGCCTTATCCTACATTTAACAAGCTAAAAAGATGGATGCATTAACAGGGTTTCTAAGGGGAAGAGACTGTAATAGAGTTTTCAGTTCCCTTTGCTGCTATGTGAACCCTTCTGAAAGCCTGGACCACAGATGCTTGCAATTTGCCTGAGTGATGATTTAAGTTTGTTTGTGTCCTGTATTTTTACCAGTGCTTAATATCATGTAACAAATACCCCATGGCACAAGGCAATGTGGTGATATGGGCCCTTTCACATAGTAGATTCAATTCCAGATTAATGGCTAAACACTGCTTATGCAAGAATATACGCCTTTACATTCCAAATGCATCTCCACTTTCATTTCACCATGGCAAAACACAAGATTAGATAACTCTCCAGCAAGACAGGAACAGCCCAGGTACCAGATGCCATATGTTTTCCACCAGAGAACTGAAATTCTCATGGTGGGTTGGAGCAAGAGCCAACCTCTCTGCCAGGAATTGTTAGAAACAAGATATGAGCTTTGATATAGAAATGTATGTTAAAAATTATAGCAATTTCTACAACACAGAGAGTATTACTCCATATATCTACTTAGAGGGAAATGTGCTAAGTAAAGCTTTAAGCTTCATCCCTGCATCCCCATAAGCCTAACAAACATTCATCGGGGATTGCAAGGTTCACATCACAACATTTGCAGAGACTGTAAACATCAAACAGCTGATGCTTCATGCAGCGTGAAGCCTGAGGATAAACCTGTGACTTTCTTTTTCCTTTATGAATCTCCTATATCTTGAGACAGACCAAAGTTATTAAATATGCAAAGATAACCAGCCACAATTACCAAAACACAGTCTAATTTCAGATGCCCTTCAGCAACAAGTACTGCTTCATTGGATCAAGGATTTTGTGCACTCACAACATCTAAAGGTGAGGTGATATTTTAGGTCCCTCATTTCAAATTTATATGACTAAGAGACACAATTCAAAACCTTGTGACAGTTTCAGTGCAAATTTCTCCCCACCTCTTCCCGTCCCCATAACACACTCGTGTGAATTATTGGTTAAGTGACTTAAATAAGATAAAACATTGAAGTTTGGATTAATTCACTCACTTTTGCTTATTTGTTCGGCAAAAACACCAGCAGAACCACGACCCCCGCACACCTTTTTTTTTCTTTTTCTTAGGAAGAGATTTGACACACCCAGTATCAGGAAATTTCCAGGATAGAAGAAATTCCATTATCCAAAAATCCACAGATAACCCAGGAGAAACACTGTAAGTTACCACCTTCAGCCATCACTTTAATTAAAATGCCCTATTGTTGTACCTGTAACTTGTCACTAGTTTTGCGCTTGGTTTTCTGCAACCGCATTGAAAAAAAGGTGTATGGGAAGGCAAGCAATAGCATATATACACTGAAGATAGATGGTGAAGGCATATTGCCTATTTAATTTGCAGGAAAATAAGCCAGAGCAAAGATCTGAGCACTCAGAAACGCAGAGGCTGCTCCAGGATTTGTCTCACTGGGAGCAAAGGGAGAACAGGCCTCAGAGTTGAAAAAAAAGCAGATTGCATGACTAAACTATGGTGAAAATGAGCTGTGATCCATCGGGAGTGAGAGTCTGGCACTTGCCTCACCTTCATCCGCGCTGTTTCCTCTCCTGCTGCTTGAAGATAGCCAAGAGCTTCCTTTTTAATCAAGGACCATTGGAAAGTACCAGCGGGCTCCCACTCACGACGCGTTGATTGGCTTCCAACCGCAGTGACAATTGCATCCTGTAATCAAAATAGCAATCATTAATGGCACAATTATTCCGCCCCCCCCACATGCACGCACTCTTGTACCACTGACTCAGAAATGCAGACTACAAACAATGTAAAATGTTCACCTGGCGCTGGGAAGGGCACCCGGCCCCAGCCCCGCACCGGGCGGCTGCATTTTCAGATGCTGCAGGAAGGTGTTGATGGCAGAGTCTGTGGATCAAGGCACTGATTGAAAATCAAAAGGCAAAGCTAAAGGAATTGAGATGGGAATCCAAGTTGATGCGATTGTCATTTTTCTGCAGTGCTCCCCCACCCCGCCCTGCCCCATCCCTGTTGCCTGAGCATCCCTCTTCATCATCCCTCATCCTCATCCCCGGAACTGTTGGCATTCAGCTGGGAATTACCTTCCAGCAGGTTTCCTTCCCCATCATTTAAGGTGCCCTGTGGCCATGGGGAGAATCATACTTTTGGCGGTCTGATTTTCTGACTGGTCTGAACACAGACCTGGCATGATTTATTCTGAAAACTCCTGACCATGCCTCCAGCTTTTCCTTTCCATTTTACTTTCTCATCTGCTTTCTGCTCCCTTTCTGCTTTCTGATGTTTCACGACTGCACAGGCTCTTCCCCCTTGGCACCCAGGACATGGGCAGGGGCACATCCCTCTCCATCAGTGGCTCAGGACTCCACTTCTTTAGCATAACTGCCTTTCCCCTTTCTTTGGAGTGTGAAATAAATCTCCACAGAAACATATCCAGCTGAGAGATGAATTCTTTTAATCTTAACACTTGCAAACCAGAAGAAAAATACAGGCGTTAAAGAATCAACTAAATGCCATCTTCAAACCCAATTTCTTGTTAGAGCCAGGTGGACAACGGACCTCACAGTTTGCTTGAAATGCAGGAGTGGAAAAAAAAAAAAAAAAGTTATGTAAAATCTGTGTGTACTTTGCATTGAGGTTTTTTCATGATTTCTTTTTCCTTTCCAGGTGATATCTAGTATTCCTTTAGAAATTTGGTTTTATTTTACTCCCTGGGTATTTTACTTTAAAAATATTTACGATAAAGGGTAATTTTTAAAGGTTGCTATTTTAAAACAAAGAGGTTGCAAAGTTACATTCTGAAATGTCAGAAAAGAAATGATGGTCTCAAAATCCACACCTCTACTTGCTTCTTCCCCACCAAATGAATGCACTGACTTTTGTGCATAAATTTCAGCCTTTTAATTTCCAGTTTAGTTTTTCAGAGTTACTCCTTGTAAGGAGCCGTCCATTCCTACTGCTTATGCTATTTTTTCTCCTTTTACTAACACCTTAACCATCCTTGAGGGAATCAAAGTCTAGAGGAGTCCAGCTTAGAGCAATTAATATATTTATCTGTAAATTGAGCTGTTTATGGAGCAGCAAAGATCCAAATAGCAAATTTCCAGTATACATGGATATCATACAAGGTCTTGCCAGTGATGTTTGGTACCTTTGGTGGGAGCATGAGAACTTTGGACTGGATGAACTACTGACAGAACTTCTCCTTGCTGACCTGCCACCGGGCTGGAGTTGGGATCTACTAACAAAGCAGGAGCAAAAGTTTTCAGTATAACATTTTCAGTATAAAGTTTTCAGTATAACGTGCGGATAACTAGAGGGTCTGAACTGATAGGCATGATTAGCTGTAACATTTCACCAGCACTAAACCAACTTCACATATACCTTTATAGAAAAACAGGGAAGAATACATCTTTATTTTCTGGGGAAAAATGAAGCAGGTCCCAGACCTGGAATGAGATGGAAAGTTTACAAAATAAATAAATCTCTGGACAATGAAAACATTCATTCTGTTTCCTCTTTTGCAAAGCATCTTCTAGAAAGGCTCTCGTGGCATCATATGTTGATTTGTTCTTTCCCTTCTCACCTGAGTTCTAGGTGTCTACAGGTGAAGAAGACTCTTCTGCAAAGTGATCAGTATAAGACAGAAATGCAACCCCCTCACATTGAGAAAAGTATTTCCTTGTCAGCCTGCATCAGATCAACTTATTAGCAAAACGTTAGCAACAAGCAGATCTCATGAGTCTGGAATTTCATTCCATTCATTCTAGATAAATATTTAAATATGTTTGTCTTTATTACGTTTCTCTGGGCTTATTCTAAAACACTTGGCCTGAAAACCAGACTGAGGATTTTGGAGTCCGAATCAGCTTGACAGAGCCCACAAACCAAATGCAAAATAAATTAGTGATGCTTGATGGTTGCACTGGGTAGCTCAGCAAGGCATGGTGTTTAAAAAAACCCCATCAAACTGGATTTAGGACCTACAGTGGAAGAAAGTAGAAAAGTAGAAAGAGAGAGCTGGTTTGTACCAACAGGAACTGCACAGACACTCATCACATCCAATTACCGTTTTCCCCAAGGCTCACTTGCACCCCGTGCTCAGTTAAAGCCAGGTTCAGAGACGCTGATGTTCCAGGCAGAGGTGAAGCACCATTCCACAGAGACCCAGCCTCTCATTTCAACTGTACCTGAACCACAACAGTGAGGATGGTCCTTTGCTATGGGACCTGCACCCTCAGGGACCTCCTTTACGTAACTCTTCTTGCAGGTGACGGCAGCTTCTGCTTTCAAGTGAGACCAAGTGCAGGAAAAGCTAACCCAACTTTTCAAAGCTCAGTAAATAGTTCAGGACAGTTTTAAGAATCTCTTTTGCTGCAGCTTGTTCAGCTGTCTCTAAAGCCCTGCAGCAGAAAGCAAGACCTAAGGTTTAAGAAGACAAAAAGTCTTTCCCTGCCTGATTCTATTGATAAGTGCATTTATTTCCAGACACACGCACTTTTTATTATTAACAACTAGTTCTGACCTATATGAGAGACTTCTGCCAAGGATGGCTATCAGCCAGGGCACAGACCAACTCTCAAACAGCACAACAGCTCCCTAAGTCACAATTTTCCAGCAGCTGGACTGTTAGAAAGAAGGCCAAGGATCCTCAAAAAAGCAAATACTGCTTTACAGAGGCTTTGCCTTGAGGAGAAGCTTGCACTGGTACAAGCCGCTCCAGCCACTGGGTTCAAGGCAATTCCCAGTGTAGAAAAAAAATATATAAAACTGGCTGGCTCCTCTACGACATGATCACACACAAAAGCACAAACATGTACAGCACCGTCTTTTGTGAAAGTGCATTATTATTAACTGGAAATAGCAGCCAGATCCATCATGTTCAGCATGCCCCACATCACTGCTTCGCTAAGCACCACAGATTATTTCCCTGTAATTGCCTTCCTCAGCTGTCTAGCAGCCTTGATTCATTTCCATTAAAGTTCGGGAGGATGAGATCATTTAATATTTCCCCATCCCTTCCTTTATTTTTCCCCTGTTTTTGTAAATTCAGCAATTATGTGCTCGCTGCCATCTCCTCAGTCACAAAAGTGAAAATTTAGCACTTGGATTGCAGTGGAGCAGCTGAAACAATAGTGAGGTATCAACTGTAATATTCACCATGTGTGTTTCCCCCTTAACTTGAGAAGTAATTATATTTGTGCTCTGCAAAATCAGGCAGACAACAGTTTCACTTCTGTTACATCTCTTCACTTTGCACAGCACAGCTTGATGGAGCAGTCAAAAGGAGGGAAAAAACCAGCAGAAGCAAGCTCTGTAGCCTGGTATCATCCAAAAACCAATATAAAATTCATAAGTTGTCTGTTGTTTTTTTTTCTTTTTTCTTTTTTCCTTTTTTTTTTTGTGCCTTTGGTATGTGCAGAGCATTAATTAAAAATATTCTGGATGTAGATTAAGTTTCTGCACTCGGAAGTTATCATCAATGCCTCACCTGCCTTGAAATGAGAACTGCATGTTCTTTGATAAATGGATTGAACACTTTGCCTGGTTTCACTCAGTGTCTGCACCTTCCTTCGAAGGATTTGTTCCTTAGTGAAGTCTGTGTCGTCTCCTGTGCTGCGACTGTGCACAGGGAGCGTGCTCATCCTCCAGCTGTGAAACAGCCTCCACCTGCTCATGTCAACAGAAATCTTCAGATGGGTTAGGATGATAGCGGATTTGACGCCAGGATCATCTCCTCATAGAAAAATAGATATTAAGTGAACAATCCTTCGATCAGACATGTACAAATCCTTGAACTTCTGTCAGTCTGGAAGGATTGCTAATGTCCCTATAACAGTTTCAGTGCTGGCTTTGTCTCACTGATGCTCTACTTTTAAGAACAGAATCCAATATGCCATGTTGCCATCTCTGTTCCTTTTTCTAATTTTCTGCAAATGAGTGTTTTAATTCTGATTTTTTTTTCCTTCTGACAACTGGTAATCTCATAAAGGAGCTATCAGATATTTTAAATCTCTGCTGTTCTGGCAATTACTACACTTCGATGCAGCAATCTTTTGATGTTGCTACAACTTCGTTTTTTCATTAATTCCCCGTGCCACTGCTGAAAGAGTCTGACCTGGTCTGACCCCATACTCCCCAAAAATGTCAGCTTCCAGACAGGAGCCCAGAAAGGTTCAGACAAAGCTTTTCATTCTCATTCCCTTCTCAGCTGTGGAAGTGCCAGGTAAAACTTTGACCCGTGCAGCCTGTGCTCATCTAAGCTTTGCCACCACTGTGTGCCAGCTGATCCCATCAAGAAGTAAAAGCCCATGTAAAAGGTCTGCTGAGGCAGCTCGGAGAACTTGACATAATTCAGAGAATCCCAGTTAGTGCAGAAATATGGACTCCACGTTGACAGCTCCACGGGGATATGAACAGCAAGAATTTTTACACTATTGATGTATAAAATGGCACAGAACAGAAAATACAATTAACAAGAAGGACAACTCGTAGAGTAGACAGACTCCATGTTATCTCTCCAGTCCTGACCTCCTAAAGCAGCCCTGGGGCTTTTTTTCCGCATTACTGTTTTCACCAGTGTATTTTTTTAAACCCCCTCTGTCCCCAGGTTTGAGTGCATGCCAGCACACTGAGCCCTGGGCTCCCACTCCTCAGCTTCACTGGGTGACAGAAGCTGCAAGGATCACCCTGCCCGCTCGCTGCCTGCAATCGCAGCGGCTCAGCCCCACGGCGGGAAAGCAGGTAAAATAGGAAACAGGGGAGGTCCTGGACTCTAGAAAGGACTATGCATGCTTCCCCTCAAAGAACAATTAAATAAAAATTAAACAGCCTAACACAGATTTGTGTGACTCTTGGCCAGGTCCTAATTTTGACTTCAGTGGCATATAGTGATTTACATCAGCTGGATGTATGTCACTAATAGATATATTCAGATCTGACAGAATTATCCGTTTGCCAGTGCTCCAAATACTCTGGGGATGAGGAGGAATTCAGGTATAATAGAACTAAAACATTGAACTCAAGTGCCTCAAACTGCCTCTTTGAACTTCCAGAATAGAAAGCCACCCTCCAAGTTGCACATCATTTGGGGACCAGCTGAGTGAAGCATCCGTGAGATCTCCTTGGGGTCACATCACTAACAACAATGTGAGGGATTTATTTAATCCAGATCTTTATCAAGGAGCCACAGGTTACTTTCTGTACTGAGAGGCATCATTCTCTGAACTCAAGGCAGGAAGGAAAGGAAAGAAGGAACATCATCTCCCATGGACAGGCATGAAGGAGGCAGAACAAGACCAAGAGACAGCAGCAGGCACGTTAACATTTATCAACACATCTGCTAACGAGAGAAAAGCAAGGCTTATTTTATATGGGGTTAAACAGACCCAGGATCTGCAGGAGACTAAAAAGACTTGCCCATGTCCCATGGACACAAGGGAAACTTAAAACATGACCAGCATGCCACCAAGACAGTGATGTTGCTCAGGGTCAGCCAACAGCCAAGAAATAGCTCTGAGAGCCACAAATGAGCTGCTTTCCCTACGGAACCTGAAGGCTTGTGAAGTTACTTTAAATGTTTTACTGCAGAAAGCCCCTGCCAAGGTAGGAATATGCAGCTTAACTGTCTACCCTGCCCAGGTCAGACCACAAAGTCACCCCAGCCTGAGGCTGAAGACGGGAGCAGACAAAGGAGAAAGTGCACCCCACTTCCCAGTGCCGGGTATCAGGGCTCACAGCTGCACAGTCTCACGCTCTACCAGGGCACTGGGTGCTGCCGCGCTTTTCTGACCACCAAAGCTATCCTGTTCACCTGCCCCATAGCTTCTGAAATTCTGGGATTTGCTCCTGGAACAATGTTCCCTGCTGCCTCCTGCCTTGGTGCAGCACCAAGGCTCCTGCAGGACTCAGAGTCCCAAACTCTGTGTCAGCCTGGCTCATCTAATGGCTCACAAGAAGGAATGCATTTCCACTGCATAAAAACTTGTCTTTAACTTTTTCGGGCAATCAATAAGTCCCTGATTATAATGTTCCCTTCCTTGCCCTTCCTTCAGATCTGTGTCAGCTGGGTAATGTCAACGAGTGGAATAGATAAAAGTTTTACTAGTCATAGAATCATAGAATCATTTTGGTTGGAAGAGACCTTCAAGATCATCGAGTCCAGCCATAACCCACCCATAACTCCCTGCCATGAGCTTAGAAACAAACAGACAAATTTCCACGTTCTGGGGAATTCAAGTGTATTAGTTGCATGGAAAGGACAAAACAGGGGAAAACCAAGAAAACAAAAAATCTGCTTCATGCCAGTGTGGATGAACAGGAGGAAGCAAGGCTCTCATTCAAGTCACATCTACACAGCTGTGGAAAACCTTCTGGAAAATTCTGGCTCCCAAGGCCTCTGTGATGTCACCGCGTGTTGCCATGACCACCCCACGCTGTCCCCAAGGCCATCTGGCCACTGACAGCCCGCCTGTCTGGTCAGATTTCGCTGCGCTCTCCAGTGACTCTCACTGCGAGCAGAGCACTCAAAGCCAAACTCACCCAGATTGCTCCTGATCCTCGTGTACCCTGATCCTTATCTGTCCTGATCCTCATCCGTCCTCTTCCTCGTCTATCCTGATCCTCATCCATCCTCCTCCACGTCCGTCCCCATCCTCGTTTGTCCTGCTCCTCGTCCGTCCTCCTCCTCGTCCGCGACCACCCTCCTCCTCGTCCGTGACCACCCTCCTCCTCGTCATTCCTCATCCACCTTCGTCCTCATCCCATTTGATCGCCGCAGCAGAGACAGGTGATGGACCAGGACACATCCTGGGGGAGGTTTCAGATCTCCGCTGCCACACTTTAGCACCAGTGATGGGCTGCACTGGGTGTGATGGGAGATTCATCACCAGGCTCAAAGCACTTTGGACACCACGCCATCACCACAACCGGCTCAGCTCCCCAGGATCTCACCCCATCTCCCCTCTGTGCTTCCCCCAACAGAGACGATCCCTCGCCAGCTGCTGATGGCGTCGTGGGCACCAGCCATGTTCGACACCATCCCGGCCATGGCAGCACCTGTGCCTGCCAGTGTGCTGCCCGCTGGCCAAGGGCTGCTGGTGCCCCCCCAGCCTGCCCAGGGCTGCCCTGTCACCTACCACCTGGGACAGGGCAGCGTCTGGCAGGGGGTGCCGGGGGCCCTGGGGCAGCTGGTGCAGTTCCCGCAAGGGATGCAGCTGTCCCCGGGCGTGCAGCTGCAGCAGGTCCCCCAAGTGGTGCAGCTGTCCCCAGGGGTGCAGCTTTGCCAGGGGGTGCAGCAGGTCCAGCTGCCCCAAGGGGTCCAGCTGGTGCAGGTCCCCCAAGGGGTCCAGCTGCCCCCTGGCCCAGCTGCATTTACCCCACCCTACCCCTGGGGGCAGCAGCTGCTGATGGGGACCACGCCGCTGCCACAGCAGCCCGTGGGGCTGGGCCCATGGGCCGTGGTCCAGGGGCAGCCCCTGTACCCCGTGGGCTCATACCACCTGCCCGTCCCTGCCCGCCCCGGCCCCCCGACACCCCGTGGCCCCGCGGCTCGGCGGGTGCGGAGCCGCCCTGTGCCCCAAACCCCGCCTGACACCGCCAAGGAGCCAGCGGAGGCCTCCGGCAGGGACAGGGTAGCTGTGGAGCTCGGCGTCCCCGCTGCCAGCCCCCACCAGCCCACCCTGGCTGCAGCAGTGGACACAACCGCCGGGGAGCCCACAGGTGAGTGATGGGGCTGGCAGAGCCCATGGGTGGGTGGCCAAGCTGAGGACAGCCTGCACCGCCTGCCTTGGGTGGCTTTGTTTGCTTTGTCAGCAGCGGTGACCACCAAGGCAGCCCTGGGGAGCCCAGCGGATCTGCCCCAGCAGGGACCAGCTGCCTGCACCGGGGCTGCGGCTGAGCCGGACCCGGACACAGTGGCCGACATCTTGTCCGCGTGGCTCGAAGCCACCATAGGCGGGGACGCTGTCCCCGATGTCGCGGACAGCCCCGACCTGGCCAGCTTCCTCCGCGAGCTCCCTGACCTCTCTGAGTACGTGGCACAGGGCGGCTGCCCAAAGCAGCCAGCGGTGGCACTGGGGCTGGGGGACAGGGAGGACACAAGCTCCCATGTCCCTGACATCCCAAACCCAGCACCTGCCTCAACAAGCTCCTCGATCTCTCCGATCACAGGGCAGAGAACACCAGCCCCAGAGAGCAAGAGGCGGCGGCGGTGCTGGAGGACGGCGAGGTCACCAGCCGTGTCCCCAGCTCTCCCACCTTCCTGAGCCAGCCGCCGGACCTCTCCGAGTACGTGGTGGATGGCGGCTGCTCCAAGGACGGAGTGGTGGCCGTGGGGCCGGGGAACAGCAAGGACACCATCCCTGATGTCCTTCGTTTCCCCAACAGCCTCAGGGAGCTCAATGGTTTCTGGGAGCACGTGGCTGAGAGCACTCACTCCCAGGACCAAGTGGGGCTGGCACAGCTCGGGGACAGCGGGGACGCCGGCATTACCACCAACGGCCCCCGCATGACCACTGAGGTCCTCGATGGGCTCCCCAACCTCCCCAAGTAGGTGGCAGAGGGTAGCTGTCCCAAGCAGCTAGTGGTGGTGGGGGGGCTGAGGGATGGTGAGGACACAATCCTCGATGTCCCTGACATCCCCCACTTGACCCCCACCCTCAACAAGCTCCTCCACCTCTTGGAACGCAGGGCAGAGGGCGGCTGCTTGGAGGAGCCAGTGGCAGGGGAGATGCTGCTGTACGGGGACACCACCTTCCCCGATGGCCCTGACAGCGTGGCCAGCAGCACCCCTGTCACTGGGGACTTCTGGGAGCACGGGGCAGAGGCCGACGGCCTGGAGGACCGCCTGGCAATGGCCATGATGGGGGACACTGACCCCTTCTGGGGGGTCATGGCCTCCCCATCGCCGGCTCCCCGGGGGACAGACGACGCTGGGGCCACCGACCTGCCCCCCTGGCTGCAGAGGAGTCCCCTGCAGAGCCCTGAGCAGAGCTCTCCAGAGAGTTCTGAGGAGCCTTCAGAGGACAGTCCCCTGGGCAGTCCCTGGAGGGACCCTCTGCAGGACTCTCTGGAGTCGCCTCTGCTCAGCCCCCTGCAGGTCCCCCTGCTCAGCCCCCTGGCCAGCCCCCCGCCTGCGCCCCAGCCTCACGCGCCCTCCACGGCCCCACTCATGGAGGAGCTGCAGCGCAGGCAGCTCCGGGTGCTGCTCACCCGCCTGCCCCTGCCACCGGGCACCGTCACCTGCCGGGGGCTGCCAGGAGCGGGAGCCGCGCGGACTGTTAAGACGAAGCGGCCCGTGCCAGCAAGAGCTCCCGAGGGCCATGACACAGCGCCGCTTCACACCATCCCGCGGAAGCGGATAAGAAGATGATGGTGACCGGGAGCCCCCTCTGGCACCACGACTGCGCTGGCCCCGGGCCTGCCAAGCGCCACTTTGCCACCTCCACCTGGCGACCCTGCCGGCCCCAACCCTGGAGAAGAGGCCACGGCACTGCCACCACCCCGCCGTCACCCAGGGGAACCACCACTCCATAACCAGCACCTCCCGGCCTGGTACCAACAGCCCTGGGACTGCCACCTCTACTCCATCCTGCTGCTGACAGCCACAGCACTGGCATCCCCACCACCCGCTGGGACCCGCGTCCCCAGGAGCAGCGTCGCCACCCAGGCTGAGGACGCAGCCACCGGGGGACACGTGACGGAACACCGGGGGACCCAAAGCCCAGCAGCCGAGCTGGCTGTGCCTGTGCCCACGGGGACAATCCCAGCGCAGGGGCTGTGGCAGCAGCTGCCCGGGCCCCGCGGCTGCCGCGCCTCCCGCCGACTCCCCGCCATCCCTCGGGCCATGGGGCCTCACGGCTGCGCCCACCGCGCTGAGGAGCAGGAGGACTCGGTGCCCGTCACACCCCAGCAGCGGCCACAGCGGCGGCGCCCGAAGAACTCGGCCTAGGAGGAGCTGGACACTCTGTCGATGTCACTGGGCAGCTGCTGGTTTTGTACAGAGACAGATGGACATGGAAAGAGCCACCAGCATGGCCACCCATAACACACCAATCCAGCACCGTCGCCGTGGCACCCACAGCCAGAGGAGATGTGGAGGCAGAGACCTGCACCCACCCACCCTCTCCAGCCCCAGCCTTCGCAGATCCCGTTTTCTTGCTTCCTTCATTAAACCGGTTGGGTATTGGCTTTGCAGCACCTCTGCCTGCGTCATTTGTGCGGTGTGAGGGGGTGAACGCAGCTCCTGCCCACCCCGAGGGTGGCTGAGCTGGGCTGGGAACGGACACGGAGAGAGGATGGGGACAGAGGGTATCGCTGCAGGGGATGGTCGTGCAGGGGGGAAATGAGGAGGATGGCATCACTGCTGGGATTACCGGGGACTCCATCACTGCCCCAGCACAAGCGTCACCATCGCTGCCCCAGCAGCGGTGTTGCAGACCCCAAGCTGCTCTCATAAAACATTTGCACCCATCTCGTGCTGACACAGGAGAGAGGCCAGAGTGCAAAGTAGAGAAGTAGAAGGACAAACGGCTGTTCACGTGCAGGCCGTGCCCCAACCCAACTGAAACATCCCGAATAGGGCTTTACGGGGTTCTGATGCCCTTCAGTTCTTCAGACTTCACAAATCACCAACACTCACAGCACCCATCACTGAGCACAGTCCAACTTGGCAAAGCAGCTCTAGTTTTGCAGCACTCATTTTTAAGACATTTGGCTACAACAACAGCCACGAAAATTCACAGTTAGAACTAACCGACGTTCCCTCCTCATTCAACACCTCTTTCTCCATCAATTCTTTGCATTTCTTTAGTTCCTGCCAGGACACACAAAGATTTTCCTCATTCAAATAGAGAAGAAAGAGCAGTCACAAGCCTGCAGAAAACCTGACATCCACACGCACGCTGCCCACACACGAACCGTCTCAAGGCCCCGCAGATACACAAAAGATCAAATTAAGGAACCGTTTTCCTAAACAGGGAGAAATTAAGGATCAGCTGAAGACAACCACCACTTGTGGTTACTCTTGCTAGCTAGGAAGTGGAAAGAATGAAGAATTAATGCTGTTCCATCAGGGACATCAGGCCCGTGAGGAAGCTGCTGTGGCCTCCCACCCCAAGGCCTGTCCAGAGCTGCTCCTCACTTCGGCTCACGCCTGAATATGGGACGTGGCTTTTGACTTCTGCCCGCAGGACTATTGCAGTTGGCAACTTCATAGACATGATGGGGAGGGGATGACACCAGGATTACCCATGACAAGCTGTGGGATGAGATGCTTGTCCAGCTGTCACACGTTCTTGGAGTTTGTGAAGTCCAGACTGCTCTGGACAGAGCACAGACTTGTTAGGGACACATATGGCCTGCATGATTTCAACACTGACAAGAAGTGTAGCTGGAAGAGACCCTCAAGATTTTCGACTCCAACCGTTAAACCCACCCTGGCACAAACCCATGTCCCTGAGAACCTCATCTCTGCATCTGTTCAACCCTTCCAGGGATGGTGACTCCACCACTGCCCGGGGCAGCCTGTTCCAATGCCCGACAGCCCTTTGGGGAAGAAATTGTTCCCAAGATCCAACCTCAACCTCCCCTGGCGCAACCTGAGGCCATTTCCTCTGGTTCTGTCACTCGCTACTTGTAGTTTCCCTCCCTGATGCTGCTGCCCAGTATGTGCTCACCCACAACTCCAGCACTCCAGTTAACAAACTCGGCTGAATTGCATTCAACTGCAGCCAGGACATAAGAATAAGAAAAAACAAGAGGCACTAGGAGGACAGAGATATGTCGGGAAAATGCTCAAAGAGAAAATATTTTATATTCACACACCAATCTGTTGGTATTTCCCACACGGGGAAATATACATCCCGCCACTTCTGTTCCATTGTCAGGGAAAGACCGAAGACATTGAATGCTTCCCTTGCCACTAAAGTCATCAGGATAAATTTTCCTGTGTTTCTAAGAAAACTGCTACAGAAAACATCCTCTCCGACCTGTTGATAACGTCAGGGGCTCGTCCTCAGCCTCACCTGAGCCCCATTGCAAGTACCGAGTGACACAGAGAGCCATTCTCTGTTAAGAGTCCCCAATACCAACTTGGCTGGCAAAGCTTCCCATCGCAAGTACCTCTAACATCTATTATCTGATTCTACTTAATCCATCTCACAGTAAACAGGCCTAGAAAAAGGAAAGGTCTGATGCTATAAAAACAGTGGCTATACAGGAATATTTATTGACACTTTAACATCACTGGAATGGTATAGCCCATTAAAATAACTTTCTCTACGTAAATAAACCCCAGAGTAACATCATGACACCTGTGACAGGGTTAGCATATGACAGATTGATCTGGATTTTGCAGACGGTCTAAAAAATTATAAAAACAAAAAAAGTCTTTACAGCAAATATACTCATGGAAAGCAATTGATAGAGGCCTGGAAAGAAAGCAAAACTAGAAAATTCCCCAAGGAGACACTGACGTGAATCCTGCTACTGCTAAAAGGAAGAACAGGAGATTAGAGAGGAAAGTGCCTTAATGTGATTGTAGCAAACATGGATGTAAAACATGTAATAAGGACCAGAAGAGGATGCTCATAAACTTTACAGATTTTTTTCTTTTTATTCCACAGTTACTGGTGTTCTTGCTGATATCTTCTGGTCTCAGAGTCACAAACAATTTAAAAAAAAAACAACAAAAGAAAATAGAAGAGAAGAGAAGAAAAGAAAAGCAGATAAGATAGTAAGGGGAAAGCCAGCTGATGAATCCAGCTTTCTCCACCCTCCAAACCAGCTCCTCCAGCTGCATCAGTCACAGCCCCAGACCAGCAAACGCTGCTCCCACCTCCTGCTCATCCTCACCCTGCACGGACCAAGTACCTGCTCATCTCCACTATTTTTATTCTGTCACAGAATCACACAATGGTTTGGGTTGGAAGGGACCTGCAAAGCTCATCTAGTCCAGCCCCATGCCATGAGCTTAAAAACAAAGAGACACATTTCCAGGTTCTGGGGAATTCAAGTGTATTAGTTGCATGGAAAGGACAAAAAAGGGGAAAACCAAGAAAACAAAAAAACTGCTTCATGCCAGTGTGGATGAACAGGAGGAAGCAAGGCTCTCATTCAAGTCACATCTATACAGCTGTGGAAAACCTTCTGGAAAATTCTGGCTCCCAAGGCATCTGTGATGTCACCGCGTGTTGCCATGACCACCCCACGCTGTCCCCAAGGCCATCTGGCCACTGACAGCCCGCCTGTCTGGTCAGATTTCGCTGCGCTCTCCAGTGACTCTCACTGCGAGCAGAGCATACGAACCCAAACTCACCCTGATTCATCCCGATCCTCATCCACCCTGATCCTCGTCCGTCCTGATCCTCGTTCGTCCTCCTTCTCGTCCGTCCTGATCCTCGTCTCTCCTGATCTACGTCTGTCCCCATCCTCGTCCGTCCTCCTCCTTCTCCACCCTGATCCTCGTCTGTCCTCCTCCTTGTCCGCGACCACCCTCCTCCTCGTCATTCCTCACCCCCTCTCGTCCTCATCCCGTTTGATCGTCGCAGCTGACACAGGTGATGGGCTAGGACTCGTCCTGGGGGAGGTTTCCAAGCTTCCCTGCCACACTTTAGCACCAGTGATGGGCTCCACTGGGTGTGATGGGAGATTGATCACCAGGCTCAAAGCACTTTGGACACCAGGAGAAATTCTGTCAGGCTGCTCTTCAGGAGGAGCCAGAACCTCCGTGCTGGCAATCCTCCTCCTGTCTGCCCCACTTGCAGGGAAAGCAGCACGTGGGCTGCACAGGGCAAATGACCATGTGGGTCTGAGGCAAACATGAGCCCATTACCCCCTAGAGACTACTCCTGATGCAGAAAACAGGATAGAAAAACTCTAGGTGACGAAAAAACAACATCTTTCCTTCCCAGCCCTCTTCACTCCAACAAATTGGGAGGAGGAAATCCACCTCCGCCAAAAAATCACTTTTGGGATGGGAAATCATGGGGACAGGAGACCCTCAGGATGGGAAACCATTGCAGGGCTGAGAAATCATTATAGGGAAACCATCACGTACGGCAGGCCAGGCCAGGCAATCACCAGCAGGACGGGAAATCACTGAGATGGGAAGATATGCTGTGAAATCTCAACCCCTCACGACACTGAAGCCAATGCTGGTGGAATCATGGCCATGGGGACAGAGGCTGTTTGTCCCCAACCAACCCCACACTAGCCAACCGCCACGGCCGGGGCAGCAGTAGCTCCTGTTCCTCCTGCTGCTCCTGCCCTCCAGGTCACCTGAACCGGCTCTGCCTCCCAGGATCTCACCCCATCTCCCCTCTGTGCTTCCCCCAACAGAGACGATCCCTCGCCAGCTGCTGATGGCGTCGTGGGCACCAGCCACGTGCTACACCATCCCGGCCATGGCAGCACCTGTGCCTGCCCATGTGCTGCCCGCTGGCCAAGGGCTGCTGGTGCCCCCCCAGCCTGCCCAGGGCTGCCCTGTCACCTACCACCTGGGACAGGGCAGTGTCTGGCAGGGGGTGCCGGGGGCCCTGGGGCAGCTGGTGCAGTTCCCGCAAGGGATGCAGCTGTCCCTGGGGGTGCAGCTGCAGCAGGTCCCCCAAGTGGTGCAGCTGTCCCCAGGGGTGCAGCTTTGCCAGGGGGTGCAGCAGGTCCAGCTGCCCCAAGGGGTCCAGCTGGTGCAGGTCCCCCAAGGGGTCCAGCTGCCTCCTGGCCCTGCTGCATTTACCCCACCCTACCCCTGGGGGCAGCAGCTGCTGATGGGGACCACGCCGCTGCCACAGCAGCCCGTGGGGCTGGGCCCATGGGCCGTGGTCCAGGGGCAGCCCCTGTACCCCGCGGGCTCATACCACCTGCCCGTCCCTGCCCGCCCCGGCCCCCCGACACCCCGTGGCCCCGCGGCTCGGCGGGTGCGGAGCCGCCCTGTGCCCCAAACCCCGCCTGACACCACCAAGGAGCCAGCGGAGGCCTCCAGCAGGGACGGGGTGGCTGTGGAGCTCAGCGTCTCCGCTGCCAGCCCCCACCAGCCCACCCTGGCTGCAGCAGCGGACACAACCGCCGGGGAGCCCACAGGTGAGTGATGGGGCTGGCAGAGCCCATGGGTGGGTGGCCAAGCTGAGGGCAGCTGGCATCGCCCTCCTTGGGTGGCTTTGTTTGCTTTGTCAGCAGCGGTGACCACCAAGGCAGCCCTGGGGAGCCCAGCGGATCTGCCCCAGCAGGGACCAGCTGCCTGCACCGGGGCTGCTGCTGAGACGGACCCGGACACAGTGGCCGACATCTTGTCCGCGTGGCTCGAAGCCACCATAGGCGGGGACGCTGTCCCCGATGTCGCGGACAGCCCCGACCTGGCCAGCTTCCTCCGCGAGCTCCCTGACCTCTCTGAGTACGTGGCACAGGGCGGCTGCCCAAAGCAGCCAGCGGTGGCACTGGGGCTGGGGGACAGGGAGGACACAAGCTCCCATGTCCCTGACATCCCAAACCCAGCACCTGCCTCAACAAGCTCCTCGATCGCTCCGATCACAGGGCAGAGAACACCAGCCCCAGAGAGCAAGAGGCGGCGGCGGTGCTGGAGGACGGCGAGGTCACCAGCCGTGTCCCCAGCTCTCCCACCTTCCTGAGCCAGCCGCTGGACCTCTCCGAGTACGTGGTGGATGGCGGCTGCTCCAAGGACGGAGTGGTGGCCGTGGGGCCGGGGAACAGCAAGGACACCATCCCTGATGTCCTTCGTTTCCCCAACAGCCTCAGGGAGCTCAATGGTTTCTGGGAGCACGTGGCTGAGAGCACTCACTCCCAGGACCAAGTGGGGCTGGCACAGCTCGGGGACAGCGGGGACGCTGGCATTACCACCAACGGCCCCCGCATGACCACTGAGGTCCTCGATGGGCTCCCCGACCTCCCCAAGTAGGTGGCAGAGGGTAGCTGTCCCAAGGAGCTAGCAGTGGGGGGGGGGCTGAGGGATGGTGAGGACACAATCCTCGATGTCCCTGACATCCCAAACTTGACCCCCACCCTCAACAAGCTCCTCCACCTCTTGGAACGCAGGGCAGAGGGCGGCTGCTTGGAGGAGCCAGTGGCAGGGGAGATGCTGCTGTACGGGGACACCACCTTCCCCGATGGCCCTGACAGCGTGGCCAGCAGCACCCCTGTCACTGGGGACTTCTGGGAGCACGGGGCAGAGGCCGACGGCCTGGAGGACCGCCTGGCAATGGCCATGATGGGGGACACTGACCCCTTCTGGGGGGTCATGGCCTCCCCATCGCCGGCTCCCCGGGGGACAGACGACGCTGGGGCCACCGACCTGCCCCCCTGGCTGCAGAGGAGTCCCCTGCAGAGCCCTGAGCAGAGCTCTCCAGAGAGTTCTGAGGAGCCTTCAGAGGACAGTCCCCTGGGCAGTCCCTGGAGGGACCCTCTGCAGGACTCTCTGGAGTCGCCTCTGCTCAGCCCCCTGCAGGTCCCCCTGCTCAGCCCCCTGGCCAGCCCCCTGCCTGCGCCCCAGCCTCACGCGCCCTCCACGGCCCCACTCATGGAGGAGCTGCAGCGCAGGCAGCTCCGGGTGCTGCTCACCCGCCTGCCCCTGCCACCGGGCACCGTCACCTGCCGGGGGCTGCCGGGAGCGCGAGTTGCACGGACAGTTAATATCAAGCGCCCCGTGCCAGCAAGAGCTCCCGAGGGCCATGACACAGCGCCGCTTCACACCATCCCGCGGAAGCGGATAAGAAGATGATGGTGACCGGGAGCCCCCTCTGGCACCACGACTGCGCTGGCCCCGGGCCTGCCAAGCGCCACTTTGCCACCTCCACCTGGCGACCCTGCCGGCCCCAACCCTGGAGAAGAGGCCACGGCACTGCCACCACCCCGCCGTCACCCAGGGGAACCACCACTCCATAACCAGCACCTCCCGGCCTGGCACCAAGAGCCCTGGGACCGCCACCTCTACTCCATCCTGCTGCTGACAGCCACAGCACCAGCATCCCCACCACCCGCTGGGACCCGCGTCCCCAGCAGCAGCGTCGCCACCCGGGCTGAGGACGCAGCCACCGGGGGACACGTGACGGAACACCGGGGGACCCAAAGCCCAGCAGCCGAGCTGGCTGTGCCTGTGCCCACGGGGACAATCCCAGCGCAGGGGCTGTGGCAGCAGCTGCCCGGGCCCCGCGGCTGCCGCGCCTCCCGCCGACTCCCCGCCATCCCTCGGGCCATGGGGCCTCACGGCTGCGCCCACCGCGCTGAGGAGCAGGAGGACTCGGTGCCCGTCACACCCCAGCAGCGTCCACAGCGGCGGCGCCCGAAGAACTCGGCCTAGGAGGAGCTGGACACTCTGTCGATGTCACTGGGCAGCTGCTGGATTTGTACAGAGACAGATGGACATGGAAAGAGCCACCAGCACAGCCACCCGTAAGACACGGGTCCAGCACCGTCCTGTGTCACCCACAGCCAGAGGAGATGTGGAGGCAGAGACCTGCACCCACCCACCCTCTCCAGCCCCAGCCTTCGCAGATCCCGTTTTCTTGCTTCCTTCATTAAACCGGTTGGGTGTTGGCTTTGCAGCACCTCTGCCTGCGTCATTTGTGCGGTGGGAGGGGGTGAACGCAGCCCCTGCCCACCCCGAGTGTGGCTGAGCTGGGCTGGGAACGGACACGGAGAGAGGATGGGGCAGAGGGTATCGCTGCAGGGGATGGTCGCCCAAAGGAGAAATGAGGAGGATGGCATCACTGCTGGGATTACCGGGGACTCCATCACTGCCCCAGCACAAGCGTCACCATCACTGCCCCAGCAGCGGTGTTGCAGACCCCAAGCTGCTCTCACAAAACATTTGCACCCATCTCGTGCTGACACAGGAGAGAGGCCAGAGTGCAAAGTAGAGAAGTAGAAGGACAAACGGCTGTTCACGTGCAGGCTGTGCCCCAACCCAACTGAAACATCCCGAATAGGGCTTTACGGGGTTCTGATGCCCTTCAGTTCTTCAGACTTCACAAATCACCAACACTCACAGCACCCATCACTGAGCACAGTCCAACTTGGCAAAGCAGCTCTAGTTTTGCAGCATCCGTTCTTAAGGCTTTTGGCTACAACAACAGCCACGAAAATTCACAGTCAGAACTAACCAATGTTCCCTCCTCATTCGACGCCTCTTTCTTCATCAGTTCTTTGCATTTCTTCAGTTCCTGGGGAGGACTCACCAAGATTTTCCTCATTCAGACAGAGGAGAAAGAGCAGTCACAAGCCTGCAGAAAACCTGACATCCACACGCACGCTGCCCACACACGAACCATCTCAAGGCCCCGCAGATACACAAAAGATCAAATTAAGGAACCGTTTTCCTAAACAGGGAGAAATTAAGGATCAGCTGAAGACAACCACCACTTGTGGTTACTCTTGCTAGCTAGGAAGTGGAAAGAATGAAGAATTAATGCTGTTCCATCAGGGACATCAGGCCCGTGAGGAAGCTGCTGTGGCCTCCCACCCCAAGGCCTGTCCAGAGCTGCTCCTCACTTCGGCTCACGCCTGAATATGGGACGTGGCTTTTGACTTCTGCCCGCAGGACTATTGCAGTTGGCAACTTCACAGACATGATGGGGAGGGGATGACACCAGGATTACCCATGACAAGCTGTGGGATGAGATGCTTGTCCAGTCGTCACACGTTCTTGCAGTATGGCAAGTCCGGAGTGCTCTGGACAGAGCACAAGACTTGTTAGGGACACATACGGCCTGCATGATTTCAACAATTTCAAGTCTGCTTGCTGGTGTGTTCAATAACGTGAGTCTGTGAGCAAGCTGGCAGGCCATGCTTGGTGTTTAGCTTAGAATCACAGAATCACAGAATCATAGAATCATTTTTGTTGGAAGAGACCCTCAAGATCATCAAGTCCAACCGTTAAACCAACCCTGGCACTAACCCATGTCCCTGAGAACCTCATCTCTGCGTCCGTTCAACCCCTCCAGGGATGGTGACTCCAGCACTGCCCTGGGCAGCCTGTTCCAATGCCCGACAGCCCTTTGGGGAAGAAATTGTTCCCAAGATCCAACCTCAACCTCCCCTGGCGCAACCTGAGGCCATTTCCTCTGGTTCTGTCACTTGCTACTTGTAGTTTCCCTCCCTGATGCTGCTGCCCAGTATGTGCTCACCCACAACTCCAGCACTCCAGTTAACAAGCTCGGCTGAATTGCATTCAACTGCAGCCAGGACATAAGAATAAGAAAAAACAAGAGGCACTAGGAGGACAGAGATATGTCGGGAAAATGCTCAAAGAGAAAATATTTTATATTCACACACCAATCTGTTGGTATTTCCCACACGGGGAAATATACATCTCGCCACTTCTGTTCCATTGTCAGGGAAAGACCGAAGACATTGAATGCTTCCCTTGCCACTAAAGTCATCAGGATAAATTTTCCTGTGTTTCTAAGAAAACTGCTACAGAAAACATCCTCTCCGACCTGTTGATAACGTCACGGGCTCGTCCTCAGCCTCACCTGAGCCCCATTGCAAGTACCGAGTGACACAGAGAGCCATTCTCTGTTAAGAGTCCCCAATACCAACTTGGCTGGCAAAACTTCCCATCGCAAGCACCTCTAACATCTATTATCTGATTCTACTTAATCCATCTCACAGTAAACAGGCCTAGAAAAAGGAAAGGTCTGATGCTATAAAAACAGTGGCTATACAGGAATATTTATTGACACTTTAACATCACTGGAATGGTATAGCCCATTAAAATAACTTTCTCTACGTAAAGAAACCCCAGAGTAACATCGTGACACCTGTGACAGGGTTAGCATATGACAGATTGATCTGGATTTTGCAGACGGTCTAAAAAATTATAAAAACAAAAAAAGTCTTTACAGCAAATATACTCATGGAAAGCAATTGATAGAGGCCTGGAAAGAAAGCAAAACTAGAAAATTCCCCAAGGAGACACTGACGTGAATCCTGCTACTGCTAAAAGGAAGAACAGGAGATTAGAGAGGAAAGTGCCTTGATGTGATTGTAGCAAACATGGATGTAAAACATGTAATAAGGACCAGAAGAGGATGCTCATAAACTTTACAGATTTTTTTCTTTTTATTTCACAGTTACTGGTGTTCTTGCTGATATCTTCTGGTCTCAGGGTCACAAGCAATTTTTTAAAAAACCCCAAAATAAAAGAGAAGAAAAGAAAAGCAGATATGATAGTAAGGAGAAAGCCACCTGATAAATCCAGCTTTCTCCATCCTCCAAACCAGCTCCTCCAGCTGCATCAATCACAGCCCCAGACCAGCAAACGCTGCTCCCACCTCCTGCTCATCCTCACCCTGCACGGACCAAGTACCTCCTCATCTCCACTATTTTTATTCTGTCACAGAATCACACAATGGTTTGGGCTGGAAGGGAAATGCAAAGTTCATCTAGTCCAGCCCCATGCTATGAGCTTAGAAACAAAGAGACAAATTTCCAGGTTCTGGAGGATTCAAGTGTGTTAGTTGTATGGAAAGGACCAAGAAAACAAAAAATCTGCTTCATGCCAGTGTGGATGAACAGGAGGAAGCAAGGCTCTCATTCAAGTCACATCTACAGAGCTGTGGAAAACCTTCTGGAAAATTCTGGCTCCCAAGGCCTCTGTGATGTCACCGCGTGTTGCCATGACCACCCCACGCTGTCCCCAAGGCCATCTGGCCACTGACAGCCCGCCTGTCTGGTCAGATTTCGCTGCGCTCTCCAGTGACTCTCACTGCGAGCAGAGCACTCAAAGCCAAACTCACCCAGATTGCTCCTGATCCTCGTGTACCCTGATCCTTATCTGTCCTGATCCTCATCCGTCCTCTTCCTCGTCCATCCTGATCCTCATCCATCCTCCTCCACGTCCGTCCCCATCCTCGTTTGTCCTTCTCCTCGTCCGTCCTCCTCCTCGTCCACGACCACCCTCCTCCTCGTCATTCCTCATCCACATTCGTCCTCATCCCATTTGATCGCCACAGCAGAGACAGGTGATGGACCAGGACACATCCTGGGGGAGGTTTCAGATCTCCGCTGCCACACTTTAGCACCAGTGATGGGCTGCACTGGGTGTGATGGGAGATTCATCACCAGGCTCAAAGCACTTTGGACACCACGCCATCACCACAACCGGCTCAGCTCCCCAGGATCTCACCCCATCTCCCCTCTGTGCTTCCCCCAACAGAGACGATCCCTCGCCAGCTGCTGATGGCGTCGTGGGCACCAGCCATGTTCGACACCATGGCAGCACCTGTGCCTGCCAGTGTGCTGCCCGCTGGCCAAGGGCTGCTGGTGCCCCCCCAGCCTGCCCAGGGCTGCCCTGTCACCTACCACCTGGGACAGGGCAGCGTCTGGCAGGGGGTGCCGGAGGCCCTGGGGCAGCTGGTGCAGCTCCCGCAAGGGATGCAGCTGTCCCCGGGCGTGCAGCTGCAGCAGGTCCCCCAAGTGGTGCAGCTGTCCCCAGGGGTGCAGCTTTGCCAGGGGGTGCAGCAGGTCCAGCTGCCCCAAGGGGTCCAGCTGGTGCAGGTCCCCCAAGGGGTCCAGCTGCCCCCTGGCCCAGCTGCATTTACCCCACCCTACCCCTGGGGGCAGCAGCTGCTGATGGGGACCACGCCGCTGCCACAGCAGCCCGTGGGGCTGGGCCCATGGGCCGTGGTCCAGGGGCAGCCCCTGTACCCCGTGGGCTCATACCACCTGCCCGTCCCTGCCCGCCCCGGCCCCCCGACACCCCGTGGCCCCGCGGCTCGGCGGGTGCGGAGCCGCCCTGTGCCCCAAACCCCGCCTGACACCACCGAGGAGCCAGCGGAGGCCTCCGGCAGGGACAGGGTAGCTGTGGAGCTCGGCGTCCCTGCTGCCAGCCCCCACCAGCCCACCCTGGCTGCAGCAGTGGACACAACCGCCGGGGAGCCCACAGGTGAGTGATGGGGCTGGCAGAGCCCATGGGTGGGTGGCCAAGCTGAGGGCAGCTGGCATCGCCCGCCTTGGGTGGCTTTGTTTGCTTTGTCAGCAGCGGTGACCACCAAGGCAGCCCTGGGGAGCCCAGCGGATCTGCCCCAGCAGGGACCAGCTGCCTGCACCGGGGCTGCGGCTGAGCCGGACCCGGACACAGTGGCCGACATCTTGTCCGCGTGGCTCGAAGCCACCATAGGCGGGGACGCTGTCCCCGATGTCGCGGACAGCCCCGACCTGGCCAGCTTCCTCCGCGAGCTCCCTGACCTCTCTGAGTACGTGGCACAGGGCGGCTGCCCAAAGCAGCCAGTGGTGGCACTGGGGCTGGGGGACAGGGAGGACACAAGCTCCCATGTCCCTGACACCCCAAACCCAGCACCTGCCTCAACAAACTCCTCGATCTCTCCGATCACAGGGCAGAGAACACCAGCCCCAGAGAGCAAGAGGCGGCGGCGGTGCTGGAGGACGGCGAGGTCACCAGCCGTGTCCCCAGCTCTCCCACCTTCCTGAGCCAGCCGCCGGACCTCTCCGAGTACGTGGTGGATGGCGGCTGCTCCAAGGACGGAGTGGTGGCCGTGGGGCCGGGGAACAGCAAGGACACCATCCCTGATGTCCTTCGTTTCCCCAACAGCCTCAGGGAGCTCAATGGTTTCTGGGAGCACGTGGCCGAGAGCACTCACTCCCAGGACCAAGTGGGGCTGGCACAGCTCGGGGACAGCGGGGACGCCGGCATTACCACCAACGGCCCCCGCATGACCACTGAGGTCCTCGATGGGCTCCCCGACCTCCCCAAGTAGGTGGCAGAGGGTAGCTGTCCCAAGGAGCTAGCGGTGGGGGGGGGGCCGAGGGATGGTGAGGAGACCATCTCCGATGTCCCTGACATCCCCAACCTGACCCCCACCCTCAACAAGCTCCTCCATCTCTTGGAACGCAGGGCAGAGGGCGGCTGCTTGGAGGAGCCAGTGGCAGGGGAGATGCTGCTGTACGGGGACACCACCTTCCCCGATGGCCCTGACAGCGTGGCCAGCAGCACCCCTGTCACTGGGGACTTCTGGGAGCACGGGGCAGAGGCCGACGGCCTGGAGGACCGCCTGGCAATAGCCATGATGGGGGACACTGACCCCTTCTGGGGGGTCATGGCCTCCCCATCGCCGGCTCCCCGGGGGACAGACGACGCTGGGGCCACCGACCTGCCCCCCTGGCTGCAGAGGAGTCCCCTGCAGAGCCCTGAGCAGAGCTCTCCAGAGAGTTCTGAGGAGCCTTCAGAGGACAGTCCCCTGGGCAGTCCCTGGAGGGACCCTCTGCAGGACTCTCTGGAGTCGCCTCTGCTCAGCCCCCTGCAGGTCCCCCTGCTCAGCCCCCTGGCCAGCCCCCTGCCTGCGCCCCAGCCTCACGCGCCCTCCACGGCCCCACTCATGGAGGAGCTGCAGCGCAGGCAGCTCCGGGTGCTGCTCACCCGCCTGCCCCTGCCACCGGGCACCGTCACCTGCCGGGGGCTGCCGGGAGCGCGAGTTGCACGGACTGTTAATATCAAGCGCCCCGTGCCAGCAAGAGCTCCCGAGGGCCATGACACAGCGCCGCTTCACACCATCCCGCGGAAGCGGATAAGAAGATGATGGTGACCGGGAGCCCCCTCTGGCACTACGACTGCGCTGGCCCCGGGCCTGCCAAGCGCCACTTTGCCACCTCCACCTGGCGACCCTGCCGGCCCCAACCCTGGAGAAGAGGCCACGGCACTGCCACCACCCCGCCGTCACCCAGGGGAACCACCACTCCATAACCAGCACCTCCCGGCCTGGTACCAACAGCCCTGGGACCGCCACCTCTACTCCATCCTGCTGCTGACAGCCACAGCACCAGCATCCCCACCACCCGCTGGGACCCGCGTCCCCAGCAGCAGCGTCGCCACCCGGGCTGAGGACGCAGCCACCGGGGGACACGTGACGGAACACCGAGGGACCCAAAGCCCAGCAGCCGAGCTGGCTGTGCCTGTGCCCACGGGGACAATCCCAGCGCAGGGGCTGTGGCAGCAGCTGCCCGGGCCCCGCGGCTGCCGCGCCTCCCGCCGACTCCCCGCCATCCCTCGGGCCATGGGGCCTCACGGCTGTGCCCACCGCGCTGAGGAGCAGGAGGACTCGGTGCCCGTCACACCCCAGCAGCGGCCACAGCGGCGGCGCCCGAAGAACTCGGCCTAGGAGGAGCTGGACACTCTGTCGATGTCACTGGGCAGCTGCTGGTTTTGTACAGAGACAGATGGACATGGAAAGAGCCACCAGCATGGCCACCCATAACACACCACTCCAGCACCGTCGCCGTGGCACCCACAGCCAGAGGAGATGTGGAGGCGGAGACCTGCACCCACCCACCCTCTCCAGCCCCAGCCTTCGCAGATCCCGTTTTCTTGCTTCCTTCATTAAACCGGTTGGGTGTTGGCTTTGCAGCACCTCTGCCTGCGTCATTTGTGCGGTGGGAGGGGGTGAACGCAGCCCCTGCCCACCCCGAGGGTGGCTGAGCTGGGCTGGGAACGGACACGGAGAGAGGATGGGGACAGAGGGTATCGCTGCAGGGGATGGTCGTGCAGGGGGGAAATGAGGAGGATGGCATCACTGCTGGGATTACCGTGGCCTCCATCACTGCCCCAGCACAAGCGTCACCATCACTGCCCCAGCATCGGTGTTGCAGACCCCAAGCTGCTCTCACAAACATTTGCACCCATCTTGTGCTGACACAGGAGAGAGGCCAGAGTGCAAAGTAGAGAAGTAGAAGGACAAACGGCTGTTCACGTGCAGGCCGTGCCCCAACCCAACTGAAACATCCCGAATAGGGCTTTACGGGGTTCTGATGCCCTTCAGTTCTTCAGACCTCACAAATCACCAACACTCACAGCACCCATCACTGAGCACAGTCCAACTTGGCAAAGCAGCTCTAGTTTTGCAGCATCCGTTCTTAAGGCTTTTGGCTACAACAACAGCCACGAAAATTCACAGTCAGAACTAACCAATGTTCCCTCCTCATTCGACGCCTCTTTCTTCATCAGTTCTTTGCATTTCTTCAGTTCCTGGGGAGGACTCACCAAGATTTTCCTCATTCAGACAGAGGAGAAAGAGCAGTCACAAGCCTGCAGAAAACCTGACATCCACACGCACGCTGCCCACACACGAACCATCTCAAGGCCCCGCAGATACACAAAAGATCAAATTAAGGAACCGTTTTCCTAAACAGGGAGAAATTAAGGATCAGCTGAAGACAACCACCACTTGTGGTTACTCTTGCTAGCTAGGAAGTGGAAAGAATGAAGAATTAATGCTGTTCCATCAGGGACATCAGGCCCGTGAGGAAGCTGCTGTGGCCTCCCACCCCAAGGCCTGTCCAGAGCTGCTCCTCACTTCGGCTCACGCCTGAATATGGGACGTGGCTTTTGACTTCTGCCCGCAGGACTATTGCAGTTGGCAACTTCATAGACATGATGGGGAGGGGATGACACCAGGATTACCCATGACAAGCTGTGGGATGAGATGCTTGTCCAGTCGTCACACGTTCTTGCAGTATGGCAAGTCCGGAGTGCTCTGGACAGAGCACAAGACTTGTTAGGGACACATACGGCCTGCATGATTTCAACAATTTCAAGTCTGCTTGCTGGTGTGTTCAATAACGTGAGTCTGTGAGCAAGCTGGCAGGCCATGCTTGGTGTTTAGCTTAGAATCACAGAATCACAGAATCATAGAATCATTTTTGTTGGAAGAGACCCTCAAGATCATCAAGTCCAACCGTTAAACCAACCCTGGCACTAACCCATGTCCCTGAGAACCTCATCTCTGCGTCCGTTCAACCCCTCCAGGGATGGTGACTCCAGCACTGCCCTGGGCAGCCTGTTCCAATGCCCGACAGCCCTTTGGGGAAGAAATTGTTCCCAAGATCCAACCTCAACCTCCCCTGGCGCAACCTGAGGCCATTTCCTCTGGTTCTGTCACTTGCTACTTGTAGTTTCCCTCCCTGATGCTGCTGCCCAGTATGTGCTCACCCACAACTCCAGCACTCCAGTTAACAAGCTCGGCTGAATTGCATTCAACTGCAGCCAGGACATAAGAATAAGAAAAAACAAGAGGCACTAGGAGGACAGAGATATGTCGGGAAAATGCTCAAAGAGAAAATATTTTATATTCACACACCAATCTGTTGGTATTTCCCACACGGGGAAATATACATCTCGCCACTTCTGTTCCATTGTCAGGGAAAGACCGAAGACATTGAATGCTTCCCTTGCCACTAAAGTCATCAGGATAAATTTTCCTGTGTTTCTAAGAAAACTGCTACAGAAAACATCCTCTCCGACCTGTTGATAACGTCACGGGCTCGTCCTCAGCCTCACCTGAGCCCCATTGCAAGTACCGAGTGACACAGAGAGCCATTCTCTGTTAAGAGTCCCCAATACCAACTTGGCTGGCAAAACTTCCCATCGCAAGCACCTCTAACATCTATTATCTGATTCTACTTAATCCATCTCACAGTAAACAGGCCTAGAAAAAGGAAAGGTCTGATGCTATAAAAACAGTGGCTATACAGGAATATTTATTGACACTTTAACATCACTGGAATGGTATAGCCCATTAAAATAACTTTCTCTACGTAAAGAAACCCCAGAGTAACATCGTGACACCTGTGACAGGGTTAGCATATGACAGATTGATCTGGATTTTGCAGACGGTCTAAAAAATTATAAAAACAAAAAAAGTCTTTACAGCAAATATACTCATGGAAAGCAATTGATAGAGGCCTGGAAAGAAAGCAAAACTAGAAAATTCCCCAAGGAGACACTGACGTGAATCCTGCTACTGCTAAAAGGAAGAACAGGAGATTAGAGAGGAAAGTGCCTTAATGTGATTGTAGCAAACATGGATGTAAAACATGTAATAAGGACCAGAAGAGGATGCTCATAAACTTTACAGATTTTTTTCTTTTTATTTCACAGTTACTGGTGTTCTTGCTGATATCTTCTGGTCTCAGAGTCACAAACAATTTAAAAAAAAAACAACAAAAGAAAATAGAAGAGAAGAGAAGAAAAGAAAAGCAGATAAGATAGTAAGGAGAAAGCCAGCTGATGAATCCAGCTTTCTCCACCCTCCAAACCAGCTCCTCCAGCTGCATCAATCACAGCCCCAGACCAGCAAACGCTGCTCCCACCTCCTGCTCATCCTCACCCTGCACGGACCAAGTACCTGCTCATCTCCACTATTTTTATTCTGTCACAGAATCACACAATGGTTTGGGTTGGAAGGGACCTGCAAAGCTCATCTAGTCCAGCCCCATGCCATGAGCTTAAAAACAAAGAGACACATTTCCAGGTTCTGGGGAATTCAAGTGTATTAGTTGCATGGAAAGGACAAAAAAGGGGAAAACCAAGAAAACAAAAAAACTGCTTCATGCCAGTGTGGATGAACAGGAGGAAGCAAGGCTCTCATTCAAGTCACATCTACACAGCTGTGGAAAACCTTCTGGAAAATTCTGGCTCCCAAGGCATCTGTGATGTCACCGCGTGTTGCCATGACCACCGCACGCTGTCCCCAAGGCCATCTGGCCACTGACAGCCCGCCTGTCTGGTCAGATTTCGCTGCGCTCTCCAGTGACTCTCACTGCGAGCAGAGCATACGAACCCAAACTCACCCTGATTCATCCCGATCCTCATCCACCCTGATCCTCGTCCGTCCTGATCCTCGTTCGTCCTCCTTCTCGTCCATCCTGATCCTCGTCTCTCCTGATCCACGTCCGTCCCCATCCTCGTCCGTCCTCCTCCTTCTCCACCCTGATCCTCGTCTGTCCTCCTCCTTGTCCGCGACCACCCTCCTCCTCGTCATTCCTCACCCCCTCTCGTCCTCATCCCGTTTGATCGTCACAGCTGACACAGGTGATGGGCTAGGACTCGTCCTGGGGGAGGTTTCCAAGCTTCCCTGCCACACTTTAGCACCAGTGATGGGCTCCACTGGGTGTGATGGGAGATTGATCACCAGGCTCAAAGCACTTTGGACACCAGGAGAAATTCTGTCAGGCTGCTCTTCAGGAGGAGCCAGAACCTCCGTGCTGGCAATCCTCCTCTTGTCTGCCCCACTTGCAGGGAAAGCAGCACGTGGGCTGCACAGGGCAAATGACCATGTGGGTCTGAGGCAAACATGAGCCCATTACCCCCTAGAGACTACTCCTGATGCAGAAAACAGGATAGAAAAACTCTAGGTGACGAAAAAACAACATCTTTCCTTCCCAGCCCTCTTCACTCCAACAAATTGGGAGGAGGAAATCCACCTCCGCCAAAAAATCACTTTTGGGATGGGAAATCATGGGGACAGGAGACCCTCAGGATGGGAAACCATTGCAGGGCTGAGAAATCATTATAGGGAAACCATCACGTACGGCAGGCCAGGCCAGGCAATCACCAGCAGGACGGGAAATCACTGAGATGGGAAGATATGCTGTGAAATCTCAACCCCTCACGACACTGAAGCCAATGCTGGTGGAATCATGGCCATGGGGACAGAGGCTGTTTGTCCCCAACCAACCCCACACTAGCCAACCGCCACGGCCGGGGCAGCAGTAGCTCCTGTTCCTCCTGCTGCTCCTACCCTCCAGGTCACCTGAACCGGCTCTGCCTCCCAGGATCTCACCCCATCTCCCCTCAGTGCTTCCCCCAACAGAGACGATCCCTCGCCAGCTGCTGATGGCGTCGTGGGCACCAGCCACGTGCTACACCATCCCGGCCATGGCAGCACCTGTGCCTGCCCATGTGCTGCCCGCTGGCCAAGGGCTGCTGGTGCCCCCCCAGCCTGCCCAGGGCTGCCCTGTCACCTACCACCTGGGACAGGGCAGCGTCTGGCAGGGGGTGCCGGGGGCCCTGGGGCAGCTGGTGCAGTTCCCGCAAGGGATGCAGCTGTCCCCGGGCGTGCAGCTGCAGCAGGTCCCCCAAGTGGTGCAGCTGTCCCCAGGGGTGCAGCTTTGCCAGGGGGTGCAGCAGGTCCAGCTGCCCCAAGGGGCCCAGCTGGTGCAGGTCCCCCAAGGGGTCCAGCTGCCTCCTGGCCCTGCTGCATTTACCCCACCCTACCCCTGGGGGCAGCAGCTGCTGATGGGGACCACGCCGCTGCCACAGCAGCCCGTGGGGCTGGGCCCATGGGCCGTGGTCCAGGGGCAGACCCTTTACCCCGCGGGCTCATACCACCTGCCCGTCCCTGCCCGCCCCGGCCCCCCGACACCCCGTGGCCCCGCGGCTCGGCGGGTGCGGAGCCGCCCTGTGCCCCAAACCCCGCCTGACACCGCCAAGGAGCCAGTGGAGGCCTCTGGCAGGGACGGGGTGGCTGTGGAGCTCAGCGTCCCCGCTGCCAGCCCCCACCAGCCCACCCTGGCTGCAGCAGCGGACACAACCGCCGGGGAGCCCACAGGTGAGTGATGGGGCTGGCAGAGCCCATGGGTGGGTGGCCAAGCTGAGGACAGCTGGCATCGCCCGCCTTGGGTGGCTTTGTTTGCTTTGTCAGCAGCGGTGACCACCAAGGCAGCCCTGGGGAGCCCAGCGGATCTGCCCCAGCAGGGACCAGCTGCCTGCACCGGGGCTGCTGCTGAGCCGGACCCGGACACAGTGGCCGACATCTTGTCCGCGTGGCTCGAAGCCACCATAGGCGGGGACGCTGTCCCCGATGTCGCGGACAGCCCCGACCTGGCCAGCTTCCTCCGCGAGCTCCCTGACCTCTCTGAGTACGTGGCACAGGGCGGCTGCCCAAAGCAGCCAGCGGTGGCACTGGGGCTGGGGGACAGGGAGGACACAAGCTCCCATGTCCCTGACACCCCAAACCCAGCACCTGCCTCAACAAGCTCCTCGATCTCTCCGATCACAGGGCAGAGAACACCAGCCCCAGAGAGCAAGAGGCGGCGGCGGTGCTGGAGGACGGCGAGGTCACCAGCCGTGTCCCCAGCTCTCCCACCTTCCTGAGCCAGCCGCCGGACCTCTCCGAGTACGTGCTGGATGGCGGCTGCTCCAAGGACGGAGTGGTGGCCGTGGGGCCGGGGAACAGCAAGGACACCATCCCTGATGTCCTTCGTTTCCCCAACAGCCTCAGGGAGCTCAATGGTTTCTGGGAGCACGTGGCCGAGAGCACTCACTCCCAGGACCAAGTGGGGCTGGCACAGCTCGGGGACAGCGGGGACGCCGGCATTACCACCAACGGCCCCCGCATGACCACTGAGGTCCTCGATGGGCTCCCCGACCTCCCCAAGTAGGTGGCAGAGGGTAGCTGTCCCAAGGAGCTAGCGGTGGGGGGGGGGCTGAGGGATGGTGAGGACACAATCCTTGATGTCCCTGACATCCCCCACTTGACCCCCACCCTCAACAAGCTCCTCCACCTCTTGGAACGCAGGGCAGAGGGCGGCTGCATGGAGGAGCCAGTGACAGGGGAGATGCTGCTGTACGGGGACACCACCTTCCCCGATGGCCCTGACAGCGTGGCCAGCAGCACCCCTGTCACTGGAGGCTTCGGGGAGCACGGGGCAGAGGGTGACGGCCTGGAGGACCGCCTGGCAATGGCCATGATGGGGGACACTGACCCCTTCTGGGGGGTCATGGCCTCCCCATCGCCGGCTCCCCGGGGGACAGACGACGCTGGGGCCACCGACCTGCCCCCCTGGCTGCAGAGGAGTCCCCTGCAGAGCCCTGAGCAGAGCTCTCCAGAGAGTTCTGAGGAGCCTTCAGAGGACAGTCCCCTGGGCAGTCCCTGGAGGGACCCTCTGCAGGACTCTCTGGAGTCACCTCTGCTCAGCCCCCTGCAGGTCCCCCTGCTCAGCCCCCTGGCCAGCCCCCTGCCTGCGCCCCAGCCTCACGTGCCCTCCACGGCCCCACTCATGGAGGAGCTGCAGCGCAGGCAGCTCCGGGTGCTGCTCACCCGCCTGCCCCTGCCACCGGGCACCGTCACCTGCCGGGGGCTGCCAGGAGTGGGAGCCGCGCGGACTGTTAAGACGAAGCGGCCCGTGCCAGCAAGAGCTCCTGAGGGCTGTGACACCGCTCCGCTTCACGCCATCCCGCGGAAGCGGATAAGAAGATGATGGTGACCGGGAGCCCCCTCTGGCACCACGACTGCGCTGGCCCCGGGCCTGCCAAGCGCCACTTTGCCACCTCCACCTGGCGACCCTGCCGGCCCCAACCCTGGAGAAGAGGCCACGGCACTGCCACCACCCTGCCGTCACCCAGGGGAACCACCACTCCATAACCAGCACCTCCCGGCCTGGTACCAACAGCCCTGGGACCGCCACCTCTACTCCATCCTGCTGCTGACAGCCACAGCACCAGCATCCCCACCACCCGCTGGGACCCGCGTCCCCAGCAGCAGCGTCGCCACCCGGGCTGAGGACGCAGCCACCGGGGGACACGTGACGGAACACCGGGGGACCCAAAGCCCAGCAGCCGAGCTGGCTGTGCCTGTGCCCACGGGGACAATCCCAGCGCAGGGGCTGTGGCAGCAGCTGCCCGGGCCCCGCGGCTGCCGCGCCTCCCGCCGACTCCCCGCCATCCCTCGGGCCATGGGGCCTCACGGCTGCGCCCACCGCGCTGAGGAGCAGGAGGACTCGGTGCCCGTCACACCCCAGCAGCGTCCACAGCGGCGGCGCCCGAAGAACTCGGCCCAGGAGGAGCTGGACACTCTGTCGATGTCACTGGGCAGCTGCTGGATTTGTACAGAGACAGATGGACATGGAAAGAGCCACCAGCACAGCCACCCGTAAGACACGGGTCCAGCACCGTCCTGTGTCACCCACAGCCAGAGGAGATGTGGAGGCAGAGACCTGCACCCACCCACCCTCTCCAGCCCCAGCCTTCGCAGATCCCATTCTCTTGCTTCCTTCATTAAACCGGTTGGGTGTTGGCTTTGCAGCACCTCTGCCTGCGTCATTTGTGCGGTGTGAGGGGGTGAACGCAGCCTCTGCCCACCCCGAGGGTGGCTGAGCTGGGCTGGGAACGGACACGGAGAGAGGATGGGGACAGAGGGTATCGCTGCAGGGGATGGTCGTGCAGGGGGGAAATGAGGAGGATGGCATCACTGCTGGGATTACCGTGGCCTCCATCACTGCCCCAGCACAAGCGTCACCATCACTGCCCCAGCAGCGGTGTTGCAGACCCCAAGCTGCTCTCACAAACATTTGCACCCATCTCGTGCTGACACAGGAGAGAGGCCAGAGTGCAAAGTAGAGAAGTAGAAGGACAAACGGCTGTTCACGTGCAGGCCGTGCCCCAACCCAACTGAAACATCCCGAATAGGGCTTTACGGGGTTCTGATGCCCTTCAGTTCTTCAGACTTCACAAATCACCAACACTCACAGCACCCATCACTGAGCACAGTCCAACTTGGCAAAGCAGTTCTAGTTTTGCAGCACTCATTTTTAAGACATTTGGCTACAACAACAGCCACGAAAATTCACAGTTAGAACTAACCGACGTTCCCTCCTCATTCAACACCTCTTTCTCCATCAATTCTTTGCATTTCTTTAGTTCCTGCCAGGACACACAAAGATTTTCCTCATTCAAACAGAGAAGAAAGAGCAGTCACAAGCCTGCAGAAAACCTGACATCCACACACACGCTGCCCACACACGAACCGTCTCAAGGCCCCGCAGATACACAAAAGATCAAATTAAGGAACCGTTTTCCTAAACAGGGAGAAATTAAGGATCAGCTGAAGACAACCACCACTTGTGGTTACTCTTGCTAGCTAGGAAGTGGAAAGAATGAAGAATTAATGCTGTTCCATCAGGGACATCAGGCCCGTGAGGAAGCTGCTGTGGCCTCCCACCCCAAGGCCTGTCCAGAGCTGCTCCTCACTTCGGCTCACGCCTGAATATGGGACGTGGCTTTTGACTTCTGCCCGCAGGACTATTGCAGTTGGCAACTTCATAGACATGATGGGGAGGGGATGACACCAGGATTACCCATGACCAGCTGTGGGATGAGATGCTTGTCCAGCTGTCACACGTTCTTGGAGTTTGTGAAGTCCAGACTGCTCTGGACAGAGCACAGACTTGTTAGGGACACATATGGCCTGCATGATTTCAACACTGACAAGAAGTGTAGCTGGAAGAGACCCTCAAGATTTTCGACTCCAACCGTTAAATCAACCCTGGCACAAACCCATGTCCCTGAGAACCTCATCTCTGCATCTGTTCAACCCTTCCAGGGATGGTGACTCCACCACTGCCCTGGGCAGCCTGTTCCAATGCCCAACAGCCCTTTGGGGAAGAAATTGTTCCCAAGATCCAACCTCAACCTCTCCTGGCGCAACCTGAGGCCATTTCCTCTGGTCCTGTCACTCGCTACTCATAGTTTCCCTCCTTGACGCTGCTGCCCCGTATGAGCTCACCCACAACCCCAGCTCTCCAGTTAACAAACTTGGCTAAAGTGCATCCAACTGCAGCCAGGACATAAGAATAAGAAAAAACAAGAGGCACTAGGAGGACAGAGATATGTCGGGAAAATGCTCAAAGAGAAAATATTTTATATTCACACACCAATCTGTTGGTATTTCCCACATGGAGAAATATACATCCCGCCACTTCTGTTCCATTGTCAGGGAAGGACCGAAGACTTCGAATTTTCCTTTGCCACTAAAGTCATCAGGATAAATTTTCCTGTGTTTCTAAGAAAACTGCTACAGAAAACATCCTCTCCGACCTGTTGATAACGTCAGGGGCTCGTCCTCAGCCTCACCTGAGCCCCATTGCAAGTACCGAGTGACACAGAGAGCCATTCCCTGTTAAAGTCCCCAATACCAGCTTGGCTGGTAAAGCTTCCCATCGCAAGTACCTCTAACATCTATTATCTGATTCTACTTAATCCATCTCACAATAAACTGGCCTAGAAAAAGGAAAGGTCTGATGCTATAAAAATAGTGGCTATACTAGGAATATTTATTGACACTTTATCATCACTGGAATGGTATAGCCCATTAAAATAATTTTTTCTACATAAATAAACCCCAGAGTAACGTCGTGACACCTGTGACAGGGTTAGCATATGACAGATTGATCTGGATTTTGCACACGGTCTAAAAAATAATAATAACAAAAAAAGTCGTTACAGCAAATATACTCATGGAAAGCAATTGATAGAGGCCTGGAAAGAAAGCAAAACTAGAAAATTCCCCAAGGAGATGTTGACATGAATGCTGCTACTGCTAAAAGGAAGAACAGGAGATGAGAGAGGAAAGTGCCTTGATGTGAGTGGAGCAAACATGCATGTAACACATATAATAAGGACCAGAAGAGAATGCTCATAAACTTTATAGAACTTTTTATTTCACAGTTACTGGCTTTCTCGCTGATATCTTCTGGTGTCAGGGTCACAAAGAATTTAAAAAAAAAAAAAAGGAAAAGAGAAGAAAAGAAAAGCAGATAAGATAGTAAGGAGAAAGCCAGCTGATGAATCCAGCTTTCTCCACCCTCCAAACAAGCTCCTCCAGCTGCATCAGTCACAGCCCCAGACCAGCAAACGCTGCTCCCACCTCCTGCTCATCCGCACCCTGCACAGACCAAGTACCTGCTCATCTCCACTATTTTTATTCTGTCACAGAATCACACAATGGTTTGGGTTGGAAGGGACCTGCAAAGCTCATCTAGTCCAGCCCCATGCCATGAGCTTAAAAACAAAGAGACACATTTCCAGGTCCTGGGGAATTCAAGTGTATTAGTTGCATGGAAAGGACCAAGAAAACAAAAAATCTGCTTCATGCCAGTGTGGATGAACAGGAGGAAGCAAGGCTCTCATTCAAGTCACATCTATACAGCTGTGGAAAACCTTCTGGAAAATTCTGGCTCCAAGGCATCTGTGATGTCACCGCGTGTTGCCATGACCACCCCACGCTGTCCCCAAGGCCATCTGGCCACTGACAGCCCGCCTGTCTGGTCAGATTTCGCTGCGCTCTCCAGTGACTCTCACTGTGAGCAGAGCACTCAAACCAAAACTCACCCTGATTCATCCCGATCCTCATCCACCCTGATCCACGTCCGTCCTGATCCTCGTTCTTCCTCCTTCTCGTCCGTCCTGATCCTCGTCTCTCCTGATCCACGTCCGTCCCCATCCTCGTCCGTCCTCCTCCTTCTCCACCCTGATCCTCGTGCGTCCTCCTCCTTGTCCGTCCCCATCCTCGTCTGCGACCACCCTCCTCCTCGTCATTCCACGTTCACCCTCGTCCCCATCCCGTGTGATCTCCGCAGCTGAGACAGGTGATGGACCAGGACTCGTCCTGGGGGAGGTTTCAGATCTCCCCTGCCACACTTTAGCACCAGTGATGGGCTCCACCGGGTGTGATGGGAGATTCATCACCAGGCTCAAAGCACTTTGGACACCACGCCATCACTCCACCCTGCTCTGCCCCCCAGGATCTCACCCCATCTCCCCTCTGTGTTTCCCCCAACAGAGACGATCCCTCGCCAGCTGCTGATGGCGTCGCGGGCACCAGCCATCACCTTCACCATCCCAGCCATGGCAGCACCTGTACCTAACCATGTGCTGCCCGCTGGCCAAGGGCTGCTGGTGCCCCCCCAGCCTGCCCAGGGCTGCCCTGTCACCTACCACCTGGGACAGGGCAGTGTCTGGCAGGGGGTGCCAGGGGCCCTGGGGCAGCTGGTGCAGTTCCCGCAAGGCATGCAGCTGTCCCTGGGGGTGCAGCTCCAGCAGGTCCCCCAATTGGTGCAGCTGTCCCCAGGGGTGCAGCTTTACCAGGAGGTGCAGCAGGTCCAGCTGCCCCAAGGGGCCCAGCTGGTACAGGTCCCGCAAGGGGTCCAGCTGCCTCCTGGCCCTGCTGCATTTACCCCACCCTACCCCTGGGGGCAGCAGCTGCTGATGGGGACCACGCTGCTGCCACAGCAGCCCGTGGGGCTGGGCCCATGGGCCGTGGTCCAGGGGCAGACCCTTTACCCCGCGGGCTCATACCACCTGCCCGTCCCTGCCCGCCCCGGCCCCCCGACACCCCGTGGCCCCGCGGCTCGGCGGGTGTGGAGCCGCCCTGTGCCCCAAACCCCGCCTGACACCGCCAAGGAGCCAGCGGAGGCCTCCGGCAGGGACAGGGCAGCTGTGGAGCTCGGTGTCCCCGCTGCCAGCCCCCACCAGCCCACCCTGGCTGCAGCAGTGGACACAACCGCCAGGGAGCCCACAGGTGAGTGATGGGGCTGGCAGAGCCCATGGGTGGGTGGCCAAGCTGAGGGCAGCTGGCATCGCCTGCCTTGGGTGGCTCTGTTTGCTTTGTCAGCAGCGGTGACCACCAAGGCAGCCCTGGGGAGCCCAGCGGATCTGCCCCAGCAGGGACCAGCTGCCTGCACCGGGGCTGTGGCTGAGCCGGACCCGGACACAGTGGCCGACATCTTGTCCGCGTGGCTCGAAGCCACCATAGGCGGGGACGCTGTCCCCGATGTCGCGGACAGCCCCGACCTGGCCAGCTTCCTCCGCGAGCTCCCTGACCTCTCTGAGTACGTGGCACAGGGCGGCTGCCCAAAGCAGCCAGCGGTGGCACTGGGGCTGGGGGACAGGGAGGACACAAGCTCCCATGTCCCTGACATCCCAAACCCAGCACCTGCCTCAACAAGCTCCTCGATCTCTCCGATCACAGGGCAGAGAACACCAGCCCCAGAGAGCAAGAGGCGGCGGCGGTGCTGGAGGACGGCGAGGTCACCAGCCGTGTCCCCAGCTCTCCCACCTTCCTGAGCCAGCCGCTGGACCTCTCCGAGTACGTGCTGGATGGCGGCTGCTCCAAGGACGGAGTGGTGGCCGTGGGGCTGGGGAACAGCAAGGACACCATCCCTGATGTCCTTCGTTTCCCCAACAGCCTCAGGGAGCTCAATGGTTTCTGGGAGCACGTGGCTGAGAGCACTCACTCCCAGGACCAAGTGGGGCTGGCACAGCTCGGGGACAGCGGGGACGCCGGCATTACCACCAACGGCCCCCGCATGACCACTGAGGTCCTCGATGGGCTCCCCGACCTCCCCAAGTAGGTGGCAGAGGGTAGCTGTCCCAAGGAGCTAGCGGTGGGGGGGGGGCTGAGGGATGGTGAGGACACAATCCTCGATGTCCCTGACATCCCCCACTTGACCCCCACCCTCAACAAGCTCCTCCACCTCTTGGAACGCAGGGCAGAGGGCGGCTGCTTGGAGGAGCCAGTGGCAGGGGAGATGCTGCTGTATGGGGACACCACCTTCCCCGATGGCCCTGACAGCGTGGCCAGCAGCACCCCTGTCACTGGAGGCTTCGGGGAGCACGGGGCAGAGGGTGACGGCCTGGAGGACCGCCTGGCAATGGCCATGATGGGGGACACTGACCCCTTCTGGGGGGTCATGGCCTCCCCATCGCCGGCTCCCCGGGGGACAGACGACGCTGGGGCCACCGACCTGCCCCCCTGGCTGCAGAGGAGTCCCCTGCAGAGCCCTGAGCAGAGCTCTCCAGAGAGTTCTGAGGAGCCTTCAGAGGACAGTCCCCTGGGCAGTCCCTGGAGGGACCCTCTGCAGGACTCTCTGGAGTCACCTCTGCTCAGCCCCCTGCAGGTCCCCCTGCTCAGCCCCCTGGCCAGCCCCCTGCCTGCGCCCCAGCCTCACGCGCCCTCCACGGCCCCACTCATGGAGGAGCTGCAGCGCAGGCAGCTCCGGGTGCTGCTCACCCGCCTGCCCCTGCCACCGGGCACCGTCACCTGCCGGGGGCTGCCGGGAGTGGGAGCCGCGCGGACTGTTAAGACGAAGCGGCCCGTGCCAGCAAGAGCTCCCGAGGGCCATGACACAGCGCCGCTTCACACCATCCCGCGGAAGCGGATAAGAAGATGATGGTGACCGGGAGCCCCCTCTGGCACTACGACTGCGCTGGCCCCGGGCCTGCCAAGCGCCGCTTTGCCACCTCCACCTGGCGACCCTGCCGGCCCCAACCCTGGAGAAGAGGCCACGGCACTGCCACCACCCCGCCGTCACCCAGGGGAACCACCACTCCATAACCAGCACCTCCCGGCCTGGCACCAAGAGCCCTGGGACCGCCACCTGTACTCCATCCTGCTGCTGACAGCCACAGCACCAGCATCCCCACCACCCGCTGGGACCCGCGTCCCCAGGAGCAGCGTCGCCACCCGGGCTGAGGACGCAGCCACCGGGGGACACGTGACAGAACACCGGGGGACCCAAAGCCCAGCAGCCGAGCTGGCTGTGCCTGTGCCCACGGGGACAATCCCAGCGCAGGGGCTGTGGCAGCAGCTGCCCGGGCCCCGCGGCTGCCGCGCCTCCCGCCGACTCCCCGCCATCCCTCGGGCCATGGGGCCTCACGGCTGTGCCCACCGCGCTGAGGAGCAGGAGGACTCGGTGCCCGTCACACCCCAGCAGCGTCCACAGCGGTGGCGCCCGAAGAACTCGGCCCAGGAGGAGCTGGACACTCTGTCGATGTCACTGGGCAGCTGCTGGTTTTGTACAGAGACAGATGGACATGGAAAGAGCCACCAGCATGGCCACCCATAACACACCAATCCAGCACCGTCGCCGTGGCACCCACAGCCAGAGGAGATGTGGAGGCAGAGACCTGCACCCACCCACCCTCTCCAGCCCCAGCCTTCGCAGATCCCGTTTTCTTGCTTCCTTCATTAAACCGGTTGGGTGTTGACTTTGCAGCACCTCTGCCTGCGTCATTTGTGCGGTGGGAGGGGGTGAACGCAGCCCCTGCCCACCCCGAGTGTGGCTGAGCTGGGCTGGGAACGGACACGGAGAGAGGATGGGGACAGAGGGTATCGCTGCAGGGGATGGTCGTGCAGGGGGGAAATGAGGAGGATGGCATCACTGCTGGGATTACCGTGGCCTCCATCACTGCCCCAGCACAAGCGTCACCATCACTGCCCCAGCAGCGGTGTTGCAGACCCCAAGCTGCTCTCACAAAACATTTGCACCCATCTTGTGCTGACACAGGAGAGAGGCCAGAGTGCAAAGTAGAGAAGTAGAAGGACAAACGGCTGTTCACGTGCAGGCCGTGCCCCAACCCAACTGAAACATCCCGAATAGGGCTTTACGGGGTTCTGATGCCCTTCAGTTCTTCAGACTTCACAAATCACCAACACTCACAGCACCCATCACTGAGCACAGTCCAACTTGGCAAAGCAGTTCTAGTTTTGCAGCACTCATTTTTAAGACATTTGGCTACAACAACAGCCACGAAAATTCACAGTTAGAACTAACCGACGTTCCCTCCTCATTCAACACCTCTTTCTCCATCAATTCTTTGCATTTCTTTAGTTCCTGCCAGGACACACAAAGATTTTCCTCATTCAAACAGAGAAGAAAGAGCAGTCACAAGCCTGCAGAAAACCTGACATCCACACACACGCTGCCCACACACGAACCGTCTCAAGGCCCCGCAGATACACAAAAGATCAAATTAAGGAACCGTTTTCCTAAACAGGGAGAAATTAAGGATCAGCTGAAGACAACCACCACTTGTGGTTACTCTTGCTAGCTAGGAAGTGGAAAGAATGAAGAATTAATGCTGTTCCATCAGGGACATCAGGCCCGTGAGGAAGCTGCTGTGGCCTCCCACCCCAAGGCCTGTCCAGAGCTGCTCCTCACTTCGGCTCACGCCTGAATATGGGACGTGGCTTTTGACTTCTGCCCGCAGGACTATTGCAGTTGGCAACTTCACAGACATGATGGGGAGGGGATGACACCAGGATTACCCATGACAAGCTGTGGGATGAGATGCTTGTCCAGTCGTCACACGTTCTTGCAGTATGGCAAGTCCGGAGTGCTCTGGACAGAGCACAAGACTTGTTAGGGACACATACGGCCTGCATGATTTCAACAATTTCAAGTCTGCTTGCTGGTGTGTTCAATAACATGAGTCTGTGAGCAAGCTGGCAGGCCATGCTTGGTGTTTAGCTTAGAATCACAGAATCACAGAATCATAGAATCATTTTTGTTGGAAGAGACCCTCAAGATCATCAAGTCCAACCGTTAAACCAACCCTGGCACTAACCCATGTCCCTGAGAACCTCATCTCTGCGTCCGTTCAACCCCTCCAGGGATGGTGACTCCACCACTGCCCTGGGCAGCCTGTTCCAATGCCCGACAGCCCTTTGGGGAAGAAATTGTTCCCAAGATCCAACCTCAACCTCCCCTGGCGCAACCTGAGGCCATTTCCTCTGGTTCTGTCACTCGCTACTTGTAGTTTCCCTCCCTGATGCTGCTGCCCAGTATGTGCTCACCCACAACTCCAGCACTCCAGTTAACAAACTCGGCTGAATTGCATTCAACTGCAGCCAGGACATAAGAATAAGAAAAAACAAGAGGCACTAGGAGGACAGAGATATGTCGGGAAAATGCTCAAAGAGAAAATATTTTATATTCACACACCAATCTGTTGGTATTTCCCACACGGGGAAATATACATCCCGCCACTTCTGTTCCATTGTCAGGGAAAGACCGAAGACATTGAATGCTTCCCTTGCCACTAAAGTCATCAGGATAAATTTTCCTGTGTTTCTAAGAAAACTGCTACAGAAAACATCCTCTCCGACCTGTTGATAACGTCAGGGGCTCGTCCTCAGCCTCACCTGAGCCCCATTGCAAGTACCGAGTGACACAGAGAGCCATTCTCTGTTAAGAGTCCCCAATACCAACTTGGCTGGCAAAGCTTCCCATCGCAAGTACCTCTAACATCTATTATCTGATTCTACTTAATCCATCTCACAGTAAACAGGCCTAGAAAAAGGAAAGGTCTGATGCTATAAAAACAGTGGCTATACAGGAATATTTATTGACACTTTAACATCACTGGAATGGTATAGCCCATTAAAATAACTTTCTCTACGTAAAGAAACCCCAGAGTAACATCGTGACACCTGTGACAGGGTTAGCATATGACAGATTGATCTGGATTTTGCAGACAGTCTAAAAAATTATAAAAACAAAAAAAGTCTTTACAGCAAATATACTCATGGAAAGCAATTGATAGAGGCCTGGAAAGAAAGCAAAACTAGAAAATTCCCCAAGGAGACACTGACGTGAATCCTGCTACTGCTAAAAGGAAGAACAGGAGATTAGAGAGGAAAGTGCCTTAATGTGATTGTAGCAAACATGGATGTAAAACATGTAATAAGGACCAGAAGAGGATGCTCATAAACTTTACAGATTTTTTTCTTTTTATTTCACAGTTACTGGTGTTCTTGCTGATATCTTCTGGTCTCAGAGTCACAAACAATTTAAAAAAAAAACAACAAAAGAAAATAGAAGAGAAGAGAAGAAAAGAAAAGCAGATAAGATAGTAAGGAGAAAGCCAGCTGATGAATCCAGCTTTCTCCACCCTCCAAACCAGCTCCTCCAGCTGCATCAATCACAGCCCCAGACCAGCAAACGCTGCTCCCACCTCCTGCTCATCCTCACCCTGCACGGACCAAGTACCTGCTCATCTCCACTATTTTTATTCTGTCACAGAATCACACAATGGTTTGGGTTGGAAGGGACCTGCAAAGCTCATCTAGTCCAGCCCCATGCCATGAGCTTAAAAACAAAGAGACACATTTCCAGGTTCTGGGGAATTCAAGTGTATTAGTTGCATGGAAAGGACAAAAAAGGGGAAAACCAAGAAAACAAAAAAACTGCTTCATGCCAGTGTGGATGAACAGGAGGAAGCAAGGCTCTCATTCAAGTCACATCTACACAGCTGTGGAAAACCTTCTGGAAAATTCTGGCTCCCAAGGCATCTGTGATGTCACCGCGTGTTGCCATGACCACCCCACGCTGTCCCCAAGGCCATCTGGCCACTGACAGCCCGCCTGTCTGGTCAGATTTCGCTGCGCTCTCCAGTGACTCTCACTGCGAGCAGAGCATACGAACCCAAACTCACCCTGATTCATCCCGATCCTCATCCACCCTGATCCTCGTCCGTCCTGATCCTCGTTCGTCCTCCTTCTCGTCCGTCCTGATCCTCGTCTCTCCTGATCTACGTCTGTCCCCATCCTCGTCCGTCCTCCTCCTTCTCCACCCTGATCCTCGTCTGTCCTCCTCCTTGTCCGCGACCACCCTCCTCCTCGTCATTCCTCACCCCCTCTCGTCCTCATCCCGTTTGATCGTCGCAGCTGACACAGGTGATGGGCTAGGACTCGTCCTGGGGGAGGTTTCCAAGCTTCCCTGCCACACTTTAGCACCAGTGATGGGCTCCACTGGGTGTGATGGGAGATTGATCACCAGGCTCAAAGCACTTTGGACACCAGGAGAAATTCTGTCAGGCTGCTCTTCAGGAGGAGCCAGAACCTCCGTGCTGGCAATCCTCCTCCTGTCTGCCCCACTTGCAGGGAAAGCAGCACGTGGGCTGCACAGGGCAAATGACCATGTGGGTCTGAGGCAAACATGAGCCCATTACCCCCTAGAGACTACTCCTGATGCAGAAAACAGGATAGAAAAACTCTAGGTGACGAAAAAACAACATCTTTCCTTCCCAGCCCTCTTCACTCCAACAAATTGGGAGGAGGAAATCCACCTCCGCCAAAAAATCACTTTTGGGATGGGAAATCATGGGGACAGGAGACCCTCAGGATGGGAAACCATTGCAGGGCTGAGAAATCATTATAGGGAAACCATCACGTACGGCAGGCCAGGGCAGGCAATCACCAGCAGGACGGGAAATCACTGAGATGGGAAGATATGCTGTGAAATCTCAACCCCTCACGACACTGAAGCCAATGCTGGTGGAATCATGGCCATGGGGACAGAGGCTGTTTGTCCCCAACCAACCCCACACTAGCCAACCGCCACGGCCGGGGCAGCAGTAGCTCCTGTTCCTCCTGCTGCTCCTGCCCTCCAGGTCACCTGAACCGGCTCTGCCTCCCAGGATCTCACCCCATCTCCCCTCTGTGCTTCCCCCAACAGAGACGATCCCTCGCCAGCTGCTGATGGCGTCGTGGGCACCAGCCACGTGCTACACCATCCCAGCCATGGCAGCACCTGTGCCTGCCCATGTGCTGCCCGCTGGCCAAGGGCTGCTGGTGCCCCCCCAGCCTGCCCAGGGCTGCCCTGTCACCTACCACCTGGGACAGGGCAGCGTCTGGCAGGGGGTGCCGGGGGCCCTGGGGCAGCTGGTGCAGTTCCCGCAAGGGATGCAGCTGTCCCCGGGCGTGCAGCTGCAGCAGGTCCCCCAAGTGGTGCAGCTGTCCCCAGGGGTGCAGCTTTGCCAGGGGGTGCAGCAGGTCCAGCTGCCCCAAGGGGTCCAGCTGGTGCAGGTCCCCCAAGGGGTCCAGCTGCCTCCTGGCCCTGCTGCATTTACCCCACCCTACCCCTGGGCACAGCAGCTGCTGATGGGGACCACGCCGCTGCCACAGCAGCCCGTGGGGCTGGGCCCATGGGCCGTGGTCCAGGGGCAGACCCTTTACCCCGCGGGCTCATACCACCTGCCCGTCCCTGCCCGCCCCGGCCCCCCGACACCCCGTGGCCCCGCGGCTCGGCGGGTGCGGAGCCGCCCTGTGCCCCAAACCCCGCCTGACACCGCCAAGGAGCCAGCGGAGGCCTCCAGCAGGGACGGGGTGGCTGTGGAGCTCAGCGTCCCCGCTGCCAGCCCCCACCAGCCCACCCTGGCTGCAGCAGCGGACACAACCGCCGGGGAGCCCACAGGTGAGTGTTGGGGCTGGCAGAGCCCATGGGTGGGTGGCCAAGCTGAGGACAGCTGGCATCGCCCGCCTTGGGTGGCTTTGTTTGCTTTGTCAGCAGCGGTGACCACCAAAGCAGCCCTGGGGAGCCCAGCGGATCTGCCCCAGCAGGGACCAGCTGCCTGCACCGGGGCTGCTGCTGAGACGGACCCGGACACAGTGGCCGACATCTTGTCCGCGTGGCTCGAAGCCACCATAGGCGGGGACGCTGTCCCCGATGTCGCGGACAGCCCCGACCTGGCCAGCTTCCTCCGCGAGCTCCCTGACCTCTCTGAGTACGTGGCACAGGGCGGCTGCCCAAAGCAGCCAGCGGTGGCACTGGGGCTGGGGGACAGGGAGGACACAAGCTCCCATGTCCCTGACACCCCAAACCCAGCACCTGCCTCAACAAGCTCCTCGATCTCTCCGATCACAGGGCAGAGAACACCAGCCCCAGAGAGCAAGAGGCGGCGGCGGTGCTGGAGGACGGCGAGGTCACCAGCCGTGTCCCCAGCTCTCCCACCTTCCTGAGCCAGCCGCTGGACCTCTCCGAGTACGTGCTGGATGGCGGCTGCTCCAAGGACGGAGTGGTGGCCGTGGGGCCGGGGAACAGCAAGGACACCATCCCTGATGTCCTTCGTTTCCCCAACAGCCTCAGGGAGCTCAATGGTTTCTGGGAGCACGTGGCTGAGAGCACTCACTCCCAGGACCAAGTGGGGCTGGCACAGCTCGGGGACAGCGGGGACGCCGGCATTACCACCAACGGCCCCTGCATGACCACTGAGGTCCTCGATGGGCTCTCCGACCTCCCCAAGTAGGTGGCAGAGGGTAGCTGTCCCAAGGAGCTAGTGGTGGTGGGGGGGCCGAGGGATGGTGAGGACACAATCCTCGATGTCCCTGACATCCCCCACTTGACCCCCACCCTCAACAAGCTCCTCCACCTCTTGGAACGCAGGGCAGAGGGCGGCTGCTTGGAGGAGCCAGTGGCAGGGGAGATGCTGCTGTACGGGGACACCACCTTCCCCGATGGCCCTGACAGCGTGGCCAGCAGCACCCCTGTCACTGGAGGCTTCGGGGAGCACGGGGCAGAGGGTGACGGCCTGGAGGACCGCTTGGCAATGGCCATGATGGGGGACACTGACCCCTTCTGGGGGGTCATGGCCTCCCCATCGCCGGCTCCCCGGGGGACAGACGACGCTGGGGCCACCGACCTGCCCCCCTGGCTGCAGAGGAGTCCCCTGCAGAGCCCTGAGCAGAGCTCTCCAGAGAGTTCTGAGGAGCCTTCAGAGGACAGTCCCCTGGGCAGTCCCTGGAGGGACCCTCTGCAGGACTCTCTGGAGTCACCTCTGCTCAGCCCCCTGCAGGTCCCCCTGCTCAGCCCCCTGGCCAGCCCCCTGCCTGCGCCCCAGCCTCACGCGCCCTCCACGGCCCCACTCATGGAGGAGCTGCAGCGCAGGCAGCTCCGGGTGCTGCTCACCCGCCTGCCCCTGCCACCGGGCACCGTCACCTGCCGGGGGCTGCCAGGAGCGGGAGCTGCGCGGACTGTTAAGACGAAGCGGCCCGTGCCAGCAAGAGCTCCTGAGGGCTGTGACACCGCTCCGCTTCACGCCATCCCGCGGAAGCGGATAAGAAGATGATGGTGACCGGGAGCCCCCTCTGGCACCACGACTGCGCTGGCCCCGGGCCTGCCAAGCGCCACTTTGCCACCTCCACCTGGCGACCCTGCCGGCCCCAACCCTGGAGAAGAGGCCACGGCACTGCCACCACCCCGCCGTCACCCAGGGGAACCACCACTCCATAACCAGCACCTCCCGGCCTGGTACCAACAGCCCTGGGACCGCCACCTCTACTCCATCCTGCTGCTGACAGCCACAGCACCAGCATCCCCACCACCCGCTGGGACTCGCGTCCCCAGGAGCAGCGTCGCCACCCGGGCTGAGGACGCAGCCACCGGGGGACACGTGACGGAACACCGGGGGACCCAAAGCCCAGCAGCCGAGCTGGCTGTGCCTGTGCCCACGGGGACAATCCCAGCGCAGGGGCTGTGGCAGCAGCTGCCCGGGCCCCGCGGCTGCCGCGCCTCCCGCCGACTCCCCGCCATCCCTCGGGCCATGGGGCCTCACGGCTGCGCCCACCGCGCTGAGGAGCAGGAGGACTCGGTGCCCGTCACACCCCAGCAGCGTCCACAGCGGCGGCGCCCGAAGAACTCGGCCCAGGAGGAGCTGGACACTCTGTCGATGTCACTGGGCAGCTGCTGGATTTGTACAGAGACAGATGGACATGGAAAGAGCCACCAGCACAGCCACCCGTAAGACGCGGGTCCAGCACCGTCCCGTGTCACCCACAGCCAGAGGAGATGTGGAGGCAGAGACCTGCACCCACCCACCCTCTCCAGCCCCAGCCTTCGCAGATCCCGTTTTCTTGCTTCCTTCATTAAACCGGTTGGGTATTGGCTTTGCAGCACCTCTGCCTGCGTCATTTGTGCGGTGGGAAGGGGTGAACGCAGCCCCTGCCCACCCCGAGGGTGGCTGAGCTGGGCTGGGAACGGACACGGAGAGAGGATGGGGACAGAGGGTATCGCTGCAGGGGATGGTCACCCAAAGGAGAATCACTGCTGGGATTACCGGGGACTCCATCACTGCCCCAGCACAAGCGTCACCATCACTGCCCCAGCAGCGGTGTTGCAGACCCCAAGCTGCTCTCACAAACATTTGCACCCATCTCGTGCTGACACAGGAGAGAGGCCAGAGTGCAAAGTAGAGAAGTAGAAGGACAAACGGCTGTTCACGTGCAGGCCGTGCCCCAACCCAACTGAAACATCCCAAATAGGGCTTTACGGGGTTCTGATGCCCTTCAGTTCTTCAGACTTCACAAATCACCAACACTCACAGCACCCATCACTGAGCACAGTCCAACTTGGCAAAGCAGTTCTAGTTTTGCAGCACTCATTTTTAAGACATTTGGCTACAACAACAGCCACGAAAATTCACAGTTAGAACTAACCGACGTTCCCTCCTCATTCAACACCTCTTTCTCCATCAATTCTTTGCATTTCTTTAGTTCCTGCCAGGACACACAAAGATTTTCCTCATTCAAACAGAGAAGAAAGAGCAGTCACAAGCCTGCAGAAAACCTGACATCCACACGCACGCTGCCGACACACGAACCATCTCAAGGCCCCGCAGATACACAAAAGATCAAATTAAGGAACCGTTTTCCTAAACAGGGAGAAATTAAGGATCAGCTGAAGACAACCACCACTTGTGGTTACTCTTGCTAGCTAGGAAGTGGAAAGAATGAAGAATTAATGCTGTTCCATCAGGGACATCAGGCCCGTGAGGAAGCTGCTGTGGCCTCCCACCCCAAGGCCTGTCCAGAGCTGCTCCTCACTTCGGCTCACGCCTGAATATGGGACGTGGCTTTTGACTTCTGCCCGCAGGACTATTGCAGTTGGCAACTTCATAGACATGATGGGGAGGGGATGACACCAGGATTACCCATGACCAGCTGTGGGATGAGATGCTTGTCCAGCTGTCACACGTTCTTGGAGTTTGTGAAGTCCAGACTGCTCTGGACAGAGCACAGACTTGTTAGGGACACATATGGCCTGCATGATTTCAACACTGACAAGAAGTGTAGCTGGAAGAGACCCTCAAGATTTTCGACTCCAACCGTTAAATCAACCCTGGCACAAACCCATGTCCCTGAGAACCTCATCTCTGCATCTGTTCAACCCCTCCAGGGATGGTGACTCCACCACTGCCCGGGGCAGCCTGTTCCAATGCCCAACAGCCCTTTGGGGAAGAAATTGTTCCCAAGATCCAACCTCAACCTCTCCTGGCGCAACCTGAGGCCATTTCCTCTGGTTCTGTCACTCGCTACTTGTAGTTTCCCTCCCTGATGCTGCTGCCCCGTATGAGCTCACCCACAACCCCAGCTCTCCAGTTAACAAACTTGGCTGAAGTGCATCCAACTGCAGCCAGGACATAAGAATAAGAAAAAACAAGAGGCACTAGGAGGACAGAGATATGTCGGGAAAATGCTCAAAGAGAAAATATTTTATATTCACACACCAATCTGTTGGTATTTCCCACATGGAGAAATATACATCCCGCCACTTCTGTTCCATTGTCAGGGAAGGACCGAAGACTTCGAATTTTCCTTTGCCACTAAAGTCATCAGGATAAATTTTCCTGTGTTTCTAAGAAAACTGTTAAAGAAAACATTCTCTCTCACCTGCTGATAAGGTCAGGGGCTCGTCCTCAGCCTCACCTGAGCCCCATTGCAAGTACCGAGTGACACAGAGAGCCATTCCCTGTTAAAGTCCCCAATACCAGCTTGGCTGGTAAAGCTTCCCATCGCAAGTACCTCTAACATCTATTATCTGATTCTACTTAATCCATCTCACAATAAACTGGCCTAGAAAAAGGAAAGGTCTGATGCTATAAAAACAGTGGCTATACTAGGAATATTTATTGACACTTTATCATCACTGGAATGGTATAGCCCATTAAAATAATTTTTTCTACGTAAATAAACCCCAGAGTAACATCGTGACACCTGTGACAGGGTTAGCATATGACAGATTGATCTGGATTTTGCACACGGTCTAAAAAATAATAATAACAAAAAAAGTCTTTACAGCAAATATACTCATGGAAAGCAATTGATAGAGGCCTGGAAAGAAAGCAAAACTAGAAAATTCCCCAAGGAGACACTGACGTGAATCCTGCTACTGCTAAAAGGAAGAACAGGAGATTAGAGAGGAAAGTGCCTTGATGTGAGTGGAGCAAACATGCATGTAACACATATAATAAGGACCAGAAGAGAATGCTCATAAACTTTATAGAACTTTTTATTTCACAGTTACTGGCTTTCTCGCTGATATCTTCTGGTGTCAGGGTCACAAAGAATTTAAAAAAAAAAAAAAGGAAAAGAGAAGAAAAGAAAAGCAGATAAGATAGTAAGGAGAAAGCCAGCTGATGAATCCAGCTTTCTCCACCCTCCAAACAAGCTCCTCCAGCTGCATCAGTCACAGCCCCAGACCAGCAAACGCTGCTCCCACCTCCTGCTCATCCGCACCCTGCACGGACTAAGTACCTGCTCATCTCCACTATTTTTATTCTGTCACAGAATCACACAATGGTTTGGGTTGGAAGGGACCTGCAAAGCTCATCTAGTCCAGCCCCATGCCATGAGCTTAAAAACAAAGAGACACATTTCCAGGTCCTGGGGAATTCAAGTGTATTAGTTGCATGGAAAGGACCAAGAAAACAAAAAATCTGCTTCATGCCAGTGTGGATGAACAGGAGGAAGCAAGGCTCTCATTCAAGTCACATCTATACAGCTGTGGAAAACCTTCTGGAAAATTCTGGCTCCAAGGCATCTGTGATGTCACCACGTGTTGCCATGACCACCCCACGCTGTCCCCAAGGCCATCTGGCCACTGACAGACCGCCTGTCTGGTCAGATTTCGCTGCGCTCTCCAGTGACTCTCACTGTGAGCAGAGCACTCAAACCAAAACTCACCCTGATTCATCCCGATCCTCATCCACCCTGATCCTCGTCCGTCCTGATCCTCGTTCTTCCTCCTTCTCGTCCGTCCTGATCCTCGTCTCTCCTGATCCACGTCCGTCCCCATCCTCGTCCGTCCTCCTCCTTCTCCACCCTGATCCTCGTGCGTCCTCCTCCTTGTCCGTCCCCATCCTCGTCTGCGACCACCCTCCTCCTCATCATTCCACGTTCACCCTCGTCCCCATCCCGTGTGATCTCCGCAGCTGAGACAGGTGATGGACCAGGACTCGTCCTGGGGGAGGTTTCAGATCTCCCCTGCCACACTTTAGCACCAGTGATGGGCTCCACCGGGTGTGATGGGAGATTCATCACCAGGCTCAAAGCACTTTGGACACCACGCCATCACTCCACCCTGCTCTGCCCCCCAGGATCTCACCCCATCTCCCCTCTGTGCTTCCCCCAACAGAGACGATCCCTCGCCAGCTGCTGATGGCGTCGCGGGCACCAGCCATCACCTTCACCATCCCAGCCATGGCAGCACCTGTACCTAACCATGTGCTGCCCGCTGGCCAAGGGCTGCTGGTGCCCCCCCAGCCTGCCCAGGGCTGCCCTGTCACCTACCACCTGGGACAGGGCAGCGTCTGGCAGGGGGTGCCAGGGGCCCTGGGGCAGCTGGTGCAGTTCCCGCAAGGGATGCAGCTGTCCCTGGGGGTGCAGCTCCAGCAGGTCCCCCAAGTGGTGCAGCTGTCCCCAGGGGTGCAGCTTTGCCAGGGGGTGCAGCAGGTCCAGCTGCCCCAAGGGGTCCAGCTGGTGCAGGTCCCCCAAGGGGTCCAGCTGCCTCCTGGCCCTGCTGCATTTACCCCACCCTACCCCTGGGGGCAGCAGCTGCTCATGGGGACCACGCCGCTGCCACAGCAGCCCGTGGAGCTGGGCCCATGGGCCGTGGTCCAGGGGCAGACCCTGTACTCCGCGGGCTCATACCAGGTGCCCGTCCCTGCCCGCCCCGGCCCCCCGACACCCTGTGGCCCCGCGGCTCGGCGGGTGTGGAGCCACCCTGTGCCCCAAACCCCACCTGACACCGCCAAGGAGCCAGCGGAGGCCTCCAGCAGGGACAGGGTAGCTGTGGAGCTCGGTGTCCCCGCTGCCAGCCCCCACCAGCCCACCCTGGCTGCAGCAGTGGACACAACCGCCGGGGAGCCCACAGGTGAGTGCTGGGGGTGGCAGAGCCCATGGGTGGGTGGCCAAGCTGAGGACAGCCTGCACCGCCTGCCTTGGGTGGCTCTGTTTGCTTTGTCAGCAGCGGTGACCACCAAGGCAGCCCTGGGGAGCCCAGCGGATCTGCCCCAGCAGGGACCAGCTGCCTGCACCGGGGCTGCGGCTGAGCCGGACCCGGACACAGTGGCCGACATCTTGTCCGCGTGGCTCGAAGCCACCATAGGCGGGGACGCTGTCCCCGATGTCGCGGACAGCCCCGACCTGGCCAGCTTCCTCCGCGAGCTCCCTGACCTCTCTGAGTACGTGGCACAGGGCGGCTGCCCAAAGCAGCCAGCGGTGGCACTGGGGCTGGGGGACAGGGAGGACACAAGCTCCCATGTCCCTGACATCCCAAACCCAGCACCTGCCTCAACAAGCTCCTCGATCTCTCCGATCACAGGGCAGAGAACACCAGCCCCAGAGAGCAAGAGGCGGCGGCGGTGCTGGAGGACGGCGAGGTCACCAGCCGTGTCCCCAGCTCTCCCACCTTCCTGAGCCAGCCGCCGGACCTCTCCGAGTACGTGCTGGATGGCGGCTGCTCCAAGGACGGAGTGGTGGCCGTGGGGCCGGGGAACAGGAAGGACACCATCCCTGATGTCCTTCGTTTCCCCAACAGCCTCAGGGAGCTCAATGGTTTCTGGGAGCACGTGGCTGAGAGCACTCACTCCCAGGACCAAGTGGGGCTGGCACAGCTCGGGGACAGCGGGGACGCCGGCATTACCACCAACGGCCCCCGCATGACCACTGAGGTCCTCGATGGGCTCCCCGACCTCCCCAAGTAGGTGGCAGAGGGTAGCTGTCCCAAGGAGCTAGTGGTGGTGGGGGGGCTGAGGGATGGTGAGGACACAATCCTCGATGTCCCTGACATCCCCCACTTGACCCCCACCCTCAACAAGCTCCTCCACCTCTTGGAACGCAGGGCAGAGGGCGGCTGCTTGGAGGAGCCAGTGACAGGGGAGATGCTGCTGTACGGGGACACCACCTTCCCCGATGGCCCTGACAGCGTGGCCAGCAGCACCCCTGTCACTGGGGACTTCTGGGAGCACGGGGCAGAGGGTGACGGCCTGGAGGACCGCCTGGCAATGGCCATGATGGGGGACACTGACCCCTTCTGGGGGGTCATGGCCTCCCCATCGCCGGCTCCCCGGGGGACAGACGACGCTGGGGCCACCGACCTGCCCCCCTGGCTGCAGAGGAGTCCCCTGCAGAGCCCTGAGCAGAGCTCTCCAGAGAGTTCTGAGGAGCCTTCAGAGGACAGTCCCCTGGGCAGTCCCTGGAGGGACCCTCTGCAGGACTCTCTGGAGTCACCTCTGCTCAGCCCCCTGCAGGTCCCCCTGCTCAGCCCCCTGGCCAGCCCCCTGCCTGCGCCCCAGCCTCACGCGCCCTCCACGGCCCCACTCATGGAGGAGCTGCAGCGCAGGCAGCTCCGGGTGCTGCTCACCCGCCTGCCCCTGCCACCGGGCACCGTCACCTGCCGGGGGCTGCCAGGAGCGGGAGCTGCGCGGACTGTTAAGACGAAGCGGCCCGTGCCAGCAAGAGCTCCTGAGGGCTGTGACACCGCTCCGCTTCACGCCATCCCGCGGAAGCGGATAAGAAGATGATGGTGACCGGGAGCCCCCTCTGGCACCACGACTGCGCTGGCCCCGGGCCTGCCAAGCGCCACTTTGCCACCTCCACCTGGCGACCCTGCCGGCCCCAACCCTGGAGAAGAGGCCACGGCACTGCCACCACCCCGCCGTCACCCAGGGGAACCACCACTCCATAACCAGCACCTCCCGGCCTGGTACCAACAGCCCTGGGACCGCCACCTCTACTCCATCCTGCTGCTGACAGCCACAGCACCAGCATCCCCACCACCCGCTGGGACTCGCGTCCCCAGGAGCAGCGTCGCCACCCGGGCTGAGGACGCAGCCACCGGGGGACACGTGACGGAACACCGGGGGACCCAAAGCCCAGCAGCCGAGCTGGCTGTGCCTGTGCCCACGGGGACAATCCCAGCGCAGGGGCTGTGGCAGCAGCTGCCCGGGCCCCGCGGCTGCCGCGCCTCCCGCCGACTCCCCGCCATCCCTCGGGCCATGGGGCCTCACGGCTGCGCCCACCGCGCTGAGGAGCAGGAGGACTCGGTGCCCGTCACACCCCAGCAGCGTCCACAGCGGCGGCGCCCGAAGAACTCGGCCCAGGAGGAGCTGGACACTCTGTCGATGTCACTGGGCAGCTGCTGGATTTGTACAGAGACAGATGGACATGGAAAGAGCCACCAGCACAGCCACCCGTAAGACGCGGGTCCAGCACCGTCCCGTGTCACCCACAGCCAGAGGAGATGTGGAGGCAGAGACCTGCACCCACCCACCCTCTCCAGCCCCAGCCTTCGCAGATCCCGTTTTCTTGCTTCCTTCATTAAACCGGTTGGGTATTGGCTTTGCAGCACCTCTGCCTGCGTCATTTGTGCGGTGGGAAGGGGTGAACGCAGCCCCTGCCCACCCCGAGGGTGGCTGAGCTGGGCTGGGAACGGACACGGAGAGAGGATGGGGACAGAGGGTATCGCTGCAGGGGATGGTCGCCCAAAGGAGAATCACTGCTGGGATTACCGGGGACTCCATCACTGCCCCAGCACAAGCGTCACCATCACTGCCCCAGCAGCGGTGTTGCAGACCCCAAGCTGCTCTCACAAACATTTGCACCCATCTCGTGCTGACACAGGAGAGAGGCCAGAGTGCAAAGTAGAGAAGTAGAAGGACAAACGGCTGTTCACGTGCAGGCCGTGCCCCAACCCAACTGAAACATCCCAAATAGGGCTTTACGGGGTTCTGATGCCCTTCAGTTCTTCAGACTTCACAAATCACCAACACTCACAGCACCCATCACTGAGCACAGTCCAACTTGGCAAAGCAGTTCTAGTTTTGCAGCACTCATTTTTAAGACATTTGGCTACAACAACAGCCACGAAAATTCACAGTTAGAACTAACCGACGTTCCCTCCTCATTCAACACCTCTTTCTCCATCAATTCTTTGCATTTCTTTAGTTCCTGCCAGGACACACAAAGATTTTCCTCATTCAAACAGAGAAGAAAGAGCAGTCACAAGCCTGCAGAAAACCTGACATCCACACGCACGCTGCCGACACACGAACCATCTCAAGGCCCCGCAGATACACAAAAGATCAAATTAAGGAACCGTTTTCCTAAACAGGGAGAAATTAAGGATCAGCTGAAGACAACCACCACTTGTGGTTACTCTTGCTAGCTAGGAAGTGGAAAGAATGAAGAATTAATGCTGTTCCATCAGGGACATCAGGCCCGTGAGGAAGCTGCTGTGGCCTCCCACCCCAAGGCCTGTCCAGAGCTGCTCCTCACTTCGGCTCACGCCTGAATATGGGACGTGGCTTTTGACTTCTGCCCGCAGGACTATTGCAGTTGGCAACTTCATAGACATGATGGGGAGGGGATGACACCAGGATTACCCATGACCAGCTGTGGGATGAGATGCTTGTCCAGCTGTCACACGTTCTTGGAGTTTGTGAAGTCCAGACTGCTCTGGACAGAGCACAGACTTGTTAGGGACACATATGGCCTGCATGATTTCAACACTGACAAGAAGTGTAGCTGGAAGAGACCCTCAAGATTTTCGACTCCAACCGTTAAATCAACCCTGGCACAAACCCATGTCCCTGAGAACCTCATCTCTGCATCTGTTCAACCCCTCCAGGGATGGTGACTCCACCACTGCCCGGGGCAGCCTGTTCCAATGCCCAACAGCCCTTTGGGGAAGAAATTGTTCCCAAGATCCAACCTCAACCTCTCCTGGCGCAACCTGAGGCCATTTCCTCTGGTTCTGTCACTCGCTACTTGTAGTTTCCCTCCCTGATGCTGCTGCCCCGTATGAGCTCACCCACAACCCCAGCTCTCCAGTTAACAAACTTGGCTGAAGTGCATCCAACTGCAGCCAGGACATAAGAATAAGAAAAAACAAGAGGCACTAGGAGGACAGAGATATGTCGGGAAAATGCTCAAAGAGAAAATATTTTATATTCACACACCAATCTGTTGGTATTTCCCACATGGAGAAATATACATCCCGCCACTTCTGTTCCATTGTCAGGGAAGGACCGAAGACTTCGAATTTTCCTTTGCCACTAAAGTCATCAGGATAAATTTTCCTGTGTTTCTAAGAAAACTGTTAAAGAAAACATTCTCTCTCACCTGCTGATAAGGTCAGGGGCTCGTCCTCAGCCTCACCTGAGCCCCATTGCAAGTACCGAGTGACACAGAGAGCCATTCCCTGTTAAAGTCCCCAATACCAGCTTGGCTGGTAAAGCTTCCCATCGCAAGTACCTCTAACATCTATTATCTGATTCTACTTAATCCATCTCACAATAAACTGGCCTAGAAAAAGGAAAGGTCTGATGCTATAAAAACAGTGGCTATACTAGGAATATTTATTGACACTTTATCATCACTGGAATGGTATAGCCCATTAAAATAATTTTTTCTACGTAAATAAACCCCAGAGTAACATCGTGACACCTGTGACAGGGTTAGCATATGACAGATTGATCTGGATTTTGCACACGGTCTAAAAAATAATAATAACAAAAAAAGTCTTTACAGCAAATATACTCATGGAAAGCAATTGATAGAGGCCTGGAAAGAAAGCAAAACTAGAAAATTCCCCAAGGAGACACTGACGTGAATCCTGCTACTGCTAAAAGGAAGAACAGGAGATTAGAGAGGAAAGTGCCTTGATGTGAGTGGAGCAAACATGCATGTAACACATATAATAAGGACCAGAAGAGAATGCTCATAAACTTTATAGAACTTTTTATTTCACAGTTACTGGCTTTCTCGCTGATATCTTCTGGTGTCAGGGTCACAAAGAATTTAAAAAAAAAAAAAAGGAAAAGAGAAGAAAAGAAAAGCAGATAAGATAGTAAGGAGAAAGCCAGCTGATGAATCCAGCTTTCTCCACCCTCCAAACAAGCTCCTCCAGCTGCATCAGTCACAGCCCCAGACCAGCAAACGCTGCTCCCACCTCCTGCTCATCCGCACCCTGCACGGACTAAGTACCTGCTCATCTCCACTATTTTTATTCTGTCACAGAATCACACAATGGTTTGGGTTGGAAGGGACCTGCAAAGCTCATCTAGTCCAGCCCCATGCCATGAGCTTAAAAACAAAGAGACACATTTCCAGGTCCTGGGGAATTCAAGTGTATTAGTTGCATGGAAAGGACCAAGAAAACAAAAAATCTGCTTCATGCCAGTGTGGATGAACAGGAGGAAGCAAGGCTCTCATTCAAGTCACATCTATACAGCTGTGGAAAACCTTCTGGAAAATTCTGGCTCCAAGGCATCTGTGATGTCACCACGTGTTGCCATGACCACCCCACGCTGTCCCCAAGGCCATCTGGCCACTGACAGACCGCCTGTCTGGTCAGATTTCGCTGCGCTCTCCAGTGACTCTCACTGTGAGCAGAGCACTCAAACCAAAACTCACCCTGATTCATCCCGATCCTCATCCACCCTGATCCTCGTCCGTCCTGATCCTCGTTCTTCCTCCTTCTCGTCCGTCCTGATCCTCGTCTCTCCTGATCCACGTCCGTCCCCATCCTCGTCCGTCCTCCTCCTTCTCCACCCTGATCCTCGTGCGTCCTCCTCCTTGTCCGTCCCCATCCTCGTCTGCGACCACCCTCCTCCTCATCATTCCACGTTCACCCTCGTCCCCATCCCGTGTGATCTCCGCAGCTGAGACAGGTGATGGACCAGGACTCGTCCTGGGGGAGGTTTCAGATCTCCCCTGCCACACTTTAGCACCAGTGATGGGCTCCACCGGGTGTGATGGGAGATTCATCACCAGGCTCAAAGCACTTTGGACACCACGCCATCACTCCACCCTGCTCTGCCCCCCAGGATCTCACCCCATCTCCCCTCTGTGCTTCCCCCAACAGAGACGATCCCTCGCCAGCTGCTGATGGCGTCGCGGGCACCAGCCATCACCTTCACCATCCCAGCCATGGCAGCACCTGTACCTAACCATGTGCTGCCCGCTGGCCAAGGGCTGCTGGTGCCCCCCCAGCCTGCCCAGGGCTGCCCTGTCACCTACCACCTGGGACAGGGCAGCGTCTGGCAGGGGGTGCCAGGGGCCCTGGGGCAGCTGGTGCAGTTCCCGCAAGGGATGCAGCTGTCCCTGGGGGTGCAGCTCCAGCAGGTCCCCCAAGTGGTGCAGCTGTCCCCAGGGGTGCAGCTTTGCCAGGGGGTGCAGCAGGTCCAGCTGCCCCAAGGGGTCCAGCTGGTGCAGGTCCCCCAAGGGGTCCAGCTGCCTCCTGGCCCTGCTGCATTTACCCCACCCTACCCCTGGGGGCAGCAGCTGCTCATGGGGACCACGCCGCTGCCACAGCAGCCCGTGGAGCTGGGCCCATGGGCCGTGGTCCAGGGGCAGACCCTGTACTCCGCGGGCTCATACCAGGTGCCCGTCCCTGCCCGCCCCGGCCCCCCGACACCCTGTGGCCCCGCGGCTCGGCGGGTGTGGAGCCACCCTGTGCCCCAAACCCCACCTGACACCGCCAAGGAGCCAGCGGAGGCCTCCAGCAGGGACAGGGTAGCTGTGGAGCTCGGTGTCCCCGCTGCCAGCCCCCACCAGCCCACCCTGGCTGCAGCAGTGGACACAACCGCCGGGGAGCCCACAGGTGAGTGCTGGGGGTGGCAGAGCCCATGGGTGGGTGGCCAAGCTGAGGACAGCCTGCACCGCCTGCCTTGGGTGGCTCTGTTTGCTTTGTCAGCAGCGGTGACCACCAAGGCAGCCCTGGGGAGCCCAGCGGATCTGCCCCAGCAGGGACCAGCTGCCTGCACCGGGGCTGCGGCTGAGCCGGACCCGGACACAGTGGCCGACATCTTGTCCGCGTGGCTCGAAGCCACCATAGGCGGGGACGCTGTCCCCGATGTCGCGGACAGCCCCGACCTGGCCAGCTTCCTCCGCGAGCTCCCTGACCTCTCTGAGTACGTGGCACAGGGCGGCTGCCCAAAGCAGCCAGCGGTGGCACTGGGGCTGGGGGACAGGGAGGACACAAGCTCCCATGTCCCTGACATCCCAAACCCAGCACCTGCCTCAACAAGCTCCTCGATCTCTCCGATCACAGGGCAGAGAACACCAGCCCCAGAGAGCAAGAGGCGGCGGCGGTGCTGGAGGACGGCGAGGTCACCAGCCGTGTCCCCAGCTCTCCCACCTTCCTGAGCCAGCCGCCGGACCTCTCCGAGTACGTGGTGGATGGCGGCTGCTCCAAGGACGGAGTGGTGGCCGTGGGGCCGGGGAACAGGAAGGACACCATCCCTGATGTCCTTCGTTTCCCCAACAGCCTCAGGGAGCTCAATGGTTTCTGGGAGCACGTGGCTGAGAGCACTCACTCCCAGGACCAAGTGGGGCTGGCACAGCTCGGGGACAGCGGGGACGCCGGCATTACCACCAACGGCCCCCGCATGACCACTGAGGTCCTCGATGGGCTCCCCGACCTCCCCAAGTAGGTGGCAGAGGGTAGCTGTCCCAAGGAGCTAGTGGTGGTGGGGGGGCTGAGGGATGGTGAGGACACAATCCTCGATGTCCCTGACATCCCCCACTTGACCCCCACCCTCAACAAGCTCCTCCACCTCTTGGAACGCAGGGCAGAGGGCGGCTGCTTGGAGGAGCCAGTGACAGGGGAGATGCTGCTGTACGGGGACACCACCTTCCCCGATGGCCCTGACAGCGTGGCCAGCAGCACCCCTGTCACTGGGGACTTCTGGGAGCACGGGGCAGAGGGTGACGGCCTGGAGGACTGCCTGGCAATGGCCATGATGGGGGACACTGACCCCTTCTGGGGGGTCATGGCCTCCCCATCGCCGGCTCCCCGGGGGACAGACGACGCTGGGGCCACCGACCTGCCCCCCTGGCTGCAGAGGAGTCCCCTGCAGAGCCCTGAGCAGAGCTCTCCAGAGAGTTCTGAGGAGCCTTCAGAGGACAGTCCCCTGGGCAGTCCCTGGAGGGACCCTCTGCAGGACTCTCTGGAGTCACCTCTGCTCAGCCCCCTGCAGGTCCCCCTGCTCAGCCCCCTGGCCAGCCCCCTGCCTGCGCCCCAGCCTCACGCGCCCTCCACGGCCCCACTCATGGAGGAGCTGCAGCGCAGGCAGCTCCGGGTGCTGCTCACCCGCCTGCCCCTGCCACCGGGCACCGTCACCTGCCGGGGGCTGCCGGGAGCGGGAGCTGCGCGGACTGTTAAGACGAAGCGGCCCGTGCCAGCAAGAGCTCCTGAGGGCTGTGACACCGCTCCGCTTCACGCCATCCCGCGGAAGCGGATAAGAAGATGATGGTTACCGGGAGCCCCCTCTGGCACCACGACTGCGCTGGCCCCGGGCCTGCCAAGCGCCACTTTGCCACCTCCTCCTGGCGACCCTGCTGGCCCCAACCCTGGAGAAGAGGCCACGGCACTGCCACCACCCCGCCGTCACCCAGGGGAACCACCACTCCATAACCAGCACCTCCCGGCCTGGTACCAACAGCCCTGGGACCGCCACCTCTACTCCATCCTGCTGCTGACAGCCACAGCACCAGCATCCCCACCACCCGCTGGGACCCGCGTCCCCAGCAGCAGCGTCGCCACCCGGGCTGAGGACGCAGCCACCGGGGGACACGTGACGGAACACCGGGGGACCCAAAGCCCAGCAGCCGAGCTGGCTGTGCCTGTGCCCACGGGGACAATCCCAGCGCAGGGGCTGTGGCAGCAGCTGCCCGGGCCCCGCGGCTGCCGCGCCTCCCGCCGACTCCCCGCCATCCCTCGGGCCATGGGGCCTCACGGCTGCGCCCACCGCGCTGAGGAGCAGGAGGACTCGGTGCCCGTCACACCCCAGCAGCGGCCACAGCGGTGGCGCCCGAAGAACTCGGCCCAGGAGGAGCTGGACACTCTGTCGATGTCACTGGGCAGCTGCTGGTTTTGTACAGAGACAGATGGACATGGAAAGAGCCACCAGCATGGCCACCCGTAACACACCGATCCAGCACCGTCGCCGTGGCACCCACAGCCAGAGGAGATGTGGAGGCAGAGACCTGCACCCACCCACCCTCTCCAGCCCCAGCCTTCGCAGATCCCGTTTTCTTGCTTCCTTCATTAAACCGGTTGGGTGTTGGCTTTGCAGCACCTCTGCCTGCGTCATTTGTGCGGTGGGAAGGGGTGAACGCAGCCCCTGCCCACCCCGAGGGTGGCTGAGCTGGGCTGGGAACGGACACGGAGAGAGGATGGGGACAGAGGGTATCGCTGCAGGGGAGGGTCACCCAGGGGAGAAATGAGGAGAATGGCTGTTGGGATTACTGGGGCCTCCATCACTGCCCCAGCACAAGCATCACCACCACTGTTCCAGGAATGGCGTTAGCATCACTGTCGCAGCACCGGGGTCACCATCACTGCTCCAGCAGCAGTGTCAGAGGCCCCAAGCTTCTCTCACAGAACATTTGCACCGATCTCGTGCCGAGTGACGAGAGAGGCCAGAGTGCAAAGGAGAAAATTACAAGGGCAAACACTTGTTCACGTGCAGGCCGTGCTCCATCTCAACTGAAACAGCCCAAATCAGGCTTTACAGGAGGTTTTGATGCCCTTCAGTCCTTCAGACTTCACAAATCACCAACACTCACAGCACCCATCTCTGAGCACAGTCCAACTTGGCAAAGCAGCTCTAGTTTTGCATCATTCATTCTTAAGGCTTTTGGCTACAACAACAGCCAACAATATTTACAGTTAGAACTAACTGACATTCCCTCCTCATTCGACACCTCTTTCTCCATCAGTTCTTTGCATTTCTTTAGTTCCTGGGAAGGACACACGAAGATTTTCCTCATTCAAACAGAGGAGAAAGAGCAGTCACAAACCTGCAGAAAACCTGACATGCACACGCATGGTGCCCACACATGAACAGTCTCAAGGCCCCGCACATACACAAAAGATTGAATTAAGGAACCATTTTCCTAAACAGGGAGAAATTAAGATCAGCTGAAGACAACCACCACTTGTGATTATTCTTGCTAGCTAGGAAGTGGAAAGAATGAAGAATTAATGCTGTTCCGTCAGGGATACCATGACCATGAGGAAGCTGCTGTGGCCTCCCACAAGCCCGTGACAAGCTGTGGTACAAGAAGCCAAGGTTAGAGGAGGGCTGCTGGCAAGGTCCCTCAACCGGTGGCCCTGGGACGTGTTGGCCTCACTGGAGCACACCCAGAGTCCTATGGAGATTAGCCAGGGGCTCCTGAGTTACCAGAGGCCAAGAGGGAAACACCAGTGAAATACTACAAAGGAATTAAGGGATTGCCCATGGCTCGCTGTGCTGCTTGTCCAGCCGTCACATGTTCTTGGAGTTTGCTAAGTCCAGACCACTCTGGTACAGAGCACAAGAGTTATTAGGGACACATATGGCCTGCATGATTTCAACACTCACAAGCCTGCTTGCTGGCCTGTTCAAAAACATGAGCCTGTGAACAAGCTGGCAGGCCAGGCTTCTTTTTTAGCTTAGAATCACAGAATCGTTTTGTTTGGTAAAGACCCTCAAGATCATCGAGTCCAACCATTAACCCAACCCTGGCACTAACCCATGTCCCTGAGAACCTCATCTCTGCGTCTGTTCAACCCCTCCAGGGATGGTGACTCCACCACTGCCCTGGGCAGCCTGTTCCAATGCCCGACAGCCCTTTCTGGGAAGAAATTGTTCACAAGATCCTTCAGGGTGATTATGCCAAGTGTGTTGAAAATTCAGATGCTTATCTGTCAGTGTTGGAAATTTAAAAACCAGTGAGGAATTGCTACATATTCAACTGCAAACAGCTGCTAATGTTAAATTTTTTGCATAAAATGCTTTGGAAGTAAAGATGTGATGCACTGAGCAGCTGTTAATGGTCTGTTTTGCTTGTGCACTGGCTGCAGTGCGGAGGGCAATGCTTCTGTCCTGCATTGCTGCTGCCACACGAGATCAAATGCAGCAGCACAGGGTGAGGTCTCAGCTAAACCCTTATTCATATCAACTTCAACCACTGGGCTTTCACATTGCAGAGAAATTTCAAACTTAAATCTGCTGTCAAAAGGAAGAAAATATATCGCTTCTGAGCAGGGAATGCTTTTTTTTCCCCCTTCTTTTGTTTCCATGCATCAAAAAGAGATGGATTTAGTTCCACATATCACAGGAAGCCAAACTGGTTTTTCTGCTTACCTGCATGAAGTTAGATTTCTTCTGATTCCACTTCCCAGCTTTCAAGGTGGGGCCAATGGCTGAATGAAGCTGGACATTGCCAGCAGTCTCCAGGCACAACGCGCTTTCACCTATTTCTCTAGCAGTATATAAGAAATCACACCATCAAAAAGACTAGCAGCAAACTACGGGTCTCAAGAGGCTAGAGAAAGTAGAGTTAGTCACCTTTTGAAATATGGAGGCCATTGCAAATGAGACTAGATGGGCTTTGATGTCAGGAGGAGAAGCCGGCAAACTCTGATGGCTCCTTCTCAAAACTTTGCCCAGACTGGCTTTCATCTCCCAAGGCCTGGAACAGCTCTGTGCTTCAAAAAAACCCCTTTGAGGGATCTCTCCATTGAAAAGGGAAGGAATTAGAGAAAGGCAGTCACATCAACAAGTGCAGCGGTGCTCAGCCCGTGAATTGATGCCACCCAAGACCTGCTGTATTTGCTCAGGAATCCATTTGTTAGAGCTGGGATTAGGAAGCTCAAGTTTGAGGAATGGCTGCTGATCCCTTTTTACTAAGAAGTAACTCTCCTTACTGTTGTCTTGACACTATTTGAGCACACCCTGTCTGAAAGTAAACAGATTAATTAAGTCTCCAGTAAATAAACCTAAAGGGAAGGTTTATCAAATCAAGGCACAGAGCCACAAGTAATTTATGGAAGGCTACGGCTAAGGCTGGTCTTCAAATCCATTCCCTGTGCACAACTAAGACAGTGGTTTTTTCCCCAAGCATTACCACCGTGTCTTCTTTTTGTTTCACAAAGCTCAGCCAGCCCACAAAACTGATTAAAACAGGTCACTTCATGTACAAGGACTCTGGACAACTTCCTGCTGGGTTTCCTCAACTAAGGGAGCAGAGTTTGGCTTTAATGCCTCAGGACAAATGTCTTTGAGTGCGCACATGTATGTGTGCAGAACACCGAATAAATTTGATCAGATTTGGTGTGACAAAATTATCAAGGAAACATTTGCATTGTCATTTCTGCAGTAGGCTGCGCGATGCAAAGCAGAAAGAGAACATGTTCGGCGTGTCAGGCAGCAGTATGCCACGATTAATGGGAAGAGACATGTGAGCTGGAGAATCATCACACTCATTAACAGCGACATCTAAAATGAACATGGACAGTGCCTTCTCACCAAGGGCAACTAATGTGTCTGAAGCTTCTCTGACTTGAGCCGCTGCTGTGATGAGGCTCAGGGCAGTTGAGACTTTGTAGATTTGTCCCAATGTCCTCTCTTTTCCATGCAGTGCCTCATCTCCAGCTCACCAGACAACACTCCCAAGGCTGAGGAGACCTGGACCCCAGGTGAAGGAGGCTGCAGGACACTGCAGTCCTGCACAGGGAGAGCCTTCTCGTTCTATGATTCTAATCATAGAATGTCTTGAGCTGGAAGGGACCCACAAAGATCATCAAGCCCAACTCCTGTCCCTGCACAGGACAACCCCACAGTTCACACCGTGTGTCTGAGGATGTTGTTCAGTCTCTTCTTGAACACTGTCAGGCTTGGAGCCGTGACACCTCCCTGGGGAGCCTGTTCCAGTGTCCAACACCCTCTGGGTGAAGAACCTTTTCCTAATGTCCAATCTAAGCCTCCCGTGGCACATCTTCCTGCCATTCCCTCGGGTTCTGCCATTGACAGAAGAGATCCTTTGTGCTCACTCCAAACAAGGAGAGCAGAAAGCAATCTGCAGCCCATTTATTCTCCTAGCAGTTTAAAATGCGCACGGAAGTCAAAGTAGCAGGTTTAACCCACATGTGAGCACGCATGCTCTGAGATCAAGGATGATCATTTTAGGATGTGATACGCTCTAATGGTTCTAGGAAATTTTAAGTGTATTACCTTTTTCCTTCCACTTTTGCACCTAATTATGGAGCTGAAGACAGTGGTTTATATTAAACCCAGGAGACCTTCTGGATGAGAAAAAAAGCTGGAGAATGCATTCATTTTGCACGTCTCTACATTGGTTACTTATTGGTGTAAGAGCTCTCTTTAAAGAAAGACTGTCGGACCTCGAAACCTGAGCATTTTATGTGTGTGCGTGTCTGTGTTAATGGCTTCTTCATCTTCAACCAGTTCTTCCTTTTTATTCCTATAAATACAGTAAGATTTGGCAGGGAGAACTGCATGGGGTGGGACTGAGTAATGGCTCTCAGGGTTCCTAGAAATTAAGAACATCCAACTTGACAATGTACATGTCGTCTTTATCAATTTACTCCCCAAGTCCATGCCAAGTGTTCTGCAATAAACTTCCTCTCCGTTTCACGCCTAATTATGTGTAGCATAAATCCCACAGATCAGAGACTGCTCACAGGGCTGAGGAAGGATCAGCCTGGGGTGTTTATCCTCAGATGTGATCAAGCTGAGACAACTATTCTCCCTCGCTCACCCTCGACCAGAGCAAAGGAACCTCAGTCCAGTGAATAATCAGGGTTTAGCTTATTTTCTGATTCAAATGCAAAGCATCTGGACATCCCATTTGCTATGGTGTTCAGCACCTCTTTTCTTTCGGCTTTGCTTGTAAACAAGCTGCAGGTGAATAGTGCTGCTCAGCACTTTTCAGACTTTATCCCAATATTTTTAAATACAGCACAAATGTGATTAACACATCAGTCTGATTATCTCCAAAAGAATTCAAGAAGACTGCCAGACAGCTTCAAGTGTTTGAAAATCCTATTAAGGTTAAAGAAAGCAAGTAGCATTCCTAGAAGTGAGCAGTGATACAGAGGATTATATAGGAGAGGTGTGGGAAGGGAAAAGCTGCACCATCGTACTCTGCCTCTTTGTGTCACCCCAACAGCATAAGTTATCACAGAGAATTGTTAAATCTGCTCCTTTCTTTGATGGCAAAGGTAAATATTGTACTAGGAACTCACTGAAATCTCCTCTCTTGGCCTCATGTGCCACACTTTGTCCTTGGCTCACAAATTACGCTTAGCACAGGTTGTTGACCACCTTTTTGTTTTTGTAGACACTTGTCCGGCTTTCCCAGACAGCCAATAGCCCAGGCAGATCCAGTGCTCTTGACCAGTCTGGATAACCGGGCACGCACAAGTGCATCTTGTGACAAAGCACACAAATACTTTCAGAGGTTTCTATAGACCTGAAATATGCCTTGTTTGAATTTAGTGGGCTGACTCTGCAAATGTAGCATAGCATCTGCATTTCCATCTGGGAAACAGGGAAGAAATCTGGACAGGCATATGGGAGACACTGGTTTTTAAATTTCCAACACTGACAGATAAGCATCTGAATTTTCAACAGCAGTATCCTTGACTCAAAGGGTCAATTGCATTGCCTGTCGTTGGCTGGAAGGGTGTGTATTTCAGACCAGAACTCCACTGATGAAGAGTCAGAGGTCACACGCTGCTGCTGGGTCTTGATTCGGCTCTGTGAGACCCTGGGACAAGAAATTCAGCACAAAAGCTACGAGTGCTTTAGTCACACTTGGGTCTAAGAAGTCAGACCCTGGTGTTGACAGAGATGAGGAAATAAGGATGTTCCCTCTACTACATAAACAAGATCTATTTTCAAATCAGTTCCTCTTTGCAGACAGTAGGAAAAGGTTTTTGCTTATCCTTTTCTTGCCCCATCTCCTTTTCATATTCCTTTTCTTCACAAGTCTAGACTAATCCATCTCGCTGTTAGCCAAGTGTAGTTATATATACACATAGATACACATATATATGAATATACATATGTACATATACCAACATATATATATATACACACACACACATATCTATATGTATGCATACTGGTGCAATTTTTTTTTTACATCCTTGCAATCTCCTGGAAAATTCCCCAGCAGGCACTAAAAGGCAGAAATCTCCAGAAAGGCTAATAAATCACTCTAAGTATGATGTTTGTAAGGGAAGACATTTTGGAGATGATAAAAAGAAGCACATTTTCAAAATGTCAATGAACCGACAGAAATGGTGAGTGCCTTTCAGATGCCTGCCCACTTATTAGAGATGGGCAAAGTCAGGTACCTAAAATATTCAGCAAGGAAAAGTCATAGTATACATGACTCTGTAGCATTTCCAAGCCTATAAAAAGGGAGGCAGGCATCAGAAAGGACTGGGGAAAAAAAAAAAAAGAATCTCCCACAAGCCTATTTTTTGGAAACTAGAGTTCAGCTTGTTCCTGAGAACTGCAGGAAGCAGAGCCCAGAGAGGTAATTGCTCATGAGAAATTCTCTTTGAATACACAGGACAACATTACTAGACAGCCAGGTAATAGGAGGAACAAACATCATATCTGTGTATTACTGAGGAAGCCATTTGTATCAATTTGTACACATGCATATATTTCTGGTACATCAATTAATACTTGGGAGGAATGTCGCCAAAGTCAGGGGCTTGGTGTGTCTGTTGTGACTTTCCAGATCCCAGCATCTCTCATCTACTTATACATGGGAGACATTAGAAATGCTGAACATAAACACCAATATAATATAATATATAATTGCAGAAATAAGATTTGATGATTGCTAAAGCTGATAATGCATTCATTATGTTCCTGCTTTTGAGTACTATTGGGAATGGAAGCCCACTTCCCTCCCCACTGTCACAATTATAGAGCATTTTACAATAGCATCCTAGCTCTTCTTTTTAAATTTTTTTTTCTTTTTTTTTTATGATGGGTAGAGTAACCATTTGGAATTGAAACTCCTGCAACCTTTCATTAAAGAAGATAGGAAGCCAAAAAGGTAGCATTATATATGGCATTTTTATGAAACATTAGGCACAAAGTGATAGCCATATTATTGTATATTAGAAAGCTCTGGAGGGTGCTCAGCCAACATGATAGCTTGATTGCACGAACATTAAAATATATCCTTTTGGAAAGGAGATACGGGCTAATGGAACAGCTAACGGGCCATGTTGCTGGCAGCTGAGGGGTTGATTTTGAAAGCAGAGCTGTGGCTGATAGTTTCCTAAAAATATGGTTCCATTTTGTAAGACAACTGAAATATTCACTGCTGTTTTCTAGTACGGCTGGGACCTGATTCTTCTCCCACATGTAGCACTGGTTGCAGCGAATTTATGCATGATTCATATCAATGCAAATGAAGAGAATCTCCAGCCGCATGTTTCTTTACATGTGCATCTGTTCCACAAGGTATTTAAGCACAATTTTAAATCAATCCCTATTCAGCAAAGACTGACACAGATCTTAGGCTTTCAGGAAAGAAACATGCTTAAGAACTTTGCTTAATAGGAATGACCTACAAGCTGGGCTTTAGCAGCTGCTTTGGGTTAGTATCTTCACCTTTTCTGATGAACCTTGCTACAGAGGAAAGTCATTATTTCAAAAAGAAGATACCTGTGCTGTGAATCTAGACTTATCTTCAGCTTGCAGGGAAGTTCATTACTTGGTTGCAGCATCTCAGAAGGAAAATATTGGTATTGGTATCCATACTAGAGAGAGTGCAGAGGAGGGAACGGAGCTGGTGAGGGGCTGGAGCACAAATGTAACGGGAACAGCTGAGGGAGCTGGGGGGTTCAGCTGGAGAACAGGAGCTGAGGGGAGACCTTCTGATCTCTGAACTGCCTGAAAGGAGCTTGGAGCAGGGAGGGGGTTGGTCTCTTTTTCCAAGTAGCAAGTGATAGGACCAGAGGAAGTGGCCTCAAGTTGCATAAGGGGAGGTTTAGATTGGATATTAGGAAAAAATTCTTCATGGAAAGGGTTGTCGGGCATTGGAACAGGCTGCCCAGGGCAGTGGTGGAGTCACCATCCCTGGAGGGGTTTAAAGGGCTTTTAGACAAGGTTCTTAGGGATGTGGTTTAGTGCCAGTGTTAGGTTAGGTTATGGTTGGACTTGATCCTGAGAGTCTCTTCCAAACTGAAATGTTTCTATGATTCTATCTAACAAATGCAAAAAGAAAGAATTTTAAAAAAGCAAACCAAATGCCTAAATATTGAATTGCATTTTTAGCAGACTTCCCTAATGGCATCTGCAAAAACTGCAAGCCTGTCTATTCTATGAAGGGACAATCCTCACTGAGGCACGTACAACAGGAGTGCACACGTATGAGCGGCAGAGCCTCCACACCAGCACTTCAGCAAACTCCCACACAAACACACCCAGCTTCTGCACAGACAAGATATGCTTGTACATTTTATAGAAGCAGTTAAAAAAGACAGCTGGAAACTTATTTCACTGTGTCTCACATTAAGTGCGTGTTGACTGCAATTAAAATAATTTATATTTTGCAAGGGCAGTTTTGTAATGCTCTTTCTTCCACCCAGGGCCGTGAACTGCAGCAGCAATTAGTAAGAGACATGACTGATAGAAGTTACAGTTTCCAAAGGTCAGAGACAAGTTTCCATGCTCGCACTAGCTGCATACAGCATCCGATTTGAAAGCAGCTAAAACCTATAGAAACCTGAAGGTTTTTCAATGTCATGTTGGACCCAAGTAGATGGAGATGGCACCAACACACCCAATACATTCCTATACAACACCCAGTCTCAGGGGATCCTGAATCCAGCTGATGAAGCCCCTCAAGGGGCTGAAGGCTGATGTCTGTCTTTGCTGGTGGGTGTCTGCAAAGCCACCTCCCTCCTGACCCTGCTCAGCTGTGCTAAGTGTCACCTCAGCCAACAGAGATGTGGGGCTGCCATTGGCCATCACAACATGATGGCCAACGTGCCAGCTCTGTGCAGTGTCCATGACAGCAGTAGGGACAATTAAATAGACAAGGGGAGGATGAGGTCTGGTGCAGGCGGGATTGGTCTCCAACAGAGGCCAACAGAGCACAGATGGGAAGATTTCCTTCCACCCCAGATTAAGCAAGACATTTCTCCAATGCAATCTGCCAGGAGTGCACAAGAGGAACATCTATAAAAAAAGGCAAATACAGTGTTTTGTGGTTTTTTGGTGTTTGTTGTTGTTAACAATAAAAACCTTCTAAACTAAATTTGTTGCACTGAGAGGCAGTTAGGGATCAGAAAATTGCACAATATCCTGGGCTTCATTAAAGATACAGGTAACGATGGATAACTGGGATTTCTATAATTGTATCCAGACCTGAGCTTCCTCGTTCTAAAAACACATACCAATTAGCAGAACAAAGGAAAAATCCAAGAAAATGAATATATGAAGTTTGCAGTTTTGTGGTTGTGAAGGAAAGCTTGAAAACATAACCTACCTGTAACGAAAGAACTGGGCTGCTGCAGAATATTTTCATGTCACGGCTCTGGCAGTAACTGTGCTGGGGGCTCCGCCGCTGCAACCCCATGGAGGGTGGCAACAGGTTCCACAGATCCTGGTGGTCACTGGCTGCTGGATAAATGGGTGTTGATGGGGCCTGGGAGGAAAGGGGACCCGTCCCCTGTGTGCAGAGACCGTACTCCACGGGCCAGCCCAAGGGCACTGTGTGCTGGGTCGGCAGCTGGCGTGCAGAACTCGCCGGGCTGTGACCACCCGTTCCAGGCTCTGTAGAAATAAGCGTAGAAGTTAGTATGGAAGTCACCAGCTCTCCACCTTGCATAGATATTTTGTCATTCATTTGGGCATTGTTGCTTATATTTATTAATGACTCTGTCCAACACAAATTTTGCTTTCTATGTAATATCTATATATCTAATATAGAATATATAATTTTTCTGCTTTTCTGTCAAATCAGAATAAATCCTCCACAGGTTATCTTAGACTGACATGAGTGTACCAGACAGAAACGTCTACTACTTTACTCCTTGTACTCTGAGCACAGCAGCAGAGAAAATCAGCATGAAAAGTCTTTGGCATTTCTAGTGTTTGTTTGTTTGTTTATTTTTCTTTGAACCAAAGTTTTCCCCATTTAAATCTCACTTTCCTTTCTCCTTCTGCGATCGGGGTCACCACGGCGGGGGTGAAGGCAGTGCATATCTGGCTGCATACAACAGACACCAGCCCAGCAGAAATCAAAGGAAGCGCTCACCACAGAAACTATAATTGTTAGTGCAGAAACGTACCAACCTAAATGGAATTTCACCTTGGGAGTTTCGGCTGAATCGAGTCTAAACAGAGGTGAAATTCCCCAGGCATATGGCAAGTCCTCTGGCTGGCGTAGTCGGAGCCCGGCAGCACTTCATCAGCCTCTGGGAACCCACCATTAACTCCAGTGAGTGCGGTTATTAGGGAGAGGAGAACAGCTGTAAGTGTCTCTTAATGCCAGTGGGGAGCCGGGGAGTGCTAAACTCCTGCATGTATAATAGAAAAGGAAGAGGAATATAGCTCAACTGAATTAGTTTAGGCCACTGAGGTCTGTTTGTTTCAATTATCACTGGTACAGTCAAGTCCCCTGAAAGCCCCCATTAGCTCCCAACGTGTTCTTTTACACATAAGCATCTTTTCAAATACCTTTTTTTTTTTTTTTTTACAATACGCATTGGAGCAGATATCAAAAGGAGAGCGTGGGCGCTTAAAAAAAATGGGTCAAATGTGTCCCTGGTGTAAGGCAGTGGGATGTATTGATAACTCTGTTTAGATCTAAGCTGTTGGGCAAGTGAAACAGCAGGAAAAAGGGAAAAGAACAAAGAACTAAAACTAAAGAGACACCTGGCTTGCCTCTCTCTTCCAGGCTTCCCTCCTACAGAAGATGATGTTTCCACTTTGCGCAAAGATTTTGTGGATAAGTACTTGCATATATCATTTTCTACTACCTGCTAATGCTATTTACCAAGCCCTTTCCAGTGAAAGGGTTAAATTCATGCCTGGTGCCTTCATTCATGCCTCCACTTAAGTGGGCTGGAAAAAAAAAAATAGCCTCCTAAGTGGAGAATAGTTTCCTGTTTCTTTTGCCTGGATGCTGCTACTACATAAGGAGAGGCTTGAATGCATTTAAAATACCCAGGATCGCACCTCAATTGAAGTTCAAAACCCATCAAATAAAGACAAGAAGGCAGAGTTCAAATGTCGTGGTCCCTCCGTACATGTGACAGCACCCTGGCACGAGTGTTGCTCTGTGCCCTGGGGATAAGGGACATGTCAGCATAACCCGTAAGGCAGCAGAAAGGGGACGGTGCTGTGGGATGGCACTTCAGAGGCTCCGACGGCAGTAGGGAAATGCCGGCAACCTCAGCTGCTGCCAGCACTAACACACAAGGAAGAGAAGTTCTCACGGAAACTGGATGAAAATTCTTTTCTTTTAAGATACTGAATCTCATTACACACAATCCGCTTGCAAGCCCACAGCCAGGCTGGCTGCTAGGAAATGCTGTCTTATTTCAAGGCTGAATTTCTCCACGCTCATTTTCCAGCCTTCTTGTTAGGCTCTATTTTGCAAGGTCAAAAGGCCCTTGACTCTCAAGACTCCTCTCCATGCACATGGTCTTAAAAAGAATGATAAAATCTCCTCTCTATCTTTTAATAAGCTAATGAATAGACTTCTCTGTGCTTCAAGTCATGTAACTCGTTAGCCATCCCCTGAATAATTTCCATAGCCTTCCTTTGAGTCCTGTGTAAGATCTTCTTGTCGCTGCTGAAGAGGCAATGTCAGAAGTGGATGCAGTCCTCCAGCAGCCACCACTCCAGCCCTGAGGACAGAGGTGAAGTTACTCCCCTAATTCCACTTGATTCTTTTCATGCGCACACACGGTTGCCCTTCTGCTGCAGAGCTGAGACCTCATTTTATGGCTGTTGCTCATGATGACCCCCAAGCGTATCCCAGAGCCACCATCTTCCAAGACAGAATCTCCCATTCCGTGGGTCCTGCCAGCAGTTTTCCTCCCCAGGTGCATCAGCTGCATTCTGGCTGTGTTTAACCCCAAGCACTGGCACTGTCACCACTGAAGGGAGTGATGGGAATGCTACCATTTCGCTGGAGCCCCTTCTGCTGCCATCAGGGCTCACCCTGCACCACATTGTGCGTGCAGGTACCATATCGTCCGTGATGAACCACCACAGTTTGCAGACTGGACTATTTAAGTAAACCCGAACTGATTGCAGGTTTCTTCATCATGGATCGTAGCACTTCAGTGATTTACTCCACAAATAGCTGAGAACTTCACTGGAACAAGCAGCTTGGGAAAGGTGCAGGCAGGCAGGAGCTGGAGCCACCGCAGGTATCTCACACCAAACCTTCCCCGCTGCTCATCCAGCTCCAAGGGCATGAGTGTCCGAGGTTTTCCTGAGCCTGAACGAGCAGTGAAGAGGATCTCAGTGTTATGAGTGGATGTGCATGAAGCTGCAAGCAGAGAGCTTATGGCTATTACTGATCTCTCCTTTCTAATATAAGGTGTCCTAATATTAAGTCCTTCTTTAGTGAATGGGGACATCAGTGCCCCAAGGGCTGGAGGAAAGGGAAAGCGCACCATAAACCAATACAAACACAACCAAGCGTACAGCAGCTCTGAAGAGAATTTTAGCAAATATTTCCCTTTTCCAGAGATTTTTTTTTGAAGTGAAAAGAATAACAATCTTGTCCTTCAGAAGAGATATATTCCACTGAATAGCCTATTTTTTACAGTAGCTGATGCCCCTGCCAGCCCACAGGAAAGCAAACTGAATGATTAGAAGAGTCTAAAAACTATTGCTGCAAGTGAAAAAGGACATGGAGCAAGGACAGATATTTTTAAGCCATGCAGCACTGTTGCCTGCTGATGCCACAGCACCAAAGTTGTAATTTCTTGTTGATCGTACAGTTACTTTCTTCTGTTTTCAAACCCATAATGAAACTTGTAATGTGTGCCCTGTGAATTACTACAGTGGCTACCAAGGAGAAAGAAGGTACTGGCTTAAGACAAAGATTCATGCATCAACATTGAAACTCCTGAGACTTGCACCTGAATGTAAATTGTATTTGCAGATATAATAATGAATGAAAGGAAGCCCTAGATTGTATCAGCAGAAAAGACCAGATGATTTTGGATTTACAAGGTATCTAGAGGAGGGATGAGTATGGATGTGTGCACTACTTAATGGAAATGCATGCCAGGCACTCCATGGATGGCAGAGCAAAGAGTTTCTGTTTATTGCCCCAGGTCTTCAAGCTAAGGGCAGTGGCCAGAGAAGAACTTGAAAACAGATTTCAGGAGATGGTAAAAAACTCCAGAGCTGAAGCACTGTTTGTAAAAGTGACATGCTGGGAGATGGGAAACCTGTCCACATTTCCACAGGTGGAATTTGAGTAATCCCTTTAACCCCCAAGATGCGAACAGGTAAAGTTGTCTGCTGGCCTGCTGGATTTCTTTTTTTAATCAGGGCTTAAATGGAGGCAGTTTTCTTTATCCTACAGTAAATACAGAAGATATCTCATTAGCCTAGTTTAAAAGGTGGGAAGGTAAGAGAAGATATATCCACTGGTGTTAAGTGGAATAAAGAATTATACACAAACAGTGCGAGCCTGCAGCAGCTGCAGTCAGGAAAACAAATCAACCATTTATTACTTCTCCTTCAGTGTTTTTAAACATTTATGGAGTGCCATCAATAACCAAGTTAATTGTGAATGGCTGATAGTGTATTTGCAAAGCCTTCTTTAACCTGCAAGCATCAGAACTGCCGTGAAAGAGACTTTTCATCAATGACAATAAGTATATGGTCCTTTAACAGTTTTCTGCATGGCATAATCCTGTTCAGCTACTCACACTGGGCTTTGCACGATATTATTAATGAGTGGACTCAAAGAGCATCATGCAAATGGGAAGAACTTATTCCTTGGTGTGTGTGCACGCAGGGTGAGGGTCCTCTCTGGAGAGAGAAACCAGGCACCATTTTCCAGGCAGAGACTCATCAACATCAACAGCTGAGCAAACCAAAACACTCCATGCTCCCTGCCATTTACCAAGGTGGAAATTAATCCTGAGTGGCCTCATTACTGCTTGTGGCACCCTGCTTAACTAAGTATCTTAGTTTAAAACAAAACAACAACAACAAAAACCTGCATACTTGTGCAATGACCTGGTGTCAGAAATGAAGACTTTGTCTCCAGACTGATTTAATCATATCAGAAAGATGGATGCCAGGATTCATTACTGTGACAAAACGCTTATTGCTTAATCCCATTATCCTGCAGCTTTCAGCCAGGCTGAGACGAGCTTATCTGACACCAGCCTGTGCTGGGGAAGATACGGAGCTGTCTCCTGGCCGGTGCCAAGCGTTTGGATTCAGGATGTTTCTGGAAGCTCCATGCAAGGCTGAGCACCTGAAGGCTGCACCACGTACATCCCTTTATTGCTAATCTGGCTGCTGTATTTTACCTATTTCCCTTCTTTTGGTTAGCTGGCCTGTGTGGATATGGTCTTTTCACTCAGATGGATAGAAACAGGGCATCAGCAAACAGGTGCCACACAAAAAGAGATTCTGGTATCTCCCCAGATTCACATTTTAATGTGAAATCCCATTACTTCCTGAAGACAAAATACAGAGAAGTTTGTTATTTTTACTGATTCGCAGCTGTTTTAGGCTAACCTTCAATGAGCTTTCCCTCAATCAAAGTAAGAACGCATAGAAAAAAAAAATACTTAAGGTATTTCTGAAAAGGTTTCCCTTTTGGTGGCATTTAACAGATTTTAGTGTTCTGCTCAGCTCTGGTGAGGAATAACGAAGAAAGCCAGCTCATGCTTTTTGGCCAGCTGATTTCACTGTGGGCAGCAGGTACTAAGAATCTTCCTGAGAAGTGGCCAAGTGCCAGGTCCTGCTCCAGTAATTTCTGTAACTGGTGTGCAGAACATGAATAACTTTCCTACACACCCTGCTCAGCGAAGCTGTAAATACAGAAGCGTGTCCTGCAGACAGCACATCCTCAAGCTTATAACTTCTGCTGGGGCTATGACACATCATTCACTAAGACATTTAGCCTCGAGCTAAGGGCTTCAAATGATGGAGAATCCACCTTGCCGCTGGGTAATTTATTTCAGTGGTTAATTACTCCCACTAAAAAAATGCGCACCATCTTTCTAGTCTGCATTTGTCTAGCAACTGCCCTAATGCAAGTTTTTAAATGAGTCCAAATGCATGCTGGAACAGGACTTTGGGAGTTAATTAATACTGTTTGGATAGCCAGACAGTGGAGACGTTCAAATAAAGCTGACATTTATGTATCACTATCAATTCACAAAGATGAAACACACTGAATTCCCTTGCCAAGCCACAGGCTTGCGCATTTTTAGATATCTTAGTAGAATTTCAATAAAGCCATACAGAATAATCTACTTAATTTCCACCAAAACCTGCTCTCTATCATGTAAGGGTAGACAGTTTTATTCCTCATCATTTAGGGGAAAATATTCACTCCACAGCCCCTTGCAAGCCTGAGCTGAAAAACATTTATCTTACCATTTGAATTTTTTTCTCTATGATTTATAAGTGCAGCTGTCTTTCCCTAGAGATGGGCATGAGGTTTGGATACCTGACATTGATTGATTCGAGGGGGAAAAGTATGTAACATTCGATCTGACAAGATGAGCACATGCAATCCTTGGACAGATGTACTGGGGAGAGAGAAGTAATATTTTGAGCCTTGAACAGAGCTCTGTTCGGATGTTATCTGAGTTCAGATTCTAGAAGAAATTATCATGAATATGCAAAGAGAAACAAAGTACGGGGAGAAAAAGTCTTCCCAAATACTGCATAAACTGAATAGCTCTGGCCAATTCATTTATTGCAATTCTTCTTCACTCACCTAAAATGAATGGCCAGGACTTTTCCTCAGCTTCCAAATCAGCCAGATCACCAAATCTAGGGCACCACCTAAAAAATACTAAGACATGCAAACTTTTTTGCTACCACTGCAAAGGCAGATCTCATCTTCCTCCCCTTACCAACATGCAGCCATCAGAAAAAGTAAGATTTAAGGGGATTTCATACTTTCAGATAAAATATTTCACAAATCCCTCCTGCTAGTTGCCAAACAGCGCTGAGGTGACCCCTAAGAAGGGCTGGGAATTGATTTTCTTATCCCAGGAAAACTGATGGGAAATACTGTCATTCTTCCTCTGTTCAGATCAGCATAAAGTTTCAAATGCAAATCAGCTTTGAAAACTCAAGATTCCAAGGGAGATTTTTAACTTTATTGATCTGGGTAATTTCAAATATTTCAGTTCAATTTAATTTGAATCAGCTGTTCACTCTATAGCTCTGTCTTGTTTTGCTTTTTTAACCATAATATTATTATAGTTAAAGACAAATTAATAAAACCAAGTTATTTTATGCTGGAAAACAGCAGTAGCCAAATCTTAGAAATTTATACTCAGATTATTAAAAAGAAAATCAATACCATTTTTTTTCCCGTGAATGACTTCATTCACTTTTAATGAACTGAGACATTCCAAATGAAAAGAAGTTTTGTTCAAAAAATTTCCAACCAACCCTAGCAAATACAGGGTGTTTCAAAAAGATGGATCCACTTTGAAATCACTATATTTTTGAAATTGGGGCCACCTTTTTGAAATACCCTGTATATCTTCTTGTGTTTGTAAACCCTTGCTGCCTCCCTTTGCAAGTACCCGTTGTGCTTCAATGAGAGCCTCTTATCTTACTCAGTAAATTCAATATACCCATCACCAAAAGTGGGAAAAGTGCAGCATGCCAACATGTATCCAAGTAAAAATTATTTCAACAAGCGTTTCTCTCTATTTTACTGCTAGTAACCTGGCAAGCCTTGCAAGGAGCTGACTCTGAAGCAAAACAGATGCGCAGACCCTTATAACCCCTACGTCTTCATTTCAAATGTATTGCTTTTAGAAGAACTGTAGGTGTCTAATGGGGCTTGGGAAAGCCACGTTTTCCTTCAACTACACCCTCAAAGTAAATCGAGAGTGTCAAGTAAAGAGGAACTAATTCTGTTTTGTTTGCTTTCAATAAGAAGGAGAATTGTCTCTCCTCCCCTTCTCGCCCCAAAGCAACAGTCTTGGCAGCAAAGAATATTTTTCCATAAAGCATAGCAGGAGCAGCTCTCATTCAGTCCAGCAAATCCTGTTTAATCCCTGGATCTGTATCGTTTGCTGACTAGACTGAGAAATTTGGCTGCATCTAATCCTTTGGCTTCTGAAGAAAAATGGCTTATTTAAATATTTAGCTGCACTTTGTCAATAAGAACAGGACAGGGGTGATGGATGACAGCAATTATGCTGGGTGCATCTCCATTAACATGCCACTTTTCCCAGGTATGGAGTCTGCTTCTTGTATGGTTTGTTTAATGATCAGGACTGAGAGGGAATTTTAATGACCCCTTAGCAGCTTGTGTTCTTTTGAGGCTGGATATTATTTAGTGGCGTGCAAGAAGCTGAGGGGTTGGGGTGATCAGAACAGTGGATTAGACACAAAATCTGCAAACAAGCTCTCTCCATACTTCATGACACCCTGATTTGCAGCAACTAAAACACACCAGGGGATAACTCGAGGTCCAGTCATAAAAGCTTAAGTAGCTCCTAGTGTTCTCCAACGTAAGGGATTACAGTTTTAGTGCACCATATGATGTACATTCAACACTTCTCACCAAATACCTGTCAGCCACGTATTTCTCTCATAAACTATTTCTGATAGTTATCTAGAGAGACAGAGATAGGGCAGATCCAGTCCTACCTCACTGACCACTGCAAAGGCAGATACAGAAGACACTGTAAATCAATGACAACAGGTGTTAGACTTATCACAAGAACTTGACTTCGACCTTCAGTTCTTTTCACCTGGACCCAAATCTTTTCTCCTTCTGTCTGGGCCAGGGCCCTGTTCCTGCTACCAGTCTCTGTATGCTACTCGTAAGGTTTCTGCATGTAGGATGAATTTATTTGGCTGCTATTTTTAATACTAATTTTTGCATTTTCCTATGTACCTGCACACACACAGGCCTCATATGAGCTATTTCCCTCTTGGTCAGAGCAGTTCTGGTTGGACTACTGTATGTTAATATTACTGTGAAATACATGAGGTAAGGTGTGATGATCTGGTAAACTCTGGTTCCTTTCTGTTTTTCATGAGGATGTGGTGTAAATCTTGTGAAGTCAACTGGATGCCCAGAGGACAGATAAAGGCAACAGAGATCTTTGCATGTAATTTCGTTCTCAGGTAACAGCCACCCTTTAAAAAGTGTAATATGCACTATAAACTCTGTTATTAAATTGAAGTATTGAGAGCAGTCCTGACCACTACCAGGGCAATAACAAGGGATACCTATAGTAGTGCTGTTCTCTCCATCCTTAGTGCACCTAGGATTTGGAGCCACAGAAGGCAGCTCGGTGTTCCCTCTATTTTGCAGAGGGGAAAAAACCTGTTCTTCCCCTCTACCATCCACTCCGACAGAAAAAAAAAAAAAAAGAAGTCTATTTAAAATCTGCCTCCTCACAAATGCAGGCTGCTCCAACACTTTTTTTCCACTACAAGACATTATTTGCATTGGAAAGAACCCTGTACAGAAGGCGTGATGGGCAGGTTTAATCAGTCAGTCCGCAGACCTGACCTCCATTCTCCACTTCAGCCTTCACTGCAAAGAAATATACAGAGGCCGCCTTATAAAATAATTAAAGGCAGACCACACAAGGGATCTACACAGCACTGCCATCCATTAATGGAAATGATGGATGCTCCGTATTAACCTTGCCGCAGTTGCAGCCCTACAAACAGGGAAAGAAGCAGCTGTGTGAGTGATTCAGTGAGGTTACCTCTTGGAAATAGTATTAATAATTCACTCGTCTGTGTGAACAAATCCCTCCTTCCCAGGCTGAAGGGCTGGACTAATTTAATATTGCAAGGTTCAGATAGCCATATGCTCCTCCAGACAAAGCTGAAGCAGAAAACCTAGAATCACAGAATCATTTCAGTTCGAAGAGACCCTCAGGATCATTGAGTCCAGCCATAACCTAAGCTAATTCTAGCACTAATCTGGGGGTTAGCAACCACCTTTCCCTGGGCTTTGTGCAACAGCCTGGTGCTGCCCAACCTTTCTTGTGGGATGGTAGAAACCAAAGCTGTCTGTAGCCCTAGAGATCTGCAGCCTAGTGATACCCCCTGGAGCTGGGACTCATCAAATGCCAGGAGCAGAAGATCAATATCTCAGCCTTGACAATGTCAGACCCAGCAGCCGGCACTCATACGGGGAGTTTTTGCTTCTCTTGTTTTCCACAGACCAGAGTTTGAGAAGAAAACAGATGAGTCATTTACTACAAACAGATCAAATAGTTTCACCTTTCACCACCTATAAATTGTCTATGAACAGATCGCCAGATTCTCAGATTTGTTTGTTATTCACAAGTATTTAAACATTTTTTCCAACCCACCTGGCACTCCCCATGGAAGATACAACTGCTGCTGCTGGGACATGGCAAACCCAGCACACTTGGTGGCATGTCAGCCACGCCAGGCTCCGCTGAAACATCCTGAGGTCTATCTGGCCAAAAAGCTCCCCAGCGCTGAGCAATCCTAATAACTATGCGGGCATGCAGTTACAGTGGAGGACTGGGGGGAAAAAAAAAAAGATTGCAAATATTCTTAACAGAGTGGTTTCACTGGAGTTTGGTCGTTGCAGGAAAGGAAAATCACTTTCCAGGTTCACCTCTGTGGCTGATCAGTTAAAATTAAGTTTTTCAGAACCAAGACCCCGTTCTGCCAGCTATTACCAAGCCTTTGTTCAAGGCAAGTTGTGAAGTCGCAGGACTCCGGGAAGGGAGCAGGCAGCGGTATTTCTCACTGCTGCCGTTATCTCCATTGATTTACCTCCGTGGCAGCACTCCCATTTCTCACACATGCATTTCAGGGCCTGCCTTATTTAACCTTGTAGCCACAAGGCCACTACCCAGCTCTGCTCCACTGACAAACTGCTGCAGGGTCCTGCTTGGCTTTATCAAGCTGAATATACACACGGCCCTGGGCAGAGCCCCCCATGGCTATGGGCATTTTCTGATGGTGGGGGCACTAAAGGGCCAGGTCTTCTGTGATTCAGCAGAGATCCCGCATGCTGCAAACCTACCAAAAGCATGTCCAAGGCAATTCGCCAAAAATTGCAAAATGTCATTTGTGTTCTTGCAAAGTTGCTTTGTGTTCTGTGATAATCCCTTGTTTCTTAACTGGCGGCGTTAACCTACTCAGGTCGCTGAGCTCAGAATTGCTGATGGGAGAGAAGGGAAGGGAGAGCGGAGAGGTGAGAAGATGTGGAAGAGCCTTTGAGATATACCCCAAATCTGTAGGGGAGAAGGAGTGATGGATTTCAAGATTGCAATACTTTTTTTAAGTATTTGTACTTCATTGTTGAATCATAGAATCTTTTCAGTTGGAAGAGACCCTCAGGATCATCAAGTCCAACCATAACCTAACCTACGTCTAGCATTAAACCATGTCCCTAAGAACCTCATCTAAACACCTTTTAAACCCCTCCAGGGATGGTGACTCCACCACTGCCCTGGGCAGCCTGTTCCAATGCCCAACAACCCTTTCCATGAAGAATTTTTCCTAATATCCAATCTAAGCCTCCTCTGGCATGACTTGAGGCCACCATCCTTTTTTTAATGGCAACCTGTAAAGTGTTAAATTTCCCCGTCTTTTGCCTACCAACACAGTCTAATTTAGAGTTACTCACTATCAATCATTTAACAAGCTGCAGAGATTTCGTACCTTTTTTACTTCTGGAGCAGTCATTTGCCAACATGAGAATGGGGATCTGAGCACAGCTGAGACTGAGAAATCCCATTGTCCACATTAAAAGTGGGTGGCAGAAGCAGGAAATCTAGAAAGATTCAAAAGAAGCTGGTAATTACCCGAGAACAAGTATATTTGAAGCAGTCAAGCCTCGCACGAACCCACGCAAATACATTTTCTCCCCGTACTCACCGCAGTTCCCATGCTCCTTGCTGGGTTTACCCGCATGTACAGAGAGACTCAGGGCACAGTGTTACTTGAAGCACAGATCTGGGGGTTTAACTCTGAAGACGAAGAATACTGTGGCTTTAACTGCGAAGAGCTTAACATGATTGGAAACTGTAAATGTTAGGTCTTTCCAGCAGTATTGTAACCATCACTTTGAATACATAGCTGTGATACCAGCTGTGAGTGCCTGTGCTGGATTAAATTGCTTTTTTTCCTCCTGGTGTTCTTCATCAACCACCCAACCAACATATGAAGTAGAGGAATTCACCATATGACAGGGGAAATCAAGTACAGTATTCGCTCCAGTTTCTCTAAGAGATGAACTGCTACCAAAGAGAAATAACAACGACAACAGATTACAGGATACAGAGGTAAAAAAGGACAATTTACCTAAAATCCTGGCTGAACCCAAAGACAGGGGAAAGCCCACACGTGCTGTTTTCCCTAAGGAGCCCCAAGTCTGCTACATTTTGAGAAGTACTACCATCGGTTTGGAAACATAGGGACCGACATGTGGATCCAGATCCAGAGGTGTGGTGACAGCTGGATTTACAGCACATCTCTGCTGGGGCCTTTTCTACCTGCAGCTTTTCAGCTCCTGCTGCAGCTCCTTTGGCTCCTTTATAGCTTCTCTCTGACTCCCCAGGTCTTCCTCCTTCCACTTCCACGTTTTTATACATTCTTGTCTACAGGTACATCTCCACTCTCTTCCCTATACCCAGATTTCACCAATAATCAGCACCAACTCTGTTTATAAGCCTATGACAGTAACAGATCAAATTGCAGACTGGCTACACAACACAAATAAGAAATAAGTCCAGTAAAATCCATCCTCTTTCCGCAGCACATCAAGCAGTCAGGGGGGGAGCAGACAACTTTTCCCAGCAGTTCCTCAGCATCAGACGGAGGTTTTCTCTTCCCGTTCATTCCTGCCCTCTGCGGGTTTGAATGACATAGGGAGTGAAGACAGAAACTTGAATGTCTCTGTTTATATAGTAAAGCAAATGTCAAAGCAGCGGAGGAAATTTTCACAGCCGATAGACCCTGAGGACAGAAATACAGAAAGAAGATACCAAATGATGAGTTTCTTTTTCCTAGCCACCAGCTTTCCCAGGCAGACCTGACTGAAGAATCCTTGCCTACAACTCCTGGATGAATCTGAGACAAGTGCGGCAGACTTCTGAAAAATCTTTACCTATTTTTGCCCAATGTCTGCTTACAGATCGATCTTGCACTGAAATACGAGTGTTGTGGACTTGGGAATCTACTTTCTACAGCCAATTATCAGAAGGAAACTATCTTTCACCTTACTTCAAAAGAAAGGGGAGAAATTACTTTGCAATCCATTGAAGAATCGCTGTTCAGCAAACAGTTCAATTCAGAGTGCCAGCTTCCCTGTTGCTTTGCAATATAGACTGTGAGACACTGTCATTCTCATACCATTTTCTTTGCACAGTTTCAGTGTACAGAGCTCTTCACCCTATTGAATTTGGCTCAGGAGTTACCATATGAAAGTACAGGATAGTGGATTAAAAGTGAACTTGAAAACTGCCAGCATATTATTCATTTGTTTAGATAAAAATACTAATGATTTTTTTTTTTTTTTCCCAGAAAGCCTGATAGGTACATTTAAAGGAGAGAGAGAGGTGAAAAAAACAGAAGAACTATTCACCTCATTGACACTAGTAGGAAAATAACAAGTAAAGACGCCTGAAGCTCCTCAGCACAAACTCTTTCAGAAAGAACATTTAACATTACAAACAAACACTGCAGTGATGACACAAGAAGGATCTCACAGACATGATATTTGTAATTTCAGTTGTGATATGAACGCTGCTTACGAAGACTTCCACAAATACATGCCAGAGCTCTAATCTGGACCTTTCATTTTCACTTGGAAATAATAATAACAATAAAAAAATGATTGTTCTCTCTCTGGCTGCTCCCGGGTACCTTTCAAGACAGTCCGTTATTTTTAATAAGCAAACAGTATATTTTGTTACAAGAAGTTCTGAATTAAGCCCCATTCAAAATGGCAAATGAATATGAGCATCATCTTCTGGAATAATTAGCAGGAAATGTTTGCAACAGCTGCTCTGATTTCTAGCATTTTTAACAGCAAGAGTAAACTTTACAGCACAGGGTTGAATTTCTGGAGGCAGAAAGAGTGACTTTGTTCGATAATGTTATTTAAGAGCTACTCATCTGGTGGAAACAAACAGAGCCAGAAATGGTGGGACTCCCTCTGCTTGAGGTTGCAATGAATGCAAAGCCTCATCCTCCCCCAGTACTAGAACCCTCCCCAAACACCGACGAAGGTAAAGCTCTTTCCTCCATGGCCATCTACATTTTCTTCTGCCCTCTGGGACATGAGCATGTTTCCAAAACGTGGAAGAACACAACAGCATGGTGATGTAAGGAAAGCAAAACATGGAAGTGCCACAAAAGAATAACCAAGAAAGAAAAAGACATACAGTGATGTTCACCATGGGGAATGGCCAGTGCAGCCTTGAGGGAGTCATGACATATCGCCTGGGTAGACAACCCATGGGGAGGACCCATTTAGGGCCCGATTGTTATAGAAACCACTGTTGACAAAAAAAATAATTTGGTTTTATATCATGCTTTTCCTACCCAAGCTATGGCCATGTACCTTGAGAAATGAGATGCATTGTAATTTATGCCTGCTGGCAAGCAAGGGAGGTTTTATAGGCACAGCAGTACTTTGCAGCCTGCCTTTGACAGCCGAAATACTTCTGCCGAGCAGGAGGACACTGGATATTAAAGACAGGAGCAAGATAATTTTTCTACTGCCTCTTCCAAGGATGCTTCTCACAACCTTTCTTCTCTTCCCTTAGGACTAATGCAGCATCAGTAGTTACAAGTAAATGTGCCAGTCGCACCCTGGGACCAACACAGCCACCTAGAATGTCCTCAGTTGGAAGGGACCCACAAACACCATCAAGTCCAACTCCTGTCCCTGCACAGGACAACCCCACGGTTCACACCATGTGTCTGAGGGCATTGTCCAGTCTCTTCAACCACCTGCCATTTAAAGGGATGGAAGAGTCAATGTGTCCCATCTAGGTCCTGTCTGAAGTGTTGAGGTCAAGTGTCTCCCTCTGCAAACATGCTTAATACATGAGAGCGTCCAGCATCACCTAAGGGAGCAGAGTGAGTCACTTTTATGTCTGGATGGTTCTACTTGAAGCGACTGTCGAATCATTTTCCTTAATAATCACCTAGTTTTTTACGGGTGGGATGGTTGCAGCCAGAATCACTTGTCTGCATTTGTAGAGAGAAGCTACACACTCCCAGTGGAGATGTTTTTCTAGCATATGTTGGCTTCTCCAGCAGCAGACCTGCGTGACCTGGAGCTAACCCGCAATCCCAAATAACTGCACTGGAAGCGAATCTGTCCGCAAACTCAGGCTGAGCTTGTGAAGCGAAGATACATATGAATAAAACAAGCCAGTTTGTTATCTTGTATTAAACCCGTGGCGATTTCAGCAGAGCTTGACTTGATATGGAGTTTCATCAAACCCAAAGTTCAGGGCAAATATGGCAGAAATATGTGTGAGAAAGCCTGCAAGTCAAAGTGATTGGCTTTGTCTCAGCTGAAGAGAAATACACAGGCTGCACTCTGCAGAGGAATGGATGTAAATTATTGTAAGAAAAACCTAGCAGCTTGTTTACACTGTGTGTTACCTAAATTATGTCAATATTTCTTTCATTTTTTTTTGTCAAGCCCTCCTTCAAGTGCAAACAAATCCCTTTCTCCACTCCTCAGCTTTCAGAAAAATCAAGCAACCACACATTCTCCTAAAGTGCCAGTCGATCACGTTTCAAAGTGTAAGTAGAAAAATATCTCTTTTTTTGTTACTGAGATGCACACAAACTGAAAAGCCCGCAGCATCAGACCATCATTAGTATTTCATCAGAAACAACAGGTTGGCCTTCACTCATCACTAATGACAACTTCTCTGCTGCGCCGTCTGACTCTGCAGGCTATCGCAGGGGAGTTCCGCAGCCTGACGTGCACAGGGGTTAATTAATACTGGCTGTGATGCGTGATTAAATTTCTCCTAGACAATCACTGTACCTGACACGTCCAGGGCCATTTTTCATGTACTCACCTGAAAGGGAACAAAATGACAATGGACACCCTGTTCCGCTTCAGTACGGCAAAGCAAATAATGAAGTGAGCTGGTTTTTGCTAGACAGTCAGGAGGTGCAGCAATAACTCTTCTCAGCAGCCAGAAAGTTCTGGAGGTATATTGTTTTCTTGAGCTGTCTGAAATAAATCCAGGGGGTAATTACAGAACAGAGAAACAAGACATAAATCCTGTTTAATTGACAACAACAAGAAAAAAGAAACACAATAGAGTTTCATCCCTCCTCCTGCATTACCCATGTTGCTCTTAATGTCTTTGGGACATACCCAGAAACCTCAACATGGACGAGGAATCTGCCTCAGTGTAAAGCTGTCATGGGAAAGCATCCATCTCAATCCTTGGTAATGCGTTTACGAGGAAAACCAACAGAGCAGAAAACTGGTATCAGCCTGGATTATCTCACTCCAGGACTTCTGACCCCACAGGAGCGGATTCGCATCAATTACTCACAATCACAGCTTTCAGTTTCCACAGCACTTGCACCAAGTGGGACACACCGGTGGCTCGAGCCGCTGGCCAGGGCAGGGGGAGACCTACAGCTCTTGTCCTTGTCCTCACCAACCTGCTGCACTTCTCACTCCACAGCACCATGGGCCAGACTCCCAGGTTTTCCAGACGTGGAAACAGCTTTAGGCAGCAAAGGGCCTGAAAAGAAATGGCTATAGAAATGTGTGTAATCTTGCTGTCCAGTAATCAGCATTTGAAGGCAAACTCTTTGCACAAAGCTGTATGCAGTCTCCCTTCATCAGTCAGTTTATAGATAATTCAGTGCTGGAAGGAGTAGCATATCCTGGGAGCAGCCGGCTCTATTTTTGATGTTGTCACCAACTTCTACATACTCACCTTTAGGGGGAAAAAAAAATAAAAATGAATGAATGAATGAGAAGGGCTGGAAATGCCATTACTGCCTGAGAGGTCTGAAGGCGAGCTCCGTATCCTACAACAGCCACAGCATCTGCTCCCTGGCACTGACACTGGAAAGGCAGCACTGGGTGCTCACCCACTGCTCCTGGTACGTGAGGGAGCAGAGGGAAACAGCGAGCTGAGGACGCAAAGGCAAAATATCTCTTTGCATGAGCCTCCCTGCTGCCCTGGCTGCCAGTCGTTCCAGCAGAGCATCCTCATCTCATTTGAGAAGCCCAGGATGAAGAATGGCAGAGACTGAGTCTATGAACCCCAGCGCCAGTACAAGATGTCCCCATCCCGAGCTACAGAAGTTGTTCTCAATAAGTGGGTTGTAGCCTTGGAGCTGAAGGAAACAGGATTGCATTTATTAAGCCAGTGTAATCCACTAAGACTGATTTGATAGGCTGAGAAAGTTGGGGGTGTTCAGCCTGGGGAAGAGAAGGCTTCAAGGAGACCTTATTGTGACCTTTCCGTACTTAAAAGGGGCCGATAAGAAAGATGGGGACAGACTTTTTAGCAGGGCCTGTTACAAGAGGGCAAGGAGTGATGGTTTTAAACTAAAAGAGAGGAGATTCAGGCTGGACATGAGGAAGAAATCGTTGCCCCTGAGGGTGGTGAGAGCCTGGCCCAGGCTGCCCAGAGAGGTGGTGGCTGAACCATCCCTGGAGACATCCCAGGCCAGGCTGGACGGGGCTCTGAGCAACCTGAGCTGGTGCAGATGTCCCTGCTCATGGCAGGGGGGGCACTGGGGCAGCTGGGAAGGTCCCTCCAACCCAAACTGTTCTATGACACTAACCTGGCATGGAAAAGCAGCAAGACTGCACCAAGCCTCCTCCAACAGCACCCAGGATTGGGTTTGTCTCCCTTTCCACCCGAGAGAGCAGCATCGGTCCAGCTTGAAGGCAGAGATGTGCAGCAAGGTCGCAGGGTATGGATGCTGCTGCTGTTTGGTGCTGGGTTTTGGTTTTGCTGGTGGTGATGGTTCTGTGAAGTTTCTTCACCCACCCACTTCTGAGGCATCTTTAAGCAAATCACCATTGGAGTGCACAGAGCAGTGTTCAGCTGATCTGTCCATGTATCTGTCATACCTGATCCTTTTGCTCACTGCTATTTGTCCTAGGGATAGCTCTGCTAGCTATGATAACCTCCTGTCCTCTCTTGCCCTGCTGTCCAGGTGGACAATGCAGAAGGGGCAGGGTGAGGAGGGGACCTCACTGTCCTCCTGCGTGCAGGGAGCAGATGCTCCCCACTCCCAGCTCCTTCTCCCATTTGACCTGAGAAGGTTGGTCAGACACAAAAGACAGGACTGCATATGCCCATTACTCCCATACAGGAAACATTTACAGATACAAAAAGCAAAAAATGTCCTTAAAATACATCACGATGGAAGCTGAGAGAAGACTTAAAATTCTGCTGATACCAGCACTGACCTTTAACCACAGGGACTCCATAGAGCCCTCTGCTCAACCTGCTGTGCACCAGTCCATGGAAACCATCCAAGTTTAAATGACAGTCTAGTACTAGACTCACACAAACACGTTTTATACCAGCCTGGCCCCAAAGACCGTTTATTAGAGAAGAAACTTCATCGTTTCGGTTATACTTCCCTGAATGTTACAGAGGTTTTCAGCCAGGGATCCAGCAGCGTGTTGGAGCCACGCACCATGGCTCACAGCCCTCAGTTACAGACGGGCACACTGAGGCACAGAGGCAGAAAGTTATTTGATTATGTCCACACAAATCATTTCAGAACAGAACATGTTTTTCTGCATAGCCCTATGGAGTGCATGAGCCCTGGGATTGCTCCTCTTCATCAGGCCACTTTATATCTATTTTATATAGAACGATACTGAAGGCATGGACCACAAAACTGGTTGGTGGAAGGAATTAGTGATCAGTGAATAAAGGTCTGAAAATTACTGCCTGAGTCTTCAAGTCCATGCCTGGCAGTCACAAGCAATCATGTATTCAATCATTTAAGTTCAGGAAGATAAACTAAGCATTCACTTTGCTGCTAAACCCCAAACTCACTGCTGTACCTTAGCCTAATGCTTTTAGCAGGAAAAGCCAAAAGTCTCAGGAAGGTGCCATGGACCACAAAGCATGAGAGCCAGGGACCAAGGGCAGCACCAGTGCTGGAGCTCCTGTGGGCAGCATTGGAGAGAGTCATCCCATGTCACACAACAAAAAAACACACAAAGAAGACATTTAGATACCTGCTGTGCTCACCACCCTGACACCTGATTGGATCAGAGTAAAATTTTGTCTCCTGTAATGCTACTTACACAATGTTATAATGGCTGGATAACTGCTGTCCACACTATGCAAGAGTGAAAAGACATTTCAGCTTCTTCCCGTTTTGACTTGTGAGGGGCCAAAGGGCCACTGCTCACTGCAGTCCCAGTCCTGTGCACTATTTTGCTGAGTCAACCCTGCTGCAATCCAACCTTTTTTTTTTTCCTGCAGCACAGCCCCCTGTAGCTGCAGAGCAGAATGTCACCGCGCACAGCGATGTCACACAGCTTGCAACTCTCTTTGCCTTTGTCTCTGTGTCCCAGCTGGCAGAGAAAGGCCCTTTCCCTCAGAGCGATAACCCCAGCATCAGTAAATCACTGTCACCGTCGATACCCTGCAGACACACGAGCAGAATTCTTTCTCCAGGGCTGAACAGCTGCCCCTTGTTTTTGTCACTCTACTGTAGAATATTAACTTGTGGTGCTTAGGAAGAACAGAAACCAAATAGCAGAAGGAAAACATCTGGATCAGGAATTAGAGTGTGCCTCCCTTTCTCTTCCACGTACTTCTTCCTCATGCATACTTCTTTTTGTTTGTTTGATCACTAGATTTGAAACCATAAAGTAAAAGGAAAATTTTGCATTTTTCTCACTAAAATCATGAGCTTTAGTGCTTCATGGAACAGGAACAAGAGCCCCAGAAAAGGCCTTAGAGCAAACCAGGCTGCTTCTCCCCCTCCCTGTTTCTCCTTTACACAGTGATGCAGTGACACCAGGCTCTTGTTGCTGACCAGTGGTGACGCCAGCTCTCTCCTGCCTTTCCTATGAGGACCCCAGTTCACTGCATGTCAAGTGGGTTCATTCTGGATTTTGGGGAGGTGGGGGGGATGGGGATTTTGATTCTTTTTCTTCACATTTCTATTTCATCAGTCACAAGATTAAAAAGAGGGTCAAGTTCCCAGTGCAGCCGCAGTTCACCATGCAGCACCCCAGGGACAGATCTTCCTGCCTGTGAACACTGGAAGGAAATTTTATCCATTGCACTCAACTTAGGATCAGATCTGGGACAGGACAGGCCTTGGGATTTTCATTCCAAACCATTGTCAGCTTAAAACCATTCCCTCTCACCTTCATTTTTCTTTAAATGTATATATATTGCTGTATCCAGACTGCATCAATGTAGTTCTTTCTTCTTTCATGACCAAACGCAAGTTTAATCTTCTGCTGATTCTTGTAGCATCCTCTTTCCCTCTCACTTTAATCTCTCCCCCTCTTTCCTTTCATCTCAGCTTTATTCCCTTTTCTGTTCTCTTTTCACTGTACTTTATTTTATGCATTGTATGTGCCTTCCTTGGTGAGTGTCTAGTTCTGAAAGCACTAGTGTCTAGTTCTGATGCTGTGTACTCTGGGAAGTTATTCTGTATTCTTTTGGCAACGTCAATGCTTTTAAAGAGGTGGCTTCATTTTCATTAAAGCAATTTGCATTGCATTACCACATTTGCATTCAAATGCACTTATCTTGATCCTAAAACACAGGTGTATTTGGGAGCAGATTAACAGTATGTTTATAAGTAGTTTAAAACACAGCAATCACAAAAATTCCACCAGCTTTGGGAAATAGTCTTGCTGGCTTTCGCTGCCTGGGTTCTGCACTAGTCTGTACGACAGGGGTCCCAAACTGTTTGAGCTAATGGAACAAGCCATTTAAAAGAGCTGTCACAGTGGTGGATCGTATGGTTTCCAGTGAATTAAGCAGAATCACTTAAATTTGATTATCCCTCTCTCAGTTAGTGTACCTAAAAAGAGTTAGAAAAAAGTTATCTAGCATCCAAATCCTTCCATTAAACCATTTGGTGAATCCACCTTTCAAAAATGGTTGATAAAATTTAAGCTTTTATGACTGCCCCTATACATTTTTCTTCCATTCCTAGGATATCCAGTATGGAGCTTACAACGTCTGATACCTGTTTTAGGTATTCATATTTATGTGTAACAAGCAAAGTCTTTGAAAAGAACAACAGCAGCAGCAATAAAGGATAGCAAGGCCAACTTTCTGGATATTGTCATTCCTCTGATTTTGTACAAGCAAAAAGAGACAATTACACTTAAATTTAAATCTATCCTCAGCACCCCAGTAATTCCTTTTGAGCATCCTCTGAAAATGCATCTCTACCTAAGTCCTGGACATACAAATTTAAACAAATGGCAGGTTTGGGGCACCCCAAAAGACAAGGCAGCACAATCAACGTCATTCCCTGCGCGGGGCCCTCGAAGTTTAACACAAGGAGCTTCTAAGCACAAACTGGTGGGTTTGCACGATGCCTATCTCAGCTTAACGGGACCCCAGCTTGGCTGGAGGTCTCAGACAGCATGACTGGTTTCTGCTGTTTAACATCATCTCTGAGACTGGCTACAGTCAATAAATTGTTTTGCCGATGAGTGGAAAGGTGACAGCTCTTTGTTGCTCAGGAGACATACAGACATGAGCAATGGTTGGGGTGAACACACACACACACACACACGTGCCCACTGGGCAGTACTATGGGGCAAGAAGCAGAAAAGAGAAAAAGGAAAAGCAGAAAGTTGGAGCATAACCAATTTCAAAATGAGATGGATGGTGCTCTCTGCTTGTGCAAGACGCGAGGAAAAAATATCAAAGATTAATTTGTGAAGGCCCAGCAGGAACTGTGCATGCTCGGGATTGTAGAGGAAATAAAGTACATAAAAATACAGTTTTACTGTGATATGAGAAAGCCAATAAATCAAAGCACATTAGCAAGTATCAGATGTATGAATAAATTGGCAGAGCCATTATGTTATAACAATTTCATGTAGCTGAATGCAGATTGAGCAAAGTTCATTTCTGCAAAGGATTTGCTGGTCACCAAGTTTAAGTCACATAAGTTTTCCCAGGGTAAAAAAACCAGCTTCTGTCCTTTATCCAATTGACTAAAAATGTGATTGTTTATATGCAACTGCATAAACCTAGATAAGAAACTATATCTTATCTTCTTATCTATAAACCTAGATAAGAAATCTTCCTGCAAAGTCACCTGCCTAGGCCAGCAGGCAGCAACACAGGCAGACGCAGGGTCTGCATCATCAGAGACACCCAAGAACATCTCCAGCGATATTCATGAGCTATTGGGATACACGAATAAGTGAGGATGTGAAGCCGATGGCAGACAGAGACAGAATGGCTGAAGCTCATCTCCCTCCCCAATATAAGGAGCAACATCCAGGTGCCACAACGAGGTGGTGCAACCACAGTGCTCACACCTTTTCCCTGGAGGGAGCGGGTACAGAGCGATGCCTACACCTTCTGGAGACACTGCAGAAACACGATGCTCTTAACCATGGCTGAACGAGACAAAACTATCTTTTGTTCAGTTTTCTGTTGGATACCCAATTGTTTAAAGTATAGTGGCATCCATGTGGAGCAGCAGGGTTTTACAGAACCTTTTTTCTACAAGCAGAAATACTACAGAGACAACACAAAATAAAGCACTCTGAAGTCTCTGTCCTGCCCTTTCATATTATCATTTACATAAGGTTGAATTTTTTTTTTCCGAAACTGCTGACTCTCTTCTTCTGGGAGTTCTTTTAATTACACTTATAATATTTCAGGAGGAGCATTATCATTCCTATAGTACAAAATTACTTGATCAAAAAAATTGTTTTAATTCTCCATAGGCCACAGCAATAAGGAGGAGATGTTTCATCCATGGCCTCTTCAACCTGGAGGCGAGACAGAGGGAGTGAAAAACATGTGAACTCGCAGCTGTTTTCTCGATAATGATTTTAACAACAATAACGAATGGGAACTTACGGGAAAGGGAGTGTTCTGTCCTCTGGGGGAGGAGAAAGATTTCTGTTTGCTACTTCTTGGATTTGTTTTGTACACTCTGAGGTATCAGCAATTGGTAGTCACTTCTGAAAATGCTGGCTTTGAATTCCAGCCAAAGCACCTCCAAGGAGAACACTCTGCAAGCAAGATAAGGAGAAGTACTGTGAAGTCTCACTAGTTTATTAGAATCCACGCAGAGCTCTGTAAACTTGTCCCAAAACACTACAGGAGGGAGGGCTTGGTGGTTAGGGAACTACACTGGGACTCGAGACTAATTTCCAGCTCGCTCAGAATACGTGTAGAATTTGAGACGAGTCACTGAGGCTCACTGCGCCTCAGTTTCCCTTTGCAGAAGTGTCCCAAGGATAACTTAAGTTCATGAGCTATTCAAATGAAATATTGATAAAGACCACATAAGAAGTCAATTAGTAGCATCCCTACAACTCTCTGTGATGGTGTTACTGCAGAACACCAATGTGTCTCTAAATTAGAAACAAAAACAAAGCAAAACTTTCCTTCTTCTTAGAGCATGACTCATTTCTAGACTTTCTGTGTGACCTAGCACCTTGAGACAGACTGAGCTGGCACATTCAGATTTGGAGGCAATGTTCCATAACATCACAAGGGCTAAAGAAACCCCAGAATTTCAACCCAGTGTCGTAGGGATAATGGGGAAATATTTTTTCCCTGTACACACAAATTTAGCTTGCTATTGTCAGCAAAAAGCAACTGTGAATGTATAATTCCAGGATGTTATATTTATTTTCTGAGGGCTTGACTGAAATCCTGGGAAAGCCATCAAGAGCTCCTCAGGGCACAGATTAGTCTCACATAACATTAAACACTTAAACAGTTTGATTAAGGCACCTGGGCTCCTTCTGCAATTAATAGAGAGGGAGAGACACATCTCCCTGGGCTACCTGGACACGCTCATGCTCTCTCAGCATCAGAGAACCAGCTTGGAGCAGACGCTAGACCAGGACCTTACCTGGGGTTTGGAGACCTCTCTCACGTGGGCTCTCGATGTCAAGACTTCTTCCCCATTCTAGGTCATACCTGTGACAAAGATGAGAAAATAAGAGCTCAGAGCAAGAATATAACAAATTTGGGGTTCCCGGCTATGTGAAATACATGGGAGGCTGTTACCTGCAAGAAACCGGTTTGATTCGGTACCCACTGAAAGCCAGTATGTTCAGGAAAAGCAGCAGTTCAATATATTTACATCTAACCATTTATTTTAATACCGATGTTCAGCAGAGAAAGAAATCAGACTCTTTATTGTGCCTTGAAACCAATTTTGGTGGCATTCACATGTAAATGTTTCCTGAGAGCAAGTTCAGTTTGTATTTAATACTCCCTCTAAGTTGAACTTGTTTTCAAGGATACTATTGCAGCCCTTTTAGCTCCCAGGCCATTTATAAGAACTCACCTCTGAATACTGTGGATGCATCTGACACAAAATAGAGCAGTGCCAGAGGTTCAAGAATTGCTCAGCTGAGATGAGCATCCCTTTCACTTGTGAAGAACCACCACATTTCAAGTGGGAAGTGTTCATTAAAGCCTCATTCTTCTGTTCATATTTACCGTTTGCCCTGTGCCATTATAACGAGCCAGCAGTGAGAAATGACCCTTAATACCCTGAGCGGAGTCTTCTCCTCAGAGATCAATAAACAGCGAGTGGGAAGACACAGACTTAGAGCAAGACTCTACCAGGTCCAAGGCAAATCCTCTCCCAGGAGGGCTGAACGAGCGTAATCATTACCCCAGCCAGGAGCTCCCATCTGGCCATGACAAGGCCACCGTTATTACAATATCTGGTAGTGATCCGGAGTGATGAGGAGCACGGTCACACATCAGTAGGGCTTCTAAGTGTTCCCTCGGGAAGGCAAAAGTTCCCTTGCACAACAGTCCTGGTTTATTACTGCTTCTTCATCCTTGTTTTATTTCTCTCTAAAGCATCACTTCAGCCTTTAGAACAAATAAATATATTTTTTAAATAGCCAGTGCACCTTGCCCTCACCCACTCGCTCTCACTTGTTGTGCTGTAAACTTTGTAGATCATTAGTAATTTCCTTAGAGAAGATGTAATCCTCACTTTCAAAACTTCCCTGTTTCTTTGCTGGACTTTTGGCTGCCTGGGCAAAATTGCTTCAAGGCCTGGGGCCTTCCAGGGAAAGCAGAGAGAGAGGGAAGATGTTCAGATGCGAAGGGCTACATAGCACATAGGAAAAATCTAAGATGCCTTCAAAACAGGATAACTTATATGCTATTTCCTCATTAAGGAAACAATTAGGGATATTTTAGGAATTAAAAAAATAAAAGTGTTTTGAATCAGAACAAAAATATTCATTTTTTTAGGAAGCCTGGAAATGTAAACAATATGAAGGAGTTCCTCCCACATTTTGGTTTTGGTTGAGTGGTATTTGTGCTGTACCAATTAAAAGTTCAACTGGGAGAAAAAAAAATCACTTTAAGGGAAATTTCAAAACAGTAAAACATTTTAAAACATCAGAATGTTCTGATTTCTAATGAATGAGTTATTTGTGGACTGAATAGTTTGGCATAGATTTTTTAAAGGATTAGCTTTTGCAAAAATGGAAGTCGGCTTTTTAAAAATGTTTTGGTTAAAAAAAAAATGTTTATTTGCCATCTGAGGACGCTGTTCTTGGTACTGCAATGTGTACTGTCCTCTTTATAGGACATTGATCTCTCTACTACAAGTTTTAGATCACACACACTTCATAGGTTAATGAAAAAAATGTAACATTTTTTTCAAAGACTGTTTCACAGGGATTTATCTTTTGGTAGAAACAAACTTTATAAATTCCAAACCCCATGTAGGCATCACCACACAGGAAAGGACGATCGCAGCGAAACCCCATGAATACAAGATGATGACTGTGGGCAACTGCAAGCACCAAACTGATATCCCAGTGCTGTAACACGAAATGTTAACTCAAGGTTGGCCACTTAAGACTGAAATATGCTTTGAACGAAATGGTTCTGAGCCTCAGCTCCTAACCAAATTCCAGTTGCGGCTTAGAATATTCTGCTTTTCTACAGCACTCTCTTTCTGTTAACCCAGAAAAACTCATTTTCATATTCTCTGTCCTAAATGGCATATCATGCTTCTAAGCGATCTTTCATAATTGCTGTGTTTCCTCTTAGCTGTGGTCCAGAGGGAAGATAACCAATTCTTGTGTATTTTTAGTGTAAATCAAGAGTAATCCCCCTGAAGTCAAAAGTGCATAAAAGCAAAGTGAGAAAACAATTAAGTCCTGCTGTTTTCAAAGCACTTTGGAATCTCTGGGAATAGAAAGGTGCTATATAAATCTAAGATATTATTATATTATTTATTAGTGTGTAATAAATCTATGTAACATAATAATGCATGTACAAAGTCTAAATATCAGGCACAGGTCAGTAGGTTCTCCATATGTCTATTTTCTCTCCCTCTAGAGAGCTATGTCTTGTATAACAAGAATTCAGTGGCAAAATAAAAATGTGTATGTGCTAATAAAAACAAGCTGTTTTTTAGCCCTTATAACTGAACAGCTTGTTTCAATGGCATCTTCACTTAATACTTCAATTTTTTCTTGCTTTGCAAGTCCACAGATTAATGATGGGCTACAAAGGAAAGCTTCAGCACTAATTTTGGAATGGCTGAGTCAGCCACTTATCTTCATTTATCTTTTTCTGCTGGAATCTTGTTTAAAAAAAACCAAAAACAACAAAACCCACAAAAAACACAAAACACAACAAACCACCACACAAAACCACAACACTGCAATTTCATAATCTTAAAATAAATAGATCACCCACCCTCCTTATGTTTTGTTGGGAATTAAACTGTGTTACACTATTCTCCTACAATTTCTTATTACTGTCTTTATTCCTAGTTGGTGCCGGTAGTCATGTTGGTCTTAACGTTAAAGCGGTAAAAGCTCATATTCAGTAACTAAATTATGCTTTATTTAAAGATTATAGAATGTCAAACACAACAGACCTTTCCTTTCACGTTAGCTTGCAGCATGTTATCTGTCCCTGTGGTGTTGAGTTTAGTTTTCCGGTGGGGAAATCTACACAGCAATTCTGCTTATTCACAGAATAATAATCATTCAGCCCAGGACTTCCTAAGCGCTCTTTAATTAGCAGCAGACACGATGGGTATGTCTGTCTGTCATAGCCCTAAGGTGGCTGTAACCCCTACATCATGCTAACTATATAGAAAACAGGAGTTTGAGAATGAAGATCTTCCGGCTCAAACCCACAAATGCAAATCCTACTGGAGCTGCTGGTAAGCCTAAGGGAATAAGCTCTTTCAAAACAGCGGCAAGATCTTTGCTTGGCCTTAGGCACTGCCTGTGGATTGTGGCTCCAGCTACAACCACAGCTTGAAGAAAATGTGGCTGTGGACAATGGCCATGCAACGGTTGCTCAGGGCTCCGCACGAACTTGCAGTGGTGGCCACCATCTCCTCCTGGGCGCACAGATGTCATCATCACTGATAGCTCCTTTGCTGTTTGGAGACTGAGGTTTCAGTACACACAGAAGCTCCAATCTCTGCTCTACTGATGCTTTCTTCAAGTTACATCTGCCAGGTGACACGGGAAAAGTAGCATTGTAATCTGATGGCTTAAGGTACTTCCGTGCTTGGCTGACAGGAACGCACTTGGTTAGGATGAGAAAATAATCCCTCCTTATCTAGAACAGGTTTCCTGCAGAATGGCAGCAGCTTTTCTTGTGTTGGTGTATGTTCCTCAGGACAGCAGGCTGGCAAAAATTCAGCCGCTCACATATGTTGCTTTTCACATCGGCACCTGGGCTGGGAGGGAGCTCTGGAGGTCCCTGGTCCAGCATCCCACTCAAAGCAGGTCAAACCAGTGCTGGTTGAGATTTGGATGCTTTAACTTTCATTTTCAAAATTTCCTGACTACCTTAGTGTCCTCTGCAGGACTTACGCCACTACTGCGATGTTGTTCCCGCGCTCTAGAGAAAAAAAGAAAATGTACACAAATGACCTTTGTCATTCAAATAGCCACAAATGACAACGGTGAGTGCCAGAGACTCTGCTGCATGGACACAACAGTGCGGGATGCTCAGGTTTCCAGATATACGCACCAAACCAAAAAAATGTAAAAGTAACTCTGACACATGAATGCTGCAAGACATATAAATGACTTACCTCATATAACTAAAGCTTCAGAATTTGCCTCCTTGTTTGGAACAGTCAGGACTCGACGAATATTTGAGCTGCCACAAGATATTCAGGAGAGCCAAGTAACAGCTGGGATATTTTTTCCCTGTTCCCTGCACTTCTGCACGTCTTAATATTTGCTGTGCTTTCTGGAAATTGTTTCCATTCTGTATTCTGTTCAGATAAGAGCAGAGTAGAGGAGACATATGCTGTGCTGACAGGAGAGAGATTGTTGGAGTTGTTCATAAAACTGGAAAACAGCGGCAGTAGAGGAATATCTTCCCCTACAAGGAGTTTGTCCCCTTAGAGCACAGACACCTCTGTACCATTGTGGGTTATGATTTGATCCTCATTTGAAATCGAGCGCAGGTTTGATACTACTGCCAATCATTTTACTATCACATCCCCTGTCTCTCTACATGGAAGTGGCTTTCGTAGCACTGTTTCTGGTGGGGCTCTTTCCCATTTGAATCTGTGCAGCCGGATGCAGCTCTGGATGCTTGTGGATGAATGGAAAAGCTGTCAATGTCCACATCGTTCTGCATCAGTTTCTGACCTCTCCTGTGTGAGATGTCACTGTGCAGCTTCTCCTGAAGGAGAATGGATTTACCGCTCCTCTGCTCCCAAAAACACACGTTGGTATCCAATACTGCGCTGAGTTCTGCTGAAAACCAGCAACTGGAATCTCACCAACACTGAGACATGTAAAGCTGTGATGAAGTTTGTATTCTAAAGGGATGGCCAAGTACAACACTGGAAAATTGTCACCACAACCTCTCTACCAAGGAATTCTGTGCTCCAGATACCTTGAATATTGCATAAGAACCTGGAAACAAGTCGAATTATTGATCGCTAAATTAAACTCTCCAAAATTTGACACAATGAGTGCTGAACGGAAGAGATAATAAGACAGAGAAGCACATTGGTATTAACAGTAATGAGTTCAGAGGGGTTTGAATTAAGTCCAAGGTGAACTCTGCAATATTTCCAGCTTTGAAGGTGACCTGTCAAAGTTTCCTCTTGTTTTCCATTTGGTTTTATTTGGTTACAGAAAATGGAGGCACAAATATTCCTGGATTTATAAAAGCAGCTGCATCAGATTTGGCTGGCAATGAGGAAAAGGGAATTGAAATTTGAACAGTTTTAAATATCGCATTTTATGATATATGGTCTCCGACAACACATTGTCTTTCTGTGGAGTCTTCTGTGTGTGGTCCTTAAATCCCTTCCCGTAAATAAAGCCATCTGTCTCTTTTGAACTACAGTAGCTCTAATTTAAAAAGTCAGTATTTGCCAATGCCTACAACTCATTAGCTCCAAAGCTGTGAAAAACTTGCATATCTGGTGCACCATTCAGCAGGCTCTGGCAGTTGCTGTGTTTTAAAAATCATGCCATGTAAACATCCATTTTTATGAAATATATGTTTTGCTTTGGCTATCAGGTGATTTGAAAGGTAAGAGTGAGATTAAGAAAAAAAGCCTGGCACTCAACCTCCTGTCTGATGGAACAAATGTCACTTGGGGATCTACCTGGATATAAGTGCTGGAATAGGAAAACTATTTACTTCACTTCTATGTATGTGGTTATCTTCCCTCACAATAATGAGGAAGAAGGGACAGATAGTACAATTCCGAACACAGAATAGATTTACTTCTGAAAAGACCTTATTATCAGGGTTTCTGGGCCGTTCTCTGTCTGTAAGAGAGGACTCTCCATGAGTTGCGTTGCTGTCAGCAGGAAGATTGGCAGATGGAGGACAAAGGAAAACACCCACTTGGAACATCTTTTTCTCATCAAGATGTAGTTTTCAATTATACCTATACAAAACCCTTGCGATGCTTTTAATAGCCAAGATCAAAATAGGTATGTATGTTTTGGTGAAAGAAATACCATCTGGTGCAAAATGTTTCCTGCGGTGCTGAAGCACTTTCTGATGGTACAAACAGTTCCGAGGAAGAGGTGCTGCGCCTGCCCTCAGAAATAAAGCAACAATCCATCTGCATTTCTTTGAACCAAAGTAGGTGCACAAAGAGGATCGCAGTGCTAATGCTTTTGCAGACCAGAAAAGATAACTGAAAACTAGAGAAAAAGCAGATCATGTATTCACTGATGCTAATATACTGTATGTAGGGGACAGCCCTGGATTCCAGATACATGACCCTGTGACGCAAGACCTTGCACACTTACAACTAAGTTTTAAAACCTCTGGTAAAAGCGTTGAACAAGCAAATAAATCCAGCCCTTTCTAGAGGGTAAGTGGGAACCAGGAGGTCTGTGCTTTGTCTGCAATTCAGCAAAACACACAGTGGATTCCACCTGAGATTAACAAGATTTGAACATATTCATGAGCAGTTTGTTGAATTGGACTTTGTAAGAGCGGTTTTTAGAAAAATAACTTGCCACTATTTAACTCCTTAAACACCTGTAACATGGAGCTGATGCTGATATATGATAGTATCATATCTTCCAGGCAGAGGTCTGAGGTGCAAAATGTAATTTTGATCTTTTCTGTGAATCTTCAGAGGAATTTCTTAAGAAGAAAATAAACCTGCTCTAAAATAAGGATAAGCCCCACAGCCAAGGCCCACTGAAGCCAAAAGACAGACCCTCCTTGGTTTCAAAGGACTTTGAATGGTACCCGAAATGTACTTATGAAGGGTCTCTGAAGAAATGAAAGATCAGGAAAGAGGCCACATGTGTGAGCATGTGGGTATGTGTAGGAAGGAGATTAGCTATCGGCTCCATCTAAATAGACAACCACCAGCAATTCTGGAAAGGCCTTATGAGGCTCTGGGGCTTAAAGCAATCATTATCATGCCATGACAATGCAACTGGGCTGACAGAGCCATTCCTGTCCTGGAGAAGGGCAGGATAACAGAGGAGACAGTCAAAATGCTCTCACTCATGAAACCACATTTACTTATTACTCTCTGTTTTCCCATTCTCTCTCTACCATTTTTTTTTGGTAGCAGATTCCTTCTCTCTCCAGGAAACAAAGCTTTTCATGAAGTAATCTGGGATACGAAGAGCAACTGCATGTCCACCTGCTTCTCAATGGACTTTCTCAGTGAACCAGCCTGCTCGGTTATCTCGTGAGCCATCACCAGGGCTGTGTTTGCTTTCCCAACGAGTCAGGGCTGACAGCGTCTGTAATGAGAGTCTTCTCCAAAAGGAAAGGAAGATATTGCAAAAGGTTACAGACCTCAACATGGCATTTAAATTCTGATAAATCTTGGGTAATCAACCTGACTTTCCTAGCCCTGTTTAAAATACTGACAGGAGTTGAGCTAAACTTCCTTGAAACCAAATTGTACACCCTGACTTAAGACAGTTGTAATGAAACTTCAGCTGATGGAAGCGTTACCCACACTGCAGCCAGGCAGGCTGGCGGGGTCCAAAACACGAATGTGACCTGAAGAATTTCCATGATGCTGCAGCAGGGTTATGGATGTTGACTGGTGGGATTGTAGCTTGCCAGAGAGTTTAAAAGCAAAATGCAGGAAGGCACAGAAACATCACAGCCAGCCACAAAAACACCCTGGGAGTGAGACCGCAAAAAATCCAGGAGTCTACTGCAGCGGCGACTCAGTTAACTGTCAGATGCTACTGGCATCCATGCGATTAATACAAATAAGAGAACAAGGCTCGGCACACTACAAGCTGTTTTAAAGTCAAAAAAGAGGGAACCTAGTTTATTAAAGCCAATTTTTTTTCCCCCTAGATTTGGTAAAATCTTTCACCTGGCATTGCTTTTAGCAAGGGAAAAGACGTGATGTGGATAAGCCTGCTTGCTGTTGAATCCACAAGTCCAGGACAGATAAGTGAAATATTGTTCATTCATCACTTTAAGCACAACGGCGAGGAAGGGGGAGGCTCTATTTGCCTGCCCGTGCTGTGCCTCTTCTGTATGTACAGAGATTTCTATCTCTAGAGTTGCTAATATAGCACCTTTCAGAGACAGCGAATTCTCTTTAGAAATGGGGAGATAATGAGGCTGTTTCCACTCAACACTGCGTTTAGATAGAAAAACAAAACAAATACTGCTGGCAAGATTGATAGCAAATATATTATAAAGGGCAGTAGGACATTTGTATAAAGAACTAAAATGGACCTGCAGTAGAAAACACACTTTACTTTTACGACTTTAACTTCAGGGCATGAAAGGCACCTCATTAACGATTAGAGGAATATAGATGAGCCATAACAGTCTATATATCCTTATAAATGATATACAGGGAGAACTAAAAGACAGAGAACTACAGTCTCCACTGCTGCGCGTTTTCCCTCTTCATCTCTTTCCTTCTCAGTCTTCCAGCTCAAAGAAGACAATTAAAACTTAGATTAACCAACTGTATATTAACTTTGTCAAATAACTAGCCACTTCTGGTAGGTGCTGTAGATAGTTGGTCTGGACTAGAGCATTATAGTGAAACCCAGAGGCCTGGAAGGAGCCTGAGGTCTCACAGTGGGGCCGCTCACATGGTGACGGTGGGTGACACCGCTGCTCCGTGCCAGCCAGCGCTGCCAACAGCCCATGGGCTCGGTGCTGGCTCGTCTCTCTGGAACGGTCACCACTCAGCCAATCTGCAACCACTTGCCCGGATTTATGATGGAGGTGCTAGTTTTGCTGCTGGTGCACGGCTGTCCCGAGGGCGCAACTTACCTGGTGTGTCCTCCAGGAGATGTCCTGCTGCAAGACAAGGTCCTCCCGTCGCCTCAGTGACCTCTGCAAGGGGGACACGAGCATGGTTGGACACCAGGGTTGCGCCCTGAAAAAAAGAGGTTTCACATTTTCTATAAATGTTTTTATTTCAGAGTATTTGCTTTCATGAGCCTTTTCTTATTTCCTAATTTCAAATGCAGTAGACTCTTGGCTGGAATAATTCTATTTATGGTGTTTTGAAGCAAAGTGCTGCACTTCCTAGCAGGAGGCAGCCAAAAGCACACGTACAGTCAGTTCTTGCTGACAGATAAGTGACGTAGTTAATTCATTAAGTCACAGTAACTCAGTCTCTTTGGATCACTTGACCTTATGCTAAAAGACAACCCATCCATCAAATACTTTACCTCCTTGTGGACAGGGAGGAAGAGAAGGCGGAAGGAAGAGGGGAGAAATGAGGAGGAAAAGGGAAATTAAGTGACTTACTCAAGGTCATAAGAAGTCTGCAGGACCAGCATGGCTGAGCTCAGCGCTGAATGACAGCACTGGGTCTCAGTGCCAAGAAAATGCCACCTCTATTAATCAGAAGAATGTGCATTTCACATCAGGAGGCAAAACACTGTTTTCCCTTCAAGACAGGGAAAAAGGTGGTTGTCACTACTGGCCTTGGCTGTGCTGATGGCTTAAACCTTGACCAACCTGTCCAGAACAAGGCTGGTAGAAAAGTCTTACTTCTTGGTGGGGAAAAATCACTGAAAGAGAAATCTTTTTCAATAGAGGGACTTTCTCTATGGTTGGGGTGCAAGTGATTCCTCCTGCAGAGTGGGCAAAGCCCGGCAAGAAAGCCAGGGTGGATTCATCGAGGAGTATTATCCAGAAAAAAAAAAAAAAAGTGAATCTTTCCAACCATAGCAGCTCACTGTGCACTCAAAGGAAAGAAGCAGAGCTGTTCTATCCCTCCACTATGCATCATTCTCCAGCTGTGGTTTTTGGGTGGTCTGTATGTGACCGTTAACAAAGTTAAAGAAGTGCTGAGGCTGCTTTAATGCAATGCAGTGAGACAGTCTGGGCAACCCTGCAACCTTGCATTGCCCTCTGTGGTTCCCTTGGCCCGCGGCAGACAGACAGACAGACATGCAGACTAAGGTCAATGGATCCCCAGGGCTTCTCCAAAGCTGCTGTTGTGCAGGCACCTTGTGAGTTCAGAGCTGACTTCTCCATTCCCTTGCCATGTAATTCTCTCTTTATGGAGTTCTTACCTTGGGGGAAATGGTTTTATTGCAAAGTCAAAAGGTAATTTTTGCACAGACTCCATTACCTGTTTATAATTAAAACCATAAAATCCCTTTGCAGGAGGCTTAATAACTTCCCCCCACACCAAAAGAGGTTTTCATAAAAAGACTCATTAAAAGTACTCACAGCTAATGCTGTAAAATGAAGAGAAATATAGAAAATTATTAGGACTTATTTCAGCATTTAAAAATAGGCATTTTTCCCCATTCATTTTTATAGCTCAAAGTGATACAAAAATGGGAGGCCAATCTTAGCCTTCCTGGTCCTCATCCCCTCCCTTTTCCCTTTTTTGCCAGGAGACCGCTTGCCCAGAAGAAGCGTCTGGGACTTCCCAGGGCTGTGAGTACGAGCTGTGAGAAGCAGCTGGAATTTCTGACCTTGAGACCACTCCAGGAGGTCCGAGCCCAGCAGTTCCTACCTGCTGAAAGCTGTTGCAGGTGATGGTGGATGTATAGGAAGCACAAAGATAAGGAACTTGGTAATGTGGAAGGATTATCCAAAATAGTCAAGGCTTTTATGGTTGCAATATTAAGAAAAAAGATCTGATAGTACAAGAATTAGAAAAAAGCAATTTGATCATACCCTCAGTTTGAACTGGTCCTGGCCTGGGAGAGCTGTGTTGGTCCTTTTCTAGTTGTGAAGAATAACAACAAACAAGGAAAAATACAACAATAAAAAATGTAAACAAAACCTACATGGCAAAAAATTAACCCTAAACAAACCTCCAGCAATGTTTCTAAAACAGGCTGTACCATACAAGCAGTTTGACCTACACGGATTTACAAGCTACAGGCATCTCAACCAGAGACCAAAGCAGCTCTCTTCAAACCACCTTTTCTCCAGCTCAGATTTCCAGCCTGCTTTTGTTCTTTTCCCCTTTTCCTAAATAACATGTCCTCATCGTCATGAGCACTCGATAATGTCACCTTGACAGCAAATTATGTGTGCAAATGAGATAAAATTGAATAACTTAAGTGGTAGCACAGTGGAGGTCAGTCCCTGCTCATGCCAAGTTCATGAGTTAATAGGCAGGTGTCATCATTCCACCCTTCTGCAAAGGAAAGTAGATCTTTTCGAGTCTGGGAAAGTCCAGTCCCCTGAGAGCCTGGCTTAAAACAGATCTTACCATTAATAGAAGCAAAATGAACAGAGACTCTTCTTGAAGTCAGGAAGTTTGGAACCATAATATGGGGAACAATGCACTCTGAATTTTGCCCTGCTCACAGGCTAATGGGTATATAGTCCCATTTAACTACAGAATTGTTGCATCTTATTCCACCATTCCTAGCTAAGTATCTCTTCTCTTAAATCTACATTCTCCACACGCAATCATGTCTCTAATATATCTTCTTTCTGTGCGTGTAAATCATTTCCAGTCAGAAATGCTGACTCATGGGGGAACTGAGGTTAAAGAAACTTTATTTATGTCAGAGAAATTGATTCCTTGTAATTTAAAGCCTTCCTCCACCACCATTTATCTTATGGTTCTTATTTCAGGTCTTTGTCCCACATCTGGGCCATGGCAGGTGGAGAGTCATGTATCTGTCAAAACAGTAAATCTGTCTCATTGCTCATTTTTGGCCTCCTTGACCTTGCCTCTTCGCCTTACTTTATTAGTACAGTTCTTCAAAACTTCTGAAAAAGCAAAATATTCCCCCTTGATGCCCTCCTTCATTTAATGTGGTGGTGCTTCTAATGCCTTTTTCAAGCTGTAGAAACCTCTCAACTCCCTTGTCCCGCCACCTTTTTCCCTCTTTCTTTTCTTTTTCTCCTAGCTGACACACAAAGTCCACTTCTCTCTTGAGTTTCTGGCCTTTTAGCTTCATCCTTATGTCACCTGGCATATAAATAACCATCACTAGGTTAATCCCATCTCACTGTTTCCTTCACTTGAGGGCTGGGTTACTTTGAAACTCTTTCTAACACATCTTCATCCCTGCAGGAGTGTGGCAAATGAGACTTATTTAATCACTCAGTCTCCTTTGTACAGCGTTTCCTACCATGACTGAGGGTTTCTTGATTTTGTGCTGTTCTCTGTGGCTTCAAGGAGTTTCCACTCCTTGAATACATGCCTTTTTGCCACCTTTCACTTTCTAACGCTTTACCCCCGCAGCCAACATCACAACGGTCCCATCCCTGCAGGCTCCCAAGGGGAAATCAGCCAAACCAGTGAGCTGTTGGCTGTTTGCATCGTCTGTTGGTTCCACACAGGACCTCTTTGCTCTGGAATGGCATAAACGCAATGGAGAGCAGAGAGTCCATTAACATGGGCAGTGCTGGGGCTACAAAGCTGTCCCATCACTAACTGATGCAGTAAGTCACCTGCTCCCACAGCACTCAGGAGACACTGCAATGACAGCTGTAAAAAGAAAAAAAAAAAGCTTTCTAGTCTTATTTATCTGTCCCTAGTACATAAGGCAACCTTGCAATGTTGGTTTGTAGCCTGCTGCTTTTTCTCTTACTATTTGTAACTCACTCTTCTAGAAACTTCGAAGTAATTGGCCTTGGTGGATTTTCCATCAATTTATCTTCCCCTAAACCTTAGTTCTCCTGGGTACTCGGCCTGGAAAGATTTTGCAGAAGGGGGCAATGCCCTCCTGTCACATGCATAGTGTACCCAATCCAACAGGACTTCCATCCAGGTGGGGCTCACGAACAGTAATGGAGTAATAATAATGAAAATCCCTTTCACAGCTCCCCCTGCTCTTGCTGCACCTTGGGTCTCAGGCTTTCCTCAAAAGGATCCTTAAGAACTCATACAGAAATCTGTGACATTGAAAGAACGGAATTTATGAGATGTATTCGTCAAAAAAGCAATTATAGTGGGAAAGAAACAAAAATTAGATTGGGTTAACAGGGCTGGTGACGGGGGAAAGAGTCATTCATGGATAGATTAAGCAAACCAGTCATGTTACAGCAGTGCTTTTGCTGTGTATTATTTGTAGGCAGTGCATTTATATTCATTTCTAAAGGAAAAGGATGTTAAACTTAATAGAGGACAGTAAACACTAGAGGAAAGTCTGAAGCTATTTGAAACACTACACAACTGCTGTTGTTATGTAAAGGAGAAATTCCAGCTTAGTGGGGGGAATTCAGACCCTTTAAGTTATGAGCCTGACTTCAGCAATCTGTCTCCTGCATCAAGGGAGCAGGGAGAGCATCCAAGAACCCAAGGTTGGACTCAGCTCATCAATGCAGGAGGGAACGCCACGTTCAGTAAGGCTGATATATCATTTACAGAATGCTGTGAGATAGAATATGCAGTAATCACACCAAAGCACAGCAAAATAGAGACAAGACAGGAGTGAAAAATTGCAGACTGATTAGTAATTTGTCACAGACTTACAAAGAGTTTACCAAAGTTGGAGGTAATGGAACAACATGCACCTCCTGTGTCTTCAAACCAACTCAGGCACCGAGATTTCCATTCCAATTTCAGGAAACTAAATAGCAGTGATAATTGATGAACAGCTCTGAAATGTCTACCCATGACTTTTCAGTTCTTGATTCTGTCACTCTGGTAGGAGAAAATTTCCCCAACAAATAGTTTATTGACTGTCCATTACACATTTTTCCCTCTAACATCCACCCAGATGTCAGATACAAGATACTAAACCAGAAATTCAGCAAGGGAAGAAAGACATCTTGTTGCTGCAGCATTGGATCTGACATCCAAGAATCCAGACTCCATTTTTACACCTAGGACTTCATTTATTCTTGCTGCACCTCCCCATTCATAACAGAAAAGTAAGAACAGCTCCAGTCCCAAACTTCCATAGCCTTTTATACCGATTATGACCCCTGTGAAGTAAGGACCAAGTTCATGGGATGGTCTGGGGAGTGCCTACCATAGAAGAACTCAGATTTGGAGGTTGCAGAAATGGCTGTAATATAAAACAATAAATGACAATAATACGTGAAGGTTATTGTAATTTCTGTGTCACACAGTCTGCCTCCTGTAATGGGTGGCTCATTCCCACACCTTTTTTTGGTTTTTTGGGGTTTTTTTAAGTTTTCAGACACCTACAGTTTGCAGCAGTCCCTATTTTTCCTTCTTTAAAAGGGCTTCACATAGTTCTCTGGATGATGCTCAGCAGTGCAAACAGTAAACTAAACAGGACCAGTGAAACACATGCAGGTACCCAAACACACACAGTGTGATTTGTTTGTTTGTTAAGATCAAGCTCTAACATCTTTCAAGTTTTAAATACAGTAGATCAGTGCTCTTAAATTCAGAAGTTAATAATGCTGGCTATTAAACTGCATTTAAGACAAGTGCCTTCTGAAAATGTTTGCCTGATCAGTTCTGCCAAGGCACCTCATTCCTGCCCCTCCTTAGTGCAGAGAGGGCAATTCTTGCCAAATTAACCATTATCCCTGTAATCACATACAGAGTCAAAAGCTTATCCCCCTGCTCATCCAGGGCCTTAAAGACCAGATCACTCTTTTACCCCATCCTTGCACTCCAGCGCTGCACCTCTTTACTTTTGTTCTTTAAAAAGAACATGAGCAAAGAAAATGACCACGAAACATCTCATTTTTCCACACAAAGGAAGGAGAAAGCCCAGAACAAACAGCTTCCTAGAGGAACCGCAGCCGCTTCAGCGTGCAAAGGGCAACACGTGCATACAAATGGTGCCTAATTAACTGCTTAAGGACAGATTAGTTGCCATATGTTGCCAAGAATGATGGGTGCGCTTCCAGTGCAGAATTAATCGATTACAAATATGCCATCTCAAGAAATATACTGCCAAGAAGATAGGCTGTCTCGCACCCTGGGGAACATGGGGAAAGGAGCTGGGGCAGCAGCGTGCGTGCTGTGTTTTATCTCGTGTGTGCTGTGTTTTTCCCCATGTGTGCTGTGTTTTTCCCCGTGCGTGCTGGATTTTTTTCCCATGCGTGCTGTATTTTTTTTTCCCCGTGCGTGCTGTGTTTTTCCCCGTGCTGCCGTGACCGCTCCACCAGCGGTCAGTAGCAATTACTCTGCAGGCAACGGAGTAACTCGAGGAGCAAACCAAGACACCAGCTAATGAAGCCTTTGCACGACACTTTACACACCACAAGATGCCAAGATGGAGAAAGACTTGGGTTGCAGTACTGACCTATTTCTTCACTTCTACCTTCAAGCCAGGTGCCTTTCATAAAGACATTATTTCCATCTGAATTTTGGGAAAGACAGGGATGGCAAAACGCAGTTCAGCTCTCGATACTGGTGGCATGGCACAGTTTTGGCTTGGCCCACTCCAAGCACTTGCTGTCACTGGGAAAAGTGGTGATGCCCTCCCCGGCCATCCCCTGGCCAGGTACCTGCCCATTCCCCTTCAGCCCTCTCCTCACCCTGTAGCTCCTTTTGCTGCATAACCTAGCAAAAATAATGCTGTTCTGCTGCTTAGAAGGCTCAAAGGGCTTCTCAAGGGTTCAGCAATGCTGGGGTGTTGCCAGAAAGAGAGAAAGGATGGGGAAGGATCACACCTTTGAGCAGTGATGAGCCCATCATCATTAGCAGCTGAGCTGCCTTTTTCAGCAGTGCTTTATCCTGTATGTGTTAGTCAGGAGAGATCATGTCATCTTTCTCACCTCCTTTTCTGTAAAATGGGTTACTGATATATCCCAACCTTGTCTGGTTTGGCATGGATAACTCCGCAACTGGCACTTTGTCGCCACGTTTATGGGACCCTGTGAATGGGTGCGTGCGAGAAAGAAATGCAAACTGTAATTCACACAACCCCCCCACTTTCTAAAATCACAAATTGCAACAGTTGAAGTCCTGAAGGAAAGTCCCTGGAAAGCACTGAGAAGACTCCATTATGGTGCAATTAGTCTATTAAAGTCCAAGCTACAATTTTTCCCCAGAGATTTCCCCTCTCCTGTCAGTACTGACAGGCCTGAAAGCGAGGAGGGCATTGCCCCAAATGTTGGAGCAGCAGATTGTACTACAAGCTTCGTACCATTGAAAATGGTATTATAATGAAGAGTAGATGACAAAGCAGTTGCTGTGAGTGCCAAAAAGGTCAAGTGATCCTGTGCTTTCTTTAGGAGCAATTTATGCGGTGCTTCAGTAATGTCTGAAATGGAATAATCTCAAGTAGGCATCAAAAGCTCTCGTTCTACTCTCTCCCAGACCTTGGTAGGAGATGGAAAACCAGGGAGGTTTGTTAGATGTTAAACAGAAGCAAAATAAACGATCCTCCTGCTTTCTCAGAGTCTTTTCAACTTCTCTTCCCAGCACAGTTTTAAATGCCTCACACTCAGCCTGAATCTCATACCGCTCTTTTACACGCACAAGAAAGTAATACAGCAAGTATTCTATACAAATGCTCATCTGCCTCCTACTGCCATTCAGCACTTGAAAAATAAGAAGGAACTAGTACGAGCAACACTGAATGATGCAAAAAGATAAGATGCTACCAGATAAAGACACCTGATGCTGAAAATGGGATATGAGCCGCTGAGAACTGCGGCTTTGGTACAGCTCTGGAAGTTTTAACTACAGGAGCTGAGAACTGAGAATCGTTGGGCTATAAGAAAAATCTACTTTAGTGCAAGAAATGTTAAAGCAACTTTTAAACCACAGCCAGGAGGCATCTAAATATTGTATTAGAATGGACCATTGAGCATCGCAGCAGCACCAAAGGAAGGGAAAGTTATCTAGAGCGCAGAGAGGAAAATTGAAAGGTAAAGGGAAAACAGGTAAGAGAAAGGCATGAAAACAAGTGAAATGTAGGAGACGTGCTCCAGCAAGAGGCTTAGCATATCCTACATGCTCAGAATGCCTCTTTAACGGAAAATGAGACTTTTTGACTTTAAATTTAGCCTTTACAAGCCCCACTGCTCTGTACGGAGGCTTCGTGGTCTGGGGCAGGTTGAGAACCAGCCCTACGTGTGTGGTGTCACTGCTCAATTATCGGCCATAATTGTGGTTGCCAGTTTGTCACCGCTGTGGTCACGTAGTGGATTTAAAGTAGACAGAAGCATTAATAAACTGAACCCCATCAAGTAACATACAAATCTCAAATACCTTCAAAATTATTGAAGTCCAGCATAAGATTAGCTCCAGAAGACAGAGGGGGAAAAAGAAGTTATTACAAGATCAGCAAAATCCCACAAAACTCAGCGCTTTCTATTCAAATGCAACTCTATCGAAAAGCTGCACACACACCAGACTGGATGCCATTTACAACACTCTGCAGAGAGAAACAACAAACAGGTTTTTTGGAAGATAAGGCTTTTCACAGCCTTCTTTATTATCATTACACTAATTATTCTGGGATATTCATTCCTTCTTTGTTCAAGAAGCACAGAAAATTCAGAAAGAACATGCAGTACAGTATCCTCCCCCTCCCTTTCTCTCCCTCGCCTCATTCCTTTTCAGAAAATTGTTAAAGGCTCTCTCTTAGGAGTCTAAAAGTAAGACACAAATACAGACAGATAAGATATTGTCACTTATATTCAGTGTTTTTACAAAATCCAGTAATTTATAGAAAAGCAAAGTTCTTCAAAATGACCTTTTAGGTACTAGACAATTTATTTGAAGTGGGTGAATGAGGAAAAAAATCAAGAGGACTTTCTCATGACAATATGAAGTGCACTTAGTAAGAGAAAGCTGTTGAAAACACTTGTACTCTATTTTAGGTCTTTCTACTGTTGCCCATCACCATGGTATCAGAACATCTAAAATGTACAGTAGATTAGCGAACTCTAAGTCCCTGTGGGGTTTCTGGTTCTTTGTCATTTTTGGTGTACACAGAATCCTATGTGAAGTGAGTCCACGTGTGCTTATTTCCAGTGAGGCTAAAAGCAAATTTCCTTTTTTCTACAGTGCTGCATAAGAGGAAGGAGCTACGGTAATATCCTAAATTGGTCAGTCTTTGGCTTTCTCTGTTTTCCTCTGGAAGTTTATTCCATAATCAGGCGCCTTTTTTGATACCTATACTTCAGAATTTGAAACTGGTATTTTAGATTCTCTGAGGTCTAGATAGGTATCTTGACGTGTCAAGTATGTGTCTTACTTCAAATACCTCTTTTCAAGGTTTGAACGGGTTAATTATCTCACTGGTAATTCTGTGTAATTTCTCAAATGGATGTGAATTCATGACACACATTTTTTTATAGATTTTTCTTTTACCGGAATAAAAACCCAGTCCCTGTCACATTGCTGCGTCTCTCCTAATACGACAGCTAGGACCATCACTGTCACAAGTTACATGATGTAGCTATTATTACAGCAAACATTACATCTCAAATGATGGGATTTTGTGGTCATCTGGTCACGTTGCAGAAAATTATGTTTGAATAGAACTAACAATGAAACGTTTAGAATGGTTACATAAAACATAAAAGTACGAAAGAACAAAATAATGAAAGGAAAAAAAAAAAGGACCTGGGGACATCTTCCAGTGCTGCTCGTCACACAACAGTTCCCGTGTCTCCTATAGCTCATGGTCAGAGATTCATAGATGGCCTGAGCAACTCTCAAAGTCCTACTACTACTACACTACACAACCTGTAGGTCCTACTACTACTAACTACACAACCTAACTCTGGGTCCCAGCGGTGGTGTCTGGTCTTCTGGTGACACTGGATAGCCACGCCAATAATCTTGGCCATCTATAGGATGCTATGTGTAAATAGGCAGAGCTCCAGTCCCAAGTTAGATCATCTAATCTGGCTGCATTCGCATTGCTACACAGCCCTGCAAACCAAACTCATTTAAATAAATTGTTCCACTGATTGTGGGGACTGACTGAACGCACAGTCGGCTGGATGCTATGAATGCAAATTTGCTGCTCTGATGAGTCAAAAGCAGGTTCAACATCTGCACGGCAAATCCACGCCGACAGGGACGCCGCTGCCGCCTCCTCTTTGCAACCCTTCCGCGAGGTCCTGATTGGCAGCGTACGGAGCTGTGCGCAATTTCCAGGGACTTAGTAAACTAAATTGCTGGCTCAATCCACCCAGAAATCTAAGAAAATTAAATCAGTCTGATCTTCAGTAAGTTTCCCTGGTGCACACGCTCTCTCTGAGCCCATCAGCCCTGCACAGGGGTGGGCCGGAGCCAAGGGGTCTATGAGTTTTGCTATATAGGAAGGTGAGGAACTAGCACCATGTTTCCACACAAAGAAGCTAGCCTTGATCAAGGTTTTAATTAAAAAAAAAAAAATCAAGGGTCTACTTTTTGGGGAGTCTCCCAGGTGACAGACAAAACCATATTGCTCTGGGAAGTACTGTTACCACAGGATAATGTAAAAATTACTGTAGTTAATACAATCATTTAAACTACTAAGAAAGCAGTATTTAAAAAAAAAAAACAACCCTAAGGGTGCAGAGAAAGTTATCCTTAGAATAGTTTAGCCTAAGTTTTTTACCTTTTTTTTGGACACTACACTTAAAAGCAGTGTCTATTTAAAATAATTACAAAGCCAGTATAATTCATTCAGAATCACTACAAAATAAGTGTGAGGAGAAGGGACTTTAAAAAATTTAGAAAGGAATGAAATCAATGCCTTGAAGATAAATGTAACTGGAAAAAGTATAAGACAAAATCATTACTCAAGGAAGACAAGTCAAATTATTGCTGCTTTGATGAATACAGAAAAGAAACGCATCTTGATAACTACAAGGAAAAGCAAAGTATCACCATTATCACTGAAGAATATGTTATCAAAAGAGAATTGGGTTCCTGTTTTGTCTGTTGCATTCTGAAATCTTGAATAGTAGTGATTTGACTGAGTTGGCCTCAAAAGAGGCCAACCAGACCGGAAAAACACAGGATCTGCTGAATGTACCAGCCAAGAGCACAGCTCTGGAAGAGCTCCCTGAAGGCATCTCCACATCACCTCTGTGAGCAGCTATGGATCAGGGAAGTCAACGGAGTGCGGGTATTTTTGCATGTCCAATCATTAAATCAGATTTGATGCAACAAGTTAATAACAGGAATATATTTTGAAGATGGTAAGAAAAGCCAAACATCAAGATACTGAGTCAGCTCCCCAGGAAAACAATTTCTTTATACAGAGATACAATTAAAGGTTATAGAGGTTCTGAAGAGAGGTTATAGACAAGATGGAGATGGGTTTCTCTCAGAGGTCCACAGTGAAAGGGCAAGAGGCAACAGTCACAAGTTGCAGCAAAAAAACGCCTCATTGAACATAAGAAAAATTATTCACGTAAGTGGGACAACACTAGAACTTGTGCCCAAAGAGTCTGTGAACCCTCCATCTGTGGAGATATTCAACACTGGACTAGAGACCTCCAAAGGTCCCTTCCAACCAAAAATAGTCTGTGCTTTGGAAAGACAGAATCATAGAATCGTAGAATTATTTTGGTTGGAAGAGACCGCCAGGATCACTGAGTCCGACCACAACCAAACTCTAGCACTAAACCACATCCCTAAGAACCTCGTCTAAATGCCTTTTAAACCCCTCCAGGGATGGTGACTCCACCACTGCCCTGGGCAGCCTGTTGCTGATGAAAGGAAACAACCTGTCTCATGCACATACTTAGATAACCACGACTTTTTCTAAATACATCAGAAGATACTGGATCACCTGATAAATTAGATGAGCTCAGACAGAGAAGTCACCCAGACCGACGGAGCCCACACATCCAGCATCTCACCTTGAACTTGAGCCTGTTTTAGGCTTGGTTTTTCCAAAGGCCTCTTCCCCAGATCTGAAACCGCAGGAGCTGGAGGAGACCCACACTGCTCTCAGCAGGACCTGCCGGGTTCCATGCACTGGGGGATTCTCCTGCACGGCAGCTGCCCTGGGGACAGGGTGGAGAAAGTGAGAGAAAGAGAGAAGCTGCCTATTTCTGCATTATAATTCGTTTAAGCAACTGAGCTACATCTCTGTTTTGGCACTAGATGTGCTACTGTGCATCCAAAGCTCACATCTTACCCTGCATTCAGCCGGCCCAGAGAGTGGGGACCCTTTTCTGGCGTTAACAACCCCGCTGCTCCTTCACAAAACACTGGTGACGAAATGTTTCTTGTGGCCAAAAAGCTGCAAAACATTTTAAAACATTAAGTGATCCAGCACACTCAAACACTTGCAAAATAAAAGAGAAACAAAAAAAAATTTAAAATTTGGTGGCTTCGTTACTGAGAAGCAATATTACTTTTTCCTTCATCATTTGTCTCAATCCACAGAGTAGGAAAGGATTACTATTTCACACACTGCTATAAAGCTGGAGAGACTCGGATTAGGATTAATCTTTTGCTATGCCAGTCTTTCTCCTCCCAGCCAATAATCCTCCCACTTTCCCCATGCTCCTGCCCAAGCTTTTCCCTTCCCTGTGCAGATAAAGGACTTTATCACAGCTGCCTCCTCTTTGTCCTCAGCTTTGCTATCCTTTTCCATGCAGATACAAGATGTTTTAAGACCACTTCTCTCTGTCTGAGGTTGGGATGAGATATCTCTATGTGTGTAGCACTGATTCCTGCCTAGTGACACCACCAAAGTTATCTTTGGATGGTTGATCAGACCAACCATGGCTTGGCCAGCTTGACAGGATGGTCCTGCTGGAGGTTGGGCAGCAAAGAGTGACTTGCATCTGGATTCATGTGAGTAATATGGTAAAAACACGCAGTAGATTCCCTTATACTCATTAAAGGGCCAAGAGATGTAGTCACACATTGTCACTTGCCTGTCTGACGTCAGGTCCTTGCTGGCTGAAAGGCTGAGAGAACAGAAATAGCAGCAGCAGAAGCAGCAACGTGCAACTGGCAGCGGCCGTGCCGCCTTCTGTGCCACTTCTCACCTCCCTGGAGCTCCCGGCATCAGTTCAAGCTCTCCAGGCTCCATCTAGGAAATCCTTTGCACAGCCTCATTTTTCGGCTTGGTCGGGCTAATAATAGAACTCCGATTAACTTTCCAGGTTTGTTCATTTTTCGGCTTAAATCAGACTCCTGTACATCTCTGTGGATAAAGATGGCAGCCCGGTCTCTGCCTCATCTTTTCAGGTTTATGCCACGATACGGCACCCTCCAGGTGGTCCAGCAGCACGTGCCATTTTTAAGAAGATTGCACAAAGGGATTTAGGTTAAAGAAAAAAAATAGGAAAAAAAAACCCTAGATAAAGAATGAAGCCTCTTTTTCAGTGACAGCAGAGAATGGCACAGGGCCACCTGCACAGGGAGATGAGATCTGGGTCTGCTCCTCACCATCTGGGATTTTCCATCCCTGGAGCAGGTGACTGATGGAGGCAGGATGGCTCGTCACCTCCCCACTGCAGCTTGTGCCAAACGCTGGGTGGTTGGGGCTTTTTTATCCTTTTTTTCTTTGAAGCTTTTGCTCAAAAGCTGAAGAAGGGGCAGGAGGCACTAGAACCTGACTAAGCATTGCCCAGAAAGATCTCACTGCTTGGACTGCGGTGCATTGTATAATATATTTAGGATTGCTCTTCAGTTCCAACAAATTTAAGATTGGAGGAAATCCAAATGAAGGGTCTAGGGTTGTCTTCCTAGCTCTTTCCTTGCAAAAGCAATTTCCTTTATTGGCCTCTTCAAAGCAAAAGTAATCTTTCTGAGGGAGGCTTGGCAAAAACATGGAAGGTTTTTATAGCAACAAGGCCAAAGGTTTATGAAACCCCATTGAAGACATTGCAGTCCAAGGTAATAGGTAGCTATAGACTTACAGGAGAATCAATAGAGGGAAAACAGCCTAGGTTTTCAGTAAAGAGAAAGGCAGAAACCTTTGTTTGATTTTTACCAGTACTTTTCCTTTCCAATGTGCACACATCAATACCACCAAACACCAATATTTTAAAAATGAGAAAGGATTTTAGAAATAGGTTTTTCAGAATGTTTGCAATGCTTTAAAGCAATGAAATGTGCTGAAAAGTCATTCTTACATGCCCACTGATCCCATATAACACTGGAGTTCCCATCATTATCATGTGGATACGGAGGCTGCTCAATGTGACAGCCCCATGGGATGCTCTTCCCAAAAGCCCTTTTGTATTTAGGATAGAGTCAGAGCAAAGGGGGACAAAAGAAAAACAAGTTTGTGCAGAATCTTAACAGTGCTAGCCAAGCAGAGTAAATTCATATCAGCAGAAAAATGAAAGACAATCCTACCCAAGGCTCAGCAGAGTTCTTCACGTGTGGATGTGGGACCCCGTATTCTCTGGCAGAATCAGCTCTTCCCCTGATCATTTGTGCTGGAAGTCAGGCTGAGCTGTCATCCAGCAAGTTTTAAAGCTGACAAATGTTCCCATCTCCAGCTGTTTTTCATGCCTGCAATTGCAAGTGTATTTGGAAAGGAACGCAGACAATAGCACAAGGATTATATTTCTTAGGCATACGTGCTGTGGGGATCACGAAGCTGGGGCAGTAGCTAAACACCTCTAGGCAACTGCATCTCATGAAGGATGCCAAAATTTTCATTCCTTCTGCAGAAAGGGAAGCTGCTGCATTTATAAAATATTATTGTTTATGTTCTTTAAAAATAAAACTATAACATTTTCTGTTTCGGTCACGATTTAATTGGTATATTGAGCTGAAAGCGACGAAAACTGAAGCTGGCAAAACTTTGCCTGGAGGCAGCAGTTTTGTTGTTGTTAACAACACTCATTAGTTCATTTTTAACATCTCTCTCTCTCTGCCGGGGTCTGAGTCGTGTGACAAAAGCAGCCATCGGCATCTTCTCTCCTTCACTCAGTTCAAGGATTTCCCCCGAGTTCAAGACCAGAAGCAGGAGGTTCAGCCCTGCGAGGAGCAGTCGCTCGACACCGATGGGCTGATTAACCCCCACCGTGTATCACTGACCACGGCACTGGCAGCACCGAGCGTGCACACAGGGTGGACCATGGTTTTTAAGAAATTGCTCTGAGTCCCTTCACTCTTTTCCTCTGATTTCCTCCATTTAACAGCACTTCCAGGCCTTGCAATGCTATCTCCACCTTCTGGGAACATCCCAGTATTTTGTTTTGAGAATACAACCACAGAGCAATGCACTTGACCTTATACGCGCAGTCTTTTCCTTTACCCTTTCAAGTGGTTTTTGTAACATCACAACAGAAAATTCTGCCTCAGAAATTTCTTAAGCAGCATGGCTATACCAGATTTTCAGGTTAAATTAGTACTTTTGCAATCAGAAAATACATTAATACATTTTTCTTTTTTTCCTGCAGTATTACTATAACCAGGGCTAGACCGTAGCACTCTGATTTTAAAGGCAGCACTTCAAACGCAACTTGGAGCTTTGCAATTAGCCTGTCATAGGGCGGGCAGGGAAGAAGGAAAGAAGAGCAAGTTTGCTAGGAGGTGTTTGGCTGAGTGACACACATCACATCCTTATGTGACTCGGTAATGTTTGATTTGTATATGTTTAAGACCCGAAGTAATCACGATTTTAAAATATGCTCGTATTCTCCTTTGGGTGCAAGTCAGAATGTCCAAATTTTAAAGTCTGTTTGATTCCTACTTGGCTGTACAGCCAGAGAAAACAAACACCTAATACTGAAGGCTTTGCACCTGTTTGTACCAACCTAAACAAGCCTCTAAGCAGAAAAACAAATCCACTTGTTTCCATCTCATAGTGCGTTTTTATAACCGAGATAAAGGTAAAAGCCAGTTTAGGCACAGATTTTAAGTTAATTCCTCCTTGAAGGAAGGATTGCATCAAGGAAGAGGTTGGTTTTTTTGTTTGTTTTCCTCATTTAAAGGATATCCTGAGACTAAAAGGTAATAAAAATAAAATAGTGATGACATTTGAGGCAACCAGATTGATTAGATCAGACTGTTCATCTTTGCTCAGATTCCTCACCTCCTTTCCAACCCCTCTTGATTTTTTCTGTTTGTAGCTGAAAACACACAACACAAATCATCCTTTCAAACTTGCTCCTACCTTGATTAAAAAAAAAAAAAGAAAAAGAAAAAAGGTGCTTTACAATTCTAATGCTGTAACTGCTGCGCATATGCCAGAAGTTTGTTCCTACTGTGTCAGCTCATACAACAGTTTGCCCTTATCTACACAGAGCAGAGATTTGAACAGGTTTAAGAGAGCTTTCAGAAATTTAAATTCTCTGTTTACCACCTAGCAGCCTCCTCTGCTTCTCAGCACACGGCTCCTATCACACTGATGAACAAACGGCCCTCTCCTAGCACACAAATATTTCTCCAAAAGGAGTGATATAAATTCAGGTAAAGTCCTAAACTCAATTCAGCGTGAAGGAAATGCTTGGGCACTGGATATAGCAGAAATAGAGGAGGCTTTTAGGCCTCTAGAATTTCTCACATGGAACTGAGATGTGGGATTGCAAGGCAAACTAAATCATTGCCACCTAATTAGCCATGTCCTCACAGCGTCTGCCAAGGGAAACGGCAGTCCCGTTCAAAAAAAGTTTGGAAAGGTTTGGGGAAAAATTCCCAAGGCATCAAAACGTGGCCCTTGTGATGATGGAGGAAACGCCCCCCACATCTCTTCCACCAGCTATCACTCCAGTGCGCACCCTCCCCAAGATAACACATGCAGCCCCAAGCTTGCCACAGAACCCCAACATGAAGCAGCATAAAAGCGATTTACATTTATACACACATGTATATATGTTTAAATAGAGTTTATAAGTTGTATATACATGTTGTACTATATAACAAGTTGCGTGTTTATGTTATGCTGTCTAAGTGGTATAAAAGCTATTTACACACACATATGTATGTAATAAATGTTTACAGGTTGTGTATATATATATGTTCTACATACATATATAGGACATATACATATACAGGACATAATGATATATGTCCCAACACAAGAGAGTACTTACACAAGTTCAATATGTAAGAAAAAATAAGCCTGGATTGCCCAAAAGCGAAGGTGCAAAATGGCAGCAAGATCAAAACTATATTTAATCCAAATGACCCTGAGTCTCCCTTTCCAGAGGCCCAGCCTCACCCATCAGGCAGGCGGGCGGGTGAGAAATCACAGAAAGTGATTTCAGCGCTTAGGTCGTTTCAAATTGGATGGAACGTGTTAGGAAAATATTTCATTTTCATTTTTCCACTCCATGTGACCGCATTTACCAAACCGGTTAAATCCATCTGCAATACTTTTTTAAGGTTGCCCCTCAGGTTCAGCGGGTGCAGGATGTTCTTATCAACCCCTCAGAGCTTCCTTTGGGACTGATAACTTCTAAGCCTCCTCTTTTTTCACAAGTCTGTGAGAGAGCGAGAAAATTGCAAATAATTGCATCCTGAAGTGACGGAGTTATCTCCCTAAAATCCAGTATGATTCCCAGGAATATTTGTTCCTCTCTGATCTCCTCGCGCTCCCTGCTTGCAAAGGCTTGAGCAGTTTCACACAGGGTCCACAGGAGGAAAATTACTTTAAAGGCAGCAGACAAGAAAAGAAAACGTAGCAGCATTGAAGAAAGGGCAGTGTTTGCCTCAGACCAATGCATAAAAAATTCTGACATCGTTCAAGATGCTTTCAGACCAAAAACTGTTACAATGTCTGGTACTTACAGAGATCCATTCTCTTTCAGCACGCTACTACCTGCTTTATATTTTCAGGGTTAGTGTGTCTTTTTAGCCTGGTCCTGTCATTTCCAAGCTGCAATTTGCAAAAATTACCCCCTCCAAACCTGCAAAGCTGATTCACATAAGCAACAGCAGCAGCAGGAGTTCGTCAAAGAGAATTATTTGCATGTTTACAGCCCAAACTGAGTTTTGACTAAATACTTGATCATGGCATGAATGAATGTTTTTGCAGTTATTCTGGTTAAAAAGGGATGTGAGGCTGGGGGAAAGGGGCTATTTGCCTTCAACCCTGCACACTACTCGAGGGTGGGAGGATGGCGAGAGGCTGCGATTTGTCTGAGAGGTGCAGGGGAATCAGGAGCAGCAAAAACCCCCCTCCCCAGACTCATTTCTTATTTTCCAACCCTGAGCTTGGGCCAAGCCACAGATTCACACTTCAGTCCTGACCCAGCTGCAGGGTAAGCACATCCACACCAAGAGCTGAATTGGAATTTAAATTTGAATTTTGAATTTGGGGTTGGACTAGATGACCTTTGAAGGCCCTTTCCAACCCAAATTGTTCTATGACTTTATGAATTTCTAGAGGTAGAGAGTTTTATTTCAACACTTGCTAGAACAAGAACATTTTTAGATAGTAAAACCTGGAGTGAGACAGATTAAAATAAAAGGGTCATATACCAGTAACACAGCAAGCAGTGAACATATATAACAGATCCCATTCATTATAAAATGCTTGCAGGCTCTAGACCTTAGTGTAAAAATGTTACTGAAAAATAATAGAAACACTTAGTTCTTTCTTCACCTGGATACAAAACAGCTCTGAGCAACGCAAGACTGAGCAAGAGGTCTCAGAGTTTTGTGAAAAAGACGGGTTAAGGAATGTTTTGGAGGACTGGAAGCAATAAAAAACCCCTCCCCAAATGTCAGAAAAACCTTTCCCCTACACCATATGCGTTTCTTAAGCAAAGTTTCTGTCTGCAGCAATGGAGAGGGTGTTACCATTCATGTGGAGTAAGCAAAGAAACCTACCGGATTCATAAAGACTAACGTAATTTCTACATACAATATCTGAGAAATAAGCAATTTCTTTAAGATGCAGAGTAGAAACATAACAAACCAAGTGTTTATTTTGGATTTCGGTACTAATTTTGACTGAGGCCACTGCTAATCCTTCACACGCTGACGCAGGAACCAGTATCTCACGTTGCGATGTCTCGTTATACAAACGAGCTGGAAATCGGCTGCTTACAGCCGTGTATTCGCACATTCAGCCATGTAGTGTAATTATAACTCAACTGCGCGTACACACAAGCACGGAGAACTGGAGTTGCTTATAACCTCCTTTGTCAAAGCCTATTTTTCTTTGCAAGATAGTTCCTATGGCACTAGAATAAACAATATTTTTTGTTCTTTGCACATCCCCAGCATTTTCCTAGACAACCCGCTCTTTCATTGTCAGTACTCCGGATTGTATAAACACTGCCAATAAAGCCTTCCAGTTGCTCTTGTCATAGAGGTATATTTGTGCTCAGCTTTTAGGAGGAGGAGGTGACAGGAGACACACACTTTAACACACGATTGCTTCCCTACTTTGCTGATTGAATAGGTCCATTCACAAGGGCGATGCACAAAACCGGACTATCTCAATCCCAAATGGAGATCCTTGCTGCGTGTCCTCTTGGCACGCTCTGCTGTTGGGTTAGGAGCTCTACATGGATCCTATGAGTGGAAAAAGTCTGAGTCAGTTCAAGCACAATTCAGCACATCACTTAGAAGAAGGATCGATCCTAGGTACCACCTCACCTTTGTGATATCCTGCACTCAGGCACTATAACAGAGAAGGTCGTTACAAACTTACCGTCGTTAAGTACCAAGAAAATAACTTGCCTAATAACAGATGGTAAGTGCGTGGTGGAGCTGAGAGCTGAGCTGAGTGTTTCCTACATAATAGGCTCCGGTTTATTACTGGTGGCCTCTCCTTCCTTCTTGGCATGCTTGGTCATGAACCATAAGTGAAAGGATCCTCCCAAGAACACCTGTGTAAATTTCAAATAAAAGGATATTCAGTACAAGCTCTTCAGCCTCTTGATCCTACATGGACCAAGGCTCACGTTCATCCCACATGTGAGCACACTGAGGGGATTATTGCTGGAAACTTCTGGCTTTATCCAGCTCCAGAATCAGGTTCTGCATAGTTCACTGATCCTTCTATGCAAGCCAGGCTTTCTCTCACAGTTGTTTCAGAAGGAACTATTTATATATGCAATAAAAAAGCTATTTCACTGCATTGCTGAAAATTCCATCAGGTTACAGTTTATCTTAACAGTATATGATTTACAGTGTATTAATAAAGAACTACTAAATATTATATTGCTTTTGGCATAAAGAGTACATTATAGGTGTTTATAAACAGTTTAGTAAATGTCATGGACTTTCAAGTAACCTTAGTGACCTGTAGCATAAATGTTGTGTAGCTACTGATTCATGATATATTAATATAAATACTTTATGGATAAACTTTTACAAGTCATTTATAAATATACTTCTACTACGAAATATGACATACTCCCAAATAGACACAGAAATAACTCTCAAAAACCAAGATCATTTCAAGAAAGAGTACAAGTCGTCTTATTTGGTTTAGTCCCTGTAAATTAAAGTTACACCTCAGCATACAAAGGTAAAATTATTATTATTTTTTAAATTATTTTTCACATTTTGAACTTGACAAAAGAAAGAGAAGACCTTAAATGGCCAAGCTGGATGGCTCAGGGAAGAATTTCAAAGCACAAGCAAGAAGCATTACATCTGGTCCTTTTCTCTTGACGCCTTTTTATTTATGAGACAGGTCATTTGCTTCCAGATGTCTACTAACAGGGGGAATGTATCTCATCTAACTGCAGACATCTCAAAATTAGTTGCCCAAGTCACTGTTGGTCATCTAGTTAACTGGATCAGTGGAGCAGAATGGGCACATCCAGAGGATAATCTAACCCATCTCCCTTAGATCGCTTTATCCAGGACAGATTCACCCTCTGGAGAGGCTTTTTTCTCACCATCAAGACAGTTGTCCATGTTCCCTCTCTAGAGCTGGACACCTACTATGCAACAGCCATGCCTGAAGAAGTCCCAGTTCTGAAGTCTGCTGTTAAACAACAGCAGCACAGTCGGCTCAGCGTGAGATACGATGTTTAAAGGTTTAACTTGTGAAACTGGGAGCTTCGGCTCCGGCAAAGAGGGTCTGTCAAACCTGACGGACCTTGCAGCAGTATGACGATACTGGCTATCGTGGGGATGGATGGAAAACCAGCAGCTGATACTTGAAGGCAGCGATCGACCTGGATAAAATGTCTACTGGATTCACACCTCGGCACGTGTCAGCCACAGCAACAGAACAGCATGAAGCACTTTGAACCCCAGTGGGTTTCAGGCTTCTGTCCCTGTAACCCACCACTGTCCTCGTGCTGGGCAAACAAGAGGACAGAAAGGTGAATTTGTGCCTGTTTCTCACTGCTGGCACTTCAATGTGTATCTTTATAGCACCACGGGGAATATGGCAGAGCTGTCTCTGCCATTTACCTTCCATGAATGCAGCTGGTTGTTAATATTGAACGTCAGTAAAATATTTTGGATAAATCTAGATAAAGTGCCGAGATGAATTGTAATTAATGACTCTGAATATACAACTGTATGGGTAAAATTTCCTCTCAGTCTGCACTGTGGTGAGGAGTTTTATTTGGCACCAACTTCTTCTAACTGGGTCCCTGGCACAACTGGGTGTTTTATACAGTCTCACCTCATTATTATGAACCCTTTGAATAAACAGTTGTCATACCTGAATGTTCACCACAATTAAGACGGGGGCTTTGCATCAGCAGGCCAAACATTGATACCTAGTGCACTAACAGAATTTTGTTCATAGCAATGAAGAATTAGAACGGCCTATTTTCAAAAGAATATGATGAATACCTACAGAAAGGAATAGTATACCTCCAAGGTAGACTTACCATGCTTCAAGAAAAACAGGAGCTACATCATCCTTGTTAAGAAGTCCTTTTTTCTTTTTTGGTTTTTTTTTTTTTTAAGTAAGGCTATATAACAATGCCAAAAAGAGTAGTCCTTAACAGTTGGGTTGTATGAGCGTAGCACGATGGGACTCTCCTGTTCTGACACTCTGAGCTGTGAATCTTGACGCCTCCTTCTTGTGTTGTGGGAACAAAGCCGTCTTCCGAGCACGGGACCCTGCTCTACTGTCCTGCCTACGGCGTTCTCCTTTGCACCTTCTCAATCGGATGGCAGGCACCGCCTGTCTGCTGATAAATGAGGGCAGAAGACCAGAAGATGACAACCAGCTGGTAAATGTGTGAAAATATGCACTACCAACACCCATATCCCACGGCTGGGCTTGGCGTACAACATCTGCACAAAAAAACCCCCTTGTATATCTGCCTACAGAAAGCACCAGAAAAATCTCAGTAATGTATTAGCAATCTCTATTCAGCACTTGAATACCAAGGAAACAATATAATAACACCCGTTAGAAGGAAAATGTTGCAAAAATATGCTTCGCTCTAACCCATGCCGCTAAGAAATTATAATTTCCACAAATACTTAGCTCACATACACACGCTTTCTAAGAGGACTGACTCAAAACCTGCAGCTAGACTGAAGTGCTTGGTGAATTCTCTTTGCTGCTCTTGAGCTCCTCCTGAACGACAACCACGATGCAAAGCCAGCTGCCCATCACTGTGACAAGAAACTGGTCTTGTTTTTTTCCATGCAATCACCCCATCATCTCTAGTGGCACCACTTGCAAAGTCCCCTCTAAGTGTAAAGAAAAGGCACAAGTACAAGAATCTCTTAGTAAAACATTAATCTCAGGTCACAGATTTATTTTATGGATTTGCAACACAGCCCATATTACAAACATTGTCTGGGAACATTTACAAGAATAAATAAGATGGACTCGCAGTTGTAAAAAAAAGATTACACTTCACTGTAATGTACAGTCAAAAAATATATCTGATATTCATTGACTTGACATTATTTACCTTCCTTCCTTTAAGCTAGAAAGACACTGAATGCACAGTGTTGAGATTTTTGTAGTTATATTTTTTCCTTTTTTTTTTTTCATACGTGCTTTATCTATCAAACATCCAAACTGTACAAGTGAGTTTCACCAGTAATCCAGAAAGGCCAAAGGGGGAGGAGATGGGGGCGGCATTGCAGCAGCAGAGACTGGCTCTCATGCAGCACTTCTCCCTGCCAGCAAAACACATCCAGGGAGCTGGAATAGGATCCTACTGATCCAGATGCAGCCACAGCATCGCTGTGTCAAGTCGTGACAAGTCTGGCAACAAGTGATGCTAGTACATTTTAATTTCAACAGGATTGACACGGGCTGGGGGGGAAGGAGATTAAATCAATATGGGAGTGAATTTTGTCCGTGTGGTGAGTCAGTATGGGTTAAAGGATGTGTTAAGGATACAGCTCAAACTTTTGGCATAAAGTCCAGTGTTTAAATGCTGGAGATGCAAGAAAGGGCTACAAGGGTGGTGAGGGGGTAATGCCAGTTCTGTTCCAGGTATATGAAAGTCCAGCACATGAAGTCTGGATAGACTTTCAGCAATGCAAACAACTGACCATCATTTGTCCTGGGAGGCTATTTCTAAAGTATCTGAATTCATGAAAGCTTATAAAGTGCTGGCTACACTCCCACTTCCATCCCTGCAAATGTACTCCTTTCTGTAATTTCACACAAATAAGATTTCCTAGAGGTCATCATTGAAAGATGATGTACTCACACAAGGAAATAAATCTCCATAGCGCAAACACATTTGAGGTATCTCACAAAATCCCCCAAATAGTAGCGGCTTCAGGATATCAGATCTTCCAAAGAAAAATATCTCCACTGAAACACTCATTCTGCAACAAGCACCTCCAATAAAGTAACCACTGTGCTGCTGGAAACCTGTAACAGAAGATCAGGACTGGTCCCAAAGGGTCCATCTAGAACGCACCTTCTCCTTGCAACAAGTAAATCCTCGCTCCAGACAAAGTGGTGTGGTCTGGCTCATGCTCATACTTTTTAGAACCAGCTCATGCAGAACTGAATTGCAAGAAAAATGTTTTCGTTTTTTCTTTTCCCATTTAGTTTTTTTATTCTTTTCCCACCAGGAAACACTATGGGAACACCAGCATCTGTCATTCAGTCTGCTGCATTATTTTGGTTTTTAAGGCTCAGGTTGAAAACAGAATAGTGGTGAAAAATCTGCTGCATGCACCAGGATGAGGATGGAAAGGCTGATTAGATCACTCATGTTTTTACAAACTGAAAAAGCTGCCAGGTTTTTACAATTATGCTAGTCCAACATGAAACTGTAGGATATACTGAATACAGTTTATTTTTTACAAGGGAGGCTTTTAAAATATTTTTTACATAGCAAATAAATATTATAGACTAGAGGTGACTGGAAATCAGCAAGTTGGGTTTTGTTTGTTTTTTGTTGTGTTTTTTTTTTTTTTTCTTTTTTCTTTCCATCACAGTGCCACCAGGATTTGGTGTTGATGTATGAAAATGTATAATTTTGCTTGACTGTTACAGAAAATTGTACATTCTTCAAGTATGTAGATGAGGAAGATGATTGATACCTTTCCCAAGTCAATGAACAGATAATACATGAGAGGTTTTCCTGGCGGTCCTTGCCAAAACTGCAGAAACTGGGCTTTGCTTGCTGTGCTGTTGGCTTGCCCTCAATCAAAGAAGAGCTACAAGTATTTTTGGGAACAAGGAAAGGAAGAGCACTTGCATTTAAATTGTACGTGTGTATGGCTACAGAAAACTGCAATCTGAATAAAAAGGAACATAGGAGGGTTAACTGAATGCTTATTACTCACTTCTGTCTCCCTGACTTTAATTAGATGACTTTCCATTTCTATTCCTGTAACATCTGTGCAGGGAAGATGCAGCAGTCTGTTCTATGATTTCACAGTCTTCTAGGAGGTATACAGAATTTTTGACCCAAAGGCAGTGGTTACGCTGAATAACTTTTGCCACATGGCCCCCTTAATTTTTCAGACAAACCACAGCTGACTGAAGCTTGTGAACTTAAGACAAATGAAAGAATCTCAAATAAAAACACAGCAGGCTCAGACCAAGGTCTTGAGATGCCCCTTGCACTGGCTGGAGATACCATAAAAGTTAACTATGCTACCAGTGTAATGGAGTTGATTGTTGAAATTTATTACAGGACAATGAAGGTTTCTGAGTGGAACATTTCCACTGCATTGCACGGACCATTCCAGCACCGTGTCAGGCCTGTCACTGCTCTGTGATGACTTGTTAAGAATTCTGCAAGTGTGACAGATAGAAGCACCTCATATTTGAAGATTCCTCTCTCAAGCAGATCTCCTTTTATCTGTGTCCCTCAGGATTTATTCCCTCGGTTACACTCTGACTGCTCCGTCTCCATGGAGCTGCACAGCGTGGATGTGGCATTACCTGCTTTTTATGATCTTGGCCTGAACTCAGAGCAGAAAGAAAGATGTAAGAGCAGCCGTGCAAGAATTGAGAGACAGAACAAGGTGCATGTTTCCTACCTGTTTCAGGACTCCATTCAACCTGCCTTCTCCTCCAGTGTTTGGCTTCTCCCAAAGCAGATTTCTTCTCCTTTCCTTCTCTTCCAGATGACAACTGCTTTACCGGCCCCCGACTCTCCTTTCTCTGACTCTACAGCACATCAAGAGCAGTGACCAGCGATCCCTGGCTTGAGATTCCCAAGGAAATCCCACAAACTACTTCTAAAGGGCCTGCGAGAAGTAAATGGAAAAAGAAGTCTACCATCTGCAGGCTCTACTGTGGGGTTTACATTGCCACTGGACTTTTATTTTATTTTATTTTATTTTATTATTTTATTTTTATTTTTTTACAGGGAGTTTACAGAACCAGATAAAAGGTGGGAAACTACTGACACAAATATATGCCGCTCAAGGCAAAAGGTATTCTTTGGGATTCCTTCCTCTGCTTCATGCAGTTACATGGCCCGGACTGATTATGGGTCACAAGCATTTCCTAAAATCTCTGTTTGCCTCTCAGGAATTATCTGGCCATCCTTCAGATGTGTGTGCACATGGGCTGGGGCTGAGCAGGAGACAGAAACTGCAGTTTGACTTGGGGGTCAAGGTCACAAAAGTAACGTCTTTTCAGTGCATGTGAAAACCTTTCAATAACTGCTTGTCACCTGTGGACCAACATGGACAACTCTAGCTCACATAAAAGGCTAAAATGTGAATAAATTAGGAGGGACCTACCAGAGCACAGCAAAGGCAGACATAATTCCGTGCTACCTTGCTGAAGAATTTAAATGATAAATTGAAAGGCCTCCTACTAACCACAGTTCAGACACTTCCCTGATCAGAGAATACCAATTATTTCAAACTGCGGACATAAAGAAAACCACCACATTTCCATTTTTTTGTTTGCTACCCAAGGTCCTGATTCAGTTACCTTCACATGTACACTGTAGTCTCTTGCGTGGTCTCTTATCTTTACGTTAATAAACAAATACCTCAAGTCTATTTACAGGAGGTCAAATGCCTTTTTCATTCTGGGTTATTTGAAGAAGGAAAAAAAAATAATAATAATAAAAAAGAGCCAACATGGGACACAGCTTCTACAGAGACCTTACAAAAAACAAACAAAACCTCTAAACCACCACCACACCAAAACTACAAACCACCACCAAACAAAAAATGAAAAAAAAAAAAAGAAAATATTATTAAAAACCTACTGTACCTTTCAGGGGTTTTGGTCTATCTCTTTCCTGCAGACAACACAGGGTCTTCTTTCTCCAGCAGCCAGCCTAGATAGCTCTGGAATTCATTGCTTCAGCTACATTCCTTAATAATTTAAGATGTTAGTTATCTGTATGTATCCCCTGTATGAGACAGTCACCCCTGAACCACCCTTCCTTACCTATTTCTAGTTTCTTGTATTTCAGATTAAACTTTATACCAATACTATGCCATCAATAAACAGCGCTCCCTCACCCCTGAAGGACGTCTGAATGGGAATAAGTTTACTTTCATTATGACCACTCGAATATTGTCAATACAATATTTTTCCAACCTAAAATTAAGTCATTGAGGAATTCACCTTTTCCATGGTACATTCTCACTTTCCACCCACAGCAGGGGATGCTTAGGTTGGAAAGCTTGCCCTGGCTCTCAATCCTTTCAGGAGTGAGAAAGCCTCCTTTATCTCATCTCATCTCATAATTTCTCTCTTTCCCAGCAAAAATAAACCCATCACCCACAATCTTGCTTCAAACACATTATCTGTTTTGCTATAGGCTGTTCTCTATCGTTTAAACAACCTCAAGGTAATAAGGTTATTTAAAGTGAGCTTTCCTTCTCTTTCCACATGATTCTCTCCATCATTAATTCACATTCAGCCTATACACACTGCAGTAAGGAACAGAATAAAGATCCCTGAGCTAACACAGACTGGAGCTGGGTCAGCCCCCCAAAAGCAACGAAACTGCACAACGATTAACAGTTTGGCAACATCATCTGCAGTATTGACTGAGCATCCTTCCACGTGGATCGCAGGCTGGACATTAGAAAAAGGTTGAGACACACGGCTGAGCTGCCACATAATGAGCTATGACTAACAGTTGGGCTGTGATAACCAACATTTGCATTAAACTTGTTCCTTGCAAATACAAGGTAAAATTCAGCTTAAATATCCTTCCCTGCAGTTTATGCTAACGTCACTTTGCATTTGCAGAGGCCTAAAAGCACATAGCGAGTTGCTGTGGGTAGACTAATACATGCACCTGACCCGTTAGTAGAATTTTTCTTACTATGAAAACACATTTAAACCTACCCCAAGACCTTAAACGACTCCACTGCAAGTGCTATTCCGCTCTGCTCATCAAACACCTCCTTCCAAGCACACATCCCTCCTTTGGCATTACCGCTGGCTTTTTAATCCACTTCCCTTAATGCTACTGTTAAGCCCTGAATTACATCCTACACTTCACATCTCGGCCGTATTGCCATTTCTTCCACTCCTCTGCTCCTTTCCTCGGGGCTGTCACCTTCAGTGCTCGCACAGGTCCTTCAGTAACTCATGAGAGGGTCCTAGCGCTAAGCTATTATAGTTCCCATGTAAAATTAACACAATGCTAAACACTAATTAAGATTTCCATAGTATCCACAGGGAGTGATTCCCTCTGGTTTTCTGGAGTTAGCGAAGTCACAAGCACTTTGCCGACTTGTAGTTTCTTCCTACCTGGGTAGCTGTTGAAAAATCCCATTCTGGGATCAGGATCCCATTGTGATCAGCTCCCAGCTCCTGCCCTACACTGTTACAGTGAGCCACTTGTAATCAAAATGCTGATATTATTCCTTCTTTCTCATTTTTAGCTAATCATTTTGTTTTGCCTTCTATTTTTTTTTCTGCAGAGCCATTTGTTTTGCTTAACAGGAAAAGAAAAAAAAATAACACCAGTAGTTTGTTTCATGAGACACCACACATCTGCCTACAGCCCCACTAGGAACCAAAGGTGATTTTGTGATTATTTGCTGACAACAGAAAGGGCCAACTAGAAACCAAGCAGAGGTGCCTGTGAGGGGGGTTCTCAGCGGTACTTTCTGGTGCGCTGGCTAGATCGGGGACAAAGTGCTTCAAGCTCATTTAAGACCTTCGTGACACTGAAGCCAAGAATCCAAAAGAATAGGAGTGAGGCCATTCAGCACCCTATGCAACCCGTCCTCTGCTTAGCAGGAGCCAAGTGCTGTTCCAAGCATCCTTCCTTAGACTGTTGCAGGTCTTGGTAGAGATGACAACTGTTTTGCTAGATATTGGTACATTTTGAGTTGAGAGTTGCTTTTATAAGATTTAATTTTCATCCTTCATTGTCAAGGCAAAGGTATGACTATCGAAAAAAGAATAACCACGAAGCAGATCTGCCTTTTGAATTTACACACAGAATTAGCAACATTTTTTGAACTTCTGGCATGCTCTGTGCCAGGCATTGACATGACAGAGCTCCCAGCATAGTCTGAGTATTTACCTGAGGGTGGAAAACTACAAGTTGGTAAGGAAGTGGAGTTTCTGTAAACTTTTACCTTCAATCTTTTAGCAACCTCGTATTCCCTCACCCTCAAGATAAATAAGTGGCTAAATTGAAATACTGAATACTATAAGGCCTTGTTCATTCAATTATTATTTTTTTTCCTCCAAGATTACCCCCCAGATCATAAGGTTAAATGCTTAAACATACTCTTTCAGAAAAGCAATTTCTTAGCCACTAAAAAGTCAGAGTGAGATCCAGAACCATGGCAAAACACATCTGGTGCTTGTTTCAAAGAAGGAGAGTTGCACAGGCATTTTTGCAGAACAAAACAAAAGCTGTTTTGCTTAAGAAGGAAAGTTGCTGTGCTGGTCTAACGCTTTTCTTAACACACGTCAGAATAGGTTTCTGTGTATGTACATCACCTTTCCTACAGTTTGGATGAGTTACCACTTTGAAGCATGTAGGGCCTGGAAATCTGAATAAACCACTCAACTACATCTGACTGTACAACAGTTTGGAAATAGTGAGGAAATCTTGACCAAACCCAATGTTAAGATTACCTTCAGATTTTAACCTCTTGAACAGGAACCTTCTTTGTTCTTTGCACAGTGCCTAGTTCAGCAGGGTCCTGTTGTGACTAGGGGTCCTATGTTCTACAGCAACCCAAACAATAAATAAAAAATAAGAATACATAGTAAATGATCAACAAAACCTACTTTATACCCTGTTTTTCAAAGACACACTGCACTCCAGCAAATACTTGAAAAATATGGTAACAAAGTTACCAAAAGTTGCAAGACAAATGCAATTTGTTTGATGCAAATATTTAACCTTAAGGTTCAAGTGGCTGGGAAACTCATTAACAATGTCGCTTCACCAGCCTTGAACCCAACACAGACCAGGGAGATGTGACTGGTTCATGCACAGCCTTGGGAGTCAGCAGGAACAGGGAGGAAACATTCGTGTAGAAGCCGAGGCAGTGAACCCATGAACAGCTTCTCATCTCCACCATCTATTTTCATGCTAAAAGGGACTACCTATGGGAAGAGAATTCCAGGCTTTTTCTTTGTGTGTTGGCCTTTTCATTTGGAAAAAAAATAAAAGGAAACAGGCAAGGTAGACAAATTGTAATGAAACATCTCATATATCCCCTATGGCTATCTCATTTTTCCCAAATGACTGCTGCATGAAATAAAAAAAAATAAAAAATTAAAGACTAGGATTTGAAAATTATAAATTAAAAAGGAGACATTTAAAAGAGAACTTCTTAAGGGTTTCATTCTTTCCCCACTCTGCAGCAAGGAGAGCAAAAGTACAATCCGAAAGGGGAGAGAAAAAGTCAGAGAGGATTAGAAAGTCCAGTCTTTCAGCCTGTCTCCCATTTTGCTAATTTTTACAGTAGGTTATTTAAGAAGCGGTAGATGTTCCGGCAGAAAGCAGGCAGCAGCAAACACAGGCATCGTCTCCTCCTTCCAGCGAGGTCTGTGCAATCTCAGTCTCTCGCTCCGGGCAGGAGAGGTTTTTCCTCCCCACACTTGTTACTGCCTTCTGGTGTGGGAGATGGGAGAAACGTCTGCCAGAGGCTGGGGTCTGGCATTTCGGGGGCTCCCCTCCCTCCGCTGGGCTAAAAGGAACTCAAGTATTCCAGTGCAACCTCATATACAAATTTATATTGTTCCTGAAAGAGAGAACAGAAATCAGTCACATTAGGATACGGGTAAATTCTTCAGAGCCTCATTCTACAAGCTGCCAAAAATACCTTCTCCCTCTTACACCATTTGGCAGGACGAGACAAACATTAATTGTATTTCTGTGTGAACCTGAACAAGCATTACTAAGAGATGGTATTGTCAATGGAAGATAAAAACACTCAAAGAGACAGTCACAGTATGGGCTATTCACTGCTTGCTTTATGCCTTCATTGCACACATTGCTTTTGAGGCAAGAATTCAGTGTGACCGATGGAGATTGATTGAATTCAGGACAGTTTAATCTCTTCGGCTGCAGGGAGCAAGGCCTGGGGTTGAGACTGTTCTCCCCTCCTGGTTTCAAGGCATGTCACAGCATTAAGCACCGGGCTGCATACATGCACAGGAGGACAAATCCCATCCCCTTTCCACAGCTGTGGTGACTGCTACCTGGGTTCAACCTCCTGGAGGTAGCTGAGGTGTGGGACACACCGGTCATCACGCTGCAAGGGCAGCTGCTCGCCCTCTGCTCGAGGAGAGAAGCACTGGGACCAGAGGATTCATTACACATACTAAAATGAGACTGATTTTAATAATGATAGCTTCATGTTATGATCCATTTTGATTCATACTGGGCTAAGCCATGAAATCTTTTTGCCTCTCCTAAAGTGCCCCCCCTGTAAAAGGTGGGCGGGTGCAGCACAGGAAAAAATACTTACCAGTGACTCCACCATGTTGGATTTGTTATTCCGTAATGTTTTCACGATGTGGAACACATCAATGATATTTTGCTGTTGAATCATTTCACACACGCTGCAGATGGCACAGAAGGTGCCGCTGCGTCCCCCACCGTTCCTGGGTGTGGAAGAAAAGAGGCAAGAGATGGAGCCAGGTAAGGCTGAGGGAACCGAGGAGAGCACTGCTTACACAGCAGCTCATAAACCGCATATACTAAGAAAGGTCATAGAATCATTTTGGTTGGTAAAGGCCCTCAAGATCATGAAGTCCAACCATTTACCCAACACTGGCACTAAACCACGTCCCTAAGAGCCTCATCTCTGCATCTTTTAAACCCCTGCAGGGATGGTGACTCCACCACTGCCCTGGGCAGCCTGTTCCAATGCCTGACAACTTTTTCTGGGAAAAAATTTTTACTGTAATGTATGGACTGGTTAAGGACGTCCAAGGGTTTGTGAAAATGGAGATCTGCAAGGCAGGAGGTGGGGATGGAAGGGCTAAGCTGATCCCCAGCAGTGGTGCTCAGGGGTTCGCAGCAGCTCTGGGTCAGGGCTGGACACAAGGCAGAGCCGCTTCGGTTGTGTCTGAGCTCCAGCCATGAGACCTACCCACATCACAGAAAGTAGCAGAGCTTTTTCAGCTACTCCTCACGACAATCAGTAAAATCTCTGGGCCAGCATGCTATAATGTAGCACAATATTCAGTTTGAAGTATACTACAAATGTAATTTGACTTCATTTTCCCCAGCTGAAGCCTGGCAAACTACCAGATTTCCAGATCGATAATCAGTGCTCTTCAGACAGCATTTTGTGAGGTTACAGGCATTTTCCAGTCCTACTTACAGGCAGTGGACAACAGTCCGTCCGTCTCTCCCATCGTACTGTTCCTGCCACTTCTCCAACCTTCTGACCACCTTCAGGAGGGAGCGTTTGGAAGGAGGGGTGTCCCTGTACGCTGGCCAGCCAATGTACTGCAGGTGCTGAACTATGCGATATCCATCCTGAGGCTAAAACAAAGAGCATTCTCAGGGTGCTAAATGGAACAGGGCAGGAAGCAGAGAGATAGGGCAAAGTAGAGGGCACTGGTTACACGGCATCCTCCCTTTGCACCTGATATCGATGTTGACATCCTCTACTTTGGACACAATACAGTGGGGAAACAAGGAATTTTGGGGTAATCTGGATAAAAATGATGACCTCAGATATTACAGAGCCAGGCAGAAACTAGGTCCATAGGATTCATTTTTTTTGTTTCCAGTAAAGTCTCATCAAACTCTATGAATAGATCAAACAGATCAAATGTGTCTTTCCTGGTTGCCTGCACTAGAGATTGGCTGTGCCATAAGAACTAAAGGCAAAGAAGAACTTCAAAAAAAATCTCTGGGGGCTGTGGCAGGAAAGGTTCCTCATAAAGATTCTAGCAGCAGCCTTTGGTGTTGAACACAGATGGGTGCAAAGAGCTGCGAGTTCACAGAACCCACCCTGCCAGGCATGCATTTATGAACCAGCTTCATCGTGAGAGTCACAGAGTCTTAGTGATATCAGCTGTACGACCTCAAGGCTGTCCCTGGTTCAGAGGCAGCTGGCCTGGGACACAGGAAGGTGAATATCCGATTTATTTATTTGTGTAGTTGGACCACAAAGCTCACTCTGCAATGCCACAGTTGAATTACTGCGCAAGCTCTGACCACAAAATCAGAGACTGATGTGTTAAACAGCATAGAAATGTAATTTGTGAAGCCTGTTTCCATTTCTGATTAGAAAAAATGAAAAATGAACAAAAAAGGAGACATAATCAATCTTGGAAACAACTAATGAGAGAAAAAATCTCTACTGAAACCCTTTCTCTCAGCCCTGAAGTTGCATTGTTAGGGTCCAGTCTGCAGATGAACTTTTTTTCTATTATTTCAGCTGTCCTGGGGCCAAGCAATACAGACAAAGAGTTGCTTACGGAATTGACAGTTGCTTATTTACAGGAAAAACAGTGGCAACTGGGAATCCCAGTCTAGCCAGTAAACGTTGCATCTGTCTCAGAGACACTGCACAGTAGCTGACAGAGAGCGGCTGACACTATCCCCATTTATTTCCTACAATACTGACAGTTTTATATTGGCTACTAAGCTGTTCTCAAATATACATAGAAAAATGTATGCCATTTAAATACAGATTTTCAGCTCATATCACCTACTTTCAGCCAAGAGTCTTTTACCAATACAGACTGACGCAATTAAATGTTAATTAAAGGAAGCAGCTATTAAATTCTGCAAGGGAATTTTGTTCCCAGGTGAGAGATTCAGCATCTCTAATTCAAAAGTCTTGGTTTTGCCTCTTCCTTATACCAAAATATATTTTTGAGAATAAACAGGGAACCTGGTATTTCCCTGATCTTACCCTGGCCATGTTGCAGATCCGGAATATCCGGTTGATGATATCCTCATCGATGTCTGCTGAAACAAACTCTACTTGAATTGGGCCATAACAACAGGATGTCTTCTCTGGCCAGTACTCCATGCAGAGCTGGAGAAAACACCAAAGAAACAGAAAACACCTTCAGTCGTAACATGGAAAAGCATGTTCGGTCTTCTCTCCTTTCGAATTTATAACCGGCTCAAAAACCATAACCGATCTTGTATTATGTGTATTTGCTCAAAGAAGACCTCCTTCTAGCTCAGTAGAAGTTTTTTTAATATCATTAACATGATGAATGTGAGGAAAAAAATTATATATATTTCAGAACCTCTTTTTTTTTTTTTTTAATGAACACAGTTTGTAACTGATTGAATTCTGGGGTCTAAAGGTGCAGAAAAGGTGGCTGACAAATGAAGCTTCTGTAGTGGTATAGATTTAAAATGAACACTAAAAGACTAGCGTCTGTAGGTAAAATTAATAGGAATCACAGAGATTTGGTGTTAATGAGGAAACAGGACATGCAGCAAGAAAATCAATCTTAATTCAACCAAAGTGGAACTTCTTTTTTCTGTAAGACAAACTTTTTAGCTTTCTGACTACCAGCGAGCAGGGGAGGGAGAATGAGTTTGCTCTGAGAGCAACAAGAGCGACTCCGATTTCAGGGTGAACTACAACTGAATCTCTGAAGTTTGTGAAGCAGGTTGGAAGTGTTTTTTCTTATGCTGATATTACTGAATTGAAAGTACAAAAATAAAATCCTATCCACACAGATTACAATCTAAGCATTTCAAATCCATCTGGAAATAGATCATGGCGAGAAAATATTTTGCATGAGATCTCATTAGCAGTTTGTGCTGAGACTGTATTTCTTTTTTTTTTTTTTTTCTTCCTATTTTCAAGTGTAATTTTTCAGAAGTTTTGAAACCCCCAGATGCTCATTTGAACTTGATCTCAAGCTTTTCAAGTTCAATCATTGCCAGTAATAACATCAAGTGTGTGCATTCTACTGCATTAATTCTGTATTCCTGTTATTCCTTTGATCATATGGGATTGAAATGGAGTGGGATATTCATGCAATCTTATGCATCTTTGCCCTTGTTAGTTTTTCAAGATTAGGCAAGCCAGGCAAGACCACATAAGCAAGTCCTCCTCTGAAGCTTGTCTTTACTCTTCATTCAGACTTTCAAGCCGCCCACAGATCTCCTCTCAAAGCATCTGCCCAGCAGACGAGGAGATTTGAGCCAAGCAGGTGCTTTCGGAAACAACCTCAAGGTGCAGCGGAAAGAAAAAAAGATGAAGCCTTTCCTTAATGTAAAAATCTGCTTTCTACAGTTCAGGCACAGCTCTTCTATAAAGCAAGTTTTATATTTGTGTTCTGCTCATGGAGATGAGTAACCCCTCCTGCTCAGGCACACAATACGGTATTTGCAGGGAACTGCACACTAACAGTTTCACAGCGCTTTGGGTACAGCGCTTGGATTAGGCAAGGATGAACAGCCAGATAATTACAGCATTGTCACACAATGACAGTGCAAGCATAACATCCTTAAGTTCCCTTTTCGGTAATCTCTCTGTCACAGCTGAGATCAAACTGTCACACCTTGCCTTGAAAGCTCACAAGATACAAACTTTAGAATCATCCTTAACGCCCAGTGCTGCCTGGGTGGTTTTGGCCTTGGTTGCACACTCGAGCTAGAAAAACTGACAAAGTGACTTCAGGTATTTGTGCCTACAGACTGCCTCATAAAAGGAGAATTTTGCTAGGAAAAAAAAAAATAGAAACGAAAAACCACAAAGCGGGTAAAGCCTTGTGCAGAAAGATAGATGCAAGAATAACACTAGCTGAGGCTCACGGGTTTGTGTTTTCTAAGAACGAAGTGTAAGAAAGTATGTCATTTCCAGAAGAAGCTGTAGTTTTCTTTTAAGTGTCGAAAAAAAAGGAAAATATTAAATTCTCCTCTGGATTCAATGCCAAGATGCAGAATCAGGCAGGGTGAATCGGACAGGAGGCGGCAAATGCACAGAACCTCCAGTTCCACACCATGGTGGGACTCTGTGGGTCACCAAGAGATGCCACCTCTGAGTAAAGCTCTTACTGGGGCTGGAAATGAAATCCCACCACGTTCACCCCCAAGGGAGACCCTCTCACCCAAAGGGGTGATCGCCCTCTCCATTACCTTCGAAAACAGAGACCAATAATCTCACTGCCTTCAAGTGCAGTGAGATTTTGAAGACAGAGAAGAGACAAATGGCAAATTAATCCATGAAGTACCAACTCGGTACTTGAGGGTTCTCTCTCTTGTTTGACAAGTGCTGTAATGGGTGAATTAGCCATGCCAAATGTACTATTCGCACAAATTGCATGATTATGCCTGTTTGAAAGCTGTTATCTTCTGCCACTCATCAGCAAGGTGGCTGGAAATGCTCGTACAGGAACTGCAGCAGCTTGTCCTCCAACAAGCTCAACTCCTGAAAATAATGGTGTGCTTAGTATCCAAGAGTCCAACTTGCACATGACACTAGAAAGAAAAAAAAACCCAAAACATACACGGCGAAATGCGGCCCCCAGAAACTGTGCAAATCGCACGTCTCAGTACCACAGAACTGCATTGGAAATCTCAGGGAAAAGATACTCCAAATTATTTCAGCATCTCTCTTGGTTTTATTCTTCTGGAAATGCCACGTGAACAGGCAAGCATGAAGCACACGGGGGCTGTGGTAACAGAATAGTTTTCTGAACCAAAGACAAGCAAAAATATGAAAGAGAAGAAAGTGGGTTTGGGAGGAAGATTTAGACGCACAAACACATAATCTGTAGATATCCCTGTTGGCTGGAGTAAGAATTACCTAACTTAGAAGAACTCAAGCATGTGGACTTATTTTTCATTGTACCCCAAAACACTCCCTATTACTTTTCAGTTCACTTCCACTTATCTATTGGGGTGGGGAGGGAGGGCACAGGAAAATGGCAGCAGAAACACCCTTAAAACCATCTGGATTTGGTAAGAAAGTTACATGACAGAAATGATGAAAAATCACTCACCTGTGCTGCATCCATCTCATTCAGCATCACAACAGAGGAGCAGTTATAATCAAACACCAGCCTCCAAAAGTCTGCTATGGTGTTGGGCAAAGGGTGTTGGGTTACAATAAAGGCAGCAGGTTGCTTGTGGCTCTAACAAAAGAATAAGATTAGTTAAAAAAAAAAAAAATTCAATCAACTTTTATTCAGACGAATATTATACCCAGGAGGCTATGGCTAGGCAATCTCAGCCATTTAACCAGATTATACAAATCACATATCCTTCTCCTTGTTATCATTCTGCAATGAATGAATGTCTCATAATGGGATTCTTTTGCTCCCAATGAAGACATTTCATTAAAGAAGTGTCACAAGAGCAGAGATTACCAAAATCAATTATTTATATTTTGAGACTCTGCAAATAATACTAATTCTACTATTACTACTACTGCTACTATCAGTAATATTAATAATTGGAAAGAAAACAGCTGGAAGCAAATGCTGCCCTTTTTTCTGCGATGAACGGTAGGAACCACAGAAGGTATTAGCCCTCCCCGTGCTATTGCTCCCTGGTGATGTGGCGCTGCAGAGGTGGCACATTTGGGTCCCAGCCATCCTTTAAGAACTTGTGGGGCAACATCCAGAGCCTGTGACATTGGTATTTAATTTCTGATGCTATTCTTTCGTCTCAAAAAACCCCTCTGACCTCAATCTCCCTAAGCACGAAGGGGAGGAACTGTGCTCCTGACCTCTGCGGGGCTGTGTTAATGAATGTTTGCGAGATGAAAGGGTACGAAGCTCAGAACTTGATCGGTTTCCAGCTGCAGCAGGCAAGGCTTAGATGAGCCTACAAGCTGCACAGTCCTTTCTGCTGTACGTCTGGGAAGCAGACTTGAATCAAAAGGCACAATATTTATGAGTTAAAAAAAAAAAATTAAAAAGGAAAAAAAAAATCAAACCAAACCAAACAAAAACCCAACAGATTTTGTATTTAAAGAAATAAATGAAGCCCCAAAGTATTAAGATGGCCATTGCAGGGGTTTGCATTTTCTCCTCGCTATGAGTGAGCTGTGGGTGGAAGAGCCGAGCAGCCCGTGCTGGGGACATGAAGGAGAGGGAAGTAAAATGAAAGGATTTCTTGGGAAATGATCAGTGTGGAATGGATTGTCCTCTTTCTCCCTACTCTGTGTTTCAAACCTAGGAGCACCAGTATGGGTCACACGCTATGTCATACCAGACCAATGTTGGCAACAGAGTGGTAAATAAAATACTGAATCTTATCTCTTAATTAGAGTTAAGAACATGATACTGTTGCTGCTATGTTTTTTCATTTTGCACCAATTGCATAATTGGCTAAATTGTTGGCTGAAGGTAAGATATATGTGTGGGTTTTGTCATGAAGAGAAATACGCCCCACCTGTTTTCTTTGCTACAGGTGAGGAACCAGTCTCACTGTCCTATTTCAAAGGGAAGGTGACACAGAGATGTTAATTACTCGTGTAAGAGAACATGTGTAGGATCTTGGGAGAATGACGATGACAGGGACACAATATGGACTCGTCTTTATCCAAGCCCCATACATTAAATCCAAACCTATCATCCCTTCTGTATGGCTTGACTCAGAGATGTGGCTCAAGTCCCTCTGCTTAAGGATTATGTTGAGTTGCTTTAGGGGAGGGTGAGGGACAGTATTTCTCCTTTCTTTATAACAAACCATTTTTCAGACGCAAACATGGCTTTTGAATGATTCTCATAGGAAAGGTCCTAAGGTCTGTTTACTTGAAAGGGACAGAAGACATGGGTGAAAAATTCCTCTGTACAGGAATTTTAATTACCAGGAATTTTGTGGGGAGGGATACAAGTATTAGAAAAGTAATTTGAGATAATGAGGGCTGAAATGCGCAAACACATTCCCAAGTCTCTAAGAAACCAGAGTAAAATTCACTGTGCTTCTGCAGATTTGTCAAAGCACAAAACACACTTTAAAGACAAAAAAAAAAAAATCCTTAGGCATATTTGCAATGACAGCATCACGATCTTTCTAAAAAGAATCTAAAATTAATTCTATGACCATATGACTTAACCTCTCAAATGCAGTAGTATCACTGTTCCCCAAAGACCGAAAAAACAGACAAAATTAAAAAAAGATCAACCCCAAAACTGCTAGGGAAAAAATGACGACACTTCACCCTCTATCATATTTACACATACTCGAACTGCAGTAATTAGTGGCTTTAAAGACATTTCTGTCCAAAGGCAGTTAGGCACCACAGCGAACAGAAAACGTCAACATAATTCACCCTATCCAAATGACCCGTGCTCTGGGATTGTAGCTGATAAACAAAGCAAAGGAAATTGCCCTCAGACAGATCCATGTCAGCTTAACTCATGTCCTTCTGCCTTGATGTATTTTACACATCTGATCCCTGTACTCCCATATTCTTAAATGCATAAGCTCAGATAAATCTCTCGCTCCACACTGCAAACTATTCTTTTCAAAGAGCTGACCTGGCAGCTCCTGGCAAACATTCCTCTTCGAAGTTATATGATAACCAACATATGGGAAGAGTTGTCCCACCACTTCTTTGTCCATCTGCCTTTCTACGATACAACCTCTGACTGCACGCTCGTGAACATCTTTGTCAAAAATTTTTCAACGACATGTGGCAGAACTACAACAGTAGTCTGATAATCATAGTCTAGGTGACACATTTCTCTCTGCCTAGTTTGGAGATGTCAGCACCAGAAACTGCAGGTAAAAAAAAGGTTTTTTGCTTTGGATGCTTTTCTCCCAGAAAAGTATCCTGAGAATTAATAAACTCGATGCAGACTAGGATGAGTTGGGCTCCATAGTTTAAGAAGGACAAGGAATTACTGGAGGGAATCCAGCAGTGGGCTACGAAGATGATGAAAGGTCTGGAGCACCTTTCTTATGAAGAGAGACTGAGAGAGCTGGGGCTGTTCAGCTGGAGAAGAGAAGCTGAGAAGGGATCTCATCAATGTTTATAAATATCTCCAGGGTGGGTGTCAAGAGGATGGACCAGACTCCATACAGTGGTGCCCAATGACAGGATGAGGGGCAATGGGCACAGACTGGAACACAGGAGGTTCCATCTGAATATGAGGAAAAACTTAATTACTTCGAGGTGCCAGAGCCTGGACCAGGCTGCCCAGAGAGGTTGTGGAGTCTCCTTCTCTGGAGACATTCAAACCCGCCTGGACACCTTCCTGTACGGTCTATTCTAGGGTACCTGCTTTAGCAGGTGGGTTGGACTGGATGATCTCCAGAGGTCCCTTCCAACCCCAACCCCTCCATGATTCTGTGAGTGGGGACAGAGCAGTACTGCTTACATCCATGAGTGCAGCATTGATGTAGTTACTTGATTCACCATCCACGGAGATGAGGAAAGGCAGGCACCGGTCCAAGGGCAGCACATCCATGCAGCGGTTCTTGTCATGGTTCCTCGGCAAAAGGCCGATGCTGCAATCTTCCGGCCGAACGCGCGGTGTCACAATGTTGAGAGTCTGTGAAGGAGGGAAGGAAGAAGGCAAAGAAAGACAGAAGCAGGTTGAGTGTCTTTGAATTTACTTCTAAAAAGGATGCCATCTGCACAATAAGTTTATTTCAAAGATACTTAGACTAGTAGATCTTTGATATCCCAGAGAATGAAAAAGGAGCACTGAGGAATTTGTTGCTGTTATATTATATTGTATTTTGCACATTGTCCTGAGGTGCTCTTCTGAAAACTAGCATAAACTGAGGGCACTATGCATTTAGCAACAATTTCCAGCTCTAAATGCCCAGAGCAGTTCGACAACATTTCTGTTCTTTCCTAGAGCTTGGAAATAACTGTCACAAGTACAAGTTGCAGCTTTGACCTGGTCATGGAGTGAAGCCTCCTCATGTTTCTCCCCTCCCTAGGGTGCAAGCACACATCCTTCTCCCTTTTCAAATGGATCCTGTGCAGAAGTACGCTGAGTATTGACCTGGCTCACCCCGTAGGTCAGACTGGGTTCAAATCCTCTTGTAATTCTTCAGTCGAACTATTGATCTAGCTTAACAATGCATATAAAAACCTCAGAGAAATTTTTCTTTTTTTTTTTTTTTTTATCCTTAAAAACAAACAAACAAGGAAGTCTATTTGTTTCATTTATTATTTAGATTTCCACTTTCCTTTTGGAGTGACACATAGGATGCTTCTCTTACATAGTCATACCTTATCCCTGGGGTCTTGCTGTCAGTCTTTTACCATTATCTGTCTTTCCCATAGCTTGACAGACTATGTTTCTTTAAATCTAATTTTGTGTTACCCATTGCAGAGGCCTCCTGACAAACCAGCCTAGGTTGGTCAGCAGGGATCAAAAGCAGCAAATCAAAGCAAACACATCTTAACACTGTCACTTAAGTCATGGTACATCAGTGGCTAACTGATGTTGTTCTACTTTCCCCCGTTTTCACTTGTGTCATGCAGTCATATAGTGAATTCCTTTGCAGCCATCAGAGGAACAGAAAACATTCAGTGGCCAAAAATTCTTACAAAGGGCTTGACTTCTGCCACAGAGAGGTTATAAATGGAGAAAAATGAGGGTCAAACAATCCAAGATAAAGGAGTGTGTCCAAGTATAAAATGTGAAATAATCTAGTTGCTCTAAATCGTTCTACATAAAAGGTTCTACATAAAAGTCTCTTTGTCTAGAGATGGAAAGCAGGTAAACTGGCTGAGGAAGCAACATGAAATCTCATGTCTCTGAGAGTACAGACAATTAGGCAGGTGACTTGTTAGTTATTTACTCTTGTTTATTTGACACTCTTCCCCTCTCTCCCTTGTTTTTTTTTGTGTGTTTTTTTTGTTTGTTTGGGTTGTTGTTGTTGTTTGTTGTTGGTGGTGGTTGGTTTTTTTACTTATTCAGATTAGAAAAACTCTCCAGAACAAGCTATTGCATGTTCAGACAATGTGTAGTGCATGAGAAATCCATCCATCCATCCTTCCCTGAGCGCCAGTGGGACCCAAACAATACAAACTGCACCAACAGATCTAGAGTTAGATCAACTGGTTCATAAAGATGGTAGCAAAAGATACCACTTCTTGCATTAAATCCAGACTATTAGGGATGCAGAATGCTCTGAGACAAAATCCCGTAAAAATAGATTCTACAACTAGACAGAGAATGAACCTCTTATGCAAAGTATGGTGGAGCTTTTCCTTCCCACAGGAGCTGCCAGCCCCTGGCAGCTCAAAAGAACAACCACACAGGCGACAAATCTTGTCTCATATCATGACAAAATAAGTCCAGCAAGCGGTGACTTTTTATTTTAATAGTATAACAGCATTTGATGAAGTTAGGCTTTGGCTCCTTCATGCCAAGCATCCAGAACCAGAAACACTTTTACAGGTCTGATATCACTTGATAAAACCAGATCTTTTTTTAATTGAACTGTCATTGGTTGGGATCCACATTCTTTATCTCACTGTACCAACCCTGATTATTCCCTGCAAGGTTTCAGATAAAAAACACACATTCTCCCTTTGCGTACAGAGGGAGGAAAAGAGGCATCTGACTCAGACTGGGGCTCCCCAAAGACATTCTCTTGCTGCAAAAGATACTTGGCTGGGAAAGGGGCTGGGCATTTTCTACAATTAAAGGAATCTCCACCTTGTTACTGCTATGAATTGCCTCTTAAGAAATAGCATAGGTCTCTCTCTCTTTTCTGTCAAATTCACCTAGCCCCAAATTTCCCACAGTATTGTTTTTTCCATACATCAGCATTGGCTGAAAAATCATAAAGGGATTTACAGATACGTGGGGAATAAGACTAGAAAACTTAGTTCAGTGTTCTGTAGGGTGCGTTTGTTACTGTGTGCAAGGTAAAACTGCCCAGGGCTCGTGGCTCCTGTGTCCCAAGCCCATTAATTGGGGTGGGATAAGCAACAGCGACAGCAAAAAGGTGGAAGGGGCCCCATTTTGTTGCTTGCCCCAGGTAAATCACATTACGCCAGCACTTGTGAGTTTTACCATATGTCATTTCAGTTCTCGTCACCAGGTATTTGGCAAAACATCTACAGTGAACTGAGATTCAGTTAAATGAAAATGAGTAATAAGGAAAGTGATGCTCACTGAGCTCACTTTCTCCTTTGTGCAGAAGGATGTCGACAAGTTGATTGTCAAGACTCGGAAGCAGCATACCAGCCACGAGAACAGATAATAAGGGACCTTGCGGCATAAATGTTTCTGAACAAATTACAGAAGAAAATGAACAACAGCATATTTGTTAAAATGAGAAGTACAATATTATGTGTGACAATTAGTACCCTTGTTCTACTGAAGTGATGGGATTTATTTTTCCTTGCTGAAGGCTGAAAAGTCCATGCTCAAAAACATATCTCTGCCTGATACAGTAATAAAACAACAAAAATCAACTGAATTCAGACCTTGGCTAAGTGTCCCCCTCTCTGCTCTGCTGGGAATTGTGAAATAACACACAGTAATTGATTAAGCACCTTCAGTACACCAACTGCAATGACTGAGACATACGAAATTACCTGAAATTCATCTTTTATCTGGCTGGAGTTGGTCTGTGGATCTAGTCTGCTGATGTTGTAATAGATGGATCTGAACTCACAAACTGGAATGGCTGTGTTGCCACAGAGACAGGCCTCCAAAATGGCATCATGGACAAATACATACTGCTCCTGCACAAGGGAGGGATAAGATATTAAAATCATATTTTCAATACAGACCATGAAATATCACATGCTTTTTTTTTTTTTAAATCATGCCCAATATGTATATTTGGCTCTGTTTCATGTGGAGACATATTACACAGTGTGCTACGTGACAGCTTTGTGAGCATATTTCATCCATCATTGAATGTGAGCTCTCGTGTTTTCATTCCCAATTTACAAGTCAAATGAGAAGTCACCACTCTCAGGAATGCTGGGACAAAATGGGGGTGGGCTGGGGGGGAAATCACGGTGTAAAACTTTTCTGTTCCCAATCACAAGGCAATGGTCAGGAATCGATGGTGCTTTGGAAGCCAGAGAAACAACTTTACTAACAGGTCTTCTCTTCAGAACCCCTGGACTCTCGGGATTCTGGGTGAAGTTCTTTCCCTGAACTAAATATGAGAAGTCCAAAAAAGTTAACAGTCCTCCTCTGTTCCAAGCTATTGTCCTGTTCCTGGGTAGGGGAAGGCATTGAAGCACATACATAGAACTTGTGCCGCAGGAGAACAGTTCCACAGAGGTTTGTGCAGCCGCTAGATGAGACGTGGTGGAGCAGCTTGCTTAACCAGCACCCAAAGCCTCCATCAGGGATGTTTCATTTGTTTAGCTTGCAGTTGATATAAACTACATACTATTCAAGTCTGCAGTATACTTATGAATGAAGCATGAGAGGATTCAGGAGCTGTTTTCTTCTTTTTCTCCCCCCTACTGTGAGAATAAAACTAATCAGCAATGCTAAGACCTAAACTTCAAGGTTTGCCCTCCCGTCTTGGACGCCCTGAGTAGCTGCCAGCAAATGTGATTCGGTGCACATCTGGTCATGTTTAGCCACGGAAAGTTCTGTATAATCAGATCACAGAGGAAGCAAGTGTTGACTTAATGAATTACTGGGTTCGCATTGAGCAGGGGAGCTGACAGGAATGCGGCACATCATAAGAGGAGACCTGCTGGCACCTACCTCTGTCTGCACCAAATTGACCCTCTGGGATCGCAGCTCTCGCACACAGTTAAATATATCCACCACGCCTTCGTTCTCTGCCATGTCAAGCATGATGTCGATGGCAATAAAACACCCTGTTCTCCCGGCCCCAGCGCTGGAAAAAAAAGAAAAAAGAACATGAGGGTCTGCATGATCGAGGGAGCGTGGAGATGCAGGGCTCTATGGAGGAGAAAATAACTGCATCACAGACACAGCTGTCTTGTCTTGGAGGCTGCTCCCCTCTCCCTGCTGGGCTGATTTTTGTGTGAAGCTAAATTAGCTTGGGATTTAAGAGAACAAGGTGAAATAATATTTCTTGAAAGGGAAATGGACCCAGGTAGCAGGGGGAAAAAAGCTTTGCGCTCCTGAACATCAACAAAAAATTAGGAAAATAATCATTATGATTTTACAGGTCGATGCGCTCGCACACCTTTCATCCCAGAAGATGTGGGAGAGCAGCCTCAAGGTTGCAGATACAATTCCCGAGATTTTATTCTGTGGGACTCTTTAAAAAGCATGCACACATTTAATGATGAAAGGGGCTCCATCTTCCACCTCAAAAATTTCTTTTCCCCTTTTAATCCAGAGGAGTTTGACTCCCAAAGAAAGTGATTTCAAGTTGTGGATTGTAAAATTATAGAGAAAGGAGCTCGAGGCTACTCAAAACCTTCAGTTTAGAGCCCCCCACTGCTTGCGAGAATTGGGCCATCTCCTGCAAAACTGTGTTGTCACTGAGCCCTCCTTCCCTTCTGGGAAATCATCCAAGCTGTTTAGGTGTGAAGGATAGAGGGAGGAGAATGTCTTTTCACATTACTCTGAAGGAAGAAGGAAAACTCAGCTCAAATCAGGGAAACTCAAGTTGCACGAAAACTCCAGCAGAGCCGAAAGCAAGGAGATATGAATGACCATAAATTAATGGACCAGATTAATCAACTGCTGAATAGAGAGAAGATATTTTTCATTTGCAGAATTTTAATGAATAAGTGGCATTTCCTCTCCTTTTATCTCTCAGCTTTTCAGAATTTTAACAAATAGTTATAACATTTCTATATTTAGAGGATCCTGGCACTTCATAAATATCGAACTGTGATATTATCCAGCCAGGCATCGGTAGGGAGAATTTGGTAATTACCACTTAAAGCAAGTCATTAAAATTCAAAAGCAGATAAATAACGGAGAGGAAATAGCATTTATTCATCAAAATGTGAAGGACGAAATATTTCTCCTTGCTTTCTTGGTGACAATGAATCAGGTTCAGACTCCTTCCAGGGCCAGACCCATGTGGCACCAAGGTAGCAAGTTCAAGCACTGAGCTCTCTTCTGCCAGGTCCTTGAACTTAGCTGTATTTTATTATACAACTGCTTCTTCACTTGCTGAAACAATAAAAAACCAACAAAAAACCCACCTAAAGCTGTTTTAAAAAAGGTAAGATTTAATTGATTTTCCTTTTGAAAATGGTTGTGGGATGTATTGTCTCTCTCTTCCTGATCACAGGGCATGGCACTTAGAGGTAATTGCCTGTAGATTGATCAGGGGTGAGATTTTGGGGCAGCCAGCTCTGTTTTTCAGCCTTGTTCTCCAGTCACCTCCCCTTTGCAGAACACGTGCACCGGGCTGTGGCATGAGCTGCTAAAGTAGCTGCTACAAACCCAAACTACATTTCTGTAGAAATGTCTTTCTTTGTATTGGAAATAATATAATCACGAGAGTTTACCTGACCGTGGTGGGTTACAAAAGCAATCGTTTTCACTGTAAACCAGAGGAAAGGACATTTACCTATGTCCAACACTCGCTAACACAGTGAGTTCTTTGAGGTTTGTCATCTCTTCCTGATTCACAATGTACCATCCTCACCACAAATCATATAATCTACTAATCCAATCCACTATAATCCCTCTACAAATTGATAGAGAAACCTGATAACTATTAAAAGAGTTAAAATAAGGAGCCCTGGTTTCATACAGTGCCCCGCACAGTGGGGCTTTCAGCTTAGTTGGAAGAAGACCGTGCAGAAGAGCCCTCATGTGGGTACAGAAAAGCAAAGTTTCTTTAAAATTCCTGGTCTTTTTGTAGTCATCGTTCCTTCTGCCACATGAGGCTTGTTGTAGATAACAACTGGAATGGCTGTCCCAGATATTTACCATTTTCCCAACTCTGCTATGAATATTTAAGAGAGTATAGGCCACCAGAGAGTCGTCTTCTGCATTCGAATGGCCCTTTCTGACCTACTTATATCATCTCCAATTCATGCCAGCTAAGCTGTAGAACAGCCACTTCAGAAAAGAAAACCCAACTCCACTTTGTTTCCTCATGAGGCCCACAAGTTATACTCTTAAACAAACAAAATGTAGTTGGTTATTGCCAGATGAGAAGAAAGAAGGAAGGAAAGAAGAAGGAAGGAAGGAAAGAAGAAGGAAGGAAAGAAGAAGGAAGGAAAGAAGGAGGAAGGAAAGAAGGAGGAAGGAAAGAAGGAAGGAAGGAAAGAAGGAAGGAAGGAAAGAAGGAAGGAAGGAAAGAAGGAAGGAAGGAAGGAAGGAAGGAAGGAAGGAAAGAAGAAGGAAGGAAAGAAGAAGGAAGGAAAGAAGAAGGAAGGAAAGAAGAAGGAAGGAAAGAAGAAGGAAGGAAAGAAGAAGGAAGGAAAGAAGAAGGAAGGAAAGAAGAAGGAAGGAAAGAAGGAAGGAAGGAAAGAAGAAGGAAGGAAAGGAGGAAGGAAAGGAAAAAAGCTGATGAAGGGAAGGCTCAAAGAGCTGACTTACCTGCAGTGCACAACGATGGGTCCAGCTTCTGGGGGATTGAGAAACTTCACTTGCCGGACGAAGCCCAGGAGGCCCGTGGCGTAGCAAGGAACCCCATGGTCGGGCCAGCTGGTGAAGTGGAACTGCCGAATCTCTCGGATCTCATGGTAGCCTTTCTGAGGAGACAACACAGCCTCTATTTTTCTCCCACCAGACTGCAATCGGTACATTCTGATCCCTGCTCCCTTCCCTCACACAGAACAAGCATTTAGCTCTCGTTATAGGCAAGAAGGTGTCCTATTTTGCTTTTCACTCTGAAAGATTTGAAGCTGAACTCCATGTAAAAATGAAGTGGGTAACACACAGCTGAGGACTATGAAGGTGATCACCGGCTCCCAATGCAAACCTGTGGTCCTTTGAATTCAAACCCAGCTGATTAGGAAACTTACAGGGTGACTTCGCACCATGGCTGCACTTCTCCAGCCTCCTTTGGTGTTATTGCCATAAACCACCAAGAAGACACTCTTAAACCCTTTTTGAGGTGTTGAAGCAACAGCCTGGGGAACGAACACCAAGAGAGTGGGCATGTCCCAGGCAATGGTAGATTTTCTGCCACCTCCTGCCAAAAAAACCTCAGTTTGAGGTTACGACTGGTGGTAAAAACAGCAGAAACTGGTATTTCTGGTGAGACCAAGTTATTGGTACATGAAAACTGACACCACTTGTATATGCCCTGCAAAGGATAACACAGAAGTGTCAGGTAGCTGTGACATTTTATCGTAGAGAAAATTAACATGCAGTCCAGCAGCACGTCCTTTAGCTTGTCAGATTTTGGCATTAGCATTTTTACCAAGTTTTTTCAGTGATTTAATGAAATATGGAGCTGATGTATTACAAAACTGGAGCAATATTCCCAGTGTGCCTGAAGTTACTTTAGCAGGAATTTTTTGAAAGCTTTAAAACCACTTACTGAGTGTTTGTAGAGTAATTTGGACAGACCTGGAATACTCTGATACCTAGACTTCCAATTTCGAATTACACATAACAAAAATCTTCCAAATCCTGACAATTTTGGGATAATGTTTATACTCTTGCCTTTATTACTATTTTATTTCTGTTGAAAGGGGACCCTACCTGGCACCTAGTTTAACTGATACTTTTTTTCATCAGCAATTTGCCACCGTAAAACATGACAGTTATTATTCCTGGCACACCCTCACTTATCTGCTGGCTTTTGGATGCATTTAAACTTCATGCACTGTGGATTCTACTTTTGTGGCTACATCAAGATGTTCATGTAAAATCATTTGTCCAAAATTGGAATCTCTAGTCAAAAATTTAGGTTTCTGAAGTGAAACCTTTCCAAATAGTAACAGCTCCCATCTCCAAGAGCATTACGGATGTTTCCCAGAGTTCTCATTTCTGAACACAAATTAAATGTTGTATCAAAATTTCAGCTGACTGAAGATTTCCTTACCTTTTGTACAGTAAATGTGCGTATGACATACTCCGCCAATGGTTCTGTTTCAATTAATGTGACTTTAATATCTCCATAGACCTCTGTGTCATCTGGCCAGTATCGAACACACTTCACCTGCAGGGGAAAAAAGAAAATATTGAGAGGAACCAGCTCAAGTTGAGTCAGAGCTGACCTACATTTTACTCCACTTTCAAGCTGAAGCCCATGCAAATTGGGCTTTCTTCTGATGCACAGACCTTGTCAAAATTAACTGTATAAATTAGATTAAAAAATCCTTTACCATATATGGAAACTGTAGGGAGGATTTTTTTTCTGTTTCCTCTGTTTTGAATACAAATGAAAAGGATGCATTTACCTATACTTCTTTGGGATGGTCTTCCTTAAATTTCCACGCATGCCCTGACCATATCTCAGGTTTACAGAACACCTGGCAGTCACTATCAACATCCTCTTTGAGAAAAATCTATGCCCTTGCTAGCACTGCTGTAATTCTGAACTCTCCCTGTTTAGCCAAAGAATTTCAATTCACAGGGATTGTGAGATACTTGCTGATACATTCAATTTGTTTGACTCTAAGCTTTCCTTGTCAGATGTGGGCACAAATTTGACATTCTACCAGCTGTGACAGGCCTCAGCTAAAGAAAGAAATCTCACACAAATATATTCAAAGCTTAGCCACTACTAGAAGCCATGTGCAAAACTAAGAGTAGAAATTAAAGCCAGGGCTGTGAAGCTTTAGAAGGGATATTTAGGCTAACAAAGACTATCGAGTTATTAAATGTTCTATCATGAAAGAGTGGAACAGCACCTTAAAGCTGAAGCAATTAGCTACTGTGAAGCAGGTTTCATGTTCCAGCTCCAGTCATAATCGGAAAGGGTTTCATAAATATTAAATATGATTAATGTAGGTTTGTTGCTTCTTTTTTAACACAGAGGCCTTTATTTCAAACAAAAGTGTCAGTAGAAGGCAAAACAGAATAAATAACAATAAACGAACAGAACCAGCTGGCATTCAACCATGAGATCTAAAGGAAATTAAATACAAAGCAGCCGAATTACTAATGGCTGTGAGCAAACTATGATTTCGTTTTTTCTTAGCACCTGAGCAAAGAAAGGTGACAAACACCAGGACAAAAATTTTTAAGAGCTTCAGTTTCTGGCTGAGAATATCTCTAAACCAAAGACCACCAGGAATGAGAAGAATATGCTTGATAAAGCCACCCTGAAGTCTAGCCTTTGCCTTTTGAGCTATTCACGTTTGCTCCCACCGCGGGCTTTGGCGATTGCCTTGTGCTGACACAGGGACTCCTGCTTCACCTGAGTCCAAGAGAGCAAAGCGGTGGATGTTGAAGAGGCCAACGCTGCTGGGTGGCCCCGGATCCAGCTGTGCACAGTCTGGAACCACCACGGAATAGTGATCTTCTGAAGTGACTGGAAGCTCTGGGCTTTGAACTGTCATTTAAAGAGCTCTTTTGATAGTCTGAACACCAGTCGCATGTTCTCACCCCTCTGGATTTTTGTGGGTAGAGAAGTATTCAAATAATACAGATAAAGAATAATTATTACAGAAATACATTTTTCCTTCTGTACTGAAAAAGAAGACAGCTTCTCAGCCAGCATAAATTTGTGTAACTCTGCTAAAGCTGAGACTTACACCAGGAACAAGATCCTTTTTAGTCTGAAAGGGAAGCAGCTAAGTATTACAAAATCTAGCAATTTAGAGAAAAAACACGGAGTAGCTTAATACATTCCCTTACTACAGAAATCAAAAGGCATTTCACTTGCTGAGCTTGCCTGAGCAGCAGCACCACGTTACACCCCGTGCTGGTTTGGGTTTCTATGCTGGGAAAGTGGTTCCCTTACCCTGCCCACTTCCACCAGGTTGGTGACCATGACAACACTTGCGGAGTTCTCCTGCCAAATCATTCTCCAGAAATCCTTCACTGTCTCTTGCATTGGCCCTGGGGCAGGAGAAAAGACAAAAGGACATCTTAAGAGAGTGTGTTAAATGCCAACATCTCTTTTCAGCTCTTCCCCAGCCATTGCTTCTGTTCCCACAGGATCCCGCTCTCCTTTTTGGAGCATCCCTCTGCCATTCAGGGTTACAGACAGAGAACAGGCTCGAGCTCTCTGAGAGATCAGACACCTCATCCTTCCTTGCAGCAAGTATTTAGGGTTTTAGCACCCTGGAAAGAGAGGTGATGTCTGTGTTGTAAACAGTGGAGATAGTTCCAGTAGTTAATCATGTGTAAGTGATGGGACATGGATGCACCCTATAGTTAATCTGTAATTAAGGCTGTATTGAATTTTGTACATGATGCAGTACTAAAATTCCTCAATTTTGCGCTTTATTAATTATGAAGGAGGAAGGAAACATGCAGAATTTAGCCCTTTTCTAAATTTCCCTAGAAAGAAAAATATCAAGTTTCAAGAGCCAGTACTCACAAGAGGTTTATTAGACTGGAGCCTTTCTCTGAACTTGTTTCTTCCCTCTCTTCTACACTGTAAACAAAATCCTCCCCAGACTCCTTTTTTCACCCACTCTGGCCACACTCCATCTTCCACATTCTCTACCTTGCTGCACTCCCTATGCCTGTACATCCTCAGATGCTAGTTTCATTCCAATATGGCTTTTCACTCGTTCAATAGGAACAAGCCAGTGAGGAAAAAAATAAAGCAGAATTTAAGAATAGGGCCGTTTCTATGAAGATCACATTTGCAGGTAAGGAATGCACAAAATTGAGGACGAATCATGGTAGAGGAAGTGGTCATGGCATAAGAGTTTGGCCAGTGATGCAGGAAAACAGCACCTGTTGTAAAGAACAGGAGTAGGGAGGTTTGTCATCTAATGTGGACTGCCCTCAGCATTGAATTGTTTTGGTTTTTCTTTATTTTTCTTTTTTTTTCCCCCAAAAAGGCACAGGAAACTCATCAACTAACTTACAGAAGGTGGTGTTCAAACATATTTCCTACTAGTTCCCACTTATCAAAAGTTCATCAATCAGAGGCTTATTCATACTGCCCTCACCAAGCAATTTCACTCCAGAAGGTAAACCCAAGCTCTGTAAAGCCCCTTTTAATTCTAATCTCATACTTCATGCACAAAGGACACCTCATAGATTGTACTGCCACCTCTAAGTCTGTAGCACTTTTTATTCCTGTAGCTGAGGTTTTGCATTTGAGTGCGTTAAAGATCTTGGAACAGCCTATTCCTTCCCTTTTGTGCTCCTAGACCAAGTTTTCAGACGTTCCCCAAAATAGAAGACGTCACCCTATAAAAAGCTCTTTAAAACAGCAGTGGTTTTACAAATATTTAGACATACAAGAATGAACTTGCCTTGAGTTGCAATGTAATGGCGAGGCCGGTGGTACCCCTGGAGAAAAAAAAAAAAGAAAATACGTGACAGTCTGTGAGATCAGAGTTCAGCCAAAGCACAACAGCATCTTTTTTATGTCTTCCAGGTACCAACAACTGCTGCACACTTACCAGTGTACTAACACTGGTTATTGAATGAGTGAAGACAGGCAACTAAGCTGCCCTGTGAGATTTTGAGTGAGGGTATCTCACTCGGGCTGAATAACAAGATCTCATCATGCCAAAGGGAAAACACGAATGGGGCAGTTTTCACTATTTCCTGTGGGCAACTCTGAAAACCAATAGGCAAAAGGTTGCACCTTGTTTGAAAAAGAAGAAAGGTGTGCATTTGCCTCTGTAAGAAAATGCTACATATCGGTCTTTTGTAACGTTATCAGGTGTATTTTTCATCCCTTAAAGAAACTCTGCTGAATGTTGTCATGTTCCTAAGATTCAGGAGATGCATACAAGATATGTGTGTTCACTTGATCATTCTGTGTGTGCGAGGGAAGCTGCTTTTCAAAGGTTATTTTATAACACTAAAAAAAATTTGTCAGTCTATTTACATGCCTTCTGCACCGCAACTTTGTAAGAAGTCGATAAATCCCAGATATCTACTAATGCTGTTGCAAGGGGCTGATATTGATTTCCCCATTTAGCCCACATGCCACTTATGTCTGTGGATATGTCAAACATAGGAAATCTCCATCTGTCCACTTTGGTCAGACAGAATAAACTGGAGACTGAGAACCTTCTCCCTGTCACAACACACTGTTTGTATAACATTCAGCTGTCATCCATATCGGATCAACAGTCTGTCCCTATATAAGATGCACTGAATTCCAAAGCAGATTTGTCAGCAGGAGTGTTTGTCATAGCAGGGATGTCCCGGAGCCTTACGTCTATGTAATTGGCGTTTATGTAGTCGGAGTGAGGGTCCCCATCCAGCAGCTGCAATCTCACTCTTGAATGATCATCTGAAAGAAGGAAAGAAAAAAAAGTGACAGTAACGATAAAGAGGACTTTGTAAGTGCTTCGTTTTATCTGCCGATACCTGCAAGTGGGTAATTGAATACTTGCAATAATAAAAAATGAAATAATATCAGAGATATTCCTGCTCCTACAAGCCTTTTCTTTTAAGATGTAACATTTAGATCCTTAGGTTAGCGTTCATTGATACTCTGGGTTCGTTAAATTCACTGCTGTCACCATAACCCTTATAGAGCTTTTAGATGACAAATGTTGCTTGATCTGGGGGTCTCAGGACAGACCTTTGCAGGATGTATCTCCATTACAAAAGTCATTTCACGCTTGGCAGTAACAGCCTCCTTGGCTTCATCTGAGCTATGGAAACTGAGGCAAGAGCTAAAACTGCCAAGATCAGAATAAAGATAAATAGGTCACGACAGAGGTATAAAAGATTAGGGAGAGTAAAATGGCAAGTGAAATCCTGCAAACAAGAAATGGGGCAACCCAGAAACCTGAAAGGAAATACCAAGGAAAATCAGAGCACTGTTCCTTTATACAACCCATAGAACTCACAGCAACAAAACGGCATCAAGGCAGGGATTAAAAAAAATATTAGAAATATTTCTGGTTTTGAGGACTTTCAAAGTTACTTTAGATAAGGCAATAAAATAACAGATATCAATCTTTTCATCTCCCAGCATCCTCCACAGTTCAGACGCAGGAAGGAACCACCTTTGAGGGCAGATCATGTAATGATTTTCCACCAAGGGAATATTTTGATCTCCCTCTGGAACAGCTGGTGCTGGGCTCTGTCAGAGGAGATACTCTGCAAGCAGGACTGGTGATGTGATCTGCTCTGGCAACCCCAGCACTGCTGTGCAATTATTTGCAGAACCACCATCTAAGGGCCAGTTGCTCGGCAAAAGCTACTGGGTTACTGGGGTCACCGCTGGCCATGCTGGGCTCATTTTTTAAAGGATTTTTTTAAGAAGTATAGACTCCATTACGTTTATTTCCTCTCTACCAGCTCTGTAGACCCTAGCTCTCAGCCAGCAAAGCATTAATGTTTAGAAGCACTTTGCAAAATACGGGCCCAAGCATGATTTACATTCGATTAAAAAGAATCATAGCAATGAAACATAAAAATACGAGGTATGATTCTGCAGTAACTCAAAAAGGGTTTTAGTCATCACTTAATTAAATGTAGAATCAGATAATTGTGAAGACAGATGTGCATGCAGTTCTGAAAACCAAGAGCTGGATATATATATGAAATATTTATTTGGTTATATAAAGCAATGACTCTCACAGACCGTTCATTCTTTGGGTGAGATTTTCACAGTCAAAAATACAACTACATTGCTGTATTTATCAAACCCCATAATTGCATTCAAAAAAGGTTACGCGGGTGAATCCATCAAAAGCTCCGTTATATTTGTATTAATAAATATAACCTTTGTAGCCGCAGTGGAAGTAGGTATAATTCTCAGAGTGCTGATGTTGTTCCCAACTCCAGAAAATTACCTGCGCTCAAGGCAACCGCACTAGGAGTTGCAGTAAATCATGTGGTTAGACAGACAACAAAAGGATTTATACTTAGAGCAATTGGCAAAGACAGATAAAGAGCTGATTAAACCAGACATCTAGATGAAATACACAACATCTCCCGTAGACAATTTCACACTTGCGATTCAAGGCAGGAAACTAAGATAGTTAAGAATCACACAGAACAAAAACAAAGGGAAAAAACCCTGGAGCTAACGGTTGGGAGGGGAACATTTACTAACTCCTCTTGTGATGCCACAATAGTATAATGTTATCAAAGTCTTACCTTATTGCAAGAATAGAACCAAAAGTGATGAGACCAAAAATTACCCCAGTGGCAGGTGGAAAAGAGTCTCAGGTTGATTTTTTAAGTGAAACAAAGACACCGTCTATGCACTGTGCTGTACCTGACGTGCTCTCAATAGCCCTTGAGGAAGAACCTGCCTCTCTTCATTTAATAGAGCCAAACCCCCAAATTAAGTTTCAGCACTTTGAGCCACTGTTTAGTTAAAAACTTGAAATGGGCAGGATGAATATCTCCTGAGGGAGCTGGATGTGAAAGACCTGAGGAGGAGACTGCAGAACACGCCTTTGCATTTAAGACAATTATGGATAAAGAAAAGATGCTTTTTAGCTCTAAAAATTATTTCCTTACCCTTTAAGCCAAATATGGTTATTCTATCTGAGAAGAACAGTAATGGATGAGAAAATGACCAGCGGAAATGAATTCTATTTCTAAAAAAGGAGACATTCAGGTCTAGGTCCAATTATATTTTGGGACCAAATGAAAACCTCTTTGGTTGAACTTTGCTTTAGGAGGACAGAATCCACAATATGTCATTGCATATTTTACAAAAATGAGATTAATTCCTGAGGGAGATTTATTGCTCTTAAGAATGTGAACAGTGCAGAAGAAAAAAATTCTGTATATATTGTAAGCACACAAAATATTAATGACATCTTAATAGTGTCTTTAATCTTGTTTATAAGTTTAGGAGCACAGTCTGAATAAAACTTCGTTAAATAACTTACCTTGTAAATCTCTTTTTTTCCCCTCAAACTTTGGAATTTGTTTAGTTTTGGGTTTGGGGTTTGTTTGTTTTTGTAACAGAGAGCGGCAAAAACCAATGCAACTTATTATGCTACTAGCAGTAATGATCTCATACATAGTATTTTTTTGTCTATAGACTTCAAAGCACTTCTTAAAGAACAGCAAATCTCTTCATTATATCTTCTCCCAATGGTCAGAATTTACTTTTGTTTCTGTACCCTTTCCTCCAGACTACACTAGCCAGAAGATTACATATTTGGCACACTGAAATGAAAGTATCGTTCAACTCTTCTTTAAATTTATCAGACATCATATCACCATGTGTTTCAAATGGGTTATAAAAAACTTTAAAAATGGAGGTAGAAACAGAAGACAAATTGCATGTCTGTAAGATTCAGGACTGCAAAAAATGGAAACATACTTTAACAAATGTATAAATTATTTTATTTCTCCCTGTTTACTATAGTCAGTATGAAAATTAGAAATGTTCTAAATTTGTAGGAAGATTACTTCAACTGAAAATTGATCTTAAAACAGATTTTTAAAATGACAAGAATTTCACTGAAAAGCACTGTGCTCCCATTTTAGCACAAAAAATGTTATAGTTTCAAACTTCTGTCCAAATTTCCGTTAGTGATCACCTGAAATACTGTAATTTTTCTATGGCTCATTTTGACACCAGCACTGGATTAATCTCACACAACTTTCACCATCAAAATATATCACACAGCTAGTCTAAACTGGCTGTCAAGGTTCCCCATGTAGTCAAAGGAGAAATATAGACATATTTTGAAATTATTCAAGTCAGTTCCGGTACAAAAGGATTATTTGCCCTCTCCAGACACACTGTCCTCCCCTTGTGTCCCCACTGATCCTGGGCTGTGCCTTGAGAACTGGGTGATATATCCCACCCGCTCAGCAGCACGTAACAGACATTGTGCAGACAAGCGAGAGTTTAGACACTATAGAAGAAACCATGGAATAAAAACGCTTGGAAAACAAAAGACTTCTGTTTTAAATCCAACACTGACATGTGGGTTCTTTTTATTTTATGCATTGTCCTTGTCCATGGCCAAGAAGTGCGTTCCACCTACGTTTCAGCCAAGAGCTCCGTTAATCTCCGTTGTTCGCTTTTTCTACCACGAAATTCTCCGGTTAATTCACAGTCCTCTAGCCCAAAGCATATGGTACTCAGAGCATGAAGGAAATGAAGCAAATTTCTTTTGCCATCAACTCAGTAGTTTTTAATGGACCATCACAAGACTTTAAGCGAGAAGATGGCAGAGCTCCACTGCAGATGGGAGGACGTGTCTAAAGTAGCACCAGCACCCCTGTGAGTGCAGAACTTCTGTAATATGCTCGGTAAAGGGAGAAAAGAAAGGGAAAGGAGAGCTGTCCTGTAAGTCGAAATAAAACATAATCCTATGTCTTTATTCCTTTATCTGAGAGTTTTTATTCTCTTATAACGTAATGGCTCTGAAGCTGGAGAAGATGGGGAGAAACAGAATAGAACCAAAGGTCCCATAGAGCTTCTGGATGTTTTCTGTGCAATGCGTTCAGCTCAGCCCACAAAAGCTGAACATCCCCCACAACCACCACTTGCTGATGTACTTTAAAGGCCTCAATATCTAAAGCAAATTTAAATCATTTTGCTTCAGCACATAAATGGCCCACTACCTACCCTTGCCCCAGAAAGAAAAATCTTGCATTTCCACAACTTTGTGTTTACAGCTTTTATATCCAAAGCGCAGGTTCAAAGCTTGTGGATGCCGCTGGTATAACAGAAAGGAGGGCAGATCCCTCACACACGGCACATCTGTGCAGCTGCAGTGCATCTTTCCACCAGCAACAGTGGAATTCTGTGGTCATACAAACACCAAATCCACCCCTCAGCTTTTCCTTGTCTCCAAAAAACACACCAGCGCTGCAGATTGCAGGGAACCCTGAAAAGCTGGGGTTTCAAGCATGGGGGAGCTTAGAGCTCTCTTGCATCTCCTCTCCACAAACAGCTTAAACCTCATCTGCAGTTTTGGTTTGCAAATGTAAGAACAGCAGATGTTGGGGCTGCCAGTAAGATCTAGGTTTTCACAGAGAGGCAATGATGTTAATACATCCCTGGGAAAGCAGTGAGCCGAGTAAAACAGTCCTGTAAGTGTGCTATTACCCAGAAGGCCATAAAGACAAGATCTAATCTGCTGTGATTCACTGAGCAGCGCTACTTATTGCAAGAGCTTACAAACCCACATTTTAACAAAAGTCTCTGAAGCAGTTACAAAAGTTAGATCAAAACCTGCCTTTTTGAACTCCCTCCCCAAAAGGCATGGGATATCTTGTTCCCGGAGTGATGAAATGACAACTGTGGTTAAATAAATAACATTAATTGCCATCTGCAGCCTTTTACCAAATAAACTGGTAAAAGCAATCAGTGCATACTCTGGGTTTTACCAGCAATTACAATTCTAGCACAACAAAGCAGCTAAGGGTGTAATCATTTTCCACCTCTGCTCGGGCTTTTGCACAGTTTGTACCTACTGAGCACAATTTGTTTTCATGATCTGCCCAGAGGGAACTCCTCTCCTGCTATCCCAGCTCTGCTATCAATTCTCTATTCTGGATCCTGTCATTGCTTTTACTCAGGTAAGTTGCCCAACATTGCCCATCGCTAACAATTTCTCACTGCTTTTACAAAATTTCTGATGAATGATATTCCCCTTCCTTAAGCATCCTCCTGTCCTTCTCCCCAGCCTCTTCAAAGTGAAGCCAAGATTTCATTCCATTTTACTTTAGCACGTCACTAGATTCTCCTTGCTGTCTTTTCAAAGAGCTGTTGTCTCCTCAAATTCTTTGTTTCATAGATATTCAAGGTGAAGAAAACCCACTCAACTTCGTTATTTACCTTCAACTCTTCTGCATCCCGCCTCCCTTCCCTTCAGATAAAACCCCATTTATCTTCCTTGATTTTGTTTCCTTAATTTTTTTCACATTTCTCTTGAAGTTGAATGTTTTCTTTGTGACCATCTTCAACAAAAATGAGATGGTGGCTATTGCACACAGACTTACCTCTTTTCACCTCCATTTTTAAATTATGTCAACCGCTGCCTCAAAATCATATAGAGAAACAAAGAGAGTTTCATGTTTCCTTCCTTATTTCATACTATTGCACTTCCATCTTCAATCCAATGGATGATTTGGATTGATTCATCTGTCTTAGACTAACTTAATCTAAGCTAATCATACAGACAGGTAAACCGAACCTCTATTTGAAGATATCTTCCTTTGCCACAGGGAACACAGGAACCTTGCAGCAAGGTGGAGCTTTTCAGCTGCTGAAGGGAGACGATTTTCACGCTAACTGTAACATTCCAGTGCTATCACTTCCATTTTCCACATGGAGAAACAAAGACTGATGGAACTGGTGACCTGCTCACAACCAACAAAGAAAGCCAGCAGCAGAAGTGGGAGCAGATCAGGGCTCACAAACTTCTGAGCTTCATTTCCAGATTTCTTCAGCTTTACCATGGGGTCCCTGTTCTATGCAATTCCCCCAAAATTGTTACACGAATCATTTCTTTCAAGAGAGGAGTGATTACTTGTGAGATGATCTTTCTTTGTGGCCGAAGTTTTTGGGGTTTTTTTAATTCTTTAGTAAAGTCTCTTCGTTCCACAGCAAATACACATTTAAACTGAGAAAAAATACTGCACTAAATGTATCTCTCAGCGTGACTTAATTTTGCTCTTACAGGGTTCCGTAGATTTATCCACTCATGAAAATCTATGGCACACTCATATTCTTATATCTTGTTCTGATGGTCTCAGGCTTCTCCAACTTGATGCTGCTCAGCAGCCCTTAAAAAGAATTATTTCTCACACCTCCTCTCCCCAGTCATTATATGGAATAATGAAACACTGGGGTAAGCTGCCTGGAGAGCTTGTGGAAAGCTCAGCTTTGGAGATCCTTAGGAAGAGGCTTCACAAACACCTGGTAAAAATGACAGAGGTTAATCTGGTTCTGAGAATAAAACTGACCTAAATGGTTTTATGGAGTCCTTCGCTGCCTTGCAGTGCTGTGATGTATCAATATTCCTGTAACGTCAACGGTAACTGGTTATTGAAAGAAGCAAATCTAAGAAGCTCCAGTGCATTTTCAGCTGCCTCGTCGTGATTCTGAGGCAGCAGCAAAGCTTGTCCCACATGTCAAACCGGCTCCTTGGGGACAGGCTCCGGCTGCTCCACTGGTTACTGACCACAAGGAAGGAGAAAATCTGATCTCTGATCCATGTCTAAAAATCTGATGTATCTGCATCTCTTTTGTGCTCCCATTTCTGGCACTAAAAGCTCTGGGCCATGTAGTAAAAATGGTCAGAAAACGAGCACTGTCACCTCCTGCAAAAACCTGACAAAAAGATTTAGCCCTTAAATTGCAAACATTAAGCACGAAGCAAGGTGGATAGAAAATGTGTAAAAAAATGTAAAGTCATGCAATGATTTTATGTAAAACCATGAAAATAAAAGACAATCATTGAAAAAGCCTGTAACAAACAGACTGAACTCCTGAATTCCCAGCACTGTAACTCGCTTTTAGTGAGATTCTCAAACACGCTCTTTTCCATAGGATGCATATAAAATCTTACAGAAAACTCAATTTAATGTGAATTTACACCTACAGGAGATTATGTTTCCATATCTATTCTTATTGCGGTTTTCATCTTCCTTGGCTGTATCCCAGGATGCTGTCTGCCCCTCGGGTAGTGCCTGCAAAATAAATAATACCAGAGTGTTTATAAAAATCTGGCCAACGCCTTCAGGTGGATAAAGATGAATGAGCAGGGCAAAAATAAAGGTGCTGCATAATTCAGCAGTCAACAAAGCAAACAGCTGTTCTTGAGGAAAGGGCACATCCACTAATGCAAAAAGCAGAGTTTGGTGCAGACCATTTGCATCTCTTGGCTTCTGCCAGCAAAGACTCATTTTCCTCCTGCTACTTCAGATCTAAAAGGATCAGGGGAATTTGTTTCTGGCTGCACAGTCACAGGTTAACCTCATTTTCCCTGTAGAACAGGGTTTGGGGAGATTTCACATAGACACACTTCTCAGAAAACCCACGTAACTGAAACACAGTGCTCAGTCTTTCATGTTTAAGTTGATTACAGACACAGTGATTTCACCTATTTCTATATTAACTATGGGGTGATGCCATACAAAAGACTAGCTGGTTTTCTTTGGGGAAAAATAAAAAAGGCCAGGGTTTTAGATTACGTGTGAGGAAGAGAAGCAAAAGGAGGTAAAACATGCTCATGAAGTATCAAAATAAACAGTCATTTTGCCAAAATCTGTTCTTTTAGTTGAGAAAGGATGGGGTAAGGAAACTGGCAGCACAAAATGCTACCCTGCACTGTAACTATTCTGAACACGCTCAAATGAGCCACTTTCCCCTTGAGACACGTCCAGGAAGGATTTTCAAGGCAAATCCAGGAAAACGGCATCTGGCTGAAGGATCCGGCTGAAGGGTGGTCTTGCCTTCCTGGGAAGGTGGCCTGGACCACCTGCCAGCAGGATGATCCCTCTCCACCTCGGGAGGGTCGCGACTGTCAGCACAGGCAGATCCGAGCATCAGGTCCCTGGGTATCGCCGGCATCGCAACGGGACGAAAGCCACGATCCCCAAACCATCCCAGTGTCGACTTGTGCCAAAAACACAGGGCAGGAGAAGAGCAGCTCCCACTGAATTTCCTCTCTAGATCTGCCTCCCCCAAGATCGGCTCTCTAACACAATCCTACATTACCAAAACCAACAGCAACATTATAAATTTTATTATTTATAGTCCCCAGGGAATTACGGGGCTTTTATACCACAGCCATTGTAGAATCAGGTCTGCCTTAGCTAGCAGCATGTAGTTTGACACAGCTGTGCTAGAAAATGAATTTATATTCATCTTCACAAGCCATCCAGGTCTATTACAGCGCCTGAGCGCAATAGCAGAGAGACACAATTATTAGGATCTACAACACTGACATTACAATTAAACTTAATATGAGCAAATCCCTGGCAGACCAGATCGCTGTGAATTTCTCCCAAAGGGGTTCCAGGACAGAAAATGTCAGGCACTGCAGCACTGCCAGGAGCATTGCTGACAAAAAAATGGGGACAGCGAGTTCCTGTTCAAAAGCCCAGGAGAAAGAGTAATAACTCTGTAATTGGCGAGGGCTTTGATCACATATATTTCCTTTACAGACAGCTGTTCCTAAATAGCAGCTCATCTCCTGAGAAAAAAAAAAAAACAACAAAACCAACAAAACCTAACCAATAAACCCACACACAAGGAAAAAAATCCCTGAGTAAAAGAAAAGAGGTGAGGAAGGTTTGTTTTCATCTTCAAAGACTGAGGAAAAAGGTGCTTTAATTTTTCTACCAATATTAAATTACAGCAGATTGACCAGAGAATGGCAACAGTCATTAGACATCTAATCATAGACATCTGAAAAGAAAGAAAGAATTCTTTCTCATGACTTCCACGTGGGAGAAGCTATCATGGCCAAAGAAAATACATTCAGGTCCAATAAATCCCTTTTCAACAAACCCTATTCCTTTCATGTGATTTGAACAAGAAATGCTCCATTGAAATTGATGTTTTTATATTTGCCTGATAAGCCTGCGAAGGTTTAAGTGTCCAGGATTTTTCACCTCATTCCATACCAAAGAAATCTCCGCTTTTCACCGAACTCCCCATCTCTGAAGAGAGGAAGCACAGCTCTGGTTGGTGAGGAACAGAAACTGCCTTTGCAGAGGTGTTACCTTATATCCCCACTTTTATACACTCCAGATGAACAAATTGGAGTAACTGCATGTACAGGGGTGCTACAGCACTAATAATTTTCCTGTGAGACCACTGAAAATGCAGCACCAAGAACTGAAACTGCATTAGAAACATAAAGGCAAAAATATCAATTATAATTCAGTTGCATCCAGGAAAAAAGCAGCATATCTAATATTTTGTTCCTTCAGTTTTTGTTTGTACAGTATTTCTATAACAACAAAAAGGGTTAATATTTCTGATTCTCTCTGCGTTATCAGCAATGGTAAATCAGGATAGATCATTCCGGCATTGGTATTTGATCCACATGTTGCAGGAAATGCTCCCCCTTTTCTTTAACAACTGCAAAATTTCAGTGTTTAAAAATCCGGACTGTGTTTTTCCAGGTTTTTCTTACTTTTCTTCTTTTAGAGAAGTTTTGAAAAATTTATACCGACATATCTTCCCGGTAGTGGAATTTACGTGGCAATGATGCTTTTTAAACTAAATTGATCTAATTTTGATCTGAAATTACAAGAATAGATCTCTAAAAGTCAGCTTCATCTCAATCAAGCTTTCCGAGCACCACAGCCCAAACATAACTAAAGTGCTCGCACTCAATTGAGCCTCATTGCAAGCCAATTTAGATTTCCAGTGGCTGCATTTAGTTAGTTGGCTGTTTGTTTTTAATTTAAATACGAAAAATGGAATCATTCATTTGCACTGATCTACCCCCATGCTGCAGTGTTGCTGCCAAAGGCAACATCATCAATTAAAAGCCTTGCTGCTCATCTCCGATGCTGCCACAGCATCCCGACCCCCTCCCTGCAGCCACCACCTTCCCAACGGTGGCGGAAAAACTTCTCCCACAACCCTCCTGTGACCCAGGGTTAAAAACCACTTTCGACTAAAAAAAAATAATTTCTTTAGCCAGCGCGGTTCCGCATTCTGGTTCGTAGCAAAGCCTGAAGTCAACATTGTCCAAGGACAGCATCTGTGGGAACATGCTGCTGCCAAACATTTTGTCATGTCACATCATAGCCTGAACTGCAGGATCTATTATTTTGACCAGGTAGATGTGTAGCCAGCCAAAAATGAAAGGGTTAAAATCCAGAGGTGACTTGGACAAGCTGAAGACACTCAATACTGAGATGCTTGAGGAAGGAGCCACAAAATCCAAAATAACTGAACTGTCTCAATAATGCAGTAGGAGAAATGTACTTCGGTGACATCCTAAATCATACTGGAAAATGAGTTTGGATAATTAAGCTTATTATCTCTGTAGCCAGTAATTGGTGCTTGCGTTAAGTCTGTGGGACTGGTCCCGCAGCTCACAATGAATCAGATGTTCTGAAAAAGGAACAGGTGACATTTAGACGTGTCCCATTTAAATGTTCATGGTTGAGCCTAATCCCAAATAGTGCTATTTACACCCAGTGCCAGCAATATATTTTTCTCTCGTGGTCTACACCTTTTATTGCCAAACAGAAGCAGGAACCAAAAAGGTCCCAGTCACACTTTGGCCTCAGGTGCAGCTGGGAGACCCAAAATAACACACACAGCAAGTGCTGACAGGTTCCCGCGTTCACACACGTGCAGTTATCACCCATTTCACACCACTTACACAATCACATCTCACTTTTCATCTCCTTGGAGAACAATGTGCAAGATGCAAGCACCAGAAATATTTTTCTAGATGCCCTCGGTAAAACATGTTGCCTGTGCTTCAATGGTCTGTAGGTATATTTTAAACAAATATTGAATGCAATTTTCAGGTTACTCAGTGGAGATGAGAATGTACAGAGATAAGAGACTGTCAGGTGTGACTGATACACTCTATTCAAAGTGATTTATCATGAGAGTAAAATTATTTGGAAACATGTCACTAAATAGGCTGTAATTTATGCTATCAATTTGCAAAATAAGGAGAAAATCAGCTGCTTAGAAGAAAAAACATATTTGGAGGTGACACTGATATTAGTGTTTGAAGACACGTTTTAGAAGAGAAATCAAACAAAGTTTCGGGCCTCTTTAAAGATTTTTTTTTTCAACCATTCTGCAAAACATTTTGCAAAGCCAATTTCACAGCTTTGTGTTCCTCCAGATGCCAGCCTGAGACATCGCTCTCCGACAACTGAAATCTCCTGCCTTCCAGGAGCTACGCTGCTCCTCGACATCCTCCCCAAAAATACCATTTGTGGGATTGCTGCTGGCACGCGAAAGCTGTTTGGAGCTGAAGCGCTGCCTGTGCCCCACGCTCCGCAAACCAAATTTCAGGGCTGAAAAGGGCTGCTAGTCCAGGCAATTACCTCTGATTGAAGGGTAGAACGGTGCATGTGATTTGAGAGCTTGTGGCATTCTCCAGGCTGTTTCTTGTAAAGAAAAGCATTATGCAAATCTATATAATGTCATCGTCATTATATACGTATGTAGATAGCACTTTCTGGGAAATGCAGAACTTGTGGAGCTGAAAGTTGCATTGACATTTTTCATGCTAATGTGTTATTTTGATAATTACCAATGCCAGTGCCAGAAAATTACATATATGCCAGCACCTGTTTTCTTCTTGAACATCAAGAACTAGATCTTAGGGCATCTGTAATGGAGCTGAATGTAGTTTTGGGTACTATTCATGGAAAAGGAGGCCAAAGGCGGGGTTAAGTAAATCTCCGAAGAGAATTATTATCCTTTTTCAATATTAAACAGAGCTCTTTATATTGATAGTTTAATTAGTGGGCTTGATTGTGGGGCATGAATGACTAGACCTGGTTAACATACAGTTACCAGAAACATTTGTTATGACAGTCTTTGATGCCATCTGATTAAAAAAGTACTCCCTGGTGACAACCAGGAAAAGATTGCCTCTCAATTACAGCAAACCCCAGCATCAATGATACTAACCCCATGGACTCTTACTTGCAGGGTGGAAAAGTGAGCTATTTTCATTAAGTAACTTATTTTTCACAGCTGTTATGTTATTTTTAAGTAGCTTTAATGCCACTATGCATATTAATTGCTTATTGCCTTCCCATAAGCTTACTACATTCGTTATAATTATCACTTGCTAGAGCAAAGTCTCACATATGTTTGATTCTATTTCTCTCCTCTGTTCTCTCTCCTCTAAATGTATATTCCTCCTCCTCTTGCCATTTGTATTACATTCCTGGTCATCCCAGCTTGGAGGGGAGAGGTGAAGAGGAGGAGAACTTTTGTCATTTTTGCCGTTTATTCTTTGCTTCTCTCTTCACATGGAGTTGGAAGAGTAACAACAGCCGAACACATTCTGAGACAAAGGTTTGAGTATACTGGAAAACTCCACCTGCATTTAAGCTACACAAGGTTCCTGCCTTTGCCTTTACAGGTCATTACGCTGTGATTAATTTGATCAATTGCTACAGACTATTTGGAGCTCCCAAAAAGCTCAAGCAAAAGTCCTCCCTTTTCTTAAAGCCTGGTTTGCACTCCTGCCAACAAAAGCACATCAATAAGTAAGGGAGTATGGGACTCCAAGTCCTTCATTGAGTTCAGCACCTCTTAAATATTTACCATCCACTCTCTATAGGAGAGAGGGCACATGCTAACAGATGAGCACACCGTCATTTCTTGCCGCTGTAGTAAACACCTTCTCTTTGGACTAGAGGGGCACCAAAGACTGCCAGCACTGTAAATAGTCCTACCCTCACAAACAGAATTAAGATGGAGAAAGGAAAAGATTAAAAGGGTAAGTGAATTAAGGAAAAGAAGCTCTTAAAACAAGCTACCCTCCCCTCCCAAGCATCTGGCTTTTGTGACTCCAACTTCTCTACTTATTCACGCGAGCGAAGGTTCCTCTCACCTCATACTCCTCTTTAAATCCGTAGCCCTGTCCTCGCTTCATCTGGGTGATGTGCTGCAGCAGGTCGGCCACTCGGATGGCTGGTTGGAACTGTCCCCGGGGGTAGGACATTTCCACCGGCTCGCAGCTCCGGTACGGGTGGGTTTGGATGGTCAGGGTTGGTTGGGACATCTCTCCATGGCTACTGTCTGTTTGAAAGACAGGGAGGCAAAACAAACTTTCATCTATCTGGTATTTCCATTCTCATTCTTGGTCAGACAGACAGTTTGTTTGTTTCTCCACCACCCCATAGATTGGAGCAGGCAAAAGAAAGTAAAAAGAAATAAGTAGGAAACACACACTTGCCTACAGCTGCCTAGAAAGACTAAACAAAATTTGGATATTTTTTGTATCAAGGAGAAAAACCCAAAGAGATGGGAAACAGAGAAAAGAGCCGATCAGACTAATGAGGATACAGCACATAGAGCAAAATAGCACTTTTTGCTAGGGTGAGCTCTGCATAACGACTCCAACTGAATTACGTACCTTTCTTCACAAACCTGCAAAGAACATGACTGAATGATACATACAGATGAGCAAGTTATTCAAGTGGGATTTGGGTGTACAGTACAAGATAAGTGAAAGGGGCCCAAGTTAATAGCAAACAAATTATTAGCATTTCAAATAAGTCACACAGGATGTTAGAGGCAAATTAAACTGCTCTGCTAGTTCAGACCTAAAATTTATGTGTCAATTACAAAGATGTAATATTATCAGAAATAATAAACCAGCATAAAAATACAGTTACCTTGCATGCAGAAACTTAAATTTTAGATATGTAAACTTAACAGAAAAAGGTTCTTTTTGAAATAGATGGATTAAAAAAACTCTGTCACTACACAGATGGAATTGTAACCCCTTCTATCCCAAGAAAAACTCTATATACACACCAAAATATTCCTGGTGAACTAACAGAAAAGAACCTAGATAGCTAAACAATTGACTGTCACAATATTTATTCTTAGAAACAGAAACTCAGCTTAAATGAAAAATTCAGTTTCTTATCTACCAGAGTCGACCAAATGTAAACAGTTGGCCAAATAAGCAATTGGTTTTCCCTATGATTACAGGCATCTGAGGTGCTTGGGTCCTTTTGCACATACAGGCCTTAACAGTCTGCATCGATTCTTTCTGGTCCTACCCAAAACCAATGTATTAGCAAACAGAATATAGATCTCCTGCAGACTGTTCATAAAAACCCCTTCAAATTGCATACGCAAGGCTTGTTTCTTACAGCAGGCTTACTGACAGAGAGCCTACACACCATCCCTTGTCAGCAATACCACAGTCATGCTTCAGAAGGGATAAAGAAGAAATAAATCAAATTGCAATTTCAGGGTGATTTTCGTGAGGCAGAAATATGGCCAGAGTGCTACTGTAAGCATCGCCATCCTTGAGACATCGCCGGGGAGTTCTGATCAGGAGCAGTCGGGATCTGCCCTCGTCCCTCACTGCAAAGTCGGGCAGGAGCAGATGAGGGGATGAGCCTCTGCCCTCCCAGCAGCTGCCAAAACGACACGCCGAAAGATGACGAATAAACCTTTAGCTGCTTTATTGTTATATTAGAATAGGGGAAGATATCAAGGCAGGCACATGCTCTATTTTGAAGCTGCAGGACTAGGAGAAGGAGAAAGGAACGCCAGCAGTGGCCACCGTCGCAGGGCGAGCTGATCTCCAGTGGGAGATAAGTTAAGTCTGGTGGTTGAATTATCAGAGATGCTGAACACATCCTGCTTCTTCTGAAATAAATTAGCACAAAGTGATCATCTGCTCCGAAGATTAGGCTACTGAATTTAAGGATTTCTGAATCCCAGGTTCTCATAAACACAGTCACGTTCCCAGGACACTCAGAGATTTACAGAGGTATGGCTCTAGCGAAGCAACCCTCACACACAAAATGTGAATAAATTTGGGATTTAAGGAAGAGTAACATCCAAAGCATTTGTATAATCATCCCTAATGCTCCAACTAATGATAGTGTGAGAACTCTGAACAGAGGGAATTTCAAGGCTTATTAATTCCCCTAGTTGGATTCGCTTTCCCAATGCATCTTTCCTCCCCTATTCCCTATTAACCTCCTGTAATGGAGAGGAGAAGATTTTTATTGCGGATCATTTCCAACAGACGTACTATGCTTAATTTTCCATCATTAGGTTTAATACAAACCCAATTTCACAACTGGCTTCTCTGAGGAACCTACAAGTAATGCCACATTTTTATCAGCCCCAATTAAAAAACATTACGATATCCCTATTCGAGAGGGAGTCTTAAAACTAATGTGTGGTTCTAGTGCTAATACAGTGAGGCCACACGCAGAGCACAGGCTACTTGTAAAATGTAGCTCAGATCACTCAGCTCCTTTGCAGGCAATTATTAATTTCCCTCTTCATCAGATCCTTTAATTCTAGTATACTTGGCTCTCTTCTCAGAGAGAAGTATCACAGAGAGAGGTGAAAGCCAGGAAAGCGGTGCCCCCTCCTTTGCAGGAGAACTTCCCTCAAAGTAGGTGCCCGTGTTATGAATCTGGAAGTAGAAGAAGCTGCTCAGCAGCAGAGAAGGGTCTGACTCTGGCCTTTAAGTTTATGGTCACAACTGTGCTTCTGGTCTCTTTGGTCAGAAAGATAAAAAATGGTACAAAACCCACAGACTGCAGTAACAGCTCCTGCGGCATGGTCCATGGCATCACCTCGTTCATGGGCCTCTCACCCAGCCAATGCTTCCACTCAAAAAAACCAAACCTGTCACACAATCTGGGTCATCCTACTCTCTACCAAATGACACAGAGAGCTAAAACTAGGCAGAAGATCATCTCCTTTGGACATCTGTGACAAATGCATCTTGAATGACCTCTGCGCTACCTGAAAGAAAACCCAGCACCAGCTCGGGATGGCTGCCAGTTATTCCCAGCAGCATTTTAGCTGGGCCAAGGGAAGAGTGAAGGGGATTTTATGGAGACAAATTGCTACGTATGAGGTGAGCCTAGCGCTTATATGCCCTGCTAATAAAGCCTGATGCAGGAAACATATTGTTTCTTCTCCATGTAACCGCACCACGAGCCTGAACCTAAGCATGGTTAATGAGGTGCTCAAGCAAGGCACTACACCTTCTCACAAGATGAGCTGTTTACAGCAATTTTGTGAACAATTCAAAAATGCAGACAGGAGGGGAGGCAGCAGTAAAGTGATCTCTCACTAGGACAATCAACCAAAAGAGTCTTTGGAGGGCTTGCAAAGAGGTTTTGCTTTTCCTGCAGGTTGCAGCTATAAACCACATCTCATTCCTTTTGGTACCGTTATTGCTGGAAAAGACAACAAGAATACAAGCCCCTCAGCAAAGTCAGACTTCTGCTTTAATTGTTGCACTAAAGGCAAGTCACAGCAATTTTCCACAGTCCCTTCTCTCCTTCCCCGTCTCACAAACATGACCTCATTCCCTTGCAAACGAGGATGAGTTTGTAGGACAAATCGGCCAAGACTTTCACTAAAGTTTCAGCAGTGCCTCTAAAGCATCTGTGCCTTTTATGAGTTTTCAGTGAGAATAGCAAACCAAGAAAATAGATTTTTTTAAAATATGCTTGAAATAATTCACTCTAATACTCAGAAACTACTAAACATACAGAATCGTGCATCAGGCTTTTTTGAATTATATTTCATATGCTCATCTTACTTCTAGTCATATGTCCCCATTTTGTTGAGAGGAACACGTACCACTGTATTTCATTGCATGCCAAAGATGGAATACAGTTTCAAGAAGAAATCCAAATTACAACATTTCAAGAGGTGGCGATTCCATTCTGACCCCAAAAGTTGTGGCAATGTTTAATTACCCTTGCTGTCTGAACATTTCTTAATTGCAATTTGATTTTGCTTAGCTTCAACTTGCAGGCACTGAATCTTATTGTACCTTCTGTTAGATTAAAGAGCCCTGAGCATTTTAAAACTTGACCCATGCAGGCACTGATCAAATCACTTCTTCAGTTTCTCTTTGATAAAATAAATCAATTGAGAGCTTCTGAAGTCTCATTAGGGCAGACTGTTCAGGGCTCTGGTTCCTTCCTAGAACCATTTCCAATTTTCCACAGTTCTTTTTGTGCAGCTGTAAATAAAACAGGTATTCTGCACATTGCTAGAAAAATGCTGTTTGCAAGAGGATCATTTCTAATATTAGCAGCTGCAATAGCAAAATATGTTGTCGGCTTGTTTGTTAACCCTTTTTAGTGCAACACTCCTACTCCCCATACTAAGATGTCTGTGTTTTAAGGACATCTATTCCCCAACAGTTGCTCATGCAGGTATTTCGATTTCTGGAAGTTGGCACTTTTGTTAGCAGCCTAAGAGCTCACAATAGCCTGAAATTTTGTATAAGACATTAAATCAGTGATTCACTGGCTCTCACATAACTAGCCTGATTGGGAAACTCCTTAGATGTCTCAGTTTATCTGTTTAGGGTGTAACTGCAGATAATCAAATTTAACAACATTGACTCCACTTTTAATATTTACAAACGCTCCCTGCTTATGAAATGGTGCTTTTTCTTTGCTGAAGAAATAATCACAAACTTGCCGACATAAACCCCAAGGTCTTACTCTGCCAAGAGAAACACAACGGAGTCCAGCAGGCAGAGGAGAGCAGAAGCAGGACCCAGCTGGTGCCATATTTCCCCCATTTGACAAAGAACCCCGAGGGTGAGATATTCTTGCTTGCCTGCTGCTACAACACCTTGTAGTATATGCTTTCGTTGCTATGCAGAAATGTAAAATAAATATCTCTCGCTCCACAGGAAAACTGATAAAATTCTTGGAAGATGTCACAGATAAGCTGACGAGCAGTTGAGAAATTAGATTCCCAGGCTGGAAGTGGCTCTGTATGACCAGACCCCTGTGCAATGTCCCAGTAAAGCTGCTGGGAGGGGACCTGCTCACCCGGAGCAGCTTTGGGGATTGAAACCTCAGATCATTTTATTGATGTCATGTCTGGACACAGAGTACGATGTTGCCTTCTGACCACAAAAGTAACCTGTGCCTCAAACAACTAAAAGTAATGCTGCATCAGTATGTCATCTTGTATATGTAAAGAAGTATCTTTCAAAAGTTTTGTTTTAATATCCACAAATTCCTTCTGCGTCTGAAATGACAGGCCTATCATCTCTGTTTATATTTTTATTCTCTTAGCCTTGGCAAGTGTGTAACACGATAGGACATCCTTTGCACAAAATAAATTATATTTTGAGTGGTGTTTGTGATGGATTTAATTACACACATACCCAGCCTCTACACTAGAGTAAGGGTTGTCAATTATTTCACATCTTCCAAAGATGACTACAGCATGGCTAATATCTCTTCCCCTTACACTAGGGATATGGTGCACACTGGTAAAATTAATTTGTTTTTTTGTGTTCATCAAGGCTTTATTATATGATAAATATCCAGCTATAATATGCTATATAAAATACAAACAGTGGTGTGGCAAACCAAAGTCAAAACATCATTTGTCTAATGATATCACCTGAGCTACAAAAAGGCATGTTACTTAACCAAAAGCTTTCTGACACTAGGTTTGACAGAGAGCGGAGGATGCATCTTTCATTTCAAAGGCTATGAAGAAGCCACATGTGCATAATAAGGAAAAAAAAAAAAAAAAAGCTGATGAAATAATTTGCTCTAGGTTCCAAAGAGATTTTCAATAATTGCTTGGTAATACACCCTCCCAAGTGTATTCTAATCTTATGAAAATATTGCATCCGTGTTTTTCATCAGTTAGCATAGAAGAAAATCCCCATAAAGATGTAAGGGAGATGCTTTGGTGAGGCAAGCGAAGACTTGGGGCTGCTGGGTCCATGTGTAACAGTGCAGCTCTTCAAATGCATGGTGGACCTCACCAAGTCCAGTCTCTCTTTGCCTCTTGGTGAAAAGAGGCTGTCAGATCTACCTACCTCACAGAGCAATTCCTTAGTTACAGCTCAAAAACTATGGGGATCTTCAAAACAACATGCAAAACTGGAAGCCACTAAAGACTGGAAGACAGAGGTTTCCAAGCTATCTGATCATCTGCAGGCAGAGAGAAATATAAAAGAAATTCAGCTCACGTAACAGCCTACAAGGGCATGGACCTCCATGGCCAACATCAGCACAGTGAAGGGATACTAAAGCCTCTCCCACAGCTCCTTAGAGGTTGATATGGCCTGGGAAGCTACAGATACAACCTAACAGATCAAATAATTGATTTTCAAGCTTCCATTGTTAGTATCCTCTTGAGTAGCTGAAATGAGAACAAAGGTAAATGTCCCTACACACGGCCAGGAGATGATAATGGATGCAAGTGAAGGACATGCTGGTTCCCCTGAAGAGCCTGCCCCGATGACTTCTGCTGAACGTCTGGGAGAGCGACTGGCCATGCACATTCTCTCCAAAAACAATCTCTAAGGTTGTACTATCCCCTGTTCAGGGTTTACAGTGCAACACAGGCCTTACTGAAGTATCAAAAATAGGGAAATTCGCCTCCTTTATTCGTCGGTATTAAATATTCACTTCTTTAATGAAGATGCCTACGCCAACCATTTAAATCCAGAGTTCTCTACAACTGGAAGGGAAAATTATGGAGCTAAAAACATGCAATACACAAAGCAGTATTAATCAAGCACGGGATAGGGCAGAGGCAAAACCAAAATCCCCTATATTTTACTATCAACAAATCATGTCATGGCCAAGCCTAGGAAGTCATCCACTACTGCAGATACAGAACATTCATTAGCAGAAGGCATGACAGATGGGAACAAATAGCACTGAACTGCAGGTAGTGCCTGAAGATGAATATTCCTAGTGGGATGACTGATGCCCTTTTTAAGGTTTCTTTCTCTTTCCCAGAAATTAATATTAATAAACATCAAAAATTAAACTTATTTTGCTCATACAGCAACATCCAACGTCTGGTGAATCTGTCTGAGAAGCCAGAACACCAGGGTCTTAATTTTCTTCAAGTCATGACAGAAATTTCTTCCATGCTAAGGGCTGTTTCACAGTACTATGGCTGTTAAATTCAGATGGAGCTGGCGGGGGGTGACCGGTCTCTGTAAATCCTGTCTTAAAAGTGCCCTGTACTTAATTTCCCATGTGTAAAACAGGCACATTGATCCTTACTCAGATATAGTAGTTAGTAGCAGCTAAGTTTGAAAAAGTTTTGAATATATCACAAGACCAGTTTATTTCCTATCTCCTCTTTTTCCTCTACACAATTTGGGATTTTGAAAGTTTTGGGGACTTTTCCAGCTTTTGCTTTCCCACGAGAAGTACAGATTGAATTTGCCTATTGCTCCTTGAGCTTCGGATTACAACGTGTGCGGTTCGCAGCGTAATTCTCACTATCAGGACAGAGGGTGGAAACAGCTCCCTCAAAGGAGGGTCCAGTTTTCCCAGATGCCGAGTACCAGCCTGAGAGCAGTTTGACGTCTTCTAGCACACTGCAGGTCCGCACCCTGTTTCTGAAGTACGGCCAAAAGATAAATCAACCTTTTCTATTGATAACCCTGAGTCTCTGAGAAACGAGAACAAACCTCCTGGAAAAGGACTTCTTTCCTTCCCCACCTCGTTAGAAGAAGGCTCATTCATTGTCGCCAGCATTTTGATAGATAGCGGGATAAATGTGTGTATTGTGGCAGTCCCTCCAAGCTTCTGTGCCTGGTTTTTAGTCTGTAAGCCAAGGCACTTAAGCGATCGGTTGTAATTTCTTCCTGGTCTGACTGCGGGCTTTCAACATGCTCAGAGTAATGTTTAAAGCAGCCACGGCAGATTACTGTGTCTGGAAGTGAACATTTACTGTAGATAATCCAAAATGACAGGTCTGATAAATACCACTGGTTAGATCCTGATCAACCGCACATCATCTTTCTGATTCATAGCAGAGAAATTGCCGCCTTCAAATTCCACAAGCAGGCAGCATCCTCCAGGGAGAGCCCGAAGTTTTAGGCTGTTATTATTCGCTTTCAAGAGTACACCTCTGTAAGGCTCTGGATAACTTATTTTATCAGCTAACAGTTTCTGCCAGTTTTGCTGTCCCTGTTAACTTACTGTAAAAAAGTATTATTTTTAAAAAGCTAAGAGCTGCACACTGGGTGTTTTATTTGTCATCCGAACAAGAAAAAGTAATTTTCAGAGATGCTGAGCACTAACACCTCCCTCTGAAGTTACCAGCAGCCAGAGAATAGCCTCTTCCTCTCAGAATCTGCCTTTTTGTTATCCTCTCAAACCTATACCGAACTGCTGGAATATTCAGCATCATCTCTCAGCATACATAGAATGAGGAGGACCGCGTGCCCAAACCCGGCCTCTGATTTCTCCATATAACCTTTATAGTTGCAACTGAGCCCAAAACTGTAAGCTCCCACCTGCTTTGGACATGCAAATCCTCACATATATTTGCAAGCCTTGAGGCATACGTAGCTGAGCCTCACTCACAGGACAGGGGGTGATAGTTTTAAGCTAAAGGAGGGGAGATTCAGGCTAGATATAAGTAAGAAATTGTTGCCCCTGAGGGTGGTGAGAGCCTGTCCCAGGTTGGCCAGAGAGGTGGTGGCTGAACCATCCCTGGAGACATCCCAGGCCAGGCTGGACGGGGCTCTGAGCAACCTGAGCTGGTGCAGATGTCCCTGCCCATGGCAGGGGGGGCACTGGATGACCTTTAAAAGTCCCTACCAACTCAAACCATTCTGTGGTTCTACGCCAGCTGCATGGGCACAACCACCTACATGAGCCAACACAAAGCCAAAGGCAAGGCGGCACGTGGCAATTTGGCCCAGAATGTCAAATCCCATTCACAAAATGAAACAACAAATACTTGGTGGAACTCCTAAACCTCCATTTTTGAACTCTTCCTTCCTTTAAAATATATATATATATATATACCGATTAATAACAATAATAAAGTACGAGTAAAACAAAAGGCTTTCCGATTAACATAACGCATGACCACAAGATTAATTATGGTTTGGGGGCCCAATTAACAGTGCTCTCTGAGTTATTTTCAAGCTGCAATGAGTGTGTTTGGTCTCCAATGAAGTGCAGTACACCATACCTGTCTTCTTACCTAACAGCGTGGTCGATGGAACAGTGTCTGATGATACTTTGAGATGGAATTCCGTTCACCCGCACGACACGGATCAATGGAAATCAACAGAAGATCAATAGGAAAAAAAGTTACAAAAAATGAAAACAAGGTTAGCTGTATCTCACACTCAGAAGATTCAGGCAACAGGTCATATTGGGAAACGTACAAAAACAAAGAAAATTTAGAAATGAAAGAAAAGTCTGGCACTAGTACCTGAGTAGTAGGAATTCAACAAAGATTTGCTCTGAAGGGTTTTGCTTTGGACAGAAAATGAACAAGGAGAGGGTGATGCTAGGTAGGAAAGACATAAGGAAAAGACTTTAGACATATATTAAGAGAGAGAAAGAGAACAGGGAGAATGTTCTTCAAAGAACACAGTAATATGGGATATATAAGGCTTATCAAAGTGAATTATATTTTTCATCTCAACATGCATATTACATTTATTACGTTGTCATCATGATGGATTTTCTTTAATATAAATACTCCGGACCCCAAATATACTATTATAGTTATTTTAAATCATTGTGTTCCTACACAGGATACACACATAGGACTATACTCTAAATATATTTTTTTTAACCAAAGGAACAAATTTATGTTTTTGTCTCTAGGAGAAAGATCTTCAAAAATGACCCCTAAAATACAAACTAGAGAGAATCAAATGCAATATTAACTATAAAATAAGCCTGCTGAAACACAACGAACACTAGTACCACAAAAATACATAGGTAGGACAGCAAATGATTTTTTGTTAAAACAATCCAAGATAACAAGGGACTTATTCTTCAACCCAGATGTATTCATAGCAAATCCTACAATCCTTTCCCCTGTGAGTTGGGTTCTTTCAGCAGGACAAGCATCCCTGCTTTCTCCCATTAAAGCATAAGCTTTCTTTGGACAAGAATCCACAAATTATTGCCATGTTACTCAAATATTTATGGAAAGGAGGCAGGGCTCAACATGTTTACAGTAGATTCTTTTCTTGATAGTAAATTTATGCAGCTGGTTTACATCTGCAATAGCATAGAGGTACATTTTTATGGTAATCCATCATTCCTGAAGGCATATTCTTTTGTTATCATTCTGCATTCACTCTTAGACTTACAGGCATTTATTTATCTCCTCCTCAAAATGTTGGGAAACAAGCTAATACAAATCTCAGTACATCAGACTGATGACAATAGATATAACACTGGAAAAACTATTCCATAATCCAACAGAAGTAGATAAAATTCAGTATACATCAAAGTAAATTGAGAAGCAATTTTTGTATCTCTAGAGCAAACACCACTTAAAAATTTCAAGTTATTCTGTGGAGTGAACCAAAGAAGTCACTAGTCTGGGGAGTTTCATCAAGTCTGCAGAATTACCTTCTAAGCGGTGCATAATCATCCAGTAAATGAACTCACTCTCGTTCTGCATTCTCCTGCTGTATTTTCAGACTTACATCACTTGAAAACACATCAAAATAATCAAATTTCTCATAGCTTAGTCTGCTGGAGTTCTGCCCCAGCTGCCTTCAAGCCATAAAGAATCTCTCATTTGGGGTCCCTTATATTTTCTCCCCTGTGTTAGCCTAAATCAGACCCTCCCTTACTGTACTTGGAACATGGCTGTTTTTGCAGATGTATAAAATAAGGTCTAAAAAGAGTAATTTGTTTGCCCAGGGTCACAGAGCAAGTCAACAGCCAGGGCTTGGAGCGGGACTTGACTTTTCTGAAATTTAGGAGTATAAAAGAATTCATTGGGCCATACTGCCTTTCCAGGAACTGCTAATGATTTTAGGAAGCTGAAGATACACACCTGACTTCAGTGAGTTTGATTAAAAGTGTTACCAAGCGAAGTTTATGAAATGAACTATAGTTCTGAGACAGGGAGGTAAATTACAGATTATTTCTTTAGAAGAAAAATAGGGAAAAAAACCCACAACACCAAGAACAAGTTTCCCAAAATGATGAAGAGCTTATTCTCAAAATCAGTCAGGTAGTGGCTCATGTCACAAGAGATGTGTACACCGTGCTGCTTCCTAACCAGAGGTTCTTACAAGCACGAGTAGGTGCAACCACAGGAAACACTTCCAGAGAAGACTTCACTTTGAGATAGAGATTAAGACTTCATTTAAAATATTCTTTACACTCCCTGGAGCAGCATGTGATGCTGCTCAGATCCCTCTAGGCATGCAGAATGGTGCAGGCTCCTTCCTGATCTGAAAATTATTCTTCCTTGCTTTTTGTAAGATGTTCTAAACTAGGAATCCCCAGAAAAATCCCAAACCAGCATGAAAACCAGTAAAGAGAATTTCAATATTTTTACCTTTTATGCCTTTGATGAAATTTAGCTTTATTACTATTAATTTTAGAACTTTTCACTACAGAAAACATCTAGTGGTCATGATCCCACAGGTCCTTGGACTGCATTTAGCAGGTATTCTAACTGGGAGTGAAAATTATCTATGGGGTAGGAATAAGACCTAGATTATGAGGTAACTGTCTGCTGTGACTTCCAGCAAATCTAAAGACCTTTGCGTTTCATTCATCACAACACGCAGGATCTGGAGATGTGTGAATTTAGATGGTTCTTGGTTAAAAATGGTCCCGAATACCCTGACTGTCACTTACCTTCATCTTCCTTTTATCTCCTTATTCTCACTAGTAAAAGCACAGTAACTTGGTAACTGTACAACAGTGCTCGCTAATGGAAAACTCAGCTCCCTACAGCTTCCAAACACACTGTCTGCAAACTCCGCTTCTGCCTGTAACATTAAAGCAACCTACCTCAGCTGTCTGCGTCTCACTCCTGAAGGTTGTCCAGAAAGCAATCTCCTCCCAAACAGAGATGTCACAAAAGTTAAGCACACCCTAATAAATCAGTCGCTAGTAAAACTGGCTGCATTTTAAGAGATTAAACCTTCAGAATCAAACAGAACCTGTCAGAAACTCCTCAAGGATGTCAAGGCGGCTATGCTGGTGACATGGCATTGTCCTGAACAAGCCCTACCCATGGCATTTGAGCACTGCAAAGCCACAAGAGCCGTTCCTTTGTGCAGGACATACCATTAGAGCATCGCTTCTCAGGTGATATACTGCTGCTTTGCCCATCGCACGGCTGGGCTGCCAAATTGCACACAATTTATGTGCAATGACAACCCTTTGCACACCCTTCTGGTCAGTGCACAGATGCTGGTGGATGATTTTAGACCCACTTTGTCTTCAATTTGTCATCTCGTTTCACAATAACCCTGCACTGAGTCAATGCCTACACGTGACTGCGCTGCCACGGGGAGGAAAACGCTGCTGCTTTTCAAACATTCCTGCAAATCGAGCAAAAGGCTCAAATGCTCCAAGTACCATCATCTACTTTTAGTGGATTTAGGATGTAATTTTATTTTTTTAAAAAACAAGATATTTGAGAAAATGAACAACTACGATGAGCCTGCTTCACCTCCATATAATCCCTGGGTAAAACCAGTTAAGCCGGAATAGCCATGGACTAATCTATCACCTACTCTGATTCCATATGGTGTCAGAGACAACCGCTGAGTCCATAAAATCTCTTCAGTTTAAACTCCTGTATGTACCAGTAAGAATTCTGCCTGAAAAATGAGTAATGGTGTAGAATGGTAAGAGTGATGAGGGGCTTTGTTTTGGGCCAGGAAAGATAAATACCCATTTACTTCCCACTTTCCAGCAAGACCTGAAGTCTCCCTGTTCCAGCACAGATCTTCCAGAATATAATTTCATTTGATAATGAACACCTCTGCCAAATGATAAAATTCGAAACGACAGATGTCCAACAGGACTGTGTGCTCCTGAGCACTGCACTGGCCTCAACAACAGACTCAGTTGCATACAAACAGCATGACTTTATGGATCACACCGTCTGCATGAGTTTATGTTGAAAATATAATAATTTTCCCCTAAAACACCGGGATAGAGTAGGTAAAGAAATCTGCAGAGGCAGGAGGATGATAACTGCATACATTTTTCAGAGTTGCCTGTAAAAGCATTCGGGTCATGTCCCCTCACTAAAGGAGGGGCTGAGAAGCAGGAGCAACTATGGGAATAAAAAAAGCTTCTATAGGGACTCATGGAATTTGTTCTGTCTGAAAAGTCATTAAAATGATTAGGACTGGAAGGAAGGACACATGCCCTGCAAGGACGCTGTCATCTGGAGATAAACTTGTTTGCAAGTCGCTCAATAATGGTGAGGTTTTCTACTTAACAAGTTGTATTTTATTGCTTTTGTGAGCTAGCAAGGTCATCTTGGATTGAAAACACTCAGCTTCTCTTGGTGGACTTTCTTCAGAAAGTATTTCCACGCCCCCGCTACAGCCAACTTGGTGTCCCATCACTGAGGGTCAAGGTGGAGAGGATGACCACCTACCACGAGATACCTGCAAATGCTATTTTCTGTTGGAAGGCAAAAGGACAATTTAAGAAGGAATCTGACTGTTGCTTAAGACAGGGAGCTGATTTCAAAAGCTAGGATGGATAACCCCCTGTAAAACTCTACTAGTTAGCAGGAAGGTTAAGAAGTAATCCTATTATGCTATTCAAAAGGTAGAGTGGGCCTGTATAGGAAATATTAAACTCTATTTAGGCAACTTTTTAATTATAAAGTATTTTGCTCATATAATTCCTGCATGAGCATGTGCACGCTAGTGCACAGAAGAGAACTTACCTCCAACACCTCAACGTCCTGGACCTGGCAGTAAAAAATTCTGAGAAATCATGAAGGCTTACCAGTAATTGTTTCTCATGGATTTAAAAGGGAAAAGAAGAAAAGAATCAACCAATTGCTTGACTCAGGCTGTATTACAGAGTGAAGTAGTGATAAAATCTGCAGTGATGTCAGACAAGCAAATGACTAACTGATTAAAAGAAAAAGAAAACCTGGCGCGATGCTTTTTTACAAAATTAGATACAACATTTTCTATAGTTGCCATTTCAAGTAAATGACTCAGCTGTTTTAATTAGTCTCTCAAAATACCAAGGGAAAAAAAAAATGAGGTCACATTACAGGCTCATCTCTCTCCTCTTATTTTATGGTTGGAAAACCAACAACAACAAAGCTTTTAAAAATCCAAATTCTGAAGAAAGTGTTACACATTTCATTCTCCTCATACAGTTTAAACAAACCACCTTTGCTGTTTCTAGGACGTCTGTTACAATGCTATCCTCTGCCATCCTGTCCTTCAAAGGTATGAAGCACTGACAACTCTTGCTGTCTCTTTAGGAGACAGAGCTACTCAGGACCTGAGAAAATCAGGTCTTGACTCAAGTCAATTTAATATCAGAGAGAAGAGTTCACGGCTAGCCCTGACAGTCCCCAACACCTATCTATCCGTCTCACAGGTACGTTACACGGAATGGCAGCAGCAACACATGCAGATGGAATTTGACAGGACCTACAGATAGAGGGAAAAGAATTATTCACTCAGCCTGTCCCGCTCAATCTGAGATTACAAAGGTTTCAGTGATAAAGCACATTTTGTACCAGAAGTACTTCCATGTTAGTAATTAGCAGAAAAAAAACCCTTCACTAAAGAGATTTGAGAAAGATAAGAGAGTTTTAGTACATACTTGTGTTTCAGAGCTGCTCCCTGTTCAAACTAGCAAGCTAAGTGTCAAAAGAAGGAGTGACATTCCCATAGTGTCTAAGTTAAAATTTATTTAATATGAAAAGTTTACAAATCCACCATGCAATCCCCCATGCACTCAGTCTGGATCTAGTGAGGCTAAAGTATGAATTCGTGTTACTTTACCAACAAAATTCTTCCAGCTACAGAGATCTGAGTGGTTTACAAATATTAACTAAGATTAGTTTTACTGAACCCGTGTGAGGAATAAACAGAGGACACAGACAAAAGAAGAAATGCTGTCTTTCCATTCCAGTTCTCTAACCAGAAGACCATGCTTGCTTTCGTAACAATTTCGTACAGAAAATGTTATTTCATCCTACACGTCAGCTAAGTGATTTGATTCAACTCTTCTACTCACAAAGCAAGAAATATTTCTGAAGAATAAATAAACGTGCCTTCTGGCTGTCTGATGTAGTTATTAGAGCAGACTTCATAAATTATTCTCAGTAGATTTAGAGTCAGAATGAATGCTCTACACCTATCTGACAGTTAAAATAGGGGCAATGTCAGAGACATTTCAGACAACTGGTTTCTATTGAGCTTTTGCAACGATTGCTATCACTGTCGTTCCCAGCTCCTCTATACCGTGCCCATGGGAATAGGTCCTTTTAAGAACCTAGAGCTCTCCAAGGGGGACATATCCATCGCAAGCAAGTTAAACTTACTGAATCCATTCACATCTTGGCAGCTGGAAGAAAAAGCTTCTTCATTGTGAACGGCACTGAGTTTGGTAGAGGTCTTGTCGGAAGTAGCCATGGGACCCATCTCCCTCTGCGTGCTGGTCTGAGTCTCCTTCTGCTTCTTGGCTAGCTTCCTTCAGGGCATTTTGAAGAGGGGAGAAATCAAGGTCAGTTTTCCCTCATTAAAAACAAAACAATAAGAAAATATTTTGACACCCACGATTAGCCCACTTGGTCAGACATGCAGGGCATGTGGCAAACCGCATGAGAGGAAACCCCGCAACTTTTTAATATGACTCTTGTGGAGCACAATAAATATAGTGATACCAGTCCTTGGAGCTTAGCCGTCCCTCCCAGTAACTTATCGTGCACAAACCTGCATCACCCCAGCAGTAGGAGTGCCACGTCCTCCTTGAAGAGGGTGGCAAAGGTGAAGCCCCTGGAGCGGGTCTCAGCCGCTCCGGGATGAGCAGAGGGCACGGGATGAGGGCAGCGACCGGAACAGCTCTCTGGGAGGTCAATGGGACATCTGGATCCATCCCACCGGGACACCTGCACCAGGGGTTTGCTTTGAGTGTGACCTGAGAGGTGGAGCAGGAGCTCTGCCCTGTCCCCAGGCAGAGCAAGGAGGGCAGCAGCATCTGCTGAATTTCACATCACACCCAAACCGCACTGAGGATCAACAGTCAGCGAAGGGTGGGGCGAGTTAAAGGTTAAAGTTCTTTTAGAAATGTCCAAATATGCCTCTGCACTGGGAAAATGGGTCTTTTCTTATTTTGAGGAGATGTCAAAAACACTGGAAAAAGCAAAAACACCTCCTGCTCTGAAAAGACTAACAAAGCCAAGAACACAAAGAGGCTCCTCTTTTGCAAACACAGCTAATAAGAAAATGGAGAGAAGCGGGAAAAGTGAGCTGCTAGGCTTCCATTGACATTTGACTGCCCTGTGCTTCATTCATATCAGAGAGCAAAACTGTTTAAAAATGAATGCGTGACATTCTACAACCCGCACCTTGAAAAAATATCACACAAATCCCTAGCCCCGGCAAAGAACTTTGCTTACACGAGTTCCGTAGATAAGAAAACAAAATAAAAAGGAGAAAACCAGATTACTGTAAGAAAGAGCTTTAGGTTTTCTTTTTTCCTCTAACTCACAGGAAAAAAAAAAAAATCCTAACAACTAAATCATTTTGCAAAGAGGTTTTTCTTCACTAAAACAACATGCTTATGGTAAGTGTTACCCATCTTTTAAACTTCATTAGATTCTGAAAAGGGTATTCCTTGCAACATATTCCAATTGGCTTTATTTATTCACAGCACACGTCAGAGTGGCATTTACAAGCAAGTTCAAGCGCACAGCTGAGCCCCGGCCCTTCACGAGATGGGTAGCCAGGCCAGTTTACACTCATTTGCAAGGAAGGGTCAGAGTTGTCTCAACCTTCAACCTTTGCTTATGTCTGTGGAAAATGCCTATTTTAAGGCAAACCGATAATCCAGACCAGGAGAGCACAAATTTATGGAGAAATGTCCAATGTTTGCTGCAAACATTTGACCAAATACATCTGTTTCATCTGCTCACCCAGTTTAGGTTCAACCTTTTACACTTAGTGGCTTCAATTCAAACCCATAGCTGTCGGAATTGGGTACGTAATTGCAGAGTGCATATTTAGATCTTGCAGAATCTCCGTGGTGTACCCACTTCTGCAGATGAAGCTGCAAACAGAGGAACTCTCCTTGAGCGATGAAGCAAAAAGCTGGTGTTTAATGACGTTAAAAGCTTTGCTTCCAGTGTTCAGCAATGTTAGCACAGTCAGATTTGTTAATTATGAACTACAGCCGCTGGAGCCCCCATTTTTTGTGCTGTGGTACCTGAGGTAACAATAATAGTCTTGTAGTTTATTAACCCTGCTATGCGGTTATTTTAATCCTTTAGATTTGCTAATCATACATGCCTATGTGCATTCTCTGGCAACAGGAATTTCAATTTCTCAGTGGGAAACACTAATCCAAAATGCAGAAGTCCTTAATAACAAGCACTCTGGACTGCTGGGGTGAGCCATTACAGACAACCACTCCTGATGTTTAAAAACGGTGAGTCAAAAAAGGTGAATTCCTTATAAAACCCAGATTAAATTATTTGTGGCAATAATTATCCGTAAGTCCCATTGCCTGGTATCTTTTCAGAGATGCCAACAAGCTACAAAGAGCCGGAACTGGCAAACCCGTTTTCTCTTTCAGTGAATGAGCAATAACATTTCTGCATGTGCTAGGCAGGAAAAAATAACCCCAAACCCAAGCCCATTAGTCCCCAAAGGCCTGCTTACAAAAGCCCTATGCAAAGCAGTTCTACCTGGTCCTGTAGAAGACAGAGAGGCCCCTAAAACATTGGCTTGAATGCCTAAAAAGAAAAGGTGACATGAGTTTAAAGTTCTCAATCTAACTCGCACACACAAACCAGGCTGCTCGCAGGTGGACCAGCTACCGCTTACGCAAGTTCAGAGAGAAGCCACACAGAAAATTGTTCTGCATCTGAAAACGCTACAATTTTCTTTCAACAGTGTGTTATCAGTTTCCACCTTTCTCCCTCTCTATTCGAAGAATGTAAAAATTCTTCTTCTAAATTTAGAGGGAAAAGGAAGACAGATCTCTTTTGAAGATTTCAGAGCCAAGCTTGCCAGACACATCAAGGGGCTCTCGGTTTCTAAATGTGCCTTTTCTGCCTCTGTTATGTGTCTGGATAGAGTGGCAGCACAGGACTAAGCCTATTTGGTCCTTACCATCATTATAATTCATAGAAAGGATTATAAAATCAAATGACTCGCACTTTCTAGAATACTAGGGATATGACTTAAACCCACAGCTAGGTAGAGGTTTAATTCCCAGCATGTCAAAATGCCTCTGGAATTGGAAAAGCATTTATCTGGAAATGCTGTTTCCTAAAATAGGGCACTTCAAGAGATCTCTGTGAATCACTGACAGGCTGCATCAGTGACACGGCTCCTGCTCTCCTGAGAGACCAGCCTTCCCTACAGACAACAACTGCAACACCCAGATGAAACTGCGATCGGGGCATTAGTGTCAATCACGGACCGGACCCAGCATAGCCTGACACCGGGAAAACACTTTCCATCTCATGCATTATGCAGCTGAAAAGGGGAAGAAATAAAGGACCGGGCAGATATTTGGAAGAAGTGTCTGATACAATCAACACAGGGTGAAGAGGCTGAAATATCAAAATGTGAATGAAGTGATATTAACGGCCATTTTACCTTTAAGTGTAAGGAAAATGTGCCAAGGAGAAAACGGGAGTCTACGGATGGGGTTACTGGGTTGCCCTTTTCAGTTCAAGAAGGTTTGGAAATGAAGAGGTGATGTTTACAGGTACAACACACACACAGGAGGGATGAGACAGAAAGATGCACAAAGTCGAATTAAAAAAATGAGACCAGCTGTATAATCAGGCAGTTGAAGCTGATCCAACTAAAGCAAGGATAAAAGCTATTGGCAGTGAACCTAAACTAAGCCTGAATTTTGAAAACAAATCATGGGGATTTGATTCAGCTATTTTTGAAACTTCTACTGCTATCAGAGAACAGATATAAAATGCTGAAGCACTATATTAAAATTGTGGGAGTTCCAGTTTAACAGTCAAGGAACGCAAACTTAGTATCAAGTACAAAGCACTTACTGCCATGGGAATTAATCAGAAAGCTCAAGCAATATTTTCAGTTAGAGGTATCTGCAGGATCAGACTCCTGTTCTGCAGAGGTTTGGATAAACTACAGGGATTATTTTTTAAGAGCAGCTTGCAAAGTCTAACTTTTTATATCAATTTTACATGCTTGAATGTTAAATCTGTAACTGCCACTCCTAAAGAGCTCTCGTACATGTAGGTTGACAGATTTAATTTTAGATGTTTCACAAGGATGGATTATATACACTATAATGTAGATTTGCATGCACAGGTAATTTAGACATTGGTATAGATCACGTAAGTTAAACATGAAATTTCCTCCTACAGACAAGAATTGCATATTGCCCTCATCTTCAATAAGCAATTTAAGAAAGCTACACAATACAATTGCTTTTAGATATTTCTGCACAGCAGCCAACTAGGAGTACGCATATTACAGAATCACAGACTGGCTGCGGTTGGAAAGGACCTCTGGAGATCATCTAGTCCAATCCACCTGCTGGTCACACTTTTCCTAATGCACCCCAGGTACCATTGACTTTCTTGGCCACAGGGCACATGGCTGGCTCATGGTCAACCTGTTGTCCCCCAGAACCCCCGGGTCCTTCTCTGCAGAGCTGCTTTCCAGTGGGTCAACCCCTAACCTGCGCTGGTGCATGGAGTTATTCCTCGCCAGGTGCAGAACCCTACACTTGCCTTTGTTGAACTTCATTAGGTTCATCTCCGCCCAACTCTCCAGCCTGTCCAGATCTCACACAGCCTTCTGGTGTACCAACCATTCCTCCTAGTTTTGTATCATCAGCAAACTTGCTGAGGGTGCACTCAGTCCCTCCATCCAGGTCATTGATGAACAGGTTGAACAAGACTGGACCCAATACTGACCCCTGGGGAACCCCACTAACTACAGGCCTCCAACTAGACTCTGCATCATTGATCACAACCCTCTGAGCTCTGCCATCCAGCCAGTTCTCAATCCATCTCATCATCCACTCATCCAACCCACACTTCCTAAGCTTACCTCCTCATCTACCCAGCCATTCATACTATCATAGAAGGCTATCAGCTTGGTCAAACATGATTTCCCTTGGGTGAATCCATGTTGACTACTCCTGATAGCCTTCTTTTCTTCTACATCCTTAGAGATGACATCCAGAATGAGTTGTTCCATCACCTTTCCAGGGATGGAGGTGAGGCTGACTGGCCTGTAGTTTCCTGGATCATCCTTCTTGCCTTTTTCGAAGACTGGAGTGACATTGGCTTTCCTCCAGTCCTCAGGCACCTCTCCTATTCTCGATGACTTTCCAAAGATGATGGAGAGTCGCTTAGCAATAACATCTGCAAGCTCCCTCAGCACTCGTGGGTGCATCCCATCAGGGATTTGTGGGTGTCCAGTTTGCCTAAATGATCTCTAACCCGATCCTCCTCAACCAATGGAACGTCTACCTTTCTCCAGACTTACTTTCTTACCTCCAGGGTCTCGGATTCTTTAGGGCCAGCCTTAGCAGTAAAGAATGAAGCAAAGGCAGCATTCAGTAACTCCACCTTCTCTGTCACCAGGGCACCCACCTCATTCGGCAGTGGACCCACATTTTCCCTAGTCTTCTTTTTACTGTTGAGGTACTTGAAGAAGCCCTTTTTGCTGTCCTTGACATCCCTGGACAGATTTAATTACAAGTGGACCTTAGCCTTCCTCATCGCATCCCTGCATACTCTAGCAACATTCCTACATTCCTTTCAAGTGGCCTGCCCCTTTTTCCACATTCCATAAACTTCCTTCTTCCATTTGAATTTTGCAGAAGCTCCTTGCTCATCCATGCAGGCCTCCTGCTCCCTTTGCTTGATTTCTTGCTCATAGGGATCCATGAATCTTGAGCATGGAGGAAGTGATGGTTGAATATTAACCAGCTCCCTTGGACTCCCCTACCTTCTAGAGCCCTAACCCATGGGATTCCTCCAAGTAGGACCTTGAAGATGTCAAAGTCAACTCTCTTAAAGTCCACGGTCGTAATCCTCGCCCTGGCTGTCACACGACCTCCTGCTGACTCGCGCTCTGCATAGATGTTCAGATCTCCCGTGGTTGCTCCTGGCAATGCCCAAACCACATCAGCCTCGCTAGCGAGCGCTGCCGGTTCCTGGCAGGTCTCTCTGCTCTTGCTCGGGTTCCCCTGGCTCCAGGAACCCCTCTGTCCACTTTAATTTAGCGCTCAGCCACTGAACTTACTTAACATGTTATTTACGATGAAATTTGCACAAGTTTAAGGCAGGCAGCGATCTGCCATGCAAATACCCAGCAGGGAGCACTGGTTAAATAGCAGTTCTGTTGAAAAGGATCTCTGTCCTCTAGATCTGTAGTAGATTACAAGCTCAGTTTGAGAGAACAGTTTCCTGCTGGTGTAAAAATAAGGGAGGGATTATATATCACACTATGGTCTGCAAGACACAGTAATCCTTTTGCTCTGACCAAGGATAGGTAAGGCCTCTGCTGCAATACTGCACTTCAAATAAGATGTGTGCCAAAGGGACACGTACAAAGGCAGAACAAGACAGGGAAATCTGGAGAACATGACCTATAAGCAAAGGCCAAATGAAATAGGGTCCTTTAATCTAGAGAAAAGACAATCAAATAGGGCTGATGGCTCTTCAAAAATATGAAATGACATCACATGGGAAGCTGTTCTCCCTGTCTAGAGGGGCTGAGAAAAAAGTTACGGCACGAAGCTATAGAAGTGCGGCTCATTTTAAACTTGGGGAAAACCACATGCAGTAGAGACTGCCGATCTCTCAAGCTGATCAGGCAGGGAGGCTGCGAAATCTTGGTCGCTGAAGGTCTTTAAACAAGACCAAGAGGAATAAGAGTTAAAAGCAATGCAGCCTTCTGGCTCCCTGTGCTCCAATGGGCCCGCTCATCACTGCAGTTCATCCCCTGCTCCCTTTGTGCAACCCGTAACCTCAGCAGAGCTGAGAAATATCCTCTGGCCTAAGCACATAGGCAGCTTACTGCTTCTTACAGCCACTATAAGGGCAGATCCCCCACTAACAGGCAGGCACAGAGACAGCTTTACTTGCACTCTTTTCACGCCTGCCATGGTGAAGCTGAAGTTGGTGCAGGTTATTGCAGGAGCAGAGAGAATTCACCAGAGTCAAGGCAAAGTGAAGAGCGAGGACCAGCTGCACCACCTGGGCTTAAAAAGCAAGCATTACTGGGCATGAGAAAGTGATAGAATGTAGATATATGTCAAAAGATGCTCTGAATATTTTGTGCTGTGTGTATAAAAACATAGCGTCTTGAAAAATGTAGGGCTGCCCTCTCTAAGCTTTACTTGATCAAATTAATCACTATTTGTGGAGGATATTTACTCACAACCATATAAACTTTAGGACAAGATAAGTGCATATAAGAGCCATACAGTGTAAGTATATGCTGGTATGCGCAACCAGCAAACACTGCCCTCTGCATAGTTTAGGCTGGCAATCACCACACAGATGGGCTCTAAACAGAATCTCACTTTCTGGATTTTATTCATTTATTTATTTTTAATTTGCTCTCTTTAGACTGGCATAGCCACCGCTTCATAATTCTGTTTTTCCAGCATCTAATGAGAAAACCAGTTTCTTCTTAAAATTCTGATTTAACCTGTGCAGGCAGATCCCACCATCCACGGAACTATATGGAGATATTTAGGTATATATGTGCTTATAGAGAGGTATGCCCATAAATAAAATAATGTTTTATTTCTTTTCAAATGTCCCACAGATGGTGGAAATAAATTCACCACAAACTCTGCCATTTCAGGAAATGCAAGTATAAATTTAGCTTAATACCTTTGGTGGAATATCTCCCATGAAAAGAAACTGCTGGCTGAACCCCCCAAAACAATTAAAATTGGTAAGAAAATACGATAGGAGTTGAAGGGGCTTCCTATACTGCAATCAAGTCCTCAATGCTGTGGTCAGCTCAGAAGAAAGGAAAAAAACATATTGGCCATCGAGTGCCCTTTTCTTATAAATAACATTAAACTGAGTGTTTGTAACATATACGTGAATCTCTGTATTTCCAGAAATACTTCTCTGGTCTGATTTCACTCTAGATTAAATTTCATTCTGTAACTATTACTCGACTCAGGAGAAAGAAACAAAACAAAAAACTCCAGCCCACACACAGAAAACATTTCCATTCCTTTTCCTGATGAGGAAATAATAAAGCCTTGATATGGGCTGCTGCAGCTGAAAATACTGTTGCAAAAGAGCTGTCTGTCATTTAACGCAAAAGCTCCTTTAAACCAGATGAATTGCTGTGTTTTACAGCTTCAGCTGGGAAAAGAAAAACTTTCAGACGTGGATGGGCTGCACATCGTATCTGACAATGCATTAAACTTAAGTGCAATATAATAGAGCTAGCAATTCTGTACAAACCCTAGACAACATTTATATTGGTGTAAATACAGAGTAACTCCTCTGAAAAGGTTCATGCATCACCCTGGAGACAGCAACACAAATGAATGTACCAGGACAGGGACTCCTCATTCCACGTCCCTCTCTTCCCATCACAAAACCAAGTTCTGCCCAAGGATCTCAAGGTGTAAGCAACTAACTTTAACTGATGGGTAAATGGAAGTACTCAAAACTATGTCAGTCCTGCACCGTGACTTAGCAAATTAGGAATAGAGGCCTCCTGGGCTTGTATTTCCACTTGAACTGTGTTAAAGATCTCTACAGCCTTCTCTTTCAGCTACAATAATATCTCTTCCTGTATTTTATGGCAAGTTTTTAATGAAGTGTTGCTATACAAAAATCTCACAACTATTTACCCAGTATGCACAAAATACCTAAAAGGGCTACTCTTATAAACAAATACTTTTGACTGGTTTCACCAAAGCTGCAGGAACTCAACCATCTTCCAGAATCAGATTTTGCAGTGCTGGAGAGCAGCAGAACACAAGACAGGCTGAAGGCAGAACTCCAGCCCAGAGACCACCACAGCGCTTATATCCTGACTGTGCAAATATCAGGTACTCGTGAGTCTCTCTTAACTTTAATAGACTTAGCATTAAGAACTGTTTAAAAGAGTTAGGGTTGGAGATTCTGGTCCCTAGCAAGAAGAAATTCCAGCAAAGCAGATGACAAAGGGTTGAGGGGAATTATCTGAAAGCAGACAAGAATTCCTCTAAGCAGCACAACTTTGAAGTCCAGAAACGGAGACTGAAAATAAAGTAGATGTAATCCATATGTATTTAAAGGTCTGCCAGCAGATCTATTTGAAAACCTGCCTTTCAAAACTGGTAACACATTCAACTGAATTTTGCTTCGGGACAAAAACATTCATAAGAGGTCCTAGCATGGAAACCAATTCTATTTAAAAAATCTATATATATACATACTGCTGTTTTTATTTTCACAACATTTCAAATAAACTTAAATCAAACCTCTCTGCTCATAAGAGGCTGTAGCAATTTCTATCAGCTTCGGCTAAGAACTACACAGTCCTTTGCGATTTAAGATTTTCATCTGCAACCATAATGAAACTTCCTATTTCATGTGAAACTTGAAACATGAAATTCAATAAAACTCCATCACGTGCTCCTTCAGGGATTCTACTGGAACATCCCTCGTGCCCTGACTACTGTTCAGGGAAAAAGAAAAAACCAAACACAGAGCTTGGTTTTGCCAGATCAGAGAACAGGTCAAACGTCAGCCAGAAACCAAATGCTGACAGGCACAGCCTGATGATGCAAGTATTTATTGTGTGATGACTATTTAGGTATTACCTCTGCCATAGTGATGCTCCAGCTGGCAGAGCTCGCGCTTAATGGGGTACCTGGTGCACCAGAAGCACAGAGCTAAGAATGAGCTGTCTGCAAAAAATGTTGCGTGCAGTACTAGGGAGATATATCGTATGATTTCTACATCCAGAGCTCAAATCTCCATTGAGTGCTTCAGTGGGGTGCTAGGAACACATAAGCTTGCCTGATGATACCTCTGGCTTTTCCCTGTTGTGATATGCTGCATGGTGCACATCTGCCTTATTACATCCTATTAAAGCACTTGCTTCTGCTACAGCTGAAGCTCATTGCAGCCTCAGGCTTGGGTGACCTCCAGAGGATTGTCTCTTCACTTTTCCTGAGTCACTCTCCTGCTCTCTGAGAAAAAAAAGTTCCAGTATATTGGTGCACAGAAGCCATTACAAACTGCAAAGAAATCACTTAGTGATACCCCTACTTTCTCTGTAGCAGAGTAATCCTCAGCGGACTGCTTAAAGCAATGTTGTGCAGTTGTAAAAAGGGGTCACATGGGGCTGAAAACTTGATTCATCTTTTTAAACAGGCAAAACTCAAAAATAAAATAAAACAGAAAACATCCTGGCCCCATACTACTTGCTGGAAGAAGAAAAAATTATAATGCAAAACTGGACTGAATTTTTCAGGCGATGGTGCTGACTAGTTATAAGGAAACAAAAACAGTAGAACTGTGTGGGGGACACTTTTCTGAAATTAAAGAGAAATGTGCAGAAGAGAAAATATTGTTGCAAGAAAGGCAACCAGCTAGTAGTACCTAAGTGTTAAAACCTTCCCCTACTCTAACACTTAGTTAAACTTCTCTTGAAATCTGACTGCTTAAGGTCAAATTCCATCGTTGGTGAACCAGTGTGAAATCTAGAGGAAATGGAGTTACTCTGCATTTACAATTACATAACTGGGCTAAGTCAAGGTTCACCATGGTGTCTTTAGGCTCTTCACGCACTTCACAAGTGGGGAAAGTTCCTCTTTCAACTATTTTCTGATAGGTCATAGAGAAACAAAATCACTCCAACAGATGGTACTTGGGGATCCTCATACTTAACTCTTTTGTCCTGTTCCTTGGATGTAAATCAACCCACATGGAATAGAAGCCAACTTCCACTCAAATAGCAGAACATTAATGCACTCATTTCACTGACCTGCTGAACACCTTCCAGATGTGTCCACAGGACAAATTCACAAGATCAAGCCAAAGATGAACGGTAGGAACAGGCAAAGGAGGAGGATGCCGGGGTGGCAGATTGCGGGGGGGAGGTGACAGCACAGCAGATGTGGCCCTTTTGACAATTTTGTCCATGTCAGAGCCCTGAAGGCAGGTTGCTGATTCGGGGGGAAAGGTCTAGGTCAGTGATACGACCACTGCTTCTGAGAGACGGAGAGGGGAGACCTGTTCAGTAGTAAGAGTTGCCTTCTCCATCCCTCCCAGCCCTCTGGTGGCAGCAAAGGCATCCAACTCAATTCCCCAGGACTCTTTCCTCAGATCATTGATCCAGTTCCTCTCCACCTCCTGATCCTCAGACAACCGTTTTCATGGCAGAAACAGCTTGGCCTCGATTACTTTCCAGCCCCTCAATCTTTAGACAACAGATGGCTCTGGAAGTACTGGTGTGTGAAGCATTTTCATGTGCTTTAACAACTGCCTTAATTATGCAGCATTGTCATTAGGGCTGGACAGGTGATTTAGATCTGAATAGTCGAACTGCTTCATCATCCAACCGTCTAAACTGACACTCGGAACCTGGCAACTCCAGGAACAGGGCTGTCTGCTGAGAAAATGTCAAGTCCCAGTTGTCAGGAAACTTAGATTTTTAAAGAGCTTATAGCCACGACTGAGAAATTGCCAACGATAACTTTCAGGTGTGAATTTCTCTGCAGTCTGGCTAAACATGATGGACAATTAAAAAATGTGCAGTTGAGATACTCTGTATTTGTCCATTAGCATTTGAAGAACTATAAACCATAACCGACATAGCTGCGGGCATTTATGTGTTTGCAGGCACGGTTATAGGTGCAATGGTAAAACAGGGAAAACATAACAGTGTGAAACTGAGAAAATAAAACACACGCTGCTGGAAAGACAAGGATAAATGGAAAAAAAAAAAAAAAAGTGGTAAAAGAAAATGATACAACAAAGCACAAAATTACCATAGGGTGAGCACGCTCAAGAAACATCATGTCCAGCCAAGTACTTACAAGTAATAGGAGTAGGAATATGCATTTCTTCTAAATATCGATGGCCAGTCAGATGAACAGAATATCCAAAAGGGAAAAAAAATAAAAGAAAAAACATAATTAGATTGATATGAACTCTAGGACTTTTTTCAACATACAAAGTATTTGTGCTGCCTCTTGTACTGAGCTACTATTCTCCTGCACTTTTTTTCAGGAGCTGTAAGTTGGTGAGGAATGGATACTGGAGACAGGAAACACAGGTCGTGTTTCCACTTCTGCCACTGACCTGTGTCACCAGGAATAAATGCCCTCACCTCTTTCTTCCTTAGCTTTGCCAGGTCACTATACATGTAATGAGACTTACCTTGGCCTGTAAAGTGCTTGGAGATTTTTGGAATGGAAAAAAATATGTACAAGCTATTAATATAACTAACAATCAATAAGAAAGTGAAAATGTAAGAACACCACAATTTTGGAATATTTAGACAATGAGCAAATTGTGTAATGATAAATCAAGCTTCATCAAACTCTAAAATGCAAATAGTTCATTAACAATTCAAGCATCACTACATATTTATAGATGATCACCAGGGGTATGCATAAGCTTTCTGCATCACTGTGATTAAGCATTTTCTATTACAGTTTTTCAACAATACACTTCAGAACATTTTGATACGTGTTTTGAGCAGCGCCACAAAACGAGCCTTGGCAATCATTTATAACATAAGAGGTGATGTCTTCCCTTTTATAACTGGAAAAGAGCTTCTCTGAAAAGGCTCTTTGACAACAGATCTAGCACGCTATTGCAGATCTACAGCAAGGCACAACGGAGCCTCGAAAGCAGAAGCCGTGGTCAAGACGGAAGAACAATGAAACCCAAACTTCAACCTATTGCACAACTTTAAAACCCCATCTTTGAAGACACTACAAATACTAGGAGGCATCTCTAAGTATAAATGCAAGGTTCAAGTGTTCACTTTTATGGTTCTTCAGAACACAACTTTCATAAGCAGACATGGAAATCAGATTCAGCACCATTACTCTCTGTGCAAAGTGATCATCTTTCCTATGTACTCACTGCATAGAGGACAGTGATTACAGGTGTACAAGAGGATTACTCTGAAATGACATGTTTTGCATGGTGGTGGCCCTTGCTATAAACCTGAAATGCTGGCCAAATTCCTTATATATTTTAAGTTACTTGAATGACACCAAGTCCAAGGTATACCTAAAAGTATTTATGCTATCATCTCCTGAAACCCAGAAATTCCACATGCAACAGCAGTGCACCAGTTCGGGTGCAGTGATTGCCACCGAGCTTCACTCCGAAATTCGAAGTTTCTCTGAACCTCAAAACAAAGGGAAAAATCATCAGGATGTAGAAAACGAGAGCCCATGCAGCTGAACCTCCTATGTCCCCAAAATTATTCCATCAATAAAACCCCTCTGATAGGCCAGTGCCAGGTTTCACAGCACTATCAACTGTAATTGTTCCAATGAGCACCTTGCTGTACTTTCTGTTTGTCTCCCGTATCAGCCAGTGGACATATGTGATCACAAGAGACTCTTAGTTCTCATTAAAACGCTACGTATCCCTCAAGGCTACAGAAGAAAGCTCAGAAAGATTTATTCCATAAGGGCAGAAAATAAAGGAAGACAAAAAAGGAGGATTATATTTTGGAATTGGACAGGCCATTTTGGCTCAAATTCTCCCAAAATTTGTGGTCTAAAATAAGGACTTCCTAAGGAGTATTTCAAAACTAACTGTTAAAATGCTCCAAGTTATGGATCACTGAAAACATGATCAGATCGTAGAGTGTATTGCCCACCTTCAATATGGAAACAGAAGGGACACAGGTCACTGAATGTGCAAACATCCCTATGGCAACTCTCTCCTATAGCTCGGGCGTGTTCTGTTCAAGAAGTATTTGTGTTTTATTTAATTAGTTTTATTTAAATCTTAATCCAGAATAAGGAGCTGAATTTTCATAGAAGGAACTAATCCTAGACCCTACATAGCCCCAAATCTCCTTTTTTGCTACCAACAGCAGTTTAAAGAACTTATTTCCAGTGCACCCATGACAGGCTGTCTGATCCTATTTATTCAGTCTTATACTTAAAGGGGTCAGTAGAGGTTTTGTCCGCTCAAATGCACAAGCCTGAAAAGCATCACATTCCTCACTCCAGGGTAATGCAAATTGCGACTACACTGGAGTTAAAACTGTCCAGATGAAATCAGAACTGACCAAAATTTAATCCTTTTGGGGGGCAAAGTCAAAGGGTATTTTCTCCAGAAAAGAAGTTTACAAAGGTCTTGTTTTTCTTGTTTCAGCTTGTTTTTACTAACTGGTTCTGTATTTTCTAATGCACAAAAATATTTAACTAATATTAAGGACAAACAAACAAGCTCCCTAGACAATGAGCAATGTTTTGATATAATAAAAATGAAGTATTTCAGAGTATGTCTCTATTAATGAAGAAAGGAGGAACTGCCTTATGTGAGCAAATACATCCAAGTGGCACTGATCACCAACTGTAAATTAACAGGCTAAATTACGGTGCAGTAATTTGTGCATCCATATACAAATGATGCTATTGGAACTGCAAACATGTAACTCATGTAGCTCGTGGATTCCCAAAACGAAGAACACCAATTTTGTTAATGGTTTTGATTTAGGTACTGTAAGACGGCCACATTTAAAATGAAATTTATGTATACAAACACGTAATTTTTACATAGATATACACATACAGAAACTTTAGTTGTTGAACCCCAGGGTTCAACTAAAACTTTCAGATAACAAACGTAAAGTCAAACCCAAATTTTCCAGGGCATAAACCTGCTGGTTGGTTTAATTTAGCTTCATGTATCTGATTAAACCCTCTAAAACAGTGGCAGTCTCCCAAAATTGGCGAGTCAATAGAGTTTTTGCAATATGGTCTGTTGAAACTATCAGCAACTCGGCAACAGTTCCTCATGCCTTGCATATGAAAAGTTAAAAAAAATATGCTGATTTGGTGTGTCTCACAGAAACAAAAAGCAGCTTCTGATGATCTGCCTCATCCCAATCTCAAACTGGTCTCTGCCTTCATTTAATGTTTCCGTCTCTTCTAATCTCTCTCCTTCCTTTGCTCTTTGCACTGGTTAACAAAATGCTTCATTCAGGAAATCCTCTACTGTGACCGTTACCAATGAACTATGATGCCCTGGACCATGAACAAATGCCACTGTGATATTTTCCAGCTTAGTTTGAAGAAAACATGTCAAGTTTGTGTAATTAAATTATTTTTCTGCGTTGTCGCCTTGCAAGACAACAGTGTCTTGTACACAGTGGCATGAGCCTTAGTGAACTGAAAAGGGGAACTCTTTTTCAAGTAAGGTTAATACAAAACTTGAATGCAAGAGCTTAAGCTTCTAATATTTCTCTTTGTAAAACAGAAAGAAAACTTTGTTGTTAAACTGTTCTCTCTGACAAGTGCGAGTTTTCAGCTGCACTCCTGCAGAGGTTCAAAACAATCTGTGGTCCAAAGCAGTCTTTCCTTTTATAAAAGCTGGTCCCAATCCACATTAGTTGACAAATTAAATGAGCCTGGCAGGCTGAAGTTCATCTGCAGGGAACACTTGTCCATATGCAGCTCTGAGCCTCAGCTGGACGCGACTGGTGGCGCCTGTTCAAGGGACACCCAGCCCCGGTGCCATCAGCAGGGCTGGCAGCAGACCCAGAGAGAGCCGACCTCCAAAAAACACCCTCTTTCTGCACTTTTATAGCTTCTAAATGGGAAAAGATGTTAAAGCTGATGAGCCAGTTTATTTCTTATAATAGTGTGTATTCCAGTGGGTAACCGTGGAAATGACAGCAAACAGGCACAGAGAGATACAGGCTGCAGTGATTTTGTCTGTTTGCACAGGGAGGGGAATGACACAGAGGCAAATGTGATTTTCCAGCTCCAGAAAGAAAACGGGGAGAATTTGTATTTCTAATACATCTACTCACCTCCTTTCTCATTTTAATTTTGAAAAAAGATGCCCAGGTTAACAGAGCCTATGACAAAGCCAGATATGGCAGAGTTCTGTCCATGGGATGTGACTCCCAAATTCACTAAAGATTGCAGTTTTGGGGACCAGGCTGGTTCCACAGAACATGTGCACTGTGTTAGGGGCCAGCTCAGGTCGGCACTACCTTGTGAGTTTTTATATCAAGCAAACGGGTCCTCAGACTCCAGCTGCTAGAACTTGCGCTGAATGATAAGTATTTTTGATTCTTTGTTTGTCTGTGTTTCTGCCTGAGATATCAACTTACACTGCAGCAGTTATGACAGTCAAAACATCCAAAGTATCAAATGTTGGAAGAAGCTGGATCTTGACAGGTCTCCCCATCATTTACTTATCTGAGTTGAATATGCACCAGGAAAAAATTAAAGCTAAAACCCAGTGATTTTATATACCTGCTAACTAAACTATATAATACAGTCTCCTGACTCTAATAAAAGTTCGTTATATCACGTATAAAATATGTAGAGTCCATTTGAGGGGTTGGGGGGGGAAGAGATAGAGAAAAACCTGATAATCTACATCAGCCATAATTTCTTACTTTTTCTTTGAAGGATTCTTTTGTATTAATAACCTGGCCTTTGGCTGGTTTTCCAGTTTCTATTGAAAGAGAGAAGATTAAGCAAAGATGTTGAATCATTGATATGCATCAAGCCATTTCAACATTGACGCATTAATCAGAATGAGAACGAATAAGATTTCATCACAGTGTTACGGAACAAAAAAATTACTTGCCCATAATTTTACCTCTGAGACATTTCCTAACCGTTTTCAAATTTATATAAAAAATAGATCGGCAGCAAACATGGTGTTTAACAGCAAGAGTCCCACATGTACATTTTGAAAGACAGGGTAGACTGTTAGGGAATACAAGTTTGATATGAAACCTGAAAATCTGAGAAAATACAGAGAGATCATGAATATTACCCCCTCCTTAGTATTCAAAGTATATTGCCTCACAGGAGCATTCTTACTTCTCTGACTTAGTTCTTGGCAGGCCACACCACAGAAAAAATTGTCCTTAAATAAGGAAATCCTGGTCATAATGAAAAAACATTGTTTGTTTTCTGCCCAGCAATATATATAATTTATAATAATACTACATTGTGGGACAGAAACGCTATGAACTGTTAATAGTTTGAAATACACCAGGATGTTCAGACGGGGCATTACTCTGACAGATTTCCTTACAAGTTTTACCTTCCAAGCTGAAAACAAAAGATTATCTTAATGAACCTTAAGGGAGATAACAGGACTGGATGAGGGCTAAGCATTAAACAAACCAAATACTCAGCTCCATTTTTCCTGAAACTCTTTTTCTGCTTTTTGTTGGAGGAATCTGTTTTCTTTTTCTGCTTATGAACTGAAAAGCTCCTGGGAGACTGGACAGAGACATCTGTACTCTTTAACATTGAATAAAAGAGCAGATGTGACTACAAAACACATACATATTTGTCCACAAAACATGAAATTTTTGCACACAGCAAAAATTGGATTAGACCTCCAGACTGCCCACACCTTCAGTTAATTCAACATGATTTCACGGTAGTCAGTACATAGGTGATTGGGTTTGCAGATTTGCATCTTTTGGAAAGGCTACTCAAAGGACATCTAGTCCAGCCTCCTGCTTCAACCAGTTTCACTTGCAGCAAGTCCCTCAGAGCCTTGTCTAAGTCAAGTTTTTAATTTCTCCAAGGATGGAGATTCTCCACCTCTGAACCATTTTGGTAACCCTCCTCTGGACTTGCTCTAATTGAGGATTTCCAATCTGGACACAGTAAGGCCAGAGCAATCCCACCAGCGGCAAATAGAAGGGAATAATCACCTACCTCAACCTGCCGCCTACACTTTTGCTAACACCACCCCAGGCACAGTTGACTTTCTTTGCCCCGAGGGCACTTTGCTGACCTGTGTTAGACTTGTCCACCAAGACCTCCAGGTCCTTCTCTGCAAACCTGGCTGTTCTGGTGCACAGGGTTACTCCATCCCAGCTGCAGGACTTTGCTAAACCTCACAAGGTTCCCACCAGCCCATTTCTCCAGCCTCTCAAGGTTCTTTTGAATAGCAGCCCTGCACTCCAGCATCTCTAGCGCAGGACTACTCCGTTTGCGTATGTGTCCCGGATTAAGATAGAGGGGATCATATCTAGATTTAACAGCTGCTCTTATTTTTGGGAAATGCGTGACTGCTTGTCATAGAGAGAAGACATCTCAGAGGAACGGAGCTTTGCTTTGAAAAGCTGCACTCCCTGCGACAGTCCAAGTAAAATCATCAAGGTTCTCACATGTAACACTATACCCTAGATAAGGGGCTGCCAAGCTACCTAGCTCCTGCTTCAGTTAGAATCAAACCACTGTTGAAAAGCAGGGTACACTCCAGAAATGTGACTGGTAAAGATATATACAAGATGCATCCTTTTCCCAAGAAAAACTTGACTTCTAAGTGGTTTTCTGAATCAGTGTATTACAGTATAAATGTGGAGCTCTTCAAATAGCAGCAACTACAATAGTCTACTTCAAAGCGTAAGCGCAAATGGTTCAAAGCAAATCACACAAAAGGTTCAAACAACTGTTCAAACAAATTTCATAGCCTTATATGATTTTTCCAAGTCTCATTCCCCTGTAAACTAGAGTTAACTCTTGGAAAGATTCTCACCCTCTGCAAGATGTAATATTCCAGCTGAACAGCAGTTGGAAAGAAATTGCTGTCTGAAAATACGCCTCATCAAGACTCACTTGAGAACAAGACCCTCGATCACATCATTTGAAGACATTATTTTTATTGCCTGTTAAGAAAGAATTCTGGTCTTCCATCGGGCCACTGCTGTGCTACCTGCACAGGCTCACATATCCCCTTCCATTGCCTCATTATTCCTTTGCACTTCTCTGTGCTTTTTCATGAGCGATACCTTCTCATTAATTATCAGTTAATTTTCAATAAATCTTTGCAGCAACAACCATTCTTTTGTTGCTTATACACTGTCTGCCAGAACAGGCATCACTCTGGGACTACAACTTCTTCATGGTAGCGATACATAAATAGGAATTAACCGCTGCCCTCTGTAACACAAATGGAATGTTTTATCCCTACCAAATTCTTCTTCTTTTTGAAGAAGAAATCTTCTAGCCAGGAGTTCCAAGATGGAAGCAAAGCAGAAACTTACCTCCTCTTGATGGTAAGCATCGCTCCCAAGAGGATGATAACAAACATCAGAAGACCAGCTATAACTCCGGCCATTTTCACTGTGCTGTCAACTTGTTTTTCTGGCTCCACTGCATTGGAATTCTGGGTGGAAGCTCCTTAAAAGGTGGAGGGAGAGGAAGGAGAAGATAAAGAGAGAATTTGTAGAAAAATGGTGCAATGATCGACTTTAAATATTCATTTGAAAGACTAGCAACATATTTCCAATCAAATTGCAGTAGACAATTGTCCATCTTACCAAATCTGCCTTTATTAAGGGCTAATGACAGGTAATTCAGAGCAGTAATCGGGTGCAAAATCCCAGTGCAATGCAAATGACTAATATTTCACCATATTACACTGTAACAGGGATTTTACTTTTCTGAGGCACTCAGCATACACCCAAGAAACAGGACAATTAATAGCAGTTATAGTTTTCATTTCAAATAGCTTAAGTGGAGGTGCAATTCTTACTCATTGAAATAATGAATGTACAAGTTTGCAGTAACATATCCCATAATACTGCTTGCAGAAACTTTTTTTCTTCTAAAATCAGAACACATTTGTATTTCTCACTATATTGGAGGCCTGGCTTTTGTAAAGATACAGTTACAATTATGCATGTAACGAGCATTAATCCAATACACAGAGCATCCTCCTCATCATCTAATACGTTCCACACATGAGTTCTTCTGCAGTCCAGGCAAGACAATATAATTTCTACTTGAATTATCATTATTTTTTAAGAGTAAAGCCTACACACCTAAAAATAAAATATATTTAGGAACATTACTGGCACAGCATTTCTTCTTTTACTTCCTTGTCATGATCTGACTTTAAGGGTCTTTTGCCCCTGCAATAAGTGAGGACCTTGCAGAATGCTACCCTCTGCCCCTTGCTGGCACTACTATATAGTGATTATTAGATACCTTAGCTCTGCTGACTTCATTACTTGCTGCACAGAATTTTTCCAGATATAGCTTAAACCACTGAGCTTGATTTAGAAAGCCCCACAAGATTTGAGTCGTGGCTACTCTAAAGACTAAATAAGCCTGTCTTTATTATATTCCTGACATACTTAACTACTCCTAAAAATATCACCATTGCGTTTGATAAAGGTAAATGAATTGATGTTACATGAGATCATAATCTTATCTTGGGCTTTGCCTTTGCTGTTGGACTCAGCCGACTCTTTCTCTACATCTTAAACACAGTAGGAAAAAAGAATCAAAGGTGAAACCAGAGTGCTGCCATCAGAAGACCATAATGTTTTGCTCTTTTAAGAATTCTGTGTTGCTGACCTTCAGGAAAAGCTGAATCACTTCTGTTCATAAAGTCAGATGCTTGGGGAGATAATATTCACTGGAGTCCACATGTTGGTGAGACAGTAGAAAGCCTCACTGGATTATTCTTTTGCCCATTTGCCCACATGTTAAACTGCAAATGCTTTAAAAGGTCTCTGTCTGCAAGGATGAGTCCCAATGGCTACCACGATCAAATCATACATCTGAATATAGGGCTTTCTGATGGGTTCTGAATACGGCCTCAGCTGATGGACTTCCAGGGATGAGGATCTGATCTTGAATAAAATGTTACATTCTCCTCTCATCGCATCTTGAAGAGCACATTTGGAACAAAGACACAACGAATGCAAAACAAGAAAACTCACCACATGCAGTGATAAAAGTATGATTTCACTTTTCTTACAGCTAAGCTGTTAATCTAGTTTGTCACAGCAAAACGCAATATTTACCAAGCAAAAATGCTGGCTGTTTCAAACATACATGTAATTTCCAGCTTTTTGTCCCTGACAACTCTCCTGCTCTGCTGCATCCACCTATTTTCCCATTCAGTTAAGAATTCACTGGTAACTTCTGCGTGCACAGGTCTGAAATTAATTGGACACCAGAGTGTGAAAATAAAATAATATACTGGTTGCCTATCACCATCTTTATTTGACAATCTCTCTTAAAATCTTGGATGAAATCTGCCCTTGAGGTGAGCCATACAACATCATACAGGCAATGCCGACACTATCGCACAATGAAGTAAATGATAAAGGTACAGTTTTTCCCTGAAAATGCCTAAAAGTGTATTCGTTTGGAGCAAAACTCAGAAGTACTCCAAATCATCCTTCACTTGAGTTGCCGTTACTCCTATGACCCTAAATAATAGGTGTTAGAGAATGGTTTTCTACCACAAACGGCACAGTCAGGCCCCCTCCATTTTTTTACCATCTGAATACCCTGATGAGCTGTGAGCCACGTTAAAAAAAAAAAATTAAGAATGTGCTGTCAAGTCCATCCTCTAATCCACTAGATCAGTTTGATTTTGCCAGGCTGCTGCTTGTTACTACAGGCAATGTGTGGTCAATGCATTTTTATTTGATATTTCTCGTCCCGTTGCAGACTATAGCAGTTCTGGAAAGAACTCATTATCCATCCTGACACCTACACACTGTGGTGACTGATTCACTTGAATCTTCTGTTTAAGTCTTTCTATCTATCTTGGCAAAGGCCAACAATTCCTTTAGGCTACTAGTCCAACCATTTGTAAGGTGTCTCAGCTAATAGCGCCTAGGGACTGATAATATGACAGTGTCAGTATATTCCTGGGTCTTGGATTCTTAAAGATTTGCAATGAAACATTATCACAAAAGTCCCTTGGTTTTCTGCAGTTCTGGTGTATTTTTCTTGGAGATGCCTAAATCTACCGTGGTTGCTGGTGTTCCCACCTGCACCACCACCAGCTGCAGGTAAGGGAAGGAGGAAAATGACTTCTGCTGTTCCCGAGAGTAATACTTTTGCTTCAGTTTTGCTTCTCTACCGGCATACAGACAGATCTGAAATCCTCCGAGCGCAGAAGCCCATCAAAACTGCTCAGATGGCCATTTCCTACAAATGTCTTTAAATACACTTGGAAAGCTCTGCACTATCATACTTGAGGAGCCACCTTTTTCCTTCTGAAAAACGGTGTTTATATACTGCTGACATTAAAAGGGAAAGAAAATAAACTATAACCATATTTTCCAGTGGTTACTCTCACCGCGTTTCCTGGAATAAATTGTTCCTCATAACTGAAGCAGAATACCAGAATAATAGGATATAGAACAGGTCACCACTAGTTATTATCCTGTGTTTTTCAGTGGTACCCAGGCCCTTGCTAAGGCCAGGACCCCATTACACTGTACTAACATGAAATAGGACAATTTTCTGCCCTAAGCTTACTTTCTTAATAAAAGAGGCAAATGATAGAAGACAGTGCCAGAGAAGCAAAAACTGTAGGTCCCTTGACTCCCTATCTGTGCATTATCTACTAGACCAGGCTACTACATTCAGAGGTACACATTTATGTACTGTACAAAATACACTTTCCCAGAAGCTTGACCAGTGGCATGAATCTGACTTTCACAGGCACTGGCATTCACCCAGCACTGCATTTTACATTCACAGCTATTTCAGAATTTTAATCCTTTCCCACCAACCTAATTTACTTTGCTTTTTCAACCCCTTTCAACACTCCCAGAGATCCAGCGTCTTGCAGCGAGACAGAACACATTACATGCTGCACATTAATCGGAGACACTGTTCTGGTGATGCTGCAGAGATGCAAAGAGAGCAGAGGAAGGAAAAACAGGTTCTTTCCCAGAATCATCTGCCTCATCAGCCCACGAGAAGTCAGATTTATGGATCATCAAGCACTGATTTTTTTTGTGGTAACATGCTCACAGGCACCCAAGGTCTAACGCAGCTGTGCATTCACAGATAACCTAAATCCCAGACTAGTTCAGTAAGGTGCAACTACTGGAAGCATGGTTTCGGCTCGTTGCAGCTTGCAGCCTTTTAAATTCCTCCTTGCTTTGGGAACACTGTTAAAGCTGGCTCTGCAGCAGCTGAAAACTTAATGACAAGAATTTGAAATCCAAAATTAACTTCAGTACAGAGGACTGCCATTTGTATTCCAGAGTTAAATCTTCCAGAAGATTTCTACAGCTGAAATTGCTTCTGTCCACAAGGAAAAGATGACACGTTTAGCTACTTTGAGCTGGGAGATGGTTTGCAAGTGACTCCAACAGCCTAAACTCCAATTTTTACCAGTCATAACTAAAGAGGAGAACCTCCTCAAAATGCTAAGAAAGTGAAAAATCATCCACTTACCAGGAAGTGTTTGTACCTAACGCTATACACTCCTAGAACGATATTAATATGTACTTTAAATCCTCTTAATGCTCATGCAAGGTAAGTAATAAATGATGTTATTTACTTTATAGATATGTAAAGATTAAGGATCTGCCTTTAGCATCACAGGCACCCAACAGCAGAGCTGAGGACTGACGTTTCTGGACTGACACCCTGTGGCAATTCCGGCAGACACTTCTCACAGATGAGGATGGGGGGGGATGGAGGGAGAAACAGTGACGGTACCTAAGTGAAAGATACTATGGCAATCTTTCACCCAGCAATTTATGCACAGATATATTATTTGAAAACAATAAACCACCAGATATAAAGTGACCTTCTCTGCGGAGGTGGCACACTGAAGAACATCCAGGAAAGAATGATTACTGAGTGCATGTAGCTAAGCAAGACTGATAATATAAGTTTCTTCTACAAAACCTACTTTACAAGCTGTAATTTGAAATGTTCTTTATTTAAAGCAGCAATTACAATACTGCTTTAAAAAAAATGTAACTGACAGGAGAAAGAATTCAAAAGAGCCATAGGCAGGAGGAAAAGACAGGTATTTATGTGACATTTCCAACTGGAGAGGCACAAAGAACCAAGTCTCACCATGGCAGTGGTACCACAATCATCAGTAGCCATGTCACTGCGTAGGAGAGAGAAGCGTCTGATTCCACAAGAGAAGAGAAAGCAAACCAAATGGCAGTGAGGACGGCTGGGTCAGACACTCAGGGGTAAAAAAAGGACAGTGCAAGTGTGAATGAGGAAGGGACAAAATGAGAGAAGCCACACAAGCAATGGGGGTGCAGCCATGGCCAGATTACAGGAAAGAGCCAGAAAGCGAACAAGTCAGTCTGGCAAAGACTAGGATCGGGTTCAAATTTGTAACGCCTAAGAATATGGCTTCTTCAGATAGAAAGTCACTCTTGAAACAAAAAACAATCAGAAAAATAACTTCAAAACCTTATTTAAGCCAGAAAAACTAATGAAAAATAGTGGTTTCAAAGTCAGTGTGAGTTAAAATGAGTTGCTCAGAATAATTTCTTTGTAGCACATAATGGCCAGGCAGCATGCTGAATGTAAAGTTTCCCAGCAGACGAGGAGGTTTACTTTCAAAAGATAGCTATTCTCAAATAACTTGTAAACTTTTTTTTTTTTTTTTTTTTTTTGAGTGGCCTACAAATGATTAGAGCATCTCCGCATGTAGAAATGTTTTCGGATCCTGATTATATCTATACCTCTGAAACGTAGTCTCCAATACCCAAACACAAGGGCAGGCAGCTACCTGTAAGAATGACAACCTTGAGATAAAGGCGGAAGACCATCATTTTATACCCTGACCTGAAATACCTGTCAGCCAGCACTACCCAGCCACAGGCTCCTGCATCTGCTGGCCCCACACAGGGGTTGGGGAGGACAGACTAGTTTGCAACCTCGTATGTACCAGAGAACCTGGAGTAATAAAAGCAATGCATGATACCCAAGGTTCTGCGTATCACAAACCAACAAAGTGAAATAGGTCATCAAATCTGAGAGACAGACTCCACTTTGGCTATTTCTTTGTTGCAATTCATTAAAAAAAGGAACACCGACAACACTATCACTACATAGAACATCACTACACCAATATTCCACCTTCAGTTATTGAAGACAACAAAAGCCACAGGCTTAAGATTACAATGAGACATTCTCGTTTCTTTATAAAAGCTCAAAAAGGATGGAAAGGATGATGAGAGCCAAAAGCTTTCAACTATATTCTAAGTGGAGAGAGCAGCAAAACAAAGCAGTCCTGGAGAGACAGACAGACCAGAATTTATATGAGGGATTATCAGGCATACAGGTTGGATCTGTAGGAGGACGAGGGTAAACACACAGCGAGGAATCAAGATTAGTATTACTGAACTGAAGAAGAATTAAAAAATAGCAGTAAGAGAATAATTGATTCTGGAGATTCAAGGCAAATCCACCACAAAGGCTTTTCTTTTCTCCTCCTGCTTTTCTTCCTCTTTCTTCAGAACGGAAGCACTTAATTTGTGCTAAAGGCAGATATATGGCCCCCAAGAATGAGAAAAGTTATTACATTTACTTGAAAGAAGAGCTCAGACAAAGAGAAGCTGTTGTGATGCCTATGAGTGATGCGATGGTTCGGAGCGCGATAGCATGTTTCCATTTTAACTCTCCACTTTTGTGGAGCTATTTAGAAACTAGCTTTTAATTATAAAAATGGAAAACAAGTAAAATTCCCATTATCGCAAGTTCAAATTTACAGATGTGTCTTAATTCTTGTATGGTCTTAAACAGACACAAGGAGACTTATTTTTTGACTGATACAGGCAAAACCACTACAGTGCATGACAATGCTATAGATGTATAATAGACACATCGCACCATACGAACAAAAACTAATTAACCTTTGCACCAGCCAGTCCCCTCTAAGCAGTTACTGTGCTCTCATCATGGTTATCATTAAAAATCCGCTGCCAGACGAGCTGCGGGAATTACAAAATCAGCGAGCAAAGTCCAGCAGTGGGGACAACATGAATACTGAAATAAAGTCACCTTCCAAGCCCGGCTGGTCAAAGGTGCTTCAAGCACCACGGTGGCCGACAAAACCCGTGCCTGATAAGACTTCACCCTCGAGCTGAGTGAGCAGCATGCAAAGGAGGATAACTCACCGTTTTACAGTAAAAACGGAGTCATATGGCCAATGCATTAGGGAGTCTGCATATACCCGCTCTACGTGTGCTGCATAAAACACTGGGAAACTTTCTGCACTTTGCCAAGTTCAGGCAGCACTTCCAGGCATGTCTTGAATGAAGATTTTTCTTTTCCTCTACAGTGGTATTATGAAACTGCCTCTTTCACGCTTACCTCTCCTGTGACATTGTCCCATGTCCTAATGCTACCATACAGTTTTTTAAATGTCCAGTTCCTGGAAGAAACTGAGAATCTAATGCATTAATAATAATCCTGTTCCTGAACATTAGCTCATTGAAAAATCTATGTAAGGAAACAGAAGCATAACGTATTTGTAATAGCCTTGAGTTTGTCGTGCCTTTGGAAGTGCTATTTAAGGACACTGCCAATGATAATCTGTTTTTGAAAAACTTTTAAAGTGATCCACAGTACCTGACTAGCAGCTGGTAGACCTTAGCAAGCATTTTTATGTATAGGGAAATGGAGAAATGGAGAAGAAATACTGACTACCCAAATAAGCTGGTGTAAGGGTATGAGGGCTGGGAACATGCAACATCGCTGTCATCTAAAAGGTAACAGCTCTGCTCCCACTTCTCAACCCTCCTCCTGCTCCTGTGCAGGAGGCTTCAGGGATGTTCAGACAGTTCTTCCTGAAAGCCTTCAAGCAGAGGCGAGGAAAATAAAAACCACCCTGAATTTCACAAGCAAGTCATCATCCCTTTCTCCTTGCGTTAAAACTAAATGAGCCAAAATCAGAACAAATCCTTCCAGATTTGACCTTCGCTTGCGGCTTTAATGTCCAGTTGCCACCTTTGTTTTTCTCCTCCTTTGCCTGGTCATCAATTCATCTGAAAACAAAGGCGATGGCACAACCTACCAGCCACAACACGTGGCCAGCAGCAACTTTTCACACCGGGCAGGTGTTGAAAGGGGACCACAGCCTCCAGAGCGCTCCAGGTCTTAAGAAATCCCTCCCTGCCTTGATTCCAGGAGGATGTGGCTCACACAATGATAAATTACATTCATCTTTTTCTAAAGACCCTTCTTTTCTGAAGCTACCCTGTGTAACGCAGCAGCGGATGCTTTGAATTGCAGGGGTGATGTTTTCACAATTCCACAATTTACTATCCCGAATTTTACCTCACGTCCTCTGGAATCTGGGCTGAGGGTATGAGACTCACTTCACTTGTGGCCTCATCCAGTTCTGCACCAGGTTCTTCACTAATTCAAAGCTGGGTCATTAGCATGCTGGGTTAAGGAAGCCCATAAAGCTGACATTTTAAATCCCTCTAAGGAAGTCTTGATACCAAATTTGGTGCAAATAAAGATGCTCACTGGGGTGAGTGGGCATTCACATGCCAAGATGTTCGATTTGTCTTCTCAGCGGGGAATATTTGTCACTTAGAGCAACATAAGTGTGTCCGGTATTAACAACGAATTATGGTGATACACAAACTTGTGCTAAAAAAATAACTTTTAGAAGGCAGAGATTTGTTCAGCATGGGAAAAAAACCCCAAGCAAACCAAACCAAAACACCAAAACCACCAAAAACAAACCCAAACCCAACCAACAAACAAAAACAAACCCCACCAAAAAAAAAATCAGGCATTCAACTGAAAAAGTGTGATAAAACCCTCTGAAATAAATAGCACAAAACAGAATAAACCTGTCAAAGGAATAACATTCCAGTGTATCAGAAGACAAAATGCAATAGCAAAAAGATTTGAAGTGGGATTAGATCTGTTTAAAAACCACATTGTCTGTCTCCAAAGCTAGAATATATTTCAGAAAACAAGAGATTCCTCTTAAATGAACCTGAGGGAGCAAGAACTATTAAATAAACAGTTTATATATGCAATAAAACTGTGTGTGAATAGTTTTTTGCAGTCTTTTTTTTTTTTTCTCCCCATGACTTCACTGGTTGCCTTTCAGAACCAGGTTCAGTTCCGAGGTCTGAAGAAAGTTCCCTTTTCCCAGTGCAGATGCACTATATTTCTCTCAATCTTAAAAGCATTTGAACTTCACAATAATCCCAGTACTTTTTTTTTGCCCCTGTATCATTACAGCTGCCCTGATATACACTTGAAGTAACTGTTGGGTGAGGAAGTCATAGCTAGACAGGAATAACTGGGAGAGCAACATTCCAACAAAAATTTAATCCATCCCAAAACTGAAAACCTAATTCTCTTTTCCATTCCTTTTTATATTAATCACATGTAACTCTGTCACGTCCCAAGAAGTCACTCTATGCACAAACTAAAGCAGAAGATACTGTTTCCACAAAGTGATGAGATTTCCTCTCTCTATATAAATTTTCTGGAGTATAATGATGGTAATAGTCCTAGTGTTACATGCTATGAGGCAAGTTCATGACACACAGACCTCCAAGTTCATTCTGAACATCCCCATTAGCAACCAGTGAATGATTATACACTGTGCTACTGAGGCTCAAAGCAGAAGTTTCTATACAGAGGGCTTATAGAATCAAGTTTTAATTTTTCTGTCACCATTTCTAGAACAGCAGGACTCTGTTGTCTACGAGTAAGCGTAATAACCAGCCCCAGAAAATGCCATAGCTAACTTTAATGCAGAAATGTAAGGTGATCTCCATGGATGCTCAGGGAGATATTCAGCCTCTGCAGAGGGTCAGCAAGGGATCCACGGGGCTCTTCAGTCATGCTCAAGGGCTCATGGAAAGATTTAAGTTGTGTTTAGTCCTCCTGATGACCCTCTGCACGGGTGTATCTTGACCTTGGTGCTAAAGGAGCGCCATGTAAGGAATGGCCCTTTGACGACAGTAGTTAGAATATTACAACATAGTTAAAATAATTGTAAAGGTATTTTCCCATGCAAACCAAATATGAAATAAGAAATCACAAAGCTGCTCAGACTTCTGAAACAGTCTTCTTTTTCTTGACCTGATAATCACCTGTGCTCAAGAGGTTGGGCGGGCTTCCTGTGGTCACTTGTTGCCTACCTATTACTGCTAAGAACAAGCAAAATTGTTCCCAGGCAGCATGCACAAGGAAAAAAAAAAAAAAAAAGTACCTCATAATGATTATTAAATTTCCATTCTTTCATTTGCATGAATTCACATTTTAAAGAAAGGAGGAATGAGTATCAAGAGATAAGGAACCATTAATGAGTCTTAGTTTCAATTACACTGTGAAATGAATTTAATGCACTTTAAGAATACACGACGTAATCGCTCTCTCTTGGTAAGAGGTTGCAATTTTGTCTAATAAAGTGTCAATATAAATATGTTGCTTTAAAGACAGGGAGAACAAGTCAGTTAATTCAGAAAGAATGGGACATACTAAAGCAAATGCTGTCAACGAAACCAAATGGCAAAACTAACAAATAAACTGGCTGAATGAGAATTGTATGGCAGAGAGCTGGTAAATCGGGGTTTAATTAGAAACTTATTTTTAAAGCACGTTTTATGCTAATGACATGCATCCAAGTGACTAATGTTGTGAAAGACAACACTAGTCCAGTAATTTGAAAAACAGGAGTTGCCCATGTGAGGAGAGATGTTTATGGCTGGAAATGGTAAGAAATTTGAGACCAGTGAACCTGAAAATAAATATATACGTAGGAAAAAAAGATTAATAAGGCTTTTGGATTTAAAACATGCTGGCAAAATGTGAAATGGCTACACAGACTGGACAAATGCAGAGAGCTTTCGATGGATTGCCAAATATCACCACAGCAAAGGCTGATGATCACAGAATCACAGAACCGTTTGGGTTGGAGGGACCTTCCCAGCTCCCCCAGCGCCCCCCCTGCCATGGGCAGGGACATCTGCACCAGCTCAGGTTGCTCAGAGCCCCGTCCAGCCTGGCCTGGGATGTCTCCAAGGATGGTTCAGCCACCACCTCTCTGGCCAACCTGGGCCAGGCTCTCACCACCCTCAGGGCCAACAATTTCTTCCTTGTGTCTGGCCTGAATCTCTGAACAATGGTCACTGGATGGAAGGACATGGGCTTAACAGAGGCGCTTGCCCAGTTGGGCATCTGCTAGCTCTGCTTTGGAAAATGCACTACTGGTGTCATGACCTAGTGCTCCGAAATGCTGAATTCCCCCACGACATTTGATAAACCAATACACAACGATTTGAGAGATCCTTCTTGTGACAACAAGAATCAAGTTCATCTAGAAAGGAGCAGCACACAGAAAACCATGCCCAGGAGTGAAACACCAGGAGACATGGGAAACAGCTCCTGCGTGGAGCTGAACTGGACTGAGGTCGATCTAACAGTCTATTTCTTGGTAAAAGAGGACGAGAGAAAAATGGGAAGTATCCAAAACTCTCTTTAATGGACTAAACCACTTTTTAAAGAGTTGTTTACTTTTGTTTTCTTGGTTTGGAGGCAATGGGATGTACAAAGCAGATTGCCTCCCAGCCTGCTGAAGTGACGACAGTGGAACAGCCTCATGCGTCTCTCAAGTAATTAAAGCTTCTGAACAGGTGCCTTCAGCAACACCCAAGATCTGTTATAATCCCCCAGTAACACGCTGCCTAACACATTTTATTGCCTAATTACTCCCACACTCACGTTTTGTGCCCTTGTTAATCCAATACTTCAAGGGAATACTTGCCTTGCTTAAACACGTCTTGATCCTCATCTTCCTGACATGGTGTAAATCAGAACTCATTTCACCAACAGTCATGGAGCTACTGCAGTGTCAAATGTCTAGAAATGGAAAAATTAGACCTATGGCCCAAAATGAACATTTGGTCTGGCACCAGTAGTATATATTTATTTTCTTGCATCAAAATATATTATGCTTTTTCTCTGGTACCAACTCAAAGCGGAGTTTCTAAGCCATGAATGCTGAGATTAGCCCCAACTCCAAAAGTTTTTCTTTTTTTCTGACTCTTATCAAAGACACCACAGCGGTATCTCTGCCAGCAGCTCAGATGGTTTTGTTCAAGGTAGACTACAGGTTTGCTCGTTCTATCCTTGGAAAGACAACAAGGCAAATAAAGGCAAATACAGGGCAATGCCATTAGAGATAATCAATATAATGAGTAGACAGAAGACAGCACAGACCCAGCAGGTCACCTGGAACATCCCAGCTATCAGCCTTTGGTCAGGTCACAATGGAATTGTAGTTTTACGAGTGTCTCTGCCCATTGCCAGAGAGCAGCGAGAGGGCAGATGTGACACCCCTTGTCAGGGGCTGAGATGTGGTGTGGTTGAGTCCTTCTGTTCATATGAAGTTAATGTATGATAGTAATTCAGCCTCATCACATGTGGAAATCTGAAACTGTGGGAAAGCTCCAAAGCACAGAACCACATTGTTCAGCTATTGCTGAGCTGCTCACGCTTCACAGGTGCCAGCAATGGAAGATGCTGTTACGTTATCAAGACGACAAATTCGCTTGTGATGCTACCTTGCTTGCGGGCTGCAGGCAGTACTGTACCTTTGAAGAGCTACAACTGCATAAAATTAGCCACAGCTGTGCATATTCCACTGTCTTTGCTAACAGTCAGGCTCTGACATACAGAATTGCAATTTGCGGAGTGAGAACAAGGAAAAAAAAAAGGGAAAAAAAAAAAAGAGAATTTCCACACTTCATGTATGGAAATAAGCTATCTGCCTATAAATCAAAAGAGATATCCATGGAGACAGTGAGAATAAACACTAGAACTATCCTCATTTCTTGTCCTTTTCCATTCACGTCTATCAAGAAAAATCCTAAAGATCACCAAAAACCAGTGGCTCTAGGCATCCTCAGGCTCTACCTATCTCTTTTACCTCTTATCAAATTATATTTTAGTAAGAGATCCTTTTTTAAAAAGAGAGGACATTCAGTGACGGCAGGATGAGGATGGCTTATTGACTCTTCCTCGTGACCTAAGCGGTTAATGAAAATTAAATCAGTTTGCAGAAGTCAGGTTAAGGTCAAACACTTATGTGACTCTTTCCTGAAATACCCAAATCGGGCAGGGCAAATCAAAAGGTCACGCAAGAATGGGACTTTTCAAGCTACACAGGTTTTTATTTTCCTTTGAATAGTCACAGAACAAAATCTCTTCTGCTAGCATGACAACATTCGTCTACCAACTCCTGAAAAAGGAATGACTGAAATGGAAGAAACTGCAGGTTTCCAAAAATGAATTAATCCAGTTTCTCTGATCTCATGACTCATTTCACCCAGACTTGTCTTACCCAGTCCTGCTCTTTCTCTTTCTACCACCAGAAAGCCAAAAGAAGGTATCCACACGGTCACATCACTACCAGCCAGAAAAACCGCAGGGGAAGGAGGGGAGACTGAGACACAACGAATGTTCATAACCCAGATAAATGAATTCAATAAAGATTTTTACGAGAAACTTTTGAAAAGGAAAGCGACAAGAGGACATGGGGAGCACTAGAGCCACACACAAAAGGGAGAAAAGGGGGAAATGGCTCATCCTCCTTCGCTTTCAGTGGTGACACAACTGCTCACAGCCCCACCAGTTTGCACTTTGGGTCCCAGCAGTGAAAACAGCTGCACAGGTGGGAACTTTGTGCAGCACCTGCCATCCCAGTGCCCGGTTTTCTGTAACGGACTGGGGGTGTCTCTACATACAGATGAAAAAAGTCCTTTTCTGCTACCCAGTAATTGTTAGCTGGGGCTTCTTCGATCCCTCTCAACTCCTCTCTAAGCGCAGATGCGGGAGCGATCAGGGGAAAGTACCTCGAAGTAATTAACTTCTGTTGCTGCTACAAGACAGAAAGGAGTGAAAAGAATGGAAAAAAATGGGATGGTGCCTCAAAGGAAAAAGGGTCATGGGTTCCTGCCGATTTTATTTAACTCTGGACAGACTCCATAGGCAGCGATGCAGTCATTTCACATTACAGCAAAGGAGTGAGCACAAGATGGTAAACCTGAATTTTGGAAATGGAGAGCTACCTGTAGCACAGCCCATGGCAATTTCCCTGTCATTTCCTTACCACTCATTTTGAGACTACAATATATGTTAAGCCTTTTTACAGCTACTCCTCTGTTTGTGTTACAAGTAAATTGGTTTCTGACACCTCTGCTGGTGAAGTAGCCCCTGGGGTGATTTTGAAGTCCTTAGAAGAGTTGTTAAGAGCAACTCTAAGCTCCAAGAAGGAACCCAGACATTGTCATCACTGGTCCCCCAAGAGTTGCACCTTGTGAAGCAACCTGGGGATCGGAGTGTTGCATCTTAACACCATTTGTCTTGCGTTTGCACAGTCCGGTCTGTTTGATCTATCAGTTTGGTCTATTCTGAACTAATTGCAAGGAAAACAAGGAACGTACTCTACTCTGTCTGTTGAATTGTACCATGAAAATGGTGTGACAAGAATCGTGCCCCACTGTGTTCAAGGTTAGGCTTACACGATGTCTCCTCTTACTTATCTATACAGTTGTGGAGAGAACAACATTAACAGGAAGATTTTTCAGTGACATTCTGCCAGTAGCAAGAACAGTCCAACGGGCAGGAAAGCTGTCAACAAAATAAGGGAAAGGAGGAACCGCAGAGAGACAGATGCCTTGTCTTTTTTAAAAAAAAAAAAAAAACAACAGAGTCCGCACATACAGTGAAGTGGTTCTGGAAATTGCTGTTTTGGCTTTGTAATCTTCTTTAAAAAAAAAAAGAAAAAAAAACTAGCGTGTTCTTTGAATAGTAACTGTAATCAAGTTGCGTCACCACTGCAGCCTTTACATCACTGGCATTTTGCTTTGCAGGAAAAATAGACCCACATACCTTTTGTTGCCAGCCGGACACAGTTGATTTTTGTTTCCTGAAAAAAATTAAAAAAAAAAAAAAAGGAAAACATTAAGGGGTGTAATTTGCCCATCTGCAATAAACATACATTCCTTTAATAAGGTACTAAAACAAATAAGCTTTTTTTTACACTTCATTTCTGAAAATACCATAACAGCTTCAGTTGCATACAACACTCCATACTAATGGCCTTGCCTACAGATGCTTCTCTAACTGGTGCGAAGTTAAGAGTGACAACATGTTTTTCCATACTCGATGTGTGAGTGATGGGTCCTGTGTAACTGCCTGCTTAACTAATAGAATTTACCAGCTAAATGACCTGATCTGTAATAGGCAGACAAGCCTTGGGTCAAAAGTACATGCAACCGTACATTGAATTTTCATGCACCATTACTGCAAATTTTGCAAATTGGTTATTTATTTAAACACATGGCAAACAGACACTGAAATAGTCATTGGAATATTTCAGCTCTCTGAAGTGTATGAGAAGCGAAGCAGCGTGCTGTACGGCTGCCTCTGCCAAATGAGCTGTTCAAACACAACCCAGAGCGCTGTGGTTTGTCATCGCGGAGCTGGGATAAAACCCAACACTTTTGTTCAATCCGCCTCAGAGCCCGCAGATCTGCGTAAACAGGAGTTTGGATCGCAAAAGCAATGTTGGATTTGGCTTGACTAAAAGCTGATACTCGGCAGCCTTCTCAGGCCACCTCTGCTGAAAACCCATCTTTTCTGGTGCCCCCAGTGCCTCATTCTACAGCCTTGTTGGCACAGACTGTTCCTGCCCAATGCACAACCGCCATCCAAATCTTAATGTGTTTCTTTGGTTAAAAAGCTGACTTTGTCAGGCAGTAACCTGCTGCAGGGTTTTCTGAGCACTTTATGTCTTTACATGCTCTTGTACACGTCTCAGGTGTAACGAATGCTGCATCAATTACTGTGTGTAACAATGCCACATTAATATGGATGCTGTCTGCGCTCCGGAATCAGGAGCTGCTGAGCAACTCGTTCCATCCTCACACAACACGATGAATGCTGTGAAAGTCCAGATTTGCTCTTGGAGAAAATCTGTGACGGACTCTCCTTGGCCTGAGCAGAAACACGTGGTCCCATCGTGCCCTGCTCCTCACATTTATGTTGCGAGTAGGAAGGGGATGATCACAGGATCCACACTGGGAAACATAAGGCGATTCCCTCCGATCCCTTTCTATGCATTCCTCGAGATTCCTCAAGTCAGCCATGCTATCAGGATCAAAGTAACCCTTCGTGTAGTCTAAAAACAACAAAATATTCAGGACGAACTGCTCCTTTGTTGATCTGGCCTTCAAACTCTCTTAAGGAACTCCTGGATCACCAAGGACAAACCACGTCTGTTAAGGACATCCCAGCCATCCAGCCCCTGGGGTAGGACTGAAGCCCTGTTAATCCCAGTAAACCAGAGGCATCTCTCTTTGGTGCACTGACCCCTTCTCTCCTTCAAAAATCAAAGCCTCTACACAACCTGTACAACCATCAGCACGGCAAAGTCAACGAAACTGTGCAACAGAGCTCCCCATCCATCTCTGCCTCGTGTATCATCAGCTTGAATTGCCAGCCATTCTGGAAATCCAAAATCTTTATTACTATTGATGATATATGAAGCAGGAAAACCAGAGCTTTATTTTCAGAGCACAGCCTCAGCACATAATGCTGGGTATTATAAGACAGATTCTGATGTAGTTTACAATCTAAGACAAGGTGACCTGGAAAATCAGTGATGAAAAATAAATAAAAAAATATCAATATAGCATTTTTGCAGTCTAAAAGTAGGTGGACACTTTCTCACATTTTGTTGTGGAAAGTTTTCTTGTGTATTTATTGCTTTCTGCTAGCTTCAAAGTGCAACAAAAAGCTGGAGAAATTAGTCAATGTTGAGAAAAGAAGAGGTGAGAAAACAAAACCTGAAATCTTGTTAATGATGCTGTAACTGATCTCATTTGAGCATGTGCATATTCCTGCACATTACCCCCCTACAGGGTAATTTGAGAAGACAGGATGTGGTGTGTTCTGTTTGCATCTACATCTACTAATTGCTGCATTTAGCACAGACAGTCATAGTTATTAGAAGACCATGATCTGGCACTGCCAAAAGCAAGGGCAATCAGTCACTAGAGGAACAAGGCATCTGGACTTCAGAACTTAATTTAAAATTGCACCTTCTGAGAAGGAAAACATAAAACAAGCCCGCAGAGACACCAGGCATCCAGTTACAAGGGATGCTAAAGTTTAAAGACTTGAATTTTGTCCATATTCCTGATTAGGGGTAATTATTCCATCGATTTCCATTGATCGTCTCATTGATCGACCCACTGCTCATCTTTGTGGTGTCTCATAAAAATGAGATCTCTTGAGATTTATTCTATTTTTCTTTGGTTGATGCTGAGAGTTGTGAATTTGTATGAACTTTTCTACCGAGAAACAGAATAAATAAATACCTGTTGGTTGCTTGGGGTTTTTGGGGTTTTTTTGTGTGTGTTTGTTTGGTTGGTTTGGTCGGGTTTTTTTTTTAAAAAGCACCTGTAAAACCATTTTCCCACAATCCCATTTGTTTTCCGAAAAATACTACTTTTCATTTAGACAAAGTGCTTTCCTGCCCATGCTAAAGTAAGATGCTTCTGCTTAGCCAATAGCGGCTTAAAGTAATTAGAAGAATAATAATGAAATAGATAATTAAAAAGTTGTAAAAAAACCAAACAACAGCAAAAACCCCAAAACGAACAAAAAACCCAAACAAACAAAAAATAAAAACAAAACAAAAAACCACCACCAATTTCCCCATTTTTCAGTCTCTGTTTTGTTTCGGAGCATTCTTTGAAATGCTGTGATATCTAATTCCCATTTTATTATATCACAGAAGTTATACAAGGCCTCATATGTCTGCAACAATCTTAACAATGACCCAAGATCCTACATATTCAGCATAGATATCTGTTTTGTATGATGGCTGAAGTCACAAGAATAATTCAATTTAAGAGCCCACTAGCACTACTACTTTGGCTCTATATCACTGCCAGGTTACGGCAGATGTTTTATATCCAAACAGTAACAGAATAACGTAGGTGTATTTTAACCAAGATCCAACTTTCATCTCCCAACATGCTCCCTATCAAAAAAACTCAGTACATATTAAGCCTAGCTACCTGTTTACTAGAATATATTTACGTAAGTTTGATTTCTGGACCTGCCTTCCACATGAATAAAACACGCTTACATTGAACCCTCACCGAAGGCTGAATCCTGAAGTTTTCAAGTCCACACACCATGAACACAGACCTGGACCTACAGTCACAATGAGCTGGAAACACTCTGCAGAGGACACGGACTGTGCTGAGGAGCTGGGCAAACCCTCTCTGCCAACACACCTCATGCACACAGATTGAAACTACACACCAGGAGCCTGGTTTAGTGGCCCTCTGAATTCCCATCTTTTTCTTTTTCTTTTTTTTTTTTTTTTTCCCACAGAATCCCAGAATGTCAGGGATCGGAAGGGACCTCGAAAGCTCACCCAGTGCAATCCCCACGCCGGAGCAGGAACCCCCAGATGAGGTTACACAGAAGGTGTCCAGGCGGGTTGGAATGTCTGCAGAGAAGGAGACTCCACAACCTCCCTGGGCAGCCTGGCCCAGGCTCTGGCACCCTCACCATGAAGAAGTTTCTTCTCATATTTAAGTGGAACCTCCTGTGTTCCAGTTTGCACCCATTACCCCTTGTCCTATCATTGGTTGTCATTCTTAACATTTTTAACATTCTTTTAACATAGTTTGTCTCTTTCTTTTTCAAAGAAAGGGAGCTGATGCTGTCTACTAATTATTTAGGTTCCTAAATGCACGTTTCACTGAAGTACACTGGATGACAAGTTCTGCCTCTGTCTCTTTAGTGTTTGAATGAGAACAATTTTCTGCAGAAAAGGACTGTGAGAGCAGCAGGACATATGTCGACGTGACAGCTGTATCTTCACAACCTAAGAGGGCAAATGATTTTTTTTTAAATTTTCTTTTAAAATGACAGCTTGCTGTTTATGAATAACAATAAAAGAAGCAAAGCTTTTTCATCCATCTGTTTTCACACCCACAATTTTTTCTTTCTTTCACTATCCTATGCAGGGACAGGATTTGGACACAATGATCCTTGTGCACCCCTTCCAACTCAGGACATTCTATGATTCTATGATTCTGACTTTGCATTAGTTAAACAGTACCTGCCACGTCTGAAGAACCACCTGCCAGCACCAGTGAGACCTGCTGTCCGCAACAAATTCAGCCCAAATTTAGCTCAGGGAAGCTCTAGATTGTGTGTTTCTTTTTTATCCCACTGAAGCCAACTGTTTTCTGTCTTTAAAATTAGTCATGTGCACATGTCTGTGCAGGGTCAATGTACTCCCCTATAATTTCTTTTGCCAGCTTAAGGAAACTGCCAAGAGACTAAGAAAAACCTAGTATTGCCTTTCCAATTATCAGCTATTTTTAGTATCTGTGTCACTTGGAGAAGGGAGGTTTAACAAAGTGGCTAGGGCTTTCAGTATTTACAAGTTACATTTATTTCAATGATATGCAGTTAACCATTGAATACCCACACCTCTCAACCGCGAGGTAGACTGGATAAGGATTATATTTACTGTCCAGAAAACACTCAGGTCCACATACTCTGGCCCAAGGTGGCCAACCAGATGTGGAAACAGGGGCTTACAAAGAGTCAGGTGCTTCTACAGCTGCTTTATTTCTGCCCCAGCAGCTCCAACTGAGATTAAAGAGTCAATGTAAGTGAACAAAACTGTACACCTGAAATCCTACTGAACACAGAGCACCTCAGAGCTATTCAGTAGTTCACAGAAGCAATGCGGGCGGCCTTGGTGACACTTCGTTTGTCAGAACACGGCCCGTGCTGAACTGGAGAACCTCACTGGGTTTTTCTGTGGGCCATCTCCACACGGTTGAACGCCACCTCTCTGCTTGCAGCTCCATCCGTACCTCCAAAATGTCCAAGATGAAGAATGTTGTGTACTGCAAGTAGACCCGCCAGCATCTAGAAATCCAGCCTGAAGTCCCCTGATAATAATGAACTGTCCGATTGTGCATGTAGTACAAGTCATTAAGAGAGGAAAAAAAAAATCAATAAGAATATCTGTAGAGTCTATCACTCCCTCAAAAATAATATTCTCATTGATTCCTGTGGTGCTACTTTTCACGATTCTGGCCTGAAAACATCATTCACCTGTTGGACCACCAGGCTGGGGGAGCAGCTGGCAGCATCCCTGCATCATCTCCAGCTGCGTTACAGAGGCTCCTGCCTCAGCTCCCATTCGTAGGAAAAATGGCCAAGAGTTATCGATCGCAACCGTGCTGCTGCAGATTTCATTTTAACTCAATGACGTAAAATGCAACTGCAAGGAGGATTTTTTAGGAAGGTCTGGTTTCTGAGCCACTCAAAAATTCAGGCAGGTTTCACAGCAGCCAAAGAATTTTCCCCATTTGAGTGTGGGGCTGCATCACTAACCAGAGACTCACCCAGATGAAGAACTTGGGGACAGTAAAACCTGCAACATTTAACTTTGATCATTAAGTCAGTGTAAGGATAAGAGAGATAAGGAGCAACATGGTGCTGCCACCCTGGCCTCACCTTTCAGAGGGATAAATCCTGGAAGGGCTGGTGTTTTGAAGGGGCTGAGCTCAGGGAGGTTTTGCAGACAAGCCAGCTGGAGCAGGTGGCACCAGGACTACCAGCAAGCACCAGTTGGCTACCTGGAGGGCTGCGAAAACCTGTGTGGAGGTCCTGCCAGAGGACACCGAAAGCCAGGTGTCCATTATTCTTCCCGAGTCACCTCCTGTGCTAACTGCGTCTAACAATTAAACAGTAACTCATGGTGCTTCTCACCCTCACTGTTACACAGCCTGGAGCTTCTGGCTCCTTTTTCTCTTTTTTTTCCCCCCCGCTCTTACTTCAAACTCTGACACTTTTCAGCTCAGCATCTGGCTTTCAACGGTCCCTAGGAGGGAAATTCACACAATTTGGAAGCGTTTTGTATAACAAAGCTGAAAACCACTCTGTTTCACATATGTTCTACTGAGACCCCTGTCTGGAAGCAACGCCACGTTGACCAAACTTCATGCAACTGTCCACAAAAAAAATTCAGCCAGCGACAGCTATCTCATTCAAATTCTCAAACAACAAGTACAACATTGCACAAGAGAAGGCAGAAAAGCTCATGATCTGATTTTGCAGCAATTTGCCACACTTGTTTTGCATCCAGCTGTTAATTATGTTCCTTTCACTGTAACAATCACGGCTAATGGTTGCAGAGCAGACAAGAACACCAAATGAGTACAGCCCTCCATGTACAGAAGAGCTGAAACAATGCAGAACTCCTGTAACACTTCTACCTCCTCCTAATCAAGCTTTTTGACCAAATACAGAATGTTTCTTCAAATTAAGCTGTCCCCAGAGTCCTGCATTTCCAAAGGAAGATGTTCTGGTTCACTGCACAAAGGTTTCTCATTGCAGGTTCCAGGTGTGGAAGGAAGTTTCATCATTCCACAACTGTCAGTGATTAATGAAACTATAGAATATCCTAATTAAAAAATGTGTGGCAATGTTCTGTGAAGTTTTTCATGTGCAAGGGAACATAAGGCTATATTTTAATTGTGCTAAATTGTTCCTGTTTCAGGGTTTTAGCAGATGTGCATCATCAAAAGTGCCACATTGCAGCCATAACTATTAGTAGGCTTTATGAAGACCAGTCAAAGCTGCTCAGCCTATATACATAAAAGAAAACCCAGAACTCTTAAATACAAATATATCTGTAAACAATTCTGGGAATGAAACAAATCTTATTATTTACAGCTGCAAAAGACTAGATGAAAAACAGCCCCTAATGTTTGAAATGTGGGGCTTAAGGATTTTATCCAGAAACAAAAAGTATTCCAACTAGTCCTCTGAAGATCCATATTCCACTCTTAGACATTTCCTCCATACTTTTTCCCATAGCACTGGACTTTCAGGACATATAAGCATATACTGTACCAATATAAATCATTAACGCAATTGCTTGCTTTGTCTGGCAGGATATTCCTCATGCTTTCACAAACTGTGCCTTGTTGCATACAGACTCTTGGGATTAATTATGCCTAAAAAGTCCTTTACAGTCCTATGTTCCTATTAGAACAGCCCAAGCTCATCCTTTTTTTGAGTCCTTATCACCTTGTACGTAAAGAGTATGGTGCAACCTGCCAGCCACAGAGACTCAGAAACAGCAGGAACCACACGACGTTGCCTTAATCCCGAATGCCAAGGGAAGCCCACATTTCCATTCGTATAACCCATTTATGGCATATTATATTGTACTTAAGCAAATAAAGTTTTTTCTTCCCTGGGGATCCATTCACTAGCAATTAACTATCACACAAGGGGGAACTAACTAGACACAGAGAGACATACACATATATTTCACAATTTCCTTTATAAAGACGAATCCAAAATTGAATTAATTGAGTAGTGCTGGAAGGAAACTATATCGACTAGAAAGGAAACCAAGCTGAAAAACAGCACAGTATTGAAGAGATTTGTGCTTGTCAGCCACACAGCAGAAACTCTGCAGGAGAATGGTGATAAATGAAGGCAGTAAAATACCAAGATATGTTGTGAACATTCATTGGCATTGCTAGCCTGTTGAATGATGTACGGTCCCCTGTGACGTGCAGCTGTGTTTCGGGTATAAAAGACACTATCCTAAGTGGAGACCTAAGCCTACACCATTCACCTTTGATTGATTTTTCTAATTTCGCTCTTTCAGAGGTGATGTCTTCGAGAATTTATCTATGTTAGAGTCAGATTCATGAAAGCACTGGCAAATGTGCTAATAACACGGCTACCCAACTTCTTGATGCCATGTTAATGCTTTAAGACTCATCAAGAAGCCAGAGTGTCAAATGGTATCGTGTTATGTGATAACAAAAAACAATTAGGGGAATTAACGGGGAGGAAGGTGAATGACTGCTTAGACTGGATCTGGCCTGTACGCTGTTAGCTGAACAGACCTGAAACAGGAAAGTTAAAAGAGAAGGTGATAAACTATTCCAGGCTGGAACAGAAGAATGGAAAAGGGAGGAGAGGCCTTCATTCTTCCCATGATGGGATTTGTTGGGGCATTGCGTGTATGTCATTTGGGTCTGAGAATAGGGCAGACTATGTCTCCTGTGCTGTCTCCATTTTAAACCTAGTATCACAGAGTGAATATGTGTAAAAAAAAATGGTCCGAGGTATTCAAAAGGAGTAAAAAAGACATGCACATAAGTCCTCCCTGCAGTACAACTTACATTTTGCTCAAGCTGAAAATCCCAACCATAAGTGCTACATTATGATGTGACCAAATGCAAGCTAAAAGGTAATTCAACTTCATAGCTTTTGTGTAGTTCTCATCTCTGAATGTCTCCTCCAAAATCAAAAGCATTGTGAGCTGGAGAGTATCAGGATATTGCAGTTATGTCTTTTAAAAGGACAATAGCGCCTACTCCGCCATCAATGCAAGGGAAAAAGAAAAAAATACAAACAAAAATCACAACAAATACTAAGCAATTAATTTTGTAAAGCGCATGCCAACATGTGACTTTACATTGCTCGGCTCCCCAATAGGTTTCTCATCAGATCTAGGTGTCAGAGGGAGACTTAAGTGCAGGACAAGTAGTGGCATGTTTAATTTTGATCAAATGTCTGTAAGAGGTGCCACAAGGAGGAATTAAACTGGCACCCAAAGGAGAATGCAGGAGAAAGATGTGGAGGACAGACAGAAGCGGTCGTATGTACAGATCAGACTTCAATTTTCTCTGCACTTACTCCGTTTGCCTTGCTAAGAGCCTGGAAGTATATGCTGTAGCTTTTCAGGGGAGAAAGCGGAGCATTCCAGTAGCCGTTGTAGGTTTTGTTGTCGCCCACCGTGAAGGGCTGCGTGACGGGCAGGTTGACGGGTTTCAACTCGGCTGCGAAGTAGTGAGGGGAGTCCAGGCTGGACGCGTTCCTGTAGCTCACAGGGACAGAGAAGCACTCGATGATGTCTGCAGCTCTTCGTGCTTTCTGCAGCTTCTCCTCCTTGACAACAAGTTGATAGACACTAGCAGGGAGAGAGGAAGGCAAGATTAGAGCCCCAAGAGCCGTAAATAGCAAGAATGCTTCCAACAATAAAAGGAAAAGGCAAAGTAAGAAAAACACTGATATACTGAGCAGGTGTCTTTATAGTTCTCTCAATTTACTTTTGTTTCAGGAAACCACAACAACTCTTCATATTATTTCCAGCCCTATGAAATGTTAATCCTTTTCGATTCCCACTAAGCTTTTGGCCTCTATGATATAAAACAGCAATCTTGTTATTTCTCGCTTACTATTTCAGGCTCATGGAGATTGCAAAGTATTTAAATGCAATGTTGTTGGCAGTTCCTTTTTTTTTTTTCTTTAGACAGTTAACAAAGCCCTGAAGTTCCATGCTGCTACGGCTCAGGCAGGTTTACTGTCTGCTTAACACCACTCACCCATTTGACAAAGAAAGATACCGCTGCAGCCGTTTCACTTTTTGTCAGGATATTCACATGTGCTGCCCTCGCTTGTCTACGCGAGACTGGGCTTTTGTTTCTTTAGACAGGGGAGATCGATTAAAAGATTGGAAACAGCCAGCAGCGGATCGCTCTCCCGGCTGCCACGGGCTCATTGTTGCAGAAAGATTGGGCTGAAAAATTTCTAGCATGGCAATAGCTCATCAATGCTCCTGCGGGAAGCGAAGTTCTGGCACCTTCAACAAGCAGGAGTGAAACAAAACCTGCCTCGTGCTTTCGAATTAACTGTTTCTTCAGGTCTGCGGGGACCTGGCACATTCACTGCTAACAACAAAGAGGTCAGTGAATCACTTGGAAATCATCGGGCTCCCACTGCTAGGCACAAAACCAACTCATCCTTACAAATACAATGAATTTATGAATTAGTACTGAATCTTCTCTTACGCAGGCTGCTACTGGCATTTGCTAATGCAGCAGGAGCACCCACCAGATGTGTGGATTGCAGCCTTTAATGATCATAGAATCAAAGAATCCTTTTGGTTGGAAGAGACCCTCAGGATCATCGAGTCCATCCATAACCTAACCTACCTCTAGCACTGACCCATGTCCCTGAGAACCTTGTCTAAACACCTTTTAAACCCCTCCAGGGATGGTGACTCCACCGCTGCCCTGGGCAGCCTGTTCCAATGCCTGACAGCCCTTTCCGGAAATAATTTTTTCCTAATATCCAATCAGCATTTTGGAAAACTTTCCTCAAACCTACAGCTCATTGAAGGCTTTAATAAAATATGTTAGACCTTCTCTGATAATTATTGTACGATTTTTAAAAAGATATACAGGTTTCCCTGCAAGACTTCAAGTATTATCACTGAGGATATAGTGGGAGCTGTAAGCAAAAGCCTGCTTAACTTAAAACCTCTCCTTAGCTTAGCAAGAAAAACTTTTAGCTTGCCATTTTGGACACTGTTTATTAACCGACTATCTGCAGATTCTTATTCTGACCCTTCTCTCTGACAATAATAATCTGCACTACTGGGAAAGTTTGTCATTTTGTCAGCAACGTGCAAAATTGTAGTTGAGATTTTTATGGGCATGTGCCACATACTTTCTAACCTGAAAATGGTTGCTTTCTATTTTATCCAATCCCAAACACTTACATTTTCTGGTTACAGAAAATGTTTCCTTACGTAAATCAGAAATATATGCAGAAAAATATATATAAATCTCCTCTGAGCCTACAGAGAGGCCAAGGGCTCCCTCCTCCCATCTACCCAGCCCTGCCGTGTCTCATTCTCTTGGTGACCCCACCTGCAAGCAATGACCATATTTACTTGTCTGTCTTCGGAGAAGGGGAAGATCCCCAGGACATGAATTGCCAGGGAACCGAACTCTTTCCTTAATCATTAGAGAACTTATTTACCTCTGAAGACATTCTCAGTTTCTCCCTTGGTGATTCCAATATTTGCTCCACCGGTATAGGCACTCTTTTTTTTTTATCATGAGCAAGAGTTTTGATACATATAGAACCTGATAACAGATATTTTTTTGTCTGTATTCTTCCACATTTCGCTTTGCTACTTGGCCATTAACATACTTCTTCCTTTCACAGGGATAACTCATTCTTTTGATGACCTGAAATTTTACTTTTAATGTTTATTCTTTTGGAATAAATTGAGGTGTCTCCGGAAGCACAACAGTACATTCATGAGCGTTCAACTGAAATGTAACAGACGTTCCATTTGTGTTCAAGTTAAAACCCCATTAATCTACTCAAATACTGTCTCCTTTTCTATGAAACAAGTATCTGAGCTGGCGCTGCTGTCATTGTTCCCTCGACTTATTCTGCTGAAACTTAGGATAAGTAACTGACTGCTTTCTTGGCATTTTTTCCCTTTATGCCCCAGCTCCCACTGACAGCACTTTCATCTCCGTGTACTTTACCTGCTTGAACCGGTGCCCCTCACCCTCCAGCCTCACTCCTTTCCCCGAGTCTCAGTTATTTCCTAGTGGTCAAGTGGCCACTCTCAAAGGAAGTGGTCAAGTGGCCAAAAGTAGGGCTGATTTCAAAGATTACTCTGGACAGAAGAATACCTCTCTGAAAAATTGTTTCCTTATCAAACGATTACTCTGGGTCTTGCTTTCTGATATTTTGATCCCAGTATTTTGATCCATTTCGACCCTCTAGAAGTGCAGGATTCACAGTTCACCTCTAGGTAGTTCAGAGACTGGCACAGTCTCATTTTCTTTTCTTTTCTTTTTTTTTTTTTTTCTGCCATACCTTTCTGCTTTTTTCCTCATGTTTCATTTTGACCTAGGACCAGAATTTTCTTGACTGCCTTTACGGCATTTTCAGAGATCAGCTTCTCTGCATTAACCAGTGAAGGGCTGCAAGGCACATCAAGTGCTTCCCCATGCACAACCATCAGCATTAAGATGCTCTCATAACTGTTTGCCTTTTCGTTGGAGAAAAACGCCAACGATCTTACATCCAGATGAAATTCCAGTGGGAATTCTGAGTAGCAAGCACACAATTACCCACTCCAAAGTTTGGCCAAACCATCTGCATTACTGCAGTTCTCAAAAGAGTAAAAGTAATTCAACTTTGCTCAGAAGATGATCACTTTCCGTGATACATTATGACCCCCAAGATTGCAGTCGGGCACTAACTCAGAATCAACTCGGTGAGTACAATCTGCCCTTTTGGCCTGCAAAAGCACTTCAGCTGCAGACACATCGCTCCTTGGGTGCTGGAGGAGGGTCAACCATTTGCAAGTTGTTACGACTGACAATTTTGTGATACACAGCAGTGTGATTACAACCAAGGGAAAGGAGGAGTACTTTTCCGAAAGAAAAAAAAAAAAAAAGAGCTAGAGTGTAGGGAAAAAAATAATGGGCAATGGAAATGAAGAGGAGATGTCCAAACTATTCTAAGAGCTCTTATTTGGGCTTCCAGGTAGGCAGTAACATGGGTCTCCTGGGTCTCTCCTTCCCTCAAAGCTTCAAAGTTACTGCTTCCAGCCAGTGTCACTAGCACTGCATTCATAGCAGGAATCAGTACATCAGTGATAAATGATTATCCAGCCCAGCCGGATAAAAGAAAGTTTCAGGGTCATACATTGAAATGATATTAAAAGAGACAACAAAAGCAGAGCATTGAAATTCCCAACACTACATAACAAGTTCATACCAATAAACTGAAAGATGATACAGTAAAACTAACTAGTACGTTTCTATATTTAATATTCCGCTGCATTTGCAAACACCGCAATCAAATCCACACACGTGCACGCTGCAGGGCAATAGAAGCAGGGGTCTTGTGTTCCTACTGCTAAGACACGTCATTGGAATAAACGCCAGGAAAGGACCAGGTTTCCAAACATCTACAAGCTCCTCTCTCCAGAGAGCTCTCCAGGGATCCTCACATCTGGGCCACTCACCCAACATCTGGCTTCCTAGAAGGCTGGGGAGCCGACAGCCCTGTTGTGTGGCTGCACACTCTTATTAGAAAAGTAAGCCAAAAATGGGCTCCATGGTAAATTTCACAAGTCTTCTATAGATAAATCCACTACTTTAATTGAAGCTTTTTAAAGTTATTGACAGGTCCATTCTAAGTCACTGATAAAAGCACCGGCCGTAATGGTCACCACAGCACAAATGTTGTCTGCAGAGGAAGAAAATGTACTCTTATCATCATCTAAAAGGTAATCTTTTAAATGATGAGTTCTCTATTTAGTGTAGAAGCACAAAGGTGCATAATCAACATTCCGAATCACAGCCCGCGTCTGCGCGACTGAGATCTCTGCTACACTTCTCCTGCTCTTGATTTCTTTGCAGTACGGTTTGAGGACGGACCAAGGAAGTGCTTGCCCACTAATCTAGCTTTGTATTTAGATGAGACTCAAGTTTTGGATGTAGGATGTGTGTGAATGTTGAGGGGAAAAGCTGAGATAGAGCTTTCCATGAAGCATTCAACATCTGGTGGGTGCACTTTGGTATTCTGACACGGTACTCATCAACAAGGTGAAATCTTTACTATACCCTTGACAATGGAAGGCTACGAAAAGGAATATAATTTCTTTGTAACCTTATAGTGATCCCCTCACCTGACTTATTAAAGCTTAAAAGAAACAATGCTTCTACAGTTTAGTACTCCCTCTGGACCAATTTTGGTACTAAATTTTATTAAACATATCATATAAAGATTTCATATATTTTCATTTAATTTTAATACTTAACACATAAATATATTATCAGCCATATATTACTTCCAATAATATTTTCTCCTGGGGAACAAAAATAAGTGGCAGTTAGTACGACCTGATCTTGCAGTGCATTTTTTAGCAGATTATTGTGAGCAGGTTTTACAGTTCACCCTATAGAGAACAGAACTTCTCATTTCTAGCTCAAATGAATACATTACTTTCAGAATAATTGTTTGATCAGCTACAGGAAAAAAGATATTACCAAAGGGTAGAGGTTTGCTTATTAATAGTTATTTTAATTCAAAGAATGAAGCAGAAAAATGGCAAATGAGATAAGAATAGAAGACTTGCACCTTCTGTTATAATAGCTGGGTCATCTCAGACTGGAGGCCTAGAATCACAGAACCGTAGAAACATTTCGGTTGGAAGAGACCCTCAGGATCATCAAGTCCAACCATAACCTAACCTAACTCTAGCACTAAACCATGTCCCTGAGAACCTCGTCTAAATGCCTTTTAAACCCCTTCAGGGATGGTGACTCCACCGCTGCGCTGGGCAGCCTGTTCCAGTGCCCGACAGACCTTTGGGGAAGAAATTGTTCCCAGCATCCAATCTAAATGTGGGATGTAGCAACCGACACGGAGCTGGACATTGAATTTCTATTGTTGCACCTCTTCTGTGGAGTTAACAGATTCAACACTTCCGAGAATGCTATCCAAAACCAGGAAAATCAAACCCAAATACTATCTGACCAATCTATGAGTCAAAGGTAAAACAATCAGAGGGGCCAACAATCAACACAGCTTCTTTTATCCTATTTATAATGCAGATGTTTTTAAGAAGATGTTCTTAAGACTGTGAGAGCCCTGTCAGCAACACAGGCTCATTCCTTCAGCCATCATCGCACCTCAGAAAGCGAGTGCTGATTTCCTACTGCAGAGCTCCACAAACTGCAGAAATCAGACAGAAATCCAGTCATCAAACACCAGGCCTGCCCACTGGAAATGTTCACTGGCAATACACCCTCAGACCAATTCACCTGGATGCTATTTAAACATGGCAGTCCTGATACCAGCCTATTTTTTACGTTAAAAGTCACAGAATCCAGGCTACAAATACTTAACACTATTTTTTTTTTTTTTTTTATCATCTGGTTTTCCATTTAACCTGTGACCCCGTTAGATTTGGTTAAGCCTGTTTAAATATATTTGTATATATCCATGAAGGTTTCACCACCTTTACTGTGACAGCACGGATCCATCCCCCAGGACACTGGGATGGGAGAGGGTTTGATGTGTTGCCTGACACCCACATTTAGAATTCAGATTAGCTATTGAATGTGCATATGCTTGTTTTACAGCCAAGTTGATTTCAGCAATGTAAACTGAGACAGAAGAGTAGCATCAATTTCCTTATTTTCTCTTTCTTAAAGGTGTCTAAATAAAAACCTGAATTCTGCCACACAGGCAATAAAAAAAAAAAGGGAAATTTGAAGAAACATAATAGAGATGGAAGCTATAAATATCATATATTAAAAAAAAAAATCTATCAGTACTCTATAGAGCTTACTCTAAAAAAGCTGTGAAGTTAAATAGTAGATGAGATCCTTCTTACAGTGCACATCCAACCCTCCCATAAATTTGCACAGAAGGGATTTTGTAAAAAATTCAGCCAAAGCCCACCAAACTCTAAAAATGTTTTATGTAACTTAAATTCTACTAAATTTTACAAGAACTAAACAGATAACTGCCTTAAATCCTGCTGCTGAGACTCGCTCTTCTGAGCAAACACCACAGCTACAGCCCTGCTTATGTTTGGGTATATAATTTATATATATATATTTTATATATATATATTAAAAATTATATATTTATATGTTCAATGCAGGCTCCTCTTGCAATCCTGCATTGAACATTCGGGCATTCAGAATCAGCCCCATAGACAGTCTCCAAGTTCATGAAGTTTTCTGGGCTCAAACAGGTGGCAATATATTCCTGAGAATTGAGTTACCTACTTCACATGTTCTAAAATGTCACCCTTAATATCTCCAATAGCACCTTTAATCAGAAGCTCTGAAACTAATCTACAAAACATAATGAACTGAATTTCACAGCCATCTAGGATGTACATACAGGACCCGGTGCACTGTTCTGCAATTTTCTGTCTATTTAGGAACTGATTCGAAAGCCATTAAAATCAATTAAAGATTCCTGCTATTCCCATTATGCTTTGGAACAGCTCCATGCAGAATACAATATGCTGAAGTTAAGGTTAGCTTTTAATAAATATTTTTATGCAGGAAAAAAAAAGAAATTGTTCCACAATGTCATTTTCTGGAATATGCTTGGCTATTTCAAAGATTTAAAAGCTAGCCCATTATGAATATTGGGCTGCGCTGTCATAAATCAGCTTGTTCGCATCTGCAAAGTATTCACAAAAATAAAGCTTATAATAGTGATGCTACTTGAGGAAATAGTCTCTCATATTGCAAAGTTATTCACGCCAGAACCTTCATTTTGAAGTTATTTTTGTGTGTTCTCTTAACGTTCATTTAAATTAAACCACTCTTCTATTACATTCACTGAAGTTGAAGAATACCAACAAAATATCCAAATTCAGCCAAATTTGTAAAAATGACATAGCAGAGATAGTAATTACTGCCATTTCTATGGAAAAAAAAAACCTGCTGAGACAGAGGCAATAATAATGTAATCCATTTAATCAAGAAGGCTGGTAAGAGAGTCTCTTCACATTTCTTCTACTCTCATCTTCAGTTCAGCAGACTCGATTTACTACCAAGGCATGTTGTACCCTGACATTCATGAAACGAAGGTTAGCGATTTCACACTTGGATAATACTATTTGGAGTCAGAGTTTTCACATGGGCTTTCTTTTATCACTAAAATTTCAAGCTTTGTTAAATTTCTATAGCGATTGAAATGGGCTCTAGAAAAAGTAAGAAAGTTTAAAGACTGCATGTTCCCTCTACAGAAAAGAGATATGGTCCCATATCTTTCCCAATTTTTATGAGGAACTGTGATGAGCTACCTGTAGGACAGGCAGTGGTATCTATTTAAGGAATTGTGCATGGTGTCAAACATTAAAAAATAATTTAAAAAAAAAAGGCAAAGCCAAACAAAATATTTGTATTTGTAGAAAAGCATCCTGCCAGCATCACTATACCCAACGTTATCTTTGGCCAGAATATTGTCTGAAATTTCTTTGCAGTCATAATGCAGCATCACATAAAATCCCCACGACTGACTAAAAAATGAAAAATCTATTAGAAAGTAGCAGGGGTTTTTTTAAATTTTTTTGGTTTGTTGCTTTTTCTTGGGTTTTTGTTTATTTGTTTGTTTCATAAAAAGAAGTGATAATGTAAAGACAAATGTAACGTCCTTTGGCCTCAGAGCCCAGGTGGGTATGTTACCCTGTCAGACCTCTGAGGTACAATACATAATTAATGTAATAATAATACATAATTACCCCATTGCTGCAGATGTATAAATACAGTGGCACCGAGAAAATGCCATGAGTGACTTGCCCGGTATCACTATCAGCTGTATGTAAATAAATCCCCACATTCTTGCTCAATATTCCTGCTTCCAGCCAACGTGTTCTGTCTAATGGAGTCTGGAGTTTTCAGGCTGAACACACACTAATCCTCCAAAGCCTTTCAAAAAGACAAAATAAATTTTAAAAAATGCTACTTCTGGGCATGACTTGAGCTGTCACCTGCAGAAATGCAGGAGGAGCAGATGGTGCTGGGAAAGAAAAGTGACCTGAAAACTGTCCCTTTCTTAAAACTGCACCATACAAAAGATACAACGGGTTCTCAAACTACCACAAACTCCAGTAACAACTTTATGTCAATCCGCAGGTATAATGAGCATTTAGATAAATACTTGTGTGCACATCTAAATACCTGTGTGTATGCAAATACGTGTGTTTATGTAATACCTAAATACATATACTAAAATCAGGGCTTCCAACCTCCTAAAGTTCCACTCACTACAAGTGACTAATGAGCACGTCTTTCCAAGGAATGACAGCTATTGAAAGAAATCGAAAAATGTAAATATTCTCATATAGTTCTGAGCAACTCTAATCATCGCTGCAGAGTCTGTGCACAGCAAACAGAAATGTGGTAACACGCGCAAAGTGTAAGCAGTTGTCAAAAAGACAACTGTATTGACAGTCAGTACTTACTGCCCAAAAAGAAGGATTTGAGTGCTTAAAAGCCCATTTTTCCCCACTGTATCATTTGGTCTAATAAAAGATGCTATCCATACTCACAAAATTACCTCCTTTCCATCCTCAGACCACCAGAACCCTGCTACTGCATCTCATCTATTTACTTCTATTATATATGCATCATTCTTTTAAATGCTTTAAATTCTCTCAGCTTAATCTTCTTGGAAATAAAAAATTTTAAAAAGAAAAAAAAAGAAGAATGATAGGGCATTTCAAAACTCTGTGTTCCATTATCTCAACCATCTCCATAAGCCTGACCTGGCTGGCAACACAGAATACCCATAATAGCTGCTGTTCCCTAGTGGAACAGACCCAGTCCCTATCTCTCCAGTTCAACGTTATTTTGTGCTGGCAGATTAAAGATAATGAGTGCAGACAGATACGGCTTTCGCTGCAGCAGGAGCTAATGTTAGTGGCTTTGGAGGTGTTTTTTCCCTCCTGAGCCACCTGTCATCTGTTTGATCTACAAAAAAAAAAAGCCAAAAAACCAACAATCCCTTTTTTGTTAATGTTGCTCAGCGTTAAACAAGCATCGCTGATTGAGGTCTTGTCATCCTCTGTTATTGCTGGTTGAAGACCAGAAGGAAGTTTCAAGGAGAAGAAGGGCCAAAGTGGGTCTCTTGAATCGTTTTGCAGGACCAGGAGAGACCGTGGCACCCCCTTACTGGGACTGGCCAGTACCTTCTGCCATCTCCTTCATAAAAGCGGTGGCTTGGACAAGGGGATGGGTATATTTGCATATATTGTCGATCAGAATTAATTTGTGTATTTCCAATGGCCTCCATGAAATTAAGTCCATTTTCTTGTTTGTTTCATAAAAAGAAGCGATGATGTAAAGACAAATGTAATGTCCTGCAGAAATAATCTAGTTTGGATTTCAAAGCTTTCTCTCCCTTTTCCATGGCCATAGCTACCGGATCACAGAGGGAAAACCCGCACATAAGAATCTGATGTCTTCTTTTTTTTTTAAGACAGAAATCTAGAAAAATATTTTTTGTTGCTTTTGTGTGTGTTTGTGGCATTTCTGAAAAACACAAGACAAAAAGGGGGAATCTGCCCCGTTTCTAACCTCAGGAGAAACTTCATTACCAGGTAAGGCCCAGATGGTCAGGTAACACCCACAATTATATCATTAATGTACAACAGAAAAGACGAGCTCTCCTGAGTAAGGGTAATATAGATTTTCAGCACCTGAAGCTGCAGGAGTATCAGCCAGATTATTTTCAACCTTTTCTGGAGACTTTGTGCTTTTCAGAATGTGCCAAGTGATCCTGCTGCTGACACCAGGGAGAGGTCTCCAGTGGCACCTTCACTGCAACATCTCCTGCCCCAGAACAAAGGAAACCTGAGGATGGAGAAAGGGGAAAGTCCCAAGGGCAAGGACTTCTCTGCATCAGTTTGCAGCTTGTCTGCCATCATCTGTAAATACCTTTTACCTGCACCACAGTGGGAATGGGGAAGATTTAAATATTAAGAGGTTGTATTTGATAATTCACCAGCTCCCTTCAAAACCAACCGTATTTTCGATACAAGAGGAAACATTAAATACAGGCTGTATCCTTTGGCAGAAAAGAATCCTCAGTCTGCATCAACATCAGCTCCTGCAGTTACTTAGGGATCTGTGAAGCTGGGAGACAAGGGAAGTCAGCATTGCCTCCTCCTACGTTTTGCTGTTCCACCTTTACCCTAAAAATATGGCACGTTTTGCCTCTATCTTCGCCTTCCTCTTTTGCACCATGACTACTTTTAATTAAAACCAGTCCTATTTCCCCTTCCTTTGCACAGTAAGCAAATCCCTCACCATCTCCTAGCTCTGCCTTTTGCTTTGGAAAAGCGCTGTGCAAGGAAAACTGAAATTACAGAGAGGCAGAATAGCATCATGGCTGCAGAGGCTTATTCTTCTGAATTGTCTGGCTGCATTTATGATAATCCCTTCATTCCATCTGCAGACCACGCACTGGTGCAGCAACCCCCTTTTCTAGTTCCAAGAAATTATGCATTCATTATGGAGGAAATTAACACCTCAAAGCAAACTATAATTAGGAATTCTTCAATTCGGTTTATGCTTTTTCAATTAGGCCCTCTATAATTTTAATCACGGGAGCATTAACATGTTTCCGGAATTTATATACCTGTAGTATAATTAAATCCTGAAATGCCTTAGTCTGCAGCAGCAAAGCAGAGCTTACTCATCTTCGCTTTTATAGCGTTTTTGTGTTATTATAGACACATTGAGGGGCACCTGCTAGCGTAAACATCGCCTGCCACATGCCACAGGAAAGAGCCCACTGAACCCATCATCCTCATCCTCACTGCTGGTAGAAGGGCTGCTGGCTGGGTAAAGCTTGTGCTCTGCTTCCGAGGGGTGGACGTTTGCCAGGGACTTGTGCCCAGACTCATCCCATCCCGTTTTAAGTACCTCAAGGAGCTGCTTCAATGAGGGAAATCATCCTCCGTGGTGTGCGAAAAGAGCCAAGCTCCTTCCTGGGGGCCGCCCCAACCCTGTGGTCAGGCTCCCTCCATCCCATGGAAGGGTCTGATTCTCATCCAAGCTCTGATCTAAAAGGAGACTTGGCATTATGCCTTGAGAAATTCTAACTTTTTAAATCTTTTGCTCCATTTGCTGTCATCCTTTTATTCTGTGATAACAAGGAAGGGGCATCTTAGCTCTGGGAGCTGTGAAACAAAGAAACGCCTTGGAAAAAGAAACCTTCAAACTGGCAACCATGGGTATTTTCTCCTGTTCCTCTGACAGCTTGATGTGAGGAAATGGCCATCAATTTGCGATTCTCAGTTTAAAGTTCAGACTTCATTAACCTTTTGATTGCTGGAATTTAATCTGATGGTTTACGTGGACAGCATCAAAGATTTATGCAAAAATATTCACTCCCCCACTCTCAGTATCCTCAGGCCTTCATAAAACTAAAAAAGTGTTAGCAAAAGCTTCACTGTAGAGCTAATAAAATGCTGCTTGACACAAAAGAATTGGCTCTATGTGTAATTTGATTGTTAAAATATTATCATTAAAATAGATGCAAATTTTATGGCTTTCATCTCCCATTTCTGTCTCCTCTCTGTGGAATGGTTAGTAAGACACAGCAGGTCATCCAGGCTCGAGAACGGCAGTGTTTCTGTTTCTGACGGCTAATAAATGGGCAAAGGCAGTTTTATGACCTCTTAAGGAACAGCATTCTCAGATGAACAGTATGCTGATCCTGTAAGAAAATGCATTTCCTATACCAGGTGAGACAATTGACCCCAAATGCCCCTTATCCTCCTTTTTAAGGCCAACACCTGCCTCTCCAGGGGGAACTAAAAAAAACCTTGAAACATCCATTCAACTAATCAAGCCATGCTACATAAGAGACTAAATATTCCTTCCTGATGCTTATGGCTGTCACCTTGAATCCTGATGCATCCCTTTATCTCCATCGCGCCTCTCTCCCGATACAGTAGGCAAAGCACTTCTAAGATCCAGAATAACTTCGAGTACCACTGAAATCGTCATGCATGTTCTAAACCCACCATCCAACTACTCCATCTGAAATGGAAACGTATGCTCAGGCTTGTAGTGCTCCGGTAGCTCACCAGGGCTTGGACACACAGATGAGGTCAAACCTTCAAATGCTTAATGTGCAACTCCATTCCGCTTCTTTTCGGCTAAATAAACACCACACTGAGCCATGCAGCTGCCATTATTCCATGCTTTTCATCCAAATTCTCCTTTTCATTCTCTCACCTTCACACGCAGCCAGAGAAAAAGCAAATCTGGTTTATCTTTAAGAGGAAAGAAAATTGCTCATTTACCTTCAAACTCTTGTCTAAATTAAAGGCTGAATGCCATGCAGGAGAAACCCAGCTTGAATGATTGCAGAACAATATCCCTAAGGTACATTATAGGAGATGTTAATTAATACAGATAATTAGGCTTATAACATCAGAAGCCTAGATTGATAACCTCATTCCTCATTAGATAATACAAAATTAAAAGATTTAATGTGATGACTGTTTGCCTTGTATTCAATCAACCAGGTCATGTGGTGCATACATTTGGATATGAGGTTAGAAAAAGCAGGCCAGGAGTTTTATTTTCCAGGTATTTATAACGTGTCTTCCAAGGCAACTGAACTTTCAGAATCACCAAGGGCATGACAATTTGTTATGCTCCCCATAGCTTTCAACATTAGAACCTTTTTTTATTGTTTCACTCATCCTTGACTCCAGCCTTTATTTTCAAACACAAGGTACGCTGCGTGGGAGTTTTAAGAACACGAAATTGCCACCCTGTCTTGGCATTAATGAATTAATTATCAACGTAATGCCTGAGGCAAACTCAGGTGATGCCACTACGAAGCTGCAAAGCAGCAAGCTGAACATCATTGCTCCCTTGTAGCTATGGAGATCTACACACCAAAGCCACCATCTGTAAAACAAAACAAAAACCCCAGCAAATTTTGCAAGTTTATAGCTGCTTGTCCTTCTTGTCTCCGTCCTCCTCCACCACAGAACCAAGGTCACTAGGCTTGCAAACCACTCCTTCATAAGGGTAGAATGAACCACTGTGCATTAAAAGCAAAATCAAAATATGGATGCTAGTGAGAAGAAGATAGGAAAGGTAAGCTCAGGAGGAACAGATGATGCCTGAAATCCCCAAAAAATAATTATCTGGAGATTAAAGTTACAGCCAGAAATTCTCCGTTTCTCCTTTTGTTGCAGATCTAGTCAAAGTCTCAGTTCTCCAACATAAAATGGAAGCAATATCTTTGTCACAGGAAATTTTTATTTGTTACTATATATAGGAATACATAAGGACACAGATATATCATACGCGATTGTTTGCTTGGAGAATAGCTTGAACATAAAACCAGAAAAAACCCACTGTTCTTAGGTGTTCCATTAAACAACATTACAGCTGTTTTATCTTAATTTGTTTAGCACCATGTAAACCAAAAATATTTCTTCTATTTCATGCTTGGGAGGCCAAGAATCAGATGACAATACTCAAGAGTAACATGGGGCTTGGTCTGTATAAATTAATTTCTCCTACTGGCTGGCTGTTGATATGAAAATATTTGTTTCACCTTTGCTCAGTACTTCTAAATATATTCAAAATATTTAAACTCCTGTTCTCCTATTTAGATTTACTTATTTCCTTTAAGATGTTAATTAATAAACTCACCCACCATTCCTCACAAAACTGACTACAAGTATCTGACCACTGCACATATACACAATAAATGACCGTTACCTGAATATATTTCTCTAGAATCACCTACACGGGCTACTCACACTGCATATATATTTTATATATATCTATATTTCCCTCCCCCCAGCAAATATATATATATGCATAAAGTCAAGCGCAAAGATGGAATATCTTTGTTCTAATAATACTGTTCTTTAGCACAGTACAGGGGTCAGGTGCCTAAAGACCATCCCGTATCTGTGTGCTGGCAAACACACAAAAGAACATCGCAGATTATTTACTGATACACATCAGAGAACTGCAGGAAGACAGGAAGCTCATGTCCATCTTTTTCCAACAAAAAAGTTCTCCACTGCCTGAAACTCCCAAAATAACTGCGACTCTTCTCTAACGTCCTTCTACAGTGTCCTACGGTTCCAATACGCAGAGCAGCATATTGACAAGGCAATCACACCTAAGGGGAACATTTATTTAAACTCTGAAATCCTCAAAACTAATACATGGTCTGGAAATTTGATTTTCTCCATAACAGTAGTATAAGTATATTGACAGAAGCAACCACACGTTAATAAACCAGATGGACTTCCAAATATCCAACACACAAAAAACAGCCCAGTGGACATGTCATGTAGATAAAATCCCTCACAGTGGTATTTTCAAGCAGTGAATGTGATATAAATTCTCAAATAGAGGTCTAAAGATGTCATATCTGAATAATCTATGAAGGACTGACTCAGCCCTCCTGACAATAACAGATTCAAAGGCAGAATTATCCTCAAAATCACATTGGAGATTTTCAGGAAGGAGTTGAGGAGTAAAGATTGAGAACACTTGCATTCTTCTTTCCGCTTCTGAATCTATTATAGATGAATGTCAGTCTTCAGCAAATCAATCATAGCACCATTCACGGGTTTTAGATTGATATAAGAACACCTAAAAGTTATTTTTAAAGGGCAACGTGGAGTCAAGCTCTGCAGGTTATACCATGGAAAATAAAGGCAAGAATGCCTGTGTCACAAGGGAGAATATTTATGCTTGCTGAGGCTTTTTCTTTCTTTTGGCAATAGGACAAAATAGATCAAAGAATACCTAAGTTTATATTATTCCTATTAGTTCATATGAAAGCATCTTCATCGTTATCTGTAGATCATTAACAATGCCAAGTTCATGATCATTAGTTTTATAAACAACCTCATTTAAGTTATTTATCCTGAGCGCCGGGGAACATCAGAACTGTCTTCCTGTTGAAAGTGACTTTAGATTTGGTGTACCTGCATTTCAGATTAACGGAAATACAATGAATCTTATTTTAAATATTCCACAATATTACTCCAAAAATTACCTTGCAGACCATACTCCATCCATACACTGCTCAGACTGCAGCAGAGTGAAATAACACAACAAAGTCACATCACTATCTGATGTATAGATACTCGTTTACAGTCACACCACACATGTACTCCAAATTCACCACCCTCAGCATTTAAGGGGAAATATTAAGAATAATTACTGCACAGTATTTTCTTTTTTTCATCTTCACGGTTTGGCAGTATTATATTAATTATTATATTAATATATTAATATTCATTATATTAATAGTATTGATTAATTAATATTTATTTTTAATATTTTTATTTCTCTAATATTTATTCTTTTAAATAATTAAATATTAAATATAAAATATTTAATATTTTTGATAATAATTATTAATTAATAGTTAATATTATGGATTATATTAATATATTAATATAAATTAATTATTATATTAATATATATTAATAATCCAGAGCACTGCAGAGCAGAAACTGTCAGGTCGATGGGGAGAGGGGTCGACCTATTCCTGTGTGCTGAAAGATTTTATAAGGAGGTGTAAGGAAAATCCATTTCAGACTATGTTCAGGTACCTTTTGGGACCCATTCTCAAACTGGGATACAAAAAAATCAGGATGTGAAAGAGAAGGGACAGAGGAAAGTTTGGTCGTGTCTGCAAGGGAGGGCAGGAGAATGGGCATTTGAGCAGCTGCATCCTGCAGCATCCCTCCAGTGACCCCCGCACCCCGCTGCTGCTGCACAACGGGATTTCTCAGCTATTTGTCCCAAATCTGTGCTTACATTAATGCCTTCGGTAATTGGACAAGGGATGGCATCAGACTAAGAGGGGCTCTAAGTCATTTAAGGTTGTATCAGAATTTTAAAGCATTTTGAAACTCAATTTTATCATATTTAATAGTGATGAATGGAAAACACTAAACCTGTGCAGGAGAAATAAAATGCACACAACCAAATGTAGAACAACTAACCAGACAAAGAGGATACATTTGACCTCAGCTTGAATAGAAAAAAAAACCCAACCCACCTGAAAAAAACTGAGGGGGAAAAACCATCTCATTCTTTTGTGTTAAAGAGTTTCACAAGCAGTTCACAGTATGTTATTCCTCTAACCTGCTGGGTGCTGTTGAGGCCTCTGAGGGAGTGCTACCTGCTTTTGGATACGGTATTTCAAGAGAATTTACACAAATTGGAGAGTGTGCAGAACAGACTGAAAGAAAAGGGAAGAGGCTGGGAAAATCTAAGGTTGAAATAACTGGATTTGTTGAAGCTAGACTAAGAACAGTCTGTGTGGTTATACAGAGAAAGGTATTCACACATTGTGTGGCTGTCACAGTTAATAAAAAGCTATAATTCTCCCCAAGACCCACCCCCCAGGCCCCCATTCATTTTGGTTTTCATACACACAGCTGTAAATCAATGAAATGGACTCATTATAGGAAGGAATCTTATCACTTAGATGTGGCACGTAAATATTGCACTCTCTGCAAATGCGTGTATAATAGGCTACAATGCAATTAAAGAAGTCAGAGTGAGAATTTATGAAAATCTCTACCAAATATTTTTATAACAGGTGTATTTGCTGGAAAAGACATTATTCACTGAATGCAGTGAATGACTTCAACAAAAATCACAAGACTTTTCGATAACAGGACAAAATAGCAACAGTCTTTAAGACAGCAGGTGGTAAAACGAGATACAGGAATGTTCCCTCATATAAAGAAATAAAACGAAACAGAGCTGTGTTTTTACTGCTCTTTTCCAGCAGAAAAACATCCCTAAAGGACTGAGAAAATAGGCTCCTAATTCACTCATATGGAGTACCAGAGATTGAAAGGAAAACTTTAAAATACATTAGTCAGAAAAACTAGAAAAGGGATGGTGCTAAGTCCTAAAGGGCAGATTTTTTGCTTGAGAATATCAATGCAATTTGGGGAAAGACTGTGACACAGGGTGGACCACCAACTGATACAGGGTATTTCTTTAAATCAAGCAGTATACACCTGAGCAATTTGCTCCCGAATACTTAGTAGGACATCCTTCAAACGCTCTAAGAACCTGCCGGTGGAGCACAGACACCCAAGTCAGTTCCAAAGAAGGAACTATGGGTTTCTACAATACAACCCACAGGCGAAATTTCAAAAGCCTTTTGTGAAAACTGGAGGTAAAAGCCTGAAGCGCCCACAGGGAGGTGATGGCTGCTGGATACCTCCGCAAAGCGCCACCCAGTATTTCTATCAGAAGTGATTCAGGTTCCTGCTCTCAGCTGAGGGCACTGGCAGGATCAATGACCAACCAACACTTAAAAGCCAGTGACAGATAAGGCAGTGCCAGCTCAGAGGGAAGTTTGTCCGTCTGTGCTGGTGCCTTTCACCAGTACAAATTCATCCAGTCAGAGAGAGGGATGCAGTACGGACCCCGTAAGTGGTGTTTCTGCAGGCAGCGAGCAATCTGCAGTCCATTGGCACTTACGGATACGGTTCAGTGGGACTTGGCAGTGTTAGGTTTATGGTTGGACTCAATGGTCATGAAGGTCTTTTCCAACCTGAATGATTCTATGATTTCAGCATCTCATCATTAAGAATGGGACCCAGCCAGAAATGTTTTCTGCAAGGTCGTTGCTCTATTCCACAGGTGCCTGTGCAGCTCCCTGCCCCTAAATCCTCTACTCTGCCAGTGGAAATGGCGCTTGCCTACAACTGGCAAAGTCTCCCTAAGCCAGACTCCATCTTTTCTGAACTAGACCACTACTTGGAATCATAGAATGTCCTGAGTTGGAAGGGACCCCCAAGGCTCATGGAGTCCAACTCCTGTCCCTGCACAGGACACTCCACAGGTCACACTGTGTGTCTGAGGACGTTGTCCGGTCTCTTCTTGAACACTGTCAGGTTGGGGCCGTGACACCTCCCTGGGGAGCCTGTTCCAGTGTCCAACACCCTCTGGGTGAAGAACCTTTTCCTCATGTCCAACCTCAACCTCCCCGACACATCTTCCTGCCGTTCCCCGGTTCACTCCACATCAGCCCAGGAGCAATAGCCGGGTTATAACATAAAGATGTGACGAGTGCAGTTAGATCCAGAATCTGAACAAAGGCATCCACAAGCTTTAAAGGTAGTTTGGGCGTTTATATGATAGCTACAAAAAGGTCTCATTCATCACAGCAGAGAGGGCAGAAGACAGAAGCCTGAAGCCTCCTCCACCTTAGCATGGCGATGCTCCATTCAGAGCATCGCAGCACCCGGATGCACGTACTGCTGTATCCCGTGCTGCAAAGGCATCTGAAGTGACGCTGAAAGGGTAATAACCCCGTGCAACACCATCAGTAATCCTTCCCGGAGGTTAACAGCGGGAGGCAAGTAGGTTGAGGCGTTTATAAAAGCAGACTGTGAAAGGCAGAATCAACAGCAGAGTCGGCCTTTTAGTCAGCGCTTGCTTTCAGCAGCTACATTATCAGACAAGAATGAGAGAGGTGTGAGTGAAACCCGGGGAGGAAGGAGAAGGGAGAACTGTGAGAAAAAGACAAAACGCTTACCTGACAGGTGCTCCCCGGGACTGAGCGGGCTTCAGCATCACGGTGATGGTGGTGTCAGTCTCATTCAAAGGGGAGTCAGTGTCGTATTCTGGCATCGATGGTGCTAGAGCAGAACAAAGAGCAACACGTTAGTTATACACCAGTTACTGCCCTTGGTAGTGATGGCAACGTCTTATTAACGTTTCTTGGAGACTGTTTAACATTTCTCAAATGAAACATCAAAATACTTTGCCATGTTATGACCAAAATTGTCAAAACTGCTTAAATATTTGTCAACCTTTTTCCTATTAACATTAAACAGGAATTGGACACCCAGATCTTCAAGCTGGCTTTGGAAAATCCTGTCTTGCATTTTTAAGACTTAGTAATCCTTTGAGAAGCGATCACTCCTTCAATTTTAAAGGTGAAGAAAGAAAACCACACAGGGGTTGAAAAATACCACTTAGGATGAGTGAATCAGACGGAAAAAACAGAAAAATTCACAGGAATAGTTCTTCTGTAACTCACAAGGAGAAGCTGCATTGTGGAGGTCCTGTATTTAATCCTCTCACAGCGATTTCTGCCGTAATCCTGTTTACAATCAGGACTTTCATCTAAATGTCTGAAAACTGTCAAGAATGGTGGTTGCTATTATCAGCTCAGCTACTGACTTCCCTGTCTATAAGCTAGCAATGAGTTCAGAACGATGCCAATTCCGCAACAAGGATTTCCCTGAAAACGGTGCTCTGCATCAAGGGGAAGCAGCACAAGTCATTTAAAGAAGATACACGTCAACAGCGCTTTTCTAGACCAGACATCACCCTGCTTGCTGGAGCTGCCACAATCCGAATTGTTCAGCACTCGCTGTGGGCAGAGGGGATGCTGCTACAGCACAACAGCGCTACAAAAGGGTGTAACAGCAGGACCATTTTGGACACAGAAACAGGCTGGGTTCTGCCTCTGCAGGCTCCATCAACCTGCTTTGAAGATGCTTCTTCCAGCCTGACTGCGGTTTCTGATATATTAGCTGTCTTGGATGCCTCCTGGCCGTGCATGAGACCTGTGTAGTTATCTTCTGTAGTTATCTTCCGTGTAAAACACAGCACCTGCCACAGAGAATTTGCAGTCTTACTTCCAGACACCATACAGTTATGAAGCAAATGGAAGAAACACAGGTCTTGGCAAGACTAGCTAATGGTGTTGAGTATAATTCAGCAATCAGAGCCTGTATTGCTCACAAGACACTACAACGAGATACAGTGGTTTTCTTGTGTACTCAACATGGAACGGTTTTGTAGTGCCTCAATAAAATTACAATTTGCAGTGATCGCTCTAAAACAGCAAGCACTGCTCATCAATTTAATGCCTACTTTGCAAGATCCCAGTCCTGCCCAAGGACAAGTCCTCAGGAATTCTGCTATTTAATTGTGATTAAGAAATAAATGAACATGTCCAACCATATAAACATATGCACTCACACATTGCTACAGCATAGATGTCTATTCATTTTAAAATAGATACAGTCTTACAAGGACATTCCAGTCAATGCAAAAATCCTCCTTCTCCCTGCTAATCCCAGGAATCCCCCTTAAAGGAACAGAGAAACATCATAGCTATTTAATAATACTGCAGGAAAATCCGGGGTTGTCTTTTTGTGGTGTACCTGATGTTACAAATCTACAAACACTGTTCATCTCTCTCTTATCACCTCAACACAGAAAGGATCTCACTTTAATTTCTTCTGTCTCCATTCATTAGAACAAAGGAAAAAATGTTATCTTGGCTGTTTTTTCAGTGTATTATTCTTGTCCTGGCAAGGATTCCGTTAGTGAAATTGGTGTGTAAATGTGTTCTTTGTTTCATTCGAGACCATGCTGTACAAAGCTAATATTAATGTCAGTGTCACTGTTGGAAACAGCGTGGTTGGACTTGAGGGTTTCTTCCAACCAAAATTATTCTATGAGGGCAACGGCTAAGTTCTCAGTAAGGCTTATTTTGCACATAAGATCATTTTATTATTCTGTGACATGATACAGATCACATGATGCTTAATTGCCGTAGAAGCATCCTTGCAATATCAGGGTGGGCAGCCAATCCACCCAGTAATTTCCGAATTATATGGATAGTGCTGATCATGCAATGAGATAATCCAATGCCAGAGACTGCCCTAATGCCTGCATGGAGTCTGTGCCCACCTGTTGTGAACAAGATGTTTGGAAGATGGAAAAAAAACAAAGACGATAAACCGAGCTCAGTGTGCATACAGGTAATAATCATGCAGGCTTCACAACTCCAGCACTCGCTGAATAATAAAATGCAAAGAAATGGAATCAGAGGGAAAAAGCACTACCTTTATGTGCTGTTTTCTTTCCCTGGTCACGAGCGAATACGGTGCACATTGTGCCTTCCCTTCACAGCAGGGCTGCGTGAACCCCAACAGCCCACGGAGCTCTTAGGACAGTTAATGGCTTTACTGCAAGTGGATGAGACGTGGGCTTTTGCACTAAATGTTAAGGGCTCAGACCCTGCCGATGGTTAGTGGAGGGAATGGATACATTTCACTTCCTTAAAAACACTGTCATTTACTGCTAACAACTTGTTTTTACTAACCAATTTTGAAATAGGGCAATGGAAAATATGCACTGTTGTGCACTTTTTTCCATGGCACTCAGCCACAATTCCAGGCATTACAAGTTTCCTGAATGTCCCAATCATTTATTTTGGCTTTACTGAAAAAAAAAACCAGTTAAGGTATTCAGAAAAACAACAGTTTTAAACTGTTAGAAAACCTATTTTAGCGCTATCAATTAAATGTTAAAATTAATTGTCTGCCCAATATCATCTCTACCACCGCTTTATTCATTTTTTTCTAATAGCTAGCCTAAGTTTCTTTTTTTTTTTTTTTTCCCCAGGAGACACATGCACCATCTCTTCTCAATACCTCTTGATTTTAGTGCCTTTCTTACCCTCATCTGCTGACCTCAAGCTCTCCCTCTGCCCTTCCTTGGAAAGAAAACATAAAACCAGCTTTCCTTCTTTATTTTTAGTCTCCTTGCACTATTAATTCAATTACTTCACTACATCCATTTTGGTGCATTCTGAAAATAAAAGCCACATTATTGAAGGAGCTTCCCCTGCCACGCAGATAATAATAACCATTATTATAGGCATAGTTCATTTGTAGAACTAATGAAGGTTCTCATTTAAAATGCTTCACAAAGACATTTATGGATATTTAAGACATCCACAAATTAACCACTGCATTTGTAACCTGAACAAACACAGATACTGGATTGCTGCTGTTTTAAAAGTTTGCCCTATGAAACTTCTAGAGGAGACAGGATGCTGAATATCTTTTGTATTGTTTCATGCATCAGCTGCGGGTCTAAAGAGCAAAGCCATAGAAAATTCTTTTCTCTTCTTCTCCAAAGCAGTACCTGAAATCTTAGTTGCAATTCGGGTTGTGATGGGTGGCCCAAAGCCCTTGACTGTGCTGGCTTTGATGGTGAATGAATACGTAGTCCCCGGGTATAATCCTACAAAGAGGTGATGTGTTTCATTCCTCAGTTTGAAGATTTTCCCTCTTTGGCTGGACAGGTCAGCACTGGGATCCAAAGACCCAACGGCCTTGTACGTAATCTGCAAATGAAGAATAAGGAAAGTAGGTGATAAGGGGCCTTCTGGCCTTGCCCTGCTCCCCGTTCTGCCATCGCTTGAGAACAGACATTGCAAACACAAGGACAGACATTATTGCAGTATCTCCAGTGTTTCTGTATTTGGATGCTGGCAAACAAACACAACAATTTTTCCAAGGCTTTACTCAGGGGAAAAAAAAAAAAAAAAACAAACCACAAACTAATTTCTTCTCTCCACTAAAACCTCTGCATGTGCCAATTTACAACAAAAGACACAAGGAATTGCTTTTTGTTCTGATTCTCAGAACTTCAGCAGCCAAACCAGAGCGCCCAGCACGCCCGGCAGAATTTTCATGAGAATTTCTCACACAATCCCCCACAGCACATGAAAATTTTGGTGCAAACATGGATATATTTTCCATCAAGTATTTTTTTCCTTCTGGCAAACTGTCTTCTCAAAAGGCCGCTGAAAACAATGGGAGCCTTTTACTGATAACGAAGGTTTTTGGAAGTCTTTTCCTGTGCTGAAGAGAACACGTTGAAATGAAACATTGAAATGAAATGGTATGTTTAGAAGAAATAAATGTCACCAAGCCTTCAGACAAAAGCTCTTCTCTGAGAAGCCAGCTTCTGATATCATTTCCCTCCTCATTTTTAGCCTCAGTTTTCAGGTGATACTGTCCCTGGCTTTGGCCTGAGAAAATAAGCGAGCAGGATTACAGCCCTGGAGAGCCGCTCCTGAGTAGACCTGCTGCTGGTGCTAACACACCTTTAGAGCAACCCAAGCTGAAAACACACCTTTGAAATCCCGCCCGAGCTCTGATACTCTCACCCGTGGTAACCCTGTTGATATACAGACACTTGCAAGGAAAACTCATGACTTATTTACCAGCCAATTCCTTCCCTGCCTTCCAAATTCAATCCAACGGCAGCTCAATTTCAGCTGAGCTGTCAATATAATATAAAGTGCTCCACTGCTCTCCTAACCTTTCCTGATATTATGGGATCCTCGCTTATTTGTAATGAAACACTATGAATAAATCAATGTATGTTAATACACGGAGTCTTAAATTTTTTATGAAGAACTCCACAAGAATCTAATTCCCAGGTTTGCTGAAAAAGCCTTTGAAAATTTTTAAGTTGCTTCCTTTGTGACAGCAGGAAAATGTTGCATTTTGAGGAAAAATAAATGTACAATGTTTAAAAAAGAGGGCTTTAACAATAACAGGGTAATAAAGAGACAGAGGCTGATATAGCTGACACCAGAGAAAGGTGTGAGCATGTGAATCCTATTATTTGGACAGAGAAAAAGAATTCAGACGGAGCTGACGCCCAAGACGATGCAGCATAACAGAGAAGGGCCATAATATACACCAGGCCCACAGAGCAGCAAGAAATCACAAAAGCAGAATTCTTAAAGGAATTATAATTAAACAGCTTGCAGGTGATTTCATTGAAAACCTACTGATTTTTTCAGGAATTACAACCTGGCTTTAAACTTTTATTACTTCCCAGAAACCGGAGAAAGAGATCTTAGCAAAATGGTCATTAAAACAAAAAATTTAAATGCAGGGAGGAGAAATCTTTACACTCATTCCTTTTCCTTAGGTAAGGTGATGACAATACAGTGCAGCATGGTACAGGACAATATTTTGACAGTTCTTATTGCATCAAGGTACTTCAAGGCAAGAGAATCTGTGTAAAAACCCCATTGCAGTTAGAGTGAGCATCAGAGACCTTAATTTAAGAGACACGACCCAGTCAATGCCATAACCAAATCCAGAAAAAAAAAATATTCTGTTAGGTAGGAATGAACTGATGCAATCTGTATGTTTTATTTGCAAATCAAGTGCTAGAGAAATAGCAACTCTATAAATTCCAAAGGGCAATCAGCAAAACAGGAGTTTGGGAAAAAGACAGGGAACTTCCTACTGCTGGGCCACTGAAAACCACGTTTACAGGATGCTCAGGTAGTAGCTTGTCTGAAATCAGTGGTATTCATTTTCAAGCACATTATACAGAAGAGGCTATAAATACAAGTGGAAGATGCACTTGTCCTTGATCTGCATGTAAATAAAGGTATCCAGCTGCCCTCACCAGTTCTAAAATCACTACAAAGAGTTCTTTTTCTTCATTAAATAAAACCTGTCCCTTAAGGCAAATAGAGCTAGAAAAGCTTTCAAGGGAAAAAACAAAACAAAGAAAGTTACTGATTTAAATAGAGTCTTTCTTTTTTTCTGTTGACTACAGCAGAGAATATGAGTAAAAGGGACATTATAAAACAACCTGGGTTCAACTCACAAGAAGCGGGGAAGGAGAAAACTATACTTGAGAGTATGTCCATGATATGAGATTTTAGTGTGGGTCAGTTTTCAGAAAGACTACTCCCCCAAATCAGACTTCAATATTTCTCAAAAATCTTACAGGATATGTAAACTACACTAAAGAGAGATTCACTGCACAGCCAAATGATGCGATTATTGTTACTGCAGTAGACTCTCCATTCCAACAGGCTCCCTATTAAACCAGGTGACGTGCAGACATTCAAAGAAAGCAATCCTTGTGCCCCAAACATAATATTTAACACATGAACAGTACGTGGATGTAACACAGAGAACAGGAAAGCAATAGCACGAAATTGTGCATGTGGCCCCATTTTATTCTTTCCATAAGGAGAAATATTTAAAGGGCTGGTAAGTATAATGGTGCCTGCAGGTACAGGTAGTTACCAGCTATTCCTGTCATCAGAGTTAGTCTTGAGCTCTTCTCTGCTTTCCACAAGAAGAGCTCTGAATGACTGAAGAGGCGAGGAAAGAATCTACAGACAGTGCTGGGAGAGCCTGTGGCCATGGGCCCACCTCTGCTGATGGCTTTTGTCATGACCATGTTAACCTGATGTTCTCCGAGTGCCTATTTTGCCATTTATGAAATGAGGGCTGTTACAGTCGTCTACACAAACATTTTTGTGGTTGAGGGATTCTGTGGATTTCTGTAACTGCTGAGTGCTGACGGTTATGCAGCAAAATCACAGGTGAAACAGATGAAGTAGCCCCCAAACTAGAGCACTCTGTTTGGAAAAGGAGACAAATTCTCTTCCAGCTCTTAAAAAAAAAAAATATATATATATTTAAAAGAAGAATCATTTTTCCCTTTCAAGTCAGATATTGCCTGTTTCTTAGCTATTAGTGCACCATCCGAGAGCTCTGTCGCAGTCTGTTCGTCCATGGGCCTCCCAGCACAGCTACAGCAGCTGCAACTTCAGCTCCAATTCCAGCTGCTCCTGCCAGCAGCATCTCCTGGACCTGGCTGCTCCCTCCTGACCCACCACCCACCCAGCCTCTTCAAACCATGGGCTCCCCATCCAGCTCAGCAACATCTCTCATAGCCAGGATCATCTCCATTTACTGAAATTGTTGGTATTTCATCAAATCACAGAATCATTTTGGTTGGAAAAGACTTTTAAGATCATTGAGTCTAACTATTAACCTGATGCTGTCAAGCCCACCACTAAACCATATCCCTAAGAACCTCACCCTTAGCGCTAAACCACATGCATTTGTGTGTATATATGTCTCTGTGTCAGAAGATTTCTCCTATAGAAAGAAAAGATGCTGTAACGTCACTTATGTGTTGGTTTTCATGTATAAATGCATGACGTGAAATGAAGACACTAAGAAGCTGCCACTCTTCTCCTTAATTGATTTAAACTAGAAGTTCTGAAGCAAGAGGAATTTCAGGGAATCAGACACTGAAAAATTTTCAAGAAGAAACTACCAAAATTTCCAACTCTGGAGTCATTTATAAACGCACAGAAACGTGTCTGGAAAAGACATGTAGCATTTTCCTAGAACAAGAAGGATGTTGAAAAAAACACCTGTTCTTCTAGTTGGTATGCTGACTGTTTATCTTAATTTCTTGTTCCAAGTGTCAAACCATTTCATTACAAAACAAACAAGAGTTTCCAATCCTGAAAATGAGATAGCTCAATCACAAGAAAGCAGCTGTTCTAAATTATTTTAAAATAATTTATTTAAAAGACAAACCATGTCATACAATAATTCTGTATTCTGAAGAAAAAGAAACATTAATTTAAATGTTTAAAAACCTAGACAGAAAACAAACAAGAAAATACTCAAAAATATATTTAAGAATTTCACCCTGATTGAAAATATTTGGCTTTATGCTGATGAAGAATAAATGCAAATACAAAGATGAGGAAATTTCTCAGACTGAAACTCTATGTTTTTTAACCAGTTCCCTGGTTATCTCTTGTGCAGCAAGCAGGTGTCATAGTCTGAAAGTTGTCTTCCCTTTGCAAACTGGAACGAGTTCGCATATGTAATGTAAAGTTTACACATTGGCTCCAGGGCAACTTGATGGTCCCAAGGAAATTTTTAGTGGCCAACACTGCTACAGTTCTAATCACAGCAAACACCGGTGCAGACTCAAATACAACAAACCCAAGAAATACACATGAATAAATCCTAAATCTTCCTTGGAATCTCCTTCACTGAGTTAACAAAATGGTTCTCAAACTGAAGCAACAGCAGCAGAAAATTCAAAGTAATTGGAAAGTCAGATGTAAAGTGGAACTCAGAAGGATAAAGAAGAACCACATTCCTACTAGAACAAGGAGGGACAAAACATTCTTCCCAGCATTCACCCACCTGGACAGGAATTGTTTACTCAGGAGGTGCATAGACAATTCAGGTCCTTGGTCAACTGTGCAAAATTTGGCTGCGTGACTCCAAATTCTTTGTAAAATGTAAACCAGGTCAACAGTACACGTTCAAGTCTACTGGAAACTACCAAAAGGGCTTTATACATTTAACTTCCACGTGTTCGGTGATATACAACTGCTGTGATAGACGATGGAGAATAAAATAAGAAGAAATCAGTATAAGAAATGACCTGGTGAGTTCAGTCCTTCTTACTTAAGCAGACATCCAATCTACACCAGAGCACCCTCAGTGCCAGTTAACTAGAAGCGAACCCTCTTATTCCATCCTGCTCTCTGGTTTTTATCCATTTTAAAAGTTCACAATATTAACTCCTTGAAAGCACGGAGCAAATACTATGTTAACAACCACAAAGAAGAAGATATAATATAGAGAGAGCATAACACGGTTCTTATCTCCTTTGCAGAGCCTAATTTAACACCATTTTCTAGGGAAACGTAAACGCTTTGCTAACTGTCATCATCTGTGACTGTAAAACTTCTATTACAATATGAGGACTTATAAAACTTTCATTGTGAAGGAAAAGACCATAGCAGATGTATTAACTAAACTAGGAGGCACAAGGCTATTCTCCACTGCAAATCTTTCTTCAGAAGAAAACACATAACAAAAAATATAATTTCAAAAAAAAGAATCCTACCCATAACCTCAGTTGGGTTTTCCCATTCCCCACAGGTATATGGGCAACTCCACACAAGCAAAAGGAGATTGTGATACTAGAATATATTATACATACAATAACATATTATACATATATGTAACATATTATGCTTCATCAGTTGTATGTGCCTGTTCAGCTTGAGTATCAGCCATGGACCAGGGCACAAAACCCTGCAAGGATTTCACAAACTTTCCCAGAAGCTGAATTAACATTCAGCAGTTCACCCTCCATGTTAGCAGCTCCCATGTCCATGGCCCAGGCACTCGCTGAATCTCTACACCATGCTTAGCAGATACACAAAATAACACAAATCTTGTGACTTTTACTCCATCTTTGCATGGTGGAGTCTGGGGGATCTTTACCATGTGCCTTTTAAAATAAAAATAGCAGTCATTGTCGTTGAAAACTGGAGGTTAAAAAAAATAATCCCTGTAGAAAAAAAGGGTATATGTTCTTAAAAATATGGTAATTAAACAGTGAAACGGACTGTCAAGCAATGTGATAAATTAACCTTCGGGTTTAGACATTCCTTCGGAAGAATGTATTATGGCACGACCATGAGGCCCTAAGCTTAATACAAGAACAAATTGTGATAAAGATCTCATCACTTCATTGTAATGGTCTTTGCTGCCCTTCATTACTAAAATCCTTTGTGAACCCTGGATGGCTCTTCGGATTCCCTTTAATCCTCTTAAATAAATTAACAAGAAAGGATATTCTGCTCCAATCTCGGTTATGTATCCATTTAGCCTTCTCCTACATTTGATACGTTTGAGTAAGTTTTCACACTGACGAATAACTGAGTTGTCAGGATTTCATGTGTTCATAACCTTAAAACTGAGGGCAGCAAACGCTAATGTCTCAGGATTGAGAGCTTGCCAGTCAAGGCAAAAAAATATGCTCATATGTTTCTTTTCCCAGCAATTGATCCCAGTATACACGCCACTTTGTCTTATATCTTTTGTCATACAGAATTAATCAACCATGCTGAGCAGAATTTTGCTCTGTACAACCATATTCACCATCAAACATTAGGACTTTAAGCTTCCCCTCTGATTTTAGCAACTGCAGCATGTTTGAAGGCAAATGGTAAGTGCTGCTGTTAAATCAAACACTACTTTGTAGAGACATTACACACCCTTATATCTATTTTCCATTTTAGTGATATCCTGCATAACAGTTTGGGGAAAGCATCTGAAACCTATAAATTCATTACATTATCCCCTGTGTTCCCACTGACAGTTTATGTCCCCCTGTCTTTATAAAACAGCCCATTCTGCCTCTCCATACCCTTCCTACAATACACAAACCTGGACTTCTGGGGATGCTTTGGAGCTGACAGGTAGCTGATATATATATATGTATATGCATATATATATATTTTTTTTTTAACGCCCTTTTCAGTTGGTAATGCCCCAAGACTGAACCAAGCTCTTGCTATGGACAAGCGAGGAGCCAGGCGGAGGAACGTTGCACAGACACTTCACGCGTGACTGCGCAAGGTCAGAAGCTGGCTCTGCAGGGACACCCTGACTACTGGCTCTCGCTTTACTGAGCCAGAAGAAAGTGAAGCTTTTCCTGACTCATTGCTGGTTTTTGAACTCCTGTCTTGTGAGGCAAGACCTAGAATCAAGCCCTTTTTTTTTTTTTTTAATCCATTGGTTCTTATCATATGCTGCAGTCAGGGGCAGGGGGGTGGGCTGCCCGCAGAAGGGGCACTGGGAATACGGATCCCTGCGACTGTCAGAGGTGTCAGCTCCTCCAGCGCTGCTCAGCAAGCGGCACATGAGGAGGGCAGCCTGTCCGTCCGACCAGAACAGCCGGTGAGCTGGAGTCACATCCCACACCAGGGCTGGGCTCACCTCTCCTGCAGAATTTCAAGCTGCCACCGCGTCCCAGCCGGTCCTGCCTCGGCTGGTGGAAAAGGTTCAAATCAAAACCACTGAAATCTGAAAAATGAAACTGCTGACATCTCAGAAAATGAAAACCACACGTTGGTAAACAGCTTTAATTCCTTTCTTTTTTAAATGGGCCCTTCATTTTGAAAACTACGTAACTAGAGAGATGTTGGTACTTCCCAACTACATAATCGCCTCTGAATTAGAATCCCTTCTATTTAACCAGAAGACAACCAGGCACTCAGCAGTGGAAAAGCTCGACTTAGTGGTGTTAAGTGCAGCTTTAGAGAAGCTTAACATTGAGTTGTGTGGAGCCCAGCACACGGGCATTCTCACCCAGCACAAAGCAGAACGTCTCCTCCATGGCCAGGCTGGGCTCCTGCTGCCCCGCACCTGCACAAAATAACGTCCCCCCACGCTTTCCTCTGCCATTTGCTTCAGTTTCATAGCAGGGTCAGCACAAAACTTCACAAAGGGATGAGGAGGAAGTTTCTCACAGGTAAAGTGTGATTTTCCAGGGCTGAAAATCATTATGCAACTCATGAGTGTGCAGAGATAATCAAATCAGGTATCGCTGGAGAACGTTGGATGTGTTCACAGGCTTCAGCGCTGCAGATGGAGGGGAGGGGGAACCAGCTGAAAGGCTTCACGGTTGAAAATACCTTGGGAAACAATAGGCTATTTAGTTTTTAATCTTGCTTTACATATTCTACTCCATGCTCTAATAAAGCCTACAAGCAAGCTTCATTTTTTCCCCCGTTTCCCAAAACCAAACACAAATAAACAGATGCATTGAAGTCTGACAAAAATACCCTTGAACTCGAATTTATCCAAACATTTCCTGAGTCTCTGCCTCGGGGAAGCATTGTCCTCCAAGCCAGGTGTTAAGAAGCCATATGCAACATGTATTAATCGTGCAAATGACTTTTGATGACGGAAGGAAACCAGTACTAGCTCATGGTGCCTCCTGGAAAGGTTTTCTTTGAATTCAGTGTGTCCAGAGGTTGTACAAAATGACGGTGTTTTACTGAGCTACCACTTGCTACCATTTCAGGTACCACTGACTTCCCAGAAGTTTTGCAAGGCTTCTCCTTAGTTCCTACTAGATGAGGATTACTCTCGCATAGTCAACACTGAGTTTCCAAAACATACCTTTTTGGAACCTGAGCGCGTATCATTTGTAAGATATGTAATACTAAAAGCAGCTTCAGATTTCAATGCAAAGAACAGTAAGGAAAAGCCATTCCCAACCACAGCTTGCCCTTCCTTCCTAGAATGTGAAAACAAGAGGATTAGTAGTATGTTCTTAAAATTACACACGTAGCCCTTATACAGATGAGCCCAGCACCACCTGTGAGCATGATCTGGCTTCTCCATAGTCACTACACATTGAGATAAGTGATGAAGATTTAATTGCCCCCTCCTCTTTGGTGACACCTCCTAGGGTCTAGAGCACAAGTTCTGTGAGGAACTACTGAGGGACCCGGGGGGTTCAGCTGGAGAACAGGAGCTGAGGGGAGACCTTCTGATCTCTGACCTGCCTGAAAGGAGCTTGGAGCCAGGGGGGGTCGGGCTCTGCTCCCCAGGAACAAGCGCCAGGACCAGAGGAAACGGCCTCAAGTTGTGCCAGGGGAGGTTGAGGTTGGATCTGGGGAACAATTTCTTCCCCAAAGGGCTGTGGGGCATTGGAACAGGCTGCCCAGGGCAGTGCTGGAGTCACCATCCCTGGAGGGGTTTAAAGGACGTGTAGATGAGGTTCTTAGGGACATGAGTTAGAGAGGTGGACTTGGCAGTCTGAGGTTAATGGTTTGACTTGATCTTAAAGGTCTTTTCCAACCTAAATGATTTTGTGATTCTTAGGAACAGAGTTTAAGCTGAATAAGACAACTGCCAAATTCAAACCTGACAATCCAACACCTTCTCCCAGCCTGAAATTTACTTCAGAATGGAAATCAGCTCTTTTCTTGCTCAGGGTCATGCTCAGAACCACACTTCCATGGTAAACCACCACTGCGCAAACAACTGCCAAATGTTTTAAGAAGCTGATGCAGTACAGGCAGTAAATTACAAAGCAGCATCACTGTCAGCTGAAAACCAACAGCAAAGAGCAGTTACATGAGACAGAGCCCAAACTTTTATACTGATTTTTCTGAAAAAATCTTTACCTTCTGGTATTAATTCTTCATTCAATCTTGGCAAAACTGTAGTTTCAGCAGACAATTAAAGATCTTCTCTTTTGCTTTCCAAAGGTGAAACATAATTGTTATTTTATGTAATTCTAAGTAGCTTATTCCTCCTGCTGTAGAGATTCTGCTCCAGGCTCCCAGCTGCATAGAAACTGGCACCGTCCCCACTCCTGTTTACAACATCACCAACTGATAACACTTGCCACTTACATTTCCAAGGCTGATATCAAGCAGAGTGCAAATCATAAACAACCAGGGCCCTGGATGTGGGCTACACATTTCACGTTCCAAGCCGAGAGTGTCAGAAGCGGAAAAGTCAGCTCTGTGTTTTTATATCAAAGAACAAAAATATTTTATCTAGCTCACCTCCATCTTCACGTTCCAGCACAAGTCTTGCTTGGGTGTAAAAAGATAAGCCATGAAGAACATAAGGAACTCCTCCTTTGTCACATATATTATCAGATCTGCTTGTTTTCTTGAAGGGAACAGGGCACAATCCCTCTTCACAGAATCCCAGAATGTCAGGGATTGGAAGGGACCTCGAAAGCTCATGATGAGGTCTCACCAGGGCAGAGTAGAGGGGCAGGAGAACCTCTCTGACCTACTGACCACCCCACTTCTAACCCCCGCCAGGTCCCATTGGCCTTCCTGGCCGCAAGGTCCCAGTGCTGGCTCATGGTCACCCTGCTGTCCTCAGGACCTCCAGGTCCCTTTCCCCTACACTGCTCTCTAATAGGTCATTCCCCAACTTAGACTGGAACCTAGGGTTGTTCCTGCCCAGATGCAAGACTCCATACGCCTCTTGCTGCTGCTTGCTGTGCTTTTTTAAGGCATGCAATATTACAGACTGTTCCCCCTGATGGCTTGAGGTGAACTCTGTTAATATGGTCAAATCAGCCTGATACCTATAAGCATTGCAAGAAACTAAATCTTTCTGGTTAAGGAAAGCAGCAGTGCTCCCCATCACATGTTTTTTGGTGTGCAATCCGCCTGCCCTGGCTGCACATTGCAATGGAAACAGAGGAACGTGCATGGGGAGCAACCCCGGTACTACCCAGGGATGCTGGGGAACACGTGTACTTCATCAGTTAGAAACAATAACCAGTGGTAAAGCCTCAATTCATTTCATAGAACAAACTAAGGATGCACTTTTTTAATCACCTGACTGAAACAGGTTATTACATAGAAGGTGGAGGGGAAAAAGGGGTCAATTCAACTATTTCAAATAAAGTTTATATTCAGAGCTTCTGCAAAATGATCAACCCTGCAGCAGACAGAGCGTGACTAACACAGGAGCAAAAGCAGCACGGACTGGTCTGATCACGGCTTAAATCCCAAACCAGGCTGTGTGAAAAGTCTTACAAAGGTCTTGATATTCATTACAAACAAAAATCGTAAGAAGCCTGGCTGCGCACCGGAATGCTCACCAGCAAGGCATTACCATCAAGAATACTTTATACAGTACACCAACTAGAAACACCTAAGCAAATTGTTTTAGTCCAGCAAACCACTCAAACACACATTTAGCTTACTTTACTGCCAAGGGAATTTTAAGTGCATGTCTACATGGTCATCTCAAAAGCAGAGGATAAGTGAATCAAGCCCAGAGCTGCACTCTTACCATAAGATCAACCTGTGGAAACTCACACAAAAAAATTAAAAATTCATCTTCAGTGAAAGAATCACAGAGCACTAAGGATGAGAACTCACTTGTAAATCAGTTCTGACACAATCCAGGACCCAAATGTTTGGCTTCTCTTTCCTCTTTCACACAAGCATCCCTAAATCAAACCTTATTTTTTTGGTACTTCCTTTTTTTGCCTGGATCTTTCCATTTTCAGACTGTTCCTTCAGAGCAAACACTGCATCTCGAACACCAAATACCCATGAATAAAATGTATGCGAGTTGTCATGCTTTGCTAATCATCAAATAATCTGATTACCTGTCCCTTGCCATGCTCTTCATATACTATTATTTTCTATGATGCCGGAAAGGCAAAACACAATAAAATAGAAGATATGACCATTTTTTTGGCACTATGTGTTAAAACAATGACTCTGACTGCAGTTTTTACAGCTGTCTCAGGTTATGTCATCAAGTTGTCTCAACTTTGGATTTTTCTCACCAGAAAGATTTAAAAGCAACTGTACAGAGCAAATAAAGGATGGAAATAGGCTGTGCAATTTCCAGGCATTTTTCTACTTTTTGTATTAATATTTCCACCTTTCCTATCTCACATAATTCCCAAAGATATAGGCTGGCTAGTTGCAAAAACTTTGAAAACTGCTTCAAGTCTAATTCAGCCTTATGAAATGGAGGGGAAGACAAGCCAGCTCCCCCACTAATGCATATCTGTCATAAATAAGAGGGCAAGAAATCCTCCTTGAAGCTGATGTAAAAATCCTTGGTTTAGTGTTCTAAGCAATAGCAAATAAATCCACCTGAACTGCTTCGGCCAGCAAAAATCCAAGTTGCTTCTGCAACGCTGTAGCAGAAAAATGGCCAGCTTTGCAGCTAGATAAGAGAGTAAAGAAAATAAATTTTTATATGCAAAATAATTGCTTGGAATTTAGTGGATAAGATGCTGTCTTGTATATTAGTATTTATAGCAAGCTGGAATATATTTTCCTGAGTGGCTTTGCAAAGGTAGACAAGGTTGAAAATCTCATGAATATTACTTAGCTGTTCATGGAGCTGTGATTTCAAGGCTGTAGCCGCTGTCCCCATGTTGCTGTAACAGTGCTGTGGAAAGTAAGGAAAGTAATCTACGTCTCCCGGGTGTGGATCTGGGAAAGCGGAGGGGGAGAGGCGGTACCACGGCAGGGTGACACGGGGAGCGCACCCCACTCTCGACGCAACGTCTTCTCTGAAATGAAGATTTCCAACCAAGGAACAAACCCTATGTCAGGGCAGGGCAAGAACCTGTGGGGTAAACAGCCTCCCACCCTGCAGTCCCAAAAACGTTTTCTAACAGTCTTCCTACATCTCAGCAATATACATTTCGTATCATCTAAACCTTAAAGGATTTGTCCTATGTTTGCATCTGAAAAAGCCATTCGGTTCGCTTAAAACCATGAATTCCTCATCATCACGTAACATCCTCCCTCCTCCCACCCTCGCTGGAAAGTTCTTTCTCCCTTTCTTACTCAGGGGCTTATGACTTTATACTGTGAACTTTCTTTCCACCCTAATCATAATATTTTATCAGAAAGAACAAATCTTGTGCCTTTAAAGAGACTTCACAGTGTTTACACCCAGAGGGCTTTCATTTGTGCACACACTGTCTACAACTTTTGCTGAATAAAGTCACTGTTGCTGGTTTCCTCTTGAATAAATCCTGGGCCTGATTTTCTAACGTCCTGGGGAGAGTCCAAAGTCAGAAAAGAGCTGGAAATTCTCCATCACCTTGGAAAAACCGCATCCCTTGTTCCTCAGGACATAACTGCTTTAGAGCAAATAACTGGGATACGAGTTTTGCAGATACTTCAGCTACTACGTGAATAAAATCCTATTACTATTGCAGAAGAGGTAGTCTCCAGTCAGGTTTGCTGCAGTAAGTTTTCTGGTTTATTCACCTGAACTATATCTTCACAAAAGCCAGAGGCTGTAAAATGCACGGTGTATAAAGCAAGTTAAAAATCCCTACCAAAAAAATGTTCCAATTTTTTTTAAGTGACTTCCCACAGGAAGGTGTCTCTGAGCTATCCATTAGCTGAAAGTGAGATACATCTCACTGAACAACTAAATACTCCTTTGTAGAGGGGAAAAAACATGCGGTGGCCTAAGTGCAGCAAATGTGTTCAAGAAAGTGAAGCAACATTCCCTCTCGAACTCCTTACAGAGCTGCAGCATCAGTGGGAACATCTCACCCTGTGCCCAGGACAATGGAAAGAACTGGCCAGACAAGGTTGTTCAGAGGACAGGACATAAAAAGCAATAGCCCACTAGCCTCTTGCCCACTGAAAAACTGAAAAAAAAAAAATCATACCATGACCCACTTCTCTGCGAGATGTTCTATTTGTAGCTGCTTTCTCTGGGCAGAAATGCCTCTGTTCCCCGTGACTCTCCATTCGCACCACAGTCGATAAAATAAAACATCGTATGATGCCCACATACTTCTCTGTCCCATCGCAGATGTCACCCTGGCTCTCCTGAGTGCTCTTATCTCACGTACTGAACCGGGACCCTGGATTTATTTTGCAGCTTGGTGTAGCCTCTGTTCATCGCTGTGCACGGTGGACGGCTTTGCTTGAGCAAAGGCAAAAGCAGTTTATTTTCAAACCCTGAAATCCTGCTTTCTTCAGATATAACTGCCTGGTTAAAAGAGAGGGACACGTGTCCAAACGGGCAGGTCTGAGAACGGCATCGGTGAAGGTCTCACACCAAGGACTCGGCATGGAGACTGATTTATTTTGTTCTCACAAGGAGAAACAAAAGTCAACTTTAGACCTTTCTCCCCATGTTACATTGATTTTTGTTTTTTTTATTCAATTTGAGAAAATACGGGCATTCACTCAAACACTGACTAGCGCAGAAATAACTGTATTATGGTATACTTTATGTTGTAAGGTTTTCTTTCAATCGTGTTATTTTGTTTTTTGAATACACATTGTGGAGATCACATGAACAAAAAGTGAACTGTTATGATCTCTTGATACCTCTCAACTCCATTTCTGGTTTTATGGTCCTGTAATCAACTTTCAATGCATATGAAAATACTTCTGCTGCACTTTTAAAATGTTTTGCAAAACTCTTGGCATAATACACTTGCTGCACTCCATTACATTTGCCTGTTCTTGAGTTCAAAACAAGATTGAAAAAGGATACATTTTTGTTCCCTTTTTTAATAGTCTGTTGGATTTCACTTCATCTGTAGGAATATATTCAACCATCAATTGTGTTCATTGGATAATCCATTAGATTGGCTCAATCTCCTCATCTTTATTCCTCACACTAGCAGCGATATTCCAATAAATTTTCACTCCACCCCTCTTTTATATCACCGAATTCCTTGTGATGCTCCAAAGATTCTTTGGATTGGTTTAGGTCACATTAAAAAGCATTGCAGTTAAAAGAGTCTCAAATGATAAAGTTTAAAATAGTTCAGTTTATTGTTCCAACTCCCCGTTTAGGATAATCTGGCTCTGGTTTTTCTTTCCCTTTTGCTAATAAGCTGTAAAATCAAGCACCAAGCTGCCAGATGAGTTTGGCCAGCTCCATCTCTCCTCTATACATAAGAAGCAAAACCCCTATAAAAACTGTACCTCGGCTCTTTGGTCCCTCCTGTTAGAGCCCTGGACCTTGGCAACGCTCTTTCCTGCTCCATGAGCACCGGACAGAATTTGCACCAGGTCTGTCCTATTTGGCGCAATTATCTCCTTCCCCACCCTACCCCCAGCTCTTCAAGTGTTTTGAAGGAGCAGAAGTGGAAGAAAACGTCTTGGCTTCTCTCTGACACTGTCACACAGTGCCAAGAAAAGCCCCGTTGCCAACACCACCGCTGTGTCACATCTGGACACAGGGCTGGCGTGGGTGGCAGAGGCACCTTGATGAGCAACCAGAGGGAGCCAAGAGTTTTTAACTTGTCCTGGTGAGGAGGTGAAGAAGATTAATTGCCACAGATGTAGACCTAAGCTCTGCACACTAGGAATCACAGAATAGAACTAAACTTGAAAGGCTCAGGCATTTTTCAAAATGTACCTCATTCGGTTTCAATCATAAAGCAAAATTAGAAGTCTACAGGAAAAAAAAATGGCGGATATTTTCTCTGATGAAGAAGTAAATATTTTCTTCCTCTTTAAGGCATTTCTTTTAGTACTCTCTCCCACGCTGTCCCGTATTTCCAAGCAGATATTTCTAAGCTGTGCCTCTTGCACTGCAAGATGACTGCAGGGCAGTGGGAGCAAAAGGCAAGAAGACGCCCCTCAGGCTTGTGTAACCCCAGGCAAGTATGTAAAGGACACTTAGTCACAGTGATTCCTGCAGCAGACAGCTCTAATGCCACCCTCCACCCACCCAGAATACACTTTCCAAATCCTAACAGCATATTTTTTTTTTTTTTTTAACCTCTGGATGTTCGACACTCCGCAGCCTATTTTAAAGGTGGCTACGAAAAAGAGTCCAACAGGATAGTTAAATTTGCTGTACAGTCGTCTGCACCTGCATTAAGAAAATTCAGAGGAAGAGAGTAGTCCAGGGGTTTCCACAAATCAAAAATGGATAAGGTACGTACACATTCCTGTAGGACCAAGAAAAAAGGCTTCAAAAATCTAAATGACAACATTAGAACAAGTGTGTCTATTCATTGTCAAGCTTGAGCTGCTGTAAACTTCAACACAAAAGCCCTTGATTAGTGCAGACCTTTCTTTTCTGATAGTCTCAAGTGATTCATGGTTTCAGCCTCAAGGCCTATAGTGGTTCAGCCCCAAAGAGCAGAAAAATAATTGCTTGTTATTGGACATATCAAAGCTGTGAATACAGTATTTTGTTCCAGGTTCTTTTAGCCTGATTTCAAGATTTTACTGACCCCCATATGAGCTCTCCAAATCTAGTATGTCAGTTGAAAGATGGCAATAAGTTTAAAAAGAGAAACAAAAATATTCTATTTAGCCATACCTAAAATGTAAATAAAATACCTTCAGGTGGCTGCTGCCTAAACTTACCCTGAAAAAAATACCAGGGCATTTTATAGAAGGAAAAGGATCCTACACCGACATTTTGAGCTTGCTACAAAGTATAATTTAAATAGACTTACTGGCTGCTCCCGGACTTAACTGTAATATTAGTGCCTTTTACCAAAAAGTAGTCAGATTCTGAATAGTAATAATGAGAATGTGAATTTGAATGTGGCTCAGCTTAGGCTCCAAAATATAGAACACAAGTAGGATAACATCAAAATGTGGCAAATTAGAGTGCAGACACCTGGTCCTGAAAAGTCATGCAGAAAACTTAGTTTATACTCCTTCCCCGTGTTTATTAAAATAATTTGGAGCCTTGAAAATGAAACAGATTTATGAATTCACTAGGGAGCTGAAGAGAGTCATTGCACAGTAATGGAAAGGCAGATTTTTTTATTGATTCAAATTAAGGGCAATTTATTGGAAAAAAAAAAAAAAGTGCTATGATTTGCATGAAAGATGTTGCCTAAAGACACAGCAGCCTAAGTGTGTTTTGGTGTATTTTATGCATACACACAGAGACTGTTTGATGCAACTCACTGTGCTAGCAGAGGGAATTAGCCAGCAATACTGCTGCGCAGTCGTTTCTTCCATTTATGATTGCCCAGCAAGATAAAACCAATTGGTCATAAGGCTTCGCACTTTGAGAGAAGCCTCTCCCCTCTTCTAATCCATCACGAGCAGTCCAGTCATTCTTATCCGCTCTGTCCCTCCCAGGCGATGAAACCTGATAGTCCCATGGCTTGTGTACATCCCAGGACCCCCACCACCTGTTTTTGTCCTTATGGGACATTCGAGGTGCCTTTGTCACACAGTTCTTAGCCCTGGGAAACAGAGAGCAAATCTCAACTATTCTCAGGGAGTTCAAGTTACTACAGAGGACATCGGAGCGTAGGTCTCAGTCCCAGAATATTGGTGTTTTTTATATCAAAACTATTTACCAAGGGAAGCCTCTTGCTTCATGAGGATACTCAAGTCTTCCAGGTTTGATGTTTCTCAAACTTAGATTTGAATCTTCAAGGATAACCTCGACAAATTGAGATGCTTAGAGAACCTCTGGGACGCCCATGTCTCCATCAAAAAATGAACACACCAACATTTCCGAACATTTCCCACACATTCCTAGTATTTAGATGCTCTGTCTCCTTTTCAGTGCCACGTTCCCTACAGCCAGAGTTACAGGGACAGATCCATGGGCTACAAACACCAGGATTCAACTGGAATGTCAGCAGGACATAGCACTGGTGATCAAGAACAGTATTTCTTCCCTCATCTTCCTCAGCTGTGGCAAGGGACAATATTCCTGGGTGCTCCTGCCACCATCGGCCCCAGCTGAATCCCTTCCCCGGCTCTTGGCACAACAAGCCCATTTTAATCAGGAGCTCCTCACTACAAAGCGTTCACGTTTATGAGAAAATCTATGGTGAATGAGTGTAAATCACCAAAAGAAAGGCACATGGCATTTACCTGCTTTCACCACATTACCTTACTGCTGTTAGAGCACAAGTAAATTTATCAGAAATTTAGTCCCCACGAACAGGCTGGCTGTGCAGCTCACGGGACACGCATGCAAGTTATTGATCTCAGAAAGCTAAATTTTCACAAGGGACTGAAGCCAGTTTCCATTTGCATGTACATGCTCTGAACGCTCAAGGATTTCATAGATGCAATTACTCTCCCTGAGCCACAGAGAGGCTCATTTCAACAGACTCCTGCGTTTGCATTTGGCCATTTGCATATATACAGTTTAATACGAGAGAAGAATGTAAACAGGAATGTCAACTTTATAAAAATGTGACTTTTGGAGGAATTTCTCTGTGGAAAACAATAGTAAAAAGGAAGATTCAACAGAAACCTTACAGCAAAGGGAAAAAACCCACTTATTACAAGACTAGGAAAAACGCATAAAATGCTGAGGACCCTCTTACAAAAGAAATTGTCACATGGCGTAGATGGCAAAGAGATCATTTACATCCCCAGTTTGAAAAAAGCACTGACTAACACAGCTAGAGAAATTGTAAAATTTAATGAGTAACTGAAGTGCTCAAACAAACTGCCCGTTTAATAAAGCTGAATGACAGGGCCAAAGTGTTGGGAATAAAATCCCAAGGTTCTGTTAACAGAGAGAAAATTCATGGGCCAAGCGAGAGGAAGTAAAGGTGATTTAGCATCAAAGGAAATAACTACTCTTCAAATAAGAATCAGACTGAACATTTATATTGTCTTTTCTTCCCCTCTGAATGTTTCAAAACCCTGAATTTATTTTAGTTTACATACTTACCTAATTAAAGCTCTAAAAATAATATAAATTTTTATGGGCCATTTCTGCAGAAAACTAACATAACTTAAAACAGACCCAGGCACTTTGATTATTGCATCAAGTTTCTATTACCTTTCATGGTGCAATAATTTTTTTAAAAATTGCCTCCTGCTGATCTAATTATGATCCTATTGTTAAGCAATTTTTAAAAATTAGAAATGTATTGCAGACTTTCATTCTTAATGGCTTGGATTTAATACAAAAACATGCACTGAAGTTGGCAAAGAGAATACCGAACCAAATTCTCAGCTGATTTAAGGAGGAAAACCTTACCGAAGTTGGGGTTAGAGGAGTCGGGCTGTTTGTATCAACTGGTCATTTTGCAGAAAACCCAATTGCTCCACCTGCCAGCCTTACAAATCCACTTTTCACTCTAAATGCCACGTTGGGTCCAGCTCTTCTCATGTCTCACTGATGTTGCCTAAGCAGGTCAAATCAGACCCATGTGCCTTTTTCAAAACCTGTTTCTTTTAATCGAATCACACAAACCCTATGTGAGCAGTACATGACGATGAGCCGGGGGGCGGAGCACAGGACACTGCTGTAGAGCACGGGCTGTGTAAGACTAACGAATTTTAACTCCTCACAACACGAAGCTTAAAATATCCATGAACAAGACAGGCTTACTCCCTCCAGAAAGTTTACACAGTAATTTCTCACAATTGCATCTACTTTCCCCAATGATGTCCAAAGGCTACTACAAGATCCATAGAGAGCTGCTATTCATAAATTGAATTCTGCAGGTCCAAACACTCAGTTGACTATTAGAATGAGAACGGTGCGATGGATCTAATCACAGCGTGCCTGGGACGGCATGGTACGAGTCACGATGAAACGCGAAAATACGTCCATTGTGGCATCAACTTGACCCCAAAATACTGACAACGTTAACAGAAGCAAAGCAAGTCAGAATTACTTTTTAGAAACTTTTTCGAAAAGTACCACTTTGCCTTCATTCGGCATGTCTTCATAACCTCAGGAAACCTCCCAAAATAAGCAGCGGTGCTCCTATAATTAGGACACAGCTAAGAATTTTCATTCCAGATACGTTTATCACGTTATAAGTATGGTACAATGAGTAATCTAAGTGCGAAGGGAAGTAATGCAAGTACAAGCGCACAAGCTACACTCTGACACGAAGTTATTATTTTATAGTCTCTGAAGTCTGCGTGACCTGCTGCTCACAAAATTCATCTGCAGAGAGAGCACTCTTTCCACTCTTTCAGCAAGGAGGATCTGCTTAGTTTCAGATTCTGACAGGTATGTGGACTTCATTCACCGCTTTTTTTCACTCTGAAGCACCGCTAAGTTTTATTTTTGCTGTTATATTGACTAAAATCAATGAACTGAGAACATGGCTGCTAGAAACACTGGGACACAAGATAAGGTCTCCCGCACAGACTCTCTGTACCAGCCCCAAGAGGCTGAAGGAACGGTACCATTTCCAAGGGATGGTGCTGGCCAGGGACCAGAGCGGCAAACCAGGAACCAAGGGAAGAAAACATCAGTTTTGGTTAAGAGCCAAGCAAAACCAATGATCGAACTCCAAGTCCACTGTTATTAACCTATCATCGTAATTCTTTAGCACCTGGATGCAAAGGCACCCAAAAACTCAACAGCCAAGCTGTTCTTACAGTGTATCTGTTCTGAATGTAGTGAGCCCAGAAATCAGATTTAAGCCAGATTTAGACAGAGTTTCATGCAGACATCTGCAAAGAGATACGGGTTCTTTAGCTACAGAATTATATCTATCCATCAACTGAATTTCCAACGTTTTAACAGAAGGCCCATCAGCCCTCAGGTGGTCAACTCTTGTCCATTCCTCGAATGCATGACATTAGCTCCCTAATTAGCTGCTGGTAATATTTATAATCAGTAGAGTTTATGTGCAGAAATATTTATAAACACTAAATTTAGAGACTGACGTGTTGCTAAAAGCTGTACTAACCACGTCACAGTACTTTGCCCAAATCCTGCATCCCCTTAAGTAAGAAACGGATGCAGAGGAAAGTGTTCTTCCCATAAATTAATACTTGTTCTCCTTTAGTATGAGGTCACAGAAACATTATCAGCAGGAGCTCCCAAATTTTCTTGAAGATAACCAAATGAAAAAGAAAATGCGTCGCTGTCGTCTGAAATGCCACCTTTCTTTTCGAACAGTTAAAAGGGTGCATGAAAATTAATTCGAAGCTGTTAATTGCTTTTGCAATTATTTTATTTCACTATGCTTACTTGGGGAGAGGCAAGAGATATGCATTCCATGTGATGCAAACACTTTAGCACTCAGGAACAGCACACCAGCATCTTGTAAAGATGCGCAGCAAACAGGTCTTCTAATGACATCAATATGTACAAAAGTAATAATTTCTTGCTTAAGAGTGTCTGTTGGTTTTCTCATCTACAACGACACAGCATGTAAGTTCAGAAAAGACCTGTAGTAGACTTGTGAAAACCCTGAGAACCTCCTGACCAGATGGCAAGTCAGTCCATCTTATCCAAGACTCAACTTGCAAACAGCCCAATAGCACAGACAGATCAGCAAACACAAAACACGTTCTCTTACCACCTACACACAGACTGTTTGGTAAGAGTATAAAAACATCGCTGTCCTGCTCTGTACTGTAAATATTACTACTGGTACAAGAAGGAGGCTTTCTCCAGAAAACAGATGCTATCGTTCTTAAAGGACCTGCTGTGCACAGCAACAATTGGCAGAGAACTTTATTTCTATGGTTGTCTAATTTGAGACAACACTGAAAATCCTATGTGGAACTGCAAACAAGTACAGATGCATATTCAGATTCTGTATTTTTCAAATCGTCTACCAAAACAGATGAACCACTGTTGGGTTTATCTTATTCTTAATTGATTAATCAGAGGCAAGGCTTCCACAAGCAGTGTGTGCCCCCAGCATACCATTAAGGATTATGTTCTCAGATACTCTGTTTAGACAGCACTGTGCTAAATCCCAGCAAATAATTTGGTCACCGAGATGTGCATGGAGCCCTTCAGGAGCAAAGCTGCTAAAACCATTGTGTAATGACATGAAAAAGCAGCGGGTAAACAGCACATCTTAATTCTTCCCAGGCACAAAAGCTTCACTCAGGGCTTCCTCTTTATCTCAGATTTGTTGGGGAAAGGGAAAAAAAAAAAAAAAAAAAGGGCATTGCTACCATGATTCCCCTATTAGAAATGTCAAACACTTCGACAAAGTTTTTCTTCTCATGCCACTGATGAGCTCAGAGTAACAAAGGAAAACACCAAGATCTCCATGCAGCAGACAGAACTATAGCTCATCAATGCCAACTCTTCACATGACAACTATTAGCAAATAACTGTAGCTGCAGGGAATTTCTCATGGTCCAGAAAGGCTGTTCCAGAAGTCCACAAAGTCCATCGTCTTTATTTAAATCTGTCAGCAAAGCAGCTAGAAACAGATGCCCCTCTGCTGCTGAGATTACACAAGCCAAACCAGTATAGCAGGTAACAAGGGATTTCCTCAAAACTCTTTCATAAGCAGCTTTCTTGGTACTTATTACCATGACAGAGGAAACAGAGAGTCTGAGAAACCCGGCTGACAGCACAGCAGACCTTTGCCTCGGGCAAAGCAGAATGAATGCCCACCGTTCCCAAGTCAATGTAATTTATAGCCCAGGGCCGTGTCTCATTACTCCTGCCCAAGCCAAGGTTTTTCCAACTTCAGTGTCAGCCAAGCAACAGCCCTGTCTCTTGCTGGCGCTCCTCCAAAAGCAGGAGCCGGGGTTTTATTTAGCTGGAAATTTGGTCTACTGGATAGAGAAGTTTGGAAAGAAGAGAGAATTCTTCTGGAAAGCGAAGTGTTACAAGACAGATTTTACAAAATATAATGAGAAAGATTACAGTATCCAGGAAAAGGACTGAGCTACATCTGCCAAGCAGCACAGTTGGCTCAGCAGCAGCATGGCCGAGGTCACCAAGTTCATCCTTACTAAGGGTGACATCTAGGTGAGGATGTCACTTTTGTCCGGATAACCTGAATGCTTTCTAATTTGTCTGTGCCCTAAATAAGAAAATGGCAAGTTAATAATACCGCATAGGCATTATTTTGTTTTCCTCTAAATTTAATACAAGTTTAATGCTGTGACAGAGAGAGATAAAGTTAAATAGCTCAGAAAAACCTTTTGGCTCAGTGGAAAAAGGAGCGTTATCAAGTAACAAGAGGAAAAATATCCTAGACAGTAACATGTGGCAGCTCAGTGTTCATGACTTGCGTTCATATTTCTCTTCTCCAGTAAACAACTAATAATTATTCTGTAGCCACAAGACCCTTGTGGTTTGCGCAAAAGAAAATAAAATAAACAACAAAACCTCCGCACCACATTGCACAGCTGCCCGTACTGCAGCTACAGGAGGACCTGGGGGCTGCAGGTGGGGGCAACCATCACTCACCCATGGGAGATGTCCTGGGCAGGAGCTCATGGAGGAGAAAAGACCTGAACTTGCCCTGCACTGACACGGGAAGTCAAAGTGAGCCTTAGAGAAATATCATTCATTCTAGAAGGCAACAGAAATCTGGACAGAAGCACCTTTGTTGTTTCAGTAAGGTGTTTGTGTTTTGTGGGGGTTTTTTTGGCCTTTTAAAAATACATATTTTCTGGGTTTTGTCCTTTCTCAGAGTTTCTACCCAAGATATGGACCTTGTAGGAGAATTTTAAGGCTGACAGCAACAGTCTTGCTTTTCTTGATTCCTTCTTCTGAACTTTAGAGCTCAATGACTAATGAACCACTTCTACTAGAAGAAGCATTTCAGATTGAAGAATGGCCCTAAATTGGGAACATTTCAACACAAAATACAGCTACGCCAGGGATGAGACTCATGCTAAGAAGTAGCTCCTAAAATTTTTACTGGTGGGTTGATTTTGGATTTATTTTGAATGGAGTTTCACTTATGTTGAAAGACCAAAATATTCCTGAAATGAGGCAATCTGAAGCAGGAATTAAATTCTTGGAAGACAAGGCCAGACCTTCTTTGCAGGTATCTGAAGAGGAACATTCTTCATTGCCTCAACAGTGTATCTGCACAGCATCCCCTTCTTTTCAGCTCCAGAAGAGAGAAGCAGACTCCAAAATCAAAGGGGACACTGCATTAACAAGACGCTTACTCAGCTCTCCTTTCTGGCACACTTAGGATTCCGATAGCTCTTTGATTACCTGGTCATCACCACCGCTGGTTTTGTCATTCATCCAAGCTCCCTTGTATGCAGCCAACAGCCTGGGCATCCTTCTCCATCACCGGGTGATTAAGAAAACAAACCAGGGCTGGCTGCTGCTGTTATGCTCTCAAATCCTGATTTCAAGGCGATTTGTGCTCCCTTCCTCCTTGGTTTGTGAGAATGGGAGGGGAAGCAAAAAGCTCTTTTCTTCTGTGTGCTTGGAGCTAAATAAGGAATTACCTTGCCTAGCGCGGTATCTGCTCTGAAGCGCATGGGACGTCAGGGGGACAATTTCATGGTTCTATAAAGCTGATTGAAACATGATTACACAGCAAGCCATGGGCGCTTTTTTCTGACTTGCCAACTGCCTGTGCTTCTTAGGAACAATTACTACTGCAGGTGACTCCAGATTGCAGCTGGGATGGACATCAGTTTCAATCTTATCAGGAAGTTTCAGACATTTGGGGTGCAAGACTGAAGTTAGTTTCACCAAGTGTTACACAAAAGGAATAATTTGACGAAAGTTATCTTCTAATGAACAGGAAAGAGTTAGTGAACAGTGTTGAACTTCGGAACTAAAGAATATATTTTATGACCAGATGATTAAGTGCATTTTCTGCCTTAAAACTCAGTTTAAGCCAGGCAATTATTGCTACTTACAGCCCACCCCAGCCCACTAAATTTCATCCACGAAATGGACGAAAGCAAAGGCCTTTCATTTTTCCATTCTCGCACTACTTCTTTTGGGAGAAGGTTAAGGGAGAGTTAAACAGCATTTTTGCAAGTTATATTTAAGGTTGGCAACATGTGAAAGACTAAAAGCCCTGAAGAATAAAGCCCTTTAATTTAGTCACAGCACAAGCGCAGCGTGGTTGGTAACAATATAAAAAGCCACAGCGCAGCTCTAGGAATGAATATGGATGTTAAGCTCAGGAGAGCCCATGAATAAGAAAGGTCCATTTGCTCCATAGCTTATTTACTGAGAGTCACACAAACACGGAGGCAATTAAACCCGAATACAAACATGGATAACACCTACACAAGCCACGATATAGCATCATCCTATACCCAGCCTTTCTCTCGGCCAGGATCAGCAGGGCTGACAAATTTCATCTACTCTTCTTCTTCTCAGACTCCTTCCTCCTGTTCATATTTCCTTGGGACTCTATTGCTTTTTGTTTCCTATAAATAAAACCAAGTTTAATGTCTGTGAGAGAGGAAGAATGGAGTAGGTAACAAAGCAATTGGGAGCGCCTCAGTAATGTATTCAGGCCATTAAGGATTTCATTAGGTTTACTAAAAGGTCATTAATGATAAAATATCTTCTTTTATTTTACCTACTTTCTAAACATTATAGTCTATTCTGCCATTCAAGCTTGCACCCCACTGACATTAATTAGCATGCTATATATTAAGGAGAGTTTTTAATGAGCTGTTATTTCATATGATTTTATTGGAGAGCCTCATTGTTCAGTTTAATAGCAGAAAATGACAACTACAGAAATTGCTTTGATAGGACGGCAGCATTGAGGCGGTTATTCAATCTCCATACTTGTTCCTCAGTTACTTCTTGATGCTGAAAGCACAGCTTAATATATCTCAGAGCTGGTTTGCCATGCTACACTGGGCATAGCAAAAGCTGTGGGCAACGAACAAAAACCCAAACCAACCCAATGGAGTATTAACAACATCGCATGCAGCTGCTCCCTTTGCTATATACCATAAAGTAACAGAAAAGCAACACCCACGTACATATAAAATGGGTTTTGCCACATTTATAGACAAAATATCAGTCCTAGCGATTACTGTAGCTGACAATTCTAAGAGCACATATTATTAGTCACTTAAATCTTAACCGATCCATTTGCGCTGACTTTCCAAGCCAAGTGTCTGCCTCACCCGAAGTCACTTTTCACAATTTCCGACAACGGTGGTTGAATTAGAAACAAAGGGAAGAGTGAGGAATCCAGTCGTTCTCCCCGTGCTAAAACCCAGCAGCTACCAGCACCCTCCTGAAAGCTGCCCCAGACACCACCTGGACAGCAGGGAGAACAGAAATCCGGAAAAAATAACAACAAACAGGGAGGGCAAAAGGAGAAGGCAAAAGGGTGGCAAGGGGCTCAAAGTGACAGAGTGGCAACGAGAGAAGGGCATAGGAACCTGAACCCAAACCCATCCTGCCCGCAGGATTCCAGGTAAAGCCTGGGTCTAATACAACACAAAGGACAGTAATAAGATCAATCTCCCAAAAGGAACCATAATACTGTGGCCTCCTCCTTTTGAAGGCCATGAGATCACCCTGACCAGCTTCTCCTCTTTTACACAGTTCCTCATTTGCACTAATTAACAGGATAAAGCCGCCACTTCTAATTTTTTCAATCCTATCTTTTTGCTAAACTAAGCAATACTTCAGATGAAAGGGAAACAACCATCTAGAAAGGAAGTACAAACATCTATCTGCAGTTTGCTTTCAATTTAATTAACTACTACATTTTGGTAAGCACGATATTGCAAGATCTAAATATGGAATTGTTAAAGAGCTTTATCTATATTACGATAACCTCACAGGTACACTAGCACTTGAAAAGATGAGATGGAAGAAATGGGGTTAAGAATCAACTGTTTTCCTGGATAAGCAACAAAGAGCATGTCTGAAAGAAGAGTAGACCAAAATTGTGGTTTTTCTATAAAAGAAAATAAATCATTGGAAGGCAGAAAGACAAGATGTTCACATATCTACAAAAGGATTTTTTTTAATTTGAACTTTGTTATAAGAAAGAATAGGTATTCAGGGGTTTTTTTGTTGTTGTTGAGTTTTTTTGTTTGTTTTGGGGTTTTTTTTTTTAGTCCTTATCACTTAGTTTGGCTTAGAAAGAGCGCAACATGCACACTGAAATAATTTTTGTTTTGTTATAGCCAAATATCTTTTCTCATTTGCATTGGATTTATATTGCTGCAAGTCTATTGGCTTCAAAAGAACAATAAAAAGGTAATCAAAGAAATTGTGGTGCTCAAGGGACCGTATTATGCTTTTATTTCTGGAAAGCTTGATCAAGCAATTTTTTAGACAGTTGATTCTTTCTATTTATAATACAACTATGCTATTTACCTGGAAGTTTTCATACATTTAAAAAAAAACCCCTTACATCTGAGTTTCTCAAAAACCCTCTCATTTTCTCATCAAGATGTTACTGGAAACCAAAGAACATCATTAACAAATGCTTCTGAATTAAATATATCTTGCAAGTGCCAGTGAGTGAGTAGTGCACAGAACAGCAGGGTCTGGGGCTGACATGGGCTTTTCTGACCCGCTAAGAAAGCGAGCAAAGCTCGGATTTATGGCCCCTCTTGATTGCCACCAAAAAAAAAAAAAAAAAAAAAAAAGAAGAAAGATAATAAATCAGTGCAATCAGCAATATTCATTTTCCAAATTCTGGCCTGAATCCTGACTAAGAGGGGCCCAGAACATTGGCAGCGCCTAAGCAACCTGTCCACCAAGTGCTCAGTAAATACTACAGTCAGCAACCATATAATAAACAATTTCTCTTCAGCCAGCCCAGCCCTCTTCCAGCGCAATTCTGCACAAAAAGCCATTAACTACAGAACTAATTTAGCTGGGTGTAATGCACAGCTTTCCTTACGTGTAATTGAGAGGATGGAGCAGCCCACTACAGAGCTGACAGAGTTTCAAACTTAAACAGATTATACATGGCTGCACAGTTTCCTTGCTAGCTCAGATTATTAAAGAATTCTAATTCAACATAGTACAGATGCAGTAAACCACTTATTCTTCATGTAATTGACTTTCATGGACTCTGGACAAACAATATACTGCAGTACAAGACACCATATAAATCTGGTGTCAAAGGAAAACAACATTAGTGCTGCAGATGAGCAGAGAGTAATACCCAATTGCACAAGACTGCATTTTCAAACGCCCGTACAGAAGAGTGATAAAGCTACAACCAAATATACAATCCTTAATTGTTCATTTCCTGGGTTTTGAGCAGTTAACAGTGTATCCTTAATGTCCTCTTAATGTTCAGCTAAATGCAGCGTGGACCTTCTTCGGCGCTCACGTCGTGAGCTTAAGTGAGAAAGCGTCGTCCCAGGAGCATCGTGCAGCCCCAGAACGCAACTGAGAAGCCGCAGCATGATTGATTTTCATGGGAACATTCAAAGGCACTTCTCACTGAAGGCAATTTCCGAGAATTGTCATCTTTCTACTATTTCAAGCTGTAGAGCTTTATATAAATTGGCTGCAAGATTTTGTGGTTGTTGCTTTCCTATTTGTGGGAGCCATTTTTCACTCTTCTTAACTGAAAAAAAAACAACCTTTAAATAAACAAACAAATGACTAAGCCAAGTTGAGTTCCCAACCCTTTCAGCTCTTCCAGGAAAGCTTTTCTTGCTACACCTCTTAGCAGGGAAGATTTTATCCTAAAAATGTCGGGTTTCATGAATAGCTTAAAAACCAGCTATGAATAGAAATGCATGCATATCCACGTGGTGGGTAGCTATCATACCAGATAATCATGCTTTGTGTTATAATAAGTATGCACTTTCGGGGGTCGAGGGTGGTAGAAATTTGTTTCCACCCAATCGTAAATGTAGGCAGTACACCCCACAAATATTGACCTTATGCATGACCCTCTAAGAGGCAGTTTCCGTGTAACGACCTCTCCTGCAGAGAGAAAGAGAGTGAAGTGATTGAGAAGAAATGGCATATTGGCAACAGGAGAGATGATGAAGGGCAGGCTGCAATTTTGCATGGCAACTGAGACGATCTGCAACCTCTGAAACGCAATTTAAACTCAAATCCACTGGGATTAGAGGAACAAGGCCCCAAGCATCCCATTAAAGAGCTGAAATGGTGTATGAAAGACCCTTCTATTATTATTCCTGGCATCTAAATAGAGATTTACAGCATTTCAGAGACAGCGACTGAGAAAACTAGCTAGTTAGAAGCTGCAAATGCATTCTTATATTTCCCAAGACCCATGTGCAACCCACATGGGACTTAATAATCATAAAGATGAGAACATAAGTGATTACAAGACTATACCTTCCAATGTTTAAAAAGACAGCCCGAGAGTCACTTTTCCAGCCAAGGAGCTGAATATACTGTAGCCACCCTTTAAATGCCTTAGGATCTTAATACCTTGTAACCATGCCTTCCCACAAGTAACCTGACAAATGTTTTAGACAGCAATGCAAAGTGGGTATTTTTTTTTCAACTTTTTCCTCTTTAAGGACAAAACAGTCTAAAAACTGACAATTCTGAAAAACAGATTACACCCCCCCAAAAAAAACATTTACAAAGGTACAAGCCAACAACACTGAGCGCACTCAGAAGCTTCCAGCTGCCCAAAGAAACAGTGAAATGTAGATATAAGTAAGTTTCGTTTATTTACATTTTCAAGCTTAAATGCAACTTTGCAAAAAATATCTGGGTCCTCACTTGTGTCTGAAGCACTTCAATTTGGATTATGGAACAAACACTTGAGACAACCTCATGTCATCTAAAAGCAGGAGAATATAAGTGCCAAAGCCGGTCCATGACCTTAAATTAGATTTCTTGTTCCTACAGTCCAACAACAGCATTGGTCTTTCTGCTGTTTTCTGGTGGTTTGACTTTACACACACTTAGGAAAAAAAAAAAAATCATAATCATCTTTGTTGCATGATTTTTTTACACAAAATCCTTGAAGCTAAACTCCCACATGGTATAAGTATAATAAGCAGCATTTGATTATTAGGGATTTTAAAGCATAGCAGCTTAAAAAAAAAAAAAAAAAAATCAACAAGTTGTGATGCTTTCAGTCTGCCAGGAGACTGAAGCGGGGACAGGACTTATTACAATATTCCTAGATACTGGCAGTCACAACTCACTATGAGAGACAGCTGTAATAACGCCCCTTTCATGAATGTCACATGCAAAAACATCTCCGTAAAGCATCCTACCCAAACCAATGTACCAGCAAATCTATTATCGCTGCTTAGCTGTGTTTCTGAACCCTGATTGAACTACTTGTCTCATGTACCTGCACACCTTGAAGGTACCCGGGGACTTTACAGCCAGAGCTTTCAGCTTTCTCTCCATTGCACAACTTACAACAGCTGCCTGTGCCTCTCCCGAATGGATTTCAGGAATGGACAGATCAACAGACACCCACTAACTTGAGATACACTCCTGTTATTAACTTCGTTCTGCTCCCCTAACACCCTCAGAATGAACAGAACCAGCTTTCTACACAGCTCATATCCCCATCATTTCACAATACTGATTAACTGACTTGCAATTCCCGGAGCTTTCCAAGTTCCCTTGAACACGAGGTTTCTGTTCCCTAGAAGCAAACTGCAATTACATACTGATCTGGGGATCGAGAAGGTTCCTTTGTTTAAAAATCCAACTGTGGCCATACCCAGTGAAACAATTAATGCTCCAGCTGAATGCAGGGGGGTTTAAAACAGTTTTAAATGCGAGGCTATTGCCGCCTTTATTAAAAGACTACGATAGCATTTTTAAGGATAAATATCAATCACAAGAGACTTACACAAGTCAAAAAGGCTCATTAAGGTCCTTTCCCATTTTGTTCAGGCTCTTTGGAAGTATCCAGTCACTACAAAATTAGTGATTCTGGCTGCGAAATGACTTGCTGAAGGTTGTGTTGCTGAATTTCAGCCCAGTTGGCGTGTAAGCAGCGTGCGTGCAAACTGCAACGGCAATTTGTGCGATATGGAGGTCTGCTTGGCAGGGAGCTGCAGGGATGATTAGGAATCTCAGGAGAAAATGTGTCCCAAGGAAACGTAAGTGGGATGTAAGTAGAATAGACAGCGTGTTTATTAGGGAGCATTTTGTGAGCCTACGAACGAATTTTTATAACAGAACTAGAGAGAAAATATAGTATCCAGATACAATGAATGAGATCTTGAAGGTAATGGTAAGGAGGGAACTATTACTTAGGAAGAGTATTTTTTTTAATTTCCTTTTATTAGGAGGGTTTGTGCCCAAGGGAGTGACACCTGCACGTGAATCTATCCAGCTCCTTCCCGGTGTAATGCACAACTTGACACCACCAGCTCAAACTCATGAAGTGACACTTCTTGATCTGCACTCGCAGAGAAGTTTTCTTTAATAATAAACACGGGTAGGTTCTTGGCTTTGTTTCTCCCTAATAACAGCAACACCACTGCAGAGTTTCTAGAGAGCTGCAAAATTTGCCAGCACATCCTTGACCTCGCGGCTCCTCCCGGTGATGAAGCAGCACAGCCGGCGCTGGGCTCCAGGAACCGTGTTCCCAACAGAGACCTCATTAGAGGAGCACCACGCAAGCTCAGAGTTTGACCTTTTTTCTTCTGTTTTTGTTAAAGCCACCTGCTTCTACCTGGATCGGTACTGTAGGCTATGGGAAAGAACTGAAAACCTATCAGAGACTAACCACTAGTTTGTTTTTCTTTTCCTCTTTAACCAATAGGTCAGCTGAACTCTGTTTAAGTAGTGTAAAGACACGATGATACTGAAAAATGGCTGTACCCTCTCTAAAATAACATTTTGGAGGTCATTACTACTGAGGAATTACCTTGGTCCTAGACACAACGGCATGAAATCTTAATACCTGTAGAGACAAAGGTGCATGTTTAAGTATCTGTAGTAGCCAAGGGATTAAGCAAGTAATAAAAAAGATGCAACTATCTGGACAATACTGGATGTTTCTCAATAGTTTTAGGAAGTTTAAACTTCAGTTGCAGGTAGAAGGATGAGATGTTTCTGTGTGAAGACCTGTACTTAATTTACTGAGCAATTTCAAGACCAGGATCTCCTTCTACTTGCACCAGGCACTCATATTTCATAGAATCATAGAATGTCCTGAGTTGGAAGGGACCCACAAGGATCATCAAGCCCAACTCATGTCCCTGCACGGGACAAACCCAAAATCCACATCATGTGTCTGAGGACGTTGTCCAGTCTCTTCTTGAACACTGTCAGGTTGGAGCCGTGACACCTCCCTGGGGAGCCTGTTCCAGTGTCCAGCACCTCTGGGTGAAGAACCTTTTCCTCATGTCCAACTGACCCTCCCCTGGCACATCCTCCTGCCATTCCCTTGGGTTCTGTCATCGGTATTTGCTTGTGATACAGACATCAGCAGCCTGACAACTACCCTGAGGGTGCTCCAGCCATCTCTCCCGGTTGTGTGTAACTGGTCGTCTCTGGTTTTATGTCCAGTTGATTAACAGGGTGCCATGGAGAATGGGAATGTTCTGCATGAATTTTCACAAGAAAGAAGGGAAAGGAAAGGGAAACATTTTCATTCATGACAACCTTCAGGCACTCTGGTTCTCCTGGCTTTTAACACTTAGAATTTCATTCTTTTGGAGATGAGGAGGAGGAGAAGGAGGAGGAAAAGGAGGAAGAATTTGAATTCACCTTGACTTCTCTTTGGCTTTAGCTGCCAAATATGCATAGAGTCATTATCAGAAAAGAAAAAAAAATTGTTTGTGCCTCCACAGAAACCTGAGCAATGATATGACTTGAGGGGTAAAGGCACTGTCATGATGCATCACTACCCTGGGGGCACTAAAGGATCTCTATGCAGCTGCTCAGCCAGAAAAGCTACTCAGATTGCTGAAGTCCTTTCAATGAGATGAGCCCAAGGCAATATTTTAGTAGGAAACGGCCTCTTTAAAAATTAAAAGGAGTTATTTTTGCATCATTTGACTTGGATTATTTTAAATGTGTTCCATTATAGGTCACCTATGTTGCGAGAAAAATAATGAATTTGCAACTGATTCTACTCAGATTAATTCCTTAAAAATACAGACAGCTTTACTGCATAATTCCTTACACAGACACAGGACAGCTTGTAGTACACCTTCAAGAAACATGAAATTGCAAGGGTTAGTTCTGTTCTAGTACAGACAGGTGATAAGCAACCTGCACAGATTTCCACAAGTGTCTCAACAGCAACCAACAAAAAATGGTTCCTTACTCAGTTAAGGATTATTGCCTGGCTGAAATGACCCAGCATTAGCAAGAGGAACTTCTATTCATTTGTTTAGTCTCGCTGTATCAGATTCAATCTACCCTTTGTGAGCCAGCTGGAGAGGTGACCTAAAAATGCAGTGATGTTTAAACCCAGGAGAAAGTTGCCATCTCTTGTGCATGCTGCAGTGTACGAGCTCATTGATGTTAAACCTGCTTGATTTTTCCCATTGGAGGATCATTTTATTAGAGACAGCCAGCGTTACAAGAAGATCTAGGAGGGACATGTTGTAAGACATGTTGTTCCAAACCAAGATGCTGGAGAGGAAGAGGAAAGGAGCAAAACCTCACTGGGGAGGGCAGAGTTGCTTCTTGCACACATGGCTGTTCCAAAAGAAGTTTGTGCATTCTCTCAGCATAAAAGAGAAAGCAAAAAATGTGGGTTTTGCCCTGCTTTCTGTTATTTAATAAAAGTGCCTTTACCTTCTCTCATAGGACTGTCTCTCATTCCACACGATCCTCTAAAGCAGTCCTCCTTTTATATTCCTTTTCCTCATATTTGGGTATCCATGGCATTACAGATGCAGTCTCACCAAAAGCACATGACAAGAGTAATATTTCCTTACCTTCACAAGAAACATCTCCTCTGATACACTCTAGAATCACTTTTTTTTTTCATTCATCATAGGATGGTCAGTGATCATCCTATAACCTGCTCTATATTTTGTTTGGTGGCAGGGAAAGTGATTGGGCTAGATAGATGTACCATTGAAAGATTCAATAAGAGCACGGTAAAATAAGACACTATGGCTATATTCTGCTGAAGATTGCCAGGTAGTGTTAAGACTATTGGAAAGGCAGAGAGGAATTAGTTGCAGTATTTATGTATAAAACCTAACAAAAGTTTACCTCGAGGAAAGAAAAAGGAAAGAAAACAAACCCTGGAGATACTGCAGAAGAAAAAAGGACAGGAATTGAATACCAGAGACATGGGGGAATATATAGCTCTCATTTTGCCACAAATATTGGTTAAGAAATCTTTTCTCTTTTTTGAACTGGAAAACTTTTTCAGTGACAGCACAGATTATCTTGAAGATTCTTATCTATTTTAATCAGACTTCTTTTAGCACCTGCTGAAATCTCTCAGAGCTCAGGATTGGCTTAAATACATATGAACAGGGCCCTGTGGCATGTATTCCTTGGCAACAATCTGTTCTTCTCACCTCATAGAGTGTAATGATGCCATTTGTCTCATTTGGAGGCTTCCACTGAACATAGATCTTCTCTTCAAAAGGTCCTCCCTGGATGGATTCCAAGGGAACAGGTCCAGGAACTACAGGGAGAAATAAGAAATCCAAAAAACTGTTAGAAGCTACCACCACCTCCAATTGCACACACACCAAGAGGCCATCAGACAGGAAGTTCAGAGCTTGAGATTTTAAAAAAAAATTATATATATATATATATATATATACACATATATATATATATAAAAAATAAAATAAATCCTCAAGACGCTACCATTACCAAGGTGCTATCAACATTAAAGGCCTATTCTCAACCTTTGGTTCAATCAACAACACCCTAATCTAACTACTAAGTGACAAATAAAATCAGAATCCATGAAAATATGAAGCTAATTTCAGTATGTCCTTATTCCAACACAGCACAGCAGCAGCAGGGAATTTAATTTGTCCTCCTCTGCCCACACAACAGCAAAGCTACATCCACCTCAACAGCCAGATTGCAGAAAGACGCCCCTGGGCTGCACACCTTTATCAATACGAAAGATTGATTTCCTTAGTAAAGTAACAATTTAAGATTTATATTTAATCATGGCTACAAGGCTGGCTAGAAGAATCCACCTACTCAAGCAAAATTTTAATGCTGTGGAAGATAACTAACTAAATGCACTCCTGAGCCTCTCTGATAAAAACCCTGTTAATTTTTCTGGAAGATCTACCATCCTTTCATGTGCCCCCCCGTATGATGTACTGGACTGCAAGAGACACTTTCAGCTGAATGAAATTCAGGCCAGCAGCTCCTTCCAGCTCTGGCAGAGGAAGAACGCTCCTTTTTTAACACAGTAGAGAGAACGGAGGCTTGTAGTCTGTGAGAGTCCTTGGTCTGAAATAGCTCGGACGGGATAACAACACTTTAAAACTTTCCGTCAGTACCTCTGGAAAACAGGTCTTGTGTATCAAGAAGGGAAGAGTTAGCACCAAGTGAATTTAGCTTCTGAGACGTATTTATAGTGCTATGTCCAGAAGACCATTATTAAGAATAAGTTATGCTCTGGAAAGGAAAACGTTATACTTCTTTTTGGGACGGTGATGTGAAAACACAAGAAAAATCAACAAATACCCAGGTTACATTTGCCCATATGATAAAGGAAGCTGCTCTGTGGGTCCTGGGTAGTTCAGCACACAACTTCTATAGAATTAAACCTCCTGCTCTTCGGTACCTGCTCAGAGTGGCACTTGTCATTTCCAGGCCATTCAGGGAAATGGAAATTATTTACACCTACACGTTTTACTTGCATAACACACACACTGTCCACAGAAGCCATTTATAAGTCTCAAGGGACAGAGGGTTGTTATTTGTGACTTGAAAATATAAATCTTCCTCCAAAAAAACAAGCACGGAAACCCAACATAACTTACCATCCTCCTCAGTCTGCACAACCAGCTCCTCACTTTCCATTTTGCCCTCCGGGTTGGAGAGCGCCAACCTCAGCCTGATGGTCATGAAGGGCCGGAGACCCCGCAGGGTGTAGTGGGAAGAAGTTTGGATGAGTTCCTCTGCCTCGAATTTTTGCTGGTTAAACACATACTGGTACTGGACGGTGAGATTGTAGCTGTGGCAGCGGGTCACCGCGTAACCAAAGGGCTCCCACTGCAACGTCAGCTGCCGGGAGCGAATGTCAACAACTTCAACGTTTTGTGGTCCATGGACAGGGTCTGTGAAGCAAGCAAAGAAAAAAAAATAATATATATATATATATAGTTTGACATTAAAATAAGTCAGTCATCCATAAATATGCTTCTTTCCATTTGCCAGAATAATTAAGTACTTCACAGTTCTGAATGTTCTTGTCTTTACGGAGTGATAGGGACACTTATGTCAGCTCCACAAGTGTATTCTGGTTCCTGAGTTCTCCCTAAAAATTCCCTGAGGGCCCTGATCAGTGGTCATGCTTCTGATTCCTGTGAAACCTCAAGGAATCCAACACTGGCAGCGTGATTCCCATCAGTTAAATGGTGTGAAAGTCACACTTTCTTCAGTCTTACTCAAGAAGAAAAAAACAAAAGCATGAGTGTAAGAATCAAGATTACGAAACTTCTGTTAAACTTCCAACATCCCAGTGCTACTGGCCCCACGATTTTTTAAATTCTTAAATATTTTAGCAATGGGGCACACAAGCAGGTCATGCTACTCCTTGAATAAATTTTCAGAATCACCTCGGTTTCATGCCAGTAAAACTTTTATTTCAGATCATATCAATGCCTTGGCCCCACCAAAGTTTCATTACTCTTTATTATTCTTTCTAAATTATATGACTGAAATACAGTTTGAATATTCATACGTAGGACTCATCTTCACCTGCTGTTCCTTAATTTATTTTTAACAGCATAACTCAGATGTTCTGACTACAGACTCTGCCTTTTATATAAAATATAAATGCATGCACTGCTAGACATGCAGATATAAAGAATGAATGATGAGTAAAACCAGTATTTGAGGTATGTCAGATGGTAATAATACTGCACGTCATAGTTTGTTTATCTGACATTTCTTCAACTTGTGTAGCTCGTTTGCTTTTTTGCTCCATATGTTTCTAAGGAAGGTAATTAGAAAATACATAATTTCACACAGAGTTTCTTGACTTAGAGCAAAATTTAGTGTTTCGCCCACTTCTCATGTTCTCTCACGATTTCAGCCTATGAAAGGAACAGAACATACTCATGGAAACAACGAAAAGTCACAAGGATTCCTGAATACTAGTTACACTTCTTTGAAAGATAATTAAAGTGGAGAAAAAGCCTTCTAGTAATTCTTCAAAGTGAAGCATGCACCAGCCTTACTGACTTCAACATACTAATGCATAAGCAGAAAATACACTGTAACAACCAGCATATTCCATATTACTTCTAAAAAAATACCCCTAGTGACTCTCAATGGGAAAATAGCTACTTCTGAAATGAACACTATTCTGAACCTTTCTATAGATACACACAAACTTTTGAAACAGGATGGATATTAAAGGACCAGGGGTCTAAAGCTAGCAACCGGTTTAGGATTCTATATATCATGTCATACGCTTAGCATCCAGAACAAACCTCTTAAATTAGATTCTTTAGTACTGTGCATGTCAAAAAATATACAATTTAGAAATTAGAAAGTTTGTATGCATAAATATACATATATATACTTAGAACTAGATGATAATAATTCCTTTACTATAAAACCATGCAAAGAACATTTCTGGATGAATTGCTTAGACAAATCAGGTGATGAAAAGAATGGTTCTGTGAAGCTGTAAGGGTAAGCAGAATCCTCTTTCCAAGATGCATCAAAAGGAAAGAAAACCAAAAGCAGAAGCAGATGCTTGTCCTCCTGAACTCTCCACTACGCCAAGTGACCAAGTGCAGACCCCAATCCAGAATAAGGCTGAGGCACGGCAAAAATGTTTCACGCCAAGAAAATGATGCAGCCAAAAATAGCAATTAACCTCCATTCCCGTGCTATACTGTTTTTTTAAATTACAGTTATTTTCTTTAAGTCATGATGGAATGAATGAGTAATTAGAAGGTGTTTGGCTTATTGATGTCAGATGAGTTGACTTTATTGGTGGGTAAGGAACAACGCTGATTCAGCATCATCTCACCAAGTCATATGTCCAAAACCCAGACTATGGAAATTACCTGCAGGTTTTTAGCTTGCTTTCTCATTTCGTTCACATCTGCCCTTTCCTTTCTTACCTAAAACTCTAAGTCTTGGAAGTTGCCTTGTATGAACCAGTTTCTAATTCTACTCAAAATTTTACTGTAAATGCTCTAAGATACATCCTGAGGCATTTGTTTGGTTTTGCAACACAATCTTTTCAATAGAGCAACTGGACTATTAACTGCAGATGACTTTGCGCTACAAGGCGAGAAGCTAATATAAAGATTCCAAACGTAGTCGAGATGCTACTACACAATCGCAGAATATACCCCATTCTCCCAAAACCTGTTTGTTCTCAGGCTGATAATCCTAAAATGGGAGACTTTTCAGTCCAGTGAAAAATCGAGATGATGATGCTGTATATAGTTCCCAGTGAACACAGGAAAGGGATGTGGATCTCAGAAACACCCATAGCCAGACTGCAAGCGTACAGACTTGACATCTAATGGCCTTTGAGATTCTAGAGCAAAGGGGGAATAAAAAAGTCAAAACTATTTAAACTTTAGGTTCGGGGAGGAAGAAACCAAACTGGAATTAAATCAACAAATAGAAGATGGACTTGGAAAGCTTTATATTCTCTCTGGCTCCCTTCTCTCAATTTCAATCTCCTTTTACCAAAAACTGAGACTATGTAATCTTGAAAATGTTTTCCTGTTGCCACACTGATTTCCTCTGCAGCATAAGCCTTTGAAACTCATTTTCAAAGATGAGATTTTGTACTGTTGTTTTTAAAGGACAGTGGTCCTACTACCTTCTCTATTTAATTCCTTCTGCATTTTAGCTTTCTAAGTGCACAATCTCAAAAGGTCTGTAGTACCTCTCCCTGGGACTCTACTGTCTAACATCACCTATCTTTCATAATGTTGCAATGACTTATTTTCCCCAAAAAGAAACAAGAAAAAAATGTTTATAATTGATCTACAATCCTCTGGTAGTGATGAATATTTGAAACTGCACGAATGTCTCCACTTCTGTATTCTTGGAATTATAGCTTCCAAATAACGCAAAAAAACCCCTGAAAAATATTAACCTTTCACTTGGCTAGTGTACAAAAAGCTGCTGACATGTACCTCAACCTCAGCTGTATGAAAATACCTACCAAAGCAAGACAGAAGCAGACTGGCCCAATTTGAATACTTAAGAGATCGTATATAAGAAGACATAAACCAAAGTGAAATTTTCTAAGTGTCCTGATACCCTGGAAAAACCAAAGGAAATTCTTAAGAGGCAGGAGCTGCCACTGATCTATTAAAAGTAGTCTTGAACCCATGCAAAGAAAATTGCAGTCTCTGGGATTTCACTGTGCAAATGCTGTATTGTTATTTCAGCCTGGTTGAACTATTAATTACATTTTGAAATTCACATCAAAGCCAAGGACTGCACAATATTTTTTAATACCGCATCTCCCACTGATGGCTCGATACCCATCAGTACTCTGGTAGGCTGCTGCAAACACCCAGCAGGCCAGGAACCCAGGAACCTTTCTGAAGTATTCGTGATGTGCAAGTGGTCCAAATGGAAACAGAGCCACAGAATCACAAACTCTCCCAGCGATCCCTCAGCTGTGCTCTCAGTCCTTAGTCCAGGTGAGCAGACATTTCTGACCCAACAGTGACCTGCAATATTCAGAGACTTGCATTTTCTGCTATCACAATTTTACAGAAAAGTTGACTTCTATGGCTGGTTTTGCTCTTTCCTTATTGAGTGTTACAGATCTCATTTTGTCCATTGTAGTTTTCTTGCTCAAGGTGAAGTGCAGAAAGGCAGAGGTTGATTTAGATTATTAATAACAATTGTCTCTGCTATATACCCCTCCATCAAGACGAGAACAGAGAGGAAAGGAAGCGAAGCTGAAACACACTGGGGTTTGAACATGAAGCCCAAGTTGAGCAGTGAAGTTTAATGGAGACAATCAGGTGTTGCCCCCAGGTTAACAACATGCTGCAGGAGCCTAATTGCAAGAAATTGTTGCTGTCAGTGAAGACATGACATTGAGCAGCAGACGTCCGTGCTTGTCTGAGGCCCCATGCCCATGTCTCCTGACCCTATAGACAGCAGGACACAGAGTTTATTAGCAGTGCAGGTGTCCACTGATTAAATTCTGTTTCCCAGCAGTAGGTTACTCTGTGCACCGAGAGCACACAAAGGGAAGAAAAATGACCATGACGGATACAGCAGCTTTCTGGGAGGCCTGAACTGATGTCTTCTGATACAAAAAGAGAAAGAAAATAGGTGTGAGTCTGATCCCTCTCCCTTGCCCTCAACACACCCACACCTGAGCTCACCAGCCTCTCCAACCAGAGGAGACCAACCAACCTGGGCACCCCAGTAAGGTCCCCATCCCTTCTTCCCAGGCAGACTGGGAGGAGACATGGAGAAGACTCAGTGCATTGGTAGCTGATAAGAAGACCAAAAGTTGTGTTCTCCCAACCACCAGCACTGTATGACCCCTCTCTGTAGTCCAGAAAATATTTAAATTCATTTCAATTTACAAAATGTAAATTTGGTAGTATCACAGAATGGTTGAGAACTTCGCAGAATATTTCACTCTCGCAATAAACTGAGACAGTGGCCACTTTTTATGCAACAGCAACAAAAGTCCTAATGATGGTCAATTCCTTTGTGTTTTTCAAAGACATTGTTCTTGTTCTACAGATGGAAAACCAAACAGTAATTTGACTGACAATGATTTTACTCCAGGTATTAGAGCTGAAGCCTTCTCTAGCTCACCTTTATTCCCTATTCCTCTTCTTCCTCCTTAAGTTTCCACAGGATGAAATAAGTCTAGGGAAACATATTTTATCAAAAAAACATCGCAAGATAAACAGAGGAAAAGCATTCAAGTGGTTTACCTTAAATGCACAATTCAAGTGTGTGTGATGGTTCAGGATGAAACAACCAGCTCCACAGTGCGTGCTGCTCATCTCTTCAAAGAGAGGCTGACAGAAGAGCTGCTCAGTAAACACCTGCCGTATCAATGTCCCCGACGTGGCCGTTTCAGAATGACGGACAAGTCTGTCCGTCCCTGACGCGCGGCGCGTCTGTCGGTGACGGGGCTCCTGTGCTGAGCGTCACAGCTCACACAGCTGCTGCCCATCACACCTCAGTGCCTTCCCAGCCTGAATGGGGCATAAATACCTTTTCAGACACGACAGATAGAAACACTGATTAAGCAGAGTTCACCAGGCTTTCAATACTACTTTAGTGTTTTGGCTTTGCCCTTTTCCTGCAGAAAAGAATATATGTCCTGAATATTTGGATCTAATTTTTTTTTTTAAACCAGTTCAGAAAGCATTGGTCCAACAACAGTTCGCAAAAAGCTGAAAACATGCAGGTATACAGAAAGGCATGTTGTGAGAGAAGAATTGCAACAGAGAAAATAGGAAAAAGGAGTGAGACGGATACAATAAAATCACCACAGAACAAACAACCTGTTTGTAGTGATACCTACAATCAACTAAACCCCAATCACACACAAAGAAACAGGTGTTGTTATGGCTGATGACGTTAAATAGGCTATTTTATGGCAATGAAGGAGGAGCCCTGCCACACGGATGAATCCATTATGAAAGAAAGATGAAGTAAGTTAGATAAAGGACTATGTGCTTAGATAAACCAAGGACTGAGCTCTCTCGAGAGGTAACCCAATTGTTTTACTTCAGTTCACAGCACATATACTTCATTCTCTGATTAATCTGGTTTTGCTTCAGTCGCAAATTTTACTTTGAATCCTGCACTGCAAGAAACCCCAGATTTCCAGAAAAAAGGGAAAATATTTGATAGAGTACAAAACCCACTAAACAGCCTCTGATCGCGTAGTTCAACTGTGTTAAACCAAAAAAAAAAAAAAAGAAAAAAAAATCAAAGAAAAATCCACCCAAAATGCACAGAAACTACAACATACCTGTGCTGGCTCCAGCTTCCAGAGCAGAGCTGCCAAACATTCACTTGTAAACAACTTCAAGATAATTAAGCACTACTTTTTAAAAAAAGGATCATTAGCATCCGTTTAAGTGGATTTTATTTCTTCATTACGTTATGAAATGGTAAAATGAAAGCGTTCTTCCTCTTCTACCTAAAGCTATTGCTCCCTAACAAACTTAAAAATAATAATTTAAAACAACAATAAAGGTTAATTACTGGTTTTATTAAAAACATCTATCATGGATACACATAGCAGCGGTATTGCATGGCTGGGAACAAAATTTACACTACTGAGCATTTTGATGATTAAATACAAAAGCATTAATTAGCATAATTAAATATGCCACTGAAAGTGAGATTACAAAGCAGGTAAACCACTTGTTTTTTGTCAAACAAAAGTAAAACGTGTGTTTTCTACAATTTTCTGATGCGTAAATAAAATATTTCTTTTAACTTTTTGCTTTTCCTATTGCGCCTGTGCATTGCTTTGTATTACCTCTTCCTCTGTCTATTTCGGCTATTATCTTCAAATGGAACAGGTGGAAGAGATTACAGAAACATGTAAGCTAGTTCCTGCCAAAACATAAATTATCTTCATAAAAATAAATAAATAAGATAATCAAAATAGTAGTTAAAAGAGCGGCTTCCCCTACACAGTCATGGGTCTGTTGAATTAATCTGAGCAGCAGGAAAAGCACTGCTCTGGCTTTCCCTTGTTTGCAACTGTGGCTTCCTCTTATGTCTGTGCAATCTGCACAATAATTTCTCTTATGTTCCTTTGGAAACATGTCTTTAAAAAAAAATAAAAAATTAAAATTTCCAGTGGAACTCCTCAGTCTAGCAGAAGGAGCCAGCAGTTGATGAAGCACTGGCTTTGCAGACACTATTGCAGTGTCCTAATTGCCTTAACCCACTTGAGGCTTGCCCATTTTTCTCAAGATTCAAGAGCAGCAGTAACTCCCTTTGTCACCAGATGTGGGCTGTCATACATGAAGAACCTCTATATGATGGTGACGAGCTGATTCCCTGGATCCGATGACATCTAAAGGGATTTTCTCTGTACAGCATGTCATATTGGCAGAAGAAAAAACAACAGCAACATTTTCAATTGCTAAGAATGCAAAGACTGGATAATTACTTAAGTAAAGTAGAATATGTCACCACCATAATAACAAGGTTAGACAAATGGGGAGTTCGCAGGAGTGGGCAGCTGGAAATTCAGTCAGTAGAAAAGAGGACAGAGACTGTAATTCTGTGTTAACCAGTTTCTTTTCCCAGTTACTCCCTTGACTAGACCAAGAGACCTTCAAATTCCCACAGCTGCGTACTGGTTGCAACGTATTCCAGAAACACATTTTTAGGAAAGGTCTAGATACAATTTATGACCAGCTGTTTAATTCTAATTTCATGCTTGTGTCTCCCTTCCACCAGAGTGTTGAAGTCAGCAATGCGATGCCATTAATGCCACGGGTGGTTAGCTATTATGTGAATGTACATATTTGAACAAATGTTCATTTCCAAATGCTATAGACGCTCCTTGGGATAGTGGAGGACAGATACAAGTTCGCTCTGAACAAAATCAATGCACTGCATTTAGCCCAATAATTGCCCTTTTCCTAGGAAACAGTTGCACTTTTAACTCAAACAAAAATAAAGCGGAATAACTTGACGCCAGAGGAAAGTGCAAGGAGAGCGGAGTGCGAGGGGCAGGACCAGCACTTCTTTAAGACCATTTATATCTGATGAGCGTGCCACTAAGAAAATACTCTTAAAGGATTTCAATACTGGCATTATGTACAAGAAAATACAGATAAACTAGCTCTTCAGAAACACTGTCAAGCCTATAAAGAGAGTGTAGCTTCTAACACAGCAAGGGCTCTTAGTGTAATCTGAACACACAGGCCACGGCGTCAGGATTACAGCGGCTTTGTTAATACCCCCAAACACACATTTATTAAAAGTTTCATTGAAATCTAAATCTTTCTTTTAGCCCAAGTATATCTTTGTACACCCAGCAACCTTTTTTCTTCTCTTTCTTTTTTTTTTTTTTTTTTAATGCAAACGGTTGACCACTTAGAAAATTATGCAATTCTAAATGATTCCACATTGTTCCTAATACCCATAACCTCCCTCCACATGGCCCCGCTGTACGCCTGCAGGTTTCTATCACCAGACACGCTCGGGGTTTGCTCCGTGTTCTCTGCTCCACACTGCGGGAGGTGTGAATCTGCAATAGTCAGAGGGTTAGGGAGTTGGGGAACTCTCTGCAAGGCTCACAGGAAAGCTGATTGCATCCAGGAAAATCCCCCAGGGGAAGTTCAGATCACTTGTTCCATAAACTTTGAGAAAAAAAAAAGCCCCTAAACAAACCCGCAAGAAGTGCGTCTGCTCACCAAAGAATATCAAATCACTGCTGTTCTCTTTTGCTCAATACCACCTTCTGACAGAGAGCTGTGGCTTCCCATTCCCTAATCCCTATGTGCTCTGCAGGCCTGGATACATCCTTTAAACCCCTTCTTAGCTCATCTGCATAGCAAAGCAAGCAATTAGCAGCCGGCTACAGATTTACAAGAGTATTAGCACAATTTAATTACTAGTCATGGAGGTCCCTTACAAGGGACATCACTGCATGAGGTTGTGCATATGCCCACACACATGCACACACCAGGTCTGCCTGAGGAACATCTCCAGCCCTGCAGAGTTTGGACGTAGAATCTACCACAAGGAATCTTCCTGCAGCCTTTGGGGGCGAAAAAGATGAACAACATAATAAAGACATATATCCTTGCAAAGCATGTTGGTGTTCAGTTTTTAAGCTTCCCTATACTGATATATTATCTTAGAACTAAAAATCTGAGCCCTGGTTTTAATGAGCACAAGAAGGTCAATTCTAATGGAGCTAAAGGTATAGGCATAGCTATGGACCATCTATATGAGAAAAAATGGTAATTGCCTCATTTACAGGCACATGCCAATGTAGCGGCAGATTTATAGCTCTGCTTGCTTTCTTCATCTCTCACAGGTAGTCCCAGGGAGCTGGTTTTTCACTAGCTAGGAAATCAGATTCCCCACGACCAACGAGCTGTGTGTTACTACAGCCAACAGCTCCAAGACAAAACTGAGACAGCCCATGGAAGATCTTGGACTGAAGGTCTCCGTGCACATGGATCACAGCTGAAGAGAAGCCGGATGGCAAAGAGCCACATCTGGTTCAGGAGCTGCATTGCTCTCAGCTTTGGGCTGTGAAATACAGTGAAACGAGGTTTACAGAACTACTTAAAATTACAATGCTAATGAGCAAGTTAGTTAGTCATGCCCTAAAAGTTAGGGAAAGTCTCATTTCTCCACATTGAGATCTTCAAGCTTTAGAACGTTTAGTTTTTGGATTTTTTTTTCCTGGGTGATTTGCCCCTTGCACTGGCCATTTCTTACTGCATATTTAAAAAAAAAAAAAAAAGAAGTGAAGTGGAAAAAAGCAGTGTGTTTTGTTTCCAGCAACTATGGTTTGATCCTTTGCTGCCATGGCTATAACAACAAGGCTAGAAGGAAGCAGACGAGCATTCATGTGTGAAAAAAAGCCCATGTTTTTAACAGAATTAGGCAGCTGAGCTCATTTCCACCCCATTAGGATCAGTCTATGAGACAGTGCTGCCAATGAAAGCGCGAGAGATTAGTTTTCCCCTCACTAGCTTAAGCAATGCTCTGGGCGCCAAATACAGATCACGACACTTTTCAGGGATATTGCAAAGCTCGTGCAGGGAACTGATCCAGATCCTGCCTTTCAATTTCTCAGCAAAGCCATCTCCACACAAATGCACCACTGTGCCCTGAAAGAGTTTATCTGGAAATGGAAAAAGGAGAAAGGAGGCAGATGCTTATTGGAAATCCATTTGCTGAAAGTGTGTTAAGGAAAGCTAAGAGTTTCTAAGAAAAGATCTGTTAATATGTCACTGAAACATTCCAATATCTACTGTCACAACTTGGCACCACAGGTCTGCAAGTTGTGAGCACTTACAGTGACACACTCTTTTTGTTCCTTTTAATACACCTTTGAATTTATGTAAAGAAAATACTGTGCTCCTAATTTCATTTTGCTCTAATATTCCTACCTAGAACAAGTGCTGAAAAAGTCAGTTTGATGGTTGGTCGTCCTCCAGCTGTTAATGATTTCCTTCTGTTCAGAGCAGAGGGCAAGATAGAAGGGCAGAGAAAAATAGTTACTGCTTTGCTGTTATAATAACAATATTCCTACCGGAGATGTGTTAGCATTCGCTCCCTAGATGGTTATAATTTATCTCGAGAAGCAGAAGATTAGAAACATCAGGGATCTCCAACTGACATCCATTCAGCTCTACTCTCTCAAGATTTACAGATACAACCACTTTCTCTTCCCTCTTAATCTTCAGAAAATCTCCTGTGAAACTTAAAATACAAGATCATCACAGTTACAAAGAGCTGGGTCCAGTTAGAATTAAGGCTGCATGGACAATGTGAATTTTGTATGATTTGTGTCTATGCACTGTGCCCAAGGACTTCTACAGATTTTTAAGTGTCTATGGTATCCGGGGACTCAAAAAGAGTCCAGCTAACCCTTTCAATATTCTGGTGTCTTATGGCAGCCCAAACCTACCTTTAAGGCTAAAAACACATGTTCATAGCACTCAACCATTTTTGTACCTCTTGCCCATGGACCACTATATTGAAATCGTATTTTTCCCCACAGAAACTCTGCCTTCCCCAAGCACACAAAACACCTTTAGCTCAACCTGAAACAGATGCAAGTGTCACCACACTCTGCCAATGCAGGGAACTCTCTAGTGGCCTGATCAGCAGGTAGCAGTAGATTGCAGACATTTATTCTTCACCTACCAGTGGGCAGCAAAAGAAATCACAAGGCTGAACTTTGGTTATGGTGGAGAACATTTTCTGTCAACCACCTGTTGCTCTACTCCTTCACTCTTCCTTGCTCCATATCCTCCACTATCACTCTTTCTTCTGCCTACCTTGTCCCAGTCTCTTCTCCACTCTAGCACTTATTGCATTCTCCAAGTCCTCAGCTACATCTGCTCCTGAGACTTCTTAGTCCAGTCTGAGTTGCCGGCCCATCCCGGTCCACTCATACAGGGACTGCAGTTCCTCATCAACCTGGGTTCCTCATCCCTTGTCAGCCACTGGGTCTCAGTCGCAGATCTTGCTCATATGTTCCTCCTTCATCCTCAAGAGACATCCCAGCTCCCTCTCTTGCTCTCATGTCCAGCTGTCCTACACAATCATCTACTTTCTAAATCTCTCAATTCCTCTCTAAACCCACTTCCCATTTCCCTCCTGCCAACACATTTCATCAGCTCTAAGTTCAAATCCAGCAAATTTCTCCTCCAGACTGTCTGAGCACAGCAGGGAAACCATCTTCCCTAGAGGATTAAATATCCTTTCACTTCTAATAGCAAATTTAACTTTGGACAGGACAAGAGTGACTTGGAGCAAATGAAGTCTTTTGAAACTTTAGCTGTTACCATCTGTGAGCTTTTTACTGCATACACATGGACTGTAATTTTTCCATTTCATCTAATTCAATCACACAGATTGTGGTGGGTTTTCATGTTTACAGGAGAAAAAGAAACAAACAATCCCCCACATACTCACTCCAAAAGGAAAAGTTACCCTTTGAGATACATCGGTTGCTTCCTCCAAAAGAAGTAGACTTAAGCTTAAAAATAAAATAAGCATAAGCAAAGCTTGTGTCCCTTAGTCTCCTTCCTGGAAATGGTTGAAGATTTCTGAAGTGGTCACTATGCTCAAGGTTTACTTACCTTTAAGATTTTCAGCCAAAATGACAAAGTTTGAGAAGCCCTAAAGAGATGGTTCTCACACAGGTCCATACAAAGTTTCAGACCACAGATTGTACCACTTGCTCCACCTCAACCCTTGCTGCTGTTTTCTCTTTGCATCACAGTCTGAGTTATGGAAAGGGATTTAATCTATATTCTGAGGCAAACTCCCTGTGTAGCCAAACCTAGTCAAAGCTGTGTACAAGAGAGTAACATTTAACTTGTTTTCGTATTTAGACTTTAAGAACCTGGAACATGGATTCCTTTTCTCTGTGTGCCTATCACAGCATCTCACATAAAGGTCAGGGGGACTATCAAAATATTTGTTAATGAGTGCATGTGACATTGTTTTTTTTAAAAAAAACAAAATAGTATAAGATCCGAGATCACTGGAGACACTGCAAAGAAAAGGAATACAAAGGACCAAAAATTCCTCTGCACATCACAGCCAAGATATTAAAAGCCCAACAGAGGAACTTTGCCTAACCACTGGTTACATCACTACTACATCTAACAGAAGCACAAGCCCTTGGCTTTCATTATACTTCCCAAAAGAACACACAAGTAAAAAGACAGTAACTGGCTCTCAGCACTCAATTAAGATTTAGGATGTCAATCAAAGGAGGTAAAAAGCTGTTCGTGTTTCGTGCTGTTCGGAGAACATATCTGCCGTATTCATTGTCTGTGCTCTCCAATCTAGACAGTGCTATCTGTATTAAAGATTACAAAACCACCTAATGGAAACCTAACAGCTTGGGGAAGCGTTAGGTACCAGCATACTCATCAAAATAAACTCTCCTGTGAGAGCAGTTTATTGATTTGTATATTTGACTCTCTTTGGGATTATTGTTCAATTACTTTTATCCTCTGAGATGAAAGCAGCTGAATGTAACATCAAAAGCAGATAAAAAAGTCGCATGTTTCAATTTTTCTTTTAAATCTGCATAATATCCATTACAGATCCAATTTTCAAGAGAGCCCTCTGAGAGCAACAGTGGAGGGTAACTCCATCAGACATACAGCTCTCATCTACATTTTCTCTAATTACTCTGGCTGAAGCCAGCATCTGTCCTATAAAGCACATCATTTGTCCTTGAGCAAGTGACAGTCTGCAGAAGCTGCCTGACTACATCTCTTTTTATCAGGTGAGCTCTTTGCTAATTGTTGATATGATTAGTAATTTATCACCACTTATAAATACAAACACAGCATATAATTCCCACTCCTAAGTTGTAGTGCCATTGAAGAGCTTAAAGCATGGTGGCGGCCAAGAGACCGTACAAATGTCATTTTGCTGGTCTGCATTTAATCTTCACTAAAAGCGCTTCATGCCCTGCTTGCAAGAAAAAAAAAAAGAGCTATTTTTAATTATCAACCTTCTGTTTTCAGTGTGGGACATGGGCTCACATCATTTTTGGTTTGCTGCACACATCGTAACCAACGCAGCACCTGGAATCAGGATCTTCCTGTCTCAGTTGAGAGGCACGTGTTATAATAACAAGGAGCTGACTGATGCTCCTTCCATTTGCACGAGGTGGGCTTTGCTGCGCAGCCATCAAGTGAAACTTGCTTCAGTTCCTCAAATACGAAAAACCACACACTCCAAAGTTAAAACTCTAGGAGGAGGATTTTATCACGAATAGTGCACTAGGAGAACAGTTCCCGTGTTTTATGAGCAGGGACATTACAACCAAAGTTCAGCCTGCAAACAGCACCTCGATGAGCACAACCCTCAATTTTAAAACTCAAACGGCTGACCTTACTAGCAGCCAAATACCAATTAACAGCATGAATGTGAGTTTTGTTAAAGGTAGATACGCAGTAATATGGTGATTTCAAATAAATACTTACACTTCTCAATTTGGATTTTTAACAAATCTCTGTTTACTCAGCTCTAAGAGGAACTATCCATTCTATCATACAAACAGTTCAGGAAGGCAATTAAGCCACTGACTGCACTTTCTCACTTGCCTGCACAGGTGTGAAAGCAAGACTGCTCTTGGAATTCACAGCAGCACCGGGGCAGAGGGACAGACTGGACCAGAAAGGCACTTGGAGCCCAGCAGAGCTGGAGCACTGGTGTTCCAGACCATTGCAGCTGGATTTTTACTGCATTTGAGCTATTCACCTGCTCTGGCACTGCCTCTGTCTGTTGCAAAAGCTATTCTAGAGAAGGCCAGCCTGTAGAAAGCACGTTGCTTTTCTTTTAGTGATGCAATTACAAGGGGAGCGTAGCCATGAGTATTACTGAACTTTAAAATATTGTTTCTAGGGGCATTAGATTATATCCGAAGAAGTATTAGCGCTCCACCTCGACATGAAAAAAATCACTTTAAAACTTACAGTAACACATTTAAAGCCCATTAATATGCGTTTTCAAATGTCATGCCTCAAATGTGACAGTGAAATTCCTGAATCAATCAGCCAAAGGGAATTATTTTACGCAGAAATTACATGAAGACAAAGTAGCAGAAATCAGTAAAAAGCAGAATAACTTTATGATGTAACCTAAGAAACTAAATAGGCTTTTTGGTGAAATAAGAAGCAACACACTATGTGTACCTGCTTCATGGGATAATGAATTGCAGAACACTTTTCTTCTGCAGTAGAACAAGTTTTGGGATTTTAATTTGTGATCTGCCCTACAAATAGTGCCTGGGATGATTTCAGGCGTGCACATACAAGGGCAAACACAACATGTGCCACCTGCAGTCTGTCTACTGACGAAGTCTACACCTGTATTTTTGACGTTGTGCTCTTTCTCAGTTAAGTTTTTAAATATATGCATCAATCCATATGCAAAATAGGCAAACCCTGGTTTCTTCAGTTAGAAATTCTGCTCCGGAGCTTCCTTGTACGTCAGTTTGACTCACACAAATGCCACGGCAGATTCTGTCCTGAGCGTGAAGAAAATGAGAGCGTACGAATCCCTTCCGTCGAGGCTGACATCCCGTTATCCCAACAAAGAACATTTAACATGTTCACAAGATGACTCACGTTCATTTGAATAGTTTCAAAGTCCTGCTGTATGGCACTGATGGCTATCAGATACAAAAGTGAATAAACTCGGCAAGCTATTTCCGATAATTTACCACGAATCATCCCGCCCTTCATCTCTGCATAGCATTTGTGTTCATCTCTTCTGTTTGTTTTACCCTCCAGAAATTCCATTCAGGAAAGACTTCTTCCTGTAGCTGGAGAGTATTGGTGGCACCTTCTATGTAAAACACAGACAGTATATAAGATCAATCAAGATCAGGATTCATGAACTTCATTTATTTTCCCCAGTATTCTCAGAATTTTAGCTGGTCTGATAGGCAATTAACCCAGATCAACCACTGCTGGTGAAGCATCTTGACTAAAAGCAAAGAAGATTAAATAATCTAGTGATCTGATCCTGATGGCTGACGGATGGGGAAAGAGGCATCTACCTTTGTTTTCTTATCTCCATTTAAAAATGAAGGCTGAGTAGTAACCGATAAAGTGCAAAAAAATGCACTCTAGTATTTCCAAATGCCAGGAGCAATAGCCTTCTGATTTAAGTGTAGCTAAAAAAAACCCCAAAAACCTGTTTAATATTTAAAGTAGACCTCAGTAATTGTATGAAAAAAAAGATTTTACATCATAATGAGTAGCAATATGAGGCAATGAGACTTGATAGTGCCAAAGACAGTTTCCAGTTACGTGAATTTCACTGAAAATATTAAAAAAACCTGAGAAAACATCTTGAAGTGAGTCATAATTCATTGCGGACCCATCAGACACAGCTCAGACCTTTCGAGTTAACTAAATTCTGATGAATTTTTTCTGACTTCTTGTTCCACAATGGAATGTTGCATTTTGCAGCGATTTGTGCTAATGCTGGGTGAAAGCCACTGCAAAACCAACAGTAAAACATGGAGGCTCCCATCCCCACATATACCAACAAGGAAACCATCAGACCCGAGGCAGCCATTTAAAACGGGAACAGAAAGTTATATCTTTTGCTCAGAAGATGACTGTTGCCATTATACCGATACAGAAGAGGCTAAGCCTGAGTTCCATTAAATAACTATGCCAGGGATCAGCTATCTAGAAAAAAAGAAAAAGGTGCTACCTTCTCACACAGTAACTATGATGTGATTATCGGTTTGAGAAAATGTGCATTAAGATGAAGATGGAATGTATTTGCGCCTGGAATCAAGCTTAAAACTGAAACATCATATTTTTTTTAAAAAAAATCACTGTGCTATTGTTTCAGTTTTGCTGGACATATTTCTGAATGTTTCTTGCTCTCATACAACCCTTTGTACCAACAACTACACTGCCTGGCTGGGGTAAAGATGATTCCAGCAGTGTGTGTTTCATAGGAATCCAACTGGTCACATAACAGTTAATGAAGGAGACTGAAAAATCCTGAGAACAGTTTCTAAGTTACAGATTACCCATACAGTGCTAATCTCTTTATGTACTTCCATAGCAACTGCTACAGAAGTACACCAAAAGAAAAGTTAATGTTATTATACAGGGAGTAGTATAAGGAGATTTCTATACCCACTCATAGTAAGTCCAAATTTGTAACTTCAATCTTTGTCAGAAGTATTACTGCAACAAGACTTGCAGATGATCGGAATAAATTCAGAATCAGTTTGAAGAACTTATCCACTTCCAGGCTGTCTCAGCAGAGGTGAAGCACCCAGCTGAGACCCCCAATGGGGCAGCTTGGGAACAGAAAGCAAAGCAATCACCTTTTCACTGGGCAGGCTCTACCATCCAGCTAAATTCCTCAAAGCCATCAACATTAGAGGCTTCAGGTCCTTTAGGCCTAAGACTAATAAAACTAGGAACTTCCTAGTGCCAAAAGATAAAGCTCCAACCCTGCAAACCGAAGAGGTCATTGTGCCAGATGAGATACAAGCGGTACTGCTGTTATGTGTGAAATCCTCTTCGACATGCCCCTGCATAAAACATTTCAATTAATGTTACTGCTTAATCCATTTATATTTAAAGCAAAGTGGCATGAAAAGGAAGAAGCCCTGACACTGCGACAGTCTTCAGTGATAATTTGGAGAAACTACAAGGCAAGGAAGAATTTCCTCACATCATGTACCGCACTGTCAAAGCAAACACACAGCTGATAGGAGGGAACCTTTCTTAATACATTTTCTGTTCCTTCCTAGAGGAAGGAAATTTTAATCTCCAGGAATAAGAACGCAAAGCAACATGCTTGTCATCTCTCCAGCATGCTGACCTACTTCCAGCAGCCTGGCTTTAGGATGCACGGACTGTGCATCCTTAGCAGTGCAGCCACTGAAACTCCAGATACGCTGCAAATGACACTGAATAAATTCATTAAATACTGGGCTGGTTTCTCCTGTTGAATCGCATTCCCTTCTGGGATATGCTTTGAACAGGTAGTTTAAAAGTAACTTGAGGACATCTCCACAAAATGTAGGCAATACTATCAAAGAGGGAGGGGGGAAAAAAAGCACACTATAATGTAAATATACAGTCTCTCTGCCAGAAAATAAGTAATCTATGAAGAAACAAGAAGCAGAATCGCAGAATCGAAGAACCAGAAATTTTCAGCTACAGGGTTAATATTCTTGTGAAGATAATCCTCCTATCCAAGATGTGACAAATCCAACTTCCTAGGAGCTGGCCTTGAGACATGAAATAAAGCTGCATTCAGCAGCAATGGACAGCACATGTCTGGTGCTTCTATTATAAGCAGAAATTAATACCCAGGTAGAAATAACCATAAATCAGTCTTACTTAGCTCATCAGCTGAAATACCAGCCGTTACATAAGAACACATTTTTGGCATTTCCAATCTCACACTTTATTGTGATAAAAAGCCAGCCTTGACACTTAATCCCGGTCTGCTAATTGGGAACGGTGGGAACATGAGAAGTGGAGCTTCCATCCAACTGCTCCGAGCCCGGACACATCAGGAGGTTGTTCTGCTCATGGTGCCTGGACGTTTGTCACCACCTTAGAAGGTGGGAAGGAGAAGGAGCGGTATATCTTGAATTAAATTTGAAAGTTATAGGCTTCTGAATGCCAACTCCAAAACCAAATACATCAATAATGACTAACTTGATCGTGAAGCAGATCAAATGCATTGCCCAGCAGTGTTTCAAAAAGATGGACCCAATTTCAAAGCCATTTTTTGTTTCAAATTGGGTTCATCTTTCTGAAACATCCTATACTCTGAAAAAGGCAGGCCTGGGTATTTTTGCCTACAATATGCCCGGTTTGTTGCAAAAGGAACTAAGAAACTTGACATCTGTGCTTTGAATAAACGCATGGAAGGTTTAAGATATTTGATAAGAAGTCCGTAACTATCTTTTTTCTCTTGTTTTATGCCTAATGCTTCAAAAGAAATTAAAAAACTCACTGAATTAGTTATACATCATTATATGTAAGGAGACATAAATGGAGGTTACGTAGTCAGAGGCTAATGCTCTGAAGAACAAATGTCATTGTTGGAATAAGGAGTATGATAAAAATCCTCTTCCATGTTTCCCTCTCTGCTTCCCGACCCCCGAATGTTTAAATAACAGTACTGGAAAATACTAAGATATCTTCACCCTGCTACCCATCCATAGCCCTAAGTGAGCACGACATGCAAAAAGAGAACATTTAAACGGCCTGAGATTTCAACTTCTACATGTATCCAGTAGGAAAAAATATTCCGTGGGTTGAGCAGGAAAAAAGGCCTTTTGATACAAGAAATATATGGATGGATGAAACCAAAATCATTGTATTAGAGACAGCCATTCAGCTTCATGCTTGGAAGCTTTCAACTTACCATGACATCAAGACTGCTGTAACTTGATGTTATTTCTGTTTCATCTAAAATTCTTGTGAAAGGTCAGATTGTTTGGGAAAACCCTGCTGCTGAATCAGAAGCAGTAGGAATACGCGCTGGTTATCTGCGAGGATCTGCTCCCCCTTCCAGGCTCTGAACCATGCAAGAGCTGAGGATTCTGCCTCAGCTCCTGGAGGAACTCCAGTTTTAACAATAAAGGCTCTGGGGTCAGCTCATCAATGTTGCTAAAATTAGACATTATATAGCAACAGCAGGAATGAAGTGGCCCCTACAAAGGAACCACCACTAAGAAAGAACTCATGCCATAAAAAGCTGTGTTCAAGAGCATGAAATGACAGAACAAGTCTGGCCCCTCCACTGAATTTGTCACTTGAGTATCAAGCTCATGGAGATCCATCAAAGCAGAGAGAGGGAAAAAACTCACATTCAGTAGTGACAGTCTGCTTTTATCTCTAAACTTTCTTTTCCTGGTCTAAAACCGCAATAGTAATCAAATGGGAATAAAAGGAGTTTTCTTTGATGAGCATGTCATGCTGATGAAAGGCAGCAGAAACCCTCTGTATAGACAAGAACCATAAACGTTAATGGATGTCGGTATTTGGAGCTTCTCTTTGTTGTGTGTCAGTCCCCGAAGAGTTATTTTTATGAATGAAAACCTGCATGGGAAGTGAAGGCACTGCTTAATTTCTGCTGGTGTTTTGTCGGTGTTCAGCCGCCCAGGGCCAGCCCTCAGCAGGCAGTACCTGTGACCATGGACCTGCACCCAAGTTCTGCCTTCTCCCTTGGTCCGTGCTTGACCTACGCAGCAGCTATGCCTGTGTCTCACCGATCTGGACCCAACCCTTCCTCACCAATTTGACTTTCTGCCTTGATTTCAGGTCCACCTCGTTGCTTTGGACCTGGTGGCAACCTGGGCTGTCTCCTGACCCTGATTACCATCACCAGAAGTGCTCCGTTCATCTTGTCCAGGAGCTGTGGGACTGTCCCTTTGTCAGCGAGGGCACTGCCTGTGCCTGCCCTGCCACATCCCTTGGTTCCCAGCTCGTCAACCCTTGGGGAACAGCACCCTCTTGTTGCTCCTGAACATTTCTGTATTTGTCATTGAATTCTGAGATTAAGACAAGCCATTAATATATCAGTAGTCTGCTCATTTAGCATTTAATTTCGTTTAGCATTTGGTAGATGCCCCATCCCTGGAGACATCCCAGGCCAGGCTGGACAGGGCTCTGAGCAACCTGAGCTGGTGCAGATATCCCTGCTCATGGCAGGGGTTGGGCTGGATGATCTTTAAATGTCCCTTCCAGCCTAAACTATTCCACGATTCTATTACTTCTGTATTGCTTTTTGTTGCCTTTGCATTTTTCACAAACTTATGTTAAGTTTGTTTTCATCATTTTTAACAGGAAGGTCTGAACTTCATATTGAGTTGTTATTTTGTCCATAGCAGGCAAAGCTTTTGTCAGCTGATAATCGTAGACGGTGTGTTTATATTGACCTATTTAAAATCTCAAATGGTTATAATAGAAGCTTTTTAAAAGGCACTTCTCTGAAGTGTTATTCAAAAAGTATAATGGTCCCATTTGTCGAAAATGCAAGTTTGCCCTTTAGCACAGACCTGGTGCATAAAATAGTCCTCAAACTCCTCCTTTCGAAATAGCTGCTCTATCCAAGTTTTCAGCTGCTGACACTGAAAACACACTTTGCCCCTCGTTCAGAGGGCAACTATTTTGTTTTAGCCTGCTCAAGAAGAAATGAAAGTTGATTGTCTCCAGCAGCCTCCATTGACCCCTCTTCAGACTGGAATGTGCCCTTAAGGTGTCTTCAATCTTTATAGATTTTCATACACGATAAGGAAGAGCAGGGCAGGAAAATCTGAGGAAGGAAATGTCTGTGTTCGAGATGGAGCACAGATACGCTCCAAAGGGAGAGACAATGTCAAGTTTCTGAGGTTTCCACGCTGCTTACCAAATGTTTTACACTGTGTTTTAATATGACTGCTGCTCAGGGTAGGTAACCTTGGAGATAAATTGTTCGTGAATCAGCAAATACTTGCATGTGTTCCTAGGATTTTTCTGAAGTGAGATATTTACATCCTTATATAATCCTAAGAGGAAACAGGTGGCTCTTCAATGTACTTGTGGCTTTTTCAATTACATGCTCAGGCTCACAGAATGAGGGCTCAGGGGTGGGTGGTTAGGAGCTGTGTAATTGCCCTGCTATTGCCAGGCAGTGTTACAAAAGCACTAAAATCTCCCTTACTAAACAAGAATGCATTGGTTTGCTTGTATGCAATTTGTGGTGTGGCATTTGTCTTGAATAATTTCCTTTTGCGTTTGAATGCAAACTGAACACACATTTATTTCTATCTACTTTCACAAGCTGCTTTGCATTCAAATTATAGGAACTTGTATGCACATTTGCTACAGACTAAACAATATAAAGAAGGCGCATGCTGGAATATATAGAGCAACTAAACCAAAAATGGCTCTAAAGTTCTCGCTTTTCTCCCAAGGTCACAGAAAGCTCTGTAGCCCAGATGTGCACTATGCAGACAGTACCAAGACCGTTACATCGGGGACACGACCAAAGAACAAAAAAATCTCAGGGTTAGAAAGCAACACATTCAAAATTATTTAACCAAAATGGCCTTTAAGAATACACACGAGCAGTCATGTAAGGAAGGGTTTGCTGGCTCTCTGACTTGGCTGCTTTCTCATGGTTCCTGGACAATGCCTTGGTTATTATATTTCTCTGTTGCAATTAAGCTGAAGGCACTCAGATTTACTCATTCGAGTTTCAGGAGTTCTGGGGACTGCAGGGGCATTTGCAAATTAGTAGCAGCTGACCTATGATTGACTTGCAATGTGTGATCAATAGCATAAGTAGTACCAGAAGGGATAAGACTAAGGATGGAAATTCTTGGAAAAGGTACCAATGAGATCAATCACATGATGATCAGAAGTCCTCAAACCACATGTGACAACACATTTACTTGTCAATATAGCTTTTCCTCTGAATTTTTTTTTGGCCAGCTGTTCCCCAAAGACTTTTCACTCAAAAACTGCTATAAACTGAACAAGTTCAAGTGTGTGGTTCACCTACACACCTGCCATCAACCCTTGCTCAAATTCTATGTCACATCCATCAGGTTTCCATATAAGAGGTTCATAAGCACAATCGCTCTTCCTAAAGGAACACGTTTTGATGCCATATCCTTCAAACCTGCCAACATAAATACTTACATTGCTATTGTATCTTGGACATCAACAAATATCAGAAAAGGACACAGAAAAATATAAATATTCGTCTTTTTCAAAGATTATGTTTACAAGAACAAAGAAGTTTAACTTAGAAATGCCTCAGGACAACAGATCGTTAAGATAATCTCCTCTGCCTTTGTAAAGCATACTGTAGGAAATGATCTGGCACTTCAATTTCCACTCTGAGCTTAAATGCCCCAGGCAAAGAGGCTACTAATTCTAATACATTTCCCAAGACTGAGGTTTAATAGAATTAGTTTGCTTTTTTCTTCCTTAATTTCCATTCAGTTATTCATAGCTGTATTCTTGGTATCATCTTACATTCTTCTTCCCTCCAAGTGTTTACAAATGCCTAAATTTTATACTGGGGTTTTTTAACTTTCTGCCCAGATGTTGCCCAACAGAGGCAGGTACGTCTAATTCTTTACAGCCCACACTATCTCCTTCTAGTTCCCTGAGCATTTTGAGTGCTATTATTTCAAATGTTTCCATTTTTTCAGCATCCCAAAGATAACGACAGATTACTTTAACATGTTCGGGAACATAGTTTCTCTCCACCTCTCTTCATGCTTTGAACCTGAACATTAGATAAGCCTCGTAAGATTGGTAGGTACACAAGACGCATCTGGAATTTTATGTAAGTAAATGTGAAAAGCATTCTAAATCCAAATGGCACAAGAAAGACAGGGAAAAAAAAATCAGCTGGCAAAAACTACATTCTTGCTGATCACCAACATTTTAGTTATGACAGGATCTGCAGTGTTCCCCAAGTATAAAGTAAAATGAATGTAACAAATGAAATCATCTTACTTAGGAGAAGTCAGAGAACAATTTAAGTAAGGTTAAGTGAGCAACGGAAGACTCAATTTGTATCAAGCACCATTTTTGCGGTCTTTCAGGAAATTCTTGCATACAGGAGATGTGTTTGTAAGGAAGATTTCTGGAAAAAAAAAATAAAGACAAAGGAAGCCAGCAGGTATTGCATTCACGTTGGGAAACAGGGATTTGCAAGCCTCTTTTTGCCATCATTTTGAACCTGGTATCACAAAATACTCCAGAAAAAAAAGAGTATTTGAAGGCAAATATTAGCGCGAAAAAACCAGGCATTTTTAAGCATAGAAAAATGTCACAAATCATTAGGAAATAAATTTCGAAATCAAACACAAAAGGAAATGAGCACTAGGCAGAACATTTGCAGAGCCACAAGAGAAAGGGTTCGATGTTTCAAACACTGCAGGCAGAAAGAGAGAGAGCTTGGAATATATTTCTTATTGGAAATGGCAAGGTAATTCTGAACTCTACCGTTCAATCACTTACCCAAAAACCCTTCCAAAGTTTGTTTATTCAAATGAAGCAGAACTTGGGCCAAAACATAACCAAAGACATTTAGTACATCCCAATTCTAATTCTGAAACAGCAATTACATCTGTGCTGAGATATGTCAGTTTTCCATTTAAAAAAAGGGAAGATTATGAATAAATCTGATTCGTCTCCAAAGTTCTTGGGGTATTGTACATGATATCATAGCTTCATTTCTTTCTCTAATATGTAGCACCAAAAATAAGCACACATCCTGTCCTGGGAGCATGAATCGAGCTTGAATCTTGTTAATCTAAGAATTTTATGAAACTTCGTCGTCACTGAACACCAAGGAGCACAAACCCTTTATTTACTCCCATATTTTTATAGTGTCTAATTCTCACATCCTTGCAAGAGGTTAATAATCTACTTTCTTTCACTGTTTGTTTCAGAGTCAAAAATCAGCACATGCTACCCGTCATTCACTGAAGCAATCAGAACAACACTCCAGTCAACACCATTTATCAATGCCAACCGGAAGAGCAATTATATTTCATCCAACCAAAAATACACAGACAGGCATCGCATCTTTGATGACAGGCAAAACTATCGTCTGTACAGCTCTCATCAAGTCCCCACTGAGACAAAGCTGTACGTGGGTATTTGTGCTAGTCTAGGAATGCATTACGGTGGAGTAATCAGAAAACAAAATTTTAGAGACACATTCTGGGGATGGGAGCAGAGGGAAATTAAGAACATAAATCTTGAGTGAATCGAGAGGGAGAAAAACCCATGAAAACATATAATGGTTTGATTTGTCAAAATATATGACAATAGCTTGATTTTTTCAGATTTCCTACACGCCTGCAAATCCAGACTAATTCCATTAACATCAGAGCTCTGGTGGAAAGCTGCAAGAGAAAAGTCTCTGATTGTAGTTTGTTTTTTGAAGCAAACACAAAGAATCACAAAGCCATCAAACACTCAGCACTCTTCTCTGCTTAATACCAACCACAGTATATGCTTTATTGCCTAATGTTTATCTCAAAGTGGTACCCAGAGAATCCTGTTAAGGTTTATGCAAAAACGTGCATACAGAGCTTGGTGAAGTCACAGGGGCTATTCAGTGACTTAGAATGTATTAAAAGAAGTCTTACAAAGTTAAAAATTGTAAGCAAGACATATATGCATTCACCTACACTTTGTTATTATATATAAGGTGCATAATATTAGGTGGAATAGATACATAATTCGTTGGGGTTTTTTGAAAAAATGTGAAGGGAAGTACATGAAGCAATCAACAGGATGAAGGGGAGAAAAAACTATTAGTGAGTGTTTTCAGTATTGTTCTAATGCTTTATTCTACAGCCATCTGAGACCCTTAAAACCAGCATTGTCCCTTTAGGTTGTCTTACTAAATTAGTACAATAAAGCCTGAAATGATCCTCTCGTAGCACTTGATATACCTACTGCTGCAAGAACCCTAAAGCCTTCAGCCACATCACATAAAATTCCAAATAAAACGACCCATTTTCCTTGTGTTTATGTAGAAGTCTAGTTCTCAATGGCAACAAAACACCCTGGGCAGCAAACTTCTAGGTATTAATTAATTTATCAAGTGGTTTAAGCCACTTAATCTTTGGCCTCATGCCTTATAGTATAACCCAAGGCAGGTTATAATCACCCAGAAATGCATTGTCTGATGTGCCTTTATTGCTTAATTATCAAGGTGAGATGCTCATATTTAATTAGGCATTTCATCATAAGCACACACATCTCTAAGCATTACTACCAAAAAAGTTCAATTAGCTAAAGAATATAACTTTTTTTCTTGTTGTTTCATTCTTGCATGATATAAAGTTATACTTTGGAGCATAGTTTTTAATTTTGCAAAATGGGTCTTGAAGCAGAAATTATATATTGAGCTTTGCCTTCCGTGTATTAATGTCGGGTCAAATTGCAGGGCCCTCCTCAACCAGCTTTTCTGTGAAGTCAACTCCTATCAAAGCAAAGCTATCACAACCCCACGTGGTAGATTTAATCTAAATCTCTTTGGGTGCAAGAGGGAAATCCCTTCTTCTAAGATGCCTGTTCTACCAGACTCATCTTAGTTATGCTGAAGAAAGTAATTTATCGAGTGGTGACCTGACCAGCAAAGATGTGGGTCTGTACATCAGCTCCAACCATGTCGGACATGCCCTCCCAAGCTCTTCCCTTCTGGAATTTATCAGCATCTATAGAACTACCCGCTCTGCAAAAGTATTATCATTTCTTTAATCAGCAGGCAGCAGCTACCTGTAAGGCACAGCGTGAGAAGACAGACGGAAAAACAAGATGGAAAAGAATCTTGATACATTACATACACCACGATTATCTTTATCTATGTCATTCCTGACAGATGGCTGGTTAAATTCTTCTTCAGTGATGTGACATCTGTACAACCTCCTCACACAACCCAGTCCAGTGCCTCAGTAGCCCGAACATTAGAAAGTTTTTTGGAAAGCCTAAAGTAAATCTTTCTTGCTGCTATTTAACCTGATTGCTTCCATTCCTGTCCACTATAGACACATGGAAGAGATTACTCTCTTCTTTCTTCTTATGTTCTCAAATAACATTATGTTCTTTATGTGCCATCATCCAGATAAAACTGGTCTAATGACTAAATCTTGCATTTCAGACCCCCGATTTTTCTTACAGCTTTCCTTTGGGCTCTTTCTGTTGCTTTCTGTCTAACTTTGCAGTGTCCAAACAGCCAACAGCAACAGTGATATGGAAAAAGCCTTGGGGGAATACTAATTTTTTTATAATTTTGCAATGTTCCCAGAACAACCGCTGGCCAGGTTTTCAGACCGATCTAGAGTGAGTAACGCGCTTACTCTTTAGGATCTGCTCCAGCCTTTACACAAGCCATATATCTAGGTGAGAGGAGATCTGATGGAGGAGCTCAAAGAGTTTGCTGTAAGAAGCCTGCCGTAAAATACACACAGCCAGAAATGCGGCCATCGGGTGCCGAGTTCTTTGCTTTTGGGGCTTTTCACTGGGCTTATTTTCTTCCTTCCTGGTCAATGGCTCATTCTCCTGAACCCGAGTTCAGTTTGACTACTTTAGGCTTTAACATATGGAATAATGAACACATTCCAAGAATAAGCCTGCCCAGATAACACAGCACAGAAATAAGATTTGCATTTCTTTAATATCTTATTAACATATTTAACTAAGGATGAAGCAAGGCAGTCCCACAACACTGAATGAGTCAGAACGGGCTGTTGCTTTTCTAGAATATCAGGAAAGCAGCAAGAACGGTAAAGCTTCAGCCCTCATAGTTCGTGGTGGCTAAAACACTGATGATCCACTTCGGCATACAGGATATAATAAGTGAAAAAGCAGCAGCAGCTTTGTAACCACCTGTATTTCTGAGCATCCCATACTGCAGACTAATTACAAAACTATATTACAGGGACTGTGTAACCACTGAAAAACCACCCAACTTTTGTGCACTCTGTGAGCCCCAGAATCTCTCACATAGTTGAGTTTCTAAACGTTTTTCACCAATATGGGTGTAAGGCTGAAGATCTTTGAGCCATGAGGTTTAACCATGGCACCCCTTGAATTGCATATGAGTTTTGCATTGAAAATATCAGCCTCCTTCCTAATTCTACCCCTCTCTTCATGAAACACACAATACACATTTTTTTTAAACACACAACAGTGAAAAAATGTAATCTTGGGAAACAATTTTTGAAAGAGATTTTCGTTCAAAGCCCTGCAGTCAGCATGGGGGATATAAAAGGAACTCTTTGAAGAGCTCAGATGGTTTACTTTGCCATACAGGACAGTGAGTTTGATCTTTCAGCAATTCTACATGTCATTCTTGTATTACTTCAGGGTTTGTGATCTCTTGGTTTTGACCCAGTGGGCATTCTTTGAACCAGTACTTGAATGAACTGCGTATTTTCCCTGAGAAGTACCAGAATTAGTGGTGTTGTGAGCGTTAATAGGGATAGGCACTATTTATGTAGATAATAATGTTTCATTTCTAAAAGCATGTTCCAGGCTATTCAAGAAAGAGGAGAATAAAAGGAGGAACCCAGCAATGAACAACGTTCTCCAGGGCAGAGAGAAAACGCATGACAGCTCAATCAAAAAAAAAAAAAGTTTCTACTGGGTCCTGCTATACATTTGCCCACTTCGGAAGCAGCCCAGCTGTTATTTAATATAAAGACCTCTCCTGTACAGAGATTGCTGACTTTATCACAAACAACAAGCAATAAAGATTTTATTTTTTTCTTAAATGAACACATTTGCTCCAAATGTATCAAGCCATGAGGCACAAAATTGGAGTCTGGAAGTTTTTTTAATTGTAGTTTAACATTTATGTAATCCGACATCACCTTTTCCTGTCCATATAGGCACAGAAGTGCAGGCTATATCCTTGCACATGAAGCTGTGGAGAAATTTTAATCAGCCATAAGACCTGGAGATTCTGAATGCCTGTGAAGTTATTAGGCAGATATTAGGAGTTTATGGATATATGTCATTTTAAAAAAAAGTCAATGCTTCCTTAGCACTGCATGCTACCTGACGTTTTATTCATGATGTTCATGTTGTACCAACAACTTAAGCTAATTGCCACCAAGAGTTTTTTAAAATCGTACCCGTCTATCATGCCATTTACAATTAAATCATCATTTTCTAATGCAACTATTGTTACTGTTTTAGTTCCAAGCACAGCTCGGGCACTAATGTGGTCTCACAGTCACCTCGTGCTATCACTCCTCTGCTTTGTTTCTGGCAAAACATGGTATAAGAAAGAGGTGGTTTTTCCCAAGTTCAGTTTCTACACCTAGATAATTGTATTACCTTCCTATCCCACAAGGAGTGAAAAAAAAATTACATACAACACTGGTTCAGCAACCTAATAATCTACTTTGAATGACGATACTTCTGCATTTACAGTCTGAATGGTCCTGGTAGTTTCGAAATTGCACTTGTCTTTAATCAACAACTCTAAAAATCAAGTATTTCATAATGTCAAATCTAGACATTCCTCAGATTTGTTATACACTTGTAGTTCTTCTAGGGAAAAATAAAACACATGAGAAGAGCAGCGTACGGCACCTTGTCCTTCAGAAACAAAGGTTGTTTCAAAGTGGCCTCATATTCCTTTGTCTCTCATTTTAGTGAGACAATCCCTGTATCAAAGCAGGTTTAGGAAGACGGAGGAAAAGCAGGCCATGAAAAACCCAACAAAGGGACTCGCTGCACACAAGGGGTTATATCCATAGAAACCAAAGTCAGTTGTGAAGTTCGAAGGCAAGGAATCCCTGCTCCCCACCACAGCGGGGTGACAGAAACCCCTGGTGGAAGCAATACGGATCCTCTGTCACCACAGCCGTTGGAGACGTCCCCTGCAGACAGCACCCCTTGGTTTGGTGTTCCTCCTTGACCCACGTGCAATAGAAAAAGCTTCAAACCAGCAGGTAGCTGCTTCGGTCATTAATGTGAAGAACCACCTGCTTAAATGAGCATCAGCTGATAGCAGAATATTTTTCACTGATTCTCAGAAAGGAACTGGAAAACTTGTTAAATAGACAAAACACGGCACTGGGCAGAAGAGGGACAGAGAGCAAAGCTCCAACACGTATCAGCTCATTTGGAAAGACACGTACAACTAATCCAGCTTGGCAGAAGGAACCAATCTCATGCAACCTTCCCTCTTTCTCCCAGACCAATCACTTGTACATACTATTCCCACATACTTCTGACCTTATAGTCAAGGATATTACTTTGCAACCTTTGAAAGCAATAAAATCCTCAGAGGACAGGTGAAAACATTTTGGGGTGAGTCAGGGAAAAGAAAATAAGGTTTTCAGTTCAGGCAGTGAGAAAGGTGACTAGATCAAGCGTCCAACGAGTTTCTAGCATTGGCATGAATGCCCAACAAAGGCACACACTGCAATGGGCGGATCTGGGATGATTGCAAGAGCAGAATGGAAACAAACAGTGCTTTCCATTTATCACACCTTCCTAATTCCATTAATGCCACAGAGGAGGTGGTAAATGGATTGAGATGCTTTTGGGCAAGGTGTGTGTGGGGAAACACAAGAGGAGTTTTCTAATTTATAGAAGAAATACAAAAGATTGCACTGCATGTTGCTTCTGTAGGCCAAACTGGCAGGGACACTATGTTAGAGCCGGCAGCACAGCTTTACAGGGTACAGCTATTAAACTGGTATTTTACTGTCAAGTTGTCAAAGCTGTTTCTTTTCACTCTTATCAGTTTAACAACAACATCCCCCAATGCTGCCTATGTGGTGCTGGAGGCACAAAAACTTGAGAAACAGGCAGCGACTAGAGCAATTTAAAAATTATTGAAAGAAACAAAAATCTCAACGGAAAGTACATGAAGTTCAAGCAACCGAGACTTCCTTTCAGGTGTCTTGCTCTGGGATGAGGTTCTCTGAAGTGCAAGGCAGGGGTTCTGCAGGACTTCCCAGGTCCAGATGCCAAAAGCACTCGCGGTGCTTCGTGTCCAGTGTCACTGGTGATGTGCAGCAGAGACACAGCCCCAGATGTATGTTATCAAAGCCAGAGCATCCCCGGGTGTCCTAACTGTAAGGAGCCACTGAAGGAGGAAATGCTGGTTTTGCAACTGTAAATCTGAAACCTGATAAAGACTGAGGGACATCTGGCTATCAGACCTTGAACGTAAAACAAAGCCTCTCTGCACTAATTGCGGAATGCAAACCGATTCCTGTGGGTCAAAGTTAAGCTGGGAGGGGGGAGGTAAGAGTGCCAAGAAACCAGACCTTAAATGGAAATAAATAAATAAGGGGAGGGTCATTAGAACTGGAGCAGCGAGAGAGGTAAACTGAGGCAGGACATCTGGGAAGTGTCGGGTAGTCTGTGAATCCTGCACCCAACCAATGGGGAACAGGGGAGGGAATTTGCTGCTGGGATTCGGGTACTATAAGCAGGGGCTTTTGCCCTGTTCTGTGTGCTTACCATTAGGTAGGACACCTGGTTTTGCAAAATCGTTAATAAAATGTGCTTTGCTGAGAGATCCTGCCTGAGCCTATATTGGCAAGATGATCATATCCTATACTAACCATGGTTCCAAAACGAAGGCTTCACCCAGAAACAGCTCTTTTTGTACTCTCCTCCCAGCCCCAAAATTCTCCAGGCACGTGCAAACATTAAAGGCGATTTAGTTGTTGTCCAATACAGAATAGTTACTATTGTTCAGTTACAGCAAAACATTGTTATACCCCAAGTGGAAAATCTGTTTCCTTACACTAGTAGTAGCAGTGCTAAGAGTTTTCTTTTCCAGGAAGAAGTTCTAATGAAATCCCCTCCTGCCCCTGCAGCGGACACAATAACACAGAAGCTACAGCTGCAGTTACAGCTCAGACATCTCAACCTCCTTCCACAGGGGCATCACATACGGAAAAGGTCCCTATGGCAAAACAGCTCAGAATTCCCACAAACAGTGCATGAAAAGGAGAGGAATTCCTGATCTACACCAAGAGAACAGACCCTCTAGCAAACCTATATGCATTTAGAATTTACTAAAGCATTGGAGATGTTTTTCCTCTAATAGTGAAAATCTGTTTCAGATACAAACAGCAGGACTACAACTCAGTGAATACTTAGAAAATCATTTCCCTTGGCTGCTCTCCTGACTAAGCATTTGAGTCTTCCCCTGTTCCCTAGCAGATCATAAAGGCTCTTTCAGGTTTAAAACTTTCAGGAACAGAGTTTAATCAATAAATTAGTTTTTCTGCTCTACTTTTAGGCAACAGAATCGCATCACTAGTGTTATAAGAGATAAATAGCAAGAAGTGGCTATTGCATAAAATACCCACAAAATTAAAAACAAAACAAACAACAACAAAAAACCCCACCCCACCACAAAACTAAACCAACAAATTCTCCCCCAAAATTCCTCTAATATCCAGTAGTTTAGAACATACCCGAAGATAATAATTACATAAAATTGTGTCAAAACAGCATTTTGCTCTTCCTTGAAGAAAACAATGCCGGCACTACTAAGACCTCCGGTTCAATACCAGGGAATTCACTCTCTGCATTATACTGAGGAGGGTCTTTCAGTTGCCCCTACAAAATCGTTGTCCCCAAAACACAGAGATTAAGTTTGAGAGAGACTGTAGTAGTGGCCAATATAAGGTCAAACTCGCAGAACTCAATTTCTGTTTTTCAGTCTGAAAAGCAACAGAGAGAAAAATATTCATAATAATACCAAAAAAAAAAAAAGTGCACGTCCTATTGGCATTAATACTAATCCTTGACTGCCCTGACACAGGGATAAGTCTGCAGGAGACAAAGACAAGACTGGAATGCAGGAGCTAGTGCTGGTTTCCTATACAATTGGCAACCTATACTGCCCAGGACATCCATGTCCAGCTCATGGTAGGATATTTATTTCTCTTTCCTCTCCCTCTCAGCAAAGCCATGCACACACCTCCTCCTCCTCATATTAACAAAAACTAGGAGTTCAGAAGAATTAACCTACTCATAAGTACTACTACTATGCATTTAATACTATTTAATTATGTATTGTACACTCTCTACATAAGTATATTGACATATAACATTTGATAACAAAATATTGTAGTACTAAGATCAATAATACTAACTCGACTAGCCAATCTGATATTAGAGGCAAAGGTTGGTAGCAACACTGACTACCAGTTCTGGAACAAGAGCAACTGGTTTATTAGTTATGAGCAAGAACGGGTGCTGGCTGTAGCCCCAAACTTTTAAAAACAGCGCATTTCAGGAAGAAAGTTTAGCATAGTTTGGCAAAACTATTGGTTTAGAATTGAGATGTAGATTCTACAGAAAAATTTAAGTACTGCACATCTTTTTATGTTCGGGTGGTATCAAAATCAATGGTAAGGTGCCTGGTATAGAGGGTCCAGACAGCAGTGGAGGCATTTCAGTTTATGGGCAAGCTGATATACTCAAAGAAATCCTTTGATTTTCCTTGGGCTGATCTTTGATGTTTATGCCACTGCAGGTTCCATTTGCTGTTTTCACATCTTCAAAAGCACCTAAAAACATCTTCTCCAGCCACGTTTTCCCCTCGCAATTTAAAATTTTAGAGAAAAGGAATAAAAAAAGAGGAAAAAAAAAAAAAAACACAAGGAAGGTTGTGTGAACAACCGAGTTACTTGCTGTAAATCACCATCATTCAAATGTATTTTTCCCAGTCTTCCAGGAAGGAGAAAGGAAAACAAAGCAAATCACCTAGGTTCCAAAGCTGTGCCCACCTTCCCCGTCCCCGAACACCATGAGGCTGGTGTGTTATTCATGCCTGGATTCTCTGCAGTCATACTCTCATTTCAACAGCACTGTCACATAAGAGATCCAACAATATCAAACAGAATTCATAGAAGCGTACACTGCTCTTGCCAAAGGCTATGGCTATAAAATGCAGATATTCTGCCCGCTTCTTACTGTTTGCTTAATTTTAAATATATAGAGAGAGCAGTAACAAAGTTTAAGTCCATCTATTCTGACATCATTAGAACTAGACGCTAGATCAGGAAACTCAATTAGATTCTGTTTGAGCAGACATACATCTAAGGCTGTCTGCAGCAGTACAGCATAAAGGTAAAAACATAAACCAGTATGAGTTAATAAGGAATATTTCTTTGCTCTGTTGCTAGCGGTTTGTGTTTGAAGGCACCGTGTCAGTAGAACACTCAGATATCTCCTAATTAGTCACAATGGGCAGACTGAGTATTTACTTGTTGGCTGACCATAGCTTTATCAAATATTTACAGCTACACGCACAGCCCAAACAAGAAAATATTTTTTTTTTCTTTTGCCATTTTCTACTTCACAGTTCTGGCCTAAATACTAAACCTCTGTATTCTGGTCAGAAGTTGTGCTAAATCTAAAAGAACTACTTGAAACGATGCTACTGACTCCATTTGAAATGCTGGCCACTGAATGCTCCTGCTTTCATTTCCCAAGAAAAAAAAAAAAAGAAAAGAAAACAACATTCTGCAGGTACCACAGCAATGTCATTTCTGATGTCGGAGAAGGAAGAAATTATTTATGTGACTTTAATGTGATGTGGGGCAACCATGAGATATTATTAAGATATGGTCAATGGTACCAGGGCGTTTGAGAGCCCTCATGGTAGCACACGCCTTTGTCATATTTCAACACATCGCCTTTTAAAATTAGTTTTAAAAATGAGAGCAAGTGATTTTAGAGATCTTGGAAAAAAAAAAAATCTCATCAACCACATTTGCAATGAAATCCGAACAAAACAGAGCATCTAAAATGTCAGTATGACCATTCTACAATGACGTGTGCAGAAAAGAGACACCTTTACAAGTACCCACTTTCCTTTGAAATTGTCTGTTTTCTTCCTGTTATTTCTCCCTTTCTTATACGTCTCTTTTAAAGCATTAAATCAGCTATAACATGCCATTGAAATTTCTTTACATTGTAGCTCTAAAGAAACCTGAGCATTAACTATGTTTATAGTAAGTGGAACTGAAAAAGGTCAGCTACCTGAAAAACGCTTTTTCTACTAAATGTCCGTACAATTTTTGAGACTTTCAAACTAGTAGTAGGAAGATGTTGATAATTTCAACCAAGCAGCTGAAGAAACCAAAATCAGCTCTTGGTAAATATTTGAGGGAACTCCACAGTAAGCATCACTGAAAATGTAATACCGATCAGGAACTTGGATGTTGCTCATAACACAGTTTCTTGGTTTTATAACAATTACAGACAAAATGAAACCTCACAAATGTAACTGACAACCTGAACAAGCACAGTTTGTGACCTCGGAAAATACCAACCAGTATTGTTCTCCACAAAGAATAAAGGTGCATTTGCAATGTGGTTTTTTACACCTCTGCAGTCTGTGCGTTTCTGGCGATTTGAATTATCTTTCCCCAGGTCTGCCTGGGTGCAGCCATGTGGAATTACCAGGCACTGTTCTGCAACAGAGTAAGGAACACCGGTAAAATTACTGAGGCTATTTAAAAATAATAATAATAATAATTTTTTTTTAAAAAAGGGTAAAGTCACCTCTATTTGATAGTACAACTCCTGGAGCCTGACCTTTCCTCATTTTACATCCTGCACCGTTGATGTCGTCACTCCCTCCATGAAGCATTGGGGCATTCTGACAACAGTTCTTTTCGTGTGCAAATACCACTCAGAGGACATTTTTTTCCTGTCATTTTCTGCTGCTGAAACACTTCTGCTATACTTCAGAACTGCGCATGTTCCCAGGACTGTGATATATTGTGATTTTCTCTTTGCAGAAAAGTTGTTACTACTTTTATTCACTTTCAAATTGAATTTCATATTGATTGAAGGTCCAAGCAGACTAGCGATATTTAGTTACCTCAATGAGAAAGTATCCCACCAAATATTTAATTTTCTGGAGTTTTTTCTACATCTAGTGTTTTCATATCATTTTATAGAACTTAACCCTTAATTTTATTCCTGTTATAGAATTTTGTACAGTGGTCTTAAAAATCTTCAGGAGGAGACATAATTGCTTATTAATTTCTGCTGGTTTTTAAAGTAATTCCTGTAGGACCTCTCTGCTTTCATCCTTAATAGATTCTTCAGAGATAGTTAGCAAGGGCTCACTGAACACACATCGATGATATGGACAACAGTATCTTTATTGTGCCTGAACTCTGAGGTAGGACAACTTGTGTTCAACTACTCAGGGTCACTCGATTCTTTGGTGTTAAGCTCCAGCTTCTTTACCCACTACAGAAATATGTCAAATTAGCTATTCATTTCAGAATGAACATTTCTCTCTCCACCACATGGCTTGAGACACTATTTCCCATCCCTAAGTGTTGAATTCACGTTGCTGACTCAACAAAATTTGCCAGTTATTTTACTGCACGCTCAGGAACGGTTCAGTTATTCTTATGAACGATGTATGGAATCGTATCCTTTGTGGATCCTCTAAGACACTGTATTTATGATTCTACATTTTATACTTTATGGATAGTATGATCACAAGGAGCTACCTATCATCTTTCATGACGAATCAGTTTTAAACCAGTATTATTGTAGCCAAAGCAAAACAATTGGTTACTTGAATGGAACGCACTGCAGCACTCAAAAAGTTCCAGTTTTTACACCACTGGACTTCCAAATATTTAAACATACTAAGCACCCAGTTTCTGTTTAGAAAGCAGAAGACTCTTCAGCCAAAAAATTAATAGACTATTTACAGGGTTTGTGGAGGGACCACAAGGCCAGCGAGGAAGGGCCGGATCTGTCAAATAATGACCTGGCATCAAATCCTTTTCCCACCCAACACCAGTTCCTTTCAAAATGATTGGTGTACCCCTTTCATTTAAGTACAATTTGAAACGCAACTTCTAGGAGAAACATAGAACAAAATATGGAAATGGATTATGATTGGTCACATAATTTAATATGCAACCCTAGAGGAAAAGGGAAACCTTGCTTAGAACTCAGCAATGACTTCCAGGGGTGGACGCAAAAGAAAAATGGCCCGTAACACTGACCTGCAAGGACAATTAAATGACTCCTTACTTCAATGAAGTATTTTAAAAGAACGAGGCAGTGCAATGCAGTTGGATTTCACCAAAATACATCCAACTTCAGCCAGCCTCAGAAACTAGGAAAATGTATTCCTAAATTTTATTTTAATAACGATCTTTGGTTAGAGAGCCAGGGTGGTGCTGGCAGGGTGGCTGCCGTCCAGCGCCCCGGCGGCACGGCCTCGCTCTTCAAACACCTTTGTCATCCGTGGCATTTTGATTTTATATACTGCAGGACTGGCGTGGAACCAAGTACACAGAAAAAGGAAAGATTAACAATACAGGAAAGAAACAAGCAGCCCAACGTTATAGTAGTGGCCTGAGGGCAGACCCAAACTGTTTTCAAGCATTTCTCTAATATATTTTTCAAGTATCTCACGCTTCCAGAAGCCTCTATAAAATGCAGCCAATGCTTTCACTATATTGCTGTGGCCACTGCCACAAAATGTGTTCGGGAAACAGCTGAGAATGTTTTATTGCGTGCCCTTAATAGGGAGTAGCCTAAAGGTTCATAGGCTTAATAGTGAAAACCACCTCTGCTGTTTCCCAGCCTGGTTTTCTGTGGATTCCCATTACTGGCGGCTCCGTCACTGTGCTACATTAATGCACATTCAATTTATCCTTTCTGCCATTTTTTTCCCTCCTCTTTCCCCTGTCTACATATCATCTCGCACCATATTTGTTTCCCATCTAAATCCCCACCCTGAACTTCAAGGAACAACCATGGATTCAGGGTCACTGATCCAGGACCATTCAGGGTTTTCTTTCTGAGAGAGAGGATTAACTACTATTCTGTGTCTTTTTATGACAAAACAAATACAATATTGCTGTTAATAGGATTTCTGTTTTCTGTTCTGCTCCTTCTGTGACCTGAGATGCAAACGTAAATTAATGAGTTCCTCCTTACAGGCTGATACACAGATTACACACATACGCTTCCATCAACGGAACATCTACAACTGCAGAAAAGAATCAAACCTCAAAATAAATGTCAAATTATCTGCACCTTTATATTACCCAAGCTTTTTGCAGGAACTGAAACTTTGTCTTTATGCAATTCCTCTTATTACTTAGTTCACAATATTCTCCGAGCCAATCAAACACTCATATTCTCTGCCAAGATCATCTCTTCTCCAAAATCTCTTCATAGCGATGCTTTCCAGTGTTAGAACATGGAACACCACCAAATCACAAAGTTATTTAAAGCGTGTCAGGTCACATTTACTACATGTCCTTGATTTTCATGTATATAAAATGAACTATTGAAGTCCCCGTGAATGCATGTGCGCACATGTATGCCTGTCTGTGCATATGTCTGCCTATTTTATTTCTTCAGTGAGCCAGGCTCTACCAGAAGCCTTCCTTCCTTAGGTTGTATGTTTTATTGCACATGAAATAAATCTTCATAGAATGCCCAAGCACGTAAGTATTTTGTATGTTTTTAAAAAACAGAGCAAGCTTGTTGCAGTCATGTTTGTTCTATGCTAAGCTACAAAAATCAAACTAAGGATTGTTATTCGCTTCGGATTTTTCTTCTCATCTGTGGAGGTGACATGAGAAGATTCAGTCCCGACTCTTGGGGAACCTGTTGTCAACAAAACAAGCACATGAAGCAAAAATCTTCCTCCGCCCTACGGACCTTGGGATGCTTCAGCTCTTTCTGGATGCAGCTTTACTGGAAGGCACCTGTGATTTCAGCCTCAAGAATTTGGTCCTCACTGATCTTCCTGCTAGAGCAGTCAGTAAGTACACATATACTCAGGAGTATTTAAATAAAAATAGTATCGAGACCATGGAATTCATTTCATATAGGGGAAAATGTGAGAGAGAATTTTTTCAGTATCTACAAACTCGGTTTTGTTCGATTATTTTGTTTGTTTGTTTTATATATCTTAATTGTTTGGAACTTTTGGCTTCGTTTGCTTGCTTTTAGTTTAAACAGATTTTCTTAAAGGCTATTTCAGTATTTCAAGGAGTACATAATTTTTATATCTTAAAGTGAAATCCCTGACCTGGAAGAAGGCTCCCACCACTTGGCAACATGGTTGGTTGAAGCTTTTAAAAAGAATAAGCTGCAGCCACTGTTGCAGGTGCCAGGACGATGCTGCAGCCACGTCACTCAGCTGGATAGCTTAATCAAAGTTATGTACCTGGGTATGGAGAACAGGAGAAAAACGTCTATCTCAATTTTCCTTTGTGCAACTGGAAAACAAGGCACAGGATGAAAAGTGCTCTTTCTGAACCCTCTGAATCTCCAAAAACAAATCAATATTACTGACTTTAGCTAACCATTCTGCAAAAATCAGCCTTAAATGCAAACCTGGGTCTGTTTTTTCTCCTGTAGCCAGTTTGATTATCTTTAACTTCAAATTGAGAACCGCCCCACACCTCTAATGTGTTGATCTTTGTATTTTTAAGTTTCAGCTGAAAATAGCAGTATCCATCTAAGAGCACGCTTGCATAAATTGTAAATTCTAAAATTTAATTTTGCAAATAAGAAAGGTAACTCATCCTTTTCTCAACCTCAAAACGTAAAAATTCAGCAAGTAAATAAAGTCGAATTACCCTTTTCACCATGGCCTGATCCACAGCCTGTGCACTGAACGTGGCTCAGGGGAAGGATCCAGTCTCGCAAACAGACACTGTCACCCTCTTGCAGGGACAGCAGATGTGCTGCAGACAAGGGTGCAGCAAATGGGACTTGGTGACAGCAGCTCCTTGTATTAAGGTGCTTTTTTTACCTCTCACGCTGGTAATTTAAAAAAACAAAGCTATGCAGCCTTCGCTGTTTGAATTGCTGCTGCTGCTGCTGCCACCACCAAGGGGCTGAGATGCCGTGGAACAGCAAAGAGCAGCGGGAGCTGCTCCCAGTGCGGCCAGTCGGGTTATCCCGTGACCAGCTGGGAACGTGGGGAACTGCTCCCTGGATCTCCTGTGCCAGCCAGATGGGACAAAAGCTCCAAGTTGGTGCTTTGGTTTTGCTTTCTCTGCATATACCCCCAGCAGCCTGAGTCTCAGCAAATAAAGTACATAATTGCGTCTCTGGCTGGAAGGCTCAATGATGGTTATTTAGAGAAAAGAGAGAGATTTACGTGCAGAATATTGCAAAATAAAATAGCATAAATAGAATGTGAGACTACTAAGAAGCCTTCTGGGCTCTTTACATTTGTGCTTTTCATTTCTGACTCCTTGACAGAAAATCACAGACTTGCTTTGTCATTTAAATCTCTAACACAGCGAAGATCAAGGTTTGGTGCTGAGGAGTTCCTACATTTGATGAGCCAATCAGCAGAGCTGACTCAAGTTTTGGGGGATATGCACAATGTAAGCAACAAAAGCAAAAGGCAACTAAAAGCCACAGCTGTACAAGCACCTTATGACAAACCCATCGTTTTAGTGATCTAAACCTGGACTGGACACAAACCAGAAAAGTACAGTTTTCTACCCAAAATAAGAAGTAGTGCAATCCTTCCAAGGATCTTCAAAACTTCCAGTGTTTATTTCAAAATTGCTGTTATGTATAATAACTAACTGCTATTTCAGCCTTCGTGAGCTCTTTTTCCTCGTATAAGGGACAGAATAATGAACTGTCTCCCGTATCCCTTGGTCACGTTCATAAGGCTTATGAGATCTCGCCTTCAACCTCACTCCCTAACAAAACTACCCTAATAAGCAGTTCAACGCTAATATTTACATACAGAGCCACAAAAGGACATTAGTGTTTCGAGAAAGAAACACCACTGCCATCTCACCATAGGTTGTGGATGAATCTACATAAATACATCTTCAGCTGAACCTGACCAAGTTACACACCCAGAAATGTGTCACCACAGCTCACAGTCATGTCCTGTTAAAGCCATTCAGACAGCAAATGATATTTGGGTATTAATAACTTCCCTCCTTTTCTGTCTAACTCTGCAAATGACTGGCAAACCTTGCCAGCAGCCATTTATAAAGAGGATAAAATTAAGTTTTACAACTTCTATTAAACCAAGAAGCTCCCAGAACGAAATAAGAATGCAATGCAGTGTTGTTACAGAGGATGCCTCAGATGATACAAATCCAGCTCTTTCCCTCGAGCAGTGACTTTTCAGTCACTACCAAGACATCCCACAGTCTACGAGCAGGATGTTCACAAGCATTTTAATCAATGGAAGGAGCTGACAAGTAAAAGCTTTTAACTGACATTGGTACAAACTCTGAATAATCAGAAAATCTCCATGTTAAGGCTTGAATTTTTTTCTTATTATTTTAAGCTATCTAAAACCATACTATGGGCTGCCAGAGGCGTGGTGTGGAGCTGATCTACTGGGTGAAAGCTGAAGCTCCAGGCTCTGTCTGCATCTGAGCTAGAGAAAGGTGCATTAAGGTCCTTCTACTTATTAAGTTGTAGTGCAAACAGTAACAAAAAGTACATACCAGTGAACAGCTTGGGCCATATTTTTAATTCACGGGTATCTCGTAATTGCCATTCCAGAATCCTCAAGCATTTCATAAACGTAAGATTACAAAGCGATGCTAATATATATCAGAGCATATGTGTAAGGACACAAAGACACTGTAGGACAACTTTGAAGATGGAAAAGGCAATACGCATTTTTTACACAAAGTAAAACAGACCATCAGTACGAACTGGTGTACACTCAGGACTTTTTTGCAAATGTTGATGTAATATTGGGCTGCAGCAACTTGCGCAGACGCCAAAATGCATTTTTGCACAGCGGTTTGCACACGCAGAAGGTTTTACCTTGCTCAAGATCACACTGAACCAACAGGCAGAATAATGTATCCAACACAAGTTCTGATCGAAAACAACTCACCTCATCGATTCCAGCCTGACAGATAACACACATACGAACCCTGGCTACCGCAATGATGTACTAAAAAAATCATTAAGGTTATCATAAAGCCAACGCAATAACAGCAAAATTGCACTTTATACTTCCAAGGAGAGTCTGCTCGCTCCTGCTCCCGAGTGCCAGCCCGTCTGGACAGACAACCCTTCACGTTCCGTGTGTCGGGCACCAGACAACGTGGCAGACAAAGCTCTTCTCCCTCCGAGAGGCCCAGAGCAACAGATGGAGCAATTAGCTCCCTGCCCCACAATATTGCTGCTTTCTGAGCGGAGGGTGCCAGGGAAGATAATTGCTTTCCCTGCTCTCCTGGAATACGCCGCATTGTTTGCTGACAAACTCTCTTACTCACAGCACACGCCATCCAGCCCAGGGCACTGAAGCATTTCTGTGCCTGTGAAAACGTTGCTAACCACAAAAATGCATCCCCAGTGCAACATGCAGCATTTTGAGGTGAGTCTCCAGCCATTCTGGCGCATACAAACCACACTTACCAAGATGTTGCCTTTTTGTACGCTAAAATAGAGACTTAAGAGATGTTTCCGTCTCATTTCAACCAAAATAATTGGTTGTTATATAATGTTCAAGTAAAATGAATGTCTTAATGGCCATGTTTCAGCAGTAGGCAATTTAATTCATATTTGGCTTTGTGAAGAGCAAATCTGGATACAGAATAATTATCAAGCATTTTGAATTAAATAATATTATGGCCTTGACATTTAAACTTGTCCATTCCCTATTAAAAAAAAAAAAGACTGCTGTAGCTGCTTCAATCTCTTTCCTTATTTTTCTCTACTATGTGTTTTTTCTAAAATTAAACATTTACAAACACTTCACAACCTACACATTTCTTCGCATATCACTGTACACAGTATGCTGCAGCACTGAGCATCTTTTCGTGTAAGACCATTATAGGCTGATACCAACAGATTTTTTAAAATCCGGGTCATGCCATACATCTAAATTGCTACTGAGTTTATCCCTCTCAAAATAAACCTTTACGCACTGTAAATCCAGGTTAAAATGTTAGGGAGCGCTTAGGGCAATTTCAGGGGCAAGTTATTCCAGGTGATTTCCAATGCGAGTCCTCAGCAGACAATGCTGAAAGTGAATCGTTTCTCTCAAAGGATGACACAAGACCCTGCAAATATCTCTCCATGAAAGCACCTTCAGCTGATGTTGCTGTTGTCTCCAGACCTCAGCCAGGCTGCTCCTCTAGCCAAGGGTATTAGTACAGAATAGTTGGGTTTTGTTATGGAGGTTTCAGTTTGTTTTTGTTTTGTTTTGGATGTTGTGGGTTTCGTGGGGTTGTTTCGGTTTGGGGTTTTTTTTGTGTGTGTTTTGTTTGGGTTTATTTCCTTGGTTTTTTCCTCCCCTGACTGCTTTAACAAGCCACGTACGATTGGTGAGGCACAACATGGACAGAGTTTATTTCCTGAGACATTTTACACTGGGTAGTTTCAATCTACTGCTTTGCAGCATGGTAATGAGCATCACCTCTAATATACTCTATATCTTGAAATCATTTATGTGACGCCCCGGACCACAGTAACACACAGTTACTAATTCACCACACCAAAAGCAACAAGATGACAAGTGCTATGGCATGGCCCCCACAATTGCAATAGCTACAACAAACAAAATCTTATTATATCCATTCCCACCTTGAAACGCAGGAGAAGTGTTGCTAATTCTCCTTTTATAAATGGGGAAAATGAAGTGAAGGGAAGTAATTAAGTCCGTATTTTTACCATCATTTCAAACTTGTCCTCCCAGGTCTCTCGCCCATTCAATCCTCTGCCTGAGCCACCCCCTTCCCAAAAACCATTCGGAACTCCAAAGCACAGGCACACGGATGGGAAGGAGGACAAGGACACCCTTCTGCCCCTTTTCCTATTCATTCAATCAGCTGGAAACAATACGTGGCAGTGGTCCCAGGACAGGCCAGACTGAAGTGTCCTCCGTGCACTGCAGGGTTTCAAAAGTAGGTTTAGACAGACTTGTGTTCATCCTGTACTCGTACCGCACATCACCACCTCAGTAATGTACCTCATACTCCTACAACAGCAGATTTGTTTCTCCACTTGTGTCCCCCTATGTACTTAGAATCATAGAATCATTTTGGTTGGAAGAGACTCTTAGGATCATTGAGCCCGACCATAACCTAACCTAACTCTAGCACTGACCCATGTCCCTAAGAACCTCGTCTAAACACCTTTTAAACCCCTCCAGGGATGGTGACTCCACCACTGCCCTGGGCAGCCTGTTCCAATGCCCAACAGCCCTTTCCGGGAAGAATTTTTTCCTAATATGCAACCTAAACCTCCCCTGGTGCAACTTGAGGCCATTTCCTCTTGTCCTATCACTTGCTACTTGGGAGAAGAGACCAACACCCTCCCTGCTCCAAGCTCCTTTCAGGCAGTTGTAGACAGCTACTTGAACAGACTCATCTTGACAATCCCTTTTGCTCTCTGTATTCTGAGACTTCAGCAACTTTGAGGGCCAACATGCATTAAAACACAACAGATTCTGTCTCGCGGTTACATCAACATACACGCACCCCTGTGCTCTACTGCAGAGTTAGACTTGGGAACATGCTCAAGCTGGAAACACCTCTCTACCCCAAAGCAGCAGCAATTTGGAGTACCTGGAGAAAAAGAGCTAAACTCCACACTGGCTTCATCTATTTTCAGCAGTAATTACTAGTTTGAAATGCTCATTCAAGTCCAGGAGCTTAAACAAACTTCCTTAAAAGTGATAAATGCTCTCAATTATAATAACATGCTATTGCCTCCTCCACACCTGGTTCGTAATGATGGTCTCTACAGGACTGCTCAGGGTCAGTGGCCTAATGCTCTGCTAAATATTGATCATGGTGATTTCAGTTATAAAATATGAGGCTAATGAATCCTGGTGCATGTGCTTATGCACTGTGTACCTGCCTGCTCAGCAAAACTAGGATCAGCCCATTAGAGATTTTTCTTTCATAATGATAAGTAACACTATGAAATTCTACAAGGTGACAGAAAAACTGTATGGTTGGGGATTTTCCCCCATTATTATTTTTCACATCACTCTACAGAGCTTTAAGTACCTGATAAAAGTTCACCTAAAGCATCTCAGCCCACACTGTGCATTAGCTATTCACTCCTATGATGCTTGCTGCAATGGATATAAAACCATGTCTTGTATTTTTTTCATGACAGGGATTCCTTTCTTTTATTGTAATCTTTTATTAGCTTCCACTCTCAGTTGTCCACTTTGATTTAAGGTACATTTTTCCTCTAGACTGACAAGGCAGCATGAAACAGGCATATCAAAGCTAAAGAGTTATTTACTTGAAAAATGCCAGCTTTGAAGATCTCTTTTTTTCCCTTAAATGGAATCTTTCAAAGTCCAGCACATGCAACTCCCCATTGAGTAAAATGACTGTACTCCTCATACAGCTGCTCTTTGCTCGTCTGTGATCCATCTGGTAGCTCAGGCAATTTATAAAGCCTACATAATAGAGTTAACATAAAACGCCATTCCCTCAGAGTTAAAAACATGCAGTGAAGGTTCATGAAGAACAGTGTAGGGTAAAATACTTGCATGAAGATCTCTGCAGCAGTTCCTCATACAGTGGGACCCTCCTCATTCATCACACCTTTGGGAGAACAACTGGCTTTGGTCTGGCTGGAGTAGGAAGAATTATTTCCCCTTTAACAGGATGACCATCAAGTCCTATTTTCTTCCCCAGTTCTCCTCAACCCTTGACTAAAAATCCTCAGGTCCCTGATTTAGTCTGCAGCTTCCTCACTCCTCATCCCCCCTCCAGCACACACTAATAGCTGATACTGCAAAATTAAATATCAAGGATGAGGGAACTCAGACTCCTGGTCAGAAGAGTGAGCTTTTTGAGTAAGAGGAACAGTAAATTTAGAGTTCCTGTTAAAAGAGGAGACAATAACCTGTGACATACCCCACTAAAGGCCATGACAAATAAGTAATAAAATCAATCACAGAATAAATTAGGTTGCAAGTCGTCTGGTCGAACTCCCCGCCCAAAGCACAGCTAACTTCAAAGTTACATTCAGCTTTGAAGTTCAAACAGACCCATTTCTTCTGGTCCTCTCACTACACATCTCCAAGATGATTTGGCTCCATCCTCTTTACTACAACTATTATTCAGCCACCTCAGCACCTGCTCACCTTCCCTCAAGACCTGACATACTGTCACCTTACGGCCACATCAGCCAAAGCTGCCACTAACCTTCAGAGTCCCAAACTGATCACGAGCCGAAGAGTCAACTGAGAATCTCCTCTTTTTGGCTCATCCAGCACCTGCAGCCCTATATTATTCTTGCTGCACTCCAAAAACCCTCTTGGATTGTTTGCATCCTGCCAAGCTGCCCTTCCAGCAGATGTTGGGGAAATTGAACTTCTACACAAAAACACCATTTCCAAGAAGCTCCAGTAACCCACAGGCTTCTGCAAGACCCCACAAATAGACTTCACACCTCCCAGTCCATAGCTCAGTGTTATCACTATGACCTGAAGCCAGTTACAGACACAGACATTCCTCCCCATTTAAACTACGCTAGCATAAAAATTTAGCATATACCATTTTCTTTCACAAGCATGGGAATATTTGGGGGGAAAAAATGGTCTTTTACTCCCCAAGAAAACAAGAAAAATCAAGTTGAACATATGTTGCTCATGATTTGGAGAGGAGGAATCTCTCAACACCCTCCTCATTCCTTGATGTCAGGGAGTTTGCCAGGTTCTCCCTGTTCCCATTCACACCAGAGTTGTATTTTTTTTTTTTAAGCTGAAATTGACTGTATGAAGTTTTGACAGTCTTGACAGCATCATGTGTCTTCCAAAGCTTTCCAGCACAAGCAAGCAGAAAAAAAAAAAAAAATTGAAATTGAGTATTATTTCATGAATCACTAAGGAGAGAACTGTATGCAAGTCTGCACAGTGGTTTGGTTAACTCATCAGCATTTTACACCAAAACAGAACTCTCAGGACTCTGACCTTCTGCTCGCCAAAAAATAGAGAGGATTCTCACATCACTTTTTACAATTCCTCCTTAAAAACTGAAAGAAGAATCACCTTGCAAATAGAATTCAACCTTGGAGAATGATAAAAGGCCACTGAAATTAACAGCGAATGTAATTTTTCTTTAAAATCTAATGTATATCTTGCTAGTGGTCTGGAATAGAGAAGTTTGTTGCCTGCTTTGCTGCTCAGTTCACTGTGCAAAAAGGGCAGTTATCAACCAAACACTGTCTTCTTTTGAAAACAGGCTGAAAAATAAAGCAAGCTCACAGCATGAATCCCAGAACCTGTTAAGGGATTTGACACGGACAGGTTGGCCACCATCAGTGACCAACTGGGCGACGCGGAATTTTCCCAGTTGTCACAGATCTCCAAAATGCAAGAAGTGTCCGTTCCTAGCATATGTCCATTGAAGTCCATGACGCCACACTGATGTACACCTATTAAATATGCATTCACATAAATATGACTGAAAACTGCTACTTTTGCATGTTCTCATCCCCTCTATACACCTTCACGTCTTTGGTAGCTGCACTCACCAGAATCACAGGAGCCAGAAGAACAGATTTCTTCCCTACATTCCCAAATTGAGAAGGATTGAAGTAAAAAAGACTATGTCCCACAGGAAAGGCATGAAGGACAAGGCGGCATCCAGCACATTAAACCATAAGCAATTCTGAACCCATCAGGCCCTGGTTAAGCACTGCGGTCAGCAGAAGCACAATGACTTTTAGAAAAAACAACATGGGGAAAAGTACTCCTGCCTTGTAGCCATCATTTACTTACAGGTAATTGTCTGTCCAGCTGCTTACTGCAAGGAGAGGTGGATCTCCCACACTGTTGTGCTACCTGCGACATGCAGGACAACATGTTATCTTTGGCTGTTGTATCTTAGAATCATAGAATCATTTTGGTTGGAAGAGACCCTCAGGATCACCGTGTCCAACCATAACCCGACCCTGGCACTAACCCATGTCCCTGAGAACCTCATCTGTTCAACCCCTCCAGGGATGGTGACTCCACCACTGCCCTGGGCAGCCTGTTCCAATGCCCCACAGCCCTTTCCAGGAAGAATTTTTTCCTAAAATCCAACCTAAACCTCCCCTGGTGCAACTTGAGGCCATTTCCTCCTGTCCTATCACTTGCTACTTGGGAGAAGACATCAACCCCATCCATGCTCCAACCTCCTTTCAGGCAGTTGCAGACAGCGAGAAGGTGTCTTGACAGACACACTGTTTTCATATAGAAAGAGCAGTATTCTCTGGCGGCTGCTGGCAAGCCCACTGTTCATCTATATTTCTAAGATTTTTAGTTTATCTTGCAGCCCAGGAATACGGGTGTTTTTTCAAGGCCCACATTCATAACAGAAAAACAAACAGCATCCATCATGAGCAATGCTGAGCAGTTAGCTGCAAGCCAGGCTTTCCCACGTGGCGCTTTCGAATTTGAATTCCTCACTGCAGCAGTAACCTCTCGCATCATTTGATACCGCCACAAAAACTCTGGGACATCAGCCCCAGGGTGAGCAACCGGATTTCTCATCCTTTTGAAAAGGTGGAGGGCGAAATGGGAATTGACTGATAGGGCTTCCAGGTCCCCACTGCCGGGGGGTAACAGCAGCGGTGTCACCTCGTGACCCACGTAAAATGTGGTGGTTCCACCCCACTCCAAAAGCAGCAAATGCGCCATCACAGCTGCTGGCACAATCTTACCCCTCCGGCCATCTGAACTGAGAACAAATGTCACAGGCAGAGAAATATAAGCCATAGTCTAGTTCCTTCCCTAAGTCAGGATTCTAGTTTACAATAACTGAAAAACCTTCTTTACCTGGGGAAAAAAATAAAGTCTAGTGAGCTCCTCCAGAGATCTACATTAAATCCATTATTAACCTGGCATACTGTAAAAACGGTTATACTCCACAGCACTAAAGAAAGTAACTATCAGGTAAACAACTCTGTAAATCCCACAAATCTTTCACAACTCAATGTGTTTAATAACGGTACCTCACTTCAATGAATAATACACAATAATGACTACATTAATATAATAATTAGGTTTTTGCTTCCCATCTATCTGCCACTGCATAAATGTAGAAGTCAGATCTATGCATTTTTTTGACAATTACCATTTCTTTTCCTCTATTTAGAAACAAATGTAATTACTTCAACTCGAGAAGACAGAATTACTTCTGCAGCAGAGTCAAAACATGCATCAACACTCATTTTCTGTAATTATTTCACAAGCAGCTCTGCCTGGCATCTTTCTCGAATGAAAGGAGTTTTCAAGAGGCCTTTGGCTACTTAATGAGCAGCACACAATTACAGGCACAACCGAAGGAAAAAAATAAAGGAACAAGAGAAGAGGTTCTCACCATTGATTTAACCTGCTTTTTTAGTGTCTGCCTTTAAACACAAAATAACTTCAGAGAACACCGTGAACCTCCTCCTCATCCCCCCACTTTTCTACTGCGCTTGACAGACAGTGAGAGCTGCCAACAGTCTCTTCCAGGACAGAGAAGTGTCACGGCTGGGACACAAAAACACACTGTCTCTTCCCATGTTTCCCTTCCTAGTGATGTATTATTGCAGCATCTCGAGAAGAGTGTTGCGATCAACCTTACATTTTTTTCAATTATCATTTATCAGGGTTATTGTTTAGACGGAAAAACCACACACAGCTCTCACATCCCCAGTGAATTAACACATCGGCATGGCCACAACTTAAATTGGCTGTAGAGTTAAACATTACAAATAAGAATGAGTGTGGCGCGGAGCCAACACTAAGAAGCGATGAGAGTCCCTCACTGCATCAGTTACAAGTCCGGGGTATGAATAGGGGCATTTTGCAGCAGCAGCCAGAAGCAAAAACCCCCAGATGCTTATTTGGATTATCTAGAGCTTTGTCTCTCCGCATTCGAAAGAACAGAAGCAACAAAAAAGACAGGCGAGAGGAGACAGCCTGCTCTTGCCAGCCAGATTTCTCTCTTCTCTCGTCAGTCTTAAACCAAAATAAAATGTGACGCGAGTATGACAAAAGGCTATTCCCCTTCCGCAAGGTTCCTAAAGAAAAGAGGCACTGAAAGTCCTGTGTATTCTTCCAGCCTCCACACTCCCACACGAATTCATCACCCTTCCGACACCCAAAGCCTGACAACTCCTGCCATGAGCTTTTATGAATTAAAAAGGAGCTATTTAAAATTAAAATAAGGTGGCACAGTTATTAAGATATTTTTATACTCTTCTGGGCTTCTAAGACAAACTTTGAGTTTCTTCACTTCTCAAACAGGTGTTTTTAGGGCCCAGGAGAGTAAACAGCACATTCCAGTTCCACACTCCATTCACTTCACTGATGATAGAGTGATTAATAATAACATAGAATAATATATTAAAGCAAAGGGTAAAGTAGCCAGAATATATCCAGCCTGCAGACAGACAAGTAACAAGAAAGTGTCTTAGCAGTGCAAAACTCTAATAAGCAAAAAACAAAGAAGTACCTTCAGGTTTAAGTAGTTTTAAACTCACTTCATAGTGAGATGAGCATCGATTTGGCAGGGGAAGAAATTAAACTTCTAAAGATAAATCTGTAGAATCACAGACAATTTGTAAAATGGTGACAAACAGTTTGCCGTAAATTTAAGGGATATTCAGTGCAGTGAACAATCGTAAGATCTCCAATCCAGATACCTAAGCAGAACAGAAATCTGGATGTTTCAAGAACCGAAGATGAATTTTAATGACTAAAGAGAAAACTGAGAAGGGAAATTGCCTTTCAAATCTTCTTCCACAGCAGTTAATGCTTCAAACTGCCACCTACTTTACAAGATGAAACCTCATTTTGTCTCATCTTGGGATGGCAGAACCAGTAACTAAGAATCCAGGTGAGAACCTGTACTGCATTTTAAATGCGAGAGTTATAGCTTGGCCCAGGAGTCAGACTGAAATCCACATTTGCCACAGATTTTATTTATTTCTTTATTTTTAGAACCTGAGCCAGGTTACTTAATTTCACTGAAACTACTTTCCCTACGACATGCAGGGATAGGAAGGAAGCTGTTCAGTTTTCTCATTTGGCTTTAGAATCTGTTCAGCATTTAGCGTGATCGAAGGTCACAGCCTGTTGACCCTGCAATGAGTTACATCCAAAAAGCAAGAAAAAGGACTCTGGTTTCACTAAAGCACGAGGCATAGGGCTAAAGACTCAGTGAACGGGCCACAGGCCAAAAAGAAACCAATCAATAAATAAAGCGAAGTGGCAATAAAGGCAACACTGCCAGATCCTGGGACTGGTATTTGAGCGCATGCCCTTCTCTCTCCTTTTCCAGAGACACTCCTGTGTCCCCCCGACATGCTGAGCTGCTCCTCATGTCACCGAGCCCTTCTGGAAGGAGCCTCCTTAGCCACAGCAAGTGGAGATGGGCTGCAGAGCCCCTACCAGCCCCGGCCCCCCTCGCCTCTTCTGGTTCTGGGCCAAGCATCCAGCCCAGCATCATCTGTTCTCCAACCACAGGACCATATCCCCACCTCTCACCTGCCAGCGTGACCCAGCAACCGCTGATTAATACAGGCAAGGTTTGCTGCATCTGCCTCGCCAGGGCGTTCCAGTGACAAACTAGTCCCCTAAGGAAGATTTACCAAACTGAAATGCGATATATCACTGAGTTCCTACAGTCAAAAGCAGTGACAAGTGTGTCCCAGAGTGCAGTGTTAGTTATAGCAAACATTGGAACCAACATGTTCTTACCCTCTCCGTTTCCAAATGTGCCATAATATTTACTGCTACAATATCTTTCCCCATCAACCCTTTAACTATCTCCTATAGAGTCTAATTAAAATGAAGTATTGTAACATACAATCAGCACTTGCACGCTATTGATAGATACTTGCAGATGTTATTATAGAGAAAATAGCTCCTCAGTACTGATTAACATAGAAAGCTTAACAGAAAGTTTCTGTATTTTCCTCGCTGTATATTGTTTAACATTTTGGCAATAGGAAAGTTTCATTGCGTCTCCTCCATTTTACTTTACTAACACTTCATATTTGAACGTCAAGGCTTCGAATTAGGCAATAATTAGGAGATTCCTCCTCTTTCACCTGCTACTTCAGCCTCAGTCACACTGCAAACAGGAACAACCTTCGGATTTCTTTTTCAGTTTTAGACGAGGGTCTCAGTGTACAAGTAAATGTGTATTCAACTGTACAAATAAATAAATATTTATACAATGTAGAAGTAAATATATTTTTATACAGGGCATAAATAAATATAACAGTGATTGGCTGAGGAAGCAGGGAGCAGAAATGTCACAGAAGTGAACTGCAGTATCTGGGGGTCGGACCCTCTTCTTTCACACAGGTAGTTGTGTGTCTGCTGGCTTGTGTACACACATGCGGAATAGAAAAGGGGCAAAGCACATTCATCGAGTTGCTAAGTTGTAATGCAATGACGTAACAATGACCTTACCACATTTTATGCCTCTTTCTGTACTTACTAGTAATGTATCAGGACATGAGCCCCAGATAGAGATGAGGTTCCCACAGCACAAACACACAAGGTGGCAGATTCTATTGAGCCCTTTTACGTGTAAGTACACACTGTATGCATTAGTTTCTCTGTACAATATACTGCAGAAACAAAATGTCCTCAACTTACGTTATCATAAAGAACACATTATATGGTATCGAATAATGAGATCTTCCCCAAAGCTGCTTCTACCCAAGTGACATTGCTTAGATATTTAATTGCCACACATTTTACTCAGAGGTTTTTTGCCCCTCCCTATGAACACACAACTTTTAAAGTTTAGTTCTTCAAGCAATTTGTCCCCAGTTATGAAATGGTATCTAAGGAATGTTATAATGGTTGAATTATTATATGAAAATGCCTCGCACACCACGCCACGCAACTTCTCGCGAAGACTAATTATAACCCAGAGGTTTTACACAGACAACACAATCTGTGGGATGAAAAAAAAAAAAAAAAAGACTATTCCAAGATACCTCATCCTCCTGGGACAATATCTAGAATCTGAAGGCAGCGGGACTCACTACCCACCTAACACACCAGTCAAAACAAATAGGCACTTGAGAGCTGAAAGCTGGCAGAGCACTTAAAGGAAACGGAAATCTGAGACTGTGCTTTGAGAGAGGAGAGGCTGAGCTTTTATTCCCACAAGGATGAAGCACCAGCTCAGCTCTGAAATTCAAATACTTATTTTCACTAGAAGAAAAAGGGATAATAAAACTTACAATACAGGAAAGAGAAGCAGAGAGGTGATAATGTAAAAGTTGAACAGCCCTCACCCCAGCACTGCTGTATCCACAGTGAGCTCAACAGCATCCCAGACATCCACTGTTCCTCCCCTCTACATTGAACACTGCATATTAATACCATAATGGCTTTGTATTAAAAAATAAAATAATAATAAACACACTATACGCACACAAAAAAAGGGTACAATGCAATGTAAAGGCTGCCAAGAAGCTGTGCCGTCCTGAAACTTCACGTCAAACCTCCCCTTACAAACATCTCTCTAGTGTGGTACATCTTGACACCCATATGTTTTCTCAGCAATGTAGGACACGTAAAGCTCTGCAGATCCCGCTGACTGGCACAGTTCCTGAGGCTCCCACGCTCCTCTTCTAACAGACAACATATTACATAGAACACGGCTCCCTAGATAGTCTAGGATAGTATTTTAGTGTAAGCAAAGCTAAAATTATTGCAAGCTATAGAATTTGGTGAGTACCTTTGAAAGAAACCCAGAAATCTCACAGGAATTTTGGGAGCTAAGAACTAATAGCTGGGAGTTAATTATGACCAGTAGAGGCCACAGTGCCACGTATTTCCAGTAGCAGCAAAGATGTCCCTGGTGCTCTGTGGGGATCTCTGGAACAGGCACCAGATCTTCTGTCATCTCCTGCGGGTACAGCACAAAGAGTCACTGTAGGTAGCGAGGGAATTTGCTTGATCGGGCGCCTTTTGAAGCCAGAGAACAGCAGTTCCAGGCAGGTTCTCAGCCACGCACAAAGCTCTGGCTCCACATCCCATCATCTGTTGTCTCTCTTGGGGCTGGACATGAGGGCAAACAGGCAGTAGATCCAATACAGTTGTTTTAGCAACCTGCCCCCTACCTTTACACTCCTTATTTGAAGAACTACATATGAACCAACCACATATCTAAAATGAACTCTCATTTTCCTCTCCCAGGTCGTCACAGGGAAAGCTGTTGGTTTTGCCACTATGGAAACGTTTTCCATCTTAAGGTGGAGCGATGGAACACAGACAGCAGCCTGGAAGCAGGGGGTCAATGCCAGCAGTTTTGCATGGAGAATGAACGAGCCGTTTGTGACTGTCACATTTTCATAGAATCATCGAATAGAATCATAGAATCATTTCAGTTGGAAGAGACCCTCAGGATCATCGAGTCCAACCATAACCCAACCTAACTCTAGCACTAAACCATGTCCCTAAGAACCTCGTCTAAACACCTTTTACACTCCTCCAGGGATGGTGACTCCACCACTGCCCTGGGCAAGGGAAAAGAATAAGCAAAAGGAAGGTTTAAAAACAAACAAAAACCAGATCAAATTTAGTGAGGGTCTATTATGTATGGAGTGGGGAAAGAGACAGTTGGTTTCTGACTCAGGAGTTTTGAGCTCTTTGGACCAACAATACTGTAACACTCATGAATATCACAAACGCAAAGCAGAAAGGATTTTTAAGGACAGACCTGTCAACACGATCTGGGAATCACTCAGCTTCGCTGCCCAGAATATGACCACGTTGTTGTTCTTTCTGTGCTCTGAATGCACAACGAGGCAACCTGCAGCGGGTGAAGGGAGCCTGGAGCATCTCACACCGTCCCGGGCTCCCAGGAGGGAACGGCTGCAGTGCTGCAGGCTGCAATTTGCTCTTTCAGCCTGATTCCTCTAAGAAGCATTTAAAGAAAATGCTGAAGGTGATGCACCAACAGCACCCTGGTCCTTAACCCAGGGGACAACCTAAGGTAGGATTTGTTTCATAAAGTCTTACAGGTGTTTGAGTTTAAAAAGCATTCCTATCTGTCGACACATTCAAATACATGATCCCAGGCAACACCATTTCGTGATTCCTGTGCAAATCTCATGCACAGTGCGACAGGTTTTGTCCTCCTGTGGTGAATACAGATTTCTGCATGATGTTTATGAAGTTTGTAACTCAGGCAGCAATTTAATCTCATCCTGCCTTTTTCTTCCCCTAACCTCTAGAGGATAACCTGCTTTGAGAGTTATTTACCTGCAATGGGAAACATGCGGTCAGCAGACAAATGCATGTGTCTAGGTAGGCATGTCTGGGTTAAAAGAGTAACGGTGAAGATTTGCTGACAACTGAAAAGGTCTGAGCAATCCAATTGAAAGTGGTCAAACGGATAAAACTGATTGTGCTAAGCGGGAGGGTTTGCAGAGGACAGGTGCTCCAGCTAGAGAGAAATACATCACCGAGTGCGGAAAAGCTGTTTTACAGGGACCAAAGGGTATAGATTTTAGCCGTGTAGGAGGAAACTTGGACTCTGATTGCAGATCTCAGAGACAGCGAGAGAAATCAGCATTTGAAGGGAAGAGCTGAGCTGGCTGAAACAGCCTCACATGCAAAACCTGTTTGAAAATGAGGCAGAGACCAGGGAGCAAAAAAACCACATGTGGATGTCTAAATCTTTGTGCTCTTTATAGCAGAAATCAGACGTGATTTCATTTATAAAACCCTGTCATATGCATTCTGCATGACGGGCCATTCTCAACACAAAAGCTATAAACCCAGCTGAGCACTCAGCGAAATTGAACACTTCAAATACCAGAGTGTCGAGGGCAGGGGGAGAGCAAATTAGCAAATTAGGCCCTGGGTAAGTTGGGCCACAATCCTGTTTCTGTGCAGTTGTAACACAGAAGTCCAGCCTCGTGGCTGCTGGACCCCACTGCCCTACAGTGGGGAAGAGTGGGGCTGTTTCTTTGGCTTGAAAAACTTACATACACAATTCTAGACCCGAGATGCAACTGCAGAAACCTCTGGTGCCTCCTCCCGAATGGGCTCTATAGCACCGTATTGCTCTGACACTATTCTGCCTAATACTCATACAATGAAAAAATATAATATTTCTGTAAGATGAATAGCATAGCTCCTCATAATCCCTTTGATTTCATTAATTTAAACTGTGATTTCATAAGTGCTTCTGCAGAGCCTAACGCTGCCAGATCTAAAATTAGGTAATCATGGACACACCGCAGCAATCACAGACAAACGCTGAATTATTTGCAAGGTCTTTTTTCATACTATGAACAAGGGAGGTGCCTTTGGAAAAAGCAAAACCCATTACCCATTCTTTTAAATATTGCTACTTCTGAAACCTAAGTATTCTGGAGGATATTTAAATGAGGGCCCATCTACTTCCCACCAGCTTCACCCAGTGCTGACCTCATGACAAAGGACTTTTGAGCAGAAAATTCCATCTTCTGCACATAGGCAAATGCCCAGCATGGCTATGCAGATAGCAGGTCAAATAACCCTCAATTATTTTGCTAGAGAAACAGTGCATTTCACAGAACTTATGCAGGTTTTAATATTCTTTCATTATATTTTATCTGTGTCATCTAGAATTGGGATTCAGGCTGGCAGGGGTGACACTGTTGTGGGAGTCTATTACAGGCCACCAGATCAGGGTGAGGAAGTTGATGAGGCCTTCTACGGGCAGCTGAGCGTGGCCTCACAGTCACAGGCTCTGGTTGTTATGGGGGATCTTAACTTCCCTGATGTTTGCTGGAAGGACTACTCAGCCAGCCAGCCTTAGTCTAGGAGGTTCCTCCAGTGCATTGACGATAACTTTCTCATGCAAATGGTGGAGGAGCCGACTAGAAGAGGTGCGCTGCTGGATCTCGTCCTCGCTAACAAGGAGGGTCTGGTCGAAGCAGTAAAGGTGGGGGGCTGCCTTGGTTGCAGTGACCATGAGATGGTGGAGTTCAGAATCTCCTGTGGTGGGAGCAGAATACCGAGCAGAATTGCAACCCTGGACTTCAGCAGGGCCGACTTTGGCCTTTTCAAACAGTTGCTGGAGGGAATCCCGTGGGCAAGGCTGCTTGAAGGTAAAGGCGCCCAAGATAGTTGGTTAACTTTCAGGGACTGCTTCTACCAAGCTCAAGATCAGTGCATCCCGACGCACAGGAAGTCAAGGAAGGGAGCCAGGAGACCTGCGTGGTTAAACAGGGAACTGCTGGGTAAACTCAAGTGGAAGAGGAGGGTTTACAAATCATGGAAGGAGGGGCTGGCCACTTGGGAAGAATATAAGGCTGTTGTCAGAGGATGTAGGGAGGCAACTAGGAAAGCTAAGGCCTCCTTAGAGTTAAACCTGGCGAGAGGGGTCAAGGACAACAGGAAGAGGTTCTTCAAATACATGGCAGATAAAACTAACACCAGAGGCAATGTAGGCCCACTGATGAACGGGGTGGGTGCCCTGGTGACAGAAGATACAGAGAAGGCAGAATTACTGAATGCCTTCTTTGTCTCTGTCTACTCTGCCGGAGGCTGTCCTGAGGAGCCCCGTACCCCTGAGGCCCCAGAGGAAGGCAGGGCAATGGAGGAGTCTGCCTCAGTTGATGAGGACTGGGTTAGGGAGCAATTAAGCAATCTGGACATCCATAAATCCATGGGTCCAGATGGGATGCACCCGCGGGTGCTGAGGGAGCTGGCTGAAGTCATTGCTGGACCGCTCTCCATCATCTTTGCCAAGTCTTGGGAAACGGGAGAGGTGCCTGAGGACTGGAGGAAAGCAAATGTCACTCCGGTCTTCAAAAAGGGCAAGAAGGAGGACCCGGGCAACTATAGACCGGTCAGCCTCACCTCCATCCCTGGGAAAGTGATGGAACACCTTATCCTTGGTGCCATCTTAAGACATATCAAGGATAAGAGGGTCATCAGGGACAGTCAACATGGCTTCACCAAGGGGAAGTCGTGTTTGACCAACCTCATAGCCTTTTATGAAGACGTAACAAGGTGGATTGACGATGGCAGAGCAGTGGATGTGGTCTACCTTGACTTCAGCAAAGCATTTGACACCGTCTCCCACAGCATCCTCACGGCAAAACTGAGGAAGTGTGGACTGGATGATCGGGTAGTGAGGTGGACTGCAAACTGGCTGAAGGAGAGAAGCCAGAGAGTTGTGATCAATGGGGCGGAGTCTGGTTGGAGGCCTGTATCTAGTGGAGTGCCTCAAGGGTCAGTTCTGGGACCAATACTGTTCAATATATTCATCAATGACTTGGATGAGGGAATTGAGTGTACTATCAGCAAGTTTGCTGATGACACCAAGCTGGGAGGAGTGGCTGACACGCCAGAAGGCTGTGCTGCCATCCAGCGAGATCTGGACAGGCTAGAGAGTTGGGCGGGGAAAAATTTAATGAAATATAACAAGGGGAAATGTAGAGTCTTGCATCTGGGCAGGAACAACCCCAGGTTCCAGTACAGGTTGGGGAATGACCTATTAGAGAGCAGTGTAGGGGAAAGGGACCTGGGGGTCCTGGTGGACAGCAGGATGACCATGAGCCAGCACTGTGCCCTTGTGGCCAAGAAGGCCAATGGCATCCTGGGGTGTATTAGAAGGGGGGTGGTTAGTAGGTCCAGAGAGGTTCTCCTTCCCCTCTACTCTGCCCTGGTGAGACCTCATCTGGAATATTGTGTCCAGTTCTGGGCCCCTCAGTTCAAGAAGGACAGGGAACTGCTGGAGAGAGTCCAGCGCAGGGCCACAAAGATGATGAAGGGAGTGGAGCGTCTCCCTTATGAGGAAAGGCTGAGGGAGCTGGGTCTCTTTAGCTTGGAGAAGAGGAGACTGAGGGGTGACCTCATTAATGTTTATAAATATATAAAGGGTGGGTGTCACGAGGATGGAGCCAGGCTCTTCTCGGTGACAACCAACAGTAAGACAAGGGGTAATGGGTTCAAGCTGGAACACAAGAGGTTCCACTTAAATGTGAGAAGAAACTTCTTCTCAGTGAGGGTGACAGAACACTGGAACAGGCTGCCCAGGGGGGTTGTGGATTCTCCTTCTCTGGAGACATTCAAAACCCGCCTGGACGCCTTCCTGTGTAACCTCACCTAGGGGTTCCTGCTCTGGCAGGGGGATTGGACTAGATGATCTTTCGAGGTCCCTTCCAATCCCTAACATTCTGTGATTCTGTGATTCTGTGATTCAGGTTTATTCTGAGCTTCTACAACTCCCCCGGCTTCCCCATAGGTGTGTGTTGCAACTGAGAGGTGGTCAAAGGATCTGAATACTACTGGAATATTACGGTTTAAGAACTCCTTCATTTTTAATTATTCTTGTTACAAGAAATGCACAAAGTTAAGGGGATGAAGTGCAAATATTTTAGTGCAAATTGCTCTAACTAAAAAAAAGGCCAACCCTCTTTTCTTGAACAAAGAAACTCAACAGCACTGAAGCAATTCAGAGCAGAAAACATAGATCCCAGCAAATAGCATGCTGTTTGAAAATCATTTTTAGACTATTTTGTGGTAGGGTAAAAATATCCCACCATTCCTTTCTTTTTAGGTGCTCACATTGTACTTTGCTGAACACATGTGCATCACAGGCGATGCTCTGCCTTTCCCCGTGATAAACAGTGCTTACTTTTAAAGCATCGCAGTGCTTTACTGCCAAGGGACGTCCCTGTGACAGAGAAAAGGCAGAAGCAGCAAGCTGATAATGACGGTGCCTTCAGCACACCGGTACATCTCTATAGCCTAAGGAGTATTTTAACAAGATAATATGACCTTTAGCACAGGCCACCACGACAAGGCTTGGAGACTATTTCTTGGTACGAGCAAGAGCACCTTTTAAATTGAGACATATGCGGAGACAAATCAGTCTAGACAAACTATTGCTCATAGTAATGGACCAAGTCGCATCACCCAGGAGCACCAACACCAACCTGGGAGCCTGGGTCCAACCACACTGCCCGCAGCGTGACGGCCTTGCGAGATTCACTATAAATTCCTGATTGGATGCAGCATAATGTACCGATATTATACGAAGCCCCTTTTTGCACGGAGCGTGATTCCAACTCTTTCACACTGAGGTATTTGCTTCTGCGTGAAAATCCGTAAATATTTGCTCGGCCATGCCAGCAGGATCAGAGGAAAGCTATAAATTGCCGAAGCCTTTCGTAGACAGGAGGAGGAGGGTGGCAGAAGGTGCGGATCTGGAGTTCGCATGCACAACACTAATTGAAAACAGGTTCAGAACACAAACGAGAACACCAGCAGTAGCTACAGAACTCATTTGTACTCCATGGATTTTATGTCACGTGTTGCAAAGTTCATCTTTCAACTCCGTGGTTCCTGATTTCTCCAGAAGAGCAGGACAGAGACCAGAATCAAAAAAGTTGAGTTTTCACAAAGGCAAGTCTTATAAATAAGTGAAACTAGCAGGAGTGCATTGTTGAGTGATTTTGAGGAAAAAAGTTAATATATGTATTGAGATGTGGTGGGAATCGGTGTTTACAAGAAACTTAACACTTACCCAAACCCCTTCCATTGCCACAAAGCAAATTATAGGACGCAACATGCAACATGGTAATATCTGTACACGACAGGATGCAACACGCAACACTTTACACCAGGATTTTAATCCATTGCATGTGTCAAACAAAAACTGAAAGATATTTGGGCTCTCTTACAGCAGCAAGGTTACCTGCTTTGACTGAATTCAAACCACGGTTTGAATTGTGCATGAAATTTAAAAACATTGCAGCTGTAGACTTGCTTTAAGGCACCGTTTCTTTAGTGACAATGTGGTTCTTTCCACCCAGGAAAAAAGAACTATGTTGAAATTTGTACAGAGGAATTTGTACAGTATTCCTCCTCTTAAATTTGGCATCCCATCCTCTGCCTCCTTCCCTCCTCTGTTAAAAAAGGACAACTTAATGCCAACAGTTTATCTTCCTATTAAAAACATCACTAAAATTTATCACTTGAAGGCTTTATCTTCAAAGCGACAGACTTCCCTGATATATAATCTAATCTTTCAAGCTCACCAAAGATTTTCGTCAAACTTCATTAATTGGCAAATCAACTTCTGGAGGTTTGGATCTATTTGCAAGATGTACTTCCCCCTCCTGCCACTTTTTCCTTCTCTAGTAAATGCTACAAAACTTTTCAGAGTGCCACAGGGAGGAAACTGTGACGTTCAGGCTTTCAGACTGTGTTATCTTGTGAGTTGTGGTCTCGCTTTAAACCCCTTCCAATGGTCTCTGCACTGTGATGTTACTTTAATAATTTGAAGGATTATTGGCAGCTAAAACGAGGATTTGTGGATCTTGAGTGAAATTCATTGTAATAACAGCTGTCGGTCTGATTTTGATGCTCAGGCCTGTCTGCCTCCCCGGCAATATCTGAATACTTTGATATGGTCACAGCTCCGCTCTACTTGAATACTCTTTCTAAAGTCAAAAAATATCCCACTGCTTCATAATTTTAAAAAGCCCAACTTAGAGCAAAAACAAAAAAAAGCTTTTAAGCTTTTTAGCTTACGAAACTAAAAAACAAAAATAATTTAAAAGGAGTCGAAAGCCATTTCCTCTTTTTTTCCCTCATCACGCTCAGTGGAATAACAAGTAATTAAAATGGTGACTAAGTTTATAAGCCCATAACCAGCCCCATGGCCGCAGCAACCACCTGGATCCCAATCCAAAGCCTGGGGAGACTGAAGGTCTTTGCTTTGTGCAATGGGAACCGAGATACAAAGGGCTCCCTGCAGCCACCTCTGGTTCACTCTTGGTTTTGTCACGTTCAGATGCTGTAACATAATGGGTCACAGAAATGTCCGTTGACAGAAGAGGTAGTTAAAAAAATAAAACTCCATTTTCAAGCACAACCAGTAAGAAAATGCAACGTACTTGTGCAGGCAGACACACACACACCATTACGAAAAAGGTTTTGGACTCTCATACTCCATCTGCTGGTCCTGCAACAGTTTTTTAAGACATCAACATGCTGCCTTTTTTTTTTTTTTTTAATTCAAGTCTGTGCTTATCTGGGTAAGTTGGCAAGTACTAAACAAGAACTCATGTTCGTCTCAATATTTCAGAGTCCACTGGGGAAAAACAAAAGGGTAAAATATTTATGACAAAATGTAAAACAACTAAACACATAAGGAACAAAACTGTTCATAAATGTCCTACAAATATCTCAGGGTTAAAAGCATTAACACGAGGTTAAAAATGTAGTGCTCTCTTTCATTTGGCCCCCGCCTTGCTTTTGTACTTTATGTTAGAGCTTCCAAAAAAGCCAATTAATGGGCAGTTAATTCTTTGAAATGTTTAAAATGGGGCACTTTTAGTGTATAAACGCTAAACTTCTCGTTTTATTTGAGTGCTTTTTAACGCAGACTTGCATACATTAAAAATACATTTCAAAATGAGAGGCATTTATGTTTCAGCTGTCTTTGGAAAAGCAGAAAGAGAAAGATAAGCAGGAATTAGTGAGCGGTGTTTGTCCCAGGACAAAGATAGGATCGTGACTATGCAAATCCATGGAGCTTAATCAACGCTTTGCAAGGCTGGGTCTGTCATTTCGCTCCCAGGATGAGTTATGGTGTATATTACACAGAGAAGGAAAACAGACACCTCCCTTCGGTCGCTCCTCAGTGGAAGTTCAATGCTTTAACACATGCAACTGCAGGAATACACACATCGCGTTATCCTTCCCAGTTTCCTCCCACTAACTGGGCTTTTCACGCTCGTATAAAGCGACATCTGGAAACGATCATCTCATCGCACCCTCAAAAAACGAACAGAAGCAGTAATAATATGGTAATAAGGGATGAAATTTTATGAAAGATGCCACTTAACTGAAGACTAAAAGACACCATGCAATTTAAATAAATTGCTTTTAGGAGGGGACTGAGTGACAATCAAGAAAAAATGCCTGGCTCATTTTTGCAAGTGGTGGGTTAGGTTTTCAACGGGTGTAAAATGCTGACTTGGGTAAAGTGGTACCAGTTTTGCACCAGCTAATGATATAGTCCCGTGAAATCACATTTTCAGGACCACACCAGAGACACCCTTGAATTGAGGATGCTGAAATGAAGCTGCACGAGCAAAGAAGCTCTTTAACACATGAAATATCTGCTTATTTTGCTCCCCTCCCTTCACAGTTTAAGTGGAAAAAAAAAAAATCACACAATTATTTGAATGCATGCAAGAAAATTCAAACAACATTGTGTTGTAAAAGGTGAGAACTCAGTTCCCTGATTAACCCAGGGTGGCTTGGCCATGCAGAAGTTGATATAATTTTGGTTTAGATTCTCTGCATGACATTGTGTTCAGGCTCCAGTCTAGAAGATCTGAAGCTTGGACCTGACTCCCCTGTCAGTGACCTTGTATGTGGCCTTCATGTGTGCCCAGGATATTTCAAATAGAAACACAGCCTGGAAAAACTGCAACAAGGGAAAAATCAAACTCGTTTATATTAATTTAAAATTTCATTCAAAACCGCTTTCACTTAGGAAAGGACTGTGCACACCCCCGAGGTTCAGCTGCCTCAAACCTACAGTGCCACTAAATGAACCAGCGCTCAGGGATTTGAGTTCAACAAAACAGAATAGGGTGGTGGTTGTTTTGGAGTTTTTCTGGTTTGTTTTCATGTCTCTCCCTCCATTTTTGTGTCTTCAGATTAGGAATACTCAGGCTATTTGGGATGAGACCTGGACAGAACTCAGGAGTCAAGAAATAAAGGAAAGAACAGTGTCCTGAATTCAGCTGCCAAGAAAATCAGTGCTACTTAAGTATAAGTTCACTTCTTTTGGAAGAAGTCACGAGGTCCCATCATTCACAAGAACTATTCTTCATGGCATGAAAGCCTAATGCCTTTATTAAAGTTGTCATCTTACTGACCAGCCTGCCCACTCAGAAAATAAAGCTATATTCAAACCACATTATAGTAAGCCATTAAACAGCAACACCAAGCAAGCAGAAACAGTGTGGTGTGGAAATAAATAACTAATAAATCCTAATAAATAAAATTTAAAAAAAAAAAAAAAGTCTGGATAACAAACTGTCTTTGCAGATAAAAAAAATAAATCCCTAGAATTTAAATCCATCATGAGCCAAATCTCTCTGGAAAAAATCCACACCAAAGCACTATTATGACTGCTGCTATATTCATAATTCTGTTTACGCAGACTAAGATAAGGGCAATCAATCCACACGCCTCAGGACAAAAAGCTGATCTTCTGCAGGGATCTGGATAAAGAAACTTCCTCACCATATGTACCATAGCTAATGGCAAGCGGGACAAGCTTTGCTAGACTCAGGAATTTTCAGGTATTGAAACTAATATCAGATTTAGGGCACAGTGATGTGCTCCGGTAATTATCTCCCTTTCTCCTCCTGAATTCTTTCTGTTCCATATAGGTCATCACTTGTTATATCTCAGTCAACACAGCTCCTTCTTTAATCAATTCCTTTACTGTAACTAATTCATAGATCTAATCTATCCTCTGTTCTTTGAAAAATATCTTTCCAGTTCGATCACGTTTCTACAGTCAGTACATCCATAACTTGACATTGATAGTTCCTCAGAGACACGTTTTGCCTGCAACATCCCTATAAACCCCACCAACTGCATCTCTGCAGCTTGAAGAGAAACCAGAAATACGCTTTGCTTCCTATGGAGCTCTGTAGTTTCAACTGAAGCATTATCTATGTTGTCCAAGAGCTCCAAAGGTGCACATGGGGGCCAAACAGGTGAGACCTGACAAAGAGACAAGAAAAGCATCCCGACATACTCATAGACACAAACTGCATTATCGTCCAGAAATACTTCACCTTTTCTTTCAGCTGTTTTTAAAGGGTAGATGCTGTATTTCTACTCCCTCAAAAATTAAGTGAGGAGGGGGAAAGAATAAAGCAGAAATCAAGATACATTTCTTATCTATTTAATCGGTTTGGCAGGAAAAATCATAATCTTCTACGCAAAAGGGATTTAAAGCTGTTAGTATGTGATACGGATGAACCCTTCTCTTTCAGCTTTGCTACCAGGCTGCTCCCAAGCACAAATTGGGGATCAAGAATCAAAAAGAAGGAATATCATATTTTTGTAACTCTCTCCGGCTGACATGCCCAAGGCGATTGCGGCGGAATGAACACAGTTTCAATCATCGAGCTAAACAGACGCAGTCACTCAACCCAGTCCCAGTCCCACAGGGTTTGTGGGATCCAGGTACCAAAACTCAGAGACAAGATCCCCCTATTCTCACCAGCTCACCTGCTGCTCTCCGCAACTCTGGGGAACAGGCGCTAGCAAGAAAAAAACAGCTTTATTTCCTTGTGCTACACATGCCTTTGTTTCAGGGATTTTAGCAAGAGAACAAAACCAAAGACAAGCAGAACATGCACTGCAGAGGTTTGTCCTACCATAGCTGAGAAAAAGTCCCTCACATCAATACCAATACAGAAAATAAGAAAATCAGGTAGGGTTTTCTTTCACCATTAATATTCCACAGGAATTATTTAACAAAAGTAGGCAATTCTGCTAAAAAAAAGCATTGATTTTCCCAGTTGTCTACACTTGAAGTTATAGAACACAGTGGAGCTAAGAGTTAAAATTTAACTAATAGGGAAATGAATGTATGTTTCAGGACAAGGCTTAGAGTAACTCCAAGTTAAATTACTCTGAGAATCAGTGATTCTAATAATACCTACACATCAGTTGTACAGAGTTCTTTCTCAAATCACTTGATATGCTATTTGTGTAGTGCTTTGACTCATATCAGATTTTTTCCAGGTTTTTTTTTTAATAAGCTTGAAAAAAAATGAAGGCGGCAGTATAACAACCTTGAATCTTATTTTTCAACACTCACATGTTAATGTTTCCTATTTAACGGGAGCTATCACCTTAAAATTAAATCAGAAAGCAACATTTTTAAACCTGTTGCAACAACTCATGCTGACTCACCATAGAGAGTAACCTTCCGGTTGTTCAGTTTGTGTATTTCCTAAGAGCACACAATTAATTACCTCCTTTCTCTAATATCACAGAACAGCAGACAAAAATGTTTCTATAAAGTATGAAAATGTAGTCTTAAAATGACAAAAATATGGCAAAAGCTGCTTACTACTCTTAACTCTCTAAGGTTTCATGGCAACAAAGTACCTCTTAATAATAACCAAAGGAAAATGTTTTCCAACTACTTTACAGTATTATATCAAACTCTGACTGTAGAGATTATTTGCATTTATATCAGCTACTTCATCCTGACTATTTTAAAAAGGAGTAATTAATTCAGCCACAGTGCTGAAGACTGACTTCTATTTCCCTAGGCCAGGCACAAAAACTGAGTATTGATCTCGACAACTGCTCCTCTCTCCATAGCCAGATCACATCCTCCTGCTGAACAACCCACCTTCCAGCAGCTCATCTCAAGAGACAGGTTGCATGGGATCCATGTGAATTTTTTCATATGAGGACAAACCTCCTATTATCATAAACTTGTTCTATGAAGCTTCGTTGCCACACTTTTTTTTTTTTTCCTCTTTTTTTAGAGGGGGTACTTCTTCTCCCCTATTTCTTACTGAACAATTCTCCTGTCAGACTGGAAAATTTACTGCTTCCAAGCTTCGAGGTCACAAAACCCTCCTCATCTTATATCTTATGAGTCACCTGTTGTCATCATCCAAAAAGGCAGAGAGGCTAATGTTGAAGATAGCTTTTACAGATAGTATTTTAACCACGGTCTAAATATTATTTTTAAAGAAAGTCTTATCTCTGTCCCTTTATTAATATTCATTGAAATGTTACTCGTTGGCCTTGCATTTCACGCAAGTTCATCCCACTGGAAGGCAAATATTTTTCAAATGAAATTTCCTCCACGCACACAGTGACGACCTCTTTTGCAAGGTCTTCCCTTCTCTTTCCCACCCACCAGAGGAAAAAAGGACTTTTCCCCTTTTCTCCCTTTCTGTGGCAACTAGAGGGGAAAGAAAAAAACAAAAAAAAAAGGAAAAAAAAAAAAATCAGGGGAATTGCAAATAAACACAGAGAAGAAAACAAGCCCCAAGCTTCCCAAATGACAGCTCTCCAAAGCACACTCTTGAATACAGCCCACGAAGCAAGGATTTTAAAGAGCTCTGTTTAACTATTGAGGATGGCAAAAAAAGACACACTCAGAAGACCAGCGCTCGACTACTGGTCGCTGCTGGGAACTGTGTTCAAACATACTGTTCTGATCCTGTTATCTCCCCCAATCTATCATTTGGGGGGTAAAAATCTAATATTTTATATCTTTCTTTCCTTTAACCATTCCCCAACCCTCTGCCTGGTCTCAGCCTTCAGCAGTTTGTCTCTTTTCCCCACTCCCTGCTGAGCAACTCTTCCCTCTGACTGACAGTTTATTGGTTTATGCCTCTAGGTCATTTAATCTTCTCCTGCCCTAAGTCACAACCTATCACATCACAATCTATGAAAAAAAAAAAACAAACACCAAACCAAAAAAACCAAACACCACCACAAAACCCACAACAACAACAAAATCATCATTCCTTTACCAGGGCAGGGCTTGCCATATTTTCTGGCAGTTGGCTTTTCCTAGTAGGGTGCAAGATGGGACTTAATTTTCAGTGTCATTTCTAAAGATCAAATATAAATGAAGGCTTGTAATGCTGTCCTGTAGAAAACCCAAATCATCACCACTGGGATAACGGATGCCTGGGCACATACTCTTTAGAGATAAGATGTTATCCAGTTTTATTAAACTTCTTTGTGCTCATTTAGAGCACGACCTTTCATAATTAGTTTTTATGGGTTCTATAAAATGAAAAACTTTTTAAAGTCCGTGTAAACAACTTCTACTCACTCTGATCAAAAATCTGAAAATCCTGAATGATTTTGATAAGAGTTGCATCATGGTATAATGACTTTCTAAATTCATGCTGAGCTATTCTCATCATGTTTTTGCTCTGATGCAAGGTCAACAGTCAAGAAACTCTCAGCAGATATTGCGGCTTCAGAAATGAGCTTCTGTTGCTCGTTTTGAAGCAGAAGACAAGCATGGTCCTTCCCAAATCCTGTTCTTATTTAGAGATGAAAATAAAAAATAACAGTCTCATTGCAAGGTGTGCCTAAATTGAAGGCTATGCCAGTGGTTACTCAGACTCCCCAGCGCACAAATACTTAATATCTACGTGAAAAGACATTAAGAAGATCATTTAGTAAAAGGGACATTGACTTACCACTGTTGGAAAGGTTGCAGACACCTTCTACTTATGGTTACAATGATTTCTTGCAGTTTAAGTAAGTAAATACCTATTCTCCAATATAGGTAATATTATCTACTATTATTTCTGCAGTCAATTTTGTCACGTTTATTAGTGGGCCTAATAAACACAGCATCAACATAAACAATTCAGTAAAATAGCATTACTCCAGTCATCTCCTGATCACATATAAATGTGTAGGAGATTTTGGCACTTCCCTCTGGCTAAGAAAAAGTAATGATAAACAACCCAAAAAAATCACTTGAAAAAAGCAGCATCACTCATCCCTCAGCTATTTAAAAACCCCTTGATTTTCATTGATGTCATTTGTTAAGTACTATAAGAGAAACAGGACAGTATTACTGTTTTCTTGGTTCAGTGCATTTTGGAAAATCTTTACAGTGGATGTTTCGTGTAATTATCCTCAAAACAGGGAGGAGTTCCAAGACACAAGAAAACTGCAATAATGAGTTGCATTTTCTCATCTATCATTTCAGTTGGCATTTGTGGAAGTTGTACTCCTTTAGATATTGGTGACAGATACTTAGATATTGGTGATAGATATTTAGATATTGGTCTTGCTCTTCCTTTGAATCCATGCTTAGATCAAGATCATTACAATTTCTCCCACACAATGCCCTAAACAAAACATAAATGCCACCACCAATCTCAATGAGCTCTGTATGACAACTAACTTGAATAGAATGACCTTCTCCAGTTAGATTTTCATTAGTAAATTAGGACAGAAAACAATGAGTGGCACAGCTTAGCCAATTTGAACAAATTATCTATGTCATCCTTCATTATGTCAGTCAATATCTGTGCTGAGCAAGGAAACTCAGCTATTTGGGATCCAGTACAAGACATCATTAAGCACAAAGCCAACATCCGTGGTTTTGTTTTTTACCCTGAATTAAACTAAAGCAAGCGTTCTTTACAGGTAATACAGAAAAGTTTGCAAGTTTGGCTGTTGCAGAGAGTGCTGCAAAATCACATTGCACGAGCTACAGACCAGATCTCAGTGTGTCATATTTCATTATGCAAAATGCACAGCACCAGGCCAGGCTTGCAGTTGTTTCTGCTGAAGGTTAGAGAATTTGACCCCACTAGTGAGGGAGGACACAGCCGAAAGATGAGTAGCAGAACATGTGCCCATTTCCCAAGCAGGCCAGGACATCATCCATCTCACTTCATGCTTTGCACCCAGCTGCAGAGGAGCCTCCAAACATCTAATTCCTCCCAATGGACAGGTGCTGAATACAGCGAACACCTCCATGCCAGATCCTTATGCTCAGGGCTTTTTTTGGTTTTTAAACAATTTTTCTCAAAGAGATACTAAACGTTCACTGCTTTATAACCTGTACAATGAAGGAAAGGCTGTAAGGATGTGTCCCCCACCCCACAATGCCCTCAGCCTGCCAGGTTTCCCCTCTTGGTAGAGGACGAGGATTCTGCTGGGGATGCTCATGCTGGGACCATGGGTGAGGAACACTGACATTGCACTGTTTAATCCCGTCCCGGGAGGGTATTTGGTTGTTCTTGATGCATTCTTCATGCTTCAGACTTGCTATTTGGTCAGAAACAGCAACTGGAACCAGAATGCTTTTGCATAAGCTCTCTGCTACTTAAATCCACTTGCTGCAAACCAATAATTTGTGGGGGTGGAAGGAAAGCTGCAGAAAAAGGAGAGCAGCCTTTTAGTCTCTGTCCTTTGTTCACACTACTGTAAGGACCTTGCAAAAATTACAAATATGCAAATCCTGAGAAGAGACTTGTGTGGTGGAAAAAACACACTAGGTAGAAAACTGTTCTGTTCAGCCCCTTGCAAGGCACAGAGCTTGATTTCTCTTAATGGCTCATGATTAATGTATGAAAACAGGATGAACAGCCAATATATCTGGAACATGAGCAACATGACCCTTTAGTTTTTCCTGAAAAGGCCAATATGGCTTAGAAAGAAGATAGACTTTTTCTGTCCCTGGATCAAGTTTGATCTGTTCCAATATGAAAGACAAAGGGAAGATGCTGCACAGTGTTTGAACAGGGTTTTTTTTGTCAGAAGTGAGAAGAATCAGTTCCATCAAACTGAAGACAGAAATGTATTTAAAAACTAAATGCTTACTGCTTCATCAGACTGCACTCATAAATTGATAGGACTGTCAATTTGTTATTAACCAATGCTGACCCATTATCCAAGAACAACATATATTTTGTTATGGACTTACAAGGTGAAAATTTTATAATAGACTAGTCTTGAGAACAATTTGCCTACTGGAGAATTGGTTGGAAAACTCATTTCAACAGAAAGCAGCCACACGCTGTAGCAGGAAGTTTGGCAAACACACAACGTGCATAAAACCAGTTTCTTAAATACTTGAACACGGAATAAAAAGTAAAATATTCCAGGATAGATCAAAATTGATAATTTCATTTCCAATTCAGCTCACTGACGAAGCACACCTACAATAAGGATGTGTGGAGGACCATTTGTAATGTGTTAGTAAGTAAACCAAAATATCTGTGCCACATTGTAAAGCGGTAGAAACCTTACCTGCACATTTTGTTCTTGTTGTGAGCGGTGGTCCAGGGGGTCCTGTCCCTCCTTCTCCAGGGCGGGTGAGCAGCACTCTGATCTCGTACTCCACATCAGGATCCAAGTGCCACAGTTTGTAATTGGGGGAGTCTACGATGTGTGTTTCTGCCCAGTTCCCAGTGGTTGTCCGATACTCCACCTCTTTCAGTATGATGGGTCCATCTCCGATGATGGAGTTGGCGTTGGGTTTGATCCACAGGTACGTGGCTCCGACAGCCAGAAGCTCGGGAGGGGCAATAGGAGTTGGGGGCTCTGTAGACAAAAAGAAACCATGAGAGCCCTCATACAGTTTTGTCAAAAGGATCAAATTTCCACCATGTATCTGTACAGCACGGCTGTCCCCAAATCTTTTGTAACACAGGCACAGTTTCTCCTGTCATTTACAAAATCTTTCACAAGAGTTTAATCTGTTGCTGAAAAGAACTTGGCTTCTTTCATTTGCGTTAAAAATTCAGCCCCCTTACACCGAGGGTAGTATTACCAATTTGGAAACATCTGCAAAAATAGAGTAACCACAAAGCAACTTCCACCTAAAATGAAACACCAAAGTCACTTCTAAAAGATCAGACACTTTATACTTATTTCATTCTTTGGGCATATGAGCAATAGCAGTCAATATGATATTGGAGGGTGAGGAGGGGAAAGTGATCTTAAATAAAGACAACTGGGTTCACTCAGCATATACCATGTAAAAAAATTCTCCAGTACAACAGCTTTTCCTCTGCCCTGTGACCTGACATGGCAGAATAAATATCACAATCATTGATCGTGGTATTGTGGTTCAGCTGAAGTGCAATGCTTAACATGACACAATTAGCAGTGAGTGGAGAACTCAAACACTTGCTCACGTTGTGATTTTACCAGGCAAAACAGAGGTTAAAAATAGGATATATTTTCTAATCGAAGCACTGTCCGTGTGTCTGAGAAAATACTAGCATAAATTTTCTATTTAAACTCTGGAGATCTTCCCATGATCAATGGTATCAGCAGTCAGGGTGCTGCTAGAACCAACTCTAACTGGGGCTCTTGGGAACTGGGGCTCAGAACTAAGAAAAATTCCAAGGCACCAGCCAATCAACAAGTCCTGTCACCTCTGATTGCAAAGTTTGTTTAACTTCACGAGCAAAGATACTCAGGTGAAGTCTGCATGAGTCCTGAAGAGCGCCTAGATGTCTGAAAAACATCATGAGGACGGAACCCAGCCCCTGAATATCAGCTCTGTGATGAAAAGAAAAGCAAGCCAATAGAAGACATCTCAGCAGCTCATCACCCTTCCATGAAAGCTACAGAAGAAAACCAACGAACAAACAAACACACAAAAACCCAAACAAAACCATCTACAGGGCTCTGGCTGCCTGATTTTTATTCTTCTCCCTCTGTCAGCGTATAAACAATACTTGAGTATCAGAAGCTGCATGAACAGCATACACTTGGTGGTTTTGAAAACCTGAGCTGAACCACACAAGATTACGAGCAATTCCTTTAATCTCACCTCGCTTTCCCTCTTTCACTCTCTAATGTGGTTTGCCCTCAGGCCAGACGACAAACTCTACTCTCTTGTGAATATAAGGTGACAAAAAGGACATCTCTGTCTCAGTAAAATAAACCGATAAAGGTTATAGCATGTCGTTAATTTTAGAGTTCTGTGGGAGTTATTGTAAACCCGTCTTTAAAGGTGATTTCTCAAAGAACTGGAAGAATCCAGGACGCTCAGAAATGTGGGAGAAAGGAGTTTGAGCACCATAGGATGGGAGGAAGATGGGACTTTGCCCTCTGGAGAGGTCTCACAGGTTAACAGCTGCTCAGTGAAGAGAAACAAATGCACAGAAACCATTATTGTACAAAATGATCAACTGAAATGTTACTTAATTTCATTTCCTCTGGCTAACTAATTGCAATGAACCACGCCAGCTCCTTGAGAGTAACTGCAGTAGTTGTGCATTGTACCTCTGAAAAAAAAAAAAAAGCAATCGAATTGTAATTGTAGCAGGCATCCAATTGAACAAAACCTAATGCCACAATAAAAGTTTTCTGTGGAATGTTTGTTTCTGCTTTTATTTTGCACTGTTTCTCTAACTCCTGCCAGAATTTTTTTCTCATATGAAATGTCAGGCTGATTATGTTTTGACTGCATAAAGTTATTTCTCCAAGAAATTTGTTTTCAAGAAATGCATGTAGGTACATTTCCATTAAAAATCAAATCATCATAAATCGCACACAGTTTATTACTGTTTCTAGGTACAAAACAATTAAAAGATAGATTTACTGACTTTTATTCCCAATGCAAAAATGACATCTTACAAGCCACATCATAGCTGAACACAAGACAAATGAAATATTAAACTCCATTCTCCTGAGCTGTAGACTTCAATAGCAACATGTTCCAAGTTACTCTGGGATTTGATTGCAAGTTAAAAGAGATTTACCGGACTGAGCTTGATTAATAGAGCAGTTTGTCCTGCTAAACAGACATGAAAGTCTCATCTACCAAGTTTAAAAACTACTATTGCCAAAGTGATTTAAATTAAGAAGACACCCAGCATTGCTGTCTTCTCTATTTTAGGCCAAATCTAAACGTCCACTCCCCACCCCCCAAAAAAAAGTGTTGGTGCTTTTCCCTTTTCCCCCCCCCATCAGTTTTCCCTTTTCTAAGAACCATTTGAAAAATCAGGTGCTGTAGAAAATTAGGAGTTTAAACTATTGCTCCCATTTTCTGAATTTGAGAAACTAAGCTGTTATAGTAGTTACTCAAGGTTCGATCCCACCTCACTGAAAATAACGGGCTCTTTCCTACTGGCACCAAGTGGACAAGAAGCAATTTTTATAATATCTCTCTGTGTCATGTTACTGCAAGTGATCTAAACAAGTTACCCATTATTTAGCAAAAACAGCACATAAAGACAGACCATTTTTGCCTTTTGTAACTAAACACACGTTGGTTACAGATGACCAGCCTGATGTTATGAGCTCACTTTTTTAATTAAAATCTCGATGTGATCGTGATTAAATAAACACGGTGACAGATTGGCCTTGTACACATGTAATGGTGATCAGCCATATTTTAAGCTCCATTTGATCCAGACTATATTTTACGTTAACAAGCTTTGTCCAGCTCGTTGCTCCCTTGCAGCCATTCTCTGGGCACAGAGCAGGAAGGACCGAGGGCATCTGGAACTGGGTGGCTGCACCTGGAACAATAACTGACTCAGAGGCTGGACCAGCTCTGCTGGGGGGACGGGCTGAGAGAGTTGGGGTGTTCAGCCTGGAGAAGAGAAGGCTTCAAGAAGACCTTACTAAGGCTTTTCCATACTTAAAAGGGGCCGATAAGAAAGATGGAGACAGACTTTTGAGCAGGGCCTGTTATTACAGGACAAGGGGTGATGGTTTTAAACTAAATTCAGGCTGGACATGAGGAAGAAATTGTTGGCCCTGAGGGTGGTGAGAACCTGGCCCAGGTTGGCCAGAGAGGTGGTGGCTGAACCATCCCCGGAGACATCCCAGGCCAGGCTGGACGGGGCTCTGAGCAACCTGAGCTGGTGCAGATGTCCCTGCCCATGGCAGGGGGGGCACTGGGGGAGCTGGGAAGGTCCTTCCAACCCAAACCATTCTATGATTCTAGCCTGAATCCCAGGTTCAGGAAGGGCACAGGAAAATGTGGTTCCCGAGTATCCTCTTTCAAGGAAACAAAAGACGTATGCAGTACAAGCTCAAAAGAAGGGAGTTATTGAACACTAGTAGATTTTACTGTACAAGCAAAGCAGGTGCAGTTGTGCAGACATGAAGTGAATTTGGGATGGGCCTTTCTCCTCCCATTAGAAGAGGAAATACAGCCATGGTGTATGGGTGAAAAGGCTGAGCACTTCAGCTTTAAAAATGACAAAGTTTAGTAGTGCAAAGAGTTGGAGAAAACAAAACTATCATGAAGGACCAAAAAACACAAAACGGAATCACTGAATCTCTCAAGTTGGAATGGACCAATAAGGACCATCAAGTCCAACTCCTTGCTCCTTGCAGAACTACCTAAACCTGAGCCATATGACAAAGAGCATCATCCAGCCGATCCCTGAACTCCGACAGGCTTGGTGCCATGAATACTGCACATTCCAACATTTGTGGAAAACACATGTATTTTACGCTTTGGCAATTGCTCTTGAGTGTCTCTACTCTACTACTGGAATATTTCTCTGTATGATTTTCTAAGCAAGGCAATTTCAAGCAATTGATAGACGATGGAAGAAAAATGGGCTCCCTGCATCCTTCAGATGCAACTGGGATGACTGAAATATGAGAAATCCTCATCAGCTGTTTTCACTATCTCCTGTGAAATAATCTGTAAGAAAAAGGAATTAAAAAATTGTAATCTTAAAACAGCTGGATAAACCTCTTAAACTACAGATTTTACATGAATAAAGCCTTAATTTGGAGGGGTTTTTTTAATTCCTTGCTCATTTGCATTTGTTGGCCTATGGATGGTTTTAGACAAATGGATTCCCTAACACTACAAAACACTAGGTTCTAAAAATAAGATCAGAAGGGACAGTGTTTTCTATTATTTTGGGGTTGAAGAGGTGGGGATGGGAGCTGCCATCATAAGACATCTGCCTGTCAAGCAGGATTTGTGTTTTCAAACATGATACTGCTTATTCCTCTCCTAATGGGGGCTGTAAGCTTTTCTCACAGCGGCCTAAATGAGCAGCTGTGGACTGCGCTTGCCAAATGGATAAGTATGGGACTGGAAGGCAAGGAAACCAAATTTCAAGTTTCTCACAACCTTTCTAAGCAAAAAATACAGAAGCACCCGTATTTGTATCGTTTTCTATGCAATAGGCACAGACTGTTACGATTTAAAAGCTATTGAGAATATAGGTACTTAAATTTGCATTTAAGGCGGCAAACCCAGCTGTTTTAAGAAAAAAAGCAATCATGTTAAATGCCATCGGTTTTGACCCTCCATCCTTTGCGCAACTGTTCTGCACTCTTTATTGCTTGTAATTAGAGACTCACTTGACTGTCTGAGCAGCATTCATGAGTACGCTTTCCAGTTTCACACCACAGCAACAAGCACTCTGAGCTCTGAACAGTAGTATTTATATTGGCATTGCTTATTAGCACACTTCCTACTACTGTAATAAATGCAGCAGTTGAATTTTGTTTTCCAGTGATTGTCCCAACTTCCATTTATTGCACAAAGAAACAGCACAAGGATTTTACAGTATTTAGCACAAGACTATTTCATCGCACTGACAGACACTGTACTAATTGGTTTTTTGTCTAGGAGAGAGACATTCAGATCTGTCTCACGGTGATGTAACAGGCTGACAGCAATGGTGTATACCAACCGCTTTGGAAGAGTGTGCCAGCGGCATTAATAAAGTGATTCATTAATTCACCTGGATGGGTAAGTTGCACCGGAGAGCAATATAGTCTGTCTACTCCCAAAGAAAAAAAGCCCAGAACCAATTCTGAAATCAACAATTTCAAATATTTAATTAAAGCCAAAGTCCAGGAAAGTGAGGGAAGAGGAAGATTTCGGTTTTCTACAGCCTACAGAACAAGGGGCAGTGGTTTCACTGATTTATACATTTTACAGGCATGAAAGCCTCTACTGTTGGTTTTGCATCCCATTATGAAACAGAGGAGTCCCAGCAGGCACATATCATCCTTACACAGCCAAGTTTAACATCTTCTCCTCTGTGAGCATTCCTGTAGTATGTGAAGCAGCCTTGTGGATATGCAGGTCTGTTCTTGCCCCCATTGAGATCAACACTGCATTTGTCTTCAGGAACCATCAGCCACAGGATGCTTATATGCTTAGTAATCAAAGACTGACAGACAAAAATGGAATTTTACCCTTTTAGCTCATGGCAGGTTGGTTATTTAGCTAAAGATCTAGGACATTAGAGCAGTAATTGAGGGGCTGCATTTCAACACTGCTACATTGTCCTATGGATTACCAAATTTAGTGTCGCTCCTCTCCATCTGATGGTTATTCCCAACACAGAATTTACTAACACAGTGATAAGTAACTTTAGTGCTCTATGGTATAGAATATTCATTTGCTACAGCATGTCATGTGCTTTTTTCTTCTCACTTTTCCCTTTATAGCTGATGTTTCTGCCTACAAGGGACTCGCCACAAGTTTCATGTACAAGAAGTGCGGGAGGAACTAGAAACGATCCAAAAAGATGTGAAAGAGTTGAGCAAAGTGGTCAAAGAATCAGCACAAGAGCAATGAAAAACAAGAGATGAGCTCATCTCAGGGGACAGCAATCAATATCACCAAAGAAAGCCAATGGAGCAGAAGAGCCAATACTTGGCAGGATGCTTGTCATCTGATGTTCCCCAAACCCTACTTCAAAGACTATGAACTATTCTCTTTACATCTCACAACAGTGCAGGTATAGGACTTACATACTAAGCAAGAACTTGCTACAGCCTGGTGAAAATGAAGAGTACGTATTCTCTATGTATTTTCCCCTTAAGACACAGTGGGAATGCTCCTTGGTGATTTGAATACGTATGTTCTAAATTAAGCAACTGGGCTGCCTGGGTTTAAAGAGAAGAACAGAGTAATGCTAACAAGAGTTACTGTAAAGCAGTAGAAAACCCATTAACCCTTTCCTAAAAGCACTGCAGCCAACCGTGCCAGACAGCTGGAACGAACCCTGGCTGGAGAAAGTCCATCTGTATTAGTGTCATCTTCAAGAAAAAATTTAAAAGTCGTCCTGAGACCAGAAAGAGTCGGTACAGACCCATTGCCTCCTACCAACTCTTCTAATTGTGTTGTAGGTTAAAGGAGAGGGGCACCAGATACCAAGTGGGAATTACAGTACTATACTATTTCATTAGCTTTCCACACTACTTGTGTCTCAGAAGCTTAGCCTGAATCCAACCAGAACCTCACAGGATGCTTTCATTTTCTAATAAAGAAGAAAATAGCATCGGATTAGTTGAACAGTATCTCCTTTCCCAGTGTAAATTAAGTGAATTAGATGGAAGACTCTGTGCTCTAATTGTAAAGCTTATTACAAGAACTCACATAGATTAGAACTGAATGTTTCTCTTTCAGTCATCATTTGCACTGTAAAAGAAGAAAAAAGGTGATTATAGACTCTTTCATGGCTCAATATTGATAGGTAGGAATCTCCAGTACTGCAGCAAAACACATTCATAAGTCTTGAGCACAGAGAGGGCAGAAGGCAACATTCCGCAGGGTCGGGAATCATGGACAATTAACTCTCATTTTTAAAGTGCATACAATTTTCTGAATTTTTCAACTGCAAAATAGCTACACAATGACATCATGAACAAAAGCAGCGGTATGCTTCTTGTTGCTTACAGAACGACATTGTCATAGAATGTCATTCTGTTTACAGAGATCTTTCATGAACCATGAAGAGGCCCAACACAAAGACTTCTGTGCATTAAAAAGTTAACCATCCACGAGTTGATTACCAATACCCTATCCTTTACTATATAGCTTCAATATGTTCAAATCTGTATTAGTTCCTTTTACAGTCAATGGAGATAAATGGACAATTTTAGAGAACGTACAACTCATCTTAAGTTACATATCTAAGAAAAAATTAATTGCTTCCCGATCTCTCCCTCTTTTGACTGGTATTAAAATTCAGGTGAGATTCATTTTACCTCCTAACTCGTATTTTCCCAGGGCCTGGCCTTCAGTGTGAAACACAGTCAGGTACCCAACCAGTCAAGTCACAAAGCAAACTGTGGAAAAAAACCACTCAGCAAGAAATAACACTGAGCACCTGTACGCTCTTTGAATGCTCTCTGAATGCCCTCATTCAGGGCAGCAGAACACAGATGCTGCAGTCTAAAACCATCCCATGAAGATAAACGATTATGCTTTTCTCTGGAAAAGATGAGCACAACCCACTTTCCTTTTGTATATGTAGCCAGAGCATTCAGTGGTGACAGTGATGCCCTTCGATTTAATAATTCAATACTTAAAGTGCTTGTCAAAGAAAGATTTTCATTCTTTTACTAAGGCTGTTCTGAGGCTGAAGCATCTTAGCCCCATCTGGTGAGATTATGCCATACACAGAAAAAAAGTTCTATTTTCACTTGACCAAAAAAAAGAACAGTAAGAATAAAAAGACCATGACTTTCTCTAACTGGCATCTAACTGCTCCGTTTTGCACCCCCAGGAGTGTGTACAGCATCCTGTTCTGCAAACTCATCCTTCATATATTTTCCTCAGAAAACACTTAGTAATTTTAATTTTTTTTCTACTTCCCTCATTTCTTGGAGCTTCCCTGGATGACAGATGCATCAGATATGCATAAACTAACATTTCATCTTAGTCTTGAAATTACCTATGAAGAAAACCAAGGTGGGGTTTAACGTAAGACACACAGCTGAATGCAGTAATTATGAAAGTATCACGAAGTATGAGAACTGAGCATCAGCTCTCCTTCAACGACGGAGGTGAAAATACTGGAGCTTTCCAGAAGCTGGTGAAAATACACTGATTTCACCATGAGAAACTGCTGCAACTGTGCATCTACCAACAATCACTCAAGTTGCAGGTTACTTCTGAACCCGTGTCTGAGTTTTCTCTTTGCCCTGTGTGAGAAACCCCAGGGTCACTATAATCTGTGCACATTTACACTCTACGCTGCTTCCTTTAACAGCCAATTTTGTCACACTACAATTTGAAACACCAGTCTGTGGGAGGCTCTTCTTTCTTATGGCTTCATGATATCTGTACAAAGATATGGAAAACTGCACCCACATCCCATCAAAAAGAAAGTCCCCTCCACCAGTCGGTAGTCAGGACCAGCTTTAGCTCCCTCTCTTGTTTCTAACGCCATGGACTATTTAAGCTCATATATCATGTGTTATTAAATCTCTTGCAGCTTTCTGCATGAACAAGCTGCTAATCTCCCATAGGGACTGGAAATGTAAACTCAACGAGCACCAAAAAAAGTAGAAAGGCGGGAATAAACACACAAACTGTGAAACGTGTAATTTCAGGTCAACTCAAGTTCAAGCAGCTTCATCAGTTGCTATGCTACCTGTTTATGATGGTGGGAAAGGATGAAGGCAACAAGATTTTATAGCTTCATCTATAGAAGCTATTTAGCAACTTTTGCTTTCTGGCACATCTCTGTCTGCAGGATGAAGGATCGTTAGTCTCTAAGCTGCTGAAATGGCAAGTGACTGGAGGTATTGACTCCTATGAAGCAGCATGGAATAATTTGTCCGGATTGATTAAGTAGCTTAATCTATAGCAACCTGCTAGGTTTGCAGGAAAAGCCTGTGGCAGGATTCTGCGTTTCATTTGAGGCGAATTAAGGGGGGGAATTAATTGTCCTTTACCACCCTGTCCACCACCTAAAGATACGCAGAACAGATGAGGAACAGTGAGGAGAACCGAGGTAACAGCCAGGCTGGAGTTTAAATATGACAAACCACCATGGCAGAGACTCGTAGACTCAACGCTGGTCATTCTGCTGTTGCACCACTGATCTCTCTTCTTGCAAATACATTATGTACCCCAGAGCTGGGATGGCTTAAAGAGCGAGAACACGGGTGTGTGCACATGCAGTGCATTTCAAGAAACTGCTCACAGTTAATTCTCACAACATATTGGTAAAGCAACTATGAGTATGTTGTTTTATTACTGGAAATAAAGATTAATGGATATCTGTAGGGCCAGAAAATGAATGTGGTCTTGTGTTCCAGCCTACAGACTTTATGACCCCCTACAAAGAAGCTTATGCCAGGCTTGACAAGCAAATTTAGGCTCTTTCAGCCCATAAAGCAAAATATTCTCATTTAAGCACTTATTTTCCCATGACAGATCTGTGAAAAACACTAATCACATTTGACCATAAGGAGGCAAGTCCAATCTGACACAGCCTCTAACAAGCTGATGCTGTAATGGAAATGGCAAATGTGTCAACAGGGATCTCAGGAGCCACCATGAAAGCAGCACCCCAGGAACTTTTCAACCAACGTACCTGTATCATGCGAAGCAGCATCAGACAAACTTTCCAGGCAACTAAATCTCAGTGTGGACGGCCACCTGAGTGTATGTTTTCTTGATATTAATCCAAGGAAGAATGCAATTCAGATCTCGGTATTCATACGAAACTTGGATGAACCAAAACTAATTTTAAAAGGACTTTTGCTCAGCACTCATTTCAGGAAGCCTCATGTCGCAACTGACTGAAATCACACACTTGGGCAGACTGTGAGGAACACGGTTTAGCACAAGCGAAGAGCAGACACTGCTGTTAACACAGCTACGTTTCATTCAAATTGAAGTTTTATCTATTTCTTCCATTGGGAGTAAGCATGGATGTACACCCTAGGAAACCTACGGAGACTACTTGAATAGCTGGATATCAATAATATTGAAATATTCCTTATGCAGATTCCAAAACATTCACAGCAATAGCACCTACATAAATTGTACTACGGTTTACACGTAAAATGGCACTTTTCATCTCTAAAACCCACCACAGAGATTAATTACCCTTCCACTTTCACTGACAACAAATACGTAAAGCGTGAAAATGAGACAAGTTGCTGCCAATAACTGTTCTGCTGCCACCAAGGCCACACTGCTTATACAGCTACGTGAGCAACCTCATCATTTATTAAATGTCAATATTGCAAGAATCTTTGCTTCTGGTGGCAAAAGGAATCACTGTCTAGCAAGATAAAATCTGGAAGACCAACTTGAAGTTTCATGGCAATTTCCAGAAGATAAAGGGATCTCTTCCACCTTTAAGTCATAGGCCAGTCTCTCAGGCTAGTGTAAAATATGCACAAAAGAAGAAATCTTGCCTGCTACACAGAGATGTACTCCTAAAGCTGAATATTTACATTAATACTTACATAGTCCACTATTTTTTCCCAAAAAAACAAACTTACTTTCTAGTGCTGACTGTAACTGAAAGAATGCCTGACCTGAAAGAAATAAATATTCTAAATATTCTCCAATAACATGAGGATTTTTTTCAGAAAATACTTCCTCTGCTCATTGCACTTAACGTAAGTTGAACAGGGCTTTGGATCGTGATCTTCACCCTACTATAATGTTAATAGTTCAAAAGTATCTGACATTACCTAGATATACCTAAAAGCCTTGCTACTTTAGAGAAAATACAAAGAACAATCAATTTGTTTTCTGTCTTCTCTCTTTTTTCTTCTTATATTAATGATGAAAAAAAAAAAAAAAGCTTGAAGTATGGCTTGGTTTGGAACTTGAGAAATCCATGTACATTGAACCCATACACCAAACAAACAGTTCTAAGGGCACATTGCACTTGCAGACAGTTGACATGTCATGCCTGTTGACACCATGAACTTCACGTCTGATAAAGCCCATTTTATTTCAAGAGTCTCAACCCTGTATCACAACCTTCCCTGTCAAAGAGCATGAAAGAGATATTTCAAAATCTCTTTTGTGTATGAAAGAACCTATTTTGTAGCCATTAAAGACAAGAGATTGAAGGCCTCAGACAGCAATCTGCAGTGGTGAACAATGAATGACATTTCTACTCATCTATTCTTAGTGCGACCAACCGAGCAAGCAGCCAGTAGCAGAGAAATTATGGGGATGGGAAGTGAGAGCCGGTAATTTCCCCAGCTGCAGCACAATGGAAAAAATGCCCAAGCACAGGGAGCAAGTCCCTCATCAAGAGGCCAGAACACTCCAATAAATCTCTACTAGCCCAACTAAGGAGAAGCAGACAGGGTATTTCCACTAGACCTGAAGGCCACCAGAGATCCAGGATCCTGGATGCTACAGTTCTACTGGTTTTGCATAAGTCTACCAATACTCACAAGAATGTCTGCAGTTAATGCAGGAATTCTTCTGTTACATACGTATTTCCTTGCTTGCTGTTGTGTTGGCCCTGAGACAGTTAATAAAATCAAGATCTCCCACCATCAGACAAATCTAGGAGCCTATTTAGGCTTTGGAAGAGCTGCAGCATGGCCTCTGGAGTTTAGGCTGTAGAAATGAAGTGGTTTTTAATGGGTCCTGTACCTGAAAACCAGTGTTAAGTCCATGTTAAGGTCAACCTGGCTCCTGCACAGGCAGAATCCTGCATTTATGGTTATGCCACAGCAACCTGTTCATCTAGAGAAGCAGCCATGTCTGATTCCCATCATACCAAGTTATGTGCATACCTACCAAGACCTCAACGCATCTTCCTTCAAAGAAAAACCCTCTTATAAAAATATCTGTTCCAATGGTAGGGAGGGTAGGTTAAAATAATTTATCAAGGAGCTAACAGACAGAGTATTTACTTTGCTGCAAATCTTCCTAAACCAGAATCTGCAGATGTCCAAGTATGATCTGCAAATATGACTAAGTAAATTACTAGTACTTTCTTCATCAAACCCTTTCTGTCCAGAGTTTTCTGCTCACAGTATATTATTACTCCCCCAAGCAATGCAAATTGAACCTGGACTTTCCTGAGAAGGTTCAGATTCAATTTGGATTTACTGATTTAATCTGCTGAGTTTTTCCTACACAGTCTCATCCCCTACAGGCATACATTTAGTAAGTTCCTGAGGTTCACTGTGTACTGCAAAGGCTAAAACCAGGAAAAAGATAATGGAAAATCTACTAAGGCATGGAAGACGCTTTTTTTTAACAATATGAAGAATGGTACAAAGGATTGCGGTCATAGTGACTGGTCACTCTTTCAGGATGACGTACGGTGGTACATAAGCTTTGATATACAATCTGTTGATTTCTAATACCAGTATTCCTTAAATATAGCTATCAAACAGTTCAAGAATCATCAAGAAACAGCAATTCACCCACACTTCCTGGCTGAACCAAGATCACTGGCCTACCTAAACAGGAGGCAAAATCTGATTAAGCACCACGCTCCCCAGAGTGGGAGTTGAGATCACTGCTGACTGAGAGAAGTGAATTATATGCGCTTATGTATTTACATACCTGCAGTATTTACATTTCCGTGATGTCTCTGATATTGTGCTGATAAGCACTGTACAAACAGACTCTGCACCAAACAGCTTTAACTCAGCACCCACAGACAGAACAGAAAGAAGCAGTGATTGATTCCCAGCCAGCAAGACAGGCTGCAGTCTTTGTGCATTATCAGCCTGTTACCAAGTACTTTGTAGTCATAACAACAAAATTGAGAGATGTCAATTACCATAATAGCGAGCACATAATTAGCAGCAGCCTGAACAACATGTCATCCTGTGAAACTGAAGAATCAGCAACTGAAATCCAAAATGACCAACATACTGTTAGGTACAAAAAGTTTTCTTCCTGTACGAGAGTTTCAAATTATGACTTGCAAAATCATTTTTCTCTTTTATAAGAAATGTTTATTGCTTTGTATAAGGACTGTACTTCCCGACTCTGTAGAGAAGTCATTACGTTAGATTCCATTATGCTGTGATTTGAAGCACTGATGGATAAACAAGGAAGGAAATGCCACAGACTTTGGAAATCTAAATTTTGAACCCTAGAGCTACATCTTTCACTTCGAAGCAAAATATCAAAGCTTGTTTATCTGAGTGTTTCCTACATACATAAAATAGAGTTAGGACACATAGGGATTTATTTTCCCTTTAATTTGTGTATGTGGAATTCCTGCTGATGGAGATCAATAGAAGATTTTAAGCAGAGAAGTCACTGTATAAGTTGTCATATCATCATGATGTCTGTGCTAAAACAGTAGTGATTTTATTGCTACATAATTATTAAGCATGAGGTCAAAATTTACCTTTCCCCCTGTCAGTAATTCCTGTCAGGTACCTGGTGAAACATTCAATTTCTTACACATTTCAACATGAAACAGTATTTCTGTGTTTTATTGAAACACAGGGACTATAAGGCAGAACGGCAATACACAACTTCTAGAAGAACAGTCTTGTGCAATTGTCTAAAAGGACCTGACCTGCTTGTGCATACTGAAGTGTTTAGTCCCTCTTTTTTTTTCCTATTTATTTTCTGTCTTTACAAGCAGAAACCTACACTGCCCAAATAAACTCCAGTTAATACCTGATGAGATCTTTTTTCAGTGCCACAGAAAACCATTTCTTGCTCAAACTTGTAAATTTACGTTCCTTCCATAATCACAACCCTCGGAATAGCTGGAGAAAAATATTACAGGTCAAATCTTTCCCAGAATAGTTGCACCAGGGCACTCTACTGCTTGGTAAGGCTATTTAAACCAAATTTGTTTTGCTTCAGAGTTCCTCTTTCCAAGGTATCCTTAAAAACAGTAGAACATCTCCTGAGCTGAGAACAGCCAGATACCCATTATGGTGTAATACCTGGCTTTAATGAATAGCATCTGATCATTCCACTGTCATTTGTTAACCATTCATCATCGTAGCTCCTTGTTGATTTGCTTCATTATTTAAGAAATACCAAGATTATTTGGCTTTGTGCCTAATTCTTCTCTAGTTTATGCTGGTACAAATCCAAAATAAATGGAGTTACCACTGTGATGCAAATAAGCCAAGTTTCTGCTCTTTTGTTCCCCAGTAACCTGAAATGTTTATGATTTCTTATCCCTCACAGGCAAGCTGATAAGAACCAGCACCAGAGGGAACTATTTTCTAACAGAATCTGCACTGTGCCTGCTCTGAACCCATTTGTTGCATAGTAGGACCTTGGCACAGCTCCACAGTCCGACGAACATGATTAAAAATGACTTGATGAATTTAGCCTGTTGAACAGGTGGTTCTAACCAGCCTGGAAGGATGGGAAAAACACTAGCTGGAAATACTTTATGCTTTCTGTAATTGTTTAAACAACGATAGGTCTACAGATGTGAGTACAGAAAAACTTCAAGCATCCTAATTCCATTAAACAATGGCTGTTAAAAACCCTGCAACGACCAGGAGCAAAAAGTAGTAGGAAGGGAAAAGAAAACACTGCATGGCCACCTATACTTTTCACCACAACATGAATATTTGATTAGATCCTGGAGTACTGGGAGATAGGAGATGATGCGTGAGCTGGCCAAGAAAGGATGCAGCTTACAGTCAAAACAAGCAATGCCAACTGGATAAAAAGTGACTAGAGACAAAAGAAATTGCTGGGGGACAAGTCAAACTGACAGGCACACACTGACGACGTCCAAAGCTGGGCTCTCTGGGGCACAGAGATCAAATAATAGGGTTTTAAATAGAGTTGTCTGTAGATGGTTTGTGGTAAGATTGCACAAAACCCTGGTTTTTGGAAGTGTGCAATAATTTCATAAAGAAAATTACCTAAACCCAACTGGACCTTCTCAGCAGCTATGGTTGGTTCTTGCACAGGTATGTTACACCATAGGTGAAGCACTACGGGATTTCATTTCCAGGAGAGTTCAAGTGATGAAACAGCCAGAAAAGGTTAGACCAGCACTAAGGGAACTGATACAGAACCAGTCCTAAAACCACAACAAAACCCTCTAGAATCATCTTGATATCATGTCGTCTTGATTATTAAAAGTGAGACAAGAAAAACAAACAGTGGAAACAAATCTGCTGCTTTCATCCGGCAAAACATATTTCAAAAGTTTTCCAGGAGAAGGCATTGGCTCTTTAATACATTATATTATACATATGCCTTCAACTCTGCTGCTGATCTTGACAGCTGCACTTTAATTTATTTGTGTAACTCTTACTGGAAGTTGAGTAAAATATGGAATACAGTGAATCCACACAGTGATTTAGAGCCATTACATCCACATCTGTCACAAACTGCCAGTTTGAACTTGATGTGCCATGCAACTGGCAGGCATTCACTTCATTGTTCATAAAACCTGTGGCTATATTTTCTTGGAATCATTGTATAAAAGCAAGCTGCCCTGAAACACGGACAGTAAAACTGAGATGGATTCACACAGAATATACAAGCTTCAGTTGCAAAGATAACAGGGAGTCTACTTATTCTGATACTGTTGGAAATGCCTGAACTTCATCTAATAATGCAAATCACCTCTTTATATAAATTAAATCTTAGAAAACCTCCCAATGATACTAAGGCAAATTATAAGCTAGAAGTAAGAGGATATACGTTACAGGGAGAACCAAGCAGTTCACACATGCACATTTTTTCTTTTTATAGGGTTCTTAGGAGCTCATTCGGAGTTTACCGTGCATGTAAATGCCAAATGAATTTCAAGTACTGCATTAGCTGCCAATCCATTACACAATCTCTTGCAATTTTAACTTACAACTCTGAACTGCCAGTGGCACCAGTTATGAATTCTAGTCCTTATAGCCCACTGCTTACTATTTAGACAATCTTGTTATCCTGTGGAAATCACAGTATTAACTATTCATATCACCTCCCAAACACGGTACACTTACGATAGGACATCGTCCAATGTTTTACAATGGAAACGAGAACACACAGGAGGCTACAAATAAGCTCTGTTCCACAGCGAAGGATTTCAATACCAAAATTACTTTTACAGAGGGTTATTAAATCTAACCACAGGAGTTTAAGGTCCTTCTTTATGAGACATCACCGCAACAGGTAAGAGCAGGAAAACAAAAAAGACGATACTGCTGCCCCTTCCATTTCTCTTAGCTGGTAGAGCGTCATATTCAAGAGTGTGAAGCAGAACAAGTGACAGGTCAGCATGCCGTGTCTTCTGTCACCCCTGCTACAGACAGAAGCTTTTTTTTTTTTCTGGGAAATCCAGCACAATGCTTTTGTAAGAGCCGTAGAAGCAACTGGACACCCTCCAGTAGTTCATGATGTTGAGAGGCAGGAACAAGGAATAAAGCAGGATCATAAACCCCAGATGCTGGTCTGTTCAAGGTTCTGCTTGGAAGAATCTCATGGGTCCCGGACAGATGAGGGGACCAGGAGAACTGGCTGATTTTCAAGGCTCACCTTGTCGAAGCTCAGTGTTAACTGGTGAACAAGATGCTCATGCAGTTATTACCGTTGACAACCTACAACCACTGGAACCGGTTTCAGGATTCTGCAGAGCACACTTGGATCAGCATGATGTACACGACTCACAATCACAAGGAAACGTGCATACCAGCAGTGTGCAACAGCTCAGGACTAGAAGTAACACTGGACATAGCAGAGAGGGTTCAAATCCCTTGTGTCTGATCCGTGCGTGTGTGATTTGGTTCCACAAACAGACCGTCAATTCTGTGGCTTGCAGTACACTAAAGATTTTCTTCAGCAAAGCCAGAATTTTCATAATGGTTTTGTGTAAGTATTCATCAGAATTACTGCTACAATTTACACTTGTATGTTTAAGCTTGTTTTCACTGCAGGCATAAACAAGGTTTTTGGTTTTTAAAGACCTGGACTGTTAAAGATCTACCTGTAACCTTCCAAAAGGAACTTGCAAAAACTAAGAGCAGGTCTCCAGCTTCCTGAAAACACTAAGATTGAAAGAGACGAAAAAAACCACCACACATTTCTTTGCATTATTCAACACAAGGAAACAGAAAATTCTGAAGAAATAAAACTAGGCTGCGGTGCAGTTTATCTTACCAATGTAAGGTATGCAAAGGCCTTCACTAAGCTTTAATTGTGTAAAGACAGGAGGCAGCTCAACAGCCCATGAAGAAAGCAGCACACACAGCGTTCCAGGGCACAGTCCCACAGGTATCCAACGCTGTGCCCGTATTATTTGGCCAGAATACAATCCACAAGTTCATATCCACAATTAGCTAAGTTGACCCACATGGCCTTTTCAAGAATCTTTTAAGTGCCTTTTACTTGAATTGTATGTTACAAACTCCTCCATTCCTTTGATTCATTAAGTTCAATGCCTCCTTCACACATTTATTAACAGCAGTATCTGGCTCTTCAATCTGAGTAATCCTTTAGGAGACCTCAGGTAACCACATGAAAGGAGCACAGGGACATGGAGGTTAAGATTTTAAAGATTTCATCTGATATGATTAATTACTTGGCTAGGTTAATTTACCACTGAATCGCACCCAACTCCTATCCTCAGAACTCACAGTACAGACCCACGATTCTACTCTCGTGAATCAGCATTTTCTAAATGAGTCATAATAACTAGACATCAAAGAACCAGTGATGAAAGTCTGTAAACCCAATATATACCTTCTCAGGACAACAACCTCCTGCAATTGAGCTCAGGTTGGGCAACAGCAGCTCTACCAGCTTACTTGTATCTGAACAGCCTGTCTTGTTTTCATATTCATTGGAATTAAGATAAAGAAAGATGTCCCAGTGTGATGTCAGCTTAATCAGAATCAGTCATTCTCTGCTGTTCAGTTAAAAGTGTTTGGACATTAAACTCAGTTGTGTTTACATACGAGATTTTTTCAATGAAAAGTAATTTATATGGATAATAATAGCATATGCATCTCACAAGTAGTTGCAAAATAAATCTAAAAGCATCGTTTTCTTATATGTAAACAAGAAAAAATGCTTAATAGCTGCATATGATGAGTCAATTGGCAGTCCTAGGATTCTTGTGTTCCTTGTTAAAAAACATCTTCCAGAATGCTGCTACAACTTATTCAGTAGAATTAGCTATAGACCAGTGTAATTCAGAAGGTAAATGCAATGACTCAAACTAGCACTTCGACAACACAGCTCTCCAATACAGAGCCAATTTCAAGGGAAATTTAAGAAGTGCTGTCTATAGAAGACTGAGAATCTGGCTGAAGGATGTACAAACACCACAGTTGAAAACAGTCATATCTAGGCAAGGTACTGATATAATTTGACACATAAAAGAAGCTGAAGAACTGCAGTATGGTACACACTGGGAAAAATATCTTCTCATTACCTCTATCCCAAGATTACCTGTATTATAGGATTTATAGGATACACTACTATTGCTTCATTTGTTGGAAATAGCAGTGGAAAATGTGATCATGGATCATTTATGATTGCTCAAATGACAAGCCACTCATGGAACAGCTAAGAATTGCAAACCTGAATATGCAATACACTTACAATCCCTTCTTTTTCCCCCACCAGGATTGGATGATACACCCTAATGCAGAAAAACTCACTGTCAGTGGCAAATCCTGTGACATGCTTTAGCCTAAAAAGATACAACAGATAAGTTCTATATTCTGCCATTCCTACTTACCAGTCTTTGTAGTTTCTGGTTAATCCACGTCAACGTGTCCAATTTACAGTCAAGTGGATCCAGCCTTACTAAACGATTTGTGACACCTCTATTACATATGATCCCATTCTCTTTTTCCTACAAGGCCTTCAAAAATGGACAGGGGTTCCTCCTTGAGGCCACAGGAACTGTTCTGCCCCTTCTTCCCAATAAATTTAGAGATTCTGTGCTGCCCACGCACTTCACGGCTGGGAGCAAGTATATAATGGTTAAAGTTTACGCATTTCTCATCGCACAACCAGCTATATACCCCTTGTATGTATAATGTCAAAAGTGTTCCCCATATGAGACACTTCCAAATACCAAACAAGGAACACCTGGTACAAACCCCGAGTGTCTCCATGAAGAACTGCACAGGCCCATCACAGCTAAAGAACACGGCTTTTTCTTTCTCTCCAAACGTGGCATTAAGGACTGACAGGAACACTCCAGGATTTATGCCTGTAATATGCAGTTCTAAGGCCAGCTTCTTTAGCGGGTTATCTTTTCTCATCGTTTGCCAGATTTGGTGTCCCTTATATACGGTGTAATGGCTTAAAGGACTGCTTGTTTTATTTCCTTTAATAAGATAAACAGATACCCGACAGATGAACCAGTGAGCAGCAGCATGTATTTGATACAGCAGCAAAAGCTCCTTTTCAGTGTTTAACAGCACCACAGCAGTCAGAGCTGTGGTCATGGTAACTTTTTTTTACATAAATATTTTCACGGCCTCTGGCCTGAAGGATCAAGACCTTTAGCCTTTAAGATGGGTTGCAAAATCTGGCAGAATTTGCAGTGAAGGGGTAGCTGTTGAAAATTACTCCTTGACAAAAATGAGAAGGAAAAAGTCTTAGAAAGGCTCCCATTTTAGACAAGCTCCTACATTTAGACAACCTCCTACATTTAGAGTAGCCTCCCGAATGCATTTCCTAAGTCTGTGCATTCTACAGTATCAGCCCTATTAACTGCTCTTGTTAAAAACACACAAAAATCCAGAAAGTAAAAAGGTAACTTCCACATTGTAGAGGCATAAAATGGAAAACAAAGTTTCTAAGGAAGCTCTCAGAGTAAAGAAAATAGGATTTGTAATGAGGCAATCTAAATCCGTTCTGAAGAGCAGAGATGAAGAAAGAAGAATATTATTTCCCATGATCCGTTATTTCCTTTAAAAGCCCCCTAAGAATGAAGGCAGAGCTGTCTGCATTTGAATTTTACTCCATCTGCTCAAGAAAGCACGATACAGGAAGAAAGAAAGAAGCAGTTTAAGGAGAAAACCACTTTACAGAAAGCAGTAATTTAAGTGAAAACTTTCAGTGAATCAAGAGTGATATATCTTGCATTGTATCGTATTCTACCACTGAGGGTCTCACAAACTATTTGTTCACCACATCCCTGTACAGACCCCACAATGTAGAAAACTTGCCCATGAACAGGGAAGTAGATCATTTTTACATTAAGAGCTTGGTCTTTCCATGGAATGTGAACACTGAGAACATCTTAATTTGGAGGGGTAAATTAAGCTGTAAATTGGCCATGTGAGTTGGAATTAATTTAGAACCTTAAACTTCCCAGTTATTGGCTGAGGTTTTCCTTCCCCATAGGCGATGAGCCTCCTGCACTTCCAGTGGCAGCTCAGGCAAACACTTGGGCTCGGCGCCCCAATCCCAGTTACATCACCCCTCACCCTTCTCCTATATTACTTAGATGGGCGTAGATTTTACATTATTTGAGAGGAACCAACTCATTTTGCAGCATGGGTGCTGCTCACCCTCACAGAAGCTTTCCAACGTGTCAGAAGTACCATGGTACTGGTGTCCTCTTCACGATGCACAGTGCTGTTCTGTAGATCACGGAATCATTTCAGTTGGAAAAGACTTTTAAGATCAAGTCTAACCATTAACCTAACACTGTCAAGTCCACCTCTAAACCATATCACAGAGTCACAGCATGTCAGGGATTGGAAGGGACCTCGAAAGCTCATCCAGCCCAATCCCCCCGCCGGAGCAGGAACACCCAGATGAGGTTACACAGGAAGGTGTCCAGGCGGGTTGGAATGTCTGCAGAGAAGGAGACTCCACAACCTCCCTGGGCAGCCTGGGCCAGGCTCTGGCACCCTCACTGGGAAGTTTCTTCTCATATTTAAGTGGAACCTCTTGTGCTCCAGTTTGAAGTCATTACCCCTTGTCCTGTCATTGGTTGCCACCGAGAAGAGCCTGGCTCCGTCCTCGTGACACCTCCCCTTTATATATTTATAACCATGAATGAGGTCGCCCCTCAGTCCCCTCTTCTCCCAGCTCCAGAGCCCCAGCTCCTCAGCCTTTCCTCACACGGGAGATGCTCCACTCCCTTCAGCATCTTCGTGGCTGCGCTGGACTCTCTCCAGCAGTTCCCTGTCCTGCTGGAACTGAGGGGCCCAGAACTGGACACAATATTCCAGATGTGGTCTCACCAGGGCAGAGTAGAGGGGCAGGAGAACCTCTCTGACCTACTGACCACCCCCATTCTAATCCACCCCAGGATGCCACTGGCCTCCTTGGCCACAAGGGCACAGTGCCTAAGATATAGGGCACTTATCCCTAAGAATGATGCCAGAACAGATATGTGCACCTAGGAAAAGAGCAGCAGCACTTGTAAAGAGCACCAAATTTTGCAGGGAGGAGTCTAGGACTGATCCTGAACACTGAAAAAAATATATTTATCCCACAGTGGACATTGCTACCTTCTCCTCTCCACCTTACACCTTTGCAAAGGAAGAATTTCAGGATCTTGTAAATACACACAAAGACATGGAGCGGCTGGGATTAGCGGAGCATCCCCAATCCCCATTGCCAGCTTCCCCAGGTTACAAATATCTCTCTTTTTATGTAATCATCACAATGATATTGTGTAGTAGCAGTTCCCACAGGTTAATTACGTTACAGTAGAGAAACTTGCGAATTGGATAAATTTTATATCTTATCTACTCTTCACTTCCTCTTGCTCCCAAACCCTTCTCTAATCAATCTGAGAGGAGACAGATGGAAAAATGGATAATTTTCAAGTAAAACACTGGCTATGGAAAGGCATCCCAACTAAAAAAAGGACCCATCAAAACACTCTGCTTTCCTATGCATCTCTTTAAAGAGTCTTGCAAATGCCAATGGAAATGATGGGGCGTCTGATGTTTTGACAGAAGCAAGAACATCATTAAGGTAAGAGCTGTCAGCAGTTATTTTATTTTCTCCCTGAAGAATAAGGCTACTGTTTAGGCACTACTTTTTTACTAAATCTTTTTTCTTTTATATCCATTCGATAATGCAATCCTGAAAGATGGCATACTTTATTTGCCTGTGAACTAGATAGATTAGAGAGTAATTGTGACAGCTTGCGAATAAAAGCGCTATAACCAAGTATAATTCAAAGTCAGCAGCCAGCAGAGATGCACTAATTGCCCTGCCACTGGGATAAGAGAGGAAAACTATTCCATACCCCAGTGCTTTCCTCATTAACATACCCAGGTAAAATTACCTAACAGCAAGATGGTACCAAAGATTTCCATGTTTCACACACATTGAGTAATAACACACATGGCTTTAATCAAAAGACAATGTTCTGTATTTATTTACAAACTCATCAGACCACCCAGTAGGAATTAATGTGGTGGGATGACCGGCAACACATAGCCAGACATTAAACACACAACCACAGGGACCCAAGGACGGACAAGCTTGCCCAGCAGATAGCACGAGGCTCTTTCATCTTAGCAGATGGAAGATGAAAAATCAGAGCCAAGGTACAACCCAGCCCAGGGACCAGGCTTGGGGAGGTCTACAGATGCTGCCAGCCTTCCTGTGCCCAGCAAAGCGCAGAGGATCAGTAAATCATCACCACCGTAATCCAAGCTCTAAGGCTTTATTTGTTCATGAAGTGCCTCATCTACCGTAAAACCACCGCAAACTCAGGACAACCCACAAGCAAGTTCTGCACATTAAGGAGGAGGAGGAAGTTCAAGGAAGACAGCAACAGACTGTAGGAGATGACTGGTGACAAGAAATAGGTAAAGGAATGAGATCAAGGAGCCAAATGAGATGAACTGTATAGGAAACAGTGCAGAATACTTCATCCAAGGCTTTTGGAGAGGCAACAGGTGCTTCTTAGAGGAACGATGCCTGGAGATGCCCCATCAATGGAAAGTCAGTCCACAGTGCCAAACACTGCCAGGAGTGGACTCCAAGTAGGAGAATTCAAGTGCAAATCTGGCAACTACAGCACCCAACGGGAACTGCAGTTCTTGAGACACACATGGAATATTTAAGGTTCACTCAGGGGAAATTCCTGGAATGTACTCAGAAACTCAGTGATGCTTATTTAATCCACCACGCAGAATAAGAACTGAAATCCTTTCCCAAAGAAGTGCTATGTGTCAGTTTGGTACAGAAGATGAGAGAGGTCAAGCAGATCTGCTGGCACAGACTCCTCAGAAGACGTAGATCAACAAAAGAAAGGGTTGAATCAGAGAGTGGAAATACAGGCTATTTCTTTATCAGGAATAATACAATAGATGTTTATACTCTGTAGCAATTTGTTTAATGGTACTTATTCAGAAATCCTTATTTAGTTATTAAAAAGACAAGTGGCATGTGAATAAGTATTGTCAGATGGCTTGAATACTGAAGCAAAGGCATTTCTATAGAAGAACAGCAGACGTATGAGAGAATGAGTCAGATATTTATGTTCCCTATTTAAAATAAAATTAGCAAGCTTTTAGAGGAACACACTGTTTCCAGATATGTACAAGCATTCATGATTATATCTGCAGTTTCCAACCAAAGTAGAAGTTTTACTCATTCTAGGCCATACACAGCTTTTGCTCCATTCATGTAGCACGTGATAACGATGACACCACCTGAGAGACTAAAAGACTTTCTAAAATCAAAGTTGTTTCACTTTGACAGTGAATAAACCAAGAAGGGGAGGGGACAGATGCAAAAAAATGTGCATTATACATAGAAAATCTGTTTGGACAAATAAGCTCATTCCTTGTAGGTAGTATAGCAGGTTTGCAGCTATTTCCATACTTACTTAAGTGTTAAGAAATGTGTAAGACATTGCATCTTCAAAAGTCTAGCTCATGCTCCCAAAATCTGCTAGCCATGCATTTTCTCAAAGCATGTATCACATACGCACACTGCTGTGATACAGGCTTTTAGGGGGAAAAAAAAGCAACATCTGGTTCAATGCAATCAAATCAACAGAAAAACAAACAAAAACTCTAAAATTACTCATTTTTAACACACACACACACACACAAAATCTGTACAGCTTTTCAGATTTTACAAGGACATTCACAGCCCAAAATTTCCTATATGAAACAGATGGCAGTGGTATTTACTGAGTTTTTTTCCCTTCAAAAATCCACAAAGATTTTCAAAAAGTTTATTTCTTTTTAACCATTTGCTGTGGTTTAAACCCAGCGAGCAACTAGGACCACGCAGCCGCTCACTCACTCCCTTTCCCCCAACTGGGATGCGGGAGAGACTCAAAAGGGGCTACAGAGAAAACAAAAAAACCTTGTGGGTTGAGAGAAGAACAGTTTAATAAGACAGGAAAATAAAATAATAAAAATATACAAAACAAGTGAGGCACAATGCAATTGCTCACTGCCCGTGACACCAATAGACCATCAGTTCCTGAGCAGCGGTATTTTCTGCCACCAACTCCAGTATATGTACTGAGCACGATGTCATATGGTAAGAAATATCCCTTTGGTCAGTCTGGGGGTGTCTTGCTGTGCCCCCCCTCCCAGCTTCTCATGCACCTGCAGCCTTCTGGCCAAAGTCCTTGACTTGGTATAAAAATTGCTTGGTAACAACCAAAACAACAGTGTATTGTCAACACTCTTCTCACACTAAATCCAAAACACAGCCCTATACCAGATACCAGGAAGAAAATAAACTCCCAGCTGAAATCAGGACACCACTCAACAGTGAAGTGTCTAAAGGTAAAACTCCAGAAGTATGAGTGGTATTAAATTGATTTTACACTAATTTTATCTCTAAGGTAAAACATCTTCATGGGTCAAGCTTGTGGATTTGTATGTTCACTTTGAAGACAAATATTACCAAGTAGCAATGTCTCCATGAATCATATGTCAGTTATATTTATGCATTTCTCACGGGCTCAAGACTTAGGATTGAAGCATCTCTGTTCTATGCACAGATACCACAAAGAGACTGAGAGAGGGACTCAGAGTATGTCCACACAAACACATGCAGTCAGTCACTGGAGCTCAGGAGGTACCTGGTCAGACAACGTGTCTCAACTGTTTATTCCAGAATGCACATCATAGACACACTGCCTGGGCAGGATATAGAAACAGGACCAAAGCGGAGTGAAGCAGGAAGAACCGGGCAAGAGAAGACAGATATAGTAGGAGAACAAGTAATGTGGAAAGTTCTGGTTGTGATGGACATGCAAAAGAACGTGAGGAATGGATTCAAGTGCATATCCAGCCCTGCACAGAGCTTGGGATGGCCAGCACTCCTATGGATAGAGGAAGATCACCACTGTCAACTAAGTTTGAGAAGCTCCAGTCAAGTCCTCTGACATCCACTGAGGTCTCATCCCCAAACAACCCTCAGTGCACATGAACCACATATAACTAAATGAAAACCTGATTTTTTTTGCTGTCATGGGGCTTGCAGTGTCTAAACAGTGTATTCCAACAGAACATCAACCTGTGTACCTGCTACACTAGATTAACTTCTAGGATCACAGAGCAACACGCATAGATTTGAATAGCACACTTAATAGGGCTTAAAGATACAAATGCACATCCCTGCAAAACTTTGTTTTCCTTTTCTTCTTGGATATGTATTTCATGCAATATTAACCATCCCCATCCTGCACAACTTTATTACTCTAATTAAGTTTGCATTTGTTAATTTTCCTGAAAATTGAACCCAGCGGGGTTTTACTGAACACTTTTTTTTTTTTGGTCTCTCCAAATGATGGTTCCAAACAGGAATATAATAACATCTATAATGAAAAGCAGGCTGCAGACCTTACCAGGGTATGTGACAACTCATTTAACATATAAATTGTTTTAGGTATTATTTCAGGTAAGTGATCCTAATGCACTGCCACATTTTATGCCATTAGCCTCGGGGCCCCAAGCACAGTCATTTAGTTTGGTATCATGTTAAGTCCCCCGGGTTCAATTTTTCTCTAATGTTAACAAATCCAGACTTAGATTTGCAGGGGAGTAAATGCTTGTTTTCACACATGTGATACAGTGCATAGCAAGATCTGTACCTACGCTTGTACTCCCGGGTAACTACATCCACTGACCTAACTACACAGATTTTTAAGCATACAGCTACAGCCACTTTAGAAATAATAAGAAATAATATGCACATTAAGTGATATCTAGTACAGCTATTTTGAGCACTCGTTTTAGTCATCTAATGAAATGGCCTCAGAGAGCAAGTGCCTCAGTTGCTTACACAGTTAATTGAGAAAAGCAGATGCTCTTGAAGTCCTTGAGAGAAAGATCTGGTCTGCTCAGGCTTGGGTACCCAGCTCTGGCAGACTGGATGCCATTTGTTGTCAACTAACACCCAAATTTCTGAGATTTACAAACACTACCAGAATTACCGCCTTGGAGTTTGTCTCCTGTCTCCATCTATTTACAAAGGTCGAGCAAATACCCAATTTGATTCACTACTGCACATGTAGAATGACATTTTTCTTTCATGGAGCCTTGAAGCACAGGAGGTTCTTGGTGTGCGGCGCATCTACTACTGTGATGCTGAAGGAATTTTTGAGTAATATCTGTAATAAGACTTAATGCTCAGGTCAGACAGAGAATGTTAAGTATTGAAAGCAAAGTTAAAAACCAAACAAACAAACCTCTCTAGATGTCTAAATATTACCTGCCTTTTTCAAATAACCACTAGGTGGTACCGGGGGAGAAAACAGCAGAAGAGAAGAGCAAAGAGTTTGTTCCTTTACATACCTGTATCTCCACTGGCCAATCTGTATATCACATAGTCCAGATTTGGCAGGTAGAGATGACTTTTTCCCTAAAAGGAACTTCTAAGATGAGCAAATCATAATGGAATCTGCAATGGTCAATGGGACAAGAAGCACACATGGAGGTAACCAACAGTTGTACTGGAAGTTAAATATAAAGCAATAGGTATCAATAGTGCAGTCCCTATACAAGGAGCTGCAGCCCTGTAATTGTAAATAAACCTCTGCTGTTTTGGAGTAACCCTAGAAACTCAAATGTCTTACTGGCCAATCATTAGCTATTTTCTCCATTCACTTCTACCAGAACTACCTACTGTATTTTTCATTGTTCAAATTGGAAACAGGATAAATATATGTTGCAGAAACCAGAGCGCCATTTGTCTGATCTTACTGAAAAAATTTTGATTGATGGAAGGAAAATTATCACCTCACCCGCAGCAAAACATTTTTATGTGGATGGACATGTCGATGAGTGGATAAAAGTATGGCCTGTCACTTGAATTGCTGCTCCACAGAGCAGCTAATGAGAAAGAGAAGCAACAGGTGTGTATAAAAATGTAAGAACTGACACAAAGATGTACAATGGTTTTTTTACCTAGGACAGAAACCTCCCCTTTTTATTTTTTCAAGCACATAGTACAGCATATACCAGTGAGTGCAATAAATGCTGGAGATTGCTAATTTAGTGTACACAAGCCCCTTGAAATAATTTTCATCTGGAATATCTCATCAACTGCATAGGATTAAACTCTCACGTGATCTTCAGATCATGCTCCGAGCAGGAGAATTTGCTTTTTTGTAGTTCTTGCAGTGTCACCGTGAAGCCCTTTGCCAGGTAAGTAGCTACTCCATTGCTGACGGACTTGCCTCTACACCATTTATTTTTTCTTGCTGACATCTCAGAGAAATCCGATCCATCACTGCCGTTCATTACTGCTGCAGCGCTTTTCCAGCGGAGATACAATCCTCTGCCAAAATTCGGGAGCACACCCCACCCTAAAAAGCCCAGGAATTACATCCAGGCTCCTACAGAAAGTTCAGCTGACACTGAATAAAGATGGTATTGAAGTTGCTTAGACCAGGGGTGTCAAACTCATGTAATTTCAGGACTGTACAAATGTAGTAGTAGTTACATTTATACAGTCCTAAAATTAATTCAGCCCTTTGAAGGCAACCACAAGGCTGAAGTGGCCACCAGTGACATTGAGTTTGGCACCCCTGGCTTAGACTTTAGAAAGTTAAGCAAATCATACAAGTACATCATATAAATATATTCTGGAGAGTTTTGCATTCCTTTAGAGGTCACAGACATGCCACGTTGTGCATATGCCAACCCATATGCTATTTCCACATAAAATTCAAGCCATTCACTAGACAAGCCAGGTTGGATACTGAGCACTAAGTTGTATTTTTCAAGTAAATACATCTGTTCGGTTCTAACCCCCCTCAGTTTTGCTCCATTTGACTGTCTCCTGGCTATAACAGCTGTGGAGGTTCTACCTCAACTAACAGCAAGTAGCATTGTAAACCACAGAAAAAAGCCTCATATTTGAGGTCAGGTTGTAGGTCTACGTACCTGAAATTTTCAAGTCAAACATGAAGGAAAAAAAAAAGCTAAGATTGGCAACCTACTGAGATTTGAGCAGCAAAAATAAAACTTAATTGATAAAAACAGAACCTTTGCTAAGCACCAGTGAGTCTTAGATGTAAAAAGAAATCTGGCTATTAACTGTTTAATTGAGCAAGCAGCATCTTAAGTGTTCATATAAACCCAAAGTTTGCCAGGACTAAATGGATGTAATATGCGGACACACCAGAAGTATCTGTTAATCTTTTAAGTCATATGAAAACTAGGTGAATCTTTCTTCACCACTCAATACTTATCCTTTTATTTCATTTATTTATTTTACATAAAGTTTCAAAATACCCTGCAGATCACAATATTCCTTCCATCTTCCACCTCTCCTGGGCTGTATATCTGCTTATTTTCAGTTTAAAGCTCAGCCTTGAAACACACTTCTTGATTTAGGTTGTTCCCTATGAGAGACTCCAAAGTATTACACTGAAAGATCAATTCTTTCTCTTTTCTCACAAAATGCATTTTGAGGCAGTAATAAATGCTAGAAATTCCAATATGCTGCATGGTGTGCTGTTCACCATGAGAGCCGTAATGATGGGTGATAGGTCTTGGTATTTACACAAAAAGCTTTCCAGAGCCTCTGAGAAATTGGGGACGATTGAAACTACCACACAATACTCCTGCAAAATAATGAAAAGGGTGGGAGAGCCAGAAACCAAGCAAGATCTGAGTCTCGATTATTCCAGAAGTATATGCATTTCTTTTCCCATTATGCCAAACTACCAGTTCACTTGGTTGCTGATAACAGACCAGTTGCCAATGCGCACAAAATACTTTCTGTGCTTTATCCCTATCAGGATTAAAGCGCATAAATACACAGAGAAACACAGGGAAATATTAAAAACTTTTGCTGAAAATCTAACTAAAATTATGGAGCTCACAGTTACCAGAGCAAGAAGCCCAAAATGCCATGCAATTTATCACTTTACTCACATTTTTGCTAGCCAGTTCAACATTGATAAAACAGCACACGGTTCCCAAGGTGCTCTGGCAATGGTCCAAAGGGCAGGGACGGTGGGTGTGCAAGAGCCCCCATATTCCCTCAAAATATCCAAAATATAACGCATCAGGGAACACATACTGATTCTATGGAACAGGGTCACCCTTCACGGTATGCAGGTGGTGTTAGAAAACTGGTGCAAGTGCACACACAAAAATACTTGCATGTCTCCATTAAGAAAGCTTTTCTGTGACACAGAAATGCCTTTTGAGGGGAGCTCAAGACACTTCCTGTTTTTCTTTTTGCGACAGACACCAAAAAGCTGTCTGATTAAAAAAATAATGTTAAGTTTACCACACCTGAACTGAAAACCAACAACTTCCATCAAGTCTCCATTAGCCATTCCTTGAGGTATCCAGTATGCTTTCTTATTAATACTTTTATTATTTGTTATTGTACTGAGTCCAGAAGTCCATCACGCAGACAATGACCACCCCCTGACACATGAAACAAACTGAAATGTTCCGTGTGAAAACGTGCTTTTTCTTAAGCATTTTTACAGTTCCTTCCTTTTTTTATGAAGAGGCTTATGTTAGAATCAGGGGGGGGAAAAAAAAAAATCTGTGCTTAAAAGTTCCCCATTCCACAGCAAGAAAAAGAACGATCATGGCAAGCAATAGTAGTCATTGTGGAAACAAAAGAGAATGTTTCACAAACATGTGAAAGGCCAGTTTGAGATCATTTTCCCAGAACCCACAGCAGCACTTGACAGAACAAGGGACCTTGCAAAGATGCTTAAAACACTTCTGTAAGTGAAACAAACAAAACCAAGATCATGGTCAAGAGAAGTTCCTCCACAATAACAAAATATTAAATACTTCAAGATTTATTGTATTTAGCAGAAAGACTTAAGATCTGACTGTTAGATGCAAAAGCTGGAAACATTTGACTGGAATAAGGTATAGATGCTAAGCAGTGAAGGTAATTAAGTATTTAGAGAGCTTACCTAAGGCTGTTGAGATTTTCTATAATTTAAAAAATTTTAATTATCTTCAATCTCTTTTGAAAACTATGGCGTACTATTCATATGGTATTGCACATGATGCAAGAATGACTTGTAAATTCTATGGCTTGCATATTGAAAAAGGTCAAATTAAACACTTTTTTTCTTTCTGTCTTTACAATTCTAAGTGAGGTGAGATACATGAAAAACAATAAAACTTCCTTATGAGTATACAACTGCTACACCCGGGACTGAGATACACAGAAAATTCAAATCTTCTATTTTGGAAGTAATTCTTGGAAAACTGTCTAATTCCTACTGAAACTATCACAGCTTTAATAAAGAGTATTAAAATTTCCTTTTTGCTCAGGAAATGCCAATAATCCCACTACAAAGACTGTAACAGTACTGTGAGTCTAAAATGATGACAGAAAAAGGAATTATGTTGAATTTGAGGATTATTCTGTAACAGAACGAGCCTCCTCAGTCTCCTTCACTAAATGCAGTGTTAAGTAACGCTAAATTATATCGAATTGGCAGAGCTTTGGAGAGGACCATGCAGACGATGAAAAGGTTGTATCTTGGACACAAAGAATGCATTTTTTCCTAATTGCTGTCAGTCTGCAATTCAATTCTAGATAGCAGAGTTAAGCCTTGTCTGCCTTCAACATGTGTCACCTGAGCCATCCTGCTTTTAACGCCGTCCTGCCCGTTCTGAGGCAGCAGAAAATAAACAGAGCGATTAATTGTCACAGAAGCCATTTACAAAATCAAGACACACACTCTCAGAGCTTTGAACACATGATTTCTTATAATATTGGAGTCAAGTGAACACCCCCGATTTTAAATCCTAAAAAAGAAATTACCGAAAAAGTGTTACACTCAGGACTTCTCATAGTTGGATATGCAGAAGTGTACATAAAACACTTGTCTGCTACAAAATTTCAGTACTCAAGAGCATACGGGTTCGTGACTACAGCAGTAATCATAAAACTTTCCACAAGCGAAGTGATTGCTGCCTGCTCTGAATGGCCTGACCAGCCGGCAACAAAACCATGGACCAAACAATGTACCAAAATTGTTTGTCATCCCTAAAGTACCATAATACCAAGGCAAACAAAAGTAAATTATTTGCAGGACTCATCAAGTAGAGCAAAGGTATGTAACAGAGGTAAGGTTAAGTAGAAGGGAGATGGTAGAAAACAACAAAAGAACAAGCACAGAAGTGTTTATATTTAGAGTTTCAACCTCAAAATAACGCAAAATACTGTCAAATCACTATTTAGTGAGCATTCTGGGACAGAAAACTCAATAACACCATACTGCTGATTAAAAGGTAATATGATACGGTCAGCAGCGTTCACAAAGGTCAGTTAAAAACTCATAAGCAGCAGCATCAACAAAAGAAGCATCTGCCGTAATTTGAAGGAAAGAGGAAATTAAGGAAATAAGCAATCCAAACCTCTTCCATTTTAATTTGTGTCTGTGTCCTGCTGAGGGAACAAACAGTCTGTAAGCTGTAGTCTGTCATGTAATTCGGTACTAGCTGCAGACTAATAAAAGGGACAGTAAAACATATGCAAAGACTTATTTATAGGATGCAAAGAGAGACAGTCTAAGTCTTGCAGCTATTTGCATCTTCCTCACATACAAACAAGCACTGATGGAAAGTTTCCTGCTGAGAAAGAAAGGCAAGAGATGCAGAGAAAGACCTAGTTTAAAGGAAAAAAAAAAAAAAAAAAGGAAAGAGTACTGGAATAACTTCTTCAGAGAGGAGTTTTTACATATTTGTGCAGCATAACAGAGCACAATGCTGCACTTGAAATTATGGATAATAAAAGGAAAGTTAGAAAAATCAGCAACACTAGGAGTGGTCTATGAATAAGCCAAATCAGAGTTTTACAAGGTCCACCTTGTAGATGTAGATGTTCAGCAGGCAGTAAGTATGGACTGCGGAGAGCTAGGAAATATCTCATTACATTTTTTTTTCTCCTTCTCAAATTCATAGGCTAATGATTAAAATAGTGGCGGCGCTTGCTGTAATCATCACCCTATTTAACTTCTGCTCAGCAGGTTCCTGCTCTTAGATCTAAACCATTTCTTTAAAAGTCACAGCAGGACGGGAGTATCAGTGAGAATGTGATCTGAACCAGAGTCCCAGCATCAGTAAAAGAGGAGAACCAGTGGCAGTATTTAACATGACGGAAGATTAACATAGCAGATCAAAGCTAAAAAACAGCACAACAGGTTTTAGGGTGGTGATTCTATTAGAAGTGTATTTCATCACCTTCAGCTAGAATGGATGCTGGGAAATTATTTGCTTAGAAAAATGAAGCATTCTTCAGCTGGGTAGAGATGGAGAAGAACGACAGCAAAATCTGAATTCGAAACTACAATTTTGGCTATTTTCTTGCCTCAGATAATCTCACAGTTGAGTGGGGAACTAACTTCAAAGTGATCATTTGTTCCTCAACAAAGAAACATGCTCTTTAGTCTCTTCATTCAGATAAGGCAAACGCAAACAGAACCAGCACCCAGCTTCTCCCTGGGGTTGGGTTACACCGGCTTTGAAAGCAAAGCAGTTCAGCTCCAGCATTCAGAGGTAAATGCTCTGCAAACTTGAAAAACCACCTGAATACCTACCACAAGCTTACAGAACGGCCTCCATCCAGCACTGCTAACAGACTTTTGTCATCTCGCTTTGAAGCTAAGAAGATCCTGGAGCTGCTGACACCCTCGGCTCTGACCTCAAGCACTCCATGTTTACGAAGCTCCATCATTCTTTCCTCCAACACTTGCGACCTTCTTTACCTCAGGATTAGAGCTTCAGCTTGTCAATGTTAACCCCCAAACCCAGCAGAGCAGTTGAACAAGTGCCCATATAGTAGATCAGTTGCAGATGCTCAAAAATGAAAAAAAGGAGGCAGAAGAGTGTGTATAACAGAGAGATCTGGAAGTCTGTGAGTACACACATGAAGAGCGGTTGTTCAAGAAAGGGTTAGACCTCAACACAATCAAAGGTGGTTCAAGACATACAAAGGGACAAAAAGCTAAGAAAAATAAATCAAGGTAAAGCAGTCTTCAGCACAGATCACCAGGAAGCAACATATTGCTTTTAGCTGGTCTATCTCTTGCTTTGGAGGTTTTTTAAAACAAAAAAAAATTAATATAATAGCTGAGCACACATTTGACACAACCTAAGAAACCAAACTATGCACTAAGCAGATTGACAGTACACAGCCAACAAAGAATAAAGTTTAAATCAAGGCAAAGGTGGCTGGGGAGTTTATTGGCACCTTGCTCAGGACAGAAATTGCCCCTTCCACAAGTCATTTTGAACTTCTTTAGTTAGGTCCTTCTACAACAAACATGATACCTTTGCAGAAAGCCTACGAGCTGCACTTAACTACTGCATTTCTGAAAGAGCTCAGTCACCGCACTTTTTTACACTCTGTCTAGCGCTGCAAAATTTTTAAAAGTTCCAATAATCACATGGGTCTGAAGCATTTGCATCTGCAGAAACAATCTGCTCCCTTCATTGGAAATTAACCTCTTTCCCCTCTACAGATGGGACCTATAGGTCTAACCATATCATAAATACACCCTTCGTTTCGCCAGTTTATTCTTAAAGGCTCTCATATTCATCATTATCCTTTCATACTAAGGAACCTGATACATCCTTGCCTGCATTTCATATTAGGTAAAGCACTACTTCTTAGGTTGTTTTCTATTGCTGCAATAGAAGTAATATTTTTATGCAAAAAGGATAACTTTCTTGCTGAGATAACAGCTCATACCCAACAATTATATCTCATGAGTGTCCAAGTATGCCTAAATCATACCAGGCTCTTCACCAACATGCAAGTATGACGATAGTCCCCCCGCCCCTTCAATGGACTTCTCTTGAATTAAAAATATTTAATGGGATGGTAACCACAGGGTAGGTAAATTAAGAACAGCTTTAGATCCTGTTCTTCAGGAGAAGCCCATTAATAACTTCCCTACAATTAAACAGGCAGAAGAAAGATGAGCAAAAACGTAACATATGTGACTCATCTTGTCTACTAAACCTTTTAGCTAAGGCATTAACAAAAGTGTAATTTTGAATTGTGACGTCACATAAGCATCATTAGAAATCAACTTGCATGAAAATTTGTGCATTAAAAATAAGCAAAGAACAACGAAAAGCTGCCAGACACATTTTACAGTGGTACACATCTGGCAGTCTGAGTTACCAACCTATCCACTGTAACAACGTTTCCAATTAGCAAAGGCATTTGGGATATGTCCTTAACATTTGATGGTCTTTTCTGAGCATCGACATTCCTGAATTAATTTCCATGCGGTTGCCTTAAACCTTCTTGATAATTTTAACTGGAAACTGAAAAGGCTGAGAGCTCCAGCTACAAGCTGTAAACCATAGGGATCATCTAGCAGCAACACACCCTATTAGAAACAACAGCATAAGTTGGAGAAAAAGGGGATTTTGTATTTTGACTACACTTGGCAAACATGCTGGAAAGGTCATGGGGAAGAGAAGTAACACTGGCCAAGTAACTGCTACTCTTCTCTTCCTTTTAAAAATAAATAATAGAGAATTGGTAGTTGCAAGACACTGTGGACTGACAAATGGACACTGCAACACGATGGAAGCCTCCAGCATTGAAACCCCAAGAACTCAACAGTTAACAGTCTTTACACCAGGCAGCAATATACAAGAAAGTCACATTACTGCTATCTTTCTGCAAGAGGTCAGGCAGCATGAAAGATGTGAAATTACCTTGTCCATACTTTTCAAACCTAAGTGTGATCCTAGTTAGGCTGCATTGCATTCGTGTTTTACCAGCATCCCTGCATCCATCAGCTACACTGTTTGTCAGGAGTTCTCTCTAAAATAAGAATAGGTAGGGATAGTTTATTGGCATACACGCCAATAAATAACATTTTATTTCCACTAATTTTTGAATCATATCTTTTATTTGAAGACCAAAATTTAATATAAATTGATGCATTTTTAACATTTTAGGTTTGAGGATGCTTTGACAAAACAGTTTGCTTAGACGTTGATGCACGTTTTCTCCTTTATATTGCCTGATGGCATAATGCACCTCAGAGCTGCAGATGAGAGAACAAGGCTTATCATCTTTTCTATAGAGGTCCTACCCTACAAGATTAATTCATGGAAGAGTCAAGGAAAGCAGAGAGTCTAGAGGAACGAGAAGGTCTGCCACCCAGAGATGGAACATAACATAGATCAAGTCTGAAAGAGAGTTACTAACCAAAGCAGCAAAAAAGGTCCCTTCTCCCCACAGGGAATCCTGCAGCTACTAGGTCCAAGGAACTGCAATTAAAGATAAATAAATTTTTAAAAAACCAACCAAACAAACCCCACAAAACCAAAAAAACCCACCCAAGTTAATTACATCTTCATGTAAGGAAAAACTAATCCTTAGAGTCTTGAGAGAGAAAAGAAAATAACCCTGAGATACCTCCTCACTAGCACCAGCGATTAGAGCTTTCTCTACGACCCGATAGGACTCCTTCCCCCAGGACTTCCAATCAGCAGCACCCCAGCTGACACGAGCTGCCTGCTCATCACACCACAGCAACAACTGGTACCCAAGATGTGTCAAGACCACCAGAGATCATTCCATAAAGAAGGAAGAAACAGCTTTCCGTAACACTCCTCATCCTTGGAAAACTGATGGATATCTACTCGAGTCCCTTCTGCTTCAAAAAGATTGTTCCTTAATCTTTCCGCGTTTATTATCTTGTATTTACTCAAGACCTTTGTACATCATTAGCAACATCACAGCTAGAGATCTGTACATTAAAAACAAGTCCAAGCAAATTCATCCCATGCCTACCTCTCTACCAGTCTCAAGTGAAATTCCAGACAGAATAAAACCAGAACTCTTGGACTTAAATTTGCCTCGGGAAGAAAAACAAAAACAACAAGAGAGAGAAAAAAGCACAAATTATGTACACCTTTAATCTTTCAAGAAAACTTTGAAATGCAATTTGCTGGTGTGATAGGAAAGCCGTTATAATTTCCCAAGAGGCTACAATCAAGCTAAAACTGAAGACAGTACTCCCTGCTCATGTTACGCAGAAATGGAAGGGCTACTGAAGAGATATACAAAAAGTTGGGAAAAAAACATAGATTGAATTGTCAATACATCATTAGTTTACGAGCTCTCCTTGTACCCCAGCTGTACTTTGTGTTCTTCCTGCTTATTCTAATTTATACCTTGTTGACTCAAGTAAACAGGAGAAACAAGGAACGCACATACTGGAACGTGACTGCAAGTCTGCGTGGTAGTCAGTGCAGTTCTGTAAATTGGATCCTGTATATAAAATATACATGAATAGGTTCTCAAGGAAATGGCTTCATTTCCCGGTTCTATTCTGGAGGTTAAACAGAAGGAGAAATAAATGTTTCATTTCGAAAGAACACACAGCGTTCACACTAATGGCTGATTTCTACGAAACAATGGCTTTGTGTTGTCCTCCTCCATCCACTTCACAGAGATATTAAGTTGACGAAAGAAGAGAAAGTGGAGTTAAAGCTCTTGGTGAGTGTGAATGAGCGTTTGCAATCTCTTTGCCTCCCCTGTTCTCACCACACACCCACCTCATGATTAAAACTGCGTTAAAGCAGCTGCTGTTGGACTGCACCGAACTAGGCGATTAAACAGCAACGACAAGTTCGAGTAATTACCAGCCAGATGCGAACACCGAGAATATTACATTCCCTCCACCGCTGAGACTGCAGGGAAATAAAGGAATATAAGTAGCTTTTTCAGACACGCTACAATCACGAAGCCATTCCCCCTCATTCAGTGATTTCAAAGCCAGCAGAACCTTCACAAATAGTTTGCACGCACACAAACAAAACCCACTCTGGGCCGGTGCAGTGTTCAAAAGAGCAACATCATTACACGCTTTATCAAATCTAGACTGAACTTCTCATGGTACAGCACATGTGAATTCTACAGACTGAATCTATTCATGTAAACAGGAAAAAAAAAAAAAAATAGAAAGCGAGAGCAGGCAGCCCGAGGGGAACCCTCATTATCACGGCTTTACCGATACTGTTGGTAGCGCCAGCGCGAGATGTTTCTCCTGCTCACGAGGTGATAACTGTCAGGACCTTGATTAATGCGCGTTACTCAGGCAGATGAATTCAAATCTACCCAGCAACTTCCGAGATCTGGATGAGCCTTATAAGTAGCTAGAAGGCATGAAAATTCCTATCTGAACTTATTAATGCTCACTACGAAAAAATACTTTTTAACAGTAAAATCTAAAATGTAATATAGCATAGTTGAGCTTATCTCCTAACGGTTCCAAGGGAGGGAATGGACTCGGTCCTCCAGCCACCCTGATGGCAGAAGAGGACAGTTGCGGGGCAGTGCTGGCTTTTCACATCAGCACCCACCATCTCCTGAACGAACTATGGGGACTTGAGCACCACCACAGAAACCGGAGTTACAGTACCCCGTGATGGCAAGGTTATTATGTTAGTTTTAATAAGTACATTTGGCATTAATACCTTGGGGTACAGAGCTATCCATGCATCAGGCATGAAAACAAATAAAAATAATAATTAAAAAAATAATAACTAAAAAAAACCCCAACCACATACCAAAAAAAAAACCAAACCCAAACCAAACCACAACCACACAAAACAAACACCAACCAAAAAAAAAACCAAACCTCTGAGGCTCTGAGGAACCTTCTTCCTACCAATCACCTTAGTAATTACTTTATATGAAGTGAAAGATGATGGGAGTTTGTGAGCATCCTAAACAATTACATTGAAGGCAATTATATTTTTTTCCCAGAACAAGCTCTGCTCTAGAGTACGCGTGTAATGCTGTATTATATACTTTCATAACTACCCTGCACTTGTTTTATTCATGGAAACCTATGGAGGGCCTGATGCAACGTTTCTAGGGCCAGCTACAGCCCAAGGTCGGGCTCAGCTGTAGAACAGAGATATTTTTATATCTGACTACTTTTCAGCTCTTTCTCTTAATAGGACTTCCCACTGACACTATTCTGGAGACAGCTCCAATAATAAATATTGAGATAGTCAAAATGCCTGTAGAGGTTTTCCTGGATGCGTCTTGCCTTATAATTGTGAATGTGGAATTTGCACAGTATATTTAATACTGCAGAAGCTTAAATATGTAGATTTATTTGAACGTCTAATTATTTAGCATGCTTTTCACACTTGAGTATCTCAACTCTAATAACTTGACAGGAGTTTTTTGTTTGTTTGTTTGGTGTTTGTCTAAATGGGGGTTTTTGTCTTGTGTGTGTATGTTTGGTGTTGGGTTTTTTGTTGTTGCGGGGGGGAGGGTGCTTTGTTTTGTTTCGTTTTTTGTTTTTGTTTTTTTAATTCCAGTGTCTGCTTACGGGGGAAAGACTCAGATCACTAGAACAGTTTCCACTGTGTACCTGGCGAGTTAATAAAGAGATGATGCAATTCCATTGACAAGTATCGCACCAGAAAAGACCTAGAGAGAAAATAGTCAGTAACTCTGAGAAGGGAACCACCTCACCCCCTGGTGTCACCGAAGGCATCAGCTTCTCACATCTAAAAACCTTCAAAAGAGAGTGACTGATAGAAGATGAGCTGTCCCAAATATCACGAGGATGACAGAGAGCCACTCAGTTAAGAGACCGACTGTTTTTCTTCCATGTTGACTAACGGAATACTTTGAAAATCAGCTAAGACAAGACTGAAGAGAACTAGAACACGCCCTTGCGAGTCTGCAGAAGGGCTTTGTTGAGTATTCCTGCCTCGGTAGTAGCAGAACAGACTCTGAGAAAATGCCAAGAGCCTTAAAAGAATTTGCATCAGGTAGCAACAAAACAATTTTGAGGGACTTCCTGGAGAGTGAAAATCTCAGAAAAATTGGCTCATGAAAAATAGGTTATAGATGCTGTAATATTCCCTCTCTATCAGCTCTCCACAGATTCACACCGTGTATTGCCTAATTAATTTAGGCATCTAGAATATCTGAAAGGGATCAGGGGAAAAAAAAGAAATCACAGACAAGCCTCGATACACACACACACAGTTTAAAATGTTATTCACAACCTTACATTATGTGACAAGTGTCCTGGAAGGACACTATCATTAATACACACCTTAAATGATAAGATTCCAGCCAATTTCCACAGTATTTTAAACAATCTTTACAAAAACAAACTCTACATTTAGTTCAGAATATGAGCAACTGCCACACAGTTTTTACATAAAGGAAAATTACAGACAAGCAGCATTCCATTCGTATGCGATCGGTATAGCAAGTCGTAGAATCTCTGGGTTTTTTGAAAACCGCCCTGTACAAAATTGTATTAAATTACTATATGTGCAACAGTGAGAGATAAGAAATAGAGAAGAGCTATTTCCACTGGAGCACCAAAGGACAGCAAGGTGTACAGATGGAAATGAGAGGTTTCTGTGGCTTGACTATTATGATTCTAGACTGCAAAGAGAAGAATAAATGTATTGGCATTTATGTATACAAGCCCTGCAACAGGCAGAAGACAGAAAGGTATTAGCATAGATGGCAAACAGCTCTACACAAAAGCAGTTTCACAGTACTAAGAAGGTATCTCCTGCCACCCACTAAATAGACTGTAATAATCTGGAACTAATAAAGTTATGATCTTTTGTATAGGATTTCCACTAATTACTTTACAATAATATACTGTTCTTAGTAAAGATGTCCACATAGACAAATGAGGTGCGATTTGGGGACGGGGGTAAAGCGGAAGGTGGTGCATATTTTATTTCATCAATAATTTCATTTGCTGAAATAGGTATCTATTTTTCTAATTTAGAATGTAGAAGACGTATGTGTATTTCAAAGCAAAATCTCTTTCTGTACCTACCAAATATTACCATTCAACATTGAAAAAAGTAAATTATTCTTTCCTTTCTCAATACTAGAATAAAACATCTTATGCATAGAGAAGCAAACAGAACATTACATTAAAAAGATACACAGATGCACTTTTAAACCTTAATCTTTGTTGAATCCCCTATGATTTTATGTTCAACTGATCAAGAGAAAGCATGTGAGAAGCAAAGTATTACTGTGGATTTAGTGGGTTTAGGGGCAGGACTATTAATTGAGCAAAGCTTCAATTACAGACTAATTTAATGTATACCCAAGTATATTATTGCAATTCAATAAACATCTCTTCAGAATTAAACAATTCCAATTTGCTTTCATTTCAGCCTGTGTGCACGCATTACAAATTCGCTATTATCCGCACTAAAATGAGTCAGCCTGGTTGGACCGTCTCATGCCCGCGATCCCGGTATGTCACGGTGCTGCACCAAACTAACCTCCAATGAACGCCTTAACCTCACCTGCTTACCAAACAGGAGCAAGGAGCAGAGGAGTGTACCTCCCCATAAAAATATTGCTCTTCTAAAATTTCTTCTAGCAAGGTATTTACCCAAGCAAACCAGTAATGAATCTATCAGCATCTCTCCTGGTCGACATCCAACCACTCATGTTTGTAACTTGTTCTTCTATTTCTTCCCTCCTTATATTGTTGAACGTGAAAGCTTCGGGCACCTACTCAACTTTGCATTTTCTGATATTCGGTTGCTCTGGAAGATTGCCTTCCCTCTATTTAGGTACAATACCATATTAGACATGCTACTCCTGGCAACTCAGTTCCATTCTAATCATGAATTAATTCCTCTGGATTTGAACGAGATGCAAGATCACCAAGTGGGAATTAAAACCACCTGGCATGTAATAGGAACATTCTCTTCACTATCTGTGTAGTCTGAATATTTGTACCACGCAACACTCTATATTTAAGGCATTGTAAAGGCATCAGTATACTGATCATCAAATGACAGAGCAAGTTGGCACAAAGTAGAACAGTGAACTCATTTCTACAGCAACCCTCCATTTTCACAGAAAAATTAAATGTTTAAATCAATAACATCATACTCAGCCAGCAGATCCATAACTCCTTCCCGCACCCCAAACACAGAATGTCTCGGGAGCAGCTTAGTCACCTTCTCTCCATGTAAGATGCAGTGAGCATCCCTGTGGCGCAGCTCAGGGAAAGTTAAAAACCACCACACACCAGCGTAGCAAATAGCACTTTTCTGCATGTCTCATGGAGGAGAGATTAAGGCACATCTTGCATGTGTTAGGCACAGTATCAGCTCTGAATCACAGTAAATAACAGGGCTAAAACTCCAGCATCCTTCAAGAACTACTGATGTTTCTACTGTGTACTTCAGGACATGAGCAGAATCAATCCTGTCATTTACTCAGCAACCTCGAGCAGACTCTTCTGACATGCAACGCTCCAACACAACATTATTGATGCCTGATAAAATACTGGAAAGGAAGCCAGATGAAGCTGACTGACAATGTTCAGCTGGCTACATTAAAAGTATCCATAGCTACCATACATGACTACAAAAGCTTACGAAGAGGGCTGTATGCAGACAAAGTTTCAATTCGAATATTTGTTTAAAGAAAATGATTGAAATTCATGTCAGTTTTACCCTTTTTTTCCTACTTAAATTTAACATGAAGGAAAGAAGAAGGTGCAACAGGATCTCAATTTTTATACATAGATGCCATCTGGGAGGAAATACTCTTCTTGCATAAATCTGCTGCTTTAGTGTTACCCACCTTTCACTATTAATTCTGCATAATTCGAAACTCCAGATCCACCGTCTGAACGAATGACACATCGGTACTTGCTGATGCTGCGTTGAGAGGTGTCGGCTACACTGACAGTAGCAGAAAAACGTCTGTGGTTGACCACTCGAGTGACCATTAACGCTGTGTCCCTTCCATTCCACTGCTGTAAAGGCAGACAAAAATAAGTTATGAAGACACACAGATTACGTATCCATATATAATTCCTTCTTTGTTCAGACCTTCACGTTCACATCGCCAGGTTAGACTTTATACAAGCACAATTTTTCGAGAAATACTGCTAGCTGTATCCCTGAAAAACTTACAGGGTCATATGAACTAGGGCTTAAATCTTCTTACATATATATTTAAGTTTTCCCATCTATTTAATTTTTGAAACATATTTGGGCATTTTATGTTTTATATGTATTGAAAAGGCTGGAGAGTGACAGCTCACACTATGCAGTTGTACACGGTATATTTAGAGGCCTGGCTAGGATATGAAAATACTACAAATGAATGGATTTTGTAAACCTGCAAAAATGCTACTAATTAACAGATTTTTACAAACTTAGCATTTTCAGATGTAAAGCTTTGATTCTGAACCAATTTAGATAAATTGGTTGGATGCGCAGACATCCTTACATGTCCAGCCTTCCTCAATAAACCTCTCTGCCAATGCCAGACTACGTTTTCCTAACTGAGAAAGGGGCAGATAAAGAATTAGCTAGAAATATAAGTTGTCCACAGTGTAAACACCTGAACTTGTTCGGTTGGTCTAGTTTATCAGGAGTTTCTAAGCAAAACACGCTGCTGTTTTGCCGGTTCCCAGTAATCAGTTTTTGGGGTCTTTCCAAGGCTACTTTCATTAAACGTTTCAATTTTAGAGAATGGAAAACAGGTTTCCACTAACAACAATAACGATTTCCTTCCAAACCTCTGCTTCTCACAGGAAAAGGTTCATCCTGCTTCAGAGCAGAAGCGTTTTTACACACATCTAGACATAACTGTAGAAAGTTTTCCCTGAGATAACTCAAAAAAGATAAAGAATAAGCCAAAATACATCTATCTCAGTGGATGCTGAAAGCACACCATAAGTTAATAAATTTCAGATAAAAATGCAATTTTTAGGAGAACAGCTGTGATGAGAGTGACTGTCAAGTCATTTTCACATGATGCTGACTATATTTCTCACCAAACTCAAGCCTTTTTCCCAGTACTAGTTTCGATTTTTATGGTAAGGCAAATTGATTCCTCCCTTAGTATTTACACAAGATTTGAGACTTACTTTTAAAGTTCCTTAAAAAGCCTGATGTCAATTAAAAAGTTTAAGAAAAATCTGTTAGTTGACTACAAACGCCACGGCAACTATGAGCAAGGCCATTCTTGTCTGCCTCAGATGTTACAAATACGGGGTGGTCAGGCCCTCAGTCTCATTAATCCAAATTGGGATTAAAAACTGTTGACTGGCTTAAGTGTTCTGAAAGTTTATGTTGGTTTATGTACATGCACAGTACATAAAACAAAATCCTCTTGACTTGTTTGGGATGTTAGGTGTTTAATGGCACAGAAGTTTAGGAGAAGCAAAGAGCTAAACTATTTAAAGGCTTCTAGAAGAGCTCTATGTACAGTGTATGGTCATGTTGATGCTTCACATATCTGAGCACTTCAAGGGGCAGAAGAAATAATTTCGTCCTTCACTGAGAAACACACGTTCCACATCTTCAGTTTGATGTACATTCCATTTCTAACTCTAGAACAGAAAATGATTTCTGAAGGTTGTTCCTATCCACCTGAGTACTATGACCCGGTCTTTGAGTAGGGTGAAAATACAGACATTAAGAGAGGGAGTGTTTTGGTCTTTTAGTGAGTGACGAAAAGCAACAATCTACTGTTAGTGCGGCCAAGGGAAACTGGGAAGAAGAAAAACAGTGGGTAGAAACTGGTTTTGGCCATTTTCACCACGCAAGTAGTGATCTCAGACCTTAGAGTACATTTCTTATTAACATTGGCACTGGACCAAGAGCAGTTTCGAAGGGTGAAAGACAATTGCATAATAAAGCAAAAGTGAAGAACTATTCCACTTGTTCTGTCTCTTCTGCTCTGTCACTGAGCGCTTACGGGTGCGGAGGCATTTGTTTAAAATGAAAATTTTGCCATCACTGGCCATTTTTTCCATCTTCTCTATCATGACTTTGTACTTTTCCACCTTAAACTCTCACCTAGGAGCAATTTAAGGCAGTTCTCAAAGGATCATGATGAAAAGATTTTGTCCCAGCACCCTGTCTTACTCTATCTAATTATTTTACTTGGGGGAAAAAAAAAAAGGCACGTTACTTTACCTGGAGCCAGAGTTTGTCATGCTGTGACCACTTTCCCCCAGCAATACACTGGAATGTCGCGTTCTGTCCCACATTAACCTCCACGTTCTGAAGCCGTAGGAAATGAGGTGCTTTTCCTAACAAAAGATGCAAAGTATTGCAAGGGTAGAGCAAGGTAGTAATTGACTGTATTACACCAACACAGATATAAACACGCAGCAAAGCATTAGGGCCTATTCTTGACAAAGTGATTTTGCAAAAGAAAACTATTCTTCAGTATTGAAGTGGCCTAAGGGATCACACAGAGCTCTGGTACACCTGAAAACACAGACTTGGATCAAATCACAACACGAGCTCGTGGTCATCAGCACAACTTTTTACTGCTTGCTATGAAGAATAATTGAGTAATTTCTTTTCTTCAGAAAACTGTGTTTCTAAAAAGGTAAAAAAAAAATCAAATGCTTGTCAAGCATGACTGACCGAAACCAAATTTTCACAAGGGCCTTCTTTTCCTTTTTATTTTAACTATCAAATACATTCTAGACCTGTAGAATCATAATGTGTCATTCATATAAAATCAGTTACTGAATGAAATATCCAAATCACTGACCGCATTATATTAGTTTAAGATCACTGGCATCAGTGTTTTGCTGATACTAAATTCGGTATTTATTAAACATTAAACCACTGATGTAGAAACGGAGGCATCATGTTTGTTTACAACAGAATTAGATCAGAGGATTATCTTTTTTACTAAATACCAGACTCAGTTACCTCTGTAAGTTAACTCACAAGAAAATAAAAAATATTACAGTAGTGAATCTGACACTTCTAAATGAACTTCATTCTTCCTGGCCTCCAGAAGGAAGCTTGTGAACCAGTTGAGAACTTTTAGTAGGACACACAGAACAGGTTTAAGAGACTCTAAAGGTCAGAGTTTTTCAACTTCTTTACATTTTCTACTATGATTAGACACCAATGAAATATATTATTTCAGAGGATATATGACCCATCTTTTTCTGCTGGAATCAAATATCTTCAAAAGGATATGGGCATCTGTGTGTGCACGAAGGTTGATATATAGGTGTATATCTACTATGAAGAGAGAAGCAGAGAACACACCCCTATGCACTTTGCCAAATGTTGTTATCCAGCTTCTGTGTCCCATTTCCCACACGCTCGGTTTGCTGACAGCTCCTGAAAGACTCTGTGCCATGGTGCTTCCTGGGGATCAGTAACTTGTCTCAAAGTTTATTGCAAAACTACCTTTGGGTGACAGTCAGAATGTGCTATGGCAGCATTTGCAGGCTAATACTAGTAATAATAATTTCTGCCTGCAAAAGTGGGCAGATACAAGCCAGCTCCATATATGATCCCGGGCTTGTCACATGCAGGGACAGGAGTCAGACTCAATGATTCTTGTGGGTCCCTTCCAACTCAGGACATTCTATGATTCTATGACACCAATCCCAGACTCCCCATCCTCAGGTCTGCCCGAGTTTCAGGGCACAGGACCGTCCTCCGCACAGGCAGTCAATGAGCTTTTATCATAAAGAAAACTGATACTCGAGTGAATTCCTTCACAGGAAGGAAAAAACAAACAAAAAAAGGCAACACCAGGAAGTTATTTCTTTTTCTCCATCACTTTGTCATCAAGGGCAATTCACTGTAGTTTTGCTGACACTTTGGTTTGTCTGCTATATTGTCATCTATAAAGGTAAAGCAGAATGAGAAAATAACACCAATAATTTCAGTAACCTCTAGGGTCATCAGGACCTTCATGGTCAGAACAGACTCTGGTGACATTTACCCTGGGGCTGTCAGCCCTGAACAACAAAAGCAACACAGGGAATCAGGTAGGAAAAGCATTTACAAAGATTGCAGAGAACTTCCAGCTTATAAAGAGCTCTGCACACTGAAGTTGCAAACTGATTCAAAATGGAGTAGTTAACTGTTTGAATCATATCAGCTTTGGGTCATCGAGAATGCACTTAATTTTGAAAAGGGACCTGCATGTACTTGGAGGAATGGATTTAAAATAATTTTAAATACTTGATTAAGCAGGAGTGTAACACAGCATCCTGTCTCCTTCTGTTTTGTTTTGGTTTTTTGGTGGGTTTTTTTTGTGGTTTGTTGTTATTCTGTTTGGTTGGTTTTTAAACCCCATAACTTTCTTGTCTAGGCTTTGCCCCACAGTTTGTTCAGTGGCCTCTTTCCCAGTAAAGGGATCAGTCATCACCCAACACGCTGTGGAACATACACAGACCATTTGGGGCATTTGTTTGGATGCCGCCAGTTATCAGGAACATCTGGTTCATACAGACTGTAAGTATTTCTTAATGAAGTAAATGCACCCAAAGGCCTGAGCAATGAGCACATGGTAAATACAAATATAATTTAGTTAAATAGCAATTAACCAGACTGCAGTTATCAGAAACGTCCTGTTAAACTTGAGCAGAACCATGTCTGTCACATTGAATGGCAGCTGTTCTTTCAAATTGTTGTTGCCAGAAAACCAGTTGATTTCCCTCCATCAATATGACCCATGATTTTTTTTGTGAGCAGCTGTCACTGAGTTACTAAAACTATGACCTAGTGAGAGGGGCTGTTACAGGTTGTTAAAAATAAATTTTTAAAAAAAGAAAAAAAATAAAAGAAAAGAAAAATACCTTCAGAAGAAATTCCAGCCACACTGTAGATGCATAGAGAAACCAAACAAGTTCACACTCAAAAGACTGAGGGTCAAGATTTCTTTAAATAGGGGGGAAAAAAACCCACAAAAAAACCCCAGCTATGCTTATTATTATGGCTGTGACTGAAGACAAGCAGCACTAGTATTTTTGAACAGCATAATGAACCTGCATTAGTTTCTACTCCTGTGCAATTATATTGTCTGAATGAGATTTATTTTTAATATCTTTATGGGAGTGCTGAGTTGAGAGCTCGACCTTTGAGATACGTCCTTTACCAAGGAAATACTGAAACAATTTGTTTGTCTCTTCTTAAATTAACCACATAGGATATTATCAGAAGTCTTTTAGATTGTTTTCTACAGCAACGTGATTACGAAATAATAATGCTATGAGTTTTGTATTTTCCTAACGTGAGAGGAAGAGAGACTTCCCCAGCTGTCCTGGCACCAGCTACAGACTGAGAGCAGTTTCACCTTTTGCACAGTGTGCAAATTTATGCAATTATGCGAGGCTGATTGTCTTAGGTGTCTCAAAAGGATACAAGATGACATTTCAGTGCTGACCAAATTCAGTAAATCACTCCTTTAGACTGTAAAGCCTGGACTATAACACACTGATACAGTTAAGCTAGGAAAAAAACCAAAAGTACTCACTGCATGGATGGGCGAGAACTCTGACTTCATCCACAGCGATGTACCCTGGATGTCCTTTCAGAGAGACGGATTCAAATATCACCTGAAATACAAAATAAGAAGTTTTCTTAAAAACAATAGCTACACTAGTCACTTTGCCAGTCCCCATATTCTGCTCTTATTCCAATATCTGAGTCATTGGAGGCATTCCGTCATTAACAACGAAGCGATATGAAGGCAATTCAGTACACGCATGCGTATCAAAGACTGAAAATCTGTTTAACATGGAAAACAAAAAATTAGAGCATATTCATCGAGATTAAAGGCAACTATGTGCGTCTTTCATTTGGAAGAGCAAACATACCCTGTGTACATACACACCTATATTCACTTTAAGTACCAATCCAAGATCATTAAGTAGATATTAATTTGACATCTTGTTCTCAATATGCCTTGGAAAGCTGGAGAATGCTGTACATGAGATAAAATTCTCTTATTGAATCAATAACCCTGCATAGATTCTTCTGGAGAAAACCCTGATTTGGCATGAGTGTCACTGCAGTATTAGAAAGCAAATTAAGAGCAACAGATGACCCTGGATTCCTGGACTGAAATAAGATTCTACCAGATACAATAAAGTTGTTTCTGCCTTTCCCTTGAACTAACATGGTCTGAGAATTAATATTCTTTAAAAAAACCACATGTAGTATTTCTCTACATTAATGGCACACTAATCAGCACTTTCTATTTTATTCATGTATCTGGATAATGAAAGTGTTCCACTAATTTGGGTCTATCACACATTCAATTACAGACGAACAAAAAAAAAAAATCTCACTCTTCCCTATAGTTTCGTGATTTTACCTAGAAAACTGCCCTGACGTATCCCATTACTAAAAATAAATACATACACCATCCAAAAATTGGCAGTGCAGAGAATAAAAAAAAAAATCCATTAAAAATTTGATAAAGAGATCTTTAAAGCTAAGTTAACTACTGCCAAATAAGATAACTAAAGAATCAGAAGAAAATACAGGATGTTTCAAAAAGATGGACCCAGTTTCAAAACAGTTGCCATTTGATGGTCCCAAGCCTGTCAGAATTCAGGTAGCATCCAGATGATGACCTTAGTCTTAGGGTTGAGTTTTAGGTAGTCCTATGAAGTGAGGGTGTTGGACTCGATGATTGTTATGTGTCCCTTCCAACTTGAGATATTCTATGATTCTACGAGGAACGCGAAGTTTAGAAATGCTAAACTGCAGTAGAAAAAAGAAAAATGCAGACTGATTATTTAATATCTTGGTAAGCGACCTCTCAAGTTAGTGATTCTCTTCTCAAAGAAATGAAGTGATACCATTTACTATTTAAAAGAAAAGAAAATGAATGGGTGGAGATGGGATGGATGCTTGTCCTCTGCATTTGAAAGGGATGTCCCCAGTTTCATTCTCTCTTAAGTCATGTTCACACTGTACTAAATTGCTCATTTTTGCATGAGTATACAATAATGTTTTCAAGGACAGAGTTAATTAACATGTTCAGCTGGCACAGTTATTACTATTAGAGCAGCATTCTAGTGGAGCTATTTGTTTCACAGGAGAGAGTATTTCCGTAATTTGTAACCCCTAAAATTCATTACCACAACACAAAGTTAACTACTTAAACCCAGTTTTCAACACTTATTCTAAATAAAAGCTAGTATTCCCAGTCTGTCACTGTCTACCCTCTTCTTCATCTCCTTCATCAGAACATCCAAAGCAATAAAAAAATAAACTGTTCAAATGCTGATCGCTGCTTGCCCTGGCTATGAAAATAGACCCCTATGTCCTTTGTAAGTACAGAATTGCTGATAATCATTTTGTTTCGCATTTGGACTTCCAGAATGTAGTTTCTACTCATGTTTCCATGACTCCCTAAGAGCTACTCCCCCCAATTCAAAACATATCCAAATGTGAGGTCTTCTGAAACACATCTATCAGAAAAAAAGACATGATAAAAACTGGTAGAGCGCAAAAATTAACAGGTCAAGATACGAACTAAGAAAAACTCAAATACTAACAATATGTAGAAACAAAGTTCTACTCCAGAGGAGGGTGGATAAAAAAAAAGGTTGTCCAAGGAACAATAGAAGGAAGCAAGCCTCCGCAAGATAAAATAATCCAAAAAGCATCAACAAGTGGTTTTTATGTTATCAAGGTTCTTGATAGGCTTTTCAGGGACTGTATAAAATGAGAGTATAATGCAAGTCCTTACTATGGAAATTATAATTGTTTTAGAAATTAAATGTCATTCATGATAAAAATTACTCTTACTGGGAAGGTCATGCAAGGAACTACTGCAACTCCCTTCAGACTTGAATTCAAGTGCAACATTACAGCTACAAAATCCTATTTGAGTTTTGCATTTGTGAGAAGCTATAAGCCACAATGAACTAATTCTCAATTTCCTGCAAGTCAAGAACTGGGAAGGAAAAGTTCTCCAAGGCATTGGCATTAGCCAATAGCGTGTGGCAAAAGTAAGCACCAATATAATAGAGAATCGTCTTCTGTTAATTACAGACACATACAGTCTTTAATACAGTACAATATAACTTAAGCCTGTAACAACTGAGCCAGCTCCTAAAAAACCCAAGCACAATGGTGCAGAAAAGAGTGGAGGATTCCTCTCAATTCACACAATATTGTTTTGACAGACTGTTTTATTATCTGTTCCACTTTACACTCCGATATTCTTGTTATTCCCCAATTCAAACTTCCACATTATTGTATTTTTTCCATATTTTGTAGTATCTCAGCCCTATCAAAGAGAGAGGCACAGAAGCACCCAGGATTTCCTGAAAACAGGGAATTGAGACCCAAACATGAGGAAAAGGCAGGAATAAATGGTTATGGGGGTTAGTTGTGCAAATTCCACACTCAATCTCTCTCATGTCCTTTTAACTTCAGTCAGAAATGTGGTGTAATGGTTGAGACACGGGCAATAACAATGCTTTACATTTAAGGAACTTCTCAGAAATTAGTATCAGTGAAAAAATACAAAGCTTTACTCTTAAGAAACACTCTTAAATGCTCCTGAGACCTGCAAATACTAAGCCATTTCATGTTTCCTTACCAATAAACAATCCCACATTTCACTGCTGCTATATACCAACAATGTCTGTGTTAGAGATGTAGCTCATCTGTTGTGGTACAACAGTTTTCTGCATGTGTGGATCAATAACATTCCTTGCTGTACATCAAAAAAACTCCTCCTGGCAGACTCTAGTGCTGCCCTCGGTGCATTCTGGGACTAAGTTCATCCTTATGGCAAGCAGTAATTCAAGATTACACCTATTACCTTTCTCCAAGAAGTATTATGGCTTTTTCTCGCTCCACTAAAGGCATTTGCAGGCTGGGAATCCAAGTACAAATAACTCTGGGGTAGACATTATAAATCTCCCCCATCCCCACATTTATATCTCAGTAGAGACCTTTGGGATCCAGATGACTCCTACAACCCTTGCACAGAACCTAAAACACGACCTCCGGCCATCGCCTTGCTGACCAGTTTGCCACTAGTCAATTCTCCAAAGTTTTCAGTATTTGTCAGTGTCTCAGACACAGGGCAGATCATTCCAGATTTTTTTGCCTGGCTGAATCTTTGGTGCACACCAAAATTCAAGTTGGTGTGTTTTCTGTGCATCAAGAGCATAATTCGCCTTTTTCCTGATGCGGCTTTCATTATTTAGGGAAAATGCTATTTTTTCCTGTGTTACCTGGTGCTTCTGAAATACAGAGTGTGCTTTCAGGCCTCTTGCGTACAAAGAGTTCTCCAGGCGTGCAATTTTGATTTAAAGCTGACAAATAATGCTCCGATGGCACATCCTAGATTGTGAGAGTGCAATGCGACACGCCCTGGGTACCAGTACAGCCACACATTTGTCTGCCTGCTGCCTCTGGACTCCTTCACCCACAAGTGTTACTTTAGTCAAAATTATTGTTATTTGGAAGCCTAAGTCCTTCATTGTGTTTTCCTCTGCACTTTTGCAAGCTTAAAGTTTTCTTTTTTTTTTTTTTTTTTTAACCTTGGTTAAATGTAGAAACTCACAGAAGAGCAGACCATCACCAGAAGATGGTTCATAAAATCAGACACTGATGTAAGATGAGGCCATTACACCCCCATAACAGTGGGACAGATCTCAAATTTTAAAAGCCACACTTAAGGAATAAAAATACAAATATAAGCAAAAGGAAACATCACTCCTGTTCATCAAAAGGCAAAAAAGAAAACCCTTGCATTTTATGGGAAGGAACTACTCTCCTAGGCAGTTACTGCTGGCTTCTAATCTGTTCATTTTTTGTGCTGCAGTAAAAAAACCTTGTTTGATTTAAAGGATTTTTTGCTCAGGAAAAGCAAACTTGACCTGCAAAAGGACTTGCAAAAGAAGTAAGGCAGGCTCAGGAAGTCTATTGGTATATCTAAGAGTCGGCTTGCTCTTAGTGGGAGCTCAGACTGTCTTTTCCAGGTTTTTCAAGCGCTGATTATCTGGGTGAAAGATCATTTCTGTGATGTCTGTGGAGCACCGACTATGAAGCAAATTCTGGTTCAAGACCAGGTTCATGTTAATACGAATGGAGCATAAGCACTTCAGTATGACTTGAGAACAAGCGGCGAGTTGTGCACAGCCCTTAAAACACCACTTTCTATGCATTTGCATCTCTTTATCCCTTCCTCTCACCACGTATATTGTGCTATATATACTGCTGATATCCCCAATACTTTTTCAGAGACAGAACATTAAAGCATTCTACTTCAGCTCAGACTTTATAGAAAGGCAAGCTTTGCTACCTGCTGTGTTCTGTCTACAGACTGTTTGCTGCCTTTTCATAGTTTATTCTGTTGTAATTCCTATCTCAGTCATCTCTTTTATTAGCATCATATGCACATCAGCTTTTCCTGCAAAGTTTAGGGTGCAGTTACCTCCTGGGACGTTTTTTTTTTTTGGTCTTGATTATAAAACACGATAAAAATGTAAAAATACACCTTCAACACCTAACAAGAAGTATGTGAGTTCACTGTGTGCGATCTTACCTAATTACAACTAAAATAATGACTGCAAAGCTGCCACATTAAGTTTGAAGTAGACATCTAACAAGTAGTTGTAAAATTACTATAACTAAAATTAACTTACCCATTACATTCCTCAACTCTTTTCTTTTTCTTTTAATAAAATACATCTCCTAACACAGCAAGGAAAACTATGTTACAAGCAGCGCTAAGAAGAAGAGGAATGGAGGATCTCATGTTGATAAGTCATGTTGATAACATAGTACAAATAGTACAAATTTTATTGGTAGCTTATGTACTTACACCCCTCATATGGGTACAGGAAAAGTCCAGATGCAAAGCTGAGTGAACAAGTGTTCCTTCTTATGGAACCAACTGAGGGCCAAAAATAGTTCAGGCAAATTTATTTAGAGACACAGTTACACATCCAGACACTCAGTTCATTTTATATTTATATAGTGCCACGGAAAATGCCAATAGAAGTCTGTTTATGTGCCAATTTCATGACAAACAAGTGGGTCTTAATTTGCCAATAATGTGATTCCCAGCTGTCTATCCACCACTCTGTGACCAGACAGCAACTGAAGAAATAGGGTGAAGCCGGAATATGTCAAGATGCCTAGATAACCCTTTTGCTATCAAACTGCTATATGTGAATTCATTCTGAGAGGAAAGAGTCAGGGGGGGAATTGATTTTCATAGAATCATAGAGTCATTTCGGTTGGAAGAGACCCTCAGGATCATTGAGTCCAACCATAACCTAACCTAACTCTAGCACTAACCCATGTCCCTGAAAACCTCGTCTAAACGCCTTTTAAGCCCCTCCAGGGATGGTGACTCCACCGCTGCCCTGGGCAGCCTGTTCCAATGTCTGACAGACATTTCCAGGAAGAATTTTTTTCTAATATCCAATCTGAACCTCCCCTGGCCCAACTTGAGGCCATTTCCTCTTGTCCTGTTACTTTCATATTACCTATTGCTAACAATAGCTTAGCTCATACCTAGCCAAATCATAGAATCATAGAACAGTTTGGGTTGGAAGGACCTTCCCAGCTCCCCCAGTGCCCCCCCTGCCATGGGCAGGGACATCTGCACCAGCTCAGGTTGCTCAGAGCCCCGTCCAGCCTGGCCTGGGATGTCTCCAGGGATGGTTCATCCACCACCTCTCTGGGCAACATGTTCAGAGGAAAAAGAGAGAAAAACATTACAAACTCATACCTGATAAAAATGTGGCCAGAATGTACTGATGGCAAGTTCTGCTTTCACCCATCCTTCTGTAACAACCCCCGAGACGTTCCAGATGGGATTGCCCTGTGGTCCTCCATTCACCTTCACGTAGACGTTCAGAGAGCCGGGACTGGAACGGTCTCTGCTGGACAAGTAATAGTGGAAGTCGATGCAATGTGTGTCGTTCTCCTTCAGCGTAGGCAACAGCAAGTGAGCTTTCTGCCCAGACGCCCGCCCAGAGCTGTTCACCATCATGAAGGAGCCTACAGAGCAAGGCAAAAGGAGAAGGAAGAGGTTTCGCTTGGCCTTTTCAGTAAAAACAGTTCCATTAGAAACGTCAGTGATTCCCTGTGAAGCCAGAAAGCAAAATATTCATTTGAAGAACTCAGACTAGCTATTTTATGGTAGTTGTTAGGTAACAGAAAGAAAAGATATTAAAATTGAAGGGTATCTATACATAAACAGATTTAGGGCCAACTAGAACCACTTTAATTAGATAACCTAAAAATCAAAATAAAAATACTATTTTGCTTTTATTATTTTATAACCTTGTGATAAAGCAGTCACTCTGAACAAAGGCATACTCACAATTCAAGCAGCACCTACCACGTACTGTCCCCCAAAGGCAAATTCAATACAAAAACTCCAACAATGGCCCAAATTCTCAGCTGATGGTTACCCTGCATGGCCCCTACCCACTTCATGCCAGTCTATACCTGTGAACTCTGCATCTCGGCACTGTAAATTTTTGAAGGTTGTAACGTGTTATGAAAAAAAACAATTTTCAGAGCACAAAAGAATCGGGCTTGTAAGCATAACAGCAACATCTCATCTAGAAACAATGCAACAAGGACAATTATTCTTCCAGGAGGGAAGGACAGGCTGAATTCAGGCAAGGAAATATATATTAATACTAAGGCAATTTATGAGTTTATTAACCTGGAAGCTTGCATCATATTAACCATAGCACTTGATGTTGAACTCGCATTTTGATTCATCAAGCAGTTATTTTACAGCACATTGTGTCTCAACTCATCTCTTCACAGATGCATCAAGGTGACAAATGTTAGCAATAAGGAAAAACATTATGAGAGTTATTTGATTCAATTCTCTTTAAAGGATCTCCTTTATGTGTGTGTAGGCACTCGCACTCAGAAAAAGCTGAAGAAAATATAAAGATTGAAGTGGGGAGAAAAACCTGTGTGTCAGCAGCCAGGCATGATAATTTTTAATCAAATGCAGCCCTCTTGACATTCTCAGTTCTGATGCTGCTGCCAAGGAATCCTACAAATGTATTTCTCTGCTGGCCTCTTGCAGTTTACTGAAGATTGAGTTTGAAAAGCCTTGCCTCAATTCTAACCTATTGACTTTCCCTGTTCCATGCCATAGCAGTGTGACACTTGGACAGGCTGGATAAGCATTTTGAGCAATTCTATGCAGTGAACAGCCATATATTCTAAATTTCTATTCGATACCAGCAACTTTCTCCCTGTGTTTATATGATATATGTGCATTTTGTAAAGGATTGAAAAGCATGGATGCAGAAGGAAGTCAATCTTAAAAAAATAAATAAATAAATAAATAAATCACGCATTGTTGGCAAATTCAGGCACAATTCAAGCACAGCTGGGAAAGAGGCTATACTAAGAAATATGAAAATTTATAGGCAAGATGCTCTCTGGCAATCCCGTAATTCATTCTGATATGCTGAAAATTAAAATGGCCCCAAATCAAGAAATTCCAGATTCACAGCAAGGACTTTGAAAAACATAAGAGCTGAATCCAGACTTTTCAATTTCTCTCTAATAATCAAAGTCCCTAAGAGGGGATCCTGACAGATGTTCACTGTTGGTCTAATTCTGTTCCAAATCAACCACAAAACCCCCTTTTTCGGTGAGTACTGTATTCATACTACTCTTAAAAATCCACTGAAATAAGGTAAAGTTTTGAGAAACTGAGATTCAGATTCCATTTCTCTGACTTTGTGCAATGTATTATCAGAAAGCACAATTGCCAACAGGCTTGCAGAGGCAGCACAGTCTGATGGCGAAGGCAGTGGCTGGAACCCGACAGTCTGGTTTCTACGATTGATTACGACACTCACGTCCACGATCCCCGTCAGTACACATCGCCTGCCTTATCTTCCCTTACAAATAAAGCAATAACAGTCATAAGAACCGCTCTTCTGAGAATCTGGGAGGAAAGCCACTGTAAAACTGCTGAGTAACAGCGGTGCAGCCTGAAGCAGCTGCTGAGAAACAGCACAAGATACAGTGAAGACAAGTGCTACGGTTTAAGATTGGATATTAGGAAAAAATCCTTCTCGGAAAGGGTTGTCGGGCATTGGAACCGGCTGCCCAGGGCAGTGGTGGAGTCACCATCCCTGGAGGGATTTAAAAGGTGTTTAGACGAGGTTCTTAGGGACATGGGTTAGTGCTAGAGGTAGGTTAGGTTATGGTTGGACTCGATGATCCTGAGGGTTTCTTCCAACTGAAATGATTCTATGACTCTATGATTCCGTGATGCTATACATTTGCCAGATCTCACGCTTGAGGATGATGGCACAGTCCATCAAAGCACTCCATAAAGAAATACACAGCTCCTGTGCATCTATAAGGTGCTTGCTGCACTGGGTAGAAACCCAGCAAAACTCATTTTTGCACCATCATTGATTGGATCATAGGGCAAATCATCTCACTTCTCGGCAGCTTTCTCAACTTTTTTTTTTTTTTTAATAATATACATATTTCTACCCTAGAGAACTACTCTGAAGCTGTACTGTGTCTATCACATTCCAGTCTTGAGCTACACTGGGGTAAGCATTTCAATAACATGAAAAGTTAAGGAGTATTTAGCTTTTACAGATTTATGTATAGAAATAACGAGCTTTCCTCTGGGAGAAAAAACAGCAACTTTCATAAAAAGTTCCAAGTAATAATTACAACTTTATTTTTTGCCACCCACAAAAAAATGAATCACAAGCTATTCGCAGTCTGACAATGGCCTTTTGTGCAACTGCTGACAATTCTAGAGAGAGGATGGAGCCTGAATCCAGCAACTGACACATGAGCAAGTAAAATATCCATCCACCAAAAAGCACTCAACAAAATAATTAGACTCAGTTACTAAAAGAATAGCCTTATAAACAATTGTCATATGCAAATTATTCATAGCTTCTTATTTATAGCTTATGATTTTTTTTAATACAGTATGCCTAGAGATGCAAGAGAAAATACTATAAAATTGTTCCCTGTCTCCAGTAAAGTCCTGATAGGAGGTTTTATTTTATATGACAGTGGAAAAGATGTCCTGTTATAAATGTCCACACCCAGTGAAGCTTGTCTGGGCAGGATTAGTCATTTAGAGGTAGGCAAGAGATCACAAAAATTGCTCCCATCAGGAGAAAAATAAAAACAACACAACAAAATAGCCTTTTAAGGGCAAGTGTGGTTTTCCTTACCCTTAATAAAAATTGACATATTGTGATTCAGAGTCTGACAGCCTTCTTTAGACCGAGCACAGAATTGAAGCTGATGGGACTTATTCTCAATTTATAGGCCTATATGTGCAAATAAAGAGATACAATCTGGTCCGGCATCAACAAACCACTTGTCATTTTTTCCACTCATATAAAGAACTAGGGAATGAATTAACATGTCACAAATGGAAATTATTGATCAATGGATGACTGAAAGCCACTTAAATGTCTCCAGGCACAAATATGAATAAAACAAAAGGTATCTTGGAGAAACTTTTATATAGACCAGTGCATATCCAATTTGAAAAATAATAATAGCAGGAAAAAAAAAGTCATTTAGCCTTGTTGTTTTGTTTACCTCCATCCAGCAAGTTCAAATGCCATAAAGTCAACACTGAACTGAAAAAATTAGTTCGGGGAAAAAAATACCTATGCTGTGTAAAAGTTCTTTTTATATATTTATTGGACACAGAAGTATATGCTCATTAAAGCAGACTGAATATCAGGCCAATTAAATCTAGCGCTCTTGGATCAACAGGTTAGATTAATTAATATCTTGCTGGTTTTGTCCTGAGTCACCACAAATGAATGTGTTACATTCAAATCAGTCAGAAGCAAGGCGGATGGGAAGATGGTAAATAAATTCATTTTTAAAAACCCATTCAAACGCCAGGCACATAAAACGGCACTCTCTCATAGTTATTAAACACACCACCGAAAACTGGGGAATTAAACCACAAAGTGCTCTCTAGCTGGCCATAAATTTCAATTTTTCCCCTGCTTGGTGCATAATGATGCCTTGATAAGCGTCCTATTATTGATGCATCTGCAACATATATCCTCTTTTTGGAGCTGAAATGCTACTCTGTAGCAGATGGTGGCTATTGTGTTTACACATCAGCACTTTATGATTGCATTTTCTCACGTCTGCAGTAAAAAGAAAGCCGTAATTGAGTTTTTAATGGCTTTGCACATTGTTCATTAAGATTACATGAGTGTGTTCTGACAAATGACAGCTGAAGAAATGAGCCACCGAGAACTCCTCGCGATCACCAGACAGACCTCGGCTGATGCTGTTTCACTGTTGGCTTTGAAGAACTGCGCTGTTTAAAAGTGAAATTACGGCAACCATTAAAGACCGACTGTAAACTTGAAAAGAAAGCTGTCAAAATGCCCAACTGCAAAACGAGACTCCTAAAGCCTTGAAAACTAGAATCAGGTAGAGAGCAAACTCCTTCCAAAAATAGACGGATGGGTTTTCCATCAGTTCCATCAGTTGCATGAGCATCTTTTCAAGACACAGTTTTGCTTATTTTCAAAGAAGAACTCCATCTTCAAGAAAGTAAGCCTGACATCTGACCTTGTTAAGGGAGAACAAAGCAACACAGAATCATGCAGGTCAGAAAGGGCTTCAGGCCAAGCCCCTGCCCAAAGTAGGGTCAGCGATGAGGCCAACTCGGGTTTCTCCAGAGTTTTTATCCACTGAGACTTATAAACCTCCCAGTGGGATCGACCATCCCCTCTGGGCAAGCCACCCCATTGCCTGACTGCCCTCACTGCTTTTCCTTATATTCAATCCAAAACCTCTAATTTCAATTTATACCTTTTGTCTCTTCATCCTCCAGCAACTCGCCGCAGTAACGACCCTTGCATGGTGTTCCTGATAACGTCCTTGTAGGTTCTTGGGGGCCACTGCTACACCCCTCAACGCCTCCCTTGCCCCAGGCTCAACAAGCCCTGGTAGCTCCTCAGCCTCTTCTTACAGGGCAAGTGCTACAGACTTGGTGGCCTTCATTGAACTTGCCCCAGTTCATCAGTTTCTCTATTTTAAGGCCCAAAATTAGGCACAGAATGTTCAATGCAATTCAATGAGTATCAATGAGGGAGGACCATTTCCATTTGTCTGCTGACTCTGATCCTGTCAAAAGAACCCTGCATGCCATTATCGTCCTTTGTTTCCAGAGCACACCACTGGCTCATGCCAATATCATAGAATCACAGAATCATAAGATTATTATGGTTGGAAGAGACCTTCAAAGCTCCTCCAGTGCCCCCCCTGCCATGAGCAGGGACATCTGCACCAGCTCAGGTTGCTCAGAGCCCCGTCCAGCCTGGCCTGGGATGTCTCCAGGGATGGAGCATCCACCACCTCTCTGGCCAACCTGGGCCAGTGTTTTATCACTCATTGTAAAAAATGTCTTCCTTTTGTCTAGCCTAAATCTCCCATCTTCAGGTCCTATTCAGCAGAACTGTTCCCCAGCCAGTTAGTCCCCAAGCTGTATTGCTCCATACCAAATTTCAGAAATGGTCCTACCAGCCCATTCCTCCAGCCTGTGTCCATCCCACTAAATGGTGCCTTACAACCAACTGTATCAACAGGTCCCTCCAGTTTGATGCCATCCACAAACAAGAGCTACCACCAACAGCTGCCATCCAAGCATCTAACTACCACCACCCATCCAGACCGTAACACCCTCACCTGGAAATGTGTGAAGCTCCGTCCTGCCTCTGATATCAGCAGCCACATAGAATGTACTCATAATGCTGTCAAGTCAATTTGAATGCCACAGGACAGATACTGAAAAGCATCTACACTAAGTAGGAAAAACAAATATGCTTAAGGACAATATAAGAAAAGAGTCCATCTGCCTCAACGCTTGGTTTCCAGCAGCGACAAAATGTCTACTTGAAGCAGAACATAAGAATTAGAGCGCTGCGAAGTAGAATTTACCATTTCGAGATCCTGCCAGTCAGCTATATCAAGATTTTCAAAGTCTACAGCTGCATCTACCCCTTTCATTGATTAGCCACAGATTGATCTTCCTTCCGTAATTTTTGCTGAGTCAGTCAGGAATAAGACTCTGTCAACAAGCTCTGTAGTTTAATTAGATGTTGTTCTGGGGAAAATAAATAAATATGGCCATGTACTTGCTTTAAGCTACTGCCACTTAATTTGTAGTTCTTATTGTATGAAAAATTATTATTATCTTCCTGCTTCACACTTCCCACATTTTTATATCCCTACGCTTCATACTCATGTATAACAACTGAAAAAGGCTCAGAAATCTCTTTTTCTGACTAATGTACTACAGACAGCAGCATTTGTACAAAGTCTAAATGAAACAAGGTGTATCTCATTGCTGCTACCCCTTTTTCAAGTATTAGGAAAAAATGAGATCTATGGATTTTATTTCTCAAACGTGGGTCATACTGAATTAATCTACTGGTGAAATAAAGAGTTTGATTCATGGATAAATATGAATATAACTGCAAGTGAGTTCAGTATAATTCATGAGGACAATTCATTCACTTCGGAAATGGTTGGATAACACGAAAGTATTTTTTAAAGAGACAGCCTCCTATTTGTAAAGAGCTTTTCCTCTGGGAATTAATGTCATGAAAATAATTATGTTGTTGGGTTTGGGGGTTTTTTAGTAAGAAAAATCTCTGAGAACAAGACTGATCCCATATTACTTCAGTGACAGAAAATATTTGCTGTAATTATTTAAAGAAAGTGAAAAGTGTGGCATGTTTACCAATCTTCCCTAAAAGACCAGGTGTGTAACGAAAGCAGGTCTGGTTTGCACATTTCCAAGTGTCCTTGGGAGGGGAGATGTTTGCAACTCTCTTGTTCTATATAAAAACCAAATAATTATCCTACAATACTCAGAACTAGAGAGACCAGGATTCCCACAGTTCCATAATTGCAAACTGCAGACTTTTTTCATTGATTCCACCAATGGAGCCATAAATGATTGCTGGCACTTGGAGTGGCACCCAGACACTGATACCAGTAAATCACAGGTGTTAGCAAACTACCTTCCTTTTACAAATGTTTTCCAAGGTCTGAACAGTGGTGACCTACAGACACTGAAAGATGTGAACAACCCAGGAACGGCCTCCAGCCAAGTGACACCTTCCCTTTATTCACTCCTCACATAAATGCTGAAGTAAGGGACATTGACCCCCAGGGCTTTACCACCCAAAATGGGAAACATTAAATTACCACTGACAGAAGAAACGAGATGAAAACATATCATGGATTACCATAAAAAAAAAATTTAAAAAAAAAAATATATTGCATTTTAGTGCTTCTCTCTTTATATACTGGTGGATTAGAGTCAGCAAACCCTTTGAGAGTACAAAATCCAGATGGGAAGAGATCAAATGACAGATGAAGCTGACAAGGGCCTAATTAGCAGAGGGCTTTAAGGTGGATAATGGGATTTCTGCAACAGGCTGTGAAGCAAGGACTCGAGGATTAAATGTTTTGTCAAAAGTTTCAGAAATCCCAGTTCTCTTAACAGCACAGAGATGGTCTCATCAAGACTTGGGATTCAGTCCAGAAGCTTCGCGGTCCACTCTGGGTTATAGCTGTCCCAGCAACATATATTGTGATCCACCAAAAATTTGTTTGCCCATTTTTGTTAATTCTATTATATACGCTTCTTTTTTCACTTCATGTACAGGGAAGGACCCTATTTGTTAAAGGGACGCTGTTTTAACCTTACGAGAATATTTAAATCATTAAGTGAAAATAGCTTCTTCCCTGTTCTGTTCTTAAAATCATCCTTCTTATAACGTAACATATATGTATAGCTCTTGGTTGCATAATTCTATGGCATTTACCAAGCAAAGTCAATGATAGAGATTGATGTATTTGCAATATAAAGCTACCATGCAGGATTCAGGTTCTGACTTTGTAAATTCCCCAGTAACAAACGCAGATTTTTTCGTTAGCCCGAAGAAAATTAAACTGAAATGTGAAGGTAGAACGCTTATAAAAATAGCAAGGAAAAGAAGTGCTCAGAAGAGTGATAATACCCAATACAGTAGAGATAAGAGGAAATTTTTAAGCACAGGAGGGACTTCTTGTTGTCTCAATTTCTCACCTAGGTATGATCACTGAGCTAGAAATCCTGGCACTGCAAGACAACGGACTGTAACACTACGGAGATGATTAGGCAGGGGAAAAAGAAAAAAAGAGCCTTTTCTCTATTGCTGGTTTCTGGCCACAGCTACAGGCCAGAGTAGTCTCTAGTAGCCTGTACTCAATATGGGAACCTGTTACATTTAGTGTGGAAAATCAGCACATGAAGATTAATTCACAACTATATAGATACAAACAGAGCAGTGATACTTAACTACACTTGAAGATGCTCCAAGAGCTTGCTCTAAACATTGGATCAGAGAGTTCCTGAAAGCACTGACATCTAACAGTTCTAATCTACAGCAGGGACTGCACAATTTACCATGAGGACCACATTTCAGAGGTGCAAGGTGATGTCCAGCACTGTTTTCTACCTGCACCTCTAGAGCACAGTCCTTCCCTCCGCATAAATCTGATAAAGAACATTTGCAACTGGTGGTTCCTGGAATAACATCAGTGGTCAAATCACCTTTGCCTCTTCACCGACAAGCTCAAATTTTGATTTACAAGGCAGAAATCACTGTCAAATCCCAGCAGAGAGCCATTGCTCTGAGGCTACAGCCATGTGGCAGCTGTTCTGCATATCTCATGTTTATCTCAAGGCTCCACAGTTATTTCTAGAACTTTCTTCCTACATTTCATAAATGTTTCTTTTATTAAAGACCAACTGCCCAGTTGTAAGCCTAGGTTCACTAAGAATCAAAAAATGGTGTGTATTCTAGGATTAGAAACAATTCTATAAATCTCAACAGTGAAAAAAAATAATAGATTCATTGCCAGCATTCAATGTTGCTAAGGTCACTGCTGTAGCATATTTCGAGTGTGTCCTTATTCCATTATTTATAAATATGGTATAAATTGTTTGCAGTGCTATAAAAAAAAAGTCCATTAGCAATGGAGCTACTCCAGTCTATCAGGTAAAGGAATCTTGTGATAATAAACATATAGTTCTCTACCAACAATGAGAATTCTCTACAGCTTTAATTATACCTTCTTCGTTACATCGTCATCTTTTAAAACTGATTAAAATATACACTAAACCCTGAAAACTGAACATGTTGTGTTGCTTCTTAATTCCAGTAGCCTGATAACTATTTACACTATCAATCACTATCTGAACACTTCAGTAAAACATAGGCAATTGATTTAAACACTTAATAAACTTCAGGTTATTAAATGGGCAAATAAACAAAATAGGGGGAATGGCCATAATTCAACATAATATCTTCATTTAAAGACACTGCAAATCTTGTTCTTGGCATCCAAGAGCTTTATTACAGCTGAACCTTCCACAAGAAAGCCCACAGAAATGAGTTGTAGGGACATTAAGGAGCTTCTGTTCAAAGCCTCTCACAAACACCACTCCAGAAGGCTCAGGATTCAGCAGAATACAAAATATCTTCCTCACCTGATTTAACTTGTGGCACAAACTGCTGCTAAATGCATCTCTCTCATAGAAATGTCAGTATTTCAGTAAGGAGCCTCTACATACGCCCTCTGGAAAAAAAAACTCACCAAATTTTCTAGTTCAAGGTCTACAATTACTTGTGTAATAGGCGTAATTTATAATTAGATGCTAAAGAGCTCTCTTAGGATGACCTATCAACAATAAGGGAGTTCAGAGGCAGTGGTCAGTAAAGACTTTTCTAAAAGAGTAATTCCTACCTATCATGCATTGCCTCACCTTTGTTTTCAAAATGGTACTTATTTTAAAAATAAAATTCTGTATCTTGTTAAAACCCAATGGCTAAACCCAAAAATCTCTCCAATGAGGTAGATACAGATTCAAAGAAAGCATGTCTTAGGTTGGTAACTACAAGCAATGAAATAATTGAATTACTACATCTCAGCAACTGCAACATTGGCTCTACTTGGAGGGGGCAGCAAGAGAAAGTCAAATGTCTGCTGCCTCTCCATATAAAAATTGCCTAAATGCACATGACATGCACAAAATTAGGATTAAAATTTCTGTTTTCAAAAGCTATCTTTCCCATGAATGTCTGATATATGTAATGGTCAACAGAAACAAATTAAAACCCCACCTAATACTCATCGGTTATCTATTCGGCATTATTCAGATACAATGGTTGATCAATTGAGACATAAACTTAATAACAGTCCTTTGCCAGAGTACCCTTTTTCTCTACTTTTATTTTGTCTTGATCTTGCTTTCCAGTTCTGGTTTGTCTCTGAAGGATTTTTTTCACTTCTGCCTAATTCTCTCTCCTAACATCATTTAAAAGACGCAGGGGGCAGACCACAAACTCCGTCATTCCTTCCTCTCCCTTTCCAAGGATACAGCAGATACCTGCTGGATGCAGCCTCATTCATCAGGTGTGCGGATGGATGGCTCAGGGTTCATAATGAGGTTCAATTTAATTTGTTTTAATTTAGCTACTCTAAAGCCACTGGGACTGAGTACTATCAGGTGGTTACCCTGGTGTCACTCAAGGTTCTCAGGTACTAGTCTACTGTGTCCAAGAGTCTGCATCACACAAAGCATCTCCAACGCCTCACGAGATCATCCATTGAGACTGCTCTGTCCGTACCTTCCCGTTCTTGACAAGTTAATAAACCACACTTATCTTCTTGATGTTGTGTTTAATTAAAACTGACATAAAATCTAAATCGCTGGGCCAATCGGACCCTAAAGGTTGAACCAATGAGGACTTTCTGAAAGACGCTCTAGAATCGCCTTTGGCATCAGCGCGACAGCTGCCAGAAGTGTTTTGGTGAAAATATTACTTTGCTAGAAAGTACTGAAATCCATGTAGTTCAAGCACATACTTATTTTCAATATATTGGACTCTTGGTTTGCTTAATCATTCAAGACAAATAGCTGAATATTTTTATTACATAATTCTAGAGTATTAGAAGTGGTTTACATGTCAGCCAGGATTAAATATCTTATTAGTAGGCATGCAGCTACATTACTAACCAGCATTTATGATCTTTGCAACTTGTGTAAAGCTTCCATATGTTTTGTATATGTAACATTTTCTTGGGGACTGCAGAGGGATTATTATCTCTTCTATTTGTGACAGAAAACATATTAAACGTAATGCCAAAAGGCAACTCTAGCAAATGATGTCTGAAGAATTCTTGCAAGAATTGTTTCTCCAACAGTTTGTTTTTACATAACTGTGTTCTAGCCATATGGTCACTTATTTGCACATTTAAGAAATCAACACTACAGCTCTAAACTCAGAATATGTTAAAGATTATGCACCGAGCTATTTTTGCATCAAATTTTCAACTTCACTGAGCTCAGTTTCAACAAAGCGTTGGGTGCTGTTGAAGTCGGCGATGCTATTCTGGGTGTACTGCAGTATAGCCAAGGACGGAATTTAGCACAGTGAATTCAGAAAATAATTAAGGCCATCTCACAAGCCACCGCGCAGTATGGAGGCACAACAATTTCCCAAAAGGAGCAGCTCAGAACTGCAAAAGCAGAGGCTGATGCCGCCCACAGTGGAGGTGGGTTGGCACAGGAGGAAGGAGCCTCAGTCGTTCCAGCCCACATCTGTGAGCACTACTCATTGCTCATTCCCATGGGAACTAAATTAGACCAGATTTTATTTTTAAATAGGCAACGTTTGTTTGTCTAAACTCCTGTTATAATTATAGCAACCTAAATTGGGGAGTTACTATCAGCATCCTCTTTTTCAGGGGTGTTGTTGGTGTGATGCTTTCTTGCCGAATGTTACTGACTTGTATTTCAAGAAGAGAAAAGGAAAAGGCACCTTGAAGCAGCTCAGTTGCCAACAGTGGCTAGCACCAGCATTCAGAGAAGGTGCCTAAGTGTCCATGATAAAATACTAATTTAATCCAAATTTTCTCCATAACACGATGAATTTGGTGACTAGCTTATGACACAAGACAGTATTTGTGCTTAAAAAAATCCCAAACCATGCAGCTGCAATTCAAGATAATTAAACTAGATCCATCATTACACAAAAGTCTAATCATTAAGTAAACATCTGATAGTTACTGAAACTGGACAGATATTTTTAATCAAATAACTTGAGAGTTGTGTTCAATAACAAAGCATTTGAGTAGCTTGAAATATGTTGCCTTTGAGCCATTGCATACGTCCTCGTGTTTTAATCAAATATGCTCAGTACACTTAATGTACACATAATCTGTAGTATTTTATCACAACTCACTTCTTGGTCTTTTTAATATTAGGCAGCAAGAGGATTACCAGTCTCTACAAAGGCTATTATTCCCATGTGCTTTTTTGAGCCCAGCTGGATGCCTGTGTAAATATTTTTTACTAAATTGTCCAAAAGTACATATAGATTTACTTCCTGTAGACTGCGGTTTATTTAGAACCTAACAGTGCCACACGCATGATATTAGGCTTTTATTAGAAATTAATGGTGTTTACTAAATCACATCTTCTGGTCAAGATTTTCCTGCTGAAACCCAACAGGGCTGGGTACCACAACACCCTTTCTGAGCTCTGCAGGGGATGGCAGACTGACCTGATACCACTGCTTGGATGGAAACTTCAAATATTGTACCTGGTGAGTTCCTTGATCCAATCTAAATCCATCTTTTTCCCCATTAAGTAACTTTTACGTGGTATCTGGCACACCACAACAACTCGTTTATGTGGTCATAAACACATTGAACTGACTAGGAAGACTTCATTTAAAGAAAAGGTAGATACAACTACATTATGAACACTGCACCAACTCTTGGCACTTTGTTTAAAATGGATGGACCTAAAAATTACAGGCAGTAATGTGAAATTACAGTTCATAATCTGAACTAGAAATAAGAAGTTATCCATGAGACAGAGCCTCCAACCTATCCCATGTGTGCCAGTGTTAATTTGCCTTGAGTTCCTCATAGCTCCCAACAAATTTTTCTGTCAGTGCCAAGTTACTTATTCTATTGCTCATTTCCTCCTACAGAATTTGGCTTGGAATATTATTAGGAAAGACATTCGGGCCATCAGTTGTTAACCTTCTGCCACATTGGACTATTTTCTGTCTCCAGAAGTCTACAAATCCCACATAGAATTTGGTTCCCTCCGAGGATTACTTCATTTAAATAAACTCTCAGGAGGTATTTCAAAAGCTTCGAAATCCTTGGTAAATCCAGTTTTAATCCATTATTACACTGGCACAGAAGTAATTTCTGTATAGTAGAAAGTCATAGTTTTCCCCTGCAAACGCTCTGCTGGTTACTCTTCCAGGCTGGATTCACCTAACTGGATTCATCTGTTTGTTATTGTTTCAATTGTTTTACCTCCGAGCTTTCTAGGATCATCCTTTTTCCTTTTCTTTAAAGAAGAAAAATCTCCCCATTCTTCTTTTAGTAGCCAATTAAACAGCTCTGAAAAAACACATTAGCAAAACAATAATTTCACTTAAAAATTCCCTCAGATTATCAAAGACTTGCTCCTTAGCAAAACCATGACTGTTTGCCCAAGAGTACCTTAGTCTGACATGCAGAAAGGTCCAAAAAAAAGACATGATAATTTCTAGAATTAAGACTAGTGCAAAGTAATCATTTAGACCATGGGAAGTGTACAATTTTCACCAAGTAAAGAAGCTAATTACTGATATTCTAGCTGACTCACCAGTTCTCATTTCCTGCAAGTAGGAGATTTAAATAAACCTCGTACCTGCTATTATCTTATTCTGAAGTTATCTCCTCACCCCATTTTCAAGTTTCTACACTACAGTTCGAAATCGTTCTTAGTGGGTTCCTTTTCAATTTTTTAATTAGAATGTCATTTTTATCCTCAAAGCTTCACTAATTCTATTTATTAAAATTGTTGTAATTTAAGGAGGTATGAAACATCCTTTGAGGATTACACATTTTCATCTTTTACCAGACAACGAATACTGGGAGATGTTCCCAGCACAAACAGTAATAAAAATTAAAACTCTAAATTAAAGGTATTAGAACAATATAAAGTATCGAGACTTGGAGTGTTAGGTAATTACAGCAGAGCATTGCAGATGGCCAAGAGGTAAAGTGAAAACTTCTGTCACGTTTTCAGAACCTGAATGAAGAAGTTTTCAGTACTGGCACCGCTTCAAAAGAGAACAGAGATTTTTCCATAGGCAAGGCTTAGCCCTACTATTTCAAGTGTTTGCAGTTGAAACAGGTTGTAAACACCTTGGGTAGAAAAAACTCCAATTAAAATGCACTTGAGCAGTTTCCTCAGGTTTGGATCCTTTTCTAAATGAACCACGCAAATAACCTGCTCCCTGAACTCAGCACGGTCAGGATCGGCGCCAAATTATTAACGAGCATTTTCTCAGTAGGATTATCTATCTTTGAAAAATAATTGTTCCTCATGGCCTCACAAACAAATGAGCCATTTATGTAGGATTTACACTGAGTTAACTAGAATGTTCACAAATTCATGCAAACAGACTAACCTACTAAGCGCGTGGATGCAATTAGCTTTCAGTTTCCCCATTAATCTCTATTACAGAAACCTAGTCCAGGATCATATTTCTATTCCTCCTGGTTTATTATTTCAAATTCTACTCTTACTGCAAGAGCTGTTTACACTGTAGACAGCTCCAAGAATCAACCGTGTTCATAGATTTCGGGATAGAGATTTCCCTAGCATCCACGTCCAGCTCATTTTTAGAACCCAGTTTAAACAACCAGGTGAGTTTCTGGCAAACTGGAATGATTTTCATTTGACTTTTCACTTGTGAATTCCAAACAAAAACTGAAGGAATACAATTTGGATCCTATCCTCCACATATGCTCACATAAAGAAACACACACCCTGGGTTCCTGTCAGGCTCTGGACACAAGAATTTTTAATCCATTGACAATAACATTGCGGTTCCAAGTGTACATTATTTTTATCAAAACCATATGTTGTGTGACAGATATTCACTGTACTTAAACTGACACAAGAAATGTCGCTTTGTGTCCCTTACTCCCTTATTCCTTCAGCTGTCTTCACAGTATCAAACAAAGCATTAAAGAGATGTCTTGCTTGTACGAAAATCATTCAGTATATTCTCTTGAAAAACCTTCGTCTGTGCATGTCATACAGCTACGAGTTGCTGGTGTTTCCCTGAAGTGATTAAAGCTTTCAGATGTCGTCACACAAAACTGTCCTGAAAACATTACCTTTTGCAGATACATCCCCCAAATATTTAAAGTATTCGTCAAATAACTGTTCATAACTATTTTCTGATCTGCAGAGAAGACAGACAGCACAAGAATCAGCAGGAAACTTCAACCTAAACCAGCTTTGCTTAACAAGGCAACTCAAAACGAAAACTGAGTGCTACTTCTGTCTTCCAGGTTGCTCTCATCCAGACACCTTTGGAGACAAAAATCACAGAATAAATTTTAAAAAAAAAATCTAACTGCATCATTAAATAAGATTTCTTCCTCCACTAGTTGGATACAACATAAAACGTATCATTACAAAATCTTATTGCTTAAGTTTGCAACACAGTCCAAGAAATAGGCAGTTACTTAAACCTGTAGCAGTGTCAATAGTAAAAACATCTGATGGATGTTATACAATTTCCATTCTGATCAACTACTACTGGCGTTAAGTCCGTGCTCTAGAGCAGAGTCCACATTCACACTCCATCCACAGGGACTAGAATGGGATTCTGCTCACATGTAAAGAGTAATAAAGATTAAATTAGAAAGTTTATACCTCTGAAAAACAACTGTTTCAATAATCTCAATGTTTATGACAGGTAGGCAACAGTATTTTTTACTTTGGAGGTTGTACTGACACATAACCAGAGTGACCTGCAGAACTTGGTCGTGTTTTGTCATTGACCCAGAGCACTGCCATATTGAACTCATTGTGTTGAGTCATCTCGCAAAACTCATAATATTTTCCTTTAAATAGGAGTGTATGTGCAGGTAGCCTACTGTATTGCCAGGATAATAAACAGCAGTATCTGATGCTGGATAGTTTGAGTACTTCTCAAGCTACCAATATTTCTCAAAAAAAATATATATATACAAGGGCATTTAGGCTGCCTTCTCTAGTTATTTGATAAAGCAGTGAGGTGCACTGGAACACAGAACTTGAATACTGTGTGTGCCACTAATCCTTCAAGTTGAGCATCGTATTTGTCTGGGATCAATCAGAGGACAGTAGTCCTGCAACCACAAAGAAAGAGCCCAGTGCTGTTCCACACACAGAACTATTCCCTTCCCAGCTCTGGACTGTAAGGCACAGAGAAGAATCCATTACATTAAAACAAATTCTTTGCCTAAAAAAACCAGTAGAAATGTTAATAGCTTAAAACGCAGTCCCTTGGTAACGCTCTGCTCAAAGCAGCTTTATAAACATACCATTTTCAGTGGCTAAGAACTGTGCCTGAGATGGACTACTGCTGCTTGTGATACAAATGTACTACATTACAAACAAAGCTCTTTTGCATTTGTTTAGCCCTCTCTGTTACTTTTGGTACACAGAGCACCGTGATTTAAGCCACCAGAGGAATGAAGGTTGAGCAGTTCTCCCGTCTGGCAATTTTCCTTTGCAGGTTTGCCTCCTTATACTATAAGGAAAAATCCAATTTCCAACCCTCCAGGCAGTCCATTTAAACACATCTTTCCATTTTGAACACATACCTCTTGCAGCTTGTGCTTCGAGGACACGCAATTATGTTTCACCCTTGTAAGGCGAAGGCTCAGGATATTCCACTAAAAACTGGCAACATGCCCTAGGTTTACGTTTGCAACATAGATATCTTTATGAAATTTTGATTTCACGGTGCTGTAGACACCACATGCCAAGTTCAACTCTTCCTCCAAAAAAAAAAGAGTCTCTAATAATTCTATCCTATTTTTCTTTTCTTCTAAAATAGTGGATCCAGTATTAGACCATATTATTAAACACTTTAAGATTTCTTTAGTGAGCGTATTCATGACAATGCATAAAGGAATTAACAAGAATTAAGATAATTTGCCCCATTTGGATCAGTTTCTATTTTGTATTCACACAGCTTCTATCAAGGGGACTAATTTGGAAGAACAGCAGAGTGTAATTTCTTCCTGTTCACAAAATCAGTTAGACTCAGCATGCAGTCGTTCCCCTATCAGTTTTCTGAAAGCTGTGTTTCCAAAAAGCATATCCTTAATCTTCCTGGAATTCTCTGGGTCATTAACATACTTACTTTTTTCCCTAATATATTTCCATTATGCATCAATGTAAAAGATCTTTTTTGACCACTTGCTATTTAGGAAACTATCAAACAACTGTATCTCATACACAATGATGCTCGAAATCAAACACATCAAGAAGTATCTAAAATTCCATATAGCACAAAGTTGTGAAATATTTTGTCGATTTTCAAAAGTGTAAAATAAAAGTCTGGACTGCCAGATTAACAAGTAACACAGCACATTTCCAAGTATTTTGACCAACACTGTGACAAGTACTGAAAACTAAGGACACCAACCACAAACTACAGCAATGTCGATGAAAGTAAAACACTATTTTTTAATACAGCATATCCAAACTCCCTATAGCTCCAGGCACCTTTTAAACTACATTTAGTACTACAGCAACAATTTTCAAGTGCCAGCTTGTCCGTTCCTGCTTTCTCAGGCATATGTGCTTGCTGCATGACAGGATTTCATGTTCCCAACCACACAATTTTATAGCAGAAGTCTCAAGCATCCTTAGGGCATGCATTAAAATGTGAAGAACTACATATTTGCAACTTTGCAATAAGTGTGAATTTTAAGTACTCATCGAGCTCTTGAAGATGTTGTTATTAGTACTTCAGCGTCCAAGATGTTCTACAGATAAGTCAAGCTACAAACTTCAGTTTTCCCTGCTCAGCATGGTGTGACCATCCATCATGTCCAGTGTGACACGGAACATCCAGCGAAGGAACATCCAGGCTGAGCACCGAGCTACCACCCAAGCTGCTGGAGTCTGCTCGCTCATCTTCCCCACACCAAACACCCCCACAAAACAGTCTTCACAAACATTTAAACACATGCCCAGCACCTCGATAAAACTCAGAGCTTTCAGCAGGTGAAGCCGCAGCGAACCAGGCCGCCTCACGCCAAGGTGGTGGCCATGGCCAGGCAGGGTTTCTAGGCCTCATCCCTCAAGCCGTGGCTGTTTAGTTATCGCAGCCGGCAAGAAGGTGTCAGGTTGACAGAACAGCCAAGGTGGCCCCAGAAGAAACCACAAACTGGTTTTGCCAGCGAGACTCTCAATCTACAACCAGGAGGGATGCCAACAGCTAATATAGCAGTGAAGCAATTAAATCAATTCAGTTGCCGCCTCCTTATGCAAATCTCCCACCAGGTCCTTACAAATCAACACTCTGCTAATAAACATAAGTATTGAGAGAACAGTTCTTCCTTCAAAGCAAAGCGAACATTTAAGATCCACCTGAAATCTGTCCTACTAGATTATGCTTCATCAGTGTGAGACAGTTTTTTCACTTCAGATAAAGAACACAAAAAAATTGAAATACCACATTTGATAAGCAACTAATTAGCCTGGTATTTTCTCTTTAGAATCACCTAGCCTGCAATGCTTTCAAATAAAATAGCACAAGAAATCTTATAAGGAACAGTTGCAGAATAACACCTTTTACAGAAACTCTCTAAAGCTGGGTAATTAGTTATCAACCTTGAAATCTCCAAACTTAAGATGTTTTAGGCTTACTATACAGGGAAAAAATCACAAGTTCCATACAGCTACTGAGAATCACAGCAGATTTGCTACTTCTTGTAGATATGCTATCAGAGGATTTGTTGCTAGGACAAGTTTTAAATAAGCTAACAATCTGAAGGCCACATCCAACACCATAAAATTCTGAATTTCCTTTCTTTCACAGATCAGTAGAGACAATTCCTGATGTCTTAATGTCCTGATACCTCAACTTCATTGGGGTTTTGCCTCTTCCTATCCTGCAAATATCCCCAAATTGAAAGTAAATACAACAGGTGTGTAAGAAAAACAAGTCATCCTTCTTCCTCAAAGAATCCAGCCAGTGCTGTTTCCCTGATTAAAGGCAAATGCAACAGAATGTGTTCCCTCATTAATGGAGAGACATGTCCTTAGTGTTCTGAAGTCAGAATTGCTCAAATATATTACACACTACATAGTGTTGGAGCATAATTTAGTCCTTTATGACAGGCTTAGGCAAGAGTGCATACTTCTATAGTACTTGCTGAAGTATGTGCTGATGCATATGTTTGTGAAGAAACAGAGATTTATCTTGTTCTGTCCATATAGATTTTCTTCTATCTAATGAATAAGTCATTAGGATAAAAACAGCCAAGTTCTATTACATTCTCAACAAGGTCTTTCAAGGCTGATACTGTCTGATCTCAACATACTAATTCCTAAGTTTTATTTCTGGATTTCTTTGGGACTTTTGCCTCACAAGACATCCAGATGCTACAGATAACATCTTGTTAAGACATGCAGCGTACACATAAATATTGATTTTCTACATTCAATAATGAAACAGAAAATTAAAAAATCCAGAATGTCTTTATGCATCACTTGAATCTTCATTCAAAGTGGCCACCAGTATTATTTACAGCAGCTGTTCGACTTTGCTAATTTGCACTTTCTGGGAGAGTCTCCCAGAGATTCCTTCAGAAATGAGGGATACAGAGTGATCACTATGCTCCAAATTCTTTGTTTAGGTGCCTCTTCCCTACTTACAGGTATGTTCTATCAGTACCATTCACAGAGTTCAAGGAGGACTTAAAACACACTCATATCTGTTAAAAATCCGATTACAAGCTTGCTCCCCAGTTCTGACATACTACCAGAGGATTTCAAAACCAATGGTCAGACTTAGAGCTTCACTTATTAAAATGCAAGCTAGTTTCAGGAACTGGGCAAAACATTTCCATGGATATCATGCCAACCAGTTCAAAGAACCAAGTCTTTTTAATGAATTCTAACACAATAATGAAAAAGGAGGTGATAATATTCATTAGAAATGATTTGAACATCTGAGTGGTTCAGCTGTTTCTGCCATTTGTACGCCAGCTGCCTTCCTTGCCCCTTACAGCCAGAGTTTGAGCTTATTGCCGCAACATCAAAAAACAAACAAACACGAAACTGTAACTCCCCGGAAGATTTAATCTCAGCAAGAGCGATCCAATGCTCAGCAAAATAAATAAATCACCAATATTCTTACACTTTCCTGCTATGAAATATCTCTCTGAGAGGAAAAAAAAAATAATCCACATAAAAATGTATAAGCATTAGAAACAGCCAGCCGTTCACACCAGCATTCCGTGCGGGATCAGCTTTCCATGCCGTACTGCTCTATTATACAAACCCTTGTAATGAATGTGACAGCAAATGCTTTGCATTCCTCTTTTTCTGCTGATATGGAAGCAGCATCTTGGGGAAGCAATATAAGTGGCCATCCTGGCATTCACTAGATTCTTTTTTCCCTGCTAGGCCATCTGTCGAAGAAAAGATCACAGAGGTCTATGCCTCAGCTCCTCGTGAAATTCTGGCAGAGGGGTATGGATGCCAGTCGAATTCCTGACACAGCTATTCAGTTAAATCAAATAAAAAAGGTTGTTGGGGGAATGTGGGAGGAATTATACGAGCCCATAAGTCACCACCATGAGAAGGGGCTGAGCAAAACCTTGTATGAGTGGTTTGTGTGGAAACATGGACACTTTTCTTATTTATGAATTATTCGCCAACCTAGCTTGACACCTGTGAATTTGTTTGGGCTCTGTAACAGTATGAATCCTGTATGTGGTGGTTTTCAGCTGATGGGTTACTCACTGTTCATTTATGCTCATCACAACATGTGCCTCTAAGCAACAAAAGTGCAGTTTCTATTCCTGGATTGGATCTCTGAGCCTCTTACAAGCAAGGAACAACTGCTTCCACAACAAACTGCAAATATCAGACAGATTTTTTTCAAGCAAGCACTGGAATTCTCAATAGCGGCCATTTCCTCAAATTTCTCAGCTTCCCAACGCCTAAAAACCCAAACCCACTCACATTGTGCCTTATTTCCCAGCATTTCTCTTGGTTTTTATTTGGCCTTGATCAAGACATCCTTAGAAACACATGAGAGCCATCAGCCCAGGGGCGGCAGGTTCTGACAACAGTGCCAGACACAGCACACAAGCAGATTTTGAATGGACGGTGGCAGCATTGGGAGCTGGAGCACTATTTGCAGAAAAGAACCCGTTTTTTTCCAGCTCCTGAGCCAACCTTTTCCTTTAGCAGCAGAAAAACATCAGTCTTAGTGATAGAACTGATCTGGAAAAAAAAAATTATATATATATATAAACCACTGATGTACAGGGAAGACAGACATAGCAACTACATTCCCAACGTACCGTGTGAACAGCCATGTGTTTGGAGAATTTTAATTAAAAACCATTGTAATAAAATTAATGGTTTGTTTTGCTTTTAAATGTTTTGCATTTGGAAGATATATTACCAATCGCCCTAAAAGTATTTGTATTTTAATGAATTTTGGGTCTGAAATACCAATAGCAAACCTTTAATTTAGGGCTCAATGCCAAAGTTATTTTAAGGAATATTTTAGCTGGGGGCTGCAAGCACTATTAGCACATTGCTCACCTCAAGTACTCCTGGCTTTTCATTCTGTTCTGATCCTTTTGCATCAACGTAGCCCACATCATCACTCAAATGTGCACAAGTGTCCTGACTTCTAAAACCCTCTGTATTTTTTTCCCCCTAAGGAGATGTGTTCTTGCCACTTACTGGAATATGAACAGAAAAGCAGCTTTCCCAATGTCATCGCAATAACACGTAACAGCTCCTGACTTAAACTAAGATCCTACACAAATACACTTGCAAGTCATCAAAACAGGTATCTGTATTTCTAACAGATCTAACGGGGACAGACACAAGAAGTTGTAACTTGCTGTCCTAGGGGGGTTTTGGACAATGCGTGTCTACATTCCGAGTGTCTCCACCATCACCATCTCACAGTGACATAAAAAACATTTATGCTGTCAGCTCGCAAAAGAGCAACCAAGCATGGAAACACAAAAGTTTTCTGTAATAGCTATTTGAAAACAAGCACCAGCACATATCGCAGATGCTGTTTTAAAACACGCACATGTTTCTCAACAATTTTTTTTTTTTTTTTAATTCTAACACACTTCTAAATAGCTGTTTAAATCTTAGGGACTGTGATGTATTAATAGCCTGTGCCTCGACAGCAATCACAGCCGAGGAACAGTGAAAAGACCAGGCTGAGTTACGCACATCACTCATTCAAGGTGATTTCTCCCTAAAATACCACAGATCCTCTCTGTGCTTCCAGACAAAACAAACAGCTCTGTGCTTGTCTACATCTTTAAATTTTGCATTATCTTATGTCATTTTTTAGTTTTTTACATGGTTTAGAGAATTCAGCTTCAGCTATAAAGTCACGAGCAATGCCTCTGGCAACTGAAGTCCTGTTCCTGTAAAACATACAGGGGTATCCTCCTCCTGCAATATTTTGTTCTTCTGCAGTTTTTTCCTTCCACTCAGCTTGATTTTTGCTTTTTAACACTTGTTTTGAATACCAAATAAAGTGAAACCAAACAGCAGCAACCCCTCTGCCAACAGCCACATAATTCAATTAAATCTATGAAAGTCCAGTTTGAGTGAAGCAAGACATATTGTACTTGCATGTGATAAATTGTGACCCTCTTTAGAGTTCTAAATTCCTGCTGCTGTAAGAGAAATTCAGCCTCTGATGGTCTGCAGTCAAAGACTGAGGTGATTAAGACAAACTACACACAGCATTTCTACCTTTTGTGCAAAACTGAACAAAATGAACATCGCTCAGACCAGAGCGTCAGAAAAATTCACAAGTTAAATTAAACCATTTTCACTGGAATTTAAAAATCCCGTACAACTCCCTACCATTATCTTTTCTCCATGAGCTGCTGCATCAAAAAGCACAAGATGAGATAACAAAGCCCCAAACAGTTCAGTGTTTTTCCACTGAAGGCATGAAGTGAAAGCCCAGGTAGCACAGTAATGAGCATTAGTTTCTCAACTAGGTATGAAGAATAAATTGCAAGTAAAGAACTGGCCTCTAACAAGTTACTCATTTACCTCCGCAAGTAGTTTCAATGACATTCCAGAGCACTTGGGATTTTTTTTTTTTTTTTTTTTTTAATTTTTGGAGGTACGAGCAAGTGTTCAAAATAATCCCTTTGCCAAGGATGGAAAAGGTCTTCAGTTGTTTGCAAAGAGGCAGCCTGGGGAAGCACGACTGCATCCCTAAGAGTGCTGCTGTAGATTTTGGTGATCCAATTACATCGGTTCAGTCAAGGAAGGCTCAGAATTCCCACAGAACGAGTCAGTGGTTCAACTGGAATTCAGAACAACCTGCATGGAAATTCATTAGGTCCCCACATAGTCCTGCCCATTCCATCCGTCCTTGCCAGAAAACACCTACATAAAAGCATGGTACACGCATGCATGATACAGTACTTCAACAACTCGAAATAACCGCAATTAAAAGAAAGAAAATCCACAAAATACCATTAAGTGCCAAGCAACTCTCTGACCTGTGTGCTTTTGATAAATATTTTGTGTTTGGACAGGGTTTTCTGGGGATGTGAAAGGAAACGCTCCTTCCTTCAGTGGTTGTGTACAGACCTTCAGTGACCAGATGCAAGTGTAACCTGGCTTGTCTTCTGGCTGTTAATGAATAAAAACAATTACCTCTAAACGGCAAGTATCCATTTCTGTCATTACTCCAATTACCTCAAATTTGCGTAGGGTTTTTGTTTGGGGTGGTTTGGTTTTTTGTTGTTGTTTCGGTTTGTTTGTTTTTAAAGTACATTACAAACAGGCAGAAGATACGAAATTAAATCAGTGCGGGTGACAGACTAAACATAAGCCAGTAATTTCTCCAGAGAATCCCAAGCGAATTATCTTACCCAAATATTCTAAAAGACTTTATTGATTTATCTCACTCTTCCACTAATTTCACATTTTTAACTTTTCCTCACCTTATTTACTTTCTGCCTAGACTCCCTCATGCAGTTTGCTTTCAGCTCTCAGTATTTGTAGTGGAGTTCACTGATGACACATACCAGATGTCGAAGTTATTCAAATCCTTTGCGACACTTAGAACGTGCTAAGATATTATGACCTTTGAAAAGCATCATGAATGAGAAAGGCAGGTTGCAGAATGGGAAAAATGACTGTTCTTTTCTTGGGAAAACAATGGCGAAATTAAATCCTCAACTGCTGCAAACTGGCCAGGCTCCAAGAAAGCCCAGAGATAAAAGATGAGCTGAAAACACCACGTGAGAACCTGGCCTGTTGGTTAAGAGGTAAATTTAACAGTTAAAATTTAAAAAAAATAACAAACCACATACAACCAGAAGAGCCCACAACGCTCCCCGTTGGCTTCAGTTTAGCATAAAGACACAATGCTGCCTTTGTTATTTGCAAAGATCACAAACGAAGCGGAAATTTTCAACATTTCCCAAGTACGGTTCTTGCCTTTCTACTGGGAGTTAAGACCTCATCTCTGTTAGACCTCAAATGGCAGAGAGACACAACAAAGTTTGTGGAAAGATCACCCTGTGGCAGTAAACAAGCCATTTTCCCCCTAAAAATTATTCTGAAGACCCATAATTTCATTCTGGATGACACCAAAAGCCCATAAAAGCCAATCACCACCAATGTCCGAGAGTTTCTGAGTCCCCGTCTCTGCCTGTCCTCACAGCAGTTCCTCCCCAGAGGAACCAGACCACGAGGACCAGCTCTTTATGGGGCCAGTCTACAAATTCCTGCTCACAGCCCCACACAAGAATCCTTTCAGATTTTTATATTTCAGAGATCAGTACATTTCAAAAATCCACATTACTCTTCTCGTTGATCAAATAACGATTTTGTTTAAAAACAGTACAAAAAATAAAATAAAATTGTTCTGCACCTTCTATTTACTACAAGAACAGTATCTCCTGCCTGAAGGAAGGAGAGAGAGATCAAAGCTTCTGACTTGCATCCTAGGTTATAGCTCTTAATGCCATTTAAAAACAAACCCAGAGAAATATGGTATATAGCAAATATAGCATTTAAAGGGAAATAGTGTAGGTTATCTGAAGGGGAAAATGGGTCATATAGTCTGTTATATACTGGACCGTTAGTGCTCTATAGAGCTGAGAAGCAAACCAGGTCCCCCCTGTCACCTGTGCCACTGTGCTGTCCCCAGGTGGATTCCACTGCCTTTGCAATCTACAAGAAACAGTCCATGACTTTAGCAACCAGTTAAAAAGCAACCAAGTCTTTAAATGTCAAGCCACAGTAATCACAAGTGCTTAAAAAAAAAAAAACTGGGAGTATCGCAAATGAGAGACTAATTCCGGATAATTGCCATCTGGTTTAACGTTTGAGAGCTGCGCCTCCCGCGTCCGTCGTTTCATTTTCAGGGGAGACATCTCATTTGGGCAGGCAAGAAAAACAACTGGGTGACAGTCACAACACGACTCAACTGGGCTCAGGGGTTTTAAATGCTAGTAACAACTACTGGGATTAAAAAGAGTGCTGAATTCTGACGTTAATGGGCATCTTAAGTAGTTTCAGATTTCTGCCACCGCTTAAGGCGACAGGCAATACACAGGCTGGTAACCCAAGGGAGAAGCAGCAGCACTGCTGCCATTTCACTCTCTCCTGCCCCACTTTTCCCTCAAGAAGAACAGCAGATGAACCAAGGGAAAACGAAGCAAATTGACAACAAAGCCAGCTTGCAAAGCACTGCAGGATAATTCCAAAATCATCACAGAAATGTCGAATCCTCTTACTCTAGAACAGTAAGAGACGTAGACCTGGCGCACAGTTATCTAGGGCAACTTCATTTATTATCTTGTTACTTCTAGGTTAATCTGCTCTTTTGTGTTGATTTTACCCAGAAAAAGTATTTCAGGAAAAACAAACCAAACAAACAAACAAACAACTGTCAACTTGTTTTTACTAGAGAAGCAACCAGTCTTGCAGTACAAAATATTTACTCATTCATTCCCAAATACAATTGGCTACAGGGAAATGATTTAAGCCTCAGTGAACCAGCAAGTGTCAATTCATTTGTGATCTTCTTCCGTACCCTGTCCAATCCCTTATTGTTTATTCAGCTTCTGATACTTTCTGTTTATCTCCCGATACGTTTTAGAGGCTCCTGTTGTGGTTTGTTAAGCACCCTGGCACCGAATTACTGCTGGCATCAGCAGGGGCTCTGCTTCACCGAGTCCACAGGCTCACGGATCCAAATCTGCCAATTCACTCGGGTCACAAAGTTGACACCTTTTCTATTTGGACGTGAAACTTAGAAATGCATGACGGAACCCAGACACGTCAGACACTTGTCTGAGCCTTCACTTCCTTGATTCAATCTACATTCAATATGTTTTTCTACAAGAATTCAACAGATCTCATTGTACGGATTGATTTAACAAGTCATCCACACGCTGCCAGTGAGGATACACCAGAGAAGGAAAATTGCAAAAACTGTTGCCCGGAGTCAGCCCCTGTTCACACGGTGGAGTTGCAGTCACATAACTCACTATTGGCCTCTCTCCACTCCCAGCCCAGGCGCACAGGGCCCTGGAATGAAAACCCCATCTTGTACATGCAGAGGATTAGATTCTTGTCACATCCGTTAATTTTTTCTTTAATACTTGTTTATACTTTACAAATGGTACACTGATATTACAGGCTAATAGCCCACGCAACTCAATAATATACCTGTAAATTAGAAGATTACCAAAAAAGCAGCTCTACATTTTCATATTTTGCACTCAGGATATTAAGAGGAAACCTTTTGTGCTTAAGGTTCAGCAGAAGTAGGTTCTGACCTCCACTCTCCAATATATTTTTTTCAGGGATGCCCACAATTTGCAAAAGGCAAGTTGCTTTGTTTCTTAGCTCAGTTACCAGCTCCAACACAAACAATGGATATTGCTCATTGCTTGCTTTAAATTGGCCTATATTAGTAATGAGGTCTTAAATAGGAAACTGATTCCTGGCTCTCAAAAACTTCATTTAGATAAACCAAAGGAACCTTCTTAACTTTTTATTCCCTGTTAGTTATGAAGAGTGAAGCATTAGGCCCTCCTACTATGCCAAAGCCCTCAAAAGTTGCTCATCTCTTTAGTTCACGTAAGTTTGCCTTTAGAATACTTAAAACTAAAAAAATAAAAGCAAAAATACTAGAAAAATCTTTCTAAATTCTAATTGATAATTTTTAATTTTTCTATTTCTGCAGAATAAGGAGGGAGAAAATTAAAAATACTGTTATTAAGCAGTTGGTCACAGAGGCTGTATTTCTGCTAAGAGACACAGATCCATTTGAGCAACCTGGGTTCCCATTTCTGCTTCGGCAACAGAGGATTTGCTGCAAACCACAGCTTTTGCTCTGGTTTCCTTCCCCCAGCATTAAAGAAACGGGTGGAAACTCCCAGTCTCATCTCAATGTATAGAACTGGGGTATATAGAGACTCTGAACTACATTGTCTAGACAAAGTTTGTGTGGGATGGTGTGTCTTCTGTTATATAGACGCTGTGATTAAAACCAAACTCTTCTGCTCCTTCTTGATGTAGGTGGTATCCTGGGCATACTGAGCTATATCACAGGTAGTTTCCTATGGATATGAAGTGCGTAACATTTAAATGCAAGAGCAGTAAATGTAACTATCAGAAGTACAAATATATTTTGCATCAAAGATCAAATAACTTTAAAAGAAAACATTCCTGAATGTCTTACAACATCTGTCCTCAGGATTCTCTGATGCTGAAGATTTTTCTTCTTAAAATTTGTCTTGTAAAACTTAAGCCAGGTCCCAGGGGGAGTTGCAGTTGCATTTACATTCATATAAGAAGAGGATCGCCCTTAAATGCTCGGCACTATAATCCTTAATTTCAAGGTGGATACCTGCTTCTTCACAATCTTAACCGATATACCTGTGAACAGATAATATATTTTCTCCAGGACAGGTCACTTCACAAAGAAACGTCACGGCAGTAAAGAAATAAAGGAACCAGGAGTCATCTCAGGAGGTGAGCTGCTGCCCTACTGGATATCGAGCAGTTCAATGTGACAACTATGTCTGATTCTGCCCATTTCATTTATAGGAGACCCAGTTTTGATAATGCCGCAATATTGGGACACATTTAGAATCTGCAGCAGCCTGTAGCCCTTTTGTTAAACTGATTTAAACCACCACTTTTTAATATTTCCTGGAGCTGAAGCTGCGGGAGCACGGGTGCCAATGGGACCCTGCTCCATCGCTCCCAGTTCCGTTCTGCTCTGCCAAAACCTCACCTAAAGTCCTCAAAACATATTTTAATCTAAAGCACAGGGGTCACATGGTAAATGGCCACATTTGCTCCAAAACACAGGAGACAAATCTAGTTCTCCATGAAAGAAAACAACAAATTTACAACTCAGCTGTTACTTGTAGTACGTTTATCCTCATCTCTTGACACACAAATGCTTTCAGTGACTTGAGGCAGATTGTTTCGCTAGCAAGAGATACAAACTGTCAGGAAACAGCAAAGGGCAATCAGCAAATCACTTTTGTAATCATTGATGAAATTTCCTTTTTTTTTAATCCCCTATCGCTCATTCCCCCAAACAAGCAAGACTTAACCTTGAAAATGAATGCAATTTATTATATTAGCTGAATCTTTTAAAACAGAATGGCTTTTCATATATTCCTGGCAGAAATTCAATAAGATTGTACTACTGTAATGTTGATTGACTGCTGCTGCCGTTATACCAGTATCCTGAAAAAGAAACATTTTTAATGTTCATTACGAGATTTTTAGAGCCAAATACTTTGAGCTGTTAAATATTCTGAAATCAAGCTGCAGTGCGGAGACTATGGAAAACGTTTACTGCGTGTTTAGAGAAGCTGGAACCAATTCTTCCACTTCTGCACCAAACTTTCCATTTACTTTTAACTCACCAAATATTAGTTGCATTCTCTTAGATGCCTGAACTATTTATAGAGCTGTCTACCAAACTACAGGCTTTCACTTATGCACCCGAACATTTGCCCTCTCTCTGCACAGTCGTGTTGGTACAAAGCGATTATATCTCTTTATTATTTGTGTATAGGGATTTCTTGATTTCGCTTTGATATCGGTGTAGCAGTGGATATCACGGTACTGTGGTATTGCCTGAACAATACAGGCCAAAAGCAAACAACACGATAGAAACTGTTACACTGTCCTGGACAAGAGAGTTTTTGTAGTAAATTTTCAATTAGAGACAATAAATGAAGGCAACAGCGATTATACATGTTATTTCTGAAAATATAATTGGTTTGTAAAACCATTCTTGGTTATTATGATGTAAAGAGTGAGGAAAAAATGCAGATTGGTGTTTAGATCTCAGGTTGCAGGATGAGATAATGGCAGAAAAAAAAATTTAATTGCAAATTGGGTACACATCCTACAGCCCTATTACCATTCTGCTGCAGAATTACACTTCTATCAGAGATGCAGGTGAAGGCTCAGCTGTGGTCCAGGCACAGCCAACAGACAGAGGGATGAGCTACATCTCTCACCTCAAACAAGGAGACTCCTACACAGTCAACGAATTTCCAGGAGTAAGTGTATGTAAACTTCATGAAAAGACTAAAGTCAGTGCCCTAAAAACACCTATTAAACACAGTATGGAATAGGCTCTAATGTTGATAGGTTTTTCTCACATTCTCCAAGTTCAAGCAGAAGTACGGGAGTACACACATAAAATACACAGCATAGTATTTGTGCTTGGAGAAAATTTGCCATAGCCCACCAAATTCTGAACAGGTTATTACGTTGTACATTCACGACCCTGATGCATTCTACCTGAGCTTAATTTAAGAAAGCTTTAAATGTATTTATCATCAAGTGAGATAATACTTATTGTCTTTACTTTTGGAACAATGAAAAAGTATTCAGGAAAAGCAGGTGGTCTGCTATCTTAAAAGCTTAAAAAAAAAAAAAGGTAAGCATGGAGCTGCAAGGTGACTTAAGTAAAATCCAGCCTTGGTCATTTTCCTCTAATTAAAAGTAGTAGGGAAGAGTCATTAGGCTGATTTTAATTTGAGTAAAGACCTTATTTCAAATAGAAATGGTAGTGGTTTCTCTTTTTCCACAAAAGATGGAGACTGAGTAGAGTCCTTACAAAGGACTCGATGCAATCCCTTATTTTTAACATGGAAGGTATGAACTCAATTTCAGAGGGAGGATGTTGGTGATTCCTCTGTTTCTTAAGTCTCTCTCAGACAAAGGGAAATAGAAATCTAAAGAGATAGCTGATAGAATAAGAAAGTCAAAATAACTCTCAGTGTATTACCTATATTGGAAATGCTCTCAAAGAGCAGTTTCTAGATCCAAACAAAAATTTCTGAGCAGCTCATACTTGTCTTTGAGCCAATACCAAGATTTTAGTGAGATGCTTTGATCTCCTTGCTTAGAGAGATGTCTAAGGGGGTTAAATACAATACATATAACCTAGATACTGCAAGCATATGATGTATCAAGTTTAGCAATGGGCCAAACTAGATGTGAAGCTGTAGTCCGGACCTGTGCTTGCTGGGATCTCACAAACGGTAACGAGAAGGTCAGTTATTGGATTTAAATCACATGTAAAAAAATTATAGTAACTTCAAGATTATATAATGAAGAAAAAGTTAAGCTTTTTGTCCTAACAGACTGCAAATTTGCAAAAATGGATGTGAACACCGAAGAAAGTCTGGAATGCAGAGATGGACTAAAGTTATTGACCTTATCCGTGCATAACCTCCCACCCTGGGTAGGCTGTTTTAATGTACTGCACACTGTGACCCCCAGTCTGTGTTATCTCATGGGTTATTAGTTCTCACCCTGTGTCTCATTCAGGGCACAGCACAGGGCAGCAGTGAAGTCTCTCAAGCACTACAACACTGACTCTTCTCTGGGAACTTCTGCTGCACATCTCAGAATATGGGGCAGAATTCCTGTAACTTAAGCCCCTGTTAGTTTTATTTTTCTGAAGACAGTTACATCTCTGCCAAGGATCCTGGACCGCTACTGCTTGGAAGAAAATCAAAATACGCAAAGAGACAGGGCAGACTGCTTATTCCACAGATGTTAGCTTAGCTCGGTGAGCTCATCGGCAAGATTATAATAGTTACAATACTCCATTTTTTTTCCTAAATATGTATGACTTTTAAATTATTGTACATGGCTGAAACACCCATCTGCCAATGCTACACACCTTGTAATGCATCCTCATAGATTTCATGGGAGGCCAGATCTCACGCTGTGCTTGCACAGCAGGGATGAAAGCAGAGATTGAAAACTCCAGTTAATGGAAGGTTTGGAGGATCTGAGGCACTGGCAGACTGTTGGAAAAGTGATAGACACGAAACTTTATCTTAACAGCCTGGCAAACTTAGTCCACCTGGAAACTGCAGGTTTAAGAACACAGCAAATCTGCCTCAGGGGAAGATTAGTATAAGAGCCCTGAGGCCCTAAATTATAGTGCCTGTGGTTTTTGAAGGAGCGTGCCATCGTCTAGAGGGAAATTTGGTACAACCACTGGAGCTCTGAGATGCTTTCTTACCTTACTAATCTACTGTTGGACATTCAAATATTCGGGGAGAAAAAGGTTTCCTTTTCAAACACAGGACTGACATGCTATTTCCTCTTCTAACAAATAAACACCTTGAATAGCAGAGATTAATGCTGAGAGTTTAAAAAGAAATCAAAATAGACAGCATTATTGTGATTTCACGAATCGGGCCAAATACATCTCCTCACAGTCCACCCTGCCCAAAGAGTAAAGCACCAGGAACCAAGAAAGCCCTGCGTGTAACAGCTCTTACTTATTTTACAGTGAGTTACAGCTCATTTGGAGCAGCTCACTAATTAATACAATCAGAAGCAAAAGTTTCAGAAATCTCCCAACAGCACACATTAGCATATACTGCCAAGAGACTTGGTAAAGTTCAAAGCTTATCTTGTAGCCTGCACGCTCCGCGTGTGCTCAGAGCAGCAGCTGGCCAAGTGATCTCCCTTCTTCTCAAAGAGCAAAATTAAATTAGATTAGATCATCTTCTCTCCCTTGTAGAATTAAGATCATGCGATGAAAACAAGCAAATTAGCTTTTGAAGTCCTATTTCTCACTTAAAGGCTACAAAGCTGAGGAATGTTTCTGTAGCAATACGGCGGAGTGCGCGCGTCCCCCTTCCCTGGCAGCCTGAAGGAATCGGTTTTACGGATCTGTGTCTCATTGGACTTGAGGTTGTGAGTGACAAGAGAATCCTGAGGGATGAGGCTGAAGGAGAAGGGAACAAAGGAGGAAGAATAAATGGACGCAAGGTTTTAAGAAAAGACACATGGAAATAGTGCAATAAGAGCTTCAGGAGTGAAGTTTTGAAAGCTTTTTGGTTTGTTGCTATGGAAAAACACTTCTAAGTATAAGAGGAAAACTTAGTTCCCAGGCAAAGCAAAATAACAAATGTGAACATCATATAAGAAAAGCTCAGAACACGAGGAAAAAAGTAATAAGGTACAGAACAGGACTGTTTGGACTTCAAACCTGGGCTGAAGAACAACAAACATTTACAGATAGAAAACGGGATGGAGGATGAAGAGTTTTCATTCAGATACCACGGTGATGCCAGATGCCATGTAAAAATCAAACCACCACCAAACAGTGAATGAAGTGCATGAAGAGGGCCCTACAAATGAGATCCTATATCTAAACTCTTGTTCCTAGCACCGAATCACTGCACACCAAGCTGTGAGGTCAGTTGGCACAGACGCACTTCAACAAGCTTATAAAAATGTGTCCCCATTAAATTACCATGCTGCAGCAATTAGACACACTCCAGAAGATCATCCTATGCAATCTGTTCTAGATGAACAGCTAATGAGAACTAAGCTAAAATACTTTTTTCTGGTTATGATTCCTCCTTTGAATATTCCCATAACTATGTTGCTAAACAAGTTAAACCTATAAAACTGAGAGGGGGAAAGACATTTGTCTGCTCTGGACAGATGGAGTAGTAAAACCGGCCATAAGAATGTACAGCGATATCCATGGTACATCTTCGCTCAGTCACCCTAGAACTGCATCAAATTTAGCAAGAAGTTAATTTAGCAAGAAGTTAATTTAGCTTATAGTTTGGGGGGTTGCAGTTTTGTTTTGTTTCTCTTGTTGGGGATTTTGTGTTTGGTTTGGTGTTGGTTGGTTGGTTTTTAATACCTTGATTATATCCTAGTTAGGCTGGAGGTGAAGGAGAAGGCGATTGGAGTTTAGTGCCAAGATGCTTCAAAGCCTGTCATAACCAGAGAAAATTATAAGACGAAGACGGTATTGCAGGGGAAAAAAAAAAAGAAATACAAAAACGTCTCATGCACATGGAAAACAAAAGAGGGATGGAGTGAAAAGGGAACTTTTGAAGGGTTTACATCTTCCTGTGGTATCTCATTGGTGAGTAGATAAGCCTGAGTTAGAGGCAGACTGAGGTGTCACTAACACCTGAAAACGTTGATCACACTGCTTAAAGAGTTACTAACTTGAGCGTTAAAGATGTGTGCTGTAGAAGTAAATTAAAAACAATGGAAGCACTGCACAAACTTCCAGTATAAAACATTTGTTCTAAAGCATCTTAAAATGAATCAGAGAAACAACTGTGCTGTTCCATGGCTTTGAAGAGGGCAGGGCGCTGACTGCCTCTCAGTTTGTTCTTTCAGTGTGGTTCCACACAGAGCTTGTGCTGCTGGGTGTGCCAGAAACAGAGAAAAAACTGGACAAAACACCCATTGTGATTAGGCCTGGCTCAGCCAACATCCATACAAGGCACTAGATGGCATTTTCAAAGATGAAAGGGATGCAGGTCAGACCTTTGGTGTTCAGGACAGTCTTGTTTTAGAAGAATTAGATGAAGCAAGAGGGCTCGGAGACACCCAAGCTGTGTCGTAGGGTTCCTATTCTGCTTTTCTTAGAATATCCATCAGATCAGCAGTGACACTTCCTTCACATTACCCTCATGCTCACACTAAGTAAATCCAAAGTAGAAGACCAGAAGAAAACACATGTTTCCACAATTAGAAATATAAACCCTCTCTATAGTGACAGTGAAGCGACTTTGTTTGCACGAGACCTACACTGCAAAGTGCCAAGAGCGAGTACTGCAAACAAGGGCTCGACACCTCTCTGTATTTATAAACTTTACACTAATAAAAAGCCAAGCATTTCTCAAGGTAAATGAGGACCCAAAAGGCCTTATGTCACAGCCTGAAATGTCTCAATTTCCCGTGAATTCCCTGGGACTTGGCTGCTGCCATTTCACTGCAGCTGTTCATTCAATTGAGAGTTCACATCATGAAACATGACTGAGAAAAAGAGCCGATGAAAATTCAGTGAATACAGCTTTTCATTTGAAAAGATCCTCAAACACATACAATTGCTTTATTTTGCTTAATTTTCAACATTCATAAACATAATCGCATTTATTTTTCTAGTCAATACTGAAAACAAATGATAATCTGTAATATTATAACTTTCATCTCAAAGGAATACAACCACAACAGCTTCCACTCCCTTCGAGAAGAGGTGAATGATATGGAGGAGGTTGGACTGCCGATGCAGGAGATGCATACATTATTTTTCCCTGTGAGAATATCTGAATATTGTTGCTATTGACTTCTTTTTGTACATGTATAAATGACTTTCAGAGAATAGGCTTATTTAAAACCAGTATTTTTCATGTGCCAAGTTACATGCACTACATATCTAATACTGGGAATAGCAAATGCTAATATATCCTAAGCATAAAAAATGAGCTCCTTTTTTCCCCCCACAAATTCCCAATAGCAAGAGTTCTCAGTGGAACCAGTGAACAGAGGTTGTTATTACCATTCCATCCAAACAATCGAACTAAGTAGTCAAGTATTTGAAAATCAAGACCATGTACACTGCTCATTATGAAACCCCATCCTGTTTATTTTGAAGCAGGTGGAAAGACTTCCAGTTATTTCACTATACACTGAATCGGGCTTATGGTAAAGAAACAGCATTAGTTAAATAATTCATAACACTGGAATCTTAGATATGGTACAATAGCTTTGTACTCAGATGTTGAGTCTGTTAAGTGGTGTGATGGTTTTGAGATAGGAGTAAAAAGAAGAAAGGAGAAAGATGAGGGTCCGCTAGGAAAAAAAAAAAAGACAAATGGGAAAAAAAAAAGTAGTGCATTAGTCAGACAATCCATTGCAGCACACGGTCTCTGTAAGAGATTATAACTCAGTTTCCATTGAATGTAAGAGACTTCAGGAGAATTCCACTGAATCTATGTCAGGTAATTGGAAAAAGATGAAAATTCATGGAGATAGACTGAGCACGGCTCTGCTATTAAAGCACATGAGGGACTGGGCAACCACCTGATCTACACTGTTTGCTTTTCCTGCATTTTGCCCAGCCTCTACTTTGAATGCCTATTTAATGCCTCAGTTGCTTTCTTGGATCAGTTCTGAGGAGTAATTTTGTCTATGATTTCCTCAGCATTTCCTTTTGTAAATCCTTTCTGTCAGCATTTGTTCATTTAAAACCTTCCCCTTCCTCTTTTCAAACCTGGTCTGTCTTGACTTTGGCCATCTGCCCCATGCAGATTTCTTGGGTCATTCTTCTCTTGGAACTTCTTTCCTATTAGCTATTTTCCATGTCTAGTTTGCTAACCAACCTTCCAGCATAAAGAATAAATACCCAATGGAGAGGACGTTCTGTGACAAATGTATTAAGCTCTCACTAGACCTACAGCGATCCTGTCAATTCCTTTAATACCACTAGAATCTACCTATTCTATCTGAAACATTTGTTCATACTTTAGTCACTGCTTTTCCTCTATTCCTTAATACCCACTAGTTTCACATTTATCATTTTTAGTACCCCATCTTTGCCAGAAAGACGTTCCCATCCCTCATTCTACCTTTGCACCTTGTTCACTCCTGTTCTTCCTTAAGCATGTTTCTCTTCCAGCTCTGAATTTTCTAATATGAGCAAAGGGGTATTTAATTATCAATCTGACATTAGTACAGGAAGAATTTCCAAAGAAATAAGTATTTAAACCAAAAGATCTTAGGCAAAGCTTAGTTTGTATTCTAGCCTTATTTTGATACAACCACATGGATTTCGACAGAATTTAAACTAGATTTAATCTACCTCTCTTCCTTCTACTCCCCAACTTCTAAAGCTTTTAAAGTTTTTATTGACAAATGTTTTTTCCATTGGTGTGGGCATACAATTCCCTAACTTGGCTCTTAAACAAAAAGCAGTTTGAACACATTTGGCACCCAGACAGCATGTCCTAATAGAGCTCAAAATAATAGATTCCGAAAAACACAGACTGTGTGCTAAGAAGCTGAAAGGCATCAGTTCCTGCCAGAGCCAACAGGTGCTGAGAAAAATTAATATGCTTCAGTACTGAAACCAGGGAGGAAAAACACATACAACAGGGGCTTTCTTGTCCTTCCTCCTCGTGTGGTGCTGAATGGTGTCACGGCGGCGCTTTCAAAGCGTCATGGTCTCACTAATGGTGATAAGGGGAAGGTCCTGCTACCCACAAACAGCTCTGTTCCTGACAGCTTCCACAGAAGAGGATCAGAAATAGACTGGCAACAGTTCCAATGCACCGTTTAACACATCAAGGGGCAGTAACTCCGTGTATTCCCCACAGACAGCAATCCCTTCAGGGTCACCTAAAGGCCTTCCTAGAAGCCATTCTTTCAGATTCCTTTGATAACATTTCTTTATACCACGCACGTTCAGAGAAGGCTACATATCCTTGCTAAGCTTGATTTGAGTACCAAAGCACCGTCTCCATCCAAGTGGAAACATGCTTCTGCTGAGCTCTCGCAACGGCACGTAAAGAGAAACTCCATCTCACATTTACAATATGAATAAAAAACCCGAGATGTAATTTCTCTTCAGCAGAAGGCCTCTAGAGGGCTAAACGTTCTTAATTAAATCAGCTCCTCTTGCATCTCACATAATGGAACAGCTACCTAACTACTTAGCTTTTAACTGTGATATTCTTCATTTACAGGTGTGCAGTTTCACATGTACTTAAGTCAAATGCTCCCTCACTATTTCTATTCCATCCAAAACTAATATGCCGAGCCTCAACAGAAAGGTTACACTTCCCTAGCAGTGTAAACAGTTCTCATGCACACCCCCTAAAATCAAGACAGGTAACTAAGCAATTGACCCGCAGAACTCGGGTTTCCATAAAATAGGGGTGAATTCTGGAAATGGGAAAGAACTACTTCCAACTGCAAAGAACGAACCCCAAAACACAGGCCTGAGGCTGCATAGCAAACAGCAAAATAAAAAACGCACCATGGAGATCCCTTTCTGCTCAAACCTTAAAAGCTGAGAAATTACTTTGAGCGCATTACCTGTCCCCCCAGACTAATGTATTTACTTGTATTCAAGTGAAAGAGTGGGGAAAAACATATTTGATTCATTCTTCGTAATTTCCCCAGCAAAAAATAGTTTTTGGAGAAAAACAATATACAAACAGCTGAGCAAAATTTCTTCCTCCTTCTCAGACAAAATTGGATCATGATTCATCATATACACAGTTGAATTTTAATTTATTCCTTTAACAAGTTTGTTTGTGTATTTTCTTGTAAGCAAGAATTAATACACCCAGACATGGGAAAATGTTAATTTTACTGCATTGCCTTTTGAATTTATAAATGTTGAGTCTAACTCCTGTTGGCATTCATTCTTGCCTGAAGGAAAGAAGACAAATGTCTGACCTATGCACAGAGGTTCTCTGTTCTTTGTAGAGGTTGACACTAACCTCACATCAGTTATCTCCTGAATTAAATTAAAAGATCCTGCCCATCTTCCATGCGGGCATAGATGGATGGTTATCACCTTCCTCAAGGAAAGCTGTTTCAAAATAATTCATTCATGCTGTAATTCCATGGTGACACTCAACAAAAAGAGGAAGGTGACATGGGAAAGCATTTGGCCTATTAGACTAACAGAAAACCCCACTCAGTTCAGTGGAGTCCAAGCAGAATTTAGCCAGCTGGTATTCATATATACATCACAGCTAGGATGTTCACCTGCTGAATGAGTAGTTCATGAAGCAACACTAATGATGGTAACCCTTCTGTTCTTCCAGTGAGCAGCTCAGAAAGCCCCCTAGTTATTGGAACAAAAGAAAACACCCAATTAGATGAGTCCCTATCCCTGATCTCTGCTGCAAGAGAAAAGAAATTCTGCTACAAATTCTCAATTTGGCGCAATGCATTCAGGGGAAGTGAGGAGTTGCACCCGCTGAGCAGCTCCGGAGCTGTGCTCACTTCAGGGGCCAGGCAACGCGGGCTCACGCAAGAAAGTGCTCAGAACACATTGTGCCTTCATCTTGCCAACTATTACCCCAAAACATCCACCACTGAGAGGATTCAGCACAGGCTCCTCCGCCAAATTCACAAGGGAAGATTACACAGCAAATTCTGACTCATCTCTGAAGGGGGAACCGGACCTGTCAGTGTTGCAACTCATGCAATGGTGTAGTGAGCAGCCATTTGGTACCACCTGCCATAGGCTTCTGAAGCATCATGAACCAGGTTGAACCCTTTAGCTCACTTGTAAACAGAGGAAGCACAAAGACACTGCAATTCTGAGCTGCTGGTGCTACACTCTTTGTCTGCTACTTGATAAGCTTCACAAAAATACACACGCACAATCCATAAACTATATATTGGTGGCATTTTCCACAACTATTTCACTTTTTCAAACCATTAGTTAGACGTTGCAAGAGAGTTTGGCTCTTAGAAAGATTAAAATGCATCTATTTCTACCACAAAAAGACCTTTGGTCGATAAGAGGCTCCATTTCTCTTTGTAGAAATTCTGTGGACTCTGTGGAATAAGCAGGCAAAGTGAGGCAATTTGCACTTGCTAAGTAACGTGTAAGTGTTGCAACTAATTCTATATATACCTAAATACTATCATTTGTTCCAAACATTTTGTTCATCCCTAAATTCATAATATCTAAAACTTGTTTCCTAGACAAACAGGATGTCTACAGAAAGCAATTCAGCACGAAACAGCAGTGATATGGAACATGAATATAGACACGTGTGTATATGTGTATACACACACACACACACATACACACAAAGTAGCACTTACACTAAGCCAGGGGTGTCAAACTCATTTTCACCGGGGGCCGTATCAGCCTCACGGTCGCCCTCAAAGGGTCGAATTAATTTTAGGACTGCATAAATGTAACTACTCCTACATTTACGCAGTCCTAAAATTACCACGAGGCTGATGTGGCCCCCGGTGAAAATGAGTCTGACACCCCTGCACTAAGTGCTAATTTACATCTGTGAAGAGAAGTGAGCAGTCAGGCAGATGAGGCCAGATCTTCAGCCTCTGTGTGCTGATTATCCGCTAACTTGGAACAGGGGGACTTCACAAAAGCAAACTCGAGATTAACAGTAAATCTAACACCAAGGAATGCTGCTGTAGGACAGCACATGGCATCATGGCTTTGTATTCATAGTAGAATCGTATTTAATACAATTAAAGTAATTACTTCCGCCTAGTCAGCCCTGGTTAAGTCTCAATGGAGTTAATTACCAAATGATGGTAAAATACTTTGAACATGCAAATGTTAAATACTCTCATTATTAATATTATTTTGGCAACTGCTACAAGAGCAGGTGGGTCCAGGGTCCTTTGACACCGCAATGTTGTAACATGAACAATAAGGCCAGTACTTTTGTCTAGTTAGTTTAAACACATGTCCTTGTTTTACTAACCAAGTATCTGCCTCAAAAATACAGAAAAGCTAGGGCCCTACTTATTTTACCACCAAGGAAATAACTTGTGTGATCCAACACAAACTAAAGGGCCATGGTCCACCTCACGTCATCCAATACCAGCACATAAAGACCAAATATTTACAGGAAAAGGGGAATGAAAACTGCAAGATGGAAATAAAAAGAAGCAGGAGAAATCTACTTATTGTGCTGTGAATTTCTATAACAGAATTAAAGTCTTGTGCCCTGCCAGCACTGTCATGCACAGTATTGAATCCTTGCTTGGTAAGACAGCTTTAGGCAAATACCCGAGCAAGATAAAGTAATGATTGAAGACACAGGGAAGAAGGAAGGAAATGAGACACTGAATTAAGAAAGGTTAAAAGGACTGGGTCATGTTTAGTCCTGCAAAACAAAACTTAACTACATGCAACTATAGAAAACAGAACAACAACTGATTATTCTCTCTACTCAAAGATGGAACAAAAAATAATGAGATGCCATAAAAAGGAAAACAAAGGACTGAGAACCTTTATAAGTCAAAGTGCAACAAGCAGCCCAAAGGCTGTAGAAAACTCATCACCGAGGGTGTTCAGGCTTAAGTAAACACCCATCTGTTAAAGAATATTTTGTTATAATTGCTCCTGCTATTGTGCAAGAAGGTAGAAAAGAGTCCTCCCAAAGTCTGGGCACTGGATACCTACAATTCATTGCTTTCACATTTTTGAAACATTTATTCAGAACAACAAACATCTGGTTCTTAATCCTCCAATTAACACTGTTTCCAGCCCTAAGGAATTAATCATAGAATTCCTGGAAAACAGTTTATTTGCTAGCAATGGAGCAGAACAAATTGCCTACAAACTTCTGCATTGGTAATGGAACAGTTTAATTGCCCCCCCTTTTTTTTTGACATTTTAATTCAAAAAAATAAAGAACAGAAAGTCATCCCTGGAAAAAGACCTTTGCGTGTCAGCAGAGAATTACACAGCACTACAGACTCAGGCTCCCATCTGTGGTCCTGACCCTTCTTTGAAGGGCACTCGGACATCTTATGATGAAAAGTAATGTAAAAAGTGTCGGATATTATTGGTATTGAAGAGGACAGAATTCTGCAGCTTGGTTGAATTCAAAGGGACCTGTTGGTAACTTCTGAAAGCAGATACGTGTGACCCAAGACGACAGCTCTGCCAGCGATGCTCAGCTCACGTCAGCTGGCCAGGGTGGGTCAGGACGTGCTTTCAGCCAACAAAACCTGCACTGAATACTTACTTACCATCATTGAACCAACCAAACGCCTGCTTGCTTTTTGTTTTTACCATTTCCACAATATATATTTTAATTTCTTTTCAGTTACGAAAATACAATAGCGTCCAAAATATCATCCTGATCAAGGAAATCTACGTTACTACTTACGTTCTGGCACCACTGTCGCCACTCTTTGTGCTAAGCGGCTTTCCTGGCTATAGCTGGCCACCAGAAGAGGCTTATTGTCCCAACACCCCTTTGTTACCACCTCTTACACCCCACAGCTCAGTGGATTTACACTCTGCTGCTTTTAGCTGCTGTGGAGAAATTAAATGGAATCGAAAGTCAATCACCAAATGTTCTAGTACTCTAGAGTTAAAGATGTCCATGTGTGTAAGAATGGAACATGCTGTTCATCGGTTTATTCGCCTGGCTTTGCCAACAGACGCATTTTAACTAAACATCTTTTATTCTCACAAAACAGATTTTCAATGAGTAAGCAATACAAACCACATGCATTACGATTCTACCCAGCAATCCAGCCTCTCAGTAACAGCTCTGATGTCTCCGCTCGCTCCAGGCTCTCTCATTGACCACTGCAATTTACTTCAAGGTTGCCATGATTTGGACAGCTCTTGAAAATATGTTTTTGTTACTACAGCCTTCTGCACACATTTGCCGTGGTCAATCTTCTTTCTCTACCTACTGATTTCTTTGTGAATAGTCCTGAGACATCAATTAGTAACAGGAGGAACTGAGTCATTTCCCCTTACGCTCCTTAAAATCTTTTTAGATATTTCTTCAGCAGCACATTCCAAGCTGATGGCTGCTTTAGTTTTGCATTTTTCTACAATAAAGCTTTTGCATTTCTTATGTGATGTCTAACCTTGACTAAATTTACAGCTGCTCTAACACCTTTATATATTTACTAGTGCTACTGGACATCATGAATGATGTACTAAGGAGGAAAACACAGACCTCTCTATTTAGTTTTGTAGAAATAATTCTGAAAGCCTTAGGGTTTAGGGTTGTTTGTTGGGGTTTCTTTTGTTTGTGGTTTTTGTGTTTGTTGGTTTTTGTCTGGGTTTGGTTTGGCTTTTTTTGGTTGGTTAGTATTTGGTTAGTTTTATTTTGTTTCTGTTTTACCGTGCCATTCCAGACTGTTGCTTGTCTACTGATTTCTCCATGATTCCAGTGTATTTTAGATAACAAATCTTCATATGGAAGCCAGGAAGATGGGGTTTACCTTAATATTCAGAGTTGACAAGTATTGAACTCATCCACTCTAAGCCATGTAAGTCCTTCCATTTGTTCCTTCCTTTCCAAATTGCATCAAATCTGTGTATGTTCCTATTCCTTTAGATCACTCTGGGATCAGTCAATTCAAAGATATGGCATGTTTCTCTAGCAAGCTCTCTACCAGGGACATGGAATAGGACACAACAGGGCAGAAGCTGAGAAACCATAAAGATAAAATTGCTATCACTAAAAAACAACAACGTCCAGAACAATGAAATACATTTGTACAGACAAGACCAAAAAACTATAACTTTGACAAATAACTTCTTTGGGGATGCCACAGTCAAGTGGTACGAGGTGTTACACCAAACAACTTCCAATCTAAGCTGTAATAAAAAAAGAAAAATGAAAAAACAAAACAACCAAACAAACCAACCACACACATCCCCCTTAACCAAGCCTTGGTGATGGAGAAATGTGTTTTTTCCTATTGACAGGAGCAGCCAGGGATGCAGATGGGGCTATCAATCAACGGCTGTGGCAGGGAGCTGTTGTTGGATCAGCTCGACATGGTGCCCTTAACAGGCAGCCAGCAATTACAGGTTTCTTACCCCAATAATTACAGGCATAAGAATATCTCTCGAAGAACGTTATATTCTGGTTCTGCCACGTAGCTCATGCTTCTCAGAGTGCAACACACTAACCAGAATAAATACTTATTTCTTAGGACTGAAATCAAAGCCTTAACTGGCTGGTCAGATCTGTTTGTTATTGTGTCTACTGCTTTAAAGGGGCTCGCGCTGCTATTTTAAGTGGCAAGGAACACAGACAAATTAGGGTGTTTTTAGAAAATTTCAGTGTGCTTCTTAAAACAAGTTCTTTTTCAATGCAAATCAAACATTCTACAGGACTTTCATTAAGGCTAGAGAATTTATACCCATATATACCCACATAGAACATAACTGTAACTTCAAATGAGAAACAAAACTATTTAAAATTATTCTTCAGAGGATATTCAAAGTGTCACACATAGAAGACTATGCTATCGTTGGATGTTCTCAATGTATGTTAGCAAATTCGATATTCTGGTAACTCTCCGTTGGAAACATTTTCCTTACACATGAAAATGTCAATGTATGAAATCCCAGGCTAATCAAGCACTAGATACTAGAGTTAATTCTTTAGGCATTTTCTTGTCTTTCTTAGAATTAGAACTTAAAGTAGTCAAGAGCTAAATGGGAACCGGAAGGTCCAATATTTCCAGACATTACAAAGCTTTCATTTTTCTGGTCTCTCAAACACGTATCTCCCCAGATAAGATTGCTCTCTGATGCTGGAACATGCAAAAAGCTGGCCGAACCCCACGTCTGAAATGTTTCCTCCCTGTTAAATGCCGGAATAAAGTAAGAATAAGGAATGTAAAAGGATTCAGCAAGTATATCAAATAGCAAATGTTGTTAAAAAGCCATTTCATATTTATGAATTTATTAACTTACCAGTTGGGACAGCAGGATCCATCGTTGGCTTTTCCCAGGTATTGATCTGCTCCCAGGTAAATCCATTGGTTCCCAAGGCCACACTATAACCACAATTACTGTAGTGCTCATCGAATGAACAACCACCTAAAACCAAGAAAAACAGATTGACATATTCATTACTTAAATATTTTGCACGCAAGTTTACACAGGAAAAAAAAATATCAATAGTTTCCTCCATATTACATTTCAAGCAGCAGAGGAGTTATCCAGAAAACATTTTTGTACTTTCTAAATTTTGTATTCATTGGAAGCCTTAGTTTTCTTCTCCCCATGCTACAGTTTCTTAGATCAGTTGCCTTTATTTCAGCTTACTGTCTTTACATTTTCAAGGGCAATTGCAGATGATGCATACATGCAGGAATATTTCTGTTTGGGTCCTAGTAATTGATACTTAATTATATAAACCTCCAGGTCAGATACAAAAAAAAAAAAGAGGAAGAAGAAACGTAGAAGACAAACAAGCACAGCATCAGTGTTCCTACAGTGAATCCTCACTTTTTTCACTTTTAAGCCTTGAATTACACAATCATAGAATCATGGAATGTCCTGAGTTGGAAGAGACCCACAAGGATCATGGAGTCCAACTCCTGTCCCTGCACAGGACAACCCCACAGGTCACCCCGTGTGTCTGAGGACGTTGTCCAGTCTCTTCTTGAACACTGTCAGGTTGGGGCCGTGACACCTCCCTGGGGAGCCTGTTCCAGTGTCCAGCACCTCTGGGTGAAGAACCTTTTCCTCATGTCCAACCTCAACCTCCCCGACACATCTTCCTGCCATTTCCTCAAGCTTGGGTTACACCTAAAGAAAGTTCAACCTTCCTTTTAACCACCTCTTATGCATAACACCATGAAGCTCCATGTAGCATGTGACTATTCCTCAAGGTCTTCCAACTCAATGCTTTTTAGTTTCTCCACAACAAGAGAATAACGCAAAGTCAATGGCAACTACCATTCACACCTTCTAGACTGCGACTAAGTGATCTTTCCTACTGCAATTCCCAAAATACTTGGAAGCAGTTAACTGCCGTAAATAACCTGGCAGCTGCCTGAACACTTGTGAATCAAGGGAAACCCATGAACAGTGGAATTAAATTTTGTATGCCAATGCAGATTTTCAGAACTTGTGTCAAGCAGACAAATCAAGCTAGTTTATTCCCTGGTAGGATATTCCTACACTGGTGTCTCTTACGTTACTTCAGGCGCATTCCTCTTCACGTCCACCCAGCTTTGTCTGCAAAAGACATTTCAGTACTGGATCCATCACACCAGGCAGCTTGGGTCCTGGAGCTCAGACCTTAATCACGCCAACAGTGTCTCTGTACTGCTTTGGTTTTCTCACTCAGGGAAGCAAGGGCAATTTTTCTCTGCAGATACTACCTCTCCAAAGTCAACTGGACATATCTAACACTTGAGAGCCACGAGGCCTGAGCGATGCTCAAGGCAACACTAACTCGCTCTGCCAGCCAAACTGCCAATTGCTCTTGACACTAATTGCAGAGTTAGATGCACAGAGACATTCCTCACTCTTTATTCCTTCCCAGAGGCTGCATTGCCTACACAGACACAATAAACAGCTGGTGAGCGAGTGGTCTGGGGTTCCTTTGCAATAAGGATTAACAAACACTGGGGACATCAAGGCCTCCTTTAGTTTTCATCTATACTTTCTAGCTCCCAAGAAAGCCCAAACTTGCCTCAGTTCCTATGAAACACCTTATAAATGACAAACACAAATACACACTATGTCATTGATATTTATTAAATCCTTATTCTGCTAAAGGACTTAGTGTGCACTCTAACTGCCACTGGTTTTCTAAGATGTTCTACAAAACTACACATATTATTTCTGTTTAAGTATATACTAGAAGGATTTGTTGGGTAGAGTACCTGACACCCAAAAATATTCAGTTGTTAAAGAAAAGTTTAAAGATCAAGCTTGTCCTAAAAAAAATAATTTGATATATCGTATATTTTCATTATAAATAAATCTGACTATAGCAGGTCTTATGACCCCTGCAAGCTTGCCTGTCTGTTTCAGTAGAGAATCTGCAAATATTTCAGAAGTGTCATCATTATACAATATTTTAATATTTTTTGCTTTAAATTGACTGCACTTCTGAAGCTTTCCCAGCTGTCAAAAAGAGCAAGATTACGCTTAAACTGTTTCCCTAATTTTTAAAATTTAATTTAGGTGAAAAAGTTCAAATTTTAAATATTCAACATGCTAATTAAAATGTCTAAGGGAAAATAAAGGTGTTCTGGATTGCGTGGGAGTGCGCGATGCGACAGAAAGTCACCTTTTTCACAGCAAGAGGGTATGAGAGATAATATCAAATACTCTGCTCTCAGTCTCCAAGCGGGATATTCTAATTTTGGCAAATTCACTTCAATAGCACAACTTCAGCCACACGCCATGTCCACAACACCTCTGTTCAGCACAGTAACACCGCTGTCTCTGAGCTATTACTTTGAAAGGCTTGTAAACAAATTCTCCGATCCAGCCACACAATTGTACAAGGACTCGTGTATATGGAGAAAATTGCACAGGTGCTGCTACAGAGTCCCAGAAGCAAAACAAGTGATAGTAACAAAATATGGGGTAGCAATCCCCATTTAACAGGGAATGCAGTTGTCAATATCTTGCTATAACCGGCAAAATAGGTTATTTTATACATGCTGAGGTAGGTAAAAAGTTGGAGGAGCTGAGAAGAGGATACAGTGAGAACTTCTGGAAATTAATTGGGAGTTTCCACTAATAAGAGGCAACAGCTACGGAAGCTTTAAAGTGCCTTGTCTGAAATTCAAAGCTAAACTTGTAGTACAATTGGATAAGAAAGGAAAGGATAAACCATGGAAAGCCTTAAAAGTAGTAGCATTTTAAAGGAACAAAAGGTTCGTGGAGATACCTCCAAACGCAGAGTGACAGGGCAATAAGCCAGAGGGATTAATTTACTAGAAGCAAGAGAGCTGGAATTTGGAGAGGTGAATTTGCAGGAAATGAGGACAAGGAGAGTCAATTTTAAAGGCTCAGACAAGCAGGGTGGCTGCATGAATCTTGGGTACCAAGAGGAGAGACGTTTCCATCAATTGTAGAATTAAAAGTGAAGACTCAGCTGGGACCCAAAGCTACATTAATTTGTGAGCTAAAGAGTGAGCAACTCCTCTGTTGGCACCACTACAGCCTATGTGGTGTTATGGAACAGGAAAGAAACTTCAGAAAGCGGAAGGAAAGAATCACAACATCCTGAATATCACAGATTTTTGAGTTACTCTAATAGTTCATATCTGCCAAACAAGTCTATCAGAGGTGGTCTCAGTTGTATCTTTTTTGCAGAACGTGGCAGATGTGACATTACAGCTTCGCTCCCAGGCAGCCCAGACCAGCCGAGTGGGCTCCATCCATCCCATAATACCACAGCATAATACCTTTCCTGTGGAATATAGTTGACCCAGGAGACAAAAATGCTCTTATGCTCAAGGGTGTTGAGGACAATAAGCTCCCAAGCATGCTGGTGAGAAAACCCAGGGCAAAGGCGCATTTGATGCCCTGTTGCGCTCGCTCAGGTGCTCTCTGTATGATCCACTTTGATATACAAACACCTCCCTGCAAGATCCTGGGAAATTCAATTAGTCCCCACTAATGAATTTCAGTTTAAACTAAAAATATATTAATAGATCCTAAGTATCTGCTCAAGTAGGGACAGTAACTCCAAAATGGGCCAACAGGCTAAAACTAGCAAATTTATTACTTTCACAGATGTCAGCATAAGCTTAACGTTCAACATTTCCTAAAACATGCTGCTTATGTGGGTACCTAAATATGAGCTACACCTAAATACACTGGAACATAAAGAGGGGGAAAAAAAGTTAAATCCATCTTAATTCAAAATCATCCATTACCAAAACATAACTGTTTGGCAGAGGAACAGGGCTATTCATTAACATAGAAAAAATAACAATTGAAAGAAAATAGAAAAAGATACCACTCAATGAATTTAGATACCAGGTTTGCACATTATAATTTTGGCCACAGGATCACAAAGCTGTTTGAGGAAAACAAGAACATTCTGGCATTCACCAAAATGGGGTTCTACATCTTCATAAATTCTTAATAAGAATGAGGATTTCAGGAAGCAAACTGGGATCTTGGAGCCTTTCCCCTGGTTGGCTGAAAATTAAGCACTGACAAATGCAGTTGCTGAATGGGGAAAAAAAAAAGGAAACGGAGATGACTGATAGTTAGATAACGCATGTGGTGTTGACCTCTTTTCACAAAATGAAACCCAAAAAAGAAAGCAGCTTTTCCTTTCCTGAAAAGGGTCATATTGAAGCAAATAATGTCTCACACAGGAAGGATAAAATATCCCTTGTTTTACACTGCAGGCTTGTAACAATGCCACTGCTCATCTGAGTGATGCTAATTAATTTTGAGCAGACCTATCATCAGTTACTGAGACTTGCCCCCAGATTAAATGTAAACCAGCCTTGCATAAATCAAATGCCTCCTTTGAATATATAATTGAATTTGCAGAAGTGTGCGCCAGGGGGGTGTTTAAATAAGTGCACAAATATGATAAAAAGAACTTCACGCCGTTATATCTAATTCAGTAAGCAAAAATAATGGCAGGGCATGTTCCAATTAGTGTTTGATTTATTTATTTTAACAAATCCAATTGGTAGAATGTTTTATAAAGTCATCCAATGTCAAACTCATGGACTCACCAGATTAAAAAAAAACCCACCACATACTGGATGTGAGAAACCTCATCGGTTATCCTGTGTTTCTAAACACACCCAGAAAGCAGCACAGCATCAGACATAATTTCATTGACCCTTTACGGCCTTCCCAAGGTGGGAAGGATTAGATACAGTGAGAACATCACTCTCATTTCTCCCACTCCAGGCCTTTCATCTGGGGCATAAATACTTGGCTTTCTCCCTTGCTTATTAAATAAATGAAATTAAAAAGCATGCAATAGTTTTTTGTGGAACATCTCTTCTGAAACTCTCATGGAAACTGAGATTTAGTTCACCAATTCAGACCTTCTCAGCCTCACCAAATGTGAGGCAAATACAGGAAGAAACACTATGTGGTAAGTTATTTATGAACTATAAATTAACACACCATTGTTTCTGACCATTCCTTCTCATCTCTTCCAATGACATGCTTGTCTACAAGAGCTATAAGAGATGCATTTGCCTCATTAGGATAACTTCTATTACGGGATTTATTGTATAAACATCCATTTATAACTTATTTTTCAAGACTGTAGACTTCACATAGTATATCCTAAAGAAATCTTCTTACATATTCATATCAAGGTGGGAGGAAGAGGAGAACAAAAACATGCGTGTAAAGCTTATGTTGATTTGTTTAAGCTGGAATAAATCAAGGGATATTGGGGTTTCCTCCACCAGGAAGAGTGGATAGTGTTTTGTGTGCTTTCTACTCCTTCCAGGAAGATTAAGACAGAAGACATCAGAAACACGCATACAAGGAACCCAAAACGCAATGTTTCAGAAGAACCAACGGTAACTGGGTATCTCTTTTGTCAGAAAATCATCATCTGGCATCACGTTATCAACCTGCTTTCATAACGGGACAATTTCAACCAGTACTTAATTATTTTACTCAATTTTATTCTATTTTCCCAGATTTTCAAGGAAAAGGTTTCTGCAAAGCCAAAAGAGTTCTCATTACTGAGTCCAAGGGCAGGTTGAGCAGGTGTCTCAACTCAGACTTTACACATGAAAGATCCTATGACTCCTCAAACCACAGGGAAAGCTCTGACCAATTTTTGTGCCTCATTAGTTAACAGCGGATCTACATGAGGAGAAACTGAGGAATAGATTCCCCAGAGTGTAATAAAGTATAAACTGGAAAGTAAAGAATTCATAACATCTTTTTCTGATGTCAGTTGTTTAAGAACTGAACTTAGACCCAGCATAAATTCAGATAAGTCACTCAACCATGAAACTCAAATCTACTGAAAACCAGGCTGCTCTACCGCTGGTGCTCACAAAAGTGTTTCTTGCAAGGTAGCCAGATGTTCTGGGTTTTACAAGTAAACAACAGTGATTTTTCTAGTGCCTCAAACATATTCCTGTATGTGATTTGGTGTCTGATGCAAGTATCAGTCCTCATTGTCAAGGTGATTCACCCACCACAGAACAGTTCCATTTATTTTCCTTTCATCTTACTCTTGAAATAGTATTATTAGATTTACATGTAAGCAGAGATGGTTTTATCTACACTCGGAAAGGCGCTAGTCCTCCGAGATATTGGTAGTGATTGCCTGGCCTCAGAATGGATCATTCTTGTTAGATTTGACTACATTTCATTCTTTCTGCGTCATCTCTGTCCAGGCAATCCGATCTTTCAGATAGGGTGGGTGGCAGGACAGAAAGCACATGTTTGTTCTTAACTGAAGCAATTTAAAAATGCTTTTAAATTTGTATGTATAGTGGTTTTTTGGTGGGTGGTGGTTTGGTTGGTTTGTCTGGTTGGTTGTTTTTTGGGGGGTTTGTTTGTCGTGGGGTTCTGTGTGTTTGGGTTTTTTGTTTGGTTGGGTTTTTTTGTTTGTTTGGGGTCTTGAGAGGTTTGTTTTGTTTTGTTTGTTTTCTTCCCTTAAGTTAATTCTTGAATAAACTGAATACAGCTTAGAAAAGCTCTTCATTTCAACTGGAAACTGTGCCAGTCCCAAAGTGGGCTCAAGATTGGGATTTTTTGTGTCACAGTGATTTCAAGTGTTATCAACCCGTTAAAGAAGACAACGATACTATGGGTATACATTTTTTGAAAATCATTTCCAAATTTACATACCATGTTGAAGTGCTATCTCAGCTGTGTTGTGTTTAACCTGCCATTTCCACACATTTTGAAGCAGCTGATGAGCAGAGTTTCCACGCGCGTACACACACACGACACATGCATGGATGCAATTAATGGTTGCACGTTCATTGCATGGAAACCTTCCTATAATCAAAATATTGCTGACACTGCATAAAGGATTAAGTTTGGTCTTCATGATGACTGTCACCAATAACATAGCTCTACGTTACGAAAAGGACGGATCATACAGGTCTAGTATTGTGTAGTGAAACACCTAAAGACAAAGTGTCCTGCCAGTAATAATTTTTTCTTCCAGCACTTTTCTCCAGAAACTACTCATCCCAAATGTGGAACAGAGTCAGACAAAGTTTATCAACTATCCTCCTAACCCCAAAGAACCACTCTGCTGCAAAACAAGCACTGTGGCTGGGATTCTGACATGTATGGCACAACTATTTCAGCTGTATTTCCTGAACTTGTCAGGTTAAGATAAGCTTTCATGCTTAAATTCATTATTATAGGTTTCTCTTTGCAAAAGCTTGCCTACAAGTCTCATGATTTGAGCCCTAGACCAGCTCATACATTCATTACTAATTCTGTACTTCGTAATCCACCAAGGATCAGTGAAATCGCTTTCAAGTATCCTAGGAGTAAAACTAACATTAAATGTCACTTGTTTAAATTTATATGTCCAAATCTAGAATGACTCATCTAACTTCAGTTGCTAGAATACACATCCTTTATTTAATACCAAGAATATCTTTTTGCTTCTGACAGCTTAGCTGTCACCAATTTCAATACCTCAATATTAACATTTTATTGCTTTATTTAAGCATAAGTATATACATATCTATAATCTCACTGGATTTGTTTTTATGCTACAGAACAGTCAGTTAACACACTGCGCCTTTCCAAAGAATTCTAACTTTGCAAGTTCAGTTTAGTTTCAATCTACTGAAACACACACAGATTCGTTTACGTGAAGAGTTTTCAGACTTGCCCATCCCAATATAACGAAATTTTTTAAATTAACGCAGGTTTTCAAAACCACAGACAGTTCTTAAACAGACATTCCTCATCATCTTTTCTTATGATTCGAGCTAAAAACATTTTAATTCTTTAGCTGACTGGCTTTCCACCCTTGAAACCGGCTCCTGTTTTATTCATAGTAGGACAAAATGAAGATTCCTTTTTAAAAACACAAATTTGTAGCACTCTTTTTTATTCTTGTAGTTTAAATATAAGCCTTACTTCGCTTCAATTTATTTTCTAAATTACAGGACCAAAGTTTTTCCTAAATCGATGCATTTCTGTATTCCAAAAACCCACCTTAAATGATTAGCCACGTTTGCTGAAGATGTGCTTAGCTCTATTTGTTAGTAAAAACCATTTGTGGGTATTCATTGTTTCTGCAGAAAAGCTAACACTGCTTTTCTTTCCTTCCAGCATCTGAAAATTCTTGGGTCTAATTATTTAGTATATCTCAACAGGATTATCTAACATTGTATTTATGGTGCATTTTCACCAAATTCTACATCAACTATCGCACCACAGTGTTGATCAGCCAGTACTTTCCACTGACTGACTTCCTCTCAGCATTTTATAATACTACACGAAATACCTATTCAAGCTGTGCAGTCATTTAAATTATGTACTTATTTTACTTTTACCATCTACTAAGGCAGCAAAAAACTGTCTGGAAATAACCATTTCTCACTTATTTTATATTCCATTAGTAAGCCTATCTTTCTCAATAAGCTTTTATACAAACTTCAAATTATTGTGTTTGAACTTTAAGCAAGAAGCAGTCATTGACTGACTCATATTATCCCTGGTGATGAATAAAATATTGTCTTAAAAGATGCAATTTCAGGAATACCAATACCATCTACATGTCTTCTAATTTTCTCCTTTCCCCGTACTACTGGTCCTTGAATGCTGCTGGGGCTCCTGTTTTGGAGGAAGATTCTCCTTGTAGATAAGATGTTTTATTTGAAGTTCATGGTCAGAAAACATGGAGATAGTAGTTTAAGCAAGGGTAGGAAGTCTGGTTTATTGCCACACCAGTGAACACGGCATAAAAGTAAACACAATCTGGTTGCAATCAAAGGTAATTAGAACAAACTTTTACCATTGTCAGAAGAGAAATCAAGAGCTTATTGGGCTGGCATTTTCATAACCATTCCAATTAGCTCAGTCCACCAAAATGAAGCCAAAGGAAGGAAATTAAATCGGTGCTGAACTTCAGAAAGTGCCCTGTTCTGTTTGGCAGTTCCCCTGTTCAGCCTGCAGAGGCTTCTGTAAAGCTCTTTGCACTTGGCATCCTCTGAAGCTTCTCCACCCCATCACCAAAGCCAATCCCCTACTAAGACCTTGCACCAGCTTGTGACTACAGCTCACTTGGGTACTCACAACTACCCACAGTATCCATAAGGACAACCAGGTATGCGTGTATACACACACACACACATCGCATCCGTATTCTAAGTGGCTCCAAGAAGAAATATCAGTAATTTAAATGATGATTTCATGTAGAAGAATCTAAAATGGCAGGTTGGTTCTTGGTGAACAATAACCATATTTTGCTTAAATTGCCTCTAAAGAACACATGCAATTAGAGCTCCAGCATTTTGCAGGCCTCCAAAGGCTGCTCCTTGATATTTGAGGTAGCGCACTTAATATGTACTAGCACAACTGCATACTTGTTGAATATCAGAAATTTGGAGAGATATCATCTGTTACTGAGTATCAACAAATAAAATATAATTGGCTAATACAATTGTAATAACTTGCAATGAGTGTTGCAATTTGTATATCTTGTTAAACTTAATAACATGGTTATTGTAAGCTACTCTCTGGGAGTGTCTGTATAAATAACTTTTATTGAGGTCTAACAATTCTTACAGCTACAAGGTTGTATTAATACACTTCTCGGATTGAGGTTTGCTCTTACAAAAGATCATTTTACTTGTTGCTGACAGTTACGGTTTCAAATGACATATAAAGTGCAATATCAAGAATATGTGAAGATATGTATTTTAAATTGTTTTCGGTTAAACCTTGATCTTCATTCAATGTGTCAAGAGGAAGTCAAGCCCAGAAATGATGGTGCTGAGCCAGCTGCTCTGCGTTTGGTGCCCTGGGGTCAGACTGGGGCTGGGAGAGGAAACATCAGACTATGCAAAAGAACTTGCTAATTTTGGTCAGATGGTTGAGGCACTAACGATCAGCTAGAGATTTAAATTTTGATAAATCTGTTACCTAATATTTTTTTTTTCCTAATTTATTCAATCTCTACATTTTTCATATGCATTTTCTCCCCCTTGATGTTCCTGGGTGGACCATTTGCAATCATAGAATCATTTCAGTTGGAAGAGACCCTCAGGATCATTAAGTTGCGCCAGGGGAGGTTTAGATTGGATATTAGGAAAAAATTCTTCCCGGAAAGGGCTGTCGGGCATTGGAACAGGCTGCCCAGGGCAGTGGTGGAATTACCATCCCTGGGGGGGTTTAAAAGGTGTTTAGATGAGGTTCTCAGGGACATGGGTTAGTGCTAGAGGTAGGTTAGGTTATGGTTAGACTCGATGATCCTGATGGTCTCTTCCAACTGAAATGATTCTATGATTGAGTCCAACCAAATATCCAGGACGCTTTTCAGACTCCCAGTGAAGTGGGGCAAACACAGAGCACTGGAAGCCCTTCTGTCCTCTGTAGCATGTTGTAAACATGGGAACGATGGGAAGACTCACGTTGCTTTTAGTCTCCAGCCTCCTCTGTGTAAGTTCTTTGCCCAAAGAGCAAAACGTATAGTAAATACGTGCTAGGAATAAACAGATCTCTGCCTAATAGCACATGTGAGTTCTTGAAAAAACAGAGAGCTCCTTTTCCGTTTAACCATATTTCCTACTACTGCATGCAAGTGCATGTGCAAAAGGTCCTCTAATTACAGCTACGAATCTTCCACTTACAATATCTGACCCAGAACATGCATTGAGCAGAACTGCAGCGTTGTAAACTCCGCATTAAAGAGGGACAGCAGGGGAAAGGAGACAAAATTTAAGGCAACATTAACACAAATGCGGTTATCTCTAAAGACAGCTCAGATTTTGTTAGAAAGGAGGCCACCACCGCACATCTCAGCGCTTAGCATGTTATTCCAACACGTCCGTAGCCACCTGCAGCCAGTGACAAATCACCAGCCAAAACTTAGAATGATGCATTTCCAACAGAAAATATTTTTAAAGAAAGATTTTTCTGAATTCCCTAGTTCTTATTCCTTGAAAATAGCATCAAGCCTGAACTCTGCCAGGAAGCATTAAATGCTTAAAGCGTTTCTAAGACTTGAAAGACACGGGGTGAAGGAATCTAAATGCAATAACTTTTTCAGGATACTGAATGACCAGATTCTAATAAGAAACCCTTTTCTGTCATATAAACCATGGTTTCAGTTATCATTTAATCCTTGGTTCATCGAGACACGTGAACCAGGTGCTCTGAGCTTTTTATCCCCAAGCACACCAGCACTTCACGTTGCAGCCCAAGTGTAGCTGAGATGGCCCCATGAAGCACAGAGTCTAAAAAATCCAAATTTGAAACATGCTTTGAAATAGTTTAACTGTCAGTACATCAATATTTCCTTTTAGTAACCTAGGAGGATTGCATGTGTAAAACGAGACACTTTAGAAGTAGTTTAGACAAACTTTCTATTACTGTTCCTACACCAAAATACTCCAGGTTCACAAGAGTAATTCAGATGCACAAAAAGCTCATTTACTGGACATTTACTTCTGAAAATAAGGTCTTACTAGCAATTTAAGAAGAAAATTGTCTTTGCTTAAAAAAATTCCCTTTACACTAGAAATTGAATGACACTGTCACCATAAATTAAACAACTACCTCCTGCACGACATTGCTTTACCCACATCCTCATCAAGCCCTGTAAAATATGTTTCCCACTTGATTTTGGTAGATGGAAGGGTATTTGTGAGTATGGCTACATGCAGTATTTAACAGCACACGAAACTTTATTAAAATGTAATACATTCCCAAAGCCGCCAGGTGAAAGTGCAGATACTCAGAAGCAAAGATCTTTTTAAGTGTCCTCCTAAAGATTTCAACTATGCAGTTCAACTGAGTGTAAAGTTTCTAATAAATTCTTCGTTCATTTTTTTATAGGTCATTTTAATTTTAAGATATCTGTGCAAGAATCTGATTCATTAAATATATGATGCTTCGAAAGATTATACTTATATTACGTAATACAGAAATTAGATTCGGTTTCTGATTAACTGAATTGGCATTAAATATACTTGCCCAATTAGAACCATACTGCAATTATATTGATACTTTAGTTAACTACACATTAGGCACTGCAGCCAAAAACATATGAGAGAGTGAAAGCAATGTTTTCTTGGTGTTTGCCCTACGGTTCTTCTCCTAAACTGAGGCAACCTATAATCTTTAACCCTTCAGGTGCAAGCCCTAGCAAACTGCATAAAGGTAAAAACAATAATAAAATGAGCGAATCAAGCATCCTCATTGTTATCTACACACTTTGTAGCCCACTGGAACAATCATGGTATCAGATCATCTTTTTACCTGAGTCCTCTCACAATCACCTGGAACCACAGAACAGTTGGGGTTGAAGGGCCCTTCCCAGCCCCCCCAGTGCCCCCCTGCCATGAGCAGGGACATCTGCACCAGCTCAGGTTGCTCAGAGCCCCGTCCAGCCTGGCCTGGGATGTCTCCAGGGATGGTTCAGCCACCACCTCTCTGGCCAACCTGGGCCAGGCTCTCACCACCCTCAGGGCCAACAATTTCTTCCTCACATCCAGCCTGAATCTCCCCTCCTTTAGTTTAAAACCATCACCCCTTTGCCTATCACAAGAGGCCCTGCTGAAAAGTCTGTCCCCATCCTTCTTATTGGTCCTTTTTAAGTTCGGAAAGGCCACAGTAAGGTTTTCCTGGAAGACTGGCAAAGGAAAAGACAACGGAGCATTTTGCACACCCGTCTTAAAAACAGAAGAATGGCTGAAGTCTGTCAGATATCTGTGAGGCATCACTTGGAAAAGACACACGAGCAGGACAAGCCCACACTGAATCCCCCTTGAAACACCTTCGCAGCCTCACTGGTACCAACAATTGCTCTTATTCAATGAATTTGCCCAACCATTTTCAGAATCTATAGGCCTTTCTGGACTCCATAACCTCCTGTGACGACTTCCACATCTCAGCCACACTCTTACACCTCCTGGCTATTACCTTCACGGGGACAGCTAGAAACAGAGGAGATGGGGATATTTTTGCCCTTATGCAATGGCAGGTAAACACAGGACAGTGGCACTATGTCTGCAGAAGTGCTGAATGAGAAAGGGATTGTGGTATATGAATATTTTTTTCCCCTCGGAATGACTGTGCCTGTCGGGCTGTACCCAGGAGGCAGAACTGCTTTAAATCACATTCTGCACTTTGGGACAACACAGACTTCTCACCAGGCTATCGACCTACAGTATTTTTTTTCTTCTAAGGCACTGTCTCACAAGGAGGAAAAAATTGTGATACTTTACTATATTGCAGCATTTCTAGCAGTTTAACACTACCTTAAGATTAGATACTGAATAGAAACTTGACAATGAGGTCCCAGGTGGAATAAAGATGTTATTTAACTACATCTGATAACACTCATCTGTGGCAAAAACTAATAGCATTTCCCAGAAGAGAGACTCCAATTCATATGGACATTAAACAAGTAGTAATTTTATTAGCATAAAGACTAAAAAGAATCAATGTGAATGGACTTGGTTTCAAATATAAAGATTATACTAGAGTTGCATGGGGCAGGTTTTATTTTAATGAAATCCTTCCCCTTTCCTCTCCAGGCTTTCCTCAGAGAGATTGTAGAACCATAAATCATCTGCATTCAGCTGCAGGACAGGTGTGAACATTGGCTTACTGGCCACATTTGACCTGACTTTTAGTTACGCCACTAACTTTTAAAACAGTCACACTTCAGTGGTCCCACTCCTCAGAAAATCACTGAAGCTCAGTGCAATATTTGCTGTGAGATTTCTTCTGTATTTCTTCTTCTTTAATGGAGTGAACATTATCACAGACATGGAATTTAATTACACTCAAGTCTGAAAACAAGAAAATGAAAATATGAGCTATTAAAAAGTGACCACCTCTTTCCTTCAAATTGACAGCAGTGACTGGGAACACTGTACTCATGACGACAAGAGCTATATGCCAGAAGTAAAAATTACAGCATTTATCAGCAGGTAATCTGCTAAATTATCTGTTGGTTTTTGTTGTTGTTGCTGCTGTTGTTGTTGTTTTTTAAATCTACAGTGAATGATGAAGAAAATAGCTAGAGAATTGTATCGCCAATGACAGGGCATCCCTTGGTAACATCTCATTTTCTTGCCATTGTCACCAGGGACCATTGTCACGGCTTTCTCAGGATGCCCAGGGGACACTATGGTGAGGACAGAATAGTGTAAAAGTGAAACACCATCTATTGCTGTTTAGGAAAAGAAAATACTTTGAGTCTGAAGGAGTTTGTGCAAACCACAGTTTCCATTCACCAAAAGTATGACTGTGCGAGACTGAGGTTCCCACACCAAAGAAAAATCCTGTCTAAAACACAGAGTTGTGAGGATGGTCCTTTGAAACCTGCAGCAGATTGTTCTCTGCTGAATGAGAGAGCTGGGGATGCACAAACAAAGTTTAAATCCACCTATGCAATGAGAGCAAGTGAAATACCGAGTTGCCTCTGTCAGTGGAAAATGCAGAGACAGGTAAACCACTGATTGCCTCTTGCTCCTGGGGCCTCTCTGTTGTTTGTTCTTCTGAAACTAGAAGTCCTACGGCAACATTTCTGCATCTTCACAGTCAGGAAAGGGCTCATCCGTCCATTCTTTCTCTAACCCGGAGCGGCTGGAGCATCCTGTTCCGTCCTTTCCTTATCTCTATGTATTTTCACCAGGAGCACCTCCCAGTCCCTGTTTCGCTGGATTAAACAAGCCATGCACTCACGGTCTCCATGTAGGATAAATTTTCAAGTTTGCGAATAATTGTTTAAAAGGCGTTTAGACGAGGTTCTTAGGGACATGGTTTAGTGCTAGAATTACGTTATGGTTGGACTCGATGATCCTGAGTGTCTCTTCCAACCAAAACGATTCTATGATTCTATAATCCTCACAGCCCTTCTTCGCATCTGTGATGTGCTGAATTAATCTTTCTTCTGAAGGAGCACCCGAGTGGTACAGAACACTCCAAATGAAATCATTTTTGATCTATATAATATAGTGTTGTTATTTCACCATCTCACCTTACAGAAACACATTCAGTTCTCAGGAGCAAATCTCAAAGGCTCATCTCAATCTCCCAGTATTAATGTTCCAACAGCTTCTTGTCACTTCCAACTGATCTCTAATCTTAAAGCAAAAAACTAATTTGTCCTGAGATACATCACCTTGCATTCTGTAACGCTAAATTACAAGCCTTCTTTTTTTATTCCTCCAGTCTGTTAATTTTATCCTCCTCCAGCTGTGTGTCACTACCTACATATATTAGCATATCCCTTGGTTTTGTGTTGGGAGGGTCAGTGGAAAATAAAAAAAAAAATCCTAGATCTCAAGAATTATCCTAGCTTTAGTTAACCCACCTCTCCGGTCTGATACAGCAGAAAGGTAAAGAAAAAGCTGTTAATGCCCAGGTAGTCCTAGACTCACCCATTTAACACTTTTCTTCTATTGTAATACATTTCAAAACCTGAGTTAGATCTACCACTCTACCTTTTCCAAAGCAGCCCATCCCTAGCACTGCATCTCAAACCCACAAGTAACCTCTAGCCAAACAGTATATCTATGCACTGATTCCCTTGTAAAGTCTTCTCTTTTAGGATCCATATGAGTGCATTGCCAAAAGTCTAGACTTTAAATTAAACCTGACTTCAGCAGTCAACATTGCAAGATTCAGTAGTGAATGAAAAAATTTGTACTCACTTGGAGCAATCTTCCATCTATTCATCCAGTCTCACACTTGATATTAAAAGCGTTGACTATGTGATTTAATATCTTAGGTAAAGTCAGTGGACGAGCGTGCTGGTACTGATTAAATTGGGCAATTATTAAATAGAACCTGATTTCCAATACTGCCAAATTGGTATAGTATTTAACACACAGGAAAGTGACAACAAGAAGCATAAGAACAAGTATACTTGCTCTAAAACTCTTCATTTAACATGCTTCCATTTGACTGACTCAAATTTGAAGTTACTGTTTTGTCATGAGCGAGCAATAATCTAGAATTAGTAACTCATAAGTACCTTTACTAGTTACTACAAGCTTAGATTTTTTTCCCCCATTGAATCTTGGGATAATTTCACACTATATGTAGAAAAAAATCCTGGTTCTTACCCTGGCTTTGAAAGTTTAATTGTTTTTATATATATATAAATAAGTATATTCATACGCATAGCTAATCAAAAAGATCTTATCCTCTTTCTAATAACTGTAAAATTCAGGATGTTGATCTACATTCCACATGGATTGGTAGCAGTTGTTGCTTTTCCTTCCCAGTGTGAAAAAAACACACATATAAAAATAGCAGTGACTGCTCTGCTTTTCATGCAAGGCAGGGAATAGGTAACATACTGAAAACAGCAGGGGAGAGCGCTTGCTTAGGAAGCCACAGAAACTCGCTGAAAACATTACGTATTTACCTTGTTTTACAGGACAATAATGTGGTACTGTAAGATATTTGGAATATACTACAACAGAAGAGGTAAAGCACAGAAAAAAATAACTGAAGTCCTTTTGAAGGTTATTTTGCTAAATCCCAGGAGACCACATATCATAATACTTTGTTGTTGTTTTCTACAACTCTTCATTACAGATCCACTCAAGTTAAAGGGCTATACTGAAATTCTTAAGACAGAAAACTGAGAGCATTCATCTTTGAGGAGCTCTGTTACAGAAATAAAACCTTTTGCTCAAAAGTTCAATCTTTTCCTCATCATGACTAAAGCATTGCAGGTTTCTTCATATGATTGACTTATACTAGTGCAAGCAGGGCTTCAAATACTTATTAATTGAACCGTGATGTGTCAATGAGAAGTATAAATCGTGCATGGTGATTGTTTCCCCCTACTGGTCCACCCTGCATTTACATTTTAGTGGTAGAGCTATCGCTCCACATAGCAAATTTAAAACCTCCTGCAAGACTGCTAAAAATAATAATAATAATTTTGAATTACCATTAGTCATGTAAGATTTTCTCAAAAAGAGGAGATTTGTGTACATGAAAATAAGTGCGTCTACCAGGGAAATTTAGTTTATTTATTTAATATATTGCATGATTTTTCCAGTTAGTAGCATATTACTAGACTCTTAAACGGCCACATATTTCTATTAACGTGATTTTTCTACAACAGACCAAAAAGCCTTCACCTGTTTTAAATGAGTTTTGTGGCCTTCATGAACTCTTAGGCTATTATATATCCCAGCCACTGGTTAACATAGGATATGTTGAAATGGTTGCCAGGAGATACACAAAAGTTTACTGAGCTACCCGCTCTTTAGGTTTTTTATTATTATTTTTTAAATTGAGTTATGCTCCTTTTCTGTATGACTTTTGAAGAAGCATGATCTGCTTGAAACCCCCCACATCACAGGCATGTAAAAGAGACATCATTAGATTATATATTATTATACTCTTATTTTAATCCTTAAATTATTAAAATTGCTGCCTTCAAGCACAAGCATTTTTAGGCAAGTATAAAGTGTTTTCCAAGATTCTTAAATCTTTTTGGCTAAGCTATCAATCACAGGTCTTTTCCAAAAATGTCTCTTGGAATCGATATTCATCCTTTTTCATTTTGCCAGAGATGAAAACGATATCCAGCTGAATATGCAACTTCCCATCTACTTGTATTATCATAGCACCCCAGAGACCTAAATGATGGCCGGAATCTGAACAAATTCATGTTATTGTGCTAAACCTCTTCATTTCTTTAGAATTTGTATTAGACTATACACTATAAAGTCCACAATGAGGATCAGTGATAGATTCCCTAAAGAAACGACATCCTTTTTAACAACGAAGTCCCCCTGGTACCTTAATTCCCCATTTTAGAACACTAGCCCACCAAGTTTATATCCACTACTTCCTAAACAAGTAAAAAAAGTATTTGCTAATGATTTACCCAATTTCAACTCGCCTGCCCACCACCAAGCTCGTCTTATTCATGAATGTGTCACAGGTTTTCAAGCACAAAGCTCCAAGTATTTGCTTTTATTCCTTCTGATTTGACTATTTCACGGCACAGGGAGGCAGATTATAGACACTGACAACTCCAGAATTAGGAAAATAAAAAGTATCTTCAAGACTTGAGACTTGTGTATCTCCTTTCCCCACACAGAACTATGCAGACTTTACCTAATTTAGGTCATTAGGTATTTTAATTACTCTTCAGAACAGTCACGGTATTGTTCCCACCCAAGTAACACACTTGCTCAGCCTGGAAGATGCAAAAGCCTCAGCAACAGTTTGACTGACAAAGTTCATCCCACCACCTTGATTTACACTTCCAGATGGGGACAGACTTTTCAGCAGGGCCTCTTGTGATAGGCAAAGGGGTGATGGTTTTAAACTAAAAGAGGGGAGATTCGGGCTGGACGTGAGGAAGGAATTGTTGGCCCTGAGGGTGGTGAGAGCCTGGCCCAGGCTGCCCAGAGAGGTGGTGGCTGAACCATCCCTGGAGACATCCCAGGCCAGGCTGGACGGGGCTCTGAGCAACCTGAGCTGGTGCAGATGTCCCTGCTCATGGCAGGGGGGCACTGGGGGAGCTGGGAAGGGCCCTTCAACCCTAAATATTTTATGATTCTATGATCTATAAAGAGAGACAGGTCTAGGAGTGATGTTCTACTTTCTGTGCTTCTGCTCCTGGAAAACTAGAAAGCAAGGGATACACCAACTTCCTCCAAGATCTCAAATGTCCACCGTACAACAGCGAACAGGAATTTTCAAGACTAATACTGCTTTTGAGGAAAGAGTCATTGATTCTTCTTTTCTTTCTTTTTCCTAAGGTATGAAACACTGTGTTCAAATAAATGAGATGCTATGATCTTGTATCATTCACCTATTTTTTTCTTCAGACAAGTTCATTTGCACCAGCAAAGAAAGCACGGACTTCCATCTTCAGTGTTCCCTTCTCCACTCCTGAGTTTTTGCAAACTCAATAGCTCCTGAGCAGTTAATGAACCAAACTTCTTTAAATGTTCCTATTGCTCTACTGCTCAGCATCAAGGAGACGGATGAGCCTTGGTCTGGTAGAACCCAACTGCAAAATGTAGCGTTTTATTTTCCGATGTAAGATTTCATTCACACGCACGCTCTGCTGTCATGTTCGCATTCACGAGTGAGCAAACTTGTAGCGCCTGTGACTATAAAGCTTTCACTTACAATTTCCATTTATAATTCCCTGAAAGGCGAATGATGTTGGAAACACTTTCAAGATGTGGAATCTTGGGGCAGATGTGTCTACAGATGATTTGAATCCTTAGGTGACTACATTAAAATCACGGGTAAGATCTACCAGTGAGCGAGTCAGTTATTTCCTCTTCAAATTCTTAAAAAAGAAGCCTAAATAGAAGAATAACCAGATTTCTCTTCCCAGAGGGAAAAGCAGTATTTCTGGAGAATGCAGTGTTTTTTGGTCAATACTTGCCATCAGTTCAGATTATGAGAAAAATTCTTTGAAGTGTTACTTTTTAGACCTTTTCATAGAATTATTTGGCATTAAGAATAACACTGCAATAAAAGCAGTGGTTTTCACTTAACTGTGAGATACTTAAATACCGATAGACTTTTAATTTGGACTTGTTTGCAGCCCTCCCTAACACTACGTACCAGAAAGAGTGAAATAAGCAAATAAGTGAATAAAAGTAGCCAAGGACATTAGGAGCAGGACATACACACAGACACAAGACAGTTTGAAAAGCTCCTTTGACAACTGCTCGATGTATTAGGAAAATGTGGTTCAGCTTCAGAAGTGGCCTCTGAAGGTGGATTTTCCGAAGAATGATTTTAATACAGCTTTCTAAAACTCTAAGTTGAATTAATACTGCTTGAAGGGATTATCTACAACTGCAAGAACCGGATAGTCTCTCCTTTCTCTCTCTGCAATGCTAAACTGACCACAACCTATATCGTCTCCCCTCCTTTCACCTGTCACCAGAAGTGACAGTTTTAGGTTTCACCTTCCAGACTCTTCCATGTTTTTTTCTAATACGAACAGCATCACAAATCAAGAAATAGTATCACAAAGCAATGTTTGTGCTTTTCCCCCTCAGTTCCCCTTTTAACTGATAATCTTAGGTAAGGCAAAAAAAAAAAAAAAAAAACAACCAATCATCACTGCTTAAATTTAATTTACGGAGCAGAAAATTTCAGCTAAAAGTGAACTATAGAATTAGAAATTAAGAAAAATTAGACTGAAATAAGATTGTAGCTAGTGTCCTTGCCACCACTGTAAATGTTCTCGCTGTACAGACACCTTAGTAAAAGTAAGTTTTGCATTGCATTTTTCTTCCAATACAAGTGGACGTATTAAAACTATGCATGGAGAGAGGGGGGATTTAATTAGCAAATCTTATAGTGCTATGGAAAGGACAGTTGGTGTTTAAAAAGCAAAATATACACTGTAGCGTGAGCTTCACCTCTTCCTACTTACTTGTATTGAAGCATCCCAGAGTTCTTACAGCTTTATCACCCTTCCCACTCATGCTGCTCTTCCAGTTGAGTGTTCATGGGGGCTTGCCCGTGGACCCAGAACCTGACTTTCCATCCCTCTAGTGCAAATCCTTCCCTTCTATTTCTACTTTGACCAGCAAAACTCTGATCTTCTTGAGAAATACAAAAACTTCAGGAGGGGAACAAAATAAAAAACCCCAACAACTGTGATTTCTTCATTACTGTATAAGAAAATGATCCATAGTTCTAACTACTGTCATACAGTGGAGCAGATAAGATGTTGTGACTTTAACCTGTTGTGGCATTGGACAAGAATTCCTGCAAGTCCACAGTTTCACAAGCATAAACGTCACTTAATCCTTTGGCAAATGGCTTTTAAAAAATTGCCAAGTAGGAAGAGCCTCCCAGCATTCAGAGAATAAGATATTAGAAAATTGTCATTCCATGAGACAGAACCCAGAAGTGCCAAACTCTATTCCATCCCATTCTGCAAGTGTTACACGGTCTCCTGGCACATTCAGTTCCATGATTCTGCACGCAGAGTAGCAGTATCATTTCATACAAACACTATTAGAGTGGCAGAGCACATTTTAGTGCAAAAATCTGAACAGACTCAAAGTTTTTGCTTTTGCACTTGCCCATGAAAGCTTACATTGACCCTGCTCAGTAGTAACTTAAATACAAAGCAGATAGTAGGAACACAGTTACTCCACAAGGCCTCTTTGCTGGGCATTTAAGGACCGACTATAGAAACATTTGGTGCTACAGAGGAACTCAACACACAGAAACATGAATTCCCTGAAGATGCCTCATACTGTTCTCTCACACGGAGCCATCCTTTGTTAAATACACAGCATTTGCTTACTTAAAATTCCTAGGCTCTATTCTCCATGTCCCACTCCACATTAAGCATCTGGCACCTTTTTTTCTTTTTCTAATGAACAGATCTTAAATATCTGAAGATTTTTGAATTTAAAATACCAGAGGCCTGATTAAAAAAAAAAAAAAAAAAATCAGCCAGCAGCTGCTGTTAGCAAGAAGCGCTCTGGAGACAAACCATCACGGGGTACCAGGAGGAAAAGAAACAGCACGACAGTAAAACATCCATTTGGTTTGCTTGCCGTTTCCAGAGGAGCTTCCCGCCTGCAACCAGCAGCTGCAGCTTCAGTGTCATCTGGAAAATAAAATTACATGGGGAAATAACTGCAGCCACCCCCGCCTGGTGCAGCCACGCACAGAAACCTGTGGCCACCAAGAACACGGATCCTCTTCCCAGCTATTTGATCTGCAATCAGGAGAGCCAGGATTTCTTCTACCCTTCCACAATGCAGAAATACAAGCGGATTTTGCTTTGCAAGGAATATTCTCATGCTCAGCGCATTCAAGTAATGACTTCATCTGGTAATTCAAGAATTCCTCAGAGACAATTTGATTATTCTACAGGAATACAAGTGACTTTAAACTGTCTTTCAAATTAAACAGCATCAGTTCCCCCCAGAGATTTAGATAGATGTGTCTGCTTTACAACCCAGAAAGTCACTGCTATAGCCACTGTTTCCCAGGCTGAACAGAGAAATTCCAAATAGTGTAGAAATGGAAATGTCTCCATTTTTCTAACGCTTCCCACAATCAAAGGCTCATCATTTCAAAATGCAATGCTACGTTCCATCTCAAAAAAAAACTCCAGGAAAACTACTTTTTATGGTTTGCAGAGCCCAAATTGATTCACCTAAGTTTTTAGGACATGTAAATTCTGCTTTACAGATAGATAACCTGTCCCAGACCACTATAAAGAGACTTCATTGTCTCTTGGAGTAAAGCAGCACAACGCATGTTCTGGAGAGAAACTGCTCTGCCCTCCCAGCCGTTAAGAACAACTGCGGTATCAGGATGGCGTGTCCTTCACGGGAACCGTGCAGCAGCAACCACTGCCCTGGGCAGCCTGTTCCAATGCCCAACGACCCCTCCCTGGAAGAAATATTTCCTAATATCCAATATAAACCTCCCCTGGTGCAACTTGAGATGATGTTACTCTACAGAAAGCAGCGACAGCACAAGAGTGAAACATCCAGCAAACAGTAAATAACGCTGCTGAGTGCTCCGAGGTTTTTTACACATTGAACTTGCTTTGACAGTTTTGTACTAACAGCTGTGACCCTACATACACTACAAATGAAAGTGCAGATACAAATCCTAATTCTTAGTGATTTTTACAAAGCCTTTAAGCCAGTAAAGCTTTGCTAAACTCAAGACTCACAAAAATTCTACTGTTTCCCTACCCTGAAACACTTGCAGAGTTTGTTGATATTCAGAAAATCATCACTCAAACCTCCTGCAGCTGCTAGTAACTGGGAACCAACATGCAGGAATTAGGACCAGCTGGTTCAGGTGCTGAATGGAAGTGACATGGAAAATAAGATACTTAGGTCAGAAATCTAAAGTTTGTCTTAAATCACAAGGCAAACTATTTATATTTATTTGCAGGATTAACTCTTGGAAAGAAAGAGCCTTCTGGTGCTCGTGACATTTGGGATTCCTGTGCCTTCCTTTCCCACTTACGAAATGGGTGCTACAAGCCTTAATATTTGCAAAGTGCTCTCACTAGAAGCACTAGGTACCCATAGCAGCTCAAAAAAAAATCCTAAATTGTTTCCTTGGATCTTTTCTCCTGTGCAGCATTCTCCATGTAGAAAAACACAAGAAGGAGAAACAACCTCAGTTGAGCAAAGGAATTAATTTGTCTTTCAACGTGAACTTTATTGTTTAGATATCCTTCCCAGGAGAGGAGGTCTCATTAAACATGTCAATCTTTATATTGGGCAGCGCAACAACCACATACAGGTATCATCAGCTGTTTTCCTGATGTGTTTTGCAAACACCAAACCAAACCCCAAGTCCTCCGGCTTTGTAGTCCATAATAGATCCTTGAGGCACAGCCAGTAGATAGGAGAAAATTTTTTCTGACACTGAAGAAAAAAAAAAAATTACAGACCACCACATAACCCAGATTTCCAGACTTTCAGCGGAACGGAATACAAACACTGCTACCGTTAACACATCAAAAATGATGCAGAAATTAGCACTTTTCATTCGAAGTATTTACACAGAGCCGAACTCTTCCATTCCTCCTCCATTGTCACAAATTCAATTGCCTAAACATGTTATCAGAGGAGAGACGTGCAGGTTTGCTTCGTGCTGCTGTGTCACCACCTTTAATTCACCCCAAACTTCTCAGCTGCCCCATTGCCTCCTCCATAACAGCTGTAACCAGAAGAAGATTTAGCTCCACGAACTATGTGGCCCATTTCAGTCAAATGCTCCATCTCCTGAAATGACGAGGACAGAAAGGATGGAGAGAATACTTTCTTACTCCTTTAACACTTGCCACTTGCCCAGAATAAGAAGAATGCACATACTGCAGCCAGGTCTCTGCTTTTCAGAGGAAGACAGGACCTCTGATTGTTACCTTCACTTATTTGAACAAAAAAGTGAATAAAAAAAATAATGCAATTGGGAAGCAATAACTTAACACTCCTGGATCGGGGGGATATGGGTATAGCAATTTTCTGGTAAGCCACTTAGATGTTTATCTGCCAATTCTACATACAAGAACTTCAGACTTGCCTATTTAAACAGTGAGCACTAAGCAGCTGATGCAGCACTGATAGGGCCTTAACAACAAAGGCACAGTCTAAATTTACAGAAACAAAACTAGTGCCACTATGGCAACAAGTCAGCAAACAGCAAAAACCCAATGTAAAGCAATCTTGCCTCTAATCACACTGATACCAGGTGTACAATTCTTAAATACAGTAATTTCTCGTACGCTCTCTTTGCAAAAGGAAAACACTCAAGTCAGTGTACAAATAATCGCTGAAAATGTGTTTACAGATGCAAGCTGTCTGCCCGAGATTATTTTCATTCAGGTAGGAAATAACCAACTGTGTACAAATCCAGGATTGCAAATAAGCACAAGCTTTGAAATAGATACATATATTCTGAAGCAAAAATACTGAGCACAACAGTGTCTGTAGACAATTCCAGCCAAAAAGGCAAAAGTAACAAACTCGATCTGTTCCAAAGTACATGTCAGTCAAAGCAGAGCTCTTCTCTACTCATTTAAATGTCTCTGACCAAGCACCCCAAAAATGGATCAGGCAAAGGCTCATGAGACCCAAGTAACACTCAACTCAACCTGGAACTCTTTCTTTAGGTTTGTTGGGTTTGGGAGGGCTTTTGTGGGGGATTTTAATGCTTTTGTTTGGTTTGGGGTTTATTTTGGTTTGGGTTTTTTGGGGAGGGGGAGAAAGGAGAGACAAGAGGAGAGCCTTGGGAGTTCAATTTGGGTTTGGTTTTGCTTTCTGGTATGTTTTTTGCTTGGCGTTGTTTTGGTTTGGTTTTGTACGAGGTTTGTGTGGTTGGTTTGGTTGTGTTTGTTTTGATGTATGGTGTTTGGGTTTTTAATATACATATAAATAAACAAAAAAAATCCCTTTGCAACGATTCACTGAAGCCAATGGAAAAATATCAACTTCAACTTGACTTTACCAGGTTGAAGATCAGAGTTGCATGGCACAGCATAATCCAAACCAGAAGCCTCCAGCATCTTCAATGCCTTTTTTTCCTATTTAGTTGAGGCCAAATAGTAAGGTGAGCCAAGTGGACTCCAGAGAAACAGCAGCTATGAAAGATTCAGGCATAGCATTAACTTTGATATCCTTAAATAAAGAGTCATACACCTCAAGACAAGCATTACTTCATCGAGAAGCCAGAGACAGACTGGAGGTCTCCACTGTTGGGAAGATTTCAAAAGCTCTTCAGTTATAAATTGCCGGTTCCACACACTTGCAAGCAGCAATTTCAGCCTGAAGTGTGCCAGCCAAAATGAACTTCTTTGAAGCAGTTTTGTAAAAGTCCTTGTGAGGATGGGTAATATCCGTTGGAACCCTCTCCATGGATGAAGTCAAATATCAGAATATTGAATGCGCTACAAGGTTAGTGCTTAAATACGGGGCTAATTTTAAAGGAAACATAAAAGTAGTTTCAGAGCTAGCCTTGGCCTTTTGGAGTGCAACAAAAAAGGGTTTGCCATGTTACACTGCAAACCAGAATGCAGTAAATGCTTTCCCACGTTTTGGCCATGTACACATACAGCAAAGCACCAACACACACATATGAACCAGGAGGCTGCTTCTCAAAAAGGCCTGTTAGAAGTAATAGTTTGAAGAACAACTATGTAACAGGGAATTAATAGCATTATTGAAACAGACCACAACCAGGAACAACTAACTCCCAAAACCATGATGTCATATTCAGAAAAATAAGTTTTCTAAATTGTTGCCCCTTTTATCTCCTTTCCCACAACTTTATTATAGCACCTCCCTATCCACTCCTGTGTCACCAAAACTGAACAGAGCTGGATGCCCCCTAATTTGTTTGTCTCCTTCCTATTTCCCACACACACCCCCCTTTGCAAAACATTTACCCAAGACTAACTCCTACTGGGAATTCGGCTGTTGCTTCAGAAATTATCGGGGAAAAGAGATCGAGCAACATCGGTAAAGGCAACTTGCCATGGAAGTGAAGTTCAGGCATATCAGGCCAAAAACGCTTTACGTTATCACTGTCAGCCACGCTTCAGCAGCTGTACTGGAAATGTGAGAGTAAATCACAGGCTATTACATGTGTAGATAAGAAACTGCTCTGTATGAGAAGGAGCTTACAGAAGTTGACCAATTTTGCCAGCTAAGGATGTCTAAGGATGCTCTAAATTCTGTAACACCTGAAAAGGTACAGAAATGCTATGCATCGCTCCCCGCTCATTCTGCCTGTCCTACAGTGGGAGCAGGTACAAGTTATAGGCAAGGTTTTCATTGTCTTGTGATTTGAAATTTATGGAATTTTACAGTGTGAAGTTACGAGTTGTTTCTACACCTTGCATCCAAAATAGGAACATGTACAGGTCTCATTTTTTTATAAGCTTCAGAGTGCTACATTTCTGATCCCATATTTGCCACCGTCCACTGTATAACGGCGTACTCATCCACCTAGAATTACATCTGACAAATTTTGCACTATTATTTTCTTCCCATGAAGAGAGCGGAAAGAAAAACAGGAAAATATGTCTTTAATCAACCAGATAGGTCATGAATGCCGTATCTCCCTACCTGTACCTCCATCACACTGCCCTCTCTCTCCTGATTCCCTGCAAGTCACTTATCCAAGAGAAATTACCTTCTGTATTTGTACTTTCCTGCTTGTAGTGAGTAGTTTCCTGTTGTAAAGACATGGCTAATCAGGATTTCTATTGTAATGACATAAAAAAGCTCAAACTCTAACACTGTGTATCAACAGAAAGTGTCTATTACACCTTGTGAACAACCTCAATTTTTTTTTTCCTTTGGCAATTTGCACTGTGAAAAACAGTTAAACACAGCTGATTCGTCATGCCACGTGACTGCAACTTTCTCCTGTCTTTTTTTTAAATCTTGTTTTGTTTTGTTAAAGAGATCTTAATGCAGAACAAGGTTGGCCAGAGAGGTGGTGGCTGAACCATCCCTGGAGACATCCCAGGCCAGGCTGGACGGGGCTCTGAGCAACCTGAGCTGGTGCAGATGTCCCTGCTCATGGCAGGGGGGGCACTGGGGGAGCTGGGAAGGGCCCTTCAACCCAAACTGTTCTGTGATTCTAAGAAAGAAACCAAAAGGATCACTCAGGGTTAATCTCCCTGCACCAAAGAACTTGCAAGTCGCAACATACTGCTTAATAGTTATTGTTTTCATATCTTAAGTGTAAAAGCTCTTGATACCACTGTAATAATTAACTGATGATGCTGCCAATATTCAGTAGATATAGCTGCACAAAGGAGGACACAAAACCAAAACGTATAATTTTAAGCCATCTTACAATTTGAATGTTCCTCCTCCTCCTCCCCAGGTGACCAGGACTTTCACTTCACCTCTTCTCTATTTTTCAGTCAATAAAGTTGTGGGATTAAGAAGTTCCATCTTTTTTCCCCACAAAATATAATACAAGCTTTCCCCAACTAGCAAGTGTGTAACCTCTGCAACACCATCAGCTTTTTCTTTATAGTTTCCCATCTACCTATGCGGGTTAAAATGTATTATTCTTTACACGCTAACCTAACCCTTCCAAACCGAGTGTCGGGTAGTGCTGCTGCAATGCCTAGAAGCACGAACTTCAGTCCCCGCACAGAATACTTAAACTCCTGTGGCACATGGCACTTTGCATCATGCATTAACATCAGCTATTCGATATTTCCTCCCTTCCCTAGTAGCTGGTTTATGCATAATGACGTTCTGCTTGAAGTCTGCTCCAGGGGGATGAATACTATGGGATGGATTTCTAAACACAAGTTTCAGAAGTAGGTCAAAGGCAGGGACCAGCTCTCACCTTGAGCAGGCGATGCTGCTCCTGGAGAGACACCGAGACCTGCAGAAGGGTTGGCAGCATTTACACAGCGTTTGCAGTAAAGGTGTCATGGGCAACTTCGAGCAAAGAAAACCTTACTGGTCCCAGTTTATGGGAATATGAAGCATCAAACAGACAGCTAAATAGGGAATTATCTCCTCTCCTGCTGTCACAAGAGCCCATTCCACCTACGGGGACACCGACATTCGCATCACAGCCTCCTGCTTACTTGAGCTTCACTGAGCTCTTCAGATGACATGGTGGCACAAGGGAGGGACAGGAGCAACATTTATGTTGCACGTGCTTGAAACAGAGATTTCACAAGAAAACACACTGTTGTTCCCCTGACAGTTGTAAAGGCCCACAGAGAACGTTTAGCTATTGTAGACACTGCTCCTTTCATCAGAAGCAGGTTTCAGTATGTCGTTTCCTTCCCTCTGCCCAGGATGGGAGAGCACAGACAGGAGCAGAACCTGCTCCTGGGACAGCCACAAAATCCAAAGGGAAGAATCACAGAATGGTTGGGGTTGAAGGGACCCCTGGAGATCCCCCAGTCCAACCCCTGCTCACGCAGGGTCACCAGAGCAGATCACACAGGTCGGTCCAGGCGGGTTTGAATGTCTGCAGAGAAGGAGACTCCACACCCGCTCTGGGCAGCCTGGTCCAGGCTCTGGCACCTCACACCGAAGAAGTTTCTCCTCATGTTCAGATGGAACCTCCTGTGTTCCAGTCTGTGCCCGTTGCCCCTCACCCTGTCACTGGGCACCACAGAACAGAGTCTGGTCCATCCTCTTGACACCCACCCTGGAGATATTTATAAACATTGATGAGATCCCCTCTCAGCTTCTCTTCTCCAGCTGAACAGCCCCAGCTCTCTCAGTCTGTCCTCATCAGAAAGATGCTCCAGATCCCTCATCCTCTTTGTAGCTCTCTGCTGGACTCCCTGTGCGCGGTGTTCCTGGCAATGACATCCACCCAGACTGGAAAAGCACAGAGAAGAGGACCATTTCCCAATAGCTTAATACTACCTACACTTTGAATATTATGTTGTGGCACAGGATCTCTTATGATCAGAATTAATTACAAGGTACATGAAGCAAGGCAGAAAAAAGACTACACCTCCAGCAAAACACATCAAGGGTCACAGAATGCCATGGACTTGGTTATTTATTGGGAAAGGCAAACCTGCCTTGCTTCTAGCAAAGCAAGGCCATATCCTATCACAGCTAAGAACCTTAGATAAGAAGAACTGCAAAACATTGCTCTAGAGAGCAAAAGGACTGTGTTGGCAAGTCTAGTTCTGACGTAAGGCTGAGACAAAGCTCAGCTAGGCCAGCTTGCCAGGCTACTGTCATGTAAGCTTTTAGACAGGTAGAATTTGTGTACAAGCCTCTTCTTAATCCTTGCTCTCCTACACCACAGGGTGACCCAACCTTTTATTCTTCATCGTGCCTTTTTTTAAAGGCTGTCTGCATATCCCACATACCCCATCCACCACACCTAGAGAGAACAAAGCTACACAGGCACCAAAGCTCAACAGGTCAGCCAGAATAGTCACTGGTGTTGTCCATGACCCAGATTAAAAAAAAACAGGACAATTATGAGATGCCACCATGAGAGACCTGCAAACCTGCACTATCAGTTGTGAGAAAACATCTCAACCCACTGCCAGAGCACTGTCATCCCCTACATAACCAAGAAAATCTGGCATACCGGGTGACACACGTGCTTTTTTTATATCTGCTGCAAGCAAAGCAAACAAGCACCTCAGCAGGTATTATGAAAGCAGCTAAAAATGATGAAAAACCGTGGCATTTTTCCTCATTCTTAATATATTTGTGTTTTCAGCCATGTGGGTGGGTGAAGCAAGTTCTCATACAACCATAGCTGGTTGTAAACAAAGCGTGCTTCTGTAAACTAGAGGAATCTATTACAAAGCACAGAAAAATATTTTTCCACACACAGCCTAATAGCATGTTTTGTCAATTAGCTCAGTCACCATTCAAAGGAGTCACAATTCTACCCTCTTCCCCTTCTTTCCTCCCTACAAACAGAAAAAGCAGCAGTTTTAGAAGTAATTCTTAAAGTCAATTAGCATTTATTATAATTTCCCAGGTACAGCCAACGCTTATCTCCCCACAGCATAAAGAGAGGTCTCTTTGAGGGGGTTACGATAAAAGTAGTCATTTCACAGCTGATCTCCACGCTGTTTTAACAATCCTGCCCATTTCTAGACAATCCTGTCACCCTATAATCTCCAGAAAGATTAAAGGTACATAACATAGCTTTCAAAACCCACGTTGCTTGAGGTCTCTTATTAGTCAGGCTTTCCCTAAACTCATTGTTCATTATTTCTCAGCCAACAACTGAAATGAAGTTCCTGTATTTCCACTAACGTGTCACCTTTAACAGGCAGCAATGGGTACACGTCCCAGCTGCCAGAGGATCAAAGAGCACACCAGGACCATTATGTGAAGGAAGAGGTGAAAACAGAGCTGAATATCTCTGATCTTGTGAAGAAGTCTGAAGTACTCTTTGTTTAACTCCAAATTTCCTGCCTCTGTCCTTCCTGCACCTTGAGAGGGCACGGAGAACTCTACACTCTTGATAATAAGGATGTTCAACCTGAAATCAAAGCCCCAACGTAGCCTATAGCTTGCTGTATGCCCCCCCAGAAAAGTGAGATAGTAAGCGATTCTGCAATAATTAGAGAAAAATAACATGTTCCCATTTTTTTTTTCCTTCTTTGTAAAGTTGTAGCATCTGCCTGAATCACTCTTTTCTCTCATCTTCCCTCACCCTCTCACTATGATTTTCTGAAGTGGCAGCCAAAACCAGAGGTTGTTCCCAGGTTGGAGCATGAAATCTAATTACTAGGTGCTCCCTCTGGAAAAGGGAGGTGGAAAGAGACAGAAGGCACAAGCTCCTTCTGGAAGGAGCCCAAAAAAATTAAACTGCAATCAGATCAAACAGTAAGAGAGAAATGTTTATTAATGAGGCCTGTGCTAGTGCTGGAAACAGAGAAGATGTTTCCAATCCACCCACTATTTGCAAGGCATTCATTCAGATTTGGTTGAACCCCTCTGTTCTGTTTTGGAAATCTAAGCTTGGGCAATACTGAGCAAAGTCCATCATCAGTCATTCCATCCTCACTTATAACTCCATGGAGCTAAATTAACTCCTTATTTGAGCCCACAGATAAGCACACCACACAAGGGGAAACCAGTTCTATATGCTGGTGCTATTTGGGATTTGTTCTTTGGAGGGCAAATGAGAGCTGGATTTCACCTACAGGAGGCAAGTTTCCCCAAAATTAACTGCTTAATGATGTACCATCACTTATCCAGATGCTTTGCAGCTTGGCAGAAAATATTCTCTATTCTGGGCAACTTTAACAGCTGTGGAAAGATGAGGAGAAGAGAATAACCCCCATCACATGTCCTGTTAGAGCCCTGCTAACCAAATTTCACAGAATCCCAGAATGTCAGGGATTGGAAGGGACCTCGAAAGCTCATCCAGTGCAATCCCCCCGCCGGAGCAGGAACACCCAGATGAGGTTACACAGGAAGGTGTCCAGGCGGGTTGGAATGTCTGCAGAGAAGGAGACTCCACAACCCCCTGGGCAGCCTGGGCCAGTGTTCTGTCACCCTGACTGAGAAGAGTTTCTTCTCAAATTTAAGTGGAACCTCTTGTGTTCCAGCTTGAACCCATTACCCCTTGTCCTATCACTGGTTGTCACCCAGAAGAGCCTGGCTCCATCCTCCTGACACTCCCCCTTTCCATATTGATCCCCATGAATGAGGTCACTCCTCAGTCTCCTCTTCTCCAGCTCCAGAGCCCCAGCTCCTCAGCCTTTCCTCACACGGGAGATGCTCCACTCCCTTCAGCATCTCCGTGGCTGCGCTGGACTCTCTCCAGCAGTTCCCTGTCCTTCTGGAGCTGAGGGGCCCAGAACTGGACACAATATTCCAGATGAGGTCTCACCAGGGCAGAGCAGAGGGGCAGGAGAACCTCTCTGACCTACTGACCACCCCCTTCTAATCCCCCCCAGGTCCCATTGGCCTTCCTGGCCACAAGGGCCCAGTGCTGGCTCATGGTCACCCTGCTGTCCCCAGGACCCCCAGGTCCCTTTCCCCTACACTGCTCTCCAACAGGTCATTCCCCAACCTATACTGGAACCTGGGGTTGTTCCTGCCCAGATGTAAGACTCTGCACTTTCCCTTATTATATTTCATTAAATTTTTCCCCGCCCAACTCTCCAGCCTGTCCAGATCTCGCTGGATGGCAGCACAGCCCTCTGGCGTGTCAGCCACTCCTCCCAACTTGGTGTCATCAACAAACTTGCTGATAGTACACTCAGTTCCCTCATTCAAGTCGTTGATGAATATATTGAATAATACTGGCCACAGAACTGACCCTTGAGGCACTCCACTAGATACAGGCCTCCAACCAGACTCCACCCCATTGACCACGACTCTCTGGCTTCTTTCCTTCAGCCAGTTTGTGGTCCACCTCACTACCCGATCGTCCAGTCCACACTTCTTCAGTTTAGCCGTGAGGATGCTGTGGGAGACAGTGTCAAATGCTTTACTGAATTTCCTGTACATGCACACTTAAGTTTTTCAGTTTTTGCAGGTTCTTACTTTTGGACTGAGATCTATCATGCAGAAACATTTTTAACCCAGATGACAGAACCATGATCAGCGCTTTGATAACTGCAGCAACAGGACCACCACTTTGGTAGAAAAGTAATATACGCTATCACCAACTGTTAGACAAAGGCTTGGAAATAAATCTATTAGGAACCGCTTTTTGATACACAAGGAGAAAGGCAACTAGAAGACTCTTCAGCTTTAACTTGACCAAAGGAAGTAGAAGTGGTTGAGAACATGAAAACTGAAACTATTTTGAACGCTAGCAACCATGAAGTGGTAGAGTTCACAGCTCATGGAATAACAGCAAAAACAAGAGACTTTTGAAAAAGTAGATTTCAGGGGGTCCAGATGACCGGCAGATAATGTGCCACGTGAAACAAGCCAGAGGGTAGCGGCAGTTCTGGAAATCTCAGTTATTTCAAGTAAACTTTCACAGCACAGAGAATAGATAGCAGTGAGAAATGGAGAACTGAATCACAAATTCTTCAATGAGCTTGTGTGCATGCAGGACACCTAAAGATGATGGTGAAAACTGGACTGTATTACTGAAATGAGCTCAAAAATGTAGCAGGGACAGGTGAGGGTCAAAATGACAAAGGCCCGTAGTGCAGAAATAACTAAAGGATATAAAAGCTACCATAAGAACACTGTACACTGCAATAAAGAGGTAAAAGTAGAGAATCAAGTAAGAAAACAGTATTATGATAGTAGGTGAATTAGGGAAAAAATAGTTGCACATGACTATCCAGATGTCAGATGTCTAACTCAACTGAACCTGATAGAATTCTCAGAACTGGTGGTTTCATTAAAGGTTTTCTTTCAAAAACTTTGGGGATTGATAAGAGTCTAGAAGATATACAAAGGCAAACATAGTACCTATTTATAAAAAGAAAAAAAGAGAGCGCGCTAATTATAGACTAGTGGGCTTAACTTAAAATTTGCCCCCAAAGCGATAGCACATATGGTAGACAAACCACCTGTATGTATTTAGAAGATATGGAAATGAGTAACAGCCAACAAAGATTTGTCAAGAATCAATCCAACTCCTTTTGATAGCCAGGTAACAGACTGTTGGATAAAGGAATGACAGAAGTTGGATACCCAGACTCCAGCAAGGCTTTCAACACTGGCTCACCTGACTTCTAAACCTTGTTTCTGAAATATGTTCACTTTGGAGATGCCTTTTTTTAAAACAAACAAACAAAACACCTGGTCCAATGAACGTATTAGACAGACTCAATCCTGTGTTGGGAGAGGGACTGAGAAAATGCCATGCTGAACTTCCAGCTTTAATTTTCCACTCACTTGAAAACATTTAATAAGTGCAGTACCTCCCTGTACAGATGGTTAAATGAGACAACAAGCGGTTACACGATTAGTTCAAGGTTATGCCAGCAAAAACAAGAACTGAATCCTCCTGCATCTCCAAGCACTCAGACTGGGTTAACGCTTGAGCTCTCTAACCTTTGCAGGGGTACAAGGAGCAAAAGAACATTTCTTTACAATTGTGAGTGGAAGAGTGGGATAAGCGGCTGGCACAGTACCTGCACCTATCTCTATTCTACGCAGCTGGGAGAAATCATAAGCCCTACGGATCTGCTCAACCCGCACGCGGACTTGTTTGACAGCTTGTTTCGGACAAGGACCACGTCCATCCCCCCGCTTCTCACCCTTGTCTCCACGGCACAGGCGGAGTGAGAACATCCAGAAGGATCAGAATCAAATCATCTCGCCTGAAAGAACTCAGCTCCCAGCGCCGCGGCTTCTACCCTGCCAGTGCACCCAGAGAAGCCCTCCAGGTCCAGCAGAAATAAATACGGCTTCCACACCACGGTGAAGAGAGAGATGCACTCCTTTAAAGAAATAACTTGTGAATGGATACTTCCACGAGTATGATCCACAGAACGTACAAATTATTCAAAACAGCAACAATACCGAGAGGTAAAGGTATTCCATGAGGGGCTGAATGATTTAATGACCCCGGTTACATTTGCTTGTGAAGCACATTTACTTTTGGGTTATTTGAGACCTCGGAGATTTTGCTCCTTCTGTCAATCAGACAAGAACACAGAACACACACATCTCAGCTGCTACCAAGCACCCTAAAGCTCCAATTTAGTGTTTAGGTGTTTGTTTTGGCTTAGTTTTGTAAAACATTGGTCTCTGCCTCCAGAGTCTCCCTAGGAGCAGAAGTGGGTATGTCCAAATTCACCAGTCCAGGTTGCTTGAGAGCATTTTCAACCCTGCCACGGCGTGGTAGTCTGCTATCCAGTGACACTTCTAGACCAAGCCTGAAGACGCTTGGGTATACATTAAGAATTTGAGGGCTTTCCTAAGAATCAATATTTCTTAACTTCACCTGTTTCTTACAAAACCTTATTATACTGGACAGCATATGGGAGGAGGCAAGTCCATGCTGCTATCAAGTAGCCAGCTCTTCCCAAATATTAGCAACACCAGTTCATACTTTACAGTTCACATCTTGATATTACTGAATGTTGTTGCTGGGAGGCAAACAATCCACTTTAATCTCTAGTTATTTTATTTTACCTTCTTCAGCAAGAAAACAGGGTTATTTTGTACCAAAACAACTTTCTCTTTAGTGAATATTTTACACTTGGTTCATTGCTGCCGATGACAGAGACACACCTTGCAAGACAAACATCTTCCTCCCCTTCCCCTTATTCAGCAACTTGTCCAGCAGTAGGGAAATTATATGGAGAGCAGAATACTACAGTCACGGTATAAATGCAATATAGTGCCTTACTGGTACACGACTGGTGGCCAGTGGCAATATGGAAGCCCTTCTCTACACAGAGATAAAGAAACCCCAAAGTCCTTCTGTGATACAAGTTTGCATGCCTGATTTTATAGTCTTAAAAAAAAAAAAAAAAAAAAAAATCCCTTTTGTCCAGTTTCACAGTGAAAGCAATTTTTGGGACACAGCTGTGATGCTGAGACCACCAAGAGGATATTAAAGGGAACCCATCCTGACAGCGCTTCTCCCACCTGCCACCCCCACCCAAGCACTAAGCCCGGCTTAGGGAAAGCTTTGCCGCTCCCCCAGTACAACCATCAGCAAGACATCTCACTAGCTGCCTACAGAGATAGGGTTAAGAGAAGCTTGCAGTTCTTTTCCTTTTCTAACAGAGAATATATGATAACAGAACAGCGCAGTTCTGACTTTGTTTGCCCAGATTGCTTATTCCAGTGGCAATTCACGGATCTAAATTATTAAGCGTAACTAGTTTCTACACTCCTTAGCATCCAAAGATAACATGTGCTGGGTATTACTGCAGCTTATTAGAAACAACTTGGATCAATGAAAGAACCTGGAGGACACAAGATAATGAGGTAACCGAGCTTTGCAACCCCAGCAAATCACACTTGACATGAAAGAAAAAAACAACAGCTTTGTAAAAATACCACAAGACCACAAAATTGTGTGTATGAGACAGGTCGTAGCTTTCAGAGCCCTTCTGCAGGTTTAACTTACACTCTGAAAGTGGAGTCCAACTAACTTCATTTCAATTTTCAGCCTCAATCCTTAATAGACAACACTGTGGTCTCAGGCTGCGATGGCAGAACGTTGCTTGCAAAGAGTGTCCTCCAGACCTGCGGCCAAATCCTCCTCTGGAGGCTGCAGGCTGAGCATCCCTGGCAAAACTAAAAGCCTTGGCCAACACCTGTTTCCCTGGATTTGCTGTGGGAGAGTTCGCCAGCCTGCAAAAATCCCTGGTTGCCATAGAAACGGAACCACGGTAGTAGAGCAAAAGGAAGAAATATTCAATTGTCAGCACAGAAAGATTGATTGTTTAGGTTTCCCCCCACACGTGTAAAACCAACACAGGGGTTTGTGTCATTTACTCCCAACCTAAATTCCTTCCCGCTGGTTTCATCTGATATTTATGAGGGCTGTGATCTAGTAACCTTCTTCCTTTTCACAGCAACAGCCTCCCTTAGCTGCGGTAACAATAAGCCTAAGTACACGGCGAGGGGGGAGGGAGCCCTGAGCCGCATACATCTCCATCAAAATCATCGTGTAGGCAAAGCGCTACAGAAAGAGGGGAAGAAAAGGATAAAAAGCCATAATTATTTTTTAAAAATTCCCTTTGGGTAGCACTCCTTGAATACCAATGGCTGCAGCGCAGCTCTTTGCTATGCAAGCAGCATAACCATACGGAGTCTTTCAGAAGGAATCTCGAGCAAACTCCACGGTTCCTCTGATACATTATTTCCCGCGGGTTGTAAATCATTCACGGTCCCTATTAGTGAAAAGCCTGAACGACTTTATGACCAATTAATTGGTGTACTCAGGTAAACTAAAATAAGAGTAACGTATTGGATTAATCCAACGGAGCAGCTTGTCCAGGAGTCGCCCTCCGACAGGAGCTGGCTCAGAGGAAGGTCGTTCGAGGAAGAATATCGTTCTGTTCGGTAACAAGGCTCGTGGGGAGGAAGGCAGTGCCCAACCCCGGGCAACGAATGCCTGGCTCATGTCCTAAAGCCGGCAGCTTTACATCTCTTCTAGAACTTCATCCTACATAATTTAACTGTGGATTTTCAAGTCAATGTCTAATCTTTTGCCAAGCCTAAGTTATTTTCCTGAAATGCCTCAAGACAGAATGGCACAAGTAAAATGTGTGCTGTTTTTAAATCAGTTTTAAATAACTATCTTCCAAAATCCTTACATGTCCCCTTTGTTCCTGCATCACAAGAACAGCAAATAGCCGCTAACGAAGAACTGCACAGATGTTGCATTCACTCTGACGGATTTTTGCGCATCAGAAGCAAGATACACAAAAAATAAACGTCACTGATTCCTGTTTTCATTCCAGATTACTTAATCAATAGAATGCACAGTGAAAAAAGCACAGAAGACATGGGTTTGAAAGGAGAAGTAGCGTAGGGAGGATGCTCGGTGGACACAAGGAGCAAGGGGAGGTAGGTAGGGAGACTGGTGTGCGGAAAGGCTGTGATGCTGCAGAGAATCAAATGTGGCAGGACACTTCTACTGGCTCACGAAACGACATAACTAACTTATTTTTCTGAGAATGGGACCAGGACCCAAAGATTACGCACAGCAGAACAGGCTGCAAAAGTAAGTAAATTTAAATGCAACAATCTACGATACACAACTGGAAATCTTCAGTTTGGTTATGAAGACATTGTGATAAGAAAGGATCAGAGTGCTGACATCCTTGTATTGTTCAGGAGCTTGAAAAAGCCCACCAACACAATATTATCCTTCTAAAAGACATTCCTTGGCTTATTTCCCACATTTAGGCAACAGCAAACAACCCACTTAGGAAGTTCGAGGTCTGATCTGTGCAAATTACTGTCAAATGTGTCCACACATTTCCCATTGTCTGCACTGACACCCCAGCCTCATGCAGTGACCTGCCCACTGCTAAGTTTCCTGATTATGTGTGTGTGTGTATATATATATATGTAAATATAGTTTGTTTCACTGTAACAACAAAAGAGAAAAACACATCCTGGCTACTGAAACCTTAACTGACATGCAGTGCTCATCACAGGGTGAGCAGTCTCCCATCGCTGTCCTGTGCACATCTTCCAATCAATTACTACGCACCTATAGGGAAAATGGAAAAACATCCTACATGTACACAGTGCATCCTTATTTTAGGGTTAAGCTCGCTTCCTTGATAAAGCTGCTTCAAAGTTAATGTCAAGATTTGGAAGGCACTTTCGGTTCAGCTTTATCAGAAACATCACACAGTGGGGAAGGATTGGCCAGAACTTCTCAGCTGTGAAAGACCAAGAAAGGGAGATATCCCTGAAAACTAAAACTACGGAGCATTGACATTATATTCTTGCCATTAATAGTTTTCCTTTTAATTAAAAAGTTTTAAGTTAGGAAGAGGAACTCATTTACAAACCAATGCTGTACCACAAAAATAGGAAAGCAACACTTGCAATAGCTACACATCTTTTTTTGGTTACCACTTCAGACTTGGCACACACAACATTTCTATCTTCCTTTCCTTTATAAACAGGATTGATAAGTTTTCGAGGCAGTTAAAATTGTTAGAAAATCCACAGACAGCTTTCAAAATCAGCACTGCAAATCCAAGCTGTTGCTTAATACAAACACGACCCGAGGCAACTTCCAAAAGATATATTTAAAAATTGCTTTGTATACAGGCAGAAGTTACTTATGCATCTCCACAAATAAGTTTTAAAAACCTAAACCAATGAAAATTAATGCATTACATCACATGATCATTTGGACTTGACACAAAATTCACTGACATCAACAATAGCGTTTGCAACAAAATTCAAGACACTTGGTGTCCCTTGGACTTGCTTTCAGGGAATGTAAGCAAAGATCAATGAATTTTCAAATACAAGTATCATCTCTGGTACAGATGTTCCTTACTGCTTTAAACAAGTCACTTTGCAACCCAGTTCCCCCATCTATAACACTGAAAGAGTTTTTCACACTTTCCGAAGCAACGCAAAAGGGTTTGGCACAGAGTAACTTGGAACATGTGTGAGGCGCTCAGAAGATGAATGCGTTATGTGCTGCTAAATTATTCCATTTGAAAGAGACCAGCCCCAAACAATTCTGCAGAAAACCTGCTCTCTGGTCCTGTACACTCAACCTCTTAACTCAGTGCTGTTGTTTTATTTATGCACTATGGCTTCCTCAACTTCTGCAAAATTCATGGACTTTAACTAATTTTAAGAAACTAATTTCTGTAAATTAAAGTCTGCAATGCTCCAGGGTTTTCGGAAAAACGAAGCATTTTGTCTGCTAAAAGGAAAACTAGAGATATCTCCTGGGAATAGCTAAAATTGCTCAGTTTCTCTGCTAATGCCCTGAGACACAGCAGTGGAAAGAAACAGATGGATATGCAAGGGCACGATGCAATCTGTTCCCTGGGGATGGCCTCCAGCTCCAGAAATCCTGGTCCTTGACTCCAGACTGACAGCAAGGCTGAGCCTGGACGATCCGAGCCTGGATACTGCAAGGCTGAGCCTGGATGATCCATCTGCCCGAGTGGGGCAGGAGCAGTTGAACCAGACAGAGGGTGTGTGGGAAGGGAGAAGGTTCTTCCCCAACCGCTGAAGGCCATGGGTTGCATAAATGCAGACAACACAAGATGTGTTTCATATGTCAAAATTTCACTGTACAAGTACAGCAACCTTTCACTGAAGAGCAAACATTTTGAGAGCAAAAGAATATATCCAGAAGTAGCTATTAAATGCATCCTGCATTCTTCACAAGGTATGTAAACACCAAAGGTTAGAGGAAAGATTCACAAAGGAACTTAAAAGAAGACTTGATGGTGCACGCCACTAAAATGTAAAAGACTGGTTTAACTCGATCTCTTCTATTTTCTCCTGTGTTCCATGCTCTGCAACTTGGAGAAGAAATACCAACTCTTCTGAAATTCATACAAGCATACTATGCTTAGATGAAAATGGAAAAGTTATCATCCGCTTCCAGAGTTTTACAGAAGTTGATAATTGCCTTTTTTTCTGTGATTTCTCCCAAGTGCAGGGGGAGAAAAACCCTGCCACTTGGCGTTAATGGAGTGTTGAACAGACTTTTGCCTGAAGGAAGAGCTTTTAAGCAAGCAAAACCAGAAATCAGCAGAAAAAGCATCCCCCTTTACCTCAATTAAGAGATGAAAGGGGCCCCCTCAGGCCCCAAGAAACCTGAAAGGACGGGACAGTGAGCACACCAGGGGTAATAAAGCTTTACGATTTTACTCGAAATGTTACAACTGCGATCAGGGAGAAGAAAAGTTTTCAGTTTGGCAGACTTCAAATATAACCAAGGGCATGGGTTTTTTACTCAGCAGTATCAGTGTAAACCCAGAGCCACTCTACTGACATTAATCACCTTGCACGCACGTCATTCCGATATGCAAAGAGGAGATTCAGCAGTTCTAGACTCTTATCCAGCCCTCATCAGTGTTGTGTTTCCAGTAGAGCATTAGATATTGTGATTTACATCTATCACTTGAGCTTTGTTTTTTCATCTTGGACTGTGTTACGTGCAGGACAGTGTTTTGCTCCTATATAAATGTGAACAAAGAGCCAGAGAGTTAAAAAAGGCAAATAATATATATTTTAATGTAAGACTGTTTAAGTTTAGAAGCTGCATTGCTCAAATTAATTAAAACTCAGCATCAAAGAGTCGACCAAGAGCAGCCTCCACACTGGCTGAGGATGGAGAAGGGCTGCGGCTGGAGTTTATACCTGCGGCTAATGCCCAGCACTCAACTAAAGGAAAAACCATTAGAGCAACAGTAACTCTAAGCAGCATGGATATCTCAAAGAAATTCATAGTGTCTTCTGAGTTCTAAACTCACAGAATATCTAATTCAAGTGATTTGTAATAAAAGGATGGCAAGAACAGGTCATGGCCAGAAAGAGATAATTTTAAGTCAAAAGCTAAGAGAATTGACCTATGAGTTGCAATGTGTGCAATCTCACTGGAAAAAGAATGAGGGGAAAAACCCAAAAACCAACCAAACAAAAAAACCCTAAGAAACACAAGCTTTTCTATAGTTACTGATAACAATACAACTTTTTTGTCTCTTATGTATAACTAAAAGGCCAGGACAAACCCTCCAGTCCCTTCTCCACTTAACAAGAGTGTTGCCATCCATCCAAGACTCCTGTGAGTTCTTTGATCCAGAGGGAAGGAAGACAACGGTGACTTTCATAGGTGACATTTTATTCATTAATGTTTCTCCACATCCACCCTCCCTTTGTCAGCCTCTTATCCCCGTCACACAAAGGCACAGCACAACTCCCCTGCAGTTCTTTTCTCTCCGCGCTGATTCAATGCCACACGAACACACTTTGCTTTCCTCCTCTTGACCGCCTGCTATTTTGTCAGAGGTGCCCTGTCTGCCACTTAAAAAAAAAAAAAAACCAAACCACCCTAAAGGAAGTCTTAAGTGCTAACAGTCTCTAGAAAATCAACGGAACGCTTAGTGAAAAATCATTTTCCCTTTCTAAGCTAATTGCCTGACCCCAGCTCCGTGTCAGCAGACACGGGGAAATCCTATAGAGCTTTGATTGCGCAGATCCCCCCTGAGCAGCCGGGCTGTAGGACACTGCCAGAGCTTCAGGCCTGAAAACCAAGTTGTTTCAAACGAAACAACAAAGCAAATGAACGAACAAACTCAACTTACCAAGGGACATAACAAAGGCTGAGAAATACAAGAGAAAACACACTCCAAGTACTAGACATATAAAATATAAGGCAACAACTTTATTCATATGACAAAACTTCTCTCACACACCAGATAAGATGAGAGCAGTTATTTAATGACTGTGGCTTTTTCATCTTGATCTGTTCATATTGAGTTTCTCAAAGGGAATAATAGGAATTCTGTTAAAAAAAACCAATAGTTCTCCCATTCTGCATAGACATTAATTGCTCCTTTTGAGTTCATTTTAGCTCCCGACCTTTAAAGAATAGGCATGAGTTTATTTTCACTTTTAATATCCTTATCTATGCACTGAGATCAGGGAGACGCGCAACACACATGCGACTGCAAATCTACATTTGCAACAAGATACCAGAGAATATTTATTTTGAGTCTTTGAATCTCGTTCCAAACTCTGTTGCACAGTTTGTAAATTAACATTTTCCTCCCTTGTCCTGTCACTGGAGTGCCAATATTCAAGAAGAGAGGTATTTGCATTTTAACATGGAAGTGCCGCTGCTGTAGGATATTCAGAAGTGGAGCAGATACTCCATTCTAGGTGGGTCCATTTGTAAAAGACAATCCATTTAGTGGTGGGGGGTGTGGGGGTGGGAGGGGAGAATTCCCTCAAAACAATCTCTCCACTCCCATGGATGTGACCCAGCAAGAAAAATCTCCAATTCTGTATTGCCCAAAGACACAGAAATAATTAAAATTCCCATTACAAAAGGCCAAGAATATCTTTCTTCTATTTTATCCCAAGCCGCGAAAGGGCAATGTGGTTAATCAAAGCACTTCTAAATGCTTACATTATTATTCAAGCTTCTATTTCAAACAGAGTCATTTAGTAGATTTTCTGCTTCAGACAACATAAACTAAAAAAAAAAAAAAAAAAGTCTGTTAGTATTTTTGTTGGGCAAAGGGTGAAAAAAGGCAAATAAAGAACAACCATATAAAGTGGCTGAAGCCAGTACGTCTTCATATAAATGTAGTCCAGCAGCTACTGAACAAAGTTTACTGTACTCCTGGACATAGTATCACATTATATTGGTCCACACAGATTTGATGTTTCAAATTCTCAAAAGGCAGAAACGGCTCCTGCATTTACCGGAACAAAACACACCCTTATAATGTTATAATGTTACATTGTTTACAAAATAACTTAGTTGTAGAGAACTAAACTGACGCTATCATCTCTAAACCAGTCTTCCACATCCTTCACAATTAGGACAGTGATTTTCTTTTAATTGGGTGTATAAACTTCAGTTTAAAGCCACGGGACATCTCAGCGTCATGGAGAGGCTGCAAGATGTGGCATTGTTTGTTTTTCTCAAAATATTGAGTTCCTGCATTTCGCAGTGTGAAGGGCCCTTAGTTGCAAGCAACAAGTCAAGACCGAAATGACAAGACAATCGCTTCATATCATGTTGGTCTGTCTTAGACACAGACATCCAGAAAATAATGGCAGAAAGGCAGAGAAATCCAAAGACTCTCTCTGACTTCCTTAATAAAAAGCAAGAATCAGACTTTGCTATCAAGGCAAACATGCAGCATGTCCCCAGGAGGACACCTGGATTTCAGAAAGCAGCCGAAAAAAATCTGTCACATGCCCAAGACACATAAGAAACACAACGGTTTATTGTGGCTCACCTTGGAGATAACGAGGTAGGTCACACAACGCAAGATGTACCTGACGCCACCGCTGTTAATCTAGTGAAGATTAAAGTTTGTTCCCAGCACCCTGATAATGAGCCACTTAAAATGACAGGACCCACTTGGGTCTCCTCTAATCTTAGAGCTCTGATTTCAATGACATTAAAATTTTAAAGAAATCAAGTATTTAATTTCCTTCGTACTATTTCATGTTGGGAAGCAGAGGTGAGGCTGCAGACCAAGGGCACAGGGAAGATGAATTTCATTACCGCAGTTTCGTTATCCACTCATCTCCATTGCTTCCCTGCTCTCTTCTGTTTCCAGTAAATAAAACAAGACCTAGAATGGGCAGCATCTTCACGACAGGAATCCCACACAAAACATTTTCCCAAAAACTGAGACCAAGTGCTCTCTCTAGAGCTGCCATACTCCTAAAATACTCAGACACAACTAAGAAACGTATCTCACTGAGCAGAACCAGGGAGAGTTCACTAACAAACAGGACACCTCTGCAACATCAAAGGAATGAGCCAGGCGATCAAACAGAGGAAGAATTCTGTACCGCAGTGTGACATGGCTAATTAAGCTGCTTTAAAAATCATGTACAAAAGTCCCCCTTAATCATGCACAAGGAAAAATCAATTAGGTGGTGCCTCTTAGTGTTTTAATGTCACCGCAATCCCAGGAAGGCAAATATCTGCCCTATGCCGAGAGGCAGGAGACAATGAGGTGTAATAAAGGGACTTAATAATGTGAGGTACGTACAGGATAGCAGACAGAAAATATTGACTTGGCAGAACAGAGAGAACATCATTTGGAATAGTCTTCAGGTCAAGTCTAGTGCGTCAGTGGCTAAAAAAAAAAAATAACTATTCAATGCTGAGGTTTCTGGGAAAAGGCAGGAAATTAAAAGAGGGAGATGCTGTGTCAACATTTACCATTATTATTAATATACAACTTAGATTAAGAATTCCAATGAGCTCAACAGCAGATGAACAAAGAACGCTTATGCAAACTCTGCTCTACTTATTTGTTGATAAAGCAATATATTTGAGGAGAAGAGAACTAAGTGCATCAGATCAAACCAAAACACGAGGCAAGATTTCAAGTTACAGTAAAGCCGACAGCTATCAGTCTCTGGACCTTGGACTCAAAGAGTACGTTCGTGTTACAAAAATGCTGCCGGTCTGGAGGAAATATTTTCCCACAGCCCCTGGGAAAGGACAAACTACATTCGAGAGCTCCTGAGCCTGCAGGTGAGCTGCTGAGTGCTCAACTTGCATGAGGATGGATCCTCTCCCTTGGAAGCACATGAAAAGGCAGTAGGTACCTTCCATATTTTCCCTGTTAGTTTTTGCTAAATAAGCACTTGGGAAAAAATAATTAAATTTCAACATTTAAAATGTTCGAGCCTCTGTTTAGTGCATCAAAACTATACCCAGAGGACAATATTCTGCCTTGTTACAGCAGCACAAATCCAGATGTCTTTTTTTTTGTGCAGTGATTCTACATCTTTACTAATAGAACAGGATTGGCTCCAATGCATGTTGTCAGCAGCGATCCTCCAATGCCCATAATAATCAGGGTTTTTTCCTGCTAAAACAAGACACCAGCGGGATATACCCTCTGTCTCCCTAGTGCCTTGTAGTCCCAAAAGCCACAAAACTAATGCAATCTGAAACACACCTCTCTTAGCAAAGGGCAAATGCAGCCTCCGCTGGTGGGATCTGGACAAACCCAAGCAGGCACAACTCTGCAGCGTTACAGCTCTGGGGACTTGGATCAGCACCTGGCACGCTTTCTTAGCACTGGTTTTAAAGTTTGGCTGGTTATTTCATGAAAAGTAGTTCCATCTGCTTCCTGAAATACTTTTGTCGTGGCTACTCTTGTAGCATTGCAAACCTTCAGGTTTTAACGCTTCGAGAGAGAAAGGCGTGCAAAGGCAGCGCCAAGCAATTTGCGGTGGCTGTAATGAAACCTGGTTTTCACCGAATCTGTTTCCCTCCTCATCCTCCCCTCAATAATGCTCATTCCTGCCCCGTTCCCTGCAGCAGGATGATGTCCAGGGTTAGTCTGGAGCTCCGCACGTATGGACCGGCCAGGCAGCAGCCAACTAATACAGAACTCCTCAACATCGCATTTGCTGGCAGCTGCACACAAATTTCAGTCTCTCTCTTTGCCCGGCTACTAACGAACAGCACTTGAGCTGACGAGAAAAAAGGCTTCCACTCTTCCGCATTAACTGAATTTAAAGTTGCTTTCAAATGGTTCAGTTGGCCAGTAGATCTAAAAACCATTAGTGGGACACAGAGCACACACAGACAAAAAAGGAAAAGGTTGACAATTAATTATGTTGGGTTTTCTCATCTTCTTACTCATTCTTTTCTAGGTATACAAACATACTATTTTACTCGCTGCCCCCAACTTCATAATAAATTGGTTAAAGAATGACCTGAGCAGGGGAGCTCATGGCCGAGAATTCTTCCTAAGCCATTTGTGTCATCTTCAACTGATACCGTGTTAGATGCAGTCAACAAAAATAACTATTTCTACAGTGAGTCGAAGAGAAAGTCGGACAGTGAGCTAACACTGCGGTCACAGAGCAGCAGCAAGGCAGGGAATAAAAATTCTGCACAGTTACAAACAGACTGTCCTCCCCACTGAAGAGACCTTTTGTTAAGGGAATTGGTTTTCTGTCTTTCTGCCAGCTTGTTTGAAGCTTATTGTCCAGTAAAACTGTCCAATACTGTACAGGTTTGTTCCAAAAGGGTGAAAATGTATCCTATACAGCAAGCAATGACATATTCAATCAGGACAAGCAGTTCTGGAGTTTTCATTGTAATCTTACAATTGACAGTAAAGCTGAAGTAGTGGATATTGACAATTAAATGAACATTTGTGCAAAACAGGGAAAAATTTCTAGGAGGCACAAATGTTTGCTCAGTTCCTAGTAAAGTTATCATTTGGAGAATTCTTGCACAGCACCAATAGCATCATTTGCTGAAGACATTTCATTGCAAACCAGCATTTCTTGACAACAGGAGAAACTTGCCCTGTTGATGGCAACTCAGTGCCTGTGCCCTCACACTCCTCCCTCCAGGACAACACAAAAGCAGCATCCATTTGTGATATCCTTCTCCATATCTTCTACATTACTGCTGTGAACACCGAGGGCTACACATTCTCCTTATGTTTGTGTTCCACACAGCAAAATTTACTTTTATGAGTTACCATACCATGGAGCAAGAGGAAACCAGCCACGGTTACAGAGGGTTGCTCACCCAGATTTATAACCCTGGCATTAGAGGACAGCTGCCTTGTTTATTTAGGAGTAGGGAGTTACCAAAGGGCTGAGTAAAAGCCTTAAGATTGATTTCTGGAACAGAAGTGAGCCTGAGTTATTAACTACATCTTTGTCAGTGAAAGGGCAGAACTGCTCTGCTCTTTGTCAGGCACAGCTACACCTGTGCCAGATGCTCATCTCAAACTTGAAGGTACTTGCATTTGTGAATCAATAGCGGTTTATCAATAGTGGTTTATCTGTCTCAAGAACATGTCTAGCCTTTACGTATTATTTTTTCTTCAGTGTATGCACATAGGCTTTATAAAACTGCCTTCAGATGTGTCTATGGGGTCCAATCTCGTTAAGCACTTGCATTCTATGCAGTTTCACGAGGTATAAAATAATCCACTTCAGCAGCCTTGCTTAAAATTTATGAGATACCAGCAGCAATCTTAAGTCTTTTTGTTAAAAACAAGAACATAAATTTTGTTCCTGATCAGCAGCTGAATTCACCAATAGGTGACTTTTGTTTTATTTGAAAGTCTGCTGAAGCTCTACCCTTATCCAGAATGACAGAAAAACTGTAACTTCAGCTAAGTCAGACAGAAAAACATATGTGGAAAGTGCTAGCAAGCCCCACTGCTCAGCTCTTAAAAAGCCCCAACAGGTGAATCCAATAACTGATGTGAAGTGACACTTTTCAACCTTCCCAGACACTGAAGTAAAATAAACCAACTTTGCTATTGCTAGTAAAGAGTTACCAGTTTTCATCCCGGCTTCCTAGGTACAAAACTCCTGAGCTGTGAAAATCATCTTCTCCCTCCATCAGCCCCTTTCCAGTTGCTTGATGGGAACCAGCTACCGAAATCATTCCTTTCTCCACTACAAAAGTTATTCTGCAGCCCTGGGAAAGGGACGAGTGGAGAAAACAGATTTCCAACAGAAGAAATACTGTCTTCAGGGACATTCCTTTGGAGTTGAGCTGACCAAAAATCCCAGGAAAACAAAAGGTAAAGTGAGAGCTGGCAGAGGCAGGAGCAGATTTCTGAAGTGGCTACAGAGCAGCGCAAAGATTTGCTGTTCAGCTGTAATGCTGCTTTTTTCGAAATGCTTCACTTCTCAGGCTTAATGCGGTGTGAAAGCCGGGTTTGCGTGAAATAGATAAACATAATTATCTTGTGCTCGTACGGAGCATTATTTAAAAGAAATTTGCCATAGTCACAGTTCACTAGGATGAAGAGGATTTGTGGTGATCAGGAGGCCAACAGAAGCGAAAATGTGGGAATTAAGTAAAAATTCAGAGTGTGGATTCATCCAAAAGAACATTTTAAAGACGACTAGGCAAGGTATTACAGTTTGCTAGGAAAAAGCTTACTAACTTGAGAGAGAATTTGAAAGGAAAATAGTCCTTGATCTTAGAGCATGATAAAGCTTCTCAACTGTGAGTACAGATTTGCAGCATCTTGGTCAGGACTGTGACCAGCACAGGAGCCCTCAGCCCCCTGCTCATTCTTTTTTCCCCTGCAGCTCATATTAACATCTAATTCGACTTAATATTAAGTTACTTTAATAAATCAATCTTAATAAAAAATATTCTTATAAATTTATTTTCTTCTTCTGTAGACAGTACAAGACTGTTTTATATATCTGATCATCTTGAAACATCTTTTTTCCCCTCAATTTCAATTCACATACACATAGACAAATCAAAAGTAACAGCCAGGTCTAATGAAAACAACACACAATTCACCCACTGACAGAAACAAAGAGAAAGCCAAGAACCCACATCCATATTAGTCTGTAAACCTGCTTAACTGAGTGCTTTTATCTACATTGCAGTGTTGGCACTGAAAAACTCAACTCTAAGAATACATCCTGCATTCTCCTTTAAATGGATTTATCATCCATTGAGAACCTTACCTGGGAAAAGAACCAGGTAGAAAACCAAAGCAAGTCTCTATCCTGCTTGCCAGTTCAAACATAAACTGAAATGTTAAATTAAAATTTAAAGATCAAGTCACTCCAGAGCTGGTTGAGCACAAGGACTTTGGAAACGATGGGTTTCAAAAACAGTTTTGGGTTTTACAGGGGCCAACCTGCACCGCCTGGAGTTGTCCAAGAGTTTTTCAGCAGCTTATGGTGCCAGGGAGATTTTCATCACTGACCTTGACAGAAGTGAAATTAGGGCACCACGGAGCATATTTTTGAAAATCTTAACCTGCACTAATATTTCCACTGGGTGCTATGACTGTAGTCAGCACTTACATTACAGTTTTATTATGGTTTCTACTCTCTGTTCCAGTGGTATTTCAGCTTTAATTGACTCAAAAAGCGCAATAATACAATCCTATAACTCTACCATTTTAAGAACTGAAGAGGCTTTCTTAACATTTCTTATAAGCAGGAATAGATTTAAGTAGCTGGTCATATCCACGCTGTCCTTTCCGAGCAGACTTGTCTTTCTCGTGTGTCTGCAGGTGTTGTCAGAGAAATCAGCTGTGAATGACCGGGGGTGTGGGGAACACAGACACCTGCAGCAGCAACTGCCCCCACATCATTTCACCAGGGAGGATCCTGCTGTTGTAGTTACAACAAATGACACATTGACAGGGCATTTGTTTCTAGAAGATGAAGTGGCATCATTTGGAGAACTGCCTAACACCCTACTGGAAAACCTGGAACTTGGAAAACAAAGACACATTTTAAAAAAAACCAAAACACACTTATCTCCTCCCGTTTGTTCCTATCATGTGTGCCAATCAAATCACTGCCACCTACACAAACCATTTTTTTTTTCTGCCTCCCATTAGCAAATAGATGAATGATACTGATTTGACTGGCAGAGAAATACAGACAGAGACTCAGCTTCACTGAACTTTAATATAACATAATTTGAAGTTAAATGCATTATGGACTGGTATCCAACAAAGCAGCACTTCCAAATCTGAAAAAAAAAAAAACCAAACAACTAAAAAAAACCCCCAACTAATTCCACTTCAAGAGACATTACAGGAAATCAAGAGCAGGAATGGACCAAAATATTTTGGTTTAAAGCCAGAGGCAGATCTTTCACTTAAAAGCAAAACAGAAAAAGATTGCATCTCACACCAATGCCTAAAGAAAGATCATCTCAGCTCATAACCAGTATTGAGTTTGTCCAACGCTCGCAATATGTTTGCATAAAAGCCACACTCCTACTCCATAATCTTAGCAGGACAGGATGAAATCAATCTCATATGGATTATCAGAGTCACTATTCCAACACAGACACAACACAAGCATTAAAAGGAAAGGATAATCTTGATCACTATTCCTCTAATCCCATCCCTTCCAAGGCACTGGAAGCACAGTGAAATTGCAGTGATGTGGAAAACAGCCTGTTAAGGATTCCGTAACGAGGTGAAATCAGTGCAAGCATCCCCTCCCTCCCCTTTAATATCCTCTGTGTGTCAATTGAAGTGCTCTGCCTCAGTGTTTTATGCTCATAGGGCATTGCTCCAGAGGCAAGATAAAGAAAGAACTGTGGTTTTTTGGTACAAAACTCAGCTTTCAAATGAAAAACAAAATCTGCCAAGTGTTGCTGAAAAAAAACAACCAACAAGTTATGAGTAGTGAATTGCCTGTGATCAAGGGACATTCAAAAATTAGTTTAAATGTGTGGTCCATGATTGCACAGGATTCAATAACTTAATTTTTCATATGCTCACCCTTTTCGTTATTGTGAAATGAAGAAACATTATCCCTGTTGTATGAGTCAGAATCTGTCACATAAAGACCACGGGACACATTTTTAGATGTAGTGACGTACCTAAAGCTGCAAGATGATAACTGGCAAAGTTTAAAGCAGCAACCAGGCATGTAACTCCCACTAATAACCAGTGGGAACAAATCACTGTTCACCTTCCTAAAACTGGAATTATAAGTTCCTATATACCCCCTGCATCCTTTAACACCTTTGAAATTTTTCTCAAATTTGCACATAACTTCTGGAGGACATCAGAGAACCGAACCCAGGTACCTAACACCCAGGCTCCTACCTACCTGCCCAGGTCATTTGTTCTTCTCCCAGTAATACTGGAGAAGGCAAGAGATGGTGAGTGCTGGATTGTAGCTTAGACACCCAGTCGGACAAGAATAACTCAACAAGCCAGCACACACTAGTATCTCAGCACGAATACTCAGTGTTTCTGTGCCAGTGATCCATCCAAAAGCTCTAAAGAAATCAGGTGTGTAGATCTTAGCTAAAGGAGAAGTTAATTTAAAAGTAGAAACCAGAAGAGTAGCAAAAATACTGTATTTCTAAAGAAGTAAAACTCTGGGACCAGGACCCTTCTCTGGTTTCTATTTCTCAGTGTATTTCCACACTTGTTATAATAGACCCAAATGACCGTGACAGCACCTCTAGTACCTTAAGACAGTCTTAACAAGCAAGTAGCACACACAGCACTCACCCCAAGAAGCTTCCAATGCAAGCAACTTTGTCTTTTTCTTTTCAGAGTATTCTGAAGCAGCCTGTGCTGTTATCAAAAAATAAAACAAACAAACCAACCACACACAAACCCACCCTCGATATCTAATACTTTGCAAAAGTAGAACTAAACTCTCATTTATAAAAAGCAATGTAAAGCGGCACAAACATACTTGAAGCTTTTTTTTTTTCCCAGCGTAATAAAAGATAGTGTTTTATTTTGTGGTGTGTGGTTCTTTTGTGGGTTTGGTTGGTTTTGCCTTTTCCCTGTTGTTGTTTTGGTTTGTTTTTAAACCAGCCTTGAGTTCAAGCACAAACCAGTGCACACTCCAGGTTTTAATTTGTACTTTTCTAGGCTCAAACACTTGCAACATTTGCCCAAATCCAGTTACTATCGATGTATCTGTCCAAGGTACCTTGTTCTGGGACAGTACAGAAAATGTGGAGGCAGAATGGATACAGGGATGGAAGATGCGGAACACAGCAAATGAACATTCACACTAAAACTCTAAAGCACAACAAATCGACTGCACGCCCACCCTGGATACCAAGATATTAGCTGATTTCTAAAACATCATCAAAATTGCATGTATGAAAAACACTACAAAGCGGGGTGTCCTTTATAATGCAAACTCTCTCACTGCTGGCTTGTAAAATCTTGGCAACCGGAGTGGTTCCCAGATGTTAAACACTATTAGATCACTTCAGGAAAGATCACAGAACACTGCTCCGGCAAAGTCACAGCTGCTGCTCCAAGGGATTTCAGACAATTTTCAATTAGAAAGAAGGGACACATTTTTAACAGTAAAGGTGATTAACCACTACTGCAAACTGCCAAAGGAAGGGCTGTATCCTCCACATCTTGATGTCTGAGACAAATTTGTTGTCTTGGCGAAAAGAGAATCCGAACAGCCTGGGAAAGGCTCTTTCAATAAAAATCAAGGCAGCCACTTAAAGTTTAGTAAAACTCATATAGTAAAATATTTACTGAAGTCTATTGGTTAGACAAAGAGCTTTAAAATATAAGTCAGAAGGTCAGTGAGAACTAATAGGCAAGTAATAGAGCAAAGAAAAGGAGCAAAAAATAAACTAGTAATTCTTCTGAAGACTATATAACACCACACACACACCACCAAGACTTTGATTTAAAGAAACAGGTAGAAGAGAAACCCCAGAGATGTAACAAGCAGGCTTCAAAAATATCCTAGTGAAGTTGCTACTGAAAACGTAGCCTCACTATTGAGAATAAATACTGCTATTGTTGGGAATAATCTAGACCAAATATATGCTAATATTGTTTACATGCTAGCATGCTGGGCTTTTTTCTAGAGGAAAAATAAACAAAACTCCATTAATTCTATTACAGTGTTTCTCTTGCTACTTCCTTTGTACTATTGGAGCAGCAGCAGCAACAGAACTGCAAGAAGAAGAATGGCAAAATCTGACAAAAAGGATGCTCTGCCTTGGGAGTACGGTGAAAGTTTCCAAGAAAGATCAGCTGAAAAGGCAGGTGTTACACTGAAATTCTCCCCAGGGCTGGACTATGATCTAGATGCAGTGTAAGTGTATTTTTGGAAGGGCAGGGAATAGAAAGGTTAATACAGAATAAAAATAAAATAAAATTACAGTAATTCAAGCGATACATGCATAATAACTACGATGCTGTGGAAACTCTTTTGTGTTCTTACCAAGGATGCCCAATCTACTGAGCTTCTGTATTTTCAGGGTAGATCCACACATGAGCTCTAGTGCTGAATTCTTACCCAGGGCAAAGAATATGAGTATGCACAACAAAGAGAGTGGGGAAGGGAAACGTGCTAATTACTTAAAGCTGAAAATAGCCCCACAACCACACCCCCAAAACACCCCAAAAATACAAACTTGACAGCATAAAGGCTAGACTGATATCCCTTAGAAATATTACGTCCTAGAGATTTGACAAAGCATATTCCATAATGTACTTTACAAGGTTTTCCTTAGGATGGTGACATGCTTCAGGGGACCGAAAGAGAACTGAAACAAGAACCCTTTTATAGTGAGGGAGATTTTTAAGGCAATAGCTTGAGATTTCAAGCCTGCAGAGCCATATGATGTTCAAACAGTCTTATTTTAGATAACATAATTCTTTCGTTCTCAAAAATCATTTTCTTAATCATACTATGATAAGCCATAGCTTGAGTTTGAACTGCTCCTTTGTTTCAAATAAAAGCGACTGCTATGGCTTGAGCATGAAAGCAAAGAGGATTCAATAAACCAGTTAATCTCTTCTGTCTTCTGTGCACTGGTTCAAACGTCCTGAGCTGGAAGAACTTTTTACTCAGCAATGAAGGTGAGAAAACAAAGAGAACCATTTCAATCTCACAGCTCCTGGTTTCATCACCATCCAGACAAGCAGCTCATTTCCAGTCCACCCAGCCCTGAAGGTCTCCAGTTCTAACACAGCCACCCCGAGAAAACCAAATCTTATTCGGAAGAACATCTGGCAACACCAGTCCCTTCACAGGATACCATCAGTCTAAAGACATAAAAGACATGAACAGAAGGATTTGGCCAGAGAGAACTACTTTGGGTTTGTTTCAACAAACACTTTAGAACTTTGTTATTATTATTTTTAACTAGAGAAAAACATTATTTTGCTTTGGAAGCATGTTTTACTGCTGTTTCTTTTTTTTTTTTTTTTTTTTTAAAAAAAGGGATTTTGCAATTACTTTCCCACATAATCAGAAATATCTTGCTAGTACACAGCTAAAACATTCTGTTGCTTAGCAGTTTTCATCTCTTAAAATGAGAAAGTGTCTGAAGGGAGTTATCATGGTCCCAAAAGCAAAGAGCGCATTATTTCAGCGTGCCTTCAGAAACAATCATCTCATCTTTACCAGTGCCAAGTTTCACAGTTTACTGTGCAACTGGATGTTTTCATGGCTCTTACAGGATCTTTAGTCACTTCTTTTTTTCTCATGTTCCTTCTTTTCTTTCACAATAATAGATGAATGTGTCACATACATAAGAATTCTTAAGCTTTGATGCTACATTAAGCTTCACACAGAAGCACAAACACACCTTAAGCCTCAGGCTCAAAGTTACATGCTCAGATATTATGGATGCAAATAATACCTTGAAGCCATGATACGACTTACTTAAAAGAAATTATTTGTAGCAGTAAAGTTTCAGGTAATTAATCCCTTCATATTGGAACTATATATGTAGTTTTTTTCACCTTGCAGTACCAGAGCAAAAAACTACAGACAGTAAAGACTAGTTGGTTCTAGACAAATGACAGTTACAATTACTGTCAGTTGTTTAATGATTAACTTCTATTTAGGTAAGACATATCAACAGTTTTTATAGATGTGTAGTGGGAGAGAAGGCAGCACATCTAAAAAGGCTCTTTTTATAGTCCCAGCAGAACTTTCTCAGAACATCCTTAATTTTAGTAGGATTTAACAAGGCGGTGCTTGCTTCATCAAAGCAAATTGCAGAAGATCTAATGATTTTGCCTCTTCTGTTGGTCCCATGTTGGTGATGCTGTATGATTTTGCAGTTCTAACAGTTTCATAGTTTAGGATAGAAGTAAGTCTCAAAAGTTCTGGCAGTTTGAAATACGAGAATCGGGTTTTGCATCTTATTGTTTGTTTTCTTTAATATACAAATCCCCAACCCAAAAATCCATTCCACCTGGCACATCTGCACAAGCACATTCAATAACCTTGTCAGAGACCTTATGCCACGTGTCTGTGACCAGTGTTGTGGTCAGTGTACAACAGCAACTGCAGGGAAAACAGGGACAATTATTTTAAGGAATAAAAGCAGAACAGAGAATCCCTATGAAGAAATTTAACAGAGAACAACTGATAGTATTGCTTTCAAGCTATGCTTTCTAAGCCTACATTCTTCACTTACGTGAACATATATTACACAAATTTTCAAGACTCTCCAGAGCAATATCCATCATAACTTGACTTTATAAGCAGTTGAATAGGCATGAGCAAGAAAAACACACATGCATCTCCTTCACAAATGCAGAAAGATGCCCAAAACTATGTATGGAACGGTCATGCAACCTAAGTTTTAATTGGGACGTGTATTAAATAAACAAAGGGATTATTTGCTTTTTGTCTCAGATTTTATCAAAGGCTACCTTCGGGTTCTCACCTCTTTTTGAGCAGGACAGATTAGTTTAATGACACTTCAGATGATGTACTCTGTAATGCAAAAAGATCCAGAAACTCTTATGCCCCTCCCTCCCCAATCTTTCCCATGATCTGCTAAATTGGAGCAAGCGAAGTCTTCATCCTGCTGCTGAGTCAAAGGATTAGATCTCAACATGGATAATGGAAAACCCTAAATCCACCAGATTGAACAGCAATAAATAAATAAACAAATCCTAAGGCATTAACTCCCTGCACCTCTCGAGCTGAAGCGGAAAACAGAACATCAAGAGTTACACCACGACTTTCCTCCTGTGTATCTTACACACTCCTGGGATGCTCCTCACAATGGACATTCTCAGCAGAAGAAAAGTGGAGTAGACAGACCGTTGGTCTGAAGTAGTACTGAATTAATGAATTATTTCCTGACAAAATGCAAAAGATGGTCTGCCAGAGAACTCCATTGTATTTTTTCCCCTTAACATGTCCCCCCCCCCCAAAAAAAAACAACACCCAAGAGCCATTTTTTGAAGACATAACACAAAATAAATATAGGTGCTTATAATGCAAGCACAATAATATTTTATCTGATTTATAGATTTTTGCAGCATCTCACACTACATAAACCAAAACTATACAAGTGATAAATTACAGGGATGCATGAAATTACAGACTACAGGGGAGATGTTGTCAAAGACACTAAAGGAAGGTGCAATAAGCATTCAGAACTGTCAGAGAAAAAGAAGCTCACTCTGTGCACAGGAAGCTCCGAGATGTACAAATTTACTTTGGGTGCTGATTTGAGACCTGGGAGATTTTACCCCAAAAACTGCTCCTCTTGATCATCCAAGGCACTGGGCAGTGATCTGTGTCTTGCTTACTCAGGGTCTGCAAGGGATGTTGCCTAAATGACATGGGCATTTATTCTTTCTTCACCCATTTTCCACGCTTGCCAAAAGCTGCCCTGTTTCCCCAAAACTAAGACAGGGTCTTATATTAAGTTTTGCTCCAAAAGATGCATTGGGGCATATTTTCAGGGGATGTCTTATTTTCCCATAAACAACAATCTACATTTATTCTTGAACAAAAAAAAAATAAACATTTATTCAAATATAGTCATGTCATCATATTCTGGGACATCATCATAACTCTCCAAACCCTGAATTCCATCATTAATTTCTTGTGACTCTATGTCCTTTTTCCATGTACAACAATCTACATTTGCTGATATTCATAAACAAAAGTCAACATTTACTCAAATACAGTCATGTCATCACATTCTGGAACATCATAACCTTCCAAACCCTGAATTCTGTCATGAATTTCTTGTGACTCTATTTCCTTTAGAAGCATTGGCCCCAATTTCTCATGTCTAGCAATAGCACTTTCCTCAAATGATCGCCTCTTGTCCATGTTGCCTCCTCATAGCGCATTGGCAACATGACTGTCAGTTGTCTGCTTTTCTTGGTGAAGGGTCTATCTGTCCTGCTGCATTCTATTGCCAATTAATTTTACTTTTTCACATGTATAGCTGCTTAGAAACTATTTAAATTGACTTTTTAATGAACTGTAACTAGGGCTTATTTTTGGGGTTGGGCTTACATTTTGAGCATCCTCAAAAATCACACTAGGGCTTATTTTCAGGGTAGGTCTTATTTTTGGGGAAACAGGGTATGTGCAATCAAGTCCAAGTGAAAAAGCCCAGCTGGGAAGCAGAGTGTTTGCTCAGCTCAAGCTTTGCCTTGGGGCACTGTCACAGCTTCTGCATGAGCATCGGTTTTCCCCTGTGGTTCAAGACAGAAACAGCCGGTGTTAATGTCAGTCACTCACTCACATACCCAGATATAGTTGCCAGCAAATACAGGAGAAAAAACACACCACCAACCACACACAAAACATGAGGTCCTCCAAAGACTTCAAGAAGTTGTCTATACCGTTAATATACGAGGTAGAGTTCTCTAGGGTCAACTGCTGTCAAAAAAATGCTTTGTTACAAGATACAGGTTGGAAAGTACTTCTGGAAGTCAGGCTGGCAGGACAGGGAGAAGATCACGCACTGCTCTAGGATGCAGGAAGACGCACAAAGATCTCTATAAGATTACAAAGAGCAAGTTTATGCCTTTAAGATCAAACCTGTTCATTACTCCACACCCTCTGTATAACGTCTTCTCTCTCACTGATCGACACTCTCAAAGACACCATTTTTGAAGGAAAAGTGGTGGAATTTTCCCCAAGACACAGGGTTGTCACAGCCAGCAGTCTGCGCAGGTGTAGTAAATACTCCACAGACAAGAAATTTCAAGATTCTGCCTTACTTGCAAACCTTTGTCTGCCATCCCGTGCCTTGGAAACAACTGCCATTTCAAGCTGTCTTTCTCATCAAAAGTAAAGGTACCAGTGGCACCTGGCAAGAGGGAAGACCTGGCTTAGGGAACAGAAATGAACTTTAGGATTAAAACAGCACTATAATGACATATATATGACCATCTTAGAAACATTGAGGTATATTTTAACGAAAAAAAAAAAATCCCCTGAAGGTTCTACATTAAAGCTATGACTCAGGAAAGAAATGGAAATCAAGCTTCTTACTTTTCAGAAGGTGATCCCAACCATCCCCATCTCAACAGCAGCAATGGTTGCTCACGCGAGATGAGCTTGTGGCATCAATCATGGTTCTAGCAATCAAGTGCCCCGTTGACTGGACACTCTCTGTCTCTGTCGGCAGAGGCTGAAGAGCTCTGGCTTCTTCACCAGGGCAGATCTGTGGTGAAGCCTCAGGGTTACACCCAGGACCAGCCCGGCGGGTGTCCAAGCTGTACATTCTCTCGGGACAGACAGCAAGCTGTCGCTTCCAGAGCTATTAATCCGCACATTTAGAATTAAAACAGTAAAAAGCAGCTATGGATTACCCTTCTGTAAACACTCCCCAGGCTCCACAGCCAGCCCGGCACTGCTGCCAGGACAGGTGTTTTGCTGGGAGCAGATTTTGGCTCCAGAACATCATTAGGAAAACGCTGCTGCGCTTTCCAGCTCATCTTGCCAGGGAAACAGCGGCGGGTAACTAATGCCTACACCACCTCAGCTGAGACCGGGACAGCTGCGGGACTCTTCCAAGGCTGGCTTTGCTTTCCAAGTTTGAAGGGGGACGTTCCCTTGGCGATGCTGTGTGCCAAAGGCGTACCTGGAGACCGACCGCCTGCCTTTTCCTCTGGGGTTCCAAGGCTCTCAAACATCTTTCAGAGAAAGATGAAAAATCCACCTAATAAATATGGAAAGAAACACCCTCACAAAGCTATCAAGAAGTACAGGAGTTAGAGAAAGTACTGGAGGGATCGAGGTAGATTTTAACATTCTTTTTTTCATTTCTTTTTTTCCATAATAATGACCAAAATTTACACAACAGTTAAAGTCTTGCATGCAAATTCAAACATCACTGTAATCCCTGTTAACAAAGCACACAGAGAAATTAAAGCAAGCTTAACTAAGCAGTGTTTGTGAATATTGATGAGCCTAAAAGCTAAATCCAAGCTTTCAAAAATTAAAGTAAAAAGAAGATTGTTTTCAGACTAATTTGTATTTAAACTGGATGCTTTGCATGTGAAACGCAAGGAAGAGAATGAACTACCTTGCCCTAGAAAAGCATTAAAATTAGTATAACAAAGTAAGATCTTGGAAAATTCCGGATATCTGGATGTATTCAGCTTTTAAGCTGATACACTGAGCTACGCTCAAATGTCACTGGACATGGCTCATTCCAAACCTCCACATTACAATTTTTGCAGAGATCAAAAGAATATATATTTTCTTTTTTTTCTTACTGTCATAGTACCCAACAGTCATGGTTTTCCACCTGACAAGTAATGTGGAACAGCTTTCGCATCTCGCACAGGCAGCTGAAGTTTGATTTGGAGGGTGTTGAACATCCCTTCCATCAAATCGAATGCTTTGAAATCCAACCAGCTTCAGGGAGGAACACAAAGCACGTCAGGTGGGATTCATCTAATTCTTAGATGTTTGTAACAGACACCCATGTCATCTCTGCTCTCTTTACAGATAGTGAAGAGAAACTGGTACTTTTATTCCAAATACCATCTCATCCTCATGGAAATGTCTCGATGAGATGAATCGTCCTTGAGAACCGCTGATTCCTCTCCACTGGCTCTGAAGAGAGCTGGAGTCTCACTCCAAGGCAGCTGCCTCAAATGCAGACATCCAAAAGCAAGATGAATCGCACCCTTCATGTTTCATGGCTTAGAAGCCCAACGTACCCTTATCCATCCACTGAAATTTGACCAAGACATTAACAGTATGAGCTCAATTCTTAGAACAACTATGTTCTTCCATGACCAGACTCCCTTCACTCTACCATCCTGAACCGACATAGCTCTGTCAGCTACTATTTTGGCTTTGTTGTTTGCCTTTTTTTTTTTTTTTTTTAAATAAAGGCTCTAAACCCTGCATGAATTTAGTTCATAACCATACCAGATTAAATGCTTCTCATTGAACTAAGCACCACCACTGGGGAGGATAGACTGAACCACCTGACATCCTAACTAAAATATCTACCTGTTCTATTTAATACTTGGAAACATACACAAGGCAAAATCCATATATTGTTTGATACTGATGAGTGAAAAGTGGACTGTAGAGAATGAGATCAGAATTGCAGGAAACGCTGGAAAACAAGTTGTGGCATTAGAAGATGGTGATTCTGGTTGCCAGATACCAACACCAGGAGCACCCAAGGGACACGGAACATTCAGCTTGAGGCACGAGAACTCAGATCTTTCACCTATTCCAGTCACCAGGCAGCCTCAACTATATTCTAACATCTCCTCGTAAATAAATACGCTCCAAGCCCAAAGGAAACAAATTCATTTTGTAGGGGCAAAGGACCCTTCTGCTTCTTTCTGCTTCAATGAAAGGCAGTAACGCTAAAGAATGAACTGCTGGTAAAAGAAAATAAATCAGAAAAAAAAAAAAAATCTCAGGCCAGTTAGCTTCTACCAGCTCCTCTATTGCCCCTCTGCCTCCCAGCACACCCATCCCAGCACTAAACCCTTCTGCACTGGTTCCAGGAGCACAGGCAGCTCCAGCCTGTGTTACTCAGCTTTAACAGAGATGGGTGGTTACTGGAGTTCAAATGGTTCATTAACTTCTTGTGCTTGGACCCTGGAGATTAGAATCCACTGGCTGGAGCAGAACCGTACAAAGGCAAGAAAAGATAAATATAATGATAAAATAATACCTTATAAAGTGAGAAAAGTAGGACTTTTCCCCCTCCCTTCCGTTAAAGCCCTAAACAAAAGGGAATTCCCATCCTTCCCCTGCAGAGATAAGTGTCACCAAGAGCTCTGACCTTCAGGCTTAAAGCTGGAGTTTACCTCTTGCATTCGTGCACAAATAGGCTAATAGTTTGGCTCCAAGTCAGAACCACAGATGTGTATATCCTAAAAGAACAACTAACATGTTCGGCAGCCTGTGCGGCATTGGAACAAATAAGGCTTCCACTGCCAATTGGTCTCCAGTGCAACCCAAATGTGCACAATAAAACACACTCCAATGTTGCTCAAATTCTCTATTCCTGCTCCAGGGGAAGGATTTAAGAGCAGCAGCTTTGTCAAAGCTTCACTACCCCCCCAGCCAGCACACAGCATCCAGCGACACCATATCCAGGTGCTCAAAGTTACATGTGCTCATTATTTCAGTCCTGATAGAAGCAGTGACATTTGCCAAAGTTTCGGTTTAATCCATCCAAGGCTGAAAAGCCCCATTCCCAAGAGGTAAATATTGCTGTCTAATGAGGAACAGTCACGCACAATTACACCGTAAGGCAGCAAATGGCTGAGAATCTTCAGAAAGCTGATTTGTTAGACTAATTCCTAGAGGTAAGAACTTGGTAAGCGGCGGCTCAAAATGCATTCTCAAAACTTCCTAGGGGATGCAATAGAAAGATCCTTGGATCTTCCTTGAGATGAAAAGAGGCATAAAATAAGGGCCAAGTGAAGAAGTAACCTAAGCCACCTCATTTCTTTACCTATGAATTTCCCCCTCCTCGCTGGCATCTCGTCTGCCTCCAAGGCTGCGTTCAGTCGAGCCCCAGTACCAGGCATCTCTAGACTGCAAGCAAGAAAACACCTGTTCAGGTGAGGCTTTAGTCTGGGTTGTAGGGCTGCGGGTTTACCTTCCAGAACATCACACCTGCCTCTCCTGCTCTGCAAAGCCAGAGCGGCTTTTTGTTCCTGCTGCTGCCGTGCGGGCACAGATGCAGTTCCTAACGCACGACACTATTTCTCATACGGGTCATCTTGCACAAAGTTAGGACTAAGCAGAAAAGCAGCCACATAGTTTTCTATTCAGTAAGAAAGACAGTCTGGTGACTATCACCAAAACAAAAATACGTCATTGGGGTGGGATGTGCCCTCTGAAGAACAGCTCTCCTTGCCCCAGGTACTTATTCTCCCTTGCATCTCTCAGCCCATTCCTCCTCCACCTTCAAAATGCCAAGACATGCCTACGAGGAACTTTCTGGCCCTTGAACTAAAACTATCTGGGTCTCATTTTAATGTTGCACAGCTTCTGAACTTTTTGCTTTACACCGAATGATAGAGATTTCAGTTTAAGAGTGCCTTTCAGGGTAGGGAAAAAAAAAAAAAAAGAAGAGCGAAACAGAATAAGAAACCCCCTTAGCAAACCCAGTAGCGCAGACTTCTGTAATTGATCCAGGAGGGAGATGAAACCATAATTAATCCATTTGGGAGATGGGGCTGTCTCGAATACACTTTTTGGGAAGGGGAGGTGGGGAGCACCTGGTTATGTTCACTTTACAAACAAGAAAAAGCTAATTGCTTTAGAGTGCCAGCAAAATCTCTCCAGGGAACATATCCTCTTCTCTAATGCCACCTGCAGCAGGACTGTGCCGCTCAGAATTACAGCCAAGATCAAAGAGCATCTGTGCACAGCATTATTCTACTTCGTCCTCCCCCTCTTTGCTCTGCGAGACGAGTCTGTATTTCTGATCGCTCTGACAGCTAAATTGTTAGTTTTAATTACGAGACATTCCCACTTCTCACCTTCCTCCCCACACATCACAGCGACGCAAAGCTCAACGTAGCAGTCACGGTTTCCAGCAGCGGGAAAAGCGACGGTCCCGAAGTGGCAGCTCGTTGCGGGACCCACTCCTTACAAAGCGGCTGCTGCCAGGCAGCGTTTGTGTCAACGCACAGGCCAGCATCTGCAACTTGTACACTGGCCGATCCCCACGTGCTGCTGCTAATAAGGAGCAGGTTCGATACGCAACAGCCTTAATTAGTTATAAATTGAAATTAATTACCATAATAATGAAAGGATGCATGAATATAAAGTTTGCTTCTTTTACAGTGGTATTTACAAAAGGTAGATTATAGTAAGGTAATTTGTGTTCGATTTTTACTAACAAATCCATGAGGAATTCAGAACACGGAGCAAGGAAACAGCTACTCAGAGGCATTAATTACTAGATTACGTCAAACCTAACACCTTCAGGAGGAAGGAAGCGCCTCTGAGAACCAAATGTCATGAAGCAAAAAACTATATAATGCCACGTATCATGTCTGTTAGGCATGTGCTCAAAGGTGCCTGCTTTGATCCTCTTTCATTGATCTGCAGTAGATGTGTGTTGTTGGGAGGTGAGTTTGCACGGCAGCTGCCAGGTCGTGCTGCCTGCGAGCACTGAGGGTGATGGAGAAGCACCGGTACAGGCTCCACCTCGCAGGACCCCTCCTGCCTTCTGGGGCAGCGCAGCTCACACCAAAATCTGTGCCGAGGCATCGGTAGCGACCGCACTTCACAGAGCTCCGTCTCTAATTGTGTCTCTATTGATAGCCTGTATAACAGAAACTATAGCAGAGAAATAACTCACAAAATTACCAGACATAAAACACAGCAGAGAGCACTGCACAAAAACACATCCCATGACTTGGAGGAGAGACCACGTTCCCTACATGTCCGGTTGAAGATAAAATAAATTATTTGGGAGTTGGTCAGCGGCGTGACTTTTGTAAGCCAGTTTAACACTTCCAATCTCCACGACTAGCTGGAAATCAGCAGTTTTACTTGCAACATATCGAGCTTGTCATCCTCTGCTTTATTGGGCTTTGCAATATATTCAGTAACGCCAAAACACTCAGCACCTTTTTACATCACATGGTAGCGGGTGGCAACAAGGATGAAACCACCACGGTAATCAGTGGCAATTAACGCAGCAAGACTATAACCAGCCCCGGAGCTGCCTGCACCAGCCGCAGCATCGCTGGTCCCACACCTGAGCCTGCCCCAACCAAACCCCCGCAGTACCTGTGTGCTGCTCACAGACCAGGCAGAGGACTTTGATGAATCTGGGAAGCTCAGGTTATGATAGCAACAGCAGAAATAAAAACACTCTTGGGGGTAGATCAGGCTCAATGCTGAGAAGCAGCTAACAAAATTGACTTAACACATAGAGAAGCGACTCTTGTTACAGATACTCAGATTCGCACTCACATACAAGACTTTCTGAAAAATCTTTTGCTCTACACTGAATTACAGAATCACAGAATCCCAGAATGTCAGGGATTGGAAGGGACCTCGAAAGCTCATCCAGTGCAATCCCCCCGCCGGAGCAGGAACACCCAGATGAGGTTACACAGAAGGTGTCCAGGCAGGTTGGAATGTCTGCAGAGAAGGAGACTCCACAGCCTCCCTGGGCAGCCTGGTCCAGGCTCTGGCACACTCACCATCAAGAAGTTTCTTCTCAAATTTAAGTGGAACCTCTTGTGTTCCAGCTTGAACCCACTACCCCTTGTCTTACTGTTGGTTGTCACCAAGAAGAGCCTGGCAGAGCTTGGCTCCATCCTCGTGACAGCCAGCCTTTATAAATTTACAACCATGAATGAGGTCACCCCTCAGTCTCCTCTTCTCCAGCTCCAGAGCCCCAGCTCCTCAGCCTTTCCTCACACGGGAGATGCTCCACTCCCTTCAGCATCTTCGTGGTTGCGCTGGACTCTCTCCAGCAGTTCCCTGTCCTTCTGGAACTGAGGGGCCAGAACTGGACACAATATTCCAGATGAGGTCTCACCAGGGCAGAGCAGAGGGGCAGGAGAACCTCTCTGACCTACTGACCACCCCCTTCTAATCCCCCCCAGGTCCCATTGCCCTTCCTGGCCACAAGGGCCCAGTGCTGGCTCATGGTCACCCTGCTGTCCCCAGGACCCCCAGGTCCCTTTCCCCTACACTGCTCTCCAACAGGTCATTCCCCAACCTATACTGGAACCCGGGGTTGTTCCTGCCCAGATGTTCACAGGCTCCTTCTAGGACCTTTCACTAGATCCCCTCAGCATGACCACACAACACACGTTGTGAGCCAGAAACCTTAGTGCTGTCAAACAAAAGGTCGCGGTCACTCAGGATGCTGAAACACGGTACGAGATCCACAGGAAAATTTTTAAAAATGAAACTCGGACTTTTGCTTGGTTCAGCTGGCAGTTTATGGGCCAGCAAACTTCCTTCCTAGAATAGCCACTGTATTTAATAGAAGAACAAAGTCGGTGTTTTACAATGATAAAAGAAGTGGCTACAAATAACGCCAAGGACAGGGAGGTTTTAATCTGAGCTTATCTGACCAGGGAAGATGTATCTACATACTGCCTGCAAGGGACAAGTCAGGACAGGCAAAAATAACACGCCATGTAAAGCAAGCGTAACTTTCCATCAATTCTGTGAACAGCCTTTTAGTCCTGTAAGTGCAAGTTTGTACATACTTCATTTACCATCCCTAGTGGGTTTTGTATTAAATTAAATGTTTATAGAGTGCTTTGAAGATCTAAAGTACTGAAAGTGGCAAATACTTTCATTAGATATCAAAGAGCTAGCTACAGCTTCTAGAGAATAAGTGGAATCATCAGCTGAAATAATTGGTTGCATCTAACACTGTGACAAAGTATAATGGTGTGAATATAATTTTTTCCCCGTGGTATATAAACAGGAAAGTGCAGAATCACAATCAGATTTGCTCTGAGAGGAAGCAGATCACAACAGGATTATTTTACCAAAAAGGTTAGTTTATCGTTTGTTGGGAGGAGCATTGTCTTTCTCTTAAGGATCAAGTGTTGGACATAGCTAGAAATAAGACATTAAAAATAATAGATAACTGCTATAAGCCATTATGGCAAATGTAATGTCTTTGATTTAGGTCTGTTTTGCCAAAGCTAGACTCTGCTGACTTCGCTGTTCCTGACTCCAGAAGTGCACAGGTTATGTGCAACTGAGACAATACCTGGAAAATACAAAGAAGAGACTGCCCTGAGAGGGAAGGGGCATGATTTACAGAGTTAGTTTCAACCTTTCTTTAGTAGCCATTTCGAATATGGATGTTTTTCTGCAGGGCACATACGTCCTGGATTACTGATTCTTCGGATTTCAATGTAACATTCGAAATTATTTTGAAGTATTTTTTCTTTTATCATGTTATTCTGAGATTCTTGAAGATTCCCATTTTACAAGCTGTCATCAAAATGGTTGTTGTCTTTTCCCACTGTCAGCTGTACTGAAGTTGGTAAGAGATCCATTACTTTCCCAGTATCTGTACTGTAGCGTCTAAATGCCAAGACAGGAAAAAGAAAAAAGAGGTGGCAGATTAGCACTGCCACCGCTAATTAAGCTAAAAATAGGCCTCAGTGGAAATAAAAAAAGGAAAGAAAAAGAAAAAAAAAAAGTGGGAAAGACACTGACATAGCAGCAGAGAGACAGCTCCAGCTGTTTGCGCACATCTGGCCAATAAAAATGACTATCACCAACTTCTTTATCCTAGTGAAGGAGAGAAGACCAGAAGCCGATTTTGCAGGAAGTAGCGCTATAATCCACGGGCGGGGATTTGCAGATGTGCGCTGCTTCTGTCATTTCTGGACGTTTTCTCAGGTTAAATCTGGCGGGTTAGAGCTGTGAACCTCCCTTCATCCCCTGCCAAAAACAATCACAGCCTTGACCTGCCAGGGACAGCAAGAGATTAATAACCCTCTCTCCGATGCTTTGTAAATGCTGCGAAATGCAAAAAAACCCCTGTTACCTTGCACCTTGTAAAGTAAATAGAGATTGGAGAGCCCCTTACTAATTCTGAGCAGTTATTTGTATTTTATTTACTAATTTATCTTTAAATATCTCCACGTATTTTGACTGGGAGGATGGGGTTCTGTAATTCATTTAGTTTGGCTGGATTTTGTGTCTTCATGCTAAGGCTCCCCCCATAAACCACAAATGCTGCTTTGGGAATCTGTGCAGCTCTGTTAATAACAGCTCACAAAGGTTACCAAGATAATGCATCCAAATCTCTTGGTAATGTCACAGCTCTGAAATGCTCAGGTTTATTTAGACAGTGCTTTTAAAGGAGATAAAGATTTAAATTTGGATTTAAATTACATTTTAAGTAATCATTTTATATAAATGCTAATAAAAAAATCTGGGAAATATCTTGGGGAAGGAGGGGGAAAAAGCAGAAGGTGTTCTGTGGGGACTCCCCGGAGTATGAGCATTACTATCACAACCACCCTGATTACTGTTACGGCATTTAAATAGCCTTTGGCTCACAGGCTGACAGGTTGACAATTGACTCAAGGTTTTCATCTAGGTGTGACAGTGATCCTCAGATACCTACAATTTAATTTGTTAGCATGCCAATTACCACAGATTTACTTAAATCTGTTTTCAGATTTGACTACCACTTTGACAGAAATCATACTTCGTCCAGCACTTCTGCGAGACAGAAAATGAAGAGGAGCAAGGCAATAATCACGAGGAATGAGGTGCAAGAACACAGCAATATTCAGTGTATGAGGCGATTGTACTGACCCAGGGACAAGCTCTTAAAGTGATAAGGGGTCCTGCATCTCTAAGGGGGTTCGGACTGCCCAGAGCAAAGGAAAGCAGCAAACATACATGATGGAGATACAGGAGTCTCATTCCAGCCCTGTGCCAGCAGCAGGGTCAAAGAAATCAAAGATCAGCTGGTGGTCAGAGGAAGCCCGAGTGCCCATTGATTTGACAACAGATAGGCAAAAAACCCCTCAGATTTAGGCAAAATGGCAAGAGAGGATGAAAACACTGAAGTTCTGCTAAAGGGATCATTGTGAAAAGCAGCTTCAGGGCTGTGTTGTTGTCAGGTCCAACTGCTCCAGCTGACTCGTGTCGGACGGGATAAAGATGATGGAGACAAGACTCTTCTCCCCGGTGTCCAGTGAAAGGACAAGAGACAATGCGAACAAGAAATACAGTTAATTCCATTTAAACGTTAATCTATTTTTATAATAAACTTAACTGAGCACTAAGGCTGCACAGAAAAGTTGTGGAGTTTCTATCCCTGGAGCTATTTAAAGCTAGACAAGGCTCAGAGCAATTTGCTCTAATTGACCCCTCTTTGAGGAGGGTGGTTACACCAAAGGATCTCTAGACACTCCTTCCAACCTCAACAATTCTATCATTCAATACCATCTGGGAAGAAAGGGAGAGGAACTTGGACCCCTCAGGAACCAGCTTCTCCCAACTAAATCTCTCAAAATCAGAGGAAAGGACTCAAGATGCCTTTAAGATGTAGGAGGCTCCAAATATGAACTGCTGTCTCTCTTTCACCATAACCCCAAAGTCCTCTTCTCTTTTAGTCCATCTTTCAGCACCCCATCTTTCTGACACCCTATTCTTTCCCATCAGATATGGGAGCATTATATCCACCCAACTCCATCTTTCCTTTAGCTCCATTTTCAATACCACCTTTCCAAATCCACAGTGAACATCACATGTTTAATGAAATAATTAATGCAAACACGCACATAATTTTTGTTCGGGGAAAGTTTCTCGCAGGAGAAAAGCTGTGCTTTAATGGCTCCAAATTCAGCTCACTAGTGCCTCCTCACATCTCTGAAAGCTTCTAGACAGTCTACATAAGGATATAGATTTTTATAACACCCACACTGGCCATTAAAAAGGAAGTTACTGGAACTGCAAGCAGAATACAGGGCGGGCAAGGCATTCCCTGTATCTAAAACTTTGGTTTTCCTGATTGCATCTGGTGAGATGCGCTGGAGAGGAGTGGGGAATTCAGCCCAGTGCTATCAAGCAAGCACAAGGTTCTATCAGGCTCCTCTTTTCCTGAGAGGAATTCAGAGCTCAGAAGCTGCTGCAAACAGCAGTGACTGGCCTAGTCCTCTTCCAAATAATCCACCAAAAAAAAGTCACAAATTGAAAACTGCAACCAGAAGCTTCCTCCGGTGCACTGCAGGCATATTTCAACTCCGAACCAACACCTGAGCTCGATGTACAGCACAGTTCCAGCTACAGGGTTCATTCAGCCGCCGACCTCTTCCCCGAGACTGATGATTTCTGCTCCCTGTTGTGACACGGCCACTTGTTTGCATTAGGGTTCCGTATACGAGGAAAAATGCCTTTCTCAGTGCTCGAGCTGGCTTCTGTTTTACCTGAAGGGAAAGCAGCAGCAAAAAGTCATCTGAAACTCCCTGGCCAGAGCTTTAATAGAGCTTCGCCTGCTGTGTGGCAGGCACAGAAGGCAACCCAAGGCACATACTTCCAGGAGATTAAAAAAACATAATGTGCCCGCAACTGAAAACCGTTATCCATCTGTAGCAACAAGAACAAGAGAAAAACTAAGGTGGAACACATACTTAAAAAAGCAGAGAACCCATATATAGAGGTAAAAGTCACAGGTCAGCTCTGACCTGAATGCAAGCCAGAGCAGCACGGCACTAAACAGGTGCATTTATTTTTAAATCAGAATACAGGAGTTGATAAATCATTTCCACACAGGCCACAAGAGAGCTGTCAGATGGCAGTGACTTTCAGAGGTTACCAATCGAGCCCAGGATCAAAACAGCGACTTCGAATTTAAAAGCCAGAAAGCCCACACACCTCCCATCTGGAGCGATGCTGCACATAAAGCAGCTGCACTTGCAGAACAGGAGCTGCGTGCTTTTAATTTACATCCTTTATGATCCACATCAGTCACTTCAGAGAGACTGGGCTAACTGGCATTTTTTCTAACCTTCCTAATAAAGGCCTCGTCCCAAACTTCAGTGTACCCAGTAAGCAGCATTGTCAGAAGACGTGGGCGGAGCAGAGAGCATCCCAGGACACGCTTCATCTCTCATTTTATCCATCTCTCTGCTGACCTCATCAAACACAAATCTGATGAATTCCTGTTAACTCAGGGGCTGAGGAAGCTCGTGCTGGGCCAGCTTGCTCATCCACCTTGCATTAACGGCAGGAAGTACAACGGTGCCACCAGTGCAGTGAATATTATATCAGCTGCCAAAATGCCCAGAGATCAATCTCCTGACCCACACTGACCTTCCTCTATTATTTACTGCCCAAGTTGGCCCCCCCGCAAAATGAAAAAATATATATTTTTAAATTTTACTATTACATAATACAACTAGAAACACAAAAAGAAAACGAATTTCTAGTTTTTACATGGTAAATACCATTTTTCTTATGTAACTAGAGAAAAGAAAGAGTGGGAGATTTTTAACACACAAAGTTCAGTTCCAGTCGGGATTGAAGCTGGCACAAGTACTGCCGCAGCCTTATAGAGGGGAATAAAAACTAAGACCACATCAAGTACCTTTTAAATTCCACCCTAAATTGATGGGCTTAAGGAAAACAAGATAAAGTCTGGCCTTGTACATTCCTGTCTTTTCTGTTTCTGTGGTAGAAGCAAATATCTGCAGCAAGATTACTACATTAACCATTCCTAGGAGTTAAGTACTATTATTCACACTTTACAGATCAAGAAAAAGTAGCAGTGATTTAAATGCCCCAAAGCCATAAGACAGACAAGGACTCAACTGAATACACAGCCCACAGCATCTCCATCTGGTGCTTTTCTCCTTGCTCAACAACAATAGTCTCTTAGGGCTACTACCAGTGTAAAGATAATGCAATCTGGATTTTTTTTTTTTTTTTTTTTGCTCTTGCTACGTTTTCAAAAAAAGAAACAGATCTATATTGGAAAACACTCACACATATTGTCTGCGCCAAGTCCCAAATTAGATGGTGAATTTCTCATTTGGATAAACCAAAAACATTCTCATCATAATTCAATATTTCTCTGCAATGAAGAGAAGGATCAAAGGCACTGGAGACTTTTGCCCTGCTATAATAGAAGTTGAATTAAAATCAAAGTTTCCGGGCCAGGAAAAATTCGAACATGAAAATATTTCTCTGTATCTCACACCAGAGTAAGGAGTTTAGTTTCTTTTAACCTCTAAAACAGGATTTGTCGAACTCTGTTTTGATAGTCTTGCTAGTCAAAATGACACATTTTGATACTTCTGAGACACTTTTTTCCGTTCTCAAAGCCACAAGTCAGCTTGGTATTGAGTGATGTTTTCCAGCCTCAACCCAGAGCTCCCAGCAGGGGCCAGCAGGACCAGCTCTGCCACAGCGCCTGGTGATCCCTCCCAAATCTGAACATTATTGCAGGAGATGAAGCTCAAGCCTTTGATCTCTAAGCTGAGCTCTCGGCAGCTTCACAAGTCCTAGACAGCAAGGAGTTCATAGCAAAATAAAGCCAGAGACAATCTTTCCAATTCAAAAGGAAAACACTGGAAGACAGTTCAGATGCTTTGGTCCAAGTACCAATATTTTTATATTGACCATGAAAAAAGTATTCCTGTTTTTCTTTAAAGGGGAAGAGTTGCTTGCTTGTTTTCAAGACTCTAGGCTTAAAACTTCCACAGAGCCACTGACTTGGCATACATCACACTTTCTACAGTAAAATAATGATGATGAATAATTCCCAAACAGTTCTTACGTAAAACTGTAAATTAACTCGTACTTGAACTGTTCATTGCAGCTTCTCTTCCCCTCAATGTTCCTCTAAGGCTGCGTACTGGCTAATGTGCCACAAGCACCCCCTGCAATTAATTCCAATTGTCAATAATCTTTCAACTGCCTTCTTTTGTCTTTTCTGCCTGTTCTGAAACAGCCAGCAAAACCATCTGAGGAAGCTACAAACACCAACAAATAGTGCCAGAACAGAGAAACATGGTTTGGAAATTCAGCAAGCACAGACATTTGTGTAATTCTCTGGGAGATCTGCTTTTATGCGCTTCTCCTATTGTATCAAAAAGAAAGAACAAATTCATTTAAATACAGAGAGGAAGCTTCCAGAAAGAACATAAAATATTGCAGTCGTTGAGGTTTTGTTAATTAGCAAAATGCCATGTATTGCATGGGATTGAATAAAGTCCACGTAGCACCTCAGGTCGTTAACTTCCATTAGCTCGCTCTCTCAAAAGAGAGATCCAAAGGCAAGATTTTGCCTTTTCTATTTCTTGTGGCAACCACCTTCTCCCTCTTCACCCCCAATAAGCAGATGTTACCGTTAAAGGAAAGATCTGCTGACAGCCAGCGCACTCTAACATGCGATATTGGCAGCTGTTATACCAAAACATTTAATTAAGGAAACTGGTTAGTGTCACAGTTTGAATCTAGAGATTACTTTTTCTTCTCTCCAATTGTTAAAGTAGGTACCATGAATGACGATTAGATGCTGTAATGTTTGTAATGAGCAGAGGGATGATCATGGGGCTGGCAGTGAACGGTTTGGGTTTCACAAAGATGAAGCAGGATGGGACAGAAGATGTGTCTTCTGATCACTCCCTTGCAAAATCCCAAACTTCATTCACGCTGATCAGCTTAGTAATAAGTAAAGCAATTACAGCCAATCTACTAGAAAACAAACAGACAGACTTGGCAAGATGGGCAATCTTTCTGTGGTCAACAAAAGCCGTTTGATTTTAATGATTAGCTGTAAAGAAGCACCCGATTACCTGAACAGAAGGAAGAATGGGAGCAAAATAACCAGTGTTGCCCGCTTTGCCCAAAACCACAATCTCATTTGCTCTCATGTCTCGGTTCATACATGTGTTATTTATACGCCAGAAGTTGTTGACACAACTGTCGTCCAAAGCTGGAGGACACTTGACAATGCAACTCCTTGAGATGCTTCCTGCAAAGCAGCATTGGGAATCAATCCTCAGGTCTTTACCCACTTCCCTACAGCAGCAAAAACCCTGCAAACGATCCATGGCTAATCCTTCCGAGTAAATGAAGAGAGAAGTAGATCTACGCTGTTCTTACTTTACACTTACAGGTCAATCCAACCTTCAGTTGCCTTTTTGTAAATGCTAATGAGGCAAAGACAGCCATAACCATGGGTGATCAGTCCCTTGTCACCATGAGGGGACACGTCCCCCCCAGGCAGGGATGGGGACCAGCAGCCAGAAGCCCCTTGGGCTGCGTTCCCATTTCTTCCCAACCCACCACTCTGAGCATCTCACATTCTCCTCATTTCTTCCTTAATTACTACATGTAATTTTATTAATATACTTTGCAGCCCCATTAACTATTACCTGAGGCTTAGCATTAAAAATGATGAGGCAATATAGTCTTAATGGTGTTAATTAATATTACCACGGCTTTAAAGTTTCAAAGATCTGGCTGACAAAGCATGTAAATTGTGTTTGGGTGAGGTTTTTTAGTTTAGGGTTTAGTGGTGTGGTTTGTGGGGGTTTTGGGGTTTGTTTGGTTTTTGTTTGTTGGGGGTTTTTGGTTTGTTTGGCGTTTTTGTCATGTTTGTTCGGGTTCTTATTTGTTTGGGTTTGGTTTTGTTTGTTGGAGTTTTGGGTTGTTTGCTTGGGTTTTTTGATTGTTTGCTTGGGTTTTTTTTGAAGTAATGCCCCTGACAAACAGAGGTGGAAAGGCAGAGACTATAAAAGCAGAGTAGTAAATTAAAACCAAAATAACTCCCCCAAGCATCACCATTATGAAACGTGGCCATTTGTCCAAGACACTTTTATGCATTTGCCAGTGAAGACAACAATGCAGAGACATGAACCACTGCAAGGACAGCAGTGAGGTCCCATTTGTTTGGATATTTTTCTTCCTACCTCCTTTCTTGTGTTCTAAGGACAGCAGCAATCAGCAAACTATCTCTTGACATCACTTCGATGGACAAAGGTGTAACATGATCACCAATGGGACAGAGACAGTAAAGGCTTCAGGAGCTGCAAACCTGGACATTGCAGCAGTCAGAAAATAAAGGCTGGGAGAGCAAAGTGGAGAGTTTTTGTTCCTTCAGTGACACGTTTAAAATTTAATCTGCACAGCACGCCCTGTCAGAACAGAAATGCTAAAGCCATGTGTCCTCAGCTTGGGTTCTACCAGAATGGTCAAATGTACAACTTCCATCTCAAAAAGTCTGGCACCAGAAGCCCATACTGGAAATTTCTATTTCTGGGTTTCTCAGTCTTTCTCTCAGACTGAACAGGGGGGGATTACAAAAAAAAAAACAAAAACAAAAAAAAAAAATCAAGTTTGTTTTAATCCCAACTCTCCTAATTCAATAGCTCATCAGTCAGAAAGGGAAATACATAAACTGTAGGTGTTGCTGACGTGATTTCCAGGGACACTGAGCAAACAGCTCCAGCTGCAGCTACAAGGATCTACAGAGGCTCAGCACCACTGAAAAAATCGTTCTTGTAACAATAACTAAGTACAGCAGTCAAATTGCTCAATAGATGTTATTAATTATGTTGTCAGCAGAAGACTGATATATTTACTCTGCAGAGATACTGTAATTATTGAGAAAGTGCCCTGCCTTTGCCTGGTAAGTACTGTGTGCAGTAATTAATTTTCGTCTGCACATAGATGTCTGATATTATTATGTAAATCACAAGGTATTTGCTATCTATGTTGGAAAAATACATCCACTGTCATGCTCTTGAAAGCATCTTAAAACAAAATTTAAAAGTCACATGAACACAGAAATATAATGTCCTTGTTATAGCTTGTTGAACAAGGGTTTAGGAAAAGAGTCTGTTGACATATATTTTCCCCTGTTCACCCAATTGCGCCTTCTCCCATCCCAGACAGCACAGCCTCAACTCAGAATTTCCCTTAAAAACAGCCATTTTCCAACTTCCTTGCAAGACCTTATAGCTTCTTGGCTTTACCATTCCTAGATAGGTACCAAAAACTACAGGTTTAGGGGAAATGCCTGTGAATGGGAACCAAAGGAGCTCTACACCTGGAGGGGAACATTAATAAATCATTATCTGGTATTGTAAACCCATTCAGGTTAAGATAACATGTTCTTCCAGTGGAGACCCAGTGTTGTGTTTGAATTTTATACAGCTACGTCCTTTATCCTTCTGCAATAATAACAAAGTTCTCCTCCATCATATAGATGTGTAATTAACACTTGCATTCACCCACTTCACCTGTAGAGATCAGCAATGAAGAGATTTGGAAGGCGATTTCTCAGCTCCCACTCTTGCAATGAAAATGGCAGGTTGAGAAAAAAGGAAAAACCAGATTAACTAAGACCTTGAAATAATGCACGGTAGCATCATACCTGAGGGCCACCACTGCTGTGCCTAAAAACAACCCTTCCGTTTGTCCTCACAGTGCACGAGCATTGATTCTTCAGGAGAAAAACCTGTTTCATGACCACACGAGTCAATACTGAGATCCACTGATGAAGCTGCACTTAACGGTGGGGAAATTACTCCTAAAACGTTAAATAAAGCCTAAATACACTATTTTCTTTTGCTTCTCCCCTTTTTATGTGTTCTACATTTGAATTTTCAGGCCAAAGAATGCTGTGATAGTCACATCAAGCCTTTATCTTCATCTGTGACTGGCTTCTGCAGGGACCACCTTGTCTTTCTTACTCTGGAATAGATCTTGATCTTCCAGAAAAACTGTTGTAACTTTGCCTTAATGCAGTCTGCAGGAGGCTTCCACTGGGGATTTATTAAACTACAAGGGGAATTTATTTTTCAGGAAAAAAAGTAGAAAAATATGTAACTTTTTTTTGACAACATACAGCTTAATTGGAAATACAGAATAAATTAGGACAGAAAAAGCCCAGGGATGTCTAAGGCAAAAATAGTTTTTAGCAGCTTTGCATACTTGAGTATGAAGAGGAGGCAAATTAACTGATAATCCTCTGCACTAAATTTATACAGGAGACAAGTTATTTTACAGAATATTCCCTAGAGTGGTCTTTAAAAGGAAAAAAAAAAAGACATCATTAGCATTTTACTTGACCAAACTTATTTCCCACTTAAATAATCACGATTATCCACCTCAATGCTATATTTTCCTTTTATGGTAATTAACAGAGCATCTCCGCTATAGGTGCTGTACAATATTCACAAGGTCTAAAGAACTTAATGCTGCGCTGTAGATGTTTGATGAAGAATTTTTACACCGTTTGCTATTTGACAGAGTCCAGTAATATGAATAATACATGAATCAGACATTAATACTACAAAAGCTTTTCTAAATCTTTCTGTCCATCCTCCTTGCCCTTCTTCTGCATGGGACATGAGGTTTCTTTAGCTTAGAAAAAAGAAAAAATTATCTTCAGTCAACCACAGCTCTTAGAAATGTCATTTGTTAGAAGAAGGAGGGGGAAAAAAAAAAAAAAGAAAACACACCACCACACAAAAAAACACCACTCAACACTCCAGCACAGAAGGACTATGGCCAAACTTCTATCCCAAAGGCCATAAAAATCATTATTAAAGTGAGGTATTCCTCCCAATTCCCACTCCAGAGTCATCATAAGAAAATCACTTGCTGCACGACACTGGCACCCAACTGGCAGCACAGAGCTGGCCAAGAAGCTGTTTCCAGAAAAATGACCATTTGTCCATCCACCATCTCCTCATTAAAGCATCTTATAAAGCGCTTCCACCCAAGAGTTACAAATTAACTTGTGGAAGATCCTGCAATGGGTGAACTTCAGACCAACACAGCAAAGGTCAAGGTCAACTTCCACCTTTGGGCTCCTGCAGCCACCCCAGGGCAGGTCCTGGCGTGTTCCCACGCAGCCCACCCCAAGATAACCAACACAACCACTCCAAAAAAGCGGGGAAAAAAATTAAAGAGAATTCATTAATACTACAGACGAATCCTCTTGTGACAGCACTGCTGGAGATTGAACCAGAGGAGAAACGGAAGTCTTAAAATTGGAGCCCAAGACCCAAGTGGAAAAGCTTTAACGCACTCTCCTGCTTTGTGACAGGCTGACTGGGGGTTACATTCCCCCTTTTGAAGAACTTCCCCATCGAGTTTTCCTCGGAACGGCTTTTCTCTCCAATAAGATGCGTGCAGCCACCCAAGTCCCTTTGATGTGTCAGGATCCACTGAATGTTAATAACCTGATTACAGTGGAAAAATCTCTTTATAAATTCCCGTAAGACTGAAAGACTTTCCTGTTCAGAATATTTACTTCCACTCAAACCAATATTTCAACCAGGAGCTATCTCAGCTATAAGGATAACACCCAATCCCTATAGTCCTCTCTGTTGGGGAACTCTACACAATACGCCTTTCTCATCTCCTTTCCTTCTCTGACTTGGTGATCGCACCAGGACTGAATCCCGGGCACAGCTCCACAGTTTTGGGAAACACCTCTTTCCAAAGTAACCCAAGGATAAAGCCAGGCTGCTCTTCCACAAACAGTTCCAGGGGACACGGAGGTCATCACACGAAGTCAATATGGCAGTTTATAAACCTTGCCATTTATTCTTTTGCTCCCACACTCTTGGGCAGCCCTAGTCACCTCAGTTTTGTTACACATTTCCAATTATGCTGGCTTATGTTAAATTTAATAGTTGATGCTAGATTTGCTTTTATCACAAAAGGTTACTACAGATCTTGACTTTTCTTACTAAAGAAAATGACTTCATGTCATCCATTAGTTGTTGTTTATTACGGAGACTTCTTAGTGCCTCCCAATATGGATGTCTTTGATTTTGAAAGAAAAATCAAAACAGACATGTGTAGTGTTCTGGGAACGAGGGTAGTGGTGAGGAAGCAGAAAAGCACATCATTAAGTTATTCCGGCTATAACATCGGGCCCATTCTCAACATTATTTTGGTCTGTTTCAATTTTAAAGTTCAAGTTTAAAAGGATACAAGATTAACCACCCATGGACTCAAGTTCCTACTACTAATTCCTCCTTCACACAGGTCTCAAAGTTCCAAAATTTGCCTGGGTATAAAACCAGTGACCGCACAAGTCAGTTAAAAAAAAATTATCACCTACAGCTTCCCTGCTTGCCAGTTCTTCTTCAGCTTCACTAAGAAGCACAATAGACATACAACAGCATGAGTGTTCACTTGTAAGTTTTTGGAGGAAATCTTTTGGGCTTGAGCTCTCCCTGCTTTCAGAGTTTGTTTCCCACCTTGTCCCCGGCATATTCTAAATGCATTTTTCCCTTCTTATTTTACACAGTTCACCTCGAACTAAATGGAAACAGCGACACAGGGATTTCACAGCAGGAGGTAGAACATCAGTCCAAAGCCCAAACTTCTAGAACAATCCCTTCACCCAAGGGCAAATCACACACCATCTGGTCCTTTGCAGAGTATAGAACCACAGAATCATTTCGGCTGGAAAAGACCTTTAAGATCATCAAGTCCAACCATTAACCCAACACTGCCAATTCCACCACTAAAACATGTCCCCAGGAACCTCATCTACATATCTTTTAAACACCACAAGGGGTGGTGACTCCATCACTGCCCCGTGCAACTTGTTCCAGTAGTAGCAATCAAAGCAGGAGTTTTAACAAACACCCGTTAACACCTGACTCACCTTCAGTGACCATGATTATACAAAGAAACCATTAAAAAACCTGTAAGGACTGGCAAGGGCTCTCTCTGTTAGTACACAAGATAAACCCATGTTTCAGAAGTAGAAAATCCCCCTTCAGCAATTTAGCCACTTTGTAGTTAAGATCACATGGATCTGTGGCTACACATGCTACATGCATATAGAAGTACAATAGTACTTGTTAAAGAGTCATTTTGGAATTAGTTCAGAGGGTCTGAGTCTACGCATATATAAATAAAATACTAACTCAAACTTCAAACAAAAGATTAAAAGTACCTTCTGCACCATTACCACAATATTCAAAAATCTATAATGGGAAAAAAACAGATTATAATTACTTTATTATGTTTATAGGTTTGAGTGAAAGAGGATTGTTAATACCACATAGCATAAAAAGCAAGGTTATGAGTTTTTAAGGCATGAGAAAGGGAAACAAATCCCTGCCAAACGGCCATTAGCAAATACACTTAAACCTTACTAATGCAGAAGTTGCATCTTATCAGAATGGGTGCGTGTACCTACAAACACATCACGGCATCACTGCACACACGAGCCCCCAGGGCAGAGCACGAACCACCTGACAACCTCACGCTGAACACACGGGACGGAGCGGAGCCCCCGTATCTCTGGCAGCCCCGGAGGGATCCCTGGGCACCCCACAGCGGGGCCATCGCTGCCCCCGATGCTCCGTAGCAATTCTTTGAGGGCATCTTTTGCTGTTCATTTCTTGGGTTCGAGACACTGGATTGTATGGTAATTAGATTTTATTTATATATTTACCTTCCCCCAAAAAATGTTCAACATTCACTGATTTGTTATGCTGAAACTTATTCTGCCTTTCCATAGAGGAAGAAATTTTTTGCACTGAGAGTGGTGAGAGCCTGGCCCAGGTTGGCCAGAGAGGTGGTGGCTGAACCATCCCTGGAGACATCCCAGGCCAGGCTGGACGGGGCTCTGAGCAACCTGAGCTGGTGCAGATGTCCCTGCTCATGGCAGGGGGGCACTGGGGGAGCTCCAAAGGGCCCTTCAACCCAAACTGTTCTGTGATAGGAGTTTTTGCTGTACTTGTGCAAAAACTGAGACACACTTGCACACAAACTTTACAGGTTATTAATATCTAGAGTCTCATATTTCATATCCCCACCCCACTCAATGACCTGCGCCGAGTACTCTGGCTTGTTCCAGCACAACGGGAACATCTCCTGTATGAGGCAAGAGAACAGGGTCCCAGAAACCCAGAGCTGCTGTAAATGTAAATCCTGAGCCTTCACCCCAACTCCAGAATTAACTGTAAGTCATATCTTACAGTAGAAGAAAAAATCCAAAATTCAGAGATGAACCTGCTGCTGCAGAGGTCAAATGCATCAGAAGCCACGACACTGGACCCATTTCCACCCCCTTCAAAAGAATGTGGTGGTGGTGGGATATTTATATTTTGGTGGCTGAGGAAAGGCTGCAGTATCCTGCTGCCCGTGCTCGGCAGCGTGCAAACACAGCTGGATCTTCCCTAAAGACCTCACAACATCAAAAAGTCAACTTCATCGAAGAGAAGGCATTGTATACTTGAAAAAGAAATTTCTTTTTTAGAAACCTTTGGGTTCAGGATGCCAAGTGTAATAACATCAGTTGTCACTTTTGCAAAAACACATGGTAAAAAGAGAAAATATTTGAAAGGGGGGGAAAAAAAACGCCATCTCAAAACCCTGTATCAAATATTGTGACTTCTCCCACGCTAAGGCAATGCTTCCGACATTTTCAAACATGAAACCACGATGACATCTTCAGCCCACCCAGAAAAGCCTGGACTATTTCTTCTCTGCAATGGCTTTTCTTCCAGTCTCACAACGTATGTTCTAGATAAACATCTGAGACTGCAAAAAAGCACCAACTTTTCAATGTTAGTGGCTATACAGCACATCATCCAGAGTTATGTGACAGTATTTTTTTAAAGATGACATTTCAAGGAGACAAAAAAGTGCTACTTGATCTCCTCTCAGGAGTTCCAGTAAGAGATTTATTCTTTCCGGGCAGCCCATAACAAACTTAATAATTTTTATTCCATTGGAAGTAGACACGGCATTTACATTCCAGGAGAACTACATACATTTTTACTAATTGGGCAATAGCACAATATTTTCTTGAACAGTTTAGAAAGCTGTCTGATAAAAGGTTGAGAAATAAGGACTTTTTCGTAATACTGGCTGGAAAAAAAAAAAAAAAAAGCAGAGGGTCCTTTACTACTGGTACTGTGGCTGCATCCAAAGTAGATCAAGGCTGCTGAACATGAATTTAGAGGATTGGTTTACAGACACTCAGAGAGGGTTGTAAGTGCAATGCAACTGTGCTGCATCTGCACTTACTTATCGATACTACCGCAAACTAACCAGGCTTGAGCTCAACCTCAGCCGCTTACTCTCACCAGAAACCTCCTTCCCTGCTCACCATAGTTGCTGGAGATGGCAATCTAAACTGGCTGTGATGGCTGGAAGATCCTAAGGAGAGGTCTGCTGGTTTTTAAAGGCATAATGTGCTCTTATTTTCGTTCCTTGGCTAATAAGCAAGCCAGAAATTTGCTATCATTACAGCCTAATTTCCAGTTTCTACAATTGTCTCGAACACCAATTACGCACACTGAGGGCTGCGGAATTTCAACAAAGGCCAAATTTCACACAGGGACTCAGCTCCACCCCGCCGGAGTCAAAGATACACAAAAGATGTAACAATATGAAAAAAAGCTGCAGCTTTATCAGCAGAATCTATCTTGCAGTCATACTGTATGGATAGATATCCCAGCTTTGTCTGTGCAGGAGCATCCACAGTTATGCAGTGTTTATCAGTAAAACATTCCTTCCATCAACATAAAAGGCTGATATAAGGAGTGCTAACAGTTGTCCTCATTTGGCTAGAAAAAGCCCTTACACTGAGGGTACTTGATAGATAGAAATGACACACTCAGGAATTGGATATCAGCTGCTGTTTCTCAGAAACACAGAATTTAATGTCAATTCAAACAAGCTCTTACCAACTCCCTGCACCACCTGCTATCACTCCAAACATCCCTAAGGCCCTGTAACAGAACATGTATAAAAATAAAAAATAAAAATCCCAACCTGAATATGAGCAAGTGACATACAGGCCATTCGCATAAAAAGTTAACACTCTGAAAGAACAATCAATATCATTTCCCATTAGTTGTCTCCACAGATCTATCATTTAGGCTTTTCTTCAGCAGCCTTGAGGGGGAAATGAGAGATGTGTGTGACTGCACAGGAACTAAGGAAAGTCTCCTAAAGTCATTTAGTGCTATTATTATAATAATTTCCTTTCAACAGATGAATGAACGGATGACATTAGACATGAAGAAAACTAATTTTCTATAGGATGTTACCTATACTTTATGTTACAGCTGGATGGCTAGACCTCTGGAGCTGTAGGAACTTCAAGAGAAGTTTCCAGACCAGAGCTGTGGTATCTCACCCTGCTGACGGAGATTCTCCATCTCTGACAGGGGCCAGGTCTGACCCCACAGAGGGTTTTAGCTGAACATCAATTATATTTCAGCTTCATCCCAGAGGCCAGAGGCATGATCCCCTCCTCAAGACGAAACCATCTGCTTCTAACTCCCGGATCTTCTTTTCCTCCTCACTCGCAGCTGCTCAGCAATTATCTTGCAAGTCCCAGCCACGCAAATATTTTCACTCCCAGCTCAAACCATCAAAAAATTTGGACCATGCATTCTTCACCAAGCAACGCTCTTAGAGAATGGAAAGCGACGTTGGTAGAAAACTTCAGGCATGCCCTCAACAAAAATCATAATCCTAAGTCTTCAGTAGAGTTACGTACCGGTTTGCATTAAGGAACCACTGATTTGAAACACGCAATATGGAGCTTTTAGTGCACAGAATGCTACTGAGGAGAAACATTCCAGAAAGTTTTTAGCCTATGTGGTAAGGAATACCGCATGTATCCTCTTCACTATGGAGAGACAGAGATTCCTGACAATAGCCATTAGTTTTGGTTGGTCTTTTTTTTTTTTTCTTCTTCCCAGCTCTTCCTTGACAAATGATAAGAGCCTCTTATACTATCTCTGCTAAGCACTATATACAAAATCTAACCATAGCAAACCTGTGCTGTTGTGAAGATGGGCTTCTCCTGTGGCTCTGAGATCCCAGGTTCTACAGAGTATGGCAAAGACTGCAAAAAACTGCAGCTGCTGCGTAACTGAACAGAACTGTTCTTGAGCACGAAAGGCAAACTTGTTGTAGGAAGTGGTCAAAAGGGCACTGACACAGAAAAAGAGAATTAACTTCACTAATGGCAGTTATCTGGAATGACGTGGTGCTTGGAATGCTCAAACTATATATCCCAAAAGAGTGAATTTCTTTAATATGTGCAGAGTTTCTTTAATATGTGCTTTAATGTAGTTCATGTATACACACAGCCTGTATTTCTCTGTAAACACAAGAATCTCCCCGAGTGATGGCACATGGGTTTTCAATTCCACCAACTCCAACAGAACTGCGATGGCTCGTACCAGCAGCGCTCTCAGGTCAAAGACTGATGATCATCACATCCAGGCTCAGGGTCACAAACAAGTTGTAAATTTAAACTAGTGTGACAAAGTCTCTAAAAGTTAGAGAACTAAAATACTTTGTAAGATAGATAAGCTACATGCTACAGTTTAGAATTAAGCTAGAGCAGCACATATCTACATTAGTTTAGTACAAACGAGGCATCATTTCTCCATAGTAAAAAGGAGATGCAGAACTAAATAAGCCTCATGGAAGTCAATCCCTATTATCTTTTTTTTCCTTTAGGCTTTGTTTTGAACAGCTAGTTTCCTTTAACATTTTTCAATACAAAGCAGCATCATACAGTGTAGGGGAAGAACAAAGTGAGTCCTTTTATCTGCCTCTCTGTCTTCTGAGTAAATATTGCATCATTGTTCTCCCTAGGAAACATCTTTCATCTTTGTTTTAAGGATGCGGGTGAGCTGATGTTGTTGAGAGAACCCATCGAGCTTTTACATCTGAGAACCAGAACTCCAAGGGCATCCTCTTTCCATGAAATAAAAGCATGTGCAAGGATTTCCCTGTCATCTTTGCTCACCCCAATGACATTGTTCACCAGAGGTCAGCTCACTCCAGAGCTTTGGCTGCTGAGGGTAGCAAGAATGGTTGCATACTACATTTTTTTTTTTCCCCCCCCAAGACAGCATCTGAACAGCTCGCAGAAAATCAAAGCATGGATGTGGCTAGGTGCCATCTGTTACCCTTTCCAGAAAAAGTGTCATGATATTTATATCCCCCGAGAATGCCCAGATTAGCTGTAGGTAAAGACTCGGTTCCTTATATACGACTCTGCACAAAAATATAATGGCTGCAGAACAGATGGGGGAAAACAATACAAGGGTATTATTAGGACAAACTCATGTTATATAGAACAGTCCTACTCCTTATATAATTATACAAGGATAGCGAGTGAATTGAAGAAGTATAGTGCAGCTTCTGGAAATTTAAAAATTACACACGATAAGTCTTAATAAGTTCTCTTCATAGTACAAGAAGAGCATTTACATTTAAAATGTTCCATATGTAATCTGGATTAAAAGGAAAAGGGAATATGGTAAAACAGTGGTAGTTTTTGTGGCCTTTTCCAAGAGTTATTCCATCACTGTGCAACAGACAAGTAAGCCCGTTCTGATGGTGATCTCCTGCATCAGCCCATGACTGTACATCTCCGGCATCCACCTGCCTCTGCTCTTTCACGCCAAATGCTTAAACTGAAGCATCATCACCTCCTCCACTCCTAACTGATCAGAGGAGGAGAGATATCCATGTTCTTCAGTCTCTTTCATCAGATGAGTTAATCAGAGATGCTCTTAAAAATAAATGTTTTATCCAAGATGCCCTCTGTCACAAAAACATAGACCTTCTACTCAATTTTCTGTTTAAAGGTCCTACTGCCCAACTGTTGTAGTCACCATTGGTGAAAACCTAGTCTCCAGGAGCTAAAAAAACCCCACTTCTAAAAGCAAGGTTTAGTTCTCCACAGAGAAACTTCTGACAAATTTCTTCATACTAAAACTCTTAGGTTCTGTCAATGTGGAGCAGAAAAGACTATGTTCAGAAGCCTCATGTACAGTTTAAGATCAGTGTAAATGATACTTACATAAAATAAGTCATTATCTTAATATAATGACTGGGTTTTTCTACTGCAAGCATGTATATGTTTATATAGTTCCTTGGATCCAAAGCCCTTTTTTCTTTGCTAGAGCTAACGTAGTGGAAGCGTTCACGTAAGTCCATTGTCATTAAATATGTAGGATAATATATCCCACAATTTAACAAAGCAACCCATTAAGTGAAATATTTCTTCTCTTGCCTAATAATGACTAAACCACATTGTGGCGTAACGCCGTAGACCACAAGCAGTCAGCTATATGTAACGGCAGAATTTTAAGAGAAGTAGGTAAGAATACACAAACTAGGTTCAGGCCACCACCGCTTACCCATGGCTATGTCATTGCTGCAGAGCGGACACAACATATTCCAAAAGCAAAAGAGTTAGTATTAACATTCAGGAGACTTGCCAATTTTCTGGTTTTTGTATTGGTCTATGTTAGCAGGGGAAAGATTTGGGAGGAGGTGTCAGGAAAGAATCATCCACATCTATTTCTAGGTGGCTGTTACGTTACCTGGCTACCAGACTAACTATACACGTGAAAACTCTCAGCTCACAACAAATATGAGTTGATACAACGCAGCTTAACGATCTACCATGGCACAAACATACAACAATATCTTGAATTTGCTACAAATCAGCCACCACAGTTCAGTTGACATAAACTAATTCAACACAAGTTAGACCTTGAATTGACTGCACAGACCATACAAGACCTTTGAAAATCTTGTCTACTTCTCCAAAGAATCACAGGGACATTCATCTGGTAGACCTGCCCCTTCCTTCCCATTTTAAGCTTAGCTCCCCCCCAAATACCTCTCCTAGATATTTCACCCCATGAGGAACACAGCTCTGTTCTGCAATTCGCACCTTAAATCTGGTACTATAACGTGATAGCGAGATAGATCCTAGATACCGTTAATATCCACAACTGCAGAAAAGGAACAACTGCACTAGAGTCAACTCGGATGCCGAGACATTTGCTACGCTTAGGGAATTTCTTTTCTCTCTCAGTCCCCATTCTATATAAAGGAAAAAAATTATATATTCCCTAGCCTAAAACTGAGAAATGATGCAAGCCATCTTCAGTAGTCATCAGCAGCTTTCAAATTATTCATGCAGAAAATTGCCTAAAACCCCTTCCCCCACCACATAAAAATGCATCTTTCTGATTTAAAACAAAGTTCAATTCCCATTTTTTAAACAGCTTTAATCTTAAGGAAATATGGAGGCTTCAAAAGTTCTGTCATTTGCAGTTCATTTGAACATTAATGGAAAGAAATGTTCCTCCACTTCAAACTATTTCCTCAGTCAATTAGACAAATCCTCTAAGTGGAGTTTGTGAAGCAGTTCATGTCCGGGAACTTAATTAGTGCCGCATTCCAGAACCTGCATCCACCTCAGCCCACTCACAACTGTGTGGGGCCCCAGAAGAACAGCAGCCATGGGGACAGCTGGGGACACCAAAGGGGCAGCTCGGCCAACACGGCAGCTGAGACAGATGAAGATTGTTGGAAGACGTTTGCAAAAGGCAGGCAGCAATCGGAACAGCTAATTAAAAATGGACAAAAGGCTCAGCAGAGGGTCCTGACTGCCCGTGGTCATTGAGAGAACTCCTGCTGCACATTTTAAGAGTAATAGTTTCCCCCAAAGCCCCCGCTGAATTTCTCATTGACATTTGCAAACTATTCCTGCTATGCTCCCCTGCAGTTTCAATTATACTGTCACTTGCCCATTTGTTGTCCTAGTTAGCTGCTCTGTTTGACCGCGGTTCACCGCACTCCTCATTAGGATTGCTGGCACAACACCTTTCAACATCAGAAGTAACAATCCCAAACTGGCTCCCGAGCCTGAAACCAGGGGAACCAGCGCAAAAGCAGAGTAGCTCTATACTGAGAGCAAGAACTGCATTTCACTCTCTGGGTGGCTGCACTTCCATGGTAAAAAGCGCAGGAAATACTAAGCAATTTCTAAAAATAATTAGGGTCTCTTGGGAAGAAAATACTTTGAACAATATTTATAGAGAAGCTGAGCTAGGAAAAAAAAAAAGGCAACCTCTACTGTCAGAACAGTCCTAGTGACAGCATAAAATTATAGCAGAAACTATTTTAAATAAACTTGTAAAGGTTTCTCTAAAGCCAGGTTGTCTCATCCTACAGGGGCTCGTTCCAATTTCCCCACTAGCACCCCTGCAGCAAACACAGTGGTGCACGGTGTTACCAGCAGAGCTCAGGGTCACAGGCCAGGCTAGAAAGTCATTTCCTCGGCTATTCTCATATTCTGGTAAGGAACAGTCCAGTGTTTGTTTGTTTGGGTTGGGTTTTTTCCCCTTTACAAAAATAGAGTCAACTGAAAAACCATCAACACCAAGGTGAGTATAGTCTTTGAGGCAGGAGTAAGAGTCACTCAACAGCACGTCAAGCAGATAAATACAGTATATTCCCTGATCTGGTATGTAGCAGCTTTCCATTTGTAAAGAAAGGGCAGGGCGCTCTCACTTTTGTGTTTATAAGTCGGGTTCTATAAATATAAGCAAAACACAAGAGGCCACACTCATACACACAACAAGCCAACTTCTCCTGCTCCCCAACCCTGTCCAGCAGATAGTAATAGTCTAGTAGAGGATGTTTCCTTTTCCTCCTAAACGTCAAGTGAGTCTAACAATCTTGAAAGCAGGTGATAATTACCATCTTAAATTAACAGAAAACATTTCTGTAAGTATCATAAAAGGCAGATTTTATGTCGAATAAAATGAAAAAGAGAATACTGGTTTTGAATGCTCCTTTCACGTGCTCATGTATTTGTCACAAGGGGCTGTGATGAGCAGGAGCATCCAAGCTCACTCAATGCAACCAAAGAAAAAAGCAAAGGAACCCAAGAACCATCTCAGGGGTGGCAGCATCAACAATGATGGGAAAAACATCACTAAGCGATATAACGACAGAAATAAGCCCAAAAGCATCCACTATATATATATATTTTTTTTTTTTTTTTTTTTGGTAAGAGCTCGTATTTCTGTTCTGTTTATTATCAGAAAGAAATACAATATATTTCCTATCCCATAAAATACACATATAATTTTTGTGGTAATAAGACCCAGGAGAGGCATAAATATTCCCAAGGGTTTCTGCAGTTCAGAAGAACACTGTAAAACAGTTTGATAACATGGAGATTACACTTCCCTCTGTTCACCACACAGACACACATACAAAAGCCTGCCAAGGAGAACATTATCGATGCTTTAGAACTACAAGCCAATAAACCTCATGAATTTCATTTATTTGAAGACTGCGGTAGAAGCAGAAATGTAAGTAATGTCCTTAAATTTGGGATCATTCATTTAGTCCCCACCCCCAATACACACCAGTCAGCTTTCTATGTTAAATCCTTTCATGGTCCTTTTACCAAGAACAAGCAAAACCAGAAAATGGCATTTGGGAAGGAACATCATAAGCCCAGTCAGCAGAGTCCTTCTTGAATTATCCATAGCAAATGGTGATGAGATGTTTCTTCTGGAAGAGCTTTTGTTTTGTTCCCAAGAACAATTAAAGGTTAAGATGGAGAGGGGAGCTGGAGGTCCTGCTCAGTTCACAGGTCTCGTCTCCTCCATTTCACCCATTACTGTCATTGAGAAGACCCAGCAGTTCCCTTCCTTGGCAATCTCTGGCACAAGGAACACAGTGCATTTGGGGGGTCTGCAGAGCAACATCAGAGCTGGCGTAAGAGTTACAGCAAGGGATTCTCCTCCCCTGCCCGAAGTCGCTACAAAGCTGATGCAGGAGGATTTATAGCAGCAGCATGTCCCAGAGAGTCTGTTTAAAAGTTATGAGATGATCAAACCTGCTATTATAGACTTGTTTTTTTCCGTAAGATGCTGCTATCAGATACAACCCACCACAGCCTTGCATCAGCTGGCTTATTCGTGGCATTTAGCACCACGGTTCCCATTTGCAAGAACACAGAGAGCATCAGCTGTGCCTGCTCTGAATTGCGATCAAGTTGCTCCATGTGGAAATTAAAGGTAGATCAAATCCTTAATCTGTCAAAGGCTTCAACAGAGAAGAAATAAGATGCTGTGGAGTGGGGAGTGCCAAAAATCCATCAAACACAGGTTAGCTATCTTGTCAGTGGTGCTAAATAGGTATAAATGGACATGTTCAGTCAGGCAGAGACAGCACTGTGGGAGCTCAATGAGAGAGAAGGAGGAGGGAGGCAGCTCCCCTTCCAGATGGGAGAAATCAGCATCTGTTTTGTCTGCAGCTTTGAACGCCTAAATGCATCTTAAAAAAAAAAAAAGAAAAAAAAAAGAAAAAAACCCACACACCATGACACACACACATGACACAGAGACAGAGGACTACAGGACTGGGAGGCAGGACGACTTGTTAAACCAGACAGCACATATTTTGGACAATGCATTCAAGGAAGGAAAGGACCAGTAATCCTTCACGACTCCGGCATCACCACTTGTATTGTCCTTGCACATTTTGAATGCAGCCCCTTATTTTATATAAAAGCGACTGCTTCGTTATGCAGGTTTCTTGTAAACCATCTCTACTCAATAAGCGTACAAAATTTCACGGACCCTTTGACTCCCGTTATTTCTGCTTTAAAATTTTAGAGCAACATTTCTGTTCCATGAATCACCAACGATCTGCCCTGCCCAGCAACATAAAAAAGAAATGACAGCTGCTCCGTGGGAAGCATCCCTGGACCGCAGCTGCAGGGATCACGTTCCAGAAGCCCCGCTCAGCCCAACCAGCTCCGTACAGCAGAGGGGCAGCTCTGCAAACAGGCACGTAAAGCTCATTTCCACCCACAATTCTCCCCCAAAATCTGCCTCTGCTCCTGCTGGTGACCGAACACACCTGTGGCAGTTACGAGCATCACAAAAGACAGTTATTTGTACAAAATGTAGTTCATAAAGCCATTCAGCTTGGGACTTCAATGCCTCCCGTGTCTTGCAAGAGCTAATTGCAAGCACTGACCATGCACCACCCAAAATCTCAGGGCACAAGAGGACAGATCTCAAGGTACAGCAATTTTGAACCTCACTATTTATCTGGATTCTGTCTCTGTCTTTGAGTGTGGCTTTCAAATGACCTGCATGTTGCTGCTCCCAAATATACCAAAAAACTATAAGAAAACTATTACTTTATTTAAAAAACCTCATCTTTTTTAAAAAAAAACAAAAACAAAAACCCAACAAAAACACCACTAAACAAAAAAAACCAACCACACACACCAAGATTTCACACAAGCGCAAATATTTGAGACAGAAGTTTCGCAACCCAGAAAAAGAGCATTCTTAAGGCTGCTGTCGTAATACTAACAACAACATATGGTGCTTTTCTCCCCCAAAAGCAGATGCCCAGAGCAGCCAAGCACTTACCGAAAGCTGTTGCTGTTGCAGAACAACCCCACAAAGACTTTTGTGTATGCCCGTGGATGGAGACTGTTCAGCCCCCACATCAGCCGCACGATATCCCAGCCAGGAGGGTCACCATGGCTGAGCCAAATGGTTATATTGGGGACTGAAGTCCAACACTGCACACAGGTGCCTATGCTATGTTTTCTTTAAATGTTCATGTCTGAAAACAAGCTTAGCTAATAAATATATAGAAGAAATAAATTAAGCCTTTTGACAGAGCTATGAGCACGACCTAATTTGGGCAAAACCCTAATGTTTCCTTTCATCCCTTACAAAAAATTTATGACTATTTGGGTAAAGAAGAGAAGGACCAAAAATATACCCTTGAAATACACAAGATCACGCCTTGTTCTCAAAATAAATTATTCAGTTGTTTAAGCTAGCGACTATTCGAATGTATTTCCTTGAGGCAAAACGTCTCTTCCCCAGTACCATCACTCTCTCTGAAAGCAGCATTCATCTCGTTGCTGATTTTGGAAAGGAGGTTTTAATAGGAAACTAGAACAGATCTCGGGAAGTATTCATTTAACTCCCTGACTCTCCCCCATTCCTCAGCCCTGTCCTACCCATCACCTTGCAGTTCAATCCTGGAAACAGGACGGGATTTATAAAAGCAGCTGCGAGCGAGATGCCAACCGCACGGTATTCGTGGTCACTTGCTCGGCTCCGATGGGAAGACGACAACTCACATCCCCAGATTTGGCTTCCCTTTGACTGTGAAGTTCCTGTAGCACATAAGAGCCATTTATGCCTTTGAGCTCCTATTTTCTAATTCATACTGAGTGTCAACTTCAGACATTATTATTATTACTCATCACTAATTAATATTCTTTACCTCCTTTAAGCTAAAAAGGAAAAAAAGTTGTAGGAAATGACACATGTAGTGGGCACCATGATACAAAACCCACCAAAACTATGGACAATTCAAACCATCAAACGTCATCTGCACCTCCCTAGAGACAACTGGGTCCTGCAGCTGGTGTCTCACTTTAGGACTGACCACGTACAATATAAGGAGAAGTTTGTGACTTGTGGTTCTATGAAAACTGGACTTCCTTAACACAGATTTAAATGTCTTAAAATTAATAATGGCTGGCATTTTATGAAAAAGATCAGAAATACAGAGCAGACAAGGCGAACCTGTGAGGAAACCAGTGACCAAGCTCATCTTCTGGCTACATTCACTGACACAAAATACAATTGCTCTCAAACATTCCTGAAACATAATGAAAGTGCCAGATAAAAGACTGAGACATCTCACAGCAATGCCAGAGGGGAAAATATTGGAAGATTTATACACATCCGGAGGTAAGTGGTGGAAAACAGTCTGCAGAAGGTGCAAATTTCATCTTTCCAGCTATTCATCACCTTAAAAGACACTTGCTTTAGGCAGAGAAACATATTACAAATTTGTTACTGACTCCTCTTGAAAAACATTTCAAGAGAATTTCATTTTCCAAAATCAAAGTAAATAAAAGCAGTTTTGCAATCTGTACAGCAATGCAAAATGCATTTTACATGCACAACTCGTGATTTGTGTATGTATTAAAAGTGAAACAAAAGCTACAGGAGCTTTAAAAAACCAAAACAAAACAACTCCCAACTGCTTTCTTCTATAGCCTTGTCAGATATTTCAGTTTCCATTCATTTGTTTGTAGGTTGATCAACATTTTAGTTTACAATAATACTCTTTGGAGAGCTTGCATGGGTTACGTTCCTACTATAATTAATAGGAGTTGTACTGAAGAAGTGGAGAAGCACAAAGATGAGCCAAATTTTATTGTCACCTTAACATTTCTCACAAGCCACAAAACCACAAAAGAAACACAACATCTTCAAAGCAATCAAGAAAATCTCAATCCTACAGCAAATACTAGATACTCTACACTTAGGGAAACAACCTGGTCTAGTCATTTGTGTTTTCACCAGGTTTTTAAACACGTTATCAAGGCAAGGATCTTGTCAACCCCTAAATTAAGAGATAATTTGGATAGTAACTCAGATTTTTTCAGTCTCAGGCTGTTCTGCCAAAGCCAATTCACAGGAGCAGACTGTCTCACACCTGTACGTCTATTTTTCGCCACTTCTGATGATCACAATTAACCCTTCTCTAAGCCAAAAGCCAGTTTGATGCCTCTACTTCTTCCCGCCAGGTCTCAGCAAAGATCACAAAGACCAAAAAATATATGACCCAGAGAAGAAGAGAAAATATCCACCCTCTGTTAGCCCTTTTATTCATAAGATGGTCTCTGCAATGGCTCAGTGGTCAAGAAAGATTTTTCTCTGATTAGTCAGAAAAAAAGTGATAACAAATGGCTGCAGAAATGAATTTTTTTTTCATGGACTTCTATTTAATAATTTTCTTACATTGAGTAAATTTCCTGGTTAAGGCCACTGTTTCAGTGCATTTAAAGATCCAGTGATTTTGTTTGTTGTATTAGAAGAATACAAACACTCTTATTTCAAGCTCTTAAATCCACTCCTTCACTGAAGCTTGGGATGTAACCACTGAATTAAATATGAGTTCATCTTCGGCTTATTTTAAAATATCTTGAAATAAAAAAATATGCTTAGAAGGAAGCCCAGGTTTGATGTCTCAGAGAACCTGTAAGTGATACTCATGCCCAGTCCATGTCTTTTTAAGCAGTAAGAGCTGCATTAACCAACTTCTCAGTGCCCACACTGACATTCCCTGTAGCACTAATCAAAGCTGCATTTGCTTTTTTTAATCCCAAAATGCAACCCCTCAACTTCATCCTGCACTAATTAGACTATCGTACTCGAAGGAGCAACCCCGATCTTTGAACTATCATCTCTCCCAACTGCTGAAGCAGAGCAACATGTTAAGAGGTAAAAATGTGACTATGTTAGATGACAAATACAGACCTGTGGATTATTATATATCAGGATTTAGCGTAACTCTCCTGGCTGTAGAGTGATGAGCACTAAATGGCAGAGGCACACGGCATTTACTCAGGTGAGTAAACTAAGATTGAGCACAGGCAGGTGAAATCCCAGTATTAAAGGCAAAAGCCTCAATCCTGCTGCCATTTAAGTTGATTAGCTACTTGCAATGATACTGGTTCAATTAGAGAACTCCTCCATTCAATGCATTTATTTAATAACACAAAATTATGCCGGGATTACAGTGACTGTCGTTTCACCCGCATGCTCCAAATCAGTTTAGAAAACTCCTAAGAACAAGGTGCTCTGTCCTGGAAATAAATCCAGACAGCCTAGAAACAGCTGAAAAATCAGCTGTGCACTTCAGGCATTTGTTCTGGCCTAATTATTTCTAAATGAGCCTAGAGGGGTTTGGGGTATTTTTCCCCTCCCCTCTCTCCAGGTAATACTGGAAATCCTTAACTACATTTCTAACTCAGTGATTTCTATATGCTTCACAAAATATTAGGAACAGATGAACCTAGAGGTAGGATGCTGAATGTCTTTAAGTGTCCTCTGAAAATGTTTTTAATGGAGATTTCAAATGACAAACCATTGATCACCAGAGACCTCTGAGGCCAGTGCACAGATGGGTCCATCCACAAGGTGAATCCACAGCACAGCGAGTCCCGAGGATTAGAAACAATGGAGACAATCAAAAATGCACAGTCAGGTATTTATCAGTTTGTGGAGCTTCTTAACTGACACGCCAATTCACAGGGGGATTCTAGTGAAGCTTTATTTGATTCAGGAACAAAACTGCTTCTTAATATTTAAATTACTTTCCTTGTTCTTACCCTAAGAATAGCTACCGCTAATTACTCAGCTTTTATCTGGAGTTGTAACACTCCCTAAAGATACCGAGTGAGGCTCCCCAAGCTTTCAGACTTGGTACCATCTTTTATTCAATCCAGTTTTCAAACCTACCTCTTCCCAAAAGTCAGAGTTCAGGAAGCTGTAAAATTAATGAGCTTGCACGCCTTATTCGTTTCCAGTTCTTGCTTGTAAAAGCAACTTGTTCGTAACTGGCTGGTCTCGCTGCATGGCCAGATCCTGCCCAGCACCAGCCAGGATCACCAGCAAGGTTAACGCAAAGGGGATTGCCTTCCCTTCGAAGAGATCCAGAAGCAATAAAAATTTCTTTATAGCCATCATAATACAATTTCACTTGGCCAAGCTCTAAATCGGTTGTGTTTTATAAGGGAGAAAAGGGGTGGAAGGGAGGAAAGCAGATGGTGATCACACCCTGACTTCACTTGGTAGGGTGAAAAGGGAAAAAAAAAAATTATTTTTAAACACCACGCAAGTTTAATAAATAGTACGAAGTGTTAACCTTATTTCAATATGGCTGGAAACCACTTTGCTAACTGTGGCCAAGGAAGAAAGAGGAACGTGAAAACAGATTTCTGGATTTAAGCATACAGAGAAGTGACACTTTTTAAATTCTTCCCCTGTACGGGCAGATACCGACTGCGTACTGTGACCCCTGCAAATAGGGAAACAGAAAAGAAACGTCACTCCAGAATATAAGTAGTTCAGAAACGCCCCTGGTATGTGCCTGCTGGTGGTGGTGTGATAAAGAAATTATGTGAATTACTTTCATTTACTGAGTAAAAAGCAAAAGCTATGACAGCCTAAAGGAGATGTGCAGTAGGGTTTGGGGGTTTTTTACCAATATATTTTTAAAGGGCAAATTAAACGACCTGAGCAACTATAGACTCGTCAACTTGGCATCAATCCAAACTAAAATAACTGAGCAGCTGATACAAGAACTCGATTAATCAAGAATTAAAGAATACTACAATTCATCCACGAATCCACAGTGACCGAAATAACAGGCTTTTACAGATTCACGTGTTCTATAAAAACTTATTGAATTTGTTAACGCCCACGTAAGGGTGTTAACAAAGATACTCCAGACTTTCAGAAAGCATTTCACTTGGCATGGTCTGACGCCTTGCTCACCCAGCCTGCTGCAAGAACTGGCTGCTGCACCATTTCCAGACCTGCTATGTGGTGAAAACACCTTCTCAATCCCAGATATTCAGGCAGCAGGGCCAGCCTGGCTGCTTTCCAGGCCTCCTTCAGCATCACGGCACAAAATATTTCCTCGGTACAGCATAACAGGCATAAATAAAAGCAGCTAGAAATACAACAAAGGTTGAGGTGCTCGTCCTTTTTTCCCCCCAGTTTGCTGGTATGAAGCTAAACTGACGCATTTGAGGCATGAGAGATATAAAGACAATTTAATGGCTCAGGAGAAGTCCTGGAAGCAAGAGCCCATCTGCAGAGGGGAGCAGGCAGAGGATGTAGGAGATGAGAAAGGAAGAAGCAATAGGGAAAAATGAGCTAGTTCTGCTGAAAAGATTGGGAAAGGTAAATATTTCCCAAGGAAAGGAAAAAGCCACAAACATTTTGATACCCAGGAGGGATTAGGAGACAGTGCCCGCCGCCCCACAGCGACACAACGCACATCAAGGCATCTCGGGCTGGAGCCCTTTGAGGATTTGCAAATCAATTCTACTCCTTTCCAGCTCCCCCATCACCAGCCAACCTTTGCAACTTAATCATAAATCTTTTCTCTCACAAAAAGAATGGCTGATATTCCCAATCTCATATCAAATCTGTGGTAAACTCCATGCCATCTCTTTTATTTCCAAATGAATTTGCCTTATTAAAAAGTAATGAGCTATTAATTAACTTTGCACTCATACAAAGCTGTTTAATTCTCAATCCAATTAACAGCAATCTGCTGAAGGATTCTAATGATTATTTTAAATTTGCTAAGAGAAACATCTCTGAGCCTTTCCTAATAAGATATTTATAGAATAGCTTGGGCTGGATCTTCCTCGCATTTTAATTCAATAACATTTTTATAATACTTCAACATCTCTCTACAATATTATCTTTGACAACATATAATTCAGATGCAAAACAAGACTAAATACCTAAAACTGCTTATTTGGAAGATGTTTGGGAGGGATTATTTTGTTTTTAGCTTTCCCAATCCTACAGTTTCTGTTCGGGTAAGTCTCTCACTGAGTTCACACAGGTATTTGCTTTGCAAACCCTGCAGCAATGGGCTGCTTCCCACCTTCTCCAACTCTTAAGAAGTCTCCTCTGCACAGAAGAGCTCACTCAGCAACCCAACGTGGGGTTTATTTTAAGTTATATTATGTTTTGTTATCACCATAATGACAGTACTTATCTTGTACGAATTCTAAATCAGGGCTGTTTGGACAAGAAAGACTTTATGTCCATATGATTTTGGCATCCGGAGGTTTTTCCTCCCCTCTAACACACAGACATAACAGAACATTCACCTGTGTCAGGTACCCATTTGCCATCACTGCCCAGGCTCATCTTGCATCTTCTCTGACAGATAAAGAACTCCCAAAATTAGCCCTTTAAAGGACAGTTATTCTCTCCACCACTACAACTGACAGCATCTGATAACTAAAAAGTTGCAGCTTTTGCTTCTCACTAGCACTACAAATTTTCCCAAAAGCAAGTGAAGAACACTCTCAGTTCAAACCATGGAGGGGCATTAAGGGAAACAAAACCTCACTTTTCCAAAACCAGATATGAAAAAAAATAATATGAAACATCACAACCGCATGTATGGTTCTTAATAATTGATTACCAGTACCTATCTGAAATGAAAACTGGCAGAAAACCTGCTGATCAAGACCCAATTCTGAGCAATTCTGAGCAATTCTGCAGCGTGCTGTATCATATGGGGCCCAAATACCCAATTTCAATCACGTGTTCAGAGCAGGAAATTTAGAAAGGCAGTTCACAACCTACCTTTACACATGCTAACCCATATCACACACAAAACCCACCCAGTTTAGCTTAATCCATACCTGAAGTATTAGAACCCATGGCATGTTAAAATAGATGTGCTTATCCAGAAACACAGTTGTAGTGGCACAGGGGATTTTTGGGTGGTGGGTTTTGTTTGTTTTGGTGGGGGGGGTTCTGTTTGGTTTTGCTTTTTTTTTTTTTAATATATATAATACCATTCTTCTAACACTAACATTTACTGTTTACTACAGGCATGCCATTTGGACCTTACTTATCTCTGCAGCCTTGCTGGATCTCCCCACATCATACGCTACTGACAGTGGAACCATATGTAACATCTGTCCCCATAACACTGGTACCCAATTCAGGGAACCGAGGCTAGGAAAGGGTGTGCCACCAGGGCTATAAACAGAATGGAGTCTAAAAACAACAACAAAAATACATATACCTATATACATATCTCATGGCACATCAATACATCCCAGCTAAAATCAGCTCTTCTCCTTGTACATCTCTGTTGACAAGAAGCAGGGCGCACCAGAAGAGAAAGCTGAATTGCCCTGACTTTATATATTGAAATAGTTCCTAAAACAGGTGTCTGAATTTGCTCGCTAAAGCTTTTGAGATGTCCACAGTAGTAAATCAAATCGGATGCTGCTTTTTGCTTTGCTCTGATCCTCCAAGCACTTTTAATTCTCACATGGCACCATGCAGGACAACTACACAATGTGGAGCAGGGACTCTTCATCTTCCTGATTGATGGAGGACGTTCTTTGGGTTTTATTTTCTCTCTCTCATAGACAGTTCGTTCTGCATGGCTCCAGTGTTCATTTGCATGCTTCATAGCCTCCTGCTCCAGAGTGGACACATGCTACTGTCTGATGATTTACAATCTGCCTTTGATTGAGGCTGAGGGCATTTCATGTTATTTTATTATCTAATGTGTATACACACAGCAGATTTTAACTGCTGCATCCGTACTCTCATTTTACCAATCAATGCTGTGCCTCTCTCCAAATCAGAAGAGCTGTTTGAAATTATTGATCTGTTCATATTTCTTTTTTTATTGATCGTATAATCTACAGCACCATCAAGTTTCCTTTGGCACAGGGTATGTTAAACATTACACAACTTTCCATCTTCAGTGTAGTGACAACTGCTATTCATTCACCCCAAAGTAAAAAAAGTTAAGCTTCTTGAATATTTTGTACGCAACCCTCTGGTCACACACATACGAAACAATTAAGTGTGGCCTCTACATATTCAGATTGGACAAATTATTGCAGTTGGCAAGATTTTCCTCCTCTTATAGGGTGGCCAGTGGACTCTGTCCCAAATACCACAGTCAAAAAGAGTAGCTGGTTTGCAAAATGCAGGATCTGAAAGATAATATATGAAGATACTTCATGCTTTTATGCAGCACAGACTTTAAGAACCATTTACACATCTCATCTAAGCAAAGACAACCTTAATTTTAAAACAACTCCTGTTGAACTACTAACATCACAAAGTTAAACAACAAAACCCCAAAAACATCCTCTCCCCAGCTTCTTCCATAAAAACTACTTCTACAAATTACTTTTCTCAAATTCTGTTATATAGGAGTTCTTTACTACAGAAGTGACACAGCAGTAATTCAACAGGTTCTCGGCGTATAAAGGAATTAATACACGTCATGTAACAACTGTGCCCTTGCACACCCCTCCTGCCAGTGGGGAAACAACTGTGCACTGCGATTAAGTTAAAGTACAGCAGTTTTTAGACTTTGGGCAAAGAAAATGCATTTCTTTTAAAAAGAGTACGTATTTTAAATGCATTATTTCTTCCTCGGTGGAATTCAGCTGTGCCTTGACCGCCGAGATGCTGGAAGCATGGTTTTTCATATGGATGCAGTGCATGGCCCCTTCCAAAACGCTCTCAGCACACAGCAGGGCAAGCTCTGTGGAAGGTGATGTTCTGCAGCTCCACAGAACGGTGGGCGAGGGCGTCACAACCTGGTCTGGGTCGTGCACAAACAGTGTGGCCAAAGGACTGATTGTGCACGGACACGCTACTCGAACAGCACCTTTGCCACGTGCTCAATGGATCTGAGAAGCTCTAGATAACACTTTTTTTGTCTGCATAATAGATGCGATCAAAAAGCCTTGCAGCTCAGTCAAAGCTATTGATCTGAGCAGTCTGCAGAGCATCTGGAAATAGCCAGATTATGCCCAAATAACCTCAAATTCTACCACGGGCATGAGTTCCAGTTTATTTGAAAGAGTAAGAAACAGGGAGGTCCCGAAAGCAGAGCAGAGGAAGCACTAATGAACCATTTGATAAATATTACTTTCTTTGCGTAAAATTTATATATTAAAGTTCACTCCTATCGAAGTCAAGCATTATTAAGAGTTGAACTACCTTAAAATTGAGATCACAGTCTAAACAAAGGCATATATTGGAGCAAATCATCTCCAAATATAACAGCACAATGTAGATCCAAGGGTGTTAGGCTGGAAAGTCTACAACAGAAGCCTTCTCTTGTTTGCCCCTTTGTTTTTAAATCATAGTACTAACTGCATTACGAATCTCAATAAATAATAATAATAAATAATTGGTTTATATGGATGTACCCCATTTATGTAAGCACCAGGAAAGACAGGAAAATAAAAATCAGCTATGGTATTCGTGCAGCGCACAGAAGGATTTTACTACATTCAAGACACTGTCAAATTAAAATATCATAACATTTATATTTAATGTTTTTATTCATCCCAAGAAAAGGTTTACACGACTGACGGTGTTATCACTTGCACTGTACTCAAGTGTAGGTGGGACAAGGTGAATCAGTTGATAACGCTGCACAGCAACAATTTGGAGCAAAGATTTAAAAAAAAAAAATCCAACTGAAAGAAGTAAAAGCAAATAGGTAGAATACTACTATTTAGCCCCCTTTTTTTTTTCATGAGAGTCTATAGAAAGCAGCACTTTTTTAAGAAATAAATTTTGTTTTATAGACACCTGGGCACAGAAAGTTAATGGACATGCAGTATCATTACAAATTAAATGATTACTGATGCATGAAATACAACATGGCTGGAATCAGGTAAACGAAGCAGTAAGACAAGTAAAATCTGTCACAGACTGGGCACCTTGCACCTGTAACTTTGTAAGAACTTGGGGTTTTTTCAGTGCAAAATGCTGTCAGTTATAAAATGAGCAATCTGTTCTCCTCAAAACAAAGGCAAACCCAAGGTCCAATTCGTGCAGCTTCAGCTTTTCCACGCTGGAAGATAATTCAAAACCATCTCAGCAGCAGCTTGAGTTCACATGCTTAAAATCTGAGGATGCCATCTGCAACCCTACATTTACATTTAACATTAAATTGTGCTTCTGGCAAACTTCATTCTCTGCCTACAAAGCCTCAGCCTCTTATTCCAGCAGCTCTTCCAACATCCGCATGTTAACTCCTCAACTAAAAGGATGTCTGCTCTTCAACAAAGGAAAACGTGTCTAAGTTAAAGATGTATTGCACAATATCTGACATCATAACAAGAGATTTACAGCACTGATGAACACACAGGCAGTGCAAGAGGTCCCTTGAATCACCCACACTGGTGTGGCTACCGTTTTCTCTATCAGTGCTTTTTTCCTGCAGGACAGGGCATGCACACAGAGAAACACAAATACTACCTTTGTTTTTGAAGTCATGCATCCACTTTTCCAGAACCCAAGAACCAATTTGGCACTGACTGCTGCAGTTCAGATATGGACCAAAGCACTTGAAGGGATCATTATTTTTGAGCACAGAATAATTGTGGGCTGGGAAATCCGATCTACAAGTAACGCTAGGAACATGTTGCCTTCACAACTATCACTAAAACTACCTCAGTCTTTAAAACCACTCATCTCTGTCAACATCTACTACTAACTATATCTACTGTTTATAAAGTAACTCTTAACCTTTGATTTATCTTAAAAGTCTTAAGGATGCATAATTTGCATGCACAACAGCTTATTATAATCTTCTCACACACAAGAACAACTACAAAGTCACTTTGTGCAACTTTCAGAGTTGAGCAGCTCTAAAAAACAGATGGAAAACCAGTTATTTGCAGCACAGTATCCCACTGTTTGGTACTGAGACACCTTCCTCGAGCTATTACTCTGTTCATATGGTGCACGGGTATTTCAGTGTCAATACGGATCAGTCCCTGCAATGTATAACTGATTTTCCATAGTATACTTTAAGCGTGGTCAAACAACTTAAGTCCTTAATAGCTATTTTAACAGATCAAACGAAATACAAGTGTGTAAAGGCATTTTGATGTTTGCCACCACTTACAGTTTAGAAGCTTTCAGGACACACATGTTTAATCAGAGCGAGCTGATTAGGATCACGGCTGAGTGACTATTTATTGATATGTGCACAGAGGGATGGAAACAGAATGGGATCACTGGTTCCTTGCCAGAGTAGCTGGCAATCGTTATTGACCATTTTTTATTTTTGGACATCAGCCTAAATATAATACTGTGGGTGCCAGATAAGCTTTACATTCAGCAAAAGTGAAGCTACACGTGTAACTTCACATATATGATTAATCATTTTAATACTGGGCCTAGCTACTCCCAGAACCTCACAATTAGTCAGGGCCTCCATCTGCATATGTTACAGAGCCATTACAAACACATACATTATTTTCAGCAATCCAAGCAGAAAAACAAGTTGGCATTTAAAAGAGACAAACAGTAGCAGTCAGATGCATTTGAGGCACTTGGTATGAAGCAGTAATCACCACCTTTCTTTCACAGCCCAATATTGAAACGAGGGAAGAGCAAATGTTTGCTTTTCCGAGAAGGGCAATATTCCAACAGACAAGAAGCAGAACCACCAAATATTGACAGAGTGTGAGGATTCGCAATCAAAGCAGCATAAGGTCCCTGTCCCTGTTGGGACCTGAACTAAGCACCTTCACCTCCTCCAAGTGCTTGGTCCGCCAGCTGAACTGTTGGTAATAATCCTGTCTAAGGTCTGCAAACAGAGCTATCATGCTCACAAGAGAAGATGGCAAGAAGAAAGACAGCTTAAAAACTGCTGGGACTCATCTGATTCAACAGAGCTGCGAGCAGAGAATGGTTGTGGGTCAGCTCCGAGGAGTCTACACGAGCTTTTCTGCATATTTTGACAGGCTCTGAAGCAGCCCCTTGGGCACGGCTGCTCAGTTATTAACTGGCAAACCTTTAAATAAATTCAAAGAATGCCTTTGTGCCTCTTCTGTATGGCGGAAGTCATATCCAAAATCCAGCTGGTTATATCTGTGAGCAGCACCAGTGAAAGTAACATAGATCAGAAACACAAGTTTTTTTCAATCTAAAAATTAATCTACCAATTCCCCCCACCCAAGCTCTTTCCTAAGCATCCTTCTGGCTTCATAGGAAATTACCATACCTGAAAAGACACTTCGGCCCATATATTACAATTTCCACAGACTTTTTTAGCACTGTAATTTACCTTTAATAATAGCTAGAAAACTCAAAACAAAATCACGGTGTTTACATATGGGATTCCTAATCAACCCTCCAGTTTCAATAAAATTAAAGGAAGTCTCTTTAAGACCTCCCCAGCAGCCTCTGTCCCCTCTTCTGCACTGGACTATGTGCACAAATATACACACTCTTGAACCTTTGTAGTTGCAAACTGAAGATACAGAAAACCCCGCAGTGTTAAGTCAAAATAAAAGAGTGCAGACTCTGAATTACAAGCAGCTACTTTAAGACTTAAAAATGGGGGGGTGGGGGAAATCAAGCCAACTTGTCCACAGTTTCTTATTTTGAAGTGGTAAAACATATTTTCAGAAAGCCACGTGGCTTTGTTCACTCAGCAGTGGAAAGTTTTTGAGTAGATTAATATCCTTTTATTCAAAGAGAAACCCCCAAGAGCATCATTTGACTCAACCACTGATTTGGGATAAAATTTACAACTTCGTATTTTTTACCACAACAGAAACTACACATGGCAGGGATGGGACGCATATGGAGAAATATGACAAAACTTACTTTCAAAGTTCATCAGATTCCCAAAACCAGGAGAGGCTTCACAAAAGCACTTCTCTTACTATCAAATCCAGAAATATTTCTGTATATGCAAACAGGCACACGTTAGTAATTCTGACAAGCAACAGACTGTGCATATCTACAGCTGAGCTCAGACATTTTAACAGATTAGGAGGAAACTGCGAGGGAGGGGGGAAAAAAAGGTAGTCAGCTATATATATATGCAAGTCTTTATCTATATGACAAAACAGCACTAAGAGAAAGCAATTTAGAAGGTGACATTAGCTTCCTTACTTTAATACCTCCAAGTTAAAAATCAATAGATTTTAATTGTTCCGTGCAAAGTAATGTTTTGTTCCGAATTGAAGAAAAAAAAGAGATACATGATCCCTGCCTGAGAAAGCTCTCAACAAGTATTTATTGAGTATTGATCAAGATTTTTCTCCTAAGTAAAACAAGCTCAATTTCAATGTCCTATAACATAGAACTTGAAAGTTTCTGACAGAAAAATTAAGCAATGCTCCAAGAATACAGTGAAGCCGACAGTTTTTTCCTGCCTTCCCATCCCCTCCATGAAGCTTCTAGTTTATTAACCAAATTGCCACCATAACCACACATCCGTGGGAATACAGTTCTGTCCAAGAGATCCCGGTCAGCTGCTAAAGATTCTTCAGAGCAGACAAGAAAGAAAAAAGGATACACTTATTTAACAGCCAATTTTTAAATAGATTTAGTTAAAAATTCAGTGGTAGGAAATTGTAGTAGGGACATTAATCAAGGCAATGCATCTCTGGATTCCACATTAAGATGACAGAAAAGCACTCCAACTTTTGGCAACTGATTGCAACCCAGTTTTGCAACTAGAACCCTGGAACACCAACTTACGAGAAGACACATTACAGGCTTTGGTATCACCTGGTATCACAGCTCCTTTTCAGCATTCAGTTTTCAAGAACACAGTCATAATGAAATTTTAGCATCTCACTGGGCAGAAATACTGGTTAAGGTTGCATTTAGCACAGAATTGCATGGCCGGTGTCCCAGGCAGGGCTTTGGTCCTTACGTCCCCAGGATGCTCCAAGGCCTGAGGACAAGGGACAGCATCCACCCGAGAGCATCTCTGCCAGCAGACTGATCATCCTGACAGGGATCTGGCTGAACTAGGATGGAGATTACAGCTTCAGGTAAGGGTGGGACCAGAGGACAGGGGAAACGGAGCCCAGAGGGATGGTCACAACGGGAGCACTTGCCCCAGGAGCAGGGACCAAGGGAACTGCGCTTGCCCCAGGTAACTCAGCCCAGAATCACAGAAAAGGCAGGAATAAAAGTTATCAATTCTTAGCCAGCCCAAAACATCCCCCACATTGTGTTTTTTCCTCCCACTCATGCCCTCCTCCTCTCATTTTTACAACCCCCAGTTTTCCTTCTGCCTCCTTCTCTTACCAACCATCACATCTAAGGACTCCCAGAAGCTGCTTTCCCAAGTAACTCAGTCTCAGGCTGTTTATCAGTGTCACTGACATCCACCTCCCACCCAAACAGTGCTCAAAACAGAAGGTACAAAACCAGGGCAGCTTTCAACACATGTTCAGAAGAGAGATTGATTCAGCACTACCTCTCTTTCCCCCTCCTATCTTCTGCTGAGAAAAGGCATTTTCTTTCAAGTCTGGAAAAAATGCTTCTTGCAGCATAAGTCTTTGCAGGGAGAGCTCTTAAATCATCTGTGCAACAGCAAGTCACTGAGCAGACTAACAACAGCCCAGGTCCTCCCACAGTTTCTTAGGGATTGACAAGTCCTCACCTTCCTCCAGCTGGCAGCAGGTCCTTTGGGAAGCAGACAGAGCCGATATGACCTGGGATGCTCTGATGAAGAGGAACATGGTCCCTTTTTTACATCCACTTGCATATTGCCTGAGCCCAGCACAGCCCATCTGTCTCTCATGCCTTTCTTTGCTCACCCCTTCCTCCTCCTGAGCTTCTCAACTTGCCTTGCACCTGACAACTTGCTACTCTTTTAACACTCCTAAACAAGACCAATGGCCAATATTACTGGTAATTTAATGTGAGCGTAACATTACGCAGGCGTTTGTGGGGTTTGTCATGCAGAGGGAAACTCTCCTGGTCAATGACCCAAACTGAAAACAGTTTGGTCCTTCCACAAGTCAAATGTGGAGTGCCGCAGCTATGTGAACACTGTTGAGCTCGGCATTTGCGATACGGCTGGTTCCCTGGTGCTCAAGGCCATGCCGAGCAGCCAGCCCAACCACCTCACGGTCAGCTCGAAGTACAGGCAGGTTCCGTTGTCCAAGTCTGCTGTTTTATTTAAGACATGAACAAATGCAAAAGTAAGTTTAAAATACAGTACCAACAGAAAGAGGATTTTGCTGTATCTTGGAGATATCAAATAAGGAACGCTGTCCTTTGTAGCACCACTCCAAATAATAGCATTTAGTGAAGTTAAGCCATGAACAGCCCCAACTCATTCAACATTTCATGAGAGAGAATAAATTCTCTTTGTGTTACCATTTACAGAATTCAAACACACTCTAAGATGAGTTCTACAAAGCCAAGCCACCTGGACAGCTGGGATACCTCCAGACCTTAAGGAGATACAGGTACTAGAAGCCTTTTCAGGTCTGCAAAATTGTTCAAGATACCTTGAAGAAACCTCTCACCTTCTAGCAGCAAACATTCTACATAAGTGAGTGTTTCACCTACAAAACTCCCTCTCCTCTCATACATCGTCTCAACAAAGAATTGGTATTTTTCCTTAAATGAAAATATAACAGCTACTGACACACTGATTATTGCCTTTCTGGACAGCACCGAGACAGCAAACCATGATGAGCTAACATAATACACCAATTTATTCAGCAAAGCCAAATATTTGATGAAGCACACACTGAAATTTAATCAAACAAGTACCACCTGGGAAGTCCTGCCCTATGTATCAGTTATGTCCAAATAAAATCCTGAAAAATATATATATATGTAAAAATACACAGACAAAACGTGCAAATCCAAACAGGTATTGCATTAGGGTTGCACTGATTTGTGCAGAGAGAGTACACGCAGAAATACAAATACTGGAAGACAGACATGGATGTACTGGTGCAAATCCAGCCAAGGGCCATGAAGATGATGAAGGGATTGGTGCACCCGACAGACAAACAGAGGCTGGGGAAGCTGAGATAGCTCAGACTGGGGCAGGTTCATGGGCATCTTATCTGGTCTGCAATTCAATTCCAGTATCAATGTCACTTAATTTAACACTTGCATAGCTCTCTACGGATACTTGAGCAAGAATGTGGAAAGTACCATGTTATGCCATTTTAAACTGGAGGCCTGTTCACAGAAAACACATGATAAATAAAGATAAGGGGAACTACGCCTTGCTGATCTGGTGGGTGAGATGGGGAGAGGGGTTCAGAAGTGAGATTAAATGCTTTGTTTACTCAGGGGGAAAAAAAAAACCAAGCATATCTGAATAGTGTTGTGTTTCACTACTCACAAACTTGTCACTGTATGACAAAATTGAAAAGAATTACCTGGGTCCATTGTAAATGTCCCCAATGCCCAAAACAAACACGTTAAACTTTCTCTACTACATAGACGTAAATCAGTCACAAATGAAAAAGTCTCACCTCAAAAATAAATTCTTAACCACCGCTCAAATGAGGAAAAAAAAAATCCAACAACAAAAAAAACCCCCACAAACAAACTCTTTCACTGCCCAGCACTTGTACATTTACCATCACACCATCTTTCTTAAAAAGAATACTTGCCGACCATGTGAAAATCAGTGCCTGCCGTGCCTCGATACATCCATCACCTGCCACAGAGCACCCTCTGAAAAGGCAGGTTCCAGAACCCACTTACGATGGAGACATCCCCAGGTATCTACTTCGAAAAGCAACGCGGCCGTGCTCCACTGCTCCTTCAGGGGTTGGTCCCACACACAGGGCTCCCCAAGGCTTATATATAATTATATTTAATTATAACCGTCTTCTCCCAACCACCTCAAGTTAAACCATTACTTACCTTGTCGATCTAACACACAGGTATCTATAATCAAAGTACAGTTTCATTTCTAACCCTGAGCTCTACGCTTTGGCTATGAAAGGCAAAAAAGGCAGAAGAGTTTAAGATACAAAACCGCCACACTCTTAAAACAAATTCTAGAAGATACAAGCATCAGCATACAAGTTCTGACAGTTTGGTGTTTGGGTTTGGTTTGTGGTTTTGCGTGTGTGTGTTTTGATGGGATTTTGGTGGTGGTGGTGGGTTTTTTTGAAATCAGCTCTACTGATTTCATTCAATGAACATTCACGAATGACAGTCAAGGTCTTATCAAACCTTCTAGAGAAGGTATTATTTGATAATATTGGGAGTGCAAGGGGAGTCGGTCTGAAAACACATGGCACTCATACTGCCTTTCATCAGGAGATCAAACTATTTCAGAAGTGCTCATGAAGCTTCCCCAGGCTCCTGTGAGATAGCAAAGAAACATATATGCCATTTACAATTGACTTAATTGAGACACGGAAAAATTAACTTGCCCAAGGTTATAAAACAAGGTGGTGACAGAGACCGGAACAGAAGACCTGAGCCTCCAAATCCCCAATCCCTGACCTAAGCATTGCAAAATACTCATCTATTCTCTGCCTGAGTGTCTCACAATGCAGAAATTCCTGCAAGTATAAAAAGTATTCCGAAGGGAGAAAGCTTCTCGCGCAATTTGCATGGTTTCAGTACAACATTCAATAGGCTGCTTTGTCATCAAGGAATGCTCAAGTTGGGTAGAAAGGGCAAGGTTTCATTTTCACCTGTGAGATTACAAAACGCAGGCACGGTGAGTCAGAGCTCTTCGATTCTCCTGGAAAACCAGGAGCTGGGAGAGTGCAGGGGGCTGCAACATACTTATTTCTAAAAGATTAATTAACGGTGGAGTATCATAAAGGACTGGGGGAGGGGAAGACCTTGATTCATGTTCACCTTAAAATACATTTTCTTTACATTCGTTCCCTTGTGTAATTATACATATATCACAGATAATGTTCTTGTACTCGATTTGCCTTGCTATAAAAATGGCAATGTAAACGTTTTCCTCCTCCTTAATATCTTTGAATCAAAGTTATTATCTGAAGAGAGGTATCCTGGGGAACAGTACTGAATACAACAAATAGTTCTTCATCGGTATTTACTTTCTTTTTAGAAAAGTTAAAGTGGAAGGAAGAGAGCAGAAAGAGTCACAGTCTAGTCCTACATAAATATCAGCTCGAATATGCAATTCCCACTGCCATTACCTTCTGCTATATCATTGCCGTGTCCTATGGACACGTACTATCAATAAACAGCAGTTTAAGTTTCTGGGCTTCTGTTTTGTCCCAAGTTCCCATAAAGGAAAAATTATAAGTGCCACCTATTTCTGAACAATTAACTAAGTCATCATTCTGACGCAAATATCCTGAAAAATTACAGCCTTTCCTTCCTGCGTTAATTAGACGCCAGTGGAATTTAAACCCACGGCAGTAAAAAAAGAGGGAAGTTTATTAATCCCACTGTGCTCTTCCCAGATTTTTGTGGCCTGTCAGGAGCTTCTTCCATGACACCACGACCCTTGCTGTGCATTCTGAGCAGAAGATGCTTTAACACGCAGCAGCTTGTGATGGACGCACCTCATGGCTGGTTGGGATGAGCTTAAGTACCAGCCTTGGGAAACCAAAACCCAAGAGCTGGTGGCAGCCCAGTGACACTGGAACATCCCCTTCATTAGGGCTTCCCTCCTTGTACCAACAGCACGGCATAAAGCCACCACAGTGCCATCTTCCACCTATCAAACACATATGACATTAAACTTTTAAGACAGAAGACCAAGAAAAATCCTCTTAGAAAAAGCTCTGCCAGAACATTTTAATTGCCAAATCTTTCTCACCTTCCTACTCTTCTTAGCAGAGAGTTGTTGCAGTGAAGAGGAAAATTTAGAGAGGATTCCTAAATAAATCAAATCACCTTTATGGCCTCAAACCAGGAACTGATCTGCATATTTATTAGGAATATGTCACAAGCACACACATCTAATATATTCCTGGAACATAACCTACCACCACTGGACACAGGAACAAAGAATGACCACTACATATGGCTTGTAAAAGGAAAGAGCGGAGTAAGGAAAATAAATTGGAAGCCAAAGGGTATAAAGAAAAATGAGAAAGTTTTGAAGAAACTCATTATTTGTTCTCTTCAACACTGCAATAACGTAAGCACCAAGAACAATAACGAAATAATACAATTGAAATTAGTTTTCAGAAGACATGAATTACCTCAAGTTGACTGATAAATAAGAGTCTTATTTTCTCACCTCCCTTTCCTTTAATGAGACTCAAATAATCAATTATTCAATTTAATTGCAATGGCACTGGTTTCCCCAGCCAGGTTTCTACTATTTCAGTTAAACTGAACAAAGCATATCATGACCTTAATTGCACACATGATGCTGATTTTGATTCAAACAAAAAGTACAAGTGCACCATGAAGCATCACATAGTAAACACATTTATAAACAATCATCAACCCTCAAATCCCAATTCATTATACTCCAACTGTCTGCTTGCAGGTCAAGTCTAAGCCACAATATAATTCCTCAGAACCCTCCACGATCACCTTACAGAGGAGTCGTTGGCCCAGCTCACTCTGCCCAAGTATCCAAACTTTTGCTCGTGTAACTACTTCATCACTTCTGGGGTGATATTGTACAAAAAAGCCGGAGTATTGCAGAATTATGCAGACCAGATCATGATCGCAAACTGGCAGATAAAAGCCCCACCAGTACACTTACGCAGTCAAAAAGAGAAGCCCCTAAATTACTGCCCAGCTCTTGCTGCCGATGGAGTTCCCTATAAGAGAGAGACTAAGAAAAAAAGTAGTACTGGCTAATGTCAATAAAAATCAAGCTTTCTGAAGGGTATTAATTGCCTTATCAGAAGGTTGCCCACAAAACCCTGTATCAATCCTCTTGTAGAATTGACTATTTAAAAAAATTGCTTGAACACATGCTATTTTCTGCCACGGGACCTTTTGTCATTCCATGCAAAAGATGGATGGCACTTACTGAACGAGCAGCTATTCAATATTTTGTTTTATTCTTATTGTTAGCTCCATGGCCTCATGCATTATTTGTTTCACACTATACAAACTCACCTCCACAGAGAGAATTATTAATTTCCCCTTGAATTTGTCTAGAGTTATAGAATTTCTGCTCCTTCACAAACACGTGCAGATGCACTCACCACCTTGTCCACAGCACCGTTCAACCCTTCCCATTTTAGAGACTGAAAGAAGGATTAAGGGAAGATACCCACGGTTAACTCCATGTTCATCGTCTGAAGCACCCAGGGATTTTCAGGGTCCTCAGGAATCTGCATCACGCCCACAACACATGGGAGACACAGCGGCACCGATTTCAGCTGCAGACAGGACTCCTAAAGCCCTTCCAGATGTTATATCCAGGGTATCAACTCAGACCCCCTGGGGTATCATCCAGCGCTCACCTGCCAAAGCTCAGGAACCTCGATGCAGAAATCAGACACAAAACGCTTAACACTCCTCCTCTGACTTGTACATTAACCACTTTTTTAGCACCTACGAATCCTACATATATAATTGTTTTGGGGTTTGGGGCTTTTGTTTTTAATACTGCAGCCCCTGTTTGCCCCCAAATTAGATCTTAGATCAGGTCTGAACACAGATTTGGGGTGGGGGGAGAGTGGGAGGAATCTGGCGCAGGACATGATGCAGTCATGCAATCTTCACCATAATGCTGCTGATATTTAACAGATATGCAACAGATACTTAATCAGATGAATTAAAAAACAGTTGAGAAGCATTAGTATGTGTTAATACCACTTAACATTTATTATATGCTAAATACAGCATTCTCTTTTTCTCAGTATACCTCCTCCTCCTTTCCCTCTTCAACAGCATTATAAAGAAATTTAGAGAGGGAAAAAAAAAAAAAAAGCCTGCAGTGGATTATTCAATTTGTTTTCTCATAGAGTGCAGTACTTTTTTTCCTCTACAGAAGACACTCAATTATTTAGTCCTGTCTAAATTAAAACGACGCAGGCAACAGAGTTTCCACCATTTCCTTTGGGGTACAATCCCACAACCTCATGGGTCTGCAATGAGGTTTCTCCTAATGCTCAAACTAAATTATTCTCTTGTTTTAATCCTCTTCTGTTACTCTTGGTGCACATTAAATAATTCTCCTTTCATCCCCTCCCTTTCCTCCAAGGTGCGCTCTCCCTTTCACAGCTCTATTCTCAGTTACAGGTCCAGAACCTAAATATATTTAGATATTGTAAATCTTTGCTCAAAATTAGAGAAACCGCTGTCACTTGTAGGTACTCTAAATACTTTAATTTGTCACTCTCAAGAATAAGATGATGTTCAGGGCTGAGGGGAATATTCCAGACAGAAAAAAAGCCCAGACATACACTTTTTAAAACTACATCCACAGCAGGTGGCATATTCCGCCTTTGGAGTACTTGCTTCTTTTCAAATTCATATTCAGCTGCATGTAAATATGCTGTCAACTGTCAGTCCTCTCAAAATCTCAGCATTAATCGCTCCCAGATTTCTCTCATTCACTCAAAATAACTTTGTATACATTTACTCTGGCTCTACGTTTGCAGTATTGCAATACTTCCCAAGATTTGGGCTAGATTTCTGCCTGCGATTCTTAATTCTGACATTATTTCTCCACTTTGCAGTTCTTTAGAGTTTGCCTTCACTAAGAAAAACTTACAAAGGAACTACTTTTAAGTTTCTCCTGAACTTTAATGGAAATTGTATCTGAAGACTGATCCTCTACTATGAGGAAGCACATCACAGGTAAATTGTTATATGCTCTATACATAATCCAAACACTCGTTTTGTACGCTCTTCAGAAATTTTTATATGAATTAAACTTAAACTAGTACCATTTACTGATAACACTTCTGTTGTTTCCTGCATGCACCAGGTTCTGAACATCTGCATGTCACCCTGAAGCCAGTAACCACTGGGAACGTACCAAGTGAAATTTAGTGCTTCTTTCAAAAAAATTCTCTTTTTTGCATTCACGATAGAAGCTCATCAGTACCGAGCTTTTGGGGAGGGTAGGGGCAGAAATTACACTCTTCTGTTTTCTTGCCACAAGAGCTTTTTATACCAATGTGGGCATAGAAGCCACTGGAAGGAAGAGAAAGACTTAAAAAATAACAGGGGAATGATTTGATCTAAATAGCTGCCGAGTGAGCTTCAAACACCACCAAGACTTTATTCCAGAACATTACTCCTCAGGCATGTTGAGAAATTACTTCTACTATTGCTAGAAGAATGTCAAAGTACAGCAGTACCACAGATGTCCAATCCAGCGATACTCCATACGCTAATCCTTTACAGCAAACATTCACAGAAATATAAATAATTACAACATTAAAAACTTCGGCGTGTGGAAAAGCTTTATAATAAAAGACGCAAAGTTGAGAGTTGACTTTAAAAGGGTTATTTTTGCTTGGTAGGTTCATTTAAGGACGATTAATTATACTTTCTTCTTTTTCAGGCCCTGGCAGTCTCCAGGGTTAGCCCTGTGCCAACAGAGACAGCGGGCGTGTTTATTTCCAAGCTTTCCGCTTCTCTGATCATTGCGACCACGTGCTGATATCTGTTAGCACATACAGCATCTCCCATTCTTTAATCATAAAAATGTATTTAGTGTTTGTCTAGGAGACCCTATTGCTAACAAAGATGATTTAATCAGGAAGCCAGAGCAGTGTTTTGACCACCATTTGCATAGTAGAAATCCCGTTTTTAAAGTACGTGTAAGACTCCCTACAAGATTTATTGAAACCTATTATTTTGTACTAGATTACATAGGGTTTTTTTCTGATTCATGCTGGAATGTTTGAATCTCAAGAACTGCAGGGGAATTGCTCATTTTAGAACAGCTATTTTCCTATAAATCAATTTTCAGATCACATTTGTTGAAACTTTTCAACTGGTCCTAGAGTGAAATCTTTTATTTTCCCCCACAAAAAATAACGAGCGGGTCCAATTCAACTAGGCAGCATCCAACCAGTCAGCAGCATCCCTGGCACTAACTATCTGCATCTGTTTTTATGCAGGAATAACATGAAATAATGGGATTGCTGGCAAGCAAACCGCCCATCGCCGCCTCTTTACCTGCCTTTTGCAGGCAGGAGCGAGATCCTTTTGCCCTAAAGGGGATGGATGAGTCAGTGCCAGACCACAGTACCAAGAGCTGGAAGCCACCAACCTAAAAGTCAAATTTATGAGATTACGTCCTGCTTAGTCAGAGCCAATAACGCAACAAAAAGGTCTGTCTCAAACCAACGCCGAAGTTCAAAACAAAATTTTTAGAAGGGAAGGAGCTGGAGGAATTGGCTTTAGGTTGCTGATGGACATGACGACTTCTGGACATTTAATTTTGTTTGACTGCTACGCAAAACTGTGCATCGCATCTGGGCTGCCCGGCTCAGGCTCCAAAGCGATGCCAACGATGTGCTGAGGTACCAGATACCGCTGCCATCCTGATGAGCTGCTCCGGTACACACAGGGATGAATAGCAGCATTTTTCAGAGGGCAAATACATTCTTTTTCCTTTTGCACGCTTATTCTTTGTCATTACTGAAATAAGCACCGCGCAGCTGTAGTGTGAGCACAGGAAGAGATCTCTGAAGGACAATATCAGTTGAACTACAGTAAAAACAGGGAAAACTGCTTCTGTCATAATTTAGGCTCTTAAGTGTTAGCGACTGGCAAATTTGACATATAAAGCTCATATACTTTGCTAGGCCAAACTAGAATTAGTTACTAGTAAATTCAAAATATTCCCATCAGTTTTGTTTGTGAATACACATGCTCAACCAGTTTGAGAAAACATCACGGCAAAATTAAGTACGGACAATGAAAACTGGGCACTGCAGCCCACGTTTTCGCCCAAGAACCAAAATTTGCAGCCACCACCTATCTAGCAATAACCTTGCCTGACAGTTAACGTACAGGAAAGGAGATGACAGAGATGACGGCAGAGACAGTCCACAAGCATCAGAAACAGCAGCCAATTTCTGAGCTTTATGATATTTTATGTCTGCTCCCTCTCTGTTTCTAGCCTGTCAGGCTCCACTCAAACCTTTCATGTTCCTTTTCATACTCGCTCCCTTCCTTTTCCTACTGCTCTCATCTCATCATCCTCCCTTCCCATCGTCTCCTCCATAACCAGCCCCAACCCAAACACGCCAGCGCCTCCTCAGCCGCCACCCTCACCACTCCCGTTTCTTCTGTTCTTTCTCTCTTTTACAACTGCAAGATGAAAACCTTCTTCGGAGTACAAAAATGAGTCCTTTGTGCCTCTGAAGCGTTTAACACAGTTGGCTCTTCAGATGTTTTAAAGTTAGTATACAATAAAGCAAGCACATTAGGTTTAATAAACAATAAAGACGCAAAAAGGGACTTTCTATTAAAGATGCTCACTGGGAGAGAGGACTTGGTACCGTTACAAACAGAGAATGGCCTATCACGTCCTGAATGAGAAGGCAAATAAACTCTGCAGCTCAGCCAGCTCACAAACACTAGTAATAGCTGGTGCACATCTATTTTGGTGCTTTTAGTTGTTAGGAACAAAGCAGTAAAAATTCTTGACAACGACCCAATGGAGTCAAGTGTGGAATTACATGCACACAGCCTCTTGGCTTAGGGTTTTGTTCTGTTTGGTTTTAAATATACCTCTTTCAGCCACACATCTCTGGAAAAAATATCAAGGCATATTTCCCCAAGAAAAAAAAAAACAACCTGATTGTGGAGAATACACATTACAGTTTCAGCAACAACTGTTTCTATTAAGAGCACTAAATTCACACCTAGAAATACAGAATAAGATTCGGGCTGCCAGCACATAAACGGGTGCACATTGACAGAAAATCCCTGTTTTGGAGAAATGAACCATCGAGCACAGCAGCTTCCCATCTTGCTGACAGAAGTGCTCTTCTGCTTATCCAGCAAATACCACTGCAATTCCAATAACTGTATTTCTAAAGGAAGAAAGACTCATCTATATAACAGTCAAATTGCCTTAATTCCCATCCTCCTCCTCTGCTTCATCTTCGACCCTACTTCTACTAGGTGGTCACAGTCACACATACTTTCTGCCAAGTGACGCTTTTACCCATCTTTATGATCTTCTTAAATAAACAAAACCGTGTGGCATCAACACCGTTCTCAACTCCGTGCTTTTTCATTAAAAAAAGAACCCAAAAGCACACTGCACACAATTGCTGTATTTGCCTATTTAGGCCTTTTTTTCCCCTCACCCGCTGTTGAAGGGCTGACCTTTGAGTCAATACTAAGGGAACGAAGATCTGCACACACAGATTAAGGTCGTTCCAGGAACGGTGACAAGTTCAGCAGCACTGGAAGCAAAAGCACAACATTTCAAGAATATCATCCGCAGAACAGTGTGAAGCCCTACTGCTGCTCAAGCAGGTAATGATATTTTCTTCAAATTCAAAGAGAGAAGGATTGATTCACAACATAAAAATGGATTAAGTTATAATACTCTTGATATTGTTGTTCTTTACAATATTGCAGAGGACAAGTAGTGAAACAACCTTCCTTTGCTCAATGTACAGCTCAGTTAGCGGCCAGGAGCTGCTTCCCAGTGATTTAACATAGTCACTACCTGGGAATGAAGCTGAGATTATGACAAGGATGTGGAAAAAACCACAGTAAACGCCGTTTTCTCTGTTACATCGGATCTGAAGACATTTCAGCTAACAAAACATGAGATATGGGATACTTTGAGCATTTCCAGTACAAGCGAAACAGCACAACTGAATAAAGAGGTTTGTGTAACCATAGGTTGCTCAGGCTGCAGCACTGATCTGTGCCCACACAACATCATCAGCTGTCAAACCCCAGAGCCTTTCTGCGAGATGAGCTCAAAAATACCAAGGAACAAGAGCCAGGTCCCATCCTCCCAAAATTCACAAGCGGCTCAATCATTTTTTTAACTACATGAGCTGCACCACTTCAAACCGCAGCAGAATTCATCGCGTCGGCTTCAATTCCCCAGCCCTCAGTCCCAGGGAGATCTTGCTGGAGAAAAGAAGAAATCAAAAGCCTGGCCTTGGATTGATTTACAAGCACCAGTTAAAAGAAAACAAGAAAGCCAGAGGAGACCAAGCACTAAGTAGGTTCACTCTTCCTGGGGTTTCTTGTCCTATTTACCAGGTCTTGTTCACAGGTTGATATGCTTCACTCCTCAGAATTACATCATCTTTAACTGTGGCATTAAAAAAACCCAGAGTCTTCTTTCTCCAGAGGTCCCTATTTTCTATAACTGACTTCTCAGTATTTTCTTCTAGAACGTGCAATGCCCTGCCATGCAGCTTGCAAAGTATCTGATGTCTCTGAGCCGTGGTATGATAGATAGGACATATTTATCGGATATTAAACAACAAGCAGGTCTGATTAAATGATGTATAGTCCGATTAAGGCATAGTAATTCTCTCTTCCACCATGAAGATGTATGATCTTTAGAGCTTGCAATAACGAACACTAGAAGCAATTGCTTGTTCTGTAATTACAAGTGTATGGAAGGATGGGGCCAGGTTGTAAGAAGTCTTTACTGATGCCATCAACAACATTTCCCTTCTTTGTGGGTCTGCTTTGGGTTGCTCTTTTGCTTTGGAAAGAGCAGGGTGGTGGGAAGCAACTGGCATTCAAAACAACGAAGGGCCAGGAAGGTGACAGGTCAGGGGACGGGTAAGGATTTTCCTCCCCCAAGAAACAAAAATAAGTCCAATAGTGCTAACCAGCACAAACACAGAGCGTGCCATCAGAAAAAAATCTAGGAGAACTAGGAAACATGAGCAGTGCCAGGAAAAAAATGACTCTTGGCCAAATAACACTGTCTTAAATGAGCCAAGTCACACTGCTCCATAGAATGTTTGGAAATACCATGAAAGCCAAGTCCACCATATCCTTCTCAAGAACGACAGCACAGAGCCAAGAAGTGTCAACCCTGTTCTTGTTCCTTGTGGAAGTGGAGCCCTCGGGGGCCGGGGTGATGGGAGGTACACGAGGGTTCTCGCAGCAGGAAACCTGGGCTGCAACTCGGGTCAGTTTATAACAGAGTGTGGCCTCTATATGCTGCTGTTCTTTGAACTCTCTGCAGGGAAAACCTCCTCTATGAATGCACCTCCAAGCACCTTTTAGAAGCTCCATTACGTATTTTTTTCTATGCATTACAAGACACCAAGGAAAGAGACTGAAACAGTTGCCATTAAAAAAAAGGAATTAAGAAATCTCTCTCTAAAGGACATATGCTTTATATAGCAAAACACACAGGCACTGCTGCTGCTCGTCACCCAAACATCATAAGAGTTTTTATGAATGTTAACTAGGCTGCAGTATTCCTATGGCAAAACAGATAAGTATTACAGCTCTTATTGCTCACTTTAGTTAGTAAACCCTCTGCCTCAATCAGATTTTGGCAGGTGGATTTCAGATGACTTTTCTCCCTTTTTGTTTTGTTTTGTGTTTTTCAAATTAAGACCACATTAAGTCAGTCTTAAATTTGCTCATTGCCCAAATATTTAAGCTCCGGTGCTAACGCTGCATACCTCTCCATTCTACCTCTCCATTCTACGTTCAGCACTTTCCATTCAAGCAAAGAACAATACCTGCCAATACATATTTGTTTACCTCATTTATAAAACTACAACGAAAATTACCAGAGGCATCAAACAATTATTATGATAAATAATGAGCTTTAAAAAACCCATTCGCATATACAGAGAGAATCAGAGAGCCACTGATCCTTCTATGCAGAATGCTATTCAAAGGAAGGATTGTCGGTGCAATGCTGAACAGATCAATTTATTTCCCTTTATTCTCTCCACTTAACTGAATTTTATATACCAAAGTAATTGTTCCTATAAGAAACAACCCTTGTCCGTGTCTTTCGAAGTTCACAAAGCCTCAGACCTACATCTTTACCACTATAAGAGTTTCCATGGTAACAGATGATGGTGCCTTCTAAAAAAACACAGTAATATTTTACTGTCCCAAATCATTCCCATAATATTAATGAAAACTAGAGCACGTGAGCCTGCACACAGAGCGTAACAGACTAAAAAGTACAATTAAACAAGAAAAGCAGAGACGAGCGACTTCCAGAAGGGTGGATGGTAAGGAAGGGCTCTGCATTTGTAAAAGAGAAGGATTATCACCCAGAGATTCACAAATGCCTTCATACACACGGTGACCTTTCATTGCCACTGTTGAAACAAGCAGTTTCGCAACATCACCTTTTTAATTTCAGTTGTTTATGTATTAGAAAACAAATCAAGCCAGCCAGGAATGAAAAATAAAGTTGAATTGTAGTGCTAACAGCTCCCCAGAGGGACTGAAAAGTGATTATTGAGTTAAATGGCTGCATTGTTCACAATTGCCACACAGAGTAGCTTCCTCAGAAAGATCCATTTTTCATTGCCAGTTTACTGACAGCAAAATCTGTAAATTAACTCCTGGTAAATGAATCAATCTTCCCTCCAAAATTTCTTGTAGTTTGCTTCCTTGCTCCCCTTCCCTGGACAAATTGTGTGTAATGAAGAGTCAGTTGCAGTAACTTTGTGATGCGGCAGCCGTGTTGGAAAGCAAACAGCTACAGGTGCAAACATTGAGGAGCAGGATAATGAAAAATAATTAAAGCAAACGTTATCATCAGAAGAAAAACAAGGGTCAAAGTAATCTGGTGTTCAGGTTAACAGTCCCAATGTAAACCCCCTGTCCTACTTCCTGAATGCTTCTTCACAGCTGCAAATTACTTTAATCTTTCTATTTTCTACTCTGTTGTGCTAAACTGCGTGAATAGTCCAAGTATTTGGTGGCAGAAAAAGTGCACTTGTGCTCTAAGGAAAAAAATTCCCCTAAGCAAAGTTCTTTATTTTCTGAAATCCTGAAAGAATCTGCAATTACTAGAATTACCCGGTGTTACTTCTGTCTCTTCCAAGAGAAAGTAGAGGAATTAAATTAATAGGTGACCCTAAAGCCATCAAAAAGTTTAGAACCTCCAAAGCACACCTTCGGTTATAAATACATGCAGAGACTGGGGGCAACTGAAAGTAATTGCTCAGGAAAAAGAGTTGTAAATGGAGCAATACAGAGATCACATAAAGAATTAAGTGTTAACCAGCTTCCTCATATGAAACTAGCTATTGTGGCAAGAAGCCATCAACCCTCTGCTGTCACTTTGTATAACAGTATTTCTAATTTTATATGTTGTGGATAATACAAAGAAGCAGCAGCAGCTGTGCAAGTCAGGTAGGAACTTAATACCATTTTGTCTTGAGTTGGGGCTTTCCTACTTCTTAGCCTAACTATCCTGTAAGAAAATAAATCAAAAAAAGCCAGTCAACTTCTTGCACAGTGATTTTTCAGGATGTTTAACAACAGGCTGCTAAATAAACACATTAGGCTTTGAAAAAATAATTCAATCAGAAAGAGACAGGCGGTATTTGCATCCTAATAGTTATGGAGACAGCACCACCTGATGGAAGATGTAAAAATGCACCAATGGCACTAACTGGAATCTCTCCAAACTTCACTGAAATTTAAGGTACAAAATGCATTTGGAAAACTGCTTTTTACCATGAAAATATCAGCTATATGGACAGAGTCCAGACCACTACACCTCATGCCAGATATATAACCTAAGAGGAAAAAAAAACTTTCTTATAAACTTCATTAATAAAAGCAGCTCAGAAAACATTGATTAAAATCAGCTCCTCTTATTTTGAATGGTAAGAAGTGCACTACTAAAATAGGAGGCAGAAGGCAATATCGATGATTAGGAAACCTTGCAGTCACTTTTCCCACTAGACTGGTAATGAAAACGAAATATTTCATGGCTTTCTGAAAGTGGGAATTAGTCAGACTTTTCATTAAGTTTGCATTATTTAGCTCACATATTGCTATTTCTCTCAAATACAAAGTGTTTTCTGCCCCCTTAAAAGTTTGCCATTTTCGCAGAAGAGTCTTTCTTTCTAAGCATCTGGTTCAATGATTCATCAAAAGTCAAGGATCTAATCTCAATTGATATTACAAGTGTCGAGAACACAAAAACATAGTTGGAAGAGAGTGGAGAGGAAAAAAATACATACATACAAAAAAAAAAAAAAAAAAAAAAAAAGAAAACAAACCCCAGAGCTCCATGTATTGCTTACTCAACGAAGAAGCTATTTATCCAGGCTATATTTCCCAGCCTTTCTAATAAATCTGTGGATCTGTGTAGTTGCCTGGCAATGTAAACACGATGCCATGGTGGTGTCAAACCCTATGGGATTGATCCCAACATCTCCTTTGCCGACCTGACCATCATCTCCTCTGCCTGTCCGGCCCTTCCCACGCCAAAGTTTCTTTTGAGCCAAACTGCCTTGAAGAGACCAGGCTCAGGGTATTCACAGTGCTGCACTATTTCAGTTTTAAAGAAGTGAGACAAAGTCATTCGAGCTCTCAGTCTTAACTAAGAAAAATCTTTCACTGGTTGAGATCAACTTAGGCATGTTGATGCATGAAAGACCAAGTCTCAAGCACTGAGATTTATCCCTAAATAATGTTGCACAGGGGATTTTTACTTGTCTTAAATACATAGATGGGAAAAATAGGAAAAAAAAAAAAACCTACATAGAAAACTAGACAGATAAAGTCAGGAGAGAAGACAGTTACAACTGTTTATTTTTTAATATAATGAAAAACTGCACTGAGAAAATTAATGACATATTAAAACATACAAGGGAAAACCAAAATCACACATATCTTTGGTTTACCTACAAAACAGCACAAGAGAAGAAAACTAGCCCTAGAAGCACCTGTCGTCTTCAAGTAATTCCAACTATGCCTGAAGGAACTTGTAGGAGGGGGAAAAGAGCTGGTTACTATTAACGTACACATGCCAGGGAGCAAAGTGTTCCTAACATCAGAGTGACAGAGAAAGCGACAACTGGAAGGAGCCAGACCGAGTAGCTGAGCCCCCCGAGAAAGTTACTTGAGCTGTGTGATCCAAAGGGAGGGAAAAAAACCAAACCTGCCCCTAAACTTCTGCGAACAAGCCCAAAACCCCTTTGCCTGACTGGAGGGGAAAAGCAGCGACTCCCCTCGAACTGCGCACCCTTGAGCAGCCAACTCCTGCCTTTGACTCGGAAAGACCGTTTACTACAAAAATAAGACTCAAATGTCGCGAATCCGTGAATAAAGGCGACGCTTTCACATCCCACCACATACAACTTCCCGAAGAGCGAACCTCCCCGGTCCGCAATCCCGCTCCCCCGGCCGGACGCCGCACACACCCGGCGGAGCCTCCCCCACCCCGGGGCTCCGGCAGCGGCCACGCCGCGCTTAGGAACCGACTTTTAATCAGGCTGCTCCTTCCCCCGCCGAGCAGCCGCCTTCCCACAGACGTTTCCATCCCTGCCTGCTCCGGGGCTCGCACAGGGAGCTCCCAGCGAGGCCGGGAGGCTGGAGGAACGGATGAAGCCAAGAGTTCAGGCTGCCGGGGAGAGCTGCCTGCCCCTGGGCTCGCAGTCCCCACCGCGGGGGATGCTCCGGGGAGCGGCACCCACCTGCGAAGACCTGTCCGTCCGCCTTGGCCAAGAGCTGCAGGAGAAAGACGATCGCGGCGGCGGCGACGCCGATCATCCTTTCCCCGGAGTTCACCTGCCCTCCCCGCTGCCGCGGTGCCGCTGCCTCTTTGCAAATATCCCCCGCATTGGTGGCTCGGGCGCGGCGGCGGCCCCGGCAGCCGGAGCCGCGGTTGCTGCTCGGAGGAGCCGCCGAAGTGGCGGCGGGAGGTGCGGGGAGCGGGCGGGGGCGGGCGGGAGGCGCCCCCCGAGCCCAGCGCCGGCCGCGCCCGCGCAGAACCGGCCCCGCTGCCCCGCCGGGCGGGGGGCAGCACCCCCGGCCCCCCCTCCCACTGACTCAAAGGCTTCCTCAGTGGCTGGGTTGTGGGTTGGGTTTTGGTTTTTTAATCCCTAATTCGAGCCCGGCTATACACACAAAAATCTCCGGCCGCTACCGATAGGAGTACAGCATCTTGCCAGCAAATCGAGGTTTTTCTGCTCCTGCCCCTGTTTCCAGCGGGGATGGAGAGTAAACGCAGGGTATTGCGTTAACGGGAGGGCTGGGATTGTGGCTGAACACGGGGATGGGAAAGGAAGAAGCGACCGTCTGCTGGAGCCAGGCGGGTGAGAAACCGCAGGTTTCAGAGGGTCCTTTGTTAGAGCGGCTGTTACGAACGGCTTACAGGCATTTGCAGCTGAAAATAGTAATTTGCGTGATTATTCACTTTACTTTTGAGAGTTAACTGCTAAATACCCAATCACACCGTGTACCGCTACACAGGCTGAGACACAATCTTGAACAACGTTCTAAAAATTGCTTTCCATGGGCAACTTCTCTACCAAAAGAGCATGCCTCTCCTAAGGGGAGGGGGGAAAAAGGCACAAAACAGGAGACATCACAATATCTACCAACCATCTGAGCTCCGATTATGCACAGGAAAAGGAAAGCGATGACCACCGGGATAAAGCGCCTGTTTAATCAGCACAACAGGGGATTGTTTTAGACGGGAACTCAGCTCTCACGCCATTCCCGGGCTGCGCGGCGTGCCGGTCCTGGAGTGCTTTAATTTAATGCAACACCGTCTCCTCATTACGTCTACTCCCGCTCTCAGTGATACCGAACCTCCCCCTCTCTGAGGTTCTGGTTATTCCCCCCCCCAGCCCGGCTCTCCGCAGCTCCACCCGGGTCTCGCCGGCAGGGGGCGGTGTTGCACCAGCAGCGCCCCCCGCGGCTGGGACGGGCCGGCGGGGCCCGGAGCGGCGGCACCGGCAGCCGGAGCTGCGCACCCCCCCGGGCTCCTGTTCTTGTTTTAGCCCCGGCCCAAACTACAGCATTGAAAACAATTCTTCCCGGAAAGGGCTGTCAGGCATTGGAACCGGCTGCCCAGGGTAGTGGTGAAGTCACCATCCCTGGAGGGGTTTAAAAGACGTGCAGATGAGGCTCTTAGGGACATGGGTTAGTGCCAGAGTTAGGTTATGGTTGGACTCGATCTTAAGGGTCCCTTCCAGTCAAAATGATTCTATGATTCACACCGATTTGCATTTAAAACTACCAGTTTGTATTTCACATGAAATAACTGAGAGCTTCAGAGCCTTAAAAGTCCCAGAAAGTACGAAAATTATTTTCTTTTAGGGCTCTGGATGTCTTCAGGACCCACCCTGACACACTCTCTTGTCTGGGATAGGTTCCTGCCTCTGTGAAGGCACCTTGGGCAGCAGTGCAGGAGCCCACTCCGGTGCCACCCCAAAGGCAGCACAGAGAGGGCAACAGGCTGGGAGCAGAGGGAGGATTATTTGCTTGTGAACACAAAGCACTAGTCTAGCTGCCCCCCAACCAGCTCACATTCACTGAGTAGCAAAGGCTATTATTAGGAAATAGTAAGGACCATTATTTAGGAACAATTTCTTCCTGTAAAGGGCTGTCGGGCGTTGGAACAGGCTGCCCAGGACAGTGGTGGAGTCACCATCCCTGGTGGGGTTTAAAAGGTGCGTAGATGAGGCTCTTAGGGACGCGGTTTAGTGCTAGAGTTCGGTTATTTGTTGGACTCTATGATCTTTAGGATCTCTTCCAACCAAAACGAATCTATGATTCTATGACCAGAAAAAGCTGTGGTGTTCATCAGATAAGGAGGCCGGGTGGTTCCAGCACTGAAGGGCTAAGCTTGACATTTTGAAGTCACCATTGAAGAATTTCACATTGCAACCCTCGTTCGGTCAAGTGAGAACACTATTCTGCTGCAGCCAAGGTTCACATAATAGAAAAAACACCAGTTTGCTACCGATATCCCCGTTCTCCAGCATCCCTATCCAGACCTGAGTTTGAGAGAAGGTCCAAACATCTCACTCAAAACCAAATCCATCTCAGCCCAAAAAGTTCTCCAATCAATGAAGTGGGGTCTGTTCTTTAGGTGTCAACATCACTTCAAAAATTATGGCATGCCACGATCTTTTGTTGAGCAAAAGGCCACTCACAAACAAGTGTACTATTAGAGATAAAGGGAAAGCAGAGAACAGAACAGCAAGGAGAAAGAAAATGCCGCCAAGTTGTCTGCAAGGTAGTAGAAAGGATCCAGCCAGCACAGTAGGCATAGCCGGAAACTGCTGGAATAATTCTGTATCAATGCAAATTGCTTGGACAATAAGAACACAGTCTTGAAACACAGACATGGTGCCAGTAAGAAGTGAAGAAAACAATAGCAAAGAACAAGCTGTAAAAAAACCCCAACCCCTACATCAAGCGATCACCAGTTGTTTCCATATAAACTAAATAAAAGGAAAGAAACAAAGACAAGTCTGCAATTTGTGTTCAGAATGATGAAAGTTTGATAAACTAAGTGATTTACTGAGGTCCGAGGAGCTTAGGGTGTGGAAAGCAGAGAAGCTTAACACTTTTTCCAAGGAATGATGTCAACCTAAGGAAAAAACCTGCATCGCAACAAGGTGAAGAAGGGTGGAAGAGAAGATCCTTACCTCTAACTGGACAAGCAGAAAGAGTTTAGAAGTAAACAGTCTACAAGAATCTGGAAAAAGAACTGATCAAAAGACACAACTATGTCTTAGACGTCAAATAGCATAAAGCCAAACATTAGGCTGAACTAAGGCTAAAACCTTATAAAGGATTGTCTGAACTCACAAACACTTTCTTCTGAGAGAGGAAAATAGTAAGAGGCGAGGCAGGATGACTGCAGTGAGGATGAGATAAACTAAAATTAGTCAGATATATTAACAAAAAAAACCCAAACACTGATGTGAATATTTCAATAATTATCTTAACTGCTTAACTTTCAGTAATGATCTTAACTACTGAACGACAAGCACAGGATCAACTCTGGAGCCACTGATCTTCCCACGGGGTACAAGACCTTGGGTAGAGGAAACTATGAAAGAATAAAGTTGTAGAGCTAAACAAAAAATAGTTTAAAAGACAACATAGATACGCAAATGAAAATTGGGGGAATCCAACAATTAAAAAAAAAAACCAAAACAAACCACAACACGCACACCACAACACACAGATAATTTTGTAAATGAAACAAATATCATCAGGTCATATCTATCAATGTTATACCAGAATATCTAGTTGAATGACATATAGGAAAACAGACAATATTACAGGAAACACACCTATGAAGAAACTGCCCCAAAAGAGAAAGGCAACAGGACTGGGCTGCAGAGATCACAGGGACATGAGGTTAACAGTTAGGAACTCTTGGAGTCTTGTTAAAGTTTAATTTTTACATTAATACCAGTGGATGACTTCTAATGGAATATACTGATGACAAAGTCAATAACAAGATGATTGAAAGAGTCTTCCAGACAACATCAACACTTTGAGGACCGGATGTATATTGGCGGGATGAAGTCCAACCATTAAAATAGTTGTATCACTGGAAAAGGGCAATGAGAAAACCTGCCGCAGATCAGGAATGTATATTTTAAAAATTAACAAACATATCATCAATATAATACATTTACAGCCAAGGGAACCCTGAAAATTCAAACAGGGCCATAATATTAGTTCAGTGCTGAACCATAAAGGAAGACAAGGACAAGCTGTGCTCCAAAACCCTGACACTAACCAAGAAACAACACACATACGCTTTTGTATAATCTGTGACCTCTGAGCTAAGCACAATGAACTAAAACCCCTTCAAAATGTTCTTGCTCTATCTCTACCTTTCTGGGTTAATGTGTCCTATAGAACACTATATTATAAAAATGGCAGAAGTTCTAAGCCTGATCCCATCCTAATGTACATTATCACAGCTTATTTTACTGTTACTAATAACTGAAGCAAGATCTCAAGTGTCTGAAAAAAGAAAAACATAAGTTCTCAAATTTTCTTGAGCCTGTCACTCAAGGATTCTTGACTCCATAAAACTGTTCCCTCGCTGTGTCAGGTGAAGGAAAATCCTTAGTTTTACTCATCCACAAATGATGTAGCTTGCCCCAGAAAACGAAGTGCTAAACAAAGTGAAGGCACCATCACATTGTGACACCAATTGTTTTTAGCCAAGAAAACCTATACAGAAGAAGAAAAAAAAAAATCAGCTCACGGACTTGAATCAGTGTTTTTGAAGTATTTAACAAACATATTAGTCTGCAAATATCCAAGCCTGCTACTAGACTAGAATAAGAATGTGGCGGAACTCATGCAATCCCCTATAGTGTGCACAGCATCTCTCATGTCTCCAGCAGAAAACCAGCTCAAACAGCAGCCAGGCTGCCTCTGCCCCATATGGACACCACCATTTCTCTTCTAAAAGTAAAAGGAACACTCCACAACCCATGTGCTGCTTTCTAAGGAGAAGAAAGCATGTTTTTGCAGTTCTACAAGCTTCTTTGGTGGTGTGCAGGTCACCAAAACATGCCTGCCACTCAGCTGCCTGGGTATAGGGAAATTCCTAGAGAAGCAGGAGGAACTTTGCTCCATCTACACAGCATCACACCCCAATGGCTGCACAAAGAGATCCTCATCTTTGAGATGGTCGGTACACACAAGATCAACCTGATCCAACACAGGAAACTCTTTTTTCTCCCCCAGGGCAAGCAGTATGTATATACTTATAAATAAACATACATACAAGTTGCAGCTTTCATTACAGAATTACCTATTACGCAGTAGCTTTCTTACAAGTTAGTGAGCAGGATTCGCAGGTGAAAGTTGTAAAGTTCGAAGAGCTAAAGTTTCCACTTTTTATATTGTGCAGTATAAATTTGGGTCTAGAACGTGATCTGTTACTTTTTTTTGTTGTCATGGGTGGGTAGAAGGTGGGGGGCGGGTTAAAGGAAACTCAACAGTGCCATTCTCCTGCTATAACTTGCAACTTCACCCATCTGTCTCCCTGATTTCACTTTTTATTATTAAAAATAAAACTTTGTCTCCAGCATTGGCCTTAGTTGGCCCTTACTTCTGCATATGGGCTTACCCATATTTATACACGTACATGTGCACATACAGACACTCCACCTCATGGAATAAGGAAACCCACACCACAGCTGCGCATCACTTTAAATACTGATGAATTAGTAGCAGACCAGCTCAGTTAATATCGGGGAGAAGGACTTCTGCCCAGTTGCCTGTACCCCTTAGGTGGTAACTTGTCTGGGTTTTTTTTTTCCCCCAAGTTATCAGCACATTTGCAGACAACTATGTGCACAAATACAGATACCAGCTGCTTTTAAAAACCTGGTTACACGATGAAATCATTAATCGACGTCAGACACGCTGGCATTGATCTCTTATGCATCATCCTCATTAATAAGTTTCTTCCTTTCTGAAGATTAAAAAAAAAAATCCCAACCCTAACTACCAACCATCATTTATTCAGAAACACAAGTTCACCTTTTTACATGAACACAATGATGCTTTCCGGGAAATGCCAAAAAGGCCTGGATCTAGCAGTTTATCTCGACAATGCTGTATCATGGAAAAGCAATATATTAATAGCATAGGCAGACAGGAGCAAGTAGAAAGGTACAGCAAGGTGGCAACATTGGAACAGTCTGAAAATGTCAAACAGCCCAATGGTTCTTCTCCATTAGCAGGGAATTTCGAGCTCAAACTCTTCATCTTCCTGTATAATAGAATAAGAGTCAGAGTACTCAGATAAGTGCCTTTCTAAAACAAAACACCATTTTTCATGGTTGTAGCTCACTTTATAGATAAAAATTAATGAAACTGCAGGGACGGCTGTAACACACAATATTGAGTTTGCCTGTCTGTAGCTTACACTATACATTGTGCTCCTTTTGCAAGGCTGAACAGCAGAAGAGGCAGCACCTGGAGCTGCTGGGAGAGGGGATGTTCCCTTGGGAAAACACCTGGACGTGCCCAGTGGAGAAAACCCCTCGTGTGCAGGTTGAGATGACAGGGACAGAAAGATCAGACCCCGGCAGAAGGGCGCCCACATCAGCGGCAGCTGCAAAGAAGAGAAAGAGCAGATACCCGGCCAGGCTGTGGAGGGAGTAATGGCTTTCCCTAAGCACCCACAAGAGATGCTGCAGCATTTGCAAGAAGCCACTACGTTGTTTCACAAAAGCAAACGTGAAGGACAAGGCTGACCATGAAGGACCACAGTGGGCAGGGGGAGATTTGCTTATCCAAACTTGTATTTTTCAGTCAATGTTTTCCAGATCACTCCAAGCTTTCAGTAGATTGGAAAGTTTGCAATTTTAATAGTGCTAGCTGTAACTTATTTTCAAGGTAAAGAACAAAGATGAGGGATGCTGGTGTCGTTACTACCATCTTCTGACTCAGTAGGACCTTGAGAATATTCCATTCCTCTGCAGGGAATATTTTTCCACTAATTCTTATTGCCAAAGCACCGAACAGGTATAGCTCACATTTTACCTGGGTTTCATTGCTTGTATGCACTGTGATGCATTGCAAGCTCTAGTCCTTGACACTGCTCACTTTTCCCATTAAAAGCCTCCATGCAAGTTATGCACAATATAAAATTTTCTTGAATTAACACCGTGGGGAAATGGGGATCTGGATTACATACAGATTATCAGCACGTGGTTATGTGTGTTCTGCACAACCTTCCAGAGGATGCTGCCATTAAGTGGGGAAGGAGGTTCCTTTTCATTAATCACAAACAGAAACAGCTCCTTCGAGTATGGGACATCAATTTGTTGCTTTTTGCCTCAGACAACTCATAGATTCCAATTGCAATAGGAGATCTCAGAAAAATGTCTGAAAGTGATGTTATATCATTGTAGATTTCAGTCCATTGGGACCTTCAGAAATAGCTAGCAAATCCAGCAACTATAAAGAAGGGAGGCCAAAGAGTTGCACTCCAGTTGAAGTCTATTCCAAGTCCAGTTTCTAGAGCAGTCAGTAGCATGAGCTCTGCTTTAACAAATATTTCTAAAAATCTGTGAACAAGATACTTGAGGGTCACTTAAACTCACAAAAACAAATCACAGAGAATTTCAAGTGCAACTTTCAAGCTTTTTGGAGCTTTCCCCCATTTCTAGTTGTAAAGACAGAGCACACTTACTGTCATAACAGAAGGAAATGACAGACCAAGGGGTCACTGCATTAGCACCTCTGTTTAAAAACATTTTTTTTTCCACCCAGGACGGTAGTATTTACCCTTAGTCATTAATCTTTTTCTTTGATGAAAGTAGAAACTCAACCTAGACCTTGTGCTTCAGCCTCGCATCTAAATGTAGGAGGAGTTCATCTCTCTATCAAAAGCGTGTTCTGTTTGTAAATAAGAATAAACCCTGCTCAGATATTCAACTGCCGGAGACCATAAATACCCCAATTCAGCAAAGAGAAGCCAGATGAGGTGTCCCAGAAAACTGAAACAAAACCACCCCAAGTATTTGGACCCCTTTATGGAATTTCAACCTGATTTCCCCCCCCCATCAGTGTTGCTTTACCTTAATTTCTTCCCTTGCTCCTCCTCACCATCTAAAGACTCTTTATTCTGCCTTTTTATTTTCTTTATCTCAAGAAAATCCATTTAAAATAAGGGAACTCACACACCACTTACTGCCATCTCATAGTTCCCTCTTACCTGGGCTCATCCCAGCTCAAGTGACTAAATTAAGAGCCTTGTCACCCTGTGCTAACTGAAGGGTTGGTGAAAACAAAAGTACCCATGAGGGATGCTTTTGATTTAGAGCAGATTGATTTATCCCATGGAAAAGCTTCTGTCTCTCCATGAACTCCACCATTGAACCTTGGATTTTCGGTCTCCTAACGAGATCCGAGTTGGGCACAGGGAGGTTAAACCAAACCACAGAGACCCGGTGGGTACAGTGCCTAGTGCAACGGGCCTGTCAGAAACAACAATAATCAACCTGATTAATAATTAAACTGCGGGGCCTGTCAGAAGGTGACAGGGCAGCATAACCAACACCAGCTCTTCTACGTCCCCAATTGACTGAGGGGTCACTTCAGCAGTTCTAAATCACACCCTGCTGCACCAATAAAGCCAATCAAAGAGCTCCACCTTACAAGCCAAGTAAGTGATTAGTAAGAATTTTATTATGTGCTTTTACAGCCAGAGCTTATTAAGAAGCGAGAGAGGGTCAAGCAGAAATATGAAGCATGATCAGAAGAATACTTGACTTATCACATCACACCAAACTTAGAGGCAAAACTGTTTAACCTGTGACTACTGAATTGATTATTAGTCTTCATTGTATTTTTTTCCAGTTATCCTGATACGAATTCTACATGTGGTATCTTTTCCTCCTTATCTTCCCTTGAGTTTTAGGGGTAGAAGGAACAGTCAACAACTATGGCAAGTTTAACTCTAGCTATCATATCTGAAAGTCATTTTTCCTCCCCATACATCAAACTCAGTATGACAAATCACAGCCAGTTCTTTTGCTGCCATGTTGTCTTCCCTCCAAGAAATTGCAGAATCCTAATTTGAAAGTTAAGATTCCACAAGGCACATTTCACAAATGCCTAACTCAAAAAAAAAAACCCAAACCACCAACAAAAAAACCACCGACCAACCAAAAAAAACCCCAAAAAAACCCACCAAAAAAAAAGCAAACAAAAAAAACCCCCAGTAAAGGCCATTTAAGTTAATTAGTGAAGAAACAGAGGTCAGCAAAGAATCCTCTAAACAGTTCCAACTCGGTGAATTTACAAAAGGACAGTTTGTCAGAATAGAAAAGCAAGAAACCTTTAGCACTTCACACACATGAACCTGCAGCATGTTTTTCACATCCATTTTGCAGATAAAAGCATCATCTGTTGTTACGTGAAGGCACCCCAGAAGTGATCAATATCAGAAGTTCTCTAGGAAGAGGAAAAGGCCTAGAACATTAGTGAAAAGTAGAAGTTATGTTAAGAGTAAACCAGTTAAGGTTTATGATGATGCGCGTTAGCTCACAGTTAACTGTAAATTGTTCGCTTACGAGTTGTACCTGAGGGGTTTGAGCCCACACAAGGAAAGCAGCTGAGTATTTGCAGGAGGTGCAAATCCTTCCATCCTGCACATTGTGCTGAACACCAGCCCCAGCAATATGCCAGGGAATTGTGACTACAGAGTCGCATCCATTACGCACTCAATTCAGGAAAGCACAGAAGTGTACAGAAAGCTACAACATTAAACTTACAAATTCTAGAGCACCTGTTTTTAATGGATTGCTCGTGAAGCTCATCTAATAAAATCTACAGAGAAATTTAGAAGCTAACATAATGATATAAAATATTTTTTGTTAGGGATTTAGTACAACACCACAGCTAAGCATAAACTCTTGTAAGTATTTATAAAATATAGAACACTAAAAAATAAACAGAATTACTGTACCTTTACTCTTTCTCCTTCAAAAAAAATCACTTAATCCCTTTTATAAGGCATAAGTACTCAACAGGGTTCATTAAGACCATATTTTCCTCTCAATGCGACAGCACTGTGTCATTAGCAGTCATTAGCGGAAGAGGCAGGAACACGGTGTCACAAAGCAGAGCTTTATTAGCTTTGGAAACAAAGGAACAATTTCTTCCTTATGCCAATATGGTGCTAGAGAAAAAGGACCTGTAGGAAACTCAAAAAACTCACCCTTTTAAAAATAAAGCTGAATATCTGCACACAGCTGACCAAAGTCAAGGAGTGCCCCGTGAATATGGACTGGCGTCAGATACTGCTCCCAGTTCATTAAAACATTTTTATATTTTGAGGTTGGACTTTATAAATCTGTTGAGAGCTGCCCATTTCCAATAAGTGCCAAGTGAATAAATTTGGCTTTGCAGCTTCCTAAGTAATCAAATAAAGTGTCTTTGCCTTGTAAGTGCTTGTAAAGCAATCAAGAACTGATATGGTAACCAAATGTTTCTCTAATTGTAATTATGATTCTTTGAAAAAACACTCCCGTAACACTAATTTATTTTCTACTTGAAAGCCAATCTTGCTAGTTATTAGATATTCTCCTTGCTATCACTATCAGTAAATTATTAAACAGCTGACCAGGCTTTGTTTTAAAATGATTCTCTTATGAAGCTCCCTGATATATTTACTATGAATACTGAATGATTTTGAGGCCTCTAAGGACCCATGAATGATTTCTATTTACTACCTTTAGCAAAAAGCCTGTGTAATTAGCAGCAGGAATTTCACTTGAATCACAGCCACTGGTGATATTTCCAGCTCACTTACATAGGCTCTCTTAAAAAAAATGATAATAAAAAACAACTAACAACACGAGAGCTCTAAGCTTTTGATGGGAGAGAACATTTTAGCCTAGGAAGTTCTTAAGTGGCTGCGCACTCAGAGATACGTGAAGAATCAGTCCCCTACTGGGAGCGTGGCAAAGATCTCTGTACCCGAAAGCATCAGCTTTACCACCTAATAGAAAAGAGAATTTTTTTGAGTTCGCTATAAAAGCATCTAACCTCATTTTCAGCCCTCCTGCTACGAGACTGTGTGGTTATCGAACTCCTGTTCTTCAACCAAGAACATAAATTCTTCTGGTTACGTACAAATAGGCGTACCTACACTTTTTTTTTTTTTTTTAAGCTAAACACGCTTTTATACACATTCAAGCACCTACCCTTATAATAACCCTGCCAAATAGGGTAGCATAATTATCTCCATTGTACAGATGGAAAACAGACAGAGGTCAAGTTCTCCCAACACACTGAAGAGGTACATAGCAGAACTAGGAACAAAACCTGTAATTATTACAGTGTTATTACAGTGTTATCACTATTCCTACAGCCCACAGCAGCCAAACAAAAACCAAGGACTGACAAACATAGCAAATAATCCCAATTTCTTTGCAAAAGCCCAGCTTTCAGTAAAGACATATGGAAATTTTTTCAATTATTTTTTTTAAATCAGCCCCAAGCAGACAGACTTCCCATGTTCTTGACCCATTTGCTGGAGCAATGTGTGCATGCAGCAGTCCTACAACTTTCTGAAAGCAGCTTGTTGCAAGGATTTGGTACTTGGAATTTCTTCTGCTGTTGTTTGGCTTCAACCCACACAGACCACCCAGTGCCCCCAGTTGACAGAGCCAGGCTGGAGTGCCAAAATTTGGTTTCTATTAACACTGAGCAAAAATTTCACTAAAACAGCCGCTTCTTTCAGGTATAGCTGCTGATATAGGCACGTTCCATTTAAATATCTCATGGAAACAAGAAAATTCATTAAACTCCATGGAACAAGAGTTACTTAATGAAGAGTTCTTGCCTATTTTTAGTTCATTTAATGCATTTAGAAGTTAGTGTTGGCAGAAAGATCTGAGAATTCATCCACTGTTTGCTGCGCTGTTTCTATTCCTGTAGGTAACCATAGGCTACAATGTACTTGAAACCAGTGAGAGTTGTGTGCCCAGGAGGCTAAAAGGAGCATTGCCATCGATTTGGGTCAATACGAGACTGAATTCTAATTGGACACCTAAACAAAAAACAGTATTCTCAGTTGAGATTTCAACTCGCCTTTGATTTAAGATGAACCAGTGTACCGCCAACTCTCTAGCTAGCCATTGTACGTAAAAAGTGAAAATGAGATGCATTGCTGTACAAAAATCAGGATCTCAAAAAAAACCCAACAAACCACACACACGCACAAGCGAAACAACACGCCATGGAAAGAAAAAACAAACAAAAAACACCACACAAGAAAACCCAAACCACTTGACACACCACGCCAACAAAAATCACCCTGACACACATTAAGACTCAAACCATGAGTGTTTTTGCTTTGTTTTGTTTGTTTTTAAATCAAACTACCACAAATCAAATTTATCTTGGTATAACAGCACCAAATCCTGCTTCTCCAGGAAATTTAAAAAAAAAGGGCCCAGAAATTCTGGAGCTGAACGTCCCAGTTCCACACTCAATATTTTGGTAGCTCCAGTAATTGCTTTCTGCTGGAGCCAGAAATAAACCTGTTAAGTCTGCAGTAAAAGCAATACCTTGACGAGTGAAATTGTAAAAGCGCAACTTTTGTAATCTATATAATCAGAGAAATCTCACATGGGAACATTTTGATAAGTAGTTATAATACACGCACGAGTGGCTTCCCGATAGGAAGTGTTTCACCCAGCTTTTACTCCTTCAGCCAGCAGAAAAGAATTTCCCCCCTTTTTCAGTCCAACTTAACAGGCCTACCACTGGAAAAGGAAAAAAATAACACACGCAAAGAAAATGCAGGTTTTATACTCCACCACTTTCACCTACGTGACACCCTCCATTACATTATCTCAAAGACTTCCCAAAATACTAGTTAATAATATTCAAACTTTCCCTTACATGACAGGTGAACTATTCTTAGCCTCGAGGCTAGGCAAGCCAAAGATTAAATTTCACTGTCCATATCATACAGTAACAGCAACAAGACAGCTCGTGGAAGGCAAAAGTCTTCAGTTGTGCTTCGCTCTGCAGATAAACAGACAAGATTTCCTCAGAACTTGAGGGCACAACCACAAAGTTCATAAAAATCCAGTTCACTCAGTAATAACATCAGATTAAGTACTCCCAATGATCGTAAGCCAGTACATCTTTGGTCGTCCGCAATATCTAGTATCTCTTCCCCCTAAATCCCAAATAAATATAACCCTGCAAAGGAGGAGCACATAACATCGAGCCTAGAGCATGGTCCAGCTCCAGCTTCTGCAGGTTTTGTGCTCCATGTAGTTAAACGATATACAATTGACTGTTTAACACAAAAAAAAGGAACAATTTGCAGAAGTAGATTGTTAGAATTTGGAAGCGATATTGCAGTCAGTTTCTCATGGAAAGTCAACAGCTCTTAAGCATATACTCATGATTTTTAGAAAAAAGAAATTAGGCTGGGAGTTTAGAGAGACTCAAAGGTAACATTAAGCTTCCAAAAAATCCCATGAAAGTTAAAATGAATTCCCTTAGGTGACATTAAAAAAAAAGGAGTTTCTTAAAAGTTGATTTTCTCTAAAAAAATATTTGAAGCACTATCCAGCATCAGAATTTAATGGCTGGAGAACACTTGGCTATCACATCCAATGGGCCAATTGCACGTAATGTTGCACTGATGCCAAATTGTCATCCCTCATCCCCACCCCGAGCAGTTATATCATTATCACCTCTGAAATGGTTAACATGACGCCAATGTTCCTCTCAGCAAGAAACAGCTAACTGGAAAACAAATCCATCCTTCTTCAGCTAAAAGTTAAAGAGGGAAGGTCAATGTAAAAACAAACATTTACAAATTAATACAGAGCAGTCAATACAACTGAGAGGCTACAAAATGTAGAATAACTGGTAGAAGAATCAAAAGACACTAGGGAAAATCCACAGCAGAAGAGCTAAATATGATAGAGTTGTTGCTTTAAAGCATGAGATTTTTATCATTGGTGTAGGCCCATTACTGCATAAGAAGGGTAAAATTATTAATAATGACAGAAAAGTTCAATAAATATTCCTGGTTTACATTTCGAAAGAAGCAGGAGGGTATACTTGTATCACTTAAGCAAGACAAAGTACTTCATACCGCAGCTGCCATCGAGAGCAACTCGGAAAGGATAGCAACAGGAATTCACTGAAAACACCCTGGGACATGTTTGACACACTGGTACTAATTTTAATACATCGCTGAAGGCTGAGAACATCATACAACATCCAAGTAAGGCAAGTGAAATGACTCAGCCTCACAAACACTGGTTAGCCCTGGGCTAAGTCTTGGGCAAAAGGGAAAAATGGGCCCAACTACTTAATTAGGGGAGAGTTATGGGACAGGAATTTATAGAAGGTTGGGTTGATTCCCACTCATAAAATTGATCTTGACAAATGTGATATATTTTGAGTGTTTCTAAGGTTTTTGATTTAATGATGCACATAATTCCCTAATGTCAATTCCCTAATTGATACCATAAGCTATATGGAAAATATAACATTCAGTAAAGAAGTCATGAGGGATTAATGTGTCATACTGGTCATTAACAAAACTAGTAATAAAACATTAGTTCTCATTAATTAGAAATTAAGAGTTGCTCCTGACACTGCATATGGCAGAACAGAGACTTACTGCAATGGTTAAAACTCATGTTCACATGCAGAGATGATATTGGGCAAAAAGAGATGGTATGGAAAGCAGCAGAGGCTGGAGGAGAAAGTATCTCATAACGGATAGTAAGAAAGAGATCAGTCTGTTTATTTTATCAAAGAGATTGAGAGGGACTTGATTACAGGTGTGTCCTTGGGGATAAGATACCGGCGACTAAAAAGCTTCTCAAAGTAACAGAGAACAACATAACAAGAAGCAATATCTGAAAGGTCAAGTCAGACAAGTTTAAAAATTGTGCAAGTTTTTTCATTTGCCCAACCACTATGTGGAGAGGAAAAAACAAAACAAAAGTCACAAAAAAACCCCAACCAAACAAACAAAAAACCCCCACAAAATACAAAACAAACAAACAAACCCACAAAAAACACCACACAGAAAAACCAAAAGCACACAAACCAACCACAAAGCCCCAGCAACATTATACCCCCCACCATTCTTAAAAAAAAATATACCTCGTGAAGCAGCATGAAATAGTCATTAGGGATGCTGAAGTTAGTAGCCGAAGACCAAACTGACATGGCTTAACTCTTACATATGGCATATTGCTACCTTTTTAGAAATATCCATTTCTGTTTCAATCTCATGTCTAGTGAAACTCTGCCACAAAAATGACAGCGTGGTGTCACCTTGATGAGCAAAACCAATTTCAAGATAAGCTTCTCTGTTAAGAAGCTAAAACTGTATACAGAATAATTCACAAAGACTCCATTATTCTAGTCTCTGCCTGCAGTCTGCAAACACACACCACTTTGTCTCACTTTGCCCAGCATGCAGGGCTTTTTAGGAAGCAAAACAAAAAGGAACCTGTGACATATTTCTGCACCTTCATGAAGACTTATTTTATACAGCTAATACCAACCGGGTGGGAAGACTCAATAGAAATGACAAATAATAAAGAGCAATCAGAACATGAAAGCTCACTCCTCAACTTCAGAGTTGACCTCCGCTCGCTCAAGGTGTCTGCGGAGCCCTTGCCCATCTCTCCCAAAGCCCCAGTCAAGCCAGTTTGCCCTAAGCTGAGGATCTGTCCCAAAGGCTTCAGCTGAGAACATATATCAGATGTTTAGCTCATTTACATATGCTGTATCTTCCAAGCAGGTCTTTTTTAAATTTTAAATGGTATTTTGTGTCTTTCATAGCATCTTTCTCCTGAAAGGCTCGAGGTAAATTGTAAACACTGATTAAGCACATCCACAAACATCCATTTATGTACCTTCATTCTCCAAACTCCCACTCTGTTCCAAACAGGACTGAGGAAGAAGATCACAATTTTAAGAATATATTTCAGTAGACTACAAGGCACTCTGGTCAGAATTTAGTCTTGATCAATCATTCCTTCCTCTCAACCTTCAACCGTGATGGTGCACAAGCTGAGTTCTGCATAAGAAAATCATTAATATCAGTGGCAAGATGACACAGTCCGCATTGCTGAAGAAATAGTTCGCAGCGGGCCAGTACTGACCTGAAAGATTTAATTCCTAAAGGCACTCTGACCACAAAGTAAAACCACTAGAGCATTTACCTGTGAGGCAGATGCTTTAACTGGAGCTGGAATCAACGAGTGGAGAACAGAATCTACTGGGTATCACATACAGGGGTTTCCAGCTGGCGATTCGTAGAGGTCTCTAGATCCAAACAGTATTTCTAATGCATCCCTAAAACGCAACTGAACGTGCCTGTTATCACAGGCATTTCTACTGGAAGAGTTTCCAGAATATACAAGTGAAAATAAATGGCAAATTAGTGACAAATAGATGAGAACTCTCTCTGTGGCAGCTCAGCCATTTAGACTTAAACACTATAAGCTTAAGTAGAGAATCAAAGGGGAAAAAAACAAAAAAGTATTTCTGTACTCTTTTTAGTACCCCATAAAACTTTACCACTCTCTTGGTAGCTACACAGCTCACCTCTCGCACCTCACCAGGGGTACAAGAAGTTCTACTTGCAGTTAGCCATTTATGTCGCTCATATTAAGGCTAATTGGCTTATACTCCAGGGGCAAACCTGTGCCTTGGTCAGCACATGACTGATCCCAGTTCCTCTGAAACTTTGCATTTCACACACACTTACCACTCTCTGCACACAGAGCAAAGCTGCTCTTTGAATGAGAGCGCGAACTTCAAGCCTTTTTGCACTCACAGCTGGACCCAAGGTAAGCAAGTAAGAGGAATATTTCTTTAAATCAGCTTGTCCTGAAACCTAAAAGGCGCTCTGTAGGCTACTGAATTGGGGAAGGATAAGAAGCTCAATTATTCTTTGATAAACCACAGGTACCTTAATTTTTGCTGACTTCCTGAACTTCACTTGAGGTGGAACTAATCTGGCACACTCTGCAATGAGGGAATCACACAGTCCTGGCAAAGACAAATCAGGACCTTCCTGATCTTCCTTCCCAGATCATCTTCTTTCTGGTAAACCCAGTAACAGGCACTGCACACGAGAATTTGTTTCTCCCAGGTCAACCCTATGCTAACAAAGACATAGTCTGCAGTACAAGATTTGTGCCTTTGAGGGGTGCAGCAAAAAAAAAAAATTAAAATGGCTACACAGGAGTGGATCCAAGTAGCAGGAAGACAAAACTGCTGGTGAAATCCAGATGAGACCTTGTGGGTGCCCAGCAGAGCTGCTGTGTATCATCAGCTGATGAATTGGATTGCTGCTGTATCTTAAATTAGTTTCTTCTCTATATAAAAAGCAGCAAGACAAGTCACCAGTTAAACTGGCAGAGCTTAAGAGCAAAAGTAGATTGAAATATAAATTATAAGCACTATTAAAATATATAGTGCATGCTACAGTATCATCCTGCATCCTTAAAAAAAATAATCTAAATAAGCATCAAGAACACTGGAGAGCTAGAACTCAATACAATCCATAAACAGCCATTAAGTTTGTTGTGCTTACAGTCTGTGAAGAAAGCAGTTAAGATTTCCAGGCACCTATCCAGCATAAACAGTGCTGCCCTATAGACCATTTTTGCCTGAAAACATCTATAGTCTCTTTCCTTACCAATGGAGGTGATATAGAAGAAAACGGTCAGTAAATTTACTCCTTAAAGAGGCACTAAATTACTTGAAACTGGTAAACCCGAAACATGGGGATTATTAAAAGGTTATAGGGAAACAAGGCTTGATTTGAGGAAAAAAAATCATTAGCAAGTGTTGATGTTTTAAGAGATTAGATTTAGTAATGCAAGAAAATTAAAAGGAAAAACCGAAGGCTGCCTTAAAGCAACAAAGAAGGGAAGCATGCATCAGACTGTCACTTATACTTTAGAGTCCCTTTTATCCGAGACACACACACACTAACACGGCTGTTTGCTGTGGAATGTGAACGGAGGCAACCCCCGCACATTTGAAGGACACGCATACACAGGCATCAACTGCAGGATGTTCTACTTCATACTATACAATTTGTGTAACTAATGAAGTTGATATACCAAATGATACGCGGAAACTGTGACCCAATTCAGATATACAGCTATACAAGCATATATTCAGTGCGTATGTCCATGGACTTGAAACATATAGAGCAAATTTGTAGCCGTCTCCTTGATATGCAAAATATTATATCTATGACACTGTTGATTCATACGTACTAATAGGGAATACAGCTAAAGGAACTATGCAAGCTGTCCATCAGCGCGATGGCTTCAGGCTAAATTACACTTGCAATGGCATTTGCAATATTAAAGCACTAAAGGAATACTTACATCTTCTGCTTTAATTTTTGCCTTGCCTGACTTCAGAAGATGCAAGAGAATAATCCAGAAGCACAGTACAGCTTGCATTAGTCAGGGTCTGGGCAATTAGCATCCTTAATAAAAACTGCTTGAGGTTAAGGTATATTTGGAGGCAAGAAAAAAAAATGAAATCATCTAGTTTTGATATGCTCGGGATTCAAAGCAAAGCTTCCTGCTGTCTTCAAAGCATCACTGAATGTCAGTAACAGGAGAAAAGTATCACTGTCTCTCTTGTTACAACATTCATTTATTACCATCTATTCACTCATAAACATCAATGTTATTTCACCCTCCCATTCCTCCTCCTCCCTTTTGCCCTCCCTGACCAAAAAACACGTGGCCTTGCTCAATGAACCTGGCTGTATGATTTTTCTACTGCTGCAGACTTAAATAGGGCAGAGTCCTGTAGAGTCCTGCAGTACGATGGAAAAGTGTGTGCAAGTATATCTGCATATATTACATAAAACAGAGCATATGTAATGAAGCCTTTATGGGTATTAGATTTATTCCTATTATGATATAAAGTAAAAAAATTGCATTGTATTTCTAACAGATAGCACCATTTATACCTGGTAATGTAAATCACACTACTGTGGAATGACATTACAGAACTGCACAGGGTCTCTTGCTTTACACAACTGTCAACAGTTACAATGCCGGGAGCCCAGCAATAGATGAGTACGTAATGTATTCTGAGCTACAGAGCTTGGAACATTTACTGAATCTATTCCAGCTATTGAATTGTCATAAAGAGCTCTGTCAGACAGATGACATTCATCAGATCAGCCTGATCTAGCAAATTTGTACATTATCCTCTTCTGCTGCTAGCGAAGAAACATTACTTGGGATGCTGAACATACATGCACACAGATGGGCACATTTACTCCTGAACTCTTCTCTTAATGATCCTCTGGTCCTACCCAAGACCACCAGGATCAAGAGCAAGAAAAACAAGAGTAAAAGGAATGTACTAGAAATGTGAGCACATTCCAATGAGGCATCCCTGAATGCTGGTCTTGGGCAAGAATCTCACTTTCTAGGAAGAGAAGGAAGGAATGAGAGTGAGGAGACATTGCAATGGGGCCAAGATCATGCCTCACCCGTCTTCTCCTCCATCCAGATGTTTGGCCAGGTTTATTAAGACAGAAATACCTGTTGATTACTAGTGCTGTTTTGAAATTATGATAAATGGCACTATGAGACAGGCCATTTTCAAGGGTGTAAGAAGTCAAATAACTCACCCATTGGCAAAGGAAAAGTGACTAATGAGTTTAAAATAACGTAAAAACTGACAGGTTCTGGTTCCTGACCCCTGTGAACTCCAGTCCCATACACACACCAGTAACACAACCAAGCAGCACCTTATCTCCAAATTGGGAAGCAGCAAAACCTTCATTGCTGCTGTAGCCACAAGGGCCACACTTTAGGATTAAGGGCTTTTCTGTGCCAAGTGCCACTTCCTTCCCAAAAATGCTGTCAAGTTACATGGCAGAAAAACTCAATGAAAAACAAACTTGGGGGCTGGCGGGTGGGACTGCAACAGAGTGACGAAGACCAGCCCAGCTCATCCTCAATTTTCCCCATGTGTCAGAAAGCTGCACCAATGAAGCAGTAGCTGTATTCAGCGCCCAAGCAGCTCTTCAGCAGAATAATGTGCCTGCAAAGTAGTTTACATATGCAAAATTCTGCATCTGCCATTTGCAAACAAGCAATATCTTGTCTTTCAGTGCAAACAACTGTGTATTTTTTGTGCGTACACAATGGCCATGACTCACCTGGGCTGCGGGAGTCTCCAAATACCAAGTCTTGCTCCACTCTATACAACTAGTTTTTGAAATACGGAGACAGAAGATACCAACACACTGCTCAGACCTCTGGGAGGTAGCACCTGTGTGTACATTCACTTTGGCTCCAAGCATTTCCCGCAGAACAGAAAACCCAAGCAAGGAAAGTTTTTAAAGAAACGTTTTTGATAATTGCAAACATGGCAAGAGAAGATACGAAAGAAGCATGAAAGCTGACTGCATTTATCTGAAAGGACAAAACAGCTTGAAACATTTCCAGTTAGGGAAGTTCTACTTTAAGAACTTTGTCATTTCAATTTTTCTTGTACACTTTGTGGTGCTTTACATTTCTGTGAATTCTTATCTCTTCAGCCCAACGCCGCAGGCTACAGGTCTGGAACACAGCCCAGTTCCCATTTTAGTCATAACAGAAAAGGAGGAAAAAGGGAAAAAAAAAAAGTCACAGCAGAGCTAAGCACTGCCACTTCCATCCCCATACGAGTCTGCAAGATCTTCTGGTTCGCTAAGCAAACGTGAATCTGAGGGGCATCTTCTAGTGCTGCTGCCACATCTTTCTCCATCACCACTGCTGTTTAATTTGTCTGACGAAGCCCAGCTGAGGAACAGGACAGTAGCACAGCAAGTTGCTGGCTTCCAACCAGAGAAAGACAGCTCTGCAGCTGACAAAAGCCCAGGGTCCATCTCTTGTTCCTCCAGAATAATCCATTTCTGGCTGGCTGACAGGAACAAGTGAGAATCTTCCATTACAAAAGCCCATCCCTTTGTAGGATGCTGGTGGTGACTCACACACCAAATTGGCTGCCCTCACTTTAGCTGCTTGGTCAAATGGTCTGATTTTTAACTAGCTGGCCTTGGTGAAGCTACATGTTCAAGTCTCAACAGGATCCACTTGGCACCATTTCTTTTTAAGGCAGAATAACAAAGTGTTGTACCATTTTATAGTCTAAAATTGTAACAGAGTTGGGCTGGGGTCTTCAAATGAGTCCCCATATCTGTTTCCCAGCTACAATACTGGGTTGGACTGGTCACACACAACCTCCCTTACAGCTGCCAGACTTCTGCTGTCTCTGCTACCAGCTCCCTGATGCGTGGAGTAAGGACAATAATTTCTTCAGTACTTGATCAAAGCTCTTTAGATCCAAGTGTTATTTCATTTTTGTAAATGCATTTCATAAGCTTGGTGTCCATAGCCAAAGCTTTTCATCCCTTTACACAGAGTTTGCTACATGCTGATTGCTACACTTAACTCGCACAGCTCACCTCATCTCAGTGGTGTCCTCTGCAAGGAGCTATGCAAGGGACTTGAAATAAAAATAGATGCGAAACAAAATATTGAGGGGAAAGAACCAAACAAATAAGAGTCCTTGTAATGCCACAAAATTATTGCCTCACTCTTCAGTCTTTGTCTCCTTTTATATCTACGCTCCTATGGACAGCGGAGAAAAAAAAAATTGAATAAGTGTCCTTCATAGGATGCTAGCAGCACAACAAAAAGCTGTGCTTTTAATGGCTTGGGTAACCCATGTGTAGGCCAGCTATTTCAAACACACTCGATTTGTACTGACACTACGGAATTAGAAGTCACGTTCACTCCTGGTGTAAAAGCTCAGATTGATGTTACAGCCTCATTTGTACCTTTCTACACTGTAGCTGCTGGAAGTCACCGTAACAGCACGTTAACCAAGGAGGGGATATGTGCTCATGCTGATGAGAAACTCCCCTTTCAGTCAACGCAAAGCTAATAATTTTCCTAAGAAGCAACAGTACCTCAGATTTTCCTTGACATTTTCATTTTCTCGTTACATGCAGACAATGCCACCTCTTCAGGGCTACAGTGAAAATATCTACAGTACACCAGAACCTATTTTACACCTGGCACTTTAGCACCATAGCAATCATTACACTGAAGGGCACGCTATCAAGCAACTTAATACCCCGCGTGTGATTCATCATCTGCTTCTCACCATTCCAGTGCAAGACCACATACCGTGTTTACTGCCTAATGGGTCCCTCTGGGATGCTCACGGATTTCTCCACGGCATCAAGTTTTTATCTCACAGGATTTCCTTCCCATGGCTTCTGCTACACTATGACCACCAGCTTCCTCTTCTGCCCAAAAGTGCCATTCCTCCTCCCTAATTGGAAGCCGCTGTTTAATGTTTGCAGAGTTTTCTGCCACTTTGTCCAATTTGTTTGCCTGTGCAGGAACACTTTTGCCCTGGCCTCCGAGAGCACCATTCCCTCAGCAGCATGACACAAAGTCTATTGTATGATGTATTGGCCCTCAGTTCTGCGCCTCTCTTTATATGCTTTAATAATTCTACATTAGGTAGAAGTGACAATATAATCCTTGGTCTGATTTTTACCATTACTATATTGGAAGTGAGTAAAGATTTTTTTTAAACCTTGTCCAGTGTTTCAAAGACCAAATGCAATACTTGCTTTTAATAGCAGCTCTGCAATCTAGTTTGTGGCCAACTGGCATCCTACTAAATAAAATAAAATCGGAATATGAGTTAAGCAATTGGGTGTTTGCATGTCAGGAAGATTTTTGGTTTGTTGTTTTGGTGTTGTTTTCTTGGGGTTTTTTTGGGGGGGGGTTGGGTTTTTTTGTATATATCGCCAGACTCAAAAAAGAAGAGACATTTCACAAGACCTATGCTGCCTATGTGCAAGGCATATGGTTAAACTTATCATATTATCGTATCATATTATCATATCATTATCATCTATCGTATTATTATATATCACCGTTCTGACTTGTTCTTGAGCACTTAAGCATACCACTGCGGGCTTCACGTCGATGTGAAGCAGCCAGGCCTGTCGAGCACCTGCCCACCACACTCCACAGTTGTCTGGTTCTTTAAACAAAACCACAGTAACAGAGCATGGATTTCAGTCTGCAGCTACAAAACCAGCACTATTAACAATTACACCATATACTTTGAGATATCAAATATAGGTTTGAAAAAGAATGAAATAATTTTTTCCAGATCCCAGGATGTTCCACCCCATTCCTGAACAAATACATATACCCGATGTATCTTCAGGCAGCTTTACAGATAATGCAAAAGCAACATCACTTTGAGTACTAAGATTTAAACAAGGTAGGAGACTTTCCTAAAACTGGATTATTCACCATCATTGCCTGCTGCAGGGTGATTTACATCATTTGCCATCATCTGCTCTATTAATCCAGCTAAGTGGTGCCTCTTCTAAGGTTTATGCCATTTCCATATTGGTCCCAATTGGCAACTGTCCTGTGGGTTAACTTTCCATGCCAATATCATCCACCAAGGAATAAAGACTCTCCTGTCTCTCCATTCTCCCCTTGCAGCAAGTGTACACCAAGAGGAGAAGTGGCATTATAGGACCTTAGTGCTACTTGGAAGATCTCTTAAACGAGAATCATGACCTTTTAAACCCAGATATTACCTCAAATTTACACCCTGGTATATGCTGAAAACACCCATCAACAAGAAAGAACTACCTGATGAACTGATTTTAAGAGGAAAGTCAAAACCAAAGAGCTGCAAGAGAGAAAAGAAGGTAACACCAACAGAGCCAAGAAATAACTCGTCATAGCAATACGAGAATTAAATCAGGAATTATCTCACTGATGTTTAATAAAACAAAATAAAGATAATCAGGACCTCCATGGTGGCCAGGAGATGTGCATTTCAGAGTACAGTCTACACTAACAGTTCACTAGTGGCTGTTGTAATCTATGTTATACATCAAACTGATGGTCACGCTGTTCCTGAGCTGCATTTCCAACCAGCCTGCAATTCAAAAAGAAGTCTCCCAGATTTCATACAGGACTAGGAGATAACTGAGCACATCCCAGCTCATCTGTAAGAAAACCAGCTGCTATCTCTTTCTTCTCCCTGTAGTGATCATAATCATGATCTTTATAAGTGTTGGGGACAGGGATCTGCTCAGGTCTGTTATGGATTTTTTGCAGCTTTCTGTAGTTTGTTATGAAGCTTATGGAATACGGCAAAGACAGCAGGTGTTTACCAATTTTTTGCTATTTAGAAATATTTAAGAGGTCACTTGGAAAGACAACTAAAAAGTGTTGAAATTTAAAAAAAAAAAAAAAAAAAATCCCCAAAGACGAGACATCCCATTTCATGGTGCAGAATTCCTCCTACCACTGAAACGATCAACGGCTATATCCAAGAAAGAGTGAAGCAGGGCCAAGTGTATGTTTTCACTGAAAAACTGGTTCAGACAACTCTTTGCTGTGCGGTGCTGTCTCCTCCTGCTTCTCCTTGCAGCAAACCAATTCTCCTTCACACAGACTAGAAGCTCTGGGGATACAAACATTTATACAACTGTTTATTAACAGGTAATAACAAGGACACTCCATCCAGCCGTAATGACATGAGGAATGATATAAAAAGGCAACTCAGACCAGGCTGGGTGAGCTGACCCTTGGTATGAGTAAGAACTGCTTAATTATTTAACTGCTGGAGCGTGGCGGAGACACCAGCATCCATTGAGAAATGCCATTTTACTAACCTCTTCAACTTCATCTTGAAAGCCCTTTGGCTCAGACACGCAGAGGTTTCCGACTGCCCAAAGCAAACCAACAGCCCTCGCCTGTCACCTCGGGGGTGCTGGGGATGGGGTGGGGGTCAGACCTTCCAAAGCATCGGCACAAACCGATTCATTTCTTGCCCCTCCCCACTTGGCACCAGGACATGCCTTTTGAATTATTTTCTTCCTCCCACTTTAGCTGCATTCCACACAACATTGCGGCAACCTGCTACAAATAACAACATCCCTGTTTTCAGGCCACCACCGCACTCTCCCGCTGTCAGCACAAGGGCATATGTGCTCTTCAGCTTCCTTGAGCAAGTTATTCTGAGCCCTGCTAAGAAAAATCTATAACTTTACACCCTGCCTGAGCCTCAGAAGCAATCACTAACACTCTACGTTTTCAAATTTAATCTCATTTCTGATTAAACTTTTCTCTCTCCCATTTGTAATGGCACTTGGCGGTGTGATTTGTGCAGCTCAATATAAATATGTGTTTTAGAATTAAACTGGTTCGGCAATTTTGACAATGATTTCTTGGAAATTAAGCCCGGACAATTTGTTTGGCTGAAGTGGAATCATTTGAAACACAAATGATAGAAAGCCTATAAAATACTTTGTAGTGTAGCACACTAATAAATATTAGCAATGGAGATTTCATTTATACTGGGTTGTAAGAGTGTTAGGAAGAGAATATTGGCAACATGGTGCCCTCTGACTGAATGCAGAAGCAACATTTTTGCTTAAAACATAAAATAACTGTAGAGCAAAGGACAACACATAGGTGGCAAATATCATCTCTTCCCAGGGAGTAACCAGATTAACAATAGCAGTTTAAAACAGGACCGAACAACCAATGGAAGATATTCAAAGACCAGGGTTAGTATCTCAAGAATAACGACCCCAAACCCACTATGTCCCACTGCTCAGCACAAGACCATTCCACAACTGCTCTGGACCAGCTGAAAAATAATGCCTTTTTTTTTTTTTAAAGCAATCTGAAAACTTCAGGTGTTCTCCTCCAGGAGACCCAAAGTCCATGATAGCAGGAAAGGACATGAGCAGCCTCAGTCCTTTCTCCCCCCCGACCCGTGTTCCCCAATACTGGGGCTTCCCCAGGAGGCTTTGACACACAGGAGCCTCAACACAGATCTTTGTGTTATCCCTCACCGGAGACAGCAATGCAAAGGTCCCCAGGAGACTCATCAGCCTGGGATCATACAGATTCCTTCACTCACATGGGAAACATTACACACATGATTAAAGTTTACTGAAATTCTTGCCACGCAATGTCTTCCCAGGTGCTAAACCATCCATGCTAGATCTCATCTTTGTGTGATGTTTATAGCAACTGCTTTCTCGGTCTCACAGCCGCTTTGTTTTGTAGCAACTCCTTTAGTCGACCCACCTTATTTTTAGTTTTTTAAGCAAAGTTTGAATGCTTTTCTGCAAAACACACACCTTCGTCCTCCACTTTCTCCACTCTTCTTCCTCACACACTTTTAATTCCCATTCGTTCTTCTCCTTGAGATGCTCCTGTTCCCTAGCCCTTTAAAATCTGCTCCTTTTCTTGTTTTCTTTCTTCTTTCCAGCCTATTTTACCTCCACATGGTCTCCATCACCCCCAGACATTACTCTGATGGCCTGACCCTACCACATCCTGACTCATCTCAGAATAACCAAACCTCTCCACCGCCTCAGCATTCACTCATATTTACATCAGGCAAAGCTAACATCACAGCAACACCCCGATGGATGTCACTGCTCTAGAGTTCATGACCAAACATTTAATATCCACCCTCAATAGCCATCCTCCACCTGAGATTAACTTCCCATATGAATTAATACAGGAGGGTCAGAGGAATTAATTCAATACCTAAGAGAAGCCCTGGGGAATACACGGGGGTGACATATGTGCCATACAGGATGAAGAGGAGGAAGACTGGACAGAGAAAATGATTTCACACCCCTGCAAGTTGCCAGCAGTTTCACCTGGAAGACTCAGTGTCCAGTGTAAATCTCAATGCGTGCACTCCTCTTGCCTTTTCTGAATGCTTACAGATTTGTTGTTGCACACACTTCTTCAAATGAATCAGCAACACTTATGGCTAAAAGAAGCAGAAAAAAAAATGGGGTAGTAGCTGGGCATTCAGTGTAGCAGATGGAGAGAACAATGATCCACCCCCCAAAACAGCTACCAGAAAACCAACATATTCTCTTGTTGATGATCCCAAAAGTCATCCCTCCTCCTTGCAACACGTCCGTTCTGAACACACAGGGCAATATACTACATAATTCCCTACACATATCCTCCCCCACTCAGCTGTGATATTGATGCAGACAAATGCTCAATAAAAATCAGGCATGCACACATTGAAACCTTCATTGCTGCTTTTCAGGTCTTTAAATAGGAGGAAATCCTCAGATCTACTGTAAATACTTACCTTACGATGTCTGTTTACAAGCCATCACTGCCCTTTGCTTTTAAACAGATCAAACCATTAAGACCTTTAGATCAAGGATTTTCCTTCCATGCTATTCAGAACTGAGTTTTCACTCCTGAGCAGGGCCTCTAAAAACCAAAGCAAGATGTTTTACTAGCAGGTGTCCAAATACTCAGATTTGATTCTCCACTTTTAGCTCTGCTCTGGTGGTCTACTGTTCTATACATTCAGCAATCTTTTCTAGCTTGGCAAAATTACAGTTTCTCTCTCCAAAATTAATCCAAGGTGCTGCTGGACAAAGTAAGACAAAAGGACTAATTCAATCCTAGCCAAAATTTCTCCAAAATCAGTAATAACATACTTACAACTATGTTGAATCTGTATTACTGCTTTTTTCCATTTTTTTTTTCTGTTAATACTAATGAAGGGCTTCTTTGATAGGTTTTAAAGAGAAATACAGTATCATAAACAAATCTTGGCATTTTGCTGTAGTAACCATTTTCATGGGCAGCAAGAAGAATAAAATTTAATTGAAAATAGCTACAGAATACAATCATTCTCAACTACATGAGTCAGTGTAAAGCTCTATTATAATATCCACACACCTTCACACAAAAGCTAACAGCTAAACCAACCATCCTGGCTTTCCACATCTTAATAAATACACCTCCAAAGTTTCCCTGTTTAACCATGTACTTTTACTGCAGGCATGAGTATATATTTTTCTAACTATGCGAAGCAGCAGGAGAGACCATGACAGGGCCAACGTGCTAAGGAGCGTGTAGGAGGCAGCAATAACAAACTGCCATGAAAAAACAAAGTTGTAGTTAGCACAAACGGAGTTATGTGGAAAAGTCAGGGGGTTTTCTCTCTTATCTAACATGCCATCCCATCCATCACTAGACCTAGATATGTGTTATAACGCTCTGACATGACCGAGCCATCCTGTGCAAAAAAGGCTTGTATCTGGGTTACCAACATGCTCCTAAAAAAGTGCTTTCATTCTCCAGGAAGCACCAAGACCTCATTTTCAGCTGGAAGGAATTATCCACGATGAAACTAGTTTCTGTACGGTCATTACCCAACAATGTCTTCTCAGTAGTCATCCTCAATTTTGAAGGGCTGCAAAACATTTACTGGGGCCTGCATGAATGAATTAAAGCATGGCTTACTCCGTGACACAATCTTCTTCTAGCTCTCCACCTCGAGCCCAGATTTCTGTAGTTCTGTAGCAGTAACCTCATCTGAAGCTTGGGAAGATTTCAGCTGAGCAGACACAGTGAGCAAAGAGCAGGGAGGCTGCAAATATAAGCAAGCAAGTACTCGATTCGGGAAGGATGTATGTTAGATTTTTGTTGTCCATGAACTCATAGGTATGCATAGCTGACTAAAGCAGTATATGCATTTTTGTTTCTTGTTCTATACCCAATAATATAACAGTGCGAATTCCCATAGCTCAGGTATTCATTAGTCTGTGCCTGCTTTAGGCACACGAAACACACTACTCCTTTAGGAAATGGTCCGTCTTGGCCACTTGATGTTCTTGTAAGATTGTTTGACCTCTATCTCAGTATATCTCTCAGTGTTTCAGATTCACACTGCACAAACAACAAAGCTGGGCTCTGAAAAGTGTTAACTAATTTAGCATTGTCTAAGACTTCACCTTGTGTGTCCCCTTCTCCTGTGCCATACAGTCTGGGGTTCACATAAAGCTCACACATAGCTTGCACTGAAAAACTGTAATCAGCTCAAGATTAAGTGTACACTGAAGAACATGTCCCTGTCCCTATTTCAGTGCTCGTGTCCTATACGTAGATCCAGTGTTGTGCTGCCATGGGTACTGGCAGTAACCTCGCTATAGTGGCACAGATCACACTACAAGCCAGAAACCAGCTGAGGAGTGGGCTACACCAGCCAAAACTCTTGGCTGCCCCATCTAGATAGAGCCTGATAACCAGACTGTGGGTGCATCTGCATTACACACATTTCCAGTTACCCCATGTGAATCTGACGCCTCTCACTTGTGTTTAATGAAAGGACAACAACCGAGACAAGGATATTCTTATAGCAAACTAAACTAAGTACCTCAGCTTTCACGTTTGGCAAACAGTTCTCTCCACGTGAAGAACTCAGGACTTGTGTTTACAGATGGATTTTAAAATTACGTTTCCCATCCTGGATGCACAGAGCAGTTCTGTGTAAATCTTCTCAGTGATGTCTTACTGAGGCAGCCGACAGCCTGAACCAATGGCACTACCAGGACTCTGGCCTTCTCCATCCGTCTTAATTAGGTGTTAACTTCAAAAGTCTTTTTGTTACATGTTACCTGCCAGCATCAAACAAAAAGACGAACACCAGCCTTGAGTCATCAAAAATGTAATTACAGGGGCTCTTGGAGGTGGCTCTGCCTGCTTCTCTGGTTTTAACTCTAGGAATTTATAGCACAGAAACAGCACTTGAGCAATACTTAGAAGAGTCCTGCAATGAGAAAACGCACCAAGACACTGGTACAGAGTACAAATTTGTTTCAAACAGCCCTGAATCTCACAGGCACTCACATTGCTTATTTAGTGCTCTCCCACCTAGATTTTCAGAAGCCATATTCCCTCCCCTTTTTCTTGAACACAGGTATAGACAGCACACGCAGTCCAGTCTGTTGGCACCCATCAATCCGTCTAATTACACAATCTGCAATGAAGCAAACTATTTAGGAGAAAATGAGTTTTAGACAACACGAAGTTACTAAGGCACTCGAGCACACCAGTTGCATTTGCAGTAGAGCCTCCTCATGCATTTCCACCACCGTACCTGCATCTCACACATGGGAAATGCAACAGTAGCAGCAGGTGCCAAAACGTAGCGAGGAGTGCTGTCCAAACCTGTAGAACCCAGGGCACCTTAACACACGTACGAACTAACTCATTTGCTTTCTACACTGCCTTATGAAAGCTATTGTAATACAGAATTTGAAAAACAAGTAATTTGAAAAAGTCACACTGAGCACACTCTGCAAACATGGTTAAGTTCACCCATAGGCCGCTGAGACAACATCGTAGTCCTGTTCCTGCAGGCATAGACTTGGAAAAAACCCCACATGTAAGATTAACATTTAAAGATCTGGACTGGGAGACGCCTATTAACAATACACCAAGCCTCATCCAGGAGAGGATCAAAAGAGTGACTGTAGCGACAGGGCCAACAACGAGCTGCCCAGGAAACATCTCAGCATTTATGGATGTTCGGAACCAACATTTTGCTAAGGGCATGTTTGAAGCGGAGGAGATGGGAATAATCAATTCATCACACCGCTAGCCCTGTGCTCCTTTGACTTGATGGAACTTAAGAAGGGAACACACAATATTTCCCAGTCTATCTGGCCAAAGAGCTCACCGGGGGCTACTCACCAGCATAAATATTTTTCTGATGTATATTTCTATCTGATACAATAAGTCATTTTTTTCTTTCCACAAGCTTCTTGAATCTGAAGAGTGATCAAAACACCAAGGACACCAGCATTTATCAGTTTTCCTATCGTTATGGCAAAACTAAGCAAGTATGTTTAACAAGAAAGCTCTTGATCTCGATTACATCAACATTTCCTCACAAGCTCAAGCGTATGCAAAATGCTGCTGAATAAAACGACTTTTCTGAAAAACAGAGTTGAGGCTGCATGATGTACTGCGAACCCACACAATAGAACACTGACATTTGTGCTCACAACTGAGAAATAGCTGTATTTTATAGAAAAGACTTCAGGAAAAAGAAACTTCCAAATCAAACATCTTTGCCTTGCATCTATTAGCTTTTCCTATGCAAAGCTCCTTAATAAGTAAAATTAAGAGATTACAGTGGAAGTCTCAAGAAGTCCCATTTTTTCTTTCCTCTGATGACTTAAAAAAAAAAATGAACTTGTGTCGTTAACAGAGCAATAAAAGCATTGGAACTGGGCAATTTTTTATTTTAGCCAAGTGTTAAACTATAAGGTTCCCCCACACCAGTTTCTTTGTGACTTTTTCTCCTCTTTTCATTTTAAAAGACTTCGTGCAATTCCAAACAAGCTGTTTTGAAGCTGCATCTGTTTATTCTTCTGCCAAGTGGTTGAAATACTTCTCACAGATACAACAAGAGAAGGAAACAAATTATTTCACAGAAAACAGAATAAGAGAATCTAATGCTATAGTGAATGCCAAATCAACTGTTTTTAAAAACAAACCTTTAATCCACTGGAAATGTTCCACTGAGATAGCAGTATATTGAAGCAAGCAAGCAGTGTAGATCCAGTCATTTAGCTGCCAGTGCAGAAGAAGAACCACCGTTCATTTCTTACACAACAACTTTTTGTCCAAATGGGCAGAAATAAAATAAATGGAACTGGAGTTGCAGGAACATCACCTCTGACTATCGGGTTACACTACAGTGCTTGGCGACTGAAGACTCTCATGTGCAGCTGTAACATAATGGTATTAAGGTGGATCATACACACCCTAAAGCATTTAAGCTGGTGAATACCAGGGTTCAAGGGTTGCTTAGTGCACTGCATATGTTCTACTACGGGAAAATTTCATCCAGCATAGTAAGTCGCGGTTGGCTATTGTGTTACTATTGACGAGGTTATTTAAACCTTCTCCCATCACCCTTTGGAGGCAAAAACATTCTCCAGTGCAAACTCGAGCTCACCTCAGTGCAACACTCCATGGGCTAAGAAGTTATTCTGCAGTTGTCCCTTCTCCTGCCATGCCCCTCAGGAGCCAAGTGCTTCTGCAGTCTTAACCTGCTGCTTTCTGCAAATACACCCAGAACGCCCGTGCACGTGGCCCCAAACTGCCAACCCATCTTTCCTCTCTTGTGTGTGCTGCCCAGCTTCTCCTGGAGGCTACAGACCCCACAATTTGTGTCTAAAAAGGCTAATTCTTTATAGAAGATCCCTCCTGACAAAGAGGTATGTCCATTCCCTGCTAACTTGGCTGGGCAAGAAACAAAATTGCCATGCTGGAGTTTAAAATGCCTGTAGTCCTCAGAAGTGTCGGGAGACCAACTTCTTCAGGTTTTCTGGAGTTCTTTCAAGTTATCAAATCGGACTGAATAAATGGAAAGGTATTAATATCATTCAACTGACGGTTCAGCAGTTCTTATCTAAACCCTAGTCTCCAGTGATGATAGTAATCAGCTCCACAGGTAAAAGCAAAACGTAGGGGTCTGACTTGTGGGTGTCATCGGGTTTTTTTTAGAAGGCAAAAATAAATTCACAACTATTTATACCTGGAATGCTGGAAATAACTTTTGCCTAGAAAAAGGAGGCAGTCTCTTCTCTTATAAGCGGGACCAAGGAAGGGTCAGGTCACTGTATCAGTCCTTGTTTGCCACACAGGGAGATGTTCTTTTATTTGTTTTAAGGGCCCTCAGAAACACAGTTGAGCTATTTACTGTGTTAATTCAGCCAAGGTGTCGCAAGGGCTTTTAGTGCTCGGTAAAACCAAAGATGTGCAAAGGAAAAAAGCCCAGTGTGACCTAATCACCAAGAGCCTGCAAAAGATGAATTTCTTAGCCTGCAGCAAACCAAGTGCTACTTTATTTGACCATTTTGAACAAAACCAATCAATATCTCACAGGAGAGACATCAATCAATGCACAAAACTTTTTCAATCATCATGCTAAAGGAAGAGAAAACCACAGGAGAAAACCTTCACTTGCTCAGAGCTGCATTCTGAAATCAGGGTGTGCCACAAGGAGTACACAGAATAAACGGGAAGGACATTGTAACGCTCTGCACAACTGGAACAGGCATCCTCCTAGTACAACTGTATTGCAAGTAGTGGGGAGAAAAAAACATGAATGACATCTGCAAGTCATTCCTGTGGGAATACTCTACCAAGGGTAGTAAAAATGCATATGTGCTGAGGGTCTCCACCACAGGTCCATGCAAGGGCAGACAGTGACACCTTGTACTTGCTGGGAAAGCTGAGCTGCTGTCTTAAAGCTTCAAGTCCCTTTGCACTCCTTAGGTGTTGTAATCTCATTTATTTAATTTTGCAGGTCATTTGGTTTTTCAATCTTGGTGTAGTTTTTTTTCTTTTTTTAAACCTTCATTTTTTTCATGCGTTTTAAACTTTTTCAAAACTTTTTAAAAAATGAACTTGCTGAAGCTGATCTTCATTATCTACATACTTCCTCCCCACCACCCTGAAGTATCCTTCAAGGAAAAGCGGCTAAGCTGGTATTCTGCTCAGTTATGAAAGTCTCTAGTTGTCATTCTGAATATGGTCTGGAATCTTGATGTGGCCTAAACCCAGAAAAGAGCACAGAATGAGACTCCTTTAGCACCTTCCTCTTCAAATAGAAAACCACCAAAACACAATTCTGCTCCAGCTTTGAAGGAACAAAATCTGATGATAGGCCATGGAGGGAAGGAAGTACCTTCTCAGCTCTTTGGCTTACAGCTTTCCACTTCATTTATTTGAATTATAAACAAAGATAAACTTTTGTTGACTTAAAAATGAAACAGAAACAGCCCCCACTGTACATAAAGCTCCTGAGAACCGCCAGCATCCCACATCCATTTTATTGCATATACAGTCTTGAAACTACACAGAGTCATCTTCTTATAAAATGGTACCTCTTCATGGCTATGAAGTCTCTCCTCAATAGAAAAACGTGCTTCTCCTTGTCCTGCAGACCTACTATTGCTCCAAATCCCTTTTTTGCAGCAGAGACATCATCCTTTACTCCTTCAGATAGTCACCACCTCAAGGAAAAAGACTGTAGACCTCATTTACCTTCTGTCCACGAGATGACATGATCCGGGTGATGTCTATGACTGTCATTACAGAAGTCCTTTCTCCTCAAGAACAGTACCAAAAGCCACATTCACTTACAGGTACTGAAACTCTGAGGATGCAGTCCATGGTTAGTAAGATATTTGAGAGCTTGCTTGTCCAATGAGCCAGCTCTTCGCTTTGAATCTTCCCATCTTGGTCTGAATTAATTTGGAAATTACTACCAAAAGTTATGTCTCTATGGTCTGTTTAAAAAACACATTGATTCAGCTTTGCTTTCAAGTGTCATGTTATTCATTATTTCTTAGGGACAGAAAACAAGAAACCCCCACCCACAACTAACAAGTCTCTCAACTTTAAAAGCTAGAGACCATAGGGAAGATAAAACCAGGTTGTGTGAAGGTACACTGTGGTAGGACAAGAAGGCAAGAACAGGTTGCAGTAAGGGAAAATCCAACTAGATTTTGGGGAAATAAATAAATTTTTTATATTTCACAGTAAGGACAGTCAAAAAGTGACAGAGGGGCACAAGGTGGTTATGAGGTCTCTATCCATGGAGATTTTTCTAAACTTATCTGGAATAAGACCCTCAGCAACACATTAACTCCAAAGTTGGCCCTGTTTTACGCAACAGGGTTTACAGCAGATTGCATTCAGAGGTCTCTTCCAACCTGCATTTGTCATGTGGCAAAAGTCAATTAAAAGGTCTGACCCTTGCTCAGGAATCCAAGCCTTTCTCAAACCTCTGCACTCCACAGGGAAAACGTGGTCCATTGTTGGCAGAGAACAGCATTCATACCTTTGCATTCATTTAAATCTTCTGTTGGAAGATTAAAAGGCTTTCCAGACAAATATTACTGATACTTAAAGCACAAGAAAACAATAGATTTCTTTCTAGAGCTGAGAGAAATCCTGTTCCTCTGTAGGTGGTGACCTTGATGGATATGCAGTAGATGTTTGCCATTAATCTATACTTTCTGGGGAAAAAAGACAGCTGCTTCACATGAGATCTTGGATGGCATCTTTGGATCTTAAGGATCTTAAGACTTTTAGGGTTTTGGAAAACCCTCTTTTTGCTCAAGGCATATGGCACCTCCCAGCAGTTGATGGATGTTTAACACATTGAAAAAAAGAGTAGAAAGCTGCAGTAGTAGCATAGCTTGTCTAACAAGCTTGTAAGGTGTTTGTATCCAGAGAGCAATGTGGCTACTGGGCATCACTCTCCTATCAAGTGCATCCTTCCCCCCCTCTCCAGTATTTCACATCTGGGTTCAGGAGGAAAAGAAGGAGCAAAAACATGTTCGTTGTCATCTTTGAAACATCTATTCCACCACTGACAAATGTTCAGATTCATTTCTTTCAGTACAGAAAGCCTGCCAATCCTCACTACAAAACATGTCTTTCAATAAATTTTCCTCATCTCAGAAAGCCTCAGGCTTCCCCTGGGATAAGCCTTCTTATTTATAGCATTTAACCTTGATTATACCTTGTCCAGCAGTTCACATGCAAGGTATTCACCTGACTATCAGTTTTCTTCCTCCAGCCACACAGACACTAATGCACAGCACAAGCAGCGAGTCGTGTGTACAGAACAGAGTAACCACCTAAGCTAAAGACTTCATTCATAACAACTTCATAATCTCTACATGCCAACAGTCATGTCTATCAATCGTCTATGCTGATCCATTCAGCAAATTATTCTGCTAAGATGCTGTCCTCATTTTCAGACACATTTAAGTCTCTTAGCATTCTCTCCGATCATATCCAGTAGTCTTGCTTTCTAGTATTTTGTCTTTAACCTCCCAGATAGATATATATCTCAGCCACTAAGTTCACTATATACAATAAACCTCCTTTATAACTGTCTGGCTGAAGGTCAAGTCTTCCTAGAGCCCTGGCATTTGGCTACAACCTATTTGTGAAGTTTTCCCCAAATGTAGTTCAGTTTCTTGCAACCAGACTCAGTCTTTGGCCCAATGTCATTAGACTCAGCAATTTGTTTCTCTTGTCATTCCAATACTCTCTCAACAGGGACCAGTTCATGCTCTGTTAGCAAGAGTGACCAGTTCTACATTCACCAGGGTATTTAATTTTGCTCTGCACTGCTGAAAACTGTATTACTTTATTTCAACAAGGGAAGTCCACATAGCAACGTTTTATGACTAACTCTCCCCTTCGTTTCACAGGAGTCCACCTTCTTTCCAATTTTTGAGGTATTTATAACACCGGGCCACTTACGATTTCAGCAGGTCAGTTAAAGATGAGAATTAAGCCTTAGAAACTCGAGCACATTTTTAGGGGCACATTTAGCTTATTAAATCCTTGCAGCCTATGCATAAGCCTTTTGCACACTTTTTTTTTTGGCTTCTGCTGCTATGAATTCCTGCAGTTCTGAGCCACCCGAAGTTGTTTTCTGCCAGCAATCACCAGTGAATTCTCATAATTAGTGCCACAGACTGGTCTGTCCTGCAGCATATAGCTTAATGAGCTATGTGCTGCTACACTCTCTAAATAAGCCCTCCTATACATGTAGCTGCAGTCCCTCCTTGCCAAACTTGAAATACTTTCCAGTGCAGCCTGTCTGTGGCAGGTACTACTCTCTTTAGATCCTTCACAGGTCTGTGCTTTCATCTCCTGATTTCTGGGGTGGCTAGACTTCTGAAACGGGAATAAGCTTTTATTGCCAGACATACTAGAGAAAAATTGATTTCTGTTTGTCATTATTTTCTTCTTGAGAAACTTGAGAATGAGGCCATTACCTGCTCCTGCTAACCATTCCACCTTGGATACATTAAGCTCATGATTCTCTCATAGCTGTATTTTCCTCATTACCAGCAGGTTCACTTGGCTATTTATTATTCTACAGGCCATGTTTAATGAAGGCAAACAAGTCCATGTTCCCCTTTCCTCTGTCCCCTGTCCTGTCCAGACCATACGGCATCACTAATACCCTGCCTATCCTTCACATCTTGTCCGTGCAACCCATCCAAATCAGGACTTTGTCCTCGAAATACTGTTTGGAATTAGCTGCTTTTATTATACACATCAGACTGGAAGGACTGTCAGCAAGCGAACATAAAGGAAGGGGCAGTGTGGCTGGGTAATCTAGTTAGCAAAGCCTGCATAGTTGCTAGAAGCATCTCAAAGATGAAAAGAACCATTTCAAGCATCCCATCACCGCAAAAGTAAGCAACAAAAAAAGGCAGCAGTAGTACAGCTTGTCAAACTAAGTTCATTATAAATCAAGCACATTCACAGATCCAGGTCACAACATTTGGGCTCAGTCAATTGGTTAATTAATAAGAAAACATTAAACAAACAGTGACATTTCCTTTTTATGGCAGCAGAGTTGAAAAACAGCTTCCAAGTTTTGCTTTGGTACAGATCCCTGATAAAAGGCATCTATTTTTATCCTCCCTTCTTTCAAAAGATATTGTAAGATATTTTGCCTTTTCTAAATCAGTTTTGAAAAACTGAGTATCTTAGTTTTTAACCAGAATATCAAAGTCAAAAATTCAAATAGCGTTCCAAAAAATGAATAAGCATTTACTTGGATAACCAGTAGATTATTGTACGTTCTGTATTACACTGAAGTTCAGAATAGACTTCAACCTAAAAATTACTATCTGAAAAAATCATCACTGAACCACAGTAGCAGAAAGCAGTTCATTTAAATGTAGTAATTCTGAGAATCATTTCAGCTTTGATTACCAGGAAGACAGAAATATGGAGAGAGGTGTCAGGATAGCAGCTTAAGGGCATCCAGTCTGCAGAAACAAGAGAGAGTTCTCTAGGAAGTCTTGCCATTATCCCTAAGAAAATACATTTTAACCTCTCTGGAGTCTTATCCATCCTCCTCACATCTGTCTTAGAAGTCCAAGTTTAGAAGTAATGCCAATGATAAATGAGATTTCCCCTATGCATGTTCTACTTCTCCCTGCACAGTTATATAAATCTAACAAGATGCTGCTCCCCTTCCATCCCCAGCTTTCCTAATGCTTTAGAGCTAAAAAAATAAAAAGGTAAAAGCTATTAAAAAGGTATTTAAAAGGTATTAAAATATAAAAACTTATTATGCTCACCCTAAACTGTTGGTCCATATTATTTCTGGAAAAGCCATATCTTTTAAGGGGCATTTTCCATTTTACAATCATTCACAAAGCAATTCAATTGTTTCTACAGAAAGGAACTCAATTCTGTCTTCAAAAGAAGAAAGGAACAACAGAAAAAGCCCAGAATAAGATTTAATGAGAAACAAATTTCAGCCACCTTATTATTCTATTCTACCTATTTTAAAAGTTTTTTTAATGTCAAAATTGTTACATTTAAGTTCAATATTCTGTTCACAATGTACCATTTGCCTTTCTGTTTGAATATATTTTTCTTCTAGGCTTCCAAGCCCATGAACAAGTACATCTCTTCGTACCACCCATTTCTCCAACGCAACATATTCATTTATTTCTTTATCTGAAGAACAGCATGAGGACGCAATGTCTTTTTCTATAGAGATGAGAGACTAATTCTAGTAGCATCTGACTCCACCCAGGGAAACTGATGGACAAGGAGGGGAGGGGAAAAAAAAAAAATGGGATAGCACATCTTGCAATAGATCAACTCTAAAGCTCTAGCCCAAGTTTAGGAACATTTTTGCAGGTTATAAATATGAGTAATTCTAAACTTATTTAAATGTCTATATTTGTGGCATAAATATCTTCTCCAGCAACATTCAAATTTAATTACTTTCAAGAAGTGCCATGAGTTTTACAGGTTACACAGTACAGGACTAGTTACCCATGTTCCCCACTTACTGGAGAGAAGGAAAAAAGAGCTCCCAGTACAGGCATGAAGTTGAAAACAACAGGTACACGGGACACAAGACCCATCTGTCTACTGCAAACTGGACTGAGACATCAAACTTGTTTCACGCAGGCCACTGCACAGCTACCAAATTAAGCCTTCCACTTCCCTATCGACCTTGGAAAAGTTGAGCTTGATAATCCAAAGACACAGATTTTGTGTAACTGGCAGGAATAAGAAAATACTGTTTCAAAAGAAAAAAGTTACCAGATCAGTCAAGCTGCTAATGCTTAGCTGTTCTATTAAATTTTAAAAACTAGTTGAAAACTAGTTGATTCATAAGAGTGATTCCTTCCAGTACAATATTGGAGCATTTTAGAAAAACACTGGAAAATCTAAAGTGACTTATTGGCAAACACATGCTTTGATATGTTCGAGGATACATCTCTTGGTACTCAAGGAAAGGAGATTTCTTACTCTTCATTCCTAGCCTTGAAACTGCAAATGTCTACACTGGAACTTAACACCTTCACCAAAAGTTGCCCTTTCAACAATCCCCAGCATAACAGAAGTGGCCCACAGGTAATTATCTCAGATCTCACACAGCCTGGAAGCTAGACAAGTTTGTCAAAATGATTTTTATTCCTATGGTTTATTATGTCCTTGTGAAGATTTTTATGAGAAAAAGATTAAATCACTGCTCTGATGTGTGCATTTCATTAAGCCTCTAATCCTTAAAGAGTCACTAATGCAACTAGCCATTGAAAAGCATTAAATCATAGTTCAGTCATATTGACCAAAATAATCTCCTAATTATTTCAGAATGGAGTGGAGCACAGGACCTGTGCTGTAAATTACACTCCAGACCTCTTTCAGGCTGAGGTACAAATCAAAATGAATAGAAAGGCAACTTTGATTACTTTTGGTGTGCATGAACATGGGAAGGTGAGAGACATACCTCTAATAAGCAATTCATTCAAAGTAGATGGCGTTTTAAATTCACTATCCAGGCAATGGTGCTCAGTTCAGTAAGGCACTGGGATGGGGGATGTTGTTTCTGTTGCAGCTGATCAGCAACTGCATCACAATGTCAGGAAAAGAACTAAAATGAGAACGTGAATTTCAGGTGCTGAATTATTAGTATCTTCAATCTACTTCTGAAAAAAATGCCTGAAAAGCACACCCAGTCCATAATAAAAACCAAGTGTCTACCATACAGCTGATAATAGATCTTATCTTCGTTAAAAGCGTTTTGGTTTCACTACCGTAAGTTTGTCTGGAAGCAAATGTAAAGAGTGTCATTTCTAAAGGTTGGAACTTACTTCTGATTTCATCCCCTTCATGTAGGCACAACCCAGACAGACACACATCATTTTTCAGTCCTTGTATGGCAGGCGATGACTCCTACAGTTCCCAGAAAGGATTTTTCCTGCCGGTACCATGCACTCAAATACATTTGCTGAACACTCAGGAAGGGGTAGCAGCTATCACAATTAATGCTAACAGTAACCCAGTAAGGAAAGCCATTACTAATACAGCTTCTTATTAAATGCTAAATTTACTATACCCTATGTGAATGTAGCCATAAATCTTTCAAAAAGAGCTTGCCTTGTAAAGCATGCTTTTGAGTATAGTATTTGCAATTTAAACACCCAATAGACCAATAATAATTCACTGTCAACATTTATAAACCTTTTTTAATAACTTGCATTCTCATTACTAGAAAGACCATCGGAAGAAAAAAGAACCAAACACAGGCTGAAAAGCAAGATGAAATCCCTCAAGTCAGATCATCACTTCACAGGACAGCTTCTACATTTTGGATCATTTTTTACTAATTCTCTCTATTTTACCACAGCAAATAAGGAGCAGAATCACCTTCCCAACTCGATAGGCACGGTAGCCACAGCTCTCAGGTAGATGTTTCTAGACCTCCTGAGAGCACTGAAGTTTAAAAACCATTTTTTCTTCAAACAGGCACTAAGTGGATACAGTTTGAAAACCGAGGAAACAAGTGCAGTAGAACCATTAATAAATAGGTATTTTAAGAGAAGCCTGGCCTCTACCACTATATCCACACACACAAGGTCTCTTCAGGTTTACTTTCAATCCAGTTTAACAATTTTTTTATGTCATTGCTGACTCCATACAGTCCCTACGTCTCTTGGCAAAGCCTTTTTTGAGCCTCATCTTAGCAGGTTCCCAGGCTGACCTTGTCCCTTCAGCTGCCTTCTCCCTTTGCCCAGGTCCACCCAGTCTGGAGCCTTCTCTGCCCACCTCCCTGTGCAAAATGTGACCTCCCTTTCACCAGAAGAGCTTTCGTTTTTACTAAATAAAAAAAAATACATGCAGTTTCCCTCACAACACCACCACCCATTTCACAGCACCACAAAACAAGGCAGTAAAAGAAAAGCTGTCTATCACAGCAAGCTTCAAACAACTGAACTTCCACAGAAGTTTGCAGGATTTGTTAAAGATGTTGGATAGAGAGGGATTTGACTTTAAGAATGGGAACTCTGTGATGATCAAAAGCATGTTATTTTAAAATATATTTTTCTCTTTACTTATTCTCGATACTTTAGACCCTACTGGACTCTGCTGCAGGCTAGATTCTCTCTTTAATTAACCAAGCTGACCCGGAATAAGTTAGACATACTTAATTTCCTTCCAGCATTCTTTCTTTTTGCTAAAATTAAATATATTTAAGTGCTAATACCACTGGTATTTATTGGCTCCTCAGCCATTGTGGGCACAATATTACTAGTTTTAACTCTTGCCCACAACGCAGGTAGTGGTCACATTTTCTCCAGAAGCTTTTATATTCAACAGCTTTTATAATCAACACTACCTGGGGTTTGGTTGCATCCATGCAGTTAAGAATCCAAGTGCAAAAGTCACCCCACTTCTCACAATGAGCAGTTATACATCCTTGTCAGCAACAGCTCTGCAAACAGGATTAGCCAAATATTGCTGGTTGCCAGCCAGACATCTGGCAAGGCAAGTGTTGAAGAAGTGGATAAACTACGCCCCATGCAAATGGAGAAAAAGTTTTCTCATTTAGCACACATTCAATGTGCTTTTCTACAACTTTGTAGATGAAAATCAGGTTTCATAAAAGTTCAAGTTTAATATCAGCTGCAGACCTTCAGGAGCTATTATCTGATAATTCTCTAAGCTTTTGCTGTAGACTCCCTTACCAGCAGCACTGAAATTACAGCAATATGGTGGAAAACCTTTGCTGCAGCAATGAATTTCTCTCCCAATGGAGCTGGACACATTTACTATAGAATTCACATGTGTATTAGAGATCCTATCGCATAAACAAAGGGCCCGAGTCTCTTTTTTATACTATTACAGAATAACCAACCTCGAGAGACCAACAATCCTTAGAACTCTCCAACATTTTAACTTTTCTAAAAAAAACCAAAAAACCAAAAAAACCAAAAAAGCCCAACCAAACAAAAAAACCCCAGAAACAAACTACAAAACCACACACATGAAACACCTAAAGTGCAAGTATTTTTGTTATGTAGCCTGTGCTTTGATTTTCAGGCTTCCTGACTGTTGCCGAATGCGCATTTGATGTGTTAGGACCTCCCTTTTGGTATTCTATGTCCATGCACTGGTGTTCTGAACCGAAAAATAAGATAACATACTTCTCTGTCATGCTCCAAATCCTGCTGAACCATCGTGGCAGACTTATCGATGCAATCCAGTGTGATCTGGGATGGTGCTGCTGCCAGAACTGCAGAAAACTAAACGAAGGGTTTCCTTACTTAAAAAAGAAAAGCCATCACTAGAAGCGCCGACTTTCTCGCTACTCAGAGACCCGGCTTATCCTCCACTGGTCTGGCTCACAAACCTTTTTTCCTGAACATCTGGTGCCAGGGAAGGGTGTTCTTGCTGGCCCTGTGTAGTGCCCGCTTGTGGAACTGGAAGGCAGGTGGTGGTCAACAGAGGGACCAGAGTCTGCTGATCTACATCTGCAAATTTGATTTAAGTGCTGTCTGCTGCACAAAGTCTTGATAAGGCAAGGAAGCCTCGCCGAGAGCTGAAGTTCAGAGACCATTGGAACTCTTTGAACAATCAGGAAGATGCTCTCTTCAAAACGACAGTCACCAGGGGCATGTTAGGAGGATGCCTTGTGCTCCTCCTTTGAGGATAACTCGTTATGCTGTGTGAATCTTTTCATTATTTCCTTCATTTACTTTCAGTTTATGGGAGGGATCTAGCTGTGTGCTGGAGAGGTTCATTGGTACCTTGACTGGCAGGAATTTGGTTTATTTCAGTCATGGTTTCTGTAACTTTATAAAATTTTTAAAGAGCAGAGACTTCACTTCCACAGGGTGAGGCATTGGCTTGATCTTAACTGTCTTGTTGGTCCCTGTTTCATTTTTCAGGACTGAAAATACATAACATTTTTTATCAGGATGTTTATATAGAGATATATCCTTGAAAAAAATCAAGTGCATATCGTGAACATTGAATTAAATTTATTTGGAGAAATGATTTAATTGAAATAATTCTCGATTGGCCCAAAATATACATACAGACAGATTAGATTTGTGGAGTTTTACAAAAACAAAGAGCACCAGTGAAAAGTGGGTAAATTGTGTAGGAGGAAATTAGTTCAAATCCTTTCTTTAACTTAAACTAAATGCTACCCCAGATTTTCCAGTTAGTCAACCTTCAGGAATTTTCCAGGCTGAAATAATGAAGTATCAAGACTATGTTTAGACAGAAGGGAGCAAAAGTGTAAGTTCAGCAAGAAAATCAAGCAGTTTCTATTCATCCTCCAAGATGTTAACAGTAAGTTTTCCCTTCTTAATTTTGAGATGCAACCCTTAGGAGGCTCTAAACACTGTAAATCAAATTTCCACTATTCTTTCTGTTGGCATTGAAACAAACTCTCTCAGGTCCCACAGGGTGTTTGTGAGCAGTGGACAAGCTGCACTGTTTGCTGGCTCAAAGAGCACGTGGAGAGCTGACGGATCTCATGCCACAGCGCTGGGTTGGCAGCTGGACTTTTGGGAGACCTGAAAGCTGGAAAAATACTGGTGTCTGGGCTTTGGTAAGCAGTCCTAAAATTGGGAGATGTAGCCATGAATTGTACGATTAGTAAATAAAACAAGTGGCTAACTGCAAAAGCTGAGGGTAGCTCAGCGAGACGTACTCTCAGACGGTTCTCCAGCCTGGTCCCATCTGACACTGGGACTGCTGGGATGGGCAGGACTATTATAAATATCCCGGACCAAGGGAGCAGGACGCTGCTCACAGTGCCAGAACCCCAGCACAGCACTTTCCCCGTCTACGGATCCATTTGATGCTCCCTGTGGACATGCCCGAAAAGTTCTCGGTGAACTAAGTGCTGCCTCGCAGTGATTGTTCAGCAAGTCTGGAGTTAAGACGACTGATTCCTTGTTACTATTTCTATACATTTTCATGTGCTTCCTGAATAGATTTTGCTCACTGCTGCAACACCAAGGCTTTAGTGAAGTAAAAACCTCCTGTAAGTTTTGTGCCGAGCAAGAGATTCCTGCATGCACAAAATCCTGTATTTTCAACATAGAAAAGAATCTACAGAAAAACTACTGCTCAGTGTGCTGCAATTTTCTGAAATACACTTCGTTATAACATTCTGATTTGCAGTAGCCTCAATAAATATGTATGTCTATGATACGGGGGTTTACTTTTTTTCTTTTCTTCAGTGGGGAGGAGGGAGGTTTCTGCAGCTGAAGGAAGGAAGAGCCGTGAGACAGAAAGCAAAAGGTGGATCTTACTTCTCCTCTGCTGACACCCTCTTGCGGTGGCACCAGGAGCAGAGCCTGATGGCCCAGCCAACCCCCAAGCTTGTGGAACTGCCACCCTGCGCCATTGTCACTCTGAAACGGTCAGCTGTGGAATCGGTTAAGGTTATTTCAGCCCTGTAACGAGTGCATTTACCAGCTTGCAAGTTGAGACGTGGCTCTGTGGCAGAGATAATCCACGCTGACATGTACACACTGAGACCAGAGCACGGTGTCCACCAGCCCAGCATCCTCATGGTGCTGGGTCACTCATCAGCTCGTGTTTTACCTGGATCAGCTCTGGGCACACCAGCTACACATCTATTGGATCAGTCAAAGCAGATAGAAAGATCTATGTTTTATAATAGATGACACTTCATTTCACGTAAAACCTGCTTGTACAAGGTTAACTCATTAAAAATACAGTGTAAAAACATCCAGTCCTGGGAGCCAGGAGCTCTGTCTGCTTTTTCCAGAGCTGCTCATCAGCTCTTGAAGTACCATGGGAGATGGGATCCATTCTGCCTGAGCAACATCTCCATCTTCAAACGAGGTAAAGCAATCTTTAAATTGGTATGAAGAGGACCAACAATTCCTCCTGAGGAAGTTTGAAATAGATAAGCTTGATACCGGGAGGAGGAAGATGTTTTCTGGGTTTAAGTTCACCACCTTTTTTTACACATCTACACAAAGATACCACACTCAAATTTAAACCATACCTCATGCCTGCTGCTTCTCTCTCCTCTTTAGACCAACACTGTATCTATACAGCTATCTATGCAGATATATAGAAACCAGTTCCTGCAGTACAAGCATGTGAGTTACATGCATTTATTTTGGACATCGAAATGTATAGATGTAGATATGACTGATAACAACAACCAAAAAAATCAAACTTAGTCATTAACTATAACAACAGCACTGCCAAGCACCAGCATTCAAATCACGAGTCAGCCCTCACAAAAACATGAGGTATTATCTTTCAGAAAAATAATACATGTTGAGTTATTTATCTTCTGCTTTTCTGAATCTTTAAAATGCATTTAAATCATATTTTCAAGCCTTTGTTCTTAATCATGAAGTAGAAACTTACTTTTAGGGGGGAGAAAAACAAGCTTAATTTCTCACACTGACATCACTCCAGAAATCAGGACTTTAAGGGAAAAAGCCCAAATAAATATAATGTGTGAACCATATTAAAACGATGATAGTTGGCAACACTTTGTCATAATAGAGTATTTTTTGTGCCAAAACGACTGTGTGTGACAAGGATAAGCTCGACCACCATCACATTCCACATCTGGCTCCTCGCATTAACTCCTTGCTGAAGCCCCAGCCTGCAGTGTCAGCCCCAGCTCTAAACGGCTCTTTCTAGATATATTTTCTAAGGAAGAAACTGCCGGAGCACTCAGGGTCAAAATCTGCCCCTGAGCCATGTCTGCAGAGTCGTATTTACAGATTGTACTAACTAGATATCAAAGGTCCAACACCAGAGATAGCTGAAAGTAATAAGGAAAAAAAGAAATCTCTTGCTAAAAGAAAACTAATATAGAAGGGCAGAGGGAAAATTCATTAGCTGGTAGTGAAAAGAAGAATGGGTTTTGGAGCAAATTCTTTAGGCTTTTTCCGACATCAGCAGCTTTAGTAAATAGAAGTTGCAATATTTAGGGAAGAGTAATTCTGTTGGGAAATGTTTTCAAATCTGCACATCAGTAGCCTCACGCAGCTGCCTCCAGGTGAATTCCCTGCCTCCTTCTATCAGGATCTGGGATTTGATCTCACCAGAGTCCCTTGAGTGTAATTAAAATTCTGAATTCCTGATCCTGCCTCAGCTCCCTAAGTGCAGGTTATATATCTGGAGTGAGGAACACACTCCTCAAGAAGGATTTAGAAATGATGAAAGCAAATATGCCTGAACCACGTTGTTTTATTTACTCACACACCCCTTATCACCCGGCAAGACATCCCTGACCATCAGAAAGCAAAAAGCATTAATTTCTTCACCATAACTTTTTCTGTCTCTAATCCTGCTACTGTGCATCTGCACCAAAACCAGGACCGTAACCGGTGCCAACTGAGTGTTGCCTGTTCTGTATTTTTCAGGCATTATATTTGGAGTCTCTGTTCTTTGAGGTGATTGCAAAGCCCTGCTTTCACTCAAAGGTTTCTAGCATCCAAATGATAGAGCATATTAAATGAACGGAGGCTCAAAACTGAAAGCAAATAGAAGCATGAAAACATAGCGTAAAAAGTGAATTTTTAAAAATCAGCCCTGTGTAGTCTGGGTTTCATAACTTCTAAAGTGTGTGTAGTTGATAATACTGTATCATGGGGGTTTTTTTCGGAGAAAATAGAAATAGTGAGTAAAGAAACTTGTAGCAGCCTCCACAAAGCACCAGCTAAGGTTTTCTTTCCTCATTTAAAATAAGCTAATGCAGTGAAACAAAGGCAAAACCCCCTATTTGGTCAAATAATCCCTTTGGCTGCAGCACAATCTTTTTTTAAAAAAATCCAATGCTGTAAATAACTGGAGTAATTTCTCAGGAGATTAAAGAAAATAGGCTCGCTTTCTTTCCTGAAAGAAAATAAGCTAAAATATCATTGACAGATGGTAGTTTGAGGCTTGAATACTTTATTACAGGCTGATGACACCATTTTCTCTCTCATATTTACAAGTATGGCAGAGTACCTTTTATCCAGCTGAATGGAAAGAACCTGTTTAGCTGAGTGCTGTTGTTTGGCTTGTTCTCCCCCTTCTCAAAAATACCCACTGTAATGTCACAATAAATCTGGTATCTATGAAAACGAGACTGAGCGCCCCAACCAGGCCAGGCACAGCCTCTCCCAACAAAATGTAATTTTCCTGCACATAAATCTCTACCAGTGCACTCTGCCACTGATCCAAAACACCACAACCAGCAAAAGACCCTTTCCCAGCACAGCCTGCCACAATTACACTGGTGCATTCGGTGTTATAAGTATCCTGCGAGAGACAAATAAACTTCTTTTTAGTAGTGACCTGAGTAGCAATTGCAGCTGGGATGTGGGGACAGCAGAGAGCCATGCTGACCCATAGCACTACTGTGGCTCCAGGAATTTCCTTTCAAAGGCGTTTTTCATTCTTTCCACTCATTTTAGCTCTGAAGACTACTATAGCTATGTTGCAGATAGAAGAGCAATGAGAATGAAAGGAAGAAGAACTTGTTTTCGGCACGGTTTCTTAAGCCAAGCAAACGAGCTCAGGTGAACCTTTTGTCCAACAGTGAGTCCTCCCTCACCACTACACCCAGCCTTTCAAGACCTTTGACTATTTCATCCTAATGTGACAAGCTTCCAAGATATTAATTCCTAAACCATTCATTAAGACGGGGATTCAGGCTTAAGGAAAACATCCTGCCCACAGATCCACTGAGGCTGAAGCATCTTGAGCTGAATTCCTCTGAGGCACCAGGGAATCCACACCAGGGGAGCCTGAACCTGCCTGTTCTGAGCCCCCAAAGCTTGGGGGCCAACAAAGGGATGGAAGGGGCCAGGGGGTGCGGGGACACTGAGACATGTGTGTATGGTCAGGCACCGAGAAAAACCCATCTTGCTTTTCACCTTAAAAAACCCCCCAAAACGAACAAACAAAATCACACAAACAAAAAACAAACAAACAGCAGCAACAACAAAAGAAACAAAACCACCAACGAACCAAAACCACAACGACAACAACAAAATTCCAAAGTATTAATAATAATTCAGGTGGTAAGTAAATCTGGTTGTAAACAAGTAGCAGGTCCCTGCATACATTAGATATATGTCTTGTATTGCAAGTAATTCAGCTCTAATTCTGTAGGAGTTCCTGCAGACAATTCCAACTATTTTTCTGGAGGGGATACAGGTGGACGAGTAAGCACAGCTTTCAACCCAACTAGTTAAGTTTCTAAGTCTCAGTTATATCAGTGAAAACCTCCTGGCTTTGTGGGATTTTGCCTCCTTGCGTTTGTTAGCATCCTCAATACAGTACAGCCGTCCTTGGGGGGCTTTTGCACTCACAAATGTACCAAGGAACACTAGCTCAAAGATGTTCACAACTGGAGATAATAGTGAGCAATTGAGGGCAAAAATAGGGAGATCTATGTGGGGGGAAAAAAAAACAAACAAAAAAAAGTTACTTCTGCTCTTAACTGACCAGACAGAAAAGGCTGGGGGGAAGAGGGGAAGTCATTAAATCAAAATCTTGGCTGATCAAAGAAGATAGCTGTATCTTTTTCTTGCAGGATCTATGAGGAAGGGAATAACTCAGTAAAACACATTTTCAGCACTGCTGCTGTGCACCACCGTTGCAATTATTTAGCAAAGGGGTGCTTTAGCCTAAATAAATATTGTACTAACTTTGACAATGGTTCTTTTAATTTGTATAGGTTCGATCGTGCGTTAAGGGCTATGGGCACAATTATTTTCAAAGAATAGATTCTCTTTCATGAGACCATATATGGGACTTCTTTTGCTTTCTTCCTGAAGATAATAGAAAATAGCAGAAGCTTGACATCATAACAGAGTTCAAGTGCCTTAGCAGTATATCTACTCTCAAAGAATTACAAAAAAGCTGAAGCTAACGCACTTTTCTTTGTGCATGGCACAGGCAGGCCATTTTATAGCTTTTGCAAATAAACAGACTGTTGCCTCTCTTGTCCATCAATTGAGGCAGCTTTGCAATGATATAATGCCATTGATTCAAATCCGATCAGCTGCTATTGCCTAATTATACAAGCAAAACAAATCCAGACTGTTTAAGGTAGAAGGGGGAGGTGGGAGGGAGAACTGCCATAAAACACTGAGGGAGAACTGTCTTCTCTTTTCAAACACGCGGTAAAACCAAAGAGTTGTTTTCCCCTTAAACAGTAATACTGCGGCCATGATTCCACAGACCTATTTACTTTTCTTTTCATAGTGTGCCAGTCTGCACGCAATAAAACTGTCAGGCACAACTCATGAGCAATAAATATAGAGAAAACTGTTATTTAACAGGCCAAGAATCATCTGTACAGCATCACTATGTATTCAGAGCAGTGCTCTGGTAAAAAGTCATTTTGCAAAATGACAACTTGTGTTCCATCTATTTTCATCTCTCCTCCCATTCCCGTTCACTCGATTTTCTCGGCAGGAGCAGGGAGGTTTCTCCGTCACCGCTCTGCTGCCGCGAGCTGCTGCTAACAGAGCTGCACTGGGGCTGCCCGTGCGCTAACACAGAGGGACGGGCAGAAAGCTGTAGGTCTCTGCAAAGGCCGTGAAGAAAACAAGTTCCTCTATTTTACCAGACTCAGAGCAGATGTGTGAACCTAAAGATCACATACACTCAAAGGCAAAGAGAATGAAAGCCAAAACCCCAGCACACAAGAATGTGAATATGTACTTGCATCAGCTACAACTCATAGAAAAGGTTGGATACAGTGATCCCAGCCTGAAAGAGATAGAAAGAGGCTAAAATCTGGGCTTTTTATAACCCACCACCACCAAGATCTATACACTCAAGCACTTACCAGTTCCTCAGGCCGAATGCCTGAACGGATAGTCTTTGAGAAATATAATACATGCTTCATACAGCCTTAGGTATAAAAATCTCATCAAGCCCACCAAAAGCATTACCTAAATATATGATTCTTATTTTAAACAGCTTCTCTGAAAGGATAGTTCACCTTTCCAAGATGTTCATTTCACAAGTCTGAGAGATAAAACTGTTCAAAGCAATTCTCATGTAATGATTTGTCTTCAGATATGGGAGCTCCATATAAAAATGCTGCACACTGAGATTTGCAGTGAAGCCTCCAAGAGGTGCCAGTGACCCAACAAAGGTCACCCTGAGCCAAAACACCACAAGGGAGAGGAATGGTGACCAAAAAGATGTACAGAAAAAATGAACCTGGGGACTTAACCTGGAGTCAACCCACCTGAATGTGGTCTAAAATCAAGAGGCATCAACCCTGATGTTCTGCCTGTATTGTACCCTGACTATGTCCTGCTACCAGAAGCTTCAGCCTTCCACACAGAGATGGATGGGACTTTCTTTACTCCCAGTCACTTAATGAAATCTATGGTCTATGTGAGGCAGAAGGTCAGACTCGGGAATATAAGAATCTTTCTGGCATTGCTATCCAGTGTTTTCATGCACTGTTGTTCTCAAAACGGTGGCATATCGGTAGATGGTTTTGTGACCCTTAAGTTGCTGTGGGCAACTTACTCACATTTAAGATGTGTTTTGAAATATCCATTCTCAATATGGAGTACCAGACGAAAAAGGATATTTAGGATTTAACAAACATCATTTTCAGGGTACCTTGCACCCAGTGAGGAGAGGAAAGGCAGCGACTGGAAGCAGAGAGCACTTTTGAGTGTTCTCCCATGGGAAGAAGATGCTGCCAGGTCTCCTATCCAGCTCATGATCTCACTGCTGACATAATCTTAGAACCCTTTTAGCCCCCGGAGGAACATAATGACACAGCGTACCAACAGTGCAGGACTGGGCTTACACTAAACTTTACTACCCGTCTTCTCAAAATACCGCTGCTGCCACTGTGGGAAGGGGGTTGTTGAAAGGAATATGAAGTAAATAATTATTGGGCTTCGATCTTCTGTCATGCTTCCAATACTGCTGTGTGATTTGCTCTTTTGAGCACCTACAGGAGGTTAAAACACAGTGCAGTGTCTGGTCAGCCCCCTTTCACAAAAATTAATGAACTCCTGAAAATCCAGATGAACGATATTAGGTTTAATAATGATGTATACAGGAAACAACCAGGCAGCATATAGATCTGAAAACAATCATGATCACTATTTGGTTCAGTAATCATATTTATTTATGTACTATGATTATCAAGTGATACAATTACTGGATAGATTGTGTTGTATCTGTGGTCACAGACAGACAACTGTGTAGATGGGCTGGAGATGTGTGGCACTTGATTCAGGACTTTTACAGCCACTTGGCAGGCCCGTTTTCTTCTGGGAGCATCAGCAGCCCTATAAATAAGTTATTGATTTTAATTTGTGGACAGAATTTTGTTTAATCTCTGTAAACTGCCTCCTGTTCCACTGCATAAAGTCAGCAGAAGGAAATAAAAGTATCAAATATCTGCTGAGTTGCACTGGGTTAAAAATTTGCCAGAGACATTTTACCCTTCAAAACCAACAGCTAGTTGCTACATCACATCCTCCTAAACTGTGTTATTTCTAATGCTGACAGTCATGTGCTTCATAGAATCTCCCTAGAAAGACTGTGGGAGTTAGATGAAATCTAGTAAACCAGACCAATAGTTTTGGCTCATCTTGGGACTGTCTGTGGGGATGTGGGGCAGCAGACAGGACTCTCCATCAGTGGTTCCTGGTGTGGGCGGGAGGTTTGCAGAGGAACCAGCTGGATTCTGTTCAAATGAAACTGTCAGAACAAGGGCTTTCTCTCCCTTATAGGTCTTTAACTTTTTGTACTCCTCTGATACTACACAGTAAATGACTAATCCACTGTGTCTTAAGTGACCAATTCTCTGCCAGCACCAGAGCATACCTGTCCAAAAAAAAATCACAGAATCATAGAATCGTTTAGGTTGGAAAAAACTGTTAAGATCATTGAGTCTGACCGTTATCTCAACACTGCCAAGTCTACCTCTAAACCGTGTTCCTGAGAACCTCATCTCCGTCTGTCCAACCCCTCCAGGGATGGTGACTCCAGCACTGCCCTGGGCAGCCTGTTCCAATGCCCCACAGCCCTTTGGGGAAGAAATTGTTCCCCAGATCCAACCTCAACCTCCCCTGGCACAACTTGAGGCCATTTCCTCTGGTCCTATCACTTGCTACATGGGAGAAGAGACCAACACCCTCCATACTCCAACCTCCTTTCAGGTAGTTGTAGACAGCGAGAAGGTCTCCCCTCAGCTCCTGTTCTCCAAGCTGAACACCCCCAAGTGCCACAAATTCACCTCAATCCAAACACAGAATTTTAACTCAGCCACGCTCGCACCTGATTTTGCTTCCCATTTGCAGTTTTAGCATAAGCAGCGGTGTCTCTAAGACGCTGGCCTGGGGAAGCCAAAGCAGCCCGTGATGGAGCCGCGTTGTGTTGGTGCCAGCAGGCCGTCCCACAGGCCACACGGCGCTGCCATCACTGCCTCCTGCCCCGGGCAGCCCTTGGCCGTCGCTGCCAACCTGGTCACCAGCCCTGCCACTGCAGGAGCCAAGGTTCACCACGGCGTGTTACTTCGTGAGCTTAAAACCATATAAACCAGGCACCGAAGCCACCCTGTGCAGGGTTAACACTCTCAGCCAGTTTATTCTAGCCAGTACTTGTAAGTCTTTTTAGTCGAAAACCGCAGTTTGGACCTGGGATTTTGGCCTATACATTGGCTTCGTATATAGGGAGCAGAATGAATCTATTTTACTTTATTGCTTTTATTTATTATTGCATTTTACTTGGAGCCAAGCTGGAGTTGAATACTGATACCTGAGAATGTAGGGCCAGTATATCCCCACTGCATCATACAGCTCATTTTTTACAGCTATTGTATCAGCTGTCAGAATACTATGTTTTCACGTAACCTTGCAATTCAGAAATTTCTGTCAAGAAAAGGGTTTTCAAATTAACCTTTGAAATTATGGCTGCTCACAGCCTTTTCCCAACTTGACTCATGGAGTGAAGCCCATCTACCCTGAAATTCCATTAAAAATGCTAGCAAAATAAACCCATTACAGTTATAACAGCTCAAATTAGTGTCAACATATCAGGACATATGTCTAATTTCAGTTTGGAGACTTGAAGATTGGAATCCTCATTATGGGCACCATCAGCTCTTTCCAAACAGCCTTCAGGTCTAGATAGATTCATTTTAAATGAGGAACATCAAGGCAGAGCAAACAGAACCATTCAGATGGTGCATTAATTTCAGTCAGTTTGCTAAAGCTATGATTATCATCACTGTGGCTCCACTAATTTTCTCAAACTAGCTGCTGATGCAGTTCTGTAGGCCTTTCCACACATCTTCTCCATGGGAGATAGTGAGGGAAAACACGCACTGTGGCCTTCAGGTGGGATTGATGGGAGATGAGGACCTCAGCTAAACGAAACAAGGCTTCGTTCTGTTTAGCCCAGTGATGTGAGAGCTATTAGAAATCTGTGCCCATCTCATAATCTGGCAGGTGTAACGATTCAGCACAATGGGACCTCTGATGAGCGCTGCCTGCACTGAAATGAAACTGAAAATTGAGCTGAAAGTATTAAACCACTCAAATTGTATGTACTCTAGTGAAAAACTAGAACACTAATCTATATGCATATTGACTCTGGTACATAGAAAAGGAGGGCTGAACTTGTATCACAACAGTATTCAGAAACTCTGGTTGGTATTGAAACCCTTTGCACTGGATGATATATAAATGCAAGGCAGCAGACAGGTCTTTTCACAGATTTCCTGCCATTTCGCTTCGGATGACGCAAAGGAACAGAACAAACAGGAAGAGAGAGGGATGGGGGTGATTTGAGATCACAGAGCTGTGCATAACCTAAGCATATGCACGACCTGATTCTTCAGACAGCATGCTTATAATCACTGCTTAATCTTTTCTCTTCTGTCTGTTCTGAATTTTATAAGTATTTTCTGCCCATTTCTCCCTCTTGATATGTAACCTCCAAATAAGAACAAAAAAAAAGAGAATTCTTACTCATCCTCTGTTCCTATTGTCACTCACTGCTTTCAGGAGAAGCCTTGTTTTTTCCAAGGTTATACACATTTGATGCTTCTGAACGCAGGCTTCCAAATTTCATACTGCTGAGCTTCTGTATTCTCAGACAAAGTAGTGCTGCTCAATTTTGTCGTTTTGTTTTGCCAACTTCAAAAACAACAACAACGGAAAATAAAAAGTGACCTTTTGACACAACTGAGTCATGAGGGTCAACTCTGCTGTTTGCAAAACTTCTGGGACTCTGTCAAAACTAATATTTCTTGTTCTCAGCAACATTTCAGTTATTCAATGCAAAGCTGAGAAATGCTGATGAGTGCAAAAAGAATGTCAGTTGAAACTTCTCACAGTGAAACAAAACTTCTATACAAGTTCTGGAATAAAGACCATGAAGACTCTGTCTGTATGCATGCTAGAAGAAAGAATAATATCCTGTATACTAGGGAAAAAAAAGAGTATCTAAAGCCTTTATCCAACCCATTAATCATACTGGAAAGCTGCTTAGTTATGGACATAGAGTTTGCTTGGGTGTAGAAGAACAGATCTCCACTGAAGCTGGGAAACCACCAGGACCAGCTCCAAGCACTCAAGAAGCACTGGAGTGTGTGTACATGCACACATCTGTACACATCTGCATACATAGATGTGTACACCAAGGGGCAATGGACAACAAATAAATTTTCTACCCACTTGAGTCTTAATTTCCTCTATTACGTTTATTAGATTGTTTGACTCAAGCTCCAAAGTGCTGACTGCTGTTGTTTGCCCACCGGATAGTCAGTGGAGAAGGGAACATTCGCAGCACCAAAGAAAAAAAGCAGATTGACCTGCATTTGGTGCACTTGCCACTGCAATTCTGTGGGCAATGAATGGAGTAGACTGGGGAGATCTAATTGGGATTTACGGAGAAATTATCCAGAATGTCTGGCTTGAAAAACGTTTTCTGAAGCAGCTCCAAAGGTTTCTTAAGAGCAAGCCATCAGAGACAAATTAATGGGTAAGCTTCATGTAAGCTGGTCAAAGTACATGATAAATGCAATTAATAAAGCACTAGATTAGATTTTCACATTCAATCCTGGATAGCAGATAAAGTGGGAAAGTGCTCTTCTGTGCCAGGAGCAGATCAGCAAAGAAGGGGCAGTCATGATGCCTTCCTTCACCTTGCCCCTGGGGATAAGCAAATATCTGTGACCTTTCCCTGGGTATACTGTCATCTCTTGACTCTCCCTTACACCAACCCAGCTCTCTTTGCAGTGACTTGGGAGCAAACTCTAGTCCAGCCTGCTCCTTCTTTTCTCCAAGCCTTTTCCACTTTCCCAACAAGTCCTCCGCAGTTAGAGGAAGCAAAACGTTACAAGAAAATAGCAGTTCTTCCCATCCACAGTTCTGGGCCAAGCAGTCACAAACCTGAACCTCTCAAAAGCTTTTCCCTTCTTCTTGGACTTTTTCCTCATGCCATTTTTTTCTTCAGACACACTAATAAATCTAGTAGGAATAATTTAAACCGATCATGACCTAAAGGACGATTATTATATTTACTACCATCAGCAAATGCTCATCAGGTGAAAAGTAGGCTGAGGAAGAAAAGTAGGTAGGCTCAAGGTGAAAAAATGGTCCATCTGCCCAATTCCAGATTTTCATAGAGTCATAGAATGCCCTGAGTTGGAAGGGACCCACAAGGATCATCAAGTCCAACTCCTGTCTCGGCAGAGGACAAGCCCAAAATTTACACTGTGTGAGATAACCAGGAATTTTGCACACGTTGTGCATGATTGGGGTAAAAAAGGGTTGTGCTGAATATAAAACTTCCCCGAACGCTTCAGCTATGTGCAACTGTGGCATTTCTCATCAGAAGGTTGCCCAGATTTGGCAAGGGACTGAAGTAAAGGCAGGTCCTTCACTGTGGGATTTTATAACCTTCACCCGCATCTGCTCGTGCTGGCAGTTGGTGTCTTTGGAGAAGAGCGGGCAGTTCCCATCTTGGGCTGCTTTAGAGGCCCCGTGTATGCCGTCCATTAATATCCAAAGCACAAATAACATTTTTCATGGTTCAGAATAAAATACAATCCTGCAAACAGCCCTTCAAATCTGAATTCAAAAAAGGTACCAAAATTTCAAAGCTCATGAAAGTCACTGTAGCGTTTTGATAGATCCCTCTAAACACTGTGGCCATTTCACAGTTACCTTGGGCTATCTTTTCATCTTCAACATGCTTCAGCCCTTTAATGTAATATTTAGACCAGTGTTGTTATTAGATTTTCCCTGGATGAAAGGATCCACAAATGCAAATGCCTGTTGCTAATTCTTGCTAGTACAAAATAATAGTATTAGTACATCACACAATAAGAAAAAAATTAAGCTGGTAATTTATACTGCTGAATTAGCTACACTAACAAAGGCGAGAGGCAATTACATACCAAAGTAAAATCTTCAGTGCACGGACTTAAGCATTCCTCAGTCTTTAGTGTTCAATTAGGGTGAAATTTCCTTTCAATACAAGACATAATGCCAAGGGCTCTCGTGCCCTCAGTAAAAGTATAGGATTTCATCTCATCTGCCTCCATACAAAGTCTTTTTTATTCTGGCAAAGCTCAAGCTTTAGCTCTAAAGAACAATTTGATCTGCATTACACATTGCACTAACAGGCTGCAGCACACAGATTTATCTGCCAAATGAATATATTCTAATAGTTCTGATGATCTGTCTTTATGGCACCACTTGATTAACAACAAATTTATTCACTTGGCAGCTGTATTCCTTGATCAGGTGTTCACTAAGCAATAGCATATGAATATGTATAAGTGTCAGATTTATGGATCAGAGAGTACAATAATTTAATCTGAAGAAAGGCGGATTGTCTATACTTCTAATTAGTTTCCCTTTAAGTAGTGTCATCATACACACACGTTTGTACATGTTTAGGGCCTGATTTTCAGAGCCAAGGGTGCATGTCCAGTTGGGCAGTGTTCCCTTCCTTGGGAGCCTAATTGGAGTCCTTTGACAAGACCTTTCAACCTTATTGCTCGATTATATTGCACACTACACAAATATTTCCTTGTATTAAATGGTTTTATAGGGGTTTCATTTCCAAGACTAAGTACTTCACATATTTGCACACAGACATACTTTGCATCTGGCCAAGCTCTGCTTGTCCTTCCATAACCTGGACACACAAAAATAGGTGCTGGCAATATATATGCACTGGTGAATGACAGAAAAACAAATTACTAAAGACAATATCTTCAGTCAAATGGATCCTGGTTGTGATAATAACGGAAAATTATCATAATTACCAGGGAGAAATATTCCATTTGTGGAATTCAACCCAGCCTTTTAAGGTAGGTTATAGATGAAATTGACAAAAGTATTTTACCTTTCTTTTCTTTTTTGAGCAGATTCTGTAGGAGCCACTTTGACACTTCATGAGAGGCTGGAAGAAAAAAAAAAAAAAGTGGATCTGAAATAATCCTTGGTTTATCAGGCATAAGTACTGTTATTTTGATATCTGTACAAGAGGTAACACAACTGGAGCTGTCAGACCCCACTTAAAATAAAAATAGAACTGGCTATGAAGACAGGCAGTTGAACACTGTAGTGGCCTCTACTTTGGTGCACTACAGCTATCCAAGCTGAAATTTAGAGCACCTACATTAGGAAGATAAAATTGTCTACCAAGAACTGCGAACTCCTGCAGAGGACTGTTCAGAGTAGCTACATCACAAACTTTAAAAGATATTAATATCCTCAAAATGATCCAGTTCACCATACTTCGTCTAAAAAACTTTTGCGTTTGACTTAAAATTTTCCAGGAAACCTGGAAGAAACCTGGTAGTTGGAAAGGAACCTCAGCCCTACGGAAGTTCTTCTGTGGAAGGGGAGCACAGGGCAGATTGTGGGTACTCACAGCTTGGTTGCTGCCTGGGTGCCCCCAGCTGTCCCATACACCACATGAGATCCCCAATGCCTTGCTAGGTACTCTCCAACCACCTCTTGACTCTTCAGGAGATCACCAGGGTCATATGGGAACCAGGGCATATAGGAACAGAAGGCAGGAGAAATGCAAAGACAGGAATGTGTTGCTCTTGGCAGGTTTTGTTTCCCCAAGACCAGACCAAAGTCATCAGCCACTGCTTCCAGCCCTGCACAGTGCTGGACGTGACATGCTGACAGAAAGCACAATAGATTTATGCCACATGTTTTATTTTAATGAAATACTAGACATTAAAAAAATAGTAATAAAAAAGAACAAAGATGCATTCTCTACTGCTCTAAAGTCTTACTGGAGCACACTAAATTCCTAACTTTGTATATTATAAACACTGTGTACGTTGAAGCCACATCTTTGCATCTTAACTGGATAATTTCCCTGTGATGTGTCCTTTAGTAACGCATGTCACACACATAGTGTTTCTTCACATATCACCTCTGCCACTGCATGAACTGGTGTGAACCTGAAGCAAGTCTGCACAAGCAAAAGGAGTTTAAGTACCAGCAAGGTTTTCACTGTAACTCCATGTAGAACTGGCCCCAGCTTTTGGAGCAGAAGGGATAAAAGGTCTAGTGCAGATTCCCTGACTGTGCTGTCCAAACGTGTTACAGGTAGAGACCATGCTCTAATCCTGCTTTCATTTCTAGCTGGAATAATTTCAATAAAATATAGAAAATTACATGCAAGTCTCAGAGATCTTAACTATGCTCCTGCACCATTCTGATATATCAGCTGTGGCTGTTTTGTACCCATGGAGGGGAAGAAAATTTTGCTACACAGACCTAATCTGTAAATAAATAAATAGCTAAAAATCATCCTTCGTGCAGTTCTAGTTGAATAGAAATTGGGACTGCCTTTTTTTTTTTTTTTTAAATTAAGTTACTGATCTATTGTCTTTCAAAAATGTAGCAAGCATAGGGAGGCTGATCCACCGCCATTTAATATACAGCACACAGTTGTATGGTGAAATGGATGTAAGAGTAATAGTTCTTTGCAATATTTAAGTCTACTGAGCCTTTCAGATCTCCTCTTCTAATATCACTTGACTTATCAAATCCGATTTGGGGTTTATAGCCTATATAGAGTTCTCAAATTGCTAATCCAGTTGGCAACAAGTATCTTCTCTGCTTTAATACTTCATCTTCCTTACTCACTGATCTGAAGGGTTGGAGCTCTAAACTCATTTAGCAAGAACAAAAAAGAAAAAAAAAAAAAGGGATTTTATTATAAGTTTTGACAATTATGTATGTCCTGATCCAGAGAGTAAATAAAACGTGAGCACCTATTTGCTGTGCCACTAAATGCCGGCAACCAAACTGACAACTTGTGATGGAAGATGTACGAGACTCACTGCTGAGGATACTGAGTTGGAACCAGCTTGTCACTCACCATGAAAATAAGAACTTCCAGTGGCAATTATCAGGCAGATGAAATTGCACACTTCTAATAGTTAAAGTTTTGCTGAGGCATCCCACTTCCCAGGGACATTTCATAGTTAGGTGCTAAAAAACTGTCTGCTTTTCCCAAATGTGCACTTTCAACCCCAGGTTTGAGAGACGTTTAAGGTTAATGTCAGCCCACCACCAAGGGCTGTGGATGAATTTTATCTTAACACTGGGCCAGTCAATTTTTCCTAGCCTGTGCTTTTCTACAACAGAGAGTTTTCTGCTCCAAATTGTTCCCAGCCTCAGCAAGAGCCCCATTAGGTATCTGGTCCATGCCACTGAGCACCGCCAATCCAACAAGGCTTCTGCTGCCTTGTCCTGCTTGCTTTAACCACACCGAGTCACGATGCTCTTTCTGCCTTCCTTGAGCCACAAGCCCATCATCCAAATGCTTTTTTAAAAGCACCTTTCTACAGCCGACTTAACTTTTTCAGTTGAAATGGACTGGTTTTGAGCGAGTAAGTGTCTGGCCCTCTGTCTTTCAGTTAATGACTTAAAGAAAATCCAATAAGCAGAGCAACCGAAATTACAAATACAAAGTAAAAAGCACCAGGCCCTTTATTTCTTGCTCAGAGGCAAATTGTGCAGCTTTAATTTAACAGAAAATGATCAGCTTTATGACTAGATGTGTTGCAAATAAACTGACAACCTTTATACAATACAGTTACTTTATTTTATGTGATATTATTATTATCTGAGCCATCTGACACTCTTATGGCTCACATAAAAATTCCTGGTTTAGTATAAATGTGCTTAAATAGATCTCTTTGTACTACATGAAATAACCCCCTCCTCTCGCCCTAGCATTCACAACCTGCAAAATATACAGAGCTCTATCATATCCCTTCCTCCTCAAAGAGTTGGATTTAACATCTTGGTCAAAGGAAGGGTTTCCACTGATTTGAATGACTCTTGGATCATCCCAAAAGTGCACCTATGGGAACAATTCAGCCCCATGGGACTGGAAGGAAAGCTTTCCTTCAGCTAACTGACATTTTTGACAAAGAAAGAGCACGTTTCTGGATGGATAATCATTTTAACTCAGCTATTTTGCTTCTGTTCCCTAAATAAATTCACTCAAGTGGCTGACACTGAGTGGCACAGTGCCGGGCCAGGCAGATATACCCATTCATTATCATCTTCCCTCGCTACATGCCACATATTTAATTCTTCTGATCCTTCCTCTCAAATCTCCCCTCGACCCTGAGATCCCGTTAGCAGCTCTTCCCCTTCTTCAGTACAAATCCCTCAAGAAAACAGGCAGGTAACTGCCATTATGTTTTACAATTGCTTAAAAGCAAGAAGTTTTGTACCTGCTGTGTTAATTCACTCTTTGCCACTTGGCAAAAGAGAGTCTCTCCGTCCCTCTTGCTGCCCTGCAGCCCATGATTTGAGTGCAGCCGGAGGTGACAAGGTTGGCTTTGATTTAACGCGGCACAAGGTTTACAAGTGGCGCCAATTCCCAGCACCTTCCCATAGCAGCATCCTCGCTCACGCATGTGGCTGGAGCACGGAGCTGTGTCCGTCTGCAGCCTCAGTCCACCGAGAGCAAGGCTTGCAGATAAAGATACCTTTATGCTCCGGTTTCTTTGAGCTTTCCTCTGACAATGAATCATTCAAAGCGTGAGGTAACGAGGCAGGCAGAGTCAAAGAAGCTGCATTCAATCAAGCATCCAGATTCAGTGGCAGGATTCCTGGCACAAGGATCCCATGCACCTGCTTTGAAGGATGCGCACTGGTTTTATCATCCCCGCTGATGGCGTTGCCTGGCATGTCAAGAAACACCCCCCTTGACTGATCGTCTGCCAAGCATGTGGGAAAGACGTACAGTATCTGCCTTTGCAGTTTAACTCTTCCACCCCAGGACTACCTCCCGTGCCCCACGGTCTAACCTGACGTTGGGGTTGGATGGAGGGGAGTCAGAAAATCCAGATCAGATGACAACTGCCAGCTCCAAGAAATGACGTGGGGTCTGGAGGAGGCACCGGGGGGCTGAGCCCCCACAGGGGTCCCACTCCCACTGGGTGGAAGAAACCAAACCCCATGGGTCCATCAAATTATTGACATCTCATTGACAGAAGGCTGTGACTAAAGCAGCCCTTCTCCAGCCACATCGCGTGTGTCAGGATGTATAGTCGCCTGCTTTTTCTTTACTAGCAGGACTGAAAATTCATATATTCTTTACAGCATTTATCTCTTTCTCGCTATTTCCAGTGTGTGGTCCAAAGCATTTTGCTGTGTATCTAAAACTTATTTTCTCCTGAGAATGCATGGAAAACACTTTGCTTTTTTGGCAATAAGTGCATTGCTGCTGTAAACAAGATTTTTCTGAGCTCTTTTTAATGAAGATAATTAAGAACACATTATAAAACAGATTATTAGTAGTAAATGGCCAGTAGTAAACCCCATCTATATAATGTCACAATATTATTAGGTTTCTTCCACTAGAACTGCGGACGCATACACCCTGGCCGTTTCCTTAACACCACGAATTCTTGATATTTGCTCACAATTCTTTAAAACGTGTTGTGCAGAGGCTTACACTCCAAGAATGATAAATGCTATTTACTGTTAAATACAACTGGATGAAAAAGTAAATAGATATTTGCCAATATTTAGTGTGTTAAAAAGCAAAAGCAGGAATAAAATGGTCCCCCTCAAAAACCTATGTAAGCCATCAGGATTTGAGGATCTTTTAAAATAAAATAAAAAATTAAAGGGAAAGTGATCTGGTATTGTGACAATGGATAGAAAGATATGGAGATGGAGCACCCTGTTTGCCGTAACTGCAAATATTATTTCCTGGTTTGCTGATACTCTTTCAATTTCATGTGATTTTGAAAAACATCTCGGCTGATTCAGAGAAATTACATCTCTGTTTCATATATTTGACTAAGACCTGAAGCCACCCTCAGAAGAGCAGCTCTGGTTCCTGCTATCACCATGTGCCATATGTCTCCTCTTTCTTCCTCCACCTTCTTACCCTCATTTCCTATGGAAACAAGGCTTGAGCGATCCCTTTCTCATTCCCTTCACCTCACATACAATTTCTAAGCCTGTAGGTCTGTCTTAATCAAATTTGCCAGAGTAATAAAAGCTCAAAGACAACTGGATCTTCCTAAGTCTTGTGAAGATAGGCAGCTGAGAGAAAGGGAAAGAGAAACGTGTTACATGTCCCCTATAAAAGCCCCATATGGGGTGTAGGGCTTTATTATAAGTGAATGCCACTGGACATATGCCATTGTAAGATAAGGGTCTTAAACATGCAGAAGTTTCCACTGTAACCTTCTTGGGCAGAAAATGCAATCAGCCACTGGACCCATAGAAAATGAGGCTTCATTAATTTTTAGTGGTCACAAATCTATTTGTATTTTTTATTCTAAATGTCTGCTTTCTCTCTCCTATTACAAAAATAATAATAATGAAAAAAGACAGTATCAGCCAAACAAGACTTCGTTATCTCTTTTGCAGCACTGCTGTGTTTGCTACTGGAAATAAGGCTAAGAGCAAAGTCTTTAGTATCACCACAGCAATGCTGGAGAAGCTGATCAGATCACAAGCCCTCTCTGTTTCTCTGCTCTTAAGACTGCCAGGAAAAATCTATCCCACAAAAGACAGGGGATGCATCTTTTCGCTGCTAATCTCTTGTTCCTCTTGTGTCTTTGGCTTTTCTGCCCCACCCTGGGAAGCAGAATTAGATTTCAGCAAGAACAATAGCAGCAACAGTAACATCAGCTCCATTATCTGTACTAACTACTCTTTTCTCACAAATGTGGTTTTTTTGCATCACCTGAAATTCTCCAAACCTGGGTTTTCCTTAGAAAAAGGTCTCTCAATAGCTAAAGGAAAAGGGATTAAGGGATATTGTTAAAATGAAAGCCCTGCTTAATACCTAACATCTTCAATTCTTTAACTATTTTTCCTTTTCCTATTTCTCTAATGAAAGGCTAAAAAGATCTTTAAGGCTGATTGTTGCCATGGGACTACGCAGCCTGGAGTGTATTAATTCAACTCCCAACGGTTTGCTTAACTAGTTAGTGTGCAACACTAGCAGGGTCATGCTGACATCCTTATTTCAGCCCTCTTTTCAAGTAAAATAATTGGGCTACTCCTGACGACTTAGAATTAAATTTAAGCTGAAGTTCACAAGTAAAATGTCTGTCTATTAGCCTGTGTGAAGGAGGCTGGCATTCCGAATCCTAAAAACTTTAAATCAAAGAGAAATGAGAAAACAGTATGCCTACGATTAGGTCAGATTTCTACTAATTTGGAGACTGATTCAAAGTATTTTTTTAACACTGAAGACTGACATTACTGCTTTCCATGGGTAGTGGGGTAAGGTAGAACAGGCCTAGGTCTGGAGTTTCATCATATTTTCCTTCTTTCTTAAAATGCCTTCAAGCCTTTCTTCTTTTGAATGGCTGCTTCTACCTTTTCAAGGTATGCCTCAATATGCTGGATTCACCAATGATCTGTTGAGGAGACTTAAATGATAAATAAATTTGATAAACCATCAGGTAACAGATAAATTCAATCTTCTATTCTGACTACTTTACTCATGCTAAAAATAATCTGCCTGTGTAGATCTATTCTGTGCTACCACCGGTGACATGAAGAGAAACCACCTTTAGGTAAAGGATGAAAATTTGAATATCTTATACAAGGTAGATGTGCACACCAGGAGTATATGAGCCCTTGTAAGTGCAGAATACTTTCAGTAGAAGTCTTTATTTGATTTGTAACTGTTGGGCAGGAAACTTACCCCGAAGTCTAAATTAGAGCTCTTGGGGAAAGGGCTTACTTGTTTGGTTATAATTTTCTACAGTAGTTCAACCTATGCCATTTAAAAAAATTCACAAATACCATAAATATTTCATATAAACTGTGTGAGCATGCATACTGTATGCAAACTGTGTAGCGAACAATTATAGTTAACCGTGTCCTTGTAAATTACTCATGAAAATGAAGTTAAATACACGTAGCTGTCAACAATGGCATAACCATGAACAAAGCAGTGCAATCTTTCATTTAGAAAATTACTATTAATGTCAACCATGGAAAAGTAAGTCACTTCTGTAAGTCACAATAAAGGATATTAGAATCAATCAAACAATGCTGAACTTCACAACATTGAAAAACTCCAATGGAAACTCCCAGTTCAAATGAGTCAGTAGAGTCAACAACTGTGAGCTGAGCTTCCAGTCCCTTCAGCCTCCCCACAGAGCTCTTTGCTCAGCAGAAGTTTCTCTCTATAAAGGTATTAAGCTATTAAGTCCCATTTTAAGCCAAACAAGAGAATAGGCAGAATTTCAGTCCAGATCCTCTGCAACAGACCTCCCCTATGTGATTAATGAAGTATTGAGGAAGATGAATGCACATAAGCTCTCTCTGAGTAAAGTGAGCACCACCTTGGAGAAAGCTTCTGATGAGAGGAAATTGTTCTATATTAAGAGCTCTCTGGAGCCAAGGCAGAGACAAAAGTTACATTCAGTTCTCTCTAAATGAGTTCTGCTCTCTATCTTCACAACTTTAACTAAACTGAAGAAAATGGTTGAACAGGAAGACTTGGTTGCTCTTGAGACTCCATAAATTGCTCGGTGAATGCTTTAAAAAGAGATGGGCTGGAAAAGAAGATCATTGAATTTCAGTAAAATACAGTAGTCACATCACTTCTGATATCAAGAGGCAAGGTGCATGATTCAAAGATGAGAAAGGAGCTCAGCTGTAAAGGTAGGAAGCTGGAATAAGAATGAGCAAACCTTTTGTGAGGAACATGGTCCTCGGTGTAGAAAGAACACTACCTGTCTTAGGAGAACAAGAAAGAATTAGTGTATTATTGATTAGATGGCCAATTGCACCAGACATTTTCAAGGCAGGAGGAAGAAATTAGGGTGAATAGTCTTACTCAAGGTAGGAGATGTGATGATGAAAAATGCTCCATTTGATGCAACAGCCCTTCGACCAAGAGACCACCACGGAATCTGCAGTTCCCTCCTTTTCTTCTTGTACTAAGGGTTAGGTCCTCAAGTTTCCAGTCTCTTCTCTCTCTTCTATCTGGAAATTTCTAACTTTTGTTCTCTAGCTCCTAGTATGAAGGATTTTTTACCACCCAGTGTTCAGGACCATTTCGTTGTGTGACAGACTACAGCAGTAACCCATGGAAGCAATCTTTGCAACTCCTGCTTTAGAATTACTTCTGAATCTTTTTTCCCCCTTTAGTTCTGTTTTTTAATCAAGCTTGAAATTTTCTTCCTTTAAAGAAGCCTTTAAAATATTCTCATTTTCTCTGGATAATACATCTCTGAACTACATTGTTATACTCTAAGAAAAGGACTATTTTCTGTCACTTGGAAACCCACGCCTCATTTTGAACTGAAATAAACCCACTAATAAAATTAATCAGAAGCACTACTCCTCTGGAGAGAGTGAGGGAAAATATGATGGGTTATAAACTGAACCACAGGATCCAATAATGCAGCACAGGCAATACTGAGGAACAAGACCTCTGCTAGCTGGGACACAGCATACCTCAGCAGAAGCTCAGGGAATTACTGCAGGAAAACAGCACAGATAAGGACAAAATATAAATGAATGCCAGATAATAAAAAAGTTGTAAGCACATTGAAATTCTTGCAGCGGATCTGCAAGGATCCTTGAGATCCTTGTCTATTGTTCGAGATGGAAGCTTCAGATTGTAGATGGGCTAAAATCTCTATTCCGTGCACATCCTTTTGGAGCATCCTGTTGGCTGTGCCTTGCTTCCAGAAGAATAAAGCACGAACACATCGTGTTAGAGTTGATTATTTAACAGCAGTAAAATTCAGGCTGAAGTGTTGGGAGCACAACTAACCAGACACGTAAATTACCGGCCCTGGATGAAAATTGGGGTATCACTCCTGTCTGAGCCTCCTTTCAAGCTTTTCTGTAAAATAGAGGCAGTTATGGCAATTTCCTAAGCGTGAAGGAAGGGTCAGGTAGTGCCAGCAAGGTATTTCAGATTTGAAAACACTATCTGTGCCAAAAAGTTAATGTCAGATGCCTGCAATGAAAGTGCAGGGCATGTCTAATGGAAGGAATATTAGACAACAGACAGTGGACTTTGTTTTATAATTTTTATGACTGGGAGATGAACTGACAGAAGCTGACAGTGATGAAGAAAAGGTACTGCCCTGGAAATTGGTTAGCTGCTATCAACAGAAAAGTAACAGATGCAGTATTTCAGTAACAGGCTATGAGAAAATACAGCCAGTGCTGTATTTTTCAGCTTTGGTGGATTTTTTTTTTTTTTTTGCAGGGGGGCGGGGTGGGGTGCAGTTAACTGTCTATTAAACAGGCGGTAATGCTGAAACGAGCCTGACAATGTTGGTGGGAACCCTTAGTAAGCTTATGAGACGTGCCATAAATAAGGACCAGAACGCATGTCTTCCTTCTCCACAAGGTTGTTTCTCCCTGTTTTGTCTCTCTGAGAGATTGAACAAGCCACAATCCTCTGGCACTCCAGCACCTCTGAGTCCATCCAACAACAGGGCCACGTTCATTATGTTCATGATGACGTGATTTACCTGGCACCGCGAAAGTGTTACAAGGTCTCTCACATAATGTTTTCCCATATGAGAGGCACAGCAGAAGTGCCAAACACTGAGTGGTTTGCGGCTGAGTGCTGGAAGGCACTCTAAGAAATTTCCTTTTTATCATGAGCCAACACCTCCTTTGTTTGCTAGGCCTGAGAAAGAAAAGGAAGACTCTGCTATTTGATGACTCTTACAACTGATGCTTTACTGGTGACTTTACTGATGTTAACTACTTATTTCTACTTTTAGTAGACCATACCTTCATCTGGGCACTCAGACTGTGTTTAGAACACAGTCTCAACCACAGGACTTACTGAATTTTCCTTTCTTCATCTTGCCTTCTGCTGGTTGGTGGCCATCTGCTACATATTTCTTTGTTGTTTTGCCCTGTGGTCCAACCACTATTTTTCCTTAAAGCCCCAAAGGCACTGCAAGGAGCAGCTCTGCTCCCCGAATGCCACATCTACATTCTGGCTGCATCTCTGTGCTCTCAGAGCCGAAGTACTTACCTAAGTCTTGAGGGATAGAGGTGTTTTATTTTTATTTTCCATGCTAACATAGATTTCAAGTGCTTCCTTTGAAAGCCCTGTAAAAAGCTTGAAGAATTGGACCATACAATAGAAATAATCTTCATTTATTTATAGAGCCAAGGCTGCAAAGAACAAACTCAAATATTGGGCTTACCCAAGGAATGGGGCTAGCATTCAGGGAGGCCTGAAAAGCAAGTTGTGCAGATATATTGAAAAAGACCTGGTTTATCTCTAGCAAAGTTGTTAGAGGATGACAATTAAAATCTTCGCACGTTCAGGAAGGAAATATTTGATTAGACCTTTTAATCTTGTGTTCCGTGACGCAAACTTTACTGATGCAAACAGAACAAAACTACTTCTAGTTGCAAGTAGATTACACCTTTATCTGGGCACCCAGACTGCGTTTATAACACAGCCTCAATCACATGAGCTTTCCTTTCTTCACCTTGTCTTCTGCTGCTTGGTGGCCATCTGCTACGTGTTTCTTTGGTGTTTTGCTCCACATTCCTGCTTTCTCCTTCAGAATTTGCCCCAAGTGGGCAAAGATCCCCGTGTCTATTTAATTCAATACATTACAACAAACTCAGCGTATTTATCTGACTTCCACTGGTACCATCACCATGGATCTGGAAGCACTAACCTCCTGTGGGACATCAGCATCTCAGAAAAGTCCTGGACTCTTCACACCCAGACAGTTTTTTCCCTGTATGTCTCCTTTGATGGGCAGCACCGATTCTGTTGTTGTGTTCCTCAAAGAGCACAGCCCAGTTTGAAACATAAGGTGGCATTTGCCTCCTCACAGGTTCACTCATGCTGAACTCTCTGCCATAGCAACTACACTAAGAAATAGACAATAAACTACTTTGTGTATCAACTCATATATTTTTCTAAGCGGGATCCTGATACTTAAACACAATGACTAAAATACTGCAGTGATTTCAGTATTGCCGTTTCTGTGAGTGCGTTAAAAGACTTCTGTCTGGTGCATTTCTTAATAGCTCAGCTCTTGCATCGAAAGGATTAACTAAAAAAAAAAAAAAAATCCTTAAATAGTTTTTTTTATTATTCCTGTGGTTTAAAGGGAAAAATGCAAAATAACTTGCAGTTATACCTAGCAGTATTTTAAAAATTCTTTAGAAAAAATCTACATTTTAAAAAAAGCTTAAGAATGAGAAAGACAACTAAATATAACTAAAGAGCTATTGAAATATATGGACTGTATTTAATGTTAGCAAGAATTCATGCACTATAGTACTATTGTACTTTATATTGTTTTAAAAGTTGTTTTATTCTACCAGCACAGTTTGGGGATTACGTTTAACTTGTTAGCACATAAGAAAACCTTCAGAATCACAGCCTGGGCAAAGTAGTCAGAGGAGGACAATGTGATGGTTTGGGATTTTTATTTTTTATTTTAAACTCTGGGCAACAGAAGAGTAGATAACATGAAACACATCCCAACAACCAGAGCAAACCTCTCAACTCCAGCAACACATAACTGTAGTAAAAAATGAACACTGCAACTCTGGCTTGTGTGTCATATCGTGCCCTCTTCATTTGTTCATGTGGAACTCTTTGTTGAGGTGTGTAAATAAGAAGATGACCAAGAAAATGGAAAACTATCTTCCACTTACTATCCCCATGCAGTGAGTCGGTACCACACTGTAACTTACTGTCCTGTGAGGTCAAGCACTGACCCACATTAGAGCCGTCATTGCCACTGACCTCCCAAAAGCTCTCCCCAAGAGTTCTCTGGATTTAAACCATCATCACCCCCTTATTCATTTCTGCTTGGCTTTACTGATGTAAAAACATCGCTATACTGCTCAAAGCCATAAGATCAATAAAGCAGAGGAGGAAAGAGCCACACTCCCATCTACCTCGTCCATCACCGGCAAGCCTGGCAGCTGAGTTCTGCTGTCTGAATTCCATTTTTTCACTTGACAAAAAGCCTCTCCTGGAGCTTGCAGGTGTAGAGACCTAAAACCCTATATACATTAAGGCAACTGAATTGATACCCTGTCAGATGAAGAGACTCTCTCTTTATCTGGTGAGAGTTAATGATGATTTATTAGGCGGAACAGACAGGTCCCAGGACATATTTGCAAGGACTTGTCAATCAGAAAGAGGACAATGAGACTTCAGTTTGAAGTACTTCTCAGATAACACGAAGCTTTAGAAAGATAAAAGGCTGGATGAAAAAGGACCTCTTAAGACCTGAGTACAATCCTATGTCATCACAAAAATGCCATTAAGGAAACAGGTATAAGTGAAGAGGATTTGGGGGGTGGAAAAATAAACATGAGAGCTTGTAGGGAAAACTCCAAATGAAAACGGAATAAATGCAAAGCACTCTGCCTTAGATCTCAATAAAAAAAAAAACAAACACACAACAAAACACCTTCATATAACTGAATTCATGATCTCACCGCGTACATTTCTAACACTCATATAGCAGACTCACGGATCTGTTGACCCATCAGGGTAGGACTCTTTGTGCAAAAGTAAATGCCTCCAAGTCAAAGGCGAAAAATAAGTATTTTTAGGGTGTGCTTCTCACTTGTGTTAGCACAGCAGAGTCAGGTGAATCACCTGCTAAAGTCATCCACTCCTCTCTAGTGAGCCAAGGGTCACTCAGTCCAGTAACGTGTTTACACCATGGAGGAATGAATCGTCTGCAAATGACAATCCCACTTTCTGCCAAAAGCTAGTTCATGGGAGACTGAACAGGAGGTGGGAGCAACATAATAAACCTCTTCGATTTTTAAAACTGTCTTGCCTGTATTTTAGTTTTCATCTTTCTAGATCACAGCTGTTGCTAAAGGGAGGCTGGAAGGACAGAGGAGCAGTACCAGAGTCGTCCTCCTGTAAAAGAGGACTTGAAGGAAGCAGGTGCTGTCTGAGATGTGCTTCAGGATGTGCAGCAGATACAATAATTGAAAATTAGCTCCATTTAGGCTTTGGTTAGAAAGCACATGCAGTTGGGACCATCTCTTTTGTGTATGCCCAGGCTGACCGTTAAGGGAGCCCAGCAGAGGCTGGCAGACCACAAGCATCTGGGAAGTTCTTCCCACAGCCAGTAACCTTGCTTAAGCATCACTTCTCATATTTGTTTTGACTGATCACTGCCTTTACCGAGATGGATGTGGCAGAAGGGTAGACAAAGCAGAATGCCGGCAGAAGTAGCATTTAAAGCTCTTAGCTAATAGTCTCAACAGAAGAAGAAACCACCAGATATTTAACTCTGGCACATGCATCACACATCTCCATCCCTCTGCAAGGCTGCAGTAACACAGCTCTCTGAGCACCAGGAAGATGCTCGAGCTCTGCTCTCTCAGAAGAATCTTCTCCAGCTCTCATATATCCCTTCAAAATGAGCCTTGCAGACAGAAAGTGTGTGGCTGCCTGGAGTGTGGGAGAGCAACGTTAATCACCTTTAAAAAAAACCCCTCTCTTATGTTCTAGTGACAATAGTCTGTAAGAAACCAGAGCTGAGGCTGCACTGTCCCTTTTTTCTGAGATTTATAGCAGAGCAGCAGGAACTTTCTTCGAGGTGCTGCACGTCCTCTCTCACACAGTGCTTTTAGTTTAGAAAACCAAAACAGAATCTGCCTTCCCTGCATGAATTATAAATATAAGCTTTCTCTCTGCACTTCCTTAAAATGAAAATGGACTTCACAGAAGAGAGCAAACATTTGCAAGTCTTTTTTCACTCTAAATGATAGAGGATCAGAACCCTACCATGGCAAGAGACGCACATTGGAGGATTGGAAGTGAATATAAACAAAACAGGGTGTCCTACCAAAGACACTATGTTCTACAGTCTGCAACCATCCAAGATCTCTGTCCCTGTGGTGAGACAGGATCTAACTCCCAGAAAACTCCTTGACGTTGATTTCATTTTCCTTCCAGGACTGAGACTTCCCCTCAGAGTCACCTCCCCAGTCCTGCAATGAAGACAGTTCTGACCTTCCCTGCAGCCATGGGGAGCATGACCCTTCCCTTGCAAACCAGAAGCCATTGCTGGCTCATGTTCTCCTTATGGGAAGTTATGGCAGCCCCATCACTGGCTCTTGGTGTCAACCACTGGCTCTTGGGCCAAGAAAAAAAAGCTCATTTATACTCAAACTGCAGTTCTCACGTATTCACACTTTGCTATGAGGCAATAAAAAACCCTAGAAAATCAGTAAAGGATGAAACAAGGCATGCGCTCTCGTCCATGGCCTGTTGGATAGTATTCTGCTGTGTATGTCTCTAACTGGATTTTCTTGTGCAACCCGAACACTTTTAATATCTTTTTTTGAGTCTGCAATAGATATTTTCTTCTGTCCTTGTGCCCTGCAGTTACACAGCCCATTTCTTTTTGTCACTTGAGCAGAACCATACCTCCATGGAAAGTTTATCATCAGAGAAAGTGAAAGGCAGGGAGAAGAAACACCCACTGTTCAAACTAACGGCTCTGTTGATTGTGCCAAAATGCAGCACCAGTTTAGTTTGGTTGCCCCAGTGTTTGCTGCCACTGGGAAGAAAGTTCCTCCACTGCAAAAAGAGACTATATAAATACACACTCCTTCCACCTTCCAGTCGGTGGCAATTAAGGGGTTCTCATGGGAACAGTAGTCATATCATGCTAAAGTATGGAAGCAATCTGTTCATGTCTACTCTGCAAGCAAAGCTGAGGTCAAGCTACAGGAAAACAACCCTCATTCCATTTGGACCACACCTATTCACCTGCACTGCCTGTAGTGTTTATTATTATTATTGCTCCTTGCCACACTATCTGCTAATTGTACCTTGTGCTACAATCCTTACCAAGCTCAATCATTTTTAGAGAACCCCAGCCTGGAGGGGGCAGCTTTGCTGGACCAGCCCAGTCTGTGTTGATAGAAAGAGGAGCAGAAGATAATTGCTCAGACAGAAGCATGTTGCTCACAAGCCTGGCTTAACAAGGGAGGCCAAAGATGTGCCAAGGGGTGTTTTGGCCTTTCTGCTTGATCTGTAAACCCTAAGCAACCCAGCAAGGCCCCAGAGCGACCCTCCCACCAGGCTGTCAAAAAATTAAAATAAACCACCTTGAAGTCCATAGTCCAACTCAGTGCAGCATCTCCTGAAAGCCCAGTGTAAAGCACAACGAAAACCTTTCGACAGAAACTTTCCTTTCTAGGTGCTTAAGTTGTTCGGGAGATAACATAGAAAGAATGAAACTACCATGTGTAGGTAACATCTTACAGGCCATAGCATCTGCTCCCATAAGCTTAATTGCTTCAAGGGAAGATAAATTAGTCTCTGTGACAGTATTACATGGAATGATCCTTCCAAAGAAGGAGATCCACTCCACTGAGTTTTAAAAGTCTATAGGATTGTAAAACAACAACAAAGTTATAGAAGAGCTTGTATATCTTCCATGAAAAATATACTGCTGCTGATCCAGGTATTATAAAACAGCCTCCTTCTTGCCTGGCTGGATTTGGTCCATTACTTTTTACTTAATGTTTGTTTTTTATTATTTTTATTTTAGATGTAATGCATGTTATAAGCAACTTGCAAAGAATGGATGTGCAAGTGCTGTGATTTAACACCATCGCTGCTACAGAGCTCTGCCACGCAGGAATGCAAAGTGACAAAGTCATGTATTGTACAGCACATTTGCTTTTCTCTCCCTTTTTGTTTAAATTAAACTCTTTGTATAAATAGTCATTCTGTCTGATTATATAATCTCCCACATTTAGATCGTCTGTGTTGCAACCATGGCAACTCCCAGAGCCGAATGCATTCAGTTCAAATTTCTTTCTAAATTTGCTGATGAGGGTGAAGAAACAGCTTTGGAAACCCTTCTCAGACAACCTACATTTGTTCTTTGCATGTGGAGCTCAGACCAGCTTGGATTGATAGGACTCAACGCTCTAAATAGGATAAGAGCAAGTGTCCATCCCATTCCAGTTTAACTGATTGCATCTGTGTTCTAGCTGTAGATAACAGCAATATTATCAAGGAAAACAAACATCTATATTTTGTTTAATTAAAAGTAAGGAGAATAATTGAGCAGTGATGAAGCTGGAGAACGACATCTCCAATGTGCAGAACAAGCAGCACCCACAGTAGCTGTGCAGATTTTCTCGCCTTGCCTCACCAGTGTGCTTCATCTTTGGTTGGGAAAAACAACACTGAAGCTAAAAGGTTCCAAAATTATTCTCTCATGTGGTTAATAAACCATCTGAGGGTGACGCTAGCTGTCTTGAGTGCTGATATTTGGTCCTAATTTTCCACCCACAGAATGTGACTCACTGGTCGGATGAAGGGGAGCAGCTCAGCCACAGAATTAGAGAGACTCTGGCCAAACTGCACCAACACTGCAAGAATTCCAAGTTGCAGTCGGCTCCTGACCCTCTGAGACAGTCCCTGCCTCTTCCCTCTGCTCTGCACTGAATTTGTAAAGGGAAAGTAAAGCAAGAGCCCACATCGTGTGCAAAGTGGAAAAAGCACAAGCAGATTTTAAATAACAAGTCTAAAAAAGAGAGTTTCATTGGGTAAGTTTTCTAATTAACCACCATGATCACCTACTGTATTTTTCCATTTATACTGTAATTATTGGTATTTTCTCCAAAAGGATAATTGTCACAACCAAGTCTTCATTTTGCTTGTGGCATAAATACTGCAGATGAAGCATTTAGTCAGATTTTGAAGCAACGTGCCTGTGAAAATGCCTTGCCCTGGTCACAACTGCCAAAATGTGCCATCAACAAAAACCAAGTGCAGTGATTTTGCACTTGCAGCACTTCCAAATGTATTGGGACTGAAATCCTACTGTGCTGGGTATTGGACAAATCCTGTGTCTCACAGAACTACCTTCTTTGATACCAGGCTAGGCTTTTGTGGACATTACCAGATATGACCTGAGAGAGTACAGACCCGGTTTTGGTCTAGTTTTAAGTCTGCCGCACAGTCTAGAGATTGTTATCTTCACACAAATATGACAAGGACTGTAATCTAATCCAGGAAACAGAAAAATATTCCTTCATATTCTATTTAAATCTTCACAGCAACAAATGAAAGCAAGAGTGTCACTCTTATTTCAGATATTTTAAAGCTTATACAGAATTCAGTCTCTTGCTTCAGTTGGATATTTACAACAATAAAAGGCCTAGCCAAGCACAGACAATTCACGCTACAGTTACAATTACACTTACAGAAAGCAAGTGGCAATCAATATCTCATGTAGACACTGATTTTGATTATACTTAATGATGGTGCTAATAACTTATATAAAATAATTTCTTTCCAATTACATCTTAATTATCACTCTGCCTGTACCAAAGAGGCCTAGAAACTGTACAAGAACCCATATTTTTTTTTGCTTTATGTTAACTCAAGCTTTGACACCATTAAGTGCTGGTCTGCACGCTGCAGACTGGAGAACAAACAGCGATTGAATGCAATAATTAATTATGTGCATTTGAAATTGGATAGGAGAAAAACATACAAAAAATAAGGTTGCTGAGCTTGTACATTAACAGTAGCTTGTTGCATTAATTTGATTTCTCAATGATTCTTTCAAATTCCTTTTTCATTACATGATGAGAAGGGATACATTTTGCCAGAGCTAATACTTTTGTGGAGATACTGGACTCGTTTTAAGTGTGTCTATTCTCCTACCTGTAGACGATTGATCTCTTTGTTATCTTCTTCCTTGCCTGATAATTTCATGGAGAACTGAATAAACTCAGACATTCTAGGGAATAACAGTAGCAGTGCAAGCCTGACATATTCACAAACTCTCCAGGACTCAGCAGAAGGTGGGGAAGGTGTTTAAATAAGCCAATAAAAGGCCACCTGAGTCTCCTTTGCAGAATAATGTAGCAGGAGCTTCTCTGGGAGCCAAGTAAACAAACGAATTAATAGAAGTCTGAGCCTCTCATTGGGTATTATTCACGCTTCTTTATTAGCTTGCTCCCTGGAAACCTAGGTAAACTTTGTGACTTTCTTTTTGATTTTCTGTGCCCATATTGCCTGCTTTAATGTAATCTTGGAAACCTTTCAAGAAGTCTGTATGCACAGACTGGCCTGTCCTTATTTCCATTTGAAAGGGCAGCTGGTGCAAATCCTGGCTGGAGCAGATCAGTAGGGTGGCTGCAGCTGATTTGAGCTGCGATCGCAGAAAAGGAAAGAGATAGGAAAGCCTGTGTTAAACTGAAAATGCATACCAGGCATCCAGACTCATGATTCAGGAGAAAGAGTTAGGGGATAACCTCCCACCTGAGTTCTGCCCGCTGTCACTGCTTAGTCCTGCTCCGTTTGCGATGGCTCACGGGGAGAAATGTTTACCCTGGAGCTGTGCTTTGCTGCTTCAATATTAGGAAGTAAATCCTGCTGAGTTTGGGGACATTTGCCAGTAATGCCTTTAGTAGAAATTAGGCAATATAAATTCACTTTGCCCTGTTGCTGGTTGGCTTTTCCTGGACATATTTCCAAGCCTACAGCCTTCTCCCTGTACCCTGCATGTAAAGCATTTGCCAACCACAAACTGATCCGGGGGTTTTTAAAGGCAATAGTAACAATATCTATCAACAAGTGCTCTGAATTTAGGTCTACAGCATTTGTTTAGCCAAGCCACAGCAACTATTTTAAGCTTTTTGCATAAATGCAATCTCTCTAGTTTCACTTCTATCTTTTACATTGCCTTCGATCCCCACTAGTCTGATGCCTTCCCTTTTTAGGAGAAATTCAGTTATAAGATAGTATTATAACGGTGCTTTTGATATTCCTGTTATTTCTTTCACTTTTGCTTACTACACATGCACTTTGCTATTGCATGAGCAGTACTTACTTTCTGCAGCCCTCTGTGAATGAGATTACCTTATCTAGTACATTTGTCATCTGGTCTATTGAGGTAAATATAGAGGTAAGTAGTTTGCATAAGTCTGAGCATCCGAACTTAATGCACTCTTTTGGCAACATCTATATTTCCCTATGCACATGTCAAAGCAATCTAATGATTAGCTGCAGAAGAACACGCTCATTAGCGTCCCTTGGGAAACTGCCCTGCATTTCAACCTGAGCTGGCTTACTTCTCCTAACAACTTCACTAAGAAAGAATATTTCACAATGAAATATTTCACTGGTGCTGCCTTTTGCCTCCGATGTGCTGGCAAGGATTCTCGAGTGAACACAGGTAGAGACCAAGAACAAACTGCTCCTGGGGAAGCGGAGGAGACGACATTGCAAGACTTGGATTTCAAATTATCTCGGTACCCTTATAAAGGAATCACAGCACCAAAATCCAGTTATACGCATAATATAAAATAAAATCTAAACAAAAGCAGTGGCTGTTGCCATCAGGAGATAAGTATTTTCTAATAGTAATCGATGTGGTAGAGAAAATACTGAACTATTCCCCTACAGTTTTTTCCCCCCGTATTCATTCCAGAAGCAGGAACAGAACGAGTGAACCCGATTACTATGGTAATTTCCTATTTTCTAGCTACATAGAGGCCATCTGGGTATCCCAGTATCATAATAGTTAGTAATTGTTGAGTTCTTAATGGCTTCTGTAAGGTTAGCACAATAATGCTGCAAAAATAAGTAGGCAAAGAGCATAGCTGTTTAGACATTCATTGCTATTATGAGTGGACCTTACAAAAATAATTAGTTTATGTAACTCATATTTCATGAAGGCAAATGAAATTTCAAATATCCTATAATTATAATAATTATTTCTGCTTGATGTTTAATTACTCTGCCTAATGAGCTGGTGGTATTATAATGGGCAGGTAAAGCTCTGATGAAAATGTCTCTCTCTTGTAATTTGGATCCTAAAGGAGGACAGAGGTTTCGGTGTTCACAGCAACATGTGATTAAGTAATGTCACAATATCCATGATTCACAAAATGTGATTAGTTCTGGCTATCCTGCTTCTGCAGATCACTGCTCATGTCACAGAAACGTGAGTGGGACTGTGCACTAAACTCTTCTGTTGATGTTGATTACAGCCCAAATAAATGATCATGAAAGTGTGAGCAAAGTGACTGTGATGAGAGATCTGGGAAAAAAAGGAAGAATCCATTAAGATCATCTGGAAAAAGCATTTAAAACAAAATATTTGAATATGTGAAACCACGCATTAAATTAAACAAAATACATTGCTTTAATTTTGGCTACTGTAAAAAGTGAGGGATAAATGGAAGTAGAGTGGTGGATCTAGAAAACGACTTTGCCACCATTAACAAAACAGTAGGGGAAGCAGGATACAGCTTTTCTGGTGTTATATACTAAGAGCTGAAAGACTCATCCGAAATGATGGAAATTCACGGTTAAATCCTCCGTTGCACTGACTTAGGGCAGCAATTTGACCCGAATGCTCCTGTGTTTTATGAGAGCATCCCAGTCGTGAGACTTGCAGATCTTCTGCCCCAGCTCTGTGCCTCTTGTCGTGATGCTCTCCAGCCTGGTGAGAGGCACCCGCGTGCAGAGGAGAGCACTGGGGTTCCGCCTCTGTTCGAATAAACAACATCTAACTCAGTGATGATCTCCAGTCCAAAGTGTCTCACTCTAACACACAGGCCAATGTAGACGATGAATTCCCTACTCCTCGCCCTGATATTGTCATTAAAGGGAAGCTCGAATGATGTGTAACAGACCTACCTATTATACCGTAGGAACTAACACTTCTACTAACTGTGTAAAATCCTAATTGCAGGCAGTTGAGAAAAGTGCATGAGCACCAAGATTTCTAAGGCAAAAAGTGACACAGAAAGACTGCAGACGTTGATTTTTTGTGATCTTGTTTTAAAATGAAAGGGAAATGAAGCACAGGAATTCTGGAGTCGGAGAGCATGAAGGTTAAATGTCAGAGGAAGAAACAGCAAAAGTAGAGTAATTCTCAAATTTTCTGTTCTAATACTGAGGGCAACAGTAAGGTTAAGGCTCATTAACAGATTGTGTATGGGTCTGGTGATATTTGCAAAACGCCATATACCTCAGCCTAATGTAAATTTGAATATGATATGTAGGTCTGAATTTCAAATATCTGTCCTGAAGCCCACTGAGCTGTAGAAGGACCACGCTGCTGACACGAATGGGGAAGACTTCTTGTGCTTCAGTACCTGAGAAACTATTGCTTAAAAAAAATGAATAGACTCTATTCAAAGCCTGCTGCTTGGTTACCCAGGCCTGGGAGGAAACAACCTGTTTATGCAGAATTCGTCCTCACAACTGGCTGGTATTTTGGCAATACAAGATTCTAATTTTAATACTATCAGAATTCTCCCAGGCTGCAGGTGAATCTCAGCTCCAGAAATGGAGCCAGGTTTCATTTTAGTTTGAAGTATCAAAACTGCTGACAATTAAACTTAATTGTATGAATAAGCTCCTTAACAGAATGCACCGCTGGGCTTTCATCCAGCCTGCTGTTGGCAGGAAAAGAGAAATCTATATGCAGAGAGTCTGTCAACATCCCGTAACCTGGGAGAACGGGGCTTTATCACGGTTTAATAGAAATATATAAGGATCCTGATCTCCCTGCCTTTCCAAGAAAACTTCATTTTTCTTTTTTTCACGGAGTGTTGCATTAATAGTCCTTATCCCCAACAACCTGCTTTTCCCTTGCCACATTTTCTTGCAGGTAAATTTCTAGGAAAAGGATTAAATCTTTTCATAAAGTTTAATTATTGACTTTGGCTCTACCTGCCCAAACAAGAGACATGAGAAGTCTGAACAAAAAAGGCCCAATATCTTTCTTCTAGAGATATCCTTGCTGAAATATTAATGTTTTGCTCCCTCTAGGGTGACATCTTTATTTGCTGTTTCTTATACAACCAGTTTGTTACTGTAGCTGCCTCTGCAACTAGGATTGCAGGAAGCAAAGATGCTCTTGGGGCCCAGGGGTCAGTTGTTTTCCATTTCATTTCTCTTTGCTTTAATTTTAATTTGTTTTCCCTTATTATATCACTTATGGAGACCTGAAGGCAACTACTCAGGTTGAATAAATCTAAATATCATTGATAGTAATTAGATATAGCCTTAGCACACACTTCTGTCTTTTGTAATACTATAAACCCACTTATTTTCATGATATATAAAGTAGGCTTAAGGAAGGGACAGCTGACCAACATGGCATTGTGAAGTTCAGAATTTTTGTCCTATGAATCAGCCATTTTTGTCTCCATGTTTTTTTATAGGCTGTGATTTTAGCAGTCTTATAATTACAAACAGAACAAGTCCAAACCCCAGACGACATGCCACAGGACTATGCAACACTTCAGAATCAGATTCTTGTGTTAACCAATGATTTGTTTCTAACCCTTGTGGTGATAAATGTCAAAAAAAACCCCTATTTGACGTCTGTGAACTGGGGCAGTTCCACTTTCCACCCCAACAAAGCATCTCAGAGCCTTCATAAAATATGGTCCAGAGGATGGTTCATGGAGACGAGAGGATGCTTGGATACTGAGGTGCTATAGAGAGCAGAAAATACTGCAGGGGAAAAAAAAAAACAAAAACAAAAACAAAAAGAGAGAGGTGAAGGAAAAAAGATACTCCAAAGCAAAACAAAAACCATGAAGTTGGAAAGTGAAGACTTTAAACCCAGGACATGGAGCAGTCAGTGACAAAGCACAAAAAAATACAAACCGGGTAAGGGAGTCAGAGCTGAAGCAAGTTATGAGGCCCATAGACACTTATGTCTAATTCGTTTCCTTTATATGAGTGTAGTAAGAAGTAGAATACAAGTAGCTGGGGACAGTTTACAATCCTGTCATTCCATCAGCACAGGTAAGGAGGGTCCAGAGATAAATAGATCCACTGATCCTTCAGTGGAGAAAAACGACTGTCTTACAGGATACTCACAGGAGCAAAAGCCAAGGACAATACAGTAACAAATTTTAAAAGCTGTCAGAGCATCCACACCTGAAAAAATGTCAGAAAGTGACCTCGTTCCTGTTTTGGGGAGCCCAGAACTATGTCCCTCGTCTTCAGAAGAGCTCAAGTTTCTAATCCCAAATCCAACTCCACCACTGCGCAGCTATCCTAGGGTGGCTTTATCTCTCCTTTGCTCTTCACTTGTGTGTATTACCTGATATTTTAGTAAGCTTCCAACTTTATTTAAGTGTGTTTTAAAACAAATCAAACCCCCTAAATTAATTCATGAGGTTTTACGGCATTTTAATTACGGAATGTGTTTTTGAATGATTTAAAGGCTGATAAGAGCTTGAAGCAGCTCAAGATTCTGTGAGGAAATGAGAAACATGACATTTTGAAAAGGAAACCAATTTTCCTCATCTTAAACTGTTGCTCATATAAACCAAATTATAAATATACTTTGTGACTGCAATGGTACCAAGGACTGCTTACAAAAAGTATGATTAGTAGTGCAATTTTCTTAGGTTTCAGCTGCTTTCTTTTCTTTACTGGCTTTAATGCAGGAAAAATCAACATCCGTCCTCCTCACCCACCCATCTTTCTCAACAAAAATAAAACAACAAATCAAATTCTGCAGGATAGCTTGGGGATATCCTGATAAAACTCACTGCACAAAGAGAACTCAGTACAACGGTGAGGTATAGAAGAAAATCCATCTGTATAAAGTGTAAAGAAATTTGAACATGCCTATGATCCCAAGATTATGCCTTATCTAGTGCCACAGTTCGGTTTGCATTGACATCCACAGTTCCTAGGAGACATAAAGACCAAGAGACACCGCAACATGACCTAGTTTTTCTGCTCCAAAGATCATTCCCCCATAATTTGGCCGTCAGAAGGGCATCAAATGGGGCAAGCATGTAGAAGACACTTGAATATCTTCTGGTGGGTTAGGCACATCATCAATGAAAGCAGCAATAAAAGGACCACAATAAAACCTCGCTTGATCTGCAGAACACTTAACTACCCATCAATACATTAGGTTGTATTGGGACTGTGTGCAGGATGCAGGACACCTGATGAATTTGTAGCACTTCTTTATGATCTACTCCAAAAACTGTGTAGTTTTGGTGTTAGAAAACCCAGCTCTGCTAAATTTCAAGTTAAAAACAGAAAAATAATCTGGCTTGCCCCATCTAGGTATTAGAGATCTGGCACTACCTCTACTGAGAAATTGGGCTTTATTCCTGTGTAAATGAAGCAAAAAGAATGCATTCATTGGCATTCTTCTTGCACAAGTAACATGTATAGCACATCGCAAAGGCACCAGATAAAAGTAAGATTATTTTATTTATCAGTAACGATGGGAAGGAAAATGCAGAAGTCCTTGCTTGTGTGTATTAAGATGACATTATTTGTGAAGTATTAGCTTCTTGGAGTTGGGCAGGCATTTATTACAGAACTATCTTCTTCCTAATGCTATTGCCAACAAAACGTGGCTGTCAGTGACATGTCTAAAGGTGCTGGAAAGCTGAGACTTGGAAATTCATTTGGGAACATCTCCATTAAGGCTCATTAGAAGCAGCCTCTGCGTGCGCAAGAAGCTGGTGGACCCAACTCTCTGAGCAGCAGACTGCATTTCTCCTTGACTTGGTGTCTTTACACAAAAACACCTAGTGCTGAGAGCAGCAAGGAGATATAGAGCAGTAATATCCTTTTAAGTATATATAGATAGATGTAGATAGATATAGATATAGATACACATACTTTTTTTTTTTTTAACATTCCTCCTTGCTGCCTTTTTCATTGTGCAGTCCTGGAGAAACAATGATATAACTTCCCTCATGCTTAGTTTCTAATGTGGATTTAATCTCTCTGCGTTCAGATGGTAACAGACTGTAAAACATATACCTTCACCAACAGGTGCCTGGTGTATATAATACCTCTTCATTACACCAGTGAGTGAACTCTATCTGTTGTTGGTGTTTTTTTAGTTTTGTTTTGGGGGTTTTTAAAATAAAATTAATCTCTTTAGCTTCTCAAAAGCAGGGGCACACGTGGGAGTTTTAAGCTCCCATCTGATGACTCATCCCATTACTCCCAAGCCCATGCAGAGCAAGGCAAGAGAGTGTCCAGCCCTACAGCTCTGCTGGATAAAACGCCGCCTTGCACCGGAGCTTTGTGAGGATTCAGAGGAGGAAGCTATTGCCAAAGATGAAGCTTCGTTAAGACACAAGGCAGCTGAAATGGAATGAACTGTAAGTCTGTCTGCTCCCTCCTGGCCTCTACCTAGATCCACCTCCGTGAATCCCTAACTGGATTCACCTACGTGTTGCTGACTCCCAGCGCACAGGTATTGAAATCACAGTGTAAATAAGTTGGGTTTCATCCCGGGATGTCTGATTAGGTCAATCAGCATAGCTGCATCCACAACAATTCTCCGTGTTTGCCCTTGCAAACTTTTTGCCGCTTGTTATGTGACCCAGCTCTCTGACTCGTCCTGGGAATCATGGAAAACCCCAGGGAAGCTGCTGAGGTTGTACCTGCAGCACATCTGGACCAAAGCAGCCCAGAAGGGGGTTAATGCAGTGGAGCTTTACCAGCTTTGGCCCCCATGGCCAACATCTTCTGTCCAGCTCCTCCTGGAAATGTCACACACAATTTAGCCCAACGTACAGCTGACCTACGTAGGACAGATGGAGCTTTTCCCATTGGCCCAGTAAACCTCTATAGGAGGAAGGATGAGGCACCAGTCTTATTCCTGCCAAATTTGTACCTGCTCTGATATGACCCTGAGACTAAAGAGTTTTACGGCTTTTTGTTACCCCCAGGAGCCCCCTAAAAAGAACTCCCCAACATAAAAATGGAGGAAGAAAATGAATAAAGGTGATAACTACAGTATTGGGGACTGTAACTAAGAGAGGATTCTCAGAAACAGGGATTTTGAGCATGACATTCATGCTCATTTAAACAGAAGCAGCCGCAAGTGTGAGACTGCATATAGAAGATATGTTTCAAGTGATTTGGACCCTGAATGATTATTGAATACTGCACACTACAGGTCTGAAGAGAAATTAAATAAAATATCCCAAACAGAAGACAGAAGCAGCAGAAAAGTTCCAGCAGAGCTGACATGATCTGAAAATATGGAAGACAACTAGAAGGGATTTATGCAGCATTTCATAAGTGTATCCAATGCTGTAAATGGAAGACACAGTAGATAATATTTCTGACAGGAACAGGTCCTTAAAAACTCTAAGTGTAAGAGTTTCCTGTTCTCTCCTGCCAGCTGTTTTCAGCTGTAAAGGCAAACTGAAAACTAAAAGGAGAACCAGACAAGCTGTAAAGGAACTCAAGACTTGTCCTACACTCCATATGCCTGAGCCATGTCAGCCTGTGCTGGTAGCACAGGACAGATTACTTCCATTCCTTTTCCTTGAACAAATCAGCCTCTTTATTTTTGAATGAATGAAAATGATATATTTTTATATTATTTGACACAATTGCTTGGAAACCTTGATCCAGACTCACTAATTGCTAAAATAAAGAGCATTAAGAGGGAAACAGGGAACTTGTTTAAAGCTTAAAGTCTGGAGAGAGAACAGAGGGAATTTGTAGACATGCTGAAAGACACACAAAAGTCTTACTGATGAAAGAGCTTCCATGTCTTGATTGGTTATAATTACTTGGAACTTTGACTTTAATCATTTTTGTTTGTTAAGCTAAGTTCTGGCTGGGAAAAGGAAGATATATTATTAGGCTTCTTCCTTGAAAATGTTCCGTTTCCAAGATACTAGAGGTATGGAGAGACTTCCAAAGACAAATTTCAGTTAGGCACAGACAATTAAAACTGCATGACAGGATAAAAAGTCTCTTTCAATCACTTTTGGCCCTGGTGGTAGATGAATACTATATAATTAGCATCAAGTTGGCAACTCTCCTTAGAACATTTGACAGTCTGAGAAAAGTGCTCTCTCCACTGTGATCTCCTTTCCCGGCCAAAGCCTCCACTGCTCGTTCCTGGTTCCCCAGGTTGTTGAAGAAGCCTGAAGAGTGTCTATAAAAATAACGAAGTATTTTTCCTTCCTGCATTTTCACGTCCTTCCTGGCCAGATCATGGGAGCATTGTCTTCTCTGTCATATGCAACCTACATCCAAACCATGTAACTTGTGCTGGTGCAAGCATCAACGCATGGCAAACCTCCCTAGAAAGCTGTGCACTATGCAGCTGCTTGTGAGCATTCAATTACAGCTCTTGGATAGCAATCAGCTATACAAAATGACAATCATCTGTCACTTTCTGCGTATCTTCAGGAAAGAACTGAGGAAAAACATGATTTTCAGTATTTCAGTAAAGAAACCACATTGTTAAAATCTCTGTGGCTGCATGCAACATAACCTGGCAGCAGAAATGCCGTACAGCAGGCTCCAAACTTCATTGGGAGAAGCCTGTATTCTGAAAACAAATCTGGGGAGAGTTACTATACACTGGAACATCCCCAAAATCCAGAAAAAGAGTGAAGTTATCAGGAAAATATTTATTTTGCTTTCTTCGAGTCTGGGCATAAAGTAAGACATCTATAGTATCACAGCACTTCCACCCAGCAGGAAAAGGAGTGGATGAACAAAAAAATCACCTTCTTAAGCTTTGGATGGTGAAAAAAATCAGATTTTAAAACAGATTTTTCCAATATCACTGCAGGCAGTTGGTTTTGTTTTGTTTTTTTGTAGTGCTTTAGTCACAAATCATTTCCAAAGGGAAAATTATAATGTGACAAACTGGATTTCTGGTATTGGAATGAATCTGGCTGGCAGAAATGGGTAAATCAATAAACTAGCAAAACTCCTGTGTGCAAACAGCCAGAAATTGCCTACAGAAAAGCACTCTTGGATGTTCTGGTTCTCTCAGTAGTCCAGTCACCATGGCAGCTCCTGATCTGCAGTGCTGGAGGTGAGGGCTGGGATGGGTTATCTGGCTAAAGAAGTTACTGCATAGATGCTGGGATGTGGATTTACAGCATGTTGTCTTCTCCATAGTAACTTAAGAGTCTGCCTGCACATGTACTCTAATCCCACAGTTTTATCAGAAGTAATTTCAGATGTCTTACTCAACAAGCAAAAAAAAAAAAGGTGAGCTATATTGCATTTATTGGGAGGTTAAAAGCAGGTACAAGGGCACTTACAACTGAGTAGCTAACAAATTGCAGGTCCGTACCCTTGCTCATCCACAGTGACACCTCCAGGTGCTCAGTCTCCCTGTAAAAGAATAAAACATTTCCCCTCAGTGCATTGCTAATCCCAGTAATTGGAAGATACCATCCAGAATGCTGAACTAGCAAAAGCCCCGCGCTGGCCACGTGAACATCCCCTAATGTTCAATTAAGATAAGGCTTAGTATATCGTTTAGACTGCAATGCATTATTTTTTTTTGTTTTGCTGGGTTGAAGCTTTTGAAATCAATAGAAAATGAAAAAAATATTAATATAGCACATCATCGCAGTTACAATGGAGCCCTATTAAACGTCTGCTCTTCACTCAGCCCTTAAGTTTAATTGCCGTCTGCCCAAGGACGTCATTTCTTGAAACCCTTTTATCCTATTTCATTTCTCCTTAACACTGTTGACTGGAAGAGCCTGTTTGACACGTGAGATCGGTGTGGCAGGTAGCAGCAATGTGGCAGCGGCACGGATCTCCTGGGATGTGGAGGCTGGGTTTGCACGGGGCTGTCACTGCAGGAGGGGACCCGCAGCCCCCGGCAACGGGGGACAATCGCGCTATGGGCAGGTACTGAACCAGGCAGAGTTTTGAGACAGATCCCAGCAAGGGCTGAGGTGGGAGTCGCTGCTTACAGATGCTCCCTCAGATACCTTGAAACTTTCCACAAATTTTGGCTTTATTTGGAAAAAAAGCCATAATAAAAATAAGCAAAAAGCGTGGTTAGCCAGTCTGAAAATACTAGTTCAGTTAGACATTTGTAGTGGCAAGTTTAGTTTGGTTTGTTGTGGGTTTTTTTGTTTCATTTTGGTTTTGGTTTTGTTTGTTTGGTTTTGGTTTTGTTTTGTTGGGGTTTTTTTAACATACACAATATTTAATCTCCAGATTTATTTCCATTTTATTTCACAATATGAAGGGAAACATGGCATTTTAATGAATCTTTCAGCCAAAAAGGATGGCTTTTTCTCTATTCTCATTCACTGAAAACATCAGCACACATTTTCTTACACTTTCACCCTGGATGATTATTCCTTTCCACTTTGCAAACTTGGCCAAGGAATCAGCTATTTATACAGCCTTGGTTTCTTCCCAGGCCTCAGAGCATCCCAAGATCAGATCCAGCTCCTCCGATCCCCTCCCCGCATCCCACTGCCCCGCGCAGGGTGACAGCGACAGCCCTGGGACTGCCATGGGGCACCCAGCACCCAAGCAGGAGGTGACAATGTTTGCTTGCTGCCCTCCTGTGGCCACGCCACGAACAGCCAGTCGCTCTGCTATTTCACTAAAAATCCCTTTATTTTCATATGAAGGTTGTTTGCACTTGGCCCAACACCGGGGTTGTTTTCTCTGCTCAAATGTAGCTGCATTTACCCAGACAATCGGTGCTTTTATGTGAAGGGAGCACGGATACGTTTCTAGATCATAAATTTTAATCCGAAATCTCTCAGGTACCCAAGGATTAATATTTAATGACTGTTCTATAATGTAATTTCTACAGGCCAATCTTTCATCTTCAAAACGTTATCATCATAGACCTACAAAATTTAGACTTCAATATGATAACAATACTTTACGAACACAGTGATTCCTGAATTCCCTACAGGCCATGATGGTGTTCCTGTGAGTCTTAAAAAATGAGCTAATGCTTTTAATTGTCTATTTTCTATTCAACTTATATTCAGCACTGTTGACCTTCAAGTGTGAAATGCTAAGAGGAGCTAGATCACTCCCAGGACAAGATGACAGGTAAAACCTTTGCAATTGAGGTCATCAATCCAAGATTAAAAGGAGACAGTGATCTAATTCCATCTGTGAGGGGTCTTGGGACTCCATGTCTAACAGAGGAGAGTGATCAAGGGGTCCTTATAACAGGAATGTTGGAAAGATCGTCAACAAATATATCACCTTTCCCATTGGTTAAGTATTTTTTTTTTTAAGTGTTGGCCAAAGACTTCATACAACAAGCAAAGGCAAGTGTCTATGCACCAAATTTTTCCCCATGTTTTACAGTTGCTGTAATTTACATTTCCCCACAAAGCACAAGTTTGCCTTTACTCCTTCCTGCCTTTATCAGTGAAGAACAGGAGAACACAAACTGCCCCAGGCTGCTCAGAGGAAAAAAAAGACGAAATGCTAAATCGACTCATTGTGAAAATTTCACTTTAGCCCTGGTGCAAGAGTCCTCTTGAGAAGGACTAGAGGAAGCAGCAGCAAGTGCTGCTCTTGGTCATGGTGCCTGCTCCCGGAATTGAGAGTGCTCCCTCTACAGCCTCCCTTCTGGTCTCCTGACGTAATGCGAGCTAAAAACTTGCACCACAAAGCGCGAAGAGCTGCCTAAAGGACAAGATACTGGTCACAAATCCAGTTTGGCACCAGCTTGTGTTTTTTTAGCTAAAGATTTGATTACCTTCTTAACAGCGGGTGCTCTTCCCTTGTTAGCAAGTAAACCCATTACGCACCTCTGAGATGCGACACTCCAGGCACCCAAAAATTCTGAAAAGCCCCATCTTGCTGAGATTTACAGTAGAAGTGTTTCCATCAATTCTGAATAAACAAACCATGTTAAGAGTGAGTGTGAGCACTGAGGGCTCATTTCTAATCTACAGTGAGATTGCAAACAAATCCGGCTAGTAGAGGATAAAGCTGCTTATACACTGACTTGTAGTCACACACCTGCTGCAATTATCTAAAAAAATAAATCCCAGCAGAGTCAAGAGTCAGGTCATGGTGCCTGTGTCCACTCACCCTCCTTGAACAGATTGTATCCATAGGAGCATTTTGGTCTCGGTGATCTATTAGGTCCACAAAAATGTATGTGCCTTCTGGGAAGGCTTTTCTTAGGGTGTTATTTCAGCAGGTACATACAGGCAATCCTCAGGTTTCTGTGCAGGTGTAGAACACAAGCCTGTGTGGGACAGAGTCAGACCCACACCAGGCACTGAGCTTTACAGCTTATTCTGATTTGCAGTACAAACCCGCCTGGATTTTGGTAGCTGATGTTTGTCTCTCCCCAGTCTGCTCCACTGACTGTCATGGAAACCTACAGCATTTAACCTTAAATGACCAAGGTCACACCGTGAAGATGTGAGCCCTTGTCTTCCATACGAGGTCAGAGTTGGGCAGAGACATTTGCCAGTTTTACCCAGCTCGGACCACTGACAGATGGGAAAAACTCTGACATTTCATTCCTGCGCATGTCTGTGATGCACAGCCTTTCTCATACAGCAGTATACAATAGCTGCTTCCCTCATGTGTTATCAAGGTTGTTTGAACAAAGAAAATTGTATCTAAGTTAAGCACACAATAGCGTTTTCAAATCAGGGGTGACTCCGATGCTCACCTCTGTCCAGAAAGCCAACAGAAACCTTACTCTTAAAAATACTATGACGACAAAGAGTGAGTTAAATTTGTTTAAATTATGGTTCTACCGCTTTCTAGGTTAATTGCCAGGCAGGAGCAGTACTTTGCCTAATTGTTCTTTACACGAAAGGTAATGCATCTTAAATGAAATCCCAGCTGCAAGTACTGGCAGTGATCCTCCAGGACCCTAAATTGCATTTAAAACAATCCTTTCTTTAACAGCCAGGTTCGCTAGCTCCTTATTTCTCAGACAGCTGAGCTTGGGTTTACCCCAGGAGCAGGACAGCATTACCAAAAACCACGAGCTTTACTTACTGCCAGAGCATTATCTCTACCAGCTGCCTCCCTGGCTGGAGGGACCACAGGAACAGCAAAGGCTCGTGTTCCATTCCCCAGTCTGCCTTTGGATGGTGAAATGTCAGTTGTCAAGCCACCTCCTTTTCAGTATTTGAGATTTGATTGTCCAAGTGCAGGATGCAGAAGCTTAATCTGGCTCTCAGAGCATCTCGAGAGCTTTCGGAGAGGGAAAGTGGAGGGAGATAAGGGACAGGAACTGCGTGTTCCTCTGTGACAGCTGATCCTCAGGCCTTCACAAGGAAAAGGAAAGATGTCAGAATAAGAAAACAGCTCTCAATGCACACTGCAAGAAATTTCTTATCCTTATAAATCTGTTTTTCTGAGAATTAGTTGTGTCCCAGAGTCACTGACAATTTCATCAAAACCACTTTGAATGAGCACAATTGGGGCCAGGTGCTCATCTAGTGATTCCCCCTTTTGTTTCTGCAGATTTCTTTCAGATGTGTTTTTCTGTAACATCTATGTCTGATATTATTTTTTTCCTCTGTGCATAATATTCTTTTCATCCCCCCAAATTTAATTTTCTAACTTGTTGGCTTTATCGTTTAAAATTTTAGTGGAGGATTTGGATGTGCTGCCGACAAAATAATAATTTATATTGTATCAGTCAGTATCACTCCATTGTCTTAATCTTTCATAATGTTTTTTCTGCAGCTTCCAATTTTCCTCAGAATAAAACAAATTACTTAGCAAGTGGAATATCTTCTTGTCATAATAATTTAATATTAAAATGTCAATAAGATTTGGTACACACAGCAGAGGGCACAGAGGTACAGAGACAGAGCAGAAATGAAGTAAACTTAATAAAGTGAGTGAGAAGGTACAATAGGGATTGAGTCTGGCGCCTGCACTTGATATGAAAGGACTTTTTTATCCCGCAGTGTAGTACAATTGTTGTGTAAGCAATAATATGATTGCAGGAGCACTTATACCTGCTGCCTGCCCACTTACACGCCGTTGGAGTCCAGTACCAGAGTGCATCCCTGGGGCTGCGCATCCGCACCAGGGAAGGGACCAAGGGGCCCTGGGTTGTGACAGCACGTGGCATATTGCGGCAGATGGGGGGAAACACGATGGGAAAGGAGAGGGCGGCAGGGGCTGGTGATGCACCCTGGCCTCTGCCCAGCACTGTCAGAGAGGACTCATAAAGCAGTTCCCCAGTTTCTGTGGGTTGTAGGTGGATGAAGGCTCCAGCCAGTGGTTCAGCATCCTGATCCAGACATTGGGTCAGGATTCGTGCCAGGGAGTGTGATCCTTGCATGCATCAGATCAGACCTTAGCACTCAGTTTCATTTTGATGCCACCCTGGAAGGCCAAATCCTCCTTCTGAATCGAACTCACAGATAGAATCACAGAATCGTAGAATCATCTAGGTTGGAAGAGGCCCTCAAGATCATCAAGTCCAACCATAACCTAACTCTGGCACTAAACCATGTCCCTGTGGTCCCAGATTGTACTGACAGATGGATGCCAAATGCTGTGGATTTATCTAGAATGAAACGAGTTTCCTAAAAATGCCTGGAAGTCTCAGGAGCAGGCATGTTCTTTCCCTCAGTACCAGGTGCTCAGCAGGACACGGTTTTGGAGCAGCCCTGCTCTTCCTTGGGCAGCTCCATGTGTCTTTACAAAATGAAAGGGCAGAATAACAATCACAAAACCAGAATAATTCAGATTGGTAGAGCTTTAGAGGTCATCTGGTCCAACCCACCACTCAGAGCCTGGCTAGCTTCAAAGTAGCTTAAAATAAAAAAGGAGGCAATTTTTCATGAGCTTCAGGAGGTTATTATCTGGCTCTGTTATGTCTCAGACTGTAGGAAAGCCATTGCTATATCTAACCCTCCTTTTCTCTCATGCAGACACAGAAATGGGTGTTACACTCAGTTGGTGAGTCTTTCCACACAAATACATCACTCTTTCAAGTCCCCATTTTCAGTATCTGATGTCCTCCTCTTCAAAGAAGGGACACAGGGCTTGCTTTGAATGCTCAGTCTTTTCCTAATTCTGGAGAGGGAACAAAAAGGAGAGCTAGAGAAACCAAAAGGCAACACTTGCCTGGTTTCTCCCTTTTCACAAAGGAATATCTTATGCCGTAGTTTTTGCCCTGCAGAGCAAGTAAGCAACACTCTTCTGTTATTTCAACTAAGTGCTAACCAGGAGTTAGCTGAAACGCATGTCTCCCTCTTGCACAACTTCCCACAAGCAAGCACGAGGGTGCCTGGGCCGCACGGGAGGGCAGCAGGACACTGGAGATACGCAGAAAAGTTCCCACCGCCTCCGAGCATCAAAAAGTTTGACGGAAGTTAGCGAGTTCTTCTGCTCACATTTTTTACGAGGAATGAATAAGGAAGGTCCTTCATACACTCTGGGAGGCTTTTCCTTATTAACTGTTGCCCTCTTATGTGTAAAAATAAAAGTGGTAAACAGCAACGTCCCTCTAACAGTCAGAGTATTGAATGTCAGGATGACTTAACTGTCAAGAGATATAAACAAAACTGCTAGAAAAGGAGGATTGTTTGAAGCTTTGTGCCAGTGGAAAGCTGTTTGCTGCTGTATGGTTTGTTCCCCACTTCTCAGTCTCCACCAGTTTAAAACCACTCAGCACTTTTCTTGAGAGCTCATTCAACAGGACTAATTGCTCTGATAATAGGAAACTGATGCTGATGTTCAGCCAATATTTTCCTATCCTCCCTAGTGAGCGCTTTCTGGCTGCCACCAGGAATCTCTGTCTCTTTTTCTATCTACATGTTAATGCATCTATCTGCATCTTAAATACTTGTTGATGCTCACTATATTCCTCCCTCCCCATTCAAATTTTCAGCTCAGCATAACTGCCATAATACAGCTTTTACGTATTAGATAACTCCCTGTCACTCCTTCTTTATTGCTTTTCCTTTGATAACTTCTTTCTGGTGTCGAAATGGTCATAACTGAATGCAACATTCTGCATGTGCCCAGCTGCTATTTTATGGACAATATTCACATCCTTTCTCCCTTGCCGTGCCTCTGCTTATGCAGACCTAACTGTACGATAGAGTTACTTGCAGCCATGCTGCATTGCAAAAAACATACTCTCAAATATCAGCTATTTTGGTCTTTCCGTAGTGCCTCTTCCTGCTGAGTGTATATCATGTATCATACCTATCAATACTGATCAATACCACCTGCCAATCCATCCATCCATTGGTTTCATCTAATTGCATCTTGCCTCCTTGCTTTTCTCTCTTGGTCCATCACTGTTATTTCCAGGATGGTTTTCCCATTTTTGCTTGCGATGCCTTCCAATTTAGGCATCATCTGGGAATTTAACTAATGTGCTTTTTACCTTCTTTTCCAGGTCATTAACAGTGCTTTTGAGCAAGACTGGATGTGATAAGAGTCCCTGAGCTAATCCTAGTACAACTTCTCCTAACTAGACATTGCACACTGATGCTTGTTGCGTGTTGCTAACAGCTTTCTAGGTACTTCCCGACCTGTGTGAAATGGCTTCCCTCCAAGGCAATTAAAGGGAGCTAGTTTTTGAGTGAGGATTTGTGAGCCACTGTCTAAAGTTATTTACTAGAGTACACAATGACCAAATACTCTAAATATTTGATGTAGTTGTATTTTCAAATTTAATAAAACAACTAGCCCAGCAAGTTCCTTTTCATAAGGAGCAACACCTGCTCCTCCTTCTATATCACTCCTCTACCCTGAGATTTAGATAGGTTCACTTGCCTATTGTGCATCGTTAACCTGAATTTTAGCTTCTTACTGGGGTTTTTCAAGATTTCTCATTCTTGTCTGCATCCTGCCCTGTCAGGTCCCATCCGGGAGCAACAGCTCTTTTGGCTAAAGGGAGATGACTTCTGCTAAAGGTGGTTTCTTTTTCAGAGCTGCCACCTCCAGCCTCTAGTACCTGTGATCGCAGCGGGTCGTACGCTAAATATGTTCCAAGGGTCCCTCGTGCATCCACACCAGCCCCCCTGGGCAGATTTGGTTCAGGCATGTGACTGTATTGAGTAAAACTAAACACAGAATGAACCTCATATCCCACTCCCCAATAAATTGCTCATTAACAAGTGACTTTTTTCAAAATTTAAAAGTTATCTGTACAGAACCATGCCTAAAACCTCTCCACTGGACATGTTGCATTATGTAGTACTCTTTATTTTCAAAGGATTTCCCTGTATATGTGTAGTTCCTTAGTGCCTTACTCCTTCTGCAAAGGACTGAGAAAAACAAAACAAAACACAACACCCAGAAATTATTTGTAAGCTTACTTAACAAAATCCTTTCAAAATATGTAGGGAGCTGGAAATGACTTAAAAAACTCTATAGTGCGAGATTGCTAAATAAAGTATAAATTATGTGCTATTATCTACCTATCACACAGAGCAGTGTTGCATCCTACCGGGTACAGCATGCTCATTGATGGGCCAAGAACTGCATATAGATATAGCTATCACCAATTTATAGCAAAGCCTAATGAAGCAGTATTTGTAAAGTACTTGAGACCGTCAATTAAAAGTACTACCTCTTACTGTTTTCCATATTATAACACTTAAGGGCAAAAAAAGCGCCAGTCGTAACCATTTGCAGAACAATTAAATCCAAGTATATGTGCATTCAGAACCAATAGTGGCAGGTATTTATACATTGCTGACAGAAGGAACATGAGCTAGGGATGCTGCACAACTGCCTCGGCTCGCTGGCAATCCCCAAAGGCATTCAGAAAACATTTCAAGGGGATCAAAGCTGCCTCACGGGCGCTATACAAATTCACCATCATAAACACTGAATAATACATTACACTAATCTGATTGCTATTGACTGTTACAGTTGCGTGTGTGACCTTGGGCATACATTAATCAAAGGGAGTCGTTCATATTTCCAGCCTGTATCCTGCAGCGATGAGCACAACTTATCTCAAATCTCTTCTTGTCCCTGTATCTCTTTCTGTTCCATCTGATGTCACTCGGAAATGGAGGCTGGTATTTGGAGGGTAATGGCTTTTTCTATCCTCCCCTCTTTGTTTGAACACACACCAATGCTACAATACAGAATAATCTAAACATGCACCTTTTTGTCCACCCAGTGCTCTCTGAACCCAATTTAGCAAGTGTCGCAATCTTAAAGAGCGTTCGAACCTTGGAGTAATTGGTTTCTCAGCAAAGACTAGAACTAATTGGAGATGCTTTTTGGAATTTCACCAAATATCCTTATTATTTACCCTAAGAAACGAGGCATTGTCAAAATGAAAGATCCCATTGCTTCCATGTACCTGGCACAATGCAGGGTGTATAATGTGTTGCTCACATGAGGTGCATCGAGGCTTAAACCAGAGAAACCAATCTCTCATCGGTTCCCTCTCCCTTTGTCATTAACAGAAGACAATTAATACAAGAAAAAGCTGATGATGTGTTGAAAACAAACTGAATAGGCCGTGGTTTACCTGCATTGATTCTCTTATCCTTCCCCCAAGGCTATGAGATGATACTTAGCGTATTATATTGCAAAAATTTCATGCTCATGCTCTCTGGTGTGCTGTCTCCTGCCCCAAATTGGTCTTTGAGTATGGAGAGCCTTCCCCTGGGTGCGTTTAATCCCAACAGCAGGGCTTTCTCACAGCTTGGTGTAAAAAGTATAAAATCAGACAAAACTTTAAAATAATCTAATGAGCTGGGTTTGATATCGTTTCAGACCATTGGTATGCAAATACATTTCTTTAACAGCCTTGTTTTGTTACCTGAGAGCTAAGCATGACAGTCAATAATTCAAGGTAAAGGACTTAAAAGAGGCTGAGATTATTCCCCAAGCAAGTGTTGAAAATGCAGCCCATTTATATTTAAGATAAAATTTAAACAAGTTATGGTAATACTAACACTATATGAATAATTTGCTCTACAACCACAGATACCCGATTTTTTTAAAGTTTGATTTTAAAAAAGAAATAAAACTTTAAAAAGTCTTGCAATGCTTTTAGTAAAAGCTCTGTCTATGCCTTGTCAGAGAGTGCTGAGAGGGAGGTGCAGAAGAATACCTGGGCACAAAGGAGAAATAAAGAGGAGCAGGCTGTATGTTTACTCCTGACAGTCAAGGAGCCTTCTCTCTTGACAACACGAAAAAACACAGAACTTAATTAAGAGGGCCCATTTTGTCTACAAAGCCTTTTACGGTCCATGGCCTTTGCTCAGATACACTTACTTTTTCCATCAGTCACATCAGGACCTGTGGGTTGCTGCAGAGCATCACCAGGGGACCCCCTGGAAGCTTTCTCCTTTATAAATTTTTCACACTGGTTCTATTACCTGGAGTGGACTTTCACACTGTAAGAATACAGCCCGATCCCCTCAGACCTTTATCAACCCTTGGTGCATATTCCACAACGAAGAAAAATAGTGCATGTAGACCGCTCTTCCTCTCTCCTTCATTGTGCAGCAGCTCTTCAGCACTTAAGAGGGAGTTTCATGACAAATTAATAGGTGTTTTAGGACATTCAAGGAGTGGACTTAGAAAGATGCATCAAATTTTGTAAGGAAAATCTCAAGGCCATATTAATCCCTTGGATATAGCTATGAAAGTTGGAGGATAAATTACAGTTGTTGGACTCCCTTGAGAATGAAAACCGATTACAGAGTTTTGATGTCTTTGTGGACTATTATACAAATGACTCAACACAAAATGGTCACACATAGGAAATCATACTGCAAAAGTCTTCTTCTTGTCCCTACTAATTTCCCTCCTCACATCCCACAAGGAAAACTTAATTCAGCCCCCACACGGAAGTTCAAAAGGGAGGATTGCTGGCTATTGCAGACAGGGATGCTTCAAGGGGAAAAACTAACTCTAGGAGGGAGAATCCAGGAATTCATTCTCTTGAAATCCAGATTCAAGAAATAATTTAAAAGAACGGCTGAAGGCTGCATCCTACAGTGTGTGGCTGTTTTGTACTCCTGTGAGTCAGACAGCTCAGCTTTGTAAAATCTGCTTCCTTTGCACCAGGAGAGGCTGGAGTTAAGGAACCTCAATCTCACAAGTTTAAAGCTAGCGTAACTTCTGACTCTTGTGGGTGTTACTTTTGATTTATACTCATGACGCCAAGAAGAAAATCAGATCAAGGCAATATAAATCAAACAGAGATCAATATAGAACATCAAGGTACTAATTCTCTCTCTTGAAATAGCCCTTACAAGCTGCAGGAGGCCAGGGGACAATCCCCTGGGTGCAGGCACAGCAGATTTATGTTGAGCCCTGGTCCTGGTGCAGGGGAGATGTTGGAGGTGGAAGGGGATGGGTCTGCACCCCACGCTATTAAGAATCTGTGTCTGTCTGGGCTGTCAAACCGTCTGCAGGCAGTTTTGGGACGTTGTCATAAATCAGTGCACCCTTGCATTGAGGACTGTGGATGAGAGCCAAGTTGGCTAAAAATTATCTTTCGCTATGTTTTGCCTTCAGGAACCACTGCAGAACCTCAGCCTCATACTTCTCCTGATGGAAGGACCACAGGGTGAGAAATAGGAGGTGGTAGAGAGCTCTTCCGCAAAACCCAACTCTAACAAATGGCATAGTAACATTTTCTTCATCTACCTCCAGCAGCACAACAATAGTAAAGCTGGTCTTTAAAGTGGACTGAAATGTTTCATGACTTGAGCAAACATGCGCTGGCTAGAAAGGGCTGGGCCACCAGTCGTGGGAGGACACGGTTCAGCAGCTCCGTGTGCTCTGTAAGCAGCCCACAAACTGCTGGGCAGATGTTCACGCGAGCCAACAGCTTGTCTGGTGGAGTCTTAATTTGTTTTTAGGAGACATATTAAAAAGGATGAGGTGATTTGGCTGCTTTATGCCAGCACTGGTAACTGTGACTACATATATTATAAAAGTCTGAAATCAAAAGGCTTGGAAGTGGAAGAGAGATGGAAAATGGGCAAGAATTTTTTATCTTAGAAAATTGTAAAACTTATTGATCAAAGCATGAATTCTGCAGTTCCTTGCTTTGTAGAAATGTGCAGAGAAGTGTGATTGAAAGGGGAGATCTGTTTGGGGGTGTATGGGGGCTGATTGGGAGATATTGATGGCATGTCCAATTGCAATAGCTGATAGCATAATTAAGTAATAGAACTCTCTAAGTAGTAATTATAGGACACGTCAAACAGAGTTACAAGGCAGGAGGCCAAAGGTCAAGTGATTAACCATCTGAGAAGTGTAACAATTCCCTGGAAGAGCCCAGCCCAGAGTGCCATCGCTGCAGCGAAATATAATTTAATTAATGCCAAAGACTAGGATCAGCTTTACATCTCAACTCTGAGCCGATGGCAGTTCCTCCCGTCAGTCTCCCCATCTACATGTAAAAGAGTCTGGGGAGCTGCCTGGCACCCTCATTTTGAGGCTGAACACAGGATTTCTGACGTGGAGGCTGTGCCTTGACCCACCTCCTCGGAACTGGTTTCTGGTACCCAGGATGACAACGTCTCGCCTGCCCTGGCACTACCCGAGGCTGGTGCACACTGAGATGTTTGATTTTCCTTCCGACAAGACCAGGATCTGAAGACGAGATGTGTTTAAAGGAAGTGTTCTTCATTGTCTTGTAGCAATTGCAGTGGTCTCCCAGCGATGGTGTGGTGTCGTACTTGAACGTGTTGAAGGTATCTGCTAAAACACACACTGAGGATAATTCCTGTTGCTGCAGATTTCACACAGAGAAGTTTCTACTTCATTAATTTCAAAGAAATAAAAAGAAAAAAACCCTTCATCTCTATCTCAGTACAAAGATACATAAAATTGGGTTTTTTTCTCTGAAAGTTATTCTGTCTGCTGCTTTGGGAGCAGAGGCAGTAATTCCATTAATGAACTAAGATGCCTTATAATCATTCAGGTTTCAAGAACTCATGGCTTGGCTGAGCTCAGGATCATGATTTTTTTTACCCATTATAGATTAGTACTCCTGATGTACACTTGGACACCGCTTATACAGATGCCAGTCTTCTGTGAGCATTGCTACCCTGCTGCTAGGTATACATAAAAGGTCTACAATAGTTGCTTTTTAATTTCATTTTATGTGCCTTCTGCTCAAGGAAGAGAAGTTCTTGACTTACCTTCCTTAAACACTTTGCTATTTTTTATATCTCTCTGTCATAACCCCTCATTCTTCTAATGTCTACGATATATTGTTCTAATATTTTAATCTCTCGACACACTGCAGCTTTCCATTCCCTTAATCATTTTCACTGCTTTCCCCAGACCTTTTTTATTTCTCCTCTATCTTCTGTAAGGCTGGAGAGCGAAGCTGAGCAAATTATCTATGCTGACATGTCACTTCATATAAAAGCTATGTTATGATTTTGTACTATCATCTAGCTTTTTCTTAATGCAAACGAACACTTTATTTGCTTTTCTGGCCACCGTTTCTTATTGAATAGGTGTCTTGTTGGCAATGATGACTTGTTCCTCTCCTGACTACCTACAGTTGATTTAACACCAACTCCACATATCAGTAGTTTGAATGGTTTTATCCTTTTGGTATGCTTCACTTTAGGTTTAATTAAACTGAGCTGAACCCTCAAATGTATCCATCTGGCTCTTTAAGAGACTCCTCAAATGATTTACAGTTTTCCTGATGCTTCTGGGAGTCTAACTCATTATTTTGGCTCCATAATAGGCCTGGTCCCGGAGCATTACATCACTACCCTTATCCTGACATGGTTATTACTCTTTCTTTTGTAAGAGAACCAACGCCCATCTAGCTGCTTACTCTCCCAAGAAATGTTTGTAGGAGACTATTTAAAACCTCGTTGCAGATGGAAATTTTTGAAAGCTAAGGCCTTCTCCACTTTGCTGCAAGAACACGAAAAAGTGTGGTAGACCTGAGGTAAACAATTATTTTACTTTTTACAGAACATTGTAGTTTTGTCCATGAGATAACATTAAGCAGCATTTTATAACTACTATATTTTCAGCTTATTTATTTGATTAACACATGTATCATTTCTCTTTGCTTTCCAGATGTTTCCTAATACGAGAAATTCACACGTATTATGTACCTGACACTCCATCAGCCTGCTACATGCCTGGCACTGCATAAGTAAACTTGTGTGTTTGCTACTGACTTATGGAATAACTTAAAGAAGTAGCACGCTTTGGCTCGGTTTCCGTACATGGATAGGGCAGATCCTAATTAGCAACCTTCTTTTTTTGTTACGTATATTGAACCCATTCACAGCAACTATAATATAAAGATCTTTTCCTTCAACCACATGCTGCACGCAAGTGCTACCACATCTTGTAATTTTGCCATAAAATCCACTTTATAATATAATTTTCCATTAACTCTACTAACTGTAAATAAACATTTGGGATGGGGGGACACATATTTTTATTTGCCATTTGAAAACAGTCATAAAGACAGCCTTATGAGCCCCCAGGGAGGCTGTGCAGGCGGTGAGTGCCATGGTCCTTGGAGGTCTATAGGCTGTTGTGCACACTCAGAGTTCTATGTACCTGGTATCTGAGCCTGCTGTAAGAATTTATCTAATTTCTGGGGTGTTACCGAACATATTAACATTAAAAAAATAACCAGTTACGTAAATAAGTCAAATGTATTATTAATTTCAATGACAAAATTAACTGACTTTGATAGGTAAAAAAATTACCTGCCTTCCTCTCCCTTCACCCGCACTCTTCCTCAGCCTCAGTTGTGAATCAGTTCTTTGTTCCAGCGAAGCAGCAGAGGAATGCTATCTCCTGTGTGATGTCCTTCCCATGTTTATGTGCGGAAGAAACCTTTTTCTCCTTCTCTGCTCTTCCTTGGCTCCTAGAAAACGCGGCACTCCCCAGTCCATGGTTGTGGGCAAGGCTGGTGGATGGAGGAGCCGCTCCACCTCGGTCCAGCAAAGAGGTTCGCGGCAGAGCTGATGCCTGCAAAAAAGGCAATATTTATTAATATTCCTGGAACAGCAGAGGGAAGGAAACATTGTGGTATTTACCTCTGTGAAGGTAACTCTGGGATTTGCGACGTGAGAATGAGGAAACGATTCTTTAACAATTCAAAAATTCAAGAAACTCGAAGTATTGTCATCATTGCCTGCTAATAACCTTGCAAAAATCCTTCCATGAAGTGTGTGCGTATATGACGTTTCTGGCTTAAAAATAGAAGCATAAACACTATTAAATGGAAACTTAATTATATAATACTGTTTAATGGCTGTTTTTATGTTTTGGTTGTGTATTAAGCAATGTTTCTGAATTACTTATCTTCGCAAGTACTGAAAAAATTATATCATTAAATCTACTTCAGAAATGTTTACTGTGTAAACATGACAAAAAGTCTGCAAATACAGGAAATTCATTATGGAGGCCAAGTGCTTTACTTGTATGGTGGACACCCTAAATACCCACATAAGTCTCAAAACTGTATTTTAGGAGGTGTTTTTCCAAACAAAGAAGTTTGCTGAGCTGCATGCCAATGATCAGGCAAACAAGCAACCTAAAATAAATACAAAGTCTTGTGGAAATGTATTTCCACCTCTAGAGCTGGCAGCAAAATAAAAATGCCATTTAGTAGGAATAGGCTTCAAAATTCAGCCTTTCTTTGTTGTTAAGGTTGCTGAGACTTTCTGAAAGTTTCCCTCTTTTCAAGTACAGGGAGGCAGAGGGTGTAACTCTGTGGTCTTGGCACTTAGAAAACTCCAAGAGGCAATTTTGTTTTCTGGGAAATAGCGAACTATTCATAAAAAAAAAAAATATATGGAGTTTTGAAAAGCCAGATTTTCCTCTGAAATGGAAATTTTGGGCAAGCTGGCTGGCTGTATTGAGTACTTGGTTACTGGCTATTACAGTCTAAGTGCTCCCCCGTGTGTTTGCTCTCATCCTTTTGCTATGATTTTGGCTAGAAATTCCCTACAAGCTTAAAAAATAAAGGTTTTTTTTTAAAAAAAAAAAAGCTGAGTGAAAAATGAACACATTTCAGCAAAATTTCTAGCTCATCTGTATTGAAGACCAAATATGTCTCAGAAAAAACCCAGACATTTAGGGTTTGTAGTCACGGTCACACTTCTGCCTCTCAGGTGTTGCAGGAATCAGTCTCTGAACTGCTCCGTGGGTTGACTGAAGCGGCTGAATTGCAAGATCAGGTCTGTGTGGGATGGGAGAGCTGTTCAGGGGTTGGCGTCTCCAGCTTGGATGCCCCCAGGACTCCAGTGAGTGGGCAGGGGAGCATTTTGTCGGTGTCCGGGTGCTCAGAGATGCTCTCCAGGAAGACCCTGTGAAGAATGAAACCCCTCCTGCCAAGAGCTGCTCCAACAGGCTGAGCAGCAAAGCAAGCATCATAAATTGCACACACTGGTCATTTGTGTCACAACCAGATGTCTCAGTAATCCATCAAAAATTAAGCTGTAGCTGATAAACTTTTTTTTTTTTTTCCCTGTTTGCTGTTTGTTATTAATTATGGCTTCAGGGGAGCCACATGCATTTGGATAACAGGAGTAGAAAGGTTTCAAGTTCTGATGTAGTGTCTGCTCTGGAGAAACAGAAACAGTTTACAAATTCAGGATAAAGTGCATTCTAAAAGTTACCAGACACAGCCGTAGGTCAAAGATATATATTTCTGAATTTTCTTGCTGATGTTCTCCATTGATTTTTCTGAGACAACCTTGGCAAATCATTTAAACTCTGTGCCTAAGTTTACTCATGATATGAAGTGACTGCCGCCCACAGACCTCATGAGTCTTTAATTTGTGTTTGTAACTGCAAAATGTTATTAATAACCCAAAAGCAACGAGTGGCATGAATGAGCCTTGTACCTGCGGATAAACATTTAGATTTGTAGCAAACATTTTTCTCCTATGAAAATGAGAGTCAAGTTTGCAATTTCAGGTCCGTTTACCCTGCAAAAGTCTCCCAGGGTCTCTCCCTGCCCAGGAATTACAAGTTCTGCTCTGTCCTGCAGACTCCAGCTTCCCGTTCCTGAGCACAGCTTTGCAGAGATTAATCCTTTCCCTCTGCGTAGTATTACATGGATAATTGTGCAGATCCTATATGTCTTTTAGCAGACTTACTGGAATATCTTGCACTACCGTACAGCAGATCTCTTTTATACAAAAACTTCAGATGGAGTATTCAACACTCATTTTTTTTTTTAAACATTCTTCAATCGATTCACTTAGGCGAATTCCTAAGCAGATGCAAGAATACATTTTAGTTGAATTTCCAGGGATACTTATTGCATGTTAAATACCACTAGGCAATTATTTAATGAGGTTTAACAAGTATGTAATAGATAGATTACTTATGACCTAGATGTGAAACCTCAATGAATATGTTTAATCAATTGGCATTCAATTAACATACATTAGGTTTTTCCTGCAGCACGGTACTTTATTTTAGCTGTCTGGCTAACAGAACAGGCTTGCATACTTGTTAACTACTTGCTGTCCATAATTTTATGTCAAATATTGTACCTGTAATTAAACAAAAATTAATTGCAAACCTGCTCTTACTGAGTTTAGTGGCCTGTAATTACCCACTTAGAAAGGTAAGTCAATTTGGTGCATCAGTATACTCGATTACCTTCCCTGCATTCACAAGTGTAGGGATATTTTAATGCCCCAGACAGTTGTGCCCAAAACCTTTTTTCCAATTCAGCAAAAGAAACTAGAATCCCTTCTTCTGAATGTCAAGATTTTCACTGGCTATGGAAAGGCAATATGGGATTAAAGTAGAATATAAATGAGCATGGCTGATGGATGTCCTAGGATGGAATTACTCTCTTGAAACATCAGAAACAACCCAGAAACTCCCCTGCATCTTGGTGGTGCTACAGTTCAATTAAAGCTTAATAAGGAGCAACAAATTTGTACGGGTCTTTGTCCAGTTGTATTCATTAATTTATGTGTAACTTGCATTTTTCTTCTTATCAGCAATATAAAAATTGTCTCTCTCCAAAAATTGTCAGAAATACACGAAGCACTATTAAATAATGTTGAAAAGCAAGCTTAGCCAGGAGAACGGATGAGAAAGGAATTAATTTTCAGCACCACTCTAAAAGTGCTACAGAGGCTGTATGGCAGGAGATGCCCTTTCTCCATGAGTACAAACAGCTCAAGCATTTGCTTCACATCATTTAAAAGAGCTAAGGAAGGTAAAAAACATGGGTAACGCTGAACAATATTTTCTGTAAACTGGTTAATTTTGCTACAGAGACCTACAGCCTACTTCACCCAAGCTGACATGTAGAGCCCTGCGATGTGGTTTCTAAACTCTGTCCTTTGATCCCAGTCTAATTTCCCATCTGACTTTATAGGCTTTACATCACCCTGTGCTGCACAAGGAATAATGCAGAATTTTTGGAAAAGCCAAAACGGTTTTGTGAAGACAGAAACCACAGTGGGAGAAGTGAGAAAACGACCCACATCTTGGCGTACTGCTAACTGGCTTGAGAATACATCATTTCAGTTCAATTCCCAATCTTTCAAACAGAAGAAGTCTTGGCGTGCTCCAAGGGAAGAGCTGGAGTGGAGGTTAAAATATTGCAGAATCCTCACACATACTCTCACCAATTAAGACAGGCCGTGTGCCAGAAGAATAGCTGCGTGCCTTTGTCCAATTTTAATTAATATCTTTATCTTGGAGTAGGTTTCTTTTTGGAAAGTCTGTGTCTTTGGCTAATTTGCCATGTTCTGTACTTAAAAGCACTGCTTTCTAGCACCAAATCTCATAGTTCCAGGCAAACTTTGGTGTCAGAATCTGAAGGGCTACAAAGCAAGAAGATACATTTTGTTCTTTTCTTGTGCAGAAAGGACACCCTGCAAGATTAAAGTAACTGGATTTTGATCAGCATTTCCCATTTGCACGGGGCTCTTTACGAATTGAAATGTAAAAGGTCAAAGCTCCAAAAGCATTTTTCATTTCTAAAGAGGTTTGTTCACCACTGTAATTTAATAGCCATGCCAAAGCTGATAAGATTTTGGAATCTGTCCATGGCGTGTATTGATGTCACAGGTCAAAAATAAAGGCTTCAATGTAATTTATTTCTCCAAGCACAGTGAAGATAATAACTCAAGCACAGAGCAATATGTTAAAACTAAATTATATTCAATAAAGATGACTTATGCCAGTCTTCTAAAAACTAAATACACTTGGCTCAGTTCGAATGTGCTCATTACTCTGGCATGGTGGTCTCCAAGAGGCACTTGGGCATTGCACAGTGGCCAACATATGGTTCTGGACGTTGGCTGTGGGGTTTGAGAACACTGCAAGGGGGAGGAGGTTGTTCCTCCTTTCTCTGTTGAAAATCTGACTTGAGGGAGCATTTTCCTGCACCAGCTTCTCCTTCTGTTTTGCTTTCTGCTGGATGGAATGATGCATAAGAACAAAAATTTGTTCCTGCTATAAATAGAGCCTGCGCATGTGATGCCAGGGGGAGGAGAGCAGATGCTGCACACACAGCTTCAACTGGCGTGTCGTGCTGTAGCAGGAGTTAGGATGGGGGAAGGGGGCACTTCCAAAACACTCAGAAAGAAAATTAACCGCTGAATAGGTACAGCAGAGGCAGCCAGGTATAGCATTTCCTCTACTTACCTGCGTGCCAAATAATTTAAAGCATCTAACACTGAGGTTCAGCAGCTGGTCCACTCTTAGTCTTTCATCCCGTGACCTGAAGGAGGAGGCTGACAGTGACGCTGTTCGCCCACGTGGGTATTTATCAGGCATAGAAAATCCAACATTGTCACCCATGGAGTGTTGAACTTCACCCTTACAGCAAAACAGAAATCAGCAAGTGTCAGTACCAACCGCAACATATTTTTTAGCTTTCATTCTTTTTTGTGACTATTTTAGCACACTGCTTCTGCTTGTAAGAGTTATTTTACATGACCAAGAGCTTCTCTGCATTGACTCCCATTTGAGGCAATGAGTCTTGCTTAGGGCTACTTGCTTCTGAGTGGATGCCACTGGATTACTCCTGGGAATTTGTAAAGTCGTAAAAAGGGAGTTTACATCATCAGTCTGTGGGTTCAGTTCTTGAGACTCTTGTAAGAGCTGAAGAGACAACACCTCCCAGCTGCAGGGCTATGGGGCTGCCCCACTGGAGAAACCATCGAGGAGAACACAGGTTGCTCTGCCCACAGTCAGGGAGAAGCATCAACCTTATGCTCCCAGTATGCAGAAAAATACCAAGGATGCTGCACTGCATAAACCTATAGGATCTATAATGAACCCTAGGATCCCTAAAACAATATAATATCAGCTGGTGTGCTTCTCTGGAACTGAATCTACTTCTAGCAGCAGAGTCAGGCTGCGAGCAGCAAACTGCTGTACAAGTTTGCATTGAGTTTGGAATGTTTAGGTTATATGGATGATTTAGGTTTTACTACAGTGTCTATGCAACTGATTTTCAGTAATTTGCATGTCAGAAGAATTGCTTATACACTGCTATCCAGTTAGCTGATTGTAATTTATCTAACATCACACACCTGCGAAGAGCTACAGGGATGAGAGGAAGGATCAGGTCTGTAGTTGTCTGCAGACTTTAATGAAAATGCAGGCATGACTTCCTCTAAACAATGGGAGATTTCAGCTGGGAAAAGTCAACCACTGTGAGGCAAAGCAATCAAATAGCAGTCTTGATTATGAAAATCAAAACGATGAAAGGTTGGTGACATTTACCCTACTATCACATCTGCAATTGCAGAATGACCACAGGTACGGACTGAATGAGGCTACAAAGAATCATAATTTGCATGGAAAGATTTAGGATTAAACTAAAACAAAAAAATAACATCCTAATTCATTAACAAAATTGAGAGCGAAAGGCTGTAAGACAAGCACAGAATCAATTTCAGTTTGAATCGAAGAATAAATCAGGTGCTACAAGGCTTTGATTTACAGGTCACATGCCTTCCTGCAGGGTGTTATCAACCAGTAACAACCACGGCCAGTTTACAGGCAAGTAAACCTAAAATCAGTGTAGGTGAGGCCACCCAGAATATGTGTGAAAGAACTGAAACAGCAGCTTCAGCTTCTCCAAAACATCCTCACAAAAGCAGCAGAAGAAATTTTCAATAAAGCAAAGAACAACGCTGGAAAATGCCGTGTGAGTCAAGACAAGAAGGAAGAGATGGATCGTGAAGCCAAAGTGGCTTCTCTAAGAAGTGGCAGGAAAACCTTTCATCCGCTCGCTAAGATCCTCACTGCCGGCTTACAGCAGCTGGAGCCCTTCTTAGGGATTAACAAAGGAAGATTTTTAACAGCAAAAAGCAAAAAGGTGAAGTGGACAAACCACTTTCAAAAAGCACAAACCAGGCAGAAACTACATTAAACTATTGACTTCGTCAAATAAGTTTCCAGCATTAAGAAAAATAACAGTGGAACACTACACAGAAAACTCAACAGTGGTTTTCTTGTTGTCCGTCAGTGTTACTGAAATGGTGACTGTTTGCTGGGATGGAGAAAAACACCCGACTGCTCTGCAAAACCTGGGGCCAGCAAAGCTCTGCAAGGAAACAGCAAAATGGCTCGATGGTCACAATGGGAAACGAACCATGGTAAACTGGGATGGTCTTCTGCAGGGTTTTTCTCAGTAAAATAGAAGAGTTGGTTAGGGTAAGCCCTGCAGGACGAGTATTGTAGCTTGATGCAGAAGATCATGGATTTACCATATGAACAAATCAAACCAATATAGATTATAATAATAATTTAAAAAAAAGAAAATACCAAAATCAGCAGACCAGTCTCTAGGCTCAGGGAATCATCATCATATCTAGATTGCACAAAGCACTCGACAGTGCCCATTGCAAGTGCATCTGGGATATCTGAGGGTGTAATACAACACAAATGAAGATGTGCCCCGTCAGCAACGCTGAAGTCAAAGGTGAGCTCTCCCACACCTACTACATGGCATTGCCACTAACTTCACTGCAAGAAATAAATAACAATTTTCCTTGTGAAATACACGATGTGTTTTCAATGATAGCTATACTAAAAAAACATATAAAATATTGTAATGACAGCATCACTCTTGTAGATGACAGCTTAGCCAACATTGAAGTGAGGACCAGAAGGCTATGCAGAACTGTGGGGAAAATACTGATAATATTCATGTTGAAAACAAGCTTAGCAATCACTGCAGTAGTTTCAAACTCAAGAACAGCTTTGAAAGGTAGGGATGACAATCAACAAACTTCTTTGCATATGTTGGCAGCAACTATCTGCTGTACCATGCAGATTCAGAAAGAAAATAACGCTGTGAATCAGAAGGCAGCCATTGCCTGTACCACCTTTAAAATATTTAGTTACTGAAACTCTGCAGCTTAGTATCAAAAAGGGTATTTTTGCTTTTTTCATTTCCATCTTAACATGCAGATATGAAAACTGAAAATCCATAGCAGATACAGGCAGATATGAAATGCCTTTGAAAACAAATGCTGTACAAAACTTTTGATAGCAAATAAAATTCATTTCTAAAAATCCATGAGGTCTAAAAATCAGACCTCAGCAATCATGCTCTCTGGAGTTATCCAAAAGACACAGTCTGGTGTATCTGCCAAGGAGAAGGTCAGCACATCTGCCCACACCTGGAGAGCAGAAAGAACACGTGAGAGATCTCTCTAAAAGCTCCCTCCTAACTCAGAGGAGAAAGTTTAATACATTTAACAATATAAGCTACATGCAAAGGTAGGTTGGATGTAGGACATCTTTTAAAAATTGCTGGGGAGGCCTGGAATCAATGCAGCAGTGTGAGAAAAAGACTGTTCTGGTGAGCTTAAAAATAAATGGATAGGGGTGAGGGATGGAGAGAGCAGGGAGCATTTATAAGTAACAGAGAAGGAAGGGAACAGTCCATGAACAAAGTGCGAAGAAGGGGAAGCTGATGATAACAAAAGGCCTGAGGAAGGGAAAATGCAACGGGAGGCAGTATGGAATACCAAGAAAACCAGATAAGTAGGAAACGGGCCAGCTGAGAAGTTTCAAAATTGTTCCATTATTAATGCCCATAAAGCCTTTTTGCTGGCTTCCTAGATCCAAGACAGATGATCCACAATTTGATCTGACTGACAGGTTTTTCCCATTGATGTCACAAGTCTCTCTGCCTCTCTGGCAAAGTCCTCTTGGGGTCAAGCGATGCAGAAGGGACGTCAGAATCTCGCAGGGATGTCTGATCCCCTCCGGTCTGACTGCTCCGCAGCCGCACAGCCTTGGGGCAGCTCCAGCCACAAGTTAGGATACATTTTCTGTTAACTTAGACTATTTCTAATTAAAAAAAAATAACAGCCGCACTACTGGGTCAGATCAACTGTCAATCTGGCCCAGTTTCCTATAAAACAAGAATTTTAAAATATCTAATTGGTGGAGTTGCTTGGTGCAAGGTGAGTTGAGGTAGGTGAACACATCAAGTTAATTTTCATAGGTTTCAAGCCATTTACTTGAAATTGAAATAGATTTTTGCTGTCTCATATTCTGCAGCAGGTTCAGGACTATTCTGCAACTAAAGTCTCAGATCAAGACTAGTGAATGTTACTAAAAATGTGATTTTAAATGGAATTTTTTTGTTTGCTAGTCGACCAGCCACTGGGCAAATGCTCGCGATGCATGGAAAGCAATCAGAAAGAGCCAGGACTCTAACAAATGGACCTCAGGAAGGATGAGGAAGATCACTAATTTCATTGGAACGGTGTATCACCATCAGGCTGGGGTTGTTTTAGGCAGGTCAATGGCAAACTCCAACAGAGAGCTGAGGCCTCCTACCCCCTCTTTGTGCAGTTAATTACTCATTGCAGTGCTATGGAATTCATGCAAAATCTTTGGTGACTCTAGGCTGCACTTATAATGAGGAATGGATGCTCGTGAGACTAACGTGAGCACAGCAATTAGTCTTTTCTACCTGCAGAGCCTCTGGCACCCTCCAGCACGTGGGCTGTAGCTTAAAGCCCCAGCCTTAAACCTCTGAAAATACTTTGCTTTCACATGTGTTTGAGTGCCACTGTCCTTGATCTCTGTCACAGAGCAGGTTTGCTGATGGGGAAGCCTTCAAAGCCTCTTTCTGTCCCAGCAAACTGCAGTAGATGGAAGCTCAGCCAGCATGCCCGTGATCCCCATCCACCCAGTACAACCCCGTTACAGTAGGTATGAGGATTTTGGTTTTCAGCAAGCGCTGCAATCACTGCTCAAATCAAAGCTCCAACAAGAGGCTCAACACCCCCAGCCTGGCCCATCGCTGCTGCACAGGGGGAGCAAACCCCAGCGAGGTCTGTGCATCAGCTGCCAGCAGCCGGGATGGTCCACGCCGGTGAACGGCAGAGCCACCCCCCGCACCAGCCACCAAGGGGCTGGTGACAGGCTAATGGGGAAATATCGCAGGGCAGAAATATAAGAGCATCCTTCCCACTGCTAGTGGCTCATTATGGCCCTGACCTATGGGGATCTGACCTTATTTCTGTAGCTGGTGGAACTAGTGGTTTACATATAAATTATCTGATGAATGTAGCCTTGTTTTCTGTTCATGAATCATTCACGACCAAAACCCAGATTTGGCAAAAGCCTGTGTTGTCTATAAGTAAGCTCCGAATCCGCTGAGGAGTGCTGAGGTCTCGGGTGTGCACAAGCTGCCTTTTAGGCTGCTTGCTACACACAGCCTGAGATCGGGCAGGTATCATAACTCGTGTGATCTGATTTTTGCCCCCTTCACTGGATGGCTTAACTGTTTAAAACCAGATGTAAAATAATAATGCCAAATAGTAGTTTTCTTCAGATACGAATTCTCTTGCTTACCTTCAAAGTTGTTTGCTTTATGAGCTGCACCTGTTCTTCAAACTTCCCTATAGATAAAAATCTTTACATGCACATGGACTGCCATTACACAGCGTATTCCAGCCCTCAATGCTCAGGGTGCCCAGTCCTTCCCAAAAACATCACGGAGGAACATGTTCCCTGGTCCTGACACCCAGATCCTGTTTGTCTCTTGTAGCTCCCTTAAATAAGCTTTGTAATACACAGTTCACACTTCACCTTACACAGCTGCTAAAGGGTTTTATCCCCACTTCTCGCTATATAGACTTTCCTCTAATTTCAAGCGTAAATGAACTCCTGGTTTCTTTAAACCATTTGTTTTCATGCCCATCACTGTTATTTCTTTTCAGTAGTACTTTTTTCCTTCGGGTGTTTGCCTCCCCATACATGCCACTCCTAGCCTTTACCTAACTAAATGGATTGTTTTTTCCCCTCTCTCAGCTGAATGGTCCTTGCATTCCTCTGATTGTCCTCATCCCCTTACTGGACACTCTCCTCCTCACTCTCACACTTGGGGTAAGAGAACTCTGCGCATTATTCTGATAAGGTCAGACCAACCTTTGTAACATTGAATTAGTGCTTTCCCAGACTTCCAGCCTTCACTGGAAACCCTGCTTAGGTATAATTGATAGTTTTTTTTTTTCTTGAGACCATATAATTGGCACTTAATAGTTAACCTGTGACGTCCAAGTACACTCAGGTCTTTCTCAACCTCGGTCATTTCTAGCGAATAGCTGAAATTCTCTCTACTGCTCTCTAAGTACTTGTCCATACATTATATATTATTATATTTTATCCCTTTCTTATTACTTCAGTTTTCAAGGTCAAGTCTTCAGTTAATAGCCCCATCCTGGTTTGTGTTGACGATGCTCCTACCATCGCATGAGCTGTAAGTGTCATTGACACGCTCATATGTTCCCTTCCAAGGTCAGTACAGAGATTAAATATGTTCAGTCCCACTCCCAATCCTCAGGGATGTTTACTGGCAACTTCACTTCAGAGTGATGATTCCCCTTTCAGTGTTCCCTGTCATTGCGTTCCCTTTAGCCAGCGCTGTACCCACTTTACAGTTCCTGTATAAATTCTCAGCACTTTCAGTTCAACTGATAATTTCCCATGTGGCACTATATTAAATAATGTCTTCAGTCCAGATAGATGAGATATTTTACATTTCCTTTATCTAGAAAACTCATTGATCTTATCAATTTTGTCACAAATGGACACAGTTTGCCCAGAAGGGTTTGATCATCAACAGGACGATCACAACTGCAACAAAAAATCGGAGCATGGGCTGTGCTCCCCAGCAGCTCTGCTGGACATGTCCACTTGTCGAGGGAACCCTAATTTCAAGGACAATATTTCCTGCACTGTTGCCCCTTGAAATGACCCACTCTGCACCGGGGTCTGTGGATACACGACCACTGTCGTTCCCCATACAGAGACTAAAGTCAGCGTGAGTGATGTATGTTCACACAGGCGGCAGTTACAGCCTGGCACTCCAAGGAGAGGAGCCAAAGCATTTACTTGTTTTATTTTGGTTGCTGTTATATATCTATTTGTTTATTACAAGGGAAAAGGTGCACGTTTTTTACACAAAACTGATATGTTTAGTGCTTTCATTTTATGTTTTGAGCAGTTAAGCTATTCAGTGTTTTAAGGGCAGTATTGGTTCTTTATAACTCTATGCCAACAATAGGTGTCTAAGATAATGGAGCCTAAAAGAGAGATTTTTCCATTTCCACACTGTTTCTGAAATATGGAGCGATCAAATGCACTCAGTAGAAGGTTTCTATCAGTAAATCTTTAGTAAGAGTGCCTTTAAAAGTTGGATAGAAAAATTGTGGAAGGGAAAATGGCTTGAGGTTTTGGTGAAAACTGAAGTTTTGTGAAAATTTCTTAAAGGCACTGGAGTAGATTTTCTCTAACTGTGATATCAAAATGCCTCTCCCATCCCTGTTATTCTGGCGCTTTGGATCCATTTCAGCAAAGCTCTTAAGTAATGAGCATTTGTACTCATTGGAACAGAAAACAAACAGCTTAAAGTTAAGCATGTGCTTAATTCTCTGCAGGCTCTGGTCTCTGCTGTGAAGGGAGAACAGACTTGTGTGAGAGCTGAGAAATGGGACGCCCTTGTCCAAATGTCATCCTCCTTGCAAAGTGATTAAGGGGAGCTCATTAGTAAAGAGCTCTGCACAGGGTAGTCTGAAATTCAGATCTGTCCCAGAAAGGGCAGGGTGCTGCAATGTCATAGAATCATAGAATCATTTTGGCTGGAAGAGACCCTCAAGATCTTCAAATCCAACCTTTAACCCACCCCTGGCACTGCCCCATGTCCCTGAGAACCTCATCTCTGTGTCTGTCCAACCCATCCAGGGATGGTGACTCCACCGCTGCCCTGGGCAGCCTGTTCCAATGCCCAACAGCGCTTTCTGGAAAGAAATTTTTCCTAATATCCAATCTAAACCCCCCACGGCGCAACTTGAGGCCATTTCCTCTCATTCTATTAGTTGTTCCTTGGGAGAAGAGACCAACACCCTCCATGTCCCACATGTCTGAGCACACAGAGCCCCCAGAAATCCACGCCGCTTGAAGGAAACTGCTTCAGCTCCTCCCCATCTCAGTATTCACACAAAGAATGAGAACCCGAGAAGGAGTATTTGACTTTGCCTCGTCTCTTGCACATCACTTGGCTTGTGCTGGGCAGAAAAGGGAAGAGTTAATGAGTCGCGCTTTCCCAGCACAGCAACTGCTACCCAAGGCTGTGAGGATGCCCACCGGGCGCCCATCTCTGCTGCAGGATACCCCAAACATGCACCACATATATTTACTCCATTTCTCAGGTTCATCATCTTCATAAAATCCTGCCTGCTGATTACAGCCCAAATGTTCGGTGTTTCCAGACCGCTAAGAAGTCCTCATCCCTCTTGGGTGTCTGGTTTTAAATTCCTGCTTGTGCGCATTTCCTGAAGTGAATAGAAATGTGGGACTTATCTGCGCATGCAGTTGATATGATCTCCTGCAAAACCTGCCCATGGGCAATTATGCATTGAAAGGGCAATTACACACACAGCAACCCAATTTGCATACAAAATCTAGATTATTGCCAAGAATTGCATGTATATTTTTGTGCAATATTCAGAAAATTGGGCCCCAAAGACATAAACTCTTTCTTCTGCTATCAAATCACTTTCTACTTCTGCAACTAGAATAGGAATATATATGAGTCATATTAGAAAAAATGTTATTATCAGAAAATGAGTATGGCCGCATCAGGTCAGAGTGCAGGTCTGTCGCCACTCTTACCACGTCTCTCCCAGCTGGAGGGACAAAGAAGACAATCAGCACGTCCCAGGGCTTGCCCAGCATCCTCTCCCAGCCACCTGTACTCCATGGCTCAGTGACTTTCAAAGTTAAAGAAGGGATTTTAGTATTTAATAGCCTGGATTATTCACTAATAAATGGATTATTATTGCAGATAAAAATTCAAATATAGGATAAACCAATTCCATTTGCTCACATTCGTCCATATCAATATAGCATCTGATGAGTAAATGTGCCACAGTGAACAGATTCCTTTTTCTGCGTTTGCACCTCGGTAGTGAGAGAAGGAAGAGGGGTGGAAATAGGGGTGTCACGGCTGTGTCTTCTTGTGTTTGTCCATAAAGGCCTCTGCTGGAGACAGGCAACAGCGAGCCCTTCTGCAGACCTTCTCATGCAGCACCTTTGGCCTTGGCTGCGATAAAGACCAGAGGCAGAAGCATCTGGTTTTGAGGTGTTTCTGTGCAGGACAATGGGAGCTGCTGGTGGTCCTGCAGCTCACACCACAGTGGCAACACCCTCACTCCATCACTGTGTCGAACTCCTATTTCACCTGCTTCAGAATTCCAAATATGGCATTTGAGACAAGTATATTTCACAATGTGCAAAGACGTCCTGATAAAACACTGACAGTTTCAGAATCCTGAAATTTTTAGCACCCTGAAATTTTTAGCATCCCTTCCTGGGGCTCAAAAAGAGGACGGAGGGAAGCAAGGAAGCCAGACAGCAAGAAGATGTTTATTTGCTTCATAAACTCCCTGTTAGCGAGGCCGAGAGCACCTTCCTGTGTGACAGCCCACAAAACACCCGGCGTGCTCGGCGTTGTCACTGAGATGGGGCCAATAAACTTTACGCTGGTAAACGTTCTCATTTAGCCAGTATATTTCAATAACTTTACTTCCCTCTGTCACAGGTATTCAGATTCGAAAAATAAAGTCACCCTTTATAAAAGTACATTTAGTGAGAGTTTAATGTTCACACAGTAAATTTGCGAGCATCTGGATGTGTTTTTAAGTTTCCTTGACGTCTTTTATTTGTTTAATACATGGGCCTATAAAAGCCGTTTCTCTGAGCCTGCTAATGAGCAATAGGGGACTCGCAGCTATTTAAAACCTGGAACAAGGCATCAAAATGAAGAATGCAGTAAAGACTGCTGGAGCAGGGAGCTCCAGATGTGACAAGCGGTGCTTTATGGTGCAGGATGGGCTTGCTCACAGGAACCCAGAGCTCTGCTTTCCATCAAGCTGAACATGAGCTAACAAACTTGCTTCGTGTGGGTGCTAATGAGCTTGATTTTTGTCCAGGTTGCAATGGGAGCCTCAGCAGGGAAGGTTTGGGAGGACAGAAAGAGATAGAACCGGTGTGAATTTTGGGTTTGTCCTATGCAGAGACAGGAGTTGGACTTGATCCTTGTGGTTCCCTTCCAACTCAGGACATTTTATGATTCTATGACCAGTGGATAGGAACAGATAGGACTGATGCGGGAAAGAGATAAGACCTCTATGAAGATCACAACGAATTTGAAGTATTGCCCATCCATTTACATCATCTTCTATGAAGTAAACACCTGGGAGCCACCAGAATCAGCTGAAGTTGGGAAGACTTTCCTCTGAACATTTGCCATCAGAAAGATGAAGATACAAGTTGAAGAAAAACTTTTGCTAATGCATTTTGATTAGAGAAATTGATTCAGAAAAATAAATCCTTAAGACAAAAAAATCTAGGCTATTTATTCTTCATGTCTTTGAACAAAGCATTTTAAAATTATATAATAACAAGGCAGCTGTTTTATTTTAAAAGAATTAAAAACTGGGTAATGAAAATCTTTCATTTCATGAGAAAGATTTTTTACTTTAATTTCACTAAATGAAATTTATAAATAGCTCTGGGTTGATGCAAAATTATATCCTTTTACATTGCCTCATTCGAGTTGTGCAACAGACAGAAAAATCAGTTCTTTGCACATCTTTACTCTTGAATTTATTGAATTCCTTTGTGAAGAAGGAAAGGATGGGAATCCTTGCAAAGTGACTAATTCAGATGAATAGTGTCTTCAAAGCCAATTACCGCTGTGCAGAGGTGATATCCACTTCTGCCTCATCTGAACTCTCCAGCTCAATTTTTGCTCTACCCAGAATTTTCTGAAGGTTTTTGGTTGGTTGGTTGGTTTGGGGTTTGTTGTTTGTTTGGTTGCTTGTGTTTGATCTTTTGTTTTGGTGGGTTTTGGGTTTTTTCTTTTTTTTTTCCAGGCAACAAACTAGAAAGGGATCACTCTGTTGTGCACATAGGTTAATTAGGGCAAGAAGGTTTAAAACAAGTCCCAAATCCCAGAATTGCAGTACTATATTATAAAATTACTCACCAATACCCTTTCACACCTTGGTCCATACATCTTCTTTATGAGACAGGTTACTGGCAGCTCTAGTCCCATCTGGTTTGGACTCACCAAAAGGGGAGAATAGTTTTGCTTTCCCCAAAAAGCCCCAAGGCACAAGAGGACACCAGTCCCCCAGGATCTCCTGACGAGCCACAGTAGGTTCCTTCTTGCAGGCTGTATCAGTTTAAGGGAAAACACCAATAACTATGTTAATATCATGAGTATCACGTACATCACTGCTCATGAAAGACAAGCATTTAACTTTCCTGCATGCCTGTTGGTTTAAAATAGGAGAGCCGACTGCACTGCCCATCTCTGCCTGTCCAAGGTACCTCTGAGTAAGTAAAACCTTGAATTTAAAGCACTTTATCTGCCTGCTGTAACCATCCACCATGAGCAGAAAAACATTCTATTACTTCTTTCCCAATGTTCATGTCCATTATTTGCCTTTCTGTTTAGTCTGGCAACATGCTGCTACGTTTCCTATTCTTTATTGCTGGGCAGATAATAAATATGGCCAATTATTCTTATCGGAGTTGCATTAAGAAAGACTGCTTCCTCCAGTGTAATGTAAATGCTGCTTTTCATTCTTACTTTTATGATTCTTTAGCCAGTTATGGATCCATGTAGCTGTGCTTATATCAAAGGCAATTTTAATTTATTTCGAGATTAAAGTTTTATGACAGATTGCATCAGATGCTTTTCTAAAATTCAAATAGACTACGCCCACCACATTCCCTGCAGCTAGTAACTGTAATTCTATTTTAATAAGATATTGAGTTTGTCTGTAAGATTATTATTTTTTCCATACAAACCCACCCTCAAAGAAATATTTATCTCATCTCATATTTGTTTCACATTTAGGAATGGTATGTACGGTAACTTACTGTGTCATTCTTTCTCTGATTTTCCAAGGAGTAGGACAATATTTGCATTTCTCCCTTCTTCTGGTGCTCCTCACATACCTAGAGTTTCTCAGAAATAAGTCAAGACAAGTAAGCGACTCCATCTGGCAGTTACTTTATCATCCTGTGATGCTTATCACTTCGGTTAGTTGGTCTCTGCGTTTTAAATTTTCCAAGGATTTCATTAATTTGCTTTATCTTGTAGCGTTTTTTGTTTGTTGGTTGGTTGGTCGGTTGGGTTTTTTGTTTGTTGTTTGGGAGTTTTTGTGTTTTTAAATTGTCTCTTTTAATTTATGTTTAAAACCATGTCTAAACCAAATCTGGATCCACTACACAGACATACACATTGCATATTCTACCGTGCATCCCTGCACACACCCGTGTACTTGCAGAGAGGCGCTCATCGTGATCCCAGCAAAGTTTTGCTCAGCCAAAGGGACGTCCCTCGGGCTGTGTCACCTGTGAGATGGAATTCTCTAAGCTGGCCGGGACATTTCCATCTCAAACCAGCACACTCAGGAAGATGTGTATGAGGAATATCACTCCACCATAGGCTCCTAGTGTCTGACAAGAGACTGTTTTAGCTGTAACATGCAGTTTGATATAAGGATATACATACCCCGTGTTGCAACATTTTCTCGGCAGGAGGTGAACCACGTCTTTCCAGAGAGAATGAATATTCACCAGTGTGGAAGGACGTCCATGCTCAGCTCGTGGCCACCTCATATCCCATTCCCTATTGCCTTGATTATAGCAACATCTGCCTCTTCTTAGTGTGTTCTCATCTCAGGTGGCCAAGTTGCTTCTGTCAATAATAAAAATAAGTAGCAGAGCATCCAATGTATTATTGATCAGATAATAAATATTTTACTGTTTTTCAATAATTCAATGTTGTCTCAAAAAAACCCCAACCCAAAGCCCCATGAACAATGGAGAAAATTCCCCAAGTCCTGAGAGGGCTTTGGGAAGAATGTAAAAAGGATAAAATCTGTGTTAAAAGCAGGCATGTCTCTCTCATTTTAAAAAGTATTTTCAGGTTCGATAAAATAGTAGAGGGTTTGATGCACTTAATGATTCTCCTGAGCTGGTTGGGAGGGTAAAATATCTTTCCTATCTCAATAATTTATCAGAAATAATGTTTCAGTGGGAAGTACACAAAGGGTTGCACCCTGGTGGAGCAGAGCAGCAAGTATCTGCTTCAGCACAGTGTTTGTAAGTGACCATTTATTTTTATGTGCTACCTTCTTCCTTCCTTAAAGAAACCGTGAGCTCCTTCTCTTACATTATAGTTTGTGTCAGATTTACTTATTTTTACCCCTAGGTGAAAAAAACCCTCAATCTTCTACTTTTGATTGCAATGGGCTGTAAAACCATACACCTGGTGACAGTTTGCCAAACATTAAATACTCGTATTGCTTTTCTCAGTGCATTTACTGGCAGAGCTACCATGCAAGCAGCATAGCTCTTCAAAACTATAAAGATCACAGGAAATACATTTCTATTCTGAAACGTGACTTGGTAAAAAATGGCACCAAGGAGTTCCACATTTGCTGGTTTTTTCTCATATTTGCCCCATTTACAGCTCCAGAGGGATGGTTTCCCCAGCGCTCAGTTCTGCATAGTCATCCATACCTGATAATGAAGCTCCTTGGCTCTGACCCAGTGATCAGTCAAAACTTCAGCAGTGACTATTTAAATGATGCCCGCACTACGGCAGGATTTTGTTTACTCTCTGCAATTTCCACCAACAGTTGTGAAATTATGGAAACGGTCTTTTCTTTCCCCTTGTTTTCCTGCAGGAACTGTTTGCCTCAGCAGTACACGCACTGCAATGAAATAATAGGAAGAGGCAGATCAAGATATTTAGCCAGAGATTTCTTCCCCAAGGTTCCTTTTCCGCTCTGCCCCGCTGTTCACGCTGCCATAAATTCGGCTGTCCCCAACCCAACCCGTGCCCATTTCCAGCGTGAGCGGGGCTGCCCGCATGGATTTAGAGCCTGTGAGGCTCTGGGTTGGGTGAACTCTCCATCTGGGCAGTGATCCAGGCTCTGATGTCTGCAGCATGCTTGGGAAGGCTGAAATAATCTTCATGGGATAGAGATGAAACTGCTTAGCTTCATCTGAGCCTGAATCACCTAAAAAGACCTGGGGCCTGTGCTGTGGGGTTGCTCATGGCTTTTGGCAATAGTTTTCTGTTTAGAGATGACGCGGTGCTGATCTCACGTAAAAAGAGAGATGCTCCTTCGCAGGGCTGATGAAATTGGATCACTGTAAGAAAAAGAGGAGGGATTTAAAGGCAATCATCCCCTGTCCTCTTCCAGCTCTCTAGCCATCACCCCTCTTTCCATGTTCACAATAAACACTTGTGTAGCTCCAAGAAGATGCCTTGACCCCGGAGGATGCTACAAAAGGCTGGTGCAGCTCAGTTCAACACAGCGCAGTTCAAGTCTGACACGGGTCTAAGCAGAGAAGCTGTGACAGTGGTGACAACCCGCTGTCCCTGGCACCTCACACTCTGCTTGTGTGTGTCCACATTAAACATCTGCACTGTTGGCTGCTCTTATTATCCCTTCACTAGAACGAAGTCAGCTTTGCTCTGCCCAGCCATTTTTAGAAAAGAAGATGCAATTTGAATTTATTTTAGATGCAGAGATTCAGCTTAATAATTATGCGAGCTACGGCAGCATGGACCAGACCTAATTCCCATGAATGGCAAGCTCATTGAAAAAAATAGCCTAGTTGGGGGATGAATCACCATTTTTGTATCAGAGCAAGGAGGTTCAGATGAAATGCGTTACTGATTCTGATTCCCTCCTTGCTTAGCTCCTGTTCCTAATGGAGATCAAAGATCCCATTAGGCAGATTTGATGAGGAGACAGTCTCTCGTTATAGACTTTGAACAAGCTGAACAAAAATAACAAAAAAAATCCAGGGGCTGCTCTTTCTCTCAGCACAGAGCCTGGCCCTTCCTCTGGCAGATGTGCACTCGTCTGAAACATCCCAAGTAAAGATTTTATAAGCTCATTTCCAGAATTTGACGGAGTTCTAATGAATCTGTCCTGCTCTCTGACACAGAGGAAGGAATGCAGAAATAGCTCATTAGTTTAAATTAAAAATAAACAAGTGGGAAGAAAATGCTCTGAAAAGGAGTCATCAAGGCATTAAGGTTGTGAATGTAATTTAAATAACCAGCTTCTATGGGACACAAGTAGAAATTCAGGTGTCAGAAACACTTGGGCTTCGGGGTTTTGGGGGGGATTTTTGGGGTGCACAGGTGGACATTGGCCCTGGTGTTCCTGCTGCCGCCCAGGAGAAAGGCACACTCAGAAAGGACCAGGAGCAAAGCATCAGACAGGGTAGGTATTAATTAAAGGCTCCTATTCAAGGCAATCCTGTTGTCACTGACTTCCAGAGGAGCTGCTACACCACCACTGAAGCCTGCACTTGCTGGCCCAGCAGCTAAGTCATCTTTCTAGCAGCATTAGTGTATCCTAGAGCACCTGGGAAGGCTCTGTTCTGCTCAAACACATCATCTCCAGTGCTCTTCCTGTCCTTTCTTGGCCACTGTATAAATATGTATATATGCTGCCACGCCTTGAGGTCCCATAATACTGAGATTCCCTAATATTAGATTAACATACACTATATTATACCAGACCAGCTAAAAATCAAGATTTGCATTTCCATGGCAAACATATTTCAAAACTTGGTATCATTCTACGTTGCAGCACTCTTCACCTTCTCCCCATTTGATCAATATTCCTGAAAAAAAAACCAAACTTATTTTAAAAGCCCACTTCAACTTACTAATCAAAATCTCTGGTCTTCATCAACACAAGTTTAGCCTGATGCACTTTTGAGTTTTCATTTGTGGAGTGTTTTAGCTGTTTGCTATTTGCTCTCCTCTTGATGACTGGAGATGTCTTTCCCTGGCGAGGAAAGTCCTTTACCATTTCCCAGCTCCTGCTGTTCTGCTCCTACCTGGAGAGAATGAAACAGAGAGAAATTCAGTGCAAGAAGCCTTCAATTGTTCCCCTAGTGCAGCCCTGTGGCTGCAGCCTCCATCAGCTGCACACTAAACACTTTAGTTAATTGGCAACAAATTGGGAGATATGAGCTGATTGCAATAAATATTTTATTAATTTTAAAAAACAAAAGGTTGCATCCCTTCTAGCCCAGTGTGATTGTGCACAGTCACACATATTAATATGTAATTGCCACATCAATTGGCAATCGTGGGCGCCGAAGGAGCTCATTATGAAAAATATTTATGCATGTATCCTCGGTAGGTGTCAATCAGCATCGTGCCATTGAGATCAACAGAGCCAGGCTTATTTATAGAGTTAAAGCTCCAACAATTCACCTGGAAAATAAAGCCTACAGTATGTTCTCATATTTAAGCTGGACAGAGGATTTTTCTCTGCATTTTTTATTTACACGAAAGTGCAATTTTATCTATATCTTGCCTATGCTTGGAAACAAGTTAATTTTTTTTTTTTTTTTTTTTGCAGTAAAGCCCTGTGCTGGTTGTGGCTGGGATAGCGTTAATTTTCTTCATAGTAGTTGGCATGGGGTTATGTTTTGGATTTGTGTTGAATACTGTTGATACCACAGGGATGTTGAAGTTACTGCTGAGCAGGGCTTGCACAGTGTCAAGGCCTTTTCTGCTCCTCACACCACCCACCAGACGGGGGCAGGAGGGGACACAGCCAGGACAGCTGATTCTGGCTGACCAAAGGTATATTCCATACCATATGACGTCATGCTCAACGTATATTTTGGGGGAAGAAAAAGGAAGGGGGTGCATGTTCAGAGTGACGGTGTTTGTCTTCCCAAGTCACTGTTATCCATGGTGGTCCGTTGCTTTCCTGAGGATGGCTGAACATCTGCCTGCCCACGGGGAGCAGTGAATGAATCTCTTGGTTTGCTTCGCTTGTGTGTGCAGCTTTTGCTTTACCTATTAAACTGCCTTTATCTCAGCCCACGAGTTTTCTCACTTTTACTCTTGTGAGTCTCTCCCCCATCCTACCAGGGGGAGTAAACGAGTGGCTGCGTGGGGATGAGTTGTTGGCTGGGTTAAACCACTACAATCCCTCAACTAAAATACAAATATTCAAATCAAATAGCATTATAGCTCTCCACAACCTGTGTTTACCTTCTCAGTTTCAGGGGATATATTGCAGACATAAGCCCTGAGTTGCTGTAGTGCTGCTGGTGGGGTCAGGCTCATTTCCATCACAAGCAGTGCCGCACGCCGCAGCGACACAGCTCAGGGAATATTTCTGGCCGGGAGGATGAGAACCTATGTTATGCTCTTTCTATCTCCATTTTCGAGATTCAGATGATAAAATTATTCATGGGGACTATATTAGCAACGAGCACAGCCCCTTCCCAGGAAGCCTCTGTGAGGTATCTCTGATGTGACGGAGTCTTGTGTAGATTGAGAATAGCGCCAGTTGACTCAACAGACTTCTGCTGAAAGGAAACTGGTATCAGGATCAGGCCAGTAGCTTGCAGTCACTAGAGCTCTCACTGGAGTGGTATTTTCATTAGCAAATGTGGTTTTCATTTTAATCAAAGTGTTGCACAGGAAACTGTTAATTTCCACAACATTTTTGATGGGGAAAAGTCAAAATAACACACTTCTCTCTCATTTTGATAAGGGAAAAAACTTCACATCATCTCCTTAGCTGACTCAAATCTTAACTTTTCTGTGTGATTCTGATGTTCTCACATTTTCAAAACAAAGAACCAGAATAATATTTAAAAGTTTATTCTATTTTTTTGTAAAATTTTTGTTCTATGGAAAAGGTAAACAATTTTTCTTCTCTTTGGTTTTTAATTCCAGAGTTTTCAGCAGAACAGAAATTCTTTTTTTCTGATCAATTTATTGTGCAGATGGGATGAATAATTTTTCAGGCTGTATTTTCTTCATAAGTTGTTTACTTTGACTACTTACTAGTCATTCTGTGGGATATTTGAGTTGTCACTGAAGTCATTTTGGCTTTCCTTCTGCTCCTGGAACAGAGGACAAATTGTTTAAACAGAAAAATAACAAATGATGAACAGCAACTAAAGAAATGTAAATAATTCATAAATACTTGTTTCTGCTCATCCTGGTGTTCATGCTCAGCACAGCCATTCTCAAACAGCTACACAAACAGAAAGTTGTTTGTGCAATGATGCTCAGGTCCCTTTTTCCATCACTATTTGCAAACGGCAGCCTGGAAGCGGAGCAAATAGCTGCAACCAGTTGTACTGAAAGGGGCAAGATAAGGTACAGCAGTAAATATTTTCCCATCACAAAGAAGTGCAATTAATCTGATCTCATTAGTGTTTTATATTATATAGAATTCAGCTTTGTGTGAGAGCTCAGGATTTGCAGTGTGCTGATCTGCTTGTTAAAGTCAAACATCTTAAGATAAAATCAGGAGGCTAAATTCATCAACTTTTTTAAAAGTTTGGGTCTTCTTTCCTTTTTTTTTTTTTTCCAGATCTGAGGATGGAATGTGTTTTATTAGTACAATCTGGGATCCTAGGATAACTGAGCCAAAGGTGCGGTGAGGATGATGTTATTTATAAGGGTCTTGGCCGAAAGCAAAAGGGTAGCTTGAGATAATGAAAGAAAATGATGAAAAATCTTCAGTTAAGCCATAGAGGTGGAAAAAAACATCCATCGAACATTATGGTATTCAAGGAAGAGTGCGTAAAACAGCTCCTCAAGACAGGAGGCTTGGCAGGAGGCGTGGAGCAGGTCAGGGCCATGGACAGTTGTGCTCCCCAGTGCATGGGGCAGGGCAGAAGCAAAGTGGGCTTGTGATGAGGGTCCCTGCAGGTCCAGAAGTGGCCAGCTTGTACCTAGAAAGGGCAAATCAACCCAACCATCACGCTCTCCAACATAACATCTCCGGGAGTTTAATGCCAGCAACATGGTAAACATCTCCCAGGGATGCACGTCTCCATCTGAATTTCCACAAGCATTGAATTTATTTGAGAAATAGAGCCAGGCATTTCTCTTGGCAGCTCCTCCACCTTTCCCACGGTGCTTTGGCTCCTCTGAAGCAGATATAAGTCATGGCACAGCCGACCAGAACAAGACCGGCTGTTTCAGGCTCCCAGGACCTCACACCCGGCTGCTCAGGTCCAGCCTCAGGCACAAAGCAGGATCCTCTCATGGTGGTGCCTGTGGGCCACCAAAAATGTGCTCCAAACCTTTTCAGTTTGACATGGGGGCTGAGGGTCTCTCCCACCATATCGCAATCTTTGTCTTGTCAACTGAAAAAAAAATGACAATAGTAGCTAGATGCGAGTGGATAAATTTGGGTAAGCCCTGGAGCCAGCTCCCCAAGTGACCGTACATTAATCATTTACTGCCAAGGAAGTACACATTTACTATTAGCTCCATTCCAACTCTTTTCTCTCTTAATTTTTCTTTTCTCCACCAGCACAGTCAGTCGCAGTACTTTTCTTCTCCTAAGCAAAAGGCCATTATTTATACATGGTGAAACAAGAAGGAGAAGAGAAATGGGTGGCAGGAGCGCCAGGACTTTCTCATCCCATGAGTCTAGCTCTCTGGAGTGTTTTATGGTAGGACAGAAAAAAACCCAAAACAAAACAAACAAATCACAAGCAAACGTCCTACTGCACCACTCTTCCATCAGAGGACGTTTCCAGGGTTGGAGCCGGGTGGATGAGCTTTTCCAGCGGCCCCTGACATCACCTTATGGAGAGACGCCAAATCACCGCCGCTCTTAAATCCCTCTTTGTGTTTTACCCAGCCTAATTAAGTTGCTTAATTCCATTTGGTGGATACATTGTGGGAGCAAAGCTCTGTTCCAACAATGTTAACGAGCCTGGGTTAGAAGTTAAAGCATCCACTAATGTGTTTAAATGAGTTCTTACTCCCAGCTTCATAATCGGCTGGAAGACACCTGGCTTGGACTTTGTGGCGGTGGGATGGGGCAGGGTCAGCCTTGGGTTAAGGTCCCTCTTCCTGCGCCTCAGCTCTTGCTCTGAGCTCCTCAGATTAATCCCAGCCTGATGAGACCACCTGAAGGAGCTGACAAGTTCCCATGTACCTCTTGAGCTTTGCCCTTTTTTGAATGTCAATGATTTTGGTATTTTTACAAAAATGGTTCTTCTTGGGACACATCTCCATCCCTGGGGGAGAGCAGAGTTTATTGCTGCTGACCTCTCATCTCCTGCCAAGAAATCCTCCTGGTACCCAGCAGCCCCTTCACCCCCCTGGATCAATTCTGCAGAGATAATTGATGGCTCCTTCATCAAGTCTTTCTTCTAGCAGTAAACACAGTTCCTTGCAGCCAGCATTAGCATGGTCAAGTGAGCTCTTTGCAATCAATGGCCGAGGGTGAGGAAGTTTCTCAGAGAAAAAGACTGTGTTAGCAAACTTGGAGGCTTGCTGCTGGGGCAGAATGGGAGGACTGAAAGGAGCAGCATTCGGCTTCTCTCGGGCTGTTTTATTCCTATACTTTTTTTGTATGCTTTGCATAATAATGCAATAGAGTTGACAAAAGATTTATTCCCGGCGCCTATAAAATGACACAATACAATGAGTTTTAAATGGAGAGAAGAAAAAAATTCAAGAGAAAAGGTAATTATGCAAACTCTTCCTAAAGTCTGTAAATGTTATGGACAGAAATTCAATTAGTGCAGAGGAAGCTGCAGAAGCATTCATTTTTTCTTTTTTTTTTCCAAGTCTTTTAATGTCCAGGCAACGGGGCATATTTGAAAGATGCCAGTTGTGCCTGTGCACAAGCATGCAGACACTTATAGGCACATATGTCTGTATGCATATAATTGCTTCTGTTCTTCTCCTTTATATCCAGGCACAGCTGTTCTGCTTTATGATGGAGCACTGCTTGCTTAAGTAGAAATATTTTTATAGATTATGTATAATCTTAAACTGGCGGTGCTCAACCGTGGGCTATAGTGTGTGCATGTAGTTTATATAAATCAATAACTCTCACAGAGCACATTTTCGTTTGAAGTACACGTTTGGATTGAAAAGAAGTTGTTTATATGAGCGCTGGGCACCCAAGCCTTTTACAGTATGTCTTGCTTTTTAAGCCCTTATCGAATTTTCACCCTGAATTGCAACAGTTCCCAGAAAGGACTTGACACAGGTGTTTTTCCTTTTGGAAAGTATTTTTGAGGCTTTACCTTGTCTACCTGCTGATAAATCCTCTCAGGTACAAAGTGTCATCAGCTCCCATGCAGCCCCTCATGGAAGCAAAACCTAAACATGGAACCTGTAATTGCTGATTTAAAATGTGTAGCTGGACAAAGGAAGGTGATGGAGCAGCCACCTCACCCAGAACTGATGGGAGAGCCCATGGGGACATGAGCCCCATCCATGTACCAGCGACGCGGTGCCCGGGCAGTGGGTGCGTGTGTCCCACCACGTCAAACTGCCCCAGCCCCATCCCACCACAAACCAGAAATGTTTTTTTCTTGAGGTTTCAGCTCTCGTTGGCATAGGGACCTCTCCAGGAGATGGTGCTTGCTGGGGTTGCAAGGAGCCCTGGAAACGTGGGCTTGTTGCCCGTATGCATACTTAGCCTCGGCATCTTCTCGAAGGACAGGTCAGCGGGCCGTGCACGTGGGGATTTGAGCACTGTGGCTGTCAGGAGACTTAGCAAGGCAAAGAAGACACTCGGACATATTCAGCTTTGCTTTCTGACTGTCTCGCTAGGGCAGGCGATGACGATCTCCTTATCTCCTCCTGCTGTGCCTGCAGACAGCTAATGCAAACCAAGAGCGCCATCTACTGTCCTGCGCTGCCAGATGATCTGTTATTGTCGCGTCTGTGGTTCAATACAAGGGCTGTTATTACAGTCAGGTTTCTCAACTGTTGCACTGAACGTTGTTCAATAGCTTATTAGAGTTTACTAATAAGGAAACCTTACGGAGGAATGGATTTTTCTATTCAGCACTTAAACCACATGGGAAACTCAGCATTTACAGGGATGCAGCAAGCCCCTCCTAATTGCATGCAGTGGAATACCACAATAAAGTTAATTTCCACAGTATGATAATACACACTATGGACTGTGCAGCCGATTAAAAGGATCATAAAACACTGGCTTGCATTTCTGGGTGGAAGTAACATGTCTGAACAGCAGCAGAAGGAACACATCATCCTGCGCTGCGTGACAGATTGATGTCAGCTCCATAGAGAAAAACTTTTATAAAAATAGCATATGAATTGCATGGCCTGAGGGCTGGGTCCGTCATCACCAGGCTGTGCAGAGCAACCTGCCCTCAGCCTGTGAGCAGAAGCACTTGCATAGCTGCTCCTACCAAGGCATTTTTCTACAGATACCCCAATTTCCCAGCAAACCTGACCTTTCTCCAGAGCGCGGGACCAGGACAAAGGAAAGAACAAGCAATGAGGTTGTGATCCACACCTCTGGGCAAGGGGTTGCAGGCTGATGGTCATCAGGATGGCTCTTCAACCTCCCCAACCACCCAGACAAGGTGGGGTCCCCTGTCTCCCAACACCGAGGGTGCTGTATGGGGACAAAGTGACAGCAAGCAGAGCCGGACGGAACTTTGCAGTTTGCAGTCCCCCATTCAGGAGCAAAATCTTTCCTTGCCTTCAAATCTATAAGCAATGACTCTTGGTTTCTTTTGACAATGTTTTTACATTTTTGACAGTTTCTTTGTTGCTCTTTAATGTATGACAAGGCAGGGACTTTGCAGGGCAGGGGATTCCTAGCATTTCTGTGGGAAGGTGGTGTTAGTTTATTAGTTGTTTGTCCTGTTTTTACTTTTGCTGATTTCCTTGGGAAGAAAGATGCTATTCATTTATTTATAGAGGTGGGGAGCTTTGTCCTTAAATCCAGAGTGGTGCTTTTAATGATTTTTGTTGGCTCGTAGGGGCTTTTGCAGCCAGTGAGCAGGTGAGACCCCATCACATGGGGGAAGATGGACAGGGCATGGATAGTCCCATCCTGCTCCCTCTAATATCTTTACAGACGAACAGAAAACCCCCTGTAACAGCCCCAGGCAGGAGTGCCTGCTGGGGATGCAGAAACAGGAGCAAATCCAAGGAAGAACTTACCCCCTTGCTCAGTCATCATTAGACCACTTTTGCACCCCATTTGGGGCCATTCAGTAGAAGAAAAATTTCAGCACAGGCGTGAGCATCAGGACACTGATGAGAGACACCCTGCAGCTGGTAGCAAGTGTTGCCATTTTGATTTAGTAGCATTTTATACCCTCTTTGATTTTGTGTAATAAACAGCCAAGGCACAGATCAACTGGCCTCATTTTTACAGGGAGACTTTGAAACCCTTCCCTGTCAGATCAAGAAATGCATCATTTGCAGTCACAGTTATCTAAAATAAATTTGTTTTGATGCACGCTGTTGCAGGGAAGGCAGAGGCCAAATCGCAAACATGAAGAAACTAAATTCCTTCATTTTCTTCTTTTAGTTTTCTTTTCCACTTTGTAAACATCCTGAGTTTCAGCAGTTCAGAGAGCTGCTGTAAGCATTGGGTCCAGGATAAGATCACAGGGATTTTCCTCCCAGTCCCATAAATCTCGCCCTATGTGGTCTCACTTTTCTTGCCATTGCTCCCCTGTCCCCCACAGACATAGAGCGGTGGGGTCTGTCACAGAGATGAACATGGATGGGGCTGAGCTCACCAGCTTTAATTGATTTGTGACTGGTACCTGCAGCACAATGGGGCACTTTAAAAAGCAATCACTTATCCTTTTATGCATTCTTAGAAAACAATTACCAGCAGGAGTGATGAATGCACTTCTAATTATATCCTTGCTGTCTCACCCCCTCCTAGTCATGATCTACTTTAATAGCAAAGGGCATTCAGGAAAAAAAAATTGTTTAATTCAGTGACTATTAACCCAACGAGAGGTTTTCTGCACCTTGTTTGTTGTGCAGGGACATTCGCGGTGTCCAGGCCAGATGTTGTGCAGGGCTGAGGGTGGAGACCCAGCAGCTGGACTGAGGCCCCAAAGTGTCTTCATGGTTCTGCACATCAGCTGCATCCCAGCTCTCTGTAGCACTGTCACTCCCAGGTGGTATTTTGGGTGATGTAGCATTCGGATGCAAGTTTTATTGCTTTCACATGCAAAAGTAGTTCCTGGCTCTAGCAGAGAGGCTTTTGTACTGTGATACAGACGAGACAAACAAGCGTGACCTTTTAAAGCAAACCACTTACCCGTGCTGTATTTTGACCACAGTTTATAAGAGGAGGGTGAAAAACACCTTACACATCTTACCTTCTTCGCTAAAAACAGTTAACTGAGGCCTGCCAGCATTTGTAGAGGAGGCACGATCAAGTACCTGATTTGGCAGACGTTGTCTCTGCTTCATCCAGCCTTGTAGGCATGTTAAACAGTCCCAGCGAGACAGCAAAAACATGCGCTTTTTTTTTGCTTTTTTTAAAAAAGAAGAGATCAACACTCCAGCAACCTGTGACAGCTGTCAGTCTGAAAGCAAACAACTCTGCAAGCAGCAGCAGGGGGGGAACAGCTCAGTCCTAGTCTCCTTCCAAATTCATGTAAAGATTTGCATCCGTCTCATTTTAATTGGCCTTTGCTGGGCCTGTCCTTAGTTTCCTCTTCGTTTTCCTTCTCATTTCGTCTAAATCGTTTGCATTTCATAAAAGCGCTGTGCTGCTCAGCTCGTACGGCAAAGGCTGCACCGCCAGCCTGCCGTTCTCCCGTGCAGCTATTGAATCAGTTCGCTATTGTCTCAAAGTACTTTTTTTTCCTCCTCCCTCCCGAAAGTCTTTGAGACACACACAATACCCTCTTGAAAATGGCTCATCATGGATGTATCACCTGAGGATCTATTTCTAACTGAGATTCGCACTGAATAAGCGTTATCCTTGACAGAATTTTTCATGCATTAGATTAGAAGCAAGCATTGATCAATGCAAGTTACAATAACACTAAACTACATAAATATAGAGCTCTATTTTGTAATTATTTGCAATACTTGACTATAAGCTTGAAAAATAACATTGCTTATCTCATCAAGCGTGACCTTCTCTGTGTGCCAAACACTGAGCAGCTTTTCCACGGGGATTTCAGACTTCCCTGCAAAAACAAATAGCCCAGCTAGTTTCAGGAGAGGGCATGTTTTGGATGCTGGAGAAAAGTCACCATTTCTAACCTGGGAGCACAGAAGAAAGGGCAGCTGCTGTAATTTGACAGGATACCCCAACCTTTAAGAAATGTTGGGGCAGAAAATGAATTTAAACCAGGTTAATATCTGGATTGCCAAATGCCAGCAAATAAATTGAGCTTATTCTCAAACTTTGGTAAAGGGCACAGGGAGAAACAAGGTGGGATGTGACAGAGACTCCTGTAAAACATGGCTCCTTGCAATGGTGCTCAGCGATGCCCAGCAGCAAACATCATCACAGGGATGCTGTGATGCTCCCCGCATTGGGTGGCTGAGGGTGCCCCAGCAGCACACAGATGGCACAAAAACATCTCCACATCCTTCTGAGTACAGCTCTGTGGCGGCTCAGGCTACGACCCCAGCTGTTTTGCCATCACTGAGGCTGACTCAGTATAATTTTGAATCTATTATCTCAAATACATAGCACACCATCTTTTATACTATAATTGAGACTTCACTTTGCCTCTGTGGAATTATTTTTTTTCTTTAGCTGGCTCATGGCAACCAGATAGATGGCTTCATCTTCCCAGGAAAACTTCCAGTTCATTAGAACCCCCTTTATTTTGCTTTTCTTTTTGTAATTAAAGTGAGTCACAGAATATTTTATGTTTGGAATCATGTTATTTGTAGACAGCAGTTGAACGTGTTTGGTTAGCAGCCAGATGCGAAGCATATGCATCAGAGGAGGGAGGTGAAAGGATGTAGGTAAACAGGGGAGACACACGCTGATGCTGAGACCGACCCCCCAGCCCTCCCTGTGCTGCTGTACTTGCTAAAATAGATGCCAGTGTTCATGCAGCCTGAAAGGTAAGTGAAAGCCAAATTCAGAGGGAAACGAGAAGTAATTCGGAGAATAAATTTTTAATTTTAAAAAAACCAGTATGGGATAGCAAGTTTAAAAAGATTGCTCCTAAAAGCTTAAGGCTCTGTTTCTCTGCCCACTATCTTTAGCTTTTTTTTATTGATACAGAATGAGGAAAGAGCTTTTCCCAGGTGCATTGTGTGAAAACGCAACTCACGCTGTAAGCATCTTTCTCATTTCCATCCAGTATTACTGCTAGGCCCCTTGAAAGGTTTCAAAAAAATACAAATAGAGCAGAAAGGGGCTATCTGCTTGCCAAACTATATGTTTCAAACAGGGAGCATGTGGACCTAGAATTCTAATAGCTTCTAATTATTTTGCAGGGGTAATTTAAATTAGTCCAACTCTTATTTATGTGTGACATTTATTTCTTTGCATTGCAGCCATTCTTAAGTGTCTTAATGCAGGATCAATATCACTTTGTACCAGGCCAGACCTGCACAACGTGCTGCTCCCCAGAAAGCATTTGTTTTGCAAGCCAAGGGCTTTTTCTTGCCCCAGCTGCCAGCGCAGAGGTGAGGGACAGAACCCCGCAGGACGGGATTTCTTTCTGGTTCAGGGCTGTAGCTCCTGCTGTCCAGCCAGGCATTTGCACAGTGATGCCACCAACCCAGCCCAGAATTGTGGCCTTTTGCTTGGACAAAGATAAATGGGAGGGAGAGGGGACGTGAGCATTGCTTAGTGTATCACTACTGAGTATATAAAGCGTGGAGCTGGAAACCTTGCTGTATATAAACTAAAATGATCTCACTTCTACACACTCTTTGCAAATTCACAATGTGTATCTATATGACAGTAACTATGTTTTGAACCCTTTCTTACCTTTTATCTGGCTGTTCCAATAATCCAGCCTGGCAGATAAAATCAGCCGAGGAGCATCCACGTGGTGCTCTCCAGGTTTTCTCTTTGGAGCGCTGATGGCAGGTGAATGTGCTGCTCTGCAAATCGCATCTGCCTGCGGTTTGAAAAGTTTAAGCTTTTGATTTGCTTTGTGTAGCCACAAATGGATTAGCTTAGTAAAATAAATTACTTCTGTGCCATCACGTGATACAGACATTGCATCTCAGCAGGGGCCAGAGGAAAGTATAAGTGATGGGTATGGAAGGAGAATAATCTGAAATCTAGTCTGCCCTGAGGTATGTGGTGCTGGAGACTGGAAGCTGTTATCTCTGAGAAAGATCAACATGGAAAAATCTTCAGAGGAATTTCTTAGATGACAGATCCCTCTGCAAGATGTCACAGTCAGAAATATGAGATTTGGTGTGGCACTAATGTGTTTAACTGATGTTTTAAATCACTGACAATTGTATGGGCAGAGATAAAGTAACTGGGGTCTACCCGCTTTGACATAAAGAGGGGCTGGAGCCCAGTCCAGTCTCCACTCATTTTTATAGGATGCAAAACTGGGTGAATACAGACATCACTATTCACCTTATTTTTCTGAGTGTCTCTGATTCATTTTATGGCAAGATATCCCCATGCATGTTAAATGTTTTGACCTACATTCACGCTAAGGGAATTCCGTGAGCTTCAAGATGGTCATGGCAGGAGTCAGCTTAGAGAATTTTATAGCAAACACTCAATTCAAGGCCGTTGCTGTTGATGAAATCTCATAAAAGTACCTGATACTGAGCAGAATACGCTCAGCCTACCTGGATGGAGGTCACAGGGACAAGTGCTGGGGATGGAGAGATGCAGGACCCAGCAGCTGCAGCACAGGGGACATTCAGTGCCACTGACACCAGCTTCAGTTTTGCAAACTGGCACACAAATTCCTGAATGCCAGGCTGGACCTGACTCTAAACAGCACTAGACATGAAGTATAGAGGTAGGAATAAGTCACTTGTGACCTCTGAAAAAGGATGAAATAAGAAATAAAAATGTTGCCACACTGCTGTCATGTACCTACAGGTGACAAGTAACTTTCAAAATCCAGAATCTTTACAAACTCAAAGACTGGTGCTATCTACCTTGGTCTCCTCTCCCAGTGCTAATTCCAGCTACACCAGTGGAAATTTCTCTGCAACTACATGTCTACACCTGTCCGCAAGAATGGAGCTGTTCCTCTGGAACTTTGAGGCAGATAAATCAAACAAAGGAGGCAAAAGCATTGCTTGAGTTTGGTCTGACTTTAACAGATAAACATCAGAGCAGCTCCAGCCAAGCTAGGGGTGATGTGCTGAAATCAGATTAGCAAGTCAGAGAGCAGCAAGTCCAGAAAGCATCCCTAGGGGACATTTCACAACGGCCCTGATGCTGCTCCCCAGCATTTGCCTCAAAAGCCCTGCGGTAACATCCTTTCTGGCACAGGCAGGGATGTTACAGAGCCAAGTGAATGTGGTTTGTTAATGCTGTCTGGTCTTCATATTCCCCCTCATTCAACAGCCTCAGAGGACAGTTGATACAGCACATGATCAGGCACGACAAGCTGAACCTCAGAGATTAACAACCTTGTTGATAAAGGACAAGTGAGCATTATATTTTAATGATACTAGAAATTAGCATATCAAAACCTTGTTCTTTCTTTCCGTAGCCCGTGTTTCTGGAGAGGGAGGAAGGAGCTGCTAAACAGTGGGCTCTTTTGCATTGTAACATATGCTTGTCTCTGTTCAGCCGGTTGAAGTTCTTCATCAGAAAACTTTATCTGAATCCGTAAGTAGCTGCAGCGGAAGAACAGTTAACAGGGACACGCAGCGGTGCTCTGAGTTTGAAGATGCAAACTTCACACAAGGTCTCTCTTTTCCCTTTTAATTGCAGGGTATATGCAACAGAGGCCACTCACTGTCAAGATGAAAAAAATATTAGTAATTCCTCCTCAACATTACCGCTAAAACACCTTAGGCATGTTTCACTGTGGCTATTTCAGAAGAGTAACAATCTCTGCTGTTTGAGTCCTGTGGCATAAAGCAAATGCTGCTGGAAAGGAATGAAACCTGCCAGCAAATATTTCTGTAACAATCACCTTTGTTTTCAATTCCTGTGTAGCATTAATTGTTTTGCCCATAAAAATGGCACGTACAGAAGCAAAGGAGCTCTGAGGAGTATATGCTCTGTCTTACAAATCCAGGTGTCTTCACAGCCCAAAGTAAGTTCTAAGTGACAGAGAAAATGACAAAAACTCTTGTTTTTGTGACTTCTGGCTGCAAGCACCTGAAGGGAGGGGATGAGTGGGTGGAGGAAAGTTATTGGTCCCATTAACTAATCTGCCAAAGCTACCTCTATTACATGTATTTTTTACCCTCTCACCTACTCAACACAGAAAACTACAAAATGTGACTGATACAAGCTCATGTCTCACCAGCCAATCTTGACAACAGGCAACCTTGACATCCTACAAGTAATTTTAAAAACTGTTTAGAGTTATGCCTGAGTTTTCTTAAACTTATTTTTAGGTTATCCATTTAAAAGAAAACAACTGTGAATTCATTGTGTTCTCCAGGAAAGCAAGCTGTTTCCAAGGTTAGGTTTCTGAGAACTTCGCTCTAGCTGTATCTCAACAATATTTTTTAATAAGAAATGGACACTTCAAAGCTTGAGATAGAGTCTTTGTTTGAGCTAAAGCCCAGCAGCTATCACTACTGAAAAGGAATTAATTCCATCCACTTTCAGAGGGAATAGGTACGCGTATCCCAGAAGCACATTATGAAATTTGCATTGTATGGCCAGTTGCTCCCTACATAAATGTAGCTGGTGATATTTTCTTCCTGTTTAGAGAAATGTCTAAAGACAGACAGCAAGAGAAATGATACACAGAATTTGAATGTCTGTTCGAGTGGCGGTGATACGATGGCACCCATTATTGCCTAAGGAATGAGAGGCAAGTTTTGCAGGGAGGTATAATACATCTTCTATTAGACAAAAAAAATTGATACAAGCAAACCAGAACACCAGAGACAAACAAACTACAAACAAAAAGCACTATGTGCAAACCACGTATGTCCCTTTCTAGCAAATTTTCAGAGGCAAATTAATGCAGATTTTGTTGTTTTGTTACAACATGGCCCTTTTCTTACTCCTTACAAAGGATCTGCTGAGCTTATTTACCACTGGATGCTTTAACCTGCTGCTTGCTCCGAGCAGAGCTGGGGTGTCTGGGACTTGCACTTTAAAGCATTAATATTGCTCTCTGATATGTTGATGGGGTTGCAAAAAAAGTGCTCTGGTGAAGGCTAACTGCTATCTGCTCAGAATTTAAACGTGGGAATCAAATACACAGTGGGATGCACCAGCCATAAGAACCGCAGACAAATCTTTGAGGTCTTCCCCTAGACATGCTGGCAACATTTTTCCGCTCAGCCTTGAAAGAGTCAGGGTTGTTCCAAGTCATCCAAGTAAAGCTAAGCTGTTGATCAGCATCCAGAGCAGACCTGCCTGGTCGAGGTTGCGAAAGAAAAATGGCTTTATTAGGGCCTGCCAAAGCATAAACCTGATCCCATGCTGAAGACACTGCTTCGCTGTCTGTGATAAAGGACCTGTGTGTAATGAGAGGTTCAGCCCCAGCAGTAAGATAAATCGGCGGCAGAGCTGTCCGGGTGCACGCCGCTGTTGGTTCGCACTGGATGTGTCCTCATCACGGAGCCCCTGCGGGGACTCAGTAGTTCCAGCTCTCAAAGCAGCAGCTCAGCTGGGGTTTTAAAGCTTCTGCGGACTCCAACAGCACGAATTTTCCCTTTGTGCACCAACGCTATGTCTTAAAGAAGTCTCAAGATCTGCAGATCTCAGTTCCTTGCTGATGAAGAAATGTTTCCTGTTTAATCAAGTCCATCTGGCTATTGGCATTCAGCTGCGCTACCGCTGCCTTCAGTTGGGCAGCACCAGAGGATCTCAGAGACCTAATGTGAGCTTCCCTGTTGATCATGGATTTTTCCTGGATCTTTGTGGGATTCGTAGTAGAGTGTTTCATTTGTCACCTCAGTTTTGAAGTGGTCTTCTCAGTAGTAGTCACCTTTGACCAGGAGAAGCAAAGATGACTCACATTTGTAAAACCTCTGTGTCCAAATACAGAGGATGACCTTTAAAATATGTGCAAGTACCATGTGAGTTAGCAAACCATGAAATATGCTTCCCAGGGTGATCTGCAACATGTGCAGTTTCTTCCCTCTATTCCCATCACACTGTTCTAAAAGACTACATTTTGGGCTCCTTGTCAATTCAGCAGTGATGGTATCTGGCTCTTCCTTGCCAAGTTGTTTTATTATTACCATTGCAGTGGAGTTGGACTAGATGACCTTTGAAGGTCCCTTCCAACCCTAATTATGATTCTACGATTCTACTTGACTTGCTTGCGTGCAGCATCTCCAGGCCACTTCAGCAGAGGGAGAGGAGCACCCATGGAGTTGTCCTCACCTGTGTAACGTGGGTGCTGTCTCCAGGGAAAGCAGAGCCAGCATCTGCAGGATGCAACCACAGTGTAACCAGGAACGTGACCAGAGCTATGTCAGACCCCTTAGAATAAAGGGGTCTCTGTGTAAGCCAGGAACCTCTTCAGAGGGGAAATGTACTCAAACACCCCTGGAAGTGCCACTGCCCTGCAGAGAGCAAGCTGCACACCCCAGAACTGCTTCTTCCTTCCAGAAATTCCCCTCCTAAGTAGCTTTTCTACAATTAAATGAAGCATTTCAGGGCATGGGCAAGCACTGTCCTAGAAACACAGACTTCTGTTCTTCTGACTAACTGGGAGATTTAAAAGAGCACAAACTTGGAGTTGAAAGAAATGCAAATATAATTATCAAAGCGTTTTCTTGCTTCTACTGGCCACCAAGACTTGGTAAGGTGGGGTGAGAGCTATAACAGTAACCTCATAGAACCAGAATAGTTTGGGTTGAAGGCAACTTCAGATCTCATCTAGTCCAACCCCTGCCATGAGCAGGGACATCTGCACCAGCTCAGGTTGCTCAGAGCCCCGTCCAGCCTGGCCTGGGATGTCTCCAGGGATGGTTCAGCCACCACCTCTCTGGCCAACCTGAGCCAGTGTTTCACCACCCTCACTGTAAAAAAATTCCTTCCTCATGTCCAGCCTGAATCTCCCCTCCTTTAGTTTAAAACCATCACCCCTTGTCCTATTGCAACAAGCCCTGCTAAAAAGTCTGTCCTCATCTTTCTCACAGGCCCCTTTTAAGTACTGAAAGCTCTATAGCCTTTTAATCTCAGCGGCAGAGCAAAATATCTCTCAAACCATCCTCAGTCCACTTCTGCAAAACTGAGGCAGAAACGCTCTGCTCTCTGTCAGGTGCATCGAGCAAACAAGCTGCATGATGTGCATCTATCAAAACAAAAACAGAGTTTCAAATTCAAGTCACTGAAAGGTATCTGTGTTATACCCTGTGCTATTGGTGCTTCAGCAGGGAGTACTCTCTAGCTTTGGCAGGGAGGAGTTATTCAGCCTGGTACTTCAGGATCCAGAGCGGTGTCAGGGATGCTGTCATGCTCAAAGCGGACAGATGCAGACAGCTGCCTGTTATCACCATCTCCTCTCCAAAGCAGGCAAATACAATACAGTTCTAGACCAGATAATCCTAATATTCATGTTATCATGACATGGGGCCCAAGGTAATATGCCAAGCCTCTCAAGTTTATTCATGCGTTGTTTATACGTGTTTATAATCTTTAAATCACAGCTCTCTGCCATACTAAAAGATCCAAAACATGCAACGATAAACTGAAATTCAAGAAAAACAGATTGTGAGGCAGAGAGAGCAGAAGATAGTACTGGTGAATCACAAATACTGAAACAAAATAAATGAATCAGTGCTAAATAGTCTAATTAATAAAGGTTAATTTATTTATCATCCTGGCTAACCCAATATCTCTGAACTCGTCTAAATTAACAAAAAGGAACAAAACACAAAAAGGGCAGCACTAACAGGAAAGCCTCAGCAGATATATTTTCCAGAAGCTTCTTTTTGCACTACATAAAAAGCATCCCAGGTTCTTTAGCACATCACCGGGGTCAAGGTGCACAGACAAGCTCACTCATATCCTGATTAGCAGCAGCATAATTAAAAGGATGTTAATGGCTTAACTCTTTTTGAGTTAGAAACAGATATTTCTTTATCGTGAAAGGCATCAGAGATGGTCACCAAGACCAGCCCTACTCACACATAAAATGATGCCTCCATCTTACCCAATGAGGCTGCAGGGAGAAAGACTTCATCTTTCCCAGCTAACCAAACCTGGGACACCTGCAGGCTGTGAAATAATTGTTTACTGAGCCTAATTACCAAGTCATCCTGCTGTAACATGCTACTACCTTTCTACATTCATATCTGCCCCAACCAGTACATAAAGTTCAGCATCTGGATAAGCAAAGGCATCGCTGCACTTGCTGGCTCACTGCAGTTGTAAATGCAGTTCCCTACAGATGCACCATGCACATCAGTCCTGCCCAAGGCACACGGTCACCCAACCTTGATGTCTTCTGAAACAGTCACAAAATTCTTGCTTCAGACTCAAAACTGACAGAGAAAAAGGAGTTGCATGGTTAAGCAGGAAGAGAAACGCTGGGGGCAGCTGCAGGTGCCCCATTCCTCCCACCACCCCATAAACCATCCTACACAGAGTTCGTGCAGCAAAAACCATTGCACAATCCTTCAATAGCACAAAGAACCCAAATTTTTTACTTTCCATTGCACCATTAGAACACTTCTACATGTGCTGTTTGGTAAACTCGAGGTTCCCACAAAGCTGTTACCAATTTTTAATCTGGGGCTTCACTAGGTTCTCCCCTTCCATTTTGGCTCCTTGTTATGCAAGTTGTAAAACTGATTTCTAATATACTTAAACAGGAAAAGAATTGCCTAGGAGGTCTATAAAGATTGTTTCATGTTGCCCATTTCCAAGTTTGCTGGGAATATACCAATACCAACCTTTTGATGCCCCTTCAAGCTCCACATGCTGATACAAGCTCTGTGGCTTATCCAGAAGGTACTTTTGCCTTCCATTAAGGAGAGAGATGGTCCTCACTAAAAAGCTTTAATAACAGCCTATGAAATGTGGCTTGAAACATGGAGTTAAAGAACTCTAATGGGGATTAAAAAAAAAAAAACCAAAGTAGAATCTGAGATGATACAGCATAGTTGTGGTCTTTTTTTTTTGAGAGAGAGAGTTCTTCTGGATTACTGTGTCCTGTACGCCATAGGTGTTTTATTTCTGAAGACATCAGTGGTTGTCACTTAAGAAGTAAGTGCGGGAAATGGCAGGAGAGCATGGCAAAATGTTCAGTTTCAGATGGACATGTGCGTTTTTCATTACTGCTTTCCTCGACAATTCTGAAGATGCTAAGGAATTCTGTCCTCTTTCAGAAGAAAAAAAGACACTCAGGGCCGTATTTTTTCATTTTTAAAGAGATAAGAGCAATTTTTGGAAATAAAGATAACTTCCCACTCTGAGCAGACCTAGGAGCTCTGATGTGTCACTGGAGAAAACAGCAGAGCAATTCAGGGAGGTTTTAAAGGTCACAGCTTTACTGAACTGTAATTGACTTTCAAACATTGATCCATTATTATTAGTGTTTGTTTAAAAATCAAAGGTTACTTGATTTGAAGTAATTTTGCTGCTTTCAAAGTCAGGAAACTCTCAGTTTGACCCCACAATATTGAGTCATTCCATCAAAAAAACTTCTGAGAAACTTTTCTACCAGTAATGCTTTTTCCTCCAACACCCCAGACTTTTCCATACTCAAATGCCTGTGGAGACTTCGCTTAGCTCTGAAGAAGCTTCTGCTCGGCTTTGGCTTCTTCTTTATCATGAATACTACCCATTAATATCTTCCAGCTTCCAAATGTAGAAGACAACCCTGGTCAGAAGTTCTGGATATGGTCAGCAAGATTCTTCAGAAGTAGCTGCACGATGAAAACAATCTTTTTCTAACATGGTTACTAGAGGTAAAACAGCTCCTTTTGTTCTGTGTTTGGTTATATTGACCCATGAGAGGCAATCATGGGTTGTGGCAGTAGCCACCAGAATGTCCCGGGCTTCCATCAAAAGGGTGGAAGTTCTCACACTTCATTTCCACTGGTCCCGATGAATTCATTGCTGACTTCTCGCAAGAGCAGACACCACAGCCTGAGTGCCCAAGTGGGTTAGTGAGAAATCATTTCCAATTGCTTATTTATTGGCTATTGCAGGGAAAAAAGCTCCAGATATTTCATTTGGTGATAATTTAATCTTTTTTTTCCAATTACTGGGTAAATAAGAAAACTGACAGTTTAAAAAAAAAAATCTGAATAACTTCATTATGAATTACCATACCTTCTTGGAATAGAATTGTGATTATTAGTCCCAATTCTCATCTCAGCCCGAGGTTGACAAAGTCAACATGTTTTTAACCTTGAGTTTATAAGAAATCCATTCAGTTGGCTGTACCCACTAGGGTCTGAGTCATTAGAAGGTTACGTTTTCATAACAAAAATTATGGTGATATAAACATCTATTCCCTTTTTTAAAAGCAGAGATTTTCACATAAGCACATAACTCCACCTGGGACTTGAACAAAATGGTCAAATGTTGCAGAAGAAAAGCTATGAGCTGCAGTGATTGACTACAGAAAGCATATGAAGCTCCTGAGACATTACCTAAAAAATACAGCCAGGTATTGAGCATAATTGGTACTAACATGTATTAGTCCCCAGTGCAGGGACTAGTTTTGTTTGATTCTGCACAGTAGTTAGCATAAAAAGGTCCTGGACCTGAGGCATAACAGCAGTATAAATAATATAAATAATATGGGCACTGACCATATGGGACTAAATCCATAGAGCAAGACAAGATGATCTGCTGTGGATGGAACTGTGCCAGCGTATGCTGAGGAAATGGCCCAAGATCTGATCATGTTTGTGGGAACCAGATGGTGTTTTATGATTTTTTTTTTCACTTTAACTTCCTCAGACTGGCAAGGGGAAAAGGGAGAGAGGAATGGTGTGTTGCAGCAGGTTGGTGGGTTGTGATGTGGAAGGAGGAGGAAACAGCAGCATTTTCTTGGCTTTGTGGAGCATAACATAGAATGAAACAGCATTACTGACTAATCAGAGTGCTTGTTACTCTTGGATATGAATATCTATTCCTCTTATTGGATAGAAGACTTTCCATCTTCTGTTGCACCGAAGCAAACACAGGACCTGGCTGGTTTACTCCAGCTATGGGTCAGGTCTAAGTCTCCTACAGGTCCATCCTGTGCCCCTCATTGGAGATTACAAGGAGACTGCTAACAAACATGTGAGCCCATCAGGTCTCCTGCATGTTACTCCACTCAAACCTCTTCCCACACAGAAAGAATGAGTAAACTACCGCACTACTTTAATCCTATCCTTTTTCTTTCAAAGTACTTTTATCTAAGTTGAAATGTTAGAGAACAACAACTCCACAAAGTGCAATGAGGAGGCCAAGAAGCTATTTAAGACCCTCCCAGTGCCTTCACCTTTTGCAGAAAATTAGTAAGCTAAGCAGGCAGTAATACATAGCAGTGACTTTTCAGAAGACGAAAGCTCAGCAGCAGCTCCACCAGGCAGAAGCTGTGGATGGAGGATGCCTTGGTAGAGCAGCTGTCAGGTCACTGACAGTGCCAGCCCAAGTGCTCATTTGGGTTTGTTCCTTTCCTTCTCCGTATGGGTACATGCAGCTATATGTGTGTGTATATACGCAGACACATTCAGAAACTCTCAATATAATGGAATATAGTTCTTCAAACATTGTATTCAACAATTTTGCAATAGAATGAAGAGCCATTTGCAGTCAACCCAGCTGAGGCTTGCCAAGTGTTTGTCACCTGAGTGGGTTCTGTGGAGGCACAGAGGTCCCTCCAGAATAGCCTGTGCACATGTCGTCATTCCTGGCCAATCTTCAACCTGAAAGAGCAGCCAAGGTAGGCAGTCAGAAGTTACACTAAGACACCCCCACATAGTCAACCAGCCAAAACACAGTGATCATGATCACCCCCTTCCTGATAAGAACCAGCTGATCATCCAAATAATCTGGTTTTCATTGCTAGACCAGGGGTAGCTCCTGCTAACTCCCCCTCAGCCGAGGACTGTGGGGAGCAGATCTCATTTCCACATTAGCACCCCCAGTGCCTATTTCCAGCTGGAAAGATATTTGCCAGGTGGCAAAAACACAGTGGGAGCTGCTTCTTCAAAGGCAGGGAACAGCATCAATAAATTCCGACAGAGCCTATCTGCTTGCAGGAGAACACTGCAGAGACAGTGATGAAACCTCTGATACTGCTTCTAATTGCAGCCTTTGCCCCTGGGAGCCGCAGTCTTTATTAATGCAATTATGATGTTGCCAAAGGCAGTGAATGCTTCTGCTGACCTCGGTAGGGAAACGGAGGCCTTTAGTCACCACAGGAAATTGCTTCCTCCCCCAGCAAATGGCACATAACCCAGTACGTTCCCCTTTCCTGCAGATGCACCGTCTTGTCATTTGACCAGAGAGTATGTAAATCGCTGTTTGACGCCACCTCCCTCACCCTCGCAAATCAGAAATAAAATCCAACGACTTCCAAGTTAGTCTTTCGGTAAAGGAAAATGAAAAAAAAAAAGTAAAACTTAAAATTATACACTTATATCTTGATTTACAAATAGTAGTAGTAACAGCCCTTAAAGAGTCCTAATTACAACCATTTTTGAGCTCTGACTTAATTCTAATTTGATGCTTCTGTTCAATTAGCCTAAAAGGTATTCAACATGGATACCTGCTCTCAGAAAATGTTTCCATAAATTGAAATTCTGTATCATGGCAAGCAGCTGCCATTAACAATAACAACATGGTGTTTGTGGGAACAGGTCTTAGTCATTCAAATAAGAATGAGATTTCTGACCACACTCCACAGATTTATAACCAAAGCGGGTTCTAACCTCAGAGCATCATCTACTCCTAGTCAAAAGAGCATTTCATCAAGTTACCATTATGCTTTGTAATTATAAATTTGAAAGAGGTTTACCAGCTGTGCTTGGATTTTAGAAGACAAAAAACAACTCTTCTCCAAGTATTAGTCCCAGTACTTTATCCCCAGTAGTTGTAAAATCATACAAACTATGACCAAGCTTTGAGTTTCCCCACATAATAGATCAGTCACAGGAAGTAGTAAAGAGCATCCCAAGACTGGGCATCTCTACTTGACTGCTCAAGGCAGACAAGAATGGAAGGAGAACCGTAGCTTTACATAAAGAGATACTGAAACCTGGAGGAGCTGGATGACTCGGCCAAGGTCATTCAAGAGATCATCAACACAACTATGGAATATCCTGGTGGAATTGGACTTTTTGTGGTGCTGGCTGTGGTGTGCTGGTGATGGCCCCAGGACAGCCCATGTGTCTCTGTCTGGGCTCCACTGCGGAAGCAAGTAAAGCCTCTGCCTTCAGAGCTTTTCATTCCCGAAGACCTTCTTGGGGGTTTTGTACGTCAAAGAGACCTGCAAGACCTTTTTTCAAAGTTCCTGCAAAAAGGACGAAAATACTCAGAAAATACTCAGAATACATTTTGTAAAAGAGAGGAGTGATAATTAAGAAGAATGAATACATGCAGAGGCACAGAAGACAAGTTGGGCAGGTTGCTTGCACCTACCCTGAGGACACTTTTTCTTGGTGTGACTGGTAGACATCGTGACAAGGCCCTGGGGAACCGTGTGCCACCAGCTAAAGGCCCAGAGAACCAGAGACCCTCCCACAGTGCGAGGGCTTGGACAGATGCTTTTAGTCAGATGACTCATCTTCCAGAAGCCTAAGGGCCAGAATTTTAAGAAAAATTATAATGCATTAGTCAACCTGAAATTAAAGGCTTCTGTAGACCTCAATGTCTTAAAATAATTATGCCTTAGACACTTGCCCAAGGTTGCACAGAAACTCTGACAGTGCAGGGAAACGACCGTGTTCTTTACAGCCCCAGATCACCAAGCTGCTCATCCTCAGTACAGACACAAACTCCCATTAATGAGCAAAGGGAGATTTGCATGAATTTTACTGTGCTGCTCACAGCTCATGATAGCTTTCCATTTTGCATGATGCTTTAGTTTAGTCTCCTACTGTTAAGCATGAAAAAGTGCCATAAAGCAACAGCTGGTGCTAGCAATATCTGCTCAGTCCCTAACACCACCCAGCATGTACTAGTACTGAATATTGATGAAACTCAAATCTTATTATAACATAATACAAGATGTTCCTTGCCTATAGATTCCCTTCACACAGTTTTTTCCTTACAAAAAAAAAAAATATGCAAAATGAGGATGCAGGTCAGGTCCAGGTTCCAAAAACCCACTTAAACTAGGGCTTTGGGAAAGCCCCATGGAAGGGTCTTCATTAGGACTAGGAAGGAACGCTTCCTACTGCTGAAGTCTAACCCAAGTGAACGTAAAGTGGGGCAATGTCAGGTCTTGATTAATCTCTACTTCAGATTGCAAAGTGTGTTTTTGTGTCATGTGTTCTGAAGACAAAGGCACATTAACCACTTCAGGCCAACGAGTTTCCAGCACAGCAAATTTTGTTATCTCTATAGAATCCAAAATTAAAATCCCCATTTATCCAGTGCAGTTTTTCATTTTGATGTATTTTTCAAGTTCAAAACTGGAAATTAAAAACTTATTATAAGCTGTGTCAGTCCAGAAATAGAGACACAAGTGTACGTTATAAGACAATGCTACTCCAGATACAGATATACTTTGGAAGAGTTTTTCTTCTGGGAATTTAATGAACTTAGGAGATCTATGAGTCATTGATTTATTCTTTGGTAGTGGTCCAAATTACACAAGATCCACATTATTAACTTGTGTAGCAGATAAGACACATTCTGGATTCCCACATTCACCCCCAAAGGCATTTGGAGAAAGAGCAAAAGCAGTGTTTTGAATACTCTGGTGGTCTGCAAGTCAGTAGAAGATGCTCTGTAAAACAAGAAAAGGTGTGAAATTCAGCGGCAGAGGATCATAAATGTTATTGCTTTTCAGCACCCACATACAGAGCTGGTTCCCAACTGCTTGTACTGATCACAGGCAGCAAACAAACCCCCTTCTCCTGCCTTATGTACCAGAAACAAGGAAAGAGACCTCAACATGCCAGCCCTCTACACTGGGGAAGGATCAACTTTAAACAATTTATATCTTTATTTCCTCTTCTTACATCATGCTTGTGCTGAAGCTTTGATGCTACTGAGGCAAGGGATGCCAGTACTTGGTTATCCCTCCTGTTGGAAAGTTGCACTAAATAGATGAAACCTAAAACCATTACCTCTTCCATGAATAGCAGGTATGGAGAGCATCTTACCCCTCACCTCTTTGTTCAAATTAGTTTTAAATCCTAATCCTTCTCTGATATATTTGCAGCTGAGACCTTCTGTTTGACCTCATTTGCAAATTTAATAAGAACAATCTCTACCTCATCCTCTAGATCATTAATGAAATACTGATTGACAGAAAATGCAGGATAAACCTTTGCAGAACCCCACTTTTTATAAAGTCTTCTGTTTCTACAAGAAGCAACTTTTTAACATTGCTTTCCAACCAGGTTTGCAACCACCAGATGAAAAATTTCTTCTCAGGTTTCTCTACCTTGATTATGAAAATATAATGGGACAAAAATCAAAAGACTTATTAATGACAAGTTACATGATATCCACTGCTTTTCTTTTGACCATAAAACTGGATTGTACTGTCACAGGAGAAAAATCAAAATGTTTTGAAGGCCATTTGTTCTAGGCAAAGCCCATGGGATGTTGCTGACCTCCTCATTATGTGCTAACAGTTTCATTAGTTGTTCCAGTATTTTCCTGGCAGCTAAAACTAAACTGGCTGGTCTGTATGTGGAGCTTCCTTACCCCCATTTGAAAGAGATTTTTTTTTTGTTTAATCTTTGTCAAGAGACATCACCCACTCTGCATAAGGTCTCAAAAATAGTGGTGAACAGCTCTGAGTTTGCTCCAGGCTTTTCTCTACACACCCTACAGTGATTTTTCACAGCACCTGGCTGATTGGAGAATGATTCACATGCTTTTTCTTGCATTCTTCTGTGCTGGCTGCCTGGTGGCAGCTGCACATTCCAGTGGAAGCTGAAGCAAATTCAACATGAAACACTTTAATGTGCTGGGCATCACTCCTCCACAACCTTCCCTTTTCACTGAGGACCAGAGCAACACTTTCCCGTCTTCCTCTTGCATCTAATACAGTTGCACAGTAACTTCTCCTCCTCTACATCCTTCCTAGTTTGCTCATATTTTGGTGCCTTGGCCTTTTGGTTCTGTCCTCCCAGGCTCACACACTGGCCTTTTGTGTTCCTCCTCAGTAATGTGACCCAGTTTCCATGGTCTGAACCATTCCGCTTTGCATTTGTGGTGACCGAAGACATCGTGACTTAGCACTAATAAACAAAGCCTGTTAGATGCACAGACAAAGCACAGAAATCTGGGCCACAGCCCCCCCTGTCCAGCACACCCAATTTCCTTCTGCATACTGATCTGAGAGACCTCTGCCTGCAGAAAAATAGGAGGCAGCCACTTTTCTGTGGGGTGCAATTAACAATTATTTGCACTCATGTCTGTAAAAACTAGACTATGATGCAGTTCTAAGACAATGTACAAAGCAAAGAAATCTCTTCCTTAGATGACAAAGTTATCACATGCAAAGCTGACAGGATGGCAGAGGGAACTGAGAACAGACCTCCAAGCCCTAGGCTGGGAGCAGCATCTGGGAGCTCATTTGACCTCCTGTACATCCCTCATTCCCCTGTGATCTACTGCTGCCTTCACTAGGGCAAGAGAGGCAATAAGGAACCAGGGAGACTATGCTGAGCAGCCCCATGGGCAAAAAACCCTAAACCCTATGTCAGAGATCTACCTGGTGTTGAGATTTGTAGGTGCAAAAACAGATGTTAAAGGAAGAAAGTGAAGGACCATCAGGATGAATTAGCAGGTCTTCACAGGGAGTTTCTGCAACTGCTCAGAAGAAGCCCCAGAGATGCTTGTCAAGAGGGCAGATCAGCATCAGGGAAGGGATGCGCCTGAAGAGTGAATACAACATTTGGTGGCACATCAGTGCTGTGACAGAGAAGAGGAGCAGCAGGGGTGGGGGCAGAGGAGAGGCAGTCACAGAAAATTGGTAAAGAGAAGATTCTCAGAAAAGTTTTAACTGCGCAGAGTGGGACAGGGCTGCATTTGCTGAGGCCAAATGCAAGGGTGGTAGCAGAGAGGAAGTCATAATCCCAAGTTTCTGGCATGTCTGGGTTTACCTAATTATGTCTTTTTTCCATCTGAATAAAAAAACAACAACAAAATCAAAACAACAACTTAGTGAGTGCATGAAACCAGAATTCGCAGCACCTTTTTTTTTTTTTAGATTTTCTTTTACTCTGGAAGCTCAGTTAAAGAAGTAATTTGGCTTGGCTTACAGGTATCCACAAGCCTGTGTATGCACAAAAATAATCTCCAGCAAATCTACGATAAGCTGGTCAAGCTCCAGACCTGCTGTGGCTATCGAAGTCTTTAATACCTCCCCGTGCACTGTGTGTACCTGGAAGCACCAGAAGGAACATATGAGCCCTGGATAAGCCGATGGGCATGGACACCCTGCCTGCATAGCTGGATCAGAAGAGTTGAATTATAGAAGTGATAGAAAGAAAGCCTGCAAAATTTAGAAGTAGCTTCGACATCAGGACCCAGAGGGAATCTTAGTCAAAGACAGCAGCAGAGAGCTGACCTGAATGATAATCATGGTATTGGCAGCAGATCAAGGAGGAAAACAGAGGGAAGCGTGTGGGGAAGAGACTGAGGGTTCTCTCAGCCACGTGGAGATTGAGCTGATGGTTACATCTCCAGAGGACATTAAAGAGACAAGCTGAGATTTTCATACGGACCGAAGGAGACAGGACTAGAGTGATCATGCAGAGATACAAGTACAAAATCGGGAGCTATTTCTTTGCAGAAGAGGTTATTCCCAGGTAAAGCTCAAGGAGAAGAACATGCGAGTCAGAGGTGGGTGTCATCACCACAAAAAGTCCAAGTGACTGAAACCACATTGCAGCCTTGGCCCCAGGTCGTGCTGTTGCCAAATAAGCCCAAGCCAAGAACAGGAGTCCAGCACAACCACGTGGCTGCACCAACAGCACGTACCAAGTCACCATAGTCTTCAAGCAGACATGCACAATATCACAAACCAGTTCATTAAAGAAAGATCTGAGGGAATATAAACACCTGACTAGGTTAGATAAATTAATAAGAAAACAATTCTTCGGTTAAAAAAAAAAAAAATCATCTTTCTTACTACTGCAGGAGCTTGAAATGGTTATTTGGACAGTAACAAAGGGCCCTGCTGATTGACAGGTACCAGGAAAAACCCCAAATCTGGATTATTTTTGTTTTGGTGTTTTACAGGAATAGATTGCAGCCTGTGTTATGCTTATTACCTGGCCAACCTATTCCTTGGAATAAAAACAAACAGAAAAAGACAAATTCAACTAACTGAATAAACTATTTGTACCAATGCAACCCAGTGAGAGCACCTTGCCTCCAAACCGCCCCTATGATGGGAACATGTACAAAACCCAGAACCTGCCACAAATGAAGGTTTGAAGGACCCAGACAAACTGACACTGGTTCAGCTGCTGAATCCAGCCTGGCTATTGAATTTGGGGGATTCTCTGTATTCGTGGGCATCTCTGTGCACCCCATGGCTCACAGCATGTTTGATAGCAGATGTTTCTGACTGAATTATTCAGCCTCTCTCAGTCCAGTATTAACTGTTACTGAATCACTTTGAGGGGGGAGGAAAAAAAAAAAAATCTTCCTTTGACTTCAGAAGGCTCCAGATCAAAACCTAGTAATACTTTTATTTCTAGATGGAGAGGATCTGAAATTAAAAATAAAACCACAAGCTGGCATGTGATTCCTGAACCTCTTTGTATTTTCTGTAATATCTTTTTTTTCAATTGGAATAATCCAGAGGGTTGCTTTAAAAGAAAGAAGGATCCCTGTGGCAAACATTTGTTCATTCATTTACTTTCTTTCACTTTCTTTGTAAAGCACTGAATTTTCTAAGAACTGCCCACACTTTCTACAACATTAATCAAAAGTATCATTATTAATGAAGAACATCAATTGACAGAACAGAACATGTTCAGAAAAACACATTTTCCCCTAACAAGACTGCCAGAGATCAGGAGCTCAGCATCAAAAATGCCCCGAGCAGCCCTCCCATGTGTGAAGCATCATAACTGGAGGGGAAAGGCACCAAAAAGGCTGCAGGACAGAAGTCCCTGACCTGGTTTCCAGTGCCTGTATGCTCAGGGTAACCGCACGCCCTGCCATACAGCCCTGCCATCACCAGGAGCAGGCCCTGAGCTTTGTACGGAGCTTGCAAAGCCTCAGAACTGAAAGAGAGATGTGGGATGCAGCACAGAGGCAGGTGTGGGGTGACGTGGGCCACAGGCTGGCACTGGGGACCCTACAGCTATAAACGACTCCCTAATGGTCAGCTAAAGAAACGCAGACCTGGAGCTGGGCAAAGGTGTGACAGAATCACTGCATATGGTAAATTTGGGCATAATACAGCTGCAGACTGTGCAAAGGCAGCTGCAACAGTGTAAAGGTTTCTTTGCTCTATGAAGAAAGAACAAAGGTGTAAAGGCATGTTAGCAAATATAAAGAAATAACCCCAAGAGGAGCCTAGAGGAAACACACCAAAATTGCCACGAAGAATATAATGTTCTTAGCAGAGGACCCAGATGCTGAGAAATTGCTGTGACATCCTCCATTGCTACCAGAATGAAACCACCAACCTCAAGAGCCAGGGGACTAAGGCAGAGATGAACATAAGCCTCTAACAAAGGGCTAGAAGCCTCATGTGTGTGTAAGCATTTTAACTACATTGTTTATTTTCCTTTAACAACCTACCTTGTCCAATAATGATTAAACTACTACAATACTGTCCATACTAGTAATGTGTTCTCAGCCTTACCAACACATAAGATGTGGTTCCTTTTCATCCATAAAGATTGAGCATGACAGTAGCAGCATTAATTTCTGAGTGAAAAGGGGCTCAGCACAAGTTGTGATGTATGTACCATTTAATGGGATTTGGTGACTGCCTTCCCTCTGATCAGGTTTTCCTGTGCAGGAGACTCTCTCAGTTGCAGCTGATGTTGCTCACTCCCCATCTGTGCTCCCTGAAGAGACCTTTGCAGACACCACAAGAAATCCACAGTTCCTCTGCTGAAGCCACAAATGAATTTTCTGTTGCACCCGGTGCCATAAAGCTACAGCAAGGGTCCTGTAGTCATGTCTCAGCGTCCCTTATCCCACAGCACCATCTCGTGGGAGATTGCAATTTGAAAAAACCCTCCGTCAGAACCACCAGCTTGGTTTAAATCCACTTCCAAGAGTCCCATTGTGCTTCCCATGGCTTAAAAAACCTCGCAAGAAGCTGCCGTGGCACAGCAGGACTAGCGCTGCAGCTTTGCGGGGTTTGCAATGCCTCCGGAGTGCAGCTAAAACCGCTCGCCATGAGTTTTGGTTGGGTTTTGGGGGTTTTGTTTGTGGGTCTGGGGTTTTTTTTGTTTGTTTTTTTTTTTTTTTTGGGGGGGGTGTTTTGGTTTGGGGTTTTTTTGTTGTTTTTTGTTGGTGGGGTTTTTTGTGTGTGTCTGTGTTTTGTTTTTCTTTTTCCTCTCCCTCTCCCTCCAGGAGGAAGCAAAGCATTATGCATCCCGTTGCAAAAGCCATGCCCTTCAATCTGCTGGGAAGGGTCAAGGCTCAGAGCAGGACCAGAAGTGCAACCAACTGTTTATTCCACCTATAAAGTGCCTTACTGCAATTGTCTCTCCTTTGCAGAAGACATTCCAATGATGCTTGCTCAGCTCTCAGGACATGATCAACACAAGAAAGAGCCCACGCAAGCCCCCCATCTCATGCGGTCATATCCAACAGATGTCAAAGCCTCCAACTGCTCAGCTGCCACTACCTTCCTCAAGCTCCAGCCACATAGCCCTGAAAAGTCTCCCCAGACAAAGCCATTCCATGAAACCTCTCTTTGCGAAGTCTGGGAGATCTTACAACAGACCCACAAGCATACATTGAGGATATAAGAGTCTGGACCAGAGGAAAGCTTTTCACCATCTCAAAAAAATGTTTAGATTTGTGGTTCTGTTGCTAGAAGGACATGATTAAAGTGGTCCAGCTGTTGCTTGAGTGATCCCCCCCATACTTATAAGATTTCCCACAACAGAACTGCTGTTTGCCAAGGAAGAGGGGACCAGACCCAGTGGATGAAAGCAAAGCTCCTGCTGGAGGTTGTGTCAGACTCAGAGCCCTTCCATCCTCCTAAAGTTTCCTGGGGAGCACCTTGAAGGGTAGAATTACCACCTCTCAGAGAAACAAAAAGTGTGAAAACAGTTTTTAATTAAACTTGTCTTATTTTCTACCTAGGTTTATGGGAAAAATCTTTACTTTCCCTGTGTTTGACACCTGCTAACAGCTGCCAACAGATCAGTGGGATACAGGAAAACCAGAGGAAACTCCTGGGCTCAGGTGCTGCAGGTGACCAGCTGGGTCCCACCATGGAGCATGGACACACTGGATGCTTTGCACCTTCCAGAAAAACATCCCCTGAGGCCATTTCACGGTCACCACTTTCCTGATGGGCATCCACACTATCTCTAGAAACATTTTTCCTACTGCCTCTTTAGTAAAAAAATATCACCCTTCTTAGCCAGCACTGCAGTGAGAAAATAGTGGGAGTAGCAAACAGCTGCTATCTGCTACAAACATTTGGCATAACGCATATCAAATTAGCTCTACAACTCTGTAGATGAAGCCTCATACCTACACAACCCAGCAGCATGTTGCCCTGGGCCAGACAATGGGAATCCTGTTTGGTGAGCAGCTGCCTGCACACCTGGGCAGGACATCCAGATGTTTGGTCACATCTCCCACACTCACACCCAGAACTAGAATTTAGCCTTCAGCTTGCAACTCTAAGAGCTCAGTGCTTCTAATTCCTTTAGATACCAGCCCCAAAGGGTTATTAATGTGCTCAGTTTATACCAGCACATTGGAAACGTGGTGTGTCAGGCATCCATAAGCTTTCAGGTAACATGCTGAGCCAACATCCAGGCTGATTTATTTTTCCAAACAGAGTGAGGGAGGTCTTTGTGATGGGGAAAGCACTGTGCATGCTGGTCCCACAGCCAGTATGAGGCACAGGCAGCAAAGCAAACGCTTCTGCCTGCCCATTTAGACCTCTCTGAGAGGGGAGCCAGCAGACAGAGCAGTTTGCAGTGATTTTACCCATCCTCATCTTCTCCACTAGACACTCCATGCACTGGAATGACTCACAACCATGGCAAGCCCAGCACCGGGGAGGCTCAGCAGAGTAGAAACCAAGGTTCACCGTGCTTTGTCCATCCCCTTAATGAATCAGACCTTGCAGTAAAGTTCCATTATTTCGTGTCCTAGAGCCTGTTTCATGCAGACTTTCTTCTTAACCATCATTTGCTCTCCCTCCCACCCAGGAAAGGCTGACCTGCCTGTACAGGGAGTCAGTTGCAAACTTAAACCTCCCCAAGCATCCCTAGAGCCCCCTCACTTGGGCTTTCTCTAACATTTATTAACCTGTTCATCACACTATCAGCTCATTAGCTTCCCAGTGCTTCCATATCTCAAACTCACAATATAATCAAGCTTGACTCATGCTTTGTTTTGTGAGAAAATGGCCTCAGAGGCAAAGGATTTGCTATCAGCACCCAGAACTTTGAGAATTCAAGCCCAGCATTGAAAAATTTCAATCACACTTCAAAGCTTGCTGTGACCAGGTGAGACACTAAAGTTTCTGCCTTGAACATAGGACATGCTTAGAGCTTTATAGCAGAGGCAAGATGAGAGAGCAGACCTTCTATTTCAGAGACACAAATTCTCAGCAATTAAACTGAAATAGGTTTTCCATTAATGAGCTGTAATTAAGGCTGATGCTCAGAGCCAAGCAAGTCTGATTCCATTCGAAGGTGAAGTCTGTAGTTGCTGTGCTCTTGTGCACCGGCCAACTCATTACAGGCACTTCATTTGCCATCATGAGCACAGGCACAGACACCTTCCCTCATCCCTCCTCTGCCACCAACAGCACCATGACATTTCCCACATGGCACAGAAAGGGTACCAGGGGGACAGGATAGAGTAACACAGCTGAGACAGGCAATCAGGGGTTTAGGCTGTAAGTGAACTGGGAATCTACCTTATATTAAGTATTTGTTTCTTATTCAAGATGATTCTTTTTCACTGCACCCACTACTTAAAAGTTGGTTTGGTTTTACTAACATCATGCTCTGAAGGCTTTACAACACCTAAATCTTAAAAAAAAATTCCCATTTTGTTCAAGCTCTCAAGAAAAAACAGTGACTGTTTAAGCTTTGTTTCCAAAGAGGCACTTCTCTGAAGAAGTCCTGACTGCCCTATGTAGTACTGACCTGAACTTGTGCCAAAGAGATGCAGCTGCAGGGACAGCAGCATTTCCAGCCCTGCTCCTTCAGGGCTGCAGCACCCACCTACTATAGAGGAGAGGGAGAAGGGGAACATCTCCTATTGCTAAAGATGGGGCCTTCCTCATACTCTGCATGCATGCATTTCTGGACACTGAGGCTGCTCAAAACTTGAATTCAGGGGGATTTTGTAAGTAGGTCATTCTCTTTTGGCTGAACTAAATCCCCCTGAACTTAGAGGGCTTGGTCTCTGCACTGGATCTCATCTGGATTGTGCAGCTTGAGCTCCACTCTGCTAATTAGAAGCAACCTTTAAACAGATATGAAAGATGAGGAAGAAACTGTAAATCTAGGCCACAGGGGTGGAGTGGTGCAAAGCTCCCTTCACATGATCAAAGGGGCCTTCTCACTGTATTTAAAATTGAAAACTCATTTGAAGTTGTTGAGTTGTTTCTCACACATAGCGAGTCTTCTTCCTCATATGTGGACACCCCCACTCTTCTTCCTCACAGGGACCTGCTGCCCCAGTATTCACCCCCAGCCCTCACCCCTTCCCATGAGAGAGGATGGAGTTTCTTCAATTGAGCTTGACATTCAATAACTGCCCAAGCAAACAGCTTCATACAGTAAAGTGTGAGCAACCAGCCAGCATTAACACAACAGGCCCCGGGCACAGAAAAATACATAGAACTATTTGCTGCTTCTTCCAAACCCTCGGAGTTTACATCCAGACTTCCCTCATAGGAAGCTCATGCTGAACAAGGCTCCTGGTCACTCGAGCTAACAATGAACCACAGCACCCAAGGGTGCACATCACAGCCATGTGCCAGAACCACAGGGTGCAGACCCCAGCACATCAAGGCTTTACTAAACAGGAGAGCAACAGCACAGCAACCACTGGAAGTTTCCCACCAAAGGCTGTATTTCCTAGTAAGGACAGTGGTCCTTGCAATACAGCTCTTTTCTAGGCCTTTCTACCCCTAAAAGAAATAGTCCAGGCATGTGCCTTCTTAGGGTTGGTAGCTATGCTAAGCAGCCACAAGCATTTTCTCTGTATGTAAAGGCAGTTCTTCACAAGCCAGCTACCAAATTACAAAGCCATTATAACAGATCTCACACTTACTGCCATGTAGGAAGACATCAGAAGCAGAGAAGAGTTACAGCAAAAATTCTGGACAGCAGTATCTTTAAAAAAACTTCAAGAGAGAGACTACTCTAGAAAGGGTTACAAGTGCCTGGATCTGGGCTTAAATGGAGCTCCAGGAGCAGGAGGGAGGGTGTGAGTGGGGTCCCAGGTGAGGCTCGTCAGGGCGTTCAGGCTCATTAGTGCCCTCAGGGCACCTGGGTTGTGGCCGGTTAAGCAGAGATGCTGTTTGGATGAGTTAGGATGATGAGCTCTGTCTAGTCCAGTTGATAGCAAACATCAACTAAGGTACATTGGGTGATGCAAAAGGGAAGATTAAACAGGGGTAGTTTTTCCTCTTACATTTTTCTCTTGTCTCTATCCTGTTACTAAATCTTGATCTGATATTGGCTGTTTGTAAAGCTATAAAATACAGTTTCAGCCTCTCTTGGGACACTTTGCCTAGGAAAAGTGTTTGCAGCCTCTGCAAACCTCTTCCTTCTCACTGTTCAAGGCCTACTCTGTGTTTTTTGCTATGAGGTCTCTTCTAAAATGTGAGTACAAACATAGTTGGCCTTGTGCTAGGTTAAAAGCTTCAAGCTCTGAATACTAGCATGGCTTAGGACTTTGGATTTCTTTTTCCCCTCTACTTTTTAAAAATTTTTTGAGCTAGATATATATATTAGAAGCTTCTTGAAAGCTAATTTGTACTCAGCCCATAAATGTAACTGTCTAACACTGAAAAAGTTCATATAGCAGAAGATTATAATAGTTTCTCAATGGCCAAGTTAAGAAAGGGGGAGGATATGCTTAGTCTTTTCCTTGTGTGATTTTCATCCTTTGGTTGAACCCAAGAGTTGTTGTCCCTTCTCGCTCCCCACCTTAGCCCCATGGTTGAACATACTGGGTTGTCTTTGGTGGCTGTGGAAGAGATCAATCTGGCGCCCACACTGGTGGTCTCAGCTCAACATTTGGGCTGCCCCGGCTGAGTTTTATACTCATGCTGCTGCTGGAATGTTCTGCTGAGTATCCAGAAAAACTAAGAAATGAATAATTAGCATCCTTCAAATATCAGCCTAGTCTTTGCAGTGTCTCAGTTTCACTACCCGTGGGCTGGGAGTAAAAGGAAGACTTGTCTTGCTAAGGTGTTGTTGGTAGTGCCCAGAGTGGGGTGCTGGTGCTCTGGGCTGTGCTTTAGCAAAGCTGTGGCCTCTGCTGCTTGCTGCTCCCAGGGGAAAGACACAGAAGTACCCAAGGTATTGGTCATGGGGAGGTGAAATAAAAAATAAAACCAGACAAAATAATAAAAAATTGAATGAAGACTGAAGCAACTTTGTAGCACATATCTGTATAAATACAAACCTAAGTGTAACAATGTGTAAATCTGCCTGTTTAATTTCCTTTTGCTAAACACAAAAGCAAAATGCCAGGAGCAGAGTATGCATAAGTGTCGTTTCAGTAACCTGGTTTTAAGGATCTCGTTTTGCAGCCGGGGAGCTGCTCTTCTTTAGTGCTACGGTTAGGTTAGGGTTGGACTCGATGATCCTGAGAGTCTTTTCCAACCGAAATGATTCTATGATTCTCGAAACCCGCTCCAGCATCTCCGAGGTACCTGCGCTATTTCCCACGGTCACCAGATGGCGATGCAGCCACGCAGCTCCCCGGCCACAGCCCAGGGAGAAATGGGGCAGAAAACACTGATTTGGATGTTCATTGCAAAATTCCGTGTTTGCTAAGGGCCTTGGTTTGCCTTGGGCTTTTGGGCTGTGGGGTCAGGAAAAGACTCCTGGGTAGGAGGATCCACTTGGTTTATGGTGATGTCCTTGTCTGGAACAGAGCAGCTCCCGTGCAGTTGAGCTGGGGGAGCAGGCAGTCTGGGAAGTGCCCTCAGCATCTCAGAGGGACGTTCTGATGCCCTAAATCCCCATGACAGCTCCTGGAGCCAGGTACCCATCTCCAGGCTGCCCGCTGGGGTCCTGGGTCACAATGTGGTGGCACTTACCCCAGTGCCCATGGGCTAAACATGGGTGAGACGTGCTGAGTGCTGTGCTGGATTTCTGGAGCAAATTTTTCCCTGTCGCTCCTCACGAACACCTGCCATGCTGCTGTGTCACTAGCACTGGGGACAGCCAGGCTGGGGAGCTCAGCGTGCTGCCTCTGTCTGGCCCAGGACCTGAGCTCACAGCATTGCTGCTGTTGCAGAGCAGGATCGCTCAGTGTGTGGGAGAGGAAAGCTGTGCAAGAAGAGCGCAGCCTGGACCTGAGTGTGGTGGCTTGGTACCCCAAGAGCAAGAGCCCCCTCCAAAAAAGCAGCTCCTCGGAGCTCTGCTGCAGAGAGATGGGGAGCCCTGAGCAGCAGCAAAACAGCCCAGAGCCCCACCGGACTGGACCTGCACCAAGGGCAGGGTGAGGAACCACAGGCATCACCAGTGATGATAGGAGAGCATGAGCTGCAAAGGCCATGTTGCTAGGAGGTGGGATTGGCTTGGGGAGAAGCCCTGGGGCTTGTGGCCAGGCTCAGCTGGTACAGAGTGAACATGTGTCCCAGCTGCAGCAGCCCTGACACTGGCTAGCATGGGAGTAGGAGCAGCTGGGGACCAGGGAAGGGGAGTCCAGGGTGGGTCTCATGTTTTATTAATCTTTGCAGGTTTTTAATGCCTTACTCCAGGTCAGTGAGGTGCTGGTGTTTTGCTGTGGAAATCGGGTGCTGCTCTAATCCCAGGGTGCCCTCAGCATCTGGGTGGGCCACTCCGACTCCCTAAATCCCCATGACTGTTCCTAGACCCAGAGTCCCCATCTCCAAACCCAGAAGCCATTTTGGTGGGCAACACCACCGTGATCCATTGTGCAATGCTCTGCTGGCCCTGCTGCCTGCTTATAGGTTGTCAATGACCCCAGAAATGTCCTGATGCTTGGGTTTTACTCACTCTTCCTCCTCTCCATTGTGAGATCCAAGCTGTTGGTGCAGAGCGCCAACCTAGGTACCTTCCCCAGGGGCAGATCAGCCCCTCCCTCCTGCCTGGCCAGGGGTTTTGCTGACATCTCTCTCAGCAGCAAATTTGGGAGAAATCAGTATTGTTTCTGCTGAGAAAGGTGCAAAACCAAGGCAGCCCCGTTTCTATGGTTGCCGCAGACTGTCCTTGATGCAACAGCATGTCGAGCAGCTCTGCAAGCAGATGTGCCACAGCTGGAAAGCAAAACACTTCCCCCCAGGTGTGAGTGTGGCATGGCTGGCCACACACACTGTCCCTTCTGCTCCCACAGCCTCCTCTGGGATACTGGCTATGTCCTTGGCTGTGTGTCCCCACCCTTGTCCCTGTCCAGGACCCTCCCTATCAGCAAAATCCCAACAGCAAAGCAGCACTGGGGAGGGGGAGTGTGACAATTAGACTAGACAATGCATGCAAGTGTTTTAAAATAATGCAATCAGAATATTTGTCATTCAAATAGTGTGTGTGTATACATATATATATACACAAAGTGCTTAGTAATCAGATTCAAATCTTGTTTGAACAAGGGGGATGCTGAATATTGCCTAAGCATCGCAACAATTTCTAAATCTTTTTTTCTATAAGAAATCATAGATCATCAGTTTACGGGGTTCTCTCAGCTTTGGTCAATACAGTTTGGGCCAGCACATAGGTTCCCTGGGTCCTGCTGCACCCTTGGAGGCTGAGGGCTCAGGCTCTGCCTCCTGCCATTTTCCAGGGGTCGCTGCTCTTTGCTTTGTAGCTCTTTGCTACAAGGCCTTTAGCATCTTAACCCAAAATGCACCTGACAGCCTCATCAGAGATCTGGAGTGAAGCCAGTTGTGCTACTGAGAGCCAGAGAAGAAGGAGCAGACAGCTTGCAGAACCCAAGGCTTGATCCAGAAAGGTGTTCGGATGTGAAGACCTGCTGCTGCTTCCCGGTGCTCACCTGGTCTCTGCCCTTTGCATTCAGGATGCGTACTTTTAGATGTGTTCCCCCTGAATCCCTGGGGTGCTTCTGCTCTTGTCCATGCCCAGCACGGTGGGATGGACTCCAGTGCAACCCCTGTGAGGTGGTGAGTGGGATCTGCAGGGTTGGTGTCCCTGTGCCAGGAGCCAGCACCCACCAGGGACCCCGTGTGGTGCAGTGGGGCATTTCTCCCTCTGGCCACCCCACCTGTGTCCCCTCTGCCAAGCCCTGGCGTCTCCTGTGGGAGCTCCTGCCATGCCCAATCCCCGTCTCCAGCGGCACAGACACTGATGAACCGACCTTTCCCTCTGCGCTGCTCAGGGATGCGCCGAATCCTGGCTCGGGCTGGCTGCCAGCCAGACCTCCCAAAGGCCCAGGGGGCTGGTTAAGCTCATTGCTTTTCTTTCAGAGGCTTCAGAAAGCTGCCCGCCCGCATTTAATTCAAATTTATTGAATAATTCTCCTGGGAGAAGCTAGTTCAAGACCAGCAACTACAACAGACCATCAATGAGATCAGTTGGCACAGCCCTGGTCATGGAGAGCTCTGTGTCCTCCAGCGCATCTCTGTGGCTGTGCCAAGGGGATGGTGAGTGCAGGACCAGGCGTTTGGCCTGAGATAACACTGGCTCAGCTCTAAACCTGGCTGCCTGTGCTGCCTCCAGCCCCAGGGGATGTTTGGAGGTCTGGTAATATCCCTCCCACTTCCACCCCGAACCTGGTTGTGCCTTTGAGCAGTTGTTCCCCAGGCAGTGGTCCCAGCATGAGGCTGGCTCAGCCCTCGCTGCCTCCTGAGCCTTTTGCCAGCTCACTGTGCTGCAAAGGTGGTGGATGCAATGTGCCTGTCGTGGATGCATGTGCACCACTGGATGCACACCCTGCAGTGATGAGATTCATGTCCATCATTGGGTGCAACAACCTGAGGCCACCTGGACAGGAGTGGGGACAAACCAGAGCTGGGCTGGGAGTGCAGGGATGAGTCTACAGCTCCAGCAAGCAGGCGGTGGGTGACAAGCCCAGCCAGATCCTGGGAAATGGGCTTCCCTAAGAAGGCTGCTCTCTGGGAAAGCCATTTTACTCTGTGCTCAGCCCTGAGTAGTTTTGGGGACACATCGTGTGTCCCATCCTTATGGCATCCTGGGGGCTGTCCCTGAGGACAAGGCTGAGGACACGCTGCCTTCATCCCTCGCTCCCCGGCTGCTGTGTGGCTCTGTGAGGGCAGCCCACAGTGTGCTTTGTGTTATGCAATTAACCACTGCTCAGAGGAAAAATAATGATCTTCATTAATGAGTGCACCACTCATCGGCCAGGGCCTGACGTCCTGCGCAGGGCCATGTGCAGCCATGCAGCAGGACTGAATCATAACTGCTAACGATGCTGCGAGACCGATGGGGAGAGCAGCCTTCCCGTTAGCTCTGGGCACGTGTTGCTCTACAGCATGTACAGAAAGGCAGTTCCACACTGCCCTCCATCCACCCCTCACACTCTGGGCTGTGGGACAGGACCTGTGACAGCTCAACCTGCTTTGCCGCAGGCTGTGGGACCCGGAGATGTGCCAGAGCCTGGAAAACAGCATCTGGGGCTGAGATTCAGCCTAGAAGGGGCAGGAGTGGCCGGGGTCCTTGCCCCAATGCAGCGGCTGTGCTGCAGTGCAAGGCTGGGGCACCGAGCCCTTCCTGGGCTCCCTTATTCCACCCACATCCCCCTTGTCACCGTCATCAGCTGTTGACTGGCCAGAGCCACCACCCTGGGGTCTGCAGAGCTGCAGGAGGGGCTCAATGAGCCGTGGCCAGAGGCACCCATCTGATTTATAGTGCTTCCTCAGGCCATGAGCAGCATGGAGCTATTTCTGCAATAGAAGCCCGGGTTTGTTTTAAGATCCTGGTTTTCCTGTGCCAGATGCACGACTGGTTCAGGGTAGAGTGGGGGTGCAGTCCCACCCCATGTCCCAGAGGGTCCCCAGTTCTTGGGGAGGCTCTCCAGGGAGGGCAGGCAGCTGAGTGCTGAGCAGAAGGGGTGTCACGTAATGCCCTAATAAACCCCACATCTGTTTATCTTTGGCAGAAACTGACCGGGGTGTGCAGTGGACTCTGCACCCCAGTCAGGCTTGTGTTTGACCCCAGGGAAAAGACTCTGTTGTCTTGGGGTTGTGCTGCCCAGTATTAAATCCGAATCCGAGCGGTACGGGGGCTCTGTATGGGCAGCAGAGCATCGCTTCACGCAGCGAGGCCGCAGCTGGCCGTGCTGCCGCAGGGGCAGGCACAGAGGAGCATTTTTCAAACTCAGTCTTCGGATGCTCGCTGTGGGTTTGGGGCCGGGTTGTTAACGTATGAGAGACGCGGGCTGGTGGGTGGGAGCAGAGTCGCACAGGCACTGGCCGCTGACGGATTCCCCCTGGAGAGGCACCGAGCGGGGCTGTGCACGCCCCGACAGCTTGACAGGCAGATGGAGTCAGCCCTGGGCAGTGTGGTGGGGGCCCCAGGGGACCCCCACCCATGGGGCGCCTCAGGGGATCCTCAGCAAGAGGAGCCCTGGGGACCTCCCACCCATGGGGTACATGGGGGACCTCTGTCACCACGGATGCTCTGCACTGATGGTGGTGCCCTGGGGGACCCCCACCCATTGGGATGCCCCAGCGACCTGAAGGGGTCCCAAGGATCCTCACCCACAGGGTGCCCTGGAGATCATCACCTCCAAGGCTGCCCTGGGGGACCTGTGCTTACAGGGGCTCCCAGGGGACTTGCACTGCTGAGGATGCCCTGGGGACCCCCTTCCCCAGACCTACCCTGGGGGGACTCTTTCCCTCAGGGTCCCCCACCCACCGGGGTGCCCCGGGGTGCCCCTCCCCCACAGGGGTGCCCCAGCGACCTGCTCTGCAGTGGACACACGAGGGGACCCCTGTCCCCAGGGATGCTTCAGGGACCCGTGTCCCCGGTGTTGCATCAGGGACCCCCACTCATAGGGACACGCTGGAGGATCTGCGCTCACACCCCAGGGACGTGCGCTGCTCAAGATGCCCGAGGGACCTCTTACCCCCGGCGGTGCCCCCCCCAGGGATGCCCCGCACCCACCGGGGATGCCCCGGGGTCCCGCAGTAGCGGGGGGGTGGGAGCGGGCGGCGCGGCGCTGGGCGGGCGGAGGGGTCGCTGTTGCCGCCAGCACGGCCGCCCCCCCCGCTCTCTCCCCCCCCTCTCCGCCGCCTTTTGTTCGCCGCCCGCGCTCGTCCCCGCCCGGCGGCGGGGCGGGCGGAGCCGGGGCCGCAGCCGCAGCCGGGGCCGAGCCCAGCGCAGCGCAGCGGGACATGGAGGCCGCTCCGGCGGAGCAGGGCCCCCCCGCGCTGCTCCCGCCGCCGCTGCTGCCGGAGAAGAAGAAGAAGCCGCAGCGGGCACCGTCTCCCGCCCGCCCCAAGGAGGTGCCCGGCTGGTCGCTGGCCAAGAGCCGCCGCGGCGGGGGACACCCGGGCGCGGCCCCGCGGCTGGCGGCGGGCGGCGCGCACCCGCGGCGGGCGGGCGGGGGCAAGGAGGGGCGCCCCGAGAAGCGGACGGTGGCGGCGGCCCGGGCCGGCGGCAAGGGGCCGGTGGGGCGCGGTGCGGCTCGGGCCAAGGGGCGCTGCCGCGGGGCGGACGCGGCGGCCAGCGGGGTGCGGCGGTCGGCAGCGGCAGCGGGGTCAGCGGCCGGGTCGGTGCCGGGGGCCAGCCTGACCGACAGCAGCTCGGAGGTGTCGGACTGCAGCGCCTCGGAGGAGGCGAAGCTGCTGTCGCTGGAGCTGGGGCTCAGCGGCAGCGACGGCGAGTCCCCGGGCAGCGCCCCGCCGCCGCCGCCCTCGACCGGCGAGGCCTCGCCGCTGCCCGAGGAGCCCTCGGCCGCCTCCATGGCCAGCAGCCGCCTGCAGCTCAGCACCTCGCTCGCCTTCTCCGACCTCACCGAGGAGCTGCTGGACGCTGGCACCGACGGGCTGCTCCGCGAGCTGGAGGACCTGCGCTCCGAGAACGACTATCTCAAGGTGGGCACGGTGTGGCATGGCGTGGCATCCCAGGGCATGGGGCAGCAAGGCTCAGCATCCCTGGCGATAGTGTGTTTCAGCATCCCATGGCATGGCATTGCACAGCATGGCAACCCTGGCTGTTGCATGGCATGGTATGGCATCCCAGGGCAAGGGTCAACATGGCTTAGCATCCCTGGGCACAACACAGCATCCTAGGGCAAGGGTCAGCTTGGCTTAGCATCCCTGGGCATGGCTCAGCATGGCACAGCATCCCTGGGCAGTAGCATGACACAGTGTGGCATCCCAGGGCATGGGTCACCATGCACAGCATCCCTGAGCAGTAGCATGGCACAGCGTGGCATCCCAGGGCATGGGTCACCATGGCTCAGCATCTCTTGACAGTAGCATGGCACAGCATCCTTGGGAATGGCATGACACGGCATCCCAGAGTGTGGCTCAGCATGGCACAGCATCCCTGGGCAATAACGCGGCTCAGCATCCCCAGGTAGGGTGTGGCATCCCTGGACATGGCTGGGCATGGGGCACAGCTCAGCCTGGCATGGCATCGCTGAGCGTAGCCTGGCCTAGCTCAGCTGGTCAGCACAGCATGGCACGGCTGGGTGCAGGGCTCGGCACGGCTCAGCCCAGCATGGCATCACTGTATGTGGCCTGGCACAGTATAGTTGGGCTCAGTTCAGCGCATCATGGCACACCTGGGGATGGCCTGGCATGCTATGGCTGGTCTTGGCTCAGCTCAGCATGCTGTGGCATGGCTGGATGTAAGGCATGGCTTGCCTAAGCCTGGCATGGCCCAACTGGACGTAGGGCAAAGCTCAGCTTGGCACAGCATGGCCCAGCGGGGTCCAAGACCTGGCCTGTCTCAGCACAGCAAGGCCCAGCTGGGTATGGTCCAGCATAGTATGGCATGGCTGGGTGCAGCTTGGCTCAGCACAGCATGGCCAAGCCTAGCATGGCCCCAGCTTAGCATGGCTAGGCTCAGCACAGCCTGGGCTGGCACAGCTTAGCAAGGCACAGCTCAGCATGGGATGGCTGTGCTCAGCCCAGCTTGGCATGGCAGAGCATGGCACAGTTTGGCTCAGCCCGGTTTGGCATCCCAGAGCACAGCATGGCACAGCTCGGCCCGGCACAGAGTGGGATGCTCCCTGCTGCTCTCCCTGCCTGCTGACTCTGCCAGACCCTGGGGAGATTTTCCACCTCGCTTCTTTCTCCTGATTTCCACACTCCCCAGGGCCTTTTTCCAAGCATGTGGCTTGATGCCTGGTTCATGGGCGCATGGCGAAGCCAGGGCAGACGTGCTGTGTGGGGACAGGGGCACAGGGCTTGACTCCAGTCATACATGGACCCGATGCACCCTGGCACATGCTGCCCACTGCAGAGTGGGCACAAACACCCACCAGGTACTGCATCTTGGTGGGCTGCGGGCATTTTGCACCCTCTGCTCTTCTTCAGGGTGGGATGAGACACATGTGGACCTGCTAGGGGGATCCAGGAGTAGGTACTGCATCTTGCTGGCTGCTCCTTGGGTGTCACAGGTTGGAAATCAGACCAGCTCTCAATCACTGGTGCCAAAGTTTGTAAATGAGTCAGGATTATAGCTGCGAGGTGGGAGCTGGGCATTGGGTGACACGCTCAGAGATGCTCCATCAGGCCGTTTGTCCATTAGCAAAGCCCCGGTTCACAGCTGGTGTCCCAACTCCTGCCAGAATTAGCAGCAAGAGCTTAAGGGCTTTGGTTTACTGAGAGCTGGAAAAATACAGATGAGGCCCCTTGAGTTTCTAAGAACGTGCATGCAAACGCTGCCGTTCCTGTGGACAAAGCAATTGCTTCCTCCATTTCCACATGATCTTCCTCCTGACAAGCTGCAGGCATGCATGGTGCGAGTATTTTACCTGCCATGAGAGGTGGCAACTGAAATCCCCCGGCCAGGAGCAGCTGGGAGAGCGGAGAGCTGCTGGAATCATGCACCAAGAAACGCAGTGGGGATGCTGGTGGCATCTTCCCCTATTCTCCACCTCTCCATGTGTGGGTCTCCTCCCTGACACGTGCATCGTGCTCACAACCGTGTTTTGGTGTTGTAGCTCACGTCTCCTGGAACTTGAGCAGGAGACCGCTGGGCTGGTACCCGAGCTCCAGCTGGGTAGAAGCCGCAGCCAGATGCACATACCCCTTGTGCTCCACAAAAAGGTGGATGTTTTGTCTGGTTTCTCCAGCAAGGATTGGAAAATCATGCTGGGCTGCAGCAGGGTGCTGCCTCATGCCATCTCTGCTAAAAATTCAGGGATTTGGGGCTTTATGGCAAAAATAAAGCCCTAACCCAAGCGACCAGCATCACCCACCCTGCTGTGCAGCCCAGATCAGAGAGCAGCATGCAGGGACCCTGCAGGGGTGGCCCCGGCCGCGGCAGCTTCCCTCCCCTCGGCTGTGGGTGAATCAGACTTATCAGAGGTGACTTATTTCCTAGGACTCACCCAAACGGCTGCAAATGAATATTTTTTTAATATATTCATTGGAGCCGAGTAAAACCTGGTGCTTTTTTAAAAGAGAAATGAGCTTTTTGGAGGGCGTGGGAGGGTTGTGGTGACGTTTTGGCACGGGGCAGGCGTGCGTGGTGCTACTACGCCCGTGTGATGCACGTTGGGTTTCGGGGCTTCCCAGCAGAGCTGTTGTGAGCACGTCACAGCCCTCCATAGTGGTGCCAGCTCACGTTGCATCTTGCCTTGGCTGCCATAATAAAATGTACATATTTAATCACACTTCACCCGTTTCTCTTTGCAATCCAGATTTTTGCAAGGCTCTACCTTCCTCCTGTTGCTCTGGGCACAGGGGGGCTGATGTTTCCTCTTGCCCGTGCTCTCAATTTTGTGCACCTGCTGTGACCCTCCCGTAAATGGGTTATTTCAAGTGTTTCTCCAAAAAGTGCAATTTCTCACGTGCGGGTTGGCAGCCTAGCGAGGGAGGAGGCATCTCGGGTGTCCTTGCCCTGTCTCGCTGTTGCTGAGGCGTTTGGTGGAGAGCAGTTCCCAGCCCTGCTCAGCGGGCTGGAAAATGTGAGATGCGATACGGCAGCAGCTGCGGAGGGACAGGCAGACAAAGAGTGGGCACAGGAGAGGGTTTGGAGTGAGGGGAGGGGGTGATGCCTGCAAACCCTCTGCTCTCCGTGGGAAGGGACTTTGGCGAGAGCCATGAAGCACCAGGAACACACTCCTGCCTGTCCCCCTCCTGCTCCCTGCATCGCCTGGTGTCCCTTGGGGTTTGCCTGTATTTCCCAGCCCCGTGGAGAAACACAGTGAGTGGGTGGATGCCTCATTTTCCCCCAAGGCAGCTGAGGACCTGTGTGTGCCACCAGCGAGGGCTGTCTGTGAGCATCCCACGGGGGCACCCGGGGCCGGATGAGAGACCTGGAGGTTGCGTCTGGGCAGCCCGGTCAGTGCTGGGTCCCAGCTCTGCTGCTGCCCAGATCCTGCCAGGCTGCGGGGACAGGGACTGTACCCAGGGGTCCAAGTAACTGCAGGTAGAGCTGGGGCGCGGGGCTCTGCCGTGTGTCACCACATCAGCAGCCACCCTGGAAGGGGCTTTGCAGCTTTTTGCTGTTTCGGACACTGCACAAGGCAGGTTGTGCTGCGGAGAGCCCCCAGCTGTTTGCCTGTTAATTTATGGGGGCAGGTGTAAAGCTGGGAAATGTTGATTTTTCCCTCGCCGACGTGCTGTGCTCTGTGCCGAGCAGGAGCTGGCATGCCGGCCAGGGCAGGGCGCAGCGGGCTGCAGCGTGCAGGCTGCTGTGCCGAGCTGCAGCCTGACACGGAGGGAAGGATGGCCGATGTTTACTGCCAGAGCTGGGCTAGAGCTGCTGTTAATGCACTTAAAGAAACCCCTGTGTGTGACATGAGTGTCCCTTACCCATCCTGTGACCCATTCCACCCCAGCACGGGCTCAGGGTGAGCTGAGTTTACTGGGACCCCCTCACTGGCAGGGGACATGCCTGTGCACCCCAAGCAGTTTCCTTCAGAAATCCCCTTTTTATTTTATTTTTTTCCCTAGCACATTCTAGCACAATTCCCTCTTCTGCCTGGCTAGTGCTCAGAGTTAATTGAAAGCTACTGCTTTTGTCCTGTAATCTCCGAGGAAGTGATGCTTGTTGCTCCTGGATGGTAATCCCTGTCTTTGCACGGGGGATCGCAGGCTCTCCCACGGGCACACGCGCCACCAGCGCGGCCCCGAGCTCCACACAAAGGCATCGATGCAAAACATCCAGGCAGCTTCCACCCTTTCTCCTCCTTTGCATCTTGCGCTGAGGTTTGGGGTGCTGGTGGAGGCTGCGAATGCGGGCAGGGCTCTGTGCCCTGGGCAGGCGGCTGCTGCTTGGCTGCACCCCAGAGCCCGGGGCTGCCAAAGCTGAGGGTGTTTGTGCCGTCAGCAGCACGACAGCCAGCCATGGAGTTATTTGCATGATCCTGTTTTGTATCCGTTGCTGCTTTCTGCTTTTAAAAGATAGCGGATCCTGCTGAGGAGCTGTGAGCATTGCACAGCGCGAGTCCTCTGCTCTGGGCTGAGCTTGCTGCATTCTTGCAGGCGCCTAAGCCAGCGTGTAACTCCCCTTGGGCAAGAGAACCGAGGGTTTAACTCTTCTGCCGCAACCCATGACAAGTCTGATCTGCATTTTGAGGTGTGCTCTGCCATTTCCACTGGTTCCCCTCCTGCCATGCCAGTGTTCAGGGCCAGCACCCTAAAGCTCAGCCCCTTCCAGGTCTTGCCTGTCCTGGAGGAGCTGATGTCTTGCAAGTGGGCGTGTGGACACAGCTGTAGCTGTTACCTTCTCCTGCTCTGAAAATGCATGTTTTTCTTTCCTGAACTGGAACCAGGCAGTTTGCATCCCACCTTGCTGGTTCTTATTTGCCTTAATAATCTCCCCAGGGAGAGACAGCATCTCCAAGGCTTGCATGGAACAGGTTGAAGGTGCCCATTGTCTCTTGGGTTCCTCCATCAAGTGTAACACAAGTGGGCTGTTTGCTTCTGCATCCCTTGTGCATTGACACAAGTGTCCCCAGACTGCAGATCCTCAGTGTCTTTTCCAAGACAGGTGACTTCTAGTGTAAAACCACCATGAAATCTTTGCTGCTGCAGAGATGGGGTGAGCATGAATGCAGTGGTGGAGAATGGAAGGGTAAGCAGCCCATGGGTGCTGGGAGGCTGTGACTTCATGCAGGCATGGGCGCCTTTTTTTTACAAGACAAGTGGCCAAGCCTGGCAGTTGTGTTGGAAAGAAGTCGTTTATCTTGTCCTCAGTGTTGCCCACCTTGTCTCCATTTCGCACTTCATTTAGCATCCTTTATGGTGCTTCACGCTTGCAACACCACCCCTGAATTTTGGATGTTTCTAGGGGCTTCCTCACCACTCCTGGCTCTGCTCTCAGCTTTATCCAAATGGATTTTTTCCTTTGATTTTGCTAAGTTGGGCCTCAACACCAGAAAATGTGCAAAGGGCTGTCTTGGACCCCTGAAGCCAGCTGGGGATCTCTGCACACCACGGCTGCCTCCAGCACTGCGGGGCTGTTCTGCCACCGCAGCCCGGCCATGGAGGGGCTCAGCTTTGCTGTCCTAAGCTCTCTTCCACTTTGCTGGCATTTTGCTGCTCTCTGACCCTAATCCAGCTACTAGGGCTTAGCGGCAGGGCTTGCCTCCCAGGGACGTCCTCGGGGCGGGCTGTGGAGCTGCAGCCACTCGAGGGGTTTATTGGCGTTATGGGGCGCAAGCGAATTCCTGCCGCTGGAGCGAAGGGAGGCACCGCTTTCCCGCCCCCCCAGTGCCAGCCCTGCTGCAAACCCCCCATCCCGCTCCCAGGGGAGCACCCAGCCAAGGAGCAGCTCTGGGCTGTGCCGCTGGGCTTTGCCCAGGCAGCAAGTCAGGCCGGACACGGCCTCCCCCTGAAATGATGGTTGCTACAACCTGAGGTATAAACAAGCAGGAGCTCTTAGCACAGCAAGCCCAGGCTTCCTTCCAGCAAATGCAAGGTTTGGCTGGGTTTTTTTCCAAGGTCCCTGCTCCCTGCCCTGCTCAGCTGCTGCCTGGGGAAGCCGCATGGCAAATAGTAGTGGGTACAGTCAGCACTGGAGCAGGACACAGGCAGCCCCACCTGCATCTGCAATCATGTTCAAGCCATGATTCGTGTGACTTTGGTGGCGAAAGGCTGTTTTCCACCACACTGTTGCAAAATGCCTGCTCGCCTGTGACGCATAATGCACATTTTCCCATGAAAGCTCCCAAGGAATAGATCCCATGAAACCTGCTCGCACCGCTCCCTGGGCTGGTTTGTCTTCTGAGGGTTTCACTGGTGTCCCCAAGGGCCATGGCACTGCCACATGGGGTGGGCAGTGCTGGCAGGGGGTTTCCATCAGGTTCGTTGTCCTAAGGTGCATCGCAGCCATCACAGGGCTGTCTGCAAGCGTGTGTGGTTCGTCCCTGGGGGTTTCACACCTGAGTTGTCCGGGCGATGTTTCTGCAGTGATGCCCCTTTCAGGGGACAGTCTCTGGGTGTCCCCAGGATGTCCCACTGCCCATCTCAGTGCCTCGGGGCTGTTCCTGCGCTGCTCTTGTGCTCAAGCCCCGTGGGCAAGAAGCAGAGCAGTGGAGGGTGGCAGGACACTGGTGGCCGTGGTGCCACCAGCTCCGGCAGCCTGGGCTGCGAGATAATCTGGGATTGTCTAATTGACGTTCCTTATTTATCACGTAGTGCTTCAAGCCAACAGTGAGTGACTGTGACTTGTCCCCGCAGCTGCTGCCCCCCCCAGCTTCCCTCAGGCTCAGCTTTGCCTTTTGGAGGAATTCGTGCAGCTGGGGCTTTGTCCGGGCTGGGCGAGCGCGACAGCGAGTGTGCCAGTGCCTGGCAGAGCCGGCACGGTGCCGCTGGCTCGGGCTGTGGGTCACTGTCACGGGTGGTGTTGGGAGCAGAGGGGTCCTGTCCCCCTCTGCCTGGGGTGAATCGGGGCTCTGCGGCCCCGCTGCCTGCGCCACATCCTCATCCTGTCCCTTCCCAGGCTGTGCAGCAGTGTGAGCCCCTTGTCTCTCAAATGGCTGTGGCGTTTGGCAGCAATGGGAGGTGTTTGGTGCTGGGGTGTTTTAGCAGGAAGGCAGATGCTCACTCCCTTCCCAGGAGTGTGCTGGGTCCTGGGGTTCTTGTCAAGGAGGAGAACAGCGGGCGCAATGGCTGGAGCGTTTGCTTGCAGGATTTGGGTTGAGACCACGTTCATGGGGATCTGAAAAGAGCTTTGGGCAGCACAGCCTGTCCCCAGGGACCAGAGGGGACAGTCCTTGAGCATCCCTGATGGCCATAGCCCAGTGCTGGATGGGGAGGTGGCACTGGGGTTGTTGCAGGGGATCCCACAGCATCCTTGTGCTGCAGACCCGGAGGAGGCTTTGGGTGGGTGCTGGTGCCAGCGGGACATCACCCCCAGCCCTGCTGTGACAGTGACACCACAGCCCCATACCTGAGACCTGGCTGGGCTGGAGGAGGTTTGTCACCGGGAGAGCTGATGGGACCAGGAAGGGGTGCGAGGGGGACCCAGCCTGGCGATGGCTTCTTGGTGGCAAAACGAGGGGCAGCTTCTGGTCCTCAGTGCTGGTGGCATCTCCTCCATGTCCCTGTATTGGCTCCGCTGTCCTCGCCTGCCATCTCCTCCTTCCCTCGCCTGCCTCCCTGACACATCTTTTCCAAAGACGACCTACATTTTTCTCGCCGCGGCTGCCGGCTGTGCTGCTGCTGCAGCGAATCCTCTCCCTCCCCCAGCTTCCTTTTTCTTTTACCACAAATATTTATAGGTGCCCATGTTGGCTGTTCCCCCCGGGTGGCTGGCTTGCTGGTGGGTGATGGTGCCCAGCTGGTTCCGCGCCCTTTTCCTGCAAGCATGGGGCTTGACTTGAAGAGTTTAAGGGCTGTGAAAATGGCTTGTGGGATGGAGGAGTGCAGGAGAACCACGGTGGGGAGAGGTCCTGGGGGGAAGAGAGCGGAGAGCAAGCCGCAAGGTCCATCCCCTCTAATGTGCATCTCCCCACAGGATGAGATCGAGGAGCTGCGCGCCGAGATGCTGGAGATGAGGGACGTCTACATGGAGGAGGACGTCTACCAGCTGCAGGAGCTCCGGCAGCAGCTGGACCAGGCCAGCAAGACCTGCCGCATCCTGCAGTACCGGCTGCGCAAGGCCGAGCGCCGCAGCCTGCGCGTGGCACAGACGGGCCAGGTGGACAGTGAGCTCATCCACAGCCTCGAGCAGGACGTCAAGGTGAGGCTGGGAGGACAGCATCCCCATCCAGGCAGTCCCAAGGTCCCCCAGAGTGATTTTGGTGAGATGTCGACACGGTGGCTGGTGAGGCAGGAGGGGGTGGCAGGGGATGTTGAGGTGCAGGGAGCTCCATGTGGCTGTGTGGTTTATGGGATGCAGCCCTTTGATGGGAGCGTCACGATTCCCCACTAGAATCATAGAATCATTCTGGTTGGAAAAGACCCTCAAGATCATCGAGTCCAACTGTTAACCCAACACTGTCCCTACCCCATGTCCCTGAGAACCTCATCTCTGCATCTGTCCAACCCCTCCAGGACTGGTGACTCCACCACTGTCCTGGGCAGCCTGTTCCAATGCCTGACAGCCCTTTCTGGGAATAAATTTTTCATAATATCCAATCTAAACCTCCCCTGGTGCAACTTGAGGCCGTTTCCTCTGGTCCTGGTGCTTGTTCCTGGGGAGCAGAGCCCGACCCCCCCTGGCTCCAAGCTCCTTTCAGGCAGGTCAGAGATCAGAAGGTCTCCCCCCAGCTCCTGTTCTCCAGCTGAACCCCCAGCTCCCTCAGCCGCTCCCATCACACTTGTGCTCCAGCCCCTCACCAGCTCCGTTCCCTTCTCTCAACTCGCTCCAGCACCTCAAGGGCTTTCTTGGCACGAGAGGCCCAAAACTGATCCCAGGATTTGAGGTGTGGCAATGGTGCAAGAAGTGGGAAGCAGCGCTTTTGGCTCATGGGTTGCCCTGGGCATGGGGATGTTTGGGGTGCTGAGAGGGATGGAGAGGGCCAGTGTTGCCCAAGGATGGGGGTCTCGCAGTGCCATGTGCCAGGTTCATCCTGCGCAGGCTGGAGCCATGTGCCCTGGGATTGAGCTGCCTTGTCCTGCACCGATGGGGACAGGATGGGGAAACGGACACGGCTGGAGCAGCACAAGGGAGCAGGGGGACCAGGACCCTGGGGACCTGGGAGCGGCTCCTCTCGGCCATTGAGGAAACCTTGCAGAGCCCTGGGCGTTGCAGCAAGCGGGCTGGGGCAGGGACAAGGGGGTTTCTGCGGGGTGACATTGCCTTGCTCTGGCCAGCCGCTGGCCCTCAAGGAGCCACCAGTGCCAGTGAGTGTTTGCCAGGGCTCTTGATGACACGGCTGGGGCCAGGAGTGGGGTGTGGTGGCAGCTGGAGACAGTTCAGGTCGGGGACAGGCAATAACTGGAGTTGTAACTTAGTTTTTTGAGCAGAAAACATCTGGTCCTGGAACTGAGATGCTCCACAAGTGTGGGGCTGCAAACCCTCTTGGCGCTGCCTGTTCCTGCTGGGGGCCCGATCCCCTTCCCAAACCACCCAACAGGCCCCAGCTTGTGGTGCTGCTGCTAAAAACACCCCTGTCCAGCTTCTCCCTTTCTGGGAAGAAAAGCGCAGCCCATCCTTGGAGGGGACAGGAGCCCATCCCCATGGCCTGAGCCCCCCCAACCCTGCAGGGTTCGCTGCTGCCTCCGCAGCACTGGTACCCCAGGCTGGGCAGGGGACCAGGTGTATTAGGGACAATTTTTCTCTTCATGCTGTTAAGCTCCCTTTATGCTGAGGGCTCCTCCCTTGCAGGGATCTCGAGATTGGGGATCTGGGCAGCCTTCACCCCGGGGCCAGCTGCCTTTTTTTTCTGTAACTCGATCCATCAGGTCGCCTTTCTCCCCGCCAGCACAGCTGCTGCCTGCAGTGAGAGGCTGCCTGCTCTGGTGCTCCCCAATGGCTTTTCCAGCCTTATGGGAGCTTTTCCAGACTCACAGCATGGGAAAAACACACTAAAAGGTGACGAGTACCCTGCAGCATCATGTTAGGGCTGGGGAAGGCAGGGTTTGGCCAGGGGATGGGGACACAGGGCAACCTTGCAGCTAGTGAACAGGGAACAACAGTCGCAGCACACGATCAAGGGGACACACACAGGGGCCAGGGTGTCACCCAGCACGGTGGCTGCTCCACAGGGTCTCAGTAACAGCCTGATGATCCCTGCATGAGGACTGCAGTGCTCAAGCACTGTGGTCCCAACCCTGTGCACATTGTACCCAGCCTGACGACAGCCCCGTTGTGTCCCCAGGTGGCCAAGGATGTCTCTGTGCGGCTCCACAATGAGCTGGAGGTGGTGGAGAAGAAGAGGATCAGGCTGGAGGAGGAGAATGAGGACCTACGCCAGCGGCTCATTGAGACAGAGCTGGCCAAGCAGGTGGTGCAGAATGAGATGGACAAACTCCGAGAGGTGAGGGGGACACAGGAGTGGGGACCGGGAAGCGTCCCCAAGGCTCTGCTCATAGCAGGTGTCCTGGCCATGCCCTGTGGGATCCTCCATCCCTGCTCGCATCGCTGAAACCCAAACCCTGCTGCAGATGCTTGCGAAACCCGAGCAGCGCTTGCCCTTGGCAAGGCGTGTTTCATCCCACCCTGCGTGCATGGGGTGGCTCTGCCCTATCTCAGGGGGTCTGGGATTTCCCCCCTGCACTAGAGCCACTTTTTGTGTCTTTGGCCGCTCGCTCAGCCTGGCCACTTGGGCCACGCATGACCGAAGCTCTGCACGATGTGCAGAGTCTGCCGTGTCCCTGGCACAGTGCCCGGTGCTGGCCGCATCCTGACCGCATGCTGCTGGTTCCAACGGGGCTGAGCCGTGGGGCTGCATGGCAGCGATGTCCCAGCAATGTCCTGGTGATATCTCAGCGATGCCCCGGTGGTGCTGCAGAGCTGGGCGGGTGCACAATCCCATCTGTGTCCTGGGAAGCCATGTGCTACACATGTACCCATACACACAGGGCCAGGGTGTTCCATGCCACACGGGGCTTGGGACCAGCTCCCAGCCAGGAGCGATGTCATCCTTGGTGACAGGAAAGGCATCCCGGTGACAGCGTGAGCTCGTGATCCATCGCAGCACTTGTAACCCACTTCCCTACTGCCTGGGATGCCTTTGGTCCCTGGGGAGCCTGGGGAAGCATCGCTGGCTGAGCCGCAGGGCAATGTGTGAGAGGAGACGTGCCGTGGCAGAGCTCGGTCCCTGCTCCCACCGAGGATGGGGACATGGTGGAGGGAGATGTGCTGTGGCAGAGCTCGGTCCCTGCTCCCACAGAGGACAGGGACATGGCACAGGGAGAGTTGTTTCTGCCACCAGCAGCAGGGCAGGGAGCCAGCACAGGGCTTGGTGGGTTAATGCCAGGGCCAGCTCTGGGCAAACTGCAGGACATGGCCACGATGCACCTGTCCCCTCTGCAGCCACCTTCTCACAAGGTGGCACTGAGCAGTGTCACCACAGACAGGGTGTCTTATCCCTGCTCCGTGCAGGCTCCGCTAACAGGCGTGAAATGGGTTTCCTTGCAGCCCGTGAGTGCGGCCTGAATAACAAATGGCAGCGGCGGGAGCTGAGCTCTCACGCTTGAAAAACAAGCTGAGAAAATGGTTGCGTGGTCAGCGCGTGGGGAGACCCAAGCACCGGCTGCTGCTCTGCCCTGGCGAGAGAGCATGGGATGGATCCGGCCCCTCTCTGCAGCTGCCCGAGCCCAGAGGGGACACCGAGAACTGGCACAGCTCAGAGCACAGCTCCCTGAGCCTGGGGTTGGTGTGTCCCCAGGCTAGCAAGGGCATTGGGGTTACTGGCTGATTGCAGAGTGCTAATTAGACAAATGAGTGAGTTAACAGCCCTCCTCCACCTCCTCCCTCCTGCTGGAGGGCGCAGAGTGTGGCAGAGCTTGTTAGCAGCCAAACACAGGGAGGTTGCGCAGGGCTGGGCTCACCCCTCAGGGCTGATTATTTCTCCCTTCCAAGAGGTTTTTCCCCCATAATTGGATAATTGTCAGGATGGGCAGATCAGCCCCAAAGGCACGTGCATTTGCCCCTCCAGCTCTACCCCATTGCAGCATCTCCTGAGGGGCAGGAGAAACGTGGGACCAGTCCAGGTACTCTGTGCCAAGGCTGCCACATGGAGCTCAGCTGCGATGGGACTCTGAGGCACAGGCACCCCAAGGGATGCATCCAAGGTGGGGTGATGCCAGCCCACGTCTGACCCACGGTGCTGTGCTTGGGGCTGCTCGGGGCCATTGCAGCCCCGGTCCCTGGCACGGCGGGGGTGAGGGACGTTGCCGTGGCACAGCCAGCCCCGGGGAGAGGCTCTGCAGCAGCAGCAGCAGCTCCAGCGATGGTCATGGCCATAATAGGAAAGCCTGGAGCCCAGCACCTTGGCACAGGCAGCAGCTTACATTTCACAGATGCTTTCTTTGGCTGCTGGGCCTCAGCGCCAGCTTGGAAATAGGTCCAGGGTAGCCGCGTGGATCAGCTGGTGCTCATCAAGAGCTGCATGGATGTTTTTGAGGATTTTGCCCCAGCTTCCCTTCCCAGATAACTGGTCCTGCTCTGGGCACCCACTTTTTTTCACCCTTCTAGTCTCTCTTATCAGCCTCCCCATCTCCCAGTTGTCCTTGCTAGCCTGGAGATTGTCCCTTGTGTCCCCAGAGACCCTGTGGGCAGAGTCAGCAGCGTCCTGGTGAGGAGCCCTCCCCATAGCTGAGGGACCGTGTTCCTTCCTTGGGGAAGACATGATGGGGAGCATCATCGTCTGCTGTTCCCACACTGGGATGCCTGACAGCCATCCCGTGGCCTGGGAGTTGGATTCCTGGCTCCATCCAGCCTGGACAGGACCGTGACTCAGCCACTCCACAGCTGCTTTCCTGCTCGCTCGCTGCTTGCTTGCCTGCAGGGGAAATTTCTGGTCAAACCCCATGATATGATGCTTGCCAGTCACCCAAAGCAGGGAGCCTCAGACCACCAGTGCTCTGGCGTTTCTCCTGGCTGGAGAAGTTGGCATTGGTGTCTGTCTGTGCTGGGTCTGTCTGTCCATGCTGGGGCGCATTGCCATTGCTGCAGGTAATGACTCTCTCTTCTCTCTGCAGAATTCCCTGAAGAAGCGGGGGTCTCGCTCCATTGGGAAGACCGAGAAGAAGCCGTCAGTGCAGGTATCAGCATCACACGTCCGGGACACGCTGTGGTGGCGCTCCGGCACCCCAGGTCTTGATGCCAGGATTAAATCTGGGCATGGCAGCACCATCCCCTTGCAGGGCTTTCCTGCCTTTCAGAGATCCTGCACAAGGGAGGGATTGATGTGCTGGGCCACCCTCATTGTCCTCAACTGCTCCCTTGTCTCATTTATCAATGGAGCATCAGTGGCCGCTGGCTTTAACCCTTTCTGTGTGTCGGGACTGCAGTAAGGAGTTGAAAGACTTTGGCTTTTACATCTAAAAGCTGCTCTTGCCTTTGGGTTGTGGCTGTTGCAGCCAAGGTCCCTCTTACCTGTGCCAACAGCTCAGCTCAAGGATGGCCTGGGAGCCCCATGGGCTTTGGGGGAGCTGAGGGTCCCCGGGAGGATGTTTTGAAGCCGAGCTGTCCCTGCCCGTGCCAGGGTGCTGAGGCAGCACCGGGGAGGGAGATTTGCCGGATTTCAGCTGTCACTTGCTGTTGGGCTGAGCTGCTGTGACTTGCTAATGCTGTTACCGGGGCTTGGAGGGGCAGAGCTGCTGTTGCAGGAATAGAAATGCAAGTGTTTTAATGCTGGAAAAATCCTCTTTCAAAGGCAAAAGACCTAAAAGATTTATTTTGGAGAGTGGATCTGCTCCCCCAAAGCTGGGGCAGGGATGGAGACACCCATGCAGGCACTCCTGCCATGTGAGAACATCCCATGGTGGGGACCCTGAGGGTTTCTGGGTGACGTGTGTCATTGCTGGCACAACCCACCCATGGAACACAGATCCGCAGGCCCTCAAAGATTTTCCACTTCAGTCTTTTATTTATCATCTCCCTTTAACTCCATCCTTGAGAGCCTTTTCAGGCCAGCTGATGGTCCCAGAGCCCTGCCCCAAAAGAGCAAACTGTGACTTTGCACCTACACCCAGCTGTGCCCCAAGCCAAGGGGGCTCTCTGGGAGCCCCTCTATCACTGCCCTTCCCCAGGCTGAAATACAGCCCTTCCTCTGCCTCCTCCCAGTGCAGGAAACAACCCCCAGCCCTGGGCAGCCCTTAAACCCCCATCTGCTTCCCACCCCCCCGCGGAGCTGAGACTCCTCAGCCTGGGGACAAGGGTCTAGATGCAGCCCCAGCTCTGCGGTGGGCCCAATGCTCCAGGAGAGAGCTGGCGCTGGAAAGCAAACCCTGAGCTTCCCCGGGTGCAAACGCTGGGTGCCTCCCCGGTGCTCCCTCTGCCACGCAGCCGTGGCTGGGCGGCCCCACGGGCACAGATGCTTGTGACTCATTGGTGGCTTCCTGGGCCCCTTTCCTGCCCGGCCGCACTGGGCGAGCGTTGGTGCCCCCCGAAAATGGAGCTGGGGCGGACAGACCCACCGCTGAGGCCTGCCCCGGACCCCAGGAGCACTCGAGGTGGTCTTGGGGACACGTGTGTCCCTCCAGAGGTGCCAAGGGGCAGAAGGACATGCCGTGCTGCTGCTGTTTTGGTTTTTTTTTTCCCCTAGAAAAACAGGAACTGAGGTCATGTCTGCCCTGGCGGGGAGAGCTGCCCGCGCCAGCCCTCTCCTAATCTCCACAGCTAATTAGGAGGGGAACAGCTTTAATGCTCCTTAGCGAGGCCACGTCTCCGTCCACAAACACGGAAGAGCTGCAGGCTGGTCCCTGTGGTCATGGTGGGGTGTTTGGGGAATGAAACAGCACCCCAAATTCACAGGACCCGCCCCCCCTTGCATTGCCCCCAGCCTCAATATGAGCAGCTTGGGAAGTCTGCAGAGTAAATGGCTGCTGTGGGGTTTGGGGGAGGTGAGTGTGGAGGGGGACTTGGGGGATCAGGAGCACCCAAAGTGGGGGACAGCTTGTTTCTGCCAGCCGAGGGAACTGGAAAGGAGATGAGTTCGGCCAAGCAGAGGGTTCCCAGGGCCAGCAGCCACCTGGCCAAAGGGCTCGGCCACCACCAGCACCAGCCGGGGCTCCAGCGGGTGCCGTGGGACGAGGGTCCCAGACCGGCAGGTCCCCTCCTGGCAGCACCACGCCGGAGCTGGGAGCGCTCGAGTGACCCTGCGGCATGGGAAGCCACAAGCTGGACGTCAGGAAATCCTGGTCCTCCGTCCAAAAAGCTTTCTGAAGCAGAGAAACGGTCTCACTGGGCAAATAGCCAAGATCCTTGCTTCTAAATTTAAAAAATGAAACAAAACGCGTGGAGAACGGTCCTAAGAAGCAAAGGGGCTCATGAAGGGACTGGTGGGGTAAGACAGGGGGTTTGCCTGGGTTTTCTGTCACCTGGCGAGGTGGTGGCAGCAAGGACGACTGCTGGCTGAGGGCTGGGACTTCAGGAGGTTTCCAGCCGAAACTGCTGCTTCTCCACCCCATGACAGAGTGTTTGGGGCTGAGCGGGGGGAGCAGAGCCTCAGTGGGGGGATTGCAACCGCAGCAGCCCAGTTGTTTCAGCGCTTGCCAGCTTTTGGGAGGAAACCTTGCCGGTGGCTTTTATTTTCCTCCACAGAGTCTGACAGCTTGCCTTCCCCCTCGGGCTGCGACGGGGCTGGGATGGCTCCCCCCAGCCCTGGCAGTGGCCTGATGTCCCTCCTAGGGCCAGAGCCATGGGTCTGCTCTCCTGGGCACCCTGCCCTGTCTCCAGGATCTCCCTGAAAGCCTCCAGGATGGATTATTTTTTTTCCCCTCCATGAGCAGGGGCTGCAGCTCCCCTGTGATCACCGGAGCCGGGGGGCAGCATGTCCCCAGGGTCACTCAGAGCTGCCATAGAATCATAGAATAGTTGGGGTTGAAGGGACCTTCGGAGCTCCCCCAGTGCCCCCCCTGCCATGAGCAGGGACATCTGCACCAGCTCAGGTTGCTCAGAGCCCCGTCCAGCCTGGCCTGGGATGTCTCCAGGGATGGTTCAGCCACCACCTCTCTGGCCAACCTGGGCCAGGCTCTCACCACCCTCACTGTAAAAAATTTCTTCCTCATGTCCAGCCTGAATCTCCCCTCCTTTAGTTTAAAACCATCACCCCTTGTCCTATTGCAATAGGCCCTGCTAAAAAGTCTGTCCCCATCTTTCTTATCAGCCTCTTTTAAGTACGGAAAGTCCGCAATAAGGTCTCCCCGGAGCCTTGTGTTCTCCAGCGGAACATCTCAGCTCTCTCAGCCTGTCCTCCCAGCAGAGCTGTTCCAGCCTCGGGTCATTTCTGGGGCTCCTCTGGCCCCTCTCCAGCAGGTCCATGTGTGTCCTGTGCTGAGGACGCAGAGCTGGACCAGCACTGCAGGGGGATCTCACCAGAGTGGGGCACAGGGGCAGGATCCCCTCCCTCGATCTGCTGCTCGCGCTGCTGGTGATGCTGCCCAGGATACAATTGACCTTCTGATCCTTGGGAGCATGTTTCTAACACCTGCACCCTCTCGGTCCCCAGGAGGACAGCGCGGACCTGAAGTGCCAGCTGCATTTCGCCAAGGAGGAGTCGGCCCTGATGTGCAAGAAGCTGACCAAGCTGGCCAAGGAGAACGATGGCATGAAGGAAGAGCTGCTGAAGTACAGGTCCCTGTACGGGGACCTCGACAGCTCCCTCTCCGTGGAGGAGCTGGCTGACTCTCCCCACTCCCGGGAGGCCGAGCTGAAGGTCCATCTCAAGCTGGTGGAGGAGGAAGCCAACATCCTCAGCCGGAGGATAGTGGAGCTGGAGGTGGAAAACCGTGGGCTGCGGGCAGAGATGGATGACATGAAAGGCCAGGGGGACAGAGAGCTGCCGGGGCAGGACACACGGTTCCTGGCAGGCATCTCCAGCTGCGGGGACGCGGGGGACACGGTGGCGGAGCTGCGCCGGCACCTGCAGTTTGTGGAGGAGGAGGCCGAGCTGCTGAGGCGCTCGCTGCTGGAGCTGGAGGACCAGAACAAGCTCCTCCTGAACGAGCTGACCAAGTACAAGTCCGACCACGAGCTGGACGTGACTCTATCGGAGGACAGCTGTTCGGTGGTCAGCGAGCCCTCGCAGGAGGAGCTGGCCACGGCCAAGGTGCAGATCAGCGAGCTGAGCGGCAAGGTGAAGAAGCTGCAGTACGAGAACCGCGTGCTGCTCTCCAACCTCCAGCGCTGCGACCTGGCCTCCTGCCAGACCACCCGGCCCATGCTGGAGACCGACGCCGAGGCCGGCGACTCGGCGCAGTGCGTCCCCACCACCGGCTGGAGGGACGGGATGGGCAGCAGCGAAGCCGACGGGCAGGACAGGGTGCCTGGAGGTGGGAAGGTGCCCGATGGTCCCACCAAGCTGCTCAAGGCCAAGGACTGGGAGACCTTGCTAGGCATCCGGGACCAGGCGGCGCTTGTCAGCAAAGCGATCGATGTCTTGATTTCGGATGCCAACGGCTTCAGCTCCGGGCTGAAGGCGTGCTTGGACAATGAGTGTGTGGGGACACTGCTGGGCGAGGCGGTGGGTAGCGGTGGCGAGGGCCCCAGCGATGCCAAGCTGATGAACGTGCTCCTCATGCGGCTGGGTGTGCTGCAGCAGGACCTGGGCTGCTTCACCAGGAAGGTGGACAACCTCACCAGTGGCCTCAAGGAGCACACGGACTCTTTCCCGTTTTCCAGCCCTGGCAGCCACGACGCCACCAAAGAGGGGCTGCAGAAGGAAAATGCTTCTGACTTCCAGGTACGGGCTTCTTCCCATGTCCCCTGCAGCAGCCGCCGCTTTATTTGCTGCCCCATTTCCTCACGCTTTAACGGAGCGAAACCCCAACCTCTTAATTTAACCTCCCTCCTGCCTCTTCAGAGCAAACCCCAAACTAACACCTCGCTGCATGCCAGTGGCACCGGGGACAAAGTAGGACTCTGCTCCAACAGAGTGTGCCCAGGGCAGGAGATGGTGGCATGAGCTGGGGGCTCTTTTGGGTGCAATCCCACCTTAGCAGGGGCTGAGGCTCCGGCTGCTCTCTCCCAGCTCAGCCCAGTGACCCTGGTTCAGAAGCTCTTTGTTTATTGGGGATGATCTGGGTGGGAGGAGAGCAGCATGCAGCCCAAATTGTGGGGACATCGGTTGCAAGAAGCCTCAGCCTGCAGTGGTACCCAGGCAGGTAATTTGGAGAGCAAAACCTCCAGGGCAAGTCTGCACCCGATGGGGAGCATCTTTGGAGCAGCGGAGAGCAGCTCATGCTCTGCCATCCCTGTCTCCAGGGGCTCAGGTGATGCTGGGGACCAGGGATGTTGATGGAGGTTGGATCTGTGGGCTCAAGCCCCTTTCTGGAGCACACTCGCTTGTTCAGAGTCCTATTTTCCTGCATGTGGTCCCACAAGCCCCAGGTCTCAGTCTCCCCCAGTCACTGCATGGCACCGTAACTGGTGTTTGCACATTTTTTCCCTCTTTCTCTCTTTTTTTCCCCTTTCCCCAAACAATCCAGGCCACGTGTCTCCTCATCCTGTGTTTCCTTTTGGTTTCCGCATTGTCTCCCGCCATGGTGATGAAGCTCCTTCTCCTTCTCATCCTTTTTGTTGTCTTGTAGTTCTTTACTGTTTCGGAGACCCATTGTTTTGTTTTCTGGCTTTTTTTTCTTCCCGCTCTTTTGGTTTGTTCTCATTAACTTGCCCACGCATGCAGCAGCCTGATTTTAGGGACGCCGACCCTTACCGCATCCCCCACGCCAAGGACACGGACCCTGTGCAGCCCCGGAGCTATAAAACCTGCCGGCCAGAGGAGAACGACTCCTACGCCACCGAGGTACGATGTCAGCAGGGAGCTGTGTCCCCTTGGCCAGCAGGGTTGCGGACAGGGCTGCAGGAACGGGGATGTTCCTCTGAGAGCTGGGGACAAGGGAAGCCACATTGGGGAGGGACACAGGGAGCCTGGCACAGCTCACTGTCCCCATCTCGTCCCCGTTGCAGATGAAGGAGCTGCAGCTGGTGCTGTCAGAGGCCAATGAGAGCCTGCGGGGACTGCAGGAGCAGCTCTCACAGGAGAGGCAGCTGAGGAAGGACGAGGTGGACAACTTCTCGCAGAAGATCTGCCAGGTAAGCTGGCAGCAGCCCTGATCCCCGGGACATGGGTGTCCCTGTGCCCATGGCCGTGCCACCTCCAGCTCCAGGCTGACCACCCACTTGGGGACCTGGGTGTTAGGCGGGATCACACACAGCGTGTCCCATCTTCAAAGAGCATGGGGGCTGAGCACGCTGCTCCTTGAACATGGGTGTGCAGCTGTGCAGAGCTTCCGCCCATGGCAATGCCTCACTGTCCCCACTGTCCCCATCAGGCTCCCAGGCCTGTTAAATACAGGGCTGGCACCAGGCTCAGCCCAGCCCCTGGGGCTGTGGCACCACATCCTGGAGCCCGTGCATCTCTCCACAGCTGAAGGAGGATCACCAGAAAGCGCTGCTGCGGCGGGAGTTCGAGCTGCAGAGCCTGAACCTGCAGAGGCGACTGGAGCAGAAGTTCTGGAGCCAGGAGAAGAACCTGCTGGTGCAGGAGTCGCAGCAGTTCAGGCAGAGTTTCCTCCTGCTCTTCATGAAGCTCAAGTGGTTCCTCAAGTGCTGGCGCCAGGGCAAGATGGTGCACAGCGAGGGCGAGGACTTTTTGGAGGTACTGTGGGCTGGGGGGCTCCTACCTCAGCTGCTGTGGAGGGGGAACCACGCTGTCAGGCATCCTCGGGGCTGTCCCTTGTGCCTACATGTCCCACTCCAGGGCTGCTCGGGTATCCCCGATCCCTGACCTTGGGCTGTGGGTCCGCTCATCACCCCAGCCATGCTGTCTCCTGCAGGTGAACAGCATGAAGGAGCTGTACCTGCTGCTGGAGGAGGAGGAGCTTGCCCCCCAGCAGCAGGCGGACAACAAGACATGCAGTGGGGACACCTGGACCCCCAACACGGTGAGCGGGGTCCCCATGAGCCCAGGGGTGGGCAGGATCAGCCCTCACCATGGCTGCATGGGATGGGCTGGATGCTTCTCCCAGGGTGCGTGGCTGAGAGGGGACATTCCCTGCTGACATGTCACCCCTAGGGGTGGTCCCCTGCCCTGGTGGCACCCCCTGTCCCTCAGCCTGGGGGTGGGCAGCCTGCGAGGCTGGGATGAAGAGAGGGCAGCTCCAATGGGGTCTCACCCCATTTGGTCCCCCCCGGCTCCCTCCGCTCACCCCCAATCCCCCAGCAGCCCAATGAGTGCATCAAGACGCTGGCGGACATGAAGGTGACCCTGAAGGAGCTGTGCACGGAGCTGCGGGAGGAGCGGCGCGGTGCCAGCGAGCTGCAGCAGCAGTTCACCAAAGCCAAGGCCGCCTGGGAGATGGAGCGTGCCGAGCTCAAGTGCCACATCGCCCAGGTGGGAGCCCCGGGCACCCCGCGGGCTGGTGGGGATGTGGGGCTGGCTGGGGGGCTGGTGGCACCGTGTGCCCAGCGCTGGTGGTTGGGCAGGGCTGCGAGGCAGGATGGCACGGTGGGAATCTCAATGAGCAGCCGCTCCGGCAGGCGAGTTTCTATAGCAACGGGGCTGGCGTGAAAATCTGACTGTGGCGCAGCAGAGGATGCTCTTTATTCCTCTGCTGGTTTGTCTGGGGCGGGCGGGGTGGTACCGGGGCTCAGCATCCCTCCTTGGTGTCACAGCGTGGGTGGGTGCTCTGCACCCTCAGGGATGCTGTGAGAGGGATGTACGGCTATGGCAATGGCAGGAGTTGGAGGGAGGGCAGCCACAGCGCCGGGGAAGCTGCTGCCTGCAGAAGCAGTCCCATCGCTCTGTGGTGAGGAGGGGTTTCAGCTCCCTCGCACTGTACTGGCAGCAGCCCATGGCCATACAACAGCTCCACTCTCCGGAGCGTGTGCCAGCACCACCCAGGCAGGATTTCCTTGGGCAGAGCTCAGTGGTGGTCCCTGTTTCCCCTCTCTTCCCCCAAAAAGCGAGCAGAGCTGCCATAGTGGCAGCACCCCAGTTCCAGGTGCCAGCGGGAGCAGCATCTCCTGCTCCGGCAGCCTTGTGGAGATGCTGCCCCTCTCCAGGAGCCGGGTCCAGCAGGCAGGAGTGCACGCAGAGCTCAGGATTGCAGACAGAGCTCAGCCGAGCAGGCAGGACATTCAGCCTGCGTCCCACTGGGTGACCGGCTGCCGGGCCGTCTGGCGTGACATGGCTGGAAGCCAGTGCCGGCTGCGGCTTGGCTGTGCCCACAGGCAAGCCATGCTGTGTGACATGGCTTTGGGGACACACTCATTGCCCAACCTGGACCCGCACTGGGAGCTGGGATGCCCACAGCTTTGGCCCTTTGCTGGGGATGTCCAGCGCTGTGCTGGAGCCATGGGGCCCCCACAGCCACCAACGTGTCCCCACAGCTGGAGTCAAAGGCGGGCAAAGGGATCACGGAGCGTGCGCTGCCAGACTGGAAGGTGGCATTGAAGAGGGAGCGTGAGGAGCACCAGCATCTTCTAGCCGAGTCCTACAGCGCTGTCATGGACCTCACCAAGCAGCTGCAGATCAGCGAGAAGAACTGGAACCAGGAGAAGGTGGAGCTGCTGGCTCGCTTCAAGGAGGAGCAGCAGCAGGCAGAGCAGCAAGCAAAGGACCTGCAGAACAAAATTAACCAGGTATGGTGTCCCCTCATCGTGAATGTGTCCTCCAGCTTCTGCCGCTTGCCTCCCCGTGCGTGCCTTGAGAGCATGGAAACACTCTCGGAACACACACCAGGGGCAAGCGGCAAATGCTTTTGCTTGCCCAGAGAGGCACGTGTTGCACACATTGAGTGACCAACACATTCTCCAGTTGCAGAAAGGAGCCAGCCCATGGGCATTGAAGCACTCTGAAATGGAGAGGCATGGCAGCAACTGGAAAGAGGTGGGCAGGAAAAGGTGGAGGGCTCTCGGGGTGCTCACTAGGCTCAGGTCTATGCTAAGGGTTAGATGGGAGGTCATGTGAACCTCAAATAACACCCCTTGAACCAGGGACTGGGAGAAGGAGAGGATGGAGAGCGTGGCTGAACACCAGGGGCTTCAGCGGGGTTATAAAAAGTTGATTTAAATTGGATATGATCACCATGAGCCCCATGTAGCCCTAGGGATGGAATGCTGGGCCTGGGGTAGGTGGCAGTGTGGGAGGGTAGCTGGGTGCAGCCCCTGCTCCAGCCCAGCTGGGCGCTTTGGTCCTGTGCTTGCTGATGCCAGAGCTTTCTTCTGTGTCCTCTTAGGCTCTCAATGAAAAAATCACAGACAAAGAGACAATCTCTGAAGCAGAAGCCAAGGGAACCAACCTCAAAAGGTGGGTGCACTGGTGCCTGCATGGTCCCCAGGGCAGGGAGGAGGCTGCACAGGGCTGTCCCCAGGCTTGGCAGCTGAGGGAGGATGCAGCAATGGTCCAGGGTTGTCCTGGAGGCCAAGCCCAGGAAGGTCCTGTTGGGTGGGAGCAGGGTGTCTCCAGCTGCCCTGTCCTCTCTCCCACAGGACCAAGTCCGTTTCCTCCATGTCAGAGTTTGAAAGCTTGCTTGACTGTTCTCCCTACCTCCCTGGAAAGACCACGCCGGGGCTGGGTGACCATTCTCGGGGCAAAAAGGCATCTGCAGCCACCCAGCTGCTGCCCAACGGGATCCGGGACAGCACCGGTGTTCCTCCCTCAAACTGTACATATGTGAATATTGAGCAACCTGCCCCCGACAGCCTGGCCAAGGAGAAGCTGGGCATCTCCTCCTGGGACTACTCGAGGGCAAGCAGCTTCTCTGGCCATGATCCAGCACAGAAACAAATGCAGAGGAGCTACACGGCACCTGACAAGACGGGGATCCGCATCTACTACAGCCCGCCGGTGGTGCGGCGGCTGGAGGCACCTCTGGTGCACAACAAGGAGGGGAAGATCATGATTGAACCTGGTTTCTTGTTCACCATGGCCAAACCGAAGGAGCCAGAGGAGTCAGCCAGCGCCGAGAGCACCTACAGCCAGTGGCTGTGCAACTTCTCCAAGCAGCAGCGGGAGCTGCTGGATGGCGGGACGGTGGAGAGCACGGTGCCGGCGGTGCCCCACTTCCCCTCGTCACTGCACGACCTGGAGATCTCTGGCAACATGAGCGATGACATGAAGGAGATCACCAACTGCGTGCGGCAGGCCATCCGCTCCAGCTCGCTGGAGAGGAAGGTGAAAAGCACCTCCAGCCAGACGGTGGGGCTGGCCCACGTGGGGACACAGACCATCCAGACGGTGAGCGTGGGTCTGCAGACCGACTTGCCGCGTGGCAGTGGCGTGCACGGCAAGAGCTGGTCCCCGCGCAGCTCCTCCCTTGTCTCCGTGCGCAGCAAGCAGATCTCCTCCTCCCTGGATAAGGTCCATTCCAGGATCGAACGGCCGTGCTGCTCCCCAAAATACGGCTCTCCGAAGCTCCAGAGGCGGTCTTCCTCCAAGCTGGATGCCTCCAAGGACAGGAGCCTCTGGAACCTGCACCAGAGCAAGCAGAATGGCTCCGCCTGGGCCCGCTCCACCACCACCCGCGACAGCCCCGTCCTCAGCAACATCAACGATGGCTTGTCCAGCTTGTTCAGCGTGGTGGAGCACGGCGGCAGCACCGAGTCCATCTGGAAGCCAGGGTGCCCTGAAAGCGGCCGGGCCAAGCCTGAAGCACCCAAGTACGGCCTCGTGCAGGAGTTCTTCAGGAACGTCTGCGGGCGGGCGCAGAGCCCCACAGCCCCCCTGGAGAAGAAGGAGGCTGCTGGGGAGGAGGGCAGCAGGAGAGCCGAGCACCCCAGCCTGGCCACTCACCACCCATCTGAAAACATCTCCCGCGTCTTGAACAAGAAAGTCCTCAAGCAGAGCAGCTGCGAGGACCCCAAGCCCTCGTCCCCTGGCCAAGGGAGTAAGGACACAGCCCTGCGGGACCCCGACCTCATCTCGGCCATGGCCAGCGAGGTAACGAGGCAGGGTGACCCCCGGGGTGTCCCGCCGTGGTGGGGGACGGGGTGCCCAACCCCTCTAAATCCCCCTGTGCCCTGTCTATCTTTGCAGGACACGGCGTGTGACTGCAGCTCCCAGTCCCTCACCTCCTGCTTCGCCCGGCCGTCCCGCTCCGCTGTCCGCCATTCCCCTTCCAAGTGCAAACTGCACCCCGCGGACCCCCCCAGGGCGGAGGAGAAGCCGGGGGGCTCGAGTGAGTGAGGTGGGGGCCGGGGGTCGCAGCCTGCCTGCTTTCCACTCTCCTGCTGGAAATACACCCGCACTGGTGCCCTGCGGGGGCCCCTGTGGGAGGCATCGCGGGCGCATCTGTCTCCTAATCGTCCCCTTGCCCCCGGGGGACGCTTACGAAGCAGATGTGGAGGCTGCCGGTAGCCCCGGGGTGCACGGGGACATCCCACCGGGGTGGCTGCTTCACCTCCCGCCTGTGCAGAGACCAGCTCCCTTGGAGCCACTGCCGGCACTGGGGGCTCCTCCCCGGTGCCCACCGCCCCGGGAGTGTCAGCTGAGACCCCGCCATGCCGAGGGGGCTCACCGGGGTCCCAAGAAGGGGAGAGCAGCCGGGGCAGCTGCTGGTGTAGATAGGGCAGGGCTGGGGTGACGCACGGCAGGGACACTGTATGGATGTGACGGATGGAGGCACGATGCCGTGTTGGGCGGAGGGTGCTGGCTCCAGCCCCGGCGGCTGCTGCCAGCGCTGCCCGCGCCCCTGCGCATCCCTGCCAGCACCATTGCTGCGCAGTTGCATCAGCCGTGGGGCCGCCCGTGCTCCCCGGGCAGGAAGGAGGCGGGGAGGGTCCCTGCGGTCACCTGTGCTGGGCTGGGGGGGGCCCTCCCTGGCCACTCTTCTGCTCTGGAGGGGCTACTGAGGGTCCTCTTCACTGCTGGGAAGGGTCTGGTGGCCCCCCTGGCTCCTCCAGCTGCAGGGACAGGGACACTGGTGCACAGTGTGGGGCAGGACGGCGTGTGCGCACTCGTGTGTGTGTGATCTCCTGCCACCATCCCGAGGGGCCACAGCTGTGCTGCCCCCCTGCATTGCACCCACCTCCCTGCCTGGGGCCACTTGTGGTTATTCGCTCCTCCAAGTGCTGAATATACATATTTCAAATTTTTGGTTTTGGTTTGGTTTGGTTTGGTTTTGTTTCTCCACTTTTGGCTCTGCCCAACTCCGGACAGCCTGCAATGTAAAACCAAGTGCTTTTTAAAAATACTGAAATGAGCTACATTGGAGATGCACCAATTGGATTAAGAGATTGTGGGTTGGGAGGCTGCAGCGTGGCCGGCGGTCTGCGCCACACGTCCCTGGGTCACCACCAGAAAAAGCCTTATCTGGGGAGGGAGGAGGCAGCAGCCACAGCCCCTGCAGCAGTGTGGAGCTCCCAGGGCTGGGGGGCTGCGTCCCAGCCCCACACAGAGCAGCGGTGGTTCCTCTGTGCAGCCCTAGGAGAGAATAGCAATTTCAGAAGCAGCTGCCTGACCTATTTTCAAGCTGCCTACCATAGAGGCCAGGCAGAGATTCACCCAGATGGAGCTGCCTACAGGTGCCCGCACCTCCTGGGCTCTGTGCATTGCTCTGGGGCTCTGTACATTGCTCCAGGACCTCTGTACATTGCTCTGGGGCTCTATACACTGTTCCAGGAGCTCTGTGCATTGCTCTGGAGCTCTATACATCGCTCCAGATGCTCTGTGTATTGCTCTGGGGCTCTGTACACTACCCCAGGGGCTCTGTGCATTGCTGAGTCCATGTACACTGCTCCAGGGGCTCCGTATGCTTCTCCAGAACCTCTGTGCATTGCTCTGGGGCTCTATGCATTGCTCCAGGGGCTCTATGCATTGCTCTGGTGCTCTGTACACTGCTCCAGGACCTCTGTGCGTTGCTCTAGGGCTCTCTATACATTGCTCCAGGTGCTCTGTGCATTGCTCTGGGGCTCTATACATTGCTGCAGGGGCTCTGTGCATTGCTCTGGGGCTCTGTACATTGCTCCAGGGGCTCTGTGCATTGCTCTGGTGCTCCATACACTGTTCCAGGGTCTCTGCACGTTGCTGTCATCTTGCAGCTTCAGTTAAAAACTGCTCCTGCTGCGGAAGCTGCTGCCCCCTCCCGTCCAGCCGCACGCTGCCCGCAGCAGGCAGCTGCATCACTGCCACGTCGCAGCCTCCGTCAGCATCTCCGCGACGGCCGCTCACTGCCTGTGTCTCTGGACACACCAGCATCAACCAGGGCCCAGCAGGCCCAGCACTGATGGCCTTTTGCTCCTGCAGCGCATGTCCGGCCCCAAGGGGACCCCGGTCACCCAGGTGTGGGACACGCGGGGCCGGCGCTGCCCACCCTCACCAGCAGCCGGGGCTGGGCAGCATCCCTGCCTGCCACCGAGAGCGGGGTCCCTGCGCCCTGGCAGGCACAGCGCTGCTGTGGGCAACCTCCTGCTGTACATAGATCCTTTCGGAGTGGTTTTTAGCATTTTCATTGATAAAGAGGGGTTTTGGTTTTGGTTTTAGGGTTTTTTTCTTAATTATTATTTTTAAAGACTCTCTACTTTTGGAATGTGGTTTCTCATTTTTACAACTGCCTTCTAATTATTTGTAATATTGGTCAGTTCCGTCTTATTCTGTAAATAGCAGTGCTGGGCATTACCCGTGGGGACAGGGGATTCACAAAAGCGATGGGGAATATTTCCTGGAGCTGTGGAGGTGGCTGATTCGGCCCCAGCCCCGACGCAGCCTCTGCCCCCATCCTCCCCCCCAAGAAGTCCAAGGCGCTTTGGGCAAAACCCCGCTTGCCCCTGCCCTGTCCTCCTGCTTCATCTCGCCAGCCCATGCCAAGGTCACATGAAGGGCACCTTCTGCCCCGACGATGGACCCCATCCTGTCCCCCCCGCACCATGCCTGCTTGCCGTGTGATGAATAAAGGCTCTGCAACCCCTCACCCATGCCCTCGGTGCTGCCTTCCTGGGCTGTGGCGGGGGGACAATGATGTCTGTCCTGTCTGGGGAACTGGTGTGGGGTGGCTGGGACACCCGTGGGTGGGGAGATGCATTTAGATTCTGTCCCTGCTGTCCTGCCAGCCGCCCAGTCCACACATGGTATCTCATCCTCTCTCCCCAACACGGTCCCTGTGTGCTGACCCCAGCTGTGCCACACCACCACGGCTCCCTGTCATCACCCGTGGGTCCTCCATGGCTGTCACCCCACACTGGCTTCCTCTCGGCTCCACGTTATTCTTGTGATGATGCTGGTGCTTCTCACGCCTCCCCTGTCCCATCCTGTCCTGCTCACCCCAACCTGCACGCAGACCCCACATCCCCTTTCCATCGCTGCTTCTGGCTTCTTGCCCTTGTGCCCTTCTCAGCCTCCTCCAGGCTCACTACATTAAACTGTCCCTCCCTGAGGTCCTCCATCATCCACCATGACCCACCGCTCCTTTATTTTTTGTCCTTCATGTCCCATCCCTTCCATCTCTGCTCTTTGATTCTCCCAACATGTCCAATTCTTCCTTCTTGTTCTCCACCTTCAGCCACATCCCTTTCCTCCTTCATGTGCTCTTCCATTGCCCACCATGTCCCATCCCTCTTTATTCTGCTCTTAGAGACATGGTTTAGAGGTCCACTGGGCAGTGTTGGGTTAACAGTTGAACTCAATGATCTTAAAGTTCTTTTGCAACCAAAAAGATTCTGTGATTCATCACCCACTCAATGCAGCCCAGCCCTTCATCCTGTGCTCCTCCAACACCCACGTGTCCCTCCTTCCCATGCCTCATCACTCACCACATCCAAATTCTCCTTCCTGTGCTCTTCTACCACTCACCAGATGCCAACCCTCTTCCTGTGCACCTCCATCTTCCATGTTCCATCCCTCCTTCCTCTGCTTATCCATTGTCTACTCATGCCTCTTTCCTGGGCTCCTGTCACTGTATCCCATCCCTCCCAACCATCATCCTCTGTCACCCACCATGTCCCACCGCTCATTTCTGTACTCCTCCATTGTCCACCACATCCTGTCCCTCCTTCCTGTGCTCCTGCATCTTCTATCATGACCTATCCTTTCTCATGTTCTGCCATCATCCATCACCTCTCATCCCCCTTTTGTGTGCTTCCCCATCAGCCACCATGACCTGGCCCTCCTTCCCGTGCTCTTCCGTCACTCTTCATGTCCCACCTCCTTGTGTTCCTATTCCATAGGCATCCCATCCTTCACTCTTGCTACTCCATCATCTACCACTTCCCATCCTTCCCTGCCATGCTCCTCCGTCATCTGCCACATAACATCCCTCGTTATCCACTTCCACCATCTCATCTCTTCCTCCTCTACTTCCACCTTGCCCCATCCACCCTCATTCTACTTCACCTCTGCTGTCTCTTTTCCTTTTATACTCCTCCTCATGTCAACATCTCACCATCCCTTCTCATCCTGCATTAGCTCCCACCATCATCCCAACCTGTTTTAACCTCCTCCACTTCTCATCTTCTCCTCATCTTTCTTCATCCTCTTCTACCTTCTCCTATTTCCTTATCCCCCTCATCCTCCTCCACTTCCCCCAACTTAAAAGCCATCCTCACTTCCCACCATTGCCCTGTCCAACATCTCCCAGTCCTGCCCCCTCTTCATCAACCTCTCCATTTCCAATCCCCTTTATGCTCTTCCGTTTCCCACTATGTCCTCCTCTGTCCTCCCCCATCTCCCACTATTCTTTCCTCCTCTTCTTCCTCCACCTCAGTCTCCCATTGCCTCCTTGTCCCTCACCATCTCCTGATCTCCCACCTTCTTTTACTGCCCATCATTTTGCCATCTTCATCCTCTTCTACCTCCTACTGTCCCCCATCCCTCCTCATTGCCCAACACCTCCCACTATCTGCCTGTTCTTCCTGATCTTCCCACTATCTGCCCAGTCCTCTTAATCCTCCAACTTCCCACTGTCTCTCTTTTCCTCTTCATCGTCCTTCACTTTCCACTACCTCCCATTCCTTCTCCCTCCTCCTCCATCTCCCACTTCTTCCTCAGCCTCAGTCTGTCTCTCCTGTAAACCTTCACCTCCCAGTGTTCCCCATCCCTTTTCATGCTCTTTCAGCTCTTGCCATTGCTCTGTCCCTCACCACCCCGTGTTGTTCACCTCCCACAGTCTCCTTCTTTCTCTTCTTCCACCTCTCCCCATTTCTCCATCCCTCCTTATTAAGTGTCCCACCTACCTCACAGATTTCCCCTCCACCTCTTCCTGACCTCCAACCATCCTCCCTTACCTCACACTTCACTGTCTCACTGTCCTTTCATTCTCCTTCACTTCCCAGCTCAATCCTTACCTCCCATCTTCTCTCGACCTGACCTCTCCCATTTTTCCTCTACTCCATCCTCCCTGAATTCTTTTCCTCCGATCACATCTGACTCCTGCTGTTATTATCTCCTCCTCTTTCCCTTTCCCCTGCCTTGGATCCCATCCCTTACCAACCCAGGAAAGCCACCTCCAGCATGGCCATCCCTACTGCAAGCAGGAAGGGCCCTTACTGTTGGGGATGGGACATGGGGCGAGGTTAAATGGAGAACCAGCCTCCTACCCCATCCCCACTACTCAAGGCAATTTCATTTTAGAGGTAATGGCCACAGCTTCTGGGATGGGAGATTCATCCTGGACATCAGGAAACACTTCTCCCTAGGGCTGGGGAAGTTGGAGGATCTCTGCGCTTGGGAGGTTTCAAAATTCAGCCAGCCAAAGTCACCAGTGTCCTCATTTAGCATTAGCAATAAGCCTTTTGGAACAGGGAGCTTGACCAGTGCTCCCTTGGGATCCCTTTAAGCACACACGTCTCTGGGAGACTTCTCCAAGCAGTGGAGAATTTCCAAGAGGGGCAAGAAAGGCCAGACGTGGTTTTGAATGCAGTGCTTGGGGTGCTGCAAGACATGAAAAACCATCCCTGCCACTTGCAGCTGCTCCATGGTGCTCAAGCAGGACCATCCCATGCTGCTTGAACAGCACCATTCTGTGCTGCTCGAGCAGACCACCCTATGCTTCTCGAGCAGGACCACCCCATGCTACTCCAGCTACTACTACATTCCATGCTACTAGTGCAGAACCACACCAGGCTGCTTGAGCAGGAGCACTCTGTGCTGCTCCAGCAGGACCATCCCACACTGCTCAAGCAGGACCACCCCATGCTGCTCAAGCAGGACCACTCCAGGCTGCTTGAGCAGGGTCATCCCTTAGAGCTTTAGCAGTACCACTCCAGGCTGTTCAAACAGGACCATCCCAGCTGCTTGAGTGCCATGGGTCAGTCCAAAGTGGCTTCTTGAGCAGACTGCCAGATCGCAGGCCAGGGAGGTATCCCTGAGATGACCCCCTCAGACCCGAGAGCCAGGGACACTCACATCATCTTTGTTTTCCTTCCCTGGGGCTGGGCCATGCAGGAACACGGCCATCCCCTTCCAACGACCTTATGGCTGCACTGGGACACAAGGCTGCTGGTGCTGCTGCCAAGGGGAGGACAGGTCTCCTCTCCATACTGAGGGAGCCCCATACCCTGAGGGACCTGCATGCAGGGCCCGTTCAGAGCATCCCGTGTCACTCACGCACAAGGGCCACCCAGCCTTTGCCTTGCCATGTTGGAGGCTCCCAGCCATCCCATGGAGGGGACCCTGTCCCTTCCAAAGTGATGCATCTGAGGGACCGTCCCACCCCAGTGCAGGCAGGGACAGGGCAGCCAGTGTCTTGAGAGGGTGGGGGTGACATTTGTAAAGTGTTCCTGGCTGGTTAATCTGGGGGAGGGTGGAGGGGATTTGCTACCTGTGTTAGAAACTAGCTGAACTTACGTGTCTCCCCAAGCTGGATTTCTTATTCCAAACGTTCAAACTGTTGTATATTGTACTGGGATTTTTACATTGAATTATTGTAGAAAACAAAAATTTAAATCGAGTCTGTTAAAAAATAAACATTAAAAATCTCTATGAAAAAAATAAATAAAAGCTGTCTCCAAGTCCTCTTCTTACCAATGTGACAGAGCAGTGATGTGTCTCCAGTGGCAGCTTTGCTGTTCCCAGCCCTGCTTGTCCCTGGCTTTCCACAGCCTCTGGTGACACCGACTATGGTGAAGATGCATCTCCTGTGGCTTTGTAATGTCCTGGGTGACAATGGAAACAGCCCCCACCTCCCCATCTGCCTGATTCTGTGGAGAGCCTGATCCCTGTTGTGAGGCAGCACAGGGTGTCTGTCGGTGGCCCCCTCAGGTCCCCAGAAGTTGTGTCCCCACCGCAGGGCAATGCCTGGAGCCCTGTTATGGGGTGCTGAGGACACGGCTGGGGTGGGACAAGCTGCTGCCTGTCCCCACTGAGTCTGGAGGCAGCTCCCAGATGAGTTGCCTGCTGCATTTCACCCCATCTCATGGTGCTGTAAGATGCAATGGGCTTGTACAGCAAACAGCTGGTCCCTGGGCCAAGTCACAGCCCCAAGGCCAGAGCAGCTCAGAGGGTTTGATGCTGGGGATGCATGAGACCACACCACCCTCTGGTGTCACCACTGACCTCAGCTTCACACTAGCTCCACTCCAGCCATGTCCCTTCTCTCCCAGCTCTGCCTGCACAACCCCAAATCCTGCTCCCAGCATACAGGCATCCCTATCTGGTGGGGCCATGCCAGAAGGAAGCAAAGTAAGAGCAAAGCAGATTCCCTTTGTTGGGTGCTGATATCAGCCCCCACAGTCCCACCAAGCACTACTGCTGCCCCCTGAGCTAACTGAGTGTGGAACATGCTCCTGTGCTCAGGTAACAAGTGACAGAACAAGAGGAAATGGCCTCAAGTTGTGCCAGGGGAAGTTTAGATTGGATATCAGGAAAAATTTCTTCACTGAAAGGATTATCAAGCATTGGAACAGGCTGCCTAGGGCAGTGGTGGAGTCACCATCCCTGGAAGGGTTTAAAAGACATGTAGATGTGGTGCTCTGAGCAGGGCAGAAGCAGATGGTGGCTGTCACGTCCCACCCAGAGCCATGAGTGGGCTGGGGAGAGGTGACTCAGGTTCGTGGGTCCCCCTCGGTTGGAAAACAGTATACACAGTACTTAAGGTCTGTAAAAAACAACACAACACCTTTTATTTTGCAGTGTGGCCCAATTTATAGATGATTCAGCAGCAGAAAGATTTACCTTACCTAGGTCTAATTAGTGAATAGCTTAACAGAGAAGGGATTTACATAAAGGAGTTTGCAGCACATGTAGGGTTGTGAGCCTTATGTTATTACACCTCACAGAAGGAGAGGCAAAGAAATAGGGATATAGGGAGGAAAAAGAGACGGAGAGAAGAAAAGAGCAAAGAGCAAAGAAGAAAGAAAAGGTGAGGGATCCAGCCACTCTTACGGCTCCACAGCATGGATGATGGGACTTGTCTGATGATGTGTGTCTGGTCCGGCTTCCGTGGCGAGGCTGGTGGGCAAAGGGGTCCTCAGGGTGGTGGGTTCCCTGCCAGTGCTGGTTTAGGCGAGCTTTTTATAGCCCTCTGGGTCACTTGCTTGTGTAAGTTTTCTTTTGTCTTTTGCAGAGATGTTATTGCAAAAAGATGGAAAAGTCTGGGGTGACTGGGAAAAATTGACAAGTTTCAGGCCATCTTGAAGGGCCACCTTTTGTGCCATGCTGGGTGTATCAGAAGGTGGAGCTATATGCCCTCCAGCATATCCCCTGCCTTGTCTGTTGCTCCTTAGCGTGTTGTTGGTATGTAGATTGCAATTCACCTTATCACCTTATCCTGAGTGGCTCATCTTCTGCTACACAGTGTTTGAGGCGTGATTCCTTTTAGCCTTTGACAGTCCTGGGGCTGGAGGAACCGGTTTTTGGCACAATGTTTGAGACAAGTCTTTCCAGCCTCTGATGGTGGCAGGGGACAGTGCAGTGATGTGTGTGCCCTGACCCCACGGTTGGGCACAGCCAGCCTGTGTACTGCACTGTGAGACCTGGCTGCAGAAAATTCCCGCCTGCAGAAAATTCCCTCTTGCACAAAATTCCTGCCAGTCTCCAGCATCGCTGCCAGCTTGGAGCCTGCATTGCTGCCACCTTGGACACTGCATTGCTGCCACCTCAGCCCCCACATCACTGGCACCATGTGCCCTTGCATTGCCGTCATCGCAAGCCCCACATCACTGCCACTGCAGGCCCTGGATTTCTGGCACTGCAGACCTTGCATTTCTGGCACTGCAGACCCTGCATTTCTGGCACTGCAGGCCCTGCACGCTGGCAGCACGGGCCCTGGCACGGCGGGGCTGCAGGGCTGGCAGCTCATCGGCAGAGGGCACGCCGCCGTGTCTGCTCGCCCGGGCTGTGCTACCTGCAGGACACGGCTGCTCCATGGCTGCAGTCACCGAGTGCCCCAGAGCTCCAGCTCCCTCTTACTGCTCAATAAAACAGGGCTAAAAGAAGGCAGCTACGTTTATGGGTGGGCAAGGACACTCTCTGAAGCCTGGGGACAGCTATGAAGCCACATGGGGGTGCCAATTATTAAACTCCAACTTCTCTAACATGCCACTGATCAAGGCACCATCTTTCCCGAGTCCTGTTTCCCTCCCTCTGCAGTCTGGGCCCCTGCCGAATCTCTTACCAACCTGGCCCCTCTCTTCCAGATTGAAAATAGCAGCAACCAGCAGAGCCCAAGTAAACAAATGAGCCTCTGTGAGAAGAGAATGCATCTTTATAAGGTTAATTGGCCCCATCTAGGAGACAGACATTTTCTTGTGGCTAGATTGCTCAAAAAGCTCATGCAAACAGCAATAACACGTCTCCTGGGTTTGATTTATAACACTGATTGCGTTACTAGCTCATCTACATGTAAAATGGTTATGAATATATTGTCTGTACTCTGCAGAGGGCTAAATTATAAGGCTCTGATATTCATCAGCTACTCTTTGAAGCTTAAACCAGCCTGAAATCCAGAGGTATCTCTCTCTCCCAGTGACAGCAGAGGCAGGAATCAGATGGCTCAGGCTTGATCTTTGTGTTTAGCACAACCTGGCGTGTTTTAACACCCCGATACCCCGATAGCTGGGAGCAGCGGCTGGAGGGGAGGGTGGCTGCTTGACACAAAGGCTGTGGAGCGAGCCAGCATGTGCCAGAGCCCAGAGCTGTGTTGGCACGAGCAGGTACATTTACAAACAAAGGAGCTGGCAACTCCCAGCAAGACTGAAAGGCTGTTATCATGGTGCTGATTAAAATTTCTCTGCAGCCAATGCAGAGGAGGCGTGTCAGCAGCAGGGAGACATGCGAGCTCTGGTGTTTAACCCCGTTGCCGCTATGTGCTGATTCATTCAGTACAAGTGAAGGGTGGCCCAGCCTGGCCACGTGCTGAAAATTAGCGTAGAAAACCCCAGCAGGAAGATCCACAGCTCAGTCCCATCTTCCCACCCCACCTCCTCCAGCTCATTGTGGCCTCGCAGCTCCCAGGATGCTGCTCTGGGCATCCACATGGCTTGAGCCCACACAGCACCATCACGGGTGGGAGGAGGGGAGTGCGTTCTCCTTTTGCAGGTGTGATGTGAAAGATGATGCATCTGCTCAGCAGGCAGCTGAAGCACAACAACAAGATCCCCCAGTCCCAGCAGCCTGTACTGGGCAATGCAGGAGGGAGGGACAGCTGGCGGGCTGCAGGGACATGGTGCTGTCCTGGCCTCATGGCTCGGTATGTCCTGCCCACAGCAGGCAACAGTTGCTGGGAAGAAATCATACTGTCACTGAGCCTGGTGGAGAATTTCAGCTGGACAAATCGCTGAAAGCAAAAGGCCAATGAGAAGGAAACCAGAAGGTGCCTCCCAGGTCTGCAAACCACCTCCTAGTCAATGCCAGGGCACCCATCCTGTGGGAAGGAGGGCAATGCAGCATTTTCCTGGCAGTGGAGTGAACTACAGGCCCCTGTCCTGGCATGTGGGGAGACAAAAGTTTCATTAGGGAGCTGCCAAGCCCTCCCTGTAAATGCAAAATCCTCAAGACAAAGGCTGCTAAAACCAAGGGCTGGCAACTCATACTAGAAAATGTTCAGTGTGAGGTGGCTCTGAAGGACTTTAGAAATGCTGGGTTTGTCCCCCTTCTGAGGAGAGGATGAGTGCACTTTCCAGTTGGGGTTGCTAGAAAATGTGCTATGTGTACCCCAAAAATCATGGGGCTTTGCCTGGACCACGACTCCAAGGGGAGTGCTGGAGGAGTGCAACTCCTGTAGCTCCTGGAGAGCTTCAAAAATACCTGTGCCAGGGAGCCCACGCTGCACGGGAAAAATCACTTGTTCGTCAAAAACTTCTTTTTATAATAGGGAAACTGGAGGTAACAATAGCACTGGCTGGTGTAGGGAAACACCTTGCAGGGTTTGGCTGTATCCATACTGCGTCTGCCCACGGAGCGAGCCTGGGCTTAGAGACCGGTGGTCCCAGGCTGAAGGTCTAACAGGGAATGTGCTAAAATTGGGCATCTGGATGGGTGTGGACTTATGTTGGAGACTTTGCCTTCACCTGTTTGGTTTAGCAGTCGAGACTGAAGTGCTGTACCCTAAGATCTAATGATTCCTTCCTGTGATGTCTTGGTTAATAACAATGAATTGAATAATATGAGGCCACCCTGCAGCTTTCCAGGACAGTGATTTCATGGCATATGTCTAAGGAAGCTTTGTTACATGTGCTACAGTGCAGTATGAGGGCGGCTGACCTGTTTGGGGTGTAAAACCTGCTGAGGTCATGTTGCAGAAGTGTAGAAAGCATGTCTGGAGTGATGCTCCCATGGAGGGAGGTATCATCTGAACTACTCCTGGGTTTCATCTGGGAGGAAAGCAGCTGTGTCCTCCCAAATGGAGCTACAGAAGAAACTTTGCCCGCAAGCAGTGTGGGCAGCCAGCAAACTGAGACCAGAGCAGGGAACTGCAGCATCTATTGGCATAGTTGTGCCTTTTGAAACCAGGAAACATCCTTACTGGAAAATACATGTCAACACCAGCCACTTTCGGCTGTAGAACTGATTCTGTCCTCTTCGTTGGTGGGAACATTGCATGGAGTATACAGAAAGGTTGCAAACCATGGAAAACACCGAGGATCCTGGAATAGGCTGTACCTGCTTGCTGATACCAGGCCACCGCTCTTCAGCCTTCAAAATATTGCACTAAGTTCAAGGTTATGGACTTTTATCTTTTGAGCGCTCCTTGGCCCCAGCCCAAACCACCATAAAAACTGGCTATGGCTCCAAAGCAAGTTGTTTCCCTGGGCACAGCAGAGTTTTGCTCAAAGGGTTGATATTCTCCAGTGAAAAAGAGAGGTTCAAGGTTTCAGCAGCCTGCCCAGGCAATGCCATCAGGGCAGCCCGGCTCGAGGCAGGAAAAGTTAAGGAGTGAGCTGAGAACGGTTCTGCTGCAGGAGGTACCACCATAGGCAGATCCTGCCTCGAAGGCCAGACTCCCAGAATTATGTTGGACCCTTGGGAGACCCCAGGTCCAACCTCCTGCTCCAACAGGGCTGGTTGCTCAGAGGCTTGTCTGGTTGAGTTTTGATTATCTCCAATGGCTGAGATGCTGCTGCCACTTTGGGCTCCTGTTCCAGCATTTTACTCTTGTCTTGCTGAAAAAAAATGTTTCTCACTAACTAGACAAGATCTATAACATTTTTTGCAAAGGGAGTGGTGCCTGGGGAACTGACACAGCTCACTGTACTCACCCAGCCAGCCAGTGGTGGGGAAGTGGAGTGTTGTGAATCAAAATGAAGGTTGTTTTCTACATGGCCATGACCTCTGGGCCTGTTTTGAAGCTGGGGAAGGAGGATTTCATCGATGGTGCCCTGGCCTGTTCCCCTGGGCTTGGCGAGGCAGCGGGGACTGTCCCTGAGGGGACATGGCGCATGGGGGACACTGCTGACGGGGGGGACACGGCTGATGAGGCAGCACTGCTGACAGAGGGGCACTGCCGGCGTGGGGAACGTGGCTGATGGCGGGAGGACATGGCTGACGAGGAGACACCCTTAACGGGGGCAGCATGGCTGAAGGGAGGAGAACAAGGCCGACAGGAGGACCCCACTGAGGGAGGGGGCATGGCTGACAGGGGGACATGGCTGGCAGGGGGACATGGCTGACAGGGACACACAGCAGTAGTGGGGGAGGCATGGCTGATTTGGGTGAAATGGCTGAAAGGGGGACACCACCGTTAGGAGGAACAAAAATGTTCTACAAACCACTAGGCCTAATGTAACAAGACTAGGCACAGTGTAACAGGAACTTACTAGAGAAACAATAGCTCTATAGAGACTGTGGTGGGGCAAAGTGGGATGTCCTTGGTTTGGAAGCTGGACAAGTGGGGTGTTCCACTAAATGAAGAAAGAGCTACATGACTTTTGCTGTATAGTTGCATAAAACAACAACACATATGCTCAAGAGATCAGGTCAAGGAGCCAACACTGGGGGGGCACCAGGCTGTGGAGATACCGGGAACACTCGAGACCCCGATGAAGACCCTGGAATACCAAAGATGGACTTGCAGCAAAGGGCGTGATTGTGTAAATAATAATGTTTAATGCATGAACTAAGTGATAGAAATGAATGTGCAATAGGTGTGTGTGATAAACACCAAGAATTGTGAGTCCTGTGCTCTCGGTTAGGGGAACGATCCTCCAGGCGTCGGGCACTCTGCAATGAAGGTGCCGCTTTGTAACACTTGCAAACCAGCGTGAAGGAGCCTTTTTGCCGACTTTTTGGTATCGCCGCTGCCAGAGGTGGCATCGCTGAAGCGAGGACGTGGCTGACAGGACACAGCGCCGATGGAGGGACCAGGGCTGACAAGGTGACATGGCTGACGGGGTGGGGACAGCAGTGATGGGGAGGGCACGGCTGACGGGGGACACAGCTGGTGGGGGAACATATCGTGTGAGCGGGACATGGCTGACACGGTGACATGGCCGACGGGGACGCACCGCCCGCTTCGGCCGCTGGCGATCCCCGGCCTGCCGGGCGGGCTCTGGCAAAGCGGGCGGCGCTTCCCCCGCCGCCGGGAGGGCGGACCCGCCGCCTGCGCCATCCCCGCCCCCGGCTCCGCGCCGCTTTGAAGCGGGCTCGGCGGCCGCCCGCCCGCCCAGAGCTGCCGGCGCCCCGCCATGGTGCTGCCCGAGGAGCAGGCCCGCCTGTACCGGCCGCGGCCCGAGCTGCTGCCGGCAGCGCACGTCCCCTCGCTGCCCCACTACGAGCGCCTCTACCAGCGCTCCGTGGAGGAGCCGCACGGTGAGCGCCGGCGGCAGGAGCCCCGGGCCTGCCCGCTCCCCGCCCGGGGAAGGGCCGCGGCGGGGCGGGGAGGGCCGGGGAGCGGCTCCCGCAAGGCTCCGGGGTTGCTGCGGGGGCTGGAGGGGGCGGCTGGGCTGCGGGGGCGTCGGGGCCGCGGTGAGCCCCGCCAGGGCGGGGTGCAGGAGCCGGCCCTCGCGTTCCTGAGAGCGGTGTCTCCCCTCTCCGTGCCGGCTGCTGGGTCACGGGCTCCGCACGTTGCCTTTGCAGAATTTTGGGGTGACATCGCTAAGGAGTTTTACTGGAAGAGTCAGCACACGGGGCCCTTTCTCAAGTACAACTTCGATGTGACGAAGGGGAAGATCTTCGTGGAGTGGATGAAAGGGGCGACCACCAACATCTGCTACAACCTCCTGGACAGAAATGTCAATGAGAAGAAGCTCGGGGACAAAGTTGCTTTTTACTGGTAAATTTCTGTTTACATTATTGTGTAGAAGGTGTGTAAATATTATGATAAAATATACAAACTGTGTTGATTTCTACTGAGGTGAATTAAAACGTGGCAACACCTGAGAGGCTTTAATTTTTACATAGGTACAGCAGGTGTTTGCTTTCTGGGCGTTTGAGAAGAGCTGTGCAGTGGAGCTTCTCTGCCTGTCTGGGATGCACTGGAGTGGCCCAGCGCAGTAGTGAGCAGCTTGTGACTTCAGCCCTGCCATTGTGGTTTTTGTACCTGCCAAAAGCCAAGAGCAGCCAGGTGGTATCGGGGCAGGTGCTGCGGTTCCCCTGTGAAGCAGGTAGATGTGGGTAGAGATACGGGATGAGGAACAGCCAAAAGCAAATTAAACTCGCATCTCCCATTTTCATATTTTGTGGGTCTGGCAAGTTTCCACTCCTGTGGCAGAAAGGTTCTTCTAAAGCCTGAGCATATATATTGATTCCTTGCACTTGAGTGTGTATAATGCTGTGAGGCGCTCAGAAATTCTGGCTTTGCTATGTTACCTTTGGGAAGAAAAGTTAGCTTCCAGCCCTAATCTGGAGTGTGTTTGTTTTGTGTGTGGTGTTTGTTTGTTTTTTTACTGAGTAGTTACTAATTTGAAAAGCCATGTGAAACTTGAAATTTTCATGTTGATGCAAAACAGGTTTCCCCAGCGATGCCTGAGATCCAGAACTAATGTTCTATTGCAGAACTAGCTCAGCTGGCACCGCAGCTGTGTCCCCAAACTGAGAACAGCACCTTGCCCACCTGTGCATTTTGCTGTTTCCCCTGAACTCGCACATGTCTATGTTGTGTCGGTATGACTGCATGTGGCAGTAGAGAAGCAAAATGAAATATGCAGCATGTAAGGATGCAATGACTTGCTGGGTTTTGGTGAGTCCCTTCAGCGGAGCAGCTGGAGTCTTACTGCCACTGCAATAAAAACACCAGATGCTCTAAAAATTAATGACTGTGCTGCTCTAAGTGATTTTGTGCAGCCAAAGAGTTGTAACTTGTGGCAGGCGTAAAGGTGACTAGAAGCTACCCTGCTAGAGAAAGGAATTTGTTTACACCAGTGTAGTTCTTTCTGGCTGTGACTGCAAAATTGGGTTCATGCTAGAGTTTGTATCCATACCTGTAACAATTCAGTAAGAGAACTACACTTATTGCCTAGCAAATAAACATATTGATAAGACGCAGGTGAAATGGTGGAAAGTATTTATTTCCTTGCTAGTTAAATACATTCTCTAGCTCACTCAGAGGTTAAATGACTGCATGTTCTGAATGAAAACTCCTTTGTAAACTCATTCAGGTAAAGGTGCTGGCAAACAAAGCCATTTCGCAGGCCAGGGCTGGCAGCTGTGCTGGGCTTTATGGAGGGAGTGGGTGCATCGTTCTTCTTGCACATAAATCTTTGGGTGACAGCCAGGCAGCAGCCAACAGCTCTAATTTGGTCTTGGTGAAGGTTTTTTTTTGTTAGCTATTCTGGCAGCTTTTGTAGGGATATTTGTGATGCTGAGCAAGACTTGCAGCCAGTATTAAAATGGTGAGTGTCTGTCAGTCGTGGTGTTCACAGCGCTAAAAAACAAGGTCTCTCTTCCTCCTTAGCAGGCAGTTTTCCCTGACTATTTTGAGATAAACTCTCCTAGTGTGGTTCTGTCACAAGTGGCCTGGCATTGGGGTGTCTGAAGCCGTCAGCTGGGAATGTCAGAGGGATGGAAGAGACACTGAATGTGATGTGTGTGGTGCTGACCTGCGAGCTTGTGGCACTGGGGTCTGGAGCAAGCAGAGGGAAGGGCTACGAGTTGTAAAATTGTTCTTCAAGGAGCATGTACGTACTTCTCAGGACACATGCTTTTCTTCAATGACAAAACCTAATTGCTGTCATCTTGTCCTTTTGCATTTTGTGTTTAACACTCTATTCAATGAGCCCACTTTGCTAAAATACTCGAGACTTGTCACACTGTATGAAAGGTCAAAAAAGAAATGAGAGCCTCTGAAAGCCAAAGAGGATTCCTGGGAAAAACTTGGATTTAAAAAAAAAAACCAAACCTTGGCCACTTGCTCACTTCTAAGAAAGTCTACAGCCTGCTAGATGGGAATAGGTGCTGAGATTATACCAAGGTATCAGTGACTGCCCATATGAGAGCTTTGAAAAGATACAAGATCATGGTCTTTGCTTTCAGAGAGGAGAAATTTGGGAAAAAGTGAATAATGTTTCAAGGCATCGTTGGGTGTCCCTGAGAAGAGGTATGACCTGAGGAAACTCAGAGCTGCTGTGCGCTGCCAGCTGTGGCCATCTCAAGTTGTGCATGGGCTGGAAGGTGCGAGCAGTGTTCATCCCCATCTGTTCTGGCCAAGAAGCTGTTCTGAAGGTTCCTGCACCACCACCAGCCCGGGACTGCCCAGATTGGCTCTGCTCAGAGCCCCTGATCCCAAACCACATGCAGCACAAAGGGCAGTACATGGGATTGCTTCATGCTGCAGAACTTGTACGTAGGTGACTTTACTGTCATGGTATCGTCCTCTTGGTGCTGTTAGGACCGTGTAGTTCAAAAGGACCATCCTGAGTCCATAGGAAACAATTGAATTTTCCCCGTTGGCCGTTTCATTATGTTTTCTCTTGCTGCTTGTGAATGTTGCAAGTATTCCTGTTTCTGCTGCTTTTGATTCCTCTTTCTCTGGTATTGCTGATGTGGCCTAAAAAGAAACAGGAAGCTTCAGGAAATGCTTCTGATAAAAGTGCTGCTCTCAAAAGTGAAATCTCTTTCATAATTGTGTGGAAAGGCTGAAGTCAACGCTGTGGTTGCCGTGCAGGTAGATACGTACAGTGGCTTTTGCAGGCCTTGCAGGTGAAATGCACTGGACAGACTAGCTGGGATGCTGAAGGCACTTGCAGGGACTTGAAGCAGCCCTGAGGACTTAATCAGTGATGGAGAGAGTTAATCAGAGTGGGAGCACAGCGTGCCTTCTCCGTGCTGTAGCCATACCCATGTCGCATGGACAAACCCTTAGTTCTGTGCTGAAGTGCCAGTTAATCATCTCATATAAACATCAGCCTGGGCAGCTTGTGGAGGTAAAAATATAACCAGGTGGGGATTCAAAGAACAACACTGGTTACAGAACTCTCTTAATTAGACCCTGGGGTGTGAAGGTGCCTGGATGAGCCTGTTCCACATGTAGCCTGTGTGTAGCTGAAGCACTAAGTTCTTGCCTTTGTTTCTCAAACCAGTCACCCCAGTTGCAGTACTGGTGGTTCCTGGTGGGACAGGGTCAGGAGGTAGAGCTTTGCATACTGGTTTGAGCTTGCTGTAGCCTGGGTGTGTGGGCTTGGCAGAGTGTTACTAGGTTTTCCCATCCTTTGGAGATTGTATCCATTTTCTGCTTGCTTAGGTTTGCATATGGAAAAAAGAGATCTAGAAAGGGTGAAACAAAGATAGTAAAAGCTGCCAGAGCTTACCGGAGCTTTGTTTAAACAAAATAACTCTGTATGGTTCCCATTGTGGGTCTAGAACAAACATGACATGCAAAGTAAAAATGGAGAAGGTGTTGGTTTGGTGGGGTTTTTTTTGTTTTGTTTTTAAATGTAATAAAAGGTTTAGGAGCTTGTAGCTGTGAGATCTCTTCCAATAAATCTTTCTGTAAGGAAAACACAAAAACCAACAACTATAGAGCTTATAAAAACAAACAAAAACCAATACAACAAACCCAAACAAACAGAAAACAACACACCACACAAACCCAAACAGAGTCTAGAGCACTCATGGACCTTTTAATTAGGAAACTGGAAACAGTTTTTGGACAGCAGCCTTCCAGAGAGGATACCAAGTGTCAAATGCTGTTTGGGTCATAATGTGCTGCTGGGGCCCCATGGGACAAAGCCACTCTGCTGGTTCCTGGGTCCCTGTGGCTGCACCTTGATCTGGTGGCCGTCCCTGCCCGTGGAGTTCTTCATGCCGGGATGTGCCATCCCGGAGACAAAACTGAAGTTGGATGAAGCTGTGTTTCAGTTGCATTTCTGCTGTAAAGGTTTGGATGTCTTCTGTTTGCAGCAATAATCTTACATTAAACTGTGAAGAACAAAGTGCTTGGGCTCCGTAATCAGACCAGCACTGTGTTTTGTTTTTCTCTTTAGATACCTTTGCAGATATCAGGCTTCCATTACTGTTGCGCACAGACGCTGTGACGGAGGATGCTGGCTGTTAACATCCAGGCTTTCAGAAGTGCCTAATTGTAGGCAGCTTCTACACGATGCTCTCAGCTTCCGAATTTGAGAGTGTCCTGTGCCAAAGCGACTCCTCATTTCTTTGATAACTTCCTGGGTGACTTGTCATACTGACAGTGATGCAGCCTCTTTCAGTGCTGTTCTGGTAGTGAAAGCACATCCCTAAATCACAGAGTTTGTTTGAAGAACAAAAACTCACCGCTGGGAAGGTTGTTTTTACTGATACACATTTGCAGACGTGTGCCTGCGGGCTGCTGAGAGCAGTCAAAGAGATGTTGCAGGTGCTACCAAAGGGCCATACCCAAAGCTGCTACTCGCTTGTTACTACCAGGAGAGGCTCCTGCCATAGGGGAGCCTGAGTAAGCTCTAGGGCAGTGAGAAGCGTCACGGAAAAGTTACTGTGTGTTTGGTTTATGCTTGTGGCACTACCCAGGTTCAGCATGGCTCCTTTCCCTGATGAGGACTCTCCATAGGAAATGGAGTGACCCCACTCAACCCAAGAATCAGCGAGGCTTTCTGGGGTGCATCCTCAACAATCTATGTCATCTCCCCATCGCCTGTGCTGGCAGTGGAGTGATAGATTGGTGGTCTTAGCAGATATTAATTATTCTGGAAGCATTGCTGGACAGTACAATGCTCTGCTTCTGGAAATCAGGCAGATTAGGTGCACCTAAAGTAGGTAATAAAATACAGTGAATGTACTTGTGTTGTATTAAGCTACAGATATTGTACTCTCCTTCAAGGGCAATGATAGGTGTAGCTTTCCATCACAGAAAGTGTCGCTGTCTTCTGGTGGGTTTTGTGAAATCTTCTAGCCTGGGAGAAGGTTTATAAAACTGGCTGCATCTGCCTGAATGCTTTAGGGCAGTGTTTCTCGTACTTCCAAATGAGAACATCTCTGCTTTGTGGGGCCCTCTGACTCTGAGCTGTGTGGGTAGAGCAAGAGTGGGAATGGTGGGAGCATTAGTAGAAACCTGGCATTGAAACAAGCAGTGAAAGAAGTAGATGTTGTAGCTCAGACACATCCAGGTCGTGCACTTTCCTGATTTCTTTGGTGGAATTCCTCCTCTCCCAGTTCTTGAACAGTCACCAACCAGTACGGTTAGTGCTGTGGCAGCAGTGCAAACAGCCGCTGTGTTCAGATACTTGTATGTAAGTGCAAACTGGGACAGGAGGGACTCGCAGCTTGTCCTCAGGTGTAGCTCCCTGGCTTTTCTCATTTGGTAGATGGAGTCTCCATCTTTAGCTGTGGGTTGTTTAGAGCAAGGCTGTGCTGGACTCAATATAAATCGATTTCATGTAATCATTCTGGTTGTCCTACTGTGGGTTTGGTTGCAGATGAGATATGAAGATGGCGCTGGCCCAGGACAGCATGGTGATGCCTGCTTAAGGGTTTGGAGATTCTTGTTTTGGCCTGAGGGGCTGGAAAACACAGAGATCATGGTCTGAAGCTTGTTTCCAAAGGCTGTGTGTGTGTGTGCTGAGACTTGAGATCTGCCAGTGTTCTGTCATATCTCAAGGTTTTTCTGTCCCAAGTATTTCTTTTAATGCCTTGCACTTGTGTGCTGCATTCTACATCCTCTTTATTACTAGTGAAATCTCTGAGATATTATACCAGGTGAGCGGTTGTGCCAAAAGAATGAACTAAACATGTAAGAGCAGTAAAATACCCTCTTCAGGCAGGTGCTGTCCCATGGCCTTCCGGTGTGTGAGTCAGGGGGCTGAGCACCGCGTTACTCAGACAGCTGGCAGGCACCGACTCACTTTATAATCATTTTTCCCTTTCGAGGGCTGACTCGGAAGCAGAGCCTGACTCATCCCTGTCAGGTACGCACGCTGGTTTGCAGGGAAATGCTGGGGGGGATCGTTGGTTCGATGTTTTGGAGGTGCCCAGCCCCGTTCCTGCTCTGCAGAGCTTTTTCTGCCATAGGATGCAGGGCAGGGGTGGATAGCAGGCAAGTGTCCTCAGCTTCGTGCTGTTCTGCTCCCCAGTGCAATGAAGGAAGGGGACAGGTATTAAAGGTTGGTGACCGCTTGGTTACACAGTGCCTGTGGTCTCCTCTGGTTTTGCCTGTTCAGATGCACTGTGGTCTCCTCTGGTTTTGCCTGTTCAGACGCACCCCTGGACTTTGTGCCTCTGCAGGAGGGCGCTCAGCATTACTGAAGATTTTCTCTGGAAGTAGTTTTTACTGAGGTCAAATAACCCATAGTCCTGCTCCTGTAGGCAGAATAGGACTTCTGTGTTCTGTTAAGTCAAGTCTGTAAAGAAAGCAAGCACTTGGGCAGCACTGGGGTGGTTGTTCTGTGGCTGAGCAGTAAGGAGAGGGGTTTTATAAACTCTCTGGCTTGGGAACACACACCAGGAGCAGCTTTCATTTGAGTTGAGCTGTTTCAGAGCTGTTGCTCCCAGCCTTTTGCTCTGAAACTCTCAGTAGCTGCTACTGGCAGGGGTACAGCACCCATCTATGTAAATACAAGGGAATATCCAGGAAGTATTTGACCAGATAAACAAGTTGGATGTCAAGAAGTGCCCAGGATTAGTTGGCATGTGCCCAGAGGACTGCGGGAACTTGAATGTGGAATTGCAGAGCCGCTGGCCAGGGTGTGCAGTGTGTTATTGCAAAGGGCTGCCATGCCAAGGACGGGGAGGTTGCCAGCCCCTCTCCCTCTGGAGAGGACAACAGAGGGGGTCCTGTGAACCAGTAAATCCAACTTGCATCCCTAGTGGGACAGTGGAATCGAGTCACCGTGCACAGACCAGTTGGCTGGGAAAGGTGATGGAGCTGCCGTGAGGTGCTGGCAAACCTACCGGAGTGCAAGGTGGGTGGCACTGAGCGCATGGGTATGGCTGTTTCCACATCACCTTCGTGGGGTTTCCCACAAAAGGTTGTTCAAGAATGTGATTTAACTGTGAATGGAAGAAAGGTCCTTCTATGGAGCTGGTTTAACCTTACCCTTTGCTTCCTAGCTTTTAATAGTCACTTTTCAGGACCAGCAGCAGGCCCCCCAAGGATCAGTGTTGCAGCTGAACCGCTGATGGTGGGCAGGCTCATGCACCCTCTGTAAACAGCATCTCCTGGAGACAAAACACCAGACCCTGGATCTGACCCAGCGTGGTATTTTGTTTTAGTCTAAGAGGTTCTTGGCTGAGCTGCTGTGAATGTCCCAGTGCAATACTGCCATGTAAATGAGACCTGTGGTGGTGTTTATGTTCTTATTTAGTATCTTTTCCTCGTGCTGCTCATTGCTCTGACAGAGGGTCTGTTGATTCAGCACAAGAGATTTAATAATTTTTCATGAATGCCTTCTTAGACCCTTGTCTTAAAATATTGGCTTATGCCCTGTCCAGAGTCGCCTTTCTGCACAGTTCAGGGTGTGTGGTTGCACAATAACTACCCTGGGGAGTGGCGAGGGCTGTGTGAGCACAGACAATAGCTCCTGGATTTTATATCCTGTAATGCTGGCAGATGTTGCAGGAACCTTGTTATGTTTTTAGAGTAGTTTACTTACTGTTGGGAGGGGCAGCGCGATTATACAGTGAAGGCGTATAGTGAATATTGGCAGGAGAATTGAAACTTGGGGCGGTTGAATAGACTTCATGGCCAGAGAGGGTGGTGAACTCCCGTACGGACTCCGGTCACGGAAGATCAGAGCCTTCAGTTTGCTCATTGGCCTAGAAAACCTGATTATTTCATTTTAGCGGTGTGAATGGCTTGTGCATTCTCCCTGGCACCCTGGTGTGAATGGAGCAGAAGTGGACAAGGACTCAGGCTCGATGTGCATGAGACTTGCTCCAAGTAGGGGCATTTACAGGGGACAAAGTGATCAGGCTTTGCCAAAAGAGGTGCGACTGGGTGCTTGTTCCGACCCTGCCATCTTTCCTGTGGGTAGATGTGTTTGTTGTGCTTGCTGGGCTTTCTGTGCCCAGTGCTGTTAGGCTGTCATATTGATGGCCAATGCTTTGAGAAGATCTCTTGGCTCCCACCACCGCCATGAGTTTGTCTTCTCCACCAATGCCCAGTCCTGCATCCGGAGCAGGGTTTCAGTTCTCTCTTTGCATTTCTGCACTTGTTGTAAATGTCGAAATGTTGTGTGATATGAAACTGTGAGCACTGGCAGTTCCCTGTAAATTCAAAGTCTGTCGTTTTTGCACGTCACCTCTGTTTTTTGGGGAAATATCTCAAGGAAATCGGTGGCCTTCCTGGTTACTTTTTCACACCTGGGTATCTGCTAGTGAAGCATGTTTTGCATTTCTGTTGCCACTGACCATCTTCTACGAGATGTTCCTTGTATAGAATGATATGATAGTCCAGCGGGTGACACTGGCCATCACCTATAGAGGTTTCTGAGGCATGAAGTTGAAGTGTCCACCAGAAGTTTAATTTCCTATCATGGCCTTTGATGGATGTTGTTTGAACCTCCATTGAAATCAGCTTGCTGGCTTTCAGTGTCTTTAAAGGTCTTGAAAATTTGGCAGTGTGCTCCATCCAGAGATGCAGTATTTCCCAAACTGGAGTGTTTTCCAGCTGCAGGCAGCTTGTTGAATATCTTACTTATAGGAGCTTCATCCAGGATATGTTTCGTGGCCCAACTGCAGATTGTTTAAACAAGGAATCAGCTGTGTTGTGCTGGAAAATACACACTTTTCCCATTGGACTGGTAAAACTACTCCGTGCTCCGCTGAAAATATTACTTAGGGTAAACATCTAAAATGCTTCCTCTTGCGTCAAACTCTCGCATTCTTCTGCAGCATTCTGTGGATTTGGCTCGCAGGGTTAGACGTGCTGGCCAAACTTGATGACCTCCTGCATGACTCTTGCATATGAGCTCTGTTGCAACACAACGTAATCATTTTGTTAAAAAAAACCCAAACAAACAAACAACAAACAACACTATTTTTTTAAATTTAAAAATCTTATCCTTTCCTCTGAATAAAATAGGTAAAAAGCTATCATTTTTTCTCATTGGCTCTTCTCCTGTTTTGTAAAATACTTAAGAAAGTAAGGACATAATTAGCTAGTGCATATCCTCTTGATTTGATGGTTACTCAATATTGGGCGAATAGGAAGAATGTGAAGCCACAGAGGAGCAGAATTCCCCTTGCTGCAGAGCAAACACCCATCAGCGCAGGGTGGGTATTTACATGTGCTCTGTATTACTTGTACGCTGCCTTATTTTGTCGTATGTCACAAAATCATAGTAGATTTCCTTGCTGACTGCTGTCCATCTTGTCTTCTCTAAAACTGTTACCCATGAGTGTTCTGGCTCTCGGATGTGAGCTCAGGCTGTACAAGTCCATCATGGTGACTTTATTCACTTGCTGGTGTTGGCTGATGAACCAGCCGCAGTGTAAGCCAGGAGGTGTCAGTTCCTTTAGAGATGTCAGAGCATCCCGCAGTCCAAAGAAAGTGGATTTTAGGGTGTAGATTGGCAGATGAGTGGGAAAACTAGTGGGGATTCTGGAGAGTCAATAAATAAATGAGTGTTTTGGTTTATTTTTGGAGCAGTGTCCACCTCCAGCTGGACTCTGTGCTGTAGAGATTGCTCAGACTATGGTGAACAGTGGCTGGACTGCACAAGATAAATATTATTTCTTTACTTGCCTCTGGTACTTGTTCAGGTTCTGAAAGGCTGCAAATAGCAAGAGTAGCTGAGAATGTATTTAGTGAGCAGGAAGGACTGAAAGATTGATGTGGTTTTTCCTATGGGACATGAGCAGCCATGCAGGGTGTCGGGTGTTTTCTTTGTAGGCTGTGTTTCCATTTGGCTATTTTTAAAGGTGATCAGAAGACTGATTCCCTGCTCACAGAGCAGATGGTGGCCCAGTGTCATTTTAGAAATATGCTGCATTTTAGCCGTTTAGTAAAATAAAGGCACAGTAATGCCTGTATTTGGGTTGGTTGGGCTGGAGAGGATGGGCATCGGAGGCTCCGCTTTGGCACGGCACAGTGCTGTTTGCCAGCCTGGTCAGGGTTTCTTTACAGCAATAGGAACCCATTCATCCCAGGTACATGATCAACTTTTAATTGAGATGGTTTGGTTCAGAGATGGACTTGACAGTGGAGCTTTGTTAGGCCCAGCCTACGTGTATGGAGGACACTGGAGAGGAAAGTCATAGGGTGGTTTTAACGCAGGTCTCAGAGTTAACTGTATGGTTTTAGAAAGTGGTGCTGTTAAATTGAGAAGATTCTTTTCGCTGGGATTCCGTTGTCAGGTTTACTCAACAGTGTCCTCTCAGTGCTGCCAAATACTTCTGCTCATACTGGGACAAACCTTTTCAGCAGCCCCTCCCAGACTGCGCTCTATCATTACACAACTTCTTCTTTCTTGATCCTTGTCATGATGCAACAGGATTTGAGCAGGACTGCGGAGACCATAGAGGCTGAGCTTTCTGGTAAACCTTTTACTCAAAAAACCTCTTGGCCTCCCCAGAACTCCTTTGGGTACTTGCTGCCATGCATTACTGTGTTGGGAGATCGGTGATGTTATGCACGGGCAGGGCTGGGCAGTCTGTCCCGTTATTATGAAATGTTCTCATGAAGGTTTTTTGCAAACTCAGTTCAGCCTTCCCAGCTCCCTCCTGGAGTTGGTGGTGCAGACCCTGCTGGAGACCGTTTGAGGGACCTGGGAGGTTCAGCCTGGAGAACAGGAGCTGAGGAGAGACCTTCTGATCTCTGAACTGCCTGAAAGGAGCTTGGAGCATGGAGGGTGTTGGTCTCTTCTCCCAGGCGGCAAGTGATAGGACAAGAGAAAGGCCTCAAGTTGCACCAGGGAAGGTTCAGATTGGATATTACGAAAAATTTCTTCCCGGAAAGGGTCGTCAGACATTGGAACAGGTTGCCCAGGGCAGTGGTGAAGTCACCATCCCTGGAGGGGTTTAAAAGGTGTTTAGACGAGGTTCTTAGGGACGTGGTTTAGCGCTAGAGTTAGGTTAGGTCATGGTTGGACTCGATGATCCTGAGGGTCTCTTCCGACTGAAATGATTCTATGACCCTTCTGCTTTGGGTGCTCTGCTTGGAAGTAACTCCATATTGAACAATCCATGCAAATAGAAGCATTTTTTTTCTGGTGAAACAGCAACTTCTTCTGATTATCTTGCACAGCTGGTGTCTCCAAACTTCACATTTCAACGTAATCTGCTTTCTCAAGGACATATTTTAAAGGGCTCTCTCTACTCGGGTGTTGTTCCCATGTCAGATGTGGTAAGTGAGGCTGGAGGTGGAGGGAGAAATGGTATTTTTTTCAGTTTTGACGGCAGCCATTCCCAAACCATCAAGCTGTCTCCAGGCAGACCCTTCTTCAGGCTGCAGATTTGCTGGCTCTCCCGAGAGCAGCCGAGGCCAGATGGCAGCGAGAGGCCCGGGAGCAGCTGACGGCCGCGGGAGCCGATCACGCAGCCCCCGGCTGCCAGCGCAGGCGTCGAAGGGGCCGGGGCTCTCGCTGCCCATGCGACACACACGTGAGCCCGTTCCCCGGGTGGCCGAGCTCTGCCTGGCATTTCAGCTGCTCTAATTCTGGATGCGGGGCAGACTGGGGACCCGTGAGCCCATCTGGCCGCCCCCAGTGACCTTGCACGTGAGGAGGAAAGGTCCTTCCTTCACCTCGTGCTGTGCTCTGGGAGAGCAGGAGCTGGAGAACCTGCTGTTCCCATCCCGTGCTCCTCATGCAGAAGTCTGGACTCGTGCTTAAGATGGATTTTGGGCTCTGAGCGTGTTTTAGTTCAGATGGCGCCAGAGATGTTTCAGGGCAGACATTCCCACAGTCCTCATCTCTGCTCTACTGGCTGGCTGTGATTCCCCGCTGCAATTTCTTCCTGTGATGTTGCATCGTGTGAGAAAGGGTCCTTTCCCTGTTCCGACACCTTTTCCAAACTGCATTTTCTTAAGGCTGTTTTCCAGTAGCTACATTGCAGAGCCTTTTTCCTGCATTAAGCAAAACTGCTCTGTGGGCTGCTGTCACCTCTGCTGCTCGGGGAATGAAACTGGGTGGCTTTGGGATGCTTTGCTTTGCTCTGAAAACTTGCCTTCCACGTGTCCCGCAGCCTAGCTGTGCTTGGTAACTTTGGGTTAGTGCTTTTATTTGAGGGTGATGTAGTTACAGGAGCTTAGAGGAGAAACTTAAATGGTCTTCAGCCCTATTAGTCCTCAGTGGGAGCATATACAGAGGTCAGATGGGCTTTGTGCCTTAGTTTGCTTTGGTCTGTGATTTTTTTCTGTTTCTGACTCTCTGTGGATCTGCAAATGGTCTGGCAGGTCTTGCAAACTTGTAACACTCCACTTTCTCGGCTTCATTTAATCATTTTCTGCTGTACACCAGCTTATCTTAGTGGTATTATAACCCTTGTAAACCGTAATTATCATTTGCAATTACCTTGGAAACCATAATTCCCACTGATGCAACCTGTGCTTCCTGCTGCTCCATGCAAATGCTGCGGCAGTATTGCACAGGGAAGCTGTATTCATCCGTTACTCAGACAGGTTATGCAAATTATTTTTATTTGCAAGTCTGATAAAAGAGTCCAAACAACATTGCTGATTCATTTTTGGGTCAACTTCTCTTCATCCATTTGGGTGCTCTGTAGCAGGTTAAGAAGTTACCTCACCTCCCTACTGCTTGTTATCTCACAGCTGAGATGGGCTCTGCTCGCTTGGATGGGCAAGGTAAGGCTCTCTTGGTTACGTGATGAGCGGTTGAAGCCGTCCCCTGCTTTGAAAAGTCCCGTAGTCAGCCCTGATGCTTCACAGAGCACAGAAACTTCTTAACCTGCTTTGGTGCAAACACCCAGACGTGCATCTGCCCACGACTCCCCTCACCTGTGCTGCTGCTCCGCATCCGTGACTGCTCCGCAGCATCAATGCTGGAGTTAATGTGGCTCTAAAGAAGTGTTCACCTGCTCCTACAAATGACTTCCCCTACCACACAATGTATGTACAACACTAAATCTTTTGCTGGCCAGTGTGGTCACTCTAACAGGGAAGCTTAACCTTGATTTAGCTGTGTGGACCCCAGGTGAAGTAGGTCTGTGGCTCTGCGTCTCCCAGCTGAGCAGGCGGTTGGTCCACGAGCCTCCTGTAAGCGCGGTCGTGCCACAGAGGTGACAAGTGTTCAGGTTCCCACCTGAAGTTTTCTCCCTCCCCTGCCCAGAGTGAATTTTCCACGCAATCATTTCTTGCTGAGGTGCTGGTGGGGCCGCTGAAGGTTTGTGCTGTGGGGGTTTTGTGCATCCGGTGCGTGTTGAGAAGCAGAGCGCCCATTATTTTAACTGCTGGCAGAAGGGAGCGGTTTGAGAAGTGCTCTGTAGAGCCTCTGCTCCCTCTAAGATGTTGACAGGGACCTATTTTGTGTAGACCTTGGCACTGCCATCCTGCCCACCACTGCGGTGATGTCCCTGGTGCCCTTGGGCTATCTGGTCCTGGCAAGGAATGGCTGCAGGCAGCTACGAAGCTGTCTTCTCTGCATGAAACCTGACTCGTTCATCAAAGCACCGATGTCTAGGAGAAAGCCTGCCCCAAAAAGTCCCCAGTTGTGCATCTGTGTGTTTAGTTTAAAGGCCATGCATTTACGTAGTCGATGGGTGGTTCAGCTGAGACCATCTGGCCAAGAAATGCCTTTCTTCAGCTGAGCGAGCACACAACATGCAGTATGTAAAACATGAGCTTCCCAAGTGCTAAAAAACTCATATATATTCCTGCTGTGACCCAGATGGTACTGTAAAATTTTGCATTACTAGTTGCTAAATGCAGGACTCAGTTTGAGGGAGACGAGAAGAACATCAGGCTCAAACTGTGTTTCACCATGATGTATCTGTGATGTGTATCTAATGATGTATCTGGGAAGTTTGGGGAGCTGAAAATTGGTTTTTCCTTTTGGAAGAAAGCTTGCTGTTAAATCAAAGATAGCACGCTAGCAAACGCAGCAGTGCCGCTGCCAACTATTTTCATCACCAGTTCTTAAAAAAGGATATATTTGGGGGATGTCAGATTCTGCAAGGCTTGAGCTGCACACTGTAGGTATGGAGGTGAGCGTTGTGGTAATGTTTTCAGAAACATTATTTTTATTTCTTTTCCAATTTAGGTTGAATTTCAATTTAATTGAGTCTGTGTGAGAGGCTCAGGACTGACAGCTCTTGCTTATATCCCATGCTGATGGGAAGATGCTGCTTGCAGAACGATGCTGCTCACAGAACTTCGCTGCCAGGAATTTACAGGCTCGCTTTTGACGCACAGAGTACTTGGTAGCGTGCGAGTGGGCATTCCTTTAAATGCCCTGTCTAAAACACATAATTCTTGGGGCTTTTGTGCCAGAGAAGACAACAAAGCAACCTCTGAGAGCTGCTGCAACCTGCTGAGTGTAGCTGTGGGCACTCCAAACTATTTTCAGACATGGGGAGACATAAAGCACTCATCTGCTCTTGTGAGATTGCTCGGGGGCCTTTGCTGGAGATGCGATGAAAGGAGGAGTCTTGTCCTGTAGAAATATGGATGTGACTCATTTCACATTAAGCACAAGATCATCTTAAAATCCAAAGCCTGAGGTTTTCCCCGCTGATGCAAGTGGAGCTCTTTCACAGTCACGCAAATTAACGGAAAGGACTTTGAAAGGCCTCTGAAAATCCTTGCAAAACTTTTACTTTCTCTTGGACTTTGCCTTTATCCTGCAGTGCCCCACGTGTGCTGGCTTTGAGGACAAGCCTGGCTGCATTCCTTGGTCTGAATTTCCTTCCTGGAGCCCAGTGAGGAGGAGGACCTGGTGTATTTGAGATGCGCTTCTCGTGTGCAGGGAGAGCAGGGAAGTCCGAATGGTTCCTCACATCTGGGTGGCTCCAGGCAGGTCCGTGTCCCTCAGGGGTACCGTGTGTGGTAGCTCTGCCTGGAGGGTTACGCAGGGCTGCGCACCCCAGAACCCGCAGTTCGGTGTGTCCTGGCTGCCGTCTCAGCAAGTGTTTGGTGCTCAGTGCTCTGTCTCCATCCCACCAGCGGCCCATCTTGTGGCAGCAGCGACCACCCCTGAAGCAAATTGGCACCTGCAGAGACCAGTTTGCAGAGCGGTGCCCGACCAGGCTCTGCTGGAGTCTGTTAAGGAGACGCATTAGAAATGCAGCCAGCGAGGCAGGGAGCTGAAATGTCCTGGAGCATGGGGTTGCAGGGTTTGTGTCGGCGGTTTTGCACACAGAGCCTTCCTCTCCCTTCTTAGGTGGGTATTGCACCACCGAGTTGATGGACAAACCTGGTTGCCCTGGCACAGGGAATCTACATGGTCTCTGCTGCTGTGTCCTTGGCTAAATCTGCCGTCAGCCAAAACAGTGTTTCACCTACAGCACCCAGCCGAGCCCCCAAATAGCACCCGCGGGCTGCCTGCCTGCCTACCTGCCTTACATGGGAAGCCTTCCAGATGGGACAGCCTGTGCTACGCTTCCCTCCTAACGTGTTTATCTCTTACTAAAGGTTGTAATTAGATCCTATGTGGCAGCAGAGCAAAGGGATGTCCCTCTCCCTGCCCTGTTCTGCAGGTCGATGCTGGGCTGGGGGCTGGGTTGTCCAGGGCCTGCCCACAGTGCCCAGCAGACCCCGGTGCAGAGATCTTCAGGTGAGGGATTAGTGATCTGGGATGCTCCAGCTTGCATTTTGGAAGCATTATAGTTGTCTTTTAAGAGATATTTCATAGCAAGGGTCATAGCTGAGAGGCAGAGCTGCACACACAGTGATACTGGACGTCTGGACCCAAAGAGGTTTGCACAGCGCTGGCCTGGATGTTGCTGCACCTGTGGTGTAGATGCACCGAGGACAACCTCTGCACGGCGAGGGAAGGCAATTAGCATGCAGCCAGATGCAACAGAAGCCGATGCTCTTCCTTCCAGCTAGATCAGTTACAACTGCTCAGTTCAGCACTGAAATAATCTCTTGGATCTTTGACCCTCAAATAATAAAATAAAAAAGAAAACTCTGATTTCCTGGTTCCTCTTTACTAGCTGAGAGCCCTGCTGTAAGGGACCTTGTCTAATGGTTTCACATGTATTTAGCTCAAAGTGATTCTCTTGGTCATGATGGGGAAAGGAGAGGAAGCTGCTCAGATGCCAGAGCTGAGAATAATGTCCTGGGCAATGGTTCTCATTCCCACACTTTTCTTTTTCTTTGCATTCTTGTTTCTGTCCTCTTCGAACTTAAAAGGGACCAAGCTTGCATAAAGGGTGAAGCAAGGGATCCCCTTGCGGGAGCCACTTATGGGAAGACACACTGCCCTGTGCACATCAGTGCAGGTGTTGATAGATGTAATTGCTGCAGAGTGCCATGGAAGGCAGGAGTATAACTAGAATAATAGAATCACAGAATGATTTGGGTTGAAGGGCCCTTCCCAGCTGCCCCAGTGCCACCCCTGCCATGAGCAGGGACATCTGCACCAGCTCAGGTTGCTCAGAGCCCCGTCCAGCCTGTCCTGGGATGTCTCCAGGGATGGTTCATCCACCACCTCTCTGGCCAACCTGGGCCAGGCTCTCACCACCCTCAGTGTCAAAAATTCCTTCATCATGTCTGGCGTGAATCTCCTCTCCTTTAATTTAAAACCATCGCCCCTTGTCCTATTGCAACAGGTCCTGCTAAAAAGTCTGCTGCTAAAAAGCAGCAGATCCATGAGTAGCTTTTGAATGGGATGGTCCAAGTGTAACCACCAGTTCTGAAACCCCTGTACTACATGGGGCAGGAGGTGTAGAGCATCAATCAGTGGGGTTCTCCCAACTCTTACGCTGTTCCCACCAGGACTGTGTCTGCTGTTGGAGTGTGTGGCCACCGTCACACTGACACCGAGTGGCACAGATTTACATGAGAAATTATGGTGTTTCTCTATGCATTTCTGCAATGTGGGAGCCCTCCTCCTATTTGTGTTGCTGGGGGAAGGGGGAGCAGTGGTTAGTTTTAGCTAGAATTCAGTACATATTTTTTGTATGCTCTGGACTGTTTGAGATATTAAAGAAGTGAGGTTGCTGTTCCCAACTTAGACAGAGCCTGGCTGCAGTCCTAAGGGAGGTCATGGTGTGGAGGTGCTTCCTGGCTTCCCCCCAGCACCAGTGGTTTTCATTTGGCTGCACATCCTCAAGGGGACACTTTTCCAGGGGGACTATCAGCTGAGAGTGACAGCTTTATTCTTCGATGGATCACTAATTTTTCAGTGCTGAGTGCCTTGGGGAGAGTCCTGGGAAAGTGTCTCCCTCCTGGGTATGGGAAACCGCTGCTCTGCGGAGTGTGAAGTAATTTCAAATTCTTCATTAACCTCCCAATCTGCTGGGAGTGCCACCTCATTTGCATGGCTGAAGCGTTGTGTCATGTTAAAATGGGCTGGTTTTTACTTTGGTAGCAAACGATTTCCATAGGGATGCAATATTCCCGTTCCATCTCTGGATGCAGCTCTTGGCTCTTCTTCCCATCCCTGTGTCTAATGGCAAAGTCCCACTGAACTGGCACTGGGGCTGCAGGAGTCCAGAGCTGTTCCACAGAGGACCATGGAGAGAATAATGCAGAGCAGGCATGGCAGTGAACAAATACACACGAGTATATTTATCTATGACCTTGGAAAATAAGACAGCCCTTGGCATCCCATCGCGGTCCATCAGTCGGTAGGTATTTAAAGGCTGAGTGTTGCTACACGCCAACACTGGCCAATGTTTCATGCAAATGTATCTGCAGACATAAGTGCGTATGAGCAAGGGTGCTGCACCATAAATCCCAGATTTCTCTTGAGCATGTGCACTCTTAGCTTTGGTTCTTTTAGACCTTTTTTGCCTCTCTCTACTCTGAAAGTACCGTGTATTTCCACTGCATGCATTCGATCGCTGTCAGGTGTAGTGATCTGCACAAGGATGGGGACTTTGGGCTAAATTTTCCTACTATTGGAGAACTTTAGTCCAGGATTGGATTTCTGGGGTTTGGTCATTCTGTGCTTGGAAGGGCAGGTGAGGACATACATGTTGTTCAGAGCAGTAAGTATCTGGTTTTGTAGTGTCACTCTTACTTTGTACTGCTTGTACAGTAACAAATATTGCCTTGTTTTTCCAGGGAAGGGAATGAACCTGAGGATTCTGCAAAAATCACATACAGCGAGTTGCTGCACAAAGTCTGTCAGTTCGCCAATGCCCTCCGCAGCCAAGGTACGTGGCTGAAGCAATAGGAGCACTGGATGCTGGGAAGGTGTTACACCAGGGTTTTGGAGATTGGGTTCATTTTCTGAATGGTTGCCACTCTGTTGAGAAATTCTGTGCAAAATGCTTCACTTGTCTGTCTGCTTCCACAGTTGTAAAGCGAGGTGGATGCAGATTTGCTCTGCAATGTACTTTTTGGAGCTTAGGGACATGGTTTAGTGCTAGATTTAAGTTATAGTTGGACTCGATAGATCTTAAGGGTCTCTTTCAACCAAAATGATTCTATGATGTGGAGATTCATGTCTGGCTCTGTCTGTGAAAGCGAATCAGTGTTGGTCACGTCAGCTGTACAAGGGAGAAACCCGTGCTCTAAACTTTCTGCTTTGGGGTTTTCCAGCGAGCAGTGCGTGCTGGTTACCTTTCTGCCTCCTTTGAGGCCTCTGTTTGGGAACGTGGAGTGTTCATTGCAGTCGTCTTACAAGAGCCACAGGGCTTCAAAGGCAAAACCCAAGGCTGGTTCAGCTTTTAACTCCAGCCGAAGCTTTCGTATGTGCATATAAGTGTTGATTTAAAATCATTAGTTTCTTTCTGTATCCTGTTCTTTTGACACATGACATCTTCGTTTGGATGAACGCCACATTCATTTTTCCTCCACAGGCGTGAAGAAAGGAGACCGAATTTCCATCTACATGCCAATGATCCTGGAGCTGGTTGTAGCCATGCTGGCCTGCACCAGGATCGGAGCTGTGCACTCCATTGTGGTAGGGATGAGCTCTCTGTGTTGCTCTCAGAGCTGAGCTGTTGGGGCAGAGCAGCTCTTGTTTTGGGGAGACTGGGGGAAGAAGGAGCTGGAAAATATGGGAAATTAAATTAAGGTGCTGTTTCCCAGCCCTTTTCTGCATTAACTGTAGAAGGAGCTCCTTTAGCTTTCTCCATCAGTGCCTGGCAGTATCGTTTACCATGGGTGAACTGCACAGCTGCTGTTGGGTGTTTTGGGTTGGTTTTTTTGTGTGTGTCCTTGCTGATTTGTTCGTGTGATCTCTGTCAGTTTGCAGGTTTCTCAGCAGATTCTCTCTGCGAGCGGATTCTTGATTGCGGTTGTTCTCTCCTCATCACGGCAGGTAAAACACACTTCTGTGCCTCTGAGCTGTTACTAGTGCTTGTCTGAGAAGTCTTTATTTTAAAAGGCAAATGCACTTGGAAGAGGAAGGGGCAGTGGATCAGCTGAGCAGCCGCAAAGCCGACATGCTGCTTGTAGCTGTGCTTGAGTCCTGTTTTCCACTTTGAACGTACAGTGAAGCATCTGAGCAGCCCTCCTGCTTTGTCCTGTTGTGCATGATGTCACCAGCTGCTAATGACATGTTTCTAAATGCTTCTCATCCATGTTCCTCATTGAAATCAGCCAGATGTTTGCAAGATGTATCCTTTATGAGGCAGTTGTAATATGAGAATTCCCTCTTCCCAATTTTAAGGAATTTTCTGTTGCAACTGTTGCCTGGTAAAGCAAGGGATCAAGGGAGGGGTAGTGTTTGCATGTAAGCCCGCCGCATTTCCCCAACTGTTTTTTTCAATAGCGCAAAAAATAGTGGGTTCATTAATAGGTCCACAGTATGGAAAGGACCCACTAAACTTTGCAACCTGTGTTCTGGCCACACTGGATTATTCCCCAGAGAATATTCCCAGGAGACTTGTCGGTTAAAGTTGGAACCTCTCCCAGGGAAGGAATTTCACCATTTCTCTTGGCATCTGTTTCTCTAGGCTAAAAGGGCATATTAGGAAACTTTTCCCAGCAGCTGCCTGTCTGCTTTCCCTCACTCCACTGCATGAGCTCTGCTCTGCCCTCCTGAAACTGCTTTTTGATTCCCTCTAATGTTGTTTGACCATTTTGCAGATGCCTTTTTTCGAGGGGACAAGCTGATCAACTTGAAGCAGATTGCAGATGAAGCTCTCCAGAAATGTAAAGACAAGTAAGTGTGGATTCCCTTGTAAGAAGGGCTTTGCTGGAATCTGCTCCTGCACAAATGGAAGTGTTGATAGGTGGGCAGACTCGGCAGCAGGTCAGACACAAGCTGCGCTACAGAACCACGGACTGGTTGGAGTTGGAAGGGACCTCTGGAGATCACTCCAGATGTGGCCTCACCAGGGCAGAGCAGAGGTCATGAGCCTTTCAGAAGTAATACACGCTTCGACTCCCTTGTCTTAAAAATATTTTCTTTTAACTCTCTTCTTGTCTGTTCTGACCTGAAGACCCACATATTGGGTGGGAGGATTTGCTGGAGGCAGACTGATCCACCACTGTTATGGCCCGTGGCAGATCTCCCAGTTCTGCAGCAGCAGCTCGTGAAGTGGGAGGGAATAATGCACCGTGGCACCAGTTGTGACCAGTTGGACACAGTGCCGTGGGGCATGTTGAGACTTAAATCTTGCTCCAAAGCCCCTAATTCAACAATAATGAAATAAACCAGAAATGATTCAAGTTTGGGAAATGGCTGTGTAAACAGGGACGGGCACTCCAGCTGACAAGCACCAACATGTGCGCAGGATCAGCGCCTGACTGCGCACAAATGTATGGTGAAGCTGCTTTATTTTTTTAAGTATCTTCACTGAGATACTGTAAACCATAGAGGTAGACAGATCTGTCATGAGATTTTACAGAAAGGGAAATAATCATATGAAATGACTTTGCCAAGCTTACAGACACAATGTCTGTGTAGCTTGTGTGAGACTGAATGTGGTCTTGTTAGATCAAACATGAAAATTCAGGGCAGATGCTCTGCATGTTAAAAATTCAAACTCTTGAAAAGCATTTAAAACTCTAAAACTTGAACACGTAAGTTCATGTGTCTGTAAAATTAGGCACCTGGGAGGACAGAAGTGATCTGAAGTTGGGAATTAACTAATGGAGACAGCATGTTGTTACCCTGACAGGGCTGAAGGGAGATAAGATCGTTGTGCTATAGGTAGGCTGTGTTGGCCCTCGTGAGGGGACAAACGCCTGCTCTTTTCCTTGATGTGTAATTCGGCTTTGGAAGCCTTTCCTCCTTCTGAATCAGGCAGCTGGTCATGCATAGGGATGGGAGCAGCCACCTCATATCTCCAGAGTGCTGTGGGAGATCTTGTTTGTGGTCACAGGTGGTAAAACTTGGGATTTGGGTGGAACCTCCCCAGCAGTGACCTGTGAGAGATGCTCGGGGGATTCCCACTTCCTCCATAGGAACCACACCGGATAAATCCCCAGTGAGCCGTGACCTTTCCTGTTCTCCCAGCGATGTTCCTGTGGCTGGTGTCCCTGGCAATTCATGATGTGCTTGGAGTTTGCACAGCAGCATGTGCTTCAGCTCAACAAAAGCAACCCAGGCATCTGCTTGGACTCTGGTGCTGCCCATAAAGCCCATGATGCGCAGGCTCTACCCCTGCCCAAACAGCCCGATCTGACAGCTCCTGCCTTTTACAGGGGCTCCCCTTTGAAAAAGTGCATCGTGGTGAAGCACCTGGGGAGGGAAGAGCTTGCGGTGGACGGGACATGCAGCAAGTCTCCCCCTCTCAAAAGGCTGTGCCAGGACGTACAGGTATGCTCCTGGCGGGGGTGAGGGGTTTATTGCTTTGTGCATGAGCCCAGCAAATCAATCAGTGCAAAGCCACTGCAGTGATTCATGTGGATGCTCCCGGTCACTGACTCCTGCTCCTGTTTCCTCCCCTCCATGCTGTTGTTGCATTACAAGTGGTGTGAAAAAGGGTTTCATTGCCTTACCAAGGTCCTCTCCCCGCTGCTTCCATTACCACCATCACTTGCTGCCAGGCTGCAGCACCCCTGAGTGCAGCGGGTACACCTGCCAAAGCCACGAGGACGAGCTGCCCCTTTTCCTCCACCCAGTGAAGGACTTTACCTTCCTAATCCTGTATTTATCTCCCTATTTGTGTGAGGAGCAATGCCTTCCTGCACTGTCGCTGTGACAGTGGCAGTGGGAGAGGAAAACCAGGATATTTGTGCTCGTGGCGTGGGTTCAACACAGCCCACCAGCATGACAACAGCCAGACGCTGAGAATCGTGCAGTCTCTGTCACTGGCTCAGTCACTGTGTGAGCTGTTGGGGCTGGGGCTTTCCCTGGCAACTGAAACCAGATGAAAGGATGTGGTGGGATGGGGATGGAAAGAGGGGAAGGAGTTGCGAAGCCCTGGCTGCCCGCTGAGCTCCTGAGGCTGCTGTGCAGCCCTGCTGTGCCCGCATCCTGCTGCCTGCATCCGCTGGAGGGACAAGGTGCTTTTGCTGCTGAACTGCCCCGTGCCTTGCAATAGTGTCCTCTGTCCCTGTGTGTTTGGTGATTACTTGCACTGGGTTATCCCCAGGCTGGTGCCTGCTCAGAGGTGGGGTGTATTTGGGGAGTGCATCTGACTGAGGGATGGTCTGTGCGCATCCCTGGACAAGAAGTGCAGCAGATTCTGTATTGAGTTAATTTTCCTTGCTCGGCTGTGTTAATTTTACTGGGGTGTTTCTTGGTGTTGGCCAGCCTGGCCATGTCACGTTGGCCTCCTCTGCCCCTTCTCTGGTGAAGGCAGGGTAGCTGCAAAGGGTGGGAGAACTGGAGCAGAGCAGCCTTTCGGTGTGAGGTTTCCCTGGTCGGGAGGTGACAGAGAAGCCTGTCCCTGAACTAGTTGCTGGTGGTGAGGTTCTTGTGCAGAAGAGGAGGAGGCTGGAGGGGCTCTCTTACCCTTTGGTTCTTGCTGCTCTACTTGTTCAGACACTTTATTAAAGATTACTTTCCCTTAGGGGTGCATTTTTACTGTGCTGTTGGCTTGTGTAACACTGTGGGACAGTCCGTGGGCTGTGCGCCGGCTCTGTGCTTCTGTACCCAGCTGGCTGCATGTGGGGGTGGCCTCTGTGACCTGCTGTGGTGGCAGCGGGTACCCAGGGAAGGCGATGGAGATGAACAAGCGTTTGCTCAGAGGGCATCTCCTGGCCTGGCCCCACATCCCAGCGCTCTCCACCTGCCAGGATGGTTTCCCAGCATCCAGGCCCGTGGGCTTCCAGCTCCTTGCCTGCAAAGCCCAGTGTGGATCCTCTGCTTCTCAACTTTCATATCCTCTTTGTGGATTTTTAACAGGAAAAAAAGACAGAGAGCTCACAGAGACTCCATCCCAAGGTATTTACACACAGCACTGCCTTCCTTCTCCTGGCACCTCCCCGCCGCTTCCCCGTCCAGCTCTCCACCTCCCTAACCACCCCGGCTGCACGGCCACACGTGCCTTCCTAACCAGGGTACCAGCAGTTGCATGTTAGCCATAGATCCCACTTGGCGCTTGGCCAGAGCTGCCCACAGTTTCGGCGTGAATGCAGTGCCACCAGCTTTGCTGCTGGAAACAAATCTGCATCCATAAAAACCCCCGGAGTGCAGCACGTCAGCGTGCTGTCGGGGAAAAATGTGGAACCTCTGGGATGCGCTGCCAGCATTCGGATGATGGTTCATCTCTCTTCCTTTTAAAAGCAGCTCTTGCGATGTACATCCCGTTGCAGCGAGGCTGGCAGGGATCGCCTGCAGCTTCCCGGCTGCGGCAGCGTGCCACGGGCAGCAAACCTGGAGCTCCAGACCCAACGCGTGGACTCTGCCCATCCAAGGAGCTGCAGCCTCAGGACCCCATGGGCAGGCGGTCCTGGGTCTGGGAGCTGTGTGCTGTGCCGTGGGTCTGAGCAGTGGAGTTTGGGTGGTGAAATGGACGGATTCTTGAAGGAGAGATGCAAGAAAGCGACTGTTGGATGGGCTGGCGTGAGCCCACCTTGGGCTTGGTTGATGTGGTGCGTTGCAGGGAGGTTGCTGGTGGCACAAGCTTGTGGAAACTGGTTTTTTTGGGTCTGTGGGGCCAAGCAGTATGAGCCTGACACACTCCTTGTCCCAGCCAGGAGCCCTGGGCATTCATGAGAGCTTTCCAAGTGGGCTTAGTTATGCCAGGCTGTGAAGCAGCTGGTGTCCCCTGTACCGTGTGTGCAGGAGCTGTGTGCTGGGCCATGCGATCCCGGTACCTCCCAGTGGCACATTGAACACCTTCAGGGCCACAGAGAGTCATGATGTAGCCCCGTGGCTGCTCTCCGTGCCTCCAGACACCCCACTGAGGGAGCAGTGGGGACTCTGTGCCTGCCCAGCGGGCCCTGGCTCTGCAAGGAGGAGATGTTCCTCAGCAAGGCTCTGGCTCAGTGTTCGTGGCCTTGCAGAGATGTCTGTGCTTCCTGGGCTGGGGAGCTTTGTCTGCTCAACTGCTCCAGATCTTTGAGGAAAGGCAAAAAGGTCAGGTGGAGTTAGGTCTTGTGCTGAACTGAGCCACCCAAGAGGGGCAGCGAGCCAGCACAGCGCTGGAGTGACCTCTGCCTGTCAGCCTTGGTGGCTCTGTTACAGCTCTGGCATTCTCCAGCAGCTCCTTCAGGTGGCCGGTGCTGTGTGAGTCCACATTGGAGCAGTTCCTTCTCATCAGGGTAATTACCTTAAAAGAAGGAAAACAGATTTTTTGGGTCTGTGGGGCCAAGCAGTATGAGCCTGACACACTCCTTGTCCCAGCAAGGAGTGCAGGAGCGGTGGGTGTGTGGATGTGTCGGGGGAAATTCGCTGCTTTGCTCTTTCGGGGACAGCCCAAGGGGCAGGAGGAGCCCTTTGCTGTGAGAGCGCAGGGCAGCTGCTGCCGCAGCCCCTGTCCTGCCTGCTGCTGAGAGGGATCTGTCGGCGTTGCCAGTGGTTTGGACAGTTTGCTTCAGGTTTTGCAGCCAGACCAAGCTTAAAGGTTTTCCTCATGGCTTTGGGCTGAGAAAAGGAGCTTCTGGAGTGGGAGCTGCAGCTCTGGTGCATGGTTTGCAGCAAACAGCTCCGGGGCAGAAGCTGTGCTGTGAACACCTGCCTGGATGGCCCGTGAAGGGTGTGAAGTCGAGGCTGCAGCCCCTCATCCCCCATCTCTGGTTTTGAGGGGCCTGTTTCTAATCTTCTGCCTTTCTCAGATCCCCTGGAATCCTGCCATGGACATGTGGTGGCACGAGCTGATGAGCAGTGCCAGCACGGAGTGCGAGCCGGAGTGGTGCGACTCGGAGGACGAACTCTTCATCCTCTACACAAGTGGCTCAACTGGGAAGCCCAAGGTACGGTCCCCACCTGAGTGCCTGTGGGGTGAACTGCAGTGACACCTCGGCTGTGGGAACCAGTGAGGGTCATGTTGGGAGGCCCCAGTAAGAAGAAGAGCTGTGGAGGTCTCGGGCAAGGGGCTATGCTGCTTATTCCTGCCCAGCTGCTGTTAGAGCTCAGTGGACCGGTGGTGCTCAGGATCATAGAATAGTTTGGGTTGGAAGGGACCTTCAAATGTCGTCTGGTTGGGTTGGTCAGGTTGGCCTGGGAGGGTGAGGGCCCTGGTGGGAGTTTGTCCTGACGGTTGTGTGTCTTTTCCTCATAGGGTGTGCTGCATACGGTGGGTGGATACATGCTTTATGCCGCCACCTCATTTAAATACGTGTTTGATTACCAACCCGAGGATGTCTACTGGTGCACAGCCGACATTGGATGGATAACGGGCCATTCCTACCTTGCTTATGGGCCTTTGGCAAACGGGGCAACTAGTGTGTTAGTAAGTGCTGGATGACAGCTGGGTGCTTTTAATCCAAGAAGGCAGAGCTTCAAGGGTGCTGAGCTGCATCCCTGCATTGCTCTGTGCTGAGTGTGCTACTTCCTTGCATGCAGTGCCCTGGGCTCTGCGAGGAGAGGTGACCATCCCCAAGGAGGGTGTGGGTGACTGCTCGGTGGCAGACAGGCTCCTAGTTTGTGTGTGGCTTTTGGGTGGTTAATTTTTCAAACACTCCCCTGTTTCCTTCCCTGAGAACTACAAGCCTTGTGTAGCAGGGGAGCTAGGGCTGCTGTGGGGTAATATCAAAGCTGGATCAGGAGCAGGGAGTGATGTTGTGACTGCAGATGCTGATTTGACAACCTGCATTTAACTCCCATGCCTGTATCTCCCTTGGTGCTGTTCGGCTGTAACTTGTCTATAGACCAGGGAGCCACAGGCCTGTGCCCAAGGCTCCCTGCGGACATGCAAGCAGGAAAATCAGTCCCATTGGAGGAGTCCTTTTTGGGGTTCGTGGTACTTTTGGTTGTGGTTCTGTCCCTGTGTTTGGACCTCTCACCCTGTAGCATGTGGGCTGCTGTCACTGGTAGCCACCCAAGTGTCTGTGCTGCTAGGGTGTTTTAGGGGACATTTGCTAGGGCACCTGGGGTGGGGTGATGCCAAATCCATCCCGAGGAAGCAGTGAGAGGGGTTCCTGCACTGAGGATGCCCGTGGCATTCATGTAAGGACACGCTGGGGTCCCTGTTGCTCTCAGCTCCTGCTCAGGAAGGTGCTGCAGGTTAGTGGCACCAAGGAACAGCTGTGTCACTGCCTTGTCTCCTGCTCAGTTTGAAGGTGTCCCCACCTACCCAGACATCGGTCGAATGTGGAGCGTTGTTGACAAGTACAAAGTGACCAAGTTCTACACAGCACCCACAGCCATCCGGCTGCTGATGAAGCACGGAGAGGAGCCCGTCAAAAAGTGAGTGCTCCTAGTGGGACCAGGGGCCCCAATGTCTTCCCTGAGCAGCAGTTTACTTTCTGAACAAGCCAGGATATTCTGCCTTCTACACAGCAACCTGCAGGCCATGTTGCTGCACTCCCAGCGCTAACTTCATTATGGGACTTCTGAGCAGGTCCTCCTCATGCACCATAAGCTGGAGCTAAGCTCAGAGGTTGCAGGTTCTCCCTGCTCCTGACCTCGCAGAGGTGTGCTGGGCACAGAGCCCAAGGGAAGGAAGGAGCAGAGCCAAGTGGGAGGCACCAAAATTGCAGAGATCTCCTTTGTTCCCCTCTGGAAGAGGGCTGAGAAGGGTGTGAACCATGCCTGGGAGCCCCAAGGACACTTTGGGTAGCCCTGGGGTTCCTGCAGGCTCACTGCGGTGGCTCTCGGTGGCCCTTGGTGGCCTGCTGAGCCCCTGCCAGCCCCCTCCTCTCCACAGGCACAGCAGGAAGACTCTGAAAGTGCTGGGGAGTGTTGGGGAGCCCATCAACCCTGAAGCCTGGCTGTGGTACTACCGCGTGGTGGGAGAAGAGCGGTGTCCCATTGTGGACACGTTCTGGCAGACAGAGACCGTGAGTCCTTGCCTGAGTGTCCCTGGGACCTCTCTTTCGCTTGTGCTCCCTGCAGGGGACGGTTTTGCACAAAGTTTTACACTACAGCAAAACTTCGCAGGTTTGCCGTAGTGTTTCTTGGGCTCTATGTGGACTAGTTGTGTTGCTTACCCAGGAGATTCTGGTGTGGTCTGCAAGTGTTGGGTCCCCTTCTCTTTCTTTTCTGGACCTCAAACAGGCTCCAAGAAGAGACTTTCCTCTCTGAAGGGTCCCTGCCAGGGACCTTGCTTTCCTCTCCATCTTTGTCTCCCCAAGCAGCTCCAAAGCTTCACGCCCGAACATGGGCTCCCTGTCCCCTGCTGTATCCTTCCCAAGGTTCCATCTCCACAACTGCCCCGAGCAGCCTGTGTCTGGTGGGGACATGATGTGACTAGATGCAAACAGCCATGGGACGGGCTGGCGTGGCCCAAACTCACTCATTTTTGCCTCTGTTTGCAGGGTGGCCACATGCTGACACCCCTCCCTGCTGCCACCCCCATGAAGCCGGGCTCTGCCGTGAGTATTGATGTTCCCCCACCTCAGGGGTCATGGCAAGGCCCTGCAGCAGCAGCTGACACTGCCCAGACCCTGGTCTGGGGGTTACCAGCCTGCCAGCATGGTTATGGGACAGTGGTACACATGGGGAGGTGGCCACCACCCCAAATCCCAGGTCTGGCCGTGTGCAGCTGTGCTCACAGGCCCCAGGTGCCACAGCTTCTCCAAAGCTGCCCTTGCTCTGCCCCCCGCTGCCTCTGGTTCATGGGGTTTGGATGCTCGGGCTCACCCCTGTGTCTCCTTGCTCTCTGGTCCCCACGGCAGACCTTCCCCTTCTTCGGTGTGGTCCCTGCCATCTTGAACGAGTCGGGAGAAGAGCTGGAAGGAGAAGCAGAAGGCTACCTGGTAAGGCAGAGCTGATTTCCCCACCCTCCCCTCGTGTGTTCCCCGGGAGCTCCAGGACCTTCCTGGTCACATATGTGTGTCTCCACTTACTCCGCGTCCACACAAGGGACCCCCTTGGGTGGTAGGAACTCCCTTCACTGCTGTAAATCTCTGGGACCTTTAAGTTGTAAATAAACTGTTCAACTGACCATTAAATGCACTTGCACACATGGGCAAGGCAGGAGGATGGGAGCAAACTTTCAGCCAAGCCCCTTCTTCCATGCCAAGCCTGGCGAGTGTATCAGAACTGGGCAGCAAGTGTCTGAGTATCATCACTTGCAGCCATCTCTCTGTCATCTCTGTCACCACGTGCAGGGACTGTGGGCATCTCTATTGCCGTGGTACAAAGACTGGGTTATTGCTTTTCGTCTCGCTAATTCAGGTCTGCATTTTCCACCATCAGGTGTTTAAGCAGCCCTGGCCAGGAATAATGCGCACACTGTATGGAAACCACCAGCAATTTGAAACCACGTATTTTAAGAAGTTCCCTGGGTACTACGTGACAGGCGATGGTAAGGTTGTCCGGGCAGTGCGTGGCTATAGTAGCCTGGGGACAGCAAGTCAAATCTTGCCGTGTCCTGGCCTCTGAGTCCCTTATCGGTTGCTCTGAGGGCTGGCACTCTGAGGGCTGCTTCCTCACGCTGTCATTTCTGGCTATTTTTAGGTTGCAGGAGAGATAAAGATGGTTATTACTGGATCACAGGGCGAATTGATGACATGTTGAATGTTTCTGGTAAGAACAAGTTTTGTTTTCAGTGGGGACCAATGTGCTTTCTGACACTAGTTAAGATGCTTTATGGGGGACACTTCTGCATCTATTTCTGACACTAGTTAAAAAAGCCACTTTGCTTTGTGGGGGGTGGTTCCGCATCCGTGACTCTGCCCAGCAACCTGCGCTCAGAGTGGATCTAATTGCTGGGTCAGGTTTACTTCTGAGAGAGACGGGTCGGTGACTTCCTGTGTCATTTCCTCTGGGGACAATGCACTGGAGGGAAGAAGCTTTCTGTAACCTCGTAGAGGAGGTCCTTACCCAGCCGAGGTGCCTCTGTGCTGAAGGGTTTATGGCCACAGGGAATCACAGAGGTTGGGCAGGACCATGTGGTCCCTGGTCCAGCCAGCTGCTCCACGCAGAGCTGACCCTGAAGCTGGCTCAGGCTGCTGGGAGCTGTGTCTATAGAGGTGGAGATTCTCCCACCTCTCTTGCCCGAGTCTTTGAGATTCAGCGGTTTCTCAGCCCATTGTTTTTCACATCCTGCATATAATAGCTTCCTCCCTCGTTTGCTGGAGGCTGTAGCCTACAGGTACTTACTGCTGGCTGTGAGATGCTGCTGTACTTGCCCCTGGATCAAACCAGATCCTTCCATCTGACCAGCAGTGCCTGATCCTCCACCAAATGGTCGTTCTGGGAGTTGACCGCCTTCCCGTGGGTTTCTGTGACAGCAGTCGCAGGGTGCAATGTCAGAGCAGAGATGCACAGGAGCGAGTTGTGCCCCTGCCCAGAGAGCTGGAGCGTCATTTCACCTCCCCGCAGCGATGAGCTGGAGCAGCGCATGGCAGGGCTGGTCATGGGCTCTGCAGATCCAGCCCCTTCCTCCCCTGCACCTTCCAGCTGACCGTGTGGGCAGCTCTGCTAGTACCAAACCCTTCTCAGCCTGGGCTTTGGTTAATCCTGTGGCTCTGAATTGTTAGAGAAACCTAAAGGTGGGAGGGTGAACAGCCAGGGGAGCGATACCTGGCAGCCTTCGAGCAGCCCAACCCCTGCCCTGCCAAAACCTCTCTCCAGCTCTTACCTTTTCTCAAGCAAACAAAATCGGTGCTCTCTAACCTGCAGTTTAGAGCCTTTTACGCTTGCGGGTCTGCAGAGCACTGCCTCTCCTTGCTTCCAGGCCACTTGCTGAGCACCGCAGAGGTGGAGTCGGCCTTGCTCGAGCACGCTGCTGTCTCAGAGGCCGCGGTGGTCAGCCACCCGCACCCCCTGAAAGGAGAGTGCCTCTACTGCTTTGTCACCCTGAGAGATGGCCACGAGTTCACCAAGAACCTGGCGGATGAGCTGAAAAAACAAGGTAGCAACAGCCAAATAGTTGGGAGGTTACGCGGCGGGGAGAGGGCGGACGGTGCTGGGCAGGTGATGGAGGGGTTAAGAGCTGGGTGCTTGGTGTAGTCTGGGGAATGCAGCAGGGACAACTGCGACAAGGTGCCCCCTCTGATTAGAGAGCACGGCTGGCAAAGACTAAAATTAGTTCTCCCGGCCTTTGGCTGCTCATGTGATGCCATCTCTGCCCCTTGGGAGCTGGCAGCCACGCGAAGGGCTGGGGTAGCCGGCAGCTTTCGGTGCAGCGGTGCTGTCCTGCGTGGGCATGGCTCTCCTGGCAGATTTTGACCTGCTGCAGGGATCGTTTGGCTGCTTTGGGGTAGTGCTCTGGGTGTTTGTGCTCTGCTCTCCAGGGAGCTCTTTCGGCAGCATTTAGTACATGAAATGGACTGCTTCTCTGTAGGAACCCAACAGTAATTCAGTCCTTGCTCTATCAAAATGGTCATAGTGACTGGTGTAGCCATTATAGAGGTCTCTTGAAGATGGAGAGAATAAAAAAATGAGAACTTCTGCCTTTGGGAAGATGTGCTCATAGCCCTGTTGGCACTGCAGGTCTTGCTGCCCCCTCTTGCAGCCTGGGGCCTCGGACATGGCATTGCCAGATTCCCAGGAGCTGGGCTCTGCAGTTCTTAACTTGGCCATCCTGCCTGAAAAGGATATGTGTGGTATCTCCTAGGACCTACTATGAAAATATTTTTTTTCTTTTTTTTTTTCAGTCAGAGAAAAAATCGGGCCGATAGCAACACCTGATTACATCCAGTATGCCCCGAGCCTGCCCAAAACCCGCTCAGGTAAGGGACCCAGGGGCGGTGCTGGGGAGGACTCAGTGGTTCCTGCCAGTGGAAGGACAACAGCCCTAAATCGCTTGTCCAAGGCCACTCACATTCAGGGGGGAGCAGCCTCAGGGAAGCAGGATGCCACAGGTTTGGGCACTCCCCGCTCCTGCTGAGGATGCTGAGGAGACCCTGACTCCTGCTCTCCTTTTGTGGCTTTCATTACAGGAAAGATTACCAGACGGATATTAAGGAAGATTGCCAAAAACGACCAAGATTTGGGGGACATCTCCACCTTAGCAAACCCGGGCATCATAAAACATCTTTTCAAGAGCAGATGTGACACTAAACAGTAGCAGCGTGACCTGTCCCTGCTGAGCAGAACTGTGGCAGCAGCAGCAGCGTCCTGATGAGCAGGTCCCTTGAATAACCGCTGCCTGCCCTGGGAAGGAAACCTTCACCTGTTAATTGAATGTATGGACGTTACGGATGTTACAGATGAGGGAAAAGCTGGATCTGGAGAGGCCGTGTCTCACAAGCACGTCCATGACCTGGAGGAGTGTGTGCATCGTGTTCCAGACGGGTATTGTATATCTGCAGTTCAGCCTTATGCACAGAGGGCTCATCCTCCTCCCTTTTCAGCACCTCGTTCTTGATTTTTAATTCTTTTTTTTTTTTTTTTGCGGGGGGGAGTGTTAATTAACTTGATGTGGTGTATGTGACACCTCGCACACAGTGGGAAGGAACTTAGGGGCTTGGAGGGGAAGTGGTGCTGGAGTTACTCAATGCAGGCAGGCGAGGGAGGTTCATCTCCCGCTGCCCACACGCCAGCTAAGCTTCCTTTTCTACCGGGAGTGCCACAAGCTGGAAGAGAACATAAAAACACTCTCACAGCATAACTGTATAGCCCAGTTTTAGTCTTGCATCCACTGCCCAAGCCCTTTGCTAGCAGAGGTCTCAGTCTGGAAGGGAGTGGGGCAGGCTCAAGGGAGCTGTGTATTTTAAACAGGTTTTTAGAGCAGTTTGATACCAAGATCTGCTCCTTCCTAACTGCGTGGTGCCGGCTGGTGCGTTTTTCCCAGTCCAGGGACCTTCACTGGCCCTGGACAGGACAGAGAGCCAGGTGCGGTCTAGGAGGAGCAGCCTGGGTCTGACGCGCTCCATAGAGCACCACGTCCCCCCGCTCCGCTGCCACCAGCTCCCGCTGAGCTGGGGCTGCGCACTGGACACTCCCTTCAATGCTGGGTGCAGGAGTGGGTGCTGCTGGTACCCAGGAATGGGGGGAGGGAAACTAAGCCCTGCCAAGTCACCTTTCCTCTCGTGGGCAAACCGGGCGCTGGGTTACAGCGCACCACGGCCACTGCTACAGCAAAGAAACCAAGGCAGGCAGGGTGTTAGTCCTAGGTGGTGTTTTCCCATCAGGAAAAAAAAAATGAAACATTTAAAGTTAGTTTTTGTTTAAATGTGATATGGCTTTATGATCATGAGAGGGAAAAAAAAAACCCAAAGCCTTGAGCCCAAGAGCCTGCACATCACAAGGGTACTGCCAAAGCCATTCTTCAAATTAATTACATTTAACCCCAGCCCTGGGTTGTGCTGGGACGGATACCTCTTTGTAATGTCTGTATGAAAATTGCATGTGAACTGTTTGATTTTGCACTTAAACCAGAGGAGGAGTGGGCTTTAAAACTTGCTGCAAGGGCTGTTTTGGTGCATACCAACATACGGGCTTTACCTGCAAACTGAGCTGAGTTTGGGTGGGCTGGCAAAGGAGGAGACAGCTGCTCAGGGCAGGGGCTGCAGGTGCTGGGGTGGGCGGTTGTCCAAGTCCCAGCTCTCACTTCTTACCTCTGTGCGTGCCAGTGTCCCACACGCTCCCCACAGCTCTGTACCACTGGATCGTGCCACATCCTTGACAAGGATTCCTACATCATCTCTCCTCCCCTGTTACTCTTCGTTGGCTATGTAATTTTGGCTGGAAACAGCCAGAATTTTATGCAAAATGGAATAAAATTCAAGGAAACATAAAGGAAACAGGCTCAGAGCATGTGCATAGGCTGGCGGAGATGGGGGGGTACTCAGATGTTGCTGTTGGACGTGCTGTACCTGGGGAAGGCTTTTGGGGATGGGGAGGGTAGGTTACTGCCAGTGCAACACTTTTTCATGGTCTGGGATTTACAGGTGATGACTTGGTCTACGCTGCTGAGCTGGGGCAAAGGCAGAAGCTCTGGCTCCAGCCCTAAAACCTGTGCCTCAGTTTCTCCTGCTCTCCAGCCACAATTGGTTCCACCAAGGCTCGGGGAAAGTGCAGGAGAGCATGGCCCCCATCTTTTATCAACCAGAGCAGACACTGGGGAGTGGCTTCAGCTGTCCTGGGTGTGACAGCACATGAAAGGGCCGTGGCCAGGGGTACAGCTGCCCCAAAGCCAGGCACATACCTCCCCTTTCTGCCTTGTCTCAGAAAAAACTGGCACAAGAACAGCATTCAGATTGCACATACGTTTTAATGTCTGGCTGGGGGTAATCAACACCCCCCCAGCAAAACAAGGCCTCAGGAATCACAGAATCAGCCAGACTTACAGAACTGAACTCTTTCCAAGGTGAAAGATTGAAGATTGCAGCGCCGCCACGCAGCAACAGCAGGAATGTGCCCAGCAAGGTGCAGATCTGTCACTCAGACCCTTCACGCTTGAGAAATACTGGACTTAACACTGCTCCTTGCTGGTGTCACTAAGAGGGTAGAGCTGAGGCTGCCCAAGTGCTTTGCCAAGGTGCATCTTTTATGTTTTCCCTTGAACTGCTTGGCGGAGGAGGAAGAGGGGCTGGAAGAAGAGGCAACGGCCCATGGGATGCAGAGCCTGCACTCCTGTCCCTCCACTGCTGCGCTGTTCCCACCGAGTCATGAAACCTGGAGGGTGACACATCTCACTGGTGCTGGTCCCAGAATGAAGCAGCTGGGGCTGTACCTGCCCAGGCTCTCTTGCAATTCCATTGCTTCCCTGCTGCAAAGCTCCCAGTCCCATGTCCCAGCAGGACCATTACTGAAGCTGGGGCTCCCTGACACAGCTCCTGGGCTGCATGTGCTGCAGCTGAGCAGGCAGGATGTGCTCTTTGTGTGTGACCTGCAGCAGCACCACCCTAGCACAAGCTCTTGGGCATGCAGGGTTTGTCAATGCCCCGGCTATGACACAAGGCTGCAATTCAGCATCGTGCTGGGGTCTGCCACCATCATTGAGAGATTCGGGTGCCAGCCCATGGGGATCTGTTGGACAAAGCTACAGGAGGCAGTGGGAGCAGATTCAGCCCTGCCCTGCAGCGGGCAGGGCCTGCCAGCTGTGTAGCACAGAGGCACTGGTTGGGATGAGCAAAAACAAGAAGAGGCCCTTGGGCAAATTACACCAGGGCAGCTGTTCCTTGTGCAGGAACACTGAGGATCCTCAGGCACAGGGAAAAGCAGGAATCAGGGCAGCAGCAGCACCTGAAGGAGGGCAGGAGGGGCTGTGGGCAGGTGGAGCTGGCTCCCCTCTTTAGCCTGGAGAACACTGAAGCACTGGTACACAAATCCCACAGCTGAAGGCTGTTACTTGCACATCCACTTTTCTCCTCTCATTCCATAGGCTTTGGGTTTGTGCGTCTCTAGAAATAATGCAGCATCAAGGAGCACAGAACTTGGAAAAGTGTGAGCGCCTGTTGTGGCACATTGACCCTTGAGCATTGCTGTACATACCCCTGCCTACAGGCTCGACCCCAAGGGAGCACCCAGACCAATGCGGTCCTGGAAGGTTGCAGCTGGGACATGCACGAGGCACAGAGCAGGCGGAGCAAGAGGGTCCTTTCTTCCTGCAGGAGGAATTGCAGAGGAGAAGCTGGGGCTGGCAGGCAGGACGTTTGAGCAGTTGTATCCACACTGTCTGTCCTCACAGTCGCCAGCACGCCAGACCTTGGTAAGCGCACCCTAAGGAGAACATCAGCTCTTCAGGCAGCAGAGTGAGGCGGGTGGGATGGGGCATCGCCTCCTCACACCAGGTACGGGGTGTCCAGCACCGCCACCCCCGCCGCTACGCCGCCGTCCGCATGCTCGATCGCCTTCGTCCGCAGGAGGTGGCCAGCAGCCTCGTTCATCACCATCTCCTTGCCCCGTCTGCAAAGAAAAGGACAACTGAGCACCTGCAGCCCAGAAAGCTTACAGCATTTCTACTGTCTTGGACAATCTGACTCATGTTCTTGGCCGCAGTGCAGGCAACCGGTGTGTGAGAGCCCCAAGGTTAATACAGAGCTCTTGGGTCTCTGCAGACAGAGCTGTGCCTGTTCTGTGCCCACCAGCCCGGTGGGCACAGCCACCAGGGCCCGTTCTCAGTGTCAGGTTGTGAATGCTGCCAGGAGTACATTTGTTTCTAAAATTGTGTGAGAAGTCCTTTAATTTATAACCTATGGGAACATTTCTATGGTCCCAAGAGTGTTTTAAACAAAAGCAGCAGCTATTTAGGGTTGAACACAACCACATTAAGCCTTCAGATATTTCCGAGATCACGAGGGCTTCAGGAAAGCGTGCAGCTCTGTCTAGATTCCAAGAAGTGCCTCCAGAAATGAGGAATGAGACACACCAGTTCCTGATGGCTGTTACACCATAACTGCCAGCACCAGCCCCATGGTTTTTCAGCACGTACAGAGCAGCAGTTCAGCATCTGAACACAGTGCTCAGAGCTACTGACAGGGGCAGAGACTCAATGGTCCTGTCTGTCTCCTGCACCTCCACGTCCCCAGAGACACCTGCCCTGCTGCTGTGCTCAGACAGCACAGAGGAGAAAATGCTCCCAACCCATGTGCCAGCTGGAGCAAACCACCCCATAATGCAGCAGGTTCCTCACCTGACGTAGACACCAAAAATACCGAGCTCTGAGATGCACTCGGACACTTGCAGGGGACTGTGAGCCCTCAGCAAGTAATTCATCGCTGGCTGTGGTTTGATCTTATCCATCAAGATGTAGGAGGTTCTCTCAGGGCTGTCTCTGATCTTCTCCAGAACCTGCCTGAGCTCTTCACCATAGAGGTTGTTCCCTGGCAGAACACAAAACAAAACCAAACAGCAGGTCAAACACTTCCCAGGACAGCAGAAGTCATTGGCCCCAAGAGACCCGGCCTCTGCCTCCCACATGCTGCCTGGGCTCCCCACCCCCAGCTCTGGACCTCAGGAGCTCCTCCAGAAGCAGCAGTTTTATTGCCATGACTAGTCACCATGGCTATAGGCAGCTACCAGCCACCCCACCCCACCTTTTACCCCCCAGCACAGGTGCAGGAAGCATCACAGAGCTACTGCCTCTCCTGGATACAGCACAAACCACAGTGAAAACCCACACAGACCCACCGAGCTCGTACCTCCACCTTCTCGCTGTGGCTTCAGCACAAACCGGTCAGGGTCAGCGACAGCTGCAGCAGCCGTCTTGTCACCCTCTTCACCCTGGCAGGAAAGGATGGCAACAGCAAAGCATCAGAGAGGAGCAGGGGCTCCTCAACGGACCCCTCTGAGCAGGATCAACAGGGTTCCCCTGAGGCCACAACAAAGTCCTCTCATTTTCTTAACCAAAGAGCAATGTCACGCAGGCCAAGCACATGTCATTCCTGCTCCAGCCCTGCTCACACCCACCATGTCCAGGGAGTAGAGTCCAGCAAACGTTGCTCTTATCCGCGCGGCAGCCTCGGTGCGGCCAGGCAGCAATCTCTCCAGCGTCCCCGGCTGGCTCAGCTCCTGCTGCACCTTCTTGGTGCCTGCGAGCTGAGTAGCAATGTCAGGGCACTTCACTGCCCTTGATCTCTCCAGCAACAACCGTGCCTCCCAGTTCTGAGGCAGAAAGAGAGCAGCCATCCAGTCAGAAAAACAAAATCCAAACAACAACCCCAACGTTTTTCTCTAGTCTTTCCTATTCAGTTATTGACATGCAATTTGGCTTCTCCCTCCCTGCCTGGTGGGGATGGCAGGTGGGAACAGCACTCCGGGATCAAGCAGACATGCACACACGGATTCCCACCACCTCCAGTAACAGCACAGCCAGGTTAGTCCACAGCCATCGCCTGATCTCCTCCCCAGCTTGTCCAGTGCTGCCACCTTCAGACAACACCAAGATCTGCATTATTATTACCTGCAGCTTAGTAGTCCTAGCAGAGGATAGAAATTTATCTGTAGGATCAAGTCTAAACCCTTTAAGCAGGTGCTAATCCCTCTGTTAACCTATACTGTACAGAAGCATTTCAGTGCTGTAGTAAGAGGTCACCACAAGTAGTTATTGGAGAAGAAAAACACTAATTTTCTTATTGTGTGAGTACCAGGGACACCCCCAGCACTGCAGAGTCACCGCTGCCCAATGCCATCAGTGCACAGGACTAACCCATCCAGGACAGGACAGATGCCCCTGAGGTCATGGGGCCTTTCAAACCCACTGGGCAAGGCCACGACACGGGCGGCTTCTTGGAGCAAAGCGGTCAGCACTGACCTACCTGCTGGTCGTAGTTCTGTGGCACGTAGCCCTCTCTGTAGTACACCACTGCGACCTCCTGGCCGTCCCTGCAACAAAGACCAGAAGCATTTGGAGAACCAGGTCAGCCCCTGAGCTCCCCAGCACCAAGGGGGCTGCAATGGGGCTGCAACACGTTAGAGCATTTGCTCTGTCTCCTCGGGCTCCTGAGCTGTTCTGCCCCTGGCTGGTTCTGCTGGAGGAAGCCAAGGACTGGGAGCCCTGGCTCCTCTGCACCGGGCCCCAGCGGGTTTGACGTGGCCTTGGACACAGGGAGCTGACACCCGGCTTCTGCCCTGACAAACCAGTCTCAATAATTTGGGCACCCAGCCCAGCAGGAAGGTGAGAACCTTTTTTTTTTTTTTTTTTTCAGAATCATAGAATGGTTTGGGTTGAAGGGACCTTCGGAGCTCCCCCAGTGCCCCCCCTGCCATGAGCAGGGACATCTGCACCAGCTCAGGTTGCTCAGAGCCCCGTCCAGCCTGGCCTGGGATGTCTCCAGGGATGGTTCATCCACCACCTCTCTGGCCAACCCGGGCCAGACTCTCACCACCCTCAGGGCCAACAATTTCTTCCTCATGTCCAGCCTGAATCTCCCCTTCTTTAGTTTAAAACCATCACCCCTTGTCCTATCACAACAGGCCCTGCTAAAAACTATCCCCATCTTTCTTATCGGACCCTTTTAAGTACAGAGAGGCTGCAATAAGGTCTCCCCGCAGCTTCTCTTCCCCAGCTGAACACCCCAACTCTCTCAGCCTGTCCTCCCAGCAGAGCTGTTCCAACCTCGGATCATTTGTTGTGGCCTCCTCTGGTAGCTTGTGCCACCAGGAGCCAGGCCTGGGAGATTCCTGAAGCTGGGAGGAAGCAGGGTCTTTCTCTGGTGGCAATTCAAGGCAGGACAGCACCTCAACAACCTGCCCAGGCACCAAAACATCCTGCCAGGGCAGGGCTGTCAGCACAGCCACAGTACCACACTCCCAGGCTTCGGCCACACGAACTGCTATGGTCAGGAAAAACAGCACAGAAACTGTCTGCAGCCAGGCAGTCTAATTGTAAAGGTGTTCATCAGTGAGGGGAGAGGAAGCTCTGGAGGAAGTACGGTGGATACACTTTCCCTTTAACTGTCTGGCAATGACAAACGTATTCGTTAATTAAACATGGCAGAGGCACCAAAGGTCAAACCATGGAAAAATTAGCCTAACTACAGAAAAAAAACATTGGCATGAAACCATATCATCCTTTAGGCTTGTACATCTCCAAGCACATCACCCTGGAAATAGGACAAACATCACACTTGGGACCAACTGCCAGCACTTGGAGTCTGTGACCTGCACGTCCTGACCTCCACAGGGTGCAGATGAGATGCTGAGTGTGTTCAAAACGCACACCGCTGTGAAAGCAAAATCACTTCAGCTCTAAGCGGAAGCAGCATCCTGGAGCATGGAAGAGAACTGCTTTCTCAGAAAGTCACTATTTACACTCAAGACATACCACCAGCTTTGGTTGAAAATTCCCTTTTACAGCCCTGTGTGCCCAACACACAGCCAGGAACGCGCACCTTGGCTCATACTCACATATACAGCCTCCTGGCATCATCCAGAGACCCTTTTTCAAACACATCTCTGAATCGCTTCCTGATGACCCGAATATTCCTGTTAAGAGAGGAGTGGGAGAGTCACCAGGCTGGGCATAGTTACTTGAGGTGGGACACAAGTGGAGCTGGTGGCTGCAGCAAGGAGGATCTGTAGGCTTCTGCACAAATAACCTCAGGCTTTGTGCTACGGAGCCAGAAGAATCCTACAGGCCAAAACAGTCCCTGTTTTTAGCACCCGTCTTATGTTTCCAGCCTAAACACTGTAGGAAGCAGAACATGTGCCTAAAAACCATGGATTTCTCCATACTCACCTTTCACCCCCTAAAGTATTTCTAAGAGAAGTCAATATTTTTGTTTTTTAACCTTACACAACAGATTTACTCACTGTTGCCTTCAAAGGCAAGAGCTGCAGTCAGACAAGTGATTTCCTGCATGTTTTCTCCCCTTCTTTATAAATATGCTTTATAGTCATTCCTCCACAGAGTGGCAGTGTGGACTTGTGGATCTGGAGACGCTGCAATACAGCTCCCAGAGCTCCAGCGCAGGCTCGGGGCCAGGCCTCAGCAAAACGCCTCCTTCTCCAAGTCCTTTGCTCCACTGCCACGTTGCTTTGCCCAGATCTTTCATGATTGCTTTGAAGCTTTGTTAATTAAGCTTTCATGAGATAACCTGCGGCCAGTTGCAAGTCGCAGAGCAAGCAGGACACTTATTAACTCTGCTCTGCTCCTTATTGTCTTGTCTAAGAGACTTGGCCCACAGCAAAGTTACCACTGGTGTGGCTCTGAGGACTACACAGGCACAAAAATCAGGAAGGAATCAGCCCTGGAGACCAGAGGCTTTGATGGCTGCTGGAAATTCCAGCGAAGAGCTGTGAGAGGTTTTGGGAGGTAGGTATGAGGACAAAGGTGGGCGCTGAGGCCAGGCAGGAGGCACCAAAGGAACGCTGGAGACAGCTGTACAACAGACCACAGAGATAAGTCCAAGCTGCCCTGTTACATACCAAGACATGCCCTCTCACAGTCCCAGAAACTATGAAGTGTTTTGACTTTATCCTTGAGTAGGTGGAAAAGTAAAAAGCAAACAGATTCTGCACACCCCCGTCTTTCCAAGGCCCCCTCCTACGCTCCCCCCACCACGCTGCTCCTGCTGGAGAGCCTTGAGATGCTCCACGAGCTGCCTCAAGGGAAACACCACAACCCAGCAGAAGTTCATTCTGCCTCCCTTTTCTAAAACTACACCGTCTCCTTCCTTCCCCATCCCAAGAATATTCAGCCTTTACCTGTTCCAAAGCTCATTTTCTACACATCGCTGATCAAAAATGTTCCTTTGGACTTCCTCCACTAGAAACATCACCACAGCACTGCAAGAGATACCAGGGACATCATTAAACCCAGAAACATTCCACATGTACCCACAATCACCAGCTTTTGACCTCTGTTGTAATTCAGGTTTCCTGCACCGATCCTGCTTGTTTTCTCCAGCCTTTCTAAATGTCAGCATGCAAACCAAAGTACCAATCCTGCGTCACCACCAAACCAGTGCGGGGCATCAGCACAACGGGAAAAGGCAGGAGGAAAAGCGAGCTCTGTTCAGGGTTGAACCACACAACTCTTCCATGCCCGCCCTGCACACAGCAGCCTTGTGCAGCAAGACAACCCCTTTGCTCTTCCCCGGGTGCCACAGGCTTTTCCAGAACAGCTCATTTAGCAAACAGGCATCTTTCAGAAAGCACAAATTCAAAACCAAACACTTGCAGCCCTAAGGGAGACAAGACAAACCAGCCTTTGGCATCTCCTCTCTCTCTCTCTCTCCCTACCTTGGCGACCCATAGAGCTCCCAGGCTTTCGCAATACCCAAGGCAAGCCCTTTCGATGGGTTGTTGGGCAGCAGGCGCGATGCCTCCTCAGACTTGCCCAGCACTTGCAACACCTGCCTGGGGAACAAAAGAAAAAAAAAAGCTGTAAATGCCATGACAGCCCCTGACCAGACCGAGGGAGGAGTTTGGAGAGCATACAATGCCAAGCACAGCAGGCCAGGCAGTACAGCTTGCTGCAGCGCCCGCAGCACAGGCTGGAGATGCTCCCTTACCCGTGGACCGCTGCAGTGCGAGAGGTGAGGCCGGCAAAGCTGGCAGCAATGGTGTTTATTTCTATCTGCTTCAGAGCTGGTGTCCCATCCACCCCACGGTCAAACATGTAATCAGAGCGGTTTATGCCTAAAAACACAGACTGAAACAGAAGGGAGATGAAGTGGGTTCTCCTGCTGCCTTTAACTGCAAGCCCTTTGATGACCTCACTTCAAAACCCTCCCAAGGCAGATCCAATCACTTTAATTTTGATAAAAATCTCTGCAAGATATGCCCGTGGGTGCTTTGGCCGCTGCTCAGGGCCCACAGCCCTTCTCAGCGTTCCAGAGGAGTTAGCAACACTTGTGAGAGTAAAGGAGCTTCTGCAGGGACAGCCTGTCCAGCACAGGTCCCAACATGGCACACATCCTTGCATTCTCCCGAGAGTCGCAGAAGACAAAGACAAACCAGATTAAATCCTCCCAGTCAAGACCTGTTTCCAGCAGCACAAACCAAAGGGCGCGACTGTCAAATAGGGCAAAGTCCTGAGCTCACAGGCTGTAACCGATACATCGTAGTGACCGGCCTGACTAGGGGACAGTTCAAAGCCCACAGCAAACAAGCTTGCAGAGACCAGGCAATCCCACCACAACGCAAAGGGACACGGCTGCTGGCCATGGGGGTCCTGCCAAGGTACCTGAGCCAAGCCCTCCTCCAAAACTTGCATGTAGATTCTGAAGAGTCGAGCTGTGAAGTCATCTACCTTGATGGTGCTAGAGAGAAAGACAGACCAGATCAGTCCCCTTACGCTGTCACAAATTAATTCATCTCCAGAAAAAAAACCTTACGGGGGACATTCTAACAACAAATTACAGGACTGTGGCTGGACCAGGTCCCAGAGCACTGTTAAGTGTCTCACCATGAATGCACTCGTCATCAGGGGCCGCAGTGAACAACCATAACACAAACCCAGTCTGCTCAGCACAGCCGCTCTAGAAAAAGCACCGCTGTGCAGAAGTGACTTTCATTGGCAAGGGCAGAGAGACAGGACAAGCAAAAGCAAAGAAATTCAACAGAATTCTGCAAATACAGGAAAGAAATCAGAAGCGTTTCTGTGCCTTCACACACAGTTCATAGAAGAAGCTTCACAAGCTTCACCAAATTCCCCCTGTCCTGTCAGGCTCCAAATCCCGTGCACTGTGGTGCCAAGCGCTTCAGTGCCTCTGCTAGAGCAGGTCTGGCTTTTCTTAGGGTCCCAAATTCCTGAGCTGATCACGAGCAGCACCTCCAAGGAGCTGCCCTGAAACACTGCGCAAGAGGCAGCACAGGGCAGGCACTCGAGTGCACACGAGCCCCAGGCGCTGCGTTCCTTAACCACAGGTACAAACGTGTCCCCACAAGCTCTGGGTGCAGCCAGCTCTGGAACAGGCACAAGCATTGAGAGCCCTGAGGGGTCAGGCTTTAGCAAAACAAGAATGAGGCTGGAAAATAGTCTCCTTTGCTCTGTCCTGGTGCCAGCGAGCCATCAGCACCTGCACAGGCAGCACAGAACAGGCAGCAGGGATGGGTTTTGTGGAGGCATCAGCCCTACGGATTATGGGGCCCACAGGGATGGTCGTGCCAGCACAGGGCAACAGCCACAAGGAAATCCAGCAAAGCTCATGAGCCAGAACTGATGAATCCTCCAGCACCCAGAGTTTGCCCGTCACCTTCCTGACATGGATGGGAAAGGAGGGGATATGGGGTGACCGATCAGAGGTAGGGGTGGGAGAAGGAACAAACACCTTCTCTTCAGAACAGGCAGCAGAGCTGGTGGTTACCAGAGAGCCACAGGCAAATGAAAAATGAGACCAAAACAGACTACTACATCTAGGACTCGAGGAAGCCTCCCGTAATTTGAATTTAAGGCCCAGGGGCTAACAAACTCACAAGTAAGAATTCACAAACTTGAAACACTGGCAAAACTGAAGATCACTGGAGGGTGTCAACCAGATGTCCCATCCTCTGAGGCCCAAGGAGACCTCAAAGCACAGAAGCTTGATGGAAATCGGTCTCAGGAGCAATAATGCAGCAAAGGAGACACTTCCTGCAGAGGACAGGAGTGCCTGCCTCAGCTTGAAGGACATGAATGGTTGAAAGGTAGGAATGCCTGGAGGGCAATAAATAGCATTTAAAATATTTCATTAAAATGCAACATGAAACAAAGTTACCTGGCCAGAGTATGCTCCAGGAATTCTTTGTTCTGGCTAATAGCATCCACCAGCAGGTTAAAGTCTTGCTGAACAGCGTACGCTTGTTCAAACAGGGCACGTGGTACTGCGGATGGGAGCAGCGTGAAGGGAGCGTAATTCACCACCTGCAAACAAGAATGTGGCAACAGAGAAGTGAGGTCTCAACACAAGGGTCCACAGGGCTGGAAACCCACCCTGGACTATGCAGTTTAAGCGGGGCTAGAGAAGCGCTTCCTCTGCTTGGCTGAAGGCTCGAGCCATCCCCAGGCCCCCTCGTGCACCCTGGACAGACACACGGCCACATCCCCCCCCAACTCCTGACTTTTGAGGGTTTTACTTTGCAAGCTGTCTGGTGGGCGCTGCGGAGGCAGGAGCAGCTGCTCCAGAGCTCCAGCTGAGCCAAACGCTTCCCTCTGAAGGATGCTTTGTTTACATCTTAAGTGGAGAGCACTGTCTCCAAAATGCCTCAGTTTCAGAGAAAAGGCGAATTTGCCGATCCTGGGTTTTGGCCATAAGAATCACTTCCTTTGATCCCTGCTTTATGAGCCCCAGACCCCTGGCTTACCGCACAGCTCAGGCACAGGGCCACCCTCAAAGCCAAAATATTACATCAGAGAGAAATTCCCAATTCACTTTGATTTTTACACAAGCCAAGGGACACCAGCAGCGTGTTTGGCCTCTCGTCCCAGGCTCCCTCTTCCTCTCACCCTTTGAGGTCCCCTCAGACACCCCTCAGACCATCCCCCATATCAGTACCCCTGTCCCAGCCAGCTGTCAGAGATTCACCAGAGGTAATTCCACACACTGACCACCCCTGTCCCCATCACCTTGCCCCACGTATGCAGCAAAAGCTGACTTGTAGCTGGGAGCACACCAAAAAAGAAGCCCCTCCAAGAGACGCTCCCTTGGTTCAAAGGATCATACAGGTGGTGAGAGGCTGGGAGAGGGATGAACTCCCACCACCCCACACACACGAGGCTCCTGGCGGTTTCCCAAACCTTTCCAGATCTATCCCTCCTCCTTTGGAAAAGGAGACCTGTATCACAGGGCTGGATCGGGAGATGCACTCATCAGCAGGACAGGGTGTGAGTTCAGAGAATCCCAGAATGTCAGGGGTTGGAAGGGACCTCGAAAGCTCATCCAGTGCAATCCCCCTGCCGGAGCAGGAACACCCAGATGAGGTTACACAGGAAGGTGTCCAGGCGGGTTGGAATGTCTGCAGAGAAGGAGACTCCACAGCCTCCCTGGGCAGCCTGGTCCAGGCTCTGGCACCCTCACCGGGAACAAGTTTCTTCTCAAATTTAAGTGGAACCTCCTGTGTTCCAGTTTATACCCATTGGCACTGCTCCTATCAGTGGTTGTCACCGAGAAGAGCCTGGCTCTGTCCTCCTGACACCCTTTCCATATTGATCACCATGAACGAGGTCACCCCTCAGTCTCTTCTTCTCCAGCTCAAGAGCCCCAGCTCCTCAGCCTTTCCTCACACGGGAGATGCCCATAAGGGAGAGTTACCGCCCCCCAGGTCCGCCGTGCTCCAGCCATGGAGTGGGGCACACTGAGGAGGGCCCGGCACAGCCGGGGCTGGCAGGCGGCCCCGCCCCGCGCTCCTCCGGCCGTGCTGACTCACAGCCCGGCCAGGACCGAACGCGCCCCGTGACCCCGCTCCGGCACTTACATCCGAGGCGTTGGGCCGCCCCTCGGTCCGCATCAGCACCCCCGCCAGCAGCGCCGCGTCCACGGCCACCAGCGCTGCCTCCCGGATGGCCGCCGTGTCGCACAGCACGTCCTCCCACGGGGCGGCCATGGCCAGCGCTGCGGGGACAGAGCACCGGTCACACACCCGGCCCCCGGAGCCCTCCCCCACGGGCGGCCTGGCCTTACCCGCTCGGGGCGGCACAGAGCTCGGCACCTCCGCACCCCCAGCCCACGCCGCGGGCTGCAGGGCCCGAGCCCGCCGATCGCCGCAGGGCGGGCCCCTCGCGGCGCTGCCCGGCCCCCGCTGCCCCGGCCCCCGCTGCCCCGGGCGGACACCGGCCCCACCGGCCCCGCCGCCCCTACCTGCTCCGCGCCGCTCCGCTTGGCCCCGCCCTCCACCAGCCCATTGGACAGGCCTCCCCTCCGCGCCCCGCCCTAGACGCGGATTGGCAGCGCAGCCGCCCTATCAGCGCGGGGATCGCCAGCATGGGGAGGAGCTGGGAGCTGCCCTGCGCGGCGGTGCGTCACGGGGAGGCGTGACGTCATGCCGTGACGTCAGCGGGCGGGAGCAGCGCCGGCGGGAGCTCCGGGCACCCCGCGGGGCTCGGGGAGGGGGCGCTGGGGGGCTCAAGCTGCTGAAAACCACCAGGGGCCGTGCTGCTCAGCGCTGACCCGAGGAGGGAACAGCTCGGAGCCTCTAACGTCATTCTCAGCCATAACCACGTCATCCCCCCAGAAGGGACACGACACCCGCGGCACCGCGCAGGCTGCAGGAGAGCCTTGGTGGGGGAGCCAAAGGTGCCCCGTGGTGTGCGGCAGGGCTGCGGGACCCGGTCAAGGCTCAGGCTTCCCCCTGCATTGGTGGTGTAGGTGCTACATCCCGCGGGGACAGGGGCAGCTGGGGAATCGGCGCTGGTTTGGTTGCTCCTGCTGGAAAGCAACGGCTGTGTGATGTCACCGTGGTCGTAAGGATGGAGTGGGCACAGGGCTTCAACTTTGCCTATGCCTGCAGCCTAAGGTACAGTTTGAGGCTCCCTAGGGACGTTCTGCAGAATGGATCCACCACCAATACTTGGTGAGATCACGTCTTGTCTGAATATCAATAATTTTATGGATTTATTGGGGTAGAGCTTGTGCTGGACAGAAAGACTCTGTGGTGTAAATGCCGAACACGTCTCCCTGCAGAGGTCCATGCCTGCTGTGAGGGCAGTGACCTTCCCACCGCTGTGGACCCAAGGATCAGCATCCTCACCGGCAGGGCAGTGGCAGAATAGCCCAGGACCCTGTGACTTTGCTGGTCTCCAGCAACGGCCTGACAAAGGTACAAGTACCATCTCCTGCTGATGATGAATCAGTCCCAAAATACCCGGTGACGTCTAAAAGAGATGTCCCCAAAACCTGTTGTGTCTCCAGGATTTGGCCAACATCTGAAGAGTTCTGCTTGTTGAGGTGTTGCTTGGCCAAGGCGTTCACCCCAGGAAAGTTTTTGTCCTCTGATGGTGAAAGCCCCCAGCTCTCTGGTCTGAGACGCTGTCCTCCATCTCTCAAACCCCACGCTGAGGGAAAAATCAGTGGTCCACAGATGTTTCTTCCGCTGCACAGCACTGGGCTCTGCTGCTCGTGCGTGCAGAGGGGAAACCCCAGCAAGCAGCTCCTCTGTGAATGCCTGTGTCAAGCCGCACATTGCGCAGTCGCTCTAGGAAAGTGAACTAGGAGGAAGCTGCTGTATTTTGTAAAACTGAAAGCATTTGCCGTCACAAGACCTCAGCGGTGAACTGGTGGATTTGAGTTTGTGTCGTCCCTGGAAGGCAACGTGTGGCAGGACTGTCAGCGTGCAGGCAGTGGAGTGCGGTGGTTTGCACATCAGCTCATTGGCACTTGCTCTTCCAGTGGAGCTGTGTCATTCATCGCTTTCACAGGGCTGAAATTTGCTCTTTGCAGGCTGATGTGGACAGAAGAACCGCAAACTTGGCCTGGCAAATGAAAGCACCTGAACTGAACCAATATTTGTAAAACTCCCATCTTTCCATAGCTCTGAATGCCGAGAGCCTGGGTGTAGCTGGGCACGTGGGGCTGTCACCAAGGTCCCCCAGGAGAGCTCCAGCCCCTGGAGGGGCCACCGCAGCCGGTGACTCTGCCCCTCCAGGGAGCCCAACCTTGGGGTGAGCACCAGCATCCTTGCAGATGTGCCAAAGGCAGATCTTGCAAACCTCTGCCTTTCCCACAGGAGGGAGAGCCTCCTCTGAGGGAGGAGAGCCAAAGTGACATCCCAGCTCCATTTGATGCTGTCCAATTTGTTTGAAATTATCCCAGCTTGAAGGACCCTGGAAGGCAGTGCTGGGGAGCTGGGCAGGCACTGGTCTATCTTGCCTTTCCTAGAGAGTCTTGGTGTTTTTACCACAGAGAACTTGTCACCTGGACCTTGGTTTACTGTACACTGTGAACTGCCCCCTGAGTACCTGCTGTTAAGCCCCAGCATCATTTCTGAGGCTGCTGTGAGCCAAAAGCAATGGCCTCAGTTCAAGAAGGACAGGGAACTGCTGGAGAGAGTCCAGCGCAGGGCCACAAAGATGATTAAGGGAGTGGAGCATCTCCCTTACGAGGAAATGCTGAGGGAGCTGGGTCTCTTTAGCTTGGAGAAGAGGAGACTGAGGGGTGACCTCATCAATGTTTATAAATATATAAAGGGTGGGTGTCACGAGGATGGAGCCAGGCTCTTCTCGGTGACAACCAACAGTAAGACAAGGGGTAATGGGTTCAAGCTGGAACACAAGAGGTTCCACTTAAATTTGAGAAGAAACTTCTTCTCAGTGAGGGTGACGGAACACTGGAACAGGCTGCCCAGGGAGGTTGTGGATTCTCCTTCTCTGGAGACATTCAAAACCCGCCTGGACGCCTTCCTGTGTAACCTCACCTAGGGGTTCCTGCTCTGGCAGGGGGATTGGACTAGATGATCTTTCGAGGTCCCTTCCAATCCCTAACATTCTGTGATTCTGTGATTCTGTGAAAACATCTTCATGTTAACTGGTTGTCATTTTCTGTTGTACTGGAGCTGCATCATGTTGCTTTCGTGAGAGCTGGAATTCGCCCTTTGTAGATGGGGGAAGATGGAGGAACTGCAAGCCTGGCTTTGGAAATTAAAGACCCCAAACTGAACCGATATTGGAAACATCTTCATATTTTCTATTTCTTCACTGTCCTCATCTCCCACGTCCCTTTGCTGTGCTGCACCGACAGGACCTGGAAAAGGGGGTGGCTGGGGACACCTCCATGCAGCCCAGCCCATTGGCAGCCCCATTGTAAACGTCCCCTCGTTGTTCCCAGTGAGGCTGTTGAGGGAACTCGGGTGTTGGGGACGTCCCTGGCCATGTGCCGCGGGAGAGAGGGACTCCCGAGTCCTCAGCACTCTCTGGGACGCCCTGCGGCATAATGCAAGCTGATCTTTTTCTCCCACTTTAGCTGTGTATTTACACTCACTTTGTCTCGGTTCACTGGGAGATAGGGTTGCTCTCTGCTCTCATTTCGGACGATCCAAGGCTGGGGGCTGTTCTGTGCCTCTTCAGTCGAGTACATCTGGTAAATCTCAGATTTCAGAAGAGTTTCGTGTACTTGCAGGACATTCATTTCCCAGCAATAGGGCTCAAAATGGCCATGTGACAAATCAAGAGGGTTATTTCTGCAGGAACATGTCTGTATTTGGAACAGATAAAATTTGTTTATCTATAAATAAATCCAAACCAAACCAGGTCCTTCCTAGAATACTTTCTTGTTTAAATATACAAAGGAACTGTCAATCCTAACTAGCTCTTCCCTTACAATAAGTGTGATAAAATGAAACAATCCTAACACGTTTGCCAGTAAGGTACCATCAACACAACGGTGTAAGCAGAAAAACATTTTATTGTCATCACAAGGCACTTATTTGTGTACTTGCTGCGGCAATATAATTACTTCAGCATTTTCACAGCACATTTATGATGCAACTGTGAGGCTCCAACAAAAGCAGAACAACAGCTGAATACCAGCACCTGCATCTTTATTTGGACTTAATTTTTCACTAATGCAGCTTTGGGAGCAGAATGAGTAAATCTGTGTATGATACTTGGATCCTGCAATGACAAAACTGGGAAATTGTGAATTATTTCATTGACTCCAGTGTGCTGCCCATGGATACTCATTTTTTTCTGTCTGCTCTACCATCAGGGATTAGCTTGGACATGCTCTCATGTCAGGGAATGAGAGAGGGAAGGGGCTGATCTCTAACCAGCAGTGGGAACGTCCCTGGCATGAGATCAGAATGGCTGTGGTTTTACTTCACCAAACCTTGAAGACCTACAAGAAAGATGGAGAGGGACTTTTTACAAGGGCATGTAGTGACAGGACAAGGGTTGACGGCTTTAAACTGAAAGACGGGAGATTTAGATTAGGTGTTAGGAAGAAATTCTTCCCCATGGGGGTGGTGAGGCCCTGGCACAGGCTGCCCAGGAAAGCTGGGGATGCCCCATCCCTGGGAGTGTTCAAGGTCAGGCTGGATGGGGTTTTGAACTACCTGATCTGGTGGAAGATGTCCCTGCCCATGACAGGGGGTTGGAACTGGATGATCTTTAAGGTCCCTTCCAACCCAAACCATTCTATGACCTCCCAGGATGGAGACCTCCCCATTCCTCGGTGACCTGTCCCAGGGCTGTCAGATGTGTTGCTGGACTGTCTGGGAGGAACAGCAGATCCTTTCCTCACTTGGCCACTGACTTGCCGATGGCTTTGGGCAAATGACTTTATCCTTTGCCTCGGTTTCCCATCTGCCCTGAGAGCTGCTGTTATCCAGCAGCAAAGGCAGCACCGAGTGTGGAACTGCACCAAGTGCCAAGTCTTCACCCTGGAGCCTGTGCAGCAGGGTCCCTGACCCACCCAACCTGCAGGGAGGCTGCAGGTGGATTAAGACTGTATATCTATACATACATACACATATATCAACCTAGAGCACAAGAAGGGTGCCTGGCTCACACACACATGCTGTGCTCACCATGTGCTTCCCTTGTCCTCACCCACGCCTGTGCCCTGGGCAGCCCAGGACAGCCCCAGGCAGGGACATCCCGTGGTGGCGGTGAGACACATCGAGAGGAGGGTGCAAAGGCAGCCCCCACCCTGGGACATGCCTGCCCGAGGTGAAAATGTTACTCCAGCCAGCACTTGGCAATGCCTGGTGATCCACTCGGTCACCCTCCACAGACAGATCATCACCGGCCAAGCCAAGAGATGACCGGCTCTTTACCCTATTACCAGCTCCAGGAGTTGTCTGGGTCACTGCAAGCGTCTTAGCTCTGCTTTGAGACATCTATCTCTGAAATGAAACTCTGTGATTATAGCTCTAATGCACCCACCTTGTCTCTTTCACAGATTCTGGAGTCCTACTCTTTCCTCTCTGCCATCCCTTTGATCGGCAATTGTGGATTCACACCTTAATTAGTACAGATCCAGGCTGTCAATTTGGAAGTGGAGTGGTAGATCCAGTCTTGTCTCGCTGGAAAGCTGCCCTGTGCTGGGATCCAGTTGGACCCTGCCATGGGGCAAGGGCTGTTCACCCACATCCCGGTCAAGGGATGGAAGCGGGGAACAAAGTCTAAGAGTTTTAGTGACAACGCGGAAGGACAGAGTTCACTCAGACAGAAGCATTTCCCTTCTCAGTCCTCGGTCCTGGCAGAGTCCTGATTCCCCTTACCTCTCTATTTGCTCTGAGAGGCTGAGGAAGTGCATAAAAAGCTTGAATTTCTAAGCAAAACACTGCAAAAAGTGGTCCGTTTCATTGCAAGTAAGCTGGAAAAAGGTACTGCCCTGTCCTCGGGAGCTCCCAGGACGAATGCACTCTGCTCTGACTGGGAAAACTTTTTATAGAGAGCTCTGGCTTGCCTGTTCTTTCTCTTTTCCAAATTCAGTCTGGAGAATGAGATCTTTTCAAAGGAATCCAGTAGCCTGGGAAGGATTTAAACATACAAATAGCCCATAATCTCTGCTACAGCCTAAGAGAGACGCAATGCGGCTCAGAGAAGGTTAAACAATAAAAAAATATGGCAGACATGGTAAGTATTTGGCATGTTCCATGCAACAAAAGATGAACAACAGCAACTGGGACATTATCTTTATTTGCTAAAAATAGAGTCCCCCAAAGTTTAAAGAAAAGTACTTTATACTTGTAAACCTCTGCTCTGGCTGTTAAAGAGCCTTTGGAGATGGGCTTTGTGGCTTCGGGATGTCGCGTCCCCTTTCAAAGGCTGCACAGGGCTCAGACAATTGAAACTCAATACAACATCAGCCACAACGGGGCGGAATAAATACTTCTGTCATGTGCCTGCTCCTCTCACTCCTGAGGGACGGAGGTGTGAATGGGAGCGTTGTGGCAGGTCTGTCCCCACGCAGCCACGTCCCACACCGGGGATGTCCCCGGCACAGCCCAGGTACCCCGGCCACACTAGGCAGAGGCGGCCGGGCTCCGAGGGCACCGGCAGAGCCACCATGAAACAAGCAGATCATCAGCCCACGATGCTGCCGAGTTGTGCAGGGGCATTTGATACACTGCAGCTGACGGGCCGGTTGCAGAGCTGGGCTGCCCGTCTGCACCTCAAAGCATCGCTCATCTATTGGATTCGGGTGCACGGGGCAAAAATCATCCCCCAAATCTCCCTTGCTTCAAAACCAACATAGCCAAATCTGAGGTTTTGGCCAACGCTGTTGTATCTCACCATATTTCTGCATTAATGCAGAAACTTGGTTTTGCAATAGCACGGTACCAAAGCCATTAACTTGACTGCACAAACAGAGGGGATGATGTGATGTTTGGCACCAGCCAAATGCAGAGAGAACAATGGGGTTATTTTTGTGGAAGGGAGTTCAGAGGGCTCCCCAGGGAGCCAAAAGTCCCACTGGCCCATCATGCACAAGAAAAACAAGACGGAGCTCTTGCACCCTGGTTTCTCTGTCGTATAAATACCAGCTTCAGCCAGGGCATGAAAGAAATCTATTGTCTCTAAGGCTGCATTTTGATGCGAAATGCTCTGGTAAGGCCAGCGATCTTAAACCCCCCACACGTGTGCCTATTGTTTGAAGTGCAGAACAATTGAAGGGTGCTCTCATGGGCTAAAGATAGAAAGGCAGCTGGTGCTGTCCTTTTCCCTGTAACTGAGAATAAAACAATGCCCAAGTATTGTCTGCATTGCTGGGGCGATGACATTGGACTCTCTGCCAAGAGAGCATCTACAAGATCAATGAAACCCAGGTTATTTATAAACGGGTAGTGTCATTTCTTCCCCAAAGTAAATTCACTTCCTTCGCTTTTCCACCAGGCCTTTCTGTGCCGTGAAGTGGCCGTGGAGTGAGGTATAAATAGCAGCGAGCCAGGCTGCGGGACCAGCTGCTGGAAAACGAAGCTGCCGTGCTGAACCTGCCTTTGGCTGCACCTTCGCTGCCCCGAGCTGTGCCCGAGCTCCTGTAGCACCGGGCTGGGACCAGCCATGGATGCTGATGCTCTTCTGCCCGGCAGCCACCACGCTGGCTGGTCATGGACCCAGCGGCTGCTCCCCTGGGCCCAGATTCCCTCCAGCACCAGGACTTGCTTCCTGGAGGAGCTTTTAAGGAAGTTTATTCCCTCATATGTGTGTGTGTGTCCAGCTCAGCTGCGGCACTGGGGTGCTCAAGGTAACCCTTGGGACCAAACGCCACAGGGCAGAATCTTGCCTGGGGACAGGGGGCATCTTGTAAGGGAAAGTTACTGTTTGCAAGGTTTACAGGTCGTATCCGGACTAGAGACTGGAAACCTGGAATCAGATATTCGCTGCAGTTTGGAGAAAGAAAAGCCTATCTTGTCTCATGGCCCACAGTGAGGTGAGAAGGTGTCCTGTTGTTATGTGAGGACATGCAGGAATAGTGCTCCCTCCTAGGTGACAGCCAGTCTTGAGAAAGGTCCAAGCCTACCAGATTCCATGAAGAATTCCCACATCTGCTGACACTCCATCCTGAACAATTGTCACTTGTCATGAGATAGACTGAGCTCGATCTACTGCAAGGCTTGATGACCAAGTGCAGTGGGGAGGACAAGCCGAGCAGTGTCTGAGCCTGCCGTGAGCAGAGTGCTGGGTCGATGGGCCAGGGCAGCAGAGCCATGGCCTTCATCAGGCCAAGGAAACAACTGCTAAAGCCAAGCAGCCCTGTGTGGCCACTTCCATCAGCTTATGTCCTCAACACCACCCTGGTCTGGTTTCCCATGGAGGGAAGGAGAAGGTGCAGGAGGAATGGAGAGAGCAGAGGGCTGTGATGGGATCATCCCAGGAACCGATGCTCTGCGAGGGGCTGGTTGTGCGGGCTTGATGTACGTGCAGGACTCTACCTAACTTTGTGCTCCAGATCTCAAAGCAGATCAAAACTGATGCAAAACCAGAGCAGCTGAGGCACCGCAGGGACAGATCCTGCACACGGACCGGCAGAACTGCGACCCAGCTCTAGTTCTGACCAGGCTCTGTGCCTCCCTCGCAGCCTCCAAGCAGCTCCTGGTCGTGATTTCCAAATGTCGCTGTGTGCCAGAGTCTATCCCAGCAGGCCGGCTGCAATTAAGGTGCTGTTAAGTATTCAAATGAACAGGGCAAGATTCTCTTTTCCCTCGTTGTTTTGAAGTGCATTGCCCAAACCTCAAATATCTTTACAGAAGGGTCACGCATTCCTGTAAGTTTTTGCAGTGTTCAGTACAACCTTCATTCCTAAACAGAAGCTTTATGGTGGCAATCCCCAGAAGAAAATCTCTTGAAACTGAAAGCTGGTAAATTCAAAGTGAACAAACAAAACCTCTCCAATTTTCCCAGTCTCCAGGCAATCTCACTGTCTCCATGCCATGTGTGAACTTCCTAGCACCTTGCTTGCTAACTCCAGACACCAATTTCTCACGTCACGTCTTTTCCAGATGCCTTCTCAATCCTGATACTCAGTTTGGCGCCTCTCTGCATGCAGTGTAAGCGCAATGCCTGAAAGCTCAGCCACCTGTGTGCCCACACTGCCCAAGCCTCGAGCCATGGTGAGGTGTGGACCACTGCACTGAGGAGCTCATGGCAGCAGCAGCTTCATGCATGTTCTTGAAGAGTTATTGAGGCAACACTTCATCCCCCACCAAAAGACAGCCAGCTCAGGACAGGGGGACCAGCACTGTACCTAGGGTGGGTTCATAGAATCACAGAATCATTTTGGTTGGAAGAAACCCTCAAGATCATCAAGTCCAACTGTTAACCCAACCCTGGCACTAACACATGTCTCTAAGAACTTGATCTATACGTCTGCCCAACCCCTCCAGGGATGGTGACTCCGCCACTGCCCTGGGCAGCCTGTTCCAATGCCTGACAAACAGTTCAGGCAGCAGGGCACTCATGCTGGGAAGTGCCCAGGGAGCTGTGAGATGGGGGATCCAGTGCCAACCCCATCCCAAGCCCCATGGGAGCATCTGCCCTTTGGGGTTGCTGCCGCACCCATCACATGCTGATGCTGGGTGCATGGGAAGCTGTGCTGTGGTAGTGGCCGCTGTCTCTCTCGCTCTGCTGGGACAGGGCTATGGAGATTTAGGGGTTTGCTTTGGAGGGAGCCTTGCATGGCCAGGCTGAGCCAGAGGGACACTGTTGGGCTGGCGGCGCTGGCCTGTCACCTCCGCCTCTCTCACTGTGAGTAGACATTCTCACTGGATGGAAATATGCCTGAAATAGCCCCTCTGCAGATTGTCTTTATCTAATCAGCCGCCTTCGCACTCCCCTCCAGTGCATTTCAGGGAGCTGATAGCGGTGATATGTTAAGTGTGGAAACCTCTAGCGAACTGCCTGACACGTAGAGTAATTCTCCTTCCTGCTGCTTATCAGAGCCTGCTAATGGGAAACATTCCTCCTGGGGGTCAGGGAGCAGCTGGGGGATTTGTCTGGAGAGGCACTGGCACCCTCCTGGCTCTCCAGGGCTGGGTAGGAGATGCTCTGACCACAAAATGCTCTTGGAAGGGGCAGCTCCAGAGGCCGGTGCCGGTGGTGTCCTGTCCCATGGGGAGAGGCTTGTGCAGCCCTTGGGGACATGGCTGAGGAGCTCCATCCTCTGCCATCATCTCATGGGAGGCCAACATCAAGCACAGAGCTATGGGGGAATAATGGGGGTGCCCCAATGTCAAGGGGGATGCTCCCACCGCTGAGGATGGTCATGCAGGGCTGGTGGGACACTCAGGCAGGCTATTTGGGCAACAGCAACCTAAGGCAAACTGCTCTCTGCTCCAGCTAAAGCCGTGGGCTCCTTGTTGTGCATGGGGATTTTTAGGGAAGGTCCACAGGAGCCCTCTGCAGCCACTGCCCCACTGAAGATGCCCTGTCACACCTGCCCGAGCAGGGCACAGCTCAGGCCTTGACAGCAATATGAGGATGAGCTTCCTACCACCCTGAAAACCACATCACAAATGCCAGAGATGAAAACGTCCAAACCCAGCGGAACTGCAGTTCAGCAGCTGCTGGAGCGACCATTCCACATTTCCCCTTCTACAGATCTGCTTGGCCTTTGATGGATCCTGCTGGAACCTCTTCAAAGAGGGAGAGAAACTAGGGCGAACAGAAGGAACTGCAGGAGGAATCTCCGAAAATAAAATCGCTTTAAAGATAAGGCAGGGGAGGGGGTGAGCAGAGCGTGGGGAGGGCACGTGCCCTGAGAAGAATGTGTGAGGCTGGGCCAGCTGGTAGGTCTGGGCCAAGAGCTCATCCCACTGCTGGGGTGCTCATGGCAAAGGTACTTGGCACCAGACCCACCAAAGGCCCTGGGTCCCTCCAGGGTGTGGGTGGAAACCTGACTCCAAGCTCAAGACAGAGAGGCAGAAGACCACCAGGGTAACCTCAGAGGGACCTGTGGTCCACCAGCACCCATGGCTCTTCAGGACACTGAAACTCTGCCATCTCAGCAAGGTTGAGCACCTCTGTCACACTGTGGTCAGGAGGGGTCTCAGCACTGGTGTCTCCCTGAGGGTCTTCCCAGGGGAGCTGCAGTAGACACATCTGCAGAGTCCAGCGCCGCACCAGCTGCTGCCAAATCCTGATGAGAACCTGAGCTTCTTACCAGCAGCCTGGTGAGAGAGTACCCATGTGGGACATGGAGGTGGGGGCTTGCACTGTTTTATCCTGATGTGCTCAAATTCTCCCTGTTCATGCTACAGACTCCCCTCCATGGGAGCATTTTAATTCACAGGGGAGACTGGCACCATGCAAAGCCTTTACATTGCACCGTGCAGTCAATGATGGCAACATCAACCTATCCCTGAGCTGAGCCATCCTCTCTGGGGACAGATCTGGAGTCCTCCTCTATGCCATGAGTCTTCCAGAGTTCACTCCAGAGCAGGGTGGGAAGGCAGAGGGACCCCCTGTCAGGGGGATGTGGGGGAGATGGCACTGGGAACCCAGATTCATGAGTGCAGTAGCAAACTGTGCCTGTGTGCTGGATGGAAGGACTGACTACCACTAGAAAGCAGAAACCCCCTCCAGCACCTGGCTTAGGTTCAGGGCAAGTCCTGTGGCTGCAAAAATCTCTCTGCAACCTGGGCTGTGTGCCCAGGCTGAAGCCACATTCCCAAAGCAGCTCCCAGTGATGCTATTCTGGCTGTGGTGGAGGCCATGCCACATACAGACTGGGCACAACACTGTGCAGCTAATCCTTAATCACCCCATGCCTCAGTTTTCCCTTCTCTCGGGAGGATACAACAACCCCAAGTCTCTTTGGAGCGTGAAGGATGCTGAATGGGGAATGGCAAAACCCTGCAGCCATGGGCCTTGGTTCTCCAGCATCACCTCGGTGGGGTTATTTCTAATTTCTGTGTCCCTAGGACATGACCACACAACTGGGGAGCCAAGAGGCACCAAGAGACCTCCGTTGGCTGACGACGAGGAATACAGCTATTCACACTGCTGAGGGGGACCAGAAGCTACCTGTGCCTGTACATGCATGTGGGTCTCAAGTCAGCCAGCCCTAGTTAGGCTGATTTCCAGCTCTGGAGGTGGCTGCAACTCATTTCACAAGTGTCCCTGCTCCCATGGGTGCATGGAGTGGCTTTGTGTCGGTGAAGGAGCAGAGCAGTGCTGCAGAGAGAACTGTCCATGTTCCCTAGGGGACTGAATGGCTGTAGCCCACCCCATCAGGGCATGAATGTCCTGGCTGCGATCCTGGGCTGCTCTGCAGGGCCCTTTGCCCAAGGGATGGTACGTGATGGTCCTGCCCTGGCCTGGTGCGGGCAGGAGGTGATGAGGTGCAAAAAAACCATCCAGCCCTGCTTTGCTTTTTCAATGCACCAAAGCAAAGGCAAAGAAAGGAGATGGGCAGGTATGAGGGTTCTTTCATGGAGGCAGCAACATGGCCAGCACAGGGGCAGAAACCTCACTTCACTTCAGATGTCAGCAACTAAAATGGCTTTTCCTTGAGCCGGGCACAGAAATCCCCATGGCACAGGTATGGGTCTGGCTGTGTCCCCCAGGTCCTGTTCCCATGTCACGCAGCCCGTGGTCGTGCCGTCAGGACAGTGGGGTGCTCTGGGCTGCGATCACATTGTACATGGTGCCTTTGAGTGCTGCCCTGGTGAAATGGTGTGGAGGAAACCCAGAAGCTTCTCTGCAGCGAGATCTCTCATCTCTTCTAGCCATGAACCAAGCTCCCAAGCCAAGGCAAGCGAGCTCTGGGAGCAGGACCTGGGGTTTTACTGCTGGGCAGAGCTCGCCAAGGACAGAGTCCACCCACATCAGCCAGGCAGAGCAGGGGGCTCGAGCCCACCTGCTGCTACGGCTCTGGGGAGCATCAGACCCCTCTGACAAAACCATTGAGTTTCACTTGCTTATAACCAGAAAATAAAATTCTGGTGTTTGTGAGGTCTGGTGTTAAATAGGCAGCAGCTGGTGTGCCTCGGGAAACGAGCCGAGCCCTTTGAGAAGAAAGGAGAGAGCAGCAGAGGCCAAGCCCCAGGCTCCTTCCCTGGTCCCCGCTCTCGGGCAGTGTGGCCGGGGAGAGGCTGAACCGGAGCAGAGCGAGGGGCTGGGATGCTCCAGCTGGGAAAGCCGGTGGCTGCACACACCCCGGCAGGCAGCGGCTCTCCTGGCGGGGTGCAGGGAAGGAGCAGGAGGACAGATTGCTCAGGTGCAGGAGGAAATGGCGAAGTTCTTGTTCCTCTGCTCCTGGCCGGTGCAGGCAGCACGGGCAGGCTGGGAGAGCTGCACTGCCTGCCCTGCCTCTCACTCTGCCTTTGTACTCGCCTGACAATACAGGAATAAAAATAACCAGGCTGCATTTGCAGAGAGATAAAAGCGAAGTTTGCCTTTTGTGTCTCTCCAGGCAGTGGGACAGCAGCACCAATGGAGCTGTGTGGACATGACACATGGGAATTTCTGACATATCTTTTCCCACTCTGACCTTGACAGACACAATAAAAAGGGGCTTTGCTGCACGCACACAGCCACTCAGTCCTATCGCCAAGGTTAGTAAGAAAGAGCATGTCTGCGTGCACGCTTGTCCTCTGCTACTAACCCGCTTCAGCTCGGCAGGGTGGATGTTCCTGGAGGACAGGGACTGACTGGTGGCACAGGGGAGGGTGGGACAGACCTGGATTGAGAGCATTTTTGCTACGGTCTGCGCTTTGCCAAGCTGCTGGTTACCAGCCGTGGCTACATTCGCGATAGCTGCGGCGTTTCGGAGCTCTGCTGTGGGATACCGCTTTAGATGGATATTAGAAAGCACTTTCATAAAAGTGCTTTTCCAAGCAGCTGTCACAGCGGTCTCCTAGAAGGGGTCTTCCCAGGGATAAAACCTCCAGTCTTGCTTTTTATCTTCCTGCAATATTGCTCTGCAACATAAACCCAGGTTTTTGTGGAGGTTTTGTGCAGGGACCAGGGCTCCAACAGGTCTGTAGGGCTGGGATAGTTTTTAGCTGAGTTTATCAAGAGAGGGGGTGTCATCGATGATCTGCGATGATGCCTAAAATCCGAATGTGGATTTTGACACCAAAGTGATGCTGGGTCATCCAGCTGACACTTGCAGTGCGGAGCTGATAGCAGCAGAAGGGCAAATGTTTAGTAATTGTCATGTTATTACGGTTATTATTAGCTGGTATTGTTGTCATTGTCTTCTGTCACTCTCTAAAAGTAAAAGCCTGTTTGGTGGCCCTGTTTATCTTGGTTAGCAGCCCAGCAGCGAGTGCTTTCCCCATGCACTGACTCCTTGTCCCTTCCTTCCTTCCAGCGTTCAGGTGTCTTTCACTTTTCCTTTGCTGTTGCCAAGTCTTTGTCTAGCCGGGCAAGATGTCTATGCTGGACATGAGCCAGTTTGGGGAGGCTGCTGAGTACCTCCGGAAAAGCTACACGGAGCAGCTGAAGCTTCAGACAATCCCGTTTGATGGTAAGAACCCAGGGCAGCTCTCGGCACAGCCCCAGGGCAGCTTTAGCCATGGCTCTCTTTGCAGAGCGTCCCCATCCCTTTCCCAGTGCTGGTACCCGTGGTACTGCAGGTGCTACAGAATTGTCCCCATCACCCTGGAGGACAGGAAGATCTCAGAAGGTGGAAAAGTAGTTTTTTGACTGTCTCTTTGTCTGCTGAGATGTGGGTGGAAGTGGCTGCTCCTCTCTTCCGTCCCCCAGGGGCAGAAGGGCTGGGGGACTGGTGGCAAAGCCTTCTCCAGTTCTGTTTCATTTTGGAGGTGTCTGCTCTGTGCCAGCCACCCTGCTGTACCATGGCTCACCATGCCAGGGGCTCCAGGGCCCAACTTGCTCCTCTCGGCTTGGCAAAAAAGGACAGTTTTTCTTTCTCTCACCATTCCCTTTTCACAATGATCTGAGTGCAAGCACACATGAAACAGCAGACTTCTATCAGATTAAAGTTGACCTTGGCAAATTAAACAGCTGACAAACATGAAAAAGGCAAAGAAATCCCTGCTCCTATGACTGGAGTATAGGAAGGAATAATCATTGTCATTCCACGTTATTGGACTGCATTTATATGGCCTTCAGTTGAAAATTTCAAATGGTTTCCTACATTTCCTCTCCTTTCCTTTCCTTTCCTTTCCTTTCCTTTCCTTTCCTTTCCTTTCCTTTCCTTTCCTTTCCTTTCCTTTCCTTTCCTTTCCTTTCCTTTCCTTTCCTTTCCTTTCCTTTCCTTTCCTTTCCTTTCTTTTCCTCCTTCAGGAAAGAAGCGAGCTTGGATCCCAGATGAGAAAGAAGCTTATATCGAAGTGGAAATCAAAGAAAGCTCTGGTGGCAAAGTCACTGTGGAAACCAAAAATAAGGAGGTAAGCAAAATACCTTTCATTTTCCAAGGGCTAGCAAGTGTGTGCGGGTGGGGGATATGCGTGATAAGATCACGTCTGAAACTATCCAAGCTCTTGCTGATAACCCTTCCATGCTGAGTGACCAGCCGTGCCCTGAGGGGACACACACGGCAGGGTGTCAGGACACGTAGGCCAATTACTTGTCAAGAGCGGCAACGGTTCAGTGTCCCCTGCATCGAGGGTTTGCTTTCAAGCACAATTTGCTGTGGGAGACAGACGGAAGGGGACAGGGGGACAGTCGGGCTGGAAGATCTGCCCAAAGGCAGCACCGGCTCCAGCACAGCCCTGTGCAATGCTGAACCGCTGCCCAGCTCATCTCGAAGGTCAAAACAAGAGGTAAGGGGCCAGTCGGCCAATTCTTGCTCCTTTTAGCTGAGATGTGCAGCAGAATAAGTGCTGGGCAAAGGGGTAGGAGCAGCTATGTCTGGTGGTGAGGCTCCAGCTCTCCAGCAGCAGGAGGGAGGCAAAGCAACCATCAGCTGATATTTGTGCAGATAATATCCAGTAGAAATAGCCACAAATTAGCTTAATTAACATTCATTTCTCAGGTATGGGCATTGCGTGGCCCCACAACATCATTACACTAGTATAAAACTGGGAAAAAGAACAAGGACCTGACCAGGCAGTAGGTGGTAGACTTTGTAATTGCTGTTTCTCAGATAGTCGTCACGACACTGAGAAGTGCTCATGTCTGCTGAATTTAAAAGAAATATACATAATCGTCTTTGAAAAGTGTGAAAGTTTTGAAAATATTTTTGTCTGAAATTGGAAAAAAAAAGAAAAAAAAAATTTTTGCTACACCAAAAGAAAGTGTGTTGGGGAGGGGATGTCCATTTGAAAAGTTTATTCTGGTGTTTAAAATGCTGTGGTTGAAGATTTTCAGCTTCTGCAGACAAGGCATTTTCCAAACCTTTTTTGCTGTTTCCTCTTGAAACTGTTTTTTGTAGCAATTTGGCATGGATTTACAAAATTTTAGACTATATCTCTTTTCCCTGGATCAGTATTTCCAGCAGGAACAGTTTCAAGAGGCATAACCCCACCCTTATCCTTCTATCTACCCTCCTGCTTTCAACACCTCACACTTTCTAGCACCACGCGCTTCACATTCGCCTGTAAAAAAAAAAACCTCTCAGAAAGGTCTCATTTAATCTTTACTAATGAGACCCTTTGCTAAACCAAACTTCTTCCATTCAGGCCAGATATGTAATGCAATAGTTCCCCAGTGCTTGGTTTCTTGGGATTAAGTAAATCCAGTTCTAAGTGCTGGGGTACAGGCTTCAGCTGTTTACCTGAATAACCAGGGATGTCTCCGAGCTGAAATCCGTGCTGCTGCGGGGTTTTAGGCTGTGAAGAAGAGCACAGGACAGGGGTGTTAAGCATGTTGTGGGGTGACATGTTGGTGTCCCTCAGCTTGGACCCCCTCTGCTGGGCTCAGCCACTGCCCATGTCCCTGGGGAGGGGACGGGCTTGGGCTTGCTTTTCCCAGGTGGGTTTTGTGGCTGGGGTGCTGGTGGGGCTCCCCTGGCCCCATCACCCCAAAATGGAAGGCAGCCCTGTCAGGAGGACAGCAGGCACTGTCCCCAGCATGGGGCTGCCAGTATGTTCACCCATCCAGTGGGTTTTGGGGGAGAGGGTGTTCAGCGGGGGCTGGGGTCCATCTGATGTGTCCCCCATCCTCTGGCAGACACGGGTGGTGAAGGAAGATGAGTTGCAGCAAATGAACCCGCCCAAGTTTGACATGATTGAGGACATGGCCATGCTGACACACCTCAACGAGGCTTCCGTGCTTTACAACCTGAAGCGCCGCTACTCCCACTGGATGATCTACGTAAGCCAGTGGCACCAGGGGTCACTCCCTGGGGTGGGGTGTTGAAGGGACATCAGGGCTCCTCCATCCCTCACCCACCCCCTTTCCCCCCTCTAGACCTACTCAGGGCTCTTCTGCGTCACCATCAACCCCTATAAGTGGCTGCCCGTCTACACCGCGCCCGTGGTGGCCGCCTACAAGGGCAAGCGGCGCTCAGAGGCACCCCCGCACATCTACTCCATCGCCGACAACGCTTACAACGACATGCTGCGCAGTAAGGCCTCACCCCGGGGACCCCCATCTTGGGGGGTCCGGGCTCCCGGGACAGGGGTGAGGTGGGTGCCGCCAGCCTAACGCCTGCTCTTTCTCTTCCAGACCGCGAAAACCAGTCCATGCTCATCACGTAAGTGCCCTCCATGCCGTTGCCCTGCCCAGCAGTCGATGTCCCCTCACACTGCCCTCCTGGGCAGCCCTGGGCCAGCACCCCGTGCCCCAGGAGCCCCCCCGGCCATGTCCCCCCTGCCCCAGCAGCTGTCACCCCCGTCCCTTCCCGCCCAGCCTGCCGCCGCACCAGGTGACAAAGCCCCCGGTGGGCTCCCCCACACCCCGACAGCTGCAGGAGCTGCCGTGGGGCGCCCCGGCCACCGGTGTCCGAGGAGGAGCGAGGGGGAAGGAGAGATGGAGGCCAAGGCCAGAGGCAGATGGCCGTGGTGGCCGGAGGGGCGGCGCAGGGGAGGGGGGTGACGTGGGAGGGTGTAGGCCAGGTTGATTTCAAGTGACATATAGATAAGGGCTATATAAAGGACTCTAAAGGACCCTGCGCCGCTGCCAGGAGCCACGGACATTTTTAGCCTCGGCCATATCCTAATTAGGAAAGGCAGGGGCTGCTGAGAGATGCTTGGCGCGTGTCCGAGCCCCGCTCCCCGGCCCCCCCCGGCTCTTTGTGATCTGGGATTACAATGGCAGATCAGCTAACTCCAGGGATGAGCTCAGTGGGGGCCACCGGCCACCCACGCCCCGCGCCGGGCACGCTGGCTCCCGTGCCTGCTCGGGCAGGACTCGCCCCGGCGCGGTGCCGCTGCCAGCTCCAAGCACCCCAACAACGCGGGCTGAGCTGGAACTGCCTGGGCGGCAGCAGGAGAGGCCGGTTCCCGGCTGAGCCTGAACAGCTGAAGCCCTGGGGCAGGGCTGTACGGCCTTGGTGCGCGCCGGCACCTCCCGCCATATCTGCGTTGGGCAGCTGAGCCCCCGCGGCACCTGCAAGGAGGCAGAGCCTGGGCTTGTGATGATGGAGCTGGGTTTTGCTCCAAAGAGAAGCCCCAAAGACGAGCACGTACACCCCCAGGCTGGAGTGGATTGAGAGTGCCAGCATCCCCGTCCCTCCGATACTTTGCTTCTCCCTGCAGCACGATGAGCGGGGTGGCAGGTCGGCAGGGTCTCTGGTTGAAGTTGTGCCTGTTCTTTGCCTCATGTCCTTGATCTGTGTATTTCTGTTACTCTAAGCGGAGAATCTGGTGCTGGTAAGACTGTAAACACCAAGCGGGTCATTCAGTACTTTGCCATTGTCGCAGCCTTGGGCGACACACCGGGCAAGAAATTAGTAAGACCCTCTTTTGAAACAAGTTCTTGCTGTTTTCTTCCTTTCTTTTTTTTTTTCCTCTTTTTTCCCTCCTCCCCCTTTCTTCTTGTTACTCTTTTTTTTTCTTCCCTCAACTTTTTGCATTTGGAAGCGTGTTTTGGTCTCACCCACCCAGGGCTTGGCTTTTCCCTGACTTTTGAACAAGCAAGGCTTGAAATTATTCTGCTCAAGGGGAAATGAAATTTTTTTAATGTGGCTGCTCAATCTGCGCAGCCTGCAAGAGGTGCTTTAGATGCCCTCTATCTTCTCTCCCTCCTTCAACACCCCACAGATCTTCTTAAGAAGCATTAAAAGAATGGAATAAACCTGCCATTTCCCACCTTGCCTCTTTTAAGCCTTGCTTTTCGTCCTTTTCTCCTTTTTTTCTCCTCTTGTTCATTTTGACCCTTTTCTACCTTGTGCTTTTCTTGCTCTTGTTTTGATTCTTGCATTTCTTCGGTGCTGGTTATTTTTGAGCTGCCCTTGCAATTGCTTATTTCTTCTTGACATGTTGAGGCTCCAGCCTGCTTTTCCCTTGTAGAAGCAAACTGGCTGCTTTAGGTACCAGACAAGCAATACTTCAGCATTATTTTCTTTACTCTTCTTTGGGTTTGGATTTAACTGTTCTTGCTTTTTGACGCATTTCTTTATTTTCTTGAGCTAATCTATTTAACAACTTTTTGGCATCTCTTATAAAGTTTAATCCTCCCATTTTTTTCTTGGACGTTTTTTGGCACTAAATGGTCATGCCCTGCTTTTCTGACCATGATTCTTGTGGTTCTTGCCTGGCTTTTCTGAATTTCTAAAGACAATTTTCTTTCCTTTCTCTAGGCAGCTCTTGCCACTAAAACTGGGGTAAGTGTTGTAGATTCCTGATCTTTAACACTGAGGCCAGGGTTCTGCTGCAGCACACAGTTGCGGCGGGGTGATGGGGAATGTGGTGTGGGGCATCTGCCTTGGGTCTGGGAGCTGCATTTAGTTCCCCACTTAGCTTTGTATCTCCCGCCTTCCCATAGTTTGAAGATTCAGTATTTCACTTCTTAGTGACTTTTTACCTTTCCGACTCCAGCCTCTCCTTCAAGGAATCATTACTTTTCAGATGCTCACAGAATGGTTGGGGTTGGAAGGGACCTCTGGAGATCATCTAGTCCAACCCAACCATCTAGTCCAACCCGGGTCCAACCCAGTCCAACCCATTTCAAACCAGTGCAGTGTTTGCCTGGGGGTGGCGTGGGGTCCTCCAAAGGGACGGCGAAGCTCCCACTCTCTGAGCTGGTAAAGTCCCCCAAGGCTTGATGCCCAGGTGAGGGTGGTGGTGCTGGGGGGCAGGGGAAGAGCCTCTTTGCCCCGGGCAGTGCTTTGCTCTGGCTGCAGACCAGGGCCCTGATCATGCCTGGACATGCCACCTTCTGCAAAGACCTGAGCTGGCTCGACCCACCACATTGCAGGCAGCTGATGTCCTTCTCTGGGGCACATTTCGGAGGTGCTCACTAAGCTCCAAGGAAACAACTGAGTGCTTTCTAAATCCAGCAAAGGTTCAGTCCCTGGCACTTCCAGCACCCCAAGGGCTCAGCCTTTTCAGCAGCTCAGTCGTGTGTCCTTGGCCCTCGGTTTCTCTGTCTGAGCACTGAGGGACAGCCTTAGCTGATGCACACTCTTGGGTGGGGGGTAATCATTAACGTGAGTCTCGGACCTCTTGGGCAAACTTACTAAAATTGAGATAGCTGGGGGGCTGACTCTGTGGGTCCCAGGGCAGCCCATGAGACAGCCCCTGTTGAATCTCACAGGCCAGGCAATTTTAGTTCAGGCTGAATTTGAAGTTAACAGATCGAAGGATATCCAAGTGACAAAACACAGGCTGTTAGTAAAGCTGTGATTCACAGCTGCTCCCTGTGTCTTTTGCTCTTCACATGCCTGGAGCTGCAGAGGTGGGGAGCAGTCGTGGGCCCGACGTTCAAAAGACAGCGTGGCTTTTGTTGGGCAGAGCCCAGAGCTGGTGTTTCCCACCTAAGGAAAGCCCTACAGGCTGTGATGTGTCAGAGCACAGGCAAAAGCTCTCATGAAAAATCCTGCAGGTGTCCGTGCCACCAAACTCTGCTGCTGTTGTCAAACCCCACTGTCCTCCGTGTAGCTTGGCACAAGTCTCTTGCTTCTCTCCTTGAATTCTCAATGTGCTTTGCGTGCATTAGCTGGAGGCTGCCTCTTTCTCTTTGAACTGCGCGTATGAGACACGAATGGAAAAACAAGGTCGGGGGAAGATTAATTTTGGGCCTTGCTGAGGAGAGCTCTAGTGAGTTCAGCAGATAATGCCAGCTGGGACCTGTGATGTGTTCCCATCACATTGTGACCCTGCTGTACATGTTAGTGTAAGAGTCATAGATAAGCCTGTTCTCTGGACCTCTTCTTCTGCGATGTGCTGTGATTTGAACTGTCCAAGGCTTTGGTTTGGTGAAAGAGGAAGCTCCTGGCAGAGTCAAAGAGTTTGAAAAGTTTCGGACTGTTGTGGTAACAGTACGTGCTTGGTCTTGGTTTGCATATTGTAGCAGCCTAAGAAAGGAGCTAAAGACTGCTGTGTGCAGAGGGGACAGTAGCCCGCATCTTCAGAGGGGCCAGTTTAGGCAAGGAGAAGCCCAGAGAGCATTGGTGCAAAATCCAGCTCTGCTGACCCCTAAGCCAAGCTGCATCCCCTCATGAGACAAGATGTCTCAGGAGCAGCAGGCTCTTAAAGACAGCCAAGGTGTGTAGCAGGCAGATGGTGCAAGGAGCCCCAGTCTCTGTTTCTATGTGTTGCTGGTAACAGATCCCCTCTGGCTGGGTGGGAGCTGACACATCTTCTGGTTTTGTTTTCCAGGGCACCCTCGAAGATCAAATCATCGAGGCTAACCCAGCTATGGAAGCTTTTGGCAATGCCAAAACCATAAGAAATGACAACTCCTCACGTTTTGTAAGTGCCTTAGCAAGACAGAGAGATGATGGGCCACGTTTATGTAAGATGAACACGTTGCTTGTGGTATTGTGGTTTTGTACGGTGTGAGCCAAAGGCACGTAGCAGGAGCTAGCTCTGCATCGTGGCGGGATCAGACTGCTGAGGCCGAGCTTCTCCTTGTTACATCAGTGCAGTAAATGGTGTGCTGGCCAGAACAAATGGCTCTGCTGTCACAGCCTGTGGCTGGAGAGAAGTCCCTTACAGGACCAAAGTGGAGAGGGCCAGTAATCACAGCCTGGAGTGCTGGAGCTGGGACAGATAAGTGTGCCCCTTCCAGGAAGCAGCATCTTTTTTTGCTAAGCCCAGCTCTGCTATGGGAGGCAGAGCTGATCAGCCACAGGTGGCTTTAATGCCTGTTCTTGTGCCTTGGAAGGAAAGGAGATGCTCCTGGGTGAGACTGCTCAGCACACAGCAGAGCAGGAGGCTGTGGCAGGCTGCCCTGCAGAAGTGCTGAGCTTTAAGAACAGGCCTAAGGACAGGGATTTATCTGCTGTGAGTGAAATTTCCACCTACCTAGTGTGTAAAGCCTTATGCCGTCTGACCCCTCTGCACATTACAAACCAGAGAACTTCACTCACCTACCTCTCACAGACCCCAGTAACTTGCCTGGCATCAGCAGAAGCCTAAGAAGTGGGAAATTACCAGTGTCTTATAGTTACATGAGGTTTCTAGGAGCTGTTCGGAAGTGTACCTATGTTGCCAAGCCCAGCACTTACCTCCTGTGCATGTTTTCAGGGCAAGTTCATCCGGATCCATTTTGGCCCCTCAGGGAAGCTGGCTTCTGCAGACATCGACATCTGTGAGTAAACATGTGCCAGCTGCAGCGGGGAGGGATTTCATCTCACTATTTGTGCCGATGCTGGGTCAGCTCCAGGAAAGAAGAAGCCGTTCTCTAACTCCTCTGCCCTGTTTGCTTCTAGATCTTCTGGAAAAATCAAGAGTGATTTTCCAGCAACCCAAAGAGCGAAGCTATCACATCTACTACCAGATCCTCTCTGGGAAGAAACCAGAGCTGCAAGGTAAGGCAGCCAAAGCTGCAGCTTAGCCTTTATAACATGGTGATCTCAAAATAGCCACAAAGAGCTCTATTGTCAGCCATGGGGTCCCCAGGCAATGAGCAAAACCAGCTCACCATGTAGGTACTGCCCTTGAATGCTCTGCTAGCTGTGCAAGATCATAGGATTGGTGGATAATTCGGGGTGGAAGGGATTTCAAGAGGTCATCTAGTCTAGCCTCCTTTATCCTCACTGATGAGAAGCCAGACTAAAGCCCTTTCTGCAACTGTCTACGAGCAGAGAAATGGTCGCTCAGGGTCTGCGTGCAGGGTAGGAGCACACTTTGCAAAGCCTCCTTATATAGTGTGCTCATTGTGTGGTGAGAACAGCACTGACCTCAATGTGTGCAGGCTGGATATTTACTCATTTTGGGGTAAGGGGAAGAGTTTTGCAGCCCACTCTGAGCTCCTTCAGCCATTCTAATGACATGACTTGTTTCAGATGAGCTTGAAAACAGCTGCCCAGATCACTTGCAGCAGCAGCCCTGGTGTAGGCATATCCTAGATGTGTTCCCCAGGACAGTCCCACCTGACTCGAATTTGGCCCAGGGCAGTCCTGTGCTCTGAGCAGCACTTCCTCTCAGGTGCCAGGGCACATGGAGTGCACAGGAAAAGTTTCCACGCTGCAGAAGGATGGCTGGCACCATCCCCTGGGGTGGTCCGCCTCTCAGCTGCAGGCTCTCGAGCTTGTTGCTGGCTTGGGAACAATACCTTATTAGGCAGGTCTGGAGAGCTGTGCAGAGCAGTAATCTTATCTGGTGGTCACAAGGACATGGATGGCCACTTCTAAATCAGTCTGCAGCCAAGCTGTATCCCAAGATAGCAAGCAGGAGGCACATCACAGAAGTTATGGACCCATGTGTGGACCTGCCTGGGTGTGAAGAGACTGTTCCTCCCACCAGTTGGTGCCCTCTAGTTGAGGCTGGTGAAGCCTTACCTCTTCGTCTGTGTCCAGGGTTGTCCCTCTGCCCCAGCCTTGTCTCTGTCAGACTGGCCTCACCCTCTGCATGTCTTCCCCCAACAGATATGCTGCTGCTCTCTCTCAACCCCTACGACTACCACTTCTGCTCCCAGGGTGTGACAACTGTGGACAACCTGGATGATGGCGAGGAACTCATGGCGACAGATGTACATGTCCTTCCTTCACACTGCACAGCCTGAGGCAGGGGCCTGGGGGAGGGCACAACCTCCTTCTGGGCAGACATGGGGACGTATCCTGGCTTTTCTGTGTCCACCTCTAAGCTAGCTGTAAGATGCTTTATTGGCAGTCGCTCTATATATGCTGTGAGCCTGCAAGAAAGAGCAGAGTGACTCTGATCTCCATCAACAGCCTCCTTCAGGCAGAGAGAAGGGAGAGTAATTCCCTGCATTAGGAAGGGCCTGTGGCATGTGAGCACTTCTCATGGCTCACATGAGAAGATGAGACCTCAGCCTGGAAAAGCTCCTGCTTGTGGATGCTAAGCTAGTCCTTTTGCTTTCAGATAGATCTTGTGGGAGCTGGACTCGCATTCAAAATCCCACGGACAGGATTCTTTGTCTAGATGTCCACCCAGAGCCCCAGGGAAGAGAGAGCACCTTAGGAGATGGTGGGAAAACCAGCCCTCGCCTCAGAGTGGTGACTTTGTTCTATCTATACTGCTTTGTCTCTCCTCAGCACGCCATGGACATCTTGGGCTTCAGCAATGATGAGAAATACGGCTCCTATAAAATAGTGGGCGCTATCATGCACTTCGGCAACATGAAGTTCAAGCAAAAGCAGCGGGAAGAGCAGGCAGAGGCTGACGGCACTGAAAGTGAGTTTGGCTCTGTGCTGCCAGAGCTGCCCAGCCTGGCCTGGGCAGGCACATTCCTCCAAAGGCAGGTTGTGATAACTTCCCTGGGGGGATCAGGACCGCAAGGACCTGCTCAAGTCACACCGTCCTGAAGAGCAGTTAGGGTAGGATCCAGTCACTGTCTAATACTTTCCCTTGTTCGTTGCTTAGGAAAATCCAATGCAAATCATACATCTAAGAGAACAGTCAGGCTGCAGAACAGTCAGGCCTGAAAATTCAGAAATGCCAGAGCTCAAATATTTTCTGTTGCTTTTGCACTGCTGCATTGTGCCTGGCTCCCAGGGATCATGGAGCAAACTTCAACGAGAGGGTGACTTTCCAGCTTGTAGAAAGAGGAGAAGGGGGAGCCCTATCGCTTAAATGGAAGGCTTAAGCAGTAATTATACATCCACTGAGGCAGGGATCCAGCAGAAATTACTACCTGGATCAGACCTTGTCATGTTAACATTCATGAAGGAAGAGTTCCCCTTGCGTGAGGAATCTCAGCACAGGGTTCAGCTGATACCTGGTAATGAAAGAAGATTTTAATGTAGCAGATCTCTCCCTACAAAGGTGACTTTCTGGCTACAATCTGCTATTAGAAGTCTATGAAAGATAAGCAAGAAAGTCGCCTCTCTTCTGGTCAGTTCAAATTCACTCCATGGGAATCCAGATTTCCACTGCTTCCATGCTTAGAGATCCCCACATCAAGAATACTCAAAAACTTGATAGGTGTTTTCTCCAAATAGTGACTTCTCAGGCAGGAGGTCCAGACCTAAAAAGCATAAAATATCCAAGATGGGAAATCACACTAGACTCTGGAGGAGACTCTGGAGCAGGTGGAAAAACTAGTATAGTTAGCATTGGTCAGTGGAAGAGCTAATAATTTGTTTTATTTTCTATTTTTCCTTCCTGAGTCCTCATGCCTCTGCACTGTTTTACAGGTGCTGACAAAGCTGCCTACCTCATGGGAATCAGCTCAGCTGATCTCATCAAGGGGTTGCTCCATCCTCGTGTGAAAGTGGGCAATGAGTACGTGACCAAAGGTCAGAACGTGGAACAGGTGAGTGGGACATGGACTCCCTGCTCACACGGTATGTGACTCCTCTGCACGCAGGTCTGCTGCGCGATGTTCTCTGCACAGGGCAACTGGTACTTCAGTTAACTCTCTTGGGTTTAGGAGGAGATCCCAGAGCAGCATGAGAAGACGTATCTGCAGTTACTTGCTCTTAGCAGCTGGGAAAGTTGGTGGCAGAGCTGACAGATAACTTTGGATATTAACCAAGGCTGGATGTTCAATTCCATATCTTTGAAATGTGGGTTAGGTAGCAGCCAGAAGTGGTCCAGTTTCTATGGATCTGTTTCAGAGACAGTCACACTCCCATGAAGAGCTCAGCTCTGGAAAGTAGAAAACTCATCTAAGTACTCATCTAAAAGTCATCTAAACTGATCTTGTGAGAGACTCAAATGCACCAAAAATTTGTCTTGTCAGATTCTAGCCACATCACAGTTAGGAACTCAAAGCTGGTCTGAACAGTGCAAGCCAGTGCTCAAGCAAAATTCAACAGGACCTCAGGAGCTGATGTCTTACCTAAAGTGAACTGTAGGTTCCTGCCATGCACAAGGCCTCTGAAAATATCACTTTAGACCGAATCTGTATCCTAAAACCTTAGAGGCTGAAACCAGACCAGGGATATAAAAACACACTTGAGAGCATGTGAAGACTAATCCTGCAGCATGTACTGTAACCACGAACTCCCTGAATCTGTCTGTCCTTTGTGGGCCAAGAGGATCTCTGTTCTTCAGCCTCCAGCAGGGAGAAGTGTAAGTGCTCATGACCCACTCTCTGCTTTGCTTTGGCAGGTTGTCTATGCTGTAGGAGCCCTGGCTAAAGCCACCTACGATCGCATGTTCAAGTGGCTGGTGACTCGGATCAACAAGACCCTAGACACCAAGCTGGCCAGACAGTTCTTCATCGGAGTACTGGACATTGCAGGCTTCGAGATCTTTGACGTGAGTTCTATGTGCCCCTTGCAATGGGTTTGGGGTAATGTTGTAGCTAAACAGCTCAGTCCCCTAGTGTCTTCTCTATCTTCTCCAAAAAACTGCTGGCCTTGATTGAAAAAGAGCTCTTGTATGAATTAATTTATCTGGAGCAAACAGGCAGCTCACAAGGGCTGTTCTAACATTGCTGTGGACACACCTCCAATGATTCCTGGCTACCTGTTCTGGTAGCAATCCAGCTGAGCCTGGCAAAGATCACTCTTCACACCCAGACAAAGCAGAAGGGTGAGTCCCTTCATGTCTGGAGCTCCTCCTTCTGATGCGGGTTTGTTTTGTTCTTGCAGTTCAACAGCTTTGAGCAGCTGTGCATCAACTTCACCAACGAGAAGCTGCAACAGTTCTTCAACCACCACATGTTTGTCCTGGAGCAAGAAGAATACAAGAAGGAAGGCATCGAATGGGTCTTCATTGACTTTGGCCTGGACCTGCAGGCTTGCATCGACCTGATTGAGAAGGTAAAGCATAAGTCAGGGCACAGGAATGGTACTTTTGCAAAGACTGGAACAGTGAGGGTGCTCTGCTACCAGAAATGAAATTGTTCCCTCCCCAGTCAGTGGCAAGTGCCCAACTTTGTTTTCCCCACACTTCCAGCTCAGACCCTCCAGCCCACTGAGTCCTTTTTGACACAAATTTTGGCTTTATGAAACCACAAATATTCTGTTCCTACCTACCAGTGAGCCACAAAACCCATTGCAGCCTTTTCCTGCAGAGAATGGTGATCTCTGCCCCTTTTTTTCCTATCCATTTGCTTGTCCCTTAGTGCCTCTTACTTGAGTACTCGCCGATTCAGAGCAGCTTATATAAAAGATTTCCACCATGGCATGGAGGAAACTTACTTTTTTTTTTTTTTTTTTTTTTTTTTGGAAAGGAGCAAATTTGTTAGAATACTGGAGAGGATCCCCCCCTTCCCAACAATCTGTTGGACCTGGGCAAGCCCCCATGTCTTGCAGGCCTGGCTGGTCCCACTCGGACTGGCTGGAGCTCAGATGCAGCCTGGAACACACCAGTGATAGCTTGTGCCATGGCCAGTGTCTGGCACCATTTGTCTGAATGAAGACAAGATCTCCCAAGTCAAGCCTGGCCTCACCTTGCTCAGTGACGCAGGGAATCCCGCTCTTCTGGGGTGGGACATGGCAACACATGGCTCAAACCTCTTTATACCACTTTCTCCCTGCAGCCACTGGGAATCCTGTCCATCCTCGAAGAGGAGTGCATGTTCCCAAAAGCCTCCGACATGTCATTCAAAGCCAAGCTCTATGACAACCACATTGGGAAGTCGCCCAACTTCCAGAAGCCCCGTCCGGATAAAAAGCGGAAATACGAGGCCCATTTTGAGCTGGTGCACTATGCGGGTGTGGTACGTCCCTTGTCAGCTCTTCCACAGCATTCGCACCTTCCCTCTTGTAGAACTGTCCTTACCTTCACCTCTCTCCTTTGGTGACAGGTGCCCTACAACATCATTGGGTGGCTGGACAAGAACAAGGACCCCTTAAATGAGACAGTGGTGGCTGTCTTCCAAAAATCCCAAAACAAGCTCCTGGCCTCCCTCTATGAGAACTATGTGAGTTCTACTTCAGGTGAGGAACAAGCTCACCCCTTTTTTGACCTCGATCTCTCCCTCCCTTTGCAGCAAAGCCTCTTCACCCCCATGCCCAACTATTGGTGCAGCATTCCTGCACCTAGCAGCCCAGGCAAAAAGAAGACCCACTCTGACCCCTAAAAACCTCTCTGACCTGGGTAGGTGGGTGCTTTGGACATGCAGTGCTGGCCTGGGGGATTTAGGTGGGTGCTTAGGACCAGATTGAGCTTGTGCAGTGCTGTAGAGCTGTCCTGGTGGCCCTGCGACTTGGGATATGTGAAGGGGTCTCCTGTTACCAAGAGCTGAGGAGCAACACCCAGAGCTGGGTGCCACGGGAGATGTTTTTGGTGGTCTGTGGCTTTGCTCTGCAGCAGGGCACTGCCACCTCTGCTTTACACAGAGCAGGGGCTGTGGGCATTTCAGAGGTGTTTGGGGGTGCTCCTGAGTCCTTCAAGCCAAGCAGATGCTTCACTGACGTAATTAATCAATATTTCAACCCAACAGAAGAGCCTCACAAGCCAGGGACCAAGGAGAAACGTAAAAAGGCAGCTTCTTTCCAAACAGTGTCACAGCTGCACAAGGTAAGAGCCAGCCCCTCACCCAAGGCCATGGGGGAAGCATGCTCAGAGTGTGCCAGTGCCAGTCCCGCTTGCCTGCCAAGACTCTGGGGTATCTGTCAGTGTCCCAGCCCTGTCCCCATGCTGCTAGGGAAGGACAGGAGGCTCCAGGCTGGGAGAGCAATGGGTCCCTTTGAGCTGGGGCTTGTGCTGCTTCTGCCCACGTGACGCTTGTGCTGCTCGGCAGCTCCTTCACCTTTGAGAGAGCGGCAGTTAAGACTTGTAGTGATGTTTAGATAATGTATTACATGAACATCACTTTAAGTCTGTGCTACTTCTCTCCTCATTCTTGTCGACGGGAAGGACAGCCTTTGGGCAGAAGAAAATGGAGGATAATCTTGTGGGTCTCTGAGCCGGCAGCTCTTTGCTGGCCTGTCCAGGGAGGTGACCTGAGCTATTTAACAGCTCAGCATAACACACTCCCCCATTCCCATGCTCACCACAGGAGTTATTTGTCCACCCCAGAGCTTAATAAGCAACTGGAAAACAGCAGAGAGGGGTGTGTGAGCCCAAAGCTGTGTCCTGCCATGGCAGCCTTGTGGTGACAGGGTGCTCAAAGAGGGCAGCGCTTGTGTTGGAAACCCCGTTCAGGGCAATGCGTGACTTTATTACTCCTGGACAAGTCACAGGCCTTGAGGAAAGGTGTCTACAGTGAGAAGCTGCCCCATGACGACATGGAGCTGGTTCGGGACAGGCTGAGCCTGTATGAGCAGGGCACGGCAGACTGGAAAGATAGAGGGCGCAGATGCCTTTCCCATAAGAAAGAGCACGGCCATGTCTTGGCTTGGGCCATGTCTTAGCTTGAGCCCTGCCTTGGAGGGAAAAGGAGGCCAAGGCTGGATCAGCAGGGCCCTCTGTCATGGCTGAAGGGCATGGGCAGCACTGTGGAGGTGCAGGGAAAACCTGATGAGATGAGAACTGCAGCCGATGTGGATGCCAGCACTGGATTTGCAGGGTGCTGAGCACAGAGCACGGCATCAGCAGAGCTGGATACCAGGAATACACTCAGTCCTGTGTTCCTGGTTCTCCCCTGCAGCAAAACTTTGCCTACAAATACTTGGGAAGCAACTGGCTCCTCTCCGGCATAGCAAAACCTGCAGGTGCCAATTTGGCATGTCTGCCAGCTCAGTCCCCTCTGCCACCGCTCCCACCCTGGCAGAAGGCACTTGGTCCTGCGACAGGGCTGGGGATGTCCCATTGGCAGGACAGCACAGAGAGCAGCCACGCGGGAGGAGATTACCCCTCCCTTATGAAGAGTGGTAAGGGGCTCTCAGTGTCTGCTCTCTTTGTGCTTGTGGGGAAAAGGGGCTGGAGAGATTTGTTGTAGGGGAGCAGAGCTGTCACTTCATGCCTCATCCCCTACGTCTGCCCCACAGGAGAATCTCAACAAGCTGATGACCAACCTGCGCTCCACTCAGCCCCACTTTGTCCGCTGCATCATCCCCAATGAGACAAAGACCCCAGGTATGCATGGACTGAGACAGCACCATGGAAGTCCCCTTGGGTGACATCCATACGTGGAAGATGGCAGGGACTCTTGCACCCACCTTCTGCCCAACCCTTTTCTTTCAGCATTTCTGTGGTCACCGAGACCATCTCGGTGTGGAAATGCCTGTGACCCATGCCAGTCTCCTCTACTGGGGAGAATGAGTTTTGCCAGGCTCCCAGTCTGGCTGTGCATTGATGGTTGGGCTGCCTTGAGCTTGTGTGTAGCAGCAGGCAGGGATGAGTCTTTCAGGCTGACTCCCACCGTCCGAAGCCCAGGCTGCAGCATTGCTGCTCAGCATAGGCCTGCAGGACAGGTTAACACCTGTGTTCAAAATCGCGGGCTGTTTCCAGAGTTCAGGCCCATGCTACAGCTCCATTTCTCCTGTCCTCTTGGGCTGAATGCATGTTCCACCCTTGTTTTCACCTGCAGGAGCCATGGATTCTTTCCTGGTGCTGCACCAGCTGCGGTGTAACGGTGTCCTTGAAGGTATCCGCATCTGCCGTAAGGGATTCCCCAACAGGATCCTCTATGCAGACTTCAAGCAGCGGTAACTCCCTCTTCTTCCTCGCCCAGCAACCCGCGTATGTTCCGAGGGGAGGCAGACTTGCCCTGGCTCTGACCCACTCCCCAGCTTGTGCAGGACTGGACTAAACCACTACAACATACCCAGTGCACGTGCAGTTTGGGAAAGCTCTGCTGCTGGCTCTGTGGTGATAGACATGGATAGTTTGGTGCCAGACAGGATGAGACAGCAGGGCTGGTGATGTCTGAGGTGCTGAATGCAGAGCTGGTGCAGGCGGGTGGTGGCAAGGCTCAGGTCCTCTAATCCTGGATCAGATTTCTCTATGCCCTTGGGATCATTCACATTCTCCAGCCTGGCCCCATCCACCCTGCTCAGCCTGGGCCTGACCAGGTGTGGTGAGGCCAGTGGCCTCCACCTGCACAGTCTTCCTTCTGTTCAGGGACTAAGATCTGGTGGGGTTGCCTGGTGTCTGCCCTGCAGGAGAGCCCATGCTGCACCAGCCTGTGCTGCAGCAACATGTGTCCAGGGGAAGCTGGCATGACTGGGGTACAGGGATGATGATGGAGCCATCAACTCTGTGCTGGGGTTCTCTTGCATGTCCCCTCTCTGCTTTGTCCCTGCAGCTACCGTATCCTGAATCCAGCAGCCATTCCTGATGACAAGTTTGTGGACAGCAGAAAGGCCACAGAGAAGCTGCTGAGCTCCCTGGAGCTGGACCACTCACAGTACAAGTTTGGTCATACCAAGGTGAGACCAGGCAGCTGGTCCTTGGGAGGGAGACGTTGCCCCTCCTGTCTCTCTGCAATCCCAGTTTGCTCCCCCTGCCCAACTTGCTCTCTGCCTGACCACAGCCCTGCTCAAGCCCTGCACAGGAGTGAGAAGGGCAGAGGAAGAAGCAGGTTCAGAAGAAACAGGTCTGAGCAGAAGGTCACTGCTGCTTGACCTCCTACCACCCAACACAGCACCTAGTCCCTGCTGGTGGATATGAAGGGATGTGCACAGGGCAAGGAGACTTGGTGCCCAGCTGTGCCTGTGCCTTGTGTGGGTTCACCTCCAAGCAGAGCAGAGTGTGGGTGCGTGCCTGTGCAGGGCACCTAAACTTCTATCACAAAGCCCTTGCTGCTCTGTCCATCCCTGCTCTGGGCCATGTGTAGCCCAGGTCCATGACAGGTTGTGTTACCCCTTAGCTCTCTGTCCTTTCTGCAGTTGACTCCGTTCTCACTGCCTTGCCCACAGGTGTTTTTCAAGGCTGGTTTGCTGGGTTTGCTGGAAGAGATGCGAGATGAGCGTCTAGCCAAGATCTTGACCATGCTGCAGGCCAGAATCCGCGGGCACCTCATGCGCATTGAGTACCAGAAGATCATCAGCAGGAGGTAGGGTTGTGGGGGGAAGCAGAACTTTGTGAGCATATCTCCTTGTTCCTTCTGCACATTTTGGGCGGTTTGACCTGTGGGGTTTGGCTATGGCTGGCAGTGTTTGGGTAACGCCCTGTTCTGGGTGAAGGCAGACCTGTAAGAAGTCTAAGATGTGCCTGGCAGGGAGGGTCAGTGTATCTAGGTGGGGGGATCCTTTGGTTTCCACTGAAAGATTCATAGGGCTGCAGAGTGAGGAAGCCTGATGGCCAGGCCACACCGCTCATCCCACCAGGGCCACTACAGTGAGCAGATGAAGTGCCATTTGTTCAACATACTGCCACTTGTCCAACTGGTGGAGAACAGAGCCATGTCCAGGCCTGCAAAAGCCGGGTCTGTGCTGCAGTGAGGATGTGACATGAGGAATCTACACCTATGATGATGCTGTGCTTGTATCCCTCCAGGGAAGCCCTCTATACCATCCAGTGGAACATCCGGGCCTTCAATGCTGTCAAGAACTGGTCCTGGATGAAGCTGTTCTTCAAGATCAAGCCTTTACTCAAGTCTGCTCAGACTGAGAAGGAAATGGCCAACCTGAAGGAGGAGTTCCAGAAGCTGAAGGAGGCTCTGGAGAAGTCTGAGGCTAAGAGGAAGGAGCTGGAAGAGAAACAGGTCTCCATGATCCAGGAGAAGAATGACCTGGCTCTCCAGCTGCAGGCAGTGAGTGCCTCACACTCTCTCTGCAAGTGTAAACATAGTGCAGGGTCCATGGGTAGAAGAAGGAGCAGAGCACGCTAGATCCCTCCTTCAGCCTCTTGCTGTTCTGAGACCCCCTCATTGCCACGATCTGTTTGAAATGTGATGTTAGACTTGGTGCAAACCTGAAGCAGCACCACAGACTTGCCATCTCAGGACTGCTGCGAATATTCATGGTCTCCTGGCTCTGGAAAGGGTGATCTCCTCACAAGGAGGTGGGTGGGATGGCAATGTTTGCTCACCAAACCATGGCTAATCTGCGCCAGGAAGTGTCAGTCCGGTGTTTCTTTCTTCTGGAAAGACTTAATTGCTGTTAGGTCTTTGGTCCTGGTTAGTGTTAGTGGTTGTCCCATGGACCTTCAAAATGGGCAGTGACTGGATCTGTCTTTTTTTTTTGTACACCTGAGCATCTTGGGCTTGCTCTATTCCTTCCACAAGGAGAACTTCAGCTCTGGGCCAGGTTAGCGTGGTGAGAGCCTGCCAGTGTGTTCTTGGGGCAGTAGATGAGCACTGTCTCTCCTGTGCCTGTCCCAGGAACAAGATAACCTGGCAGATGCAGAGGAACGCTGTGACCTGCTGATCAAGTCCAAGATCCAGCTGGAGGCCAAGGTGAAGGAGCTGACAGAGCGTCTGGAGGATGAGGAGGAGATGAACTCAGACCTCACCGCCAAGAAGCGCAAGCTGGAGGATGAGTGTGCAGAGTTGAAGAAGGACATTGATGATCTAGAGATCACACTGGCCAAGGTGGAGAAGGAGAAGCATGCCACAGAGAACAAGGTAACACACCCTCCCTGCAGAGTACAGCATCATTGCCCAGAGGCCTTGGTGCTTTTGGGGGCACCAAAGAGAAATGTCAGGGACAAGGCTGCTGGTGTGTGGGAGCTGGGGCAGGGCAGTGCAAAAAGGTGTGAGAGAGGTCAAAACCTTCCAGGCTCCTGCCTCATTGCACAGGAGTGCTATGGGCAACCAATTCTGTGCAATGGCAAGTGATTTGGGACAATGGCAAACCACCTGGTGGAACCAGCCTGGCCAAGACGAGAGGGGCTGGCTGCTGCTGTGGTGCCAAGCTGCTGTTGCCCATGGACTCCCACCTTTCATGAGTCAGGCTGATGTGTTAGCTTTGCTTCCCCTGTTTCTGAGAAGATGCACTTAATTTTTGACCCCACTGATCTAGGTTAAAAACCTGATTGAAGAGATGGCTGCTTTGGATGAGATCATTGCCAAGCTGACAAAAGAGAAGAAAGCACTGCAAGAAGCCCACCAGCAGGCCCTGGATGATCTGCAGGCTGAGGAAGATAAGGTCAACACACTGACCAAAGCCAAGGTCAAACTGGAGCAGCAAGTGGATGATGTGAGTCATGGGCCGGCAACAGCGAAGTGAGAGAGGTTTGAGTCACACCTCCAGGAGAGTGCAAAGGCTGTCCCTTAGTGGGATCGGGAGGGTGGAATTGTTATCTGGTCCCCATTTAATACGGCCAGTTGACTAATAAGCCCATTGACAAACTGCCCTGACCCAAGGGGTGGTGCAGAGAACCCCATGGAGAGCGGTCCTGGCCTGAGGGAATGGTACTGGATCTTGGGGCTGGCTGAAACTCCCACAGCAATGGACATGGGGAAGGTTGGGGCTGCAGAAGGTTCTTTCCCTCCCTAACCTGTCTCACTTCATTCACCAGCTGGAAAGTTCTCTTGAACAAGAAAAGAAAATCCGCATGGACCTGGAAAGAGCAAAGAGGAAGCTCGAAGGAGACCTGAAGCTGACACAAGAGTCTGTGATGGATCTGGAGAATGACAAACAACAGCTGGAGGAAAAACTCAAAAAGTGAGTGTGTGATATGTGCTTGGGCTGTGTGCTCGCTCTGCCAGGACAGTGCCCACCTCTACATCAAGGTGACATGTGGCCTCTGCAGGGGCTGTTGGGATGTGGCTTTGAGCCCTGCTGGTGTGATCATTTCAGACAAAAGGAGGGCTTCGTTTCCCTGGGCACTGTGTAGAGATGCTGAGGAGTTTGTCAACTGCACAGACTAATAGATCAGGGCATGATAGACCTTCTTCTGTACATGGGGTTGGAGAGGAGAGACTTGCCTGACAGGATCCTAATGCAGATCTGGGACCTCAGCTGTAAGTAGAGACTTCAGCACTCGTGTCCCATTCTTGTTGGGGAACTGGAGAACAACACCTGGGGACCTCATGGAAAGCCTCAGAGACAGGTTCTCTGCCAGTGTGGCCACTCCAGCCCTCCCTCAGAGCAGTCCATGTGCTGCTTCTTATCCCTACAGCCCCTGTCCTCTGTGGATGGGTTTTTTAGTCCTCTAGACCTGGATGTTACAGTGCAGGGAACAATCTTCCTCTACCTTTAGGTGCCAGGGGGACTTGGCAGGACAATGTTTGTCTGACCATGGGCTCTGCGTTCTTTCTGTACAGGAAAGATTTTGAAATGAGTCAACTCAATTCAAGGATTGAAGATGGGCAAGTGACTGAGGCCCAGCTGCAGAAGAAGATCAAGGAGCTCCAGGTATGGCAGGAAGGAGGAGTCCTAAATTTCCATGAGATGTAATGTGCTGAGGGGTCTGCATAGGCCAGTCCATCTCTAAGCACAGAGGCATCTCTTTGGCAGAAGTGTGATGAAAAAACCTGGCATTGTTAGCAGGAGCAAAGCCCTCTGCCAAAATATGGTAGACTGAAAATTAAAGAATGAGTTATTGAGGTGAACGCTAGTACCAGAACGCGGAACAGCTTCTAGGATGTAGTTCTCTGGCCAGACTAAAACCTTAAATCCAGTGTCCAAACTCTGAGGATCCAAATCTAGTATGTTGGGCTGCTTCCTATCAGAGACACGAAGATTCAGGCTTGTTTGCATGGAGGTTCCCAGTGAAAAGAAGCTGATAATAATCAGCCTGGATCCTGACGGCAGGGCACAGAGCAGAGCAGGAGCTCTGCAAAACAGGCTACCAAGGAGCACCAGCCAGGCCTGTCCCAGAGAATCCCAAAACAGCCCAAGCATTTCCTCCAGAGCAGTGGCTTAATGCTCTCCAGTATCAGAGGAGACACTTTGCTCCATTGTGGGGAGAAAAGCTGCTGGAGCTTCACCAGGCTACCGCCTCATTCTGTCTCTGCCAGGCCCGCATCGAGGAGCTGGAGGAGGAGCTGGAGGCTGAGCGTGCCGCCAGAGCCAAGGTGGAGAAGCAGCGGGCAGAGGTGTCGCGGGAGCTGGAGGAGCTGAGCGAGCGGCTGGAGGAGGCTGGTGGGGCGACGGCCACGCAGCTGGAGATGAACAAGAAGCGGGAAGCAGAGTTCCTGAAGCTGCGGCGGGACCTGGAGGAGGCAACTCTGCAGCACGAGTCCACGGCGGCCGCCCTGCGCAAGAAGCACGCGGACAGCGTGGCGGAGCTCAGCGAGCAGATCGACAACTTGCAGCGCGTCAAGCAGAAGCTAGAGAAGGAGAAAAGCGAGATGAAGATGGAGGTGGACGACCTGTCGTCCAACATTGAATACCTCACCAAGAACAAGGTGCACACTGGCTCTGTATGGGGCAGGTTCATCTCTTTGGTGAACATGGGTAGAACTGGTCACAGTGTGTTCAGTGCAGCCACGTACATGACATGGGATGTTATCTTGGGTAGCTCTTTGCCATGGCCAAGTCCCTCTTTTTCACCAGGTATAGCTTGTCCCTGTGTTACTACGGCAACGCTTACAGGGTGCTTTGCTTGTCCTAGTCAAGTCTGGAGGATCTGGGAGGACAGGATGAGAGGAAATGCCCTCAAGCTGCATCAAGGGAGGTTTAGATCGGATATTAGGAAAAAATTATTCATGGAAAGGGTTGTCAGGCATTGGAACAGGCTGCTCAGGGCAGCGGTGGAGTCACCATCCCTGGAAGGGTTTAAAAGACATGTAGACGAGGTTCTTAGGGACATGATTTAGTGCTAGAGTTAGGTTATGGTTGGCCTCAATGATCTTAAGGGTCTCTTCCAACCAAAATGATTCTACGACATTTCCTGGGAAACTGGCTGCCGAGAGCTTCTGTGAGCTCAGCAGAGACACGAGAGCTCTGGCAGGCTCCTGCTCTCCACCTTGAGCACACGTGGGATGAGCCCAGCAGGGCAGCGAGGTCCCAGAGTGGTGCAGCAGCTGAGCCCCTCCCGGGAGAGCGGTGCTCTTGGGGAAGAGCTGGGTCTGATGTGGGCTTTGCCTGGTGTGTGCAGGCCACTGCCGAGAAGCTGTGCCGCACCTATGAGGACCAGCTGAGCGAGGCCAAGTCCAAAGTGGACGAGCTGCAGCGACAACTGACTGACGTGAGCACGCAGCGGGGCCGGCTGCAGACCGAGAACGGTAGGTGGGGGCAGCAACCAGGGGACGTGTGGCTTTTCTGGGGTTGGTCTTGCACTGGGCCATCTGAGCTGGAGAGCCCTGGTTCATCTGGACAGACTGTTCTGCTCCTCCCATGGACAAAAAAATAGCAGGAGCTGCATCTGGAGTGGAGCAGAGCGGGATGTCTGTGTTGGACCTCCACTCAGGACTTGCAGACATGCCATATAGCTTGGCAAGGCAGAGGAACTCTGTGGTGACACTGGTGGTGCTTGGGGACATGCTGTGATTTTGGGTATCAAGAGGGTTTTCCTGGCTGGTGTACTTTGCCTTTAGCTGCCTGTACCTCTGCTCATGGGCCCCAGCCTGCCTGGGTGGGGATACAGCTGGGACTGCTGGAGGTCTTCATGCAGCTCTGGGGGAGGGCAGGCTAACACGAATTGCAGCCCTTCGGCCCCAAAATAGCTGGTTTGCCTTTTTGAACCCAGGGGAGCTGAGTCGGCTGCTGGAGGAAAAAGAGTCCTTCATCAACCAGCTGAGCCGTGGCAAGACCTCATTTACACAAAACATCGAGGAACTCAAGAGGCAGCTGGAGGAAGAGACCAAGGTGAGACCAAGCAGTGGAACAGGCTGCCCAGGGCAGTGGTGGAGTTGCCATCCCTGGAGCGGTTTAAAAGACATGGGGACGAGGTTCTTAGGGACATGGGTTAGTGCCAGTGTTGCGTTAGGTTTAGATTCGCTGATCTTAAGGGTCTCTTCCAACCAAGATGATTCTATGAGGCTGCTGGGGTATGGCTGATCTGAGGGGCTCAGAGGGACACAGATCTCAGGGGATGGGACACGTGTCCCACTGTGACAGTGACCTGGCTTCTTGGACTGGGGAGGTGGGATGTAGCTGCACACGGGAGCCCCAGGGGCAGGTCTTAGCCTGGAAAAAACAAAAGTTCCCTCCTGCTGCCCCCAGTCCATGTGCCATGGCCGGTGTCCCAGAGCCTGGGATCAGCAGCTCTTCTCATGAACTCTTGGTTCCTCAGAGCAAGAACGCCCTGGCCCATGCCCTGCAAGCCTCCCGCCATGACTGCGACCTGCTGCGCGAGCAGTACGAGGAGGAGGTGGAGGCCAAGAGCGAGCTCCAGAGGAACTTGTCCAAGGCCAATGCAGAAGTAGCCCAGTGGAGAACCAAGTATGAGACGGATGCCATCCAGAGGACGGAGGAGCTGGAGGAAGCCAAGTGAGTCTCAAGCAGGAGTCAGTTCCTCACAGGTGGCAGGTTTCTGCTCAGGAATGGGGCTTTCTCAGACCCCAGGGTGACACTGCACCCTACTGCCTGAACTTGAGGCTGTTTTGGGCAGGCTGTGGCCTCCTCTCCTTAGAGCAGCGGGGTGGGATGACACGTGGGATGAGAGCACTCACCTCTTGCTGTCCTCGGCAGGAAGAAACTGGCCATCCGGCTGCAGGAGGCAGAGGAGGCAGTGGAGGCTGCCCACGCCAAGTGCTCCTCGCTGGAAAAGACCAAGCACCGGCTGCAGACAGAGATTGAGGACCTTTCAGTGGACCTGGAACGTGCCAACTCAGCCTGCGCTGCCTTGGACAAGAAGCAGCGCAACTTTGACAGGATCCTGGCGGAGTGGAAGCAGAAGTATGAAGAGACTCAGGCAGAGCTGGAAGCATCGCAGAAGGAGTCACGTAGCTTGAGCACGGAGCTCTTCAAACTCAAGAACGCCTACGAAGAGTCCCTGGACAACCTGGAGACCCTCAAGAGGGAGAACAAGAACCTGCAGGGTAGGTCTGGGCTCAGGCTCTCCTCACAGACTCTGTTGGCTCCCCAGGGCAGCCCATGACTCCCCTATTCTCAGCTATGAGGTGGCACAGGGGAGGCAGGCCTGTAGGCAGGGAGCAGACAAGACCTTTCTGCTCATCCAAGCCTGGCCCAGTTTCTCCTGGGAGGGATGCAACAGCCCAGCCGGGAAGCCAGCATGTGTCCTGCCCTCTTGATGCGGGCAGATGGGCAGTGTTACCTGGCTCTTGTTTCCACGTGGTACATGTTTTGCTGCCGTGAGTGCCATGGTCGGGGCATGTTGCTGGCTTGGGGGTGTTGCTCTTGGACAAGCAGGTCTCCACGGGTCCTTACACCTCTCCCATACCGCCTCCTTCATCCAGGGCACAGGGGAACCCACCAGGCCCCAAGCAATGAGGGTGGTGCCTGTTACGCAAGCACAACCTCGGCTGCTTTCCAAGGGGCTGTGGGGACATGGGCCAAGCTTGGGTAAAGGGATGAGGAAGTCATCTGCACGGAGCTGGCTAGGCAAAGGCTGTCCTGACCAAATGCCCTTCTGTCCCTGCCAGAGGAAATTGCTGATCTGACCGACCAGATCAGTATGAGTGGAAAAACTATCCATGAGCTGGAGAAGCTGAAGAAAGCCCTGGAGAGTGAGAAGAGTGATATCCAGGCAGCTCTGGAGGAGGCTGAGGTGAGTCTGTGTTTCCCCACTGGTGCTCGCACATGCCTGCTGCCCTCAAGAGCCCCTATCCCACCAGCAGCACTGGTCAGGAGCAGTGACGCTCCCTGTGCTGGCAGGGTGACAGTCCTGAGCCAGGCTGCAACCCCTGGGCCATGCTTGGGGCGGGTGTGAAGCCCCAGCCGGGCTCTGGGGTGGCTCCACCTGCCCCTAGCGCCAGGCTAGGGGCAAGGCCAGGCTGGGGTGGGTGTCTGGGGAGATTTCCCCCCTCCCAGGTCCACCTTCCCATGGCTGCTGCTTTCTCTAGGGAGCGCTGGAGCACGAGGAGAGCAAGACGCTGCGCATCCAGCTGGAGCTGAACCAGATCAAGGCTGACGTGGACAGGAAGCTGGCGGAGAAGGACGAGGAGTTTGAGAACCTGAGGTGTGTGCTGGGAAGGGACAGGCTTGGCCACCGCTGTGGGGACAGAGCTGGCACCTTGGGTCTGACAACACTGCTCTGGACTGGCTGTCCCTGGGTGGATGGCGCTGATGCATCGTCCCTCCCACAGGCGCAACCACCAGCGCGCCATGGACTCCATGCAAGCAACGCTGGATGCAGAGGCCCGGGCCAAGAATGAGGCCGTCCGGCTGAGGAAGAAGATGGAGGGAGACCTGAATGAGATGGAGATCCAGCTCAGCCACGCCAACCGCCAGGCCGCTGAGTTCCAGAAACTAGGCCGCCAGCTCCAGGCTCAGATCAAGGTTGGGCAGCCACGGGGTGGGACTGTCCCTGCTGCCAGCCCCAGCTCCCTCCTGTCCCTGCTGACCCCGTGCTGCCCGGCAGGACCTGCAAATAGAGTTGGACGACACGCAACGCCACAATGATGACCTGAAGGAGCAGGCAGCCGCCCTGGAGCGCCGCAACAACCTGCTGATGGCGGAGGTGGAGGAGCTGCGGGCAGCGCTGGAGCAGGCGGAGAGGAGCAGGAAGCTGGCGGAGCAGGAGCTGCTGGAGGCCACCGAGAGGGTCAACCTGCTCCACTCCCAGGTGAGGGACCAGCAGATCCCAGGTCTCTGCTGGCACTGCAGTGCCAGGAGCCTGTCTGGCCACAGTGAACGGCCAGTCCCTTTGACACTGCCCTGTGTCTGCAGAACACGGGCCTGATCAACCAAAAGAAGAAACTGGAGACCGACATCTCACAGCTAAGCAGTGAGGTGGAGGACGCAGTGCAGGAGTGCCGCAATGCTGAGGAGAAGGCGAAGAAGGCTATCACGGATGTAAGAGCGTGGTGGGGATGGTGCTGTATGGTTTGGCAAGGGGCTGGTGGATGGGAGAAGAGGGTAGGGTCTTGGATCTTCTGGCAGGGCTGCCTGGCCTTGCGGTGATGCCTCTCTGCTCTTGGCCTTGCAGGCTGCCATGATGGCCGAGGAGCTGAAGAAGGAGCAGGACACGAGTGCACACCTGGAACGGATGAAGAAGAACATGGAGCAGACCATCAAGGACCTGCAGATGCGCCTGGATGAAGCCGAACAGATTGCGCTCAAGGGGGGCAAGAAGCAGATCCAGAAGCTGGAGGCCAGGGTGAGAAGGCAGGGGCAGACCCCTGGTTGTGCCCCCCAGCAGTGGGCTTCTGGCACTGCCCCAGCCCTCTGGAGCCAGGCTGGGCCACAGTGGGACCCTGGGCAGTGAGGGACAGTCCCCAAGGACTTGCACACCTGGGCCAGCTCCCAGCCTTTGCTTGGGGTGGTTTAGCCCTGGCTGTGGCTGCTCTGAGCCTGCTGCTCTGAGCCGCTCTGCCTCCACAGGTACGGGAGCTGGAGGGAGAGCTGGATATGGAGCAGAAGAAGACGGCGGAAGCCCAGAAGGGCATTCGCAAGTATGAGCGGAGGATCAAGGAGCTGAGCTACCAGGTACAGTGGTGCTGGGCACAGGTCCAACCCTGCAGGACTTGACCCAAATCTCTGTATGCTCAGATCCTTGTGTTACCCAACACCCCACTCAAGCCCCCTGGCTTCTTCTGGGCTCTATGCTGGGACTGATAGGAGCAGGACAAGCTTCTTTCTGTCCCAACATCCCCCACCACTCTGTCTGTGTCCTGCCCCCTTGCTGGCACCTCCTCAGCAAGGGACTGAGGGACCAGGGGACATGTGGCTGGGTCAGCACTCTCTGCATGAAGGGCCCTGGCACCCGTGGGACTCTGGGATAAAGGGATTGGTGCAGCTGGAGTTGGGAAGGGTTTGCTGGGGTCCTGCTAACAGGGCCGGGGCATTTGCAGGCTGAGGAGGACAGGAAGAACCTGACACGGATGCAGGACCTGATTGACAAGCTGCAGAGCAAGGTCAAGAGCTACAAGCGGCAGTTCGAGGAGGCGGTAAGTGCCCGTCCCCACTGTGCTCTCCTGGGGCAGGGGACTCCGGGGCTGCCACGGGTGGCTGCGAGGTGGATGTGAGGACGTCCTAGCTGTCCCCTCACCCTGTCCATGGCTCCCCAGGAGCAGCAGGCCAACTCCAACCTGGTGAAGTACCGCAAGGTGCAGCACGAGCTGGACGACGCCGAGGAACGTGCCGACATCGCTGAGACGCAGGTCAACAAGCTGCGCGCCCGCTCCAGGGAGGTCATCGTCTCCAAGGTAAGGCCACCGCCGCAGGGAGGAGACAGCAGTCAGGAGCTCCTGTCACCCCTGGAGCCCCTGGCTGCATCCTGCCCAGTGCTGTTGTTCCCTCCTGCCACTGCTGCTGGGAAGTGAGGGGTGGCAGAGCTCTTGGCCTCCAGGACCATGATCTCACTGAAGCCACTTTGGTTTTTTTGCCAGCATGAGTAGCAGGAGCCCGGCTGCCAGCCCTGCCCTGTCCCCAGCCGTAGTGTGGTGGCACATGGCTGCAACAGTCACTGCCAGCTCTGCACTGTGTGAATAAATGTAGATCTGCCAGGACTTGCTCTGTTGTGTCTGTCAAGGGGTACCCAGGGCCTGGGGGCGGCGGGGGGGGCAAGCTGGGGGCCTTGGGGACATCACTCACAGCCTCCCCTCTCCCTGCTCCAGTGCCCCAGCTTGCTCCAGGCTTTAGGCAGGATTTGGGCAAAGGGCTCTTTCCTCATGCCTTCCCCCAAAATGCTTCATTCTCCTCTGAGCTGAGGCAGGGCAGGGATGGATCAGAGCTCCCCAAGGCTGCTGCTCCTGCGGAAAACATCACAAACCACAACTGTGGTACCGGAGGGCAGAGGGAGAGTTGCTACAGCTTTGGAAAAGGGACTGCAAAGAAAGACATCTCCACTAATTTCTTTAAAATAGACTTCTTTAATAGTTTCCATTTAATATGTTTATTTGCAGTTAGTAAATTGGCATTAACCTGGGCAGCACAAACCTCAGCAATCCATGGGGACAGCGCAGACTTCCAGAAGTATCTGTTAGTGACAGGGGTCCCACCTCCCCTCCCCTGTCCCAGCACCCAGCCCCCTGCACCTTCCCCTGAAGCCCGCACTACGCAGGACACGTCCTCCCCATGCTCTCCAGAAATAAGACAAAACAAGGATGAAGGACAGAGCTGTCTGGTCCCTCTCAAGATTCTTGAGGCATCTGCTATGTGACCCCCTGCCCGCTGCAGCCAAAGCCTTTCCCCAGGAGCCCAGCGTGCTCCCTCCTTGGAGGAGCTGCCGTGGGTTTCATCCCTGTGCCACCCACCTCAGCGAGGACTCAAAAGTCACTGCGCTGCCCCGCAGGGAAGGTGGGAGCCAGGAGGCAGAAGGCAGGTTGGTGTGAGAGCAGCTGGGCCCACGGCCGAGGAGGGAGGTTTGGCCCCTAACTGTACATTACATAAATACAGAGATGGAAATGAGACTCTGCAGGTTTATAGCAGCAATCATTGGATGCACCAATTAACTAGACTATGGAAAAGGCATCCCTTAACTTAAAAGCCTTTTAATTTGAAGCATTTATTTTAAGTGTACATCTATTACAGTTGAGAAGAAGCAAAGATACACCAAAACCACAAATACCCAAGAACAAAAAAGTACAGATGAGAAAGAAATCAGCTCAGGGGAGGGAAGGGGCAGGGGGGTGACCTGATGAAGAACACAGAGTTGCAGCTGCTGTGGTGAGGAGCTCCCTGACACAAGGAGTGTGACCTGGGTGATATTCCTGGAGCAGGGCAGAGTCTGCCCAGGGGATTCAGCCCCCCAAGGAGGGAACAAGCATCCCCAGGAGCTCCTGCAAGGCTCCAGGTTTCTGCACAAGCTCAGCAGCTCCGACCACCTCACAAGCACAAGCGAGTACAGACTGCAAGTCCAGAGCAGGACACCCGAGTGTGAGAGAAGCGAGAGGAGAAGGGTGACATTCCGAGAGCACGACCTGCACCCGTAGCTGGAAGCCTCATCCAGGCCCTGGCACAGGGATCCTCAGACGGGTTTTGTTCTGCTGGCAAAGATGAGAGACAAAACTCTACAGCTCTGGGACATCCTCGTCACCAAGCCCTCTCCAGAGTCTGGACAGAGCTGAAGTCAAGTCATCTCATGAAATAAGTTAAGAAATTTTTAAAAAAATTCAGATGCATGTCTCAAAGAGAACTGTGTTCTTTTAGCTGGAGCTACAAGATGTGTGTTTTTTCACTCAAATGCAGTGGCTCAGGCCTTCAGACTATTTCATTCCTGGGAATCTGACTGTCTTAGAGCAACAGAATTAACAGAGCAGACAGGACATGTGCAGGTTTTGGCAATCAGGACTGCTAAAACCTGATTCTCCTTTCCCAACACATCCTGCAAAGTTACTTTTAACCAGGAGTGTTTATTCCCAGCATTTAACACATTCTGATTAAAACAGGCCAAGGAAAAACCTGACATCTCCAGTAAATATTGCACTTCAAGATTAACGTGTGTGTTGATATTAAGGACTGAAAGCAGAGACTGACATAAGACTTCCAGGCAAAGCAGGTTAGCAGCAAGAGCAATGGTCCTGAAAAGGATTTTAAAACCAAACTAGTTACCCAAGAAGGGACAAGCCGCAGGTTTAAAAAATTAGTACATTTTAATGCTAGTGCTCCGTGAAAAAGCCAACCCCTGTTGCAATTCCACCACTGCTGAAATGTCTCTGTTCTCCGCAGCGTTGTAAAACGCCTTCAGGTGGGAAGGACCTGCAGGAGAGACAGGAGGAGCAGAGGTTCTCTCCTAACGCACGAAGATTTAGTACCAAACGATCCAAAAGTAGATGGTAAAGAGGTGACTGGAGCTGGGGCTCTCAGGAATTAAAAGCACACACACGCACACACACACTCACACTCTAACCAACCCGAACCCCCCGATTCCAAACCCCGATGGAAGAGTGAAGGGAGTCCCCAGGGTGGCTCTGCCCACAGCTGGTGTGTCGGGGTCCCAGGCAGGCTGGCTCCCTGGACCTCACATTTGGAGGGCAATTTCTGTGCTTTTTGACTTGCTAATTCTGGTAGCCATGAGACAGCCACAACTAAATTGGCACATACAGAGTGTCCTCATCTGTCAACAAAAAAAAAAAAAAAAATCTCTGACCAGCCACATTGGACTGGGACAGAGGAAAAAATAATAATGAAGAGGCTGGTTTTTGCAGGTGAATATTTTTATCCCAGAAGAACTGGAAGATACATCCCTGAATGTGTTGCCCAGAGAGCTTTCAAAGTCTCATCCATCAGAGATCGGAGATGAGGACCGGGTGGGGGCTGGGGTTTTGACAATGCTCCACGGTTCCAAGCCGCACACGCACACACACACTACACAGCGTATCCCTGAAAATCCACGGGCTGCGAGGTACCCTCCAAGCGCTGTCCATCAGAAGCCAGAGTGAAGAATTACTCCTCAGAAAAGTCTCTGTCAATGTCCATATACGCCTCGTCAATGTAGCTAACTATGGCACAGGGGGACGTCCGGTCGGGACTGAGCAGTATAGATACAGTCTCTTTCCAGTAGGTAAAACTAATACATGAGCTCTGTGGGAAGAGATGAAGAGGCTGGTTAACGTGGTCCACAGGCACCAACATGCAGCAGAAGACACATCCCGAAGCATTGAGCAGAGAGAACGGAAAATCACCTCCTATTCAGCTCACTTCCCCAGCCACAGTTCAGCACCCGATTCACCATGCAGCCCACCCTCCCTGGGCGAGGAGCGGACGAGGTGGACTCTGAACCAAGGACACCTTCTACAACCAGACACAGGCAGGGCCTCCCAGCACCCGTCACAACCCCAGCCCTGCTAGAGCAGCACAAAGTGACAGCGCCCAGCAAGCCTGTGTGGGCAGGCAGAGCCGCACTGAGCCGTACACACACACGAGCGCAAACTTTTCCTTTGCTGTCACAGAAACAACACACTCTCCCTGCTCCCATCCCTCCTGCATCATCCCCTTAAGGCCAAGAGGCCCCTCCGGCAGCCCTACACCACGTGTATTACAGAATCACAGACTGGCTGGGGTTGATCCCCCAGTCCAACCCCTGTAGATCCCCCAGTCCAACCCCTACTCACGCAGGGTCACCAGAGCAGATCACACAGGTCGGTCCAGGCGGGTTTGAATGTCTCCAGAGAAGGAGACTCCACACCTGCTCTGGGCAGCCTGGTCCAGGCTCTGGCACCTCACAGCAAAGAAGTTTCTCCTCATGTTCAGATGGAACCTCCTGTGTTCCAGTCTGTGCCCATTGCCCCTCACCCTGTCACTGGGCACCACTGAACAGAGTCTGGTCCATCCTCTTGACACCCACTCTGGAGATATTTATAAACATAAGTAAGGTCCCCTCTCAGCTTCTCTTCTCCAGGCTGAACAGCCCCAGCTCTCTCAGTCTTTCCTCATAAGAAAGATGATCTAGATCCCTCATGATCTTTGTAGTTCTCTGCTGAACTCCCTCCAGTAATTCCTTGTCCTTCTAAAGTGGGGAGCCCAGAACTGGACACAGTACTCCAGTACTACCAGTATTACCCAAAGCCTTTACACACTGGACAACTATTTCCACCCCACCAGCGGCCCAAGACACAACAAGTACAGCAGCATGTGTGCACAGGGAAAGGCCGGTTAAGATGCTACAGCTCATCTGGGAGCTGGATTCTGTCCTCCCTCAGCATCCCCGTGCTGCCCATCTCCCCAGCCCTGCCGCTCAGACCCACTCAGCATTGCCACGTCTCACTTCTTGTGAGTCCTGTCTGCACGGAAACCCAGCACCCAGCCTGTGGTAGCCTGACTGCTCGGGGAAGGGACCTGACTGCATAAGATGGTGTGAGAAACACCACAGAAAGTTACACTGGGGGAAGAACTTGCTCCCTTCTTCCCTTCACAACGTCTCGCTCCCCACTTTCACTACATGACTAGTAAACAGATATACTGCTGCGAGTGATTCTTGCCATGGGAAGAGGTTCACGTACATTTTCTAAGCAGGTGCTGTCTTTATCCTTGTTGAGGTAATGCTGTTGCCAGAATCGCAGGAGACTGTGGAAGTTGTTCAGGATGAAGCCTGGGTATTTTTCTGTATATTCCATCTGTTGCAAAGTGCGCAGATAAAAAGGTAGCTTTTCTTTCCTTCGAGCCAGCATTAGGATAACTAAACTTGTGTTCAAACAACTGACATTTTCCTAAAAGTAAAAGTGACACAGTAGGTCAAACGAAGGAAAATAAAAGCTGAGACACCAATTGTGCACATGCCCTTACAAAACATGCTCACGATAAGTACGCAGAGGTGCTCTTAAATATATTACGAAAGAAGGGACATGGGTCTCCTCAAGAGAAGCCGGGTTCCTCCCTGCTCCCAGCCCATCGCTATGCAGCACCAGCAAGTTATCTGCAAAGTTACTGTCAGCTCTTTACCTGTGTAAGTGTCTGTACGTGAATAATATTAATGAGACGGAAAAGAAAGGACATCCTCATAGACATCTGGGACATATACGATAACAGGCGGCACTCTGACAGGACTTCCGCGACTGCAGCAAAAGGAAAAAGACAATCATCAGGTGCTTAAAGTTCAGACACATTGGTCCAAGTAATCTGGCAGCAAGGTGGCATTTTCAAAATTTTCAAGGCTCAGACTTAAAATAAGCATTATTATTACCAAACACACACACCCACCATTTCTTGTTCTTTACCTTTAGCATCAGACTGATTCTCAAATCGGTCCAGGGACAGCGTAATGCAGCGAACAAGCATGTTTGAGTCAACCAATGAACTGTTGATCTGATTTAAAAATATCTGAAACTAAAGAGAAATACTTCTTAGCGTTGCATTCAAAAACAAGCGAAAAAGTTCATCCTGCATGAACACTCATACATGAGGTCTGGCAGAACAGCACTTCACACCCTTTTCAGAATCTGCATGGCCAAGAGATGTACTAAACCAATGACTCTGTTGGCACAAGGGGAACAGGTCAGCGAGCCCAAGCAGGAATTGCTACGCGCAGCGTTTGGCAAGTAGGGCAACAGTGAGTGTTCTCCAGATTTTCAACGCTGAAAGAGTTCACTTCCTGAAGGTTATTGGAGGAATTGCCTTGAATTCTGAGCACAAGCACCTAAACCATGCGCTTCAGCAACATAAAGAACCATAGACACGGACAATTTCCCCTTCCCTTCAGAATACTGCCAAAATACTCAGGATCTTTACCTTTTTGTTACCTCTAATGAGAATAAGAGGTGATCCACACTCCTGGGTCTGCTGCAGCCAGTCCATGCCAACACTGACACTACAGGCTGACCAAAGGTCCCTATAGCAAGTACTTTAAAAACCAAAGCGGTGCCAAGGTCCTGGCACCACTAAAATCTATTTTGAAGCTGTGCCCCTTCAATAAGACCAAGATTTCATACACTGTCTGTTTTGAAAGAGGGAGATGAGACAATGTGGCCGCTGGCCTCTGTAGTCCCTCCAGCTACACTTACTTTGAACAGCAGACAGTGCTCAGGAGGAATACAGCAAGGGATTCATACAGAATGAGAATTTTAAAAAGTTATAGATCAATAAATAGGAAGCACACAAAGTATAAAGACAGATCCTCTAGAATGCGAGTTTATTTTCCAGAAAACAACCTGAAATTAAATATATCTGTCTTATAAATAGATCTCTGCTTCTGTTCTCCAAGGTCTGGCAGACCTAACAGCAACCAGGGAAAAATTACAGTAACATAAGCAAGAATGTAACGGCATTCAAAACCTACCCAACAGCTGATGTTATATGCACAAAGTGCACAAGAGCATGAAACCACTTCACATAGAGAGCTGCCCGTTCTCAATCTACATATGCAACTAAGTTTTATAGGTAACTACATCAGCCATGACTTCTTAAAATGTCTGTAAGTTCAAATAACATCAAAGATAGGTCTTTTTGCTGTATCAAATATTAATGAATAATTTAAGTCATCTCTGTGAAGAACTGCCCCCTCCTGAGCTCCAGTAAAAGATTTTTTGGAGCCTGGCTCAATGTCCACAACTATCAGCTTAACCCAAAACCCAGCGACTTCACAGGAAATGTTCTGCCATTCTGAGCCATGACCTCAGACCTGCCTCATCATGTCACAGGGCAATGTTTTCTGCACAGCTCAGCATTTGCTGACGCAAACAGCTGGGAACACATCTGGAAACACAAGCGTATGCAGAAGCACATGCGCTCGGGAAGAGACTTCGGCAGCTCACTCCTGCACCAAGCTCAACGGTCACACCAAAATCAGCAAGTGAACCTGAGTTTCTTAGTGCTACCTTTGGTTCTAAGAGCATGTAATTTGACCCACTGGGGACAGCTTTTACAAATATTTACCTTCTCATCTGTGTTGATGTACTTGTTGAACCTCTTGAATGCATCAATATTGAATTTCATCAGTTCTCCCAGAAGGTCAAAGTAACTCTGAAGCACATCTCGTGATTTGCACTCACTGTCAACAATGCAGTAGAGAATATGCTGGCACGGAAAGAAAGCATGTTATTGCCACAGTTTAGCCCCAGGCAGGGCAGCAGTACAGTATAGACTGAGTATAGTATAGGGCTGAGCTCTTCTCTTTAGTGACCAACAACAGAACCCAGGGGATGGCAGGAAGATGTGCCAGGGGAGGGTCAGTTGGACATGAGGAAAAGGTTCTTCACCCAGAGGTGCTGGACACTGGAACAGGCTCCCCAGGGAGATGTCACGGCCCCAACCTGACAGCGTTCAAGAAGAGACTGGACAACGTCCTCAGACACACGGTGTGACCTGTGGGATTGTCCTGTGCAGGGACAGGAGCTGGACTCCATGATCCTGGTGGGTCCCTTCCAACTCAGGACATTCTATGATTCTGCCAAATGAGCCTCCCAGGGATGCAGGCTACACAACTGGCCATCCCACACCTGGGTGCCACAAGCAGAATTCACAGATACTTTTCAAAAATTGCTCTATTCCCAGTGAATACTTAACCCTACATTTTTATCCTCGTTTGAACGACAGATAAATCCTTCTTGATTGCTATGGAGATATGTTACAGAGGAAGCATGACATATACTTCATTACCTCCAGGAGTCCTCTCTTTAGCAGGAACATCTGGTCTGCATAGGAGGTGGTGCCTCGCAGAAAACTTTCAACTGCCCTTGCTTGCCAAAACCTGGGAAATAGAAGAAATGAAGTTTTAATTTTGGAGCAAGTGGAGTATTTTACCACAACTACAACAGAAATCAAATTTCCTAAACAGTTTCACTCCAGTCTGAAGCTGGATTCAGACCTGTTAATCCTGCAGAAAATCACAGACCATGGTGGGTACAAGGTCCAGCGCCAGCTTTGGCATCATCCCTCACCTGGGCCAAGTGCAAACAAAATCAGATCTTTTCATAGCTTATGATTTCACAGCTTCTGATTTTCAAGCATTTTCAACTGTTGTGGGCTGTATGAAAACAAACTGGCTTCCCAGTCAACTCAAACCAGCATGTTAAAGCACAAAGTGAACCCACCTGAAGGAGGATTCAGCTGGTTCTTTCTTCATGACCTGAAGCAGTCTGGTCAGCAAACCTCTTTTCCCATCACAGACAAGACTCCTAGAGCATGTGAAGAAATTACAGCATGAGTGGAAGGGCTGGCAAGCACAGACCTTGTAGAACACTGAATCCAGTCTCTTCTCCAGAGCTTTTAATAATCACAACCCCAGTATTAGATACACAGTACAAATATTCATTAACTTTCATTACTAGTTCTACCAGTGGAAGAGTTCTCCTCACTGTCTTGGGTAAAAGCCTACAATACCTGCAACACGACTTCCAAATAAATCCTAAAGAAAAATTAATCATTTTCTCCCAAAATGTTAATGATTTCAGAATACCAATTCACAGCTTGTAGGAATTAAGACATTAGAAAAAAAGAAAGTAAAACACCTTCTTTGCTCAACAAATGTAAAGGAAGCTCTAAGTTCTGTTTAGGAAGCAGAGTATGAAAACCTAGATGTTACATAGCATAGTCTTCTTCTGTATGCATAAGTATAGAGGCTGTAGTACTGCAATACTATTTGTATTAAATAGCATCTTCAGTAGAGCATCTACCTACAGTAAGCTCGTGCAGAAGCAATGCCTTGATCTCACGTACCAAGAAAAGCAACATGGAAACAAAATTCTAAGGGTGAAAAAACCCACGAAGTTTAGACCAGACGCTGAGCACTGCTGCCTGTCTGGCTGTACAAACCATTCTGCAGAGGTAGAACATGATGCTTCGAGTGGCTCACTTCTACTCAAAAATCGCCCCAACGCAGCGGATGGACCCAGGTTAATGGTTCCGTGCTGTATCAGCACCTTTGCTGGGCAGTCGGCTGACAAAACCCACGTGGGAAATGGTTTTCTTGCAGGATTATTGTTGGACTCGATGATCCTGAGGGTCTCTTCCAACTGAAAAGGTTCTATGATAGTCTGTTCTTACTAACACTCAAGAGAGATGAGAAATTTTGCAGGTTGGAAAAAGCTGTTTACATGCTTGATCTGCTTCCTTTCAGCATACTAACGGTGAATTTTTTCCCCTAAATACCTACTTCTTTTCAAACAGAAGCAGAAAGGTACCCATGCTTAGAAAGAAAGGATCCCAGTAATACAGACACCATTTCTTCCCAGTTAAGCACAGTATTATGATGATAATTATAATCTAGAAATCCTCTTAGAGAACTCCCTTTTGAAGTGAGGTAAATCTGCTCTGTGCAGACCAGGTTCCTGGTGATACTCTGGGAGTATTCTGACAAACAATTCTACAATGTTTTACCTTGTGAGGTTTGTACATCAGAATCGTGTATTGAAGAGCTTATTAAATCCAAATAGGCAGTCTAACAGATATTCAAACATAACACTAGTGATTCTGTAAGTGGTTTAACATGTTAATCTGATTTAGCTTATTCTAGTTATTAGCTGCTCTTGAAATAAAGACTGAGAAGACACACTTAGATCTGTTTATACAGACTGGAAACGGACATTATGTTTGCACAGACTATTTCTGAATCTCAAAACTGAGATTTATTAGTAGCAGCAGCTCACACATTAGAGGGATCCCAGTTTACTTTCCAGGTCTGTAGTGAGAACAGCCAGACTAACAGCCAGACCCAGCAGATCATAAGGAAGCCTGGGCCATGAACATAAACCTCCCATTTTAGGTGACTTTCGTTCTTAAGGCCTCTTACTCTGAGCACAAGCACTTTAAGATTTGCTAATGACAACGAATATCATACAAACCTAGACGCTCCCTGCTGAAACACATCACTGAAATTAAAGCAAGTGCGGTGGACAGAAGGACTTCAAACAGAACAGGTGACGACAAACCTCCAGTGTAAGTGCTTGTGAAACGCCAGGAGCTGCCGAGCTAAATCCCCACCCCTACTCACCTGTCTGTGTTGACAACTGCATCAACTTCAGGGATGTTGGCTTTATGGGAGATCGCGCTCAGCTCGTTAAGCTCTTGGCTGTTTAAAAGGAGATACTTGTTCCTAAAGCAAGACAGTTGGGGAGTAGGGGAGAAAAATACGATGAAATCAAGAGGCAGACAAACGTGAAGAGCAAAGCCGCTCGCCCACGAGTGCTGTTCACACTCCACTCCAAGCAGGGTCAGGTACCTGCTCTGTCATAAACCTCCTCCAAAATTTCACCAAATGAAAGTTTCAACACCAACTGGCTTTGAGATGCTGGTTCTTTGCTGATCTGCTCAGGACGTTATGGTTTGTTTTGCAAATGTTTGCTTCCAGATAGCACTTTTTTTTTTTTTTTAAATCTCAGCAACATTTTGCTGCATTTCAGCAGACAAATAGCAAACTTTTTTACAGCTTCCCACAGTTTTTCTCTGCCTTACAGTGACCATGCTCTTTATCAGGAATAAATCTCAGTTAGAAAGCAGGAATTACAAAAAAAAAAAAGTACTCAATCATCCTGGTATTTTATTACCCTGAGCAAACTGTTTACTCTGGAAATTTTTAAAAACTTCATGAAATGTAGAAAACAAAACAGGAATGGATATAAACCCAAGGAATTTGCACGAAATGCTTTATCAAATACTGAACTTTTCCTAACAAAAATGAATTATCTGTAAAGTAAATTAAATGTAGAACAAGTCTGATGAAGTAGAAATGTAACCCAGAGGCTCCCTTTGGCAGATCCCCTGTCACTGCCAGTGAGCGCCCTCAGAGTGCCTGCCTCAAAGTGCTCAGAATCAGACAGTAAAGCTGTATTTATCTACAACTATCTGAAAGGAGAGTGGAGCATGGAGGGTGTTGGTCTCTTCTGTCAAGTAACAGGTGATAGGACGAGAGGAAACGAGGAAACGGCCTCAAGTTGTGCCAGGGGAGGTTGAGGTTGGATCTGGGGAACAATTTCTTCTCCAAAGGGCTGTCGGGCATTGGAACAGGCTGCCCAGGGCAGTGCTGGAGTCACCATCCCTGGAGGGGTTGGACAGATGGAGATGAGGTTCTCAGGGACATGGGGCAGTGCCAGGGGTGGGTTATGGTTGGACTTGATGATCTTGAGGGTCTTTTTCAACCAAAATGATTCTATTATTCTATTTTAAGGAAACCTAAGAGAGCACAGGATGCAGTGGTGAGTGTTGGGGTGTACAAAGAGAAGCTATTCATCAAAAAATATTGACTACACAGAAGTTAAATTATTATCAATGCAATGGGGATGCCTTATTGCTTCAACCACTGTCTGCCGGATCAGTGCCCAGTGAGGCTGTCACGTGAAGCTGCTTTTGACCTGGATCAACAGCAGGTTTCTCTAATGAACACGCAGCCTCTCTCTCCATGCAAAAAACAGTTCTACAAGTTTGATTTACACAGTTTTACTGAAGTTTACATTAGTACACAAGTAGTTGTCCTCATCTTGTCCTCAGTTAACTCGGCTTATCTGTGATTTCATAGAAAGTTAATGTAATTATTTGTTTAAAAGCCCAAAGGAGATTACACACATTCCACTTGCTCAAATGCTCCAGCAGAAATCTGTTTTCTGTTTAAACAAGCCTGAGATCTTTGTAGTAGCCACTTAAGTAGGAACATTGTCTAAAGAGATTTTATTGGAAAATGTGGAGTGATTCCTGGGCAAACAATGTCTTGCATGGAGGATTTACAACAGGTCAGCCTTCCCCTTATGTTTACAGTATGTCCAGCAGCTCCCTGCTCTTATTAAAGCCAATACTCCCCAATCCAAAAGGCTGATACTTCAGTGTGTGTCTCTCTCAGTACTAGATAAAATCTACACAAAAATATCACCCTGGCAATACGTGCAATATGCCTCAGATGCAGACGTTCGTAAGGTGGTGTGCCATTCCTTACAGGACTGAACCAGAGCAACAGGACTCTGATAGAATGCACGACAAGACTCTGCAAGTCAGAACAGAGCAACAAGCACCTCTGTCCCAGCAGTAAGGAATTAAAAAATCCCCCAAACAAATAACAACAAAACAAACCCCAAACAAAAAAACCCAACAAAACACAAAAAAACCCCCAAACAAAAAATCAAACAAACCACCACCAAAAAGCAAACTGCATCATCCTTCAACTACTCCAGCAGACTCGACCTTCATAAGAATGACTTTTGAAGGCAAATTAAGCTTTCTTCCTAATTCCAGCCTAGCTCCCTGATGGCTAGCTGACAGATTATTGTTCCTCTAACATTTTCCCCTCCAGTTTAATCAGGTCTTCTCCGTTGCTGGTATTTAGAACGCAATCATATCTTCCCAGCCTTTTTGCGAAGGCAAAAGAGTATTGATTAACTTTCAGAGGCAGGCTGTCTTCCACTCTGATCTTCCACCAGCCTTTGTTTCATGCTTGTTACTCTCCAAATTAAACTTGAACATGTCCTCACACGCTCTTGTGAGCGCACGCTGCCAACTCTCACAGAAAAGACAGATAAACAGCATCATGAACGCTGCCTTTTTATTTCTTCAGCCAGAGAGTGTTAACTCATCACATAAATGTTGCTGTTTGTTTCAACATGAAGCAAAATGGGCTAATTTTAATAACCAAGATACTAAGCCATGCCCATCCTCAGCCTTTTCCCAGCAGGAGCTGGAAGGCATGCGAACACCTGAATCGAGTTTAAGGACCGTACGAGGTTGTGTTCACATGGAGTCTGCATTGTGCTTAGGGCAGACGCTCTAAGCGCAACCAGGCAAACAAAACCACCAAGCCACAAGACAAGCTACCACAGCTTTTCATACTCACTCGTGGTGATCACTAAAGCTCTGAAGAAGCCTCAAGAACTGTATCTTTAAAGTAATGTCCTAAAAAGAGAGAAGAAAGGTCAAAAAAATTTGCTTTAGTATTTTTGGGTATCTTTTGTTACCAGGTTGACGTGACACAGCGGAATTGAAAACCTCTCCAAATCAAACCCATTTGGACAGCACAGCAAGTGACTTGCAGGAATGGAGAAGGCTGGACTTTGCAGACTTCCCAAACTAGAAGTGGAGGCTGCCTCCAAGCCTACGCATTAGCAGTTAATAATTTCTTCTCATTGCAAAGGCAAAAAAGCTCATCACTGTATTGAATTTAGAACATCTAGGTTCGAAAAAACAAAACAAAACCAACCAAAAAAACCACACAAAAACCAAAACCACCACAAACCCCGCCAAGAACCGCAACCCCTCAAAAAAACTGACTGCAATCCATTTTTGGTTCTGTGCCTCTCCTTGTTATTAGACCCACTAGCTATAATTTCCTGAAGTTTTGGTCATCTTCTGCCTCTGGCCTTCAGGGACCACAGAATGTACTCCTGTCCCAGTTTCTGAACTAGGAGAGAGGCTAAAATTGCCATCTGCTAAATTGCTAGCATGAGCCAAACACAAAAACAATAATTTGCAAAAAAATGAATGCTACGACACCTGAATTCATTTATTATACAAGCACCCAGTTACTCAATACAGCTCCTCAGAATTATACAATAAGATAAAAATTCAATACAGAATTGAAAAGGTTACTCACTGGGCTGCAATCACAATTTTGATTGTGTCCATGCAGAACAAGGGCTGACGCCGAATGTTTTCTCCAGATCAGTTTGTCAAACAAGTTATTGAGGCCAGGGATCAGTTTGAACTCCGCTATCATTTTATGAACCTGGAAAAAAAAAAATACATACTCATCCACTGCAGCCTTAAATACAGATATAATGTAGCCTGGTAAAAGATGGGCACAATTGTGTCAATCTCTGACAACAGGGAGTGAATTCTTTTATCAAACAGCACGTGTTTGTGTTAACATGCACAGTAACCATGGTGTATCATTAGAGTACTTTCCATTTGGTAGACATGGATAGAAAAGAGACATTTTGGGAGAAAGCTGCTAGACAGTGCTTCAATTAACCACTGTGCCCCTGGAAGCAGCTTTGGACATCAGGAGAGCACTTACAGCACATCGAAAATCCATCTATAGCAAATTTCTACATATTACAAAACTAAGCCGAGAACATTCTGCTGCCAGTCACTCACTGAGCACCCTTTGCCTTTCTGAAGCTGAGCTAGTCCTCTGAAAACACAAACTAACAATATTGCTTTTGTTCAAGTGACGTGGGCAGGAGTTTTGAGCAAAGCAGAGCCCAGCAGTAACACAACCATGCTGCAGTTCAAGGGCTGCTCCTTCAGGTTCAGAAGAAGTTGAACTTCTTTAGAGAATGCTCAGAAGAGAGGAAAACACCAAATTACCCAGGTTTATTTATCAATCTGCCTGCCAAGCTAGGACATGGTACATCACGATATGTTTGAAACGGGCTATAGAGTTACTCATGTAAAAAAGCTGATAATTTTGGTATCAACAGCTGTTAAATACCTTCAGCTCAAGTTTTGACACTTCTGATGTAAGCAATTTGGAAGATGAAGAACAGGAGAAATACAAAGTGGGACTCACATCAGCTCTAGGCATATGACAAGCACTGTCCCTGGAGACAAAGTGCAAATTAAACCCATGCATGACTGGGAAGTCCAACATGCTGTAAAAATTAAGTGCCCAAACCAGTAATGGACACGTTCCTTAAAATCAAGTCACCTAAACGATAACCTAGGTCACCCCCAAGATACAGAATCGTAACTAGCAGTATTTCAAACAGATCACTCCATTTTGTTCTATTTCCTCAAATACCTGAATGAATCAAAAAGATTTGAAGCCAAGGCTATTTTAGAGGTTTTAATTCTTATTCATGTTCGCGGTGTAGCTGATGGCCTTGTGCTTTGCTCTTGGCTGTAGCCACCAACCTTCCCCTACTACCCAGACAGACTGTAAAGCTTGGACTCCTCCGGTGCTCCCTTACTTTAAAATGCTCTCACAACTTTGATCTAGTCACAAGCCTCCAACTAAAACAGCTCTGAGGAAGCCGTCCGAACAAAGCACTGCCTGTAGTCCCCATCCCTCAGTGGCCAGCACGGCACAAACACAACAGGATGAACCCAAGTGTGTGAGCTGCCTGCAAGAGCCTCAGCCCCTCGCTAAAGGAGGAGTAAATCTACGCTCAGCATTTTAACTCGTGAATCTGCTCCTTTCCACACCAAGCATAATGTGTTTATTCCAAATGATTCATCCCTGATTTCAAGTGTCTTCAGTTTACTTTTAGTTTGCTTAACTCTAAGTTCTCACCTGACAGCTGCATGACAAAGCCACTGAGTCACAGTCACTGTATGCAATGCACGCGCTCCCTCCCAGACCCCAAACTCATTACAACTACTCAGCTTGTGGCTGCCAAGACCATCCCTGCTCTATGTTCATCCTTCAAACTCCTTTTATTTTTTCCTGTTGCTGCCCAGCTTCACATAAATTGCTCTACTGCTTTCTCAGTACTAAAACTGTTATGATTTTTTATCGCATGCAGTTTGACTCCCTACAGCAGGAGCAAGTAAGTCAGCTGATTGCCTTTCACCACGATACGGATGTGCAAGACAGCCTAGAAAAATCTATAAGGAGCGTAATTTAGGGTGTGACCATAATGAGAAGGTAGCAGATACAGGTCTGCAGTGAAACACCGTTTATCCCCAACGTGGCAGCAGGTAAGAGCCAAGTTCTCAATTTATGCAAGTTAGTCAGCAGTCAAGTTTAAACCAAGGATTTACAGTAAACACTCAGCAACAGGTTGAATTTGTTAGGAAGCTGCATCATGCTTCAAATGCCAGACCATTATGTTGATGATCGCAGTGGACTGAAGGAGGTTTGTGATGCCCTTTAGAAATTCTATGTAAAATTACTCCAATATAAAACCAGTAAGACCTTTGGCTGCTCAGACTGGAAGACCAATATCACAGATCCTGTGCTTTTATTCCTCCCCAGAAAAAGAGATGCCATCAAGCAGCTGAAAGGCTTGTCAGTGAGAGCGCTATTGCAGACACTGCTGTTCCCTGCATGTTGGAGTTTCCAGGTAGAACAGCTCAGCTCCAGTTCTTAATCTGATGGCTTCTCAGAAGGGGAATGGATTCACATATGTCACACAAGTCTTCGAAAGGTTTATGTAGATTAAGGAATGAAGGATTTATCACGTGTTTCAAAGGCAGTGGATTTTACAAAAAGGGTGGCATATAGACAAAGTAGGAATGAAATAAATCTTTCAAGAATTCAATTCCAGTCCTGAATCAGCCCTGGAGAACAAGTGAACTGCCTGCCAGCTTTATCCTTAGACAGTTTCCCCATTTGTGTGGACGAAGCAGTGGCAGAGGCAGAATAAAAAGCTGTTTTCCCAGGAAATTTTTTAAAAAGTCTGCTTTAAAGCTAGCTGATTCAGCAACGTACTTTCTACCTTGTCACATTTGGCAGCGTGGCACTAGAACTGACCCAGGGACGTAAGGAAACCAGCACCCTCAGCTCCCCAAACAGGCAGCAGCAAAATGAGCGCAAGCTGCAAGGAGTGTCTGTGGTATCTATAAAACTGCATTCCTGTGGTGAAATCAGGCAGGGATGAATTATCCGACTTGATACAATGGAAAATGAAGTCCTGCTAACAGATCCATATTCTGGTAGTTCCAGTTATGTCTTGAGCTTCTTTTTTTTTTTTATTTATGCTCAAAAGAAACAGTACTTCTAAAAGGAATGACAACAGGATTATGAGTTTCTTATGGTAGTAATTGTGGTTTCTGCAAGAACTGCTAGTTTCCTCTGGCAATACACAATCTATTTCTTTTTAATGCTAAGGATCCATTTGTAGGTTCAGAGAACAGGTTAGTTATGTTCAAGACCATACTACAAAGACACTTCTATTTTAAACTCAGATTAAGAGACTTAAGAGCCTGCCTGTAGTATTTGTGACTCCTATGCAGTGTGAGGTTACTAGCAAAGAACAAAATACTCAAGAGAAATGTGCTCAAGCAACAGCCCCCCACCACAGTTACTCTTGCCTAATACAAAAGCCCTTCAACAACTCAAAACAATTTGATCCTCCCAGTCTCTAGGGCATCCAAATGCCCCTGCTATTCCAAGCCGCTCTGCTGAACTGAGCGGAATGCTAGTGTTGGAAACCTCTCAAAACTACACCAACGGATTGCCTTTCTTTTCCTAATAAGCTGTTCAAATCAAACTACAGCCAAACTGCAGTGACTGGTTCTTCATAAGCTTATGTGAGGCAGGGAAAATATTATTTTTCATTTTGAAAGCAAGAAATGCAAAAAGGAACAGAGAAGTGGCATTTCTAGGCAGTGCCTAGTGCAGACAGCACCAAAGTGTATCCTTCCAGCTGAGAGTTTAACACCTTGCTCAGCTGAGAAAGGGAACCTACCGCAAAAAAATCACCCACTCACAAATCACAGCAGAGAATTTCAAAAGTGAAAGCAGCTGAAGAAGGGGAAGGCATGAAGTGGCTCCATCCCAGTGCCCCAGGAGAGGGAAGAATTCCTGGTTGCAGCTCCTGCTGCATCCAGGTACATCCACACGCTTCCTCACCAGAGAGACAGGACCCATCACCCAGGACGCATCCTCCTGCACCAGAGCAGCAGCTCTGCAGGGACCAACCAGCCCCGGTCAGCACAACTTGTACCAAACCCTGAGCAGTGGCTCACTCCGGTTTTCCATGATGAAACGCTGCCTGCTTGTTTGGGCATCGCTGCAAGGATGGGATTTTCCCGCCTTTGTGCCTCGAGCTTTGCCCTTCATGGTTTTGTGTGCAAGACCTAATCGATGAGCATTTAAGTCTAAAGACGCATCCACTTGTGCATGTGTGAGCGTTGCCAAGTGCTCACCTGATTCCTTTGTCTCCCCATGAGCAGCACGCAGAGAACATACAACACCTCCAGCTTATACATAATCTCGTGCATGATCTTCATGGACTGTGGAAGCTGTGTTCGCGTTGAGGTGTTCGCCAATCCACTTTCATCCGAAGACTCTGAACAAGATGGCAAAGATGTGAGTGAGACCGAGGCAGCTTCAACAGGAAAGGATTTGTTACAGTTATTTATTTTTTACACCAAAACACTGCAGATATAAGACCAGCACGTCTGCTTGAATCTTCTTCTCAACTAAAACCACTGACATGCAACAAATAACCAATTTAAATTAAACGCTAAGGAAGAAGAAAAAAATATAGCTGGAACTTTTAAAAAATTAATTTTATCTTCTAAATTATTTATTTTCATAATAGGGTAAATGGTGTCATCTACCTAAAACAAGTAGGATCAGCTATATAAATTAACAGACTAAGGCACCAGAAAGGACATGGCAGAAAAGGTAATAAAAGTAGAGGTGAGATTATCAGAAGCATTTACTATTAAACTACTTTAATTTCATACCTCAGTACCAATATACATAGGTTATGGTTAAATAATTTTCATAGCCCTATCTAGAATGACATTGTTAAGGCCAAAAATAGGATAGAACATGCCTTGAATGCAAGTGGAAAAAACATGACAGAAATCACGAGTGACACAGAGAAAGTAAGCAAGGACACAGCAAAACTTGCAGGTTGCAGTTCCAAAGGAGCTGGGTCTCTGCACAATACATAACTAAGCAACTAACTGCCCAGCCACAGCTTAATGTGAATGCTTTTTGAACGCCTGTGAAGAAACAGGAACCAGGCAAACACACAAAAGAAGGAAACCATCAAAGGCTGAAAAGCATCGACACCACCTCTGAGTCAGAAGTCCCTAAGCCGAAAGCCTCTGGAGACCGAGGCCATATTCTAGGAAATACATTTGGGTTTGCTTGGTAACTGGTGGTGTGGGTCAAGAGCTGGGGCTGGGCACGTTTCACCTCAGCAAAATTGCCTTTTGAGTTTTGTTCCACAATACCAAGCACTCTCCAGTTTCCACCAAGTTCTTGTGCATAAAGGTATGGGAGAGATGCTGTTGAAGCATTAATATATTTCTTTTTTTCTGTATTTTCAGAAGTTTTAATGGTTAATAGCTACAAAACTAATGAAGCTGGATAGGGAAGAAAGTTTTCCAAAGAAGCATAGAAGCAAAGATTTAGATACCAAAATTCTGGGATAATTCTACTTCAATACCAAGTACACTTTGAATTCTACGACATACACTGCATTTTTGTAACATCGAAAGGTGAAGAAATAAACCAGGTGCTTGCTTCAAAGCACTTTCATAAGGCTATATTAACACTTCTATATGCTCATCAGGAAAATTTTTTTTTCCCCACGAACTTATTTAAATTTGCTGGATCTACCATTCCTGTTCAAAGAAGGGAATGTTTGCTTGGTGTGAACTATTTGGACCTAAAGCCATCAGCTTCAGTTTTAGAGCAAGATGCCAGTAAAGTCACTTAAGTCAGTTGTGTGTATTTTTGTCACTCCAGGGGAGATTAGTGCTAAGGATGTACAGTGCAACCATCGTTACCTAGGTGAGCAAAGGGCACAGTTTGCCTTGAGACATTTACTTTTGCTAATACGAGAACTTTTGCTACATGAGAACAAAACGGGAGTCAGACCTGAATGCTGACATGTTGGTCTTTTGTGCAAGAAATGGGGAATCAACACCAGTTAAAAGGAAAAACAACAAGGTTAAGATGTGCATCAGCTAACGGTGGCTAGAGGAATGCAAACCAGACACCTGTACTGCTCTGTTCTGCCTCTTCGTTCGCCACTCTCATCAGCGCATCCAGGACCAGCGCGTTGTCCAGCCAAGTGTACCATTCCTCCAGCTCCTGGAGGAAGCTGGAAGTACCTGTTGTTTCAGACACCTTCCGTGTGGCCAGTTTGCACAATCGCTCAATGAAGCCTGGAATATTCAAAAGTGTAGCTAAAAAAGAAAAATGATTTTATTACAATTTAAGATCACCACAGTCATCGAATCCTCTATACCACAAGGTAACAAAGCATCTACGTTAGTAATGGAGTACAACGAAACAAATTCCATCTAGTTAAAAAGATCCAAGGATGGACGAAGTTGGTACACTCTCCTACTAAGGACTGGAAGAGAGTGCACATATCCTAGGCATAATTCAATCAGTGTTCAGTGGGTTTGTGTTGGACTTACACTGGAAAAATATTAGTTCTATCCTACCCTATTTATTTCTGGACAATTCAATTTTCCTGGCACCGCTGTTTTCTAGTTCACAGGAAGTCAATATCAAGGAACCGATCTGGCTGAAAATTAAGCTGGCAGAAATAAGGCAGCTACGCTTGGAAGGGGGCAGCTCCACCTCCCCCTTCCTCTCTGCAATGCCACCTCCTTCATTTTACCTCCTCCGGTGTTTGTGTCAGAGCAAACTGAACGAGCTCACTTCAGTAGCCAGGCGGAAAGCTGTTGGCTTTTTAAGTACTAGTTACCTGAATTAGTTCACTATGGAGCAAAACTGATGGGGAACACGTGACAGCAGCCCCAAGTTAGAGGGTTTTAATTGTTCAAGGACAGAAGTTGCTGGTCTGCAAAATGCTTGGGGAGGTGCTAGGAGCTGCATTTTATCATAAAAGTTTCACAGAATAACTTAATTATAGGATCTATTCATTATAGATAAATGGCTAAGTCTCCGTTACGCACTTGCAGATAAAGTAGAAACGGAAAAAGAATTTGGCTGTGAACAGTATGTGACAAAGTTGTGAGATTCTGCTCTCTGGTACCACCTCTGAAATAAGCTCCATGATGAAGTTTTTGCAATGGAATATGTTTTCCAGTCTTAGACACAGTCTCTAATTCTGCAAACAAAACATGATTACTTAAACATTTGCTTGGCTAAGATCAGTTCTGTGGGATCCAAGCTTATTAAGTTCAACTAATTCAAATTAAACTTTGTACTCACACCTACAAATATTTGTCCATTGCTCTTTACAAGCAAGCTCTGGCGATCATAGGGCAGAAGACAATACTGCTCCCTTTAAAGTTTCCAAGCTTCTGCCTGCTGGATTATGCTATCCATCTCTCACCGGATGCTGTAGAGGTGGTTACAAATGGAGCTAATTGTTCATGGCTAAGATAAAATGTTAGAAGACGGGAGATCCAGCTCCAAGCCCCTTTTTTGCACTTCCCAACATTGTTTGGCATGGGCTTAAGCAAACATCTACTTCAAAAGCCCAAAAGCTTTTCACCATACTAAGAGCTGAAGACAGCAGATCTTACATTTGAGGGTACTCTAAATCTCTCAAATTCACGCTCACCCTTCTAGGCAAGACTTCTGCATTTGAGAAGTACTCAGCAAAATAAGGGAACCTGCACTGTGCTCAAAGTTAAAATTGAGATTGGACCCACAGATTTCCAAGGCTGGTGTGGTTAAGTGTGGGTGACCTGATTAATATTAAACACACTTTCATGTTGATAAAGACAGACAATGTCAGATAAAATCAGAGAAGGAACTGCTCCAACAGCAACCACGTTGACTGCAGTTTTAGTTCAGGAATCCATATTTTAAAGAGGTCACAGAATTACTGAGACTTGCTAAAGGGAAGGTCATAGAAATGACTGAAGGATAAGAAAACAAACCAAATTATTTTAAGCCACTCAGTTCATCAGAGAGGGCTGAAAGGACAGAAATTAGCTCACCTAATTACCAACACCAAATGAAAGCTACAAAGTTTCATTAACAGAAAAGATTGTTTCCAGTAAACTGCTGGAGGGAAGTGAATACAGAAAAATGCTTTATAAGAGACAGAATGCTTACAGTATCCTCCAGAAACACGTGCTAGGGATGTGACATTGAGAAGAGGGAAACTGTACACACTGCTGAGATTCTTCCGCATTTGCTCACATTGTAACAATTACCTTGATTAATTTCAGCTCGAGAAGGACCCAAGTTTTTTTTCTGCTGGGCATTTTTGGCAAGAAGCGTGTGCTTGTCATCGCTTCCCAGGTCGACTTCAGAAATTGTAACAGCCAGGATCCTGCAGAAGGTCGCAAGCTGCTGCTGATCAAAACTGGACACAAGGCTTGCAAGATTGGGAATATCATCCAGCTGGATCATTTCCTGGAGGAGGCAACATCGAGTAAATCACACATGATGTTCAATAAGGGACCACAGACACAGCCTGAAGGCTTTGGCTACAGCTCTTCCCTGGTGAGATCTGAGTGTTATTTCAATATTAGAAGAAGAGAATCAAACAGGCAGTGAAAAGCAAAGAGCCTGAACAAAATCTGTGATTTATAAGTGGTGTCACTTATATTTATCAACTGCAGAAGTGTAGATATCCATCCTTTAAAGATTAAGTATTTAAGTCAAATTTTGGGCACTTTAAAAAACCACAACACAACAACAAAAACTTATTTGACAGACAAATTGCATTTAGGTATTACAAAGCTTAAGTTCAGTTTTCCATTTCTCTCTGTATTCTCACAGACAAGAAATGAAGAAAAAAACCCACATGTCAGTCTTTTTCATCAGAAGATACTAAAAATGTTGAAAACAGTTTCTAGAAAAAGAAAAAAACCCCACAACAACAAACCACAACAAAAAACACACAAACACAAAACCAAAACCATTTCTGTTCAGACAAATTAAGCTGGTTTTCTATCTCAGGAAGTACATCATCCTCAACTTTACCCCAAAAAAACAACCCACCAATAACAGAATTCTGACCCTCGCCACAAAATGTACATAGACACATTTTATTTAGGGTTTTCCCAAGGTTACACATCTAATATTTTATTTGCATCACAGCAGGGCACTAAGCTGTAATGATGCTGGCAAGCAAGTTAAAAAAAAAAGAATTTGTGCAGAAGACACAAGTGCACTGTTCCCCCAGCCCACAACTTCTCAGAGGTGACAAACCCCAAGGTAAGAGACAACCACAGGAAGCCTTCTAAAATATTTGAAGTGTAATCAGAAGAATTTATGAAGTTCATTTTCTTTATCTGAAACACTGGTTGTACTTTAATGACAGGTAGGTAGTCACCCCATCATCCTCTGCAATCCATGCAAAAGCATTACGAGTACGATAACATGCGTAATTTGGCTTCTGTATGAAATGTGACTGAAGTTAATGAGCACTGTAAACAGTCAGGTTTCAAATAAGTTACAAGAAGTGAGCATGCTAGCTTAGGTGATTATCTTCAGGAACTCTTCAAAGAAACAGCTGCCTTCCCTCTTACTGGCCTTCAAAACTGTACAAATGAAATTAAGAAATGAGTAACTAACCTTTTTGACTCCCAGGATATCTTCAATGAGCGTTGCAGTTTGTAGGAATGTCTTTTTGTTTGTCATCAGGGTAAACAGGAACAACACAAAGTCATTTCTTTCTGCCAGTCGCCTTGTGACTCCTTCCGTCTAGAAAGCAGACCCAGAGTCAACCTTGACAACTCACACAGCACATGCAGGACAGTCTTAGAAACAATATGTTATCGAATTAACTATTCCTGAAACCAGGAAACACTGTGTTTATGGTGACCAAAACTAGTTCCAGTACTTGTTTGAAGTTAACATGATGCGTGCAAAAACTACAGGCTCCAGGATGAGACGCTTCATCTCAAGGCAGTTGTTTACTTGCCTCGATCAAAACTGAACACCGCACGTCTGGAAATACCTCAGAGAGGCTTGTCTCTGCTTTCCCATGCAAACTGGAACCAGCTCCGGTCCATGCTGTGTAGAGTAGTCCCTGGTTTCCTCCTAAGCTCTAGCATTGCTCACAGCTGGGCAGAGTCTGAGCAACCAGAACTGAGCATTGGCCTTAATGAACTCTGTGATGAACGCAAACATCATGCTAAAGCACAAACTCGTGTTCATCAAGGCCAGCTTTCATGCTCTGATCTCTGCTGAGAGCACGGCCAGCCTGTTCGGGAATTAAATGTAACTTAAAACTACATCCTTACCACTTCATAGAATCATAGAATCATTTCAGCTGGAAGAGACCCTCAGGATCATCGAGTCCAACCATAACCCAACCTAACTCTAGCACTATGTCCCTAAGAACCTCGTCTAAACACCTTTTAAACCCCTCCAGGGATGGTGACTCCACCACTGCCCTGGGCAGCCTGTTCCAATGCCCAACAGCCCTTTCCGGGAAGAATTTTTTCCCAATATCCAATCTAAACCTCCCCAGTGCAACGTGAGGCCATTTCCTCTTGTCCTAAAGCTGTCTATTTGATATGACTGACACATTACCAGTGCTCACACAACTAGACTAGCTCAGACACTGCCTGAATATTTACACATAAGAACGCTTAATATGGCACACACATTTCTGTGATCCTGAACACTTCTCATTTAAGACAGTCCCATCATACTGAAGTGCATTAAAACAGCAGCTAGTCTATAAATTGCAAACTTGTTTCTTATCATGTCACACTATTTACAATTAGCAAAAGTTGCACTACCTGTAGCTAAAAAAGAAACAATCACGTAAGGAAAAAGTGTTCTCTTCCCCCTCTCATGTGTACAGATACTTAGTAGTGAGAACATGATCTATTAAGACTTACACTCTCAAGATCAGGTTGATGTCTTTGGAGGAGCACCAAGCCAGTAAGTGCCTTTATAAAAAATTGTGCTAAACAATGCTCCTAGATTATGACATGATAAAATATATGATTAAGTAAACAATCCTCTGGATGTTCCCTGCATGTATAATACGAGGCACACACTTTTAGCTTCAGAATTTTAACAGCCAGGTATTTCAATAGGTCTTTAAGCCAGTGTCTTCCTTAGACCTGATCTGCCAGCAACTGAACTGATATTTCAGGCCCTGAAGAAGCTGCAGGATTAAACTTAAAATATTTTGCCAGCACTGCTACTGAACAAAACTAGTTTGAATACAACAAAGGCTGACATGGCTTTTCTATGGAAACACAGGTACAGAAAGATCCAAACAAGAGGATTTAAACTTGACTATGTGGTTAAAAAACATAAATTGAGTAACACATCAAAATATAGGGCAATCCTATATTTAACTGAAGGAATTTTAATTGAAAGTTTCAGGGTAAGTTTCAATTATGCTTAAAAAAGTCTGTTTGTTGTCTTAAGTAAAACATGACCAGCAGAAGAACACTGTTCCACAGCAGTTGTACTTACACATATACACGTGTTGTACAGTATGCTTAAACAGTCCTTGATGAGGTCATCGCTTACTGCAAAACAGAAAACATATTCACTAGCTATACACCGGTGAGAATTTCAAGCTAACTGCTAGCTCAGAGCCTATGTGCAAATGCCTTGGATGTCAGAAACCAGAGGAACACTCTGTACCTGACCTGTTCACAGGCTTTCTTCCAAAATTACTGTCAGCGCTGCCTAGGACCACAGAAAGAGATGCACTTGTGGTCTAGTGCACTTCTTAGTCACACACAGAAGACGACGACAGGGGTGTAGACAGTAGTATTGGAAAAATATCAAAAATCAACTCAAAATTTGTCAATATAAGAAACTGCGGAAAGACACATTTGCTCCAATTATTAAGCATGGGGGGAAAAACAAAAAGGACAGTTCACACAGTTTTCTCCAAGCAGCATCAGAAATTCATAGAAAAGCTTTCAATCTGATTTACTCCAGCATTTGAATATTTAAACTAAGTTTTCAGTACAAACATCCATCAGCTGCCTCTAGCCCAAGTTCATGTTTGAAGTTCCCTGGCTGACAGGCATGGAGCACACCAGGACATTTCCTTTCTTCAGAGGCTTCGGGGAACCAGCAGAGTCAGAGAGAAGAAAAGTGAAAACATTAAACTAAAGCTGCTCCAGCAGGAAAGTTGCACTGAAGCTGCTGCACCCCATTGGCAAGTCCTCCTTGGAGCAATTTGGAAATTTGAAGCCACTGTGCCTACATGAGGCAAACGGCATGCTTTTCACTACCTCGCAATCACTTTAACTCCTGTTCCATAAAAAATATTTTGTGGCTTATTATCAATAATCGTTAAGTGTAGCTATAGCCACAGTAACAACAAAAGTTTCCAGTGATTGCGGATTTACTGCATTGAGAGAAATAATGTTATGCTGAGTGCACGAATCCTCCCAAGCTGTGCTTCCCAACAGGTGACTATCCTAAATCCCATCGCAATTCAGTGCTGCAGAGAACAAAGAAACCAATGATTCATTTAGGAACAGGAAATTGCTGGTATGGAAAGGGAGTGACAGAAAAATAGAATAATTTCTGTCGGATAGAGACACAAGGCAAGAATGAAAAGAAGATAAAACATTCATTAACTTACTTTTCTGTTTCTTTTTCTGTGTAATAAGAGTTGGTCTCATGAGAATTTCGACTAAAAGCTGTAACAACAAGGTAAAGAATTAAAGGAATAATCACTGGGATACAAGTAACCAATCAATTTATCAGTGACAAAACCAAACTTAGTCCTGTCTCTGCTGAAGTCACAGGCAAATAATGGAAGCTCTACAATCAAAATCCCAACAGCATCAAAATTACATTGACAAAAAATACTTGTATTTACCCTGAAAAAATAATAACAGTTGTATAAAACAATCTCCCACTGGCAAGTTTTAAAGAATTTGAGTCTGCAAAGAATGTAGTTTCACATGAACCCAACACACATACTTATTTTAATATGAAATGTAAATACGGTTTCTGTGCATTCTTATGTTAAAAGCACTTCTATGGGAAGTATAGCTATTACCCTTTAAAAACAAGGAAAATTTAGAACATTTTCATACAATGATCTAAACTGCTTGGATAGCTGAAGACTTTTGTCCTCAGTTGGCAGGATACTAGCAACTAAACTGGTGCTAATTTCAAATCAACATAACCTAAATACAAGTTTTATTTCAGTAAAATGTAACAAGAGAGAAGTAGCAAAGACACTGTTTAGTCAGACCAAATTAAAAAAAAAAAAAAACCCACACAGGAAGAAAGTGTCAATCAGTTCACTGGAAAAATACAAATCACACATTTCTAACGAAAGCTACAATCCCAGAGTCTATCGCCATCAGATTGAGCAAACTTGGGTATTTGCGTAATGTAGAATTAAAACAAATAAACAAAAAGACAAATTGCCAGGAAGCCTACAGAAACCTTGCAATTCTGTTTAAAAACCTTTCCACGGGTGAAGTAGTCAGCACCCCATGCCAGCAATAAACACAGACACCCTGGCTGAGAGTGGCCCAGTGCGCTTAAAAAACCACCACACAACCTTCAGTGGTTACTGGAATTGTCAGTACTGCAGTATTTCATCTCACAACTAGAAAACATTTGCAACAGTTTTCATTGAGAATCTAGAGGACCCACCTTTTTAAAGTTAAAAACAGACTATCTGAAGAAACAGTCAGGTCTTCCATATCATATAAGAAGAAGCACCTCACTTTTGATGACATAATACCTTGGAATGCTTATGTATATCAATACCTTCTAATGCTTAACATAAATGGGTAGAGTAATTCCGTAGCTTGCATTCAGAAGCTTCAAAGTCTCAAAGACCTCACAGATTTCTCAGTGGTATGACTATCATGCAGAAATCTTTTGTATTGTTGAAAAAACGCACTTACATCGACTCCTCCAAATAAGTCAAATGTGTATGTATTTGGGAAAGTTGACTCTTGAGCAGCTTTTCTATCTTCTGTAACAAATGCCATGGCTTCCATTGAAAGAAGTGGAGATATTTCCTGCGTGCAGTAAAAACCAAAAAAAAACCAGAGTTCAAAGAGAAAACCGCTCATCAGTATAAACACAACCAGCTATCTGGGTGATCTAACAAATTACATTCATTCCTAGCTCTTATCTACCAGTCAATTCACAGATATTATCACGCCAACAGTTTCAAAAATTAGTTAGAATATGATCACAGTAGACTTTACAGAAAGCAACAACAAAATAACCCATAGCTTTCGGGAAGAACAGTGCAGACAGTACCTTTAAGATGCTTTGGCACTGGGAGAAGTCGCTGTTTGGGTGGCTGTGTTCATACAGCTTTTGCAGCAGTAAGGGAATCCCATTCCATTTTGCTTGTTTATCTCTTTCTTTTAACAAGGCCTCTGTGATCTGCAACAAAGAATATAATTCCCATGTATCCAATGCTTCACAACCAGGAAAACACCCTTATCACCTCTCCAAAATGTAAGTATCAGAATATCACAGAAAAATAGTTTATTGTAGAGAGTACCATTATGAAATCCAGTACCTCCTTCCACGGGGCAATTTATCCAGGACGGGTAGCTGCAGAATTTTACAGATGGTCGAAGTGTCTTAAGCTTACAAGGCTTAAAGCAGCTGTTATCATTTAGAGTACTTAACCTCATTGCATATTTTTATATTCATCAAATATTTTAAAATGGGAACACGTTAGTCTCTAAATAATTCCATTGGTAGAACTCTATTGACAGGTCACTGAAGGAGGAAATGGGTGCTCGACACTACCAAAATCTACACTAGACTAAGGTAGACACAACACTAAAGATGGAAAGGCTTAATTACTCATCACATTCAGCCAGTAATGAGTCAGTCAAGTCCCTGAAGTCATTAGTTATCATAGCAATGACCCAAACCACTAAGATTTACAAGCAGATTCCAGATGAACTTATCAAAGATCCAGTGAAAATTTCCTCCGTAGTCTTGGTCGGCTTATAAACAGAGAACAACATCAGTAGAACGACAGTGGCATTATCCCCTGGGAAGCAGGTTGCAACCACAAAACACACCTTAGCATTTGCTACTACATTTGTGCAAAGCTTTCTCCAATTTTCCTCCTCCTCCCCAAAACATAAAAAAGAATTTCTCAATATTCACCGCTATATTTTACACCTGAAAAAATATGAAGTAGCAACACGAGGGTAATAAATGTTCTGCTTAGAATCCACAGAAGATGTTTTGAAGCCTGAACGCTTCCAGGTTACTGCCAGCAGATGCAGTAAAGGAGGAGTTTTTCATTAAAGTTCATCTTCCAGTCAATGCTGACCAAAATTTAACCCCCTTCCTTAAGAACCAACCCTGAAATCACAGAATGTCAGGGATTGGAAGGGACCTCAAAAGATCATCTAGTCCAATCCCCCTGCCACAGCAGGAACACCTAGATGAAGTTACACAGAAATAGGGACTTATTCTTGTACAGAAAGGCAAGGCAGACAACAATAATTACAGTCAGAAGGATTTCTGGCTGGTTTTACAAAATATTTACATGCCCTCCAAATAAAAAAACAAATTCGGGAAAAAAACCTCAATCCTCAGGCCAGCAAAACTGCATCTCAATACGACCTTCGTGGATTTTCTCTTACTGCCAGGTCTAAACCTCTAAGCCGTTCTCATTCTGTATGTATCACTCCCCAGACTTTTCTGGGGTTAACTTGCTTTGTTTCCTTCCAGCCTTCATTGTTAATAGTTAACAGCCAGGAAATTTTGTGTCTTATTGTTTCAGCCAAGACATCCTTCTCAAATACACCTCAGTGTACAATTCCAAAGAGCCATTCGATTCCTGATTACACAATTACACGCAAATATACCCTAATTTCTGACTGAGAATTTAACCCTTTTCTCTGCCTGTTAGACGGCATACAGGAAGACCAGAAAACTCATACAAGCACATGAAAACTCAGACTGGCAAAATCAGCTGCTATGGGTCATTCTTCTTTGAAGCTTCTCAGATACTTAAGAGTTCCTCCCATGATACAATACCCAAATTTGTACATAACTAAGAATTTCAAGGCTCTTGAAGTATCGGGTTTTTCTTGCTTCAAGGAGTGACCGAAGCAGCATGAGCAAATATGGCATATAAAACTCTCAAGTTTTTAACTTTTCTCTGTTTTCTGACTTCCAAATAAGAGTCAGCAACCATCACTGCTGGAAAATGACACCGAGTTCCTTCCGCTGAGCCTATTCTCATAACAAATAGCAGGTCGAAACTAGAAAGTCAAACTGGCTTCTCATCATCTGCACTGTAATGGGTCAGCTCCTCTGAAGTCACAAATTTCCATTTCTCCTTGTAACAGCCAGCACAGAGAGAGTAAGAAGAGCCACTGCCCCATTTCAGGTGTGGGAGGAACACACAGCCCCACGAGAGGTGGGAGGAACCGAGTTAATTGCTGAGTAAAGTGCAAAGAACACAGAGCAAAACACCAGGGAAAGAATCCAAGTCTCTGGCTCTAGCTGATGTGGAAGATACCACGGGCAACGATGACACGTATGGGCTGCAATCTCAGGTTCCAGTAGCACAGCACAGAATTCAGCATTCAAGTGTGCTCAGAAAAGGCCAAAAGCCCCTAATCGATGTTAAAACCTTGTCCTGGGCTCCATCCCACAGTTGTTAACCACACGTACGCTTCTTGGTTTGGGGCAGGATCCATCTCCATTCTCAGTTCTGCACTAGTAGGTTTTCCTCTCCCTCTCCCAGCCTCTGAGAGATGGTCACTTGTGCTGATCTGCAGAAAACTTTCAGAACTGAAATTCTGAAAGAATGAGGCAAATGTTTCCTTGCTCTCATCTTCTTTTAACTGCTTCCCAAAAAAAAAAAAAAAAGTTTATTTCTCTTGATTTAATGCATGTCTTTGGTTTCATTGTAAGCTCTAGCTTGTGGTCCCTCTTCTGTAGTTAGGAGGCTACTCTGGCTCTGAGTATTTCCATTGTGGTGGGGCAGTATTTGCCAGTGCAAAGATTTTTTGATTCTGTAGAGAGATTAAAATTCAATTAAATTGTATGGAGCTGTCTTTCTTTACAACCATTTTGGTGAAAAATGGCATCCCATGATTTCTGTAATAGCAGTTGGTCAATGGTTTTCATTTATAAGAAAAGTTGCTTTCCTTTATGCTCTTTTTGGGCAGACGTTATTGAATAGTCATCAAAATTAGCACTGGGTCTTTGGGGGCCCCCTTCCGTCTCCAGCATTTTTTCTGTCTCATCCAAGCAGGATAAGCTCAATCCAACACTGACTTCTCAGAAATGTTCTTCATTCACTGAATCGCTCTGGACAAAGTCTTTTAAATCTTACATACAAAGCTTGAGAAGTTAAACACTATCTAGCAAAAAGTGGAGGTTGCAGAAGTCCAGCTGGAAATGGTATAAATTAAAAGAAAGGGCCTACCTGGTGGTTGCAGGAGTTATGAACCATCACACCTTACTGGCATTAGAAGACAGAGTAAGTACCAATTAGTGGGAAAACAAAAGAACCCATGGCAAGACTTCCCTACCACCCAGGTTCAGTAAACCAAACTGGTACAAACGCCACGACACCACAGAGTCATTTCTCAGAAGTTTGCTGTAACACATCCAAGTTTTGAATCACAAACCAGGAGAGCCGGGGCTGGCATGTTGTGGCTCTCCAGAAGCGGTACGGACCTGCTCCGGTGCAGGCACAGAGCTCCCAAAACACATCACAGCCCAAATCCAGCTGTACGACAGCAGTTTTACACCGGAAGTTTACCAAATGCTGTTCACCAGCCCTGCGATCAGATACTGGCCCAGTACCAGCCATCTACCACTCCTCTAGCTGGGCCGTTGAAGGGCAATCAAAGACTTTCAAGAGGATTTAAATACAGAGTTAAAAATGCGTCATCAAGTCCATCCGAGACTGCAGAGCAGACTGAGTGGTTTTCTCTTTAAAGTCTCCCAAAGGCCAGGATTTCCCAGGAGATTATTTACGAGACTGATAACCACCACAGGAATACTTTCCTACTACAGAGTTTAAACAACTTCTGTGCATAATTTTTCTTGAAAGTATACAAAGGGCTGAACAAAGACAGTACACTCAAATCTAAATATTTCTTTTAAATTTCTTTCTACTCCTCTTGAGTTATAAATCTCTTTAAAATGCTCCAGCATCCATTAACATAATGGTCAATAAACAATTATGAATAATATCTAAATCTTCACCAAGTCACATTGTTATGTGTTAATATTTACCTAAATCCACCCCTTGATGAGCGCTGTTCCCCTTTTCTTTCTCCCCCTCCACTTTGCTGTAGGATTTGCTACCATTGCTCCTACCCACGACTACTTTCCCCCAGGCACAGCCTCTCCAACGGAAGCAGCTTATCCTCCCTCTGCCTGAGGAAGGAATTGTTGCCCCTGAGGGTGGTGAGAGCCTGGCCCAGGTTGCCCAGAGAGGTGGTAGATGAACTATCACTGGAGATATCCCAGGCCAGGCTGGACAGGGCTCTGAGCAACCTGAGCTGGTGCAGATGTCCCTGCTCATGGCAGGGGGGGCACTGGGGGAGCTGGGAAGGGCCCTTCAACCCAAATTGTTCTGTGGTTCTATTCTCTGTGCCCTTGCCCCTGCACACAGTCAGAAACGCGTCACAAACCTTGCCCAAATACTTGTTACTGGCCTCAGATCTCTTGTAGTTACAATTTCTTCAAAATGCCTTTCAGTGAGGATTTTCCTTTCCATTTGTGTTCCTGCATTGAGACAATTTTCACTGCCCTACAAAATAAACCTCTGATTTTCCTAACCTTGTCTCCACCACTTTTAGAAGCTGTGGTCGGTGACACATCTCCACGTCTTCCCATAGTTGCTGATGAACTGAAGGCACAAGAACACAAAAGTAGTAAAATATCACAAGCTACCCCTCCCCTTTGCTCTCCAGAGTATGAGTTACACTTTCCTAATAAGATAAGGCCTTTATTTCACATTTTACCCTTCAAACATTTTGCTGTTTTGCTCAACACTCACCACAGGAGGGTGTTTTAAAAGCGTTTTCTGTGATCTTTCAAAAAGCAAAAACAGTGACTCAGGTGCCCAAGCATCCCTCATAGCACTAAAGAATTCATGCTGTGATGGATTTTACAGCTATGACGCATCAGCTGTAATTCTTCTTGATTCAATTTTTTGTTGCAATCATGCATTAAGCCAAGATTGGAAGTCCTTTGAAAAAAAGCAGAATTTCCATTCCCAGCATTTTCCATTACCGCTTTTGAAGTATATATTCAAATGTTCTGAGAGTTTAAGAGGAAAAAGAGGCACAAGATTATGGAACTAAAGGAGCAGATGCAAGCACATGGTCTCTACATATTTTTAACAAAAATCAAAGCCTTTCCATATCCTTTCCTTCAAACCTTTCATGCCATACCTTTAAAAACCAGGAAACTAATATTTGCGCGGTTAAATATTTATTTTTCCTCTGAACAGTAATAACCTAGGAAGTCATCTCTGATAGACTGCCAAGAGAGCGATTATTCAGTATTTTGGGGAGTGCCCTGTCATCCCAGCTCTTCACCATATTTTCCTTTCCAGTTGCTAACAAACGCCCAGCAGTCTGGCTAAGCTGCCTCTTTCCTCACCCAACTTTTCACAATAAAGCCCACAATCAAGGTGAACAACGCCCACTGCCCCCAGGTTTGCACTTGAGCACAAGGGCATGCTACAGAAACACAACTTCTGGCTTGCACGGTGATTGTGGAAAGTGTTTCAAGGAAGATGCTGTGAACTTGTCCAGTCCCCAGCTGGGTCTTTCACGTGTAGCTCTGATCAAGAACACGTCAGAGCCCCTTAAAAAGAAACTCTGCTGGTGATATTAGCCTGGGAGAAGCCTGCGTAAGAGCATCCATTTCCAGCCTCTCTCCACACTTCAATTCTTCAAAGTGCCGATCAAGTTTCTCATAACTAGTGTTTCTCCGTAACTGTTCTCCATAACTAGTCCCTTCTCCTGCAGACTCAAAAGCACGAACCCAGGGACAGGGGTCCTAGGACAAAAACTTCTAGCCAGGTCAACCATCCCCACAAGTCCCAGCCTACTGCTCTACCCACCGCCACTGGAAGAAGAGCAAGCCTACCAAGACAAAGGACAGGTCTCACAAATCTCAAAACCCCACAGCGTTTCCAAGAGCAGAACAATCCCAACACAGATCTTGAACACCAGCAGCTCTTTAAAGCCACTACAGAATCTACCAGATAGTAATAATAGTTATTAATGATCTTACCCCCAGAAAAAAATAAATCAACTAATGTAAATTTATATTAACTCCTCAGCGATTACTTTTTCATTGGAACTGCCTAGGTTTTTTCTTTAATTCATTTTGAAAAAAAGCAAAATCTGTAGGGATATCTAGGAAAAAGCAGACGGGCAAGGAATATCAGATCTACAGCAGTTTTCTTTCTACTCCAGTCACACAAAATAAGACTTAAGTCTAACACCGTCACTTTTGAGCATTTCTAGCATATAACAGAGCTCTGGCCCCTGCTACATAAAAAGCATGTCCAGGCTTTCCAGTATTCGCTCACTGTCCTCTGCTGAAGAGGTATAAGCCTGCTAAGACCCATACAATTAGAGCTACTAAAGTGGATTATATTCATGTGATTTTTTTTTGTGGTGGTGGTGTTGTAAGGAGGAAACAAAACTGATTAGAAACAAAATATTTTCTCAGAGTTAGAAAACTACTATGGACTCTTCATAATCTGTAATGGTAGGAGCTAGAAATGTGGATGTCTGAAGCAGAAAATGTTAAGGGAAGCACCTATTCCTAGGGAGAGCAGATCAGGAAATACAGCTGGAAAAATGGACTATCTTTTTGCCATTCTGATTGTTTCAGCTAAGCCTTGGCAACCCTGTGAGAGCATCAGCAGCGCTGACGATCTGCTCCTGGGACGGCACCAGAAGCACACTCGTTTGCCAACAAATCACTGGTTAGTCCATTATTAGACTGTTCTGTCTACAAGGATTCACATAGCTGCACCTAAATATCTTTGGTTTCTTGTTATGTACATGCTTTTCACAGTTGGTTGGCAGCAGATGAAGTGTGTGCCCTCTTGCTAAGGGGATTTGAGCTTGATCAGCTGAGCCAAAATGTTCCTTTGCCTTCAAGGAACTGCGGCACAAACCTTGTCAGCTCTTATTTCCAGTGCCTGTGTGCAGTCAGTTTGCAAGCAATATTCTTCCTCATTAGAAAAATGTGTGTCACTTCTGGAAAGTTGGTCTGCTTCTAGTTCACCAATATCTGAAAAGCCCCTTTCGCTCGCTCCGTACTCAGTATTAGGGCAAACCCTGATGAAGGTTACACAATCTGATGCCAATGGTTGATGCATTCAGGGCAGCAGCTGGTGCAACCAATATGGCTAAAATGGATATATCAACAGATAATGGCAACATCTACTGAAATGTTTGATCCATCACCACTCTTATTATTGATAATAAACCAAAGAGACCATCTAGCAAGAAAGCTATGGCTCCTGGTAGGCAAGAACAGCAAGAACACACAAGAATCCAGATTCCAGAGCCGTAGCTGGCCTAAAAACTGCCAGATATTCAGGTGGCTGTTACTGTCAAAAATACTTTCATGTTCTTTTAAGATCAGACTGATGAACTTTCAGATGCAGGCCTGTCAACAATGATCCTTACTGATTCAAAGATAAGCCCCTGCTTTCCTCATGCAAAAATGGACCTTGAGATCACCTAAAAATAGCATGCAAAGTTTTGTTTAAGAATAAATGCCACTGCTGCCCACTGCCTGCCAGAGATCAGATGCTGAAATACAGCGACAACATTGTGGGAGAACACTACTGAGATGGCAGACACCACAGCAAGGAACGGCGTTTCCCAATCTCTCTGAATTAAGATCTTGAAAAGGATTTTTTTTCCTCACGGGATACCAGCAGTGCAGTCCGTGCAGCATATGACCCAAAAATTCCTTGAAAAGAATGGGAAGAAACAACTCAAAGGACGTTTTCCCAACTTGTTCTTCTAGACCTCAACACAGCAGCTTGGAAATCTGACCTGTTCTCAGGAGTTGAGAAACTAAAGCAAGAGCTACCACATTGCTACTGAGGAATCAACTGCATGAAAACTGCAAACGTTAAAAAACAGAACTTAAAAAAGCACCCAAAAATGCCTCGTACTCCTTTAAAAGCTACATCAAAGTGGTTTATATTTAGATTGCCTACAAATAAAAACTGCTTCAAGGTAAAGTAGAGAGACATGTAATTTACAAAATTCAGAATCATTCAGGGAGTTGATTTTTTTCCCCCTCCTTAGTCTAAAGGATTTTAAAATGTATTCCTACAGCATTTACGAAACACTGGAAGCCCGAGGCATCCAAGCTTTAAGTCTTTCAGGGCAGCACAGTGATACTGAAATTTATAAAGTTAAACAAAACAAACAAAACTCCAGCAACAACAAACACCTCAAACTTGGGCATTATGAGAAGGAGAACATAACTAGCAGAAGTTTCCTCAATTACTGTAAAAGCCTGGTCATCTGCTTCAACAGTTATTTCCAACAATTCACAAAAGCCCCAAATTAAAACGCAGCACCACTGCATTTTGCAAGCAAACCATAGCTCAAACCACTTTGGTGCACAATGTTATTACAGGTTCATCTGACTTAAATCACCATCATTGTTGAGGAGCGAGCAAACAAGGGTGTACAGCTAAGTCAGTGAGACAACATGCTGCTGTGTCTACATGCCGTATGAAACACACTCCTAAAACAATCCCCAGAAACAACTTCCTTCAAAAGTGACAATTTCACGCTTAAATTCATATAAGTTATTTGCTTTTTCTTAAGTATTAACCAAACTAGTATCTGAGCAAACAGTACCATAAGGACAAAAGTGTTAAAAAAAACACCTCCTGCTCTTTTTCCTATCTCAGCTACCAAACGGGGCATGGACACCCATGATGAACAACTCTTCTCTTAGTAATTGCTCAGAATCCTTGTTAATGAGGGAAAATACTGCCATCTGCACTAATAAAAACCACCTAGAGAAATCCCATTTTTTATTTCATTTCAACCCTTTTAAGACACTTTAGCTCAATAAATCACCACTTGATTCCAAGTTCTTTATTCCACCCACCAGTTTCCAAGTCTTTACACCATTTCACACTTTATCTGTAAAATAAATTCCAATTATTCTTCTTCACAAAAATAAATTAATAGTCCATTATAAATGATCAGCTTCTTTAAAAAGCCAACATAAGCACAGGATAGACACAAGCCGAGGTTAACGAGTTAATTTCATTTCTCAGCATCATCGACTAGGAAAGATGACAAATTTGAAAGAGACCTGGAACAGTTTCATGGAAAAGCACCAGCATAAAACCTACTCAATTTCAGAGCTAAGAGGTCCCCTGAGCTACCACGAAGTTGCATTTGTCCATCAAATACGCTTAAATTTCGACGCTGCATTATTACGGTTCCAGGTAGTTTCCTTTCTTTGCAGGAGAAAGCCACAACACCTATTACCAACCAAAGCAAGAGGAGGGCGGCTCTTTTATAGCACTGCAAATGCCTGTCCTGCTCCACAGCCTCCCCACGGGGGGGGGATGGGAAAGAGAAAAAAGGCACACGAAGGTACACACACGTCCTTCCACCCCACCGTCCAGGCCGCGGGGCCATCTCTCCAAGACCAACGCCGGGCTGGCAGAGGACGGGGAGCCCCTGAGTCCCCAGATCCGGAGCAAGGCCGCTCTGCCAGCCCCGGCCTCCGAGCAGAACTGGCAGCAGGTCCTGCCGGGCTCCCTCCCGCCCGGAGCTCCAGGAGCGGCCGGACACCCCGAGCTGGTGCTCGGCCGCGCGGGGGGGGGGCGCTAAACCCCCGCTCCCAACCCCGGCCGGAGCGGGGCCAGGCGGGCCGGGCGTGCAGGCCCTGCCCGAGCCCGGGGGCAGGAGGGGCGGCGGGTCGGGCCCACCGCCGCCTCCCCAGCTCGGCCCGGCCCCACAGGAACCCCCAACAACGCGACCCCCATGCCCAGCGAGCCCCCGCCGCGCTCCGGCCACCTCCCGCGGCCCAGGTACCGCCAGAGCGGCCTCCCCCCGCCACAGGGCCGCGCCGCCGGGGCCCGTACCTGCGCCCCCCGCGTCAGCCCGCAGCCGCTGAGCTGCCCGTGCCGGAGCTGCGCCAGGATGTTGGTGGCCACCGCGCGGGCTCCTCGCCGGCCGCCCCCGCCGGGCCCGGCTCCCCCCGCCGCCGCCATGGCCGCCGCTGCGCTCGGCGGAGACAAACAGGAAGCGCCCCCTCCCCCCGCCGCTTTGTACGGAGCGGCGCGAGGGCCGCCCCGCAGCGCCCCCGCCCGGGCTCCGCGCGCACTGCGCTGTTACCGGCCCCGCGGGGGCCGCTGGGAAATGTAGTCCGGCCAGGTGCGCCGCGCATGCGCAGAGCCGCCGCGAGGGTGTGCCGGCTTTATCAGCATCGCTGCTGATGGTTTTTTGCTGGGTAAACACTTGGGAGGTTCCTTCTATGCAACCGAGCACGGAGGGTTAGTAGATGGGAAGTAGCTGGAGATACGTTCCTCCTGGAAAGCTTTCCTTTCCAGAGAGGAAAGGTAATAGAATCCCAGAATGTCAGGGGTTGGAAGGGACCTCGAAAGCTCATCCAGTGCAATCCCCCCGCCGGAGCAGGAACACCCAGATGAGGTTACACAGGAAGGTGTCCAGGCGGGTTGGAATGTCTGCAGAGAAGGAGACTCCACAGCCTCCCTGGGCAGCCTGGGCCAGGCTCTGGCACCCTCACCATGAAGAAGTTTCTTCTCAAATTTAAGTGGAACCTCCTGTGTTCCAGTTTGCACCCATTGCCCCTTGTCCTGTCATTGGTTGTCACCCAGAAGAGCCTGGCTCCATCCTCCTGACACTCCCCCTTTCCATATTGATCCCCATGAATGAGGTCACCCCTCAGTCTCCTCCAGCTCAAGAGCCCCAGCTCCCTCAGCCTTTCCTCGTAATAGAGCAGGAAACAAGGATCCAAGTTTCTACATTTTTATCCTGCCTTTGTTATTATACTGCTTTGTTACCTAGAACAAGTTCCCTGTGGCTGCTGAGGCAGGATCACAAGGGAACATCACAGTGGCAGAAGTGGGGGTAGAAGCCAAATGTTTGCTCCCCCTCAGCAAAACCTGCTGCCCACTCTTGCTCTGATTTCGGTGCCTCCAGGTCTCTGGTGCTACACCCCAGCACAGGGGCTGGGTCTTGATGGAGTGGCCTTGCCTCCACCCCCAAGGTTTTTGCCATTAAAATACCCACATGGGCTTCAGTTTTCCTTTTTTTAGTGTTACCATGAATTTACTAGCTGAAGTGAGCAATTCGGACACGCAAAGAGAACTGAAATCCGGAGCGCAGCAGCCATGGAGCTTCTTGAATTAAATAAAATCAAAATTAAAGACACAGGAATTAAATAAAAGTGCAGATGCTTGACTACATGAAGAGCCCAGAGCGCAACAGACCCTGACAACGAAACTGCTCAGCCCTGGGAGATGGGGGAAAGCTGGACTCGCACATGCTGCCCATACCCATCCCGTCCTCCAAAGCAAAATAGCATAAATGCCTCCAAGGGTTAAAAAAACAAAACAAAACCAAAACACAGCATACAATACAGGTGCTAAAAATCATGACTGCTTTAAATTCCAGCCTTAGTTTATATTCCATTTTATGGAATTCCATTTAACTTGCCTTTGTTACACAAGAAACAATAGAAAGCATTAAAGACACGAGGGATTAACCAAACCAGTGCCGATGCCATCCAGGTGATGTATTTTAAAGTTTCACAGCATCGCATCCTATGTCACTGCTTCCCACTGTGAATAATGCATGGCCTGATGATGATCACGCTTCTATTTGTAAAAAGCAAATTCTGCCCAGGGATGACTTGCTGCTCAATTGAGTCGCTGTTCCCAGAAAGCCACGAAGCACTGCATGTGAAGAAATGCAAACATAGCAATTTTTCACTTACACGCTCACGCTGCCTCAGATACACAAGGCTGCTCTGGTCCCCTTTCCTAGTGCTTCCCGTGCCTCCTCACCTCGCTTTTCTGTACGGTTTATTTGCCAGCAATTCACACAAAGGTCAGACTCATTTTCCTCTATCATCTCCTTTGTTAGCTCCATTAAAATAGTCTTTCACAAGGTGTTTGTCTGACCTTTCATCAACCCGCAGCCTCTTCATATCCAAACAATTCATTTTCAAATACCTCAGAAAATCTGGCCTTGCTTTGAGCTTTGCAAGCTGCTTACGGTGGGGAAAAAAACCCAAAACAAGGACGACATCAACAGCAAAAGGTAAATTTGGTTTCTGTGTTATCTTTCACAACTCAACCAAAATCCAGAGTTTCCTTTCAGCCTTTGACAGACGCCACAAGTTTGTGCCGTAGGTGGGACCTTCCAAGTGCTGACCTGCCTCATGTGGAAGCCATCCAAACCTGCCACTGTCCAAAATTGCCACTATCCGCCTGTGTTTCACGCACATCTGTTTGGATTCCTGACAAAACTCCTCTATGTTTTGTTAAATATGAACAAGCACTCATCATATTGCTTGCCGGGAGCTCTCTCTCCAGCTGGAACATGCCAAAACAGACCTGCCCTTCCCTGTGAGGACAGGCAGCAGGAGACCACAAGTTTGAGCTTTCCTGTTTTCCCAGCTGACTTGTGATAGCAATTTTGAAACCATCACGCTCTCAGTAACACCAGAACCTCTTACATTGTAAATACAGGGAAGAGAATCTGATCTCTAGTGGGACAGCCAGCCACCAACGATTTCATCTCGCCATCCTTAGAGAGAGGTTCCCCAACGTCTGTCCTTCATCACGCTGCCTATGAAATAGCACAACAGATGTCACCAAGGTTCAAGCTCGCTCTCTCCCCTCCAGCAGCAAGGCCAAATCAGACAGTTTTCCATTCAGAGAAGAGGCTTACTAAGGATCCTAAGAAATCATTTCACAGTTCTTTTTGTTGAAAGAAACTCTTAGTAACATGGTAGTCGCTCTCAAATGCTGGAAAAAACCCAAAGTTTAGGCTGCCCTGTGTTACCCTGACTCATCCATCCCATAGCACTAATCAAGATCCATCTAATTACTCACAGTACAACAGTAGTTGTGGACAGATGAATTCTTGCAGCTCCGACTGTGCTGAGGAAAGATTTTACCTCCTGCTATCCCTTGGTTCTGCTACTGGAGCCTCTTAGGTGAGGGTACCAAAACACTGCGGCTAGTAGAGATGTGTCAGTAACCTGCAGCCTGTCCTACAAGTCCTTCATTTTCCTCTGCTTTACAGGTGGGACCGAGCACCAGGCAGGCCAGCATTTTGTCACTCTGCAGCTTAGGCAATGACTAGCATGTCAGATCTGAACAGCTGGGAAAAAAAAAAAAGAAGATAACTTTATGGTTACAAGGTGCCACAAACAAGAGCTTCATCTTTGTTTACCAATGCCTCGGTTTTCGGGTGCTCCATTCTCAGTACCTCCATTACAACAGTTGCATCAACGCAACCCACATGATAAAAGGAAAGAAATACAGAACGAAAAGGGCCTGTACAGGTTAACAATCCTTCCAATACATCTGTCTGTCCAAAGTTGCAAGTGTCTCTCACTGTAGTTTCGTCACAACCGCAACAGGATTTCCATCCTAAAGGGTGAGAGTGCAGACTTGATGTAACTTTCTAGCACTAATAGAGAGACAAAAATAATATTTTCTCAAAGCGACCCAATACCAGCAAAGACTGGGCATTGACCCAGTTGTATTTTTCACTGGCCGCATGGATTTATTTACCCAGTATTTCTAACCCACTCAAATGACTACAGCTTCTTTGTGCTTGCTCCAGATTCCTCTCTTTCCAACAGGCTTGAAGAAAGCCCATGACATTTCTGCTCCTCCATTTTTTTCTTCTTTAGAAAGAAAAACTCTTTCTAACACTACTGATTTCTCTATTCCAGTCACAGTTTGGTTTCCATAACAGGGAGGGTCACAAGGAGCCACCACACTTCCCACTGCAGAAGCAGCTTGCGAACATCTGTTCAGCTGTCCCCTGTGCCAAGGGAGAGCGGATTTCAGTCTGAACCACGTCTCCTTCCATCCTACCCTTACCCACGCTACAAACACAGCTCAGCTGCTCTGCCCTGAGGCCACTGTCACCCACTGAGGTGGCTGATTCAGAGTAACCCAAGTGAGGCCCCAAAGGGAAGTTTAAAAGAGGAAGGAAATGGGTAAGTTTCATAGGAAAAGCTTTGTTAGGTTCTGTAACAAAAAAGCAAGCTCCACTGCAGAGTAAATCAAACCACATTCCACCCGGACGCCTACTACACCAGTTTCAGGCAGGTGGTACCGACCCACAGATCCTACGTATGGAGGAACCGAGCAATTTTCTATGTTGCAACCCTTCTCCTCACCTCATGCCATCCTTCATGCTTGACAGACATGCTACATCTATAAATGTGAGGCTCCACCTCATCATCAAAAGGTTTTCTCAACTGACCATCGATCTGTCAGGCTAACCACACATGTGTAAAGAGACCAAAGATAAAAGGTGGAACACATCACAGAGCAGACTTGTAGCCTCCGAAGTGAAGCTACAGCCAGTGATCTGTGCTTTTCCCCCTGTGACAGGGAACCGCTTGGGCTCATTTTTGTAGAGCAAAGTAGGCTGTGGACTCTGCTTAAGCCTGTAAAACTTCAAAACAAAGTCACAATGAAATAAGCATGGTACCTCTAACCAGTACAACTTTTCTTTCTCTTTCTAGACACCTGTTTGCTATTCAGAGAACCAACTGGTTTTAGATTCACAACTTTACAGCATTAACAGCTGATACCTGAATCACATTTTATGAACCAGCAGCAGCAGAATTTAATAGGAAGCTGTTTCACTTCGTAATACAATTCACATTGTGAGGTACAACCTTTTCCATTATGAAACTATAAAAAAATATTCCCAGAGTCTGAATCAATAATTTAAACTGATAATGAAAATAGAATCAGGTGTTATCTAGGAAGACCTGTCCCAGTACTGCAAGTTTAGAGTTAAAAGATTGACTGGGGCAACTCAGGAGGGAGTGTGAGCTTTTCTTAGAGTTTCTCTTCTCTCCACCTTTCTCTGAAGAAGCATCTTGAGGGTCTTTTGCACTTTCCTCTTCACCATGGTCGGAAGCTCTTTTTAAAGTGAATTTCTTGTTTTTCTTCAGCGAGTAGAATTCCCGCATCAAATCTTCCACCTCCCACTGCTCTTCCTTCCGCTTCCTACAGCAATGCAGCGCAGCAGGGTCTATAGGATGAGCTTCGGTGTTAAAGACGTATCCTCCAGCATTCAAGACACATTCCCCATATGGTGTAATCACCACATCAAAGACTGATCCATCATTGTGAATGAAGTTGTCTGGGTCAAACAGCAGATACAAGTATTTTACTGTTTCAGCCAAAAAGAAGGATTCCATGCGATTATCCAGCCTGTGATCTCTCAAGTCTTTGATCTACAAGAGAAGAAATACAGTGGGTCACAGATATATCAAATTCAGTAAGTTAGGAACTCAGGGGAAAAAGTAAAACCAGCTTGCAGTCCATTTAAGTTAACCAGTAGAAAAGCAGAATCACACAAGCAGCAGAGAACCAGCACGTGAGCCTTCCTGCTGAGCTGGAACAGCCAGTAGCTACCAAGATAGAGAAGGCAGGAGAAGCTTCTGATGCTTTCCCATGTTTTGGGCTCTGGTACAACAGCCAATGCTGGAATTTGTCTCGCTGTTTAGGCTGTGAGGGAAGTTACGACCAGAAATGTGACCAGCAGTTACGAGATCAGCCTCATAGAGAAACAGCAGAGGCTTGTTTGAAAAAGAAAAAAAAAAAAAGTCATGTTTCAACCACAGTGATCACTTGACTCAATGGCAAAAGATCATTCAAGAGAACACTTTCTAAAACCTAATTTTTAGCAGCCATTCAGCCAACTTAACCATTGATTTAGCACTTACAGTTGCAAATCCACAGTCCACCTTGCTGATTTTCTCTATTGACTCCACTGCGTCTCTGCCCAGTTCTAAGAGCGTGGGATCTCTTGTAGCACGGTACAGATACATTGCACTCTCGATGAGCTCTGCAGAAAAAACCCAAACATTTGCGTGCATAAAAACTTACCAAACACAGGGAACAGAAGATATTCCATGAACTAATTTAAAAATATGACTTTAAGATGATCAGGTAAACAGTCCAGCCTGCTTTGTATTTCCTCTGGCTCAAAGCACAGACGCTTGCTTTTACTAAGGATGTGCTACAAAGAAATTCACTCTAGCTCAGATACAATGAGTCAGAGAGTGGGATGGGAGCAGGAGAGAAAAGCATTAAAACTCGGTTGTCAAAGGAAGAAAAGCAAGATGCCTCTAGAAAGAACGACAAACAAGAAATTAAACCCCCAAAATATAGTTTTTAAACAATACTGTAAGCCATCACAAAAACAGGCACTATGGAAATACTCTATTTAGGCAACATAAGCACAGTGCTGTGTTTTCTTACTAAAGAAACGGGTCTTTTGGATGCTGTAATACATTTGGAAGTTAATGCTGATGAGTATTTTTGGTAGAAATGCCCAATGTAGATGTCACCTGAACACTCAGACCAAAAGGAAATATATTATTCTCATATACAAAGTTTTACTGACCTAATAATCAGGTGTGGGGTTTTTTTTGGTCAGAGTTGTAAAACAACAGAAGAAAAAAATCATTTCATTGCAGTATCACAGACAACATATAATCCCTCTTATATGTTGAGTTCTAGTGCAACCTGAATTAGTTTATCCCAGGGACTCAGCAGAACTAGTGATCTATTCATACTCACTTTCACTTCCTAAACTTCAAGGACACAAGCAGTCACATTAACGTTTCATATGACTTTAAAACATCCCATGTCAGACAATCTAACACTTAAACATGTCAAACGCTACATTGCAAACCCAATTCATTAACAGCCTCCCTTTAAATATTATAGTAACACTACAGTTTGCTTCCTTCAGAAGGTAGCCATGCCTTTGTGAATGGCAGAAAGCAAAATGTGTAGCTTTGACTACAGAAATCACCGGTAAAATGCATGCGGGAACTAAGTCAGAGCAAAACTGGGGAGGAACTTTTGGAGGGCAAGTGTTGCCAACATCTGATCTTCCCACCAGGGCAAAAGCACCAGTCTGTGTTTCTTTCTATTTCATTTCTGCTCACCTGGCCTGAGCGGATATCCTTCTCTCTTGTCCACCGTATAGCCCTGAGGAATGTTGTAGAACTCAGGCAGCCCACCAAACTGCTTCCAGACAGTGTAATAGTTGAGGAAGGTTCGCATGGCATTATCTACATCCCCAATTAGGCTCTGAGAGAGAGGAAACAATTAGCAAAGCAACATCTGGGTGAAGAAGAAACGACACAGAACTAATGCAGTAACACTCCTATAGTCAAAGCAAGACAGAAATGGGTTGTTCAGCAGGTCTGAATGGTGTAAGTAATAGTTAGGCACAATGCCTTAAAAACAGGTAGGACTAAGGAGAGAGGTGCTGCTTTTCTGTTGGATCACATTCCGGACACCTAAATAATATGAAGTCTCTTTGATTTTTAGTTAACAGAAGTTTGGGTTTCTTCAGTCAACATTTCTTTTAGTCAATCACAGCATCTAGTTTCTTTCAGTGCTGGTAACAAAGTCTCAGACCAAATATACGGCAAACCTCCCAATGGGAAAGGATTCACACAAACAAAGCGTTTATAAGGTGGTGGAAAAAGAGGTGTGATTTTCTTTTACCTTATGCTCCCATCCGGATTATGAGACCACTGTCAGTGGAGTTTGCTACAATAAACTGCCGTCCCATCATGCTTACTAGGAGACTTTTTTTTTTTTAATAGACCATAGGAAAAGTCAAGAATTGCTCTTCTACAGGCTCAGACTACTGTAGATTTCACCAGAGATCAAAACAACCTTTTCAACCAGCAGAGGTGAGGGTTATACCCAAGACAGATGAACAAAACCACCGTATGCTACTAGTGTGCCAGCTCTTACCTGTAGGCCTGGCCAGTAAGCCTCCAGGGACTGAAAAACAGGCATGGACACCGTTCCTTTGTACATCTGAACCCAGAGGTACCAGTCATCAAACTTCGTGTAATTTTTGATAGCTTTGTCATATTCTATAAAGAAACATAGATGGGCAGGTAATTCAACAAAAAAATTTTTTTTTTCTCTTAATTTTTTAAGACTGAAAGAAGCCCCCCTTTTCACTTGAGCCATGCAAAATAAATGACTTCTCAGGATGCTCACTTTGGTAACTTTGTCATCACAGACTGTTCGAAAGTCTTACAACAAAGGCTTCAGGAACAGTCTTGAAGTTACCCTATTAGATTCTTCATCTTCTTCCATGGTCCCACGTGCAAAGTTTTCACAGGTGCAGCTAAGGAGGAATTCCTGGGACCCTTCACACAGAAAACAAACTGCTCACCCAGGAACATGGCCATCAGCTCCCCGTCCTGCAGGAGAATGGCTCCCTTCACAAGGTACTCGAAGTAGGAGTCCACCCCGGCCCCAATGCCAGCGTCTTGGGCCACCCACTTGGCAGTGACCACATCGATGTGGTTACCAACCTGGTAGAGGTGAGGGAGGAGGAAAGAGGGAGTTAAAGTGGAAATCAAGCTTATCTTCTAAAGAATAATTTAAAAAATCCCCACAAAACCACCAAACACAAAAGCCTTGACCTTTTTCAGACTGTCCGTTTCACAGATTCACATTGTCCATTCCAACGAGCATTTTCACCATTACAAGACACATTAATCAGCATTAGAGAAGTACAAACTGTAGAAAATATAACTTTGGAAATTTATACTTCCAATATAAAGGTTGCACTGGCCAAAAAAAAAAAAAATACCATTATGCTACTGAAAAAAAACCCCAGTTTCAACATGATGTGTCTGGTCCTAATTTCCATCTTGCAAAGGAGAAGAGAAGGGTGAAGAGGTGCAGATACAGAGATGGAGGCCAGGGATGTCAACTGCACGAGAGCTGCTGTGCTAATATTTAAACACATCCTTCAAATCTGGGACTCTTTAGCCTAGAAACAGACCCAGCTGATGAAGAATAAGATACACAACTGTGACTTGCTTGGAAAAGATGAAAAAAATAGAACTATTAAATTTATTTCTTGAACAAGTATTAGGGATATAAACCAAAAATAAACAGATCCTAAAGCAAACAACTGGTAACATTTCTTTGTACAGCATATGAATAAATCTGTTCTACTTCACATATGCAACACTAGGAGTTCACACAGGTTCGAAAAGCAGCTGTGGAAATTAACTGAAGAAAGACTGACCAGGAGATAGTGAACACAGACATAACACTTCTAGCTCTGGATATTCCTAAACCAAAGCTGTCAGGGCTAGTAATATCTTGTTGCACTTGACATGCTCGTATTGCACTCTTCCATGCTCTTATTCTGTTCCGTAAGCACACAAGGCATTAGACAGACCTGTTATTTAATCTGTTGCAGCTGCTGTTACAAAAACTGCAATGGCCAGTGGAAGGCATTTGTCTCCCAACCACATCCGTTATGGAACAGAACAACGGCATGATGGTGGGCAGCACCACTAACACAGAGATCTGGATGCTGCAGGTGTTCAGGAACAATGTCCAGCATGCGACTTCATCCCAGTTATTAGCACTGTGCTTATTTCTCCAGTTCTATCTCCTCTCTGTCTGTGCTTTTTTATGCTTAGAATTGCATCCACGAAACTATACAAAAAGCAGGCCAGCAAATTCAAAGGCCAGTCCTCACTCACCAGCCCAATATCTGAGCGATTTTTCCACAGTGCCTTTAAAGCCTTCCTGGCAACATCCTCGAACACTGGGTCACCAGTAAGGTGGCTTAAAGTGGCAAATTCCACTATAAATGTACCAATTCCAGCAGTACAAGTAACTGGGGTCTCCCCTGGGTTTACTCCGTGCAGCAGGTTCACTGTTCCATATGGCATCCCAGTTGGGGTCTGAAAAGCTGAAACAAATGGTTTTGGTTCACATGAAAGTGTTCACTGTCACATTTGACAGAGTGTTAAGCAGACATGTCACATTCCTCTGCACAATGGCAAGAAACGAGACTAAAGCGATTGCAGTAACTGCAAAGAACAAAATGGGGAGCAGCGTGTGATCCTGGGAGGGGCAGAGAGGGCACTCCAAGCTACTGCAGGTCTCTCCCACCTTGCCCAGAGCAGCAGACTGCGTCCTTACTTTTTTTCCAGCACAAGCAGGGTCGTCAAAATCAAACTTGCACACACTTATCAGCAAAGCACCAACACCAACTTTGCGATCGATTGCTCGGTGGCAGCCCAGGGCGCACCCCGCACACAGGGACAGTGCCACGCTGTCAGGGGACACAGCCCAGCAGCAGCCCACACTGCGGTAGATAAGGCTGCAAATTCTTGTCTTTACAAGCTGCTGCTTCACAGCCTTTATTTATTATTTATATTAAATGCATTTCCCCTCAACAAGCAAACAACAAAGTGATGTGTTAAATGCATACAACACTTGGCACGCATACATCCAACTGGTATCATGCACTGCACAATGTTTTCCCTACAAGCTAAACTTGCTTTGAGCTCAGGGAACTTGAGACTGTTTGAGAGTTTACACACCCAGCAGTGCCACCTCCATCAAATGCACCAGTGACCTCCAGAACTACCGCCCAGCCACACAAAGCAGACGACCTCTCACCGGGCAGGAGTTTGCGAGCCGCTTCCTCCGCCATCCTGAGGAGAGGCCCGGAGCACGGCCAGCCCGCTTCCACTTCCACACCAGCCTTCTTGGAGAGCAGGTGAGCGGAGAGGAGACCTCCCACCACTGCAGGGCAGACAGAAAGAATCCCATCAAAGAACATGAGGGAGGAACAAAATCTGATACCAGTGGTATTTATCATGATGCAGAGACAGTTTTTATGGGGAAGAAAAGTGAGATGGCTCATCCTTAACAGCTGAATTCAATATGCTACAAAAGAAGGGTGATTTGTTTCTTCCTGTCTGTTTGCAATGGGCAGCAGATATATTTCTTTCATTATTTTAGAAGCATCAGATCCTACTTGCCCTACTATACCAGCACTGCCTTGCAGAGAATCAGAGAGCTACCAGTATAACAAACAGGAATCTCTACAAGAGGAATCACAGAAAACTGGCTTGGAAGGGACCACAAGGATCATCTGTTCCAAACTTCTTGGCATAAGCCCAGCCCAGACAAGCTGACCCAGCACCCTGTCCAGCTGAATCTTAAAAGTGTCCAATGTCGGGGAGTCCACCACTTCCCTGGCGAGATTTTTCCAGTGGCTGATTGTTCTCATCAGGAAAAATTTCCCTCTTGTGTCTCATTGGAATCTCCCCAGGAGTAACTTGTACCCACTGCCCCTTGTATTTTCCATGGGACTCCTTGTAAAAAGGGAGTCTCCATCTTCTCTGTAGCCACCCTTTAAATACTAGAATTGTTTCACCTCTTCCAGACAGCTTAATACTATGTTTGCGTAAAGTAATACAGTGTACATTCTTAAATTCCTTGGAGAAAAATGTCTAGGCCAGAGTGAAGCCCTTCAGTGTGACTGACAGAGGCAGGGAGTTCTCAGCCCTTTTCACAGGCTTGGCCACTGTCACATAACAAGGACAAACACACAGAAATTACACTTCTGCAAAAATTGCATCAGCAATATTTGATAGGAGAAACAAAAAAAGCATAACTAACAGTTTTGTCCCCTGCCAGTGCCTTTTAGTTGGATGGCACTAAAGCAGGTAGGTGTTCACCCGGGTACGAGACTCCAAAGGCCTTTGTGATTTTCAATAAAAAAGACAAGTTTCACATTACAACGCTAAAGGAAGAACTTAATAATCTCTATTCCAAAACAGTTTGTAAAAAAAGGTTGAATACAATTCATAATGTTTCAGCAGAAAGATGTTTATCCCGAAGCTTAAAACCTGGCACCAAAATGTTGAAACTTGCACGTCGATGTCCATTTGCGTTGAGGCAGGAAGCAGAAAAGTGATGTGCAAAGACAAAAAGGAAGTGGGAAGTGACATTTGTGATTTTTCTGTGTGTTTATGTGTCCTGTTACAGTGGATTACAAATTCACTCTGACCACTACCTCGTGTCATGTCTATGTACAGTTCAGAGATTGGTAAAAGAAGGAAAAATCCAGCACAAACACCAGGGAAAAAACCCACCTCACCTCGAATATTAGTTTCAAAGACAGATGCATTGACATCAATATCAAAATCCACCCCTTCCTGCAGCACATTGACAACTCGCTGGAACTCGGAAACATTTCCCAAGATCTGCAGAGGGAGCAGGACAACAGAGAACAAGGCTTAGACTTCACAGGAAAACAAAGGTGTTGTTCAATGTTCAGGGCTAATTCTAGCTTCGTTTTACCATTTTGTGAAACCATTAATTACAAACAATACTAAAAGAGTGACTGACAGTTCCATCTGTTTTCAAAACATTTTCTTCCACACGCTTTAGGTTTTTATTTCAGAGTTAGGTGGTGCCGGGGCGGAGGGCTCTGGCCACCTGCCGCCCCGGGCGGGAGCGAAGCGAAACGCGAAAACTCCTTGGTCAATCAATAACAGACTTTCTGTCACTACTGAGTAAAAAGCAGGTGTGAAGGAGGCTGACAGCGGTCTTGAGCGGGCTGAAGGCCACGCTGCAGCCACGGGCACTCCCAGGGCCAGGGGGCAGCTCGTACTCACCAGCAGCGTGTCCAAGGCGTCGATCAGGGTGAGGGAGAAGCTGTGCGGGGAGAGGAGCACGATGAGACCCAGTGGAGGTGGGGGGGCTCCCTGGGCCGGGCCCCGCGGGGTGAGGGGGCAATTGCTCATCTCGGGGATGGCCCCTACCTGCCCCAGGTGTCCTGCCCGTCACACGTCAGTGGCCGCAGCTCGTCGTAGGGGAAGGCGCTCTCCAGGTAGTGCTCGTAGGCGTGGTAGAACATGGCGCGCACCCGCTCCCTGAGTCATGGAATCGTTTTGGTAGGAAGCGACTCTCAAGATTATCAAGTCCAACCATTAACCCAACGCTGGCACTAACCCATGTCCCTGAGAACCTCATCGATATGTCTTTTAAACCCCTCCAGGGATGGTGACTCCAGCACTGCCCTGGGCAGCCTGTTCCAATGCCCCACAGCCCTTTGGGGAAGAAATTGTTCCCCAGATCCAACCTCAACCTCCCCTGGCGCAACTTGAGGCCGTTTCCTCTGGTCCTGGCGCTTGTTCCTGGGGAGCAGAGCCCGACCCCCCTGGCTCCAAGCTCCTTTCAGGCAGTTCAGAGATCAGAAGGTCTCCCCTCAGCTCTTGTTCTCCAGCTGAACCCCCAGCTCCCTCAGCCGCTCCCATCACACTTGTGCTCCAGCCCCTCACCAGCTCCGTTCCCTTCTCTCAACTCGCTCCAGCACCTCAAGGCCTTTCTTGGCGTGAGGGGCCCAAAACTGACTCCAGGATTCGAGGTGCGGCCTCAGCAGTGACCAGTACAAAGGGAGACACAAGCACACCCACCCAGCCCCGCTCTCACCGGTAGGAAGCGACGTCCAGCCCCCGTGCAGCCGCGCCGGTGCCCGCCGGCGGGGCCGGGAGCCGCAGCGCCCACAGGCAGAGCAGCAGCCCGAGCGAGCGCCAGGCGGCCATGGCCGCGCCCGCCCCACCCCCGGCCGCCAGCCAATGGGAACGGTCGCGGCGCGCAGCGCATGCGCAGACTGCCAGAGCCGCCCATCCGCTTCCGGGGTGCCGGGGCAGGAGTGGCCCCCCTGGGTGGGAGGGAAGGTGCTCGGGAGGCTGGCGGCACTGGAGGTGACCTGAGAATAAATGTGACAAGCACGGTGGCGTCTTTATAGTCATGACGTGCTCCCAACAATGGTGCTGGCCGACTGGGGAGGCACATATGGGACGGGGAGCTGGTTCCTGGTCTGTTCCTGTGCAATTCTACAACTACCCAAAAGGAGGTTGGAGCATGAAGGGCATTGGGCCCTGCTCCCCAGGAACAAGCGCCAGGACCAGAGGAAACGGCCTCAAGTTGCGCCAGGGGAGGTTGAGGTTGGATCTGGGGAACAATTTCTTCCGCAAAGGGCTGTGGGGCATTGGAACAGGCTGCCCAGGGCAGTGCTGGAGTCACCATCCCTGGAGGGGTTGGACAGACGGAGATGAGGTTCTCAGGGACATGGGGCAGTGACAGGGGTGGGTTATGGTTGGACTTGATGGATCTTGAGGGTTGATCTTGAGGGTCTCCTCCAACCAAAATGATTCGATGAAATCCTTCCATTTCTCCCCCATCCATGCACATAGGTGAGGAGGAGCGAGGTGGGACCCTGGCAGGAGGGGCAGGAGCAAGAAGCGACGAGCCAGATGTTTGCCTGGCAAAGGTGCAGCCTGTAGAAATCAAAACTCAGCCGCTCTGCTCACAGGAGACGAAAGGGCACAAATAACCCAACACTTCATCATCTCGTGCTGGCATTTAGCATCAGGCAGGGCTGAGTGTTGTTGATGTTCTTTAATAAAATAAACCCACTTTACCCCAAGGCTCCCCCCGGGGCTGTCCCACTAGGTGTCAGTGCACACTCGCACACCGGCACGGCTGCCCACGGCTCTGCTTGGTGGCAGCAACAAAAGGCCACTGAGTAATTTCAACATATTGTTCATTTGCTGCAGCTGCAATTTGGGTTTCTGGGGCCATTTATCATAAAGCTGTCTGCTTTCTTATTCCATGGCTCAAGGCTGCTGGAGTATATCTCGCTGCGTTCCTGGGAGAATCAAAGTATTGGAGTTGATTTCACTAAAAGCTGTCACAGTACGTTACTGGAGCGCATTTTATTAAAGTTCATTTTCCAGACTTAAATTTAACAGTGTTTCAGACCACTGCCATTTACCATATACTGGAACAGTAATTTCTCTATCAAAGTCAGTTATTGAATTCTGAAAGTTGACTGAAGTATTTTTGAAACAGATGTCGTATGTGAAATGAAAGAAAACCAGGAGAAGACCGAGGCAGAGCCGTACGGTGTCTCGCCACCGGCATTGGAGGGAGAGCTGGGAGAGGTGGGAGGAGGCTGACTCCACAAAGGCAACACCACAGGCACTAATTGCACTAATTGAAGCGTGGTAGTTAGATGCTGCGCACCACTAAGCATTTGTAAAATATTTTCATAGAAAAAATGTAGCTAAATATAACAGAGCTGAGGTGACCATTGCAAAAGAGTTTCTGTCTCTCGAGCTGTGAGGGCTGGCGAGTAGCAAAGACCCAAACAAGGGATGAACAGAGGATGGTGTAAATGGGACGGAATTGCTGCTCCAGGGAGTGCTGGGCAAGAGAGCAGCGGCTGGGAGAGCCAGCTGGATGAAAACTGAGCTGGTTGTGAAAAATCCACTTTTTGTGCAGTGCCTACCATTCCTGAGAGCACCTCAGGCAGCCAAGCACCCTGCGGCGGATTTGGGAGCCAGACGGGGCTGTCTGCTCCCAGGTGTTTGCTGCTTCACCTCCTGACGTAGCTGCAGGTTCCTTGCAAGCCCTGCTGGAGGAACATGACTTTGTTGTTCCCAACACAAGCCCCAGCACAGTGGGGCTGAGAAAACCAGCCGTGGAGAGCGGTGGGAGCAGCTCCCGCTGCCGCAGGGGAGCGTGCGGAGCCGTGGGTTCAGACAGCCCACAGCCCCAGCACGTAGGATAAAGATCAACTTCTCAGCGGCGGTGTGGCCATTACCTGCTTGTTTGTTAACAAACACAAATACAGCTGGTGGGGTGGGAATTATTTGGGGGAAAGGCTGGCTTTCAGTGTGGCTGTGGCACATACTAGAGGAATATTTGGTGTGGTGCGCACATAGTATCATAAGAATTATGCCGGCTTTGACGCAATAAGTCAAAGAAGATGCGGGGGGTGGTGCTGCCAAATGGACAGAGCACGTTACTAAAATATTTAGGCTGCATGAGAGTTAAGTGCTTCTTCAGATGCCTCACTCCAGCTCATCAGTCTTTATGAAAAGGCCACTGGCAAAATAATATGAAGTTTCATTTGGCTGTGGGGGAGACTGTAATTATAGGGGCGTTAAACACTTTGGTTTATGACATCTTCAGGCTGAGCACTTGTTTACTACTTGCTATTACTGTAAGTGGTGCTGTTGCCCTGCTTTCAATTTTGATGCCCATTAAGATGGGAACTGTATGTAAATCAGCATCACCCATTAATATTTATAATTCATGGTAGAATGTAGGAGTTTGTCTGTTATGAGAAGAAATGTAAACAAGAGTTTTATGAACACTGAAAACTGTTGCTAAGGTGGTTCTCTTGAAATAATTTTCCTTTGCAGCTGAACATCAATTCATAAGTTTAGTAGCATGCATAGCAGAATGGAAACGATGATTGATTTTTCTCCAAGTGCTGTGGGCTGCTACAGTCAAGATTTCACTGTAAAAGACTAGACAGTTCCAATTGTTTTTTATAAGTTCAGAATTGATTTTATTTGTTTAGCACCTGACTAACATAATAAAAGTGAAAAGAAATACAGCCAAATATGAGACATGGAAAATACACAGGCTACCTGAGAGAGCTGATGCAGCACCACTCCACCATGCAGCTTCTCTGGCTTCGAATTATTCTCGTTAAACCTCTTCTTGATTTTTCTTTCACTAAGTAACGTGACTAACTAATGTACTTGTTGCAGAAACTAGAGAATGAATGCAGCGAGGGTCAGGGTCACGCAGAAGCCCTTCACAAAGAATCGTGGCTCTATATAGAATTTGAATATTTTATGCAAGTCTGGCTTACTGTTGGGATTTTGACAAGTGAGAAAGCAAAAATAAAACTGAGTTAGTATCAGTGTGTCTTGGTTTTTAGTATGGGGATTTATGGCACCCATGTTACACGACATTGATAAAAGTCCAAAGCTGCTGAACTTGTGTGAATGAGGTTTCATTTTCTTTATCCGAGCCAGGATTTTCCCCATAGGGATTGTGGCTTTGATATTCTTTTTTGCCAGGAAGATTTAGAGGTGTTTGGATGTTGATTCCTGTAGAATACAGACAGACAAACACAGGACAGGCATTTCCCTTTTATATATATTCCTTATGTCCCAAATGGACAAGGAACAGGTAGACAGCCTTTGGGAGAGATGTGGGTCTGTCTGCTGTCTGTCCCTTGCACCATAAGAGTCAGGGATGTCTGCACACGGACCACCTTCTGCATCTTTTATTTTTCTTGGTGGGCTCGCAAAAATAAGAAAAAAAAAAAAGAGACCAGAAGGGTTATTCAGCCTTGTGCATGGTGGGAAAGGGGGCGGGAAATCCAGTTTGGTTTTCAGCTCCAGTGCAGCCAGGATTTTGACTTACAAGCTCAAAAAACTTGTATGTCTGGGAGACTCTCCACCTTTCACATTAGCATGGCAAACGTGGTAATAAGGGCTGAGTTTACAGACAGAGAGAAGCAATGAGAAAACCCTCCTGTGGCTCTCTGGAAACACGGAGAGGTGGCAGAGGCATTTTATTCCCTATTTTATGACCGTGTAAAATAAATTCACTGAAACTTGTCACTGAACAAGGATCTCCAGCTGTTCGGTAAAGGTCAGAACAGAGGTTTGTTTCTTGAAGCAGGAGACAAGGGCTGCATGCAGGAGCGTGGAACCAGCGCTGGAACCGCTGCCAAAGCGGGTGCGGGACCAAGGGGAGGCGGGTTTGGAGCCGCTGTGGGCATTTCCCTTGTTTTTTAGGAAAAGGGGATTTTGTCCAGAGGTTTTGGGGGAGAATACGGAAGGGAGTGGGACACCACCAGCAGCCAAACTGAGATGGTCTGGGCTTGGGACGGGGCTTGCACAGGAGCTCAAGAAGCAGAAGCTGCAGCCTGCTCTTGGCTGACACCTCAGATATAGAACATATATTAAGGCCAGTCATGTATGTCATACATATTGTATATATTAAGGCCAGTCAGGTGACAAGCCTGATGGCTGCCTTCTGTCCCTAGACTTTTTTTTGACCAGCATAAATAGAAAGCTCCTCCCTGGTAGTGTTTCAGTCTGCTTGGGGTAATAATCTGGCAAACCCTCAAAGACCTGTAAAAACTCCTTTGATATTTAACAATTGCCAATTTTGTGACATAGAATTTACTGTGAAAACAGCACAATCGGTCTCCATAAATGATCGCCAACAGAAGTGACCGCCCTGTGGTGCTTGGGAAGGGGATGGTTTGCAGTGGGAAGCCCCGTCCTTGCTGGGATCCATCGCATTTGGTCACTGGTTCCAGTAGAGCTCTGTTTCCTCACGGCGATGCCTGCTCAGCAGGGCTGGCCCACCTGAAGAGCACTGGTGCCCGGTTCTGGCATGATTTGTGTAAGACCCACGTGCCAGTCTCGCTTCACTCCTCCCTGCAAGAGAAGTGATGATCTGGGCAACTAAATCCAGCCCAAATGCAGCTCAGGCTTTTGTTACCTCTCCGTCTTTCAATTGACTGGGACAGAAATCCTAGTTGGGCTTTTTGGAATAAATACCTTCTTTTTTTCTCCATGCCATTGGCACTCTGCCTTCAAAGCTTGTGCTCCCTTTTCTGCACTCTCACACAGAATAGGGCAACCTCCCCTCCTGGCCTCCTTTCCTGGGGATCCACCATAATGGCATTTTCCTCGTCTCATCCATGTTTGATGAGAAGGGTTTGAGCAGCAAGCCGATTTCGTTAAAAGCTCTCTCCTTCCTGCTGGGTAGAGGCCTCTGAAGAAGAGGTGAGTTCATTAGCAAAGCTGGAAGGAAATCTTTGCATGTTGACGGGCTCGGCTGAACCCTCCTGGGGAGGAGGAACCCCTCTATGGGGGAGGAACCCCCTCTAGCACAGCATCCCCCATGCCAGCACCCTGCAGCATCTGGGTGCTGCTTCCACATCCATGGGCTGTCACCTGAAGGGCCCCGGCTATGCAGCTCCCAGCAGGACCATAGGGACATTTTGATGTCCCCTTATGCCACCTGGTGCAGCCATGGTCAAGAACAGCTTTCCATGGGGAGAACCAGCCCAGAACTGGCCGCTTCTGCAGCAGCCTGGACAGAGAGACCAGCCAGAAAGCGACGTGCTGGTGGAGATATTTGTATTGAAATCTCTCAGGCAAACATTTGGTGGTTTGTAGAGAACTGAAAGAAAGAAAACTTTGTTTTAAAACCAAAACTTTCAGTTTTCAGTTGTTAGTTTGGGATTATTGATAAAAATCGGGCATGTTTTCACTGGCAGTGACTTTTCAGAACGGGGTTTGGTGGCTAACCACCTGCTCCCTCCGCGGTCAACCAGAACTGTTTTGAAGGTGGTTTTGCACCCCTGAGTCCCTGGTCTGTGTCCCTAGAGAGTTCCTGCCCCTCTGGACGATGCTGTGAGATACAGCCCTGCCACCACAACAGCATCCCAGCCATCCATCCCTGCCTGGCACAGGAAGGGATGCTGTGCCTTTGTCTGCTGCTGCTCTGGACCTCTGCAGTGATGGGGTTGTCCATCCCGCACCCCTCCGGGTTCCCAAAGCTTCACATCTTCTTTCATTCCTCAGCTTCTCATCTGTTCTGCTGCTCTTTTCGGTCAAGAAAAGGCATGGAGCTTCTCACTGGGGTCCCTATGACAGCGCTCAGGTAAACACCTTGCTGTCCAAACTGGGGTTGGACAACTGCTCCAGTGCTCCCTGTGCCCCTTGGCTCTCCCAGGGGAGCTCCGGGGCCCGTGGCGGGGCTAATGCTTTTGCCAGACCCTTGTGATGCTCTGGTCTCCTCCCAGAGAAAAGCCTGTTCTGCTGCTGGCTGTAGGCAGACAAATGACCACAGAGGAGTCAAGCAGCTGATAAAGCGGCCAACATATAAATGATTCTTAAAGAAATCTGTGTGCCTTTTTTGTTAACAGTTACTATGAGGGGTTAAATAGCGTTTGTGTGACAAGAGGGCTGTTTCATAGCAGTTCTGTGCTGCTTTCTGAATCCTCAAATGTTGAGGGCTGGAGGGCTCCCACTTCTCTTCTTTGAAGATGGTATTTATTTCTCCTCAGATAATGTTTTCTGGAGCCTGCTAGAGAGCCTTGAAGACAAATGCTGGCTCTGCTTTTATGTCAGACAAAATGCATGTATGGAGGCATTCTTCACCGCTCCAGCTGTGAAGCTCCTTGGATGCAGTGAGGTGACACAGTGACAATGGCATCTAAAAGGACAGGCTTCCAGATGGGAAGATGACAGACTGGTGGCGCAAAACTCCCTGCAGTGACCTTCCAGCTCCATCAAAACAGAAGCAGGTTCCCGTCCATGTCAGCACAGCAGGAGATCTGAGTTCCTGAGAAGTGGATGTCCAGCCTGGGACTGATCGAGCAGAGGACAAACCCACCACCTGCCTCTGAGCTTCTTGTCCTTGGTGAACCCAACCGTTTTGTTTACTGGTGTAGAAAGAAGAAACCAGCAGTGATACAAAGGGACACCCCAGCCACTCATCCATCACGGCAGGGTTATCTGCAGCTCAGAGAGGGAAGAAGATTCCATGGCTGGGAGGTGCACAGGACCTTCCCATGGACCCTTCCTACGGCGTTTTGAGGGTGCAGTGCATTTATAACTGATCGGTTGTTGCCTTCATGAGTCCCCATTTCAGTCTATGTCACATCTGCTTTTCAGCACCTAACGTGTTAGTGCTGTGGCTTGTGCATCTCAAGTTTTCAGTTGTGATTTCTCAAAAATTGGGTGAGTACCAACGAGCAAATAACATCAACAAGGTACCACCCTACCACAAAAGTACACGCAGTTTTGGCACCAGGTTTGATAGGATTCTGCCAACGGATCTGACTTGAATTTTGCTCATTGGGAGACCTAGTTGCTGGGGCTTGTTTCCTGTCTTCCCCCCCGCTCTTTTTTTTTTTTTTTTGTGGTGTAGCAAAACTTTGTGAAGCTTAGCATTAGAAGTGAATTAGGACTTTACTGGACCATGCTTGAATATTTTAAAGGCATTTTGGAGAACATCTTGTACTGCTCACTCAAAAAATGTAGTGAACCAAGTAAAATGTAGCTAAAATTCAGATGACTAAGCTTATCTAGATTTTAATCTAACAAGTCTTTGTGGGTAATAACTTATACCAACACATACTTTCTGAATTTGTATACATGTATACAAGTGAAAGAGCTGTTTTCATAGCTGGAAGGGGAAAATATGACCTTTCTGAAATTCTGAAACTTCCTCCTGCTCTCTGAAAATAGAAAAAAATCCAATGAAAAACACGATGAGAGATTTCTTTTGCAGACTAGGGAGGGGTCTTTTAATCTACAGTCAAGTGAAGCTCAAAGTGTCTTCTGCAAGAGTCCTCAGTAGTCCCTTCGGCAGATGATAAACGATCCCTGTATTGGGTCTGAGGACTCTGCAGGACTCTGCAATTAGGATATGGGCTGCAAAATTATGAGGTTTTAAAACTCGTGAGCTCCGCCTGTTTGCCTCCTTGTTTCAGAGACTTAAAGGGTCAAAGACCTTTTCAAACTTCCTCTTGCTGCTCTCGGTGTTAGAAACATAACATTTTTCTTACTGATTGCTGAGATTTTTAACTGAACTGCCTGGCTTCAGGTTGAGATTTTAGGAAACAAAGCAAATCTCCTGGGAGCCGCTGACATTTGGCCAAAGCAGTGAAAATTCAGGGTCCGTCACTTCCTTCTCCAGGCAGTGCCTCGTGCGGTGCTTGGCTCTTCTCGAGCTTTTGGGTGAGTTGGGTTGTGACCAGGCTGATACCTGAGCATCATTGTCATGAGTGCTCATCCTGCTTGCACTGCCTGCACACCTCTTGGGGCTCACTGGGGAGGATATATTATAGAATCATAGAATCATTTTGGTTGGAAGAGACTCTTAGATCATAGACTCCAACCATAACCTAAATCTAGCACTAAACCATGTCCCTAAAAGCCTCATCTATACATCTTTTAAACCCCTCCAGGTTGGTGACTCCACCACTGCCCTGGGCAGCCTGTTCCAGTGCTTCACAACCCTTTCCAGGAAGAAATGTTTCCTCATATCCAATCCGAACCTTCCCTGGTGCAATTTGATGTGATTTATGGAGCAGCGTATGGAGCAGCCTTGCAGGGAGCACCAGCCGAGCGGTGCAGCAGCCCAGCCTGGGGTCCTGCCATGTCCCCCTCATGGGGGCTGGAGTTGTGACTTTCTGGGGGCTGCTGGTGTCACCCAAACCTCCCAGCCTGCCCAGGAGCTGGGGTGCCGTGGAGGTGAACGGGCCAGCTCATCTCATAACTGCTGCGCGGCGTTGGGAAGCGAAGCGTCGCAGCGATAGAGATCAGAGGCGCTTGTGCTCCATGCCGTGTGCTGCGGGAGGTGGGTGAGGAGCGGTTACTCCGCTCTGCAGTGCTGGTTGTGATTACAAACCTGTTCCCGCTATGGCCTGCGATGGAAACGTGGCTTTCTGATGTTTCTCATGAGAAGTGAGACTTGCTCCTTCCAGCCCTCAGCACAACAGGTAGCCAGACCGGCTCTCGCCTTCGCACCCATTCTGCCTCCTGCCTCCTTCCAGACCCACCTGGGAGCAGATGCTCCCCGTGTGGTCCTTCCCCACATCCCCTGGGAGACCTGCTCACATCCAGCCCTCACTGTGGTGAAGGTCTCCCAGTCTCCCCACTCACCGCTCTCCATTTGAATAACTACAGGAGGGTAAATGCTCATTTACTGGAGCAGCCAGTTCAAACCTGGTCATCAGTCTCCTTACTGAGGGCCCTTAGTACTGGTAATTTTGTTTCATCTCTGATTTTTAAGAGGTGTTCTTCGTAGACCAGAGAAACGGTTTTCAACCCAAATTTCAGAAAACTCAGCACATTGCAGAGAGTAATTCCAGTTCCGACAAACCCACACTTTCCAAAGTAGAGCAATGTTGCCAAATACTCCAAAACAGAGTAGTGTGGAAATTCCCATCTGTCTCCACCTGGCCTGGACTTATTAAAATAGAAAGTCCTGATGTTGCACGTTTCCCCCATTCAGAGCACGGCTGCTGTGGGGCTCTGCCAGCCTTGGTTTGCTGCTGTGGGTGGCTGTGCCACCAACCATGTTTGGATGATGGTGTTTCAGGAGCCGATGCCATGACCCGCTGCAGAGCTGAGCTTAGTTTTTGACTGTACAATCAACCACACTTGTTTTCCTGTCTAAACAGGAGTTATGTATAGGTGGAATTAGCTAGCAAGGTACCTCCAGTTGGTGGAGGTGCCATAAAACATTACCATCAAAAGAGGAGACAAGGAGCGAGGGAAGAAGAAAGGGCTGTTTTATTTGCAGTGAAGCACCTCTTCATCCATATGGACTTGTGCTGAAACGAGTCCGTAAGCTCTTCATGGCTGCAGAGACCTGCCCTTGCTGCTGGTTTCCAAGCCTTGCTGTGGACCATGAGAGCTCTACTCCTGCTAGGACAGAGGTATTTTGGGGCCATTGACCCCTGTAGCACCTGGAGGCACACCTGGAAGGGCCATCAGGAGCCCCTCACCGTTTTTACGAGCAGAAGGTGAGCTGGGTTGCTTGGACATGCCCAAGCGCCTGCCCTGTTCTGTGGCCGTGCAGAAACAGGGGATGTGGCAGGATGTTCTATGCCCGTGCTAGGCAGAGGGCAGGGCGAGGGTTCCCTTGGCCATGGACACTGCCAGCCCATGAACAAGCCTTGTGCGTTCCCTGTGCCCTTCAGGAGCCACACGGTGTGGTGGGATGGCTGCTGAGAAGCGGAGATGTTCCTTCTGCCACATCAGTACCAAAGAGTGGGATTTCTCATGGGTTTCTTTGAGTTCCCACTGGTAGCCACTAGCAGGTCACTCCACTGTCACAGAGAGAGGTGTTGGATATGCAGAAGAAATGTTTTTGGGCACTTTCCTCTGCCTTGCAATGCCAGGGAGAGCTCACTGGTACCTACCTGTGGTTTTTAGCAGCCTCCCCTTCCTCACCTCAGGGGCAAGGAGAGATGTGCAACCAGCGTAGGACATGGGGACACTGTACCTGCATGTCTCCTGGCCAAGGCTGGCTGGGATGCTGGTGCAGACCCTTTGGGAAGAGCCTTTCTCCGTAAGGACCATGCAGTGCCTCTGCCTAAGTGATTTGGGGAACACTGGCCAACCCGGCCAGTGCCCAGGTGGGAACCCTCATTGCTTACCAAGGAGAAGTGGCAGAAGGTGGCTTTTTCTCAAAAGCCCCGTGAATACTTTTCCTCTTCCAGTCTTTGCCTTGAGTCTTGCTGGATGTGTGTTGAGCAACCGGTGCAGCAAGAACTTTTACTGTACTGCCATGGCCTGACACTGGGAAATGCAGTCATACATCAAAGCCAGCGAATATGAAATAAATAATGGGTTTTAAAAAAGGCTACTGAGGATACAAAGCTTCCAGGTCTTGCAAAACCCCTCTTGTCTGGGCTGGCAGCAGCAAATGAGCTTTGGATCCTTTGACTATCATTTTTAAGGCATAGAGGAAAATTATGCATTTCAAAATCATAATGAAAGTGGACCTTTCCTTAGGAAGGCTTAGCGAGGCTCTGGAGCTTGGGAAGAGATGGCCATTTTTCTATGGAGATGTTTTGCTTTTCCCATGCATACGTGCCCCAATTTGTCTGTATTACAAACCTTTGGAGAAATGTCATTTAGTGTATGCTCAGCAAGGGAATCAGTGATAGTTTTGCATCTCACATCCACACTGGCCGTGGCTGGGAGGTGGCTTCTCCTGGCAGCTCCATGGCCCTTTCCCAAGTACCGAGCAGGTGAACTGGGCTGCAGCAGGGAATTAGGCATGGGAAAGGGTCTACGACAAAGATCCCAGAGCTTATGAGGACCTGGGGCTGGAGCTGGGCAGCTGGGAAATTGCTGGATGAAGGGAGCTGTGGTTGGGGTGGGAGCAGTGCTGGTGTGGTTTGGTGAGCCCCACAGCTTCCTTGGTCTGTGAAGTTTCCAGCCTTGCTAATAAATCACATGGGCCTGATTGCAATGGCAAAGGAAAGAATTACTTCATTGAATTTTCTTCTTAAGAAACTCATCCCCTCGCACCCCGGTGCCCGTGAGCAGAGCAGTGAGGAGTTTGCAAGTCCCGAGTGTGGGAGTGAGTTCAGCCCCGGAGCACAGGGCGTCTGCGAGTGCAAGAGCTACAGGAGCCAGAGCTCAGGTCCTGCAGTTCAACGAGGTCATTCCGGAGTTAATGTAGGTCAAAAACCTGTGAGCCACATCCTGCCAGGTGCGCAGGCAGCTCTATGGGGCTAATCCCAAATCACCCTCAGCTCAGCTGCTGCCTGTGAAGACCTGCAGAGCACCCAAAGGCAGCAGGTTTTGGCCATGAAGACCAGCACTAAACCCTTACTTGAACAGCAATTTCAGAGAGCTGATGTAAGCCTGGCCACTGTATAAGCAATAGCTTTATTTAGTACATTGCTATCTCAGCCTGCCGTTAGAAGTTAAAATCGTTCCTTACTGATGGGAAAAAAAAAAACCCGACACAGCTTTGAAAAAAAAAAATATCCTGGTGATGGGCTTTGTTTTGCATTTCTTTGTGACAAAAGTGATTAAACTGCTAAATCACAGCTGCTTTTCTCATAAAAAAGACAAAGCATCTTTAGATCCCTACATCATTTCAAGAGTTGCAGAAAGCTCTAGGTAAATGGGAGTGATTTGATCTATCTTGGTTTTATCGCTGTATCTCCTACACCCACAGGCTCCTGAGCAAGGTGTATTTGCTGTCTCATGGCCTAATAGCTTCCTGTCTTACTCATAACTTAAACATCGAGAGAGAGATAAGGGATTGGGTTTGGTTTGTTTCCTTTAAGAAGAAATGAACATTAATAAATATCTCATTACCAGAAAGTGTCATAGTGAAAGTACAGAGCTTTCACCTGTTCCATAGTTGGTTCTTTAATTTTCTCCGCGGTTAAAGGGCAACATGAAAACCCTGAAAAACGATCCCAGTCACACTCAGCTGAGTTTTCAATAACTGCTGGATCAGATAGGGCTGAGCACCTATCGCAGGAGATGATCAGATAGAGCCAGCAACCTTCTGCTGCCTTTGCTCGGCACAAATTGTTCCCTGCTAATGTCCACTAAAATAGTGAAAATTTGCTGTTGCAGCAGGTGTCATCTGCAGTATTTCAGAAAGCTCCTGAGCTCTGAGGCCCTGAGGTTGGTCACCAGAGTCCTGGTGACCTTCTGTGAGCCACTTCCCATGGCAACTTCTGTCACAACTGTGGCTGCAGCTCCTCTTGCTCCAGAGAGAGCCACTGACAAGGGTCTTCACCACCAACCTTGTTTCAAGGAGAGATGGATGTCGATGCCCCAAAAGCATGGGCTGGCCATGGATGTGGCCAAAGGATCTGCTGCACTGGAAGGCACTTGTGGTGACTGTCAGTCCGGTCTCTAATCTCCTGGCCACCAGGCTTCGTTCATGGTTGTCTCCCAGGTGGGAGTGAAGATGCCTCTGCTGTGAAAAGGGCACCAAGAGGGTCTGTCCAGAATGAAGCTGGGGGAGGCAGAAAGAGCAGGGACCACCAAGCTTGGGGTGACAGGGAGCAGTGCAGAGGGTGGGAGGGAAACAGCGAGTCAGGACCGTCCTCAGGCAGGGGATGTAGAAGACCCCCAGAAAGGCAACTATCCTCTGTCCTTGCTTCAGCCACGCCTGGGTTGTGGATCCCTCTACATCTGTTCCCTGGAGTGGAGAATGGGAGTCCTTGCCAAAATCACCCCACAGAGCCTCAAAAGATGATGTAAACCAAAGAGGCAACACGAGCAGTCCTGGATAAACCCCAACAAATCCACTGATGATTGGAAAACACCAGCGACAGAGGAATGCCAGAGCATGGGCATCCGTGCTTGGTTTCCCGTCGGGGAAGGGTGATATCAAATCCAACACGCAGCTCCACGCTAAGCACTGGTGTTGGGAGTGATTGGATGCCTGGGTTTGGATGGCAAATGCTTTGGGGCAAACCGTGTTCTCCAGCACCATGTGAACAGGAGAAGTGAATAAGCAGCGTGTTGCCCGTATTTGAAAGGTCCAGGTGCGGGAGGTGAGAGATCTCAGAGTAACACCGGCTTCCTTTTAAAAATATGCGTAACACACAGCTAGGAGTGGGAGTGGAGAGGAAACCTTGAAAAATGGGCAAGCAAACAAGAAAGGGTCAGAAAGCAGAGAAAGGTCCACCTCCTAAAATTGCTAGAAAGAAAAGACATCATGACTTTTAGGCCAATCTCCTGACACAGGTTTTAGAACATGGGGAGTTGTTAATACTGTGGATTATTTGTTACAAATGATTTGCAAGGCCCTTCAGAGGGAAATAAATTTCACAGGACAGTCCCTCCAGGGAAAATAATATGTATTTGGATGGGTGATTCATCATTCTGCATTAAGCCCATAAGCTCAGCTGACATCGAAGTATACCTGATAATCTCTTATCTAAATAATTTCCCCTTGAAATCCTCCATCTGTGCAGCTTTGTGCTGTTGATGTGAGGATAAACTGTTGGGCCAGAACTTCTGCTGAGGCAACTGTTCTTGTAATGGCATGGATGAGATGGAGAGCTGCTGAGTCCTCCGCAGTAGACCCAACACTGTCTTAGGTTATGTGGAAAGCACAAATGGTGCCAGATAGCCCCAGAGAGGTGGTGGAGGATGGAGGTAGAGGCCTTCTCTGCATTTTTTGGAAGTCTGGGTTCCTTTAAAGCTTCTGGGGATGACCCACCTGGTCAGCTCTTGGCTCATGATCAGTGCCAGAGGAAGGCTAAAGAGCTTTCTGCAGAGCCTTCATCAGACTTGACCAACAGGGAGGTTTCCCCACACTTTGAGACATAGTAATTGTCTTAATCCCCAGACATTTCACCAGATTTCTCCAAAGCTTTTGTTTGCCACTGTCAGTCTGGTTCATCTTTGTTAGCTGTCCTGGGATGGGGTCACCCCCAAATTCTCGTCTACCAAATCACCTACCACTAGTGATGCTGAAAACATCAAACAAACCCCATTCCCAGTAGTCTCTGCCAAAGTCCTTTTTTTTTGCCTTCTTGCCAGTATCCTACTTATTTTTTTTTCTGCTGTTGTAGACATGGGTTTCTCCATCATGGGGCTCCAGGGGCTGTTTTTTTGTGGGGTACACTGGCCATGTGTAGGTCATCATTGTAGCATGCTGTGTGTTGAGGCAGGACAGCTCAAGCTATGATGGGAGTAGAGCGTGGAGAGACTGTCATGAGTCTGGACATTGGCCCTTTGGGGGTCCTACAGCTTTACAGCTATGCTGGAAACCAGAGAGCCTCACGGGAGGTTGTTACAGATGCATTTTTTCCTCCGACCAACTTGCTGCTGTGGTCTGTACACGGCCGACTGGAACCTGGTTTGGCAGGGTGATGTGGTGCTTGTGCTACTGAATTCAAGAAATTAGTCACTAATTATAGCAGCTGCCCACAGTGTCCCCAATAATGTAGTATCTGAGAAGGTCATGAACCCCGTGCATCACCTATGAATCCACATGTAACTCTGGCAAAACAACAGGAAATACATGCATAACGAGACATCACTCCATTGCTGATAAAGGCGATAGTATGTACTGTGCTTGTTCCTTTGCCATGGAAACGGGTTTGTATGGGACCCAGAAGGGTAAATGCTCTGCAGCTACCTCTTGAATTCAGGCTGCAGGTTTGCCTCCTCACAGGGTCAGCTGGAGCCCTGCACCATCAGTCCTACAGCTCACAGCCTGATGGACCTCCACTAGCCCTGAGCGGTGCAGAGGACATCTGCAGAAACCTTCCATCCAGCCCCAATTATACCCCCATGGTCATGGTCAGCCTGGTGGGGTAGAGACATGTCCGAGCACTGTGTCCTGGCGAATGCACAGAGCCCCATCCCTCCAGCACAACTTGTGGGGTGGGCAGGGACCCATCAACCTGGACAAGCTCCAGGATGGAGCTGTTGCGATAGGAGAAGGGGTAACTGTTTTAAACTAAAGGAGGGGAGATTCAGGCCAGACATTAGGAAGAAATTGTTGGCCCTGAGGGTGGTGAGAGCCTGGCCCAGGTTGGCCAAGAGGTGGTGGCTGAACCATCCCTGGAGACATCCCAGGCCAGGCTGGACGGGGCTCTGAGCAACCTGAGCTGGTGCAGATGTCCCTGCTCATGGCAGGGGGGGCACTGGGGGAGCTGGGAAGGGCCCTTCCAACCCAAACCATTCTGTGATTCTATGGAGAGGTGGGGAGCAGCTCCCCACGGTGCTGGTGACCAGGTCCCCATCCCAGCACACTCGCTGCTGCTGACACGGTTTCTGTGCCGACGCGGTGTGTGGCAGCGCGACATGGCTACCGGTAAGCAGCGTATCTAGAGCCTCTCAGATGTGGTTATTTTATTTTTCTCCTGTCTTCCCTACAGGGGAAAGCTGCGAGCAGAGCTTGATGCTGTTAGTTTTGATGCATCAGGAGAAGGGGGCTCACGGCCCGGTGTGCAAATCAGTATCTGTGCAGGATGGCTGGCACAGGGACGGGTCTTTTTCCTCCTCCCCGCATCTGTCCCGCAGGCGATGGGCACACAAGCTGTGTCTGGCGCTGTTTCAGGCAGGCTCCTCTGCCCACCAGCATCTGCTCAGCTCCCTCTGTGTTACCTTGTGAGCCCCACCGCCTGCGCCCGTGAAGCTGCTCGGCTCCCCAGGTCCTGTCCATCCCTGCCAGGAGCCCCTCGCCCTCTCCCCGCTTCTCCCCACCTCCTCCTCACCATCCTCCTGGCATCCCACAAGCTACTGTCCCCCTCACTTTTCCCTCTCCGACTCCTCAAACCCCGGCTTGATCCCCTCCATCCTCCCTGCCCCTCGCTCAGCCTGCATGGCTGCACGAACATCTCTCTGTTAGCATAAAATTCAGCAAACCCAGGGCGCTTTGGAAGGGCTGAAGGGATCTGTGAATTTGCTTTGAATATAGCAGCCTGTTTTGGCTAAAGGGAACAGGAGAACATTTTGGAAATGTCAAAATATTTTGTTTAGGCATTTTTTAAACAAAATGTTTCACTTGGTAGTTGACAGAAAAAGAAGAAAGAAAATTGATTCAAAATCTCCAAAGCAAAACCTTCCCACTTTTGTTTTGAGATGGCACCTGCATGTAAGAATTCAAACTACAAAGGCACAAAAGCTGTTTTCAATAGTAAATAATGTCCAGGCACCCATGGGAGTTTCTTTGATGGAAGTCAAAATGTTTCAAAGGGAGTCAAAACATTTTCTGATTTTTATTTTTTGCCCTGTTTCACTTGCAGGAAAAAAAAAGACTCTGTCCTTGCTGAGCCTGAATCAAGGACTTCTGTTCATTTTTATGTTGGCTGTGAAGTAGAAATATTTATGACAACACATGTGGCTTGCTAGCGAGCTCGAATCTACTTCTTGCATTAGAGAGGGAATTAATGGCAGGGTCAGGTCCTCCGCAGCAACCCTCTCTCTCTCAATAACTCTACTTTGGCTTCTCAGCCCATAGGACGAAGGGACCAGAGAAAATCTCTCTTCTCCATGTCCAAGTTTTCTCCACCCCATGCTCTGCCCTGGAGATCCTGTAGCTTTTTCTCAAGTGAGAATGCAATTTCTTCATGTTTTTCAGAGTCTTTCTTATTTCCTAATGTATCTGGCAGCCTGACCCTTGTCCTCCTGTCCTCTCATCTCCACCGACTCTCCTCGAACACCACTGGTGGGACAGAAGCCCAGGGTCATGATCCATCGCCCCGAAGAGCGCTTGCTGCATTGAGCCCCTTCTGAAATGCCTGCAAACGACACACATCCCATTTTTTTGCCAGGTTTTCTAAGTCAACAATGTGCTGCGGTCGTGCCAGCTGCCTATTTGTCTTTCTGCCATCTGTCTGTCAGTCCCCCACAGAGATTTTATTGCTGATGACTAATTTCAAGCAAACTTGCCTGAAGACTTGGAGGTGGGAAGTTCCCACCAGTACAGTGACAACTGGGAGAGGGCGATATCATGACTTTTTGCCTCCTGGTGGCACCTCCAAGGCTTGGGTGGCTCTTCTGGTCCTGCTCACTGTGAGCATCAGATGAAACAGAACTATTCAAAGACAAACATTTCTGGTTAAAAAAACTTGTCCAGGTTCAGTAGGAAGGAACTGCGGAGAGGAGCCCTAGGTGAGCAAACCAGGCTAATGGTTTTGTGCTGCCTCCACACTAGAAGGGTCAGGGCTGTGTTTCTGTCCATAATAATGTTTTGCTGTAATGTTTCACTGCTGGTGGAAGGGTGAATTCTTGAACTGTCAGGGTTGCCCTGCAAGTCTTCACAATATCCAGTGCTTTTCTTACAGCTGCAGCTCCTGAAACTGCACTTATACCAAAAATTCGTATACAGTTGGAAAAAAAAAGAGTCTAGTAGAGCTTAGTGATTTTTTTTTTCACAAAACTCTCAGGAGGCTAAATTTTCAGTTCATCAGAAGTGTAGTTGGTTTATGAAACAGAACAGTTGGCTAAAGCATCGGAGCTGACGTGCACCACATAGATTAAATTTTTATTCTGCATCACTTTTGTGTCCTGGTGTTTGCAAAGAAAAGCACAAAGTGCTGTGGATGTAGTTTAAAGGCTTGGAAACCAGAGGAAGCCCAAAGCATCCATAAATGTCAGAAATGTTAATGTAAGCAACAACCATCATCTTTAATTAATAAGGATAATTAATCAGCACAGTGATATCCAAACAAACTGATGTGCTGTGGGTTTGAAAGAAAATTTCTGTTTTCTTAGGTTTGACATGTATCACCTCATCCTTAGTTTGGAGGGTTTGGAGGGACACCAGTGATGAGCTGAGTGGCACCAAGACCTTCCCTGTTACAGCAGAAGCTTTTGGAGTGAGGGAATGATGTCTATGATGGCTGGATCAGAGGGACTCACTGGGACAGGGCTTGTCTGCCTGCTCCATGTCAGCCACATTTATTCCTCCTGGTCATGTCCAGCACCTTGAACCATCCCTGCAGGTTGGTCTTGACCCCTGTGAGCTTCCCTCAAGAAGAGCTGAGCCAACTCTACAAGCTCAGCCCCAACGCTGGTCTCGTCATCCCAAAGAAGGCCGTTCACACTCCTAACCCCGCACCTGGGAGGTGCCAGGATTGGGGGTTTTTCACTCCGTGCCACTTTTCACATTGGCCCAAAGCAGAGGACAGAGCAAAGCCCTCAGAAAACACCATCTCAGCGCAGTGAGGAGGATGAGGTGGCCGGGACACTTGTCAGCGTGTGCACAATAACAGGAAGAAAAGTGCAAGCACAGCCCTTGCAGTGGGGTGGAGGACCAGATGCAGCGACGAGAGATGAGCAACCCTCGCTTTTGAAGTTGCCTGAAGAGTGCTACTCTCCTCATGCCAAAGGTAAAGGGAGAAAATGTACAGAGGAAATTTGGCCCAGAGGTGCCTTCAATCCATGTTCCAGCTCACACAGTCCATGGTTGCAGGAAATAAGCGGTTGTGCCCGAAGCCTCCAACTTGGATGTCATGCAAAGCTGAAGCTGAGGGTCAGGTGGGTTTTCCCATGGGAGAACAGCCTAAAAAATAACCAACAGGGCCTCAGCATCTCTGCAGGAATTGAGCAAAACCGGCTTAATGACAACAACAACAACAAAGTATGGAAGAGGTTTTGGGATGTAGGGTCAGTTCTGGCTTTAGTACTCAGTGTCAGACCAAGGAGGGTGGGCTCAGAGACCTTAGCATGACCCTGTCTCTCTGTGGCTTTGAACAGTAAAATACAGCTCAGCAACGGGAGTTCAAGTGTCTTTGCCTATTTAGTGCCATGGCAAAAATATTAGGAGATTCTCACCAATGTCTGGAGAATAGCGGATCATATATCTGTGCATATATATAAATACATGAACAAGCAGACATGTATGTGTGTGTATATATACATATCTAGACATCACCTATATCATTTATACCGTTCCTGTAACACAGCTTTGGAGTCAATATCATAAAGGATTTGTCTGAGCACCACTAGAGGCCAGTGTGCACCTTGAATAAAGAGGCCAACGCGCTAATTAATAACGGCCTGTTGGGAGGACAATATTTCTTGTGGGATGAGGTCTTGTTGCACAGGGGATGCTGGCCAGGTCCGGGGTGAACCCTTCCAGCTACGGCCCTGCCTAATCCTTGCAACTTCTTGCAAAATCCTGCTTGAGCATGGTCCTGCCTGCGACCCGCTGTGTGTTTGGAGTGTAACGCAGCCGTCGTGTCCTCGCTGCTCTTCGGGGACCACTGGGACACGGAGCAGGTCCCACAGCTCCCCGTCCCCATGTCACTGCCACCCGGACCCCAGGCTGGTGCAGCCACAGAGCTCCAGCTTGGAGATGGGCAAACAACTGCCTGCCTGCTTCTCTGGCTGACCTGCAGTTTTGGATGGCCCTGAAAAGTAAAATCAATTTCTGAGAAAAAACGGAAGACCATTGCAACGCTTCATTTAACCAGCGATGGGGTGTTTCGTGTTGTTTCACAGAAGTTTTCACCTCGATGTCGGCAGTAGCAGCAGCAAATTGAGACGCCTCTCTCCATATGAGATCATTTCGACACGATAACAGCAGAAACTTTGGTGAACATCAAAATGAAACTTACAGCCTTTTAGAATCTGTTCTGAACTGGGTGCATTTTAGCTCGAATTATTTGCCAGGCCTATGGGGTTACCCTAGTTGCGATGGAGAGATGAGGGAGGAGATGGGACCGAACTGGGGAGGGTGACACTGGGGTGGGAAGGGCAGCAAGGAGGGAACGCTTTGCTGCTTGAGCTCCTCGATAATGCAGCTGTGTTTTGGGAACTCTTCATTCACAGTTGATGTTGTTTAAAACCTTGTTTATTGCTTGGTTACTTTTATCTTTGGGAGATGGAGAATGAGACCAAAGCATTGCTCCTGTGCGTAACAGCTTCTCTCCTTTGGCCATCCTGGAGCAAACAGTGAGGTTCAGAGTTGACTTCATGTCCTTTTGGAAACTCAAAACCCAAAACTCAGCCCTAAGTCCATTTTTTTTTCCTGTGGAGCAGAAATAAAGATAAGAAACAAAAGTAAGGTATTTTTTTTCCCAGAATACTTCTAAAATCTTCTCTTTCTGCCTCTTAGGTATGTACTTGCACTCCCATTCACAACCTGGAAGAGCTGAGATTTACCTCAACATGACCTGAAATGGGTTAAGGTCCCAGGAATGACCCTCAGGTTGAGACCAAGAGTCCAACCCAGTGATTACAGGCAGACACAAGCTCTGGAGCTTGGGGCCAACACAGGACCCCAATAGAGCTGTGACCTCATATTGCTTTTTACAGAAAACCCACATGAGCAAAAGCCTGCCAGGGTAGGACTCAGGGTCACTGTGTCAGGGCCAGAATAAGCAGGGAAGAGAAGAAACGACATTATTAGACATTATTAAACACACATCACTTTCCATCCCCTGAATCCCAGAGCTTATTGCTGAGAATGGTCTGATGGATGGTGCCGGGGGCTGCTTCCCGGAGCCACGCGTGTCCTGGCGATGTGTCACAGGCAGAGCTGCTCCGGTCACCTCCCCGCGCCCAGGGCTGTGCCAGGCAGGAGCAGGGCCCAGCCGTGTGTCTGGAGAGGCCACAGTCACACAGGGGTTAACGGGGATCCTCTCCCCTGCCATGCTGCTGAACTCCACTAACAGAATTAGCACTGGAATTTTGCGCACTCTACTGTTAAAAAAAAAAAAAAAAAAGGCATGAAATATATTTAATCTCTCATTTCAGAATTGCATTTGACATCTAAGTTAAATAAAATGTTCCTGAGGTCATTAAAAATCAGAAATAGTACAAGATTTGGGTTTACCATAGTTTCAGAATGAATCAGGTTTCTGAACTTATTTTAATCTCTGTATAATTGCTTTTCTGTATACGGTAACCTTTAGAAAATGAGTTTAATAATTAGTCATCTCAGAGTAGTTAAAGACAACATCCTGCCCTCAGTTCAGTTTTATTTTCAACAAAAAGCCAATGCCAAAGTAAATTCTTCAGTATTAGCTGGAAACATAGATTCAGGCTACATGTTCGGCAGGTGAAACAGCTCGTGTTAAGCCCCCTAAGAACTTGAAAGTTTAGCAATGCTTATCTTTATGGCTTTTCATTCTCCCTCTGCGAGAAGAACTGGAAATCATCAAGAAGCACTGCCAGCCGTGGCCGGTCCCTTGGCTCTGCCTCTCCTGCAGTGCAAGGAGACGGTTCAACTGGATGGCGAGCCAAGGGACCTCGTGCCTGAACCCCCTCTTTTCCCAGAACAGCAGGTCTGGGCAGAATCCAGGCACAGTTTCCAACTCCTTTGGGTCCATGCCCGGTGCCTGCGTTGCCAGGCTGTAGGTCACCACGGCTGGGACATGCTCATGGTCCTGGTCACGCCATCATCTCCTCCCCTCCCTCACCACCTCGCTCATCAATATGAAAATCTCCTCTGCTTTCTCTCACTCCATCACATTTCATGCCATCACACCAGTCTGGATGTCTCCTGTGTTAGTCTCCCTGTACCCTACATTATCATAGAGTCACAGAATGTCCTGAGTTGGAAGGGACCCACAAGGATCGAGTCCAACTCGTGTCCCTGCATAGGACAACCCCACAGTTCACACCGTTACCCTCCCTGGTGGGTCCCTATCCTCTAGGTCAGCAGCTCGGCAATGTTGGTGACCCTTTGGCCACTTGTCACTCCCGCAGAATGGGGTCCCTGCAGAGTTTGGTACCTGCTCCCTGGCTCCTCACGGGTTGTGGGACACCATCCCACACCTCCAGGACTGCGGTGAAGAAGAGGCAAAGCCCAGCCTGTGCTGATGTGTGTGCTGTGCACGGGCGCTGCAGGGACAGGGTACCCTGTGTCCCCAGTTGCTGTGTCCCACAGGGCTGCCCTTGCCCTCAGGAGACAGAGTTGCATCCCAACACTGCCACCAGCTATCCAGCTCCTCTTCCCTCTCGACTTCTTGACAGCCTGGTGCAAATCCGAACCACAGGTTACCTTCACTGTTGCAGGAGGCAGTGGAGGAGGAATGTCCTCCTCCAGGCTGCATTTCTTCATCACACTGGAAAAGGCACAGCAAATACATTCCTCTGTATTGTCCTGTGCTTTATTTAGCTTAAATTTCTAAAGGGTTAGACCTGCCACCATTTCCTTGGAGGGATTATTCCAATATCTGATAGATCTCACTCTGGGAAATGCTTCCTGCTACTCACCTTACATTTTCCATTTCTTAATTTCATCTGTTTATTCTCAGCTCTAACCCCTTGGCTGATAGCCATCCCTTTCCTCCCTGCTGATGGAGCCTCTGGTTGTATTTGCAGGAGCTCTTGCCATTTACTGAACAAGTCATTCCCACCAAAGCCAACATTTTCTGTGGTACACAGGCTGATGGCAAGTGCTCCTGTCTTGGGGAGACCTTCTTGGTCATCCTGTTCCCCTTGGAGGGGCTGCGTTACCGTCCTGTTTGCCTGGCATCTCCAGAAATGGGTTAACTCCACCCTGTCCTGGGGGGTCCAGGTTACTGATGAGGTTCCCAGCCCTGGAGCGCCCATTGCAGCCAGTGGAAAAGCTCACACCTCTGGAGTGAAGAAGCTGTAATCCCACAAACGTGCTAATCTTTGGATTGGGAGCACTCAGTGCTAAGAGCGTGTTTTGCTAAAGCAATCTGCAATTACATTTAGTATCTTCAATTTAGCTTGACATGATGCCTCTAGAAAGAAGAGTTGTCTTGTATTAAGGGCTCTGCAGCACAGACAGGGTCTCTGACCCTCTCCTGTCTCTTGCAGCTCCCCCAAACCCTCTCGTCAGCTGCCTGACCAGGTGAGCAGAGCTAATGGCAGCGGCAGCCCTGGCAGCCCTGGCAGGCAATGCACAGCTATTTCTGTCACAGCAAGGAGCAAGGAAATGGAACCAGAGCCTGTGTGAAGGCCAACAAAGCCAGGAGAAAATGCCAGTAGGAACCAGCTAGTTCTCTACAGGAACAGGAGGATGCAGCTGACCCGAGCATGGTGATGGATAAAGGCCAGCAGCTGCATGCTGCAGCTCTGCACCAGTCAGCACGTTGGGGGCTGCAGGACAAGAGGGTTTTCCCCAAGATGAGAGCCCACCTAGCAGTAATGGAGGTGGATTTTCTTTTCAATGTTTTCATGGAGAAAAGATGCAATTAACATCTCCTCTGTGTTGTCCATGTGCCATGCAAACGTGAAGGTCTCCTCCCTTTATGTCTTAGGGAACAGCAACAGACTGGAGACAAGGTGATGAACTAGATCCGTCTTTGGCTGCTTTCTCCACAAAGTTATTTTTGGTTCAGATAACTCCAAGTCAAGTCCCCTGCCCAGTCCCACACACTCATGGTGGACTTTTTCCCACCGTTTCCCCCTCTCCTTTTCTTGATACAATTCTCTAACTTTTACAAAAGATGAGGCCGTGAAGCTCCTCATTAGGCCACTGTTAAACTGGACTTTGGGAATAGCCATGCCATAAGTAAAGATTTCCTTGGGCTCATGGAGAGGAGCAGACTGCCCGGTGGGTAAACCAATAGTCTCCAAACATGATCTCATTGTATCAGTCTGGCTTACTTTCAGGAGTATTTCTGTTGCCAAGATTTTCTATGATATTCTTTGAAACCACTCATTGTTTAGGTCAGTGTTTGACACACTCCTACCCCATGGTCCTCTTAGACAGACTCTGCCACATGTGGGCTGCAGGTGTGAGCAGATCCTGTACCAGCCATTAAAATGTCCCCACTGAAAACCAAAGAGAAAATGAGTGCGTGAGTAAAGTGCTTTAAGACATAAATCTAATGTGCCTGGGGATCTCCAGAAAGGTGTGGGTCTCCCATGGAGCCCATTGCATCCATGGGGAAGTCTCAACTATCCCATGTAATTTCTGTGACACTATACATGTGTTTAGACACTCAGGGTCTCTCTAGGTTTCTGGAGCCCCAGAACTCACCAGGGACTCTAGGGTTGCGTGTTTGTATAGACCTCAAAAATCAAGCAGCCCTGAGTTTTTATAGAAGATTTAAGCAATGAGAATGCTGATATCTGGAAAGGCTGACGGTTGGCAGCAGGAGTTTTCTGCACTACTTGGCGTGAAACATGTTTTCAAGTCCACATGAATGTCGAACATGAGGAAGAAGAAAGCACCCACGGGGAAGAGGTAAACAAAGCACTTGGCGAGCATCTCCACCGTGGGCACTGGGGCATGGCCGGCTCTGAATCTCACAACCCTGTGCTCCTGGAGAACATTGTGCAGGGGGAGACAAGTGGAGTGACAGCTGTCCAACAGCAGGCATGGGCTAGGGTTTCCCACATCTTCAGGATGAGAGTGCTCGCCTGTCGGTGCCCATGGGAGCTGAGCTCACACATGCTCAGGTTCTTACTACTGCAAAATCCCTGAGGCTGCAGTGTGTCTTAAAGGCTGTGCATTTTGGACATGCAGCTCTTCTTAGGACCCAGTGGCACGTGAAAGCACCATGTTTTGCTGAGGTTGTCAGCAATCCTGCTGGCAAAGCACCCTTCCATCTCATCCCCAGCCTTTTATATGGCTCTGCTTGGCAAGGCTCAAGGGCACTTAGATGTGGAGGGTCCCTGTGTCCCACCGGGCTGTGGCCACGAGCTGCAGCAAAGCAGCTTGGTGGGAAAATCAATGTGGGTTTGGATGGCTTGTGTGACTGGTAGGAAAGGATGTGTGGGAGGTGCGAGGGAAGAGGAGGAATGCCACTGTCCTTGGACTGCCATCACTCTGTCACAATGGGCTCATATGCTTAAATATATACCAATGGTCTCCAAAGCAGTGTCTGAGGTACATCCAGAGGAATTTGCCAAAGTCAGCATCTAAGTAAGGAGATATTGGACTTGAAAAGATGGTTCGCAGTGTGTGTGTGGAAGCAACGTCAGCAAAAGAAGGTCCCTTCCCCCTCCCTTCGTTGCATTAGCGCTTGCTTTCATTTTACTACTGAACAAATGAAGACAACAGCTGTGTTATTTAACAGTGTGCATTTTACTAGCAACAAAGAATGGTCCTTTAAAACATATAAAATGCTGTGTGCCCTTCCTGTGAAAAGTGGAATTGCAGGTTTGGACAGAATGACCTAAACAATAAAAGTGCAGCTGGAGCATTAAAAATATAGTTGGTGGCAAGGGTGGTCGGATTTGGCTTTACTGATCTGGATGATGATCAAAAAGACAATTATGCTGCTTTAGGAGCAGAGCCATTTGCCACATACTACTGTCATGGCAAATCTTAAGGATTGGTGGATATTCAAAGAAGTGATCCAAAGTAAAACTCCATACCCCTATTGCTACTATTTTTCTAAGGTCATTCAGATACTGTAACAGTTGCTTTGCAAAGAAAACCTTAGATACAATAGATGAGCACAGTTTATCATGTCTGTGCTGAGCCAAGGAGGTGAAAGCAGCTCTTGGGGCCAAATCTGAGCTGGCCTGAAAACAGCCACGGTAGGTACCAGAACTGGTGAAAACACGGCAGCAAACAGCAACGCATGTGCTCAGTCAAAATATTTCTCCTGCTTTCAGCTTACTGCTTGCGTTTACCTCTTTGAGCCGCCTTGACCCCAAAGTTGTGGCGTGGGCTAGCATTGAGTCTGGGGAAGAATAAGCTTGAATATTCATGCTGTGGTTGCAAGGCAGGTTGTGCAGAGAGTAAGTTTCTGACATGAGTGACACAACACATCCAACATCTTGTCGGAAGCACTCGGAAATGAAGCTTGAGCATGCAAGGCATTTTGAAACCTAAATGGGAATGTTTGTGTAAGCTCAGGTGGCAGTCAAAGGAGATATGATGCATCTTTGGGGTTAGTTTGATGCAAATGGGCACTTGAAAAGAATTGTGATGGTTGGTTAGCCAAAGGCGAGCGGTAATGTGTGCTAAAAAAGCTATTGTATTGATTGAAATGCATCTAGAAAACATCAGTCTGATGTAAAACATGAGTAATCAGCAGAAGCTAAAGGCTGTTTCATAGGGCTCACAAACATGTTTTTGAACACCCTTCATTAATAAATCAATGAAATGCTCATGTTGGCAGAGGGTTCAAAGCAGCCTGGAGGAGGTGGCTGTATCTGAGGCTGCTGGAGGAGGTGGCTGTGACTCCGGACGGGTGATGGGTGCCCAGCTGCTCCAGGACATGAAGGTCTCCACTGGGAAGTGACCAGCAGCCACGGAGGATGGTGGTCCTGGGATCCGTCAGGGACAAGGTGCCACAGAGCACTAATTTCAGAGGGATCTTTGGGGCTCACTCAGGACCAGCAGCCAGGGATTTCCCCAGACTGGGAAATCTCTGCACCCCATCAGTGTGAAGGAAGCTTTATTTCAAAGAGTAAATCCATCACTCGCATCCTGTATCCATTGCAAATGACATCTCCAGCGGCTCTTACAGAGGTCTCTGATCCTGGCAGCTCACAGACAGTTGTAGAGATGCTGTGAGTTGTGTGAGGCAGAAATTTAGAAGATACTTACAGAGCTTGCATACCAGAGAGACCTGTGATGTGGCCTTTGAAAAGATAAGTTTTCTGATAAATGATTGAACTTTCATTGGCTCCTGTTGGTGTTTCCATCCAACGCCCCCTCAACACTTCTGCTGCTGGTTACCTGAGAGACTGAGACTGTTTCTGTCTATGGGACCTTCTGTACATCCTGGGGACCAAGTGGGCTCCCTGAGTCCTGAGGGACAGGCAGGACCCCTCCTCTATCGCATGCTGAGACTACACAAAGCCCAGAGGAGGTTTCACTACAGAACTGACACTATGGGTCTGCCCCAAGTCACGTGTGGGGTGCAGACCCCTGCCCCGGTGCAGACCTCATGTGATTTTTGCATAGGGAGCTCTCTTCCTGCAGCTACTCTGCATCTTTTGTGGCTCTCGACTTGACTTTTCCTGTCTCCAAGCTGAGGTGCCCTCAGCACTGGCCTGGAGGTCTGGTTTCCCCCCACGGTCTCTTTCTTACTAAGTGATTTGTATAAAATCCAACATCTCTCTTTAGAGCTGGTTTTGGAGGGAGAGGCGACAAGTTAGTGATGGGACCAACTTCTTCTCCACAGCATGGGGCACCAATTCACGGATCTTTGCCTGTGTAGGATGGAAGTAGAACCCACCAAGGTCAGAAATAAATCTGTTTTCTGGCTGCCCTCCCCTCCACAGCACCCAGTGCTTGCAGAGCAAGACACCTTTCGAGCACTTCTCCATGCTGCTGAAGAGCTGCTGTCCTGGCAGCATATTTAGCTACTGCATCTCTCCACTCCTGGGATTTACAGCCTGTAAATGTGAGTTAAAATATGCACTGGTGTGGACTGCAGCTCCCTGTTTCTGCCCCTGCATCTCCTGGGTGCTGCGCTCCGAGGGGGAGAAGGCTGGGGCAGGCTGTGCTGGCAGCTGGAGGGAGGTTGAGCTGCAAGAATGAGGTGAACAGCTTTGGGATTTCGGGAAATATTGCTTCCTCCATGCTGTTGGGTCAGGTAGCATGAGCTGCCCTCAAGCTTTCCCCCTTGTGATGGTAATGCAGGCTGATGGCCCTGTCACGGCAAGAGGCTGTGACACCGGCTGGCTCTGACGTGGCCGTGGGGTGTAACCATGCAGTGGGTGTGCGTGGTGGCACGGGTGTCACGGCATCGTGACAGTGATGCCGTAGGACGCGGTGTCATCACAGCAAGACGGCGATGGGCTGTGATGGCTCCTCTGCAAGGACTGGCAGCGGTGACTGGAGAGCTCTGCAACATGACACTGATGCGGGAGGAGCGTGATGGCTTTGCAGTGCCAAGCGGTGTCCATCATCTGTGGTGGGTGAAGAAATGGATGTAACAAGTGTATTGGGTTGTGAGGACCAATCTCCTCCATCCGTGCGACCAGTGGTCAGCATATGTTGGGGCCATAGGAACACATCCATGCTGAGCTTTCTTGAAGGAGCTTGAGCCATCCACCAACCCCAGCTCTCCAGCACATGCTGTAGGATGCACATCCTGCAGAGCTCTTACAGCTGGGATCTCCATGAGCTTGTAGTCTAAAGCTTGACTTTCCTAAGGGTCCTAGAAATTAATGTATGAATTAAAGTTCACTTTATTTCTCATGGCTTCATGCCTCTATAGTGAGCAAACCACATGCTGAGGACTCACATGTATGAGCAGCACATCTGGACATGCCCCTTTCTCCATAGTCTCATCCAGGCACAAGAAACACGGTCCAACAGAAAAGCCATCTGCAAGCTCGGTTGGTCTTGGTGCATCACCACAGCCCACCTTGGTTTCCTTGAGAGGGGGCTTCCTTTGAGGAGAAATGTCCGTGTCCCCATTCATAGCCAAGACCCAACACCACCACCCCAGAGCACATGGTGTAAAGGTAAAGCTGAAAACAAGGTTTTTCTGAGCATCCCTGGCTTCTGGTCAGCTCTTGTCTCATTTTTTCACTTCTGGCCCAGAAGAGAACTGGGAGCCAATGGGAGTGAGGTCCTGCCCATGTGCAAACTCTGTTTTTCTGATCTTTCAGCCACAGAAAAGTTTGGGAGGGCAGTTTTTTGGAAAGAGTTGCAGTTCAGCTGCATATGTAATGCACCTTGCAGAGACCACCAAAAGCAACATATTATAAAATGAAGCAACCTGACTATTCTTGCCCTTCTCCCTCCTTCTACCACCAATTTTTACAGTAAAATAGAGGTTTTACTTCAAGAACTATGCATTTTTAATAGATTTTATTTACATAATTTTTCTGTCTAATAAGATGGGGTTTAAATGCATTAACTGCAGCGTAGTTCTCTCAGACCTTTGGAGAAAAGAAACTACAATAAAGATTCTTGTCTCTTAATGTTCTGGGTTTCAGGCAAAAATTATACTATAAGATAGCAATGCTTAAAAAAACCATAGTTCCACTGAACAAGAAAATCCAGTTAGAAAAAACTGTACTGGCAAACATCTATTTGCCCACAAAATAATGTAAAAATAATGAGTCCATATTCCTCTTTGATGTGTGTGGCACATGCTCCTTTAAGGAGAAATTCTGTATTTCAGAGATAGTGTGCATATCGTGGAATGAAACCGTTGTTATGGCAACAACTCTCAAAAGCAAGTACTTAACTGAGAAATGTGTTCCACATAGCCATAGAAAAATGAAAACATGAAAACAGAGACAGGAAGAATGGACAAACAGCAGCAGTATGAGACGGCAAAGCCATTTCTGATTTTCAAGCATACAGAGAAGCAGCACCAAACTAGCTTTCAGGATTTTTTTTTCTTTTAATTTAAAGCCAAAGTTTAAAGCTGCATCTGCTCCTGGAAGTTTTAATATGTCTTTTATTTGAAGTTGGAGATCTAATAATTAAAAAGTGCCATCTCATATTAGTCCGCCCTTATTGCTGTGGACCAAAGGACGGGATGCAGATGGGCTGGATGCAAACAGCACACGCAGCTCAGGGCATGGGGAGCTGGTACCCAGAGCAGCTGCATCTCCAGCATCCCTGCGGTGGCCCAGGACAAGCAAGTGAGGCAGAAGATGTTGTGGCCAGACCCTGTTTTGTTTTGGTATTCATTTTAGCATTTCCAGTGTGGAAATCTGGACTTCCTCAGCACTGGCGATACCTTCTAACTTCATAATATCCCCCATTTCATAAGCGCACACCTAACCCTTGCATGAAGACCCCGAGGCTGGTCCCTGAGCAGCACTGTTCAGCACTGCTCTCCAGGCTGATAATTTCATTCTGTACAGCCTTCCCTTTCACTGAATCCACATCCACTTTGTAACTCCTGTAGCTCCTTCTGGGAAGAATCTCTAGTGACAGACTAATTTCCCATCAGGGTCTGTATGCAATATTTTGTTTAAACCTAGATAGATTACCTCCTCTGCTCCACTCTGTTTTCCTATTAAAAATGATATTAAATTAGTCTAATGTGATCTACTTTTGATAAAACCTTTCTGATTTTTTTCCTCTCATTTTATATTTGCCTCCATGTCCTCAGACGTCCATGTCTTAGTAAAATTTTCTAGGATGAATGGAAGGGCCTGAAACCAGACAGTGAAGCAGCGCAGAAAAAAAAGATTAAAAAAATCTTTAATAGTTGAGGTAACCCAAACTGATCTTCCTGATTTCTTTAAGTACCCTGTTACATACTGCTTGTCAGAGCACCTATAGAAATGACGGAGCCATAGGAACTGCTTCAGTTGCAAAGGGAAATGTGTTGGTGTGTTAGGCTGAAGGTTTTCACCCTGCAGTCGAGATGGGCTGAGTACCTGAGCAGTAACCAGGTGTGCTGCTGCAGCTCAGCTGTTTTCCCTGCGTGTCCATACCCATCCTTACTTCACCTGCACGACTGCCTCTTCCTGGCAAAATACAAACTGTGCTGGAAGCCTGAATTTTTTGGGGAAAACCAGAGTTTGTGTTCTGGACGAATTTACTCAGTTTGTTCTGGTTCTGCGGGTCCTCAGCTGGGTTTGGGTAGGGTCTAGGATGAGATCTTCCTTGAGCAGTGTTGGCTGTGGCCGATCGCTGCTGCACGCCTTGCTGTGACTCACCATGCTGAGGCACCAGAGAGGACAAAAAGCCATCGCTGGTGGCTGGCATCTTCTATTTAGGGATGCCAGGTGTATCCGTGGCTGGTGGGACTCCACTAAACTCATCTCTGGCAGGAAGAGCAGCAAAAAGACTGGGACAAGTGGGGATGGCATCACCTGGCTTCACCACTTCTACCGCTGACCTCCTCAGGCCAAATTTCTGAAGGCGTGAGTGATCCTCAGGTTCATATCTAGGACAGAGTGGATCTCACTCAAGCACTCTCACTGTAAGCCTTTCCTCTGAGATATGTCCCTCTCCCTCTGCGATTAGTGGGGAGAGGAGACATCTCCACAGCACAGGCATCCTAAGATGGTGTCTAAACCACGGGGCTGACACTCCTCCAAAGGATCCATTCCTCTCCATTGACTTTTCTGGAGCTCGTGAGGGAGGTGAAACACTGGCCCGGGTTGGCCAGAGAGGTGGTGGCTGAACCATCCCTGGAGACATCCCAGGCCAGGCTGGACGGGGCTCTGAGCAACCTGAGCTGGTGCAGATGTCCCTGCTCATGGCAGGGGTTTGACCTTTGAAGGTCCCTTCCAACCCAAACTATTCTATGATTCTATGTTTACTAACCCCAAACTTCATTTGGGAGACAGATATAGACTGGCTGGATGAGGATTTATCCTGTGCTGAGCGTGACGAGTGAAGGGAAGGATTTCTCAATCTAACCCAGGTCTGCTGAATCCTCCTTTGCAAATAAGTCACTTACGTGTCCCAAAGGCAAAGCAAGAATTTGTAAATGAAAACTTTTTCAAATAAATCTTTTGTAGGATTTACAAACCTTCTGATCGGATTTGTAACTCCAGACACAGATTTGTATACTTGCTGCGAGATTTGAAGGATTTAAAAATCCATCTCTTGACTTGTGAAACAATCTAACGTTTTAGAAACCAGGTAGCTAAACCTAAGACTAAAAGCACACAGCACTTGGACCTGAAGGTTTAGTGACAGGATTTATACATTAGAACAGGAAGATAATGTAACTCAGGTGTATTAAATCCTGATTTATTAACAAACTCAGAAGTAATAGCTTTACAAATAACTCCCAAGACATTTAAAAGAGCTTAACCCTTAGAGTACTAGCATTTGTCAGGCTGCCGTCCCTGTGAATGTCAAGCAATATGTTTAAATAGATTGGGGAAAATTCAACTGCACTGCAGACAAGCCCTGCAGCTCCTCTCCCTGTTGTTTCCGTCTCCCATGGGAGCAACTCCGGAGGGTCTGGGAAGGGGCTTCCCAGGTGCTGCAGACACTCCCGGGATGTTTCTGGGGTGCTTTTTGGTCCTGTTGTGCTCAGACACTCGTCGTGGCTGCATGTCTGCCTGCTCCATCGGATGGAGCCCTGTCTCAGCCCTCTCCTGACATGTCCCAGTGCCGCCGCGTTCCCTCAGCCTTTAGGGGGTTGATGGTTGGGCTCAGAAACCTCTGCTGGGGAGGGCTGAGATGTGTGGGGAAGGGCTGCGAGCGTGTGGGGACCAGAACAAGCTGTCTCCATTATCAAGGGCTCTGTGAAAAAAAGGCTGTTTCTGGGATTGCTCTCCCTACATCATCTCTTTCTCCTCTCCAGCAATCTCATTTTTTCTCCCAGTTACCTGCTATCTAGGCTACATGGCTTTGAGCTTCTCAGAGGGTGGGGATGGGGGACCTCCACTCTGGGAGGATGAGGCAGGATTTCATGCGGCTGCTCAAGCAGTCTGCGTGCTCTAGTATCTTTAAATCTCTTGGGTTCGGCAATAAGCAGAAGCTGATTTCTTCTGGTTGCAATAAATTCTGCAGTAATTTTACCTTTGACAAACCTGTTCAAAGAAAAAGGTTTTCACTGCAGAATGAACTCTTTTCCGTTCACGTTTATGCCAAATGCACCAACATCATAAAATGGCATTTCCTGAGCCATTGCAATTTTTAGATAGAAAAACCATAATTACCTGAACGAGTCTGACGGGGCTGCTAATTCCCCTTTCCTCTTTCCTCTGGTGCCCTATTATCTTTTGTTAACATAACTGAGTTCTCATGGCAGTGGCATGCCCCAGCAAGCAGCAGGTTTTGGGATTGCCTTGGGCATTTGACAAGCTCCACGGGTATCCAAACCCTCATAGAGGGAGAGGATCCCAGTGTGTTTTCAGCTGGTGAGAGAACTCGATGCCGTTTGTGTCCAAAACTTGCTTGGAAACAAAATGACCATTCACAACAGCTTGCTCTATTCGTGGTATAAAGTGCACTAGAAAATGATTGTGAAAATAATAGCTACTTCTTAATGAGAGAGCCAAGAGCAGCAAGCAAAGGCCAGGGCATCGCGTGCAGGGGGAACTGGAATGGAAAAGGCACTTGACATCGTTTGTGAGTTCAGCTCGCATGAGCAATTAAATGTTTTAAAAACTTAACTCTTATTCCTTTTGGTGAGCTTTTCTCTCTTCTTTCTATTTGGATCTTCCACAAATGGCTGCTCACTATTTTAGGAATGATTTTCTGTCCTACTTTGATCAGGACTGATTATACGTAGCGTCGGAGCACGCAGAAACCAGCCACTGAGTAAATGTGGATGAAGTTTTCCATCCTATTGAGGGGTATGTGCAGTTTCCACAGCATCTCCGAGAATCTCTTCTGGACCTCTCCATGGTTTTACAGATGTATTTAAGATTTGAAGTATATTAGGGATGAAGTATCTGCTGTACTTCCCTTTATGTGTTTAGCTTTTGCATTTTTCACTTTAGACACTGAAAGGTATCAGGAAAGGTTTTCAGTTTCTCTCCCAAGTTGTCCCAGGTTTGTGGTGGACCCAAGCTCTGATTCAATAAAGCATTCAGTCACCTGCTGAACTTTAACCACATCCTTAAGCTCCGCTTTATTCAGAAAGGCTCTTAAGGATGAAATAAAATCCCAAGAGTTTTCAATTATTTGGTAAATCTGGAGAGAGGGGGTTGGCTGATTCTTTGCCCTCCCAAAAGGCTAAGGGAGATTTCATCGAAGGCAGGACTTGTGGTGGTGTCTCTCTGTGAGCATGTTTTTTGTGGTGCTGGTCCAGGATGCAGTTCCAAAGAGCACTGCAATGGCTGATGCCTCACAGTGAGAGAGCAAAGAGTCTGCCCATCCATCCATCCATCCATCCCTCCATCCATCTGTCCTGGCCCACTCTATGTTGACTCTTGCCTGACACCACAAAGGCTTGAACACCATAGTTGCATGGGGCAAGCAGAGGAGCAGTTCCTCTGAACGTGGTATCAGGTAGGAAAGAAGAAGAGGTAGTGATGGCACTTATTAATTTAACCCCTTGTCATGGTTTAACCCCAGCCAGCAACTAGGACCACGCAGCCGCTCGCTCACTCAACCGTCCCAAAGTGGGATGAAGGAGAAACTCAGAATGGAAAAAGATAAAAGTAACCTACAGGTTGAGATATGAACTGTTTGATAGGACAGCAAAGGAGGAGAAAATAGTAGTAATAATAATAATAATAGAATATAGAAAACAAGTAACACATAATGCAGTTGCTCATTGCCTGCAACACTGATAACCCATCTATTCCCCAGCAGCAGTATTTGCTCCCTGGCCAACTCCAGTTTATATACTGATCATGTCATTACATGGTAAGGAATATCCCTTTGGCCAGGCTGGCTCAGCTGTCCTGGCTTTGCTCCCTCCCAGCTTCTTGTGCACATAGCAAAGCATGGGAAGCTGAAAAGTCCTTCACTACCCAGCAACAACCAAGACATCAGTGTATTATCAACATTCTTCTCATAGTAAATCCAAAACACAGAGCTATACCAATTACTAGAAGTAAAATTAACTCTTTCCCAGCCAAAACCAGGACACCTGGAACAGCTGAAGAGCCCTGGGGTCGCCCATGCACATCTGGCTCCATCTGGGCCATCTCCCACTTGGGTGGATGCAGTGGCTCTGCTGGGCTCTGCCTCTGCTTCCACCAGCCTTCTCATGATTTTGGTGGCCAGAGAAGGGAAAGGGTTAAAACCAGAGTAATTAATATAAGAAGACTGTTCATTACTATAAGATGTCTGTGTATCATTAAATTTCATTTGAGCTTTAATTAGACTTTTTTTTTTTTTCATATAAAAGTCTTTGTTGTGTCAATTAGTTGATTGACTATCATCTGGTTTCTGGGTTAGTGAAACCTGATCCGTTGTGAATGAATTTGTTTATCAGGGAAAAGGGACCAGGGGATGGAAAAAAATTCAATTAAATGTCAATGTGTGGAGTGACAAGCAGCATTCGATAGGGCTTTTAGTTTAATTGCTTGTATTTCATTAAGAGATGTAGTTATCAAGAGAATTCTTCATTTTCAAAAGATCTTGGATGTCTTCTTGTTTGCTTCTGGCTTTTTAGGTGCTCTTATACTATTCAAAACCCATGAAGAACTCTTTTTATTAATTAGAAAAAGTAATTTATTATGACATGTTCTGAGACTGTTGCATCACTGACATATGGTGACAGTGTTTTGATGACATCCACATTCAAATTGCAGGTGACAAAGTGTACCCATATGTCATTTGAAAGGCTGTCACCAAAGATCTTCCCCTGCCTCTGTGGTCTCTGACCACATTGAAAATACTGTTAATCCTAGAAGTTTGTGTGAGGTGGAAATCATTCAGCTCCCAGCCCTGGGAACATTTTGGAAGGTCTGTTTTCAATCTTTGAAAGGCTGTAAATCCCTTTGGGAGGAGTGGTTTTCATTTGTGTTTTATTTGGATTCCAGCTCATCACTTGCGGTTGACAAATAAAAATGAAATAGCCTTTGGTAGGGGGCTGGCAGGCACCCTCCTAATACAGCATGTTTGGCCTGAGCTGGTGTAGTTATATAGAGGCATCGCCTGGAGTATGTACAGAATCTGAATCTATGAAAAGGAATATCTTTTGGCCTGGATGTAGGAAAATACTCACCTGAGTGATCAAACTGTTGGTTATGGAGGAGAACTGGAGCAAAGGAGCCTCTGTCACACCAAGTCCTGCTCTCCACTTGTGCAGGAACTTTTTAGCAGGGCCTGTTGCGATCGGACAAGGGGTGATGGTTTTAAATTAGAGGGGAGATTCAGGCTGGACATGAGGAAGAAATTGTTGGCCCTGAGGGTGGTGAGAGCCTGGCCCAGCTTGGCCAGAGAGGTGGTGGCTGAACCATCCCTGGAGACATCCCAGGCCAGGCTGGACGGGGCTCTGAGCAACCTGAGCTGGTGCAGATGTCCCTGCTCATGGCAGGGGGGGCACTGGGGGAGCTGGGAAGGGCCCTTCAACCCAAACCATTCCGTGATTCTATATATATCACTTTGGTAAGGTCATCAAGCTCCACCTCAAAACTCGTTTAATTCCTTGCCCTTAGATTTGCTTTCCAGATATTGAGGCTTAGGGACAGGGAGTCTTTCTCTGTGGATTTGCTCAGTGCCCAGTAGAAACCCTGGCGGAGCCTCTGGGTGTTTTGCTTTGTAGCAGCAGCAGAAGATGAAGAAGAAATCATACAGAGCAAGGCAATACTGGGTGATGTTTGGGAATAATTATGAAGAATCCCACTCTTCCGATGCTGGACAAGAGCTCTAGAAGAGAAATGGGAGCATGCCGTGCATATCGTATACCTGCACGACATGCTTCCAGCCGGGGTGAGACTGGTAAATGTGGCTTCATGTGGAAGACTGAAGGAGGCAGGTCAACGTCTTTAGGTCTGGCCCTGCTCAGCATCTCCTCCCATATGCAGTGAAAGAGCTGAGGCTGTTCAGCCGGGAGAAGAGAAGCTGAGAGGACGCCTTATTTCTGCTGATCGATATCTCCAGGGTGGGTGTCAGAGGATGGACCAGACTCCGTTCAGTGGTGCCCCACGACAGGATGAGGGGCAACGGGCACAGACTGAAGCACAGGAGATTCCATCTGAATATGAGGAGAAACTTCTTTCTTTTGAGGTGCCAGAGCCTGGACCAGGCTGCCCAGAGCAGGTGTGGAGTCTCCTCCTCTGGAGACATTCAAACCTGCCTGGATGTGACCCTGTGTGATCTGCTCTGGTGACCCTGCATTAGCAGGTGGGTTGGACTGGATGATCTCCAGAGGTCCCTTCAAACCCAGCCACTTTATGATTCTGTGATTCTGTGAACTCAGAGGTGCACCAAGCTTTCTGGTAAAGCATTCAGACCTGCCTCACCCTGTCATTTTGGGGGTTTCCCTGGACAGGGGAAGGAGGGACCATGTCCCACACATCACCTACTAGGCATCCTCATCCTGCATTTGCTCCAGAGAAGCTCCTCCGTTGAGTGATCTCCTGAGGTCCTGGCGGTGAGCCCGTGGTGGAGAGGACTGCTGGGAGGTGCTGTGGGAAGCCAGTTCCATGTGCCAAGCAGCTCCAGCCCCTCTGCCACAAACACTTTGTTTTCATCTCTGAGTAGCTGAAGAAGTGTGTGCCTATCAGTAAATCTCCATCATCCCGACTGCAGCGTGTTTCCTCAGATAAGGGGGCTGTGTAATGGCAATTATGTTTTCATTTGTTGTGAGAAAACTAAATACGCAGAGTGGCAGAAATGTTATTCATCCTCTGTTAATTATGAGCTACTTACTGCAGGGAATCATGCAAAAACAAAAAAATGTAATCAAATGAAATAAAGGGGAAGCAGCTTGTGCACTTGCCTTCGTGCCGGGTGGAATTAGCTCCTGCAATGCTGTGCCACCAATTATTGGTAATAATTCTGTGTGGCCCTGTGCGTGACCTTGCCTTCAGCTCTGCAGCAGCACAAATCCCCAGGGAGGTGGGTGCAAGGACCTGCATGTGGGCAGGTGTGTGGGACTGCGATCTGGGGGTGCTTTGTGCAGCAGTACTCCCGTGGGACTGGGCTTGCATGGACTCTGCCGGTCCCACCACGGGCTCTGGGATGCAGAATCCCCAGCTGGATCAACGAACTCAGGTTGTTGCCTTTTTTTACATGGCAGGGTTTTTCCCCTCCAAGCTGTGGGATGCAGCAGGAAAGAAAAGGATGGGGTGATGCTGGGGATGGCTATAGGTGCGTGAGCCCAGGAGCAGGACTGTCCCTGCAGGTCCAGGGCCAGGCAGGTGGCAGTGGCAGCTGTGGTCCCACATGGTCCAGCGGTCAGGATTCCTGGTTTTCACCCAGGCAGCCCGGGTTCGACTCCCGGTGTGGGAAACCAGTTGTGTTTCATATTGTGCCTATTTTGGGGCTCTCCAGGACAAGGAAGGTGCTGGTCTGCTGGAGCGGGTCCAGCACAGGCTGCCGAGGTGGGCAGGGATGGAGTGTGGGATGGAGAAGGGAGGCTGAGGGACAGAGAGAAGGTGAGGGGAGGATTTCATTGCTGCCTGGGGAGAAGGTGGATGGCAGATGGGGCCAGGCTCTTCCTGAGAGCACACAGTGGGAGGACAAGAGCAAGGGAAGTTCTCCTTAATAATTTTATCACATTATAGTAGTGAAACACTGGAACTGGGGCTCAGGGAAACTGTGGAGTCTGTTCCTGGAGATACTCAGAACTTGACTGAACAAGACCCTGAGGAACTTGCTCCAGCTGGACATACTGGAACACATAGGCTTGACTAGAGAGCTTCAGAGCACAATTCTGACCCATAAAGTTCATTCTCGGAAGGTGTTAGGATGGTTTTAATTTCCCCAGGGACAGGATCGCTGGTGGTTCCTCATCCTAGCTGAGCTGCCTGAGCTCTCTGCACCGCTCTGGTGACCCAGGGGATGGCTCTGTTGCGATGCTGGGTTATATTAGAAGTCAGTGAGACAAAAAATCTGCCTTGGAAGGAATGAGAATTACAGAGAAATATTTATTTGAGATGGCAAGGAACAGATTATGAAGAAGGCAAGGCTGGGACACTGCTTCTGGGATGGAGCTGCTGCATCAAGAGTGCGCACCCTGCGCTTGCAGCAAGGACACCATTTACACCAAGCCTAGGAAATACTCATGCATGGGTATATATTTATCCTGTGGGTAAGAAAAGAACGAAATAACCAGGGTATGATCTGTACAACAGCTTGGCAGCTGATGAGGATTGTCAGTAATGCATTTTTTGAGCACTGTAAGCTTAACAGCCTGGCATAATGTAGCAAGGGCTTTAGTTCCCAAAGAAAGATTCCTTTTTCCAGAGAGTAATAAATAGCAACCGTAACTTCTTTAAGGGAAATTTCACTGCAAATCTATGCCATATGTAATGAGAAACTTCCTTCTGAGCTCACACCAAGAACTATAAGAGGAGGGACACTACCTACACTTTTCATCCTCTGTAAGCACCTCTATACACAAAGTGAGATGCTTTTACAGAGGTCTCCACCTGGTATGTCCACATGGTGGTACAAAACTTGGATTTTTCAGGGTTCGGTGCTGCCACTGAGTAACTTTGTATTTGTCACAGAAGTATTCCAGCTGAGTTGCTCAGGTCATAGCAGGGGACTTATCAGATCTAAAACCCCATGAGCACGTTCAAACCTTAAAATGGACACAAGCTGCAAATGATGTTGTTTGAGTTGTTTGAGTAATGACTAAATTCTGGATTACTTGGGTCTTTCAAGAAATGACCAGGAATAAAAAAAGAAGAGAGATTCACTGTTTCAGCCCTCAGCTGTGAATTTTTTTCTCAGCTCTGCTGTAGATACTGAAAGAGCAGATGCTTCCTTACTCTGCAGAAACACAGTGTGTGAAACAGTATTTTAACAGCTTTATCTGATATTTTATATCTCACTGTCAAACATAGCAATGATTCCACTTCTATTTGGGTAAGTAATCTGAAAAGAAGGCAGCAGTAATCTCTCAGGAGAGCCAGGCATGGGACTAATTACTCCAGCTAGAGCTCTGTAAAGACACATTTTCAGTGCTGGGATTTTATCATTCCACAGGGTAATTAAAAGACAACCCTGTCAAAGGAAGTTTTGCAGTTTGAAATATTCTTTTTCCTCTGTGAAGAATAACCCTTTCCAAGCTCAGCACTGGGCTGGCTGTATTTCCTGGTGATGTTGGGGCTGCCCATGGTGCCCCCAGCTCCATGCCGTGCTGGCTGCTTGCAGTGGCTGTTTCTCTATCACCTCTGAACATCAGACTTTGGGAAGGAGGGATGCTTTTGCAAAGGGCCAGACCTAGGAAGAAATTATCTGGCCACTGGAGAGGTTTAAGGAGATGCTTCTCTTGGGCATGTTGATCAGATTGTCAAGCGCTGTCAGTCAGAGTCAGGCATCAGCAGCCAAACAGAGACAAAATTTCTGCCTGAAATTTGTTTCTTCCATGAAGCACTTGCTGAAATCAGGACAAGGAAACCTGCTCGTTGTGTTGTCTTATGGCTCAACCACCTCTTGAACGGAGGTCCACAGGCTGGGACCAGAAAGAACATCCTTGGCTGCTGCAGAAAAGGGATCGGTGTGTGCTGTTATGGACAGCTGTTGCCTTAGGTCATTGCCTTTACCCCAGGTGGGAAACAGCCCTCAATATAGAGTGAGCAAAGTGTTGCTGCTTTGATCCCCTTCTCAAAGTTCCTTTAGCATCGTGTGTTCTGCGCCAGGCTGACTCAGTGCCACCAGCAATGCTCACAACAGGAGTGAAAGGCAGAGTTGAAAGAGTGACTGATTGGCAGAGAGGGTTAAGCACAGGTTTGCAAATGTCATGGAAGGACAAGTTACATCCAGGGCAAACTATTTTGCCATCCAAGGCAGATCAGATCTCTAGTTAAATAATCAGATTGCTTGATATCCACAATCTCCTCCAAGGCTGATGCTGCTTTTTCCAAAACGCATCACTGAGCCATTTAGTCTTTTGGATAACTTGATAATAAGTTGATAATAACTTGGAGAATTCAAAACTCTGAGTGTGGGCATTGCCTCCGGGTCCCCATGATTCACCCATGGCAGAGAGGTGCTTGTGCACATTGTAGCAGTGGCCCAGGGATGGTCCATGCAGATGAAAGCACGAGAAGCACATCTGCACTGCCTGCTCCATAGGATGCCAGGGCAGCCTGAGACCTCTGCTTCATGCCTGTGTGTGCATCTTCCTGGTTAAACTTCCCTGTTTTTTAAGATGGGTTTTATGTCCACTAAAGGATTTGGAAGTTAAGGAGTTAATTCTTAGAGAAACAAAAACTTTGGAACTGACCTTAGTGTCCTTGAGCAACAAAGAAAAACACCGGCCATAGTCTGAGAAGAAGGCACTGCACCTGCCCCTTGTCTCGTTGTCGGCTCATTCTCCGCCTCTCCGTTAGTGCCATTGGGGGACTGGGGATATGACAGGCCAGTGAGAGTGATCTGACATGTGTAATGAGAAAGAAATAGTATAAAATGCAATGTATTGCAAAATTAGCATCACCCGACTGCCTGTTCCTTGGCATCCTGCCCGTTTCCATCTTTATCTGGGCATTGTTTAATTGCCTAGTTGTTATACTTAATTTATTTATTTTTAACTTGCTGCAAGCACGTAGAAATGTGAATTTAGCATTAGAAGATCTCTTGACAAATGATTCCTTTTCAGAGAGGTTGACTTCTCATATTGCAGCTTGCAAGATTTTTCCCCGGGATGTGGAAATTTGGCTCCAGCTGCACCAGTTCCAGCCAGACCCTGGCAGATGAGAATTAAAACCGGGTGGCAAGACTGGCGATTGCAGAGCAGGGCCGATGTGTGGGGGTGAGCATCACCCAGGTCTCTGTTTCTCTCCCATCAGCCGCACACTTTGCTCAGGGTCCTCTTCCCCCTGCACAGATCATTTCTCAGCTTGAGGCTTGTTGCAGATACAACAGTGGGAAAACCCGAGCATCAGAGAGCTGCGGAGGCTGTGGGAGGGGGACTGTGTGGTGTGAGTTTGTTTAATTGGTAAAAACTGCAAAAAAGGATCCTTGAGGAACACGACGATTGCTCAAGCTGAGTTCAGCTCTCACGAAATGTCAGTCTCTGACCATGGGAACACACCTCACCATCAGCCCTGAGGAGTGCAAGTCCACACTGTTCCTGTCCCAGCAGCCTCCAGATTTCCAGTCTGATTTTAGGATCTGTTTAAGTGGAGGGCAAGTCAGAACCTCTGGAGGAAGAGTAAAATAGCAAATAGAGATGAGAAAATTAGAGTTTCCCATTTACTGCATCCTAGTCAGGCCATAGATCCTTAGTGCAAACGTCATTAATGTATGCAGCCATTTTTTTCCAAATCAGTATTTAGAAACTTTCTCATATTTCTATGAAGACAATTCCTTATCATCTCCTTTATCTGCTAGGGAGTGCTCTGATCAACAGAAGCCCTATGCTAGGAATGGCCTAATTAAGCAAAATTAGCATTTTATCATATAATACTAACATTTAATCCTATATTTATGCAGCCTGCTTTAAACATACTCCCTGCACATCCTTTCCTGTAAGTCTCTCATGCTATGCCAGCTCCACTCTGTTTTTATCTATAAGGAATTGAGCTCGTACCTGTGACAGGTGCAGAGTGTGTTAAATCTTTTGATCATCACACAAAACCACTCATCCTGATGTCCTTTAATCTAAGCAATGCAAAGAAAATCCTATGCACTAGCTTTATGCTTCTTCCACCTCTCCGAGTTTAAACAGGAGGCTCCGCAGCTACAGATCAGTGGACCTAAATTGTTTGTCTTTAACTTAGGTGGGTTTAAAGGAAAGCTGCTCAGCCCAGCTGTCTGGAAGTCCACAAGATGGGAAGGGCTGTGTGCTCTCTAGTGATGGGGGAATTCAAGTTACCTTTGAAACACATTTTGGTTTTTCCAGCAGTCAAGTAATTAAACAGGAGAAAAAAATCACAGCGAACCACTTACTGCTGCATCTTCCACATCTTCCCTGTTGTTATGATGAAGCTAATGGTGAAATTCTTAAATTTATCAATTTATAGAATTTATGTAATTCACAAATGCAGTTGGGAACTCTTCCTCCCCCTCTACGAATTATTCCTGAATCATTTGTGTGGAATAGCCAATATTCCAATATAGCTATTGGTTCGTATGGGTGGTGGGAGCCATCTGTGCATTCCTACCTCTAGACTGGCTGGTGCTGGTACCCAGCCAATGGTGCGGGAAGGGTGGGATGCCAGAGGATCCCATTTACTGTGATAAAACACATCTCTGCTTTTGGTGAAGTGTCCATCCTCACATTTTCTCTCCATTAAGTGACTGAGAGTTGTGGGAAAAGAAGAGGAAGGGGTCAGTGCCTGCACATTCAAGCGAGGATCTGGGGCCATTCTTACTTGACTTGGGTGCGGCCCCTGTGTTTCGTAGGGAAGGGAGACAACGCTTAAATCACAACCATCAATTTTTGCTCTTTGGTGCTTTCCTACAGCCTCGAGCCTATGGGCACAAAACATTGTCAGAAAAGCTTGAAAGGATCCCAAAAGAGAGGTGTGCAGTCAGGTAACCCCGTACAATCATTTCACCTCCTCCAATAGGTGTGCGAGGAGAGCAGGTCCCGGGAGCCCCCCTGGGCTGCTGAAAATGAGACCCACTATTTAATCTTCTAGTTAACTAAAAAGTCGATTTCAAATATAAATATAGTTTTGTGAGTGGGAAGAAAAGTTTCTCACTATGAGACCAAAAATTCCTTATCTAGTAAAAATAGGTGCTGTTCCCTTTAATACTGCCATCAGGATGTTACAAGCAAAAAAAATAAAAGAAACCCAAACACAAAAAGCCCTCCATGCTATGCAAAATATCACAGAAACCTTTTTTCCATTACAGTGGTCACAGGCCATTTTGCTCTTCACTGGTGACAGGAGACCATTAGAATACAATCCCTGATGCCTGCGTATCATAATGAAAATCATATTTCTTCCCGAACTGGTACATCAATTGTCTTTTTAGTAACCTGGGAAGTGCAGCTGTATGCAAACCAGGGAACGGTCCTTCACTCTTAATCTGTTCTCCTACAAGATAAGTGATAACTTCTTAATGTAACTTTCCAGTCTGGTAAATAAGAAGTAGCTACAACATGATCCCGTGGTTTAAATAGAATCGTCTTCCTGAGGCTGAGTAGCTGCTTTCCATCCTCCCCTGGGCAGGAAAACTGATTTTGATAAAATCAGAGCATTCCTCTCTGTCTCTCTCTCTCTCTCCTTCCCTGGCACCTGCCTGAAAATCTGCAGGCAAACCCATTTGCATTTCTAAAATGATGTGCTGTGGGAACTATTCCTAAAAAAAAAAAATAAATGGTGGCAAGAGTCTGTCCCAGCTCCTTCCTGCAGCGCTACGTGTCAGGGGATGGATGAGGTGAGGTGTTTGGGGCTGATTGAACTGATGGAGGTGGGAGATGAAGGAGACACAAGCCAACCTGGCAGCTCCCACGGGGTCTCCCACTGCCTCCCTGCCGCCGGGCGCTGGTGCCACCAGTTCGTCTATATCAGGTGGTGACAATTTCTTTACCTGTGACCTGTGTGCCTGCTAAACTCTGTGTGATCCCTGCATCCACCCAGCCGCTGGCCTTAACCTCTCCCGGGGCATGTGGCGCATCCCAAATGGAGGTGAGCGCAGGGTCAGTGCTGGCTGGTCCCTGCAGGGGACAGATGGGGACACGGTGCAGGGACATCCTGAGCCGCTTCCCAAAGTACAGACTGCCAGCCCCGGGGGTGTTTGCGGGTGCCCGGCTCTTTGCAGGGGCTGCAAGCTGAAGTGCTGCATTTTACTCGTGTGGTACAAACGACTCAGTCAATACAAGTGAGCTTCAAAGGGAATTTCTGGCCTCAGTGGATGCTCAGATGCGCCGCGTCAAAGTGGTCCCCAGCCCAAGCTCTGCAGCAGCTCCCATGGGATGGGGACACCTGCCCAGCCAAGGGACAAAACTCACTCCGGATGTGAGCCTTGCCTCACCCGCAGAGGCAAAACTGAGAAACCAGGGTGAGAAATTTGAATGAAAAAAATGGAAGTGTTTTATTGCAGACAGCATTGTAGCTGGTTTTGGAAAGATGTTCCTCCTAGAGGTGTTATTTTTTGTGTTTCGACTTTTTTTCACTGCCCCAAATCTGCTTTTTTTTTTTTTTTTTAATTGAAATGACAAGATTTCTTCTCAAAAAACCTCGCTTGGCTGCAGGCACTGAGCCCTCGAGTCGTGCTGAGCCCTCCCAGGAGCGGAGCCAGCACCGGGCACCCCCCTGGCGGCTCTGGCCACGCCAGCAGCTCCCTGAGTGCCCCCATTTCTCTAAATCCCTTTTTTTAGGCATGCAGGCTGCACCCAGTTGGGAGAGAAGAGCTCAGGTCCTGGCTCCAGCTTTGCCTTGTAGCACTGTAGCAGGTCGTGGCTTTTTCTCTCTTCCCTTTTCTCGTTCACGTGCGCAGGGAACCTCGAGGAACAAATAATTCAATCTGCTGCTGGATTGCCAAAGACTTTAATGAAAGCGCTATTTATTTAGCATCGTCTGATAGCGCATCTCCAGTGACAAGGCGGGGGACTGAGTAATAACAGGTCTGGAAGCGAAGCGTGGAGCAGAGTGTGCCACCAGCATAGGAGTGTTCCAAAAATATATGATTTCAGTTTCTGGTTTAATTAGAGTTTATTTTAAGTGGGTTTGCATCAACTAATGAAACAACTGTCACTGACGAACTGCTGCTGGGCAGACTCGAGTATATTTTAATCTCTAAGCGGCAGCTCAGGCAGCTAGTCTAAGGGGAGTCTCAGGAAAGTCTTTTAGAGATTGACATCAATTCAAAATTACTCATCTTAAGGGAGTGTCGATGCAAAGGGGAAACCATTACAGACTAGAAAATTATGTCATTAGATAACCGATCCAAATTCAGGGCTCACCTTAAAAAATAAATGATACTGTTGACATATTGTTGTGTTAACTGCTGAAAACAGGTATTTCTTATGAGGTCATCGTGCCTCAAAAGTTCATGCTGTGCATGGGGAGGAGTTTTGCAGATTGATGGAAAGTGGCCATCCACACGCCAGATGTGCACCCCCAGATCCCCCACAGCTGGTTTTGCAGGCAGTTCAGGGAAGTGGTACCCAAGGGAGGATGAAAAACCCCATCCTGCTGGGGAAACTGAGGCATAACAAAGCTATGCAAATTCCTTAAGGTTAACTCATCTATGGACGACCACAAGAACAAACCCACCTGGGCTGAGGGTTGCTCCTGCAGTCCAACACGTGAGTTATCCTTCACCCTTCACCTCAGGTACTTTACCCTGGTTATTCAGAAATAGCTGGATACTCCTTTGCTTTGGAAAAGGCCCTGGCATTTATTTTTCAGATCTGAAACTAGCAATGCCCTGGGTGGGTGCTGGTGATGGCTGATGCCTGGGGCAATGCGCAGAAAGGTGTGAAATCACAGAGGACAAGTGTCTAAATCACTCTGGATCACTAAGCTGCTGCTTCCCATCGCTTTCCGCCGAGGCTTAGGATGCAACTGTCTGTCAGACCTCTGGAGCCAGTTCTCGAAGGTGGTGAGGGCTGGCTGGTCCTTGCTCCCGTGAGACATCGGTGCCAGACGTGGCTTCTGGAGGCATCTTCCCAGCGGCAGGTACCAGAACCAGGCTGGTGCTGTGGGATGGGCACACGGGAGAGCAGAACCCAGCTTCTCAGCGACTCACATGGAGCATTTCCCACCCGCTTTTGCAGAGCTGTGCATGGTGCCCACAGGCACCAGGCGATGGAGATGTGGGTTTGTCCCAGGGAATACCTGGGACTCTTACATAGAATCTTCTGTGGCAGATCCAGACAGAATCAGGGCAGGAAGGGAAACCATCCAAAGAATGTTCGACACAGGAGAATTTGGTTTTACCTCTTTCCTTTAAAAAGCAAAGCAAAGCAAAACAAGCTAGGAAATTACATGCATGCTTTTGGAATGAGGCAGTAGTTCAGGGTCATCTGTATTTATTTCCAACATTTTATGTTATTTCCTTGTGCAGTCTTTCAAAACAAGGCTTTGGGGTTTTTCCTTTTTCCCTTCCATTTAGTCTACATGCCCAGCAGCCTGAGCTCTGAAAGGTGAGCTTAGCACTGAGTTGTCATAAACAAGCCAAAATCACACAGCAAACACATTCCTCCTTCCCCGTGACTCTCACTCTCCTCTCCTGTGCACTTTTTCTTTCACCATTTATGGTCCTGGAGAAGAACAAGGATGCAAACTGAGCCTGTGTTATTTGGGAGCACTCTGATGCCCCTCAGATTTACATAACACTGTCTCTTCTTGTGATCAAAACAAACATTGACCTGGATATTGCTGAAAGGAGGTTGTAGCCAGGGGGTGTCGTTCTCTTCTCTCAAGTAACAATTGATAGGATGAGAAGAAATGGCCTCAAGTTGCACCAGGGAAGGTTCAGGTTGGATATTAGGAAAAATTTCTTCCCAGAAAGGGTTGTCGCACATTGGGACAGGCTGCCCAGGCAAGTGGTGGAGTCACCATCCCCTGGAGGGATTGAACAGACATACAAATCAAGTTCTTAGAGACATAGTGCCAGGGTTGGGTTATGGTTGGACTTGATGACCTTGAGGGTCTCTTCCAACCAAAATGATTCTGTGATTCTATGAAACTGCCTGGCATCCTCCCCGCTGCATCCCAATGCTGTGCTGGGGACCAGTGCTGGCATACTCCTCCCTGCACCAACCTCTGAATCTGGTGGAGATGCTTTCTCTGAGCCACCACACTGGGAGTCACTAACCCAGCCCACACCTCCTCCGCATCTTGGGTGGGATCTATAGCATCAGATCTTTGGAAAGCTTCATTTTCCATCTGAGCAAGTGCCTGGCCTGGCAGCTGCTGGAGGTTTCTCCTGTGGTCCTCACTGTCCTGACTCCCTCCCTGAGAAGGCAGTTTGGAGGGGAAAAGGGTTGGGTGCTATTTAATTTTTTTTTTTTTTCAGCAGAAAGAAGGGAAATCTATGTTATGTGTGTGTGGGGGTTTTCTTTATTATTTTCCTGTAATGAAATGGAGGTTTTTGATATATTGAATATATTTAATATTCAAATGCTGAGAATTTGCAGGACAGAGCAGAGACTGCCTCTTGCGATAAGAGACATTATTACTGTTGTGAAGAATTCCTTTAAGATTCCATCTTAATCGGTCTGCTATTGAAATGGAAGAATAAAGTAATAAAATTAGATATTTTGAAAAGACTTGATTAAAAAAGTAATTATCCTGCCAGCTCATGGGTTCCCACATCCTGTCAGGTTCCTCCAGCTCAGCCCCTCTCCTCACTGAGCTGCTACCCATGGGGACAGCAGCCCTTTCTTGACTGGACATCTCCGATCCACACCCTTTTCTTCCCTCTTTCCTCTCGACATGATTTGGGGCTGTTCTGGGGTGCAACTTACCCGCTGGTCCTGTCTCCCACCCAGGGAACCCCAAGTGCCCGTTTCTCTCCCCACCCGACATCTCCCACCCCAGGCGACATCTCCCACAGCCTGTGGGAGGTCCCGGACCAGCACATCTGTGGCCAGGAGAGATGAGGGATGCAGGACGATGCCCCACGGCTGGGAGTGTGCATGGGGTGCAGTGTCAGCACCAGCTCCAGCAGCAACCGGCCACACTGGAGGGACAGACTTTCCCAAGGAGGAGGGAAGGGATGGCTGCACGCAGAGTTGTGCTGGGCCTCCCAGGCCCTCACAGCTGTAATTGTGAGGCTCGTTCGTTCTGCATTTCTAATGGAGAAACACAGATGTCGACAGCTGAGTGCAAAATGCATCTATTAAAATCTGCTGCTGATTGTTCCTCATAATGGGCTTTAGGTTTTTTGCAATAGGCTTCAGAGAATACATGTTCTCTTTTGGGGATGTAGCAGGTTACAGCAGACTTGTGCCTGTGTCTGTCTTTTTCTCTTGCCCATTGCTTGACATTTTCTGGCCATTATTTATTATTTTCATAGAATAACTGGGAATCCATCTCTGCTGGGCTCTAGGCAGGTACCAAATGGGAGTTAGAGACGGCCTGGCTGAATAAGTTCTCCAACTGGAGACGTGAGGCCGCCCAAGGAGGATGTCCTTCCCAAGAGAAGGGCTATCTCTACTCCAAGGCTGCCCTTTGAACAACTGGTGGCTCTGGAAGCGAGGGAATGAGGTAATGTGGAAGGAAGGCGTGCAACGAAATCAGCAGCAGAGACTTGCTGTTTGAGAGCTGCGGGTGCTGGGAAGCCAGCTTTCCCTTGGGAAAGCCTGGTGGAAAAGGCAAATATCATCGGGAGCTGCGATCTCCCTCCACATGCAATGAGCGGGGTTGAGCAGCTCTGCCCAGGCTGGCTGGTGAGCACAAGGTGTTTGCATTGTCCCTCCACACCATGCAGACCAGGGTGTTGTGCACCATACACTGAGGTGAGATGTGAATGCTCATTGAGCCTGAAAAATTGGGGTGAGGTCTTCTGCTGGACATCCTGAATGCAAGAACATTTAGTTTAGTGGATATTCTTGAGAAGAGGAGCTTTTCCTGTCTCTGTGCATGAACTCCCCACTGTGGGTGGATTCATTTTCATGTCTGAAGCTGTTTGCCTTCGGCTACAAGGGGCTGATATCTTTAATCACTTCAGGACAGAAGTGGGAAGGTATTTGGTCACAGAGAGCTTTGGGGAAGCCAGAAGTGTCCATGAGAGCTGGCAAGATTTGTCCTGAGTTGTAGATTCAGCGGAGCTCCCACCACTCTGTCAGTGACCTTATAATTAAGTAGTATAGAGGACACTGCTCCCAGCCAGCTCCCTGAGTGCTTATATTTCAGTTTGGGCTACATCCAGCTCTAGTAAATCCATTAATTACACTTCATACAGTAGCATTTACTGACAAATGAAAGATTTCATTAAGTCCGCCTGCTTCCTAAAGCGCAGTAAGACCTCGGACAAGTTCCCCCGAGCCCTGGCCCCGGTTATTTAAGTAGCAGTGCTGAGCCTCCTTGTTACACACGCACCTCACCTGCAGGGAGGATTTAGCCAAAGATCTTCTCTCTGATCTCCGCTGTGCTGCTCGGTCCCCGGCAGGGAGGAGTGGGGCTGCAGGAGGCAGGACTGGCTCCATCCTCGCCGGCTTTTGTTCTGTGTGGGGACATGGGAGCCAGCTCACTTCCAGGGAGAGAGAGGAGATGCATTAAACTTTCATGAAAACAAGTCAGCGACAAAGGCAGAACATGAGCTCTTCCCACTGCGGCAGCTCAGGAGGATTCTTCAGGCACCAGCCTCCCAGCACAGGGACCAGGCACTGGTGCAAGATAAGGGCAGCTTCTTAAAGAAGCTCTAATCGGTGCTCCAGAAGATGTCCAGCCCCTTCCCAGGTGTCCTACCATACTCAGCTTGACCCTGACCCCATGACAACCCCTTCAAGCAGAACTCACCCCACATCTTCTTGGGTTCACTTCTTGTCTTTCCCTAGGAGGGCTGCGGGGGCTCTGGAGCATCTCACACCACAGCACGTGAGAACGTGCCTCTTGCCTGCATCCTGCAAAGGTCCATGGTTGGGACCTGCCAGAGGCCCTACTTGGGACAACCACTCCCTGCAACCGAAAGCCATGAGTCTCTGCTGTATCAAGTATTATTTCTGGCAGATCGCTAGCACTTAAACGAAAGATACATTAGCTGAGTCAATGCTGAGGATGTAAACGTGCAACTGGCAGAGCTGATGTTTAAGCAATAAGACATGACAGTGGTTGGGTTTTGAAGGGATTAGCGCCTGTCTCAGGCATGCAGAGAGGCAGGAGGCTGAAGGTCAAGTGACTGCAAGTGCTCGTGGAGCACAGTAATCATCGTGGTGGGCGCTCGAGAGCCCTGTGCTGTCAGCAGTGCAGCCACGGTGCCTGGCTAGACCTGAGTGCTTTCTGAGCATCCTTCACCCAGAGGGGACCTTGCCCATGGCCAGGCAAGTGGAGCTGTAGATGCAACCAGAGCTCGTACAGTGTCGTTTGTACTGTGAGGACTTGGTTGGGCTGTACAGCCACCTCCAGCACTGCTCTCCGCTTGCTGCTCCAGTAGCAGATGTCCACGGGTCCCCTCTGCTGTGCCCCCTCCATCCTGTCTGCTGCCACCGTATAGAGAACGGCCAGAGGCAGGGAGCGGACAAGTTGTCCCACACTGGGGTACATCCTAGCTAGTCTTGTCCTCTCCTCTCATGGTTGGAAATCCTGGCCTAAATCCTGACTTTCCAGGTTGAACATCCCCGCCACAGCCTTGGCATTGGGGCAGCAGTGAGCTTCCTCATCAACCGGCTTGCTCCATGAGACAGCTCTGAGCTCAGCTTCAGGCAGAAGCTTCTGCTCCTGCTGCAGAGAGAGCAGAAAGAACATCTCAGCCCCTCACTGAAGCCCCTGCAATACCACACTGCTTCATCACTTTCCTTCTTTCATCTCCTTTCTCCGTTCAGCTCACGAAAGTTTTCCCACCCACTTGACTTTCCTGCTGTCCTGTTGCTGAGCCTGAAAGTGGTCCTGTGCCTCCGCCAAGGGGAAGAGCTTGGTGGACCCAGGGCAGGACCAAAGGCAGCTGAACAGCCGGGTCACAGCAGGATTTGAGCTCAAGGGGCTGCAGGTCAGGGGGCTGCAGGTCAGGGGGCTGCAAACTGCTTTTTGGCTGCTGGGTATTTCTTACCTATTGCTTAATTGTTTAATGAGGTCAGAGGTGCATAAGAGTGATTTAAATCCCTCCTGTAAAGAGACACTAAGTTAATATAAGCCCAAGAGGCAGGTAGGTGTTCCCCAGGCGTGGAGACTACCCAATTTATTGCCGAGTGCAGCACGTCCTCTCTCTCTCCCACACTTGTTTTCTCCTGCCATCAGAGAGGTTTAATGGAGTGGCTCAAGGGAGCAGCAGGTCCTACACAAGGTCTGCAGTGATGTCCAACCACAGTCCTGGCTCCACTGGGAAAACACCTGTACTGCTGAGAAAAGTGTTATGTCCCAGAGAAGGAGGAAATCTGCTGGCAAGAGAAGGTGTCAGGTAGCTGAGAGTTGCCCTCCACGGTCTTTTTACATCAAGGGTGCTCCCACAGCAGAGAGGATCCTGTAAGACAAGGAGACACAAGTGGTGGCATTGGGAAGTGCAAGTATTAGATGTGCAGTGGTGGTCTGCAATATCAGATGGGACTTGGTGAGTATTTGTCTGCTGGGTGCAAAGGGAGAAGAACACCTGGCTCAGCTGACCTGTTCAGCTTGGTGGATGTAGCTCAATGCACCACTGAAAGGACCAGCAGGGCATGAGCATCACAATTAAAATAAACGAAAGTGGCAAACGAGGCAACCCGTGATGCAGCTGACTGACAGCTTTAGCATGAAGAACCAGAACGGTAGCAAAACAGCCACGAGCTCCCATGCCAGCATCAGAGGTCTGCAGGTAAAACTGGGCTGACTGGCATCAATGCCAGTGCTAACTCAGTGGGCATCAAGGAGCTCTGATAGAGGGAGGATAATCCAAAACATGCAGTGTTGCTGTTACCAGCATTATGGGAATGACAGAGCAGGATGGTGAGAGGGTGGCAGAGCAGGTGATAATATAAAGAAGAAAATCATTAAAATACTAGGTGGAAAGAGGAGCCCTAGGGAATCCCTGTGGGTGGAAAACCCAAGGTCTAATAATAAAAATGTGCTACAGGACGGTACTACCCTGACAACAGTGGCAAGGAAATGTTAGGTGGGGTGAAGAAGCTGCAAATCGAGACCAGGTCATGACTGTGGGAAATGTCAGCAACCCACACGCCGGCCAGGTGGATGCCTCATTGGGGCCAGATGAAGAGATAGCACTTTCGGACGTGACAGAAGAGCAAGCAGCCTCCCAACCCGTGAAGAGCAATGCTGGCCTGATTTAGTCTTGATTCAGTAGGTAGTGGTGGGACATCCCCTCTACTAGGTCAGGCTTGGCACATTAGCAGGGACAGCAAGTCGAATCGCCCCACTACGTGGATGTTTGGCTTCAAGAAAAGAACTACATAAAAACGAGGAAAAAGGACAAAGGAGAAGTGCAGAGGGCAAGAAGCTGCAGAGCAGCTCAAGCGGAATTCGATAAAGCTAGTGGGAGATTGGTTTAAAAACAAGTCAGAGAAAGCACAGCTCTTCACTGCAGATTTTTGGAGCTGCCTGCCCCAAGGAGGCGGTGGAGGCAGGTGGTATCAATGGGGTCAGAAAGGGCTGGCACAAGTTCATGGACAACAAGTTGCCAGGGGGATGTTGCCAGCATCCCTATAATAACCCTAATCCAATGGCCGTGGGCCAGCAGCCAGGGCTGGTGTGGATGCCTCAGCCATTGGCTTCTCCTAAAGCAGAACGGGCAACTTTTGGTGGCCCCTCACCCTGTTTTCTTGCCTTTTGCACAGCCCTTTTCTTTGCAGAAAGCACTTAGGATTTTAGCCAAAAGTGGCTTTTTAAAATGGGTGCTCAGAACCAGTTGCTTTTGTTGTTTTTCTCTCTGCAACTTAGAAATATCTCCAGGGAAAGCAAATAAGCCTGAGTAGGTTTGTCAAATCCTTCATGTGAACAAAAAAAAATAACAGTTACCTACCAAGTTTATGGTAAACAGAGCCAAGTAATGGGCAAAGTAATGTTCTCCCGGTAAGAACAGGGATGGCCGCACAGAGTTGCATGCAGTGCTTTTAGTGCAGAATTTGCAACCTGATCTCTGCTGTCAAAAAAAACCCCAACAAAACAAAACAGCAAAGGATAAAACAAACCCCTCCCCTGGACACCCTCTGCTTCCACCTACGTCACCCAGAGCCTCACTTAAAAGGCGTATAGATGAGGATCTTAGGGACATGATTTAGTGCTAGGTTTGGGTTATGGTTGGACTTGATGATCTTAAGGGTCTCCTCCAACCAAAACGATTCTACGATTAACCTCACCGACTTGCCATGCGCTCATTAACACCCCATGGCTCACATGGGGAGCAGAGGTTCATCTGCCAGCGCCGTGACACAGGTGGCTTTGGGCATCCTGCGCTCCCAGGGAAGGGTCCTGCCCATCCTGACGTAAATCAGGAGTAATCCAATAGTTATCTAATGAGGAAAAAATATTTCTCTTGTGCTACAATTCCTGCCTTGTCCTGGCTCTTTGCCCTTCCTCGCCCCTGCTCCTCCTCTTCCTCCCTGCATGACAGTGAAAGCTGCAGCGATGACAAAGGCTCCATCCTTCAGCCTCAGCCTTTACATGCGAACTTATAATGCTCTGACAGTAAAAAATGATCCTTTATGTGCTGCAGAAGTTCATAACATTCCAGTGTTGATAGGGATTGAGTGCAAAAGAAATAAAATCAATAAAATATTCAAAGCTTTTACATTATAAGCTTGAGCAAAACTTTTTACCAAATGTTTACTGTATAATAAATTCTATTAAAAAGCCCAAGCTTGCATGGTGAAGAGGGGTGGAACGTTGTCACTTTAATTGCAATGGCATAAATATTTGATACTCAGTAAATTAGATCTGTAGCTCTGAAAACATTCTTGCAAATGGATTTTTACCTGTAGCACAGTGCCATTAGCAGGAGAAAGTCAACACAGCCCCAGGGCCTGTAATTAACTCAACCCAAGCAGAACTAAATATTTTTGACAGTTTTCCTGGTCTGGAATTAACTGTCATAGCAGAGAATGAAAGGAAGTGCATTGTCACATTATGTTTACGTAAAGTCTGTAAAACGCTGTGTTTTGTATTTTTGTTTTGTTAAGTCTGGGTTTCATGCCCCATTATTTTTTTCATCATTAGAGACAAGCTTAAAAACAACTAATGATGTATTTTATATGCTCAGACTAGTACCGAAGCCATCTGAAAAAAAGGGGGAAGACATTAGCTCTGTAATTCAATATTTTTTTTTCACTCTATAATGAAGCATGGTACACTGTGTACTGGTATAAATCATAATGCAGTGACATTTGAAGACATTAGAAACTCTGGTTTTCCTATCTGATTCAAAGTTCTCAGATAATAAGCAGTTGTCTAGCCCATGTCTGTCTATTTTATTGGGGCTGGGGAAAGGCGTTATGTATGTTTTTTCCTTTTTTTTTTTTGTATTTACAAAAATAACTGTCACTCTACTGAAATGCAAACCCTTGGGGGCAAATCTACTTAGTGCTTCCCTGAAAGCTACTTATTGTCCAGTAGCTCAGAGGAAATCTGTACAACAGTAATTGAAGGGATGTGTTGGGCTTTCTGACATTTTGTCCTAGAAATTATCTTACCTGAAAAATAAAGGGGTATTTAGCAAGAGAGCTCCTGTGCAATTTGGAAATGTAAGGATATTCATAAACGAGCAGATTAAAATAGACATGGCTTGCTGCATCTCTAGTAATAACTTGGGCAAATGTGATAGTTTACATTAAAAGGGAAAAACCAGCCTGTTTGGATGGCAAATATACGTCTTTTGCTGAAAGCAGGGATTGTGTTATAGTCTTGTCTCTTTCTTGGCATATTGAGAAGACAAGCAAATAAGGAAACAAAAATGTCATGATATTTTTTTTTCTAAAGATTGCCAGATAGGGAGAAAAAAATCAAGGCAAAATTAACACTGCTCTCGGATCCTGCCAGTGCTGCTCTGCCTTGACGCTCACCTAAATTAAAAGCTTTTATTTTGAATTTCTGAATATCTCAGGGAAAGAAGAGAACTCCCTCTCTTCCCAAGATACATCATGCAAGAAATGACCTCAGTGAGATGTAATTTTTATTTTGCATTCCATTTCAGCATAGAAGTCCCTCTTGTTTTGCTACACCGGTGCCAGTTGCAGAAGGGTTTTTAATGGTTTCTAATCAGCATGCAGTTGCCTGTTAACTTCAGTCTCCTATTTTGGCAGTTTCCACATCTTTATCTGTATCCAGAAACACTCCTTTGATGAGCACACAACATTTTTATAAAGAGAGAGAGAAAAAGCAAAGAAAGCAAATGCTGGAAGAGGGAAATTTTGCGAACCCCCTTATGCTGGGAGCTTTCTAATCACAACAGCAAAGGGACCCCAACGCTGGGAGAATAAACATGTGAGAGCAGATGAGGGTTTAACTGCTCTTGACAATCAGAGGCTCGGTTTCAAGTGACTTCATTCAGGTTAGAAATTGCAGCCTCTGCAATGAGGAACTTTTATTTATTTATTTTTTTTTTAATCTGTAGCTGCTTAGGGGCCAGACTCGGCATGGTGCTGAGCCTGCGACAGGCACTGCTGGGACCTGCAAGGGTTTTGCTCAGCCCCTGGCAGGACCAGCCCTGCTGGAAGATGATTCTTGCTCGCAGGACTTGCTGCCGCTGCTGTGTATCTTCTTACTGAATTAGGCAAATTACAGCACGCTGTATCTTTGCTAAATTAATTAGCTCAATTAGGCTGGGAGGGATGGAGAAGCGTGCGTGTGTGCTTCTTCTCGCTTTCCCTCTTTGATCACTTACCTGCTCCTGGGGGCCCTGAGGTTTATGAACGGCAGACACCAGCTTGTCCCCGTCCTATGGGATGACCACATGTGGGGCACAGCCACTGGCCATACGCGTGGCATCAGGGGATTCCCCAGACCCAGTGTGTTCTGAGCACCTTCAAGCCCAAGGATCCTGCTCCCAGCTTAGCTTTGGGCTGGAATCTGAGCTTTTTGGCAAAGGGCAGATTTACCCGCAGGTCCACAGCCCTTCTGGCTCTCCATGGGGTCCTGTGCCCTGGGCGCTTTTACTGCATCTCAGCACTGAGCATCACTGGTGCCAGCACACGTGGGAGGGTCCATGATGGAGAGAAGGTATCCCTGTCCTCTGGGATGGACATGTTATACCCTCCCATTCTCTCAGATTTCCCTGCCTCTGGATTCCCTTTGGCTGTGGGTTTGTCGTGGGAAAGTGGGATAGGACGAGCGGAAACGGCCTCAAGCTGCACCAGGGGAGGTTTAGATTGGGTATTAAGAAAAAATTCTTCACAGAAAGGGCTATCAGGCATTGGAACAGGCTGCCCAGGGCAGTGGTGGAGTTACCATCTATGGAAGGGTTTAAAAGACACATAGATGAGGTTCTCAGGGACATGAGCTAGTGCTAGAGTTAGGTTATGGTTGGGCTCCATGATCTTGAGGGTGTCTTCCAACCAGAATAATTCTATGATTCTATGGAACACATCCTGTCCCAAATACGAGAAACATCACAGCCACTTCTGAAGCTTTTCTGTTGCCTCCTGCTCAAAGCGTAGCAGGTCAGGCAGCCGTAGCTCCAGCCTCAGCAGGTGCAGAGGTGTTGAGATCTCCCTTGTGGTATCAGACTGTGCTTCTGCAAAGCCTTTGCCTCCCGTTCAGCAGCTGTGGAAAATACCAACAGAAAACCTTGAAATCCCATGAGTGAACAAGGAGCCTTGGGAATGCTGAGTGTGGCTGCCCAGGTCCCCCTGCCCTGTGGATGGTCACACCTTTCTTCCACCACCAGGAAGGTGTTCAGGGTATCTCCAACGTCTCCAGCCACCCATCCAACTCCTTGGGACAGTCTACAACCAGGAAAACACCCTTGGGAAGTTGCAACATCCAAAGCTCTTTTTTCTCGTGTTTGTGCATGATAAAGGATTCAGCGCATGAAGAAACCAAGTTCTGATTTATTAGTATAAGCTAAATGGTAAAAGACAGTGCAAGATCTATCCATACTGCTTAGCAGTAAAACCCAGTGTAATCCCCTGCACAGCAAAATAATCAAGAATGTCACTTTTCATAGGATTCATCAGAAACAATAATACATTTCACAAACAATCGTCGCCTAGCGTTAACGATCAGATGTAAAGAGACCTGAGTGCAATTACTAAAGAAAACAATTATATGTCAGCAAATATATTCATCTTCATTTGATTTAAACACCCACCTTCTATGGCTATAAAAGGTATCTGAATGTTAACTCAATTTGCAGGGTGGCAAATTGAACCAGCACGAATCTGATTTCAGCAAGGTGGTGCAAAGGGAGATGAGGGATGGACCAGACACATGGGTGAAATGAAGCTCCAGGATGGACATCCCCATCACAAGGCTCTTCGCGGTAACCCTTTAAAAGAGCTGGTGGCCTCCCTTATGCTAGGTGCACACCAGGAGATTGATTGAGCTGAGGGTTCCTCTCTGTTTTCAGATTTTTTTTCTTTTACCTCCCCTAAATCACAATTTTCCTCCGAAGGTGGACGTTTGGCAAAAACTAATATAAATGCGTAACTGGTTTTACATCCAAAATAATCTCCATGAAAAATTTTCTATTAATGCAAAGGATGGTAATTTCTTCTCTGTAAGCAGGAATAAATATATTTGATTTTGCTTGAAGAAAGCATCGCTTTCTGCAGCCCTTCATGCTGGCCACAGCCTGGAGGCTGAGATGCGGGTCAGAACCAGGGGTTTTCTGGTCTTCCCTGAGGAAACTGGCTCCTGGGCTCTGATCATCTCATGGACCTGCTGGGCGAAGCGCCCCCACGCTGACCCACCAGGGGATATTCCCACCAGGTCTATCTTAGGAAGAGGAGAGGAGAGAAGAGGAGAGGAGAGGAGAGGAGAAGAGAGGAGAGGAGAGGAAGAGGAGAAGAGAAAGAGAAGAGAAGAGAAGAGAAGAGAAGAGAAGAGAAGAGAAGAGAAGAGAAGAGAAGAGAAGAGAAGAGAAGGAGAAGAGAAGAGAAGAGAAGAGAAGAGAAGAGAAGAGAAGAGAAGAGAAGAGAAGAGAAGAGAAGAGAAGAGAAGAGAAGAGAGACATGGTGACAATTTGTCTGCCTGTTTTAATTTTGCTCCTTCAGGGCTCAAACGCTTGTGACCAGGTTGAAAGCAAAAGGAAAGTAATACCAGAAAGGGACGAAAGGCCATGCAGTCAGTTCGATTTTTGGTTTTGCTAGTCTTGAATACTTACCCTTTCCTTGTGATTAGCTTTTCCTCACCCTGGCATGATGCTCAGGTTTTTCCCAAACCCCTGCAATCAATTGCATGCTAATACATTTTCCTGCTGCCTCTGCCTGTTCCCTGCCCCATCCCCCCAACACGTACCAGCACAATATTACCTTTCTGAATGCAGAGAGAAATGAAGAGAGACTCACAGAACATGTGAATCACAAGGAAGTGGTTTCCCTAGTGACAGTAACCACATGAAAGCTCTTACCATTTACTCTCACGGGACCTTTTAGCACTTTGGATTGTGGGGAGAGGAAGAAAGCTGGTAAAAAATACTGTGGTTGGTAAAGGGACAAGCTAACCCTGAAATGTTAAATGATATTGGCAACCTGTGAGAAGACATCATCAGCTCCTGGGGGTTTTCAGGAGGTTCACCCATACCCCATCGAATTGTACAATGGCTCTCTGGTCTCTTCTCTAAGACAATGCACCAGAGACCTCAGAAACCTGCAGCTTGCTCAGATCCTCACCCCAATGAGTTGTCTCTGCCAGGATGAGAGACAGCTCCCCAACATGCACTGCATTTTACATCTTCTTCTCGTGTTGGTGTTCCCCCTTTGCAGTACTGTCTGGGGAGGCTGTGGGGAAGCTGGAGGTGATGGTGAGTAGTACAGTGGTGGCCCTGGTGACAGTACTTGGAACTCCATCTGGGATTCCATGTGCTGGAGGCCAGAACGAACCCTGGGATGGAAGTTTCGGTGTGCTTGGAAAGAGTACAGCAGTAGACAGAGAGACAGATGGAAAGGGTGACCAGACAGTTATCAGTGTCTTTGGCTCATACTCAAGAGTTTTCCCTCCTCTCTCTGAAATGTCTTTAATTTTTTGAAGCACCTCTGGAAGTAAATGAGAGCAATGACCAGAGCAGCCATACTGAGAGACCCCAAAGAAGTGGTATCCACATGGGAAACCAAGAAGAAAGTATCCTTTACTGAAGCAGGACTGTCGTCTTCTTCTGTGTTGCCACCCTGGGCACATTAGCTTAATAACGAGCTTTTTAGCAGACTTCAGTGAACAAGAAGCAATTTATTTGTCGCCATGGTGACAGAGAAGACCTTCTGGAAAAGAGCGTTGAATGAAAAGAAGAAGGTTTATTGTGCAGAGCAATGAGGCATTCACTTGGAACACTAGCATGACACAAAGCAGACCATACAAGACGTCTTGCTAACTTCTGGATGCATGCTTGGATGTGTTTTGGGTCCTTGCTTTCCCTGGAAAAGCCAAGAGAAGACTGGCACTTCATGTTTTATAGAGAATATTTGATGTCCAGCCCTGTTCCTAGATGACTCTGGGAGAAAGACAAAGGTTCCTTGTTGGTAGATGGCTGAACCTCACCGGTTGCATTTCTGGTGGGTATTTCCAAGGACTAAATTCTGAGATTCAACTGCCAACTGAACAAACCCCAAATAAGCCAAGAGCATGCATCTCAAAGTGTACTTTGCTCATTTATTTTGACAACTCTAGTGTTTCTTTAATTATTTATAACACTTCGTACTGTACTGGAGTAGATTTTTGTAAAAATAATGAAGCCTTAGTAGTATAGCATCTACGATCAGATCTGCAGGGGAAGGGGGAGATAGGCAGTCACTCTCTGACGTGAGTGGAAAGTAAAATGTAGGTTGGAAGCAAATTCTTCTCTAACGAAAGTTTTCAAGCACCAAAGCAGAGAAGGACTGACCTGTGAGACTCAGCACTGCAAGGGTTAAAAGGAGACTTTCGGCGTGAGGATGAATTCCAGAAGAGCAGTTTCCTTCAGGAAATGGTGATTCAATGAAATCTGGATTTTTGGCCATTGTGTATTCATCTTTGGAAAGCCATCAATGGGGAATTAAGGTAGAGGAGGAAAATATATGAGCCAAAATGGTGTACACTGCAGTAAGGTGCACACATCACTGTGGTTAGATGAGAATGTCGTACTTGAAGCGCATCATCCTACATAAATTCCAGGACTTAGTAAGAAACACCTTGGAACACTTAATTTTGCAAAATAGCCTGAATTTCCTCCTAAAACAGGGCAGAATAAAATGTTGCAATGTCAAGGTTTCCTGCAGAAAAGAAATACCTTCCCTGAGTCCCTTCCAGTGGCAAGTTTGACGCCACATTTTTCTGCTGCACAGCTTTTGCACGGCCAAGAGTGCTCTGGTGAGCATTTTGAGGGATGCTATGCTGGCTCTTTGAAGACTTTACAGCTTGCCAACATTGCCAAGAGAGTTGTCGCTGGTGGGAAATGTGTCCTTTTTACCCCAATTCATGGGGGTACTTCCCCCATGGGTCTTTCCTCCTTGCAGCACAACCGACCACAGGCACCTGGACCCCCTGTGGCTGACCCAAAGAGGTGGTGAAAGAGGGAAGATCCCAAAAGAGCTGGTGTATCTCCTGGAGGTCAGACCAGAATTATAGTAAAAATCTGGCCCCAAAGCAAGGCAGGGGAACATCAGCAGTGCCTGGCTCAAGTGAGGGGCTGCTGTTTGCTATAAGCCCCTGCCTGAGTAGAGCATGGCGGAGGCCACTGAGGAGCCAAACCTCATTGCCAAGAGGCGTCTCTCCTTCCCACATGTGAGGCGTGCGCTTATTGAAAAGAAAAACCCGTTCTAAGAGGCAAATGCTAGAAGAATGCTAAACCACAAAGAGTTTATATATTTAACTCACCCAAGGAATATAATTATTCTTTTTAATCAAGTCTATTCAAACCATTTATTACTTTATTCTTCCATTTCAATAGCAGAATGATTAAGATGGAATCTTAAAGGAATTCTTCACAACAATAATGTCTGTTATCGCAAGAGGCAGTCTCTGCTCTGTCCTGCAAATTCTCAGCATTTAAATATTAAATATATTCAATATATCAAACCCCTCCATTTCACTCCTATAAAACAATTCAGAGGATTTGAGGAAGAACCAGAAAGGTTCCCATTACAGTCTGCAAACAAATTCAAAAAAAGGAGAAGGGAAAAACTCTGGCATACATAATGAACTGCAAATGTAACTGCTGCTCCAGAAGTCCAGCTTCACGGCAAAGCAGGCCTGGGGGATAAGGACATTATCATTTTGAAGACTCATTTATTTCAGCACAAGCTGTACATTACATAAGAGCCAGGCTTCTTTTAGCTCCCCATTTATTGTCATCTTGTTTTTCAATGCACCACACATTGGTCAGAACAAAACTCCATCTGCACCCTGCCCAGGACACTTTTCAAGCTTTTCAAAACATGTAACAGCATAATGAAAAGGTAGAAAGTAGTGAGTTACGAATAAAATCTGTATTTTCTCCAAAACAAGGGACAGCTCAGCAGTAAAGTCACAGATGTTGCAGTAAAGGGCAGGGGACAGCTGGGTGAGCTCTGAGAGGAACACGGGCAGGTCTGGCTGAGCTGCTCAGGGCATTCGGGTATCTCAGCCCTTTGAGATGGCTTTCAGCACACGTCATGTTCTCATTATATTTTTTGGTTCTTAATATGCTTAGCTTGCATGATACGGGTCTTCTGGCTGAGGTGGAGGCATGGTGGTTATATTTTCTAGGCTAGTTTTTCCTCCTACTCTTGACTGGTCTGTGAAAATATTTTGGGTGACATGAGATGTACGTTACATAATTCTAGAAGAGGACTTTTGAGGCTTCAGTTACCAATGTTTTATATCAGACTACTTCATGTGTGGTTGATAAAGACCTGAGTATTACTGAGAAAACAATAAATAATATAGGAATGAGCAGGGATTTCTAAGTCTCCGAATTTAATTTATTAAATAGCTCCTGGGACCAGCCACCATCCATGGCTCAATGTCCTGGAAAAGATGTTTCAAAGCTACAGTAGGTTTTCAGATGCTGAAAGTGTTCAATTTCATCCATGATATGATGGGGTCCCAAATGGGCATTGGACATGGGTGGTCATCCCATGGCATTGGCGTGACCAGCCAGGGACCTGCCCCACTGCCTGTGGGCACCACTGGCCACATGAGCACATGGCCCCTTTGGGGTTAGAGGGTAGTCCAGCACCCAGGATCTCATCTAGAGCACTGGGGTGTGCATTGATCTTGGTGGCCTTCTGGATCCGACCTCTGTAATCCCAGTATGGGATAATGCCCATTAATTCCAATACCTTTTTCCCCAAAGTTTCCCAAAGAATTTTTAAGCCTTCATTGGCAGCTGTATCAAAGATCACCAAAATCACTGCTGCAGGGTGGTCTGGTGCCCGCAGAAGTTTAAGTCTGCTGGTTTTCTGGTGGCTGTCACAAGGAAGGGCATGGAGGAGGCCGAGTCTGGTTACTGGAGCTGGACCTGAGTCGGGACACAAGGTCCCCCTCAGCAGACTCCACCATCAGCACAAAAAGCCCAAACATCTTAATCCCTGCCCAGGTTGCTATCTGAGGGTGAAGAACTACAGGTCTGAGCCCTTCATCATCATGTAGGTGTGCCTGAGCACCTCCCGAGCAAGTGCTGATCCAGCTCAGTTCCTCTTAACACCTGGTAGCAGAGAGACCCTCAGACCACAGTCACTGTAGCGTCTCCTAAATATTCTCACCAATGACCCAGAGAAGGACATGTTACAGTTTGTGGGTTTATACCTTTATTTATGTTTGCTCTGCATCTTTTCTTATCTGGAAGCAAGAGTAAGAGGCTGACCTGCTCGTGAAGAGAAGGAAGAAGCTTCTGGTGAGCAGGAGATGGAGCTCTGGGTGGGCTGGGGGCTGTGATGGCTCTGGGCAAGGTGGCAGAAACCTCCCAGGTGTGGTGTGCACATCAGCTTTGGGCACAAACTTTGCATGCAAGCTTGAAATATCCTTCTTGAAGTCTTCTCTGGGCAACTCCAGCCACCCACATTTCCTTGGGATGGGGTGATTCATTCAGAGTGTCCTGAGTGAGAAGCTTGATTGCTCAGAGCAGAGGGGAACCAGAACACCTTTTCTGTGCTTCAGGTAATATTAACAATATCAAAACAAATCAGACACAGCTGCTCTAATCCACCTAGTGTACAGCCTGAGTTTCTGCAGACAATGCACAACCATGGCCTGGGATGCACCAGCAGCACCTCCAGCAACCCTCGGCTCCCATGGATAAATCAATAAGGATCGGGTTAATAGGCAAACAAGAGACCATGAGTTCCACCTGGGTGAGCAGGGCTTTGAGTGAAATGATAAATCAAACATTTCTTCAGCAATCTTTTCCAGGCTCCTTCTCTTTCCGTTATCATTATCGGTATTGATTTTTTTACATAGTATTCAAGGTTAAGCAAACTGTCTCCACTGTTCAGCCTTGCTGGGTTAGGTGTGAAGGAGGCAGGCCTGGAGACAGACGTCTATGAGGTGGTAGTACACAGGTGTACAGCAAACTACCTTTGCTTGGAGATGAGCTTCCTTAAGTCCTTTTTGTTCCCTTTCTGTTGACAGCAACTTGATCCTATAAGTCAGAGCCTTTCCTCCCTTTGTGGCTTTTTACTCAAAATCCTGCCCTCCACTCCAGCTATGGCTTTGAGGAAGTTTGTCTCCAGATCAGAAATGCTCTGACTGAGGCTCTTAATGTCTTACATCTTTATTCCTTCCCTCCTCCCATGCAGAGTTGGGATCTGCTCTCCAGTAAGGCTCCAAGACAGGGACATGTCTCCACCATGGGGCACCCCACCCAAGGTAAGCACCCAAAAAACCCCAAAACACCAAGAGATGCTGGAATCTGTAGCTCCCCTGAAATTAGTCATCCCCTCCCAAAAGTTAATTCTGCCTCTTTTGTCAGAAAACCTTCCTGAACTACCAGACCCTTGCTAATTTTTACCATGTAGACAACCCCACAACAAAGCAAGGACTCCACTCTCCAGCCAGAGCTGTCTGCCCATCACTGAAATAAAGGATACAGTGGTTTTATTTGATTTTTAGGTTATGGTATTTAAAAGAGAGAAAAAAATGGATTGACTGTGGAGGAAAATAAAGGTACCAAGGAGAAGGGAAACACGCAGGGATGGGGAGAGAAGCAGATCTAAAAGGAAAGAAAATGGATGGAGCATGATTGGAAAGCAAGAAGGACCAAACCGTGCTCTTCACTGCATGAGAAATCTGGACATCACAGTTGTATAGAAGTAGCATCAGCCCCTTTGTTCTGTACTCATGTCTGGGGTTATTTTCCAGCAAGTTTTGTCCCAGAATGGTAGAAATTAAATGCAAGTTTTTGTTCTGCCTCTCAGGAAACAGCAGGGATATATCTGTGTAGGAAGGAGCTTTGAGAGGTACATGAGAAGAAGCAGGGGCTCATAGCCTTGATGTGCCCACACTTTGAATGGGACTGCTTCTCTCTGGTGGGAGCAGCAAAGCATTTAATGAAGAATTAAATCAGGCTGTAAAAAGGGCTGACACCCTTCTTGCTCTTGCTGGCATCAACGGGAGCTTTGGGTGTTTCGCATTTCTAAAAGCCAGAAGAAATGGTCTCAAAGTGCCTGTTGGGAGCCAAACTCCAGCCTGAAGGTTTCCCTGGTGAAAAGCCCAGACCTGGTCCAGTCTCCATTGACATTGCCTTCCCAGTGGGGAAGGAGCCTTTTGTAGCTGTGATGTGGTTGGCTGGGAGCTGAAGGACATGGTCTTCTTCCAGTTGGTCGCCCATGGGATGGAAATTGCAGAAATGAGCCCATGTGGTAGGGATGGAGCAAAGTCCTTTTTCCTGAACCCACCATGGGGGCTCAAAATGAGCCTTATAGCAGAGGAAGCAGCACTGGACCCTGCACATCCTCCCAGCCCTGCTGGGTCCTGCTCTGCCCCTTCCACCAGCCAATTCGCAGACCCCAAAAGGGGTAGGGAACCCATAAACACCCCAAGTGCTCGCCCATCTCTACACCAAATGCTCTATTATTATTAAAGATCATAATGATAATTCAGCCTATTACTATTGTTACTGTTCCTGTGGAAAAAAAAAAAAAGAACTCCCAAACCTGGATATAGTTATGAAATTTTCTTTTGGCCTCCATAAACCATTTCCAAGTAATTATACAAAGAATAGAGTTGAAAAGGAGCTGAGCACAATTGTCATAAAATGTAATTAATTTTGAGTAATTCACAATAGAGAAAAAGTGTGGTAGAGAGTAAATTGGACAGGAGACTTCTGTGCTGGGGAGATGAGGTTTTGAAAGGCTGCTGACTAATATAGCACTGACCTGAAAGCAAATCCTTACATTCATGGTGGACCAGCTGTTTCCATGACAACAGTTGTTATTAGTAACTGAAAATGTATTGCTGTTACGAGTGGCAGCATATTTTTTTCAGTTGAATTCAAGAGCAGCTGGGTACTGTACTCATGAAGATAAAGTGCTCAGATCGCTACAACACTAATGTTATGTGCTGCACCTCTCATAATACGAACCTTATACTTACACATGATACAAAGAGATGTGTGGATTGCTTTAGGGAAAAGACCTCAGAAGGCATAGCGTAAATGGCAACTCGTATCAAAGAAATCAAAAGAAAATAACCATGGTCATCACTGTGCTTTAAATTAACTCTTTAGTGAAATTCCCTGGGGATTCAGGCTGACTGGAATGTTCAAGGAACAGGTAAATCCTGTTAGGAGCTACATGAGCTGGCCTGACATCCCGAGATGGAACACCTGCCTCCCGAGAGGCACTGAGGACATCTTACCCTTTAAATTAAGCTACTTCTCATGCACTAGCCCCTTCTGTTCCTGTCCCAAGAGCAGCAATTTTAATGATCTTTGAGGAAATAAACCTGCAGAGAAAAGCTCTCACCTGGTTTGGACCTGTTTAATGCCACTGAATTTAATAGCATCCCTCTGCTTTTTACTGGTGAAGAACAAGACCACGTGTCAAAGGGCTCGGGGCTGAGCCAGTGCCACCACCCTCCAGGTGAGCTGTTTGTGACAATCGTCTTGTTCTCTCTCCAGCTGCCACTCCTCAATAACCAGAGCTCTGTGGTCTGACACTGATTGCACCTAAACCACTTTAAGCTCCGTCAAGTTTGACTGTGGCTGTAGCGCCGGTATATGTTTCAGATGCCCTCTTCTGAGTCCTGTGAAGGGAGTGTAAATCTTTACACCGGTGTAAGGGAGAGAGGAGTATGGCCCAGGAAAATATCAGTTGTCAAAGTTGCTTATGTAGGCAAAATTGCATATGTTATATTGTATGAATGAGTCTGCGAATAGCAATAACATATTCAGGAAGCAAATAAATTACGATCCATAATCAAAAAATGTTGCAAATTACATCCTTAATAGATTACATTTATAATCTACTTGAAAGAGATCTTTAGGCACTTAATTGACATATTCCAAGATAGCTATAACATATTGGCTAGTTAGATACCAATTGACATACTTATTAAATATCAATTAGCGCATTCCATAATTTGGTACCTAATTAGCTTGCTGTAGCTATTCTATCAAATGCCAATTAAATGCTCGAAATTTCTTACAAGTTGGCTGTACTAAGATAATAATTAAGAATGCATTGCTTAAGTCATTTTTAGTTAATTATATGGCAAACTAATTTTGGCTACACACATTAGACCTTTCAATAAATCCCTCTTTATCAATCAATTGGTATCTAATGAACTCATTATTCTTTCGCTACATCTGAATGAAGGGCTGCTTTTCCATTCTCCTAGCAGTTGTATTTAGATGTATCATATCTCAGCATGGATGTGGGGCTCTGTGTGCCTCCCACCTCAAGGTCTCGGGTAGGGATGTGAAATTCCCTGTTCCAAGCCTGGGGAGCAGTTCCTGTCCCCCCCATCCATGGACGCAGGACCCCTGGGGAGTTTGGGGAGAAGGTGGGTGTGGAGGAATCACTGTGGTCCCCCCTTTTCTTTACTCCAACCACCCGCAGCGTGGAGGGCTCAGCACCGACCCACCTCACCGCAGCCCCATGCAGGCTGGTGTGTGAGAGCCGTGGTGCCCAAGAAAGGACCAAGAGTCATGAGCTTGTGCCAGGAGGAAAGGGCCGGTTGTCTGAGACTGCTCTGTGGTGGGGGAAATGAGAGGGTGGAGGAGGTGGGAGATGGTGGAGCTCCTTCAGGTGAGGTGGGAGGAAGTGGTAACGTGAAGTTGTGCTGGTCCAGTACAGGGACATGTCTTCCTGAGCTCTTTATATCCCCTATGGCAACAGAGCACCGCTCAAAAAATAAAAACAGCATGTTGTATTAATGTCTTCTCTCTTTTTCCCTGACAGTTATGAGTCAGCTGCCTGCTATTGCCGTATGTGGACCATCTTTTATGTTGGAGGATTTTATTATGCTAAGGTAGGCAACTTTTACAGGCCCTTGTGGATGTGATGGCCCTCTGGGTGCCCCTTTCTTTGTTGGAGGGAACTCTACAGTGCCTGCTGCATTCCTGTCACTCGCAGTGCTCAGCTGGGCAGCTGTAGGTCCTGGAATGGCTGAACCATCATCATTGCCCTGGGAGACCTTGCGGGAGCTACTGGCTTTGAGTGTCAGGTTGGAAGTTTGGCTATGGACTGCACTGAATTTGAAGATTTATGCAGGAAATTACAACTCGTGGTACTCCAAGAGGGTGCAAGGTGGTGGCTTCACACAGTCTGAGAAGATCTGCAGGAGATACAGCCCATAAGTCTTCTCCATCAGCTACTGTCATCTGCTTGTTGGACTCTCTCTTTGTCTCTCATCTTTGACGGTAAATAAAAGGACTTTTAGTGCCCAGCATTTTGCCCATAGGTTCTAGTCTTCTTTTAACTTTCTTTTAATACATATAATGAAAGGCATGCCAAAAATACCCATATTTCCCATTTTCCAGTTTTTGCTCACATGTATGTTTGATGTGCACATGCTTAATTTAGCAAAGTGATTTCAATGAAGTGGAGAGGATTTTTTTTCAAAATGGTATGGGATGTTTGAATATCCTTTGGGCACTTGGAGAGTGCATCGCTTTCCACTCACCACGAAAACCAGGAGCAGGGTCTGCCCTGCCTCAAAGCTGCTTCTGGAGCTGTGCTGGCCATCGGGGGTGGCAGATAGATCCCCCCACCAGCCACGAGGCAGCGATGCTGGCTGACTGCAAAATACTGAGTGTACAGGAGGGTTGGCTCCTGTTGGTCATGGTCTGTTTTAATTTCTTGTCACTGTACAGGCTGCACTGGAGCCACCCAAGGAGGACAATTCATCTGCACAATTTTTGTGAGCCTGGTGCTCCAGCTGCTTCTGTCCACTCAAACTCAGCGTTGAGGAACATCGACTTTCACATTCTGCAGGGACACATGGCCTTGGAGGCAGTGGAGAGAAAGAACATTATTCACCTTAGGGAGGGTTTATGCCAAACATTGAATGAAAAAAATAGAAGAGGGAACTCACTGTTGCATGCTACCAAGTAACCTTGTGTTGCATGCTGCTGCAGAACATGTCTCAGGATGTTGGTGGGGGTGACCTGGGCATAGGGAAGGGGCACTGAGAAGCCCAGGACATCTGAAACGAATCTTCCTCAGCACTAGACACAGTCAACCTGGGCGTGCTGCTTCCTCTTCCCCATGGACCATCTGCTGTTTGTTCTCCACACCAGAGCCCCATCCAAGCAGTGTTTCTGTGTGGTGACAAGGCTCATTCCCCTGCATCCCTGTGCAGAAGTGAGGGGCTGTGTGCTCACGCTAACAGAGTGGGGAAGAGCAATTCACCGTGTGGGGCTTGACAACTACATTTTTTTTACCTCAAGCAAAGCCAGAAGCTTGAACAAGTGCCTTTGTGGTGACAGAATGAAAAGGCTGCACAATTTTTTCTTCGTTTTGACATAATGAAAAAAGGCTTTTGACAAAATCCATTCTGCCCTTTAAATGAAGTTATTTGTTTGACTAAATGCACTGACTCCATCCAAATTATTTATTAGAGTTGCCTGACATTGCAGGCAACCTGGATTCCCACAGGGCTGGGGGCAAGAGGTGGGTTCTGGATTAATCTCATCAACAGATAACAAGGCAAACCTAGTAAAGAGCTGCTTTTTACTTAAAAAAAGAAGGGGGCAGGGGGGAACCCAACCACTGCACATCTTGCAGTCTTGGTCTGGGGCACTCAGGTTGGGCTATTTTCTTCCCACAGGTCCGTGACACTGTCAATAAAACTCATCACTGGGTACCTGTAGTGCTACAGTTGTCATAATCAGTTTTTCAGACGTTTCACTAAATCAGGACTCAGGAAAAAAAGGACTCATTCCAGCTCCTCTCCCTTTGGGCTTAGAACAAGTAAAGAAGGGAGAAGAAATCTCTGCTAAAGATGGAGGAAAAGGAGAAACAGGAAATAAATTGAATATGGCTTCTAACTGCCTGACATCTCCTGATAGAAGGGATACCTGAGACTGTAAAATATGTGATTTCTCCTGAAGCTGAGATGATAATGTATCGCTCACACACACAGATGCCTGTTCAACCACCATGCTGATGGCATCTCTTTCCTAGTGTGTAACACCTTCTATTGGATTTCTGATGAGCACATATTTAAAATGAATCCAGGCCTTAATAATGGATAAGACAATCGGGAGGACCAGCCAGCTCTGAGCAGAAGTCCTCCCACTAGGGCCCTGATGATGATCCCACCAGGGCTCACGGTGCTCCATGTGATAGGGATGTGAGTGGAGAGCCCTTCCCACAGCATTTCCTCCTTAAACCGAGGATCAATTAGTTTGCAGTCCTGCAGCTTAGGGATCCATTAATTTGAAACCCTTTTACTGCTCAAATGCAACCACTCTAGTGCTGTGCAAGGCTTTCCTGCATGGCTCTCTTTGGGGAAGAAGGGATGCGGTGCCTGCCTCCAACATTGAGTACATCCGTCAAACCAGGTCACTTTGTCAGAGCTCAACATCAGAAACGTAGATTTTTCTTGGCAAATTGCCTTGAGCTTCCTGAGCAGAGCGGTGGCCAGAAGGAGGTGGGTGACCAGAAAGCACAAGAGCCCAGACCCAAACACGGAACTTGCCCAAGCGACAAGGCATTTTGCCACAATTTTGGCATCTGAGCCCAAACTGCTGGGCTGCAACTCTTACCTTCTGCTCTTCCATGACTACTGCCCATCACTGGAGCTGCCCATACTCTGGCACTTTTTAACTTGAAATTGTACTCATCCCTGCCTTACTTGGGGCAGGGTTGAAGAAGTCGGTAATGCAAAAACAAGGTATTTATCCACCACCGCTGAGCACTCTACACAGCCAGCTCTGCCCTAAGTGCTCCCAGCTCTGCAACACTCCCCCCAAGCATGGCTGGAGGATCCGTCTGGTGTTTAAGTCTTGGCATTGCAACAGCCAAACCCGAGTCAGTTGTCTGCCTTTTCTTGGGCAAGGCCTGTTCTGGCAGTCTACACGAGAAAAGTGGGCTTGGTGGAGAGGTAGTTCATCTAGGTCACTTTTCTGTTTAATGTGATTTTTCCATCGACCGAGCATAAATTTTTACCCCTCTTTATTTGTGTCCCTCACTGACTTGGCCTGAGCTCAGTCACTGTCAGTGGAAACTACTGACATCTGAAATGCTGACTCTGAGGTTACTGAAACTAAACTAACACAACCCGACACTCATGTACTGCGTGGAGGCAAACAGCCCTCTCCCCTTCTCACTCTTCATTGTTGCTTGGTGCTTTTGTGGTGCTTCTCAGTCGGGGTTTCACACCTTTGTGTTAATGGCTTCTGTACCCCTGCCTGGTGGTGGTGGGTGGGCAGGGACAGGCTGGGATGGGCTCGTTCACTCACAAGTGACCTTGGAGTTACTTCTTCTTGAAATCAAGGATCATGCGTCACAGGGAGCGGGACCTTCCATTTACGTAAGGGGAAAAATGAAATCAGTCTGGTTTGCGGCTCTACGGTTACGGGATTGGGACGTCTCCTCGCCCCCCACCAAAAAACCCAGCCGTGCCCTTGCCTGGTGTCACATTGACTAAACCTGAGAGCAAAAAATGCAGAAAAACTGTGGAAATTACCAGACAGAATGAAACCACCGGAGGAAAAGCGTGCAACTTTTCGTATTTGACTTTGGTGCGAGGATCCTGCGTTACAGGAAATATTTGCCATGGTGCTATTAATAAAACTTGCTGAACAAATATCAAGCTACTAAACAGTTATTCTGCACATTAATAATCAGATACAGCATAATATTTAATCTAACCATTTAGTCTGTAACAGTACTAGCTGTTCCCTTGCTTTTAATTACAGCTTTCATTTTAAGCTAGCTGTACAAATTGGCAAGATTTATGAAGCATCACTGAACACCATACCTCTATCTGCCTTGTGGGTCTACAATTAAAATGCTCATTTTTGAACACTAGATTTGTTTAATCTACTAAAGAACTCTTTAAGTCCTTTGGACAAATATTTTAGCCTTCATTCCATTCTGAATGAACGTGGGTACATAAGAAATCGAAACCAGTTCAAGGTTGGTGCACGGCAATGAACTCAGAGCTTCGGCCAATTCTTAAAGGGCAGCAAAGAGACCTTCAGTATTTGGCATGTGTTTGGGATGAGATGGGCATTTCCATTTGTTTTTTGTTTATACATTCCAGTTTTGTCCCCTGGCTTCTCATGAGCAAATCTGTAAGCAAGTTATCTCAAATCTATGGGTAAGTAGCTGCACCATGAATAAGAAAACCAAGACCTTAGGTTAGTGAGTGGGACACAGGACCCCTGTCCAGGCTGAAGACTCGAGGTTTCTGTGTGTTGGTATAGTTCTCCTCTGGTTTTGTGTTTTGAAGGCTCTGCTGTTGGAGCACTGCACAAACATGGAATACAGACATTATCTTTGCCTTACAAAATAAATTATTTTCTGTGATGAGAAGCACCGCTGGTTCTTCCTTAGGGGATTTAGTGATAAAGACTTAGCTCTTCACCCCCCCAACAGGAAAAAACTCCATCCAAATCTCCAGAATGGGCAGCGAGTTATCCAGCCAAACCTGACTGTTTTCTTCTCCCTCTGTCCTTAGGTAGAAGTTTCAAGTTGGAAGTCTCTGCTTTCCTTTTCTGCATTTTCCCAGCAATTCAGTTGTGGAAACCAGGCAGTCTCATGTAAGGGCAGTCTGGGTCTGCTGAACCCCAACCCAGCTTGGCTCTGGTTCACATATGGTCTCCACACTTAGCTTGGACCATGTGAGGAACACAATCTTTGGTGCACAAGAGTTGCTTATGAAAAAGGAGCATTGCAATGCAATTTTAATCAGGGCTAAGACTGAACAATATTGCCTTGGAATAAAGCAGAGCAAGAAGCTGCATCTCCTGGTCTGGGCACTGGGAGATGACGTGGCAGCCCTGCTGTAACACCGGCAAAGCAGGCAGTGGTCCAGGGCAGGACCTGAAGCACAGGCAGAAGCACACATGGGATGCTCCAGAGCTTGTAAAAAACCCATAACAGCCCCAACATGAAAACAAACCAGCACTGCTTTCTGCAAAGACAGGCAGAGGTGAAGCTCCTTCCCTTCTAGCATCACCTCTCCGCCCTTCCTAGAGCACTCCTCTGCACTTGCAAACGTCTTCCCTATGTTTACCCTCTCCTTCAGGGCTGAGGGGGAGCTCAGTTGGCCCCACATGTTTCCCAGTGCTGTGTCCACTTCGCATGTACCTAGCCCAGCAGCTTCCCTGTCCCAGCATTGTATGACCCGGCAGTATGGCTCCTTGCATCTCAGGCAGCACTGGCATGTCTCTCTCTTAAGTTTCGTTTCTGAACAGGGCAGCCTGTGTCTACGAGGAAATGAAAACTAGAAAGAGTGATTTCCAGCCCCAGCTGCCCCCTCACATGGCTCCTTTCTCACCCAGCCCACCTCCTCCTCATCCTGGGAGGTGGGAGGCTGACTCAGCCTCTGCTGGGCTCCTGCTGCCCGCAGGGTCCCTCCCGCCTCGCAGGGGAAACCTCACAGGGTGAGTGATGGGGAAGTCGTGCCTGTGGCCACCCAAAGCCAGGCAGGTCTGCGAAAGCCACACGTGCTCGTGCTGGGACTTCATGCCAAGTGATGCCACTGTCACCAGCAGACACATCAGTCCTGTGCTGCCACGTGCTGCCCTTGCACCCTGCCGCCTGCCCTCCCGCACACTGCCTTGCTCCTCTCCCTTTCAGTCCTTGCTCTTTTCTGTCGTTCAGTAATTTACCCCTCTCTCTTCCTTTTTTTTTTTCCTTAGTCTCTTTGTATTGCCCCTTAAAATGCCCCATTCCCTGCTGACGGGTCCTGAGGGCAAGGACGAGAAGAAATCGCCTCAAGTTGCACCAGGGGAAGTTTACATTGGAAATTAGGAAACATTTCTTCATGGAAAGGGTTGCGATGCACTGAAACAGGCTGCCTGGGGCAGTGGTGGAGTCACCATCCCTGGAGGGGTTTAAAAGATGTAGAGATGAGGCTTTTAGGGACATGGTTTAGCGCTCATTTAGGTTATGGTTGGACTCGATCTTAAGGGTCTCTTCCAATCAAATTATTCCATGATTCTACAGGGTCTGCATCAAGGATGCTGCTGTTCTTTGCACCCACTCTGAACCTTTCTGCCATCAGCTGTTGTACACAACCTGGAAGGTGCAAAGCATGGGGACAGCAGCCCCCCGTGCCATCTTCCCAACTTCTGTGAGTGTCAGTGGTTGTCTTCATGACAGAGGGCTGAGCTCTTCCAGTTCAGCTAACTCTGGACCACTGAGGTGGATTGCTGCAAATCTTCTGTAAAGGACTCCAAGCCCCACCTGAAGACACCAAAAGCTGAAGGAACACCTCTTCCTTTGGGAGTTTGTCCCAGTGCTTTTAATTGCCATCTCTCCTGAAAGCTTGTGCCTTGCTCTTAAATTGAAAAAGTCCATCTTCAGCTTCCAGGCTCTTATTCTTGCTCTACCTTTCCCTGGCAGATGTGTAAGCTCTTTAGTACCATTTATTTCTAATGCACTGTAATCGACCTAATTTTTTTTCCTCCTTTTGCAAAGATAAACAATGAGTTTTTAAACCTCTCATTTCAAGACCTTTTCTCTTGCCCTGTTTTTGATTTATTTGGCTGTTTTCTGAACATTTCCACCTCTGATTTAAAGTATGGATGCCAGAGCTCTGCACAGTTTGACCAGCTGCGTGTCAGCATTGCCAGGAACACAGGCAAAAGCTCAGCGTCTCTTTTCCTCCCTCCTCCCCTCCCTGTTGGAGACACCCTGTGTGCTGCAGCAGAAACTCATGTTCAAGTGCTAGACTCTCCTCTGAAGAGATTCGGCTTTGGGAAGACCCTGCTTGAAGATGCCCATTACTAGGCTGGATCTGTGCTCTTTTTTTCTTGTGCAACTTTGCATTTGACTGCATTAAAATGCTTTCCTTTCCTTTATTTTTAATTAAGCCTAGTTTACTAAGTGACTCAGATGGCTCCATATAACCACATGTGGGACTGGGTCTCTGCTCCATTCCCATTCACCCTCTGTGTGATCTGCAGATCTAGTCAGCAGGGCTTTTACGTTTACCTCCAGGTCTTTGATGGAAGGAGTGGAACTGGACAGCCCTCTGCCTACCAGTGATCCCTGCATGTAGCTACCAGACATCTTTCCTTCTCACCCTCCCCATGGTGACTTCTGCTCAGCCCTGTCCCTGCCTCATCTCAGTTTGCAAAGTCACAGAGTTACGTACAGCCAAGAGTTTCAGTCCTGTGGTGCCTGGCATCACAGCGGGCAGGTCGGCTACCTCCACACATGGGAGAAGACCCACTCTGGGCACGGGCTGGATGTTATTCTCCACTTATTATTAGAAAACATCCTGGAGACAATCAATAGTTGCAGACTTGTAGATGTGGTGAGAGTAGGAGCTTCCAGCAGCTGAAAGCAGCAGCATATCAGCTCATATCAGACAGCACTGCCTGAGACAAAGAGTGTGAAATTAGCTATTGAGTGTAAAACACAGAAAAGAGGTTTGTTTATGCGGGTCATGACCTGGAGCAGAAAATATGTTTGTTTTGGTTTTGTTGGTTTTTTTTTTTTTTTTGGTGTTTCTTGTTGTTGTCTGTTTGTTTGGTTTTGTTTTGTTTTCAGTTCTTTCATTAGGTTTTGTTATGGCCATAAAAACCATCCTTCCACTGTGTCCTGGAATAAGGACACTGACAGTGGCTGACAAACAGCCTGAGTTCACATCCGTTCCGAGATCACCCAGCTTTTCCCTGGTCCAGCAGATGACATTGTAGCTGCCCTCAGAGCACATGAGACAACCTGGGGATTGCGTGAGATGAAGTAGGCTCAGCCTGCTTGTGGTCAGCCTGGGGATGAAGACAGCACAGTGTCACACCTTATGTTGTGCTTTGTGTCCATTGGTTTAGTCCAAGAGAGTAAAATGCTGGTCTTCCAGTTCATCTTCTTCAAACAAAGAGCCATTCCTGAAGCACAGTATGAACGGGGTGTCTGGTCCATGTGCTCATCAAGCTCCCCCATCAGCTCCACCTGTCTACTGGGGTTCCTTCTAGGTACTGAGGTGCTATCTGAATAGCTGTCCACCTTCACCCATTAAATATATATATATATGTATATATTGGTTATAGACAGTCATGCTGGTTTAACCAAAACAGGATGTGGCCAACATGCAAACCTACTAGAGGGGCAGAAAAAGGTAGAGTCCATGTACGAATATTGGTCTCAGTAGTGATATCTCCCAGCGAAGGTTAGGTAAGAAGAATACAAGGCAATAGTATTTACTTACATGTCCTGTATGAATATCTAGAAGTATTCTGGAAGGTTAATACAGGATTTGCAGGTTAATACAGGATTTTCAGCATGACAATAAGAATACAACATAGTCATAGGAGTAGTTAATCTGTGGAGCTGAAAGACCTTTCAAGTTGAATGAAAGTCTAGCACTGTCTGTCGGAATCGTGACCGGGGTACAAGCAGAAACAGAAGAAGCAGTTCTAGTTCTCCAGTGCTGGAAGATACTGAGGGAGTCTTCCAGTGTTGATACAATGTGCAACGCCCTCCCAAAGTACGGATTATCAATTAAGGTTTCTGGAGAACACCTCAGAAGTTCAATCTAAATTGTGACAGGACTGAAAAGAAACAATGAGGAAAAGGTTGAAATATTGGCACACCATATTGCACCTTTAATGAGTTCAACAAGTAGTTGGGCTAGATTCAGTGAACAACACAACTGTATTGCTGCATCCCTGCTCATTATATTGGCATTCTTTTACCTTGAGAACCTTGCAATGAGATGAATGCTCTCCAAACAGGACTTGACCAGGGAGCAAGTGAGCCGATAGCAAAGCAGCAGCAACATGCGTGCACAGTCTCAGTTTGTCACTGAGCCCAAAATGATAAAGAAAACAGCGAAAAGTCATTATCAGTCTGTGGAAGAAAGACCTCATGCAAGAGTCTCAGGGGAGGCTCCCATACATATAGGCCGATGCAGACCAGAGAAGGTAATTGCATACCTGGGTGTGTGTTTTTTCCATAAAGGAGTAATATGGCCAACTGAAATGCTGGAAAGAAAGCATAGTAATTCCATTATAAAAACAAAACATAGCACACTTTTATAAACAAGAAGGTCTCTGAAATAATATGATTTGGGCCACAAAAAGGAAGTAGTAGACTGAAGGTAGAATTAAATTAAATTTCAGAAAAAATTTAAACATCTCATCATACTGTGTGCAATTATACACCGGGAGTGGTCTTGGAAAGTGTTGGTTTCCATCCCTTCCCTGCGACAAGTGTGCTGTGTGACTTACAAGAGAAGTGAGTCATGTAGTTCCCTGTTACCTTCTTCTGACTTTTTAATTTGGAAGGATCAGTGTTTTCTGCCTGGCTGGATCCCTTGGAGGGGGAAAAGATTTTTTCAACAAATAAAAAGAAAAGGTAAAAATTTGTATTTGTAGAGACTAAGGATCGGTTTTGATGTATCTTGTGCATAAAAACTTCTTTTGGAGAAAATAGAATAAACATTTCTTGATAGTAGTCAAACAGAGGTTTGGTTTCAAATTTTAGAAGTATTGTAATCATAAAGGCTTTTATTAAGAACTCTAAAATAAAGACAGTCACAAAATACTTATAAAGTTGTAGCTAATCTAAACTGAACTTTTCAGATTCACAATATTTGAGATTTTGACTTTTCTGTCAGTTCTGTAATCTGCATGCCAGTGAATCCTGGCTCAGCAGAGAGTCCTGACATTGTGTAGGAATCTGAAAGCTCAAGGATGAGTGATGGGACCTGATCTAGAGTCATCCATCTCCAACTTTCCTCCAAAGCCTGTAAAAAGGAAAATCTACAGAGCCTTGGAAGGAAGTAGATAAGGAGGTCAGAGAAGGGAAGAACAAAGACCAGATGAGCATGTTGAAAAGTAGAGTGTTTTAAAGGTTCACATAGAATTAAAATCTCCATCAAGCCAGAGGAGGTTCCTAAAACAGAAGCATTTTTTTCCCCCCGAATAGCGGGAAAGCACAGGAAAAGGCCTCAAAAAAGTCACCTTTAAAGACAATAGGGGTTTGAGTCCTTTTTTTTTTTTTTTTTTTTGTAAGTCTGAGACTTTTGCGTGGGATTCTGTTCTCAAACACATGAAAGGGAGTGAAGACTTAAAATGTGAGTGAAGACTTAAAATGTGAGTGAAAGCAAAGACAATGGAAAATAATAACATAGGCCAATAGCCCACACAGACCCAAGAAAGTATCGCTGGTGTCTGCTGCAAAAAAAATAAAGTCACTAATAAGCCATGCACAGATCCCACCATGGAACTAGAAAGTCTGTGTTTTCATCCAACTTTGCCATTGCTTCTTTCAGAAAGACCATGTTTCCCCACCTCTGTGCTCCTCGTGATTACTCACGTGTCCACCTCATATCTGTTGCTGCAGGACCATCCCCAGCAAACCCATCTCACACTTCGGCATGGGACTTTTTCTTCTATCATCCCTGTTATGTCTGTGTGGAATGGGTGTTTCCTGCAGCTAGGCCAGGAACAGCAGCTCTCAGCCCTTGCTTGCCATGGGGCAATGCTTGCCCAAAGACTCCCCTGTGAGGTCTTCAGTGCTGTTGTTGGACTCACCATCCGAAGAGCCAAGCAAGTTGCCATGGGTGAGACAAATCCTCATGGTCCAGCTGGCTGAGAGAGCCAAAGCCCTGACCAAACGCACCCCCAGCCCACGCAGGACAGCCCGTCCTCCCCCTTCCCTGCCAATGCATTTTGAAACACGTTCAACAGCCCTGAGACATTGAGCTGAGCCAGGCAGCACATGCACAAGGTGAAAAGGTCATTCAGTAATAAACTGCTCACTTCCCACAAAGCAATTTTCACTTGGATAGAAACTGTTAATAAGTTACACCCTGGCTAGCACCAGCCTAGAACAGTGCACACAGACATCACTAATTAATCAGGTTTTTCAGTATTGGTCTGAGATGAAAGCAGTCATCAGAAATACGGGTGGGTGCATTAGGGATAAGAAATAGGCACTTTCACAGAGCAGATTTTTAGCCACAGAAATCGTGACTTAATGGAAAGCCACAAGTGTTTGTTTCCAGAGCTGATGCATTTGTCAGACCTCCTTGGAAAACTAGGGGTTCCTCAGGCTTAAACCCAGCCTGGGGTTTCTTTCTGCGTGGTTTAGTGAAACAGGCCTGTAGGTAGCTGGGAAAGGACGTTTTCTGCTGCTCCCACTAGAGGTTCATCTGGATGGAGTACCCTGATAACAAACAAACATGTGGAACTCCAAGGGCCCACTTGGGACTAGGAACAGCCTTCACCAACTATTGAGAGACTCATGAGACATGTCATGAAACATCACTCAACCCAAGGTCATTTTTGTCTTGGGAATTCCAGACTGCAGAGAACATGTGGACATTAGAGATACTGCTTGGTTTGGGAGGGGAAAGCTCCTTTTCCAAGCTAAGGGATGCACTGGGGAGAGATGCAATGCCCAAGGAGAAGGCAATGCCCTTGGTTCTCAGGGCTTGGTGGGTCCTTCTGGTTCCCAGAGGACTATTCAGGTGTTATTAGCTTATCTCATCTTCCATTTTGTAGTTCCATCCACCAAGCAGATTCTGAGAACATGCTCCTTGGCCAGCCTGACACCAACAGACAAATGCCATTTTAAAATATTTTTAAATCACATGATATTTTAAACTCACTCATCTGAGGCATTATCACTTGATGTTGACAGAACCAGAGATGATCATGCTGGCTGTACTTTGAGAATCGTCCCACCAGCTGAGCTGTTAGGAAGAGGGCACAGCATCAGGACAGAAGAGGAAGGAAAGAAGGAAAACGGACAGCCTGACGGCAAGACCATGCCAGCATCCTTGGAGGAACAGAGAGTGCCTAGGATCTGTGAGTCCTCAAAGAAAAGGAAATGGCAAGAAATTCAAGGAGGAAATGAAGTAAGGCATTGCAACCCGATTAAGACAAAAGGATGCTGTCCCAGGTGCCCAGCCTTATTTCAAAGGTGCCCCCATGCTGGCAGCACTGGGAGCATGAAAGCAAAGAGATGGTAGTTCCCACTCTGGTCAGGTATGTCCTAGATGCCACTGGCTCCTTCCTGCAATGCCAGATCCTGCAGAGGGTATCTGAGGTGACTAGCAGAGCAAAGGCATGGCAGAGGCAATGCAACTTCTGGGATGGCATGGGAAAGGTGACTGCACTGTCAGGGTGGGCTGAAACCTCTCACACGGCAGCTGTAGTGTCCCATCTGCAAGGGGGACCTCACTCCCGAGCTCTTTATAAGCTGGGTGGCCCCAGCCTGTCTCTTAGGCCGTGAGGCCATCCTGCCCCAGGGGTGCTCAACAAACTCTGTGCATGAGAGAGGAGCAGAGTCACAGCTCAGCAGCCTGTGACCACTTTGGGGGAGTGGTCCAGTAACAGCTTACACTGGTAGGTGATCACAGAATCACAGGATGGTTGAGGTTGGAAGGGACCTCTGGAGATCATCCAGTCCAATCCACCAGGTTCACCAAAGCATCTCACATAGGATCGTGTCCAGTTGGGTTTGAATGTCTCCAGAGAAGGAGACTCCACACCCGCTCTGGGCAGCCTGGTCCAGGCTCTGGCACCCTCAAAGTGAAGAAGTTTCTCCTCATATTCAGATGGAATCTCCTGTGTTTCAGTCTGTGCCCGTTGCCCCTCATCTTATCATTGGGCACCACTGAAAAGAGTTTGGTCCATCCTCTGACACCCACCCTTGAGATCATTTATAAACAAGAATAAGGTCCCCTCTCAGCCTTCTTTTCTGCAGGCTGAACGGCCCGAACTCTCTCAGCCTCTCCTCATCAGAAAGGTGCTCTAGTCCCCTCATTATCTTTGTAGCTCTCCACTGGGCTCCCTCCAGTAATTCTTTGTCCTTCTTAAGCTGGAGAGCCCGGAACTGGACACAACTCCAGATGTGGCCTCACCAGGGCAGAGCAGAGGGGGAGGAACAACCTCCCTTGACCTGCTGGTCACACTCTTCTTAATGCACCCCAGGTACCATTGGCCTTCTTGGCTGAATGGGCACATTGCTGGCTCATGGTCAACCCGCTGTTCATTAGGACTCCCAGGTCCAATTATTGCCTTGGTTTTCAGATGATGCTGTCTCACTAAGTTAAACTTTCTTCTTTCATTGTTGGTTTGTTTGTTTGTTTGTTTTTTGGTTTGGGGTTTTTTTTTGGCCCCTTGGTATTATGCTGATGAGTCAGGAGATGATGCTGATCATGATCCCTGAAAAATGAGTTCTCAGCTGTAAGCCAGCCAAGCATGATGCTGGCTTACTAGAGGCACCCTGCCGAAATTGAAGCATGCCCTTGAATGGAAAGGTTTGCAGTGGGTGGCCAGATTTGGTTCACAGGTGATATTTCTCACTCACCAAATCCTACCAGCAGGATTTCCAGCCACAGTTATGATGCCCTTGGCCTTCTGCTCACAGTAATTTTTCCTCTTCAAAATCCCAAACCAACGATAAAGTGACTTCAGGACGAGCTCAGACTTTGAAGTTCTGGCTCCCAGAGCATCTTCAGAAACTTCACTTAGGATCACACAGTATGCAGTTTTGACCCAAACTAGACTTAAAAGTCTTTTAATGTTCCCATTACCTTTGTTGTTTTCTAAGAGCAGCCTCCTGATACTGCTGTCTTCCAGTCCTCTTTGTGCACCTTCAACCTTCTTCGGGTCTAAACACTCAGCTTTGTATCTCCTCTTTTTTTTTTGCTAAAGATCATGCCAACTTAGCTTTTCTTTGGGCAAGCATCGAAGATGGATCTGGGAATCTCAGTTAAAAATGAAAGCCACAGGAGTTCCAGTACCGAGTTCCGTAAACCTCTGCTTTATGAAAATTTTCCACGTCATGCGAAGGTGATGGTACCGCACCTCTTAAACTTCTAACTACCAGTAACAAAACATCCTTTTTGGTAATTGCGGTAAAGCAAATGTTCTTCTGTTTTTTCCGTACCTTCACTGTGAGATTAGAGCTACAGGGGTAGGTGATGGGACCAAAATATTTCCAGTCTTGAAAAAAACTCAATCAGAACATTCAATTTCAACGAGTATCTCAGAGACAGATGGGACTTCCCATTACGGCCACTTCCTCTGTGAGAAGGAATCCACTAATATCGGAAGCACAATGCACGGCCTGTACAGCCTCTCTGTGCTCATCTGGTCCCCTTAATACATCGAATGTGAAATTCCATCTGCTAACCATGTGCATTCGAAACACATTTATGTGGAGACAAATTACACAGCCGTAGGAGGCATTTCAGAAGCTCCATTCACAAAGCCATCAAAGACTGTGGGAAGCAGGTACAGAAAAGCCTTGCCTTTGAAATAATACCAGTTGCAACCTCTCTCATAGGTGACAAATGGGGATTTTATCGGACTGTGAGAGATGGAGGTGGTGGAGGAATAAGGCTTTTGGTTGCTTGTTCTTTTATTGAGTCTGATCGTGTCCTGCTCTGTTTGCAATAAGGTCTAATGGGCAGCAAAAGAGCAGCTGTCTTGCAGGCTCCTGGCTCTGGTAGCAAGCGGAGGTAGCAGTGGCAGTGGAAAACCTGGAGGGACTGTGTCGGTACATGACTCTCAGCTACGCTTTGATCTGGTGTACTAAATATGATCCTTTCGGACCAGCTACTGTGCTTTGATTACAGGCTAAAAGCTGCATTCGTACTTAAATGCGTGAGCAAATATAGAGAACTGTTTCTTGGAAAGCAAGCTCGCACAGTTTAATTTATCTCACTTATCCCTCCAGTCTGGCAGTTTATAAGTAACTGCTATGATCATAGACAAGTTGTTTCCCATTCTATCTGGAGGCAAATAATAGTTTCACAGAAAAGGATCTGGCACTCTCTGTACCTAAGTGTTTCTCACATACAGAACATTTGAAAACCATGATTCAAGTGCTGGGTGTCAGGCAAGGAGTCAGCCTTTGCTTTTTGTGATGAATCTGCTACCTGGACCCGGGCCAGCATGATGTACCATGGATCAGGTACATATTGTGGTTAATGAGGCAGCGACAACACAACTACCATTGTGTTCTTCATAATAGGAACTAATGGGGCATTGCTGAAGAGCGAATGATGCCATGTATGTAACTGTTAGACGGATGTGTGAATTTAATAGGGCACAGATTAGAAAGTAATCAATAAATCCGGACCATAGCCTTAATAGAGCTGATATGGTGGAGAAATATTGGGTAGCAGAACTATCTTTACAAAACAGATACAATTCCCCAGTGGGGTTTCCAGGTTGCCTTTGAGAGGGACTGAGGAGGATGGCTCACCTCCAAGAATGCAGCCCCTGGAGAAGGGATTTACGAATGCTTCTGAAAATCTGGGTCTTCCCTAATATGAGATACTCACCTTTGACTCAGGGACCGACATCTGTAGTGACACCGCACAAAAGTGACTCGCTTTTTCACATCAGCTCTTTCTGTGCTTGCTGGGATCCTCACAGTCAATTTGTGACCTATGTGGTTCGGTGGGACGTTGCTCAGGAGCTAACACCTGAGCAAGAAGTCTGCATTGCATGGGGCTGAAAGTACAAGCTGTGTTTTTACAGATTGATATGTGCACTATAAAAATATCTGGGTTTTGAATGAAGGCCCAACCCAAAGAGCTTTAAAAATCCGTCTGTTGAATGTGAATGCAGGGGCCATGTCTCCAATGATAGCCCTGGGCTGGGGGAGAGTTGCACTATGGTAGGTATCTCCATCTTCTCTGGACACCAGGCTGGAGTGGATCTGTCCCACTGTGCATGAAGAACTCTTTGTAAAACAACGTGGAAAGAAGCACATTACATCCTTTTAACTGAATGACACAAGCTTAGGTAACAATATTTTACTCCCTGTGGTGCTAAGCAAGGCATAAATCCTTTGAGAATTGAAGTAATAGACATAAACCCTCCCCTCTTCCCCCTGTGACTCCACTCTTCTCCACTCGTGTATTAATGGATATTTTAAATCTGGAAGGAATTCAAGAGTCTGTAGTAGGTAGTTAAACATCCAGATGTATCAGTAATAATTATGCTCAGCTTGGGAGGCGAGGCACTTGAATAACAGGCATGGTTTCCATGGATGGCTACAAGATTATAAACATAAAATTTATAAGTGGAATGGGAACATTTGGTTTATTTTCTCTTCTCTTTACAATCACTGCAGTTTAAATTGAAAACAGTGAAGGGTAGCAGAGCCAGGCAACAACCTGAAGACTGTAAACAAAATAATTCATGTCTTACTGATGGGATATGGTCATATAATCAGTAAATTAATTTAGCCTACTCTAGTTTCACCATTAACTTTCTATTTTCTCATTTCATTGGCATTTCCCTGCCCAGTTTATGTCTCTCCTCAATACATATTGTGCTATAAACCAGAAGCAAATATCTTGAAGGGTAAATAAAGAGGTAACGATTCTACAAAAAAATATGTTATTGAGGTACATTAACTCCTACTTACTATCTTTTAAACTTTTCTTGATCTAAGATTCATTTTTACTATTTGATTGGTTTCCAATATAAAAATAAAATGCCAAGACATTAGATTTTTACACTGTGTCCTTAGTACCTAACAGCACCAAACGTTTCCCTGAGACAAGACAAGTATTTACGACCTGGAAAGGAAGGGAAGGCTTGCAAGCCTGAGGGTGTGAAATCAGGGTGACTCAGAACAGAAGCTGGAAAATCACCTCTAAAGGTCTTCCTGGCCATGTCTGGGACAGTTGTTGATCTAAGTCATGGTCTGGCAAGAGAGGAACCAATAATTCATATTGATTTAAAGCTATCTTTGCTGCAAAACAAAGCAGACACCTGATATCCATGTGCAAAACCTGTTTGTGCAACAGCACATCTGTGAATGTGTGCAATTAGTACAATTAGATGGCAATTTATATGTAAATGCCCATCCAATCAAATGTGCCTTTGCTTAATTTGTGTATGCACTGGAATATAATTTCAGAGGGTTTTCCTGCATTTTCAAAATCTGCCCCTTAATAATCAAATGCAAGTGTTTGCACAATGCAAACCACATTTTAATCACCAGTTTGCAGCACTCTGACATGTCACGAGCAGGACCCAGCGAGATGCCAGGATGAGGGGTTTGTCCCCAGACACAGTGGGGTGCAGCGCTGTTCCATGTGTCTGTGCAGGGTTTGGGCTCACAAAAGCCGGATTGTCCCCCAGCCGGGCTGCTCCCCTTCACCTGATCTTCAAGCAGTGAGATCTGTGAGATGAGCAAGCCCACCATCATGCCCAGATCCTGCTGACTGTCCAAACTCCGGCTCCTCTCCCTGCATGGGGAGGCTGCTCGAGGATCTCTCCCCAGCTCCCAAACCCTGACGGGCTGGAGCACCGAGGGCCACATGAGCATCTCAAACTGCTGCCCCACACGTGCTAGCTGCACCTCGCCATCATTGCCATGTGTGAATTCAGCATCATTCAGGAACCTCAGTGACGTGGGTATAACCCCCCCGAGTGCAGTGAGGTCTCCCGTGGGCCAAAACCTGGATCGAATCTGGGCTCTGGTCTTCTACAAGAACAAAGTTTGGGTGGTAAAGCTGGGGGCTTGTACAGAGAGAAGTGATTCACAGGCCATTATTGTGCTGAGAAAGACTAGGCTCTTACTCAGGATTCAAGCCTTGGCTCACCCACTGTCTTTAGGTGACTATCAGCTCCTCATTGGCAAAAAAATACATGGTGATACTCCTTTGTGTCTTTGATGTGCACCCGAGGACAAGAGGATCTCAGCCTCTTCAGGTGCTGGACAAATGCAACCTCTTCACTCATCTCTGCCTTTACCAGATGAAGAATTTAAATCAGTAAAACACATAGGTCTGTAGTAATTGCAGTGCATATCAAGAGTAGGCTAGATGAGGTAAAACATGACCTCCTCTTCCTACAGAGGTCAGGCTGAAGTCTGTGCACACGGAGGGTATAAGTAGCGGTTGTGTGAGTACAATGTGCAACTTGTACACACAGGTTTACCAAAAAGAGGGTAAATTTTAATAGCAGAAATATTTTAACTGTTCAACATGTAAACAGCATTCTGGGCTGATCCGATCAATGCGACTTTGCAGACCACATTTGGTATGGTGCTATATATAGTGTTCCTGGAGTTTTATTTAATAGGATGGTACATTTGATCCTAATGTGCCAGCTCAGAAGTAATGAAGCAGAAAAGATCTTCATCTTCTGTGAAAGTTGCAGTTATTGGCAACCATTCAGAAAAAAAAATAAAAGTAATTGCACAATTTTTGGAGATATTGTGTTGCTAACTGATTTTAGCGCAAAGCTTGGGTGGTTTTCGTTCTGAGTTAATCAGGCAATGGACCATATATGTTGCAAATACATCACTTTCAGACACTCTCCACATATTGACAAATACAATTGCTGGGGCTGCTGCCTGAACAAAAGCTTTCTGTACCTTTGGGTCCCTCTTTTGGAGCAAAAGAAATAAATAAATGAGCAGAAGAAGGGAGACTTAACAATGTGCTAAAAGCATCCCTCTTCCTAGAGTACAGCATGGTTTGCCATTCAGTTGCCTTATTTTTGAAGAACTGATGCAGATGGCAGAGGAACTTGTATGCTTGTGATTGCTCGACACACTAAATATAAAGCAGGGAGCGAAGACGGGGGCCTAAATTCAGAAGAGGGACTCAGTGACATGGTGATTACATTTTAGTGCTGCTAGCTGTAGCGCAGGAGCTGGACACCTTGTGTGCGGCACGAGGAGACCTCATTGCCTACTACCCCCAAAGTGTGCATGGGTCAAGTAGCTGCTTAGCAGTACTGTTTATAAAAGAGCAAACCAGGAGCTGCTGAAATGACAGAAGGTGCTGGGGAGGGTCTGCAGGGTTAGCTCTGTCCCCTGAAGATGTGTCTACACGACCCCAGGCCGTCCGCACTGAGGGGAGGAGGCAGCAGCAAGGCCTGCAGCTGGGCGGCGAGTTCCCGCTGCACCCTCGGCCTCGAGCTACCTGAGAATGGGAAGGACGCTGCTGGGAATTTTAGGATTTCAAGAAGCTACATTTTGAGTTTATGCCCCAAAATGCTACTGCAGTTGCTCACATCCCCCTTGTGACTCTAGTTTCATAAACACTTTGCACAGTGGTCTCTCCTAAGCGTTGGATGAGCTCACCCTTCACTTGCCCTGTGGACTTTTAAGTTTCATTTTCTGAACAGCAGAAACCCAGGATTATATGTCCAAATATTTGCGTAATTACACACCATGCAGACATAGATGTGTGACAGATGTGTACATGGAAAGCAGTACCACAACACCCCCATTTGATTCCTAGCCCTGGAGTCACAAAGGCAGCTGTGAGGACAGCTGCAGCCATGTCACAAAATCAGCTGTGAAATAATCAGGAGGTACCAGTGGATGGGTGATTTCCTCATCGCTGGCAGCAGCCGCAGAGGCCGTTCTTTCTGGCAGGGCTGGTTTCCCCACCATTCCTTCACTTTCTGCTACTGTGTTTGTGGCACTCAAGATTTGTCCAGCCTGAAGATGCGAGGTCCTCCTGACCCATGAACATTGAGGTGATCTGGTTCAGTCCATGCCTTGCCTCACATGACAAGACTAGTATTTTTCACCTAGGAACAGTACCAATAATTCACCGGAAAAACAATGAAGATTGTGTAATAGGACCTGTTATCAAAGGGTCACAAGATTTCTATCTCACAGAGTCATGGATAGAAAGTCCAACAATTTTCAACAATGTTGCCTAACAGATACTTAGGGCCAACCTGAATCACTTTGTCTACCTATAACTCATTTGTGGCTCACGTCAATAGTTCTTAGAAAATAATGTAATTTGGAAAGGCCCTCTGGAAGTCTCCTTTGCCAACCCAGAGCAGGGCCCACCTCAAAGTAAACAGAGGTTGCTCACAGCCATGTCCAGTTGAGTTTTGAAAAATGTAAAAGGATGGAGATTCTTGGTGTTTGGCTTCCAAATTAGACACAACACACGTAACCTGAAATTCCCCCTTGCCTATTTACACTTCCTGACCTGCATAGCATAGAATTTCACTCAGAATTTGGTAAATTGTCCTAGTTAGAGACTCTGCTGATGTTGCAAAGGCTGTGGGAGTAACCTTTCTCACAGAAACTATCAAAAAAAAGTATAGCAAGACCAGTCCTTCCCAAGATGCAAGGTGCCAAATGATGGGGTGTTGGCAAACTACAACCAGCAACATCCTCCAAACAGAGGCACAGCCATTGCTGGCATAACGGGAAAGGGTATGGCTTGAAAATAAGACCATGAGCTTCAGGGCAGGAATCTGCAGTGCCTTGATCCTCCTCAGGCTGTATCACAACCTGGAAATATGGGGTTTGTGCATCTGCTTCACTGTCCTTAGAAAGGGTACAACATGACCTGCCAAACTTTACATGAATGGTGCCCTGCTTGAGGCACGTGAGCACTGGTGGAGATGGAAAATCATTTATTTTACAATGGAAACTATGTAATGAGAATGGTAAAGAATGGGCAATTTCCTAGCGGTATCAAACCTCCAGGTTTTCAACTGGTGAGTTAACCTACCTGACTCTTTCTTGAAGATACCTCTATCCAGCAGCATTGCAACCTGCCTTCATGCACACTCCTAAAATCTTAACTGCAAAACATAAGAAAAGGGCAAATGATATCCCACATGCTATATGTCCTTGCATGATCTTTCACACCTTGTTAACTGCTTGGCCATCAGGGTGTTCACTGTCCTGGAGACTGGGTACCTGCACTCAGCATCCTTCACTAAGGGGAGTCCAGGATGACCACAAAACCTGTTCTCCGTGGGGCTCGGAGGGGCTGTAACTCTCTATAGCCTGCTCAAGCTCTTCTGGCTTTTTCAGGGTATTTCCTGGGAGTTTTGGGGGCTCTTCTGGTTTGAATCACGTTACCGTGAAGCTCTCCACAGGCACTGCGACACATTCAGTAGCTTTCCCCCCTCCGTTTTGTCGCGTAAATGTCAACATGAATCATCGGGACAGAAGCACCAGTATCAAAATGGCTGGGTTTCCTGCCCCAGATATGACATTTAGAGTACTATTCAAGCCAGCGATCTTGATAGCGGGGACTTGCAGGAGCTTGTCAGAGGATCCGAATCACTTGTGAGGAGCCTCATCGGAAGACATGCGGTAAAGAGCAAACGATAAACAAAACTGTGCCTAAATATGAGGGTGTTTCAGTCTGACTCACAGCACACACAGCTTCCCTGGGGTGTTTCCAGAAACCTCTTACCGTTTCCCTGCCCTGGGCCGCCACGATGTGTTGGGGCAGATTGGCTGCACCTCCAGGCACTTTGCGTTGCTTGTGTAGCATTTCATGAGGGCTTGTGGAAGTCAGACATAAACCAACCTTTCCATTGTACTCTCACCCCAAGGCCTTCAAATACCACCCCTGGTACAGCCCAGCCTCAGTCCACGGAATCATAGAATCATTTTGGTTGGAAAAGACCTTCATGTTCCCAAGCAGTCAGGTTGGGGGACTCTGTCTCCCATCCCGCTGTCACCTCCTCACTCTTGAATTGTGGTGGTAACTTGCTGATTTTTCCTTGGGAGAATGGCTGTCCCACTTAATCCAAGTGTTTAGCAGTAAGGATGCTGCTGAACTGGGAGTGTCGTTTCCCATTTTCTTTCTGTGGTCTTGCTCCCTGCTTCTAGCACTCAAGCTTTGGTTACCATCTCAGCAGCCCCAGTGAAACCCATGTTTTTCAGGGGTTTACTATATAGAATGACAAAATCCCCTTTGGGGCAGTAGCTTGGCAAACACTTAATCAACACAAATAAGAAGACTAAGTTTTAAATGCTCTGTTTTCAATCATCTTCTCCCTCAGACACACTGCTGCTTCCAAGATTTAAATGAAGAATTTTTAGAGGATCTAAATTAAAAATAAAAAATCCTCCCTCCAGCCTCCATACTGGCAATTATTTCTTCCATCCTAAAAACCTGGTACAGCCACTCACTGGAGTGAACTGAGCTGAGCAACACAGTCTAAAATCAGTAAAAGCCCCCTTAGGCAACATCTTTTTAGGTTCGCTATTTTCTTCTCTGAAACTTCTCTCTGTGATTTGTGGTGAAGGAATCTTTCTCTATTTTTAATCACCTTCATTATTGTCTCTGCTCTATCCTCCTCCTCTTGGCTCGGAGGCTGCTTCCCGGGAGCTGCCTGACTGTCTGTCTGTCGGTCACGGCGAGCTGGTGCATTTTGAAGAGTGACAGATTGCCGGTTGGAAGAAAGGCACAGTCTGGAGTGCAGTCTTTAGCTGATAATGACTATTTCATCAACATCAGTTCTTCTGTTTTACAAAGCATAATTCATAAAAAGAAAACCCTCTTGGAGATCCTCACAATACATAAAAGCATATAAATAAAATATAAATGAAGAAAACAAGACACATTAATTACATACAGCAGAACAGGCTCACCTAAAAAGCTTGCTTGCCAGTTTTGATTTCAAGTTTGCTGGTGATATACTGTTTTTTATGGCTGGTGGGAGAAAGTTGGAGAATAATCCTACCCAATGAAGAAAGACCAGTGTGGTTCGAGCCGGGACTGTAGGGCCATCCAAAGGCCCTGGGCTTGGACAAGAGGGCCAAGTGGAACAGAACTTGAGGACACTGGACTGCAGGGACAGAAAGTTCACGGATCCTTTTCAAGGTAGGACGGAGACTTTTGAATTTCCGTGGAGTCTAAGCACAGAGGTAGCAAAGGCACAAGGCAGGGGAGATGGGATGAGCGTATTCACAGCTAACCGAAAGCTGGACAGCCACCTTAGTGCACAGGGAAAAGGGAACGTAAGGAAGGGACCACAAGTGTAATTGAGCCTGGAAACACTGGTATATGAATCAATGTCTCTGTGAGACGTGGAGAAGCTTTGACAACAGCCCCAGGGGCTGGCAATAATTCCTAAGTGGTAGAAAACAAAGCTGGCCATGCAATTGATGAAGAGAAGGGCAGGCATCAGCTCCAGGAGAACATGATGCCATCGGTATGGAAAGCACAGACACAGGCTGCCACCCTAAAGCCTCCAGCCCCAGGGCTGTCCTGTTGGCCATCACAAAGAGCATAATGCCCGGCCCCTTCATGCACCCCCCTGCTCCTGGGGGGCTCTTCCCTAGCTCCAGCATTGCTGGCAGTGCCGTGAGGTGAACTGTGCTTGCCAGACGATGTGTGTGGGGTGCGTGGTTACAGACAGAGGCAGGAGGGGGAGGTTCAAAGGGTTGAGTCAATTCAAAGGACCAGAGGCTAATGAAGTGGAGTCATAGGGCAGAGGACTGACCGAGGCAGATGCCACCACTCTTGGGGTGATGGCAGAAGTCTTCTGACGTTTGGCCATGCAGGGAGAAATGCTGTGGAGCAGATCTAGACTAGGCAGTCAGAAAGTGCAGACTTAATAGCAAAGACAAAATCTGACCTATATTCTCCATGTCTTGGGCCTCAGCAATCTTTGAAAGAGTCCTATATCATATAGAGAGGCCTTTGAAAAATGTTGTGCCATCATTTAGAAACTACGTGCAGTCACAGAAATTCAGATGCTCATCATTTCTGAGGGGAGACCCAGAGGCTATCGCTGTGACTATCAGTATGTGCGGGACATGTGGATAAACATATGATCAAATGAGTGTCACAGCTCTCTGGTGTCGTGCCAGAAAGCATCTGTGTCAGCTGCTGGCAGTGACTTTTACAAACTTGCGGCTCTCTGCATCCCTGGGTTTATGAAAGATCACACAGCAGCCAACAGCCTATTGCAGCTTAAAGACTAAATAAATCTGTGGCTTGTCTCCCAAGGTCTCTCCTCAGGCACTCTCATCTCTGCCAAGAGGAGCAGGGATGTAGGAGGGCAGCTGGTTCACACACACGCTGTTACCTTATACCCGCTGTCTGAACCCCCTAGGCCACCCGTCTCCTGGGTGTGAAAATGGTATAAATGTCTGGTGAGGGCTGAGGAATCAGCACGAGGCTCTGCTTCTCCATAACAGCCACGCGAGTTTCTGGGAGGGAGTTTTCCATGTTGGCAAAACAGAAATGAGAGGGGGTGGTTTTTTGGTGTGTAGTGGCTGGGGTGGAGGGACTGAAGACAAGCATCGCGCTACACAGACCTTTGCTGCCTTGAGGACCCACTAGATGTAGGTTCAGTACTGGTTTTGCTTCATTCCTCTGAGTGTTCTTCCTTTCGATACTTAAAAGAAGCCTATAAGAAGGACAGGGCAGACTTTTTAGAAGGCCATGTTGACAGGTGATGGTTTTAAACTAATGGAGGGGAGATTCAGGCTGGACACGAGGAAGAAATTGTTGCCCATGAGGGTGGTGAGAGCCTGGCCCAGGTTGGCCAGAGAGGTGGTGGCTGAACCATCCCTGGAGACATCCCAGGCCAGGCTGGACGGGGCTCTGAGCAACCTGAGCTGGTGCAGATGTCCCTGCGCATGGCAGGGGGGCACTGGGGGGGCTGGGAAGGGCCCTTCCAACATAAACTTTTCTACAATTCTATGATTCTGGATGTAAATACCCTGTTTGTATAGCTGGCAGGGGCATTTTGTGCATTTCCTTTCAACTTTAATACTACTGTGTCAGCGGCACGACTGGGGAGCAGTTTCAGAGAAAGCCTTATTTGGGTGAAAAAATTGCAGGCATCTAAGAACACAAAATGTGTTCAACTCATTATGGTTATGAAAGCTTTTTCAGATTCTGAAAAATATGAAACATATCCCTTTTATGATTTGAAGTTAATGCAGTTTTATTGAAAACATTGTAAAAAAAATGAAGAAAAAATTGAAATGTACAACTCCATTTTGGGCCAAACAAAACATTCAGTTTTGCTCACAAATACTAATGTTTCTTCCTATATTTACTGGTCGAAGCACCCCTGGGTGGCTGAGATCTTGGACCCCTGCTGCTGTGTAGCAAGGTCTGTTGGCACATGGACTTTCCGGCTGTTGGGATGTTAGTGAGGAGGGACCTGCATGGTGGATACTAATGTAGCTGCAGAAGGACAAATTCTGTGTACCCATGGCTGCGGGTATCTGTGCAAGGGCACCAGGACCCAAAGCTGGGCATCATCTATGCTATGTCAACAGCTGCACATAAAATGGTTCCCTGTGCTGTGCAGTTTTCTCCTGGTAGTATATAAAGTATATGAAGGCAGCAAAGACCTTACATCTCCAACAGTTGCCATGTAAACTTCCACTTCTAACAAATAGCAGTCCCAAGTGATGCAAAAGCTGATAAAATGAACATTCACACTTCAGGTTTCTGCAAAACCCACTAGGACAGGTCTTGCTAGAAGATCCTGCAGATGCACAGGGATTTGAAGATTATACCTGTTACCGAAAGATGGTCAGGCTGAATGGGGAAAATTTTAGACACAACCAAGTTTCAGACACTCCCTATTTAAAATACAGAAAAATATAGAAAATTACATAGAAATTTCAAGTCGATATGTGAAAAATTTAATCCACAGAACGACAAAACAGATATTCCTGCCCATTCACAACTCTTTTTTGGAGTGAAACACTGAAAATCTCTTTGCTGGCAACAGAGCTGGCTTTACTTCAGTCTTGAACTCCCCAAAGCCAGAAGTCTAGGGTGGGAAGGGGCAGGTTTCTCCTCCAAACTGGAGAAGTATCAGCAGATTCTGAGATATGACGTGGCCAGTATCACACACCTTTAAACCAGGGGGTAAAAAGGAAGCAGCTATATTTCATCAGCTGCTTTTATTCTTCTTGTGTCCTAAACCCTCTGATCTGAAGGACAAGAGCCAGACCTGAAGCGCAGCTGAGCTGTGGATGGCACAAGGATGTCTGGGCCAGCAGCAGCTCCCAGCAGGGCTGCATGTGGCAAAAGTCTGTTTAAATGCGGTTAAACTATTGCGAGTTCGAGAAACCTCTGCGGGTCTCGGGTTGTGAAGTGCAAAGACTCCCTCAGCACTAACTGCTGTCAAATATTAATGCTGTTCCTCTTCCAGCTCTTATTCACAACAAATTTTCATTGCAGCAGGAAATGTTGCTACCCACCAGCTAGTCTGAATAGCAAAAAATGTGGGATTAATTGGCAGCTGTAAGACTAAACAAGGAGGCTTTTAACTAAGAAGACACTGTTCCCTGCCACAGAAGATGTTATCGGTCCTGACACAAACAGCAGTGAGGGACAGGGAACATGCCTTCTAGGAGAGAGACTTCAGTGTGATGGAAAGGAGGCTTCTGGCCAGAAATCCCACAACCTCTTGACAACTCTTAACCTCTGCTGCCTGGGAGAGAGGCCACAACACACATGCACTGTCAGTACACCATATGCCCCTGCCTGGGGCAGCCAAACTCCCCCGGACCAAGCAGGCTGGAGCAGATGTGCTCCATCGTGGTCCATCACCTTGCTGGGATACCTGCAGAGCTGTGGCCATGGAGAAAACCCCTGGCCTGCTCCGGCCCCACAGACAGCACTGCAGGTTATCCTGGAGAATGCAGAAATCCCCGTGCTGCAGCCACCAAGCCCACGGTTCAAACTGCAGCATCTTCTCCCCTCCCACATGTCCTCTGTGCTCCTCCTGCCTCCTGTGAGATTCCCTCAGGGGGACAAAGCCCTTTGCTACAGATGCAGGGCTGCAGAGAGTATGAAGTGCTGATCAGACAAAATCCTGGGGTTACTCCTGTTCTTGGACATGTCCAACATTGCACAGCACTGGTCTGTATTCCCTCCAGCTTGGCAGTCTGGTCTTCTTCTCAAGCCCAGGACCTGAGCCACGCAAGGCTGTTGGGGAGGTAAAACCTCACCAAGGGCCATATCCAGGATTAACAGCAACCCTTTGGATGAGGATCTGATCTCACCTGAGTGCATATCTGAGGTCTGTCTCGCTAAAAGTCTAGATCACCCTGGAGTGGAGGAGCAGTAGGCATCATTTCTCCAGCACCTCTCTGCTCCTGAGGACTCACCTCCTTTCACCTGCTCTCTGCATGCTGGCTCTGCTTGGCAACAGTAAGACTATTCCTTCATCCCTCGCCGAGGGATGGGGATGTGTAAAGTGTGCTAGCTGGCTGAAGGGAGAACAAATTGTGCCGAAAACCTAACTATAATACACCAGAAATCTCTCCCTCCTGCACAGCAGCTGCAGTTACCGAGCTGCAAGCATGCTGTAGGACGTGGGCCAAGGCTGAGCAGATTGTGATGCTGTATGGACAGACCTTTTCTGCAACCAAGCAAGCCCAAAATAACAGGGTGCATGAGTCCATCCTCCCTCTATACAGCAGCCTTCATTTCCTTGTGACTCATTCAGTCTGGGTAATGAATTTACTTTATTAGTCAGAAACCAATTCCTCCTACTCCTGACCAGTAGACGATGCGCTGTGCCATATTATGTTATCTGTGCTGCTGTCTGGCCTGCCAGAGAATGCGGCAGTGAGTGGAAATTTCAAGCTGAAGATGCTTGGGAGGCAGTGGGAGCAGAATGGCCTGTGCTTTCTCCTCCAAAATCATCAGAGCTACTAATTTCATTATTTGACTGCAAATTTCAGATTTAATCCCACCTGCATTCTCAGGCTGAAGCACCATTAGAAATCATTACCTGAGTAGAGAGGACTGGGTCAAGACATGCATATTTGCTTTATGCACCCTGGAAGATGCATGGAAAACCTTTATTTTTCAGTGGTAGCAATAGCATATAATCAGTGTGTGTCTTTGCCTGTGTATCTCTTCATTCCTCTTGCAACACTCAAAAAAAATTTCTAGTGTTACACATTCTTATCATGCACACTTGTGCTTTTCTGTAAGTGTGTCTGCATCTGAACGTTATAGATATCCAGAGTTACACCGTATGTGTAAATGCTGTAAACGTTGTAAAATCCCAAGGAGAACTGCAATTTTTTGTTGAACACACAACTGCAGCGTCCCAGGGACCTGTGCGACGCATCTAACCAAGCCCTGGAGAGCCGTTCACCACCGACACGCCACCGCATGCAGCCAGCCCAGCCCCAGGGGTGATGCCTTCAGCTCTTCTCTGCTTGCTTTCTTTGTCACCTACAAAATGCTTCTGGCTCCCACTGATGAGTGTCAGGAAGGTTAACTGCTGTAGTCACTGAGGCCAAAACCGGGCGAATTCTGAAAGAGCTGGGTCTGCAGGGTAAACGTGGGTCTGCAAGGCCAGCAGGTTCTTGCTGTTAACAACTAGTTCAAGGGCTTCCTTGAACTCAAGAAACAAATTATAAACTCCGAGACAAATGATAAACTCAACCAGTCCTCACTGCCGTGTGCTTCTTCACAGTAAGAGCTACAAACTTGTAGGGTTTTTGTATTCAAGGCACCCAAATTCTTGTAGAAGCCAAGGAAATTAGGACGGGTCCTAGATACATATTGACTGCTCATTAGAGGGTTATGTGCTTGAGAACTAAATTCTGCAGTAGCTGTGCTGGAAACCTGCAGTGATCTGGGCTGTTGCAGTCCGCTTTGGAAAGTCAGTCCCAGCAGAACAAGGTCCAAGAAGAGATTCAGCCTTTTCTGCCTGGGAACACTCGGGTGAAAGAGTTGTTGGTAGGGATGCAAAAGGTGGTTATTTGTACTAAATTTTTGATGCTTTTGAAGGAATGCACCTAAACAGCCTCGAGAAGGATGGATATAGGCAGCCCAGCAGAATGCAGTAAAGGAAAGCTCTCTTCTGCAAAAGAGCCAGTTTTGAAAAAGAGAAAAAAAAAATAAAAGAAGGCCTAAATAGCTGGATCTGAATTAAACAGTGATATTATTTTTACAGGCAATAGCAAGGGGTCTGTAAGCCTGTACTTTACAGTAAGGAAGAAAGAAATCCCACTGTTCTACAAACAGCAGCAAGGGTTTCCCAGAAAGCCCAGAAGAGCTCATAATCCTGGATGGCAGACTGTTCCAGCACCATCCTGCTGTGTCAGGATAACCAGGTGCCATTAAAGCATTAACAGAGCTGCAGATTATAAGGTCAGAGGTAACACTCTGATCAGAACAGGATACTTGAGAAAATATTCACTGTTCAAGGTGAGTCGCTCTCAAAAGAGAATTAGTGTTAAGGAAGCCCTGAAGACCTGTGGCAGAAATAATCTCCCGAAGCCTGGTGGAGTAAGCTGGAGAGCTGCAAGGAAGCTGTTTATTTACAGAGTTCAGCAGCTTTCCCTGGTGATTGATAATATTGCGGGTGTTCATCTCCACGTATCATCCCATGTGTGTGCCCGTGTGTAGAATCTAGTCCTATTTCTGGGTTTAACAGGAGACGTGCAGAGCCTTGCTGGAAGCGGTGAGATGCGGGGAAAAAGAGCCATTTATCTCATGGACCTTCCTGCTGCTCATGCTGGTACACGCCAGGGCCCTGTTGTCCCATGGCCCACCTCGTTGTGTGTCCTTCTTGCTGGTCCTTTGCCCTGTGTATGTTCATGTACCAGCTCTCTGGCATCGCAGAAATGCTGGAGACAAGCAGCTGCCCAAGAAGCAGCTACCATCACATGGCGTGCAGCTTAGCACTTGAAGTGTGCCATGCCCTATGACTTGCCCATCATCCTAGAGGTGGCATTTCAGCTGAATTCCAAGTCCCAAGCCTGGAGGAACATCTTACAGCTCTTTGCAGACTTCATGCAACGCAGACCTGGGGCCTGCCAACCAGGAACTGGCCAAGTAAGCATCACAAAGCTCTTCAGTATGGGAAAAGGGATTGCCAGGATATTTGAAAACTGGTAGCCCAGAGCTCTGCTGTAGACGCCCACCTGTCAGATGGCCCCACACATAGGGAAGAGTTTCAAACATAACCCCATGTGGGGTCTCATAAGTTGAGAGAGATGAAAGTGGATCCACCTGCATGCACAATGCAGTGCAGTTTATACCTGCATGTGTATTCCTACAGGAGAGCAGGACATTGAAAACAACATTGCTAAAGATTTTCAGTACTCACTTCCATCTCTGTGCCATTATTTTATTCCATCTAATCAGAGTAGATGTATTTTTGCTGCTGCAATAAATTGCCCAGTCTCTGATACATGTCTGAGAGATACACATAGATGTCTGACAGTGAATTCAGTTTTGAGTCTGCGTTAAGAATTACAGGCCCTAGGGACTCCAGTCTAGAAAATCATTCTTTCTGTAAGCTGTTTTTCTTCTGTTTGAAAACAATCCAGGAAAGGTGAGACATGGACACACACCAAAGTTTTCACCAAGAGTAGGATGTATCAGCATGTGGGCCACAAGCTGCCTTCAAAACCAAAGAATCATAACAGCTCCTGAAAGACACATCTTTAGGAATGGTCTAAAACAAAATGAAACATTTAATTTTATTCACACCTTGACTATAGGTTGGGTTTCCATATCAGATGCAGTTTAAGTTCAGATTGTGGGGCCTCAGACTTTCTTTCATTTGGCTTCTTAGGGTTCTTGATTCAATGAATACTTATTTGCATAATTCATTTTGCAAGATTTTTCAGAAGCCATCAGAGATGAAAACAGTCTTGACATGTGAATGGCATTGCTCAGAACGGCTATAGTTTCTACCTAACCTCTGTTGCAGGGATGCCAACATCTCAGAGATGTCTGAACCCTGAGATCAAGTTGGCTTTGGTGGTTAACAGTCCTTGAGAAATTTGTGGCAATGCTGGAAATCACCAAGGAGCCAAGTGGCTTTATATCTACATCTCTGACCTGACCAGGCCGTGCTCATGAGTAAGCATGTCCTGGCTGAAAACGGAATCTGTTTGCTTTTGGTGGTTTTTTTAGTTCGTTTTTGTTTTGTTTTGCTTTGACCAGAGCTGGGCAAGTGTGCTGGTTTTGACTGGGGTAGAGTTAATTTTTTCCACAGTATCTTGTATGGGGTTACGTTTTGAATTTGTGTTGAAAACAGTGTTGATACCGCAGGGATGTTTTAGTTACTGCTGAGCAGGGCTTGCACAGTGTCAAGGCCTTTTCTGCTCCTCACACCACCCACCAGCACGGGGGCAAGAGGGGACACAGCCAGGACAGCTGATTCTGGCTAACCAAAGGGATATTCCGTACCATATGATGCCATGCTCAGCAATAAAAATCAGGGGGAAGAAGAAGGAAGTGGAGGATGTTCGGAGTGATGTCATTTGTCTTCCCAAGTCACCATTACCTGTGATGGTCCGTCGCTTTCTTGGAGATGGCTGAACACCTGCCTGCCCATGGGGAGCGGTGAGTGAATCCCTTGGTTTACTTTGCTTGCACGTGCAGTTTTTGCATTAGCTATTAAACTCCCACAAATTATCTCACTTTTACCCTTCTTAATATCTCCCCCATCCCACTGAGGGGAGTGAGTGAGTGGCTGCGTGGGGCTGAGCTGCCGGCTGGGGTTAAACCACAACAGTGAGCAGAGGCAGCATCCCAGAGAGTGCAGCTACAGGCAGAGGATTGCGCATGAACAAATTTTGTTTTTCTTTCACAAACCGGTTCCTGGTGCAGGTATTTAGGGAACAAACAGTCCTTTTGTAGACCAAATATAAGTGGTTTGTCATTATCTTGAGAACAAACTGTTTGTTTCTACAGTTGTAAACACACTGAGGACAGCTATTCAGTCCTGCCACTACAATTAATAGCAATTTAGGTCACTTTTGCAAGAGGTTAGTGTCTTCTCAATTTATACTTGCTGTAGATCTAGTCTCCCAGTGTTGGTAGATGTCCTGGTAGCTAAAGGATAGAAGAAAAAAGATGATGTACCACCTCTTCCCTAAACATAGAAGTTATACAACAAAATGCAAAGAAAATGCTGCAAAGAAGCAGCTTCTTTATGTCCATGTGTGTGTGTTACAGAGGAAGAAAATATCTCTGTGGTTTCCTGAAAGAACATTTCTTGTCAGACACAAGAGAGGCTAAGAGCTTATTTAACTGAACATAATAAGAAGAATATGCAAAGCACATGTTTTTACCTCCCCCCCACAGCAGTCTCACAAATGTAAACTCTTCTTTCTCCCAATCCTTTCCCTCTCTGCAATCAGACACTGTCATACATAACATTGTGCAATAATTTTTCTCCTCTCAAAATCTTTTCCAGCAGGAGCCATGTATTTGCAGGAGAGAAAATGTCCTCTTCTATGTGGCAGTGATATTACTGTCTCTTGCTATGTTTCTGGGTCATCAAGGATCTGACTTATGCACTAGGAGAAGAAGATGAGTCAGCTTCTCCAGTTAGGGACTGGAATTGCTTGGCTTTATTGGCTGGACCAGCGTTGGCCGGAGTGTCCCAGCAGGGCTGGGACAGTGAGCAAATGTGTCCCATGTACAGGTTGGTTGCTTGATATCAAACCCCAAATTTCCTGACCTGTATGAAAAGGGCCCCTTCTAGGTCTGGATTTAAACATAAGGCTGCAACACTGGCCCTGGCCCTCGCTGTTTGTAGTAGCACAGGCGCAGCACTTCCATTCATCTATCTGTCAATGTTTTGGAACTGTTTCTCTTTCCAATCAATCAGCTTTAAAAGACCTGTGATAATAGTATCTGAAATCCTGGCCTTTTAGGATGAAGAAGGGGCAAAAAATCTCTGTAGCAGACTGCAGAAAGCACAGTATTGCTTTTCCAGTGCCCATTAGCCACTTATTTCATACCAAATGAGAAACAACTGGAATGAGCCAGAGAAACAGTAGATTGCAAGATGGGTGAGGTTTAGTGATGGTGCAAAGAAGGCAAATGTAGAAGGCAGATGTCACCATAGAATACCAAGTTGGAAGGGACATCAAGGATCAGCTAGTCCAACCTTTCTCGGTGAAAGCACAGTCCAGACAAGATGGCCCAGCACCATGTCCAGCTGAATATGAAAAGAGTCAGATGTTGGGGAATCCACCACATCCCTGGGGACATTATTCCAATGACTGATTGTTGTCATCATGAAAAATTTCTCTCTCGTGTCACATTGGGACGTGCAACAGAAGTGTACCTGGGACGCAGCAACAGCAATTCCTCAGCTTGACTCAGCACTGGTGGATCCCCAGGTGTCCTTTCGGTGTCCAGGAAAGTTGAGAAAAGAAGGGATCTAAGAGAGATACCAGATGAGAGAGCCCAAAATGGATGGAGAAGCAAAAAAGCTCCAGGAAAGATGTAACAACTGTGATTATTTACTCTGCACCTGTATCTCTTAGCCTGTTGCTAGCAAAGGATCACCCAATCCTTTTGAGAGAAATCCAAGGGATGTGCTTGTGCTTGACTAATATTTGACAGCTGGAGAATAATAAATACTTAGCTTTCAGATAAGCAAAATGTTATTGTTTTGTAAAATAATAATTTGAGTGTTGTAATTAAAAGCATTTTGATTATGCATTGCCAATTACGCCTACGTGTCAGCACTGACAACTTGTCATCCACATGGGAATGTATCCCAACGAAGGAAAAGGACTCTTCTGTGGTTTTTCTCTATTATTTTTTAGACCGTTTTCTCCTGTTCTCTGGACTGTTGATTATCCGGAAACTTGCAGTTAAGTAACCTATACAAAGGGGGAAAATATAGGGAAAATGTCCTCAAACAGGAGAAGAGTTTTAAAGAGGAAAGTAACCACCTGTTCTCCACATCTGTGGTGAAGAGGATAGAAGTCACGTTGGGAAAGGTCAAGTGTGTAAGGCATAAGGAAAAATGGCTTTTTACTTTGAGGATAGTGAAGAAGTGGGGTAGATCACCCAGTGGGACTGGGGCCTGCAGGAGAGGATGTGGCTGGAGAGTGTCTATTGCTGAATTTTAAAATAAATAGGTTAAAATTGGCTCCTGTCAGAAAGAATACACATGAAGGCTAATCTTGTTTGGGATCAACTTCATGAGGTTTCTTCTAGCCCTACTCTTTACGATTTTTGTCATACATCATACTTTATGCTAAATGGCAATATTTCAAGGTGTCTCGTGTGACCACATCATGGGTGCCTGATTCAGGGCTAGCTCATACAGATAACTGCTCATCTCATACCTTCAACTCATTCCTTTGGCATCGAACAGGCAAGACCTGCATTCCTGGATAAAAAAAAATCAGCCTTTGTCTTTGTAATGTGCAGGGGACTCTACAACCTGTCTTGGAGTCTGGTCCTACACCTTTAAAATGCAAGGAGATAGTATCTGCCAAGCCTGACATCTCCCGTGCAGGTTGGTGAGTGCACTGGCAAATGCGCAGGGAAGTCAGCGAGCAGCAGCAGTTACACCACTGCAAATGGAAGGGAGAAATCCCTGAGGGCTGGCTCACTGTGTCACGCAGTGCTGAGAGAAACGCTCACCATTTGGGTCTAATTTATGGTTATCCCACTCACTTCAGAAAATCATGTTTATTTTTCCAAGACATTAATTTTTTTGACCGCAGAATAATTTTTAACTGAGTTTGTACTTACATGCCTCGAATGATACTGCTGCCTACTGAGCACAGTGGCCCTGGTGAACAGTTTGCATTCATGGGAGGATGAGGACACACAGACAAGCTCCCGCCACATCAGCTTTGTCCCAAGCCACCTGCTCACCTCTCTTCTGCCTGATTCGTTCCTTACTGCCATCCCCTCAGAGTCTCCATCCCAAGCGCTTCCCATGCTTTTATAGGAAAAATTTTCCATAATAGGAAGAGCTAATAACATCTAGTGCCTGACAGAAGAGAGACAAGAAAGTCAGGTCACTGTGCTGGCCACTGTCACTTGTCCACATGCACAGAAGCTGTGGTGGTACCACTCTGGGCTTTCTGTCTTGTCCTGCTCTTAGTTAAAGCCACCAAGGACTTCACCTTCCAGCCCAATGGAAGTGGAGCACTTCCATAACGATGCTCCAATAGGTACTGTCTTGTTCTTAGATCACAGAATCACAGAATTGCAGAATGGTTGCGGTTGAAAGGGACCTCTGGAGATCGTCTGGTCCAACCCACCTGCTAAAGCACGTTCATCCTGTACCAAGAGCAAGGCCACTTGTAGAAAGCTTGATTCATCACAAGCCTTTCCAAGCAAACCTGAGGAAGATTTTAAACTTAAAGCACCATAGAGTAGTTTGGGTTGGAAGGGACCTTTAAAGGTTACCCAGTCCAACCCCCTACAATGAGCAGGGACATCTTCAACCAGATCAGGTTACTCGTCCTGGGGTAATAAATTTTATAGGATTTTTTTTTATTAAGACATTAATATTGAGACTAGGCTGTTCTCCCCTCTGTGGTTGAGATCACCGTTATAACCTTTGTATTATCTATGTATTCACATCAGGAGGAGATGAGTGAAAGAGGTCACTTGTAGGTAACATTCCCATCAACACCGCTGCCACTTTCACACTGCAGACTGTGGGACTGAACCCAGATCAGCGCTGGAAAGCAATCAATAACCATTCCTGCTGGTCAGGATAAGCTCCTTTAATTTAAGCAGAAGAAAACGGATCATCTAGCACCCATAACTTGCTTGGGAAACATATTTAAAAGATCCTCTCTATTCACTTTTTTGGCAATAGATGAGCTGATACATTTATAGCTTTTAAGTTGAGAAGAACTTATTCTACAGTTACATGCTGCCTATGGAGTCAGTTTAGGGTTTTAGTAAAAGCTAGCTGAAACCCTCTCAGTATGCCATAATTATTATCTCAGTTTGCATTGCCAGTGAAACTAAAGGCAATGGCATTTCTTCTGAGAAACACTTCTTTGCAGCTAAATATTTTATTTCCAAAAGTAAGTCATTTGACAAATCCATTGTTGCTAATGCCAGTTTTTTGTTAACTGGAAACACCTTGCTTTTTCCATATTTAATAGATCAAGAGAGATGAACCAATAGCCTTCAGGTGCAGTTTCAGAAATGCTTGATGTTCATCCTTACCCTTTACAGGCTCCTGCAGATCTGTGACCTACAAAGCAGATCATTCTGAGACACCATCTTCAGAGCAATTTATTAGGCTGGAAAATACCCAACATGGGACTCTACAGGGAGCTGCCTGGAAGCCAGGATGGCTCTGTGCTAGCCTAAGGAGCTAAGGATGACCTAGGACACCAGCTTAATCCCCGGATTGTAATCCAGTCCTTCTGGGCTGATTTGAGGACAGGACTCCTCCTCCACTGGGGTGGGGGACAGAGATACCGCTGGCGTCCCCTCCCGGGATAGCAGATCTGGACACTGGGCAAAGAGATGCCCAGCGCTTCCTTCCCTGCCAGAAAAGTGAAAATCTCCTCATTCCAGAGAAATATAATTATCCTTGATAGACCAAGTCCTCAGTCTCTAATCTGCAAACAGCTGATAGTGCATAATCACCCTCTTTGTTAAAAGTGACAATGCTTCTGCTCCCAGCTTCACCCACAGTCTCTGCTCCTGCACTTGCTTGACGTTCCTTCACATCTCCTCCTGCTTCTCACTGAGAAATCCACTCACTTTCCAGCACTCATCCCGAGCACCACGGACAAAAAGAAGTGGTGATGGCTCTTCCTTCTGCATGCCCTTTCTGGTAAATTAAGACGGAGCTGAACCTGCAAACCTCGTATCAATTTTGGCTGCTGCTTGTACCCACGATCCTAATTCAGACTCAATTGCTCTCCTGTATACACACACTCCTCATTTTATTTCAGTGCCAGTGATGTTATCATGATAAAAAGTTCTAGATGTTTCTGTGGCTCACGAGAAAAGCCACTACAGGGGAATGAAGTTCTCCTGACATTCAGACTGGAGCATCAGCTGAGTGCTCAGAGTAGAAGCTTCTTATCAGGGCCAGGAGGACTCTGGCTGTCTCGGTTGCATTGGGACTGCTCTCAGCTCTTCTTCCTTTGAACCTGCTCCTGCCAGACGTTACTCAGAGATAGGTTATGTGGTCACCTCTCCTCCTCTGCTTTTACTCAGGACTGTCTAAAAAATTTGCTCATCTGGGATGTCTCCCAGCCTCTTATATCAGCATAGCTCCTGTCTAACGCAGGCTTAAAGAACAGCTATCACTGATGTCTCCCAATGAGTCTTCGTCTGCCCAAGTTGTTCTTTTTAGTTCACAAATGTTCTCATTTATTCTGAATTAAATGAGATGGTCTTAGCAATTTTCTATTTGGAGCAGCCCAGTGTTTCAAATTGCCTGCTCGTTTTGGAGCAGAAACCAGAAAACCCCCTTGCTGCCTGGTAAAAGGCCTCATTCTGTCCATGTGTCGTCTTTCACACCCATGCAAAAGTCTGTGTGCACATGTGCCTGGGTGTGTGTGTGGGGGGAAGCTATTTGCACTCTACTTGCAAAGCTGGAAATGATGACAGAAAGTGAGAGACAGGTCTCATATGGGTCTAAAATTCAAGGCACCTGCAGTACTCTCTTGCATATTCCTGTTGGGAACTGGGGTTTGAAGTCTCTGGGGTCAGTTTTAAAGTCTCATTTTGAAGCAGTTCCAGCCATGTGTGGGAAAGGCAGCTGGAAAGCAACTAACGGAGCTGTTTGCTGCCTGCTCTCCCTTGTCCCATCTGGAGCCAGCACTGGGCACAGCGTCGCAATAGCTGCGAGATCCAGCTAATCCCATCGCACGAGTAAAATAGCCCTAAATCATCCCTGTCTGATTCTTGACTCCAAAGAGACATTTCATGGGTGATTGTGAGTGATACAGTGTGCGGTAATGGATGTATTTAAATGGAATTTATGGGTGACACCTGTCACATAGACCCTTCCATCAGTGACAGGCTGGAGAGATTTACACAGTGACACTGAGCTGTGAGCTTGTTGTAATCGCTCCCTCCATCACCGGCAGAGCCTTTGAGCCTTGCGGCTTTTGTCAGAAGCACAAGCTGGGCTGATCTGGCCATTGCACGATGTGGCACTACGCAAAACTAGCGGCAAACAGTTGAGTGCATCCTGGCATCCATCCACAGCAGATTTCTTTAAACCCCAAAGCTCCTCTCACCTCTTCAGGAAACATTGTAGGAAGAGTTTTGATGAGCCGTTGGTCACAAGTACTTCACGGGAGCAAGAAGCACTGGATAAGGTCACCACCACATGGTTTCTCCTCTCTCCTGTGTGCTCCCTGCCTTTTGCTTGTCCCTGGTGACTGGCCAAGGTGACCATGCCAAGGGTCCCATCTTCCCTGTACCCTGAGCTGTGCCATAGGTTGTCTCCTCCATTCCCGCACAGACCATTCCATTCAGGTTCCTATTCTCCATTTCTCCAGGCAGCCGCTTTACTCCCTGCATCTCCAAGCTGCAGTTTGAAACACTCTCTCCCATCTCTCTATTTATTTCATCTGCAGGCTCCACAGCAGACGTTTCCCCAAACCCCATCCAGAAAAGCCTTCCTCCCCCTTCCTGGGAGAGGATTAGTGAGGATATCTACAATGAGATTATTTCTAGGAGACCACTTACGCCATCCTGATGCTAACTCGCAATGTCAGCTCCACTCAGGCACAGCCAGGCTGCAGGAAGGTTCCAGGCATGGTTTCTATTGTTTAAGATTTTATTTGAGGGGGGGAGGCTGGTAGATTGATTTATTTTTTTTCTCATTGTTCTTTTCCCAAAGATCTGTCTTTTGTTATTTATGTGAAGCAGTTCGTATCATGGCACACATAGACATGCACACACATGCGTATCAAACAACTGAAGTCACCCATCAGTCTAAACATGCACAATATACACAATATTTTGCTCCCTGAGCTATCAAAGGCAGCTGGATACTACCTTGAACTGACCTGTGGGAGCTGACTTTGAGAAAACATTTTCTCACTAGCGATGTGATACAATTCTTGGTTCTTGGACTTTCTTTTCTTTAATATATATCTTTATAATTCTGTCATAAGGCAGCCATGGGTTTGCAAAATTAGCCTGTCATAACAAATTCACGTCCTCATCAAAGGCTGCTGTTGCACTTTCTCCCAGACTGGAGCATTCACAGACTAAATCTGCATTACCACAGTAATTTCAAAGTTCAATAATGTATTTTCAAAAGCAATTGCTTTTAAATGCAGTTTGTTATATAACAGCACATTTAGACTTACACTTACCTCAAAATGAAAACGAAATACTTTAAATATAAAGTCAGCTCCTGTTCACTCGTCTCTGCTTTTTCTGTTCTAAAATGATCCAGTTGCCCTTGTGCCCCTGAAAGAGCAAGGCTAGAAGCGCTATATAAAGCCTTTTTATCACAAAGAGGGGGATTTTCAAACCCAGAGGAAAGTGGATTCCACATTTTTTAATCTCTCAAAAGTTACTTTTCAATGACTCTCAGGCTTGAACGAGAGAACCTCTTCTGCAGAGAGGTCCAGGGCAGGCTGGAATCAAGAGTTACAGATGGCTATGCCGGAGGCTAGAGTTTGAAGAGAAGGGAAAGCTGTAGGCTGGGAGTGATAAGGATGTTGATGGAAACCTTTCTGATCAGTAAAACCCATATCGCTAACCCAGAAAGCCTCTTGCTTCTGATGCAGGACACCATCTTTTTGATTCTGGATGAATCAAGGCCCCCTCTTGACAGGTTTGAACAAGTTCTTCTTGAAATCTTGCCTCTTTGCATTTCCTTGTCTCCTTGTACTCCTGATTTTGCTCCTGGCTCCACAATTTCTCTTTCATGATGTTGGCCAGAAAACTGACCTCCTCGCCCAGGATTTCCACGGGAATGTCCTCTTTGACCATTTCTTGCCCACAGAGAAGAGCCCAGCCTCCCTCCCTACTTATGCTCTGCGCATCCACCTCTCGACCCCAGGTGGTCTTGCCTGACATTCATCTCATTTTCTGGGGAGATACACAGCTTGAACATTAGAACTTATCGAGCCACTGTGAGCATCCTTGGCCAGCAAGAGAAAGGAAAACCGTGTTATGAACAATTCACCTGGCCTGTCTGAGATGTCTGCTTTAGGTAGTTATCTTCATAAATATCATCCAAACTACCTCAGTACCACTCTGCAAATCTACCCTGAAGACTTTCCTTTCCCCTGGCAGCAACCCACAGCTCCTGTGTACATCATAACAACCAGCTAGCACATCAACCAATAAAGTCAGGCTCTTTGCTTGTACTCCCTCCTCTGTACTCCCTACTTTGTTTTTCCTTGTTTTATTGTTACGCTGTAAGTTTCAGGGATGCTGTCTTCTAATAAAATTCCTAGGTGCAATCAAAATAATAATAACAATGGTGTTGATGATACACGATCCCAATCGGTTGTGACAGATTTTTGATTGGTGAATCCATACAGGAGGATGCTGGCTAATCTCCCACTGGAGATATTCCTTTGTTTTTCAGAGGTGCTGGTTTGTCTTGTAATATAATTTGGGGACATGAGCACTGAGCCCTATCACTGCTGAATGAACACTGACATGCCTGTTGGCTTTTGTGAGAACTGTGGTCAAAACAGTCAGGTTTGTGAGCCTAAAGGTGCTTTAGCTCAAGATGCTGATCACCCCAAACTACTGTCTATGTGCAAAGACGTATAATAATTTATAAGAACATGAGCTGAAAAGCTGCAGGAATTTGAGCCTGTAAGCCCAGTGTTTATGCTGTGGTTAATTAAGGTTATCTCTTTATTTGTCTTTTCCCTTGTGGGGTCTCAGACAGCAACAATCCAAGTGAATAGAAGTTCCTCTTAAGTTAACCTTTCTTTTCATAGCAGTTTAGGAAATTACAGTTTATTGATTACAAATAAATTCCCTACCAACCAGTGCTCTAAGTTACAACGTGTAAAGAAACAAACCATAACACATATAGAGTTCTTGGGTCCCCTTGCATGCTAGGAGTATATTTTTTTATCCAGACTGTTTGCATAAAATATACTCAAAAAGAAGCAGAGATAATGTTAGAAGAAGTAGTATATGAGCTTCATGAATGAGCAGGCAAACAGTGTGACTGATGGGGTATCTTTTGGGGAGGGCAGGTGCTGAGCATCATGGAAATGTGTAGAAACAGATGCTGACTTTTGAATGGTAACTGCTGCGTTTTGACCACACAGCAGGTTTGAATGCTTAGAGGTGTTGAGGTGCTCCTGGGTCTACTCAGGCTGTGGGAAGCAGGGAAAGTGCAAAGAAGTGGGGGGAAAAAAGGCAAAATTGGTTGCCAAGATCGCCATCACCAACAGCACTGGCCTCTTGCACGGTGGTGAATCTCACCCAGTAATGTTGTGCTTTACATAGTGCTCACAAATAAGAGAACGTTTCCCAAGAGAGTGCATTGCTGCTGTGGTTTGGAAATATGAAAGGCTTTTTCTGTGCTAGGCTGAGCTCAGCCACAGACTTGCCCCTGGAGCCAGTGCTTTGGTGTTTCATGACAAGCAGACAGCTATTGGTCATTCAAAGAAAAGTTCACAGGTGTCTCAAGTTTTGTATCTTTGCTAAAGGCTGATTCAGTCACAGAAGAAACAAAATGTTGGCTATTGTCTGCTGGTCTCTCCTTGCTTTATTAGTTCATCATCCAGTTACGTAGGAGGAGCCGTACTGTAGCATAGAGGTGAACCAAGACTAAACAGTGAGTAATAAGGAGCAAATAGTGAAAGCAAAAGACTGATTGTCTTAGCATAAAGTTCACAGGATGAATTAATGAATGATTTTCATAGGAAAAATAAGAACTATAGTCTCAAAAGAGATTACTCACAATGAACCATTTGATCAGATCCAGCCCAAAGAAAGGAAAACGGTAAGAATAAATAGTCCTTCTCTAAAAGGAAAGTCTATTAATACTGGAATGTCTAAATGGTTCACACGAGGACCATTGTTATCAAGTGTATTTATTAATAGCCCAGATGCCTGAACATTCATTTCAACGCATGAGCAGTGAAAAGAAAATTTGTGGATAAATATGAAACTGTATGTAATGGTCAAGTCCTGAAAGCTTCGTTAGGAAATTCTGCAAGTTCTGTGATGGGGCAGTGGAGTGGCTGAATAAATTTGGTGCATAAAAGCAAAGTAATGGAAATTGGAAGGGACAATCTGAACTATTTATGTCCATTAATGGGTTCTAAATTGACTGTAACTGCTCAATGAAAGCTCATCATCAATGTGAAAATGCAATGAGAACATCTGCTGGGTGTGCAGAAGCTGTCAAAAAGTAAACAAAATTTGTGAGCTAAGAAAGGTAGTAAGAAAGAAATGCAATCAAACACAGTCTGGGAGGGTCACACCGCCAGAGACCCCTGTGGTGGGAGGCCCATCCCCAGCTCTCACAGCCCTGTGCTGCAAAACCACTGTTGTCACCTCCCCTAGCTCGGGACAGCAGGAGGTTGGAGAGCACATTAGCCCTAAGAAAAGGCTTTCCAGACCTCAGTCCACCAGTGTTTGGGAGAAGTCCTCATTTTCCAGCCTTGGCGCAAGTATGCGTATCTCTGCCGTAAGCTCAGATGTCCTCCTGCACCGGGGAGATGATTCACAACTACCTGTGGTGTTTCTCACCTCAATCCTCCATCAAATCAACTCAGGATGGCAGGAACCAGCCCTGTGCACTGCTAATGCCAAAATAGCACCCACCATGTAGGGAACCCTCCAAAAACCTCTTCCAGAGCTGGCGGCAACTCCCTCACCCTTGCTGTTGGCCTTGGGACCCAGAAACGTCCTTCAGCAAGCCAGGTGCTTTGTCGTCCTTTAATAGAACTAATTGCCTAATTATCCGCTCAAGCACTGTGGTGAAGCGTCTTAATGTTTTAATCTCCGCTTCCCCAGGCTCCTTCCCTTGGAACATGGATACCTGTTGCAGGGAGGTGAGTTTCTAATTTTTGCTTGGGAAAAACCCAAACCACCACGCAGCAGCGGATCCTGGGCAGCAGCAGCAACCCCGCATCTCATCCCTTTCCACATGGATTCCTCCACCACAGTTTCTGCTTCTGTCAGCTCTGTCTGTGTTGCCTCCAGAACTGTCTAGGCTGAGCCTTCAGTGGTTTTCACAAGTCCTTTTTTTTCCCCCCGCCTCAGCCAACAATAAACTTCATGTTTTCCCTACAAGAAGAGGCTCTTACCTCACCTGCCCTGAACCCTGAATGCCCTCGAGTTGCCTTCACACCGTGCGGTCTGTTTGAATTGGGCGTTTGCAGCTGTTTGGGTGCTTTGGATGATAAAACTTTACACATGATTTCATCAGACCCTGAACTTCCACGCTGGCTGTCTGCGCTGGCTGTTAGAGCACCTGTCAGCAGACATTTGCAAGTTCTCCAAGTTTCGTGCTCCAAAATCTCCCCTTATCCTAAGCTTACCACTGTGGACATGGAGGTTTGGGAGAATGCTTTTCCTTGGAGCATAGCTTGTCTTCAGCCACCTTCCATGTAGTGCAGCACTTAATACAAGTCACGTAGCTCTCTTCCTTTTCAGCTGATACACACAGTAAGTTAAAACGCAATCTTATGCCAATTCCATAAACAAGCTTCCAGCTCTCATTCTCTTCCTAATGTCCTCCACTCTCTGGGTACTTAAAATCTTCCATTACTCTGTTCTTTCTACATATTTTATTGTTTGTTCAAATCACTTTTCAGTCCAGCCTTTTTCTCCCATATAGAAAAGGAGAGGTGCTTTCCCCATCTTCCCATTTACTGCATACTTATCTCATAAAGTATGTTGCTAAGCAGGTACTTGTGGTAGAGTCTTTCAAATAAAACAGATGCATGCAAAATATTGTACAGGTAGCAAGGATTACTGCAGTATAGAAGGTCCCAATTCTGCATAATTCTGTTGTCTTCACTGGAGCAATTCTTCACACAAACCAGGGCAGATGGAAAGTGCTTCCAGCACTGACAACATTAGAAATTCTTACTTTCAGTTACTCTTAATAGGTTTGCAGAATGTTGTCCTTTCGGCTGAAATTGCCTATAATCAGAAGCTACCTCACAGCAATTTTTCCCCTGTTTTGAAAGTTTGAGCAGAATTGGTAGACCTGCTTTTGAATATGGTACAGAGAAGAAAATATTTTTCAAAAAATCTTTCTGACCTTTTTTTTCTTGGCAGCTCTACAGCTGAATTGGCTGTGGTTCGAAAGATGCAATTTGGCAGGAAAATAGCCCTCACTGGGGAGCAGTGCAGGGCTTTGTATTGCAGGAAATTGGGTTTGATTTGCCCGTGCTACAAGTATTCAAAAATTGCAATCTGACCATATGCAGCGGAGGGCTTTTGCTAAGCTTATTAAAGGACATGGATACCGGGGAATAAGACTCTGCCAAGCCAGAGCAAAAGACAGTTCCTGAGGCATGGGCGAGGAGACCCCAGCGTGGCAGAATGGGATATTCCTCTCCTGCCGCCCTCAGCATCGCTGCCTGCAGAAGGTGAGGCTCAGCTGGCGACAGGCACGAAGCAAGAGCCACCCACAACCTGCCTTTAAGTCCTGAAAAGCATTTTCCCCCAGCTTGTACCTGTGGTTGGAATTTGCACATTGAACAGCCTGGTCTCCGCATCCCAATACATGTCAAGCCATGATCACTGCCATACATGGCAACTACCCCACTGTTTTCAATGGCTTTTTTTTTTTTCTGGTTATTTTGGATCTTGCAAGATCAGAACCATGTTGCATAATGAAATGAGTTGGCGTTTTGTTGTTTGGTTTTGGTTTTTGTTTTGGTTTTTTTTTTTTTTTTCCCAGGCTATCTCTACGACTGAACACTGGGAAAACTGAGTCCACAGCAATAAACAAGATCCACATTTCTGATCCATTTTAAACCAGAAAAGAGACTTTTCACAAACTTCCTCAGCTATAAGGATTCTTCAAACTGTCTTCACTCCTTTTAAATATTATAATAAATCATTCTCATGCAGACACCAGGTGTAACCCCTTTCAAAAAGCAATGCATAGAGCTGCAGGAATACTGGCAAATCATGTTCACATGCACATTATTTGGAGTAGTTTGGGGACAAAAAATGATTTTTTTAAACTTTGTGGGTGAGCTGGCTGAATTAATGGAAGAGAATATTTGACTAAAATAAAAGTATCTTCAGACCTGGCAACCGGAAGTCAGTTTGCAACAGTGATTTCTGATAGACAGTTGTACTGCATGAGCAAATTCAATGCTTAGGGAAAAAGGATCAAGAAACAGGATGAATAAGAAACACAGTTCATAATAACTAAGCACTGAAAAACATGCTCTTTCTGCAACATGGTGCTGGCCATCCTGGACTGAGATGCTGTGGCATTTTTCCCTTTTTCACTAAACTGCATTTTCCTAAAAGAAGTTTTCTATTGCTTGTTGCTGTTTGAGATTTTCTTTTTTTAAAATTCAGAGCCAGTAGCAAGAACCCTGATTCATGCTTGTTTGTAGCTTACTCTGAAAATACCCCTGCTGAAACCAAAATGGAGGGATAAACTAAGTAGTATACATATAAATATATACACAGAGAGAGGGAGAGAACTGATTAAACCGAGCTCTTTGCTTTGTAAACACTCTCCACTTTGATTTGCCGGGGAGAAGAGGATGAGATGTTACGTATCTGATCCATATCCTACCTTGTCATTCATGTCCACTCAGTAAGATATGCAATTCATAGGTTTTTTTCATTCCACTTTGACAATACTCACCTCATTATTTGCAGAGTGAGAGTACCTAAAGCATAAAAAGTGAGGCAGCACTACTTCTGCCCTGTGCTGCAGTAGAAAACCCATTAACTGCATTTTTGGCAATGAAACACGACGAGATATATGCATACAGGACTTAAAGCTCTTAGAGTATGCAGGAAATGTTCCCCTAACAAATAGCCTTCAGTACTCTGGAGCTGCTCCGTGAAGTGCCGGTGACACAGGAGTCACTTCCCCAGACTCGGTGTAACCGAAATGGATGATTGTGCTCAGGGCAAAGGTGGCAGCAGCTGGACAAGGGGTGTGAGAGCTGGGGCTGCTGTTTAATCCATTGCCAGGAAATCCTGTACCTCCAGGACTACAGAAGAGAGTGGAAAGGAGGATAATATTATGCAGCTCAATATAAGTCATAACTCGATGAAAAACCTACATCAGGGACCCCTGAGATTACACAGATGGTCATTCAGCTCCTTATGTTAATGCTCTGTGATACGGGCTTTACTGTGTGGCTGCACATGGATACAGTAAACCATATCAGGATTTTTCTTCATTTGCATGCTGGTCCCCATGACAGTGGGCGCATAGAGACAAAGGTACATACTGTGCCTTTTCCCGTGTCTCCATGTGTGCCTCCTAATTTGGGTCTAACATTATCTTTTATCACCTGTTCTCAGTTCTTCCCGAGGCCACGCTGTGGTTCTTTGGGATCCAAATGTTTTACAGCTGAAGGTGCGTTTAGTAACAATCAGCGACCAGTAGGATCAGCAACTAGTAGGTTGTTTTAAATTCAGAAGTGGCTGCTGATCTAGGGGAACTGGGGAGAAGAGCCCTTAAGAAAGTGAATTTATATTCTGAGCTTTTACTTCTCACTCACAGCTGTCTGAAAAACGTCACTCCCCATCCAGCTACTCAATGAGGAGAAGAGGACGAGGAGAAGGAACAGCTCAGATCTGGATGGGCTGTTTGTCAGGTATGAATTCTCTCATCCAGCCACTCTCACTTCTATTCAGCACATGTAATGAATGTCTGAAAAATCTCGAAATTTATGTTCAGATCAATGGGAGCTGATTAATTAGCTGAGATGTATTCAGATAACAGAGTTGAGAGGAAAAGCAAAGGCAATGCTTTCAAAAATGCTCAATGAAGTAAACCAAGTACATTGAGAATATGTTTAAAGGATAAGTGCAAAGACGACCCAGGCGAGCGGGGTATCAAAGAAAGGAGACATCCAAAAGCCAGTCTTACAATCAACGACATAGACATGAAGGAGAAAAGCAATCTCTAAAGCTATTAAAAATCTGGAAGCCTATTAAAAATGGATGAAAAAAGGTACACGGAAATCAAATCAAGAGACATGGAGTGGCACTTAGGAAAGAAACCTTTAACAGAGTGGAAAAATTACTCTGTGTTCCAAGTGAATTTAAATAGTGGCTCCAGCGATGACGGAGAACAGCACTTTCTTATTTCACAGACTCACTCTGAACAGATGAAATGTTGATGTACCTTCAGTCTATGGGAATGCACTGGGGGGCTCATCCTGCACGCCCAGCCACAGTTTCCCCACCTCAGCTGATCAATGACACAACTCCCACTTCAAAACCAAGACTCTGCTCTGCCTCCTGTTTCAGCAACAGGATCAGCTAATCTTGCTCATGTCTTGGTGATGTGTTTTGAATTGGGAAGACCACCGTGAAAGCCAGGAAGGGTAAAGTTAGTGCAAGTGAAAGCTGAATCTGTCTCTCAACTCTGCCCTGCACTAGTAACCCTCTCAACACCATGAGCTGCCAAGGATGCTGCAGAGATGTGGTTCTGAGCCCGTGATGCTTGCCACAGCCCAGCACTGGGCAGGTTCTAAGCTCCTTACTCATATTCACTCATTCCTAGTGGGACTAGATGACCTTTGAAGGTCCCTTCCAACCCAAACTATTCTATGATTCTATGAACACTGCCTGGGATAAGCATATTTGCCTTTTTCAGAGCTGCACTGTGCTGGCAGCCCATTATATCCCCCTGTGACAGATGAGTGGAAACAACTTTCTCTCCCGTTCTGTCATTTCCAAGTGATGAGGCCCAAGCTTCAAGCAGAAATTCATGTTATTAGTCCCAGCGTGCACAGCTCTGCAATTTGTACTATTACATTTCATTCTCTTTCTATTACTTTCCTCATCAGGATCATCCAAGTGTTCTATTTGTTATATTTGATCCGATTTTCCATTTACCTTCAGGTCTTTAATTATTCTCTCCTCACAAATTTATTCTAAGCTTTGCATACTGTCGATGTCTCTAGTTGCCTGGATCTTGCATTTCTTTTTTAAATTTTTTTTAAGGAGAGCTGGGCTTGCCATTTTCTCCTGCTTGATTTATGTATTAAAATTCCTTAAGAGTGGACTTGTGATTTCATGTGCCAGTTCTTTTAGGAGTCTGGGCTGGATTATTTGTTCCCCCTGGCTTCAGTGCATTAAAGCTCTTTCAGTTTTGCCTTCACCTCGGATGCCGAAATTTCCATTTTTATAAATCTTATGCCCATTAGCTACCATCCCTGTGCCCTTGCGTCCTGAAGCATCATCTTTATTGAAAACTGAAGCAAAGTACTCATTTAGGTTTTTTGCTGTAACTACATTTCTTTTTTCTTTCATCTGTCTTGCTTTCTTTTTTGTCTATATTACCTGAGATTTTTTTACTTTAAAAAATATATATATTTGCAAGTTGTAACTCAGCTTGAGTTTTGCAAAGTCTCATTTTAGTCTTGCAGTTTCCGCACTCTGAGGGTGTTTGTCGATCAGTCTCTTCTTCTGTTCCTTTCAGGCTCTCCGCTTTCTTGCAACCTCTCTTCCAGGAGACCAGCTGTATTTTGTACTCCCTTTGACTGGAATGTGCCTTCCAGATCAGTTTTCCACTTTTGCCTTCCCAAGGTCTCCCCTGCACTCAGGCACTAGTGCTCTTCTGTAGAGATCACAAGTAGAGCTGACTGCATTTTTTTTCTCTGTTTCTCAAAGTCTTCCCTTGCCAAATAAAGAGGAAATCTAGTTCACCCTTCTGTTTAAATTGAACCGATCTATGATCACCCCATCCCCGCTCTTCTCTACATCCAGTTCTTCTATAATGTGAAAGAATCATAGAATCATTTTGGTTGGAAAAGCCCTTTAAAGGTCATCAAGTCCAACCATTAACCCAACACTGCCAAGTCCACCTCTAAACCATGTCCACATCTCCACATCTCCACATCTCCACAGCTTTTAAACCGCTCCAGGGATGGTGACTCCACCACTGCCCTGGGCAGCCTGTTCAAATGCCTGACAACCCTTTCTGGGAAGAAATTTTTCTCATGCATGGCCAGCTCAGGAGGTGGGAATCCAAGTTCCAGAAAGGACTGTTGCCCGAGAAGGTGGTCGATTCCCCAACCCTGGAGACATCCCAGGCCAGGCTGGACGGGGCTCTGAGCAACCTGAGCTGGTGCAGATGTCCCTGCTCATGGCAGGGGGGGCACTGGGGGAGCTTGGAAGGTCCTTCCAGCCCAAACCATTCCATGACTCTACGATTCTGTTCATAGTCTCTGCAGGTCACCCTGTCCCCTCTCCCTCTGGGAATACTCTGAACATCGCTACCTTTGGTATCACTGGGTAGTTGAAGAAAAAGTAGCCAGATTTTCTTCTTCTTTTCTTATTTTGTGACAACAAGAACAGCCTCATTATTCTGCTCACTCTACAGCAAAGTCTTATGGCAACAATAAAATAAAAAAGGAAACAAGAACATTTTCTAAGGAATTAGCAACCTTTCCCCTGCACACGCGGTTCCTGCAGTTTGGTTAATATTTAAAAGAGTTCATGTTACTGATACTGCAGTTCAGATCTGATTAAAAAAAGACTCCTCTGTTGAAAGCTGAGGTGTCTCATCTGCATTTCTTCTACCTGAAGATTTCTCATGTCTCTGGATGATTTTCAAATGGCCAAAACCAACCAAACAAAGAAAAAGCAGTTTTAAGACGGGTCAGTGTTAGAGGAGAGACCCTGGAGAGTCTTTTTCCCTGCTGAAATACTCTGCATCAAAATAGGGCCTCCTGCCTCAACCATCCTCATCTGCTGTAACAGGGGATGTAATGGAGTTGGAACATTGCATTTTTCATGGGGTTTTTGTGTGGTTTGTTTGTTTGTTTGTTTTGTTATTTGGGGATTTTGTTATTTGGTTGGGTTTGTAGGTTTTGTTGTTTGTGGGGTTTGGGTTTGGTTTTGTTTGTGGTTGTTTGTTTGTTTGTTTGTTTTATGGTCTGGTTTGGTTTGGTTTGGTTTGGTTTTTAATGAGGTTCATGATTTCACTGAAATCTTATAACAAGGGAGGGACAAGAAGTTCCTCTTGCTGTTAAGAGTCCAGTGGGAAGTATTTCCCACCCCACTGAAAAATATTGAGATGTTAGAGACTTTCCCAATTTCCCAGAGATTTTCCAGCTGTTGATTTTGCATAAGAGGCATCCTCACTGATGCACCATTCTGCGTGTGGGCCCAACCACAGCAATACTGGTGTAAATCAGGGCTGTGGAGGAAGGATCCCCTCCTGTTTGTTCCTGCCTGTGGATGTGCTGTGGTTCTCATTTATAGCATTACCAAATGCTGAATCCAACCCACGACATAAGGCAAGATGCTGTTAGAATAACAACATAAATCTTCGTCTTTGAAATGACAAGTCAGGTCTAATGCAGAAGGGAAGGAGGAGAGAGACAATTTTTTAAAATGCATTTGGTCAAGTAAAGAATTCTAGTTTTTGTTTAAGCTGTCAACTTTCCTCAGAGCAAAATATTTCCTTTACTAATGAGATCCAGCCCAAGAAAAGAAAGTTAATTCATTCAGCAGAAGCATTTTTGTTACTCCTCTGATTAAACGAAAACATGATTTCTAGACATGTATTTTCTGTTTGATCTCCTAGATCTATTTATTTGCCATGCAAAAAAAAATAAAAGTGCTTTTTCTAATGAAACCCAATGTCCATTAATAAAGACCAACTTGGCATTGACGATGACAACTTTTGCTCCAGTTCATGCAACCAGCACCAGAGAATCACCTTCTTAACAGTGCAGGGAAGTTTTGGTGGGTGCTGTTGACAGAGCTTCTGTGCAGCAGGATTTTCCGCAGGCTGCATTAGTGGGACTGAGCCAACCAAAGGCTCAATCCAAGAGCTCATCAGATACTAATTTACTGCTAGTCCCGCTATAAATAATGCATGCCAACAGGGAGCTCCAATGGCCCTTAGCGGAGTAATGCACTCCAGCTTTCTTCCTCCCACAGAGGCCAAACCTCACATCTGTGCTGCTACCACAGGACAACTTTTTTCAAAACCACCTCAGTGACTTTGGATCATGATAGGAAAGTCACTGGGATTTAGGCATCTTTTATCTCAGACAAGATATTTTTATATCCATCAGGCTATTTCTTCCTTTATTGGCAGGAAACACTGGCTAAAAAGCAGAAAGTAGGCAAAAGATCTACTGGGATTTTCCATAGGGGTGAGATGTGGGTTCCTTGAAGGGTTTTCCAGTCACTCCAGTGAGAGCCAGCAGGTCCCAGGTGTGGTCTCAGCTGCCTGTTCCTAGTACTTCTGGAGAGGCTGCTCTGAGAGACCCTCGGGAGAAGCAGTAGGATGCTCCAGGATGTCGAGGAGGTCTTGTCCTGACCTGTGTCTAAACCCCGGAACAGGAAAAAAAATTATCAAAACTCATTTTGCGAAATGCGGTCAAAAGATTTTCTGAAAATCCATTTGGATGTGTTTTCCCCATCCAAGAGGAGTATCCAGGTCACACAGTCTTCCCAGTGTTGTAACGCCTGTGTAGCTGGGGTGAAACCAAGAGCTTCTCTTACCGAGCTGTGCAGTGAGCGACTCGACAGGTTTTCAGTACAGGGGGTGGTTTTAGTGACAGACTGGATATTTTTGGTGTCTGCTCCACCTCTTCTTTCTGAAGGATCTTAAGAGATCCTGGCTGACACTTTCCCTGCTTTACGTGGGCTTTTTTTCCTCATTATTTCTTGAGTTAACTCCGTCTTGTGCCCCTTTACAAAACCCTGATGGAGCTTTGGACTATCTGCCCACGAACAGACCCAAGTCTGCGTGAGGCTCATACTGTTGGTAATGAATGACGTTACCTCCCTGCGGTTTCCTTCCCTTCACTTTACTGGCATTTCAATGGTGCTGCAAATTTGTGTACAGATTCCTAGTGTCTGATAGAAGATCTCTTGCTGCCTGTTTCTCTATGGGTGTCTCTTTTGGCATCAAGGCCCCCTCCCCTCCTAACCTGAGTTTCAAACACACCTGTAGCCTGCCATCCTCAATGCTCCCTTTATAGGATTAATTAAAGTTGGATTTCCATTTTCAGCAGGATGGCTGTGGTTTAATAATCTCTTGAATTATCTCACTAAGTCGAATGGGGCTTGGTGCTTGCTTCCTCCCTTGTTTCTTTCCTGGTATTTTCCATGAGAAGTTCAAGGATGTATGTTCTTTGGTTGGTTGGTTGGTTGGTTGGTTTTTTTAATTCCTCTTATGTCCCTGTAATGTTATTCTTTCTGAGAATGGCCCTGGACCACCTGATGTGTTGTGGCCAGACGGCTCCTGGCCATGGCAGTAGTTCAGTGTCCCCCGGTAGAGTGGGTGATGTCCACTCTGGGGTGGTGTGCCGTACCACAGACCTCTCAGCCCTGCACTATGCCTAGTGTGTGGCCCAGCAGGACATTTGGATAAGGTGCTGTGGTCTCCTTTAGTGCTCATCATGTTTAGCTCCTGGCACAAGGCTGGGGTACAGCCCTGCTCACCACACTGGCAGGTTTGAACAATTTGGGGGTAAGGATAATCCATCTGGGGGGGCCTGTACCCCTGTGCAAGGGGCTGTGGAGGTGAGAACATCATCCGTGCTGCCCACAAACTCTTCACCCAATACATGGATTTTCAACCTCCACATTTCCATGCATTTCCAACCCCCACATCCTTCACAAGGGTGGTTCATTCCCTCTGTTCATAAAGTTTCCAAGGGGCAGGAGGGGCATTTGCCCAGGCCAGGGATCGGGGGTGAATGTGAGGCTCCTGACCCACCCAGGCCTACCATCCTCATCTCCTAAACATTGGCTTACCATCACTGCCAAGGAGTGAAGACTACTTCTGGGAAGGACTATGAACAGAAAAAGCAAATAATGAGAGAGTTGTGTTGCATCCTCCACTTTGTATTCATCCTGGGGGAGTATCATGCACATGCCCGTGCATGGCGTGCAGGAAGGTGCTGGTGCAGTTGAAGGTACGAATTGCCCAGGGATGTTGTTGTTGGGCTTTCCTGGCCACAGATCCCCAAGACAGGGTCACTTGGGTGCTCTGCTGTGCACGGGCAGTGCCTGAGCCCCTTGTCACACCTTGGTGGCCAAGGAAACAAGCTGGATACCCCAGACTCGAGCCAGGAGTGGTCCAGCACATACACAGTGAGGTCCAACAGGGCTGAGCCTGGAGCAACCTGTGGTGCCCCACACCTAGTGGGGCAGTGCCTGAAGATCATTCAAACATTCAGAAGTTGTTTTTCCTCATGCAAATCTAGTTGATAACCCTTCAAGCTGTCCTAAAACTACCACACATTCGATGAGCTTCTTGGAACGCTTGAGATGTGTCTCCTGTTTGTATGACAGCATTGTTAAGTAACAACATATCCAAAGGTTCTGAGAAAAAGCCTTTGCAAGGTTTCTTTTGGAGTCTAGTTTGAGATGTAGACATATCAGGGGCACCTCCAGCCCCAGCAGCCCTGGACAGCTGCCCTGGGACTACATCTGCAGTGCCTGGGGTCCATGTCCTACCCCACCTGCCCCACAAGCTCCCCTCCCCAAGGCTGAGCCCCACAGCAAGCACTTGGACCAGAGCACCAGGAGGAACATGGAACCCACACCGGACAGCAACCACTGCCAAGGGGCAGCAAAATTCAGCCACCAAAAACTAAGGTTCAAGTCAAATCCCTGGTCACACCATGAGGGTCCCCAGCCTATTAACCACTGAAGCGGTAGCCCAGCTTTGTTTGAAAGAGGATTTAGGAAATCGAGCAAGCTGTTCTGCTGTTAGATGCTGAAAGGGGAAGAACGGAGCTGTAGTATTTTTTTTTTTCTGAGTCTCTTTTTATCTTTTGGCAGCCCTTTGTACAATTAAATAGCTCCATGGGGATGCCATATGTTGCCAATAGTTTTACACTTCTCAGTAGTGGGAGGCTGGAATGCTTTCCAAATTGACATGATAGGAACCCATTACAGAATTCTTCTCTAAGAGGAATGGCTAAATGTTCTGTCAAGGAACTGAATTAAAATTAGACCAACCGGTATTGTTATCTCCTGAAAAGAATGCACTTGGCATTGCACATAACATGGTACATCTGGTGGTACATCTCTGAATCTCTAGTCTGCTAGGGCTCTAAGTGGTGAGGTGCAGACCTGGGTCCAGTCCCCAGGTGCTGAGTGGTGGGATTGGGACCTGTCTTCTGGTCCTCATTGCAGCTGAACAACATTATCTTGGTCCTGCTGGTTCCATTGCCTGGGCTCTGTGCTCTCTCTGAGATGATCCCTGGACAGCACAGGAGGACCTCATGGGACTGTCTTCACCCGCTGAAGCTCCAGAGCCTCCCAGATAAGCTTCTTCCTCATGTGCTGGAGCACAAATTCACCTGAGCTTTCCCCAGGTGAAAGCAAGAAAGTGCTAAATCCAACTGCAGTTCGGTGCAGTTTGCCTGTGCGCACAAAACGTGCTCCACATTAATTTGATTTCCCATCATTTGTTGTCATCATGAAAACACAAATTTTCACCCTCCCCAATCTCCACTTTATCTTCAATTGCCTTGTTCTTTACTTGTTTGCTCAGTGACTCCTCTTTGCAGGGCGGTGACTGGTTTTGCTGTGGGACCGGTGCGGACACATCCAGCACACAGATGTGGGTGGTGGAAGGGGGATCTCATAATAGCTTGATAACAGCTATTAAGTAAATACCACATACTGGAAAAAAAAGTTTCACTTCAACCTCAAACAGGGTGGGGTTAACTACCAGAACAGAGTTGTTTACCTTGGGCTGAAATGTATGAATAGGGGAGCTTTGAAAATTTGCTCCAGTGAATTACTGGTTTCCACAAAGGCTTCTGTTATATGGTAGCGACAGCTAAAATAAGCAGAAATTTCTTGGAAGGATTTTCTATTTGTCTAGGTTACGCCTTTACTACAATCCCAGAGCATCATTCACACAATCAAAAATTGCCAGTGTGCCAGGTACTGCAATTGGCATTTTGAGCTGCCCCTTCACTTACTTTGGTGCTGTGTTGATACTGAGATGAGAGGTTTTTTTTTAAAAAAAAGTGTCTGATGCCTACTTAAGTTTGACCTGAGAAATACAGAAAATCAGCAGCAAAACAAGGAGTCTACCTGGTGGTGATCTTTGGTCTGATTAGGAGCAGAATAGGATAAGCCTATTTGGTTTCTGTGTGCCTGTCCCTGGGAGTCTGTGGGACCTCCAGGATGGACCTGCACCAGGGTTCTGTTTGCAGGGCTCTGCTGAAAGGAAAGGTGTATTAACATAAGCTGCATGACATGTTACTAGGCTTTGGATGTCTCTGTGAGCCGAGTGAACATGTGTCTATGTTTATATACCTCTATAGGTCTCTCTGAAGCCTGCGTCCACCGGCCAGTTGCAGTAGGAGATCAGTGGTGTAAAAGACACACCGTGGCCTTTGTGTAACTCAGACAACTGGGCTGTTACAAGACCAGTTGCCAAACCAAGGGATTTCTTGTGTGTCTGCCAAAAAAACCTCAGAGAGAACAGCACCTAGTGGGACAGAGCATACCCAGAACTATGCTATAGGAATGCTGGTTTGGTAAAGAAATAAAAGGTTAGAGGATAATTGGAGGATAACTGATTCCTTTTTTTTTTTTTTCTACTTTTTTCCCTATGGGTCACTTGATAAAACGCACACAGCCAGCCATGGAGGAGGAGCACATCCCTGTCACCTGCCTCTTGCTGCTTCTCTTACATCCCACCGTGAGGGCCCAAAGCCATAGGGAGGGCTGACACCCTCCTGCCCCCCTCACTGCCCCTTACCATGGGGCCTCTGAGCACTTGAGCCTCCTCCTTGGGCTGAGCAAATCTTTTGTTCACCCATTTCTGGGGGGGATGCTACAAAACATACAATGACTTTGGTGAGAGTAGGTATAGACCACACTTGGCCAAGCAGGTTACTGCAATCCTGCATCAAGCCCAATCTAATATTTTACCTTCCAGACAAGACTAAGTGCCCACAGATGGGAGACAATCAGCTTTCCAGCTCTAGCATCTGAGACCAAATCTGACCTCAGGCAGGTGGGAGGATTTTGGGGTACTCCTGTCTGCATAGGGTCTCTTGCTCAAGGGCTAGCTGCTATGGCTCCCATCATGATGCTGCCAAATTTGAGCTGAGTGTTATTTGGGTGGCCTCATAGAACTGCACAGAATGGAAATGACGTTCCCCTCTTCTCCATCCTAGCCTATGCAAGCCATGAGTGTGGTCCCACATGGGAGGAACAAGCCACCTCTGCAGAAGGGACATCCTTTGTGCCTGTCCCAGGACGTGCAGAGATGCTTGACTTGTGGTGGGTGAAACCTGAGCTATTGCTATGTCTCCTCTGAAGCTCAATGAATCTAGAAATCCATCTCTCCTCATCATCTGTGCTAAGAGATTCACAGCACCTGCACAAAAATGCTTTTATGTCTGCTTCATGCATATTGAGAGTTGACATTAAAAGAGAGAGAAAGAAAGAATAATCCATTAGGCTCTGTGCACTAAATCCTAGATGCCAAACTGACATGTCTAAAAATACCTATGATATGAAAGCAGATACGGCATGATAATTATATACTGCAGGTCTATTGTGCTATTGTACTCTATATAGGACTCCTGCTCCAGCATCTACTGCAAGCATTAGAAGAGACAGGAGCAAACCAGCGTGGCTAAAATGAAGACCCATACTGTTGGATGGATTAGCATCATCGGCATTTCAATATACTCCGGACCCTGGTCTGGGGCTCTTCACTGTGGAGTGCTGGGATTGGGCACTGGTGGCTCTTCCTTGCCCAGGTTTGCCATATTTCTTTAAAGAGTCCTTTGGTGGCTGACCTGAAACTAGTTTCTTGTGTGAAGTGGTTAGCATCTATGCTTTCCCTCTTTCTGGAGAGATTTCTCATGCCCTTGGATGTGTTAGAAAGCATGCGTCACGAAACTACTGACCTCAAGTTGGGATGGGGGAGCCACCCAGGCTCTGAATCATTTAACGATGTGCAATGATGAATTTGGTGAGTTTCTGGCAATTTCCTGTAGTCATAAACTCCAGTGAAAATTAAGATTAAATTGTAATCTAATTAGTTACAAATCTAATTTTATTTAAATAAATCTAGTAAATCATATTCTTTATTGTATGAAGCTTGTGTTTAAAATAAGCACCATAACATTCACCATCCGTATCCATGTGCATGGATCATCCACCAGCTTCCACACTCAAACTCAGTGACTGTGAAAACATGAGACAGATTTGTCTAAAAATCACATCTGCTGCTAGAAGTCTGCTGCCTGACTGAAAAATCAAGCAATGTCCTCCTAGTCCAGGCAACACAGCCATGGCTGCTTTGGGAAACCACTGTTTTGGTGAGGACCACAGGGAGCAGAAAGGAAGAGGGACGCACACTGCAAAGTCTCAGCGTGTCACCTGTGTGTCCCTGCCTCCCAGATCCGTGTTGCATTTCCCATCTTTTGCACCAACTGTGGAAGCAAGTCGGTGAAGATCCCACCACACTTAGCAGAAGGTTGTTCAGGAGCCTCTGGACAGTTGGGCAGCGATGCTCCAGCAGCCTCGTCTCACCTTGCTCTTTCAAGTGGAGGGGACAGATGGGCTGCTGTGATGAGCTGGTGCTATTTCTGGGTTTAGCTGGTGAGGCAGGCTGGGATCCTCCAGATGAAAGACTCTATAAAAAGGCAAGTTATTCCCTGTAATTTGAGAGTACTGCCAACCCCAAATGCTAAAAAATCCAGAGTTTCCTAAACCACAGGACTGGCCAAACTGTCACAAGATTTTCATTTTTAATTGAAGTTCCTTCTTATTTTCCTTCTGGTTTTGTGTTTTTGGGTCATGCTCTTATTTGCAGAGAAAAGTCACAAAGAAGCACAAACTGTTTGGTTTTTAGAAGCGAAACCTGAACCTCTCGCACAGTCACATGTCTCCAGGAGACGGGGCTTCTGTAAAATGTCAAAGAGGGGGGAGCATCCTGACAATGGCATGTTGAGCAGGTGCCTTTTTCATTCATCTGACCACAATGGTGTGTGCCGTGCATGTCTCACACTGCTCCTCACCTCTGCCCCCCGGATGCTCCCAGTGGGGAGTTCGGCCCCCAAAATGCGACTTTGTCCTTTCCCAGGGAGAGCTGGGGTCATGAGCTCTGCGGGAGGAAATCACTCCCCTTGCTCTTTGAGAAAACCACCTGCGTTTAAATGGGTCAAAGTAAGCTGTGAAGTTCACACGTCCCTGCGGTGAGGGCAGGGGATGTGTGACAGCAGGGTGGGGCTGTCACCTTCGGTGCTGAGCCTCGCTGGCAGCTCTGGGGACCAGGGCAGCAGTGGGCCGGGATAGGGTACATGATTGCTCTTGGTGCTCACTGCCAAAATTGCAAGAACAAACACCAGGAAGAGCGCCAGAGGAAGCCAGCTAGGTTTTGTTAATTGTTTGCTACCTAGCAGTGACTGTCCCTTGTGTGTCCATCCCACTCCTGGCATGGACCACCCTGTGTTTCAGAAGTACTCAAAGCAAATATGGTCCAACCTCTGCATTTCAAGCTTGGGGTTTCATAGAATCATAGAATCATAGGATCATCGAATCCTTTGGGTGGAAGGGAGATTCAAAGCTCATCCAGTGCCCCCCCTGCCATGAGCAGGGACATCTGCACCAGCTCAGGTTGCTCAGAGCCCCGTCCAGCCTGGCCTGGGATGTCTCCAGGGATGGGGCACCCACCACCTCTCTGGCCAACCTGGGCCAGGCTCTCACCCTCCGTGTAAAAAATTTCTTCCTCATGCCCAGCCTGAATCTCCCCTCTTCTAGTTTTAAAGTATCATCCCTTGTCCTATTGCAACAGGCCCTCCTGAAAAGTCTGTCCCACAGGTTTGAGCCTGTGCGAATGTGAAGCGCCCAACCCACAGCTCATGCTCTCAGCTGAGCTTCTGGAGGCCCCTCAGAGGTTTGCGCTTCCACGGACCCAGCAGATGGGACACATGAGCAAGTGTTACAGTCTCCTACCAGGGAAACAAGCCCTGGCTCATGTCCCTTTTTGCAGGAAATGTGGGAAACACATTCCAGGTCTCCCAAATCCTTGGCTTGTGCTGAACAGCTCAAGAAGTAACTGCTGTGTGAGGCATGGCCACATGTCAAGGACGTTTAATACCTGGTGGAGGCATGACTTGGAAATGAAATCTTCAGTCTGCTATGGAAGAAACCACACATCTGTGCCTCACTTTCCCCAGCTGTAAAATGGGCACACGTGTGCTGCTTCTGTTCATGGAGTGCTTTGACATGCACTCCTGCTAAAGGCTGGATGAAAAGCAGGAGTAGCAAACCAGACAAGGACAGAGAAAGCCTAAAGTTGCTCAGTAACCCTCCTGGCAATGCCAGGATCTGCAGGCAGCTCTCAGATGGGGATGGGGATGGGGATGGCCCTGAGGATGGTTGGCCTTGGCCCTAGGGCCTGCTTTATCATCACAGCTCTTTCTGTAGAGCTGCTTCAGCATCTGCCTGGAGCAACGAGGCCTTTTTCCCCAGTGGAGACACCTCCTCTTAGCACTGAGCAAGATGCAGGCCTCAAAGGAGGAGACAGGGAGCAAAAGGCTACAAGGCGGATGAAAACAAAACACAATTTCAGTGTCTGTGTAACCCCGGCTGTCTCCGCATGTTCTTTCTCTTACTATTCCTCTCAGCTTTCAAGAAGTCAATCTGTCACAACAGTTTCCCACTGAAATACCTATCCTGGCAGAAACCTTACTTTGGATACCATTATTTGCACAATTTCCCAATAAAATATACTACTGTGAGGACTTTCCTACTTGCATAACATCACCTACCCTGCAGAGGTTGTGCATCTCTATCAGTACCAAGTGCATGTGTAAAACAGAGAGAACTTCTGAGAAATAGGAGCTCTGAAATCTGGCCTACCAGGAAATCAGGACAAAAGGAGGTATTACACCTTCCCTTTTTTAAGAGCAAGGAAAAAGTTGCATAACAGGAAGAGAAAGGGTGTTGTGCAAGTAGTGGAAAGAAAAAGAAGGAAAAAGAAACTGTGGAAGGAGACAGACAACATATGTGTAAGGAAAAGGAAAAAAGAAGGGATAAAGGTGTGTGGGGGAAGGCCAAAGCCACCTGGCCTCGCGTGCTCCGTTACTCCATGGGCTGTGCAGCAGGTGTTGCTGATCCCCCACCCTGCCCTGCGCTGCTAATGACCGCCCGCAGGACCTTTGCCAAGAAAACCTGCCTCATCCCCTTGGGTTTATTGTTTCTTCCTTGTCTCTGGAGGATATCTGGGTGTGCAGTTCCAGGTATATGTTGCTTGCAAACCATCTGTGATGGGAGATGCCGTGTGTTGTATTCCTCTGCTAGGGCTGGTTTCATTGCTCTGCCTTTTAATTAAATCCTGCCCTGGCTCCCTTGAAGAGGGGAATTTGGGAGACAAGCTGCGGCACCCACCCTCAGTGCTGAAATAAAAACGTCCCATGGGTAAATGCCAGAAATCCCATTTAGCTTGGCTTGCTTTTTGTAGGATTAGCTATTCCTCTGCATCACCATATGGATAGATGTGTGATAGATTACTGTCGCTATTAAGGTCACCTGCAGGAACTACTACAGATTCTCTCTGATAGCACAAACCCCAAGTCTATTCAAGTAACATAAAATAAGACAGAATCTGACAAATTTCTAAGCTATTTCCCCACTGCTTATCCTGTCACAGCCACGAATTCCCATCATCACAGGCTGGCAGCACAGGCCGGGGCTCGGCAGGCCAACGTACGGGAAAATCAGGCGTCTCCAGTATTTGCCATCATGAGTTGAAATGATATTTGTTTTCTGATAAAAGGCTGGTACTTTGCTCTTTCGCAAGCTACTTTTAAAAGCAGTTACTCTGGGGAGTAATTTAACTCCTTGCAATAACCTCTGTTCCTGTCTCTGCCAACACACGTGTAGGAGATGATATAAAACTTTGTGAAGCTCCTGAGTACTCAGAGATATCAAGATCCCCTTGCCGAGGGAGAAAAGATCCATCCCAAATGAAAGTTATTATTGCTGAAGCTTTTTGGAGATTGGAAATTCTTGTGTAATATTAAGCATCTCACCCCTTACAGAAACGCCTTCAGGTCTGGTGTCCCTCTGGTCCCACCACTCACCTGTAGGAGAGGGGACCTGGAAGGACCATCCGGGATGGACATCCCAGCCCCACACATAGAACAGAATCATAGAATCATAGAAATATTTTGGTTGTAAAAGACCATCAAGATCATCGAGTCCAACTGTTAACCCAACACTGTCACTAAACCGTGTCCCTAGGAAGCTCATCTCCACATCTGTCCAACCCCTCCAGGGATGGTGACTCCACCACTGCCCTGGGCAGCCTGTTCCAATGCCCCACAGCCCTTTGGGGAAGAAATTCTTCCCCAGATCCAACCTCAACCTCCCCTGGCACAACTTGAGGCCGTTTCCTCTGGTCCTGACGCTTGTTCCTGGGGAGCAGAGCCCGACCCCCCTGGCTCCAAGCTCCTTTCAGGCAGTTCAGAGATCAGAAGGTCTCCCCTCAGCTCCTGTTCTCCAGCTGAACCCCCGGCTCCCTCAGACGTTCCCATCACACTTGTGCTCCAGCCCCTCACCAGCTCCGTTCCCTTCTCTCAACTTGCTCCGGCACCTCAAGGGCTTTCTTGGTGTGAGGGTCCCAAAACTCACCCCAAGATTCAAGGTTTGGCCTCAACAGTGCCCAGGACAGGGGGACAATCACCAGTACAGGGGGACGGTCACTACATGGCAGCGGCTGGGTGGCCCAGCAGGGACTGGTCCCTGGTGTTTCACATCATACCTGAGGAGTGGTGCTGCCCACAGATCTTCCTTCAGATGAGACACTAACTAGTTAATCTAAGAAAGTCAAATAGGAGAAAATTATACTGGTGAACGCTATTTGCCAAGCAACAGAAAAAAAATCATGATTCATCTTTGGGGGTAACTGTAGTTCAAACATCCTCAGAGAAGGTTAACTACTTGTGACAATATGCCCAGAAATAATTTATTTGGCAGTGGATGATAAAAGAAAAAAAAAAAGAAAAAAAGTCGAATAAACTATTTTTGGGTAGTGCTGGTGAGCCAGGAACAAGGAGCAGAACGCATTGACACGCGGGTCCGTGCAGCCAAAGCCCTGATCAGTTACTCATGCACCTGCACTCACGAGAGATTTGCAGGGACGAGCTGCCCCTCTCAGCTCCCTGTCCCCACTCCAGTGACATCTGCCTGGCACTGAGACACCCAGCTCTGTCCCCTCTCCATCCCTCTCAGTGCCCCCTGGGCCACTTCCATGCTTTATGGTGGGCACAGAGCCAGTGTGCTGGAGGAGCCTTGCAGAAAGAAACCCTTGGTCAAGGGGTAAAATCACTTTGAAAATGAAACACGTCGTGTCAGGCAGTGGCAGAGCCATAGGAAGAAAACCCTGATTAGTATTCCTAGAGCTCTGCACTTTTTCAGAAGAAAAGCACCTACATTTAGCAACTAGAGTAAATGTCATGCCTTAATATTGTGTGTTAATAGACTCCCTTTTTCAGCTACTGATGACTGTAGTTTTGGAAAATTTATTGTTGCTATAAAACAAGTCTCTATCTCTCTCTCTCTTCCCTCTCCCTCTCTCTTCTGCTAATTGAGAAAGAGGCCCAGTAATTAAAGGACAATAAAAGTTTTCCAGTAATTAGTTTCTGTTGTTTGGTTACAGGCCATCAATTGTTCTTTAATAATACCAATCGTTAGCATGCAGTAGTCAGTGGGCTCTCAAAGGCTTCTGGGGCACAACCACTTACCAACACTACACATTCCATTCCCATGAGGGCATCCTGCATCCCGCGGGAGATTAACCCTCTCCTAGGATGAAATACTGCTACTCTGCCTGTGTTTTGGGGTAAACATCTCACATAACTAATGACCAGGAGATGGCAATTAAGGTAAGGTAACTGTCTGTACCTGAGGGGCAGGGAGGTAAGTAGCCCATGTATATATAGTGCAGGGCACTGACAGCCCTGGGGGGTTATATGCACATCTCTGTTACAAGGCTATTCTTTGGCATGGCATGCCCAGCTAAAGCACCTCATTGCAAAATACTCTCTCAAGGTCTAATTTTGCAAACAGGCATTCCCAGGGATTTCAGCAGGATTAAGTGAACATATAGGCAAGTAAGCATATGCCAGTTGACCGAAAGACTTCATATTTGCCTGCCTGAATGCTGCATTTTATGCTTGAGGCTCAGCGTGTTTGCAAGATTTGGTACTCGAATAGCAATGGCTGGAGACAACGGTCCTTCTTGGCCTCTTTTCTTCTGCTGGACCCAGCTGAAGCCGCAGTGAGAACAGGTCCAACGGGCCTGCCTGCAGGAGATATCTCAGCAATGCAAAGATCTAAGGCTTTGATCATCCTACATAAAACTTTAACCATAAGAATAGATACTAATTTAAAATAGGTGCCTAGGATTCCTTAACAGTGGAAGATGCCACAGCCCAGAGATGTCCCTTACAGCTCCTGCTCTCTCCTGGCTGCTGAGATGGTGCAGGTACCTCACCTGCCCTGGGCGTCCTGGACTGAGGTCCCAGCCCAGCCAAGCTCCTTACTGCCCGGCTGCCTGACGGCAGGAAAGATGAATTTGAGGAAAGTATTTAACAGGCAAAGGAGAAATTAAATCCTTCCCCTCCACAAGGTTTTTCACAGATGTCTTCTTTATACACCTGACTTGGAATACATTTGGATGCTCTACCTCAAATGAAATCCCATGTTCGTTATGTGATTGCTAATAATCTCCAATTGCATTGCTGGTTTCTTCGTTACAGGTGTCCCTCGGAATCTGTGGCTCCTGGAGCTGGTAACTGCCCAGCAGGCTCAGCCACCAATACACAGAAAAATGAAATAAAACCAAACCTCAGCATTGCAGGGAAAAGATTAAAAATATGGTCTTCAAAATTCAGAAAGCAAATTAAAAACACCTTCCCATCCCTTATTCACACAAAGATATACATAAATAGACATAGATTGTTTCTGTAAGGCAGAGACCCAGTTTGGGGATATATGACTCACAATTTTTGAATCCTTAGGGTTGCAGTGGAGGGGTATCTTGCAGTACCTCTCCTCAAGCTGCAGCCTTTCACTAACATTCCCAGCATGGATGAATTTAGTATTTCATTTTTATATTTCATTTTCTCCACCTAGCCTTCTGCAGCAGGTCCAATTGGAGGTGGGAGCAGTTCCTAAGGGCATGGTCCTCAAAACCACCTCTCTGATGGAGCTTTCATGATAAATTTTTGTCAGAGCTGGGGTTGAACCTCAATGGAAACCAGTGGAGACTGTCCCCAGGGAGCAAAAAGACCATTGCTCCAAAGCTGGGGTCCCTGGCCTGGAGAAGCTTCTGTCCTGCAGGCAGCTGCCTGCCCTGCCACTGCCTGTCTCTGCTTTCGATCAGAAATTCCTTACGTGCCGCTGCTGAACAGCCTGGTACACTCCTATGAAAAATCTTGATTTTGCCTAATCAGAATTTTCTGACATTCCCTGGAAGATTCCCAAAGAGCACTTAAACACTTTTGTAGCCTGGGTTCTGGATGCAATTTCTGTCCATAAATAGCCAGGCTTGAAGTTCAGTTAAATAATCATGGCATCCAACCGTGTGGCCCCTGCCAGAAGCTTGGCATGAGCCTGTCACTCTGGGACAAGCGCAACACGGTTGTGCTGGGGCATCTGCAGCTTTCCTTGGGTCTCTCTGGCCACCTTGTCCACCCAGCACCTCTTCTTCCCAGTGTCCTTGGCACAGGTTCAGCCTGGGCATGCACTTGCCCGAGCAGGTGCTTTGGGAGAGCTGCCCAGATCCCCTACAGCGCTCCGATGCAAACGTGCTTGGGTGGGAGAAGAGACGTGGAACTGCAGATCCCCGCTTAGCGGAGCAGACTGCATTTCGATACTGCATTGAAGCCAGGGGCATTATTCCTCAGATCAGTTATCCCAGTTCCCCCCCATTCCCCATGACAAAGCTTATAACAAGCTTTCCAAATAGCTCAATTTGGCCTCGCATCTGGAGTCATACGAGAACGCTGGGTGCATCTTCAGACTGCATAGATGTGGTGCAGAGCCAGGGGAGGACTGTTTTTGGCAAAACCTGAGGCGTGTCAGACAATCCATTTCTGAGACATGGGTTTTAGGGAAAATAAGGGTAATTCAGAGTGTTTGAAGCATCTCCTAATGCTTTTTCATGTCATATCTCAAAAGTGGCTTGGCCTAGAAACTTCAGATTTGTTTAATTCAAGAGCCCTTGACGTAATCTAGCACAGATGAGGACTTCTGAGAGGCTGCAGTGCTTATTTGGAGTTATTCTCTTCCGAATTACGAATACATTAGTGTTCTATCAGCATCTGTGACAGCGAAAAGTTAAGACGGGCTTTCCAGACTTTGTCAAAGCATCCTTGGAATCCTTTTCCAGGATGCCTGTGTCAGGCTTGTTTCACCCACAACAACACCAGGGCAAGGACTGCTAAGATGCACTGGAAACCAAAACCAGCCCTGATGTCTACATCAGCCAGACCTCCTCAAATTCCAGAGCTCCTCCCCGGGAGTGCCCACCAGCAGGACCTGCTGTCCTGCCATACCCGTGTCACCCTGCAGTTTGTGGCCCAAGGGCGCACTGAGTTTCCAGTCCTGATCCACATCCTGTTTCAGCCAAACCTAAATAAAACTGAAAAGTGTCAGACAACTCCTGGCAACGATTCGGCTGAGAGAAGGAGAGTGAGCCAGCATGAAGTTTGGGAAGAGCTCTATTTGCAGTAATGAACCTGAAAAAATACTGAAATTCTTTTACTCTCTAATGGCCGGGGTGGCTGGGAGAGTGTGGATTTTTCTTCATAATTATCAGAGCTACAGAGAGATGTTGAAGACGGGGTGTTAATTAGAGCTGATATACTTGGATATATTGCATTTCATTAAGAGAGTAAATAACCCCAGCAGATTTTAATCCTGCTGGGAACTTGCCAAATGCTGTGGGGAGATTATCTTTGAGGGTTAAAACTAGGCCAAAGAGCTAAGGGCAGCATTTCATGAAAGAAGGTGGCCAAGGATCCAGGCTAGACGTGGTTGGCCAAAGCTGTGGGATAATCAGATTGAAATCCTCAGCAGAAAGTACATTAAAAATGAAATAAATCACAGTTGCCTGATTTCCATGGGTGAACAGGCGTGCAAGAGGGAGTCGAATCCAGACACTTTCTCCAACTGGAAGAAAAACGTAGCTTGATGTCGTTTGTCTAATCAACCACACTGCACCAAACCATCTGACAGAGCTGCTTTGGCTGTCGGTGCTGAGGAGGGTGACCCAGCACCAACACTAAGGAGTCTCGAGGGCAGCAGAGGTCCCCTCCACTCAGCCACAGCAGAGGGGAACAAGAGCTCAGGGTGCCAACATACCTCCTTGTAGAGGTGGGTGAGGTATCCTCCATGCTGTGGTCACCCAAAAAGCCCTCTGGTACCTCCTCAGTGCTGTCCCACGCCACTGTGTTTGTGAACCCCTTGCGGGTGACAATCATTCAGCGATAAGGAAACACTCCAGGGAGACAAGCAGAGTAACTCTGGTTGGCTTCAGGTGGGATTTTTGGTCAGCCCTATCCACCTGTCAGCATTAGATGCACAGGGATTTAGTTGCTTCTGGAATTAGCTTCTCTCATAAATGTACACATGGAAATGAAACACAGAGAGGAAACAGGATTTGCAGGTAAATTTAACAGCTGCCAGTCCCACCTGGTGCCCACAATGTGATTGCTCAGAAATCAGGGGAGCCGATCCCAAGTTTCCTCGGGATCTGCTGCAGCTCCTTTTCAGACCCCTCAGCCTTTTGCCAAGTGAGTGCAGCGAACACCATGCTCAAGGTTTGGGGAACATCAGGGAAAGGGGACACATTGAGACAACAGGTCGGAAGCATCCTGGCTCCTCTCCTGCCCCATCACCCTCTTCACCAAAGGGTGCTCTGAAGGAGTTTCAGAGATCATTTTGGGTGGGTGAGAAGTTGGGGTCAGAGGAGTTAGTTGTAAAGAGCACAAATCTGCACCCTTCAGCAGAGAAGGGAAATGTTCCCCATCACAGAGGACCCAGCAGATGCTTTGGAAGCAATCAAAAGAGACACGAGCAAACAAGGATGCTTCATCTGCCTTCGTCTTCCCCTCTGCTCCCAAATAAATTAGCACTGGCCACGTGGCCTTTCAGCAAAATGATCTGAGTTTGCAGGAGTGCAGCAAAGCATTGCTCTCTGTGATCACAGACACAAGGAAGATTAAGAAGATGAATGTAAAAGGTGCAAATTAAAGGAAATTATAAGCTCGAGCTCCAACCTTCGCCGAGCATTAGGAAGCAAAAAGTGTTGAAGGAGGCAAAGAGGGTTTGCGATGAGTATGAATTTCTATGTCCCACTCTTCACCTGACTCTTCACTCTCAGCAGTTCTTGAATGTAGAAAATCACTCTGCAAAATTCAAGTATCAAAACTTTTCAGCCTGTAAATGAGGGAGAAATTAAATTTTATCCTTTCTACTTGGGAGCATGAGTTATAAATCACTCCATTAGCTATTTCAGGGCAGGACTGGAGTGTGATTATACAATGGCTGGATTACTTTGACATAGTTTAATTCAATTAAAATGCAGTTGTTCTATCCTGAGAAGGGACCCAGATTCCTCGCCAGTGACTGAACAGAGACTTGCACTGAAGTAACCACAGGAGGGAATTACACCATTTTATGACCTCAGCTCCCAGTAAAGATGGTCTAAGCCTCCAGCACCCACAAGTCATGACATCAGTGCTGGTCCCACAAGGGCACCTTGCAATCAGAGGATATCTTTGGTTGGAGCAGCCATGGGAAAACCAGAGTTCGGTAAACAAATCAAAGAACCGGAGAAGAACACAAATACAGTCACATAAATATCTCCATCCACCCTGCTGCAGTGGATACAGAAAGACTCAGAGCTCACTGGAGCATGAGGCTCAGTGGCATCTTTGGTGTCTGTGGTTGCTGCTGTCATTAACTTTGCTGGAAATCCTGCTCATTTGTCCTAGACTTTGAAATTTGAAATGAGTACTTCCAGTCTGGATCTTCTCTTAACATCTTTGATGCAGTGATCCTTTGGAAATGAGAGGGGAACGAAGCCAACCCAAAGGGAGGAGTAGGTATCAGGGATGATTTTTGCATTTATTGAGAGATCAGGCCTAGGAAATTGTTTCCTTCCCACATGGCTGCTTGCAAGTCCCCTTCAGAGACAGCACTCATTAATGCCTAAGAGGCTTCAGTGCCGTAGGTGGATATGAAATAACAGCAGAGCATCTGTTAGTAGGTCTCAAAATACCTTATGCTTTGACATAATAATTACTTCTAAAGCTGAATAGGGATTTGGTATGTTAAAATTCGGAAAAATAAATTAAAACTAGCTTCAGCTATGGGAAAGGCCAAACTGCAACGGGAAAAGACTCCTACACTGTGCCTAAGACCATGGCTGGATCAATTCAGGAGGTATCTGGTATTTAAACTTATGCTTATTGCTAAGAAATGCTCAGAATATTGCTAAAAACAAAGGATCAGCTTCTCCCATGTCATACATGTTCGATCTCATATTCAGGATAACAGTTCCATACAGAACCTAAGTTTCATGGTAGAGTTTCTTGAAATCAGCATGATTGAAACACAACATTAAAATTAAGTGTGTTTAAATGCTTTCCTATATCTACGAACTTTAATGTTGCCCATGCCCAGTACTACTCCCTCCAGCCAAAGGGAGCAACTGTTAGCGCTAAGTGGCAAGAAAAAAGAGAAAGCAATACAGCTGAAATTATGAAATGTTTTTGGATTAGGTATAAGGGACTAAAATGTTCATCACATAGAGTAGTTCCTAAAAGCATCAAACTGAAGTGAAAAGGTGATGGATGATTAAGCATAGGAAAGAATAGAAAGGAAAGAGCAAAAAGGGGTTTTTAATAGCTTTTATCAGTGTATTACTCAAAACCTTCACCTGTGAGCCCTGACTCACCTGCTGCTGGGGAGCACTGGGCTGCTATTTAACAGCCATGGGCAAACAGCCATGGGTGAAGTCATGAGTGCTGGAGAGATTCTGTAAAGGAGCATTGCTGTATGGAGCTCACATGGTAGGATAAGGTGTTTTATAGAACAGTGTTTTAAAAGGGCTCTATCACCTTTAAGAAAAAGGTGGAGGAAATATGCAGTGTTAAAGGGGCTAATTCCCCAGCTTTGTCAGATATGTGTGATTCGTCCTTTCAGATGCCAGGGAGGTGCAAGCTATTGACTTTCTATTGTTCTGGGACTCTCTCTGTCTTCTAGGTTCAAGGTCAGATGATGATGCCTACTACAGAGAAGGGAAAAATCAGACTAGCATATGTAGTATTAAAAAAAAAAAAAAAAAAAAGGAGATGGGGTGGTAAGTTTGAGAGTGGAGAGCTGAGGGGTTAATTTATTTAGAAGAAAAAACCAAACCTCATGGAAAAGAACAGGTCTCTGGAGAGTACAAGGAATATTTATTCCCTGAAATGTCTGGACTGGAAGAATTCCTCCAGCAAGTGTGCAAAGCTCTCTCTGCTGCTACTGTTAGTCACACAATAGATTAATACTGAGTAATTAGGACCGCTCAAGAGTAATTTGGGGCTGGAAAAAGAGTTTCCCTGATTAAGGAATTTGGGCTTCTCATTAGAGACCAAGCCAAATCCTATGTGATTGAGCTCTCCAGTCATAAGGCTCTGAAAATATTCAGCGAAGCACTGCCTACTGAAGCTGTCTGTCCATCCAAGCCCTATGGCTTGGTCCATGGGTCTGTCAGCCTGGCTCTCCAGATGGATTCTACCCTTGCTCTGTACTACACTAACAGACACGACTTCAGGGAAAGGCCCACGTAGTTCCAGTGTCAACCCCATACCAACCAGGTCTGAAGCATCGCTCGGTGGTAGAAAACTCTTCATGCTGTGGCCTGGCTTTGACTGCCACTCAGGGCACCCAGTGGAAGCCAGATTAAAATCGTGTTCTCTCCCTGTGACCTCTTTGGAAAGGATGCTCAGGAGAAGCTGTAGCTGGCTGCGTGGGTTGGGACAGGAGCGTGGGTAACAGGCCACTCAGTGCCCAGCTCTGCTCAGTACCAAACAGCTCTGCTTTGCCTCCATTAATTTCAGGATTTAAATTAAGAAAATTAAACTTAGCTTCCAGGTTACTGGAGACAGATGACATTCGTTGAGTCTGGCATTTTGCTGTTTCAGTTGTTTACATTTGATGCCTCTCATAAATACACTGTTTCTGATTAAGAAGTCTTTTTATAAAGGTTTGCTTAATTTTTCACTTCAAAGTCAATCTTTAAAAACCTCTCTGCCATTATCAAGCTTGCAATGGTTTCATCCTAATCCCTCTTACACTCTCCATTCTTATCCGTTGCTGAGGGGAAATGATAAAAATTTTTCTGACACACCACTTGGATCCAGTGCTGAAAGATAAGCTGTTTCAAAATAAAATGATGAATTTCAATTTCAAGCATTGGTTAATATTGGCATTTTTATAGATATTTTACTAGTGCAGATTGAACAAAGCATATTAGCTAAAAGGCCTTCTCCTGAAATAGTAGCTCATGATTCTTCTAAGACTCCTTCTTCATTCTAAGTTTCCACTTTAAAGTCTTGCCTTCCTATAATAGCTAACATCTAGACATCAAAACCCTCTTTATAATTAAAATTCAATTAAAATTGGAAAATTCCAGCAGGTGAGAATGCTATAGATGCACTTAGGTTTAAGATTGCTAGCTGCTTTTTATTGTAAGACTATTTTAAGATGCTTAAAAGTTTCCCTGTTTTAACAACTCGCATTCTGACTTTGTCAGACGTATTCACAGGAAGGTTGAAAAAGGATGAATGAGTGGCCTTGAACACTTGTCTCTGTAAATTCAACAGTCCTCCAGTGCCATTTGCTTCCGAGTAATGAATGCATATGTTAAGTTATGATCTGAAAAAGTTTGTTCAAGGGTTTGTCTAACACAATGAACTGGCCTAGTGCAACTTTTTTGTGGGTATGAACTGGAATAGTTTCACTACAGTCAGTAGCTGGGTCAGCAACACCAGCTGGAGATTCTTGATTCAAAATCCTATAAAACTGCGTGTGCGTAACACATATTCAGTTAAATGTGTGTGTTTTGCAGGGAATCAGAGGGGGAAGCTCTGGTCTGTTTAAACTCTGGCTGGTTTAGTTCATTTCTAGGGTGAAATAAAGCATCCGTGGTAGTGTACAGCCATGGGCTGTGCATACAGAGTGGCACATGTTGATTAATACCAAATACTGAGTTCATTGGTTCTTTAGTATCAGCAGGGAACTATCAACCCAAGGAGGGAGTGGGGGTTCAGGGGGTGTTCTGAGGGTTCAGCTTTCCCTCTCCATTCCCTGCTGCACACTAATCTGGAATTACTGTCTGCAAATAGCCAGCGGACAAACCCAACGCCTTTGGACTGCTTGTTTCTTGCTCAATAGAGAAGCAGCCACATCAGCAGCTGGAGTCCTCTTTGGCCCTATTCAGATTGCAGCAGGACTATGCCAAACCATTCCTGGTCCACTAACATCACTGGGCATCACTGCTATAGGATCCTGCCCGCTTGATGCAGCTTTCATGGCTACAACCATCCAAACACTTCCAACGGCGAGTCTCCAGCTACAAACTGGAGCATGTTAGCAACACTGTGTTGCAGGTACAAGCAGCAAATAGTCCTGGAAACTAATGCCCAGAGTAAAACTCTTGTTTTTAAATGAAAGTATAGCCATGACAAATGCCGAGGTGCAGAAAGCTTGCCAAGTCCTATACGGCTGAAAGTTGCTCTGGTAAGTGCTGCACACTAAGGATATTGCACAGCTCTGTGAGAAACATCTCTGTCCCACAAAACCTTCCAAAAGTGTTGCTGGAATGGGACAAGTAGGAGACATTTATTAGCATTTTGATGTTTAGTAACACTAAGGAAGGTAGAGATCCTGGAATATGCACATATTCACTTACAAACTCTGTCAGCTTGGGGCAAGTATGCTTCTGACCAGCTGCCCAGGTCTTGAACCCAAGTGATGCACAGAGCAGCTGCATGATTGACTGTGGGGTTGGTGTAGCACCTCTGGATGCGGCTTTTCCCATAAAACTCTGCATTCGGTCAAGGTCCATCACTGGGGGTTGAATGTCGGCAGTCAGGACTTTCAGCCTTTGGTGTGAAAAGTGAAGCTTAAAGTCACCAAGAAAATGGAGGCTTTATATTTGCCATATGAAGATGCTTCCACAGGAGATATGGGGAGGACTATATGTCAAGGTCTCTTGTGTCTCATATTCAGTGTCCGTCTTCACCCAACTCCTGGGTAGTTCGTGCTGTATGTTCCCAGCTTTGATCAGAAATTTTGTTGCTGACCAGAGACAGCTTATCTCAAGTAATTTTTTGTCAGAATCAATACATTCCCATCATCTGGATGAATCCTAAATGTCTGATTTTTAGAAAGTGTCATTAAAAAAAATAATAATTCCCAGCCTGATGTTAATGAGATCGGAATCACTGTTTCCAAAGCGTGAAATTGGCTGTGATATCTTAAGCCTGAAAATGATATACATGCAGCAAGAAGAAGGGGGACCTGCTTAGTTTGTGAGAGATGGCATGTTTCACAGTATTAACACATCTTATTTGTTTTTGTTTTGCACATAAAACCTCTCTACTCATTAATGGCACAATGAGGCACATGTCCACATTGGAGACTTTTTTGTTCTTAGGCATTATAACCACCAGTTCCTCTCCATCTCTGCAACACTCTGTATTTTCTAGTAACCTTTGGAAATTGTTCACTTCAATTTTATTCACCAGAGACCAAACGCTAATACCCTGGCACTTCAAATGGTAAGGGGGGAAGGAAGGAAGGAAGGAAGACCTATGTGATCTATTCATTCATTATTCCACGGTACATGGGAAGTCATCTCTTTACATGATTGACCTGCCTGGGTTTGATTACAACACACAGCTAACCTTTTCCAAATCTGGTTGTGTCATACAAGAGAAGGGTTGAAGGCTGTTGCCATGGTATTAAGGTATCTCTTGAGAAAGACGAAAAAAAAAAAAAGAGAGAGAGGAAATGATGCTTCTTTACATCCTAGCCAAGTATAAACAAGAAACACACGGACATGTTTTTGTTTTGGAAGAGCATTCAGCTTCTTATCGAGTCTCATTTATCAATGCATTTCCTCGGGAAGGGAAGGAGGAATTGTCTGCTTTGCAGATCAGTGTCTATTCAGCAGGAGGGAAGGGGGGAGATGACAATTGGAGGGAGGAAAAAAAAAAAAAAAGAATAAATCAGTCTTGCCACCATTCATGATTTATTCATGAGACACGTGAGTTTTGCATTTAAATGTGACATTCTCATGATCTCAATATTGTATATGCAAATCTAAAGATTTCTGCATCTCTCCACATGCCCAGCTTAAGTCTCGTCTCAGATCCGCAGCTCTGTAAATGTAAAAACAGCGAGGTTCGCACGGCTTCTGGTTTACTCCCTGTTTATTCTGTGACTCAAAGACTGTAAGCAACACTGAACTGCTCTTAATGTCAGAGGTATAATTTAGATGTCATTTTTTTTTCTTTAATGATGGTGAACTCTCACAGTGGGGAAATTACCTGTACATTTATTATGGTTTAACTTTCAGAGGTCTTGCCTTGCCTGAGCTTTCCAAACACTTCTCTGCTAAGGTGAACAGTTACTGCTTGGGATAGCGTATCAGGATTAATACAGAGTAAACGCTGCACAGCTCTGAACAAAGAATTTACACCTTGAGCCGTGCCTGCTTCAACACTTTGAACACAAATGTTTAAGTTGTCACTCAATAAGGAGGAATTATTTGTTTGCAGGTTTTTAATTAAGATATTATTGATATATTAAAACAAACAAATGTACCAGATACGCCCATGTGGAGAGTATAGGTTCCCTGCACAGTGATGCTCAAATCAGGACATAAATTGAATCTTGGTAAAATCCATCAGTCTTTGTCCCTGGCCAAGGTTCTCACTTTGGGAAATGAGACTGACTTTGCAAAGTAATGCAAACTCTGCTCCCAGCTAAACCAATATACACAAACTCCTGCACGGGAGAGACCTTTGGCCCAGTATTTGCAAAAGTGGATTGTGGAAGGAAAAAGCCGTTCTTGGGGCTTTGCCTGATCCCTGTGGCTGGAATGTTGCTTTGTGATCTTGTTGCTACTTGGTGAATAAATCGGAGCATAAATAATGTTTATGTGTTCTTGGGTCACCTGTGTCACTAGGCTAATGCAAATATTCCTCAAATATGCTATTGGCAAACAACCACTATTCATCAATAACTATAACATTTGTAGTTTTTTATAGCACTTTCCCACATTCAACACTCGCCTCCTGTTTTCTTGTCAGATTCAAACCAGAACTTGGTGAAGCTGATTGCCTCATATTCACTTTCTGAGGTCAGGGCCCATATCAGCAAAATTCTTCCTGTTTGTTCCGTGATTGTAAAGCCATAAATGTTTCCTAAATATCTATATACCCTAATATCCTATCTTCCACATTTTCCTGAAGCAGTCATCATCAAAGAGACAAAGCCTGTATTGAATGACACTTCCCCAGGGTATTATCTCAGATTGAGGAAAATAGGAATGTAGAGAGTTCTTGATATTATATATTCAGGTCATCACAACTAATTGCTTTCAAGAACTTGTCCCTTTTAAACCCACCTATACGTTTGGTCCCACAGCACCGTATGGCAATGATTTCCACAATTTAATTTCCTATGGGGTAGACAACTTCTTACTTTTGGATAATTCAATATGGGTCCCACTGTTTTTTACCTTACAACAAATAAATGAACAGTTGTTCCTGAGCATCTTTCTCCATGGACCCCGTATCAGAACTCCCCTAACGGTCTTTTCTCCAAGATAAAATTCTTATGTATTTAACTATCCTATTACTAGCTGCTCCTATGGAAGCAGCTCACAACTCTGATGCTTTAAAGCTGTCTTTCTAAATTTTCTGGTCCTCCAACATCCTTTCTGAAAGGAGAATATTAGGACTGCTTGCAATATTTAAGAAGATGCTGCAGAGGGAATTTATATACTGGTAAAACGACTTTTTCTGTTTGGTGTCTCATCTGACAGTCGCCGGCATTCTCGTTACATTTTTTAACATCCCTGATTGCTGAGCTGATGATGTTTTTAAAGAACTGCCTACGTGGCTCTGGGATCTTTCCTGAGCAGCGCAGGTGATGGACACAGCCAGGGCTCCAACATAAGGCTCCTTTGCAGCAGATTGCATTTCTTGCCGCTGAATTCCCCCTGACATTGCAACTTGCTCAGTTATTTGGGTGGCAGTTCCACAACACCTTTCCTCCAGCAGCAAAGCTGGCCTAAGAAAATACATGAACACCTTGCGTTATCCGCAAACATCTTCATTGTGTTAATTGCTCTCTTTTGCAGATCGCTGATGAACACGCCGAACCACACCAGCCCACGTCCCCGTGGGGCTCCCCTGCCAACCCACCTGCTCAGATGAGACCATCCATTTGTTCCTATCCTTTGTTTCCCATCTCAAAACTAATTATCTAGCCCATGACACTGGCTAGGAGCCCACAGCGCATGTGTTTGCCTCTCGCAGTGATCTCAAAAACTCGCATTCGCTGAAAGACAGGGAGAGATTACCAGGGAAAAAAAAATCTCGTTGGAATTAAATATTAAAAAATAACTTATAGATGGGTTTTCCATCATTCTCACATCGTCCTTTGCCATGTCTTCAGTATGCTGAAAGGCTGGTACTGATACAAGCACCTGAAATAGCACACTTAACAGCTGGCCAGACTGGGAGCCCTGTTTTACCAACCACAGAAAAAAAACTCGCACAGGGACTACATTGTTATTTAAAGATATGCTATCAGCACATTTTAGCCCCCATTTAAAATCTGAGAGGGATAAACATTTCCTTGCAGAGAAGAAGAAGAAGAAAAAAAAGTGTACTAAATTCAAAGATTCAGAGAAGACTGAGTTTGCTGACTTTTCCTTGTTTACTTGTTTTTAGTACGAGTTTAGTGGCTGGTGTTTGCAGCCACGTTCAGCAGCATTGAAACGAAGCAGTTTACACCTACAAACCCCACAGTCACACACTTGCTCTTGCGTGGAGCTGCTCGCTCCCTGCGTTTGGGGTGTGCAAGGGCCTTTATGCCGAAGGGTTCTGCTTGCAGAAACACCGAGATGCGTGTGATTAACCAGGCTGAGCGAAGCCTGGACCTAGAAGAAGTGGGTGCTCTGGAAACGCGGGCCACAAATTATTTCGCTGCTACAATTTCATTGCCCAGCAGTGGATGGGGCAGGCGTCTCCACACCTTCCAGCCCCTGCGGACCTCGGGCATCGCAGCTCTGCCTCCAAACCAAGCACCCTCAGACATCATTTGGGGCTGCATTTCTGAAGAAAGGGGTGAGGGGAATCAGCAAGACCTGTCACATGTACTCAAATGTGATTTAATTGTGCTGTGCAAGTGGGTTTCACCGTGTTGAAGTCTGCTCGTGCCTGCGTTCACGTGGAGCAGGAGTGGATTCTTAACACAAGCAAAGAACGCGCTCCCTTGCAGACCCTGGTTTCTGCAAACGTGGCCCCTGTGAACATAATCAACGTTGTGCAGAGCTGCTGAAATCGAAAACAAAGCCAGAATGACCATTGTGCTAAGTTTGGGTTCCTCATTGTTCATTGAATTACATCAGTGTTTTCTTTAGTTGCACAGTCAGCTGGCAAAGGTTTGTTTGAAATCTCGAGACTCTCTCTCCCTTTTCAGGGGAAAACACGGCTTTCCGGGAGGTGCGGGCTCTGCTCTGCATCACGGTGCTCGGGCTGCCGTGGGCTGGGACGTGACGGGACGGCACAGGCAGCTGGGGGACTCAGCCAGCCCAGAGCCCACGAGTAAAGGCTGCAATGCCTCCACGGGGAAAAAGTGCCCCATTTTGTTGGGTTTTGCTTGGTTGAGTCTGTTTGTTTGTTCTGGGTTTTCTAGTGATGGTTTTTGGGTTTTGTGGGGATTTTTTGGGGGGGTGTTTAACTTGCAGAAACTATTTTATCTGCATTAAAAAAAAATTAACTTTTAAAAATTATTATCTAGAGAATGCCCTTCCCCAGCTCATGACCATAATCAAGTATTGTGTTTTACTGGTATTTTGTTAAGGTGATCTCATATGACAAAAGTCTTGCTTTCTCCGAAGCCTCCTGGGATGCAGAGCGAGCAGTGACCGGCACAGCCTGAGCTCTCGGGCGCTTCTACCTGCGGCAAAATACTGTGTTCAGTTTTGGGGCCCTCATCGTACGAAGGACATTGAAATACTAGAGAGAGTGTAGAGGAGGGAACGGAGCTGGTGAGGGGCTGGAGCACAAGTGTGATGGGAGCGGCTGAGGGAGCTGGGGGTTCAGCTGGAGAACAGGAGCTGAGGGGAGACCTTCTGATCTCTGAACTGCCTGAAAGGAGCTTGGAGCAGGGAGGGTGTTGGTCTCCTCTCCCAAGGAACAAGTGATAGGATGAGAGGAAATGGCCTCAAGTTGCACCAGGGGAGGTTGAGGTTGGATCTTGGGAACAATTTCTTCCCCAAAGGGCTGTCGGGCATTGGAACAGGCTGCCCAGGGCAGTGCTGGAGCCACCATCCCTGGAGGGGTTTGAAAGGTGTTTAGATGAGGTTCTTAGGGACATTGGTTAGTGCTAGAGTTAGGTATGGTTATGGTTGGACTTGATGATCCTGAGGGTCTCTTCCAACCAAAATAATTCTATGATTCTACCATTCTAAAACCCTGGAGCCTTCTTCCCCCACTTGGTGTAATGGTGAACAGCTGTTGTGTCAGCGTAATGTGGGATCCTCTGAAATTCCCCCCTGGAATATCAGGATGGAGTAAATCCTTCTTTCTGCTTCTGCACTCCCATACAAAGTCCTCCAACATCTGTGAGAACAGGAGCGACTGGATGCTTCATGTTCCCAGTATGGACCGAGCTTGGGTGGCTGCTTGTGCACCAAAGAGCACGTGTGCTGCTGAACGGGAGTCGCTGCTCATCGAAATTTAACTTGGCTTCCCTCTAAAAGTCTGATTTTCATCATCCACAGTGCAATTTCCCTCAGAAGTCATCTCTCCTGACATCCCCATGCCATGTCTCAGAGCAAACTCTTCTGGCAAGTTGGTCAGAACGTGAGCTGTAGAGTGGTGGGGTTTGGCTTCTTGAAAGTTCAATTTTTGTTTGACATGGAGAACGTACTGAGTGGCAGCAGAGTTTACACTGATTTCACGTTGTTTGCCTTGCTCGGGGACTTAGTTTCCAGCTTTTTTAACTGTGTAGAGGAAAACAGCAGTAAAATGGCAGAATCTAGGATGAAGTTTACCAGGAGTCAAAGCAAACATCTAGCATGGAAGAAGCTGTACAACATCCATGTTGTACAAGTTTCCTGACAAACCTGCAGAACTTTGGAAACTAAGAAAAAGAAACTTTGCCAAGTGTTGTGATACTTGCTGCTTTTATTGGGGGTGCAGAGGTCTCGTATAACCACGGGGAGAAGCTGGCCAAGGCGAAAGTCAACCCAGAAGACCAAGGAGAGGAGGGAGAAGTAACAGACGTGATGGAGAAAAGGGCACTGAGGGACTATTGGGAGCAGCAGCAGTGGGTAGGGGAGGAAAAACAGAGACTAAAAAAAGGAAGAGTGTGGGTTGTGGTTTGGGATATTTTAATGAGGTGTCCAGAGCCGAGAACCAAGGTCTCTGCAGCTGGGCCTAAAGCAGACAGGGCTCATCCTTGGACACTGATGGAAGGAGTTATCTTCTCGGTGAAAGCTGAATTTATCAGCATTAAACAATTTGTGATTTGTAGTAATTCTGCAACTTCTTTCTGCAAGAGAAAGAGAGGAGGGGGGAACAGATTGAAAATATTCAAAATATCTCATTTTAACATTTTAAAAGGTGAGACATTTTCAGTTTTCACTTTGAAAGAAGGCCCCTGTTTCCTGTCTAATGTAATTATCTCAAGATACAGAGGGCAGGAAGTAACCTGACACTTAGCTGAGAGTTTTGTTTCAGACGGAGGACGTTTGGGGGGTTAACCCATGACAATTCCCCGCACCCTCCCTGGCATTGCTGGAGTCTTTAGTTCTGCCATTGAAATGAAAACCCGTTATTTGTCCAGCTCAGCTAATAACACGGACCAGCATTTCCACGGGCAGCAGGAGCCCTGGAGGAAGGCTGCCAAAAGCCGGGGGAGTCAGAGCTCCTCAGACTCTCAAATGCTTTAGCGGTGCCATTACAAATGCCTGATGTTCGACTTGTGTCAAACTCCTCCTCTACCTCACTCCATTAGCCCCGCAAGGACTATGATAAACCATCTGAAGAAGCAGGAGTCATCCCAGGTCAGGCTGAAATAGCTAGAAACTGCTGATAAACTCTAGGTTTGTTAACATTTTTGGTTTTGAAAAGGTAGCTTTCTGTCACTGGTATAGTATTATATCTATATCTATATATAGATACAGATATATATTGGAAGCTGGGATATAATTTTAGCCTTGATTCTTAACGTGATAATATTTTGTGTTGTCGAGCAGGGGTGCAGTATGTGTTGATGTGTGGGAATACATGCAAAAATGTTTTTAAAGTGTTGTATGTGTCCCTAACTTCAGATCAGAGGCTACCTTGGGAAATTCCCAGCCTGCCATGAAGTGCCCTGGGATGATATGTTGGGTGAAAGCAAAAGCAGAGGCCTGGAAACATCAGTAAAAATTGCAGCAATGAAACTGAGTTAAATGAATTTTGACACTTAATCCTAGATCAACTGGCAAATCTCACAGTAGATAATTTTTTCTTGTCACCTTGGCAAAGCAGAGCCGCATGAAACTGTTTAAAAAAAAAATTAATTTCTAAGATCAGTCGCCAGTGTCCTCACCAGGCTGAGGGTGAGCACAGGAGCTCCCTCACGCCACCAAAATACTGAATAAGTTTAGAGAAAGAAGTCAACTACTGCAAGCTCAGGAGATCATTTATAAAACAAAAATCACTCTCTGCTGCATTGAAGAGCCTGAGAGATGCTCTCAGAAAGATTAATTTTCTGGGTAGAGGAGGGGAGCGTCAGCTTCACCCCTCAAAATGAACCAGCGAGATGATTCAATTGCATCACTTTCAGAGCGTGAGCCCGAGATATTCATTCAAAGCATAGTTATAAGAAATGACTCCTTTACTTTAGAAGGAAGAATACTGAAGAAACTGTTAAACTTGGTCACAGTATGTGACATCCTTGAAATCAAAGGCAATACTTCTTCTCAGCAACTGCACGGTAAAATTAAAGATATGAAACCAAATTCATCTCTGGTGTAATATTCCTGTCAGTGGCCGGGGAGGCACCTGGGATTAATTTCTGCTATTACAAAAGTGGCACAAGACTCTGAAAAATTGTTTTGAATGTTTTTTGTAACAGTTACAGAAACCTTATTCACTAAGTGTCCCGTGTGTGTGAAATTGCTCCGAGCTCTGCCTCACCTGGGATGAGATATGGGGCTAATTGCAGCCCAGGGGGGTGACTCCCATCCCCTTCAAAAGGTGGGAAGCTGCTAGAATTTACTGATTTCTCATGTAGAAGAAAAATACCTCTACCGGGGGATTGGTGGCTGAGGTGGGAATGTGGACCTTGGCATGGCTGCCTTGGTGAAGGGGCAGGTCTTGAGCTGATCGCAGGATTTGGGGGCTGGATTACAGGCTCGTTGCCCTGGACCAGCGTGCCACTGGCAGAGTTGAGCATCGCCTCCCCAAATTCTTGTGTTGTCCTGTGACACCCTCCCCAGATGCAGCAGAGCAAGCTCGCCTCTCTCTGTTCATGCAGGCCTTCTTTTTTGCTTTGGGATAAAGCCTGGAAACTCAATCTGTGCAAGACAAGGTCTGTATTTACACTCCTGGACATAACCCACTTCTTTGTCTGTGGAAAGCTTACATTTTCCTGGAGGAAATATAAACGTCAGCATGGAGTGCTGGTGCTTGCCAAGGTGAGAGCTGAGGCAGCACTGGCCCAAACCCCCTCGAGATGTGTCCGGTCCTCATCTCCAGACAACCCCAGGCACCTGCTCCTCCCCGGAGCGCACCCTCCTCTCTCTTACGTAGCCTCCCTTATGTTGCTGCCCCAATTTGCATGAGCATCCCTGGCCAGGTCAAGTTTAAGCAAGCACATACCATTCAGATGGTCTTCTCCCATGTAGCGGCACTAGGGAGGAGGACAAGCTGTTACAGTTCCCTGTGAAACACGGATACCAGGCAGCCAAATAATCATGGAATCGGGTTGGAAAAGACCTTTAAAATCATCAGGTTCAACCATTAACCTAACACTGCCAAGTCTACCACTAACCCATGTCCCTAAGAACCTCATCGACATGTTTTAAACCCCTCCAGGGATGGCGACTCCACCACTGCCCTGGGCAGCCTGTTCCAATGCCCGACAGCCCTTTCTGGGAAGAAATTTTTCCTAATATCCAATCTAAACCTCCAAATAATGTATGAATAATGTCCAAAGGCAAATGCAAACTCAGGACAGATGTGAGTACGGAGCCTGTGGTTGGGGCTTTTCACACAAGCAGCCTCCAACTGGCCTCCCAAGTCTGCGTCTGGTGAGTGAATTCGTTTTCTACAGAGTTGTCCCACATCTTGGAGTAGGGGCCGTGCTGGTCACTTGATGCTTTGGAAAATCAGGAATGTCTTTTGATATGGGTTTAAGGAGGTGAACTTAAGAACAAGACTGTCGCTGCCTTTATTAGTGAAAAGATTTCACCTCAAGTGTTGAAACTTCTGGCCAGCAGAAACAATACAATCAATCTTGGAGAGAACAAATCTGCTAACAAACCATAAAACATCCTCCTCTTGCCACATCACATTTCCTAAACTGAGACCAGCTTGCCATGGCACTCTGAAACAGCAACTACTGACGCAGTCCTGAGCTGGCTCTGCAAACCATCAGCTGTCATTCTCAGGCCCATGTGTTGATGTTGCCCCCCCCCCAAAAAAAACAGATTTACCAAGAAAACTCAGGAAGAGGTGGCCTCATGCAAATGCTTGTGCCCCTGAGCACTGTTGCCACCTCCCTGCGATGCTGAGCCGGCCATCGGGTGCTCTGCCAGCACGCGGCATCCTCACCTCGCAAAGACCTGAGCTGTTCCACTGAGGTTCTTGCTCTCTGCTGCCAAATCTCCGCACAGAGTTAAACGATTAGGTAATTGGTTCGCTACATTTATCCTCATTTCATAAAAAGAAAGTCAGAGGAGGATCTTATGGGTTCCACCGACCCACAACTCCATTTGGGTAATACCATAAAGGCTGGGAGGAGGGATGGAGTTTGATATATCAAGGTATCCAAGCACTTGAACCACCTTGAACATGAGAAGAAACTTGCTGATATATTTTACAGTATTTGGATCTTTTGTGTTCAGTATATTCGTGTTAATGGAGATATTATCGAGGGAAAATTATTTGCTTATAAGCATCAGCCAGTTTGGTGTCTGACCAAAGAAGAACAGATATTTTCACTTGGGTAGAAGAACAATGTAAGTCAATGTGCGAGCATCCTTAATGCTTCTGTGTCATGTTTCAGCTTGTTTTGTTTTGTTATATTTGGGTTTCCGGAATGTTTTATCCTATCAATGACATTAATTACAGAGTAATTGCCTTAGTAGCATGTAACAACTCTCCTCTTCTTTAAATAGATTTTCACACAATGTGTAAACTTTGCTGTATATGTGCTACATTCCTTGTGTCATGAAATAATGTGTAGACAAAATAATGTTTTTCCTGTCAGAAATTCAATGGGCATCTAAAGCAAAGTGACAGGTGGTTAAATAGCTGCATTTAAAGGATGTCAAGAAGAGTTTTTGGACAGGTACCAAATCCCAATGCCAAAAAGAAGGCCTAATACCATCTGTTTTGTTAGCAAAGAGATGCGATTCTACATTAGATTTTAGATGACATGAAATGCCAAATTCATAACCTTGATTTGTGGGTCAAATCAAGCTTATCTACATTGTGGATGTTTTTATTTACTTGCACAGTTCCCGACCCAGAGCCCACACAGGTAAAGGAACATGCTTTCGATCAGATCAATTTTAAAGTAATAGGAAGCTCTTGAGCTGCTTTTAATTTTGTTTTGTACTACATGTAAATCCAGACGCAATGTGGATTTAATTAATCCAATTTCATTGCATTTTAATGTACACATTTGCATTGTGTTTATCGGCAATTGGGTTTATCCATTTGTTCAGCATTTCTATGACCAATGAAACTACTGAATGTTTAGAGATCTATATACTTCCTAGCAGGAATGAGGAGTGTAGCTCTGAATTAAATAGTTCTCAAGCATAAACTGGGGATAAGACTAAAATGTCAAAATATAGCTGCATAATACAGTGGAAAAATGATATCAGCATTTTAAAGTAATGAACTGCATTGTGCTAAATTATTTCGAAAATCATTTCAGCCTGCATTTTAGATGGTATGTCAGGAGGAGGAGGACTCTGAAACAAAGAATGAAACTGAGATTCAGACAGTTTTTCCTGCTACTAAAAGGTGCCTTTGAAATTATGATTGTTCAGGTTTAGCCTAATATTTAGAAATATTGTAGAGTTTTCTCTTCTTTGTGAGGGGTCTGTGTGGCTTAAATGGGATTGCTGAGATAATCATCCTCTGCTGTTTCTGTTCCAGGGCTAATGTTGGGCATGAAATGTGAGTTGTCATGTTTGGAGCTTCTCTTTCAATGACCTGGCCAAAGCAACTACAGACATTCAGGGGAGGAGTAAGTTGTGAAAATAACGACAAGAAGAGCATCTTTCCATTGCTGTGTTTAGCTGCTTGGCTCGGCTCTATGAACGCTGCTGCTGAGGTGGCGCCACTGGCTTTGCTGTCCCTTTGCTGTCCCTTTGCTGTCCCTTCAGCCATCCTGGACCATCCATCTTGCCATTTGATGCCTGGCCAAAACACAAGGTCTTGACTCCTTTTTTTCCTTTGTCCTCTCTTTTTGGATCCAGGGCATGTTTTGCTGATCGACGGCTGATCCATTGAGTCAAGTGAAAGCTGCTCCTCTGCCAAGGGTCTGCACCGCCTTTCCCTTGATTTTCCTCTGCCCTAGATCTCCTTGCAGTGAGACATCCTCTCAAGGATGGTCCTTTGAGGTCTGACTGACCTGAATTATTCCTGCAGGTTATGTTTGTGCCAATAGTGGGTGCATGGGCTGATCCCTGCAATTCTTTGCACTCCTGGGATGCTCCGTGCTCGGCTGGTGACATCTAATGCAAAGTGAGCTGAGTCTCTGGGGCTGGCAGGTGAGACCTGTCCGATGTGGGCATCCCTAGGAGAGAACAAGCGTGTTGTCACCATGAGGCTCAACATCCCCCTGTCCCAATGGCTCTGGGGAGCTGGGTTTTCCAGGGATGCTCAGCCTTCTTTCTGCCATCACCAGCCCTTTCTCTCTGATCTGCTGGGAAAGATGATGGGACAGATACCAAAAAGTGGGGCGTGGGTGGAATTTAGATACCTGCATTCAACCCATGAACGGGAGATTCCCCCACTTGAGAAAATCCTAGTAGGTGCCTGAATTAATTCAGTTCCCTCCACTTGGATGACAGAAGTCCCAAAGAGAGACCTTCCAAGGGCATGAGGGCTCTTTGGAGGTCCAGTCATCTTCATCCCAAACCTGGCCAGTGCTGGTTGTACCTTTGTAGAGTCCTCTTGGGGCAGTCTGAGAAGCCCATGCTGCTTGGGTAAAAGGTACCGTGTGTTGTACGCCTGCCAGGAAGAAGCTCTGCAGCCTTAATCCCCCTGCCTTGGTGGGAGGAGGTTGTACAAGGTTGGTCCTGTGCAGAGAGCCCTGGCCCAGGCTGCCCAGGGAGGCTGTGGAGTCTCCTTCTCTGCAGACATTCCAACCCGCCTGGACACCTTCCTGTGTAACCTCATCTGGGTGTTCCTGCTCCGGTGGGGGGATTGCACTGGATGAGCTTTCGAGGTCCCTTCCAATCCCTGACGTTCTGGGATTCTGTGAGAGGGACACCAAAGTGCTAGAGAAAAGCAGGAGTTCAGATTAATCTGCCTGTCCTTGTAGACCCCCCCTTGTAGACCCCCATTTGCTCCATGGGGCCACGGGGAGACAAAACACATTGAAACATGGGTAAAAACAGGCTGAGGAAGGATTTAAGACCAGGTATAAGTTGGAGGCTTCCTGAACTCATGGCAAACCCAGGCAGGTGTTCCCAGTGCAGGGGGAGCTGGTGACACAGGGGCAGAGCTGGAGGCACCTGGTGACAGGTCATTCCCCAGGAAGGCGAGCGATGCTCAGCTCCAGCGGGTTATCTTCTTCTGGCAGCCTAACGAGTAGAAATGCCAAAGAGCCGAGGTGAGCTGTAAGAACATTTGTTTGATGGAGAGCGTTTCCTCTGCCAGCTTCTCTTGGCGTATATCAAAAAAAAAAAAAAGAAAAAAAAAGAAAAAGGCATTTATGGATATTAATAGCAATAACACTTTGTGACGACGGGTTTTTCAGATCAGTCTCTGTTTGAGGTCTAACGAAGGCAGATGAACACGCAAAGTTTGACAGGGCTGATTGTTGTAAATCTTGTGCTCCAGGGATCTGAGGAGGCATTAAGAAAACGGCGCTTCGTTTGAGAAAGACGAGCTTTTAAAATGGTTTGAATGGTCCTGCTGTGGTGTCTCAGGCACTGAAAAGGAATTGGGCTGCAAGTTTGGTGACAAAATGTGTTAATTTTTGTAGGAAACAACAGAATTAAATCCCGCTTTAAGTGAAAAAGCCAATTCAGCCTTAACTGTAAAGCTGCTAGCAATGCCTCCACAATATATGAAATATAATAATTATGATAATTAATAAAGATAATAATACAGTAAAACCTTGCTAATTCATACTAGTGATTCAGAGGCTGCTTACTAATTACTGAGTTTTGTGGATAAACAAGCCAGAATAATGCATCATAAAATACACTTTGTTCCATTATTTTGACAACTCTCGTTTAGTTTTAATTATTTATACTTCATAATATACTCGTCACTGTGCTTGAGAGGGTTTTACAAAATAATGAAGCTGTAATAATTTGACACGTCAGTTCAGTATTTGCTGAAACAGAGAGGAAAATCAGCCCGTTCTGGCTGCGTGCAGATCAGGAAGAGTGTGGATCAGTTGAACATAGATCTTCAAAGTTTAATGCAAAATATTCTATGTCTCTATAAAGCCTTTGACCAGGAGCCCTCGGAGCAGCTCGCCTCCTGGAGAACTCCTGCAAGTTGACCTGCTTCATTGCTAAACACAGAAGGATCAATGCTGATTCTCCAGAAAAATAATACTGTTTGAAAAATAATAATAAACGTGAAGTAGGTTTTGTGCCCAAATCAATTTTTATCCTCGGATCATTTTTTTTTCTACCATCACAAGGGCTAAAAGCTTCTTTTTAATTTAAATGAGAGTGATGATTTTTACATAATCGCTCGATTTGCAGAGCTGGCATTCCCTCGAAATCCCAGCCTGTGTCCCCCCTTCTAAGTTTGGCAGGAGTTGGCCACGCTCTTGCAATCGAAGAGGCTTATGGAAGAACTCAGCATTTGTTTAGCTCAGTTTTCCAGCTTCCAGAGTCCTGGAAGGTGCGTGTTGCAACTGTGCCTTCATAGTCAGGATGTTAAAAAAAAAAAAAAGACCATTTCCATCAGAAATTTACCAAAAAACTGGCTCTGTCAGCCCTGTCCTAGCTGTCTGTGAGCATCTGGATCGATTGTGGTAACTTGCTGTATCTGGGAATAGAATAACAGGCTGCAAAAATGCTCCATATAGAACGTTGTCTTCCACTGGGCTGTTTTCTGAAGGGGCCTGTTGGGAGACGCGCAGAAGGGAGCGGGAGAGCGCAGAGCCCTTGGTGGTGGTGGCAGAACAGGGGTGATCCCACATGTCCCAGGGCTGCCAGGAAGAGCTCAGCCTGTCCACCTCCGAGCATCCTCCCTCCACACCTGCTAGATTTGGGCTTTCTGCCCTGCAAGCCCCAGTCTGTGAGGACTCAGATGGGGGTGGCAGGGAGGGAGAGCAGCTGCTTGGCCATGGATGGGTGCTGCCCTTCCAGCGTGGGGTCCGTCAGGATGGAGCGGTGTAGAAAGCGGGGTGGCAGGAGGCTGTAGGTCTCCACGCCTTGGGGAGCAGGAAGCCAACACCAGCGTCAGAGGCTTAGACCGACTTTTCTCCCCGGGTGGGAGAGCACATGGGGAGACACAAGCCCTTCAGAAGTGAGGTCTCGGTGTGGGGAGTCGTACTTGGGGTGGATCAGGAGGAGCAAAGCATTTTCTTCAGGGGCTGGGCACTGTGCGGGGGGAAAAGAAGGCTGCACGGTACTGTCCTGTGGCGGGAGGAGGGTGAAACCGGGCACGGTGTTTCGGCGAGGGCCGGGGAGCAGGAACCGGTGTCGCACCCGCTCTGCCGGTCCCCCGGCGGCTGTTGCAGCATTCCCGTCCCCGGCTCGGCTGGCGATGGGGGAGAGGGGGGGCGTCCCGCTCTCCTCCCGTACCAGGCACCCCCGGAGCGGGGGCTCCAGCCGCGCCGCCCCGAGTTGCCCCAGCAGCCGCCGGTGCCGGCAGTGGGGTGGGGGCGGCCCGGCCGCCGGGGGGAGCCGCCCGGCCCCGCCGCGAACAATAGCGGCCCCGGCGCGGGGCGGTGCGGAGCGGGGCGGGCCGGGGGCCGCCGCCCGCCCTCCCTCCCTCTCCCCGCCCCCCGCGCCAGAGGCACCGCCGCCGCCGCAGCCGGGTCCATGCCCGCTGGAGCCCCCGCCTGCCGCCGCCCGCAGCCCCGGCATGGACGTTCGGTTTTACCCCTCCGCCCCCACCGCCGTGGGCTCCCTGCCCGGCGCTGACCCCACTTGCCTCGGGCCGCTGGATTATTATCATTGCAACAAGGTACCGTGCGGCGTGGGGGGAGATGCGGGGGGTGGCGGTGCCCGGCGGGGCTGCCCGGGCGGCTCCGCTCGGTGCGTCCCGCAACTTCTCCGCGGGGAGGGGGTGCTGGGGGGAGAAAGGAAAGTGCCGGCGGCTCCCGGCTCCTGCGGGAGGGAATTTTGAAAGTGGTCTGGAAGCGGCGCGGGGAAGAGCCGTCGCGTCCCCGGGCCGCCCCGGCCCCGGCCCCGTCGCGCTCCCCGGCGGAGCGAGCGGAGCTGCGGGGCGGGGGGAGCCCGAGGCCGGGGCGCTGCTCGGCGGGGCAGGCTGGAAGCGGTCGCGGCCGGGAGAGAAACGCTCTAGGGGTGAGCGCAGCTCTTTGGGGCTGTTTGTTTGTGCGTTCGTTTCGAGCGGTGCGTTTATTGAATGTTTTCCCTCCGGGAGTGTTTGGCCCGAAGCGCTATACGTGGGGGTTTTGTTGTTGTCGTTGTTGTCGGGCACTTTTTGTTGTTGTTGTTTGCTGCGGTGGTTTGCACCTTTTCGCAAGGCTGCGGAGCCGCTTGGCCGGGGTCGCCGGCACCTCCCGAGCGGGGGCTGCGGCTCCGTCCCCCGGCTCGGGCACCCACCCGCCTGCGCTCTGCCGGCACCGATGCTCCCGTGGAGCGCGGCACCCAGCCCCGGGTTTGGGGAGTGTGTGTGCTCCCCAGGACCCGCAGCACGGCGGGGAAAGCTCCCTAACCTACATTTTCGCCGCTTGCTGCAGCTGCAAAGCAAAGCACCCTCCTCTTGTAACGAGAGAGGGATCCGCAGGGGGATATTTGAGAGCGCGGGAGGTGCTGTAGGAAATTTCCTTCTTCCGAGAGAAGGCAAAGCGAAGGGGATAGATGCTGTACTTCAGGGATAAATAGTTCTCTGCGAGTATCGTTTTCCTCTCGTGTAGGTAAACAGCGCTGATGTTTCGGCAACAAAGCCGTAGGAGGTGAACGCGTTTGGAGGGAGGATCAGATCAGGCACGATGAGCTCCGAGACATAACCCGGGCGGCGTCCTGGTGGGCTAAATTCGGGTAATTGCACTGAAAAAAAGTTAATAGAGGGAGAAAATGCTCTCCTGTGTTGGGACTGCAGCTCAGGATGCCCTTGGCTCATCTCGCTGTTGTGATAATTTAGGATCAAACTCTTCAGAAACAAGCAGAGGGAAACCTGTGTGGCTTCCCAGATTCAACAAATTAATCTTTATGTATCAATATATGTATTTAACTGTTCTTTGTCATTTGGCTTATTTATCTCTTTTTATTAAGTTGTAGCAAACCTAATAGATTTCATTTATTTTGAGATGCCTGATTATGCTGAAACAAATTAATTTCTTCTGCATCCACGTACTGGTAGTTTCAAACCGCTTCATTATTATTAACATTGCTTTTAAAATGCTAAATATGCTCCTAAAATAATAACAAGAGATGGGTCACCTGGGAGCAGGTCATCCATGCTGCTGAAACGTCAGCCGATAAAGAGTGCAAAAGTCTGGGATTGTGCGAGCGTGTGCCGCTGGGAACTGCGGCAACCCCCAAATCCTGCCGGCTTTACGAACTCGATTTTACCAAGAAGTTGTTAAATGCGAAGATGGTTTAGTTTGCCTTCCAGTTTTCCACGCGTGAGCTGGGGCTCGCGGTCGCGCATGCAACGCTGCAGGCCCTGGCGGGGCCGCGCGGTCCCGGCGTCCCCGAGCCTTGGGGTGTGCGGGGCCCCGCGTCGTCAGCTCATCCGTGGCCTGAATCCCTGAGATTAGTCCCGGATTAGGCGGCCGCAATTGATCCGTGGGTCCTTGCGGTGCTGCAGATGGGAAGGCTGGAGGAAATCGCCTGTTCTGGGTCCCCAGCGAGCACAGCCGGGGAGAACCAGTGGGTGCGTTTGGGTGCTGGTGCTGGGCAGGGTGGATGGGACGCTGGAGGGGAGCACCCCGGGTGCTGACCACTGCCACCAGATGCTGCTGTTGGCTCTGCTACAGAGGAGCTCAATGCAGCAGGAGGAAAAAAGGAAGTCTTACCCTTTTCTGATATTCAGGGCTTCATTTTTTTCTTCTTCTTTTCTTTTCTGAGTTATCGAATGTCATTTGTGTATGCACAGCGGTGCACATTTGTCTGTGGGACGAGGCTGCTGGAACGAAGCCAGAGATGAAATGGGTTGACTTGTTTCCCTGGCCAAATGCAGGTATAATGGTTGGTAACTTCAGCATCAAAACACGGCCCAGTGTGCAGAGCAGGTGGCGGTATCGCCTGCTGCTTTTTTTTTTTGCTTTGCTTCCCAGAACTTTTCCAGTCGGTGTGGGGTGGCGTGTGGCCGGGGATCACCACCGGCACTCTGTTCACTTGTGCCTGCTACGGAGAGCGTGGTCTGAGCACACCTGCTTCGTCGGAGCCACCTGGGACCCTCTGGGAAACTCCAAAAACTCACCTGATCCCAAGCCCATCGCTCCTGTCCAGCGCTGGTGGCTCAGCCCCGAGCTGGGCTTAGACAGTGTCTGCCTCGAAACGTTTCCACTTGAAAAAGCTACAGAGGAGGGTGGAGCGGAGTGGAAAAATCAGAAGTTCTTCCACTAGTTCTTGCAGATATCCCAGATAAAATCCAGCTCTAGGAGGAGCCTGGGCAAGGAGCCCTTGCAGGCTCTTCACTGTCCTCCTGCTTCGCCAAGTTTACAGAGGGGCTTTAAAGCCCTTTGATTCAAAGCGCTTGTTTTGTTCAGGTTCAGCTTTTTTTCTCCCGAAGGGCTGCTTTGTTTATTTATTTATTTGGGGCGGGGGGGAGGCAGAGAAGCCGTGAAGGAGCGTGCAGTGTCACCGTGTATAAATAACTCGCTGAGAGCACAGCAGAGCTCTGCCCGTGCGCCCATCGCCAAGCGAGCTTGCCGGGGAGATGCGCTTTAGCCCAGAGCATCCTGAAATGTTAATGTAATTGTTTTGTGCACTTACTGAACACGATATTGTTACCGTGAGGTCTCCGATCTCGCCTGCGTGCTGCAGTAAGTCACAATTTCTCTTTGCAGCTACAGAGATGCCTGTTGAGTATCAGCATTTCCATTTTTAAAAGGACAAGGGATGTTTAGAGGGATAATGAAATGGGAGCGTATGTTCAGCTGAGGCCTCCCCAGAAGGGGGACATTTGTGCTTTTTCTTTAACTGCTTCTGGAGCATTTTTGTTTGCCCGTGAAGGTCCGGCCACCGGCAGGGACCGGTGGTGGGGAGTGAGGGGCTGGACACCCCTGGATGGAGAACAGGGTCCCTCACACCCCGGCAGGCAGGGTGAGAAGGAGCCTTCACCTCTGCTGTCTGCATTTGGTGAGGAGTTTTTATGCACTGGGCATGCTGGTGGCATCAAAGCAGGGAAAAAAGTGCTCCCCATGTAAACCAGTCTCCATCACGGGTGACCCCACATGGAGCAGTTTGCCATGGGAAGAGGACCCAACCTTGCCAGAGCCCGGGGAGCTGTTGCTCGCAGCCTGGCGGACTGATGCTCCTTGGCAGGATTTTTAGGGTTGTCTGGGCTCAACCCATTGCGCAGGGGCGATAAGGAGCGACACCTTCCCGAAGCCACCGGCAGCCTCCCCAGGGCACATGGCAGCAAGCATATCCCTCGCTGGGGTGCCAGCCCCTCGCCGCTTTCCCGGATCCAGGACCCGCTCCGTCGTTGGGGTTGCACAGAAGAAACACCTCTTGTGCATTAGGTTGTGTCTGCGTGGCGCCCACGAGGGACTGGGGAGGTTCAGCTGGAAGTGGGGCCATCTCTGCGAGGAGCCCTTGTCCAAACTGTGACGCTTGTCTCTTGTCGTTGGCCGCCTGAGCCCTGCTGAAGGGAGCACCTACTTCCATTTTGGATTTGCCTTTTAAGTCTGGGTCTAAAGCCCCTTTTTCTGTCCTCTCTGGCCTTTTTCTCTGCTGCAGACCCTCCTCCTGCTCCCTTGCTGGGGAAGTGAAGCGTTCATGGGGGTCTCGCTGCTGCCTGGGGGTTGCGATGATGTTTTGGGGAGAGGCAGCATGTTCATGTACCATATAAGGTTGGTCTTCGGTGGGGTATTTTCACATCCTTCCAGTTGCTTTGTGAAAATTTGGGGTTTTTTCCCACTCTGGGGAGACTCTTTGCATTTGTATTTCTCAATAAGTAAACCGTGGAAAAAAACCCATACAGTTTGGTAACACAGGAGCTCGTTCTGCTCTTCGCAGAACTTTAGCAACAGGGTCTGGTATACTGGCTGATGTATCAGATTTTCCCAGATCTTAAATTGTGTGGGTCCACAAAGGACGGGAGGGAGTTTTTCCTCCTTAACCCAGGCAAAATTGCTTTTGCAAGGGAGGTACATGGCAGGAATCCTGCCTGAGCACAGCACCGCGTGATGCTGTGCTGCGATACCCAGGGAGTGATCCTGCTCCCTACGAGCAACTTTGGGGAGTGAATTAACATCTTTCTCTAGTCTTCCTGCAGAAATAAATTTAAAGATAAATTCCTCCGAGTTGCTTCTGGTGTTTCAATGCTCAGACTTCATTAGCGCGATGCCTAATTTCCACTTAGGGCAATGATTGATGGGGAGGAGGAGGAGAACCCAGCCTGGGAATACCTAATCCTTGCAGAACAAGCTCATTGCTGTGACTCCGGGAGTGCCCGTGGTCCTCAGGAACCTCCGGTGGTTAATGGGAGACACGTGCTGGGAATCCTATTAACCCAGTAGCATTTCTGTAGGGTTCAACAGCACCAGCAAAACTTGTGCCAGATCTTCCTAACAGGACTCTGTGGCTTTGCATCTCCAAACGCAGCCTGTGTCTTTGCCTCTTAGGCTGATAAATCGAGAAAAACTATTTCGCCAACACACCGTCATAAATTATGGATAATTAAAATCTCCTAGTCATGAGATGAGTATTAATCTGCAACCAGTGCTCTCTTCTTTTAAGAACCCTTCAGAAATGGGATCTGAGCTGCTGGTATGAGCCTGGGTCGATGTAGCAAATGCGTTTCTGTGGAACATTCTGTTTTGTTTTGACTTTTACCATAAATTGTACATTGCAGTGATAAACACAGTCCCTTTTCATCGTTCCAGAACTGCTTTGCCATTCTGGAAGATAAAATATGTTTTTTCCCTTTCTACTTTCTAAGCCAACTCTGTTTTGAAGTAGCATAAATCTTTCTTTGGAGACGGGGGATTCTGGATGGAGAACAAAGTCCAGCAAATTTTTAATTTGGGCTCTATTTTATTCTCATTTGGCAGGCAGCTCCTGTTGATTTGCAAATGTGGATTTTTTTTTTTTTTTCTTTATTAGGCCCTGAACATGACCAAGAGCTTCCTCTGAAAAGTGCTTGAGCTGCTCAGTGGGACAACCCTGTTATCTCCAGAGCGATCTTTGTTGGGTTGCAGGGCAGAAGGCATTTGAAGATCCATTTTTGCCTTGGGCTTTAAGTTGGGGATTGGGAGCTAAATAATGAATGTCCATCCATTCACAGACATTGTTGTTCTCTCTGTATGCGCAGATGGAGGCTCTAATCTGATTGTTTTTGGAACAACGGGAGATATTTTGAAGATCAGTCTGACTTGTACATAACAACGTGTTTGTTGGGGCCAGTTCTGAATAACCTTGTTAAGGGCCTGATCTGCAAAAGCCCCTGTAGCAGAGAAGGCATCAAGAGACAAATATTTAGCTTCAAAATCTTGCAAGTTTCTCTAATTATAGAATCATAGAATCATTTCAGTTGGAAGAGACCCTCGGGATCATAGAGTCCAACCATAACCTAGCTCTAGCACTAAAGCATGTCTCTAAGAACCTCACCTAAACTGCCTTTTAAACACCTCCAGGAATTTATTTTTGGTGCTTCAAAACAACTATAAACATTGTCCATTAGGGGTCCAAAACCTATTGCGTGTTACATCACCACGAGCACGGGATAAATCCATGAACAGCTCTGGACTTATCGTATACATCTGAGCTTGCAACAGGCACCAGGATCAGTTTGTGCATCCAGAATGGAAAAAAACATTCTGTTGATGAATTGTATTTTGCTTTTAGCAGACCGGAGCATCCTCCAGCTGGCATGGGGCATGGCTGCTGCCGGTTCCAGGGCGGCGGGGAGAGCAGCCGGGACCCTTGCAGAGCTCTTTTGGGGGTGTAAGAATAGGAACTGCCGGCTCCTTTGCTGGTGGTTGTTGTCACCGTCGTGGTATTTCTGCAGCATTTGAAGAAAACCCTCCTGTTTTCATTCTACCTTCGCTCCACATCTCTCCGCTGCTGGATGTGAGGAGCACGAGGTGTGGACGGGCCGAGCAGGAGGGTGCTGGGGAGAAGCGATGTCCTCTCTAGGTGAACAACTTTTCTCTATTACCTTTGTGCTCATCTGTTTTGGATATATATATATATATATTTTTTTTTTTTTTTCCAAAACAAGCTCTAAATGCTTTTACCAGAAGTTAATTTATATCTTTCAGTATAAATGAAGCATATAATTGTGTTTTCCTAACAGATCTACATTAAAAATAAGTTATTGTGCTGTTAATGTGTTTTCCTCCACAATTTTCCATCCAGCGAGTGCAAGGCTTCTGTCTGAAGCTGTTGGGTACCACCTTCTCTGTCTATTCTTTATATTTCACTCTGCATTTCTGAAGTCAGGGTAAAGTCTTAGTGTGATTCCAGCTTTGATACTATTAGCTCCTAATTGGAGGTTTGAGCTCTAATGTTCCACCTTTGTGATTTTACACATGCATTTTTGTATAATTAAAGCTTCTGCTTGGGGATGCACAGCTCAACTGCAGGGGGGAGAAATCTCACAACAAAACTTACTGAAACAAGCACTAATCAAACCACTCTTAAAAAAAAAAAAAAGTGATTGAAACCAGCATTGAATTGCCTGGTTTTGCACTTATATGACCAGATTTAAATATTTTAATCATCTGCATCCCCTCCCCCCTCTTCCTATTGTTTCCCTCCGGTGGTTTTGTTCTGATGGATGCCATTTCTCCTTTGAAAAATGGCATCGGCTGCTGCATCGCCTGCAGGCGAAATCTTTGCATTATGCCACAGAATATCTCTCCTCCGCTGTAATCTTTTGCATAGATTGGTTGACCTCTGCAGATATAATTAAATCTCTTCGCGACAACTGTGCAATTTCAGTTCAGCTCTGTGGCGAATGTAACTGTTAGGTAAGTGTTAAATTAGGGCCCTGGACCAGCGATTGTTATAATGGAAAGATTATTTGAGCATCGGTTTATGCTGGTTGCCGTGTGCGGCTTCTGAGGAACCTTATCTGCAGAAATCGGGTGACTCTCGGTCTGAGGCAGTTTCTTGACCTGTAATTATAGCCTGGACACCTGGATTGCACGAGTGTTTAAAATATAGATTTTTTTTTTTTCCCCTGTTGGCATAAGGACCCAGCCTCTTGGCTGCATTTTGGGTTTTTTTTTTCTGTGTTTCTAAGCATCTCATGATTTAGCAGGAGCTGGAAAAGGGAGGTGGCAGTACGGGGACCTATTCCCAAGCAGGGTGGGTGGCTCTGCATGGAGTCTCTCCTCTCCTCCCCGCTCCTGATGTGCATCTTCACACGTGCCACCCTCGCCCTGGTGACGTGCCACTGTCCTCTCTGTCACATAGGTTGTATTTTCCCCAGGGACCGGGCTGCCCGTGCCCTGTGAATCCCGTTCCACCTCGACGGCAGCAACGGGCACTTTTTTTATCGGATTAGCTGGATCACATTAGCGGGTTTTTCTTCCCACAAAACCTACCGGTGACTCAGAGTTTCCATTCCCGCCTGGACTCGTCAGGGAGGCTCCATCTCCTTTTTCCCTGTCTGTGCGCCATGCTCCTCTTCTCAGCTTTTGAGAACACCCTCATCTTCATCATCTTCTTCGTCTCCTTCTGCCCGCAGGTTGGAACCCGTGCTTGCCTGCAATCAGGGTAGGGAGGTTCAGGCTGTGTTGTGGCTTTGCCGTTTCTCCTCTCCATGAGCTGGCCTGAGTCTCCAGGGTCATTTCTGGGTACCCCAGACAATTGGGGGTTATTTGTAAAATAATTTGAGCCATCCCAAGCATTGAGCATCCATTGCAGGAGACCTGGGTCCCTGGGGCGGTGCAAGCAGAGCCCAGGGCACCCTGAAATGCTTCTCTCTTCCAAAGACGTGGATCTCCACGTTTATACCTAGGAAAGAGTTTCACCTTTCCAGCTGATTTACCCAGAAGTTTATTCCCTGAGCATCTCCTGCCTCTCCCTGGGAAGGTGGTAGAGCCTGTATGGCTCATTAGGAGTTGTTAAGCCATTTGAAAATCCTCAAATGAAACAGTTTTAATGTGAAGGATGACCCAGTGTAGGAGAGATGGGGCAGGTGGTGGCAACAGAGAGCTTGGCCGCACATGGTGCTGGTAATAAAATAAACAAAGGTAAAAATAAATAGAAGTATATTTTTCTCTATGAAAAAATAACAGTTCAGATCCAGTTCATGTTTCTCATTTTTCATGACTGTTTCTTTGAACGGTGGGTTTTTATACGGTGAGCCATGTCAGCGTGCCTGCTGTGAAAGAATGATGTTTTTAGGGAACTGGATTTCTAGTCCCTGATGTAAGAAGAGGAGCAGTGTGCCCTGGAGTCCTTAGCAAACAAGAGAGAAACTTTGACAGCATCGAAATTAAATTTCTGAAAACTTTAGAGGAAGTTTTGTATGGAAACGCTTAATTGAATTATCTCGGTTTGTGCCACCTTATGCAATGGGTGCAAAAAAGTGTATGGGTGTCATCTGGAGTAGAAAAAGCAGAAAAACTGGGAGGCTGGAGGGGAGGGAATATGACCCACAGAAGCTGGGGCTTGTAGCACTGAGAAATGTTTCCGTGATAGGATCCTGCTCTTTTTGTCCCTGTTAAACCCAGGGAGGCAGCGTTTCCCCTGATGCACTATCGTCGCTGAATAGCATTCAAAGGAAGAGAAGAATGTGCTGTTAGAAATACCAAACTTTTGGGAATGGCTGGCAGACTTAACCGCCGATAAGCGTTGTTGATCGAAGATCAAACAGCCCTTGAAAGCAGCAGAAAAACCTTCCACCGAGCAGCCAGCCGGTGAGGTCAGGCGGGCTTCGCTCTCTGGATATTTGGGAACCTGCACTGGAATTACAGCCTGGTCTCCTCTACCCCAGACGGATGTTGGCGACCTGGTGGTTTTAAGCCTGATAAATCTGTTAAAGCCGAGAGCAACATTTATTAGATGCCAAGAAAACCAGAGTCATGTTTTCATTATTAGCAGGTAGTTTTATAATTCCGCCCCCCCCCGCCAACACTTAAGATAAAGAGTCTTCCTAGGAGGAAAGACAGCAGGTCATAAAGTGAACTGAAGACTAGTGGCATGTGTTTTTTAATTAATTGACAACCTGCATTTCTGTGTCAAGGTGGCAGATTAATTGTGGGTGGCCGTCTGTTTGCAAACAGTTCTGTCGTGGCTCTGACAAACGGTATGTGTGGAGTATTTAACTATTTGATTTAAATAAGAGCAGAATGTAGGTTTTTTGAAAATGATATTAAATCCGTTTTTCCACTTTAAGAGATGGGCTTTGAAACGGGGGAAAATATTACTGAAATGGTCTTTTTAGCTTTATAAACTTGCAACCCTTTACGTAAGGTGGTTGGTGTGTAGTGGTGTTTTTTTGTGGGAGGCCAAATGCTGGTGGGAATAACAACATGTAACTTCAGTCATCTGTGGAAGCGAGGTACCAAATTAGTGTGAGAGCACAGAAGAAAAATAATACATGTTTAAAACCATAAAATAACTTAGGCTGGAAGGGACCTCTGGAAGTGTATTTAAAGTAATTCCAATAGCACCTTCTGGGATTGAGATGGCAGGAGAGAAAAATATCAATATACAGCCTGTGCCAACTGCGAGCCATGGATTTTCTGCTCTGATACAGTGAGAGTCTCAGTGGTGATGGCTGCAATCGAATGCTAAATAGGAAGCTTGTAATAAAAAGGGCTTTGGTTAGAATTAATAAAATGTGAAATGCTTCATTCCGTGGAAAACATGTGGTATTGACTGAGATTTAGAAACACATCCTGTAGGAGCAAGGATCCAGATTGCAGGTGGTTCCAGCATCCTTTCCCTGCCTGTGTTACCATTCCTGTTAGACTGCAGGCTTTTTTCTTTTTTTTTTTTGCCTGGAAAGGTCACAGTGTGCAAGTTTGAGAGGAAATTAGTGAAGAGCTGCAAAGAAGGGCAGCCTCGTACAAAATTATGGTGCCACCCCACGCATGGGACTTCTCTGCTCCGAGGCCACCAGCTCTGCTGGAGTCACAAAGTCGCTTTTTAATATTCCTGCTATGTCCAGCTGGACCGAAAACCTGTTTTCTCTTTGGTGTTGCTAGTATCTAAGGGCTAACTTCGTGCACGTGAGGTGCTGCACACTAAATCTGCGTGATAGAGAAGAACGTGCCCCATTTCAAATAGAACTCTGTTGGGTCCTCTACAAGCTCCCAGAGCAGAATACTGAATTTCAGGGGTTATAGGCAGAATCTAAAGATAAAGGTAAGGTAATCATTAGCAAAATTGTATCCTTGTATCACAGGCAAAGCCAAGTTTATCATGGAAACTTTTCTGATTTGGACTGAGTTTGATTAAATTTAAGTCCGGCCATCCAGACCTGTCCTCCACGAGCTGCACGTGAAGCCACAGATGCAGTTCCCATTTGCAGGAAAGCACTGCTCTAAGTTAATTGTCTGGGAAATGTACGTTTCAACATCTTGCCTTGTAAAATTGTCTTATGACGTTCTGAAGCTCAACTGGGGCTTCTCACTTGCCCCTAGGGTTGGGAATTTTGGGTGGCTCAGAGGCGGGAAGCGTGTTCTGCTGGATCTGGGGCTTTCACTCGTGTCTTTGTCATTGTGCCAGGAGCGCGGGGATGGTGCCAGTTTGGAAGGGATCCTCTGCCTGGCAAAAAAAGGTCTTGAGAGCAAACGGGCTCCTTGCTTAGCACAGTTATAGCAGGAAGACTGAGGGACCCGGAGGTTTCTGAAGAGCTGCTGTGGCTCTTCTCATCACTGGGTCACCAGGCCAGAGTGCTGAGGGACCAGATGTCCTCGGGCGCTGTGGACGAGGGCTGCTGGTTGTCATCCTGCTCTTTGAGCATGCGGCACGTACAGCAGGACGGGGACCAGCTGGGCCACCTGAGACTGGTGGCCTCATCCCGTTGGCCAGAGCTGGAGCCACTAGAGAGACCAAACTGGGGGAGCTTCAGCCTTCTTTGGGCTTTCTGCTGCATTTGGCTGGGGATAAACAGAACCTCCCATACTCCTAACCCGGCAACACCCAGGCTGAATCGACTTTAAAAATTACAACGTGAAGTTTGTGCGATTGAAGCTTTCCGAGCGTGGTGCCGGTCGCTGCCGGCGCTTTGCCTGGTGCCGCGGTGGAGCCGGTTAACCAACACCATCAGTGCCCGGGTCCCTGCCCGGCGTCGCCGAGCTCCGCAATTAGCGTCTGCGGGGCCGGAGGCTGCTCGGCAGGAGCCGCTCAGACCTCACAGCTTGGAGCCCCGTGCCAGACGGCTTTCCGCTCGCTGTGCGTGAGCGGTGCCCGGAGTGATGGAATAAAGCAGCAAGCATAGTCCGACGGGGGGTGGGAAGGAGGTGGAAAAGGAAAGCTTAATACCCTGCTCATCTCAGCTGCGATTCAGGTTTCATTTCCTCTTGCGGAGGTTTCCCCTCTGCCTCCCTGCTATCCAAGTGTTGCTTCTGTTGCTTTGGTTATTTATTTTCTTTGTAGCCTGGGGGCTGCTGCGAGAGGTGTCTCTTTGCCGGCTCTTCCTGATGCTTCGTTTTCCTTCCTAATACCAATTGTTTCTGCCAAAATCCTTTGGTGGTGTTATGTAAACCTAGAATCACACGCTAACGCTCTAAACCGGGTGCTCCTAAATGCATTGGGTCGGACTCGCCCCCGTGCTGGCTCTGCTGCCATCAGGCACCTCGTGCCGGGGTCCCCGTGGCTCAGCAGCCGCCGGGGGTGGGATGTCACCGGTCACGACATCCACAGTGATCCGAGCCAATAACGCTGTTGTTGCCGGTAGTTTTAGTGGGAGGTATGAAAACACCCTCTAAGTCACTCAGGGCTGAGATTTAAGCTGTTTGTAGAGCGTGGTACCTGCACTGCAAAGCTTGTTTTTTGGCACCGGGGTCTGTGTTTCTGCTGTCGGGTTTGCAGCAGCGTTGGAGGATGCTACGTGCGGGGTTCTGTGCTACCACCAAAAAGTGGCTTGCTGCATCTCCACCCCATCACTGCTCACAGTCCAGGGAAAAGCATCCCTGTGCTCCCTGCCAGCCAGCTGATGGGATTTGAGCTCCTGGAGCATCTTCATGGAGATAGTGTGCTCCTGCAGAGGCTGCTGGACGGGTACCTCTTCTCCTGTGCCAAATAGCGTGGACCCTCCTCTGAAGCGTGCACCCTCTCTCGTTGGCAAGTGGTTGTTTACCTGGAAAGTAATCTTAGCAATGATCTTAATGAATTTACAAGTGCTGCTTAATGTGACTTGGCAGCCGGGGGCAGGGGGGGGAAAAAGGAGAGCGAGCCACCGTTGCTGTGTGCCCAGTCTCTTCCCCATATACTCTACTGTTTTTGAGAGATTAAAAAGAGATTAAATCCTGCTGAGCTGCCAGGTGATGCTGATGAATGTTTGGAGGGGATTAGGGTAAATCCATTCCTCCTTCAGATTTAGCTCAAGATTTGAATTCATTGATAAAATTTGCCCAGGTTACATCTCTGAAACCTCCTCTGAGCTGGTGAATCTGCAGAGGTTTCAATGAAAGCAGAACTTGTTTCTGGAGCAGAAAGGCTAATGAATTAACTTTATAAGGTCGATGAATGATTAAGATAGCCGTACATCTATTCCTGTCACAGTGTCCAATTAATCCACACTGCTACAGAATTAAAGGGTGCCTGGGCTGGCTCCTTGGCTGGGGAAACTGGCCTGATGCTCCTGCTGCCCTGCAGCACAGCTGTGAGATGCTCTGCGACCACCGACCTGCATGTGCAAGACACCGTGTTCGTGCGTCACTTGAGTTTTGGCTAAAAAATGCCACCTCTTGAACTGTGGATGAAGTGCAATGGGTGCAGCTATGCATTGGGGTTCAGAGGCTAGATCCAGCCAAAGCTGTGTTGGTGTCTTGGCCACTGTTTTTCTACTGTGGTGACATTGCAGTGGGACTGGAGGTTCAAGAGGATGTTCTTGGCAGACTCCAGCAGCTGTTGGACCTTCTGGTGTATCTGCATGCACCCTATGGCACAAGTACAGGGATGGTGGGACTCCGGGGAGTGCTCCTATAAGGTGCCCCAGCATCAAAAAAGTTGTTTTCAGAGGAGCATTGAGACCTGCAGTGCTGCCATTTGGGCCAAGCACCAGTGCTGTGAATCGCACCAGCAATATGTGGTGTCCTGTGCTGGGCATCCTGCTGGGGCTGCAGGAGAGCGCGTGGCTCGGCAGCAGGTCCGAGGATACATTCAGCACAAGGCTCAGCAGCAGCACTGAGCATCTGTCCTGGTGGTGGGAGAAATTATAATAGCCTTCATTACTTCTTCTCTGTGTTGTGCATAGTCAAATTAAGTTGTTGAGGACCAAACTGGGAGCCCAGGGAGTGCAGCAGTGGAACCTCCAGCCTGGAGGAGCATTATAAACTAGGGCAGCGCACAGCAGGGTATTTGCTGCTGGAGATCTGCACTGCCTGTGGCATCCACGGGAGAGGACGAGGCAGAGAGAGGGAAAAGCTTTCTGCAAAGCGACTTTGGCATTTTTGGCTTTTGGAGAAGAAGAGCTGACACCTGCAGCCCGGTTTGGAGCCCTTACCCTGGGACTGCCCATGCAAGAGGCTGCAGAGTGGCTTGGACATGTCGGGATTTCATACCATCTGCAAACCTGTGCCCATCTCGGCTCTGGGTTTCCCTGCAAAGCCACAAGCACCAGAGCAGCAACAGTGGCAGCTTTGGGATGCTTCAGAGAAGGTGAGCCTGCAAGCAGCAGGTATCTTCATGCTGTTGAGCAAAGCTGACATTTAAAAATCACCTGGATGCAAGTAAAGTTGCATGTAGAACTCTTTTTTTTTTTTTTTTTTTTTTTCAGTCAAAGAGATCAAATGTCCTCATGCAAAGCCTGTCTTGGAAGCATGGGGAACCTCAGAGCATGGTGGACCCAACATACAAATTCACAATAATCGCTCAATAAATCTGTGGTGACTCTGGAGGTGCAAGAGGCAGCGGGTGTGTGTCTGATGTGCCTGCCCCTTTCAAAGCCCGTCAGGCTGCAAGTGCCGAGGAAATCCAGGGCGAGTTGGCTGCTGCTCTTTGCCCAGCTCTTTGCTCTCTGTAATTTGACGACTTGTGTATCTCATGAAAGATTGTGCTGTTAATGCTGACACGGGCCAGGTGCACTTACCCTGGCTGTGAGCTGAACTTCCAGGCTCTGTAAAATAGGACTGAAGTCAGAGATGGTCTGAACACGTGGCATGGAGAGGCTCCAAGGATCAGGCTGGCTCCCTGTGGAGCAAATCCGTTTGCTTCCTCTGGGCTGCTTTGGATTTGTACAGTTGTAGCAGCAAACACAGTCCCCTCTCAATCGTTATAGATGCTCGTGGGGTGGGTAGGAAAAATGAAGCCCAGTGGTAAGTCACAGACAAGCAGGAATACTTTCAAGAACATAATACTTGGAAGTAATTTAGAAATAACCTATTTTTTTTTCAGTGGGCCATTAGAATGACACTTTTCCAGAAAGTCAGGGGAAAAAGAGCTTCAGATTATATATATTGAACAGAGCTTCCTTAATTGTCATTAAGCAAGAGGATTTTGAATGAAGTGTTTTCCAGTTTCTGTATTATGTTGCTGCACAAGCTGGTGTTTGCCATTGAGTGTGTCTCCTTCAAGAAGAGCAAAAAATAAAGCTAAATTCACCATATGGTGGAGGAGAAGTATTTCGTATCCATTTTGTGTGATGGTGGTAGTTTGTTTAAAATAAAGTTACCTTTGTGTTAGCTTAGTTTAACTCTAAACAGGAAAATAATAGCTGTCGTAATGTCTCTATTAGAAGAATATTGTTTTAAAGCACTTTGGGGTTACATTAGCTGAGTGCAAAATGAATTTCTCCTCTGGAGCAAATATACGCCGGTGGGGCTGAACGCTGGGAGCTGACAGCTTGATGTGGGGATGTGCATCGCAGACAGGTCTCGGGGGGCCGGTTCTTGATGTAATTCTTCATGCTCCTTCTCTTCCCTCCTCCCATCACCCACCTCAGTGAGCAGCATCTCGCAAATGGGTTAAAGCTCTCGTGTCTGAAACTGGGAGGCACTGGGCAGCAGGAGGGGGGAAAATGGGTGGGAGGGGGTGGGCAGCAGCACTAACCAGAGCTGGAGGGAGCCAATAAAATTTTAAATGCAACCTCCCTGAATGTCAGTAAATAGACTTTGATGAAATATCTTTTATTTTCCTCATCCGAACACCAACTTACACTTGCAGTTTGGGCATTTTCTTTTTTTGTTTGGTTGGGGTTTTTTTGTTTGTTTGTTTTTGGTTTCGTGTGGTTTTTTTGTTTTTCCTGACTATACAGAAGTCTGACAGCACGTGATGGGACGCAGCAGGAAAGTGCTCGCTGCTGATGCTGTGTGTGTGTGTCAGTAATTGCATAAAGAGCTCTCGGGTGCGCGGGGCACCTTGGACAAACAGCAGCCCAAGACTTCAGTGCAGCAGAGCCAGGTCCCCACAGCTGCAGATGCACATGTACGAAGTGAGCTTAGGCCTCGGAAAACTTGGCACAGGTTGGCTTTCGAGCAGTATCCAGTGATGTAATATAGCAAATATTAGGAGAGCAACATCTGGTAGCTCTGCTGTCTACGTGCCCATTGCAAACAATTTTTCAGACCTGTGCAAATGCTCAGCTTAGTGACATAACAGTGTGGTAAGAGACTCGTGCAATCAAGGCCACCTGCTCGCCTCTTTTCCTTTCACAGAAAGTAATGAGGATGTTTTTTCGTTTGGTTTTGTTTCCAATGCATTAAGTAACACTTTAAAAGCAGCTAAATGCATTAGAAAGAGAAGTTGTGATCTCTTTGTGCAAAGGTGTCAACGTTTTCATTTTTAAGCTTAATGTTGCAGTTAATTCATTATCTCTGAATTGTAAAACACAGGTGGGGATGACTTAAATGTCCTGCTGGAGGGATTAGTTCCCACCTGTGGATGGGAGGTGTTTTCTGTGCAGGGTTGTGTGGGATGTGCAGGTCTGGGCACTGGAGCTCCTGTTCTGCAGCCTCTCCCGGGGTGCAGGTTTCCAGTTTTGGATGCGCCAATGACCATTCTCTGTTCCCTCTTGTCCAAAAGTGAAATAGAACTTACAGTGGGTGTGAAGCCGTGAAACTACTGCTGGTAAAAGTGCTATGCAAGCTCCAGCCCTTGGGTAAGTGGCAGGGATGTGCCCATAGGATGCAAATCTCCCCCACTGCTGTGCAGGCAAGCGCATCGTGGTGGCGGTGGCGAGTCCCCACTGTGCGTGAGCAGAGGGGATGGACGAGCTCTGCGGGCTTCCTTTGTGGTTGGTGTGGGTACAAGGCTTTGTTTAAACTTCGGAGATGGCAAAAATTGGGGTTGGGTATTACTGCAACTACGTGTGGTCCAGCAGAGTTTCAAGGTCCCTTTATATGAATCTCAGTGCTGCAGGTTCTGCATGACCAGCATGTCTGGCATGTGGTATCCGAGACCGTGGTCCTGCGCTCTGTGTGCCGGGAGAGGCCGGTGTCTGCCGTGGGACTGGTCCTTCCTCTCTGCTGCTGGGGAAATCACTGTTCCTGCAAGACACATGCTTGGCGAGATTGCTGCTGGGTTGTGGCTTCTTCCCTCACTTCGATGGGGGTTTGCACTCTGGGAAATCATTAGACGATTAGATGATCATTAGGAAAAATTTCTTCCTGGAAAGGGTTGTCAAGCGTTGGAACAGGCTGCGCAGGGCAGTGGTGGAGTCACCAACCTGGAGGGTTTAAAAGATGCAGAGATGATGTTCTCGGGGATGTGGGTTAGTGCCAGATTTAGGTTAATGGTTGAACTTGATGATCTTGAGGGTTTCTTCCAACCAGAATGATTCTATGATCATAAGAAAGTGCAGGTGTGATGCAAGTAAGAAAGTGTGGTTAAACTTGTCTTTAGCTCCAGAAGACCTCTGAAGACAGAGGTGCCATCAGCATCCTACAACTCTGTTACGCAGACTGTGATGCAGCAGCGGTTTGCACCAGGCTGCTGCATTTCAGCAGCTCTGACTTTAGAAGGGGCTCTGAAACAAACAGGACTGGTCAAACATCCCTGGTGCATTGCAAAAATGGGACTTCAGACATCAAAGAATCAATTCTGCCTCTGAATTGCCTGGGAATTATGGTTGATGAATTTGTGATATAGTCTCCTGAAGCATGATGCACGTGGTTTATGGTTTTGCCAAAATCATCAAAGCTAAAAAAATTCATCAGTTCTATTCTTTCCTCCCAGTGACCACACACTTGGTGAAATTTTCACATTCTTCCTTCCTCTTGCTGTGTGAAATGTCCCACCTTCTCATACGAACCGCCGCAGAGAGCACGTGCTGCCTGTGGAGCCCTGGGCGCTGCTCTGAGCTATGCCGGAGTGTAGCTCCGGATTTCCCGGCTTGCAAGATGCTCCCTGTTTAAAATGTCATCTAGTTTCTTTTCTTTTTGGAAAACTGGGGGAAAAAAAATGTAAAAGCGGAGCTCATATGCTTCCATGCTCATCTCCTTGCTACAATGGTGAGAAGAGGGTTAATAGGAAAGGTGACCATCAGACTGGTAACCACTTGTCTGCATGGGTTTTGCTGAGTTCCTAATGCAAGAACTCCAGAGCTGGAGCGAGATCTGTGTTGTTGGTGAATATCACTATTTCATGTCTGTCCTGTGTATATAAAAGCTGGGGTTTATGGGGGCAGGATAGTGCTGATAGAGGCAAATTCCGCAGTCCAGTGAGTGGACAAGCACTTACTGAGCAGTGGTGTCAGAGGAGGGTCCCCTGGTCCCCAACAGGGACCAGCACGTAGGTGGTGGCTTGGGTTGGGGTTTCTGCATCTGGCCAGGGGTGAGGGAGCTGTGGAGGAGAGTAAGGGCTAAAATGAAGCAGACTGTCCAACAGGCATAAGCACGTAGGCGTGAAGGAAGACAGGTTTTCTGTTCCACTGTGCTGGTTTCATTCAAAGGGTTGCAGAGATCATCAACTCTGGACCACTGCAGACACTCTACTCCTCTGCCCCATCCACATCTGATGGGGAATTCCTCCCCGGCACAGAGAGGGTCCCTGGTCTCCATCCCCAGGGCTGTCCCATGGGCATCCTCAAGGGCATGAAGCCTTCCCTGATGCTCCAGGATTTCAGTTTGTGTTGCCATTGTCATTGATCCCGGGCATTAATGGCACATGTGAATGTGAAAGCGAGCAGTTCTAGTTTGCCCACGTGTTAAATTTGATATGAGCAGACTTCATTAAAAAAATAAAATAAAATTCTAACGCATGGAGCCCAAGAGGTGGGTTAATTTAAGTGCTATTAAGAGATGATTGGTAATGCCCAGCTGTGCATATTGATTCAGCCGAGAGGCAGCAGGAGCAGTTCATCAGCATCACCAGCCCTACCCTCTCATTGCTCTCAGAAGAGCAGTTTGTCCCTGGGCTGCGGAGCCCCATCCCTTGGTTGCGAGGGGTATCTGGTAATGAGGGGTATCTGGTTTCTCCCGTCTCCTCTACCCTTTTCTCTGTGCTTCTCCCACCTTTGCTCCACAAGCCCTTCCAGCCGCATCCGTGGGGTTGGAGAGGAGGTTGCCCCGAGGTGTCTGTGCTTTGGTCAAGAAACAACGTACCGTTAGACACGGCTGGAGCCCCAGAGCTCCGTGTGCGGGGTTACAACAGCTCCTGGCACTGCTCCGATGGGCGTCACGGGGCTGCGACCCGAGGCCAGGGTGAGGGGCCTCACCTGGAGGGTATTTGTTCATAGGATTTAGTTTGAACCCTTTGCAGCCCCTACCACAGAACCTTGATGACGGTGAGTGCTTCTCTCCACCAAGGCACTTTTGGTGGTGAATTAAATCACTACTTCTTTTTTTTTTCCCCTCCAGTATTCAGTGTTCTGAGCTAAATTAGAATAGAAACCTTTTCAAACTGTTCCTTTAATAAAGTATTTAGTTAATAGATGATGCATAGCTCACAAAGCTTGCAAGAATCTGACACGGGCTATCATAATATTATGATATTTAGCAGCAAAACCTACTGCATTATCAACTTACCTCTATAGCATGGAGGAGGCAACAGCTGAGGCATAAAAACTAATGCTTCAGTATGACAGAGCTAAAATTGAACTTGGCAATTACCGCGTGCATGATTCGCAGTATTGTGAAGTGAAGCTACTATATAAATCAGCTCCAGTAATCATAGGGTTTAAAATTAGTCAGTTACTATTAACTCTGCCAGCGTTAGCATATGTTGAAGAATTATAAAAGTGAAAGGTATGGAATATCTGAAGTACAGGTTTAAAGTAAACCACTTGAACAAGCTCCCAGTGGGAGGATTTTAAGTTCATGCAGAAGTAAGGTTTTGGGTACTCTGACAAAGGTTTGTGGAACACATTTAATTGCACATTGCAGTCTAATCTTTTGAATGCTTAACATCCTTTAGAAAGCACCTTTTCATGTTCCCAAGACTTTCACAGTTCACAGAGGGTAGAGTGATGATTGAATTTAATTTTTCCTCCCTTATGGATTTTTTCTTTTTTTTCAGAGCGGCGCTATTCAAATAGTTTGCAGAGCTCTTCAATGCAGGGCATAGAAAAAAGGGAACAGCAGGATAATGTTTTAAAATCATTATGGGGAAGTGAAAGGCTGCTCTGAGCACAGCACAGAAATTAGCAACTGCTATGATTGCTAAATTTTTATTCAATGCAAAATTCATGGAATTTGCTGCTGTGAAAAATAGAGGAGTCAAGTTATTTAATAGGATTCTAAATTATGTAGGATGCACAAATATTTTATATGGGGCACAGAGCTGCGTGTGTTTCTGCAGGAGAGCAGGAGCTGGAAGCAGCTCGGTGGGGTCAGTTGGTTGCTTTATTGTCCAGTCCTGGCTCCTCTGGTTCGCATTAACATTTTCAACTTAATTTTTGAAATAACACTGTTTCGGTCTTGGTGACGCATGGCCGTGACAAACGTGCTCGGGTTTATAACCTCCGAAAGCTTTTGAAGAAGGGTGCGGATATGCCTGGCTTGATGCAGCTTCACGCTGCTTGCCCGGACCTGCTGCGTCGGGAGGACACGGCTCCGCACGGCACCTCGTGTGCTTGCAGACACCTCGTGTGCTTGCAGACACCTCGTGTGCTTGCAGACACCTCATGCTTGGGCTCTTGTTGTCGGGGTTTTGCTGCCCGTGGGTAATTCTGGATGAGTTGCACCCAGTGTTAGGGTGGTGTTGGAGGAGGTGGCGCTGTCCTCTCGGAGCCCTCAGCCTGGGCTGCTTGTGAGCAGCATCCCCAAGGAAGCTTCTGGCACTTCATGTCATTCCAAGTGCCTCAGTCCCTGGTTTCTCCCTCCCTGCATCCCCTCCGGGGAAGGCGGGCTATGCTCTGATGGAGTTTCCTAGCTGGATGCGTTCCCTCTTACTGAAGTTAAAAGCAACTTTCCTGAACTTATCCATAGTTCCAGTTGTACGCCCGCACTGTGCAGTCCTGCCCCCCCAAGCAGCACCACCTGTGCTCCTGCAAGGCGGCTCCCACCCCTCGCTTTTCTCTTTCCATGTCTGACCTTCAGATTCTGATGTAAATCATGACGCTGTTGTGGATTTACTTTTTCCCCACTTGCCTCTTGGCCATACGGTTTTGTTCACTTACAGCCAAGTCTGGTTCCAGAATATGAAACTCGTGCCTTGCTTCCAACTCCAGCAAAGTAGAAACATTGCAGCAAATCCGCGCTTTGGTCTTTCTTTACTTTTAGTCCCCCCATGTGTCCTAATTATTTAGTGCAACTCGTTCAGCCAGTGTTTTTGAAGATGTTCGTGTTCTGTCAGGGAAAAGGATCAGATGAGACTGTCTTTTCCCTCTTTCCTTTTTTTTTCTTTTCTGGCTTTTTAAAATAGAGAAATAGGAGGCATGGTGTACAGCAGGACCACGCTCCTGGCTAACACGCAAGTGGCCCCCAGAAAAATGCTTTGATAATCAAAGTGCAGCGTGATGAGGTGGAGGGATGGAAAAGTTAACGCCGAGGACTGTTTGGGTGCTGGTGCGGGGCAGAGCCCGTGTGTGATCACAGAGTTAGTTACTGTACCCTGTGATAAAGAGCGAAGACTGTGAAGGTCACTGTGCACAGATGAGCCTATTTGCCATCATATTGGGGACTTTGCATTTTGGAAATGCTCTGTGATTTGTCTCACCAGCAGCAAGGCGCTACCTTATCAGCCAGAGATAAACTTGGCTGCGTTCCGTTAAAGGATTTTGAAATATATAGTTTTCAATTGGGTGATACAGGGTAAATTGCCCCCATTGTCTCTGCCAGTAACTTTAAGATTCACAGGGAATTTATCAGTACATTTAACACTTCCATTGAAACTATATTTCCGAGGTTATGGAAATGAGCTACAAATGAAAGTCACAACTCAAAAAGCAGGAAACATGCCTGTAAGTGAGGAAAAAGCTGTCACTGGCATTGTGAAGAAAGAGAGGTATAAATAGGGCATTGGGTTAGAAAGCAGGAAATCTGCGTGCTGTGGGTTTTACTTGGAATTTCTTCTGGTGACCCTAGATAAGATTGTTAACCCTTGTCTCTGCAGACAGTTGTACGTGCTTATGTATGGGCTCTGGTTCTGGCTTTTGGGATTGTCTGCATGAGCTAACTGTTTGAAAGGGTAGCCGCTCCATCAATCATGGGCGTGTGGTTTTCGTGCTTAGGAAGGATCACTTTACCAAAGAGACTGAATTTCTCAATATTTCCTGTAGAGTATAATTTAGTCTTGTCCCCACACTGCATAGCCTGGGAGTGACGATCTCATGGCGAAGGGTTTGACCTTACAAGCAGGAGAGTGGAGGGTGGGCATCACAGACAGAGCAGCAATTCCTACTGCAGATGGACTTAATGCAGTCGATGACCACAACTTTGTGATCAGTTTTATTTTTATAGAGAAGATAAATAGCATCAGTCGGGAAAGACTTTTTCTTATCTCCATGGTAGACCCAAGAAGACCCTTCCATGTGAGCCAGTGCACGGGTGTCCATGCACGTCGGTCCTTGCTTGCAGCCTCCACAGAACCACAAGTGAAATTGCTCCAGTCGTGACACAAGAGAGGTGTAAAATTCCAGCTCGCAGAAAAGGGCAGGTTTCTGCCCAAAACACACTCTGGGCTTTCAGCCTCTGGTCAGCACTGTTGAGTGTGTAGCATAGCAGCAGAACATGGCCTGGTATTTATCATGCCCTTTTGTATAACTTTGCTCAAAGTAGGTATATTTTTTTTTTTAACGGCGTATACCAGGTACCAGGGTAGGCTGGAGGGAAACCCTTGAGGTGGACAGTTGCAATGGGAAAGCCAAAGAAATAGGACAAATCATTACCATTAAGCAAGGCTCTGTGCTGCATCCCACTCACGATGAGATGTGGGGATGTGCGTTGCATGGTGTTCTCCTCGGCTGGAGATGCAGGTGTCGGAGCATCCCGGGGGTGTGAACCCCAACGTGCTCCAGAAGGGATGCTGACCCCTGCCTGCCCACCACCATCGGGAGGTGCTTTGCGTTGTGTGGTGGTGCCCTCTTCCTGGGGTACCTGTTCCTGTTCCCCCCCGCACCACGCCACCAGCCAGCCAGGGGATCATGCCTGTGGAGAAGAGCAATCCTCCCGTGGAATTTAATGCCTTAAAAACCAAACTGAAACAAAACCAATCCTGTGAGAAGGGGGCCTGGCCTCTCTGGCACTGATGCTGTCGGTTCCTGGGCTGACAGCTCCAGTGCACATGTAAGTCAAGGGGTCGCGTGGGTCTTTAGTAAAATGACAAGTGAGTATGATAGTTCTGAGGTTTACAAGTTACAAATTTGGCCTAGGGAGTTATTTCAGGCTTGTGCAGTCTAAAATTGTCTCACAGCCTGAAATCACATCTCAAATAGAAATAATAACCTCCCATCTCTCCAATCCCTGTGTGCTCTATAATAAACAAATGATGACGTGCCCAAAGGTGTCACCCCAGCAGCATCGCAGCCGCTTCCCGGGAGCGCTGGCATCGAGGGGCACTTGTCTTGGGGATGAGATGCACGAGTCAGGATGTTTCTTGCACAGCTCGTGACTTCTGTAGAAGTTGATAGTAATATTTCTCTGTGTGTGCGTCTTGGCTCAAATCTCTGAAAGTTGAAAAAAATATAAAGAAAAAAGGATGAATACTTCATACCTGGGCAGGGGGGACTGATTAGCTCTCGCAAGCTGAATCTGAATCCTTCAGAGGAAACCACGAAGGATTCCCCATGTTTCTTGTTCTTTGATGCCCCTTGTACCATCTCACTGTTAATCCCAGCGCTTTCATAGGGAGGTTCCCAGCACCAAACCTGCAAGCTGGTGACTCACTGCAGAAAGTGACTTTTCTCCCTTTGACTATGACTTAAACCCCCAAAGCTGAGCATATTTGGAAAAGATTTTGCACCGCTTGCAAGGCCCTTTGCAGAAGCCGTAACCGAAATCGGTGGGGACAGAGCGGTCGCTCCCCCTTGTAAGCAAAAGCAGAATTTGTCTCGTCCCCGGAGTGCACAAACATTTGCTCTGTGGGCTGTGCCACAGCGCGGCTCTTCTCCCAGTACAGGTTGTTTTGTTTCCTGTGGTGTCTGTGTTGCTGCTGAGGCAGTTCCACCAACCTCCTGTTTCTCCCAGGGCTGTTTGCATGGCAGGTGTTTGCTGTGATAAAATATTGACGGGGAGGAGGAAGGAAGGCTTCGTTCTCTGTCTGTCCCTGCCTCTCGTTATTTTTCAGGTGGGAGGTACAAAAAGGGCCACAACTTGATTTTTAGAATCAACCAAGAGTTTGTAGAATGTGAATAGAACTGGGGTTTGGTTCACCTTGGGATAACTTTGTTAAATCCCTGCCTTGGCTGGAAGGCGGAGCTGGATGCTGGCAGGTCTGGGCATGGACAGAGGAGCGGGGCAGAAGATGTGGGGGCAGTGAGGTGTCCACATGTGCCACTGGGCTGGATGTCCCAGCAGCAGAAGGAACCACCTGTGCTGCTGGTCTTCAAATGCCCCCAAATGCAGCACGTTCCTGCTCCTGTTGTCTTTGTCGTCATCAACCTCTACAAAAAAAACCTGAAAAAGCATCATAAAAACCTGTGAACTCCTTGATGAGCAGAGCTGCCCACTGACCTCTGGGCTGCCTGGATCCTTCCAGCGCAAGATGAGACCCCAAGGTGATCCCTGTCAGTACCACGGCCAGAGGCTGGACCCCGAGCCCTCCCTGGGAGCAAAGGGCTGGCAGGTGTGCGGCTGTCAGAGCGTCACCCAGGCTGGGTGAGCTGGTTTGCACCCCTGCGGGACAGGTTCTTGGGAAGCCCCAGCGTGGAGCAGGAGTGAGATAAATGGCCAAGAGAAAGAGGCAGCATTGAGGAGTCAAGGTGGTGAAGGGAGAGCTTGGGGCTGAGACAAGCAGCTGCGTCTACTTTTGTTTTAAACTGATTGCACTGCTGCTTTTGTGCTTTTGTCCATCCCTCTCCTGCCTTTTCTTCTTCCCTGTTTTTTTTTTTTTTTTGCCAGTTCCCAGGACTTGGCAGGCTTTGCCAGGTTAACTAAAGACTGACTATTGTGTATAAGGTGATTTTTTTATTCAACAGGGATGCTATTTTGTACCAGCCTGTAAGCTGGACATAAGAGAGCTTCTCCCCAACATTGTAGGTGGCAAGTTGGGAAGCCAGGACCTCGCTCTATCACGTTTCTCTTTTTCTTCCTGCAAAGAAATATGTTGGATGCTCCTTACCCCTTCACAAAACCAAACCAAACCAACAAAAACCCACTCAAAACCAACCAAACAAAACCCCCCAAAACAAAACAAACAAACGAAAAACTAAACCAAAACCCAAACAAACAAACAACAAACCCTGATGCCTCTGGTCCGGCTGCTTTGTGAGTTATTGAGCAACATCCGTGTGACCGTGGTGAAACGAGGAATGAAGGGGAGGAACTCAGGTAAGACAAGTACAGGTGTGGAGCCTCTCCTCTGGCAGGGAAGAAGGAACCTTGCTGCAGCAGATGCAAGCTGGAATGGGTTTTGCAGAGAGCTATGGAAGGGAATCACTGGGTTGCACACATCAGGGTGGCCTCCAGTGAGACCAGTAAAGCTCACTGGGTGACTGTGCCTGCTCAGGTGAGCCGTGTGCTGCAGGCTGCCCGCCCAGGGCAGGGCTCAGGGCTCTATGTTGGCCTTTGGTAACTCTTTTTTTTTTTTTTTTTTTTTTTTTTTTTTTTTTAATACAGACACTGAAAACCACCCTGCTTTTGTCTTAATTGAAACAAAAACAGGAGGTGAGTGCCCCAGAAACTTCACTGTGCACACGGTTCAAGTGGCTGTGGTTTTTGTTTCTAGTTAGCTATAACTATCTGATGAACCGTTTCTGTTGGGTTTACTTTTATATTTTTTTCTCTTTTTCTATTTTCCCTGTGTGAAGGAAGACAGAAACCTTTTCTGGCCAGTTTGTAACCCCACTGTTCCCAGCTCTTGCCATTAGCGGCCGTGTTCACGCTCAGTGTAAGCGGGTGTGCTCCGAATCCACGTGCACGTGCCAGGTCTGAATGCGACCTCCAGCGAGGATATTAAATGTCTCTAAAAGCCTCTCTGCAGCAGTGGGTTTGGCATTAGTATCGACTGATGGCTATAACATGAGTGGCAGGATGAGGATTGCAGGTTGCCATGGCCGGTCAGCTGGGCTGGGATTTCCAAGTGCCTGTGGGAGCCCAGTACGCCCAGTATGGGCACAAGGTACTATCCAGTCTTCTGCTCAGAGTTGAATACCTGCTAGGAGTTAAATAAATGTTCAGTCACTCTTATACTGAAGACAGACGTACCTATGCTCAACTCAAAGGGACAAACCAGTAACTGATACATGGGTTTGGGGTTTATTTTTGGTCATTATAATGAACACTTCTGCTTCATACTTTTTGTTTCTCATTTCTCTGTACTTTTGGACTTGCTGTTCCCATTCACCATCGCTCGTCTGCTGTGCTGCCCGGGGACTGCTCACACCCAGCATGAGAGACTGTTTGAGTCAATCTCCCAGTGTTGTTTCAGTTGTTTGCAGTTCCAGGCAGTTTACGTTTTTAATTTGCTATTATCCAGACATCTTGGCTTCTGCTGTGGGGCGTTTTGAGCTTTTTTTTTTTTTTTTTTTTTTTTTTTAAGCTTCATACACAATGGCTATATCCAAAGGAAAGGTGTTGAACTAAGTGGTCTGACCAGCTGCAGCAAGTGGTACAGCACAGGATTGCTTGAAATTAGAATGATGTGCCAGCTTGAATAAGTTGGCATGTGAGTATTGAGACTGAATCCTAGAGCAGCAAGGAAGGTCAAATTAAAGATCTGCTGTAGTTGGAAGATGGGAGATATGTGGTCTTTTCAATATTCTGCTATTAAATGGTGGGCACAAGGAGATACTCGTCACTGGAAGAGTTTTACCTTGTTACTAGCATAGATCTTTTGAGAAAGGTGTTTAGCAGCTTTTGCTGATTCGAGAAAGTGATATTCTGGCTGGGCTTGTCCTTTCAAGAAAACTGTTGTCTGCAGCTTTGCACAGTCTTTAAGTGGCAGTACCAACCTACCAGTATAACGAAACATGGATTGAAAATGCAGAAGTTCTATCTAAACCAGTGACTCCGGTATCGCCAGCAACAGAGGGAGTATTCACTCCTAGTTTAATACTTCTAACACTTGGTTGTGGTTTTTGCATTGGCCTTACTCTGGTGAGGATATGCTCAATGATGGTTATTACTCATGGTTGGCATCAAAGTAGCCTCAGAGAGAAGTTGTGTGTTGGTTTCTTGGTTCTGCTGGTTATCCCGTGCGTCTGCTCCATCTCTGCGTGTCCATCAAGTAGGGCACGGGGACTTCTCCATTCTGCTCTCTGCTCCAAGGCCAACTATCCTGTTTCCCTGAAAACAAGACCTACCCTGAAAATAAGCCCTAGCATGATTTTTTTCTGGATTTTTGAGGATGCTTGAAATATAAGCCTTACTCCAAAAATAAGCTCTAGTTGCATTTCGTAAAAAAAGTCAGTTTAAATAGCGTCCGGACAGCTATGCGTGTGAAAAAGTAAGCATCTTTTGGAGCAAAAATTGTATAAGACCCTGTCTTATTTTGGGGTACACCCTGGAGGCAGCTTGTTCTGCTGACTTGGTTTGCCCTCACCCAAAGAGGTGCCAGCTCCTGCTGTCATTGACATCTTGCTACAAAGACACCTGTCTACGTGTTACCAGATAGAGGAGATCGCTTCTGATAAAGATATAAAGATGAAGTTTGTCGATAAGCTTCTCTTGAATTATGGGGCCTCTCTGAAAATAGCTTATTCTGAAAGGATTTCAACCACTGTTCTCATGCTGCAAGACAGAAAGTCCTTGTGCATCAGACCAGTAGCAGATGTCAGTTGAAGGACGTGCTGAATTACAGTCAGTTCATGTGCCAGGAGAATGGGCCAAGTTTATAATTGTGAATGAGGTTCCTGTGCGACTTGATTCTTCAATCTGTTCACAAATCGGGTGTTGACGCCGTTATATTTTACTGAATGTGTTTGCCTGAAGGTATTGTTTAAGGAGTAGTTTTGTGTCACTGAATCCCAACCTGTTGGGTGTTTGCAAGCAGTTCGGTGTGGTTATTTATTGTTTTTTGTCTGACTGGTGCACAGCTGAATAAACGAAAGCTCGTTCCTTCGAGCGTTTGCAAGAAGCAACTCGGAGCCAGCTTGGATGAGCAGCCTCAACCGCTGCTCTGCATCCTGACAGCCATCCTGAGCTACTCAAGAGAGGTGAAAGCAAAGTCAATTCCTGGAAAGGAGAGAGGGAAAAAAATAGTTGTGTCATTAATAAGTCCTGTTGGCAATTTTATATATATACATATATATATAACTGTATTTTAAGGCTCCTGACGCAACTCACCACTTCTGTAGCCCTTGCTGGCCTCTCCTGGGGATGGCTGCTGTGGTCAGAGGTGTGTTGCTGCTGGCTGCCCCAGGCTGCGTGGTGACTGTCCCTCCTGCCAGCCCGGGGTGTTGGGGACAGCGGTGACAGCCACAGCAGGTCTGACCTGGTCCGTAGCAGCAGCTGTGTACCCCTCCTGGGAGCAGCACCTGCATGTGCCGGCCCCATGAAGCTTCTCTTAATAGAAATACTATTTATTACAGCAATAAAACACGTTAAAGAAATTTAGCAGTAATGAGACCATCACGTTATGTGTATGCTCATCCTTGTCTTGCTTACCAAGTATTTGACCTCTGTTAGGTCCCATCGTTCTCGCAGCTGCTGAGATCTGTGTCTGGCTGACACAGCTCTGGTCCCTTCACTCACAACCGACTCATCCTCCCAGCCTCGGGAGCTGGGTCTGGTTAAAAGCCAGCTGTGCAAGTCCTTCCTCTGTTCCTGTGACAGCAGCACATCTTAATTCTCTATAGCCCTCTGGTATATGTGAGCCCCAATACGGGCTCTGTGCCCCTCCAGGTCATGGTGCAGAAGCACATCGTTGCCCTGCGGTTACTTTTTTATGTGCCGTCTCTCGCAGCCGGAAGGATGCGCCCTGCAAGGGGGACCGGGGCGGCAGCACCCTCATTGTTCTGGTCACCGCACACACACAAAACACTTGAAGTCATCACTTGCAGATCGTTATCCTGCAGTTCTGTCACGTCCCGTAACCACCACCTTCCTCTTCCGATAGCGATCACGAGCAAAGTGCAAGATCTGATGGTAAAGGGCTGTGAATTCCCAATCAGAGAGGATTTGAGGGTTATAAAGACAATTAGCTTTTATGCTTCTGTTATGGCACGTGGCTCTGGACCAGCATGGGACTCAGAGGGCAGCGACCTCCCCAGCTGGGCAGCCTTTCCATAAGGCATGAAGTGTTTGCAATGATACTGTTAATTTAGCAAACCTTTGGAGTGACTGCTGCCCTGTGATCTCTATCAGTATAACTTCATGCCCTCGGGCAAGCAGCTCAGCATCCACACCAGGGGGTTTTAGTGGAAGCAGGGCATCCGTGTCTAAACAGCGATGAACGAAATGATGCAAAAACCCCTGCGAGGGGATGCCCGGTGTTTCGTGGCATCTTCTCCCCAGGGCTGAGTTCCAGGTGAGCTCGTGGCACAGTCGGTTGGTGGGGACATGGTCAGCACTGGGTGAGGTGACATGAGATGAGCAGGGCTCTGCCTTGGTGAGCAAAGACTGCACAGAGCAGATGTATTACTTATTTATGCAGCCCGGATCCTGGCGTGACAGAGTGCGGCACAAAAGCTAAAATGACAGTAATTAGGATGGATCTGCACTCAGTGACCCAGAGAAAAGTGAAAACTGGGGAAGATAATCATGAGTGAAAGAGGCAACACGAAACAGAAAATGGTGACGGTTACAATTTGAATGAGGGAACGAGCTCCTAAAGCAAACTAGCTCCTGGAAATCCCATTAACGCTGACAAATATCCAGCTCCAGGATTCGGGAAGTGTCAGTGAGCATCTGTTCAGGTAAATAAAGGGGATGAATCCAGTTGCTGTTTAAAAATGCTGCCTGCTCCCCTGTTTAAGGTGAGCCTGTTAATACAGGCTGCCTGTTAAAATCGCTCGCTATCATTACAGTGCTAACAATTATGATATTCTCTGTGGTCGGGGATTATTGAACACCTGGCTCCCGGCATTAGCAGCAGCGCGGCACCACAAACGCTCCCACAACAGCAGCTCTGAGGATAACCCACGTTCTTGGCTTCGAGGATGATAGATTACTGAGGAGTTGTTCTGTTTATGAGCCCTCTAAAATGGGCGAAGTTCCAGTAAATTCAAGTCTGGATTCTGTTCTAATTCACTCGCTGCTTCATCCGGCTATGGCTGGTCGAGTTTTAAATCCAAACAAATTTGGGTCTGCTGGTGTTTCTTGGAACTGTTTTGGTTTAGTTTGGTTTGAACGAGGAGGCCTAGGCCATGAGCTGAAAAAGATCTCAAAGCCCCTGTCTGAAGATGGCTCTGATTGCACTTAGTTGAGTGGAGGGACTGATTCAACATCTCCATTTTGTAGGGATCCGGCACAAATAATTTATAGTCGTGAAAATAGCCCTGAGAAGGAGCCCTGCTCGTCCAGGAGAGCTGGGAGGGTTGGGATGGCTTTGGGCCCGGCAGTCCTGTTGACTCTACGAGGTCTTCTGGCTGGCTTTGACTTTTGTGAGGGTAACCGGGGGTGGATTGGACACCCACCTCCTCTGAGGACACGTGGGAGCTTGTATGTGTTGGGAGGAGAGGCTTGCCTCTTGCATCCCCGTGTAAATTTTGGCACCATCACGACTGCTTTGGTACAGGAAAATAATGACAATTTGGTCTGAGTTGCTTCTCAGCCAGAGAACAAAGCTGTGGTGTGAGTCCAAAGGGACCTCCTGGCTGTAACGGGACGAAGAGGAGATTGCAGGCCGATCTGTGAGTGCAGGGGGCGGCAGTCATCCAGGGCTGGGTCGGATGCTTTTCCAAGGCTTTATTCACGTGTGAAGCTCATTCATGCGTAAAGGAAAATGATGTTCCACTGGAAGCGCTGTGCATGAGTTGAACACCCCAACGATGCCGTCCCTTTGCCTCTGCTCACTGGGGCCACCTTCTGAGCTATAGCTTGGGTGGTCCCACTCTCACCAGCACTGTGAAAAGCAGCAGCTTTGTCCTCAAAATGTTTGTGTTTCCTGCAGGGGTAGGGGTATTCCTAAGCCTGGGAGGTAAGATGAAGGCTTTAAGCTGTGGTGAACACTTCTCCTGGCAGTTGGCATGATCTAGACATGGCCACAGTGAGGCAAAGCAGGACCAGGAGGTGGACTTGTGCCAGGCACCAAAAGCAATGCCATCTGTTTGAAAAGGACCACAGTGGAAAGAAATTCAAGTGGCTCTGGTGTGCTCTGGGAAGCTACAAGTGCTCATGGGGATTTCCTGGGGATTTAAGGACAAGTTTTAGTTCAGGTGTTAGTCTGGTGGTCTTTTGACAGCAGGAGATGAACTGAAAGGTGCAGCCCTGTCACCCCTGATGAATGGGGGCAGCAGCTCTGCTGAATCTTGGCTCATACTGGATATGAGCCCCTCAGACCAGGACTAATGATGGAGAAAATTAAGCAGGAACTTCCCCTCTGGAGATGTCACACATCTTGTAGAGCATCTCTGGGCCTGCTGAGAACCAGGGCTCTGCAGGCTACCACAGCCTGAGGCTGAAGCGTACCACCACCCCTGTGGGAATTGCAAACATTTTGGGAATAAAAGCTGCTGCTTTTCAGGGTGCCAGTGAGAGCAAGACCACCGGAGCTATCGCTCAGAAGTTGGCTCCTGCTTAATTTTCTCCATCATTAGTCCTGGCCCCAAGGGGCTTGTGTGGCCATCCTTGGTGGCCCCAGCATCCCTGGCACGGTGACACACCAGAGGATCCCTTGGAGAGCTTTGGGGCAGCCTGGTTTGGCCCCCTTGGCCATGATGAGCAACGCAACAGCAATTGTTATGGGACTTCACCAACTGGGACAAGCGATAGCATTAGAAATACCTGAGCACAGGACGTTGTAACCTCTCATCCCAAGGTACACGGCATGTGTATGCGTGTTAAGGAAGAGAGATGATGGGGAGAAGAGTGTATAAACGATGAGTGATGGCATACAGTTAAACAGTGGAGCCTCTTGCCTGGGTTGGGGTGTTTTGTAGGATTTTTTTAAGTAGTATTTTTTTTTTTTCCCTTTAAAGTATGTTAAATGTTTCAAAAGTGCCAGAGCTGGGATGGATCTCAGCACACACAGAGAACAAAACATGTCAGTGAGTCCCTTGTCTCCAGGCTGGCTGACAACCCTCTGTTCTGGCTAATTTTTGGTGTCATCAATCACGGGTACCAAGACAGCAGCCTTGTGGTGCCCTGTGTGCACTGCGGAGCTCATTGAGTGACCTATTAGTGCTTTCAGTTAATTTTGGTGACGTATTTATAGCAGGGAGATCTACAGCACCGATTTCCTACAGGACACATCACAGTTTGACATCAGATTAAGTTATAGAGTACCTTTTCCTTGCTGGATCAATGGGTAGAGTCAAACAGAGCCTCGTCTACATGCAGATGAGGAGGATTAGATTTAAATCAGCAAATGTCAGTAATGGCTGTTTTTCCCACCAAGGGAAGAATAGGCAGGGAAAAATTTCCATCATTAATAATTGAAGTTTATAGAGGGGAAAAAAAATGAATGTATCATATACCGCTCCTGCAGATAACAGGCCCCCGCTTTTGCTGATAATTCTGTCTGGCAGACAAGTGCTAAAAAATTGTTATGATTATCACTGGGTTTCTGAATCTGTTATGAATCTTCTGCAGTTGTAGAATACTTTAACAAATGCCATTTTGTGGCACAGCTGAAAATACTATTGGTAGCACAAAAATGTCCGTAGAAAAATAGGGACAAAATAGTTGGAAATGAGTCTTGATATTATTTGCCAAAAGGAGGAGAATAACAAATTCTGGTGTGGACTTTGTAAAGCGGGGTGACTGGAGTTGGTGGCTGTTTTCCTCCCCAGTGACTGGCATGGTGGGTGCTGCGATGCAGATGGGCACCGGTGAGCTCTCCTTCCCTGGTCCTGCTGGAGAGCACCTTGGGCTGGTGAAATCACAAAGTCATAAAATATTTTGGGTTGAAGGGCCCTTCCCAGCTGCCCCAGTGTCCCCCCTGCCATGAGCAGGGACATCTGCACCAGCTCAGGTTGCTCAGAGCCCCGTCCAGCCTGGCCTGGGATGTCTCCAGGGATGGTTCAGCCACCACCTCTCTGGCCAACCTGGGCCAGGCTCTCACCACCCTCAGGGCCAACAATTTCTTCCTCATGTCCAGCCTGAATGTCCCCTCCTTTAATTTAAAACCAGCACCCCTTGTCCTGTCGCAACAGGCCCTGCTGAAAAGTCTGTCCCCATCTTTCTTCTTGGCCCCTTTTAAGTATGGAAAGGCCACAATAAGGTCTCCCTGGAGCTTTCTCCAGGATGAACAATCCCAACTCAGCATGTTGCAGCAGTGGTGGTGATGCTCTGGGAAGCTAAGGCTGCCCAAGAGTTAGTGAAAAATCTATGGAAGCAGTTAGAAAGGAGCTTTTTAAAGCTTTTTTAAAGCTATTTGCAATGCATGATGTGAAAATGAAGAAACTCTGTTTCTGTAGGCTTGAGAAAGAGTTTTCCCTGAAAATATTTTAAAAAAAAAACCACCAAAAAAACCCAAAAAACCCCAACAAACAAATAAAAAAACCCAGAAAATTCTAAGTGGTAGCACTGGTTTTATGTGTGCAAGCCATACCTGTGGGGCTTGCAGGCAGGGGACCACTTTCTATCATGTGTCCACTACTCTTTATGCTGCCGACAATTTCTCCAGGCTGTAAAGCACTAGAGGTCGTGGTGTTCTGCAGCAAAGTTCTCTGATTCCTGCTCGCTTGGCATCCAAGAGCCTTAATCTCAGCAAGCATTCAAATAACATCTCATGTAAATCAAGCAGGAAATAAACCATGAAAATAAGTGAGCATGAATTTCTAATTAACTAAATTTGCAACTGGTACACACAAGTTAAAGGGCATGTGATTTATCACCCATCAGTAAAAATATTGGTTATAACTTGTGCTTTCTGTACTGTAGGGTGTGCATAGCTCAGCTGTGGAGTTAAAGGGCATCTGATTTGTCACCTGCCACCAGCCATAATGGTTGGAGCCATCATGACTGGGATGGCAGAGGCACCATGTTCCCATTTTTGCCAAAGAGCTATTTGCTTGGTTATTCCTCCAACAGGGAGATGCATGAAGGACTTTACTTCAATAAACGCATAAATAAAGTTACAGTAAGAGCTGCTTTTCCCCATTGAAAGGCGGGTCTGGAGCACAGGAGAGCAGCCAGTTTGGCCAGCATGAGGTGGGGCACGATCAGCCTTGGTGGTTCCTCGAGTGGGTTGATGGGTGCGAGTCCTCTTTATGTTACAGCCCTTCATGGCTGACGTCGGCTAGAAGTGCCACGTTGCCCTCCCTTTGCGTATTTGCAGTTCATCCCTTGGCCTGAGCATTGGATTTGCAATAGTGTTTAGGTCTTGATAAAGCTCAATGATAGTTAATCAGATCTGTGGATGGTCACGAATGCACAGTTGACTTAACCTCCAGGCACAAAGAAGAGGAGTTAAGTGGGTATGCCAAGACCAGGCTTTTTGGACCCTCTTTAACTCCAGGCTCCTTCCTAAATATTAGGAGCTTTGGTTGTGCTCGTTGGCTTCAGTGGCAGCTTAAGATTTCAGTACTTACGAAAACTAGATCCTTCTTATTGCTAGCAAGAAGATGAACAACGTTGCACAACCTGTATATTGTGGTGTAGATAAAACTGGCCCATTCCCTGTTGGATAACGATGTGTAGCAAATGGAAAACCATTGCGTTTGATGCAGAAAGTTCAGCACAATTTAATCATTACTTGCCCAGTTATCTCCCTATATCAGATGCTGGTTTGCAGGGTCCACCAGAACATAAACCTCTTGTGTTTGGACCATTATCATCTTGGTTTGCCATTAAACGTTAAAACAGTTTGTGATTTTTTTTGTTTGTGTGCATGTGATATGAGAGGTTTTGGAGTATCCAGTGTAAAATATTGAAAACTTTTCTATGAATGTTTGTGCACGTAGTCGTTGCTGTTGACTGCATCAACAAGAGCATCGGTGAGAAAGCTCTGTGGACCACAAAAACCTCATTACATAATGTCTGGAAATACAAGACGTATATGAGTTCAAGTAAGAGATACAGTAAATCATGAGGCTCTTGAGGATGGAGGAAACTCTTTTAAGTGGGCTTTAATTATCAAGCTCGAAAAATCTCCTAACTCAACGCTGAGTAGAAATCAGTGCTGACTGGCAGGATTTGGGTGCTGAAGCTCATGTTTTCAGCTGAATCAGTTCCAGGTTGAGGCCTCCCAAAGCCTGCGGAGGATGAGCAGAAGCTCAGGGTGGTGGGAAGCCGTGCTCCTCACCTCACTGTGGGCACAGATGGGTTAGAGCAGCACTGAAACGTCCCACGAAGGGCAGGGAGTGGAGCTCTGTATCCAACTCATCACCCTACTCTTCTCCTGGAATCTCTAATCCAGTCTTGCCCTACTAGTCCTCCGTACCCCCCCTTTTTTTTTTTTAATATGTGCATCTTGTTATTAGGTTTGGCCCTCCTGTTCCCCAGCACCCAGTGCATGGCTCAAGGTTTAGTTACTATGGAGTTTTTAGAAGTTTTTTATCTTCTTCCACCTCTTTCCTTGTGCTCCTCTCCAGAGTGTTTTGCAAATCTGGGCAGTTATCAGGGTGACCAAAGTGCCCTACTAGCAAGGGAGGTATTCCATTAGCTTTGTGTGTTTTCTACATAAAAATGGAAGTCCAGTGGGGCCTTTCACATAGCCAGGGTCTCAGAGAGGGTGAAGGAATGAAAAATGGGCAATGTGATAGCATTTTGCTACTTCCTCAGCTGAAGGACGGAAGGAATCAAGGTAATGTGTTTATTTGACAGGGAATACTTTGTGTACTTGTGTAATCTGTTGATCTGAAAATTAAATCACTTTCTTCTTCATCTTCTGCGCCATTGATCTTGGAGTCATTAGGGAAAGTACAAGCCGTCACGGTGACACGTGCCCCCGCCTTGCACAACCCTCACAGATGAGAACATGCATCAGCAGATGCTTTTATTCACGTGTGTCAAATATGGGTTGTGGTTGTCCCCAGACGGTGTTAACTAGAGAGGAAAAAGAGAGAGAAGCTGAAACATTCTTACAAATTTCATGTATTTTCCCTAATACTTCCCGCTTCCCTTGTTTCTGCTGCTGACTCCCATGCAGTGGGATCTGCTCTGCTGCCTGTGAGCCGGGTTTTGTGGCTCCAGGCGGCTGGGTACCAGTGGCTGTGAAGAGCTGGTGGAATTGGGGCTGTCGTGGGGTGCAGGAGGCTGCCCGGGCACAGCAGCACCTGCCCGGCCCCGTGTGCCCGATTCCCCGAGGCTGAGCGAGCTGGGAGAGAAACGGGGGCTCAGTGTTTGTGTGCGTACACATACATGGTTATATGCGTGGTTACATCATAGAATCATTTCGGTTGCAAGAGACCCTCAGGATCGTCAAGTCCAACCATAACCTAACCTAACTCTAGCACTAACCCATGTCCCTGAGAACTTGATCTGTACGTCTGTCCAACCCCTCCAGGGATGGTGACTCCACCACTGCCCTGGGCAGCTGTTTCAGTGCCTGACAACCAAAACAGCACAGGCTCGCTCCCAGCTGTACCTGCAGCGCTGCTTCCCCTGCACCATCATCATCCTCCTCCTGAACTCCCGGCTGGTTTTCCTCTGCCGAGCAGGGTGCTGGGTAACCAGGGGCAGGTGCCAAAAATCAGGCCCATGTTGCTACCGGTGCAGAGCATCACCCTGGGAAGCAGGGCCGGCAGCAAGCGCCATCCACGCTGTGTGCACGGGGCTCCGTGTCTCCCGCTGCTGGGAGGGATGAAGGGAAGATTAAAGAAACAATAATATTTTTACACTTACTGTAACTCAGATACGGTTTCATATTTCATTAATTATTGTTTTGTCACGTTAGGAGCCTGGGGAGGAAAATATTAATCACAGGTTTTGCTGAGTGCTCTTTCAGTAAGTAAATTAATTTCAGACGGGAAACTTGTTTGTGTGGATATTTGGCTCCTTCCCGTTGTCGGCAGGCGAGCTCAGCGCGCTTCCCGGCACCCGCCGAGCCCCAGCCGTCCCCCACCCGCTGGGCTTTTTGGCACGTTTTGGTTGCAGCGTTCACCTTCACCACAGAGAGCTGAGCTTGCAGGTCTCATTTTCTCGCAGGTTTTCTTTTGCTTGTTTTCATTTTCTTTTTGTTCTTTAATAACTTCTGGCCAACGCCAAGGCAAAGAGATGCCTTTTGTGGCTGGGGCAGGAGGTGGCGGCAGCCACGGGATGCTGCGGAGATCCAGACTGGCCTGTGCAAAACTTCATGCCTGTGCTACAGCCGTGCGAGAGGAATGGAATAGCGGGGAGGAAGGAGGATGGACCCATCACTCCTGTCCCCTCTCTGCACCTTCTCAATCCCAAAACGCTGCTCTCCAGTCACCTAGCGCATCCCACAGCCCTCCCCGGGCACAGGGCTGCACCAGGGCTGTTTCCTTCCGTGCACCATCATCTTCATTTGCCAGCGCTTGGTGCTGGGGAAATTCCAATTACGCATTTGCTTTTTTTTTTTTTTTTTTTTTTTTTTAATAAATCAAACCCAGCGTTTCTTTGTCAAGGAAGAGAGCCCTGAGGTAGATCTGATTAACGGCATGCAGCATGCTCCCCCCTGCCAGGGATTATTCCCTACATATCTTAAAAGCAAGTAAGGAGCTGCATTGGTTGTGCAGGGATCCAAGCAGTTACAGCTCAGCTACTCAAAGCAAACCTCCCAGGTGCTTATTTTTGGAGAGGGCTTTGCATCTCTTCTTGTTTCTGGAGTCCGTGACCCCAGACAAGAATAAATACCATCTAACTGTTCCTGCTCTGGGTTATTTCTGGCAGCATCACCAAGTAACTGAATTTCAGAGGGCTGTGTGTGTATGTGTATATAAAACAGTAGATCTCAGTAAGATAATCAATTATATGCAAGAGGAAACCAGAACTTTTTCCATTGGTTTTATCAGATATTGTGGTCAGTCAAGGCAATTCAAAGCAACTCGGAACCCTATTACATTCATTCTTGCTATAATCACTCCATCTCTGTTTACCATATTCAGTTAAAGTGGCTTGTTTGCTACATCCGCTCTGCTGCCAAAATAACCTCATTTACTCCTGCAAACGGCTTCTGGTGCTGCTGCTGGAGTGTTCCTGCATTGCAAATAGATTCTTGGCCGCAGCGCTGAGGTTTGGATATATTGTTCTTTGAATCCTGCCGTGGAATTGATTGGTTGGCATTCTCATTCACTTTTAAATACCATTTGAATGACAGGAGGGTTTGCTTTTTGTTTGGTTGTGGGGTTTTTTTTGGAAACATGGTTTTTGCTTTCAGCTGCTGTGGAGCTGAACAGTGTCTGAGCTTGGGGCTGCTTCGTTGGGGTGTTGGTGCTTTGTTGTGTTTTTTTTGTGGTTGCCATTGTTTTTGTTGTTTTTGAAAACCACATCTTCAAGCAGAAGAGTCTGTTAAAAATATTCAAGTCACTGCTTAATGTAAAGTTGGACCCAGGGTTGGCAGGAGTCTGCTGCAACTGCAGCGGTGTGTGCAAAGGAAGGGTTAGAGGATTGCAGAGGGACAGTGTGCAGCCGTGAATAACCAGCAGCCTCGACTCTTTCCCTCCTGCCCCTGGTCTTTGGTGTTGTCACCTGCACAGTGCCCTGCTGCGGTGGCTTCTTTTGGTGCAAGGTGTTGGGGTGATGCTGGAAGAGCTGTCATAGCTGGGGAAAGGGAGAGGAGGGAAAGGAAACCTGGTCCAAATGGCCCAAACCTGGCTTTTTTGCCCCCCATCCTGCCTCTTTGCTATGGCTGAACCCTCGCTCCTCATTCCGGAGGGTCGGATGTGTCCGAGGAGGGAGCAGCAGCTAATGAAACTTCCCTCTTGGTTGCTTGACCTTGGCCTTGGTGGCACATGGAGCTCTGTCCTGTCCCACAGGCTGGCGCAGCAGCGGAGTTGGTGGTGTTGTGACCTGTGCCATCCCTTCAGAAGGAAAACATTTCTGCTGCTGGTTACTTCATCCGTGATGATGCTCAGACAAATAATGATGTGATACCCTCAGCTTTTCTGCTCATCTTTTGCGCGTTATTGGTGCAACCGCAATTGCCTTGTCCTGACTACAAAAACCATACTGATGCTCAGCTGCTCCCTGGTCTCCGAGGACCAGGGAGACATAGAGATGAGGTTCTCAAGGACAAGGTTTAGTGCCAGGGTTAGGTTAATGGTTGGACGTGGTGAGCTTAAGGGTCTCTTCCAACAAAATGATTCCATGATTCTATGACCCTGTGCTGCTCCATCACCTGTCACTGCACCTGGGATGGGGGGAGCAGCCTCTACTGAGCACCAGAACACTGGACCTCGTGGTGGGATCTCATGTCTCCTTGCTGGCTGCCTGGATTTCCTCCCTCCCTTCCTCTCTGCCAGGTTTGCCCCCCAGGTTGAGGTAGCTGAGGTGCATCATCGCTTGGTGGAAAGGAAGAGCTTTGTCTCCTTGAAGCTCAGGAAACAGCTGTGGGAACAAAGCCCCCAAAACAACCTGACACAGGGATGGGTTTATCGTGCTTATGAGTTTCTCGTGCTTCTTGGCTCAGAATGTGATTTTTAGTGCCCTGAAATGGACTGTCTTGAAAACACTGTGGGGTTTTTTTTGTTGTTTAGGTGGGGGGAACGAAACTTCTCATAGTTATAAATCTAAAGCCAGAGGTAAACTTGTCTCTTTTGTTTTCCTGTAAGTGTTATCTTCTGCTTTGAGATAAATAAGTATTTTTTACCCTGGCATGCTGTGAAATTCTGCCTTCAGTGATCAAAGCCTCGATTTGTTTCACTATGAATTGCGCTTCTGACCCAGCCCCGGGTGGGAGCTGCGTCTGCATCACAAAACTTGTTATTTGGAGATACGAAGCTGAAATGGCAGGACACGATTTTGTTTGCAGAGAGTTTCTCCTTCCAGCGGGTGCACGTGCTTTGCTCCTCACAGGAGCATTGCAAAACATCTTGCTGCTGTGCTGGATGTGATTGTCCCTGTTTTATACGTGGGGAAACCAGTAGCCTCTAAATGAGCCCGTTTGGGGTGAGATGAGGGCAGTTTTTCACTGCGTGCTGGGTGTCCCAACCAGTGCCCGCCACTGTGCTTTCCCAGGGGAGCACGGGATCAGCCCCTGTGCTGGGGACTCGCATCCCTGCATCAAGCCATTTGCGAAAATTAAGGATTCTGTATGTCGTCATCAGGCCTCTTCTACCTCCCTTTTTGGCAAAACAGAGCATTTTGCATTTTTCTTCCATGAAACAGCTCTATGTTTCAAATGTCCTCTGTTACCCCAGGGCCTTGGTTTCCTCTTTCTACCCTTGTTTTCCCATCTCTCTTCTCTGAGAAGGGAGCGAGTGGAGATGAATTCAGCACCTGAAGCAAGTGTGTGCTGACAGGCTGGATAACAACATTACAGTATTTTCTCTGTTATTTTCCGACCTGTTATTTTTCCACTCTATCATTTTGCTATTGCTGTGCTTTCAGCAGAGGTTTGCATGGGGCGGCTGATGTGATAGTTGGTCTTATCGCTTAATGTTCAGTTAATTTAAACCCTGCTAAAGTCTAGAAGGATTTCATACCGCTTCTTCCTGCACGGACTGTTCTGCATTTGTCAGTGTAGCATTTCTCATGGTCTGATGTTGCCTTTTGCTTGGCGAGGTGGCTCTGTAATTCCCAAGGCTTCCTCGATTGGTTTTAACCTAAATCATGTTCTTTTCATCTGCAAACTTTGTTTCACTATGCAGCCTAGTTTCCAGGTCATTAATAAAGATATTAAGCAACAGGAGACCTGGTTAAATACATCTGTTGGTGTGTTGTTAATTATTTACATCTTGATAAACAAGTTGCACTCTTAGTCTTGTTATGGCCCTCGGCAGCATTGGGTCTGCATACAGTATAACCCACAACTAAACCCTGGTTTGGTTAAACCGAAACGCAGCTCAGTATGGGAACTACTTCACACAGTTGAGGCTGGTCTTACAATAATTAAAGCTTAAGTCAGTTCCTCACAGAACAACTGTGTTTAAATGAAATTTCAACTGAGAGCATCTGTGCCAGTGGAAGTTCGTGCAAAGAAAATGCACCTTTATTGAAACGGGTTGAACCTCAAATTGCGGTAGGTTCAAAGCTTTCGATCTTTCTTTGTAGAGAGCTCTGAGAAGAAGCTTTGGAAAGTGTCAATACGCCCGAGCAGCCTGTTCTCCCGTAACGCACGGTCGCTGAGGACGAGCTGGGGGAGAAGCAGAGTCCCCTCTCAGAAGGACCGTGCTGTTTGCTGCCGTCGTGATCTCTTACACAGCCCCTGGATCTGGTTCTTGTCCCCAGTCTTCCTTGCCCTACGATAAGGCTGAAGTTGTCCCAGTTTGCAGGTTTGCTTTCCAGATCTCTCTTAGGGACAGATGTAGCGTTTGCCAACCTGGAGCTCTTCTGCAGAGCAGCTGATTTTGCTGGTGATTTTGTACCTGTGACATTTTATAGGTTCCTTTGGGACCGTTGGGCAATAGCGTTAATAGGTTTTGACTTCTAGCAGGAGGACACTGCTTTGCGTTTGTCTGGCGGGTGAAAGAGCCAATGTCAATCCTCATGTATCTGCAGACTGAACAAAGGGGTGCTCGCCTTCTCTGGGGGACCACCGACCGACCTCCTCGACAGCTCTGCTGCCCGATGTGTTTTCCCCAACTCTTTAGCTGTTGTTTGAATCATCCACGCGTTGTGCATATGGGAACCTCGCTCAGTGCTTGTTGCCGGGCCTGATACACAATAACAAAGTTAATGCCTACTGGAAGTTTATTATTTGTCACTGGCTCAAGCAGTCCTGGGCTGTCTGGGCTGGGCATCATGCAAAGAATAAATCAGCTGCTGTGGCCCCAGCACTGAGTGGGGTCACGTAGCCTTGGGAATTACCCAATCCATCCCCTCTTCTGCTATCTCCTCCCTGACCATCTCTTAAGTACTTAAAAATAAGTTAATACAGGTATCTCCTCTGTGCTTTGTGGCTGGAGATGCTGGAATTGGTGTTTCCCTGTTGCTGGAGGGCTGTATGCAGAGAGGAAAAACTAAAAGTTATCTTGCCGTGGCCTAAGCTGGAGTTTTAGCTGTTGAAAAAATGCTTCCGTAAATCTGTGGGATGGGATATTTGGGGTGGTTGGTCTGAATTCAGAGATCTTGTGCTCCAGTGCTCCTCCGGTCCTTCTCCCCCAGCGTTGTTGGAGATGCCGTCTGGGAAGCCTCAGAAAACGGCAGAGCACACAACTGATGCCATCCCCTGTGGCTGATCGTGCCATGGCTTAGCGGTGGTGGGAGAACAGAGGCTCCCCAGGAGGGAGACCGTGAGCCTAATTGCTGAATTCAGTTAATTAAATACACTCAGGTGTGGTGCTGGTCAGGAGGCTGTTGGGTGCAGGCAGGGCTTGGTGAGCAGCATGTCCCAGGCTGCTCTGAGACCCAAGAGGTAGGTGGGTGGATGGATGGATGGAGCAAAATGATGATTTCTGTGCTGCTGGCAGTAAATATCTCCACACAGACCTAAACTATGGCCCCGGCGGGCAGCAAAAGTAAATGCAATTTGCACATAAAGTGTTTGTTAGGGCTTCTCTGCATCAGCACGCACAGTGTCCTTCAAATCTGACCATGTTGCATGTTGTTTCTGCTATGACTTGCAAAGATTTATATATATATATATTTTTGCACTTAATGTATTAATGCAATATTTTTCAAGAAATACAAACTGTGAGCTTTCTGCTCTTTGGGAGATTTATTATGTTTTGTTTAAAGGAACCAAACTAGTTTTCCTTTCTAATGATCACACAAGTGTCCATTCCCACTTACCAGCTAGAGAAGGTGATTAATTCTTCTTTTTTTGTAGTCAACAGCGAAATGCGGTCTGGCGATATGTAACCGCCCTGCAGCCTTGCTGGGGCTGAATTATCTGGCACAATGGAGCCTATAATTAGCATGTGGAGAAGATGCTGCACGTGTAGCGTTAGAGGATTGCAGAGGGACAGGCTGCAGGGCAACCAAGGGAAACAAGAGATTATGGCCAGGCAGTAAAAAATTAAGTGTTTTCATCTCTCTAGGATGCTTAAATCTTTATAATACAAGCTCAAATAAAGAAAACCTTCATTGATGTGATGGAGTTTAACCAAAGCAGAGTCTGTGGCTGTTGTACCACGTGGCATGTGGCACTGGCATAATTCTTGCTTCTTCCTGGGGGTTTGGAACAGGGAGGATTATTACTCTTAACAGTTACGAAAAATTTGAAAGTGGGGAAAAAAAAAATCTTTTTTTGGAGGTGCGTCTGAAATTGAAAATGAAACATAACCACTGGAGGGCCTGAAATCTTGCCATGACTTCCAGAACTGGGATGCAGAGTGTTCAGTGGAAATCACTTTCCCCTACAAAATGCTTTCGGAGAAAGCATGAGAGAATAATCTTGTTTACTGGTAAACGTGATTTTTTTTTTTTTAATTTATTTTTAGATGTCTGACTTAGGCACCATGAGGACCTGAGTAGAGGTTCCCAGTGTCTGGCAATGTGTGGTTCAAAAAGATCTTGTGAGGTATCAAAGCTGAACTCGAGTATCATCTCATTAAAACCCTGGGTCTGGAGGTGTAATGTCATGACCCGTTTGAACAGCGCATCCTTCCCTGCTGCAGAAGGACCACAAGACCCCTTGCAGGGCTTCAAGCAGCCCGGCCTGTGAGGTGGTACCCATCCCTCATGTGCCCTTGGTGGGCATCACAAGGATTTGGGGAGCAGCAGGACGGGGTGCAGCTCTGCAGGTCATACCCATCGGCATGGTCCTGTCTCCACATTTACACGCTCATGGGGTGACATGCATAAGGAGGTCCCTCTCCTCCCACACTGCTACAGCAAGGAAGGAAAACCAGCTTTTTCTACCCATGCCTTGACCTTGTGGGCAGTGTCTTGCCCAAGGCCACGCTTTGTGGCAACACTCTGCAGGTCACTGCTGCTTCGTGGGCTCTTTGGTCAGTGGGTCCAGCCTTCCTGAGCTGGATGTGCCTTTGGAGATACACTCCTGACCCTGTGGCTCAGGAAAAAATTGCAACCAAGGAAGAGGCAGCTGGTGTTTTGGTGCCCTCTGCAAGCACTCATGGCCACCTTGGCTGTCCTGGGTTTGACCAGCATTCAGAATGAGTCTCCAAAAGGAGAACATGAGCTCTTTGCAGCAGGGTTTGTCCCTGGGAAAGTCCTTCTGTGGTGCAGGGGGATGCAGTGCCACGAACACACCAGTTACGGGGCAGTAACTGCTGCTTGGCCCAACTGGTGCGAACGGGGTGGACATCTGGGGAGGTGTGCGGAGGGACCTACGTACGCAGCTCCTCGGGCTCGTCATGGTGCTTGGCCTTACAGCCTCTGTTTGAAGGCGTTGGTTGCAAGTGTGCTCATGGCCAGGATCCATCCCAGGGCTGAAAGCATGTTTATCTGGAAGGATTAGTGCACAGCATCCCTCAAGTGTGCTGGTGGGCAGCGCACCACGACAAGGAGGAATGTTTGCAAGGACCCAGCCCTGGAGTCACTTGAGTTCTTCAGATGAGGTTTGCTCCTCTGCGGGAGGCTGAGGATAAAGCCCATGCAGGCAGCTGCTCCAACGACCAGACCCACGCGAACATGGAGAGCAATACTCCATAATACCTCTCACAGTCGTTCCTTTAACAGGCACTGCCTGGATTATGTGTGAGAATTAATAAATGTTGAAGTGGATTTAAGAAAACTCTTTGGTGTCGGGAGTTGCAGCTGCCAACCGGAGCAGGCAGGTGATTGCAAACGAAGAACAGCCAGCCCTTTGGGGTTCCTACCCCACAGCAAAGCCGTTTGGGGGAATTTTAACAGTGGTGGAAGGGGCAGCACAGCCGTAAATTCTGCATGATTCAAGGGTAAGGGCTGTGTGAGAAAGATGAGAACTCAGCCTGTCAAGGCTGTTACATTTTCCCTGTGTCAGCATGAGCTAATGTTGAACAGGACAAATTCTGCCCTGCCAGAAGGAGCCTAGCGAGACCTTATTTGTGAATATATGAATAGCAGTTTTGTAAACAGTGCATCTGAATTTGTGAATGATCAGACACCGACAGGTTGAAACGAACTCTGTAATTTTGTTGTGTTAGATTTAGTAGGTCAGACATATACATGCCAAGTCAAAATAACCTGGAAAACCTTTCTAGGTCAAACTTATTGCTTGAAAAGTTGTCTTTTTCGAGGGCAAGGCCATAAGATTTCATGCTTACACTGACACTGACTTCTCTGACTTCTAACATGAGTCTTCGGGACATGGCAGAGAATTTGTCATCTCCTACACTGACAAGAGAGAAAGGAACGTGAAGAAGGGGGATAGTAATTCTTAATGTAACTGTGCCTTTTCTGGACACCTCTTGTGTCCCAAGATAGTGTATTGAATACCCAACTGGCAGGATTTTAGACTACACGTTGCAACATCAATTGTATTAGCACTTTGCTGCTTCCAGCACTGCTAAAACCTGCCAAACTCCTGTGTTCAGCAGCAACCAGCACCTCCAGCCTGCCTTCGGAGCCCTAACCCTTAATTACACAGGAAATTATTTATTAGAAGGAGCTTTTTCTCCCCTAAAGAGGCTCAGGGGAGGCTGGTGAGGTTTGCAGGCGATGGCTCTCTTCACCAAAGAGATGGGATGGGGCAGAGCCGCTCTCTGCTGACCTGGGTACCACAGCTGGGAGTCACAGGGGTGGGTGATGTTGGAAGAACCAAGGCTGGAAGGACGCAGTACCTTGATGTTATCAAAGCTTATGCCAGCTCTGTTAATGCTGCTGCACTCTGAGCAGATGTGGCTTTCGTGCTGTGAGAAGGAAGCCTGAACTTCTAATAAAAGTGTGGCTGTTTGTGTGGGTTGCGTCTTATTTCAGAGTGCAAACCTAGCTGTGGCTCAAACAAGAAGTGGAAAGGGCTTCCTCCCACCCCTGCAGAGTTTGGGATGGGCTGAAAGGTTTTTGTCTTCTGGTGCTTGTGGAGATGCTGCGCACCGTGTCTGGAGGAGGAGCCCAGGGTTGGTGTTGGGCTGGAGACCAGCAGTTGGGCAGAACACGCGGAGATGCTGAGCTGAGGCAGCAGCATCGCTGGAGGTACCCGAGCAGGAGTCCCGATGAGGGACAACGGGGACAGACTGAAACACAGGAGGTTCCATGTGAATAAGAGGAGAAACTTCTTTACTTTGAGGGTGACAGAGCCTGGAACAGGCTGCCCAGGGCAGTGGTGGAGTCACCATCCCTGGAGGGGTTGAAAAGACACACAGGTGAGGTTCTCAGGGACATGGGGTAGTGCCAGGGTTGGGTTAACAGTTGGACTCAATCTTGAGGGTCTCTTCCAACCAAAATGATTCTGTGATGCTGCCCGCGGCACCTCCACGTGCTGTTGGCACGTGGTGCCCGCTGGCTTTGCTCCCCGGGCTGCCCCTGCTCCCCTGCGTCTGCCAAACCGGGTATGGTGAACCCCACAAGTGGGGCTGAACACGGGCAGGTACCAGCACGGGGGGATCCCGGCTGCTTTGCTGGCTCCCTGCCCTCCGGCGATGCTGCCCGAACGGTGTTCCCCCCAGAGCAGCACAACCCGAACTCCACAGGTTGCAAATCGTATGTCCAGCCAAGCCCTGACCTACTTGAAAGTAGCTTTTGCCATCCCAGGAAAGCGGGTAATCGGAGGCTGCGGTGCCTTCTGAACAATTACAGCGCACAGCAGTCCAAATGAAAATGTTTGTTGAAAACAACATGTGCATAATTAAGGCTTAATGAGCCCTTGTCTGTTTGGAATCTGCAATTAGATTTATAATAGAAAATACTAGCAAATGCCAAATAGCTTTAAAAGAAGCCGAGATAAAAGATAATTTTGCTGCAAATCTATAGTAATACTGTAATTTAATGAGCTGGAAGTGGTGCAGAGAAAGACTGTAAAAGCTTTGGACAAGTTTGTATTGTGCATGTTTATCTTATCTGCCCATTTCCCTGTCTATAAAGCTGTCAGTCTTGCTTTTAACTGCTTGGAAAAAGGCAGGACTTTGCTAAAATCAAGAAGACTCCCTTTGTTTATTTTTATTTAAGTCATTAATTAGTCAGGCAAAACTGCTTTTTCTGTTTCTCATCAACATGCTTTAAACTTGTTATGGTTAATAATAGTAATAATAATATCTCTATTCAATTATTTACAGTGAGGCAGGGGCGTAACAATAATCAGAGGTGCCTCTTTTTGATTATTTTCATTAATTTTAATGAGTTTTCAATGGTCTTCTTAAGACATTGAGAATTTTCAATGCTAAGGTGTATATTTTAAGAAGTAAACTTGAGGCCGGCTTGGCTGCAGTGAGCACAAACTGGCTTTTTCCCCACGAAAAAAGTTACGCAGCAGTAAAATTTGCTGGAAAGATTCATAAGATGAACAGAGACAGGTCTTAAAAAAATTAAAGAAAAGAAAAAAAAAAAAGAGCTGGAAGTAGAAGTGCTTGTGAGGGATGGTTTGCTGGGTTGTTCTTAGTAATCAGAAGTTGAGGTTGGCAATGAAGTGGTACGAGCTTTGGGCACAACGCGTGGACCCGGTAGGGCATCGAGGCCAGCGTGATGCAGTGATGGGGTGTTATGTGCACAACCCCTGGAAACACAGCCCAACAGCTTTGTTTGACCAACCTAACTCAGCGCTTCATGCAACGGGAGGTACGAGGATGTGGTCATGCTGCCTGTGGAGATACTTTTCCCATGCGATTTTATTGCCCGTGTGAAATATCGCTGAGCCTCAGCATCTGTCAAACCCTGGCGTTGCACGTCTTGAGTCTCTGGTGTGCGAGGCCACAACACCATGGCCGCGTTTGCAGCTTCGTGCGTGCAACATCTGCAAACCTCTGGGTTGTCCCCCTATGACCTTTCAGGGGTGGATTTTGGCTCCAGACACTGACTTTGCTGCCCACCCCCCGAGCCCTGCAGCTTCCCCCCACTGCTTTGGGGCATATTTCAACTGCTCTTGCACCAAGCTTCTAGTGAAATTGGTTTTTTATTTCTGTAGAGGTCAGGATTTTAAGGCTTTGGGGGTATTTTCCCCAAATGGTTTGCTCAGCTTGCAGCCTCTGAGGCGGTGCCTGACTTCGTGGCCCCCGTCTGCTTGGCCCCACAAAGATGCCTCGATGGCAAATCCTTTGGTAATGCACAGATGAGGTTCTTATGGACGCGGTTTAGGAGTGGACTTAGCAGTGCTGGGTTAACAGTTGGACTTCACGGTCTTTTCCAACCAAAACACTTCTGTGACTCTATGGCAATCCTGTGTTAGTCCTTTGTTTCCCCCTCTGGAAGGGATGGGGTGGTAGATGGGGCTGTGGGTGACGGTGTGGTCCCCTGGGTGCAGCGCAGGCTGCTGGCATGGCTTGGGGGGCTCGTCACTCTTAGTTTGAGAGGATAATTGCAATTTTTGTTAGAAGGCAGCATTATCGATATAGTCAAAAGGAGGCCCAGGTGCTGGAGATGATGCTGTTTCTGGCAGAGTGGGGATCTGAAATCTGGCCGCCTTCCAGCCTGGGCGAACAGGAGCTGAGGGGAGACCTTCTGACTCTCTACAGCTGCCTGAAAGGAGGTTGGAGCATGGAGGATGTTGGTCTCTTCTCCCATGTAGCAAGTGATAGGACGAGAAGAAACGGCCTCAAGTTGAGGTTGGATCTTGGGAACAATTTCTTCCCCAAAGGGCTGTGGGGCATTGGAACAGGCTGCCCAGGGCAGTGCTGGAGTCACCATCCCTGGAGGGGTTGAACAAACAAGTAGATGAGGTTCTTAGGGACATGGGTTAGTGCTAGACTTAGGTTAATGGTTGGACCCAATGATCTTAAGGGTCTCTTCGAACTAAAACGATTCCATGATTCTGTCTGAAGAGTGAGAAGGTTTGGGTAAACTCCCTCTGCCCTCAGATGGTCTTGGCGTGGGGGGTCGGGATGAACCAGGATGAGCTCACCGTTGTCCTGTAAGTGTCAAAATACACGTCGAGGCAGCGAGTGTCCTCGTCAGTTTGATTGTGAGGCTTTAGAAAGAATAACAGGGTTGTGATGCTGGTGGGGTAAAAGCTGGTTCTCTGATAGGGGAAGCTGCGTGCTGCGTTGTTCTTTAGGATTTGTTTGCGTTGGACCTTCCCGACTCTCACTGGGATTAGCATCTGGTTAGATGATGTGCACACATTTATAGACAACGCCTGTGAAGTCTATGATTTAAATAGGACAGGGCCAAATAAGAGAGGGAAAAATGCAGAGAGCTGTGCTACTGTTTGAGAGATGGGCAGTGAAGACACTTCCAGACTTCTGAGGTATAATTTCTGAAATTACCTTCCTGTCATCCTGGAGGTGAGGTTTGGTTTGGGGCTTTTTGTTTGTTTCGTTTTGTTTGTGTTTGTTTGGTTTGTCTTTAAAGGAGATCTCACTTGTCATTAGTGTTTTGTTTGTTTTAATAGTTATCGTGTCCAAATGTCCAAGGTAAAATTGTGGAATGGATTGTACTTTGTCAACATATTTTTTTTGCAAGTCATACTATGTACCACTGCGAGAGTTATTTGCATACACAGTTGAGTGCAGAACCACAGAAGGCAGGTTTTCGCTGGTGCCAAATACTTGTGTGTCGGAAACTATTCTCTAAATGACTAGCATGGAAACACACTGATTTTTTTTTCCCCCCTCTTGACTAGCTGTTTTTGCATAACTCTCCCCATTCTTACCCAAGTTGTCTTGAAAATGTTTTGTGCTTTGCAACAGAAGAAAAAAAAAACCAAACAAACATGGTCATGAATTCCAGGGGGGGCAGAGATGTGCTTTTTTCTTTTGTGAGTGGGGCAAAGCTTCAGATGGTGGAAGCACTTAGCAAAGTACCTGCCCGCGCTTGCAGGTGAATAGCGTGTGCTCTGGGCTGTGTTTCAGACTCCCTTTGCTGAAGGAAGAGTGGTTGTAGAGAGAATTAAAGTTACAATTTTTCTTCTTGAAAGGCAATTGAGTAACACCTGTGATTTTTGTGAATTATTGGAGCGAGTCAGGAGATACTTGGGAGCCAGGCTGTTCACCTGTACAGCTGTCAGCGAGGCGTCGGGATCCGAAGCATAATACACGGTCTTAAAAAGTTAATACCTTTAGGCAACCTTTGCATCACTCTTGACAGCTCTCTGCCTCTCTGCGCCGTGCACTCATGTGCTTATTTATTTACTCTGCAGTTGGGAAAAGATAAATAGAGATTCCAAAATTATTCCTCAACACTGAATCGCTTTTATTCCATCCAGGCGATCGCTCCCAGCCCTGGGCTCGGGTCCGTGTCCAGCCATCGCTGCCCTCGCAGGGTCCCTGCTCGCTCCCTGGGCCAAGGGGACAAACCGCCTCGAAATTATAGGATGGGAAAACTTTCTGGTTTAAGGTTCCTTTCTTGCCGACCGCTCCCTTGCCTCCTCAGATATTTTGGTGCCGGTGGCCGTGTGTAGCCCCTCTGCAGCGATACCTCTGTTTGCAGCCAGGGCTGATGTTCTTGTATCGAAATCAGCGTTCTGAGACAGGCAGGCATAAGCTCTATTTTTATCTCAACCCTGAGGTTTTGTCTTGCAAAAAACAATGTTTCTAGGTGCCTTTGACACTGGCACAGTTCCTTACACAGAGCCTCCGCGGCTTCTTTTAGGTCTCTGTACATTTTCAGCCTCTCTTTAGTTTCCTGTGAATTACAAGTGTTACCGGTGAAGCAGGCAGCGCAGTGAAGTCTCATTATCACTTACTGTATTTGTTTCAGGCTGTGTACACGCCAGCCCGGTGCCAGGCAATGTGCTGCATTCGTTTACCTCCCTCCCTCCCAGCACCGCGCAGCGCAGCAGCGTTTCCAGCGTGAGCTGGTGCCTGCAGCTCTCCGGGTTATTCAGCTGCTGATGGGAGAAGGAGCAGCTCGCAAGGGCCCGTTTAGGGGTTTTTTTTGCAGATAAACTCCTTGAACACCTGTGTAAGCGTGATAAACAATGCAGGATGTGCTTGTTGTTTGGCTTCAGAAAGGAAGTGACGTACATGCCCGAGACTCGCAGCTACATCGGTGCGATCGTATCTTGCAAAATGAACAGCGCTGAGCACGGTCAGCGATGGGCTGGAGAGGTCTTGGGTGAAAGCAGGGGTGTGCTGGGAGGGCGGGTGTCAGGAGGTGCTCCTTGCCTCCCAGGCAGCTTCTTTTCCTTATTTCTGCCCAAACTTTGAGAGAAATCAAGGAAGGGTTTGGTCTGGCCAAAGCTGCAGCTCTGATGAGCTCTGCATGGTGGGAGAGAGAATCATAGAATCATTTTGGTTGGAAGAGACCCTCAGGATCATCGAGTCCAACCATAACCTAACCTAACTCTAGCACTAAACCGTGTCCCTGAGAACCTCATCTAAATGCCTTTTAAACCCCTCCAGGGATGGTGACCTGCTAAGTTGAAAAAAATCCCCCTCACCCTCCTCCATGCACAGTGGAGCTGTAAGTGTGAGCACCTTTAGCCTTTAAATTAATAGTGCGTGTCTCTGAGCATCGTTCTCCTCTCTCGCTGTGGCTGGGAGGAGAGGAGGCTGGATGGAGGATTAGCTGGTCTGTGCTGCTTCGGCTTCTTTTCGGAGTTGCACGTGAAAGGGTTAAGCAGAATTTTGATCTCGGCAATATTTTCATGCTTATACATTCTGTTTCTCATTTCCATGACAAAGATGGTAGGAAGAGCAGAATAAGGTGCAGAATTTGCAGAGCAATTTTAAGACTGTAATGAGAACAGAAAATAGTAGGGGAGAAGAATTGCAATTAGAATATGAAATGGGAAAAAAAATTAATCTCTTTCCGTGTCAGTCCTAGGACTAAATTCTGCTTCTCCCCGTAGCTTTCAGTAGACGGATTTTTGTATGTGTGTGTCTGTGAAGAGCTTGAACTCCTTTGCAGGCTCTGAAAGGTCCAGGTAAATGAGTTTAAGTCCTCATTCCCCCCAAATAATGCAATAACAATAATTTTGTGTGCAGCGTTCACAGAAAACCGGCCAGTCTCTTAGATAAATGAATGCTGTCACTTGAATAGTGGTGGCATTTGGGATCTTTCCAGCCTCAAGTGCAGGAGAATAAAAGGGGATTCTGGAGATGCTCTTGGGGTGCAGGTCCATGCGGCCGCCTGGGTGAGCATCGCATGATCACATATCACAGAAGCACCCAAATACCAAATTCTGCTGGTGGGGAGGGACCTCTGCATGTCCCAAGTCCCCAGGCAAAGCCAAGGCCAATCAGGAGAGGTTGTGCAGCACCTGGTACATCTCAGCTGTGAGTATCTCCAGGGATGGAAATCCCACAACCTCTTGGTCTAATATTTGACAACCCACACGGTAAAAAAGTTTTTCCTAATATCTAGTGAGATTACATCTACCCATGGGGCTTCCAGCAGCCCACAGGTCAGGGCCATCATGAGCTCAACAGTTTGGATTTACCATTCCGCTCTAATTTGTCCAGTTGCTATTCTGGACCCCGGTTGCTATTCCGGACCCCAGTTGCTATTCCGGACCCTTCTAGGCCACAGCATCCTGCAGCAAGAGGTTTTGCTGTTGGGTCCTGTATGAAGAACTTCTCTGGGAAGTGTTTAATTCCCATAGTTCATGATTTCAGTACCTGCCTCCTTCATTTTGGGCTATAAGAACCAGAGGAGAACTGTTCCCATCTGGTGACTTCATGTACGTCTCCGGCGAGTTCCTCTATATCATCTCTTTTCCTCATCCATGTACACCATTCCACACCTTGAATCCTCCCTGCTATTGAGCTCTCTCCTTCTCCTAACTGTACAGACAGCAAAATAATGTTTGGCTTTTTATTCTCTGTTCTTTTCTTAATTGCTTCTAAAACTTGAATGGCATTTTTGGCAGCTGCTGAGGACTGAGCAAAAGTTGGAAGTGAACTCTCCAGAATGAATACATGGTTTCCCTCCTGGACAGTAACAGCTATTTTAAGGCCCATTGTCATGTCTGCATTGTTAGGATTGCTTTTCTCCAGTGCATTACTTTGCATTTATTGGCATTAAATTTAATCTTCCATTTCCTCACCGCCACTTAGTACTGTGAGAGTCTTAATGCAAAACCATTCAAAGTCACTTTTAGTTTAGGCTAGCCTGAATAAGTTTTGTCTCATTAATAAACCTGAATCCTTCTAGATCACTTCTATTATGAACTGGATAGATTTTAGTGCAGAGGAATCGTGGACCATGACTCTCTTCTTGCTAAAACCTGATGAGTATCTTTTCACTGTCTCTAAGCAAGAGGACCTTCCCTTTGCTCCACAGCAAGTTGGGTTTGGTTTTTAAGATCTTTTTGTTGAGGAACCTTGTGAAAAGTCCAGCCAGGGAGATCATTTCACCCTTTCCACGTACTTGTTAACCCAGTGTGAGAGCTGCTCAGATGGATCTTTCCAAGGAAGATGCTCTGGTTTGGGAACCACTGAAAACTCCTTCAGAGTGCAAGCCAGCACAGATAATTCCTGTCTTTCCCACCTGGCTTTAGATTCTTTACAGTCCCTGTTGTACCTCAGGAGCCCTCACATCACCAGCTGTGCAGCAGCTTCTGCTATGTTTGAGAGAGAACTGTTACTGGGCTTTCATCCTATTTGTTAATTGCTCTTAAAACAAATAAACCAACCAAACCACCTCTTATTATATGGTTTTTAAGCCTTAGGGCTTAATCTGTGTCAATCTGATTTTACCCTTGGATAACATATGAGAATATTGACGGCATGCAGAAAACCCGGCCCCCAGACAGCCCAGGTGACCCTCGCAGATGCTCAGATGTGCAGCCCCTAAAGGATGTACTGCCCTGACACCTGCTGTGGTGGTTTGCTCCGTTTTAATGACATTTGTCCTGAAGCAAATTGCGGCACGTGGCCAGCCCGGGCGGCCGGGATGGAGCTTTCTCCCAGGAGGGTCCTGGGGAGGGTCATAAATCTATTGCTGAGCTCGTGACCCTCTTTGACAGGATCAACTGAGGGGCTACCCAAGCATTTCAGCGGACAAATAAATAATGCTAACTAGATCACTTTGGGCCAGAGGTTGTGTAAAGACCTTAATGGGGAAACTGCAGTTAAAGAGATTAAGCGAACCTCAGCGATGTATTCCCCAAAGATGCCTGGTGCTAAATTACTCCTGCAGGAAATCACAGCAGCAGCTCTGCAGGCAGCAGCGCTGACAGGGGCAGGGCCGCAGCGAATATTTCCCATCCTAGGGACATGGCAGAGATGTGCTTTGGCAAAAACAATCCTTACCAGCGTCAGGGTCCTTGGCTTTGGTGTTGGTGCCCAGTGCCCATAGGGCTGAGCCTGGTGAGCAGGAGCAGCATCATGGGGATGCAGGGCTGGAAGTACCACGGCCAAAATGCACTCACAGCAGAATGTGGTTATGCCACTCAAATAAAGCTTGCCTGATAAAAATTAATTGTGAAAAAAACCTATTTCTGTAAAACTTTATAAAGAAGATTTCTTTTCCCCATGGTGGGTAGGGTGTTGTTGGAGGCATCTAAATGTACACGTCAGGCTAGACGTGAGAAAGAAATTTTTTTACACTGAGGGTGGTGAGAGCCTGGCCCAGGTTGGCCAGAGAGGTGGTGGCTGAACCATCCCTGGAGACATCCCAGGCCAGGCTGGACGGGGCTCTGAGCAACCTGAGCTGGTGCAGATGTCCCTGCTCATGGCAGGGGGGGCACTGGGGGAGCTGGGGAGGGCCCTTCAACCCACACTATTCTGTGTTTTGTTCTATGATTCATTCTGTGATTCATTCTAAATATAATCTCCAGCAACACGTGGGCTTCAATAATATTTTTAATGGGGAGTATTAAATATGACATTGACTGCGTTATGCAAATTTTCTTAAACCTTAACTTTTATTCACTAAAAACGTAGACATTTGTTGCCTGGCATTATAGTGGGTCACTCTGTCTTGATGCTGGTGGTGGTTGAGGTTTAGCTTGCTGGGCACCAAAACCAGTTACATCCCACGCATCTCCTGTGAAAGGTGATATCCCCAGTGCAGCCAGTTTGGAAATGAGGTTGTCATGAGAGGGGACCTGCTGCCCATCTCCTGTGTCCTGGCACAAGGAAGCAAAACTGAGAGGCAAGTGCTTATAGCTTGGAGCAGTGGGAGTCACTGGAAGCTTCCAATTCATTCTTCACTGGGCATTTAATAGCTCCTTGGTGATGATGGCTTTTAGTTACTGCTGGATTTGCATTAACACGCTACTTTTAAAAAGCTCCAGATCCTCAGTGGGCTTGTATAATAGTTAAGGTGCTCTGGTCCAGTATTGCCAACAATTAGTGTTAAAATTTAGGTAAGACTCCTCAAAATAAAATAAAATAATAATAATAATCCAAAGCCCACCACACTTAAATTTAAATAAGAAGTTTGGAAGATTTTTGAGATCTTGCAGGTGCCATTGAAGCCATTCTTGGCATGGGTGCTGCTTACGAAGTTGAGGTTTTCAGCTCAGCTCATGACTATCAGGAAATAAAAGGATGTGATGAGATTCATAATAAAATTGTACAAGCTGGCAGTGCCATCCATGAGAAAGTAACACCTTCTCTGAATCTTGGCAGGAGGTTGTGTTTCTTTCCACTGGGTCCTTCCCAGTTAACAAACATTTATTCTCTGTGTTTGCACAGAGCCGGAGATCACACAGCTGCTTTGCTCTGGGGTCTGTCCCAGCTTGCTGCATGCATTTATTTTTCTTATTCATTTTCATCTTATTAACATGGGACCCATATGACCTCTGGGCACGTTTACAGGTTTGAAAATACCGTCGTATCGCAAAAATAACAAACCGAAGTGAGTCTAGAAAAGCAATAAAAATAGGAAAAGTGCTTCATAGAACATCATCTGAATAAAGCTTGCGCTCAGCTCCCCGCATGGGCTGGTGGATGCACGGCGGTGCGCTGCCCCCGGAGCTGTGCTGCCAGCTACAGCTGCCCTGGGAAAAATGTAGGAAAAAAATTGTATTTTTAAGTCAATTCGACATGAAAAACTAAGTTGCAGAGGGTGTTTTGTCACAGAAGAGAACTGTCCTTGTATCTTTTGCTCGGACCCAAAATAGCGTGTCCCACGGAGAATCGCTGCAGTGGCGACACAGCTCTGCGCCCGTCACCCCGAGTTCCTTGGGACTCCCTGTTTGAACGGGGCTGACGGCGTCTGTCTGCTTGTCCAAAGCCAAAGCCACCTCCTGTGTTCCCCTTCCTTGGGCCAGAGCTCATGTCACCCGCAGGCGAAGGCAGCTCGCTGGCATTCATTCCACAGCATGCACTTGGTTCCGGAGTTGCTAGGAATTTGGGCAGTTTCCTCTGAGAGTGTTTTGTGGCTTTTTATAAGTTGTGTGAGTTGTCATTTCTGTCCTGAGTGTGTTACGTGAGACGAGTTTGACTTGGGATTGGGCAAAGTGGGGCTTTTATGGGTCCTTTTTGAAGTAGAAGTCCTGGATTCTAGTGGTGCTTGTGGGCAACCACCATCGAATCATGGAATTGTTTTGGTTGGAAAAGATTCTTAAGGTCACCAAGTCCAACCATAACCTAAATGTAGCACTAACCCATGTCCCTGAGAACCTCATCTCTGTGTCTTTTCAACCCCTCCAGGGATGGTGACTCCACCACTGCCCTGGGCAGCCTGTTCATCGCTAATATTAAGTCAGTTCAAGTTAAATAAAAATGGGTCCAAGTCTCAGGCGAAGGAAAAGCAATTATTCACATCTTCCTGCCTCTCCCAGTTTTCCAGCTTGGCTACGCAGGGTTTGCACTTCCCGGGTTTCCAAGTGACCAGCATGTCTCAGATGCCAAGTGCTGCGAGCAGAGTGAGCCCAGCTCAGCTCCACTTCATCCTCATTTCATGCAGGAGAGGGGGAGAATTAGCCACAGCCACTGATTTGTTTAATAGTCTGCTTCTATTAGCCAAAGAATAACAAAAATTAAATAATTACAAAAGAGCAAAAGGATGATTAAGACAACTGTACAAGAGTGTGTTCCTTTCCAATTAGGACTTGATAATGATACCTGCCACTCCACATGTATGTGTCATTCAATACAGGTTTGATCAATTTTGGGGGGCACAGAGGGTGATGAATGGATGCTCCCAGGTCTGGACCTGCCTGGGGAGGCTTGACACGCACAGGGGTGAGACCAAAGCGAAAAGGGAGGAAGCGTTTGTAACCAAAGGGAAATATGAAGATGTCTGTTTCTGCCGTAAATGTACCTGGAATGATGGGGCTGATTGTTTTGAAGTGCATTCTGTAGTGAAACAATAATGAGAAGAGGGAGAGCACATTACTTTTCTGCTCTACCTGGCTGGTGTATGAGTGGCAAATGTCTAATCGAAAAAGTATCCTGATGGGAGAAATTCTAATAAATTTGTTTGCACCCTCATAGCCTGGAGGAGAGGGGAAAAACTCCAATCAGCGGTGGGGAAGTTCCAAAGTTTCCGTTGCATTTTGAGTCTTGATTTTCAGGCTCGCTGCGCAGGCTGGCAATCAGAGGCACAGTAATTTTGAAGGCAGGATTCATTACAGTTATTATGAAGGCATCAAGGGCAGGAGGAAGTGTGGAGCGGAGGTAGGGGAATAGTAGAAAGCTATAAAAAAAATATTCTGACAAATAGAATGATACAGAGCAAGCAGAGCGCTTGTCCTGCCCCGAACCTCCCTAGTGAAAAGATAGGGTGTTGTTGTTGTTATTGTTTTGTTTTGCTTTTGGTTTTTTTGTTTCTTAAAGTAGCTTTCCAGGTGACTTTTGTGTTCTGGAGAAGAGCTGTTTCATAAAGGTTTTAACCTAGATCTGCAATATACTGCACTGGAGGAGGACAAAAGTGAGGTGTGTGTTTGGAAGGGGGATGGATGGATGTGCATCATCTGTGTATTCGAATCTCTCAGAGTGGTAAAGCTCTTACTTAGGAAAAAAACTCCTTGTGATGTCAAAGTAAATATTTCTGCAGTCCAAATTCCTGACTGGTTCCAGGGATGGAGAGAACTATCTCCCCACTGGAATATATTATCTCTTCAGGGCTGCTCGCTGGAAAGCCCTCGTGCAGCTCACCCGCAGCATCTCGGTGTGCAGTCTCCAGATGCAATTAGCTTTTGAGCATCAGGAGGGGGACCTCGGCACCTTAATTTTGCTTGTTCCATAAAGACTAACTCTCCAAACCCACGCTGCTGCCCATGCCTCCTCCTGCAGAGCCTGGGCTGTGCTGCCGCAGGGCTCAGCATCGCCACCAAACTGCCACCTCTCCTGCCAATTCAGCCTTCGCTGGGTTGGCAGAGGGTGTTGAAACCGTAGAGCTTCAGCAGGAGCAGTGTTAGCAGGAGCCGGCTGTGTTAGCGATTGTTTTACAGGCAGAGGGAAATTCGGTTTACAGTGGGTAGCACCCGGCTGGCTTCTGGGAGAGCTGCTTGTCCCAGCAAACCCGTGCGGCTGCTGATGCTGCTGCTGCACCCCGTGGCTCCTTCCCCGCCGGCAGGTTTAACAAAACCCTGCATTTGCGCAGGGATCCCCTTCCACCCTGCTGTGGGTATTAGTTAATGAGTGTCACAATGCCCGCTCTAATTTTGCAGCTTTTAATTGGTTTCCTCAGCTATCCCAGAGGATAGTTTGGCAATTAGAGAGTGTCTGTGCACTCTGACGCCGAGCAGAGCTGTGTTACACCCGCTTGGCTTTACTAACTCGCCGACTTTAATAGCTAATCCTGTGGCACTCTGAGAAATGGAAGTGTAATTAATAGTCTACACTGAAAATCTTCACCTGGCTTTATTTAGATTTCTCTTTTATTAGTCTTAATACGACCCATTTCTGTTAACTAGTATCAGCTTCATATTAGAGAGCAAGATAACACGCAAGGGGTGAAGAATCTTCAATTCATCATCTGGCTCTTCCCCTTGTTAAGTGTATGGTGTCATTCCCAGCTGGTACCTTCATCCTTGTCTGGGGAGTGTTTTATGGTGTAGCCCATTTTATTGCCGTAATTAATTTGTGAACTTAGCCTCGAGAACTGCCCCAGCCATCCTTTGAGCCGGAGACAATCCTGGAGGGCTTTTTTCCTTCATTCAGAATCGGAGCAAGTGAAAAGCTCCCGCCGTAGCTAATTAATGGGAAGAGTTTTGCAGTTTTCCTGGGAGGGTTTGTAGCCTAATACTTGGATTAGCGGTTCAGAACAGGGTGAAGGGGGCAGGTGTGTTTGCAGAGTCCTGGCAGGGCAGGCAGGGGGAGAGGAGATGGGGGAATGTCCCTTCTTGCATCCAGAGTTTGCAAACAACAGCAAAGTGTCGGGATGGGGAATGGGGCGCTGCACAGAGACCCCGTCATGCATGCTCCGGAGTGGCTTTCTGCATCACTGCTGTAGGTTTGCTTTGGTGGTTAAGGGGTATGCAGGTGTCTGGAAGAGGTTGAATGGGACCTTCCTGTCCCAATTTCTATCACTCAGAGTTGGCTTTTTAAAGCTTATTGATGGTCTAGTGGGAATTTTAGCAAGAACTTCATTTGGGTGATTTTTGCTGCTGGATGCATCTGTGGTTTTGCATAGGTTTGGTTGATTTGTTTGAATTGGAGTGATTAATTCATTATTTGACTGAAAAATTAACATAAAGAGCCAAGAAAGAGCCAAGAAAGTATTTGGGATGCATGTAACCCTGGTGTGCAGATGGCATTTCACTAACTCTACCTTTCTTTTGTCTTTCTAGTTTGATGGGGAGAACATGTACGTGGGAATGAACGACAACGCCCAGGAGTTTCTATCAGCAAATCAGGTAAGAGTCGATTTTCTTGGGTGGGCTATGTGGTGGGATTTTGCTAAGGGACTTAAGCTAAGCCAAAGTACAAAATGCTGGGAACTCTGTGAATCTGCACCCCTGGGACATGAGGGGGATCCATGGAGAAGGTCCGATCCGGCTGCCGATCCGGCTGCCAACCCGGCTGCTGCCGAGGAGCAGTGGCGGATGCTCTGGGTACGGGGCGAGGGATGCGCTCGTGTGCCGGTGCTGCTGCGTGTCATAGGATCATTTCGGTTGGAAGAGACCCTGAGGATCATCGTGTCCAACCATATTCAATTTATTTCACAATATGATGAGATGAATCAGGAAACAGATTTAGCTAAGAGTTAACCATATGATTTGTCAGGCTTATTTTCCAGAGCCCAGCTCAGCCACGGCTCTCTAACGAGGCTGAGTGGCTTCGCCTCAGCATCCTTCACTCAAAGGTGCAATTGGTGTTTCTGGACATGGTGAGGTTTCCAAGTATTGTCTGTAGTTCAGGTGTCTCCTTCCCTCACGTAGAGTATTTCCTGTAGCTAAATAGATTAACAGTTAACTGGCTCGGGGAGAAAAAGGAATCAAAGGTTTCCTGTTTTGGAGCTGTAAACCCACACGTGGAGGACCAGAATAGAAGTGCTCACATCTTGCAGGTGCCTGAGCCTTCAGGGCTCGCTCTGAGCTTGGATACGCATGGTACAGACATGTTCATTCAGGGGAGCCCTAAACATCAATAAAGTTCATGCTTAGGTCCTGTGGGGAGGTGAGAACTTCAGCCTGTGCTTTCCTGTCCTCCTGACCAGGAGATGAGAGATTGTCCCATCTGTGTCCACCTGAGGTGGCCTGACATGGCTGGAGAGTTCTGGGGACTTCGAGCATCTTTGAGGTGCCTGATGCTGCACCCTTGGGACAAAGCATCTCCTCACATCCAGCTGCCTCGTGAGGGAAAGTGCAAGTTCATTGCTAATATTTTTCAGCATCTCATTTTTGGGCTGTGCTGGGCCATTTTGTTGTGGGGCCTTGTTGACAACAGCCGCACGCATCATGGGCTGTGCAGGGTTATGTCGCGTGAAGCATTGCAAATTTTGCAAGGCAGCTGTGTGATGATTTCCATACAGCTCGAGATGCCGCTGGATTCCTATTGCCCTGGACCTGGGGTGAGGCCACAGTGTTCTCCCACCGCTGGGGTTTGGTAATTACTGCTGCATCACTGTGAACTACATGCCTAGTGAGTCATCCATGGTGTATCTCACTTGGGTACCAGTGGCAATTAAAATACATGCGTATTAAACTGAAAGCTGGGTGAAAACTTGTTTGTCTTAGAGTGCGGCAGCACATTAGCTTGTTGCTCGGGAGAGTTGTTCGTGCTCTGGCTTTTGAGGATGCAGGTGAAGCCACAGTGGTGCTAGGAGAGGGCTGTCCTTGCGTGAGAAGGGTTTCCAGAGAGTGGGGAAGGAACCGCAAACTCTGCTATTGCGTGGTTCAGCAGAAACAAATACCTAGTCAGCGACGTGTGGTTGATCATTAGGAGGAGGAGGAAGGCTGGCTTCCACATGGAAACACAGGCTGTGGTGGTGGAGGGTTCATGTACCATTTGGACATAGGAGGAAGGATAAACCAAACCAGCCTAGATCCTTGTAACTCGAGAAATAAAAGTTTACTCTCCATTTGTGCTCTGTTTACTTGCTGAACTTTATTTCCTATTTTGAAATAGCAGTTAAGGATGAGAAGGGAAGAAGCAGCTCTCTCTTGGCAGAGGGTGGGGAAGGGACAGGTGCCCCCTATTACAGGGATGGGTTTGTGCACAAACAGGGCTGCTGCTCTGTCTCCCAGAGCAAAAGCTCTCTGGGGAGCGGAGACCAACATGGATAACAGATGGGGAAGTTTGTCTTGTCTTGTGTCTCCAGTTCCCCTCCTTGTGCCGCTTTGTTTGGGATGGGCAGAGAGGAGCTGGGAGTGGGAGCGAGGCGGGGTGCAGGGGCACAGTGTGGCACCCAGGGCTCTGCCACGGTGGGTGCCCCCATGGGATGCTGCAGTGAGCCCCAAAACCTTTCCCAGGGTGGAAGGAGGGGAGCAGGGAAGGACGATGAGGATCCCTGTTAATGCCCTGCAAAGATGTTAGTGGTGGTTCACACCCAGCGTGAGCTTTGGCCGAGGAAGAGGAGGAGCAGCCTTCCTCCTTCACCCGCATTAGTTCATCATCTCCCTTTATTTACCTGCACATCAGCACTTGTTTACCAGAGGGTGCTTTATAGCAGTGGTCATGACTTTATAACTAGTAACACAACTCTTCTATTTAAATGGTGTTTCCAGATGTTTTTTATTGTTTGCTAAACCTGTTGTGAGCTCAAGGAGTACATTAAACAGCAGGAGCGCGGTTTCACAATCCCGCTTGAGAGGCTGCTAAATCACCGGCCCCGCAACGTCCGTGCAGCACGTGTGGGATATTGCCCTTGAGATCCTTGGGGACAAAGGCAAGTCATACACACCAATTACTGAAGCCATCACACTGTAATAGATGGACGTGGCGGGTGGGATTTTTTTTCCCCCATTTTTGTCTTAAACTGGTTGCACTGGGCACCATTGGGCATTTGCAGCTCTCAGCAGCTTCACGTTGAGCCCAGCTCGGGCGCAGGGGCTGGGACATCCAGCATTAACAATGGGAAATCTCAGCTTCACATTGCCTGTTTTAGGGCATGCTTGCTTATTTTACCCAGTTTTACGCTACCTGGCGAGCTCCCTGGTACCAGCACCGGTGTGATGCCAGGGGTGGGACCGTCATGATGAAAAAACCCCAGCCCTGCGTGAGGGCTTCCAGCCCCTCTGTGCTTTGAGGTGGGTGGGAAAGGCAGGTGGGAGAGCAAGAAATTCATCTGTGGGACTTCATTTCAAACTGGGAAATGTTTGGGCGTCCACAGATGGAACCAGTTTGATAGTCTTTTTTTATAGGAAACCCTGTATTACCTTGCAATTTTTATTTTTAACTATCTAAAAGGAGTTAGGCAGAAAGCATAATTCAGTCTATCGCCTCTCACCCCCAACCCTGCTTTAAACCCAAGGGTTTAAATGTCTCCTGCTTGACAGTGCAATGCTTTACGCTTTCTGGCCAGAAATCCAGCAACTGCTTAAGCTCGAGTCATCCTTTGCCATCACCCAGATAAGATTATCCTCATTTTACAACTGGAGCTAGAGAGGTGGTGTGGTTAGGGCAGCTCCTGTGCTGAGCAGTCCTTGGACAGCATCTCGATCCTGCAGCACCCCGACATCAGCCTTATCTCAGCACCTTGCACGTGTTTTGGTCCTAAGGAGATTTTGCAGAGTTTCATAGTAAAGAGCGTGGTAAAGCCAAGACTGGGGCGCACTTCCTTCGCCGTTATTTCCTACCCTGAAGAGCTGCTAACTTGGAGGGGGAAGAAAAAATAATAAAAAAACCCCAACCAAACAAAAACTAAACAAGGAAAAAAGAAACAAAAAAACCCCACAACAAGCAAAAACTAAACAGGGAAAGAAAAAATAAAAACCAATCGACCAAAAAAACCCACAAAGCACCATCCAAAACATCCCTACCTCATCTTACTGGACGTTGATTGCATATGTGCTATCGGCTGTATTTCTTGTCATCCCAAAAGGGGCTGGTCTCAGCTGAGAACTAAATGTAGAAATACAGGAGCCTAAACCATAATGAGAGTGCTGACAGATCCAGACTCACACCAGCACAGCCGGCTTGGGGAAAAGAATTCCTCTTGTTCCATCCAATAGGGGGGACATTTGACCTCAGACGTGAGTCAAATGTGAAATGTAATTCAACCCCCAACAGAGGCCAGAGTATAAATGCAACTTGACATCCCATCAAACCATGGCGGACATTTGACCCCTGAGATGAGTGAGGTATCTGTTGTGTCTCATGAAGTCGGCAGGGCATCATTCCTCACCCCTGTCAATTTTCTCTTCCTTTCTTCCTTTCTTCCTTTCTTCCTTTCTTCCTTTCTTCCTTTCTTCCTTTCTTCCTTTCTTCCTTTCTTCCTTCCTTTCTTCCTTTCTTCCTTTCTTCCTTTCCTGTCTCTGTCTCTCTCTCTTTCTTTCCCCCATTCCCTAGAGACAAGGAATTAAGTAATGCAAACATCCCAAGGATTACCAACCATATGATGTACTCTAAAAGATGAGTAGAAATGCAATGCTGCTGTTAAAAGATATAAACCCACCCACAATATCAGTAAGAAAAGTCATTTATGTAAGGCCTTTGTGGTAGGGAGAGTAACACCAGGAAAGGCAAAGGTTGGGAAGTTCCTCGCGTAGCTGGAGAGGAATGAGGTTGGTTTTGTTTGGCATTGAGAGTTTTGCACTTGTGAGAAGAGTCCACGGGTGCTTTATAAACGTGGATTAAGTACGCCTGGGAATACCTTGCAAGAAGTTTTCGTTGTCCCACGATACGGGTGACTAACTCAGGAAATACCTCGATGTGCTGCTCGGGCAGGGTGTGGGAATGGCCCGGCCCTGGCACGGCTTTGGGAACTGTTGTCCCTCGGCTTGTCGTGACTCTGTGCCCGGCCATGGGGGGACATTATGGGAGTGTTGGGCACATTTCTCCTCTCTCCATCGCGTGTCTCTGGCTGCTGACTGGGCAATGGGCAGCTTTGAAGGACGAAAGAGACGATTAATTATCACTGGGCATTCCTGATCCTGCTCTCTGCCTAATCCCAGGAGCTTTCAGAGCCCGGCTTATTCCAGCAGAGCAACACACCTGTTTCTGTACCACCAAGTCAGTTTGTGTGAATCTTCATGCAAATGCTGCCATATATCAGGATAGTTTATTCAGGCCAGGGAGACGCATCGGCATAAGCAACTCTTTGCTTCTGTAACGAAGCGCACAGATAGGACCCAGCTGCTTTAACTGTGAGTGTTGAAAATATGATAGTTAAACTGACAGAAAGGTATTTGCACACCGTTTCCTTCTCCTAATGCTGCTCTTATATCCTCCTAATGCTATTTTTAAATGAGACCCTTGCAGGCACACTCATGCTGCCCACCTGTGTATCAAAAACGTCAGGTCATGGCTGTTGGGAACCACATCTCTCCTGTGGATGTGTGTGGAGGCTACAGGTTTGCACAGAAGCCTTGAAAAAGCAGGATTTCACCTGGTGAGACATCTGATGTCGATGACCCCGTATTGCAGCAAAGGCGGCTTTAGTTTGGGCTGTGTGCGTTAGGGCGAGACCAGGTAACTCGTGGATGGAGCTGCTCATATTTCTAGTGCTGAGTAAGTAGATCCGTGGGCATAAATATGTTTGTACATGGCAGCGCGTGCATAAAATAGAAGGTAGGTTTTTCTCTGGCTGAGTGCAAATCGGCAGGAGCTCAGCTGAGTGTGGGGGTTATGCTGAAGCACCAAGGGAAATGGAGTAGAGAGATTGTATGTGTCATGTGGGCACACACAGACACATCATCTGTCTTCAAATGTATCCCTATATAAATGTTAGCGTGGGGTTATACATGCCTGCCCCTTTCTGCAGACGAAATCCTTCTGCATATGTATCTGTGTGCATGGATGCGTATAAATCAACATTTATCTACTGTGTCTATTGCCCTTTATCTGTTTATCTCCATACATCTTCAAGCCCGGGTCTGTATTAGCCATAATAGATACAGTAAGTCGCTGATCTGGTGGGTCAAATGGTCAGGGCTCTTTGATCAGCCGTCAGGATACATTACCACCAGGGCCTCCGGTGGGACTTGAATTACAACTTACATTTGACTCATTTCTGGGGTCAAAACGTCCCTCTTATTTGATCGAATGACAGAAATTGTATAATTTGTATATATCCCTGAGCCATATGTGCTCTGAGTGCCACTCTAATGTGTTTTATAAAGGCACAGCTGTCTTGGTGACTTATTTAAAATGGGATTTTGAAGTAGTGTTCTTGCCATTTAATGTCCTCATTCAGGGTTGCACAAGGTTTATCAAATAATAAATAACATTTAGAACATTCATTTTAGCATAACAATGGGTTTGCTAGTTATAAGGAACTGGATGGCACAATAAAGCCATGTTTGGTAAATAAGCAATAATGTAGAAAGCAAGCGATAGCGTAATTAGAAATTAATGACAGTGCTGAAAGCTGCGGATACCGTCCTCGCGTTCTGCCAACGTTCCAGACTAGACAGAGCTCATCTTGGCAGCCCCTGCTATAAAACACGCCATCAAACCTTGTCATAATCCTGGCAGATGCTTTGTCCTCCCACATCCTGGGCCTCCTACTGATCTCCACTGAATTGCAGACAAGATGTCAACAGTTGATAAAATTAACCTGGGTCTGGGGCAGATCTGTGCTGTGCGAGGTCGGGGGGTCCCTTTCCCCGCTGGGGGCTGCGGAGTCGGAACACAACGGCTGCAGTCCTGGAGTGGCTGTGGGGCCCTGGGCAGCGTGAGGGCAATTGGGTGCTGCTAATGAAGACACGGGTCATCCTCCCCTCGTTCTTGCTCCTTCTTCCCTAGTAGGAAGCTGTAAACCAGGACCAATATGGACTTTGGGTTTCCATCCGTCAGTGGCTTTAGCAGAGATGCTCTGTGGCAGGTGGTGAAACGGCAGCGTGCAATTACTCAGGGACAACATGTTCTCACGTTCGTTGGTCCCTGACCTACGAGGAACGTGTGAGTTCAGAGGAGTTTCCAGCAGTTTGTTTGTCCCTGAAGCTCATAAGGTGCAGCAGGTTGCTCATAGTCACGCAGCCACTGTCTGGGTTTGCTGCAGAAGGAAGGCTGGAAGAAACCAGGAGACCATACCCATGGCTGAGTGATACCTTCGGGTGATCCTTCTCTTGAGTTGTCATAGTAAAGACTGCACAGCAGAATGGTGGAGGGAAAATCAGAGCCCACCATGAAATTATTCTTAACGCAGTTTCCATTTAAGTCCTCTAATGAACTTTTATGTTTCTAAGGAACCTGATCAGTCTTTGCACATGAAGAAACTCGTGTTTGTTTTAAGTTTGAGCAGACATGTCTTGGGATCTTCATAACCTATTAATTTTAGCTATTGACTGGCTTGATCTATTGATCACAGGAAGAGATGATAGAGGATGGTCAATGTTAGAGAAAATCACTGATATAAGCAGAAAGGTTTAAAAAAGGGGGAACCTATCCCCCAGCATGGAGAGCTGTGATGCTCCTGAATTTCCAGCAGTCTTGCATTCTTTGAGCTTCACTGTCTTGTCTCTGTACAGAATCCTGCTCTCTTCCAATCTGCGAATCAACCACAACAGGGACAGGGTAGACCTTAAAGTAAAAAACTGATGACTCTTCAACCTCTTTGCAATGATATATTGGAAATATTGCTAAAACATATATGTGTATATATATATATATATAAGGCCCCTGGTGAAGAGAAATGAGAGATTTATACAGATTCGGTTGAAAGAGAGGATTAAACAGAGTTTGGCAGTGCAGTGGAAGCTGGGAGTGCGCACTCCAGCAGTTCCCCACGCTAAAATACAGATTTTGCTCTTTCCCTGCTGTTCTTTGAGTAATACTGCATAATTTCAAATGTTGTGCTAGAGAATAAAAAAACAGAAGGAAGACATTGATAGATATTAAATGCCTTTCTCAGCAGACAATTCAGGAAGAATCTCATGTACTATTTTAGAATGAACAATAGAGTGTTACATGTCATTTATTATAATCAGCAGCTAATGGAAACCCTTCCCAGCGGGGTTTGGGAGGTGAGCACAACTGCAGCTGATGATCCAGGCTTGTGAATTTTGCATGAACTTTGATGTGACAGTGAAATTTTTGAAAGGTGCAGTCAGGAAGTGATTCCTGTAACTTAGTCATAGCAAGAGAAGCTTCTGTTGCTGGTGGAGGGTTGGCTGTAGTGCTTAAATAATAATATAAAAATCCCTTGGTATTATAAGCAGAATGAACATCTTCAACCCTTGGTCTCAAAGGATTCCTATGTTGTTAACAACAGGGTGTTTGAAAAACAGCCACCAAACATCACAGAGTGCAAAGCTAATGTAACTGAGCCGTTCCTGGACTGAAATGGATAGTTTCTGTTTCTATTGCATTTACTCTGTTGGGGAAAAAAAAAATAGCATCTTATACAGTTGAAGATATCTGTCAGGTGATACAGAGAGTGCCTTGTTGGGACAGAAAACTCTGAAATTGTGGTGGTGGTTGAATTCCATGCGTAGATGTTCCTCCAAGCAACTGAGGTTTCTGAATAGATGTAGGTATAGGGGCAAAGGCAGGAGGGAGAATGACGCTCGAGTGGGTTGGGGCAGTGGCGGGATGGAGAGGAGTGGCAGACACTGCAGCTGAGCACTCAGCACAGCGTCCCCTGCTCCTCTGAGACCTTCCAGGTGACCACAGGTCACGTGCCCTCGGGTCCATCTGAGCAGTAACCTTTCCTTCTCCTTCCCAAGCCTTTCCCAGGGCTTCTGGGATCAGGATCAGCTCAGAGATGGGTTTTGACCCAATGGTGTTAAGCAGCACGCCTGGCTATAGCCCTCAGTCTGCAAGGAGCGTGATCAAAATGTGCATGAGGACCTGCAAACAGAGCTCTGATTTATTTTGTGGTGAAGAGGTCCATAAGTAGGGAAATATTTTAAAAATAATAATAAAAAAATCCTAATCAATGCAGGAGAATGGTCCAGGGCTGGAGGAAGCGCAGGTCTGGTCCATGGTCCAGCTTCCCAGGGGCTAGGGAGGTGGTGGGTGCCTGGGGGATGCTGCTGCATCTTGATCCGAAGTTTTACATATAGAAAATATTGACACCAAGAGGAGCTCTGATAGAGGGTTGGACGTGGGTGTTTCTTGGCACAGAAATTCCATGACGCCTATCAATGGGGCTGAAGGAAATGGGGACCCAAGAGTCCAGAAAGTCTCCCTGTGTGCTGGGGCTGCTCCAGAGCACCATGGGGCACAGCCGAGGTCCGCTCAGACGAAATAGCCCTGAAGGGGATCTGCTGGCACGCATGGGGACTCCTGTGGCGTGGGCTGGCTGGCCAGCAGTGCTGATGAGCTTGTAAAGCCAACAGCTCATAAAATAGCAGTAAAATACAGGGGAGGGTGGTGTGCAGTATCCTTCAGCCAACAAAGTGTCACTTTATCAGAGATTTCCCACAGTGCTCACCGCTGCCGTAAAGGGACTGCACGTGGTGTGCACAGAGCTGCTGCCTTTGACGGTCAGCGTGGCGCAGGGCAAGGTGGAGACCGACACCTGGGGGAGCCCAGGGCAGCTCCGGAGGGAGTAGATCATCCTTGAAGCATCAGTGTCACGTTAATACAGCGTTTATGTCTGCTTTAAACCCCCTGACGATGCTCCTCCAGTGCTGGGTTGTCCTTGAGTGGTGGCTGTCACTTCAGACAAAGCTTTTATGTACAAGCTCTTTCTGCCTTCAGATGCTCCAGCTCCTTGCACTGCGCTAATTCCTTGCTGCTTGTCTCCCAAATTACCCACTGTGACGCAGTGTGATTGGGAGCCAGGTCTTTACATGCTAACGATTGATGCTGAGCTCTGATAATGCGATCACATCGCTATGGGTTAGCTGTGACAAGCAAGATTTTTCTGCCGCGTCCTGTTGGGGAGGTTGGTTTTGGCTCCTGCAGAGGTTGGCTTGCTTCTGTAATGGACCTCTGGGGAGTGGCTTTGGAAAAGTGTGTTTATTTGTGGAAATGTAGCACTGTGGGCAGCAGGAATATGGAAAAAAAACACGGCCCGTTGCTCTTGGGATTTCCTTTCCAAACTGATTGATTATTACATCTCTTCTCACTGGAGCTCCAGCCCGAGCGGGTGTTTGGGTCTGCTGTCACAACACAGTGATTAACTGGGGAGCCACTTACTTCCAGCAGGAAAGCGTTATTTTCCACTTCAGAGTCTGGATGAAGGTCTATGCAGAAAGGAAAATGCCTCCGTAGCCTCAGCCAGCTGCAGAATAAGCCCTTCGCTCCACATCAGCTCTGGGGCTGTCCTGGATGCATACGGGGTTGGGCTCCACTCCAGCCCCATGATGGCCTGACCTGCTTCAGCAGATCATCTTGGGGCTCTGCAGATCCTGGAGGATGATGAGGGTTGTGTATCCCGAGTGCGGGATTGAGGAAGACTACAAAGCCCTGGGGATGCCACTGAAATGTATTGGTGCCCAAGTTATCTTTTCTTCTCTTACCAGTTGGAGGAAAGGGTACAGCCAGAAATAGATGTATAAAGCAAATCAGCTTCTGGCTTCGTGGCTGGTGCCGTCATGAGGTGTTTCTTGGCTTTCATGACAATGGAACATTCTTCAATGACTATAGCATGTTAGGGAGAGATGGGATCCACCTGTCTAGAAGAGTCAAGGGAATCTTTGGCAGCAGGCTGGTCAACTTGGTGAGGTGGGCTTTAAACTGTAGGACTTTGGGGACAGGGTCCAAAGTGGCAATGCTTAGGCCATCATATCCACCTGGGGAGTAAGCCAGGCCAGCCAGAGCAGCAATAAATGTTCCTTCGCTTCTTCCCAAGATGAGAACCAGAAGACCAACCACCTCAAGTGTATGTATAACAATTCACACAGCCTGGGGAACAAACAGGAGGGTCCAGAGAAGGGCCACAAAGGTGATCCAAGGACTGGGCAGCCCCATATGGGGAAAGGTTGAGACAACTGGGCTTGTTTGGCCTTGAGAAAAGAAGGTTGAGAGGAGACCTCACCACCATGTTCCTGTATTGAAAGAGTGGCTACAGAGAAGATGGAGACTCCCTTTTTACAAGGAGTCACATGGAAAAGACAAGGGGCAATAGGTACAAGTTACTCCTGGGGAGATTCCAATGGGACACAAGAGGGAAATTTTTCCTGATGAGAACAATCAGCCATTGCAAAAATCTCGCCAGGGAAGTGGTGGATTCCCCGACATTGGACACTTTTAAGATTCAGCTGGACAGGGTGCTGGGTCAGCTTGTCTGGACTTGGCTTTCACCAAGATAGGTTGGACCAGATGATCCTTGTGGTCCCTTCTAACCTGGTGTTCTGTGATTCTATGAAATTTGTCTCAAACTAGGAAATCCATCAGCAGCCATCAAAAGTGTCTGAGCCGATGCTGTATAACTCAGGTCTGTACATCTGTATACACTGTAAAGGGCAAAATATGACTTAGCTTTTATTACTTTAATTAAAACATGAGTGAAGAGTATGAGATTCATATTAAATTGTATTTTCCTGGCTGCTATGTGAAGGGGCTAACTGATCTGATTACCATGAAGATTACAAACTATCAAAGTGAAAAAGAGCCTTTTGCAAGTATTTCATATTAAACCTTCAAACATAACACTTTAAGAATAATTGTAGTTGTATTACTGGAAAATGATTCATGAATTCTGAATAAATATAAAACCTTAAAGAGAAATGTTCCAAGACCACAGTTTTCGTTCCAATCTGATGAAATTTAGTATCATTTTGCAGCTGTAGAATAAAATGAAAAAAATATGTACATAGACTGTATTGAGTATATGTCAGACTAAACTAATGAGATTTTTTTCATCAGCTCTAAGCACGCACACAGACAAATGGAATAGGCATTTTCATTTTCTGTAATAGAAAGCACCAAAAGAGAAGGCAGAAAGGATCTTGCTGCTCACAAGTCTTTATTCTACCCTTGATTGTTAAATAATATATTTTAAGTTCTCATATCTTGCCTGCAGAATGTTTGAACTGACATTAATGGGTATAGAAGAGAAAAAAAGTGAGTTTGAAGAAATAAAGTGAGGAAGGGCTAGGATTGGGAATTTTATTAGTATTCCCAGTGGGCTGTAATAAAGATACTTTTCACACAATACAGTGAATGTTTACAGCAGACAATTTAGTTTCCTTCCAACAATTATGAGAGAAATTGAATCTCAGGAAATGTTAGTTTTCTCTAAAATTAGACATAACAATAAAGATACCCCTGAAAGTTTATTAAGGAGGGAAGAAGAAAAAAAAAAAAAAAGCCATCAGTCTCTGGAAGACAATTTAGCAAATTTATTTTAAGAATTCCAGATGACTTCTAAACAAAACCGGACACCTACGTGGTGCTGAGAGCTTGTGCATCCAATGCCGGGCTCAAAGCTCTGAGCTCAAGGAGCCTTTTTTTTCCCAGGCTTTGGCAATTCCAAGTGCATTTTGGAAGCAAATACCCCAAAGGTGCTTGTTTCCACCATAGACCTGGCTAGAGGAGGGTGCCCGTCACTTCCGCAGGCACAAAGTAGCCGCAGGTCACGTTCCTCCACGTGCAGGTCAGGATGCTCCAAGCCTGGGAGCCCACACGAGTATCAAAAGGAAGATGTGTGGTCCTCACCTGCCTACCCCTCATTCCAGAGCAGGTTTCCCTGCACCGAACACGTTAAAGGGAAAAGCCATAATTTACATCAAAAATAGCAAAGCTGTAGGAGCTACATTTCATAAAATCAGTGGGATGCTTTTCTCATATGAGTGTTAGAAAGTTGAAAGCCGTGCATTTTTGCATGAATATTTGCATGCGTTCTTGCAGGTGCAGTTCACGTTGATGCTTGTGCAAGTGCGATGTTTCCTCCACCCCCCTGCACCAGCGCAGAGCTCTGCGTGCAGTCGCGTGTGGGTTTGCATGCACAAAGGACTAGTTAGCAAAACGCTGTGATCTCAGGCCTTTAAATTTTTCCCAAGAAAATTGGTCATGAAATGTCAAGAGACGAGCTGCGGGGAAAGGCACTTGAATGCAACTTCAGGCATGAATTTATCATGCTCACGCAGAGATGCTGGGGATCAAAAGGGGAAAGCCACTCTGTAAAAACCTGAAAACTCTGAAGCTCTTTGAGTAGCTCCTGCTATAGTCTTTTAATTTATGAAACGCTGCGATTTGGACGTGCAGTGTAGTTCTTCTACTTGCCCTCATTTCCAGAACTTCTGCATGGAGGATTGCTGCAACATCTATGTTAGAGACACCTACTCCCTTCTACTTGGGTGTTTTTTCTTTTGTCCACGCAATCCTTGACTGCTGACTTCTGCCTCACTCTGGTCCAGTCTAGAAAGAGATTCATGTTATTTGATATCAAGAATAGGAATGGGAGAAGAAATGGTGAAAACCAATGCAGCTTAGCTTGCAGCCAAGCTTCTCTAGTAATCTTCCTCAAAAGAACCTGTCCCATTTTGACCATATTTGAGGCTAGACTGGGATTATGCTTTTTGGTAACACTACGAAGGGTTCCTGAGGTACCCAGCTTGGTACCACTATTAGCAATAGGTGCACTCGGCTCTGAGTTGTCCCGGGTTTATGGAAATATCTGGGCTTTGTTGTGGGTTTGAAAGATGGCAGCTGAAGCTCTTGAGTACACTGGGCAAACTTGAATTTTTACCATGGGGTTGACACCTTGGCTTTGTTACACACAAGCCTGTTGTGCTTAGAACCTCCCATACCTCTCCATTAGTATCTTCTTCTGATTTGGGCTCTTCCACCTCTGCCTATCCTCCTTCAGAAAACTGAAGTTCTACCTGACATGTTGTAAACTAGTAAAAATAATAGAAAAACCTCTCCAGCTGCTTAATGAATGAAGTGTTTCGGTTGTTTTGGCCTCCAGAAAGATGGTTTTCTCTTGATGCAGCTGAGAATGGAGCTCCTCCTGTCTCATGCCTTGTGTTGGGTTGGGTCCCTCATGGGTTGGGTCCCTCGATGAAGGTCACGCAGGTGTTGATGTGAGCCCTCTTGCACCTTCATCTCCTCTGCAAAGCTCTTCCATGTGGCGACAAACACTGTGCGCAAGTTGCCTCCAGACCTGCCAGTGCCCACAAAGGTCCTTTCTCACTGCCGGTGTTGGAGGTGATCACTGCTGCTCCTGGTTGTGACCTGCAGGCTGGTGGCCCAGATGGCCTTCTAGATGGAGAGTTGCTGTTACTTTAGGGAAACATTGCTATTTTGATTGCTAATTTGAAGTTTTTCTTTTTTGCCTTCCTCCTGAAAGGATGGTACCTGTTCTAGCTATTCATTTTGTCGAGGTTACTTAATGCCTTAGGAGATATTTGATGGGTGTCTGTGATTTAGGACATAGATGAGCCCCTCACAGTGGTGTGTGTGTTCCCGACTTTATTTTTAGATACCATACATAAGCCTGTTTTTATTAAAGAAAAAAAAAAACACGTTAAAATTGTTGAAGATAAAATCTATTTGTTTCCCAAAATTCACATGTTGGAGGCTTAAGGCTGAGATTTTCACACCTACGCTGGGGATTTGGGTGCTTGGCCAAGTGCCATGTTACGCTGCTCACAATTTTGTCATGAGTCTCTTGGTGCTTTGTGCTTTCCCTAACAGCCCGGCACCTTTGTGCTCCTGTGACATGACACCTTCTGCTTTGGATAAGAGAGTAAATGAATAAAATTTTTGCACTTGGGATTGTGGAGGAAAGTTTGTAATTGTTGGTGCCCAGAAGCTCAGGAAATGCAAAGGAGATAAGAGAAAGGTCCCAGGTGATTCTCTTGACATCTTGTGGACTGGGAGGACTGACATGTTGATGAATTTTGCATATTTAGGGTCTGCAAGTAGTGAGGCATCCCAATCCAATCGGTAACCTTTAATGTCTCCTTTGACCAGCCCAAACCAGGTCAGGCTTAGCTGCAGGTGGACATTGCCTGCCTTGGCTGTGGAGGCAGCACCTGCCCAAACCCCATCGCCGTGGGTGAAATCGGGTCGGTGCTCTTGCTGTCTCACCTCAGGGTTTGCTTTGGCAAAGCTGGCTCAGAGGTATCCGGCTCTGGCACTTGTCCCGTGTGCTGGGGCCAGGTTCTGGGGCTGGGGGTCTTTGGGATAACGTGGGAGTTGATTTATTGCGCTAGTGATTTCAGTTAATTTCCTTTTCCCATTTCGGCAACTTCCTGGCAGTCTGAAATGTTTTGCGGTGGATGGACTGGTAAAGGATTTCAAGCTCCTCTTGGGGATAAAGAGGAGAGAGAGGAGGGAGGAAGATGGCGCTTTACGAAGCATTGACATGTTCTTAATTTTAATAAAATAAAGAAAAAACAAAAAGGTAAGCAGCTCCTTAGCTGCTAAGGCAACAGGTGCTTAAGAAGCACTGAATAAATACATAAAACTTATTTGCTGAAGGCATTTGTCGTTGGAAGTTTAAACATTAAACATGCCTGCTTTGTTTGATACTGTAATAAAGCAGGGATGTTCAAAGAGCCATTAGCAGTGCTCTGACTGCAGCTTTATACATCTTCACTATATGTACCAAGGAAGCCACATTACATCAGCAATGCCTCAGTGAGTTTTGCCCCCAGAATGGAAAGTAAGTGAATTCTGGGAGGGCTTGGGCTGGTTTGTAGTGCATTTTCTCTTTCATATTGATCAATGGGGATGTTTTGGTATTGTTTGTTCGTAAAGTGCTGGGGCAGGTTCATGGGAGGCAGCAGCTCTGCTGTTGTCTCGGCATCCCCAAGCTTGATAAAAGCTGGCTTGGGACCTGATGAGACAAATAAACAGGTTTGTGTATTTAGTTTTTTTAAATTACAGGATAAGGAGGAGCACAGATACTCAATCCATTAAGAAATAACTAGGTGGGTGATTCACTACCGTTTGTGTAAATGGCACTAACTCTGGTCTGCCTGCACAATTTATTAATACTTCACGGGAGGAAAAAAAAAATTATTTTAATCTCATAATGGATGATGAGCTGTGAAATTGCTTCTGCAGCAGCTGGGCACCCTGGGGGAGGTGCTAGATTGCACCACATTTTCCAAGCTCTCCCCACATCTCTGCCTTCCTCGTGCTAATCAGACACGTTAAATCTGGGCGATGGGGGGAGGCAGTGCTTCTATGGGTTTTTTTAATATAAGTATTTTTCTTGTCAATTTGTTCTGGGGTCCCAAGTGTGACTTGGGAAGCGCGTGGGCTCAAATCTGAGTGCATTTGTGGTGAGCGATGCTTTGGGCTTCAAAGGTCCTGGCCTGATCCCTGCAGCCGCTGGCCTGGTGCACATTAAATAACTAGAAATTTAGCAAATGTACTGCGGCTGACCCAGTTTGTGATTTCATCTGGCTGATACCCTTGCTTTGTAGGCGAGAGTGCCAAGAGCTGTTACTGCTGAACATCAGTTTTGCTGAGGCTTCATAGGCTTGGACCAGGATCATGAACAAAGGGCTTCATTTGAAAAATTGTCTTTGCTGAGGAGAGGGGAAAGAAAAAATAGGGCACATCTGGGAGGAAAAAGGACTTAATTCGAGATGGATTGTGTTGCCGTTGTGGCTTTGCTGGAGGAGCTTGCTGCAGACCTCCAGGTAAAGCAGCGTTTGCTGTGATACCTGCAGCAGTGTATGGCTCTGCTGGCCACGTGCAGGACATATCCTTTGAGATGAAATTCTGAAAAAATTCCTACAAATCATCCATCCAAAGAGTGACACAAAGACTTTTTTAATCCCTTAACCCCACACCTTCCGTTTTGAGCATAAGGGAAATACCCTCTAAGACGACAACCAAAAGGGGACAAGTATGGTATAGAATTTAGTTGCCTTCCTGCTCTGGGTAGATTGAATCCAGGTTGAATTAATTTCTTAGAGTGCTTTCTACTAATTCTTCCTTGCCTGCACTCCATTACTGTTTTCAGGCCACCTTATCTCTTGACCTGCTTACAGTGCATTATACATCATTATATAATGTACCCTTGGCTCCACACAAAATACCAAATCCGTACAGTCCAACAATGAATTTCTGTGAAGTGCACTGATCTTATTATGCAAGTTCAGTATGCCATGAGACAAAAAAGGCAATTATGTATAATCTGTACTCCTCAAATAATTCCCAGAAATACATGATATTCTTGAGTAGAATATTATCGTATTCCTTGTATTTGCTTCCAGACGAGATACTAGGAAAGAAAAGAGGTTATATTAGTCTGGCCCAGCCAGTCTAATTTTAGATCCTCATGGGCTCCATTCTCACTGGATGTACAATCCCTTCAATATATTTTAAAAACAGGCAAAAATCATTACAAACAATTTTAAGGAAGCTGATTGTGAGGCAGATGACAGAGGCTACACTTTGCCGACGTGGAGCGGAGTTTGCACATCTCCCTTTCCCTGGAGCGCAGGCACATTTGCTTTGAAACAAATAGGGAAGAACAGCCACGAAAGCACGTAGCAAAATGAAACCATTTTCTCCTCGGTGTGGGTAGGTAACTAAAACATCAGTGAAGCTAGATATTACTGTGCGTGATCCAAGAGCATCGACGCATCGAATGTGTCTTACAGGCCTGGCCCTGCTTATGAAGATTCAACAAAGAGTTTTCAGGAGCTCTGGTTATTGCTGACATTTGCATAAGCCAATATTGGATGCTTCTGAAAACGCTGTCAGCAGACTTTGAACCTTAATATCCCATCTACTTGTTTGGAAGTTGGAGGTCTTTGTTACAGGGACATGGTGTTGCCATGCAGAGTTCAGCCTCCAGAGCTGGAGATGGGGGGTCCAGAGGTAGCACCTCCACGTGTGCCGCAACGTGGATAGCCCAGCATGGGTCGGGACAGCAGGGGGCCTGGACACGCTCTGTCTTGTGAAAATGGCATTTCAGAGAAGTAAAAACAGCAAACGCGCACAATGGCAACCAATGATAAGACAAGGGGCAATGGGTTCAAACCGGAACACAGGAGGTTCCATTTAAATTTGAGAAGAAACTTCTTGATGGTGAGTGTGCCAGAGCCTGGCCCAGGCTGCCCAGGGAGGTTGTGGAGTCTCCTTCTCTGCAGACATTCCAACCCGCCTGGACACCTTCTGTGTAACCTCATCTGGGTGTTCCTGCTCCGGCGGGGGGATTGGACTGGATGAGCTTTCGAGGTCCCTTCCAATCCCTGACATTCTGGGATTCTGTGATAGGTTTGGGCCAATTTTGTTAGGAGTCCAGGGAACTCCCTGCTGCTAGATGTTGATGTCAAGAACACGATAGAGATGCAAGGAGGTGGAAGGATGATAAAACCAGATAAGGTAGGTGAAAGGGAAGGATGAATTGTTGTGTTTTCTGAAGAGCTCCCATAGTTGTTCATTAGGGATTTTTGCATCTCCTCCAAAATGCTAGTATTGGCTAATTTTCACGTCAGCATGTTTGACCAACCAAGCTGCCGGTCTCTTTGCCTACATGGGTCTTGAGTTCTTGGGAGGACAGTATGTGATTGTGGGTTTCCGTTCCTCCCTGCAAGTGGTTTTGAGAGCTTTTGTCCCCGAGATGTACTTGGTGGTGTGAGAAGGTGGATCTGGAGGGTCAGTGGTGCCAGCAGGTTCAGGTGGAGCTCTCTTTGGGACATGCCGTGGCTCTCATGGTCCTTCCCTGGGCTCTCACACAAGGCAACTGCTGCCATGCAATGAAAGGAGGAAAGGCTGAGATCTCTGAGGCAGATTACATTTTTCTTTCTCTTTATTTCTGAGGGTAACTACTTCCAAAACTCATTTTGGTCGGTGTCCCTGGGGAGTTAGAGGTCTGTCTCTCTATTCCCCAGAAGGATAAGTGCAGCATTACTAATCCTCTATATGCCATTGCATGCTGCACTGCTGCTTCCACGCATGTATATCTGCCTTTATGGTAACTGTAACCTTTTCTTGAACCAGAGATTTTCCTGAACAAGAGCCCTTTGGGATCCGTGTGGGCTTTCCTGGATACATTTTTAATAAACACAATAATTTGACTGCAAGCCTATTACCAGTCCCCTGTTTGTTCTATGGGACAGTCATTTCCACGCCTGCAAAAAACACTAACTCATAGGGCAATCAAAGGAAGAATGACAACTGGGACAAAATTGGTATGTGTTGTGATAAACCAGTCCATCTTCAGCATCATGCATCGTAGCTTTATACACTGGCTGTAAATAATGGCCTCAAAAAGATATTAAATCTTTAGAAAAAGTCAAGCTTAATTGTAACTATATTTTTGTTTTCCATTTTGGTTTATGTACAGTATATGACTTTTGCAAAGACATTTTTATTCCAGGAAAATGACAGGCCAACAAGAAGCCATAATTGCACTGATTTTTAGAAGTGCCTGCATTACTACAGATCTGATGTACTGCAAGACATGAATCAGAAAAATTCTATTAAAAAATCTCTTGAATGGCTGACACAGGAGTATTATCCACGATGATTAATTTGACTTGGTCATTATGAACACAGACAAGTCTGACAAAATTGCATTTCATTCCCCACTGAATTCATAAAATCACTATACACATAATAAGAAGTTATAGTTCTGTGCTATCCACTATTCTTGACAGGATTCCAGTTCTGGATAAGGTACTGATTAAAAAAAAAAAAAAAAAAACAGTAGAGGGAGAGAGGGAGTTGGGAGCCTTTTTAAAACCCTACAATAGGGCTGATTTCTTTTGCTATAAATTGTTCATAGAACTCCATTATTTTTAGCTTTTTTTCCCTGAAGTGGTGATGCAGGTCAGCCACAGCTTGGACAATATAAAAACTGACTGTAAGCTGTTATTTACATCGAAAGGGATGCAGCAGAAATGCACACGTGTGATGTGAATCCCAAGGAGCCCTGTTGGGCACTGTCTGGTAGGGGACAGGGCAGGGACCGTCACCGCTGCTGCCTCCGCTCAGCCACAGCCACGAGTGAGTCCATAGCCAGGTTGAACCTCAGGCATTGTCCATCATCCCGATGGTTATGAATAACTGGTACCCTGTTTTTTATTTCCCACCCACACAAGTGAAGTACCAATGGACAGGTTGAGGCCAGAGAGCCCTAAGAATGTTATTTCTGGCTTCAGTAGCATGTAAAATAACAAAAAAAACCCCACAAACAACTCTCTGGTGAGCAGCAGAAGCAGGTGCATGCCTCCCAAAACGTTATCTTTTGGAGTGAACTGAGATTTTCTGTTCGCACTGAATATTGCTGGCTGGTTCCCTTCACAGTCCCCATCCTGCTGAGCACCACGGCACCACATCACAGCCGTCCTTTTGCTGCTGTAGCAACTGGCCAAGGAGATCACAGATTATTAGGGCAAGCAAGACAGAACAAGAGGAAACGGCCTCAAGTTGCGCCAGGGGAGGTTGAGGTTGGATCTTGGGAACAATTTCTTCCCCAAGGGGCTGTGGGGCATTGGAACAGGCTGCCCAGGGCAGTGCTGGAGTCGCCATCCCTGGAGGGGCTGGACAGACGGAGATGAGGTTCTCAGGGACATGGGGCAGTGCTAGAGTTAGGTTATGGTTGAACTGGATGATCTTAAGGGTCTCTTCCAACCTAAATGTTTCTACGCTTCTAAGAATGTTTAGGACCCTTGTATGTCCCTTCTGTGCACATGTGGTTTGATGAAACTTGTAGAAAAGAGACCTTTTTTTTTTTTGCGTGCACGCCATCAAATTTGCTTGAAACCATCAGGCAAGCTCAGCTTTTGGAAGGCCTGTGGCTGCGTTATTGCATGGGATTTGTGTCTGTCGGAGACGGGACCGGGTCAGCTCAGGTAAAGTTAGAAGGCAAACATCCAGCTCCGCTCAAAGGCGAAGCCGGGCGGTCACGCTGGGGGTTGGCTCTCTGCCGCGGGTTGTCATAGCGCAGTCTGCATCGGAGCAACGAGACGAGGAAATGCAGAGAAATGGGGAGTGTGGAGGTGCGTGGTTGCTCTTTGAGTCAGCCAATATTTGTTCAGGATTTAAAAACCCACTACTACAGGTGTGGAAGAAGAGCGCAAAGGCAGGCAGAGCCCAGCTTTCCTGCTGCTCTGCTGTGCTCCCAACCTTCCCGGTGTGGCTGCCTGTTGCTGACGATTGTGCAGACACTTCCAACGCACATTTATGTTCCTGCAAGAACTAATTTTTCCCTTTTCAACTGCATTCCATAGTCAAAAACCTGAGCATGTGAAAATAAATGTAAAACGGGCTGGGAACACTTCAAAGACAATTTGTAGATTGTAAGTGACTGACTTAATAAATACTTCTTTACAGTATTTATCCAACTCTACCCCAGTAATTCATTGGCCCTGCTATTCACACGCTGCATCTCCGTGTGCAAAGATGAGGCAAATCAATTTCCATTCGTAAGACCCAGAGCTGCTGACGCAGAAAATCAGCGCTGCTTCACTTCTTGGCACGGGGCTTTGGGAATTACAGGTGCGAGCGCAGCCCCCAGCACGTCCCCTCGAGATGTGGTGCCGAAAGGGTCTGCACCCCTGCAGCGAGCACCAGGCTGCTCCCCTTGCTGGCCCCAGAGCATTTCTCTTTAGTTAGCAACATTTAAGTGACTTCAGCCTTCTCCTGCCGCCTGAACTACCGTTTCTGTCCTTATGGATTCAGTGCTTTGCACTGAGCAGAAAACCTCTGTGGTTCACATGCTGGAGAAATGTATTCAAAATCCCCATCTTGCAAATATAATCGTGGCTGGGCTGAGTAATGTGTATGGTGAGAGAGCAGTTTGGAGGCTTTCAAGGAAATACAGGGTAACGTGCCTTCATTAAGCTTTGGGTTTTGCTTATTCATTGTGTTTGAACTCTTTTCCTCTTTATATGGCCCAAGATCTTCTCTCAACCTGGCATTTTGTGTCGTCTGGATGATTAGGGTGGGATGGATCACACCAGCCTACGTATTTCCTTGTTCCTTACCAAGAACAAATGTTCTCTCAGGCTCATATTTACTGTTGAATGTTATTTGACAGGGCAAATATTTACCTGCAATAATACTGCAAATCTCTATCCTTCTCACTGCGAATAATACTCCTCTGAATCAATGCTTGGCTGCAACTCCTGGATAATCACACAGAACATGACTCAGTGGAGAACTGGGGTCACTGGACATTTGCCATGCTGCTGAGGAGAACGGTTTCCCAGGTCCTTGGTCAAGTCATGTCCTCTATGATTAGTACCACTGCACACTGAAGAGATGATGCTGACCGGCTGTAGAGTGTTTTGGACAGGACAGCACTGTCCTCCTCTCCTGAGAGGGGAAAGGCAGGAGAAAGCTAAAGGCTTAATTTGTAGACGTGCTCAACACTTGTAGCTCCCTCCCAAGTCACCTGCATGGTGAGTTCTCAGTGTCCTTTCAAACACGGCTGTGGTTATGGCTTTGGCTGAATGCAGCTGGTCCCTCAGGAGCTGCACTGTGTTAAGGCACCTGGACATCCCTTAGTCCCGATCAGCTGGATGTGAGGAGCTGCAAGGCTGGGTGGCTGGGTCCAAAGCAGCCCCTCTTCGCTGTGCTGGCTGGGAGCGCTTCCTCGGGCTCAGGTCCACGGTTAGGCAGGGTGGTTTTGTTACTGGGAGGCTGGCAGGAGCCACAGGGAATTGGCTTTATTTGCAGTTCAAGAGGAGGTACGGTGTAGGGGCGGAAGACAAAGCAGCAGCGACGTTGAGTGCGGTTTTGAGTCCGATGGCAGAGGATGTGCAGGGTGGCTGGGCCGTCTCACAGTGCAGACCAGGACATGCCTCATAACCCACAGATGCTCATGGTGTTTGCAGCAGAGACAAGCTTCTTGCTATCGATAGACCAGTCCTCAAAGCCTCCTTCTGCCCGAGAGCCTTCTCCTGCGCTGGGCTCTGGGTGCTGCAAGGCACAGAAACGTCTGGGCCCAGTATGTGCAAGCTAGAAGAAGTGGAAATCTGGCTCAATGCTTTAAATTGATCAAACTGAGAGCTGGGAATGAGCATCTCCATTCCCATCCCTGCACCCCCCCTCAGCCTCAGGTGTCCTGGTGACCAGGTGCAAACACATCCAGGCTTCGTGTACAAATGCAGAGTGGACTTGATGTTCCTGAGGGTCTCTTCCAACCGAAATGATTCTATGACTCTATGATGTGGCCGGGCTTTCTCAAAGCAGGCAAGGTGGCTTCGTGGCTCAAGGTATCACTACCTGCCCTGCTGCCTGCTCCCAGGGCAGCCCCCAAGCCACCACACATCCAGCCCGGGGGGCTGCGAGGCGGCTCTGGCTCCGGCACTGATGCCTGAGCTTCCCCCAGCGCCGCCAGGTGCAGCCCATTGATAAGAGCAGAAGAAAGGTGGGATTGTTTCTGTCTTGCCCCGGAGCAGCAGCAGAAGCATGTTCCTTTGTTGCAGGCATTTGACCTGCCTCTCAGCGATGGTGGGTGCGTGCCGTGGAAATGCTCCGCACGGTTTCCAGCTTGCTGGTCGCTGGATGCTGCCAGTCTGGAGCAAGAGCTCCTCACTTCTCTCCTTAACCCACAGTGATTTTCGGATGCAGCTTAAGGGCATGTAGAGAAAATGTCCACAACTTGAGGAGCTTGTAATTCAGGTGCTTATCCAGCCACATAAAAGAAGAGCCAGTTTTACTGTTAAAACTCAGGCTTCCCATGCCTGGGACACTGGAGACAGACAGTGGGACCAGCGTCTTCCTGTGTAAAGCTCTTGTTTTCAACCCAATCTCTTGATTCAGCTCCGTGTCCCTGTGGGGCACCCTCTAACTGCAACTCCTGCTACTTCTGCACCCACAGACATCCACCGCAGAGCTGCCTGGGCCCCGGACGGCGCAGCTTTGCTCAGGGTGTGCACAGAGCTGCTGCTTGAGCCTGCATGCAAGAGACATGGACTTGTGTCCTCCCTCTTCGTCCTTAAATAGCTCTGCTCCCCCTGCTTGGCCAGGGCTATCCTGCAAGGCTCTGCTGTGTCACCCTCTTCTCTTGCTTGTCCTGCCCTTGGGGACTTGCTCCATGCCAGCTCCTTGCCCTTTTCCAGCCCCACCGCCTCCCTGTCGTCCCTCACAGCCTTCTCATGCTGCAGGAGCTGTTGTGTCCTTCCCCACCAGCTTCATGGGGGTCACCTGCAGATCCTGGGGGTTTTGGGTGACTCCTACCCATCTCTGTCCCCAGCCCTGTGCTTGTGAGCCAGGAGAGAGCAGCCAGTAATGTGGTTACCTGTTCTCACTCCTCTTGGTCTTGGGCATGGCCTGGATGTCACCTTGCTAGGAACCAGAGCCTTTCTCCCCATTTCAGACCCTTCCACGTTTGCCCGTGTGGAAGGGGCAGATCTAGGGAGCTGTGGCCCAGCAAGGCATGATGAAAGGGTGACGAGGAGGTGCATGGCGTGAGCGCAGCAAGATGGTTGCATCTCTTCATGTCCCCACATCTCCTCCCCTTCACCCCTCTGTCCTCTGACCCTGAATCTTCAGGTGGACAGAGAGGGTCCAGGCACCCCTGTTCCAACTTGAATTTCGATAAGGAAAAATGTTTCTAAATATGATTTTATTGCTGTTGGAGGTTGGTCGTACCTGCTGCAATGCCATCCTGTGGCATCACTGTGCAAGCATGCGGCACAGCCCGGGTGTTGTGCTCCATGCCGTTTCGTCCATGGCTGATGCCTGACACTGCAGCACGACCTCTGTAGCCGGGGCACAGAGATGCAGAGGGGTCTGAGGATGAGGAGGGAGCCCGAGAGGAGGCACCGTCCCCTCTCCCAGTGTGGGTGGCTGGGTCCGGTTGCTCCATCCCGCTGCAGGCAGCAGCAGGGTGCGAGCCGGGGGAGGGTTTGCAAGAAGAGTCTTGTTGTTTCAGCTGATTTCAGTGTTTGAATTGGAAGAGGAATAATGTGTAATCACAATAACTGTCATCTGCTTGACGGTGGAAAATCCTAGACCTTCCGTGGTTTTTCGTGTGCTGTAATGGGCAGCCTTTTAGCAGAGCAAGCTTCTCTGTGCTCACGTTTGGAGTCATGGTGGGATGAATGGGTTCAGGCCAGCTCACTAGTCTAATTTGTAATGTATCCTTATAACATATAATTGGCTGTTTAATTTAATTCACATTAACATAAGAATAGAAAATATAATCTGCAGCGTAGCCCACATGCTGGTAGAAAGGAACGTTGGGTGATACCGTCCGAGGGTTTGAGACAACGGCTTTTGTGTACGTGGTGTGAGACCACCCTTCGTGGGGACAGATATGTCACCTCCGACATGTCAATAGGCACCGTGTGTGACAATAAATCACCCCCCTTTCCCACGTTTTTGAGTGTCTATCTGTCTAATCTCCCTTCCTTATCTTTCTAGTGATCTATTTAAAACATATATAGAATAAACGTGGCTTGCTTTGGAAAATTGTTCGCAGCGATAGGGTGTAAAAGCTGGCAGGCACCGAGTCTGATTATGTTGATTGGTTATTGTCTAATCTGATTTTGATTGCGTACAGCTTTGATTGTAATTTTGATATATCTGCACAATACTGTAGCTATTCGGAAAGCTTTGTGATTTACACAGGTCCTTCTCCCCTCCGCCCCCCCAGCTGAATAGAGCAAAGGCAGAAACGTGCAGGGGGGTGAGCAGGGCGACGGGGCTTTCGCGCTCCTTGCAAAAGCACCTCAAAGCCCTTCAATGAGCTGCTCTGCAGCAACACAAGGAACTTGTAGTTTTGAAGAGAGCTTTAGGAAACTTTGAGTGGGTTTTACATAATTTAGTTAAGCGCAGCAAAGCCACTTGCTTATATACCTGATACCAAAATAAACCCGTTGGGGGAACAAGTTTGCTGTGCAATGATTTATTTAAATCCCTTTCCGTAAAGCATGGAGTGAAATCCTCTTAAGTAACTGGGAAAGAATCAGTGTACCTCGACGTGCGTAGCCCAAACAGAAACCTAACTATTCGATGTATTAAATGGGATCTATCTGCTGTTGTGTACATCCTCTCAGCCCCTGCCTTCTCCGTATAATACCACTCCTAGACAGAAGCCGGCTGGAAAAATAGCTGGGCTTGAATTTCTCCTGAACAATGACTGTTAGACCAGAGCTATCTCAGCCCAGGCTCCGTCTTGTATTTCTTGCATCCTCATATTTCCCCACAGGCAGTGGGAATCTCAGGTGAACATGAAGGGTCCAGATACCTCCTTGCTCCCCACTGCCTCTCCCACTGACTTCTGTATGCCGGTTAAATGTGGGTTTTCTTCTATTTTTTTAAGGGTTGGCTTCCCTGCAGGCTGGGGTGATGAAGGGCATGGATCCAAGTGTCAGCTCTGGGGCAATGGATTAATAAAGCCTACAGTGCTTAACTGGTTTTGCACACATCTGGGGTTTTGCTCTTAAATCGAGTATTAAGTCAAAATCCAACCATGAAACTAGGTGATCTGGGAAATTCAGCTTAAAATCCATGTGTATAATACTATGGCTAATCAGAATTTCATATGCTATAATAATATGTGAAACAGTAGATGTTTAGAATAAGCCTCTTCTGCCAGAGACTTATTATATTCTGCTTTGATAGTTAATAATTTTGGGTAGATTCACACTTATATTATGAAGCAAATAGGTTTTTGTGTGAAGTGAAAGCGATTGCGCAGGTGCAATAACATATCCTTTCTCCTATAAATTGAAACGGTTAGAAGTAAACAGGCAGAAAACACGGGAAGCACAAGGAGTGCCAACATCTCTGGTGTTCGTGGTTACCTTGAGGGAACATTGGTGGGGAGGTGAGGGAGTGCTCGAACAAATAAAATTTGGATGAGGATATAAGGAAGGACAAATGTCCATGTGTGGTGGAGTCATGCAGGCTTTCTTTAAAGGATTAAAAAAACATACGATGGCTGTGTTTCCAAATCTCTCTCCCTGGTTTTAGCTTCTGTGCCGGAGTTTGTGAGGAATCAATGGGAATTTTGTTCCCAAGTACTAGTTAATTTGACAGAGCTAATTCTTGTAAAAACTCTTGAAAACACAAACTGTAGATACTGTAAGAGCTGAGCTGGGTGCCCAGGGAGGGGCTTTGCCTTAAAAATGCAGCAGTTGGTTGGGAAGTGGCCGTGGGCCCTGTGCGCATCACTTGGCTGGTTCCAATCCAGGCTTGGAGGTTTCTGCTCGGGTTTTGGCCAACTAAAGATGGGCTGGATGGACGTAGCGTGGGAGAGGGGAGCAGCACAGCTGCCCCAGAGGGATCTGAGGTGTCCCTGACAGGCACTGCAGCGATGCCACGCTCGCTACCTGGCTCCTGTATATTTAGGACCTGCTGGTATCCGGGGCTGGAGATGTCTTTTTCATTAAAAAAAACCAACCTGTTTTCACTGAAATGTGCTTTTGTGTTTCTTATACAAATAATCACTTTACTGAAGCAACAAGGCAGCGATGCATTGTGAAATGTCTTTTTTTTTGTCTTTTAGACTTATAATGGTCAGAATGAGAGTAACGAAGACTATGAGATCCCTCCCATAACGCCTCCTAATCTCCCCGACCCTTCCCTCCTGCACTTGGTGGACCACGAAGCTGGATTTCACTCCCTGTGCCACAGTCTCCCTCCGAACAGCCTGATCCCCGCATACCCCTACCAGAACATGGACCTGCCGGCCATCATGGTCTCCAACATGTTGAGTCAAGATGGGCATCTTCTCTCCAGCCAGCTACCCACAGTCAGTGACTATCCTTGCTTACATTCTTTTGCTAAAGCTTCTCTGTGTGTCATGTTCTGAGCTCAGTTGAAGGTAGAAGGATGTTCATGATGAGATGTTTGCAGTGGGGGTCAGGAAGAGCTGGTGACACAGCCCAGCCTTGCTGCCCACCAAGGCTGGCGTGCGGTGACAGGCACTGCAGTCACCTGCACGCCCATGCTCATGGTGGCAATTTTGTGTTTCCAGTTTGGTGTCTTCCTGAGCCTTAATAACTGCTCAAGAGCAAGAAGGAATGTTGTTTTCCTCTGTGTATATAATATCCTCACTGAAGTGAGCAAAGTGCATGTGTTCCGATCCTCTGTGAAAGTCATAGAATCATGGAATGGTTTGGGTTGAAGGGCCCTCCCCAGCCCCCCCAGTGCCCCCCCTGCCATGCGCAGGGACATCTGCACCAGCTCAGGTTGCTCAGAGCCCCGTCCAGCCTGGCCTGGGATGTCTCCAGGGATGGTTCAGCCACCACCTCTCTGGCCAACCTGGGCCAGGCTCTCACCACCCTCAGGGCCAACAATTTCTTCCTCATGTCTGGCCTGAATCTCTCTCCTTTAGTTTAAAACCATCGCCCCTTGTCCTATCACAACAGGCCCTGCTGAAAAGTCTGTCCCCATCTTTCTTCTCGGCCCCTTTTAAGTACAGAAAGGCCACAATAAGGTCCCCCTGGAGCCTTCTCTTCCCCAGGCTGAACAGGGTGACCAGCTGAAGCCCTGGTTCATGGCCCCCATGCCCTGTGTCCTTCTCCAGCTGGGAAAAGCCCCCAGCCTGTCACCCCCACGTCCTGCTGCCAGGGTGGCCGCGGTGGCATCAGCAGGAGCAGCGCGGGTGCTCCCTGGAGGGAAAGCTGCCCTGTGGATTTCAAGGGCAACAAGATCCCTCGCGCACTTGCCAACTCAAATTGCCTCTTGGCTCACGCCGCGGCAAGGGGATACCTTGTGAAGTTTCAAATGACTCTTCTGTAGGAATAAATAAGGCAGGGATAATGAAGTAAAGTGCAGCTCTGGGAAGAAACTTCAGGGCTAATTAGACCTTACGACGCTTCTGTGTCAGCAGCACCGAGGAAAGGTTATGGCTTGATTTTGACAGTGGTATTGAATTAATACTGTTGATGTTTAATAATATTTTCCTCTTTAGCAGATTTAGCCCTATGGTTCGTTTTCTACATTGTTTCTCTCTAAGATCATTGATTTTCATGGGTGTTGTTGGAAGGCATCAATATCAAACGGAGTTAATTTTACTTAAATAGCGTGCCTGCGCGTCTGCCACTGCACTAGTTGGAGAGCATTTGGTGTTGATTGCTTGAATAGATAACGGTCTGAATGGTAGTGATATCTAAATATTTAAATGGGATATTATATCTTAGCCAAGGAAAATCCCAAGGCTTTCTGAAGTCTCGATGCATCTCTGGGCTTCATTGTTAATGTGTTTAAGAAAAACATCATGTTCTGCCCATCCATATTGAACACAGGCATATTTCTGTGGAATTAAATATTACTCAGGCCTCTGTGTTAGCTTTTAGGTTCTTAGGTGATTAAAACATTCATTTCTGAGACAAAAAGAGTCAATTTCGCATGAAATATTTTTCCCTGGTTTAATTTAAAGCACAGCCCCTTTGTCTGACCCCTATTTTCATAACACGATAATTTTATCCTGTGTTGATTGTCTCATTTTTGAGAGGTGATATTGCACTTATAAATCACTTTCTAAAATACCTAAAGAAACAAGAATAGTGGGATTTATTAAGCAGCTTCTGTATATCTGAAATAATTTATTTTGGAGTAGTCCTTGGGAAATGTTCTCTTTCTTACTTTATGGTACTGTTTTACAAATGCAGCATCGTGACAATAAATCAGGGCTGAGCCAGAGGAGATAAGAAGGGGGCTTAGTGGGCTGTAAACATAGAATAGAGAGATTAAGATTTGTTTGCCCCTTACCACGAAAATAAAAAATCCAGTGAACCCTGCATTTTCCAGCCGATAGTGAATTGAAACTGTTTAGTTTTGAGCGGAAACCCTTGGAGCTGTAAAATATCTTCAGAGGTCCCAGCAGCAAGGGAGGTAGATCAGGGAGTGAACTGTGGTGCAGTTTTAGGTCAAAATTAAATCCCGCCTTACTCTCTTGTCAAAGCTTTTATTTTTTTTTTTTTTTTCCCCCATGCAATTAGACTTTTCCTGCTGAAAGGTAACACCTTCTAGTCCTTTTCTTTTTTGGATGCCCAGATAGGGTCCTCCCTTACTCCAGTACCAGCCCATGACAGCAGCGTTCATCCCATCGCACACATGTAATTCTGTTAGCGGCAGTGGGAGCAGTGTCATGTCTTTTGGTTTGAATACAGTGACAAATGGCAAACAATTCAAGGTAAAATGTTTAGACATCCGTTAGACTTTTCCTCTAAGAAAGCAGCGTGAGCCTTGGGGGTTTTTTTAAGGCATCTTCATGAAGAAATCTCAAGTTGCTGAAAAGATGTGAGGCAAGACTCACTGGCAACAATGGGGATTGGTATTTTCCTCTACAGCTCAAAAATGAATAAGGAAAATACAGGTGCAGGCGGTTGTCCGCTTCAGCGTTTCTCTTGTCCTGGGATGTCCCAACGTTATTCTTAGATTGAATTAACCTCCCACCTCTGCAATGGAGGAAGCTGCTGCTCCCATTACGCAGATGAATACCGAGTCAGAGCGAGTTTAAATCAATCCCCACAGCAGGACAAGAGCTGGAGAGCGAAGGTGGATTTGCTGCGTGCCAGACCCTGCTCCTGGCTCCAGCCCATCCCTGGGGTGCCAGGAGCTCGATCCCCTCATTTAAGCAAAGGAGCAGTACCTTGATGGGGAAAAAACCAAAACCACTGTCACCTCTGTGTTTCCTGGTCCCTGTATCATCATCATCCAGAGCACCCTCCATGCCACCAGCCTCTGCTCACCTTGCTCTGCCCCACGGACCACGTCTACATTTACATCACGCTGTTCTTCACTCCTGTTTCTGTCACTTTGGTTCCTTAGTATTTTTTTTCCCCCCATCAGTTTTTAGAGGTCAGGGGAGTTTTCAAACCCTGAAGGTGTGGCGCGGGGAGCTGGGGAGGAGAGAAGCAGGGATGGGTGAACAAGAGTAGGCAAAGAGACAGCAGAAGACGTGATGTTGGGAGGACCGATGGAGTGGGGCTCAGGGAGGCTGGGGAGGAGGCAGGGCTGGCTCCTTTGGGGAAGACGTTATTTTTTGTGCGAATGACAAGAAACAGAAAATTCTTAATACAGTGGAATTGGTTTTCTACTATCCTCTCTTTTGCTGTGGGAGAAGAGGAAGGAAAGAGGAGTAACGGCAGGAGGGGAAGAAAAAAGGAGAGATGTGATTGTCATTGAGAAATGGGAACATTGTGGAAAAAACAATCAAAGAGGAAAAAATATGTTTTCCTTGGAAAGAGAATGACTTTGCGCACTGTGAGCATCCCCTCAGTGTTACGGTGCGGACAAGCAACTGCTGAGCCTTCCAGGGATCCACAGGGAGACCTGCTGAGCTGGAGCCACAGCGGGGCTGGGGTCTGGGAGCCACAGGGACGTGGGGGAAAGGAGGAGAGGGGACAGAGAAACGCCGTGAATCAGTGACCGTCGCCAGCGAGGTGGGGTGCCTGCTGGGTTACGGAGCTGCTGTGAATAAATGAGATTTCAGAAGGGATTTGGCAGAACATATTTGACAAAAACAAAGGGCGATCAAGGTCAGAGCCCAAGAATCTCCAATGCAGCGCAAACATATTTCCATAAATATTAGATAGCGGCTGAGCGGGCTGGGGGTATCTCTGGTTATCAGGTGGGATGGTCCCCAGTACCTGGGTGCTGTGCTGGTCTGGGGGGAGCTGTGAGCCCCCAGTCAGGGGGTGACAGCACTGCTGGGAGCCCACCACCCCTGCTCCGAAACCCCGAAACTTCATGGTTCTCCAAGCCCAGCTGAAGGACATTGCCATGCTGGGGCATACTGGAAAATCACCCTGTTTTCCCAAGAAGCGTGTTGTGGGGCTCTGCTTCTTTCCTGCTCCTTTCCTGCTCTGCCGCAGCCGCGTGAATTTAGAGCAGAACCATATATTTTTGCGTGGGGGAAGCAGCGTGTTGGACAAGTGGCAGCTGTTCTGAGCAAACATTGGCTTTGTAGCAGGTATGTAGAGTTTGATGGGAGACACTGGCAGCCGGCCCCGTGTCTGCATCTCCCTGGTGCTTCTCATGATGAGAGATCTTTGTGACTATTTTAAAAGCACCAACAGTTCCTGGAGCTCAGTGGGATAACTTCTTTTTGCTCACTGCAAGCTGATGCAAGTGAAAAAAGGCTGCGGCCGTAGCCTGAAAGTTCTTCATTTTGTTTTTTTGAGTGGAAACAGATTATTTGAAAAATAGTAGAAATCCCCATGGCAAAAAGCCACTTGATGTAAAAATGTCAAATTTCTAGTTACCTGTGGAACCTGTGTATGTAGAGGGGAGAGAGTAAAGGGTAAATGGGAGGTGAATTGTAGTACCAAGGATGAGTGCAACTCTGAAATTCCGGAAGAGCTGGTTGACTGTGCAACCTGAATAGCTGTTTCCCAACGCTATGGGGCTTTGCTGGGAAACAGAGAAGAGAACAGTAGAACAACTCATAGAATCATAGAATCGTTTTGGTTGGAAGAGACCCTCAAGGTCATCGAGTCCAACCATTAACCTGGCACCAGCACTAACCCATGTCCCTGAGAACCTCATCTCTGCGTCTGTTCAACCCCTCCAGGGATGGTGACTCCAGCACTGCCCTGGGCAGCCTGTTCCAATGCCCCACAGCCCTTTGGGGAAGAAATTGTTCCTAATATTGAATCTAAACCTCCCCTGGTGCAACTTGAGGCTGTTTCCTCTCGTCCTATCACTTGTTCCTTGGGAGAAGAGACCAACACCCTCCATGCTCCAAGCTCCTTTCAGGCAGGTCAGAGATCAGAAGGTCTCCCCTCAGCTCCTGTTCTCCAGGCTGAACCCCCAGCTCCCTCAGCCGCTCCCATCACACTTGTGCTCCAGCCCCTCACCAGCTCCGTTCCCTTCTCTCAACTCGCTCCAGCACCTCAAGGGCTTTCTTGGCGTGAGGGGCCCAAAACTGATTCAAGATGCGGCCTCCCCAGTGCCCAGCACAGGGGACGGTCACTGCCCAGGTCCTACTGGCCACACCAGTGCTGGTACAATTGCCCATCTCCCACATCAGAAATGAAAAGGAAAAGTAGCCCCTTCCTACAGCTGGGGTTGCGTGCCCAGGCTGTGCGGAGGGCGGAGGGCTCCAAGGAGAAGCATCCTCTCTGGTGCCCACCAGAAGACCTGGAAGGAGGTCTTCCTGCAGGCAGGCTGCAGGACCATTCCCCTGGCCAGACCTCCTGGCTCTGCGAGTTCCTCACCAGCTCCCATCCTTTCCAGAACTGCTGCTCCTCGCCAAACGCAGCAGCATTTGTTATTTACAGCCTGAGCCGGAGTCAGGGGGAAAGGCAGCGGTTTGCTCTGGATAGCACCCGGTCAAGGCGCTCAGCTGCAGGCAGCGTGGTTGGCCGTGGCCGGACAGAGCTGGCACGTGTTGGAAGTTTTCCAATAGAAGGTATAAGAAAGCAACTAATTAGATGTTGGCAAAAAAGCCAAGTAAGATGTGCAGTCTTTTGTCTAAGTCGTTGGAAATACATGACCCCAGTAAGCAATGCGACTTCCGTGTTGTTGCAAAATACTTCCAATACATAAATATTTCGATAATTGTGAATCGCTGCCTGTTAAAGTAAGTTCTTTAAAATAATGCAGTGTGCATGCAGCAGTGCCCTTTAGAGCAAGTTCTTGCTCATCGGAGGAGCTGTAATAAATAAACAAACAAGCAAGAGCAGTGGTTGGGCAGCGCGTCACCGGTAGCAAAAACTTCGCAGAGTTCCCCGTGTTTCCATCCTGAGTGAGTTTGTACTGGCAATTTTGTGTTGTGCGCTTGAGGCTTTGAGTAATTTGGCTCTCTGCTTATTAATGGTTCGGTATTTAAAAACTAAACTCCCGAATATGAGCCCTTGGTGGAAAATAGTAATAATACAACCATACATGAGGAGTTCTTTGTATTAAGCAGAGCCCTGTTTGCAATTCCCTGCTAGTGTTTTTCTCAGAGGCAATAAATGAAAGAAATATGTCTTTTTAAATTTTATAAAACTCAGAAAAATGGTTTTAAACAGCTTTTCTTCACCTCCTATAATTATTTATTTTCAAACAGTCCTTCAGGGTAATGTTCCGTTTTCTTATTTCACACTCCTTTTTCTCATAAATGAACCATCACTTCAATAAATCATTATGAAAACAGAGACTAACACAAACCCTGAAAGGTTGAAAGATTTATGTAACACATTTATGTTTTCCATTTTCTCATTCTGGTACTCCACTGCTAAAGCTAAGCTAATAAAAGCTGCTATTAATATTTCTTGTTGCCTAGCAACCGCAGAGAGGGAGTAATAGCTTTAGCTAGAAAAATAGATGACCGATAAGGAAAAATTCAATTCTTTTATTATCTCAAGGGAAAATGGGCTTTTACTGGAACATTATGATGTACGAGTGTGAAGTTGAATACAAAGGATATTTTTTCTGTTGTTTTTCTATTTTTAATGAACGTTATTTTACCTTCGCAAACTCGTTTAAGGCATTTGCCCCACCTACTTGCGAGCTTAATTTAGCAACACCCACACATGCTTCTGGCTTTAAGTATCTGTTGGCATTTTCATTTGAAAGCCCCCTTCCCTCCACACCTCCCCCTGAGCTTTATCGCTTGGTCATAAAATTTCACTCCAGGTCAGAACCTGGGAGACAAGATTCCCAATCAAAGAGCAAACTGTTCTTGTATATATTTAAAAAACGCACTTTCGCAGAGGACGGGGCACATATCGATAGTTACTTTCTGAAGTTTAAGCGGTCGTGGCTGAGCTCTCTGTGTTCGGGGAGAGCAGGAACGTGCTGCTCCTGCCTGTGCCCGCGGAGCAGTGGCTGGTGCTGGAGATGCAGGCGCAGAGCTGGTGCCTGCAGGCAGAAGTGAGGGTCCCTGGGGGAATGTGGATCCTCTTAGAATCATAGAAGAGTTTGGGTTGGAAAGGACCCTCAAAGCTCATCTCGTCCAACACGCCGCCATGGGCAGGGACATCTGCACCAGCTCAGGTTGCTCAGAGCCCCGTCCAGCCTGGCCTGGGATGTCTCCAGGGATGGTTCAGCCACCACCTCTCTGGCCAACCTGGGCCAGGCTCTCACTACCCTCAGGGCCAACAATTTCTTCCTCAGGTCTAGCTCTTCTTCTGTTGGAGAGGTCCCTCAGCTTCCCAGTCATCCCACTACAAGCTCCCTGCAGAGCAGCAGCCCCTCTTTTCACATAGCTGGTGCAGATGCTTCTGAGTGGTCCCTGCCAAGGACTTCTAGGAGGGAATTGGAGTGATGGGAATCACAGTCGGGTCCCAGCTCTGTGAGAGCTCAGAGAGCAGCAGAGCTTACGAGGATCTGTGCATGTGAAGCGGGAATCCAAGGGACCAAGCTCCTTCCAATGTGCTTGTGCAGCTGGTGCTTAGGTTCACCCATGGGTATCCTGTTTCTCAGACATGAGAAAATAAAGTGTCATGACTTTTCACAGAAGTGAAGTGTTGTGATAGCTGAGAAACAAAGCCAATGTGGGTTTTGCTCAGTAATACAAGATCTTACTCCCCAAACAAGGGAAAGGAAGAAGGCAAGGAACCGCTCCCGTTCGTGTCTTCGCGTATCTCCTCCTTGGTGCTTTATAAAGTGGCTTTTCCCTCTGCAGACAGCCTGCTCCTAACGGCCCAGATCTTCTGAGAAAAGAGGCTTGATTGCAGCCTCCAAATTGTATGGGTGGCTGAAGGGTCTGTCTGATGGTCAGCAGCTCTCCAGCCCAATTTCCCTCTGGCGTATCTGTATGGAGCTGGGCTCTGAGACCTGCGATGCACAAAGTGCTTGGTGTTTCCTGGGAGGTAGCAAAGGTCTCCCAGAGCTCTGCAGGCTTCTGCCAGCCGGTGATGGATTTTTGCCTGGAGGATCCTGCCTCCGTGTGGCAAATTCCACCTGGCACCTCGCAAAGGATGGGTTGTGTGGGATTACTGCATCTTATAGTAGGTCTTGCCCTTAGGAGATTTTTCATAATATTCACCTATAAATTACTTTTGCTCTGTATTATTGCGTCACTATTATTAATATTAATATTATTATTATTATTACTGTTGTCGTTGTTACAGTTACATCCTGTTACAACTGTAATGTCACGTATATTATACATACCTGGGCCAGAGCCACAGATGCTTGACACAGTGCAAAACCTACAGGGAGGAGATACTCCTGCCTTGGAGAACTTAATACCTACAGAGGCAAGACAGAAAAATAATACACAGGCGCAAAGTAATAGCCAGAGGTGCACAGGAGGTCTGCTGCCTGTAAAACACGGTGTTCTCATGCCCACACACCCTGTTCAGCGCACCCCTGATCGAGATTTCTTCTCCCCCATCCAACCTTTGTGCTGCGGCCGCCGCTACACTCTCATGTCTACCCTTTTCTTTCTTTCCCATAACAAGGGGATGTAAGAAAACGTTAAAATATGCTCTCACCTCTGTACAATGCTGGAAGGGTCTGGCACAGCGGGAGCCAACGCGTATGTGTCAGTCTGGCTGTAGAAGTGTCTCTCTGGTCCGTGTCTCTTTTCTTTTTGCTCTGCAAACTGGGTCCTTGTCTCCCCCTGCTCATCGCTCACTGGAAGGGCAGCAGGTCCCATCCCGGGGTGGTGTAACCGCTGATTCCACGTGGCAATCTGGTTGTTCTGCGCCTTTTCACTATTCCACAGAAATTCATCCTCCTCATCTTTCCTTTCCTCTCCTTGAGTTGGTCACTATCTTTCTGATAAGCCGGTGGCTCCGGGACAGTCCCACCAGTTAAAGAGTCGCCTTATCAGCCATAAAATAACCGTGCCGTAACGGCGGGGAGGGTGCACGTTATCCCTGGAACATATGTCAAGTGAGATGGTCCTTTTTGTTTGCACATTGCCTGCCGTTAAGCCTTTGGTTTGCTTTTATAGCAATTTAAAATATTTACCAGTTGCATTTAAGTTTGCATTTAAGCAAACTTCTTTGGAACAATAATCGGTGCTATAAATACACAGTTTGTGTAACAGCAATGAGGAGGCTCGTTGCAAACAGCATGTATGTATTAGTAGTGTAATTAAAATATCAATTACACCGTGTTGACAGTTTGCCAAATAACTGGCTTTTGTGCACAGTAAACTTAATCACTCCAAAGTCTACTCACAAGACCTGATGCAATCTTGATGCCAAACTAGTACAACATAAAAACAGCATTTGCCAAAGCACAGCTTCGATATTACTTTGCGTAATGGTGCTGCACTCCAGAGCTGGTATCATGTTCTGAAAATTATCTTTTAATGTACAATTTGTATTGCTGAGAAATGTCACTTACTTTGCAGAACGTCTCGCCAACATAAAACCTAAGATTTATTCCTGTCATTTTTTGTCTCCCATGCCATGTTGATAATAAGAAGTCTATTTTATGTGTGTAATGCTTATGTCAGTTTTGAAATTTGGGGTTTCATAAAAGACAGTAGTATAAATAAAACATTATATAAATTAAAAATATAGTGGAAAATAAAATCTGTGAATTACAGTAGCAGATAAGATAAATATGGCATGAAGGAGGTTTTCAGAACAATATAAAGTAACTGGAGTAAATATGTTCAAGGTATGGGATGGATCTTTTTTAAGAACTGATTCTGATCTTGAAATGCATTTGTCTCTGGCATACAGACATGCAGATGGATACTTAGCCTCGTTTTAACCCTTTAGATTTAGCTTGTGTATTCCTGCAGGATGACATTTTTTCCCCTTCTTAGCGAATGACCCCACTTCAACGATTTTTCTGGGTGAGGGTAAAAATTCATTTTGCCCACATCAGAAAAAAAAAAAATCCTGCGAATGAGAACATGCTTTGAAAACTGAACGCGAGATTTGGAAGAGAGTTTCTTTGGAGTTTGGGATGTGGCTTTGGGGAGCTGGGGACGGTGCCTGTGGGGCTTTCGCAGCCGCTCGGGCTCTGGTGTACTCGGGGATTTGTCTCTGCCATCTCCTTCCCGCCTATCACAATTTGTCAAAATGTAGGAAAGTTCATCAAAATACAGCATTAGCAAAGATAAAAAGATGGAACAGTCAGCTAACAGAAAGTGACAGAGTTACCCTCGCAAACTTATTTGGGCCATTACAAGTTTTTGCCTTTAGTTGCAGCAGGAGATAAACCTTATCAGACTGTCTTTGCTTAAACATGGGTGGTCTTTGGCCCAATGGTTTTAGGTCCCATTTGGACCTCAGAGACCCCAACCACTTTAGGAAAAGTAAGTAGAGTTAACACGACTGTGTTTCCAGAGACTCTCTGCTGTGCTTCCCCGGCAACCTGGGCTGTACGTATGTACCGGCACTGCGAAAAGTTCACCTGAGAGCTGCAGTTTCTTCTTCCTCAGCCTCTTACTGGATGTGCTCAACCCTCCTGCAGCTGGTCAACCAGAATCTGCTCCCACCCTCCCCAAAATACCATCTTTGTGCCTTGTTTCGTGCACGTGGCTCAATGATGCAGGTTATCTGAGAACTTCTTTTTGTTTGCGTCTACGCATAGGAAAGTAGAACAAGTTCCAGGCAGCAATAATCTCCAAAGCATGTGTCTCCGTGCCTTGCCTCGCATCCCGTTCCCGCTCACCGCTCGGCACTCGTGTTGGCGGGGGGGGGCCAAAACGAAGCTGAGCTGTCGTTGGCACCTCTCTGGAGTGACAGTGGTGGTCTAATGCGGGAAAGGTGGCTTTGCCAAAGAGACAGAGCTCCCTCCATCCCCCGGGCTGCTTGTGCCATCTATTCCCCTCGTCTGCTGTCCTTTCCATCCCGTGCCGCACTGCCTTCTTTGTGATGTGCACTTCTTTCCCTGGGAATAGCGAGGGGATGTGGTGAGTGTGGGTCTGCACCACGTGGCAGAGCCTCTGAAAGGTAAGTGAAGGTTTTAAATTTGCATCCTAACCTCTGCTGCACTGTCCAGTCTTCATGCTCCCACACGTGTTTACGCCCCACATCATAATGCAACACAAAGTCTTTTTCTGAAGTGCATCAGGCAGCTGTAAATAGAATAGTTTTTGCCAGCTTTAATCAGCAGCAACTTGGATGCGGGAAAAACTGTCTACTGTCAGTTATCCCACCAAACTAGCATGTCTGGCAACTCTTTGCCATCCATCTTGCACATTTCGATCAATGTTGCGGCCCATCTTTAATTGCCCTCATCCCTTAGATCAATCATATTTATCTCTTAGCTGTCATTTGCCTCCTCTTTGCATGTTACCAGGTTGCACTAACCCGCTCCAGCAATTACTCATCGCCCTGGATTTTCCTTGCTGACAAGGAGGGTCCGTGCAACTTTGAGGCTCGTTTCCAAGCAGCACACATGCTGCGGTACATGGCTTTCTTTCAGTTGCCTTTCCAGAAGTTTCATCCCCAAATGGCCCTGAAGTGCCTGCTTTCGGAGGCAGAGTTGGTGCCGTCCCCACATCTCAGCTGCCGCCAGCACGTGCCCGGGGCAGGAGAACACAAAAGGATGGAAATTTCCATGGCTTTTGTTTCAGCTGTAGAGGTTATGATGACTGTTCGCTGCTGTAGGTGTGTGCACGGTGAGTAAGTCTTTTTTTATTATTTAAATGGGAGCCGTTTTTTTAGAGGCAAATAACAGAAAGTGCTTACAATAAAAATAATACGCTGAAACAGGCTTTGTTATGCAATGAGGAGATCAAAGAGCTACATCAGCCATGTGGCTGATCTCTTGGAGTGAAGGGAGAAATGGTTTCTAATTGGGAGGTAAGATTTCCTCAGCTGGTAAATATAAAGGGTAATCCTGCCTTTTCAGAGGGGTTTTCTCCTGCCCGTGGACTCAGTGGGGTTTGCTGTCAGTGTGAAGGATGGGGGAACGCAAGCAGGAACCTTGAGTCAGATTTCCCTTTCTTCAACAAACACCCCAAATCTCTTCCTGTATTTTAGCAGTGGGGTGGGTGTGAGTCTGGATAGGTCCAGCTGCCAAATTCAAACCCTCCATGAGACCAAAAAGTGTCGAGCCTCTGAAGCACACCCTGAAAAACACAGTTCCCGGCAGTCCTCTCTCCTGCCTTAGTGGTACAGGCAGACACGCTTTACATCGCCATGGCCCAGAAAAATCAAAGTTGCCATTTAAATGAAGGATGCTACTTGAGCCCTGCCTCTGTGAAGAGGTGTGGGATGCAATGTCAAGAGAAATTATAATGATTGCTGCAGATACAGCTTGTCACAGAAAGAGAAAAATGTTTCTGCATCTGATGCATGGCAGCGAGCCAGTTGGTAATGTTATATGTCCGAGTGTTTCACTTCGGCTCTGCTGGAAAGCATTCCTTAATGCTCTGCGTGGCTGTTATATTTGTCTCCCAGCTCTGCAGAATCCCATTAGGAACCTTCTGTTTACACCATGGAAATTGTTTGGTCTCTCCAAACGGCCGTGCAACAGAGGGAGAAGTGTATTGCTGCAATTCTTCAACATCCGTAGAAATTGCCAGTGTTATATTTCTCACTTATCTCTCTTGCAGTGGGCATTTCTCATTATGGATCGAGATGTCCTGTAACCTGCAGCAGGCAGCTCTTCAACACCATGGTGTGGTCAGAGGGAGCAGGATCTGCTCCTTCGCCGCCAGCCGCCGGCAACACAGCACGCGGGGCAGAGAGGCACTGGTGTTATTTTACCTGAAACCTGCTGCTTTTGTGGGATTATTGCTTTCGAGTTGGATTCCAAAGGCAGATGCATAGTGGCCAGCATCGGCAGCCCCATGATGGGCATGGTGCCCTTGCAGCTTGGGGCTGCGTTGGACACGGTTCCCCCCGTTGACCGATCCCCTCCTATCTGGTTTCTGCAGAAATTGGTAGCAGAGCAAGTGGAGATCATGGGGTGACTGGCAAGCTGGGAAGAACATGCCTTCTCCTGGCATGTGGTGGATAAATTGGGGATGATTTGAGGTGTTGCAGCAAGAAAAGGGAATAGAATAGTAAAATTATAGAATCATTGTGGTTGGAAGAGACCCTTAAGATCATCAAGTCCAACCATAACCTAAGTCTGGCACTAAACCATGTCCCTAAGAACCTCATCTATAGCAAAGAGTGGGATCAGTCAGGGAATGGCTGTCCTGACTCAGGATTTTTTTTGTAGAGAAGAATGTTTTGCCAGTCTCTCCCATTCTTTATTGTGTTGTTGTCTAACTAACAGGAGAAAAAGCAGCGATTAAAGAAGACCCGTACACATCATGATTTGTGGGGGTCTCTCAAGGTTTTGTTGTTGCCCTGGATGCGATGTTGTTTATGCTTTTTTATTAATGATGCTGGATGTAGGCGGTGAGGAATAAAATTTGAGGGTGACACAAAGAAATTGGACATATTTGGGACAGGAGAAAGGGAATTCAGAGAGATTTAAACATTGGAGGGAAATGAACTGCAGGGTTGCTAAGGCAGTTTGTTCAGTGTTGATAAATGCGAATTAGTGCATGTTGAGAAATATATTCACTACTCATAAAGCTTACAGTGTTCTAAATTAACTTCCAGAAAGCACATGGGTTGCTCCTCAAAATACCTTGTTGCAGGATCAAGTTGTTAGAAGACAGGAGAAATTCATAGGGGGTTTTTGGAGAGGTGTGTACTGGGTACAGGGCTGGTCAGCCTGTCTCAGAGCAGGAGGAGAAGGGAAAAAAAAGGGGCTCAGAAAACAGAAACATGGGCCTGAAAAGCTCCCCTATGATGGCAGATGGTAAGATTAAGAAGGAGCTGAATAAATACACAGAAATTATAAAAGGGCATAGAACAAACAAGCCAGAGCAACTGGATCAGGAATATCCCTCAACAAGGAAACTTCACGGGATTTGCGATTTGGAAGTTCAGAGCAATAAGAGGGAATACTTCTTTCAAAACACAGGTCAAGAGAAACTCTGGGACTCGCTGCCCCAGAGAGGTGAAAATGAAAACAACAAAAAGGTGTTTTTTAAATGTTTACGGAGGTAACAAAAAGATGGAGAGTTGCTGTAGTAAATGTCAAAATGCCCGTTGGTGGCGAGGAAGAGCTAGTTCCTAACATGGAAGAAATCCATAGCTCATTTCTAACTTGATTTAGTCTGAAGCTGAGGAGCACCAGCTCCCATCTCACCCATACATTGTCTTATTCGGGGCAAAGTGCAGTGGAATTGGGCCATGTCTGGTTTAGCTTACTGATAACTCTTTACACCTACGCATTCTGTCTTAAATCTTAGTTAAAAAAATGACTGAATGAATACTGAGTCTGCTGTCCTTGCAGCACGAGCCAGATCTGTGTAGTTTCCCTCCGTATCCTCTTATCCTCTTTACCTCGACAGAGCAGAGATGGAGATTTGGGCATGTTCTCAAATTAGACCTTGTAACATTAATAACTTCTTATTACTTGAAAATTTTTTAATATGTCTCATCGGCATCATTTTGTCTAACACAAAGAGAAGGTCTATCCCGTTGCTCTTTTCCAGTTCCTACTAATGCCAACCCATTGGGATAGACCAGCCTTCGCAAGCCGCCTCTTTGAAGGTGCATTTTTCATGTGTGCAGGGTTTGCATGTGCAGAAATGGTCTCTGGAAGAGCCGAGCTGGAGTTGTTAACACAGCTCAGGTTTCATGTTCTTAATGCAAAACCTCCATCTGCCATTGCCAATCCACCTGTGTAACCGCAGGAGGTTTCTGCCCAATGCTGGAGACGATCCTGCACACAGCTCCAAGTTTCTTGCTAGTTGGGCTTTTTCTTGGCACGTTTCCAGTTCTATATCGGTTTTCTGTGTCTGTCCTAGAGACTCTCTGATTATTTCAGCCTGTGTTTTTTAGCAACAGTCCACAGACAGTTTGCCATCTGGTTAGCATTGATCTGAAGGAGGAGGTGGTGTGCTTACCTGCAATAAAATCACTTTCCTTTCAGGATGAGTCCTGTTAACTTTCTTGTTCATGTTGAGCTCAACTGAGGACATTCAGTCCTGGCAGGAGATGAAACAAGGTGAAAATGGGATAGCTGGGACAAATTCCCTTCCCAGATGTCCCTTGAGTAACCCAGAGCTGGTGTCAGCAACTGAAGTTGAGTTCTTGCTTTGATTTCTATGTCTTGGCAGGCACGGTGAGATAGAAAGTACCTGCATTCTCCCCCAGGAGGACAGGGCAGGCCACCGCTCAGCCTCCACAGCCAGCTGGTTTTCGTTTGGTTGGTAGTATTGGCTAAGTTCTCTCTTTTGGGAAATCCATTCCTTTTTGAGCTTACGTTTCATTATAGCATTTGAGAGTACCACAGCCTAGCTCCCTTTGCAGCTGTCCCATTGAGAACATACATTTGGGTTTGTTTTCCTGTAACAGAGCTGAGGGTACAATCGGGTCTCTCTGAGGGACGTAGGAGGTCTGGAGGTCCATGAGAAATGTCCAGAAATGACCCACACCCTGGAGCCCAGAGATGGTCTGGGCATTGAGCAGATATTTACTGTAGACAGAATTGTCTTTATGGCCCTGGAAGTGACTACATGGCTCTCGCTGGGATGTCTTAGATGCCAGGCAGCTATAGCTGAAGAAGCAGTTTAATTTTAATGCATTCTGTACTGCAAAATAAAGGACAGAATGATCTGTACTGATGGGTCATCCTGTTACCTCCCTCCCACCAACTCGCCGAGAGGACCGAGCACTTCCAGCTCTGCTTTGTCGTCTTGCAGGGGGTTCCTTGCTTCCTCAGCAGCTGTCCTTTGCTGGCAGAAATTCAGCCCCTCCATGGTGGCCAGTAGATGCTCTACAGCAGATGCTCTGAGCATCTACAGAGCATCTAAACAAGAGTTGCCCTAAGGATGAAATCCAAACAGTAGAGGCAAAGACAGAAAGAAAAAGGTTTTTTTTAAACCTCCTACAAAAGCAATGACTGAACTGGTGGAGTCCTGCTTGTGGCAGGGACCCGTCCAAACTGCGTCGGGGAATTTGCAAGGTGGATTAGAGATCCCTGTCCCACCCAGAGTGCCGTTGATTTTGGACATCCTTTTGTGACTCGGCATCCGTGGCTCTGCCGTGCTGTTTTACAAGGCAGATATCCAGTTCCTGAAGGGATGGAAGCCAAAGTTCAGCGCCGAGTATTATGCTCTGCTGAGAGTGTTGTGTTAATGCCAATTGGAAGAGCGATTCCAGTGCTGATTTATGGGATGTGTGCACGTGTGGCCAAGCAGCATGGGTCTGTAAACATTTCCTTTGCTAACCCAGTGGATATTTGTTTAGCAGTAAAGGTCTGTAACATTAAGCTGGTTGTGGAAGAGACTCTCATGTGGAATAGTTCAAGCACCAGCAAGTGGAATTTTAAAGGTAATTTTTCTCTGGCTTCTCACAGTCGCAAAGCATCGATGAAATGTGACCTGATAGAGCTCCCCTGATGTGAAATTCCGAAGAATTAGAGGAGAAAAAGCCTGAATCTGCTGGGATCACCCAGAGCTGCATTTCCAAGTCCCTTGCAGGAGCAAGGACTGGTTGGTGTGTGCGCGGCTGTACAGACGGCTGTTGTGCATGGGCTTCAGGTCTGCACAGCAAAACTTCTCTCTGGCAATCCTGCCTTGTGATTTCATGCTTTGGGTCTTACGCCTCAAAAATCCAGGGCTAAATTGAGGCCCCTTTGAAAATTTGGGTTTCCTGATTCATAATGGTTGATTGGAGCTGGAATTCTCCTGAGTGACAGTTTGCTCCAGTCCCTTTCGCTTTGCTTTCTCACTGAAGTAGAAAAGTCATATCCAGTACAATGAACTTAGTGCAGTCAGCAACAATTCAGCCATGCTGATTTATTTGAGCCATTCACCGAGCAGTGCTGCACTTCTCTGGAAGCGCCCGTGCCCATGAATTTCATGTTGATTTTTACTGTTGCCCATGAATGGTCAAAGGTTTTAATTATTACAACCAGACTTTTGGCTCTCGTGTCCCCTGGGTGATGCTGAACTTGGTTATTCAGCTGTCCTTGGAGGATGCGTGTGTGGAAGTGGAGCTGTGAGGAGTCACGAGTGGCTTTATTGCAATAATTTTAAGTCATGTTCCATTGTATTTACATTTTTGCAGTGGTTTGTGTTTTGTGGAAAGCTGGCCATATGATTACAGTGAATAGATGTGAGGAAGTGGCCAGTAACATTTTTAACACCAAATCAATCACTCTGATGCCATGTACACCTTGAATAATAATAACTAGACTTCAATTACAGCTTACATAGAAGGTTCGCTGGGGAAAAAAATTAGACGAATAACTACCATTATGGCTGTAGCAAGATGGCTTCTTTGTACTACCTAATCTACAGTAATTTAAAAAACATGGATCATTAAAATCAATACATATTGCAGCCAGAATTTAGGAGCTTGATTCTCCCTTACACACAGATGTGTTGGTCTTGTTAAGAGCTGAGAGCCAAAGTTATGGAAAACAGCATTAAGTCAAAGAAGGCTGGGCTTACTATTTCCTCCACAGAACCTTTTCCTAGTTCCCTCTTCCTTGTATTTATCACTGAATAGAAACGCAGGTATTTAACATGAGCAGAGTGGACTTCTCAGCCCCTTTGAATTCAACATGAAATTAGTGTAGCCAACAGTCTCGCTAAGTAGACAAGACTTGAGCATGGGTTTGGCTTGTGGGATTGTAAGGCTTGGCTTCATCAGCCCTTTCACAGAATCATAGAATCACAGAATCATTTCAGTTGGAAGAGACCCTCAGGATCACCAAGTCCAACCATTAACCGAACTCTAGCGCTAACCCATGTCCCTGAGGACCTCGTCTAAACGCCTTTCAAACCCCTCCAGGGATGGTGACTCCACTACTGCCCTGGGCAGCCTGTTCCAATGCCCCACAGCCCTTTCTGGGAAGAATTTTTTCCTAATATCCAGTTTAAACCTCCTCTGGCGCAACTCGAGGCCATTTCCTCTTGTCCTATCACTTGTTACTTGGGAGAAGAGACCAACACCCTCCATGCGCCAACCTCCTTCCAGGTAGATAGAATCATAGAATCATTTCAGTTGGAAGAGACCCTCAGGATCATTGAGTCCAACCATAACCTAACCTAACTCTAGCACTAAACCATGGGGCCAGTGCTGTGAAATTACCTTTTTCTGGGGAATGGGAAGCTGGTTTTGCAGGATGGTGCTTTGATCAGCAAAGAAACAGTGGCTGATATCAGGAGTCCAAGACACCTGACATGGCGCGGCATGGAGCAGCAAGTATTTTTGAGGTGGGCAGGGTTGGTTTTATCGAGAAAGGACATTGCCTTTGAGCTGACTGATCTAAGCCTGCATACTACAACATCTAAATAGCCCACCATGGGGAAAACTGGTCAGCCGGTATTAGAACAAATAGATATTTAGGTGACTTCATGTCGTAATAGAAATAGAGAAAATAATACAAAATATACAAAACCAATCTTGAAAGTCCCGGCAGCGGCTCCGGCAGATGTGGGGCCAGCACCCGAAGTCCTGGACTGGACTCTGCAGCCAACCGGAGCTGGATTCAGTCTGTCACTGGGCCTCAGTTCACAGGGACAACTCGCAAGGTCCTCTCCCAATGTCAGCCATAAGGAAAAAGGGGCGAGATCCTCGTGATCTCCCACTTTTATATGAAGTATGACGTGAATGGGATGGAATACTTTAGTTGGCCAATTTTTCAGTTCACCTCCTGCTTGCACATCTCGCGGGATGCATCATTATCAATGACCTTGCATTCCATTGCTATGTCTACCAAAACATGTACCTAACTTTCAGGAAAACTGCAGTTAGTAAGAAGACTTTAGCTGACAGGGAAAAATTAGCTAAAAGAGAAACTTGTTTTTAACAAAACCAGGACACTTCAAAGCCAAAACAATCAAGAACGTGGCGATGATGAGAAGGAGGAGAAATGCCCTGCCCTGATGGAGATTGGGCCAGATGCACTGAGTATAGACAGTGCTGGAGGGTCTGACAAGAGACTTAGGAAAAGTCCATAAGAGACAGTGGCTTGCAGAGTCCTTAGGAAAAAAAAAAAAAAAGTTTATGAAAACCCACGTTTTCCAGGTGAAGCATAGAATAAGATTGCCAAGTGCAGGGCAGTGTCAGTGTTGAGTCATGACTATAAAAAATACTAAGCATTGAGCCTGGCCATTTTGCTAAAAGCAGTGCAAATGTAGAAGATGCCTACATCGATAAACCAGCTTTGTGGAGTGACACTCAGGGTGGGAGTCACTCACCAAGCCTGAATTAGTCACCCAGGTTTCTTTGCCAGTGAAGAGGCTCTTCTGGAGTGTGATTCATTGGACCTGTCTCAAATACCTGCCTTGGGATGAAGCGAATGTCTCTGCAGGGATTTGAGGGGGACTAAACACCCAGCTCAGATGCACCAGTCCACGTTTTAGGTGCCAGTTTTTGCACAGATGCTGATTTTTCCAGCTATTCAGCAGAGCGGAGCGGTGGTATGTTGAAAGTGAAGGTTAATAAAATCATTCACATTCTGTCTTTGCAACACACTGAAGAGACATTAGTAGAATGTGACAAGGGGCAGCTAAAGTTAGGAGTGAGATCCTGTTGTGGGCAACCAGTCCTGGTCCTCAGTGGACCAGCACCGATGCTGTGGGATGAGCAGTGGCCCAGATGCAGGAGGGAAGGGGCTGAACAGGTTGGGGATAGCTGCGCTTTGCATCCTCTTCACCCGATACATGAGCAAGGCACTTGGCAGCATTCCTGCTGGTATCGCAGGGAGGGATGTTCCTCGGTGCATCATCCCCCTGCAAACGTTGGCTGCAAAGGCAAAGCAACAGGATAAGACCCTGCAGTTGTGCCTCAAGGGAAATGTCTTGCCTTCAGCTTGTGTTTCTGAAGGGTTGAGGCAGCCAAGTCTGTACCACAGGGTGCAGCTCAGGCCTGGAGGGGTTAGTCACATAGAACTGCATGTTCACAGCGTGAGGGTAACCCCTGGTGACGTTCAAACAGGAGCTATGAACATACACAGCGAATATCCTGCCCTCTGGGACAGTCAGTGTAATCCAGGAATTTAGCAGAGTGGCAGAACATCCTAGCAGACAGCATCACTGATGTGAGTAGGTGCATTCACGTACAGCCATGGAGGAAACAAGGAGCATCTTGAACTTTGCCTCAATCCCAGGGAGGTGAGCAAGAATTTTAAAAGGAAACTTTGGCACTCTCGCACAAAACTCAGTTTTGCCAAAACGGCAAGAGCCAAATTCTTCCACAGGTTAGAAGTGTCTTTCCCGCTTTCTCCTACATCTACAGTCTGCCAGATTTCAATCTCGATGACCATCCATCCTGCCTCTGCAGGACCAAGTTGTACCAGGGGAGGTTTAGATTGGATATTAGGAAAAAATTCTTCATGGTAAGGGCTGTCGGGCATTGGAACAGGCTGCCCAGGGCAGTGGTGGAGTCACCATCCCTGGAGGGGTTTGAAAGGCATTTAGACGAGGTTCTTAGGGATGTGGTTTAGTGCTAGAGTTTGGTTGTGGTTGGACTCAGTGATCCTGGGGGTCTCTTCCAACCAAAATGATTCTGTGATTCTATGATTCAATGATTCTATGACCATGAGGTGGGGGGATCCTGCAGGAGCAAGAGGTGACAGCAGTGATGACCCATCCCATTTAGGGTGCTGGATACCAGGATCTACCCACTGTGGCTCCTCAAGGCTTCGGGGAGAAGGTGCTTCAAGCTGAACAGGGTAAAGTGGCAGTTTCCAGTTTATGTGAATGCAAATTGCAGGGCTGGGTGAATTATGGCAGAGTCTGAAGGAGCTCAGCCAACTCCCTCCTTCTCAGAGAGGCAGAACGGGCCCTGGATCTGGGAGGATAAAGGAAAGTGTGTCTGAATCATGCATTGACATCACCAGGAGCGCTGCCGCTCTCCGACTCACGTCAGAGCTGAATTGATATGGTTACAGGAGACTGAGTGGCTTTTAATATTCTGGGAGAGCTGCTACAGTGGCAGAAAAAAATAATTATTCATGGATCAAAAAAAGAAAGGCATTAGCAGTACAAAGTGTCGTGATTGTCTCTGTTCTGCTGCAAGGTTGAAACGAGATGCCAGCTGCGCTACATGAGAAATAGCTTGAAGAAACACCAACAAAAATGCACTGATTATTCTTGAAAGACCCTTGCAATTCAAGCCAAGGTATCACTTACTAATTTATGGGGAAGTACAACGGGTACACAACCCTCCGCTGACTCATAGGCGGTTGGTCTGGAACAGGAGGCATCGCAAGAGAAGAGCGTAACAGCCGCATGCTTTATGTCACTGGAAATAAAGGGTGAGGTGAACGGAGGAACTGCCAGCAACAAAGCCGTGATTAAGAGATGCCAAGTCAGCTCTTTGTCCTGGAGGGGGAACAAAAAAGGAATAGAAAGTTCACGGAGGAGATGGTGGTTCCTGCCATGCGCACAGGGCAATAGAAGAGGGAATAATCTTCTTCCCCACGAGAAATCAAATTCAGATGCCAACAAGCAAATGCCCTGCTGAGTGTTGAGTCCTGTGGTGGAACCATATTGTTAAAAAAGGAACAGATACAAAATTACCTTAATGCCTTTTACCAGGATCTGTTCAATGCTGCGTGTTAGATTTTAGCAAGGTGAGTATTGCCAATGAAGCTGTGGGTGGTTCACAATAGTCCAATATCTCCACTGGTAGAAGAGAGTTGAAATGGATATAAAATACTTGTAGGTGTCTGCTGGAGGTTCTGTGGATGCCTTTTGGGGTTATGAAAATCCGAATAGACTGCTATAGGAGAAGGATGTATGGAAGTTACTTTCCTTGACACTGGGTCTAAAATCTTTCAAATGACCCTAAGCCAGCTCAAATGTGTCGACACAGTAGTAACTTTATAATAATGTTGTTTCATTAAACTTCTGCATTTTTGAAGTTGTTCGCTCAGCCGATCCATTAGTAATTAGTGTTTAAACGCTTTGTGAACATTCATTAGCTTCGCCACTCCTCCTTGCTTAAGAACATCCCTCTTGGTACCCAGGAGGGGCCGAGGGGTTGAGTCACTTACCGGGAGCATCTCGGCGTGAGCTGGGAGGCGATGGGACCCTCAGCCCAGCGCTCCCTGCGGTTTTAACGCTCACCGTGGGCCACGAGAGCCTTGAAGCGGCTCGTGGTCACACCAGCGATCAACCAAGTCCCCTGCTGGGATAAACTGCTTGGCCTTTGGTCTTTTTGTTCATCCACTTGCTAATAAGATTACCCCATACAACAGTGGGACAGCGATATTATCCCCTAAGTAAGCGGGCAGGCTGTGTCGTGTACGTGAGAATGTCCGGGCCAGGCGTTTGCTCAAAAAAAGTAAAAAAAAAAAAATCCGTATTTTTCTGGAAATAAAGCAATGGCTGCAAAAGCTGTTATTTCTCACCCAGCAGCTCCGGTCTGTGCGGGTGAAGGTGCATTTGAGTCTCAGGGGTTTCCCGGAGTCTCATCACATTGCTGGAAATACTTTGGAGCCGTGTATGATGCTGAACCTCTGATACTGAGTCTCTGCTACCCTCGGTCTCACATCACTGACCCTGTTTACGAGGGTGGTGGTTGGAGTGGGAAATGTTTTAATTTCTTAGTTAAGCCAATGTTATGTGGTACTGCTGAAAAGCTGCAGATGCAGAATCCCAAAATGCTGTTTTTACAGTCTCTTCTCAGAGCGGGACCTTACTGTTAAAGGAGAAAGTTCTGTCTTAAAATAGAAAACCACACTGAATTATACAGCCACTTGATAATTATTTTTTAGTGCTCCTGCTAAAAATGCCTCATTAAAAGACTATAAGTCATCACGGAGTGCTGTCAAGCTACCACACATGGGGATTTTATTTCCAGCTGCATTTTATTTCCTGATTTTGGTGGGCCAAAGTCTTGGGATCAGAGAGTAAATATTTGCATCTATCTCTGTTTCTTTCTATATTTCTATCTTCTGCGTGGTGGGAGCAAAGCAGGGCGCAGGTGGCAGACTGGGATGCGGGGTGCCAGGTGGAGCATCACCCAGTGGCACCCACGGGTGTCACCCCACAAGTGTCACCCCACGGGTGTCACCCCACGGGTGTCACCCTGGGATTTGGCCGGGACAGTTTGGAAAGGTGCCGTGCCAAAGCCGCGACGTGGGTGGATGTGCCAGGCTTTGAAAGTGTGCCAGTCCGTGTGTTCAGAGGCAAACGGGAGAGAAAGGGTATCCGCCCGATATTAATTATGACTTTCGAAGCCTTGCCTAATTACATTGTCTCTCTTAAGACAGCGACACAAATATTTATGAGTGGGACTTTTTATTCCCATTGTAATCAGTGACATAAATAGGTAACACCTTTATAAAGAGTTAATAAAAATGTGTCAACACAAGCTCGAGCACAAACTATCGAGCAGTGTGCAGTAAAACATTCCAGTGTTTATTGTATTAATTGAATATTCATGAGATGCCAATTTAAATTACAGTTCACAACTGTTGCTGTGTCTAATGAATAATTTAAACAAGTGTGGCCAAAGAGATTTCAACGCTGCATTAGCAAACTGCAAGGGATTAAGCAACAGAGAATTTATAATTAGCTTTGTATATCCTATAATAAATTCATTGGGAAGATGGTTTTAATTATCCCACATGTTAATTCAGAATTCAGTACATTAATTTTCAATTGAAAAGTAACCCTTTCTTCCCAGATAATATATTTGTCTCTTCCGCATCTCAGGAAATGCAAATTGCAAGTGTGGAATGCCCTGATCTTTGCAAATCTCGTCCGTGGTGACACAGCATTTGTAACTGCCCATCCCAGGTCTGGAGGAATTGCTTTTTTTTGCATTTCCAGCTCGGGAAGCTGCGAAAAGTGAGATCAAACCCCTTCCTACAAGTCCGGGTCGCAGGATCCTGCTGTAGCTTCTCCCAGATCTGTCTGCTGTGGTGTGTCCTCTCTGACGCACTTGTGGCTACTCGGGAAGCGTTGTCTAGTCCTGGAAAGCGAGTCTGCAAAAGTGATAAAAGTTTTTTGCAGTCATGTCCTATAAGCAGCTTTAAGATCTGTTTAAGAAACGAGGATGCCTGTAAATAAGAGTCTGAACCCCAAGGTTAGAGCTGGGATTGCTGCATCTTTTTTAGAGCAGAGCAGGAATAGGTTTTGCTCTATTTGGTGGATTTTTCTGTGCGAGACGGGCCCCTCTGCTTGTAGCTACAGGGCTGTGCAGTCCCAGCTGCTTGTGGGGCAGGAGGGCGGCCCCACGGTGGGCATCGGCCATACCCTCTGCAGCTGCTGGTGGCAAAAAAGGGGACAGCAATGTCCCCAACAGCAGGGATAGCGATGTCCTCATCCATTGTGAGCCCTCCGTGGAGATGCCGAGCCCTTCAGAGGGTTGAATATAGGCTGTGCTTTCCCCTCCACCTGCTGCCCCGACCTACTGCTTTTGCTGTGCTGTTTGGCTATAAAGCCCATTTGTACGTATAGAGACAACCGAAGCTCTTGGAGAGCCTGAGCGCTTGTGCTGAAGCTCGCTGGACAGGAAGAAACTGGGAAATATTCCAGGGAATGCAAATCCTTACACTGACATGAAGCCGCCCATGCTCAAAGCTTGGCTGGCAAACTCAGAAGGTGTCTTTGGGTGTGTGTTGTGGAGGAAAGCGCTTCCTTTCCAGGTGGTTTTGTTTAATCCCAGGTCAGCAGGTTAATGAGATCTCTGGGATATGCTATTCGATCCGGAATGTAAACATTCACTTGGCATGTGTCCTTGATGTCTGATCAGATGGAAATGCAAATACGGCGCCGAGCGTGGCGCGCCATCCAAAATGTTTTGGTGACACAATGTGTAAGACAAAATAGCGATCACTGTCTTAAAGAGCCTAATCGAAATGTTTTCTGTTGCCTTTGAGTCCTGCTGTTTCTATTAAGTCAACAGGTTTGCACTGGGGGAAACGTGCCTGGTACTGAGGTGGGCGCTCCTTGGGCTCCCTCGGAGCACCAAAATCCCCGGGCTGTCCTGGAGCCGGTGGCGCGGGCGGCTCAGCCTTCCCCTAAGAGCGTGATTGCTGGTTTAGTGCCTCTGTCTTTTGGGTGACTGGAGGTATTTAGGTTGATAAATGCATCACATCGCTGGAATGCAGTATGTTGTCGTTGACGCTTATTGATTGAACCTCAGGACTCAATTGATCAAGATCCCCAGTGCCAGGATGTAATCCCAGGGGAAAAAATCAAACCTTTAATGAGGTTATACATTACTCTCGGTTTTCCAGTTGGGGTTATGTGTTTTGGGGGGGAAGGAAGTGGTTTTGATGGCCTGAATCCCCGCTGCTACCTGGACTAAATAAAGACTGGCAATAGGAACACTTGTTATTGTGGCAATCCAGTGCTGGGCAGACCCAGCCCTCATTTAATATGGCATATTTCACCTCCAGGAACTGAGTGTCTTGATGTTAGTAGGCAATAAATGAATCTCTGAGATGTCTGTTATCCATCACGAGGAAGCTCAAGAGGACAGAGATGCTGCTGGACTGAATATTCTTTTACTGGTCCTCCTTAATACACTACAGCTAATCTAATAAACCGTATTGCACAACGCAGGCAGCGCAGCTTAATGTTGCTACTAGAACCTAAGTGAGCACTTCCTAAAGTTGCGTGGCTTTAATTCTGTGTTTATGTAGGTTTTTGCATGTCTGTAATTTGTGTTGGAATAGCATCTGCACTTATATTAGCTAGTTAAGAAATGAGAAGGTTTTATCGTTGTCGGGAGTCAGAACAGAAGTTACAGCATCTGGCTCTGGTGGCAGGAGTTAGCGCTCGAGTTTCCCTCCTGCAATTACTTTTGTACACACAGAATCATTTGGGCTTTTCACATCCATTTTAAAAGTGTTCAGCATTTGCTGTCGTTAAAGACAAGAAGATAATAGGCTGTGCCTTCTGTTAAGAGTTTGCGTGATGCAGCAAAGCCATCGCACCCCTTGCAGCTCTCAGAGGTTCCCCTGTGCAGGGCAGGTAAGGGCTGCGATCATCGTTCTGCTGACGGGGAGCTGGTGCGAGGTGTCTCAGATTGCTCTGCCAGAGCTGGGTTTTGAAACTCAAGTAGTTTCCCAGCCAGAGAGCCGTCCTTCTGCCCTGGATGCCTGTGTTCCCGGTAATAAGAGATGCTTATGAAACACTTATTACTATATAATTACTACATATATGTTAAACATATATTAAAGTCGATGATCTGGTAAACCCACTAGGAAAAGCAAACTCCCCCAAGGAGTCTCTGAAGACATGTGAAGTGAAAAAACTTTCTGTCTCTACTTCTTCTTGTTTTCCCTTTTTTTTTAACCCCTAAGATTATTTGCGTGAAACCAGATCTCTGCCTCTCGGGAATCCATTTCCATGTCTCAAATCCTGTCTTTGACCTGTGGGACAGCTTTGCTGGGCAGGCGATGGTCCCCTGGAGTACACAGCTCAGGATCAGATCCACGTTCTGAGGGAACCTGGGGAGCGTGGCCAGGGACCCCCTGTAGCACCACGGAACGTGTGGTCTCCCATCCCTGCCCTGGGAAGCACACACCAAGTCCCACTGTAAACGCTTATTTTCGTAGGAGGTTTTAACACTGGCTTCTGATTCCATCTCCCCACCAGTATCCTTGGGATTAAAAAGTGAAATCCAGAAATCAAAGAAAATCTGATGTGTAAACAGCTCTTGTGCTGACGGGATTTTTCCCCTTGCTTCCCATGGGGATAGCTTTGCCTCACCGTTAGACCCATATAATGCAATAAAAATACTCCCTGAGACAGTTTGTCTGCTCCTCTGTCCGTCTCAAGTGCAGAGGCAGAAATCTGCAGTGGGAAATTATTCTGGGTGGGCGCAGACCCTTCCCAGGACCCTCTCGGCCCCTTGGTCCCTACACCTGCAGGTATTTCTCATCAACCCCCTTTGCTTCTTCTCCCATATGTAGCTGATTCTCACTGGCTTCCTTCCTCTTGCCAACACACATGAAAGGGATGTGACAATTTTTATTAAGTTTTATACCCCTGTGGGTTGGCAAGGGGCTCAGGGTCTGGTGCTGCTTAATTACCTCCCACTGCCCATTGCAGGGGAATTCTGGCCCCAGGTTTTGGGACGTGACGGTGTTACGCCTGGATGAGCGGCAATTGCCTTCATCTACAAATGGTTTTTACAAAATCGCTGAATAATGTATTCAGAAAACATGCTGGAAATTAATGGAATAGATTATTTGCAAACATGTTCACTGAATTATCAGGCTTGTTCTTTATCCGTAAAATAATGTACTTTAAAAAAAAAAAAAGAAGTTTATTGAATGCATTATTTGCAGACAGTCCTCCAGCTGAGAGCTGCCGGAACACTAAGGGAGCGCACGCGTGGCTGGGGGCAATCCCTCCTCCTCCAGACACGTGCATGCTCCAGGACTTTGTGTGTGTTTTGGTGGGTCAGTTTGCCCATCTCTGACCTCGGGAGAGCAAACTGCAACTGCCTGAAAGGAGGCTGGAGGATGGAGGGTAATGCTCCCAAGTAGCAAGTGATAGGACAAGAGGAAATGGCCTCAAGTTGCACCAGGGGAGGTTCAGATTGGATATTAGGAAAAAATTCTTCCTGGAAAGGGCTGTTGGGCATTGGAACAGGCTGCCCAGGGCAGTGGTGGAGTCACCATCCCTGGAGGGGTTTAAAAGGTGTTTAGACAAGGTTCTCAGAGACATGAGGTAGTGCTAGAGGTAGGTTAGGTTATGGTTGGACTCGGTGATCCTGAGGGTCTCTTCCAAATGAAATGATTCTATGATTCTATGAAATTTGGAGGGGAACACGTGCCAGCCCTCCCCTGCTCTCTGTGGGAGCAGTCACAACAGTTGCTTTGCCTCCTCAGTCGGCTTCTTCTAAGACTCAATGCCGCCCCTGGTGAAGAGGCAAAATACCTGTAATAAAGCCAGTGGAGAGGAATTAAGCCATTTTGTGTAGCTTTGTCACATCCTGGTGCCCTTCTCCAGCGAACAGCAAGGGATGGTTTGGGCATGGATGGTTTCGATGTTCTACCTGGCCGGTCCCCAGCCCAGCACATCTCCTGCAGCGAGGGGAGTGGAGGGTGGGAACCCACCTCGGAGGAACCGTGTCTTACAGGAGGGGAGATTTCTGAGCTCCTCGTGCCTGGGAAGCCGTCCCGTCACCCATCGGGGCTGCTTCTGCAGTTCTCCTGAAGTATCCACCCCGTCAGGTTATTCCCATGCAGCTCCAGTGCAAGCAGCAGGGTTTATCCCTCCCCCAGGTCAAAGGGACACTGTGTGACACTGGTGGACGGTGTTCACTAGTGACAAGGCAGCTCAGGAGCATGAAAGAAGCCCAGGTCAGGCCCGGGGTCTCCGTAGTGCTGGTGAGGGGGGGCTGCTCAGCTATAGGAGACATCCCGTGTGCAGTCCAGGTGTTGTTTCTCAACTGTGTTGTTTCTCCATCATCACACAGCTGGTGGGATTCAGGATTCAGGATGGACCAAGACCTTACAATGCTTCGGTCTTCTCCTTAAGAAGCAACATCCCACCTAGGAGGACGGATCAGAGGTGGATGACAGGTCTGGTGGTCCAGCTAGCTTGGGTTTATCTTTTGACACCTCAAGATGCTTTCAAACCACAACCTTTTGCAATCTGTATAATAACTCCAGTAGCCCGAGAGAGAGAGAGACGTTGAAGCCGGACTTCTATCTCATTGGCACTTCTCGGAGTGAGAGTTACTGAATTTCGGACCTTCGTGGACATCTCCACTGTACAAGTCCACAATAATGCTCTTATTGGCAGATGGCCACAGTGGGGGGTTATATCACAGGAAAATAACAAGCTTCAGTTCATGCTGTACCGAGTTGGTGTGTTCCTTTTGGCCGTGCCCTTCCAGCAACAGCAGCGATGAGAATAGGATGAGAAATATTTCCCGTTTGCCAAGCGCAGTCTCTATCCTGTTTTGCACTGCCATTCTCACCCAGAAGTTACAGTGTTTTATCTGCATGATGAAGTGTTAATTGTGTTTGGAGAATTCTTTCCCCCGTAATAGCAGGATATCGTAACGCAAGATCACAGCCTGCCAAAAGCGCTGAATTCAGCTCGTCAGGCAGGTGCTTTCCAAAACCAGCCCTCGGTCCTGCCTTCCCCTGCCCGCCAGGCACCGGGGACTGTGAGCTTCAGGGAAAAACATGCAGAGGTGGTCGAGACTGGAAAAGACACGGAGCAATTTATGTAGTAACAGAGGCAGATAGAAAAAAAAGAAAAAAAAAAAAAAAAAGAAAACACGGGCGGGGAGACAAACACAACTGAAGTGGGAGAGCCCGGGGAGCCTTGTCTGGAGGCAGCTGTATGGTTTTGTGGTGAAGCCTCATGTTCCAAAACATTGCATTCAAAACTGCCAATATTAATTAGAAAGGTCGGGATTTCAAATTATGTAGCATTTAAAGCAGACCATAAAACATTCTTTTCTCATATACATCTGCTCAAATCCTCTCTAAGTTATCAGGCTGAGCTAAGTTGTCTGCATTGGCTTGAAATAACTAACTGAGGAGCTCTTGGTACTGCTAATGCTGGTATTTAGCAATTCTTGGAATACTGGGGAAGCTCTGGAGAACTAGAAAAGAGCTAATGTGCCAATATTTAAAAAGGGAAACAGAACAGCCCAGATAATTACAGACCTGTCAGTCTGTCATCAGTCCTCAGGAAAATAATGGAGTGGCAGATCCAGGCCTCAATTAATAAAGAATTAAGGAAGGGTAATATAATTAATGCCAATCAACATGGGCTGATGGAAAACAAATCTTGTCAAACTAACTTGATATCTTTTTTGATGAGATTACAGGTTTGGGTGTTAAAGGTAACAGTGTTAACATAATATACTTAGACATTTGCAAGACATTTGACTTAGAAGCACGAAGTGTATTGAGAATGCTGAATAATATAAAATCAATGTTACACAAGTTTGGTGAATCAACTCGTCACTCTGTCTTTCTAAAGTTTGTCATATTTTTCCAAAGAAAGTATTAAATCATTGCCAGTGACGTTTGTAGATGGTGCAGTGAGTACACAAGTGGCAGAAGGTGGAGATGCAGAGCTTTTCCCATGGCCTGGTAAACTGATCACCAATAATGAATATGTGTTTGGAGAACCAATATAGTCCCACCTGCAGGAGCAAAAAGAAGCTTTCAAGATGAGGTCTCTTCTCCTTAGAGGTGGTGGCTCTGGAAAGGGGATGTGAGATGTGGGAAGAGCTGTGCTTCGGTGTGGGTGCTGGTTGATAGAGAAGTCCAAAAAAACACCTGTAGCAATGAGCAGGGTGGGAAAGCTGGAGTGCAGGGGACCATTCCGCATCTTTGGCTAAAGCAGGAGGGTTTTGATTATGATCTGCAAGCGCTTTGGTGAAGGACGGTCTGGTGAGCGCCCTCTGGTCTGGCAAGCAATGGGATGTGGAGCTCTGGGGCTGCAGCGCAGGGTGGCCTCAGAGCCGCATGCCGGGCTTGCTCCGGGCTCACCCGCTGGGCGATTTAACAGGTGAATCTATCCTCATGGGCGACTTTTGAACCACCTGGCTGGGGGTTTGGGCAGCACACGCCACCCCCCCGCCTCCTGGCAGCCCCCCTGCTCTGTCCCCTTTGTCCCCCACCTCCAGCTCCTGGGTCAGGCTCCGCAGGCTCACAGGGATGCTTTAGATCCCCCGTGTCACGGCCGCTGCAGGAAAAGTAAGAAGACTCATGAAACCGAGGGCCCAGGAAAGCTGTGCCTTCAAATCTGCCCCGGGGCACGTCTGTGTCTCAGAAATACTCTTTTTAAATCATGAATGTGGATTCTTTCTCTTTGCTGCCTGGCTCTGAACTCAGAGATGCTCCTTCGGATCACGTTTCCGAACTGGAGTCTCTAAAGCTGTCTTTCTTTCGCTGTGTTTGATGAAGATAAACTGCAATTTCAATATAATTCCCTAAAATGTCCACGTGCCCAAACCCCCAAAGCCAGCACCACCAGTTCCCATGGGTCCTGTCCTGCTGCCAGCAGAGCTGCCCCATGGCAGCCTGATGGGGGTCACAGACCCCTGGGAAGGGGCAGGGGGGCCCCTCTGTGCAGGGTCCATGTCCCAGGGAGTGACCACCGTGTCTGGGAAGCCCACTGCCTTCAGAAAACCTCTGCCATGTGGCAAATGCCCCCGCCCCTACAAAAATAAATTGCTTCCTTTTTAAATCCTTTCCTACTGTTCCCCTCATATTCGTAATAGGATGATCAGTGGAACCAAAGATGTGGCTGTTGCTTTAAAGGATAAATTAGTTTGACTCTTAACTCAATAATTAAAACTGTTATGGCTATGAGCCTGCAGGGATAATGTACTATTATTATAGTCATTTGTTTCAATTAAATGCTTACTGATTTTACAATAGCAGCTGGGCACCTGTGTGAGATAGCTATTACTCTGAACAAGACATCTCAAATTCCAGCAGAAATTTGTCACTGCACTAAAGCATTTTACATAGACCATGAAAGTTTATTAGGAGCAGTTACAAATCGGGAAGAGAAGGGGTGGTAATTGGGGATATATTTTCTTATCAGCTTCTCTCTCCCCTACTCTCTCTCTTTTTTAAGTAAATCATCTCTAAGCATTTCAGCTATGGTGATGCGTTTACATTTAAACTTCAATACAGAAAGAGCCTGCTGGGAAAACTTTGCTTCAAAGCTGTTCAGCTGATAATTTCTCTCCCTGGTTGATTGTGATTGTAATGGCATGTTCTCAGGAATAAACCTAAGGAGAGGTAATCTGTACTGCCGATGAGCCCTATGGCCACCCTTGGAATAGCTGCTCCCCTCGCCTGGGGAGGAAGACCCCGACTAGGGAAAACTCCAGCAGCTTTTCTCAGCCACCCATGGGAACTCACCCTGGGAAAGGTGACAGTCATAGGATCATAGAACAGTTTGGGTTGAAGGGCCCTCCCCAGCCCGCCCAGTGCCCCCCCTGCCATGAGCAGGGACATCTGCACCAGCTCAGGTTGCTCAGAGCCCCGTCCAGCCTGGCCTGGGATGTCTCCAGGGACGGTTCATCCACCACCTCTCTGGCCAACCTGGGCCAGGCTCTCACCACCCTCAGGGCAACAATTCCTTCCTCATGTGCAGCCTGAATCTCCTCTCCTTTAGTTTAAAACCATCACCCCTTGTCCTATCACAACAGGCCCTGCTGAAAACTCTGTCCCCATCTTTCTTATTGGCCCCTTTTAAGCACTGAAAGGCACAATTAGGTCTCCCCGGAGCTTCTCTTCTCCAGCTGAACACTCAGCTCTCTCAGCCTGTCCTCCCAGCAGAGCTGTTCCAGCCTCAGATCATTTCTGGGGCTCCTCTGGCCCCTCTCCAGCAGGTCCATGTGTGTCCTGTGCTGAGGACGCAGAGCTGGACCTCTGAGTTTGTGCTGCTTCTGCCAAAACATGGTGATATCTTCAAGGTGTTGCTGAGAACAAGGAAGAAGGGAGGAAAAGGAGGATAAAAATCCCATGCAAAACATAGGCAGAAAGTGCTTACAGGGCTGGGACCTGCCTCAAGGCTTCGTTTCAGAATTAGGATTTTGCAGGAGAGGACATTGAACAACAGCAACTGCCCCTGCCTGAGCCCTGGGTCTTCTGACTGGGGCTGTAGCCCTTATTGCTGGAAAGAGCTGCTTTTTACATATGAATTTTGGAGAGGCATTTAACTTCAAGCTCAGCTTGATATGTTTCAAAACATTATCTGTGCTAGCAGAGCACCCAGGTCCCCAACCAGGCTCTTCCTCGCCGTGTTTTGTCACTTGTGCTGGATTACTTGTCTCCTCAGGAACAAGGAGTCTGTGCACGTGCCGTTTGTCAGCTTTTTTTTGTCTGCTTCTTAGGATTAGCTGGAGCATTTATAGGCCTGATATGCATATTCATTAAAAAAAATGAAATATTATGGAAAAAAAGAAGCTGTCTTTGAGTTAGCACAGCCTTTGGGAATCTGCTAAGTAAGATGCACTTAATTACTTTAGCTATGACTACGTCACATTTCACTCATGTTTCCTCTGAGATGCAAAACATCTTTTCAGTGGAGGCTGCAAACAGGTCCTGAGCCTTTTGCAGCACCTCGTAGCAACACCTGGCGTGGAGACAGGGTCTGACCTGGCTGCCGGAGCTGCTCTTCCTGATGATGTAGCTAATCATCTTTGCAGGGTGGTTATTTAATTACACGTGTGCTTCCATCGGGCTCTGCGGGGATGCTGGATGCTTTGCGGAGGGGAGATGTGTGGGTGCAACCCCAGGGAGCCCATGGCTGGAGCTGCATCCCACCGGACCGTGTGCCCTGGTGGAACAGGTTCCCGCAAAGGGAACATTGCATTCTTTACCTTCTTTCACTTAGGTTTGCCGTCATCACAATTTCGTTCATCTTTTACCTCCCTAATTAGGCAATTTGCTGCAGGGGAGTGTTTCTCAATCCTGCTCCTGGATCTCTCTTTCCATGGGTCTTTCTTGGGAAGGGATATCATTTTTACCATAGATTACTGGAGCAAGTTGAGAGAAGGGAACGGAGCTGGTGAGGGGCTGGAGCACAAGTGTGATGGGAGCGGCTGAGGGAGCTGGGGGTTCAGCTGGAGAACAGGAGCTGAGGGGAGACCTTCTGATCTCTGACCTGCCTGAAAGGAGCTTGGAGCCAGGGGGGGTCGGGCTCTGCTCCCCAGGAACAAGCGCCAGGACCAGAGGAAACAGCCTCAAGTTGCGCCAGGGGAGGTTGAGGTTGGATCTGGGGAACAATTTCTTCCCCAAAGGGCTGTGGGGCATTGGAACAGGCTGCCCAGGGCAGTGCTGGAGTCACCATCCCTGGCGGGGTGTAAAAGATGCAAAGATGAGGCTGTTAGGGACACGGGTTAGTGCCAGGGTTGGGTTAACAGTTGAACTCCATGATCTTGAGAGTCTTTTCCAACCAAAATGATTCTATGATTCTGTCGTCTGCTTTGGGTACACGACCGTGAAATAGCTCTGTGTCTGCAGGGTCTGGAGCAGAAAGCAGGAATAACCCTTTCCCCAGCTGGAGCAAAGGCCATCATCACCCTAACGCCCACGGGAGAAGCTCTGGGGCTGCACACAAGCTGCTCACCTTCATTTTCACCCCAAACATTTTGCCTCTGGAGAACACGAATAGCTTTTCCACCACTCGCCCTCGTCGGTCTTGAGGACATCAGGAGCTGCGGGCAGGGGCTATGGGGAGGTGACAGCCTCATGTGCTGCTTCAAAAACTGCATTTTTTAAAAAAAAAAAAAAAGGAAAGTGGAGCAAAATTTATTAAGTGGCCAAATGGTGGGGCCAGATCCTGCCCCTCCAGATGGCGATCGGCAGGGTTGCATGCCAGGAGCATCGTTGTACATGTCCTCCTGCAAAACCTCTTGGCCTGGGGGGAGAGGTGGAGACACGGAGGAGCGAGAGAGAGGTCAGAACCAGCAATATTCGGCAAAAATTTTAAGTAAAACCACCAGTTTATAATGGTGTAAAGAAATAGGCAGCTGCTTGGGAGGAGGCCTCTAGGCTAAAATATCCTTGGTGGGGGGATGTCCCAGAAAAAACGCAGTGTCTCTGCTTTTCAAGAGAGGGCTGGGGCTGGGTTACTGTCAACAAGAGGCTTCTGCGTGGATTCTCTGAGCCAGGGCTCAGGTTTCTGTTTTTTCCTACAAATTTTCATAAGCATTTGCAGCACGTGTCCCATATCCATAATTGCGGTCCCGGACTTGTTCTGCTCTGATGCATAAATAACATACACTGTAAAGAAAAAGTGTATGATTACATATTTAATGGATAAACGGAGCCGTTGTGGTCTATTGGCCACATAATAAAAGTTTCAAATAAATTGTCTTAATACAGTATTTACCCAAGAGACTGCCATGGCTGCAAATGTGAACGAGCTATTTTAAATTTTTTAAGCCACATTTCATAGCCTTCCCCATTTCTAAAACACTCATCTTCTAAACTTTTTCTTCATTTCAATTGAAAATAAGGACAATAAATTATTCTTTTCCTTAGCAGCTGGCAGATCTTCTCCAACATGAAAGTTGTGGATTAAACCAACAAAATCCAAGACAAATGTACATTTTTCACTGGAAATTGGGGAAGAGGTTGCTGCTTGCATGGCAGATGGGTGCTGACCTATCTCCCCACCTTGCAGGATCCCTGTCGCCTTTCTTACCCCTGGCCATTCCCACAACATTCGCAAATTCAACTGCAAATGCAAAAATTGCCTCTCCGAGGCAATGTCTGCAACACATTATTTTCTTCCTGCAAGTTAAATCCCCACACTTTGTAATTAATACAGAAAAGGGGCAGATATAAGAAAATCTTTTCCCCTGACACACACACTTCTCTTTTGATGGAGAATCCGAAAAAGAGCAGAACATGCTGTCAGGTGTTGTGTAAAGCTCTTGATTCCTGACCTGCAGCAGTAAATCTGGTTTTGCATTTGGATTTATTTCCTCTGAAGCCTACTGAGCCCTTGCAGGTCTTCCGTGGGTTTCTTTCTCTATGCGCTGCTAATGGAGTTGGCAAACCTCTCCTGGTAATGAGAGATTGCACCTCGACGGGCTTATCGGAAATGAAAATTGTTAATAAATAAAGCCTGGGTCTTTAAACTCATGTTAACATTAATCAGATTAATATAAAAGGGAAAAAGTCTGGGAAAGGTTTCAGGCAGAGTTTGCTCTCCCTTGTTTCCCCTGAGGCAGGATGAGGCCATGGGGCAGCTTGGTGGGGCTGAGCCCGGCTGGGGGTGGCCCAGCAGGGATGGATCCTGGGGTGAAAATGGGGTTTTCAGGGAAAATAGTACAAACTGGAAATGGGATCTTTGCTCAGCAGGCAGGAAGGCAGCCCCAAAACCTTCCATGCACCTACAACGTGTCTGGTTTGTCCCTGTCTCATCCCATCTTCCCCCCTTGGCCAGGACATGGGGTTGTTGCTGCTCCCGCCTGACTCAACCACCTGAACTTCGGTTTATGCCGATACACCGTGCACAACATATTTTTATTTTGTCTAATGTAGCATTCGACATTTCTTATTAGCAAAATACAGAGGTTTCATTTTTCTTTCCAATCTTCCAAGAGCGTTGGGCTCAGCAGCCTCAGGAGGCGGCGCTTGTGCGGGCGGCTTGTGCGCGTCCGTGCGTCCCTGCAGCCCCGTGTCGTTAGTCACCTTTCAGGCCCATCAGATGTCCCCTCGCTCTCTTGTTGTAAGAACACATAAACGGGTATTAGGAAACTCTTCGTATCTTTTTTTATGTAGCCTCCTCCCTCGTCTCTTACCTACACGCATGTACACATGAACATTGCTTCTGGTTCCTTCCCTTCCTGGGAGATCTTCACAGGCAGCCCAAAATTTTCTTTGCCGTTGTCTGGACTTATTTGTTTTGATTTTTTGGGGTTTTTTGTTTGTTTGTTTTGGGGTTTGGTTTGTTTTATTTTGTTTCTGCTACGTTTATTTTGAGTGGGATTGGCGCTGATTGCAATATTTAGAATTGGAAGAACCATCTCCAGGAGAGGTTGTAATGAAGTGGTGACCACCAGCAGATCTTGCCACCGCACATTGGGGTCCGTCGTGGGGCATGTTGTGGTGCTCGAAGCTTCTGGAGCTCGGGGGCGTACAAGCCTCTGGTGTGATGGTGGTGTCACAGCTTTGGGCAGACCGACGTGGTGGGAGCAGGGACCTGGGGCTTCCTCAGACTGGTTTTGTGCTTACTACTTTGAGTTTTAACCCCAGTAGCACTAGGGCCCCGCCGCAGTACAGAGGGTGCAGAGGGTTCATGTGGTACCTTCGTAAACTCAGACCAGCAGAGATTTTTTTTCACCTCTATGGTCACTAAATGTCAACACCAAGTATTGCTCAGAAAGAGCAGGTTTTGGATCCACGGCCTCTGGCGCTGCAACGCTGATGTCCCAGGGCTGGACTAGCAACTGTGGGCTGCATACCCTGGCGCAACGTGTGCTGGTGTCCAGCGATGGCCTCAGGTGTGCACCAGCGAGGCTTGGACACGGAAATTCCCAGGACGCTGCAACACCCTCCCTTGTCCCAGTGATTTGGCCAAAAATTGCTGATTTCTGAACTTTTCTGTCAGATCTGCGGTAGGTGCCGTACAGCCCTGGGCCCTGAGGTAGGCAGGGGCACCTCCTGGACACACAGACCCACAGATAAAGACAATTTAACACCTCTCTGGGGTCCCCGTGGGCAGGGCTACAGCAGGAGCGGAGCCTGGGGTGCACGGTGCTCTTGGCTTGTTTGGAAGGCAGCATGACGATGACTTTACTAGCTGTGCAGAATAATTTTAAATCAGTCCGTAAGAGCTCGTCTTGAAGTGATTTGTCAGTATAATAAGTACATGAAGACATTTTCAAATTACAAAGTGATCTTCTCCTAACTCAGATCCAGGAGATGGTCCACTCGGATGCCGCGTCCTACGAGTCCAACCGTCAAGTGCCCCTGCTGAACCGCCCCGGGATGCTGGCCGGCCCCATGAGCGCTCTCAGCCAGTCTCAGCTGATTTCCCAGATGGGGATACGCAGCGGTGTTACCCACGGCTCCCCATCGCCCCCAGGGAGTAAATCTGCTACACCGTCTCCCTCCAGTTCTACTCAGGAAGAGGAGACAGAGTCACATTATAAGGTACGTGCAGTCACGCTGTGTCTTAGCGGGCAGCGAGAAAAACGGCAGATGATGTTTTTCAGTGAGGGATAAATTGCGCTAAACAAGAGCACGGACTTTTGGTCTTTTTTTATAAATATGCGTATGTAGTGGGAGACTTTCCCAAGGATGGGGAGATTGTTTCCAGCCCCGGGTGAGGTACGGCACGACAGGCTTGCACACATGCTTGGGCTGTGCATGCAGCAAGTTTGGCAATGGCAGTCAGGCTTTTCTCTCTGTGGTTTGCCAGATCCAGTGGCAAACCTGCGGACTTTTCCTCCGGTCAGGGTTTTGATGAGCAAAGCAGGTTCAGGGCGAAAGTTCTGCAAATGCTTGGGTGCAAAATTAGATTTCTGGTGGCAGGTAGAGGACACTGAAGCAGGGAAAGAAAATAACACAGAGTGGGATTAAACTGAGCTCACTTGACATGGCTTGCTAAGGAAAAAAAAAAAAAGAAACAGAAATTAAAAGAGGAAGAGTCTTCAGCCTTTTAGTTCACCCAGGTAGTCGGCAATGGGTTAGTGGCACAGAATCTGCCTCGACAGCCAATGCAGCTGCTGCCAAGCGTAGCATCAAGAAACCCAAGGATTTATTAGGGTTTTGGGGACATTGTGCTAGTTGCCCATCCTTCTCAAAATGCACAAGCAAAGCAAACAGCACATGGTGTGTTCCACGAGTCTGTTATTTACTGAGGGCAAATTGCAGCAGTCACAGGGTTGCTGCCTCAACACCTGGTGGGTCCCTGTGTCTGCAGGTCAATCACTGGGCTCCCTGGAGGACCCTAATAAAAGCCTTTTGTGGAAAACCTTCTCCTGGAAGGTGTTGATCCAAGGATGACACCAGAAGCACTGGTATTGTAACCTTGTCCCGCAAAAATAGGTGGTTGTGACAGGATTTGAATGTATAACCAGAGCAGCAAACAGCGCAGAGACTGGAAAACTAGGAAAACACTAGGACTGAGCAAAAACCTTTCCCTTTCCATGGAAATCCAGGCGAATATATTCCCATCAGTCCTGTAGTTTTTAATCCCTTGGCAGCTTTCACCTCAGATGAGGACATCTTGAAGCAGAATGCACATGTGGATGTGAAAACAGCTTCAGTGGAATTAAACTGTAAAAAGAAGGGATACACATGATTGAAAATAGATGGAGTTTTGGCAATTCCGCAGTTGGGGGACATTGTGAGATGAGTTGTGCCACTGGACCCCACGATCTGCCACCTCCCAGAGCCCGTGTCACACAGCTCCAGGTAATTACCTGGGAGCTGAAATCTTTCATGTCAGCAGAAGTTGGGTTTCAGCTTAGTTACACACCTCGTTGTCTCCCTCTGCCTCTTTCAGCATCACCCAGCTTTCCTCCCAGCCATCCAGGGCCACAGGAGTCACTGGGGAGGATACAGATTTGGGGTTGGATCTTCTGTTCTTGTTGAGCCAGTGACACCTGTGGGGGTAGGAAGAATTTGGAGATGTCCAGATTGTGACAACTTGCAGAGATTTGAATTTTTCCTAGTCCTAAAAGCATACCCAGTCATTTTTCTGTCCTGTAAACCACTCAGCAAGGCAGGTGGAACAGGAGTGATGTATTTGATGGAGGAAGGACACCATAAGTGTAGAGAAAGCAGCAAGAACCCCCTTGGGGCCTGCAGGTTCCTATTTGCTTTCACTATCTACACAGCTGCTGTATTCACCCATCAGTCATTTTTCATATGGCCGTTAAGGGTCTTTCTTCAACAAGTCATCAAAGCAATGTCTAACAAGCAGAAATTCATCTTATGACCAAGAAGGTCACATGTTAAAGGAAGGGGTCTGATGCCAGCAGGTAGTTTGTGTCCAGCAGGTCCTCTGCACCCAGACGCTGATGATTTTAGGAGGTCTCCCAGCCTCACTGATGCATTTACCTGCCTCACATGCATGGGGGGCAGAGGGAGTTACAGCCCACATTCCGGTTGGATTAGTGATCTCTCTCCATAGTTATTAAAATCGTGGTGTCCATGAGGTTCCTGCTCTTCATAGGTTCAACATCTAAGAAGGCACCAAGCCAGCAATTTATGGGATCATATCTGTCACCAGTGAATTGCCGCAGTCCACGTCTGGTGTTACACATTCCTTCTGCTGCCTCTCCAGAGCAGGTCCATGCGGGGGCTGGTGGCCATGGACTTCACCCCTCTGCACGAGACTGCACCATCGCTTGGCCCATGGCTCATCCCTTGGGGGATGCAGTTGCTGTGGGGCAGCCAGGAGCTGGCTCACCAGGGCTTACCTTTAGCCATAGAATCGTAGAATCGTAGAGTCATTTCAGTTGGAAGAGACCCTCAGGATCATCGAGTCCAACCATTAACCCAACTCTAGCACTAAATCCCTAAGAACCTTGTCTAAGTTCCTTTTAAATCCCTCCAGGGATGGTGACTCCACCACTGCCCTGGGCAGCCTGATCCAGTGCTTTACAACCCTTTCTATAAAGAATTTTTTCCTAATATCCAATCTAAACCTCGCCTGGCGCAACTTGAGGCCATTTCCTCTTGTCCTGTCACTTGTTACTTGCTACTTGAGAGAAGAGGCCAGCACCCTCCATGCTCCAACATCCTTTCAGGTGGTTGTAGATGAACATGGCTTAGGTTGTTCAAGCATCTTCTGCAGTCCAGGGCTGAGCTGTTATCTTATAGAATCATAGAATCACGGGATGGTTTGGGTTGCAGGGCCCTTCCCAGCTCCCCCAGTGCCACCCCTGCCACGAGCAGGGACATCTGCACCAGCTCAGGTTGCTCAGGGCCCCATCCAGCCTGGCCTGGGATGTCTCCAGGGATGGGGCATCCACCACCTCTCTGGGCAACTTGCATCATGGGATGGAAAACCAGGCAAAGTCCTGAACTGTTCTGCTCCTTCCTGGGATCTGCCAGCCCCAGGCAGCCTTGCGGACAGCGGCTGTTTTCAATAAATACCATTTGCTCTTTGGTGCTGCCTAAGCAGGACCGACTGTAAAACCATCGTTGTGGCTGTGGTTGCATTGTGCCTGTTCCTGGCTCCTTCGCTTTTTCAGTGGCTGCAAGGAGAGCCGTTCCCCCCACGGCGCTTAAGTAAATCAAACAGGATTACAGTTAGTTAAAATACCATCTCACTTGCTAATGGGCTGAAGCCCTGTCGTGCATTTTTTTTTTCTCCTAATAAGTTGGCCTTTCACCTCCAGGCCTCCCATTCAAGCCCAAGTGGGCAATTTTAAATTAAATGCAATCTTTTTTGGTCTCTCTGCTCATTCACTAATGGTCACTGTCTGTTTGACAAATGTCACTGCGCTGATACTGAACTTAATGACCAGTCAAGAGCTGCTGAGTGGAGAACAGGAGCGCTGCTGCCCTTTCCTCCCCGTGCCTGCCCCGTGCAGCTCAAGTGAAGCCTCTCAAACCCCGGCGCTTCCAAGCACGCGATCAAACCAGCAAATCCATCAGGAGAAAAGGCCTTTTGCTCCCAGCACTCAGTGGGAGGCACAGTTTTCGCAGCCCGTGCCGATTGATTTTTTTTTTATTTATTTTTTTTTATTATTTTTTTTTAGACTTCTAAGTGACAGACTGGGCAGTTTCCTAAGTAATACAATTAGCCCGTGCACCTGGTAGGGCAGGGAGTGCCCAAGTCAGGTAGTGGCTGAGCACTTGGTGGTTGAGCACAGGGAGTTTGCAGGTGGAGGTGCTGGTGCCCCATTTGCCTCAAGGATGTGGAGATCCAGCCTGCAGCAGCCAGCTGACAGCACATGGTTTTATTCTCTGCTGTGTTTAACCTCTGGGGTATTTAGTTTTTCTTCGGCTATAAAACAAGGATGATGGTACTTTCCTGTAGTGTGAGCTTTCAGTGACCGCAGTTAATGCGTTGAGAGTTTTGATGTATGTCCAAGTGCTTTCCAGGGGTCTTTTCCTTTGCCCATCATCACACAGAGGATTCTGCAGTCCCATATATTCAATATGCTGCCCAGGGCATCAGGCAGAGGCTCAGCCATAGGATCTTCTTTCTGTGCTACCTTCACTGGAAGCATCCCTGTTTCCAGCCTGGCTGTTTCACTTCCCAGCCCAGTGACAGTGTCTTGTGCTGAGCAGCCACAAAGTCCAGCTACTATTGCCTGTGTCCTGCTCCGGTTGTTTCAGCCACCTCAGGGCACCAAGCGTGGGTACAGCCAGACCTGGCCAGCCGGCTGCACCCACACTGGTTGTAAAGAGTGAGCGCTGCATGCTGAGTGTTTAATACCTAAGGTTAAAATAGTTTAATTCATAGAATCACTGAATAGTTTGGGTTGAAGGGCCCTTCCCAGCTGCCCCAGTGCCCCCCCTGCCATGAGCAGGGACATCTGCACCAGCTCAGGTTGCTCAGAGCCCCGTCCAGCCTGGCCTGGGATGTCTCCAGGGATGGTTCAGCCACCACCTCTCTGGCCAACCTGGGCCAGGCTCTCACCACCCTCAGGGGCAAAAACTTTTTCCTAATGTCCAGCCTGATTCCCCCACATCTATCTTAATTCCTGGATATTTTTCCTGGCTAGGAGTATAAAGCTGTTAGCAGAGTGAAACAAATTTTGGCTGGCCCCAGTGTGATGGCTGATGTGATGCTGGTGCTGCATCATTGGTGCTCGTGACCCTCCAGCCTGGGGAGGGGGAGGCTGAGCCACCAGCACTCGCAGGGGTGAGGAAAGTTGGAAGCAGCTTGCAAAGGGGAATTACTGGGCTGGGAATCAGAAACCATGTGGAAGCTGAATTTGGAAAAAACTCCTGGACTGCTAAAGGGATCTGGCTGGGAAGCAAGGGTCTTGGAGAGGTCCCGGAATTGGATCAAAGACTGAGTGAGTTTGTGATGCCAGGGAGGAGGAGGGAGAAGGGGATGAGAGTCTGGAAAGCCCCAGCTCTGGAGCAGGGACCACTGGGGTGAACCCAAGCGGTGAACTGGGCTGTGAGGAGGCACCCAAGCCAGGCTTAGGCACCCACCAGCAGTTTGTGCAGAGGCTCCTGGGGGCCCGCAGGAACCCCAGAACTGCTGCCCCCCGCGCTGCACTGGAACCCCCTTCTGCCCATGCCCTCGCTTGTTCCCTTCGCTAACGAGCTGTAGTAGGGACTCATATCAGACTACCCCCAGCTGACTGCTCAGGTTCATCTCTTGGTTTTGCAGGTGGCTGGAGAGAAACGACCATCAACAGACCTGGGCAAAAAGCCCAAAAGCCAAAAGAAGAAGAAAAAGAAGGATCCCAATGAGCCCCAGAAGCCCGTGTCAGCGTACGCCCTGTTTTTCAGAGACACGCAAGCAGCCATCAAAGGGCAAAACCCCAACGCTACTTTCGGAGACGTGTCAAAAATTGTTGCGTCGATGTGGGACAGTTTGGGAGAAGAACAAAAACAAGTGAGTTACTGATTGCTCTTTTTTTTTTTTTCCTTTCAACTGCTAAACTGTGTTTTCCCATGGTACAGAGTGTCGGAGTCTCCCCCAGCACATTAGGTGAGTGTCTGGGAGGCTTGAACAGGCTGAAGTGTACAAACAGAAACGGAGGCAATTTTCAGGAGTGATGCCGAAGTGCCCGCTGCCACTGGAAGCGATGCTCGAGTGGTTTGCATGCCAGGCTCCCCACCCCGAGCCGGTGTGGTGGCGATGTGACCTGGCCCTTGGACCCCTCCGGGGGTGCCCAGCACCCAGGTTTTCATCACCCCCAGGAGGGGGGGCCTGGCCCCTGTTGCAGGGATGGGGCTGCAGAAGGATGCACTAAGTTTGCTTTGCCTCTGCCCCTTTTTTAGAAAAATCTCTCTCGTTACGTGGGGAAGAGCAAATTTTTATGACAACTAATTATTCTTGGTAAGATCATACTTCGGAAAAACATCAGTGGCCTTTCCCTGACATGGGTTTTTTCAGATGAGAGATGAGTTTGTATTTGCTTATTTACTTACAAGGAATGATGGCAAACCAGCTAACAACTATTAACTCTCTGCTCGCTGGCCTGAAATCTGATGTTAAGGCTTCGAAAGCTTCAGAAGGAGATGTCTGAAGTGGCCTCACAGAGGAAACCTTCCTAACCCGAAGCTGTCAGCCACTTTGTCTGCTTCACACAGAGACTTCTAGGTCCTGCTTCAACTGCTTTGTCGATGTTGAGTCAGTTACAAAAGCCAGTAATTGCTTGTTGCCTATTGAGAAAACCCCAGGGAACACTTTCTGTAGCAAATATGTCTTTTTGTCAGGCAGAGCGAGATCTGACAGTGTGTGTGATGTGTCTCCGAACCCAAATATGCCCAAAGTGACAGTCCCCACAAGCGGTGAGCCCTTTTCCTGGAGCCTGGCTGCCAGCATCTCTTGTTGGGTGTCCACAGCCAACGTTTGAAGGAGCTGCATTCGGGGAGGGACCAGCAGGGAGGAAAAAAGTCATTTAATTGGAAGTCATGCTGGGATATAGCCTTGCTTTCCAACCCGCACTGAGTCAGGAATAAGAGTAAGGCATTTTCTGGGATCATCCCTTTTGCTGATCCATCCGGAGTCTCCATACTGTGCACAGTGTTGCTTTGATGTTTTTAGCAGACTCCCTTTTCTCCTCTTTGGACAGATCACTGGAGGATCATGCAGGAATTTCTCTTGCCGAAGAAGGGAGAAAAATCCCCTTCTTGTGCAGCACATTGGCCCTGGCTCTGCTGCCCAGGATGCTGCAGGGCTGGGGGTGGGTTTGGGCTGTCGGTGCAGAGTGTGGAAGGTTCAGGAGCATGGAAAACTTTTATGTCACCTCTTTCTCCTGCTTTCACCCCTCCCAACATCTCGGTCTGCCTCTCCCTTACTCCATCTGGTTACAAATATCTCCATAGATCGGGCACTGAGCTCAGCTGCAAATGTGGTTTATAGACTGGAAGTGCTGGTATGACCCCGACTCAGCACAGTGCAAATGCTCGGCTCTTAATTAACAGCAGGGATTAAGCCAGTCCGCTTATCTTCCCTGCTAACTCTCCCTTCTCTTATGAGATAGCAGCAGCCTTGCCGTCTCTTTACACGTGCTTTCTGAGTGGCTCCATTTCTCCCTCTGTAATTGATTTAATTATGTCATTTGTTCCTTGTGTGAATAGTTAAATATTGACTTCCTGGCTTTGTCTCCAGCTCTATACTTCAGTCCCACAACAGCTACCTCCCTGCCCAGGACTCCGGCTGGAGGGGCACTATTACTCTTTGGATCTGAGACCGTATTGCTGGTTTGTGCAATGGGACACATTCATTCTTGAAGTGTTTGGCTGGAAGAGAGTTTATCTGGTCACTCTTTGCTTTCCCCTGCCAGCATCCCCAGTCAAGTTTGTTTGGATTCATAAAGCAATGCAATGGAATGGAAAAAAAAGGAAAAAGAAAAAAAAAGCATTGAGAAAATGTCTTTAATATGTGAAAACAAGTGCCTGAGCTGTCCTGCAGATCCTGTCTCCCGAGGGCTGCAGGACGTGGTGCGATGGAGGTAAGCACGACTCGGGAGGGGACCGAAGAGGACAGCGACACAGTGATGTCATCGCTGGCCAAAATCCTGCTGGGACCTGGGAGTCCAGGCTGCCACGTGGCTACAACAGCCTGTGGTTTGGCTCGTCACTGGGCAGGAGCATCGTGCTCTGGGCAGGGCTGGGAAGGTGGAAAAGAGCAGTGTTTCACCCAGTGTGCTGCTTCTGGCTCTAGTGACAGCAGTGGGTTTGAGTATCTTCATATCTTAGAATCATAGAATCATAGAGTCGTTTCAGTTGGAAGAGACCCTCAGGATCATCAAGTCCAACCATAACCTAACCTACCTCTAGCACTAACCCATGTCCCTGAGAACCTCGTCTAAACACCTTTTAAACCCCTCCAGGGATGGTGACTCCACCACTGCCCTGGGCAGCCTGTTCCAATGCTCAACAGACCTTTCTGGGAAGAATTTTTTCCTAATATCCAATCTAAACCTCCCCTGGTGCAACTTGAGGTCATTTCCTCTTGTCCTGCCACTTGCTACATGGGAGAAGAGACCAACACCCTCCATGCTCCAAGCTCCTTTCAGGCAGCTGTAGACAGTGATAAGGTCTCGCCTCAGCCTCCTGTTCTCTTCACTGCAGAGGACAACCCGGGGAAAAGCCAACACAGTGAAGACAAAATCTGGATGTTCTTGCTCAATTGCAACCAAGCTTTTAATTAAGGAAAGCTTCCCCTCTTCCTGGCATGAGAAAAGAGGGTGGATTTGAGGCTGGGGGATCTGATTTGGGGCTGGTCTGTGGTCACAGACCCGCATCCCTCACAGCCTTCAGGATGTTCAGCCTGGAGAAGAGGAGGCTAAGAGGAGACCTCGTGGCGTTTACAGCTTCCTCAGCAGGGGAGCAGGAGGGGCCGGGCTGAGCTCTTCTCTCTGTGACAGTGACAGAACCCAGGGAATGCCAGGCACATGTGCCAGGGGAGGGTCAGTTGGACATGAGGAAAAGGTTCTTCATCCAGAGGTGCTGGACACTGGAACAGGCTCCCCAGGGAGGTGTCACGGCCCCAGCCTGACAGTGTTCAAGAAGAGACCGGACAACGTCCTCAGACCCACGGGGTGACCTGTGGGGTGTCCTGTGCAGGGACAGGGGCTGGACTCCACGAGCCTTGGGGGTCCCTCCCAGCTCAGGACATTCTGTGATTCTATATTCAGATAGGGCCTGGGGCACTACATCTCCAGAGGGCCAATGTGCAGACTCCAGCCCCACCATGCAGTTATTAAGCAGCTCTTCACATCCCTGTTAGTTTCTGCTTCAGATGAGGATTAGAAACCTTATTTTACACTTTCCCAGCCCTGGGTGTGTTTTGGTTCCTGCGTGGTGGGAGAGCAGCAGGCAGAGCAGTCAGGGAGCAACCAGAGAGCGGGTTCAAAGCAAGCTGCCCCATAAACCCAACCACAGACTTATGATCCCCCACCACAAGTCACCAGCCCCTGGCACATGTCCCCCTGTACCTGTAGATGTGTCCATCCACCTGAAATGAGGTTTTAGTGAGGAGGGTGCTGGTCTCTGCTCCCCAGGAACAAGCGCCAGGACCAGAGGAAACGGCCTCAAGTTGCGCCAGGGGAGGTTGAGGTTGGATCTGGGGAACAATTTCTTCCCCAAAGGGCTGTGGGGCATTGGAACAGGCTGCCCAGGGCAGTGCTGGAGTCACCATCCCTGGAGGGGTTGGACAGACGGAGATGAGGTTCTCAGGGACACAGGTGAGTGCCAGGGGTGGGGTAACAGTTGGACTTGATCACCTTGAGGGTCTTTTTCAACCAAAATGATTCTGTGAGTCTATGATTCTATCCCTCCCAGCTCCATCGTGCACAGCGCGTGGGGTGTCCACCATGCCCATGCCGAAGGGCTGAGGAAAGCCCGGTGCTGGTGCTTGCAGCCGTGCTGCTGGTGCCTTGGTCTGGGAGGGGGTCCTGTGCCCCCCGGGCAGGCAGAGCCCCAGCCCCGCTGCACAGACCCGACACGGAGCATTGCACAGGCAGAAACGAGACACCACCTCTTTGCCACGTAGCTCCGGCCAGCACACGGAGGGTTAATCCTCTGCCATTTGTGCTGCTAATGATTATATGCACTGTAATATCAAAGCTGTAGCTATTTATTTGCCGTTGAGCAGGTGCTGCTGCTCCCACAAAGCAAATTTGCTTTCTCCTCCTGATGAAACAAGCAAAATAAAGGTTCCTCACGTCCCATTTCTGATACTTTTTTTTTTCCCCTGTGCACTAGCTGAAAGACAAACGCTGAGCGGGAAACAGAATGCATATTATGCAAGAAACTATATAATCTAGGAGCATCTTTGATTTGGCTGCTGCTGTCACAGTCATGTATTTCACAGAGAGGTTTCCCCCCCACACTTACTTTCATTCTTTCTGGTTTATCATTTGTGCCTTTGTCATTTTGTTCCTTCTTCTTTCTTCTCAGCCTCTTCACAATGAATCTTCATTTTCCCTCTGACACACTTGTATCTAAATTTCCTTATTTCCTGCCTTTTTTTATTTATATCTGTTGCCTGGTGATTTGATCATGCTGTGGAATACAGGATTAGCAATCTCCGTGTCCTTGGGTACTGCTCAAGGACACCTGTTTGGCAAAGCGCCGTTTTCTTCCCCATTTTAACCCCTTCCAGTGTGGCCGTGCATGGGTAACAGTAATACATAACAATACCTCCAGCACTGCATTTGCAAGACATCGTAATCTTCATTCTTCAACAGCTGGCGTGGCCCTTTCTAAGAAGCTTACATGGGAATCTGAAGAATGTGACTTGGGGAAAAAAAAAAATAGTAATACGTACTCTTTGAACTTTGCAAATAGTTTAGCAGCTGTTCCTGTAGAGATAGCTTAGACTTTGGTGGAGAGTGAAATGCTAATTCAGCCATTATCATCGAATGGGGTACCTGTGGTAGTAATCCGCCTGCAGCTCCAGGTCCCTGCTCAAGGCTCGCAGAATCCCGCGCCTCAGTGTTATTTTTTGTTGTTAGCAGATAGAGACCAGTGTTCGCAGCGTTATCCATCAAGGTTTAAAAGGACTGCCTGATTTGACAGAAATTAGAAGAATTTGAGGACTAGATTGGAGCAAACTCTGCTAATTCACTAGGAAGGATTTTTCCCCAGCACGGACGTTGTGCTCTCAGCCTGGTCGCAGTTGGTGCCACCCGGTGGGGCTGCAGCCCCGTCCCCTCCTTCCATGGGGCCACCAGCGTGTCCCAGGTGATCTCTGCTCAAGGGCAGGTGACAACCAGCCCTGGGTGACCATCAGGGGGATTTCATTGGGATGATAAGCCTGGAAACTCTCCGGAGCCCATTGAGAAGTCACCAGTGGGATTTGCCCTTCTCTGCCATGTTCTCTCTGAGCACCTTCCCGTTGCCGACTGTATTTTGAGGGAAAAAGGTGCTGGTTTGGAGCCTAGCGATGATGGAGCACAGGGAACACTGCCAAGCTGGTAGTTGGAGGTGTCCCTGGAACCTGCTGCTTTTCATTAGGAAATCCAGCAACAAATTCAAAGCACTGGGTCAGTGTTTCCCTAGACCCTGAAAACTCAGCGGCATCAAGAAGTTTCTGAGTGATCCATTTGAACCTCAGGCTAAATCAGGACTTCCTGTTGTAAGTGAGCAGATGCAAAGTTGGACAAAATCAGCATTTCCAGTTGACTTGATGAGTCTAGGGGCTCACTGGGTGCACAAAGGTACTGGAGGTGAGCTCTTGCTCACAATAGTCTTGCTTCACCAGGACTGGTTCGGTAATGCCAAGCGACTCCATGGCCAAATGCAGATGTGATTTTCCCACACAAATGCACAGCCTGGAGAATAACTCTGCGTTCACACTCCAGGGATAAATTACCCAGCAGAAAAATTACTCACTCTGCAGAAAATAATAGATAACCCATCTAATCAGATCCATCTGCTCATTGAACCTGATTCATCACCTGGTGACAGGACACCACTTATATCTGCGGTGGGACAGCAGCATATCGGGCCAGCTGTAAAGCTGTGTTATGGCAGAGCCATCCCAGGGGAGAGATCCCATGGGGACCACAGGCGGGAGGTGCTGCATGGCAGCGTGACCATCAAACTACCCGTTGCCATCATCGTACAGAGCTGTCAGTGGTGGAACCACCACTCGTTGTACTTCCCTGCTGCTGCCCCAAAGTCCTGGCAGTGAAGGGCTGGAAGGGTCCAACCAGTTGCCGTGGCCTGGGAGGAGGTTTCAGCATCTTCTGAACGTCAAGGAAAGCTATGGACTGGAGAAGGATGAAAGCGTCGATCCCAAACAAGGTTTCATGAGAGGTCTGGTGGAGACCAGGGTAATGATCAGGAAGATGTGAAGGGGCAGAACTGCTGTTAAAAGCAGCTCCAAGAGTGTGGCTTCTTGGAGAGCAAAATCAGAAGTGTGGAAGATGCATGTTGTATGCTTTTCATCCTCCACAGAGCTTAGGAGTTGGATTTGACACCCTCCTCCTCTCCTTCCTTTTGGAGTTGTCCTGGGAATTCATGTGTCCTCACATGGAGCGACAGATGACTTAAACCCAGGTGGCACAATGAAGTCAAGGCAGAGGAAAGCAGGGCTGTTTCAGGACACTTTAGTCAATGGTAATTGCTGCTTGCTTATGGGTTTATCCATTCATTCTCCAAAGGACTACCTCACAACACTGTATCTCCACCAGGACAAAGGAGGAGCTCTCCTGAAACCAAAGCCTTCCTTTAGCCAGAACCTTCCATGTAGGTGTCCTCAGGGATGTCAGATGTGCAGCAGGTCCTGTGCCATAGCTGGGAGAGCCTGCGGAAACTGGAGCAGCGCTTAACCAGCAACCTCCTGATGGGCATCATTGACAGGTGCCTCCCATGTCCAAGTTTGTTGACCTCAGGACTTAGCAATACAAACTACAGCCGTTAGACCAAAGGAGATGTGCTGAGATTTACACAGCAAACTTAACTTGGGTTAGTTGGTTTTAACGGTGGGAGGGACAGATTAAGCCTTCCCCAAGAAGGGGGCAGGAAGGGTACAGAGGAGGGTATGAGGAGGTAAGGAAGAGCTGGGAGGGAATAAGGATGACATGGCCATGTTTGCAAATGCATGTCCGATGGGCGTGTGGGAGCCGCACGCAGAGAGCAGGTGGTGTGGCAGACACCACCGTGCGGGGAGGAGGTACTGCCAAGGCATCTTAGGAACAAGGCATAAGTTATGATGATCCCAAGAGATATCTTGAAGTGTATAATAGTTACAGGAAAAACCCTCCAGATTTACAAGCAGAGTAAAATAAAAAATTATACATTTGAGAGAGGAAAAAAAAACCCCATGGAATCATAGAAAGGAGGGCAAGGAGAGACTTAAGAGGTCAACCAGACCATACTGCTGCCTGAAGTCAAGATCATCTCTACTTAAGCCATTCTTGATGGATGTGTGCCTAATCTGTTCTTAAACCTTCAGTGGTGGAGATTACACATCTCCCCAGGCAATCTCTTCCCGTGCTTAATTATCCTTACTGTTAGGAATGCTTTCCTCTCGCTTAGCCAACATTTCCCTTGTTACAATTTAAGCCTATTGCCTCTTGCCCTGTCTGCAGTGGATGTGGAGGATCATTCATTGCTTCCTTCTTTGCTGCATCGTATTTGGAAGCCTTGGCTCCTCTTGGGCTTCTTGCTAAATAAACGGAGCCCTTCAGCCCTTCTCCTGGAGACGTTTGCTGCACTTTTCATCTCTTCTCTCCTGATGGCATGTCACTTTTTTGAAGCAAAATGCCCCAAACTTCCACCTAGGACTGCAGCAGACATCTTTTCACTTGGGATCAGCGGACCACTTGGTTTTTGGGGGAGAGTTTGGGTTCTTTTCGTCCATCCCCAGGCTTGGGAAGCGGCGTTTCTGCTAAAGCAGGCTGGGTGCCGAGGTTACCGACAACAGCTCTGGCTGTCACTCAGTGCCTGCACGACACGGAGCTGTTCGTGGGCGTCAGTGGGGTTTGGAATAATTGTCTTCTCAATTAACTGGTTATCAAACAAGAACATTTCATTATGGTACAATTACTAGCTGCTTTGCTGAGACACAGAGGTGTCAGGATTACGATCCCAACATATGCTTCTTACAGCTCTGATTTTTTGTTTTCATAATCACTAACCATTTTTCCTCCCCCCCCCCAATCCACCCACTCGCTTAATGACTAATGAATCCTCCTGCTAATGAATAAGGAAAATAAATCAGCGGGCATGGCAGGTTAGAAAGAAAAACATACAAAATGTTTTGAGGATCCTTAAATCTGATAAATTACTTCGAAATTAAAATCCCTGGGAGAAAATTTGATTTAATTAGAAAGTAACATGGTTTTGTCAATGTTTAAATTAAAATTTTAAGGGTTATAAATACTGCACTAGAGCTGCCTTTACACAAAGGATTCGTGAGAAGTTTTGTCAGATCCGCTCTCTGCACATCAGCGCGGTGTTTCCCCAGCAGCAGGATGTGGTTTTGCTGATCCGTGTCCCCATGAGAGCACTGTGCGGAGCAGAAATCCCCCCACACACTGGCCAGCGCTGCAGAAGTCCCATACGAGACTCTTAGGGATGTTTTTTTACAATGAGCATGTTGAGACACTGGAACAAGTCAATCAGTGAAGCTGTGGATGCCCCATCCCTGGAAGCGTTCAAGGCCAGGCTGGACGGGGCTCTGAGCAACCTGAGCTGGTGCAGATGTCCCTGCTCATGGCAGTGGGGACACTGGGGGAGCTTTGAAGGTCTCTTCCAACCCAGACCACTCTGTGAGTCATAGAATCATAGAATCACAGAACGATTTGGGTTGAAGGGCCCTTCCCAGCTCCCCCAGTGCCCCCCCTGCCATGAGCAGGGACATCTGCACCAGCTCAGGTTGCTCAGAGCCCCGTCCAGCCTGGCCTGGGATGTCTCCAGGGATGGTTCAGCCACCACCTCTCTGGCCAACCTGGGCCAGGCTCTCACCACCCTCAGGGCCAACAATTTCTTCCTCATGTGTAGCCCTGTCTAGGCTATGGTCACAAACCAGGTAATCCACCAGGAACTTTCCAGAGCTGGAGAGAGGAGCATCAGATGAGCATCACACCAAACATGACCTGGGCTTGCCCTGTTACCCTTCTCCGTAGCCCTGCTCAGGGCCAGGGCTGGTGCAGGGACTGGCCCGAGGAACCAGAGGCTCTTGCTCAGAGTGGTCCCCCTGTCCCTTTTGGGGGACACACTGCTTGGCTGCCCCTTCCCCATCCTGCAGCATCAGACACCACCCAACAGCACTTTTCAAATAGGAGTGAGGCACAGCTGAGAAAGACAAGGACTCCAGTATAAGCTGGGAATGTCCTGCTGGAGAGCAGTGTAGGGAAAGGGACCTGGGGGTCCTGGGGACAGCAGGGTGACCATGAGCCAGCACTGGGCCCTTGTGGCCAGGAAGGCCAATGGGACCTGGGGGGGATTAGAACGGGGGTGGTCAGTAGGTCAGAGAGGTTCTCCTGCCCCTCTGCTCTGCCCTGGTGAGACCTCATCTGGAATATTGTGTCCAGTTCTGGCCCCTCAGTTCCAGCAGGACAGGGAACTGCTGGAGAGAGTCCAGCGCAGCCACGGAGATGCTGAAGGGAGTGGAGCATCTCCCGTGTGAGGAAAGGCTGAGGAGCTGGGGCTCTGGAGCTGGAGAAGAGGAGACTGAGGGGTGACCTCATTCATGGGGATCAATATGGAAAGGGGGAGTGTCAGGAGGATGGAGCCAGGCTCTTCTGGGTGACAACCAGTGATAGGACAAGGGGCTATGGGTGCAAACTGGAACACAGGAGGTTCCACTTAAATATGAGAAGAAACTTCTTCATGGTGAGGGTGGCAGAGCCTGGACCAGGCTGCCCAGGGAGGTTGTGGAGTCTCCTTCTCTGCAGACATTCCAACCCGCCTGGACACCTTCCTGTGTAACCTCATCTGGGTGTTCCTGCTCCGGCAGGGGGATTGGGCTGGATGAGCTTTCGAGGTCCCTTCCAACCCCTGACATTCTGGGATTCTATGACAGATAAAGAGTGGGGGAGAAAAAATAAAGGTGTAGCATAAAAAGCAAGTGATGGGGATGAAGATAGGCACAGAGTTTATTGGTTATTCGTTTATTTGCATTTAAGTTAAGGGAGTCTCATTTACCTGCCCTCTCCCTGTCCATAAATTGAAGGTTTTCTCCAGATAGGTCCTCCTAATAATTGAATTTGTCTTTGCATAGTTGTGAATACTTTGATTTCTCACTGTCCCAGATTTTTAAAAAAGCAAAAATGCTCATGTTACTTAGCTGCTACAAGGGAAAAAAAAATATATATATGTATGTCTTAAATACATCAGCACCCTGCTATGGCTGCTGTTACACTGGCCTGAGACACAGGAATTCATATTTTGTTGCTGTGCAAGCGTCAGGTACCGCATTTAAGAGCATCTGTTAGCAGCAGAACTGGCGGACACCCCACGTTTCTGCTTTGCAATAAATGCTGCAGCGGCAGCACCGGTGTCACCGCGACGGGCGATGGACATAAGCGAGGCAAGGATTGCGGAGAAAGGTAATAGCTTTTATTAGGGGAACTGGTACAGTTTGAAGAAATAGTTGCTTTTCATGGCCAAACTCTTCTTCAAGCTGACATTTTGAAATGTAATTTTCTTCTGAATGGAGCAAATATAATACTTCCTGAATACCGTAAAGCCAAAGACAAACTTAGGAAAATGCTCCGTTTCAGAAAATTACCATCCAAGACCTCCAGTCAAAACGTTTCATTACAGGAGTCTCTCTGATATAGCAATGAAAGTAAGGTTTTCATACTGTTTTTAATAGAATTTATCTGTACCGATTTTAAACTGAAATTCAAGTAACTGGATAATTTAAGCACTGGAAGGTTATTTTCCCTTTTGAGGGCAGCGTTAGGAGGGAATCTGGGGAAAATTTGCAGGGAAAGGAGGTAAATATCCTCACTAGGCTTTGGCATCTTGATTGTTGAAAGCTGTCGTTGTTTTTAGAGCAGAATTAAATTATGCAAATCTATTCTAATTGAAATCAACTTTCAATGTGCCGCTCAAGGAGGGCTTTGAGTTTCCAGTGGAGGAGAGAGCTGATGGGTGCTTTTCTTGGGAATTTCTGCCTTTTTGCTGAAATTTTTATTCCATTTTAAAATATTCTTCTTGCTTACTCAGTTTAATCTGATTAACCTCACGGGGGCTCATGCTGCTTGAGACAGGCTGGATTACACCGTTATTTTTATGTATATGGAGAACCAAACTCTGGGCAGAAGAGGGACCAGCACTGCAAAATGATCGTGAAACATGTCGTTACAGGAGAGAGAAGGAATAATAAACAATAATTCACTCTTACAAAGCTTTCTTATTATTTTCCTTAGGGTAGCAAACTCTCTTACACTTGCCGTTTCCCTGCAAGCCCCAGCTCCCCAGGTCATGAGGCAAAAATCTCAGCTTTCATATGACAAGAAAGCACTTCCCGACTGTCAGGACTGCAGAGAAGAGCTGGAGTTTTGAGTTCTAAAGGCTTAATAATGGGAAAGCCAAGAAAACAAATCAGTAGTTTAGGATTTCTGAATATCTCACTGGTTTTTAAGTTAGGCCTATCATTTGGAGACTTTGGCTCGTCTTGCTTTTCCAAGAGCCTGGGTCGCACTGTCCTCCAGTTCCTGTTGGGAAGCGATTTCATTGAGTTCATCCTATAAAATCAGACTATGTCTCTTATCACAGGCATGCATAAATATCTGCTTAGGTACACAGACCGCTCTGACCTGTGATGCCTCCAAAAATCCCAGTGTGGTCCAATCCAGGGGCTTTATTGCTTTAACGTGGGGTAAATTCCTCTCCAGCAGAAGTGAGTTTTTCATGTACATGTTTTTGCAGGGTACAGCCAAGCCCAGCAGCACCCTATTCTACTTTATTGATTATTATCCGTTGCTTGGTCCTTTCAGGCATACAAGAGGAAAACAGAAGCTGCGAAGAAGGAGTACCTGAAAGCCCTGGCAGCGTACCGGGCCAGCCTCGTCTCCAAGGTACAGCCTGCGTCGCTGGATGTGGTGATGCTGAATTAGTGACAGCTCATGGGACTGTGTCCAGCTCTGCGTCCTCAGCACAGGACACACATGGACCTGCTGGAGAGGGGCCAGAGGAGCCCCAGAAATGATCCGAGGCTGGAACAGCTCTGCTGGGAGGACAGGCTGAGAGAGCTGAGATGTTCCGCTGGAGAAGAGAAGCTCCGGGGAGACTTTACTGCGGACTTTCCGTACTTTAAAGGGGCCAATAAGAAAGATGGGGACAGAGTTTTCAGCAGGGCCTGTTGTGATAGGACGAGGGGTGATGGTTTTAAACTAAAGGAGGGGAGATTCAGGCCGGACATGAGGAAGGAATTGTTGGTCCTGAGGGTGGTGAGAGCCTGGCCCAGGTTGGCCAGAGAGGTGGTGGCTGAACCATCCCTGGAGACATCCCAGGCCAGGCTGGACGGGGCTCTGAGCAACCTGAGCTGGTGCAGATGTCCCTGCGCATGGCAGGGGGGGCACTGGGGGGGCTGGGAAGGGCCCTTCAACCCAAACCATTCTGTGATTCTGATTCCTCTGTTCTGTTTTCCTGCAGAGCTCTGCCGACCAGGGGGAGACGAAAAGCGCCCAGAGCAATCCACCTTCCAAAATGATCCCCCCCAAGCAGCCCATGTACCCAATGCCACCACAGGCTTCCTCACCCTACCCCGGCCTGGGCTCGTTCCTGTCCCCATCGGACCTGCAGAACTACCGTGGCCACCCCCACCCCAGCCTCTCCCGGCCCCTCAGCTCCAAACCCATGCTGCCCAGCATCAGTGCCTCCCCGCCGCCCTCCTTCCAGATCAGCCCCCCGCTCCACCAGCAGCTGTCCTTGCACCACCCGCAGAGCTCCCTCCTCAGCCAGCCCCTCAGCATGCAGCAGGTCCCCCAGCAGCCCCTCCTGTCCCCCCCCATGGCACTACAGGTACAGCCCCCCATGAACGCCTCGCCTCCCGGCCAGCAGGTGGGTGCTCCAAGGGAACCGCATCATTTCCCCTCTTCTCGTTGGGTCTGTTGGTTTCTGGGGGACGCTGGGAATGTTGGGTGTCCCCAGAGGAGTCTTCTCCTGGCTCCATCAGCCTGAAGATGTGTAGTCTGGGGGTGACATTTTCAAGAGTGCTCAGCTGGGAGCACAAGCACCCCCCTAAATGGGGCAGATTTGTGCAACAGCGTAATGAAGGTTCTTTCGGCAGGGGAAGATGTGGGGATTGGGGATGCCCCTAGTAAAAGCTCCTTGTACACCAGGTCCCCCAGCCTTGTCTGGTCATTGGAAATGATGGGCTGGATAGTCAATGAGAAACCCCCCTCATGATATTGCTGAAACAAGGGGGGACTGGAAGGGCAAGGGATAATAGCAGGGTTCCAGGAGCGGGGTTTGCCAGGAGGAGGAGAAAAAGGATAGAGGGAATGTCACAAATGAAATATAAAATCAATATTTTTCCAAAAACTGCCTTGCAAGAGGAGAACATCACTTTTGTGGCAGAGAGCCGTGAGCATGCAATGTGTGCTTGCCTGTATGCTAACAGCATAGCAGCAAAGCAAATCCTACAGACTGGTGCCATGAATGTGTAAATCCTGCTGAAGCAAACCATCCTCGGTCCTGCCCAGGCTCAGACCCAGCCCACGCTCGGGAAACCAGCCTGCGGGGTCAGACTCTCCTCTTTAAACCTGCTATTAAGAAAATGTATCTGGAGGATAAATTGGCTTTAGCAAAAAACATTTCCTATACCTTATAGAGAACTTGCCATTATACAAGGGAGGAAACAAGTGGTTTGCAGAGTTTCTCCATCTGGAATATGAACTGGATGAACTATTCACAGAGGAGGACATATGCTCTGAATTCACAGCTGCTGCCATTTACTCAATGATACTTTTAACTGTAGTATTCACCCAACCGGCTGAATGATTGTTTCACACGTTTGCTAGATATATATCACAAAATTCATACAGTGCTTTAGAGATGAACAAAGCTTTTTTCCCCATAATGTGACCTATTCAGTTTGGGGCTAACTTGGAGAAAACAGAAACTGTTAATTTGGAAACAGATGTTGCAGTGGAAGAAAAGCGAAGGAGAGCAGGGATGTGGAAGCACAGTTATCCCTGACCATAATAGAAAGACAGCACATGTGAGAAGGTCAGATCCTCAATCAGATTTTAATTTTCAACCTGCTCAGGGTATCCCAAGTGCCTTCTCCAGCGTGGTGATGGGGCTTTGGCTCTGCATAAGAAAAAGTGGCTTCTGTAATTCAGTGATAGTCCAGAAATGAGCAGGAAAGGGAACCCTCAGAATCACTTTAATTGGAGTAGTTGCTGATGCTGAAGGTGGCATTTTGTGAAGTTTCATTCCACATAGGTTTGCTAATAAAAAATTAAATTAAAAAAATAAAAAGCCCACTGCCCTAATTTGAATGTTTTGGATAAAATTGTGTCCTTGGTCAGGTAACTACCATGGCTGTTGTTTATATACATTGCCTAAAGTTACCTAATTAAGCACACCCCAGAAAATCAGGAAAGCTAATCAGTTTTCAGATAAAACAGTACCGCAGCATCCTTGTTAAATCGCCAGCAGTGACAGCTGATGGCAGGGGCGTTGCTTGGGTGGATGTTCTTTACCTCGTTACTGTACATCATGATGGGGTGATGCATTACTGCAAAAGGAGCTGCACTTGATGTGGAAAAACAATTTGGATTGCCAGACTGCTGATGCAGAGGCTTCCATGGCTGTGCGTCTTCTGCAGCTGTTCACCGCCCACCACAGAGGGAGGTCGTGAAAAACAAGACGGGGAAGAGGGATGTAAATCACGTGTTCCTGTGTTGACACCTGCTTGCGGCAACTCACACTTTGCAAGGTCCCACCGCAGTGGTTTCGAGTCCTGGGCTTGGACCCGCTGTTGTCCCTGGGCTCCCCCTGCACTGCTGCATTTTTGGGGCAATGCATGTAAACGTGTTTATGCAGTATTATTAGATCTGCTGTTTCTCCTGCTATGTGCACTCCTGTAACCCTCCCTTTCCTTTCCACCCTGCAGGACTTCTCACATATTTCGTCTGAGTTTCAAAACAGTGTTGGACCCCGTTCACCTGGTGCATCAAACCCCGCAGGAAGCACTGAGTGGGACAGCGACTACCCCAGCAGAGAGTGTGGGATTAACCACTGCAGGCCAGTAGACAAAATAGCACATGGCTCATGCACTTGCTATTATCCCAACTATGACAGTGTCCAACAGCTGAGAATCTGTACAGCAAGTTGGTAGGCTAATTATGGTCAATGAATTTCAAGGTTTCCTCTTCTCTGTAGGGTCACTGAAATGATGCTATAGAAGCAGGTAGCTTAAAAATCACAGCCAAATTCTTCCCTGGGCAAGAAGAGGTTTCGTTTTATTGTGTTTCCGTCCCACTAGCAATGGATGAGTTTGGCATGTTTCCTTCTAGAGCGGGACGGGGCAGTGTCCCCAGCAGAGTCTCTGGAGGTTTGAGGGTGGCCATGGCCACAGGCAATGTCCTTCTGTTCCTGAAGTGATTGCCCTTATCGCTGAGGCCACAACCTCCCATAGTTGTCTCTAGCAGCAGGTCCCTTATTGGTCCTGGGGTTTAACCACCAAAGGGTACAAAGCCTCATCCTCCCAGGAGCTGCACAGGGCTCTGGTCCCCTGCATCTTGCAGTCTTCTGCACAGATCATACGCTCTACAAGCTCTGGCATGAATGTGCCAGCATGAAGGTCCGCTCAAATTCCTCAGTAAATAAAAACATCAGGATAGGCTCAAAGCTGAGGAACAACAAGGGTGTGAGAGCCGTTTCCAACCTCTGCCTAATCCACTGCTCTTGGCTCAGCAATAGTAATTTGGAGACTGCTGTTGTGCTCTGTAGAACAGGTAGATGGTTTGCTAGGAGAGCAGGTAGGGAAGGAGGCTCGGTAGCTTCCGAGCATTGTTTGATTTGCTTGAAGTATTGGAACATAGTGCTTTCACTGGAAATAATAGCAAGCTCCTGGCCTTTTCAGAGCACAGCTCTCGTCTGTGCCAGCAGTGCACTTACAATTGCTGGGCTGGGCACAGACTGTACAGACATTTCTTTCTTTCAGGGAAATAAATAACTTGCTGAGCCATTAGAATATCGCTGCTGTCTGCCTGCCTGAGGGGGCTCAGCTATGTGGATTGTTCTGGGCTCTGCCCGAGGACTTTGTGTGGTCCTTCCTCAAGTCTCTGCAGACAGCCCAAAAAAGGAACCTGTTTGGGACTTGATGATAAAAGTCATTTTAGATGGTGTGGGCAAAATGCTAAAGCCACTTGGAGGGTTATGGCATGTGGACCCGATTTCCAGAGGTGCCGAACAGCTCTCGCAAATATTAGCCCCCAAAAATAAGCATTGCTGCTTAGAGGATCAGAAGGGAAAATGCTTCATTCCCTCTGCAAATCCCACTGCAGAAAACTTGGGGCACTCTAGAAATGGGTGAAGCACTCCTGTAGTAATTGGGATCGAGTTTTGTGTTGCTAAAACAAGCTCTTTGACATCTGTCTGGAGTGCGTGTTGTAAGCAGAGGGCCCATGCAATTCATGATCAAAGCTCATGCATTTCATGCCTTTGTCACAGCAGAAATATCGAATTTCATAGGTTTATCGCAGCTTCCTGGAAAAAAAAAATCATTCTAAAAGCAGACAGATTATGCAGACACATCCAGATAATTAGTAGAGTAGGTTATAGTAATGAACTCCGATGGATATGGATCAGTACTGCAGAGTGCTTAGTGCACCCAAAAAATGTCGCAGTCTGTGTTAAGGAAGGAGCCCATTCTCGTGCCTGGAGACATAGGAGCTGCTGGCAGCCCAGCTCCCAGAGCTGCCTTGTTCTCAGTTTATTCTAAAGGTCGGTGTCAGCTGTGCCACCACCTCTGCTCCTGGTATTCACTGCTACGCTCTGCCCCGTAGCATCCACATACATTTGCAGTACTGCAGCCCTGCTGTTTCCCAAGGTTACACTTGTGTCCAGCAAAGAGACGATCTGGTTTTCATCATCCTCCTGTCCGTACTGCTTTCTCCAACGTGCTTTGTGCAAAGCAGGGAGAAAGGGAAGGCACGTCTTGTTGGGTTTGATTCATCAGTGCAGTTTTAGGTATAATCGGGAAGTCCCTGGATCATGTAATTGCCCATTTCAACCTCGAGACTGCATTCGGCTTAATTGCGATTATAGCAGCACTCTGAGGAGCAAAATCAGCTACTGGCTGGAAAGAAAAAGAATTATTTTCTGTTGTGACATAGCTCATCTGTAGAGTCCCAGGTTCCTGAAAGAGAGGATCCTGCCGACCTCCCCAGCGCATAGGCAGTCCTGTCTTGCTCTCCGGGTTGGGATTTTTATTTCATGTCTGACCTTGATAGTTGTTTTGCATCCAACATGTGTTGGCACTGGGTTAGCTGGGGTAAAACCTTCCAACCTACATTTTCTTTTGTGTTTGTCATCCAGACAACTTCTGAAAAACTAACAAGGTTGTCTTTCTCTCTGTCCTTCTCCATCTAATAAGGGAACTGCTGTAGGTTTGGGGTTGTTGTTTTGTTTTGTTATCCCAGCCTATCAGTGCTAGTTAAAATGCCATTAAATGACACTTCTTCCCTTACGCCCCTCAAATTCTAGGATCTTGTGAGCAGACACCGCTTAGTTCACTTATCAACCATGTTAGAGAAGGTTGTAAGTGTTTCTTAGCCCATCCTCTCCCCATTCTTAATGATTTTGTGCTTACCGACTTCCATCCAATTTTCCTAGTTCTTTCTGGGCTTAAGCCCAAGCTGTCCTAGGTCGCTACCAAAGGCACGGGCAGCATTTCTCAGTTCCCGCTTCATATATGGCTATCACTTCCCATGAGCAATTGCAGCATACGATTTTATTGCTTTTTGCCATCATATCACAAGCCACTTACACAGTCCCCTGTCTCCCTCACCTGACAGCCTTGTTCTTGCACTTGCTATTTCCCAGGGAACACCCGTGTTTTGCAGTGACTTTCTCCAAGGGAACAGCTTGCCTGTATCAAGGGTGCAGCTTGGTTTACAATCACTTGCAAATCTTTCTTAATTCCTCGAGACACCTCACTTGTTTTTTCTGCCCTGTCTTCTGATTACAACTCTTCCCATACCAAAGCTGTCATCAGGGTCTCATTTACATTAGCCTCCTATCATTCAGGTATTTTGGTGATAACACTGAACTGGATTCATCTTTCTTTATTCTTCCACTCATTTGCAAGGCACAGATTAGGTTCTTTTTGGGTGCCATCATTCAGCAACTTTTCTCCTCTCTCCCCACTCTCCTTTGGGCTAAAAGATGGGATGCTCTCAGTTACGCCTTGTCCAGATGCACAAAACTGTACAGCCACTTCATCCGGACACTTATAATCTTGCTAATTCCTGCTAACAATGAAACAATCCACTCCAAATAGGGGAATTTCCCAAATCAGAAACTAAATGAGCAAACACTGCAAAAAGGCAAGGATAAACCATCACAAATGCACTTAGTTTGGATTCAATTATTTATAGCAATACTTCGTAATGAACTGGGAAATGTTCTGTGGCATATTTTGTAAAATTAATGAAGTTTAGTACTCAAATACCACACTGCTGCTCACTGGCATTAAATCTTTGCTGAGTGCAGTAGGGAAGACTCTGCATTTTAAAGGCAGATTATAAAATGTGGAGATTAAGAGAGTGCAGACTCTCTGTGTTCTATCAGAAGACAGCTCTATCAACATCAGCATTGCTGTGCTCTCTGCCATTTCCCTATTATTCCACTCATGAGCACACCCACACCGGAATCTCCCAAAGCCTTATAATGTTTTTACCCACCTTTTAGGGCCAAGATGTCTTTATGGAGCCAACAATGTTTCCATGAGGTCTGTGTAGGTGATAAAATCCCTTAAAATGCCTGGATTTCAGAGCAAAACCCACACAGGACATCAGCCAGGGGAGAGGGACTTCAGCCACTCCTCTCCCTACTATATCCTGAGAAAAAAGATGTCTGGGCTGCCCCATAGGACACTGCTGATGGCAAGTTAAAAGTGTGAGCCTGTCCACATGAAGGGTTGGAGACGGAGCGGTGGTACCTGCCTGCGCACCTTGCTGCACAGCCGTCCGCACATGGGCCGTCTCGGTGGCGTGAGCTGGCTTCCCTCTCCAGGACACACCTGGATCTCTTGAAATCAAAGTCGTTGCTTCAATAACGTGATCGAGTCAAGATCTGGTGGGCCAAGGCCGTGCGGAGCATGCAGCCTGGCTGCTGTCCCCAGCAGCCCCGCTCCATCATCTCCTGGGAGTAAGGCAGCACCACAGTCTTCCTCAGGTTCTTTGTACCTCCTGCTGTCTTCATCAGACCCACAGGAAAGACCAGATAATCCTGCTGGCTCAAAGCATTTTCCCCCTCACTTCGTGATTATTAATTTTTCTAGTTGTACTTGTTTTGGGAGAGGAGGAGAAAGGCATCAAGCAGGTGATGTTTCCTGTTCCCATGCTCTTCAGCCATCAGACTTCTGTAAATCCTCCTGGACACGCACAAGCATCTTCAGGCATAGAATCATAGAATCATTTAGGTGGGAAAAGACCTTTAAGATCATCAAGTCCAACCATTAACCTGACACTGCCAAGTCCACCTCTAACCCATGTCCCTGAGAACCTCGTCTGCACGTCTTTTAAACATCTCCAGGGATGGTGACTGCACCACTGCCTTGGGCAGCCTGTTCTAATTCTTCACAACCCTTTCTGTGAAACTGTTTTCCTAAGATTCAATCTAAACCTTCTTTGGTGCAACTTGAGGCCATTTTGTCTTGTCCTGTTGCATAATATAACTGATATTTTTGGATGTGATATGGGTACAGGGAGTTCTACTAGGGTGGAAGCTGAACAGATGACAATAAGCCCATCGACCATATTTTTGAGACCGCCTACTCCTTATGCACTGTCAGAATGACACATTTTATCCAAAAGGGAGTGTATGTTTCCTAAATGTCCATGGCTTAGCTTGAGGACGGAGTGTGGTGAAGAAGGGGGCCGGTGGCCGAGGGGCTGGTTCCAGGCACAGCACGATGGTGGAGCTGGTACCAGCCTCACACCCACGTGCTCTGCAGGGCAAGCCAGAGTTGGCCCTTCGCACAGCCCCAGCAAGGGCAAAACTTAAACCACAGGAAGGAACTGATGTCTTAGCCCTTGTTGTTGAAATTCAGGAAGAACTAAAAATGCTCCAGGTCGCTTGGTGGAGTCGCCATCCCTAGAGGGGTTTAAAAGGCGTTTAGATGAGGTTCTTGGGGACACGGGTTAGTGCTAGAGTTCGGTTAGGTTATGGTTGGACTCGATGATCCTGAGAGTCTCTTCCAACTGAAACGATTCTATGATTCTATGTTCTGTTTTGCAGAAGTGCCATAAAACCCATGCTGTGGCTAAAAAACGGCGCACGGCCCGGGGCGCAGATGCTGATTGCAGCTCCCCCAAGCGACTTCCCGGCTGTTTCCCAGCCCGTCTCACCTTCTGCCTCTCGTTTCTCCTACAGCATGCTGCCGCGGGACAAGGCACTCTACCTCACCTAAAACCCACCATCTCTTTTCGAGGAGGCTCAGACAAAGGACACTTGAGAGGGTCGAACTCGCAGACTACCCGGAGAGGCACCGAGCAAGTCTAAAGGACGACAGAGCTGCCACTGCACCTCGTCGCTGGCTTCGTTTCCAGGCTCTAAGAGCAGCTTTTCTTTTATTACTTTTGAACTCTACTTTCCGTGGAAGCCCAAAACCTCATAACACATGAAGAACAAAACCAAACAAACAAAAAATTAAAAAAAATATAGATAAACACAAAACCAACAAAAAAACTAAACTAAGGTTAAGGACACCGTTTTTCTGCTTGCCATCAGCTTAGCTACAGACTGTTTTCCTAGTGAACTGCTTTTAGACGCAGCATAGGCCCAGGTCTGGTGTCCTGCAGCATTAGGCCAGCTCAATAGGAGGATGCACTCTTTTGACTTGCTAACAGCACTAAACTTTGTGCAAGAAAATGTGAAGTTTGTGTGAATATTGTACATGCAAAGGCCTTAGATGTCTGGCAAAAACAAAAAAATACAAAAAATAAATAAAAACTATTGCTAGGTAGGTGGGGGGAGAGAGCAGAAGGCAAAATACGAGAGGAAAAATGTGAAAAAGATCATGAAAATATAATTTGTTGGATAGTTGTAAGTAGTTTACTAAGTGTTTTAGAGCTGTGCTAAAGACATCTTTAAGATTTTTTTGTGAAAAAAATTAGTAGTTTACTTTATAGTAAAAGCATTTTATATTAATTGTAGCACATTTTTTAGTTATACATAGAAGGGAGATGTGTATAAAAAAAAAAAAGCCTGCCAAACTTGTTTCTATTATTTGTACAGCAAGAAATGGACAATTTATATCCATGTTGTATGGCATTATTATATTTTTTCTGCCATATGTCCATCTATTTAAAAATTGCTGACAATGATTTTTGTCTATTTATGAAAAATTAGAGAGCATAATTACAGTTTCTCATAAGGTGCATTTTGTTTGGGTTTGGTTTTTTTTATTTTATATTTTGTTTGACGGTGCTGCTTCCGCAGCACCTGGCACATTCAGTTCACAATGCTTATCTTACCTTTCTTTATAATAAAACGTATGAAAAGTAGAGCTGAACCAGTCTCTCCTTATTCCGGGGGCACACCCTGGAGATGTCCTGGCCAGTGAGGTCCTTGTCCTTGCCCACAGCTACGATCCTATTTTTCCCTACTGTTACCTGTCTGTGATGAAAGTGGCCTTAACATTTATGTTTGTGGAGAGCTGCTGGATAAAACTATAAGTTTGGGACTTTTCTGTGCTGGTGCCCAGTTTATGGCCATGAATCTCCCCTTCTATCTCTGTAATCTTGAGCCATTTGAAAATAAAACACGGAGCATTTTAAAACTTCCCGAGGAGCAGAGTGAGCAATAACACCTCAGCCCAGCTTTGCTGGCTTGTGTTGAGCAGATAATTACTCCGCAATATCAGAGTCAGGAGATTTCTTCCAAATATGCAATTAAAATAGAGGGGGGAAAAAATAGGGCATTAAGGTGAAAACTTACCTTGAGCTCTCGCAGCAAGAAGATAGGAGTTAGTCCAGGGAGAGTTTCGGAAATGTTAATTTTGTGTGTGTGTGTGTAGCAGGTAAGTGGTCGTGAGACTGAAATCCCAGGGAAGCCGTTTCCAGCCCTGGGAGGAGGTCTGGAAGAGGTCTTCACTGGAAGCGCCACATTACACCAGGTCCCTGTGCTTTGCCTTTTCTGAAGGAAGGTGTCGATCCACGACACCCAGCAGCCCCGAGGAGCTGCGCCCCAGCAGGCAGCCCCCGACTGCATCATCCTTGTGTCCCTGGGATGGTGGTTTTGAAGCCATTCAAAAGCCTCCGCCGGGAAGGCTGAGGTTGGACATGAGGAAAAGGTTCTTCACCCAGAGGTGCTGGACACTGGAACAGGCTCCCCAGGGAGGTGTCACGGCCCCAGCCTGACAGTGTTCAAGAAGAGACCGGACAACGTCCTCAGACACGCGGTGTGACCTGTGGGGTGTCCTGTGCAGGGACAGGGGTTGGACTCCATGATCCTGGTGGGTCCCTTCCAACTCAGGACATTCTATGATTCTATGGCTTTCTAGCCAGCCTACCCGTGTTACTGCTGGCTGCCCCTGCTGGTCTGCAGGCAGGTGATGGCAAAGGGCTGGTGGCTGCCATGGGGCAGGGCACAATGCCCCATCTCCAGCCATGGTGAGGCGGGAGCCACCTTGGGGATGCAGGGCAGTTGGCTATTACAAAGCCCAGGGCATTAATGAGAAATTCTGAGATGTACCAGGCCATTTGAATCCCTACTAATCTCTAAATGTGCATGATGGCAACTGTGCTTAAACGATATTCCAGCTGTTGGCTAATCATTGTGGACCCGGAATTGCTCCAGGGAAGCAACTGGGAGCTGAGCTTCCCATCCACTGTCATGGGGGGGGTCACGGAACAAGTCCAGTCCCCATGAGTGGGTCCAGCCCCAGCCCCGTGAGCCTCGCCTTGGGCTGCATCCATGGGCTGTTATTAGTATTATAGAAAATGTGGTAGCTGGGTCTCAAGAAGCCATCGATCCCTCCCCTAAATGCCGCCTGTGTGCCAAACCTCCCTTTAAAAACCTTTAAATTCCAGGCAGATAGCCTAAATCTCTCCCTTTACAAAGCAAATCACTTGCTTTTGAACACAGGGAAGAATTTATTGCTTTCCTTATGGTGATAATTTCCTCCATATTTGAAAAAGTATATTGCCTCCCCACCCCAGCTCCTCTCCTCCCACCTGAGCAGTTGCAATTGTGCAGGTCATGTTCCTGAGCAGGAGAAACTGCAGCGCTTCCACTTTTAGTTCAATGAGCACCAGCAAGATCCTCGAAAGGCCCCAAAACAGCTCTGGGGGCTGGCAGCGTGGATCTTTTGGCAGTGTCATGGGGGAGGCAGGGACCGGGCGGCTGTTCCCAGGCATCAGGCTGATGATGGAGAGGGAAGTGAAGAGGCAGGAGCAGGGCGAGCACTGGTTAATTGACTTTGGTTTATGAAGACATAATTGGCAGCACTGTAGGATGTAATGGGGAATTTAACAAATCTCATCAGTGGGATCTTGGCAGCGTTAACCCTTTGAGTGCAGGGACTCTGCCCTCCGGGCTAGGTCATGCAGCCCTGGTTGGGATGGGGTGGATTAGGATGGGATGGCATGGGATGGCATGGGATGGCATGGGATGGCATGGGATGGGTGCCTCTGGACAGCGATACCCACCAGGAAACAGGGGTACTCACCAGCATCCCACCACCCACCAGAGCACAGTCTCCCGCACGCTCGGGGTGTCCCGTGTCCTGGTGGTGTGCAGAAAGGACCTCATCTTTGCTTGTGCTGTCCCCTTAGGCACCACCCCGAGCTGCATGCACAGTGCAGGGCCATGGCCACAAATGCCCGGGCAGCGCTGGGATGGCCATTTGTCTTTGTTACATCTGTGTTATTGTTATTAAGATGATGGAATGGAAGGGAAAACAGTCCTGACAAGCAATATTTAAAACTTAGCGCAAGAAGGATCAAAGGAAAGGACTTCATTTGACAAATCTGAGGACCCTGACGACAGCAGCACATGGTAGGAGCAGAAGCCTTGTGCCAGCCACAGTGAGGTCCTGGTCCTGCACCGAGGGCAGCTTTGAACCTCAGCAAATGTCCCCATTCCCCAAAGGTCGCATCAGGGTCAGGGCTGCTGTGCGGTGCCGGTGGCGAGAGCAGCAACGCCCTCTGTGCTCTGGTTGAAGCAGAGTGGTCAGACCTTGAGCAAGCCCGTGGTAAAGGAAACGTGTAACGCTGTTGGGACCCAGCTCCTGGGACAGCCCCCACATACGGCGCTGGGACCCCCCAGCTCGGGCTCAGCAGTGCCGTGCAACCAGGCAAAGGGCTTGTGTGTTGTGCCCAGTGAGGGCTGCACACCTCCAGCTCATCACCCCAGACATTCCTTTGCTTCGCAAAGGTGGTGGCCACCATCAAATGCTTCCACCCGTGCCGTGACCCAGCCTGTTGGCACAGGAGCGAGGTCGGTGGGGTGCAGGGTGCAAGTGGCCGAGGTATTCGAGACATGAGCCTCATCAGCAGGACCCGCTGGCTTCGCCTGCCCTCTGCCCACCGCTGCCACCAGGTGATGGAAAGGCTCTACCCATCAAGCAAGCATGACACGATGCATCTTTGCCACTTCTCTGAGGACAGAAAGGCCCAAAAAGAGACTCTGAGTCTTGCAGTGATGAACCACAGTCGATTCGCTTCCATTTCGTGTGCTCCACTCTGCAGCGGGAGGTTTGTGTGGCCCAGTCCAAAATACTCAGCATCACCTTAGCAGATAACGACACAGTGCAGAGTGCAGGCGAAATACTTACTCCAGTACACAAGGCATGCAAAATTATCAGTTTGAACAATGATTTTCTGAAGGACATGAGAGGGATAACTATTCTTCGGGATGAAATACTGTGGTGGACAAAAGAGTAATTCAGAGCCAGATTTGAGATCAATTGTTTTATCACTGTATCCTCAACTCTTCTTGACTTTCAACTGCAATTTGATAAAACATCATAATATGTGGCACAGTAATTGCTCTAGATTTTATTCCTAGTGGGGTTACTTTATTACACCGCAAGCACATTAGAGAGCTTTCTGTCACTCTGCCATTATTATTTGTGGGGACAGAAGGTCAAATAAAGCAGAACTTAGGAGGTGGGTATTTTTGCAGATGATACTGGTGAGCTCATTTGCAGGTATTTGTGCAGCTGAATGACTTGTTGCTCAGCAGTGCCCAGCCTCTCCATCCCAGCACCTCCATAGCTCCTGCCAAGACACTGCTTTGCTTTTCTGTGTGTGTTTATGCTCCCATCATGGCTCCGAGGCAGCAAAAGGCTGGGAACCCACCAGGGAGTCTCTGCCCAGGGTTTTGTTTAATTTCCCTAGGCACTGCATTACCTATTGCTCCTTATTTGCCTGACTGGGATGAGCAGATTTCCTGGAACAAAAGAGATGCTCTGGGGCTGGGATCCCCTCTGCCTCCTCCCAGCCAGGACCCGGTGGGAGGTGGGCAGAGGCTGTTCCATATCCCATACCCTCTTGGTGTGGAAAGCCTCATGCCTGCAGTGCTTTGTGGCCATGATGGATGGAAACACCTAGACCAGCTGTAGGATGGGGATGAATGGGAAGGTAACACAAGGAAAGGCCAAGCCCTGGCCCCTTTGCATCATAGCCTGATGGTGTGTGGGGTGTAGGAACAGCTGTCTTGCACTCTGACCCATCCGTTACTCCAGGACCGACTGCAAACTCACGCACGGAGAAGGATCAGAGGGGACAAATACATCTCTTGGTAGCATCCTGAACATCCCTGTAGTCACTTACCACATCTCCATCCCTCATCTCTCAGGAACTTCATGCAGAGACAGGAGCAAGGACCAGGAGATGCTGCAGGGCTCTTCCTCCCCGTGGTCTCACTTTTAAGGTCAGCCAGGTTGGGCACCTGCAGCTGCCTTAAGTCACTGACAGCGCTCGGTCGAATGCAATTCCTCGGTCTGTAACCACATTAAAATTTTATTATGAATGAAGCCTCTTGCACTGCAAGTCTGTGGGAAAGAGTAACACTTTTACTGCTCTTCAATATGTAATTAATGTACGTTTCATTGCTTTCCAGTTGAATTTTTGGTTACGGGAGATAGTTATGACTATAAAATGAGAGTTACTTTTCATGAGACAAAGACTATAGGTCAATGTCTTCTGAAAAACCGAGAGACTGTTAGAGGCACCCAACTGTTAGAGGCACCACCAGTATAGTAAGAATTTACCAGTAGAAAAATAGCCAGACTGTAGAGTCTGAGATACATCTGTCCTAGAGGGTCTCCTGGAGCTTCACATGTCTTTGTCATCTTCTTACACCCATCTGTCCCCTGACTGAGCATCTCTGCCCTACAGTACCTGTACCACTGGGACACCAGTCAGCCTGGGGTCGTTCTGATCCTCAGCCCCCCCTATGGCTCCCAACAAAGGGCAGGACAAAAAATACCACCTATTAGCACCTCCTGGGCACCACAGTATAAAAAAAGATATTAAGCTACTGGAGAGTGTCCAGAAGAAACTACGAAATAGCTGAAGGGTTTGGAGAGCAAGCCATATGAGGAGCAGCTAAAGTCACTGGGTTTATTCAGCTTGGAGAAGAGGAGACGAAGAGGAGACCTCATTGCGGTTACAGCTTCTGCATGAGAGGAGGAGGAGGGACAGGCACCAAACTCTTTAGTGACCAACAACAGAACCCAGGGAATGGCAGGAAGATGTGCCAGGGGAGGGTCAGTCGGACATGAGGAAAAGGTTCTTCACCCAGAGGGTGTTGGACACTGGAACAGGCTCCCCAGGGAGGTGTCACGGCCCCAACCTGACAGTGTTCAAGAAGAGACTGGACAACGTCCTCAGACCCACGGTGTGACCTGTGGGGTGTCCTGTGCAGGGACAGGGGCTGGACTCCATGAGCCTTGTGGGTCCCTTCCAACTCAGGACATTCTATGATTCTATGAAGTATCAGAAAAACCATAAGGCCTGTTGGTCTGTCAGAAGTATCTGGGCAGAATTGGCAATTCCCCCTCTAGATTTCCTCGTGATCACCCACAGGCTGGTTATATGCCACCGTAGTCACATCTGGGGATACAGCTCCCTCCATCCCTGATTCAAACCTGCACTTCAGCCCAGTGGGGAGCAACATCCCTTTGCTCTCCATGCAGTGCCGGCAGCAGGAATCTGGTAGCTGGAAAGTGTCGAAAGTCATAGGATCATAGAATCACAGATGGCTTGGGTTGAAGGGCCCTCCCCAGCTCCCCCAGTGCCCCCCCGCCATGAGCAGGGACATCTGCACCAGCTCAGGTTGCTCAGAGCCCCGTCCAGCCTGGCCTGGGATGTCTCCAGGGATGGTTCAGCCACCACCTCTCTGGGCAACCTGGGCCAGGCTCTCACCACTCTCAATGTCAAAAATTTCCTCCTCATGTCTGACTGCCTCTCCCCATCCCCTTGAGGCACACACGTAAAATGCAATCATTTCTCTTTCCTGATTAGGAGCTTGTAACTCCTGCAATAAAGAGGAGGGCTGGAAGAAGTCTCAGGGATTTGAGATTTCTCCAGGAGACAGAACGGCTTGGGGGAAGTTAGCAGAGAAACAGGATAAAGGAATTTCAGAACATATTGAACCTTTTTTCTTTTTTCTGGAACACACAGACATTTGCTGGATACCATCTCCGGAAGCACTACACTGCAAGGAGATTTATTGGCTTGGAGCACAGCTTATACTAAATTTTTTCACTACCAATTTACACAAAATATTTCTGTAGTTATGTTGGGAGTTTTTATAATTAGAGCTTTATTTGACTGCTTCAATTGTGGCTGGTCTTTTGGCAGGGGGCTTGTGTAGAACTACCCTTTAGAGGGCTCATGCAGGCTCCCATTCAGCTGAATGACTGGTGGATAAAGGCAAAAAAAAAAAAGGGTCTCAAGCTTTCCCCCAGTTTCCCTGCCAACACTCTGGAAATGGCACATGGAGTGACTCTTTCAGCTTCTAAAACTATCAAAGGAAAAAGGTGGGACAGGACGGTCCCAAAACCTTTCCACCCTCAAAATGCATCTCCTGGGAATTTCTCACACCATGTCGGTCACGGAGCGAGCGTTGCAGAGGACCACGGCTTTGCTGCCCTCTCTAGGGAGAGCCAGCCTGCAATGGGAGACTGAATTAATGAGACCCGGAGCAAATTACACTAATTGACCTGGCCATGGGCAAAATGAGCTTCAGCCCATGAATGGTCCCACGCGCCACCATTGCCCAGGTCAGGGGAGCCGGCTGCTTCCCAGGGCTGCCCCCTTCCCCGGCACCAAAGTGTTGCCTCAAATCAGGTAGAAAAAAACCCACACGCAAAAACTCCCCAAATTGGGGGGGGTGTTTCTGCCAAAACACCATGGGCACGCAGGGCCTTTCTCAGTAGTCAATAATTCCACTGGAAACCTTCACAGACCAAAGCCTACATCAGGTTTGGGGGTCCAAATATCAAGAGAAGAAAGAACTAAATATCTTATTTTGTATAACTGAATCTGAAGTTATGTTGCAAAATAAGTGCCTGGTTCCCGTTTTACACATTAGAAAATTTTGATTTCTTAAGCCCCCTCAGCAATTCAAGACTCCCAATCAAGAGTTTCATCTTTCTGGGTTTTGTTTTCTTTTTTTTTTTTCTTTGACCCCTTCATCACACTGAATGCATTAAAGCAAGAAATGCCCAAGAATTGATTTCTTTTCTTTTCTCTACACTGGAATGTCTTGACACTTCACTTTTTTTACTTTTCAAGTTGCCATTTTCACACAGTTGCAGGCATTATTTAAAGCTATAGAGTTGAAAGACTCGAAAATCTGGAGAGAATAAGTCTCCTCTTCCCTATAAACATTTGCCATCCATCCCTTTACATTCTTATTTCTGGCACAGAGGGAGAGAACAAGAGAAATGAGAGAGAGAGAGAGAAGGGAGGAACTGGAGACATGAATAATTTCTTCTTTCTCAAAAACTGAAATGAAAAGAAAATGTGAATGCAGAATGAGACATAAAATTTAATTTTTTTCTTTCATCTAGAAGCTTCCCATGAAAAGATAATAATGCACCTCCGCTGCATCGTTCTCTTGACACACAAATCCCTTCCCTCGCAGCCCAGGCAGGAAGGCAGAGGATGACAGAGCCTCCCAGGGAGTGATGAAAACCCTTTGGGGTGTCTCTCGTTCTGGGTTCGCATAGGCATTAGCACCCTGGAGATACGGTCTCTGCAGGGTGCTCCAGGTAGGGCAGCCACGCAAATAATCAGTCCAATTCTTTAAGAGTGGGGTGAGCACAAAATGGGTCATTTCTTCCATGCTTGGATATTCTCCTTGGGGAAATGGTTGTTTCATTAGAGTGTATTGTGTAATATTGTCCTTTGCAGGTGGAAATAACCATGTTCTGCTTGACATCAGACCAGAAAGATGATTTTCTGTAGGATATAACATGGCAGACACTCAACCTACCTGCAAGTTCAGCTCCTACGGCCCTCACCGGGTTCAGTAAGAGCAGCCAGCCTGCTGATGTTCCTGCATAGTTTAGCACAGATAAGAGCAAGTGAAGGTTTTAGCCAGTATGAAGTATAACTGCAGCACTGGTTTCAGCACATGAGCATGCAGGAGCCATCATCAGCTGCTTCCCAGGCTTCATGAGCCTGTCCGTCCTTGGGTCATGCTCACACTCACTCCATAGTTAACCCCACTGATTGCTTGGGCTGCCACCTGAAACATAAGACTTCGTGCCTCAGGGTATAATGACCCAGCCTGAGCACTACAGGCCTGATTCAAAATGCACTGCAAGGAACAGGTGATCCTTCAATAGAATCATAGAATAATTTTGTTCGGGAAAGACCTTTAAGATCATTGAGTCCAACCATTAACCCAACACTGTCAAGTCCATCAATAAACCATGTCCCTGAGAAACGCGTCTATGCAGTCGCACCAAGCACCTACCTTCAGGCACCCAAAGAGTGCCCAAGGTCTTGACATGGGACCTGGGTCTTGGCTATGGCATCAGCCATTAACACCACACAGGGATCACCCTGCTGCAGTGACTCTACCTGTGCATCCTTGGCCACCAGCAGACCGGTGCTCACAGGTGTCCAGCAGGATTTGCGCTGCTATAATCCCTCTTCTGCAGCCAAGAAACTGGAGTACACAGCAATGAAGTAACCTGGCTGTGTTCCTGGGGTTCTGGGGTCTCTGCAGCCTGAAGTACTGCACTGATAGCATCTGCACTGTGGACATGTCTTCTCTCCTTTTGGTGGGCTTTAGCTCAAGTCAGCTTTAGGCTGTAGCATGGTGAATTCTGAGCATCCTGGTTTTTCAAACACCAGCTCTGCACCAAGCCAAACCACCACACAAGTGCAGAAGCCCCCAGCATCAGTGGGCACAGACCACAAAGTTCAGGCAGTATGTGAACCCACAGTCAACCCATCAAGATGCACTGGTGTTCACAGCCATGTCTACCACTGCAGGGCTTGGTTTCATGGCTGTGATCTGGGTCCTTGCACCGAGCACTGCTGAGCATCAGCTCATCCTGGCACATGAGGCAGGACACAGGCATCAGAGGCCATCTGACCTCAATACCGAGAACAGTGGAGCACACAGAGCTGAGCTCCTGAAGCTCACTGGTGCATTTCTGCACAATGTTTTAAGAAAATCAGTTCATTTAGGGACCAGAAAGAGTTTGTCTTTGCAAACTGGCAGCTGGGCTGGCACCTCTGCTGAATTCTGTGTCCCCAGAACTGACCATGAAGGAGGCTGATGTGTTTATGGTACCATCAGGGTTAAAAAGGTCTTGAAGACACTCATGGACATCAGCCCTGTAAATGAAGACTGAAACAAATGGAGGTATTTGCACATCCATCCTCAGTGCCACACTGCAGGTGCTGGTGGAGTGCAGGTGGAAGGGACTGCAGGATATGGCCATACCCTTGTACCCTCCCAGAATAGCATCCCTCAGCACTGCCTCTGGAGACATAGACCATCACTCTGAGCCCATACAGCACAGAAGTACATTGGAGCTCTGAGGTCCCTGGAGGCTTTGCCTTGTCCTATCAAGACCCAAGCATTTGCCCTAGGATAACCTCCAAGTATATCAAGAACAAAATCCCATTAGATGTCGCCTGTCTGGGAAGTGGCTTGACCTTCCCAGGTGCCTCCAGCTCAGAGGTGCAAGGGAACTGTTTGGCTGTGACAAAAAAACCTGAGCGAGGGATTTCCTCAAAGCCAGATGATACCGTGCGTGCCTGAACCGCCGGTGCTCAGCTGGAGGTTCCTGGAGAGTCACAAGAGCCTTCTGTTCACGCAGCTTTTCGCTATTCTACCTAATCATAATGTTTTAGGCATGAAATATGCTCTTGGGTTTCAAGCAGCAGTGAGTATAATCTGCTGCCAACATGCCTTCGAATGCACACAGGGCTCAGTGGGACAGAGCTGGGGGACACAGAGGGCAGGGCTGTCACCCCACCTCCCAGGCAGCTTTGGAACACACAGCCCACATGGTCGCTGTGTGTTTTATCCCCTTTGTTGCTCGTGGTGGGGGAGAGGCAGCATTTCAGAGCCCCGTTCCTGGATGTGCAGAGACCTCGGTGCACCCGGCATGACAAAAGCACGGTTTGCTCTGTGTTTTCTCAAGTGTCCTCCTCCTCAAAGCAAAGTTTGTCTCTGTGCTCCTGTTGACCCTCTCCACCCTGCGTGGAAGGAGCACTTACAGGTGCCTCGCAAACTCCTCAGAGTTTTCACAGACACAAGGCCAAAAAAATGAGCTAAGTGCATCTCCCAGGCTTTGATCATACGTGACTGTCTGCAACCAGGTTTTGCACAGAAAAGGTGCAGCAGTGCTACTCATGCTCTGCTCTCCCAGCCGCCAAAACACAAGTTATTGTGGCCCAGATAAACACCAAGCAGTTACACTCAGTTTTGTGCTGGATTTACATCTGGGTGAAAATGAAACTTGGTCTTCTCTTCCAACAGTCATGGCCCTGTGGCTGTCACTGTCCTGCGGTGGCCCTTGCCCTGCGATGGTCCCACGTCTCTGTCCCGCTGCAGGAGCCGGGGCAGCAGGACGGCATTGCCATGCTGGGCAGGGCAATGAGCACCCTGCACCCAGGGCCATGCTCAGCACCCAGCCCAGCCGGTGCTGGGGGGCTCAGGCATGCCCACCACTCCTGCCCCTCGTTGCCTTGCCTTCCCCATCATGCAAGCCTGGCACTTTATAAATCCAACCCCAAAGCCACCCTGGCATGAGGCTATCGGGTGCTGCAGTTGGCCACCCCGGAGCCTGGGCATCCTCCCCCAGCATCGCTGCTGTGCTGCCGCTCTTGGTCACTTTAGCACCCTTACTCCAAAGTCCACAGCAGAGCAGGACCAGGGTGCTACATGGAGCACCGTCTTCTTGGTCTTTCCATCACAACATGGGGGATCCAGCACCTCTGCCCTGTCAAACACAGAGCCAGGTCAGAGATGGTCCAACAACAGCCAGAGGGAGGAGAAGAGCCATCCAAAAACTGGAAAGAAGCTCTTTGCTAAAATAACTGCTGGTGGGAACACAGAGAGAATCTCCCAGAAGCAGAAGGAGCCCATGCCACAAACTTTGGGCTTCTGGGGCTGTGGGAGAGGCAGCAAGGGATGCGATGACCAAAAGAGGTTGGAGAAGGTCAGGGGCTGGACTGAGCACCGCTGTTTTGGCGCGAGCACCCCGAAACCTCAGCCCCAGGTCATGCAAGCGGCAGGACAGAGGTTTCCGGTGATATTTGCGGGAGGAGGTGTAGCCCCCGAGGTGCAGAGGTCCACCTGCCCCCACAGACCTTTCCACTCACCGTTTGACGGCGTTTGCTTCTCAGTTTATTATCTTGTGGTTTGAAACAATACAGGAAGGATGTAGGTGTTTGCAAGAAGAAAGAGGGGGAAGGGAGCAGGGCTCGCCAGCCGCTGTTGGGCTCCTTGGCGGGTGTCACTTGCTGGAAACCGCTCTCCCACACACGTTATTAAAGGTGATGAAATTAATTGGGGGGAGAACAGAGCAGAAAAGGGTCAAGTTCCCACGAGGGCGGGACTGGGAGGAGCAAAGATGCTCTCATGAGTACCCTCAGCCATGGATGTCCTCCCTCGCAGCCCAGGCTGGTTCCTCTTAAAAATCAAAGGGAAGCTGCTGCTGGGGATGAACTAGGCATGCAGCAGAGACAGGACGAAATGGGGCAATTAGCAATTAGCTTGGGGGAGAAGGGGGTGTAGGCAGCCCCCAGCCTGCAACCCAAGGGCTGCGGGAGGCCCAGCAGCATGCGGGGGGCTCAGGACAGGCGCTGCCAGGAGCCCAGCGCTGCAGGTGGATCTGCCACAAGACATTTCATAGAACCATAGAATAGTTTGTGTCGGAAGGGACCTTCCAAGCTCACCCAGTCCAACTCCTGCCATGAGCAGGGACGTCTTCACCCAGATCAGCATGCTCAGAGCCCCATTTGATGGCCAAAGGGCTGGAGCTTGCTGGTGCAGCCCAGAGAGGTCCCCGGGAATGATGTTGGCCACGCACGGAGCACTCAGAAGGAGCAACAGCAGAGTGAGGAGCAGACAGAGGTGAGCGCTGGGTCTCACCTGGTCACAGGGAACATCACAGGAACAGCAGCTAATGAGTCTGGATCAGAAGCAGTCTCGTCAAAGCCCAGATTTCTACTACACATAGCATTCTGATATTTCTCCTAGAGCAGAATAAAAATAGATACTTGTGGAAAATTCCCCATATTGTACATAACATTCTCCTTTAACAAGAAACCCCGCAAGACCGGCTTTATTTTGAAAACTTCACTTTGGAAAAACATTGAGCTGCTTTTTGGAAAGATATCCTCATCTTCAAAAGTATTTTATCACATCAGTATTATGTTACTGTTGACTCTGAAGTTGGGCTGATAGCAAGACAGCAACAAATGATCAAACTAGCGGGTTTTTTTCCAAGAGAAATCCCTTCAGACTGCTGTGGCTGATCTCCAAAATGCCAGGCACCCCATGCAGCTGACCATCCATCTCCCTGGGACCCGATGGGCTTCCCCCACAGGGTTTTGTCCCAGATCAAGAACACTGCGGTGGTACCATGTGAGATGGTGGAGCCTCAGTCCAGCCCTTGGGACCACACGGCAGCTCAGATCTGCTCAGGCTCCCCAGGCAATGATGCCCAGGTGCTCGGTGTGACCCCTGTCCCTGCAGGAGGGACCTCGGTGCCAGGAAGGGAGCTGGCAGCTCTCCGGGCTGGGATTTGAAAGGTTTATCGCTGCTTCGGTGACAGGAAAGCTGTTCTCTTGAGCGGCGTTATCTCATCTATTTTGCAAATACAAATGTGATAGAAATCTGCAAAATAAGGAATATGCATTAACTTCTGAAAAGTTTTGACTACATATAATTATCTGTAATTTCACTGCTTTGATTTGCATATTCATAAAAGAAACACATAGCACGGATGTGTCAAAGGCTTTCAGATGAACACGAACAAAACCGGCAGACTTGCAAGCTCAGTTCTGAAGTAATTGCCAAGACGCCTTCACTTTCCCTGATGTTAGTGTAAGATTTTGACCCTGAGCTTGCAAAGCGCTTCCCAGGTCCTGCGCTGGTTTGCTCAGCTACGAAGGTGTGAGCAAGCGCTTTGGCTGGGCGATACACCTTTATGCGCAGGAAAAGCAACCCAGCTGAGTAATGCATACGGTCCACAGCACTAGCAAGGCTGCTCGATGGGTTTCCAGCCCAAACGCTGTTATTTGGGCTATCAGCAGCACTGAGCATCCACCCACAAGTGAGGTGACATGACAAAAGGCATTGGGTGGGAGGGCTGCACCCTGATGAGATTCAGGTGCTCAGTTTGTACATGCTCTGTCCCACCTCTACCCGTGGGCACTTTGGGAAGTGTTGTGCAGCCCTTATTTTCCAGCCGTGTGACACGAACAGGCAAAGCTGAGGCTGCCATCCCTGCAGGCAGCGGCGAGGTGGCAGCGCCGGCAGCACAGCTGATAGCAAGGTGATAAAAAGTGTAAGTGACTCGGCTTTTAACTTATTTCCATGCTTTTAAGCTGTTGAGTAGGTGAAGCAACTGCAACCGCCACTGTACCAAGCCACAATTTGTGCTGTTACTGTCAGTGACGTTATTCCAGTACTTTTGGGGCACTTGTGATTCATATCTGAGTCTTTCCACCTTTATAATGCACCTGTACCAAACTCCTTCCTTCCTTTTCCTCACCTTTACAGAGGAAGGGCTCATCAGAGATGGGGTCCCACGCTTTTGCCCATGTCCCTGGGGAGAAGCAGCACCCGACCGTGTTCGGGTGTCGCTGGGCTCTGCAGGTGCCAGTGTCACCCCAGCCACTTGCACCCAGGTCTGGCAGCACCCGCTGGCACAGAGCTTGTCGAGATGCTCGAAGAAATGCCAGTTGCTGTTGAAGAAAAGCAGGTGTGGCAGCAGGAAAAGGGGAAAATGTTCTTTTTCATTTTACCTCTGACATTTTTCAGGCAAGGAGCAGCAGGTTTTTTTGACAACAGAGAGCGAAGCAGAGCTGACAAGCTCAAATACACCCTGGTCTTCAGTGTTGTTTTGGGTCGAGAGTGTGAATTTTTGGTTACAAAAATAAGGTGTTCTGGTTTTGAAAGCTTAGCCCTTCCCCCCACCAGCTACCAGAAAGTTAGCCATTTTGGTAAAAGTTTACAGAAAGATTTGGCATTTAGTTGAAGGCACTCTCATGCTGAAAAGGCTCCTGTGCTGTTTTCTGGCTCTTGGACGTGATGTGCTGAGACAGAAAGGATCTTCCCCATGCCATTCCCTTGCTCGTGGCCATGTCTCGTGCTCCTCTCAGATGTGGGTCAAGGGAAAATCTGAGTTTCTTGTGGAGTTTTGAGACCACTGAATGTGGCCGAGCTCAGGTTTATCCATGCATGACCAGCATCAACCCCAGCCACTGTCTCACCCCAGGGACAGGACATCTGTGGGCCAGCCCCACCACTCTGCCTCTCCAAGAGCCGCCTTCTGCTGTGGGTACATCAGCAGTTTTGCTTAAATGCTACAAATTTGGGGTTTTTTCTTTCACCAAACCCCTGGAGGGGTTGAACAGACACAGAGATGAGGTTCTCAGGGACAGGGGTTAGTGCCTGAGTTAGCTTAATGGCTGAGTCGATGATCTTAAGGGTCTCTTCCAATGAAAACGATTCTATGATTCTACTTGGGAGTATTAGTGCTTGAATATTGCCCTTGGCTTTGGGCATGAATCGTTTTGGCACCAAAGCATCTCCTGTCCTAAAGGCATCCCAGGTATGGAGGGCAGGTCCAGAGGAGACTCTGGCATCGCTTCGGTGAAGTCCACCTGCCACCTCGTCACTGCTGCAGCCTCCCTGGCCAGGGGACGCATTCACATCGCAGCTGGGGAAACCAATGAGCAGCCCAGGGAGCAGCCTGCACCCCTCGCTTGCAGGGAAAAAGGTCCCCCAGCTCTGCAGCCAGCAGGTCCAGAGGGGATGGGGGCTGCAGAACACAGCCCTGCAAGGGAGTGCAGCTGAGTTGGACCTGCCACCCTCCTGCTGCAAAGGCTGGGGTTAAACCCATCCATAAACACAGGGCTGCTGGTCCCTCTGCCTTACAGAGCTTGGCATTTTCTTTTTTCATGCAGCTGCAAAGTCCCTTCTCTGGCTGGTGTCCAGTTACTTAACGTGAAGGCAAAAAATTAGCTCGCCTTTTGGTTTTAAAAGGAAGCCTGAAAGCTGCCTGCTCAGAAAGCAAAACTGAATACCCAGAACTCAATGTGTATGATTTTAAAAACAGGTTTTTCTAGTCGTCCACCCAATGCGTGCCACGATTGATGATTTTTGAACAGTCAGCATCAAATCCAGGTTACCAAGCTCTTCCATTACCCTGAGGAAAGAAAGGTTTCAGTCAAAGGTTTATGGGCTTTTCTGCCTGGAGAAACACGATGACACTCTCCCAGGTGGGTGCCCACCTCATGCCCACCATGCAAAGCAGATGTAACCGGGGGCAGCAGCTCTGTGCCCCAGGAGGAGGCATCTCCCACGGACGGAGGGGAGGAAGGAAGGAGAAAGGTGACCTGGGTGGCTACGGTGACAACATGGCACATCAGCTCTGGCTCCAGGGATGGGGCTGCCCAGGGATCACGCAACCTCTGGGGAAGCTGGGGGTGCAGGACTACCTGCCTGAGGTGGAAACCCCCCCAGATTTACTTGCCTGGACCTCCAGGAGTCATGCATGTAGTGGTGGAGGTTTTGAAGGGAGTTTGGTTGAATAAAAACTTGTTTGGGGCCTGCTTTCCGTACTAACTATAAACGTTTGTTGGATGAAGAACATGTTCCCAGAAGTATGTACCTAATGGATCTCAAGGAGCCACCATCTCTTTGCTGATGCTTTATAAAGAAGCTCAACTATTCAACCACCGGAAAAAACATGAATGGAGACTTAATAGAGGCATATTTCCAATACACAAAAAATTAATGAATTTATATGGTATCCTGCCTACCAGATACATTAATTTAGATACATGGCACTCAAGGCCTTAAGAGCTGGTACTGCAGAAGGTGGACAGAATGAAAGCAAAGGAGAGCAAACAGGAGAGGTTTCTAAGTGCCCGTGACATTTGTTCAAATACTTTATTTCAATCAGCTTAAAAGGGAAACATAAAGCTGAGGTTGCTCCTAGGAAAGGGAATGGAATTGAAAACCAAGTGATGCACAGAGAGCAATTCAGAGGGAGCTGAGAGGCAGCTGTCTGCCCCACCGGCCATGGGCTTTTGCTCTTCTGGTGGTATTTTTGTTTCCAAATACCATCTCACATCGTCTTGTCTGTAGAAGAGAAACTACTCTAGAAAACAGTGCCTGAATGTCACCGGGAGAGTTTCACCTGCATGGAGAGTTTCACCTGCACAGACTAAATAATTTCACATTTATTCTGCCTAATGCTTGGGGTAGGGACCCAGACGGGACAGAGGAACCTGCTGTTCAGGAGAGCATCCAGTGTTTATAGCTCACATTCAGTTCAGTCTAGAAACACTGAGAACTCTTGCAGAGGAAAAAGAAAAAAAAATGGCAAAAACCAAAATGCAATCTCAGAAAGGTATAAAATTCCACTTCAGTGCTAAAATTCCTCTTTCCAACTCGCCCGCCTCTTTCACACAAGGAAGGAGCGGTGTGTGATGTCCTATCCCAGTGTACTTTCCTGGGGAAAGTCCTCTGGTGCTGCTCTAAAGCAAGATTTGATGAAAACTGCTCCAATTTCCATCACGACCCCACCATGTCCTGCAGTGAAGCAGATACTGGGCTGTCCCGGTGGCTTTCACAGCACCAAATAGCAGCACCAAGGGGGATATTTAGGTAGAAATGTGGATTTGGGGCAAAGTGATACTCGTGGCTTGGTTTCCAAGGAAAGTTGTGATTTTTTTTGTTGTTATTTGAAAAATAGAAAACCAGCAAACTGAAGAAGAAGGAAGACTGTTTATGAGCACCTCCACTACAGAAGACTGTGGGGTAAAAATGTATTTGTTCAGCAATGTAATTTACTTCTAGTAAAAGTAGAAAAAGGTGAGGCTATTGATTTATCACTATTTTGTATTTGTTTTCCTATTTTTTACATTCATTAGCTCACTGTGTTTCTTTTATCTGTGAGCTGTCTCTGATAGTATTCAATACATTTAGCTTTTCTATAAATATGTAAATACAAGATCTGTATGTGTAAATACTCACGCATAAATAAAATGGTAATGATGTGTATATCTATATTTGTGTATATATAAAAGCTAAATTATCTCCAATTTATCCAACGTCCTTTATATCTCCTGTGTGCATTATGTTTCTAAGTACATATAGTCATCATATTTACATGAAAATGGCACCTACGAGGAATACAGATAAAAGACTAAAAAGTGTTTCTGGTAGATAAGTAACTCCTAATTCCTTAATTTCTTTTTACTTGTTCCCCAGAGCAAGCAGAGGAAGATACATAAATAAGCCTGCACACATTTATTTAACCTCCTTGTTTAGCCATTTTCCATGTGGTTTGTATCAGAGAGACCTGAGCTGACACCGAGAGGAGCGAGCGATTCTCCCGGGAGCTCCTCTGTGCTGCTGCTTGGGTCCCGATCCAGAGCAAAGTCTGGAATTCTGAGTAGGGAAAACAAGGTTGCACCAAACAAGGTAAAGGCTAAAAGGAAATAAAACATCCCAGGGAGACCCTGAGCTGAGTTTTTCTTGAACAATTAACAAATCGGAGGCTTATGTCTCGCAACCGTGCGCCAAGAGCTGGGGGTGCCACTGCAGCATCCCAGGGACCTTCCCCTTTTCCCCATGCACACAGTTAATCCTGGTTAACGCTGAACCTTCTCGGGCTGTTAGAAAAGAAAATCAGATGAGAAAATTCGCTGTCCTTGTTAAAAATCCTGAGATTGCCCAGCAGGACACCAAGATCCAGACTGTCTCCCAAAGGGTGATGCTTTTGAGTCGCCATAGTCTCTGCTGACGCTTCCACCCTCTGCCCATCTCCCAGGAAGGTTTTGCTGGGCCAAGGAGGAAAGATCCTCCCATAAGTTCTGGCCCATGGCCTGGGGTATTTTGTAAGCACCAGCAAATGGAACTCAAAGGGCCAAACAGAGCTCAAAGGGCCAACTGCTGCTGCTGGAAATGGGCTCAAGAAGTAGGAAAATCAGAGAGATTAGTACAGATGATGGATGAGCAGCATGAGCCCAAAGATCGCAGCTCATTCGGACTTATTCCAGGATGAAGCCGTGCTCCAGCCAGGCAAAAGCTCCGGGGGTATCTGCTCTCCCAGCTCAGATGATGCAGAAGCATCCTTGGGGAAGGAGTTTTCTCCCACTATATGGGCAAAGAGCATTGGCCTGGAAGGCAGTGGGGGTACATATATGTGTGTGTATGTATGTGCATGTGGACGTGTATCTGCGCTTACTCCTGTGAGCCCAGCTCCCGAGCACCTGCCCTTTCCCAGCCATCAGCTGCTATTTCCTTCACAGACTGGCTGTCCCAGGCTCCCGAATTAGGAGGGGGCGTCACCACCCTTGCTTTCTCCTCTGTTAGTTTGCAAGATATGAAACGACCCGTTTGCCAAGAGAATTTCCTCCGAGCAGTTGACGAAATGCCGCGTTTGGATGGAGCAGCCGGATCGGGGTGCGCTGCCGCACGGCACGAGCTCCCCCTGCAGCGCCCGGGCACAGCAGCCGCTGCACAGCCAGGCCTGCACCCAGGCAAGGAACCGACTTCAGCCAAAATTCTCCGCTTTTAGCCAAGAAATCACCCCTGCGATTGACGTGACACCAGGCCGGTGCTTAGGTGAGCCCCTGGTGTGGCAGGTAACACCGGGAGGATGTCAGAGCCCTCTCCTCCCTGCTTCTCACACGTTCCCAGATGGAATCTGGATTTGAGGCACGTGGCATCCCCCGCGTCCCAGCATCTGGCTCCAACACCTGGCAGCACCCAGAGAGACCCACAGACAGACCCGCTGGCTCTGCTGGGGCGGTCACAGAATCACAGAACCACAGAATCACAGAACCACAGAATCACAGAATCCCAGGCTGGTTGGGGTTGAAGGGACCTCTGGAGATCCCCCAGTCCAACCCCCCTGCTCACGCAGGGTCACCAGAGCAGATCACACAGGTCGGTCCAGTTGGGTTTGAATGTCTCCAGAGAAGGAGACTCCACACCCGCTCTGGGCAGCCTGGTCCAGGCTCTGGCACCTCACACCAAAGAAGTTTCTCCTCCTGTTCAGATGGAACCTCCTGTGTTCCAGTCTGTGCCCGTTGCCCCTCATCCTGTCGTGGGGCACCACTGAACAGAGTCTGGTCCATCCTCTGGCACCCGCCCTTCAGATATTTATCAGCATAAATAAGATCCCCAAATAAGGTTCCCTGCAGTGGGGGGGAGCAGGGGGACCGGCCAAGCCCCCACATCCTCCTGCTGCCACCAGCCCCCAGCATCCAGCTCCCACCTTTCTGCTCCGAGCAAGTTTCAGGAATCTTTTACAAACTGCATTTATTTTGTATCCTGTGCCTATAGGTCTAATGGAAGAAAAAAAGAGACTGATATTTTGGGATGCCTGAAAGAGTAATTTCCTGAATGCCCGTGCCCTGGGATGACGCCGGTTAGAGAGCTGCTCTCCATCCTGTTGTGGTGGCTTTGGATGCAATTTTGGATTTACTGTCTAATGGAGCAGGAAGGTATTTATAGCTCTGATGGCTTGTGCTGGGCATTAATGCTGTCCTGGAGCCAAGAGCTCAATTCCTGCTTTTAGGCTAAAATAACAGAGAGATCAGTGCTACTCCACGAGGGGAAAGGGGAGGCTGAGGATGCTGAAAAGCATGTTCGGTGGGACCAAGAGCAAATCCCTATTTGGCTGCTGAAGAGGGAGGTGGCGGCTTGAGCCCAGGTTTATGGGGTTATAGGGCCAGGATTCAGCAGTTCCCTGCACCCAGCTTTTCGGAAAGAACATGAGAAAACCTGGCAAAGCCCCCCAGCACAGGGAATGCTGCTCTTGCCGCTGGCTGGAGTGGCATTGCCAGGGGCTCTGCAGGCAACAGGCACTAATCTTGCTTCTCTCTGAGACGTGAAGGTTACGGAATTACCATCCACTCATCTCTTACTCCCCTGAGCTAAGATAACGTCCTTGGGACGAGGACATGCTGTGGGATAGCACAGCAAAGACGTAGAGCCCAAGTCCTACATTTCTCTGTGGGTCTCAAGAGCCCCCACATCCTTCAAGATGTCTGTAGAGAGGATTTCTCTCCACTGCAAGGACTCCCACTTAGTTTTTTTCTGGCCAGCAGATTACATGAGCCCCGGGTCTATGATCCTGTTAAAGCCCCTGGAGTGAGAGCTCTGCCAGGGGCACACAGCACCGGCAGCACCCAGGGATGCCAACTCCCTTCCCTTGGCACCCAGGAGGATCTAGAAATATTTTAAAGTGTTTTACCAGGAGAGATTTTGTGGGAGAAGTGCTGCCAAGCCACCCTGGGTGGGTGGGAGCATGGAAAAGGACTTGATGGTTCCCCACAGCCCGTGTGAGGGAGGAGGAGGAGGGAAATCACAGTTACAGCAAGCTCAGCTTTGCTGGCATCCCAGCAGCCAGAGAGGTTACTGTAGGGATGACACAGCCTAAAGACCCTTCCAGTACTCGGGGGATTTGCACATCTTTCCCAGGCAGAAAGGGAGGTTTTCTCCATCAGCAGTTAGTAACGATGCTGCAGAATGGTCCAGCCTAGAAATCTCACCAGCCAGGGGGACCAGTGGGAAACACAAAGTGTTAGTGGTTTCTACCCGTGGGGATGTGGTCGTGGATGTAATCCTGGCTGGGAGATGATGGCTGGGGAGGAGGGGGGTGGTGGGCTGGGAGTCCCCATGGGACCCCCTCCTCCAGAGCTCTGGCTGCCCAGATTCACTGGAGACTCACAAAAAATGGATATTTTGACTCTGTCCCTTCTTGGGCTCATCTGAGCAGCTCCCTTAAGCATGTCAGGAGTGATCCTGGGCCAAAACACCAGCTTTCGCAGGGCAGGGCTGGGGAAAAATACTGGAAAAGAGAGAGAAGAGACCCAGTTGGTGCATCTGAGATGGGGAGGACCAGAAGCAGGAGCATCCCTAGCCGCTTCCCACCGCCAACCCAGGCACAGCACATGCCAAGGCCCTGGCCCCCCATCTTCCCCTGGACCAGAGGGAGCTCCCTGGCACAGAGACTGTTTCCCTCCAGATTTGCAGGATTCCGCTCAAGCCATGAGCTCCCTGCAGCTCCCGGGGGGGACAGCAGCAGATGGGACTAGGAGAATTAACCCCTGACCTCCCCTGCCACCCCGTACTCCCGGGGCAGGGCCATTCCTCTTTGCCTCTGTATTTTTGGGTCAATTTTTCCCCCTTTTTCCTCCGTTCCTGGGCCAGCTTCCCTGCTCCATGCTGCAGACAGCACCTGTGGAAAGGGTTCAGGCCGGGGTGCCCCAAAGGGGTGTTTTTACCCCACACCTCACTGTTGGACCCACAGATGTACCAGATTAAACACCCCAAAACCCAGAGAGACCCATGAAGCAGCCCCAAACCACCAAGCAGTCCCCAGCGGCCCCGGGCTCCTGTGGCTGCCAGGGCATCCCTGCCTCCCTCCCCCTTTGCTGCAGGATGTGCTCCTCCACGGATGGTCCTGCAGCCACCAGGACACAAGCCAGGAGATGTCCCTTGCGTGGGAGCACCAGGGCCACAGGGACAGGGGACATCGAGGTCCAGGCAGGTGCTCAGCACCCGGAGCAGCTCGGTTTCTGCAGGAATCCCAGCATCGGGCAGGGTGCGGACAGCTGGACTTGTCCACTGAACTGCTCATCTCCTACTTCTTGCTGGGTAGAAAATCCTGGCTATCCTATGGGGGAAAATACAGCTTGGTTTTCCTCCTCCTTTTCCTCAAAGTGTTCTGCAAACCTCAACACCTCCTTTTTTTTTAGCATTGGTGAAATGCTGACTTGCCAGCATCAGCTTTTAGCCTCTTTCCAAAATTCAAACCCAGGAAAAGTTCAGCCAATATGCTGGTTTTCCACAATTTTCTCTTTGCCAAGAACTCAAAGACTTCCCAAAGAGCTGCCACATCTCCGTGGCTCATAGTACATGTCCCCATAGCCAGGAGCACACGGCAGCCACGGTGCCACGAGGATGCTCAGTGCCAACCGATGCTGGAGTTTGGCTGTTGTCACCAGACCTCAGCAGGGCTCCCCTGGGGCTCCCCTGCACCCCACGACACCCTACACCAACACAGCCCCATAATTTCCAGCTTTTGCCACCAGCTTTGCGTCGCTCCAGGGATACACGTTGGGATGGACCTTTTCCAGGGTGATCTCTGGGTCGTGTGCTCGGGAATGCAGAGGAGATGGAGGCGGTTGAGTCCTGGGTAAGGCTGTGGGATGCTTCCCCATCTCCTGCAGCCCCGCTCCTGCCCACGGCACCTGCAGAACTGCCAGGATCACCTCCCAGACTCCGCCGGCTCATTCTTCACTCTGCTGCCCAATATTTCATCATCCACCTCAGCAAAATGTATATTTCCCTTTTAAGAGCTCTCCTAGAATAATATATTTTTTATTATCGTGACAGTGAGGGCTCCTGTTGCTATGGATACGTGCCCTTTGCTAGAGCAGGAGCTTTCTGGGTGTTGGAAATTCGGCTATTTTTCCTGATATACTGTGTTTGATTTTTTTTTTTTAAATTTGGTATTCATTCCCATTATCATCTCCTGAAACAACAGGTCATTTATATCGCATATGGATATGTCATCAGTACAGTAAAGCCTTCAGAAATAACCTTCTGTTTTTTAGAATTTTTTGCGGGGGGGGGGGGTGGGGGGAGAATCTACCATGTAGCATTGTAATATACAGTATAACAAAATCACAGAAACTCTGAAAAGGTCTCATCTGTATGTCACCACATTATACATTAAATCCCATTTCTGCCTTCAGGACTCCTGAATGAGTGTTATAAAACCATGAACAATTTTATGTGGTTTTCATAGTCTTGCTGTAGAACAAAACCTATATCTTCTGGTTGTCATCTCAGCCATCCTCCGGTCCTGAGGCTCCTGAAACCTGGTCTATTTGAGAACACACAGGGAGAAATTAAATGCATAAATGGAGGGAGTGTTGGACAGACAAATAGATAGATAGATAACAGATAGAAGGATGGATAAATCAATTCAGCTTTTTACTCCAGCATCCCCTTGCATGTGACTGCTGTAACGCGCACATTTACAAAGGTATCACACATACACAAAGACATTACAGGAACTTTTCCGAAGTATTTCGTCCCTCAGGATAATTAGTGATGCAGGATTGTGCTCTGCTTCTGCTGTCAGTGAGCATTGGGAGGGAGCAGGAATAGGTCCATGTTACAGAAAGGGAAACTGAGGCACAGAGCAAGTCCATACCTGGCCCTAAAGCAGATGAACAGCAGAGCTGGGGTGAAAATATCTGGCTTTTCCTGGCTTTCCGCTGAATCTTTCCTCAGTGTTTTTAGTGACAGCATCCATCCCAGCTGCCCCCGTGTTGTGTGGCAAGGAAGGCAACTGGGATGTCACCTGTGGGCTCATTTCCCTCTGTCTCTCCATTTGCTTCCCTCTCCTTGTACTGTTGGCTTTTTTGTTACTTTTTAAAATATTGAAAATAGTAGAAATTAGTCAAACCAGACTAGCATCACACGGAAACTCCCAAAAGAGTAAACAGAAAAGGTCCGAGATTTGCCTACGATAAGGCAAAAAGTTTGCTAGTGAAGTTTTAAAAGGGAATGGCTGAAGTGTAACACCGAGTGGATGTGAGAGTTGGTACAAACTTGCATTGAGCAGACACTGGTCCTCACTGGGTTCAAAGCTCATCAGCGGGTGGGAAAGTGTTTTGGTGGTTTCCCCAGACCCCAGAGAAGCCCGTCGGGCAGTGACCCCCCCCGAGCCCAGCCCAGGCAGCTCCTCCTGCATCACTGTCTCTGCAGCATCCGCAGACCCACAGGTTCAGCAAAGAGACGATGAGAACGCAGGTGTGTGCCACTGTTTCACCCCAAAGGGCTCCGGAGGATGCTGGAGGAGCCTCTGCTCCCATGGGCGGGACCCAGGACCCTCCAGGTGATGCCAGCGGGGAGGGAAAGGCTGCTCAGAGCCCCTCCGCCTGCAGCTGGAGCACACAGGAGGGCTCTGGGAAGGGATGTGGAGCTCCTGGAGAGCGTGTGATAGCAGAGGAGCATCAGCTGGGAAAGGGAAATAGGGCCCAGCCCCACAGAGAAACACGGGTGTTCTTGCCTGGTGGTGAAAAGCCAGTTTGAAGGTGTTTCTATCCCCATCCAAGCCTTGCAGAGACACCAGCGCTGCCAGAGATGGAGGCACAGAGAGGAGAAGGGATGTCCCAGCCGTGCCCAAAGAGGTGGAGGAAAAGCTCCAGCTGAACTAGGGGGGTCCCACCTGGGCACGGCCCATCCCTGCCCACACTGACCAGCTCTGTCCCCCACCAGACAAGCAGATTTCCACCTGAGGACGTGGCTGAAAACCCCCACCATCAGCTGCCCCACGCTGTTTCAGGGGAGTCTCCTTGAGAATGTCACGTGTTAAAATGTGTCCCACCGCAACCTGATTTACCTGGGACGCAGAGGGGAGAGAAGGGTTATCCGTGACTCATTTCTCAGGTGAGCAGGGCAATATCGCATCACGCTGGGTTGCCATGGAGATGTCACACGCGCGGGCTGGAAGGGGACCCAGCACCCTGGCAGCAGCCACAGCACCGTGGAAACAAGTATTTTCCATCAAGAACGAAAGGAGGAGGAACGTGGGTAAAGCAGCATCCCAGAAAGCAGAAGGCGAAATACGAATTGCTGGGGTGCAGAGCTGAGGTCCCTGCAGGCTGGGGACAGGTCCCCGCTGGGTGCTGGGCACAGCTGCCAGCAGCGCCCGTGAAGTGGGGCTGGGTGTTCGGGTGCCCCACACCAGCGTCCCAGCGCCAGCTGCAGTTAGCAAAGCCCCAGTGATGTTCAAGACAAATTCATATTTGAGAGCTGACCTTGTTTAAAATGCAATTTTTAGGTACAATTGGATAAAAACAGTGATCCCAGTTCTCACGCAAAAGCCTAACAGGATGTCCCGGCGCAGGAGAAAAATGTTAGTACTTCAGAAAAGCAGCACATAGAGCAACACTGGGCAAATATGGCAATAATGGATGTTTTGGACAGCTTATGCTCTTTTTTTCCATCATTTAAACAAATATGTGAATTGTTTCAGGTGTCATACTAGGAAAGGCAGTGACAAGTCATAACTCAACCAGGTGGGGCAGAGGATTTGGGACTGTTTGAGCCTGTTTATGGGATGAAGATGCTCCCGGGCAGGGAGGGGGGTGAGCTGTGTTGCCCCTGTTTGCAGCCCATCTGCTTTTGCTGCTGTTTGGAGGAGGCAGGAGGAGCACTGAAGGTCTTGAGCAACAGCGTGGGAAACCTTATCCAGACAGTTTTTTAATGGCTTTACCTTAATAAAGTGGCTCAAATGGAAAGTTATTGCATGGGAGGAGAAGACACAGCCACTGCTGTGTGAGGATGAGCCAGGGGAACCATGGTGGGATGGGTGCAGGACCTGGGGGATCCCAGGGGTGTTTTGACTCTCAGCACACCCCAATGTCCCACCAGCTTCATTTCCTCACCAGGCAAACATGGCTAAATGCTCAGGGCTTGCTTCCCCCAGAGACGGGGCTGGAAAAGCCCATCCCTGCCCAGGGATATGCACAGGGATGGCACAGCTGAGCAGCTGCCACAGGGCACGTGTGGGGCTGTGGAGCTGCAGCAAGGGATGCAGCAAGGGGTGCACCGAGGGATGCAGCAAGGGGTGCACTGAGGGATGCACCAAGGGGTGCACTGAGGGGTGCAACAAAGGATGAGGCAAGGGGTGCACCAAGGGATGCAGCAAGGGATGCGCTGAGGGGTGCAGCAAAGGATGAAGCAAGAGGTGCAACAAGGGATGCACTGAGGGATGCACTGAAGGATGCACCAAGGGATGCAGCGAGGGGTGCAGCGACGGATGCACCCAGTGCTCACTTTTCAGGCAAGCATACAGCTGAGGCTGAATGAGAAACAACATCCTCATTACTGCCTTGGATCCTCAACATTTAATGTAGCTTCCCTGCTCCCGCAGGGGTCATGACTTGGTAAGATCACTCCTGTTTACATTCATCAAATGGCAAATCTAGTTTCCCTGCACCCTGAACAGGAGATGTCCGCAGGATCGCCAACACTGATGTGCCGCACTAACTCCAGATGAATATTGACTTTTTAATGACAAGCGCTCTAGTACAAATACCACTCGACGCAACACGGGCCGGGCAGACAGCTGAAGGGGGCCAGCATGCCTGTTATTCAGCAAATGAATTATTTGATTCCCGTTCCCTGCAGCATGCTGCCTGCTCAGAAATTTTCATTCGGTCTCTCTAACTCGAGAACCAATTGTAAATGTCAGTGCTAAATGCTCAGATTTAAGTGTTAGGTTGTCTTGTTTGATTATGGCACTAAAAGGTCAGAGCCGACTAATGGCTAGAACAAGCAAAGTCGGGAGGGAAACAGTGTTCTGCCGCGGGTGAGCAAACACCTGGGGACAACCTAATCACTCTTCCCACGGCATCTCTCTCTTCCCTCTCCAGTTCCTCCATTCAGGGCTGTTTTCCAGGTCTCGTGACCTGGAAAAGCCATTTCTGGGGAAAAATCCCACTTGTGACATTGCTGCCGAGGATGCTGACGGTGCCGGGTTTCCTCACGGAGAAAATGGAGAGCTCATCTCGCCGTGTCCCGGACACATTTGCTGCCAAAGCACAAGCGATGGCATGAGAGCGGGGCCGCTGCCAACCCGCTGCCACCGCCCCCGTCTCCCCACACACGGCTCAGTTCGGCACCGAAGCTGTTTGGGTGCTGATCTCTGTGCCTTCATTTCCCCCCGCTCTGGCAACCAGCATCCCAAGAGCTTCACGTAGAGAGCAAAATGTGACTTTTTTTCTTTCATCCTCCTTCCCCATTTGCCATCAATTTCCCCACCACTTCAAACACCTTTAAAATCCCCTTTCCCTGAGTGGTTTCAATCACGGTGGCCAAATAAAACTACAGTTGCCTCAAAGTGACTCCGCTGAGGAAATCTGCCTTTTAGCTGAGCCCATTACCATCATTCCAGTTCTATAAGCTCAGTTCATTATATTTATTTTAAAGCCGCTTTCAAAAACATTAGTCCTTCTGCCATAAAAGTGCCTGGCAGAATAAAACCCTGATGAGCTGTTATTGTCCCCGGGGAGCAGCACAGTGTGGTCCCAGGCAGGAGCGCTCATCACTCCATCCAGATGCCAACCCTAAAACCTTCCCCAGGCAGAGAAATTCAGTGTCGACTCCAGATGTCTGAATGTTTCCAGATATTTACACTGATGAGAACTGGGGATTTTTGGAAAACTAGGAGTTTTAGGAAATAATTGCAGCATTGTTGGCTGTTTTGGTTTTGTTTTGTTTTTTTCCCCCAAGATTCTGGGGTCTCTGATGAGCGTTGGCCTCAATCCTTCAGCACCAGCCTGGAAAATAACCCCTGTCCCTGTGATGCTCATATCACCTCTCTGGGCATCTTCCCAGGAATCAAAGATATTCTGGACTTTGGGAGAGATCTCCAGCTGCCACAGGCTCCTCTTTCTGGGTGGTTTATGTTACAAGGTCCCACATCACTCAGAGAAATAAGAGGCCATTGTCTTATTCACAGGCCCTTTGCAAGAGCATCACCGGGGAAAGGGTCCCATCAAGCAGAGGGTGGTGCCAGGAGGGTGAAGAGCCTGAGAAACCACCATAAAATACACGAGGGGGAAAAAAGTCCCCACCCTATCACCAATATCAAATGCAAAGAAATCAAAGAAAGGAAATATTCATGTCCAAACCAAGCCATTTCTTTCACAGCCCAGGCACGGAGCAGAGTGGTCTGCCTGAGTTGTGCTGCGAAAGTCAAGGCAGTTTGTGGTCTATAAAATTAATAGGAAATCTGCTCTGGATTGGGAGTGATTCTCTCTTTTATTGGAAAGAACCCCAAAGAGCAATGGCTGTAGGGCAGGAAGAGGAAGGTAAATTGCAGTAATAATGTGTTTCCTTGTGCAGACATGCTTTTGATCATAGAAAAATACACCATCTGTTTCTAAATTACTTGTTGTATTGATTTAACAGTTAGTAACGTTGGGGGGTTTTTCTTTTTTTTTTTTTTTTTCTTTTGCAAATCCATTTTGCAAGGTCTCCTGGAAATCTGACAGTTATGTGCAATAAAAAGTACAGGCTTGTTCATCATAAGAGATGACTGGTGCCAGCCATGGGCTGTGTGCAGGGAGGAACGGGCCGGACCCACGCAGGCTCCTCGAGCCCCCTCTTCTCTAGCACCCTGTCCCACCAAGAACTGAGCAGCAGAGTGCTTATGCATCCCATAAAAACTATTTCTTTACACCAAATAAGCTGTTCCTGTGCTTTTTCCCTGCTCAAATGGCAAGCACCTCACTGCCCTTGTTGCTTTGCATTTTCATTGCTTTCCTTCCCTTTTTTTTGCACCTCACACCCTGCTTCTCCCCCTATACCCCAAAGGCTGCAACAGCATCAGGGTCCCTGCACCTGGGAGTGGTTCTGCACATGGCAAACCTTGTCCCCCCCAAACGCCTCCCCAAGAGGGGCAGCCTCCCCCCCGCCACTGCGCCCACCCTTGTCTGCTCATCTTCGTTAGGCAGATCATTAATTCCCCAGCGGTGCACTGAGGTTGGCTCTAAGCAGAGCAGAAGCCCCGCAGCCTCCTCAGCTGCAGATGCCACCTCTGCTTCACAAGCACCCAAGGAGCAGCACCCTGCACCCACAGTCGGGCCAGGGAAACAGGGGTTTCCCCTCTCCAACGAGGTTTTCTCAGGGAACTTGGTCATTTCTGGGCATCCTCCACAGCTAGCTGGCAGCAGCCGCCAGCACAGCATCACCCTTCGCTTTTCGGGAGAGAAAAGGCTTTTCGGTGCTGAGCCCCACACTAACAGGGATGCACACAGGCCAACAGCGGTCGAGGTTAATCTGGGAAGCACTCGGTAAATACCGACTGTGCTGGAGGCGTGCCGGGAACCGCAGACACCGTAACCACGCAGCAAGGGCTGCATTCGCTGCCTCAATTTTTCAGTAAGGGTGGCATGTGAAGAGAACAACATTCAAAGCCTCTGCTGCTGCTCAGCCAGGACGCTACTTTTACTGGAAAAAGAAAAATATAAAAAGCAAAACACACAGCTTTTTTGAGTTTGGAAATGACATCTGCCCTCCACTGAGCATCCCGAAGCATGAAGCGCAGAGTATTCAGACCCACCTGGTATCACCAAAGCTGGCGCGGGTGTCAGCATGTCCCTTTCCGCTGCAGCCAGCACAGTGTTGGGCACCTTAAAAGACTTTTGTCCCCACTTTAAACCCCTGCCTAGGGTCCCCAGCACCCTCAGACCAACACCACCGGCTCACTGCACTGTCCCACAGCCTCCAAGCAAAACCCTTCCTTTCCCTGGTAGAAAACACCTTGGAGCACAGCTCAGGTATCAAAACAAGTCCATTTTCTACTTCTCCAAGCAAAACCAGAAGACAGGTATTGGCTCCCGCTGGTTGTGATCTGCAATGTTTATTTGACCAAAAAAAAAGGCATTTTCATGCAGAATCTTTTGGTTCATAGAAGTTCTTTCCCAGCAGCCACCTGACAATCGTTCCCCCCAAACCGAGAAATAAAGTGACCAAGAAGTTGGCAAAATAAAACAAACTGTCCAACTCCGACAAAGCAAAGTGGTTCCTGTCGTTCAGTACAATATGAAAAAATTGGCAAAAAGAGCTGATCTGCAGTTCCCATCTCTCAAGCACTATGGAGCTGGCTCCAGACTCCAGCCCTCAGGTTGTCTGTCCAAGGGACAGACACACGTCCTTGTGCTGCAGGACCTGGGGACTCTCCGAGGGTCAAGTGAGAGCTGCTGCATCAGCATTTTTAACTGGGTGATATAAATATAAAACATCAATAAAAACAGGTTCTTTGTACAGAAAATATCATCTCACAAGGCACTGGGGTGACGACCGCGCGAACACTTGTGGTGGGCTCCGACCAGGCTTCTCCAGCTCCCACTGAGCACCAGAGCGGGAGGAAGGAGGGGAAGGAAGACCGGAGAAGTCCCCGTGCTGCCATCCAAGAGGGATTTCACCCACCGCTGCCCCCAAACACCCCGGCAGTGGTTTTTTTCCCAGCTGGATGGTGCTTTTCCTTGGCAGGGGTGGCATGACCCCGCGGGGGCTCCGGTCTCCTTGGGATGGCTCGGGGCTGGGTTTGGCCTGGTGGGATGTGCATAGATGGGCTGGGGCGGGGGCTGCTCTGCCCTGCGCTCCCTCTTCACACCAGCAGCCCCAGCCGGGTCACCTTGGCCAAGAGGAAGGAGTGGATGATAAAGACGATAGTTTTGGGGCACGAGTGAAGATCCAATTGCTGCAAGAAAGGAACGGAGGGATGTTTGCAAAGGGAGCGGGGTGTGCCTGGAGCAGCCACCAGCTTTCTGCTTGTGGTGGGGAGGGCAGGGACCACCCCAAGCCCCCAAGACGCCACCACAGCTTTACTGGGGTGCTGGGAAGGGCTGCGCACCGCAGGGCTGCGTGCGGCCAGGGGTGGGTGGATGAGCCGTGTCTCGTGTGCCAGGCAGGGCGGGTGACGCGCGCAGGGCGGGTGCTCTGCTCCCCCTCTCCCTCTGAGGTCGGTGGGGGAGCGGGTGGGGGTGACAAGGGTGAACTCAACTCACAATCTCTCCCTCTGGGCCACCAAAGTCCAGGTAGAGCATCTTGGTGCCATCATCAGAGGACATCTGCAACTTCTCAAAGGGCTGCTGGAGCAGGATGGTCTTGCTGAGTCCAGGCTCGGTAGTGGAGATGGTGAAGCCTTTGTCGATGTGGATGGACAGGGTGCAATCCTGCCCCTTCCACGTGCAAGCTGCACATGGGGACAGAGACAGGGGTGAGATGACAGCCACCCACAGCACCGCCTGCCCCCCCCGGACCCCCGCTGACCTGCCGAGACCTCCTGGACCAGCTCGGCAGCGCCGTGGGTACCGTCCACCAGCAGGCGGGTCCACAGCGCCAGGTCGCGGGGGCTCTCCAGGCTGAAGAGGTGGGTCTGCACGCCCAGCCGGGTGCCGCTGCGCAGCGCGAACGACAGCTCCGCCTCGTACAGCGCCGAGCCCTTGGCCGGCCCCGAGTGCACCAGCCTGCGGCACCGCACCGCGCTCAGCACCGCACCGCGCTCAGCACCGCACCGCGCTCAGCACCACTCCGCGCTCAGCACCGCACCGCGCTCAGCACCGCACCGCGCTCAGCACCACTCCGCGCTCAGCACCGCACCGCGCTCAGCACCACTCCGCGCTCAGCACCGCACCGCGCTCAGCACCGCTCCGCGCTCAGCACCGCACCGCGCTCAGCACCACTCCGCGCTCAGCACCGCACCGCGCTCCGCTCCGCACGGCGGTGGTGGCTGCGCGGCGGGGCCGGCAGGGGGCGCTGCAGCCCCGCGGGTGCGCTCCGCACCCCCATTCTCCCCCGCACCCCCATTCTCCCCCCGCACCCCCATTCTTCTCCCGCACCCCCATTCTCCCCCCGCACCCCCATTCTCCCCCCGCACCCCCATTCTTCCCCCGCACCCCCATTCTCCCCTCACTCCCCTCGCACAGCCGGCACCTTCCGCGGCCAGACCCTCCGGAGATGCCTTGAATCCCCCCTGCTCTGACACCCTGTCGCCATCCCCAGGGCCCTGTCACCAACCCTGGACGCTGCCACCACCTCCGGACACTGGCCACCAACCCCAGGGCTCTGTCACCACCCCTGGACACTGCCACCAACCCTGGACACTGCCACCATCCCCAGGGTTCTACTACTAACCCCAGCACCCTGCCAGCACCCCTTGACACCGCCACCATCCCCCCAGCTCTGCCATCATCCCAAAAGCCTCTACCACCAACCAGGGACTCTGCCATCATCACTGCCCTGACCCCCAGCCCATGCCTTGATCCTGGACACTGCCACCACTCTGGGGCTCTGCCACCACTCTGGGGCTCTGCCACCAACGCTGGGGATCTGCCCTGACCCCCAGCCCCTGCCATCACCCCCAGACTCTGCCACCACCTGGGTGCTCCAATACCACCCCCGGGGCTGTGCCCTGATCCCCAGCCCTCACCACCACCCTGGGGCTCTTCCATCAGCCCTGGGGCTCTGCCCACACCCCAGGCCCCGGCCAGCACCCTGTCCCCCACGCAGGGCAGGAGGGTGCTGAGCTGGTGGCCCCTACCTGGTGGCAATGAGGGGGTAGCTGTGTGCAGGCTTGCCCAGGGCGTCGCGGCTCTGCGGCAGGCTGCCATACAGCAGCAGCTCCTTCTCGGTGAGGACGGCCAAGAGGTTCCTGGTGCTGGCGCTGGGGAGCTGCAAGGGGATGGGGTCAGGGCCACCAGCAGCGTGGTGACATGGGGTGGCAGGGGGCATAGGGGTACCTGCTCGGTCAGCCAGCCCACATGCTTGATGTCTCGTCCGGCCACCGTGCCAGTGCCGGCCAGCTGCGCTCGCAGCTCCTCCTTCACCCGCGGCAGCAGCAGGGCTGCGTTGGCCTGGATGGCGCTGAGCCATGACAGCGCTGTGGCCTCGTCCTTCGCCCGCAGGAACAGGGCAACGCGCCCGTCCGCTGAGCACACCTCCAGGTACCTGCAGGGACACGGCGCTACTGGGTCCCCGCCAGCCTTTGGCACTCCAGGGCACCGTGGTGGCATCGCCAGTCCCTGGCAACACTTCCTGACCTGTGCTCTGGGTCGGTGGGGAGGCACTTGCGAGACACGTAGCACATCTTCAGAGGCACGGTTCTGCCCTCCCGGAGCTCGCGAGGGGGCAGGAGGGGGGATGACCGCTTCTGCGGGGCAGCAGGTGAGGGGTCCCAGCTGACCGTCGCCCCTGACGAGGAGTTCTTGAAGTAGGGCGAGATCTCCTTCATGTACTTCACTGGAAGAGAGGCAGCACATGGTTGAGGACATGGCACGGACCAGGACAGCTTCATCCTGCCCATCAGCACCCATTCGCCCCACCAAAATCCCTTGCACCCTCCCTGCATCAGAGCTGGTGCCGCCTCCATTGCCTCCCCCGAGTGGCCACGCACAGGTGCTGTGAGTCACAGAACCGTTTGGGCTGAAGGGCCCTCTCCAGCTCCCCCAGAGCCCCCCCTGCCATGAGCAGGGACATCTGCACCAGCTCAGGTTGCTCAGAGCCCCGTCCAGCCTGGCCTGGGATGTCTCCAGGGACGGTTCATCCACCACCTCTCTGGCCAACCCGGGCCAGGCTCTCACCACCCTCAGGGCCAACAATTTCTTCCTCATGTCCAGCCCAAATCTTCCCTCTTTTAGTTTAAAACCATCAGCCCTTGTCCTATCGCAACAGGCCCTGCTAAAACAGGGTCCTCTGCCCTGCACCCCTGTGGGTATCGGAGGGGATGGCACTGGTGGGCGAGGTGGTACCAGGGGGTGACATGGCATCTGGGATCCTCCCAGTGCCTCTGCCCCACCATCCCAGCCTGGGAAGCTCCCTCAGAGGGGTAAAAATGGCCTTTCCCCCTTTTTACTTTCCTTTAACCCAGATTAGTTCACAGATAGAAGCCTGATCAGGTCCCTGGGGTGGCACATGGAGCCAAGGGGTGGAGAATGGGCAGGAGTCCCAGGCCAAAATTACATAGTCCAAACTGTGCTGGTACAGCTGGTCCTGCTGCCAAGTGGGAATAACAGCTCTCAAATACCATGGCTTGGCCCCAGGAAAAGCTTCCAGCTGCGTGCTCGCAGCTCACATAGCCCTGCCCAGAGAGTTACAAACCAGGGACAAGAAATCAGCTTTCAGTCCCCAGTGAGTCTCGCTCCAGAGCCAGAGCCCTCCAAGCTGTGCCGGGACGGCAGTCGGCTCCCGAGGTTTAGAGGAAGGGGGAGACGAAAGTCACTGTGAATTCATGGGGCCCCACAGCTACATCCTGAAAATTAGGTCAGCAGCACCAGCCAAAGAGCTTGGGGTGAGCAGGGGGGATGCCCCGCACGCCACGGTCCAGTGGGACCAGTCATGGTCCAGCCCTGGGGACAGTGTGGGACCAGCTGGTGGCTCTAGGGAAGAGCTTCCCTTTGGTGGCCCTTGGGGGAAGGACCATGGGACAGACACGTGCCTGCTGCCACGTCCCCAAACGTCATCGCTGGTTTCACTCCAGGTCCGAGTCAGCAGCGTGGGTGGCAGGAGGGGGGACACGAGCGTGGCTTTGCTGCTGGCTCTTGTAGCCGGCTGGCCGGCGGACCCGCTCCGTCGCTGCAGCAAAGCCACAGCAGCCTGATTTTGTGCCAGAAAAATGCCCTTTTCCCACCAGGAAAGAGTCTGCATGCAGAGCCTACCATCCCCATCCTTCACCTGCCCATTTTCCCCTCCGCTCCTCTCCCAGCGAGCTCCCCAAAACCGCCGAGCCCTGCAATCCCACACGGGATGGGGCATGGGGGGAGGCAGAGCCCCCCGGCTCCCCGCGCTGCCCGGACCCGGCGGGATGCAGCTATGAACGGCTGCAATGCCACTGCGGCACGTGGAGCTGGTTACCCCGCGGTGGCCCCGGGGCCAAGGAGGCGGCGTGGGGCCACCAGCCTCGTGCCCTACACCTCCCGGTATAAATAACCGCCGCATTCCCGCAGGCATTTGAGCTGTGTTAGATTTTACCTGGGTCATTAATCTTGACGGCAGGGACTGGCCATTATCCCAGCGCTCGGGAGCTAATTGGAGTTCAGAAAGACATCATTCAGCTGCTGAAACCCGAGCGGTGTCCCCACGCCAGCCTGTGGCTCCCTGGGCACGCGGAGGATGTCACCGGCATTAGCTGTGCGACGGTGAGGTCACGTCCCGACGGAGCAGAGAGGAGCAGTGCCCAGCCCAGGACAGGGCACAGAGAACTAGGCAAGGGCCAGTGCGTGTGCCTCTCTGGCACGTGGCTCTCAGGAGGATGTGAGGCTGGTCCCGAAGCACCGATGTGTTCCCGCAGCACAACAGGGATCTCGAGCTGACAGGGGCAGCCAGGACGCGGTGGGGCCGCGGTGCTCCCCGGGGACCTGTCACCGTCCCTGGGAGCTGCTGTCTCCTCCAGTGACAGCCATGGGTTATATTTCAGAGACACACGGCACAGCCAGGGGACACTCAGGGTGACAATGCTGTCCCCAGTCTGCTCCGCAGCAGTGGCCGCTGCATCCCTGCCCGTTCCTTGAAAAGCAAATAATGAAGCTGCACAGGCTTTTGAGTGGGGTGACTTGCACCTCTGCCAGTCCTTTCATGGCAGCAGAATCGCCTGGTATTGAATAGATTCATTAACTACCACCACCTCATTAATGCAAACAACTTGGAACATATTACGCATCTTCTCTGCCACTGGTAACTGTAATTCTTTATTTTTTTATTATTATTTTTCATTAACATCTTGCAGTGCTGGGACTCCCCGGCTGGCTGCCCTTTCCTTGTTAGCCAGCACCCTCCAAAAAATCACTCAGCACAAACCCTGCCTTGCTGCTCACCACTTAAAGCCACCTCCAGCCAGCAAACGGTCCCCTCGGTGCCTGCCGGGCAAACCCACGGAGCCCCGAGGCCACGGTGCTCCCCACTGGCTCTCTGCTCCCCCAGGGACATGGCCTGTCCCACGGAGCTTCTCCCGCACAGAGGAGAGGGGATGAATAGGACCTTTAATTGCTCAGGGTTTTGCACTAAATAGCACTGTATTTTAGGTTTTGGAGGAACAGCAAAAGTCTCTGGGGAGGCCACATGTGAGCAACTGCTTGTGGCCACCTGTGCCCAGGTCACTCCTGTGCAGAGGGTGACAGTACAGGGGTCCTGAGCCCAGAGCATCGCCGGAGCATCACGTGTGCCCCGAACCCTGCAGCGAGCTGCACTGGGGACATGTTTAGCTGAAGACCCTAGATCGGCCCTTCTCTCTGTGTTGTAGTTGGGTTTTTTTCTCCTCAGCACCCCAGAAAGGGGCAAAGGCACAAAAATCCCTTGTTTCAAGTTCTCAGTTCCTCCCCTCCAATCAGCCCATCCCTCCCAAGGATGGGGAATGAGCCCGAACCAAGCGATGCTGCACCCTCCATCCTGAGCCACCATCACTCACCCCACACAGCAGCACCACCCGAACCAAGCTCCTGACCCCACAGAGCTTTGCTGAGGAGCCACAAACCTTCCTCCGGCCCCAAAAGCAGCCCCAGCCCCACCGTGACCCAGAACCAGGCTCAAGAGCTCCCACCCACTGCCTGGGCCACCAGTCCGGTGCCAGCACGTGCTGCTTCAGCCCAAGATCACACACAGATCCACCGCGGAGAGGTTGAACCCTGTGCTGCTGGGCAGGGGTAGGATGGGTCCCACTGTTTCTCCCCACCGAGAGCTTCCCAGCAGCATCTGTACGGTGCTGTGAGTCAAAAAGGTCCAACCATACAGGCTGCATCAGGAAAGATTCCAAAGATGTCCTAGAGAGCCAGCGCTGGCCCTAAGGAGATGCTAAACCCATCTCCAGCTGGCCTCTCTCTGTCTCGGGACTAACGATGCAAAATTAACATGTGAAATCGGGTTGAGGCCAACAAACACACATTTCAAGTGACACCCTGAAAGGCTGTGACCTGTGACGTGCTTCCAAAATGCTACTGTCACCTCATCCCACACCCCACCCAGGGACCGTCCCCTGTCCCCAGCTCCGAGTGCAAATGAGGCAGCAGCTGCTGGTCCCAGCTGCCTCAACTGAAACCCTTCTACCCCAGGGAGGAAGATGCCATGGGATGCTGCAGGGTGGAGGTGCCACCACTGTCCCTCCTGCCCCAGGACCCTGTCCCAGCACTCAGTGCCACATGCCCCAGCTCTTTCCCAAATATTCCCCTATGCTGCATGGCCAGTGGTGACCCACAGGCTACGTGATCTCAGGGACATCATGGGACAACTCTCCATGTTTCCATGGGAGAAAAAACATCCCCAGAAAACTCTCCAGAGAAAGCAAAGCTTCAGGGCAGCGAGCTGTGGAGGAGGTAGGAGGACAAGGACTCTCATCGTCACTCTGCATCATCTCAAGGGCAGGTCCAAAGTCTCCCTTTCTGCTTGGGTCTGTCACCACGTCTAAACCACATGAGCACACACAGCGTTGCCGAGGGCAAAGCCCAGCTGCTCGGCCCCCCAGGGCTGTCACATCTGCCAAAGGACATTCATTCCAGTGTCCCACAAAGGGCCGGAGACCACCTCAGGGCTTTCTCTCCTGCTGAGCCCTGAAGGGCAGCAGCGACAGGGAACCGCACAAATCCTGGCTGCCTCCATCCTTCACCGAGTGTTATTCACCCCAGCGCCACCTCATTTTTGTGGGTGTTTCACATTTCACACCATCCACATCTCCACCCTCCGTGACTGACAGGGCAATCAGCCCAACGCAGCCGGGCGTCCCCAGCGCCGTGCTCTCCCGAAACCCCTTCGCTTGACTGGATTTCAAGCTTCCAAGCTATGACTTGCCCGAGCGAGACCTGGAGAGCTGTGACAGCCCCAGGAGCCAGAGCCCCAGAGGCGAGATGCCCACAGCTGCCCCAACTCCTCCTCCCAGTCCTCCTGCTCTCTCTCAGTATCAATACAGCACAAGGACCTCTCTGGGAAAACCATCACTGGGACCAAAGCACTTCCCAGGGCAGCTGGAAGGATGTTTATCAGCCTTCCCCGTGCTGTGGAGGGTCTCTAGGTACCAAGCAATGCAAAAAAAACCAAGGGATAAATAAGGTAAGAGAGAACAATTCTCCCCAAAATAACAATGTAATATAAATACAGTCAAACTCCTCCTACAAATACCAAGAGAGTAGTCTGGCACGTCTGAGAAAACTCTTGGCAGGACACACGGACAGGTCTCTGCATGTCCTCACGCCCGGCCAGCAACGACACCCAGGGGCCAGCAGCCCAGCGGAGCAGCCCGAGGTGAGACCTGGCACACGGAGCCACTGCTGATATTCAAATTAAAATGCACCATCTCCCAGCTCTGCCACTTTGGGGACTCTCACCCCAACTCACCGTGCCACGAGGAGGTACAGGCTCTCCCGGTTTTGTTACCTGCTGCAACGCCGCTTGCACACTACCCTAAAAACTCCTAAAACCAGGAACAAATGCAGCCAGGAGCAGTGAGGCTGCAAACAGACACCGGCTGCGCCAAATTATTCCGTTTTGGTACTTAGAGCAACCGTAAGGGAAGCTGGAGTCATCCCTGCCAGTGCACGCAGATCAGAAAGTGCCTGCTTGATGTTATGGCCACTGTGTCACTTTTCAGTGAGCCCAGGCGTGAGGAGGGCACGGGGGGCCCCCCTTTAACACGCTTTAGGCACCTTGGGGCCACCCCCTGCCGGGGGACACGCTGTCCCAAGGCCAGGCCACCACCTCGGCAGGGCAGTGACAGCCGGATGGCACCACGCCGCGGTGCCAGCCCCACCATCCTCCACGGGCAGGGCTGTACCGTGCTGGCAAACCCCAAACAGGGAGGAGATGGAGATGCACCGTGTACCTGCTGCAGCAGAGACCCCTGCCCCTCTCCAGCTGTCACCTGCAGCATCCCCGAGCAACACCGTGACGCAGGAGCCCAAGAGCAGCAGCTACAAACTAATTACCAAGCCTCCAGTGTGTCGTGGTGGGAGCCAGCCCAGCCCCGCTCTCCTCCCAAGGGTTCCTGCTGGGAGTTTTAATTAATTAAGAAACCCAGCGGGTCATACCTGAGCTACAGCAAAGGCCCTGCCTGCAGCTGCCTCCTGGGAGGGCAACCTGGCAGCGTCCCGTCCCTGGGGGATGGAAGAAGAGGAGGAGAAGAGGTGGTGGTCCAGGGAGAGAAGCTGTTCTCTACAGAAAGGGCAGCTCATCTCCACCTCCCGCAGGACCCCCAGCAGAAAGGAAACCCAAGCCAAAGTAAAGAACACCAAAAAAAAAAAAAAAAAAAGAAAAATAACAAAGAGGGTGGTCCAAGAACAACGGCTACAGGGAGGAATTTCACAGACTCACAGAGAAAGAGGTTCTTGTATATCTCTTCGGTAAAAAAAAAAAAACCAACACACAATCCCACCACCAACCCTATCTGCTGCCAGCAGCTGTGCAGAGCAGCACATTCCTCCGGCTGAACTGTGGTCCTGCGGCTCCCAGGAGGGGAGGAACCCACAGCAGAAAGGGCTGAGTGAAGCGAAAAATGAAAATCTGGAGCTGAGACAATGTGGGGAAGGCGCAGGAAAGCGAGAGCCACGGCGGCCGCTGGCAGGAGAAGACACGGAGCTCTTCTTTGTCCAGGCAGAGCCCAGAGCGCTGCCCCCAGTTAAAACCTCCCTGAGGGATGTGCAGCCCTACAACTGCCTCAGGAAGAGTCTCTGGTGCTGAGACCCTCTCGACGAGCCAAGGCAACCTGGGGGGCTGGTTGGTGGGGAGGGAAGTGTCCTGTCCTGAGGGACACATCCCAGTACAGTTGGGGTTCACCTACCGGGCACCCCATGAGGAGGCAGCTCCTACACCTGCGTTCCTGAGCTGGCCCTGCCTGCTCCTCCTGCCTGCCCAAAATCCCCCCCAGCAAACCAAAAGGTGCCCAGCCCCGCTCCAGCCAAGGACGCGGGTTTAAAGGAAACCACAGGAAAAGCAGAAAAGCAGAGAAGGGAACGGAGCTGGTGAGGGGCTGGAGCACAAGTGTGATGGGAGCGGCTGAGGGAGCTGGGGGTTCAGCTGGAGAACAGGAGCTGAGGGGAGACCTTCTGATCTCTGAACTGCCTGAAAGGAGCTTGGAGCCAGGGGGGGTCGGGCTCTGCTCCCCAGGAACAAGCGCCAGGACCAGAGGAAACGGCCTCAAGTTGCGCCAGGGGAGGTTGAGGTTGGATCTGGGGAACAATTTCTTCCCCAAAGGGCTGTGGGGCATTGGAACAGGCTGCCCAGGGCAGTGCTGGAGTCACCATCCCTGGAGGGGTTGGACAGATGCAGAGATGAGGTTCTCAGGGACAGGGGTTAGTGCCAGGGTTGGGTTAACAGTTGGACTCGATGATCTTGAGAGTCTCTTCCAACTAAAATGATTCTATGATTCTACGTTGTTTTCCATTTGAAAGAGTGTCCACATGTGTGTGCAGATGACGTGTCATCCCCATGCTCCCAGTACACCACCAGGAAAAATGGGGATGAGCTCCCTAGAAGCAGAAGAACCCTCATCCCAACTCGCACCCTCATCTCCTACCTTCTAGCACCACCTCCTTGCCCGTCTTCTTCAACGCCTGCACCGCCTCGTCGTGCGTTGCCTCGGTAAGGTCGGTCCCGTTGACGGAGAGGATGGCGTCCCCCACGTACAGCGCTTCGGTCTGATCCGCTGCCAGCCCCTTAAATATCTTGGAGATCAAGATGGGCATTTTATTCTCTCGGCCACCTTGAAACAGAAAAGAAACAAAGGGGTTGTGGTTGAGCACACAGAGGAGCGGGAGGGGAGGGAGATGCTCGGGTACCAGCCGGCCTGGCGAGGCTGAGCCCTCCTCCCAGTTCTCTGCCGCACTGGGACGGCCGCTGCCTCGTTTCCTCGGATGCCCATGGCACACTTGTAACAACCACAGCAGCCAAAATACCACGAGGCTTTACAGCAGATGAGGATGATTGCTCCAAAACCATTCCGAGCGGTCGCACATTTCCTCATAGAGTGAACGCATACTCTGGCCATCTCCCCATCGATTCTGGCAGGAAAGCATGCCTTTATTTGCATTATTAATCATGTGTCCTAAGCAACTATCCCTGCTCTGAGGACTTCATGATCTAAACAGATAAGACAGCTGAATGTTTTAGGAGAGGCAAAAGAGCCAGGGAGAAGTGAACCAACCCGGCTGTTTGCTCCTCTCCGCACAGTAGCCCTATTTACCTGCTGCTCCCCGTTCTCCGGTTTAAAACGATGCTATTCAAGCCTCCTGGCAGCTCAAGGAGATCATTTTGCACTTTAACTTTTGAACCCGCAGGGAGATTCGAGCCCGAGCCCCAGCCCAGGCAGGAGCAGCCGGGGATCAGCAGCACCAACGTGCCCTGCACCCCAGGACAGCCTGTCCCGAGGAGCCTCTGGGAGATCATCTCTGGTCCTGGGGGGAGATTTGAGCCCAGCCTGTTGTCACCACCCACCCCGGCGCTGCTCCCAGCCAGTGCCACAGGCATTTCCTCGCTCAGCCGCCTGCCAAGCCCCTCGCAGGGCTCTGGTTATCAGCTGTCGGAGGCCCCCGTGGGGGCTGCTCGGTGCTGCCGAGCCCGTCTGTACCGCAGCAGCTCCCGGCCCGCGCTGCCGGCACCAATGGCCCCTGCCAGGGCCAGGAGTCCCCGCCAGCTCGGCTCCCCGCTGGCCCGCCAGGCAGGGGACAGCCAGCCCAGCAGCTTGGGCACCCATCCCCTCGCCACGTCACCTCACCCGCACCCCGGTTTGTGGTGAAGCATCCCCGGGTGACGCACAGCTGGCACACTTTTTAACGGGGAAGCGCCAGCATCCTGGGTGACGAGGAGCGATGTCCTCCCCCAGCAGCAGCGGTGGCACCCGCAGGGCGGCCCCACTGCCCATGACAGCTTCCAGCTCCCATTTCACAGGACAACTACTTGGTTTCCACATACATCACTGCAAAAATAAAGTTTTAACTGAACCAAGTAATGCTTGTCCTTTCCTGGGAGAGCTACAGAGCTGGCAATAGCTTGGCAGCCAAGGGGTTATTGCAAAGGGGGCTTCATGCTTCCCAAAAAGAAGGGCTGGCAAGCTCGGGCGCCTGGCAGACACAGCCAGTGGCACCGTTTTGACCCAGTCCCAGCACCAGGACATCCACATCACAAAACCTCCCCACTTCCAGAGGGAGCCGGAGGCTGTGGCCGCGTCGCCTCCGAGCTGGGAGGAGAAGCCACGTCAGGAGGCGAGAGCCCAAGAGCTTCCCCACCGCTGCCCGCGGGGCTGCCGAGCCCGCACACCGAGCTACTCATCTCTGCCCACGCACCGCGACGGCCCTTTGCTGCCTGTTTAATCCTCCCTTCACGGAGTTTGCAACACACTCGGAGCTGGATGAAAAGCAAAGGCAGGCAGAAACGCCACCACTGCCCCAAGAAGTTTCCAGGGTGAAGTTGAGGCGAGTCAGGGAGGAGCGGGGCAGCTCGGGAGCGAGAACAGGGATTACAACACAGCGGCTTTTCGCTGCCCAGCTCTCCGGGAGCGGACATCTCCAAGCTCGAGAGCATTGTTTTAACGTCCCAGCCCTCTGCACCTGGAGATCGCCAAGGGCTTTACGACCGCTTCGTTTTACCGACAGTTTTAAAGGGGTATTTCTCAGCACAGGAGCACGGAGGGGACAAGGACACGCTGGCAGAGCCCTCCCTTTGGCTGCAAAAAGGCAGGGTTTTTTGTAACCGGGTACCCTGAGCGTCCCACCTGCCTCATGAGACAGTGCCCTGCCTGTGCAGGCAAAGGGGCCACAGGAGCCCCCTCCAGCTCCCAAACATCAGGGACCCCCAACTCCAGCCAGGCTGCAGTGCCCAGGGGCTGACCGGTCACCCCTGGACCCCAAAGTGCTGCTCTGTCCCTGGGCTGGCGATGTTTCAGGTCCCACCACTGCCACACACCCTGCACAAGGGCTGGGTTAGGGCAGCAAAGACCCCTGCCGCAGCTCCGCTTCCCCCGCGGGCTTTTATTCCAGGTGCGGGAACGAGCGGCTGGAAAAGCGGCAGCAACAGGTCCCGGCGCCCGCTGCCTCCCCGCCCCCCGGGACGCCCCCCCAGCGCCCCGGCCCTCACCTTTGATGCTGATGCCGAGCCCCCCCACGTCCTGCTTGACGACGCGAACCGTGCGCCTGATGTTGGCGAGCGCCTCGGGCACGGCGGAGCCCGGCTCCCCGCCGTTCAGCTGCGCCGCCGCCGCCGCCTCGCCGGGGCCGCCCGCGGGGCCGGGGCCGTCGGCCGGGCTCACCCGCAGCACGTCCTCGGCCAGGGTGAGGAGGACGCGGAGCCACTGCCCGCCGGGGCCGCGCAGCTCCAGCAGCCCGCTGCGCGGGGCGCGCCTGCCCGCCGCCATCTTCCGCGCCTGCTGCGCCGCCCCCCGCGCCCCGCTCCGCGCCGCTCCGCGCCCCGCGCGCCGCCCCGCGCGCCGCCCCGCCGGGACGGGGCACGGGCGGGAGGTGACCCACGGGGCACGGGCGGGAGGTGACCCGCGGGGCACGGGCGGGAGGTGACCCGCGGGGCACGGGCGGGAGGTGACCCGCGGGGCACGGGCGGGAGGTGACCCGCGGGCCCGGCGCTGCCCGCTCCGGCCCGGCACGGGGCGCACGGAGGGAGCCGGGTGCTCGGTGCGCCGTTGCTTGTCCCGGATCTGGCCCTGGACGTGCTGGGGGTCGTAGAATCACAGAATCGTTTTGGTTGGAAAAGACCCTCAGGATCATCGAGTCCAACCATTAACCCAACCCTGGCACTCCCCCATGTCCCTGAGAACCTCATCTCCACATCTGTCCAACCCCTCCAGGGATGGTGACTCCATCACTGCCCTGGGCAGCCTGTTCCAATGCTCAACAGCCCTTTCTGGGAATAATTTTTTCCTAATATCCAATCTAAACCTCCCCTGGTGCAACTTGAGGCCATTTCCTCTTGTCCTGTCACTTGCTACTTGGGAGAAGAGACCAACAGCCTCCATGCTCCAACCTCCTTTCAGGCAGTTGCAGACAGTGATAAGGTCTCACCTCAGCCTCCTGTTCTCCAGGGTAAACAGCCTCAGTTGCCTCAACCTTCCCTGTCGCAACTTAAGGCTATTTTCTCTTGTCTTGTCGCTCGTTGGGGATCCCCGTGCTGAGGATCCCTGTGCTGGGCTATGTCACGGGGCAGGCAGCAGGAGCCGGGCAGGGGGCAGCTGGCTCAGCCCTTAGTCCACACTGGCAACCACCGCCACCCTCACCTCCCATGGTGGGGGGCCCAGCAACGGCCGGGTCTGGCGGCCCAGCAAGAGCACTGGGCTGAAGGACTGGGGCATAAATCTGCAGGGCTGGGCAGGATGCTCAGGGAGCCCCCAGAGCACCCACTTCTGCACCCCTGCCCAGGGGGGGCCACCCAGCCAGACCCTGTGGGGCACCTGGGGGTGGGTGCTGCCTTACAGGGGCTTCTATCCCATATTTGCAAAACTCTTCTGTGCAACAGCAGCACAGGGGCTGGTGGTGGCTCCAGAGGCCCCAGTGGGCAGCGCAGGGCAGGGGCTGCCAGCATCCAGCCCTGGTCCAAGTTGTTTCCGGGCAGCCAGTTTCTTTGCCGTGACCCATGGGCAGGCACCTCTGAACAGCCCCTGCGGGTGTTAAACAGCAGCGAGGCAGAGGGAGATGGTGTTTGCAGACACTCAGAAAGGCTGTGTTGCTTTTCCATTGCTTGTCCAGCTTCTTGAAAACACGGAAAATATTTTGTTTTCTTTGGCAGACCAGCATTTTTTTCTGCAGACGTGAGGCAGCAATTACGAGCAGAAAATACCTCTAAGAGTGAAAATACTTCTTGGTGCATCCCCCGTGCACTTTGGACGGCCCCGAAGGCGTCTGGGATAGGTCCCTGAGCCTCTGCAAAACACAAGGATGTATAAGAATTCAGTAACATTTACTGCAGGCTGGAAGGGGACACAGCGAGGGGCTCTGGCCGCCCAGGGCAGCGGGTTCGCAGCGTGCGCTGCTCAGCACAGCCCTTCCCCGGCCGGGGGCCACAGCCAGCCCTGCGCATCTGCCACACGCAGAGGGGAAAAATGCTCCCCGGGCTCCCTCCCACACAGCAGCAGCTGTGGAATTTCTTGAGGTTGCAGCAGAGGAAACCCTGAAGGTTATTTCTTTACGAAACAGACGGCTTACATATTCCTGATTTTCTTTTTGCTAAAAAGTCCAGGGTTTGGTTTAAGTGACTCTTGGCCTTTGCAGGACAGTGCTGCTCGCTGTGGCAAGCACTTCTACACTGCCCCATCACCCAGCCAAAGGTATTTCCCCGTGATCCAGGCCCCTCCAGGCCCCACAGGGATGTCTGGGCCCCGCTCTGGCTGCTCGTGCTGCTCGGGTCAGGAACAGCAGAGGAGAATTTTGTCCTTTCATCCTCAAGTGGAGACAGGGCTCGTTTTCTCTGTGCCACCCGTTCTGGGAGCACTCACTTTATTTGCCAGCCAGGCAGCTGCAATCAGCAGTTCATCTGGGTTTTATTCCTTCCCAACGCTGCTTTTGATATTTCCAGCCTTTAAGGCCACGTTCCCGTCTGCAGCAACAGCAGGAACTCTAAATAGTGCTTTTAGTGTAGCAGAACGGCATCGTTTGGGTTGTCGTCTTTCATTTCTCAGCCTGTGCCCAGCAGCACAGATGCTGAGAAGCACGGCCTGGATGCAAGGAAGCCATCGGGATGGTGTCGATGCCAGGCAGAGGGAGAAGCCCTGCCTTTCCCCATCCCGCTGCTGGGATGGAGAAAACGCCATGGTCCCCGGAGCCAGGGCACGGTGTGCCAACTTCACCTCCCTTGGAGAAACAGCCTCACGTGCCCGCACAGCGAGGCCAAGGTGCAGGCGCACGCACAGCCCCCATGCCGCCCCTGTTCCAGGAGCAAATTTGCCTAAATAAAAGCATCATCTATTTCCCCCGAGTCACTCAAGTCCCTGCCCGAGGGCTGAGAGAGCTCTGAGTTTACAGAGACATTTGCCGCACCCCATCCCCACCAGATCTCCCTCCACCCCCATGCAGATGAGCTTCGTTAGCAGACGGGCTTTGTTAGCACCAAGGCGCTGAGCCTGGGGAAAGTGGGATGTGGGATATGAGGAATTGCCCTCCTGGAGCTACAGGAGCTGGAGGTACAACAGAGGTGTTGGCCTCACTGTGCTCGGGGACTCTCCAAGCCGTTTGGGTCATGGCAGAAAGCTCATTCCATGGCCACCGCTTCTGTACGGCAGCGGCACTGCCTGCTCTCCCCTTCTTCAGCAATTAATATTGCTTCGGCAATTGGCGTCAATTATTTATGTGGGATGCAGACCCAAGGCAAGTGTTGCAGGTATTGGTTTCTTCCAATGCAAATCGCAAGTCCAAAGAGCCCTTGGGACCCTGGTCCCAAACTGCGAGGCTCAGCTTGAGCAGGGGCTCAGCAGACTAGTGCAGCATTGGGGTCTTGGCTCCAGGCTTTAATCCAAGACAAAAACCACCTGCTGGCTCCTCTGCACAGCTGGGTCAGGTGAGAGCTGTGTCCTGGGGAGGTTCAGCACTCCAGGATGTTCTTGGGGGTCTTGCTGCCCCCCCAGGCAGAGATGCTGCTGCTTTTGGGACCTTCCCACAGGCTTGGTTCCCTCAGCCAGGCTCTCAATCCCACTTTTCCTCAGGTTCTTTCACTTCTTAGGAGCTCCCTCATGTCCCAGGGCACGTGGTGAGCGCTGGGAGCCCAGCATATGGGGTGGTTCCATCTCCATTTGACCTTCTGTGAGGTAACATGAGCATAATTCCCATGCTGCAGGATGGATTGCAGGGTGGGAGGGTGGAGGGTGAAGGCTCTGGCCGGGGCTGGCACGTGGGAGCGAGTCGCAGCTTCCAGGCATGCCAGCGGCGTTCGTCAGGGCTCCTGCTGAAGGGAAGCAGGACAGGGCGGGGGGGGCGAGTTGCTTGAAAAATTGCTATTCACAGAAATAGAAACTTCCCGCAGAAACACGCGCGCATGGGTGACAAAAGCCCAGCTGGGTATTTCTCCCTGGCAGCAGGAGCGGTGGGAGGGGAAGGGGCTGGGGAGAATGGGAGGCTGTGGTGCAGGGCTGGGGGTGCTGCCAGCACCCGGACTTTTTTAGCTGGAAAAAGCATCGCTGTGTCCAGCCGTCCTCCGAACGGGGCCCAGGAGGAGGACCTGGTGCTGTGGGCAGAGATGGGCTCTGTGCATTTTCGCAGCGACCTGCTCAGCTGGTGCTTCCCCAGCTGATTTCCAACGCAGGGTTGAGCCCGTCCTGGCGTTTTCTCTACACAATCTCTCCAGCCCCTTGAACATCGTCGCTAAGCAGCTATTATTAGACTCATTTCTTGGCATAGCCAAGAGCCCACCAGCCTATTTATAGAGTGCGAGAGATGTTTTGTTACTTGCATTAATTTAATTAATCCCTTCTGAAAGAAGACAGAAGACCTTAAGAGCTCACATTCAGTCCCTAGGACAACATTCCCAAACTGTGGGGGTCCAGGTAACGACATCTCAGGCTGCTGGCGCTGCTTGGGATGCTCTGACAGTCCTCAGCACCAGGGACATGTTGCTTTGCTCCCCTGGGAACTCATGGGGGGACACGGCACCCACCCTGCCCTGTGGGACTGAGCCCCGTGAATACCCTGCAAGGGCTGGAAAGGGAAATAAAATACATTTTATCATAAAGATAGGTATTCATATAGATAGATTTTAATATAGGTGGGTTTTAATACAGATATTGATAGATTTAGATATGCACTATGTATTTAACTGACAGCTTCATCCTTTGTCTTTCAGGAAATGCAGTGAAATGGCATCTTCTGACCTTAAAATCACTGTAATCTCAGAGTCCTTTGACTTGAGAGCACTTTCTGTTTGCTTTGGGACATAGTCCCTGCAAAGTTTCTTTTCTCAGGCCAGACTTCTCTTACTGGATCTCCATAAGAAAGTCACCATCAGCTGGGCTCTCATGGTGTGAAAATACTTTTGTTACCGCATGTGCAGATCTTGTTTATCAGGGCAGGATCATTTCTATCAAAGAACAAGACACTGGATGGGAAAAAGCAGCATCCAGAAGCTGAAATATCTTTGGGAAAGGCTGGAGTTGTTGCACATGAAAGCCCAACATTTACTGCCTGCTGTAGCTTCTGGCTCTCAGGTGCTGTAAGACCAAGCGGCATCAGTGGCAGGGACTTAAATCAGCCCCCAGGGTAATTTAGTGGACATAAATTAATCATAAAAGTCAGCACATGAATTGCAGATTGTAAAATCTGCTGTCACACTTGCAGTTTCAATTGGGCTGATTCACCCCACTGGCCTTTCCTGTGGCAAATGGAGCAAACACCCCATGTTTTGGTTAATCTGCAGCTTGGAAATGAAAATGCCGTTTCCTCCCTTCCAAGCACCAGGGAAGAGGCATCCCTTGGACTGAAGAGTTGGTGGGACACACCGCTGGAGATACCACCCACAATTCTGTACATCCCCTGGCACCGTGGCTGCAGTATCTGCAGTGCCAGAGTTTGTGGGGAAACTGAGTCACGGATGAGGGCGGGCAGGTCCTAGCTCAAACCAGGCCTGCAAGGAGCACTGGGCACATCACTGCCGTGTTTCTCGGCTGCATGGGTGATGCACAGGGGCTCAGGGATGTTCTCTGCTGGCCAACGCTGGTGATATGGACTCTCCCATGAGCATGGGCAATGCTGCCTGCCAGGGTGTTCGAACTCTGGGCGCTTTATTTAGCAATATCAAACTCTTCCCTGCTCCCCAGCTGCTCCAGCCTGGCTTTAATTGCATCCCATGTCTTTGCTGAGGGACTGCTAAAATCCTGGGGTGGGTTGTGGGTTCAGGAGGGTGACGGACAGATGGGCAAACACACTTGGAGGCAGAATGCTGCTCCCTGGTAAATGCGGTCCCATGCACGGAGAGGGCTTCTGGATGCGGCCATGCAGGCAGGGACCCGTGCCCACTCCCCCTGGTGCCTCTGTGCCCGTGCAAATGCCGACGTGTCCCAGCAAAGCCGCAGGCTGACAGCCCCGTCCCCTCCTGACACCTCCGTCACGCCGGGATGCCCGTGGGAAATGCCAGCTCCCCCGGCGCACGGACCTGGCAGCATCCCGGCACTCGCAGCTCCCCTGGGCTTTTTTTAACTCAGCAAACAGAGCTTCGATAAATGTCACTTCTTTCCGCTGCTGTCGTTTCTCCCTGATGGCCTGTCAACATGACAACACTGAGGTTGTCCGGAGCAGGAGGAGAACTTAGTGGATGTTGTTTCGTTCCCTGGATCAGGGGATGCTGCAGGAGGAGGCTCCTGTCCCAAGCACAGCCCAGAGGGGCAGGAGGGATGGGAAGAGCTTTGTGTCCCGAGAGAAAACTGCTGATGAGTTTTGTGGCATGTTCGCCCAGCTCTGGCTGGAAAGCCACCTTCAGCATCAGGTTTTTGAATTCAGCACGACCTTTGACACTGGTGAGGCCCCACCTCAAATCGTGGGGTCGGTTTTGGGCCCCTCACACCAAGAAAGGCCTTGAGGTGCTGGAGCGAGGTGAGAGAAGGGAACGGAGCTGGTGAGGGGCTGGAGCACAAGTGTGATGGGAGCGGCTGAGGGAGCTGGGGGTTCAGCTGGAGAACAAGAGCTGAGGGGAGACCTTCTGATCTCTGAACTGCCTGAAAGGAGCTTGGAGCCAGGAGGGGTCGGGCTCTGCTCCCCAGGAACAAGCGCCAGGACCAGAGGAAACGGCCTCAAGTTGCGCCAGGGGAGGTTGAGGTTGGATCTGGGGAACAATTTCTTCCCCAAAGAGCTGTCGGGCATTGGAACAGGCTGCCCAGGGCAGTGCTGGAGTCACCATCCCTGGAGGGGTTGGACAGACGGAGATGAGGTTCTCAGGGACAGGGGGCAGTGCCAGGGGTGGGTTAACGGTTGGACCCCATGATCTTGGGGGTCTCTTCCAACCAAAATGATTCTACCATTCTCCTGGGGTCTCACCTTCCGTGCAAGGACCGCGTCCCTGCCGGGCACCGCTGGCCTTGCAGACGACAGACCCATCCTCCCAGGGACCGTGTCTCCTTCCCACGAGTGGGTGCGGAACAGCTCTGCGCCGAGTTTCCGTGTTGCTCCGTGGCAAAAAGGCAACTGCAGGATTCCAAGCTGACAGCAGATGCCAGCAAAGAGCCGCTCTACAGCCAGCCGGGACCTGCCGTGGGGAGGGGGCCGCTCGGAGCCCCCCGCCCTGGCCGCTGGGGCACCTTCTGCCCGAACCCACCCATCCGGCCGGGTGCAGCCTGCCGAGGGACGAGCCCTCCCGGGGCCCGGAGGAGCACGGCCAGGGCTCTGCGGCCAGCTCAGAACCCCCCGCCCAGCACACAAACTGCAGCACCTGCCCTGACCCCCTCCCAGCCCAGAGGAGCAAGTGGGGCAGCAGCTGTTGGTTATCAGACACTCACGGAGTGCGGTGGGTTGGAAGGGACCTGCCAAGGCCATCCAGTCATGCCGTGGGCAGGGACATCTTCAACTAGGCCAGGCTAAAAGCCCCGTCCAGCCTGGCGTTGGTGCCCCAAAGATGAGGCTTCTCTGTGCAACCTGATCTGGTGTCTCACCACCTAAAAAATTCCATCCTTATCTGGGCCAAGGGGGCACTGGAGAGGGATTCTCGCCTCTTCTCACTGCCCAGTTAGTCTGGGCTCTGGGCTAGCCCCAACCTGGAATTTTCTGGGGTGGTGTCCAGCAGAGTGCCCCTGCTTGCCCTGGCTTTCTGCTCAGCACCGTGGCCCCAAACCCATCCGCCCCTTCCTTACCAAATTCCTGTCACGAGGAGCTGGGAGGCATCTCGCACTCCCTCCCCATTTGGCAGGTGCCTGTGGCACTCCTGCTCCACAACAAGAGCTATTTTTACCCCCTGGCTGCACACACGCACCCCCAGCTCAGCCTCCTGCCCTCCCCGTGCCCAGCATCATCCCCAGTTCCTGGCTGGGTCCCCACTGCAGCTGCGACCAGATGCTGCTTCTGTCCCCCAAGCACCCTGCAGCTGGGGGGGACGCACGGGGGGCTCCTGCATTTCGTTTGTGGGCATCATTTCTGTGGGGCCCATCTACCGCCCAGTGCAAAGCTCTTTTTTCAGCCTGACAAGTAGGTGGAGTTTGTTTTATAGGAGGAGGTATATATGTATAGATGTGTATGTAGCCTGTGCTATTTCCCCTTTTCAGGGGGATAGTCTTTTCAGGTCTCTGGCCCAAGACCCTCAGGTGACCTCAGAGGTTCCCAGGGGACCGCTGGGAGCTTTGCCAGGTCTTTTTGATGGTCAGGGAGGCTGTTGGACCTGGAAAAGCCCCAGCTCCACAGATTTGCGGACCAGGGTTGGTGAGCACTCCCCATCCTTCGCCTGGCTGCTGGACCCTGCGTTCCTCGAGGGGACGGGACACACACTGCCCATCTCTGTGCTGGTTTTAAGGGCTCCCTAAACAAAGTATCAGGGCAGCAGGGCGGGGGGAAGGCTGAGCAGGGTATCCATCTGCATCTTGGGGTGGATGCTCCAGGCACAAGCCCTGAGGGTGCTTGTGCAGGGGCTGCAGCAAGGGGATGGGGGGCATCACCTCTGCTACGGGCTCCCCATCCAGCCCATGGCATCTCCAAAGGAGCCCCCCAGCATGAGAGGGGACCCAGGGTCAGGAGGAGTGTCCCTCCAGACAAGGACACCCCGAACACCACCCACTGGCCTCTGCTCACCTCTGATCCAGCCCTTTGCTCCTTTCCAAAGAGAGGTTTTAATTTACCCTCTTGGCTGGTGAAATCCTATCCCAAGCAATTCCCCTGCTATTCCTCCAACTCACAGTAATTACCTCATTACTTTGATATTAATAGAATTCACATGGCCTGGATAAGATAATTGAAATTAGCCCTGCGCCTCTGGTGAGGGGAGCAGAGGGGGCAGCTGGAGCTGGAGCTGGAGCTGGAGCTGGAGCTGGAGCTGGAGCTGGAGCTGGGTGAGGGGTGCAGGGCTGTGCTGGGAGGTGAGCTCTGACCCCTGGCTGGATCCTCGCACCCACTGTGCACCACCCACTGTGGGCCCTGGCACCAGCAGCACCCGTGGGGGTGCAGCTCTGCCAGTCCCAGCCCCAGGGATGAATTATTGCCTGGAGTCTGCCCAATGGTACCAGAAGTGAGCAGATGGGATGGACACCCATCCCGGCTTCTGTCGGGCTCCTGTGATTCAGCTCAGGAGGATGCTCAGCTGGACCCTGCCCCGGCTCTTGAGTCACTCACTCCCTCGTTGTCCCCTGCTCCAGGCCAGGGCATCCAGTGACCCCCATCAGCATCTCCTGCCATGGGGCTCTTCAGATTCTTTCTGGGGGGAAAAAAAAAAAAAGAAAAGATGCATTATCTGGAAGAGAAACAAAGGCAGCAGCGCGGTGCTGAATAGTTCTCGCTGGTGGTGCCATGCCCCAGCCACCGGCCGCTGCCCGGCGGGGCTGTGATGGAGCCGTCTGCAGCCCCTCCGGCCTCGGGTGTGAGCAGCTCCCACCCACCTGCTCCCCGTCAGATGGGAGGTGACCCCCGACAAAGGCCAGGGCCACGTCTGCCACCCTTGGGCTTTGCCCCGACACGTGTCTCCTTAACCTCTTCCTTGGGACCAGCTGCTACCAGGGGACCCTCCTTTGTGGCCCCGCACGCAGCAGACGAGTCTCCCCATCTGGCCAGCGAGGTCTCGTCTGTTGGAGACCCCCCTGCCCCGGCTTATAACGGCATTAACCTCCCCCGCTGCGCCCTGCCCTGCTCCCATCCCCTGTCAACTGTCACCAAGCACCACGGGTCCTCACGGGCACATCGGACTGGGGACAGCCCTGCACCCTGGGCTTATCGCACTGCTCACCCACCGCCCAGCACCTGGCAGGGACGAGCAGCCCTGCCTGCACCTCGAATGCTGCCTGCGGGCTGACCCATGTGCAGAGCAGGGCTGGAAATCTCCTTTCTCCCCTCTGAACACCGTGGCAGAAATACTGCATGTAAATGCTGTTTACAAACATGGCATATACATGTTGCTTGTAAATATTGTGTGTAAATGCTGCATGTAAATATTGCATGTGAATGCTGCATGTAAATGCTGCATATAAATGTTGCAGATAAATTCTGCATGTTGATGCTGCACAATAAACGGTGCATGTCACTGCCGCGTGGTGTAAGAGCTGCATGTAAATGCTGCAAAACATAAATGCAGCACATAAATGCTCTTTATAGGTGCTGCGTATAGCAGTGCGGAGTCTGGGAGCCATAGGGGCTGGGGGAGCAGGAGGCAGCCGAGGGGAGCAGCAGGGTTTGAGGCAGCCGTGCTGCACCCAGCCGGGATGCCAGGCGCGCAGACACTCACCCCTTGGGAGGGCACAGGAGATGGGTGCCAGGAGCGATGCCCAGACAGGAGCCAGGCAGGACAAGGCAGGGGGGGAATTTGCCTGCAGGGGCTTGAAAAGTTCCTGCACTGATGGCTGCAGGGGGGGTGAGTCCAGCCCTGGCTCCTGCCAGGACCAGGACCCCAGCACGGGGGCTCTGTCCCAACCTCACTGCCACCACGCCATGTGCCCTCGTCCCTTGCTGGCACTGAGCTCCCTGGAGAGCTGGGGGGTGCTGGGGCACCCGGGGGTGCCCAGCAGGGAGGGGACCAGCAGTGATGGGATGCAAGGAACAGCAGTGTGCAGGATCAGGCCCTGCAGCCCATTGGGAAAAGGAGCTGAGGCGGAGGGCAGCATCCCCCGGGCAGTGGTGTTCCCAGGCCAGCGGCAAGAAGAGGCGAGACTCCGTCACCTCCACGTCCCTTGCCAGACATCCATCCATCCCCGAGGAGGCCTTATCTGCCGCTAATGCTTCGCAGGAGCCTCCCCAAAGCTCACGGGCTTGGCAAGATGTTCTCAGACTGCATTTGCTCCAAATGGATTTTATCAGGGGGAGAACAAAGCACTGGAGAGTTTTCAAAGCAAAGTTGTGATCGCAGCCCACAGGATAGGCAGACGGTCCCTTCCAGCAGCACCTCGCTGGGGACCCGACCCCCAAACCCGCCGAGCAGTGGGCTGGTGTCCCTCGGCTGTCCCCTCCTGGCCCCCACTCTGCCGTCCCACGGTGGTGGCCGGGCAGGAGCCGTTCAACGGGTGCTGGCCAGAAGACAACAGCTCCATTTTCACCAAAAAATGTCCTGCTGCAAAATCTGGCCTCACTCCAGCTGCAAAGGGAAAAATAAGGTTAGTGGGGTTTTTTTCCTCCTACAAAGTTTCTTGGAAAGCTGGTACAGGCCAGCTGGAGCGAACGCTGACCTGGGCATCGCGCTGAGGGGCCGGGGGTGTTGCGTGGGGGCCTGTCCGCCTTGCCGCCCATCCCTGGTGCAGGCAGCTCCAGAGGCAGAGCAGCTGGCAGAGTGGACTTTTTTCCTCCAACACCCTCAAGGAACTGGGGAAAAAAAGGAAAATATTCTCTCCTCTGTTGATCTTAGCATAAATTGCAACTGCAATGTCAAGAGGGGTGCTAACATGGAGGCTTCCCCTGTTCAGCCTGTGATCTGAGCCCTGGGAAGGTCAGCGATGCCACGAGTCACCCTGAGCACGACGGCCACTTGTTGCATGACGCGAGGTGTGCACCGTGCCCATGGCGAGGTGTCCCCAGGGAAGAGATGGCGCGTGGAGAACTGTGCTTGTCAGGAAGGACTGGAGGGGAAGCAGGAACCGCATAGGCAGAGGAAGGAATAAGACCAGAAAGTCAGGTTGGCTTGGCTTCGCCTCTGATACGCAGAGAAGATGGTGTCAGCAGTGAGTCAGCTGCGGGAGGTATGTGAAACCATAACTGAAGAATGCTGAGAAAATAGCAAAATCCCACCAAAAAAAAAAGAAAAAAGTGGGGGAAAAAACCACAATCCTCAAGCAAAAGCAGCAGCAATGGTGCCGATCCCAGAGCCTTGGCGCTGGACAGACACATGAAAGAGGACAGATTTAGCAACTGGATGCTCTTCAGGGCACAATGGGATAACTGCAAAGTTGCATCAGGGCCAGGGAAAAAGAAAAACAAAGCCAAGAGCTGTGGCTTTCTGCTGTGGGACAGGCAAAAGGCTCCACATGGCCCTGCAGCATCAGGCTCTGCGCCGGGCTGAAGGACCCACGTGAGATCCCAGAGCCTCTCCCAATCCATTCCCAACCCACCAGAAATGTTGTGGCCACGAGGGCTCCTTTGAACAAGTGTCATCGAGAAGCCGGGGAAACAATAGAGCTGCACAACGCCAGGCTCTGCAAAACGCCTGACTCATGGCACTATCGCATCTTGAATGACAAACTTGTTTGTCCCAGATGAGCAAGCAGGAGCGGGGCAGGGGCAGGATGAGAGGAAACGGCCTCAAGTTGCACCAGGGAAGGTTCAGATTGGATATTAGGAAAAAATTCTTCCCCAAAGGGCTGTGGGGCATTGGAACAGGCTGCCCAGGGCAGTGCTGGAGTCACCATCCCTGGAGGGGTTGGACAGACGCAGAGATGAGGTTCTCAGGGACATGGGGCAGTGCCAGGGGTGGGTTATGGTGGGACTCGATGATCTTGAGGGTCTCTTCCAACCAAAATGATTCTGTGATTCCAAATTCACAATCTCAAAGAGAAAGGTGTAACCAGTGGGCAAAGGGAGGGGTAGGGAACACCAGGTGAAGCTTCGGCAGTGACAGAAGCCCAGCCCGCGTGGCCCACAGGTACCGGGGAGGGCTTCAACCTGCTGCCTCGACATCGCGGCACCACCACGATGAGCTACAGCAGGTGAGATCAGGTCACACACGGCACTCAGCCCGGGACAGGAACTCATCCGTGGGGACACAAGCCACTCATGCCCACCCAGAGAGCACCCATGCCCTGAGCATCCCCATGGGCGAGTGAGCTGGGCACCCAGCCACGGCTGCACAGCCCCAGTGGGGATCAGGGCTCGGTGCTGGGAGCCAAACAAGTGTGAAACAGCAACAAAAAATGGTCTTATATTCTCATAACTAAATCAAACAACCCACCCAGTTCAATGTACCCTTCAAAGAGCATCCACTGCATAAGATAAAAACAATGGCAGTAAGGAATAACTGTGCGAAAGGGGCTCCCAGCCCGCACTGAGGAGCAATTGCAGGTAGGAGCACCACAAACATCACTTTTTTGGGGTGTAGGCATCTTCAGCAGTGAATACTACACATGAGCACACAGCCATGGTTGAAGAGATGCTCGTCAAGCTGGCTGACATGTTCCCAGCTCTCTGCTCCAGAGGTGGACTCGGACCACGGCACCGGGGTGAGCAAAGCCCTGGCAGAGCTGGGCTGGGCTGTAGCTTGGTGCTGGACCCTCGCTGGGCTCCCCAAGGCTGGGACCTGCCTCCGAAGAGCTAAAAGCAACGTGGAACATGCCCGTAGGGACTGTGGCATAGGCAGGCAGGGGAGGTTCCCCTCTGGTCGCTGGAGCCCCAGTGTCACCATCTGTGTGTCTGCAGATTCACCTCCTCAAAACTATCCCAGTCCCACAGAGCTCTTTCCCGTCGACAGGGAAGATGGACAAAGAGGTTTTGCATAATCCCGTGCTATCTGTGTAATGCATGACCCCCAAAACGTGCTGCTCTCACCCGCACAGAGCTCCTGGATGTTCCTCTCTCTTCTCAGCCTGATTCCTATGTCCCTGGCCATGTATTGCAGCCGGGAGTGAAACCCTGCACCCAGCAACATTCCCAGCCCCCCAGGTACGGGACCCAGCACTTTTGGGGGTGCTGCCAGGGGCACCCATAGCCTGACAGGCAGCTTTTGCTCTGGGATGGAAACACCACACATGGTCTGCTGGGGAGGGATCAAACATGAAAGTGCATTGAGACTTTGTGGGGACACTGTGAGGGTGCCACGCTGCTGGTGGCTCATCTCAAAGGGTCCCTTTCTCCAAATCCCCCATCATACCCAAAGAAGGAAACGCCTGCTGCAACTCGGGTGCTGAGCTTTAGCAGGGACCAAGCATTTCAGAACCACATAATCCAGCCCCCTTGAGCCAAGAAAATAAACTATCCCTTGGTGATTGCTGGTTTCGCTTTAAAATAGAAAAGCAAAGCAAAAAACAAACGCCGCCGGTCACTGCAGCCGGCTGCTGTGAACACAGAAGATGCAATGCCTGGTCACTACAACCTGATGTGTTTGCAGGGCTGGAAATGGCCACATCCAGCCCTTGCCCTCACTGTTAGCTGCGATGACACGGCAAGAGATACCCAACAGAGCTGGCTGCGACAGTGCCACGTGGAACCAGCCTGGCACCAGCGTGCCCCTTTCCCCATAAATCACCCCAAACGGAGGGTCCATGCGATGGCAGCAGCGTGGACCCGGTTGGGCAGCACCTGGGGACATGCCCGGGCAGAGCTGGCGGCATCTCAGCATCTGCAACTGTCTCCAAGAATACCACCCAGAGGCTCCAAAATGTTGGGGAAAAAATAAATATAGCTCAAAGGAGACTCAGAGATCGAAGGGAAATGGCCATTAGCAACCCTCCATCTGCAGTAAAAAAGCCAGCCGTGTCCGGCACTCCGCATCTAATGGGTTTTTAATATTCTCGTGGCACGCACTGTGGTATATATATGGTAAGAGACACTTGGAGGTCTTGCATGAGCACCATTACTCGGGGGGCTGCTCGCAGAGTTCAGGCTTTTCCTTTCCTTGCCAGCTGCCTTGTAGATGTAGATGTTTCAATTATTCTGTCAAGCTGCATATTCAAAATTAAGGCCATGTCTCATGTAGAAAGGAAAAAAAAATATATCCCTAAAAGGAAAAGAAATGAACTCAGAAATTAATAAGGCTGATTGACAATGCTGCTTTGGAAACTCTGGTACCATATGGCATCCTTGAATGGCTGCAGTGCTGTTAGGATGGAGCTGACCAGCTGGAGAGTTACTGTGGGTTGTTTGTAATTGTAATAATGGATATCAGATGGCTGGTGTGGAGCAGTTTATAAATGAGAACAGACAATGAGCCGCACTGTTTGTCAGGAAATCATTGCTGATACGGGCTTTGCGCTGCCCACCACTCCCCAGTTTGAGCTGGCTGCTCCCAGGGCACCCTGTGCTGCTGGTGGGTAACACGGGCGAGCAGGATGGGGGGTCCAACCGCCAGCAAAACTGCCAAAAAAAACCCCCTCACCTTCCTGGTACTTTGGGCAGAGCCCCAGACACCACTCAGAGATGCCGGCAGGGCTGATGTCCCCATGTGCGGCTGGGCTCTAAGGAAGCCAACGCAAACGGGGATCCAGCCGGGGATCCGCCAAAGCCTCGGGAGCCACCCAGGCTCGCAGGGCTGATGGGGGCTTGGATACTGACACTTCCAGATTGTTTTTTGCGCTGAACAGCCGGAAAAATCATGACATTTCAGAATTTGCCATTTAATGGATTTTTTTTTTTTTGAGTCGGTAACAGTGAAATTCATTATTTCAATTTCTGCTGATCTCCAGCTCTATGGCTTCTCATACAAAATGAAGCCTGAGTTTGGAATGAAAATGTCACACAGTTGTTCCCTCGCCTTTTCCAAAACAAAATTCCATCCAAATTAACACAGGGCATTGCCCAGCTGAAACGTCCCCTGTGCTCCAGCTGAAACGTCCCCTGTGCTCCAGCTGAAATGTCCCCCGTGCTCCAGCTGAAGCCACCCTGTGCCACATCACAGCCCAGGACAGCGAGCCCCAGCCTGGGGGATCTGCAGCCAGAGGCAGCTCGGAGATAACGCTGCATTCAAGCCTTAGATGCTACACCTATTTTTAATTCCCTAGCATTCCTGGGTTGTGGGTTTTTTTTGAAAAAACAAACAAACAAACAAACCAAACTTATTTAAAGAAAAAAAAATAGATTATGCAATTCAGGCCAATGGCATCTTTGGTGTTGGGGCCAGGGAGCGGCAGATGCTCCAGGACCAGCGGGGAGAGGTGTCTAGAAAAGCCATCCCCGTGGGGAGGTGGTCAGGACCGGACCGAGGGGCACAGCAGGCACCAAGCACAGGGCAGAGCATCCACGAGCTGAAATGCCCCTCGTCAGGGCATCTCATAGAATCATGGAATCATTTTGGCTGCTCTAAACCATCACCCACAACTGAGCTCTGTGGTTATTTCCCTGAAGAAAGACCGACTCCTGCTCCCAGCTCTGAAAACATGTCTTCTTATACCAGGGCATGGCTCTTCCTGAAAACTTCGGTATTTCTTTTTCTTCCAGTTCGGAGAGGATTATTTGAGTCTGTTTACTTGGACCCTCAGTTTCTAGGCTTTCATATAAAATGCAAGTAACCCATTCATTTTCATAGCAGAAGTTTTTTCTTATTTATATCAACCACTGGTTAGGTAAAATTGGCACTTGATTCCCAAGCACCAAACATCATTGTGGCCCTTCTCTGCAGACATTCAAACCCGCCTGGACACCTTCCTGTGTAACCTCATCTGGGTGTTCCTGCTCCGGCAGGGGGATTGGACTGGATGAGCTTTTGAGGTCCCTTCCAATCCCTAATATTCTGTGATTCTGTGATCATCAACGGTTTATTTTAATTAGTAAGGGGACGCTGAGACGTGATGCAGACACAAGACACGAGCGCGTTTTGGACACCCTCTCCGGAGCTGGACCTGGCCCAGAAGCAGGAGGGTTGACAGCATCCCCCAGACCCAGCCACCGCGTCCCCGTCACCGTGTCCCCGCAGACCTCCCAGCGACCCGATCGTATCCCCCCAACTTTAGCCTGAAGTTGTCACTCGATAGGAAAACTCCCCCACTTTCTCCAGCTCAACTTTGGCTGACCTCGTCAGCAAACTGAACTAATTGAAGGAAGCGAAGTCGGAAAACAGCCCAACGGCCCTTCCTGACGAGGCGATCGCTCTCACAGCTTGTTCGCCCCGGTTCCTTGCAATGAGCTGCGGGTTCCCCGTTTGACTTTGGCATTGCAGATGCATTGCTTACCCCTCGCTATCACGTTTTAAATCACCCTAACGGGAAGCCCCAGCATAGGCTGTCAGCAGTTTAAATGCAAAGAGGTTTAGATTTCAAAAGAAAGAGATATTCAGCTCGAATCTTTACTCAAATGCCCTGTTTTTTCCAGCACAGGCACTCTGGAAATGCTGAGCACCCCAAGCTGGGTGCAGCCCTTCACTGGTACCCAGGTGTCCTATAGCTGGTGCAGCTTAGTGTGCTCAGCTTGGCTCTCCAGGCACCATTTTTGGGGTGTCATCTATTTAATCAGCCCCCATCACCCCCCCGTTGCCCGCAGAGGGGCCCCACTCGCAGCCGTGCTGGTGTCGTTGTTGGTTTTTTATTTTACAGGGGTAATAGATCCTACCCACATCCTCCCACCCCAGCTCCCACCCACACATCGCCGGCGTTAATGGCTTTGCTTTGCCGTGCCTGTCAGGTAACAGCCCCGAAAGCGGGTGTCACTTTGTCATCCCAAGCCGGCAGCTGCGTGGCGGGCGAGGAACAGGTGGCAGCCCCGTGTCCCCTCACGTGGGGTCAATGCTCGTGGGCTCGGTGTGTCCTGGAGGGAAGGACTGGCGATCCCCGGCTCCGCTCTGAGCCCGACACATCCCCAGCCCCACCAGCTCCCGGTGCCCCTTCTCTCCTCTTCCAAGGCAGGAATCTGCTGGGGAGAGTTGAAAATCCAAGGTAGGAGCCAACTGAGCACCGGGATAGGCACATGGTGGCCATGAGTGTGACCCTGGTACAGACACACCAGCCCAAAACCTTCGGTGAGCTTCTGTGTTGGGGCTCGTCCCCCTCTCCCCAGACAGGGGATGTGAGAGTGGACAAGCACCAGGACTGACCGGGAACAGCCATCATCATCTACAAGTCTTTTAAACCCCTCCAGGGATGGTGACTCCACCACTGCCCTGGGCAGCCTGTTCCAATGTCCAACAGCCCTTTCCGGGAACAAATCATTCTCAAGATCCAACCCCAACCTCCCCTGGTGCAACTTGAGGCGTTTCCTCTCATCCTGTCGCTTGTTCCTTGGGAGGATGAGGTGGAAAGCACAGGGCCAAGGATGAAACCCAGGAGGTGCGTTAGGAGCAGAGGGACGAGCTGCAAGAAGCACCTAAAGCTCTTGCTGCTTCAGACATCTGCAAAAAATATCCCATTAAAATTGAAATCAGGCTCCTGTCCATGCCTTCACTCCTGTTTACTGAGATCTTCAACACCTCCAGGGTGGCAGCTGACTTTTGCTTTGCGTCTGTGTCATGAACACGTCCCATTGCTGGGAAATAATAAAAAATGATAAAAACACTGTAGCAAACCCCAGAAAAGGGCTGAGTGCACACATGAGGATGGGGATGGTCATGAGAGGTCTTCATGGAGGAGCGGCAGAAACCAGGGGTGCTCCGTGGGTATGCTCTGATGGGGGCTTTGGCTGCGATTTGCAAAATGATCTCTCCTTAGAGAAAGAGAAATGATGGGATTCGCCCCACGTATGTGGGTCTGGCTGGAATCAGAGCCCAGCAGCTGGGCCAGAGGCGATGCTGCTGCCCAAGCGGCGTTGCCCACCATGGGATGGCCCTTCTGCCTCCGCAGGGTCCCTCTGGACAAGGGGCTGCTCCGAGCACCCCCAAACCCTCCATCCTCCTCCATCCTCCTCCATCCTCCAGCCCATCTGCCGCTCGAATCCCCGCTCCCCGGCTGCGATGTCAGGGCAGCTCCTGCTCCTCATTAGAGGTCGCAGCCCCTGAGCAAAGATTAATCTGGCGCTTGTGTGAATTTATCTGCATGAAAAGAGAGGGACCGGCTCTGACCTAGCAGTCTGGAGACTGGTGGGGAGTTTACTGTCCCCTGAGCCGTCAAGCCAATTCCCTGCAGTAACAAGCTGTTGTTCTTGGCATCTGCTAGGCAGAAAGACTATGAAACACCCCAAATATCTGTTTGTTTTAAAAGGTAAATATTAATTTCAGGATGCTGTTTACATAACCAGACTCTTCAAGCTTGAAGTCGTTGCCTTTTGCTAGTTGACACACGATATTCATGTGTATTTAACATTTATTTAACTCTACTTGGCCCTGCTTGTGCCAGATGGCAGGCAGTCTGCGTGGCTAGGCACGGGCTCAGCCGAGTGCTGCTCTGAAGTGAGAAAAGGGGGTGGCTTGAGGCAGAAAAGGTAAAAGTTTGAGCAGTTTTACGGCTGCAGGTCCCCGAGCAGCATGGATGCACACTGCAGCTCCGGTGTCCCCAAGGCTGGGTGGTGTGTCTGTCCCCAGAGAGCAGCAGAAGCCAAAAGCAAGACAACCTGAGAATCACCGTCCCCTGACAAGTCCAAAGCAGTGCAAGGGCTGGGCTTTCCTCAGTGCTGACAGCTTGCCTTTGACTCTCCAGCTTTGCATCACCTGGGCCTGATCCTGCCTGGCACTGAGCTCTCTTGCACCGCACATGGGGAGCAGGGAGCAGACCCTGGCAGAGAGACGTCCCCACAAGAGCCATTGCAGTTCGCACGCAGTGGGTAGGAAACCCAGAGCTGAAACCCCAACCTGCAGAAGAGCACGAGTGCCCGGCTGGTCAGTGACTTGGAGGAGCAGAAGACACAGGAGAGGATCTGCTTGCTGTCTCCCGAGATCCTGAACAGGGAGTTTCATCATGTCAGTAAAGAGCTGAAAGATCACAGAATCACAGAACCATTTTGGTTGGAAAAGACTGTCAAGATCATTGAGTTCAACCATTAAGCCAACACTGGCAATAAACTATGTTCCTAAGAATCTCACCTCTGTGTCTGTTCAACCCCTCCAGTGATGGTGACTCCACCACTGCCCTGAGCAGCCTGTTCCAATGCCCGACAGCACTTTCCAGGAATAATTTTTTCATAATATCCAACCTCAACCTCCCCTGGCGCAACTTGAGGCCGTTTCCTCTGGTCCTGGCGCTTGTTCCTGGGGAGCAGAGCCCGACCCCCCCTGGCTCCAAGCTCCTTTCAGGCAGGTCAGAGATCAGAAGGTCTCCCCTCAGCTCCTGTTCTCCAGCTGAACCCCCAGCTCCCTCAGCCGCTCCCATCACACTTGTGCTCCAGCCCCTCACCAGCTCCGTTCCCTTCTCTCAACTCGCTCCAGCACCTCAAGGGCTTTCTTGGCCTGAGGGGCCCAAAACTGATCCCAGGATTCGTGGTGCAGACTCCCCAGTGCCCAGGACAGATCTCACAAAGTGATGCACATCCCTGATACACAGTCCCAACTACTGAATGCTCACACATCTCTTTTCCACCCCTCCAGTCACTGACTGCCAGCACAGGGCATTTTGGGGGTAATGCAGCACTGCTGGTGTCACTGCTTTCTCAAACAATAAAAAAATGCAGCCAGATGGAAAACAATATGATATTCAAGACAGTATCATCATCTTTATGGTTGCAGCAGGCACCCATCAGCTTGAATATACAAACAAGGAAGATCTGAGATGGTTTCAGGAACAGGATTATGGTTTCTAAGCTGGGCTGGACACTCTCAGATTCAAACATAAATGTTTGAAGAAAGGGACCTGCCTGATAAATAATGTCCCCAGATTTTATCACAGAATTATTGCCTGTTTGGGCTCAATAGCTGCTGTGCGCCCTGCCTCCCACCTGGTGAACAGGTCTCATCCCACCCCTCCTCTCCTCCAGCATTTTTTTGCTTGATGAGATCCCGTCCTCCTCCCTCCAGGCAATGCTGACCTGCCTTTGTGCCAGGAGAAACACTGACCGGACACCAGGACTGACCTCGGGAAACTCCACCAAGCTCCAGACCTCCCCTTCTGGCACCATCTGCCCCGCACCCCTTTCACTCAGTTCTTGCCTGTATTAGTGATGCTTGTACTAAACTTTCCATTTTATCTTGTTTTGAAAACCAGTTCCCAGCAAAGGAAGCAGGCAGGTTACTCTGCCATGACCCGCCCCATGAGATAAACCCTTTATCGCATTTCCCACTCATTTTCATGACACTAATTACTCTTTCCTCAGCATTTTTAGAGCTACACACGCCTATGAGATGAGAGATTTCCAAACAGCGTTCCCTCTTGCGTTCATTGTTCTTTGGTCAGACCCGTTAATCCTTGCCACCAGATTTGCCTGCCCCATGGAGGAAATGGGAGGACCGAGATGGCGTGGGACTTGGGAGGAGACAGCGAAGGGGTGAGGAAGAGGCAGGATGAGGCTGAAGGAGCTGAGCTGTGAGAAGCAAGGACGGGTATACATCTTTGGCCAAGAGAGCTTGTTCCAGCCCAGGGACATGGTCACCAGCTGAGACCCCCGCCAGGAGCCATCCTGCTCCCTCCTCTTAACACAGGTCTGCAGAGCAGGAAACAACCTTCCCCTGCTCGCAGCCACCCCACCAGCTGCAGGGACAGAGTCTGGGAGGGATATCTTTGTGTTCCAGACCTTCTGGTGACCCACCTCGGTCCATATCCTGCTGTTCAGGGCCTCCCTTGGGGCAGGGGCTCACACAGATCCGCACTTTGGAAAAACAGGAGAGCAGGGCTGTGAAGTCCTGCTCTAAGAGACAGAGCTTCCCACCCGCAGCCACCTTTGTCATGCTTTGTCAAGCTTTATTGAGAGGGGGACTCAAGGCCATGCAACCATTTCTTTTTCTAGGACCTTTGCAGAAGCTGGAAGAAGCGCAGTGAGTGAAAGATGATCAAGCCCAGAAAGGTGCTTTACAGCGGTGCTCAGGTACGGGTGGGGATGCGGCAGGACAGCAAACAGCTATGAAAAAATGTGTCTTCAGGTCACAGCTCGCTCAGTGTGCATGAGCTGTGGGGTGGGATGCCAGCAAATGAGCAAACATCAAGTACCTGCACTGTTCCCCTTGCACCGAACAGAGAAGTACACCATGGAAAAACACAGTCCGTGAGACGACTATTTGTCTGATATACAGTGAAATGTCATCACATGTTTAAAGATGACGGAGGCGTTTCCTGAGCTGTGGAGTGCATGTGTGAATATTTTAAGAGGTTTTGTTGTATTGGCCATAGATATATAACATGTATAGTGGTTGTGTATTTATAGTCCTAAAAATGCTGTTTGCAAAACTGTGGATGCTCATTTGAGTGTGACATATGTATATATATTTAGACATACGTATCTGCCTCTCTAGAATACACGTGCCCATATACTGCACTGGGCCGAGAAGTCTTCTGTTTCTTGTCCTGGATACATCACGTTTAAACCATTTTAAAAAAGGGTTCCAAACAAGGTCCGTGTGCCTGTAGAGCTGCTTCTCTAATACACAAGCCTATTTCAAGGACATACAGAAACATCAGCGAAGTGAACAGGTGTTGCTCGGTTGGACACAGAACACAAACCCATACTTAGAAAGGCTGGGTGGGACTTTTTTCTCTGAGAGCCAATAAACCTTGCTCTGTGTACCAATGTACCAACAGAGCAAAGATTGCAACTCTTCCCTTCCTTTGACAGCTGTTGACGTTTCCCAACCCGTACCCCAGCTCCTGAGAGCACAAGACAAGCTCAGCTCACTGTATGGCTTAAAATCTGGGGGGCTGGATGTGGGGAAGGGGTGCTCCCCGCAGGGATGGCTACAGCAGCGTGTCCCAGGGTGACACGGTCCCCCTGCTCGCAGGACATCAGGATGGGGAGCTCATCCTCCCTACACGACGATGCCCCAGGTCTCGCCCACAGCCCTGGCACCTTTTAGATCTCCTGAGAAAGAGCATGGTGAGCCCATTCCCTGCTCCCACCTCTGCAGAAGACACTTGCTGGAGGAGCAGGAGGACGGGCACATTTAAAACATGAGCTTGTTTCTGTGGGGAAGTCACATATAACTGTGGAAATGTCCCCAGAGCTGCTGTTCTGAGCTCCTACGTCTTTCATCTTCATTGAGGTCTGGAAGATCAAGCCTTTTATGTACCCTACCCTGGTACTCTGCAGGTATTATCTGTGTTATTTAGCACAAGCCTCTCCTCTTTGGCATTCCCCTCTGCAGCTCTTCCATCTTTAGAAACAAAGCAGCAGTGCAGACCCTGCAATGGAGCTGCTCTGTGCCCACCATGGCTTCACCTTGGGCAACACGAAAGCCGTTGAACAGAAAGGAAGATGAAAACACATTAGCTCCTCCTTCTGTGCTTTCCCCAGCACATCTCAGTGCTCTGCTTTGCCGTCCCAGCCCTCCTCACCTCCTCCCCATCCCGAGCAGTCCAGGGCATGTCCCCCCAAGGTCACAGTGCCCGGGAGGGACAGGACACGGAGCAGGGCAGCACCAGCCCTGTGTCAGCACAGCTCTTCCCATCTCCTCCTCCGCACTCAGGCACACAGAGGGCTCCAGCATGGGTGAACCTCAGGGAGATGCCAGGCTGCGGCTGAGGACACGGCCAGGTGGCTTGGGGAGCTGCTCCCATCACGTTGGTGAAGCATTTGATGGAACCCAGCCTGCTGCTCGCCTTGGAGCTTCACTTTGGAGACAAGCTAAATTAAAACAAAGCCCTTATCAGCACTCCACACAACAGCCCTTTCTGCTTCACCAGCGTAAATTTGGCCACAGCGAGGCCGTAGATGACACTGAAATGAAGTGGTGGTAAACACAGGCCAGAGCCAAGCTGCAGACCAGCGCGGCAGGAGATAAGAGTCATGTGGGGGATGCAGGCTTTGGCCGACCAGCCGGCCCAGAGAAGCGCTGGTGCCTCGCAAGGGGAGGAGGCAAAGCCACAAAGTTATAATGAGGGTGATGGGACTGGATGGACGCTCCTGTCATTTTAGCACAAATTTGGATCTGCTCCATCATGGGACGTCTGGGCCCAAGAGATGCCTGTTGCTGGCCAGCAAACTCAAAACAAGCCCGTAGCTCCCTGAGCACCTAGAGCTGACCATGGCCAAGCTGTGGGGACTGCAGCTCACCTGTAGCTGGGCTTTCAATGGGCTGCTGGCCAGAAACCACCAGCCCAGAACTGGGGCAGTTCAAACCCAGTTTGTTGGGAGCATGGCCCTACTGGGACACAGCAGCTCTGACCTGTGTGCCCTTTTTTCCCCAGAGCCAAGTAGGACTCAGAGCTGTCACTGCCTTGATTAGACAGGCAGAGGGGATGGATGGTGCCCCAGGGCTGCCAGTCTGGATCCTGCTTCATCCCAGGAGCTCTTCTTCACTGGCGATGAGCTCTGTCAAGGCTGAGCCAAGAGATGGCGGGACAGCAGGAGCCACACTGGCACCAGCAAGAGTTGCTAACTGGTGGTAAGGACACCTATCTAGGACAGGAGACTGAGTCCTAGCCTTGCTTCCAGGACTACATACATATTTTATTGCTGGGAACAGAAACCCCAGCTATAACACAATTTGCAGAGACATGACGGCTACTTTCAAGTCTTTCGGGAAGTCCCTGACCCAGTTGGCCTGCTTGCAGTTTCCCTAGAGAACACCAAATCCCTCCAGGACGGCAGCAAGGTTGTGCTTAGTTTTCAGATGCCGATGAGACATTGGCACAAGGCTGCGGACTTGACAAATCCTGAGTAGGACTCTCAGGCTCTCAGTGTTGCTCTCATGATCACGAACTCCATAATGATTTCTGAGCTTTGAGGTACCTACCAGAGGTAAATGGCACTCAAGCTTTGGACTTTGCCAGAGTCTAAACTCATGTCTCAGCTCTGACATGGATAATTGACTTAACTGTGTTTTTGCATGTAAATCTAAATGTGTTTTCCTGTGGCCAGACTCCCTGCGGCATTTGTGGAAAAGCAGCATCCCCTGGGAGATCTCCTAACACACAAAGCTCCCTGACCAACAAAGTCACCCCTACACATGAGAGCTCGTAGCAAGGCTTTTCAGGTTCCCCCCCTTCCACAAAAGGACCATGGAGTTACCTGCTCCTTGGAAGGAGCCTCATTGTTCTTTATTGCAGCCTTTCAATAGATAAAGGCTTATAAGAAAGGTGAGAGAGAGACATACTACCATGGCTTGTAATGACAGAACAAGGAGCAGCGGTTTTAAACTGAAAGAGGGTCAGTTTAGATTGGATATAAGGCAGGAAGTTTTCATGATGAGGTTGGTGAGCCACTGGTTGCCTACAGAAGTTGTGGGTGCCCCATCATTGGAGCATGAAGGTTGGATGGGACTTTGACCAACCTCATCTTGTACAAGAAATCCAAGTACGAGTTGGACTAGATGATCCTCAAAGGTCACTTCCAACCCAAAGCAGCCCGTGATTCTTCATCCCGCTTGTCCTGCAATGCTTGAAACATCATCTCCAGGACCTGATGTCCGTCCAGGCCAGCCTGGCCACCTAATCAATACCAACCTCGGCTACAATAACCGAGGCCCCGGTGCTGGGCTGTGGACTGAGCCCTCAGGTATTGTCACAACTCTGTTAGCGGGGAGACCACAGCGCAGAGGGGAGGGGGAGATGGTCTTGGGGAGGCCATAAACCACAATTAGGCGAAAATCAATCATTAAATTCACAGAGAAAGCACCTCCTCTGACCAAACAGGGGACCCCCCGCTCCGCCGCCCGGCAGCAGGCCGGGACCTGCCGCGGCCTTGCGGGGCGGGCCGGGCCGGGCAGGCCGCGCCCCCGGTAGCGTCACGGCGAAGGGCCGGGCCGGGCCGGCGGGGCCGCGGCGGGGAGCGGGAGGAGGCGCCGAGGAGCCGGGCGATGGTGGGGATCCCGGGCGGCTGCCAGTGTAAGAGCCGCGGCGCGGGGCGGGGAGGCGCCGACGCGCTCGGCGCCGCTCGGCCGGGGCCGAAGGGCCTAGCGGGGCCGGGGCCGGGGCCGGGGCCGGGCGGGGGCGGCGGGACGGGGCGGCTCGGCCTGGCCGGGCCGGGGGCGCTGGGCGGCGCGGGCGGAGGGGAGAGCGGGGGGCAGCGGGGCGGGCGGCCCCGCCGCTGGGCTCAGCCCCCCCGGGCCTGCCCTGCCCGGTTAAGCGGTGCAGGGAGCGGTGCGGCGCCCCCCATGCTCCTTCAGCTGCACACGTTTATATACAAAAATGTAAAATATTCCTGTTCGGTTGGTGTGTATTTCTCAGCATGTGGTTCATTGCCCTCAGAGTGTCGGGCAGCAGGGCCAGGAATGACTTTGGGGGGACCCCCACCTGTAAACCAGCCCGGCTGCACCCCTGCGGGGCAGCCCGCTGGGTTTATTTTTAATTTCCAGGCTGGATGGGTTTTGTGACCCGTCCCTGGCACAGGCAGGGTTGGCAGGGCTGCTGCCTGGAGCCCCCCGTCACCCCATGGCATTGGCAGTGGCCAGACCCAGAACACGCGTTGGGATGGGCGGTGACCAGGCACACGTGTGTCTGAACCTGAAGTCTGTCTGTTGCGGCATCCTCTGCTACTTGCGGCTGGGAAGGTGAATAACTGGAGCCCCATTTTCAGTAATTTCTCGAAACAGGTTTGTCTCTGACAGCGGCGAGGCAGGCAGGAGAGCAGGGGAGCGCGTTGCCGCTGCCCAGGGGCAGGGTAGATGCTCAGCCGGTGCTTCTCACCACGTTAACCTCATGATCATTTTTCTCATCTGTGCTTGCGCATGCAGCATTTGTTTATCCACAATCAGGAACGGACCATGAGCCGACCTGGGCTGAGGAGCGAGGTGCCAGACGGAGCCACGATGTCTGTGGGTAGCGGGTATCCAGGCTGACAGCCTGGTTAGGCCATTCACCCACCGGCTGGATCATGGCTCTGCTGATAAGTCATAGTTCAGTGAAGGGAGAAGAGCAGTTAAAAGCACATCCCAAAGCTCAGAGGAAATGAGGGAATTTTAAAATGAAGTGTGATTGCTCACAGGGAAGCAATGTAAAGATAGATGCTGAAGCTAATGTGGAAACTGCGATGGGAGGAGGGCACAGCAGCGAGCAAGCTGTGTTAACATCCACGTGGGTCTGCAGAACCCTGGTACCTGATTGATGGGCTCCAAACCTCGCTGCCAGGGCGGGCTATTCGTTTTGTCGGCCTTGAAGAAAAGGTCCCACAGAAGGAGCTTGGGTGAGATCGCCTGCTTTAACCTCACTGTCCAGAAGTCAGCCCCGTGTGCCTGATCCCCTTTCTCCAGGCTCCCTTTGCAATCTCATTGAAGGAACAGGCACTTACGAGGGCGATTCATCTCACCAGTCTCAGACACCTCTCTCTGGATGAGATGAATTATGTGCTGGAGTTGCCTGGACTTTTTCATTGACTGCAAGGGGAGTCCAGGACAGCCGGCTTAGGCTTTGGCAGCAAGGAGGTAGATGAAACAAATCCCACCTGGTGTGTCTGCTCGTGGTGCAGCTTGACGGTCTGTGCAGTGACTGGTCATGTTCTCTGTTTCTCTTTGAGCACTGGAAGGAGAAGAGCGTTTGAAATCCTTCTTAAAAATAATCGAAGGTAAGAGAGACAGAGATCTTGTGCCTACAGCCGTAGCTTCAGGGTGGGTATGTGAAACCAGTTCCTCTCTCAGCTGTGGCACTTTCTGCAACCTTGGGCAAGTTGAGTGTTTTTCTGGATTGTGGCAGGAACATATAAATTTGTATGTAGCCACTCAGTTTTGCAATATTAAACCCTGTCTGAGAGGAGGGCTTTTCATCTGGGTCCTGTTGACAGAACCAGGTCAGGAGGCGATTGCGCTGACCTGATGCCAGGTACAGCAGGTACAGCAAGGCCATAACCCCTGGCCAGAGGGGGTGACAGTCACCTGGGATGCTTCGGGTGACTCAGCGGCAGCTAAAGCATCGTTTCTCGTGCAGCTTTAATACAACTGTGGCTCAGCATCCATTGGTGAAGTGCTAATGGTAACCCCGGTGAGCCATACAGCTGTTTTGTAAGGATAAGCACATAAAGATGCGTTATAGCCTGCGCCAGCATTATAGATAGAGCAGGTAACGATGTCCTGTTAGTGCCAGTTATTGAACGGGCTGAACACTGGCACAAGACATCACTTAGTTCTTGGGCCTAGCATCTGCCCAAAAACACTGCTGGATTTTATCTTTGGGCTTGAGAACGTGAATAATCAGCTGTAGATTCATATTTTTTATACACACAAATTATATGCATTGCCTTGGTTATCAGCCCAGTGATTTCTGCTGTGTTATAAATACAGTCACTGGCAACGTCAGGAGGTTGCTTGATTTGTTTGGGTGTGTGTTACAGAGAAGTGATTCAGTGCTCAGTGTGAAGCTAGTGATCCGTAAGGAAAGGAGAAATGTGAGACTGCTTTGAAACTTTGGGATCTTACATGGATATTTCCAATGAGCAGAAATTAAAATGGATCTTTGAGGGACCTAGTCTTGATTTTCATATCCTGTAAAATGGAAAGGCTTAAGGTGTTACTCTTCCCTTGCACCGGTGTTCAGGACAGTGAAATATACTGACTTTTTAAAGCAGTCAGAGAAAAGGAAAAATATTTTTTGATTTGCAGCTTCTCTGAGGATAGAAAAGAGCACATACTACAGGTAGAGCTCACATAGTTGACTCTTAAAAGCAGGACTGGAGTGGAATAGTGAGCTGAGTGTCATTTCCGTCAGCCCGCACTGCCAAGGCTTCACAGCTGCCTCGAGATGTTGCTGTAAACCACTGGAAAGAGAAGAAGGAATGCTTGGGCTTCCCTTTCTCTGGCAAGTATCGGAGGTAACTCTTTGACTTCAGAAGAAGGAGGTGGCTCAAAAACTCATGAAGGTGAGAAGTGAATCTGTCTCTCCCCCTCTGATGCAGAAAGTCCCAGAGGCAAAGCTTCCACCCAGACAGAGTTACGTGGAGCTCTTCTAGACTGAAAACCACCTTCCTGAAGACAGTTGTCCAGCCAGTGTCTGGGGCAGAAACTTCTCCTGTGTCCCCGTGACCTTCGCATCTCTCCATGCCGCACCACACGTGTGCACACCCGTGTTTGATTCAGCTACGAAGGTGTCACTGGACATCAGTTTGGCTGTGTTTGTGAACTCCAGGGTGACCAACCCTGACCTTAGAGCTCAGCTGAAATGTTCTTTACTCCGTTTCGTGTCCTGCTAGAGGGAGAAGCACCAACTTCTGCAGGTAGTAACTTATCTGGCAATTGGACTTTGAGCTCAAAATCTGCACATATGTTTTCCTCAAAGACAGGCTTTGCAGTCTTGGTATAATTTAAAGGATCAGACTATTCGGGAAGGGATTTTGTCCAGTGTAGATTTACGTTGGTATTTAAGATAGTAGTTGATAATAGCCCTCAATCTTGGGTTGCAAGTATATTTTCAGAAGATAAATGGCGTGCCATTGTCTTGGCTTTGGGTTCATACGTGACGCTTTAAAGCCTTCTGAAATATTACAGAATTCTCTCGTTACAGGTATGGCTTTGAATGGAAAGTGTAGCGTTGGCTTTTTTTTTTCGGTGGATGTCATAAAATATTTGGATGAATACTTAATGAATGTTTGCAGAATTACTGCTGCTCTTTGAGTGGACTCGATAGACACACCAGTTTGTTGGCATCAATACCAGATTCTCCCTGAACTAAATACCTCTGCATTTTTTAATCCATATGATCTCTTGGGAGTTGGTCTGTCACTTCCTAATCGTGCACCTAGTTGCTGTAGCAGCAAGTTGCTCCGAATATATCACCTGGGATGTTCGCGCCTGGCTTCTGTATGTGTTTTGTCACGCCATTTCTGACAGGTGGCAACAGGGGGAAGAGAAGATGGTATAAAATTCTAAAGGAAAGAAAACAGGAAGAGCTTGTATGTGGTAGGTGTACGTGGGAGTAGGCTGGTGTGGCCAGGGACTGGTGAGGGGTGGTTGGGTTGACACGATCCAGGGACCTTCCCTGACACCCGCCTGGCTGACAAGGACTCTTTGGACATCTTCCCAGGAGTGGTGAGCACACCAATGCTTAGCCTAGTAACTCCTTACATCCTGGCTACGTTTTGTGTCTGTTAGGCAACAAATATTTGCTTTATACTGCTAAGTTGTTGTGCATCATGCCTGAAGAGGCTCTTTGCATCTGGTCAGAGGCGCCTGAACAAACTGAGCTGTGGTGTGGGGTCCATCTGTGCGGTCGCATGTTGTCAGAGCTCCGGGTTGCTCTCTCTTGTCTGCTTGGAACATGGTCAGCTTTCTTTTCTTTCGTCAGTGTTGTGGAAGACAACATTTTGTGGCTATGTTCTTGGGAGCAAACATTTTGGTGGGTCTTGGTTAAGCAGAAACTTAATTTAACACTTTTTCAAAGGACAGGGATATCTCCCCTTGCGGCATTTCCGGGTTGGGATGAGATTAATTTGCTTATCTTAGGTGAAGGCAGGTAACTGCACGTGCAGGGGAGGTGCTGTGGTCAGGATGTTCAAACACAAAGAAGTCAAATGGCTCCCACGTTCCTCCCCTGCTGTGGAAGCTCTTTTGCATTCAAACACCCTGTCTAGCAGATCTGCAGGCAGGACTCTGCCCTCCTCCTCCTCCCTGATTAGGTTTGGTAGGGGCCGAAAAGCCACTGATGAATTGTGACTGTAAAGAACTGAACTTTGAGGGGAGATGAAAAAAAACCTTCAAAACATTTTCTGCCCTGGCAGTGTGTACGTGGGTCGGTAATGGGGTTTATCTTCTGACATCATTAGGATCTCTGACATTTCTAGCTTAGAAACAATAACTTGCCTTATCCGTTGTCATGTTTTTCTAATTAAAGACAAAGCTTGGTAAATATTTTTTAAATGATTGAATTTCCCAAGTATGGAAAACACATGTCAGGAGTCAGGCTGGCTGCGTCCAATGCGCCTTTTCCCATCGCGTCCCTTGGAGCACGCAAGTGCAAATACAGATTTAGAGCTGTGGGTGACAGGTTTATCTGGGATGATTAGCAAGGATTTATAAACCAGGAGGGGATTTACTTCGCTTTCCCTCCCTCCTCTTCCCCCTTCTTTCCACCCCCTCCTCGACCCCCATCTCAGAAATAGGAAATTGGGATCACATTAAACCCTAATTGGTTTGGCTCCAGCGCTAGTTCGGTGGCTGCCAAATAGTTAATTTATTGCGTGAGAGCTTGGCCATGTGTTGAGAGGCAAATTTGCTTGAAGCAAGAGATCTTTGTAAACTGTACATCCCTTCCCGTGCCAGGTCCTGTTTACAGCAGCACCGGTGCAGGGAGTGTTTTCCATCCCCGTCCCGGCTGGACCTGCCGCGAGGCGGCTGCGCTGCAGGAATAGTTCCCTTAAGAGCTTAAAGTGGTTTTAGCTGGACTTGGCGATCGACATTTGGAAACTGCCAGCTAGATAAGGCGTGGGAGGCTCTCAAGAGAATAAATGCATCTGTTTGGGAGATAACAGCAGGCCTGGGCTGTCACCGCAGAGGTGGGGATTCCCTGGGGTGGCAAGATGGCTTTTCCTGGATGGTGTGAGGAGGGGCAGACGGGAAGCAGGTGTGGATCTGGCCGGCTGCCCGTGGCCCCGCAGGCGCCCTCCTGGTCCCTGCCCTTCTCTGTGAGGTCGCTTGGGCTGGTGGCTGTCAGACATAGCCCACCTGGAGTCCTGCGTCCAGCTCTGGGGCCACCAGCATCAGAAGGACACAGACCTGCTGGAGAGGGGCCAGAGAAGCCACAGAAATGATCCAAGGCTGGAACAGCTCTGCTGGGAGGACAGGCTGAGAGAGTTGGGGTGTTCAGCCTGGAGAAGAGAAGCTCCGGGGAGACTGTATAGCAGCCTCCAGTTCCTAAAAGGGACCTACAGGAAAGCTGGAGAGGGACTTTTTACAAGGGCATGTAGTGACAGGACAAGGGGTGATGGCTTTAAACTGGAAGAGGGGAGATGTAAGGAAGAAATTCTTCCCCATGAGGGTGGTGAAACACTGGCCCGGGTTGGCCAGAGAGGTGGTGGCTGAACCATCCCTGGAGACATCCCAGGCCAGGCTGGACGGGGCTCTGAGCAACCTGAGCTGGTGCAGATGTCCCTGCTCATGGCAGGGGGGGCACTGGGGGAGCTGGGGAGGACCCTTCAACCCAAACCGTCCCGCGATTCTGTGATTTCTTGTTGTTTGCTGGTGGATCCCAGGCACAGAGTTGTGTTTGGCTCCTGCAAAGGTTTCTGGAGGTTGGACTCCAGCAGAAGAGCTTGCATGGCCTCGAAGGACGAGCAGCCCTTATTTAGGCTGTCGCTGACACTGCATCCCCTGGCACTCGAAAGGGAGTTATTTGGATTAAAGAGAATGCTGCAGCCTGAGTTAAAGAGTCTCACTGCTGGCGTGGCTCCAGTTTTGGAGTATGATTTGAAAGAGGCTGTGTAAGGAATAAATCCACGGCTGTGGCATTTTCTTTCATTTCTCGCTGAGTTAAATAACAAACTTTGTGTTAGGAAGCTGCTTCCAGCTCCGAGGCAACAGAATTATTACCGCCGTGCTCAGCAGCACCCTTTCCATGTCAGCTGCTATTTCCATTGTGAACTTGATACCTGAAGGCTCAATATTGTGACCCTTTAATTTTCAGCTGCTGAAACGTACCATGTGAGTTGGCTAAAAGGGAAGAGCTCAGAGGGGAATTTGAAATAGTTATGCTGTGGGAGCAGTGTGTTTCTTTGGGTATTTCTTAAGTGCTGAGTGTTTAGGAGAAATTGATAGGTAGTAGCAATGCACTCTTAGCAATACTTTTCCTTCAGTAGCTCTTGCTTCCTGGGATGTAATAAAATCCATTAAGTTCTATTTATGATCTAAGGCCCAATATAGTAATAGTTTTATTTGGATAATAGTGGCTGTTTTACCTATAATCAGAATACTGAACACTTCCAGGCATACTGCAAAACCCAAGCTGTGTATTTAGGGAGGTGCAGGGTTGGCACAGTCAAATGTTGGCCAGTTTTTCCAAGGAGTTAGGCATTGGTTCAAAAATAAAAAAACGTGTATCAAGCTGAGCATCTTGTACCGAGACAGCTCCTGCCCATGGCTGCCCTGGATTTTTCAGCCATAGCAGGTTCAGGCAGGCAAAGGGGAAACAAACTGGACAGGTATTGGAAGCAAAGAGCGATGGTTTGGTTTAGATAGAGCATCTTTCCACCGCGAGGTCTGAAGACAGGTTAAACATTCATCAGGCAGCCACTCCCTACTTTTGCATCTCCTCCGTAGTTTGAAACGCAGCCATTTCTGGGATGAGCTTATGTAATTACTTTAAAGTACATCGTACTACCACCACTTTTGGCAGGAAGGAAGGAGGAATACTGTGCTCCATCGCCAGACAAAATAGAAATCAACAATTGGGATTTTTCTCAAAGAGCGGATCTGTCTTCTGGGCCATTAAATCCGAGTTGGATGGAAGCCTTGTGCCCATTTTGCTTTCGCGATGCGAGCGTGGCATTCTGCAACACGCAGCCCATGTTCACGCAAAGATTTAAAGCATCGAATTCTAGCCAGAAATCCTTTCTAGCGCTTTGCTTTCCTTCTGCTGTTTGCATCCCTCTTCGCACTACAGATGCTAATGGATCACCTTCCCATGGTGAGTAACAATACAGGCCGTACTTTATGTTGTGCTGAGAAACTCCTTCTTCTTCAGGAACGTTCTTTCACAGATGCATTCCCACTCCTAAACCATCACAGATTGGGCAGCACTGAAAAACCTTCAAGCCTGGCTTGGGATCGTTTGTGTCAGCCTGAGCACTGACCTCCTGTTTGAGCCTGAGTTGTATTAAACTTCATATCCTCGTCGCAGAGCCATCCACTTCCAAGCAGCCAGGAGATCTGCAAGAGTCACACTCTTCTTAATGCACCCCAGAACCTGCCAGCACCGCATGGAGCTGTTCCTGCTTCGAGTGGACTATGGGCAGACGTGACCCAGCCGCCATCCAGGCTCTGAGAGCCCCATTTGGTGAAAACCTGATGTTATTTCAGGAATATCTCCTATGCTCGGGCACCCGTGAGTGAGCCCTGTTAGGAACGGCTGCCGGAGCCGCAGTGGTACCCAAGTGCCTCCCCAGACACACCAGCCACCCCGCTGTGTCCTGCATGAATCCTCCCTCAGCACAAGTTTGCAGCAAGTGGCTTTTTCTGTGATTTCTACAGCTGCTGCTTGTCCTTCCAGTCTGAAGGCCGGGGAGGTACCGGTTCTCCAGATATCCTCAAAGAAAAAGCAAAAAAACCCAGATGGGACAAGAAGCGGTGGCATACGTGGGCTTCTTCAGGTGACCACGTGCAGTAGACTTCTCTGTGCCAACTCTGCTTCTCCAACATGGGAAGAGTCTGTAGATCCGCAGAAACAGTCGAGGTGAGGATGAGCCAACAGGGCTGCCTGCATACACGCACCGTGCCAAGAATTTAAATCCCTCACCCATGGTCCTGTCCAAATGCTGGGCTGCTCCGAGCAGCGGTTCCGTGAATGGAGATGCACCTCTTCACACCTGTTTTATAACACAGAAGCAAAATATTCGGGACGTCCAAATAGTTTACACCCTGACAAACAAATTCTGGCAGTGGGAGCGTGAGTTTCCATCTCATTAAGCTGTTGGCAAAGCTCTGGTAATTCCAGTCACCGGTACAGCGCAGGAATTATCCCTCGACACGACTGGTTGTGTCAGGTCAGAGCATCACTGTTTTTTCTCAGCAGTTGTGTGTTTATAGTTGAGGTTAAAAGAAAGTGTTGAAATGTCAGTTCATTGGGTTCTTCTGTGGTGCCAGAGCAAGGTCTCGCGAGGTCAGAAAACAAGTGCCTGAGGATTTTTGTACAATAAGCATAAAGTGGATTTCTACAGCTAATCACAGAATCACAGAATGTCAGGGATTGGAAGGGACCTCGAAAGCTCATCCAGTCCAATCCCCCTGCTGGACCAGGAACACCCAGATGAGGTTACACTTAAGTTGTAATTAGGAATTGTTTTAAAATCTAATGGGTTTTTTTAAATGCAAATCCTGGCGCTGATTCTCAATTTTGCAGAGGCCTGAAAGTTCAGCTTGGAGGTCACAAGCTCAGCTGCAGCCCAGGTTGGCTGTGACCAAGTTCCTACCATCTCACAGCTGTTTGCCAGTCTGTATGAACCCAGCTGGTGGGTTTGGCCCATTTTCTTGGGGACAGGTCAGCTCCTGCCATGGTTGGTCCCATTTTTGGCACACAGGAGGTGTGCCATGAGTTGAAGAGATGGATGAGCTGGCGATCGTGGTGTCTTCTGGCTCCTCCAGCAGCCCAAGGATCAGGCGTTCTGTTGAAGGGGTGGCACACAGATGTCAATTGGCATGGGAAATTTGCCTCCGGCGCTGTTACAGATTTTACGGTGTCTTGCAAACAAGAGCGAGCAGTCTGCTCTCTCTGCCTCGTGTTACGTTACACAGCTTGAGACAGGCGCATACAAAATTCATTTTAGAGGTCCGTCATCCAGTCCCAGGGAATAAGGAATGTTTTAGTAGGGCTTTTCAAAAATGTATATGCTTTATCAAAGGTCCTGTTTTTTCCTCATTAAAGCAGGTTTATCCCTCTGGGATTAGCTGTTCTGCGCGGGTCAAGAAGACAGCCGTGCTCCGTTTTCACATTAAACTTCTCCTGCCTGCAGAGATGTAGTGGGAAGCAGCCAAGGCAACTGGGAGGCTGAGTACCCAGGAGGCAGAGGGAGGCAGGTCTTTGGAAACGGGACCCAAGAGGAGTTTTTACAAATGTCGGTTTGATTGGACTCTTGAACACATGGAAGTATTTTAGTGGGCTGCACCTCTAGTACTTATCTCTTGAACATCCCATCTCTGAGGCTCCTTCTGCATTAAACAGCCTCTGTCGCTGGTGCAAACCTTAGGGGCGATTTTGGAGCTTTTCCATATGCCAAAACAAGGAGACAGGAGAACTTTTTACTTGGCACAGGGATCTTCTATAGTCAATGCAAGTTCACCCTGCAGGCTTTCTTGAACTAATTCCTGCTCGTTGCTAGTTTGTCTTTACAAGATCTGATTCTTGCCCTCAAATTATCTTCTGTCTTCCAAAAGTTTATTACTTCTCATAGATTTTTTTCCTGTATGATTACAATTCCGGATTAGGTTGAACTCATCTAAAAACCACTGTAACAGATAGCTTCTTTTACTGATGCTGTAGCATCCAGATGTTTGGAGCTTCTTGGGAAGTGGTTTTGTTTGGGTTTTTTTAAGTGCACTGTCCGTCTCCACAATTTGTAGTTGCGTAGTTGCATATTCTTGTGTTCCTAATATAAATATTGTCATCACTGAACAAGGACTTGCAGGAAAATGGTGAAAAGAAATGCTGAAGCAGCACTGCTAATCAGGTAGATATATTACACTGCTGTTTAGTTGTAAGAAGCCTCCAAGAAGAAGAATGAACTCTTGGACAGGAAGTCCGCGCAGACTGCAGTATTAACTTGAAGAGAGGTGTAATTTGAAATGGTTGCTGTAAAAAACCCTCAGAAAACGGTATTAATACTTCTATTGCTCTGCTCTTAATGAAATTCCCTAGAGTATAGAATCACAGAACGGTTTGGGTTGAAGGGCCCTTCCCAGGTCCCCCAGTGCCCCCCCTGCCATGAGCAGGGACATCTGCACCAGCTCAGGTTGCTCAGAGCCCCGTCCAGCCTGGCCTGGGATGTCTCCAGGGATGGTTCATCCACCACCTCTCTGGCCAACCTGGGCCAGTGTTTCACCATCCTCGTGATAAAAATTTCTTCCTCGTGTCTAGCCTGAATCTGCCCTCTTCTAGTTTAAAACCATCACCCCTTGTCCTGTCATAACACGCCCTTCTAAAAAGGATATGTATTTGTCATCTGTTTACTAGATGTGTAGAGAAGTAAAACACAAAGGACTCACAGTAGAGCTTGGAGCATCAGATCAAACAGGAGCAGCTCACGGCACGTGTGCTCTGCCTGTCCCCATGCCGAGCCGAGGTCCCACGAGCCCGGCTGCCGGGGACACGTTGTGGTGGCCGCGTTCAGCTGCAACCAACCTGGAGAAGCTGCAGCGCATCCGGAGTCCCACCTGGCTGGGCTGGTGCAACCCAAAGCTGTTGTGCAAGGGGTGCTACTGGTTCTAAGTGTGTGATCGTTGGGCATCTGATGTGACCTACAGCCGTGAGTAGGACCAGTGATGTACCTGGCACTCATCTCTTCCACCCCGCTTCAGGCGTTTTGTGGTGGCTGGTGAGTGGAAAGGTGACCATGGTCATCAACTGCATGTAAATGAGCTGTGCTGAACTCAGTGCGCAGCATTTCATTAACCACGAACACAGCGTTTATAATCCAAATACTGATACGGCCTGAAGTAGGGCAGGAGCTGCCGTTCCTTCCTGTCCCTGCGTGGCGGCCAGGGCTGCGCAGCCCAGGTGTTCGCCTTTCACTGCAGCTGCTCCATCTGCAGAAACAGGTGGAGACGTTCAGGACCATCAGCAAAACACAGCTGGGAAAAGTTCAGAGCAGCCACACAATGGGCTGTTTCACCTGGGCAGAGCACACCCTGAAGCAGAATTGCCTGTGATTAACACGACTTCACCTCAGCGATGGCTCTGGGTAGGATTAATGAAATGAAGAGGAAGTAAATGTGTGCTCGAGCTGGTTTATTTTTCTTCTCTTAGTAGCAACACCGCCAGATCAAATCAGCTGTTTCTAGAATGCTGCCTTTTAACTGCCTGTGCCATCAAATCCAACCCCACTTTGGAGGAACTTTGCTGCTGAACATCTCTTTTTCATCTCTTCCTCCAGGTTTTTATTATTGTTTTTTTTAAATTAAGATGTCCCTTTCTTTCTCCTGAGACCTTTTTTTTCACTCATGGTGTAAAAAGTGAAGATTTTGACAGCTGTTTAAGTTTCAAGTTTAGTAAATCTGAGTTTAGCGTTGCGGGTAGCTTTTGGCCTCTTCCTCTTTCCCCCATAGAAATGTTAATTAACTTGAATGTACAGACATTTCACTTCTTGTAGCTCTTGGCAGTTTTCTGAGTATGTACGTCCAGTGAGTGGGGTGGAAGACATCTGAGTTCTTTGATGCGATGTTCTCACCAAATGCTCCTTTCAGTCTGTTAAAAAATCTCTTTGAACCCTCCCAAGTGTTTTTTGGTGTATTACTTCCCAGGTTTGTGGGAACAAACAGAGGCTGGGGATACTCTGATGGCTCTGTGACTGCGGGGAGCTTGCCAAGAGTGCAGGAGGGGAGCAAATCCCCCTTCACCTCTGTAAAAATGAAAAGGGATCTGATGGCTCCTGTCCTTTTGTGTAGCGGTGGTGTCACCTGGATGTCAAACGCTTGGGTGCAAGGCAGGCAGCTCCTCGGTGATGCTGTGATTCCTCCTAGGCACTTAGGATGGAAATATGAATCTGGGGAGCTTTGCATGACTCTCTCCTCCCCGTGTCTCTGGCCTCGTTGGGAATTTTGTTGTCGGTGCTGGTGGGTTGACATGGAAAGGGCTGGTGTGCCCGGGCGGTGCGTGGAGATGTGCACCCCTGGGTGAGGTGGGTCACCCGAAATCTGTGCTGGGGGCGGCTACAGTGTCCGGCACAGATGTGGTGCTGTTGGAGGGGGCTGATTCCTCCAGCTATTATGGGCTTTAGCTGGGTTGATCTCGAGCTTTTGCATGTTAAATCCTGGAAGTCTATAAGGGTGGGTGGGTTGTGTGCTTTGTCAGCCTGGTTTTCTTCAGCTGTTTCTCTTTGTAGACACTAGCTGTGTTTTTTTAAGACTTGATTTTCTGTACCTGGTGTGTTTTGTTGGATGAGTTTGTTCCAGAAGAATCTTTTAATTAAATCATTATTCTGTTCGAAAAATGTCCATTTGTCAAGACAGAAACATTCCCTGGGACCAATATGTCCTCAGGAGATCAGAAACTGCCCTATGCACCCCGTAAAGGTATTTACTAAGCTGTACAACATGGCCTAAATAAATATTTATGGATTTGAATGTGGTTCTGTGGCATCCTGGTAGAGTGCTGGCTGCTTGACCTTTGGCTGTCTTGATGACTACTTGTTTTGTGTAATTTCTGATATTTTTTGTGGGGGTTTTCTTTAATAACTATATGGAAGGGGAAGATTTAAGTCCTAAGTTTAACAGGATGATTCTGTTTCTGCCCAGCCTTCCTGCTTGCTGAAGGCAATGAATGATGTCCTCAGCTCGAGGGTTAGCATTTGAAGTTTCACTCTGACAACGTGGCTTTACTGCACAAGGAAATTGCTGTGAAATTCGGGTGTGAATTTGCAGGGTACCAGCTGCTGTGCTGACACCATTTGCAGAGACGTGCAGGGTGCTGGAGCGACTTTGCGCAACCCAGAAGGCTCCGAGGCGGCACCGCTGCCACAGATCTGCTGCTGGGCTGTGGTTTCACCAGCACGCAAACCTTTCTGATGGCTCGTTCTGGGGTTGAGCTCCGGGATGAGGATGGATCCTGGTGGATCCAGCATCACCACCAGCCACCACGATGGTCCCACGTTGGGAGGGAAGGGGCCACCCCGGTGTGACCGTGGGCTGAGTTTGGCTGCTGACCCTTGGAGGAACGGTGCAATGGGAATGACAAGGGATTTCCACCAGAGGAGAAAAATTCACATTAGTGTCTGAATATAGTTTTTCATCCTCTTAAAATTCTTCCGTTTCTTTGAAGTGTGAATCCCAGATGCTACAAAACTATTTTTCCTGTCGTGGCTCTGCTGTCTTGCTGTGTATTTTCCACCAAGTTGCTGAATTATTGTTTTCCTTCTGGCCTTCAATTTTTTTTCCTAGCTTTATCTTTTTGTCTGGGTGTTTTACATGGCTAAAACTCGTTCCTGTCTAGCATACCAATCTGAGAACTCCCACATGAGACAACGTCCCCACTGAGCTACCACGTAGGACAGGAATGCTGGGGTTTTTTTTCCTGGAAACTTTTAAACGTGAACTTCCTGTTGACATGAGCTGTAAATCTGCAAACAGGCTCTGCTTCCGACAGAAGATGAAGGTAATAAAATTTCAGGTCCTTGTTCGTTGCACCTGGTTCTCCTCAAGCCATGTCCAAGCCCCTCCGGGGCAATAGAATCGCAGGAGCATGGGAGGGAACCTGCTGGTTCCCCTGCACCTCTGGAAAGGAATCTTTCCATTTATTTATTTTATTTACAGGATGCAGTCCTAATAGAAGCCAGTTGGAGAATCTCAAAACCCTGATGACTCTAAAATGATGCTTCATCGGTTGCTTTCTCCTCTTGTTTCTCTCTGCATCTCCCACCACAGAACTAATCTGCATTTTTGGGGAGTCAGCTCCATGCTACACCCAAAACGGGCCTTTTTGGGTAACGAACTGGCCGAATTCTGGCAGCTATTAGAAAGCTTTGCACATTACCACCTGTGTCACTTAATCTTGCTGTTATTTCTACCTCCAAGAGGAGATCTGGTGGAACACACAACCCACATGAGTTGTGGTTTTTTTCCCCTTCTACGCTTAATACTTCGCCCTTCTGGATTTCAGCTCGTGAGCCTCATCCCACGTGGGGCTGGGGGCTGCTCTCTCTCCCTGTAACGCTGATGAAGCTGTGGCTAACGAGCCAAACGCTTTACCTTCCTTCTCCCAGTGCCAAGACAAGCATTCCCGCAGCTGGGAGAGGAGAGAAGAGCTGCCTGGTTCCCTGTGCTGTGTGGTTTTTAGAGGCTGATACGTGTTTTATTTCTGGGTGGGTAGCAGAGGCAGGTAGCAGACCCCTGGGCAGGTGGCTGAGCTTGGCAGATACCTGAGCTTGGCCAATAACATGGGCTTATAATGGTTGGGCATGACCACGCTGACCTTCAGGATCAACTGTTGGGGATGCCGGGGCTTCTCGGTGCTATCAGGGAAGAGATGGAGGCAGGCGAAGGGCTGGGAGGTGGTGGAAGCAGAGAGTGGAGAAGGGAAGCAGAAATAAGGCAAAAAAGAAAGAGATTAAAAGTGTGATAGTGGAAAGGGGAAAAGGATCTGGGCACAGGATGACCATGAGCCAGCACTGGGCCCTTGTGGCCAGGAAGGCCAATGGGACCTGGGGTGGGTTAGAAGGGGGGTGGTCAGTAGGTCAGAGAGGTTCTCCTGCCCCTCTGCTCTGCCCTGGTGAGACCTCATCTGGAATATTGTGTTCAGTTATGGGCCCCTCAGCTCCAGAAGGACAGGGAACTGCTGGAGAGAGTCCAGCGCAGCCACGGAGATGCTGAAGGGAGTGGAGCATCTCCCGTGTGAGGAAAGGCTGAGGAGCTGGGGCTCTGGAGCTGGAGAAGAGGAGACTGAGGGGTGACCTCATTCATGGGGATCAATATGGAAAGGGGGAGTGTCAGGAGGATGGAGCCAGGCTCTTTTGGGTGACAACCAGTGATAGGACAAGGGGCAATGGGTGCAAACTGGAACACAAGAGGTTCCATTTAAATTTGAGAAGAAACTTCTTGATGGTGAGTGTGCCAGAGCCTGGCCCAGGCTGCCCAGGGAGGTTGTGGAGTCTCCTTCTCTGCAGACATTCCAACCCGCCTGGACACCTTCCTGTGTAACCTCATCTGGGTGTTCCTGCTCCGGCGGGGGGATTGGACTGGGTGAGCTTTCGAGGTCCCTTCCAATCCCTGACATGCTGTGATTAAGAGGAAGGAGGAGTGGTTATAGGACATGGAAACAAGGAGCAACAGGCAGCGTAAAAGGAAGGTCTGGATGGAGGCTGAGCTCTCTTAATAAGCATCTCATTAATTAATACTTTCTCATGCGGCGGCACGGGGCTGTGGATGCAATCCAGCCTTTCCCAGCCTGACCCCTTGCTCGCCGCCGTGCTGGTTTCTCCTTGGCTCCCCTCCTGAAGCGAAACCGCAACCTTTCCGACTTCTCCAGGCGGAATGGGAGGCACATGGCAGCGGTGGAAGAGAAGCCTCTCGCAGTCGTCTGCGCCTGGGTGGGCGTGCTGGTTCTTTCGTAAACTAATAGCTCCCAGCAGTGCTACTAAATCAGACTTCATGGAGCCGGGAGCGGAGAGTTGGAATGCCGGGCCAGGCGCAAAGGGCTGCGCTGGGTTGTTTCTCTCTTTTTTTTTTTTTTTATTTCTTTTCCTTTCCCCAAATTCACCATTTTGTAGGGCCAAAGGGCCAGCTGACAGCAGGAGAGGGAGCTGGCAAGGATGAACTTGGAGGTGGGGAAAAAAAAAAAAGTTTAAAAAATAAAAATAAATCCATCCAAAATAAAAATACCGCCCCCCCCAAATCCCTGTTTAAAATATAACGTGTTGTTGTTTTGTGAGGTTGAAAGAGAGGAAGCCCTGTGCAATGCTAAACTTGCAAAGCCGCCAAACTGGGATGCTACTGAAAGCTCTGCTTAAAACCCTGAACTGGTGGTTTTACTTAGTAAAATGAACAAAATAACAGAGGATTATTTTCTGAGGCATCTCAAAGGCAGGCCGTGGTTTGGGTGAAAAATTTTTAGATATATATATATTTAGTCAAGGTTACCAAGTTAGCAACAGCTAATTATTGAGAGAAGAAGCCTCCTTTGGTGCCTGCCCTATGCCAGGTGATGAGATGGGGAGATGCCAACTCCTCTGAAGGGCCAGGCAGGGACCAGAGCCCCCCCAGCACCATCCAGGGACTGAAGCGGGGGGAAGCTCAGGATAAAGGGGGAAAGGAGCCCAAGATAAAGGAGGAAAAGCCGTTATCAGGGGAAAAGCCACAGCCCGCGGGAGGGAAGTCACGGGAGGAGGGAGGTGCAGGAAGCGAGCTGGGGAATAACGATCCTGCTGCAGGGCTTGGGATCCATCACATGCATTTTATTGCTCGTAGTTTTGTTTGTAAACGCTGCCCTTTCTGGGACAAGACCAAAACCGCAAGTTCTGCTAACAAGTCCTGCTTTCATAAACTTTAACGTGTGCGTTCTTAGTTGATGATCTTCCCCAGGGGAGGTGGTGGGGAGCACCGGGAGCCCAGACTTCAGAGCGGGGTGTCTGCTCCGGGACACAGCTCTCAGAGCACATCATCTCACCTGCAAAAGGGAGGATTGCTGCTGCCAAAGCTTGTCTGCACCCAGAAACACATGCTAAAGGGGCTGGCCCTCTAAGGATTTGGGTGAAAATGTCAGATCTGGGCAGGTACCTGGGTTTTGAGGAGTGGCGGGATGGTGCCCGAGTCAGCCGCAGCACAGAGCTCCAGCAGCACAGCTTCTAAAGCCAGAAATGCCCCTGATCCCCGCCTCGGGTGTTGGGCAATTAAAGATCAGAGTCACCCAAGTGACAACTGGGGGGGAGTAGATGTATGTATTTGAGCAAACCTCTGTAATCGAAGGGAGCTGCTATTGATCTGGAAAATACTGTTCAAGCTGCAGAGCTGTTGGACTAGACTTAATCCTCTGCAGGCTGGTTTTTATTCTTTCCAAATAGGATTATTCATTTCTTCCATATTTTTGTGTTTGGTTTAAATACCCGCGACAGCTACAGAGGCTTGGATTTCTAATCAGAGCAAGGGTGTTAGATTTAGGGATTGCTGTGTTGTTGGGGGGGGAGGTTTTTTTGGAGGGGATGTCAGTGTTTTTTCTTTACATATGTGGTCACGTAAGCAAGAATAAAGTAGCTTTTGCTGAGGTGCTCCCCCCCAGCTCTAAATCAGTGGCCGGAGTAAAAGTTTCAGTGATTTGTTTAGGTCATGCTTAACTCCTTGTTGCTCCTTTGCTCCCACTGTTTATTTGCGATGTCTCATAGTTGTAGGGTGCAAATTCTGCCATCTCAATTAAAGCCAACTTTTAATACATTTTTTTTCCCCTCTCTGGGCATTATTGAAATGGCACAAAAGCCAAACGCTACTCTTGTTCACTCCTGAAGGATGCAAGTTGATTAGATTTACTTGACAAATTAAGCTTGTTAGCATAATCTGCCATGTGCAAATTTAAATAATGGGTGTACTGAAAAGAGGATGTTTGTTAAATGTGATGAATTTGCTGGAAATGGTTTGCAGGGTGCATGTCTCTGGCTGCTGATCCTGAACTCGAGTCGGGGAGCCCTGCAACCCCACCAGCATCGCTTCAAAGGGAGCAGCCCCTCCTTGGCCTCCCTGACTTGTAAGGAAGGTATAAAGAAGGCAATAAAATGTTGGACTTTCCTGCCAGACCTGAGCCTGGAGGAAGAGGAGGATCCCAATTGGTTTCCATCAGATTCCAGTTAGCACGGATTTACGGTTTCCACTTAGCCTGATAAATGGCTTTGGCTGCCTTGGTGCATTTGGATTTATTTTTCTGTGCGATGGAAAGTGGTCAGCTTAAAAAGGCAAAGGCTTTCCAGGGTTGCTGTGCATACAAGTGAAACTTCTTTCCGAGGTAAGAACACAGCAGGCAGAAAAATAAAGCTGTGTTGCATCATGAAATATGGGTGGAATTGAAGAGAAATCAGAAGTAGTTCGTGTCTCTCGTGTTTGCTATGGCAATGGATTGTGATAGGCTTAAAATTTCCAGTGGAAACTGGAAAAATTCTTCAGATTTCCTCACTTTCCTCAGAAACCGCACTGAGCAGCAGGTATCAATAGCTCCCAGTGTTCAAACTTGGTTTGCATCGTTCTTTTCCATGGAACATTCCCATGAGAAGAAAGCAGAAGCCGATTAATGGGCCAGCCGGGGAAAGCATTCTGTGCGGCCTGCAGTCCTTCCTTCCACTGCAGTGTGACATCTGCGTTACAAAAGCTATTTTAACGCATATTTGGGGAGCAGGCTAGCCTCCTGGTTACATACCGGTCACGTTCGAGGTTGGTAGATGACGTATCTCGGTGTCTTCTATTAGCGCGTTGCCCCTGCTTCCCCCGCTCCGTTTGCAGAGGCGGTGGCTGAGCAGGACACGGTGTGCGGGATGAGCTGTTCAAAGAAGGTTTTGCAACGGCTTCTACTTAGAGTGTCCCCACCTTTAGTTTTTTGCCTTGAGGCCCCAAAACCGCATGTGTGTCTTCCTTACTCCGAGACTGGGCCTGACTCCAGCCAGACTTGGGGACGCCTGTCCTGAAGATGTTGAGTTTTTGGTAAAAGTTGGCATGTAGACACCATGGCAAATGGTGCGTACGTTTTCATAGAGGTTTATAAAGTCAAATAATTGTAACTATACTTAAAATACTCAAAGTGGCCTGAGTTTTGTATATTTTTATTTACTTTTAGGTTGTGAAAATAAGGGAAACACTTACTCGCCGGGAGGTCACAAATGGTAGTTACAACCCAGTTGTCATAATTGGGGACAGCTTTTGTTTGTGTCAAGTGAAATGTTTACAAGCTTTTGAAGTCCTTAGGTTAAAATACAATTAAAAAAAGAAGATGGGGGGACATCTAGGACTATTTACTTCAGATAAAACCCCCAAATCCCAGGGCACTGCATGTACCTTCTAAGAGGGCTTTCTCTGATGGCTTTGACCCAGAGACCTTGCAGCTCCCTGAGGTGCATCTCTTGAGCATCTTCTGTTTGTCATATACCATCTTCCTCCTCTCTCATGCTCAGACCAGGTCAGATTTTGAATTTGCTGGCCAAGTTCAGGCTGGTTTGGTGCTGTTGGGATGAGGCTGGACAGGGAGCAGTGGTGTCCGATGCCGAATGCCTCGAGCACAGGGCTGTGTCCATCTGCCTGGTACCACCTCCGCTGGGGGCAGAGCTGCAACATGAGCTCACTCCTTACAAGACATCAGCGAATCCACATGAGAGCCACCGCTGTTGGGACAACCCCGGCCAGGGACCTCACAGCACGAGGCAGTGGGGAGCAAATTGTTAGACACAAGTCCATAGGAAAATAACTTTATTAATTCTGGTGCTTGTGTTTTGTCTCCCTTTATTGTCTGTATAATTTAGAGATGCTTTTTCCATCTCGGCTTATGAAATATTGAGAGCTTTAGTATTTTGCGCAACCTCCATCAAAAGTGTCAGAAGCCCCAGCGAGCTAAACTTTCTGAATTACATGTTTTCTGGACGTGCCTTGTCAGCAGCCCTACCAGTGGGGAGCAGGGCGCACAAAGCAGTGGGTGCTGGGAGGCACCGGCAGATCTGCCTGTTCCCAGCCCGCTCTGCTGCCCAAGCATCACTTCACAGGGTTCTCCAGGTACCCATCTGCTGGTACTTGATTGGGATTCACTTTTTTTTTTTTTTTTTTAACCAAAACGTGAAATCGCTGCTTTTAATTGAGTTTTGGAGGTGGGAGGGTAGCTGGAAACCTGTGCCCCCTCTGCCTGCAGCCAGGCTGCTCTTTTTGCAGCGATGTGCTCACCCAGCCAAGGCAACAACAGCCAAAAGTCTCCTGCCCAAGTGTCTCCTCCCGGTTACCATCCAGCATCCTGCCTCCGCGGGAGGAGATCGCGTGTCCTCGTCAACACGTGCTGTGCCTGCTCGCACAGTGCCTTTTAATGCTTCCTTTAAAGCACTTTTTTTTTCCTCCCTTTACAGCCTTTTCCCTTCCCAAAGGGAAGCAGGGGTACCTTAAACTAATTAGGAGCAAGAGGCAGAGAAGGCGGGGGTGGCGGGTTAGGTGGGATGCCGGGGGGCAGTACTTTTAGGAGGTTTATGGCCATGGCTCAGCAGTTAGCAGTAGCCTACCAAAGCACTGGAGATTTCATAAAAAGAAGCATTTTGCTGTCTGTGAGTGAGCAAATATCCTGTCATGCTTACACCAACTGTGGAGAATTCAGCTCATGTGATTTCTGGCCTTTTAAAAAAACAGCATCCCTCTCCTTGGGCAGTGGCAGGCTTTTAGTTTGCTGTCCTGGCAAGGTATGTAGGTCTCTGGTTCTCTAAAAAGTAGCTGGAGGTAGAGTTAGTGTTGCCTGCAAAGGTGTGGAAAGGATCATATCAGGACTTGAAGCCCCTCAGCTCAGAGGAATATGGACTGGAGTGCTGGATCCCTCCTGAGATCTTCAAATGTGTCGGTGCCTGATCTGCAAACAAAATGCAAACGTCGCTTCTCGGGTGGTTTTATGAGAGCTGGGAGGAGGATGGTTTGGGCATGACCTGGAGGGGTGGGTTCTGTTCTCCAGGGCAGTATCTCAGCCGCCCATCTGCACGGTGAGGAATGCTGTTGTGAAAATCCATGTTTCCCCAGCGCCCGGCTTGCGGTGAATGGTGCTGGGCTGATGGGATTAGTCAGGGGCCTCCAGTTGATATCCGTCGTTCTGGTTTCAGCCGGGAGAGAGTTTAGTTTTCTTTTGAATAGCTGGTAATAGTGCTGTGTTTTGGATTTAGTGTGAGAAGAATGTTGATAATACACTGATGGTTTGGTTGTTGCCAAGCAATGTTTATACCAAGTCAAGGACTTTCTGGCTGAGAGGGGGCACATCCAGGACAGCTGACCCAAACTAGCCAAAGGGATATTCCATACCATATGTCGTCATGCTCAGTATATATTTTGAGGGAAGAATAAGGAAGGGAGGGATGTTTGGAGTGATGTCATTTGTCTTCCCAAGTCACCGTTACCCATGGTAGTCCGTTGCTTTCCTGGGGATGGCTGAACACCTGCCTGCCCATGGGGAGCGGTGAATGAAGCCCTTGGTTTGCTTTGCTTGTGTGTGCAGCTTTTGCTTTACATATTAAACTGCCTTTATCTCAGCCCACGAGTTTTCTCGTTTTTACCCTTCCCAGTCTCTTCCCCATCCCACTGGGGGAGTAAGTGAGTGGCTGTGTGGGGCTGAGTTGCATGCTGGGGTTAAACCACGACAATGCTGCACATCTGGGAGCGGCAATTCAAAATCACCAGCAGGTTTGTAGGTGGCAGAGTGGCCACGTCTGTGTATTAAGGGGGGGAAAATGGTCAAATGTTGTTGTGTCCAGAGGGTTTCTTTTGTGAGCTTCCGTTACTGCTGTGAGATCCCTGGTGGCATTTACTCGCTGTATAAAACATTTCGGATTTACATTTTCCTTTAACACTTCCTCTTCGATCCAAGTAATCTGTTACACATTTAATTGCTCTTCCTTTGAATTTTCCAGTCCTCGTTTGGTACCCTTGCAACATCAGTATCTTGTTATCTTGTTGTTGCTTCTAATTACTAACACATGCCGGTTTTCCAGTGCTGCAAACTCCGGCGCTGGGGCTTGGAGGGGAGTTTACAGGGAAGATTTATGTGCATGGGGAAACCTTCAGAGAATTAATTTGCTAGTTTACCCAAGAGCTTATCCAAATTTCAAAATTGAGGGCTGGGACGAAGGCTGGTTTACACCCGGCGCTGCGTAAAGCAGACCTGATTTTGGGTGGAAACGCCCCGCGGTGGCGAAGCTCCCCTTTCCTCTCACCGCCCCGCCGCCGTCGCGCTGTTATTGCCGGCCATAAACAAATTCCGCGTATTTAAGAAGCGAATGTCAGGCGGGCTGCGAGGCGCTGGTAGGTGTGTGCTTGGTGACATCAGCTGGCGAGCAGCCTGGCAGCAGCGCGGCGCAGGCAGGGAGCAGGCAGGGAGCAGGCAGGGAGCCCGGGGTGTGTGCCTTTGAGCCGGGTATTCTGGCAAGGTGGAGAGCTGGTCTGTTTGGCAGGACCTTCCCATCTGGGATCCATCTGTGTTTCCCTGGAACCGGACAGGCGGCTCCAGGCAGTGAGAAATCGCAGATGTGCGGGACCTGACACATGTCCAGCTAATGAAAGGAGAAGGCAGGCTGGGCTTCGGCTGCGCTCGAAGATCAGGAGCGGAGGAGGAGGAAGAGCGCTTTTATTTATATTTCAAAGCGACTAGGTGTATTCAACAGCAGCTGGATCCTTGCAACCGTGCCGTTTAGGGTAAGCAATAGCTGGGTGTATTTTTAAACGGGACTGGGAAGGGCGCAGCATATCTGGGGGCAGTGGGGGATGCTCAGGGGGATGTTTAGCCCCCAGGTAGGTTTGAAGAGCGACGTGGGTTTTGCTGGCGAGCTGGGAAGAGCCTCAACCTTGGGCACAGGTAGAGGGAGAGGGTGGGAGCGGTGGCCGACTGCAGTGGCTCTGCTGGGGGAAAACTTCCATAAAGGAGCCGGCTGCCTGCCTGGATTCTGCAGCTGAAATAATACTAAACTCTCCAAGGAGAGCTGCCTTAGAGCTCGCTCTGTGTTGCTATGGAATGGTTTATTATTTTTTTTTCTTATTTTTCATTCCTCCTCACCCCCACCCCGTGAGCAGAAGGCTGGGATTCAGCATTTTCTGGGGAAATGGGAATGCGGGAAGGTTTTTGTGTGTTCTAGCAGAATGTGTTTTTCCCTTGTGCCCAGCCTTACTCTCGTTTGTGCATGCTGATATTGAAGCTGGGCGGGTAGATGTGCAGAGGCAGATTTCTAACATCGGCTCCCAAATTTCCTTAATTTTCCCTGTGTTTTCAGTGCTTCTCTGCATTGTGGCAGGGGCTGCTCCCTTTTTGTCTTTGCGCTCCTCGAGCAGCGACCAATGCTACCGGCATATAAATTTCTCAGATCAATTTTGTGATACCAGAACAGACCTCTCTGCCCTATATATTTTTGCTGTATGCAGACTGCTGTGTTTTCTTTTATTCCATTGTAATCTCCTGATCCTGCATATATATTTTAAACCTGCCCTTTCCCCCTCATCCGTTTCCTGGGAAGGTTCAGCAGTTTAATTTGCTCCTCCAGCCCTTCGGGGTAGCTTGTTGTAAAGATCCCTCTGCACATTTGCTGAGCCGCCCCGGGTATGCACTCTGCAAAATATTACAGGCTATTTCTCCCACCCGCAGCACTCAGCTCCTGTGTGGCAGTACTCGCAGTCTATTTTATGTGCCGGAGAAATCCTGCCCAGCCGCGGGAGATGCACCCAAATCAGCGCTCAAAGTTTGTGGCTGAGGGTCGTTTGCTATCGAGCTGGAAAACGAGAGAGGAATATTTCCTAGGCTGTGTGGTGCAGGATGATTCCCTTTGGGTCACTTTGCCGTTGCTTTGTTGGGTTAGTTTTAAGTGTGCCAAATGCCAGGGTTTCCCGGGGAGCGCGGTGCATCCTGCCCGGGTCCCCTGCAGCCCATGCTGCTCCGCTTCAGCCGCTGTGTCTGCCACCTTAAGGTTTTTCTGCTCTTGCGGCATGCAAGCATTTGGGTAAAGGCTTTTAAAAATATATATATTGTAAGTCAGCTGCGACAAACACACCAAACACCTCCTATGCGTCCCTCGCTGTCCCTGGAGAGGAGGCAGAAGGAGCTTCCCAGTGCTCTGCGACTTCTCTGTCTCAAAGCACACCAGCACAAAGGATAAATTAAAATCAAAAAATCTCCAGCAAAGCCGTGGAGAGTGTGACAACATCTAAAAGCAAAGAGCCGTGCTCCTCTGCTGCGGCTCTGCCAAAATCTTCCCGAATTTGTGAATGCAGCGCAGGGTGTTGGAGCATCTGCTGTTGCGGTCTCTTTGCAGGTCGGGCTCTGATAAGCAAGCGGAAGTTTTGCCGGTGTCAGGGCAGCATGATTTGGCTGTTAAACAACTAATTTGCCGATGTCTTGCTCAAGCCCTGTGGGAAGCTATTTTTCTTCTCGGGTTCCTCTATTTTTGGAAAGGATTTGGAGTCCCTGAGGAGCGGAGTGCTTAGGTGAGAGAGGTAATTGTATTTTGGGGAAGAGGGTAGCTTGAAACTCAGTGGCTAGTTGTAGTAATTTTATAGAAATAGGGTAGTACATCCGAGTGAAGACTCTTTTTTTTCAGAATTGTCTGCTGGATTACATGATTTTCACCATTAATATGGAGAAGATGTAGTCTGATTTTTGGGACTACTTATGTTTCACCTAAATGTGGGTCCTCCCCAACCAGGTACCCCTACCGCGGTACATCCATCGTTTAGAGAAACCTGCAAATAATGCAAAACTAAGAGATTCCAGTGTAAGACACAACGTAAAGGGGGTAAAACAAAGGCAGTTTGAGCAAATATTGCCAGCAGGGCAGTGCAGTAAGCCAAGTGAAGGGTCGGAGGAAGGAGCAGAATTGCTAAAGGCAAATCATTAATCTGAGAAGTCTATTACACAGGGAATGCCCCGAGTTAAAAAGCAGAAACTCCATTTAATAGCGAAAAGGCCAAACCAGTGCTGCCAAGTCGGGTTCTGCTCTGCTCGGGGACTGGAGCCACAGCCCCTGCTCACTTCCAAGATGCTGCTATTTTTGCAAGTCGCATCTGCTGGTTTTTGCAGAGACTTGTTTAAACTCGCTGAAGCCAAAAGTGAAGGGAGTTTTTCTCATGTGAACCATGGGTCAGGCTCTTAGGGTTGGGCTTTTTTTTTCTTCCATTTTATTTCTCTTATTCTTACAGGACCAGTGTCCAAGACAGAGCGGGGTTTCACTTCTTAACGCTGCCTTGTCTGTCGGATCAAGTGAGAGTCCCAAATTATTTCGTTGCTGCTTTACAGGGCTTTGTCACGCGTCGCTCATGGTAGATTTTGACTTGGAGAGGTTATCGTTGAGGGACAGTAGGCAAGAGGGAAAGAGCGTGGTGTGACTTAAGGAGCCGAGTTTTCATGGCAACCAGCTCTTGGGTCCCAAATTGCCCCATAAAGGCAGTGACCAGCGACAGCATTTTGCAGCAGGCAGTGCCGATATGTGCCAGGCTGGGCGAGCTAGGTGGCCTCTTGTTTTCTCCAATTCTGTTTTTTTTAGGGTTTGGACACAGAGCAAGATTTGTTTGACGTATATGTGCGATGTTTATAGTATAGCTGGGTAGCTGAATAAAGTAATTTGAGGACTTGGGCATATGTAGCAGATTTAAGGCAGCACTGTCTACTTCTTAAACCTGAACAGAGATGGTCGTAATCTGTTGCCTGTTGGGTTTTTTTCGCATAATAAGAGTTAGCTTATCTGCACTTGTTCTGGGCTAGATTGTAAGCTTGCCTTCATCCTAGCATCTAGTGACTGTTTCAATATCCGATTGCTCATTAGAAGCTAGGTATGAAATGTGTTTCGACAGACACTCCAGAGCGGTCCCTGGGGGCAGCATCACTGCAGGTCTCTGGGAGCCTGTTCAACTTTTATTTTTATGGTGGAGACTGTCTTAATTCATGCAGCATTCAAGGAATGGCTGGAAAAACCTTTGTTTGGAGCAAGAGCAGGAGCTGGGAAGAACTGGTGAGCGATGAACCCGCAGTTAAAGTGCAGCACGGTGCGCTTGGGTTCAGCTCCTGGGTCTGCAAGCAATTTTCTGAGGCAAGACCTTGACCTTAGCGCTGCTTTGTATGTTGGCGTCCTACGTCTGAAAGGACAATAGTGATTTCAGAGGTTTCAAAGCATTTTAAAGTGTAACTATGATGCCTTTTATTAGGCTGGGCAGTGGCATTTTTATAAGCCAAGCTTAAGGTTTTAGAATAATGAGTATTGAATTTCCTTGGCCTGCTCCTGGCTTTCGTGTCCATGGCATTATTTGTGCTGTTGAAGGAGGACAGTTGCAGGTGCCCAGAAGACCACTTAGAAGAACCAGGACTGCTGCAGGTCTGCTGCGCGGTGACTCTTTGGTCCTATGGAAACTACAAAGCCAAGAGTCAAGTTTTCCCTCCAGGACACCACAACCTGACAGTGGGATGCTGCATAACCATCCCTTTCAAAGCCATCTCCTTCACCAAAAATACACAAAAAACCTCCAAGAAAGCCCCAAAAGTATAGGTAACCATCACTGAGCTCTCCGCAGCCTTGGGGAGGAGGAGGAGGAGGAGCATGCTGCAGCCCCAACACAGCCCAAACCTGTTGCTCCGCGGCAAGCTGTGCATGTTTAAAGACCCGGTATTACTTGGGATGCTGGCGGAGCATCGGGGGGAGCGGGTTATTGTGGGGGAACAGATGTGCCGTGCGCTGTTGCCGCGTGCCGGCTCTGCGCCGCGGCTCCCGGCACCAGGTGCAGCCATTGTTCTGGCTGGTCCCTATTCATCCGCCCTCGGCTGCTGCTCTGCGCCCGCTCCCTCATTGTTTCTCCAGGAAATTAGCATTAAAAACCCATCCCAAACCCCCACGTCCCTCAACTGCAGGTGACTGTTATTGGCCCCAGCTGCCACCCTTGTGCTTGATTACTTCCATATGGGGTTGTGGCAAGAAGTAGGATCTACTTATTGATTTTTTTTTTTTTTTAATATATTTTTTTCCTCTTTTATATTCCCCCCACCCGGCACAGACGCTTCAGCACTCACAAGGAACAAAACCCTGAAATCTATTAAGCCCCCGATAGGCTCCAGTTGCTGTTACAACCGGGATGAACATTTTACAAGCAAAGCTAATTACACCCTCTCCCTGCTTTCTTCCTCTCTTCGGCCCCCACCCCATAAATGTAAAATAACCAGAGGGCAATTGGTAGTAAATTAAATGTTTGCAGTGTCCTGAGAGGAGGTTTTCTTGCTAGCAGGAAGAAGTCTGCTGGGCTTTAGATGTTTGGTTATTTGTGGTTTTTGGTTTTTTGTTTTTTTTTTTTTTTACTAGAAAATGGGACAGTCTGGTCTCTAGCGTATCACTGTGGCACACCTATTAAAGGGACACACAGATCCCAACCTGGGTCTGGAAAGAAAAGGAGGGGAAAAAATAGTTGAACAAGTGGGTTGTTAATTTGTGAACGTAGTTCAACGGTTGAGAGGAGCCAAAGAGAAGCTACACACCAATCGGGGTTACAAAATTCTAGGAACAATGTGATTTTTCTCCTGGTACAGTTCATCTGCAGGGCAGCAGGTCGCATGAAAGCCAAAACCCCCCCGAAATCTCTCTGGGTTTCCCGCTGTCCGAGCGGCGTGGGGCAGCGTGGGTTTGCCTGGAGATGTGCTGCAGCTGGGGACAGCAGAGCGGGTGGGGGGACATCTCTTGCTGTCCTGCCTGGGACTTGAGGCTGATCTGCAGGGGCACGGAGCGTCTCCAGCGAGGAGGAGGATGGGTGGGTCGTGTCCCAGGACGAGGGGACCAGCCCACGCAGCCCTGAGCTGCTTTGTGCCAGGCAGCCGTGGAGGAGATGGGCAGCTGGGCTCAGCGCTAGGGGCATCAGGAGAAGCTTTCCCCCGTGCTTCTGTCTGAACAACTTGGGTGACAAAGGCCTGTCTGAGCCTGGAGGTTGGTCACTCGGAGTAGAATCATAGAATCATTTCAGTTGGAAGAGACCCTCAGGATCATCGAGTCCAGCCCTAACCTAACTGAACTCTAGCACTAACCCATGTCCCTGAGAACCTCGTCTAAACGCCTTTTAAACCCCTCCAGGGATGGTGACTCCAGCACTGCCCTGGGCAGCCTGTTCCAATGCCCCACAGCCCTTTGGGGAAGAAATTGTTCCCCAGATCCAACCTCAACCTCCCCTGGCGCAACTTGAGGCCGTTTCCTCTGGTCCTGGCGCTTGTTCCTGGGGAGCAGAGCCCGACCCCCCCTGGCTCCAAGCTCCTTTCAGGCAGGTCAGAGATCAGAAGGTCTCCCCTCAGCTCCTGTTCTCCAGCTGAACCCCCAGCTCCCTCAGCCGCTCCCATCACACTTGTGCTCCAGCCCCTCACCAGCTCCGTTCCCTTCTCTCACCTCGCTCCAGCACCTGAAGGGCTTTCTTGGTGTGAGGATCCCAAAACTGACCCCAGGATTCCAGGTGGGGCCTCCCCAGTGCCCTGGACAGTGGCACCATCACTTCTCTAGTCCTGCTGGCCACACTGTTTTTGACACAAGCCAGGATGCTGGTGGCTTTTTGGCCACCTGAGCACACGCTGGCTCATATTCAGCCGCTGCCACCAACACCCCCAGATCCCTTTCTGCCAGGCAGCTTTCCAGCCACTTTCCAGTATGTACCCGTGTGGAGAAATGCCGGCTTTTCCGGAGCTTGGTTGTGCTGCGGCGTTGCAGCTGACAAGGTTTGTGCTGGTGGCTCCTCACAGGGCAGCTTGCTGGGGGGTGCTGGTCCTCAAAGCACCACGAGCGAGGTGTTTCATGCTCTGCCTGGGGCTGGGCAGGCTGCTGGAGGACCAAAGCCCATCAAAGCCCCACAAGCCTCAGCGGTTATGGCTTGTGAGGCTGTTTCATAGATAATCAGTGGGGTTTGTGCCTTTGCATTCGCGGTGGTGCCTCAGCAGCCACTTCCACGGGATCTGCCTTGTTCCCTGCGGTGATGCTCGGGGCAGCTCGTGCTCAGCCCAGCAGGGTGCTCTGGCGTGACGGAGGTGCCACAGTCTCCTGTTGCAGTGCAGATACACGGGTGCAAACCTCTGTCTGGAAAAGATCTAGATGTTCTCCTCTCTCCTTAGAGCAACCAGTTAACAATGGTGATTTCTTGAGGTTGAAGCAAAAAAGAGGGAAATCAGTAGAGACTTTTACTTTACTTTTCCACTTATTTTCAGACTATGATGAGTCTTTAGAAAACAGCTCCTACCAGTGGAGGAACTGTATGAGGATGCTCGGGGTGGTCTAGTCTCTGGACTTGCTTTCTCCCTGAGTCAGAGAAGGGAATTTCCATTCCACTCCCATGTCTTTCACATTTAAAATATGTTCAAGACAACGACTTTTTATTCTGATAATGCAGCCCCTTTGAGCAAAGAGTCCTTGTTGCTACTCTGGAAGTAGATGCTGCCGTGAGTCTTTACTCAGATACAGAAATCTTTGGGAATGGCTGGAGCTTGGTTGGTTATCTCAAGATTCATAAATGCAAACTTATAGGTGGGGAATGGCCTTGTCCTAAGCCTTTGTGTCTCAGCATTGGTTCTTTGGCATTTGTCCTGTGCAGGAACAGGAGTTGGACTCGGTGATCCTTGTGGGTCCCTTCCAACTCGAGACGTTCTATGATTCTATGATTTGTCAGGTTGACCTCCACCTTGAGGTCCATCCTGCTGTGATGGTGGGACCCACCAATGCAGTTTGTGAGAAGGATTTCAAATAAAAATTCTGGTTGCCATCTGAGGAGATGGGTTTAACTGAAGTCCTCAGGTTATGTACTGCAGGTGCCTCCATCCTGATAAGGACCCATCCCGCCTTGTCTGCCTGGTGTGGACCACCCAGATGTTCCTGGGAAGCAGCCGTGCAGGTGCAACAGTGGAGGGTTTGCATGTCTAGTAATGGACTTCTAAAAACAAAAAAATCAGCCCCTTAGAGGTGCTTGTGCAACGTGGGGAGAGCCACCAGGTAAATCGGGTCAGAAGGATGGATGAGGTTAGCGAGACAACCTAACAGAGAGTCTTGAGCAATTTTCCTCATACTTGTTTTAAACCCTTCAAAGTCAAATCTCAAACTTCGGGGGTTTCTTCTCCCTAATTAAATTAACAGGCCATATGGTGTTTACTGTGAGTGCCTGCAATATGTAAGGAGCTACCTCCTGGATCACTTTCTTTTTTCAAAAGAAGCTGTTTTACCTGATGTCACTGCTCTGAAATGTTCTTTTCAGCCACCTCGCTGCTGTTGGTGTCACCTTCTGATCCTGGGCATGAGCTGTGCCGTAACCTTTTCTGTTTCTGCCGCCTTCTTTGTCTTCTCCCAACCTTTGGTAATGCCATTGTGCTGCTCAGTGGGAGTGTGTACAGGTCAGGGTTTTTTTGTGCTTTTTCACATGCAGGTAATGATTCTTGTTCTTGGAGCTAAGGAGCATAGAAAACAACTCAGGGCGGTAGGATTTTTGGGGGTTGTGGTGTTATTTTTAACCACTACTACTGATTTTTTTTGCTGAGGGTAATATTACAATCTCAGGACTGTGTGAAACTGAAAGTTTTGTTGAGTTTTGTTGTTTATTAACAGGCTGTTTAAAAAAAGAAAAAGGTACTTTGCGTGTGCTGCTTTTATCTTTACATGGAATCTGGAGGAGGAAATGAAGACCTTGAGGAAGAAAACCATCGGTTTATTTCTTATCAGACTCTTTCATTTAGATGAACAGGAGAACAGGGTAAGAATCTCTAAACCTGTAGGAGAAATGAAGGAATGAAAAAGCCTCCGATTTTGCTGTCTGTTTTCAGCTACTCTACCTCATTTAGCAGGGTTTTTGGTAAGCATGGTTCTGTGTGTGAGTGGACTTTGCTGTGAGCTCACCCTGATCTCTCCAGCAACGCACATTAACCTGTCTCTGCAATCTTAACTTGTCGACGTGTCTTTTCTGTAGGGGTTCGGTGTTAAGAGGGGAGCTGGATAACCCTTCATCTTCAGGCAGGTTCAGCTTGTTCTGGGGTATCTGAGCTCCCAGAAGCAGATACATTTGCGTCCGCTGAAAAAAACCCTGCCACATTAGCATATTCCCTGTAACGTATGCTCAAAGGGTGTTTCTTTGCAGAGAGGCCTCTCTAAAGATAGCATCATGAAGTTCTGTGTTGTCAACCAAGGACACTTGATCTAAAAAACAACATTTGATACACAGACAAGGTTTGCAAGTGCCATCTGGAATCTGGGAGATGAGCTAGGTTGTCTCTGGTTTGCATACACTCACCAGGAATAAAAAAGTACATGCAGGCAGATTAATTTGTCAGAATCACCTGAGCAGGACCATTTAGTCCACACAAATGTCCTCGGTGACATGGGACACTAGTGTAATCCCATACCGCTGGTGCACCTTCTTAGGGTGCTGCAAATAATTCTGTCGTTTAGTGGTGTATTTATTGAAACCCAGGTGAAATCAATTTAAATTCCCTGGGGCCAGTAATATTTTAATCTACCGTCAAGCATACTACAAGGCAGAACCTGCAAGTGATGCAAAGCCCTGCAGAAATGGGCATATTTTTGGGGAGGTGGGGATGTAGGATGCGCAGATGTCTTTGTCTGGCTTCAGCTCTGCGTACTGGAGAGACTGTCCTCAAAAATACGCCAGCGCTCAGAGCAGAAACCTGGAGAACATGAACATCAAACACAGCCCTGGGCTGAATTGCAAGCTTACTGTCCACATCTTCCCAGGGATATGGAGGTTATAAAACATATTTTACTTCAGGGCGTATTTCTTGACTTTCTAGTTATCCTCTCGTATGCAAATCTAATTTGCCTAATGGGCTGGTGAGTGTAATTGAAAGGCAGGCTGCACTTACATGATAGTGAAAAGTCTCACCTGTGCCCAAGCACAGATGGGTCTCTGCCTCGCTGCCGCTTCGTTAGAGGAAATGTATAGGCACTGTGTCACAGGCTTTGCTGTGACCGGGAGAGGAAAATAGCAGTTTAAAACAAACTTGGGGGTTTGCTGATTTTTATTTGTTTGTGGAGTGGGCTCTCTATTTCCTGGGTTCACAATTTTGGTGGTCACGCTTCTTGGTTAACATCGTCTGTGTCTTTTCCTTGTGCAGCAGTTGATGGTGACCAGGCTAACGCAGGTTACTAGTAACTAGTTTAGGGCAATCCTAAGAATGACGAGCTGGAAAGTCTTCTGTGTGCTGTGCTGCAGTATGATGCTTTGAAAACAAGTGCATTAGCAGCTGAGCCAACACCATCACTCTGTGGTCCCTGTGCATCGCTGAATCTCCAGAGGTTGTCCATGGAGAATCTCCACCTCAGCTGCCCATGAGAGAGGATGGAGCACAGCAGAGACAGTTACCTCAAATCCTGGGGTCAGTTTTTGGCCCCTCACACCAAGAAAGGCCTTGAGGTGCTGGAGCGAGTTGAGAGAAGGGAACGGAGCTGGTGAGGGGCTGGAGCACAAGTGTGATGGGAGCAGCTGAGGGAGCTGGGGGTTCAGCTGGAGAACAGGAGCTGAGGGGAGACCTTCTGATCTCTGAACTGCCTGAAAGGAGCTTGGAGCCAGGGGGGGTCGGGCTCTGCTCCCCAGGAACAAGCGCCAGGACCAGAGGAAATGGCCTCAGGTTGCGCCAGGGGAGGTTGGGGTTGGATCTGGGGAACAATTTCTTCCCCAAAGGGCTGTGGGGCATTGGAACAGGCTGCCCAGGGCAGTGCTGGAGTCACCATCCCTGGAGGGGTTTAAAAGACATATAGATGAGGTTCTTAGGGATGTGGCTTAGTGGTGGACTTGACAGGGTTGGGTTAACCATTGGACTTGATGATCTTAAAGGTCTTTTCCAACTAATGTGATTCTATTCTATTCTATTCTATCCTATTCTATCCTATCCTATCCTATCTGTCTCTGCTGGGTTCGTTCCCTGAAGAGCCCCAGAAGCAGTGAACTTGACTGGCTCTCCTGCCCACCTCCATCTCTCCATGCCTGGGCTCTGCAGGAGATGCTGGCTCCTGGTCCAGCACCGCGCCAGTGTCCCCACTCCCAAAGGTGTATGGGTGCTCATCTATATCATCAGGCCCCTAAACATCTCTAAAACCCGTCCCTAAATGTGTTGCTCCTGTGCTTCCAGCTCCATGGGATGGTGGAAAGCTTCCCATGTGCTGATGGGCTTGGGGGTGAAGGGGAAGAACAATTTGTATAGTGACGTGAGGAGTGTTTTTAAGAGGCAGAATTGTCATCTTGGCAGGACTCCTGTGTGTGTCATTGATGGGGATCAACATGCTCCAACCTCCTTTCAGGTACTTGTAGACAGCAATAATTAATTGGCCTAGTTTTGTACAAAGTTTGATTGAACTTCAGCCCATGGAGCTGCCTGGTGATGGGCAAACTCTCCATCCAAAGAAGGGAGACTCTTTGTTGGACTCTGCTTTATATTTGGAAAAGAAAACAAATTATACTACTTCAGGGACCCAAGGGGGATTGTTTTTCTGTGTCCTTCCTTGATTGCTTCATTTTGAGTTTGTCGTAGAACTTGGATGTTGGTTTGGTTTGGGTCGGATTTTTTTGTTTTGTTTTTGCAGAAATGACCATTGTTTTCACCAAAAATAGCCCTTCTGACTATGATTTCTGGACTGCTTCCTTCTCCAGGTGGTCAGGACTTGTTATGTGTTCTGTCACCATCCCTGGAGGGGTTGAACAGACACGGAGATGAGGTTCTCGGGAACATGGCTTAGTGCCAGGTTAATGGTTGGACTCGATGATCTTGAGGGTCTCTTCCAACCAAAATGATTCTGTGATTCTACTTGGGAGCTCCCCATGGCGTGCTGGAGAACAGATGGGTGTTGGTTGAACTGACATTCTGCAGCCAGGAGCCTCGGGTCTGGGGCACACGGGGTTTTTTTACCTGAGACCTATTAGTCTGAAAGATCCTCTTAATGATCTGCGGGAGCCTCTGTAAAAACAAAACAACCTGTGCGTGTCTCAGTAGGAACTGGTGCTGTGTGGGGCTGAACTGGGGAGCAGAGGACCAGAGACTCAAAGCCCCCAGAGCCGCAGCATTTGATCCGAGCTCCCCGGCACTGTGGCACGAGGCTTCACCCCGTTGCTTCAGCTGCTTGGAGTCAGGGTTAAAAATGCCCCAAGAAGTGAAATGGCTTCTGCTTGATGTGATGCTGTTCTCCAAGGAAATTCCCTAGATGATTGACCCTGGACAGGCGAGGATTCATCCCACAGTGAGTGGAGAGGGACCGCTGGTGGGGAGCTTTAAGCAAAGGAACCCGCTGCACTGACCCAGAAACAGCATCTTTCTCGATATTTCCTAAATTTCTTACAGAATTGGCTAGAAAATTACCTCCTCTTCCACAACTTTATTTTTCCTACTGAAACTATTTTAATACTGAAACTAAAGCTTGGATATAAAACACCAGGCAGTGAAAAAGACAGGTCGCTAGCCTGGCGTCTCAGAATATGGTGCTGCAAAACCCCAGCACTGCTGCTGCCAAAATGCTTTTTGCAGATTCCCCTTTTCCGAACCGTTTTGTTAAAGAATAAAGCGGGCCAGCTGAGGAGGCATAGGGCCCCAGACTCGCAAGTGGAGTTCGTTGAGCAGTGATGAGATGGATTTGTGGCTTAAATCTCTTCTATCGAGGTCTTGCTGATGGATTTTAAGCAACAGGCACCGCTCATGTTGTGACACCTCTAATGGCAATGTCTATGCAGGAGTCTCTTGTGCAGGATGTGCTGCGGAGAAACTGCACGACAGCCAGAACCCTCTGGGAACACTTTATCTGAGTGAGACAAGCCCAGAGCCTCCCAGAGGCTCCTCCAGACCCATATATGTGGCCGGAGAACCCCGGCGAGGGCTGTCGCGATGGTACTGCCATGGCCGGGCTCCCCCCGGCTGTACCAGGGTCACTTCTAGAAGCCTGTTCTATCATCTCTGCTCCTTTCAATCAGTGGATACATTTCTATTGACCATTACGAGCTGTGAAGAGCCGCTCAGAGCTAATTAGTAATAAGAGGATGATGCCAATTAAACACTGCTCCCTGGGCTGTGCCACCACTTTTCTGGTATTGCTGGGTTAGAGAGGAAGGTAACAAGCTGGAGCTTAGTGCGTATGTGTTTCATGTGGAGAGCAGGGGAAGGGTGGAGCTGCTTGTTAAATGGCCAGCAATGCAAGTTTTAAAAGGATTTATGAATGCTAGATAAAACCATATACTAAGGGCTGTCTCAAAGCCTCCGTTAAGGTAGAAAACGCGTTTGAAAGTTGGAGCTTGTTTCGTTGTGTTTTCTCCCTTTTGGGTCACATATTTGCAGGTATTAAAGCTGCAGCTTAATTTACTCCACAGCATTTAGCCTAAGCAGGAAGAAAAGGAGATTTCCACTCCCAAAATTACAGTGATAAATTGTTTTTCTATATCACCTATGGGATTTTTGATAGCAGACTATTTTCTTCGTACCTCAGCAGAGCTTAGCACAACTTTATTTCAAAACCAGTGCTTGCAACAGCCTGAAGTTTTACAGTTCTGAATTTTTCTTTTTTCAAAACCTGAGTCCTCTTTCAGAGTTAACTGCATTTGATGCTGTTATTACTGTTTACAGCAGCCCAATGCTCTTCCAGAGAGGGCTTATGCCAGCTGATGGGTATTGAATAGGTGTCAAGGACTAGGCTGCTAATTAGAAATAAGAGTTGTTGTAATGGGTACCTCCACAATCCAGAAGTGCTGCTGCGGACTGTCAAAGCCGAGGAGGGACACTGTGACACCCAATTGCTGTTGGCTTTGGCGTTGGGGTGCAGGGGACGGCTCGCACGCTCATGGTGCTGCCAAACCGGGGCTAAAGCCAGCGGGTTTGGTCCACGTCGTGCAGCAGCATCTGGTGCTTCGGTCTGGGCTGCGTGGTGTCGCCAAAACCTCCGTAAATGCGGTCCCTGAACTGCAGCCGAGGTTCAAGAACACTGGCGATAGGAATGGAGTTTGTGTGCCGAAACTGCTGGGGCCTGTGCTAGCCTGTCCTTCAGCATCAGGTTTCCCATATGTTGTGTCACTTTTTACCCTCTGGAGTAAACTTGGTGTTTACTCTCTGGACCCCAGAGGAGCGAATCGCCCCATCCATGGCCTTGCTGCTCTGGGCAGGGAGTGATTTCAGACCTTTTTTTTGGGGGGAACCACTTAAAGCCAACTTTTAAAATGCCTTTTCATACCTAAAAGAAGCTGAGGTGGTAAAAGTGCTGTGTATTATTCAGATGAGCATAGCTAACTCAATTCTTCCTTTTGCTGTACATCGCATTTCCTATAAGTGAAACTAAGGCTCTTTTTTCCCTGACATAACATTTCTCCATATGCATAAGCCCCACAAAATAATCATTAAAAAAAAAAAAAGAAGTCTTTGATACCCAGCTGTTGCTCTGAGTCTCTTTCTAAATGGTATCCCTTTTGTACGTGTTGTGTCTGTGTTCCACCAGCCTTGGGAGCCATTAATCTTCCTGGTGTTTTCTTCCCTGCGGGAAATGAGAGACAGATGTTCCCATCTGGAAAGTTTGCTCCCGCCACCGTCGTTTCGCTCCGAGCCGGAGGATTTGGAGAGCAGTGCAGCAGGCTGAGACTTTTAAGAACTAATTTTTCCATGATTGTGATAATTGCCTGTTTGATATCTGTAACTGCTTTCATTTTTCGTTTGGAGTGCTTTAGCCTAATAAGTAAATAGCGCAGAGGGGTAAATGTTTCTTAATATTGTAATAGTGGTGGGTGATTAAAAAAAAAAAGAGAAAAAAGTCTTTATTCTGTAACTTTAGACGGAACAGTGAAATGATGAAAAATTACCAAAATACTTGAGCAGTAACTACCCCCATGAATTAGTGAGCATCTCTGGCTTTGCTGGAATGCAGTTCCCCTGCCCATGTCCCAGGTTATAACCCTGGCCAAGGAGGTCTGAGCAGCCAGAGGGTGGTTTTGGAGAGGGAGGAGCAGTTCCCCTGGTCCCCAAAGCCATCCCCATCCTAAAACTGGAACACTGGCTGCTCTGTAGGCTTTGCTCTCCAGGAATATATTCAGAATATATCCCTGCCTGTGGGGTGGCAGTCCCTGGTGGGGCAGAGCCAGCTGCTGGCGAGGATGAGGAGGGTTCCCTGCCCAGGTGGGGTCACTGTGTCCCTTTGAGGCAGCCAGTGGGCAAAAGGTGTTGGTGGGGACACCACGAGATGAGCTTGGGTCCCCAAAACTTATTTACGTGGGCACTGGCAGTGTGGGAAAGGAATTGCTGTAGCGTGTTGGTAACAGCGGCCAGAGCTCCCAGGTGGCTGCTGCGCTGCATGTAGATGGTTTTTAGGGCATCTTTTATGGTCTGAGTAACTATTCCCTTGTTCCTTCATGGAAAAGAGAGCAGGAGAGTGGGGGGTACCACACCAAAGTGGTTTGTGCTCTTGTAGAAGTGAGATGACCACAATCTGGGGGGGTTGATGTGTACCCCGCGCTGGGGCTGCTGGAGGCGATAGTTTGTGAGCTGGATCCTGCGGCTGTGGGTTTGCGCCGCTGGCCCTGGTGTGGGTCTGTGGACTAAGAGGAAGCCAGAGCTGAGAAGGAAGGATGGTTTGTGCCGATGGGGCTGACGTGGCCAAGGCGAGGGCAGAGCCGGAGCTGTGACCGTCTTGTCCAGGTGGGAACACAGCAGAAGAGAACTGCTCTGCAGTCCACCCCGTGCTACCAGTGAGTTTGTACAGCCAGGGACATTAATAGGTTTTTATAAAAATCACTGAAGGGCAAGACCGATAAAGATCTGCAGTCTGCCTTCAGGAATAAATTATTAATCTTATTTCCCTTATTAACTGATTTCTGGACTGGTTGCGAGCGATAACGTACTTTGCTCTTTCAAGTTCTTCTATCTGAGTTTCACATTGAATTGAGATTTAAAGTGAAACAGCTGTGTGTGGGAGAGGAATAGATGGCAATGGAGATACACGCGTTTATTTTTGATTTATAAAATGCCTGTCCCAGGCTCAGCAGCTCCCTCCCGTGTGGTGCGAGGCTCTCCTGCGAGGTGCCGAGTCCTCTCCCCTCCCACAGCATCTCACAGCTCAGGAGCCTGGATGTGCTATGGAACCAAGCTAAACAGGGTAAAAATAGGCTGATCGCATTTGGTGGAGGAAGTATCATAACATAAGTTCCCCACTGCAACAGATGCTATAGTACCGTCTTGGCCAACTCTGCGCTTTGGCGTGGAGGGAGGAGGACAGAGAGGGACCTCAGTTGACCAATATTTGCTGCCGACCTGTTTATGTGACATGCTTTGTGTCACCCAGATCTGGTCATATGTTCTCATTTATTGACTCAAGCAAAGGGAGACCTCTGGAAACCACCTTATGTGCAAATAAATGTCAATATTTGTATAGAAATGTAGTCTTGACTCAAAACCTCTTAACATTTCCCTGTCTACTAAATTACGGCTAACCCAGTCATCTTTTTTTTTTTTTTCCTAAGGCTGCTGTATTGGCTGCCTTGTTTTGATGCTTATCTTCAGCCTTCCCTTTCCATCGCTTTCTGATGCAGTGATGCTGCAAAATGATAAAACGTTGGCTTTTTCCTCAACGATGTGATTTCAGTTTGAGCTTGGGGGAAGCTGGCCGGAGCAGGTGATGGAGGGATTGCAGTGGAGCAGCAGCAAACGGCGTCTGAGTAGCGATACTCTTGTTTGCATGTAGATAACCTCTCATCTGCATGCCTCGGAGAACTGCAGAGTTGCTCCACAGATGGCTTAGAGCCGTCAAGGGGAGGGAAAGGCAACCTTAGAGCGGAGGAAAGATGTTAATAAAATTTAAATGTAATTCTTCCCATTTCTCAGTTCCTAAATGTGAAAAATATTAGCTTGGTGGAGACTGAAAACAGATGGTGAGCAGTTGGAGCAGATAAGCATGTTATTCAAAATAAACATTCGCCAAAGCTGGGGAGGTGGCAAACCATATTTCATTTCACCCTATTTACATTATCAGGTCAGGTTACGCTGATGCTGCCTCTCGTTTGCATTCAGACACTCAACAGGGAACCCTGCGACAACACAAGCCAACTGCAGCGTGTCCTTCTCGTCACAGACGTGTTTGGGCTGGAACGGATGGTTTGGGCCATTTCCCTGGCTCTTTCTCCAGGATGATATATTGAGCTAATTATCTTAAACCAGCTCTCCTGGGCTGGAGGCCGGGTCCTGCCAGCCACCCGAGAGGGCACCAAGGTGTGTCCTTCCTTTGCTTTCCTCTTTCAAATGGTCTCTTTATCTATTTAGACAAGCTTTGCATTGCTCTGTCTTAAACCAGAGGCTCTTACCCATGTAAATGGTGGGGAAACGAGCCTCTGGTTCCAAGGGCTGTAGGAAGGGTTCGTCTTGCTGATTTGTAGGCGAATTATCATAGATGCTTCTAGACTGAGTAGTCAGCAGAGGTGGTAGGGCCAGTGTAAGGAGAGGTGCTGGAGTGTGGCTTATCTCCCTTGCTTTGGTGGATGTCTTGGGATGGGCTGAATCACCTTTGGAGGTGTCTGTCTGTCCGCTGGCTCCAGGATGAGCCTGCATAGCGAGCTTGGACCTGGCACCTGGGTGACCAAAGGATTTCTCCTGCCAGCCTGAACCTTGGATGCTCCTACTGGGATGATTCTCCAGTCTCTTGCTCTCAAGGGGCAGGTATGAATTTTGGGCTCCTAACGTTTTGAGGTGAGGACTGGCTTTTTATGAGCATATTCTACCTGTCCTAGATGAAAGCTGAAAACTTCTGCTCTGATTAAACCTCTTCTTTCTGTGTGAAACCATGGCATGCTTTCACTCTGAACCACTGGGCGAAGCCTTGTACACAGTCTTTTGTACAAAAGACATCAACTCGACCCAAATTTTATTAATTTATAGGCTTCAATCTAACCACTTAGTGGTCAAAGCCTTGTTAACGAGGTCTGATTTTCGAGTCTGCTCTCTCCATCCTGCAAACTGTAAAAGGGAAAAGCAAACCCTTATCTGTGTGCAACTGCCAGTTGTGCAGTGCTGTCTCATGTTTAATGCGATTGTATCTTATTTCTTCCAATAAGTTTTGTGGTTTGACTTGTGCAAAAAGCTGAAGCATAATAAGCTGGAGTGCTTTAATCTGGCAGACGGGTTTGTGAGAAGTGGTTCAGAGTCCTTGCAGCTGATTTATAAAGGAGATCTACAAAATCGCTTCCAGGCCAGGCAGGTCCCTCCTTCCTTCTTAACTCTTGCAACTGTGAATCAAGGGAAACCCTACACCTGTGTCAAAAATGGCTTGAAGATATCGGTGTTCGTGGTGTACATGCCCTCCAACCACACAGCCACAGCCTGAAATCCGTTTCTCAAAAGGGAGGAGGAAAGGCTTTTGTGTCTTGAGCTGATAGCAGGGTTCAAGAGCCTGCGCGTATTCCATGTGCTCACTCATTGGGGCCGCTGGATGGTGCTAAATTGTACCCATGCAATAGAATCGTGGAATCATTTTGGCTGGAAAAGCCCTTCAAGATCATCGAGTCCAAGCATAACCCACTCCTGGCACTACCCCGTGTCCCTGAGAACCTCATGTCCGTCTGTCCAACCCCTGCAGGGATGGTGACTCCAGCACTGCCCTGGGCAGCCTGTTCCAATGCCCCACAGCCCTTTGGGGAAGAAATTGTTCCCCAGATCCAACCTCAACCTCCCCTGGCGCAACTTGAGGCCGTTTCCTCTCATCCTGTTGCTTATTCCTTGGCAGAAGAGACCAACAGCTGGTGTAAATTCATACAAAGCATCCACATGTTCTGCACTGTGGCAGTGGCTCTTTCCCTCGTCCCTTGCTCTCGAGATCAAGCCTTTCTCCGGAGCACCATCCCGCAGAGCCGAGCATCACCGGCCCGGGCTCTACAGAACTGTCCGTCGCCTCTTCCAAACGTGACCGTGCATGTGGGGGATGCAGCTCGGGAGTCATGGCCCCAGCAAGGATGCGAGACAGGTTCACAATCCGCTTTTTCTTAATAAATATAAGTTTCCCATCCTGGTATTATTCTGCCATTTGTCAGAACTATATTTTGAACTTTGAGAAGTGGATGGGGAGGAGACTCTGTCTGTCTGCCAACCAGGGTTATTCCTGGCTCTCTTCTCCAGTTCCTCACCTTGCTGTTTGGGGGAAGGTAACATTCTGTTTTCCGCATGAAGTGTTTTTATTTATTTTTCGTCACTTAGTTTATTCTCTAATTGCCAAAGGTGTTTTAAGGATTATTTTAAATTCCAGTGTACTTGAGACGCTCCCTAACTTGTGACTGTATTTTTGGTGCCTTTTCTCAAACCCACAGGCACGAAGAGATGAATAAAGCAGCTTCTATGTACAGTTTGCAATGTGAGTGAATGCTAGCTGTTCTTCAGGGCTTACCCATCACAGCATCACTGTCTTTGCACTAAACACCATAGATGGAAGCTTTCTTTGAAGAAAATAAATGTGATTAAACCTGTCTCGAGTGGGTGTTGAAACTGTCCCCTCTGAAATGTGCTGCTGTGTTGCAGAACCAGAGCCTCGGTCCCCAGGAGCTTGAGTTCTCCGAGGACCGATTGAGACCCCAGGTTTTCTCCTGGCGTTCTGCCCTGTTGCCTCACTTAGCTCATCCTCCTCTCCAGAAACAAAAATCATTAGCTGCGCTTAATCTTAGCATATGCTCCTTTTTAATTTGTTACGCTCAGATGAGAACTGGAGCAGCAAAGGCGATAGGGTGCATACTGACAGTCAGTGCGGAGAAACAAATAAAACTGGGGCCTTTCGGCACGTGAGTGGAGAGCGGAAGGATGAAGGGTTTCAGGTGTATTCAAAGTGCTGGGGCTTTCTGGTCTCCTGCACACCTGGGCTCCCTAAATGGGACACGCGAATATATAGGGCACGCAGCATAAAGCCATATGTGTGCTACAGCTGTCCTGAGCCAGCCCTGCAGCACCTGGAACCTGCAGCTCCCGTCACGGTGAGATCTGGTTCTCAGGCTTCGTCGGCTTTCGGAGAAGATGAAATTCTTCTTGCATCAAGCCAAGACTAAGCCCAGGTAGGGTTTGGAAGGAGGAGTTTTTGAAGGAAAACAACCCAATGTTTCCAGTTTAGGCAGGTGTCCTGCACTGACACTTGGAGTATTCAGTCATTGACAAGATTATTCTTTGTAAAGTGTCATCTAAAAATCTATTATGGCATTTGACTGTCTAGCGTGGTTTCAGATGGCTGATACGGTGGAGTGACTTGCAGGCGTTTTGAGGAGCATCTCAGCATCCTCTCTGTGTATCTGGAGGCCACGCCGAAATGTTGGTGAGCCAGTAAATATTTCTGAACAGTGAAATGTGGAAAAAAGAGACTGGGAAGGTGGTGTTTCTCCAGGGACCATCTTCACTGGCCCATTTTTAGACCCAGGTCAACTCAAGGCTAAATCAAGTCCTTGTTCACAGTCTGGTTTGCTCACGTGATTCTCATTAAATGGATGTGTTTAGGCTAAAAATGAGGAGTTTTAGAAAGATGTTTTTTATCTGCGTTTATAGGTGCCCCAGGTCATTAGCAGGAAGCTTTTATATTTAACAATCCTGTTTGCTTCTTGTCTATTGGAGTGAGCTCAGGAAAGGTGTTGGCTTCTCGTGGGCTTTGGTTTTGGTGTCTCATGCAGTAGCTGGGTTTATTCAGGGGTTTTAAAATCCGTGTAACTTTTTCCCCACTGCCCTGTAAATTAACTAAATTAGTTCTGCTTTCTTACTGTGCCTTAGGAGCATTTCAGGAAGCAAGAGAAGAAACCTTAAGGATTGGTTTCGCGCTGTGTTTCTCTCCGGAATGTGGCAATGTCAGGTTGTCCGCATACTTCAGGGGAAGAGGGTTTCACGGGGAGGGGTGAAGGTGGTGAAGCGAGGCGGGGGGCCAGGTGTCGGTGTTTGGGGTGTGCGCTGGGGAAGGAGGAGCCGCAGGCGGGAGCGATGCGATGTGACGCTCTCGGCATCCCCGCAGCCGGGCACGGAGCTCGCAGAGAAAAGCGTGAACCGCATCTCATGTCTCTGTCCGTGCACGATGTGCAAACAGGTCGCGGTTCTCACGGATTAGCTCACGGTTTTGCAATTACTCTCGTATTCTGAGCAAACGCGTTTCCATCCCCTGATGGCCATCAGGCAGCTGTCGCCGAGCGGTGGATGAGCACAATTAGCGCTGCTTTGATTGAAAAGTTTGAGTCATGTAGCAACGTTTCCCTACCTGGGGGAGTGAGCTCAAACTTTTTGTGCTAGAAACACCACTAACTTCATGCACAAATTGGGCTCTTTGTCTATTTTTCTGCATTTATTTTCAGTGGGAAGAATGACAGGGGTTTGTCTCCTCTTGCTCTTGCCAATAAATTCACCCGCTGCAATGCACCTATGTGCATGAGTGATGTCCTCATCCTACATCAATGTATTGTTATTCACCTAGACGTCGTCTTCATGTGTGGATGTGAGAGGCAGAGTCTGCACATCAGTATTAAATCGTAGGAGAGTGTGACCAAATGGATGGGAATAGTAGTTTGCAATATTATATTAGTATGGTTATTCTATGTTAAAATTAGTAGTGCGTGTGGTGGGTCCCCACTTTGTTGATGAAAGCAAAGCCTAGAATTTTTTCTTTTTTTGAAAACAGGTTTAGATAAATACAGACACAATCTTTCTGCTATGGAAGTATTGTGGGCACAGATTTTATAGCAATTCCAGCCCTGCCACCTCAGTTATTCCAGCTCCATTGAAGTAGCAGGAGAGCATGATTTTTCTGCGTATACTCACTTCTGCTCCCCCTTCCACAGATTGTCCTGCAAACAGCCAAAAAAACCTGCTCGTCATAATGAACTTGGTTTGTTACTTTGCTGGCGTTAACGATGACTTGCCATAAGGAAAATAAATGGGGCAGCTCGTGCCGGGTGTGTGGTGGCAGCACAGGTGCTGGTGGCTCCCAGAGCCCATTCCAGGCCAGCGGCACGAAGAGCTCGAGCGCCAATTCGTGTGTTTTTTGCTCTCGAAAGCAGCATTTTTATTGTCAGAAGTTGCAAAGCAGCAGGTTTTGTGGTTGTATTTCAGTGCAGAACTTTGCCATCCATTCCACGCTTTCCCACTTTACGGGAATACAGCATTTAATTGATTTGCCAGAACTTGAAAGCTGAGTTTCTTACAGCTGATAGACGTTTGTAAAAACTGGATTATGAAATAGATTGTAATCTCATTTGATTAGATTGCAGCGTGCGCTTTAATACCGCTGGAGCATGGTCACAACTCGTTAGCGACCTAATTGAACGAGGCGAGCGGCGGCTGGAGGAGCAGGGAGCGGTGACGGCGTTTTTGGAGGGACAATTCGCGTTGTGTCGCATTGTCTGGGGTCACGAGCTGCGGCACCACGTCACGGAGCACCCCGGGGACAGAGCGGGTGTTGGCTCCCATGGGAGCTGCGCTTTGGGAGATGCTTTAGGCTTTGTCTGCTGAGCTGTCTGGATTTTAAAAACGAAACAAACCCAAAAAAACTTTACCCAAAAACCCCCATTTCGGTCACTTGCTGGCACAGCTGCTGCTCCGTTGCACCGATGCTCCCCGCACACCCCCAAACCGGGTGCCTGTTGCACGGCTGAGCAGTCTCAGGGCTGGGCAGAGAGAACTCAGCTCCAGCAGGACAGGGAACTGCTGGAGAGAGTCCAGCGCAGTCACGAAGATGCTGAAGGGAGTGGAGCATCTCCCGTGTGAGGAAAGGCTGAGGAGCTGGGGCTCTGGAGCTGGAGAAGAGGAGACTGAGGGGTGACCTCATTCATGGGGATCAATATGGAAAGGGGGGGTGTCAGGAGGATGGAGCCAGGCTCTTCTGGGTGACAACCATGATAGGACAAGGAGTAATGGGCACAAACTGGAACACAGGAGGTTCCACTTAAATATGAGAAGAAACTTCTTCATGGTGAGGGTACCAGAGCCTGGACCAGGCTGCCCAGGGAGGTTGTGGAGTCTCCTTCTCTGCAGACATTCCAACCCGCCTGGACACCTTCCTGTGTAACCTCATCTGGGTGTTCCTGCTCCGGCGGGGGGATTGCACTGGATGAGCTTTCGAGGTCCCTTCCCATCCCTGACATTCTGGGATTCTGTGATTGTGTGAACACGGGGTGCAGCGAGGTCCACCCCGCTGCAAGGGAAAAGAGGTGCAGGAACATTTAATTTATGAGGATTGTTTTTAAAAAGCAAACATGGTCAGGGCACTGTTTGCCGAGGTGACTGGTTCAGAGCCTGGTTTTGCTGGTTGGGGAGCAGGGCTGGGGGTGAAACCTCGGCACCCCTCGCCAGTTCTGCCCCATGCGTGTGAGCACACCTGAGGGTAGCAAGGGGGTCTTAAGCAGGGGGCAAAGCAAACCAAACAGGCAGAAATACTTTGAGGAAGCATCTTGGGGAATGAGGGGTAAGAAGATGCGGTTGGGAGACTGGGATGGTGAACACGGGCACCCTGAGCCTGCCCAGCAGCGTCTCGGGACGCCCTCTGCACCCTGGGTGCCTGTCCCCTATTCTCTCTCGCCCCCATCTTCACCCTTGCAATGTACTTCGCGTGCTGGGCAGAGAAATGCTGGTCTGTGACTGTCACTAAGCGCTACCGCCTTCTCTTCATACAGTTGCTGGTGAGAAGAGGGTGCCAGTGATGCCCGGATCGCCCGTGGAAGTGAAGATACAGTCCAGGTCCTCTCCTCCCAACATGCCGCCGCTGCCCCCCGTGAACCCCGGTGGCCCCCGGCCGGTGTCCTTCACCCCGACTGCACGTAAGACCCCAGGAACGCTGCTTTTCCCTGGGACCAGCTCTAGCAGGGAGGAAAGGTTCTGCTTGTAGAAGTCACCGGGGAAGTCTCAGCCATCGGCCAGGGCTGCTCGCCAGCACGGCGAGCTTTAGCAATGCTGCACAGCCGTAAGGAAAGGGGGGACTGGGGCTTTCCTGCTACATATGCAGGACATATAACAGGGTCTGTAATCCCCCCGGCCCCCCTGCCTGCTCCTACCTTGCTCCTGGTGCTGCCTTGAGACCTTCTTCTTGCAGATGCAGCCTTGATTTCCACCATAAACTCCTTAAGAAATCGAAGTATTTTATCAGGTCGGCTTCAAACAAGCCAAGAGCTGAGCTTTTCACTGTATCTTTTGGAGGAGTTAATTGCCGCTCTGCTATATCTCACTTTGCAGACAGTGTTTCTTCAGCTGAGATTAGAAAGTTTTCTTTTTTTTTTAATTTCCCAGCCTCGGAAATTTCTTGCTGTCCATCCAGATTCTCTTTTCTCCATCTTCTCTTTATAATCTTTCCTATTAAGCCACAGTTGATCCTCGTCCTGCTCAGCCGTAGCGCAGCCCCACACCCACCACTTCTGGCAGGGTGTTGTGCAGAGGTGACTCCATGGATGGGATGGATGTACGGCCTTTTCTTACAGCCTAGAAAGAGCACAGACTTTTTTTTCCTCCCTTAGCTGACATTTAAGCCATTTAATGTATTTTTAAAAGCATCGTTCCAGAGCAAAGCTGCTTTACTTTATTGGGCATGGAGTTATCCGACCCCTGCACGTGGCACATAAGTATTTTCCAGGCTTTCCTCTCCCTTTTTCTCCCGTGCTGAGTGTCTCCCTAGCTGATTCTGCATTGCTTTGCTGTCCATGATGGTGTCTGGGATATCTCAGTTTCACGCTGGCAGTGGATTTCAGAGATTTACAATCCAGCCTCTTTTCAGGACACGCACTGATGTATTGCGTGGTGCTGGCAATAGCACTAATGGCTGGGTTATCCTGCCAGACACGTTGTCCCTGTCTTTATGCGCTGAGGGGTTTTTAATGGCTCTACTTTTGCTCAGGCAGAAAACGACCATTAGCAAAGTGACAGAAATTAATTTTTCCAATGAGGTTGCTTGGCACACTGCTAAGGGCCAAGGAGCCTGAATCTGCTGATTGCAGATGACTTAATTGCTCTTTCCAAGAGAGATGAGAGATGCGACTTGTGGTGGCGTTTATTCTTGCTTTATACTTCTCAGTTGCACCAAAGGGGTTTTTGTCAGAGTCAGCGGGTACACACCCTGCCTTGTAAAAGCCCACAGCTTGGGCAGGCGAGGAGGAGCACACTGGAGGAAGGCTGTGCCTGCCTGTGGATCAGTAACAGAAGTGTTGGAGAAACAGAGAAAGAGTATTGAGGACCTGAGGCAGAATTTAACAGAGCAGCCCTAGAGGATGACTTCCATGTTCCCAGGAATTCAGCATCCTCCTCTCCCCGCAGCTGTAGTCCCGACAGTCTCGGTACACAGCCTCATGTGCTTCGTCGCTGTCTTCTCACCTGGAAACAGCGGCCCCAGCCCGGCCCGTGGTCTGTGGCAGAGCAGATCCCGGCGGTGTGCGGGATCAGATAACTGCCGGTGCCCTGCGGTAACGCCGTTTGCAGGGGGGTCAGGCGGGGTGAACCTGAAAATGCAGAGAGCTGTTACGGGGGCTGCGTCTAGTGGCACCCTGGCCTGGCTCGCTCCGCGGCATCGCCCCAGTCCCTCGGCCTCCGCCGCTCCCATCCTCGGCAGCCCCCCAGCCCCTGGGCGGATTGCACAGCCCTGGCTTCTCCCAGGGTATAAATAGAGCTCGTTGATCTCCCTGATCCTTAATTTGAAAGAATAAGAAGAAACAAAATAGAGAAGGGGATAAAGCGCCTCGGTCACAGCTGCTGGAGAGAGTAGAGCTGCACAGTCCTGTGCTGTTTGAGAGGAGCTTCTCTGGGTGGCTTTCCTCCTATTTATAACACTGTTATTGTGAAATAAGTGCTCTTTATGAGTAGTTGCCAGAAGCCTTGCCTTTCACATAGCTCTGTGTTTGCTGGTACACATGGTAGCTAATTCTGCCAGTACATGCTGTCTCTGCAGGACATCTCCGTCCCTTTGCAGGTTTGGGGAAGCCAGTGTGGACAGGAGTTGTTCAGGCTGTGTTGCTCCATAGGAAAAGGCATGAGCTCGCTTTGCCTTTGCACCTCCGTGTCCTCTCCATCCCGGCCTTTGCCTTCATTTTATCACCTCTCTGTGTAAGGACACATCTTTGTTATGTCTCAGAAGAGCCCATCATCCCCTGGTTCGCGGGAACCACCTTTGATGGTCTCTTCAGCCTTATCTTTCCCTTGCATCTTAACTGACTCTGGTTAATCTGCTCGGGTTCCCTCCTGTGCTCACCACGGCAGGTCCAGGTGTGTGGAGCTTTTCCAGCCTCTGACCCCGCATGCCCCAGAGCGGTTTAACTGTTCGAGTACCTCCTGTCTTTTTCTCTGAAAAACCCTCACGGGCTTCATGAGGATTTGGTACGATCCTCGCAGAACTGCAGCAGAAATTTTGGCATCTTTTTTTGCAAAATGCTGCTCCATCATGGCATGCACCTTCTCCTGTCCTGCGTGCCCCTGGCCTCAGTGCTGCTCTGAACGCTGCCGTTTGAAATGGTTTTTATAGCTTGTTGCCTTCTCTTCAGCACTTACATCTGTAAGGAATTCAGAGCTGGATTTTTAAGGATAACCCAGTGGATCAGCTAAAACTATGTTTATGATGATGTACTTTTCACCTCTAAAACTCTGGGTTTGTACTGAGCTGGGCCCCCAGCACACAGCTGCTCTTCAGACAGGGTTCTAGATTGCACAATGGCAGTGCGGGGATGTCAACAGTTTATTCCAATCCCTCGCCGAGTTCCCGAACTTCTAGCCCTTCAGTCTGTTTCGACACGCTGCTTACACAGGACAAGCTGCAGATGGGACCAGGTTGGAACAAAGCAACTGTGTTTGTGAAACCCCCTGTAAATCCCCGGGCGGGTACAGCGGGACAGGATCCCGTCAGCATCCTCGGGGCAAGGCGGAGGCACCTGAGCTGTGGTATCTATTAGTGAGACCCCGGCTGTAATGAGCACTGATGACTTATTGTAAACGATGGGGCTGGGAAGGATCCTTGGATCATCTGCTGTACTTTTGAGCCTGACTCAGACCAGAAGACGTCGATGGGTAATTCATGCTGAGGGCCGTAAACTTTGAGCTAAAGCACATTTAGTTCCTCATGCTGAGTGTATGGCACAACTTGATCTGCTGCAATCTTGGCTTTATGCAGCCTGACCCTGTGTTCTCCTGGGCTGCCTCAAACGCCACCAGAGGTGTCTGTGCTCTGCTGAGCCCTGATCCTGCCGTGATTGATGGCCCTGCATATGAAGCTCACCGAGCAGAGGCTGGCAGAGGGGAGAAGTGCAGGGGAAATCGCTGTCTGTGACGTGAACCCCGCCTGAGCGATCTCATAAGGAAAACTCCTGCGGAGGCCTTGGCTGGGTGAGCGGTTCCCATGCACTGATGGCCTTGGAGCATCCCCGCGAGCTCAGGGGCAGCTCGAGGAGAGGGCACACACATTGCTGGTGCCTGGCTCCATCACTGGGTGCCCTACAGCATGGCATGTGAGCTCTGCTCTGGCCACAGCACCTTTTCTCATTCTTGCCCTGTTTGCCAGCAGCGATTAACCATCAGCAGCAGGCTCCTGTAAGATGGATCCTCTCGAACACCAGACCGCAGGGACGTGCCCATCCGATGCTCAATAACGCCCTGATGTGCTGTAGCTTATGGAAGATTTTACTTTGGTCCCATGAACAGCATTCACAACCACCTGCATCAGTGGTACAGAGCAGAAGTTTCTGTTTTCATTACTCAGTTAATCTTTTTTTTTTTTGCGGTAGATTGCATATTTGAGGTGCAGCTTTGGGACTGGTGTATCTTTAGGGAGTCTTAAGTGCCTGCTAAGGTGGCAAATCTCTGATGCCACTCCAGCTAGATTTTTGGGACTGCAGCAAGGAGCTTCAGATAAGAATACAAAGGAGGTTGCAGCAAGGATGTTGTTGGTCTCTTCTCCCAAGTGACAAGTGATAGGACAAGAGGAAATAGCCTCAAGTTGCTCCAGGGAAGGTTCAGGTTGGATATTAGGAAAAACTTATTCACAGAAACGGTTGTTGGGTATTGGAACAGGCTGCCCAGGGCAGTTCAACCCCTGGAGGGGTTGAACAGACACGGAGATGAGGTTCTCAGGGATGTGGAGTAGTGCAAGGGGTGGGTTATGGTTGGACTTGATGATCTTAAAGGTCTTTTCCAACTAAAATGATTCTATGATTCTATCTCTCATTTGCAGTGCCCAATGGGATAAACCATTCCCCCCCAACTCTGAACGGGGCACCATCCCCACCCCAGCGCTTTAGCAACGGTCCTTCTTCCTCCTCCTCCTCCTCGCTCACAAACCAGCAGCTCCCAGCCACATGCGGCGCCCGGCAGCTCAGCAAGCTGAAGCGATTCCTCACTACCCTGCAGCAGTTCGGCAACGACATTTCCCCAGAGATCGGGGAGAAGGTCCGGACCCTCGTCCTGGCGTTAGTGGTAAGCACAGAGCGCTCTGGCGATGGGATCCTGGCAGCCGGCGCCTGCCTGTGTTACACAGCATCAGCCGTTCGCGTCTTTACAGGCAGAGCTGTTGGCTGGGCAAGACTCTGCAATGTTTATGCTCTCTGGTAAACTTGCTGGCTTCTTTTTTTCTTGTCTTTGCTGGGTTTCAAAAACCTGTTTGTCCAGTGGCTTTGACATGAGCTTGGGTGCAGCTGAACTGAAGGAAAGCTGGAAGGATTCGGACAAAGCTTTTCTGTAAAGGCCACAGGCTGGTGCATTGGGCTCACTGGAAGCCATGGGCTATGCTGGGCTTCTCCGTTTCCTCCCGTAAAGAAAACTTTTCACACAACTCAGAGGACCCTGTACCTTTGTACTAGGGAGGTGTTTTCTTGCTTGTGCAGATTTATGATTGCCTGACCCTGACCTCAGATCAACTTACCTCTAATATGCTTCCGTGCAGAGAAATGCCAGTTCCAGCCACTGCTTCGTTGGTGCTGTGCTGGCTTCACTGTGCTCAAACTCAACGGTGCTTTGCTCAGCGAGGCAGTGTCACAGCAAAAGCAGAGTCCTGTCGCTAGCAGGGACTTGCTCTGGAAAGCTGGTCCTTCTCTGCTCTTGAGTGTGTATAGAAAATATAATGACACTTCAAAGATTTCATTTATGATAAGCAGCGATGTGTGTAATGGGCATTTTTCCTCTTTATGGGCTGCTCCTGCATGTCCTAAACAGGCAAGGTTGGCTCTTGCGAAGGTCTGCAGAGGATGGGAAAGCTGGTGAAAGCTAGTGTTGCAAAACAGGAGGTCTGAGCTTCTGGTGTGCTGCTGCTTTGCGTGATTGCATGTCTGCCCACGTTACTTACCAAAGGCAAAGATTCTTTGCTTGTGACAGCCTGAAGGTGCAGCTACAGGCAAGGGCTCGGTAAATAACTTGTATATATCTACTGCCCTTGTTCTGTATTCCCCTCTTCAGATTTGCAAGAGTTGGAATTGCCTGCAGTGCCTCCATGTGCAAACAGTGCATGTGTGCCTTCCTGCCCTTTTGCACCTATGGACAGCTGAAAACACCCTTCAAAAACTAAATAAACAGGTCTTGCTGCAGAATCGTATCTCATATTTGGAGACGTACAAATGACTGGTAGAACTGCTATGCGAGCCCATCCCAGCCTCCCTGGCTGTGGTCTGGTGCGGCACCCAGCGCCACTCCTGAGCTGGTCTCTGCTTTTGGGCGGGTTTCTCGCGAGGCTCAGCGTGCAGGGAAGGCAGCCAGGCTGTGGGCAGCCTGAGTGCGTCTGCTTCCCGGGTGGGCATGGGCAGAGCAAACGTGGGTTCATCCACGGACTTGGGGGCCTTCACAGAGCTGAGTGCTGGATGCAAGCTGCTGCTTCTGAAGAAGGAAGGCGTATATATTTCTGTGGGTGTAGGGTAGTACCTTAGCTCACCTTTTGGAAGGAAAGTACAGCACAGGACACACATGGACCTGCTGGAGAGGGGCCAGAGGAGCCCCAGAAATGATCCGAGACTGGAACAGCTCTGCTGGGAGGACAGGCTGAGAGAGTTGGGGTGTTCATCTGGAGAAGGAAAGCTCCAGGGAGACCTTATTGTGGACTTTCCAGACGTAAAAGGGCCTATAAGGAAGATGGGGACAGAGTTTTTAGCAGAGCCTGTTGCGAAAGGACAAGGGGTGATGGTTTTAAACTAAAGGAGGGGAGATTCAGGCTGGACATGAGGAAGAAATTGTTGGCCCTGAGGGTGGTGAGAGCCTGGCCCAGGTTGACCAGAGAGGTGGTGGCTGAACCATCCCTGGAGACATCCCAGGCCAGGCTGGACGGGGCTCTGAGCAACCTGAGCTGGTGCAGATGTCCCTGCTCATGGCAGGGGGGGCACTGGGGCAGCTCTGAAGGTCCCTTCAACCCAAATTGTTCTGTGATTCTATGAAATAATAAGCTGTCCAGGTTCCTCTGACTGTTGTTCCTACCACGTAGTTACCTGTGGTAATTGCTGCAGGGATGTACCTTGTACAGGCAGGTTATCAAATGCTGCTTGTTCCCGGGAGCACCCGGCCTGAACAGCCACAGGGGTGCAGGTTGGGGAGGACATGCCAGTGGGTGAGCAGCGGGCTGGTGGTGGGTGGGTCTGACCAGGGGAGCTGCAGGGAGGAAGGTGGAGAGGACGGTGTGCCGCTCTGAGCAGCTGGAACTGCTGTCTGGCTCCCCGCAGCCTGTCCCACGCACCCGGCTGGGGTGCAGGAGATGCCAGCAGGGTCCTGCTGCCTCCTGGCGCTGGGAGGATGCTGGGCTGGGAGCACCCGGCTGTGTGCAGCGTTCAGCCCTCGCCTGGTGCCACATTTCTGCTCCATTGGCCTGAGTCTTCTTGGCAGGATCCGATGCAAACATTGTCAGTCCTGTAGTGGCAGATGCAGTCTCCCTTCCAGTTCTGTTCATTTGGAGCCATTTCCCACGTGTCTAAAAATAAGAACAAGTTGTCATTTCGTTTCTTAATTTCTTTCCTCAGAACTCAACGGTGACAATTGAGGAATTTCACTGCAAGCTGCAAGAGGCAACAAACTTTCCCCTCCGGCCGTTTGTGATCCCCTTTCTGAAGGTGAGAGGGAGCTGGGGGGATTTGCTGATGCTCCATGTGCCGGTCTGTGCTGCTTGGCAGCGTGTCATTGCTGGGAAAGCTCTCATTTTAGCCACACAGCAATTTTGTTGAAGTCCAAGACAGACTGCACAGACCGTAGCAGTGGCCATGTGGGACTGGCTTGATGTTATAACGAGTGCCACATATGTTTGCTTGTGTGTCGGGGATAAAGGAGACAAATCAAGTTCTGTTCGGCAGCTTCTGATCCTATAATGGTATTTGCACATGTTCAGATCTAGAACATTTGAAGTGCTGGCACACGGAGCGTGTCTGGGGTGGTTAGATGCAGGAAGCACAGAGCGCTTCCCGTGACATGTGTTTTTTGGGTGCACCGATGTAAGTCTTCCCCAGCTCTTGAGAAAATCCAGGTAAATCTGACAGTGCAGCCAGCAGGAGCTGGAGGATCCTGAGCCGGGGCTACAGGCTGTAGGTGTTACTGCTCTGAGGGGTTGTGTGCATGGAGCAAACCTTCTGTGAACGGCTGGAACCGCCTGTCTGCAGCCTGCATAAGCCAGAGCCGTGCTTGTTTTGCAGGCCAACCTCCCACTGCTGCAGAGAGAGCTGCTGCACTGCGCCCGGGCTGCCAAGCAGACGCCGTCCCAGTACCTGGCACAGCACGAGCACATCCTGCTCAACACAAACACCACGTCCCCCACGGACTCCTCTGAGCTGCTGATCGAGGTTAATGGGAATGGGAAGAGGCACAGTCCGGACAGGTGAAAAAAAAAAGTAGCTTTCATTTTTCTGCCAAGTTCTTGAAGTCACAGAATCAGAGACTGGTTGGGGTTGCAGGGACCTCTGGAGATCACCCAGTCCAACCCCCCTGCTCACGCAGGGTCACCAGAGCAGATCACACAGGTCGGTCCAGGCGGGTTTGAATGTCTGCAGAGAAGGAGACTCTGCACTCACTCTGGGCAGCCTGGTCCAGGCTCTGGCACCTCACGGCAAAGAAGTTTCTCCTCATATTCAGATGGAACCTCCTGTGTTCCAGTCTGTGCCCGTTGCCCCTCATCCTGTCGTTGCGCACCACTGAACAGAGTCTGGTCCATCCTCTGGCACCCACCCTGGAGATATTTATAAACATTGATGAGATCCCCTCTCAGCTTCTCTTCTCCAGGCTGAACAGCTCCAGCTCTCTGTCTTTCCTCATAAAAGAGATGCTCCAGACCCCTCAGCATCTTTGTAGCTCTTCGCTGGACTCTCTTCAGTAAAGTTGTGACTTTCGTTTCTGCTTTGGTGCTGTCAAAGCTTCAAGCAGCATCCAGGGCTAAAGTGTAGGACTTTCACTCCCAACAGCTATTCTGGCTGTTGATAAGACACTGATGGTTGCTCCTCCTGCACTGTGAATGTGGGTTGGGATCCTCTTCCCAGCAGGTTCTGTCCCAGGGGCACTTGTTGTGTAGCACTGAAAGGCCCGAGCGGGAGGGCTGAGCACTTCTGCTCTCCCCAGGCAGAGGCACTGTCAGGGCTGAGAAGGATGCAGTTCATTTTCACCACTTTTTCCAAGTTAAAAATTGTTATGTAATTATGTGGAGCATGCCTCAAACTTATAAAAACTGTGAAATTTTAATTTGTTCATACTCAGAAAGATTAATCGCAACACTCGGGCATCTTGAACTTTTTCTTTGACAGGGTCATTTTGTGGGTTTGTTCACAAGTTGAGCATGTTTGGTTTAGCTCCCTGCCTTTACCCTGCAGTAAAATCATCACTGCCCAAACTCTGCTGATTCCAAATCTACATCTTTCCCTTTCCGAGTACGTTTATGCGGTGCTAACGAATACCTCTGCCGGTGTGGTTGCAGGAGGGAAGACAGCAGCTTTGAGAGGGAGCCACTGCCAACGGAGCCTCCGGCCAAGCGGGTGTGCACCATCAGCCCCGCGCCGCGGCACAGCCCTGCCCTGACCATCCCCCTGATGAACCCGGGGGGGCAGTTCCACCCCACCCCGCCACCCCTCCAGCACTACACCTTGGAAGATATCGCCACCTCCCACCTCTACAGGGATCCCAGCAAGATGTTGGAGCACAGAGAGATGCGGGACAGGCACGGCGGTCTTGGTAAGAAAGCCTGGAGGGCTTTTAGTCGCAGGAGCTGTGGGGCTTTAGCATTGGTCACTCGCACCCAGGACTGTGTAATCCTGGGCATGTCTTCAGCACAGATTTTGCAGGAAATTCAGAGAAAACAACTAACCATGCAAGGTTAAAAACGGGAAGATTGAGAGTTTGTGTTTCCCTATATACATGTAAAATCTGGAGGATGAGGAGGAAGGATGTGGTGTGTGAGTTTGGTGTAGCCAGCCCAGCAGGCAGGAGCGGAGGGCAGGGAAAGCGAAATGAGCTTTGCTGAGATGACTAAAGGAAGAGAGCTCAGCCTGACCCCTCGCCCTGTTTCTCCCTGGGGGTGTGTGGGAGGTGGGTGCTGTGTTTCTGACAGCGCAGCCTGAATCACGAGCTCTGTGGGTTTGTAACAAGGGAACTGGCTCCCCAAGCAGGTCAGATCCAGAGCCGTGAGTGGAGGTAGCACTTCTGAGACAGTGGCACAGACAAGGATAAAAGTACAGGCATGGAATTGCCCCTGCAGAGCCACCACCCTGAGATGTGTTTACAATCCCAGCTATACGTAGCTGGAAGCACAGCTCTTGATTATTGCTTTGGGGCCACCTTTGCTCTGCAAGCTCTCTGTCCATCTCATCGCTCTTCTGGCTGTGGTTTGTTGCAGGTTTGAATGGAGGATACCAGGATGAGCTGGTGGACCATCGCTTAACTGAGAGAGAGTGGGCTGACGAGTGGAAGCATCTCGATCACGTAAGGAACGTGGGGAGGTGTGGGAAGCTCTGTGGGATGCAGCAACCCCACCTGCTCCAATTTGTGATTTTCTTGTTGGTGGTGCCATAGCCAGCATTTTCAGGTGGCTTGTAGAGAAGCAAGCCACCACAAGGAGGTGGATGGTGAGGAGGGCACTTTCCTGGCATTTTGCCTCTGCCCATGGTCAGTAGAAGCCAAAATCACTTTGGAAGAGGTGTCTGGAGCTGGGGAGCTTCTGCAGAGCACAGACATGTGCCACCCTGGCTGGTGGAGCAGCCGAACGCACCCTTGTCCCTGCGCACGTCTCTTCTGCAGCAGCCCAGGCCAGGGCTGTACTGACAGGAGTGCATATGTGCTGTGTGCATAAAGGATATGGAGCTTACAAAATAAATAAACCCATCGTTATTTTTTAAAGACTTCTTTTTCCCCGAAGTGCCAGCATTTTTTGGGCCTCAACTAGGTACCAACAGCAAGACTTGGTACTTCTGGCAGACTTTCTGCAGTCTGCTTTTTCCCTCTGAGCAAGGCTGCTCATCCAAACACTTCACTGGAGTGTTTCCCCCAAAGAGAAGGGATTGAAATTCAGCTTTGATCACAGGTGCAGGGACCCCGTGCTCGCTTATGCTCTAAAGCTGATGTTTTGTGGGGAGGTGGGGATGTGAAGTAGAGGCCCTGTAGCTGGATATTGTGAGCTGGGATGTGGCTATGGAGACCTGGCACCAGGAGCACAGCCAGCCCTTGCATGGACACATTGTTCCCATAGGAAAGGGGGGGTTTTCACCTCCAACTTTAGAAGCGTGGCCCTAAACCTGCTATGCTGAGCGAAGCCCCATGGTGCAGGTTGATCCCCTCCCTCCCCTGGTGCTGCTCAGCATCACTGCTGGGCCTGTGGGTACAGAACCCCATCTCACCCACCTGTTTGAATACTCCATCATCCAAAATACTGCGCTCAGAGCCCGTTCCTGTGAAATGACCTCGTGTTCCGTCTTCCCGGGATGGTCCCTCTGTGGTGTCTCCGATGGGAAATCGGGGAGACGACCTCGTGAGCGGGCGGCGAGGCTGAGAACACGTTCCTCCCCGCAGGCACTGAACTGCATCATGGAGATGGTGGAGAAGACCCGGCGCTCCATGGCCGTGCTGCGGCGCTGCCAGGAGGCCGACCGGGAGGAGCTCAACTACTGGAAGAGGCGATGCAGCGAGACGGAGCCGCGCAAGGGCAGCGAGCTGGGCTCCCGGCAGCACAGCCCCAGCAGCTCCGACTCCATCGGCAGCGGTAAGCGGGAGACGGCCTCTACCAGTGCGTTTTTGAGCAGGTGTCTAATTACAGCAGAGCTCGTCACTGTTCAGTTTTGGGCCCCTCACGCCAAGAAAGCCCTTGAGGTGCTGGAGCGAGTTGAGAGAAGGGAACGGAGCTGGTGAGGGGCTGGAGCACAAGTGTGATGGGAGCGGCTGAGGGAGCTGGGGGGAGACCTTCTGATCTCTGAACTGCCTGAAAGGAGCTTGGAGCCAGGGGGGGTCGGGCTCTGCTCCCCAGGAACAAGCGCCAGGACCAGAGGAAACGGCCTCAAGTTGCACCAGGGGAGGTTGAGGTTGGATCTGGGGAACAATTTCTTCCCCAAAGGGCTGTGGGGCATTGGAACAGGCTGCCCAGGGCAGTGCTGGAGTCACCATCCCTGGAGGGGTTGGGCAGACGTGGAGATGAGGTTCTCAGGGACATGGGGTAGTGCCAGGGGTGGGTTATGGTTGGACTTGATGATCTTGAAGGTCTCTTCCAACTAAAATGATTCTATGACATTAGGCATAAAGTGATGATTACATCTAAGTTCAATACTTCAGCAGCGCATAAAGCTTTGAAGAGCGACAGGTCACTGGACACCCGGAGCTCCTGGCTGAGCCCCTGGAAGCAGCGTTTGCTGACGTCCGAAGGTGCCTTTGGGCAGCAGCAGCTTCTGCCAGTGCCAAGAGGATGGCATCTTGTCACTGAGCTGGATCTGCTCACCAAACCGGGCCAAACTCACCCGAAGCTGAGAAACCAGGGGGTGAAAAGGCAGGAGAGGTGGTTGGTTCCCTCCCTCTTCCCCTTCTAGTCTGCCTTGCCAAAAGGTTTTTAAATGTCAAGGTCTAGTAATTCTAAAAATACTGAAGACTGCTGTAAGTGTAAGAGCTACTACCTGAGTTATTAATTCTATTTTTGTATCATGAGTCAACTTAACTTTATGAAAGCTGACTGTTTTTTCCCTCCAGTATGCAGGGGTTTCACCCTATACAAAAAACATGTCTAAACTGCTGATTCTGTTCATTTGGATGTAGTTCTAGCTTCCATCCAAACATATGCTTCAAATCAAATGCTGAAAAAAATCCCCTTGATCATTCAATAATAAAAATGGATGTTTTCTAACAATAAGGATAAACGTCAAACTAAAAATCCCAATTGGATATATATTCAACTTGTTTGTATACAAAATCCAGAGTGAATCCTCCTGCATGTCAACAAGAACCATCCAAATCAGAGCCCAGCCCAGATTTAACTGCAATTGAACAAGTTTTGATAGTTCCCAGACAGTGGGAACGAGAATTTCTTAGGAAAACAATAACAAGTACACAAGCAGAAGGAACTAAAACAGAATACATGAGTCTGAATTTCTCAGAAACCAAGCGCTCATGGCCCAGCTGTGACTGCAGGGCAGCGAGCCCTTGGGGCATGCGTGACGGCCGGAGGAGCACGGACAGTTTTAGCCCTCCTGTATTGAAGTATGCCGTGACTAATACGCTTTCAGCCCCAGGTTCTTGAAGGTGATATAATTTTTTTTTTTTTAATAAAATGGGAAAGTTGTTGATGCTTTCTCCCCTCATAGGACCTAGGGGCTCATTTTCAAGCCCCATTGCTGTTGTGGAAAGCTGCAGTTAAATATCAAGAAGCATCCCCGGGTATGCCGTGGGTTTAAGTAATCTCACCACCTTCCCGGGGTGCTTTGGGTTTCCCACCACCCTTTGACACAAAGCAGTTTTTGTTCTGACCCTTCAGAAAGTTACTCTGAAGCCTTAAAAAAAAGGGATGCAGGTAGAACACAGGACGAGGCTCCTGAAAAGCTTCCCTATGTGACCGTGGCTTGTGTTTAGCTCCTTGTGTGACTGTCCCCATCATAGCCCCACATAGGCTCTTTTCAGGCATGTGGCTGCTACAGAATGTATGGAATCACAGGATGGTTTGGGTTGAAGGGCCCTTCCCAGCTCCCCCAGTGCCCCCCTGCCATGAGCAGGGACATCTGCACCAGCTCAGGTTGCTCAAAGCCCCGTCCAGCCTGGCCTGGGATGTCTCCAGGGATGGTTCAGCCACCACCTCTCTGGCCAACCTGGGCCAGGCTCTCACCACCCTCAGGGGCAATTTCTTCCTCATGTCCAGCCTGAATCTCCATCCCTTAGTTTAAAACCATCACCCCTTGTCCTATCACAACAGGCCTTGCTAAAAAGTCTGTCCCCATATTTCTTATCAACCCCTGTTAAGTACTGAAGGTAAACACCTCTCGCTGTCATGGGTCTTGCAGGGCAGTTTGTCTGTCAGTTCAAGCCTTTGAATTGCTCCTGGGACTGGAAAGTGCTGCCCTTAACATAAACTTCTGGTCATATAGATTGCGCAAAGTCGCTGGATGGTGCAGATGTTTGATGATTTATATTTATAAACATTGCCTGTTGTTATGAAGTACCAGGAGATGGAAATGGGTTATACTGTATCATAAATTATGCAGGGCCCTAATTAAATGTTATAATTTATCATCTGAGTGTTTGATGAATGGCTTTAACTGTAGGAATCCTGTGCTTTGAGTTTTAGCTGGTTAATTCTACCCTACCCCACTGATGTACCAAGGTACCGCCGGGAACTTGCTGGGCACTTCAGCAGCAATCGGGTGAGACGGAGCTTTGCCAACCTTTCCCTGTGTCCTTTATTCCAACAGATTCATTGCGGGAGTTCAGCAGCAGGTCGGGAACAGGCTACGTCACTGAAGAGATATGGAAAAAAGCTGGTAAGTGTTTGCTGGTGACCTTGGTGAGGGATGCTGCTGGATCGGCCGAGGTCAACACAGATGCTGTGGGTTTGCTCTGCGGAAAGGGGAGCAGCCCAGCTGCAGGAAAGCCCCAGGATGTGCACATCTGGCTGCCGAACCCCCCAACTTGGGTTTTCTGAAGGACTCTGCTGCTTCTGTGCGGTGGGGATCCCAGGGCGGTCATGACCGTGTCCCTTCATCCCCCCTGCCCATGGGCGTCCCTACTGCAGATGACACACTGCCACATCCTGACAGCTCTGTTGTCTCTCCGAGGCTCCTTGGGCAGGTGGGTGAAGCTGCTGTTTTCTTCCAGAAGAAGCCGTGAACGAGGTGAAGCGCCAGGCCATGTCGGAGGTGCAGAAAGCGGTGGCGGAGGCCGAGCAGAAGGCGTTTGAGATGATTGCCTCCGAGAGGGCTCGGATGGAGCAGACCATCGCGGATGCCAAACGCCAGGCCACCGAGGACGCTTTCTTAGTGATAAACGAACAGGAGGAGTCTACGGAGGTAAGGTGGCTGGGGACATCCTGGGAGGGGACTTTCAAAGGCTCCCAAAGTCTCCAGGTCCTGCCCAGCAGTGACCCAGAGCCCACAGGTCCCCTGTTGCTTTCCCTTTTAAGAGTCTCTCTCCAATCAGTAACTCAAAGGCCGCACTGATACCCCAAAAAACCTTTTGATTTTACTGGGAGGGGAATCAGCCTAAGGAAGTTACTAAGCCTTGTAACACCTAATGAGACATTTGCATGTTGGAAAAGAAGGAATGACTCTTAGCTTGTCACAGCCAGTGACACCCGCTGAATGGGTGTCTCTTAGAGAACTTCTTTCTGCTCCTTAATCCTTAATTACCTTCACTATTCCTTAACTGGAAGCTCACTTTGTTAAGCTTTAGAGATCTCAGCTGGACTGGGCAAGAATTACATGGTTAATCCCTGTGTCACCACAGCCCAGCCATGTGTGGTTTGCTTCTTGTTTTATTTTCTCTACACAAATGCAAGAGCAGAGGCTTTGCCAAGCAAAAATCTGCTGGGAACATGGAGTTAATGTCTGTTGGGACTGTGTTGGGTTTCAGTTCACCCTGCTGACCGGGGCTCGGGAAACTCTGCTGCCAGCAGGTACCGTGTAAATACGAGGTGTTATTACAGAGAAATATGTCTATACTGTGATATTTCCCAATTAAATCACTGAAGGTTGGATGCACCGGTTGGTAAACATGTGATGAGAGTGGGTAGAACTGCTCAGGAAGCAGGGGAAGAAGCGAGACAAGCAATGGTTTCTGCACAGGGGAACAGCAGAGGAGTGTCCTCCTGCTCCAGCCGTCCCGGGGAGCAGTGCGGGGCCTGGGGAGCAGCTGAGCGTCCCCCTGCCCGCACAGTCCCCGCAAACCCCGGAGCCCTTCTCAAAAGCCACATTGAAAAGCTGTCGCGTATTCTGGTACACTGTGTAACCTTTGAAATACAGCTTTAAAACAGCGCTTGAAGTATAAACAGCTGTAAAGCAGTGACCCAGTTTTCCAAGAGTTACCACGGGGTTTTTTTTTTTTTGGTCCTGCTTCTCCTGGCAGACCGAGGAGCCTCGGGAATGCGCTGGCTCTGGAGCAGCTCGTTCCCGACCAGCTCGCTTTGGTGCTTCGCTGCCAGCCCGTAAATCATCACGGGGAGCTGGTGGCTCCAGCACAGACCCTGGGTGCAGGGAATCCCACTGCCCTTCCTCGCAACAGGCGCCGGCATCTCCCACCACCTCGCTTTCGTTTGCCAGCTTTTTGCTTGCAGTGGCAGACGCAGCGACCAGCCAAAGCTGCGTGGTTGGGCAGGACTCAAGGCCGGCAGGCTCCGGCAGAGGCTGCTTTTCTACTCGCCTTCCCCAGTCTGTGGTTGCTAACGCCGAGTCCAGCTGCAGGAAAGCTGATCCCTGCGCTCCCGTCCCGGAGCAGCTGCAGCCGCTCCCGGCGCTGGCCCCTCGCCCCGCGCTGCTCGGGAGGCGGTGGCACCGGGAACCCACCAGCTGATGCCTCTCTCGGCAGCCAGAGGGGCTTTGCTCCGCTTCCAGATTGAAGCCTGGGCTCCAGCAGTGCTTCCACCTGGCTGGGAAGCTTTTAAATGAGCTTTTTCTTTTCCAAATTAGCTCGCTCCGACCTCTTGTGCAGCTAGGCAGGGTGCACAGCAAATGGTGCCCGTGCAGCACGCTGTAATCCCTGCGGAGAGCACTTGGCTGGGAGCGATACCAAAATAGAGCTGCTTAAAACAGGAAATAAAAAGACCCAATGGCAGCACCTGCAGCGTGTTTTTTAGCCCTTGCCTGCTGTTTCCTCTATGCATTAGGGTGAATATAGGGGAGGGGATGTGACCAGTGCGGTCTGGCAGGCAGTTTGGAGCAGAGGAGTTGGGATTAGTACCCTTGGCAAAGAGCTGTGAAATAGCAGGAATTGATGGATTGCTCATTTTAATATTACTAAATCTGGGCCAGAGGGGGATGAGCAGTCCCCTCCAGAGCTGTTGAGTCAGCACCGTCCTGCAGCTCTTGGAAACTAAACCCGTTTTAAAGTGTGGCGTCTTTGGTCTTGCAGAGTTGCTGGAACTGCGGTCGCAAAGCCAGCGAGACGTGCAGTGGCTGCAACATCGCCCGGTACTGCGGCTCCTTCTGCCAGCACAAGGACTGGGAGAGGCACCACCGGATCTGCGGGCAAGGCCTGCACGGCCAGAGCAAGCCCCTGGCTCTGCCCGCCGGCCGATCGGCCGCCAAGAGCCTCGACGGCATTCCCAGCCCAGCCCTCGAGAAGACTTCGGCGACCACCTCCCGCTCCTCCACCCCGGCATCTGTGACAGCAATAGATACAAACGGGCTCTAAAGGGCAGGTTTTGGTTCAGTCCATTTGATTAGCTTCCCTGGGGGTTTTTTTAAGCCGAAAAAAGAAATCCACAGCAGTTTGTATCACTTGACACGTTTGACCCATCATGCCACCTCCCCAGAGTGCAAACACTTGGGCTTTGCCGTCTCATTCTGCCTTTTTTCTTTCGTGGCTTGTGAAGAACTGGGCTGGCCTTGCCTGCAGCGTCTCCATGCTGGTCTCTGCAGGGGGACACCGGAGCATCATTTGGATACCAGAGCATCATTCAGTTACCAGAGCATCATTCAGGACCTAGCGCAAGCCGGACACTTGCTCGGGGAGCCTGGACTCAGTGGAGAGCGCTGCCAGCACACACAGGAGATGCTGCGCCCCATCCTTGCAGGTCAGACATCCTCAGGCTCCTTTCCTGAGGTATCTGAGCCACCTCCTCCTCCTCCTCCAGCTACCTTTCTTTCATAACATGCATCTATTTTTTTTTCCTGGCTCTTGGATGGTCGTGCTGGCTGGTTGTTGCTGTGAACAGACCGGAGCTGATTTCCCAACAGGAGCCTCTTGTTGTCTAGTGCAATGGCAAAAGCCAAGCCCACTTCTCCTGCCTGCAGGATGGTGGCTGATGATTGCAGAGAGGGAGGAGAGGATTTGTCTGCTCGAAACCAAATGTCAGTACCAGAGAGGTACGGCTGGTCACTTCTGGATGACCTGGTTTTAATCCTGTTCTGTGATGGGACAGACGGTTGCATGCGACCCTGGATGGGACCTTTGCTGGGGGAAAGCGCAGAGTGAGTCCGGATCGGTTGCAGGCGGTTGTTGCCCTTTCCACCTGGGTGCTGTTACTTTGCTATGCAGAAAGCGTTTTGGTTTGGGTTTTTTTTTCACTGCATGGAAGCTGTTGGTTTTAGAGTTACTGCCGTTGTTTTTAACCACAGAGATCCTCACGTGATCACGATGGATTACTTATAGCCTGTTCTCTCCACGTGCATTGGCCAACTATTTTAAAAAGGAATGCAGGACTTGGTGTCCTACATCGGCTCTTCCCCCAGCCCCGGGTGTTCCTGCAGTGCTGCTCCCACACTGGCTGGGGACCCCCAGCACCCCCAGGGATGTGGTGCAGCCACCACCTTGTCCGGCCTTCGGAGACCGTCCCAAACCCGCAGGCTCAGAGCGAGGTCCTGCGGGGATGCCCCGCTCAGCCTGGGGACGACCATCGCTCAGGGAGTCCCTGCCATGGCGTGGAAGGGGGGACTCAGGGCTGCACAAAGCCCGTGGGCGACACTGACCTCAGAAGGGCTGTTTTGGGGTGCGGGGGGCTCGTCTTGGTGCTTCACGGGAGTTGTCGGAGGCGCAGCCAGAGGAGGGACAGGCACATGTGCTCTGGGGGGCCACAGCGCTTGCCCACGCCGCACACAACCTGGCTCTGGAGCACCATCTATTCCGCAAAGCTGTGGATCTGCGACTGGGTGTGTACGATTGCTGGGCTGGAGCCCAATGAGGCGAGTAATTCCCAAATTATTTTTGATCACTTTTTCAATTGGAGGTGTATAATGGAGATTTAATGAGTCGTCACTGAGTTTGCAGTGGTGTAGCTGGCTGCCCAGGGACAAACGAGTGACACGCTGACCAGCATGTCCCATAGGGAAAGCTGTTTCAGAAGCTGTTGTCGTGAGACAGAGGGCAATTCCTGCGTCTGCAAGGTTTTATTATGCAAAAAAAGCCATGTAGTCGCCTGGCATTCGGCACAGCTCTTGTGTGGCAGTTGGGACGATCTCCTGTGTCCCCCAGGAGCTGGTGCAGGGGCTCCCGGCTGCAGCAGAGCCCTCGGCACCGACTCGGCCCCTGGAGCCCAGCACCACGGGGCTGTGCCAGGGCTGGTGCAGCCCTGCCCTGGGGTGTCACCCAGCCCGGGGAAGGTGTCACCCAGCCCGGAGGTGATGGGGGCAGCAGCTGAGCCCTAAACCATGGCAGCCCCGCACTGCCTGGGCACCAGCTTGGAAACCTCGTCTGTGCCCGGGACTGCAGCGGGGAGGAGGATGCAGGAGCGGGGGCAGCAGCTTTGGGCTCACTGGAGCACCCAGGTCAGGGCTGCCCTTGCACCCCCATCCCGAGGGAGCTGAAAGGCTTTTCCTGCCCTGAAGGGACATGGACACATTCGGAGCAGCCTCAGGTAAATAAAGTCCAGTCGCAACGTCCCAGTCCTGACCAGGCCGTGTGGGTCAGCGGTGGCCACGGCCACAAGGTGGGATGGGGAAAGGGAAGGGCTGGAAGGAATTGCTTGTAAATAGATTGTCTTCCATAATTCTCATGCAACTTTGGTGGCCGTGTACTAAAATTAACCCCAGTGTAAATGAATGAAAAACTAACAGTCATGATTAGAACAATTGCCTTTTTTTTTTTATTTTTTAACATGGAATGATAAATGTGAAATTTGGACATGGGAAGACAGTGGCTTGAGGTTTCTATTTTTTTTTTTGACATTTAATTCAGTAATAGAAATTTGTTACTTCATTCCTGTGCATAACTTATTTAATGTACTGTATAAAGGAACCCAAACTGTTACAGATGTATTTAGTTTGTTCTACTCAAAAGTAGTCAATAAAAAGACTATATTCATCATCCAGCTCCTCCTTCCTCTCTCAAAGGAGCCGAGAGCTGCTGCTGTGCTGAGGCTGCTGTCGGGGTTCCCGGCCAGGCTGGGGAGCTCTGGACACCCCCATGTTGCAGCAGGTACCATGGGAGCCCCAAGCCCAGCACAGGAGCCAGCGCAGGTAGAGCCACCCCTCAGCCATGGCCTTTTGGGTTTATTTGGGTTCATATTTAAGCATATTCTTTTCTGAGCATTTTTGTTTTTCTTTTAACGGGGGTGTGGAGGAGCCTGCAAGGTGCTGTCACAGCCTCCAGCACCAGCCCCGTGTCCCTCCAGCCCCTCGGGGATGGTACAGGGACCTGGCTCTGCCCCCCGGGCTTGGCTTTGCTGATGTGATGCCTCCAGGCTCTGGGCTGCTGCAAACACTGATCCACTGATGGAGAAAGAAATTCCAAATTGGAGGCAAGACCCTCTGCTTGTGTCCCCTGCTGTTCCAGTCCCCCGTGTGCGGCTCCCCGGGGGGGTCACAGCCCCGGCCCGGGGGAGCTGGGGCCTCACAGCTGCCAAGTGAGGGCCAGAGCTGGCTCCGCTGCACCCTGCTCACAGCAAGCTGCAGCTTTGTCTGGGAAAATTAGCAATTATCAATAATTAGGTAAATAATCAGGCAGTGGTAGGACAAGTCCCACATGGGAGTGGGGTCACGCTGAGCCAGCCAGGGGATGGGGCTTCAGGGGACCTGTCTGAGCTCTAAGGAAGGGTTTTCCTGATCCCGGCTCTGCAGATAGCACCGGGTCCCCCTCCCTGCACCCCAAACCCAGGGAGCCCCAGGAAGCTGCTCCTGGGGTAAAGCCAGCACCCCCCCCCCCACCCCAGCTGCACCCCAACACGGCCCCACAGTGCCAGGGTACGACATGCCCAGAGGCCACTGCTCCTTCTGCCACACATTAATTGCATTTTAATTACTGCAAATGGGCACTGAGGAAGAAACGGTCAATTTAAAGTTTCTGGGGGGCTGGAAAAGAGGTTGGGGGAGCTGGGGGTGGAGGCACTCGTATTGAGCACACCAGGTGTCAGGGATAGGCAGGGTGCAGGGATGGGGTAGGTGACATTTGTCTCAAAGCCATTGCAATGGCTGCGCAGGCTGCTGGCATGGCCAGAAATACTTGATTTTTTTTTTTTTTTTTTCTCCTATAAAATACTATTCGCAATCTGTGCAAGGCGGCCCGGCTCTGGCCCAGGGTGGCTCTGGCAGGTGATGCCATGTCCCATGTCCCCCAGGCCAGGACCCTGTGGAGCCTCAGCCTCTCCTCAGAGCCGGGAGGAAGAGGAAGATGGGCAGGAAGAGGAGCTGGGGTCCAACAGGGACTGGGGGGTGTTGGGATGTGACAACCAGACCCGTGCTCCCCCCGAGGCTGGGCTGCCACCTCAAAACATGGTCCCACAAGCACTGCTGGGGGTGCCCAGCTCCCCTTGGGCAGCACAGAGACTGTCTTGGTGGGGAGAATAAATATGAAAAGAGCAAAAAAAGGGTGAAACAGTGCTGAGGATGATGGGGAGGCAGCCCCCGCCTGACCGCAGGAGGGGACGAGGGACAGGGAGGTGACGAACACGAGGGCTCCTGTGCGTCACACGCCGGCCGTGTCCTGGGAGCGGCTCCGGGGTCAGTTGTTGTTCATGATCCACCAAGAGGCTGAGGAGAGAGATGGAGATGGGGGGACAGGGATGTGCGGTCAGTATTAAAAAGGGGAGGGGGGGACAGGGATGATGATCTCATCTGTCACCAGCTCTCTCAGTTCCTCACAGCCCGGTCAGGTTTCCACTGGTACCGTGGGGAATGTGCATCTTCCCTGAGCTGGTCTCCCCCCACCTCAGCATCACTGGGCAGAGGGTTCAGGGCTCAGGTGAAGGAAAATGAGGCAACAGGTGGCTTCGAGACTGGGCTCAGCATTTCTGCCACCCAGGAAGTGCCTGTCCCAGCTGCAGAGCATCCACCCCCAGGAGGGGCCAGGCCCCGCAGCACTGCCAGGGAAATGGGTCTCATTCTGGTTTGAAAAACCAGGAAGGTCAATGGGACCTGGGGTGGGTTAGAAGGGGGGTGGTCAGTAGGTCAGAGAGGTTCTCCTGCCCCTCTGCTCTGCCCTGGGGAGACCTCATCTGGAATATTGTGTCCAGTTCTGGGCCCCTCAGTTCCAGCAGGACAGGGAACTGCTGGAGAGAGTCCAGCGCAGCCACGGAGATGCTGAAGGGAGTGGAGCATCTCCCGTGTGAGGAAAGGCTGAGGAGCTGGGGCTCTGGAGCTGGAGAAGAGGAGACTGAGGGGTGACCTCATTCATGGGGATCAATATGGAAAGGGGGAGTGTCAGGAGGATGGAGCCAGGCTCTTCTGGGTGACAACCATGATAGGACAAGGAGTAATGGGCACAAACTGGAACACAGGAGGTTCCACTTAAATATGAGAAGAAACTTCTTCATGGTGAGGGTACCAGAGCCTGGCCCAGGCTGCCCAGGGAGGTTGTGGAGTCTCCTTCTCTGCAGACATTCCAACCCGCCTGGACACCTTCCTGTGGAACCTCAGCTGGGTGTTCCTGCTCTGGCGGGGGGATTGCACTGGATGAGCTTTCGAGGTCTCTTCCAATCCCTGACATTCTGGGATTCTGTGACTCCGTGAGAAAACACAATTTAGGTAACCCCAAATCCAATATACTGCTCTGGAGGGAGCCAAGGCTCCCGTTCCCTGCACTGTTCCTGCTCTCTGCACAACACCCAGAGCAGCAGCGTGGGACTGCGGGGGTCCCAGAGCCCCTCCCCAGGCCATCCCCACGGCCCCCCCTCACCTGGGAAGAGCATGGTGGTCAGCAGCTCCGGGGACTCCAGCAAGCTGACGATGGACCGCTGGAAAGTCTTGCTGCAGCTGGACTGCAGGTGGCTGTAAAACAGCGTGTGGGGTCAGGGGGTGCAGGGTCAGGGGGGTGCAGGGTTTGGCTGTGTCTCCCAGTTGTACAAGAGCGACCATACGCCAGGATCCCTGCCCACGCACGGGGGCCGGGGCTGCTTCTGCACCGCCCAGAGCTGGACATCCACTGCTGCCCCGCTCCCCAGTCCCATGCTGGGGTGTTCACCCCCCTCTGCGGCAAACAGCCCTGGCTGGGGCCGTGCTGGGTTGAGCAGCCAGCAGCAGGACAGGCTGTGCAAAGAGGGGACCAGTGGGGTTCCCAGGGGACCCCCGAGGGGAGGCCCCTTCCAGCCCCCACCCAGAGCGCCTGGGAGCACCCAGACCCAGCCCTGCACCGGGAACGGCTCCAACCTTCTCCACGAAGTCACGTCCTGCCAGAACTCGTACAGGATGAAGCAGGCCTCGTCCGTCAGCTTGCAGGCAGACACGCTGTGGGGACAGGAGCGACGCTGAGACAGGGCCTGGCGCGGTGGCACGGCCATGTCGGCACCGGAGCAGAGGGCTGCACGTGAGCCTCTCCACCAGACGTACAAACAGCAGGTTGGATACAGCCACAGCAGGTTGGATACAGCCACAATGTGCGGCTGCCAGGGCCAGCACATGGCTCCAGGGGATCCCAAACCCAAATCCTTCAGGCTCTGCAGCTCCAGCAGCAGAGGAGCTTTGCAGCAGTTACACCGATCCGTGCTGCTGCGCAGAAACCAGCGTGTTTTATTTATTTCTTAGCACATCCCTAGCACTGCCACACACAGCCTGGCGAGGGAGCGCATCCTTCCAGCCCTGTGGAGGAGCTGCATGTGTTACCGCTCGCCCTTCACGTGGAGGGAAACTGAGGCACGAGGGCAAAGAGCTGCCCTGAGACCACAGCACAAAACCACAGCTCGCTGCCCCAAAAAGCAATGCTATTGCACCAGGCAACACTTCCCATGCTCCGTCCTGCAGCAGAAACAAGCTGGGGCTTTCTCCAGCCCGTGGGAAGATGGAAGCAGCAGGGAGGGAGGGCACAGAGTGCGGGGCCTGGGGAACCACCTGCGCTCGGCTGCAGCATCACTAATTCCAGCTGAGGATGAACGTTTCCTCCAGCTGCTGCCAAGGGCTGCAGGAAGGGACCGAGCCGGGGGAGAGCAAAGTGTCACCCAGGAGCTCGGGGGCCGCGCCGCGCTTTGCAGTCCCCCAGTGTGAAGCAGGACAGCGGAGTCTCCCCGGGCTTCGCTCCAGCTCACGTGGAGAGGCTGCCCATGCAACGCTATGCAGTTCTCTACACTGACAGATCTCACAACAGAAAAGCCCATCGGTTCCAAACAAAAATACTGTTCTCTGTCACACACGTCAAAATAAGCGTCTTCCTTTTGTTTGGACTGAAAACGCAATTTTGTGCTGTTGGAACTGAAGAGCTGAAAAATGACACTTTAAAAGGGAACAGCATTAACATTTCCCACTGCAAGCAGCTTGAAATCTCCCGTGGGAGAAGGGAAGCGCCTCTCAAAGAGCAGCTGTGCCACCTCCAGGGACATGCCGGTGGCTGCGTGTCCCTGCAGCCGGACCTGGGCTCCGTCCTCAGCTCTGTCTGCAGCCCTGGAGTGGAGCTGGGGGCAGAGCCTGGTCTCACAGCGGGGCTACAGGGGGGCTACACCCTCAGGTGCTCATGGCCGCGTCCCACCAGCACCCCACACCCCACACAACGCGATGCTGTGACACGAGCTCACTCCTTGACTTTTCCCCCGTTCTCCTATACGTGCATGCCGCTGTCATTTGTGCCAACATAAAAACCAGCCTCATCCTTGCCGGAGGCTGACAAGTTGTTCTTGCTGGGGGAACCTGCAGCAGGAGCTGGGATGGTGCCCAGGCACAGACACCGCTGCAGCTGTGACACTGTCCCATCCTCCCTGCGAGGCCAAACCTCCGCACGCCGAGCCCACCCATGTACCCACCAGTACAAAAAACACTCTGAAGAAAATTCCCTTTTGTCTCCCAAGGGTGCCACATTAAAAGCCCGTTTCTGGGTGAGCCATGCCACAAACAACCCCCCGCCCGCCACACTTACTGCAGGCAGCTGCTCTGCCCGGCGGTGACCTCCGTGTAGGACCGGAACGCCTGGCGAAACTCCTCGATGCCACTCGTCGCCACCGAGATCTGCCTCTTCGCCACCAGGATGTGCTGCGAAGGGACAGCAGGTGAGCGGCATCAGGGATGGATCTGCCCCTCCTGCTCCCACCCAGCTGTGGGACAAGGCCGTGCCGAGCAAGCACAGCACCAAAGAAGGGCTGGCAGCACACTGCAGGGGACAAAGCCAACATAAAGTGGCTTTTTCCTACCTAGGCAGGTTGCCTTTACAATGGGGACTGCACCAAGAGATGCTCCAACCCCTAGTGCTGCTTCGGGGCTGCTGCAGTTCCCTGTGTCCTTCCCCAGCAGAAAGGGGCCTCAGGACCCTTCACTGCGGCTCTGCACGGTCTGCAGGAGCTTGGAGCAAACCTGGGGCATTTGGACACCCTGGGCTGGCCAGGGGCACTGCCCGGGGCCGTCGTGGACCTGACAGAACCACATTTGCCCTGGGACGGTCCCACGGCCAGCTCTCAGCTCTGACTCCCACCCTGCTGCACGGTGGGGCAGCGGGTCCCCCCCAGACCGAAGGTCACAGCTCACCCGGTGACTCCGGTCTCGGGGACGGGAGCTGTGTGAGCACACGTTTGTGCAGCGGTGGGGACCTGTGCACACTGCGGGGTTACCTGCAAACAAGCAGCAGAACGGGGACTTACCGCATCTTGTCCTTTGCACATGGCTTCCTCCTTCAGCGGCTCCAAGCGTGGGCTCTGCATTCACACCCCAGGGAAGATTGTCGTTACTGCGAGAACTTTGCAACAAGATAAAAAGCAGTAGTAGCCCACAGCCCAGCCCAGCTCAGAGTGACAGACAAGTACTGCTCTGGGGACATTCCTGTGGGTACCCAGGGGAGAAAATGGATGTGACCTGCACATCTGTGGGGCTTGGTGGCTCCAGACTGATTTGTCAGATCAGCAGGGACCAAAGAGAAGCCAAGGGAGGGTCAGCAGAGCTGAAGGATGAAGGGGGCTTTGGAGACAGCAAGGGATGAGCAGCCCTGAGAGCCCAGGTCTGGTGAATGGGCACAGCTCTGTATCGATGCCAGTGGCACAAGGAGGGGTCCCAGTGCCACCCAGCCCAGCGCCAAGGTGTGGGGCAGCCCCCAGCCCAGCTCCCCTCTGCCACGCACCTTGCACTCCAGCTTCTCGATGAGCTGCTGCAGCCTGCTGACCTGTGCCATCCACTGGCTGTTGTCTTCGACACAAATACCTGTGTGGGGAAGGGCAGAGTTGTCATCAAAAAAGCCTTCATCCCAGCAAAAGCTTGCTTAAGGCTCGGAAAGCTTCAAAACCTCTGACTTAAACCAAAAAACTGATTTGGTCTTCTCACAGAATCACAGATGAGTTGGGGTTGAAGGGACCTCTGGAGATCATCCAGTCCAACCCCCCTGCTCGCGCAGGATCACCAGAGCAGATCACACAGGTCGGTCCAGTTGGGTTTGAATGTCTCCAGAAAAGGAGACTCCACACCCGCTCTGGGCAGCCTGGTCCAGGCTCTGGCACCTCCCAGCAAAGAAGTTTCTCCTCATGTTCAGATGGAACCTCCTGTGTTCCAGTCTGTGCCCATTGCCCTTCATCCTGTCATTGGGCACCACTGAACAGAGTCTGGTCCGTCCTCTGACACCCGCCCTTCAGATATTTATCAGCATAAATAAGATCCCCTCTCAGTTTCTCTTCTCCAGGCTGAACAGCCCCAGCTCTCTCAGTGGATGACCCAGAAAGATGACCCAGATCCCTCATCATCTCTGTAGCCCGCCACTGGAGTCCCTCCAGGACTCTTCTCCTGAAACTTTCCCCACTGCTCAAGAGATAGAACATCCCACAGAAGCTTCAGTTGGCATCTGGGTGCAACAGTCCAGACTCTCCCAGACACATCCCTCTGTCCCCTGCTGCTGCTCCCACACCCACGCCAGGCTCCAGTGACACTGGGCTGTGGGTACCTGTCGTGAGCATCCCAGAATAGGGATCCGTCGGAGACAGACAGATGTTCTTCTGTCCTCTGCGCCCGCATCGTCTCCCTGACCTCAGGCCAACCGAGGTCTCAGATCTCTTTATGTCCTTTCTGAAAGCATAAAATACAAAAAGAAGGGTTGGAGTCACTATAGGGGTCAGCTTCCCAGCAGGCTTGGGAAGGGCAGATCCCTGATGTCCCTCCCAGGGGGACCCATGGGTCCTCTCGAGCGGTGCTGGGGAGACAGGGAGGACCAGGACATTCTACGATTCTATGACCAGCATGTCCCACGAGGTTACCTCTCCCGTCCCGCCTGCTCCTCCACGGTGTCCACGGCACACTCGAGCGAAGCCTGCAGGGACTGCAGCTGGCGCATGGTTTCCCGCAGCAGGAAGCGGGTCAGGAACTGCTCCATCTTCGAGGAGCTCTCGTAGCTCTGTGGGGAAGGGAACAGGATCTGTCAGATACCCCCCAGCTCCGCACCGGGTGAGCACAGTCCCATCTGAAAGGGGTCGGCCCTTAGATAAGCCCAACAGGGTGGATTCCAACCGAATTTTTAGGTATTGTAGGATACAATGACACTGTAGGACAAAAGCATCCTCTGGCTGTGCACCTGTGAGGTCACAGTAAGGAATGCATGGTGTGACCTCAGCCCCAGCACCCACAGGCTGGCACAGCCCCTGGAGCTGGGGGGGACCACACATGGACACCCCCAGATCCTAAGGTAAGAGCCACTTGCAGAAATACCCCCCAGCTCTGGGGCTCTGGGGCAGGCAGAGCAGCCTCTGCAGCACCCGATGGCTCACACACTGCTCTGCTTGCACTGGGGTCTGGGACATGGCTGGGGGCACAGAGGCTTTGGCTGGACATGAGGAAGAAGTCATTTACACTGAGGGTGGTGAAACACTGGCCCAGGTTGGCCAGAGAGGTGGTGGCTGAACCATCCCTGGAGACATCCCAGGCCAGGCTGGATGGGGCTCTGAGCAACCTGAGCTGGTGCAGATGTCCCTGCCCATGGCAGGGGGGGCACTGGGGGAGCTGGGAGGGGCCCTTCAACACAAACTATTCTGTGATTCTATGACTTTGGGGCAGGCTAAGGAGCACCCGCAGCACCCCCTGGGCACCGGCAGCCCCGGGCACCGGGCTGGTTTTGTGCTCTCTCTCCCCAGGATGACAGTGCTGAGCCCCTCGGCTCCGATGGGAAGAGATCCCTGCTGAATTTCCAACGCACACCTGCCCACAGCTCTTCCCGCTCTCTCTTACGTGAGGGCTGCCTCACATCCCAGCCCCATGTCACCCACAGAGCACAAGTGACAGCTGCCGGGATGGCCGATCCGCACTGCGGCACCCGAGGGGTGCCGGGCAGGAACGCGGGCTGCGTGCCCCCTGCCCACACACCACGGGCGTTAGTGCAGGGGCATGTAGGGAGGGCCCGGGGGGGGCACATCAGAAGTTCTGGGGAGAATGAAAGGGTCACCGTGCACGCTGGCAAGAAGGCAAGCTGGCCCGGGGGGCACCCAAACAGTGCATGTCATGGCCCAGGAGCAGGTCTGAGAAGCACAGAAAGCCGGGGAAGTGCCTGGACACACACACGGGCACCCCAAACTCCTTTCTTCCTTTGCCGGCTGTGACCACAGATTCCCTCGAGCAAAAAATCTGGGTGCAAAGAACATCTGCAGCTCAGAGCACAGCCCCTTTCCACATGCTATGGGTTCTGCTGGCAGTACCATTCCCTCCAGCCTGGTCCAACCACTCAACTTTCCCGTCCAGTTTCCACTTCCTTCCTTGAAACCACCTGGAGATTTGTCCTTGCACTGTTAGATGGTGCAAGGGTCTGGGGCAAATCTCCAGCCCCCAGGATGGAGAAGAGGTACCCAAGCAGGGATGCTCAGCGAGGCAGGGAGCAAGGAGGCAGGAGGAAAGGCTGAGGCACAACTCAGACACTTGCAGGGCAGGCAGAGCCCTCGGCTGGGATGCAGAGCAGGTACCTCGCCTGCTTCGCCCCCACGAGACTTCTCTTGTTCCACCACAGGACGAGGGTGTCCCTCGGGAGTGCTGGTCATGTCAAAACCTGCAGTCATCATAGACAACGGCAGCAGCTTCACCCGGGCAGGCTTTGCAGGCCAACAGAAGCCCAAGTTCGTGCTAAAGACTGTGTCGATGCATCCCTGCAGTGCAGGCATGACGTGGGAGACCCAGCAGCACCCCACTCCTGCTGAATGCACGGCAGGCGTTGCTGTAGCACCCAGGACTTACCCGATCAAGTACGGCATCATTGAGGACTGGGATGGCATGGAAAACCTGTGGAGCCACCTCTTCTTCTGTGGCCTGAAAGTCCTGCCAGGGGAACAGCCCGTGCTCATGGCCGACTCGCCGTCCTGCCCCTCCACCAACAGGGAGAAGCTGGCAGAGGTGCTATTCGAGAGCTTCGGGGTGCCAGCCCTGCACATGGCCAACACCGCGTTCCTGTCCCTCTGCGCCTACGGCAGAGTCACCGGTCTGGCCGTGGAGGCTGGGGCAGGAGTGTCCCATGTCACCTCCGTTTACCTGGGCCAGACCTGGAAGGGGGCGACCTACTGCCTTGGGGTGGCCGGTGGTCACCTCTCGGGCTACCTGCACAGGCTGCTGCTGGACAGCCCCAACCACCCCTCCGTGCTGAAGGCCCTGAAGAAGAAGACGCTGACCCAGCTGAAGAAGCAATGCTGTTATGTCTCCACAGACTATGAAGGAGACCTCCGCAACCAGGCTTGCCATCATCCAGCCAGATTTCAGATCCCCGATGGGCACTGGATAACCCTGGACAAGGAACGGTTCTGCTGCCCTGAGCCGCTCTTCCAACCGAAGCTGCTCCAGCAAAGCTCCCCAGGGCTCCACCACTTGGCCTTGCAGAGCCTCCAGAAGGTACCTGACCATGCCAAGAAGGACACGATGGGCAACATCGTGCTGGCCGGGGGCTCCTCCATGTTTCCTGGCTTTCCCGAGAGGATGTGCATAGAGCTGAACGCTCTGTTCCACGGCACGGGCTGCCAGATTCGGGTCCTGGTGAGGCCGGAGAGAGGCACGGCAGCCTGGCTGGGGGGCTCGATGGCCGCGTCACTCTCGTCCTTCCAGCACGCGTGGATGGCAAAGGGCGAGTACCAGGAGCACGGTGCCGCGTACATGCACAAGATATTCCAGTAGGCAGATGACAACCACGCGCTCAAAGCATCCTAGCAGTGGGGAACAGCTCCTGCTGCAGCAGGAGCATCTCCCAGACATGGCCTGGCCCCAGGCAGAGCTGCAGCAGCAGCAGAGACTGAGAGCCAGCTCCTGCGCTGCTGCAGAAGTGTGAAGTGGATTTAAACGCTCCAAAAGAAGCAAACAGTTTTTCATTTACACTCCAGGTTATTTCTGCATCCATCACTCTAAGAAGCACGTGTCTGACCAGGCCAGCAACACAACCGTGGCTGGTGCTGTGGACTGTCTGGGCGCAGCCGCTCCGCAGCCAAGCACCGAGGCCGTGCACATCCAGAGCATCGCGGCAACGCTGGCCTCTGAATGTGCTGCTGGCAGCTGCCGGCACAGGAAAGGGGTCTTGCCCCAGCAAAATGCTCCTTCCAGCAGCAGGGAGGGAGCCACAGGACTGGGAGGAAGGAGCTGGGAGGACAAGGTGCCCACACCACAGCAACTTTACTGCAGGAGGTGATTTCTCCTCTTGGCACTGAAGCAGCTCTGTGCTGGGTACAGAGTATGAGCTGGTGAAAACCAGGGAACTGAATTTGCTCTTTGCAGTTCTGGTATAAGGGTCATTTGGTGCTTCAGGGAGCTGATTCAGCTCACGGAACAGGCAGAAACAAGCTCACCTGCCTTTGCTGCTGCTTTAGTGAACTGACTTGGCTTAGCAGACAATGAGAGGAGAAGAGGTGGGATGGAGGAAGCAGTGGGAAAGCACTGCCTGGCTGTCACAGCAGACTCCTTTCCCCATGGCCCCCCATGCCCAGCTCCCTGAGGGACCAAGAAACCACGGGACATCACCGTGAACATTAAGAGAGACGGGACTGGTGGTGGGAAGCCAAGGAAGGAGCCTCCACGTGATGCAGGAGGGTCGGCTGCTCCACAGGAGCATCCACCAGGAGGGGTCAACCCCTTCCCTTGATGAGACAAGGGAGCTGGACTTGATCAGTCACCTGCACCTTCCCCGCAGTGTCCTCACACACCTTGGTGATGCAGCACAGAGCAGGATCCTGGCTGCCTTCACCCTCCTGAGCACCACGAACTTCCCTTGTCTGTGTCCAAAATAGAGTCCATCAATGCTACCACATTACTCAAGTCAAACATTTCCAGTTCCTACTGCATTTCTCTCCAACATGCAGGAGAACTGAGGATCTCAAGTTCCAGAAGCTCTGCACAAAAGTATGTGGACATAACCCTTCCAACACTCGTATAAGAAAACCTGTTGAGAAGGGGACGTAATGGGGAGGGTCTTGAGCCTGACATGGTTTTCTGGTTCCTCTGTGCCACAGCTGAGCCCCCAGCCCATTCCCAGAGCTGTATCCATGCAGGGCTGCTAGCACGGCTGCAGCTGGCAGGAGGGGAAGGCAGTGGAGAGGATGGTCATCCCCCCAGCATGGCCCGGGGCTTGTGCTGGGGTGGGCAAAGGACACACAGCCACTGCCCACAGCCCCACCGCCCGGGCGAGCAGAGCCAAACTGCCGACGGGTCCTCATCCATCCTTGGAATGAATCTCATTTTTCACAGAATCATAGAATGTCAGGGGTTGGAAGGGACCTCGAAAGCTCATCCAGTGCAATCCCCCCGCCGGAGCAGGAACACCCAGATGAGGTTACACAGGAAGGTGTCCAGGCGGGTTGGAATGTCTGCAGAGAAGGAGACTCCACAACCTCCCTGGGCAGCCTGGGCCAGGCTCTGGCACCCTCACCATCAAGAAGTTTCTTCTCATATTTAAGTGGAACCTCCTGTGTTCCAGTTTGTGCCCATTACTCCTTGTCCTATCACTGGTTGTCACCGAGAAGAGCCTGGCTCCATCCTCCTGACACTCCCCCTTTCCATATTGATCCCCATTAATGAGGTCACCCCTCAGTCTCCTCTTCTCCAGCTCCAGAGCCCCAGCTCCTCAGCCTTTCCTCACACGGGAGATGCTCCACTCCCTTCAGCATCTTGGTGGCTGTGCTGGACTCTCTCCAGCAGTTCCCTGTCCTGCTGGAGCTGAGGGGCCCAGAACTGGACACGATATTCCAGATGTGGTCTCACCAGAGGAAGAGGATGGCAGCAAAGCCAATCTAATGCGGCCAGGAGAAACTGAGCTCCAGTTCTGCATCCCCAGGCTTTCCCCAGCTGAGCCCTACCTGCTCCCACAAGCCTTCCTCACAGCCCCAGAAAACAGCACAGGGCTGAGAACCCCCTGCCCGCCCCAGTCCGCAGGGGTGCAGGCACCCGAATCCCCACCAGCGCCGCTCCGCTGGGCTTGCTCAGCTCCCACCAGCCCAGACACACATCCCCTGCTTGGAGGGAACAACCGATGCTCAAACCTCCCCAGGACAAGCCTAAGAAAAGTGGAGAACATTGACTGATGGAATCCCCGCCAAGGTATGTAGGAAAGGATACATTATTCATCCACTGCATGGTCGGGAACAGCCCATTCCATTTCACAGATGGGAGTTGGTCCAAATCCAAACGCCGTTTCTGCACAGAGGTGCTCCCTGCACTGAGCAGCCTCCACAGCCACACTGACCCATGGAACGAGGCTGCTCCCATCCCCGATGGATCCTCCCGAGCCCCTGCCAGGGCCGACCATGGCCCCCGCCGCCTTGACATATGGACGCTTCCCCTCTCGCCGGGGCCGGACGCTTCTCCCCAACCGTGTCGCTCCCCTTCAAAGGGCCAGACACTGGGAGAAGTGCCAGCATCACGCCAGCCTCCCAGCATCCCCATCCTCCCGCCTTTCAGGGGTCCACCCTGAGGGTGGCCTCATCCTGACATCCCCTGCAGACAACGCGGGATGGAGTTTTATCGCAGGGGCAGGGAGCTGCTCCCACCGACACCACGTCAGGGCTGCAGAGAGCTCCGGCGCAGTCTTGACACCCCCAGCACGCAGGTGCAGGCACCAGCTTGGGGTGTGACCCCCAAAGCCCACCTACCAGCACAGGACACGCTGTGCTCAGACAGGACTCTGCTCTGGAGCTCACCGTGCACAGCCCAGCCCACCTCGCAGGGGCCAAGCAGGATCCCAGGCGGACACGTCGGTATTTCGGGCGAGCATCGCGCAGGAGGAGCCAGCTGCCTCCTGTCTCTCGCCTCGTCAAACACAGCACACGCAGGGGAACACATCGGAGAGAAGGATGGAAATAACTGTCTCTCAAGAGAGCCACAAATGCTGTTTTGCCTTTCTGCATTGACTTAGAAAACTTCCTGCTGAGTAAGGGGGAATCAATTGAAAAATGCACCTTCTCTTCAGTTCAGCTGCCTGGGCCCCTTGGCACTCCTCGATTGTTTGCCCCCAGGCAAAACCCTCTTGCCAGGTACTGCACCATGCAGCTCAAAAACCTCCGTAAACAGAGGTCCAATACAAAAATCTGTCTCAGAGAACACAGCATTTTCTGCTCGCAGCAAAGACTCATGGACTGGAGTCACGGAGGAAATAACTCAGCAAGCACGAGACAAGGCTTTTTGGTTGGAAACTGGTATTTCAGCTCCGTTGACCCAGACGAAAATCCCAGAGCTCCCAAGAGCTGCTATAATTCTGCTTTTGAGAGGTTTTATTAGTTTCTTATGATGATAGTTAAGCTTGGGACAGAACGGAATAGGTGATCGTGTAATTCCTGCCAAAGGAGAAATAAGAGCGCCTGACTTGGAGAGGTATTTCTGGGCTAGTCTGCAGCGTCTGCGAACTAGAGAATGGAAAGATTTTAGCACAGAGGTCCCCTGTGAGAAATATCAGGTGGTTTCCCAAGGTATTTCCACAATTCACTTCTTACTCCAATGCTATTATATTGCAAATGGAAAGCTTAGCCACAAGATAAGCTGTATTTAGTACACTGCAGCATAGCTATCAAGTTGTACTTGACAAACATAAGTGGGAATGACAGAATTTGGAGAAAAAGAGTCTTTTCTTCAAAAGGCATCTTTACCATGTTTCTACCAACCCAGTGAGGAAGGATGAGAGTGTAGGAACCCCTAATGACCTGGTTTCCTCCTGCCAACCTGTGGATCCACAACACACGGGTAAGTTTGCTACCCATACACACGCTATTTCCTACAGTAACTGCAGTCACACAGCAAGAAGGACCCTGGCTCGCGCTTCCCATGCTCTGTCACGGTGTTTATCCTGCAGCTGACACTGTGCATGGCAGGCAGTGAGTCAAGGAGACACCAGCGAGGAGACACCATTGATCGAGCCCAGGTACCTGGCCTGCAGCGACCGCGATGGCACGCGCGGAGGCAGGATCCTCGACACCAAAAAGGCTTTTCGGCAGCACTGGTTCAACCACAGCTCCCAAACACAGGACTGCAGCACATTTCCTCTGAGCTCTGGGTTCCTTATGTCCCTCTCCTCCCTGTAGCTCATTGCCCTGGCATGGTCTGAGCAAGCCCAGGGCATCTCCCGGCTCTGCTTTTGTTGTGCTAACGAAGTGGCCCACACTGTCTGTTTTCCTGTTGTAAAGTGGGCTCCTGTTTACATTTTTACAGCTGTGGGGCAGTACCTGGAGGATGTAGGGCCGAGGAATCCTGCGGCAGCAGAAGGACAGACCATGTCCTAACCAAGAGATGCTGTGGTTCAACTGGTCAGAGATCTCCTGCTTCTGGCTAGTCTGGGTATCCCTGCCTCCTCGGAAGTCACAGATGCTGTCTTAAACACAGACTGGGAAAAGAGGCAGGGAGACAAGATCCTTCAACATCTGTTGATGTTGCTGCCCCATTCTGGCAGCAGAGCTTTATGGTGAGGCACGGCTGCACCTCCAGCAAAAGCAGCTCCCCAGGACCAAGTTTCATTCATCTTTTCCAGGAAGGTGGTCACTGCCAAACTGGGGCTCTCACTCCTCAGCTGTGGTGGCATCAGAGGTGTTTGAATCAAGAGAAATGACAGACAGATGTGTACTGTGAGAAATCTCTGTTCTCTGCCCCCTACTCTGGCTCAGCGAGGTGTGAGCATTGGCTAACAACCAACCTAATAAACCCACTAATCCCGTAATAACCCAAGATCGATTCCCATTCTGGAGATACAAACATGTGAATATATTCAGGTCACAGCAGGTACGCACAGAGCATTTATCATCTCTGCCAGCCTCCAGCAGCAGGGATTTCCCACAGCTCTGACAGAGCCCTGACCACAGGGCTGGAGCGTCGCCCTCTCCGTCCTCCTCCCGGCACAGAACCCCACGGACCAGGGGAGCGCAGGGAGATGCTTCCCAGGGGCGTCAGGATCTGCATCGGGCACTCAGGATCACCCAGACCAGCACAGACCGTGCCCGGGTGAGAGCAGCGCTGTGAACATCGGGCTGCTCCAGCCCCCTGGCTCTGGGCAGATCCAAACACGGGTGGAGAAGCAAGTCCACAAAAAATCTGTTTGAACAGGGGAAACCTGCTTCTGTTTTCCAGGGAACCTCCATGGCACCAGAAAATATGAAGTGAATTAATACATCCTGGCAGTACTGGGAAGCAGGCAGTAATTGTGCTGTCCTTTGGAGAAATACATGAATACACAAATTCATTACCAAAAAACAAAAAACACCCCACACGCCAAAACAGAAAAGAACTGAAATAAAGTGTAGCGCTCTGAAGAGGATTCATTCTCTCTCTCTAGACTCGCATTTAATAACTGTGAAGGGGGCCAGGCAGCTGAACCAAAGAGAAAATGCATTTTCAAGTGATTCCCTCTCCTGGAATGAAACTTCCCAACGTACAGGGAGACGCTGCTGAGGCTGGATCTGGCCAGGGGAAACTCAAAGAGAGGGTGACGTCCTGACTGATGCTGCAGAGGCAAAAACACCCTTCGATGACCCACAGAGCTGACAGCAGGACTGGTCCCACTTCGCGTGTCTGGCCGATCAAAAGGTCAGCGGACAATGCCCTTCATCTGCTTCTTACCAAGCACCGAACCGCCACACCGAAGGCGAAGAAAGGAACGGCCCTTCCCATGGCTGGAAAACAGCATCAGCTGCACACACGGCTAAAACATTTAATACATTTCAGATGCAGAGGGGGCTGCTGGTCCCTGGGAGGGTCGCTGCCAGTACCGGCTGCTGCTTTTTCGTGGCTGTATTTAGCCCGTGACGCTGTGCACTGCAGCCCTCTGCCCTCCGACGCAGAGGCAGGGGGGCTCCCAAAGCAGGAGGCTGCTTGCTCTAATTAGCAGCCTCTAATCTGCCTCCCATCGGTACAAGCTGCAGGGAGAAGGAGAGGATTCACCGCAGGGATGAACGGGGCACAAGGCTGGGAGTCAACGAATTCCACCCTTTCCTGCCTTCTCCCAAGCACCTCACCATCACCTTCCCACCGCAGCAGCTCCTGCCTCCTCACCGGCAGCTGATTCTTGTTGCACAGACTGTGCTGAGCACAATCTGCCGGGGCCAGTCCAGAGCAGGCTTGACCCCGGAATCCCTGTTTTGCACCACGCTGCTTTGTGGAACAGCTCTTGCTTTGGCTTGGGGACACAACACCCAGGTTATCAGGGATACTCCCAGAAACAGTGTCCCCAGGCAAGTGGTCTGCAAAGAGCTGTTGAGACAGTGGCTGCCAGAGCCCTACGAGGAAGAGCCCAAAGACAGATCCAGAGCACAAAAGTACTAGTTCTACCCTTCTCCTCCAGCTCCCCCTCCTCCAGGAATGCCGCACGCTGTGCTGCAGTAGCACTCGCTGCACATGGAGACAACCAAAGCACACACAGGGAACCCCGTTGATGTGGGAGGTGCCACATTTGCTGCCCCTGACACCCCAGTTTAATGCTAAGCAAGCAGTTAAGGTCACCACAGCTTCTGTTCTGCACCTGCCTGCTCCACCGCCCTCCCAAGGTCCCACCCTTACCAGCTTGGTTTTGTCCATGGCTGCCAGGACCGCAGAGTTGAGGGCTTCCAGGGCGGAAAGCACGTTCCTGTATTCTCCAAGATACGCCGAGAAATAATCTGAAGCAGACGAGAAGACCACGGTGAGCTTCCTCATGCCTCCATCCCTGCCTCCCCTGCTGCTCCCCACACACAGCTGCAGGACAGCATTCGTGTCCCTGTCCAGAGTCATGCTCCCACCTGGACTGAAAGGAAGAGTCCTCTCCTATCCCCAGCGAGAAAATGTCCCATCCCCTTAGGAAAACTACCTTCTGTGCTGGGGTTCAGACACAGGGACTGTCAATGCCACTTGACCGCCCAGCCCTGCCCAGGTCAGACACGTACAAAGTCCCACTGCAGACCCAAGGGAGATGAAGCCCTGTGAGACAGCAATACAAACCTACTTACCGCACAATTTCTCCGTGTCCACATTGCTACAAGAAACAGAAAAACAAGCTCATGTTAGATGGTGGGGCTGGTTTGGGAGAAACAGTCGTGGTGAGCAGGGTCTTGAGGGTCTGTCTTGAGCCCCCAGTGGATTTAATGCTCCTCCTGTGTGTTTGCAAAAGCCGTATTAGAAAAATAAAAAGCTGCACAAGTTTAGAGCCAGCAGGTCAGGTCAGGGCAGGGCTGCAGGGCATCACCTCTGCCTGGGGGCCGAAGGAGCCAGCAAAGCTGCTCCACCACCATCTCCTGGGGCTGGAACGTGCCAGAAAAGTGTGCGGGAGCAGGACGGGAGGCTGGGGGAGGCTGGCAGTGCCCTGCACCCCTGGGCTGGGCAGCTGGCTTGGCAGCCCCATTGCTGAGCCCCAGAAGATGCTTCTTGAACCCAACCCCTTCCCCCAGAAGGGCCAAGTGTCCAGCCAGGGCTCCCTCCTCGTGTCCCCCTCGCCCTCAGCCCAGGGGCTCCCGCAGGGCTGCCCCATGGCACCAGGCACCCTCCCCTCCCATCCGCCCCACAGCTGCCCCGCCACGCTCCTCCTCCCCCTGGGTGATGTGGGGCAGCCTTCAGGCTCCCAGGGCAAGGGCTGGACGGCTTCACAGCCCACCAGAGGGGTTGTTCCTGCTGTGAACGCCGTTAATGCAGGGATCTGGGTGGAAAAAAACCTGGAGGCACGGACCAGCCCCCCACCCCTTTTCAGTGACAGGGAGCACTGCTCTGGAGAATCAATGGTGGCAGCCCCGCAGGCTCGGCCAGGTCCCTCCTGCTGCTAGCAAAGGTGCTGCTGGGGCAGGAGCGGGGAGGAAACCTCCAGAAACAGCCACATGTCTTTGAGCGGCGACGTCAAGCAGAACTGTGGGTTTGTGTGAAGCGGCTGGATCCACTCAGGCCATGGTGGTGGAGATGCTGGCGATGCTCAGCATCACCTGCAGGGAAATGCCCCGGGACATCGTTTCTTCAAATTAGCCTCCGCTCAAGAAATTCTGCTCTCTCAAAACCCCTAAATGATTACAGCCATTTTTGATCCTGATTGGGAAAGCGGAAAAGAAGACAGAAGAGAGTTTTTTTAAGTGTTCAAGTGCCATCACACATGGAAGAACCGGTGATAGCTGGAGTTGCTGGGCTCCAAGCACAAGCACGGCTGCAGTGCCACTGCCCGGGGAAGCCAAACCACAGGCACGTCGCTGATGCTGCTCACAAGGCAAAGGGGCAAAAACGCACCAAGGTAAAATTAGAGGAGAGCGTGGGAAGTATCCTAAATGCCATGCCAAGAATAGGTGTAGTCATTTAAGCAAAGTCTTCCTACAGCTTTTCCCAAAACATTAAAGGCTGGTTTCTGTGCCTGTCTTTCTGCTGGGCTTCCACTTAGTGTACTTTAATAATAGGCAGTGCTTAAAATTATCGAAATATTTTGGTGCGAGACGTCAGTGCAGACCTGCAGCAGTGGGACTGCAAACCCCTCCGTCCAGCTAGTTGCATCAGGCGCTTCTGAGGCAACAGAGACAGGCAGTTTTCGGATGCAATTTGGCTCATCTATTTTAAACACCTACCGCAGGAGCTGATTAAGGCAGGGTTCTGGCGCACTGTCCTGGCACTGCAGACAGTTTTTAAAGTGGATTAAAAAAAAAAAACACCAGTGTTTCCCTTGAGAGGCAATACAGATAATCAGCAAAACCACAGCCTCTTCTTCTGCCGACTCCACTCCATCAAACTTTGCTGATCCCATTTCTGAGCAGCACCACGCATCCAAGCATAGCTTGTGTTTTGAAACACAAATCAGAAGTGGGAAAATGTCTTGCTCCTTCTTAATTTTTCCATGTATTTCTGAAAGCTGCCTGGAGCCTGCAGAGCTGCTGCTGCTGCACTGCCACAAGAGACCAGACACCGCAGCAACCGCATGCTGCTCGTTAGACCCGTGCCACAAAGCAATGACTGCAGCCACTGGTTCCCATCCAAGAAGATGGGTAAAATTCACAAGAGAGGGGATGCAGACATAGGAAAATGCAATATACAGTGAAACACCGAATGCATACATTACCCAGGTGTTTGCATCGTCCCAGTGAGAGCAGGAGGAAGAAGAAGGGGTCACCAGCTCACGCCACTGCCCGGCTCCCCAGCTCGGCTCTAGCGAGCAGGTGTCCGTGTGACAAAGAGCTACTACCAACATAAACCCTACGGCTTCCAAGGGGAGGCCAGGATTATTTAATAACTCCTTCTAGTCTGTTTGCTGCTTAAAAAGAAATGTTAACTAATCAATCAATCGAACAGTTAAACACTGAACCAATCACCAAGACCTTGTAGGAGATCCACTCCCATCCCATCCCAGCCCAGTTTGTCACAACCCTGCACAGACACCTCTCCCCACGTCCCGCACCCCGCGGCAGCCCCAGGGCACGGTCGGGGCAGGACAGAGCGCAGCGAACAAACTGCAGGACCCATGGGGCCACTTCCATGCCACCAGAAGCTACTTCATCCCAGAAACCAGGAGGAGCTCGTGTGAAGAGCCTGCACATCAAATCCCGACCCATTTCGCAGGGCTGCGGGGCAGCAGGCTTTGCTCCGCTCCTCTCCCTGCCAGCCCCTCTCGCACTCCAAGAGAAGAGCCATCCTCTGCCTCCAAAGCACTCATCCCGAGACTCTCCACATTGCCACATCGCTGTATTTTGACTGTGCTCAAACCACTGATTAACTGTAATTAAGCTTGAACTGATGATGAAGGATCTTGTCATCATTATGCTGTTGGGATTTTGTCAGAATGCGCCTGGAATTTATGCAAGAAAACAGCAATCAGCTTCAGCAAAGCAGATGGGAAATTTTTTATTTTTATCATTTATCATGTTGGGAACCTCTGCTGCCATCACAGATTTGGTTTCTAAACCTTTCCAGTGCCACCCAGAGTGTTTCAGTCACTCTCCATCACTCAGAGACTGGCGGACGCTGAGAGGGGAGGAAAGCTCACACAAGTTCTTTCTTCCACAGATCCAGAGACTGGAGATTATTCCCATCGAGAGTTTTTAGAACCCACCAGGTCAGCACTCGCACTTTTTGCACTTGTGGCTCAAGGTCAGACACAGGCTCTGGGCACTTTGTACCCAAACCCTGCCATCGCCACCTGACCACTCTCGAGCAAAGGAGGATTTACCAGACCTTATTTCTCTAAAGTTTCCCAACAGATACAGGACAGAAAGACATGTGAGGTCCACGTGACACTTCCCTGGGCAGGTTTCACAGTCCGCTGCAAAGAGCAGTAGGCACGCAACCAATGCAACACTACAACGTTCAGTCCAAAGCCCTTTGTGACCGATTCTCCGTTAACTTGTCCCTGTGAGACCCTGGGATGTGCTGCCACCCCACCCAGCTGGGCTGCAGACGGACACACGGCTGCTCAGAGAGCAAACCACAGCAATGGAGCTTTTCATCCCTTCAAAAACATTTGTCTCTTCTCAACCAGACATTTCAGTAGATGAAAAACTTTTTCAGGAAGATGAATCTTTCTGTTCTGCAGCAGTGCCAGAGCTGGTGTGGAGCTTTCTGACAAGCTGAACGAAACAGTGGACCGAGCTGCTGTACCAAACTGAGTTGAGTTTGGTTTTAATTTTAAAAATTAATTTAAAATGTCAAAGAATTAGAGTAGGCAGATATTTTAAAGCCAAAAATGGAACAATTTTCAAAAATGCAGAACAAAAAAAGCCTCGTGAGGAAATGTAAAACCTGAACGGAACCCAACAGAGGTGCATGATGCACAGGGCACAGCATTCCCACCTCAGCGCTGTGTGGATGGGAGATGGAGTGAGCATCTGATGGGAAATACAGGAGAAAAGGAGAGTGTGGTGCCACGGACTCCCTGGGAGGAGAACAAGCAATGTATGAGACCTCTGAAATATTCACCTTCCCAGATGTCAGCTCTGGGACCCAGGGGAGCAGCCGCAGGTTCGCAGCGATGGGCGAGGGTGAGGATGTGTTTGGGCAGCGCTCTGTCACCCAGACACGAAGGGTGCCGGGGCACAAAGGTCTCTGCTCCTGTCTCACCTTGGGCCAGGCTGGCACTGACACAGAAACACAAGTTTTAGCCTGGACCTGATGAACACAGCGCCCTGAAGCACACCAGATATGTTTATAATGCTTGTAGTTACTTTCCAGCTTTGTAACACTTTGACTATTACCTCGGGTGATAACTCTTAAACCTGGCAGCAAATTTCAGCCAGCTCGCAAAGATAGGGAGTTCCTACAAATGCAAGGCAAGGCGGCAGCCTGGAGGAAGGGGCTGTGCAGCCCCCCAGCGAGGGGACAGCAGGGCACCCGCACAGCCCCGACAAGACAAAAGAGGTGGTACAGAGGAGCAAGTCCAGCCGCATACCCCAAAAATGAATGCCAGAAGGTCCAGCTCCACACCCAGAGCCGCAGAGATCTCTGCAGCTCGATTTCTGTCACCTGCTGCTGCGCGGTGGGCGAGCAGTGCTGGGCAGCCCCCGGGGACAGACCTGTCCCTCCAAGTCCCTCGTCCCCGCGGGCACACGCCTCTGGTCGGGATCAGAGCGCTCTGGCAGACGCGGTGCTGCCCCACTTTGTTTGCAGGAGGGCAGGATGCCTCTTACCAGACAATAAGCTGAGCACCAGTGTTCTTCTCTGGGATGTCCCATCTTTTCTTCCTCCTCAACAAGCTGGGGATGAAGCTGAAGAAATCACATACAGTTCCCTGCTGCCACCTCCCATGTCCCATCCCGCACACGCTGAAGCTGACCCTGCGCATGGACCAAATCACAGCGAGGGACAGGAACAAGAATGACGCCTGCAACAGCCTCAGGGCTGGACTTTCCCTTCTGCTCTCGCAGAAACAAGGGCATCCTCGCAGGGCTGGAGGGACGGCGTCTCCTTCATCGTCCTGAAGTCACTGAGCGCAGGAATTTGGAAACCAGCTCTGTCCACAGGGCCCCTTTTGCTCCTCATGGCAGAAAGAGACCAAAGCCCCAGTGACCGTGCCCTGCTAACAGATGTCACCAGCTCAATGCTGCAACTGCCACGTTGTCATGGCTACCGCACCGTCATTACGGGTAACGAGTTATAGGGAGCGCTGCTGCAGCCAGGGCCGTGCGTGGTCCCGCAGCCTGCTCACACCGGGCCTTCGGTCAGTCCTGCTGATCTGCTCCGGACAGACGGAAGAAGCCTGACCTGAAAGCAACGGTAAACCAGGAGATCTTCGCCATCCCGTTAAGGGCATGGTTAAAATTCCCTGCTTCGCTGCAACTGGTGTTTTCCAGCAATATTGTATGGGTGGTGACTCCAAGGTCACACCAAAATGGAGCTGGAGGAAAGGAGAATTTGCAGAGGGAACAGCTCACTGCTCGCTCCCTGGGATCACAGCCCGAAGGGGCAGAGGGGTTTTGAGGAGACACCTCCTGCTGCCCACATCCAACAAACCCAACCAGCACGACGGCAGCAACAGGCAGCCAGGCTTAAAAGAAAGTGGCAGCAGGGTCTGCCCACTGCAGCCCACTCCTCTGCCCCATCGCTGAAGTGGAGGCATCGCTAAACCCATCTCCCCGACGCTCAGCAGGAGTCAATCACCACCACTCCCCCCGTCCTGGGTGGATGATGTGGGGACACGCAGCCAGGGACTGCTGGGTATTCGCTGTCCTTTGCTTGGTGGCACTCAGTGGCTGCTGGCATCTCAGCGTGCCACGGGCCCTCCGTGCCGCCGCGCTGGCTGCCTGCAAAGCCCTGCGACCCGCGTGTGCCGCTGAGGCTGCTCTGAGCCGCCTCTCCCTGCCCGGAGAGGTGCAGGACATGTTTCCTGGGGTGCCAGGGAAGCGGCACGAGCCAGAGCTGAGCCTGCTGCTCGAGCTCAGGAGAAGCTGCAGCCACCTTCTGCCCCAGCAGCAATGCTCCGCTCGAACCGGCAGCCCCCAGACACGAACTTTATCAACAGCCAGTTTCTCCCCGTGCCAAGACACCCTCGTTCACAGCAGCCGGCACGGCAGAGGGACCCGAGCGAGGCCACACGGATCTCAGAGGCTGGGATGAGAAACCAGCTGAGCCAGACTCCTCTAGATAGCACCAGTCAAGAGCAGACTAGGGCTAAGTGCAATTACTTCTCCTGTTCTTTGGGGCTTTCTTTTTTTAAAAGTAGCTGGCCTAAATTCACAGTTACACTCGTAAGGCCCACTTCTGATGGAAAGCAGCTCTTACGTAAGTGAAAAGCAGCTCCCTGTGTCAGCAGTGGCAAAGTCTGCGAGTTCACGCAGTCTGTGCATCGTCCTCACACCACCGCACGCTCCTGCAGACACACAACCTGCTCTGTAGAGCTGTATATTTCTGGAACACATTTTTCAAACTAACATAATGTAATTCTAAATGGATGTTTGCTTTTACGGAACTACAGTAAATCTGATAACGACTCTTCTCAAAATGTCTGGCTTCTCTCATCGCCAATCCTCATAGCTGGTGTTCAATGGGTTTTAACATCTGCATATTACAAGAGGTATGTTTATCTCACCCTATTTATTGCACCCGCCTCCAAATGTCCTCCATCTACAGTCAAGCAGTTTTATAATCTCCTTCGTCTCCTCTCCTCTGTGCCACCACAGTACTCACTCTGAATGACGCCTGTCAATGCCGCTGAACAACTCCCACAGCTCCTCCGAGCTCAGGATCCCATCAGCGAAATAGTTCTTGAACTCCTCAAACGACAGCTTCCCATCATCTGCATTTAAATAAAAGGGAAGAATAATTATATATCTGCAGAAAGAAGCACACAGGCCCCAGCGATCCTCCCAGCAGCCTCTCTACCAGGAGCGTGGGACGATTGGGCGTGTTGTGCATAATAATCAGAGCAGATATGTCGCTGAAAGCGTGTCCCACTCATCCCCATCGCAAACCCAGGAGCGCTGGCAAGCGGGGCCACTACGGCTGGAACTTCAGGTGAGAATTTCAGCCCCTTCCAAAAGACACCACGCAACGTTTTCACAAACACATGCGAACGCTCTTTACTTAGGTGACTGTCCAAGTACAGAACCCATTACAAACAGCACGGTGAGGACATACCAGGCTTTTACAGAAAGAAAATCTCTCCACTGACTCAAGAGCATTTCCCTTCCTCTCCCTGGAGGACTTCAGCTCCTGAGTTGCATTTGGATCTGCAATAGAAGTAGCTCCTGGAGCCTGCAATTTACCATGAAGGAGAAGAGCCCAAGCAGGGGCGGGAAGGCTCAGAGGAATGATTTATGATTTTGGACTTCTTGGTTTATGGGCGCCAAATTAAAAACCAGGTAACAAACACCAGGGGCTCCAGCAGACGCACAGGAACAGGACCACCCAACCCGGGGGCACGTGTAAACCCCAGACTGAGCGCAGAGACCAAATCAGTCTTGCAAGGGACAGAGAAAGAGTCCAATGGCCCCTGGGCTGCCTGCTGCACAGCTTGATTTGCCTTCTCTTCTCACCACCTGCAGGCAGGAGAAAGGCTCAGAAGAGGCTCTGCCATGTGTGGTTCACGGATGGTGAACAGAGGGAGCCCACCTGAACTGGGGGAGCCCACCTCCCCAGCCCCTGGCCAGGCTCTTTGCTCCAGTGTCTTCCTCCAGGCAAAGCAGAAAAGCATTTTTCTTGCAGCCAGAGAGCTCCTTGCCCTTATCCTCCCTCTTTCAGCCAAACCTCCCAGTGGGGAATGGGCTGCGCTGCTTCACCCAGAGCCGGGCAGGGACGGGGAGGCAGCGGCAAGAACAAAGCACTCACCATTCTTGTCGGCTCGCCGGAAAATCTGCAAGAGAAAACACGACAGGGTTTAGTGAGGCAGCAAGAAGAGCAGTGCGGCTGAACGGCGAGCCAGGCAGCACCCGGCCTTGCCACCGCAGCAAAACCACCCCCCCAAAAACACCTCCCAGAACCCGGGGAGCCATGGAGAAGCCCCAGTACCAGGGCTGCACAGGCTGCTCCGGGGAAATTCCCTTTTGCAAACCATTAAAACCATTTCTCGCCTCCAATGCGCAAAGCTCGCAGCACAGCTGCCACCACCCGAGCCAGCCCAGCACTCGCACCAAGCATCTTTTAGAGAACACAGAGGGAGACGAAGTAGAAAGGGCTTTGCTACACCCTTGTGATAAAAACTGTTTAATTTTTCAGACCTTTAAATGGAAGAACATTAACTGTAAATCCACTCTGTAAGGGGAGCACTTCGTGCATCACCGCTGACGCTTCCACCGGCTGCACCGAGGAGCAGCTCTCGTCCTGCTCTTTGTAATCGCCCTTCCCAACAACCCTTCCTGTGCCACCTCGACACGCACACACACTGTAATTAATAATTAATGAACTAATTAATCTGTAACTAATCGTGCCACAGAGCACAGCTGAAGAGCTGCTCCAATTCAGGGTCTCAACCCAGGTTCCCAAACATAAGGCTTCTGCCCGTGGCCCAGGAGAAAGCTGAGGCTCCTTATCCCTGCCTGGCTCCTCTTTCCCCAATAACTATCGGCAGATCTGGGCTGACCCTGGTGAGGAGCAGCATCATTTCCAAACCCTGGGAACATCTTGCCAGACTGAACAGTACGAGGTTTTGGCCAGCACATCCTGACAGAGCTGACGACAGAAAGCTGTGTGTGTGGCAACTTTCTTCTTTTTAATCAACCTTTTTAATCACCCTGGTTGGTGAAGAAATCTGAAGAAAGATCACAAATGAAAAAGGGCAGGAAAACGGTAAAAAGGACTTTGCCATATTCTTCTCCATGCACCTGCGAAGCGGAGGCCACTGATGAAACCGCCCCCGGACCAGCTCTGCTCCTGCAGGAAAACACATCGCTGCCAGCTGCCCCCTCCACCCCCAGCTCCCTTCTGCACTGCTTTGCTGCACCTTTTGAGGGCACAAGTCCTTGTCTAGTCACTGAAATCCCCCTGAAAAATTGCTTTGAGGTGAAGAAACAACTGCTCGGAGAAACTGCTCACTCCTAAGGAAGCCACTCACTTGCAACTGGACAGAGGTTTTTCTGATGCTGGTCCCAGCGGGGAGATCCCTGGTCCTTCCCGTGGCTAAAATCAGGAGCTCCTGCATGCTGGGGATTTCTCTGGGTTTTACAGCAAAACTCTGTCCAAGCTAGAGGGTTCTGTGCCTCCGGGGTCTCACGGCTGCAGGTTGCCCATGCCAGGGCTCCCCATAGGTCTCACCTGCCTGTGTCACCATGTCACCTCCCTGCCTGGGGGACCCCACTTTCCACTGAGGCAAAAAGCTTAATCTTGTGGAGCTCTCTGTCATCGGAGGGACACGTGGCTCATGCAGTGACATCTCTATGACTCCAAATGTCACCAGGGCCAGCTAGCTCATCCCAAGGGCAGTCCAGTGTCACCCAGGCACTTGAAAAATGCAGATTCAAGTCAAACATTTTCCTCTGCCAGGCTGGTGTTGCTCAGCAGGGTCTGTCTACAGGCTAGGAGGGAGAACACAGTTTCAGGAGGGATCCCATGGAGCTGAGAAAGTCTCTAATCCCATGTGAGCCCAGCCTGGGTTCAGCAGAAACCTCAGCAAACAGAGCTGACACTTCTCCATCACACATGGGACCTTCTGCTCCAGCGGTGCATTAGAAAAGCCCTGCCAGTACACCGACAGCTGCACGAAGCTCAAAATAACTAAATGTGGAGCAAACAGCACAGCTGGGAGAGCCCTGCGAGGCAAGGCCACATCTGCTCCACGTCCGCAGGGACACTGGGGCTCCTCGCTGCCTCCAGCGAGCCCGTCCTCGGCCGACCCCGGCTGCAAAGCGGTGCCTCGGAAAGCACCGCACGTGCCAGAAAACACCAATGGATCCTGTGCACGAGGCATGATCCAACTCCAGCCAAGCCAAAATAGCACAGAGCCACTTCCACACTCCACGGGGTGACCCCCAGTCCCCACGGTGAGCAGGGCACACACACAGTAATGCAGGTAAGCGCTGCTACCTGTGCAAGAGCCCAGCACGGATGGCAGCCCCGGGACAAAGCCAGGGAAAAGTGATGCAAAGCCAGGCAGGGAGCGGGATCGGGTCTGCGTCAGCTGCTGGAGCGGCCCTACAGGCAACCCCTCGCCTGCACTCGGGGGGCTGGCAGGCTCCGGAACATGGGGACACCACTTCAAGCCTGAGAGAGGCATTTTCCTTCACCCCTGGCTCTGGGGCTTGCGTCCAAGTGGCCGCAGCCCCGCACAGTGCCTGCAGCTGCAGACACACTGAGACCAACGGAGGAAGCATCAAACCAGTATTTACATGGGGATGAGTCCCTCAGATTCCGGGAAGGAGGCACATTACAGGGCTTCTCCGTGCCTGCAGGGCAGGAAGCAACCCCGGCTGCTGGACACGCAGCCAGGGACACGCTGGTCGCTGGGGAGGGGACAGCTGCCCTGAGGACACTGTGCTCCGTGACCCACTGCAGGCTAATGCAGGCTGCGGCCACAATGGCAATAAATAGCAGCTGTCCCAGCAGTTTTTTTGAACCCCTCATACACCAAGAGTAAGCAAGCCCTGAGCCGGGGAGGGGACAAATCTGCTGGAGGTCTGAGATGTCTGCACAGAGAAACAACTGCGATGGCAGCACTGCAGTTCGTACCGCGCCTGCAGCGAAGCATCGCAGGCACAGCCTTCCTCCTCCTCCTCACCTCTCCTGAAGGCCAGCGATCTGCGGGCAGGGAGCTGGTGGCTTCGGTCCAGGGGACACACTGGCCACCACCTGGGACGTGTCCCGGGCAGCCGTCCCTCCCACTGCCCGAGGGGCTGGCCGGGATCCTGCCCCGCTGCGGCAGGGCGGCTGGAGACCAGCCAGCTGCCCGGACCCAAAAGCAGAGATGTTAAACTCACCCTGCCAAGCTTCGGGGCTGAGGCCAGAGCAGAGGGAGCCACACAGAAGAGGAAGGGAAGCCGCCAGAAACCAGAAAGCAGCAGCTATAGTTGTTAACACTTCCCATTTTAATTGCCTTAATGATGCCCTGAGGGATAGATGTGGGACTCAGCGAGTGCCTGGAGGAGCTGAGCTGGAACACAGCTGTCACCACCAACCCCCTCCAGCCCATCTTCCATCAGCCAAGTAATTAGTGTGGTTAACAATGCTGGCTGGAGAGCCCTGCAGACTGAAATCCCCTCATAGCAGGAGAGAGACCCCTTACCCTCCGCTGGAAGCTGCGAGCACCACTGTGGCCGAGGGAGCTGCACTTTCCAGCTACTCCCTGCTGATGCCAGCAGGTCTCCCTGACAGAGGACCAGACCAGGCTTGGCGTTCACCTTCCCAAAGTGCTGCCCCAGATCCCCTGCTCCCCTCCTCTGGGATAAACTGGGACACGGGGGGTGGCATCACCTAGACCAGGTCTGGATGGAGACGACAGTTGGCACCATCCTGGGCTGTCCAGGTGCACCCGTTGTGCTGTGCACCACAGCGGGAGAACCCAGCCGCAGGGCACACAGCACCCTCACCATGAGCCTTGAGGAGATGGGGCATGACAGGTGGCATCACACCAGGACCTGTCTTGTGAAAACAAAGACAGCGACTATCCACATCTTCAACCCTCCCAAGCCACCCACAGCTGCTGGGATGTCAGGCTGACCCCCAGCCCACACCAACAGCAGCTTCTTAACAGCTCCTGTGGGCTGGGAGCAGCAGGGATGGGGCTGCAGCAGGCAAGGAACACACTCCATCTGTGGGATCCCACAGCTTGCAACAGCTACCCGGCAGACTTCTGCAGCTTTCCTGCCACACACAGCTCCTGCTCCAGCAGTCACGACAGCCAGGATGTCACGACTCTCCATAAGGAGTGGGCTATTTCTAGCCACTCAGAGGCCCATAATTCAGGAAAAGGACACAACACTAAGCATATATCACGACCCACGCCTTGATTCGCAGCTTCAGGCCTGGAGCAGCAGCCGGGCCCACTCGTTTGTCTCTCGGGCTTGGTCCCTCCGCCGGGGCTCCGCGAAGGGGCATCACCCGACACCTGCGAGCGCAGCCCGGAGGCGGCACCGCGGTCCGGGCTGACCCCGCGGAGGGACGGAGGGGTTGGCTGGGGTACGGGCGGTACTCACGTCGTGGAAGATGGGGAGCGGCTGGCGGCGGGGCGCGGGGCCGCGGTCGGCCGAGAGCAGGCAGACGGCCAGCAGCTCCGCACACGCCATCATGGCCCCGCCGGGAGCGGGCGCTGCGGCGCCGGAGGGAGCGGCGCGGCAGGGAGCGGTGCGGTGCGGTGCCGGAGGGAGCGGTGCCGAAGGGACCGGAGCGGTGCCGGAGGGAGCGGTGCCGGAGGGAGCGGCGCGGCAGGGAGCGGCGCGGTGCGACGCCGGAGGGAGCGGCGCGGCAGGGAGCGGTGCCCGTCAACACGCTGCCGTAGGGACCGGAACGCTGCTGTGAGGAGCAGTGCCGCAGGGCGCGGTGCCGTGCCCCGCAATCCGCTGCCGTACGGACCGGTGCCGTGCCCCGCAACCCGCTGCCGTAGGGAGCGCAGCACCGAACCGCACTCACCCCAGCGGCTCCGCAGCCGCCAGGCAACTTTGCCTCCGCTGAAAGCCCGCCCCCGCGGCGATCCGGTTGGTCGCGGATGGTGATTGGCACCTCCGGCTGCGCCTATGATTGGCGGAGGGGCGAGGGGCGGGGCGGCGAGGATCGCGGGGCTGGGCTGTGGTCGCCACCCGGTGCCGTGGGCTGATCCCAGTTTGATCCAGTGGTCCCGCTGTGGCCCCAGCTGGTCCCAGTTTGGCCACCGGTGGTCCTAATAAGGTTACTGTCAGCCCTACAGTAGTCCTGGTTGCCCCAGTCGGTCCCGGTCTGGCCATAGGTGGTCCCAGTATGGCCACCGTTGGCCCCACAGTAGCCCTGGTAGCCAGCTGGCCCTAGTTTGGCCACGGGTGGTCCCACTATCCCCCGGGTCAGTCTCAAATGACTTGCTAGTGGTGGCAGCTCCTCCGTGCCCGCAGTGCCGGGCAGTCAGTGCTCGGTTCCGCTTCTCCCCGCTGCAGCACGCTGAGCGTGAGGGGGTCGTACCGGTGGCACTTGGTCCCCAATACCTCGAGCAGATCTAAAACCCCCTTCCCACCCCAAGCGGGAGGCTGCAAGGGTGGGGGACAAGCTGGCGGAGGAGGAGGAGGGGGCAGGAGCTGCCTTGATTCCTGCCTGGCACGGGCACCCGGACCCCGTGCACGCAGAGAGGTCCAGGACAGACACATGTCTGTACCGCAGCTTGTCCTCAAAGGTTTTCACAAACAAGAAACAGATAATTAGATGAAGAAACCTGATAAAGCTGTGCCCAGGCAGAGCTTCACACCACTCCCGGAGTACATGCAGCGTGGTGACTTCTTGGGGTGCTGGGCTTCTCCCCGTCTCTCTTGGAGTATCCCGTGATTTCACTTAGGAAAACGGGGGTGCCACTGCAAAATCCCTACCAAGTTTGCCCCCATCTGCACCACCTCTCCCTTCAACGGAACATCTCAAGGCCGAGCTGTTTTGCTGAGCTCGGCTTCTCTTAACCCAGCTCTCAAAACTGAGACACATCCTGAGCCCAACGTGACCAAGGTGCAGCGTGTGCGGTTCGCCCGCTCTCCTCCTCCCCCAGGGAGCCCGCAGCGGCTGCAATGATGCATCGTGGTTATTTTTACCATCTCCCGGCTGCTCCGGGTGCGTGCAAGGGAAAAGAGGCAGAAAAAGCGCAGCTGGGACCCGGTGCGGGTATCCAAGGGCTCCGGGGAGCATGTGCACCCAGGTCACACAGCACCGGGCTGTCCCCTGTCCCCGGGAGGCACAAAGGGTCCAAGAGCTGGAGCTGTTGATGGCCATGGTCAAATCAAACAGCCATCGTCAAATCAAACTAAAGAGGAGGGAGGTAGCAGAGAAATGAGCAGGGGAGGCCCTACAGCAGTGGGGACAGAGGCTCACCCTGCCAAGGGACACGGGACAGCGCTTAGGTGGTGGCTGGACTCTGCTGTGGGTCACAGCAAAGCCCTGGGGGGGCCTTTCCACACTCCCATGTTGCTCAAATCCACGCTTGGTCCCTGTCGGGGCTCCTCAAGGTCAAGACGAGTTTCAGCATGGGAAGGAGCAGCTGGAAAATGTTGAGGGCCAAGTCCAGGGCAAAACTTCTGCCAGTGGCAGGAGGCAGTGGGTGTCCCCAGCTCCTTCCACGTGCCCCAGAAGCCACCAGCAGGGAAGGAGGATTTAGGGGGGATGCCAGCTCAGCTCTGCTCCCCAGGTCATTGGGGCACAGGACAACAACTGGGCAGGAGGAATCAAACAAAACACCGGCTTACCGACATCTCGTGACCCAACGTTGCTGCACCTCACCTCCCTGAGTTACTTGCTTTCGGAAGAAACAAGAGTGGTTTTCAGAGGTGGCAGTACCGAAGCGTGGGGTGGGAAGCAGAAGCAGGCAGCAGCACTGATGGGGACACAGCACCCCAGGGCAGATGTGTTATACCACGGGGCCCTGTAGAGACTCCAAAACCTGCCCTGACCCTCCAAGAAGGGACATTAGATTAAAGGTATAAATTCTGGCAAACTTGATGCTGTGTCAGCACATAATGCTGCTCCCCGGCCACTGCCAGCCTGTCCTGTTGGGCTCCCCTGACTCCTTTGAGCCCAAACCTTGCAGCACAGAGACAGGGGACCCCCAAACCCCTGGGCTCAGTGCCGTGTCCCCATCAGGCACAGCTCAGCCCACAGACACCTGCCTGCCTGCTGTGGTGTTTGCTGGTGCCAATGGAGCCGCCACCGCAACCCAGTGACACTGGGGACCTCCGGAACTGTACAGTCCCTGCAAGGTCCCTGCTGGGGACAGGGAGATGGGAGCGAACAGGAGCTGAGGACCTGCAGGGCACCCATCTCCCATGCTGTGTCCACTTTGCCTGATGAAGAAAATCACCCGCAGTGCAGATAGCTCATAAAACCGGGCAGCGCTTGGGGTCACTTCCCAAAGCTGCTGCATGGCCTTCAGAAACAAGAGCCCCTACAAGAGCTGTCATCTCTTTCTCCAGTGATTCAAAATAGCAGGAGGGAAGCCCCTCAGCTGCATCATGAATCATCCCTGGGAGGCTGAGCAGCTATTTTTGTGGTGCTCTGGCTCACGTGGAGCCACCAACGCGTTCCCCCCAGAGATGTGCTGTGCTGCCGCAGCAGGGGACATGGTCCTGTCCCTGCTGGGGCGCTCACTTTCCTGGGGACCGGGAGTCCCAAGGGCTCATCATCCCATGAGGTTCCCTATTAAGGGAATATGACAGTGGATGCCATCAGAGAGGTTCACCTTCGCTCAGGGGAAAAGGGAAAAGCTGTGTTGCTGCTGCGGGCTGGCTCACTCGCAGGAACAGCCCCAAAGAGTCCAGGGTGGTGGAGTGGGTCCTCTCCCCTCTCTCTGCACCCCCGGGCTCCTTGCTGGGGTCTCACCCTTCAGGCAGCATTGCAGACCACCAGGATCCTCCACAAAAATGAGATTAAAAGGGGAAAAGGAGGAGGGCCAGATCTTGCTAACCGCAGGGATGAGGATGCGTTGGCATATGGCTGGGCTGAGCATCCCACAGTAAATCATAAAAGCTTCAGTACCTCGGTCACCTCAGGTGACAAACATCAACCTTTCAAAGAAGAATGCAGCAGGCAGGGGATGAGGGACTGTGCCCACCCACCCTGGTACCCCTGGGAGGCAGGGGCTGGGCAGGACAGGGCAGCGGGAGAGCTCTTTCAGTTTAATTACCTGAAAAAGCCCCAGTTGATACGGTGACAGTGTGAGAGGGAGCCACCAGCTCATCCCACTCCAGCACAGGGGACAGGCTATGTGTGCCATCACCCTCCTGGCCGCTGGGTTTGGGGACAGGATGGCATGTCCCCTGCTCCCCAGGGAGCTCTGCCGGTCCCAGGTGGCTGTGGGGACGTTTGTCCAGCCACCACCACTGCTCTGTCCCCCCAGCCACTCCCCAAATACATCGGCAGGGTGCTGGCTCCTGCTCCGGACTTGCACCCCTGGGGAGGCACCAACCCTGGGACCTGCACCCTCTGCACCACCCGGCTTCACTCCCTGTGGCGCACGGCTCCTCCGACCCCCTTCCTTATATTTTTCCACCCCAAAAAAGAGAGCGCAGGAAGAGGCTCTGTGGGGTGGCCATGGGGGCTGGGAGTGGAGCTGCCACCATGGATGGGGCTGAGCTGTGCTGGTTTGTCACCCCCCACTCAGGGACACCAGCACGCTGCTGTCCACGCGTCCCTCGGCAAGAACAGCCCCACGGCAGCAGGAGCTGGGACTGGGCTCGGGGATGGAGATGTGAGGATGGAGGCAGGAGGGAGGCTGGGCGGTGGTGACAGCATCGCCGTGTCACCCCAGCACCTGCCGGCAGCCCGGCCTGAACCGGGGGTCCCATTGCCTGCAAGGGGAGTGAGGGGACCTCACACAGCACAGGGGACAACGAGGTATTTATCAAACCGCTCAAAGGAGAAACAGGCAGGAGGAGGAGGTAAGTGCGCAGAGACGGGAAGGAAGTGGCGCGTCCCCGCCTGCCACCGGGGTGGGGGCCATGGCCACCCCAGGCCTGCTCCTGGCTGCTGGGCAGTCCCCAAGGTCCCCAGACATCCCTCCCAGGGGTCCCCGGTGTCCCCAGGAAGGGGACAGTGTGCTGCAGAGTGCATGGTGTACCCAGAGTCAGAGCTGCCACTCGCAGCCGGCTCATCCCGAGTGAGCAGGGACATGGGGACCTTGAGCTTTGCGCCATCAGCTGGTGCTGGCAGCTGCCTCCGCGCAGCACCGAGGGGCACGGGGGTGAACGGGAGCGTTGAGGAGTCACCGGGAGCCCAGTGCTGCTGGGGGGGTACAAACTGGTTTCACATCAGCCCCATGCTTCTGTCATCCTCCTCACATGGGAGCCACTGACACCCCCCGCGAACACTGCCCCAAAATCGGAGCACGAGAGGAGCTGCCCGAGGACGGGGGCTCTGCCAGGGGAGCTGGGCTGCTCCTCTCCAGGGCTTTCCCAAGGGAAAATCCATCCAGGCCCAGCACCACAGGTGCAGAGGGTGGCAGGATCAGCGCCGGCTCACGTCCCGCACACGGGGGCTGTGGAGTTGCAAACACAAACACAGAACAAACCAAGAGGACCAAAGGCCTTCCTGCAACCCCAGGCAGTGACATCGCTGCTTGTGCATTTCAAGTTCAAAAAGGAAAAACCCAACAAAAACAACACACAAAACCACAAACCCCGAAACGAACAACAACAAAAAACCAACCAGACAACCAAAACCAAACAACAAAAACTCCACAAACAAGCAAGCAACAACAACAACAAAAAAGCCACAAAAAATTCAATAGGACCAAAGTGCTTCCTGCAATACCAGGCAGTGACATCCCCGCTCGTGCATTTCAAGTTCAAAAAGGAAAACAAAAACGAAACAAAAACATCACAAAATATCCCCAAACCCTTTGGTTTCTTGGGTCGGGGTCCCAACCACCACAGCCATCCAAGTGCAGCCCCGCACAAGAGACTGGAATCAGTAGAAATCTTTATTAAACACGAAGCTCAGAGGAACACAAGCTTGTTAAAAGGCAGTAAAAGTGAAAGTGTGTCTCCAGCCTGGCCCCGGGGGGGGCCCTGGGACTCCCCTCTCTTCCCCTCTGCCTCTCCCAGCCCCCATGGGCCAGACCGGGGGGGATGGAGCCGAAACGCTGAGTGGCTGCACGGGGAGGGGAAGAAAAGCCTGGGGACAGCGTTGGGTCCTCACCTGCAGAGATGTGCCCCCCTGGGACACCCCTGCATCCCCCCACCCCGAGGGAACATGCACATGGTCCCGGGGCCACCAGCCCTTTCCCCCTCCCGCAGCCACTTGCCACCGCGGTGGCCTCGCCAGCAGCCCCAGTTTGGCTGTGAGCAAAGCTGGGATGTGCTGGTGAGCCCCCGGCGGGACCTTCTGTGTTCCCCCCCCGGCACCAGCATCGTCCCCTGCTCCCTCCTGCCCCTCTGTGTCCCGGGAGAGCTCCCACGCACCATAAATAATAAATAAATACCCATGCTCAGCCGGGCTGCGGGCAGCCCCCCACACTGTGGGGGGGGACAGCCCCCACCCAGCACCCCCCACATCTCCGCCACCCCCTTCCCAGCGTGACGAAACCTCTTGGCACCCCCACTCTGCTGCACGGCTCCCCCCAACCCCCCGGGAAATTAAACGCTGTCCCCAGGGGACAATAATAAATTAATCAAATCTATACACAGGACTGCTTAAAGCTCTGTAACGGGCACCTGGGGGGGGGGCAGTGGCTCTGCCCTAAGCAGCCCCCCACCAAGATCAGAGCCATTTGCGGGGGGGGGTCCCCTGAAATGGGACCCCCAGTCTGGCATCCCCCTTGCAGGGCTGGAGCCAGGGATGCTGCTGGGCCCCGCTGGGCTCGGGGGGCTGGAGGGGTAAGAAGAAAATATTGCAAAAAGGGACGGGAGAGGATCTGCGGTGCTGCAGCCGGAGGGGCCGCCTGCCCAGGGGTGCCCCCCCAGCCTGGCAGCCCCCAGTGAGCACTGGGCAGAGCCTCAGAAGTCCAAGGGCGTGAAGTCCCCAAAGTCACAGTCAAAGAGCTCACTGATGCCCTCGCCCTCCTCCAGGCCAAAGTGGTAGTCCTGCGTCTGCGGCGGAGATAGGTTGATGAACTCATCTGCCAAGAAACCTGAAAAATCCTCCCTGCTCTGGTCCAGGAGGGTGTCCATGGAGGCCAGCGGTGACAGGCTCACCTCCTCCACCGGGCACTTGCTGGGCAGCCCGCTCGTCCCCGCCAGCAGTGTCTCTGTGGGGATGGGAAGCAGCCGTAAATCCCATCATACTTACAAAAACCCCTCAAAAACCAGTTTTTGCCTTCCTGCCTTGCTGAGGTGACCAAGCATCACTCCAGCTCATCGCTTGTGTCAATGGCAGAGGGGCTCACAGCTGCAAAACCAGCAAGAGTCCCTGTAATGTCACACTAACACCCCTGCCCCAGGTCCCTCCTGTCCCCAACCCTGGCTGCCCACCTTGCTCCCCAGGCAGCAGCGGCATGTTCATGTCCTGGGCAGGATGCAGGAGCGGGGAGGCTTTGGGGTGTGGATGGCCGGGAGATGACTCCTCTATGGCAGCTTTAAAGGGGCTCTTGACTGGGCTACAGACCCCTGAGCTGTCCTCGGGGCAGAGGAAGACATCGATGGGGCCCTGAGTGCTTCGCACGGAGACCTGGAAAGCCTGGGGAAAGGGGAAAGGAGTGAGGTGAGGAGGCACAAGGATGCTCGGGGAGCCTGGGCTGGGTTTGCTGAGGGCTGTGCAGACATGGGGAGCAGAGGGTGGTTCCAACTCACCTCCGCTGGGTCCGAGACCTGCAGCTGGGTCTCCGGAGGAGCTTTGATAACCATCACCATTTGTTCTGAAGGGTCCACAATGCTGCGGAGATCCTGGCAGGTCACGTAGGCTGCAGTGTGACAGGTCAAGGAGCAGACACAAGAATGCTTTTACCCAGCCAGGCTCACCACAGGGCTTGACCGTGTCCCCCCGACCCAGGCAGCCCCATTTCAGCCCCGCACCGAAGGATATTGCTGGTTGGCGGGGTCCTCAGTGAGCAGGCGCAGCTGCACCATGCACATCTGGATGAGGTCGTCCAGCTGCCGCTCGGCCGCCTGCAGCTCCCGCAGCTCCTTGTCCAGCAGCCGGTGCCGGCCGGGGGCTCCCACGGTGGCCTGGCTGCCCCTGAGGAGCAGCGCGGCCATCAGGAGCCAAACCCCACGGTTCCCCCTGCCCCACACCATGACTGTCCCCACCTGGGCCAGGCTAAATCCCACCCCATACCCAGGGAACCAGCCTAGTGGGGATTCCCCAGTAGGGCACAGTCCTGGTGTCCCCTCCCTGAGCTTGGATGCAGGCCCACATGAATGGGAAGCCACCACTCCACCCCCAAGCAGATACCCTGGTGACACCATTCTGAGCTTCTCCGTTCCAGCAAGACCCTGCTCCATGCTAAGCCTGGCCCAGGGGACCTCCCCATGCCAGGAGACAGCCAGCCGCACCCCCACAAGCCCGGCCCAGGGACATACAGCCACTGGATGTTGTTCTTGGACTTCTTGGTGATAAGCTGGATGCCCTCCAGGACATTGGTGATGTCGTAGATGCGCCTCTTCTGCACCTTCAGGACCTCTGCCGCCCAGTTGAGGTCCACCACGCCGTCAGGAGACTGGCTCAGCAGCTCCAGGAAGCGCTTGGTGGTGAGGTTCAGTGAGGTTTCATAGCGGGACTTCTCCCCAGGAGACTTGGCACCTGCCAGCCACCGAGGACAAGCGTGATTTAGCCAGCGCTGGAGCTGAGAGGTCCCATAACACCCCCCACAAGCTCACAAGCGGTTCATGGATGAGAGACCAGGACTACCACCCCGAAACCCATCTGCTTTCCCAGGGCAATGGGGTGAGCTCCCCGTGTCCTCCGTGGGAAGGATCGTGCAGCCCAGCGCGGGCTCCAATACCCCTGCTCAGTCGGGACCACAAGCTTGGTTGTGACACCGAGGTGTCAGGCAGGTATTGAGGGGAGATGATGGAAGGTCCAGGTGAGTCCACCTGGGATGCTGCACCAACATCCCACAGGGAGGGACAGAGCTGGTGTGGTGCCCAGAAGATGGGCAGGACAACTGCCACCAGCCCAGGGGACAGCAGCACGGGCTGGACAGAAACAGTCTGGCCCCAGGAACAACCTTTCCGAACCGATGCAAAGGGGTGGGGAGAAGCAGCCAGGGATGAGCCCAGAGGCACAACCCAGGCCGTGGTCAAGAGAATGGGGTGGCTGAGCCCACTGCTCCGGGCTGGGCTGGCTCGGAGGGTCAGGGGGAGCAGGGCTGGTACCTTTAGCGGGGTTCCTGGCCCTGCCCCGGCCCACCGGCAGGCTCTCCGCTATGTACTGGTGATCCGTCTCCAAGTTCAGCTTCCTCTTCACCTGCAAGGGATGAGGCTCATCAGAGAGAACCGCCACTGCCACAGCCCCACTGCCCCCCCAGCGCTGGCAATGGAGGGTGGCTGTGAGGGACCCTCGAGGGATCCCCCCAGGGGCACTGCGGGGTACGGAAGCCCCCGCTCCCAGCAGGACTCAGTTGACAGGAGCAGCTGCCACGCACACCAGCGGGGACACCGGGGGCTGGCCCCACCAGGCTGCGGGAAGCACCCCAAAGCAGGCGTGGGCCTCAGGAGGGGGAGGCAAAGCGCGGCCCAGCGCCCGGGCGTGCGGCTTCCGGAGCGGCAGCTGGGGAAGGGCCGCGCCCGGCAGGTGTCGGCTGCGTGGCACGGCACGGTATGGAATGGCACAGCTGGTATAGCACGGCACAGCTGGTACAGCACGACACAGCTGGGCAGGGTATAGAACATGGCATGGCACAGCCTAGCAGAGTATAGCAGGTTGTGGCATGGCACAGCACGGAGCAGAGCACGGAGCAGAACAGCACGGCCTGGCACAGCACTCTCTAGCACGGTATGTAGCCCGACACGGTATATAGCCCGGCTGGATGCCGCCCAACATCGCACGGCCACGTACATTGCACGGCCCCGCCGGAACCCGCAGGGTCCCGAGCTCCGCAGCCCCCGCCCCCGCACCGCCCCCTCCCCGTCCCTGTCCCGGGGGTTACCGGCGGGCGGCCCAGCGGGGGCCGTCTGGGCGCGGCGCCGGGACAGGCAGGCTGCGGCGTGGCGAAGAGCAGGAGGTCGGTGTCGGGGTGGCCGTCGCCGCCCGCGGGCTCCTCAGCGGCGGAGACGATGAGGAGGTGCGGGGAGGCGCTGCCCAGCAGCGCCGCCAGCCCCGCCGCGCCACCCGCCGCCGCCGCCATGGCTCACATGGCCGCCGGGGCGGCGGGCGGCGCGGCGGGCAGGGCGCGGGCAGGGGCGCGGCCCATGCCGGGGCGCGGGGCCGCTCCGCTCCGCTCGGCTCCGCGCCCGCCGCCGTATTGTTCGGCGCGCCGGCCCCGCGCGCGCCTTTGCGCGCCAAATCCTTTTTGCCGCGAAAGCGGCGCGAGCCTCCCCGCCGCCCGCCCATTGGCTGTGCCTGCCGCCGCGCTCCGCGGGAGAGCTATCCTATTGGTCGGCACCGCCGGAGAGGCGGGCGGTGCCGCCCGCCTATTGGCGGCGAGTGGCCGCGCTGGACGTGCTGACAGGCAGCCAATCGGCGGCGCCGCACGGAGGTAAGGGGGCCAATCGGGGGGCGGGACAGGGACGCGGCGGGGCGCCGCGTGGGTGCGGAGCGGGGCGGGTCGGGGCGCGGCGGGACGGGGGCGGCGGCCAGAGCCGGGAGTGGCCCCGCCACGGCGGAAGGGGTGATAATCCACCCACAAGACACGGCACAGACAGCTCCCACCATCAGCATCTCCTGCGTGCAGGGCGCTGATAACCCGCCTGCTGCATGAGAAGGCAAAATTTGAAAAGGAAAATAATATATATATGTTCATCGTTCTAATAAAATGACCCTACATTTAAAGACTGGGCCTTTCCCAGAGATCACAGAATCTTAGAATCATTTTGGTTGGAAGAGACCCTAAAGACAATCGAGTCCAACCATTAACCCAACCCTGGCACTAACCCATGTCCCTGAGAACCTCATCTCCATCGGTCCAACCCCTCCAGGGATGGTGGCTCCACCACTGCCCTGGGCAGCCTGTTCCAATGCCCCACAGCCCTTTGGGGAAGAAATTCTTCCCCAGATCCAACCTCAACCTCCCCTGGCGCAACTTGAGGCCGTTTCCTCTGGTCCTGGCGCTTGTTCCTGGGGAGCAGAGCCCGACCCCCCCCGGCTCCAAGCTCCTTTCAGGCAGTTCAGAGATCAGAAGGTCTCCCCTCAGCTCCTGTTCTCCAGCTGAACCCCCAGCTCCCTCAGCCGCTCCCATCACACTTGTGCTCCAGCCCCTCACCAGCTCCGTTCCCTTCTCTCAGCTCGCTCCAGCACCTCAAAGGCTTTGTTGTTGTGTGGGGCCCAAACCCAACCCCAGGATTCGAGGTTTGGCCTCACCGGTGCCCAGTCGAGGGGAACGGCCACTGCCCTGGGCCTGCTGGCCACGCTATTCTTGATGCACACTGATGTCCAAGTTCACGGGCAGAATGTGGGTCTTGGCCAGGTACCTAAAACCCCTCTGAGCCAAGCCCGGGGTTTAACCTCTCTGTGCCCCCCATGAGCTGCCCCACACACATCCTCGAGGGCCCGCGCAGTTAAGCGTAGTGGTCCCCAACCCCTGGGCACTGCCAGGCAGGGCTGTGGGCCAGCGCTGGCTCCTGGCCCCATGGCCAACCCCCACCTGCCTGGGATGCAGGAGACGGAGTGTTTTTTCCACCAGTGCGTGGGATGCAGGAGGCATTCACAGCGATGAGTTAACTTCTCGACCGCGGAGCAGATCCTGACACGCCGTGCTCCTGCGCTGGCCTAACAGGTTTCAGATTTTAAGGGATTTTAAGCCAGATACTTTGGCAGTGGCTGACAATTCCCCAGCATAGAGTAACACCGTGATTTCCCTGGATTCCTACATCTTTAAATACACATGACCTTAAATACATCCATGACCAATCGTATCACCTCTCTATGGCTCATTTCTTCATTAGCAAAGAGCAAATAGAAATGCTGCCTTGCTTACAGGAAATTAATGCTGTTAATTAACGCTTGGCCCTTCTAATATTCAAGGGGCCGCTCTCCAGAGCCGTCGCACTGCAATACCATCAGTACTGTGAAGCATAAGCAACAGTTAGACCAGATGTTTGCACACAGTTAATGTTTCTTCCATCTGGGGAGGGGGAAAAAGGCAACCCCCAATGCCGGGCAGGAGCAAAGGGCTGGCAGTGCTCTCCTCCTCCCCCGGGAGCCTCGGCCAGGCGCTTCCTGGGGTGACGCAGGGTTTAGGACACAGCTGCTGCACCAGCTGCTCCTGCTCCGCTCACAAAGGCTTTTTTAAAATTTTCTTTCTCCTCCTAATTCATGCGGGAGCTTATTCGGGGGGAGCAGACTGTACTCTGCCCGCCTCTCCCCCGAGCTGCCTGGCTGCGCTGCAACTTCTCCAAGGCTTTAGTGCTGGCAGCGCTGAAAAAGGGCAGTTGCGAAGACAAATGAAAGGCGAATGCTGGTGGGAGAAGGAAGGGCAGGGGCTTTTCTGGCATGCATATGAGGGAAAGCAGATGAATCCCGTCTCCCACACAGCTGCGGCCCTGTCCCGGCCTTGCCAGCCCCGACAAGGAGCGCAGACACGCTCCCAAGATTAGCTGTCCAGCGGGTGCTGCACAAAGATAAAGTCCTGTCTCCACGGCCCCGCTTGGTCACGAGAGGATCAGGAAGGCGATTCACATGCTTTGTACCCCAGCTGGATTTACCCTGCAGCCATCACTGAGTTTGGGCGGGTTTTGGCACGTCGGGACAGGCTCGGGCCAAGGGGCGTCTGCTGGTCCCAGCGCTGAAGGAAAAGCGCAGAGCGGGGCTGCAGCTGGAGCCGGTATCTACGCTGCAAAATCACCTCCTGGCAGCGGGAGCCGGCCAGAGGAGAGCTGGCAAGATGCAAACCCGCATCCCTGCGCTCCGTTAACCTTACCATGTAGGTGTCCCAGAAGCACAGTTCCTGTCCTTGCCACCCCAGCGTGGTCCTGCTGTCGGCAGTTCCCACATGGACTGCGCTGAAACGTCGCGCTGAACGACGGCGTCGCGTGAAGGGAAGCACAACATCCCCCGGCGTCTCCCGCCAAGGCTCCTGTTCCAGCACTTCGGTTCAGATGATGGTGAGCTGGCAGCATGGCACACGCTGGCTGCAAGGGGACCTGTGGAGGGGACAGGCAGCCGGGGAAAGCCCAGAGCCCCCACAGTCCTGCTATCCCAACCGTACTGCCCTCCACCTCCCTCGCCTCAGCCATCGCCTCTTTTCTATGCAACCAAAGCGATTTTCTGAGAGCACAAATGGAATAACTAAAGCTTGCTTATGGCAGGAGAGCATCGCTGGTTTAGGTGTCTTCTCTAAGATCCCAGTTCCAAAAGCAAGGAACTGCCTGTTCCGTTTCATCTTTTAGATCTGTTGCATCTTTAGATTGGATATTGGGAAAAAGTTTCTTCCCAGAAAGGGCTGTTGGGCATTGGAACAGACTGCTCAGGGCAGTGGTGGAGTCGCCATCCCTGGAGGGGTTTAAAAGACACATAGATGAAGTTCTTACGGACATGGTTCAATGCTAGAGTTGAGTTAATGGTTGGACCTGATGATCTTGAGGGCCTCTTCCAACCAAAATGATTCTATGATTCGATTCTATGATTCTATCTTTTCACAGAAGACTACACCAGCAGTTTTTCTCCCTCAGGTGCTGAGCACAACAGATTCAGCAGTGTTATTTCCTTCTCTTGTATGATGGCATCTGTTATTAGAGCTCACATCAATCTGTAGTCTTTCAGTGGAAGTGACAAGGGCACGGAGCCCACCCACTCCGGCACTGGTCACTGGCACTGTGAACCCAAAAGGCAAGTAAAGTGTCAGAGCAAAACCTGTAGCTCACTCAGAACTTCACTTGGAATGGAAGGAGAGCTCAGGTACACTGTGATGCTTTGAGAGGGGAAAAAAACACTTTAAGACGGGACTGACATCCATTTGGAGGTGTTAATTTGGCTTCTGATGTGCCAGGCCTGGGCGCTCTGGCAGCTACAAAGTAGGAGGTTTTTCTCAGCTCCTCAGTGCTCCCCTCACAGAGGGCCCTTCTGCTTGGGCTCAGGACCCCACCATACCTGCAGTAAAAATGTGTATTTATCCTTGTTTTGTCTAACTATTCGTGTATGTCCTTATTTTGTTTAGCTAACGGGTGAAGCAGGCTCAGAGTGGTGTCCAGCGCCTCGTACCTGTGCCCTGCTCTGCCAGATGCTCCTGCCACAAGCTGTCAGCCCCAAAGAGAGTGTGTGGGCAAGGACCGGGCACGCGGCCTGAAGCGGGGCAGCCACCAACAGAGCTTCCTCCAGCTGACTTCTCTCTGCAACCACTCACCCACGCTCCTGGCAGACCGCAAGGCACCAAGGAGCAGTCTGTCCTGTCACCATGTCACCCCAGGAACACCCAGTGGGACAGACGGACTCTTTGCCAGCTGCAGCGCAAGAGCTGGTCGCGCTCCTTCTCGTTGACACCACGTTTGAGTGTGTCCACTTTGTATGTGTAAGAACCTCCCAGTCTAGCCCCGGTTGGACTCACTCGATCTGAAGATCCGGCCGTGCTAAGCCATCCAAACAATGCCACAGCACCGGAAAGTTCATGCTTCAAAAGCAAAACCAGGGATGGCAGCCCCTCCGATTTGGCTTTGCAGCCAGGATCCTGACCCAAGCCAGCCAGGGCTGCCCTGGTTACAGTTGCTGGTGCGGTCAGAGCAGCACTGGCTACTGCCTACAAGCACAACCGATGCCAAAAATGCACTCTGTGCACAATTTCTCTACATACATGACTAGTAACATGCAATAATTGAGCATTACTTCATATATTTTAGCTCAATAATGACGACAATAAAAAAGACAATTAGTTTTTTTATTATTATTATAGAAAGCACGGTATTGTAATATTCAAAAAGTGATTATACAGAAATAATCTAAAAATGAGTCTGGCATAAAGTCTTAGATTGATGTACTACACCGACTGTCCAAGAACTAAATTCATAGTGGACAGAGCTACTTCAACAACCCACTGCCCCCTCTTTTGCACATTTTAAAACCAAAAACTGAGATATCTCTACAAGCATTCTGATCAGTGTAATTACAAGTTACCTGAGTTTATGTTCTTAGTTTTATTCTGCGCTGTCAGCAAATCAGAGCTTGGATTACACAGCAATTCTGAAAACAAAATATATACCAAAAGCAGAGGTAATACTACCTGTGTTACAGAGCACTTAATTTGTTTTTCCCCCTCCTCATCACCGGTCTCATAAGGAAATGAGACAGATGAAAATTCTTTGAAGTGAAGAAGAAAAGTTACATCCTCCAACAATCTCGTATGAACACACAGTTTGAAAATTCAAGATTAGCACCCCTAAAATATTAACAGCAGCAGACAGACATTATGCTGGAGAGCATTACGCCTTATTTTCTCTCCTCCCTTATCTGCTGGATTTCAAAACCAGCAGCAGAAAACCCAACACGGTCTGCTCAGGTTGCCACGATCCTGGAAGACAAACACAAAGGGAACTGCGTGTGGCTCAGGGGATTATCCAAAGGTCATGTTTGCGCTGATGCAGTGAAAATGGGTTTGGGTCACAGCAGTTTCTCCCAGTGAGGGGATCTGCATGGGGCTCATTGGTCACTCCATCAGCACCAGCCACCCACGGTGGCTCCCAGGACACTCTGCCGTCACAGGGGTCCCCAATGCCACCCGGCTGTGGTCCCCATCAGCAGCCAGAAACCATCCCCAGCTTCTGCCCCTGCCCAGCTCGGTTTAAAGCAGAGCTTGAACTACTCTACCAGGGCAAGAAAGTCTCGCAGCAGCAATACCCAAGCTCTTCTGCGGCCTCTCCCCCGATCCAGCTGTCTGTGGTTATTGCCCAGACACAGGGATGGCGACAGGGACTTTGGACATTGTCACAGTGCGAACACAGGTTTGCACCTTACAGCAGCCACAACCCCCAAAAGCACTTCTCTGTAGCGCTAATTAGACAAGCACAAGTTTTTTCTTTCGGAAACATCCTCCTCTTAACTAAAAGGATCAAACACGGCGCAGAAAACCTCACCTAAACCAAATGTCATGCACCCATTGAATTTTCACCTTTGTTAAATAATGTAACTGTCCCGGAAACGGTTCCTCAGCGATGCCGATGGCCAGCGCCGGCACACAAGCTCACAAGCTGTCCTCCAAAGAGCAGGGAAGCACAGTGGGTATGCCAGGGCAGCATGCAGCGGCAGTAAATAACCCTGCACTTGCTTTGTTCCTTCATAAAATAAATGATTAATAGCTCAGTATAGTCAGTCTGCTATTGAAGGCTTGCTGAAAACTTTTGATCAGTTTGATTCATTAACCTTTAAAACTGCCTCTAAAAGAGGCTTAAAATCCAAAGGAGAAGCATCATTTTAAAATGAACACTTTGATTTTATCCAGAAATCCTCATTTTTGACAAACTGAGCTAAGCGTTGTGACACTTTGCTCCTCTTTAGAGGCACTCAGCATCTCAGAGGTGCTGGGGAAGAAATAACACAGTAAAATAAGTTGATGGAGACAAAGCCACGTTCATCTTAAAATTCAAAACCCATCAGGGCTGGGGGGAGAAAATGACAATTCTTTGTGATTCTTAAGCATCTGGCCGATTCACAGGTGGCTTCCCAACTGTCTCTCTACTTCTTTTGGTTTTAATGCTAATAAAAAAGGAACACAAATGGAGGACTCAATTCCTCACACAATGCACTGGGGGAGGGCAGGGAGTGTAACTTATGTATCCGAAAAGTCTGACTCAGACAAATTACTTCTAGTTCACTTCCTGACTACACGCCCGCATTGTTCCGACACCTCGGGAGCATACGGGGCTCATCCCCAGCTATCTGGTCACAGGAACACCAGTGCGGGCTGGTGCTGTTAAAGAACTGTTCCAATTACTTCCCTGGGGAAAGAAGTGACTTGCAGCTCAACGTCCTGCCCCGGCGCAGCAAGAAAACCAACCGTCTGCATCGCCCGGCTGACGACGGCTGCAACGCGGGACCCGCGTCCGGGACGAGCTGCAGTTTGTCTTCCAGGGACGACAGCTGGTTCCTGGAGCAGAAGTACAGATGGTTTGATGCTCGCGCACAATTGGCTTTGAAAGTGCGGTTGGTGATGGATTCCCAAGAGAAAAAGGGCGTTTTGAAGCAAGGGCGACCAATGGCCACTGCTGCCAGGTTGATACTAAAAATTTGTTGGCTTGCTTTTGCCAACAAGCACACTACGGTAGTGTAAAAAGGACAGGACAGGTCACTTGTCCTTCACATGGCCAGAGAAGCGCTTCACAAGCAGCCACGTGGTTGCAGCGGCAGAACTATTAGAAAGAAATTATTTCGCCTCTAAGGGAATCACAAGCCTTTCTCACAGAAAGGAATGCCAGCTATAAATTACAAAGCTCAAAAACTTCTCACAGACATACGGTTCACATAACCAGCCTCACCATCTTTTGCTACAATAATTATATGTGGTCAGGGATTTGCAAGTCTGGTAGTTCCAGGGAGAAATTCTCAAGCCATGGCTGTGAGATTCTGGAAGGGTTTTCTGAAATCCCATCGAAGCTTGTAGGAATTCAGCAATATTAGCAGAATATTAACATTCTTACTTGGAACAATATTGAGGCTTCTGACATAAAAATAGAGTGCTGCACTCAGGCTGCTTCAGATATCCAGCAGTGCTGCAAACAAAGACACAGTATTTATGAAGAAATCAGACCTCACCTGCAGCTTCAGTATTTTTTCTGTACTTGAATTTTTAAGCTTATCTGCACCAAAGTATTTAACTGCAAAAGAACAAAACCAATTCCTAACTTTTATAGCTTTCCTGGGGTCTGATTAATTACTGATTCGTGTGAAAATTCAAGTATCCGGTACAGACCATAACAGCAGGTGACGTTAAAAGTTGCAGGTAACCACGGACAGTTATTGTGGGCACCAGAGATAAATACATCACGGATTTGCACGGAATAAGCACAAAGCAGCTGCAAGATCTCACCGCGAACACAGGTAGATCCAGCATTAGATTCAGTTCAAGAGCCAGAAGACTCTATTCCTACTCGATCTGAGACACTCGGAACACGATTCAATCCCAAACATCACAGCACCAGTGGATGGGGATGGGAACATTTAACTCTCCCTCTTGCTAACACAGAGAGTGGAAAAATAAAGAGCAAAGCAGCACTCAGAAGATGCAAAATAGTAATAAAGGATCTTAGGATGACAAGAAAAAATTATTTAAGAAGAAACTGAGATTTTTTTTCTACTCAGAAGCTACCTGAACTTACATGTACTGTTTTAGTCCTACCATAAAATACAACAAAGTCCCAGAGCCTGGAGACTGCAAAAGATAATGAAGAACAGCATCAGAGGGATTACGAAACTACAGGGTCAGGCCAGGTCAGGATGGAAAAGTGGATGGGGACAGAGAAAACTAATCTTTTTTAAATGAGAGGTATAAAACGAACGAATAAAATAGTCCCGATTGAGACAAAAGGGAATGGTTAGCACAGGGTGCTTAGTGACTCTCCTATGAATCACCACATAAAGCCACTGTGTCAGGAATTATTTAAATGTATTTTCAACATACATCATTAAGTGAATGGTATAGTGTTATAACAGTGGTATAGTCTAAGTGCTTTGTACTATTAACAGTTCATGTTATTATTTTAAAGGAATTTTTGTTCTTTCTCAACCATCTAGTCAATCTTCTGTCCAAGTGTGTGCTACGCTATCCCTGGGGCTCAGCAGTGTATTTTTAAGGGGAAGATTCACTCGTATTTTCATCTGTGACCTCAACCTGGCTCAGCAACAAGGCTGCACAAACTACAGGTGCATTCAGTTTGATTACAGCTAACACATGGAGGGCAGATTCCGGACCTAAGAGAAACCCATGTGCTTATCTTCCACCAAAATAAAAGTGCTTGTTAAAAGTGTTGCTTGTTTCTCCGTATAAAGCAGCCAGTGTGATATCCGAGGGCGTGCAACGCGCCTCAGCCTGTTTTCAAAGGAGCTTAAGTTGCGTAACTGTTTTTGGTATTTAGTTCAAGCAGCTTTTAAAAACTTTACAAGTAAGTTTAAAATAATTACATGGTATTAATTAGCGCACTTTGCAGAGGGACAGATTCAGCCCAAATGCATGAAAGAAACCGAGGAAAAATAAGTCCTTCTGAGCCTGATTTACCAGGCTTGTACCAGATTATCTTAACAGTTTTATTCTCATATATCTTATTGTCTCCCTGAGGAGAAAACCGCAGGGAAATTCTCTTAAGGAGCACACAACTGTCCTTGTAATAGTTTAAACAAGATTTCCAGTTATCCACAGAAATCAAGAAATGATGTCCCAGTTTTCAGACCTGAGCAGGTCCCTCACTCCCATCACGCTACGGTGAGCACAGCAGCACAAAAACTGGTTCTGTCTTGTGAGCATTCAGACAATCCCTAGAACATTCTTTTTCATGATTAGACATACTCCCCACTTACTGTTAGGCTGTCATTTTGTAAGTATATTTAGTGTCTTTAAAAAATGAAAATACATACATGTAGAGAAAACAAGGCCACTTTAAACAAAAAAAAAAAAAAAAAGACTTATTTTAACTCAAGATTCCCAAGGCATTTTACTCTCACTGAGGACTGAAACAAGTTTCTGTGGGGTATTTACTTGCTCTAAACAGAGCTAAGAGAAGACTAATCAGAACATTTTGGCCAGGACGCAAGAGGCAACTGTGCTTGATAGATGTTAATTAAAAAAAAATCACCAGTCAAGAGCAACAGAATAATCTTAGCTGCTGGAAGGCGCCATCCCATTCAAAGGTCTTTTACAAGGAACCACCTACTTGCTATCTGTCCTTTTGTTATAAATGAGAAAGTCAGAAATGTCATGCCATACATTACTGTCATCATACAGGTAGGTCATGGAGGACTGCAGAGAAGGCTGCAGAGTTTCCCGGTGATATTCAAAGAGCCAGAGAACTGTCCCCCATATCAGAGCAGCCACAAGTGGGAAGGGATCCTGCTTTGGCTGTGGGATGTAGCCCTTCTCCACGGCCAGCCGAGACAAGCCGAACAGGATACGAGACAGCAGGTACATAATGATCTACATGAAGAGAAAACCCAAAGAACATTAGGTGAATACTGGCCAGGTAAAGTGATTTAGAAGCTACAAGCCAGGCAAGAGGGGTGGAAACAATTCACCCCACTTAGCATCAAACAGGCTGTAGGTTCACGTATCAAAGTCTTTATAACTGGAGATGTTCGTGTCTTCCCTGTGTCCTCAAAGTCCTGCTTCTCTGCTGTGATCTAATTTAGCAAACAACAAGTTACACTTGATGCAACGAATCTTTGCCGTTGCACAACTTCTTTGCTCAGTCACTGCCACCTCAGATGCTGCTGCTGATACAAGAGTCCCAGAGCAGCTGACAGCGCAGTCACACTGTCCTGCTCGGCAGATACACACTTGGTAGGCTGGACACAGGGTAAAACCAGACAGGAGGTGTGCTCTTGCAGGGCACTACATAATTAAAACACTTTTGATTAATCTGCATCTGTGAGTTTTATTTACTGATTAATCTGTGACTGAGTGTTAACAACCAAACTTGCCCTGAGCAGCTGTTGTCAGTTAAACCAGTTAAGTCTGGCTCAGTAACCAATCGTGCTCTGCACTCACATTTGAGCTGGAGGGTTTGGCCCTGCAAGTGAGGGGCACATGCAGGAGTCACCCCGCTCCAGTGACACAGGGGTGACCCAACGGCTCTGGCTTGCGTGGCTGTCCGCCCACCTTCCAAAGTATACGAGCGCAGCTCTGGAGGTAAAACTGGGCTTTTCGCTCTCAAACTGCACACACTGTTCGCAGAGACACACGACCCTCGCTAGGATTTGAATACAGAGCAGCCAAAACCAGAACTTGTGCAAAGAGGAATAGGATAAAAGAATAACACTACACGGTAAGAACCACCAGAAACATGCCAGGCCATACCAACCACTTTCCTGGCACATAAACATCCATCTTTTGGGATTTTTGTCAAGGAAACTTTCAACAGACACATTTACCTGACTGTTGATGGGATTGTTCTCACCGAACACTAGCCAACCTCCAATGCAGGCTGCAAGGAAAGAATGAAATGGAATTTTTTTCCCCTGTAGCCGGGACTGTAAGGCCATCAACCCCTTGTAGGTGAACACAAAATATGCCAAGTTCCGGGAATGAGTGTATGTAGCCTGAGCAATCGATTTCAACTTCTCTCTTAAACTGAAGAAAAGAAACAGACAATTAGAAGAGAAGAGCAAAAAGGCAACACCACTGCAGTCCCTCAGCCTGCACACTCCACTCCTCTGGCCTGTTAGACTGGCAGGTCGGGTACCCCACAGAATATCTGCTTTGTGAGGGAGGACAAGTCCTGCACCTCTGGCTCACCCATCAGAACATATTCAAAAGCTCTACCTAGGCTGTGGGCTGTGCTTTTGACTAATTCTATGAACAGCCAAGGAAACCTTTTGTTTTTTCCCCATTATTTTTTCATGACTTTTTGCCAAAGTGCAAACCTCTGGCATAAGCAGGGAAAGCCACAACGTGCTCTGCTATAGCTTGGCTTCTCTTATTGGAACGCAGAGCAGAGTGCTGCCGTTTGCTCCTGCTGATTACTCTTCTGGTTCTCATCACCATTGCCCAGTGGCTGAACCCTGAGCACGTGTATTTGTGTATGTGTGTGCATACACGTAACTATTGGAACAACAGGCTACAACCACGGCTCACGCATCTTTCTGCTCTTTAAGTCCTCTGGAAACATGAAGAATTGGATGTTTGAATGAAAACGTTCTAAGCAGCAACACAGAAATACAGAACCAGGGTTTGTACCTTCCACTCTTGAACAGGAACGTCATCACCAGGGCATGCGGAGCACGAATTTTTGCTCCGTAACTGCAAAAGGGAACAGATAATTCAGACTTTTTGTATTTTGCTGTCAAGCGATTGCATTTCTATTCTCTTGACAGATAGAAGATGCTGCTTAAGTAACTATACATTACTTTTAAGTCAGCCCAGCAGCAGCAGCGCAGCAAACCCGGAGCCCAGGCTTAACAGAACACGCACCCCAACAAGCCAGGCCCAAAGGGGACCCTGAACCCTGTTAAAACCCGGATGATTGGTGAGGGAGATGGAAACGCCTCTCCCGAACCTGTACCACAAGAGCCCCGGCCTCCTCACAGGACAGGAGGCCACACGGTGGCCTTGCCGCTGCCCTCGGGGCGACTGAGCCCAGACAGAACCGAGACACCGTCCGCGGCCCCCCTCCCGGGCCCGGCCCGTCCCCTCCGTCGCCCCACCCCGCACTCACACGGCCCCGTTGCGGAAGCCCTTGAGCACGGCGAGCGCGGCGCGGTACCGGCGCTGCAGCAGGAGCGCGTTGGCGGCGCGGAGCAGCGCACGGAGCGCGGCCCCGCTCCCGGCCATGGCACACCGGCCGCCGGCAGCGAGCACGCTTCCGGGCGCGGGGCACCGCCCACCGCGCGCATAGGCTCTCTTGGCTGTCCATCGGCGCTCTTGGCCAATAGGCGACATCAGCTCAACCGCTCATTGGTGGGGAGCGTCTAGTCTACAGCCAATGGGGAGGGCACGGCGCGTCCCGCCCATGTCCCCCCGCTGAGGCGGCGGGGCAGCGCTCGCCGCTGTCGGCCCCGAGGGGCTGCCCGGCGCGGAGCGGGTCATGGGGCCGGGGCCGCGGGCCTCCCGCGGCAGAGGCGCGGGGCGGGGGCTTCGAGGGTTCTCGCAGACGCCGTGCCGGGAGCCTGAGCGGGGCAGGTGTGACCGCCGCGTAGTTCCCGCCCTGCTCGGCGGGGCCCGGCCTCCGCAGACCCTCGCGGCGCTGCCAGAGGCACCGCTCCGCCGCGGCCCCAGTTAAACGCGAGAGCCCCGCCAGGCCCGGCCGCGCAGGCCGGGGTGTCTCTGCCCAGAGCCGCGGGTCCCCCCCGGGCCGCTCCCGGCCCCTCCCGCCCTCCCCGGGCCCCGCCGCGGGCCGAGGGCGCCCCCTGGCGGCGGGCGGCGGCGCCGCTCCCGGTGCCCGCTCCGGCTGGCGGGTCGCGGCCGCCCCGGCTCCAAGATGGCGCAGGCGATCTTCGAGGCGCTGGAAGGTAACGGGGCCGCCGCGCCGGGCACGGCCGGGCCGACAGCGGGGATGCGCCTGTCCTTGCATCCCCCCCCGCCCCCCGCCCAGCGTCGCTTCACCGCGCTGCCGCCGCGCGGGACGAGGGGCCGCGGTGAGGCCGCCCCGTGAGGCCTGGCCCGGCGCGGGGGGCTCCCGGCAGCGCGGGGCCGCGCCCCGCTCCCCCTTCGCTCCCCCCGCGGCGGCGGCGCGCACCGGCGCGGCCCCGGGGCAGGCGGGCGGTGCGCGCGGCGGGGGCGGGGCGGGAGCGCTCCGGGCATCCCCCGGGCATCGCCCGCCGGCACCCTGGGCGCCCCTGTCACCTCCCGTGCCCCCCGCCCCGTGCGCCGGGGCACCCCGCACCGCCCGGCCCGCTGCCCTGCACACCGAACAGCCCCCGATAGCCCCGTGCCCCGCGGCACCCCATCGCCTCCCTGCCCTGAACCCCCCATCCTGGGCACCCCGTCGCCTCCCTGCCCTGAACCCCCCATCCTGGGCACCCCGTCGCCTCCCTGCCCTGAACCCCCCATCCTGGGCACCCCATCGCCTCCCTGCCCTGAACCCCCCATCCTGGGCACCCCATCGCCTCCTTGCCCCTGTACCCCCCACCTTGGGCACCCCATCACCTCCCTCCCCCTGTGCCCCCCATCCCAGGCACCCCATCGCCTCCCTGCCCCTGTGCCCTGCATACTGTGGCACTCCCATCACCCCTGTCTCTGTGCCCAATGAAGGGGATCACCAGTCCCCAGGGCACCCCCATCACTCATGTACCCTTTGCCCTCCCATCAGTCCCAGTCCCTGTGCCCAGCTCTCTGGGACCCCACCATGCCCTGTGTACTGGGGTCCCTGACCCTACGCTCACCTGTCCCCTGTGCATGTGAACGTGTCGTGCTTGTGTTCGTCTCAATTTAGCGCTGGGACACTGTGTGTTACGGGCAGGTGCCATCAGAGAGGGACTCTTGGATGTGCTAAGCTGTGGCAGCCTGACACTGAGCTCAGGGTCAGCCCATTTGGAGAAAATCTGTTTCACAAAGCATTTATTTCCTAAATTGGATTACTCACTTATTTTCCTTTACATGGGGGAACACCACTAGCGGAAAGGCCTTGCACTGGGATCATCACCCTGTGCTCTGCAAACAGCACCTGTGATCACAGCAGCAGAAAGAAGAGCAAAGAAGAAATGTTTCTGTCTCTGTTTTGTCAGGTTACTTGGTGCATTTGACAGCACTGTGTATAATCAGGTTCCTTCTTTCCTCTTTGCAATCAGCTCCTCATTGTGTGGGTTTCATCGCAGAATTCAGGAGCGCGAAACATTTCATCAAATTAAGAAAAAAAAGTGTGTTGTGGTTTTTTTTCTTTTTTTTTTAAGCCCACAATAATTGGCAGCTTTTAGTAGTTGAGCTTGTTTGTTTTGTTTTGTTGATTTGATTACAAGTCGATGGTGACTTGGCATTTGTGTGCGGTGCTGAGAGCAGCCGTGGCCTTAGCAGGTGCGATGGGGCAGAGATGCATCTTCAGCCGCCACTAAAGCACCCGATGCTTGTGTTGTCAGAAAAAAAAGACTTGATGCATAAAATTCAGGGCATGAGGGTAGCACCTGGGTGAAGCAGACAGTCTTGTTTCCCTCTGTAAACTGAGAGAAATGAGTGCAGGATCGATCCAAAGCTTTCTCCTGGAGTCCGTGGATGGCCGTGAATGGCATCCGTGTAACCACATAACTGCCTGCTTGTCTTCATGGCTTACTGAACCTTGAACTTGGTGATTTCCCTCTGTGTTAAGCGTGGTGTTGTGCATTTATCTTGTGAAACTGCAGAGACTCCATGGACATTTGCGCAAATTGCCAAATGAATGAAAAGCAATGTATTTCTGTTGTCCTGGGCCACTTTTCTCCAGCAGAAGGCTGAATGTAACACTGACAATGCTGCTGCATTGTTGTCACCTGTCTTCAGGTCCTGGACTCTCCTGAAACTTCTTCCTGTGAGCAGGATAGAGCAATCGTATGGCTTTTTTATTTGGAAGATCTGGCTACATCCCAGAAGGAAACCCAGTTGTCTGGTGCCAGGCACATCAAGAGTGACATTCTTGATGCAAGCTGTTCTTAATTATCCCCATAATATAAGAAACTTGAATTTTCGATCCTCCTTTTTCTTTTGTGTCCTGCTGGCTTACTTCTGCTGCAGAATGGCTGCTCTGTTTCACTCTCTGGTTTGTCCGTGCCAACAAGAGCCTGCAGCGCTGCCTTTGCAGATGACCAGGAGGTTGTTTGTAGGAGAGGAGGTCCATTTGAAAGCAGGGCTTCGATCGGCATGAGAAGATGCCCCCAGGAGCGCTCCAGCGCTGTTCTGCCAGTGGGGCTGTGCTGCGGGCTGGCTGCGGCTCTCTGTGTGAGCCAGGGCTTGCAGAACTGGACCTGCAGCTTTGCTGCACCTCGCTGTGATTTATGTGGAAGGGTTCCCATAGGCACGGGGGGAATTCTGTGGTAGTGTGTGAAGCAGCATCATCCGCTGCTTTCCAGTAGCTGCTCGTGCCCTCTGCTCCCCAGCAGCTGCAGAGTGGTGCTTGCCTCTCTGCCAGGGCCATGTGCAGTGTTTGCAACCTCTTCTTGGTGAAATGATGAAAAGGGTGCTCAAGGAATCATAGTGTTACTTGCTTCACACTGGAGATGTAGGAGAAGTGAGTATTTAGAGTATCTTTAAAATGCCATGGATTATGTGGGTACTCCCTCTTGGGAGCATAAGGTCCCGGTTGTCTGGGAGCAAGTTTAAAATGACAAGAGGAACGTGCAATGGGAAGATGAAGTGGTTGCTGCTGTGGTTCCTTTTTGCTGTCGCCTGTTACGGCGTTTCGCTGCCCTTCCTGGTGCCATTTGCTGAGCGACCTCTGGTCAGGAGCTGTCCTCACCTCACTGCTCAGAAATGATCAGACTGATAGATTTTTCTTTTTACTGTGGCACATAATTCTGAGTTTGGAGCATTACAGTTTTGTTCTGCAAAGATCTTGAAGAAAAGTGAAAAGCAACCTGGGAACCTCCGCCTTTCTTTTCTCCCTTAGCCCTTGGGGTGGAACATACAACCCTGGCATGCAATTTATTTTATTCTTGGGTTCCTTGTCTTAAAAGAATGGTAGGGAGGAGTGGTGCATAAAAACCATCGCTTTTCACTATTGGTTTTTTTTTCCATAATCAGGTTGTTCTACGTGTCTTTACATCTGATTTCTAAATAGAGTGTGTCGGACTTGATCCATCAGTTAGGTGCTGCTGGCCAGGTTGTCTCCCTAGATGCGCAATCCTCATCTCCTGTATTTGTCTGGAATATTTTAGGACATTTTAGCTGTAGCAAAAAATATTTGTGCCAAAGCAAGTGGGCTGATTCTGACAGCAGATCTGGCTGGATGTGTGTGCTCTCGTGGAGTCCTGAGGGAAATGGAAACGAGAGTGAGCGACCAGCAGCTCTTGCTTGAGGGGAGCCCATGGAGGAGCAGTCCCAGGAGCTGGGGGAGCCATGGTCCTGCTCTCCTGCATGTCCCAATAGTGGGGTGGCAACTGGTGGCTGAGCAGGTTTCCCTCCCAAAGCATCTCCCAGGAACCCACGTTTAGTATTTCCTTCTTAAAGCTGTTTTTAAATCCTGCTGTAGTTCGTATCCCTGTGTCTGATCAGATCTGGGAATGCTGGTCTTGAAAACGGGAAGGCATTTCTAACACTGCTGCTGAGAGAGAGTTGCTGCACACCAAGGATTTTGTCATCAGCAAGATCAGTGGTGTCTGTCCTGTGTCACACTGTCCCCAGGCAATTCCACACAGGATGCTACCCCAGCTGGTCCGTGACATCCCAAATATCTACTTCGTAGCTCTTTTCATCCCTCCATTTGTAAGCATCCTTCTGCTCTGCAGCAAATGCCTGAACCCAGGCTCTCTTTGGGCTTTCCTTGCTGTTCTTCCCCCCATATATCAAAGGAGCGTGCAGAGGCAGGTGGGAGTGTTGCTTTAGGTGGCAGTTAATGCTGTGGAGCAGAGGGCAATGAGAAGGCGAGAGTGGTTCTGTGGGAGAAGACAGCAGCAGCTGGTGAGCGGCTTCCCCCGTGACTTGTGAGCGCTCCATGTTTGGGCCATGCTCAATTTACCATCCGTGCTTGTGTCTCCTTTCAGGAATGGACAATCAGACGGTGCTGGCTGTGCAGTCCTTACTGGATGGTCAAGGAGGTGTAGCAGATCCATCTGCTCAAAATGTCAGCTCATCCACCGCCATCCAGTCGATGGGTGAGTCCTGGTGGCACCAGGAGAGAGAGAAGAGGGACAGGAGCCACAGGTTTCTTCCTACAGCAGGCACTCGTGACTGTCAGAGCAGCTGGCAGCGCAGGAGGAAGAGGGCAAGCGCCCAAGTGAGCAGAGATGCTTTTGGAGATAATCATGATAATAGACTTGACCACACTTTTCTAATAAAGGCATGAAAGGAGGGAGCAGCTGCTCTCCTTGCCACTAGTGCTTGTTACTGTTCACATTTTTTATGTAATCCCTTATCCTCTGGGCATGTACAACTACCCCAGTCACTAAGTATCTCACCTGTGTGAATGAATATGGGAGCTGATTGTTCATGTGCATGTGAAAAGTCACAGTGTTCGACCAGGACTCGCTGGTGGGTACCAAGTTATCCCCTGGAGTCTGTGTCCCCAAAAATGTTCTGCTGAAGCTGTGAGTCAGACAGGAGGTAGAGCCTTATGAAGTGCAGAATGGTGTGTGCTTGTGCAGTTTGCTAATGCTGCAGATTTCATCTAGGACGTGGTAACTGGGTTGTCTTCTTCCTGCTTCCAATGTCAAGCACAAGTGCCAAAGACCAGCAGTCTGACACAAAGCTGTGCCCTGATTCAAGTTACTTCTCTTCCTTTGTGCAACCCGAGTAATAAAATCTGCCTCAGCCGGCGTAACGCAGGTGCTTTGGAAGAAGCTGTTTTGACTAAAAGCAGAGGGTGCTACAAGAGCAAGGCTGGGTTGGTTGGTCATGTCTTTGGGGTGAGAAAACAGACAATGAGATTCAGTTTGTCACAGGGAGATGGTGGATTTTGGGAGATGGGCTCAATCACATCAGGTGGCGTTAGGGAGAGTTCGGGACTGGGGAGTAGGGACAGTTTGGCCTGTGCAGCTGATCTCTCCTAATAGTGATGTCCTGGAGATGCTAAGATCTAAAAGGTGTTTGTTTTCCTATGGCTCTGGTTACGAGTTATAGCACTGGGGAATGCAGAAGAAAGCCTTGAGCAGTGAGCTGGTCCTCTTAATTGCAGATGATGAAGATGTGTTCCTCTGTGGGAAGTGTAAGAAGCAGTTCAACTCGTTGCCCGCCTTCATGACCCACAAGAGAGAGCAGTGCCAGGGAAACGCCCCTTCCCTCTCCACGGTCTCGCTGGCCAACAACAGCGTGTACACCCCGTCCATCACGTCGGTGCAGCAGGCTCCGAGCGCCAGCCGGCAGGTACCGTGCTGCAGGCGGAGGCTCTGCCGCTCTGCTGCCATGGTTTGGTGAGGGGGGGTACTCTGGGCGTTGCTTTTAGATCAGTGATGCCTCACGACTGACCTCTCTTCTGGGAGGCTCAGCTGCGGTCTCATTGGCTTTGGATCTCATGGTTAAATCTGCTGGGTCCTTTGCAGTGAGGTATCCTCTGATAGCTGTTTTTTTCAGAACAGGAGGGGTTTGTATTCTGTCTGTGTTACAGCCAGGCTTTGGTTGTACTGGAGAGCCTCGGTGACATGGCCTGGCAGGCCGGCCATGTCCCTGGGTGCTCGCTGTGCGGTGCTTGGGGTAGAACAGCCCTTGCTGTGCCCTGGGCTGTGATATGGCTCATGGGCAGGAGAGGAGGCAACATCTTGCAGCCTCACCCCTGCATCCCTCCTCTCAGCTTCCCGCAGATAAGTTCAGGTAATGTGGTGTGATGAGTGTTAAACAAATATCCTCTCTGGAGTAGCTCTTCTTCCCAACAGACTTCTCAGGAGCAAGTCCCTTGTGCATGATGTACCATGCCTGCAGTCATGGTGGTTTCCGAAGTGCTTTTGAACCAGCTGTTTTTTTTGAAATTAACGTAGTGCCAGTGGATGGTGCTGCCCAGGGCTACAAAAGTGGGTTGTTTCCACCCAGAAAATGGGACAGTCTCCCTCCCCTCCTATAATCTGGCTCCAGTCTGAAGAGATGAGCCTGATGTTCACCATCTGCAGCCAGAGCAGCCTCCTTCAGTTCTCCAGCATCCCTAGCTGAGGGAAGCACCCAGGAAAGGCCTGAACTTGTCTGCCACCAGTTTATCCTGCAGATCTTGTTTAATAACCCCTGATTTGAATTGTAACCAGTGGCCACTTTCCCAAACCACTGTGATCTTTTTTACCTCCTTTTCTGAATAGTGTTTCTGGAGCTGCCTTACTGTTGCAGCTAGAAACGACCGTGGACTTAACAGGAAGCTGTAGATAATTACTGTGACTCTGAGGTTCAGTGACAAGCAGTGCCATCATTTTTTGTTTATTGTTTTGTCCTGTTGCTCGTCAACAATGCATCCTTTTTTCCTTTCAGCAAATTTCTACGTATATCACCGTCCCCCCATCACCTTTGATCCAGACCCTGGTGCAGGGAAACATCTTAGTTAGCGATGAGGTGCTGATGTCTGCCATGTCTGCTTTTACATCCTTGGACCAGCCCATGCCGACGGTGCAGCCCCCGGTGCAGGTAAGGGGCACACGTGAGGCCGTGCTTGCAAAGGAGAGTCCTGTCGGTCAGTCAGACTGACAGATCTGCTTCCGTGCTGAATCCTGGGCACCTCCCAAGGTGACAGCCAGGCTGGGGAAGGAGCGATGGGTAAATGACAGGACAGCTCCATGGCCTGCTCTCTCCTGGTGTCCTTGTTGCTGGATGCCCAAATCTTTGTCACGTGGTCTCTCCAGCTTTTTGTTGCACCCCCACACAAAGGTTGGCTTCCACAGCCCTTGTCAGTTTGGCCCATGGATCCCTCTCCTCATGGGATGGTTGTTTTGGGTTCTCTCCGTGGCTGGCCAGGCTGTATGCACTTGCCATGCTGTGAAAATCTTCTTTGTAAACAGAAGGATTAAAAACTTTAAAAACAAAGCAATAAAAAAAGCAGTGGGGCTTGAGTGCTTGGATTTTGGAGGAGATCTCATGGGTGGGATTGGACTAGATGATCTTTTGAGGTCCGTTCCAATCCCTAACATTCTGTGATTCTGTGAGATGATGTCTAACTGGCAGGTCATGCCAGCACAGTGTGGTCCAGCCTGGTGGTTGGACAGGGCTGTGTTGTCAGGACACTGTCGCTGTGCTGTTTTGAATTGGGATTGGGGACGTGTGTGAGGGAGCAGCCCAGCCCCTCCAACTCATTGCTGCTGCATTTTCAACATTTTATCTGTCTGTCTCTCTTCCCATTTTGGTTTTAGAACAGCTTGAGTATGCATGCTGGGGCTGGCTACCTGTCCCAGCCCCCACCGCCTCCGCCTCCCCCGCCGCCACCCCCTCCTCAGCCTCCGCCACCTCCTCCCCCAAGCCTGGGGGCTCCGGGGCAGCCCAGCACTGGCAGCGGCGTGGTGGAGGTGTACAGTGCGCCGGCTCCGCTGGCAGCAAACAGCGCCGTGGAGATCCCCACGCTGGGGATGCCACCCTACCCGCCCATGGAGGTAAGGCCGGGGGCTGTCTGCAGGGGCTCGGTCCTCCTGGGCCTCTGCCAACAAGCACGGCTGCTCGGAAGCCACCTGGACTAGAAATGCAGAGTTAGAGTCTGGGAAAATGTATTAGGTTATTTGACAATGATTGTTTCCTCTGGGAGAAGGTGCTGGACAGAAGGATGTCGGCAAGATGACGGAGGTTCTGAGACCAAGAGAAATGGTTGAGAGGGATGGAGAGCTTGGCTGCTGTGGGCTTAGGAGACCTGTGGTCGAGGGATACGTGCAGGTGTAGGGTGTGAGAGGGAACTGAGGAGAGTGTCTCACCTCCCAGGGGGCTTCAGAGCACTGCCCTGTGCACTGCAGGCTTAAGTGGAGAGACAAAAATCAGTCTAAATATCAACAGGCTTGACAAGGCAGCTGTTCCTAAAGAGAGACACAGGCAGGGCTGGATTTACCAGTGGGTCAGCTGTTCACAGCCTCCACGTGAACGTTGCCATTCAGAACAGTAACAGCGTGACAGAGGTTTGTCTGCCTTATCTTTGTAGCTGGCATCTGATCTGGAGGTGTCAGTGGTCAGAAATGGAGGGGGATGTTCGATGCTTCATGCTGTGCGTTAATTTATTGGAGTGGGCAACAGAAATTCTCTCAAACCGCATCAACACACAGGGTCAGGGCTCATCATTCTGGTAACCTCCAGAGACATGAGAAACTCTTCTAGGCATAAGACACAGATGAGGGACTCCACCACTCCTTCAGAGTGTTTCTTTGCTGTCATGTTCCTGTTGTAATAACTCTTGGATACTTTGCGATTTTTCAGCAGGAGAGTTTCACACTGTGCAGGGTGTTTGTTTTAGTTAGAGACAAGTAGCTGGGCTGGGGAACCAGAAATTTGATCCAGTTTGACAGGAGGCAGAAAACTCACCCAGACTGATAGCCTGTTGCGGCGATGGGATGGAGAGCAGGACACTGTGACTCTGTGTAGCAAAGCTATTTCCTCTGATCAGTGGCACTCTTGCAGGTACCAAGCCAGTGTGTGGAGAGTCCCGTGTACCCTTCCCCTCCTGTGTACAGCCCTGGGAAACAGGGGTTCAAGCCCAAAAGCACCAGCACCTCCACACCTTTGACCAGCGCAGGAGGAGGCGGCGTGGTTGGTTTTGATTCTGCCTCTGCTGCCAAAAGTCGGCGCTGCAAAAACGAGAGCGGGCTGCAGGAAGGTAGGTGTCCTTACAGCACCTTTCTGCACCAGTCTGTGCGTGTCCTGCAGTGGGCTGCTGAGCCACAGGCTCTGCAGGCGCAATGGGGTGGCACCAGAGAAGGAGCACGATACTCTGCCCCAGGCTATCAAGAGCAGGTGAAAGTGTGGCCATTCTTCTTGTCTGTCACCTCTGAGCGTGTGTGAAGGACTTTAACTGTGCTATCACATGGGCAAGCTTGTGCTAAATCTGGGCAGCTGCATGCCTATGGGATCACACCTGAAATGGGGAGATCCTGCCAAGTAAAGTGTTAGAGATCGGTCTGTGTAACCCACGAAAGACTGCCTGGCCATAGGAGGTGGGCTGGATGTGGCCTGGCCCTGAAGACTCTTCCCAAGGGCTCAGCAGGCCTGTCCCTGCCGTGTGTTTCAACGCCTGGGAAGTAAACACACCTGTCCCCAGGTGAGGCAGGACAGGGGTGTGCTCCGTTCCAGAATGAAAAAGGGTCAGATCCTCCACTGCCGAGTCTGCCCATTCTGGTGTGATGTGAGCAAACCTTGGTGAGGGACGAGGAGGCCCAGGCTGAAGGAGAGGAAAACTGCGTCCCCTTTTTCCGGAGTTACAGCCACACAGACACTAGGCTTCCATGTCAGCTGCGGAGGTGTGAATGATCATGCAGGCTGCAGCTCTCAGTGCCCAGTTTCCCAGAACAGCCCACGATTCTGCTCTTTTCCATTGGTTTATACCCTATCACAGCAGATAGATGATGTGACTGACTGATCTTCTGGATGCCTGTTCTCTGGCTGATGGCTGACCTTGGGGAGTTCATGGGAGACAGAAAGACCTGGGGCCCTTCCTCTTGCTAATCCTATGTCTGTTCCCAATGCCCAACGTGCCTTTGAAGTAGGTGCTGTGTAACACAGCTGGAAGGATCCCTGGAGCAGTTAGCGCCTGCAGGGAATGCCCTGTCCCTCCACTGCTACTCTCCTCAGGACTTCTGGAGTTAGCTCAGGCTACGTTAGATAAATATTTGTGCCCGTAACCTCCACCCAATCTGGCCAGGCAGATCTTATCCTTTCATAAGCCCTTTATTCTTGGCCCTGAATAGACATGTCTTGAGGTGACAGTGCTGTGCTACATGTTCTCATTCCTGTGTGTGCTCTTGTTCTTTCAGGCAAACCCAAGTCCCCCAAGCTGAAATGCACTTACTGCGACAAGGCCTTTACCAAGAACTTCGACCTGCAGCAGCACATCAGAAGGTAATGGTGCCACTAGCCCAGACTCTGAGGGAGCCTGCACAGTCCAGTAGACCTTGTGTTTGTCACGTCCCAGAATCTGTGCAGCACTGGGAGGTGATCCTTCATCCCCCTTCCTCCAGTACACCTTTTCCCTGGTGGCTGGGGTGAAGGCTGCATCATGGATGTAATCTTCTTGCTGGTTATGGGCTGCGACTGGAGACTTGTTTTCCTCACTGATGAGACCTTGAAAGCCAAACCTGTTGTCACCTGATCTCTGGAGCAGCAGCATCTCTGCTGCTTGCCCCTGCCCTTTCCTCTCCCTCCTTAGCAAGCTGCAGCCTTCATGTTTGATGATGTTAGCCAACCATAGGCCAAGCTCAGTGTCTATATAAGGACCTCTTACAAGAGAGCTCTTGTCTGGCAGGAGGCAGGTGAAATCTTCAGTTTCGCTCTGCAGAGCTTGTTGGTCTTGGGACAGATGAGAACAAACAAGTGGTGGTTTTGCTCCCCTTCACAGCCCGGACTCTTCACATGACAGACTCCATGTGTTAGAGTCTGTGTTTTCTCCTACAGCAGAAGGGCAGGGTAGAAAGACCTTTCTGCTATGGACAGGGAAGAGCAAATTCAGGGAGATCAGGGGCTGCAAGCTAGAAGAGATGTATGCAGGGGAGAGAGGGGTGATGGGGGAAAAGAATTGTACTTCTGAGAAAGTGATGGTGTCCCTGAGGTCTGTGTGGAAACCCTGACAATGAATGTCCTGATGCCGCAGAGCTCTCTTCCTCTCCCACTTCTTCCTTTGATCCCTTGTCATCCCCAGAGCACGAGTGTTTTGTCTGTGCACCAGGCTTGTTGCACCAGGCTTCTCACAATCCACTAACTCTGATTAATCAAGTCTTTAAACCCTTGTTTGGCTGGTCCAGGTGCCGATCGGTCAAACAGAGTGCCCAGCACAGTCCTGCAGCAGCCACCCGCCCCGGCCCTGCCTGGGTGCTGCCCCCTCACGCTGCCCGCTGCTGACACGCTGCCTTCTGCCTCCAGTCACACAGGCGAGAAGCCCTTCCAGTGCATCGTGTGCGGCCGAGCCTTCGCCCAGAAGTCCAATGTGAAGAAGCACATGCAAACCCATAAAGTGTGGCCTCCAGGGCTGGGGTGCACCATCTCCCGCAACTCCATCACAGTGCAGGTCATGGCCTTGAATCCCAACCAGCCAGAGGACGAGGAGAATGCAGGTTTGCTGCCTAGGGGTGGCACGTACCAGGGGCAGAGCGGTGGTGTGAGGAGCCTGCATGTCCCTGCACCTCCACACAGGGCGAGAGGGGAGGCAGGAGCTGTTTGTGTTCTTCCCACGGGGTTTAGCAGCACGCGCTAGAGAAGCGAGTCGCATTTGCTCGACTTCAGCTGGCAGGTGCATCCTTGGGTGCCGCCAGCTGTGGTGGATTCAGGTGCTGGTGAAGACAGTATGTGCCTGTCGACAGGGCGAGCTGTCGTCCCCCTTCTCCCTCCCTGGCAGGTGCAGCTTTGGCAGCGCATGAGCCTCACTTGGCAGCTCGGGTCTGGTGGCCGGAGAAGCCGGTGTTTTAGCACAGCCCAGTGTTCTGGCTGGTTTGCAATGTGCAAGTCATGCCCGAGCTGGGTCTGGCCCCAGAGGCCGACTGAAAATACTTGAGGTAGAGATGAGCTCCTTGCTGGCAGACTGTGTCTGGATACTCTTTCAGCTGGTGGCCTCAGTCCCAGTGGGAGGGAGGAGGACACTGTGACAATATCACTTCGAGGAGGAGGCCCCACTGGAGCTGCCCCGTGCAGACATCATGGACTGTTTGCTACTGTCTGGATCTTACCTCCTGTCTCCTGCCAGAGACAGGAGTGAATCCAGCTCTGCTTCTCCGGCAGGGGCCTGCCCTGCTGACTGCTCCGCAGTTGTGTCCCTGGAAAAAGAGAATGGGTCAAGCAGAGGAAGATAGAGTAGTCAGAGCCCTTGAGAATCTGTAGACAGACTTAAAGCGACCCTGTTAGAGAGTGAGATTCATCTGATCTAAAGAATCTGTCTTCGGAAGTAAGAGCCTGCCCCCAGAGTCAGGCCTGGTGTGTCTTGGCAGCATGGCACTTGAACAGCAGCTTTCTGAGCTGTCTCATGGTCAGGCTGTGACTTTGTCTCTCCCTTTCTCCAGGTTTGACTCAGCCCTCAACGAACCCAGCAGAACCACCCCAAGACATGAGCCCCTTGGATGAGAGCGAGGCAGGCAAACTGGAAGCCAAGCAGGTTGTCTTGATTGATAGCTCTTACCAGTGCCAGTTCTGCCCCAGCAAATTCAACACCTATTTCCAGCTCAAATCGCATATGACACAGCACAAGAACGAGCAGGTAGGGACAGAGGGTGCGCTGTGTTGGTGGCGGGGTTGGGAGTGGCTTCATATAGCACACCAGCTCCCAGGGTTGGTCCTGAGCCTCTTGCTCTGTAAAGCTGCCTGTGCTTCACATGCTGCTCGGCTGTCTGCATGTCTGGGTTGCAGCTGTGTGGTCAGCGTGGCTTTGAAAAGCTCCACTGCCTCCACCCTGCTGAGCGAGAAGTCAGCCAAGCAGGTTTGGGTGGCTAGAGAAGAAGCAAAGAAGCAAAGTCCAAAATTTTCAGTGTAGGTGGCAGCTGTCAGGTTGTGTGACAGTCACTGCTGGGGTGTTGTGGACCCACTCGAGTGGTTTTAGGCACTCATACCGACACCCATTTCTCCCGCCTTGGTTTCTTGGAGGAGTGCCCTGACAGTCTGTGTTTGCAGAACGTCCAGCTCCCAGAAGGTTCTGCTGTTGTCTTTACCTGGAGCCATCAGCCACATTTTGACGCTGAGCTGCTCTGCACTGTTCTTTAAAGACCGTTCCTTGGAGGAAGGGCAGCAGAGGAAGGGGATGTTTTACCCCCACGTTGTGTCGTGCTGCAGCACAGGGCAGGGTTTCACTGCTGTGCCCTGACGGAGTGCTAACAGCCCCGTGGCCGTGGTGGGAAGCTCTGGGAACTGCAGTGCTGCTTTGTTCATAACATCAGCTCAGCTGTCCTCCAGCACAGTGGCTCAAGGGACAGTGGTTCCTTTTTGTAAATGACCTAGTGGCAACGATTTCCAAAAAGGAGGCAGAGGATTTTCCCTGCTTGTTCCCACAGTGTGCCACTCCGGTGACTCTCCCTTCTTCGCCCAGGTGTACAAGTGTGTGGTGAAAACCTGCGCTCAGACCTTCCAGAAGCTGGAGTCCTTCCTTGAGCACATCAAGAGCCACCAGGAGGAGCTGAGTTATCGCTGCCACCTCTGCAGCAAGGACTTCCCCTCCCTGTACGAGCTGGGCGTCCACCAGTACTCCCACAGCCTGCTGCCCCAGCACAGCCCCAAGAAGGATGTGGCCGTGTACAAGTACAGTAGCAATCGGTGCTCACAAGGCTTGTAGGAGTGAGTGGGTGCAGAGTGTGTTTGGCTGAGAGCGGTGGGGACATTAGAGGGAAGAGGGGGCCGTGTGTCCAGCATCCGCGGTTCTTTTGGGCACCCAAGTGGCAAATGGGGAGCCCCTGCACTGGGCTGCTGGGGCAGAGCACTTTGAGTGCAAGGAACCTTTCAGAACAACAGTGAAAGGCTGAGATCAGGACTGTAAATGCTCTTATCACCAGTAAAGAATGAGATGGGCACAACTGAATGTGTGCTGGGCTGGGCAAGAGACCCAGGAAAGCCACTTCCCAGCCTGTTTTCTATGATTCTTGAACACCTGCAGCAAAGGGAATGTGGGTTGTAGAAGCTGTGCCCAGGTAAAATGAGTTATTTCTCCTATCCCTTTGCTGCCACGGGATCTATTGCCAGGGAAGACCTTTCCGTTAGTATAGAGGGAAGGGGTGAGGAGTTCACAAAGAGCTCTCTGGAGCTTTTGAAGTGCCTGTAGAGACAGACAGGAAAAGTAGGAAGCCCAGAGGATCCTGAAGTCACCTGGGAGCTTCATGGAATAAATAATTTGCTACTTCTTGCATAGTCCATGACTTCTAGTTATCCTTACACTGTGGAGCTTCATCCTAGAGCTTGCTAGCAGGAATCTGTTGAGATGAGAGCCCTGTTTCTGTTTGAGGAGGTTTTAGTCTGATCTAAGGAAAAGGGGTTTCACAGCAGATAAGTTGTGCAAGTGCCTCTGCATTCACCATCAGTGGTGCATGTCCCCATTGCCCAGTGTCAGCTCTGGCAGAGGTTTCTGCCAGAAACTCTGCCAGGATGTGTGAGAACGGGTGAGGTAGGTGGAGAAGGCCCAGGTGGCGTGGGAGAGATGGTGGCATGAGCTGAAGCTTTGTCAGATGCTGGAGACCCCACATGAGAGCGTGTCACCTTGTGGCTGCCCCAGCCATGGGTAATGTGGCTGCTGGGCCGTAACCCCCCCCTCAGCTGCTTCACTGGGAGCTGCTCTCTTTGTGCAATGAAGATGAAATGAGGTGTTTTAAGTAAGGTGAAGTAGTTACTTAGGGCTTGTCTCCGTGAGGAAGCAGTGTGGAATATATGCCTGGGTGCTCCCATGAGTGTCTGTGTGGAAGAGCACTAGCAATCTAAAAGCTTCTCCAGTTTCCCAGCATCTCCCCCTGGTGAAGGATGTTAAGTGTGAGTGTGTTCTGGCCATGGGGATTTCTGAGGTTTCGGAGCACCTGGGTGGTGGTGGTGTTGTCTGTACCAAGTTGACCCTGTCAAAAACCAGCCTGGAAGGTGGCTGGTGAGCTGGGCAGCCCTGCCCGGGTTCTGCCGGCCATGTGGGGTTTGCTGGCCGCAGCCTCCTTCACAGGCTCTGTCCTTTCTCTCCGAATTTAGGTGTGTGAAGTGTGTAAATAAGTATTCCACCCCAGAAGCCCTGGAGCACCATCTGCAGACGGCAACGCACAACTTTCCCTGCCCTCACTGCCAGAAGGTGGGTGAGTGACAGCTGCCTGAACCGGTCTGGGCCGTGTATGTAACAATGCATTGGGCTGCATCGCCAGCAGCGTGGGCAGCAGGACTGGGGGGGATTCTGCCCCTCTGCACCACTCTGGTGAGACCCCCCTGCAGGGCTGGTCCAGCTCTGGGTCCTCAGCACAGGACACACGTGGACCTGCTGGAGAGGGGCCAGAGGAGCCACGGAAATGATCTGAGGCTGGAACAGCTCTGCTGGGAGGACAGGCTGAGAGAGTTGGGCTGTTCAGCTGGAGAAGAGAAGCTCCAGGGAGACCTTATTGCGGACTTTCCATACTTAAAAGGGGCCGATAAGAAAGATAGGGACAGACTTTTTAGCAGGGCCTGTTGCAACAGGACAAGGGGTGATGGTTTTAAAATAGAGAAGAGGAGATTCAGCCCAGACATAAGGAAGAAATTTTTTACACTGAGGGTGGTGAGAGCCTGTCCCGGGTTGGCCAGAGAGGTGGTGGATGCTCCATCCCTGGAGACATCCCAGGCCAGGCTGGACGGGGCTCTGAGCAGCCTGAGCTGGTGCAGATGTCCCTGCTCATGGCAGGGGGGACACTGGGGGAGCTGGGAAGGTCCCTTCCAACCCAAGCTATTCTACGATCCTATGTAGCTCGGACTCTGAGGGGGATGGGAACCCTTGGCTCACTTTTCCCTCCTTCCCTACCTCAGTATGGACTGGCAGGTTCACAAGATGCTTTTCAGAGAGACAGAGGTGATTGCACCCCTGGCCTCCAGCTCTCTGGCCTCTCACACAGGGCGCGTTTCTCCCTGCAGTGCTGGCTTTTCTCCCAGGTCCTGTTTGCTGAAAAGAATTTGTGAGGGGAGCTTCCTTACTCCCAGCGCAGCACAGGAGTGTACACTCTGGGCTGCTGTCCTTATTTCTTAAAAGCAAGTGTGTCAGGAGGAGTGAGGCTGGTTTTGGGAAGTCTCAGAGTGGCAGCAATGCCTTTGGCCCACCGTTTCTGGCTCCTTATGGCTAGAAGGTTGAGCATGAAAAGCCCTATGTCCTGGGGGAGCTTGTATACTCCCTTGCTGTCCTCATCTCCTGTCACAGCAGAAGTCTCTGGGTTCCCCCTCATTCTCTTTTGGATGAGCGCTCTGTGTCCTTGGCAAAAAGAAACTCATCTGAGTGATGTAACTGGGACTGGAACAATGCCCAGGTAGGTTTTGGCTGGAAATAGTCTCTTCAGCACAGCCCCTGAGGGGGCTTAAGGGGCAAAATGTTGTGGAAGTTGAATTCTAATAAATGAGTTTTTCAAATCCAGACTAAAATTTGGACCCTTGCTCCTCTGTGAAAATCCTGCAGCGGGGCAGGGCCAATCTGAAAGGAGTGAGCATTCTGTACTGAGGTAGCTCAGGAAGGGGAAATGCTCTCCTGCCATGGTCGATAACCCATCTTTCCCTACGTGTCCTCTCTCCACTTCCCCCACCAGGTGACAGATTCTCTTCTGAGCCTGGGTGGGACTTACAGCCTGCAGCAGAGGGGCTTGAAAGCCCATTATCTGCAGCAGTATTTTTTACTTCTGTTTGTATTCTTACTAATATTGCTGTTTTCTGGAGAGGCGAGAGCACAGTCCCAGGTACCAGAACTCCTGGTCTCCTGTGCTTGCAGCCTCCTCACTAGGAATTCACTTAGCTTGGGTGTCTCCAGTATTTCCGTTAGCCAAAGAAATCATTCATACTGGCTTTATAAAGACCATGAATGGGAGCCTTTGGTAACAGATGATTGAGAAGCACTAATTGAAGATAACAGTGTGGAAAGTACTAACTACTGGGGGTACTAGTGGAAGGTACTGACTGTTGGGGGTCCTTGCCCAGTGCATCCTGCTGCTGGTTCCAGTGGGAGACTGGGCATCTGTCTGGGGTGCTGGACCTCGGCAGTATGGTGGTACAAAATTTAGCAGCAAGGTTTCAGCTTATGCATTTCTTAAAGACAGGAAGGTGGTAGTTGTTTCTGTTGTTTGGGTTGTTTGTTTGTTTGTTTTTTAAGCTCTATCTGGATTTTCCTTATGCAAACTAAAGGTTTCCTCAGCACGTCCTTTCCAAGAAAGCAGTCACCATGAGCTTCTTGTGCTTTCCATACAGACCACACCTCCCATGCCTGTGCAGGCTCAGTGATGTCCCTTGTGTGCTGCTGGCTCTTAGTTTTGGTTTTGTGTGTTAACAGGTGTTCCCCTGCGAGAGGTACCTGCGGCGCCACATCCCCACGCATGGCGGGGGCAGCAAGTTCAAGTGCCAGATCTGCAAGAAGTTCTTTCGCCGGGAGCACTACCTCAAGCTGCACGCCCACATCCACTCGGGTACAGGCTCCGTGGCACTGCGGTGCTCTCTGGTTCTGCGTCACAGTCTGTGCTGCGTGCTGTGATGCCCTGGCCATTCTCATGATAACCAGAGTAACGGAATTGACTGTATAAGTCATTTGTAGTAATATGAGTTTTAGGGAATCATAGAATCATCTTGGTTGGAAAAGACCCTCAAGATTGAGCCCAGCCGTTAACCCAACCCTGGCACTAACCCATGTCCCTGAGAACTTCTTCTCCGCATCTGTTCAGCCCGTCCAGGGATGATGACTCCACCACTGCCCTGGGCAGCCTGCTCCAATGCCCGACAGCCCTTTGGGGAAGAAATTCTTCCCAAGATCCAACCTCAACCTCCCCTGGCGCAACTCGAGGCCGTTTCCTCTGGTCCTGGCGCTTGTTCCTGGGGAGCAGAGCCCGACCCCCCCTGGCTCCAAGCTCCTTTCAGGCAGTTCAGAGATCAGAAGGTCTCCCCTCAGCTCCTGTTCTCCAGGCTGAACCCCCCAGGTCCCTCAGCTGCTCCCATCACACTTGTGCTCCAGCCCCTCACAGCTCTATTCCCTTCTCTCAACTCGCTCCAGCACTTCAAGGGCTTTCTTGGTGTGAGGGGCCCAAAACTGACCTCAGGATTTGAGGTTTGGCCTCCCTAGCGCCCAGTCCAGGGGACGGTCACTGCCCTGGGCCTGCTGGCCACACCAGTGCTGGTACAACCAGGATGCTGGTGGCCTTCTTGGCCATCTTGTCACACTACTGGCTCGTGTTTATCTTGACTGGACTCTCCCTGACTCTTGGTCTCTTTTTTTATCCAGGTGAAAAGCCCTTTAAGTGCTCAGTGTGCGATGCAGCTTTCAATCGAAAAGACAAACTCAAGCGACATATGCTGATCCACGAGCCTTTTAAGAAATATAAATGTCCCTTCTCGTACGTAGTGTGTCTCCAGCATGGCGGCATGTCTTCATGGGGTTGGGATGGGGTTTGGCATGGAAGGAAGGTCTCCTGCAGGTACCACAGGGTACACACATGGCATCTACCAATACACTGCTTCTTGGGGAGGCAGGAATGCTGCGTGCTGTCAAACTGGGAGCCCACAAGTCCCAGTTCTTTGATGTTGACTTCCTGTGGGGCCACATAATTTCATCTTGGTCCATCAAGCCCTGTAAAATAATGCCTGCCTTCATGGGAGGCTTGGGAGGGTTGCACCTGGGGAGCACTGGGGAAGAGGAGTATTATTTGACCACAAAGCACAGGGTTGCCTGAATGATGGGCTCTCCCCAATTACCATGTCTCAAAAAACACTTGGCAACACAGGAGCTAATGCAGGAGCCGGAGAACGCCAGGTTTGTAAGGTGTGTTCCCAAATCCGTGGCGCAGCCGTGGGCCTGCTGAGATGGCCCAGGCTGACTGACTTCTCCCTGCTCCAGCCACCTTCTAGCTCCTTCTGAAGTATTTCTGTCACCATCTGGGGTCTTGAACCTGCTGTTTTTAGGAGCATTCGTAGTGAGACAGAGACCATGTGTCTTGCAGAAGCCACGTGTCCCTGTAGCAGTCTGTTCATTTCTTGCCCCTCTCCAGAAGGGCTGAAACAGTGGAGCTCCTACTGAGACCACACTGAGGGACCCATGGGGTACTGGTAAACAGGCGGGTTGTGGATCTGTGGTCCAGGATCTGTTTATACTTTGATCCTCAGTTGATTCATGCTGCTCACCAGCATTTATTGTTACAGAAGCCACACGGGCTGCAATAAGGAGTTCAACAGGCCCGACAAGCTGAAGGCTCACATCCTGTCCCACTCAGGTAAGTGCAGCTCTGCCCATGCTGCCAGGGGCTGGGAACAAAGTGGCTGGGATTCACGGTGCTGCCGCAGGAGCGTGTTACAGACAGAGAAAGCCTGAGAAACAAGAGACAGCAAACTGTGATTCTGCTTTACACCCCCAGAAGCGCAAGGTGTTCCTTACAGGTGCTTTCCCTGCGGTGTCCCCTACCCACCACTCAGCAAACACCGCTGCTCTGTAGTTCCCTGGGGGAGAACTTTCCACCACGTGTGGTACAATGTTTCCTGGATATAGCCTAAATTCTTAATATCATTTATTAACTATAGATTTTTTTTTAATCTCTATTGTGGCAGGGCTGTCTAAGTGAGCTTGCATTTACAGCTGTGTTTGAGCTTGAGTCTGTTTTCTAAGGCAATATGAATCCGTAGGCAGCACCTGTTGGCAAGACGTAGAAGCAGAGCTGGATTGCTTATGGTGTTTGCTATCAAATGAATATCCAGAGTGCTCTGTCCACTCCTCCTCAATATGATCTCGCATTCAAAAGGAGATCTCTTGGGAGTTGATTCCCTTCTCTATGTGTTCCCACTCCTAATAAAGACAAATTATTCCCTTGCCCTAGGGAACGTTCTGACTTTTGTCTCTTGAGGTAAAACTGAAACTCTTTTCTTGTGCCCGTCATGTCCAAAGCCCTGGCGAGTGTGATCAGATGGGACTGTGCGGACAGTGCAATGGGTGGTTTGTTTCAGACTGTATGTGCCTGGGAGGAAAAAAATAAAAGCAAATTTTTTTACTTGCCAAATACACTTGAAAAAAATCAGAGTTTAAGATTGTTTGGCATTTTCATCACAATTACCTGACACTTTTTTTTCTGGTGATGTTTAATCCTCTCACTTGAGGTAAGAACTATTGTTTTAGCCCTTTGCAAACACGGAGATTCAAGGCGTAGCCACGCATACTTTTCTGACTGCGAGTTTGCCGGGCACAATATCTCCTCCCTTTTATCAGGGACCATCTCCTTGGAAGAGGAGCTGAAGCTGCCCTGCAGTCCCTTGGTGCGGTGCAGGTTTTGGGCACAGGGTCTCTAACTGAGCTCTCTTCTGCGATACTCTGTGCAGGGATGAAGATCCACAAGTGCCAGTACTGCAACAAGTCCTTCAGCCGACGAGCCCACATGATAGAGCATCAGCGCTCGCACACTGGCAACTACAAATACCGCTGCCCCACCTGCAGCAAAGGCTTCACGCGCCACAAGTACATGAAGGACCACAAGTGCCGGATGGGATCACCCAAGGACAAGGAGCTGCAGCTCAGGAAGCCCCAGAAAAAGCGGGTGGCGCGGGGGCGCAAGGCGGGCCTGTCCCTGCCCAGCCAGCTGGCTCTGGCAGAGCTGAAGGACGGTGCTGCTGGGGAAAGTCCCCCCGAAGGTGGCCCAAACAAAGAACCGTTCCAGGAATCAGACGCAGTCCTGTCCATCGTGGTTGGTGGGTCGGGAGCTGCGGACTCGGACCTTGTCGTTCCTGGGCAGCCCAACAGCATGGCGCCCAATTTGGCACTGACAGAGCTGCAGGCTGCCTCGGACGGCCCCTGCACCATGCTGGCTGTCCCTGTTTACATCCAAACGACAGAGTGAGAGTGCGTAGAGCCACTGTGTGGCTGAGGGCTGCTGCTGGGGCTGTCACACTCGGTGCTGAAATCTATCCCAGTGAAAAAGACCAAAGCTCTTGTTGGGAGATAGATGGACATGGGAGAGAATGGTTTTTATCTCCACTTGTTCTTCCCGTCCTTGGGCAGAGAACTGCTTGGAAGCCACCGACGGCTACAAGGCACTGAAGAGAATAGCTCCATTATTTCTTGTCCCTCTGTGTCACTGGTCAGCCTAGGGCAAGAAAGACTAAGATCCCTGAATCAGGGTAAGAAGGAGGAGCGTGCGAACTTGCAACAAACAGAGCTGCTGAAATCAGGTGGCTTTGCAAATCACAGCCTGTCCCATCTGTGGTTTTTCCGGCCTAAAAGCTGTATTGCCCAGTATTTGGGTGGCCTTTCCGAGTGCAAACAATTGATCCTTCCTAGTGGAAGCAAGTTCATCCTGAGATCCTTTGGGAACACTGTTCAGAAATACCCTGATAGACTCATCTCTGGTATCTTTCTCCTCTCTGTCTCTCGCAGTAGAAAGATCACCTTGTCTGTACTACATGTGTTATAAACACCGTGGACCTCATGTGCCGTGTGGAGTTGGTGGGTGGAAGCACAGGTGTGTGTTGGCCCATCTCTCGGGTCAGTATTCTCTCCGCAGTGTTTGTTCTTGTCATGTTTTTCTCCGTATGCAAGGATCTCCAAGTGCCTTAGACATCAATGAGTCCATCCTTGTGACAGTTAAATGTGACACATGTCTACAGCAAGGGAGACTGAGGCCTGGGTGAAGTGACTTATCCAGGGTCACACAGGAGACCTGTGATGCATCCACGAGCCAGTTTTCCAGCATCAGCTCTGGACCAGGTGCTGCAGGGTCCTTCTGTGCACGTCTTTCGGCTGCTTCCCAGCTTGCATGTGCCCTGAGCTCAGTTCTTTTGGCCAGTTGTTAGTCTGGCAGGTGGGGAGTTGGTGTGGTTGGGTAGCAAGAAAAGACTGGTGTGACTGGGACCATTTCTGGCTTCTCCTCTCTGATTTCCCAAGTAGGAGCTCCAAACCCAGGAGGTATCTCTTTGCTCAAATCTTAAAAATCTTAAAATGTTAAAAATAGCAGCTTGCAGAGACAGCATGCTAGTGCCATGCCCATCGTGGTATGTCCTCCTGGCAGCATCTGCTCCCAGACTGCCCCCAGTCTAATGATATTGGGGTTATTGTCACCCCAGAGGACTGTCAGGGTTCCTGACAGGATGGGTCCCACCACCAGTTGACTTCTCTCACTCACTTACCTAACTCACTTTTTGCCCGTTTCACTTTTTTTGTGATGCTTCTGTACCTCCTGGTGTTGGTGGGTGTTAGGAGATGGAGTGCGGGGCTCCCAAGGGGAGGCTGGGAGGAGGGGGTGGTCAGGCTTTAGCAGAGTTAGGACAGGTCTTGCTGCTGCCTTGCTCCAGCCTGACAGGAGGGAGTAAAGGTGGAGCCAGACTCCTCAGAGGTGCCCGGGGGTGGGACGAGAGGCAACAGGGACATCTTATAGAATCATAAATCATTTGGTTGGAAAAAGACCCTCAAGATTGAGCCTGGCCGTTAACCCAACCCTGGCACTAACCCATGTCCCTGAGAACCTCATCTCTGTGTCTGTCCAACCCCTCCAGGGATGGTGACTCCACCACTGCCCTGGGCAGCCTGTTCCAATGCCCGACAGCCCTTTGGGGAAGAAATTCTTCCCCAGATCAACCTCAAACTCCCCTGGTGCAACTTGAGGCTGTTTCCTCTGGTCCTAGCACTTGTTCCTGGGGAGCAGAGCCCGACCCCCCCTGGCTCCAAGCTCCTTTCAGGCAGTTCAGAGATCAGGAGGTCTCCCCTCAGCTCCTGTTCTCCAGGCTGAACCCTCCAGCTCCCTCAGCCTCGTAAGAGTTGTGCTCCAGACCTGCACCATCTTGGAATGTGGCAACTTCTAATTCGATATAAATTTCTACCAAGGGGGTGGTCAAAGGAAGGAGGCTGCAAAGAGTCTGTGAGATCTCAGTACCAACTCTGACAGAGCATCCTGCTCTGGGTGGACACGTGTGGCTGGGCTGGAGACCTCTGGGTGGCTCTTTCTGCTTAGGTGTTTCTGTGCTTCTGTGAAATGCCTTGTCTGCTTTGAAGGGCAGAGTTCATTTGCCCACAGTATCTGTTTTAAATACCTAGCTCCCACAGGAGGGGAACGGTATCAGGAAATAGTTTGCTAAATATACTTTTCCTATTTTCCTCCCCTCCGTCCCCACACTGTATGGTGTCATTATGCGGTCCCTGGCGCTCGCTGCAGTGCTGCAGTCGGGTCTGTTTTGAGCCGATGCTGTGTGGGTGCAGCACTCCTCCAGCTCAGAGGCCTCGCGTTCCTTCCTGGCCACCGCCTTCCATCAGCTCTGCGCACTGGCCAGCCAGTCTAAATGATAGGCTGGTTTCTACTGGCTACACTGAATGTCATTCAAGGAGTGGAAGCAGAGCCACAAAGCAGCCTCATCTGTGACTGTGGGACACAGGAGCTGAAAGTTGCCGCCCTGTTTGCTTGATATGTGTTTGCATGTGTCGTAACGTTGAACCGATACAAGTTTTATCTTGAGCATAATGATTGTCCTCCTAGCGTTAACCTCAGAGCAGTTATGTGTGAGATAACATAAGGAGGTCTCTGATCAGAAGAGAAGCCGGGCTGGCTGGTTGCACAGCTCTCGCCTTTGGAAACTCTGTGGATGTGAGTCCTGCGAGTGTGACCGACGCTACAGCCCCAGGGGCACCGGCAGAAGAGAGGATGAGACTGATGGGACTGCCTGCAAGTGTGGTGGCTGCTGTCTCCCAGGAGCAATGGCAGGTCCTGGCAGCCCCCACAGCGCTGGGGAGGTGCTCCTGGAGCCTCACTGCCCTTGCTGTGGAAGAGAAAAAAAATGCAGTTATTTAAAACAAGAAGAACTCCCCTCTGCTCTGTAGCCATACTGCCTGCAGATTAAATTTTCACATGGAGGGAGACGTCGTGGGAAAGAGAATTCAAATAGAGAGCTAAATGCTGTCACTGGGACATGGGGAGTTACGTGCAGGCCTCAGTACTGGTCTGGACACAGGGACTGGTTGTGCTGGGAAGATGCCTCATCAGAGCAGGCCACGAACTTCAGAAACTCATCCTTCATCCCTGTCCCGGCCTTGTCCAGCTGCTTGAACTCCTCTGCAAACCTGGAGACAGTTAAGGTAGCTACAAGCTCTTCTCTTTCCTGCTGCCCAAAAGGGAAGAATTCTACTCAGAATTTTACCCCATTTCTGTTTCTCTGCCGTGGGCCAAGGTGGATCTAAGCTGCTCAGAGCGCGTTCAGATTTTCTCCCAGCACCTTTCCACAGGACTGGTTCCATCCCATGTCCTGGGGACAATCATTTCTTTGCAAACCCACCATCAGAAGCATCCTGGCATTTTCTGGAAGCTCCTGGAGAACCCCAGGCCAGAGCCATCCCCTGGCAGAACTGGAGCCGATCCTGGATCAGGACAGAGCTCCACGGTGCTCAGCCTCCACTTCTGACCGCAGGCGCTTGTGTGAGAGTGAGAACAGGGCAGGTAGCAGCTCTGCCTCCCCTTGCGCTCTTCCAGTGTTGTCAGCTGGGAGATTCCCTGCCCCGGGAGTGGTTTCTATAAACCTCAGTGGATTTTTCTTGTGTATTTTTTTGTCTTTATTGCGTATCTGCCGTTATGACATTAGCAAGGTAGAGTGAGTTCCATTACCCAGCTTTGTTGCTGGACTCCCACCTCGTACATACAGAGGCTCTTTATATCACCTAGGCAGCACTTTTTCTCAGTTGCTGGGGGCACAAACAGGTTCTTTTCCCCAATAAGCAGTTCTTTGTTCACTTTTCCTCTTTGCCATTTGGTGTGTATGCCTTGGCCCGTTTTACAGAGCGCTAGCTCATCCAACCCTGCTCAAAAGCAACAATTTTTTGGGGGTGATTTCTAGTGGTAAACACTATTGTCTGAGCCTGTTATTGTTTTCACACCACCACTGTGACTGGGAAGGAGGTTGTTTATTACTTTTACAGGGGCCAAGCACAAAGAAACAGAAGTTGAAAGTAGCCAGTAAAGGTTGGTACCAAGCTGAGGCACTTAAAACTTGATTTATTCATTGGACTTGGGACTCTCTGCATAGGTACTCTGGTCACATAGCGCAGAATTATATCCATCCCACGTCCACAAATCAGAATGTGTGACTCAAGTGTCCAGGAAATAAGGAGCTCGCAATTAGTCACCACCAATTAAGCAACTGTGACTGTGTATTTAAATACCTGATTTTGTAAAGTTGGCAAGTTGAGAAAGGGAAGTTTTAAACAATAAATTTCACTGTGTCATCTCGACACCTGTGCGCAGGTGGCAGCCTGAGCGGCACACGAGGGTTGTCCCAGCACCGCGCGGTCCCCGCTGGGCGGAGCAGCCCTGGGGAGGAGGCGACCCTGCGGGAGTCGCACCCAGACCCCCCCGGGGGGACAGGACGCTCCGTTCCCGGCGCGATGGCCGCACAGGCCGGGCTCTTCACGTCTCCAGCCGCCTCCCTGGGCTTTGTTCAGCTCCACTCCTCATCCCATCGCGCTCCTTCCGCGTTCCCCTGCCGCACCCAGCACACGCGGCCCCACGTCTCCGTGGGTCGGGGTCCCGCCCCGGGCGGAGCCCTGGAGGGCCCGTGGGGGAAGCGGAAGCGGCAGCGGCGTCGCCCGCCTCCTCCCGGCCCTTTCCATGGCCCGGCGGGCCCGAGGAGACCGCTGAGGCGCCGGCCGGGAACGACCCTGCTGCCCGAGCCGCCGTGCCCGGCCCTGTGCTCCCCAGCTCCCGCCTTCGGGCCGACGGAGCGCAGCGGCGGCGTTAGGACCCAGCCCGGGGCTGCCATGGCGGCGGCTCCTCCCGCCCTCAGAGCCACCGCTGCCATGACGTCAGCGCGCCCCATGACGCCGCTTCCAGGTTCCGCTCGGGAGACCGCACGTCCCCGCCCTTCCCGTCGTGCCCGGCGGCCCGCTCCGGCTGCGACTACATTTCCCAGCAGCCCTCGCGGGCGGACATCGCCCGCTGGCGCGGCGCGGCGCCGCGGGGCATGCCGGGAGTTGTATGCGGCGTGGGGGCGGCGAGCGGCGGGGCGGGGCGGCGGGCAGGGTGCGGGGAGCCCTGCGAGCGGCGGCGGCCCGGGCTCTGCTGGCGGACTGACGGTCTGTGAGGGGAGCGGGCAGCGGTGCTTCACGGCCGTCCTCGCCTCACAGCGCGGCCTCGGCGGCCCGGCCCAGCCCAGCCCAGCCATGTCGGGACTCCTGGGGAAGCTGTTCGGGACGGGCGCCGGCGGGAAGGGCGCCGGGAAGGGCCCGTCCCCGCAGGACGCGATCCAGAAGCTCCGCGAAACCGAGGACTTGCTCAGCAAGAAGCAGGACTTCCTGGAGAAGAAGATCGAGGAGGAGCTGGCGGCCGCCCGCAAGCACGGCACCAAGAACAAGCGCGGTGAGCGGCCGGGCCGGGCCCCGGGCAACAGGTCGGCCGGGCCCGGCTGCCCGGAGCGGGGGGGCGGGCCGGGCTGTGGGGCGCTGCCTGTGCCCTGTGTACAGCACAGACATGGCTGTGCAGCTGTGTTTATAGCTTATTGCGTTTATTCCATTCTGTCCCCCGCCTGGGAGCTGCGGCGGCCCCTCCGCAGGGCCCGCGGCCGTTCCCCGGTTCGCAGCGGCCCGGCCTCCCCGCCCGGAGCACCCGGAGCTCTGGGGCTGTAACGCGGCCGCCGCGTCACTCCCGCGTGATAACGATGTCACGCTGCTGCTCGGCCCGTCTGTTCCGTCTGCGGGTCCTTTCGGGGACGGGCCGGGAACGCGTGGCGAAGCAGAAGCGGGGGAGTTGCTGGTTGTGTCCAGGAGGAGCTGGAAAAGCCGCGCATTGGCATGCACTAAGGCCTGGCTTTACTGCCGGTTTTTTTTCTTCTAACAAACATAACTCTTTACCAAGACCCTGCTTAACTTGAGGATTTAGTCTGGCTTTACTGCTGTTGTCTTTTTTTGGTGGTGTTTTTTTTTTTTTTTTTCTTCTAACAAACACAACTCTTTACCAAGACCCTGCTTAATTTGAGGATTTAGTTAGATATATTTTCATTGTTGTTAGGGTATCCTAAAGCTATTGGTAGCTTAGATATTAGAAACTGGTGTTCACCAGGTGGAACTGGGCCCTCCCGGGGAGGTTTAACTATATATTTGCAGGCAGTGCTGGATAGGCATTAATGAATGTCAGCCTGAAGTTAAGAAGTTGTCAGGGTGTGTATTTGGGTGCTCTGACGAGCTTCTTGCTTGTTTTACAACGGTCATTAAAAGTGGCATTTTCAGGAAAGTGTTGTTTAGATTTTGTGTTGGTGTTTCCCTTTCTGTGCTGGATTCCAGCAGAACAGCAGAGCTTGAAGCAGGAGGTGCAGCTCCGTGGCACCGAGAGCTGCTGATACACAGCTGATGGTCAAGTAGCAGGAGTTAATTTACAGTAATTACCAATAACAGTTTCTGCTTCACGTCACTACTTTAGTCAGCATTTTAAGGCTCCTTTCCAACTTCAGAGCAGTTTGCTGCACCAGGGCTTCCCAGTCGCGCTGTGTTTGAGTGACGGTGTGAATGGGGCGAGCTCAGGGTGCCCGGTGGCTTCGTGGCCTCACTTGCTGCCACAGGTGTCTCCTGAAGGACCTCAGCAGAGCCTGACCAGGCTTCACTAAGTTAGTTTCGAAATCAAATTTATTGTGGTAGTTTTAATAAGCCTGAGTTTCTGGTGCATTTTTTTTGGCCTAACTTGGTAATGAGCTTAAAAGGAGAACTAAAATACAGGTTTTTTTTTTAGCCTTCCTCTTCTACAGTTTATGCATTCTCTGTCTTATGTTGGTCCTGTTTAACTTCTCCTAAAATTCTCTTCCTGCCACCTGGTTGTTCAGCTCCTTGTCTCACTCTATTGTAATGCCAGCTCTCTCCATGCCTTTCTGTGCATGCTGCCCGTCCATGTGCTGTGGGGCGCTCCGGGTAGTGGAGAGATTAAATTTCTCTGGAGGTGGAGGAAGGAGAAAAACCTGCCCATTCACTGCCGGGATTCTGGGTCAGACTAATTGAGGTCTCGCAGAAGGATGAGATCCTGATGAGTAATTAAGGAGCTGTGGAAAGGAGGAGGGCTAGGGATGGTTTTCTTTTTTTTCCAGAGGATTTCTGAAACTAAGAGGCCAACTTTTATTTCTGGGCTGCGAGGAAGGGCAGCTGGTTACCTGCTCGTTACCTGCTCGCTTGCTGGGAAGTGAGTTCCCCTCAGGACAGACTGAGGGACTGCTCATTTATTCTGGGTTCAAGATGTCCATCATCAGCTGAGCTCCAACAAATTGCATTTTTTTGTATGCAGTTGTTTGGATTTTTCCCTCTCTGACTTCAGGCTAGTTTATAATTCAGAAATTATGTAATTTTGATGCAAAGTCACTTAAATCCAATATGTCTTTTTAATGGAAATACTTCGATATAGTTGAATGTTTTAAGTAAAACTGAACAAAAGCTAATTAACTAGGGATTCTTTTTTTTTTAAAGTGTTGGATCCAATTTTTAAAAATACACCTTTAAGAATCCTTAAGCTTTCTTAGTTCTCCAGGACTTAAGGTTTTTACTCTGAGGATTTCTGTATATCGCTGCTATTTAGAGAGAAGTGTCCTGTGGATGGGTTGTCATGCTCAGCTGGCAGAAGAACAAACGTGTCTGCAGCAGTGGGGAGCTCACCTGAAAAATTACAGCCACCTTGGGAAACCTGGCATGACATTTTGGTTTTCTCAGAGGAAAGATGAGCGTCTGGCACGCTCAGGGTAACAAAAGGAAACGGTCTCTGCTCTCCAGCACACTGGGCGATTGTTCGGGTGCCAAGCGAGCGGGGTTTCTAAAGGCTCATTGACTCATTCCCGCAGCACAGAAACTTACAGGCCTTCTGATTCTTGTGCCTGCCCCAAGCACATGCAGGTTTTTGTTACTTTGTGAACTTACTTTACTTGTATATTTTTCATAATTGACATTTAGGATATCCAGGCTGTGTAACTCCTCATGAAATTCTGAAGTTAAAATGAGTAACTAATGAGTATAAATTTCCTTAGTCTGTGTTGTTTCTTGGCAAGAGAGGCTTTAAACTCTTAATAAAAAGCTCCTTTTTTCAGGATCTTTCTGTTCTTTTCTGTTGCACAGATGTAGCAATTTTATGATCACCATGCCTTCTGAAGGAACTCCAGTCATTTTAATAAGTAATAATTGTAGTTTTTTCCCTTCACTCTACCAATTCCTTCTCATTAGGCCACAATATCCAAGTAGCTCTCAGAGAGGGACAAGGCAACAGTCTCCAAGTGTTATGTTGGTGTGAGGGCACCTGTGCTGCTTCTAAAGCGTGTTGGGGAGACCAGCAGTTATGGCTTTAATGTGCATGTCATTATTTGTCCGTGGAATGAAAACCTACTGAGGAGAAGACTGATCATCTTTAGACAGCGTTCTTGGAAACGTGCAAGTTACTATTTTGCTCTTCTGAGAAGAAGTTGCGTTATGTTTGTGTTTTGTTTTGTGTTACCTCATGGAAATGTTCAGCCTATTCTTTTGAAAACAGCTTGTGTTCTGGTGTTTGGGTTTTTTTCTTTTTTTTCTTCAAGAGTCTCTTCAACACTTTAGCTTGTGGGTAGTGGACTTCACTCGGTGAAATTAATGGAAGTTGCAGTAGTACAGCATGGTTTGAATGCCAGTCAACCAGTATCTTACTGGATCTTAAATCTGCCCTGAAAATAACTTTAACAAAAGAAGCATGCAGCTGTGAGCTGGACGGTTTGGAAGCACCGTGCTGCTGCTCCATCCTTTTATTCCGCTCCAGTTTGTCCATGCGACGTTGTTGGATCCAATACGGGATATTTTATCAGGCACTCGAACTTCATGGAGCAAATCGAACTGCTGGATCTTGCCGAGGGTTATGGAGTTCTGGGCCTTAGTATTCAGTTTCAGAGTAGCTCAAGCTGATCTTAATCACTGCTGCTCCAGTTTTACTCCTTGCCTTGTGGCTATCGCCTCATCCTACAAGAGCTGGCTCACAAAGCCAGGCTGCCAGAGAAATAGCACACAGACACAGAAAAAGCAATGGGTTAATTCTTTCATCTCTGACTGCTTTGGATATAACGATTCCAGAATCTGTTTCAGGGTTATCTTTTCTGATGGAAACCCAGAGCTCAAGTTCTGTCTCGATGTGAAGATCACAGCAGGGAGGGAAACCTGGTGCTCTGCTGGGTGCCACTTGTGTAAGTCCACTCGAGAGTTTATGTCCAGGGTGGATCAGTGCAGTCACGTTCCTGCCTGCCACTAGATTTTACATTTTTGTTGTTGAACACCAGGTCCATAAACACCATAATGGGTGAAAAGCTAACACCGTGCTAATATGCAGTAAAAATATTCAGGCTTTAGCAGAAGACTGACTTCATGGATTTTCTATCAGCTCTGACATCTGTTAGTGTTTTTTCGTCCCTAATGTCAAAGTTTCTCTTTCGTCGTAAATAAATATAATGCTGTTTTTCCAGCACTGGTGACTGAGTACAAAATGGATGCAAAACCACGGCTGTATTCTTGCTATGTAATTCAGGCTTTTCCTGGAGAGAGAACACTCCTGTGCTTCATCCCACATGTAAAAAAAACCCAGACAACCAAGAAAGTTGGGTGTGGGCTGAAGTCAAAAGTCATAATTTTCTGCCCACCTCTGTATTGCAATAGATCCTGGTGCTGCCGCAGGTCAGTCTGTTCAGCTGGCTGATCTGATGGAAAATTACCTGTTTTGCGTCCTCCTGCATCTTCAGTCTGTCCTGTCAGTCTGCTGATCTGCTCTGCCCGTTGCTGGAGGGTGTCTGAGCGAATGGCCCCTTTCCATAGTGGCTGGAAGGTGCCGCGGTGGGTGCTGGGGTGGCCGTGGGACGGGCTGGGCTCCGTGTGGTGGCACCTTGTCCCGCCTGCTCCTCTTGTGCTGGTGTTAGCACTTGTGTGGGCAGCGTGTGAGTTGGATTAGTTTGCTGAGCCAGCCAAAACCTAGCTATTAATAATACAATTTAAAAAAAAAAGTTATTGCGCTTAACCACAGAAATGTCAGAGTGGGCAGTGCAGGGAGCCAGGAATGTGGCTAGAAGGGGAGGGCAGCTCTGCTGGCAACAGTCTCCTGTTTGGTCAGCTCAGATGTATTAGTTATGATAAAATCTGAGAGTGACGTGCAATCTCCCAGGAAGAGGTGGGGGAAAATGGAAGCAAGCTTGCATGAGTACATTGACTTTTTTATTGAGGTGTTTGACTGGTTCAAAATGTTGCAATGGTCTGGAATTCAAGGAAGAGAAAGCTACAACCTCGGGCCTGAGACTCAAAGGACTTGTGACCGTGTATGTAAGGTCTTAGACGTGAGTGCATTGCTTGCAAACGTGTTTTTAAGGTCCTGCTGGATGTCTGGCCAGAGAAATTCTCTCTGCTTCCGTAATCAAATAACATGAACTTGCTTTTGTTTCCATGAATCATAAGATGCTGATGTAGGGGAAGCAGGAGTCCTGCAGCAAACGCTATCCAGCCCTTCTTGTAGTACTTGTCCGCCTTTATTTGTGGTTTAAGTGACAATCTGATGTAAAATACATCTTTGAGTCCCAGGTGCTTAACTGCAAACCTCAGCTTCAGTGCGAGAGTACTGGTAGCAGCGCTGACCTGAGTCCTTCGTCTGCCTGAGATTAATGAGTCGAGCGTTAATCACCTGGCTTGGGGCTGGACGGGGCTTTGAGCAGCCTTGTCTAGTGGACGATGTCCCTGCCGATGGCAGGGGGTTGGAACTAGATTATCCTTAAGGTCCCTTCCAACCCAAACTGTTCTATGATTCTGTTATAATTTTTACAAACAGGTGTTTAAAACCAGGGAAACTCCTAGTTTATAATTCTATCCTACCTGTGTTTAACAGAGACTTTTGGAGAGAGATTGCTGTAGTATAGAACAGTTTGGGAGGGATGGGGGATTCACAAACACCTCTTAAAACAGCTTTAGAAAGTGGCATAAATAACAACAAAACCCCTGTGGTTCTGCCAGATGTGTTTTTGTAACTGTATTTGATGCTAATACATCCTTCCCCTGTTCTTGTTCCCTGTCAAATGCGGTCAGAAGGGAGACCTGGCATGTTTCCAGCCATGACTTTGTTTTTATTACTTTTTCTCTCCAAATACATTAGCTGTTGGACTCTGGTGTCTCATTAAGCTCCACCCCTAGTTACTGAATCCTGCTTAAGGGCTCCTAGTGCTAGTTCAAAACTGTAACTTGCAGGTGATGTAAATTGTTAATTTGTTTTAACCCTCGTTTACTTACTCAGATGTGGAGAAACTGCAGGTTGTTTCTCGCTGGCAGAATTTGTGCCGGTTGTGCGATGTTTATCTGTATAGGCGTGTTGTCAGGCTCTGCACTTCTATCCTTCAGGCCTCCTTTCGATCTCTCTGCTTGTTCTGACTGGGTTCTGGTAAGAACCATGTGCTTGGACTTGAACATCATCTGTGCAGCAGGATCCCGGCTGGACCTCCTGAGATGCTGGGGATGGCCGAGTGCTCTGTGTGTGCTCGGATACACTCTGGTGCAATCGGCAACACTGCTTATCAGACAGGTCACGGTAGGAAAGGTGCTGTATTGGGGCTTGGAAGTCAACGCGGTCACTGCTCCTTACCTGGCAAATCTTGGTGCTTCCAGGCCTGAAGTGATGGGGAAGGACATGGCTGTGCTTTGTTGCCGAGCAGGGGATTAATTTAAAATGGCAAAGGGGGGGATGGTATCACATCAGGAGGAGATGACAGCCAGTGCTGCCCAGGAGAAGGATTTTTTTGTTGTCCTGCTGTTTTGCAGTTGCTCCTTGCCATTTGTGAATGACCTCCATTGGGAGGGTCCCAACACCTCCAAGCCCTTGTCGGGCTCCTGCAGACGGTGTTGCCTCTTCTGCTGGACTGGGTGGGCACCCTTGCAAGGGACCTGTCGCAGCGGTGTGTGGCTGTGTACTGCTGTATCTCTTCCTCGGGTGGCTCAGCCTCTTGTGTCTGGTTTATGGAGTAGTACGTGCTGCTTGTTTGCTTTTGTGACTTTGCATGGGAAGCGGTGTGAGAGGGGAGGATGTGGCCTGACCTTCTACGGCCAGCAAGGCTGTGAAAAGAGTGGGGGGGGGGGGGGGCGGGGAGAGTGGCGTGTAAAGTAAAATCTTGCTGTTTCCTCATGCTACTCAAAAATGGATGACTTTTGCAAAACTACAGGTTGGAGCAGCTCACATGCTTAACGTGCTTTCCATGAAGTTTGCAGCCAGGTGTCCAGCAAACTGGAACTGCTGGGATGAAGGACCTGAAACAAAAAGGATGCAATTGGAGAATCCTAAATAGGCTACACATCAGATGTTGGTAGACCTTTGCCTTTCCCTCAGATAACCCAAGGCCACAGCACGTAGCTGATGATAATGAGGTTAGTTCTGCTCGTAGTCATCTTGGTTTAGTCTCTGAGCAGAAGCAGTGTTACAGTTGTGAAGATGTTGGAAGATACAGGCAAGTCTGCTCACAAGGCTGTGGCCAGGTTGCAGGTGAGGAGCCTGAGGTCGCTGTGGACCTTCCTCGTGGCCAGTACCGAGGGCAGTGAAGTGGCCACGGTGACCTCTTGATGGTGGGAACACAGGAGAGCAGAAGTTTCCCCTTAGTGAAGCTCAGTGCCTGGCTGGGGCAAAGGCAATAATAGTTCTGCCCGTCCTGTCCTTGTGGTTGGAAGCCCCATTGGAAAAGGTCTGCTATGGCTTCCTTTGGTTTCACCGGTTAGATGAAGCCTTGTCAATAACCATTTTTATAGGGCTACAGGATAATTATACAGATGGCTGTTGTCTTGCAACTCTCAACTGATTGGCAGCAGACGATGGAAGTTTGGGGTTGTCCGAATGGCCAGGATAGCCATCTGTGCTGCACCAGGATGTGCACGTTGATCCGTGTGTGCAGCAGGCGAGGGCTGAGCTCCGTACAGCTTCCACAACTGCTGCCTTCCCTGTTCTGAGCTGCTGCGCCAGCCGCTGCTCCTGCAGTTCGCTGTTTCCCCTGGTCCTTACCCAGATAAGGCGAGCCAAGTCATCAAGTGTATCAGTACAACCGATAGTCCATCTCGGACTGTGCTGTTCCTGCCTGCGGGGTCATATCTGGAGTGATAACCAGGTAGTACCACCTCCCACTGTGGCTGCTTTCCAGACAGCAATCACTTCAAAACAGAATAAAAGATAAACAGATCCCCTAGTCCCTCATCCAGGAGGTTTGATGTTTTGAAGTCAAGAGCTGGTTTAGGTACAAAGTAAACCCAAGGACTTGGTAACATGGTCACCATCCTGCTGGCACAAACCTGATAGAGAGCCTGGGTGAATTTGGCCATGTAGCTGCATCTTGAGCTCGTTTGGATGCTTGCTGCCATCTTACTCCATGCATGCAAAGAATTGCAACATATTTCACTGTAAAACCTGTCTTTTTGAAGTCCCCCTTTCTGCTACGGCTGTTTCACTACTGTGGTGGTGCGTTAAGTGTTACCAAACATGCATATTTGTGCTCTCTGTGGCTCAGCAGGAGCTCGTTCCAGTTTAAGGATGTCATGTTTACTTCCAGGTGATGGCACAAAGGTTGCTCGGATGTAGTGGGGCTGAAAAGACACTTAAATGCCTGGGTGACAGGTTCGTCAACTGACGACATTCAGAAACTTGCATGTTATGAAATAAAACAAGTTGATACAAAGGAAGACTTCATAATGGGCTAAGTGGGAACTGTGCACAGTCATTCCACCTCCCCTGAAGGTGATACCTTATTGAAATGACTTTTTAGCATCCCCGTGGTGGGCTCAGCATGTGCAATGTCCTGGGAGAAAACCGCGTGGCAGAAAGTTGCTTCTGGTAAGTGCCTCCCTGGCAGCACTATCAGTGATGCTGCTTATTGCTGCTTATTGCTCAGCCTGCCTCCTGGTCACTGCCCAAGAGCCTGGGATTGCCATTAAAAAAATGAAATTCAGTTCTGGCCTGGAGACTGCAGTGTTGGCAGCTAATAGGGGTTGATTCAAGAAGTATAAACTTTTTTTTTTTAATTAAATAGGGTTTGTTTTATTTGCTTTATAGCTTCTGGGTTTCTAAAGGCTTGTGTTTTCATCTTTTTCCCCTTAGTCATTAGTGCTGGAATCTGAGCTTTCATGAAAAAAAGTTTAAATTTTCACATCTCAAAATAGCATAACCTCACCAGATGAGATGTTAAGTGAAATGCTAAATATTATGACAGCCTCAACAGAATTCTTAGACTTGACAACATTCTAATAATTGCTCAAAGCTGGAAGATGCCTCATAGATTGATTACCCAGGCAGCCACTTGTTTCTTTCCCCAGGAAGAGAAAGTCTCGCAATGAGCCACTTACAGGTAGGATCTTCTGGATTTTGTGACTTAATCACAAAAATATTGTTATGCATAGAGAATTTTGTAGTTTACTTTTTTTTTCTTTGTGGTAATAGACTATTTTGAGATGCTTACAAAGAGCTACTTTTTTTCTTTACCTCATGAATTTCTGGCAAAGTTCCAGAGGAAGATTATGGTTTTTCACTGGAATTCTCTTTAACAAAGTATCTTCAACAATCACAAAATAAAGAAGAAAACACTTAAAGAGTATTTGCAGGCAGTGAGAATCCCAAGGAGTCCTTAAGGAACATAGTTTTCTCATCCTAAAAGTTTAAACGTTTGTCGAATTCTGCATAAGTATCTTATTTTATATACATACAAAATTCTGATGTGAATAAGGTGCAGATTTTTAACAGCAAAGTTATTGGGCAGTTCAAAAGGGTAAGGGAGGATAACTTACCCCAGCAGCCTTAGAAAAATATCTAGTTTTATTTGGAAAGAAGAAATGTGTTTTGGGTAAATCAGTTTTGGAGATGCCTTGGAGTCCCCTGCCATCATCCAGGGACATGCAGGGCTGCAAGAAGTGAAACACTGAAAATTGGGGAATATGGTATCTGCTTTCCTTCCAGAGGAGGGATCAGCTTTAATGCAATAGTTGGAAGCATTAGTCCTAGATGATCTTGGCTGTTCCAGTGTTTCTTAGGCTCATTTCAGCTCCTGAGTGGAAAAACCCGTTGGCTGCTTCTCTGTTACTGGGCTACAAATCTCACTGTAGCTGACACTTGTCACATGCTCACCTAGAGATTATTTTACAGAGGATTATTGACCGGAGGATCATTGCCTTGATGTTCAAGGGTCAGAGCAATCGGCTCCCAAGGCCGAAGGCTTGCTTGCTTTCTGGACTGTCCCCCTCTCGCCTCCAGCAGCCCAGCCCAGGACGGGCTCACTCAGCTCGCCAGTTCTACATCCACAAGTTTCTATATGTAGAATCATAGAATGTCCTGAGCTGGGAGGGACCCCCAAGGCTCATGGAGTCCAGCCCCTGTCCCTGCACAGGACACCCCACAGGTCACCCCGTGTGTCTGAGGACGTTGTCCAGTCTCTTCTTGAACACTGTCAGGTTGGGGCCGTGACACCTCCCTGGGGAGCCTGTTCCAGTGTCCAGCACCTCTGGGTGAAGAACCTTTTCCTCATGTCCAACTGACCCTCCCCTGGCACATGTGCCTGGCATTCCCTGGGTTCTGTCACTGTCACAGAGAGAAGAGCTCAGCCCTGCCCCTCCTGCTGAAGCTGCAGCCCCATGAGCTCTGCCCTCAGTCTCCTCTGCTCCAGCTGAACAAACCCTGGGACTTCAGCCGTTCCTCATATGGTTTCCCCTCCAAACCTTCACCAACTTCGTAGCCTCCTCTGGACACTCTCCAGCAGCTTTGCCTCCTTTTTCTCGTGTGTCCCCAGCCCTGCACACAGTGAATGCTGCAGGTGAGGCCGCCCCAGCGCAGAGCAGAGCGGGACAATCCCCTCCCTGCCCGGCTGGCCGTGCTGTGCTGGATGCACCAGGACACGGGGCCCTCTTGGCTCATGTTCAACTTGCCGTCGACCAGAACCCCGAGATCCCTTTCCGTGGAGCTGCTCTCCAGCATCTCGTCCCCCAGTCTGTCTGTACAGCCAGGGTTGCCGTGTCCCGGGTGCAAAATCCGGCGCTTGCTCTTGTTGAACATCATGCGTTTGGTGATTGCCTAGTTCTCCAATTTGTCCAGATCCCTTTGTAGGGCCTCTCTGCCCTCCAGAGTGTCAACAGCTAACTCCAATTTTGTGTCATCAGCCAACTTGCTAAGCAATCCCTCAAGTCCTGAGTCTAAATAATTTATAAAGACACTGAAGACCGCTGGCCCAGAGCTGTGGAACCCACTAGTGACTGGATGCCAGCCCAACATAACCCCATTTACTAGAACCCTTTCAGCCTGAGCGAATTCCTCGCTGTTTCAGGACTAAATAGCACTGTAATAGTGGATTCTGACCTACGAAAACATTTTTTTTTTTTTTTTTTTTTAGTACTCTGTACAAAAATGACTGGTTATGACTAATTTACAATAGGGGAGCATGGCAAGGAACTGCGTTACGCTTCACGTATGGCTGCCTCGCGTCTGGGCTGGGGATGTGGAGCAGCATCGGCAATTCCTGGTGCAGAGGTCAAGTCGACGCTGATCGGACCACTGAGCAGTGCCAGTCGGTAACAGCGTGAAGGTGGTGGTTACCGTGCCTGGGTGATGTGTGGATCAAAGCTTTGCTGTCGTACAGAATGCTTTTATATATATATTTTTAATATATATTTTTGTTGTTGGGTATTTATAGATTTTTAGACCAGGAATGCTTATTGTTTAGTTTAGTCTCTTGCACCATAGACTAAATATTCTGGCACTGCTTTGCTCAAGAGGAAGTTGTAATCTTTTTGTTTTAAACGCAGATAAGAACCTTGTATTCTCTGCCTGGGTTTGGATGCTTTATTGGAGCAGTTTTAATCAATCGCTTTACCTCTGAGCTGGGAGTAGTTGCCTGCCTTTGAGGAGAAGGTTTGTGAACTTCATTAAACGGTTAGTAGACAGACACAGAAAAATAAGTGGAGGATGAAGACTGAACTCTGCTCACGATTCCCTGCTAAAAGCACAGCATCTCCTGGAAAAAAAGGCACAGAGGCTGCTGCCAGCTCCGTGAGCTGCTCTCTGGGAACCATGCTGGACACGTTAGGCCCTGGCATTGGGGGAAATGTGTGATAATGGCTTCAGACCTTCAGCATAAAGTGACTTTTAGGCTTGTGTTTATCCTCTAGACATCACAGATCTTGGCAGGTGATCCTCATGGGAAAGGAAATCATGCTGCTTTGCACTGTATTGGCCTTGGAGTTGCTGTGAATTTATTTTTAACCGTGTTTCAGTACCCCTGTCTCCCAACCGCTTTCACACCACGATGCTTAAAAGTCGAACCTTATTTCTTGGACCTCTGACATTTCATGCCGTGCTGTCAACTTGGCTCAGCATAGCTGGGTATTTAATGGGCAGCCAGTTAGGAATATGCTCATGTACCAGCTGAGCAGCCGTGCTTGCTGTCTTGCTCTTCAGTCCCTGGTACGAGGCCTGTGTGTTCCTGTCTCCGAAAGGCTTTGTGTTTCTTTCTGTGGGGAGACATCTCACGTGCAGGATGCAGGCAAAGCTCTGCTGGAGCAAAGGAAGGGTAGGAGGTGTTTCCAGAACTGGAAACAGCACCAAAACAAAAATGCTTGGGCAGAAGCTTGCAGGACAAAGGTGTTTTGCAGCTGTTCCTCTAAGAGCAGTTAGATGGTTTTGGAAATAGCCTGAAAGGTTTTGAAAACGCCCTTTAAAGCTCTGACCTCTAGAACCATGAATAGAGATCTAAGTGTCACCAGCTTCTGCGTCTGGTAGGACCGAGCTGGTCCGGGTCGAGTGTTCCCTGGGTTGTGCTGCAGATCTGTTGTGGCCAGATAGGCCTGGATGCTTCCACACTGGGCTTGGGTTGAACCAGCACGAGCATCCTTCAGCTGGTTCACAGTTTATTGAACTACAAACCCTGCAGAAAGATATCAATTCGAGGCTAAGCTCAATGGTGTGAGAGAAGTTGGGTAAGACTGTAGTGGGGTTTATATCTACCTTTTTATCTGCTTGTAGCATTGGAGGGTATTTTGTGAATTGCTTTAAATTACCTTTTTCTTTCTCAGGAACTTTTTAAAGATATTGTAGGCAGTTTGCTAATTCTCAACAGAAGGAGAGATGAGCAGTTGCAGCCTAAGATGAAGCTGCTCTACTGCAGGCATAGCAGCAAATTACTTCTTAGACCTACTGGTGCCTCTTATTTATCCCAATTCAAGGACAATGAGGATGTTGTTGGTGATTAAATTTGCTGCCGAGGCAAGTGCCAGAAAGTGGAAAGGTATTTTCAGAAGCAGCAAAAATAATGACACTTCTTTCTGTTGAGCAAATAGATACACCATATGATGCACAAGACAGTCACCCAGTATTAAGCTGATTATTTTAATCATCTCTAGTGTCTGGGATTTCTGCTCGAAGGCCGGGAGACCCCTGTTTGGGAAGCTCCTCTGCAGTTATTTTGCACTATTTATTTTGGCGTGGCTGGCATTTGGTGTCCATTATTTTTGTGGCTGCTGTGGATCTTTTTCATCCTATATTCATACAGTTACGTCCTTTTGCAGTGGTGTCTCCGCTGCTGCCATTTCTTCTCTTACTTGCCAGTGAGAATGTAGGAATCAGAGGTTAGATTAAGTTATTTTTTTCCCCTCATTTGGAGTAATGAAAGCTATTAACCAGTGTGTCTTCCTCTGGATGAAAACCCTTTCTGTTTTAGGTATCAGTGTGATTTTTAGCAGATTTTTGCAGAGGCAGGAGGTCGATAGGCACTTGTGAAACACCGGTCAGGACAAATTCCCTGGGTTCACAAAAACCGTGGACCTTGATACAAGCGTGTTTCTGAATTCACTGGAACTCTCAAATTACATTCCCAGTTGTTCCCAGTGCTCTGAAGTAACTGGTCCTCCTGCTCCTCTCCAGATGTGTCTTTGCTGGCAAAATTTGGAGTTGCAAGTGTGCAGAAGAACAAAGGCTTATGTTCTTCCATGTTTTTTGATCTACTAATCTATACGTTTCTACTAATGATATTTAAAAACAATTGAATTGCTGTATACGTAAATATCCCATTAACACCACTTGTCCTACAAGTGTGTAAGCAGTACTTATTTGCAGGAGGGCTGTTGGTTTTTAATGAAATTACTGACATGTTCGTAGTCAATTTTGCAGTACTACATAGGAAAGTTGTATTTTTATCAGCCTGCTAACTTTTTATTATAGTCAACATTTTTCCTGTTTCAATAACAAACTGCTGTAGATGTTGCAAGGAAAAAAAAAAGACTTAAAATAGCTCTATTAATAATTTACTTATATACAGGTTGAAATACTTAAACCCCCATGAAATTAAATTCTTACAGCTAGCATTTCTTGAGAACAAAGTGAAATTACTTGGGTGAGCAGTCATGCTTTTCAGACTGAGTGCTGACGGAGGTTATTCTGCACAAATGAGCGTATCTTTTCACTTGTGAGCGTTCATTAGTCAGAAAGGGAAGTGACTGAAAACCGTAACGCAAGTTCCTGCTTATCAGTCGTGTCGGAGGCCTGGGCGTAATAATGAAATCCTCGGTGTCTTGTTATTCACCGTGGTCAAACTATAAGTGTGAAACTTCTGCTGGACTTCTAGGGAGGACCATCACAGAAAGTCAAATCAGTATGAAATTAAAAATAGTAGTTTGCAGTTCATCAATTGAAGACTGTAAATAAAAAAATAAAACCCCGAACAAACACCCCCACCCCCAACCAAAACAAACCCACTCCCCAAACCAAACACCAAATAAAGAAAAAACAAAAAAAAAACCCCAAACAGTTTCACTGGACTCGCCCCACCCTGGAGCTGATGTTTTCGTTGTGAGAATTTCTGTGTAAAAAGGAACTGCGGAGATTAGAGACTGAGGCTTATTAACACTGAGACATTTTATTTTACTTTACCAATGGAAAAGAGGTCATAAACTATTTATATCAGTTTTAACTGGTCAGAGCTCTGTGGTGAAATCTTTCAGAATAAAAATTGGCCCAGATGTCCCAGTCATAGCTAATAATGAAGACAATGAATATATCAAAATGTCATATGGAGAAGATAATTTTGAGACTGCTCACCATCTCCTAATGGATGGCAGGCGTCACCCAGTTAAATGTATTACCTTTAATTTAGTTGTAATAATATATATAACCGCTTTTCCCCAGTGCACACTTCTTTATGAACTCTGCTGAAAACTTCACTAAAATTCAAATAAAGTACATCTAAGTTTTGTTATCTGCTGTTATTTTTTTGGAGGATATTTGAAGTGCATGCAATTCGTCATGCACATTGGACTTAGAAGCTAAAACACAACCTGTTAAGGGTAAGGTACAGGTTATAAAAGCTGTCTAAAAACACCCCAGTGTTTGCTAGCATGTGCTTGTGGTCATCTTGTGAAAATTAACTTCTCATGGCATGATCAAATGTTTTTGCTATTATTTGGTCTGCATTGATTTGTTAAGTTAAGGTTATCTTAAATGTTAAACTTCCTTTTTTTTTTTTTAATAGTAAGTTCTAAGTCTACCAACACTTTTCTCACATCAGTTTATCTAATGTGTGGCCGTTTAGCAGGTTGAGAGGGTTATCTGTCAATTTATTCTTTTAAAAGGGTTCAGCAACTACTGTCTTTTCCTCATGTGCAACCTATGGGAGATTTGAGCTAAAAAAAAAAAAAGGTGGGGGGCATAAGAAATTTCCATAAGGAATACACATGGTGAGAACGAGCACCAGTCTATTTGTTTCAAGCCTCTGAATATCAGGCACTTTGCAGAAGCTGCTGCAAGAGTCTGGTCCAGGGATCTTGTAGTCTCATACAGCTTTTTACTCTAAGATAAGGAAACTATTGCACTGTTGGAAAACTTAAACCACTTGTTTGTAGAAAAATAAATGTGCTGCTCTCTAGCACCAGGTTCTGGGTTGTCAGAAATTCTGGCTATGTTAGAGAATAAATGCTTTAAAGTTAATATATGGTTACAGGTCCTGCTGAAGCAGTTCCACAGTAATTAATGCTGAGTATTAAATTACATTGCCTGCCTGTGTAATTACTGTCTTGGGAGCAGAAAAGGCATAATTAAGGGTGTAGGTCCTGAGGACTGTCCCCTGCACGCTGCCTAATGTGACCGTGGTTCTCACAAAGAGCAAAGATGGGCTGGGACACTCTGACTTCAAACGCACATCCCTTTCTTGCATGTGCATAAATTAATGTGATAGTAGAGAATGTGTTTCTAGCCTGCTGTCTCTTTTTCACACTTATTTCAAATTCTGGAAACTGATGTTTTGTTTGTTTGTGGGTTGTGGGTTTTGTTTTTGAGAAAAAGAGCCCATGTCATTCCCTGCAGATTAAGTATTCATAGCTTCGACTTCAATGAAAATTTAATAAAAATATATTACTCTAGCAATGCATAAGATTTCAGCTGGTATTTATGGAGATGGTAAAGACTGTTGTGCAGGAAGAAAGTATCAGAGCTGCTCATGAGTTTTCAGAAATCGATGTCTAAACAGGAGAGTAGAGATAAAGCAGCTGTGGCTGGGAACAGAATCACCCCCCTGGCTCCGTTCTTCTGTCAGATACCACCGCTCTGTGAAGTTTGTGAAGTATGCTAGCAGCGTATGGAAAACTTGCAGGCCCGTTATTTGCTGTTCCTGCAGTTTAAGCAGGGATTTGGTTCTCCTCCCATGCCCGGCTGGGTGAGCCCCTTGGCCCTTCTGCAGAGCTCAGTGTGTCTCTCATTTTTCCTTCTAGAGAGACCTTTACTCCAGAAATTCCTTGTGACCTCGGAGCTGTGGGTATTGATGGATTGTGCTCCTCCAGAAACACCTGAAAACTGAGAAATTGGTCCTGAGAGGTAGAAAATCAACTGAACAGTAGCAGTCTTAAACAAACAAATGTGATTTTAAGTATTTCAAGGGGAATCGGATGCAGAGACGTGATCAGTTAGCGATCTGTTTTTGCAACTGAGACTATTGATAGAGCATAGAAAGGTGTGCAGTGGATCCCAGCATCTCTACCGAGCTGTGGAAAGGGCACATGTGCAGGAACTGGTGTTATCCCACGTGTGTTTGCATCGGACACAGGTGCCTGGTTGGGTCTGTGGAAGGGGCACCGCTGATTGCAACAAGGAGAACCCTGAATGTGAAGTGTAAATCCTCTTCTGTGCGGGGAGGAGCGTGGGGAATTAATTGCCAAAACTTGCAGGATGAAATGAATGTGACCTAAATTAACTTGGTATTTTCTTATTTTTTACAGCTTGATAAAGTCTTCTACACTAAAAGATAGTTAAACAAGGAAACACAGATGAAAATAAATTGCAGGGAGTTGTGATCATCTAATTTGAGGCACTGAATACCTTGTTCTGCATTCCTTAGTGCTTCTAGCTGCAAAAAATTGCAGTCTCTTGTGTAGGGTTTTCTTCGTTGCAGAAACTCATTTATCACTCTGATGTTAATCGACCTGTGCTAAATATTTATGCTGAACTGTCCAGGCACAGAAGCTTTATGCATGGCCCTGTGCTTATTCCTGGGGCTGTCTGTCGGTCCGTGTCTCTTTTAGGCTACTGAAATAGGCATTTCTATCAGTCTCTCTTCAGGTAGGTACAGGTGGGAGTTGTGGCCATGGGAAGCTTTGTCCTTGTGTTGGCCTTAATGGAGAGAGGGGAAAATATCAATATCAGCCATGGCCACTTGGCCACCACAAATCCATTTTAAGTTTTCACTTGAAACAAGGCAAGTTTTAAGCCTAACGTGTTTATATTCCCGTTCCTTGGCAGGATCTGTTTTGCAAAGTTTGGTGTCTGAGCAGCTTGTTTTAAATGTGCATAAGCATGTAATGGAGGTAAACTGTAGCTATGCTCAGAGAAAGCTGTAGTGGGGAACTGTATGTAAATTGTAGTACTTTACTTGGGTTTGTATAATGGTTATAAAATCTCTGGTTTTGCCAATAATTCTTCATGATGCGCAAAATCCTCAATAAAGAATGTCCTGTCGCTGTCTGATGCTTTTCCAGCATCTGTCGCTATATAAACACAGCCTATTAACAGTTTTATCTTTCCAAGTAAGAAAACTTTATATATCCTTAATTAAACCATTAGCGCAAAATTAACCAGACTAAATATACCAGTAATGTGTTGCTCGTCAATTTATGATCTGGCGTAAAGCTGGAATGTTTCAGATGATATTTGTGTTGTGCTTGATTCTGCAGAGCAAACACTGCCCTTTGTGTTACACAAAAACCTGGTCCTGTGCCCACTCCTGTCAAAGGAGAATGGATGTTGGACCAGCCCCAGAATGGAGAGATTTACGGGTGGTTGGACTGAAAATCAGCGAAGGGGCTCGATTTGGGTCTTTGTCCTTGTGTTGGAACAGTCGAGGTGGTCTGTGCTTTTGTGGTTTTGATCACTTCTGCTAAATCACCCTGTGCTGCTTTGTGTGCCTGACAACCTTAGCTGTACCTTCAGAAGGTACTTTTTTATCCTCTAATATGTTAGTGTAATTTGAAAGCAATCAAATACAGCATGTTTGTAACCAGTTGTAGAACTAGAGGGTACATGCAGGGCTTCTGGATACCAGGATGTTATTTTGAAGGAACGTCAAGCTTCTCAAGATGCCATCTGACAAACTGCATGGGGTGCCTGCAGGCTTAATCTGCTTTTAGGAGATGAATTATTTTGCTTGCGTTGCAGGAATACGCTCATCATGTCACAAAGTTATCACCCCTCTAGTAGGGGAAATAAGGGAAGCTTGTCTGCTGTCAGGATCTCTTACTCTTTGTCGCACCCACCCTAAATCTGCTGTGGAATCGTAAACAGGGCTGCAAAGTTTTGAAATAACATCTTGAAGATTAAGACCCTTTATGTGCCGCCGTTCCTGGTGCTTGTGACTGATCTGTCGGGGGGTGCAGGGTGTTCATTTTTAGCAGAGCGTGTGTTCAGTGTGTGTACACTGGTATCAGCTGATCCTGTGTCGTGTTAACGTTTTCCTGCTCTTTACAGAGATCAGAGCACTGAGGAAATGGAGTGTGCACGTGGCTGAGATCAGAAACCGAGAGCAGGGCTGTTAGGGCAGCAGCTTTGCGTTTTTAAAGTAGGTGAGTGTATTGTATGACCAGATCTGTCATGCAAGGGACAAGTCTGTTCATATCAAGAGGGGCAGCAGAAATGCCCCAAAGGGAAGCTCTGGTTGTATGTCTGACACCTGCTGTTTGTTCATCCGCTGCAGTGCTCAGCGCTTGGTAGGTTTTGCCCACACTACAGCTCCTACCAAAACTTTTAGCCGTGTACAGGCAAGGTTATCTAGAAATCCGGTTTGTGTTTGGTGTCGGTGTTTCGGGAACGAACATGCACCGGTCTGTTGTCTGTCCGGGTGTCTCGGGGAGAGCTGGCGGTTGTCACCAGGTGGTGTGTGACAGCACCAGCAAATCGCTCAAACCAATTTCAGTGGTAACATCTCATGTCATCAGTAGAGACTGTTGTGTGGACCGTGCCTTGTCGTAGGAGTAATATGAAACATGCACAAAGTTTGTTAATATATATTTCCATATTTGTAGAAATATGTGTATTTCGCAACATTAAGCTGAAGAAACGTCTGTCTTGCTTTCTATCTGAATGAGCTGCTGGGGGGACCCTGCAGCGGCATCTGAACCTCGTTTGACAGGAGCTACGCCAACTGTGCCGTGATGTATTGGGGTGATGGTGAACAAAGGTGTTTTTATGCGGATCAGCTTGCACTTGGCAACCTGCTGTTTGCTGTAGCGTAGTCTCTGGTTTGTGATGTGTTACAAGTGACCGAGCAACTGATCCTTGAGTTGCTTCTGGGCTTGAATCCTTCATGTTGCAGGAGATGGACAGCAAGGGTCTGGGCACCTTTCAACAATTCTGCTGAAGGAGGCAAACGCAAGGGTTAGGCAACTTGGTTTATCTAGGACAAAAAGTGAACAACACACAACAGAATGTGCTAAACATTTCTCTGTACGGAGTGGCATTTGGTACAAAATGTGAATGGCTGTTCTGGGCACAAACCTCACAAATCCTGCTCTTTTCTTTGTTGTTCAGCTGCTCTTCAGGCCCTAAAGCGTAAGAAGAGGTATGAGAAGCAGCTTGCACAGATAGATGGCACGTTATCAACCATCGAATTTCAGAGGGAAGCGCTTGAGAATGCCAACACTAACACTGAAGTGCTTAAGAATATGGGTTATGCTGCTAAAGCTATGAAAGCTGCTCATGACAACATGTAAGTCATTCCCTTCTGCATCTTTTTGTAGGAACTTTAGTTTGTGATTTGGTTGATCTGCGGAATACCAGGTGGTTTGTAACCAAAGGTAGAGCTGGAGTAGCAAAATCTTCTTTTAAAAGGCTGTAGCTTAAACTGAAATACTGGATATACTTTCATATTGAGCAAAATACACAACTATCGATGCTGTCTCAGTTTGACATTAATTTTATACAGCACGAAAGCCGCTGTCTTTGTCCGACAGAAAGCCAGCACTAGTGTAATCTACAGCAAATGGGAAGGTGCACCAGTCACAGATCCACCTGGTAGCAGCAAGAATTTTCAGTCTCAAGGGGAGGCTTAAACGTCTTTCTGTGCAGCGGAGTTGCTGTGTGTAGCAATAATATAGCATTGTGGGAATGTTGTACTGGCTCCAAAAGCAAATATTGTAGACGTAATGTGAACAGAGCAAATTATTATTAATATCAGTAATGCAGAACAAAACCGCTTCCTATGAAGTATCTGTAAATAACTGTTGTGAACTAAGCTTTTAAGAAAAAGTAAAAAATATGTGCATAATTTTGTTGAGACTGGGGGATAAAATTCAGACTTGCATGCAATATATGTTTTGGGAAAGGACCTTGTAAAATGTCACTATGGTATGGCATTTCTACAAAACGCAAGAAATACAGTCTTAAGCGCTGATTGGGAAAGTGCCTGATTATATTGAACTCTTTCCTTTCTTCTACAGGGATATTGATAAAGTAGATGAATTAATGCAGGACATTGCAGAACAGCAGGAGCTGGCCGATGAGATTTCAACAGCCATCTCAAAGCCAGTAGGATTTGGGGAAGAATTTGATGAGGTATGCTTTAAATCCACCTCTGTTTATAGCACGGAATTATTTATGTTGGAAGAGACCCCTAAGATCATGGAGTTTGGCCATTAATCCAACACTGTCAAGTACACCACTAAACCGTGTCCCTAAGTTCCATGTCTACACATCTTTTAAACACCTCCAGGGATGGTGACTCATATGAGATGTTCAAGATCTGCCTATTGCGTGTGTCTGGTGTAGTACTGGGAGTATAAAATCTCTCCTAGAACCTGTTACTGGCTGTTCCTGCCAGTGCACGCAGCAGCTCTGACCCAGCTTCATGCTGAGAATGCTCTGGATGGCCTGATCTGAGAATGTTCGGACTTGAAGATTTCGTCTTCTCTTCCTGCTTTCCCCACCCTCCAAGAGCTCACATACAGGAATTCAGATGAAGATTCAGCCTCCTCATCTCCTCAGTTTGATCCTATGCGTTTAAGCTATTTTCTTTAATAATACGACCAGCTAAATCTACTTGCTAATAAATATGACTTAGTTTATTTTTTTCTTCTTTTTTTCCTCCTTTAAAAAACTAGGATGAACTCATGGCAGAACTAGAGGAACTAGAACAAGAAGAACTAGACAAAAACTTGCTGGAAATAAGTGGTCCCGAGACAGTACCACTACCAAATGTGCCCTCAATATCAATACCCTCAAAGCCAGGTATGTGTGGACCTTTACCAGAAACATCTTGGATTGTTGAAAAGTATGTGTATTTAACTGCAAACTCCTCAGATGTGAGGGATCTAGCTGCAGGCAGCGCAGATGTTTTCTTGAAATTGCTGCGTGAATCCCAAATTACATCTAGTATCGTTTCTCCGTGGGGGTAACCTGCCTTTCTTAAGAAGAATGAAAATGAATAGCAATCACAAGAACAGTTATTATCCATTCTAACGCTACCAGTTTATCTACAACACAGATGACGCTCAGAGTGGAGATGTGGGGTAAAGAAACCTTCTACCAGTTGTGATCTTGACAAACATACCAAGGCTGTGAAAGACAGCGGAGAGTAAATGAGCTCTTGGAATTAGTCCCAGGCTGGTTCGGATACTCACCTTGAACCACACTTGCTTGCTGCCTTTTTTTTAACTTGATCCTTGCTTTTCTGGCTTTTGGGAGGAATTAACTCGAGTCCCCACTTTGGGGACAGCTGTTGCCTCCTCTGAGGTTTGCACGTACTCAAGCCAGTCAGCACCAAACCGAGGGTCATCTCGGTCTTAGAGCACATATATCTAGAAAATTTTAGTTAGTGTGATGAACGTGGAGGACAGGCACGAAATATTCGTATTTACACAGTTCCAAGTTGCTGTTAAATCTGAACTGATCGCTCTTCCGTCAACTAGAAGTGACACCTCATGAAATACAGATACCTCTGGCACGCATTAATGCGATATGAAGCTTTACTAGCCTGTTTTGCTGAGTCTACCTTAATGTGTTATGAATAAATTGTAGATTTTGCATCTCTATTTCATATGCTTACTTAGGAGAAAAAGGCCTGAAAAACCAGGGGATGAAAATAGTCTAAATTGGTCAGTGTATCTGTAATTATTTTGCTGCCTTTCCAGGGTTAAAAGGATCTGGGAAGCAGCAGATGCTGCCGAGCACCAAGGTACTGCTTTAGGTGACGTGCTGTGGAGTTCAGTCCTTGTCCGTTGTAGTTCTTTTATTTTGACATAATTGATTTTGTTTTTCTAGTTCTGTTTTGCTAGGCAGAATTGCTGCCAGGTGCTCTTGAGAGGAGAGCGAGTTATATCAAAATATCTTAAATCCGCAGCTTTATCTAGATACAGATCCAACAGCAGGAGAAACAGTTTAAATAAATATGTGCATTACCTTTTTTTGTCCTAGCTGGTTTAATGAGGTTTGTTCTCTAAATATTCCTTGGGTTATAGACATTAAAACATACTGACTTGCACCCAAACATGCTTTTTGTAGTATTTTAGGTAGTAGTGACTGTGCATTAGTAAGAGGCATTGTAATTGTGCTCATATTTAAGTAACTATACAGCGTAACACTTATGTAGACATGAAATTCCTAAAAGAATAAAAATAATAAAGACTTCAAACTTTTAAAATAGTAAAAGCTATGAGTATAAAACTCGGTGTTTTGTAGGTTTTATATTGTTCCTTTTGGGTGGAAATTAGAATTTCATTGATGTATTTTAACGGCACGCTACTTTTTATTCAAACAACACTGCCTCCGAGATCGGCATCTGGGGAACCTCGGGATTCTGGAGTGCTGGTGGGTGGGGATTTAGGTGGTTTTTTTCCCCCTAAATTATTTTTCACTTAAAACTGACTTCGTATACACTGGGATTAAAAATTTTACTTCTGGTCATCATGGGTCAGACTTTCAAAGAGATTACCTAACGACGCAGATACCTCCTTGATGTGCCTTTTGAAATCAGTAATGTCTCTTCTGCGGTAGAGCTGACTCTTATTTACCTCCTGGAAAATGAGGGTGAGCTTTCCTGCTTTTCCAGTTCTCAGGAGCTGTCTGGATTTTGACTTAACTAGTCTGAATGAGAAATTTTTTACAGTTGCCTGTCAGCTAAATTAACGTCAGAAGAAATTCAGGCAAAAGTTGTTTCTGTTTAACAGAGAGTGGAAGAGCTTAATTTAGGAAAACACATTCCAAACTTGTATAAATGATAGGTCTTGAGTCTGACTTAATGCTGACTCAGTTCTCTCTTACGTAAATGCTTCATTTGGAATGACACAAACCATTTTGAGCATGAATTACCTGACCTCCCCCCCGCCCCGCCTTTTGAAACGAAAACACTGCCTGAGGAAATGACATCTTTTTTTGGTGTTTTCCAAAATTACTGCAGCTATTTCTGGGTTAAAAGCCGTTTTGCTGAGTTCATAGTTTTCATCTCCAGAAACTGGACTTGTGGTGTTATGACAAAGAACAGCATTTGCTCCCCTGGAAGGACCAGAGGTGACAGTGGGTCGGTGTGTCTGCTGCGCCACGTCCCCATCGCCAGCCAGATGAAAACACACGAGCCTCATTTGTGGCACTTTGAGAACTTCAAAATGGAATAAGGAATTTTTTTTTTTTTTTTTAATAGAGGCACAACTATAATACTGGAGAGTTCAGACAAGAAACCCAGAACTGATCAGGGTCTTCTGCTTGGAGGTTTGGTGAGGATGGAAAATGGTACACGCTGCTGGTGTACATGGCTTAACTTTCCTGCACGTTTGTCTCTTCCCACGTAAAGTGGAAATATCAGAAGTTTAGCCCATTCTGGCATTTTCAGAAGATACCGGTTACTTCAATTCAGAAAGATCTTGTCTATTTGTTTACTGGCATTTGGTGCTTCATTTATTGGTTAGGTCGGTGGCACAGAGGCTTCTCTCCTGCAAAGAATCAGGACAAGATTCTGTCAAGTTTCCCACTCATTTGTTTTCTTTTAATATTTTGCAGCCAAGAAGAAAGAGGAAGAAGAGGATGACGACATGAAAGAGCTGGAAGCTTGGGCAGGAACCATGTAACCGCAGCAGCAACTGGCTGAAAAAAGACTTTGATTACATATTCTGGGTGCAAATGTGTTGTGTTGAGGAGAAAGCATAAGCAAAATGTCTGTGTCTTTAATTTTAACCCAAAGCAGTGGGAACCGCATTGCTGTTTTCTGCATAGCATGGTCTGCACAAAGTAAGAAAGGGGGAGTAGGGGGAATTGCCTGCGGTTGAATACGGTTGAATTTCTGTAAGAAGGTATTTGCAAAATCAAACATTCGGCTTTTGGACTGTGCTACTGCCACTGCTGGATCTGCATCTTCAAAAGTTTGGGCCATATTGAATTGAAATAAGCTGGAAAAAACCACTCTGTAATTTTAAGTCAGTTTTAGTGTGTTTAGAAGTCTTGTAAGGCATTTAAAACCAGGAAAAGTCGTAAGCCACCATTGGCTTCTTATTGTCTTTAGGTGCAAGAATGCTTTAGGTTTTTAGTTCTTTGCAAGTTATATTTATATCCCTTGATGATGTGTGGCCAGCCTTGTGTTTGTCACTGCAACAATGTAGTCACTATTCCCATTTAATTGGTGATGACTTGCGATTGACAAACGCTATCTTGGAAGTAGGGAAGATTTAAATTTCAGTTGTACATTTTTCTACATAGCACTACAATGTTTATTGCTTTTTTGTGATAATTGATAACCCATTCAGATACATGCACACAATTATTTTAATTAAGAAACTACTATGGATTGCACTGTATTAAATATCTCGATTAATTTTCATCTGTGGCTACTGTTGTCAATTCTTTGTGATGTTTAAGTAATCTGACTGTAACTTACATGCAGTTTGGCCTCTTTCTGCATGAGTGGCACACTTTTTAAAGCCAGCTGAACTTTGGTCCTATGACTGTGGCTTAGTTGTATAAAACTTCAGCCTTAACTGAGCAAAATTGCCAGAGGGCTGCTATAGCTGTTTCCTTATTACAATAATATTCTGGTCCACCGTGTCAAAATCCCCACACGAAGGAGAAATCAAAACTGAATTAATAGTAGAAGCAGCAAGTTTAGGGGCAGAGCTGGGAGCCTTGACTTTGTATTTTTTGTCATAGACGTGGTACTTGCTGTGCACTCTGCTAACAGATGTATTTTAAAGCAGTAGCATTATCAGAGTTCTGGGTGAGCATCTCTAGTGCAGTGAAGGGTCTTTAACAGAAGTGTTCAGGTGTAGCTGGGGGAGGAAAAAGAAATCCCAAAAGCACCGTTGATGCTTTTTAAGGTTGCTGATGTAGAACATCAGAAACTGAGTGACAGAGGCACCACCTGGCAGCCCAGCTGTTTCCTGCGTTATGTTTTCTTTCCTGTTCATTTAGCCAATTCCTTTGACTAAAGGAAGAACCTTGTCTGCACAGCAAGAAGAAAATGTGATAATGAGCGTGTGTTGTGATTCCTGTTTACTTTTAGCCAGACAGCTACGACAGTGTTACTACTTACAACCTATTTTTTCTTGATTATTTTAATAAATGATGGGGTAGTTTCTTACTACTACTATTTATTACTATGTCTGGGGACCGATCACCTTGCTGTTTCGAATATCACCGAATTCCTTGATATATTGCATAATATCAGTAAATAGCTAAAATGTTTAGAATAAAACATTTTTCTGCCTTGCTCAGACTAGTCCTGTGGGCAAAACACACCTGGAAGCAGCACCGAGATGCAGTGTAAAGGAAGCAGCTCTGATTCTGTAGCCGTGCACTCGCTGCCCCGGATTCCTCATCCTAGGAAAGGCAGTTTAGTTCCTGCAGAAACTACTCAAAATTAACTTGCCCTCATCAGGCAACTTCATTTGCAGCTGCATCAGTGTTTTCATGTAGAGCTGCTGTTACATGTTAAAGGAGGTGAGCAGAAAACTGGGGTCCAGGTAATTTCAGTTTACGGTTAATCTGTGTGGTTTTCTTTTGTAGGGAAGGTGAAAAGCATTGTCGATGCTGCACGCGTGTATGCGACGGACACATTTAAAACCGGGCAAAAATACCACCCAGCTGATGGACCTCATTACCGTTTTCCCTTATAACGCTTTCAGCCCTTGGCAGAGGGGACGGCTGTTACCTCTGCTATGCAGGGGGAGAAACCAGGACATTGCTTTTGTAATTGGACTGTTAGGGGAAGCACAATACTTATTGCCAGGGAAGCATTTTGTATTTGTGCTGTGCGTTTGGGTTGGGGGAGTCGGGAAAGATACTGCTGTGTGGTGGCTGCTCGAAGGCTCAGGGTTTCACTCACCGAGTATCTGCTTTTGTACTTTTAGAACAGGGCGAACACGCAAAGAGAACTTGGGAAAGCTGGGCCAGACAGCAGCTGAGGTGGTTTTGTGTTCCTGACTGCAAACCTTGGCACTCCTGGGCCGGAGGGTGCTTGTGTTGTACCGCAGGCAGGGGCTCTGCTCCCTCCCTGGGGGAATGGGAATCCACAGCTCGGCCCAGTGCTGCTTCATATCAAATCAATCTTCAGCATCGGTGGATCTTTACATTCCCAGATGTAGAAATAGGTTTTCTGCGTGTTCGTGGTCTTCTCTCCAACAGATGCTTTTTTCTGGGGCTGTTTTGAGATGCATTTAACTGCAAGAGCCTTCAGTGTAATGTTAAATAGGCTCCATTAGCTGCTGGCAAATCACTCTCCAGCTGCTTAACTGATGAGTTGTGAGCAAGTTTGCCTCTTAGTTAATGCATGTGAGTAACGGGCTCTGGGAAGGAGCCTCATGGGATTTCCCTGGATTGAGTGATCAGAGTGGTGGCCTCGCACATGGGTCCAGATGCAGCGGGAGCAAAGCAGCACATTGTGCGGGGCAGTTGGGTACGTAACACATCACAACCACCTCAGGGCGCAGTAGGAAAACTCACTGCAATGAATAATCTACTTCTTGGTAACCTGAAGCGTTTGAGGGAAAGTGTGACTTCTGGAGAAACTGTCAGATCCTTGTCTTTGCTTCATCTGCGGAGAAGCGCTCCCCAGGAACAAGTGTGCCGGCTGCCGGTCCCCGACAGAGCTCCCGTGGCCAGAGGCTTCACTGTTGGACGTGCCACGACTGTTCTCGGGTTCATAGGTTTGCTCCTGCAGCCCACAAGGCCAATTGTATCCTGGGCAGCATCGCCAGCAACGTGGGCAGCAGGATTGGGGGGGATTCTGCCCCTCTGCCCCGCTCTGGTGAGACCCCCCTGCAGTGCTGGGCCAGCTCTGGGTCCTCAGCACAGGACACACGTGGACCTGCTGGAGAGGGGCCAGAGGAGCCCCAGAAATGATCCGAGGCTGGAACAGCTCTGCTGGGAGGACAGGCTGAGAGAGTTGGGGGGTTCAGCTGGAGGAGAGAAGCTGTGGGGAGATGTTATTGTGGCCTTTCCAGACTTAAAAGGGGCTGATAAGAAAGATGGGGACAGACTTTTTAGCAGAGCCTGTTGTGATAGGACAAGGGGTGGTGGTTTTAAACTAAAGGAGGGAGATTCAGGCTGGACATGAGGAAGAAATTGTTGGCCCTGAGGGTAGTGAGAGCCTGGCCCACGCTGCCCAGAGAGGTGGTGGCTGAACCATCCCTGGAGACATCCCAGGCCAGGCTGGACGGGGCTCTGAGCACCCTGAGCTGGTGCAGATGTCCCTGCTCATGGCAGGGGGGGCACTGGGGGAGCTGGGAAGGGCCCTTCAACCCAAACCGTTCTGTGATTCTTATTGCTTGTAGCTAAGGGGCCAACTTGATGTCAGCAAGTAGAACAGCCCCAGTGCTCAGAGAAAGAAGAGCTGTTTGTCTTCTCCACAATTTGAGCGTTTCCCATCCAGCGTGGATGAAGCTCTGGGTGGCAGTGCTGTATCTGGGGATGAGCACGGCCACTCTCTGCACCGGTGGGGTCAGACGTGGTTTCAATTCCAGCTGCAGCAGCAGAAAGGGGCTCATGGCTCTGGGGAGAGAAGGTGTGGGAGCTGGTTCCTGGGGCTGTGCTGACCCTCATGCTCTGGACTCTGTCTCTCGCTGCTGCACTTTCTTGCAGGACGGATGGGTGGATGGGTGTATGGACTGGGTGGATGGGTGTATGGACTGCGTGGATGGGTGCCTCCAGCCTGGGTCCCTCAGGAGCAGTTGACATGGGTGCCACAGGACAAGCACTGGGCTGTGGTTCCGCTGGAGCTGGGAGCTCCTGCCTCCCTCGCTGGGGGGAGACTGGGGCTGTGACCGTGTGTTTTGGCACTGAAGAATCGCTGTCCTCTGGCCAGCCTGGCCCTGGAGGCCATAGCCTGGGCTAAGCTGCTTATTTTCTTCCTCCTCTTCTCTGTCTTGGACCTACCATGCCTGTGTGCTCTTAAACCCCGCCATGGAAACCCATCAGATGCTCCTGTGATGCTGCAGCTCCTCTGTTCCCAGGCACGACCCCTGTGGCACTTCACCTCCCGGGTCTCGAGGCCACCTCCGTCACCCTGCACCTCCCTGCTGCCAGGTGGCCATTGAACAACACGGGGCATCCAAAACGCGGGGCGGGCTGGAGAGCCCCTTGTCACTGCCTGGCCACGGGGACTGTCCCCAGGCAGCCTGTCCTGGGGGATCCCCTGGGGATGCTGGTGCCCCAGGGAGCACCAGGGGGTTCACCTCTGCGGGTACCCCAGCCTGTGACAGCCTGTTGGGTTACTCCGGCAGTGCGGCTTCATCCCCAAAGCTGCTGTCACCAGTTGCTACTCTCTCTAAATCCTTTGCAGACATATATTTAAATCTTGACCCTTTCATTAAAACCCATCAGCTTATTGAAGCCTCTGAATGCAGCGCATTTATGAAATTAGCCTGCCTCTAAGAATGAGTTTCTTCTCACTCGAGAGGTGTAATACTGCTAATCAATATAATAGATTAAACCCTTTTATTATGGCTCTGCTGAGAGGATCTGGAGTTTGACATTTGTATGCTGTGCTCCACATTCCTTTCTCCCCTGCTAGTTATTTTTATCATTATTTTGGATTTTATGACAAAATTGCTCTCTGCTCATCTGGAAAGCTCTTCCCCCCTCTAAATCCTGCTCGCGTTCAGCTTGTGCTCAGCCTGGTGGCAAATAAAAGAGCTCTCTTGACTTAATTTTCTAACATCAAGGTCCATTAAGTCAAAGTGGTGCTTTCCAGAACTGGCGGCTCTCAGCAGCCCATCTCCGCCCCTCCCTCCCCTGGCTCCGGACGTTCCAGCTCTGCTGGGCATCAGAACTGGGCAGCTGTCAGGATTTTGAGGCCACGTTTTAGGGCACTATTGGAGGGTTCCCCTCATCTTGCCTGTGCTATGGGAACCTGGCGATGTCCTCCTATGTGTCATCTTGGAGCTGTGGCCAAGAGCGTCCCTTGCTGGCTGTCCCGGGGGTGCGAAGGAGGGTGGTTGGCGGGGTCTGGGGCCAGCTCGTGTCACCCTCCTGCTGCTCTGGGGTTTCTCCTGCTCTTTGCTTTGCCGTTTGCCTGCACTCGTGCTCCTGTTCTTGTTGCCTGCTACGCCAGCGGGGCGAAGTTCCCCTGTGACCAGCTCAGTCCACGCGATGTGAGGAGGTTTTGCCAAGGGGTCCGAGGAGCGTTCAGCAGGCAGGAGGGACGGGACATGCAGGGCCACACGGCTCAGACAGGTCTTCCCCATCCACGGTGAGCTCTCCAAAACCAGCTGCCCTTGCAGCTCCGGGCCCTGGCTGGGGACAGCCATCCCCAGGCACGGGGGAGAAGGTGGCTCTGGGGTTAGATGGGACTGAGATTGTCAGGGCTCTTGGGGGTCCCGGTTAGGCAGCACCCTGGCTTGAAGATCCCAAATGTCCCAGGCACCAGGGGGTTTAGACTGGACTATCAAGCACAGATGTCCTGCTGCCTTGGCCTGTCCTGTCCTCTCCACTGTGTTTGCATGCAAATGCACACACAAGTGTGCGCACATGCGTCCCCCTTCCCCAGGCCAGCCCCAGCCTGCTGCAGAGCCCACGCAAACCCAATTTGCAAGCTGCACTGTGGCGAGCAAGAGGACGAGACCAGCTAAAGCCACGCATGCAATATACAGTTTGAACACTTGGAGGCAAAACTGCATTTCTGGACAGACGTGCCGACACCACGATGTGTTGCGCAGCCGCTGCCTCCTGCTCAGGCACAGCTGGTGGGCACGGCGGGGGCTGCTGCTGGCCCTCCCCGGCTCTTCCCTTGGGATTTTGGGGGAGGCACTAACTCCCCTCGCTGGGCGCTGCCGGGGAGCAGGGCACAGGGTGCTGCCCGAGGGCTCCGTCGCTCTGCAGTGGGTCATAGGTTTAGGTGATGGTTGGACTCGATCTTAAGGGTCTCTTCCAGCCAAAAGGATTCTGTGATTCCATGCGGCGTGGGCAGCAGGTCCTGGCTGCCAGCTCCTCTGCCAACGAGTGACCCTGCTGGGGTCCCCGCTGCCGGGAGGGGGTCTGGGTGTGCTGGGGATGCTGCTGAGGACACGCTGCCGTTGTCACCCCGGGCACAAACACTGCCGTGGCCTGTCGGCCAGATATCCCCCTGTTCCAGAAAGCATCTCCTAATGAAGTTTGCAACTGTAAAACGACTTCTGCGTCTCTCTCCTGAACTGTGTCAAACTTCTGTAAATTAGAGACCGGTATTTTAGTGCTGGCAGGAGGTCACTGACTGCCAACCGTTAATGAAAACAAGTTTTTTTCCGCTTTAAAATTCATCTCCCTCTTTCCCCGAGGGTGAAGCCCGGCCCCCAAAAGGCTCCAGTTCCCTTTTCCAGCGGCTCAGCTGCTTTTCTGGGCACAGCCAGCCTTCTTCACTCAGACCCCCCGGCCGAGGCCAGGGCTGCCGCTGGGGTTCGACTGTGGGGATGCTGTGGGTGCCCAGAGGCAGCAGAGTTGCTCTCCAGTGTATTTTGGGGAGGGACAGCAGGGGAAAGGCTCGTCCAGGAGGGATTACCAGCAGAGGGCAATGCCGTGATGGATTCCAGCTCTGTGCCGCTCAGCGGGTGTTAAACCAGAGCTGGTCCAGCGTGGGAGGGGGAAGGAGATGGATGCTGGGACTGCAGCCCCCCGGCCCTTTCAAACTGCCTCAGCCCTGGCCATGTTGCCCTAAGCAGGCAGGAGGGCACCTTGCTCCTTGGCAAGCAGCTCGTTGCCCCCCAGCACCTGCCTGTCCCACCAGCGCAGGATGCAGGTGATGACCGGGAGCTGCCTCCCTGCCGGGCAGCGCCACTGGGGGCAGCTCCAGGGAAGCGGCCGCGGGATCAGGGTATCCCAGACCAGGGTGACCAAATCCTGGATGACGTGTGTTTTGACTGTCCTCAAAGATCAGGGCTTGGGCTTTGCTGCTGGCCCATTCCCCTGAAGACAAGGCAGAGCTTTTGGAAAGCAAGAACAGGGAGGAACGTTGTCTTTGGCTTTGCAAGCCTGCAAGCATCTTAACTGGGCTTGTGCACCTGTGTCATCAGTAGGTACAAGAGCATCCTTCGAGCAGGCAACAACAGCAGCTGAACATGAGCCAGCATCTGCCCAGGTGGCCAAGAAGGCCACCAGCATCCTGGCTGGTACCAGCACTGGTGTGGCCAGCAGGCCCAGGGCAGCGACCGTCCTGTGCTGGGCACTGGGGAGGCCAAACCTCCAATCCTGGGATCAGTTTTGGGCCCCTCACACCAAGAAAGCCCTTGAGGTGCTGGAGCGAGTTGAGAGAAGGGAACGGAGCTGGTGAGGGGCTGGAGCACAAGTGTGATGGGAGCGGCTGAGGGAGCTGGGGGTTCAGCTGGAGAACAGGAGCTGAGGGGAGACCTTCTGATCTCTGACCTGCCTGAAAGGAGCTTGGAGCCAGGGGGGGTCGGGCTCTGCTCCCCAGGAACAAGCGCCAGGACCAGAGGAAACGGCCTCAAGTTGCACCAGGGGAGGTTGAGGTTGGATCTGGGGAAGAATTTCTTCCCCAAAGGGCTGTGGGGCATTGGAACAGGCTGCCCAGGGCAGTGGTGGAGCCACCATCCCTGGAGGGGTTGGACAGACGCAGAGATGAGGTTCTCAGGGACAGGGGTTAGTGACAGCATTGGGTTAACAGTTGGACTCTGATCTTCAAGTTCTTTTCCAATCAAAATGAGTCTATGACCGGTGCTGCTGCTCCCGTCAGCACGCTGGTGCCATCCAGGGAGGTGGGGAACACTCATACTCGAGCGGGCGGGATGTATGTGGGGCTGGTAGGGGCTTGATCTCCTGCAAATGTGGTAGGGGAAGGGGAAAATCTGATTACAAGTGTCACAATGAGGTGGGATTACACCAAATATGTATGATGCAGAGCACAGAAAAACACACACTTTTGCACAAAAGACCCTAAAAAGCAGCAGCTGCATGTAATAGGGTGAAAGTAGGGACTTGGAGATCAGAAAATCATTACAACAACCAGAGAAAACCCAGGGTGCCTGGATGGTCACGTGGCGCATTCTCGTGGCTCGGCTGATGGGCAGTAACTGGCGGTTTGGCCACACAGGGATGCGCTGGATCCTGCAAAAAAGGTAAATACTCTTTTTCAAGTAACTCTGCACCCACAGCAGGCTGCCCGTCCCTTGCTCTGCCCAGATCACAGTGTCCCCTGCAGCCCCGTCTCTCCTACCAGGGTGTGCTGGAAAAGCAACTTGTGTTTTTCTGCTCTGACCACCTCTGGAGGTGACAGAGGTCACATCCAGTGACAGCAGCGTTGGGTTTGGGGGGTACAAAAGCGTTCCTCTACTGGACTGGTAACTTTTTGTCAGCACAACCCCCAGCATCCCTGTCCGGGGCCGGCTGCAGCTCCGGGGCGCTGGGCTCTGTTCTTCCCCACAGCACTTGTGCACCCTGCCCGTGCTTTGCTGTCCTTGCTTTGTTATTTCATGAAGCAGCCGCACGTGATGATCTCTTTAGTCTCCATTAACAAAACAAGAGCTGTGGAAAACCTGTAGCCAGCTGAAGCGCTGAGCGTTGGAAGAGGCGACGGGTTCCTGCAGCTAGAGAGCGATGCTGCTCCGGACACGGCAGAGCTCGGCATCCCCCGGCTGTTCCCTCCAGAAACAGGGATCAGCTCTCTTACACTCGCATCCCTTATTTCAGCCCCCAGGAAATCTGCTGCTCCTAACGCTGCCGTAAGCACAACCCTGTCCCCAAACCCAGGACACCCTGGCCAGGCTCCTGCTCTGCATTTTCCAAGATTGCGCTTGTTCCGGGGAAGAAGTTTGCCTCATTCTTCCAAAAAAAATCAGAACAAGGAGGTCAGTTCTGTCATAAATAAAATATACCCCATCTTCATTATCATGTATATCCTCATCAGTGATGGAGAGTGTTACTGGCCCTGACATTCGGGGCCGGAGTCAGAAGACTGCTCGCAGGTAAGAAAGTAGTGGGTGTAAACTGTCACAGAATCACAGAATCACAGAATGTCAGGGATTGGAAGGAACCTCAAAAGATCATCTAGTCCAATCCCCCTTCCTTCCTCCTGAGCCCCCTCCCTTGGTGTCTGGGAGCTCTGCTCAGCCCCTGCGATGCCCAACGGACAAGCAAGACCAGCCGCAGGTGGGAGATGCCACCACTTGTGAATGATTCCTGGTTTGGATGGGGGCGTTGGAACGAACTTGGCTGATGGCCACGTGGCCACTGGTCTGAAGTCTCTGTGGTCTTGTCTGGGACTTCTCCTGGTTCTTGAGGCACTTGGCCAAGGGTGTCCTGTCCCTCCCCTGTGGGCTTCCTCACCCCCAAGGTGTTTGTGGAGCTCTGAGCAGGGAGCTCCCTCCTTTGCAGAACTGTCCCCAGGCTGTGGTGGCTGAACCCCCATATCTGAGCAGCCTTTCCCTCCCAACATTGTGGGGTCCCCCCCGGGCGATGCCGGGGTCCCTGGGGTTTGGCACAGCCTCTCCTGGTGCTTGTGCTCACCTGTGCCAGGGAGGGTCGGGTCCCAGCTCTGCCTGACCAGCAGTGAGGTGGAGATAAAATGTTAAATGTGCTTATTTATTGCAAGGAAGACACAGTCCAAGGCTTTTCCCTCCCACGCTGGCGCTGGCAGTACAGTTTATGTCCCCTGAAGGCAGGAGGGCTGTAGAGAGGCTGTGGTGCAGCAGCCCTGTGGTGCAGCAGCCCTGTGGTGCAGCAGTCCCATTGTGCAAACTCTGGTCCATGGAATAAATCCTGGGCAGGTTCATTACAAGTTGGGTGGGTCTTACTGCGGTTTGAGGACACAGGGAGCCTCTACCGTGCCTCTTTGCCCTTGTGAGTCGAAGGCTTTGCGAAGCTGGGCTGTTCTCTGCCCCACGTGCCCTACACCTCTGCCCATCTTTCACCGCGGGTGGGCTCAGGGATGGGCTGCGGCTCTTGCACTTCTCGTAAGAAACCATCAGCTGAAGCTGGGTGGCACAGAGGGGTCGGATTTGTCAGTACAAGTGGTTAAACTGGTTTATAGGTGGGGAAACTGAGGCACAGAGCAGTGGTGCTGCCCTGTGGCACAGGCTCTTGTGAAGCACAACCACCATCTCGGACAGGAACGTCTGGTGCCGTGTCGGCATCCCACCCGGCAGCACGTCCTTCTCGTGTCATTGGCATTTCTTCACTCAATTAATGCTCCCAGACCTTCCTCTCCTTCACCTCTGCTGGAAGATGAGAAAATAGAAATTTGCCATATGGTTTCTTGATGGCATCTTGCTGTAAGTGGAGCTATTACAGATGCAAATGAACAATTTAAAGCAGTGAATGTGAAACCCAAAGGCAACGGGACACTCTTTACCTCTGTGACACTTGTACTTTGGCAGAGGCTTGTGCAGCCGCGTGCCCCAGGTGATGGGTCTGGTACGGGAGGACCAAACTCTCGGTGGGGTTGGGATGCTGGGCCGGGAGGCATCACTGGCGAGGGATAAATCACCTTGTACTGGCTCAGGTGGAGCACTGGAGGCAGTAAATGCTGTGCTGAGCATCTCCAAAAATGGGGTCCCAGCTCCTGGGAGAGGAGCGCGTCTGCTGCACGTCCCTGAGGACCCACTGCGGTGATGGAGCTGTTCCCTCTGGGCATCTTCAAGGTGTCCCAGCTCTGGGGCTGTTGTGTGCAAGAGGGGAGAAGGAGGGATTGCTGGGCTGATGGTTGTGGCTGTACTGGGGCTATCTGCAGCCCCACGAGGCACGTAACCTTTTTTTCTGTTGTCCCAAACGGCTCCTCTGTCAGGTTTGGCAGTCCCATGGGAGGCAACAGTGCCTGTCCATCCTTGTCCTTGCCTGGGTCTGCTTCTCCCTGACTGCAGAGGTGCAGAACACAAACGCTTGTTATGATGTTCATAGGGGCCTGCTGGCATTTTTGGGCACAGGAAGGAAACAGAAACCTCCGAACCCCAGGTCAGATGTGTGCAGAGACAGGGTTTCATGCCCATAACCCTCTGTGCAAGGAAAGCAGGAGCATGCAGGACATTTTTTTTCCCAACTTTTGCCCTAACAGCCTGCTGCCCGTAGGCACGAGCCGGGGAGCAAGTGCTAAAGCTTTGCAACAGGACACATGTTCCCAGCAGAAAATGCTGACACGTGTCCTGCAGACTGAGGAGGTGCTTGTGAGAGGATGTGTGGTGGGGTGGGCAGGGGGGGAGCCATCTGTCACTGCTTTCTAATTAACGCTGGGTTGGATATGGTAATTAAATCTGACTTTTGCATTAATTTTTTGCTAATTATTTACAAAAATGTTTTGGGTAGCTCTCATCATGTTGTGCAAAAGCACTATCCAGCTGGTGGGCAGGGAGTCTGAGCATGATGATGGGCTCATCAGCGCACTTGGCCATGGGGACAAAGCTGCCGTGGAGCAGGTGCCTCCAGGTCCCCAGGGCCACCAACCGCATCAGCGGGGGATTTTTGGGATGCTCCACATCCCACGGTGCTGTGCTGGGGGGTCAGGGCTGGTTCTGGGGATTGGCAGCGGTTGTCCTACATCCCAACTGTCCTGGTGCCATGTGCTGGGACACATGGGGCATCCAAGGCCCTGGTGAGGGTGCAGGAGGGGCCTGGGGTGCAGCCTGGGACTGCCCCAGGTGGTTTGGGGCTGGGAGGCAAGGAGGGGGACAGCAGCATGGCTGCTGCTCTGCTGGACTCTGATGAATGACCCAACTTTGAGCATCTATTGGTGAGCACGAGGGGCTGCTCCCACTGAAATTTCCTGGCTCCGACTGTGTCAGTGGGACCTCCAGAGACTCACCCCACTGGGAAGTCAAACCTGTTCAGTGTTGTCACCGAGTGCTGTGGCCGGGTTGCTCATGCAGGTGGCTCCGATGGCCACACAGATCTCCGTGCCTGGGGGCAGCTGCTCAGGGATGCTCAGACCCAGAGAGAACAACAGCCCCAGGGCAGCAGCCTTGCGGGTCGGGAGGAAAACAGTGCTGGAAGTGAGGGTGTTTGTGCAATGCCAGCCCCCCAGAGGCTGAGAGAGTTGGGGTGTTCAGCCTGGAGAAGAGAAGGCTCCGGGGAGACCTTATTGAAGCCTTTCTGTACTTAAAAGGTACCTATGAGAAAGATGGGGACAGACTTTTTAGCAAGGTCTGTTGTGACAGGACAAGAGATGACGGTCTTAAACTAAAGGAGGGGAGATTCAGGCCAGACATAAGGAAGAATTTTTTTTACACTGAGGGTGGTGAGAGCCTGGCCCAGGTTGGCCAGAGAGGTGGTGGCTGAACCATCCCTGGAGACATCCCAGGCCAGGCTGGACGGGGCTCTGAGCAACCTGAGCTGGTGCAGATGTCCCTGCTCAAGGCAGGGGGGGCACTGGATGAACTTTGAAGGTCCTTTCCAAACCATTCTATTGACCCTGTGATTCTATGCCTCTGGAGCTGGGCGGGACTGAGCTGCAGAGGTCGGTGCTGGGGGGCAGGCAGCGGGGAGCAGGAGCTGCCCAGGGCTGAGGGGTGTCCCAAACCCAGCTGTTGGGTGCAGGACAGGGTGCACGAGCTGCAGCCTGCGGTGCCCTCAGTTCTGGCTGTTGCTTTTCCCTTACTTAGTATGAAGCAGGCGTGCGGATTAGCTCACCCTGCTGAGCACGTTATAGGTTGCTGGTTTTCTGTACCGGTCGGGTCTGTGGCTGTACAATGTGTAGTTCACAGTCAATTTACCTGAAGTTAAAATACAAAGAAAGAGGAGAAAAAAAAGAAAGAAGAACCTTTTTAGTTTAACAGCTGGTGATGCCTCAGTAGCCACCACGGTGGGCCACAATCCGATATCTGACGTTATTTCTTAGCCTCACTCAGTTCAGTTTCACCTCAATCCTGACCAAATATTGACAAATCTAATATAATCCTGTCAGTACAGTACCAGAGAACTTTATTTTATTTGCAGCATGCTTGGTACCATCTATAACCCCTGGACAGGAGCCAAGGGACACAAACACAAAGGTAAATTGGAAGAGCAAAAGAACGGGAGAGCAAAGAGGCTCCATGTGCGTGCAGTTTGCCGGGAGTATTTTCTGGGGACAGGGGCTGGGCGGCTGCGGGCGCATCCCCTCGTGGCGAACCCCCCTCACCCAGGGACTCTGGTCACATTGCAAAATCCTCCAAGGCGCATCCGAGAGGAAAACTTCTCTCTGTAACCTTTCCAGGGACACAGGTATGTCTGCAGGGGACCAGGTGGAGATCTGGCACATGGGGACGAGCTGCAGTCACAGACCCCAGGCCAGAAGGGACACCAGGGCTGGGGCAGCATCCCACTGCCGGAGCGTGGCTGGGGCACGACAGAGGAAGCATTGCACAGGCAGTCAAGCGAGGAAAGTTTTTCTTTGATATTCGTGCTGGGACAGTTTCTATTCTTTGCTATCAGAGAGTGTGACAAATCTTCCCACGCCCACCGCTTTCATCCCTCGCCTGTGGTTTATTGTCCCCTCCCAAACCATCTCTCAGCGAGGATGGGAGGTGCTCAGTCAGCTCCCTCTCAACACCATGACTCACGTTATTGCTCAGAGGGTTTTGGGTGCTTTTGTTTTACCAATCCATCAAAACCCAACTCTGGGTCAGGGAGAGTGATGGATGTGTCAGGATAAAGACCCAACAAGCGCTGCAGTTTCTCCTGGACACGTGCTGCCAGGGTCCCCATCACTCCTGCGATGGCTGGTTAGGACCTGGGGATGGTCCTTGCTGTGTCTCAGGACTGGTGAGCAGAGCGACGTTGTAGTTGTGAACTGGCTCAAGTCTGTGGTCTTGAATTTGAGCAGAAGGTTTCGTCTGAGGCAGAGGGAAGGTTTTCTTTTTCTTCTGCTTATCCCCATGGAGGTGGCAATGGTTGCTCAGTGTTCACGCTCAGCTGATGTCTGGTTCAGCAAAGCGCATAGCAAAGCTGCATTCACACTGTGCAACTTGTGCCTGGGGCACAGGGGTTGCCATGAATGGCTGAATCCTTTTTGGAGATCGCTCTGCACCCCAGCAGGCTGCACCCGATGGGCAGAGCTGGGCCAGCACTTGAATGGGAGGTAAAATCCCAGCACTTGAATGGGAAAGACCCGCCCAGCTCTGCTCATGGGAAATCCGGAGTGAGCTGGGTGCCGTGGTGAAGCTGGGGTCCCTGGGGGGCTGCAGCAAAGCCGGGGTCCCCAGGGTGCCACTGCAAAGCTGCGAGAAAAGGGACCTTCTTTCCCAGGGTGGCTGCTGTGGTGTCACCCGCTGCCTCGCTGCGTGGTGCAGGGGAGTGTTTGCACCCCCCCAGTCCTGGGTGTGACCCCCACCCCACGCTGCTGTCACTCCAGGCCAGCGCGTCCCAGTGCAGCCAAAGGCGACCGCGGGGCTCAGCGGGGGCTGCAACGGGGCAGGACCTGTGCCCAAGCATCTCTGTCCCCACTGTGGGACCTCAGCTGTGGTTTTGTCCCCAGGGTTGTTAATTCTCTGACCAGGTCGTTGTATCCTGCCCAGTGCAGGAGCTCCTTTGTGCCTGGGCTGGGGTCTGTGGCCGGTGCTGGGCTGGCACACGGAGGGGAAGCGCTGCTGGTGCCATCACACACGTGAAGTCCTGCCAGGAAAAGATGAGCCCGTTGCAGGATGAGCCATGAGGGGGGAGCAGTGAGATTTGGGGGACCACAGTGCCCTAGCCTGAACCCCAGCAGACTCCAGCCAGTGCTTTTCATTTGGCAGCACCACGAGGGCAAAAATGGCCCGTCTCCATCAAAATAGTGCTTTTTATGCAGCCAGGCAGCTGAATTTCTCACCTGCATCATCTGCAGCATCTTCACCCTGCCTGAATCCTGCTGCAGAGCGGACCCAAGGGAGCAGCTCTGGGCACCGAGATGGATGTGCAGAGCTGGGAGTGATGGATGGACGGGCGCCTGGCAGGAGGATGGCAGCGGAAGAGAAAGCTGATTTCAATCAACTGGTTAATGACTTCATAGAGTCAGTGACTTGTTGGCAGCGCCTGGCAGTTCATTTTTAACAGCAGAACTCCAGTGCTCAGCCCCAACGCCAGCTGCCTTGGAAATTCAAAACTCAATAAGCAGCTCTGGGGCTGAAAATAAGCTCAGTTTGAATCAAATCACGCTCTTCCCTGGACCCCATCCATGCTCAGAGTGCTAAATCCTTGCCACCCCCAAGTCCTGATGGAGGAATTGTGCCCTTCCACAGGGTATTAATCGCAATCTGGGACCTAGATTAACCTGTTTGACATCCAACAGAGCCAGGGACAAATGGCGTCTGTTGTTTGACCTGGACATGGCATTAATTTTCTTTCTGGATTTCTGTGCTTCCACACCCTGCTCCCCTGCAGTGTAAGGCAGCGGCTGGTGCTGTCTCAGCCTCGGTTTTTCCCTCCCCAGCCTTGTGTCCTGCCCCCCCAGTTCAGATGGATCATTTCTCTCATTGCTTATCTACGGCACATGTCTTGAAACACTTGTAATAGAATTTAATCTTTTTCAAGTCCCACGGCGTTGCTTGGTGAAAAGCTGAGTGTTAGTACTAATCTTTCTGATCTCTGCTCATTTAATTATCTTACTCCATTCTTGTCCCCGCCTTCCCCTCCCCGGCTCTCCAGCCCCTGATCCACAGTTTGTGGTGGCTTCTCAGCATGGGCAAAAGAGCTGACCCTGCAGCTGGGCCTTCACCTCCAGCTGTACACTCAGACCTTACGGTCTCATTTGAAATCTTCACCTTAAATACCTTTAAAGGCTCCCCTCAACCTGCCCATGACCCGCTCCCCACCTTTCTGGGTGACCCTCCCTGTGATACCCCCTGATCCTGCACCCCACAAAGCATCACGGCTTCTCCCGCGGGTGATGTTCTCTGCTGATGAGGTCCAAAAAAACCGGGATCAAACCGTAATAAGGGCATCCCGCTTTGCACTAACTTTATAACTTATTTATAGGCACACATGCAAAAAGCGTTTCTGTATTTAATCAGCTCGCTGCCAACAGCCCGACGGCGATGGGCTGCGTTATTCCAGCAGTTTGGGCTCATGGTTATAGAAACGTGGGGTTTACAGCCATGGTGCGGAGCTGGCCGCAGAAGAAAAGTCTCTTCAGCACAGCGGTGTGTGGTAATACATACTAATTAAGACAAATGTAATTACCCAGGCTGCAAGTCATGCTTAACAAATTAGAACCAAAACATGGCAAACATGAAGAGAGAGGGAAAACAGGCTCACGGCTTCGGAAAGCACAGAGCCCAGGCAGGAGCTGGGGCATCGTCTCAAGTCAGTGACTCTCCCAGAGCCCATCCAGGGCACAGGGAACGGCTTTTCAGCTTCCTCCACTGTCAGAGAGTCACTGCTGAGAACTAGAGGGGCAAAAATAACAAGAAAAAATATCAAAGAGGTACAGAAAAAGAAAAAAGAATCAAGAAATTGGGGCGAGAAATGAACCAGGTGTTTCCAGGTCCTTTGCGAGGAGCAAATCCATGTTCTTATTATCTGTGACACCCCTGTGTTTCCTCAGAGGCCACGGTGGGGACAGCAGCTGCCTGTGCTGGGGACACCGGGTGCTCCCGGGGTGTCTGTGTGGGCTCGGCAGGGAGGTTGGAGCAATTCTGCCACCGGACTTTGTCACAGGCTGCACCTCGTGCCTCCCGCTTGTTGTCTCGCCAGCGGATGGACGGACTCCACGGCATTGCTGGTCTCCCGGGCAAGTCATCGCAGGAGTTTAATGTGGGCTGCATTGAAAATCTCATCGTCTTTATGCATAGCCATAAACTAATGAAGGAAAGCTGAGCTCTTTGTGAAAATACTGAGCTGGATTGCTTTAGACCTCAGGCTTTAATTTTTATCAGATCATCTGATTTTTAGCAGATAAATCAGGCTTTAATTTTTATCAGAGAAGAGCTGCTGGTGAAAGCTTGATGGGTGCTAGTGGGGATGATGGGACTGAGCTGCTGAGGTTTCCCGTGGGGACGTGACCGTGACCCACGTGGTGCGTGGCGATGTGTGGGTGCTCCTGCGCCAGCGTGGCCGAGCTCGGTGCCCTGCCCGGGCATCCAGGAGCTGGCTGGGTCCTTGGTGGGTGTCTCACTTGATTCCCTGGCTTGGCCAAGCTGCAGTTGGTCTGCAGCCTGCTCTGGTGCCAGCATCCTGAACCAGAAGCCTGCTGGGAGGAGAAGGGGTTGTGCAAAAACAAGTTTCAGCGAACCCTTTGCACGCTCGGTATAAATGTCAGGAAGAGACACTGAACATTTCTTGCTCCCCTGGAAATGCCAAAAGAGGCTTTTGAGCGTGGAGCTGAGAATGAGCAAAGTGAGTGGAGAAGTGGATGTTGCCCAGAAAAGGACATTGCTCGGAGATGGATGTTGCCCATCGAGGCAGGCAGGACCGTGCACTCCCGTCCTCTCATGCCGTGAGAAAATGCTGGTGTCTGTGTGACCCTCTGTAAGGACTCGAGGGGGTTCCCTGTGGCTTGGACCCCCCCTTGCCCGGCTGCACATGGCAGGAGAGGAGGCTGCATTCGCCGTCTTGTGGTCTCTGCTTGCAGAGGGGTGTTTGCGAGGGGATGTTAGAAAGCAGATTAATGAGCAAGAAATTAAGAAATAAACCGATAAAAATCTGCACAGTAAGTGGAGCTGCTGTCAGATGGTGCTCCCGAGGGAGATAATACATCTTCCCCTTAATTTCTAGTAAATCCATTATGATTAATGTTATTACAGAAGAAACACTATATTACAAATACATTGATGATGGCAGAATTAATAACACTGGGTATTACTTAACTAATTAGCTGCTGTTTTCAATAGGACTGTTATTCAGATGCATTAGTGTGAACTCTACATTGCTTTGTTCTCCAGGCTGGCTTTGCTGCAAGGCGATGAAACGAAAAGCATCTCCTCTTGGCCAAAAGCCATCTCCCTGTGGCACTGTCATTCAGTTGAGCTGCCTGTTGGTTGGTGGCACCTGTGGCAGCCCTGGGAGCTGGTAGTGGAGAGTCTTGTAGTGTTAGAGTCTAGCAGCAACCTAAGGAGGAGGTGGGACCAGGACCTGGCATCTCCAGGTGGTCCTCATCCCTCCGGGGCTGCCCATGCAGGGGACCCGAGAGGCCACCGCAGCCCACGGAGACCTCGGCCAGCCGGGGAACGTGCTCATCCCTCCTTGCAACCTCATGGCTTCAAGGCTCCTCTGAAGGATTTTCCAACACCTTTTTTTTTGCTTCTTTTCCCACCTGCTGCAGAAATGCAGTTTCTCCTTAGCTGGGGGTTTGCTTTGCCCATTGCTGGTTGGCACTTCCACACCGGGAAATCCTGATAACTGGCCATGCATTGAGCTTCACTGAGAGAGTGGTAACTGCTGAGGGGACAAAATGGGTTTGAACAGGAGCTGGAAGGAAACAGGTGGGTTGAAAGTGCTCAACATGCTGATGCTGCACAGGTCAACAGGATGTTGGAGACCCTTTTCTTACCTTGGGGAAGCCATCTCTTGTTGTCAGGTGGACCTGGCAGCTGTGGGCAGGCTTAACATAATGGTTATTCAGTGCATCCCATTTTCAAACAGAGCAAGGGCCAGGTGGGGTGAGGTGGTCACCTGCTGTAGCACGAAGGGTCTCAGCCAGTCCATGCCACTGTCACATCAACGGTCGTGTCCTGCTCAGCATCATCGGGCAACTTCTCAGCAATTTCTGCATTACGGTAGTTTGTCTGACAGAGGGCTGCAGGGGCCTGAAAGGCAAACAAGACCTGTGTTGTTAGTCAGGGAGGCTGGACACGTGGCTCAGGGGCTGCGTTTAGGCTGGAGAGGACGGTTGCTGTCTGGCCAAGGGCCAGGCTGGCACCATGTCACCTCTGCCAGCGCTGCCCCAGCTCCCCGGGGACTGCGTCCTTCCTCGGCACGAGCGTCGCTGGCCCCGGGGCATGGAGCGGGCTCTTTCCTTCTTCCATCCCCCAGCCTTCTCCTGACACAAACTGATCCTGATGCTGCCAGAGGGCTCCTTTCAGTGCTTTCAAATTAACAGCTACTTAAAATTCAAATGCAAATAAATTTTTAATTTCTTTAATTAAAATTATTTCCCTGTTACGTCTGAATAACGGGATTTAAAGAATAGAAGTTACATGATGTGACTGGCTATGTCGTAGGGGACCAAGGCACTGGTGAGCAGAGCGAGAGCCTGGGAGTGGTGGGACCATGTCCCATGTGTTTGGGAAGATGGAGTGAGCTGGATCCCAGCATCCTCATGTAGTCAGCACAGGACAGACATGGACCTGCTGGAGAGGGGCCAGAGGAGCCCCAGAAATGATCCGAGGTTGGAACAGGTCTGCTGGGAGGACAGGCTGAGAGAGTTGGGGGGTTCAGCTGGAGAAGAAAAGCTGCGGGGAGACCTTAGTGTGGAATTTTGGTACTTAAAAGTGGCTGATAAGAAAGATGGGGACAGAGTTTTTAGCATGGCCCGTTGTGATAGGACAAGGGGTGATGGTTTTAAACTAAAGGAGGGGAGATTCAGGCCAGACATGAGGAAGGAATTGTTGGCCCTGAGGGTGGTGAGAGCCTGGCCCAGGTTGGCCAGAGAGGTGGTGGATGAACCGTCCCTGGAGACATCCCAGGCCAGGCTGGACGGGGCTCTGAGCAACCTGAGCTGGTGCAGATGTCCCTGCTCATGGCGGGGGGGGCACTGGGGGGGCTGGGGAGGGCCCTTCCAAACCAAGCTATTCTGTGATTCTATGGTCCCTCACATCTGCAGTAAGTAAAACTCACTCAAGCAGCCACGTAAAATATCACAGCAGCCCCTGGTTTTGCAAAGGTTGAAGATGATGGATTGCTCTCCTGTCCTCCCCTACAGCCCAAAGCAAGGTCCAGGGGGCTGTGGGGGGTTGAAGCACTAAGGGGGCTGATCCGCTCTCACTTGCACTGTGGGGTCAGGGTCTGGAGTGCTGGGCTGTGGGTGAACATGGAGTAAGATCATCCCGGAGTCGCCGCAGCCCAAGGGCAGACAAGGTGAGCTCCCTCCCTGGGTGCTGCTTTGCCCCGAAATGTCTCTGCACCAAAATAACTGTTTTTCTGTTTTGCATGCTGGGTTTCTCAGCTTGGTTGTTGTGTTGGTGAGATGTAAGACACTCGTGTTGAGGCTCTGGTGTACATGTGACTGTGGAAAAAAAAAGGGAGAACATACAATGATGCATTTAATCAGCTCTTGCTGGCCGTACGCACCCCAGTGCCTGGACTCATGGACAGAAGGTGCAGAGGTAAAGCGACAGATTAGATCCGCTCTGATCTGACTAAAAGACTATTGAGTAAAAGCACAGACGTTTGGACTTGGAATCTCTGAAACGTCCCTGCTGCTCTGTCTGCGTGTCTCCCATCTGCTCCCAGTCCCGCCCGGACATTGTACTGTCTTTGCAAGCTTTTAATGTATTTATATAAATTAATAATAATTTACCCATTAAAATGCTGCAGATCAATGAGTTATTCTTGAAGGAGGTGAAGAGCCCTGCATATACAGCTTTGGAGAATTTATTAGCTTGTGTATTTGCACCTCTTGCAGCGTGCTTGTTAGATGCTGTACATGAAATGATTTATACAGATCACTGCCACTTGAACCAGTACAGCCTAGAATAATTCAAAAGCAATTGCATAAATCATTTATTAATGATTACTGAAGTATTTATGCAGCGAAAGGGTGCCTTCATTTGAATTGCCGGCCTTCTTTTACCAGCGTTTGCTGCATTGACAAAACATTTTTGAGTGTCAAATGCATCTTGCTAACAGGACGAGCTGGCTGCAGGAGTGGCCAGAGCTCTGCAGCCCCTCTCTGCCTGGCCGGGGTTTGCGATAAAGCATCTCCCTGCAGCCCCTGGCCTGACCACAGCGTGTCTGCATGCTGCCTCAAATAACGAGCAGGTATCCTAATTAATCCTCATTTCCAGCAGCAGCCGAAATGAGCTCCGCGATGAGCACAACGCCATTTGATGCAGATGAACTGTGCTTTGGTGGGAATTCAATTACACAATTTTTCCTTGCCGAACATAATGCATTTTGATGATACAGTAGTTTCAGTGCTAATGAGATGCATTTTAACTGCTGTGAAGACTGTATTTCTCCCTGCACTTAGTACACAGGATCCACATTAATTACAGTTTCAGTGGAGAAAAACCCACAGAGTTACTACCTACATTTTACTCCTGGTAATAGCAGTTTCCTTGCATTGCCAGGAGCATTATGGATTCACTTTTAAGCCACACTTTGTACCAAACAACTTGATTGTGATAGCAGGGAGAAAACTACTCTGCTTTCCCTCAGCTGCTCAGGCTGTGTTGTAAAAGGGTCATTTATAGCAGGGGGGTGAATCAGATGCATTCGAGTCAGAATATCCTTAGAATAAAAGCACTTATGAAAGTTGTTTTAAGAGGTTATTGCAAGCCATATAGGACTCAAGGACAAATTAAAACAGCAGCTTATGGGTCCACACAAATATTCAGGTGTCCTCTGCCCCTGGGACGGGGGCCGGAGCGCATCCTTGCGGGGCAGCACCCGCCCCTGGAGCCAGCATGGAAAATCACAATTGTTTTGTTCCAAGGAAGAAGCGCGTTTGCTCTTTGATTTCTTTTTGAGAGTTTTTGAACTCCCAAGCCTGGCAGCACAGAGTTTCCCTGGTATTTCTCCCGCCGAAGTTGTGCACCGCGGTAGGTCCCACTGCTTGCTGTGAGCCACCGCAAAAAAACCACGCTCTGGCCACAGGTTTTGTCATATTAGTTAAACTGCGCTGTTTGCCTGAAGCTTTCAGTAGTTAAAAGGGGCCTATGGTAAAGACGCAGACAGACTTTTCAGCAGGGCCTGTTGCAATAGGAAAAGAGGTGATGGTTTTAAACTAAAGGAGGGGAGATTCAGGCTGGACACGAGGAAGAAATTGTTGCCCATGAGGGTGGTGAGAGCCTGGCCCAGGTTGGCCAGAGAGGTGGTGGCTGAACCATCCCTGGAGACATCCCAGGCCAGGCTGGACGGGGCTCTGAGCAACCTGAGCTGGTGCAGATGTCCCTGCTCATGGCAGGGGGGGCACTGGGGGGCTGGGAAGGGCCCTTCCACCCAAACTGGTTCATGATTCTGTGATTCTGTGAAGTCTGCTGCATGGTCCTGGTGTGGCAGCAGAGTGGGCAGCAGCTCCGTGGGGTGGGAGAAGGTGACCGTTGAGATGCAGCAGCATTGAGGAGCCCCTGGGCTGCATCCTTGGGGCTGCTCTAATGCTCTGGCCTTGGGACTTTGTTACCTATTTCCTTACAGCCGTTTCCCTTTCTCCACACAGTGGTTCAGGCTGAGACGGCAGCAGACAGCTTGGAAAAGCCAAGTGGTTGTAAACTGCGTGAAGCACATGTTTGATGAGGAGTAAGCAGCCAAAAGTACTGCAGAGATACTTAATGAAAGATTGATCAAACACACCGTGGCATGTTATATTAATCACTCTGTGACCTTCATTTAATGCTGACGCCTCATCTGTTAATAGCTGGAAATCATTTGTAGCCTTCTATAATGCATCTCAGCAATTGTAGTGGAAAAAATAAAAACAATTATTACTGTTAATCATTCATGTCCTTATTTAAGTATTTATACACCTCTGTTTAAAGTTCCCTCCCTCTCAGCACAGCGGGGAGCCCAATCCCACCCATGCTGCTAAACCGCCAAGCGTTGCAGCCAGGCTGGGACCTGCTACTAAGGCAGGCGACAGATAAACAAGTTGTTTGTTAGCCCAGGAGACAATTAGACCCTCACTTCTGTGGCTGGGGGATATGGCTGAACAAAGACGTATTTGCTGTTGAAACTCCTTGAATATCGGGTATGGTTATAATGTCATAGCACACACAAAGTCTTACTCAGCTTCCCCGAGGAGTAACTGGGCAGGAGGAGTTGGGGACACTGGTGTCCATGGCTGATGTGGCGGGCATGGACAGCTGAGAGGCTTTTGAAAACGGGTTTGCATGGAGTCTTGCGGAGAGAGATCCTTGTGGAGTACATTTTGGGAAAAAGCAGAGAGAAAGATCTCACCCCATTTTTCCTTCATTCCTTTGGAAATTAACGTAATTAATGTTGCTCCTTTTCCAATAAGTCGTTTGTTTGTTTTTTCCTTCCTTTTCCCTTTTGATACTGATGGTTAAAGCAAACCCAGCAGCTCACAGCTCTGTCCTGCTCGTGGTGCAGGCTCCCTGTTTGCTGACAGCTCACAGCAAGAGGTTGTTTAAGGAGAATCTTTATTTCCAGAGTCCTCAGACACCTCTGGGGTGGTGCGTGCTTTTGAAGACAATTGGCCAGGTGCCGAGACCTTGAAAATTGGAATGCTTTTAAGAAATCAGAGCTGTGTTTCAGGCAGCCGTGCCCCCATGCCCGGTTCTGCTCTACACTCGCAGAGACGGAGGTTGCGGCACTGGTGAGCAGCACAAGCTTTCACCGTGCAGGCAGCCTGAGTACTTTCAAGTGGAAAAACGATGAGAGGATTTTAAAAAATAGCAGCTCACTGTCCTTTTGCTTTCTCTCTGGTTGTGAATGCACCTGAGTTGTGTTTTTATGGTGTCTTCTGCAGCAGCAACAGCTGAAAACATACTGATTTTGAGAGCCCTAAAGCAGAAGTCTCTGATAATCCCAGGGCTCCAGGAGCTGGGGCTTCCTGAAACGTGGAGATGGGGATAAAATCTGGGTGCTGGCCATGCCCTGGGTGCAGCGCGCTAGATGGAGCTCCAGGACAGCTGGTTGCCCCCAGCACAAGGGAGCAAAGTGGCTGGACACAGGGAGCTGAGGTGGGTGACCTGCAAGGGGACATTGGTGGTCACCCTGGCAAAGCCCCCAAAATGCCTCATGCTGATCCGGTTTGATGCCAGCTGGCTGGTTTTGCTCTCCGCAGGGAAACGCTGGTAGATCTTGCCCTCGGCTCAGCTGCTGCTGGCATCAGCCGTGTCTCCGCAAATGGGATGTCCGTCTTTCTGAGCAAAATGGGCACGGGAGCAGTCACGGTTGCTGGAGGGGTTTTGCAGATGATAGATTAAAAATAAATGAATAGGAGCTCACTTCAGACACCTAGAAGTAGCGGGGGAAAATTAGTAAAAAATTAATCTGGAGGAATTAACACTAATTTAATTTAAAATTAAATTTTAAATAAACATTGCTAGCAGGTTCAGGTAGTTCAAATTCTCCTTAAATGTCTGGGTTGGCAGGCACCTGTGGAGGATAATGATAGCTGATAGGAAGTACTGGGCCTGGTAATTAAGGGGAAAGGAATTAAAATGCATCAGGTGAGTGCTCAAGACAGAGTTTTTCAATGCTTCTGAAGTTCTCAGGTAGTCAGTGAGATCCTGCTTTCCAGATAGGCACAATCACAGGGAGGGTTTTACTTTAGAAGTAATTTACAAACGGAACTAGAGCCCCTGGAAAGACTCCAAAAAAAGGAGGTTGCTGCTTGACTTTGCTGGTAAGGGTCTTTGTGTTTGTATGGCTGAGCCTGTGTGTTGATGAATTAAGCTTAATTGTGGAGTTGTGCTCGTATGGCCTTCACTTATGTCTCATCCCAGGCTCTGCTTCCAGGTAAGGCTGGAGGTCATAAATTTCCAACTTTTAGTTATTTTTTGCATGAAACATTGGTAATCATTGGCTGTTGCTGTGGAAATGTGCCAGCTGGTGAATCCTTTCATACAGGAGATGCCCCGGCCAAGGGTTGGGGTGGGAGCAGGTTGCCACTCTCTGGTGCCTAGATCTGACCAGGATTGGGGACAGCCTCACGGTGTGATGTCCCTTTGGGTCCTGGTGAGTGGAAGCCACCAAGGCTTTTAAGTTTGAGCGAATAGCTGGTTGCCTGTGGCTGGGTTGGGAGGTTGGCTGAGGTCCTGCTGCTCAGATCCTGCCCTGCTGCAGGCGGAGAGAAGGTGAAGAGCAGTTTCTCTCTTGTGGACATTCCTTCTTTTAGTGACTCTTGAGCTTTTGCAGGGAGGTGGTGTCCAGCCTTGTGTCCCAAGTCATCCCGGGCTTCTCTACTCCCTTCCACCATTCTCCCCCCAAGCATAGGTCTACCTCATGGTCTTTGTTGCGAAGAAATGGCAGCCATCTCTTCAGCTCGCATGAACTTCTATATTAATTCTCATTTCCATGTTCTCTGCACTAACAATCTCAGCTGTGCAGGGAGAGCATCTCGCAAATGCCGTATACCCAGAGTTGTTCTCATTGTAGTGCCCCAGAAGCACTAAAATCTCATCAGCAACCTGGTTTAATGTATTTACCAGCCTGGCTTCATTCACCAAAGAGGAATGGACAGTTTGTACCTATTTCAGAGAAGCAGTTGTGATTTTTTTTTTGTTACTGTTTGTGAGATTAATTGAACCATGACAAGTGTTTTAGCTCACCAGATCCAGAGGTCTGGCTGTAGAAATTCTTCCGCTTCTGGTACTTGAAAGCAGATGGCAATTTATTCTCTAGTCGTGTTGGAATAACGTGTGTTTCTGTTCCTCTGTATATGGAGGGTCAATAGAGAGCAGTCCATCTTCATGTAATTTTAAATATCTTAGAGGATCCAAGTGCACAACCCTGTACTCAGGGACTTCATGTAGATTTTTGACCCTCTTTAGAGGAGCTGAGGTCATAAAACAGTGACCGGAATTCAAGGGGACATTAATATCGTATTTTGATCTGTGGCAGCTATAATCTTGCTTGAATATTGTTCATGTTATTTAGAGGGAATATAGACCCATTTAGGTCCACATTTTATCAGTCTGAAAGTTGGAAGACAGGGTGGAGGCAGTAGTTATAATAATGGAGTAAACTGTGCATGAGGTTTGGAAAGGCAGCTGAATGTCCTCTGACAGGAAAAAAAAGGTTATTTTTAGGCCTTTCTAGCGGTTTATTAATGGAGGAGTTGGTGCTACTGTACTCTCTGGAACAGAGCAGGGCTGGTGGGAAGAGCATTTGTTGCCTTGAACAGAAAGTGGCATACCACATTTTATTGACTTTTACTGGGGTGAGCTGGAAGCTCCAGAAGCATCAGGGAGCAATGGTCCCCACAGACAGGAGGCGCTCGGTGGTCTCTGTGCTGGAGTGCAGAGCTGGAGAACCTCAGCTGTGCCGCAGCTGACAAAGTGCCTGGTGCGTGGTGTCAGCAGGGACATTTGGGGACTGCAGACCTTCAAGCACGGCCATATGGTACATGACTGTCCAGTGGTCTTGTGAGTAAAGGTCCTGTTTTCCATACTCCAGAGCTACACCAGAGATGGTAGGCATAAGGTGGGCCTAAGATAGGTGCAGCACTAACAGTTCTTCCCCCTCTCCAAGGTCAGCTATATATATTTTTGGGTTTTAGGGAGTCAAATAATATTTATGAATAACTTATTCAACAAAGTTTTCAACTGTCAACAGAGTGATTTGTGAAGAAATGTTTTCATTACTTGTCTGGTTCTATAGATGGATGAATAATATCCGTCAAATAAATTATTCATCTTTTTCTCTCTTTGCCATCATCAGATAAATTCTTTGTGATTTATATTTGTTTATTATTCATCTGGCTATGAGAAACAGACATATTAGAGATGGGTTAAGGGCGAAATCTGCTTTATTGAAGCCAATGACCATGTTCTGGCTGATAGTGGAGGCTATACCAACACAAATCTCACCCTGTGTAGTTCAAGTGCCCTCCGAGCAGAGATGATGAGTAGAAGCCACCGGAGATGCTCAGAGACGCTCCACGGGTGGTGAGTCCCCAGGTGGTGTGGGCAAAGCCACATTCTCCTGCTTTAATACCTGATCTCCAACTTCTTAACTTCCTCTGTTGGGGCTGCCTTGGGCTGCTTCTTGCCAGAAACCATGTGTTAGGAAGGCCACTCTGGAGAGCTGATGAGTTGTGTCCTTAGGTCAGGTCATGGCTACAGAAAATAGACGTATACTTTTGGAGAGCGCAGTTCCTTAAAGGCATCTGGTGTGTTGGAGACCAAGCACAGTGAGGAGAGGGATTATGGGTCTTTATGGCAGTTTTCGTAGTGTTTTACATAATACAGGTCTGAGGCTATGGTCCTTCCTTTCCCAGGTTCCCACTCTGCAGCTTCCTCAGGTTGCTTCTGCCCCTGACAAAGCCATGCCAGCACACTCTTTGGTGTGGTGTTGGTGGGACATCATGGCCAACGGACCACCCAGACCAGGGTGTCATGTCTGCAAGGGTCAAGTGTGGCAAACTCTATAGGGGTAGACCTTCAGAATCTTCCCTGTTAGCTCCATCACCTTTTAAAATGGAGGGAAGGCAGGTGGGTTTGATTTTCTGTCTGTCTGTCTGTCTGTCCGTCCGTCCCCTTCAACTTTCTGATTGAATGGCTGGTGCTGGACAGGCTTGGGACCTCACTGCTTCCCAGCAGCCTCCTCTTCAAAACACTCCAGTAGCAGGGATATGGCAAGGCTTTTCAGTGATGCCAGTGGAGGAAGAGGACTTTGGCTGCTCTACAAAAAGAAGCAAAGAAACTCGTTACACAAAGCTGACTGAAGGGACAGACATAGCAGATATCTGCTGCTCCTGCTCAGGAGTGACCTTTCATTCATTCATCTGATTTACAAGCATTATGTTGTTTGACAGCCTGGTGACTGAACCAGTTTCAAGTTTAAAACTTTTGCTTTTTTGCTTTATACCAGCTCTGAAAATGTGTCTGGGGTTGTTTTCTTGTTAAACCAGTAGGAAAAGCATCCTTCGATTGCTCTCCCATGACTCAAAAAATGACAAAAGTTCCTTCAAACCCTTTTCCCTTTCAAAAAGTTCAGACAGGCAGAATATAAAGGAAGTTTCACCTTTAAATATTGAATAACTGGAAAAGTTACCTGTATGTGAAAAGTGGAGGTAATAATGGAGATTGTTTCGTAACCTAATCTGGAGTGTGCTGTGCCAGGCACCCGCTGGTAATAACAGGCTGATCTACGTGAGGCGTTTGCAGACAGCCCTGGAACACAAGAAAAGCTTTTATTTTTCATTCATGGCATCTAACATGACACTCTCAGCTGAGTGATCAAATACAGGCATAAGCATCATGATTCAACTGGAGAGAAGGAATGACAACTGAAGGAAAAAACCCGTAGCTGAGCAGATGAAAGGAAAGGCATCCTCTGTGGGGAGGGAGGAGGCAGGCAGCATGGGAAACAAATAATTTAGGGCTTCCCAGCCCACCTGGGTCTGGTGCTGGCTTTGCTGCTCAGCTGGACACTATCAGAGGGGCTGAGAGCTCTGTGACCACCCAGCTCCTGTCCCAAGGTACCATCTAGGGTAGCCCCCAAAGATGCCCTGTGTGGGATTTGTGGCTGTCAGGGGCAGGGTCCTCTTAAATGCGCACTCAGCTGCTGTAACCTGTGCATGCCTTAAAGAAACTAAATATGGCAGCAAGCAGGGGACCTTTGCGCTTGAAGGACACATTGGAGTGTAATTTGTAGAGTGAGTGATTTTTTTTTTTTTTTTAATTTTTTTTTTTTTTTCCCCTCTCTCCTCTTGCCAGATGCCTGGTCCAGGGGACACATCAATCTTTGAGCCCTGTTGAACTCAGAAATGTATTTTGGCACCTGTGTGGGGTGGGTGTGGGAAAGGAAAGGAGTAAGGGTTTGCTCTGCAGAGTGATGCTGGAGGAAGTTGTCCTCCCTGTTTTCTGTTGGCCTACTGCTCACCTGGGTGTGCAGGGGCCCTCACCCAGCCCAAGAGCTCATCCAGTAAAATCTGGTACTCTAGAGGCTGTGAGAGCCTTTTGCACAAAATTAAGCCAATTTCAGTCTCCTTTTTAAAGATGAACAGGTCTTGGGAGCAAGCATGGGGGACAAGGATGTCCTGAGCCTCAGCCCGTTGCTTGGACCTCCCCAGGTTGGCTTTTCCAATGCAGATGAGGAAAGTGCGTTGTTTCTTTTTTTCTTTTTTAGCTTTTCCTTTCTCTAGCAATGGCAAAGAAAGGTCTTCAACACCAGCAACTTGATGTTCTGTGTAGGACTTTTGGGTGAGGGGCATCAGGCTGGCATGTGCTGAGGAGGAACCATCCCAGCAGCTGGAGCCAGGGCAGACCTGGGCGTGAGTGTCTGGACTTGGGGTCTGTTCAAGCTGCTTCTGTGGTGCCCAAGATCGATTTAGCACTCATGATTTGCTGAAGTTTAGGCGCATTCCTGATCTTCCCTGGAGCAAACAGAGAGCAGAGGTGTGTTCGGAGGGATGGAGAGCACAGGGAAACAAGCACTAGCTCAGGTTTGAGGTACTCAACGCAAGAGGAGCCTGACTGCAGTCTGGAAAGGGCTGTAGCCTCCTTGAGAGCATTTCTGCTGGTGGAGCTGCTGGGCAGGACTGTTGTACACCCCTTCCTGCTGTCCTTCTCTGGACACTGTCCTTCTCTGGACACTGTCACTGGGGACTCTGCGTGGACAAACTCAGCCAGACCATGTATGTGTGTTGGCTTAATTTGCCCTGATTAGTTTCCCTTGATCATTTGTATTGAGCAAAGGATGCAAACATGCAGGGGATGGGGCTGTCAGCATCTGCTGAGCTGCAAAGCCTCATGGCTTTGCATTCCTTGAGCTCTGGGTTTCATCATGTCTCGGTTGGCTCCTGTAGCTGTTGAGCTGGGAGGAGTGGGGTCAGCACACAGACCAGGAGCTGCAGAGGCAGCTGTGAGCCTGAATCCTATTAAATCAATGGGACAAACAAAAGATGAGAGTCATTTCCCAGACCTATGTAACCAAGAAGGCTTTTCCTTCAGACAAGGTTACCAGCATCTCAGGAAAAGATAAATTTATGATGGTTGGGACCTGCCTGTGCATGGGAACATGTGGAAATAGCTGCCATCTGTGTAACACACCAAACTTGTTCTGTAGAGCTGTCTGGTGTGGGGTTTTTTTTGGGGGGAGGGATCTTGAGTTCTCAGGGTTGTTATTTGCTAATTGCTGTTAGTCTATGAGAAAACATGGAAAATTGCAGGCTTTCATGAAGGTGGGAGAGGGCAATACATATCTGACTTGTACAATATAGCCTAGAGCTGTCCTGAATTTCAGCCTGAGGTTGTTTCTGTGGCCAACATTAGGAACTGCATCTTCAAGATGTTCCCTGCACTGAGCATGTTTGTTGAGCAACTTGACCTCTTGGGACACAGAGCTGACATTGAAAAGTTTTGGGCTAGGAAATTCACCATCTGCTCATCCTGCTCAAGGTTCCCTGCAGTCTCAGTCTATTACTGGAATTTGCTGGGATATATTTTGATGAAGATCCTATTAGTCACCTCAAATTAACCAGCAGACAGTTACATAGCTCTATTATTAGCTGCTGTGTCTTCTGCAAATCTTGGAAATAAGTACCGCAGGCTGGGAGGTGGGTGGATGAGGAAGATGAAGCCTGCTGGGTCAACTGGTGTGTATGTCCCTACTGCTGAAGATGTGCAGACCTCTCTCTGCCAGAGAGCTGTGAGAGGTGCAGGAAAGTTCCTGAGAGATGCACCCAGGCTCATGTGGGGGCTGGTGTTCAACAAGACAGTGTAGATGGAAAAGCCATACTGGGCAGAAGTAGATGTTTGTTGCTTCCAGAGTCCTTTAATGTGTGAGTGCTTTGTAGAAGTGCCCCCGGCCCACTGTCGGAATAAAGGGGATTATTTGTATGTTCTCCACAGCTGAGAGGGCAACGGGTGTCTGGATGGGACTACATGGCTTTGGTGACCTGGTAAACTGCTGAAGGAGGACACCCAGATCCTCAGCTACAACTGCTGGGCCGTGCTTCATGATCTGACTTCACATGACTGTGTGTGTATATGTGGGTGTCTTTGGTTCAACACTCTTTTGCGGTCCCATTTTATGGAGATTTACTCAAAGCCCTGGGCTTGACTCTGGTCTCTGGTAGGAGCTCTTGGGGGAGCCCCATTATCACGTCGTCAATGATGCAGCCCCAGAGCTTCACTCAACTGTGGTTCTGACATTTGGAACAGGTTAGAAAAACAGATTTGCTCCATCAGTTCTGTCCTTTCTGTTTTACCAGCTTCTACGTGTTCCTTTGTGCCACATGAGGAGCCCCCTTGCTCTCCTGGTTAGCGAGGTTTTGGGTGGCTGGTCAGTGCTGCCATGAGGGGTTTGGTTTGGCACCTTTCTCCTGTTGAACCATAGTGGTGGGCGGGCAGTCCATGGAGATGCTTCTCATGAAGCTTTGCAAAAAGCACAGGGCAGTGGCCTCTCCTGGGGATGCTGGAGCCAACTTGCCCAATTCCTCTGTCTCTGGAGTGGATTAGAAGATTTGTAGATTGTTTTTTTTTTTTTTTCCCTCCTGATGAGCAAGTGGCATTGGCTGGACATGCTGTTGCACTTGGGGATGTTGAGAGGCAGCTGTTCCACAGGCAGACCACAGGGCTGCTCACGAAAAAAAATGTAATTTCCTTTCATCTACAAAGAAAGCTTTCCATACAGGGCCCCCGTGACTGCAGAGGCAGTTTTACCAGGGATGCTTTTTGATTTTTCTTCTGGTAACAGGAACTATGGGAGACATCTGCTGAGATGTCCCACCTCGCATGCAGCTCAGGTGTCTCTAGGTCAGCTGCTGGAGCTTACAGCTTACCGATAACAGTTTTCCTAACATTCTTATTTTACCCAGAATATTCTGTAGCTCGCTTAAAATTAAAAATGTAAGAGTTGGGTAAAAAAAAGTCGTATTTATTTTCAACTTAAGTAGTCCAATTCTACTGCACAGATTGTATTCTGGATTTTCATATTTTATTCAAGAAATAATTTGATTTATGATAATATATCTGAAACTGCGGCAGAACTTGGCAGCCTTGTCTCGGCATTTAGGCCAAGCCTACTGCAGAGTCAAAAGGGCTTGGGCTGTGCTGTGTGTGATCTGGGGTGGTCAGCTGGGCTCAACCCTGCTCCAGCTGTGCCGCAAACCCTGCTCACCCCTGTTAAACTGCACCGGGAGCTTTCCTGGACCATGCAGCAGGTTCTGGTGCTGGAGCTGTGATCTCCTGCTGATGTGGGGTAATTAGCAGCTCCTGGGAAGAGTGGGAGGCACTCATTTCTCAACCTGATCAGATGTGATCTGCATTTACCCATCTGTTCAAACCCTTAATTAATATCCTGCTGTGTGTCTGATGAACACTTGATAAACCTTAGAAGTTAACCAGAAGTGGCTCATGGCCCTGTTTGGATGGGTGTCTAAAGCTTAGGCACTGTTAGATATGTATTAAGAGATTCAGTGAGCAAAGTATTTCCAGAGTCCTCTAGGCAGGACTGCATGTGACAAGCCAAGACTCTGTTTTCATGGCTCAATTATCCCATTCATAGCCTTTCTTTCATTCCTGGTTGTTTTTAACACTCCCATGTTCTGCTTTCAATGTGGATCTTGTTCCAGGGATATGGGGGAAAAATGTGGGTGGTGGGGTGTGTGTCGTTTTGTTTGTGTGTTATGTGCATTTATTTATTTAGGTTTAATCAAAATAACCTTATCTGACTCAGCACATGGCACCATGGTCATCGGCATCAATCCAACAGAAAGGTCAGGTAACTGGGGAAAATGAGAGCAGGGACTGCATCGGTCTCCAGAGAGTCCCTTTGTGCTGACCTTGCTTTGCACCCACCCATTTCCCATGCACAGGCTGAACCTGAGTGTGGTCTGCTCAAGCCAGAGCAATTCAACATGTTCCCCCTCAGATCTCAGGGGACGTGTAACCTTCAGTCACACCTGTTCCTGCTGGGTGCCGGGGTCAGGACTGTGAGAAGGCAGATGGTCTCTCAGGCTTGCAAAGAGTTCAAGGCTGCAAAGAAGAGAAGAAAACCAGCAGTGAGCTGCTTGGAGGCACAAGGTGAGAAGCACGGACAAGGATGAATGCTTGGTGGCAGCAAGGCACAGGTAAGGGGCTGCGCTGGGGTAAAAGCAGAAGGGAGCAGGCTGGGTGAGCTGGGGCAGGGACCTGAACCCTCTGTCCCTGTTCCCCTTCACGGCTGGACTGGCCTCTGGGAGATCAGCACTGGGGTGGTGTCGGTGCCAGCAAGGAGCTGTGGTCCTCAAACTGCATCTCCTCCCTCCCTGCACAAGACCACAACTCACCAGAGCGACAGTGATCATGTTAGGTCCGTTCACGTCATCCTTTCTGTCCATGAAGGTCCACTTTTCCTGCTGATCCCATCATGTAAGACAAAATATTTCTGTTTTCAGGGTCTGTTAAATTTGTATCTTTCACTGCTGAAATGTCCATGAAAGACCACCTTTTTGGCTGCAGGTGGAATGCTCGAAAGTCAGTGTTGTATGTGTTTGTTAAGGCATTTTCTCTAACAACTACCTTCTTTTGCTGCTGCTGCAGACTGCCCTGCCCCTCTGTAATCACACAAAAAACATCTCCCAGCAGCCTGGAAGAGTAAACAAGAATTAGTGGTTCTTTGACTTTCCTTGTTTGTGGACAGAGCCTGGTGATCCCTCCTCCTTTCAGGAGCTCTGCGTGGTAGATGAAGGTCTGATGAAAGCCCTGGAGCCATCTCTGCAGTGTTGGGTCTTCCTCAACGTATTGATCCATGAATATAAGTAGGAACAAGATTTTGGGTGTAATCCTTATTTAACCCCCCAGCAAAGCTAACAGTAAAGTACTTCTTGTTGAGGGCTTTACTGATGCCAGCAGCAGTGACATGGGCTGTCTAGCTGAGGTCAGATCCTGTCCATGTCAAGTATCAACTTGTTCCAAACTGCAGACTCAACTGGGAATCATTCCCTTGGGCTTGGCCCATCGTTGTCCTTGGCTAACGAATCCCTGTGGTGTGTGGGTGGATTCGGCTCACCACTACCAGCCGTCTGAAGTTGAGGCAGCTCATAGAGGGAATATGATCTGGTTTTTGAGGTTGTTCTCCCAAGATAGCTGGGCTGGATGGCTCTCGGGGTCTGTAGTCTCCACAGCCCCTAGAAGCTCATGGTGTCTAGGTGAGATTGGACATAGGGGAGATCTGCACCATCCAACTTTATACATCTCCAGTCCAAACAGCTGTGTTTGAGTTATACAGGCTTCCCTTGGAGCTGAGAGAGGGAATTAAATTTTTATGTAGTGCCGTTCACCTCCCTGGATTTAGATAGTTGCAACAGGTGAGAATACAGGTCCTGCAGAAGTGTATTTTTTTTTTTTTTTTCCAATATGAAACCCTCAAAAGGATTCTGAGTGGCTAACTTGGATCTGGGTGGTTAATATCTAAATTTGGAGAACTGTGTTTCTTTCCTAATTCTAACTCCCACTCTGTAGCAGTAAGTGAACTATGTCCACCTGGCTAAAGCAGACCCAAGTTCTCTGTTCTTTCTATCCCTCTACCCCCCAACATGATGTGCAACACTATTTTAAAATGCTTTACTTTGTAAAACAACATATTGCACTGTTCTCCATTCACTTTCAATTTTATGCAACTTTCTTCACTGGAATGGGCTCAATGATCTCAGGAAATAATTGGTGAGCTTGTTAGACTAATGGGATTTTTATTTCCAAGGCTATAGATCAAACAAGTATCTCTGAAAATTCATTATATATGCAGTGTGCACTACATAATTATTCCTGCCCATGGAAGTGCTGGAGGAGAGACTATGACAAGGTATAACTTTAAAAAAAGGCTGCTTGATTTATCATTTATAAAGCAAAGTTCATATTAGATGTACCAGTTAAATATTCAGTGAATAGTAAGTCACTTGACTAGCCAGGGTGCAGGAGGAAAGTGTGGCAAGTGTGGTGCCAGTTCTTGTTTGTCTTTATTTTTGGTCTGGATCTGAAGGAAGTGCCTCTCCCTGAGTTCATCTCCACCTCGTTAGCAGAGACAGCCCTTGATGTTGCTGGAAGCAGCTGAATTTTGCTTCTAGGTGGTGAAGGGCTATGGTGTCCTACCTGGCTCTTCTCCAGGGGCGGGATCTCCATCCTCCTTCCCCTCTGCTCTTGTTTACACCTGGGCAGGGAAGAGCAAAACTCAGTGTGCAGCCAAGAGGAAAGCGATTTGCCCAACTCTGCTTATACATGGCAAACGGGACATCAGTGATAGAGAACCTGTTCCATAATAAAATGACAAATACCAGTGACTGAGATGCAGGCTTTGCAGGGGTCATGTTCAGCCTTGCCATCCTGAGCATTTTGTATCTGAATTGCAGTATTTGGGGTTGTTCTGGCTGATGCTGTTGGGAGAGTGTTGAGCTGAGATCTTGCCTACGAGCTGAGCTGGCGTCACTGGAGGTTTGTGCCCTGGGTGGAACCAGGTGGAGATGTTGTGTTTGGCTGTGTGATGCCCTGGGCCAACAATCCTGGCTCAGACCCTGACTATATTTGCACCCCACAAATAACTTGAGGATGGTGGTTGTTACCCTGGGACCTGGCCCGACTTGGACGTCAGGCTTAATAGGCTCTTTGGCATGTCTGGGTACAGGGAAGATTTTTCTCATTGTAGTCATTCTTGCATTTGTTCTGTATGGGGTGGTATGGCGACTGAATCTTACTTTCAGTGTATTTGCAAATTGCATGTTATTTTTGAGAGCTTTGATTGCAAACTAAGTGTATTTTGTATGTCTGTGTTGGATGGAGTTGTTCACTCATTATTACTCTTCTATGAAGTATTTAGTATTTTCCATTTGTAGAGCTGGTCTAAGAATTGTTCATTGAGATTTTTCCATAGAAGAATCTTTTAATAAAATAAAAGTGGATACTGCTTTTGTGGAGAAAATTGATGAATGTTCAGGATATGACAGGAGAAAGAAAAAGTGAAGAAATACAAAGGAAAGTGGTTAAAAGAATCAAAAGAAGGAGCTATGAGGTCTTTCAAATGACATTGCTTGATATACCTTGGAAAAACTTGAAAACAAATCTCCTATGTAACTTAAAAGTATTCTCATTTTACAGGTAAAGGGACTCACTTGAAGTGACATCATTTAAGAAAGTCACTTCCAGTCTGGTTCCTTCACCTGATATTTGCCTTCTGGGTCACCCATCGTGTGCCTGGGTGGGATCACTCTGAACAGGCAGGAGGAGGAATTTAGTTCCCCCCATCGAAGGCTGGTCTGGGTGCCCCAGCTTTTTCTGAGGGAGCAGTTCCTGACCTGCCTGGGCTCCTAGTGCTGGGGTTGCACACACAAGTGCAGAGCAAAGACTTGAACTTCAACCATTTTCCACAAGTGGTATTAATTTAATGAATGATTTTAGTCACTATTCAGGCCCTGATAGGAAAAACTGTGCTCTCAAGAGCTGTGCTCTTGCTAGTGACCACCTGGAAGGTCCGTGCCCGGCCCGGACACTTTCCTTGGAGCAGGGAGGGTGGCAGGCTGTTACACCAGTGCTCCTCATGGTGAAATGTCCCCTGGCTACCCTTTCTGATCGTTCATCTCCTGCCTGAATCGTGGTGAAGGCCATGTCACCATGAACAACCCGACCTAGGATGAATCTTCTTGCTGATTAATCTAGCATTCAAGGTACGGCAGTTCATCCATCACGTTAACCATGGGTTTGCTGAGAGGGGGAAATGGACTGGGTTTGAATGATGAGTTGCACGTCACGACACACTGAGTAAGTGGATAACTAATAGGCAAGCGGCACAGTTTTGGCTGGAGTGTCCTTGCTGGGCTGAGGGGAGTGGCTGCATCCATCCGTTCAGAAACGCGCTCAGCATCTCACTGTGGTGCCTTTAGGCACACGCTTTGCTGAATGTTCTCAATTGTTTGCAAATAGCTTATTGGGCAAAGCATCCAGGGCAGTTTTTCAAAAGACCACAGCAGCACCTTTTAGAAACCCACTCTGCAGACCTCAGTTTTTAACAAAATGCACACAAGTACTCTGCATACATATGAGCAACAAGCAATCGAGCGTGCTAACAACCAGCAACGTTAATCACTGGCCATTTCCTTCAGTTGCCTCTAACCTCTGGTCATAGCTGAAAAACCAGTTCACACTGTGCAACGATTGTATTTAGAGGCTCAGAACATCCCCGTCCTTTCATTTACTGTGTAAGAGTGGGATGACAATACGTAGCTCCACAGGGAAATTGTAAAGCCCCACTAATAAGGCTACAAGTGACTGTGAAATTCTCAGCTGCGATGAGCTCTGAGTGTGAAGTGCTGCTTGTAAAGCTTCAAGATGGGTGGTGGTGTGTTGTTTGGTTTTTTTTTTTCATGAAGGACTCTGGTGGCACATAGTTCCCTCTGAAGGTCCAATAACGTAATGCAACTCTGTAGCTCTAGTTGCTGAATTTCACCACTGGAAGCCACAAACAAAACGCAGAAGAGATTGAGCTCCTAATCAAGCTGGCCAGGAGAAACGTCTCCTCTGCTGCTGCCAATTATTGGGCAAGTATTACAATGTAACATGTTAGTAGAATTAAATATCTATTTGAACTTGGCTTCTTATGTACTTATGTGCGACAAATTAATTTTAATATTATTTGTTCTGTGACTTTCAATAATTCATTGGGATGTGTTCATACCAGTAATTAGAACATGTAAAGTAAGAAACAGAGATCACATAAATTATTCCATGGCATTCATTATTTATTTGACAATTTAGAGCTGTGCGAAATTTACTGAGAAAATATGTACATTAATTAATGTGTACATTAAGATTTCATTAGTCTTACTACACTTCTTCAACAGTAAAGATACTTAGATTTGGGTGTGTGAAGAGCTAGAAAGGTTTTGCTTGTGTCTTTCAAATTAATTAAATTGAACGAGAAGCTCTGTGATTGGGATCTGGGAAGAGCCGCTCATGAGCCGCCTTTCTGCTGGCCTACACAGTGTTTTATCAAAAGCTGCTAAGATTCCTGAGCCAAAGAAACAGACGAGTGTTTAGCTATGTTGTACAATCACTGACACTTCAGCTAGAGCAGCGAACAAGAGAAAATCCAGTACTTAAGACCCTCTGCTCAAACAATGAGGAATTTGTTTATGCCAAGTGGATTAAAAACAAACATCCTACAAATTCTTTTGGGGAAGGGAAGAGAAACGTTTTTAACCAATGCTATAAAACTGATTCCTGCTTACCTTGTTTTACGTCATTAATGAGTCCACTGGAGACGCACCAGGAAATTTCCACATGAGCAAACTCCCCCCGGTGTAAAAATGCTTAGATCCACCTCTGTCATTTAATGGTTCAGCTCACACATGAAAGCTGTTATTTGAGGTTTTAATTATTAAGCACAAATTGAATTTCAGCTTTTGGAGCAAAGAGCTGCCTCCCTCTGCAGATTCCAACCGAGGGCTGGGGAATAATGAAGAGGATTTTGGTATGTCCGTTTAAAATAGCAGCCACAGAGGTGCATGTCCCTTGAGGCCTCCACGGGTAGGACTATATTCAGAAAGCACTGTCTTGGATTGTGATAATGAACTATTCATGAGGTGTAATTCAACTCGGGAATTCCAGATGTATGGGGAGGGTTTGTTACGAATTACTAACAAAACTCATGGTGAAAGCTGGCTATTAACTTTTTTTTTTATGCTTACTGCTGGTCAAGAAGCCTGTGAAGTTCTTGGTCAATGAGTAGATGGTTGTGGGCTGGAATTAACTAAACACTCCGCTTCATGGTTGTGGTGGTTCTTCTTCCCCTGGCAGGAGCTCTGGCTGGCTGTGACTTGTCATGGGAAGTGGTGGTGCTGCTGTGAGAAGAGTCGTCCAGGGTGGTCACCAGCAGGTAGATGAAGAAAGACTTGTGAGAATGAAGAGTGATTCAAAACCCATTCTGTCTTTCCAGCCAAAATCAACCTGACAAAATCTGCTTGTGTGCTTTCATAGTTCTTGAATTAACAGCCAAAAAACACTTGGAAGCATTTTGGGTCTGACTGTGTGTGCAATCAGTGAGTGGAGCACATGAAGGGACACCAAAGGTTTTGGGAGGCAGATTAGGAGAAACCAACCACTCGCTTTCTGGAAGGCCTGTAGTGGGAAGGTCTTCAGACGAAAGCTGCCTGGTCTCCTCCTGCCTCTCACCGAGAGCCATGGGGCTCTGGGACACCCTTCCCTGGACTGCCTGGTGCTGGGGACTCCATGGCTCTGTCCCACAGAGAGACAAAACCCAGACCCCTCATAGCCTTCCCAGATGGATGTATTCAGGGGTCTTAGGAGCTTATCTCCCAACCAAGAACAAGGCTGGGCTGTGGTTTGGGATTTTGTACAGCTCAGCTGCCAAGATGCAAAAAATAAATTGGTTTGGATTGACAAAAAAGACACTACTTCCCACTGCAGTGAAAGTGAACAAATTCTCATTTGTCTCAGCCATCTGCTCGTCTGCAAGTGTTTGATACTAAACAGAGCCAAAGGTGAGAATCACAAGGCTGCCAGGAAGGGGCTCTCCTCTTCCTCTCTGTCCTCTTCATCATCATCTTCCCAGGTAACTTGGAGGTTAGGATATTTCACAAGGGCAGTGGAACCCAGGTTACTTCTGCCGGCTTTTGTAGCCAGATGCTGAGGCTGGAATTATCCCCCTGTGGCAGCCTGTCATTTATAAATGCTTCATGGGTGCAGCTATTACGCCTCCATGTGTCTCACTTTGAAGTCTATGTCTCAGCTACTGAGTTGGAAAACAGGCCACTCCTCACTTCTCTTGCATATTAATGATGCCAGCCTCGCAGAGAGGTGCATCCCAGAGGAGCCTGTTGCTGAGCCTGTTGCTTCGTGGCAGATGATGGAGGGGAGTGGAAGTGGGTAGAAACTGAGTCTGTCTTGCCAGTGTCCTCAGAGCAAAACTTTAGGCAACGTTATTCCGTGTATTCTGAAGTTCACGTCCAGAGTTGACGCTGGTTTTGAAAAATGTGGATTTAGTTCTTTTATAGAGGAGCATTTATTTTTCATGGCAGAGGGACTCTCTTGAGTATCGTGCTTGAGAAAAAGTTTGAAAAATATGGTGCCTTGTCTTTCGAAAAATGTTCTGAGGAACTACTGCCTGGTTTCAGATGAGGGCCACGATTACGCTCTGTAGGTTGTCATGGGGAAGGATGCAGCTCAGTCTTTTCTTTTTACTGGAGCTGGCATGAAAATGGATTATTCTAAACCATCTCTGTCTTGCTGTCCCATTTGTTAGGTTCCTGCAGTCACATTCCCTGCTTGATGTTTTCATAAACTGCACTCCTTTTCCTTGGGTTCTGGTGATTAATTGTAATGACAAGTGGATATATTCCAAAATAAATCTGTTCTCATAGCCCTCTGCAGAGTCCACTCTGAGAACCCTCTGCAGACTTAACAATTTGGAGAGAGGTGGGAAAGCACAAGATCTACATCGGAGCAGCTGTCCTGTGGTGTTCCTTTATGCTACATTTATTTTGGTAGGGACTGTATTTTCCTCTAAGGAGCAAATAATTGTAATTTGGCCCAGGAAATGAAAGGAAAATAGGCAGAAGTCCTGCTTGTTAGGGGCTCCATGGACATGAAGAGGCCAGCAACAGCTCCAAAGCTGGGCACTGATAGAGCAGAGGTGAGGCCAAATCCAGAACTGCTTGAGGTATTGATAATCATTTGCAGTTATTTCCTACATTTGTGTCTTCCTTCTTTGTACTGGAAATATTCTTAGACTGTTATTTTGTCTGGAAATGTGCCTTTCCAGTCCTGAAATTGCTTCTCCACTGAAGATGATCCCATCATACAGGCCATCCCTTTGGCAGTAGTGCCCTTCTTGCACATCATGGATGCTGCATGGGTGAAGCCCATGGCCCCTTGGTTTGGGTCTCTGCAGCTCAGTCACCACCCAAGAGGAGCTCTGCCAACACCTGCTCTGCCTGCATCCTTGCACAATGTACAAGAGGAGGGAACGGAGCTGGTGAGGGGCTGGAGCAAAAGTGCAATGGGAGAGGCTGAGGGACCTGGGGGGTTCAGCTGGAGAACAGGAGCTGAGGGGAGACCTTCTGATCTCTGAACTGCCTGAAAGGAGCTTGGAGCCGGGGGGGTCGGGCTCTGCTCCCCAGGAACAAGTGCCAGGACCAGAGGAAACGGCCTCAAGTTGCGCCAGGGGAGGTTGAGGTTGGATCTGGGGAACAATTTCTTCCCCAAAGGGCTGTGGGGCATTGGAACAGGCTGCCCAGGGCAGTGCTGGAGCCACCATCCCTGGAGGGGTTGAACAGACACAGAGATGAGGTTCTCAGGGATGTGGTCTTGAGGTGGACTTGACAGTGTGAGGTTAACGGTTGGATTTGATGATCTAAATGTCTTTTCCTACCTAAATGATCCTGTGGTCTCAGAGGAACATGAAACCCTGCTCCTGACAAGGGTGATCTGCAGATGACTTTATCATTGTTGGTCTGGCACAGGGGGGATGTTGGCAGAGGGTTTGTGGCTGTAGCGAAGAACAAATAATGCCCTGGTGCTGTGCTGGGGCTGTCAGCAGGAGGCTGAGCAGGGAGGTGAGTTCCCACAGCAGCAATCAGCCCCAAGCAGTTTTGGTTTTACCCTGCAGCCTAGTTTGCCCTGAGCAGAGGAAAAGATGAAAATTAACTCTAATGATCACTTTTTCCTGCAGGAAGATGCAGATGGGCAGGTCCTTCTGTGGAGATGCCCTTGAACCTGGCACCTGAGACACTGCTGCTGAGCCAGGATGGGTTTTATTTTCTCTTTCCAAGAAAAAAAAAGGACATAAACTGACATGAAACAACAAAGAGGGAGTAACAAAGAAGGAGAGACTAGATTTGAATTGATATAGAACCCAGGAACTGGCGTGCAGCCCAGTAAATATTTGAATGACATTACCTGAGCTTAAAAAATCTGACGAACTGTTAGGTTTAGTTTATATCTGTAGTGGAACTGAGGAGCAAGCAGCATGGAAATATAATTATTTCTTTTAATCATTTTCTTTGGTAACAGAAGCAGAAGGAAAAAGCTCTGGAGAGATCCTTATTATAATTTTCCCCTCCCTCTGTCTCTTCTTTCTGATACCCTGCATTGTTCTCAGCTTTGTCAAGATTGTGACAAACTTAATTACCAGCAAACAGTAGGAAATCCAGATGACATATCATATTTTTTTTCTTCTTCTTTTGACTTCATAAAAGCTTTATAGTCTTTAATCTAGAATGAATGAGGACAGGGCCCAGATGGTGCTGGTGTCACTATTGGCAGCAACTGAGCCCTTATCTCCTTGAGATCTTCAGTGTCAAAAAGCCAAAGACAAGGACAACAAAACCTCCAGAGACCGTGTTTCAGGGCTGGAGTTTCAGAAAAGAGCATCATGTGTGGTCAGGGCCAGATTTGCAGACTATCTTCACTCCTGTTTGTGAGGGTGTCACCTGTTATCCTTTTCTTGAAAATCTGGACTAATTGCACTAATTGCAGGATGCTCACAGCAGCGACCATGGAGCCCAGGGCTCCTGGCACCGGCGTGGGGCACGTTTGTGGTACCTGCATTGGCAAAGCCTGATATGTAGTTGACTATAAAACAAGAGCTGGGTAAAGTGCTCTCAAGAACAGGGTGTTTGCCCAAAAATTTGATTTCTGGGGGGTGTAAAAGAGCTCAGAGTGAAGTTCAGTGAATAGGTTTTAAATGAGGAAAAAAAAATTAAAAGAAAAATGCTATGAAATGCTTTGAGCATTTAAAAGTGAGGTTTTTCCCTTTGAGATTTTCAAAGGCAGTTTTTCTGTCTTGCTCTTTCAAAGATATTTTTTGCTTTAAAATCAGGTCTAACTCAAAAAAGGAATAAGTGAAAGGGAAATGAAAAATACAAAAGGGTTAAAAAGGGGCATAAAGTGCCAAATGACTTGAAATGGTGAAATTTTTTGCACTCCTGACGACTAGAAACTTCATCTATTTCCTTTTAATGAATTCCAGGGGAGCTGGGACACAGCAAGTGCCACAATGCTGTGGTGTGGTCCAGCGACCATGGAGAAGCTGAAATTTGTGCTCCAGCGAATTGTGGTTTTGCAGAGCTCATTCAGCCCCATTTTCAGCGCTCCAGGTGGGTTTCCTTAAGTCTGTTTCGTTGCAAAAGAAGAAAATTGATCATCTGTAGAGGGTCTGTCCTTCAATAGCTTTGACAGGGGCTCTGGCAGCCTCAGCCAGAGGTTCAGGGGTTCCTTGTGACCTCTTTGCTGTCCAGCTATGAGCATCCCACCTTTTCCCCTCAGCCGTCAGGTAAAGGGCTCTCCCAAAAGCCAATATGCTGTTGCTCTTTTTCCTCAAGGGGCACTAGGCACAAAAGAAAATTTAATTATCAACCTTTAGGAAGTTTTCGCTCTTCTTCCCTTCTTCTCTAAATAACTAATGAAGTGGAGCAGCTCAGACAAAGCCACTTCTCTCAGCTGTAAACCAGAGCACAGAGAAATCACTAAACCTCTCATTTACCTGTCAGAGCCAAATAAAAAAGCTGAGTGTGATGCTAATTGCTCTCAGTATGCCGGTTGTGATGGTGCCTTTCTCAGCACAGATGCTCCTGAATAACTCAACGAATCTGGGGACCTGGTGGGGCTAACTGGCTTGTTTTGCTTGGGGGGATGCAGCCACCTCTGCAGAATGATGTCCCAGGGGTCTGCAAGGAGCCGTGTGCTGTTCAGTGCTGCTTAGAGCTCAGTGGATGTTTAATTTTGTGGAGATGGCTGGGGGGGATAAGCCAGATGAGGGACCTCAGGCTGGGAGAGTGATTCTGGCAGCCTTGGAAGATCAAAGGGTCCTTGAGTTACCATGAGCAGAGCAGATCTGAGCTGTCTGGAGTCCTTGCTTGGAGAAAAGCGTAGAATAGTTCCAGTCTCTATGTGCTGCAGAAGGTGAGGACAGGCTCAGTAGCTCCTCAGCTTCAGCCCATATATTGCCACAATGGGCAACTGTGTCACCCAACAGCCAGCCAGAGCCCTTTCCAGGGGCACCTTCCCTAGGAAATGCTCAGTTTGCAGCTCTCCAAAGGTAATTTTCGCACACTCGTCTCTTGCCACTTGGTAGTGCAGAGGCCGTAAGTATAAGTGTCTTAAAATTTACACAGTTTCTTGAAGGTAAAATCTATTGGGTGTCCATCTGAGTGCAGGGTTTGAATGTCCTTGTGAGCATTGGTGCTTTACTCTTTCTATGCTTTCATCGTTGGTCTAGATGGAGCTTTGGAGTCCCAGGTCTGGAGGGAGAAATACCAGCTGTGTGTATGTCTTGATTGTATTTCTAAGGGAGTTTCTGGGAACACGTCTGGGGAAGAGATGTGTATGGTTTTTTTCTTTTTGTTGTTAAATTTTACTATTTTGAATACAAATTTTTACTTCATTCAAAGAGAAAAACACAAGGAGCTGCAGCACCGAAGGGCCAAACACTGCATGTGTCTGTTGGGGTCTGTGAGCACCGTGTTGGAGGTGTTTCAGAGTCCATATCAGCTCTCCAAGTTCAGGTAAACCCATGGAAACCCAGGTTTTGGGGACCTGTTCTCCAATTTCTGCAGAAGCAGGGAACCCTCATCCTGCCCTCCTATGTGCTGTTCTGCTGACTTACACCATCCACAGATCATCCTGCCCATGGTGTGTTGCACATCACTGATACTTTGCACAGCTTTGTCTGAAACAGCCTAGAATTTTCTTCCTTTTACCGAACAAGACAGAGCACAGCACTCTCAGATCAGTGTCAATGAGTTAATGGTAGGGTGTCATGACTTTGGGTTTCCTGCCAATTAACGAAGAACCTAATGAACCTGGTAGCAAAGACCAGCCTGTAGCTGGGAGCCAGGAGATGTGTTGGCCATGGAGATTTTCTGTTTGGTGGTGATGGAGTGGGGCTGCGAATGTGTGTGTCCTGACAGCCCAGCACACGATCTCCACTCTGCACAAGATGCAGCCTGAAACATAACTCAGTTTTCCTGCATTGCACCAGCATTTCTGGAGGCTGTTGCTGCAGCAGCTGCACACGCAGGGAGCCATGGAGAACTTTGCAGGTGGGAGATGTGTCCTTGCTTGCTGATGGTGGTAAGTTGGGAGTGTTCCTGTGAGATTAGCTGCACATCATGGGCCTGGATTCAGAAATCATAAACAGGGCTCTAAAGATGTTTAAGCACAAAGGTGCCAGGAAGCCGAGGGGTTCATGCAAGCTGTCAGCAGATCTCTGAGCTGCTGGTAGCTCATGTTGTCCCACCTGAAATGCAGGGACAGGAGCAATGGGCAGGTACAACACTTGGTTGGATTTATGGTTAATTGGCTTGTTTTCCTGCCGGCAAAACAGTTTTAGATTAATGATGTTTCCTGTAAAAATGTATACTGTTTTCTCCCCATTTTCAAGCTGCTCCTTGCCAGGAGATTGCTCTTATAAATGAAGGGATGCACGTCTATGTGTGGTCTGCTGAGTGGCTGCGCTAGCTCACAGCCAACGCACGGCATTATTACTGGTTCTATTTTAATAATACAGCCCAGGAAACCCATTCCTCTGCAGGTAATGCCAAGATTTACCATACAGACACCTCTTTCCCCCATGGTCCCTCTCCTTGGAGATGGACAGTGATCATGGGGCAGAGCTGTTCAGATCTCCACAGGTGGCCACAAGCACCTGAATGGTGCCATGAGCCACTTAACCAATGCAGGGGCTTTGTAAACATGTACTAAGCAGTGGAGAGTTTGTAGAAAGAACAGCAAAAACCTCAAAAAACACCTCCTGAGATATTCTCCTCCAGCCAAATATCTCCATGGCTCCAGCCTTGCAGAGCAGCTCCTGGTTTGAAACCTATGGTCCAGCTTCTTTGTCCTCCAGGACATGTATTTTTCTGCCAGTATTTGCTTTTCTGGGCACTGCCGAAGCTCAGAGCATGGCTGAGGCCTCGTGCCAGCTGTGTTTCAGTAATTCAGTACTCTGAGCATGATGTGGCAAAGAGTTAGGACAAGAAGACCATGGACAATTTTGGCTTTGGGTTGTTGGTCTCAGAAGCCCCTCAGCTGGACCCAAACCATTAAAAACAATTCAGCTGAGCTCTTGGACTCTTGAAAGTTGAAGAGGCTCACCTGAGGGTGAGCACTTAGCAGGACTTAGGGTGTGTTTCACTGCCCATTAGTTTTGGCACTGGAACATCTGGTAAAAAATAAATTGTGGAGATGTTTGGCATAGATGGTGCATGTTCCACACCTCCAGTCTTCACAAAATAAACCACATTTTGTTACTTATAATTAACGAGGTAGCAGATGTGCAAAAGAAGAACCCAAATCTAAATTGTCTCCTGTAATGAGGGCAGCTTTCTTTGCTTTGCTACTTTAAAGCCAGAATATACAAACTGCCCTGAATTTGTGTCCTTCCAGGACACTTCTCAGGCGGTCACCTTCACTGTCACCTCACCCTGCACCTCTCGCAGCTTGCTGATGGGATGTGATGCTGTCCCCAGCTTGCCACCTCAGCTTGGCTGGGATGTTGCAAGGTCCCCTGCTATGCACTGGTAATTCTCACTAGTTTTATTAGCAATAGCTCATGGTTTTCTGCCATTTCTCGCATTTGCTGTGCCCCTTGCCTTGGCTGGAGGGTTTCTGCATCAGTCTCGCTCCTTGCTTTGGATTGTGTGTGAGCACTGAACACCATGGCCCTGCCTCTCAGACTTCAACATCGTAACTACAGATTTCATGAATCAAATAGTATTGCAGAAATAGCGTATGAGGGCCCCTCCATGAATTCTCACTGCTCTCTCTACCCCAGCACGGCTGAAACCTGGCTGGGCTGCGCAGCAGCATCAAGAAAAGATACAGCCAGAACAAAGAGGGCTGTAAAAAATTGAAGAAACAAGCAGAGCATGAGAAATGTAAACAGCAGCAGCTGAGCACCGTTCCTTCCAGCCTTCCTCAGCAGCTGGGTAAGCTTTTCTGAACTGCTAGTTAATTTGTCACATCACTGTTCAGTGACTCTATTACCATACTTGTGTATTCACCCTGACAAATGACAAGACTTTCTTTTTGAATTCTTGTGGAAATGCAGTGACGAGTTCCATCTCTACCCAGACCCCAGCACATTACATATCTCCTTCCACCAACAGCCAGAATCTGGTGGAAGTTGCTCCATTTCTTCTCCCGGTGGAGATCCATTTTATGAAGCAATGAATTTATGTTCCCACGCTGGCTTCACTGAATCCACAGCTCACTGCTCTTCTCCTTTGGAAGTCACTTTTATTTGTCAGATATGTTATTTTTCCATTACAAGAAACCTGTAAGATTTATAAGGAGCTGCTTTCCCCCTTTCAGTGAGTGCTGTTTGTTTCTGTCTCTAATAAGAGACTGTCAAACCAGCATAAATTCTATAACATTTTTTCTGCCTTTTTTTTTTTTTTTTTGCATGTCAACAGTGAGAGAAAGTACATCAAGTACATCAATTGGAAATTAAAGAAATTTAGTTAGAAAACTTGTAGGAAAGCATCAATAGGAAAGATCACATAAAGTAGAGAACAAAGATGCCAGAAATAAAATCATCTGACAAACAATAGAATCAGTATTAAAAAGGAGAGAAAAGAAGTACAGAAGCCTCAAAAATAACCCCAGAAACTGTAAAAAGCAATGCCTGACTTCAGAAATGAAAAATGCAAGGAACATAACAAATGATTTCAGATCTGTTCCTATCAGAAAGAAACTTGATTTCACAAAAAAAAAAGGAGCAGCAGCTATAGAGACAATCTTATAAAAGGAAGTACAATAAAAGATTTGAAAATTGTATCCTCCAAACTACTTTAAAGAATGGCAAAAGAAAGGGATACAGATTAAAATACACTAACACTGTAATGTCTAATACAAAACGTTCTGTCAGTGAAAAAAAGTATTTTGACAGGTGTATCAAGACTTATCACCAATCTTAGTGACCCCATCAAAAAAAAAAAGCTCTGAGAGAATGATTTTAAAATAGCTACAAAAACTGGCTAGGAAGACCATGGAAGCAAACAGCTCACAATTATCTCTGTGGTTGGAAAGAGATCAAACCTTATTTCTATGCTATTTTTACAAGAGGCAAAGTAGGGCAGTCATATCACACTGCTCCAGATAATAATGCAAACAAAGGTTACTTGAGAGCACGCAGGCGAATAAAACTCCAGCAAGCCGTGAGTTATGAACTGAGCTGCAGCACATCGTCCTGAAATTTAGAGATTTCTGGAAAAGTCTGTCAGGAAAATGGCAATCCCATGGCAGCACAGAGAGGAGCTCCTGGCCACGGCTCCCCACAACCATCGATGGAGCCATGGGCCTCCTCAGACGGCTCGGAAAGGAGATTTGCGGCAGGAGGAGGAAAACGCACCTTCTCCCAGAGAGGCTGCACGTGCAGGGATGGCCACGAAGACCTGGCAGCACAGACATCGGCTCTGAAACCGGGTTGTGGGAAAATGCACTGTTGTTAATAGTTGAGGCATCACTTTAAAGGTAGGTAACGTCTTTAAAATTAACTTCCACAGTTTAAAAAAGAAAAAAAAGCTGTTGGCGGATGGGGAAAACAATATGTGAACATTACAGTCAAGCAACCTTTGATTGCATCAGTATTATCCCATAATATTTCTACATTTATAAATGATCTTGATTACCTGGCATCATGTAGCCACATCAGAGTGCGTGTTTACTTGAAAAAACAAGCATTTTTATTATTTTGCCCCTCAGGCCACCAGTTCTGAAATTCAAATGCAAAATAATTGGGACAGTCCATTGGCCGCTGTTTGCATATCAATAGTATTCCTAAAACATCCGTGAAATTAGCAAATAACACTTGGCACTGGGCACCATAGTTGAAGCTGGAGGCCAGACAGAACAGCTCTAATCCATCCTAACCTTGATGCCATTAAACTGCAAATCGAACCACAATTAAATTAATCTGCTAACTTCACTTAAATGGTGGCAACATTTTGCAAATGCTCTACAAAAGTCTAAAGCATCAGTGTTTGTGTTTGGTGACTAGAATTCAGTCATGGACAACCTTCATTCAGACCCATCTATGCACTTACATTATAGAATCCTGGAATCATTTTGGTTGGAAGAGACCCTAAAGACAATCGAGTCCAACCGTTAACCCAACCGTGGCACTAACCCATGTCCCTGAGAACCTCATCTCCGTCTGTCCAACCCCTCCAGGGATGGTGGCTCCACCACTGCCCTGGGCAGCCTGTTCCAATGCCCGACAGCCCTTTGGGGAAGAAATTGTTCCCCAGATCCAACCTCAACCTCCCCTGGCGCAACTTGAGGCCGTTTCCTCTGGTCCTGGCGCTTGTTCCTGGGGAGCAGAGCCTGACCCCCCTGGCTCCAAGCTCCTTTCAGGCAGGTCAGAGATCAGAAGGTCTCCCCTCAGCTCCTGTTCTCCAGCTGAACCCCCAGCTCCCTCAGCCGCTCCCATCACACTTGTGCTCCAGCCCCTCACCAGCTCCGTTCCCTTCTCTCAACTTGCTCCGGCACCTCAAGGCCTTTCTTGGCGTGAGGGGCCCAAAACCGACCCCAGGATTCAAGGTTTGGCCTCCCCAGCGCCCAGGACGGGACGGTCGCTGCCCTGGGCCTGCTGGCCACACCAGTGCTGGTACCAGCCAGGATGCTGGTGGCCTTTTTGGCCACCTGGCCACGCGCTGGCTCATGTTCAGCCGCTGTCAACCAACACTCCCAGTTTCTTTTCTGCCAAGCAGCTTTCCGGCTGCTGTTCCCCAAGCCTGTAGGCTTAATAACACCTGCCCTGTGGTCTCCCTGTCAAGAAGTATGATGCAGAGTCTCCCCTATAAAAAGACATCTCCAGACCTGAGGCACTGCATAGTGCATCATTCCCATGAAATCCTCAAGCCGTGCTACATGGAAAAAAAAACATCCATGGTACAGTAAGAAAACAACTTGAGGAAGGACACTAAAGGTCAGGTGCTTTCCAAGAAGGACAATATATGGGAGGATTCAAAACACCAAACTACCCCAACCAGACATTCTTATCAATCTCAGCCTGTAGTTACGGCGAGTCTCTTCTACCAGAAAGAAAAAGCTCAGACTGTCCATGGCCTGTGATGGATTCATGTGAGGGACAGGCTGCTCTCACCATCCAGCCCAGGAGTTCAGGTACAACTTTAACAACTAAGAAATTAAATATTCACACACAAAAATTTAAATGTAGTTAATTGCATGCTTTTTGGTTTCTGACCTTTTGTTTCTCATTCATATCGCATATTTTGCTCTGTAGATACACTGAAAAGGTGGTGAGCTGAGGCTGTGGCTCTTCCCAGTGTGGGGTCCCGGGCAGATCTTGAGGGGGAACATCTACCAGGTGGTGCCAGGTACTTCAGGCTGTTCAAAGAAAAAAGACAGGACATATGGGATTGGAATAACTTTCTCAAAATTACATCAGTTAACATATAGGGAAAAATTGTAAGTGTTACGGATAAATTAAACTCAAATGGATAATACATTATTTCACATTACCGTGTAACAATCTCCTTAGGGTTTTTTAATTGTCCCTACACTGTTGTTTCTGAATCCACTGGCTAAATTTCAATCAGATCTTATAGAGCAGCAAGAGGTTTCAAAGGTGATTAAATTCTTACAAAATGTGAAAATATAGGCAACTGCATATGAAAAAGGTAGTGTTAAGTATCCTAATTGAGGGAAAGATCATTGTGTGAGCTCAAACTCTAACAGTCACCAGAGGATCGGATGGAGAGCGTACAAATCCAGATAAAGCTCAGCCAGGATCTGCAGTTAGTCATGAGATGTAAACCCGCCTCATCAGCTCCACAGCTTGGTGACCATGTGTGGTCAAGGGACACACGTGCTCGTGCTTCTCCTTATGCAGGCTTGGGTAAGTCCCCTCTCATCCACCAACATAGACAGAGCAGCTGTAACCAGCCCAGCCCGAAATAGCATATACAACAGGCTGGACTGAACAGGAGGGAGTACCTGCAAGGGAGGAGGAGCATAAGAGCAGGCCAGCAAAGGAAAACAATAACAATAATATACAAAATGAGTGGTGGACAATACAATTACTCACCATCCAGTGATGGATGCTCAGGCTGTCCCTGAGCAGTAGTTCCCCTGGCCAGCTTTCCCCAAAATATATACTGAGCATGATGTCATATGGTATGGAATATCCCTTTGGCCAGTCTGGTTCAGCTGTCCTGGCTGTGCCCCCTCCCAGCTTCTTGTGCACGGCATGAGAAGCTGAAAAATCCTTGACTGCTTAGCAACAACTAAAACATTGGTGTATTATCAACATTATTCTCATTCTAAATCCAAAGCACAGCACTATACACAGGCGCTAGGAAGAAAATAACTCTAGCCAATCTGAAACCAGGACACCTGGGTTGCAATTATTTTGTTAGAAATAAACTAACCATTTCAAAGGAGCAGTGTAACATGAGTTTGGCACTTCCCCTATACAATATTCCATCTTTAAAATCAAATAAGTAAACCTCTCGCAGATGTGTTGTTGGGTAGAAGCACAAAGGTACTTGCGTCCTTTCTGCCCTGCTGTCCCCAAGGATGTTGATAGCAGGAAAGCTTTTTCTGGTGGATCGATGCAATCATTCAGGTGTGGGTATGTTCACAAGAACAATCGTCCTGAGCAGAGGAGTATTTGCAGGGAGCTCACCAGTTCCCACAGTTGACTCCCCCAAACCTCAGATGTGCAAGTGGCTTCTCTGGGTGCAGGGACACCCATCATGCCACAGCGTCCCCTGCCAGGTGACCATCTCACCACCCCAGCCCTGGGTGACCCTGGCTGTTCGCTGCCCCTCTCGGGGACACCAAGCACTTTACAGACCAGTGAAACATGCAGGTATGTGCCCATTCTCTTATTGTGCTTCTCTGTGTTAAATACTAACACCTCCTCCTGGGATCAGTGAGAGTGCTCCACTGTGCTAATGAGGAGGTATCACAGCTCAGCGAGTGCTTGACTTGCTAAGGCAAACAACGTATCGGCTGGAATTAACACAGAAAAAGATGGCCCCGGTGTCCTTTTTATTTTTTTTTCCCAGCCAAGCTGTCTGTACTATGGGTTTTGGATTCCTTCAGCTGTGTAGAAGGGCATGTGATTTATTCAAATTGGAAAGCTTGCAGACAAAAAAGGCTGTGTAATTATTTTGTATCTGACACAATCATTAGCAGTATTATTTCTTCCAGAGCTGGGAAGGACACTTATAAAACATCTAACAAGCTGCTAAGGAGGTTGCCTAAAGCACTGATGTTCAAAATGTGCTGCTAGAGCCTACTCTTCTGTGCTCTGTACATACGAATATTTCAAGCTCCAGTTTCTTTTTATGGAAGGGACTTCAAATGATGTTTCTGGAGGATGTTTCTGGCAGTTTAGTGGGCACTATCTTCAAATATTGGGCCTAGGTTACCTGTTGATTCCATGATATAGAGATGATTGAAAGAGGCCAGTAGAATCTAAGCAACTGTGCTATAGAGCAGAGGGGCATCCAGGCCTCCTATTTTACTTTGTTGAAGAGCAACAACCTCCTCTGTGCACATGTATTGTGCAAGTCCTCCAGATCCATTTTCCACGCTGAAAATGAGCACAGTAAGCCAGGCATCAGCCTCTGAGCTAAGGATGCTGTTGGAGAGCTTTTGGGTGGTCTCCTGTGGGTAACCTGCTATGGCCTGCTTCAGCCAGGAGTTGCCCAGTGGTCCAGCCTGCCTGGAAGTCCTGGTCCAGCTAAAAGGGATGCCGGTGGAAGGCAGCTGGTGGCACCTTCTCAGGGGACAGGCACCTATTTCATGCAGTCACTGTATGCAGTTTGCCCAGATCTCAGGAGAAAGAACAAGGTTTCAGGGGCAGCTTGTCCTCCTGACAGCTCTACAAGCTCTGGTTGAATTCCTGCATAAACACATTGCCACATCAGAGACTGAATGTGCCTCATCCTCCTGGAGGGAAGCAAATCCAAGGACCTGGAAACTGGTACTGGCCAAATCAGCACAGAAAAAGTCAGTTTCTCTGGTCAAGGAGACGGTGGTTTGACTTGAGCAGGAGCTGCCTTTCTAATGGTAAGTGTGGAGTTTATTATCAGCAATCCCTAGCTCTCATCTGGCACTTTTCATCAGCAGATCACAAAGCATGTTGTGGAAAAAGGTCAAAATAATGATTGCCATTTTAAAGATGGAGCAGCTGAGACACAGAGCCCAACAGCCACAGAGAAAGTCACCCCGCAGGCAGCTGGCAGAACTGAGGACAGAGTCCCACAGTCCCCAAGTCCAGCCCAGCACTCCGGTCTCCCTGTTCCCATCATTAGCACTGGGAAGTTCACTGCTAATTGGTGTTGAATGTTTGAAAGTGGAAGGAGCTGTCGTCATGGATACAGCATCCGCAGGCTGTCCTCTGCCGTGGCTGGAGCCCTTCTCTTCCACAATAGCTCTGTGGTCTGCAAACACCAGTACAATAATGAGCACAGAAACAGCGATTCATTTGCAACTGGTGCAAATCCTTGCCATGTCACACGAAGACAGAATAAACTGTCAGCTGTGACCCTCTTACACTTACCGAGCTGGTTGGTTCACTGATTTCCCTAGTACCAACTGGAGCAGACTGTCGGGACCTGTTGGATCAATTCTCTCCCGTAAATTTTATACGGGATTTACACTCAACTTGTGCCCTTCACAGCAGAACAGCACCCGTGTTCTCCCTGTCCCCACCTTGGGTAGTGTCTTTCCTTCGCAATAGGTGGGTGTCAGCAGTGAATAGGAAGAAAAACCCCTCCCCAGCCATGCAAACGCGCAAACATGCAACCCCCAAGAAGGTTTTAGCTGCAGATGCACAGATGTGCATCCATCCGTAGCGCTGAGCGCTTGGCTGCTGATCCACCGACAGACCTGACCCTCCATCCCTGCTCACGCAAGGACACTTGGCTTACCGGAGCACCACGCTGTCTCCTTCTTCTGCATCTCCCGCAGCACTCCTGACCCACTTCTCTTCTCAACTAGAGGCCTTGCCACACTTTCAGAGCCAATAGCCAGAACAACCTTGGCTGCACATTTGAGGACAGGCATATTACGGTTACCTTGTCCAGGAAGGGGCTCTTCTGCAATGTTTCACGGACACCTCCTTATCCGCTGTGCAAGTTAATCCATGAGCACAAGCATCACTAGGAACAGGCCCACCTGGTGCAGAGTTTGGCCAGGTGTGAAGAACATGGCCAGACTGATCCAGCAGCATTAGAGAAATGTCCATTTCCATTTTAGCTGTTGTAATGCAGCGTGTTTTTCCTTCCTTGTCCAGTGTGGTTAGGATAAGTTTCACCAGGAAAAGAAAAGTACCTTGAAGAAGTTCTTGGACACGCAGCCTGCCCAAGCAAGGCTCAGCTCTCTATCCTCCCATTAGTCTCTTTGAAATTGCAATTATAGGGATTTACCAGCACTTCTGATGTACTCATCAGGTTCAAGGTAAAGCAGATGGGAAGAAGCTGTCTCGTTTTGGATTTCTGTTGTATTAATGTTGCTGTGTTACCTCCATACCCCAGATCAGGGCAGTTCATAGTACCTGTTGGTGGACGATGCTCAGTTCTGAAGACCAGCTATTGCTCAACCAGTTACTGCACTGGGTCAACACCACCCACACTGTCATTAAACCAAATATCAGTCTCCTCCTGAGAGCAGTGTGCTCAGTGTTGTCCAGTCCTGCCACTGAGCTGGATATGGTCTCTGTAGCAGAGGTTTTCCCATCAACCACCAGTGATCAGGCAGCAAAGGATTCGCTGCTTCAGTTCACCAGCATCAGCTTTCCTAGTCTCTGCATTAATTGTGTTGCCTATGAGCAAAAGTTACAGCCAATGGCTGCCTCTTCCTATCCCCTTCACCCATGTTAAAAGAGGGGGAAAAAACAACACCTGCTAAACTAAAATAAATCTGGCTTGGGCGATTCCATGGCAAGGGCTTTACCGATCTTTAGTGAAGGAGAAAAACCCAGACATCAGAAACTCTCCTGTTTGATTTTCCCAGTGTCTCCCACTGTTTTTGACAGTTTGTCTTCACCTTCCTTACAAACCACAGGTGCTGTGCAGCTTTGGCCAAGGCAGCGGGGGTAGTTATCACCATAACTACCCAGCTATTGAAACCCAGCTGTACAGCAATTAAGCTCAGCTCCGCAGCAGGCTGACAGCTATCACACTCATTACATCTTCTGGAGACAGAAAGGCTCCGTCAATACTCCAAAGGGTCTGAACAGCAATTTCCAGGTGGAAAGTCTCTGTTCCCCCGTGACATAAAGCACTAGGACATGCCTTTTGGTGACTAACAGCAGCAGACCCATCACATGAAATTACTTGCTGTTTTCTACCTCTGCATGAGCTTTTTTTCTGCCAAGGGGGCTTAGCAAAACAGCCTGCTTTCAAAGGGAGCTGTGACAAACAGGTGGTAAAGAAAGGGTGCAAGAGAGGACAGGAGCAGTTCCTTGGAAGTCAGTATATTTTTGAAAGGTTTTCCATAGGAGTTCAGGTGCTGAGTCAGGCTGAGGCATCCGTCTCTGGTAACTGGTACTTCTTTCCTCTGCTGGCAGCTGAAGGGAGCTGAGAGGGACATCTAAGTGCTTGGCTTTCGACTGCACAGCAGCTCGAGCTCGGGAGCACAGGAACAGAAATCAGTAGGATGTCAGGGTTGATCCTTCACTGCCCGGGTGCACATGGCAGGTGTGGGGCAGCAGGAGCAACACTCCTCCTGGGAGAGTCTGGGGTCCCCTGAAGCCTTGTGCTGTACTATGAGCTGTGTGACGCTCATTTTCTGGAAGACAGTTGGAAGCAGCGGTAGCTCCCATTTCCACAGGTTCAAAATTCAATTTCTTGTGTAAACATCCTCAGGAAACTCACTTCAGGCAGAGAAGACTGCACAAACAGCTCAAGACACCAAGGGCTCTTCTGTCCCTGTACAAGCCAACAAACCACGATGAGTCTGATCATCCAAAGCCTTACCAGGGGCTCTCTCAAGTGGAGGACCTAGTCACGCCGAGTCCTCGACTCAGGACCATAAGACCCAGCTTGGGCTCTACCCTTGATACTCTGCCTCTGCTGCACATGGCATTCACAGCTGAGCATATGAGGAGCAACTAGAAGTGGGTATGTGGCTCCTCACGCAGGAGGATGACACGTTTCAGGGATGCTGCTGTCACAGTCCCAAACAGAAAGTGAAAGACCTCAAGGCAAGCGGCACAAACACTGCTCCTTTCTCGAGGTGTTCTGGGACAGCAGATCTTCTGACACGACGTTACCACTGCTTCAGGGATTGTCTGGAGGACAGTTGGTTCCCGGAGGATTTTTTTGTCTTTTTCAGAAAAGGTACAAGGGAATACACAGAGGGATTTAGACTCTGATTGCTCTTGTATTCCCTATCACAGTGATAGCGAGCTCTGATGAGAGAGGATATGTCAGAACCTCCAGATTTACTGGATTAGCCTCCAGCATCACACTTGCTGGCAGTTTCATGGCCATTACAACAGGCTTATTTTTGCAGCCTCACAACCACTCAAGATTGCCATCCAGAAAACTGTGTAACACTGTGATCTTTGTGCCGCTGGGTCATTCAAATGTGGTTTTTTTCCTTTCTCTAACACTGAGTTTACCATTAAGTGCACCTGAGAAATGGCAGCTAATGCCTTATATTTAGTGTAAAAATTAGGATCTTTGGTACTTAGCGTCAATCATCAGAGAAACTGAATTACTTGTAATGTTCAGAATCCAGGGACATAAGATCCATAGATAACTGGTGCAGAGACACATGGAACCTGGTCTGCAAAGAACCATGACAGCTCAGACAAACTTAGAAACGAAATGCCCCTTAAATAACCCAAAACCTTATTGCTCATCCAGAATGTTTTCTAGGAACAAAGACACTCAGAATCTGCAGCAAAAGAGAGGGACTTGCTTAGCAAATAGTTAAACCAACCACAGTCATATGGGACTTCCAGACTCTTGTGATTTACCATTTCTGGCCTCACTCCTGGGGACCTCCCTTCTATAGCTCTAGGGGGTGAAGGCAATGTGACACTTGTCCGTCCAGTGTTCCAGGGCCTCATACCTTACTTACAACACTTTTGACTCACGCTTTGCAAAAATGGTGAGATGTGCGACCATCCTACCTTTGGTTACCTCTATTCCAACAGCCACCAGCTCCTCACCAAGACAACACGACTTGGTGCGACCACCACATCATCCATAGTAAGCAGCTGAGCAGCTACTTCTGTCATTAAACATTAAGCACCAGCAGGTAAAAGCAATAGGAATTCCACACCAGGTGTGAAGTCCTCATCTGGATTTTTTTTCCTAGATTCGCTTTGCTTTTCTGGCTATAGTTTCCCATCAAAAAGAGCATCAGAACTAATTGCCATTTCTAGATGGTGTGTGACCTGGGGCAAAGATCACAGAGGGTTTGTGGTCTATGCCAGCAATGCCACTCTCATTTTGCAGGAGCACTGACCTCTGAAGGAAGCTCCTCTACACAGGACAAGGTGCATCTGCCTGACTACAGAGTAATTAACGAGCCACAGCAGGGCCCATCTCCACCCCATTCCAGCTCTAATTGGCCAGGACAGAGACTGGCTCCTTTCTGTTGCTTCCCAGAGCTGTCAGTCACTGAGGGTCCCTCCTTACACCACTTACCCAACCAGTATAAAAAGGCAGACCAAGGCTGATGGAGCATGGTGTGGTGTCTGGCTCTTCCTCTGCTGCTCATCTGTTTACCTCCAACAGGGCAAAAAGGTGCTGTTCTGGAATTTTCAGGTGTTGAGGCTATAATTGTTCCATGAACTCCAGGTTCATCTTTAGATGTTTCTTACCTGGTGTAATTATGGAATGGAGTTAGTCTTAGCTAACGTGAGGTTGTTCGTGGTCCTGCCTGAAAGGTTGGGTACGGCTTTTGAGTGAAAAGCTGTTTCTGCTTGGGGTGTGCTAACAGAATAGAGCAGCTTCTTGAGATGGTTTGTTTTATTTATTTTTTTTTTTTCCAGTTCTGTGGTTACTACCTCCCCAATGCAAAACTTCCTTGAAGTCTTGGTGGGGAGGAAGGAGGTACCTGGTACCTCTTCTAAGTATATTGAGAAGAAGCACTATGATCTCTCTGATGAGCTCTCCTGGGTGAGGAGAGATCTTGTTCTCCTCATTCCTCTGATTATCATAAGCCATATGAAACCTAAATACTAGGTGGCTTTGCAAGAAACACTGTCAGTTTCTTCTGTAATGGGAAGAGGCATGTTTTGGGGATCTTCACTTAATGAGTAGTGAATGAACATCTCACTTTAATGAGGCCAGAGGGAAGTGTCCCCTGGGAAGGGGAATCTCTGGACTCTGGACTCTGGACGCTCACTGGCTGTCTTGTCTCTTTCTCTTCCTAAACCCATGGTGCTACTTGCATTTCAGCTGCAATGGCCTCTGCTATGCCTGACCAAGAGGAAGCTGCCAAGAGCTCCAAGGAGGTGAAGGAGGAGGAGGAGCAGCAGGTAGGTGCCTCATGTCAGATGTAATGAGAGGACACTCCTGAGTGCAAGGATGTCACCCAGCTGTGGAGCTAAGCCCCCACAAATGGAGGGACTATTGCCTCTGTGCCCTGCAGCTTCCCTGGAAATGTGGGTGGCAGCACAGATAGAAGAGTAGACTGAAGACTCTGAGTAACTTCCTAGGCCAAGAAAATAGGCTGGTTCTTGGCTAGGAAAGATGTTTCTCTAACTCTGTAGTCAAGATCCTGGTTTTCTGCAGGTAATACTTCTATGGAAGGGCTCCCATGAAACCTGCTGCACCCACTTTACTCCCAGCATCTTGCGGAGTAAAGTCTGTGAGTTTAAAAGCAACTTTATCCTGTCTGATGAAGCTTTTCCTGGAGTATTGGCTTGTTAAGTAGCCATACCAAATGAATTAGAGCTGGACATGAGTACAGAACTGTTGAAGTTGCCCACAGACTCAGCTGGCCCTTGGGTAACATTGTGCTAGAGGAAGACTTTTCTAGAACGGACCAACCATGAGTGTCAGTGCTCCACAGCTTGTTTCACAATGGAGTTGTAGGTTTAAAGCAAGTGTCCAAGCAAAAGGCAAGCCTTGCTTCATCAACCAGACTAGGTGGCTTGAACAGACAAACAAAAGAGGAAGTTTGGAGGCAAAACAGCACAGGAAGCTCAGGGTCGTATGTGAAAGCTCCATGTTTTTGTGTTGGTGGTTTTTTTTTTTTTTTCTTTATCTCCTCTAGGATACAATAAATCAGGTGGCTAACCTGACCTTGGTCAGCTCTGCCCGTGACATGGCTTCTACGGCTTATGCCTCCACTAAGGACAGCCACCCCTACATCAGAACTGTGTGCGATGCAGCAGAGAAAGGAGTGAGGAGTGTGACAGAAGCCACAGCCAGCTGTGTGCAGCCAGTTCTGGCCTCGCTGGAGCCCCATGGTAATCCCCTGAGCACGGGCAGCTTTGCACCTGCCTGTGAGGGGTTCTCTCCTTCCTCCAGCCTTGGAAGGAATCCTAGGATGTGGAAATGCACCTCTATCACCATACTAAAGTGATAATTCCTGGCTTACAAGTAAGGCTAAAAAGAGAAGCCCTAGTCTGAGTAGGGTGATAGAGGACTGGGACTCAACTCTGATATTGACTTCCCTGAAACTGACCTTGCAAGGTCCAAAGTATTGGGTGGATTCTTACAAGTGACTGGAAAAAGCTTCATCTTGGAGGACTGTTACATCTAAAGGTCTTGTTTGCCATGGCCCTTAAAGAACATGACTGTGGCATCTGAGAAGTACCTCTAAACTCCTGGAGAGAGAGGGGCTATTCTTAGGGACAAGTGTCTGACAAAACAGCCTATGTGAGAGGCCTGAGCTCACTCTAAGCCCAGAGTGGGTGTCCCCCTACTATCAGTTCCTATGTGATCCCAGGTCCTTAGGATGTGGAGGCTTGGGCAGAGATAAGGGCTTATGCATCTATTTGGTCAAGAGCTTAAGAAGCTGCAGAAGGGGGTCCCATGAAGGTGTCTGTACAAGTGGAATTTGGCTGCTGTCAAAGTGAACAGATCTACAAGAAGACCAAGACAAGCTGCTCTACAAAATCAGCTTATAACACACCTGACCTGATGGTCTGAATGGAGACCTTCACCTGGGCTCCCTGCAGAGCAGCTTGCTCAGGAAGGTAGAACTTAAGATGGAATTGCAGAAAAACAAGTTTTGACTTTTTTTTTTTTTCTTCCAGTTGCTGCAGCAAGTGAGTATGCCTCCAAGGGTTTGGATAAACTAGGGGAAAAACTCCCACTCCTTCAGAAGCCAGTGGAACAGGTAAGAATCAAAGGCTGTGCTGTCCCTGGTTGGCAGAGGGGCCTGGTTTTGCAGTGTTTCTAACCTTGGGAGTGAAGTAAGCTCTTGTATGAGGAGCAAATTACTCCTAGGTACATAGTGCAAGCTCCTGCAGGAGGAAATACTTAGCAGACATTATGTTAATTGTACTCTTGGTGTGGTTTGGAATTGTGGTGTAGTACATGACCCAATCCCTTATCTGACACAAGTCTCCTCTTTCACAGATTATCTTGGACACAAAAGAGCTGGTGTCATCCAGAGTGACTGATGCAAAGGATGCTGTGAGCAGCAAAGTGACAGAGGTGATGGATGTAACGAAGGAGACTCTTCAGAGTGGTGTGGAGGCTGCCAGATCTGCAGTGACCAGCAGCATGGGGATGGTTATGGACTCCAGAATGAGCCAGACAGCTGTAAGCGGAGCAGGAGCTGTGCTGGGGAGCACAGAAGACAGCTCTCTCCCCATTGGGAATGAGGAACTAGGTAAGGAAACAGCATATGTCTGGGGAGACCTTATTGAGGCCTTTCCGTCCTTAAAAGGAACCTGTAAGAAAGATGGGGAACAGACTTTTTAGAAGGGCATTTTATGACAGAACAAGGGGTGATGGCTTTAAACTAAAGGAGGGGAGTTTCAGGCTGGACATGAGGAAGGAATTGTTGGCCCTGAGGATGGTGAAACACTGGCCCAGGTTGGCCAGAGAGGTGGTGGCTGAACCATCCCTGGAGACATCCCAGGCCAGGCTGGACGGGGCTCTGAGCAACCTGAGCTGGTGCAGGTGTCCCTGCTCATGGCAGGGGGGGCACTGGGGGAGCTGGGAAGGGCCCTTCAACCCAAACCGTTCTGTGATTCTTGTAATGGGAGCCACCAAACTGGGGATGGTCAGTCCTATTCCTCACCCCACTACTCTGGAATGGGGCTAATGGGAAGTGCTGTGCTGGAGGCTGCCTGGCTCCTAGTCCAAGATCTCCTGATACATTTTTACTCTGTGTGGTAAGCACCCCTGGTCAGATGCTTGCAGATACCATCTCTTTCCTCAGCCAAACTGGCAGCGTCTGAGGAGGGTGCGGACATAATGTCTGTGAAGCAGCAGCTGGAGAAGAGGAGGTACTTTGTGCGGTTGGGGTCTCTCTCTGATGAACTCCGCCAATTTGCCTACCTGCACTCAACAGAGAAAATGAAGCAGGTCTGGCAGGGCATGCAGGAGGCCCTTGTACAGCTTCACTGCATCATTGGACTGGTAGGTAGAGCTCCATCTCCTGGAAGGAGGGGACCAAACTGTTGGCTTGGTCTCAGCTTCATTGCTATGATAAAGAGCTGCACTGGTCACCAACAGATCTGTTTGCTTGACACTCTGATTTTCCCCTGACACAGATTGAAGTCTTTAAGCAAGGATTCAATCAAAAGCTTCAGGAGGGGCAGGAGAAGCTGCACCAGATGTGGCTGGACTGGAGTAGGAAGCCTTCCAATGAGAGTGGAGATGAAAGCTCTGCAGAGCCAGAGGTACCTCCTGGGGAGGGAAGATAAGGGCTCTGGGCATCCTCCTGGTTGGTTGTTTTGTGGGGTTTTTTGTTGTGTGTTTGTGGTGGTGTGTGTGGTGTGCATGTGTTGTGGTTGTGTGTGTGTGTGTGTGTTTTTTTTTGTTTGTGTTTTTTTTTGTTTGTGTTTTTTTTTGTTTGTGTTTTTTTTTGTTTGTTTTTTTTTTTTTTTTTTTTTTAGGTAACTCACTCCCCTGATCTTGTTCTTCCTGCCTCCTCCCAGGAGATGGAGTCTCTGGCCCTGCTCATGGCATGCAGTATCACAAAGCAGCTGCAAATCACCTGCTGCAAAACAGTGTCTGCAATTCAAGGCCTTCCCTCAAGCCTTCAGGATAAGGTGAAACAATCTCTTAGTGCCATAGAGGAGCTTCATGCTTCCTTCTCAGCAGCAAACTCCTTTCAAGACTTGTCCAGCAGTGCCTTGACCCAAAGCCAGAAGAAGCTGTCTATGATCCAGGAGTACATGGGGGAGCTGCTGGACTACCTGAAAAACAACACTCCTCTGTTCTGGCTGGTGGGACCCTTCTCCCCGAGGGAGGAGGAGGTGAAAACCTCACAGGAGGAGGAACCCTTGCAGGAGAAAGATGCAGAAACAGCAGGAGATCATCAAGCTTCCACCACCCTCATGTAAAATATAAAGCCATGAGCACAGGCCTGCCTGGCATGACTCTGAGTGCTTGTTCTCTGCTTTCTGTAGCTTCCCTCTCCAGCTGAGGATGGAGCTGTCTATGGCTACTGATGAATAAATCCTTAGGATTTTCTAAGGAAGGTGGTGAAAGTAGTGGGGCCACTCTTAAGTGCTTATAGCTGCCTTCAGGAATGGTGGCTGAGCTCTGGGGCAAGACAACAGCTGAAGCTCTGCAATGCTTCCGCCTCCTGAGCAAGCTGTCTATGGTATGTCCATTAGTGTATCCAGGCACTACCTGTATTCAACACAATTAGTGCTGTTGGTCTTAAACTCTCAGCTAGTATAAAATGTAAAGACTTATCTTCCTAGAGGCTGCTTCTACCAGATCATAACTGCTTAAAATAAAACTACTGCATGCAAACCCACTTACTGTCTATTGTCTCTTGGAGAAGTGCCACAAGAGTGAGTATCGCTCAAGAGATGTGTGAACTGTACTCTTCTTATCTAGCCCTTGATGCTGGGACAGTGCAGTCAGTGGTGCAGTAAGGATTTGTAATTCCTTATAACTCCCAAGCCTGGAGGCATGTATGTGCCCTTCTGGCACTTTCCCATGCTTGGAGAAGCTCTAGGGACCTGTTAGGATGCTGGTATACCTTGTTCTTAGACCTCCTGCAGTTTTCTGCTGCTACCTGGTGATGGAGACTCTGGTCTGGGGTGGGACAGTGGGCTGCAGGAGTGGCTACCTGGGAGAGACATGGACTCTCTGATGGAGAGTCATTAGGGTGTAAATAACAGACACTTCAGTTGAAACAGTCTGACCCTCTTCCAAACAGCTGGAACAGCCCAGTGCTTTCAGACTTGCCAGACCATGATGTAGCTGAGGCTAATGGACCAAGTGCCTATTGAACTTTTCAATGAAAAGCTCTGTGCCTTGCCTCCTCTTTCTGTCTTCAAGGAAAGAAGTGGAATCTACTCCCAATGTGAGTACTGCTGCTTCTAGACTTCAAAAAACAAAACCCCCAAAAGACAAAAAAGAACAACAGAACCCATGATGGTTAAAATTGTTTCCTGGATATCAGAGATGGGGACTGGGGAGAGGGTTGTTTTTGGTGTGTGGTTTGGGTGGTGTTTGTTGTGGGTTTTTTTTGGGGGGGGGGGCAGGGAAGGAAGAGCAAAAATAAACTTGAAGAGGTGAACCTCTCCCCCTAGCCCTTAAATAGAAGTGAATACTGTTCCAACAACAGTCATAATCCTACATTACTGTGTGTGATGGCTGTACTGTGGCAGGCCCATGTGGTTCCTGGGTTTTGGCATCGGTTATTCCATTGATGCAGCAAAGATCTGGATCAACTTCACTGAACTCAGCATGTCAGAGAGGCTATCAGACAACTGTCCAGCCTCTGTTCATCAAGTAGCAACTAGTTTGTGTTGAAGGCAAAATAATAAGCCAATCTAAGTTGCCAGGCCAAGATATTGTTGAGATCCAAGGGACTAATTGCAGGGGTCATCTCTCTACTTCATGCACTCGCCTGCCAAGCAATTTCTCTCTGGTGAAGAGCTTGAGGAGAGGCAGATCCTAGCTGTCTGATGTCATTATAGCTGAACTTGTAGGGTGGGAAGTGGGCCACTAACTTCAAGCAGCATTGGAGCTAGTCCTGCTTGGTAGGAAATACACTACATGGGATCTTCTCAGTAGCAAAGTGTGCCTCACTACTTAAAGTGCCCGAATCCTGTTTTACACTTACCTGGATGAAAGTGCTTTTTAAGAAACAGCTAGATGTGCCTGATATTGATTTGCCAATGCAGCACATCTGACCTGTACTAATATAGTGCTTAGCCTAGTGAATCCTGCTGCTTTTGTGTATGGATCACTGGGGCGTATTCTTGCTTTTTGATTAAATCCACTTTTGGCTGCTGTTCCCTTGGGAGCCTGGTGCACAACCCATGTGCTCTTCTGCATTTGCAGCTTGGAGTGCAAGTGCTGCGTGTGCTGGGGCCTCTGTGGTTCCCTGTGCTGGAGCTGGTGCAGGACAGCCCAGCACCTGTGACGCTTTTGTGGGGCTGCTACAGTCCCCGTGGCCAACAACAGGCTGAAGTGACCTTCTCATGGCAGCTCCTGAAGCTCCACTTGAGGCTGAATGGGGGTCTCTGCTTGCATTTTAACTTTTGCTTAACTTCCAGGGATTCAGGGGACTGAGTGAGAAGGGCAAAACTGTCACCAAACCAAGCCATGGCTTGCAATATTTTAACTTTATTTGTTCTTTCTCTTCTGGTTTCTTCCATGCTGCAGAGACAGGAAAGGAATGGGGAATTAGAAATGGCCTGGATTTTTGTGCTACTTAAAATAGAAATAAATCTGAGCTCTAGGAGAATATCTAGATTGTTCCCCACTTTATCCACGCCTGTTTGTCTACCTACATTTATTTTTGGTCATTTGGGGTAGAAATAAGGAAAGCCTTGGTACTGTGGCAACCCTAGACAAGCAGCTTGGCAGGGAAGACATGCTTTGAGGTTCTGCTTCTAGCTCTCAGTAGCCCTTGGGAATGATGTAGTGTTGCTTGACTCTGATAATTATAACCCAAGTGATTATCTTGCCGTCCCTCTCTACTTATTCTGTGGTCATGTATGATAGCTCAGTTATAGGCTGATCTGAATTTTAAATGCAATCACAAGGGCACTTACTCCTTGTTTAACTCTCGGTAGATGCCACCTCATCTTCCTCTGCCAATTTGCTTAACACCTTCATTATTTCATTCCCATGTTCATGCGCTTCTGCCTTTCTCTATTCAGTTTCTGCTGTTCAATGTTCAAGTGCCTGACTTCCAGGTCAGGAAATGTGCTGGGACTGGGTGAAGTCTACCTTGGGCATCATTCCAAAAGGCTGTCATCTTTCATGAGCTTAGTTCAGAGACATCAGCCAACATGTTACTGTGTCCTCTAACCGGCAAGGGCAGCTGCTTGAGGAGGGTTTTCCAAGCAGCTCTGTCTTGAAGGCAATAGATTGGGCAACTGAATTTCTTAGCAAGTGCTCAAGGGCAAAAGCTCTCTAGTTGCTTGCAAGAGCTTAATTTCCCTCTTTCATTTCTATGTTTCTTGACACACTTGAACATTGTCCTCTCTTCTGAAAAAGTTGTGCTATTGCCTGCTGTAAAATAACACTATGTTTAAAAAACTTGTGATGTCTCCGAAGGGTTGCTTCGGTAGCTGGGGCCCTGCTCAGGAATAAGCTGAGGTTTTGTATGACCTTAAGTCCCTGTGGTTGGAGAACTTTAAGACCTTCAAGTCTTTTTGGAATTAATTCACAGTGGAAACTGGATGAAGTTTCTGCCCTCGGTGCTGGAAAATGAAGATGCTGTGGCTGGCCAGTGTGAGAGCAGAGTCAGATTGTGGGATTTACTCTGCTGGGTCTCCCTCCTGCTACTGTCTAATGTGGGCAGGCTGGAATCTTATTGTGCTGCTTAGCACTTGGTCCTATGATTTCCTGTTGTAACCGTCCCCACCTCCTTTACTTGTATCAGAGAAGAAAAAGCATTCTAGAGCATGGGACACAGGAGCCTGAAGGGACTGCCCTGTGCTCTGGGTTTGACTGTGCCCAGCTGAGCAGGGCGGAAGGCTCAGGTAAGATGCTGTGGGTTTAGGGGCACCTGAAAACGGGCATGAAGGCTCAGGTAAGGTGGTGTGGGTTTAGGAGCACCTGAAAATGGCCATTTATTTTTTTTTTTTGCTAGAGAAGGGCAGAGGTGCTTTTAGTAGCAGCACTTTGCAGTCACTTGTGCTCCCAGTTGAAGCACATCAATACTTTTCCAGCTGAAGTCTCTGCCGGTGTCAGCATTCAACTCTTCTTTCAGAGGCTCCTGGCAGGGGCCTCTTCTGGCAGGTCCTGGCAAGACTGGACAGCTTTCCCTTCCTCTGTACCCTGTGGATGGCAGAGGAGGGAAAGGGGTCAATAAATCTGCTTCAAATTGCCTTACGAACCAAGCATAAATTTGTGACAATTCCAATATGATCTTTGTGTGGCTCGTTAAAACCCCTGATGCCTCCAGGAGCGACAGGCGTCTGACCTGATCAATAGCTCAGCTGCCCTTTACTGCTGCAAACAAGGCAAAGTACCTCCTGTGAATACAGAGCACTGCCAGCAAATAATTACCCTTGTTGTGGTGCTTTCTGGACACTGATGCCTGCCTCTGTGGTAATGAAAATCCATTTGCAGAAGCAGTTAGTTTGCAGTATTGACTTCCCCGTCTCCCTCTGATTCTCATATTTATTTAGATTCAGCAATGGCTTGAGGTTCTCCAGCAGTGAATTTGGAGGGGAGGTGATGCGGAGGACAATTAACAAGCTGACTGCTGACATGGCTGGATTTTATGCCACCCTCAGTACCGATGCTTTCTTTTTGTCTGTTTGTGCTAAGCTTGCTTCATAAACTCTGATGGGAGCTGAGTGCAGGAGGCTGGTAGATGGGCAGATTGCTGCCTGTCTCTCCCCGTGTGCCTTGTCCTATGTCTCCAGAGGGGAAGGAATGGTGGCATGGGAGTTGTTAAATGCAATTATCTGGGACAGCTAATTGAGGGCAAGAAACTGCAAGTAAGGGAAGAGTGTAGAGGAGGCTAAAGCTGGGGAGAAGGGGAATGGGAAAGCATGAGAGGGGTGGGAGAGAGCTGGAGAAGGAGACACCAGGAACGCTGGGGACAACTAGAGCACAGGTGAGAGGATGGGTGGAAAAATAGTGGTTTGGGATTAAAGGTGAGAATTCAAGGAGTATGGAGGAGGAGGACAGGTAACCTGAGCATCTGGATGATTAGAGGAGAAAAGCAGGGGAGTGCTGTACAGAGGGGTTCAGTTTGACCAGAGCTTGGGCAAGGTGGAGAAGACTGGAGGACAGGAGAGGAACCAGATGGTCAGGAGTTAGAGGCTCCTCTGTTTAAGGGCACCGTGTGCAAGCCCCTTATCAAGTTGTCTCACTGGGTGTCTCGGTGCAAGGCAAAATAACCTCTTACCTTTGCCAAGTAAACACTGGAGAAAAACAAACTCCTTTGCAGGATGCCTCCAGGAGATGTACACTGCATATAACCACTCTTGCATGGACCATTCTGCAAGTGATATCATCACATAGCTTGGTTCTGCAAGAGCTGTTATTCCCTAGGACGAAAGACATCCTGAGCTCTCACATTTGAGAAAATGCCAACATCTTACAGCAGCCCTTCACCTAGCAGAGAAATCAAATAGTTTGGTGCTCATGCTGTCCTCACTAAAACACCTGTCTGCCAGCACTGGCTGATTTCTGGAGGAACATCTGGCTGGCATGTTCACAGCTCCTCTCGCCTGGGGAGCGATGTGCTGCCTCCCCTCCCTACTCCACCTCTCCTGGGCGATGGTTCTTGCAGCTGTAAGCTGAAGGTCACTTTAAATGTCATCTTCATTTAGCTGCCTTGATGGGGTAATTATAGCTGAAAAGACAAGGTTTACCAAACAAATTACGAAACAAGTGAAGTGTTTACCCTGTAAGAAACTGATTGGAAACACCTGCCATTTTGTGGAACAGAAAAAAGCAATTCTAGGGCTTAGAATTTTTTTTTCTTTTCGCTTGTAATGTCTTGTGTGGCATCTGTCTTGCTCCATCCCCTCCCACTGACCCGCAGCAGACCAGGGCATGACATGCAGCCTGTGTGATGCTGTGGGTGGTTGCTCCCCACTGCTGAGTCCGGATCTCTGAATCCTCCTGGGGAGGCTGAATCCTGACACCAAGGAAGGCAAATGAGCCTCACCTGTGGACCACATGGAGCCTTTTATGCTTCATTACGATTTGGCCACTGAGGAGTGGTTGCAAATCAGGGAAGATCAGGTTGCGGGTTGTCCTGAGCATTTCTGAGCTCTCCTGCTTGTCAGCACTCCCTGGTCTTTCTCCAGGGCTGGCTCGGTGGGGAGCAGAAAATCTTTTGGGCTTTGTCTCTGGCACAGGAGTTCAAGTGGTACAACCTGGGGTACACCCAGAGGTGAAAAGACAGTAAAACGCACAGCTGCAACAGGTGTGGATAGAGCTGTTTCTCAACGAAAGGCAGTGGCAGTACGAGCAGGCGAACACCCTTGTGTGCAGCAGATGAATTGGAAGGTCATCAGCTCCTCTGCGGAAATGGGAGGACACGAAGACATTCAGGAACTGAGGGGCTCCAAGTTCATGTTTCCTCATTTACATGTTCCTTACACTGCGCTGGGGTAGGGTTGTGCCTCCTCCAGGGACTGCGCTGCCTGATAAATATCAAAACACTTTCTGCACAGCAGATCTGTGTCATTGTAAAGACCATATTGGAGCAGGTGAGGCTCATCTCCCGCTTGGCGAGTACTGCTCACCTGCTCCAGGCCGGGCTCTGGAACTTGGGCTGAAGAAGCAAGGAGCCTTATTTTTGTGTCATTTGCAATTTAAACCCGGAAACAAGAATAACTAGTGGAGTGGGTGGTGGTGGTGGTTGTGTGTGTGGCTTGCTTTTTTTGGGGGGAGATGGGAGGCTTTTTGTTTTTTTCAAAAACAGGCAGACTTTCAGTGCAGTCTTGCAATCTTCCACCTCCACATTTTCTGTCTTACTTTCCTCAAATTCCCACATGAGGCTAAACAAATTGTTATACTATGAAAATCAGGATTTCAGGGGCTTTCCCAATCCTGACTCTAGTTTACAGTCATAACCAGGGAATCTCAATCACAGGTAAGAAAATTTGGTACACTTCTACCTCTTGGGTTTAAAAGCTGTAGAATGAAACAACACAGAAGAAAGGGAGAGCCCTTTCCAGGTAACACGTATCGCTTTCAAGTCTGGTGGTTCTGCAGATCCTGGCTCAGGGTCTTCCAGCCTTCCTGTTGTCGATATTGCTGTGAAGAGTTTGGCTCAAAAGAGACTGCAGCAAAATTTACAGAATAAAGCGAGTAAAGGAGAGAAGCCTTGAGAGGGTGGCTTCATTCCTCTGTGCTTGAGCTGTTTCTGTTTTCTCCCAAGAAATACATTCACCCAAACAACTACGAGGGGAAAAAAAAAATTGGAGCAAACAAAGCAAATACAAAGGTCTGATTTATTTGGGTTTTTTGGTTGATGGCCAGATTGCAAAAGCATCATACCTTGTGCCTGTCCAGGAGGTATTGCTGCTGGAAAAGCCTGCTGTTTGCCCAGCTGCTGGACATTGAAACACTGATCTGGGGGAAAAAAAAAACCAAACCACAAACATGAAACCCACTGCAGCTATGTGAGGATCACCTTTTTCAGAAGTTACTGTCAGTAAGTGTTTTTTTCTTTGAACCAAACCCCTAGATTTACACCTTAAAATACCCTGCTCCTGTGTGCCAGCCCCTGCAGAGCACCCAGCCCCGGCTGTGGTGCTGGGAGGAATGTGGGTATGTTACTCCCATCGTATAATCTGGTGTTCAAAACATTAATTATTTACCCCTGTTGCATGTTCAAAACTTTGCCTGGTTGTCAGTCTTGTATTTAACCTTTTTTTTTTTTTAATATAAAAGTGAGGCTCTTAAAGGTTTAGCTGCTTTTAGGTGCAGGAAACGGTGGGATCTGATTGTTTTCTGTAATGCCATCCCTTCTCATGCACTTGCCCAAACCCTCAGCAAACCACAGCCCCACACCGATGTCAGCATCCCTGCGTACTTTGAGTGCTGCCTGCAGATGACAGAGATGAAATCTGGAAAACTGGTGGCTGAAACTTTTCTGATGCTTCTTGTGAGCACTCTTCTCACCTTTGAAATTCTTTGTCGTGCTGCCTTTAGGGGAATGGCAGGGCTTTGAGGACTCAGTTGCAGTTATAAGCATCAAAAGCTGAGAGCAATAAAGGAAAAGCTGTTCCAGACTGGTTGCTCTTCTTGTAAGAGGAGAAAAAAAACCCCAAAAACCCACACACAAAAAAAAAAAACCAAAAACATCGACAACAAAACACAACTTAAAAACCCCCCAAATGCATGCATTTCAAGTGCTGCAGCAACATCTCTGCTGCAGATGGGAGTTGGCTGAATCAGCTCCATCTCCCGTAAGATGGGTTGGGGAAAGCAGCAGGTACAAACCTCAGCAGACCCCCCCATGCAGTGATGTTGCTTCCAGCTGCATTTTCTTGTGTTTTTTTGCTGGTTTTTTTGTGGTTTTGCTTTGTGGTTTTTTTAGCATTTTCTGCTGCCCGTGGAGTGGGTGGGTGAGTGACGTGGGGCACTGGTGAAGCCACCAGGCTGGGGGTTCTGCCCATCAGCTATCCATGTTTCGCTTTGCATGTTTTATTCTTTTTCCCCTAAGGCTGAGATGCTCTGGCAGCCAGACCTCCCAGCCGTGCACCAGAAAGCAGCCTGTGGGTGCTGAACAATGAGCACAAGTGAAGTTTGCAGCCCAGAGACCTCACAGTCTAGATAACTGTTGTCGCATCTTTGTTCTATCTGAAATGTCTGCATTTGGGACCAAGTGTTATTCTCTGTTTTCTCGGTATTTTGCTTAATTAGATTTATTTGCCTTTTTATCCAGTGCAGTGCATGTGCCCTGGGACAGAGTTTGGATGTTAGCGTGGTGAAGAGAAGAATTTTGTTTCAGGCGGCTCCAAAATCTGGGTGCAGATACCTGTTGCATCCTTCAGCTGAAGTCCCAAGGGGAAGTCGCTGGTCTCTGGATGTGCTTCTTGGATCAGAACAGTTCAAAAGCGAGTTACTCCTGCAGGTGGATGATCCCATTGTGCTTTTCCTAAGAAAAGGGATATGAGGGCTGATACCTCAACTAAATTATTACCCTCTCCCTTTTTTGCACATGCTGGGTTTTGAATGGGCTGCCCCTCTTATTGCAGGTGCAGCGGCGACTACAAGGGTTGCCAGGTCTTGCTGCAAAGCCTCATAGCACTTGTAACCTACATGATAAGAGCTCAGTGACAGAACACCCTCTAGGCAGGAGCACGGCTGCTGCCCTTGGCAGAGCCCATAGCTCTTTCACCTCACACAAACTCTGCTCTTGCAGTGGCAGCTCCAGGGGACCCTGAAGTGAAGAGGCTGATTTTTTAATTCTTTAAATTTTTTTTTAAAATTTCTTTTACTTTCCCAGTCATGCACAAATAGGCCTAGAGAAAACTTGCTCTTGGGTGATCTATAATGTGCTGTTTGAATACAGCAGGACATTTACTGGCTGGGGGCTGGAGGGACCCTCCTCCCTGGGGGGGTGCTGGAGCCCCTGGATGATGGGACCTTGCCCTGGCTGGGATTGGGGGGCTGTCACATGTCACGACCTTCTGCTCCCAGTGTATGGGGGCCCCAGGGGGGCCACCAGGATCCCCATAAAGGATGGCATCCGAGGTACTGGGGTGCTCATCCACATTGGGGTCTGCAGGGCTTCTGGAGGGAGCTGAGAATCACGCACACCAGTAAACCTGATGGGAGCAGACTGGTGTGCACGGGTCAGGTGTTTTTCCAAGTACTTCTCATTTTGGGTACACTACACTGCTCACAAGATACTTCGTGGTGTTAGGTGTCCTAACTGGTGTTATCTGGTCACCTGTGTGGCTTCTTTGATGGATATGGGCAGGCACTGCAGCATCCCACCCTGCCCCAGCACCTCAGAGGTTCAGCTTTCCCCATAACACCTCACGTAGCTGGATCTCACTGAGCTCATCTCCTTGGGAAACTTAGAATGACATCCAGAGGTCAGTATTTGTGTAAGAAAACGGTTTTTAAAATTTCATTTATTTCCATCCTGCTTGCTCTGGAATCTGTGAAGAATGCTGCTGGAAATGCACCTTGATGAAGCTTACAGAAAAGCCGTGTTTCTCTTCGCTCTTTCTCATTCGATTGCACACTGATTTGGGAAGTTGCTCTTAACTGTCAGGCTGCTTCTCTGCTTGAATCAGATCGGAGGCTCCTGTTCCAGCTAGGTGCTTACAACAGTCTTCTGTGGGGGAAAAAACTCCAGGGGAGCCTCTGGGGCTGTGAACATCTTACCGAGAGAATGCACCAAAGTGTTCAGCGACCTAAGGAAGTCTCTCAGGCCACAGCTGTGATGAGGATGGGTGATTTCTCAGTGTCCTGCTTTTAATTAGGAGAGAGCTTACAAAAGGATAATCTGAATAGTTGTCATTTGTCATCCACGTTCCTGGAAGTGGTGGAGCTGCAGGAGGTTTCAGTGTTTCCCAGGTATTACAGAAAACTCATCTGGCTTCTGGAAAAGCCCCACCTCTGGACAGAGGTTTGAGGTCAGGTCGTCAAGTCGTGCTCTGCGTCATTTCTCTCTCTGCAGCATCTGCAGGAATGGCCTCGGTGTGGAGCCACCCACTGGGACGTCTGCATGTGCTGCTGTTCCACACCCAGGTGTGTGCCTTCACTCCCTGGTGACCTCCATGCAGGAGGCCTTTCACCATAAGAGATCTGAAAAGTGTCGAAACCCTGAAAGAATAAGACCTGCCCTAAAGTACTGATAATTATGATAATATTTCCTTAGGTCTAACCTCCTCTGTTGAGCATCCTTTCTTTCAAACATTCTTTTTCATATTATTTTGAAACAAAGTCAATTATTTATTCTTTTTTTTGGTCCGGGCTGTAATTGCCATGTGTTCTATCCCAGCTATCCACAGACCTTCGCTTCCCTGTTGAAGAGGATGGTGCTGCAGCCCCAGCTCTGCCTTCCAGTGTATGATGAACGGAGGAGCTCAGAGGAAGATGATTTCTGAAATGAGAATGGATTTTTCAAATTGAAAATCTTTGCCATGAGTCCATCAGTCATTGTTAGGGAGGTACTGGGGAAAGAGTGGCTTAAACAACAGTGAGATGATGCCTTGTGGGCACTTGTTTGTGCTTCCAGTGCTGGGTTAAGGAGGATGAATCCACCATCCTCATTGCTTCCAGAGCAACCACTTCTGGCGTTAGCACATCCCCAGCAGATCACAGAATCCCAGAATGTCAGGGGTTGGAAGGGACCTCGAAAGCTCATCCAGTCCAATCCCCCCGCCGGAGCAGGAACACCCAGATGAGGTTACACAGAAGGTGTCCAGGCGGGTTGGAATGTCTGCAGAGAAGGAGACTCCACAACCCTGCTGCAGCAGAACCAGTGCCCCTCTGTGTATTTGTGGAATCATAGGGTCATGGAATAGTTTGGGTGGAACGGACCTTCAAAACTCATCCAGTCCAGGGACATCTGCACCAGCTCAGGTTGCTCAGAGCCCCGTCCAGCCTGGCCTGGGATGTCTCCAGGGATGGTTCAGCCACCACCTCTCTGGCCAACCTGGGCCAGGCTCTCACCACCCTCAGGGCCAACAATTCCTTCCTCATGTGTAGCCTAAATCTTCCCTCCTTTAGTTTAAAACCATCACCCCTTATCCTGCAGTAAAAAGGCCCTGCCAAAAAGTCTGTCCCCATCCTTCTTATCAGCCCCTTTTAAGCACTGAAAGGCACAATAACCTCTCCCCGGAGCTTCTGTTCTCCAGCTGAACACTCAGCTCTCTCAGCCTGTCCTCCCAGCAGAGCTGTTCCAGCCTCGGATAATTTCTGGGGCTCCTCTGGCCCCTCTCCAGCAGGTCCATGTGTGTCCTGTGCTGAGGACCCAGAGCGGGGCAGAGGGGCAGGATCAGCTCCTCGTGATCCCTTGTGGTCTTGGCAGAGGGTGGCTGTAGAGCAGCAAGAGCAAAGCACGTTTCTGTACGTAGCAACTTCCAGGTCACGCCGGGGTGTTGGTGCACAAACGTTTGCTCCAGCACGAGTTACAGAGCTGCATCCTGACATGGAGCCGCTCCCGGGACTCATGAGGCTGCTGAACTGTTACTCTCTTGAGCAGGAAAGATGGTCTGGAGTTCAGTCTGGTGGTGGTAGCTCCTGGAGAAGTGTGGCACGGGCATCTGTCGAAGCTCGGAAGGGTCATCCACTGCTTTCAGGGGATTTCCCAAGTCGGCTTTACAGCACTGACACAATTTGTGCCCCTCTCCCTCCCTGCGACCCAGTAAATACTGGTCCCACTAACCTAAAGGAGGTGCAGAGGAGCATGAATAGTTTTGGAATAAAGCGAGGATCGTTACTGCCTCTCCTAAGGTCTTTCTGGTGGTCTGAGCAGCTCTTTCAATGATTCTGTAATTCTTTGAGAGATTTGCGAGCTTATGTGAGTAGGTTTTAGTGTTCCTCTGAAAATCCACAGTAGTAATTTGGCAAATAGAGAATAACCAGGACCTGAAGTGTTCTGGACCCGGCGAGCTGTAATTTGCTATGGGTAATCACTATTCCGCTGCTTCTCTCTGCTGGGTCTGAAAGCTCTGTGAATTTAGAGTAGGAATCAATTAAACAGCAAATAGGTTTCTTTGTCAAAATCAATTAAGTTCTCTTCCCAGCCAGCGCAATGGTCTCCCTGGAATTCCATATTCTTCTTGGCTGCTATTTCTTCAGCAGTTTTTGCTGGATAATATTGATGTTTTATAGCTTGATTTAAATCATATAGATCAATGCATATGCATACCTTATTTGGATTTTCAATTACAACCATATATTTAGCCTAAATGAATTAACCAGGTTACAGTTTCAGCTACACAGAGAATTTTTCATAACACTCAATTCAATTTTTAATTTCTCTGTAAGCATAAGTGATTTCTTCGGAGAGTAGGATCATTACGGTTGTTTTGCCCTTCTTGCTGTAATATTAGTCTTGAAAATGGGCCGCACCAGAAGTTTTCAAATACGTTCAACCTGTGGATTCTGCTCTTGCTTTGGATAGAGATGCAAACATTTTGGAAGTCAGTGCTGTGGATTGTGCTATGGCATGGATGAAAGTCTTTTTCTAAGTCACTCCTCAGGGACCCACAGCCCCCGTGCGTGCTCCCCCCTACCCGCAGCTCTTAGAGTCTGAAGTCTCTGACCTGTGTCTGTGCCCATTTGGACCTGCTGCATCTGGATTGAAAACATCCTTTTCCCTGACCCCTGTGCATCTGAGTATCTTGAGTCTATCTGCATCTCCAAACCCCCAAATACCTTTGTGAACCTGGCCCTTGGCCGGCCTGCGTCCCTGTGTCACTGCTGAAAGCAGTGGCTCCTAAATCTCCAAAGTGCCTTTGTTAGTTCTACACATATTTTTCCACAGATAATATATCCTTAGTCCCTCTCTGAGTCAGTGAAACAGTTCTGAATGTTAAGCCAAGCTGTGGCTTGTCTTTAAATCAGAGAATATGTATCTAACTTTTTGTTTTCCTGGGTGTGCTCTATGCTCAACAACAGTGTTAAAGCATTTTCTTTGATAATTTCTGATACACTCCAGCTCAGATGTTCTTGCTGCTGAGTAGCTGATTCCTGTGCCTACAAACATGCATTTCCTTGTGCATTTCAAATATATCCGACTTCTTGTTGTCACTTGTGTGAAACACTTTGGAAAGTTAATATTTCTTTCCAGGCTGCTTTTGAGATATTTGACCATCAGAGTACAAAACCAATCAACCACAAATTGACTATTTAATTCTTAAAAATAAATGTTTCCTGTAGGTAAACAACATGTTCCCTGTTGTCATCCAGGGGAGCTCTGTGTGCAGACCAGACCCTGCTAGCAATGAAAATAAAGTTGCAAAACTGGGAAATTTCACTTGCATTTTATAGCAATGGAAATTATTAGGTACTAAGAGGTCCAGAATAATGAAATGGTGATCTTGGATTTGCTTTAACTCCAGGGTTCCAATTTTGATAAATTACAACGGAAAAGGGGTAATTGCTAAAATGGTGTGAATGATTGACTTATTTTTGCCATGTGACAGCCAAACCAAAAGTTTTTAAAAAATCTGTTGAGCTTTGGAGAGCTGAAGCAACACTACGCTCTCCATCTTCCACAAAATGCAAATCTGAAACACTTCATGTGGTTCGATGCACAGTTTTTCCATTTAATGCAAAACTTTTCATGCTGAAAATGGAGGCCTGGGGTTACAAGCCACTCAAAAAGTTGGTGCCATCTGAATTTTCTTTCTGCTTGTGGGGATTTAAGGGATCAGCCATCCGCCCAGGAAAGTGCTGTGACCACTGGCAGTCCGAGGAGACAGCCGGGATGCCTGCATGGTAAATCTCACTTTTTCAACACAGTGAAGCTTTGCATAAACAATTAACTGTTCCCTGAAGCAAACCTACTTCCCCAGCGACTCTTCTTACCCCCAGGCTAATGAACCTTTCTCAAGATTTTGCACTTGGATTTAATAACGACCTAAAAAAATCCTCGCAGCTGAGAAAAATGCCAGCGGCAAGGAGTGAAGAGCCCCTTTCCTGGAGGGGACAGGGCTCAGCTGAGGGTCAGAACCACACTCCGTCTCTTCCATGTCCTGAGCAGTGACAGGATCTGGGTCTCACTTGTCACAGGGCTCTTCCCACCACCCCTTCCCGGGAGATTTTAATCCACCTACTCTCATCAGGGATATTATGCTGCTTAGCAGAGTTTGAGAGCTGTAGAGAGGATTTGATGGTTCACCACATTACAGCCTTTGCTCCAGCGAAATTTAATCCCTTAAGCAAGGGGAACGGTTTAAGGAAGAAAGATGCAAAGCGCTCACTTGCACACTGTGCTTGGGAGCAGGTTGTTGTGGAGGTCCAGAGTATGATGGGGATCCCTCCAGGACCACAGGTGGACCTGGGCTTCCCGTGTCTCAGCTGAGCATCCCCAGCCTTCGTGATCATGGGCAAAAAGGTGCTGAGTTTGCCTTCTTTGGGTCCCTGCCTTCCCCCATTATTTGCTGCTAGCTGGGGAACAAGGAGAATCACCTTTTGGATGCTATTTGACTATTAACTGGGGGAGCGAGAGAAATGCACAGATTTTTCATCGCTGTGTGAGTTGCTGTGTTGTTGCTACTGGGAGCTCAAGGCACCAGTTTCATCTCCTGAATTCCCACCTGCCAGTGACTGAGAGGGGTGTTCGGATTCACACCTGCATTATCATATGACTTTCCCTTTATCACGTACACGCTGCTCAGATCCATTTTCAGAGCTCTGAGAAGTCTCTGCCATCTGTTAATTTAATAATTGCCTAATGTTGTAACACACACAGGCTTTAATTGAGCAATTTCCCAGTTCCCATCATAGAATCTATTTAATCTGTCAATATTTCTTTATAATGCCTGGGTTTTTTTCAGGTCCTTTTAAAAACAGCGGCATGATTACAATAACTTCAGTTAAGCTGGCACTTAATCAGGCTGGCTTCTGAGGCGCTGCACAGTAAATATAATAAATTCCCCATATGTCTGAAACAATTTTGAAAGTTTTTAAATATTAAAGTAATACATCCTCCTTCTTACAAGGCAACAGGCTTGATGGTGCAATTATCTAGTCTATTAGTTATTATCTGGCCTACTAAGAATGTGAAAATTATTCTTTAAACAGTATGAACCGACGCAAATATAAATTAAAAGGGGTCAGGTTTATTTTATGTCCACTGTAAAAAAAAAAAAAAAAAGAAAAAGAAAAAGAAAAAAAGACTAGGCCAGGATGCCAACTGTGGGTCATACTAGATGAAAAATGGAATCATGTCAGCACAATGCCATCTGTGCTTGTGCTGCTCTTCCTGGTCTGCGTATCTACATGAAGCTCATCTTAGAGGAAAAAATAAATAAAAACATAACTCCTTCTTGTTCCCTACAGACACGCAGGATGTATTTATTATATGCATGCTTCAATTTTACTTCAGAGTCTCAATTTCATTTAGATTTTTAATAAAATTTCTCCCAGCTATAGGTTGCATTGGCCAGGAAAGGCCTGACAGCCTCATTAAAGCCTCCTCCAGTACATCATTCCTATTTCCTTGCGAAGGTTTTGCCTTTGGATAACTTTGGAGCTTTGTAAAATGATCAAATAAAGTTCCTCACGAACACACCAAGAGCCATCAACAAACCACTAAGAATGAGCCATATTTTTCACTGGTTGGTACTTGGCCAACAGCCTTTCGCCTCCTTCCTTCCTGGCTCTCTGGTGGGTGCCTGAACCCTCCTGGAAACACTCACAGCTCGTTGTCCTCACCTGTTGCCTTTTACTCCTAAAACCCAAATGCCCAAAGCTCTGAATCAGCTGCTGGGACTTCCATGGTATATTGGGGAGGAATCCTTTAACTTTAAATAGTGAAAAGTTGCTTTAACTTTAAATAGTGAAAAGTTGCAAGTCTAAAGCCATGTTCTTCGCCCTTAGGCTCCTTTAAAGTCCATGGAGAGAGAGTGAGCATCGTGTGGAGGGGTTGTCTCCCCCATTTTAGGCAAACAAAGAGGATCAACCCCCTCTTCTGGCACCCCAATTGTTTTATCAAAGAGTTTCATCTGAGGTGACCAGCTGAATCGGCATTTGACATCGAGAGGGGTAAGTCAGGGCCGTTGACTCTCATATTCAGAGCTGATCTTGGTCTAAATGGACTTTTTCCACATTGTTTTGCACCATCTTAGCCCTGCCAGTCACTTTGGTGTCTCTCCTCCCACTATCCCGCAGAAAGATCACACATTTTTGTTCGTTTTGTAGCAACGGTTTGAAGTCCTGTGAAGGATCATGCTGGAAAGCTGTGGGGAAATGGGGAATCAAATGCAGATTTACCCAGCAAAAGGCAAGTGGGCATTGGCCATGCTTTCTCTTTAGAGATGCGGGTTCAGTATTTGTAAAGTGCTTTAAAGTCTCCAGGGATGAACGCTAATGTAAAATGTGACAGCTATTATTATAAACTCTCAGGAAACTTGAACTTGCCTAAATGTCTATCCATAAGCTCGTAAGAAATCAATTCCAAATAATTGCATTATGCCCTTTGTATTAGTGGATTTTGTACAGTAACTGACTTTATAGAAAAAGACATCTATCAGCTTAGCAAGGAGTTTATGCCCAGCCCACTACTAGGAAAATTACAGGATTCTGTATGTGAAAGCATCTTTAACAGAATGATTTAAAATGAAAAGCAGCCCTAACAATACTGCAATTATGAGCACCCCCTCAGGCTAATCCATCTAACAAAGTGTTTAATACTCAATAAGTTTTCATCTAGGATTCAGATGCGTCCTGGAGGAGACTGAGGAGAAAAACCAAGTGAAAATGTGTTCATTTACTGAGGGTTAGACTGGTGAAGGTGTGCAGGTATTTGTCATTCCAGAGTTGAAATATTGGATTATTACCTCCCTCAGTGAATCTTGGGGGTGCAAATATCCAGGAAACAACATCATTTACCTCACTAAAATCCCAAAAGTACGAAAATTTCTGCCTGTAGACATGTGCCTAACCACTCAGAGCTCCCCCTGGGCTTGTACCCCAGGAGATCTGCAGCTCGGGGATGTTGTGCCCGACTTTCTGCAAGCTCCAGCTCCATAACCTTGTGCCTCTTATAGCTGAGCAATTTGGATTCTGGACATATATGGGTTGAGGAACCATGCTCAATATGTTCATTAACTGAAAGAAGGAGCAAGGAACTTGCCTTGAGTCCGCAGCAATTACACATGGCTGTGAGATGTTCAAGTCTCTGCTCCAAAATTCATTTTGCTAAACAGAGAGGCTTTGTTAGGGCCGTGGGGCTTGAGAGGAACACCTCAAAGTTTCAAGGATGTTAGCATTAGATTCCTTCATTTAGCCATTGAAGCATTTTCACCTGATCTAAAAATCTTATAGTAAAATTTTGGACAATTTTGAAATGCTACTTCTGAAATTTTGACTCAGGAGATGCCCAAAGATTAGTCCTTTCACAGAAAAAAAAGCAATAATGCGCAAAAAAAAAAAAAAAAAAATCCCTTTGAATAGAAATATTTGGAAACGTCTGCTTGTTCACTGAGATTGCATTTCCAGTGCTTGATTATTGGAAAAGAAAAACATCAGAGGAGACTCTGTTACAGAAACCTGAAATTCCTACTGTAGGGCCATATGGGAATTACAGGATGGCCAAGAGGGATGTCTGGCCTTCAGTCCCATGTCCATGTACATTTACTGTTCTTGTACTGCTGGATTGAGAAGGCTCATCCAGGATCTTTCCAGAAAGCTCATTGAGTAAGCAGCTGGATTTAATTCACTCTCCTTAAACATTTTGAATTAAGCCTTATTCAAACGTGTAGTTCCAGGCATTGCTGGGAAGGTGATGTTTAAAACACTAAGTGGTTTAAACTGCTCCAACTTCATCTATATCCCTTTTTTTAAACAAACAAGGAGATGGTGAAGTTGTGCTGAACACAAACACATTGAAACCTGAAAAATCAATTTCTTTGGTAGTTACAAACAATCTTTCCCACATTCATAACAAACCCAACATTAAATGGAGAACACTGTTTGTTAAGAAAAAAAGAAAGCAACAAGCCTTTTAATGGATTCCATAATAAATAACATTCTGTCTCAGTAAATCAATAACTCTGAACAGCTTAACAAGGAAGTGCTTGCAATAGGACCAGCTTAGCACCTGGAACGGACCAGCTGTGCCAGAGGTTGTCTCAATAGCCTCTGGGTGATTTCTGTGTCTTGGTCTGGAATAGCATGAGCACTAATAAGGTTTCTAGTGCTTTTCGCATCTTGAGGATTTGAAATATTGCAGTAGCACAGTCTCAGCCTCTGCTTTTTTCCCATCCCACAATGCAAGATTTTGCTGTAGATGTCAAATGATTCAGTTCTCTCAAAGGTTTCCACTCTGGAGTTTCTTCTTCAGGTTCAAGACCTATGTTTAGCATAGAGAGACAAATATGTTGTCTAAATATTAAAGCTGGCTCTGGTTTTGAGCATGTTTAAGGCACCTATACATTTTACCCACATCTGCTCATCCATTCCTATAAGCGTATCAAGGGCATCAAACACTGAAACAGGAATACAACTAGTGTCAAAACATCAGCAAACCTCCAGAACCCCAGGGATCTGATACGAGATGAAAATCTAGAGGAAGCAATAATAAACGTGAAATAACTTTGTTGGCAGTCTTATATTTATAATTTCATCTCAAGTTTTTGCAAATATGTAATTTGTGAAGTACCGTCTTTGTAAAATCAGATCATCTCAACAATTTAGTGCACTGAAATGGCCCCTCTGAGACCTCACCTGCATCCTTTTCGAATTCTTCCACATGCTTCTCTCAGCAGAAAATACAATTAGGAAAAAGCTGTGAGTTTGAAAAGGTGTCACAATAAAGTAAAAAAGGACCCCAGGAAGGCTTTGGAAGCTTGATAGAAATCAAATCTACTGCAGAAAAGAAAATCAATGTTGCTATCTTTATATATCAACATAAACATTTATATTTCATTACACCAATGAGAAGGACAAACCGTAATGAATCAAGAGGGTTTTCGGGAGTGGAATGAAGATGAAAGGGCCCGGCTTGTCAATGTTCCTGTCTCATGAAGGACAACCCTGTTTCTCCAAAACTCTGTAAATCTTTCACCCTAAGCGCCTTCGCAGCCCGAAGCAGGAAGAAGGTCAGGCCTCCAGCAACTACTCATGGCCAAATTACTTCCACGTCAGTAGCTCTCTAATGGGGAATATTGATCGGGATTCCTTTAGCGGGGTGGCCTGGGCTGTAGGTGTGCAGGTCTGCGGCACCTGGTGCTCCTTGTTGCCGGGGGTGGGATCCACCTCCAGCCAGGCTGGGGGCTGCCCCGCTGCCCTGGGGTACAAGGACAGATTTGCAGAGGTCACAGAGGACCCAGCAAGGCTTCCAGTCCCATCCAGTGTTGCCAAAGCTCCTTGCATGCAGGCACGGGGACAACAGGGGCTCAGGACAAGCTCAGGAGCTCTGGAGGGCTCAGCCCTGCCTGGCAGTGGCTGGGATGGGTTTGTGTCAGGGTGGGAGTGAGCTCAGCCTGTCTCAGGGATGCCCTGAGGAAAGCAGCTGCAGTTCTGCACCACCACCACCACCCCCCGTCTTCTCCAAGGTATCCCCTAAACACCCCTCTAAAGCAGCCCTACGCACATAATTTGAGAGCTTTTTCAACTAGATACAATGCAAACTCCAGCTGAAGGACAAATGTGCTCATGAAGGTATATTCCTAATTGATATGGGGTTTTGGGCAATCCTATAGAGCCCTCTCCTTAGCTGTGGACATTAAGGGGAATTCAAGATACACATCTCACCCATGTTTGGGAAGCACACTCTTCTTCATCCTAGAACAAAAGTTTATTAAGGGTGTTTGTGTGGAAACCGGAATTTCTTGAACTGGCAGTAGACCTGACTACTTATTATTCAATATTCTGTTGCTATTACGTAATTTGTAATTCACTAATCCTTCATTTATAAAGATTTGGGTGGTGGGAAAAACACTTTGACACTCAAATGACCTACCCACTGCAGACAATGTTTTGCAAACAAAGCAAAATGTTCCCAAATACTCTAAATAGGCTGAACGTCCTTCACATAACAAGTCAACAAACATAAGGAAGCAATGAATACATTTGCAGAAAATGGGTTTGGATCATGGAAGGAAGGTCTAACTCACTGAATAATGTATTAATTCTACTAGCTCTAATATGAATGAGGAAAGAGAGATTTAGATATACGAGCAGGTCAGGCATCAGAAATTTTAGTTTGTACAGAGTTTGGAGCACAGAATGTAGAATCCATTCCATTTCAATTAAAAATAATCTTATTACTTTATATTTTAAATTGCACGGAAACATACCAAGGTTCTTGTAGCTATTGCAGAACAAAACCTCTCTTCTTGAGAGCACAGACTTTGGAGTCCCCTCCACATAATTTGGGGAATTGTTGGTATGGCAGAGGACAGGGCTGCTGTCTACAGAAACCTTGACAAGCTGCAGAAATGGACTGTTGGGAACCTCACAAAACTCAACAAAGGCAAAGCAAAATCCTGTCCTGGGGGAGAACAACCCAACACCACTGGACATACTGGCAGCTTTGCAGAAAAAGGTCCTGGGGCAGCTGGTGGACAAGTGAAGCACGAATCAACATGTCCCTGCAAAGCTGCATTAGCAGGAGTGCAGCCAGCATGGCAGGGGAGGGGATCCTCACCCTTTTCTGCACTGCTGAGACCTCATCTGCAGTGCTGGGCCATTTCGTCTCCCAGTGCAAGTCCAGTGAGTCCAGCAGAGGTCATCAAAATGATCAAGGCTGGAGAACAGGACATACAAGGAGAGGCTGAATGAGCTGGGTCTGTTCAGCCTGAAGAAGTGATGGTGAAGCTGAGACTTCATCACCATCTGCAATGGCTTCATGGGAGGGAGCTGAGAAGGTGCATGGTGGAAGGTTGAGAGTTAACAAGTTGGAACAAGGGAAATCCTCATTACATAGAAGGAAAACCAAAATCACCCTGAGGGTGATCAAACACTGAATGAAGGGTGCAGAGAGGCTGTGAGACAATCAAAACTCAACTGGGCAAAGCTTGGAACAGGTTCCTCTGAGTGGCCCTGGTTCGAGCAGGAGGTTAGACCACGGACCTCTAGCACACATGATGCGGTGATTCAGGTCCAGCCATCAGTGCGTCAAGAAGTACAGCTCTGAGTCAAAGGGCAGTGACTAAGTTCTTGAATAATCTTGTTGAGGCTTTGACCATTCTGTGAAAGCTGCAGCACTTTGTCATGTAAAATTGCACGTCTGCAGGGCAGACCATGAATCCCTTCAAATGCACTGAGGGAATATTCATGACAGCATGCAGGAGCAGCAGTGTTTATGAAAACTTGCCAGTTGCAGATGACTAACTGGCCTCTTTCTCTGTGATTTATCGAAAGTCTGTTTTCGCAGTGTGTTAAGGACATAATTTCCATCGCTTAGAGCATTTTTATCTCAGTGCGTTTCCACACGAGCTGGCCCACAGGACTATGCGACTTCCCTCCACCTCCTTGAGGCTGCTCCCTCCTGTCGCCCTAGTCCCCGTGGACCAAAGATTTTGTTCTCCTTTACCCTCTGTGAGCATCACAGCCCTTTCCACTCTGTGTTAGCTGGCCTGAAGGTTTCTCCTCCACACTTGCCTGGAGCAAAGCAGGAGTGTCACTGGGGACCTGTGGTGGCTGTAAGGGATAGGTTGGGCGCTGCTGTTTTAGTTCTTGCTCTACATTTACATCAACAATAGCTCCAAGGATTTCAAACCGCTGCCATCGTCCATGGCTCCTCCGTCAATGTTATCAGAGCTGTTTCAGAAAAATTCAAGCTCTGACAACACCAGCACTTATCTTCCAGAATCTGCCTGGCAATGCTTGAAGGCACCCAAGATTGACTTCTTTTTCACTGTCCCCTCTCTCTTTTTAAATAAATGTGACATCTCTTTCGCTCCTCCAGGCCGGAAACTTTCTTTTCACTCCGGGTACTTTCTTTCGTTCGCTCCAAGGTCTCAGGAGGCTTTGGGAATAAAGACTCCAACAAATTAGATTGGTTTCAGGTAGTGGATGAGCCTGCAGCTGGGATATCGGGTTGTTGTATGCTGCAGTTTAATTTCTTTCTCGGCCTGTAAGCTGTACAATGTTTTACCAGTTCTTATCCCTGAGAGCAATGTCGGGATCCTTTCTTCTTCTCTGATATTGTTAACTTCTCTAAGTCTGAAGAGGAAGGAAAATTTAAAAAAAAAAGAAAAAAGAAAAAAGTTGCCGTCTTAGGGATTTTTGTAGCTCGACAGCTTGTGCCATCTTTTTCTTTGGAGCATTTGCAAGCAGCTCTCTGGGGGAACCAATCCGAGGTTTTGTGAAACCTCGGTTTGTTCTTTGTAGCAAAGTAACAGATGTAACACCAGTGGGAGGTAATTTGCTACCTCCAGAGCAAACATCCTTTGACCCCATTTATCTTGAATGAAGGTGATCCAGACTGCACAGGGTGACCCTTCCTCTTCCTCCAAACCACCCTGAGATCTCAGTTATGAGCAGATGAAGGCTGAGCATGCCCAGCAGCAAATCCAGCCAGAACTCCCTTCCAGAATCATTTTGAGTATCTCAAATGTAAGTACTAAGAATATAAATACTTCAGAATACATTTATTTCTTTTTAAAATCAGGTTTTTGAAGGTGTTGACGTGTACACACAGCACCCCATAGCTCCAGCACTGTTGTCCTCAGCCATAAACACAGAAGCTTGGAAAAAGGCTGTGGAAGAGACAGGAGCTGAGCTGGGGTTTCACCAGCCCAGCTGGGTCATCTCCATCTCACCCCACGGACGCTGGACCAGCCACCTCTTACAGTGTCCCACGGAGGAGACACTGCGTTTGCACCAGACAAACTGCTCCAGTCCTCTACTGCCTACAAAATTTTAAAAGTTGTTCCTAAATGACTAAGGCAAATCTTTCATACTTTAAGTGCATGATTTCCTACCTTCAGCATACATGGAAAACAGTCTCTGCAGCAGCCTTTTCCATCTTTAAAGAATGTTACTGCATTCTTCCCTTCCCCATCTCCTCTGGCTTATGCTGAAAAGCCCCAGTTTGTTCATTTTTCTTCATAGGTCCTATTATCTAAACTGCTGAATGACATGCGGACATTAGGAATGCATTTAGTAGCCTTGGTCCCACAGAAAATGAAATTTGTGTGTAATAGGTATTTGTCTTAATGGTATCAATACAAAGTTAGCTGAGCTTCAGTGAAAATTACTGCAAATGGGTGTGATGGTTATTAGCAGCATGGCCTAAACCTATCTACCTTTCTTCAGCTATAGCGTATGAACTCTATTCCACTATGGTCTAACTAGAGGAAAGTTTCAAAGATTGTTATTCTGCTTCTGAATTTCATGAGCACAAAAACATTGCACATTGCAAAATATGCTAAAGGATCCACCTGTAACTGGTTTTGCACTGCAAAGCGATGTGCAGAAATATCGGATGATGCACATGCTATTCTTCACGGGATTAAGAGAGTCAGTCCAGAGGAAAAGCTCATCATGGAGCCTGAGGCTTGGTTTCTGTCAAAGCATCCTGCAGACGGGTCTGCTAATGAGGGCTCTTCTTGTTTTTACTGAGGTTCTTTGTTGAAGAACTGAGTAACAAGAGGGCTAGAATGGACCCCAGATACAAAAGGAAGTCTTGAAATATCCTATAAATAATCAGCTTGAAGATCACTTTGGACCCATAATCCTAGAGACAAATATACGCAGCTCAGACCAAATGACTTGCTAAGCAGCAAATTGTAAACAATATATTTTTAGAGTTAAAAATTTTTCTAATTTAATGATATCGGTTCAGTCAGTGTTTGGAAGTAAATCAGTGTGTGAGTAGTAAAACAATAATGTACTTTAAACTAAATTATTAGTAAACAAATCAGTCTAGTAGGCAATGAATGCATGATACATTATTCATTTCTATTAGTCAAAACACTTCACTAGCTCTCAGAGTCTAGCGATAAAGTATTCAGAATACAGTATCAACCATCCCAGAAAACAGTCTCTAATGTGATATTAAAGTTAAAAGAGAAGTGAAGTATATTCCCCCAAAGCAAGGTATTTGAATAATCCTGGAATGAACCCATCTCATGCTTCTTTTTTAAAGCTGGGTATATTTTTTTTAACTAAAGCACTTTCAGTACAGCCCAAATGACAGATGTTCCCCTACCAACCCGTGAATTTCTCCCAGGATGTCTCAGTAACGCAGGAGTGGACGCAGTGCCAGCCCAGCCCCGTTGCCCACACTGGGAGAGCTGGGAAGGGCTGTCAGACTCCAGCTCCCTTCCCACCCCATCATCCAGGGCTGTGTCCAACCTTTTCAGAAGAAAAAAAGCCACGTGAGGCCAAGGGAGGATGCAATAAGACCTTCCCTGGCTGGTTTTTGCCCTCATTCCTGCTGCCACCTGGTCCGTGTTGGGGTGCGTGGGACAGAAGGAGGACGAAAACCACGGGGGGAGAAGAGGGATTTGCTGCCCACAGCCAGGAAATTGTGCCGCCGGCACGTTTTGCAGCCTCGGGCTGCTCTGCCCTGCACGGCGGAGGGAGAACATGGCCCAGGTTGTGGGTAATTTCCTGGCAGACCCAGCAGGGAGGATGTCAGGGGGTTTTGAGCAGTGGAAGATAAATTGCTCTGGATGAGACACTGTCCCCTTCCCACCGCCCGTGACCCTGCAGCTATTTCTCTGCAGTGATCCTGGGACAAAAGCTTCTCCTTCAAACCTTGCAGGTCTGGTCTGAAGGAGGTGATCACCACAAAGATTTATTGCCCTTCTCCCCCAGCCTGTTTTATAGCAGGATGTAAAAAGGTGTCAACTGCTGATGATGATTTCATCTCGCCCGTGCCGTAAACGGCATTGTTTCCCAGCAAGGAAAGCGGGACAACCAGAAATAGTGATGCCAGTCACAAATCTTTATTGCAAATGCAAGTGACCTCTTGATTCCAGGGTCAGAGGGGACCTCAGCAGATCTTTGTGACAAGGCAAACAGAGGAGTGCTGGGGCAGGGCAGCAGATAAGGACAGCAGTGAGTGGTACAGAAGGAATGTCTCAGTTTTGGGATGCTTATCACTTACAGCCCTGCAACTTCATTTCTGTTAGTGGAGTAACTGTATTTTACTCTCAGTTTTTCAGGTTTAATAACCCAGCCCAGTACCTTTGTTTAGAAGCACATAATGTGTGATCTCCTGTAATGCTGTTTTTCATAAAACACCCATTTCCTCTTTGTAAAACTCATCAGATTCATACTGAAGAAGACAGACGCTGAGTAACACAGGCACCCTTGATGCTGAGAGGTTAACCCAGCGTGATCTCTGCTCTGTCAATGAGGCCATCAGGGATTTTTCCCTTTGGGAAGAGGCTGGTGGGACTTCAGGAGCAGATCAGTCCCTACAGCTGAGGCTGCTGCTGTGTCTCAGGTTCTTAGTCCGCTGTGAAGTTTTGTCAGCCGGTTTAGATCTGGCAGGATCTAAATGACCTTAACAGGAAAACATGGGTGATGAGGGCACAGGAGGACTCTTGCTTTCAGAGGATACACAACATGTGATAATTAATGATGCATGAACCAGTCTGACTCTTCCTTCAAACTGAGACATCCTGAAAGCTTCTAAAACCACGTATTTGTCCCATGCTGCACCCTCAACAAAACACAAAGCCCATAGGAGCAACAGAGCCCTCCCTTGCCCTGTGCCACCTGCCTCTGGGGACCCAGGGACGAGGCTGGCATGTGGCTCTTGGTGTTACTGTCCCAAGGTTTTGTGGAGAGAAAGAAACTCATGAAAACCAAATGGAAGAACAGTGATTATCGTGGCATCTCAGGATAGCAAAGGACTGTTTTTAAGGAGATGGATGAGTGGCTGAGTCGCCACTTCAGATTCTCTGCAAATTCATCCTGCTGCCTGTCATTGTTGGGACTGAGACCCAGGGAGTGTGTCATTGCCAAGAAATGACAGGGCACCCAACCAGCTGCAAAGAGATCATCTGAAATAACACCTGGCAGAAAGCACCCTCAGAATTGAGACACGCTTGCTATGTGCACTCTTCAGTAGAGACATTAGCCTGCAAGTACATTAAAATCTATGATATCTCATCTCTGTTATGACATTTACCTTCATGACTTTAGGAATATAGGCAGAAGTCATAACTGGATCTACTTGTCACAAAAAATTAGTCATCAAATATTTTATCTGCGCAATGAACAGAGTATGTATTTTTATTTTTCCCATAGCTAACCTTTGGAGAATAAAATCACTTTCCACAATGGCTGTGAAATGCTAAGGCCCTGAAAACATGAGATCACTTGCTCTCTCTAGGAAGTGAAATGTATGTGCAGCATCTTCAGTCTCCTGTTTGCACAAGGGTTGCAGAGGTGTGCTGACTGCATGGGCAACAATCCAGGCAACCATGGGCTCTGGGTACATGTGCAAGATGCCCAACACATAATCAGGCCATGCCAATGGTGAGCGGGATTGAATGAGGTGAAGCAAAGGCAAAGGCTCCAGGTCCTGCCCTTTCCTTGACAAGTTTCCCTAGAACATGAGTTCCCGTCCAGCAGCCACAGTCCTTTCACTCCTGCTGCAATACTCGACCATTATGTCCAGGGAGCTTTTCAGAAAGGACAAAAAAGAAAAAGCATGGATAAGTCAAGAGACCATAAGAATATGAAAGTATCTTCAGGAAAATAGAAGTAGTGTCCAGATGATGAATTGAGAAAAGAACGCAAACATTGACTGGTTACACGGAAAAACACAAAAGACAGCCAAAAAAAAGAGATGAAGAGTTGGAGGAATAGCTTACAAAAACCCTAGAAGTTGTAATCAGGGTTTGTTTAGCTCTCAGGAGCCGGAAAATTGCTTGACAGCCCTTAGGGCCTTTGACAACCCAGGTGTAAAAGGAGAGCTCGGAGAACGGAAGGAAAACACATGGCTTGTTTCGTACCTGTGTCCAGCAAGGCTCAGGGAGGTCTGCACCTCAGAGCTGCTCTTTGCAGTAGACTTGTCATGATTTGAAGCATTGCTGGAGGAGGTTACAGGAAAAAATAACAAGATGAACAGCAGCAGATTGCCAGGGCCAGATGGCATCATCCACATGCTCTCAAGATCAAGAAGGAAGGAACGGACCTGTTCACTGCAGGGTGTAATCTTTTGCTCTGCCCGAATACTAGAGGACAGAAAAGTGAGAGATTTACTGTTGTATTTTAAAAAGATTTAAGAGGTCCATGGAGTTACATGTGGTAGGCTGCCATCTGCAGCACCTAACTTGGTGGAAGCTATTCCAAAGCCTGTAATGAATAGACACATGGTTAAATATGGTCTGCTCAGAATTTCTTCTTTTTGAGAAAATTAATGCCTCAAAAATCTACAAAGGGCTGTAAAATCCTGATTGAAGTGTAGAGGGTGAACAGAGAGCAAATTTCCCTTTCTCTCCAGGGTAGTATCTCCCTCCACCTGATGAAATCTGCAGGTGACAAGGTCCAGACCAAGCAAAGGTGGCCTCTCCTGCTCCAGTGTGCAGTTAAGCTGTGGAAACCTTTGCTGCAGAATCAGCAAATGAAGAAGTTTACCTTGGTTCAAAAATAAAGCAAATTTGTGGAGAGAAGAATACATGCAGGACTGTTAGATGTAAAATACCACCTTGTCTCAAAGCTGAAGATCTCTGGAGGGTTGGAAAATACAAGGAAATCCCTGTTCTTGTACAATCTGTAGTCACTGTCAGACCGATGATGGTGGGCTACATGAACCTCATGCCTAAACCATCTGGACTGTTCTTACACAAGCTCAGAGCATTGCCGGCCATCCCAGAGTCCATCCCGTCCCCTGAGGAGCCACCTGCCTGGGCTTAAATGCCTCTTTACCTGGGGCAGATACTTGGAATGGTGTTGGGAAGAGGAGGAGAAGGTCAGCAAGCCCAAGCTCTTGCTGTCTGGCCAGAAGGGATTGCAGAGCTGGGGATGCCAATGTCCACACTGAGCAGCCCATGCACAGCCTGGCAGCCCAAGAAAGCAGGGGACACCCTTGTGCTGTCCTTGCCCTGCACTTGCTTGTGATTGACTGAAATGATGCCTTAAGAGACAGGACAGAAGATACGATCAGACCAAACCACGTCCCTTGGATCTGGGACATCTGTTCAGCTCTCATTTTGTGTGGCCCTGTGAGCAGGTGGAGTGTCATACACTCAAATTAAGGCATTAGCCTTCTCCCCCAGGGACAGGAAGAATTCTCAGTAACATTGGTGCAACTCTGACGCTGTTACACTGAATTCACATCAGCATATGAGGGCAAAATACAGATGTTAAGTGGGAAGAAAACAATGTGGGGGGGCTGAGGACAAAACAATGCGGGGAGATGAGGATGAAAGACTGATGAGGATTAACTTGCTTGCTCTCCATCACTTCTGCTCTGGCAAACTGTTTGAGAACAAACTGGCTTTTCTCAGACACATTCATTAAAGAAAGAGATGAAAGAGATGCTTAACATAGTTTATGGAATAACCAGGAAATAAGTGCAGTAATAATAATTTGAATATTTCGTCAGTTGAGCTCAAGGAATGGTTATTGATCCTTGGCTTATTTTTAACTAGCTAATTGTGAGTGTTAGCTGTCAGACTGTTGTACTAAGTTTATCATTGTAATTATACAATACAATGCTATATTTACAGATGAATTCCACTGATTGACTGGTCATAGAATGTTTACATTCTTTCACTTATTTTTGACAGATATTTATAATTTAGCCTTATCTGTGGCTGCATGTATGTTCTTTTATAATCTTTAACAGAGCTGAGAAGGGAATAAAATATAATGTATAATCCCTTTAATGAATTTGGCTACTTCTCCCACTCATAAACTGTTCGCCAGCAGTTTATGCATGTCTCATGTTCATTTGTTATTCAAAAAGTACTTCTTGGGTGATTGTTAATGTTCCTTCCCACTCTGCGAATTGTGAGCAACTTGTTCTGAGCACTTGGGATGAAAACCTGGCCGGGGATGTTGGCTTTGGTTAACCACAGAGTCACAGGCTTCTGTGGAGTGGTGGGACGGGGCCGCTGGGGATGCTCTGGTGCAACCCCCTGCTCAGAGCAGGGTCAGGCAGAGACATCTCCCCATGGCTGTGTCTAGCTGCGCTTTGAGAATCTCCAAGGATGGAGAGCCACAGGCTCTCTGGGTAATGTGTTTGTCTACCATCACAGAAAAAACCCAATTTTTTCTTATGTTTGACCAGAGTTTCAGCTGGTCCTGTCCCAGGCACCACTAAGAAGGGCCTGTCTCTGTCTTCTGTACTCCCCTCTTCAGGTTTTTATGCACATGGATAAGGTCCCCATGAGCCTTCTCCAGGCTGAGCATCCCATGGCTCTCAGCCCCTCCTTGTTTGTCCAGCCCTCCAAACCTTTAATTGCCTCTGTGGCCCTTTGCTGGTCTTGCTCCACTATGTCCATGTCTTTCTTGCACAGGGGACCCCAGAAACGGGCTGTCCAAAACGGACCAGCTGGTTTGAAGTTCCCTAATATTCCTTCAAAATCTGCCATTTTCCCTGCTCTCTCCAGGGAATACGAACACAAAACTCAGGCCTGGACTCTAAGTAAATAAACTGATTATCTCTCAGTGAGCAAATATCTACATATTCACAGCTATAAACCAGTATTCCAGTTTCTGCAGCAATTCTGCCCTCCACACTGGGCACACATGTGGACATGCCTTTCTCCAGAAAACGGTGGCCCCTGGACCGCAGCTGCCCTTGGGCAGTTGGAGGGTCCTGGCACAGAGGGCTTGAGCTGGGTTTTGATGCTGCTTTTCCTCCTCCCAATCCTTGGGGACTTGCCCTCCACAGCACAACTTGCACTGTTACCTGAAGGAAGCTGTGGGGATTAAAAAAAGTGCTAGAGGACACCAGGACAGACTAGCACGGAGAAGGTCAGCAGGGCCAAGTGTCTGGCCAACCCCTTCCAGAAGCTGAGGACTACCTTGGGACCTGCCGTGGGGACATGACCGCATGGGCTGTGTCCCTGGGAATACCAATGGGTGGGATGGCAGCACGTTCACAAAGACAAACAAAACATCAACATAATAGCTCACTGTCCTCTTTCTCCAAGGCTTGCTGTAACACCTGGTGTGATTTACCTCTTCTGAGCTTGCTCCAACCTATATGCTGTAAGTCTGGAGTAAATGAAAGAGCTTGTGCTTGAAAGGGTTAGGATGAAAGAATTTCTGGCCTTGCTCAATTTATGGTATTGTGGGTCTATAATATTATTTCCCCCGTTGTATTAGATATCAGGTGGATTCCTAAAACAAAACAGAACAAAAAGCAAGAAGCACTAGTTTTATAGAATCTGATGGCTGCAAAAATATATTATTAAATTCAAGAGCAAGGGCATAATAAAGGCGAGAAGTTAAGAAAAAAGCAGGACATGAAGCTGAACGAAGCCCTGGGCCCTTGGGCGCTGTGTGACGCTGGAGCTGGGTGGCAGACGGCTGGCGGTGCAGAAACCTCGTGTTCCTGCCCAAACGCTGGTGGCTTCTCATGGCTGTTGGCCTCTGCGGCAGTGCTGCTCTATGCCTCTCTGCTCTTTGCTGTGGGCCAGGCCAAGCTGGGGCTATGGGAGAAACAGATGCTGGCCAGGGCTTGGACGGGTCCCTCGGGGAGAGAGAAAGGACAGCCAGAGGCAAAGGAGTCAGGGAATGCTCCCAGGATGGGCTTTGTGGTCTGCTGGCAGGGTTTGCTGCTTGTTTGCACTCCTGTCTTTATTACCATCCATTTATCACATGAAAAATCAGCTAGAATATATTGCTCCGCTAACGTTCCTGGCTGAGGCAGGGCATCGCTGGGTGGTGCACAGCTGTGAGCAGGTAAATGCAGTGGGGAGCCTTCCAAGTGAATCGTTTTTCATCAGAAATCATGACTCGGCAAGAGCAACATTTTCCATCCTCCACCTGGCTTTTGGCATTAGGTCTGTGAGGAGGTTTGGGCTGTGTTACATTTCTGAATGGAGATTGAAATAGGCATCCTAAGTAGATCTTATTTTATTTTGAGAAGCGAAGGACTGCGCTGCTCAGCCATGGCAGGGATCAGGCAGGCAGGATGGGGCTGCTCCTGCGGGAGACGGGGTCCAGCACCTCGCTAGGGATGTGTAGGCAACGCTTTCTAAACACCCATGTAGCTTTGACATGGGTCTGCTGTTGACTTAAAAAGAGACATGTGGTCACTTCGGAGCTCTGAGAAGTTCCTCCTGCAAAGCTGGTGGAGTGGGGGTCCCTGGAGAAAAGAGGAAATAAAGGATCCCTCCTAAAATACCAGGCAGCTCATGTGTTTGTCCTTTGGGTGAGAGAGACAGGCTGGAACATGGGTGGGCTGGTTGGGAGCCCCTGGGATAAGAGGACAGTGTTATCATGAGGTTTCTTTCTCACCACTTCTGTAGCTGCAGCAGTGTCTAATCAGGCTGTTTGCACATACCCTGCTTCCAGACTTGCTTGTGGATAAAATTGACCTTTAAAATAGGGAACTGAGATATGCAGGAGGCTGGACATCTTCAGGACTGGACTGCAGGTGAACATTAATCTGAGCGACATACATTTTTAATGCTACAGCTTAAACCCTCCCGTCATCTTCATGATTTATTTCACAATCCAGCTTGTTCCCGTACCTGACAGAAGCACTGTGAGAATAATGTTGTGGTGATGGAGGCCAGGCAGACGTCTTGCAGTTCATGTCTCCATGTCTGTGTGTGACTGTGCCCTGGATGGGATCCAGGAGACCTGGTACCTGGCTGCTGGGTCTCCTTCACCTCCCTGAGCATTGGCTTCAGTGTGAAATGGGGATAGCAATGTTGCCTTTCCCTGATAAACCCCAATACCTCAGTTACATGGGAAAAATGAAGCTCAGGCAATTTGCAACCCCATGACTCCAGGGCCTGAGGCTTTTATGAATACACACTGCCGCAACTCACTGTTCTGGGTGAGAAAAATCAACCAGGAGGGATGTGGAGTGCACTGCTGTCTCACCAGCACCTCCATTCATTCCTATGGACAAACTCGTTCTCTTCACCACAGTGAGAAAAATAAACTGAAAATTAAGAGGAAATGGCAGAGAACTATCCTGCACCAGTGCCTGTGCACGATTGTTCAGCACGGGGAGGTAGAGACAGGTCCCAAAATCAGAGCTTATCAATGTGTACTGCATGCCAGAGCACAAGGCAGAGCCAGGTGCATCTTTAAATCCCAGGCATCAGTCACAGGGGTGCAGAACAGAGCGAGAGCCCTCCAGCAAACTGCAATTGTTTTATGCCCCATTCAGCAGTAAATCATCACCTTTTTAATAGAGCTGCTGTGGGAACAGAGAAGGAGACATAAAAGGGAAAAAAAAAATCCGTGCATTGCATTTTGCTGTAATGAAAGGCTGCTAATTGTTAGTGCTCAATGTGGGCTCATGTTTGTGTTACTATTTTGTTACACAGCTCCTAAATTAAGTTGGCTCTAAAACAAACCCTCCCGCAGCAGCCTTGGGTGGCTGCGTCTTGGTGGCTGGTTTAGCACGTGTCTCCTGCTCCCTGCATGCAGGCGCTATTGATTAGCACTTAATTATAGAACGGGTGTTTGTTCTGAGGACAAGCAGGATGTTCAATGGGGAAACCTCTGGGGAAGGAGCTATTAAAAGAGCCTTGAATGAAGCTGAGGAAGGATTGGTCCCTAAGGGGGGACCTGTTTCGGTTAATTTGGGACGGTTCATGGGGTGATGGAGGGAGACAGTGCCCTGTCCACTCACACCCCATCTCTCCCCTCTCTGAGCACGATGTTGGGTTTCCCAGTCCGAGGACCTCAGGATGGTTATTTCAGCTTCACATGGTGGCTCCAGCACTGGCTGTGCCAGAGCTACTGCTGGGCCAAGTAATGCGAGGAGGGATCCTTCCAACACCCTGTCCATCCCTGTCTGTCCTGCTGGCTCTGGAGCCTTCTCTGGCTGGTGATTCCATGTTTGTGCCCTCTCACAGACCGTGGATGCGAGGGCAGCAGTTGTGTCCTGATCCTTTCGGGAACTGAGCAGCTGTTAACACCACCTCTCCTGTGCAAAATGGTTCCTGATCTTCCCCTTCTCTATTTTCACCTTTGCAAACATGAAATTCTGCCCCTTCCCTTGCTCTCCTCTCAGCCAGGGAGCCTCCTTCAGATGGTTCAGCTTTTATATCTGAATGGCAAAGAAACATGCTTAACAAAAGTGCTTTCTGCTTTATGTTAAGAGACAGAAGGGAAAGGAAAGAAGGAAAGGAAAGGAAAGGAAAGGAAAGGAAAGGAAAGGAAAGGAAAGGAAAGGAAAGGAAAGGAAAGGAAAGGAAAGGAAAGGAAAGGAAAGGAAAGGAAAGGAAAGGAAAAAGTAACACCTGCGGCAAAGACCACAAGGTGCCTTCTCACAGCTCGTGCAATACTGAAAGCAGCGCTGGGGTCTGCAGCAGCTCGGGATTTTGGGGCAGACAGTCACCGTGCTCACTGCCCGCTCACACAGGCGGGGACTCCCAGGGGAGTGCAGGGGGAACCGAACCCCCCCATCAGCAAGTGCCGAACAGCAGCGGGGACACAAACGCACAGCCCTGTGTGAAGGGATCTACGTCACCGTGAGATCCTAACTGTGCCCGCACCAAAATCAGAAGATGACAATGTCTGAGTGAATGGATTTGGCAGTTGCACTGGGAAGTGCCAGACACAGTGCCAGGGCAAACTGGGCTACCGTGGGTGCTGCCAAATGTGCCACAGCCACCGGCCGTCCCCAGCACCCGGCTCAGGCAGCCGCCAGCCCGCGTGCTTTGTAACCCAACTGCTGCCATTTTTTCTCTGTTGAGGAATGGCATTTTCAGCTGCCCGATCAGATTGAAGAGGTGCTGCTAAATGTTTCTGAGGGAGCCATTTCATTCCACTCAATACAAATATAAGCCCATCTGACAAACAATTCCAGATCTATGGAAAGCTGTCACTCTTCCACGAAGCGCCGGGAAGGCTGGCGTGGAGCTTTCTTGTTTTCCTACATTAAATTAATACTGCTCTGATCTGCAGAGCTTGTGACATACTCAAGATTTCCACTGCTGCTTCTTTGGCAGCGAGGCAGTGGGACACCTGTGTAAGATGTACGTAAGGCTTTAGTAAAGAATGAGCAAGGTTTTGTGCTGTCCCCTTCATGGGAGATGTTTTTTGCCAAGAGGGAATCCAGGCTAGGTGAGGTGGAGGAAGATATATATTTTACTTATGCTATGGGAGTCTTATTACCTTTGGAGTTTGGAAGGCTGGCAGACGAATGCTTCTGCCCATCATATAGGTTTCAGATGTAATTCCTTGTAATTGCCTTGAATTGAAGGAATGGGAGAAATAAAAGCAATAAACATGGACTGGTGCAATGGATGGCTCCTGAGGAAGCGATTCTCCTGTTGCAGGTTTGCATCGCTCCCTGGGAAAGCTGAGATGTGGATCTATGGTCTTTCTAGAGCTGTCACTAAATACAAGGGTGAGATACATCTCAGACATTCCCAGCAGTGATCGGGGGGCTCGAGGAAGGGGCTGCACTGGCAGAAAGGACCCTGGGGCAGAAGCATCGCTCGCTCAGCCCCCAGCTCACTCTGCTGACAAAGCTGGGGGGACAGCTCTGCACTGAGCTGTCTGCAGGACTGAGACAGTTCCTGACATGGGGAACTCCTTGCTGCTGCTGCAGTGATGCCCATGAAAGCATTTCCTGCTGGCTGGGAAATAGCCATCCTATAGCTAAGGCATAGCTGGCCAGGAAAGGGCAATGTTCTGTTTCATAGTGTTATCCCCATCATGGACAAGGAATTACTGGAGAGAGTCCAGTGGAGGGCTACAAGGATGATGAGGGATCTGGAGCATCCTTCTTACAAGGAGAGACTGAGAGAGCTGGGGCTGTTCAGCTGGAGAAGAGAAACTGAGAGGGGATCTCATCAATGTTTATAAATATCTCCAGGTGGGTGTCAGAGGATGGACCAGACTCTGTTCAGTGGTGCCCAATGACAGGATGAGGGGCAACTGGCACAGATTGGAACACAGGAGGTTCCATCTGAACAGGAGGAGAAACTTCTTTGGTGTGAGGTGCCAGAGCCTGGATCAGGCTGCCCAGAGTGGGTGTGGAGTCTCCTCTGGTCCCAACTGGACCGACCTGTGTGATCTGCTCTGGTGACCCTGCGTGAGCAGGGGGGTTGGACTGGGGGATCTCCAGAGGTCCCTTCAACCCCAACCAGCCTGGGATTCTGTGAGAACAGAGCAGAGAAGTCCCCTCCCCTTGCCCCATGCTGGGAAGCCCCTGGTATGAATTCGGGAGTGCCAGGGCCACGTCTCATCGTGTCGGGTCCCAGTTCAGCCCCTGAGCAAGGGGCAGAGCTCATCGCTCCCTCCCTTGCCTGATTCTCACAGAAGCTGCTCGGGCTTTGGACAAATGTGGTGCAACCTCAGCACCATGGGACTTGTCAACCTCTGCTCTTGAGCAGTCTAATCGAAGCAGAAGTTCATGGTAATACTGCAGTGGAGAAATGCTGCATTAAAGCAGGAAATAGCCAATGTGCATTGCAAATGAAGAGTTTTTTTCATTTGCGTTCTAAAGGAGGAAAAATGCCGCCAAGCCTAGTTAATAACACAGGAAAGCTCTTGTGGCTATCGGGGATCTTCAGCTCTAATCCCCTCAGATAACAGTAAATTGAACCAGCTCCTCTGCTGAGGTTTTTCTGTAGCTGAATCATACCAATGTAATAAGAGGAGTGGGCACTGCCTCTCCTGTTTACTCTTTCTTCATTTAAATAAGTTTTTAAACTGCACTTTTCTGCCTTCAGAGGCACCTGATTTACATTTTAAATGGAAACCAGTCCTGCAACAATAACTTTTTCTATCAAGATTTGTAATCAGGCTGTTTCTGTTGAACTGTTGTTATTCAACTTATTAATTTGTCATTTTGTGCAGAATATGATCACAGAAAGAGATGAGCAAAAGGGTTTATGCACCTGCAGGCGGAGCAGGGTGGATTTAATTAGAGCAAAGAAAGCTGCAGGTTTTATTTCGTGTATGTGGTGTTTTGTTTGTTGGGCTTTTTTTCTTCTCAGCCCAGCATTTTAAAAGCTTACAAAGCAATCTGCATAAATTACTATGCACATTTTTTAATTCAGATTCTTACACCTAATTTGATTAATGACAATGACCACGACAGGGTCATAGCAAATGTTGTGTAGGTGAACAAGCTCTCTCAGTTTTGGTGCTATTCTCTTTAGAAATAAAGCAAACACTGGAAACCGGCCTTTAGTGCTGACTTGAAGATATTTCCCTTGTTCTTGGGCTGGAGGCAGAAGGCAAATGCTGGTGTCCATGGGAGCCGGGAGGTGGAAGCATTTGCATCGGTCGTGATGTCCATTTTCAGAATGCGGCTCCCTGTGCTGCCCTACCTGGACCAGGGTGAAAAGTGGGGGCAGGTGTTAGTGTGCAATCCAGGAATTCAAGTTTGAACGGTGATTCAGAGCTTTGTAAGGAGCCAGTAGCCCCAAACACCTTCACTCCACCTGCTGCCTGGGGCAATAACGTGAAGTTTTTCATCCACCGCTTCTGTGCGCGGCTCAAACCAGCAACCGTGTCCTGAGCAGGTGCGAGCTGGCGTTTGCACCAGGGGAGCTTTTAGGAAGAGTAGACATATTAATTAAGACTATGCTGACATCTTAATCCCCATTTCTTTCCCGCAGGGAGCAGTGCCACGCTTTACCCGTGTTTCTTCACTGGGAGGATAGCGCAATGCTGAAACAAATCCCAGAGAGACCACGAGGTCGGTGTCCTTGGAGGTTTTCAGGACTCAGATGGGTAAGTCCTGGCTGACCTGGTGTAGTGTTGGCACTAGTCCTGTTCTGAGGTGGACCAGAGACCTCCAGAGACCCCTGCACCTGCCATTTCCGTGGTTCCTCTGCTTCTGCACAAAGTCAGCACCAGTTCCGTCTGCCTGGAAGAGCCTCTGTAGGAGTCACTTCATTTGGGTGGCAGAAGAGGAAGATAAGATCGTGATCCCACTCTCTCTACCGGAATTGAAAACAAAACAAAACAAAGCAAAGCCCAAAACCCGAATTTTGCAGTAAGAATAGCCCCATTTTTACTGATGCTGCACAGAGGCAAGTGATTTTGCATCTTGTTTTAGGAGAGCAATATAACTGGCTTTGACAGCCTGGTCTAATAATAATAAAAAGGCCCAGCTCCTCATAGTGCAACCTGATAGCAAAAGTGGAGTGTGAATTTATCCCATAAAAATTCATCTACCATGGCTAAAGCCCTGTAAATTGAATTTTGTATTTTGGTTGTTAAGTAAAAAAAAGAAAAAGCAAACACAACACAACAGCATAATGATAGAAGCATTGCTCAGCTCTTGCAATTCTATCTTGTTAAAACATCACTTAGAGTAATTTACTGGGTTTGATTAAAACATATATTTAAATGAATTATCATTTCCCATCTCCCCCCTTCTCTTCCTCCCCCTTGCCCCCCATCTAGGATGTAAAACATTACATTGAGGCTAGATTTCTTCAAACAGAAATGATGAGCCTATTACCCTGCACAATAAAACCCTGCCACACTTTGGTGCTGACTATATACTGTGTTGTCACCAGCCACAAGCTTCAGTTAGCACTCGGGGGGCTGAAGGATGTGCAAGATGCTTTGTTGGTGGCTGGAGATGTGTTTGGGAAGCTGAGAGCAGCAGTGGGGGAGATGCTGCCCCACGCCCAGGTCCCTGCGCCCCCCACCCCACCAACCTTCACCCACCTGGGCTTATACCCAAATACACTGCAGAGAGCACGAGGTAGGATGCTTGCAAGCATAAAGCCAGAGCAAAAGGAGATAGATTGCTTTAAAGTGCTTTTAGACACCAGAGAGTGTGTTCTTTGACTACGCTCATTTAAGGTCAGCTGTATCAGACTGGAGCAAAAATCCACCGAGCTCAGCATCTGCCTTTGACAGCAAACGAGAGGGAGCAAATATAATGATACCTCCTTTGATCACTGTCCCAGGAGCCAGGAACACACAGCTCATGCACTCCCTGAGCCAGAGGCTCGGGTTTCTGTTGAATTTAGAGGCCTTCAATGGATTATTCTTCTATGAACTTGCCCAGATGCTTTTTGAACCCACCTAAAATTCCATATCTGCAGGTTCCTGCAGTGAGAAGTTCCACAGCTGAGCTATGTGATATGTGAAAAGTGCTTCATTTTGCTTGTTATGAACCTTTCAATTACTGGTTTCACTTAATGATCCCAAATTCTTGCATTAGAATAGACCACAAAGTGTAATTTTCTACCTCCTGTCTTTTTGCCACATTCTACCTTCTGTGCCTCTCTTTTCTTATTTTCTGTTTCCCATCCCAAAAAGTTCTAATCTGTTTAGCTGTTTCTCGTTTGGTAGCTGTTTCATACCTTTGATGACTTTTGCTGCTTTCCCCTGGCCATTTTTTCATTTCCACTTTATTCTTTTCAAAACAGAAAGACCAGACTGTGCCCAGCTTTCAAGATGCAGGCAAGTCATGAATTTATGCAGTGGCATAAAGCACCAAAATAGATGTTCTCTATTTTGTTTTCTAATAATTCCTACTATTTCATTTGCTTTTTTGACCATTTCTGAATTTTCACGGAGCAATTTGTTATAGCCTTGAGATCCCCATCCTGCAGGCTCAGAGCACAATATTAGAAATACAGAATTGCTTATTAACCCATGTGCATCACTTCACATTTATCCATATTCGACTTAATCCATCATTTGGTTGCCTGGTCACCCAGTCTCTTAGGTTTTTCTGCAATTCTTTGCAGCTGGCTCCTTTCTCTACTACTTTGAGTAACTCAGTGTTATTAGTAAATGCAGTTAAAGCAACAGAAGTACCCAGAGGCATCTATGCAGCTATATTTACAAGAACACGCAGCTGTAAATCTGCCTGCACACCCAAACCAGCACCACTTCGGATCACTGTGTGTGATCCTGTCACTGAAGAGCTGATAAGTCTTCATCTCTGCATGCAATATTCACCAGATTTGGGATTATGGCAGAATTTCCCCCTGGAGCATGCTGCAAAAAGTGGAGAATATGGAGGGAGGTTTGGACTGACCCCAAATTGGGTCAGCCCCAGGACACTAAACGCAGTTTATAAGTATTTGAATCCAGCTGCATTTGACAGGCTTTGGCAGATCCCAATCCATCTTCCATAATACTTCGAAGATCATTGTTAGAAGCCCTGGTTATGCCATAACTTTAATTCTGTTTGTATGTTGCTACTGCTTTCCTGAGATGTGCATTCCTGGGAGATACGCATTTTATAATAAAACACACACATTTACAATGCATGTCTCCAGCAGTAATATTCTGTGAGTTTTCTGTTTGCCGCCAGCAATCTGCAGCAGTGCTACCTGTAGCAGTAGTAAATGAACTGCCCTTTTCACAGCTGCATTGCACTGGAACCAACAAGCCGTTTCTGTAGCAGCCCACAAATAAGACTGAGCAATGGCTCCGTGAAAGAACAGGGACCTGGACAGGCAGAATAACAACGTTTTTCCACTGCAGCGCTATTTCACGTTTATAAAATAAAGATGCAAGCCTTGCTTCATACAGGTGGTGGTTTTGATCAACACTTCTCCAAAAACCCACAAAGAATTTCTTTCCAGGTACTTTATGGGACAATTAGTGGTCTCTCTGAAGCTCTGCCTGAGATTGTTTCTCTCCACTCAGGCTGTTCGTCATCTGCTAATGCACGCGGCTGGCTCAGAGGGTTTGAAGGATAAAATGTTGGTTTGAAAAATCAGGTAGGTCAAATGGCTGAGGTCTGGGGAAAATAAAAACAACCAACCAAAATCTTAGCTAAGCAGTCCTGCAGTCTGAAAGGGCTCCTGTCCTCCAAGGTCCATGAAGTGCTTCTGCATGGGGAGGAATAACCCGAAGGAGTGACTTGAGATGGCGGTGACATGCACTAAAACATGTCCCTAAGAACCTCATCTATACGTCTGTTCAACCCCTCCAGGGATGGTGACTCCACCACTGCCCTGGGCAGCCTGTTCCAGTGTTTCATAACCCTTCCTGTGAAGAAAGCCAGCACAAAGATAACCTGTGTGGCTCTTTGAGCAAATTTGATCCAGTGAGGAAAGCCTGCAGCGTCTTTTCACCATGCGGATATGGTATCATTCATCTGGCACTAGATCGTCCAAATTCAGCTCTTACCACCAGTCGATTGTGGGCTTTTAACTCCTTGGTCTCAAGGACGGGAACACAAGGAGAAAATAGACCGTTTTCTCCCTCCAGGGTTTGTTCCACCCAGGAGCATCCTCCAGGTGAGTGACCACATCCCCCATGTTGTGTGGGAGGCAGGTGGGGTCCTGGGGGGCTGTTTTGGCCCCCACCAAGCAGTGGTGTGCTCTGCTCTGAGGTGGAGCTGCCAAGCTCCCCAGCAGCTGGAAACACTTCGAAGAGCTGAGATTTACCCAAAGCTGGATTTTTTTTCCTCTCCCTTTTTCACAACAGCAGCGGGGACCTTTGGGCGCTTCAAAGACTGATTTTAATCACTTCCCTGATTGAAGCGATTGCCTCCTTTAACTTTGATATTTCTTGTCATTAGCCTACCGACCTCTGGGATTAAGGTATTCATCTTCAAAGCTGAACTGGCTTTGTTTATGCTGGGGCTGTGGCTGCTCCTGCTTTTCCCAGCATGGGATTCATTTCTCAGCACTGGTCAACAGGGGTCACGCTCTGCCCTGGAAACCAAGAGGGGCTGCAAGAGGCTGCATCTCCCCCAGCCTCATTGTCTCTCACTTTATTTGCTGTGGAGATATTAATTCCACTGGTTTTAATGTGGGATTAAAGAGAAGGATGTGTCCCCTTCTCTTGCCAGCTTTAGAGGTGACTTTTTTCACATATTTGCTGTTCCGTATTTCAGAAGAGCATAGTTTTGCACTGGAGTTGTGCTTTCTATAATCCAGGGCTTGCTTTTCTCATTGCTGTAACACCTGGAAATCAGAGGAGTTAGAGCAGCCTGCACCCACCTTATGCTGGGCGCTCTGCAGATGGCAAGTTGGACCCAAATAGCTTAAGGGTCTGAGACAGACACAAGCAGACGGATTGATCAGACGGCCCCCGAAGTGGACCAGCTGGTGGGATGGTTACTAGAAAGCACAGGCTTGCACCACTGCAAACCAGTCCTGCCATGGCCAGTTACTGGGGGAGCTGAGCATGAACAAAACATTCTGCTCCTTACCAACGTGGCAGATGGGTCCTGCCCTTCTCCCCACCAGCCACTTGTTCTGGTCCCCCGAGTGCCTCCCTTCCCTTATGTGACTCCAGCCTGGATGTGGCCATGGGACAGACATCATTTCTGGTTTCCCTCTTCGGGGGGAAACCATCTGATTTACTGTTTGGCCTTTTGTGCTTCAGAAGATGTTGGGTAAGTAGACAATAGTCTTGGTTAGGTACCGGTCTGGACCAGAACACCTCCATCTTTATTGCAGTCGAGAACTGGGGGTGGAACCTCTACCTGCATCTGTATCTAAAAGGAAACACCTCTGAGCTCCTTTGATAGGAAGCGATTGTTGCAGGGCCTCAAGCCGCAGGGATCTACAGGCAACACCATCTCTTTTCTGTGTGTAGGTCCCATTTTCTCTGATAATTTCCCATCTATGCCAAGAGCTTAACCAATATGCTGAATGGGATCACCCCCTTGCTGCCCTCCCCAAGGGACTATTCTGTCTTTGAGCTGGAGAGACAGCCGGGCTGGTCTCTGCCCCTCGCTGCTGTCAGGACCCTGGTACCAGGGGATGGAGAGAGGACAGTGAGCAGCTCTGAAACAGAGACGTCAGTATGGCCTGATTTTCCCAGTCTTTTGATCCTCCGAACTACGTATTTTCTGAACATTTGTTTCTCACAGCAGGAGCTATTGTTTCTGACATATTTATCCAGCTCAATGCTACCTTGAGATATCACTTCTGACAGATAACCTTCTTAAATTAAAGATACAAATGTGCCGTACTGAGAGGGAAGAAGGGAGCAGTAATGGTTCTGAGGATGATGGAAGAACCTGCCCATTAGCTCCTCCTGAGCTGCTAAATTTGCTCCTTTATTAGGAAAAGAAACAACAGACCAACATGATCAAAGGGGTAATGGGAAGAGGGAATCACAGATCTGAGATCTAAGATGAAATTCTCTTCAAATTGAGAAGTGGGAGAGGCCAGGGAAAGGAAGCCAAGTCTCTGCTGTATGAGAACCAGTGCCAAATTACAGAGACGGAGGCTGGAGTCCTGCAGATGAAACCCCAGCAGGAGGCTCAGCCACTCCAGGACCCAGATCATCTGCCCGTTCGTAAGGATTTCTCAATGAATCCCTTTCCTTGTGCTTTCCCAGCCCCCTGCCCATGGCAGCTCTGGGTCCTGCAGACACTCTGGTAGCACCAGCTGCTGTACCTGGGTGCAGGGCAGGGCCCCAACTGAGATGCAAAAAGTCAAGTCCCTGGGGTATCTCCAAGGCAACTTGCCTCAATTCACGTTACTTGCTTGAATTTTTTCCCTGGAACCAAGCCCAGCAGACTGACCCGAGGACCATTTCGTTGGGATGACGTGACTGCAAGGGGTGGAGCAGGATGGACCTGCAGCTGGGTCATCCCATGACAAGTGATGCGAGTGTGTGCCTGGTTTTTCTCTTTCAGCTTTTAGAGCCTCCACCAGTCCTCAGTGCAGCCGTGACAGAAGTGTGCTGGGATGCTCACAAGTGGTTCCCTGGGATGCTCACACTGTGCTATTAAACACGCTGCCCTACAGAGACATCATTGCACTGATGTGAGTCCCTCCGTGTCTCTTTCCTTTCCCCCTTGCTTGTGTTGTGTCTAACCTGTCCTACAAATAGAAATGCTTTGGAGCAGGGATGGTCTTCACTATTTTTCTGCCTGGTGCGTGGTTAAGCTTTAAATTTGATCAGGAGCTGTGCTTTTTGTATCAGTTATATAATTAAGCAAAAAAAAATGTGCACTGCAATGTGACAGCTTCCCACTAGGTGTTGGAGAGGTCTGTGGGAAGAACAACACTGCTCTCCAGCTCATAAAAACAGGGTGGAGGTAAAACATGCTGTGTTTAACTTCTGATACAAAATGCACAGCTTTGCCATGGGAAGCGGGCTGATATTTGTCTGTCAGCACGGTTTTATGTCACACAACCCCCTGGGCTTTGTCTGAGATTGCTCAGAGGAAAACGAAGGACTCGGGGAGTGTCCTGGCCATGCAGCCTGTCCCCCGTTCCTGCCTGACCAACCCATCCCTGGGGGTCCCCATCCCTCACGTGTCTGACCCCCCCGCCTCCCTTGGATCCCCTCTGGCATTTAGTTTATAAAATTTATTTTAAAATGTATTTACCTGTTATTCTAGAAGTGAGTCAGTTCACATAATTTCCACCCAATTGCTGCCATCCATTACCCCTATCTCCACCCTGCCCCTCTCACGGGAAGGAATATTTTGGTGCAATCATTTTCTCCTAGCTTCCCTTTGCCTCCAAGTTCCTCCTATTTTTCTTCTCTTCATCCCATCTTTCTTCCCTCATTGATGAAAACACTTTGACTGATTCCCGACCTCCCTCTCCCTGATGAAATGCCCAGTTCCTTGACACACTGAAATTGCTAATAGTTCTTGCCGCTTCTTTTCCTAAATGGAGTATTTTTGAAGAATTACTTAGTTCAGTGCTCCATCAGCTCCTTGCCTGTGCTGGGCAAGAATAGCTGTGCACACCAGCATCAGCGCTGTGATACCATACTGCTGTCCGTCTATAATTAAGCTGGAGGTTTATGATTCACTGTCTAGGCTTTGTTTTTTCTTAGTGAACTGTGAGGAACTCTCTGGAGGAAGCGTTTTTGCTGTTTGCTCGATTGCAGTTATATATATTCCTCCTGAATTCTCTCCTCACATAATGTCAAGAGCACTCTTTTGAAAAATGGATAATCTATATGGTGAATTTTACAGCCAGGTCCCATTTTTAAAAGTCGAAGATAAAACCCAAGCAGCAGGAAGGAAGATAATGAAAAGAGAAAGGAGAAAAAAAAAATAGTGGAAGAAGGAAAGGAGGGAGGGGAGCAACTGTAGAAAGCGGGGGAAAAAAAGCAGGAGCTGGAGCTGCGGTGCTGGAGCATTATAAGCTGCAGAAATGAGTGGCACCGAGAGGGTTATTTGGGGAGTTTGGAGAAAATTGTTCATGTCCAAACCCCAGTCCACCTCAGAAAGGTATTTTTGCAGGACTCACCGTGTCCCTGCTCCGCCAGCCAGCACTTGGTCCCTTTTGTAGGATGAAACCCCCCAAGCAGGACAGTCTGTCCCGCCACAGGGGTGCTCAGCCACTGGGTTTCCATCTTTTCCCATTTCTAGATCTGTAACAATTCCCAGATGAGGCCTGGATCTCATAGGGGCTTTCTTATTCATAGAATGATAGAATGATAGAATCATCTTGGTTGGAGGAGGCCCTCAGGATCATTGAGTCCAACCATATCCTAACCTGACTCTAGTACTAAACCATATCCCTAACAATCTCATCTATACGCCTTTTAAACCCCACGAGGGATGGTGAACCTGCCTTGGGCAGCCTGTTCTGCTGCTTCATGACCCTCTCCATGAAGAATTTTTTCCTAATGTTCAATCTAAACCTCCCCTGGCGCAACTTGAGGCCATTTCCTCTTGTCCTATCACTTGTTACTTGGGAGAACAGGCCAACACTCTCCATGCTCCAACCTCCTTTCACGCAGTTGTAGACAGTGATAAGGTCTCGCCTCGGCCTTTTCTCCAGGCTAAACAGCCCCAGCTCCCTCAGCCATTCCTCATCAGACTTGTGCTCCAGGCCCCTCACCAGCTTCATTGCCCTTCTGTGATTCTATTCTATGATTCACAACATTGTTGGAGTGCTGAAGGATTTTGGATAAACCCCATTTCTAGATGGCTTTCCACTCCTGGACATGGAGAGGCAGCTCCCTCAGCACTGCCCGAGGGTGCGAATGTCTGTGAACGCACTGCGAGGGTCATCGCTGCTGGGGCTGAGCACTTGGTGCAGGAGAAGGACGCTGGGGCACAGCCGACGCTGCTGCTCCACTGCAGAGCAGGAGAGCAGCCGCTGGCGCATGTGCAAGGGATGGTTTGGAAGGAGAGGAACGTCACGCCTGGGCTGTGCACTTTGTTGTTTCCCATGAGACCCACGGTCACCATCTGCATGTACAATGATCACTCTCCCTGTGTAACGAGCCAGCCTGGCAGGACCTCCTCAGCTCAAAAGCTGCCAGGATGACCGGAGGAGGACATGGAATGCCCCGCTGACCCCAAACTGGGGCGCGCACTCGTTGTGCTCCATGGTCAGGCTGCCATTCAGCAGGACCTAGACCAGCTGGGGAATGGGCTGTCGGAGACCTCACCAAATCCAGCCAAAAAACACTGGGAAGCCAGAGCAGAAGGGGGCCAAAAATCCAATTCAGTGCAATTGCCAGAGTTGAGGCTCCTTTGCCCATGGCAGGGAAGAGCTCTGAACAGGAAAAGGGGGTAAACCTGAGCCAAGACCCAGCGTCTTTGGTGTGGCAGTTCCTTGTCTTTCTTCCCAGTTGCTGAGGATGCTGCTTTGCTCCACAGCATCACAGGAGAGTTGAGGTGAGAAGGGGCCTGTGGAGATGACCCCTCCCAGCCGGGCCAGGAAGGGCAGGGGCCACAGGCCTGTCCAAATGGGCCTCCAGACGGGCCCCTCACATGGGCCGGTGGGCAGCAGCAGGGCAGCGTCACGGCAACGAGTGATGTGACAATGCGGCAACGCCACGATGCCACAATGCCGAGTGCTCTATAAAGCCGCTCGCCGGGAGAGCGGCCGTGGCATCTGCTGCCGGGTGCCTCTGGAGCGACAGGAGCCAGCGCAGGACTGCAGCTCTAGGAGAGCTCTTGGAAGGAGCCGTGGAGCACAGTGTGACTGCTGCTGTCCCGAAGGCAGACGTGGTGCTGAGTGCAGGAGCTGTGCAGCGCTGTCTCACCGCTGCTGTCCCGAAGGCAGACGTGGTGCTGAGTGCAGGAGCTGTGCAGCGCCGTCTCACTGCTGCTGTCCCGAGGGCAGACGCGGTGCTGAGTGCAGGAGCTGTGCAGCGCAGTCTCACCGCTGCTGTCCCAAAGGCAGACGCGGTGCTGAGTGCAGGAGCTGTGCAGCGCAGTCTCACCGCTGCTGTCCCAAAGGCAGACGCGGTGCTGAGTGCACTGGCAAACAGGCCAGAGGTGAGCAGCGGGGCGATGGAGAGGGCTCAGCCAGGGAGCCTGGGACATGGCGGGGCTGCTCGGGGGCATTGGCACGTGCCCTTTCTTGCAGCCGCTGGGCAGGTTCATTGAGCTGTGCCTGAGGGTCTGTGTCTTCCTAGCTCGGACACAGAAGACAACACCTGGGAGAAGGAGCTTCTGGGCTGATGGACCCTGAGCTGCTGGACCTCACCCTTGGAGTCAAGATCCCCGTGACACCCGGCTCCAAGCCCGTGTTCAGCAGGGCAAAGCTGGGGGAAAAGGTAAAGGCAGAAGAAAGGGGTAGGAGGGCTCTCCTCTTTTATGGGGTCCCCGTCATCCCGAGAAGTCCTCGTGGCCACCTGCTCTACAACGGGAGCTGCAGCCCTTCAGTCGGCTGGGGCTGGGGACTTGATCAAATCTCCAGGCTCCCTGGTGCCCAGAGAAAGGAGAACGTGCCCACAGCAGTGGCATTTTGTAGCATTTCAGCTCAGCTCCTTGCAGGTGCAGCACTGGGTGCAGCCCTCTGGCCCCCGCAGTAAACAGCCCCCTGTGCTCCTACAGCACCAGTAGATCGGCACCAGACAGAGCGCCTGGGCTCAGGCTTTCTTCTGCTCTGGAGAGTCTCTGAAGTAGAAAGATCTTTCCTCTGGCTGGGAAGTAAGCCAGGAATTAGTCTGGACCTCGGAGGTTTGGAAATGCCAGCCTGTGTGCGTGAGGAGCTGGGAAGTGCGTTTGTCCCTGCTGCTCTCTCCTGCCCCGTTCATAGTCTGGAACATCTCTCACAGCTTCACCGGCCCTCCTGCTCGTTTGACCTTGGGGATCCCCTGTGCCGCCGGCTGAGCACCGAGTACAACAGCCTGCATGACCCGCATCTGAAGGCCTACCACCAACGCAAGGTCAACCTGCAGACGCTGAAAAGACAGGGTTTAATCACCAGCGATGGCAATGTAGGTTTGGATGTGGTGGGGCTGATAAAAACGGTTCCCTCCCAGCGGGACCCCCGAGCGCAGAGGAGGGTGTGCAGAGGAGCAGCTCCCCTCCCGCCGGGTCCGGGCTGTTTCGGGAAGGCAGTCTGCGTAGCTGGCTTCACAGCGCTTGGGGGATTTCTGCCCCCGGCTCTCCACAGGTGGTTTGCTCGCTGAAGGAGTTCAACGAGTACAGGCAGTACCGGACCATGCTCAAGCTGGAGGCCAAGAAGTCGTTCATCCGCGAGCAGGTCAGCAAAGCGGGGTGTTCACAGACACGCAGTCCCGAGGGAAGCCCTTCCCTTCTGCCCTCGTCGCGGGGCTGGAGCAGAGCCCTGTCCTGGGCCCGCGGGACGCCTCAGCACGCAGGGCCGTGAGCGCTTGTCCAGGCCACAGCGGGACACACCTGCTGTCACCTTGCAGGAGAAGCTTCGGGAACACCTGCCCAAATTAGAGGATGCTCCCACACCAAAGGGAGAGATCAACACTTCTTACCTGGGACAGAAGCTGCTGCAGCCTCAGAAACCATCTTGCCCCCCTCCACCCAAAGGAGGAAACAACTCCCTGAAATGGGGGCGACGCTTAAGAGTTGATGCAGCTTTGGGCAAGGGCCAAAGCCACTGCCAACCTGAGCCGGGACACGAAGGTGCAGCCAGTGAGCTCAGAGCTGCAGAGCCTCCGGAGATCTTGCTTCTACGCTGTCGGCAGCAAATTGAACAAGTGGCCAAAGAGCTCATGGCGCCCGTGCTGGAGAGCTGGGGGAAGCACTTTGCATCTGGCAGCTGCGAAGCATCTGAGCCAGGGCCTGTTGGTGGAGGAACCGCCGAAGTGTGCAAATCTGAGGAAGAGAAATCGGGGCAAGCTGAAACAGCAGCTTCTGACGGAGCACCTTCACGGGCTTCCCTCGAACATCTGGCCGGAGAAGTCATCGACTGCGTTTGCTGCACCTTGGAAGCCTTTGTGACTTGTCAGTGTGAACGAGGCGGCCTCTGCAAATATGCTGAAATCCTGGAGCTTCTGAGGGAAGAGCTCTCCAAAACCAGCCGCAGCCATGCCAGGTGTCCCGCTGAAGGCCAGGCATGGATGAAGGCCAAGGATTCCCCAGGGCACCTGAAGAGCAGAGCCTGGAGCCCAGCAAAGGGGCAAAGTCGCCCGCCCGCCGAGATGGAGAGCAGAGCTGTCCCGCTGAGGATGCCCTCCCCTGCACGGGCCTGCAGTTCTCCGGACCGCGGCAAGCTTGTCGGAGGCGAGCGCCAGCAGCCGTGTCAGCAGCGAGGGCGTTAGCCGGGAGGCGTGCGGGCCGTGTCCTGGGCAGGGGTGCGGCAAGAGACGTGCAGAGCCCTGGGCAGCTCCGCCAAGTACAGCCCTGTGCTTCCAATAAAGAGTTTGTTCCCAAGTGCTTGCTTGTGGCTGCCTTCCTTCAAGCCAGGCCAGACTGTGTCTGGCATTTTCCTTGCAGTCATCCGTCTCCTTCCCTCCTACAGTCTCTGTCATGCTAAGATCCTATTTTACAGGGAATCTCATGTAGGGAGGCGAGAAGTAACCAGCATTTTCATCTCGTTTCACAAGTTTTGCTGCCGGGCTGGTGGAGGGACGCATCCAGTTCCCCTGGAACTCACTTAACCCTAACAGCCTGTGAAGGACAATGTTGGTCTTCACCTCAAGATCCTTTCTCCAAGGCCCGTTCTCCTCAGAGCCATCTCCCCCAGCAGCTCTGCAGGACACTTGCTGTCCCTCGCCGGGGATGGACAGCGGCGTCTCCAGCCGGGGAACGCTCTGTCCCATGTCACTGGGGCCTGGTCTGGCTGAAGTGGGAAGGCACGGATGTTGTGGAGGCCCCGACTCGTGCAGGTGAGCAGGTCCAAGCAGCCCGTGCCAGGGCTGCCCCAAAGCGGGGGCAGCATCCCCAGCCCCGTGGGCAGCAGGTTTGGGGGGATTCTGCCCCTCTGCTCTGCGCTGGTGAGACCCCCCTGCAGGGCTGGGCCAGCTCTGGGTCCTCAGCACAGGACACACGTGGACCTGCTGGAGAGGGGCCAGAGGAGCCCCGGAAATGATCCGAGGCTGAAACGGCTCTGGTGTTCATTTGGGTGTGAATACCTTCAGCTCAAAAGCTGCCACAGGTTCTTGGATCACTGTACGGAATATAGCCACTTCTCGTTTTTCAGACGGATGAAGACAGCTTCTGCATAGACACCTCTACGCTGCCAAGGTACCCCTCAGGTCTCTCTCTGCCCCTTCCAGCTCCTTATCTCCGTCCAAATCCCTGATGACGAGGGACTGCTGCCATATGGGTTTATTATGCTGTTCCATACCACACACAGGCTTAAAATTCACTTCAGAGGAAAAGGAGTAAATAACAGCACATATTCAAGAATGTCTTGAAACAGCAATGGAAATTACAGCCAGAAAAAAACTGGGAGTATTTTAAAACAAAAAAATGTAGTGAGAGAATTTCCCATATGAAATGTTTTGGAAACAGCAGCATGTTTCATTAGCAGGCTTTCATAGCATAGCTGTTTGTGTCTAAAGAGTGTGTGGTTTGGTTTTTTGTTTGTTGGGGTTTTTTTTCTAATTTCTAATTTTTTCTAATTTCTAGAGAGTTTTTGAATTTAAGATTTGGCTTAATTGGAGGAAACGGTGTTAAAGGACTAAATGGACCCCAAGAAATAGACTGGATTAAACGGAAAGGTTTTCTTTCTCTAACCCAGAGTGAGAGGCTAGTTTGGGGGACAGTAGCACTGGAGAGGTGTTCAGTTTATTCATCAAAGAAAAGCCTTGTATTTGCCCATAGTCCTAACTGCAGATGGGGAGGGTGGGGAAAGACTCCCTGGTTTGCTGAAAGAATATCAGAATTGAGAAAATGGGAAACTCGGCAATGCTGCAGGGCAGGGTGTGAACATGATGCTGTGCCCCCCTGAAAGTCCAGGCAGCCCCCCAGCCTCTGAAGACACGTGGAACCAGCACCTGGCAACCTTCTGGGAGGGATGTAAATGCACCTTTTACATGATAGTCCTGTGTTTAGAGTTCCTATCTGAGATGGGGAAATTGAGCCTCTACGCCTTTGGTTTTAGATATAGGTCTCTACCTAAACCATGACCAGTAGGGAAACATGCTTTGTAGTTATGCCTACACATACAGACATTTTTACATGCCTTGAATATCTTGGTTCCAGGTTCTTAGTAAAATATTACAAGCGAAATTCCAAGTGCTTCTAATTTTCTCTGCTCGTTACAACGGTTCCCATAATTGCAGAGGTTGGGGGTATGAGCTGGTCGTGTTTCTGTCAGAATCCACAAGTGGTTCTTCAGAAATGGCAAACAAAAGAGTGGGAGGAAAACAGTTTTTGCAATTCATCCCCCAGAACTGGTTACAAGAGTTAATTGTGGATGAGCAATGCTGGTGGTACATTCACGCTGCCATGGAAGAAAACACGTCCCAGAGGTGATGAGAGATTCGGGGAGGGGAAGGGGAATGAATACCAGCAGCATATCAGCAATAATTCAAAATCCTCTTGGGAAATCTAGGGCAGTCCCCAGCCACCTCCGTGCAACGTGAAACAATTAACTCTACTAAAGCCAAGAGCTGTTTAGACTAATTGGACACCTTGCCAGTGAGCTAGAAAGACTAGCAAATGAGGCTAAGCAAACCCCTGGTGTGGTTGATGAATTGTAAAAATGTTGTAGCTAATAGGATTCTGGCTAGATTGAAAGGGAAGAGACTTGTACGTTCAATATCTGAACTCGGCAAAGGGCTCTGAGGAGAAGCAACAATTGTGTCGGGCATCCTTCAAATAAGCACAAGTGACCCTGTGGCTGAGCTAAGTGAGAGCATCATGTTCTGAAGGGGAGAAAGCACTTGAATATTGATGTTTTCTCTAGGCAATTCCTATTTAGGAAGACTTGAGAGTTAAAGTTCGGGCAAGAAGTAAACACACATGGCACTAAAGCTGGCTTGGAAACTCGACAGCAGCTGGGTGACGGGGAAGAGCAAGGCAGAGCCCCTGAAATCACACACCACCGAAAAATGTGGAGACGAGGGAGCAGTGGGATTGAGCTTCACGCATCTCCAGCCCCAGAGGAGCTGAACTTGGCCTCTCCGTGCCACGCTGCCGATGCTGGTCCCCACGAACCTGTCCTTGTCCCCACCACGGGGGATCCTGCTCTTTGGCCACACACTTGTGTCTGAGAAAGGCAGATAACACCTGGAAAACAGTTTTTCATTTTGTTTCTTTGTGTTTCAAACTGAAAACATTGTAGAAGACAATTGATATACGTAGTATGGCAACAGGCTCTTGCTGGGGAGCCTCACTTTGCTTTTGTTGTTTGTTTGTTTGTTGATTTTCTTACTCTCACAGGAAGGAATAGAAATATGTTGGAGCCAAAATGAAACATTTTGCCTTTTCAGGCAATTGTTTAAAAAAATGGAAGTGTTTGTTTGGTTTGGCTTTTCTTCAAGCATGATTTCATTAGAAATATACAGAAAAAGTTGGAGAGGCATCAGAAGAGGCTGATGGCCCCTGAGAGGTGCCTGGCTCAGGATGGGTGGGGGGAGAGCCCGGGAGGCAGACAGTGACACCCCGGGACGGACACTGTTCTCCACCCATGTTCTTTGGCATCAAACCATCCCCTGCTGCCTCCAGGGTTCTGCGTGCTGGTCTGCGGCTGTGTCTGATGATTTCAACACTCCCTGTCTGGTGTGTGAATCCCACCTGATGCTGAGGACACTTCACGCCCACCCAGGACAGGGTGCAGATTGCACTGGGAAACCCAGCGGGTACCTCCTGTTGTCCTTCGGCTTGCCACATTGCCTGGGCATCCCAAGGGCTGGAGGCATAGGACTCGTAATAAAGATGCTGAAGGGAGTGGAGCATCTCCCGTGTGAGGAAAGGCTGAGGAGCTGGGGCTCTGGAGCTGGAGAAGAGGAGACTGAGGGGTGACCTCATTCATGGGGATCAATATGGAAAGGGGGAGTGTCAGGAGGATGGAGCCAGGCTCTTCTGGGTGACAACCATGATAGGACAAGGGGCAATGGGTACAAACTGGAACACAAGAGGTTCCATTTAAATTTGAGAAGAAACTTCTTCATGGTGAGGGTGCCAGAGCCTGGCCCAGGCTGCCCAGGGAGGTTGTGGAGTCTCCTTCTCTGCAGACATTCCAACCCGCCTGGACACCTTCTGTGTAACCTCATCTGGGTGTTCCTGCTCCGGCGGGGGGATTGCACTGGATGAGCTTTCGAGGTCCCTTCCAATCCCTGACATTCTGGGATTCTGTGAGTTCTCGGTGCATGTGCTGTCAGGCTGACATGGAGCCATCCTGTACACACAAGTTGCTTCCTAAGCAGAAGTGATTTTCCAGTGGAGATATCGCCCAGCAATCAGGAGATGATCTGCTCCAGGCTGTAGGATATTTCCAATCTTTTCCCCAGAAACCCAGATTTGGGCAGATACAAGGTGTTCTAGGGAAGTATATTTTGGTTTTTCCCCTGGCCATGAGTTTATTTTCTCATCTGATGGCTGGGACTTGTCATGAGCGTCCAAGCAGCCAGGAATCCAGGGGCTCTGAGTTCAGTGTGATAATCCACCAGCCACGAGGGGAATGCTGCTCTGAGCCAGGACAGTGGCCTGAGGAGGTGGAGGAGGAATTCTGCCCGCAGACAAGGATGCACCCAGGGCAACCAGAAAAACATCACGTTGGTGGGGTGGCTCAGCTCAGGCAGTGATGGCCCCTGAAGGCCATGAGGGTGGTGAGAGCCTGGCCCAGGCTGCCCAGAGAGGTGGTGGCTGAACCATCCCTGGAGACATCCCAGGCCAGGCTGGACGGGGCTCTGAGCAACCTGAGCTGGTGCAGATGTCCCTGCTCATGGCAGGGGGGCACTGGGGCAGCTGGGAAGGGCCCTTCAACCCAAACCGTTCTGTGATTCTATGATAAGGCAGGGCACAGACAAAAATGGCTCAGCTACCTCAAGCCTTTGGTCTTGCCCAGGCCCATCTTGCCACATAAAAGCCTTTTCTTTGCTGGGACAAATTTAAACCAAAATTTCTTCTCTTTGTTCCAAATTTGTGCTCCTACAGCAATTCCAGAGTGCTCTGTAAGATGCATTATCTTGGTAGACAGCCCATCCCAAAAGGCAACTGTATGGACTTCCATAAGCAACATAACTGGCTTGAAGCATTGCCATTTCCAGATACCTGGTTTCATAGAATCATAGAAGAAAATCAAAGCAGAGGAAGACAGAATGACATTCCCCGTCCTATCTTGGAGTGGTTCCTCCAGTCAGAGCTGCTGTGAAACTGCAGGAATCCAACATATGATCTCTGTAATAAAGTAATTTGATGAGAGCAATTTATGTCAATCAGTGTCTGGACCATGAAATAAGCTAGAATGAAAATACGATCTCTTGTAGGCTTTGTTATCTGCATCGCTGTCAGCAGGTCTAAGCTAATTATTTAAGGAGAAGTTGGGAGTTGGGAAGCTCAGTGTGTGAACCTCATGGGGAAACCCACAGAACAAGGGGATGAGATACTGACACGGCACCTGTGTCCACCAGGAGCTCCTGTAGAGGGACACTTGTGACAAATGTGAAGGAATTTGGACACCACCTTGTGCCCACAGCCCTGCCGAGTAGGTGCCCTGGACTTTGGAGACATGGTGGGGATGAAATGGGAGTTACCGGGTGGGCAAAAAGGACTTGGGGTTGAGCTTCTGACACTGGAAGTGCCATGTTCATTATGCAAAGCAACTGAGAGCCTGAAACGGTCCTAAATCTCATTATGTTGCCTACAGCGGGTGCAGCCATTTTTTACATGCCCTTTGAATAAATAGAAGTTTCCACGGCAGCCTCCGGGAACCTTAATTTTTCACCCACTCTAATAACCATAAAACAGAGACAGGCAAGTAATAAAATGTCAAAATCTATGTATTTTAAAATCTGAGAGGACTCTCAAATGTCACTAAAACGTGGAATGAAAAAGGAGATGGGAGAACCTGAAGCTGCTTTGCAGGCTCGTGCCTGTGGTGGTGTCTGGGCAGTCGTCCCTCCATGTCCCTTCTCTTCTGGCCAAGCTTTGTGGGACCTTTTGAAAAGGGTGATGGAGGTGGGAGATGAGCTAAAGGAGTAGCTCCCTTTCTTGGGGGAAAGGAGGTGAAGTGAGGCTGCATTTCCTTTGCTGGATCAATCCCAGTTTAATCCAGTCTCTACAGGAGCTCCCGGTGGACACGGGTGCTGTGTCAGCACCTTGTCCCCTTGTTCTGTACGTTTCCTCATGAGGTCTGTGTATTGCGTTGGCCCGGGTATATGTGGCTGCCCTAATAATCCTGATGCTTTGAGGTTTTTAATGCAGCGTGTCAGCTGATAGCTGCACAGAACATAAAAAGTTAACACAGATGGTCCTGGACTTCTCTCCACCCCCTTCTCCCATCAAAATCATGTCTAAAAATGCCCATCACAGTGATAACTGGAGTGTAAACGAGAAATGGTTTTCACAAAACAAAAAAAGTATCTCCATCTCCAATTAGGATGAAAAGTCAAGATTTCTTTCTTTTTTTCCTTCCTTTTTTTTTTTCCAATCATGCTTTTTTTTTTTAAAACCGTGCATTTGTGCACAGCAAAGTATGGTTATCGGCTGTCATATGTCCCATATTCACAAACTCCAGATGAATATGATATTCGACTTCTCTTCTTCTTTGCATGTTGGTTAGCCCAAGACTAATCATGTTTTGAAACTAAAGCCTTTCTCAACTCAGAGACAGAAAATGCCTGAAAATCAAAATGGAAAATTTTGACGATGCCTAAAGCTTTCTCCAAAATGATTTTTCCTGGTTTTTTTGAGACTCGCCCAATCTAATCTTTATGATCATTTGCTTGATCTAAACCTGTGTCTCTGAAAAAGTCATGACAGGCTCTAGTAACATGGGGCACAGAAAGGGACCCTCACTTTCTCCAGACACATGAGAACAGCCATCACCTCTACTAGTGAAAAGGCTGTTTTTAAAGAGCGGCCACTGGGTAACTGATTTAAAAGTCAATGAAGTATCATACACCCAACACACAAGTTCTCTTGACAGGATGAGGGCACTCAGATTAGTGGGAGGCTGGCTGGGCGCATACATTATTATTTCAGCTAAAAACCCCTCGGAGCGCTCCCAGAAGCCTGAGAGGATGGGACAAAGTCTCTGCTCACTCCTTCATGCCTCCTGCTGTTGATGGAGGGCTGTCTGCCACCGCAAGCAGGGCAGCGACACCGTCCGATCCCTCTCGTGTCAGTGATGGACATGGGGTGCTGGAGGCTCCTGTCTGATACTGGAGAAGAGGCAGCGGCAACGTGGGGCCCTGCAGAGGTTTGCACCCTGCTCCAGACAGGGAACTCAGCACCTCCGTCCCTGCACGTCTGCCCGTGCGGTGCCAGATTTACCGACGCCGCTGAGTACGTTGGATACAAGTCTGGTGCTGAGACACGGGAAAGCGTGATGGGCCTGGAGTCTGCCCCGACCTCTTCTGCCGTCCTGGCCTTGCAAGGACCAGCCAGGACCACCCTGTCTCAACATCACCAAAAACAGATCAGGGCAGACTTTAATGACTTCAGTAGCAACGCTAAGGTGAAAACAGAGTGAGGTAGAGCTATCCCTTAAAGAAATAAAACAAAATAAACCTGTCAGAAGGACAGAGCTGTCGTGCGCAAAGCCCTCTGGTTTTATTGCTCAGGGAAGCCCTCTTCTATAAACACCCAATAAATGAGTTAAAGGCTAAATAAAACACCCTGTATACTGTGAAGCTGAGCCCAATGACTACCAGGAATCCTAAATGAGTAAACATTTTCAAAGGGATAAATCTGCTGGGTGTCAATTAATGTTAATGTTTTACATTATTGAATCTATTAGAGCAAATAGCCAGTAACAAGAATGCAGATAAACCATGAACTAATTGCGCTGGGAGGCCATGTGTCTAACAGGGCTCTCTCCCTCCTGCTTTTGCCACCACTGAGTTCCTTGGGATGAAACCAGGAGCCCATGGAAGATCCCTTTCGTGTTTTGGTGGTTAGGGATCAAGGCTCAGCACCAGATGCTCAGTGGCTCCTGCTGCATTTTGCTTGTTTCTGTGCAATCTGTGTTTCCAGTGAGTGGTGGGGATGGGGAGGGGGTTCCGGCTGGCCCTGGAGAAAGCTCCATGGAGAGGCAGGATGGGTTCTCCTCTAGGAGACAGCACAAAGTGCTACCTCTGGCCAAAATGCAGTGGTGAGGACTGACTGCACAACTGGACAGAGGGACAAGCCAACCTGCATGTGGCCCGGATCCTGCCCTTGCTGTGTGCAGGTGGCAGAGACAGCCGGGGCACAACCGGTGGTTTGGGAGGGTCCAGCTGGAAAAGGCACCAGGGAGCCTGGGTGAGCTACACAGACTCACTCCAGTCTTCTCATCTGTATGGTTTCAGCTGTCATTGCTTTAGCATAGTGTCCTCTGACTGATATACTGGAACCCCTCAGCGGTGAAGAGACCTGAGGAGACTGCAAGAGACCCTCGAGACTGCGGTACAACTGGCTTGTCCCCCAGATGTCAATGCCTGCAGGGTCAGGGTATCTCAGAGCCATCAGTGGACCTACCCCAAAGCCATCCCCAGGAGACAGAGTACCAGTTGTCCCATTTTAGAGATGTGAAGCAGAGGCACCGTGACCGGTGACTGCAGCAGCCCCACCACCCACCGACAAACCACAGCCTTGTTCCCAGCACCAGCTCCATCCCTGCCTGAGTTCGAGGTCCCACCGGCCTGTGGCGTCAGGGCTTCCCGTTCCCTTCAAACACCACCTAGCAAGTGACAGCAGCTTAACAGCAACACATATTCTCATGCCAGCCTTGATCAGAGTCTGACTCTTATTATGCAAAGATTTCACAGGTGACATTCCTGTGACACTGTTCTCGTGAGCCCAGACAGATGGGCCACTGCAGGAATAGTGCTTACTCAGTCCAGAGATGTTCTCATGTCACTTTTCGACTTAGCAATGCACATAAACATATTTTACATATAAAAACTGGGCAATTAAGAAGGCAAATGTTTTAAAATACGAGGATTTATTGGCGTAAATTTTGCCATCTATCAACACTGCATAAATAGTTTTACATAAAAAGCCATCTGGAAACAGGTTGTTTATCATATTTATTCAGTTACAACTTGCTGGTTTAGAGTCTTTGCCTAGCTCATTAACTGTCAAGACAGTTTGACGTTGCCGATGAGAGGTGGATGTATTTGAAATTCTGCACAAAGCATGAATATTAACTTGAGCTTTTAGGCAGCTGCACTATTTCAGACAGCTTGGACATGCTCTGCGCTGGAATTGTCTGCAAGAAGCAAGCGGGCTGCAAAGCTGCTCTTTGCTTTAGACTGGGTCTGACTGGAAACCTTGGGGTCAGGTCTAGAAACGGATTTGACCCTCCCAACTTGAGCAGAAGGGGCTGGGTGTGGGAATGAGGGTGGTAGCGGGCTTATCCGTCAGTCAAGAACATGAACAGCCTCATGCTGTTGTTTTCAGACAACGTTTGAAAAAGCAGCACAGGTTGCATCCTCTGGAGAGGTTACAGAGTTGTCCTCCTGGGCCGTGTGCTCCACAGGAGCAACCACGGGAGCAACCACGGGCTGCAAACGGCTCCTCTATCTGCTGCAGACCACAGGCAGCCGCTCAGGAGTCACAGTATCAAGGCAACAGCCACTGGCTTTTCCTGACATTTGCCGTCTCCCTTGGTTTCAGTAATTAGATCCCCTGTTTTTAAATGTCAGATCTCACGAGGTGATGCTATTGTATTTAGCACTGTGCCCTTCTACTGATTCCACAACACTCTGCAGAATTACTATAAATAATCCAATAACAAGAGCCAAATAAGTGATTACAGCAGAAGGGGAGAGGAAGCTAATGCATCTCAGCGTTGTTTGGAAATGAGAGCTCCAGAAACGCTGTTTGCCAGCGCAGAGCTGTGGGGGGAAACAACCGTCCCTAACACCCAGCGGGGCGAGCGGAGAAGGGAAGGTCGGTTGCCAAAGGGGACAGGGTGCAGTGACATCTACGCTGTGGCCCGGGCAGGTGTGTAACGGGAGGGTGGATCAGCACAAGCCGGCACTGCGGCGATGGTCGGTGCTCATGTCCTTGGCCAAGACTTTCAGTCTCTCTGTGCCCATCATAACCACAGTGATATCTTCTGCCAACTCTTTGACTCGACTGTTGTTTTCATGCTCCAGCTTAGAAGCTGTTGAGCTTCACCGCCTGGTCTCTGTAGTGATTGGGGCAGACAACTGAGTTTGTTCCTCTTGTCCTAACATGAGTATCACTTTCTAAACTAAGACAAATCACGTGCGGCAAAGACTGCCCCTAATCCTTCAAAATTGACACTCCCCAAATTACTTGGAGCTCAGGGTGCTGCCAGCTGCCAGCATTTCCCTGGGCCACAATGTCCTCGTGTCGTTTGGCTTGTCACAGGGAGCACAGTGCAGGCGTGCTGAGGCTGTGCACCAGCTGCAGGTCACTTCCCAGAGCCTCCTGGACCACCAGTGATGTGCAGACCACAGCTGGAGAACCAGGGACATGCGCAGTCATGGACAACGCTTTATGAGACGGGAGAAAAAGTCGCATAGAAAAACGCTCCACCCCACGTTTGGGTTGTGTGTTCCTCTGGCAGCGAGGTTCTGCTTACTTTGTAGAGCACACAAGCAATTACGTGAATTCTGGCACTCATGGGAAGGTGTCAGCAATAGGACATGGTCTTTCAGCTAGCAAAGTTGCAGCATTTGGAGTTAGCAATGTGTATTTACAACCTTCACTCTACTCCCTGAGAGATGCTGGGACCTCCAGCTGCTTTGGCTGCCCACCCCTCCCAGACTGATGCTCTCTGCTCTCCCATCTCAAGTTGGAATTGAGTGAGACTTCTACCTTTGCAAAGTGGTTTGAGGCAGGAGCCACAAAATAAGAGAAGTGTAATGGGTCCCTATTCCTTGAGCTGGCTTCTCAGGAAGAGCTTCAGGGTGTTATTGGGATGTTTTGATTTGCCTCTTTATAGAGGCAGAATAACTTTTCTCAGTTCAGTAGCAGCATGTGCCAACCTGAGGACTCGTGAACAACAGGTCAGGCTTTATTGGAGATCTATCAGTGATGTGCTTTGTTGTTCTTACTTTGAAGGGAGGTAAAAATGAATACTAAAATATGGGCTCACAGATATTTCAAACGAGAGATGCTACTTACATGCATCATGCTCATGAAAGACCAATTTATCTTTTTACAACAGAGCAAATTACTCCAGAGTACCTCGCACAGTCTTATATATTTGATCCTTTTACAGTGAGGAAGGATAACTGTTCGAGTGACACTGCCTTTCCCGGTGACAACTGCCCTGCTCTGCTTGACACTGGCTCCCAGGGAGGGTGAAGCTCCAGCAAGAGGCTGGGAGAGGCTCTCGGGGAGCTGGACCATTTAGCAGCATCCTCCAGTATTGGGCTGCAGTCATGCACACTAATTAGCAATAACATCCTTGTTCAGTTCATTCAAGCTCTACAGCAGTAAGTCCCAGAGCAGATCCCAGGTAAAGGAAATGGCTTTATCTATTAAGCTGCTCCTGTTGTTATTAATCATGTAACAACTCTATCCAGGAACTTTATGGCTGTCACTGCATTACATCGCACAGCGGCGGCTGGGCTAGATTACAAATCTCTCCATTTCCACAGCACATCCCAGGCCCTGGAAGAAGGGGAGCTTGTCCATCAGGCATATGGACGAGACACAATTCTGCTGCACAAATGAGAACTCGTGGTGCTGATGGGCAGAAGGTCAGCGCGGGATACGGACATCCTGCCAATATTAAATACCGCCTCCTCACAGGCAGCGCTGAGAATGGCTGCATAAGTGGCTTTTGCTTGGCCGGATTCCCAAATCCCTGAAGACTTTGGGAATTTTGCTCTGGTTTTCACTGCTTGTGTTAAAATAACACAGCAGTCTCAGGCTGGTGGCCTGTAACACACAAGGGCTGCAGCTGCCAGGTCACAGAGAGGGCTGGAGAAAGGCTGTAGGGTTTTGCCTGTCCTCCAAGTGCCCAGAGTTTAAAAGCTTCTCTTTTTTCCAGAGCAGAAGCAAACTTCTAACAATATAACACGAGGAAGCAGTTAAGTAATCCCCCACCAAGGGGACCTGAGTCTTGCCTGTCACAGCAGAAGCAGCTGTTGTTACCAGTTTGATGATATAAGACGTGCTGGTCTAAAGACATAAAAAAACCGGTCAAAGAAGGGCTGTCACTGAGACTTCCTTAAATACCCTCACTGGGCAAAAAATCATGAGTGTCCCTCACTTCACTTCCACATACAGAAGCAGAGGCAGAGGGAGAAGTGACTATGGACTTTTATTGTCCACATTGACTTTCCTGGAAGTATCTGATCTCCCTGTGCAGAAGCCAGATAACAGAGTAAATGGATTGTGAACCGATGCAGTGCCTAGATCTCAACAATTAAACAGTTTGAGATCCTCAAAAAAAGTGGAGCAACTAACAGGAGCATTAATTACTGACAGAATGAGCCTTGCCTTTAAACACTTTCTGCTGGTGCTTCCTGCAGAGCAGACCATCCCAGTTCCCCACACCTCATCTCCACAGGTTGCTTTTGTTTCTTGCTTATAGACATTCAGCAACACAGAAAACAGCCTTTGGCATTTGTACAGAGACTACAAAGGGCTCAGCAGGTTCCCTCTGTTATAGCCACATACATCCCTTAGACTTGGGTCAGCCAACAAACCCTTGTCTCCCTGGGGTGCTGTGATGTGGAGAAGCTTCATCCTTCTCTAATGTGACGTGAAACCACCAAACTTACCTTCTCTTACCAAGCTCCTGTAGCTAATAAAGGGCAAGGAGGCAAAAGCACAGGTATTAATGTAGCAGGTTGACAAACACAGCTGCTGAGAAAAATGGAATAGAAGAAATTGTCAAGGGAGCAGAATAATAACCTAGCTAGGAGATAATAATAAAAGCCTGATAGCATTCACACGGGTCTGTGTAATGTGTTTGCCACTGGCCTCCTTCCTTCCCTGGGCCTTGGTAATAGGAGACAAATGGCAGGCTGATTTCTGAAGAGCGCGTTGCTGTATAAACCACGGGGGCGATATCTCATCTGCTTTCTGCAGCACGGCCCCTGGGCACCGTGAGCTGGTGATACGTACAGCACAGCAACAGTGGCACCTTATCCCAGGCGGGCCAGCACCACCATGAATCTTTGCCTGGAACTCAACCACTGCAGAGACCCAGAACATTTGGGACACCTCTGGCTTTTCTGTTTATTTAGGCACCATTATTCAGGCTTTCCACAGGGACAGAGGCTCTGGAAGCCACCTGAGGTGGTGTCTCTGCAGCATCCCCTGAGCTGTAAGGGCACAAGAAAGAGCAGATTCTGATACACGTTGTCTTGGGCAGGGGTTTGAGTGCTTTGGCTAAGTAAATACCCCAGCTCTGAGGTCCTTAACCAGACTGATGCCCTCAATTAAAGTTTTCCCTAGGGTTATATCAGGGGGCTGCAGGACACGGCAGGAGCGACAGCAGCTCTGTGTACAGAGCAGGGAGAGGCAGACACCACAGCACTTCAACCAGTCAGAGCAAATTTAAAATTCAGCACCAGGATTAATAACATGTATCACATTCAAAGCCCTTAATGTGTGTGGCTAGGCATATTAGCAGATGAATAAGAAATTAGTGCCATAGCAGCAGGCACGAATTATTCAGAGACTGTCCTTCCCTGCAACCAGCAGCAGAACAACATGCTTTCAGTTGGCTTAGGGTAGGAACATGGAGCACCCCAAATCTGTACCCAGCCCACATCCAGCACAAAGCAACTAAGTCCAACAGGGCTGAGCAGGAATAATGAATATCAGTGCTTAGAATGTAGAGAGCTTTGTGTTTTTCAGGCACTCTAGCGATCCTTGTAAAACCCAGACTACTCAACAGCACATGCCAGGGAGGCAATTCCCACGTTGCACCCAGAAGGAAACTCAGCAACAGGGAGAGCCCAGGCCTTTTTCTGGGCTTGTCAGAACTTGTGTCCAGATGATGAGTTCGATGTTGTGGATCTTCAAGGTATGGAGAGAGTCCTCAGCCCCTGTGCCAGGTGCTGTGTAAATCCAGAAGACCCCTGTTCAGGGTGTATGATCAACACATTCAACAGCACATTGTGGCAGCTTAGCCAAAACGGTGACAATTTCTGAGCTTCCAGAATTGGGTCAGTTCACTCTGGAGGGCTGAGGCCAGTAAGATCCAGGGTCGGGCTGCACGGCCACAGCACTGCTGCTGCCTCAGCTCCTTCAGCGATGCTGCACTTCAATGCATCTCCCAAATGAACCAGCTCAGCTGGAGACAGCTCGAGGACTTCTAGCATGGAAAAAACACCCTGAAATACACTCCGCTTCCTCCACCGCTTTACCTGTCTTATGCATCCAGGAGTCCAGGCTGCTCCAAGAGCAGTGCAACCACACAGCCGCTCCAGTGAGCTCTGGGATGTCAGGACTGGCACAGGCTTGTTCCAAGTGCTAGTTTGTGCCCCGGGGAACGGCAGGAGGGAGATCTTCCTTCCTGAACAGCTTGCACAGTCAGAAGCATTTTGCACATTGAGGTTGATGTTAGAGCATGCCTCATAGTCTTGGCTTTTTCAACACTGCACTTCATTCCTAGAAGAAAAATTCAAGACAGCCCCATGAGTAAAGTGCAAAAAGGTTTGAAAAGATCAAAAGCTGACAGTGCAGTCCACGATGACACTTCTCCCCACCCGTCTGCAGGAGGGCAAGTGTGTCAGCTCACGCATCTAAGGTTAATAAACCCCTGCCTGGCTGCTGGGCAGAAGCACACGCCTTTCTAAAGGCAGAGGGACCCGTGTTCACAGCCTCTGCTAATCGCAGCTGCATCAGTGTTGTGTAGGCAGGGAGAGTGGCTCAGTCCACCAGGCTCCAAAGCATTTTGGCTGCTCTCCCATAGAGCTGCACATGCTCGACAGCTTGTTTCCATGGGAAAACCAGCCGGTAGCAGCTGGAAAGCTCAGGTTCACCTGCAGCATCCATCCACCTACAAGTGAGTTACGGGGAGGAGCCGTGAGATTGCTCAGCGGAGCTGGTGATGTAGCAATGGTGGCAGGCTTGCAAACCGCTTTTCTCGCTCCAGCAAACCTTTATTTTTGTTCCAGTCACTAGAGAGGATAAAGGGCATTTGGCTAAGGTATTACACACACACAAGTAAACAGCAGACACAGTACATCAGCAACACTCTGCCGCAATGTAAGAATGACCATATGTGCCTGCATAATGATGGCTTGTAGACAGCTAAGACGAGACTAAAAGAAACCAGGGAAGCATAAAGTGATCTTTCTCCTCAAGACTCTGCCTCGATTTTGGCAGTCAGCAAAGCAGGAGCTGTCAGAACCAGCGGCTGTGCCTGGACTGCCAGGTTCGATAGGCACCGATGGCTTCTCGTCACTCCTGGGACTTGTTTATGCCTGTGACAAGGAGTTTAATTAGGCACCGCAAGAAAAAGGACTCTGTAGCATTGGACTCCACACCTTAGACTGTCACGAGCTATCTTTTGCAAAGATATCTCCTGGGGTGTAATCAAAGACTCCAAACTTCAGCCGTATAATCCCTTCTGAAACTCATAAAATTAAATGACAGTTCACAGAGGAAGATGAGAAATCAAAGAAGAGTCACCAAGAGAAAATATCTGTGTCTACATGAATCTGAGGAGGATGTAATTAGGCACTGGCAGGACACAAGGGAATGTCACTGGCTTTTAAAAAAGACTAGAGCAAGGCCGCTTTGTTAGTGATCCCAATTCTTCTTATGCCTCCCAAGAGCAAACTAGGTTAAATATCATACAGATTAGTTCCCTAACTTGGAATAATGACCACGTAAATCTGCTGTACATAAACCTTTGCATAGACTGACAGCAACAACAGGCTGTGCATTTGAAAGGTGAAACGTTTGCAGGTGCGGGCAAGCAGCAAAGCCGGGTCCTGGTGAGAGGCAGAAGGGCAGCGGCTGTGACATAGTCCAGCTGTGCTCCTGAGGAACAGCTGGCCCAGGCTGAGACACCGAGCAGCACAGTTCAGTGGGTCACCTGTTACTGCAGAGCTAAAAGGCACTGAAGCAATGTGGAACGAGAAGAAAAATGATTTATTTATACATATATTTTTTAACATCTGGTTACCTGCTTCTGCTCTGGAGGGCAGGAGGTCAACACAGGAACTGGGCAGGTTCTGGTGACCCCAGGGCCACTAGACATGGACACCCTCCCTGAAAGGCACATGGGAACTAAGGCACAGAAAGAAAGAATGTGCCGGTAAAAATGCAGGACTTCAATCCTTCTTTCCTAACACCCACCCAAATGGCTTTCTGCTGCTTTAATAACCGCACATGAGAACCAGAGCTGGCTGTGCTTATTGTTAAGAGCCATCTACTCATCTGCACATCCCTCATCAGGGGCTTCACCACATGCTTTTACTCCTGCTCTATCTTCTAATGGTTCCCACGAACATACTCAGCCCCTACAGATCGTCACTAAATGCTGCTTTGACCTCTTGTAGCAAGAATTTGGCATTTGGGCTGCGCAAGTGGCTACAGAAGCTGCCCTCATTGCAGAAGTGAGCTAGGTCTAGCCACAGAGATAGCAATTTTTAATTTCGTTTTCCAAATTAACAGAACTTGTATAATTTTATCCATGTCAGATATCAATGCTGCCCCTAGGCAGTAGGAGAGAACTGGGTCCCTGTTAGTTTAGCCTGTGTACAGATGAGAGAAATCAGCATATAATCTTGGTGCATCACAGCTCTATCCTGACGAAGTTTAATGTCCCAAAGGGACATTGGGGTTGTCTAGTCTGACCTCCACACCACAGACTTCCCCGTGTTCACATTTGAACGAGGCTGTACCCACTATAAAAGCATCCAGCTATTATTTTATGATTTATATGATGGAGGATCCTTCATTCATTGTTTTAACAAGGTGTCCTTTGTTAAAAACAAACAAACAAAACCAAACACAAAACCCACACCAAACCAAACAAGCCCCCCCCCAAAAAACAACGGGATTGGACTAGATGATCTTTAGAGGTCCCTTCCAATCTCTAACATTCTGTGATTCTGTGAACACAACAAAAACCAGCAAACCAACAAAAACCCCAAACATACACCTTATTTGTATTCTGAATACATGTATCCTGTGCTTATAGTTTAAGATCTTACTGTATGTCTCGTATTAAAATTCTCTGCCTTTTTTGGTCACTTTGGGATCACTTGTCCTCAACCTTCTCTTGGCTAAGATTTACTAATTGAACTTCTGGAGTTAATTCACCACCCTGAATTTATCTCACTATCTAATCTTTCCTCTGGTGCATCTCTAAATGTCTCCTCCAATTTAGAAGAAACCTTAAATTGTGGCTATTATTGAACACTGTAATTCTGGCTGGCACATTGCTGTGGACCTTCACACCAAGTGCTAATTACTCTCATGCTTTCCATGTGTCGCTGCTTCTCATCATGGTCCTGTCTCCAATGTGGCCACAGCCTTTACTCCAGAGAGACATGAGAGTAACCAGCACTTAGTATGAATTTGGGAAACTGGGCTTCACATCCATCCCTGGGACAATGCTTACCCCCAGTTTTCCAAATAAGCCAGGCTGCTCTAGAACAGTGATAAGACTTCTCCATCATCTCCCCGTGTCCTTCTGGGAGCATTTTACATTGTGTCCTGGGTCATGACCACAAATACCAAATAGCACAGAGCCCATGTACCAGTTCTCGTAGGACCTCATCACAACACCCTTCTGAATATGAACACGGACTCTCAACTTGCAGGTGACACTTGGAGATTCATCACTTGGAAAGTTTTCCATCTATTATATTTAATATGTGCCATGTTGAACCTGTAATATGGTACTTCCTTAATTGCAGTCAATCTTATGATATCAAGGAAAACATTATCCTCACTCATCATGGTGCTCACAGACAAGCAAAATGCAACCCCTTTGCAAAGCACACGCCTACAATTACTGAAAGCATTAAACTTATAATTAATAGAGAAGCACTGATGCAACCAGAGGAAAATTAGTGATTATTATGCACCTTGCTATTTCAAAGCCCTCCAAGGAGCAGCCACCAAAGCTACTTGTCAGTTGAGGCATCCTTCTTCTCAAGCTAGAGCTGGTTCATTTGATTTGATATCATTACTGGAAACCAGTAAAATAGGGTTTTTTATTTTGCAAGAATCCCAGAAGACAGCCAGCGTTGCCCAGCAGGGCAAGCCTACCTTAGCAAACCTCTGCCTCCTTAACTTCTCACTTTGGGTTTCCTTCCCAGAAACCGCTGAACACCTTTTCTTCTCAAATGTCCTTCTGGAATAACCTGCCCTGACTGCCTCACTCCGAAGGAACAAGAACATCTGATCTGGTGCAGCCTGAAGTCAGTAATATGATCTGCAACCTCTTCTGCAGGAAAAGGAAGGCGCTAGGAGAGCTGGAAGGTGAATATCCACTGCAAAATATTCAGAAGAGGTAGAAAAGTTTTAGGGGAGAGAATCAGCAAAATGAATGTCAGTCTTTAAAAAACAGGTTACTACTTTTAAGCTTTCTCTGCATAGGGGGAACACAGAACAAGGGAGCTGTAGGCACTGGGTTTGAAGTCTGAATGACAGCAGACTGGAGATGTTGGAGTAATAGGGAGTCATCGTGAACAATCAACAAGACCCAAAAAGCGCAGGAAGTTGGAGGAAAAGGAGTGAAAAATATATTAAAAAAAAATAAAAGGTACAGAGGAGCAGCTGGCTGATAATCCACTCTCTTGTGGCTGTGCAATGAGAGGGTAGATTTCCAAGGAGTGTATTAAGAAGGTATTAAGACTTATAAAAATGGGAATGATTTTTTTTTTTAAAATTTTTTTTTTTTTAAGCCCCACCGACCTTATCTTGATGCTCCAGATCCTGATGCATTGACTGGAAGTCATTGGAGCAGGGAGAATATCTGTGAGGCATATACCTTCTGTCAGAACGCTCCAGCTGACTACCAGGATACTCAGCAGCAACACTTTGCACCTGTGCCAATGCCAGAGTGAGACAACAACTACATTGATTTCAATTATCCTTTGCAGGGGTGAGGCTTAATGCTCAGCTTTGTCTCTCACTTGCAATGTTCAAAACAGATTCGCGCAGAGCCCCTTTAGCATAAACGTGTTTCAATAAAGGTAATGCAGATGGAATCTTTTATTTCTCCTAGTACTTGCATAAACTTCATTCTTGGGCAATATCCCAGTGGGCAGGCAGGACCACAGATCAGCCTCCTGGGTTCGCCACGCAGCTGGAGGAAATGAGCTTCTGTTCCCACACTGGCACGATACCACATTAAATACATTTTGAGGGCTCTTGAAGCAGGTGTAAAAGCATCACTGTCACAAACTGTGAAATTAATTTATGAAAAAGAAATCCATCCTTCTGCTTGAGGAGGTCCCTGAGGTGAAAATCACTTGAGACTGGGGGAAGATGTACTGAGGAATACCTTGCCCTACATGTATTCTTGTTCCCGTGCTCTGAGTCAGCATCCATCTCTGAGTCTCTCTGAGACTGTATCCAAGGCAGATGGAGCTTTGATCTGGTCCGGTGTGGCCAACCATAGGTTCCTTTTTGTCAGCATCTTCATATAAAGAGATATGCATGACATACTCCAGCCAGGGTGTGTGGCTGGTGGTGAAGAAACACAACACAAAGAATCAGTGAGTGGAGCTGTCTTGCTCCAAAGACATGTTTCGCCACTGTCCTACGCTTGCAAAGTGTGTTCTGAATCTGTCCCTGGTTAAAATGTCCCTGAATATGCATTAGGCTCCTGCCTTCGCCTCCATGGGACCCCATTTTCTATGATACTACTTCTTGCAAACTGCTGTGTCCATCAGCTTCAGAACAAAAACCAGCCAAAAAGTATTTGTCTGTCACCCCTTTGGAAAGCAGGACCATTAATCCATTAAAGACAAACTTCAGATGGGGGTGAGACAGGGCACGTTCACCTGTGTGCTGAACGGCTGAGCAGAGGGTCCGAAGGAAAGTGTGGAGAGAGGAAAAAACATGAGAACCATGTACATCCACCAAAAAGTCATATTTATCCACTTCAGCTGGTCTCTGCACCTGCACAGAGGACTCTAACAGACCAGAACAGGGCAGTACCTCCTTATGACTGGAAACAACCCCCGTCCGTCTGCAGAGAGGGATGGGACCTGCACAGGTATGTGAGGGCAGAGGGACAGGAGCCAACCCACCTTCAGACCTGCAGCCGTACAAACCCCCCGAGGTGATGCTGTAGCTTTGTGCTCTCCCGTCCTCTCGGTCGCCTGCAAAATGACACGACTGTCACCTGCATACTGCTGCTGCTCTTGGTGCCCCCAGCCCATGGCATTTGTCTGCTCTCAGCTGCCAAAACACTCAGGGCTGTGCAGTCCACGCAGGTAAATAGCTTCTGACAGGCGAGGAGCGAAGTGCTGATGTGGGCAGAGCGCTCCCCGAGCCAGCCCAGCTTGCATTTCCATCAGCACATCATGTTTGGAAACAGCCAGCGATGAGAGCATCCCTCGCTCATGAGGCCACGGTGGGGAAGCACTTTGCCCTGCCCTGTCCTGGACGGGGCACCGAAACCGGCCCAACCTATTCCAAGTTCACACCCAGGCTGGCTTTGTCTCTTGTGAAACAGCCCTTGTATGTTCTCTGTGACCAACACCACTATTAGCATCTGATTGAGATGCAGTTACCAGAACCTTCCCCAAGTATTTTCTCTGTAAACACACTTGAAAATTTAAAACTAATTATATTCACTGAAGCTACATGATTAGAAAAATGGAGGGCACACTTGTCTTCCTGTAGCCATCCTTAGCATCATCCACGGCATCCTGACTCACCTGCCCAGCAGGGCAAAGCCCCAAGGGGAGAGCTGAGCCATGAACCCGCCTGGACACCTTCCTGTGTAACCTCATCTGGGTGTTCCTGCTCCGGCGGGGGGATTGCACTGGATGAGCTTTCGAGGTCCCTTCCAACCCCTGACATTCTGGGATTCTGTCTTGTTGCCAGCTGCTCAGTCCTCTATCTTCTAACCACTATTACCAAGGGTGGAACAGGCTGCCCAGGGAAGTGGTGGAGTCACCATCCCTAGAGGTGTTTAAAAGGCATTTAGACGAAGTACTTATGGACATGGTTATGGTTGGACTCGATGATCCTGAGCGTCTCTTCCAACCAAAATGATTCTATGATTCTAACCAGAGTCTGACGGGGTCCCCGCTGCTGAGCAAACCTGCTCCAGCTTCCCCTGCTCACCGAGCCGCTGCAGAGGGGCTTGGGCACACAGATCCCTGCGCTTGCACTGGCCTCCTGGGCTCGCCCATCACTCCGGGACTCAGTGCCAGCACCTGCACGTGCAGGGGACCGATAGGTGACAGCAAGACACGTTCATTGACCCTTCCAGCTGTCCTCCATCCTAGCTGAGGTCTGTCCACTCACCCCCAGTGTGCATTGCTCTATACCCCTCCCAAAGACCCGTTGGTTTCCCGGCAATAACTTCTCAGCGATAGACACTTAAAAATTATAAAACATCCACTTCAGTTTCCTCAGCGAAAGTCTAATTTATTGAACAAAAAGAGTTTTAAGGCACGAGAAACATCGGACAGCGTGTTCCCAGGCTGCTCTCTGCTCTCCTCGGCACTGCCTGCGGATCAACCCTCGCTGGCATCCAGGTGCGGGATCATTGCCCGGCCGGGTTTGCCTTTCCAGATGACTCCAGGCACTTCTCATTACCACGGCATGAGGTGGGACCCCTCGGAGCAGCGGTGCACGGGCACCAAAGCTCATTAGCTTTCTGCATGCTGCCTTGAAAGAACCTGCCGGAGAGACTGCAAACCAGCTACTTCGATGTGTATTTTCCCATTTGTTACCTCCCCAATCTCTTCTCTTTGGAACACACGCTGGCGCCGAGCAGCCTGATGCAGCTTTCTAGGTGGGCAAAGGCGGCGCTGGCTTCCCCAGGCAGGTTTGCAGATGGAGGTGGGGGCAGTGGGAGATGCAAAGCTGTCCTTGTCACTTCTTAGTGACTCCGACCAGCTGCATCATCCAAAGAGGAGGCAGTCCCTGAGTGCAGCGGTGACTCCTGCTTCAGAGATGGTTTTTGGGTGCTTGGTCAGCACGATGTGGGTGCCCCAGAAAACGAGATGGGGTAGAAAAATGGTGAGAGTTAAAATAACAGGACCAGCAATCCTGTCTCTCCGTTCTCAGTTTGCTCTCCCTGCTTCCTGAAGCTTTGGGGTGCCTCAGGTCATTGTTTTCAAGGTTTCCTTTCCAGTCTGGAGTCTCATTTACAAAGCAGAAGCTGGAGTTCAAAGTGATGCCTATGAGCTAGGGGTGCCAGAATATTATGGAAAAAAAAATATATAATCAGTAATCAGAGGACTAGCGAGGAAGTCAGCAACTTGTTACAAACCTATGTTAAATTCAGGCCACTGAGCCTGAGGTGTAAACATCCATATCTGATTGCTGCATCTTCATATTCTGTTTTGATCTCACCTTATTTATTTCAAGCAAGATAACAGGGAATGTGCCATACTGAAATGAGAAAGGCACATATTAAGAGCAAACTGCTGCCACAGCCCTTCGCGAAACCAGAAAACGGTGAGTGCGATAGAACAGGGCTGCTCCTCTTGTTTAAAGTCGGTCCAATTTACAGTTTGAACGATAAACAAAATACAACAAACTGCTATTATTAATATTAGCAGTCCAATTACAATGCTACTCGGACTCATAGTCTAGATTGCCTGCTCAGTACAACCCAAATGTCATTCAGAACTTTTCAGTTAAGTGTTAGTATCTAGTAGGATCTGCTGGTATCTCCCTCATCTTCTCAGGAGCTTTGCTCACCCTCCGCTGAGGGTCAGAAGTCTCGGTGCTCTCAGCATCCTTTGTGTGCTGTTAGTGATGGGCTTTCTTCCTCCTCTTTGCCAGAACTGTGAAGTTTGTCTTTGCTTCTGTCTTTTCAGTCTTGGTTTGCTTCCGTTTGTTTTAATACATTTTCTAGACGTTGTTCGTACAATTTCTTCTTTCCATTGGTTTCCAGTTATTCAGGTTTTTGATCATTTCATGTTTTCTAAAGCTGGTTTTACGTGACCAATACAAAGTTGCTCTCCTGAAGTGACCATTGACTGAGGATCACGGTGTGTTTTTACTGTCTGGGACAGCTCACCCACCCTGTTTCTGTGCTCTGACACCCACATTTTATTCTGGAGCTACAGACCACTCAGTCCTCAGAAAGTAGCTACTTGTTCTTGCCAAAAACTACAGTTTTGTTCTTGCCAAAAACTACCCAAACCACATTTGAGCACTTATCTTAACAATCACTATCACAGCTAATATAAACTAAGATCAGCTCAGACTAAGAAAAGCCCTGACAATTCCTGAGACGTCGCATTGCCAGGTCAATACAAAGACTGTGGCCTTCAGCAGTAATAGTAAAACCACGTTTATTGGGGTACGAAGGGAGATAATGTCCATTCCACAGGACCACGCTGCTGCCTTTACATCCACAGAGTGGAGTCAGGGAGATTTTGGGGAAAAAACATTTGTACGAAGTGGCCTGTATATCTTCTTTTCCTTGCTCACACCAGACTCTTTGCAAAGAAAAGACAAAGGATCTAGCAGGCAGAAAAAATCAGCTATGAATTTTGAAATAGTGCTATTGAATGAAAAGTAATTTCCTTTTTTTTCCCATTCCTCGGTTTGACTCTCCAGCCCTGTGCACCTCTCCCGCACCACTACAAACACCCGCAGACTGCCCTGGTTCCAGCGTGCCCATCTCTGCTGCCGAGCTCGTCGGTCACTTTGCCTTTCCCCACGGAGGTACCAGCTGTTTGTCACAGCTGCTCTGCGGGAGGTTACGGCTCCAACTGCGGTTGTAGTTAGTGGCAAAGACCTTGTGTGGACGTGGATGAGGAGCACTGAGACAGTCTCCCCCGGTACCCGTGTCCTGGGACTGACACCTTTCCCGAAGGAGCACGGATCAGGCAGGGGATGGTCACAGGCAGTTGCATGAAACATCTGGTTACTATCGACATAAATGAAAATAGAGATAAGGCTGAGTAAATACCAAGGTACAACTCTGCAGAATCTCCTCAAATAAAGCACTTGTTTGATTTCTTGTGATCGGCTTAGCCACTATTTGCAAGTGTTCAGCCAGCCATCAGTTATCTGTCAAAGCTTTCACAAATCCCGTGATGCTTATCACAAGTGGATTGGCACCTGAGGACTCTTGCAGGGAACAGCTACTTTCAGCTGCCACACATTGTTCTCTCGATTATGAAGTGTCGCTCACCAAGCAGGGAGCCAGGAGGATTTGACGTTATGTTGAGCACCAGCAAGGCACCGAAGAGCAAAGGCATATCATGAGAAGCTTTCTGCCATCCTATCGGATGGGCACGGATCATCCTGGCTCCTTGACGATGACAAATAATATGGTTAAAGGAAAACAGGAGATGCTCACTGAAACCGTGATCAATTTTGATAAATGTAGAAGGAGTCACTAGAAAAAAAATAGCTATGGATAAACTTTGAACCAAAGCTGTGAATGGATTATCGGTTTATTTCTAGCCAATTTATTTCTAGCCTTGGGTTTTCTAATTTCTCCCTGAATAAGGATTTTAATCAAAGAAGACAGTCTGGGTTTCCTGAGCAATGAATTGTTCCCAGAATTGAGGTCAAGGGTTACCAGCATTCCTCTTGCACAAGAGTGCAATGCTTGTGTTTCAGTAGGACCTCACTGTCACCTTCCAACTGTCTTCAGACCTGGGCAAAGCCACCTTTTCCGAGCGGAGTAAGCACCTCTGTGGCTCGGAGTTCTGCATAATAACCTCATGCTTGTCTCACACGGGCTGACTGGAACTAGCAAAACACGTGAGATGTGGTCATCAAAACAACTTCTTTGCTTGCCTGATTTAAACAAGTCACAGAGGGCTGGAAGCCCTAATGTCTATGTTAGGCTGAGATGGCCTTCCTAAAGCGTGAATGATTGTTTACCTGCCTAGAAATGCGGTGTATATAGGGTTGTGTGTACGTTCAAGTAGGGCAGATATATAAAAATAAGTGGCAGAGAGAACAAAACACTTAAACTGATTTAGAACAGGAAAAACACAAGATGGCACAAGTAGCATTTCAAGGATGCTCTGCGAAGTTGAGAAATGAGTAATACATGCACTGCCTTAAAGCCACAGCCCCCTAACTGGAGAACACTAAACAGAACAATTGCACTATAAATCGCTGTGCTTGCCCAAGAAAGGTCCCCGTGCAGTAGCTCATCGGGGTGTCAGTCAGCCACAGGAAGCATCTTAAACCTGTCTGTACAGACCATGTTGTTTTACGGACCTCCAGAAGCCTCAAATAAGCAATTTGCTCTCAGGAGATGCTGCCACGAGTGGCTTCCTGACCTGGGTCTGCTTCGCAGTTCTCCGGGGACCTGCACTCACACGTTGTGATGAATAGATAATCTCCTAAAGACACGGACATACAGCTCGTATCAAGATCCACAGTGTGCACTGGACAGTGCCTTCTGTCTGATTTCTTTGTGACGTTTCCACAGGGTGGGATAAGGAGGCGAGCGCCTGTGGATGCGTGTGGGGAAGATACAACAAAGCTGGGACTGCAGTAAATATCACCTCATGGTGTTAAGTCACATTCCGCCAAATGCTGAGCTTGCTGGATCCCTGCCGAAGTCAGCAGAAGCCGAGAAGCCTTGGTGTTGCTCAGAACCGAAAGCTTTGTTTAACCCACGAGCTGTGGCTGCAGCGCTGGGCTCTCTGACGCTGTTCCTGGCCGTGTCCCCACGGACCCCGCCTTACGGGGACCCCGGCCTAGAGCTTTCTCACAAATCTGTCCTGAATGGGCAGCCACAGAGTCCCAGCAAACCCTGGCTCTAACCCCCTGGGGCTTTCAGGCAGTTCAGGTCTTGAGAAGGATTTGTAGCTCTGACTTCTCTTTACATCTGGGGACTGATCCTAGGAGAGCATCCATCAAGATCTGAATGAAAGTCTCTGTGGATCAGGTGCTCAGCAGGTGTCAACAATATCCCTGTGGGCAGAAGACAAGCCCCAGTCACACTGACACATCAGCTCTTGTCTCCCCACCAGACTGCTCTGTCCTACCCTTCTTCCAGTGTCCCATGGACCCAGTGCTTTAATTTCTTCATCATAAAAGACATGCTGATGAGGTTAACGGGAGCTTTGACACTTCAGCTGTGCCAAAACATTATCCTGCCCCTCTTCCTTTGTATCAGAAATTTGCTTCAATTAAACTGTACAACTTCCCACTGCTTTGTGTTATCTGGTTACTAAATCTAATGAGAAGAGTCTTCCAGTTGCTTATTTTGGGGCACTGGACTGAATCCCCATCCCTACCTTTATGCCTCTTTATTGTCTTTCTGACACCCTACCAACAAGTCCCACCAAACCTTGACCTGAGATGCTCCTGTCTCCTCAGTTGGCCATCTCGCCTCCACCACTGGGTCTCGTGGACCCCACATGAGGCTGGCACACAGGAACATGTGGCTGTGCCTCAGCTCCTGGCACATAAACCCAGCAAAAGCAGGTTTCCTGGTGCCATGGTCAGTGCTCTGCTGCAGAGTCATCTGTAACTGCAGTATTATACCTTTGTAAGAATTTAAGGGGTTTGTTATCTTTATAGAGCTGTTATTGAGCTTTACATTTTAGCAGTCCCTACCTGTCCAAGGTGACGAAGGGGATTATATGAAGCAGATTCCATTCCAGCAGAGGAACAAGTGGTTTGTGATGCCATGGAGCTCCCAGTGCCGGGTGTCCGCAGTGAGGACCAGGCTGCCACAGTCCCCAGCTCCCCGGCAGCAGCTGCACCACCGGCTGCCTCCACATTCAACCTGCATCCGGGCAAAGGTGGCAAATACATTTCTGCCTGGCAGTCCCCACTGTGGAAGTGCCCTTGCAGAGGCACCGAGGCCTTCAACACCAAAATGCCACGTATTTGCTCAGATGCTGAACAGAAAAGACACCACTGACTTAACAGCAGGATACTTATTAGAAGGGGGGTGCTTAGTAGGTCGAGAGAGGTTCTCCTGCCCCTCTGCTCTGCCCTGGTGAGACCTCATCTGGAATATTGTGTCCAGTTCTGGGCCCCTCAGCTCCAGAAGGACAGGGAACTGCTGGAGAGAGTCCAGCGCAGCCACGAAGATGCTGAAGGGAGTGGAGCATCTCCCGTGTGAGGAAAGGCTGAGGAGCTGGGGCTCTGGAGCTGGAGAAGAGGAGACTGAGGGGTGACCTCATTCATGGGGATCAATATGGAAAGAGGGAGTGTCAGGAGGATGGAGCCAGGCTCTTCTCGGTGACAACCAACAGTAAGACAAGGGGCAATGGGTACAAACTGGAACACAGGAGGTTCCATTTAAATTGGAGAAGAAACTTCTTCCCTGTGAGGGTGCCAGAGCCTGGCCCAGGCTGCCCAGGGAGGCTGTGGTGTCTCCTTCTCTGCAGACATTCCAACCTGCCTGGACACCTTCCTGTGTAACCTCATCTGGGTGTTCCTGCTCCGGCGGGGGGATTGCACTGGATGAGCTTTCGAGGTCCCTTCCAACCCCTGACATTCTGGGATGCTGTGATACTTCTGGCTTACAGAAACACTCACAGCAGCATTTAGTGTTACAGACACCTGAATGTACCCTTTTGTAATTAGCTTGCCTTCGAACTAGGCTCTACCTCTGTGGCTCTGTTTTCCCCCAGCATTGCTCTGAATCTTCCATAATTGCCCCCTCGGAGGATGCGCGGCGTGCGCGGTGCCAGCGCGGCTCAGCTGCAGCACACGCTTTCCGAAAGCCCGAGCTCAGCAATGCCGAGGTGCGCGGGGGGCTAATTAGGTTGATAGCTCAATCACAAAGACACTGGCTAATAACTGGTTTCTTCAGCAAGGGCCATAGCACATTGCCCGTCTCTGTCAGCTCCCAGCATGACAGGGCAAGATCCCACCGAGCAAATCCTCCCCGAAAGGGCAGCCCCCCCTCCTGCTCTGCATTAGCCATTATCAGGGGGCCAGCGTTTGCAGGGAGACATGTGAAAATGTCAGCACAGATGGAGATTAAGCCGTCTTCACCTAACGTCAAAACTGCCATCTGCTTCTCTCCTGCACAGCTTTAATCAGATTTTCTCGGAAAAAAAATAAAAAAAAGAAAGCGAGAGGGATGGGGAGGGCTCTGAGCACACAGGCACCCGTAGCCTTTCTGTGCTCATGTGGAGAGACCTGCTGAAAAGGGTTCGTCTTGACATTTTGCATGGAAAGGCTCTTGTGTGGCTTCCTCTAACTCCCGAAAGGCAGGACTTGCCGCGAGGATTGCTGTCCCACTGCGTGAGTGGGGATAAAAGAAAGCTATTGCTAAAGTGGACCTTGAAGCAACAACCAGCCAAGTAAAGCTTTTAGCTGATGAGATTTTAGCTGTAGCCTGCCTGGTTCCCCAGGTTGATTCCATGCTTGCACTCTCAAGGGCAATGTGCTTCCGAAGATGAGTGGATAGTGAAAGAAAACAAATGGGAGAGTTGGACAGTTTGACCCACAGTCACACCAGAATTTCAGTTTTGCCATGCCTCGCCTTCCCAAGCCAAATATCTTTAGAGCTAAATTTGCCACTGCTAAGTTGAGGATAAAACATTTTAAGGAACACTGTGTTTTAGGCAGAGACAAGATGATCGGCTGAACATTAACCTTATGTGTCCAAAGCCTGAAAGATAAGCTGCATGGAGGAGCTTCTTGCCATGGCTCACAGATCCCAGCTGTGTGAGCACTGGGGCTTGTCTGCTGCCCACAGGGATATTGTTGACACCTGCTGAGCACCTGATCCACAGAGACTTTCATTCAGATCTGCTCATCAGCTGCTTGTTCCCCATCTTGGATTCATACAACTGACTATTCCTTTCCAGATGTACTTATCCCTACCAAGTAGCATTTCATTTTTGTTCAGATTGTCTCCAACTCAGCTATGAATCTGTGAGGTTCATTTGTAAGCCTAGTCATCCAAAATACTGGCAGTCCTTTCAAAGGGGTGGTGTCAGCCAGCTTGAAAAGTGTTTTCTCTGTTCCATCATCAGGACCATTAATGAAAAGGCTGAAAGCTTAGTCCATACAGTAAGTTTCCTATTTTGACAGTAATCTGTCAATGATTGCTCCATCTATAATTTTCTAACCAGTTTTGCAAGTACCCAGTAATATATTCATCTAGATGATATTTTTCTAGCCCATGAAAGTGTCATGGGAGACAGCATCGAAAGCCTTCCAAAAATCAAGATCTATGACATTGTCTGTTTCTTCTCTGTCCACAAGGCTTTTTGCACCGTCATAAATGAAAATTAGATTGGTTTGATAAATCCATACAGACTGTTACTTATCTCTTTATTCTCTTCTGTGAGCTCACAGATAGTCTATTTGATTATCCAGTTCAGTGTTTTCTGAAAACTGAAGTTACAGAGGTTTGTAAGGGAAGCTCCTTACTCTCTGTCTTCTTACTTAACATTTCAAAGGTCGGCATTTAAAGATATCTACTGTCTTTCAAGTTTTCCAGTACCTTACGGACCCTCAGTGAATACTTTAAAGCTAATGGACAATGCTCTCCAGATTTCATCAGTTTGTGCCGTAGGTGCCATACAATGAAGTTTACTAACACACAGGCAAATAAGAACATCTACATTTTGGGGGGCACCTCTAGAACTGTGTTTCTCTCAGTATTTTCTGTTCAGGCATCGAAGCTTAGGGAAGCAAACAAACTACAGTGAGGATCCCATCGCAAGTGAATGTGCAGTCAGGACATGGGACTCTGGGTTCTCCATACTCTTCCAAAACCTCTAAACACTATTATTTCCCAGACACAGCCATAGCGACCCAAATCCAAGTTCCCCTCAAACAGTGTCATCCTCCTTCACTGTACATAAAGTTGGAAACTGAGATCATCCTCATGTGTCCTGTGTATATGTCACCTACATTTATTGGTATTGGTCCTTGCACAAAAGATATTCCCACTAAACTCCTTATTTCTAAAGTGCACAGTAAAATGTATCCCTGGAGTCAGGTCAAGAATTTTGCAGGACTAGGTTTGGGGTGACCTTAAGATCAATCATACTGATGAGGATAGACAAGAACTAACTTACTAGTCTAGATCACGTCTCATAGGTCTATGGAGCTTTTAAATCATCCTTATATTTACAATGCATGGATATACATATAATTTGTTTTTCAGGATAAATGTAGCTCTTTAGTTTCAGAGAAGTTAAGGACCACATGCAACACAGCTGATTTAAGTCCAAATGCACCAGCTCGTTCATCGCTACAGCAGCTGTACCTATGTACCCATTTTACTTTACATATAATCTTCACCTGCAAATTTAAAAGCATCCCCAAGAGACTTGGTTTTCAGTCCAGGGCTTTCATGTTGTTATCCCATGACCTGCCTGAATGAACAAAATATGTTCTGCTGTCCGTAAAACAGGAGAGAATATAGAAGACAATGCCTCCCAGGAGAGATAAAAGAACCTGCTGGCCCTTTGCTTGGCTTCTCTTCCTGCTCAACTGGTGCAACTGAGACATTTGGGAGCAGACGGTCCTGATTTGTGTTTTCTACAGGGGCAGCTCAGTGCAAGCTGTGATGTCTCTGAGCAGGTGGTCCTAAATTTGCTACACACTGAGCCCTGGGATGTTGTGATGTTTTTTACTGGATGGAACTCATCATATAAAGAGCCCACTATGAAGTCTAAACATCCACTACAGCTTTTGACACCTGTGCTGCTGTGCTGGGATCCATTTCATCTATATGCAGAACTGTCAAAGGTCATTAATTTGTCAGAGACAATCACATTTCCCTCTGCTTTGAGGAATACTGGTGAGGTTTAAATATCCTTTATTTATTAAATTAAGCAGCATGGCTCTGTCTATAAATTCTCTGTAGCTTGCACTCGTACTTTTATATTTGCGTGCACAGGAAAAAAGGAGTGTGCAACATTTCTGGTGTAAAAGAGTATTCCTTGGATTTGGTTGAAGTCCTTTGCCCATCGTTTTCTCTCGATCAAGCAATGACCACCTTAATTAGGATCACTCATAGGGTTGTCTTAAGGCTAGTCAATATTCACGAAGCTCATTCCCCTCTTTTACAAAGTATTTCAGTAAGAAGTGTGCCTTAACAAGACACGGTTCTTATGTATGTCATTAGAGGTTCAATTAGGACACGGAAGAACTTATTTCCATAATGAGGAAAGGAAAGGAAAGGAAAGGAAAGGAAAGGAAAGGAAAGGAAAGGAAAGGAAAGGAAAGGAAAGGAAAGGAAAGGAAAGGAGGAACGAAGGAAGAGAAGGATTGATTTAATTTTGCAGGGAAAACCAAGAAAAACACCAACGAACTTAATAACTATAAGGAGGAAGAGTATTTACAAATGGAAAAAGTACATGTAAATAGAAACTCATGCTGTTTTTAATAGCCCCTTGAAAACTGATTACCTGCATTGACCTGTACCTAAAGCTATTGACAAAGATAAGCAGGGACAGTCAGTAGTCAGTTCAGATTCATTTCCAGTAGTTTGATTTAGATGAACCAAACAAGATGGAATTATCCATTAAATCAGCAAAATCTGCTTATCATTCACTTTAATGCTTGATTAATAGTGACAACCAAAGGATGTAAAGCCGTCTCTTTCTCAGGCCAGGCGGCGGGCTGGGAACGTGTCTGTCCAGAGACCCCGTGTCATTGCCATCTGTTGGGAAACAGGGATGGGATCCCAGTGCCACGGGGTTTGTCTCGGAGCACGGGGCTGCCCTGGGATCACTGGTGCATTTGCAGTTAGATTATGATTCAGATTGTTCTGGTTTTTTCCCCCAAAATTTTCACAGACACCCCCAGAAAAGCAGAGCACCAATCCAGGTTTCAAAGAGCTGTTAATTATAAGGTCCGGAGTTCAAAGTTTAGTTTGGTCGTAAGAAATAAAAGCAGCACCCATGGTCTTAGAGGTTACAGACCATCCAGGCTGACTGCAGAACATCTCCCCCTGTGCCTCTTGCAATGAGCCCAAGCCTGGAATCAGCTGCACTTTCGGTGCTCTGCCCCAGGAAAAACGGGCTTTCTTGGGACATGTTAAATATAAGTCATAAAATATTGCTTTCCTGAACTTGCCAGTAAAACTACACTGCTTTGAATCTTTGAGATCTCTCCAACCAGACTCCAAAGCAAAGCCGAAGACATTAAATTGTGCTGAAAGCAATGAGGAAATTATATGCTTCTGAAACATTAACTCCCTTTATTTCCTGCTCTTTCCCAAACACTGGTGAGCTTGTGGCTCTCCTTGGTGTTGTCTTGCTCTTGGTCTCAGATCCGTGCTGCTGTGAGGTGCAGGTGGGAAACCAAAGCTAAAATTCATCCCTCTTGCCCCTTCAACTATTGCATTCCAGCAAGACCAGGCTCTGGATTCAGCAGGCAACGACTCAGGAAAGTGTTGCGGTTTTTTGAAGAACACATGGGTATGGAGATGAGCAGCCTCAGGATGTGTCAGCAGGGCTGGTGTGTCCTTACAACTCCAGCCGTACCTCGCGGTATCATCTGTTCGCAGACACAACACGTCTTCTTCCAAACCAGCAGCTGAGCTCAAGCATGAAATCAAAAAATTGCGTCTGAGAGGGAATTTGCGTTAAACAGAGATTGCGCACAACAGGCGACGGAATGGAAACCTTTCTAGAAGTCGCCTTTTAACACCGACTTTAAATGCTTTGACGTGAAGGGTTCAGATTTCCCTGAATGTTTGCAGTTTGGCTTTGCATTTTTCAAAGTCTCTTTTTCTCGGTGACGCCCCTCGCTATGCATTAAGCTTGTGTCTGCATGCCCCAGGCCATAAATCATTCCAATTATAGAACTTGTCTTTCTGCTTGAATGGCCATCCCAGCTCTCTGCCGTTCACTTTGATCACAGTGTCTAATCCACTCTTCCTAGTGACACCACAGGCACATTTAAGTGGGTGGAAACTGCTCTTCCTCTTGACTACGCACTGTTCATCGCACGGCGCTTTTGGTAAAGAAATGGGACATCAGTCCCAGGGCTGGACTGTGCTGTGTCTCAGCTTCCACACCTGAAAAATGAGAATTATCATGCTATTTTGGTCCTAAATCTCTTCTGAATGTACTGGTGGGGCTCCAGAATGATGAAATGGTTGCCATTGTCGAGAAAAAGCACCCTTTGTTTCCCATCCATGCACACGTAAATGGGCAGCTGACATGATCCAGCTGTAGATCAGGTTATAAGCTTCACCCTCAGACACTGCACTTTTCCACAGGCACATTTCTGAAAGATCTGGTCTGATCTTGTTCCCTGCAGGAACAAATCTAAATTGACAATATGGACTATTCTTTTTACGACTGATTTCTAAGATAGTTTTTAGGTTTCCTGGTTTTGGGGGTGACACACAACGTCCATAACTCCCTGGCCCGTCCTCTCTGGTGGAAAGGGCTGCCCCAGCGATGCTGGTGGACTCGGTCTGCTATCTGAGACCACGGGCCAGGCTCCACAAGTTGGAGACAGCCATAAGAGACTCTGGTCCTCTTGTCTGAAGATGCTCTCTCCTGAACCCAGGTGCTCAGGGTAGGGTGGATTTGAATCCTGAACACATTGGCACCGGATTACGGCAGCATCAGCACTCAGAGAATGATGCTGAGCTCAACAAGAGCCAACGGAGCCGCTTCATCCCAACAGTGCCCACGCTGCTGGGGCTGTGTGCCTCTGTCCGGGCATATTTCTGAGACAAAATGCAGACAATGAGACAGCCAAGGGATGGACCCAGAACCCCTCTGGGTTACCCACCCCACCACGTTCCTGCCTCTCCACAGTGCTGATGTAATGGGGAGGGCTGGAGCACAGTCTAGGGAGGGAGGAAGGATCAGCAAAGGAAGGGAACAAGGTTTTAAGGAGTGATACTGTCCTTAGTTCTCAAATAAGGCAGCAGGAGGCAATGCATCCCCTCCCCAGCACCTCCTCCGAGGCTGAGGCCAGCAGCGTCCCTAGCCTAGGACACCAGAGAACTTAAAATAGTTTTGAACATCAGAAATAATCTTCTCGTGGATAGTTTGGCTTAAGGTGATTGGAGAAGTATCATGACAAAGAATGACTGATATATAATATAATAATATATAATAATATAATAATATAATGACTGAAATACAACAAGGGAAAGCACAGAGTGTTGCATCTGGGCAGGAACAACCCCAGGTTCCAGTATAAGTTGGGGAACGAGCTGTTGGAGAGCAGTGTAGGGGAAAGGGACCTGGGGGTCCTGGGGACAGCAGGGTGACCATGAGCCAGCACTGGGCCCTTGTGGCCAGGAAGGCCAATGGGACCTGGGGTGGGTTAGAAGGGAGGTGGTCAGTAGGTCAGAGAGGTTCTCCTGCCCCTCTGCTCTGCCCTGGTGAGACCTCATCTGGAATATTGTGTCCAGTTCTGGGCCCCTCAGCTCCAGCAGGACAGGGAACTGCTGGAGAGAGTCCAGCGCAGCCACGAAGATGCTGAAGGGAGTGGAGCATCTCCCGTGTGAGGAAAGGCTGAGGAGCTGGGGCTCTGGAGCTGGAGAAGAGGAGACTGAGGGGTGACCTCATTCATGGGGATCAATATGGAAAGGGGGAGTGTCAGGAGGATGGAGCCAGGCTCTTCTCGGTGACAACCAGTGACAGGACAAGGGGCAATGGGTGCAAACTGGAACACAGGAGGTTCCACTTAAATATGAGAAGAAACTCCTTCCCGGTGAGGGTGCCAGAGCCTGGCCCAGGCTGCCCAGGGAGGCTGTGGAGTCTCCTTCTCTGCAGACATTCCAACCCGCCTGGACACCTTCCTGTGTAACCTCATCTGGGTGTTCCTGCTCCGGCGGGGGGATTGGGCTGGATGAGCTTTCGAGGTCCCTTCCAGTCCCTGACATTCTGTGATTCTGTGAAATATTCTGCCACAGGAACTTCATAAAAATATTGGTGGAGCTTACTGGGCTAAAAACATTTGATTGCTGGGATGCTCTGGACAGAAATTGTCTTCTAGTTCCAAATAAAACCAGATCTTTTGTGATTGTTTAAGTGGAAAATCTGAAACAGAATTGTTGAAGAGGATGTGTTTCTCCCTTTAAAAAAACCTAATATAAATATTGAATTTAAAAAAAAGTAATTTCAAACAGGAAAAAGTGTCATTTAGAAAATTCCAGAACTGAATGTTGTGAATAATTCAAAGGCAGAGTTCAAAACCAAGGTGAAAAAATATCTCACTGTTGCCAGATACACACTCTGGCATAAAAACAGAGTGAAAAACTTTGCTGTTTCTAATGAAATACTCGAGCACAGTGGTTGTACCTGCAACACCGGTGTCTGACATGGGATCCAAACCCGGGCATGGACCAAACGTGGAGCAGACGGGGAGGCAGAAGCAGCTCCATGGGCACAACTGAAATAATCACAAGGTATTTTGGAGGCAGTCTGGTCCCACGTTCCAGCTCCGGGATCAGGAAAATAACAGGAAACAGAGTTCCAGTGCAAAACAAACATGTGATTTTTGTTTTTCTTTGGAGTCTTTATGAATTTCCTTTCTTGCCAGAGCCTTGACACTGAGGTTTGCCTGGGGAAGGCGGCCCCAGCAGCTCGTCTGAAGCGCTGGCAGAGGCACGAGTGTGAAATCAGCTCTTGAGAAGGAGCCTACGTGAGCCAGCATGGGGCTTGTAGAGCTACAGAGCACTCGTGGATAATGACGGTGATGGGGAACATGTGAACCACAGAACAAAGAAGAAAGAAGGCCATAATTAAATATTCCGAAGTACAACATCATAATTATAGTGGACGAAGAAGTGAGCAAATGGCGCACACTAAGAAAGCAGCTGATCAGATGGATTCTGACCTGATTATCATAATGTAAATGCCAACAGCAATTTACTGAAATCAGAGAGGTTTATTTGCAGAGTGGAACCTAGATTTAGTCCTAATCAAAATAAAATCAGTGTATATTTCAAAACAGATGAGTGCTGTGAAACAAAGCGGCCATGATTGTTATTCATTATCTTCATCAGCACCAAGAGGGAATCATTTATGTTGCTGCTTAATTACATAGATGTTAACAATTAATTAAGTCAACATGGTGATAGCCAGTGATTTGGGAAATCAAGAGAAAACTGTCCTTGGTTAATGTGCTTTTGCTTTCTCAGCCCATCTCAAACCATAATGCTGGTGACACTTTCAAGTGGTGACACAGAAACAGAGGCACAAACAGGCTGCTCAAGTCATCGCCCTGTCCCCCATTTCACAGATGTTCAGGCCTTCGTTTTGGAGAATCCTCACGATCCTCTGCCGAGACCTCACTGTCAGGTGTTCAGTCTTTCGGGTTAGCCAGTACAGTTTGCATCTGTGTTCTTCCCAGGAACTCATTACAGATCCTGGACTAAAAGTCTCCTCTCTGTGAGCAGAAAGAGCTGGAAATAGCTGGAGCAAGACCCAAGGGGAGCCAGGCAGGGCCTGCCGTGCCCAGGACAGCAGGACACCTGCAGCCATGGGGGAGGACAGTGATGCTGAGCACCCCGGGTTCACTTGGCATCTGACCCCAGGAAAGTGGTGGTTATGTGGAGCAACAAAGCACAGAGTCATAGAATCATTCTGGTTGGAACAGACCCTCAAACTCATCGAGTCCAACCGTTAACCCACCCCTGGCACTGCCCCCTGTCCCTGAGAACCTCGTCTCCGTCTGTCCAACCCCTCCAGGGACGGTGACTCCAGCACTGCCCTGGGCAGCCTGTTCCAATGCCCCACAGCCCTTTGGGGAAGAAATTGTTCCCCAGATCCAACCTCAGCTTCCCCTGGCGCAACTTGAGGCCGTTTCCTCTGGTCCTGGCGCTTGTTCCTGGGGAGCAGAGCCCGACCCCCCCTGGCTCCAAGCTCCTTTCAGGCAGGTCAGAGATCAGAAGGTCTCCCCTCAGCTCCTGTTCTCCAGCTGAACCCCCAGCTCCCTCAGCCGCTCCCATCACACTTGTGCTCCAGCCCCTCACCAGCTCCGTTCCCTTCTCTCAACTTGCTCCGGCACCTCAAGGCCTTTCTTGGCGTGAGGGGCCCAAAACTGACCCCAGGATTGGAGGTTTGGCCTCCCCAGTGCCCAGTACATTGAGAACTATATGTCTTTACATTTCACTGAGTACTGTATTTCTTTCATCCAGATATGTCACTTCTCATCGACACGAGAGGTGCTCAGCTGGATCAGGATGCTGATCTGCACCTGCCTCGTCCTGCTCGGCCGCCCAGCAACGCTCCAGCCCAGCTGCCGGCAGCTGCTCTCCTGTAAGTCTGGAGGAAGAGCTTGCCTTGGTGGAGAAAAAGGGGTTTGGACAGGAGTTTGGTCATTCAGTCTGAATGTTAGTCCGATCTTGAGTCACATTTCCCTGAGGGTGTCTCCCTGACATCCAAGATGCCAAAAATGAACAAACTTCTCTTCTGCACGTGCAATAACCAGCACCCGGGGCTGAGCCCCACAGCTCGGCTCAGGCTGTGCAGAGCAGACAGACCATTCACTTTAACTCTGTTCATCCTTCCAAAGGCTGAAATAGTGCTACTGGGACCTTGGTAAGTGACTTTAACGGCAACGTTGCCTAAAGATGCTCTTTAGCTCTCAGCTGCAAAACTGAAGGTCCTTCTCTGCATACCAGGAGCTCTACTTGTTTGGGTTCAATAGGTGCTTAGTACGGGGTTTATTGCCAAAGTCCCTAAGAAACTATTTTTAACAGTATTTTTCTTCTACTCTGCTCAAGGCAAAGTGGGCCATTTGTATTCATTGTACCTTATAAATGCTTCTACCATAACAATCCTTCCTGATTATAGTGGACTTTGTTTTCTGTTGAATTTAATAGCAAGACAAAAATGACACATGACATAAATTTAAATAACATTTTGCTCCTCTCCTTTTTGTATTCTGTCTGAACCACAATCCACAGTTTATGTTGAAGAATGATATTGTTTCCAAATCTCTTGAATTTTTTTTTTTTTTTTTTTTTGGAAGGAGGAAAAAAGTGCATGGATGAGTTTGATTTTCCATAGTGCTGAACAACTGAGTTTTGCCTTGGCTTTTCAGATACTTGACAGCTCAAAGAGTTGGGCTCAAATTATTTGTAGGATAAACGCGACCCTCAGGGGCAAGAAACTGTTTGATTGTCAAATATGTGTTAGAGACTTTATCTGATAAAGTCGTACCCAAGCTGTAATAGTGGTTTTCAGTATATCTTTCTCATCTAATTTCTTGCAGGAATGTTGTCCAGGAGGGTAGGCCTCATAGGCTGGATGCAGGTGTAACAGAGTCCTTTTTAGATTGTAAGTAATTTAATAGTTAAAGAGAAGGATAAAAGCACTGGGCACGACCCCTACTAGTCTCCTCTTACCTAACAAACTGGAGTTTTGCCATTAACTTTACCGAGAGCAGGAAGAGGCCACACCGAGCACATCCGAAAGTCACTTTCTTCAGCTAGCTAATGCATTTTATCATTACAAACACCATGCAAATGTGTTCTCTGGATAGGAGACGGATGCAACCACCACCTTGTGTTACATCTCCCTCGCCAGCCAGGAAAGCTGTGCACAGAGGCCACTGCCAGAAGTCCCACTCTTTACACAGGGTTTGGCAAGACCTACATACCTCTCTAGAGGTGTCTGGTTGAACATAATGTTCTCACGGACAATATTCAACACACCGCAAACGAAATACATTCATATTTTCCTGCAATGTGCCACTCATCCCAGGTTTTGAATACGGGTCTAGTGGCTTTCTGTGTGCCCTTCCTCTGTGTGTGTATAGCCTGCTTTACCTTTCAACTCCTGTTTGCGTGTGTAAATCATTGTTTCTCTTGTGGAGTGATGAGCTCTCAGCCCCAGCACCTATAAATGTTTCACATGTGATGCACATTTATTAGGCTCTTTCTGTAACTCATTAAATATTAACCAGCAGCCCTCATTTGTTACAGCGGCGGGTTCCCACAGAGCCCGATGCACCGACAAACGCAGGTCCCAGCTCCATTCTCCCAACGTTCCCACGAGCCACCCAAGGAGTCCATAGTGATCTTGTGGTCTGGACCCTCCGGACCCAGAATCACGCTCGAAACACTGGAAGATCTGCTTGGGCGCTTCTCTGCATTTCATGAGCACTCCATTCGTCTCCCAGGTGCCTTTCTGATTGCTGTTTGCCAATTCACGCTCCATCTGCGGATGCAGTTCAAAAAGCCCAGGAGGTCTGTGCTTCAGAGAAGAGCACTGTTGTGTACAAAGGTTTGTCCTGGGTTGTGTCGTTAAGGACTTTAACTACCCTGAGACCAGTTGTGGCTTTGATCTGGCAGTCTCACAACTAGCATCTCTCACCTTCCTGCCTTGGGGCTCATATAATCTTTCCATTTCCTATTTTATGGGCTTTCAAGATCAGATAAAACGCATCAAAGTCCCATTAACTGCCAGGCAGTGCTGATTTCCCCAAAGCAATCGGCATAGGATGCAAACCCCCCCACCGAGCTGGGTCCCTCTCTCCCACCACCCAGAGCCCAGCGGTCCTGACAGCGAATTCAACACCAGACGGGGGTAAAAGGGACACAGCCGAAGATTTTGCAGCAGAGAGATCAAACTACTCAGGACTTTTCAGTTCCCTACATAGTCTGGAGGGCAGTTTGTTAAAGTGAGCAGGGATGCTGGCAGTTACCAGCCCAGCACTCTGTGCTCCCAAAGCAGCCCTGCCCAGAGGTCCTGCCCTCCTCCCAGCCTTTGCTGATGAAACGCTGCCCTCTCCTCGGGACGGATGCTCTTCTCTGCTATAAGGGGGCTCCTCTCTGCTATAAGGGGGCTCCTCTCGCTCCTCCTCACCACCTGGGTAGCAGCAGGGGAGCTGTGACGGTGCAGGAGGATGCCTGCTGAGGAACTGCTGTGAACTTGCTAACCAGGAGCACTCTCAAAAGGCTCTTCCTGGAAAAAACCAAACCAAACGAAACTAAAATAACAACCAAACAAAAAAAACCCCAACCAAACAAAGAAACCCCAAGCACATTACCCCAGTACTGCAGAGAACAGAGGAGCGGAGCTGCAATTTCAAGTTATGGCTTTTGCTCTTTCAAATTAAAATAATCATAGAATCATTCGAGTTGGAAGAGACTCTCAGGATCACTGAGTCCAACCATAACCTAACCTAACTCTAGCACTAAAACATGTCCTTAAAAACGTCGTCTAAACGCCTTTTAAATCCCTGCAGGGATGGTGGCTCCACCACTGCCCTGGGCAGCCTGTTCCAATGCCCCACAGCCCTTTGGGGAAGAAATTGTTCCCCAGATTCAACCTCAACCTCCCCTGGCGCAACTTGAGGCCGTTTCCCCTGGTCCTGGCGCTTGTTCCTGGGGAGCAGAGCCCGACCCCCCCTGGCTCCAAGCTCCTTTCAGGCAGTTCAGAGATCAGAAGGTCTCCCCTCAGCTCCTGTTCTCCAGCTGAACCCCTCAGGTCCCTCAGCCGCTCCCATCACACTTGTGCTCCAGCCCCTCACCACCTATGAAAAATTCTAAGCGAGGGTGACACTGGCTGTTTCAGTGCATCCCCAGCCTCATGGGGTGACTGGTCGGGGATCCCCAGGAGGAATTTCTTAGGCTGTCTGTGCATCCCCAGGGATAACATTGTCTGGCTATGGCTGGAAGGCAAAGTAGAATCTGTCCAGAAAGCTCTTTTCTCCTACACTGAAGCTGTGATGGCAGCTACAAACTGGCATTTAAACCCACCACTGCATGGAAGGTGGGGCAGATTGGAGCCTTTTATGGGCAGAGTTGGTTTAGGTGGAGAGAAGGCACATCTGGACATGACATGTCCTGAGCTCTGCAGCTGTCTCCTGCCGCTCTATTGAGCTTATAGTGCTCCTTATTGATTTGCCACAGTAAACTCAATACCTGAGACATTACTGTAGTTCAGAGGATGAAAAACAGAGAGGGGAAGCGCATACAGCGCCAGCCTGGCTGGCAGGGGTCCTGCCCTTTGACACCAGTGATGGGTATTTAATAATTCCCACAATGTCTCATGTCAGAGCAGAACCCAAGGAGGCACAACTAACACGACGTGGAGAAATGTCCACAGGTGCCTAAATACAGCGATGGGTGATCGCAGCCAAAGAGACGGAAAATGTGCACTTGTAGCCTTTGTGAACCTTTGGTGTCTTTGCCATGCACTCTGTTATAGCAAAATGTTGTTGTGCACCCGGGAGGGGACGCCTGAGCTCATTCTCCCTCCCACAGTAACACCCACACATCATATCCGAGAATTCCCTTTTCTTCCCACCCATCTCCTTTCCTTTTAGCTTCACTTGTTTTAATCTTGCTGTCTGACTCCCTAGGAAGTCTCACCAGGTGTGATGCGAACTTTGAGGAAATCCTTCCTTGGCAGAGCATCTGCAAGGGAACCTCTGCTCCCAGGAAGGCTTTCAAAAAGAAATGCAGCTTGGTGTCTTCGAACCGACCCCAGGATTCACCCACTGCCCACGGTGCTGGCTCCTCGCCCTTCCCTCCTTCCATCCCTTCCTCTGCCTGTAGCGTTTCGCTGTGTCTGTCTGGGAGAGGCGGAAATCGGATTTGAACAAGTTCAGGGCTATTGCCCAGGTAATTGTATTTACTTTGGAGCCGCAGCTCCTGGCTGTGCGAGGATAGAGTGGAAAATCAGGCTTCAGTAGGGTGGTCAGTGACTATCACTGCACAGATTTATTGGCAACTATGAAGCGACACTTTCTGCTGTTACCTACTGTGTGTTTCAACCTTTTAAATTATTCTGAAAACAGGACACATTTTGCAGCCAAATACTAATGGGTTCATTCCTTCTCCTGCCACTTTCCCATCTCCTTGTGCAGGTTTATAATTACAGATGGGATTTTGACAAGTCAGGCTCCCAGTAATGGCAAATTTAAACTCCCTGATGTGAATCAGAGGAAGCTAAGATGGGTTTGCAATGCATATTTATTAAGGGTAGTGGTGGCTGAAGTAACTTTCACTTACAAGAGCTATATCCTGGCATTTATCTTCTCAGAAGATTTATCTTTAATGAAAAAAGATTTAAGCCCCTCACACGCACACATAGCAGCATAAACCCCATTGCTGTCGATACAGAGATACTCATCTGCTTCTAGCGCAGAAGACACAACAGGGAACTGGAGAGAGTCACGTTAGTGTGTTACCAAAGGTAAAACTCTGAGGAACAGGAGCAGCAGCGACGAGCTGTATTTTTGGCTCCACTTAATTGAAGAAAAGAAACAACATTAAGATGAACCAGCCTCCTAGAACTGGCCAGACTCTCCACTCTCAAAGCCACATCCCTGTACCTCTGGTTTAGCATCTCTGCAGACTCACACATCTGCAAATACCAACACCCCCCTGCCTGTATGACTTTCCATGAATTAAGGAAACTCAGCAGCAAATTTTTGCCTTGTACAGTGTGTCGTCTGGTTAACTCAACAAGATCGGGACATGTCTCTTCAAAGTTTCTCATGCCCAAATCTCAGCCATGGTGTCTGCAAGACATTGAGTCCTTCTGCTCCCCAGACCATAAAGCTTTGAAGGGCAGGTATTTGAAGAGACTCAAGAAATAAAGAACTCTGCCTCAGGTCTTAGGTCAACGTCAGAGAGAAAAAGTAAGAATTTCTGACTAAATTCAGAAGAATAAATGAACCTCCAGCTTTCAGCTTGCTTCCCCACCCTGACATTTCCTTCCCAGGTGCAATCATGGACAAGAATGTCCTGTAAAGCTGTATTTCTTAAGAAAACAGTGATAAAGATCATTTTCCTTTCCTAATGCTCCCCAGGTTGCATGGAGTGCAGTCCAACTTATGGTAAAGAGCTAAAATGTATACATTTGAAACACTGTGTTCTATTTGTTTTTTTCTAATGGCATTTCTATCTGCATTTTATTCAATTTAATGAAAATGGAACTGGGCTCACTGGCTCACCCAGTAACACCCTCCCCAGCAGCCGAGGTGGCCGGATCCCAGTGCCCCATCTCCACACTCCCGCCCGGGAAAACCATCTGATCACTTCTTAGCTACGTTTGGGATGTTTTCAGAGACAAATTACTATCTCAGCAAAGCTTTCCTGACTCGTGCTAGTGCTGCTCTGAAAGAGAAATCCCATTTTTTCGAATACAGACCTCGCGGCAATGACCAGCTGGGATGTGACAGCCTGGGTGGTATTGGACCATGTGCTGGAACAAGGTACTACTGAGGAGTGAGCATCCACTCTTCCCTGTCACCATTTGCCCCAACAGTGGTGTTTTGCTGATGACAGAGAAGGAAAAAGTAATTGAGGGAGGTATTAAGAACCACAGAAGATTTCCCTGGCAAATGGCTATAAGCATTTTGCCTGAACTATGCACTTACCCCTCTCCTTGCTCCCGGCCACATGCGCAGGCTCCATCTCAGCCCCCGGAATCATTTATGAGAAATGAATATATATATATATATATATTTAATGCTACACCCTCTCCAGTATTTTTACTAGGATAAAGGCATGACGACAGCAATTACGCACAAGATTGACAATAAATAGTCCCTCTCTGGTCACTGGGGGGATTTTGCAGAAAAGCAGCTTTAAGCCCTGCAGGGACTGTGGTTCAGCACCCCCGGGATCCATCACTCTTCACATCAACTGGCTTCAGGCTCCTGCCCGGGTCCCCTCTGACCGTGCTGTGCACAAACAGCTGCTGCCTCCTGTGGACACGCCAGACGCAAATGATGGTTTTAAATTGCTTTTGAGTTGTCAGACCTAGTAAGGTCCCATTGCTCTAGTATTCACAGTGCTACTACCCTGCAACTGGGAAATAACACTACAGGCAGTATTGAACTACATCGTCACTAAGGCAGGAAACTAAAAAAAAAAAAAATAAATCCCAGTTTTAGAAATTAAGGCTTAAAAACTGGTATGAGCTAAAAGAAATATTGAAAAACTTAATTCTTTCTCTTTCACGCTCAACTGTGCTTTTGGTGAGCCTGCCCCAAGCTTTTCCCAGCAACAGGCAAACTCAAGTTTATATATGAGCACAAAGAACTGTAATTTTAAGAAGGGTAAATATTGCTGGACTTGCAACAATATCAAAGATCATGTTTTAAATACTTGATTTGGTGGATGGGCAAAGAGTAGTGGCCTTTTTTATACATATATTCCTCAGTTTTATCAATTAAGTACATTTTTATTATTTCGTTTGTAAACTGTGGGGTTGTTGTTTTCAGAGTAACAAACAACAAACAGACAAAGGGCCTCGGGTTGGGGGTATCTGCTTGAAAGCCTTTAACATCACCTGGTTAATGCTCTGAAAATCAGGCTCAAGTGAACATCTGAAAATGGGACCCTTCACCCCACCTTAAAAATACTTTTCTGGGATTTTAATGAGAGGCAGGAGAACGGTGCCGCAGGAGCCTGTTGCTCTGCAGCCGCCTTTGCTCCGCTGCCTGTTTGCATCTTCAGCTCAGCCCTTTGCATCCTGAGAAACAAGCAGCAAACCTTCGCCAAGTCTGCTTTCTGTTTGGTTTTCTTTTTCTTTTTTTTTTTTTTTGTTTTGTTTTGTTTCAGGTTCCTCTCAGTTTGTAAATCTGTTGGAGGATTTTCTGCTGGTTTATAGGATTTGTGAATCCATTGCAGGGGACAAATACGTAAATACACTTCTGGACTTACAAAGGAGTCAGATGTTCTGGTGAAATCCCATGATTAAAACAAGCAGCTTCTCAGCCTGGATCCTGATGTAAAGATTTACTGGCAGACTTTACAAGTCAGATGCGAGACGCACAATAAGACCTCCAGCAATGTGGTTTTCTGCATCTAAACCACAGCCTAACCACAACAGACAGGAGGATTGACTAAATAATCCTTTCTTTTTTTTTTTTTTTTTCTCTAACAAATGATACTGCAACTTTGCATTTTTAGCCCGGTTATTAAAGAGCTGCTGCAGCAAACAGCAAGTGCCGCCTCTGCCCCATCCCTGCTGTCAATGCCCAGTCTCCCCAGTCTCCCAGTCTGGCTTTGCACTGGGAGGGAGCCGGCTGTGCTGGGCCATTAATTTGCAGCTTTCCAAAGCTTTCCAAAGTAACGCAATTACATTAACACACCGGTGCCCAGCGCGTCGAGCCGTCGCACTATTTACAATGGGTCACTTCTTCAAAGAATGAACGTGGAGCTGTTTTCAGGGACCGCTATTACAGGACAAGGGCATTTATATTTTCACACAGCTGCGAGTAGGATATGAAGTAAACCAGAGTTTAGGTGTAAATGTTGCTTCACAGGTCTGCAGGCTGTAATGTGGAATTTTGCGGGGAAGGAAAAAAAATAAATCTGAGATTGGCATTGCAGAGAGAGTTATGTGAGAAAGGCACACACACCGAAAATGAAGCACAGAAAGGGGGAAAAAGACCCCAGAAGAGAACAAAGTACATTTCTGAAAGGTTAAATACATTAAAATCGGGAATTTCTACTCTGTTCAGCATCCACTCAGCTTGGTGTGGCAGCAAGGTGCCCAGCGTACTGTTTCAGTTCAGACTTCATAAAATCTCAAAAGAAAGGGCATGTTTCCATTTAGTTGTTGATCCACCTATGTGTCTGCTCTCAGCCGTGCTGCCTGTGATCAGGGCTTGGGTACCAGGGATGGAGCCTCCGGGGAAACTGTCCAAACCTGGGGGACTCGAATGGCTCCAGCTAAGACTGGTTTTCAAGGATGCATTACAGCATTGAGCTCAGACCCAGGCAACTGGAGAGCTGATGTGGTACCCGCTTCTGAATTAGTGAATCCTCATGAGCACCTGAACGCAGGACAAAGCATCAGCCCTGGAGTCACATTTACATTCAGAGGGGGGAGAGCAACCAAGTGTCCCTCTGAGTTCAACTGCAAACTCTTCACCAGTCTGGAGAGCTCAGGTTCTCAGCTGCACCTTGGAGGCAACGCAGCGCTTCCCATGAAGCTGCCCAAGCCTGGGGAGCACCATCCAGAAAGATACCTACTGATAACCACAGAATCCCAGAATGTCAGGGGTTGGAAGGGACCTCGAAAGCTCATCCAGTGCAATCCCCCCGCCGGAGCAGGAACACCCAGATGAGGTTACACAGAAGGTGTCCAGGCGGGTTGGAATGTCTGCAGAGAAGGAGACTCCACAGCCTCCCTGGGCAGCCTGGGCCAGGCTCTGCCACCCTCACCGGGAAGAAGTTTCTTCTCAAATTTAAATGGAACCTCCTGTGTTCCAGTTTATATCCATTACCCCTTGTCCTGCCATTGGTTGTCACCCAGAAGAGCCTGGCTCCATCCTCCTGACACTCCCCCTTTCCATATTGATCCCCATGAATGAGGTCACCCCTCAGTCTCCTCTTCTCCAGCTCCAGAGCCCCAGCTCCTCAGCCTTTCCTCACACGGGAGATGCTCCACTCCCTTCAGCATCTTCGTGGCTGCGCTGGACTCTCTCCAGCAGTTCCCTGTCCTGCTGGGACTGAGGGGCCAGAACTGGACACAATATTCCAGATGCGGCCTCACCAGGGCAGAGTAGAGGGGCAGGAGAACCTCTCTGACCTACTGACCACCCCCTTCTAATCCCCCCCAGGTCCCGTTGGCCTTCCTGGCCACAAGGGCCCAGTGCTGGCTCATGGTCACCCTGCTGTCCCCAGGACCCCCAGGTCCCTTTCCCCTACACTGCTCTCCAACAGGTTGTTCCCCAACCTATACTGGAACCTGGGATGTTCCTGCCCAGATGCAACACTTTGCGCTTTCCCTTGCTATATATTTTATATATATTATTATATATATTAAGATCCAGCATTAAGATCCAGGTTCAGAGATGTGGCAATGTGCTCAAGTCACTGCTAAGATATAACAATTAGTTACTTTGATAGCTTAATGGCAGTCATTTCCTATCAAGACTACAGGTAGAATTGGCCTCATTCTGCATTAATGCGAATGCTGCTGTGTTAAGAAAGAAAGCCAAGAGCTGTATTAAAAATAAAGCGGATGACGGACAGATGTACGGCTGTCACAACAGAAACAGAACTCTGCTGATCGACTGTGGGCCCTCTGCATCACTCAGAACAGAGCTATTACTGGCAATGGCAATTTGGCGCTTCCATCTTCCCATTTAGGAACTCTATTTTAAATCAAGCTGAGGAAAAATTGGAATTTCTGCAGAAGCGTTGACATTTTCCAGGAAATAGAGTTTTGAAAGCTGCCAATTCAGAATTACATTTCAGTGTGCTGATGGAGTTAGCACAGCAGGGCTGGTTGAATTCCCAGTGCCAAGAAGTTCAGGCTTTGCTGCCATTGAGCCCAGGCCCAGATTAAACATTTTATTATAAAATCAAGCATCTTCAATGCTTCCTTTTGCGTGCTAATAACAGCTGCTCCACGGAGATACTCCAGGGAAACCACCTGGTGAGTCTCACTAGTGACACGTGGTAAAATACCCAAATTGTTGTGCATGTAATTTTTGAGTGTCCAGCAATAAGATGGATGGGACGTGTCCGTGACATCCATAGAAAAGAGTCAGGAGAATGACAAATTCTTTTGGAAAAAAAAAAACATGCTGCAAGAGTTACTCCAGCTCCCGTCTCGCAAAGTCTTCCAGGCTCTCCAGGACCTGGAGAGAAGGATTTCTCCTTCTTTCAGCACAGAAACAACATTTTATTCTTTGTGCCCTTTTTATTTTAGAAACCCTGCCTGATAAATTACTAGAGGGCCTCATTAACTGCAAAGATTTGTCAGTTTTGCCAAAGCAATCAGGGTGTTAGTTAGACCGAAGGAGCAAATGGAAACCTGAAAGGGAAGCCAAGCACAGCCCTATTAATCCTGCATTATGGATTGACATTTGTCAACTCTATTGAAGTTTGTTGTACCGAATAGAGCCCAAGAGACCACTCAATTACTTTATCTCTGAGCAATTTGGATCCTGCTCTTTCAGGTCAATCTGTTAGCACAGAGAAAAAAAAAAAATTGGATTAACAGTAGAAAATCCACTGCCTTATGTTTTGGGGTCTTTCAGAGGAAAAGAAACAGACTTCCCCTTGAAAATGCTGGGTTTGAAAAAGCAAGAGTTTGCTCAAGTTGGCATCAGCCAAGGGCTCCCCAACATGGTCATGTTGCCCAAAATGTTCCTCTCTCCATCTCCTACCTAAGCACTGCTGGTTTTGCCAGATGATTGCAGAAGGATCAATCTGTTCTTAGCGCCAAAAATATCCCAGCTGTGGTCGTAAGCTGAGAGATGCCCATTAGAGATGGATCGAAGTTCTGGGGACAGTTGTACCGCATGAGCAAAGCACTGTTGAGGTTTGGACTGGGAAGACCATGAGACACTCTTAGTTCTTTCTTAGCAATGTGAGAGTGAAGGATATTCAGTAGATGAAAGGGGATTTTTTTGTTGCTTGTACTCTTCTGTAGCTCATAATTCATCTGCAGAAGGCACATCTATCAGATATCAGCAGATGCACAAGTTTGGAAGAGTTTTTAAAAGGAGAATAACTGAATTATAAATTTCCCATGCTCAGGGACGCTTAGATTTAACTTGAAACTTGCAGCTTCTGCTTCCGACCTTAAAAAAGGCCCCATGTGTCTGGAAGTGTGTCCTTTTAAACAAGAATATCTGGTGGCATAATAAAAAATACTGTCTCTCCCCGAAAGCCTTCCTTTCACATCTTGTGACCAGAATTATATTAACACTCGGGAAACGGAACCAAAGCTGAGTCTGCGTCGTGCCCCATGAAGACATCACCGCGTTCAAGCATGCTCTGCTGAGCTAAGCCTCACCTAGCTAAGCTGAGCCCAGGTCGAAGGGCTGCTGGGCTTCCACAGGCTTCAGCCACCAATTATGAGCTCTTGGGATGATATATTGAGCCTGCACTGAAATCTGCATCGTCACAGTTTGATTATTATCACTATTTGAGGAGGACAGGCGAAAGCCAGGTTACACCGAGCTACGGGAACCACAATCAGACATCGTGATCGCCCGCGCACAAAGACCCACTCCTGAATTTGCAGTGTGGTTTGGTTATTCCATGACTGCCCATCAAGGGTTTTTTTTTTTTCCTGTGAAGCAGATGGTCCTGGAGAATGGAAATGGCAAACACTTGTATCTGAGGCTGCCCGCTAGATAATTAAAATGTTCTACAAAAATGGCAGTGAAAGAGGAATGGGAAACAGAATTACCAAATTATCACCTTCAGGTTTAGGACCTTGTTTGACCAGTTGAAGATTAGAGAGAAGGAAAGAGGTTCACAAAAAAAGCCTCCCAAAAAGGAAAAATCCTATGATAAATTGCTTTCAACAGTTCCACCAATTTGTGCAGCTTTTCTTCATTGCTATAGAAGATTGAAATGATATATTTGGATTAATTTCTCCAGTGAGTCATGTTTGGTGACTTAAATCTCTTCTTCTCTCCTTTTCCTACCATTTCAGCAAACTTAATTCTTTTTTCTGTTCACGAATCATTCTCGATTTCTGAAATTTCACCCCTCACTCTTAGCTATTGACTGAACAGACTGGCTGAACGCACTTTCTCCCCTGGACTGTTCACTCACTGCACTATTTTTCTAATGGCAGTGCTGCCTTATTCCCTCATCTGATGACTGGGATGTTTTAAAGAGGAGGAAAACAAGTGCAGATAAAATTAGTATGTCCATCTAGATCATTCAGACCTTTCTACAGCTAACGATGCACATGCTGTGTGCCTTCTATTATGTGTCCAGATACTTCAGCAAAATAACACCTGAGAATTTCGCTGGCGTTAGAGGGATGCTTTCATCAGTCAGTGCCACTCAGATGGAGAGACTTGCTATAATTTTTTTTTTATTTTCCACTTTACAGCTAGGGAACTAAGACCTAGAAAGAGTTTCTCGCCCACAAGAGCTGCGGCAAACCCAAGTATCGTAGGCAGGTTTTTGGAACACTAATTGAGCCGCTGTCCTGCGCCCTTTGCCTGGAACAACTGAGCGAAGTTTGTGCCTGACCCCACACGCAGCTTTGAACAAACCCAGCACGGGTGTTTGTGGAAGAAAAGGCTGAGAGCAGCACAGGAACACAAAGAAAACTCAGCTTATGTTCAGAAAGGAGGGCTGGGAGCCCCTGAAGCTCTTTCCAACCCTGCTATGAAAAGCACTGGAAGAGCTTAGCACAAAGCCCCAGACCCCAGATTCCCAGGATTAGTCAATTATACTAGCCTTAACATTTAATAAAAACTAACTAGCTGGCCTTCTTATTGCAGAGATAAGTTGAAAAATACAAGTTGTGTGTATTGAAAAGGCCCAGAAAGCTGGAGGTCAATAAATAGATTATTTTTATTTTAAACCTCATGGGCTTTTAAAGCCATCTCCGCAATGCCTGTGTACACCAACATCACGCACACAACGGTCCGGGTTCATCCCTGCATCACCCCGGGGTCGTGCTGGGATAACTCTGCTGGAGTCCACACACCTGCACAGGTATAAATGTGGCATTTCTGACCGCCCAGTAAACCCCGATGCTGCTTATTCTCAGGCTTGGTCCACTCCGTCCAGGCTCTGAGAAGCCCGGGCAATACTCATACGTGGACTCTCAAATATCTCAAATAAAATAATCTCTTCTGAAGAAGAATCCCTCTAGACTACTATCTGGGTCTCACTTTATGCAATTTCAGACAGTCGGAAAGCTTTGCACGCTACATTGCTCTCAGAAACTGAATTCTCCTAAAACACAGCTTTAAGCAACACGTTTTTCAGTGTCTAGAATTATGCTAACCACTGCTCATCTAAATTATTATATTAACTGGAAAGAGGGAGCACACACAATTTAACAGGGGAGAAAGAGCAACAAATCTAAGAAGAAAAATTGGTATTTTACAGAGAGAAGAAAGCCGGAGAATCTAGTGACTATAAAAGCTTTGCCAGATTTAAAGAACCTTTTATTGTGGGAATTTAAAAGCTTTTTCTTTTCAGGGTAATGGTTACAGAAGGTGATACAGGGATCTGCTACGGACAACGTATCAGCAGGTGTCTGGACCCCAGGGCAGTCAATAAAAATGACCCGTGATGAAAGGAGGTTTTGACAGACCTCAAAACTGTGCCGTACATCACCCAAGTGTTTATCTGCAAAGAGTTAATGATCCCTGCATTGCTAATTCAGCAGCTAATTCAGATTTCTGTGATCAGAGCAAAGCAAATGGGAATCAGAAGTCCTGGGTCTGGCTCTCCCCTTGGCTCATTCTTTTGCACCAGGAAATGGCATTTAACCACCTAAGGACTTCTTGCTCTTCTGGAAACAGAATTATATGTGTGTATGTATGCACATGAATGTGTGTGCACACGTGTCTGTATGTATGTCATGTTTAAAAGCATATTTTACAGAGTGTTGTGAGTCAAATGAACAGTTTTAAAGCATTTTTACATCTTTTGTTGACAGCAGCTGAAGCAATGCAAAGCATTATTAGCCATTTCAGATCTCCTCTTGCAGTGCATGCAAGGACCTGTTATATAAACTGGGTGAAATACAGTAACTCATTGTATTTTGCATTTCTTTGGGAGTGAGAAAACTTTATTTACTTTATGGTTTTGCTTTGAATATAAAAAAGACTAGTAAAGAAAATATTTCCTAATTACTGCAGAGCATGTTGGCTGAGATCTCAGCAGCAGTGGGAGGTACATTCATCATGTAACAGCAATAGGAATAGCTAATACGAACATAAACCTCCTTTAGCTCCAAAGTAAACTTGAGAAAAGGGTCTCTGTGCCCCTGCAAAGACTATGAGAAGACAACACCAGCTCCTAAGGTTCTTCAACCTACACCGTGTCTATGTGCATGTATTGGTTTCTTATTGTATTGATTATATTGCAGTGATAAAATATAAATTGGATATACTCAGCAACGACAGCTTTACTGCCTTATTGTGCTGATCATTACAGAAAGCATAAATTGGGTCATAATTCTGAAGAGTCATCAGAAAACCATGTGCAACTCAAAGGAGAAGATCAATATGTAAGTGCATGGATATTGATGCATGTGGGGAGCTCTGACACACACACAGACACACACACTCATACTCTCTGTGTTCCACACCTGTACAGTCGTGTTCCACACCGACCGATGCCAAGTCATGCATCGGATCCTCCCTGCTCCCATGAGTGGCTGTTTATTCAGGCAGACTGTGCAAGAGAAGCTCTGCAGGTTTATTATTTGTTCCTTTCTGTCCCTTGCTTCCCCCTGTCATAGAATCACAGAACGGTTTGGGTTGAAGGGTCCTCCCCAGCCCCCCCAGTGCCCCCCCTGCCATGAGCAGGGACATCTGCACCAGCTCAGGTTGCTCAGAGCCCCGTCCAGCCTGGCCTGGGATGTCTCCAGGGATGGTTCAGCCACCACCTCTCTGGCCAACCTGGGCCAGGCTCTCACCACCCTCAGGGCCAACAGTTTCTTCATGTCCCTGCCCTCGTGTGTGCGAGCTGGGTGCACACTGTGCCCACCACAGAGAAACGCTGATAAGCAAACCAAGGGTAGGAGCACGACGCTGTTTACAGCAATGGGTAATCACAGTAATAAGTATTTTATTCCCCTCACTTTCGGTATAATATCAGAATTTGATAAAAATGTGGCTCATGAGCTAAAGAGCCTCTGGAGAACACAGGACCAAAGAGCACTAGCAGCTTACACTTTGTCTTCTGCACATGAGCAGCTACATCCAGAAATGAACCCTGGGCATGTGCCCCAGGAGTCCCCTGGATCTCAGGTAAGAAATCCATGCTGGAAAGGGAAACGATCCCGATATGATCAAGGCTGAGCAGATATACCCCTCTCACCCTCAGGAGCAGCCCTGTAAGCTGCATTTTGGCCAGCTTTTCTGAAGTGCTAAGCAAACACCAGCCCATCCCCTCAATCACGCTGGTTTTTCAGGGGACACGGATGTTCTTGTGAAAAACTGGCTGTGCTTTTCAAGACTCCGGTTGTCACTGTCCCAGGGCTCTTCCTGTCTGACCACCTGAGATGCTTTGCCATAAGGACGAGCTACCACCACGCCACAGCTTGGTCACAGAATCCCAGAATGTCAGGGGTTGGAAGGGACCTCGAAAGCTCACCCAGTGCAATCCCCCCGCCGGAGCAGGAACACCCAGATGAGGTTACACAGAAGGTGTCCAGGCGGGTTGGAATGTCTGCAGAGAAGGAGACTCCACAGCCTCCCTGGGCAGCCTGGGCCAGGCTCTGGCACCCTCACCATGAAGAAGTTTCTTCTCAAAATTAAATGGAACCTCCTGTGTTCCAGTTTGTACCCATTGCCCCTTGTCCTATCACTGGTTGTCACCCAGAAGAGCCTGGCTCCATCCTCCTGACACTCCCCCTTTCCATATTGATCCCCATGAATGAGGTCACCCCTCAGTCTCCTCTTCTCCAGCTCCAGAGCCCCAGCTCCTCACCCTTTCCTCACACGGGAGATGCTCCACTCCCTTCAGCATCTCCGTGGCTGCGCTGGACTCTCTCCAGCAGTTCCCTGTCCTGCTGGAGCTGAGGGGCCCAGAACTGGACACAATATTCCAGGTGTGGTCCAGCCTGTTTTATCATTCCAGAAATCCGTGCTGGTTTTGAGAGCACAACAGCCCTAAGAACATATTCCAGTCCCCATCGCAGACTCGCCATCAGATCTGAAGACAGAAATGTCAACTCCAGCCTGCAGACGTTGCTGCTCAGAGCCAGAGCTCCCTGCCCTCCACCGGGCAACGCCAAACAGGCTGCTGGTGTTCCATATCCCTTGTGAACTTTGATTGCAATTAATAATTTGGCCACTTTAAGCCTCAGAAGGAATTTAATAGCCTCAAACTGCAAATTCTATAAATGCGGTAAAGTCATAGCTACCAAAAGATCAGAGGAAGAGCGTCTCAATTTTAAACAGAATGTAGAGTCTTCTCTCTTCCATTGTATTTTATCAATTAACCTTCAGCAAGCACAAGGGTTTCCCTAGATCTGGTGCTCCTGCTGGCATCTGGAGAAAAAGATACAAATTGTACAGATTTTTTTTTTTAAGGAGAATACTTTTAATAACCAAAATGTTTCTGCACTTGGAATAATGAGAGTGACTTTTCTCTTTCAAATGCTAAATTATTTCAAGCTGAGCTGTTGGAAACCATTAATAATTCAAGGAGCTCTGCTTTGGGTAAGAACATCTGTCGGAAGGTGTTAAAGCACAGGAATAACCTGACTTTCAAACTTATTTTACCATTTTTTAAAATTCTTTTTGTGAGAAAAAAAGGGTGCATTGGTAAATTATAGGAAGAAGTTGTTAATATGCCGCTTGCACAACAAGGAGGGCTGAATGACCGCAGTCTGGGGTACTAACTCTGGTCTACTGTGCCCTCCTTCCCCAGAACATCAACTGCTTGGAGTTGTGCCTTTCAAACTCTCCTCATCTGCAGAGCCCTAAACATTGCCAGGGCAAGTTCAGACCCCACATGGCTGGTTTCATCAGCCTGGTGGGACAGGCTGGAATTCCCCAATTCCTCTTCCCTATTATCATCAGCAGACTGTAGTAATGAAGTTCCCCAGTTCTTCTAGTCAATGAAGAATGAGTGAGAGGAAAAACACGCACCTCTGGAGGGCAACTCATCTCCCAAACACAGGATCCTGCAGGTCCCACTTCGGAGGTGCCACCTCTCTGTCCATTGACGCTAAGGAGAAGTTACGTGGCTGCAGGAGACCCAAACACTAATTTTGGAGGGGTAAAGCTGAGGAACATACGGTCCTCCTTCCAGAAATGAGTTAAATGAACCAATGCACTTAAAAGATTAGCAAAATTCAGAAGATAGATTCACATGCGGCGGGGTGTTTTAAGATCTGCACATGTTTAGAGACGTGAATTTGAGTCGGCCTATTGACAAAGCTGCTTTTCTGATATTCAGTCCACATACAGGTTTAGAATTATGTCTCCCTGCAAAGTTTAGCTGGAATTATGCACGGTGTTTACATCAAACCAGAACCCTTCTCACCCTCCTGCAAAACTCAGCCGGCAGCCCAGCTGACATAAGAACAGTCCTATGAACTGCACTCCCGCATCATTTTCACATGGCTTACACAGAGGTGTAGCAACCTGGGTATCACAGTCGGCTACCTCCGTAGTGCTGCGATGCTAAACCCTTACTCCCTCATCAAATATTCCTTCCAATTTTCATGACTTTCTATACAATTTCTTTCTTGAATTTTCAGTTCATAGCAAAAGTGCACTTCAGAGGGTTTGTTTTTTTCACTATTACGAAAGTGTGTGAAGAGAATCCAGAATAAAAGACACAATTTTCATCAGGCAATCTGTCAGCAAGCAGCTGGGAAGACATCCCTGATCCATGGTCCTGCCCAGCACCCTGGAGAAGCCATTCTCCGTTGGCCTGGACACACACAATCTTGTTTGAAAACATTAATAGTTGCACTGAATTCATAGGTGTCATTGGCATCATGCAAGCAAGACTAATAACTTCAGACAGAAATGGGAAATTCAGGTCTTTCACAAGTGTAGCAGTGGATCTGCAGAAAACGAACACTTACATGTTGAGCAAAAGGTTATTCCACATCAAGTGTGAGACTGATATTAATCAAAGCCCCCATTTCCAAAGAATTTGGTCCACTCCCAGGAAAATCCACCACAAATCTCTGAAAATCCTAGGTGTTTTACTGGAAACAAATGGGGCAGCCTTGTACACTATTTAGATTTTACTCCCTTCTTCCCAGTTTCAGTGTCCAAACCAGTGGTGTTTGCCAAGGCAAAGTGAGTTTAAAGGCTGAGTGAAGTCCAAGCTTCAGCAGCCTCCAGGTTTGGGGACGGCGTTTCATGTGAAGGTTTTGGATCTGACCACAGAATAAAGGTTTGTAGTATTTCTTACAATTTGGCAGCAACATTTTTACACAGCTCCTGTTCTTCACTGAACCTTGTTAATTTAAGCTGAAGTTTTAAGAAGCAGTTGAAAGGAGAGTTCTTGTAGAGGTCATTCCTACGTTAAACTTGTCAACGTAAAGGTCTCCTGTGAGATGAGATCCAAAAGTCTTATTAAAGAAGAACGCTGAGGAGCAGAGTTTGGCAGCCATCAGACACTCCATGCTGGGCTTTTGCCTTTCTCATTCCTGTGCAATCTACAGTTGTTATAAATGTTGATAATATTGTGAACAGATCTTATGTGCATTGTGAATAGGTCTAATATGTTTTATAACAATTCATTGGGATGCTGTTGGAGCTGCTAATTAAGAAGGTCACTCACTGCTTCTGACACTTGGAGGGAGAAGACTTGGCTGGTTTGTCCTGGGGATGGCTGGGGATACTTGGCATATATTATGTGTCTGCCATCTATGCAGGAAGAAACCAAGCAAAGAACCTTGGAAAAAAATATTATTGGAAATAAGTTAAGGTTTAAAACACCTCAAAATGTGGAATTCCTGGTAGATGATAGGCCACAAAAACATAATCTTTAAAAGAAACAACAGATGACAGACTTATTCCTCACTATGGGGAGGCAGAGGAGGGTGAAGGAGGAGGCTCTCCTTCCAGCATGGACTATATAGACATATAATGTTGTGGCGTAGGGCTGGGAGATCAGCTTTATAGAATCATATAATCATAGAATCATTTCAGTTGGAAGAGACCCTCAGGATCATCAAGTCCAACCATAACCTAACCTAACTCTAGCACTAACCCATGTCCCTGAGAACCTCCTCTAAATGCCTTTTAAACCCCTCCAGGGATGGTGACTCCACCACTGCCCTGGGCAGCCTGTCCCAGCCTTTCCAGTTTGGAAAAGGCTGAGGTGTGCGCTCTGCTTGTGGTATGGACACACTCAGAGCAGCTGTGGGACACCATGGGACCAAGGAGAGAAATCCCCTGCAGTGAAACTGAAGCGACATAAAGATCTTCCCAGTTGGGCTGAAGGAGATTCTCCCGAGGAGAGCCCAGGGACATGGTCAGGGGTGGAAGGAAGCCCTGCTCCTTGGTCCTGCCCACCCCAAATGGGGGAGTTCGGAGAAGACTTAACGTGCCGAAGAGTTAATTCTACCCCGTGTGCTTCTGCCGAAACCCAGCACGGCGCATGGAGCCTGAGCAGTTCCAAAGGCCACGGCAAAGTTCCGCCTCGGTACATTTGGGAGCATCACAGTGCAAGTCCCACCCATGCATGGAGAAGGGGAAGAGCCACATCTAATCCAGCGCCATGCCCACCGAGCCAATGCTGATGCTGAACGGGACAGAGGTTTTGGATCCTAGTGACCTACATTTCAGCAAGAGGCTTTTCTACACCAGAAACCTGGAAGGATGAAGGATTGGCTCTTGTTTAACAAAACATATTTGTGCAACGAAACATTTTAAGAGCAGATATTTCCTGCAGTCTCCTTCCTGTTTTACTGTGTCGACACTTGATCTTCCCATTTTATAATCTCCTGTATTTAATGCCTGTTCTAAACCCACAAGTTTTATGTTAGACTTAAGAATCAGCTTGTTTATCATGCACTGCACTTCCTTACTTATTTTCCTTCTCCTTCTCCTTTTGTAGGACTCTGAAACAACAGCTAAGCCAAAAAGAAAGTATTCCAATAAAACCCGTACCATCTAGAGGATGAACGCCGATTTTCCTGACACAAATTGGAGCTCGTTAGCATTTTCTGTTGCAGTATTATATCACCCTTTCTATCACGTGAGCTGCCCTGGTCCATATTTTAAGAGGTTTAGTCTTGAGAGCGTGCGGACCATGGGGTGATTTCCAAAGTAAAACTCCCAAGGAAAACCCAGCAGTGGGAGGGCTGGGCAGGGTCAGCCTCGCTGGTGGGGAAAAGGGCATTTGGAAGCAGCAGGCAAGCCAATTTCACCTGCGACACTGGAGTCATGTTTTCATTTTCAGGATTCAGTGCCTGAGAAAGAAGGGAATTTTCTCCTTTCATTATCCTGGCTTAGACATAGCAAGGAGGTAAAGATTAATGCCATTAAAACATAACCAATTGGTGCTTAAATGTAACATGACAGATTTACTCTGAGCACATTCTAAACTATGGAGTTTTAACAGTGATAATAAAGCATTAAGAAAGACACTGAAGCTTGAAGTAACAGCAGAGAAACAGCTGTGTGCGGTGGAACAGAAACGAATCCCACTCAGTTTTGGGCCGGTATGGAAATGTCCTACGTGCTTAATGTGAGAAGCAGCCACTTATTCCCTGGGCTACTTCTTAGAACTACTCCAACTGCTGAGCAATTTAAAACCTATGCATTTTTATAAGTGTCCATTTTTTACATTTGATGAAAACAAGCCTTTGGCATTGGTTAAATTATAAATAGAAAAAACAGGGGTGATGCATTGCCAGCATACCAATAGCAGAGCTGTAAGGCACCAGCAACGCTCCACTTTGCAATACATATCGGTTTACCTTGTGAGTTAGAATGATGACAAATACACCCACACAGAGGTGATTTCATGAGAAAAGCTTCAAACCAGCGGTTCTGGAGTTGTACAGACCTGTGGTAAAACCTGGGCAGGCTGCGAGACGCAGTGGTGTGGAGCGGGGACTACATATGGGAAGGGGGGACTTGGTGCAGGAGGGGCCATCACTGGGTGACACTGCACAGGAGGGGCCATCGCTGGGTGACATTGGCACAGGAGGGGCCATCCCTGGGTGACACTGCACAGGAGGGGCCATCGCTGGGTGACATTGGCACAGGAGGGCCCATCGCTGGGTGACACTGCACAGGAGGGGCCATCGCTGGGTGACATTGGCACAGGAGGGCCCATCCCTGGGTGACACTGCACAGGAGGGGCCATCGCTGGGTGACATTGGCACAGGAGGGGCCATCGCTGGCCATCGCTGGGTGACATTGGCACAGGAGGGCCCATCGCTGGGTGACACTGCACAGGAGGGGCCATCGCTGGGTGACACTGCACAGGAGGGGCCATCGCTGGGTGACATGCTGCGCAGGCTGTTCTGGGCACGGACACAACCAGCGAGTGGCTCCTTCCTGCTGATATTGGCTCAGCATAACCACACTGATTATGTGTGATCCTGGTGTCTTTTTTTCCCCATCTGCTTAGCACAATCAAAAGAAATACACACATGCTGCTACAATGTACATGCTGTGGTTACCACGCAGATTTGATCACCTCTTCCATGCTTTCTAATCCACCTCCCAGTAATCCATTCCAGTGCTCAAACCCCTTCATGGCTCTGCTGCGAGAAGCTCAGCTCTCCTATCTCATGCTTGCATAGGCTTTAGATTGCGCTGCTGCGCACCCACGGATGCGTATGCACTCACATAGGCTGTGCAACCTCAGCTCACCCCCTGTGCCGATACATCGCACTACAGCACATGCCCACAGCACCCCCCGAACTGACCGGGGCTCATTCAGCCGTTCACAGGCTGCAGAGCGAGATGCCAGCGGTCACATCGCCACATCAGCCCGGGCTGGTTTGGGGCTCTGGAAGCACCTGGGACCATCTGCAGCCACCCGGGCTTCTCACCCAGAGCCCGTGTCGGTGCCGGCGACGAGGGGTTAAAGAGAGCACGGTCACACCTCTGGCTGGCACGTGAAACACATGTTGTTTATGGGGCTGAACGCTCTTTTCCACCTTTTTTAAAGATCTTGTGTGTGTGCGAGAAATTGTATGCATGGGAGAGGCAACATAGACATGCCTGAAGCTGAGAAGTCAGCTCAGCTTTCACTGTTGAGTAGTAGCTGGATAGACATTTTCCACAGAGGTATGCACGGTAAAGGCAGAATTTAACCCAATTTTATGAGCCAAAAAATGACAAGAGAAAATTCAGATACTTCAAAAAATTTCAGCATGTTACACTGAGAAAGCAAGATAAGTACCTTTGAATAAGCCCTCTCTTGGTATCATTTTTGCACTTACCAGAGGTGGTAAGCAGCCCTGGAACATGTGAAAACTCAGATTTCTTACACACACATTACAGTGAATATGACCTTCAACCGTGAATTTTAATTTTTGATAACTTCTAAAAAGATGGACTCAGAATAGCTCGATAACTTCACAGAGTATATGGTTTAAGAATTGACAAATTATGTAGCAAAATAAAGATTTTTTTTTTCACCTTTTAAGGCTTTTCCATAAATGTGCTATTTGATGAACAAGCTGTCAGCGCTAACTGCAGGGCCGAATCCTGGAGCACTCGAGCATTTGCCTGAGGGTGAGAGGAGGAGTGAGGAGGTTCCTGTGCTGGGCACGTTCCTCCATTTGCTTGTGGTGACACAAGAAGTTAAAGTCCCCACCACACTCCTGGTGTGCTTTGGATCAGCCCGAGCAGGGATGTGACAGTGAGAGCTCACCAGCGTTTTGTGGTTTCTGCTCCACCTCTGGAATGAGATGATGCTGCTCCACAGCCATGTCCTGGGGACAGCAGGGTGACCATGAGCCAGCACTGGGCCCTTGTGGCCAGGAAGGGCAATGGGACCTGGGGGGGATTAGAAGGGGGGTGGTCAGTAGGTCAGAGAGGTTCTCCTGCCCCTCTGCTCTGCCCTGGTGAGACCTCATCTGGAATATTGTGTCCAGTTCTGGGCCCCTCAGCTCCAGAAGGACAGGGAACTGCTGGAGAGAGTCCAGCGCAGCCACGAAGATGCTGAAGGGAGTGGAGCATCTCCCGTGTGAGGAAAGGCTGAGGAGCTGGGGCTCTGGAGCTGGAGAAGAGGAGACTGAGGGGTGACCTCATTCATGGGGATCAATATGGAAAGGGGGAGTGTCAGGAGGATGGAGCCAGGCTCTTCTGGGTGACAACCAATGATAGGACAAGGGGCAATGGGTGCAAACTGGAACACAGGAGGTTCCACTTAAATATGAGAAGAAACTTCTTCATGGTGAGGGTGCCAGAGCCTGGCCCAGGCTGCCCAGGGAGGTTGTGGAGTCTCCTTCTCTGCAGACATTCCAACCCGCCTGGACACCTTCTGTGTAACCTCATCTGGGTGTTCCTGCTCCGGGGGGGATTGCACTGGATGAGCTTTCAAGGTCCCTTCCAACCCCTGACATGCTGTGACTCTGTGATTCTGTGTCCAGGAGCAAAGAGCAGCTCCTGTTCCTGGAAATGCATTGCCAGCCCGCATGATAAGCTGGAGTCAATCACGACCCTCCCAGGATGCATTTGCTTTGATTTAGGTTCTGTGTGTACTTTTCTCCGTTATTTGTTAGCACCCAAAGAGCTGTTACTTTCATTATTCTGATTCATAAATGTAAAATAATGCCAGGCAACTTGCACAAATGCTGGCATCAACCTGACCGACAAGGATTCTTTTATCTTTACTAACTTCTTGACATTTTGGCCAATGAAGCCAGCTGAAGTTAACCCTCTCTCCACGCTGTGTGTACACATCGCTCCTCCTCGGCCCTCCATCCCAGGGTGGTGGACAAGCCTGGATCCCTGCCCTACACCTGTGTCTGGCAGCTCTCCTTTTTCTCTTAATATTCTGTCTCCTCTCATTGTCCTCCTGCCCGAGCCCTTTTGTTTCTCCTGCATTTCATGTAAGTGTAGGCTAAGAGGTGCAGGGAAGGAGAAGGAGCTCCAGTCAATGGGAACCTGGAGCAAGAGACCTGTCTCCATTTCCCAGCCAGGGCTCCTGCACAGCTGGGCATGAACCCACAGGGCACAGCCAGTGACACTACTGTCCCCAGTGAGCCTCTCATCACTGTCCCTCTGCAGGAACCACCACACAGTCCTTCTCCAGCACCATCGGCAGTAGCACCTTCTCAGCAGCTTGCATGGACATCCCCTCCCTTGTTTTATCATAGAATCATTTCGGTTGGAAGAGACCATCAGGATCATCAAGTCCAACCATAACCTAACCTAACCTAACTCTAGCACTAAAACATGTCCCTGAGAACCTCATCTTTTAAACCCCTCCAGGGATGGTGACTCCACCACTGCCCTGGGCAGCCTGTTCCAATGCCCAACAGCCCTTTCCAGGCAGAATTTTTTCCTAATATCCAATCTAAACCTCCCCTGGCGCAACTTGAGGCCATTTCCTCTTGTCCTATCACTTGCTACCTGGGGGAAGAGACCAACACCCTCCATCACAAGGTGGACTTGCAAAAAACACTGCTGGTAAAGCTGTACCCACAGCCACATGGGTCCAAGCTGTTTCTCTGATGTTTTTCCCCGCTTCCATAGTTAACGTTGCTCCTACAAGATCTTCTCAGCACATGGGTGCACTTTTCCAGAGAGACACTCAATGAGGCAGAACGGAAACAGAACCACACGACACCTCGGGATGCTGAAGCCTTCTCATTAACCTCTGCCTAGCCTGTCTTTACACCTTGATTTTCTATCTGCTACCAACAACCGAGCAGCAGCCCTCAAGCAGCTTCCACTTGTCCATCCTCTCTCCTGCCCTTCCTTTTGTTTTCCCATCCTTTTTGTCCTTTCCCTCTCCCACTTTCAGCGTGTCCCTTCAGAGCTATGGACGCCTGCAGGTGTCAGCACTGTAGAGTCTGGTATAAATCAAGCATGATACAAATAACAGCATTAACTGAAATGCGTAATAATTAGAATGATACATTCTAATATATAGTACAAATATGGCTGTGTTTCTAGTCAAGGCCTCGGCTGCAGTAACAGAAGCAGCCAAATTCACAGCTGTTGTAACTCTGCTGAAGACAAGGGTGGTTTCTCCTTTGGGTCATTCAGCCCCATGCATCTGGCTTCCCTTAGGAATTGCAGGAACCAGTTAGGGCACAGAAATAGCAAGAGCTGGAGAAAAAAAGAGGTTTTAAACCTGGGTCTGAAAAGCAGGGGAAGCAAGTTCTGCTAGATTTTAACCATTAGAAATTAATTTCTTATTTGTCCTGTGAAACCTGGGGGAAATCCTTGCAGATGCAAGGGAAAGAAGCAGGAAGGAAAAGCAGCTTAATGCGAGGGATGACTGACTGCATTTTAAACTTTGCACGTTGTGGCAGCCTCGGGGCTGTGCAGAGGATGGGAGACCAAATTCACAGGGGATTTCAATATCCACAAACTTGGCTTCATTCCCAATCAGAGCTGAACAAGAAGCCTTTGAAATTATCCGCTGTGACAAGGGCACATCCTCCTTGTTTGTTCACATTTGGCTGGTAGGTGCTGTGCCAGGAAGGGGGCAAGAATGTCACCTGATTCCGGAGCAGACGTGCACCCCAGGTGTGATGCTCCTGTAGGATTGTTGCAACCCAGCAAGTGCTGCAAGTTGCTGGTATGAGTGAAACCTTCACCTTAAGGGCAGACTGCTCGGGAAAGGAGAAAGATTAGCTGTTGGCTTTCAAAACCAGAAAAGTGCCTTCCTTGAATATCTATTTGAAGTGCAAAATGCATGCATTTCATGTTGAAATGAGACATTTTGGCACTACTGTAGTTGGTGTATGTTGCCCTGAATTGAGGCAAGCACAAAAGGCTCTGGAAGAAGCAAGGAGGCTGCGGAGCTGTGCAGCACCTGCCAACACGGCTCTGCCAGGTCTGCGCTGGGTCCTGGAGTCCCAGAGGCGGTAAATGGGGTTGTGGCTTGTCCTGGGTTTTAGAAAGTACATGCTTTTTTTTTTTTTTTTTTTTTTGCACGCGCTCAGATATGAGTTTAGCTCTCAAATACAACAGGGTCCTTGATGCTCCCGTCTGTTTCCTTTGTGTTGCCTGCAGGGAAGGCTGAAGACACTCCCCATGGCCCACACGCACTTTTCTCTGCAGAACTCAGGGGAAGGGTTTGGTTATTCAGGCTTGTTACAGCCTGGGATTTGCTTTGAGGAACAAACAGCAATGTGCAGCTGAAGACTTTGAGCTTTGTTTTCACGTGGATGCTGCAGCTCCCCCGAGGGCTCTGGGAGGTTCAAGAAGACCCACATCAGCCTCTCCAATGGAAGTCTGAGCAACTTCTTCCAGGCCACAATTTCTTAGGTCTCCTGGTTTGGACAGATGAGAGATGTGGCTGTTCAGCTGAGGAGGAAAGCAGCTTCTCTCACAAGCCCCTCTAAGGGACCAAGGGAACCAAAAGAAAAGATTTTGGTTTCAAGCGAGTCTTTCAGGAAGAAAGTGTGTTCTCAGTTCCTTTCAGCTCCAAGAGGAAACCTCAAATGGTGAGCTTCCCCATCTATAATTATGAGTTTTCATCACCTAGACCTTTCAACAGAGGATCCAAAATCTCACTGACCATCACCACCTTCTTTTGTAGTAAAAAGCTTAATTTCTCAAGTGAGAAACTGAGATATGATGGATAACCCATCAACCTCCCCTCACCTCCAGGCTGTTCATGAGCTTGCACCAGACGCAGCTTTCAATATTTAATTTAGGACTACTTCTTACTGGACCCAGGATTTAAACCACAGAACTTTGAGTGCCTTTAAATATTTTATAGAATTACATAATATTTGCCATTAATGACATTCTTATATGATACAGTGTCACTTGCATTGCTTAAGAGATCTATTATGCAAGATACAATATAGCACTAAAACATGTTTTTGTTAACAGACACAGGTGAAGTTGTACTGGAGACACTTTCTGTGCTAATTGTAAAAGAATTTTGGCAAAATTCTTAGCTTTTTTTTTTTTAAGTTAGCTATTGAATCTTATTAGACTATCATCATTAAATAATCATGATAAAAATTTCAACTGTAATGAAATAGAAGATATTTATGATAATGGTAAGAAGAGATAAGCAACCCTTTTGGCACATAAATCATCCTTCTCTAGGGACTTTTACTCATTTTTTTAATTACTGGAGGGTGTAAGATTCTTCCATTCTTTGCATTTTGGGTTTGTCATAACCCAGAGCTGAAAATACCACATACATTTTATTGCTCACTGGGTGTGTTTGAGAACCCACCTGTCAGCATTTCTTTGTGGGGGAACTAGGGTATAAAACCAGGATTTTGGACGAACTTAATTTGAGAGTCAGCAGAGCTTTCTGACAAAGAACAAGGATGCGCACGTTCATCTGTGCATCCAGCAGCTCAGGTAACCGGCACCTTTGCAGAAATACTCAGTAAGTCATCAGATAACCCATGTTTAGATAATTCCCTGCACAAATCAAGGAAGAGGAAAGGTAAGATTGAGAGAACAGCAGCTTTGGGGGCAGAGGGAGCCCCGATAGTGGAATTGGGTTGTGTGAGGCTATGGGGACAGAGAGGCTGCTGGGTCCCTCTGCCTAATCCACACGTACGAGAAGGACGTGCTGCTCCCGATCCCAGCCCGGAAAGTGTAAAATTACGATGGGCCTTCTAGGGGCTGTTTTCTAACCCCTGAGTGTCTTTTAGTATTAGTAGGTGTGGACTGGTTTCAGCAACAGGGGTTGTGCAGGCATGGGAAGGGACACATGGGAGGAGGATGCCAAAGGTATTCAGATGTATAAAACTCGGGCAGTAAGCACTGAGATATCTTTAAAACCATCAGGCTGGAAAACTTGGTTGACAGTCACGTATTCCCATAGAGGCACAAGTACAGGGACATCTTTTCCAGAGGAGGATCTGGCAGTCCTAACTCTGCTCCTCCTCTCTGACAGGCTCCCTGTGGTACGCTATGCAGGATTTTCAATGCAAAGCTATTAACATGCTACTGAAGAATTTCCTGGACCTACTTTTTCTTTTCATGCCTCTGTTGCTCTTTGAGTTTGAATCCAAAAGGGAATGCGCAGTTCTTTGTTTCTCCCTCCTCTGAGACCAAGGGATGGTAACTATCCTTCAAACACAGTAGAAACCTATCTGGATATGAGGAGAAACTTCTTTGCTGTGAGGTGCCAGAGCCTGGCCCAGGCTGCCCAGAGAGGTTGTGGAGTCTCCTCCTCTGGAGACATTCAAACCCGCCTGGACCGACCTGTGTGATCTGTTCTGGTGACCTTGAGGTTGGACTGGATGATCTCCAGAGGTCCCTTCAACCCCAACCAGCCTGGGATTCTGTAACAAAATTCAATGTGTGATCTTATGGAAATATTTGGTTACAAAATCTCTCAGCAAGTTGATTTTCTGCACTCCCATGCTCACAAGCACCAAGACATATATATCCAAGTGAAGGGACCAAGATGACACATAGGTGACACAGAGGACAAGGAGCTCTGGTTGTCAATGTGTCTCTGGAATTCCGCTTGGAGACAAAAAAACTTGTACACAATTTCACTCTGACATGTTAAGGCTCTCCAAAATCGACCCCATTCAAAATTTCAGTCTACATAGAGAACTCCAGTGACATTTTCTGGCTGACTCCTCTGTGCCTCAGGCACCAAAGCCGGGTTCTGGTTTGGAAGGTCAACAGTTGCATCAGCATGGAAGCGGAGATCTGGTCAGCAGACCCTGAGGGTTGTATTCCTACGGGGATTTTGGCATCGGGAGGATGGGTGGCCGAATTTCTAACCATTTTGTCAGCCCGCTCAGCCCACATGCTGGGCACACCATGCTGCTTCCAGCCCCAGACAGTCCATGGACACAACAGGCACTGGAGGACTTGGGGCGAATGTCTCCATGGAGCTGCTAAGTGAAGCTGGAGTGAACAGTTAACAGGGAAAAGTGAGAAGTTTTGACTCTCAGCTGCTGCTCCTGACTGACCACATCACGATCAACATCTCCCTCTGCCCACCACCCTTATCCATAAGTCCAAACACATCCACATCCAAACACAGTCACGGTGTGCCCTATGGCTGGCCATTCCCCGCTCCCCTGCTCGTGTTTTTACGGCTTGCAGGCTCTGCCAAACACGAGCCATCTAACATCTGTGGGGATCAAGTATCAACTACCCAAGGAGGTAGTTAGGAGAAAGCCAGACTTATCCAGGAGAGACACCATCCCACCTCCCAGAGAGCAACAGAAGCCTCTGGAAGACTGTGTTGGGAGCAAGCCCATCCTGGGCCTCAATGGTACTGGTACCAAACAGCCCATCACTGGTCCTCGTCCAGTTCTCCAGATGGCTCTGGCACGTGTCAGGGGAGGCCAGTGCTCGGCATGTGATAATCACCAGGGGATCCTGGCAGGAGTAAGGGATCCATCTGCTACAGCTGAAATCTGGGCTGATCTGGAAGTGCAGGAAATCAGTGAGCGCGTTTGCACCGGGGCTGAGAAACCTGGGCGAGTTTTCAGTAGGTCCCTGGCGCGGCTCAGCTGCAGCACCGGCCACGTCTGCATGAAAGAGCAAAGCGGTTGGTATCAAAGCCCTCCAAGCTGTCAGCTCCCTGTGCTGTGTGGAGGCTCCTCCATCCCCGCACAGCTGGTGTCTCCGGTCCACACGTGCGGGTTGGGGAGCCAGGCTCTGCCAGCACTGGAGGTGGTTTGGGTGTTAAGGACGGTTGGCTACAAGTGAACTGGACTGAAACCACCTCCTCATCTCACACAGGCCATTGAACAGCCACCAGCCGGTAACGACTTCCCGTCTCTACTGACCTGGACAAGATTGGAGGCTGCAATGAAATGCTCCACAGCCCATGGCATGCACTGCATGCACTTCACCATAAAGTCCCAAATAGCTCCCATTCCAAGCTCTGTAAGTTGGGATGCACTTTGTGTTCAAACTGAACGATCTGGTGAGACATGTTGCTGTCTCTTCAAAGCAAAAATACTTTCATGTTCTGGAACATATCGATGATTTCTGTGAGCCATTTAAATATTTACAGTATTTAGCATCCTCTACAACTATGTGTGTTGCCTCCCTGTGACCTTTCCTGGATCTTGCAAAAGAAAATTAATTAGTTTTCTACATTTCACGTCAATTTGATCACACTCACCTTGTTCCTCATGATAATTTTGCTTTGAGAAACTTGACTTACTAAAATGACTACCTCGTAGTATTTAAAATTTGGTTGCTTGCTGCCTTAAAATGCAGATGTTCACTTGTGCTTCTATCACTGAAACTGCAAGTGCAGACCAGACTGAAACTGGCAATAAAAATGGGGCTTGTCATTCACATTGTATTAAGACCTAATTGAAGACTAGAGGAATTGGAGACCCCTCTCCATTAGGCACCACACGATGGCCTGTTGAGAGATAGGCAGAGCCCTCGAGCACTTACAGTCTACAATGGATAAATGCTGCCTTATTAATACCATTTTGCAGAGGCATAAAGGAGACAAGGTATTAATTATGCTTTTGCCAATCCTGAGCATCCTAAAATCATGAATCAGTTCATTCTCCCCTTCAAATTATGAATGATTTAAAAATTACAATATGCTTCTGATTCTTCTTAGCATACATTTGCAGTTATTTTTTTCTTTGCCTACTATCCTCCTAGCCTTCATTTACACTTATATTTCAAGCATTATGTGCAATGACAGAGACTAAAATATTACAAAAATGAAAGCCGGGACATTCACTTGACTCCAGATGATGGGACTTCAAACAGAGCAATAAATATGAAGAGACTCAGCAGCGTAATAAATAACTTGCCTATGATTATAAAAAGAGCTAGAAGTTAAACCAATATCTCCAGTTACAATGCTAGTACAGTGTCTCCTTATTGAATGCTCAAATCTTTCATAGTGAAGAAAATTCAGAAAAAGCTCTTTTTTTCTTTTTCTGTTTCATTCTTTTTATCCCCTGGCTTAAGCATAGCTATACCTCATATCATCAGGGTCTAACACAAGACAGTAAAATCTCTCCCAGTGTCCAGAGCTGACTCTATCTCTCCAAAAAGAGCCTGTTCCTTAGATAAACACACTGACACTATTTGTGATTCCGCACCGCGGGCAACGTGCTGGGCCGATCTTGGCAAAGCTGAAGGAACACGACAGCTGAAGTTGGCCCTTCAGCTGGTGACTAAGTTGCCTCTTCACTTCAAATTCATAACAAAGCAGGAAATTATCATTCCCTCCTATTTCTGATTAAGGATCCTTAATGCCACATGGCAAATGGCTACAGCAAAGAGGCTCTTCTGCCACTTTTGGGTAAACAAACAACAGTCACAGACGCTCTTCTAGAAGTTGGTCTTTGGAGCAGGCACAAAGAAAAGCTTTCCCCCTTGCACAGCTTCCTCTGCAGCATGGTCATTACCTGCCCGTCGCTGTTAATGACTCGAAATGACCCGTTTTGCTCATTAGTACAGAACAGCAGCGCTGTCCATTGGGAGGTCGCAGTTGCGCAGCCTCCTTCCATTACAGGCTTCTTGTTTCTAGTTTAGTGCAGAATATCACCATCAAAACTACTGCAAATGCCAACACACACAGTGATATTAACACAGCACAGCCTGGCCACTCCTTAGCGTGACGTGAATTGCTGTGACCAGTCTTGATTTGAGTGGACCGTGGCACTGAGAAGAACCCAGTGAGCCATGAGGAACAGGAGCCCTCACGCAAAGGCAGCTTCTGCTCATTAAAATGCTCGCATCCTCCTCTTTCCCTTACATCTAGCAAATTAGAATAAAGTTTTTCCCTGCCTGGTAATGTTTTCCAGTTCTTTAAAGATCTGACATGTTTGAAGATAAAAGTCCTATTGAGATGAAAGACCCATTACATGACAAGTGGTATCTACAGCAGACGAAAGAAGTGAGGTTTTGGAGGTTCCTGCCAGCAGCCTAAAAAGAGTTTCCACCGACTGCGAAGCACCTTTTTTCTTATTGTTTATGACTTATGCTGCTTTCTCTCCCAAGAAGTCCCCACCACAGGTCAGGACTTCCCCGCGCTGGCTCCCTGGACAGGCATCTGGTTAGAACCACCCCCCCCAGGAGGATGACACCCAAAATCTTCCTCCTTTCCTTTGACTGCATCTCTGTAGAGCACCCCTTGATAGTGGGTGTTAGTGGAGATGTAAAGCAGTTTGCATTGCATGACAGTCAGTACAAGTAAACGTGGATTTCCCCCGCTCACTGGCACATCCTCGGTTATTGACCTGCCGGTGCCGCTGCTCACACGTCAGCCGTACAAAACGGGCTGATGGAGCCGGAGACAAATTAATTTCCTGAGCTTACTGTGCTGGGAGGGATGTGCGTGAAATCGTGTGCTACAGGGAGAGAAACAAGAGATCAAGATAAAGGGAGGACCCCCCAGGGAAAGTCTCCAAATTGATCAGCTTTTCAACGGGAAGACAATTAAGTGTCGGGGCCCCAAAGGCCTCTGTATTGCACCATCTCACTCCTACCGCTCCTGGGAGAAAAGAGCTTGCAGAGAAGCTGCTGTTTCTTTGAAAGGTTCAGCTGCTGCTTGGGAAGTACTCAAAATTTAAGGGCTGCACACTTAAAGGTCAATGAGTGTACAGACAACTTCAAATTCCTCTTTTTGCTTTGGACAGTCAAATGAGCTGGAATAAAAATGAGCTAAAAAGCAGAGCCCCTCCCTTGGGCTTGTCCAGAGCTGAGGTGACACCCCCCTGTTGGGGCTGGCAGGGGCCACTGCAGATGCTCCAAGTTCTAAATATTTAGAAATCTCTAAATATTTGTTCACTGAACTGGTCGACAAACATGCACTGGGGACTTTCGGAGTTCTCTGCAGAAAACGAACATTCTGACCTGTAAACTGCTGCCTTTCCACTGTTTACTTAGACACTTGAACTCTGTGAAATTGAGCAGAAAAGGAACATTTCCCAGTGCCCCGCAACAGGGAGGTCACCCCAACCCCTCATCTCCAGGCACCCTCTGCCAACCCGGAGCCCCAGGGGGGCAGTGCACAGGTTGTCACCGCTTGTCCCTGCCTCGGTCGCCCTTGTTTGTGCCATGGAGGTGATCGCACGAGGGAGAAAGCACATCCTGAGGGTGTTCACGTCTAAACACAGGCTCGATATGACTGTAATTCTCTGAGCGAGGATGCAGCATGGCCCATACCTGTGATGAAGGCGACAGGCTCAGGAGTCTCACGTTTTCAGATCAGGATGCTCATCACTGATGCCTCCGGTGACCATAATATGAAGGCTGGTAAAATCAAAGTATACACTGCAAAATTATTTTTAGCCTGTCACAGCAGCCCCTGAGCAGCTATGTCTCTTTCTTTTGTACATGAATTAAATTAAATACTGTTAATTAAAAAAAGCAGTTATCCTGGAAATACCAACTTTGAGCCATGCTCTCCTCCACTGTGAGGTCTGCACTTGCAAACAAGGGCTCTGGGTGAAGAAACTCTCTAGAAACATTTAGCTCAAGAATCTGTTTTTTCAGCCATTTAAGATTCCATGAATTGTTAATAAGCATTTACGTGCAATAATAAAGGATGCATATACAGCATTACAGAAAAAAAATACTTAGGCACTGCAAAACTGGTTGCCAGGAAATAGTTCAGGGCCTGGTTATTTTGTGGGCAAATAAACGACTTCAGATATGAGCTGAAAAGAGCAATTTCAAAGCAAATAAGAGAAATATACAGCAGATCGTGTACAGTAACGGTGGCATCAACATTATAGCCATAAATAAGAGACAAAAAGGAATAGCTTGGTGAGGCAGATGGATGAAACTAGGAAGAAATCTCTGCAAATGGTATTTTCTTGTGCATATGGAAAGTATTAAAGTTTCCGATGAGCTCTCCACCTCCACAGATTGGCACGGTGCTCCTGTTATCGCATCTAAGTGTCTAAATAGGTTTTTCAATAGACATTCTATCAATTAGAAAATAGCGTGTCTGTCTTTTGTGCTGACTGAAGTGTTGTCGGGTTAAATTTCTGGCAGAGTGGGCGGGAGAACGATACCGCGCTTCGAGCTCTAATTAATAAAGCGCAGCATTGCTCTTGCTCTGGGGGGTGACTTTTTTGTTTCCGTGGGCTCTTTGCTTGCCGAGCCAGCTGGTGTCAGGCAGCTCCGAGGGTCTGGAGGTTAACATCCTAACAAAGTGGGTTTTGATAAGTCTAAAGCAAACGCCACAATTGCTCGATGTTAGGCGGTATTTTGATCTGCTCTGAAATGAGAGGATTGTGTGGCAAATGGGGGAGCCGAGGGTGAGAAACGCCATCTGCTCAGAGGGCAGGGAGGGACCCGGCGACTGCAGCTGGCGCTGGGAAGGCGAAGAGCTGAGCTCTGCCCCGGTCCTGCCCGGCCTGGCAGGGTCACGGGCAGACACAGCTGAGCATCGTTGGGGCCTCCGGAAACACGGTGGCTCTTCAGAGATGTCACATCGCAGGATATCACCCCCTTCCTGTGGTCCACACCCAGTGATGCTGATGCCTTCTGCTGGTGGCACCTGCCATTAAAGCTCTGTCTCCACAGTCCCAAGCTGTAGTTTGGAGCTGGATGTGTCCACAGGAGATGCCTACGGACCCCTCCTGAACAGCTCCCCCCGCTCACATGCACGTAGGCAGCAGGATTTCAGCAGACGCAGGAATCATTTGACAATGAGGATGGTGAGAGCCTGGCCCAGGTTGGCCAGAGAGGTGGTGGCTGAACCATTCCTGGAGACATCCCAGGCCAGGCTGGACGGGGCTCTGAGCAACCTGAGCTGGTGCAGATGTCCCTGCTCATGGCAGGGGGGGCACTGGGGGAGCTTTGATGGTCCCTTCAACCCAAACCAGTCTGTGATTCTATGATCCTCATCAGCTCTCAGAGGGCCGCGGTGGCTCTACTGACCCAACCGCAGCCCAACAGTTGAGCCTGCCTTGGCAACAAAGACCAGAGAATAGTTTTGTTCAGCATATTTTCAATAGGCCACTCCATATATACACTCCCAGCAAAACGTGATGCAAGACCCAGGGCAGTTCAGACGCCAGAATAGACCCTTTGCGGCAACTGGGACACCCGGTTCCATCCAGCACCACACTGGCGAGGTGCAGCTGCTCCCAGCAGCCGCTCCAGCTGGTTCAGACACATCTTCATGGGACCGACACCAAGGTGGTGAGAACATGAGACACAAATGGTGCTTTCTGAAGCCAGAAGATGCCTTCTGCTGCCACCACGGGCCTTGTGGCAACACGAGGACAGGTGGGTGCCGGCGCCCAGCCCCACGGTGGGGTCCCACCAGCCCTGCAGCCTTACAGACCTTTCCCTGCAACACCATGAACCTGCGTGTTTGGAAACGTACGGAGCTATTTCTTACCCCAGGAGCACAGGCTGCCAGGAGATCAGCAGCGAGGGCTCAGAAAAAACATCCTCTGGATGCGTTTAACAGTCACGCGGTGGATTTGCATGGCTGGTGAGAACAGGATGGGGCTAAAATAACTTCTGGGCCTTTGTCCATCTCCACAAATGCTCACGAAATGAGCCTCAGATGGGTCCTGAAATACAAGGGCTCATTTTTATTTGCTATTTCTCATGTTTAGCATTTCGTGGAAATAGCTGGCGTGTCAGTATTTTCCTGTTTCGGTTTATGGACTGTAGAAACCACTAAACATGGGTATGTATCAATCAGCTAAAAAGGGGAAATTATTCTAAAAGAAGCTTTTAGGGAACCTCGAGTTTAGGGGTTTTCCACAGTGATTTTTATTGATAGATCTGGAAAAAAAAAAGAAAAATAATATCTTCTTTCCTCTCCCCTGCTACCCTGCTGAAATGCGTAGTGAACTATGTCAATGCATCATGATTTTCTCTTCCAGGAGGCTCCTGACAGCCAAACCGCTGTGTTGTGTTCAGTCTCAGCTTGCCAAGACACCACAGGTACCTCAGGTTTTCAGAGAAGTGGTTCAAGCACCCCCTGAGTTTCTGACATCCACATCAGGTCAGGGAACTGCTCAACTTCAAGAAATACTGTCCGCATTTGCCTGATCTCAGAAACTTTAGACGTTTATTTTTAGCATCAGCTCGTTCGGTGTCCTTTCCTACAGGAGCTGTGATAACGCTTCCGCTTCTCAGACGATGGCAGGGGGACCTCTGCGGGATGACACCCCCTGGCTTTGATGGGAGCTGGATGGTTGGTTACATCCACCCCCCGCCCGCGACATTTCGAACTGGGAACAGTCATTTCTCTTTAGAGAAAACAAGCACTTTGATAACCCATCCACAGTAAATCCCTCTCAGCCTTTGAATAACAGCATTTCTGACTAGCCCGGGTACTTTTCCACACCCCCGGCTGTGCTGCCTCTGAACCAGGTACTCAGCATCACATCTGTGGAGGACTAGGCATAAAAAAGCAATATACAAGGTGTTTAAAAAAAAATGGACCAAATATGTTACAATTACACAAAAAATCACAGTTTAATGAATTATCAAGTTTTAGTAACCTTTTTATAAATGCTCTATGTTCCCTCCACCTGCTGCACAGACAACATCAAGATGACAGCTGATAGTTTGTGGTTGCAGAGATGCAGTGATTTCAAATTGGGTCCATCTTTTTGAGACACCCTGTACGTTTCCTAAACTGCCTGACTCCCCATTTGCTGTGTAAACTGTTTATAATTTGCCAAACAACCTTGATCTGGGCTGGAATGTTTGAGCACAGGCACCCACTTCAAGAGGGGTATTTTAACAACAATTTCAACAAAACATGAACATTATGAAAGAAATACAGCGGTGACATTTTGCGAGCCTTTGAAAATTATCAGCTCCCATATGCTCAGTGGAGCCTTTGCTGTTCATTCGCCGTGGTCCCCGTACACCGAGAGAAACACAAACCTAAACAGGTTACACTGGCCAAGGTTACAAGCCATGAAACCAAGGGTTTTATTAGGGACCAAGAAGGAATACCATAATTAAATCATATTATGACAAGTTATATGCACTGATTCTTATAACAACGTTAAATTTCACCAGGAGGATGGTGCAGTTTCAGAACAGGTCAGCACAGGAGAAACCTCCACCCTTGGAGGGTTGCGAGATTTAGCTAAATAAAGACAAAACCAAAATAGTATTGGCCAAGTCTTCTCAGGATATGTCATGAGAGTTCATGCTTAAAATCTGGCAGAAACGTTTTCTTTTGTGTGTTTTTAGAAATGTCGAAGTTCTCACACTCCTTTGAGGTGGCTGGATCATCCTGTTGAGATGTCAGATCCTGGGCAAGATTCCCTCCAGCTTTATTCCCCCCATTTATCAGCCACACCTCACTTTGATTCGTTAAACTCCAGGGCTGGAAACTGCACAACATCATCAATGATCTTCAGCCCATCGTCAGCAAACAAGGACTCTGAAATCCTCGGGAAGTGTCTTTTGAAAGCCAAGATTATGCACTGACCTCCACATTTACTGCGCGTGCCCTAATTCATGGCAATTTCCACAAGATTGTCAGAAAATCGATAATCATTTGCACTGAGAAACTCTTTCTCACAGCAAAAGCGCACAGCGGGTGTTGCCTGAGCTGTATTTATGCCTGACCCTCAGTTTATTTGTTGCACAGATCTTACAAAGCCGCCCCATCCTGGCACATTTAGTCGGCATCTTCATTGACGTGGCAATTTCTAGTGCGTGCTTTAGGGTCAAGTCAGCCTCTGTAAATAGCCATTTTTATATTGCTTAATTCTCTGGAGCACATCCCTACCGAGGCCAACCCCCTCGTGCCTCTGATTTCTCCTCGAATTGGCAATGCTCCACTAGCTCAGCCACATATGGGGAAATAATTTTTCCCTTTTTTATTCTGTTGATTAATCTGAAACTCTGCAGCCACTCGGGCTTTGGCCATTCTGCAGCATATTCAGATTCCCTGCAAACATTTATTCTGGTTGGTTGAATAGTGCTATTAAATGGTACAATAGGTTATATGCTCTACTCTTCATTACAGTAAAGAAAAATGCCATATTTTTTCCCTTTCAGGTCCACCATTTGAACACATTGTTCCAGTTTCTCTGTTCTAGTGGGGCATATTAGTAAAATGTCATTAAACATTATATTTCCTCAAGTTTTACCCAATTTTCCAAAAGAAAGAAAGAAGGGGAAAAAAAAAAAGGCACCACATGGGATTGCACTGTATGTCTGTCTGTGTCAGCTCTCATCCCTTCCAGCAGCTTTTGAACTCATTTGGCTGTTTATTGTGATCCTTAGGAAAAACGCCCATTTTCAGGTGCTTGTCTCCAAGTGGAAGCTTCTCCATCCCCAGCAGCTTCCTCAGAGATTCCTACTCGTTTGGTCTCCAGCAGAAGAGGAATCCTGACTTGCCAGCAAGGGTTTTTCCTCATCATCCCACAGACAGGGCTCACACCTGATTATATGCAATCAGATAACCAGATAAAGAGACATGTTATCCTACTTCAAAGGAGCTCCCACACCACACCAATGCTCCCATCCCTCCTGCTCCTCGCTAGATCACCCTGTTATCTTCTGTGAAAGATCTCAGACATGAGTCCAAACAAAGCAAAAAACTCCTTTTACGGCACCCTACTGCAAAAAAGGCATGTTTTTCTGGGACTCTTCCATTGTTCCTGGTTTGTCTGGTTGGCATACACAAGCATACACAACTTGGACGAAAGCGGTCATTTTTCTGAAGCAGATGCCTAGCCTTTGACTGGTTTTAAGCAGGAGTCTATCTATAAATAATATTCTGCATCACGTGGGTTCCACAGGTTGTCAGAGTGAACCCCCTGTATATTGATTTTAAGACTGGAGGGTGGTAGGTTTGGTTTGAGTTTGGCTTTGTTGTTGCAGTTTGGGTTTTTGTTTTTTTGTTTTTAAGCATCTAATTCCTCGTGCTCCATTCTTTTACCTGTTCCCAGTTCTGCACTCCCCAGCCTTTTCTAGCCTATGAAGATGTTGCAAAGGTATCCTCAGGGAGTTAAAGTTCATGGTCTCAAACCATCAGTTTGAAAGTACCAAGGTATCATCCACTCTCTGATATCATTAATATTCTTCCACCTGATTTGCGATTGGGTTAATGAATTTGCTACCACACTTCTACTGGATTAGTGGCACCCATTGCCTCACTTTAATTCACCACTTCACTTCCCTGCATCTGCAGGATTAATGAAATGGACAGTATTTTATCAGATGAATTACCAGATCTAACAGTCTGGGAGGAAAGAGGGAGTGAAAAATAAAACATTAGTCAGTGAGTGATATTGGGGAAGGCAAATATTGAAGTGAACAATTTTCTATTTATTACAAATATAGGGTAACAAGTTAACAAGAGAGAAAGCAGAATGTGGGTAATAGCCATCACACCACTGAGATAAATTGTCTTATATGCATTGCATATATTTGTTACAGCTATAATGAGCTGCACTGAAAAAACCCTGAAAAATGTCTTGTGGAATTTAAATATTAGAGCTAGTGGTGCTTTTGTCTCTGTAAGTACCAGAATTAGTCTGCTCATTGACTTGTACAGTCCTTGCTCCTTCCCTTCCCTGAAGGGTCGGATTCCAAGAGTCAGGAGCCCAAAATGCAAGAATTTAGTGACTTTGTAGGGACAACAATCTGGTGCTCAGCACCTGGGCATCCATCCTGCCATCTGAGGCCAGAACCTGGGAGTTCAGTCCCCGGCTGTGCAACAGGTACCAGGATTTCTGCAAAAAAGATTCGGTGTTTTGCAGGGAAGGGGTGAGAGGCACCATTTTACCGCACGGTACTGGAGAATACTAGCTGATGTGTTTTCATTACAATTCTTCCTCTGAATTTAAGGCAGAGAGGAAGACAGATTTGCTGGCATTTGAAGTCTCCTCTGTATCTAAGCACTCCAGGCACCGATGGGACTTAATTATCTTCTAAACAATTTTAGTCGAAAAATTAAAACAACGTAATAAAAATATTAATAACAGGGTTGTACTTATAGGCTGGAACTGACCTTTCATTGACATCAGTTAATGTCTCATTGATATTGAAATAACATGTGAGTCTTGTTCCTTTGAAGTAAAGCGTTAGAGCTGCCTTGTGGGCGAGATGCAACCAGAACAGAGCACTGGGCACAGACACTCGCTAACCCCTAATTATAAGACCTGCCATGGGCAAAAGGCTGTCTGAAATGTTCCTGACACATTATAAAACACATTCTGGCTCCATGAGACATGCTGAAACTTCCATCTATTTGCAGGTGGTCGTTTGCATCAGAAATGCCCGTGATGAATTTTGCTACTTTCTCCCCTCTCCCATGCACTCCTCTCTTGCCTGGCTAATAGCAGCGCTGACAACTCCAAGCACTTGAAAATCATGGTTCAGGTCTAAAAAGCATGAGGAGAGTGCTCTGAAATCACAGTACTTCTAAAAATAGTACAAATGGGAAGTTTTTGAATTTGCTGTCTGAGGCCCAGCAGGATTAAGGTGACTAATGTGCACTTATTCGCATTAAGAGTCACAGATGTCTTTTTTTTTTTTTAATCACTATAACCTTGTTGGCCAGCAGCTTGTTTTGCTGAGAAATTGATGCACCCTGACAGGAGTTGTGCAAGACCATAAAACATCTGATCACAGAATCAAAGTTTGTGTAAGATGTGGCCCAGCTTCTCACTTGCATACGGTTCACAAGCAACATAGGTTCTGCTTGTGCACTGTTGCCTGACCATCAACGGACCTGCACCAGTGCCACAGTTGATGGAAAATCCTCAGTGAAGCAGCAGAGGTGGCTCATATGACCAGAACGGGTTTCCAGAGGGACATGCTCTGCTCTCTGCTCAATATCTGGTTGGGAGATGTCACCAGTCGGTGTGAACCAGTCACAGGCATCTCCTTCCCTGCGGCCCATGAGGAAGATGACATGCGTAGTGCGGCTCTCACCCATATAAAGCTCTCAGCATGCAGCTCGTAGGGCCAGGAAGATCGACCAGTCTTGTAGGATTTGCTCTCAGCATCCCGCATCCAGGTCCAAGGCACAGAAGTTGTGAGGGACGCTTGGCTTGCAGAAGAATGAGAAGACGGGCACTCCGCAGGGACCTGCTGCCTTGCTGCCCGGGGGATTCAGCGGTGTGCTAAGCAAAGCCTTGGGGTTGTACACCGGAGCCCTGTGTCACATCAGCTCACTTGTGCAAGCCACAAAAGGACTGAAGGTAATGCCCTCGGTCACTACCAAGCCAGGTTGGATAAGGATCAATGACCCGTATGCCCAATTTATAGGTTAATCTTAGATTACTACTCTATATACCTGCTTTGTTGGACCTCTTAAGAAGATTCGATCTGCATCACAGTGCCAGCTTTTATTTAAGTGGTCTCACCAGGCTACCCAAAATCAATCCAGGATACCAGATCTTGTCTCTCTAGAAGGGCAGCAGGTCACAGGGACAGACCCTGCCCTCTTCCTAGACTGCCAGAATGGTAGAAGAGCTGCTATCACATCCTTGATTTCCACATTTCCAGGGCAATACAGTACAAGACACATGCATCAAGGTACCAGCTGGTGGATCTAGCCTGTGTTTTAAGCCCAGGTTTACCTAAGTGCCAGCCTAGCATGTGACTGGGAAATATGGCCCCAATATGGCTTATGGAACATATATGGAAAATATATGGAACCAATATGGAAATATGGATCCCCCCCTGGCTCCAAGCTCCTTTCAGGCAGTTCAGAGATCAGAAGGTCTCCCCTCAGCTCCTGTTCTCCAGGCTGAACCCCCAGCTCCCTCAGCCGCTCCCATCACACTTGTGCTCCAGCCCCTCACCAGCTCCGTTCCCTTCTCTCAACTCGCTCCAGCACCTCAAGGGCTTTCTTGGTGTGAGGGGCCCAAAACTGACAGCAGGATTCCAGGTGGGGCCTCCCCAGTGCCCAGGACAGTGGCACAATCACTTCTCTAGTCCTGCTGCCCACACTATTCCTGGTACCAGCCAGGATGCCGGTGGCCTTTTTGGCCACCTGGGCACACGCTGGCTCATGTTCAGCCGCTGTCACCAACACCCCCGGGTCCTTTTCCCCCAGGCACTTTCCAGCCGCTCTTCCCCAGCCTGGAGCGTTCATGGGGTTGTTGTGACCCAAGTGCAGGACCCAGCACTTGCCCTTGTTGAACCTCAGACAATTGGCCTCAGCCCAATGATCCAGCTGGTCCAGATCCCTCTGTATGGCCTTCCCACCCTCCAGCACATCAACACTCCCACTCAACTTGGTGTCACCTGCAAACTTACTGAGGGTGCACTCGATCCCCTCATCCAGATCATTGATGAAGAGATTAAACAGAACTGGCCCCAGTACTGAGCCCTGGGGACACCACTCGTGACCGGCCAACAGCTGGATGTGGCTCCATCCTCCAAAACTATTTGGGCCTGGCCATCCAGCCAGTTCTTTACCCAGAGAAGAGTATTTCCTACAACAGGTTTTTTTTAAACTCAGTCAACTTTTGGCTGAACAGAACACCTGGCAGACTATTTTTTAAGGTTTTTCAGGACAAGTAGAAAAGCACGAAAGGCAGCACAAAACGTGCTACGTACAACCTCAGCACTCTGCGGGTCCCAAGCCACTCAGTTACAGCTTCTTTCTACCTATGGCTGTTTTACACGCGCAATAGCCAGGCTATGCTAATACAGGTGTTCTTCACTAACTTCAGAGTCTCCTACAGTAAAAGCAGCTGAGGAAACATTTTTGGGGTGCCCTGAAGCCCAGTTGTGCACCCATCCCACCTCACAGAAGAGCAACTGTACTGGAGAGCTGCCCAAGCCCAGCCCTGACCATTCCCAGACCATCTCCTGCACCTTGACAAGTGGGATGGATCCTCTGACAATACAAAGACTTAATTATGTCACTTTCAGAAACTCGGAGACAGGTCAGAATTAGTCTAAACAGTGTGTAGGTAATAAGACCTGAAATATCAAACAAGAAAATCAAACAAAAACAAGTGAATTAAACCAAATATTGGCTATGCTGCTGCTTCAAAAGAGCACTGTCTGGGGAAGCTGTGTAATGCTATAATTAGATTTTATCACAGTGCATCTAGAAAAGGAAGATGAAATGTGGTCGCAAAGAAGCATTTAAGTCTGGCACAAAATCTCACCTTTGAGGCTGGTTTTCCATCTTCAGTAAAATTGGCCTCATATGGGTTCCTTATATGTGTTTTCATTTTTCTTAAGCTTTCAAGAACTGTAAAACAGACACTTCATCTTGTGCCATCACCTTTGATCTTCTCAGGGCTCATTAATGGAGCCGCGGGTTGGATTCATTACCTGGATATCTATCTGCCCTGGGAGCTCTGAAGAAGACAATAACCAAGAGCAATACCAGGTTTTCAAGCTCTGTCTGTGGGGCAGCTCTGGAGATGAACAAGCCATAGGGCACAGTCCTCTGCTCCAGTCTCTCTGGCCTTCCCTGCCATGCTGTAGACCTGCCTTTTGTGGCTTACACAAAAACTGAGGTTAAAATGAACCTTTAGAGATCTCTGGCTCAAAACGCAGCTGAAAGGGGACCAGGTAGATCAGGTTTTTGAAAGTCTTATTTTTCAAGTCTCTCCAAGGATGGATAGTGGGCGTTTGTTTTAATATTTGATTAATCTCACAGGGAAGTATTTCCAGTGTTTAAAAACTTGTGCATGTGGTTTAAATGTTTCTGAAGAGCAACAAGTTATAAATCATAAAATCATTTTCATTGGAAAAGACCCTCAAGATCATCAAGTCCAACCATAACCCAACACTGCCCCATGTCCCTGAGAACCTCATCTCCGTCCGTCCAACCCCCCCGGGGATGGTGACTCCAGCACTGCCCTGGGCAGCCTGTTCCAATGCCCGACAGCCCTTTGGGGAAGAAATTGTTCCCCAGATCCAACCTCAACCTCCCCTGGCGCAACTTGAGGCCGTTTCCTCTGGTCCTGGCGCTTGTTCCTGGGGAGCAGAGCCCGACCCCCCTGGCTCCAAGCTCCTTTCAGGCAGTTCAGAGATCAGAAGGTCTCCCCTCAGCCTCCTTTTTTTCCAGGCTAGATGTAAAATGCATGAAATCAGACACAGGTCCTGCCTGCTGTGCTGTGCTGGTATACAGAGGGGTCCAGTACAGCTGTAATGGTTACTATAACTGCCCACCCTGCTCACTGCAGTCACTGAATATGTGGCAGAAAGAGCCACAAGCAGCAGCAGGGAGGCAGATTCCTCCTGCCTGACGAACAAACAGCCACAAGCTCCTCAAAGCCCGAGTTTGTCCAGCTTTGTGGGAACAGAGGGCGCAGGGTCTGGAGTTACCCCTCCCATCAGAGACACTGGGGCAGCTGCTCAGCAGCACCTACTGACAGAAACACCCGCAGGGCATTTACCCTTTGCAAGCACAAGGGCAGAGAGACAAAAGCCTCACGCTAACCTGGCCCATCCCTTTGTACTTCTCACTCCCCCTAGCTGGCTGCCGTCCCTCTGCTCCATGGTCAGGATCTGCCCAGCCTGGTCCTGGCAGGACAAGCCTGGGATGGGCTGGAGAAGCTGTAGAATAAACCCCAGGCGATGGGGGGGTGGTGGTGGCATCTCCTCCTGCTTGGGGGAGCCGAAAAGGCTGTCACGCTGGCAATGCCACAGCCCCTGCAATCACAGTCTGTTCTCTCCATCCTTCCCCCACCAGCAAACAAACCCCAGCCAAATAGTTCTTCCCAGCATGTTTTGCAGGGTGTTTGCTGCAGGCGGCTAGCAACCCTTTCTGAGGCAGCCTAGTGGAATAACAAAGCACAGTAACAACTCCCGAGCTGTTTTTTATTGATTGGCTCCTCGTAGGGCTGAAGGGTGAGCTTGCCAGCTCCCTGCAGGAAGGCTGGGAGCTCAGGCTAAATACTGTTTATGCAGCATAGCAGAGGGACCAGACACTCTGCTCCTGGTCAGAAGTGTCCCTCTGTATGTTATCCAGACCCAATCTGGAGCTGCAGATCCTAAAGAAGTACGAGATAGTGCTAAATGTCTCATCTAATAAAACATCTGCCATGTACCTTCCTACAACTTTCACTTAAAGTTATCTGTAATACAAGGTTATGTTCCCTGAGATCCCGGGAGCAGAACGTCCATCCTTCATTATTACTCTGCACAGATTGTCTTGATGGTTTGGTAAGTGAATTATGTAGGAGACATTACGCTGTGAAGAGCTGACCTTGTCCTTAACCTCAGCACATTTTTCAATTAATGCTCTGCAAGATAAATTAATTCTGTTAATCCACAGAGGCCTCCGAGCAGCTGAACTGGGATTTCTGCATTTCTCACTAAACCCGTTTCTTCCTTCCTGTTCCTTTGCTGATGATCAATAGCTAAAGGTTTGGTGCTATCTGAAACCAAAAATAAGCAAAACTTGTTGTACTTACAGCCTGGTTGGCCCCTGAAACCCTGCTGTGAAGGACGAAGGATACTGAGGAGCTGATATATGTTTTTCTGGCCCCAACAGGCTCTGCAGATTCTCCTCACATGATCAGTACTAGAGAAGCCACACGGAGCCTTTGCATGACAAAGAGTCCGCAGTCTGCAAGATCAGCCCTGATTTGCTTATTCTGCCTGTAGCTCTGAACAACACGCTCTGCTGTTTGACATGAGTGCAAATAAAAAGTGTAGTTCTGTAATGACTTTGGTGGGGAAAAAGGCGAAATTCCATGTTTGGGGGATTTCCTAGTGAGTATGGGAAATTGTTCCTTGCATTGTGATCCCCAGTCAATGCAGAAGATCTTCTGAGCACAGATGTGTCTGCGGCTTCTCAGGAGCACATTGATATAGTGACATGTCTGGGATCTTCTCCAAAAGATCTAGTATCAGGGTGGGGGGTTGTCCTGGAGGGTGCTGGAGAGTCATAGAATTGTTTTGGTTGGAGGAGACCCTCAAGATCACCGAGTCCAACCATTAACCTAACTCTAGGACTAACTCCTGTCCCTAAGAACCTCGTCTAAACGCCTTTCAAACCCCTCCAGGGATGGTGACTCCATCACTGCCCTGGGCAGCCTGTTCCAATGCCCGATGGCCCTTTCTGGGAAGAATTTTTTCCTAATATCCAATCTAAACCTCCCCTGGCGCAACTTGAGGCCATTTCCTCTTGTCCTATCACTTGGTACTTGGGAGAAGAGACCAACACCCTCAGTCTGAGGGGGTCAAGCTGGAGTTGGAAAAGCTTCAGGTTCAGTCACAAGGAAAGACCTCGGACGGTGGAAAAGGGAACAGAACTGAACAACTTCAGGTGCTTGATCAGACTGACTCTGGTTCTTGCAAAACACCAGAGGGAACCTAAACTCCACCTGGGGCCCTTTGCCCACTGGGCTGTATGGCAAGCAAGTCCCTGCACTCTGCTTTGGCTCCTAAATCATCCTGCAGACAGGTGCCCTCTCGGCTGGCAGGGCACAGACCTTGGAGAACACGGGGCTGCCTGGACACAGGGCAGGTGTCCAGCTCAGATCTCCTGGGCTGGGCTTTCTAAACCCAGATTCAAGGCACTGGTTTAAGCATAAGGACCTTGCAAAGACTTCAGCGTTGCTCGACTATCACTACCAGCAACATGCTGAGCACCTGTCCATTGAGTAACCTCAGTGTTTTGGTTTATTTTATTATATTTTATGGGCGAGTACTGGCAGTATTTAGGCTATGTCAGTGATAACGAGGGAGATCACTTCTTATGGCGTAATAACAATGGTTAAAGATGGGATTTTTCAAAAGCAATCAGGGAAATCAATAAGAGTCAATAAGAAGTGGGCGCCTAATTTCCTCAAGGTGCTTTTGCAAATCCTAGCCTAAAACATTGATATTTCATGCAGACACATTTAAGTCTGTGTGGGAGAAGTCCCAAATCCTTTTTGAAAAGTAATATGCATGTTGTAATTGGAACAGATTAAATATGAATATCTGCAGCAGCTTAACCTTTTATTCTCATTATTTAAAAAAAAAAAAAAACACCGGGTATTTCAGTCATAAGCAACTGTACCTTGCAGTTAATAACGGGTCAAATCCAGACACGTCAGCTGGCACGGCTGCCCTGACACGAGCAGAACAATTCTGATCTACCCCAGCCAGGGATCAGAGGCTAAGGATGAGAAGTAACCAGAGCAATATAATCAAATTGCAAATATATTCAGAGAAGTGTGTGTTATCCAGTTCTCAGCATACATAATGTCTCTGTAGGCAACCAACATTCAGACTAGAAATAGGGCACACATTTCTAACAGCAAAGGGTAATTAACTGTTGCAGCAACTTAGCCTGGGAAGGCAGGAGGTTCTCCGTGATATGAAATTCCCAAGCAGGGCTGAAAAACCATTGAAAAGAAACACTGGAGCAAACAAACGGGGTGCTAAACGCAGTGATCATGAGAGGAAACCCAGTTCTGAGTAAAAGAAGAGTTTACACTTGATGACCGTCATGTGCTGGCCTCTGTGCTGGATGGACAGGCAACCCAGCTTCTCAGGGCGCACGTGAATTTCTCCTTTCCTCTGCAATCACTTGCTCTCCCTGATCACGTGTCTCATTTCATTTCATGTCTGATGAAACTCGAAGTCTCAATAGGAAGCCTCATGGAGAAAAGCTGCATTTCACCTGGTGTCACACCAGAACGATTACACCCAGCCGGTTTCATCTGCTTCTGTTTAAGCTCATCAAATGGCTCGGGAGTGTTCACAACCAACTCTCCCCATCCCCTTCATTAGAGTCCCCAGCTTGCAACAAAGCCTCAGCCCAAATTACTTTCCTATAAATCTATGTGTGGTTTTGACTATTTCACACCACTCTGACAGTGAAGATGTGTAACAAGAAACTTGCCACATGATTCATCAGTAATGAGGAGGAGGAGGGAAGAGACAAAGAAGGAGGAGGCATTTGGGCTCGTTAATGATTGGGTGAAAATAATTTTACACTTGGATGCTGACAGATTTACAGCTGCTGACAACTGTAACCCCTGCATTTCAGAGGGCAGCGCTTCATCAAATGCGCCTCAGGTACTCGGGAGTGGATTTATGCAGCAGGCAGTAATACAGCACAAAATGTACGGTAAACAGGGTGGAAAGCAAATCACTAAATTTCCGTGAGTAAATAGAAACTTTTGGTGTTACAGCTGGCACACGGGGCTGTGTCTGGAGCAGAGTGGGTGACACTGTGGAGCAGGACGGAGGGGTGGCACCAGGAGTCCCTGCAGAGACCTCGGGCACTGCTGCACATCCCAAAGCACCCAAAGCGCAGCCCCCTGCGGGTGTCAGCCCCTCGGAAGGGTGAAAGGTGCTGTCCCTGTGGGAGCTGGGGCCGGGTCACACTGCAGGAGCACTGAGCCCCCCGTCCTGTCCCTGCTGGTGGCCCCCCTCTCCAGAACAGGGCAAGCCTATAGGAATGCTGTGCCATAACGTATGGCAATGCTCATTGCAGCAATGTGTCCCAGTGGGACGAAGTCCTCCTGGGGAGTTACTCATGAGTGTGCTCCAGGAAAAGCAAATTGCTCCTGTGAGCTGTGCATTCAGCTGAGCATCCCTTGCAGTACTGAAAAACTGCAGCACCTCAGGGCTGAACCCACTGGTGATACTGGTCTGGATCAGTTTTCCCCGCTCCTCTTAGGACAAGAGGAAACGGCCTCAAGTTGCGCCAGGGGAGGTTGAGGTTGGATCTGGGGAACAATTTCTTCCCCAAAGGGCTGTCGGGCATTGGAACAGGCTGCCCAGGGCAGTGGTGGAGTCACCATCCCTGGAGGGGTTGAACAGAGATGAGGTTCTCAGGGACATGGGTTAGTGCTAGAGTTAGGTTAGGTTATGGTTGGACTTGATGATCTTGAGCGTCTCTTCCAACCAAAACAATTCTATGATTTATGATTCTGCTGTGTTGCCCTGGGCTTCCCTGCACAGTCAGGCTCCTTGAAACCCTACGGTGTCCACAGACCCTCTGGATTAAACCTGCCCACTGCCACTGCCCTCTCACTCCAAACCTGCTCCCTCCACATGTCCCACAAACCCCCACACCTCCGATCCAAGTCCCTGGATCCCTCACATGTCCCACCTGTCTGCTCTCCCAGGCACGGGCTTTCAGGGACCCCACACAGCCTATGTTGGGTTACAGCCGCTTGACCAGGCTCCTGCTGTCATCAGCCCCAGGTTAAAGCCACCGGCACTCTGGGGACAGGTCTGTGCTGGCTGCCATGGGACACCAACCCTGCATTCTCCCTGCTTTGCCATTCTTCTGCATCACAGCAGAGGTAGCACCTACTAGGAGGGTGCAACTGCAGCAGAAAAAAAGCCTTAACAGCAGCTACTGAGGAGAAACTGGTTAAAAATCAAGTCCTGGACTGTCACCAGGTCAGTGACTGAAATCACTGATGAGCCCGCTCCGCGCAAGCACCGTGCAAGTCAGCAGACAAGCAGGTAGGACCTGATTCAGTAGCAGTGATCCTGCAGAACTGAGAGATCCTTTCTCTGGTTTTCCATCAGGCTGAGCTCTGGGGACCGGGTCATGATTTACTTCAGCATGAGTAAGCACAGAGCGTGGCCAGGAGCTTTATTTCTACCTCCCCATCACTTTCTGGTTTTGTCATAATTTGAAATATTTTGGGGGCTGTGAGAACATTTCCCATTATGTGTGTATCATTAGCTTTTTCTCTTTGTATTTATGATTTAATAATTTCTGAATCTGTCACATTCAGTGTTGAAAAGAGCGCTGCTGAGTATAATGGAATAATTTGAAAAGAAATGTTAAAGCGCAGGAACAGTCTGCGTTCTCTTCAGCAGATGAAAGCGAATAATATTTAGGGATGTGTTTATAAATCAGTACACCCTTTAATTAAGCAAAACATTTTGCTAAGAAAGAATTAATTAGCAATTCATGGCACAAGGCCTGGCCTATTATCAAAGAGCTTGTACACGATAAAGCACAATTGCTTGTGTGTCTTTAGAGCTAATTATCAGTAACTTGTTTTATTTTATCTTCAAAGGTCCTTGTAAAGAGAGAAGATAAAGATCTATGTGAGGAGTGGTGGGCTGGTGGTTTGGTCTTCCCTTGACTCTCTTTCAAGTTTCTATTAATTGTCACAAGTGGAATGGAGCTGGTTGTGCAGTCGCAGGCCCGAGGGATGCGGGATGGAGCATCGCAAGGCAGAGCTGGGATCAGCCCTTTGCTGATACAGGCTCATCTTGTAACTTCACACAAGTCATTTCAATGTCTCACTTTCTCACCTGTAAAGCGAGGACAACAGTGCTGCTGTTTGTGAGGTTTGGGAGGATGAACATGTGAGGCTGTGAGGTGTTTGATGCTGGGGATGAGGCAGAGAAGGACCACAAGTAAATGGGAGAGAGCGAGTAGTGATGGAGGGTCTGGGGGCTTCCAGAGTGGATCCCCAGCATTCACAGAATGTCAGGGATTGGAAGGGACCTCGAAAGCTCATCCAGTGCAATCCCCCCGCTGGAGCAGGAACACCCAGATGAGGTTACACAGGAAGGTGTCCAGGCGGGTTGGAATGTCTGCAGAGAAGGAGACTCCACAACCTCCCTGGGCAGCCTGGGCCAGGCTCTGGCACCCTCACTGAGAAGTTTCTTCTTATATTTAAGTGAAACCTCTTGTGTTCCAGCTTGACCTCATTACCCCTTGTCTTACTGTTGGTTGTCACCGAGAAGAGCCTGGCTCCATCCTCCTGACACTCCCCCTTTCCATATTGATCCCCATGAATGAGGTCACCCCTCAGTCTCCTCTTCTCCAGCTCCAGAGCCCCAGCTCCTCAGCCTTTCCTCACACGGGAGATGCTCCACTCCCTTCAGCATCTTCGTGGCTGCGCTGGACTCTCTCCAGCAGTTCCCTGTCCTGCTGGAGCTGAGGGGCCCAGAACTGAACACAATATTCCAGATGAGGTCTCACCAGGGCAGAGCAGAGGGGCAGGAGAACCTCTCTGACCTACTGACCACCCCCCTTCTAATCCCCCCCAGGTCCCATTGGCCTTCCTGGCCACAAGGGCCCGGTGCTGGCTCATGGTCACCCTGCTGTCCCCAGGACCCCCAGGTCCCTTTCCCCTACACTGCTCTCCAACAGGTTGTTCCCCAACCTATACTGGAACCTGGGCTTGTTCCTGCCCAGATGTAAGACACTACACTTTCTCTTGTTCTATTTCATTAAATTTTTCCTCGCCCAACTCTCCAGCCTGTCCAGGTCTCTGGATGGCAGCGCAGCCTCCCAGTGTCAGCCACTCCTCCCAGCTTGGTGTCAGCAGCAAACTTGCTGATAGTACACTCTATTCCCTCGTCCAAGTCGTTGATGAATATATTGAATAATACTGGCCCCAGAACTGACCCTTGAGGCACTCCCCTAGATACAGGCCTCCAACCAGACTCTGCCCCGTTGACCACGACTCTCTGGCTTCTTTCCTTCAGCCAGTTCACATTTGGAGCCCAAGGCACAGGGGAGGACTCACCCTGGGCTGCAAGGAGAGGGAAAGATGCCTTCTACACCAGAAACCCAAGAGAAATGGCAAAAGGGGCCTCAGATCCTATGATCGGGACAGGGGAGGGGCAGAACACATTGCTGTAAAAGCTACAGATTTTTGTGTCTCCTGGGCACGTGCCAACACAAGAGCTTAAACATGCCACACTGGCACAAGTGACAGGATTATGAGCAGTTTCAATCTGATGCAGATGGTCTTCCCATTTGCTTCCTTGTTTAAACAGCAATTTGGCAAGTTTGTAATTCATAAAGCTTTTATAGCGCTCCATACGCTTCCCCCCTGTGGCTCGCTAGGAGCTGCCTGGATGTTTGTCAATGCCTGGGAACACGCATTAGTCTTTAATGAGGTTGTATTCATATTGTTTCCTCCGGTCAGAGGAGCCTTGGGAATTCCACACTATAGAATGTATTTCCATTTAAAAAACACAGCTGCTCACCGACGTATTGCTCTGATGCTCAGCTAACAGCACTGCCCACCTTGGTATCACGACCTCGGAGTTGGAGGTGGCTGGGGACAGGGAGCAGGTAGGAGGTGTCACCCTCCGTCACCTGGGGAGAGGCAGAGACCCAGATCGAAGTATGACGTTGTCCAGCCTCACATACCTTGGACAAGTTGTCCTTCCATTAACTAAGCAGACGGACTGCAGGAATACTACAGGGCTTTGTTTGCCCACAACTTGTACCTAAGCAAAGCACAATGGAAGTCTAATCAATTAATAGCTTTCTTGTGGTTTTGCTGAGTGTAAAATAACAATGCATCATGGCTTGCATTGGCACAAGCTGTTTAGATCTTAAGGCCAGTAAATATTTAGCCAATACTTCTGATTTTTTTTTTTTTTGCAACAAAATGCATCTTTGTTCTTTCTCTGCTTACTTACGTTTTTAATTGCAGGGATAAGACACATATCAGACTTTAACTCAACCTCTTCTGCTGTGGGACATCCAATGTCCTTGGAGGAACTCAGAAGAAAGCCTTTGGCCTCAAGATTTCTGTACAGTAGATTAATTAGTCTGCAGCTATCACCTTTAGAGCTGCCTGTCCTCATGTATATCAGTAGCCCTTACTGCTGTAAGCAGGACCTGCTGCCACAAGTAAGCTTTATACACAGGGACCCCTCATTTCTTTTTCAACCCCCTCAGAGGAAACTCACCCTGTTCTATATGCTTCACTCTATGAGAAACTTTTAACCCTTTTCTTATCTGGATGTACTTACTGGGCAAGAGAGTTTAATGGTACTTGCAGGACAGATGTGAGGACAGAGCAGCAGGGACATGAGGCAGCTGGAGGCGGGTACCTGTAGACCTGCTGTGGGACCTCAGACAATTCATTTAACCCTTCTGCCCCTGTTTCCTCAGCATGTTGTGAGAAGATAAACCCATGCAGCCAGGAGGAGGGTAGGAGCACCATGAAGCAATTAGCTAATGAGTATAGCATGACACCCAGATGATGGAGTTTCACTGAGTGACGCTGGTGTTGGCAGTTAATCCAGGCTCAGGGCTGGGTGAATCGGAGTGATGCTTTGCCTCTGGAACTCAAACCAGCCCGTTTTGGAAGGCAGCAACAGCCAAGCACCAGGTGGGCTTTGCAAGAAGACAGCAGTTGTACTGGTAAGAGTGGCCAAAGGTTCATCTGGTATCCTGGCTCCAGGCACGACCATGACCAGAGGAAGGACACGAGAACAAGGGTGGCACATACCAAACTTCCAACCCCTTCCATTTCAGGGTCTGCCTGAGCCAGGGAAACTCCTTGGTGTACAAGAGAGAGAAAAACCCACTTCCAAGCAGCCTGAGAGCTGGGACAAGTTGTGACTTGTTTTAGGGGGCAGATGTCCATGGCTCTGGGGTGCAGTTCTGGGGTGTAGCTCCAGCCATGGGGACAGTTTGGCACAATTGCTGATGATAACTCCAGTGCGGTGGTTCTGCCGCGGGTGGTTTCTACTGTGTCTGCTCAAGCCTCTGTTCTGTGCTCTGAGAGGGGAAAAAGAATTGGGGAAAGCAACTTTTTCATGTTGATGTACAAGGCTACTCACAAATTCATGTCATGGCTCTGGCCTGTCTGCTGCCATACAGACGCCTCTCGTGCTCTGCTCTGTCTCTGCACAGCTCGCAGGGAATGCATTATCAGGAGGATGTATTGTGACATTTTTGCAATACTACCCCTGTAGCATATTCCAGAGCATCTCTCAGACAATGGATTTCCTTCAGGTGCGGCTCCTGTTATTAGTGCGATGTGCCTTTCCCAGAGAGACATTCTTAGGAGCGATGGGTTTGAAAAGCAGCAACAATGTGCAAGTTGTAACAGCGGATGAGAGCTTATGCAGTACTCTTAATGGATTTCAATGGAGACAGGGTTGAAAAAACCACGAGCCTCCATTACTGGGAAAACGTAGGCCTAGAACTCAGACTTAATCTGTGCACTTTCTTTTTTTACGTGCTATTTCTTCTCATCGCTGTCATTCACGCTGAAAGCAAATTTGATTACAAGCTAGAATTGGACAGGATCTTTCTGTTTGTCTGTATTTCATGTTTGGTTTTCTTCCAAATAAGATGAAGTAATACAGATACCCAATTTCATTTCTGAGAGTGTCATAGAAGTCATGCACACACAAACTCTGAGAGGAAAGCTGATACAAACTACTTGATCATATGTAGAAATAGTAAGTTGATAGAGAACCCTGCAGTGGAAAATATCTCATTTCCATGCATTTTTAGCCAGTTCTCCCATAAGAACCTCTCCTGGCTTGGGACACTGCCTTGTGTTTGTGAACAAGTGCGGGCATCAGCATGTGTTTTTAAAAGTGCTTTAAGGCATGAAGAAGAAATCTTAAACATCAGTGAAAAATAGTGGATCAAGTCCAGTGCAGCTGAGAACACGCAGTCCCCTTTGACGGGAGTTCATCTCCAAGAGGGAGGCAAAGACAACTCATTTCTTTGTTTTCGTCCCAGCATCTTGGCCCTTGTTTTGAACAGTTAAAGGATTGAACAGTGCATGTATTTGAAAGCCACACACCTCTGCAAGGGTGCATATAAATGCTGGCGTTGAGCTTTGGAAGTGATTGTCAGTACCTGCAAAAGCATTAGAGCTTGGCAGTTACGGACTTGCCAAAAACACACTGGAAACACAAGCTCCAAACTTATCAAAGCTGCTGAAAAACCATGGTATTTATCTTATTCTTAAGGTCTTCTTCAATTTGAACCTTTTTATTATTAAAGTGAGACCTGCAAAGAGCACAGCCTGACAAACTGTTTGCCAGTGTTCAAATCAGGCAGAGAAAGCTCTGGAGCCCTCAGCACAGGACACACATGGACCTGCTGGAGAGGGGCCAGAGGAGCCCCAGAAATGATCCGAGGCTGGAACAGCTCTGCTGGGAGGACAGGCTGAGAGAGTTGGGGGGTTCAGCTGGAGAAGAGAAGCTCCGGAGAGACCTTACTGCGGCCTTTCTGGACTTAAAAGGGGCCAATAAGAAATACGGGGACAGACTTTTTAGCAGGGCCTGTTGTGATAGGACAAGGGGTGATGGTTTTAAACTAAAGGAGAGGAGATTCAGGCCGGACATGAGGAAGAAATTGTTGCCCCTGAGGGTGGTGAGAGCCTGGCCCAGGTTGGCCAGAGAGGCGGTGGCTGAACCATCCCTGGAGACATCCCAGGCCAGGCTGGACGGGGCTCTGAGCAACCTGAGCTGGTGCAGATGTCCCTGCTCATGGCAGGGGGGGCACTGGGGGAGCTGGGAAGGGCCCTTCAACCCAAACCATTCTGTGATTCTGTGTTGTTTGGCCACCCAGCAGCACACGGTGCCTCCTGCCCAGCCCACAGGTGAACAAGGAGCCCAGTGGGAATCAGGGCATTCTGGAAAAGCCATGATTATTGACTGGGCCAAGTGAAGAGACATGGAAGAGCTCCTTGAGATAATGTAAAGGAAAGAGGGCACACATTCCTGAGTGGAAGCAGACGGAACATGAGACAAGGGATGGACAGTCTCTCCCAGTGTGTACCCTTGCTGCATTTTCTCTACAGCCACAAACACATTATTGCTAAGTAAGATCTAAGACGCAAGGGGTGGGGCCGGGAAGGCAAAACCAAAGCATGTCCGAGAGCGAGGATTCTAAAAATTACCAACTAACCAAAACCAAAGCAAATCCATCATAGGATATAGGAGGGGAATAATCTCCAGCAGTCTTCAGGAGAGCCAGGTACCAGTGTGACACCTCATTATTGTCAGTGTTGTGGGCTTGTACAATGTCAATGACAATGACTGGGTAAAGAGATGGGTATTTTTTGTCATATTGGAATTCAGTTCCCTTTGCATTGCCACAGCAATGCAAGAAAAATTTTGATCACTAGCTGAGACACTTCAGTATATATTAATACAGCTTCTGCTAAGGAGAGAACTGAATGACAGGTCTGTTTGTAAGTCTGATCTGAACCTTCTGCTTTTTATGCTGTATCAAAAGTCATGCACCCCGAGAAAGTTGAAGGGGAAAAAAACATAGATCTTACTTATAGCAACTTAAGAGAAATGCCTGAAGTTGAGAGAATACATTTAATTCTTACTAAATTGGCATCAACATCTTTAGCTGACTGCAAGGCAGGAAAGTTCAAACTCCCTTGAGGCAGCAAGTTCTAAAATAACCTTCTACTGCAGCACTTTGCTGTCAGAAGTTCTAACTCATGTTTCTACTCATCTGTCTCCCCAATGTCTTCTTGCTCACTGGGGCAGGAACTGCTATTTTATCTCTTATTTGTATAAGGTGTGACATAATAAGAACACCAGACTCATGCCTGAGGCCCCTCAGGTCAAGAGACGTATTAACAGACCCAATTTGTACTTCTAATGGATTTAATTTTCCCTATTCCTACTGTTTTATAACTACAAGAATGCTCATTATGTCCCTAATGAACATTTTAGGTCCAAGCAGAGAATGCAGGTGCCCATGTCAGCAGCCAGCTGGGGGAGACAAGGGGAGGGCGGCAGAAACCAGGGGAAGTGGTTCCTCTGAGCACCACATGCCCAAAAGGAAAGGGCCACAAACCTGAGAGGCATCAAGGAGCTCAGGTCGTCTCAGCATCCTGAGCTTGAGCAGAACAGTGTCAAGAAAGCTCCCACCAAAACACAGGATTTTGCTGCTCCAATTATTGTAGAGTAATTGAGGTTGGCCCAGGCACTGGAGGCAGAACTCCTGTGACAGTAAGGCAATGGCTCTCCAAAGCTTTGGAAAGGTCCAGACCGAAAAATGCAGGTTGACAACAACGTGGGATGCAACGTTCGTACGCCCAGAGCTTTCCCTTTGGTCGTAGAATCATCTTGGTTGGAAGAGACCCTCAAGATCATCGAGTCCAACCATTAACCTGGCACTACCCCATGTCCCTGAGAACCTCATCTCCGTGTCTGTCCAACCCCTCCAGGGATGGTGACTCCAGCACTGCCCTGGGCAGCCTGTTCCAATGCCCGACAGCCCTTTGGGGAAGAAATTGTTCCCCAGATCCAACCTCAACCCCCGCTGGCGCACCTTGAGGCCGGGCTAACGCGGCAGCTGTGACAGAGCTTTTGCCAACAAAAAGCCTCTAAACATTTTGAATTGGAGCCATTTGAATACATGCCAGCCATGGAGATGTGCTCCTTGTCCTTTGTCAGATTACACAGCTCACCACCCCGTTTCTGGGTGACATCTTTGGGTTCTCCAGGCAGAGCCCTTCGCGGTTAACACAGCAGGATCCGCAACCCCGCTCACTGGGCTGGAACAAACCCGTGGTCTGGCCAGCCCAGAACTCAGCAGCTCTGACAGCACTTGGAAGCCAGACTGACATCTCTCTAATTCAGATACACATTCACGTCAGCTCCTGTAAAGTTTGCACACCAGGGATCTTTCTTTACGCAGATGATTCCTATGGGCGCACAGAGCCTGCAGACTCCTGCCGGGGGGGGAGAAAAAAAACCAAAGCAGGTATTTTGTTCTGTAGATATGATTTGTTTCTTTTTCCCTACTTAGCACTTCGTTGCAACTGTAAATGTTGCGTAAGGCCACCAGCCTAATTAAAAAAACAGTATCTAGATGCTGTTCCGACTTATGTGCATTTTGAGTTAACTGTACACGCAAACCAGAAATATATGCATATGTATGTCTATAATCATTTTCCTATCTTTGCCTGAGTGAGCGTATTTTCTGGGATCAAGTTAGATTCTGCTCTCTGACTAATTAGCATGCAAGACTAATATTTTCCAAGGGAGTTTAGTTGTGAAAGATGCATGTGTTACTGCGTGTTCGATTTGCAAGTATCCTCTCTATGCTGTCATGTACTGATCAGGAATTGTGTGGAAAAAAAGTCTTTGTTCGTTTGCATTACTGTTTTGGTTTTTTTTTTATTATTTACCAGCACAACCATTCATGCAAGCTGGACACTTGGCTGAATTTAGATTTTGTGCATGCACGTGTATAGCTAAGTCCCTTGGAAAATCTAGGTCAAATGCTGTAGACAATATTTAGGCTGACTTCTGTACCCACACACTCTTTGCTCTGTGAGAAATTGCTTCTAAGCACATTAGAGAAGGGAAGTTCTGATCAAACAAACCAGATTTGAAGCACCCAGTCTCCCCAGAATACAGTTACGGAGACTTTCTGAAGAGCAGCAGTTCCCGTTTTGCTGGGCTCTATTAAATGGGAATCCCGCGGGGCCGCCCCGCAGCGCAGTAACACAGCCCTGCAATTTGATGTGTGTCCTGCTGCTTCTCTTGCAGGCTCAGACTGGAGGCTGAGCCTGCTTGGGGATTGATCTAGTTTTCCAGCCTTGCTTTTCTAAAGAAGTGCCTGGGTACTTATGCCCTTAATTCAGATTTGCTTTTATCCTTTTTTTTCTCTAGAAAGTTCCTCAGATTTACTCGGTGGGAAAACAAACAGAGGGTGGCAGACAGTACCTGTTGGCAGCTGAAGCCATTGCCCCGTGCTCAAACACGAACTGAGATTTTATGCCACAGCTCAGCTTGAACAGGTTTGGTGGGGAAAAAATTGTTTCCCTTTTTTCACATGCCCGTCAAAGCTCGAGGTCTTTGATAAAATGACACCTCAAACCATCTCATTTTGCTCAGCCCATCAAACATGTCAGCATCATCACAACAAATTGTAAAGTTAATTGACTGGTGAATCTAAAGGAAGCACTTGTTTGAAACATGTAGATGGCTCACAGATATCTTTGGCTTAGTCCAAGCTGGTAACGTCTAGAAGACAGACAATGTTCTCTAACCTTCATGTTTGTTTGACGGTATCGCTGCCTCTCATAGTTAAAATGACTTAAGCCTTTCCAGGACAAGACCGTGCTTGTGACTGTGTTTAGGTCTGAATAAAGAAAGTAAAGTGGAGAGCTACAAATATAAAGACTAAGCCAATGGATACAGAGATTAACAAGTTTGGAAAGAGCCAGCAGGGTCATCTGGTACCACAATCCCGAACGATCACGACACAGATCACTGCTCCCACCAGGCCCGGAGACCCTCCAGACATTCCCACCACTCCATAAAACATCTTTTAGGAAACTCAGGAGTCCCACTAAAAAGATCAGTGACAGAATTCCCTGAAATTAAGCATGCCAAGTATGTCTTTGAAAGAAGCAGGCAGAGCTGCTCACGTTCTCTGCTTTTCGTATCGTGTTACGCAGTCATTGCAAAATGCCAGGAATCAGTATGTAACTCTAGTGCTCAGGTTACCTTTGTCTAATCGTTATTTGTGATGTTATATGAAACACTAGCCAGCTGAAAGGAGGAATTCTGTGCCAGCAAGAAAGAGACTGTTGAATGCATAACAGAAGTCATGAACGCTGACCCTGGTTTTCTTGGACCATATTTGCACAAAAGCACAGGTGTTGGGAGAAACAAGGCTGTCCAAAGGGAAAGGCAATTAGAAATGATAGATTCCAACATTAAGTAGTTCCTGCTTGTGAGACCTGAAAAAGCGTTTTTGCCAGTGCAAAGCTGGTGTGTGACCAAGCCACAGAACACGGCAGAGAACAAAGCCCCACAGAGCATCACAGGAGCCACCGGTGACACGGAAGAACCAAGGGGAAGAGTTGGTTCCGTGGCAGAGCAAAGGGGTTCTTCTCCAGAAATGCCAAACATGAAGGGTCCTGAATGAACATGCTGAGTGACAGCTGAGATCTGAGCTTAATTACAATTAGTAAGTTTGATTATTAGACCTCATACCCTCGTATTTTGCAAAAGGAGCCTTGCTTCTTCCTTCCCAGTCCAATCCGGCCAGGAGGAAGCTGGGGTCACACGCGGCCCCAGAGCTGCGGTCTCACTGAGATCAGAGGCGCGTGGGACAGCTCACACCACCGACGTGCTGCCGAGGGTGCACACAGGCTCCGGGAAGGACGGGATGGGAACGCAAGGACACGGAGCACAAGCAGCACCCCGGGATGCGCTGCTGGTGGCGGCGGGACCGCCAAACCCAGGTCACAAAGGTTCAGCGTGACAAGGAAGAAATGAGAAATCCCGGCAATCACAGTGAAATTCTCAAGTGAAAATACGCTGCAAACACAAACACGTGGTTTGTGAATAAAGTCCTCAACTAAATATATATATAACGCATGCTCATGAAGTGTACAAGAGTCCATTGGTCGCATCGTCCTTCCTTTACACGGTCTCCATTGTCTACCATACAAAAATACAAAAGTACCACCACTTTTTTGCTTTCAGTACCACTGAAGCAATTCATAGTCACCCTGTCCAACAGGATATCAAAGAGGCCAAGACGAAAGGAGCATGGAGGTTGCAAACCCAATATTTCCTTCAAAGCCGGTCCGTCCTTCTCCATCCCCAGCCCCAGCTGGGTCACGGCAGCGGGACAGGCGCCTGCAGGGATAAACTGCGGATCTTTGACTACAGAGCTTTCATTCCAGCAATAAAATCCACATTGGCAATAAATCAGGTGGCAAGCAAATGTGTCAATAGATCCTGCCAAGTCATTTTAAACCGCAGTTGTCGGGTCTTTTCTGTAACATTTTGATGTATATATTTGGCCCATTAGAATAAAGAACCTTAATTTTCAACCACAGTTTCTGTAATGGAACAATTCCTACTTCACTGCAGATCTCTCTAGATAGCCAGGCTGAAAAGCACATGATGCCAGGAGCTCTCTCTCGCTCTCTCTCGCATTCTTCTTCCTTCTTTCTTGTCAGAGCCAGGGGAGTTTGGTTTGGGATGTTTAGTTTGGCCTTTTGCCGTTTTGCAGAGGCCTCTGAGCCTTTCTGCCTTTTTTCCTCTTTTCTCTCTATGGGATCAGCTGTTTGGGACCAGGTGCTGTTTCCTGGGACTGGCTGGTCAGTGTGAATCACAGAATCCCAGAATGTCAGGGGTTGGAAGGGACCTCGAAAGCTCATCCAGTGCAATCCCCCCGCCGGAGCAGGAACACCCAGATGAGGTTACACAGGAAGGTGTCCAGGCGGGTTGGAATGTCTGCAGAGAAGGAGACTCCACAACCTCCCTGGGCAGCCTGGGCCAGGCTCTGGCACCCTCACCATGAAGAAGTTTCTTCTCATATTTAAGTGGAACCTCCTGTGTTCCAGTTTGTACCCATTGCCCCTTGTCCTATCATTGGTTGTCACCGAGAAGAGCCTGGCTCCATCCTCCTGACACTCCCCCTTTCCATATTGATCCCCATGAATGAGGTCACTCCTCAGTCTCCTCTTCTCAGTGTGGATGGAGTTCATGAGGAATTGCCTTGAGTATCTTTTATTTTATATTCTATTTCTATTATACATATATATTTACTAGTAGTGTATTAGTATTTTGTTATTTTATTAAACCATGTTTATCTCAATCCAAGTTTCTCCCTCCCCTTTCGATTATCTCCCCTATTTGAGGGGAGGTGAGTGAGCGGCTATCGTGGTTGTGTTGCCAGCTAGGGTTAACCAACGACAGAAACCCACTGGCACGTGAGCGCACCTACAGCCCCAGGCTGCTCACTCTGCTCCTAAAGCCCCGCTCATCCCCCAGGCTCAGCACTCACTAAGATGATGTGCTGGAGGAGCTGGTGCCCAGAAGCTGTAGAAGGCACCAGTGTGGTACAACACCCAGGCATGGACACGGCTGCACTGATAACCCAATGCTCGTTCCTCTTCAGTCACAGCATCTACAAGGGTTGCCCTCTTCCCAAAATCAGACCTTGAGTTGTGTCGAGTCCATTTGTGTAGGGGCTACAGCCTCCTCGCTGACCCACAGCGGCATAACCCAGCGTGGGTGAAGCCAGCTCGCGATGTCCATCTGCAGAGATCGCAGCACCACTCAGCCCAGGATCCTGCCAGCATCACCACCCACCACGTAAGAACACCACAGAGATAAAGTAGGAGTAGGACAAAAAAAAAAAAAACCAAACCTGAGAGGAAAAAGTGAACTTAAAGACAAGGACTGAGAGCATGAAATGTTCAGAAAGTCACCCCAGGCACAGCCACCGTGGCTGGAGCCCCTCCAGTGAAGTGCAGCCGCTCCCCTTCCCTCCCAGCCTCTCCAGCACGGCCTTGGGAGATGCTGCTTAACATTTCTCAAGCCTAAGACAAGGCAAAGAATCATTTGGTTGAAAAATGGCCTTTAGTAGAACATTAAAGATTTTATGAAAAACTATTGGCTTTTTAGAAGTGTTTCCCCTTTTTTTATTTTTTTGGTGACATTCTCCATCAGTCTTTTTTACTGCGGCATGCAACATAAACTATCCTTTAGTTTCTCTTCTGGAATTATTCTTATGTTAAGATACTCTTTTAATAAAAAAAAAAATATCAAAATACTTCATCTACCGAAAATCTGCTTTTGGGAAGCTGAAGTTTGCGTTTTCTGGAGGCAGACACATGGAGCACAGCCATTCAATTCTGCTTATTTCCGTATGCAGCAGCAGTACAAGACAGGCTGCTCCCCAGCCTGCCCCATCCGAGCTCTGCACAGTCCTACCCAGAGCCTTATTTTCCTGCTACCAGGTGCCAAGTTACTCCGTCGCAAGCTGATCCTCTCATTTCACCAGCCAAATTCCTTGTTCTTTCTCTGCTTACGAATTTCTAATGCAGCCGGTGCAGAAGCAGCCGCCCACTCTCAAGTTTCCGAGCTCTGTGCGCTGCTCTCCAATTGCTCCACCTGCCCTGCATCTCCCCAGAGCTTTGGGCAAAGCAAAGTTCTGTGCAGGATCTCCAGCCAACCTGGAGAGGGGAAAGGGGCCAGCTAGTTATACCACAAAAGGCCTTTTTGTGCTAATTTCATTGAACGCTGTGCAGCTGATATTTTAGCAGCAATATCTGAGAAGAGATTTGAAGAACTGCTTATGTGATGGTTTTGTTAACAGCGGCAAGAACATGCACAGGGAAGCTTATTGATTCCTTTTATTGGGCAAAATTTGCTTCCTAGAATTCAGAGTTAGAGACGGGCCATGACTGCAATACCAAATTACCATGAGCTGCCTCCATGGAGGAACCGTCCAGACCTGAACAAGCTGCTGAAGAGCTGCTTAAACACACCAGGCGATGGATCTGACCCACTCAAAGAGAAGAGTCAGGAGACGAGGAAGGGAGGAAGAGAAAACAAAACGAGAGCAATACAAGACGGAAGGTTTGTGGAAGGTGTCTGTGGCATTCTCTGGATGGAGAAAGAGCCACTCTGCCCACTGACCCTGGGAAAACTGCTGCCATATGATGTGTTTCATGGATGGATCTGCAGTGGTTCATGGAGATGTGGAGCAGCTGGAGCATGCAGGGCCACGCAGAACTTTTCAGGGAGAGGATGAGTGTCATCAAATCAACACGCATCCCTTTCGCACTCTAAATCCTCCTTATAAACTCAGATCAGGTGGGGAATCCTTGCAGTCTAGCTCCTAGTCGAGCAGGTATGAAATATTAAACATCCCAGTGCCACTGGTGCTCCAGCAGACATTGCACTGCTGTTTGGTGGAGCCAGTTAACGCCTACAACACATCGGAGCAGCACTGAGCCTGCTCAGGGATCCCCACACCCGAATACAAACCTGGGGGTTATGGTGGCTTCTGTAATTGCAGAGACAAAGAGAGAAATGGTGTGTGTGGAAGGAAACGGAGAAGAACCAGCAAGACTCTTGGAGCAAGAGAGGACAACCACAGTTGGCCCTCAGTTATTCACAGAAACTACATACGGTTTCATCCTTGTTCAGTCATGATTAAAACCCCCAAATTCTAATGTTTTCTCCTCCTGCAGAGCAAGCTCACAAATCACTGAAACTTGGTTTAGGAGTATCTGCTCTAGACCCCCATCCCACTCATCCAAGCAGCACAGGACACGCGTTACATGGCTGCATCATCCTATAGAAGCTGGCCAGGAAACACACATCTGTATACACATAAATGATCCCCCTGTTCTGTGCTTTAAAGCTGATTTTCCCCTACTCTGCAGCTTCTACTCACTCACACAAGAGCTGCAAGTGCTCCAACGTGCAGAAAGAGCAGGAGCAGCCCCCGGGGTCCCCATTCTCCTGGCTCCAAACCACGCTGACACGCGGTTGGCGCTAGGCTGCACCACGCTCTGCTCCGCGATGCCCCGCAGGAGATGCTGCCACATCTCGCCTCCCCTTCCCAGCAGCTCACATGCTCCCTTCCCACTCTCTCCTCCACATGTCCCACCCCTGGTGAAGTTGCTCCTCTGCTCCAGGGCCAAGTAGAAGCTGATTTTGCAGAACAGAGAAGGATCTCCTCTCCTTAACAAACATCCTGTGCTAACAGGGTTGGGGACCTAAAGAGACTTAATAACAGCCTCTCAGTGGTCTCTTCAGCTGTCCTGCACGTGAAACCTCAGCACCCCACAACTAATTCTGTGGGTTTTTTCCCTTGCTTCTAGCATTAGTAATATTATTTAGCGTTACTCCTTATCCCTAGGATGATCTCCATGCAGCAGAAGCTGGTAAGTAATAAACCATCTCTCCTACCAGGAGCTATTGTGCTCACAGGGAGCAGCTGCACTGGGGAGGGGGAACTGATCCTGCCCCTCTCAGCGCTTGGAGCGGTGGCAACCGGTTTGCACAAGGGTATTTGATTGCCCTGTTTTCTCTGTAAAGCTGAACTTCCAACACATTTCAAAAATCCTACTCAGTGGACCAAAGTTATTCAACAGGAAAAACTCAGCAGGGAAATGTCTGTTTATGTGCAATAGCTGGTTTGTTTGCTCTGGCTTCTCTCTATGCCTCCACAGCAGAGTAAAACAGCTACAGAATACTCTAGAAGCTAAATTTAAGCAAAAAAAAAAAAAAGTAAATTTGATAAAAAAGCAGCTCGTTTAAGAACATAACATATCCCACCATATTATTACAGGTGTGCATTTTACATTTCTTGCACAGAACTGGCATTTGAATCCTTTCAAAGTTAGTTACAACTGCGTTAACTTTGAGCTGAATCATTTCAAGGTAAAAATGATTTCCGAGTTGTTGTAAGCATCTCCCAGGCGAGCAGGGGAAAGCCAAGAAACACAAGACCAGGAGTGAAAACCGAACACGTGGGTTTCTTGTTTCCTGCAGTCACAGTGGTTGTATCTCTGCCCGCCTGCCACCAGAGAGTAAATTAGTAAAATCTGAAAACAGAAACAAAACTAACTATGGCTTCTTTAAAACTCTCTGAGTTCAGGCTGTAGTAATAAACATCACCAGGACCTAATCAAAATTGAGTGCCTCAATTCAGGGAATTTATTAAGGATTACAGTCCTTAATAATCTGCGTGTGACATATTTTTCTATTTTCCTTACATTTAAACCTAACTCCTGAGTTTCTAACACTTATTTGTGCAATCATTGCAGCACTCCATTACATGCTTTAACTTTACTTACAGATGTATTCTATCATCCTTAATTTTCCACGGTGTTTATGCAGAAATAACCATTATTTTTGGCTCAGCACTGTGCTCGGTCTGCCGGTTCTGCTTCCACCAATGCTCTGCAGCATCACTCTGCTGGTCCAGGCAGTGTGTGCACAGCAATCGTGGCCGAACGCTTCCCAGCTGTGGGTAACATCTTTCAAGGAGATAATATCTTGGGGGTAAAAAAAAAAAAACCATCTTAGCACCTTTCCTGCTCCAGGTGGAGTCACCCCAGCTTTCCTCTGCGGTTGCACGTCCTCACGCTCAGGTCAGGACCCACTCCTCACTCCTTCTGATGCAGAGGTCATGTTAAAAATAATAATTTGCCATCAACCATGTCCCAGCTGTCACTATGATGCTGTCACAAGGGAGGCCCAGCAGCTTAATGATATCTCAGCTGGGATTGAATATGACTCCAGCGCCATTTCAGCAGCTTTGGTTTATTATGCCGAACATCTGAACGAAGAAATTCAAAGCACATATATGGCTGCGCCAAATACAGAGCTGCTTCAGCTTCATATCTGCAAGCTGCTGCTATCACCATGCAGGTCCCCTGCTTGCCTGATTTCACAAGTCGCATTCTTGATGTAATTGTGGATAATCTGGAGTGTCCCCAGACCCATCTGCAAGAGCAGTAAAAAAGAATGTTTGATACTATTTCATTATTATTCCTTAGAGATCTCAGTTTGTGCTGTGTCTGGGCCATGCTCGGCGTTGAGCCACAGTAGTTGGACATTTCCACTGTGAAAGAACAAGACAGCAGCTGCCAAGCATCGCAACATCACGTCACCAGAATTTTCTGCTATATTGCAAACCTGAATCTTTCCATCAGATCCACCTCCACAGCTTACAGCTCATCCTTCATGCTCATACTAACCTACAGCTGTAATGCAGCATTTGCCATCTGAGATATGGGCGTGAAATATAATATATGCTTCTCTGGATAAAAGTACAGCCAAAGCCCTGTGAAGAAGGTTCAAGTCTGTAAAGGGAACAGCACAAAGCTGCCAGCTGAACAAAAATAAGAAATTATCTCTGAGTTTCTTCCTCCAGATGTGCTCCTTCAGCGTATTTGCAGTTTTATGATTTTTGATCAGTCAGTAACTGATAAAGATTCCTGCAGTGAAACCAAACATGGATACCACGATAATGTGATGTGGCCCCAAGAAATAATCCAGTGTTGGTGGAAAAGGGCAGAAGGAGCTGTGTGATGCTCCCTTGTGCACAGGCGTGTTCTCCACGCTGGGCTCCTGGCTGCCCCCCATGTTCCACCCATGGACACTGCACTGCTGGATGCACCTGAGCCCCACGTCAGCACAAAGCCACACCAGCCTCTGAAAGCTTTAGATTTGGGACATGATTCTATGATACAGAGAAGAAAGCACCAAGCAACACATGCTCATATGCAGATACCTTGCAGGAGCAGTTCAAAATAATTCTCTTCTTTCAAGCCTGAACCCTCAGCTCGCGGGTGTTTGCTTTTGTCAAGCGGCGTCAGCAAAAGTTCACTGAGCACCTAAGTACTCTTCAAGAAATAAAACCCAGTAAATAATAACCGCCCTTGCATGTTCCTGTCTCTCTCATCCTCCCTTCACGTGGAGGTAATCCTGTCAATCCGCAGGCAGATGCCGATTAGGCCAGCGCTTAACCTTCAATATCTCCATTTAACCACACATTTTGCCCTGTGCAAGGTGACACACAGCTTCCCTAATGTCGCTTGGCACCGTACTCTTCACACAGCTGCAACACACCTATTTTGGGCTGCAGAGATGGAGCGTTTCAGGCTATGCAGGGAACAGCTGCAGGTGGAGAGCTCGGCAAGAGTAAGGGCTGGACGGGAGCTCAGCAGGGAGTGTCACAGCCACAAACACAGCCCGGAGGTACAGGTACAAACCATCTAACGCACAGCTGGGAGACACCGGGACAGGCAGGAGCTGTGGGAGCAGCATCACAGAATCCCAGAATGTCAGGGGTTGGAAGGGACCTCGAAAGCTCATCCAGCCCAATCCCCCCGCCGGAGCAGGAACACCCAGATGAGGTTACACAGAAGGTGTCCAGGCGGGTTGGAATGTCTGCAGAGAAGGAGACTCCACAACCTCCCTGGGCAGCCTGGGCCAGGCTCTGGCACCCTCACCGGGAAGAAGTTTCTTCTCAAATTTAAGTGGAACCTCCTGTGTTCCAGTTTGCACCCATTGCCCCTTGTCCTGTCATTGGTTGTCACCGAGAAGAGCCTGGCTCCATCCTCCTGACACTCCCCCTTTCCATATTGATCCCCATGAATGAGGTCACCCCTCAGTCTCCTCTTCTCCAGCTCCAGAGCCCCAGCTCCTCAGCCTTTCCTCACACGGGAGATGCTCCACTCCCTTCAGCATCTTCGTGGCTGCGCTGGACTCTCTCCAGCAGTTCCCTGTCCTGCTGGAGCTGAGGGGCCCAGAACTGGACACAATATTCCAGATGTGGTCTCACCAGGGCAGAGCAGAGGGGCAGGAGAACCTCTCTGACCTACTGACCACCCCCCTTCTAATCCCCCCCAGGTCCCATTGGCCTTCCTGGCCACAAGGGCCCAGTGCTGGCTCATGGTCATCCTGCTGTCCCCAGGACCCCCATCAGCAGATAAAACCCACCACAGGGTGAACAGTAGGGGCTGCAGAGCTGCAAAGCCATGAAGCTGCGAAGCTGCTGGTACGGTGCAGCCACAGCACCAACATAAGCTTCCTGTAGCAGCCAAAGTAAACCCATGTTTGCTTTGAACACTCCTTCCTTTCCTCTGGGCTTGTTGTTCCTTGTTGTTAAAGGCCAGGCTCCTGTTACTTCATTTTCATGGAACTGTTTGAATTTTCTTTTTAAAATTGAACTTCTCTGTATTCCCGCCCCCTGCCAGAACTGAAAAATTGAAAACTTATTTCCTCCTCCTTCCACTCCCAGGTTTTGAAATCTTATTTTGTGGGTAAAAAGAGTTCCATCTTATTGTAAATATTTATAGCTTTTCAAAACCAATACTTGAACATTTTGCTAAAAAAAAAAAATTGAATTTTTCCCTATTCACGTTTTTCTGAAGGACAAAACAAGACACTTTCAGCCACATGGAAAATGATCTCATTTGGGTCAGACAGCTATTCTGAGTATCAGACCGATAACCATCTGCAATTATCATCTGCAGACAATTGGGTGAATGTTCCCTCGCAGCCCGAAAGGGCAGGTCACTCACAGCACATCCTACTCATTAAAAGTGAAGAATAACATAGTGATATGTCACTGGTACCTTCAGCCGGACTGGCACGCTGAGCCCTCCCTCCACCCTGGGGCTGTGTAGGTAGTGACTTCTGTCAAAAACGAGCCCTAGGGGAGGTATAATTAACAACCGCATCTTCATCCCATAAATAATGGGATTCCGGAATGATGGATGAAGAACCTGAAGCTGCAATACATCTTCACATTCAGTATCACAGGGCTCTGTCTCTGCTGCTCCTCACTGGCTTCATTAGAGCACCCTGAGCTCAGCCTAGTGTTTCTGAAGATTTAGGTAGGCAGGGCTTTGGTCTGAAAGCCGTGCCCAGGTGAGAGGTCTGGTGGAGGAGGTGGGTGGGAGGACATAGAATCACAGATGGTTTGGGTTGAAGGGCCCTTCCCAGCTCCCCCAGAGCCCCCCCTGCCATGAGCAGGGACATCTGCACCAGCTCAGGTTGCTCAGAGCCCCGTCCAGCCTGGCCTGGGATGTCTCTAGGATGGTTCATCCACCACCTCTCTGGCCAACCTCTCGGAGCAGTTCCCGCATCTCTTCCTGACTTTGGTTGCCTTGATGAAGACATTTGATTTGCTTGAGTTTACCTGCCTGTTCAATAAACTGGGCATTATTTTTCTCTGGAGACATTCAAGACCCGCCTGGACACATTCCTGTGCAATCTACTCTGGTGAGCCTGCCTTAGCAGGTGGGTTGGACTAGATGATCTCCAGAGGTCCCTTCCAACCCCAACCATTCTGTGATTCTGCAACATTTGTAGTCATCCCTATGCACATGAAAACCAAAAAGCCTGTATTTTCCCCAAACTGCCCTGTTGCCTGGGTACTTTTGTGAGCCCCACGCCGAGGCCCTCCCTCGGGCAGCTGCCCGGCTGCGGACAGAGGGACACGACCTACGTGACAGAGGGACATCCCGAGCACGGCCCGACCAGGCCGCGTGCCTGGGGAGCGCCTGGAAGCGCATTTGTGCTCGTAAATACAGAACTGACGGTGCTCGGGCTCTGTCTTGCGGAGTCTGCAATGCCTGAAGACAGGCCCTGTGCAGGTGTGTCCCAGGTGGATCCACTCAGGGAGGAGGAAACTTCGGTGTCCTCCCCACATCTTAGAGCGATGCTGCCGCCAACTTCTCCACCTACGTCATTCTCATCCCTTTCCTGACATCCATAGTTATCTGCACCCACATAGAAACGTATATATAAATATATGCTAACACACATCTACATGCACACGCACATCTCATATATATATTATTTTTTATTTATCCTGCCATTTAGAAATTACCATCGCCCTCTTCATGATGCATTATTATTCCATTAGGATCACTTCAGCTAACAAACATTCAAGGTACAACTGCCCTGAGGTCTCCTGATATGATGTACATTAAAGTTTAATGCCGTATTGACGTGTGCATTGTGTTCCATATGAGCCAGGCTTACCACTTACCATGCGCAAAGGGCTATGAAGTTATAACATTTATCTCTCCGGACGCTCCAGATTGCTTTCCCCTGTTGCATGCCCCCAAGGCTAAACATCAAGTCCTCAATTTACGTAGAGCTGTTAAAATTTTTAAACCTTTGTAAATGATGAACAGTTTATCAATGTAACTGTGTTTTTGTCAGCCTTGGCTGGGGAGGATAAAGAAATATTGGCAATTTTCCAGTGGTCATTTATTTTATTTTTTTTTCCATTTAAAGCATGAGTTGGATAGAAAAAGTATCCATTATTAATAGATAAATGTTTTATTAAAGATATAAAGACCACGAAGATTTGTAACTTTAATAATCTAGTTTCTTATTTTAAATTCTGTAATGCTACTATTTATTGAACAATTGGGGATATTTCTTACAGGATCACAGTTAGGCAGAACCACAGCTCTCTGCGCTATCTGGGGGAAAATATTCCGAGTGACTTTAAGTGCTTCCTGACAGCATTATTTTAAAATATTTTTTAAAATAAATTTGTCACTGGCTGTTTACAATAAGGCCTATAAAGTTTCAAAGGGAAGTCTTTTTCTCTTAACTTTACCTCTGCTGCTGCACACGTTGGCGTGTCCTTACAACCCTGCTCACATATTCGGCAAATTATTCTGGTTTCTATGTTAAGCCAATTTGTTTTTTCAGCCTTTGCTGTGCTACAGCAGAGCGATAACTGCGTTTTCTCTGCCCTGCGGGGTGATCTGTTGCTCTCAGGTGACTGAGTGAATTGAAAGGGGTAAAGGAAAGTAGTTTTTGAACTTTATTTTGCTCTCCCTCCTCGGATTTCACTTCATGCACTTTTTTCCGCCTGTTCTTCTTGTGTTTATTAGACATTGCAAGGGTTGTATGAATAAATGATTTCCAAAGAGTTAGGTCTGGTAACTCGGGAAATTCAAAACATGAAACAAAGTCATTTGGCCTAATCTTATCAATTTTAAATTTCAGAACATAAAAATAATACTTAGATTTGAGTACTGTAAAACAGTGGAAGGGTTTTACAAATAATTGAGGTGAAATAAGAAAAACAGTCAGTAATAACAGCCATACTCAGCTGTAGCTGACAATAAATAATTTTCCCACAAACCTCTCGAAACTTGCACTTTCTATCTCCAGTAAAAATCATGAGGCTTTTCCAAAAAGCAAAGTTTCTGTTTTCTAAAAAAAAAAAAAACCCTTTCTGGGTTTATCTAACTCCTTTTAAGCCGGAACAAAATCAAAACACAGCATCATCTGCAATAGTCCGTGTTCAACTGGTGACCAAACATCATTAAACACGCGAAACTGAAAAGGTCTAAACTCTCTTGCTCAATTCAGCTCAGAAACCCGAATATGAAATTCCTAGATCTCGTGTTAAAGCTCTTAAGACAAAATACTTGGCAGTTTCAGGCTCCTCCTCCCTGCATGTTCATGTCTGACACAGCAGCAAAACGTTTTGTTTGTTTGCATGTTTAATTTTGGGTGTGAAATATTCCTGGCCAGATGAGCAGCCTTCTGACGTAATATTTTTTATGCATTATTATTATATACACACTTACACTTCTGAATCTGTATACAGGCTGTAGTCAAAACTCAAACCATGGAGATTTATTGTTAAAAAAAAAAAAAAAAAGTTTCCCCTTTCTAGTAGAGATCTGATTGGATCGAGCTGAGGGTTTGCCATTCAATCTTTGAGTAAATACCAGTTACTGAAACCAAAACCGTTCAAGAGAGAGGGATGTTTTCAATTAGCTTTTTCTATCACGTTTACCACAATGCAGTGTGAAATTATTAAAATATTGTATTTCAATATTTTCTAAGTTAAAAAATCTGCTTTTACTTTTCTTTGTGAACACGATGAATTTTAAGACGCTGGAATTACAAAGAACTATTTAAAACCATCTAGGTAACCATTTATTAACCATTACCCAGTTACTCAACCCCCTATTTAATCAACTATTTTAAAGCATTTCAGCACACCTGAGTGAAGAGGTCTCTCTCAAGCTTCAACTTGCAGGGAAGATGATGATTTGGGGCGTTATTCATGATTCAGAGAGGGCCACTTGGTGTTTTTGAAATTGCAGAAAGTCCCATGGGACTCTGGCAGGGAACACTCGGTCTTGCAAAAATCATTAGAGACGTCACATTCCACCTTCCACTCCTACAAATATTAAACGAAATAAATAAAATCAACCCCTGTACGGATGGGGTCAGTAGCTGTTGTTCGTGAATCACAACTATTCCCTGACTCCGAATGAACGTTACTCACATCGTATGTAACGTACCAGGAAACAATCTGAAATAGCGCATCGGATTTGTTTTACACATTGCATTTGGCCAAATATGACCCCAGAAATTGTCTTTGGACACCGACTGTTGGGAACAGACGCGCTGGTGTGTGGGCAGGGGTGTTTGTGCAGCGGTAGGAACAGCCCCGCTCAGCAGGGACTGGGCACACAGGGAAGGACGAGCCGTGGCTGTGGCTGCTGGCATCTGCCACTTGTTTCTATTCTGCGTTATATGCGAAACTGGGCATCCTGGACAAGTTTCAGAGCTCCCTCCGGACACAAAATTGTAGGTCATCCTCAACCTATTCTGCTGACCCATGAGACAAATTGCGTTTCCGTTAAATGAAGCCTTCAAGGAACACTTTCCCTGACCTGACAGTGACTAGTTACTCTGGTTTGCAGCAAATAATTGTGGAGCGACAGGCATCTGACAGCGGTTTCTCAGTGCCTGGGTTGCAGTTTTCTCTTATTTTCCTCGGCGGGTTGCAGAGCAGCAGCAGGATATCGGTGTGTGCTTCAGGAAAGGAATTTCTGATTTCACTCCCAGCCTTTCATAGGAAATAATTTATTTAAAGCAGAGCTACAAGGTGTGGAAAGAAGCAGAGCTTGGCTGTGAGAAGGAGCACAAGCTGCCTGCTCTGCATGGCATGGGAACAAGATTTGATTAGCTAATAATATTGGGAAACGATACGTTTACAAAATGCAAGTGAAGAAATGTTTGAGAAATTAATACATTCAGTAGATGAACATAAAACTTCAGTGGAAGGTGGGGCTCCCCGAGCTTCCTCTGGTTGCCCTGTGACTCCAGACCACATTAGAAGCAAATGAACCAACAACGAAACAGGCTGATGCTTTGATGGAAAAGTGCTGCATTGAGGCCAGTAATAAAAAATGTGTTAGTTCTGCCTCTTGAATCCTGCTCAGGAACATCTGCAGTTTTCCCTAATAATTTCTAAGATGGCAATCTAAGCAAAAAGTAATGTTGATTACTTCTCTACTATAGGACGAACTCAATATTGATGGTTCTCTATTACCATTGCTAACAGTACATTTTGCAACATGCATCTGGTAAGTTTGGTCATGCTAATAAATGTTGGTTCAAGTGGAAATGCCTTGGGCCCAGGAGCTATAGAATCCCACATCCCAGCCAGTGATTTCACTCTGAGGTTCCCAAATGTCTCTTAAAGCATTGGGAAAGCTGGTCAGGGAAACCCTGTGCCCTGAAGGTAAAAAGCACCCTGTTCATCTGCTGGAAGATGCTGCGGGTTTGCGCAGCGTAGCCTGGAATCTGACCACAGTGGATTATTTTGCAATCTAAAGACGACTAGAAGGATTTAAATTGATTTACAGGTAGAAGGATTTAACTTTATTTACAATGAAGAAGTCTTTTGAAGGCTCAAGAGATGCTCTAAATCTTAGTAAAGTTCAAGTACTGGGATATCTCAAACCAGTACTTCATGCACTAAGCCAGCAGGTAAAGGAATGCAAAAGCCAGAAAGCCAGTAGGAACCAAAGGCGAGGTCAGGAATACCTGGAGCTTGTTTTGGGAGGAGAGGTGGGACTGCTGTAGAAGAGCAGCAAGGCTGTGGTGGGTGAAATAACCCCGCACCCTGCCAGTCCTGCCTGTTGCTGCAGGGCTGGGAATCACTGAGCCTCTGCTTTTGCTGAAGCCTTTCTGTCCAAATGAGGCCCCGATACAAGAGAAATCTGAGTTTTTCACACTGTCTGCATGGGAAAGATGGAGAAACAAACAAACAAACAAAAAGGATGGGGCTGATAAAGCTGATTTATGTCTTGTGAAATAGGAGAAGTGATGAAAGAGCCAGGGGAACGGGCTGGTGCTCGGCTGCAAGATTCCTCCTTCCCTCCCTCCCTCCAGCTCGCTGCTGGTGTGCGGGCAGAGGAGGCTCCGGTTCCCATGTGCTGAAGTGCAGGCACTGCTGCCACCCTCATCTCCTCAGGGAAAGCTGTCCCTCCTCACCAGCTTCAACGCAAAGTCCTTGCTGGTGGTACAGGGATGAAAAGCGGAGCCTCTGCAAAACTGCTGTCCCCAGAGTCCTGACCTGGGGGGTTGAAGAAGGCAGCTCTACCAAAAAAAACCCCACAAAACCTCCCCGCATTAGGATGTCAACCTTATCTAAGGAATTCGACAGTGATGATGCCAACTGGGCTGTAAACATGTGGCCAGAGGAACCTCCATGGCATGAGAGTGCAGTGACCAGCTCTGCCTAACCTTGACCCCTCCTGCGCCATCTCTTAGGTAACCTTCATCCCTCATATTAACAGTATTGGCAACCCCAGGTATTCAAAACCCCTTCACCTGGATGTCCCTCAGCTTTGCTGTCCCTCAGAGGCTTCTTTTTAATTATCTTTTTTGTTGCTTATCCCACCAGTATTGACTCCAAGCCATTGCAACACGGCTCCAAGTGCAAATGCTTCCTCCATACACCATGTGCCTGAACTGAAGAGAGATGAAGGTGTAATGGTCAATCTTCAAGAACTCTTTCATATCTTCTTCCCCTCTCTGTGCCATCAGACCCATCAGCCACTCATGCTCTCAAGGCCAGATGCCATGGGAGACATGGTACTGCTGGAGACCAGAGACCTCCAGTGGAACCTATTGAGATGTTCAGCTGCTGACATGGTCTGGGGTCTTTCTGCACGTTTATGACACTAGAAGCACTAGCCAGAAATTTCCTCTTGAGGGGCTCAGTATTGACAGATGCTTTGCATCCTGGGGGTACAAAAAGAGTTAACTCCTCCTCCTGGCATGAGCTGTAGCTCTAATTCCCCTTTCCACTAAGATCAGTAGGATGTAATTCCAGCTAGTAACATCCATGGAGGACAGAGCAGGAACTTAGTATTTCAAGCTGAAACCTTAGAAAACAAATGGTCTGTCCTTAAGGCACCCTCTTGATTGTTATCAGATTCATTTCCATTTCGGTTCAGACCAGAACTGCTTAGAGCCATATCTTCACAATATCTGGATCTATGGACAACCCCACCAGTATGATGGGGCTGACTAGTCCAGCCCCGGCAAGGGAAGAGGCAATAAAGCCACCACTGAAAGGATGAAGAGGATTTGTCACGCTGAGCAAGTGCTATAAAGGTTTTTATTGCCACTTGTTGGGCAAGTGCCTCACTCTTGACAGTGATGGAGTCCTTCTGAGCTGAAGATATTTATCCACAGGGACGAATCAGGACTTATTATACTGAAGAGCTGGGGCCTGATCTCATAGCACAAAGCAAGCGAATACTCCCAGGGCTCCTCTCATGTCAGTTCAAACCACCTCAGCCCCCAGCGAAGGGGAATTGGCACCGCAGCGGGGGGTCCTCATGCCGGCAACGCTCCGGGGGCAGAACTGGGCAAGGACTGGAGCACCTCGGTTCACATCACACCAGCTGCTTGCACTTCACTTGCTCTTTATTCACTGCTAATGCAAAGCACCCAGGAGCCTCCATCCTGGCCAAGAGGAGCAGCTGCTCCTTTGCACCCAGAGCTCAGGAGAGGAGCTGGGCTGGTCCCATCCCATCCCATCCCATCCCATCCCATCAAGCCCGTCGGTCCCACTGAAGAAGACTGGTCCCACCAGGCCTGGTCAGCCCCACTGAGGAAGACATCCCACACAAACACCCTGGCACCTCTGCACTTTAGCTGAGGCTGGTTTAGGAGCAAGATGAGAAATCAGGGGCCAGAACTGCTGTGGAGTCTGAGGCTGCTCTTATTTGAGAGGATCGATGCCAAGTTACTCACTGTACATCTTAACACTATAGGTAAGACAAGGATCAGGCCCAGAGGAGCTCTGTCCTCCTCCCTCCCTTCCCGTGCCCCATTTTGGAGCGGATATCAAACTTGCTGAAAGGCAGCAAGTGGCAAATGCAGAAGTGCTGAATTGCAGCTTGAAGAACGACAGAGAGTGATTATTGCTGCCTAGGAGAGAAGGATTAATACATCAGCCCAATGTGAGACTCATATTTTGGGCAAAGTATTTTCATACAGGCAAGAATCAACATCAATTTTCTCAGCTACTTGATTCACAGAAAAACAGTGCTGAAGAAATAAGGAGAAAAAAAAAAGGAAAATAAAGGCTCAGAGGATACTTCATCAGTTATTATATTAAAGTGTGGCAAGATACCAGTGGCAGGAAGAAGCTGATTCTCAGGGTATGTTAATAAAAAGCATCAAGCTGATGCAGAAGACCTGTTGCTCATTTTCCCCTTTCTAAACATTCTCAGCTGATCAGGAAGGTGAGGGATCCAGTCCAGCATGTTGCTGAATAGGAAGAGGGAAGAAAAGGTCTGCGAAGGCTGGGATGCTGTGCTACTGCTCAGCCAGAGCCCGGTGATGGATGGGGTGGCTGCTCAGCATCAGGCAGGGTGCAAAAGGGCCTCAATAACATCTATTAAAGCAATCAATTTTCCCAGGCTCATCTGGCACTCACTCTTTGTCACCACACTTGTTACCTTTTGCTGATGGTAAATGCTGGGGAACTTCAAAGTATTTGAACAGTCAGAGACGACAAATCCCTACTAAGAACAAAGTGTAAAACAGCAGGAGAAACATGTTGGCTTCATCCGGAGTGAACATTAAATACACTTCCCATTTGTCTAAGGAGACAGTTAATGCGAAAACGGGCTCTTTAATTGAACAGGCTGAGAGTTTCATGCAGCTGCATATAACAAACGTGCAGGAGAAAGCCATTTTTCTACGCAGAGATCCTTGACTGGGTGAGGAAGAAGGGAGAATTTCTTCCAGAGAATTACCAGTAAATGCAAGTGGCTGGTGAGGGCAATCGGACGCGATGCTTTTCCCAACGCGGCTCTATTTAAAGGAACAGAAAGGGGCCTTGGACCAGGCATTCAGCCCAAAACTGGCTCAAGGCAACATAAAAGCAGCAGGTTATTTTTGTTGTGTTTTACAGTCATCTTGAAGCCCGGGGCATGCCAACTGGTATATTCAACTCGTCTAGGTCATCGGAGCCCTATGAGAGTGCGTTTTTTCTTGCTGAGTGACTCGCTGACAGCATCACTCTCTGGGAAGCCGCCGTATCTCTGCAACAGGCGCTCGTGTCAGTGCTGCAGCTTCTGCCAGTCCCAACGCACTTGGCAAGAAGCAGTTCACTTGATTTCACAATCCCTCTAATGGAGAGCTCAGTATTACAGGACACCACACGACCCCCCCTGTATCTGCAGATAGTCCCCCAGCGGGACCGGTGACCCCTGGGTCAGAACGTCTCATCAGCCTCTGAAGTGTGAGGTATTGACAACTGTTGCAATCATGTGCCAGCCACAGCAGCCCAGAAAATACTCAAAAATTACGTATGAGTTTTATAGAACGTATTTTCCCTGACACACGATGCGTGTTGTGCATGTCCATTTGCGGTTACATCCATCTTCCCATCTCCCCTTGAATCCTCCCTCTCTGTGCACCATCCTTCAAACTTACTCCCCTGCAGCACAACCACTTCACAGTCTAAAAAGCATTTAAGGGATTAACCTGAATATTATTTTCCTTTACTCACTACAAATGTTGTTCAGACACGGAAATCTATTACCTCTCCAGGGCGTACGGCAGAGGGTGGCGGGGACAGCGACACAGCCAAACAGTGCACCTGCTTTCATTGTTATCATGTTAATTAGTAACATGATAATTAAATGAAGAGAGCCCATTACTGGAGCATCAAGCGAAGGGGCAGAGGTAGGAATGTAGTAAGGAAGGGACTGAAGGAGTCTCTTCTGTTGTCAAGTCCCCTTCCCTCTGACTCCCGTCTCACCATTACTAAACTCTAGCTTAAAGCAGTGGCTTCTCCCGTGCTCCCCAGGGGAAGCTGTTGAAGAGCTTCACTTATTGTATCTCAAGGAATCTCCTCATTTGCAACAAAAATTTACAATTCGCCAGTTTGTTCTTGTTCAGTAGCTTGAATTACCTTTGCCCCACGGGGCTCTATCTCCCCCATGAACAGCAGCCTCCTCTCTTCTCCACGGGCATTTATGGTGACACAAGCTGCATGGACATGCCCTCTCAGCAGCCTTTCCCCTGTATCCTCGCTGCTCTTCTCCTTTTCTGTAAGCCTAAACACCTCAGGCTGGTCATTTGTTTTAAGGGTGGGATTTGCCTGAGCACACATGGAGACAAACCGAATGATACCAGCTCATCGCAGCTGCCCTGGACAGGTACCAGGAGGCAGCACCATACCTGGCCACCAAAACAACATCGTGGTCATGGGAGGCGGCTTTAGGAGCCTTCTCCTCTGCAAGCACCGGCTTGGGTCCTCCATGTCATGCCAGGGCAGGTTTCCAGGGGCACTATCTCCTTATAGTGGTAGATCGTTCTTCCATCTCTTTTTTTTTTTTTCCCTCCTCTTCCTCCCCTCTTCGCTTTACCTGGAAGCTGGGGACACCCCCGGCGGCCCCATCCAGCAGCAGAAAGGCAGCTGACAGATCTTCTATCACGTCAGGGGTCTGGATCGCTAATTCCCAGAGCAGCATTGCAAACAGAAACCCTCATCAATGCCAGGAAATGCTCCCATTCTTTGTGTGCTCATTAACTGCATGTATTTAGCAAAAGGGCAGAGGTGTGCAGGAGGTCTGAGGTTCGAAAGGCCACAGGGAGCTCTTTCTGGCTTGCTTTGCCCTAGTAACTATGTTATCCCAATAACTGCTGAACATACACAGACTCCACAACTCTCCCAGTTTGAACTGGTGCTGCCCCACCGCCAGCAGGACCAGGAGATCTCACCTGAAAACTCTGACTTGGCAAACTGGCTACACTGGTGGTACCGCACGTACCTGTGCTCTGTTCACGACCCAGCTCACGGACTGTATGTCTCTTAATTTCCATCAAAGATAAAAAAAAAATAGAGGACACTAGGTGCAAGAGGTAAATAAATAAGTTCTGCTTCACCTTTAACAAAAGACTGGGAATATTGTTCCCACTAACAGAGGAAGAACAATTAGCCTTAGGAAGTATTAACGTGTTGAATGCGCAGTGTAAAACGGATTTGCATGGCAAATCTCCTTATAAGACTCCAGCGAAGTGAGACTGGGTTTTCCAAGGTATTTGCAATGCTAATGCTTGGCAAGAACACGTATCTGGTGATATTGTATGAGGGAGGGCTACGGGTACAATGCTAACCAAAGGAAGAGGAGTTACTAAATACAACATAAGGAACACAGCAAATGAGTAATCTACAAATACATATGTGATGTAAATCATTCAGGAATTTTAAAAAGGGTTTTCTTGAAGGGTGAGCTGTTCTCCTGGGAAGACATCTCTGATCTCTCTTATTTGTCTTGTTTCAACTAAGTCAAAGGGGTTGTGAGTTTGATTATAAGCTGTCAGGATTTGCCTGTTAGAAGATGTGGTATTAATAAGAAAGAGTACTAAATCTGTGTCTTGTTACTTTTGCTGTTGAGGGAATAAAATACTTCCTGAATAACCATGCTGTGACTGTTTGCAAGGATGGACCTTATTAAGGAACAGGTATTTAAATACATCTCTACTCAACAGTTCATACTCTACCACTAAATCCACAGGAGTTGGTAAGGTTCAAAATTCACTGGGTTTTGATGTTTGTTGATGACAGAAGGTACCCACCCAGGTTCTATCAGACAAGTGTCCACACAATTCAGTCCACAACAAGCCCCAGTGGTGGTGATGAAGCCACGGGCCAGGGAAGGGTATAATTGAAGAATCTCCACGCTGCTGCTCATGGTGCACAGAATTTGCAAGCTTTAGAGCCAGCTGGCAGTCTTCCAACGACCACGTCTTCAGCGAAAAAGCTCAATTCTTCAACACCAAAACACATTGCAGGAACATGCAGATGTTGATGAAATTCTAATGGAAAACTGCCATATTTTCTGTTGCGGCGAGCTGGAGGGGACGTGGACTCCCTGTCAGAAACCAGCCCAGCAGCTGCATTTCCCAGGGCTTACGGGTTTCTGTCTCCTCAGCAGACCATGCCCATCGTTGAGAGCCTGTGTGCCCTGGCAGACCTGGCTCCAAACACCAGTTTCGAGAGCCAAGCTTCCAGTCTGTCCAGGAAAGCAGAGCTCCTGGGCTCAGCGGGATGCCAGGAACAGCATCACCTCTCGCATCGCCGCCTCCTCTCCCCACAGCCCGGGCTCCAGAAGAGTTGGGGAACCTCAAGAAAAAGTTTGAAGAAGTAAAAAAAATTGTAAACCAACCGAACAAAAGGTTTCTCCCTCCTTAGAAGACGGTAGTTTTTATAATATAGGTATCTTTTAAGTTATTTCAGAAAAGAAATTCCCATCTCCTTTCAGCTACAGTGGTTGTAGAGATGTCAGTCTCGATGGATTTCCCTGGCAATTTTTACCAGCACTAGTTCCCAGAAATCAATTCAAATCCCATTGAAATCAGTTGGCATTCAGTTTAATATAATTTTGGTCTTTCCTTAAAGAGGAAATAAAGTTTTACAATTGCTAAGAAAAGCCAGCCCTTTCTATTCCACTATTTACTTCCCTGTTGTCCTTCCACACACAGAACCAGATTCATCCAGGAGATGGTAATTATTTACTTTATGTATTCCCTTCTCCCTTTTCTACGTTAGTGGGAAATCGTATTTAATGGCATTTTCTTCAGCACCATTATCGCAAATGCGCCGTACAGCTATTTGGCATGCCCTGTTTCCAGAGGCGCTCTGTGAAACCATTTATGACTCCGCACCAGTGACTGGCGTTGTGGCTCCGTTCATGCTTTACTGAACTAATGTCTGCAGCTAAAAAAGAAAAGAGCCTGAGCCCACAGACATCCCCAGCTGGTCGCATTCACAGATCTGGAGATTCACGAACCAGTGAATGCTCCCAATTTGCCAAGCAGATGAATCTGAATGGGCGTGCAGAAGTTCACGCCATAAACTGGGTAATGGGAGCCAGTTATTGTGGTTCATGCAGTAAATGCCCCCAATTTGCTGCCACATGAAAATAGCTCAAACCTTTCATTGCATCTGTGCTGAAGAATAGAGTTGTGTGAACTCCAGTCACTGGTGACGCAGGTTTTGCCCATATGCGGCTGCTTTGCAGCTCCATCCCAGTGACTCTAACAGCCAGTTGTGCTGCTCTTCTTGAATCACTACAATTTGTGTGTGTTATTTAATGAGAGCACCAGCAAACCCTCCTCCAGTGTCAGCCTCCGCTTTTCATCTGCCTGTGTTCCCCAGTTATGACCAATGTTGAGATACAAAGATGCTGAGGCAAACACAGATAATGGTGCTCAAAATTTTAGCTCCCAATTCTTTTCAGAAGGGGACCAATTTTCTCCTCGTGTGGGATGTAAAATTAGAAAATTACACTCTCCAAGTATCCTTCTCCAAGGAACAGCCTGGGCAGTTTCTGAATGTAACTGAAAAACATCTGATCCTTCCTCTCATATTAGCAGCATAAAATATTTGTATTTCCTGTCCCAAGCCACTGTGTCGGAAGACAAAACAGAGTTAAGAGCTCTCATTTTCAAGAACGTGGGCTCTGTAGAGCTGTTCAATACACGTCAGAATCTCCCTAGAAATGGAGAAGGCATCAACAAAAGGTGGTATTTTTCTTTGACGTTTCCTTCCAGCTTGCAGTGGAGGAGGACACAGCTGAGAGCAGTGGGATGCGCTGGCCTGGCCTCACATCTGGGCCTTGGCAACGTGTCTCAGACAAGCTACACGCAGAACTGTGCCTGGACACTGCCTTTAATTGCAAGAAAAAACATAGCCCACGAGATTGCTTCTGAAAATGATCTTCAGTGCTGGAGAATTTCAGCTCCCTCTGATTCATGGAGCAACTCTGGCTCACTAATGTCTACTCATTAAAAATTGGCTCGATTCAGGCAGTTGTGGTGCAGAAGAAATAGAAAGCAAGACATAGAAGAGAAAAATAAATCGAGACAGATACACCTCAGTCCTGCTCTTCGCTGTATTCGCTCCTGTCTGTAATACATTTCAGCAGGCAGGTTTGACAACAGGCCACTGAGGCAGAGTTGTGTTTCGCAGTGCGTCCCTGCTACTAAAAGATGGAAAGAAAGAGAGAAATATTGATGGATGGAAAGCAAAGGCAGCAAGATGGAAGAAGGGAGGGCCGGAGAGCTTGGCTTGGTGTCTGAAGCAAAAATGGATGGAGAAAAACTTTTCTCTCTCTGAATAAAAAGCAATAGAATTTTGAACCAGTCGTTTTCTCCTTCTCACTGTCTACACTGCATTTTAGAAAAGCTGAATTTACTGACTGCTCACATGATTTCTCACACCAGCCTACCAGAGGTTTGATCGCGGGTGTCCATTGCACCCTGAAAGAAAACCAGGAGTAAATCAAGGTGGTGCTTGGAGTGTGGACAGGGTTCCGTACACCACGTTTGCCCGGTCATCTCGGAATGCTCCTCCCGCCCTGGCAGCCACTCAACAGTGGGCGAGATCTTCCGAGGTCCTTCCTAAAACCACTGGGTGCCACCAGGAGAGACGGGTTTTCCAGGCAGCCCATGATCAGCTATTTGTAAGGACAGGATGGACATGCAGAACCGTTCACGGATGCACAGCAAAGATCAGCCCTCTCCCCTGTCCTGGGGCAGATCTCAATGACCCCAGTTATCAAAACCAGCTTTTGCAGATGGAGAGCGGCCACATCACCCTCCTGCGGTCTAGGCAGAGGGTTCTGTGCTTGAGCTGCATTTCACATCACTTGCAGCTCCGAGGAACCAAAATCCAGGCTGGTCTAAGGAGAATTTTTTTTTTTTTTTTTAAAAAGAGACAACTAGCTTTATTTTGAATGACATGTTTCATTTAATCTGGAGTTAAACATTTCATTTTGATCTTTAAGGATGTGGAGTTGATGTTGAGGATGTTGATGAAATGGGAGAAAAATTTTAAAATGAAAATTATTTTCAAAAGGAAAAATCTCAGATCTTTGAATCTGAAAACACAGGAGTGATATTTTCACCTTGGGATATTCTCTGCCTGCATTCTTTTTGCTGCTAATGCACATCTTCTAAAGTCGGAAATGAAATCGCAGAATGTTTCAGTATTGCCAAATTTCCATTCCTTGTCAGGAAACCATTTCTAACCAAGAAGGAAGGTTCAGGTGAGACCCATCCTGGTCCTTTGCAGCGTTTCCTTGTTCTCACTGCTGAGGGCACTTGCTCTGCCATCGGTGACTGAAACATATGCTGAAAAACTCCGGCGACTGAAACACATGCTGAAAAATTCCCCCCTCTAACTCCTGGGATGTCACCACCTCCAGACAGTGCTGCAGCTCTGCCCATAGGTGATGCTGGATGCGAGATCCTGGTTCTCTGCACCGAGTGACAGAAAAGCTGGTTAACGTGACCCAGCTTTCACTATTTCTCCCACCACAAAAGTACATAAGAATCACAGCTTTCCTTTTCAAAATAAATAAATAAAAATAAATAGGTTTCTAGGCCGGATGATAGGCTATAAAGGACATTTTTCAGCATGACGAGCATGCCGTCATCCAACACCAAGGCTTCGTGTTTTTTACCACGGACTCTCAGGAATTTTTGCCAGGTCTGCTCATCATCCTCTCTTGTCAGGAGAACTAGAGCAGCCCACCACAACTTGTCACAAAGAGATGACAGAGGGAGAAGAAACACAGGAAATATCTGAGAATCCTGGGAAAAAAAGCAGTGACAGGCTGGTGATTTTGAATCTGGTCTGAAAAGCCCTTCTTGTGATGGCTGCACATTAACAGTCCATTAATCCTTTCGAAAGGACTCGATCATTTGCTGAGTTTTCCGAGGAGCTCTGCACATTAGCTGCACATGGAACAGCATTCAGCTGTGGTTATCGACCATTATAATTTAGCTTCAAGATCTTGATATTTTAAACGTGTAATACCGAAAAAGAAACAACCCTGAACACACCTACATTTATCTCCCTGCTACGCTCGAGTCCCATTACCTCATTCTGACAGCGCTAATTAGTCAGAAACCCAGTTTAAGTGGTATATTGTAAGGTTATATGTAGAAATTTCTGTCCTGGGCTGAACACTTAGCAAACATGTTCTGTGACACTCAAAATCTCGCCCTTTCTCTAATATCCATGGTCATTATAAGTCAGTACAACTTTCTTACATATTTTCAGCCTACAGTGAAAAAACTCTCAAAGGAGAACGCGTTCTCTTTCCAAGCAGAAAGCTTCCTTTGTGACAGTGAGTACATTTTCGCAATTATCCATCATTTGCAGCAAACTTATCATTTTCATAAAAACTCAGCAAGAATATAAATGTGTAAGGCGCACAAATACATATGCACCGTTATTCAAACTGTTCCTACTTGCAGTCCTCATATGCCTGCCTGGTTCTATTTCCATTCTTCCTATTTGTTTTCTTCCTTGTTTGCTTCTTTGGGATATTTCAACATACCGCACCAGCTGGAACCCAAAACCTCAAAAGTAGCCAAAGAATAAACAATAATTTTGGAGGAGAAAGAGAAAAACCAAACCAAACAAACACAGGGAAACTTCAGAGTTTGACCTTCTGATGACGATGTAGGCTTTTTTGTTATTTTATGAAAATAATTTGTAACATCACTAAGTTGAATGAATTGGATATTCAGAGAGCGCAGGCTTGTTTCAAAGGCTTTTCAGTGGATGCTGGGTCTTTGTGGAAAATTCAGGAAAGTAAAAGCACAAGCGCTACTGCAGAGATAAGGGTGGCAAGTCCAGGCTGCTTTATTCCCCCCGAAATAAACACCTGTGTCCTTCTCCCACGTTTTCTCTGCCTGGAGTTCCCACCACCACCTCTCCTTCTTCCAACTGCAACTGGCACAACCGACCCCCCCAAATTTCTGTTTAAGGACAAAGGCAATTGCGGTTGGAAGCAGCAGTTAATGCAGCAACACTTGCTGCCTCATTCCCTACCCACTGGTGCAGGAAGCTGCTTCTCCACACTTTTTTCCCCTGTTATAAGCAGTGAAGTCGGTTATTTCCACCTGCGCCACTCCTGGCAACTTCAGAACGTGACAGGAAGATGACGACAGTCATGGTTCAAAAGCATCTTGACTCCCTGTGTTACTCAGCCGGGAGGAGTTTGGTCACGTTGTAAGATAGCATCGTGCAGTATCCAATGTACTATTAACGCTTGCACAGAAACAGCTCATAGAGGTGGTTTTAAAAACAGTTTTTGCAAGAAATTAACTCCATGTAACTCATGCACATCATTTCTGCACCCTGTCCAGCAGTGTGCACCTTTCTGAGAGCACCAGTAAACCCCCACAAAAGCCCAGCACACAGGTCTAAGCAGGTCACCTCCTGTCCATTAGAACTGGAAGGGGCAGGAGGGGATTTAATACATTCAGTCTGCAAAATCTCTTTATTGCTTACTATATCTGAGATGGCCCTGTGTAGACTGAACACAGTGGGAAGTCTCTGTTTTCCTCATTGTTGTTATTACTCCCCTCTTCCCTGCTTCTCTGTCTCAATTGTGTCTCATTTCAAAAGAGAAGCAGAATGAAATTAATTTCATTATTATACTTCACACTACTAGGTATTAACTTCAGCAGCAGCCTGGGATATTCAAAGCAGATCACAAGTGCTGGAGAGGGAGTTGTTGCTGCTTACACTGGCGGGTCAGGTCTGAGAGCGAGGACGGATCCTGCTGTCCCAGCGGGTCCCCAGGGCTTGTGTTTCGCAGGGCAGCAGCCGCCCTTGTCCGCTCCATCTCTGGCCATCAAAACCTGCCTGCAGCTTTCCCAGCCAGCCCAGTGCCTCACCTGACGAAGGCCAGCACAGTGGGTCACTCCAAACACAATCTAGCCCTGTCGTGCTGCACTGGCCACGTGTTTTTCACAAAATCCCGCTGGCAAAGGAGAGATGTGTTTGCTCCTGGATGACTTTTCCCAGGGCTCTCATCACCATGGTAACTCAGCAATTTACCAGTATTACCAGAATTAGCCTCAGCACAGAGAAAGGGGCAGTGCCGCCACCTTCCAACACGGGGTAACGAGCATGTGTGCAAGAAGTGGGACAAGTTCCTGTGCCGGTGCAGCGCCAGGCAAGTGCCCACAGCCCGGGGCCACCACAGGGCTCCGCAGCATCACCGCACAGCAAGGGTTGCCCGTCCCCTGCTCCAGCCCTGTCCCGTTCCCACTTCATGTGCCCCCGTCCTCCATCCCAGCCACCCTCCACTAACCCAGCCGTACCCAACGTGACCACCCGTTGAGGAAGCTGAATAATGTGTGGCAGCAACTGCCACGCTCAGCCTCTAAAACACTTTCTACAGGGTCTCTGCTCTCCACACTGCCACAGAAAGGGGTCTGGAGCATCTTTCTGATGAGGAGAGACTGAGAGAGCTGGGGCTGTTCAGCCTGGGGAACAGAAGCTGAGAGGGATCTCATCAATGTTTATAAACATCTCCAGGGTGGGTGTCAGAGGATGGACCAGACTCTGTTCAGTGGTGCCCCACGACAGGATGAGGGGCAACGGGCACAGACTGGAACACAGGAGGTTCCATCTGAACATGAGGAGAAACTTCTTTTGAGGTGCCAGAGCCTGGACCAGGCTGCCCAGAGCGGGTGTGGAGTCTCCTTCTCTGGAGACATTCAAACCCAACTGGACCGACCTGTGTGATCTGCTCTGGTGACCCTGCGTGAGCAGGGGGGTTGGACTGGATGATCTGCAGAGGTCCCTTCAACCCCAACCAGCCTGGGATTCTGTGAAATGGCAGGAGAGCTGGGCTTGGCCAAGGGAAAATATCGCAGAGGGACCCATACAAACAGGTCCAGGCCTCTATAAAAAGACCAGTTTCCCAGTCTGCGTCGAGATGGTTGGAGTGTCTCACCTGGTTTCTGCAAGAGGATGCTGACCCTGACCACAACTACTGAAATCCAACTTTAAGAAAGCTTTTCCTATAAAAACACTGAAAGAAATAAATGTGCAAACCAAGTGCTTTCAGTTTGTATGGTGAACATAACAAAAAAAAGGCAGAAAGTAGATAAAAAGCATGCAAAATGCATTATGGCCTGAAGTTGCCAAGCGGCTATAGTAATTTTCACGCTTTTTAAACAGCCAGACTCATCATTTCTGGGCACAGGGGCTGGCTGGCCAGCAGCTGGCAGAACAGATGATGGGAGCGGTGAGCCCTGAAGATAAAGTTCTCTCCTTGGGTGAGGAACCAGCCTGGCCACAGCACCCTCACCTGTGCTACTGTACCTGCTCGCTGGTGACACCGCTCAGCCCCAGCACAGACCTAGGCCAGGAGAGTGTGTTAGATACTACGAGCTTGTGTTTGGTGTCCTGAACATGTAGGATGTGTTCTCCAGCTCTGCAACACCACAGCCCCAGCCCCACACGCAGGTGGGTGATGCGCTGGGTGGCCGGACCTCCCAGTTGTCACACACACCATTCCCACCACACGAAGGACCTGTGAGTACAGGCCTGGCCTCCACAGTTACGTGTTCCCCTCAAGCTGCCCTCCGACCCCATTCTGCACCAGAGCAGTGGTGGTGGCGCCATCCCTCTCGGTGGTGACCACGCGGGAGAAACTTGGCCTGTCAAGTGTCCCCTGCAGTTTGCAGATCATAGAATAGAATCATGGAATCATTTTGGTTAGAAAAGACCATTAGGATCATTGAGCCCAACCATAAGCTAACCTAACTCTAGCATTAAACCACGTCCCTAAGAACCTCATCTAAACACCTTTTAAACCCCTCCAGGGATGGTGACTCCACCACTGCCCTGGGCAGCCTGTTCCAATGCCTGACAGCCCTTTCCATTAAGAATTTTTTCCTAATGTCGAATCTAAACCTCCCCTGGCGCAACTTGATGCTGTTTCCTCTTCTCCTATCACTTGCTACCTGGGAGAAGAGACCAACACCCTCCATGCTCCAACCCTGTTTCAGGTGGTTGTAAACTGTGATAAGGTGTCCCCTCAGCCTCAGATTCTGTGGAATTAGCAGTGGAGCTCCTTTCAAAGGGGAAATCTTCCAACACAAGGGGGGTACCCACAGCACTTTGACTGTCACTTCCACAGAAAAATTTAAGCAGCAATTACTTTACAGCGATACTATGTATAGGGCTGGAAAGCACATGATCGTTGGCTTATATAGCAACAGGAATGAACCAGGAGAAAACTGCCATTCAACCTACTGCTCAATCTTATATCAAAGGCATGTCTGACTACATATGAGAACGGCATGCTAAGGAATGTAAATGTTTTGCCGCAGATGTCTCCTCCAATGCTCCAACCAGTCCCAGCCACAGAGCTCTCTAGCTGGTAGAGCACTGCCCAGGAGCCTCCAGGTTTCTGGAAGATGCTTATTCAAAATTGCTCAATTTTGGGAACTTCTGAGACATTCTGTTTTGTGGAGCGATGAGGAAATGCCTCACACAAAGGCAAGATCCTACGTAGGAGCAGCCGTTTGGGAGAAGACTTGCATCCAGCTCTACGGCAGCCTCTGACTAGGCTGCTGACTGTACATGCACAGAGGGTTTGACCTGAGAGCCAGGGCTCATTAAAAGAATTCAAACACCTAATAAATAATCATTCAGGTACAGCAATACTTCGTTTTAAGTGGCTTCAATTGTAATTCATGACCTAAGTCACCCACAAGTCAAGTAATCTCAGCGAGTGGCACAAAGACAATGTTTAACTGAACAGCTGTGCTGAATTACCCTCCACAGCAAGACATTAGATGAAAAAAATCAGGAGAGCTTTAGCTTTAGCAAGGTGACATTAGTGTAATAGGAAACTCTTGTTACATTAACAAATTACAATAATGGTGCCTGGCATTCCTTTAAATAAAACTCATATAGCAGCTTTATATATCAATAAATAATAATAAGCATCTTCAAGCATTAGTGGACGCATCCCACTTTATTGAAAAGTGATATTAGCTGCCTAATGCAATCCTAATAATATCTCAATTTACAGCAGGGAAATCTGCATCAAAAGCAGCCAGTCATACTATGGTGACGATTTTTCTCCTGGTTTTAGAATAAGGGTTTCTTCCAAGTTTTTCTCCTTCCTCAGTTTTTTTGTCTCTCTTTTCTCCACTGGAGATCTGCAGAAGCCAGCTCCAGCTCAGGAAGAGAGTCCCAGTAAGACTTTTTACACTCAGTGAAGAGAAACTAGTAGTTCAGTGCAGCCATCACCACCCTGCCCCATCCTCTGCCCCAGCCTGCAGCCCCCGCGGTGAGCGCCAGCTGCTGGGACCGCGTCTCCAGGAGCTGTGCTGAAGAACCAGGGGCTGGTGGCTGTGCAGAAATCCTCTTTGCTTGCAGAAGAGAGACAGCCTGGATTGCTTGCTGGTTCACAGACACGGGAGCTGTGGTCCAGCAGGGAGGGACACCGGGAGGAAGCTCTGAAGACCTGAATTCATATCCCTGAAGGTGTCGCGCTGAGTGTCGGGAACCGTTGGCAACCTGTTCTCATCTCATCTGCTTCAGAAGATGCACGTGAGAGCAAGAGCCACAGTTCTTCCCGTGGTCCTCGAGGCCAAACAGGTCCGAGTCTGCCGGGTGCAGGGTGAGAAGGTGAAGTGCTGGCTTTAAGGCAGCCACACTTCCACCCACCGCATTTAAGGACCCCAGGGCTGCTCAGTCTCCACAGCTCATTCGCTTTTTGGCTCTTCTGCCAACAGTACCCAGGGTGACGCCGCTGGTGATGTCCCCAGCCCTCTGCACAGTGGGAGGGGATCTCAGACACCACTGGCCTGGGAACAGTTCCACACTCCATCACCAATGTCCTCTGCTCCCTGATTACAAGTGCCACAGTAGGAATATGTCACCAACTTGAGGACAGGTATCCAAAACCAACCTCTGGAAGGTGTCCATAAAACCAGATGAGAAAACACAGGGCTTTGTAACCAACAAGGAGACAGTGAGCAACAGGTTTGCGCTGCCTTAATAGAGCAAGCAAAATGAAGCATTTCTGCTAAATAAATTGTCTGGTTTCTTTATCAGTACCTTTAAATAGACATCAATGTTGTTCAGGTTTGGGTAGGGTTTTTTTTTTTTAGGAAAGGCTGTAATCAGCCTTATTTAAATTAGTTTGGTCTTTTGCCTCATGGCATCACCTCAGAACTTGTTCTGTAATGGGGAGGATGATTTTATGAGAGATGTATGGGCAGACACCTTGGAATCTTTCAGTTTTCATTAATTTGATTCCTTCCAGGCAAGAAAAGGCTGTAATAATGCGATAAAATGAGGGAAGTGGTGACATTTAATATCATAAAAGAGCATAGAGGGTGGCCTGGTGTTTTTAAAGTGTCACTGGCACATTTTTCGACGACGGCCCAGCCCTGGGAATCGGAGCACTGAAATAATTTAATCCTTGCATGATAAAAGGAATCACTAGAAATAATTCACTCCTTGTCTTATCACATATAGACTAATTTGGGAGCTCATTATTTATTTGGCAAGTATTTAGCATAACAAATCAATTTCTGGTGACACCTCGGATGAGGTAATTTATACTGAAAGTCAAAAGAAGATGGAAAAAAAGGAAGACTGAACTTTGTTATTTTATAAGCAGACTGTCCGGGTCCCGGTGTGCTATTGCCTGCGGCAAGGACAGAGGGAGCTGTGTCCCTGCCGGGGGTGACAATGTCCCTGCCAGGGGTGACAATGTCCCTGCCCGGCTCTACCTGCTCCTCTACCCATTGCCAAAGCAGCAGCACAAACCGCTCTGTGCTCTGGGGTACAGAGGAGCTGGGTCGGTTGCCAGATACAGCAACAGCGAATTACGCAAGTTGAGCCGTACATCCCCACAGGAAGACCTGACCCTTTTGTTTGGATACGCTCTCTTTTCACCTGCTGCCACAAGCACTCACGACTAAACCATTTGACCCAGCCTGCCAAGGAAGGAGCAAAGATACGTCTCATGGGAAGATGAACATGTCCTCAACTTGCATAATTTCGCATATCCTTTGCTGTTTCTGGTTGTAGGAATCAGAAGACCAAGAATGTTCTTCCACAAGCACATCAGTTTAAGAAAATTTTAATGGAGACTCAAAGGATCCGCATTAGGCAAAATCCAGATGCCGTCCAAATTAGGCTCAGTAATGTGGGACAGGAGTGATTTCTCAAGTGCGGATCCCCACTAGATTTTTTGTATAAGCTTGCACAGAGCCCTAGCGAAGGGAGGCAAGAGGATGGGCTGATGACTTCTCTGAAGGTAAAAAAGAAAAAACAAAAAGAATAAAACCTTTTGTCTAGCTTTAGGCACATCTGGGAATTCACAGCCAAATGTAAGGTGCCCTTTCCCCAAAGATGCTTAGTGAGTAAAATTCTTAGGAAGCAAGGCGCACACAACATGCCCCCATATGGCCCCACTCCCTGCCCACACAACATGCTCTGCACAACCACGTTACAACTTAACAACAACCTGGAAACGTTCTGCCGTCAACATCCTCCGCACTGATTTCTCTCTCCTGTCTGCACTCTCATGGCATCAATGGAGAGCCACATCCACCACCACCTGTTTAAGTACCCTGTTACATTATTAAAAAAAATGCAGCTTTCTGCAACCACCTGACAGACTATCCAAAGCAGCCAGAAGTGATTGAAGTGAGCAGAAGAGGAACTATTTTTACAGAAACACATTCTTTAATTCTGGTGGGTCCAACTAACGTGAGTGAGTAGAAGGCGACATTGATCATTGATCTAATTAGGTGGTGAGCCCTCAAATTAATTGCTATAATCAGATTCTGTGTTAACTTTCCCATAAGGGTTATCTTTAAAATGGAAAGGAGCACCCAGCAGTGCCAACAACATGTAGCACCCAGCCCTTCAGGGAGGGCTGGTGGGTTCACGCTCCCTCTGTAAAATCCAGCCGCACTTGCTGCTTTGCTGAAACATCCCAAGACATCACAGATATATTTTATTTCCAGAGGTACATTTTTTTCTGTAATCTTGGGCAAAGATTTGCAGGTCAGTTCCCCAAAATCAAGACCCTCCATTGCCAGCAGCCCAAGGGATAAACTCCTTAGGGCAGGCGCTGCGATCATTGTTTGTCAGCCAGGACATGGTGGGTCCTGTAGGATAGAACGGGGATGGGGGCAGAGGAATGTTTGCTTCTGCACTTCCAAAATGTGTGTGTCCTTGCCTTCTACATATTTGCAGCCAGTTGTTAATTAACAGCCATGAAAGCTCTGCAAACATTTAAACAGACTTTAAACAGCCATGAAAACACCACTGCAATGTAAAGCATGCCCACCTAATTAATGTAATTAAAGTATCAACTTCAGAGCCGCACAGAGGCACAGAGCCCTGCACGCCTCAGCAGCCCCCACGCCGCAGGTTTGTGGGACGGCTCCGAACTGCCGAGCTTCGCTGCAGAAACCAGCAGGAATGGCTCCAAGTCAGGGCTGTGTCCCCTTCGCCCACTCCTGTCACCCTCCCAGTCCATGTCCTCTCTCCCACTCCTTCCCCCACATCGCCTCCTCCTCAATCTGGAGCTGCTGACCGCGCACTCCTGTTCTCCTTGGGGAGGATCCTGAGCTGCTCCTCAGGGTTTCAAAACCATGAAACCCAGGGAAAATCACTAGGCTGGCTTAGAGCTCAAGTGATCTCTTTTTAAATCATAGAATCATAGAATGTCAGGGATTGGAAGGGACCTCGAAAGCTCATCCAGTCCAATCCCCCCGCCGGAGCAGGAACACCCAGATGAGGTTACACAGGAAGGTGTCCAGGCGGGTTGGAATGTCTGCAGAGAAGGAGACTCCACAACCTCCCTGGGCAGCCTGGGCCAGGCTCTGCCACCCTCACTGTCACAAAGTTCCTTTTCATATTTAAGTGGAACCTCCTGTGTTCCAGCTTGTACCCATTGCCCCTTGTCCTGTCACTGGTTGTCACCGAGAAGAGCCTGGCTCCATCCTCCTGACACTCCCCCTTTCCATATTGATCCCCATGAATGAGGTCACCCCTCAGTCTCCTCTTCTCCAGCTCAAGAGCCCCAGCTCCCTCAGCCTTTCCTCACACGGGAGATGCTCCACTCCCTTCAGCATCTTCGTGGCTGCGCTGGACTCTCTCCAGCAGTTCCTTGTCCTTCTGGAACTGAGTGGCCAGAACTGGACACAACGTTCCAGATGTGGTCTCACCAGGGCACAGTAGAGGGGCAGGAGAACCTCTCTGACCTACTGACCACCCCGCTTCTAACCCACCCCAGGTCCCATTGGCCTTCCTGGCCACAAGGGCCCAGTGCTGGCTCATGGTCATCCTGCTGTCCTCAGGACCCCCAGGTCCCTTTCCCCTACACTGCTCCCTAATATGAGGATAGCTTGTAGTTGCCCCTGGTTTCTAGATCTGTAGCATCCATGGGGGGTAGACTCAAGATTTTTCCAAGAAATTCTGGGCAAAGAAATATTCTGCATTTCTTTTAAAAAGGCAGAGATTCTCCGAGTGAGGGGAATGCAGAGCTGGGGCTGGAGAAGCACACCCAACCCTGCACGCTGGGAGGAAACCCAACAAGACAGTCTGCTCAGGCAATGATTACACATGGTTAACTTCAGAATAGATGTGTTACTCGGACCCTCCTTTTTGAAGGCAAAATCAAGGAGTAAAAACAGAACGCGAAGAAGTGCTGATTTGACTGTGCCCTCGAGAGAGATTTTCCTGCACAGCCACTGAGTCGGTCTAACTAGCAGTAGCAGTAAAAGCTTTTCCAGCGGCACATCCCTGTGTGGGAACAGCTGACCCCGACGCTCCCTGTTACATCAACCGTCTTTTTTTATTCAGACCGCCTGCTTGTCTGACTTGCCAAGACCACTTCATGTAAGGTCGCGAAACATCCCCTAACAGGAAAAACTTGTGCTCATCACTAACTTGGATTAAGTTCAAACAGAAGACCCGAGGGACAAAAGCATCAGATTTAACTACCTCAAGTGAAATAAATTCAACCCTAAATCTCATTGTTAGTCATCTGGATCATCCAATTCCCCCCAGCCCTGCAGATGAATCAATCCCTCCAAAGCCCACGTAACCTCCAGCAGGCAAGGGTAAGCAGGTCTGCAGAGCTGCTCCTGTGCCATTATCCCTTTGAATCTCTTTGGGATTAAATGAACCTCTCCAATAATACTTCTGAGAGCCCTGTCTCTGTGTTAAGCCCCGTGCTATTTTCTCACACATGTGTTTATTTGTTTAGTCCTCTAAATTCAGAACACAAATTTCTGCCTTCGCCCACCCTCTCTGTCCCCAACCCCTGGGCCACAGCCTCAGTGACAATGTCCTGTAGAGGAGAAGAGCCAGGATCTCTCCTGGGGCTCCACCCTCCACCTACGCCAGACTGCTCCAGTGAACGCATTCAACAAAGTCCTGCAGATCAGCTCCGGCACCGAGGGTGCCAGATACCCTGAGAAAGCCAAGAAATGTCTCCGAGTGGTCTGTTCTAATGCCAGAGGTTCCCATTCTTTTGCACGCAGTATTTGGTAACCCCGAAACCTGCACCCCTCCCGACCTCTCCAGTACCTTCTGCTGGTTCAGGTTGCCCAGAGGAGGCAGAAGAGACCAAGGCTTTAGACCTGAGCCACAAAGGAGGCTCAGCTGTACACTCATTAGCCTGTGTGTACGTGATAATCAATCACACCAAGTATGAATAATTAGGAATAACTAATCACGTGTCTCCTGACGCATACTCTCAGGGTCTGACTGTGCCTCCCCCACACGATGGTAGGTGCATTGCCATTAACAGTGTTACTCCAGACAAAATCTGAGGCTTCCCAATGCAACAGACAAGCAGGTTCTCCATGGGTTCCCACCCACCTTCAGATAAATCTCCCAGATCTCTCAGCAGAATCGAGTTAGCAGCACAAGTGGCACTTACCCCAACACTTCTGCCCTTGCAGCTCAGAACGCTCAATGATCAGGGCTGGCCATGGCAGGTGTGTCACTGCAACCGCCCATGCGGGGACCACAGGGATAATCCCACACCAGTGGACATTAATTACCTGAAAGAGCAACATGCAGAGGATTACTTCATTACATCCTTGGTTGTTTGTGTGATTAATAATGTAAAATGAGACCTCATTTGCTTTTGTGAAGGGAAAGGATAGGTACAGAAGTCTAACTTCTAACTAACTAACAACAAGGAACAATAGCATTTCAAAAGGCAGCATTACTTATCACAATCTATTTGAACTCTCTCAAATATGCAATGTTGTTTTATAAAACTCCAAATGAGTATTCCTGCAATTATAAAACACATCAGGATCTTTGCGTTGCCTTTAATCTGTCAGTTCACCTTCAAGAATGTAATGAACTCATCTAGGTTACAAAATGTTTTATTCAAGACAAAGTCTGATATTATCATTTAAGATGTAAATCCTAAACTAATAGAAGCTGAAGTCGATAATAAAATAGCAATTAATCCACATTGAGAGTAACAAAAATTAACAAACTGCTGTTCAAATATTTATAGCAGGAAAGTTCTGTTACTTGTTCATTGATGCAGTTTTGAAGACTGACTTTGAAAGTACAAAACCCGACTTTATGTCAAGCAAAACATTCTCCCGTAAGGAGCTGCCCGGCATTTGCTGCAACAGAAACAGCAACACCTGTTTCCAGGGAGGACAGTGGGAACATTCATTTCCAACCTTCCCAATTTTCCTCTTGCTGTTTGCTGGACTGAATACTCAACCTCTTCTCCACTACAGACAGAGACCTGGGGCTGCGCTGCATATGCCTGGGCTGATTTAAAAATTGGATATGCAATATATCCAGAGCAGCTTTCTAACCTTGGTGATAAGACTTTTCTTTCTTGAATTTTGCACACTTAGTGGAAAGAAAAAGCAGCAAATATAAATTGAGGAAAGGATGTATGTTTCTATACAGCAAGGAGCTGACCCATAGGACCCATAGTCACGTCATATAGTTAAGCAGAGGCATCGCTAACAGATGTAGACACCAAAGACTGACAGTATATTAATAAGACCACAAGCAGTGGGAGGGTCAGAAAGGAGCCTGTTTGTGTCTGCAGGGCAGGGACCAAGAAGAACCTTCCTGCACGGAGCAGTTACTCCGTTTCTGACACATACGTGGTTTGCCACACTACTTTTCTTTCGGCGACACTTGAAACACAAAGCCCTGGCCTGGAAATAGCTGCTTTGGTGCCAGAGGTGAGCTGGGAAGCCTCACAGCTGCTTTTCAACCACACAGCATCAGCAAAACACTGCACCAATAATGGGAAGGAGAGAGGGAGAAGGGAATGCATCGCTCCTGCAACTGTACCAAATCAATCTGCCCTGACTAGACAGACCACCAGTATCAGCTGCTGCATTTATTGTTTTGTGCCTCCATCTGGACAATAGACTGTTCAATTCAAATCTCCAAGGCATTAAAAAAATCAGCTGTGTGCTCCCAGCCCCTTCCCCAACCACTCTGTTGGAGTCAGAGACCCAGAACAAGCAAGAGGGGAAAAGAAGATGTGTGCAGACGTCTGCAGGTGGCTGCTCACCAACGCACGAGGTCATTTTCATCCTGACCAGTTCTCCTGAGCCAAAGTAAAAATTCAAGTTGGCATTTCACTCTGAGGGCAGATGTATTTCATAATGAATGGGCAGGATATATTTTATTAATTCTATTTTTTTTTGTGGATCTCTGTTTGCATAAGTTTCAGCTGCTTGGCTCTGTGGGTTGTGTGTTGGTATTTTTGGTTGTGGATGTTTGGTTGGTTTTGTTTGGTTTTTTTTTCAGATGCTGTTCCAGGCTGATACGGGGATCTGAAGAGATCCCACAGTGCTCTGCAGGTGGGACAACAGCAGGAGAGTCCTTGGGACAGAGGCAAGAGTGTCCCAGGCTCAAGAACCAGGTGGTTGCTCTTACAGTTGTGTAAGGCCTTTAGGTATGGTCACCTCGAGCAGACAGCCAGTTTACAGGGCTCCCTTGATACTAACCTGAAACCTGTTTCAGAGCATTTAATATTTTCCTTCAATAAGCCTTTTGGAAAAACCATTTGCTTACAGGATCTAACTGCTGAAGGTGGGGAAGAAAAAAAAAACATGGAGATTTCAGTGCTGAATGCTTCCTCTCCATGCTGACAGATGTGCAATAAAACCCTGTTTCCTACGAGGCTGCGCTACTCTCCCTATCCTCCCTGCAAAACATATTCAATATATTTTGGCAGCTGGCAGAGTATCAAACTTTGAGACACCCAACTGTTGGGAGCAGAAGAGCAGCCAGGAGCGGGTCGTAAAACTGATGGGGTCAAGGGAGAGAATTTGGGTGGTGCTCCAGCCCCACACCTGCTGCTCCGTCCTTTGTCACACTGACGGTGCCAGTGGTCACTCAGACCTGCTCCAACGTGAGCGTGAAAATGGGGAATCACAGAACCACCAAATCACAGACTGGTTGGGGTTGAAGGGACCTCTGCAGATCATGCAGTCCAACCCCCCTGCTCACGCAGGGTCACCAGAGCAGATCACACAGGGTCGGTCCAGTTGGGTTTGAATGTCTCCAGAGAAGGAGACTCCACACCCGCTCTGGGCAGCCTGGTCCAGGCTCTGGCACCTCACACCAAAGAAGTTTCTCCTGATATTCAGATGGAACCTCCTGTGTTTCAGTCTGTGCCCGTTGCCCCTCATCCTGTCATTGGGCACCACTGAACAGAGTCTGGTCCGTCCTCTGACACCCACCCTGGTGGGATTTATAAACATTGATGAGATCCTTCTCAGCTTCTCTTCTCCAGCTGAACAGCCCCAGCTCTCTCAGTCTGTCCTCATCAGAAAGGTGCTCCAGGCGCCTCAGCATCTTTGTAGCCTCCAGTAATCCCTTGTCCCTCTTAAACTGGGGAGCCCAGAACTGGACTCCCATCCTGTTTCCAGTGAATCACCATGTGGTTTTTCTGGTTATTCTCACACATTTTTTCCATGCCCTTCCAGGCAGTTTCCTCTACTCTGATTTACTCTCAGCCTCCTCCCAGGGACAGAGGCCTGAACTGGCCACACGATGGGGGGTTCACCGCCTGTATTTGGGGTCCATCTCTCACCATGTCCTTCCCATGGAAGCGCTGCAGGAGGGACCCCTGCCCCAGCCAAGAGCCCCAGCGCAAACCCACCTTCCCAGATGCCAAAACTGACACTGAAGCACCCAGGGTTTTCCCTCTCCTCCCTCCCACGCCATCGGGGACAGTGGCTCGTGGGCACAGCCCCGTGACAAACTCCAGCTTTGCCCCCTGAACCCGGCGCTTCGCCTCCCATCTAGATTTTTTCTACAGGTAAAATATAAAAGGTTTGGGGCAAGCAAAAGCACAAGTTAATAATATACCAGTCATTTGGAAACAAGCTGAGAATGAGACCATACACTAATGGTACCATCTGGGGACCAGCACTTATTTGACATAAAGCATTTTGAGGCCAGGCTTTTGTGAGCCGAGCCTATGTGGGAGCACAACACAGCCAGTTATTTCTGGAACAGTGTTTCCAGGCTGGGTTTGGTTGGGTTTTTTTCCCTTCCTTTTGTCTTCCAAAATCCCTTCAAGCACCTTTCAATCGGTTTAATGCTCAAAAGCAGGGGCTGAAGAGCAGAGCACTCGGCTGTTCCGTCCATCAAACTGCACCGTTTCACAAGGTCAGCCTGGAAAGTGCGCACAGAAATCTTCCTGCTCCCCCTTTAGGGACATTTTACAGCAAATAAAGGTCCTATCATCCTCCTTCTCTTAAGAAGGACACGCTCAGTAAGAAACACATGGCATCTGGGAACGTGAACAGACTCAGCAAATGGCAAATGTGTGCTTGGGGCGGGGCAGGCCAGGATTTAGGGAGATGCAAGACTCCCTTCAGACCCACAGGACATTTTCAGGGTTGGTTTTTTAAAGTATTTCTAAAAGAAACTGAAGGGTATTTCCCTTCCCCTTCCCTTTCCCAAAAAAAAAAAAAAGGTGTCAAGCTTGTAATCATTGGCATCTTATTTTGAAATGTCAAATCAAATCTATTTTTTTTTGTCCTTCATTTTTGCCTTTGACTAACTCAAGTTTGCAAAACATCCTAAGTAATGGAAGTTGAGATTATTTTTGCCAGCATAGGTTTTGCCCCCAAGATTAGAACCTGCCCCGAATTCTGGTCTTGCCCAATTCCTCGTGGAAAAGATGGAAAAGTACAACACCACTTTGAATTCACCACGTATCTCCTTTACGGTGTTGAATGATTCAGATCCAAAATATATGGGCAAAATGGAGAAGAAAAAATAATAAAAATGTGAGATAAATAAAGAAAGCAACACAAGTACCTATAGAAAGTTCATATAGAAATATTAATATTTCCTTCTACCTAAGTGTATACAACACATACGAGATGTGAAAATGGAGTTTCTGAAACTAACTCTTTACAAAATTCAGTATTTACTGCTAAAACTAACTTTTCAGAAAACACGTTGGATGACACACGGTGCCGAGGAGCATGACGGCTGCGATATTGCAGATCTGACAGATATGATATTGCTGCCCTGACCTCTCCCAAACACGAGCGCGTGGAGCCAGGAGCACAACCACTTTAAAGCCAACGGCAGGAATAAAGAAAGTAGATTGAGCGTAACATTAATTAAACCTTTGGACAACTTCATACAGTGAAATCAATGTCTACAGTGCAGATAAACCTCATCTGAGCAGTAAGTAGTGAAGTGACAAGTTACAAAAATCCATCTTGTCCTTTCCCTTGGAGATGCTCATAGCGGATGGAAAATAAAAGTATCCCATACACGCATTCAGTCCCTTTCTGTCAAAAGACCATTAAATTCTGGCCCTGAGCAGTCAAAAGCTGGTTTAGTGTTTGTTTCACACTATAAATACATTTTAAATGCTGCTGTGCTATCCAGGCAGCAGAATCAAGACAAGGCAAAGCAAAACAACATCTTTCATTGTGCTGAGGAGTACACGTGCTTCAAACAACGGACGTATTTTCCAGACTGAAAAGACATTTTTCATTTCTTTTCATGCACAAACCTATTGACTATGCTATTATTTCACATTTAATATTGAAGAGCGAAGCTCACTCAGGCCAAGATCTTTTCTGACTCTCAGTGCTAGCTGGCTATCTGCATTCCTTTAGTTAATAAATTTCTGATGAAAAACATACTGATGAATAATTGGTAAGGTCAAGAGGCCATTATTTTTAAAGGATAGAAGAAAGAACCCCAAACAAACAAATAAATAAATACTCCAAGATAAAATTCTGATTTTAAAGAGGAAATTAGTATTCAGGATTCCAGATTTCCATGTAACGTTAACTTGGCCCCAGGAAGCAACAAAGAAAGTGAGAAAAACTGAACTGCTTTTGCACAGCTCTCCACCATGAAAGTGTCAAGAAAATGGCTCTACCTGTTCAGAATTCAGCCTTTTTTTGCTACCGCATTGTTACAAAAAGTGCTGTTTGTTTGAAAATTCTCACAAATCCTGTGCAACAAGCAGACTATTCACAAGGCTGAGATTCACCCAACCGGCCACTTGAATTTCATTTATGTTTAAATAAGAACTTATGTGGACTGTGTGTTGTCCCAGTATTCTTCACATGAAATATTTTCAGTACGAGTTGAACCAGTACCTTGGCATTTAACCTGTATTTTATTGTTACCTGGTAACAAAGGCAACCATATTTCCCAAGAACCAGGTGTAGATGGAAACATCCACTTTTCACAGACAGATTTGGCTGGTCTGCCAGCCACACGCATCCACTATTAACATACAGATTTAATTTACTGCAAGAGCTATTTGGCAGGTGGAACAGGAATTAGCCAGCTCAACAGGGCTATTTATGTGGTGATAAATGAGAAATATTGATCAATGTGGAGTTCCCTTAACATTGTTCCGACTGTTTTTCCTAATCTTATTAAACTCCTCTCACCTGTGACAACTCAGCTCCTCTGCTGGTGGAGCCCAAGGGGAGCACAGATGCTGATGGAGCTTCACTGGGTTTTACACCAGCTGAGGAGCTGATGTTCAGGTAATTCCAAAGGGAAAAAGAACATCTTCTTTCTCTCCCTCCTCTGCTGTCTTCATGTGACTGTTTCCTACAGAACAGAGGCTTGACCCCGATTCGCTTTGCTGTTTATTGGACACGACACCATTAGTACCAGCGGCGCCAGGGGATGAGGAGCGGGTGTGAGGGCAAAGCTCGTGCTCATTTGCAGTACGAGCTCCGTTTCCTGGCTCGCACATTCTGCTTCGCTTACAGAAGTTAAACAAGGAGCAATCAGACATTGATGGGTATTGACCGAAGGCAAATATTAGTACCACAGCAGCAACAGCATCTTCATGTCCTCGCTCTGCCTCTGAGCAGTTTTCCTGGCTGGACAAGTGCTGGGAGGGATGGAGGGAGAAGAGCCTTCCCCAGCCCACTCACTCTTATTTTCTGATGACAGCAATTGCATCCAGTCAGCTTCACGCTCAATTTGGCATTATTTAAATGACTACAAGAGAAATAAAATGCTCGGAAATAGACATTTTTGTGCACTCTTTCGCTAACACACCGTGCCGATCTGAGTGCTGCAAACGAAAGGCAGATCTAAGAGGCAAGTATTTATTATCTAGGTTCAAGTTTTGGGATCTTCTTTGCTTATTTCCAGACCCCTTGAATTAATTACTTTATTTCAGTTTAACCATCAGTGAAGATGCAGAAAAGCTACTCCTAAAGAGTTTTATCCTTAATCTACAACTCCTATTTTCCTTGATTGTCCCTATAAATATTCCTATAATCACTACTGTCTCTCTTACCTGATAGAGTGAAGGAGGAACTTACATGAACTCACCTAATAAGTGAAACCACAAATAAAAAGTTACACACCCAAGTGGGGATTTGAGCACAGAAGTTACGGCACTTCCCTGCACAATTACAGTAATTACATACACTGAAGTCTGTGCCTGGCTCCTGTTTCTATAATATATCTATAGTCATTTCTCATTAAAGCCCTGACTGGTATTTGGTGCAGTTTTGGGGAGAACTAAAGCCTCCTGCAGAGAAGTTACAACATTCAGTTAAGAAAAATGGACTTCTTGCCTGATATGTCTTTTTTTTCAAGAAGTGCTGCTTGCAGTTTATTTACAGCAGGCACCTGTGCCGGTGAGCTCGTGGAGATTAACCAAATTTGGTTAAAATGTTGGGAATGTCCTGCACTGTTATGGTCATTCTCAGCATCATGGCTTTTGGAACCACAGAAATGTGAATCCACCTTCTCGCACTGAGACATTGTGCTAGAAATACTTCAAAGAAAAACACAATGACTTTTCCTGTCAGGGCCCTTATTGCTGAAAAAAATCACAGAATCACAGAATGTCAGGGATTGGAAGGGACCTCAAAAGATCATCCAGTCCATTCCCCCCACCGGAGCAGGATAGAAACTTTCTGGTAATTACAGACAGCATGTCCTAACTCAATGCCTACCGACTCATTCTAAGGAGGGTTTATAGACACACAAGAGCAAAAGCATCAAATTGAAATCAAACCTCAGAGCTCCCGACCACCCCAGCAGCAGCTCCTGGGCTGCGGAGGGTCCAAACACGGCACAGACTCTTCTTGAGCAGCACAACAGTTTCCAATATCAGGGTGTGAAGGTCAGAGTCTAAAAAGCAGGGGAAGACAAAGGACTCGTGCGTGCAGAAAGAAAAAAAATACGTCGAAAAGAATCGTGTGAGCTGATGTTTAATTCTCGGTGTCGTGCATACTCTTCCAACGGCTAAAATAAGAAACTATTAGCGAGGCTGCCAGAACTGGCAAAGCAGGTGAAGTGGGTCGTGAGGGGTAGTTTTCAGGAACGGGTGTTGGTGGAAAGGCAGAAGCAGGTAAGAAACATCGCCCAGCCCCGTGACCTCGCTGTCCTGCAGGACTGCCCCTTAAACTGGAACTGAAGGTCACTGCAGGGGGACAACAGCAGAGTCTAGCTCAGCAACCAGCCCTCTGGGAGAAAAGGCTATAGACTTTGGCTCTAATCTAGGTGCTGGGGATTGTTATCCTTTGTATCCGCCTGCTGGACTTTTCTCCCTTTAATAGAAACATGTTTGTTAAGTCATTTGGTTCTTTTTTTGGCAAAAGGGGAAAACACATTCAGTGAGCACAGGAAAATCAGGGACCCTGCTGTCAAGGTTGAGGGTCAGTGCATGGGAACTCAGTTCTCGTTAACCATGTCCTAAAGAAAAACCTCACAAGGATCATCCACAGCCCAGACTTGTCACTGACTTCCCTGGGCAAACCTCAGGCTTAAAAAATGGCAATGTCCCCCTGAACCAAAGGTGGTCCCGGAGTGTAGCCGGGAATTCAGTGCACTAATCAACAGAACCAGGACTCTAAAATGTGGGAAAAGCATTTGGACTTTCCCTCCAGAAAGACAGTGAGCAGAAAAGCCGGGCAGATGTCCTTACCCCTAAGGAAGGTGAAGACACTATAGCAGGGGTGTCCATCTCATTTTCACCGGGGCCACATCAGCCTCATGGTTGCTTTCAAAGGGCCAGATGTAATTTTAGGACTGTACAAATGTAATTACTCCTACATTTACACAGTCCTAAAATTACATTCGGCCCTTTCAAGACAACCCTGAGGCTGATGTGGCCCCGGTGAAAATGAGTTTGACACCCCTACACTAAAGGTTGTGCCAGAAGCAGAGAGGGGACATGTCCCAGGTTTCATTGGCTCCACGGAACTGCTTTGGCCACAAGCTGCTAGCAAGACATAGCACTTTTTGCCACGGGGTTCCTCAAAAAAGAAAAAAGAAAGGCAATTTCCAGGACAACATGAAGGGGTGAGAAAAGAAAATCTCATTTTAATGGAGAATGGTGCAAAAAAAAAAAATAGGATAGTATGATAAGAAAGTCCCCATTCAAACACAAATTCCTCTTTTAAAAGGAGCAGAGAGCGGCAACCTCAGCAATCGCTTCTCCATTGCCGCACAGTCATTCACATCCAAGCCCGAGCGCCTCCTCTGCAGAAACATGATTAGACTGTATATCCACAAGCGTAAAGCACTGGAATCAATGAGGGTCTTATGGCAAGTGCAAGGGAACAATTCATTCCTCCCACAAAAGTGACAAATAAGGATAATTCCACCTCATTTCCAAGATGACTTTTTGGCCTGGCTGCAATAAAACTGTAACAATCGTAATAGCGTGGGTACACAAATTATCTTTTGTGGAATTACAAAGCTCTGAGGAATCAGGCGTTTCGCTGTACAGATCTGCTCGGGTTTTATTTTAGGGCACGGTGTGCAGCACAGGCTGGCCAGGGTCTGCCGGACAGCATGCACAAACCCAGGGACAGCAATCACATTTTCCAGAGCAATTAACTCAGCAGGAAAAGGGTCCCAGGCCACAATTCAGCATTTATTGATGGTAATGTCAATCCTTCTGCCCTGGCAAAGATTTGCGATAGGGTTAAAGATACCTCAGACTGTTCTTACCCTACCCCCCCATAAATTTACAAGCCCAAGGACACCTGTTAGGATGAGCAGAGACAAGAAAAGACAGTCGTATTTCCTTATCTGGAGCTTCTGCTTTATAGCACTTCAGCTTTACAGTACACAAGTGGTTATATTCCCAGAGAGAAAGTCCCCACGAACTTCATGAACAGCTTTCTAAACACCCAATAGCCTCCTGAGAAGACAGTAACTGTGATCCACACCTTTTAAAAAAGGACTCGTACCCAGCAGAAGCACAGACATGGACAGAAAAGACATGAGAGCTCATCCAGTCCAGCTCCCCCTCAAGACAGAGGGTTCTCCCACCAGGTATAAATACTCCAGGCTTGTTTTGATCTCAGGTACCATCAAAACCCAGACTGCCCATCCAGGCTCTGAGATGGGCCATGAGATTTAGCAAAGTGAGCACAATGGCAAGCTGGAAAGTGCTGCAGAGCCCACGGCTGCATAAAATAATGGAGGTAATAGGAGGAACATCCACAGAGCACATAAAGCCACCTGAGTTTCAGCAGGGAGCTACAAAAGCAGCCACTTCTCTGTCTGGAAACTGCACTTATTTGCATGGCTGTTTTTTAATATATTGTTAATATACTCTTTCATTATAACTGTACTTTATGTATAAATTCTTCTATAAAAACTTACAATGCTTCAGCCTGTACATAAGCTCCTCTGGCTTCTGCTAAATTCAGGGTTAGGATGCAATCTAGAATTAGTACTTAAGCAAGGCACAACGAATGCTGGAACTTTAAAAATAGATGGCAGAAAAGCTGTGTTTGTGAAGACAACATCAAACTCAATACATCAGAAAGATGAGATTGCATTCAAACCCTCTTGAAGATTATTATTCTATGCAAGTAATTTGTTTTTCCTTGCAACAATAGACACATAATTAGAATTGCCTCCTATGTTGAAAGCCACGTCCTGCTCTCACAGCAGGTGTGTTAGATATGTCAGGAATGGGTTTCAGGGATTTTTCTTGATCCATGAGGAGAAAGAAGCTTTTTGGTGGACTCTCCATGACCCACTGGAGAAGCTTTCCTGTCCAGGGACTACAGCAGATGCTGAAGAGAGCTCATTTCTCATTTGTGTACGTCTCAACCACTGGAAAAATCAGTTCCTGTCAGTTCTGCTTCAGATCACACCCCCAACTCACTGATTTACTCACAGATACTGCAAAGTCATCATAAGCCTGAAAATGAAGTTCTTTGTAAGGCATTTCATTGTTCTTACAGATCCTGAGCAAATTCACTCTCAAACTCGGCTACATTACACTGCCCCAGGGAACGCTTCCCAGGACAAATTTGTCTGAAAAGTAAGTAAAAGTGAATCCCAGATCTGCAAAGCTCTGCTTCCAGAACATCTAAACATCTGTTTGCAGGTAAATGTTCTTACAATCTGTCGCACGACTGCGGTGAAGTCAGACACATGCCCTCCACATACGCAGCCTTTGCCGTCCAGCTTTGCCCTTGTCCATCGCTGCAAAGGCTCTAAACCCGCCTCGCTCCACACAGCTCAACCGCTTTCAACCCGCCTGTGTTCCAGGTGAAAACGGTTGGATTGCGTTTGGAGTATCGGAACAGGAGGAGGAAGAAGGAAAGCAAAAGATAAAGGGGGAATCTGTGCTATTTGATCTGCTGAAATGAAAATGTCTAAGAGCTCTTCCTTGAAGTGCACAAGGATGAAAGGAACGGGAGCACCATTTGGTGTGCTTGTTTGCTTGCTTTTTAGAACAAAACTGCAAAGAACAGGGAAAAAAGAAAACTCCTTTTGCTTCGTTTTATCTGATGACAGAATGCAGACAGCAGGGTTCATATTTACCTCTCATTTAGATTCAATAAATACGCCCCGCGAATACGTTTTTGGAAAAGATCTTTCTTAAGGGATACATTTTTATTAGCTATTATTGCCTAATTTGTGCTGGTTTGTAACGAACTTCTGTGGCCTGCAGGGACAGATGAAGAGAAGTGATTCATGACTCACTGTGAGGATCTCCATTTTTATAAAGCCTCAACAGTCGGTGATTTCACAGGTTTTTAAGCCCAGGTGAACACACTGGCACAGCCGTGGCCTGTGGAACTGCACTGGGAGGAGACACAGAGACAGCCAACCAGGCTCTGCACGAGTGGCACGCTGGTGACGCTGGGATGACACCTCTGCAGACACCCACAGCTTGTGCAAACCCTGCAGTTGTCTCCAACCCCCAAACCAACGGAACTTTCCTTCCCCCCTGCTCCTCTATTTCCCCTCCTTCCTCACCACTATAGGACAAATTTAATCAGGTATTGGTATTTTACGACCTCATTCACAGGGTCATTTGAGGGACAACAGCGGAACATATTTTCCCGTTAATATCTAAAAGGCAAGGCCAAGCTGGAAACACCAGAGAAAAAAAAAAAAGCTACAGAAAGTGCGTTCAGCTCCCCCGTGCACTCAGAGTCAGGACATTCCAGGCTGCACAGGATCCTTGAATTTCTCCTTCAGTGATAATAACACAGTCACACTGATGCATAAGTAGATGCTCTGTAATGCATATTCTCTCCACAAATACATTTTCAGCATGGGGATGTATGTGAAAAATATTCTTGGGGGAAATACATATCTCTCCATCTAAAGATAACATTCTGGATTGCAGAGCCATTTTCTTGGTCATGTTAAATGACTTACCACTGAAATAAATCTTTACATTAAAAAAAATCCATTTTCTTTTCCTATTATCCACTAGAGGGGTGAACAAAAAGAAGTGAGCAAAACAAGTAAACGGAAAAAGAAAGCAACTCCTGCTCTACCTATTCCCACCCAACCACCATCTGGAGGCTGGATTTTTCTCTTCCGAGTATTGTTGCAGGCAGACTCCGGTACGCAGGACGGTCACAGCAATGGCTTCAGCGCAGCTATCACGTGCTCCGGCAGCCCAGGGGAGCTGGGCCTCAGAGTCTGGTTTAAGGTTTCATCGGGGAAATGACAATCTGCAAAAGGAACAAAACCACAGCAGAGACTGCAGCCAGGCTGCCCTTCCCACACATAGAATAGAATCGCAGAATCACTTCAGTTGGAAGAGACTCTCAGGATCATTGACTCCAACCACAACCTAACCTAACTCTAGCACTAAACCGTGTCCTTAAAAACCTCGTCTAAACACCTTTTAAACCCCTCCAGGGATGGTGACTCCACCACTGCCCTGGGCAGCCTGTTCCAATACCCGACAGCCCTTTCCAGGAAGAAACTTTTTCCTAATATCCAATCTAAACCTCCCCTGGTGCAACTTGAGACCATTTCCTCTGGCCCTGGCGCTTGTTCCTGGGGAGCAGAGCCCGACCCCCCCTGGCTCCAAGCTCCTTTCAGGCAGTTCAGAGATCAGAAGGTCTCCCCTCAGCTCCTGTTCTCCAGCTGAACCCCCAGCTCCCTCAGCCGCTCCCATCACACTTGTGCTCCAGCCCCTCACCAGCTCCGTTCCCTCCTCTGCGCTCTCTCTAGTATTTCAATGTCCTTCTTATGATGAGAGGCCCAAAACTGACTCCAGGATTCCAGGTGGGGCCTCCCCAGTGCCCAGGACAGTGGCACAATCACTTCCCTAGTCCTGCTGGCCACACTATTCCTGGTACCAGCCAGGATGCTGGTGGCCTTTTTGGCCACCTGGGCACACGCTGGCTCATGTTCAGGCACTGTCACCAACACCCCCAGGTCCTTTTCCCCCAGGCACTTTCCAGCCGCTCTTCCCCGATCCTGCAGCGTTCATGGGGTTGTTGTGACCCAAGTGCAGGACCCGGAACTTGCCCTTGTTAAGCCTCAGTCCAATAACCCAGCTGGTCCAGATCCCTCTGTGTGGCCATCCCATCCTCCAGCCACCGGTAAGAAGGCAGAGGGAGCAGGGGTGGGATGGCGAGCGCTCTCCAACAGACCAACACGCACTGTTGACGCTGCCTGCTACTTCAGAAGGGTTTCAGCTGGGTGAAACATGAGCAGAACTCATCTCCAGTCTCCTCCAAGTATTTCAAAACTGGAGATGGTCAGCTCTTCCCCAAGAAACACATGGGCAGGGCTGGTGGGCACAGGGAACCTGGCACAAACCTGAACGACAGCCCATGGATCTAACCTCAGCCAGCTTCACATGGCAGACGAGCACTCAGCAGCACTTCTCATAATGCAAGATGACGGTCCCAGAAGCTCCTAACTTACTTTCTGATCTTTCTCCAATCTCATACCCTGCAGGCTACATCTTCAGATAGGATCAAAGATGCTTTACTTAGTTTAATTTTGCTCCGAGACAAGGCAAACCAAGAAGAGAAGCAAAGACGAGCTCTCCTGTTCCCAATAAATGACAGAGTTAGACTGTCTTGAAACACAGAAGCTACATGAGCTTTTTCCTTGCCAGAGTTTAATTTTCCATGAGGAAGTTGCTGAGAAATGTTTCTGGGAAGATGTAGAGGATGAAGGATTTATAAAGTCACATTTTTTCTGCTTCAGTTGCTGGATTCCTCCCCACCAGCCTCTTCTTCGTTCTCCAACTTTAGTAGGAACTCCAGTGCCAAGTTAACATCTCCTATATGTAGCCGCAGAGATAAGCACAGGTTTAACAAGACACAGTATGGAAACAGGTCTATTTACTATGTTAGTGGCACTACTGACCTAAAGAGGGATGGAGAGAAGTGCTGTGCAGAGTGAGAACCACTAAAAATATTCTCTTCTGTGTTGCCGTGTATTTCAGGAGTCCTTGTTGTGCAGCACAGTAACCACACAACACAGCAAGTGAGCTACGGTGTCCAGCAAGCCAAGATGCCTTATGTGGAGTTAGATAATTTCTGCCTATTTATCCCTGTACCACTGCTATATTTAACAAGGATAATTTATAGACATGCCTCTGTCCTCCAGGGACCCAGAGTGCCAGGCTCTCTGGCAGCATCTTGGTCTGTTCTATTGAATATTCTTCAATAGCTACAGATATCACACAAAAGAATGGCAAAGGGCTATTCTTGGCAGGAGCTTGTGCTGATGTAGATCCACCGGCATATCTGAGAGTTCTTAAAGAAAGCAGCCACATGGGCATTAGGTTCTACACACTTTTGGGGCTGATTCGAAGAGCAGCAAAAGCTTAAACCCAGAAGTAGTTTAAAGTAAAATAAATTAATAGAAAGAAAACGATAATTTTTAAAAGTCTGCTAAAACACGGCATTTTCAGAAAAAGAGGTGCAACGCCAACCTTTAAGTTCCTTCCAGATGGCAGGCTTTACTTTAAATCTTCCTTTCTCGAACCTTCTTCTCCCCGCTACCTGCCATTTCTCTAAAAGATCATCCAGGTTCTTCTTACAGCTTTCTTCTGGGTTCCTTCCATTGTTATCTGGCTCATGGTCAAGGATCTTGATCATTTCTGCTTTTCTGTGCTCTGCTTTTGGTCATTAACCAGAATTAACAGTGTGTTCCAATGTGTCTTCTTCCAAGCACCAGCTTGCCCCAGTCCCACCAATACCACAGAGATGGAACTTGGTCTGTCAGGTTCCTTCGTTCAGGCAACACAGCAACAGGTACAGCTGCAAAGAATTCTTCATGCAGAGGAGTTAGACTATCAGGAAACAGGGAGTCCAGAAACTGTGTTCCTCTCTTCCCTTGTGTAGCATTTCAGTATTATCAGTTGCCTTAAGCTGTGGATTCTCCAGTTTGGGCCTTTTTCTCTTTTATACATCAGGCTTTTTTTTTTTTTTTTTAATTGGTTAATTATTCCATTTTCATGCTAAGCATAAAGGGAAACCCCATTCATTTCACATACTAATTGTGTAATTAATCCTATCAGCATCACACATTAACTGTATCATTCCAAATACTGCACTCAGACATTTCCTGGCCCATCTTCCCTGTGCAATTGCCCCTATCAGATGCATCAGACCGTAAAGCTCCTCTTGCCAACCCGTTACACCGCCTGTGCCTTTCTCCCCCATCAACACTCCTCAGTCTCCAGCAGTTATTTACACACCTCAGCTCTTTTTCCAGAGGACAGATGTGTCTCTCACCTCCCAAGACATCACCAGCAGGTCAGAGAGAGCTAAACAGATACCATGACCTGCACAGCTGCACCACTTGATCTCTTTAATAGGCTTCAGTCTAGCCTAAAAGCTCTTTATGCCCCACATCCCGCACCCCTGGGAGGGGGGAGCGGATCCCCCGCTGCCAGCTCCAGACAGCGCAGACAAGCTGCCCTGACTTCCACTTCACTGGAGCGCAGGTAAACCCCAGTGGTAGATACAACGCTGGCAGAAATGAACTGTGCCCTAAACACGATTTGACTGACGATTAAGTTTTGCTCTTCCCTGACTCACTTTTCTTGTCCTTAAGTGCCTTAGAATCATAAAATGTCCTGAGTTGGGAGGGACTCACAAGGCTCATCGAGTCCAACTCCTGTCCCTGCACAGGACACCCCACAGGTCACACCGCGTGTCTGAGGACATTGTCCAGTCTCTTCTTGAACACTGTCAGGTTGGGGCCGTGACACCTCCCTGGGGAGCCTGTTCCAGTGTCCAGCACCTCTGGGGGAAGAACCTTTTCCTCATGTCCGACTGACCCTCCCCTGGCACATGTTCCTGCCACTCCCTGGGTTCTGTCACTGTCACAGAGAGAAGAGCTCAGCCCTGCCACTCCTGCTCCCCTGCTGAAGCTGCAGCCCCATGAGCTCTGCCCTCAGTCTCCTCTGCTCCAGCTGAACAAACCCAGGGACTTCAGCCGCTCCTCATACGGCTTCCCCTCCAAACCCTTCACCAACCTCACAGCCCCAGCCTTCCTCTCTCCTCTCCCACACCAAAAGCGTTTCCAGGAGAACAGAGCTCCTGGAGTGTCTCATTCTAGGCAGCTTGAGACTTCATCACCAACCTCTGAGGACCAAAAGGAAAGGTCAGCAGGAGGGAACTTGCCTTACATTTTTTTTTTTAAATGTATAATTTCTGGCTTTTCAGTTTGCATTTGTGGACAGAAAAAATGGAAGGCAGAGAAGACATCAAAGTCTTCATCAGATTAATCCTGAAATCTCAGAATTGTATCATAAATAAAAACAAATAATTTCTTCTTTCTTGAGTGTGTAGATTTAAGAGAATGAATAAATATTTAAACTTTTAATAAAACATATCTTTTCTAGCCTTACAGTAGCACAGAGAATTTGGAACCACAGAAGAATTCAAAGCAATCAATTCAAGGTTAGATCAGGTCATTCAGCACCGTGTCCAACTGTGTTTTGAAAAGCTGCAAGAATGTGGATCCCACAGTCCCCATGGCGAACCTGTTCTGGTGCTTCACAACTCCAGCAGCCAAACAGCTTCACCCAAGAGTATATGAAAGGTACAGAAACATGCAGGTAACTGATTAGAAATGGCAGAATAAATAGCTTTGCAAAAACCTTGTGGTTAAGGTAGCCTTCATCAAAATTCAGGTGTAAAGATAGATGGCAAACCAGCTAAAACAGGTTCAGTTTTCTTCTATTTATAGTCTGCCATGAATGGCTCCAAAAAGATAAATATCTGGTTACCTCACCAATTAAAGTGCTTTAATGACTGGCTCTTTTAAAGTGTTTCATTTTCTTTTCAGCCCATCTTACCATCACAGGTTTAAGTGGACACCTTGCCACGAATGCATTTTGAATACTCTCAAATGTACCCTCACTTTTGAGGAAGCACAGAGAACATTACGAGGGTCCGACTTTATTCTGAGAGGTCCTTGTCTGTCTACCCATCATTGCAGGGCTTCTGCAGACGGTCCAATCCAAAGACCAAGGGTATCTGCTGAAGGCTCTACTGGTCTGAAGATCTCTGGAAAAGCTGCAGTAGATATCATCTTCCTGGCAGCCACTCCACGCTGCAGTACCACGCTCCACTGTCTTTTTGATGCTCTTATTAATGGCTTTGTTCTTTCACTTCTCAAGCTGACAGTTCATTTTCCCTCCTACAGGTTCCTGCCATTGCACTAGAGAATATTTACGGCCATCTGTACCCTGCGCCATGCATTCTTCCAGACAACTGGTTCATGGGGGATGCACTCCCACTGAAAAGAGAGGTACAGAAATGTAAAGTGCATCGAGGATGAAGCTATTAGGGTGCAGTCTCCTTGTGGATCCTTTGATTTGCTCCCAGCCCCTCCAGTGTATTGAAAACAGAGATCTCTCACTACAAGAGTTCAAAAGCCAATACGGTGCAGCTGTAACCAGGCGTTGAGCTGTTGGGAAAGAACTGTGAGGACCCTTTTTGGAGCCACCCGCTTTGCTCAAGTCCTCATCTTTGGTCCATGCCTGGACTAACTACGGTTGAGCCTGTGTTTGGCGTTGTGTCTTGCTGGTCCTGACTTGAATTCCTGACCAGACCAAGGGCCTGTCACTGTGAGCCTGTCTGGAAGTGACTGGCTGACCCCAGGGACCGCAACTGGACCTGTTCTTCTCTGCCAGGTCCTGCGGGACTGCAGCAGGACACTGTCCCACGCCTGCCACCTCGTCACGCTCCGCTCCTGGCTTGTGTTCCCCTGGGGAGCAGCCCAGTCCTGCTGCTCCCTGGCAATTTAATATATTTGTTGGAAAGCACAATGCAGAAAATAGGGGAAATGCAGGAGAGGATGTCCCTTCCTCTTGTTAGAAAACAGAGAAGAGTTGCTCCTGGTTTTGCAGAGCTTGTTGCTAATATTTTCCTTCCTGTGCTTTTCCCTCAGACTCTTCCGCTCAAACCAAAAATTTCAACCATTTTGTTGGAAAGGAGCCAATCGCTGGGTGAATCGTGGCTGCGGATTCACACTTCGGTCTGTCTGTCACTCTGTTATTGTCCTTCTAAATTGGTAATTGGGATGTGCTATTTCCAATGCAAGGCAATCTTGGAAAATGCCTGTTGTGCCTGCAGCAGCGACAGGTGCTGGCACATAACACATTGCTCAGTTGTCAAGACACCTCAGCCCGTACCCCAACCTCTGTTCCTGCAGATAGGGAGAATGAACCAATGCTTTGTGCAAATACAACATTAATTTTGCTGACAGGGTAATAATAAGGCTACTAAATCAGTCTGAGGATTTTTACGTTACATCCACTATTTAAATTACATGTCATCTTTACAAATTGTAAACTGGATAAATAACTAGTCAAATGTTTACACATGCGACTTGCAATTGAGACTTTCTAGCCACAGAAGTGGCATTACTGAAGAAAAATGTGCTGGACATAGTGATAGTCCTCAAAATACAACAGTGGGGGAATGGGATAATTCATTCGTGCTGAATAGGAACTGTCTCTTCTGATCTTAGCATCAATGCACTTAAAAATATGATCTCCTGAGCCACAGTTTAACCTACAACAAAAGATGAAAACTAGGAAATAAGCTTAGGGATCCTAATTTTGCACTGGAAGGAGATGCTTACAGAGCATCCAGCCACAAGATGTCAGCTCCATCTCTTCTCACCACTAAGTATTAACAACAACCGGCATCATTGCTCTGAGCAACGTTCAGCCTCTGTTCACTGCACAGAGAGCGCGTGGCTTGGACTGACTTGCCAAAAGCAGAAGCTGCACAATACATTCCAGCAAGAGGTATTATGGTATTAAGAGTTGCTCTCGAAGATCTCAAAACCATTCTGAATCATAGAATAACAGAATCATAAAATGCCCTGAGTTGGAAGGAACCCACAAGAATCATGGAGTCCAACTCCTGTCCCTGCACAGGACAACCCCACAGGTCATTCCGTGTGTCTGAGGACGTTGTCCAGTCTCTTCTTGAACACTGTCAGGTTGGGGCCGTGACACCTCCCTGGGGAGCCTGTTCCAGTGTCCAACACCCTCTGGGTGAAGAACCTTTTCCTCATGTCCAACTGACCCTCCCTGGCACATCTTCCTGTCATTTCCTGGGGTTCTGCTGTTGGTCACTAAAGAGAAGAGTTTGGTGCCTGTCCCTCCTCCTTCCCTCATGAGGAAGCTGTAACCGCGATGAGGTCTTCTCTTAGTCTCCTCTTCTCCAGCTGAACAAACCCAGTGACTTCAGCCACTCCTCATACGGCTTCCCCTCCAAACCCTTCACCAACTTTGTAGCCTCTTCTGGATGCTCTCTAGTAGCTTACTATCTTTTTTTATCCTGTGTCCCCAGCCCTGGACACAGTGCTCCAAGGGAGGCCACACCAGCACAGTGCAGAGCGGAAGACTTGGGGCTGGTTTCTGCTTTGCATCAGAAAGCGTCTTATGAGAAGGTCCTACCTTGCAGAAGGTTCAACAGGGAGCACAGACAGAGGTCCCACCACACAGTGCTGCGTTCTTTGAGCAGAAAACACTTCAACATGCAGAGGAAGGATTCATGATTGTGGGAGGAACCCCAGTGAAAACCACAGCATCCTGCAGGAACAGCTCAGGGCAGACTAAGACAACACATCCATATTGACTTATCTTTTGGCAAGGTCAGACCTGATTCTTTCATTTCGTCCTCCTATGGTCAAGTTTAACTCATGAGCAGGGCTCCCTTCCACCATGGGGCGCCTAGACGTGATTTGGACACGTCACACCAGCTAGCTTTGAGGCTGTTCTTGCCTCAACCAGGAGAGCAGCAAGCTCATCTTGGTGACCCCCCGTCTTGCCAGTTCCCCCATGAGAGGAGCAGTTTGCTTTCCATAGAAATAGGTCCTTGGGGACAAGAGAAAAGAAAAAATTCCCATTCTTCCTTGCCTGCTGGACCAGCAGCTTAAGTGACAGTGAGTAGTGGATGGGCTGACATTTATATGTCTTAATCTCTGTGATGATCTCATAAAAGATTTTACCGTGATATTTCTTCCAGTGCACTTGGAGGGCATTAGATGAAAGCTCCATGGGAGCAACACAAAGTCTTTTTCAATCGAGTGAGTTTTCTGTCTATTTAGCTGCCGAGCCAAGTATTCCAGGAGGAGGCTTGCTTGAAAGAAAGAGATGTTTCTTTCAAACCTCCCATCTTAAGCCATATTAAAGCAGCAAATGTAGTGAAAAGAGTGTCCTGCCCCAGCCAGCATGTGTTTGGTAACAAGGTCCTGAGTTCAAACAGTTTTGGCACAGCACAACCACGACCTGCAGCTGGCAGGTCCTTCTCAGACCCTGCAAAATAACTGTGATTTCAAGATTCTCATGTGAATAACACCTATTGCTCAGTTTAAAACACTTAGAGCTGCCACAGAGACTGGTGGGAATCACTTCTGGGACTAGAAGTTACTTGCAAATGATTTGTTGGCTTTGCTGAAAGAAGATTGAGAGCGCATTGCTGGACAGGGCCTGTGAAGCAGGTCTGCTCTGGAAAAGCCTGAGAGACCACAAGACTTTGCTCCAAACACAGTGATGGAGCGTCAGGATTGGGACTAAGGTGGACAGAAGTGTTTGCCCAAGTACAGGTGAGGCAGGAGAGGGGGGATCTCCCCTCTTTGCCCATCCCTTCCTGATCCTTGCAATCAGAAGTGGAAGCAGCTGCAGGCTCACTGCCTTTGGGACAGAGCCATGATGTGAAGTCCCCTCTGGTTTTCTGCCTTGCTCTGCTGCTCTTCTGGCTGTGACCACAAAAAGCCACTGTCCTCTCTGTACCTTCCGATCCCCTTTCCCATCATACACGGCATACAGACTATCCACTCGCTGGGCAAGGGCTGTCTCAAATACACAGCACCATGAGGACTCAGTCTTATGGGGCACAGCCCTTGCCTGCACACACGCACATCAATCCTGTGGGAATCACTTGATGGCCAGATTAAGAAATTCTTACACAGCTGCCCCTTCTGAGAGAGAGGAAGCCATGAAAGTGAGCAATGCTGTGAACTCATGTAGACTCTGCAACTAAGACATTGCTGTTTTGCTACCAGTTTAAACATTGTCTCTATAATAAGCTGCACATCTTTGATTCACCAGCCTCCCTGGGAAGTTTCCAAGGCGTCTGGCTTCTAGGATCATGCTATGGCAGCATTCCTGTTCCCATCCAGAAAAATTTTGGAGTTAAGAGTGAGGTGAAGTTACACAACATGTATTAAAATAACACCACAGCAACAAGCTCTACTCCTTCAGTCTCAAAGACAACCACTCTGTTTACTTCCAGGAGAAAGCCTTGCTTAACTTTTCTGGCTGCATGAGCGTGAATCTCTGGTATTAACCACCAGCCCTCGCCAATCACAAATATCAGCTCCTTGCTACCTCTGCCTGTTCACACAGTAATGCAGCAGTGAGTTTTTGGGACCACTTGACTGCTGTGCTCAAGTTCCTTGAAAAAGTATGTTGCACTGGCTGGGACATGAGCCTGACCATAGGAATGTGCCACCTCAGCAGTGGCGGGCAGCGCGGTGGCCATGAGCACACGTGGAGCTGAGCTGAAGAAAGATTTATCTTGCTGCTGTTCTGCGAAACAATGCAGCCTCTGCACAAAACAGCTGCGGGTTGGACAAAAGATAACTCTTTTTTTTCCCTCTTGCATGCAGCTGTTTCACTTTAGCAATCTGGGCACAGCTTGTGCCTTTCAAAGCCCCCGGCTCAGCCCAGCTTGGTTGCTTGCGAAGCATTTCTCAGCCCTCCCTCCGCTGCCAGCTGCTCCCTGTACACAGACCAACACATTCCCCAGAACTGCAGAATGAATTGGGCCGTTCCTTATGTGAGCATCATGTTACAAGCATTTGCAATGGGACTACCGGCACCTCAGCTGTTGCTGGCTTAAAATAAGCAGCGTTGCTAAGTCTGATGGTTCCGCATCTTGCTGCAACAGTCAAGTACAAAAGAAAAGTTCCCAACAAGGTTCTGATTCTGCTCTCAGCAAAACGCTGCAGAAGAGCTAAACTTAGACATCATTTAATCACAGCTTTATAGACCTCTTAAAGAACCATGAAAGAAATACTTTCCATAGTCAGGGTAGTGCATTTTATTATGCTCATCCAACAGCATAACCTTAGCTTAACTCCAGGTTAATAGAACTTATAGTAGCATTGAAAGAATAAAAATTGCCAATGAGCAAAAAGAACCCTAAATCCACATTTTTCAGAAGCCAGTGAAAGCTGTATGACCTTTGATTTGACCTCAGGAATAGAGTGGCAAAAGCAAAAGCCAACTGAACTATCAAGTTCTCTGAAAAGCCCAAAATTATACAGAGTACAGTGGGTATTCTTGGGCACAGACTTGTCTTTCACTCTGTAACAAAGAGTTCACGACAAGTGCATTTCTTCTCTTTCACATCACAGTGGTGGGCAACCATTCCCCACCAAGCATGGAGCAGATTTCTAGTGCACAGCTTAAATGAAACAAATACTTCTACTCCTTCTCCATTAAAATATGCCAGACAGACTTTTTTTTTTTTATAAATGCTTCACGAACACTTTTAAGATACACGAAGTTCATGACAGCCAGAAATTGCCACAGCAGTACACTAGGAGTTTGGAGAAACCTGCTCATTCTTGGCTGGGTCATGCAATGACCTGAAGACTTTTGTATTTAAAGGCATAAACCCAAATGGCTTCATATCCTTTCTGTGTCTGTCTCGCCACTGCAAAGCATGTATATACTTAAACATAACACCTGGAGCCCTACAACAGAATGCCCAGAGCTACTGATTTCCAGAAGTAAAACGGAGGTACCCAACACAGGGAGAGCAGCTCTTACCTTCGTGCTGAGTCCTGGTTCGATACTGAGACATAAAAGCATCTCCATGACGTCCTTCCTAACCATTGGTGGTGACAGCCTTTAACTCCCTGTGCCTCTTCATCCCAGTTCCTCCCTAATACTCCATCTCAGAGTTTCAAGACTCCAGAGCCCTCAGCTCTCTCGTCGTCCAGTCCCACATAATCCTCTCCTTGGCCACAGAAGAACCCGAAATCTACCACCCAAACTCTCCAAACCACCTCAGATCCATCCCAGAGCTACTCCTGTCCTCCAACTCTATCCCAGATAATGCCCCTGTTTCAACAATGTGGATATAAACCCCTTACATGACCAAACAAGCTCCAGCCAGCTGAGACCAGCATCAGCTCAGCTTCTCAGCTGCATCCTCCTCTTAAGAGCAGAATGGTCATGGTCTCCTTTATGTTAGGCCATAAGGGCAGTTTGTATAAGAAGGGGACTTGAATTCTAACATACTTGGCTTGCAACCGATGCCCCCAGCCCTTTGGCTTGCCGGGAATGAGTATTGCTTGGCTCTCCCGTACCGTGACATTTACTGAGCGCTGCAGGAATGCACAGCAGACCTCTGGGTGCAGCTCCGCTCAGCAGGCTGCGCAGGAGGTGTGAGAAGACAGTTTTGATTGCGGATTCAGGAAAGCAGGGAGAGACGAGTCTCTGCCCAGCTCCTAGGCAGCGATGCAAATGCGGTCTCCGCTTTGTCTTCACCTGGCGGCGAGGGCTGTGGAGCAGAAAAGGCATCCAGCTCTGACATGAAGGATGCTGTGCTAAGCTTTATCTCGCTGTCTGTGTAAGCAAAACGCCTGCAGGAATCCTTCTTTCTGTTTAAGTCTTAGTAATGTCTGTTCCTCACCTACCAGTGCAACCCCCTACAACCAGACTAACTACAACCTTCTTTGGGTGTGTTTTTTTGTTTTGTTTTTTTGTAGTGGGTAAATATGAGCCATCCAAGCCCTTCTACGGAGGAGCCTGATCTGCTCAGTAATTAGTACCCACAGCCTGGCAGGGCGGAGGATGGGGCTGTTGCAGCCAGCTGGCAGGCAAAGATCTCACACTGAGACCTGGGGCCAGACAACACCATGGAAACCCAGCTCTGCCAACAAGTAGTGCAGACCAAGGCCTGGGGAACATGAAGAGGGCCCTGTTAGCACTTCTGTTTCCACAAAATATACATAAAACAGGTAAAGAGAAATGTTTGCATGAACGTGATCATTCCTGTAGGTTGGCAGCATCAGTGAGCAGAAGCCAAACCACAGCCATAAAGAACAGAAGAGCCTGAGCCCTTTCCCCTGTTGGTTTCAATTTTGTCTGAATTATTTTTCAGACAGTGAGAATCAGCTTTACTTCTTCCCATACATGAGCAGCATAAAATTTGGAAGCATGATGCATGCCCCCCAACTGAGTTCATAGAATCATAGAATCGTTTTGGTTGGACAAGACCCTCAGGATCATCGAGCCCAACCACAACCTAACCTAACTCTAGCACTGAACCATGTCCCTGAGAGCTTCGTCTAAACACATTTTAAACCCCTCCAGGGATGGTGACTCCACCACTGCCCTGGGCAGCCTGTTCCAATGCCTGATAACCCTTTCTGGGAAGAATTTTTTCCTAATATCCAACCTCAACCTCCCCTGGCACAATTTGAGGCCATTTCCTGTATCTGTGTGGTGGTCACAGGTCATGTTCCCCTTCAAATCACAGAATACCAACCAAAATCAGGGCTCTCTTGTATTAACAGTAAGAAACAAACCCTGTCATGCAGAGCTTACAACCAATGTATGAGAAAGACTGCATTTACCATTTTATAGACAAGAAGCAGAGAACTAAAGAGTCTATTTAAAGCATATTTAAGTTCCAGGAAAGATTTTCTTTGCCTTCCCCAGGTTTTGGATCTTGCTCGGTGAAATTAAGCAACTTGCCAAAATTCACACAGCAAGTTTGTAGAAAAGCTAGAAACCAACAGCTAGATTTGCCGAGCACCAGCATTTATGCTTGAGCCAGCCTGCTGCTGGAGGTGCCGGAATGGCAACAACAATCTGCTTGAATGTGAATTCCCAGCTGCCAACCTGGCAACGCTTTCACTTCTCTGACCTATTCCATTGCTCAGATCCAGGATCTTCCTTGAGAAGAAAATAAATACGGAGAAGATTCAGAATCATCACTGGATAGGCTAGACACATCCCTGGTAATTCATTAGGCACAGAGAAGAGGGAAAGCAGGTCATTTTCAGGAATCAAGCCACACATCTGGGGCAGCAGGATTGTTACGGTGAACCAAGCATGCAGGTACCCAGCACTCTGGGCCGTGAACTCAGTGATGGCTTTGCCTTCCCAAAGGCTGCATCCCGAGGATGTTTGCTCTTCTGCTTCACAACCACAAAGATACCTGGTCTTCAGTGGTCTGCAGCGCCTGTGCCTGCTCTGGTAACACACATCCTCATGTGAATATGACATATAAAGTGAATATAAGAATAAGGCAATGGACATTGTCCAGAAAATCTATTAATCACACCAATTAAGTCCTGAGATTTTCCTCCTGTTCCATCCACAAGTGAATGTGGCACCGTTTTGTTTGTTTGTTAAGCTTCAGAGACCAGCTAAGAGGCTTTCCCTAAAGAAAAAATAGTCACTGCCATTGACAATGGATTATTTGGAATCGTTTCATACATCAACAAAACGCAGCCTTCTCTGCAGGGAAATGCAGCAGCAATCTAACAGCAGTGGCCAGGAATGAAGAAGACTGTACTCAGGGAAAACTGCAAAGGATACTACACACTTATGCACATACAGATGTTTGATTTTGGCTTAGGTACTACAATCAGTTGTTAGAAAAGCACCACTGAAGGTTTCCTGACTAAATGTCCTTTAGTTTTGGATCTGATAAAAGCATCTTCTGGGGAGAAGGCGAGGCAGTGAATCTATTTGAAGTAACACATTTGCAAACAAGAGTATTCTGAGGGGTTTTATTTAAAGATCTTCCTGCCACTGTTCTAGGCTCTGAAGATCTATTTTTATGCCTTTGTTTTCATTTGAAAAAGAACACATTATTCCAACTGCCTGATGACTAGCAAAGATGATTATAAAAAAGAAAAGAAATGTGCATTTCCTTCAATTCATAGCCAAGGAATTTGCACTTTATAATAATGGGTGTAAATTTAACATATTTTAACAAAGGAGAAAGTATCTGCTAAATGTGATGGTATCTACCCCACACCACTTGGCCTTGCGTGGAGTATGCAAGAGATCAACAGGAGCACTTGAGAAAGGACATGTATTTGTGAAGAGCGTGCTGAGATTTGAAACAAGCAAATGCTGCAGAATCCCAGCCCTGCTTCATCATTATAGGTCTTTAATCCTGATTTTATAAAAAATTGGACCACACTGTGGATTGCGACCACTGCTCAGAGCCCTGCCATGCCAAGCTCCAGGGACATTAATGTTTTCATTTGAATGTAGCTGCCCAGTGGAGAGTCATATTTAAGACACAGCTTTAAAATCAGTCATTCGTATGGGGTATACCATATATGTATTATTGCTACAGAGCCCAATACTATATTACAAGTTTTATTTTAACATTTCATATTTTGGGGTCTCTGGCCAACAGGAATTTAGTGTATGAAATGAATGGCAAATATTACTAATCGGTGCAATGCTCCTACGCAAAACAGCGTCTTAACCTCCTCAGGACCTGCCTGCTGCCCAGCAAGCCCCGCAGAGCAGCGAGCACACGCTTGGCAGGATTCACAGAGCAGTAATGGGAATGATTTTTTCTACTCCTACAGAGAGAGAACAAAAACATGAATTCACCTTGGCAAGGGAATGAGCAGCAGGTTAATCAGTGTCCTGAGAAAGCTAGTAAATGGAGAGCAAATACTTCTTTTTGCTGTTTTCCAACTCGGGAACAAGCTAAAAATCAGTGAAACGCTAAGTGTTGAACTCAGGAGGAGACTGTCCTCTCTCAAATGATAGTAGCTCTGTGGGAGCCCCAAACTCTAAGGCTTTGAATGCAGGAAACAAGAATAGACATGGTATTTTAATGAAGTAAAAATATTCAACAGTAAAGAGGGTTTGGGTTTTTTTTAAATAATATGAAGTCTTGTTTACAAGATATAAACAGCTCAACTATTAAAACGGAGGGTTAAGAACTTCACACAGCTGGTTTAGACTCTGACAGATACAGCTAGGGAGCCTTAGACTTTCTTCAGAAAAAGGAGATGAAACTGAAGATGACTCAGGAGTTACCAGATTGGGCAAAACCCCATTTCCGGCAAGACCAGGCAAGAGCTGGATGCGGTGGGAAGAGGTGAAACTGCTGAGCAGAATCAGGACTGAACCAGGGTGCAGTACCATGATTATGTGGTTGGTTGGTGTCAACACACACACAAGCTCTTTAAAAGTCGTATCTTTCACGCAGAATCAGTCAGTCTAATAAAGTCTCTCAACAGTGAAAACAGGATAGCCAGTAGTGTATGAGTCAGTGTAACCTCATCCTCAACAGGTGTAAGCAAAGAAAAAAAGGTTAATATTTGGAAAGAAACAATTTTCTCAAACATGCTGTTTCACAATAATCAAACCTACATGAACTTCCACTGCATCAGCAGCCAGTCTGTAAGAAAAAGGAAAGGGGGATGGATGGGTTGATGTTATGTTTCAGGTTTTTCTAGATAAAACATTTTGATTTTTCTAAAGTGGTTCAAACAATGTTCTCACATTTGATAGACAGTGTGTGAAAAGAAAAGCTGTATCTGCTTCCAGTTTGAAATGTATGCTGTCAATAAGGCAAGCAAAGAATAGATTCTGTTTGTCTCCATCTAAAATACTCAGATTTCGGGCCACAGAGCTAAAATGCCAGCATCTCCACAGAATTAGAGTTAAAAGAGTGGTTAGGGAGGATTTTCGGCAGAGTTTAACACTTGCCTTACCCTTTCTTAATACTCCCTTGGCGAGCTGACCATCCACATCATGGAGGGCAGAGCTGGACACAGAAGTGGTGTTTCCAGCCACCCAGACTGATCTGTCAAAACCAGCCCCCATGCACCCAGGCTTTTGTTCCATGATGCTAATATGCCTCAATTGTCCCAGCACTCTGAAGACATTCAGAAACAGGCTGCTCCCTTCACATGTCTGGGTCATTTTAATTCCAAAACTGAGCAATAGAAGCACTGTAAAAAAAAGTAGAATCCGAATTCTACCTCACACCTCTCTACGGCTTTGCTTATGTCTCAAACAGGAGCTCTGCAACTAGAGAATATTGTGTTCCTCCAAAAGCATCCCCAGCCAACTTCCCAACCAACTCACACTACTCAACATGACAGAGCATGGCAGAATAATAGTGCTTAATCCTTCTGGCTTTCCTGTTTTCTCCTCACACAACAGGCAGAATTGCACGTGTTTTAATGCGGCAGAGGAAAGTCAAACCACTCTGAGTGCAGGTCTCGCTACAGGTCAGAGAAAGGTACATTAGAAGGCAGAGACAAAAATTGTTCTGCACAACCACTGTGTACACACAGGTCTGAAAGCTTTGCCATCCTCCTGCCCTCAAAAACCCACCTTTGCAGCGGAGTTCTGACGCTTTCCAGAGCAGAGACTGACAGAAAACATCATGACTCACCCACTCCTGCAAAAGGCTGGAACTCTTGCTCTTCACTTTCAGACCAGCTACTTTCAAAGCAGCAAACTTTAAAAAAAAAAAAAAATAGCTGATCAAGCACAACTTAAATAATTCATCTCTTCCAGTTCTGCGGGTTGGGTCAGGGCTTCAAAATTAATCCGTTGCTGGTCCTCTTCCACTCTTCTGCTATTTCACAGCTGGAAAATCAACAGAAACCAGAGCTTGATAAGAAATGGGATCATGATGGTGAAAGAAACCAAGCTACATGAAATCCAGGAAGGAAAGTGTATTCCCAGAGATGAGAAGAAAAAAGAACCTTCTCAGGGAAAAGAGACAATAAGGACTGATTTAATAAGGTGCCTAAACGAGACGCAGGGCAGTGAGGAGCCAGAGCAGACCCTGACAGCAAGAGGAGCAGCAAAGGCACCTCTGGGGGCTCAGGGACACCCCCACTCCTGGGGCAGGACAGCAGGATCAGACACTCTCAGGCACCTGTGGGCCCCACCACACTCTTGTGACGCTCCTTTAGCCATCAGAGCTTCCCCATGCCAAGCACAGCCCAGGAGGACAAGCTCTACACGCCGAGATGGGTTTGAAATACAGAATTAAACAAATGCTTCTCTCACTCATGCAGTGCTGAGCTCCAGCTTTTCCCCAGGCTTAACCAGAAGAAAGCCTTTTCTCTTTTCCTTTGTTTCTCTCACCCTTTTGCTGGGATTGTTCCAGGCAAAGGACATGTGTTTTCTCTTGTGCAGATACACATCGGCTTCATGTGGAGGGGTGGGGAGCTGTTCCATCGACAGCACTTGCTTGTCCTCTCCGAGTACTCTCATGTAGATCAGCTTCACCATGAGAAAACATAATTGCAGATTCTCTAACTCAGCTTCTGAAGCAGAGGAAACAAAAGACTCTGCAGTATGTAGAATAAAGACAGATTATATAGGAAAAAATGAAATAATGAGAATGCCCCAGAACAGGGAAAGAAGGTTTAGATCTTCAGGAGTCAGAGAAGAATAGACATTGCAGCAAAATCAGTTGACTATCTCAAGGAAGCTGCCATGTCTTTGGAGACACAGATACCTAATTTGAGACTGCAACTGTAGTGGTCATCCTGGCTCAAAACAAGGACAGCAGAGATGGCAAGAATTCAGAGATCAAAAAAAGACCTACAAAAAGCTCATAAGGGTAATCCAAAAAAAACAGGATCATTGCTCAAAGACACAAATAACGTCATTGTAAATACATTTATTTAAAGCAAGGAATGGGTGGCTACCAGTATATCATGAAAATTAAGGAGTTCTGCTGACTAATATCCACAAAAACACAGTCGAGCAAGTCAAAGATGGGAATGCTAGAGGATACAAAAGAACCCAAAGACTATCTCCATATCTTATCTCAAGTGAGTTCAAGCACAATCAATGCTCACCAAGATGGGAAAAACCTTAAGATTTGAAAGCAGCCTTGACATTTACATTAATAGAGAATACTCGGAGGTATCAATTACAATAACAGTATTGTGGAAGGGGTATTCAACTTTGTTCGTCAGGTCTGAAACTAATTGCTAATCATTAAAGATACGAAAGATGTAATACGTAGGCGAGTTCTTCCATTAACTGCTTCCATTAAGTTCTCATACTTTGCTCTGAAACAGTTACAGCTTTAAATCAAGATATAAATCTAAGCAAGAAGGGTCTGATCCAGCCTGGCAATTCTTATGTTCCTTCATTCATTATATTAATTTGTAAGTTACCTTTTAAAGTTGCTTACTTATCCCAGAACAGATTCTTTAGATATAACCATTAAGCAAATTATTCATGACCAGCACTCTGAGAAAGAGTCAGGCCTTCAGATTTGCTCAGTTACATTGTACTCTGTGCACTTCCATTAATAAGCAGTTGATTTCAGTATTGCCACCTACTTTGTTTTTTTTAAAAAGGGAGTCTAAAATGGGACATACAGCAGGCTTTCTACTTTGCCTTTGTTTTTTAAGCAGTTATTCAGCCTGCAAGTCATTTAGAAGAAGACCAGCTTGAAAACCCAGGACAGATGTCAGGTGTGGCAGAGAGGTGACTGATGTGCTCTGCAGAGCCTCCCTGAGCCCCGTTTATCTGCTGCGCTCACCCGAGCCAGTTCAGTGCTCCATCACCACGGCAGCTTATTGACATCCAGCCATCTTCACAGGCACCCTCACAGCACCTTCCCAAGACTGCAAATGAGGGGAACAGAGATACCTGAAGACATCCCAAGTAGGGGACAGCGCAAAAAGGAGCCAATAAATAAATCCATGGGAGCAGTCAGAACTATCTCAGCACCTACAGCAGACATCAAACACAACTGCTGAAAGAAGACAAGTCCTGGACATGCTACAAGTTCCCTAAAATGAATAATACTGTGATTTCTTTGCTCCTGTTGCATACATCACACTCAGGCAGAAGTTCTCCAGAGACCAGTGCAAAGGCTTGTCATGGAGTGACATCTGTCCATCAGACACATGAGCACATCACCATGGAAAGCAAGAGAGAGGGGTGCTGGCTGGGGAAGGACGCAAATGCAGCATTTCGTGACCTTTCCTCTGAACATCAGCTATCAAGACATGAAGGAGAAAGTGCTGAGCAGAGCCATGGAAAAATAAGCAAGCAATATCTGTCTGCAGGTTTGCTTCTTTTGAAAGAAGCCATTTCAGTTGCAGAACTTGATAGGAAAATGCCAAACAAACCCAGTTACCCAAGTTTTCAAGGCAAGACTCCTCATTTTCTACCAGAGCCCAGCCTTATCTTGCCAGTTGCCAACAAAGCCCAGAATTACAAACACTAAAGCAATGGCAACACCCCAAAATGCTGCCTCTTTCCCCCCAGTCTGACACCTACTATCTTGTGCTGCTGGATACAGCACAGACAATTCAGGGGCTCCCTCAAGAGCCCCCTTGGGATCACTGAGCCCCCTGTTGGCCTGCTGAGTTGTGAAAGGGGGCAGCAGAGCTGCAAAGAGCATTAACGGTGTATCCAAACAAAAGCTACAGAGCAGAAGGCCCTAAGTTTGGGAGTCAACATCACACCTACCCCTCCCTGCTCTCCACCAGAGGTAACAGCCAAATTTGGCCTCCAAGATCAGCAATCCACAGTTACTAAAACAGCCAGACAGGTTTTGCAACAGTATTATTCACCTGCTCTTAACCACAGCTATTTTTAGTAGGTCATTTGTTTGAGAGCAGGCTCTGGGAATATCTGTTTCCTAGTCAACTGGGCAAATTGGGCTGTGTTTGCTGAATTTCTGAACAAAAAGCTTTTAGGGGAACGGAGAAACAGGAGTAAGGCAAAGGCAATCAGCCTTCCAGGTCTCACCAACACCGCAGAGCTCACTGTGGCTGTGCCACTTTGACCCTCCGCCCTCCAGCCACCTTTGCATGAGCTTTTCATGGCCACTGACAACACGATGCATCTACGCTGGTGTTGCGCCTATTGAGGAAAGATAACAAAAGCAGCAGGGACTGTCCACACATTAGCAAAAGGACAGTACATCTGTTACAGCCTCTGACCCCAAATCCATGGCTGATTTAGCTCAGACTTGTGTCCCAGTACAACTCTTCAACTGGAGGAAAATGGCAGGCTTGTAAACATTCTGCACTGGAGGAGGATCCGATCTAGCACTGTATGTAAATCATCCCTGTTTTGACTGATTTTTATACCGCTGATAAAACAAGGCACACTAAGGGCTGGCCTGCCGTCTAGAGTTGCTGTGTACCAGACACCATCTGCAGCTCTGCACACACTGCAAGTCCCACCAGCTGCTCAGAGCTGCTTCTTGCCCAAGCTGATCCAAACCCCAGCATCTGCTGGGCCATGGAGGAGACCAGCCACAGAGCCTTTGAATGCTTGCACGGGATGGCACAGGAACAAATTCCTCCTGCTGCAGCTGTACCGCAGTCAGCTCGGAACAGAGTCGAGCTGGGCACAGCTTGAGCACCACTATGGCCACACACATTTGTCTGAGTGGAGCAGAGCTCCACTGGCAGCAGCCTTTGATGATCTGCAACAGATTTGCCTCAGTTTCCCATTTGGGTGCCACCAGTCATTATTCTGCCTGTTATTTTATTTATACCTCAATGGCACTCCAGCTGTTTCCGCCCTTTGAGGATAAGCACTGCAGTGGCCTCTTTTGGCTGAACACCCCCAATATACCACCATCCACCATCCCCCGGGTTCTAGTTCACAGGAAGACAATCTTCCCACCCATTCCTTACTATTTCCTCCCTCAAATACATCCTCTCTTCTTTTCCAAGTCCTTCCCATCCCCTCTGCATTTCTCATGAAGGACAGTCACAGAGCTACTCATCTCATCCAGTCCCCCCATCCTGGGGCTTCTCCTGTGCAGCTGGACCAGGGCCGGAATTTGAGGGGGTCACCCCCTGAGCAGCAGGAACCCCAGGGGCATAGGGACAGCCCCTTGTGTTTCAAGGGAGTTGCTTCTGCTGATCTTTTCCTTGAATTTATGGTTGAACACAATGACCTTGAGGGTCTCTTCCAACCAAAGCAATTCTATGATGCTATGAATTCGGTTTTGCAGCTTATTAGCATAGTTAATGAGGTACATTTGGTGCCGCCTTTCTGAGTCTTTGTAGGGGAAAAAGAGAAGAAAAAAAGGCCCAAATCTCAGCCATGGTTTTCCAATTCAACACTGAAACCAGAGCAGTGGCATGGATGTAAAACTCAAGCCATACTGGGGATCAGCTCTCCATCCTACTCTGTATTTCTTCCTCTCTAAAAAGACTCTGAAGTGTGACACCCCGAGTTCCTTTTCCTTGGCAAACACAAACACTGAATCTCACTGACACCTCTTGTCTCACGATTATTCCCGTGTTAGTTGACATGACAATTAGGGGAACACAAATGTTTTCATACCTCAGCTGATGGCAGGAGATGAAGGGAGAAAACCTCCCTGAACCTTTCTGAGGCAGAGTCTGCTCCTTGAACACCTCAAGGCTTTACAAGATCCCTTGTCTTTCATGCTTAAAGTTTCCAGGCTCAGTGATGTTTTGAAAATAAGGTCAGCTGCCACATATGCCAAGACCCTGCTACTCACCTTCAGGCATTTACCACCCATATCCCAGCAGAAAATATTTAAGGCAAGCTTTCAAATAGCCTGTTTGAATAAAATTCAGCGATCTTTCCTGCTTTCATCACTGTTCACTTTGCTCCTCGCTGTGTGGCACAGACAGTGGGCAGAAGGGTGAGCTGAGCACCTTGATGCTCACAGACCAAGAAGCATCATCTCAGCACAGCAGCCTCTGTTGGCACATGGGCTGAGGAGATGTATGAGCTCCCCACCAAGGGAAAAAATCCCACGAAGCATCTGCCTACCCTCAGTGTCCAGAAACCACACAAGTTAGAAGGAAAAAAAAAAAAAAAAAAAAAAAAAAAACACCACACACAAACCCACAGCAAAACACTTCACTTGGAGGGAAAGGGAAATGAAGATAGAAAGCTGGGATTCATACTAAATCACATTTCCAAAGGCTGGGGCTTTAGGAAAAAGAGAGCAAGTTCTGCAAGAGAACAGAGGTGATGACACTCCTACATTTTACATGTATTCTTTGGAATATATCATATAGACCCAGGTATATTTTGGTGTCCAGCACTCCTGCAGCATGGCTGCAGTAAACTGCACTGCTGGACAATGTTTGCCAGCTATAAAGTCAGTTAATAGCTTTCCCTATCACCAAAGTAGCTCCAGAAATAAAACTCAGCCATTCTTGCTTCAGCACAGAAGGGAAGACCGGATGCTGATCTGTTTGTTTCAGAAGCAGAGGACGCAACAGAGAGAGCATCACTCAGGGCAAGTCCGTGGGAGTCCCCGCGCTGCCCAACAGCTCAGCCTGGCGCTTCCTGCTCCCCTCCTGTGTATCTTCCAGAGCGCTAATGCAACAAACGGCGTCGCTCGCCCACTCAGCCAGTCGGTGACAAAAATACACCAGGAACAGAAAGAACAAGGATCAGCAGAAACAGGCCCCTGCAAGAAGAGCAGTGCTGGGAATAGGAGGTGCCGCAGGGCAGCAAAGCCATCGAGATGCAGAGACACAGGCTGCAGAACGCTGGGTGCGAAGGGGCCAGCCGGGCAGCTGTGCACGGGCAGAGGGGTTTGCAGGCAGGGTTTGCCTGTTTGCTACATCTCCAGCTGTAGCCAAGCAGCACTGTGCTTGAAAATCCCTGGCTTCTCTGTCCATCCATTCCCTTCCACATATGGAGGGCAGGGTAGAAATGTAAAAAGCAGTGGACACAGAAGCAAAATCCTCCACGTTGGGAAGGGCCCCCATGACCACTACATGAGGACAGTCTTTTCTGATTTTGGCATGTAGGCACAAGCTTTTGAGTCCATCCATCAGGCGCAGTACAGACACAGACAGCCCTGAATCCAGTTGTTCCACAGCCCTTATAGCCCACAGGAGCACTTATATATATACATTATATATATATATGCAGAGATGCCCATGCCAATGCTCTCACACACATCAGCCAGCCACGGCAATGATGAAGCCCCTTTTCCATGAGTGACCCCTGTGCTCTCCCTTTGTGCCTGAATCCCTGCACCCAAGGAAGAGACCTGCAAATCCTCCCCAGCACGTACAGATGGATTTTGTTCCCTATAGACTCCTGTGTCCCAGCAGGAGATCAGTGCTGAATGAGCAACTCTCCTTACATTTAAATCTTTTGAAGAATAAGATGCTTGCCTGCAGCTGCCAGTCAGTACATCAGGCTCCTCATTATGTTTTAAAATACGAAGTAAAAGAATTGACTAAAATGTCAGGCAGCAGCCTCTTGTCCTGCCTTTTATAAAAGAGTAAGTTTAAAATAATAAAAGTAATAATAAAGCCCTGTCATCTCGGCAGTTCTCTCCATTATGTACAACTGAGTGTGATAAGAATTCACAGGAAGAAAAATCCAGCTGGAGAAAACACAGCCTTACCAATGGCCTTCGGCAAACCCTGTATCACAAAGGGACCTACAAATACCCTTCAGCAACCCCTTATCACAAGGGCAGCTTGCAGAGAAACACGGCTGCGTCCCTGGGGCCAGCACAGAAGGGGCGCTGGAGATTTTGAGTCCCACCAGCAGCTCTGCCTGCACCAGCCAGCTCAGACTGTGCTCCCAAAACACATGTTGAGTAACCTCAGAGCAAGAAGAGCTGCAAATGTCTGGGTGAGATTAAACTGATGAACCTTCCAGGAGTGGAGATTAGACAGCACAACATTTACAAATAACCATGCTAATTACCAACTACTGGGACCGTAAATCAAGCTCACCAGCTCCATATTTCAAAATTTGTACCAATACAGGCTTTGCAGAACCCCCTTTCTTTGCTTTTATTTCAGTTTAATGAGACGAACAGTCCAGCCAAAAGGCCACAGGGCCGGATCCTGCAGTGTTGCTCAAGCAGAGCAGAGGGTGTTTTGCAGAGTTAGGGAACCAGCCTGTGGTTCAGACATTTATTCAGACTGAAGTTGTCCTTGATTAGCCTTGGAAAAGGAATTAAGGTACTGGAGGTGCTTGGAGCAGATCTGAGATACCATGAGCACTTCAAGGGCTGTGAATTTAGCACATTAGTCTAGAATTCAAAGGCCTAAATATCCTCAAATCATTCAAATTACCAGAATGTTCAGATAAAAAAATCAAAACAGACAGTGGAGAAAATTTAGCTTCTTTTACACTTCATTACAAAGTACTGGGTTTTTCAAACTGATAAAATTTGACCATTTGAAATCTTAGCTTTGTGCAGCACAGCAGAAAGCAGTGCCAATTAAAAGATTAAAAAGGTTTCTGGCATTTTTCTGAAGTTATCAGAACAGGAGCTTTCTAAGGAGAAGATGATCTGAAACAAAAATATTCTCAAAACAGCAATGCGGTGAAGCATGATGATTTCAGCAGAACTGCCTTTGGCTATAGAAAGCATCAGAGCTCCTCCTGACCAGCCCTGCTTCCGGGAGTTCACTTTTTTAGAGGTGTTCAACTCCAGACCCAAGGTCTGCAAGGGCCAGGAGAACAGAGACACCTGAAGACATCCCGAGCAGGGGCTCACAGATCAGCCTCTCTTTTTGAACTGAGTGTCAGAATGCTCTGACTCAAGGTAGATTTTGACAAGCACAAACCTCAAGTTCACCATTCAGCTGAAGAATCAAAAACTAAAAATATAGCTCAGAGGTATACGCTGTTAATCAGTGTTTTGTGTAATAGGCATCTTTCGCAGGAGTTCCCTGGGTCTTCTGTCTTCAGTGAGAAGATTCAGACCTGCTTTGGCTTAAGTATTTTATCAAGAAGACAACCAGGGAAATCAGCAGAGTACAATAATACTGCCAGCAGTGACAGATGCCTGCATGATGCCAAGAGAAGCCTGACAACTGGGAAGATTTGGCCAGACGTGACAAAGGTGCTGGTACGAAGGAAAGTAATGGTTGAAAATAGAGGGGGAAATAGCAGCTTAAAAATTACTAAGATTTACAGTACCATGCATGAAGCTGGAAAGAATTAAAAAAAATAATAATAATAAAAACACACCACATTGTTTGCTACTAGAACTATTTGAAGGTAGGAAAGCTGTCAGTGCAACAACACATCTCTATCACTGGACTTACCTAGTACTGGTTGGGCATTAGCAAAGGGGGAAACATTTTCTTCCCCAACTGTATACATGTCCCATGATTTATATTCTTTATATCATTTTTATGAGCTTCTTTAGCACATCATCCAGTGTAATAACAGCATGGTAATTGTGTTAGCTGCATGTCCTGGTACTCAATTATAATCCTGTCATTGCCATTTCCCAGCTTGTCTAACAGAATAACCTTGTCATCTGGCTGACATCCAAGTAAGAAAAAGGGTCAAGAAGAAAAGAAAAAATATATAAATATGATATCAATATAAAAGACACATGCTTGATGGTTTTGTAATAAAGTCCCTAAGTTACAACTCAGCACAAGTGTCCACTTTCATGTGCAGGCTTCTCACACAGGTTTTGTGTGTACAAGAAGGACCTCCTGCAATTCAAAGACTTGGTTTTCTTGAAGGCACCTCTTCTTTCTTTCCTTCTGGACCAGCATAAGCCAAGCTCCAACCTAGCTCTGGAAAACATTTGTTGTCCTCACATGAATGGAGTTTCAGCAAGGGCAGGTACACCTCCAGCCACCTCCTTAAACTTAATCCTCTGCATTTTCTATCTGAGGTTTCTTCTCTATCCGTTCCTGCTTCTGCTGGTTAACACAGCTGACGAGACTGGCGCCCTCCTCCCACACATCCTCACTCACCAGCTCCCACTCAAAATGCAATTGAGAAAATCTGGCAAATCCTGTAAGATCTCATCTACCACTCAATACATTCCAAACCCCAAAACAATCCTCAACGCAGTGTCTCTTAATCAAAGCATCTGACATGTAGAACTAAATTTACTCGGGTTACCCTGTCTGTCCTTTCTAGCCTGGGTGTTTGAAGAGAGCTTGCTCTAGAATCACTTACACAAGCATATTGCAAGTAATTGTGCACAGACTGTGCTACTACAGCCATTCACATGTACTCTTAGCTCACATATGGACTCTTCCAACACCTCAGTCCACCTGTGGTAACTCACTTGTGCTTTATATGTTAGCTATACAAATCCAGTATGTCCTCTCTAGCACGTATGGATACAATTTTTCATACCATCATAGTGATGTATTGGAGGCTTACATGCCTAATTAAATGATCATTATCCAATCCCACCACTCAGCATCACAAGAACTAAGCAGACACTGCAGTTGCTTCATGGCTGTTGGAATTCCAACCATAGAGATCTCAGTGAATGCAAGATTACTGTGTACTCATCCTTTTCCACAGTGATTCTTTATCTAATTGGATTAATGGAGAGACAAAAATAGCTCAACAAATAATACACCTGTAAAATAATAAACTGCAGTGCTGTAAGACACTGGGATTCCTCACTGCTGAGCAGTTACAAGTTTGCCCTAAGAAATTTCCATAGCTTTTTACAAGAAAATTTCCTTTCCCACCATTTCTTTCCTACACGAGCAAGAAGTGTGTGCAATGATGCTTTTCAGATGCTGCTCTTGCTCTTGTCTCCCACCTGCACCTGCCAATGTTCAGCAGTGCTGAGCCACAGTAGGGTGCTGCAAATCACAGCTTAAAGGTTTAATAATTAGTTATAGCTGTGTTTATTCTTCCCAGACTGCTTCAGTTGATTAACACTAAGAACAAAATCCTAAAAAACTAAGAAAAATAAAGACTGGAGTGAGAACCAAGGGGGTTGGGGTAGACTGTTCCACACAGTGTACCCATTGCACTGGTTGGCCACATGAACTCTCTGCAGGTGAGAGCAGGAACAAACAACTGTCCTTTTTTTCCTTCTTTCCAGGACTGATCACAGCTTCGTTCTGAATTTTGAAGCATTTGCTTCTCTCCCCAAGGAGCCGTTAAGAAGTCACAGTCTGCAGAGTAGATGGGCTGAGGGGACTGCGAGGGAAACTCCATACAGGGAGGTTTAAATTAATGGAGTGTGGCCAGGGAAGAAAGGCTTGTTTTCCCCCTCTCCATCCAGAAAAATCTCATGAGGATAAAAATCACTGAATCAAAGCTGGACTTACAAGAGACTTGAGGGGAAAGCACTAGGATTTGGGGAAGAAAGGTAATCCGCAGCTGGCTCTGCCCAAGGCAAAGCTGACATGGTGACACCTGAACAGAAAGGATTAACACCTCATTGTGGCATGTGGTGTGTTAAAACAAGGTGGGACACAGTGGGATGCTTTGGGGCACTGACCCACAGGAGATGTGCAGCAGCAGCTCCCGTTTCTCTGCCGAGGAAGCCTGAGCTGGAAGCAGAGGGGCGCGGGCAGGACCCCCACCAGCCACTGCATTTGCAGATGAGCAGCTGGGGCTTATGTCTCTGCCCTTTGCGCAGCCCTGCTCGACCCTCCCCTTCCAGCCCCATCGCTGCATAGCTCCCCTGCCCTTCCAGATGCGTATCCACTCATGATTCCACTCTCAGCATTAGCAGCTACAGCATAACAAAATGGCCAGTGCTGGAGCAAAGTGCCACATCCCAGTGAATCCGCAAAGGGTCACCAAGAATTGCTTCCTCTTGATTCCTGTTTCTGTTTAAAAGGAATTCTGGTGAAGTGTTCTTTCTGGGGGGAGGCAAGAATTGTGCTGCTTTAATGCATATTTCACCAAGATGGTACAACTTGCATTTAAATTGATTTATGAGTACGCACACTGAGGTCTGCAGCAGCTTAACCAAGGCAATTAAAAACCTGATGTTAGCTTAATTGGTTTGAGGTTTACTACAAGCAAAGCTTAAATGCGGAGATGCTTCTCCAGAAGAATAGCACACTCAGTTATTCACCTGGTGTTCCAAAGGCACGCGTCCATGGTACTGTCCTCTGTCCTGGCTGAGCAGATCCCTACAGCAATCGGCCTGGCCAAGACACCATGTGATAACTCAGGACTCCTCCCAGGGCCACCAAGGTCTGTAACACTGAATAAGCACCCATCTCAACTCTGTCACACAGCTGGAATCAGTTCACATCTGACATGATGCCAAGTGCCTGCCCTTTCTAGCTGCTATATTAAAACCTCAATAGTTTCTGTAAATACAAACCCAGGAGATGGTTAAGATCTGAGTTCATTAATATCCCCAATCTTAATGTACAGAGACTTCAATAAAAGCTTCTGATTTAGCCCATCTTACGTGGTAACTTGATTTTCTTAATCCTTTCTGTCCTGCAAACAACTTCCCTTTCCCCTAGTACAACATAAGTACCTTAATTAAACGGATGTGAACTGAACCACATACCTGCTAGCAGGGGTGAGCACACCAAGCCGGGAGAAATAACATCTCCTGCTCCACTGATGTCATGCTTATTTGCAGATCTGAATATGAGCCAAGTCTTTCACAAACATGCCTTAACTGCTGTTTCACAGAAATTGCTGTATAGTAGTATACTAAGTGAAATCATTAAGCAGGCATTTCTCAACTACAACAAAATATTCTTAGCCTTAAAATATTTTTATCTCTGTAGCTAATATACACCCTATACGTGAGATTATCTCCCACCGTCAAACACCCTTCTTTGCCAATTAGAAGCATTTTCCCGGGAAAAAAAAAAAAAAAATTATTTGATACTAAGGTCAGTAGAAAGAAGCTTAAAGTCTTGATCATGTAAAACTAAGGCTAAAGAAAACTACTAAAGACAAATTTCATCTTATCTCTTTAAAAATTGTTCCATGACCACTGTCTGATGACTATTTCCCTTGTACACATTTCCATTTCATGTGAGAATCTGGTCTGATTTAATTTTGCTTGGAAAGACAATGGTAGCATGCTAGTGAGAACAGGGCTTTGCTTACAACCAGGCATGCTGAAAAATGAAATAGCTCTTAAGGAGCCAGTACTTGAAATACTTCTAGAAGTCCTTAAAAATCTCCAGCTCTTGCAAGATTGCCCATCCAAACTGTACAATCTCAAGTAGCTCCGAAAAGGAACTTGTTTTTACCATACCCTATTTCATGTCTTGATCTATACCATCCATCTATTTAGTGATCTTGGATGCAAACACACACCCATCCACCAAGTCAGGTTTGTCAAAATCATTTTCACCAGGGGCCACATCAGCCTCGTGGTTGCTTTCAAAGGGCTGAATGTAATTTTAGGACTGTATAAACGTAGGAGTAGTTACACTGCTCTAAGTGCTCCTTAAACCAAGCTGCGTGTTTAGTGTGAGCCAACACACATTTGCCTCAGTTCCATGTATCTTCTAGCAATCAGGAGCATTAATTAAAACACCAGTAACATCAACACACGCATTTTGCTGGACCAATATATGGGCACTGATACAAGAAGGAGAAAAAAAACACTAAAGCAATTAAGGAGGAAAAGCTGATGACACAGGTAGACAAGCAGCCTCACGCAGGCCAGGTAGGTGAGGAGACAACCATTAACCACCACACAGGTAGCGCCAGGAAAGGACAATCTACTTCTCCATAATAAGGAAGTTTTGCCATTACATTGTCTCAAAGTAAAAGCAGAAATACAGCTTATACACAAGCAATTATCAACAGTAATTTTTTTTGCAATTATCCTTTCAGGGTTTGCACTGTTTGGTCTCAAATGGTAAACCAGCCCCCCTCACCTCAACGTTCAGAAAACTCTCCTTACTCTAAGCTTGTGTTGAGGATTTATGGTGTTTCTACTTCTTTGATGTTGGAAGTATTACCAGATCCCATCACCCTTGTGTTTTTCTCAATCTTAGGCAACATTTTTCACCTGATCCAGGCAAAAGCCTTTCACTTAGCAGCTGGAGATCAAAGTTAATTTGCTCATATCAAAGGGCTCCACAACAACACAATTAAAGATATATCCTCCCAATTACAGTTGCATTCTCAGGACTGCAAACAGGTGAGACAGACACAGAGCAGATACCACACACCAGATGCCTGTCAGACACTGACCCAACGCTGGGATCCTGCCAAGGGCAGATAGAAAAAAAGCGGAGACTTTTACAGAAACAAAGTGACAGAGATCCCTCTTCACACCATGGTGCACGGACCTTCCATCACCTCCCACCAGCCCAGATTTCTATTCTCACATGTGCTGTTTCAGACCCACTTTTCCAAAGATAAACCCTTTTTATTTTGGAAGGCCTCGAGTTGTTTCAGCAGCCCCAAAGCTGACACGGGGTTTTTTTCCAGGTCCTTGGGCACAGCCCAGGTGTGTGTTCAACAACAGCCCCACCTGGGCTGGTTTGTGTCTCTGTTCTCAGAGTCACCCCAGAAATGAGCACAAGCGGGGAACCTACTAGAAATGCGGTTTATCCAAAATACTTCGTCACTCCAGCAACCGCAGGTGCCACAGGCCTGTTGGAGACGTTATTACCACACAACCACACAAGGGCGGGGGCGCCCACAGAGGGGCCTCCAGGGCAGCCCGGGGGACAAGGGCTCCCTCAGGGAAATACCCAGCAGAAATAATCACTCACCAAGGCGCAGGGGAGGCTCTCCATGCCGGGAAGCCCCTCAGACGGTGTCCTGCTCGAAGGCGAGGGCTCTGCCCCCAGGCCCCTCCGAGGGGCCCGGGCCGGTTCCACAACCCCGACCGGCTGCGGCCGTCGGGCTGGGCCAGATGGGTCCCGAGGCCGGGGCATCTCATTGGCTGAGGGCCCTGTCTGTCAACCGGGGTCCCGCCCCTCCTGCCCCCACAGCCGGGGGTGACCGTGAGGAGTCAAAAAACCCCACAAGACGATTAAATTAAACCGTATTCCCTGAAAATAAAACGAACAGTTTCAGAACAAATATGAGGCCATGGTACTTATTTAAAAAATGTTCTTTAAGCTTCAATGATTGTTTGCTGCTACCCTCACCTACAGTCATGCTGAATAAAGCCATAGCTAAATGGAAAGTTAAATGTATTCACAAGGTGTTCATGTCTACATCTTATTGTTTGCAGTCTCTCAGAGAAGGCAAAAGTAACTACAAATAGCAATATACCAGAAACTGGTTTCTTGACCAACCGTGTTGCTTCAGCATGCAATGAACTGGTTTATTCTAAAGTGGTCACAGTTGCTGATGACAAGAGGCTTTGTATTTGAATATGGCACGTCTTTTGGTCCATGTGAAAACAAGTTTGAATGTTAAATATTTTCTGACACTTTGGAATAACTGTTGCTCTTCTCATTTTCTTGAGGTCAACAGATGGTTCATGGCAATGCTGTACAGGCTGAGGGCCCTGTCTGTTAACCGGGGGTCCTGGCCCTCCTGCCCCCACAGCCGGGGGTGACCGTGAGGAGTCACCGTGACCCGGGGGGGACAGGGACAGTGGGGACAAAAGGTGCTGAAGAGCCATCAGCTGCTCCGCTGAAAGCCCCAGACCTCATGGGGGTGTGGGCCATGGTCATCACAGAACTCTGACTGAGATCCTTGATAGGCCTGTGTCCAACATGGCGGTGCGGCCCTGTGTTCTGCTTTCTACAATTACCCACAAAGCTAACCATCTGTCTTTTTTTTTTTTTAAACTTTGTCTTTCGTTTTAATTTCAATCTTGTTTTACCTGCTGTTACAGCAGCCTTGCAAGGAAACCTCTGCACTGGAGAGCAGAGAAAATCTTATCAGGACTTGCTTATCTTTTCATACCACAGAATCCTGCTCTCTACAGTGTTCCTCCCCTTGGTAATGATCCACACAGCCAGGAGGCGATTTCCAGGCTTGACTCCAAGCACAGAAAGCTTAACACTTCTGTATTAACCTTTAGAACAGCTCTTACTGCGCTGCACTTTGGTTTTCCACTGAGTGACAATTCTCCTGCATCAAGAAGGAAAAAGCCAACAAACCCCAGTCCTGCTTCATTTCAGGCCAAACCTGGGACTCTTCCCACTTAGTTCAAAGCACCATCTTGAGATTTACAGCCAGGGTTTCACAGGTATCTTCATCCTTCATGGCTGGGAATGATCTCATGGCAGGTTTTCATTTTTCTCTGGAGCAACCAATGAAATACTTCCCATTTTATCTTTTAAAGGGGACTTTTTGAATTCTTTAATTTTTAAAGCTACTTTCCTATTTTGTTCCAAACGCTTCATCTAGTAGTCAAAAGGAGTGCTCAGCAGAGATTTTACTTAAAACCTGCCTACTCAAAAAAAAAAAAAAAAAAGTGTCCAACTTGACATCTAATGTTTAAAAAGCTGCTTTGGCAAAGGAGGAACCAGCTATAGATTGGGAGATGAGAATAAAAAGAAAAAAGAAAACATATCAGTGTCAATAGTTTGTCCCTAAATCTGTGACACTCCACCAAGACAGACTTTGTCAACCCAGCCTTTGCCAAAGTACACAGTGAAATCCTCTTCAGATGTTTTTAAGAAAGGATGGTTAATCACTGTCCCTTGGTGCAGACCTTGCACTGATGAACTGTTAGAGCCTTTCTGAGACATTTTTAGTCAAGTTTCCTAAGGAAACTGGACCTATGTAGCCGTGCTGCCTCTGTTGGTCCTCCCAGCCCAATTTTCTGAAGACTTTTTTCAAATATTTGGCTAAATTTTAACCAAATTTGATAAAGGAGTAGATGTTTTATAGGTATGTGATTATCTCTTCAGTCTCCTGAAAATCATAAGCAGGACTGAGGAAAGAGACTTAAACTAGCACTGACCAGAAAAAAAAAGCTTGAACTCCTTGTTGTCCTTTTTATTTCACCAGTTGACCAGCAAAACCTCTCTCAGAAGCCGTATGCAGCCTCTTGGCTTGCTAAAAGCTGCAGGATGAAGGACGGTGCTGGAGGTGTCAGGAGGACAAGACTGTAAGGGACACTTACAGAACAGTGTGAAGACTCACAGGAAAACCAGGCTTGATAAGCTCCAGTGTTTCTACTGTCCTGCAGTGTGACCCATCTCTAATAAACCATATATACATATACACAGTCCCATTATCTCCACGACCTGTGAAACAGCAGATTTCACAGGGTTCACCAAGAAAAACGGCAAGCACTGCCCAGGCCTAATGTATTTGCTCATCTGCACTTGTTTACCTCCTTATGGGCCTTTCAAAAAAAGGTTTTAAAATGCAGTGGTCTGCCTTGCATCAGCTTCAGGAGAAGAGCCACCAGTTTAACAGCACTGAAATTAACCTTTACAAATGTTCTCTCATTAGGGGGCATGAGGAATATAGGGGACAAAAACAGCATCAGGTGGAATTTAACTTACAGGATGGACAGTCTGGCCATTGAATTCCCCTCCAAAAATCAGAATACAGATATGCATTAGGTACCAAGTTGTTTTATTACTTAGTCCTTAAGGACCGTCCATGAGTGTGCTGTAACAGCTGGTAGGTTGCAAACTGCTCCAGCTATTTGCTAAACACTGTACAGGAGCAATGGAGCGCTGGGTAAGGGGATACTCAGCACATGGGAACTATGTTTATGTCATTGAATACCCCTGAGCAATTCACGCCGCTTTTGCATGCCTCAGTTTCCCTACCGGTAACTAGAAGTTAATAACAAGATCTCCTGAGCTTAGTGTTTGCCTTGAGGAATGTTGGAAGAAATCTCCTCCAGTTCCCCACGAAAATTAGGTCCTGACTGAAGTTAAGAAGCATACAGACTACAGACAAAAACCCCTATAAACTAGTCAGGGAGAGCCTTGCCACAGTCACCAAACCAGCGCATTGCAGGTGTGTCTTTCCAGGAGACAGGTCTTTCCATTCCCCCACATTTACACGAACCATCAGCAAGTATTTCTGTGCTGCCCAGCTCCCAATGGAAGTCCCTTCGATGGGGAGAGCACAGCCAAAGCACAGACCTCTTCCCTTTGCCTCCTAAGAGCACTTGGACTAGAACTTTGGCTTGATCCCAGGCACGTGCCCCGTGGGGTCCACATATACTTTCATGGATGGTCTGTTTTCCAGAGGAAGACAACAGAAGGTCTCTCTTGAAAATAAAGTTTTCACTTCTTGGATGGTGGTTCCTCATGGGACACCAGCGAGGTGAGAACATTGACCCACAGAAGAAGCGGAGGACACGGGAGACCTGACCTACAACTGCCGAGAGACCCACTGCTGGTGGTTGCGAGCTGGGATGGCTCTAAACCACTTGTTCGTCCTTCCTGACACTAAAGTTTTCGACTACATCCCGGCAGCCTGTGTTTTTAGTGCACCCGGTTCTCCCTCGTAAAAAAAATGCTTTATGAACATTTTGCATAATCAATAAAATTTTCTGTTTCTTTCAAGAAGACTTGACCGGCATCACAATGAGAAATTGAGGTCAGTTCACCAAGTTCTCTATCTATAATGGAAAGGCATAGTTTCCAATAAATATTAGTGTACAATGACTGCTCTGGCCACCTCTGTTGAACTACCACAGAGTCTGCAGCATATATTTAATTTGCAGGTTTGTCCATTTTCCCGTAAGGCTTTTTAAATAGGTATCTAATATTTATATCTGCATATACAGTATTTTGCTGGAAGCAATTAAGCATTTATAATGAGATAACAATAAAATGCACTTACTTTATTTGGTGTACTGTTTCATTTTGAATGATTTAGTACATATTGTAATTTCTGTTTATGAACACTGTTGTCTGCCTAGGAGTTCCCACAAAAGGGTTGTTTATTAGTTATACCATGTTATTATCAGGTATAAACAGAGAATTTTGAAAATGCTCCCTGTGTGAGGCAAGGAGAAGGAACAAGGTCAAGATGTTGTTGCAGGGCTTCTGGAAAAGTTATGTTGGTTTATTAAAGTCATAATCCATGCTGTGAACTTGTATCAGCACAGCTGTTCAGATACACCAGCTCTCGAGTGAAAATAAAATGCCCCTTGCCATGAATTCAATACTGTGTGCACAAACATTTGTGCACATCAGCATTAGAGTAGTTCTGGCCACTTCGGGGGCAGAGGTGGAAAATCTCACCCTGCAAATATCTTTGTTGATAATGTGTTGTCTAAGCAAGAGAACAGCGGTGAGCCATGTGGCTCACCAGGCCACTGCATGGAAGTATGACACAAACAGTGCCTATTGCCTGTGATCAATCCATTGAGTAAACATCTGAAAAAAGACTTAAATAGATGTAGGAAAATTAATGAACCGGAGGCAGGATGCAAGTCATTCAGATACACTGGCTTTAATCACTGGACTTCTCATCTCATGGCAGAGAGACACAAAACTAAGAGATAACAAACTAATAATGGCTAATTACATTAAAATCCTATGGGATTGAACAGAATAATGTAATTTTGGGGCATGATTCTGGAAGACTAGAGATAGATTTCATGGTAGATGAATGGATATCTCTTCATGGGTTTCCTGAGCAAGGATGTGAGCTCTCGGGCATCGCCCTTTGCCAGGAGACCATTACTAAAGAAATCCCTGGTCAGGGCACAGATTTCCAGAGTTACAACCAACCCCTTGCTCCCAGTGCGGCTGCGGAGAACCCGCATGATCAGGGCATGGGCTTTACACAGGCACAGAACACAACAGCTGATGCTTGTAAATAGATTTGCCACCCTTTCCTTTTTGTATCTGTACAGCATCGTATTGCAGTTAGTCACTGTTTCTCTAGTAAACCTCAGGTCGGGATCCTAAAATACAGATTCTCAGGATCACAGGACACTTGCAAATCAAAGCCCCAAGCTTCTGCTATCTGCTTTTACCTCCAGCCCTTCCCTTTCACTTCTTCTGCTCTGGATCCTGGCTTGCCACCAGGAATTTTGCAATACTTTCCCTCTTCTGCTACCAGCTGCTCTTCTCCTCTTCCTGCTGTGGACCAAGAAGCCGAACAGCTTGGCAGACCCAACCCCTCATGGACGCTCCTTGTCTCTTTGAGGGGCAAGAGGCTGGAGCCAATGGGTGTTCTGAAAGTGCAATGAAGGATGCAGCCTCCTCTGGAAGGAGAAGGGATTTAGGACATGGGTTTTATGGATCTGGAGGAAGGAAAGAGCTGAGAAGGAAGAGGTGACCCAGGAGGGCACCACAAGGCAAGAACAAGGCAGAAGGAAATGTCTTCTGGTAGTGACAGACACAGAAATGGGAGAAAATCATCAGAGAGGAAGAACATTGGCAACAAAGAGCTAAAGGAAGGGGTGTGTTGCTCATGTAAAAGGCAACGTACAGGGCTGGAAGTGAACATTATTGGAGAAGCTAGTCCAAGAACCAGGTTTATTTACGCCCTGTGGAGTTTCCCAGTTCTTTCCCGTGACACGACAGCGCCGGGGAGGAGTCCCAAGCCAAACCACGCTTGTGTGAATGACCGCAGTGACCCCCACCAGCAAACAGCCCCCGTGCAGCCGAACTGCCGCTCGGCCTGCGGCCTGCTCTGAAACCCGCCTGGGGACAAACGTGCCCTTTCCCATCTCTGACTCACTGTCTGTGTGGTAACTGCATTACACAAGCACATGTGAAAACAGTAGCAGCCACTGCAGTAAGTGCTGACGTGAGTTAACTGCTTTGTTCATTTTTTATGAAGATATCTGCCCAGGAGTACTTATTTTAAATGAAGGACCCTTAGGAGCAAGGCTTCAGAAGCATATGGTCAGTGTGAAGCGTTAGGTGTTTTTTGCTGAAACATGTATAATGATCACCTTCCTTTGTCCCAGAAGCCAGTTTAGCCCAGTTACTCCTACCCTGGCAGAAATATTCGTTTTTAAATGTATGGCAAGGGAGAAGATTTTTACAGGCAACCTGAAGTTAGGTACCAGAACCCCACGGCATGTCAGTACGAGATGGTTTTATGAGGCCTCTGTGTAATCTCTGAATTTGCCTTTATGCGATTTAAAAAACATATACATTTTCCTAACTACCACTTGGATTTGTTACTTTTTAAAAGGAGCAGAGCTCACCAAGGATATTGGAAAGGGAGTAGACTCAATATTTTCTGTAATCTAAGCTTCTGAAGAACTATTCTTAAACCCACCCTTTCACAGATTCCAGATGCATATCGAGACATTTTGCAGTTTTCAAAGTTACTGGGGAAAACAAACAAGGAAAAAACTTATCATTTGAGTATAAAATCTCAAATATGACAAATAACAATAGCAACTGTGTCTTCTGCCCAAATTCCCAAAGTAGAAATGGATGGGAAAGGGTCAAAATGGCAGCATGGACATCTCAGGCACAACATGTGCTTGGTGTGTTTCAGGCACAGCAGAGGCAAAAGTGTTTAAAGAAGATTGGGCGCAGGACATCCAAAGAAAGAAATAAGAAAAACTAAGAAGTTAGGATGTTCCCCTTTTCATCTACCCTTGCAGAAGAGCTGTAGAATGTTCAGAAAATGGAACGTCCCCCATTTGGTCACTCTAAGGGAGGTAACAGAGAATTCAGCTCTCAGATTCACGTGATTGCAAATGCTATTGCTGCCAACACTAATTTTCCAGTGCTTGCAACTGCAAAAAAACCTTCAAAAACCATTTCATTATTTTTTTTTTCCCAGAATACTATGTCTGCCATGTTGCAAGTCCACAACAATTAGGAAAAAAACCAAAACTGTTCTGTGCCAACAACTACATAAAAGTGATGTATGAGTATTTCTGTATGTGCGGTCAGATTTTGCTGGAGCCAGCAAGCAGCCATCCTGCCCACAGCTTTGAGATCCTCCCAGACGATAAGTATTAACAGCGCCAGGTATAGTAGCATTATTATTTTCCGCTTTATTTCTTTAATTTGATTTCCTGCTTCACTTTTGTTTTCTTTGGTGTTTTGTGCACTGGAACGTTTGTAATCATTCATTATTCTGGTTGATAGAGGATGCATAATGTTTTAGAAAAGATATGACATTTACATTCACTTATGAGTTACTAGATGTCCTCTTATAAGTGATGAAGAATGTCAGATCTTGACATCTTGTATTTTGCATACCAACTAAGTTTCCTTTGCAGCTCCCTCTCAGTTATTCACTATCAATACCCTGACCCTGGGGTAGAAGCAGTCACACTGACTTCATAACATGTACAGAAACAATAATTACAGCGTCCATCCAATAACATACATGCTGCGTGTACAATACAGATGTAAAACATGATTTTGCATCTTTGTTCATGTGACCGTTGTCTTTAAAGTCAAGGAACTGACTCCCGTGAGAAAGTACTACTCAGAGTTGTAAAAACAGGACTTGAGTGTATCATAAAGTAAAATTATAGTACTATTTAACTATCAGTTATAAGCTGGAGCCTACAGAGTAAAGAAGTGGGTAGCTTTCTCACTTAATAAAACACGACTGTCATTACCAACCGTGAAAATGGTTGTTATAACCCTTAGGTGCCCACCGGTTAACTGCAGCCTGCTCTCGCAGCAACCCCACGCACCCTGAGAACCCGCAGTGCATCCGTCAGCGAGGGATTAACCCCAACGCAAATCAGTGTCCGGAGCTGCACGTGTCCTCAGTGGGGACATCAGCCGTTTCCTGAGTGAGGTTCTGCCTCCGCTTCTACAAGATCCAGTAGTGAGGGATCAGAGATCCCTACAGACCTATGCGTGCCAACCTCCGATCCCCAAGTCTGGGATTGACATTAGAGTGTCCCCAGATGGCATCTCTTATCCCCTCCAAGAACCTTACTTCTGGAAGAGAGAGAGATTTGTGGTTTGGTCCCATGTCCTTTCAATTGTGCAAGAAGCTGCACTGAAAAATATTTCCTATGACCTGTCTATAGGTTGTCTGCCTTCTCCTATGGGTTAAACTACAGAAAATGTTCATCAGAAACATTTAAAACACGCAGTGGCAGGAAGTAAAACTGCATGCAGACATGACACTGTTCCATTTATCTCTCTGTGTCGCTGAGCGCTGCGTGGAGCAAGAGGCAGCGTTTCAAGCCTGTGTGTTACCACTGACTCTTAGCGAGACCGATAAACCAGCTCAATTCACATCCTCGCTTTGGAGTGCCACAGACAAGCGACACAAGTCGTTTTTCTGTGTCAAGCAATTTTCTACAACCTGCTCAGCTGCTACATGTCTTTGATTTAAGCCACCGCCTCTCCCAAAAGAAGCATCAGAGCATCCTTTCCCGAGGCTGGGAGATGCTGTAAGCAGTTGCATGTTGCATTCATCATAGATAGAAACATGACAAACAACGGTATGGAAACTGTTCGTGAAAACAACAGGCAAATAGAGAACTGACAGGAGGAAGGAAAGCACAGAGGAGGAAGAAAGAAAAGCAGCTACATGGGATAACTTTCTTGTCAAGTAGGTTACATCCAGGTAATCCCTTTTCACCGCTATTCAGATATTAAAAAGGCTTTTCTTCCCAAGTCAGTGTTGGCAACAGCTCTCCCTAATTTTGTACCAAAAGGCGGCAGCACTCTAACCACCTTTAATTTGATTGTTCCCATTCCTGCTTCTGTTTCCCAAGGCACTGTAAAGGACCCATGAACCACAGCCTCAGAGTCAAGCAAATAATCCCAAATGTTCCCATGAACTTACAACCCATTTAATTAACTTTTGCCATTTCATAGGTTGATTGGGGTTTTTTATTATTATAATTGTTATTTAGAAGCACCTTACAAGCAACTTTATACAGCCAGACGTTACATCACATCCACAGACAACGAATTTGGAGGCTATAGGTTCAGTGAATGCAAGAAGGGTGGACCACGCAATAAAGGAGAAGAAACAGCAATGCAGACAAGCTATTAGTGCTCGTTCAAAGTGAAATTAAATGAAACCGTTTCAAACAGTTTGTCATTCAATACAAGAAGGAGGTCAAGGGTAAGCATAATTTTAAAACAAAACAAAAAACACTTAGGAAATTATTTTGAAAAATGCACTCCAATGGGAACACACATTAATCCAAAACTAGAGAGCAGCCCAAGATGGTTAAGCAGAGATCTCGCTAAGAATTCATCTCTAATTCAGATTTAGCTAGAAGTTCAGGAGCAACTCTGTGCAATACGGAAACTGAGGATAAAAGGATTAATAGTGCACAGAATAATAGTAAATGCACTAACAGCACCTCAGCATCAGGACGATCACCCCACTGACTGTGTGGGAGAAGGAGAGAAATCATAATATCTTGGTGTCAGACCATCCGAGATATGTATTCATGCAAAATAGGAAAATGATCCAGAATTCCAACCAGTTGATTTTTATAATTACATTAATATATATTTCTCTCTCCATTCAGAGAGTCACTGCTTTGCCCTATTTGTTGTTGGTTTGTTTTCTACTTGTAGCAGAAGCAGCAGTCCAGGCCCAAATATAAAATTCTGCACATTTGTTTGGTCACAGGATTAAGTAATAAATTCAGCTCTATTTTTTTCACAAATTTGATTTCACAAGTTGTTCTTGAGGAGTTTGAGGTGAAAACCTGACACTGCTGATGCCAGTAGGTGTTTGCCCCACTGCCTACCCAACAGCCTAGGAAAACGTATGTATATTTATTTCCAAGCTCCATGTTGTAGGCAAAAGAGATCTAAGCCAAGGATTTCCCCAGAGTCCATTTAGTTTGCATATTATCTACTTATTGCCTGTAGGGCTTGATCAGTCACCTGATACTACATGTGCACCCACATTTGTTACTACAGGTGTTGCAAAACGGTGCAAAATTCACCAGGATCACATGATGGGCATCCAAGTGCTTTTCCTACAGATTTTGCACATACAGTTGCATGTCATTTCTTGTAATTCTCATTAATATTCATTTGCTACTTTTCTCACAGAAGTTCTCACAAACAATGTCTACTTCTATGAATGCTGATGAAGAATGGGCAGGAAGGATCACAAATTACTTGCTGGAAAATTTGTTACTCTGATTGGAATAAGCGTTCACACATCTCTTTGCTCTTCATTCAGGCATACACTTGCAGAAGCCATCCTTTTTATTATTAATTGGCTTCAGTTTCCTGTATTTACAGAAACTACCTTTTTGCCTAGCAGTACAAGGAATAAGTCAACATGACACCATTAGGAATAATTACATCTCAGTTTTTGCACAGAAATAACTTATTACTCTGCCAATTGAAGCAAAATATGTCAGTCAGAGATAGTTTTACTTCCCAGACACTGCAGCTTCCCTCATCAAAAGTATAACAGGCAGCATCTGATTGCCGATGCCCATGGCTGGCAAGGGATTCACGTTGGCACTTCAAGTAGCAACTGATGAGACACTGCAAAATATCTTACCCTGTTCCATGTCCCTCTGAGATCATCGCCCAGCCTCCCTGAAGCAAGTCACTCCTCTCGGTTTGCTAACACACCAGCAAAGGCTTCTGAGAGATCACTCAGGAATAAAAGAACCTGTGGAGCAGGATCATTATATTGCAAGAAACTGGAAGGAAGAAATTAGAGGCTGATTAAGAAAGATCAGCAGCAGTTTGGGGCAAGGGCCTAACCTGTGTGCTGGGCAGGCTTACATTACGTGTGCTGTTGTGCCAGATGCTTATCTCTTGAACAACTATAGCTTATATCGGCTCTTTTACTCACCCTGGAGAATGTTAAATTACTAACATGCTCTGGGGCTCCAGTTCTGACCTGTCCTGGGACATGATTCACACAAACATTTTAGCTCATTCTGAAATAGTTGCTTGTCAAGGAAAGATACCTTGAATCACAGTTAATCAGCCGTGTCACCTCCTGTTGCCCAGCCACAAAGAAAACAGAAGATCGGCAAACACCTGCGGGGCAATGCTGCCAGGAGCACAGGCAGGTGCAGGCCAGCTCTTGCGTCATGTGTAATCAGAGGGGTGAATTTGGGATGTGGACACAGTGACTAACTTTTGAGATCTTGACTTTGCCAACTCACTAATGCCGTCAGCTTATGGTTTCTTAAAAAATTAAAAGCTGAGAAGAACAAATATCCTACAGTCCAGCAGTACTGATTTCTCACACGTTTAAACAGCAAGATTTGGATTTCAGATCCACAGCAAGTCCTTCAGTTAACCTATAACGAGGAGCAGTAGGAAGCTGCTAAAGGTCTCATGGACCTCTAGTACAGAGGGGTGAAGATGGTGATTGTCAGTTCTTTATGAGACAGCAGATATAAATGTCTGATTAACAGCTCCAGCTCCACGTGCATCAGATACTCCTTGCCATCCGCAGCCTGTCCCTAAAGCCCTCTTCAGCTCCTGCCCATCTCTTCCTCTGTCATCCTCAGCAGCTCCTCACAAACCACCTCCCACCTCTAATACCTGCCATTTCACCCACAGCTCTTCCCTAGTCTCCATTTTTCTCTATGCTTCCTCAATAATCAAACCCCAAGAGGTGGGTATTTTTGGCAGCTTCCTCGTCTATCTGGAGCAAAAGGTGTTTCCAGCCATCCAGAAGCTCTGACTCTAAAATGGCTCTTCTAAATATACATTTAATCTATTCCTTGTGCTTTGTATAATGCAAATATAGCCCCTTTTGAGAACGTATCGGTTCTCATGCACCTGTCACATTTAAGTTGCTTTATCCATGTGCTAAGCACAAGCTTCCACTCAGTTCATACTGTATTTTAATGCTATATTTGGACATTTCGCAGTCTGCGCATTCCCCTCCTGTACCACCTCAGGGGTCTTGTACCAACTTCCTCCAGGTCTTTGATGGAGAGCAGCCAGACGGCTCATTAGCCTGTCCTGAAGCTGCTCGTCAGTCCCACTCCCAAGCTCCTCATTACTTCGGTGGCAGAGCTGCAGTAATTGGGCTGCGTATTTTTCAGGCCCGGATCAGCATTGCCTCAGCCAAACACTAATGGCTCGTCCTGCAGCGTATCCCACCACGTCTCCTTGATGACAACACAGTTGTGGTTCTGTCACCGCCTTCGCGTCCGTCCTCTTTATTTGTCAGGCAAATGGAAGAATTTCAACAAAGTGATTGGTGACCTTTGTTTTCGGCCCTGCTTCTTGCCTTGCCTGTGCTGGAAGAGGGAGGGAACAAGAATAACGTCCTACTCTACTAACAACGCCTGGTAGCTGCTCAAGGTCTAGGCAACTATGTTAGAGGATTAAAAGCAAGATTCAAGCTTGGCCGGCAAATATTTAAAGGCTTCCAACACCTGTTATAAAAACAGTCTCGTTTTAACAGGGACGGCATGGCGGGGATCCTGCCATTTAAAGAAGCAGCTGCTTCTCTCCACTTGCATTTCTTATGAGCCCTGAGGCAGTGCTGGGACGCCAGGCTCCTGCTCCTGGGCACCCAGGAAAGCCCAGCCCTGCCCTGACTTGTCCTCTCTGGCCACAGCCATGGGACGGAGGTGACACAGCAGACCCCGTGCCGGGGCTGGACACAGGCTCCCATGGCCCCTGCTGCACCTGCAGCCACGCTGCCAGGGGGACTGTCGGCACCAGAGACACGCTGCATTCCGAAGCAGCTGGGATCCACAGAGCCGGCAAGACTCAGCAGGAGATGGAAAGGAAATAAAGGATCTGTAAATGAATCCGGTCCTGCAGAGTGTGGCGGTGGCGGCAGCAGTGTTTTGGCCATGCCGCTGCCCTGTCCTGGCTTGGTGGGCTCTGGGCTGTGGTGGGTCTGTGGAGTCTCCTCTGGGCTGGGGTGCAGCCCCCACCTCACAGCCACCATGTCCCCTGTCCCCCAGGGCTCTCCCGCTCTGCAGGGCCCTCTGTCACCACAGCCAGCCCTTGAGGACAGCGGGGACACGGCATGACACAGGTGAGGCTCATCACTGAGACAGGACAGCGGGGACACCGGTGGGGACAGGGCTGTCACAGGCACCCCCAGCCCAGGGCTGGTATTGGGGCCGGAACCAACATGGAGCTGTAGAGGGAGCCCCAGGGAGGCTGCCCAGGGCTGCGGGGGCACTCAGGGCTCATGGTGCCATGTACAGCACAGCACGGTGCCCACCCTGTCTGCCACCGTCCCCTGGCAGGTAAACACCGTCCAAAGGGCAATGGGCTGTTCATGGTATTCCTGGCCCAATGAGCGCGGTCCCTCATCCCAGTGTCTCCACTATGCTAAATGGGTTTGGGTGCCTTCTGGGAGGTCAGGGTGATGGGACATTAAGCTTAGTGCCACCTGCAGCACTCGTGCACACCCTGGGCAGCACAATGTGGGACAAACAATCTGTCCTAAAACCAGTAAAATCAGAGTTACCAGCCCTCACCTCCAGTCCATTTTGTGCTCACACTGAGAGCCCACCATGCTCTGCAAAACCAAACCAGTCACTTTACTGATAGCAGACTGTCCGTCAACAAGAAGCTGGGAACAATTTGCTCCCGACTGGTTTGACAGGATGAGCTATGGCTGGCAATGGGATCCAGCACTGTGCGCTGCTACCGCAGGGATGCAGTCGGACTCTGAGCACCCAGGACAGTTTTGCTTTGGCCAACCTTTGCTGCAGACAAAAACCCCATCTTCCACAAATGACTGGAAAATAAGTGGAAAAGCTCTGAAAAGCCCAGCTCTAGGAATATACAGAGTTGATTCAAAAGAATATTCATGAGTACTTCGTTTTCTTTATACCTCAGGTATTCAGCTCTAAAACCTACATGTGAAATTCAGCCGAGTATCTTTCTGTATGGTGAGGAGAAGCAGCAAATGCTTTTGTACTCCATGAGCCGAGGTGCACTGGAGGGTCACAAATTCTGAACCACTGAAAATTAAATTCTAAAACCCATCAAGCTAAAATAAAATTCCTTGCAGGGGTGCTGGAGAGCTTGTTACAAGCAAAGATCAGAGCAGTGGAGTTTGCCATTTCCCCTACAACTGCACTAACAATAGGTCAGAAAAAGAGGAAATAACTTTCAGCTCCTACTCCACAACATTTTCGTTTGTCACTCTGAACACCCTCTGGGCTTTCAACCTCGGACTCAGCTTGTGAGCTGCTTAGGGCTGCTCGGGCTTGTCGGCTGCAGCAGCAAGTGCCCAGGCAGAGCTCAAACCTGCCCACAGGATCCAAGAGCGTGGTGAGAAAGAGGACAAAGCAGGCACTGAGTGGGATGGAGCTGTACCTGTCATGAGCCCAGGGAACAGACTGGAAACATTAAATTTCTTAGATCTGATCGCCACTGAGCAACTTGTGCTTCTTTGTTTACTAGGAAATACACTGATTGCACCAAAGTTCCTCAAAACTGGGTTTGCTGAGCTGGGACTCTGCTGAAGGCAGGTATGTAAGAACATAACAAATGTATCAGAGATAATTTCCATTCACATTTGATAAAAAAACCTTGTGCCTCTCAGACCATTCTTCACTGCCGTGCAGGCAGTGTCAGTGTGCGGAGGGCTGAGAGGGTGGGATGCAGCATAGGAAGATGCCTATGGAACGAAACCATGCCAAGGAAGCTATACTGCCAGAGCTGGTACAATGCAAAGTCACTCCAGATCTGAAAGGACCTGTTAGGTTGGATGTTGTTCTGTACCTTCACAATGGTATTGACTCAGGCCACATCAACAGAGCAGGAGTTGTCAGGCTGCATCTAACCTAACAAGCCCTTATGGGCTGCAGCCTGTGCCGTGTAGCTTCACATGGGTATTGGAAGCCCGCTGTTCATTCCTTGGTTTGTGTTCCTTGGCACAGTGCTGGACCCATCCTGAATCTGTGAGCACATCTGTTCTGCAGCTAGGAAAAGTCCTGCACCTGGGGAGGAATAAGCCCAGGCGCCAGTACAGGTTAGGGGCAGACCTGCTGGAAAGCAGCTCTGCAGAGAAGGACTGGGGAGTTCTGGTCGATAACAGATTGACCATGAGTCACCAATGTGACCTTGTGGCCAAGAGGCCAATGGTATCTGGGGTGCATGAGGAAGAGTGTGACCAGCAGGTCGAGGAAGGTTGTTCCTCCCCCTCTGCTCTGCCCTGGTGAGGCCACATCTGGAGTTACTGTGTCCAGTTCTGGGCTCCCCAGTTTAAGAAGGACAAGGAATTACTGGAGGGAGTCCAGTGGTGGGATATGAAGATGATGAGGGGCCTAGAGCACCTTTCTGAGGAGAGAGCTGGGGCTGTTCAGCCTGGGGAAGAGAAGCTGAGAGGGATTTCATCAGTGTTTATAAATATCTCCAGGTGGGTGTCAAAGGATGGACCAGACTGTTCAGTGTTTCCCAGTGACAGGGTGAGAGGCAACGGGCACAGACTGGAACACAGGAGGTTCCATCTGGATATGAGGAGAAGCTTCTTTCTTTTGAGGTGCCAGAGCCTGGACCAGGCTGCCCAGAGCGGGTGTGGAGTCTCCTTCTCTGCAGACATTCAAACCCAACTGGACCGACCTGTGTGATCTGCTCTGGTGACCCTGCGTTAGCAGGGGGGTTGGACTGGGGGATCTACAGAGGTCCCTTCAACCCCAGCCAGCCTGGGATTCTGTGACATTCCCTGCTCTGGGCTGCCTGCTTCCCCACATCCCTCCTGTGCCACACCAGCACACCTGAGCACAGAACACACAGTCCCCCTAAGCCCATGAAGATCTCTTCACCACTTACCCCAAATGTGCAGTAAGGAGCCTCACAGAGACGAGGGTAGGACACAGCAGACTGAGGGTCACCCTCCAGGAGATTGTTTTGTACCAAGAAGCCTCACATAGATTAAAGATTTAGCAACAGAGCAGAGCCACGCTTTACAGCTCACCTTCAGAGGGGTGTGTGCGCAGATGGAACGAAGTGACAAATTTCTGCAGAACGCACTCCTCTGGCAGACTGCTCTTAAAAAATGGAGGCAACTCGGAGCAGGTAAAAGGAGATCAATTGACAGTCCGAGTCCAGAGGAGACTGTCAAAGGAGCTTGATAAATATAACCCATCATAGCATCAGGGGCGTGAATGAAGGATGTAAAAGCACTTGTCTAGGACTCAGCCATCTTGAATGCAGCTGGAGCACTTTGTGCAACTCCTGCACTCTGTTTTCCACCTGCTCTATCTCCCAGTTTGTCCAGTGGAGGAGGCAAAGCAGCTTTCTCATCAGGTATTTCACTTATCTTCGTAAGCCCCTTTTCAAGCATCATCTGCTTTCCTGCTCTGTCTAAGGAGCAAGAAGGGCAAATTTTTTTGCTCTTTGCATTTCAGTTCTCTCACCAATTGGCTCAATGGGAAAGATCCCCTGTGCCTAAAATGGTCCTCCGTAATTACCCAGCCTGTCTCTAGGTAAATAATGTCATTAATCTCAGCTGACCCCACTAATTAACAATGACCTGTATGGGAATGCTCTCCAACTGTCACCTCTACCTAATCTGAGAAGGTCCCAGTAAGAAGAAGGTATGTGTGTATATCAGCAGGGAACATAAAACTATTTGTTCATAGTCTCTGGACAAAGAGGTGTTATAGTCATTGTCCTTCTTACCACCACCTGGAGTGAAGATTGTTCATTCTCTGATATAGTGTTGGCTTGGAGACAGTGCTGAGAAGAAGATGAAGAGCCATAAGCATGCCTGAGAGCTGCTTGAGGTTCCAGGCCTGCAGCAGGGAACAACTCACAGCCCAGAGCAGAGGTGATAGAGAAAGACCCACAAGGAACTTGTTTCAATCCAGAAAGTCAGATCTAATCTGAAGGGAAGATTTATTTTCTAGGTGGTAGTTTATCTTGCCAGTCTTGTTCTAGTTTATTCTTTTTGTGTTCTAATAAAATGCAGCCTCAGCCATTAGGAGCCTCCAGTATTTTTTGCTACATTCATTAAAAAAATAATTTTAAAAAAATCCACGAAAAACCCAGGCACACAAATGTTCCAGCCCAGGGCTCTGGGATTGCTGCTGCCTGCTGTGCCGAGCGCCCACATCCAGCCCCGTACTTAGTAATTAGCAGTGTATGTGGAGTCAGAGTCATGCTAGTGGTTGATTTATCCCAGTACTCCAACCTGCGATTGCTTTAGGTTGACACAACCTGTGCAAACTTTGAGGTACATGTGCTCAGGCAGTTTTTTTCCTGAGGAAAGGCTGCAGCATCTAACGTGTATAAACGTACTCCTCAGCAAGGAAAAAAGGCAATTCCTTGTGCCAGGCGTGCATTAACCGTAGTACCTCCGACTGTGGTGTCTCTGGATCTTGCAGGCTCATCTGCTCACTGCACAGGGGATCTTGGTTTTGCAGAGAAGGGCGTTAGTACCTCAGCATCAGGTGCTGTTTCTGTGTTGAGCACTGACGTAACATTCCTGCTCAGTGTGAGGACCAGCAGGTCTTTGTCCTGGGGGAAAAGCAACCTTCCTTCCCCAGATGCAGGCCCAAAGGAGTCCTGAATTGTTTTGTGTTCTTCGCCATACTTTTCCTCACACTTTAAAAGCTATTTTCCTTCATCCGTTGTTTAAAATGCTACCAGGAGATTGCTGGCCGTGCCCCACATTTGTCACTGAACAGATTCCCTTGTTCACGTCTAAGCTCCTTCTGGACAGGACCTCTGGGTGTTTCTACAGAAATGAGCTCCTTAACGAACAAAATGAACAACCCTTTCGGCCTGGAGCTTGGCGATGTTACGTGTGTGTGCAGCATAACGCGATCTCCTACAACTCCAGTTACATCTTCAGGCCTCTCTACACACCTGCTGCACGTTGGGTGTCTCAGGTCTGCTCTGTGGGCTGGACAGGTGAATTTGCTCAAAACCATTGATTTAACTGGAGATCAATATGCTGAAAATGGAACTATCAGTTTCTGTAAAGTGTGACATACGGTGGCATTTAAGGCAGAGCTAAGTAGAATTGCTTCCATTGCATTGCGCAGAATGCTAAAAGGAATTGATTTCAGCCCGTGAAGGCCTGTGCTTGTTTATTCAGTGGCTAAGGGGTTTTTTTGGTGGTTGTTCCTGATTTTGAATGCTTTGTCTAGTCCTGTGTTTGAAGCACATGAGAGGGAGAATTGGAGACCCTCTGTAAAATCAAGCCAAGATTGCACAGGCAAGGAGGATTCAGCTCCAAAGACAGTTTTAGAAGCTGGAGCCCAAAGCAGCATCTGCATTTTCTCTCTCTCTCTGACAGCTCAATGCTCTCTCTGAAGTGAGACCTGCTCCAGTCAGATGGACAAATCAGGACAGCCTTGTTTTATGGGTGCATCACAGAACAACATACTCCAGAAAAGCTGCTCATAAAGCTGCCTACCTGGCACTGCATGTCTTGGGGACTCTACTCAAGGCTCCTTGTGTGAGGTGGCACTTTCATCCTCACCTTCCAGGATGCTGCAGGTGGAGTCTGATGGGAAAAGCCCTTATAAAACCTGTCTGAGATAGATCCTTTGACTACCAATCAGGAAGAGGATATATGGCTGCAAATGAGGGATGCTGCCATCTTAATAATGCAAACCACGCATTCAGAAAATGAGCAAACCATTAGTAGTGACTGGGATCTGACAACTGGGACTGAGATAGGAACTTCTCATCTTTCCCATCTCTGCTCAATCCCAGCCTGGGTCAGCAAGGGTTTGTGCCTGCAGAACATCGCTCAGGGCCCATGGGTCATACTGAAGAATATTGCAGAATGCATCTGACTGAGTCAAGACCCTAAAAATTTTATCCATTGCCCTCTGGGGCTGGTGGAAAAGCTCCCAATGACTCTCCAGAGTGTTTTCTGACCACAGGCCCAGGCCATTTACTGACTGCTCGGCCGTGCACTGAAGTCACCAGCATTCTTTCAGTTCTCCCTACATTGCAAACAAGCTGTCATGATCTGCCTGACATCCCTGAAGTCGAAGCTAAGAAATAATTGAGCCCAAGATGCCAGACTCCCGTTTTGTCAAGGAGATGGTACATTTTGGTAACAGCTCAGGCACATAGGGGCAGTCAGAGGGGAAGCTCATATAGCTGCTGCTGTTATCCTGTTAACAAAAAATTGTAACTCCAGCCTCATAGGCAGGGGCAGAAGATCACTGTCTTGAGATATTTTTTTCTTTCTCATCTAATGATTATTTGCTCATCCTTTCGTTCAGAGAATATTCATTAAATAGGGAAAAGGAGCAGGTGGCAACACTCTAGTTTGACACATGCTGCAGTCCAGAGGGGACTCATTTCTTTGCTCAGTAAGGTTTGTGTTTCCCATGTCATATCTGTTGCACTGTGTCCCTTTGTCCTCTAATGCTGTAGGGGCTCTCGGGCCCATCACTAACTTGGTTCAACAGACAGCTAAGAGTAGGTTTAGTCACAGCTTTATCTCATCAGTCTGGGAAGTGCTCAAATCTCTCTTCAGGTGGATGTCCTTATCTCTGATTATGCACACATTTTTCTCCTGTATTTTGAGATGAGAGGAAAACATGGTTCATCTTTTGCATCCCCTGAAGCTGGAGTCTTACTCCATTCACCCTCACAAAAGCCTGGAGTCACTTCATTAGTCAGAGTCATTCCAGCCTGCCCGAAATCAGAGGGGAGCCAGGCACCAAGTGGGCTGGGAGCGAACCTCTGCTGTCAATAGTTGGAAAGAAAGAAAATAATCCACTCCGCTGACTACCTCCCTAACAGAGTGCAAGGCAATATTTTGCAATAAACTTGCTCAGAGTGTTTTCCATGGACATTTGCTCTGGTGTGAGCTGCTGTGCCGATTCAGCTGCCGCCAAGTATTTCCGTAGCTCAAGTCTGCAGAAGAAGAGCGACGTTAGTGTAAGTGTTGAAAAATTCATACTCAGATTCACTGCTTCAGCTTGCCAGGGATTTTAAGGCCGGGAGGGACCATTACGATTATCTAGCCTGATCTCCTTGATAACCCAGATGAGCAGGGTTCGCACCAGGGTTTCTACATCAAAGCCAGAGACTGGCAGCAGAACTGGGTGTTTGAAAAGGACCCTGGGCCTCAGTTCAAAAGACTCCATATCCCTCTCTCAGTAACCTGACTCGGTGATTTAAGTACTGCCACTGCCAAAATGTGAGCTTTATTTCTATTTGAATGTGTCTAGCTTTTACCTACAGCCCAAGTCCTGCTATTTACAGATTTTACAGGGTAACATCTATTAAGTCACATAATTTCCTGCAATAACAAATGAACCTACTATTTTTGCAGTTATGGATCATACCTGCTTGTCAAAAAAAGGAAATTAGAAGGCATTTTACCTGACAAAAGATGAGTTAGAGATTGCAGGGTGCCCGTGCCAAGTGCAAGGACGTTGATGCTTAAAGCAGTGGAAAGCGTAGGAACTGTGCTTTTGTGGTTGTTGTGAAGATCATGATTGATACAGGTGTAATCCAATGAAGGAAAAATGATTGATATGTTTATTATTTGAAGTGCCGTTTCAACCATTTTGACTCAGCCTTAAATGCATTAGGCTTTATTTTCACTTAAGGGAGACACTGCTCGGCTAATTGCGTTTGGGGGCTGTAGATTCTGAGAAGGTCCAGCTCCGAGGAGTGTGGGCTACTTCCCAGGAAGAAATTAGTCAGGCTCTACAGCACCACAGTCTGCTCCTGTAATGAATAATGCTCAGGAACATGCAGCAGCAGCTTCCTTCTAAATGGGATATTGTTTCAAGAAAAAATTGAAATAGAAAAATGAAATCTCTTGTGCTACATTTGTGAGGTTTTATATCCAAACAACCCACCACAAGCGCTATCAGATATTTTGTCAGACCCAATCTGATTTTTCACAGCAGGAAAAAAAAAAAGGTTTGAGTTAAAAAAAAAAATAAAATAAAATCACCTAGCAAGGGTTAAATAGCCTTTTAATGTCTCACTGTTGCTTTCTGGGCCACACCAGCTGACCTTCCCAGATTTTTAAGACAGTCCTTCAGGAAATTCGTGATTAATGTGCGATCTTCATGGAGCAGCTCCTGCTGCAACACCAACCTACTCACAAAGGTTAGTCAGCTAATGAGACTTCATCACAAAACCTGGGAATGGAAGGGAGGAGGGACAAGATTTAAGTGGGTAAATGGCTGCAAACAAAAGAAGACATCATCGGCAATTCCGTTATTTACTGACTTCCTAAGAAAAATGTTCTGTTTCCTTTAAGGATGACACATCTATGACAGGATTTCTTTTTAAATGCTATTTTGTTTAATAAATCATGTAAATTCCAGCATGTAAACCAGAGCATTACAGACAGGCTTGTAAATAATTAATTGCTCGTTTGCATGAAGGGGGAGAAAATACCCGATTCGGCAATGAGACAGGGAGCTGCCTGTTTGCCCTCCTGAGGAATAAAAGGTTGGCTCCTAAGATTCTTGTGGGTTTGCTGATGTGAGGAGAGAGGTGGGGTTTGTTTGTGGGGGGGTTTTGTGTGTGTTTTGTTTGGGTTTAGTTTGTGGGGCTTTTTTTTTTTTCCCCTTCCTCAGGATATTGGTTTGAAATAAGGAATCTAATGTGTTTTGAGCTGGCTAGTAAGTATCCCTCTATGTTTCAGGTTTGCAAGAGAGTGATAATAAAGCTTTTCCTGCGCTTAAGGATTTTTGTTTGGTTTTCTTAGTTGTTTGTTTGTTTTCTCCTGGCACCCTTTTACTCAACTTTCTGCTTTGGCAATGCTGGGGTACGAGATGTGAGCAGCAAGGTGATGCTTTTGATAACTGGAAGTTAGTGGTACTAAAACCAAAACGGAATGCATGCAGGAATCGTTAACTGATATGTGAACCCACACAGGCATCCTAAAACCTGGGAACTGAATGTGCCTTTTTGGGGCATTCTGTACTGGCTTCAGTAAAGGAAAGAGTTACAATTCTTGCACCGACGGTGCCTTCAGCAATGGAAGAATTCAGGACTTCAGAGAAATCTGTGTAAGAAAAGCACCTCCACATATTTGTCGGTATCTCAGAAAGCACTGAGACCTTTTTTAGGCTTGAGTTTCACGAATAATGGGTTTTCATGTTGCTGGGTGAAGTGTTAGGTCAGTTAATACTAAAGCTAAATATACCAAAGTTTTCTGTGATGCTGGATCCTGTTCTCTCTCACTTGAAGCTTCAAGTCTTTGAACCTGGTATAACAGTAGCCTCTTATTTGAACAATAAAAACAACTAAATAGGGAGTTACACAGACCGAAAGGAAAAAAATCTGCTTTGTCTTTGCAGGTCTTTCTGCATAAATGCCTCTAGACACATTAAAGTGAAATATGCCAGCCAAAAGCGCTACCTTTGCGGTTAAATTGCTGTGATGTGATATATTTGTCAGAATCACAACATGCTAACCAAGCCACTTACTGTAATATCTCGGTGAAAATAATAAAATTATCCAGAAGCAAAACACATTAGAATGAAAAATTTACTGTTGCCTAAACCAGTCCGTGGCTGCCCCAGCCCTTTCCGACCAACCACTGTTACCACCTCTTCGGCAGCAGCTGATGGTTCTGTAACGCGTGTGCGTGTTATTTGTACTGATTGGAAACTGGATGTGGGAATGAATTGTGGTGTCATGCCGGGCTGCCTGTAAAATGGATTGTTTTTAGGAAAAAACAGCATCTGCAACATATCTTCAGTGTAACAGAGTTGTATCTATCAGCGTGACAAAGCTTTGCATTTCTGCAGTGCCGAGTAACTAAGGATTTAAAGGCAGTATCTAACCATTGATTAGTCTGTGGCTTAATTATGGCACAGTCTGGTAGGTCAGTGCTGTTAGCTGCTGCCTTCGGAGGACAGAAATAGGCTGGGGAGGTGAGCTGGGGATAGAGCAATTATCTGGCAGGGCTGTGATAAGAGTGTACACTCGCTGTGCGTGGTATGGGGTCAGTCCTCTGCTTTGCACACCCCCAGCTGGAGGGGTACAGCACCCAAAAGTGCTTCTCAACCTTTGAGGTACCTGTAATGTGTCCCTTTAGACAGGCGAAGTGTCACAGCCAAGGGGAGCAGTGCCAGGATCCCTGCGCTGTGCACGGGCAAATCGAGGTGGGGAGATGTGGTTTGCGCAGAGTCCTGGGCCCCAGCCTGATGCATTCACAGCATCCTCTGCAGAGTTTTCCTGATGAATTCCCTTTCTTGGGGAGTTTTGACACGCTGAAGCCTGTACTCTGGTTACACAAATATGCGTATCTGCTTCTCTATAGCACTTTGTGCGATGTCGTGCTTTCTCTATTCCCTCCTTCCACCTGCTCCTCCAAGGGGACCACTGTCCTGCCAGTGAGATTGGTCTGTTGCTATGGAAATCTTTGTCACAAATGAAGACTTCACAGCAAGGCAGTGGTATTAAAACCAGACATTTACATATGCCTCTGGCTCCAGGGGGATTTGGGTCTCGTCGCTGACTGCAGCAAAAGATGCAGCTGCTTTCCTGTTCCACCCAAGCTGGTGCAAGCCAGGGGGACGCAGGGTGGTGGAGGGACCTGCAGAGGCAGCCAGGGAACCCTCCCCGGCTTGGGCGCCTCTCGCATCCCTGCTGGGATGTGGGTCAGCAACCCGTCCTGCAGCGCTCCTGCCTCCTCCTCAAAACAGCCGGAGCTTTTCCTCCGAAGTGCTGCAGAGCAGCAGTGTCAGCAGCCGGCAGAGTGAAGTCAGGGAAGAGTGTTGGAAATGGATGCGTAGGGAGAGCAGTTGTTGAACTGCTGCGGGGCCATGCAGCCCCCTCAACGCCAGTGTGGGGGATTAAATCTTCCCCCTGAGAAGGGGTTAGGGGTAATGGGAGGAATCCAAATATGTCATCTTCACGCTACTTCCCCCTAAGCGTTGCTAAGTTTAGCTGTATCACTTCCAAGAAGAGCTGCTCATTTAAATCCCAGGGCCTGGCTTTGAAAATTTCTGCACGTCCCCTGTACTGCAAAATCAAAGCTTCTTCCCTGCTGAATACACCTTTGATCAGAACTGTGAGAAATATTTGCAACCATGTGAAACTTGAATGATTTGGGGTTTCATTACACACTTGAAACTCAGACCATTTTCATCAAAGGCATTGCTAAAGTTCACCAACCCTCTAACAGAACCTTTGATGGTTTATGGCTTGCATTTTGTGTGAAACTCGCAGGTTTGCTAGACTTTTTTTTTAAGTGAAACTAGCTGAAAGTGGCTTTGACTGCATTTGGAGAACCTAGAGTCAGAGAAAAAACCAGCCAGCCAGATTTGCTTGCGTTTACAGCTGCTGCATGCTGTAATCTTGCCATAAAGGGTAATTCTGCTGAAAACCAGTACCTGGGTGAGAAGGTGGCGTAGAACACTGGTGTTGCTGTCCTCAGCTCCTGTTCCCTCTGGGCTGGAGGTCCCATAGTAGCACAGGGCTTGGCCTTTCCAGGTGCCAAGAGGTCTGGCATTTCTCAGCGCTGACAAGTACCTTGTCCTAGACCAGCCTGGCAGGCCGGGTCTAACCTTCCATCAGAGCACTTGCGAGGTCTCCGTTTCTGGGAACGTGGGATTCCCTGGAGTCCAGCCTGTCCTTATGCTGGCTCAGTCCCCAGCAGAGTATTTAGCATCTCTGATGGCTTAGTCCTGCAAAATATCACCCACTCTCTTGCCTCATTACTGATTTTTGGGCCTCCTCTCCCAGTCCCTCCAGCAGCCTGTGAGCCGGGAGCTCCTGCTGCTTGTCCAGGACCGTTCTCTGGCTTGGGCAGCGAGGTTCCTTCCCAGATTGTCAGCCTGGGCTGTTCTTGACTCTGCCCATCCCAGAAACAGCCTGGTCCGGGCAGAGTGGGGTTTTCCCTGGTCCTCTTTACCACTGGAAGGGGGATCTCTCACTGAACACAAAATGCTCCAACTACAGCGTTGTCCTGGTCAGCTGCTTAAACTCTGCTCTCCTGCCAGCCTTGCTAAGGAGCAGTGAGAAGCATGAGGGAAAAGTGGCAGCTTATAATCAAGGGCTGCAGTAGATGGATGAATGTTAAATTTGCCATTTGCACAGGCATTCACTGTGGGTCTGTTGTATTTTCAAGTGCATGTTCTCTTCTGGAAATGATGGAAATGCTCAGAGCAGTGTTTCCTACCTGGCACCATTTGCAAAATCTTCAGAAGTCAGAGCAGCCAGAGCCTCTGCTCCATGTTTCCATTTCGCCTTTTTATTTTATGGATCTAATTTTCCTTTGGAAGAGATGGAGCTTGGTTTTGGTTAATCCTTGATCCAAATGCACAAACCCGAGGAAACAGATATCATTCCTCCATTCTAGGTTGGAAGAGAGCTGAAAAAACTACATTTACGTTACATATGTCTACCTTTGCATGTTTGGATGCGAAATTTGATCCAACTGAAACATAAACCTTGGAAAATCATGCAAGTAACTGCAATAGAGAAAATGCTGGTACTTTGCTGCTTAAGGCAAGTGTTGCTGGGGGTGCCCCAAGGGACACCAGAAATGTCCAGAATATTGTACTTTTTGTAATACACAATTTCTATGCCATGAAACTTGACCCTTGTCAAGATTTCCCTATCTTCCACAAGCAAAGTACTAGTACTTTGTTTTAATTAGGAGTGTGCTTGGCTTGATCAAAGCATCATGCTTTGAAATGCAGCATTTGCTTCCAAATGTGAACTCAAATGGCACCTATCTGGTACTGACAGTGCTGTGAGGACACTGATTGCTTCTTTCTCTACCTTCTTGTCCTGTTGCTTGACCACATGAGGCGGTTGCCTCTTGTCTCAATGAAAGCCGCGGTGCATCATAGCACAGTTCAGAGCCCTCATCTGTGGTGCAGAGCTGGAAATAAAGCGCCAGGGAAGCACGGCAGCAGACTGGATCATGACACAGAGGGTCCTGTGGCTTTGACGGGCACTCCATGGTGCTTTCTCCCGTGGAGAAGCGCCAGCTGTGCGTGGACACCAGGCAGAGCTCTGTGTCCCCAAGCTGTCACCCCAGCAGCCAGGCTGCTGCAGCACAGGGAGCTGGCGCGTTTCAGGGCAAGCTGGAAAACTTAATCTTGCTTAAGGTGCTGATATCTCCCACGATTTAGGCGCGATCAGGACCTGTTGCTAAGCCCTTCTTCCTCAGATGTGTCTGAGAGCGGTGAAGCAGGCGCCCAGGGCTACCCACGCTGCCTCTAATGAGGGCATCAGGGACGTGACCTCCCCGTTGCCGACGTTAACGTGCAGAGCAGACAGCAGCAAACCGAATTTGCATCAGCTGAAACAGCAGCAAACCTAATTTGCATCAGCTGAAGTGACATGAGAGCAAAGCAAGGCCACGTGTCCTCGTTAGGAAGCTCAACAGATAGGGCTGAAAGTCACAAGGGACAGTAAACTCTGCAGGCCTTGTTTTGTTAACGTGGTCACAGCCACCCTTTCCACCTTCTTCGTGCGTGTCGTCTCCCATTACAAGAGTTCTTTTCTGCTTTACGCCTCTTCCTTGTTTAATACATCAGAATGAAAGCTACAGTGACTTACAACATCTAATCCTCCTAGTCTGACTCCTCTCAGCACTGTACTAGTGCTGTGAGTGACTGCTGCTTCACATACCAGCCAAACGTAACACAGAAATAACAAGCGAGTGGAAGGAGATAGGCTGGGTCTTACACCAAAGCAAATTCAAGGCTGAACTTGTTGAGTCTGCATTGGAGCAGGCACTCGGGAAATATCATCTGTATGTGTGCCCACCCAGGGCATCGCGTGCCTGGTGGATCCCACGCTATCTCTACTGCCTCAGAAATCAGAAGAGGCAGATGGTGCTTGTGGAATCCAGGCCAATGCTATACAAGGTGGACATGGCCAAAACCCTTTTATCTGGCATTGCAGTGAGATAAAAACTGGGGGGGGGGGGGGGGAAATAACAAGTCTTTAGCTGCATCTGAATGAACTCCCCATTGCTCACTTCCAGTTAACGTTTGAGGACTGCTGGATGTCCCCAGCACGTCTGGAAAGCTGCACATACTCAAGGCTAGAAAACTGTGGAGGTGCAGCAGATTGGGAGGGTTCTCATTCATGTGCGTGATGTCCCGAGCGTGCTGAGGTCTTTGCATGTGCTGCTTGTTGAGCGTGGGCTTTGGGAGGTGCAGCCTGCCCGCGAGGGCTGTCTGCACCAGTGTGCTCCTGGCCCCTTACACCCTGCGTTCCTGCCTCGGAGATGTCCCTTCCAGAATGAGGATTTGTAGCTGGTGTCTGCACGTACACACAGACAGTGCACAAATATTATTGTGGGGGTGTGTTTTTTAATGTGTGGAGGTAGGAGTCAGATGAGGATAAATCATTCTGCAGATCGAAAAGCACAGGGAAATGCAGGCAGCAAATGTGAAAGTAGAATGAGGGGCAGTTATTGTTAGAAAAGCTGCTCTGAAGTGGTGGGATGAAGAGGGACAGTTTCCGTGTTACCTCTGGGATGCTCTGCATGCATTGGGATGTGTGAAGGAAGGCATCTTGTCAAGGCAAGCTAGAGATGTGAGGGCATTATGGGCTTCTTAACCTGGCAAGAAAGGCATAGGACATGGTCTAGCAACCCAGGTTAACAGTTCACTATGGATTCTGGGTTTTTAGAACACACAGAAGCCCTTGCTGTCACCTCATTACTGTGGATGTTAGCTGAGCTGATGAGATCAAAGCCAGCAAGGGACTGGCTGCCCAAACTGCATTCCTGCTAGATCACAGCCTAAAGATGGGATTTGGCCGAGCAAGGGCTGAGCAAGTAAGAAAGGAGAATGCAGCTGAGAAGCTGTGGTGAAAGGGAGAAGGTCAGGCGTGCAGGAGGGAACTGGTGATACCGGTGATGATCCCAAGACAGCTGGGGTGCCAGGAAGGCTGCTAGGACTGATTGGAATCAGGATGTGAAATTTGGGGCTAGGAGAGAGTTTATGAAGAATGTTAATAACCTAGAAAATGCCAACTAACATTTACTGTCAAGGCTGCGTCCCAGAATGACACTGGATGTCTATGTCAACAGCAGCAAAAGGCGATGAAAGGACATTGCACAATATCATATGCATGCAGGCTGGAAAATGGGAGAGGGCAGCGAAGCATCTTTTATCGGCTGCTCAGACAGTGCCGTGTAATCCCGTACGTGGCAGTTCAGGCTGAGGCCACTCCGACTGAAGCATATAGCTTATAGCTGCGCCAGGTTTTGTGTGGGTGTGCACACAAAACGTGCGTCCAGATCAGCCGCGGTGTGCGTGTGCGATTGCTAACTAGTGTGTGCAAACCATATGGCATGTGAGAGCAAGTCAGCACGAGCATTGTCAAGAGGACAGCCGGAGAAACAATCCTCCCCTCCCACTGTGGGCAATTTGTGCCCTACCTTATGCCAGAGTAAAGAAATTCAGAAGGAGATACAAGAAGAGCAGCCGGTCCACAGGGAGATGAGAGCCTGTCAGACTTGGAGATTAAATGGAAGCACGACAAATCTGGATCGTTCCTGCCAAAATCAACTTTGATTACTTTATAATTCAACATGTGTTACCAGCTCCTATTATTAGAAAGCCAAACTTCCTCCACTGTGGGAAGAGGCTGAGATGGAGTTTTCTAGCCTGGTGTAAGTTAATTACAGTACACATGTTAAAAGCAGCATCTGTCTTAGTCAATCTAGTTGATTATCGCAGCGCTTTATTTTTAGTTATCATCAAGGTGAAGGATGACACTAATATAAGAGGAGAGCTTCCCACAGATCTTGCTCAACTGTGTATTCTCTAAAACCAGCTACGCCAGACCTGGTGGGACCTTCTCTCCTGGAGCTGGGCCAGGTGAAGCCCTTGATGGACTTGTTGGAAAAGAGTCTGTGTAACATGCTTTGACTACAGAGTTACAACAAAGATACTGAGACCTGGCTATTAAAATCAGCTGCGAAAACACTAGGGTTGTTAGATCTTTGTGGTACCTCAGTGGCCAAAATTTGTGATGCTTCACTTTCTATTCTGAGCTCCCTCTGATGCAAGTGTTTCTGGCCTCATGACTGAATGCTTTGATTTATCACGTAATAGCACCTTGTTCTTTCCCTTATGTCTAATTCTGCTGCCTGGTGTTATTTCAACTTCTGGACAAGATCTGTGCTGTGTGTCAGGCTGACTCTGACAAAGCCAACAAAAGCGTGCCAGATGAGTTTTCTCTGCAAATGTGGGAAGCTTCTCCTGAACGACTGAGAGGTCTTGAGATCTGGCCTTGGCTAAAAGCTCCGAGTATGGCAACAGCTCCTCCCTCCTGCTTCAGTGGGCTGGTGTGGTGCTGGTGTCCTGCAGGAGGTCTGGAGTTAGAATTCATGGTGTCTTTGAGAGCTGCTGCAGTGCTGATGGAGCTGGGAAGCCGGCACTGATACCATTCCTCATGAGCTGCAGGCCTGGGGAAACCTTGGTTCACTTCCTATTCACAGTACAACTGGAAATAATCTATCTCCTTCCCAAACTAAAATGAACAAGTAAACAAGAAATGCAAAACCTTGAGCAGAACAAACCCATCCCTCTGTGTTTTAAGGCAGCAGCCACCAAGCCAGCAGCACTCGGGAAGCCCAGCAGTCTGATGGCAATGACTGTCTCCAGGATGCTCCTCGTGGACCTGCTTTGTGATCCAAGTTAATCAGTGATGGAGAATGGGAAGAGCATTAATGGATCCTTGTCAAATCTAAAGCAGTAATACTCTGTGGACCTGTGTTTGTTCTCATAAGAACACTTCTCAGAGGTCTTGGCTTTCTCAGCTTGTATTTAGAAGAGCCTGACTGCTGGCAAGATATCTTCTGTGTGCTGTTTCAGCAGAGATATTGCAGGTGCCAGATGTGGGGTTTGTGTGACTGACGGGTACACAGACACCTTCTGCAGCAGATCTGGGATCTGTTCAGCAGATCAAAAGGAAACCTAAATGGGCTGACTAGCTCTGTGCCTGCAGCAGCATGGTGGGCTGGTGCTGTCTGATAAGAGATCAGACTTCCCTGGCGTTTGTGCAAGGACCATTTCCAGGCTGGGTTTGCCATTCTTATTCCTGTCTTTTGCTTTGCTGCTTATCTTTCCGGAACTGACAGAACAAAATGTAGCTAGAAGAGTGATGCCTGACTCTTTACCGTAAAGGTCTGGGCGCAAGCACCAAGTGCCTCTCCCTTCTCTGGCCCCACTTAAGCAGTGTCTTGGTCCTTGGCTATGGTCCTTGCTGGGATGCACTGACCCTGTTCGCCTCCCTCCGGCTGTGAACCCAATATGGACTCGTGGTTCACGGGTGATGGGGATTGCAGTTTGCTCATAGTAAGAAGCGACACACCTGATGGTACCATAGCTGAACGTGGTCTCCAGGTTACTCTGCAGAGATGAGAGGTGTCGCCATACAGGTCAGGTATGAAGAGAAGCTCTTGGAGTACTTCTGACTCAGCTGGAGCAGTAAGTCTTGAAATACTTCGAGGAGTCCAACACTGAAATACTTTGAGGAGTAATCATTAAATACTCAGAGGAGCCACTAGCTGGCTTTCCAGATAAAATGCAGACAAATTAGGCTGTTTGGGAGAGGAATTAATGTCCCTTGGGACACCAGCAACATGAGATACAGTAGCCCTGTCCCCTTTAGTTCTTCTATTTAAAGTGGGCCTGGGCCGCATGCAAAGGGTGCAAAGGTGCAAAGGATCGGTACAACAGGAACAGCTGGAGCAATGCAATCTTCATGAGCACTGGAGCCGATGTGTCCAACTCCCACTGACTACTGAGGGAATGTGTTTATTATTAAACAATTAATGGTTGTAAGATTAGAAAGAACTATTACTCAGTGGAAGATAGCTTCAAAAGGTCACAGTTGCTGTGTGTTTACTCCCAGGAGGTCTGTGAAGCCACTCTGGTATGAGGGATGGAGAACACCATGCCCTTGCTCAGTGGGGGAAGCAGTTCCCACCGCCTGCATGAGCCTCGTCTTGCTGCACCTCCTCATCCAGCTCTGCCCAGCCCTCCAGCCTTGCGCTGGGGTGACCTGAGCACGAGGGGAAACTCTGTTCCTCCCGTGGCTCGGCTGTTCTGCGGTGGGTGGCCATGGTGGCCAGGGCTCCTCTTGGTGCTGTAGCCGCTCAGCACGCCAACCATCCCGGGCAGGCAGACATGCAGCTGCTGCTGGCAATGTGTGTGTGCGCCCGCGCACAGCGGGGGTATTAGACTCAACTTTACTGTTCCTGTAAGCCAGGAAGAGTGACTGACATGGTGAAAATGCCTCTGCTCAGCATGAGTCTTTGTAGTGCTGCAGCCGGGGATAAAGTGTTCAAACGCGCTCCCTGAGGGAGCCTTCTCCCATCTGACGTGAGCTGGAGCCCTTGGCAGGGATTCCTCACCTGGGACGGGATGCCTGCCCTCCTCCTCCGCTCCCCATTGCAGTGAAGAGGTGCCAGGTGAAAGCAGATGAAAGATTGCTTCTCATTTGGTAACAAATAACTTCCAAGTCCATCCAAGAGACTTTCAACTTAACTGCTCTCTTTGCTCCTTTCATGTCTTCTCTTTGTTTGGCGAGCGTGCTAATGTAAGCTCCAAATAAGCATCTGTACTCAGAAGACATGAACAAATAGGGAAGGGATAATAATATCCAAAGGTTTTACAGGAGAGGTTAAAAAGGGAGCCAGACTACAGAGACTGCTGAACAGTGGTTTGCTTGACTGATGTTACAAAGGCAAAAGAAAAATCCTTGGAAAATGCCTCTGAGCGGTGATTGCTTTCTCAGAAAGCCTTGCAATTAGGCATGAAAGGAGTCCTTCCAAGCTTCTAAGATGCATTAAAGACGTTATTATGAAATAATTAAGCTACATGGGATGACTTGAGATCCACGCTCTCCCCTACACCCCATCTGTTGAGGTCTTTATATAGAGCCAGTATAACTGGTCTTAGCATCCCTCAGACCATTTGGCTGGTCCTGGCTCCTACTGCCGTGTCCCAACTGTATGCAGTTCACACTGCCCTGCCTAAGCTGGCCAGGAAAGGCAAAATGAGCTTTGAGTGTTAATAGCACCATCCTAAGGTCCAGACCTGCACAGCTGGAGCCCTGACAACACTGACTCCTGACCTCAGGATGTCCCTGTGACCTCAGGATGCAGCAGAGCTGCTGTCCCTGGCCCAGGCCAGTCACATTGCACACACAGCGCAGGGACCACCCAGGTACACATGGTGGCCAGCAGCTCTGTGCTTCTCCAGAGGTCTTTTGTGTAGACTGAGCATTGCATTGCTGAACCCAGAAATGACAAGACTGGATTGACTCATTCTTAAATCCATTAAGTAGCTGATTGGTATCTTCTATTCGTCTTTTCCACATTTACTCTGCTGCTGAGAACTAGGAGCCAGTGTTTCTTCAAGCAAATGTTACATACGATTGTGTGTTTCTGGGAAGCTCAACAAGAAAGATTCAGTAGCTTGAAAACCCACAACGGTGCCAGTGCAGAATTTCAGGTATTTTTTAGAGTAAGTCTTTCCTTTTTCTTCCCCCTTACTGCACACTCCATGGAGACCCACTGTCTGCCCAGAGATGCACGGGCTGGTCCGGGCAGCTCACAGGTGCTGGGAGGGGTGAGTGTCTGCGGCAGCGATGCAGGAGCTGTGTCCCTGCGGGAAGGCTGCCCTGAGAGATGGGACTTGTAGGCATGGACACAGCTGCATGCGCAGTGATACACGGGATTTTTTCACTCCCACTGGCCATCTGATGTGTTCCCTGCAATGAAACCCCGGCTCACACTGAGGGGATGTGGCAGGGTCAGACTTGCACCCTTAACCAGCCAGTGCTGGTGTGTGTGGCACAGGGGTGGCCTCCAGCCCTGGGACAGCAGGTGCCGTTTTGCTGCCTGGTGGCCCAGAAGCCCATTTCCCTCTGGATCCCATCAGGACCGAGCCTGGGGCTTTGTTCTCTGCGGCTCAGATGTGTGTGCTAGGAGCTGAAACTGTGCCAGGGAACTCATTTACTGATGGTGAAGAAGGAACTGCAATGTCACTGGTGTGGGGGGCCTATGGAATCCTTCCCACTCCCTTCATATCTGGTCAGCTTTTAAACCCCACACAGTGCAGCCAGAACTCTGTACATAGCCTCATTTGTTGACAAAATGAATGAGCAATTTGATTACACTACATAGCTATAAACTGAGTAATTGAACCTACAGAAGCCCCACAAAAACAGTGAACTAGCAGTTCTTTTCGACTCTGGAAAAGAATTAAGCAGAGCACAATCCTCCTTGGTACAGGAAGCAAAGGGCAGCGCTGTTCATCCCATGGCTTTGGGATTACACTTGTGACTGCTGCCATTTCTTAAATCTCCAACCTTTTAAAACCTCTGTTTCTTCTTTTGCCTCCAAGCTGAGTGTCAATATGCTCCTGGTTTGTTGTTATCCTTAGCTCAGTTTGTCTCAGATCATGAGAGCTCACACCTTGACACCTATTGCTAGAGATGCCCGTACAGTGGAAGGTTTTACTGAGTGTAGAGATCATCAGTATTTACCATGAGCAATGGCTGAACTGGCTCAGCTCTCACGGTCAGCTCTTGGGGATGTCTCAGGGCTGTAGCACCTGCTCGTCCTTAGTTTCATTTCACACCACAGCTCCCAACCCTCCCCCTTTCCGTGGCTAGGGACCTGCTTTGTTCTGGAGACTGGGGTAGTTAATGGAGCCACTGCCATAAGATCTATCTTCTCCTTGGAAAGCCATCACCTCCAGTGACTACAAGGTCTCTCCAACCTATCTGTTCCTCCAGGAGTTCCTCCCAAGGATAAGGGACTAAGCCCTGTACAGAATCTTGTGCTATTGCTGCAGAAGCCACGAGATGCTGGTGTGAACATGCAAGCCAAGAGCTGGACCTCAGTGAGCCAGCCATCAGTGCTACATCTCCACTGTTCACCAGCTGGATCCTCCTTATGCTCATGTCAGCCGGGTACCCAAGCACATCGCTGGGTGTTTGAGGAGGAAGTTCTTCTTTGCTTCCCCTGTGCTTAAATATTCTGCATCTCCACCAAGAACGGCACTGGGGTGATGGTCTTTCCCAAGTGCATTCCTGTTAAAGTCAGTGGTGCGGAACCCGGAGTCCTTACACAGGGTTTTCACACTCACAAGGTAAGTGAGCTGAACACAGAAGATTTTGACACAGAAGATTTTACTTGATGGGGAAAAAAATGAAGTTTCTTTCTGGGATTTGCTGCTAAGGAGATATGTTACAGACCAAAGGAGATGTGTAGGTTTAGTGTTCTGATATTTTCTTTCATATCTTGAATTTAGGTGAACTATGTGTATTGTAAAGCATTTCTTTTGTAAATGCATGGACTTAATAGCTGCAGGACTTAATATGTGTCCTGAGAAAAACACTTTCTGCTTTCTGATGCTGCCTTTAATGTGAAGTCTATTTGACAGGAGGTTTTCAGGAACGTTTGCCTGTGACTCATCCAAAGCACGGAGGGAGCTTGTGTTCCCATTTACCTTGGTGGAAAATGGTACCCTCCTGTTCGTGTGTGAGCAGTGTTTGATCAACATCTTTGAAAGGAAATGTCGCCCTACTAGAAGATCTTACGTCTTTAGGGCAGGACTTATTAACCTAAACTAGGTCCAGCCTTCTTCACATCAGTGGCCATGCTCCCAAGCCCTGCTGATGGGAGCTGGGCATGGCACCTCCTGCATGTGTCAAATTCTAGTCCTGGAGCCTCATGCTGGACACGCTGCTCCCTCCACCGAGCTGCTTGGTGCTGCTGGACCACTGGCAGGTCTCCTCGGGCATGGAGGACACAGCTGCCTGGTGTCAACCATCCTTTGGGACAGTTCTGCACCGTCTCAGGGGACCTCCTGCAACCTCTAAGAGCAAAAATCTGTCTGAAGGAGGAGAGAAACCAGGTCGTGGAGGAGCCGCATGAGATGAGAGACAGTTTATCTTACCTTTAACCCTGCAGAAGTTCAAGCAGAAGGCAGCATTGATGCAGAGAGGCAGATCAATGTCCTTCCCACACTGAAGTGTGATGGAAGTGAGGACCAGGCGCTCCTTGGCAGAACGTGCTGAGATGTCAGGGTGCAATCGGGTCACTTGGGACAGAGACAGTGATGGAGCGGGCTCTTCATCCCTGTCTTGTTCACTCCAGATCATAAAGAGCTGAAAGCTAACAGCACGGAGTTCCTTGGTTATTCTGTTTTGTGCTGGGAAATGTCAGGAGCTCCTGGAGCGCTGGCAGGCTGTCTGCCGTGTGATCGGCAGTGAGGGCTGATGTCCAGTCTTAGCAACTTGTTATTCCAAGGTCCCAGAGTCACCAAGGAGAGAAAGCCCATTTCAGCACAAGTAGCTCAGGGAAGCTTGGTATTAGTTGAGATGAAGGAAAGTAGTTTCACCATCAGAGGGGCAAGAAACCTTTTTTTTTTTTTTCCTTTTTTTTTTTTTTTTAACGAAAGCTGCAAGTCTGAAGCAAAGAATAAAATCCATGGGGATACTCTAAACTCTCAGAATTTGTGGATTTTTTCCATGCTTGAACATTTCATGTCCCTCTGCTTGTGCAAAATGAATTGAAGGTTTCAATCCAGCTCCTGGTGGAAAAAGTGCTCGCGTCACAACTGGTGATAATTGGCTCCCTCGTTAGCAGCCTGGAAGTGAAGGCGAGGAGCAACCCGCCACGCAGCCTGAGCCTCCTGTGAGCACCACCAAGAACCTCCTGCCCCAGCTGCTCGTGTGATGGGCTGGGAAGGAGGTCTTGATGCTTTCCCTCTTCCGAGGAATATCACTTTAGACTTACTTTCTAGGCCTGCCAGCTTAGCATTAAATTCTCTTAAATTTTGTTTGCGATGGAAGTGTCACCCTGACAGATTAATTGAGCTATAACATATGTAAAGTAATGTGAAAAAAGAATGCAGTTGCGTTACCCGGTGCTAATGCCACAAATAGGCACTGCTGCCTGCAGTGATGACTGTCTTGAATGCTAAAGGATTGCAATCCTGGGTGCACCAAATGAGCCATTTTAATGGAGAAATCACCATTTTAGGCTCACCTACAGCTGAAGGAAGTGGAAACACATCTGGGAAGTGGTTCTGTGGTGAGTACAGGGGTTCATCTATCAATATTAATAATAACACATGAAACTGTGGCTTGCATATTATCTCCCAATGAACAGAAGACAGAGACTGAGTTCCATGTAATTTAATTTCAATTAGTGCATTGGAGCTTTTTAAAGAATGGACTATATATTCTTCTACAGTTATTCGCAGACTATTAAACACAATGCAGAAAAAATGTTATGTAAATGAGAATTATCTTATTGGCTTTAGTATCTTTCTCCCTTTTCCTTCCCCAGGTAATTGGGTAGGTAGGTGCTGGGAAAAAACAGATGATGGGAAATGTGAATAATGAAATCTCTGCAGCACTCTCTCCCCTTGGATACAGAAACCCAAAATATATGTGTGTGTCAGTTTAATTTAATTTGCTGTTAATTAGCTAAAATAGTAGTCTTACCTTCCTTTGCTTTCACTGCATTTCTGTCCAGGCTCTCATTAGGCAGCATGATAAAGCAGGTGCTTGTTAAAAATACTGTAAGTACCCATTTACATTACAAAGCTATTCCTAGCACTTGTGGTAAAGGAAACTGAAGGCTTGTCCCTGGATACAGCTGGTGGGAGAAGGGAAGCAGCATCTTGTTTTCACATATTTAAACTCTAGAACACTAATTCCCAATACTAATAAGATCAGAGTTTAAAATACAAGGTGCAGAAGCATCCAACGAATGAGTAGGTGTGCAGCTTTCTCCAAAGCGAGGTGGACAGTAGACATACAGAGCTCTGCCTGGAGGTTCAAGTGTTCTCACCAATTTCAAATGTACATAAAGGACTAAATCTACACAGGGATATGGAAGTCATCTTTGAATGACCGTCATTCGGAAAGGAAGTTCCCAATTATTTTATTCAGGTCAACGAAGGAAGCATAAAATCCAGGGTTGATTTTTATCAGCACAGATAAACCTGGGGGTGTGCAAGCTGTGAACAAACAGGGAAGAGAAAGAAGAGGCAGGAGAGAGGCAGCAGGGATGGAAAAGGGCATGGAGTGAGAATTCAGAATAGGGTGCTGTGCTTTCAAATATTGATATGGAACATGTATAAATAGAAAGCATGCTCGTGGAGCTAATAAAGGTCTTGTTTACAAGTAAGCAGAGTGATTCATTAAGAACGGGAACAAGCACCTGCTCTGAAAATAAGGAAAAAAATTAATGGAAGCACTGAGAGACTAGAGAAAGTGATGTGAGTACAAGTGTGCTCAGGGAAGAGAGAGGTTCAGTACCTCCCATCGTTCACCTGCAGCGTCCCCGCTCCCTGGGCAGAGCTGGCAGGAAAGCGGGTGCTGGGGCAGGTCGGTGAGGGCAGCACAAGCAGCTTGGGAAGAGGGTACCTCGTTCCCAGTGCTTTTATTCCAAGCACTGTTAAACCCAAGAAAAATGAAACAACAAAAAAGTATCCCATCTCCTTTCTCATTTGCAATTCAATACCTTCTCTGGTTCCTTCTTTTCATTTCTCCAACTAAAGAAAAAATACAGACAAGGAATAAAGTCAAAACTCCCTGGCAAATACCTGAGTTCCAACTGCAGAGCAGATGTCTCCAGCTGCACTTCAGCTCTGCAGGTGTAGGGGATCAGGTTGAGGTGCTCTCAGATTAACTTCTTCCTTGTCTTCATCTTCAGGAGGACCCATCTCTTTGGATGTGCTCATGACCCTTCTTTAAGGAGGAAGATGCGTTTGATAAGGCTGTGAGACCTTGATGCTGGCTGAAGAGGGAAGATGGTCAAATAACCTCAAATATGGGTGAATATGGAGGGTAGTAAGAAAGAATGGCTATCTGTCTTCCCTGCCCTCCCCCAGGAGAGATCTCTGGAGCCTGCCCACCACCCCATCATGCTGGGTCCCTCTCTCTGTGGCTGTGATGGACCCGGGTTGCTTGGCTGGGTCCCTGCTGAGCAGCGCCATGGTGCACAAACACAGAGAGGAGATTTTCCTGGACCAGCTCTTCTTACCAGAGCTTGGAGGAATTGCAAGGAGTGTTATTCAGTGCAGGAGAGCTGTTTTAATCCCCTCCGAGGTGCGCTTTGACAGAGTTCATGCCAGTAATCTAGTGCTCTCCTTCCCAAACACAGCTGCTATTCATTTTTATTCTTCTTTTGCTCAATAGGGCTTGGAAAAAACAGGCAGAAATCACCCCAGTAGCACCTTGCCATCCTTGCTGTCTGCCCATGTGCTTTCTGCCACTTGCTGTCAGGGGGTGTGACAGCTCTGCTCCTAGCACCCCTATACCTGTCACCTGGAAGGGACAGACTTCTCTTGAGTTTAGTACCAATGAAAGGCAAGAATGTTTCCCTATTACATTAGGAAATCTCCTGTTTGCTCCCTGCCAGCAAGCTCTGCCTGGTACAGACTAAGAAAATAATTCAGCTGTGACTCCTGGAAGAGCTGTGACTGCTCCTAGGAAAGGATTTGAAGCTGCCAGTTGGTGAAGTGGGCTCTTCACCAACCTCGTGGGACTTTTGAGGTGAGGACGATCAGATATGGACCTGGGTAGCAGCCTCGAAGCAAACATTTGCCTTCCATGGGGAACAATGCAGTAATCATCGGTGGCACACAGTGCCCTGGGAGGCAACGTCTGATCCCTCATTTTTTCACGCACTGGGGGACTAGGAAGCCCCCTGCCCTTCGCTGGCCTCTGCCTGCTTTCTGCCCAGGTTGAGCTGTACCAGCACACACTGCTTCCAAAAAGCCTTCAAGACAGTTGCAGCAGATTTATCTATGCAGTCAGTTTAGCACAGGTTTGATCCTGCTCCTGGGACCAGCTAAACTCCTGCCTCAGCTGGAGCTCAGCAGAGGGAGAGAAGCCCAAGCTTTGATCGTGGCAGCTGCACTGACAAGCTGCTGGCAGGCTTAAAGCATCCCAGACGCCTCTCTCCTGGGCTTCTGCAAACTCCCCCAGCCAGGCAAGCACACGGCGGTGGTGGGACTGTCTGCTTCCCCACTCACCTGCCCCTGGTTTGCTGGGACCATGGCAGGGTCACAGCCTGTCTCAGAGAGAGGAGCAGCCCTGCCCCAGCGCTTGGCGTGGGTGGTTGCGCGCAGGGTGGAGAGGGTCTCCTGCCATAGCTGTGTCCCACATTTAGCACTAAGTGGCCCTGATGTTCACAAAAGGCAATTGCCCCACATCTGCTCAGCCAAAAGCCGTTGGGAGGTGAAGATGGGCTTGGCCTTCCTATACGCTGCCATCAGGGATGGGTTTGAAGGGCAGATGGAGACCGAGCTGCCCTGGTCTCCCATAACCACCCAGTTGTGAGGATAAGGCATAAAGAGTCCATTCGTTCATTCTGCCGGTATGATCTGATGTTGTACTCTGTGTTTAGCAGAGAAGCTCTTTCCCCTTGAGCAGTGTTATGCACTTTGCAGTTACTTCTTTAAAACGACTTAGTTATACATTTGCTACATCTTATTTTGAATTCTCTTGAAGATCAAGGACGCTACAAAGCCAGCAAGATAAAATTAGCATCTGAGCTGTAGCCTTTGCGTGGTGTAAGAAATGCAGATCAGCTTCACTTGCAGTGAATGCTGGAAGGTGATTTTCGTTTATGCCTTCTTTTCAGCAGACCTAGTTCTGCCATCCTTGCTTGTTTTGAGTGCCATCACAGCCCCTAAGCTGTGCCGGTAGTAAGGCTGCTTCCAGAAAAAAAGTATCAGACAACAGCATGGGTGGTGAATTGGACCTCAAACTGGTAAGAAATGAGTTTGTTCAAACTCAGTTCTTATCTACTCACAATGTGACCACTGGGTGTTTCAACAGGGAGCCAAGGGGAACAGTTAGGCTGGTTTACATTTGTGTACAGCTCTCAGAAAACCAGCACCAAGCACAGCACCAAGTTTGGGGGGGTTAAAATGCTGTTGGGGTGAGGATGTGCATGGGGGAGAGCCACTGAAATAACTTCAATATAGGAGAAGTGCCGCGAGGCCCGTCATGGCCTGCGGGTCTGGGTTGTGTCGAGGCTCATGAGGCACCTCACTGTGGTGGGTCCGAGCTCTCAGAGGCAGAAGGTGGTGGGTTCTGAAGGCCGCTTCAGCACAGCACAGGCAAGCTGATCAGTCACTGGAGGAAACGAGATGTGTTTTAAAAGTGAGATTGACCAGCAGGAGGGGTGACCAAAATGATGACCTAAAGACCTTCTCTCAACACCTTCCCCTCAAGGTAAACTTCTTAGTCAGGTGCTCCTCAGGGAGGTAAGTTTAACCCTATGCAAGCTCTCAATAAGGCAACATATGGGCAAAATCCCATGTAATGCACCCGACATCGAATGTGGCAATCTATGGTCTCTTCTACTTTCAAAACATCCGGACTTTTGTTTTTTGTAAGTCAGGTCATGCTGTGAGGGCAGGTTCTCCACCGAGTCGAGGGCAGGGACAAACTGAAGGCTCCTCCTGGCTTCTGTCACCGGGTCCCTGTTCACACCTGGTACGCAGCTCCCACTGCATCACCAGCGTGGGCTTGGGCACGTATTCAAGTCCGACCTTGCTTCACACCACATGTCTGCAAACCAGTGCTGGACAAACTTCAGGAGGGAAGGCCAGGTCTGCGTCCCCCAGTCCTGGCACAAACTGACCCTTCCGTGCACTCAGGTGCAGGGCTGGAACAGGCCAAGAAATGCTGAGCGGACATTCAAAGTTTAGATCCTTCATTTTTTCCTTTGGCCACTACCCAATCCATCCTCCTCAGGATTTTGTGGTGGAATACCCCGTTATCTGTTTGAGAGCGGGCCTAAAACTGAGAGCCTTCACAGCATTGCCTTGGCCCCGTTAGGTCTCACAGATGAAGCATTATCTTCTCAACCTGGACCAAGAGGTGACTGGAGGTGCACCTATGTAATGGAGACCTGAGCTGAACCCTTTTTGCTCTGCAGCCTTCCTGTCCGACAGGGCAGGAGTTAGAGCCTTGACCCCAGAAGCAAAGGCTGCCTTTGAATCTGGTACGTCCTCATCTTTTATTCATGGTGGGCCATCCATGGTGACAAAGAGCCAAAGGAGGAGGAGGAGAAAAGATTAGAAGAACTGCGGCAGAGCTGCCTGGAGGGGCAGATGGGATCTCTGAGGGGACAGTCAGGATTAAGAGATTCGTTTTCAGAACTGGAAAATTACTGTAGATGCTTTATGTTTACAGATTCTGCATCTAGAAGTTAAGGAGCCCTATATTTCCAGTGACATAATTCCCACCGAAATAAGGGATGCTTTTTCTGTCTCTTTATTTGCAGATGTTTCAGAACAGTTCTGAGTTTTTCCACAGTATTTGAGATGATTTACTGAGTTAAGATCTAAGTTGGGTTGTCAGTGAGCATAAACGGGTGTCAGTCCCTTGATCTTCATTGATTTATATCCATTTATGCCAACACAGGATTATTCTTTCAAGAAGGTGGTGATAAGTACCCAAGCTTTAAAGCCTAAATTGTTTTAATTGGACTCATAGGTAAAGTGTTTCATGTTTCCAAAGTGAATACTCAGCAGGATGAATTCAAACACACTTTCACAAAGTTACCGATAAACACTTAAAAGTAGGTATTTCTGGGAATATTGCAGTCACTTATGCTCATGTATTTGCAGCAAGCCAGCAAGAAGCAATGCACATGCAGTCCACCTGGAACCACCGGCACCGGCATCCGTTCAACAATAGCAACCAGCCAGACGTGGATACTTAAATAAGAACATGTCATATGCAACCGCTTTCTTTGATAATGAAGGTAACATTGTGCGTTGAACTAAAGACAGATACGTGCCACAAATATCCTGATCCGGACTGTAGAATCTGGGTCTTCGTATCTAGATTTTTTCGTTTGTCCCATTAGAGAAATGTCTGCCAGTGAATTCTAGTTCTGGAGCCAACTTCTGCAAAACCTGAAGGAGGTGGGAAGCTGGATTGCTGAACACACCAGAACGCTGTGGCCTCATTCAGAAAGCCCCAGAGTAGATGCTTTGCTTGGGAACGGGTCCTGTGTTGCTTCTGGTCCCAGGACATGCAAACAAGGGCCTGGAGGAGCAGAGCAGGACCCTGCCCATGGCCCAGCAAACACTGGTCCCACCGCTGTGTCCATAGAACAGGATAAGCTGTGACAGCAGGAGGTCACTGTCCCAGCACAGAAGGGACTGGGAGGATGGATGGACTGCTGTTTTTTTATGGATTTCTGCTGGTACAGTCAAATCTTGTTTTCCTAGGGAAAAGGATAAAGTCCTTAAGGACCATGGGTGACTGGGATTCCAAATAATTCAGAGTAGTACCCAGCAAGTATTCTGCCTTACTGTTCTATGCTGAGGTTAATATTCTCAAATAAGAGACAACCAAGGTAGAGACAGGTCACATCACCTTTCCCTGTGCAAGACCTTTGTTTGTGAAATGCATAGAAAACTAAGGAGCCTGCAGTTTTCACAAGCAGTTTGCTTGTTTGTCTGCTCTTTCTCCTTTAAAATACATGGGATTAACAAAAAATAGTTTATTCCTGGTAGTCTGGTTCCACCAAGAGCCATTCAGTGTTGCGCTAAGCACTGGAATACATGTAAAGGAGATAGGCCCTGTCCCCAGAAGATCAGCAAATACGGGAAATTGAAAAAAAAAAAACCAAACAACAAAACCAAACAAACCAAAACTATTGGAGTAGAATAAGGGAACAGGGAAATGGCCATGGTTATAAAGAAAGAACATGAATAAGGGGATTATATTTCATCTCTCTAGCATCTGTCTAAAACAAACACCCCTGAAATGGTTTGCTTGGTCCCCAAGTTGCTCTCCTTTTAGGCTTTCCGCTGATATTTTACATTTCCTTATCTCAGTGTTTTCAGCTGGAAATAGTCCTACTCCAACAAATTACTGGCGGTGTGTTCTTCCTCTATTGCAAACATTTGTCTCCCTGCTCTTCCTCAGCGTTCAGCACACCGCGGCAGCAACACACCCGTGTTAGCTGGACCAGGAGCGCCCTGCAGCCCCTGGAATGGTTTCCTCCTCAGACACTGGGACTGACGCGACAGCAATTTCTGTGAATTCTCTTACCTGTCCCAACACAAAATGCAAACGTGGGGCCACCCGCACACTGCTTTTCACTGCCTTCTTCCCAGCTGATGTGGAAGCTGTAGGGAAAAGTAGAATGTTATTTGCCACTTAGGCCTAATAATTACAAGCTGTGTTTTTTGGAGGAAAAAAAAAATTGTTTTCACTTGCAGTCTTTCCAATCTGTTTTGAATTAGGAGACACTCAGGATTAGGAAGTGTTTTCTCATTAGAACAAACGTCACAGATTCAAAAACCTCTTCATTTAATTTCCTCCTAATGTTCTTTGGCTTGAACAAGTGAGCTCTTCATGTCCATTTTAATTACAGCATTTCCATGGAATTTCAGCTGGGCACGTAGTGACAGCAGGTCTCTGAGGAGTGGACATGGTCCAGCTAAGAAGGGGAACACCAGGGTGGGAACTTCAGCAGAAGCTGGGTGGGGTTTGTTGTTGTTGGTTTTGTTTTGTTTTAGGGAAAAGTGCTGGAGGAAACACAAATTAACATCTGTCTAGAAAAACAACCCCTTGCTTACAGCGGGCAGAAACCTTCCATGGTTTGGGAGATGCTGACTGGGAGTGCAGGGTTTTCAAAGGGGTTGATCTTCATTTCCTTGAACCAGTAGAAATTTTTCTCTTTTTGCTGCTGTACCAGTTTGCAGGTCACCAGCACAGGCTCCGGCAGCCACACCGATTGCTGGCTGCAGCCCTCGCACCCTGCCCCTGCTGGCACATTCCTCCTTTCCCATCCACTGACCTCCAATTTTTTCATTGCTCTTCAGGCCCAAGTTTGGGGTTTCCCCCATCTCCCCAGCCAGCTCCCACAATGCTGGATCCATTTATGAGTGCACAGCCGCTGGAATCGCAAGTGAGAAGAATCTCGTTATCTTTCTTGGGAAATAAACCCTTTGGGATGCCGGGTGATTTGAATGAGCGCTGCGGGGCAAGAATCTGGCAGGTACAGGAGGGCAGTGCACCCAGTTCTGGAAAAGAAAGTGTTGTCAAAGCACATTCCTTTCCTAGAGCATGGAAACGGCAGAGGGAAGCACGCTGGTGGGGAATTCAGTTATTCAACCCCTTGATGCTCCACTTTTCCAGCTACTGCCTGGACAGCACCAGTGTCCCCACTTCCCGATTTTCCCCAGGAGCGGCTTGGGGCACCGCAGAGAGAAGCAGCTGGTCCCTACATCTGCTTCAGCATGTGGCTGCTGTGCTGGCTGGAGCCAGGGCAGGACAATCATAGAATCACAGGAAGGTTTGGGTTGAAGGGTCCTCCCCAGCTCCCCCAGTGCCCCCCCTGCCACGAGCAGGGACATCTGCACCAGCTCAGGTTGCTCAGAGCCCCGTCCAGCCTGGCCTGGGATGTCTCCAGGGATGGTTCAGCCACCGCCTCTCTGGCCAACCTGGGCCAGGCTCTCACCACCCTCAGGGCCAACAATTCCTTCCTCATGTCCAGCCTAAATCTCCCCTCTTTTAGTTTAAAACACTAAAGGACCTGAAGGCCGAGAGCAGCATGGGGCTGGTGTTTCTCTATAGTCAGCGCACACATTGAAAGAGAAACAAACTGTAGGATCAGATCTCACTGACAGAAATCAGATAACCCTGGTAAAGTCAGAAGCTTCACCTGGGTTCACACCAGCATAGTGTCTGGCTTGTTCCCTCCCTCCTTGAGTGATGAATAAATCTGGAGACAGTTAATAATGAAAGACTACTAAGATAAGATTTAGTCTTTATTGTTGTCGTGCTTCCATCATTTGTCACACACTCGAACTGGAGGAAACGTCCGTCTGGGAAATGCTGCTGATACCCGTACGGTAGCAGATTTATCAGTGCTGGTGTCCAGCCACCGGGCAAGGGGGGAGCAGTGTGACCGGGGCAGGTGTCACCATGTGTCACTGGTGCTCCTGCTCCCATCCCTTGGGACAATCATTTGAAGACCAGTCACATTCACTTGATAGCTCATAAACAGTATCGCTATTGGAGGTGGGCAGTGTTTCTGAGCCCAAAATCACCTTGATAGGCAACGTGGTGTTTTCAGGAAGAAAATGTTGTCAGATGGAGTGTCCAACTTCCAAAATTCAGGCAAAGATGTTTATTTTGAATGATCTTTAGGTAATATTCTTTATTTGCTACCTACTCCCCACCTTGTTAATTGTTTTTCTTTCTTTTGTAGAGAATCCTATTTGTGCTCTCGCACATTCACAGCTGATGAGCTGCTACGTATCCTGGCTGAGGTGGAGTGAGTGCTTAAGAGCATATCTTTGATTTTCTCACTTTGATAGCAGTCAGAAAACACATGAAAATAAGCACAGGTTTTGTTTTCAGACCATCTTCAGCTGCATGTGGTATGCAGTTCCTGGAAGAAAAGGCACTTGGATACACAGAGTAGGTACACAGGAACAAAAAAATAATGCCAATATTAATTTCACATTGCGCAGGTGTTCTGCACTCGTGGCAGCAGCAGCATGCAGGAGACTGGCATGAAATGCACAGCCCTTCCCCAAAACAACAGTTGTACAGGTACAGCATGGCCACATTAGAGGTATTTGCTTTTTGAGACAGTGTTCACTGAGTTTTTCTCCTTTAAGACGAAGTCAGATGAGACCCGGCTCCTCCCTGCCCCTCCCAACATCCCTTTACTGCTTGTAGACTGACTTTGAGATGGGGTGGAAAAAGAAATCTGAGAGCAGTAAGTTCCAAGGTCAGCAGTGCTCACCCATCTCCGTCATCCCACTGAGCTCACAAGTTGGTGTTAACACCTCTTGGAAAAAACAACATATATGAAAAGAGAACCTGGCTCACACGTGGAAGCAAACCCGTTACTGGGGCTGCGGAGCACGAGTCCAGCAGGATCGCAAGTGCAGCCAAAATCCAAAGCCCATCAGTGTTCAGCCCCTGGCAGCATCTGCCCAGAGCAAGCAGGACAAGGCTGCCTGTTTAGGCAACTTATTTTCTTTAAACATCATAAAGCACCTACATATTTTTTGTTCCTCTGCTTTTAGAAATCCGCTTTTGCAGAATGATCTTTTTTCGGCTTGTTCTTTAAATAACTGCTTATAGCGGGGCCTCATGGTATAGAAGGCACAAATCACTTAAGAGCCTTTGAGACTCACCCCCACCCCCTCCACTAACAATTCTCTTTAGTGGGATTCATAAAATCTATTATTGTTGCTGCAGATTGGCCACGGTGTGACTTTGGAGAAAATTCTTTCTGTGTTGACACTGTTGCTTCATTGTTATTCTTTCTGTATCAGTGGAACAAAATGAAAAATTCATTAAAAACAGAGAAAAAAGCAAAAGAAAGAAAACCACTGGCATTTCTCTGTCTCCCAGCATGAAAATCAAATGTAGAAGATTGAACTCAGGGTGATGGGAAGAGAGGGGTGAGAGGGTTAAACGTCTGAAGGATCCACGGCCACACACAATGTCCTGGACAAACACGCCAATAAAATGGACCCGTCACCTCCTTCACAGTGTACTGCTATCAAATGAGGAGTCAGAGAAGGGTCTCGCAGGAGGACTTGCTTTCTTCAGGACGTTTCAGCAGGCAGTGACCCCTTGGAGCAGCTCCAGGAGCTGCGTGTGGCCCCAGGGCGGTCCCCAAGCAGGGTGTTCTCTTGGAGCCTGGCAGGTCCCCACGCACCCTCCTGACACCCACGGTCCCCACCTGGCCCACGTTCCCAAGGATGTCACTTCTAGTCTGGCCTGCCCCAGGTGGCAGGGAGAAGATGGGCGGGGAGAAGATGGGAAACAGGGGCACAAAGAGGCTCTGCCGGCAGTGATGCTCCAGGAGCAGCTCCCCCAGCACAGATGCTGCTCGTGGGCTCCCAGCTCCTCCTTTTCTGCTGATGGCGTTGGGAATCGGGGGGAGCCCCACGTTGACTTATTTTTCACAGCCTGCATTCTCAAGGACACCGTTAGGGAGTGGAGGGACAGACCCTGTCGCGAGGCACAGCCAGAGGAGCTGTGCCATCCCCTGGAGCCCTTCGTCACCAGTGGGGCCACAGCAGAATTGCTCTGTGTCAGTCCTCAACCTTAAGACCAGGACTCCTGGTCTGAGCAGACAGACCAACGGACTCAGAACAGCAGATCCTCAGCTCTGCAGTTCAGAGCTCCCCCAACCACCCTTTGCTGCCCATGTGAGGGACAGAGGTGGACAAGGAGCCTTGTCTGTGGTTCCTTACATGGGATCCCACACCACCCCATTTACTTTGGGGCTGGCAAGGATTTTGCCACGATCTCCCGTGCATCCTGGCATTCATGTTGGGATGTAACAGTCAGGATAGAATCATAGAATCATTTTGGTTGGAAGAGACCCTTAAGATCATTGAGTCCAACCATAACCTAACTCTGGCACTAACCCATGTCCCTGAGAACCTCATCTTTATGTCTTTTAAACCCCTCTAGGGATGGTGACTCCACCACTGCCCTGGGCAGCCTGTTCCACTGCTTTACAACCCTTTCTGGGAAGAAATTTTTTCCTGATATCCAATCTGAACCTTCCCTGGTGCAGTTTGAGGCCATTTCCTCTCGTCCTATCGCTTGGTACTCAGGAGACGAGACCAACACGCTCCTGGGTGGCTGTGTGAAGCAGTGCCAGCCTGGCTGGGTAACCGGGCTCCAGGAGGTCAGGGGTGGGTTGTGCTCTACCTGGGGGCCGGTTACAAGGGGCGGCACCTCCCCTTACAAAGGGAAGGACCTCTCAGCGGTCCTTGCTGGGCCCTGTCCTCATAAGCCCGAGCAGTGACCTGAGAAGGGGACAAGAAGCACCCTCAAGTTCGCCGATGACACCAGACGCACGGTCAATACACTTGAGGGCAGGGCTGCCGCGGAGCACAGCCTTCGTGGGCTGGAGGAACGGGCCAACAGCGACCTCAGGAAATCCAGCCAGGACAAGCGCGAAGCCCTGAACACGAGATGGACTGTTGCCCTGTACAGGCTGGGGATGGATGGGCTGGAGAGCAGCTCTGCTGCAAAGGTCCTGGGTGCCACTGTGAACCTGGAGGAGCAGTGCACCCCGGCGAGGACGGTGACCAGGTTGCACGGTGACCAGGCTGCACGGTCAGTGGGTGGAGGGTGATGCCTGTTCCCTCTCCTTGGCGTGTGCCAACCATGCCTAGAGCAGCATGTGCAGTTTGGGCCCCCCTGGAGCCAAGAAACGTGGTGCTGAACTGGGGTAAGTCCAGCAGCCGCCCAGGAGGTTGGATGAGACCTCCAGGGTCCCTTGCAGCCTCAGTTCCCCTGGGATTTTGTGGCTCCTCAATCCATTTCCCGATCCTGCCGCAGGTTTGCTCTATAGCTGCAGCTTTTTCTTCTCATGACAGGTCTCGATCTCCGTGATTTTCATGATGATACTTTTCCATCCCATGAAAGGGACTCCCTCAAAAACAAGCATCTAAATCTTTTTGAAAAATGAAAATGACAGAACAAAACACTTCCCAGGATCTCTGCTCAGGAATGTCACAGGGCAAGAGAAATTCCTTTTGTGATCAACAGACTTAACTTCAAAAGCATCCAAATGGCAGCTCTCTGTGGGGCACCTTTCTGCAGGGTTATTAATAAGAAATAATTGTTTTAAGTGCAGAAAAGTATGTGTGCTTTCTATTTCCTTCCAAAAGCCCTGCACCATTTGTCCTTAATGAATAATGAAAGATACTTTTGTATTGCTTCCCACCCACAGACTTGAAAGAGATTATAAGCAATAATAAATAGGACTTTAAAGAAAATCAGGTTTTGATGAAAACTTAATTCTAATATGAGAATCACCTGCCTTTGCAGAAGTTTACAGATGTTACTGGGGCTTTTGTGGGTGGAGAATTTTGGTCAAAAAGCTGAATGTCCCAACACTGGAAAAATATTGCTAAATTATTCTGAAATGCTATTGCATAGCTCCATAGAAATTATCATTTGGTGCCCCTTGATCGTCCTTCTGGAAGGAACCCAGGAGATTACCTTGCCCAGGATATGCACTTTGATACTCAGAACACAGAACTGCTACAATTCAGTGTCTCGGTGTTTATCACGGGAAGCGAAACCCAGGGAGGAGATTGTTTTCTGAGGAGAGAAGGAGCACAATGTCCCATGTCAGACTGGGGTGTTTGGATTTCAGTGGAAAACCCAATGTATTGCACGGGGAAGATGATGCGGTTTTGTCTTTCAACCCTTCTTTGGGAAGCCCGCTCTGCAGGTGAAAAACTGAAGCTTGGAAAAGATATGGGAGTTGCCCAAGAAAAACTGAGCTGAAAGAACAGTTAATTCTTCATGTTTGGGTTGGTAGGTACCCAGAGATCTTGTCTCCAGCCCTTGGTGAGTCAGGTCTTGATGCTGGCAAGAGAGTTCGCCTTATTACGGGGTCCCATCCTACTGAACAACCCACTGCAGAGGTATCTTCTGAGCACCCCATCGCTCCCACCAGCCTCAGTAGGAGCCAGCATTACGCTGGCTAGTTTTGTGTAACTGAGCATTTAAATGCCACTTATGCTGGGATTATCAGAGAATGCTTCTGGGGGGGATCTGTGTCTGCCTTGATTGCCAATGAATCATCTGTGCTATGGCACTATCCCAGAAATGTTTGACCAAGAACACGCTGAAGTGTTGCAGCAAGCACCGCTGTGATGGGTTGCTCTTGCTGTTCAGTAACACGCTGTTGCATAAAGTTATTTGCTGTAAATGTGCCAGTGACATGAATGAGCTCCCCACGAGCCGGGACCACACTGTGTGTTTGTGGAACCTGCGTGCACATCGTCACCTGATGCTGCGTACAGCCCTGCCTGCAGTATTTCTTATGCACCTCTGCATGGGTCTGTCCCTCTGCTGCCAGGGCTTGCAGCGTGGACTTCCCGCACGTTCAGTGCGTGATGAAACGCTGGACATCAGGTTCGCTAAGAAAACGTCTGATTCCTCCGAGAATTCGTTTTCTTCTTTGTAAGTGTGAGGAGCAGTCAAACACAAAATAGAGAAACCAATCGGTCTGTTAGAACAGCTGAGGAAGAGCGGCAGAGCTGGAGTTTCTGCTCCGGGTCCCGGTGTGCAGCTGGACCCCCCGCTCCGGGGCGGCGCTCACCGGGGAACTGTGCTGCCCGGCGCGGGCGGACGAGCGTGCTCTGCAGCTGCGAGCTTCGGCTGCGATTTGGAGGAATCTGGTTTAAACACGGAGCGATCGGCTGCTCTGCAGCCCCTGGAGGCCCCAGCGCCGGCTGCGGGACCCGAACCCGCGGCTGCCAGGACCCGCCGCCACCTGCCCCGCAGCCGGAGCATCTCCCCGCCCCCCCCCCGCTGGACTCTTCCACCGCGCCGGCTGCAGAGCGGGAGGGGAGCCGGGGGGTGCGGGGGGGGAAACGACGTTGCCCTGGGCCGAGCCCCCCGGCGCGGCACAGCGCAGCCCTGCAGGGCGGATCCGCTCGGATCGGCACGGCGGGCCAGCAGCGGCTGCCGGCCTGGGCACCCCCCTCCGCCGCCTGGTGTCTTGTGTCCTCCCCCCCGGCGCCGCGCCGTGGTACGGTCGGCGGGAAGGAGCCGGAGCGCGGGGCGGCGCGCGGCACTGTGCCTGCGGCTCCCGCGGGGCGAGGCGGGCAGGGCCGCGCCGGGGCCGCCGCTGCGCTCCCTCCTCATCCTCAGCGCCCGGCTCTGCCTCCCCTCGGCACCGGCCTGCTCGGTGAGTGCCTCTGGCGCGTCCTTCTTGGCTGCTCCCCCCGGGGCCGGCGGACCCCGCAGCGGGCTGCCTGCGCCCCGCCGCCCATCGGCTCCGCTCGGCGGGGCTGCCCCTGCGGGACGGGACGGGGCGGGCGTCGGTGGGGGCTCCGCTCGCCGCGGGTGTCTGGCTGCAAGGGAATTACTGTCTTTTTTTTTTTTTTTTTTTTTCCCCAGTCTTCTTTACTTACTATTCACCAGTTTTCTCGTGTTTGTTTTTTTTTCCCCCCGTTTTTTTCTTTTTTTCCTTTTTTCTGTTTTTGCTCTTTTTTTTCCCCTGTTTTTTTTTTCTTTTTTCCTTTTTTCTGGTTTTTTTCCCTTTTCTATTTTTAATATTTTTCCTTTTTTCCTTTTTTTCTTTTTACTTTTTTATTTTTCCTTTTTTGTTTTATTTTTTACTTATTTATTTATTTTTAATTTTTAGTGGTTGTTGATTTTTTTGTTGTTGTTGTGTGTTGTTTTTTTTTTTTCTCTTCCCCGAGTCCGTGTTTCCCCCTTTCCGACGGGAAGGCGGCGCGGACCCGCCGGCACCTGCGGGACGGGAAACTTTCGCGTTGAAAAGCGGCCGCTGGGTGCAGTCCCGTCCCTGCTGCTGCCGGGGTTTGAGTCCCGAGTGACCCCCCGCTTTGCCCCGCTCCGCCGTGGGGCCGGTCCCGACGGGATCCCCCGGTGCTCAGTAACGGGGGGCTCGGCCGGGAGGGGTGTCCGCAAAGCGACCGGCACGATCGCAAGTTACTTTGTGTAAATCCTCGGCTCCTCCGGGAGCGCGGCCCCTTGGGCGGGCGGGAGCTGCTTAAGACGCTTCGTACCGATAAAACCGGATAAATACCGAGACCGATCGGCTCCCACGGCAGCTTGAGCCGCGCCTGGGCTTGTAGCCAAGGGGCTTCAGAACCGGCTCCATTAGTGTTGAGTCCCACCATCTCTTAAAAGGCGATTTTCTAGCGTTTGGGAATGTCACCTGGACGTGAATATGTTTGGATTGGAGATTTCTGTAACTGTTTGAGCTAATGTATGTGAAACTCCAGTTTTTACTCCGGGCTGCTGTCAGAACCTTTTGGCTCTCTGTGTGCCCAACAGCAAGTTTGGCTGTGGCCGCGTGTTTATAAGGGTGGTCCTAAGGCTCATTTCTTTTGTGATTAGAGAATGTGGAAGACTAAGATGTAAATTGCTTGTGTGGAGAACAGTGTGGATGCTCACCTTTATTTTCCCAACTGTGCTTCTGAGTATACTTCTCTGGTTTGTTTTTGTGGGTGCTGTTTTTGGTGGGGTTTGGTTATTTTTGGTTTTTGGCGTGGGGAAGATCTGGGCTGTAAGGCCAAGTGGGGAACAAGCTTGCGCTGGGCTGCGGGCTCCGGGGCTTCCCTGCGTTCCGGCAGCCGCTCTGTTTTCTGGCAGCTCTTCTGCTCAGGCTTTAGTGGAGACCGGGCTCGATAGCATCACGATTGGCTTTAGCTTACTTCCGAGACAAGAAAAAAAGACCCTCTTATTTCATATTAAAGAAGTTATTGCTGTCTTTCCCCTGCAAATAAATACCGTAAGGTAATCAATAGCTGATGTTTGCCGGGCTGGCAGGGGAGCTGGCGTGGGCAGCCCGGGTCTGCCGGCGCTGGCGGTTTCTCCCGAGCTGGCAGGGGCTGTGTGCGGATCAGGACTGGTGTTTGCTCTGGATCTCGGCGTCCAGGCTGAACCTGTTTTCTTTGGCTGTCACCCCGGCTGTGCCGCAGGGCTCTGCTTGTCTCTGCTCTCCTCTACAGGTGCTCCTGCTCTTTGGTTTCCCTTTCGCGATTGGGGAGGGGGAGGTGGTGCTTTCACTTGCATTTTGTCTTGTCCTTTATTCTGCAGTTTGTTCTGATTTGGGCTCTTTGCATTATTTTCTTCTAAGGTAAAGGATGGGGAAGGAGTTTTTCTGAGCAAAGCCAGCAGCAGAGCTCCTGGATGAGGAGCCTGCGCTGACTTGGTGCCCAGGGAAGGACCTTTTTCTGATCTTCATGGGTGACCAGGGAGGTCAGGAGCCTGTGCAATGAGCAAAACCCCAGGTTAAACCACAGTAATGTGGCTCGGTAGCACCCTTTATGGGCTGCCTCCTCAGTGACAACTTGTCGTGAGGTTTATTGCTCACGCTTCTGGAAGTCTTTTTGTGACACTCGTTTTCGGTGAGCGGCGCTCGGCTGCGTGCGATCCCTCCCTTCAGGAGGTGCGGGTGTTAATGCAGACGCTCCCTTAGTTCACCGTGCCGTGCCTGTGAAGGGTTGCCAATATTTTACTTCTGTCAAGCTAATGTTGTAGCTGGTTTTCAGGGGAATGGCAAAGCGGAAGAAGGTGGGTCTCTTAAGAACCACTTTCTTTAGAAAAAGCAGATCACAGGCGGAGAGTTTTGGAAGGATGTTTTATTTAAGAATTGTAAAGTGAGGGTTTAAGCTCTTGACAGAGGACAATTTATGTTGAATAAGTCATAGGACTCGATCATTCGGAAAAATAAGATGCTAACACATTCCCAGCTCCCAGGGAGTTTTCAGCTTTCCTTATCCCAAATTATTCAATAAAAGCAACTGAACTTCTTTTGATTTGAGTTCTTTATTGATGACTGTGGAAGGAGTTTTCAGACTGAGAATTAAACTTGCATCTACTCAAAGAAAACGTCCTGTGGATATAAAAATATCTGATATGCTAAAAGTACTGTAGAGATATCCAAAATGTTAATTATTGGTATTAGAAATAGCTGTGCCCATCTTGAAGAGAATTGAAGTTTTCTCTGCCTTGCCCCCTCCCATTAAGTCTTGCCCAGCACAGGGTTGTTTCCTGTGTTTGAAGAAGCACAAAGGCATTGCTTGCACAGTTGCTGAGATGAACGGGGTTTGTGGAGTGGAGAAGAAGCAAGGAAACAAATTTTGGGCTCCAGTTTTGATTGCAAAACAAGTTGCTTATTCTTTTCACAGCTTGAGGTTTGTAATGGGAAGATTGAAAACACCCTGCAAGAAAAATGGGCTTGGAAAAAACCCCTCTGAAATAAGTGAAGCAGAGTGAAATTCAGAATAAAGTGTCATCACAGAGTGTTTATAAACCTACTGAAGAAAAGGGAGGGAGAGAGGAGCCATTTGGGTCAATAACAAGTTCTTTTTTATAACTGTAGAGCTTTAATTATATCGTGGGTTTTTTAAAAAAAAATCATAAATGTGTGCTTTTTATACCTGTGTTGGTAGCCAAGGCTAAATCTGCAGAGTTCATGCTGCTCTGGGTAATCTGGATCAAGCTGAATAGCAAAGAGGCTCTTAGGAGAATCTGAAACCCAGGAGGCATTTTTCAGACCTGAGTTATGTCACTTTTTTTCAGAAGTGCCTCAGGCAATTGCATTTTAAGAAGACAAAGCTTTTGTTTTCAAGCTGGCCTAGAAAAATGCCAAGGATGAATCCCAAGTAAAGGCTTTCAGAAGTTGTCATTTATGATTAAGTTGATTTTGCTGTTGTGCACAAGAATTCTGCTGCTTCCTCAGCGTGGTGTGAATTGTCTGGTTTTATTTTTGCCACCAGTTCCAGTGTACCTGTTTAATTCAAGTGAGTAATCTTACATGTGGTGGTTCTCACCTGAAAATTTATATTTAACTCAAAGGTCAGATATCTGCTAGCTCCATCTCCGATATAAAATTAATTGGATGTGCTTTACAGAAGGCAGAATGGAAGTGACACCAGTGCAGAGATTGACTCAAAACCAGTGTTCTGTAGAATTAACACCTGCTTGTAAGTGTCTAGTTTTGCATTTAAGATGCTGGAACTATCAAAGCCAAGGCTTGTAACAACCAGTAAAGCAAAGACTGGTTTTTTTGCATGTCTTAGGAAATCCTCAGCTTGCATGAGGATAAGAAGTATGCATGTGAATAGTGAATTTAAAGCTTTTCTCGTGGCTGCTTGTGTTTCTTGCAGCTTAAAACAATGAGAAATAGTATCAGAACAATCAGAAATAGTATCCTGTTGTTGCCAGGCTGTGGGCAAACAAGAGAAGCTACTTCTGTGGAGCCTGAGATGGGCACAGTGTGCAGGACAGAACAGGTGATGCTGAAGCGTGGGTGTGGAAGGTATATCACCTGCAGTCTATAGTTCTGTAAGCTCCTAGTGAGGTTGTTCTCATTTAAGAAAGGTGAAATACTGGGAATATTGTAGTGACTTCCATTTCTTGAATAAAACGAGAGCAGTTTTTGTCTCAAAGTCTCATAGTCTTAAATCAGCATGGGCCTTGTTGACGGTGTCCGAAGCCGTGTGGCCAGGGCAGGTGTCCTCACCCCAGAGACAGCCGCTTTCTGTCGCCGTACCCTGTGTTCTGGGTACCCAGGGAGAGGCTGTAAGGGCAGCGTGAGTCATCTCTGTGGCTCTGGTATAACACAAACAATCCCGTTTGTTCTGCTCGCGGAGGTCCCTGATATCTTCCAACCTGAGGAGAGCTGGAGTGGATGGACCCTCTCTGGGGGGACCTGATGAGCTGCTGCAGCTGTTTCCAAGGTGGGTGGATTCTGCATTTGTCACTCTGGCAAGTAATGCTAATAATAATAATATTTTTAAAAAGTGAGCCTTGAGATGTTGAAACCAAATACTGACATAGAGCAGGACGTGCCAGGGAGCAGCTCCTGAGGCAAGACTTGGCCTTGCGTTAGCAGGCAAGGTCCCTGCATTGATTTAAGGGCTTCTGAGATTTTGCTTCTACCCTGACGCTGGAGCTGAACACCAGGATGCTGGACTCGCGTTCAGTAGCATTTCTGTACCTGCAGCAGAATTTCTTTTATTGAACATCCGTTTGTAGACTTTGCCAGTGATGTTGCACAACTGTCCTTTTTTTTTTTTTGTTCCAAAAAGTCTGCCTTCAAAATAAAAACCATAATGCCGCGTTGTGTTTCGTGTGGTTTGTGGGTGTGTTGGTGGTTGTTTTTTTTGTTTGGTTTTTTCCTAAGCGAACAAGGATGAGGTAAATAGCATGAGCGCCACTGGGCCGTGTCAGCATGAATTCAGTGATTCCCAGGTGAATTCTGCAGCATCTTCTGAATGTGGCGTGTGGTGGTACCAAACAATAGGCTCTCAAAAGTGGTGTAGCTTTATCTGATGCGTTCGCAGGCGGCTTATGTTTCAACAAATACAGCCACAGCGGGAATGAATGTGAACTGATGATCTGATGGCTGTTACAAGCGGAATAAGAATGGTCAGGCTAAATGTATGAGCAAGAGCAATAACCGAGGCAGAGCAGCTCTGTCTCCTGTGTCAGGATGAAGCGGCTCCTGCTGCATCTCGCCTTCCTTGGAGCAAGAACATCCTTCCATGTGAGGGTCACCTGCTCCGGAGCCTGATTAAACAGGGGAATCAGGGTGGCAGTTTCTGCCAGAGAAGGTAGTGTGGAAATGATGGGAATGGACACTTGTTCTGGAAGCTGCGAATATATCAACACTATTATTCATTTTAATATATGAATGTGTGAGGTCAGGACTAGACTGGCAAGGTGGATGGTGGAGGTGGTTGCTGATGCTCCTCACCTGGGCTTTTGATGTCTTTATTACTGTAAATCTCATGCTTTCTTTCTGCCTTTAGCAAACTCTTTTTTTTGGAAACTGTCTTGGGAGCATTTGTGAGAAAAATCCCTCCGTTAGAAGGACATGGGGAGCACCGTTTCTGTCACCTCTCCTGTGCGGGGAGAAAATAACTCTGCTTGGGGGTGGGAGGTCTGCTTGAACTTAACTTGTGAATGAAGCCCACTGACTTGGACAAATAAGGATAATCTGGTGCTCCAACGAAGGGGGTTGGACCTTGACCACATGGGGTGGCCTGGTAGCAAGTCCTTCCGTGGATATTGTTATGACAGTCGGCTGGCAGGCGGTGCTGTCAGTGTTTTGTAACCTCTTTTATCTGGTCTTCACTTGCTCTTCTCAGTTCCATCCTGGACTTGCCAGGACTTCAGGGTGACTCTCCTGGTCTGAACTATGGCCCCTATGTAGGAGATTCTAGGTGGTTGGTACTGGGCATATAGTTTGGGGCAAGGCTTCCTTTAGCCTCCAACATAATTTTTATTTCTTTTTCTAGATAGATTTGAGCAACTCTGTGGTTGCTGTGGGACAGGATGTTGCAGAGCTGCTGGTGCTGCATGGCATGTCTCAGCTGGAAGGGCAATGTTGCGGTGCTTTGGTGGTTCAACAGCTCCTGGTTTCTGTTCCTGGAGCTGTGTCTGCTTGTAAAACAGGTATTTGCTTGCGACCGTTGGTTCTGCGTCAATGTGCAGTGCATATAGCTCTTACCAAGCAAGCCCTAGGGCCTGTTTCAGGAGTTGGTAAGAGCTATAAGCACTGCAGAAATCCTCTTGAGCCCCTCTAGTAACTTGGGCTTAATTTTTTAGTTTTTATTTTTAGGATTTTGCTTCAAAATTTAGTCTTGCCTGCAACTCTTATTCGTGCTCGTGCATTTCAACAAGCCAGTGAAGCTGTGCCTTGCGGACAGGCTGCCCCCATCTGTGGTGGGTTTGAGAGGTCCCAGCCTGGTACCCAAGGCCAGACCTCCCCCCATCGCTGCAGGCACTGGGGCGCTGTAGATCATGTCACAAGGATGGGGACCCAGACTGTGGAACCGCCTTTGACATTTGGTGCAGCGAGGTCCGTCCTTTACCTCCAGTAGCGTCTTGGCACCCACAAGGCACAGGTGATGGTGAAGAGAAACATCCGATGGTAAATTCCACTGGTCAGGTGCCCGGTGGGGCTGATGCTGTTGAACAGTGTCACAAGCATGTGGGGAATCGCTGCTGCCACCGATGCAGATCAAAGGTGGGCTTTGTTTTTCCCTCGGTTAGCAGCGGAGGGCATTCCTGCAGCCGAGCTCCCCAGCCCTTTCACTGCGGTATAAACAGCATTTCAGGGAGGGTGTGTTAATAAGCCGGGCTTTGCTAATACCTCCTGTGAGCAGAGTCACACCTTGTGGCAGAAATGGCTTAGATGTTGTTGTGAGGAAGAAATTTAAATTTAGTCTCTTGCCCTGCTCATATTAGAAGGAGAGAGAGCTCAGGCTCTCTGAGCTGAGCTATTGGCTGCCTTCTGTTTGCCTAGGAAAACCAGCAATTTCTTTGTCAGCTTTTACCCTGGCTCCTGGGCCCTGACTGCTTGTTTATTTTCAGCAGCTCCCCAAATCACTTTGAAGATGGGCTTAAACATTGATCATCTCTTACAGTCCTTCATCTTGTTCTGCCAGCAGACAGTATAAAAGGTATTTTAAATTACCTATTTTCCCAAAATGATCGGGCTCTGTATATGGTCCAGGAGAATAAAGCTCTTTCAGCCAAAGTATAAATCAGCCGATATCACTGCTCCCATGTTTGCTCCCTGTTCTCCTGGTTTTGCCTTCCAGCCTGGTCTGGAAAGCAGCAGGGGTTCCAGGAAAGAAAAAAGCCAAAATGCTACTTGATTTCAAGGCAAAAGCTACACGTGTTCTGTTTGAGTGGGATCCTGTTAAAAACCAGCTTGCTGTCCCCTCATTGCAGCAGTGGGTTCTTTCCTCTTGCTGCTCGTGGAGGGCTCTGCGGGGCGATGTGCGCAGTGCGGGGATGCAGCGCTGAAATGATGCCCGGTACCAGCTGGCAGGGGGTTTGGAGAAGAAACTTTGGATCTCTTCCTTCCTTCTCTGTTTGAGCACTGAGAACCTGCCAGGGCTGGGATAAAATGCCCCAGAACAGCAAAACATTCTGTGTAAAACAGGCAAGAGACAGCGGAGGTGGCTAATTCAGTGTAGAAAAGCTTGGAAGTTGCAGTTGAATAGGAAGCAAAATTTAATAAAGCAATATGTAGCATGCTTCTGATGGCTACTTTATGTATGCATATACTTTTTTTTAAGAAATTTTGTTAGCACCTCAGTGGTAACAGCTTATACCGACCTCTTTTCCTGCATTAACCTGGAAGGGGCTGCATTGCGGACTTGTTGAGCTGCCTGCTCGCCCTGGTTCCCGTTGCATGTTCCAGACGCTGGGGAGCGGAGCTCCTGGGGGCTCGGGTGGTGCAGCAGCCTGGGCAGCATGTGCTTGTGATACAGACCGGCCTCTGCATTCATTGCTTTTATTACCGTTTCCTTCCGCAGTCCAGTTTGCAGATGCTGCATCACCATCCAATTTTGTGTGCTTCTAGCTGATGGTATGTGCTTGTTCAAATACTGACATGCAAGAGGGGGAAAAACACAGTGCTTGTGACCTCAGAATTAATAGATTTTAGCCATATATGTAGCATGAACATCTAGATTTTAGTTGGTTGTGAGGTATGGGTGCATGGGACTCTGGTGCACGAGTCCTAAGCTTTCATCCATTAAGTCTTGTGAGTGATTTATAGCTTGCCCTGAGTCTTCACAGCTTTGTTGCCAACCTATAGCTTGTATGGGGAGTAAATAGTGTATGTCTACACAACAAAGCCTTTTCTTTAGAAGACCCGAAAAGGAGGATGAACTCCATGCTTCAACAATGTGCTCAGGCTGAAAAGTTGCCATGTCTTGGAGCAAAATGCAGTTGGACAGAGCAGCCCAGCAATATCTTATAAAAACAGACACTTTTTAAATTTCTTTCCTTGGTTGTAACACAGGGAGAGCATTACCGAGTGTCTCCACAACCCACAATGATGCAGTGGTGATGGGAGTGAGAAAGCTTTGTGCAATGATGGGAAACAGCCTTTAGAACCACTGAGTTACTGTTTGAGAAAACGGTTCTGGAAGTTCATGCCCTAAGAAACAGGCTGATGAGGTGCTTGTGCCCAATTGCAAAGAGCGATGACTTCTGCTTCTCATGGCTCATGTTTAGAACGCCAGCTAAGAGCAGGCAGTAAGTTTGGATTTCTTTTTTTTTTTTTCTTACCCTGAAGTTTGTCATGTTTTTATGTCCCCTCCAGAGCCTCACAGTTGTGAGCAAGGGGAGTCTTTGGCACGTAGACTAAAGACTAGCTGATAAAATGGTTGCAGACTGATTAACTTGCTTATTCCTGTTTGTTCCTTGAATTTTATTTCTATTTGAGGTTTTCAAGAAAGAATAAAGAGCGGGAAGCAATTGATAAGGCTTCCCACTCTCTAGAATTGCCACTGTCCTCATTCCCTGGAAAAAGGTTTTATTTTTTTAAACACAAAAAATTTGGGGGATGTACTAGGCAGTCTTTGACATCTTCCCATGCAGTAAGATAGTATCTGGAGCTCTGTGCATGGAGCTGGTGAGAAGCAGTGGTGACTCCTGAGTTTATGCTCTAAATATATAAAAGGTAGAAGGGCATGTGACTTGGCCTGACCTTGGGTGATAGCAGAGCTGGGAATAAAGCCAGGAGCCCTTGCTCCCGGTTTGCACTCTTCAACATTAGTTACACTGCCCTCTTGTCTTTCCCCTTCCAAAACCTGCCTGCAAAACCCTGACTTGCAGCCCGAGTAGTCGATGGTGTCTTGCGTGCCTGGTCCCAGCCGTCCAAACCCGCTGCCTCTCCCGTGATTCCCATTCCGAGGGGCTTTGCCCTGTCACAGCTGGTTATCTCGCAGCGGGATGGACTCTGGGGAACGTGTGGCATCGGGGGTTCAGCTCGGTGAGGAGCACAGCAGCCGTTTCTCCATTTCTGCAAGGCCTGGTGCTGGTGTGCAAGGAGGGACCTTCCTTGCTGGGAGCTTGGCAGATCTGGTTGCAGCGCCTTCATTTGTTTCATATTCCTGCATCTGCTTATTTTCCTACCTTTTTTTTTTGTCTCAAGATTAAACTTTGGGATTCTCTTATGACAATAGACGCCTAATGCACTTGGGCTTTTGATAGGTCATCTGGATGTGGCAGAAGTGTGCGGTTTATTTAAGATAAAAAGGTTGTTTGCACTAGTGCTGGAGGTGATGTAGTTCTCGCCTGATTGAGCGGATCCAGCGCTCTGTTCCTGCACTTGTGCCATGAACCATCGTGCAAAACTGTGAAGGTCCCTGTGGGACAGATGTTGATCCCTCAGAGTCCTGCCCAAAGTTATCAGTCCTTTCAGTCTTGGTAACAAAAGCTGCGTCTTAAACAATCTTGGCAATGATCCGTTGAACTGTATATTTAAAACAAGATGGATGTGGCGATGCCGAGTTCCAGTGCGAAGCTTGGTGCAGCGCTCTAGTGTGCAGCTGCCTTTTGTTCCTGCACATTTCCAGGCAAAGCAGGTGGTGTTTAATTTTTTTGCATTGAAAAAAATAATCTTTGGAGTACTATGTGAGGCTACTCACATCTGTGCGCTCTATGTAGGTCAGATGCATGTTCACTTCTTTATGAAGACTAAACTTGACAGCATTTCCTTTCTGCAACCAGGGAGAGAGAGTCGCAAAATTCGCGTGCCGGCTCCATAGGGAATGTCTTTAAGGGAAGACCCCAAAGGGGATACGTGTGCAGGTGAAGTACGTGAGGTTTACCATGTGCTTCAGGTTTGTGACAATGAGCTTAACTGATGAAAGATTTATCTAAGCTGCATATCCAGGGTTGATGGAGTGTCATAACGGATTAGCCTTAAGTTCAGAATACTAAATGCTTCTGTGCTGCACTTCCAGCAGATGCCTCTTGCTTTGCTTTGACTGAATTACCTGATCTCTGAAGCCTGTGTTTCTATTGCTGTATTTCTTAAAGTGCAAATTGTTCTCCCTGCTCCTTCCTGCCCCCCAGCCAACCCTGTTCTGCTATTTCTTGACCTGTTCTGACTCTGGTGATGGTGGAGGATAAAATGAGCTGGAAACAGGCAACCTGTCTTGCCCAGGAGCATGTTAGGAACCTGATCTAACTCCTTTAAAATAGTTTCCCTTTGCTTGTTGGACATGGCCTCAGATCCAGATGTTTGGTCTTGTGGAAGATGATCTACTAGGGTGAAACTAGTGGGGATTGAAGATACACTTCCTACTGATCTACCCACTTGAGTGTGGTCCTCTGACCTCCTTAGTTTGACTCCAGTCCATGGAGTAGGGGACCTAAACCAGCCTGGCTGGTTTCTACATGTTGGGAAGTTTCTTTGTCTTCAGTCCTGAAGCTATGGGATGATACAAGGACTTTGTGTCTCACAGAAGGAAGCTCCTAGGTTGACAGAGGAAAAACTTGAACATGTGACCCCACGGGGCCCTAAACATCCATTAAAAACAGATAAGTAGAGGATTTAGGGTTTATTTTAAAGCTGAAGAGGGAACTGGCTCTGCTACCCAAAGTATTTTTCCTCAGCTGCCATGACCTTGCAAGCGACCATGACTGAAACAGTGGCAGAAGAGGAGCAGAGTAGGTGAAGATGGATATATGAATGTCCTTATGCAATCCAGTGCAGCGTGGAAGATATTTCTAGTATTAAAGCTGATCTGCTGATCAAGAAACATTTGAAATGGAAGAAGGGCTGCACCTGTCACCTCCTCCTTCAGCAAATAACTTGCATCTGCAAGCAAATGAACATCAGCTACAGCTCTTCCAGATAAATAGTTGTCTACAAGCAGTACCAGCCTCCTGAGAGACTCGAAATGGGACCTGAAGTTCTGTGCTCTGAAGCAGCTGGATGAGCAGACAGCAGTTCGGGACGTCTCTGCAGTGAGCAGGTCCTGGAGACCTGGGCAGTAAATTGTAGGAGATGGTCCATGCAAAGTGGACGTGGCTGTGATTGATCTATGGATTTGGGAGCAGTGGTCTTGGAAGCTGGGTATGTATTGTAGCGGGCGTCCTTTGTGGGGAGGTGGACTCGACTTTGCGGAGTGGCTCAGGGTTGCTTGGAGAAGAGCAGTACTGGAGCACTTGAGGGGAAATTGGAGTAAAACTTCTGTCTGTCCTATTCTGCAAGAATTCTGGCTGGAATCCTGATTCTCAGAGTGTAAATCCGTGAAGTGTGTGAGGACATATCGGTACAGATGTCTCTGCTGGAGAGACCACCTTGCTAATTGCTCTGTTGCTGTACTCAGCAGGAATTGAGGGACGAGATGTTTCCTATGACTGCTCTTTCCTTTCTTCCTAAATCAGATGAACGGTGCATTGCTAGGAAAGCTCCTGAGTGTGATCAATCTCTTAAGTCCCTGCTGACCAACTGAAACTAAGAGGAAACTAATGAAATCCCAATTGTCAGAAGGGGATTTTTTTTTTTGACCTTTAAAAGGAAAATGTGCTGGTGAGTCAGGAGACCCGCTGGGAAATTTGTGCAGCTTGTTTTGGGCAGAAGGTGAGCAGTGGTGACAGGGGTGGTTTAAAATAAAGGCAGAGACGAGAGTGGTACAAATGTGCCATGCTGTTGTGTCTGGTTTATGCATGAGCACAGAAGTGGAGTCCCCAGAGCTGTCGGGCATCTCTCGACTATTCTGGTTAGGAAGCAAACAAAGCTGGAGTGTTTTGCAGTTTTCTCTTGCCTTGATTTTAAAACTGGGTTGTAAACTCCTTATTTTTGGAGAATAAATAAAAAAGAGCTAGGAAGAATGCGGCTCCCTGCCCTGCATTTACACGAGAAGTGAAACGACTGTTTAGGTCAAAACAAATATCTTGAATACTTTCATGGCAATAAGTCCTTTGGAGAAAGGTTTGGATGAAGTTCGTGCTTCAAGGGGAGTGAGCCTGGCTGAGACTTCCAGCAGTTTGACGAAGCCTTTATTAATTTTATGCAAATTCAGAGTTAGGAGAGGATGGGACAAGGCTGAGTTCAGGTGCTGCTAATAGCCTCAAAGTTTGGAGGATAAAAGTATTTTAGTAGGCTCGTGCATTCATTAGGATCTCTAGACATAGATGGGTGACTGTTGCTTTTCCTGGTTTGTGGAGAATTTACTCACTTTGCAACTATTGGGCTGTTTTTTTCCTAGCAAAGACCTTTGGCTGCCAGTGCTGTTCTACTTATTGCCAGCCCTTCTGATGCACCACAGTGCGACCACACGTATGTTTCCCTTTGCCTCTGTGCACACATGGATTATTTTGATCTTAAATCATATGGTAATGCCACTAGAGCTGGGAATCCTGTGTCCCCTGCTTGCTGCAGTTTATTAAAATAATGCATTAATAATAACTCATCAAAGCTGTGTGCTCCAGGAGCTGCAGTGCTGTATCGTGTATAAAACATGATCCTGCAAAAAACAGCCTCTTCCTCTGTGGGCAACTTTTCATTCTGACCATCCTTGAAGTAATGTTCAAAACCAGGTGTCTCCTGTCCATTTAGCAGGGCCTGAGACTCCTTTAGATAAGAACATGACACTGGATGTTGATGAGATCTTACTTGTCCCTTGGAACAGGAATTATTTCCTTACAGGTGTCAGCAGTGCCTCCTATGCCATGGGATTTAGTTGCAGATTAGCATGAGTCACTTGTTTTAAAGGAAGAAAAAAAAACATGCCAGACCAAGCAATTTGACAAAACTTTATTTTTATCTGTATTGTGGTGACAGTGAGGAGCTCCCCCAGCCTATGCTGAAGCTTTTGAGTGCTGGTATTGTGTGTATGTCACCCCGTCCTCCTTGGAAAGGAACTGAGGAGATGGGAGAAGTAGTTTTTTATGCCTTGTGAAGGGAGAGAAATGCCATGGTTTCATGGTGACTGAATGGGGAGGGCTCAGAGGAGTTGTGTGAAACTTCAGCAAGAGTCCTGCACATCTGTACTGTCCCATCACAGCTGCATATTTCCCTTGGGTGGAATTTCAGACATTTCAAGGTCATAGTCTGGCGCAACCAGCTAAAAAGTTGAATCAAAAATCATTCTTCCTACTTGTGGTGTTCCCTGAGGAAAATATCTTCCATTAACCTTTTGTTCTCTATGGACGCATCTTACATTCTTGATGTTTTTGCCACCCTTTTGTGTTCCAAGATAATTTTCACCCAATAGCAAGTGGTGTCATGGCTTCAAATTCTGTGTTGCATTCTGAGTGCTGCACTTTTCTTTCCCCTCTACCTTCTGTTGCCTGGACTTCTCCAGGGATCTTTATTCACGATTTATTCTGCAAGGTTTATGCTTGCAGCCATTTTAGCAGGATGGCTAGCAGCAGATATAAGGAGAAAAACCAGACAAATGAAACCAACAACAAACACCCAGCACACTCTTAGAATTTAATGTCGCTTTACCTCAAGATCCCCAGGTGTCAAAAAGTTGATAACAACAATAAAACCACTGCCAAATCTCAGAAGGTGGTGGGAGCTGGTGACCCTGTACTGTGTGTTTGCAGAGACCTGTACTGCAATTCCAGGCTTCTGCAGAAGTGCTTCCTGAGCCCTTTAAAATGCTGTGCTGCACCTTTACGTATCATCAAGGCAAGGGGGGTTAGGTTTGGTTGGTTTTGGTTTTTTTTCCTTAAAGAGAGTAGTATTTGGTTTTAGGGCCCCAGAAACCAATGAAATCCTTGAGGTTACTTACAGCTCCTCTGTTCTGAGAGCAGTTTAACTTCTGTATACTCATTTGCTGTTCCACCAGCTGTAAAGCAGGTAACAGTGATTTTGGAAAGGCAGCATGGGGAAATGTTTATGGTAGATATTAAAAAGTTTTGTAACCATAGTTTGGAGAGCTTTGCTGGGGTGTCAGGTGAGGATGCATCCTCAGCCTTGTTCTCTGTAGGACCAGTGTGTGTCTGTGCTTTGGTAAGAAATATCTTTTCACGCTTTATGGCCACTCCTTATACCCTTGGATCCCATTCAGTTTGGCTGCGTGCTGTCCATGAGAGAATCAATGGCTTACACTGGTGCTCTGATAGGTTGTGTGGGCTGAGTTGGAGTCTAATGACAGAATTTCCCAGCTGAGCTGGTGGACAAGCCCCTCTGGTGTTGGGGTGCAAGGTGGCCATTACCAGTCCAGTGTGGTGCTCTGGTTCAGGATGTTGCTGGTGTGGGTATGTTATAATAGATGACATCGAGAGAGTGACTAAAATGCTGTAGGCCTGATGTCACAGAATCGCAGAATGTCAGGGATTGGAAGGGACCTCGAAAGCTCATCCAGTGCAATCCCCCCGCCGGAGCAGGAACACCCAGATGAGGTTACACAGGAAGGTGTCCAGGCGGGTTGGAATGTCTGCAGAGAAGGAGACTCCACAACCTCCCTGGGCAGCCTGGGCCAGGCTCTGGCACCCTCACCATGAAGAAGTTTCTTCTCAAATTTAAGTGGAACCTCCTGTGTTCCAGTTTGTACCCATTGCCCCTTGTCCTATCATGGTTGTCACCGAGAAGAGCCTGGCTCCATCTTCCTGAGACTCCCCCTTTCCATACTGATAACCATGAATGAGGTCAAAGCTTTTTCCAATGTCTTTGCATGGGGCTTCAGTCAAAGTGAGTGCTCCTGAGTGCAGGAGCAGCGTACGTGAAAATGAGCGTTAGAAACAGCTCTCGTGTCAGGATGATGTTTGAACAGAAGTTGCTCAGAGCAGGGTAGAGAGCTGGAGAACACACTGGCTTTGTTCCAGCCTCAGCCACCACTCACTGTACCCCCTTTGGTAACACAGACTTTCCCAGAAAGGCAGGTGAGATGGCAAATGGCAGAGGTGACCCTGTGTGATGGCTTTATGGGTGTGACCACACTCCCTTTCAGAAACCACATCAGTTAACCCAGTCTGATGTTCATCTTGGTCCACACCTTAGCTGAAGGCGTTGGATGACTCCGAGGGCTTTTTGTACAGATGTCTTTTTGCATGTAGTGTTACCTGAACTGTCCTGCCCCACACCATAGACCTGTAGGACTGGGATCCTGTCTGACGGGCACTAGCATAAAAATGGCAGAAGGTACTATTTGTCGGAGACATCTAGAGTTGTTGCCTTTATCTCTCTGACAATTTGTCTTCAAAACTTGTGAAATTGTTCATCTTCACGGTGCTAGTCTTTTCTGCTCTGGAAGAGAGGTCTCTGGGCCAAATTTGTCACTTATCTCTCCTGTGCTGGAGCAAATCGCTGGCTGGGAAAGCCCTGTTAGTATTCCCGGGAGATCCTTGGCTGTCTTCGTCACTTGGTGTCTGTGTTGTGGGCAGGCCGCGATAACCAGCGTGGCTATTCCCTTTGCCTCGGGTACGTGTGAGATGTTGGACAGGCCGGGAGGCCCAGCGCTCGTCCCCAAAGGGCCGTGGCCTCTGCTGGTGGCCGGGCAGGCCAAAATCCAGCTCATTTCAGGCTAGCGGCGGCGGCGTTGACGTGGGGAGTCAGGTATTATTGTATATAAAGAGAGTTTTCCTTTTATCAAAAAGATTTCATTCACTGTGTAGCTTTTTCGTACCAAAACAATTTTACAGCTGATGAGCCAAACTCAGATCACTGATATTCTGGTATGAATCGGGAGTAATTCTTCTGATTTTACTGCAGCTGCTTTGATACACAATAATAGAAGAATGGAGCTCTATGATAAATAGGGCCTTATTGGGACAAGAAGAGCAGCAGGCAGTAGACCTGGACCACATGGCTCAAAAGAAACCTTCTGACCTCATGAGGTAGCCTTAGTACTTTGTTATTTTTGTAATGAAACAGGTACATCCTGTTCTTTCTCTTCTGGAGTCTCGTCCAAACTTTTCTGTGCTCTTTGTATGCAAGTTAGAGCTCGTATTTCAGGGGGTGGGATAGCTGTGAGCTTCTGGGATGACCTGCGTGCCCCAGGTTTGCAGGGAAATCCAGCTTTGTCACCTCACTGAATTGAGAGGGGCGGATCCCAGGTCAGTAATAGTCTAAGAGAGCTCCAAGAGATGCTGTGCTGAGGAGGCCGAGCTGGGAGGCAGGGCTGCAGACCGGCTCGTCCGCAGGCCTCGAGCAGCACAGCCCCGGCAGGTCTGGTCCACGCGCCCTTACAAGGCCTTTGCTTTTTGCTATAACGCTGCTTGGTCTCAGATGGACCCATCCTGTGTGATGTTGTACCAGCAAAGGCAATGGCGCTTGCCAAGCCTTTATTTCGCAGTATTGCTTAATGCCTTGTTTTGAATGCGCTGGAAGTGTTTTGAGTCTCTCTGATCCAAACCTATTGGAGCTTTTGGAAAGTCTCTCACTAGTTTGCTGGTTTTTGGATGTGATTCTAGCTGTATATGGAAAATTTGAGGGTAGTCTGCCAAGCTGGTGCAGATTGGGCCGAAGTCCACAAGCAGGCGTTCTCTGTTCCCTCTCGTAAACCTCTTTCCTCAACATCTATCAAAAAAGCAGGATGAACCCCACTGATGGGGTTTGAAATGTGCTGGGTTCTCCAGGTGCTTCCTCTTCCCTTTGGCATCTTGGATGTTTTCCATAGTAAAGAGGGTCTGCTCTTAGCGCCAGCAGCTTTCTGATGAGCAGAATCTCTGGAATGTGAAATTCAAGAATTAAATCCCTCCGCATTCCCAGGCACTCTGCCGTCCGTCCAGGCCAGCTCTGGTCACAGCCACGTCGCTTCTGCTCTTGCTAATGTGTAATGCTGAAAATCCTGAGCTATTTTTGCAGCTACAATTAATCAAGGAGGAATACTTGATTATTTTTTTAATATAGTACTCACCTGCATCTTTAGGGAATGGAGGGATTAGTGGAACTTCATTTCCCTGGGTGTCTTTGTCCTCTGGTTGATGATTATTTTTGAACTGCTCATCATGTTGTGGGTTGGGTTGTTGTAGAGTTTTTTTTGCAGCTGTCAAAATGTCAATTCTAATGAAAGTCTCCACAGACATGCTATACATAAGTGATTTAAGCCTTTAGGCTAAGCAGGCTGTTGATAGTATTTTCAGATGAGTCAGAAAGGTTTGTGCGTCTTTTTTTTAATATATTTTTGTTTAGCTGGAATGTCTTCATCAAAATTGGTTGTTGAACTGTTTTGTTTTTTTCCCTTTTTAAAGGCTAAGCTGTTGCCTGTCTGCTCACCACAAAGCTGTTTGGAATTCAGCGTCTTACACGGCAGTCACATTGGGGAAAAAGGAAGTGCCTGTGTAATAACAATAATTGAAAATTAATAGTAGATTAAATTAATACATAATTAGAAAACACTAATGCTCCCTGTGAACAAAGGCTGATTCCTATAGGAGCCTTATGAATTGAGGAGGAAAAGTATATGACGCTTTCCCTGGGCCCTGTCTATTCCAGCCTGCAGATCATTAAAGCAATTCTAATTTCACAGAGGTTTGATCTGGAATTGATTTCTTTGTGATAATTCAATTTAGAGGCTTGCTTCCTCCAGGGTAGCAGATGACAGAAGATGAAGTGTGTAAATCCATAGCTCTGTCCACAGGCACGTGTGGAGACTGGCACCCGGCCAGCCAGGGTTTGCTTTTCTGAGGTGTGTTGGACCAATTAGTGCTTAATTAGGAAATGGTCACCACCAGCTTTGTGCCAGGCACAGAGGCTGGGTGGGATGTGTGCTGGGTGTGGGTCCTGTCATCCTTGCTAGGGAGTGTTATCAGAAACATCTTTGGCCATCTGTTCCACAGCCCATGGTGAAACCCTGGAGGATAATCCATGAGGGTGTTCGATCACCTGAGCCAAACGTGTGTTTTGCAGCCTCTCGGTTGCTTTGGGCTCATCCTCATCAGCAAAAGCCAACATAACCTTGTCTATAGCTGGTAAAAGCAGGGCAGTTGGCCCCAATGATGGGCTCGTGAAGGATTTTTTTTTTTTTGGTAGCCAGACCTCGGTGTTGTGATAAAAATGTGTGGAGGGATGAGGAAGAAGAAGGAAAATAAAGCAGAGGACAGTAAAATACAGAAGGGCGCGGTGAATCCAGTGCAGCAGGGAAAATTGGGAGGCCGTGAAAAATAATGATAAAGTTTGCTGAGCAATTGCTGTGCTCCATGCCTGCCATCCCAGTTACACTGTATTAGTGGCTTGTGGGAAGTAACGTGTCCAGCTGAAACTAGTACAGGCAGAAAGAAATATCCCCTTGTTAATTTGCTTTCTTCTTGGCCCAACACAACGCTTTTTATTTTGCAGCTTTGTGCACAAACACTCCCCATGTCCCTGATCTCTGCGGCTGTGTGTTTGGGAACCCTGGTGGAACAGCTATTCTGGCTGGGGTTTTGCTCCTGCTGCATATCAAATTGTATTTATTAAAGTGATTTTAGTCGCTGTTCTATTTCAGGGCTTTTTTTTTTTTTTAACCAAAAAAAACCTTCAGACAAACCCTGTTCAGAAGAAGGGAAAGAAATTAAGATACTTTTAGCTTTAATTGCATTCATTAGGCTTGGCAGTGATAATAAGGAAATGTCAGGGAAAGATGAATAAAAAAATCCATTATTTCAATCAAAGGTAGGCAGGAGGGGTTCATGGCTGGGTTACATAATGCTTCTTCACAGCAGCGAGCACTTATTCAATGAGTGCATTTATTTTGATCTATCTTACCTCTATATTTAGTGAGGGTTAAAAAAAAAATAACCATCTCAGCCCTGCGGGACTTGAACCTTCCAGAGTTCTCTCGTGATGGGAGCAGGGAGGTGACATCCCCGTTAGGTCCCACGTGGTGGGTGCTGTTGATGTCGGGGGGCGCCCCGCTCTGCAGGAGGTTCCCTGGGGGGACGTGATGTGCGGAGAGGTGACGTGACACCCCATGGGGTCCCTTTGCATGATGTCTCCTTGTTACGATCCAGCAAGGGGGCTTGACTTTTTGTGAGAGAAGTGCAGTGTATCCCAGTCATTAAGAAACGCAACTGGCTGGAGCTGTGGTGAGGCATTTGGAGGCTGAATGTTCTTCAACGTTGAGATGGATCTTTTTCCTCATGTCTTCTTTGCAGGCATCTCCCTCCCCTTCAAGCCCATGGGCGGTAGCTGCAGAGGCTGGCTGGAGATGGGAGTTTGTCTGCAAGAGATCCTATTCTAGTGCTTCAATATCTGACGTTTTGACAACATCTGACATACTGAAAGCAATAGACACAGAATAAAAACAAACTGGAAGAATTTGGTGTTTCCTACACTTCAGTGTTGGGTTTTGCAGTACTGTTCTGGAACACCTTGCTAGGAATGTCAATAAAATAACACATAAAAACGGGAGTTATTTTGATGCTTTGAAATACTGGTTCAAAAAAAAAAATCAAATCTTTTGCTTCCACATTTCTCATTGGAAAAATCATAATTGCAGGTTTTCTTTCAGGAAAATGGAAAGCTTTGCCGAGAGTTCTTTTGTTTTTGTAAAAAGCCCAGTTTTGGGGGCTGCTGCACACCTGGGTGGTGTGACTTGGTCTTTCTCTGCTCTGTGTCGTTCAGCTGCGGTTGTGACTTCTTGTTTGACAGAAGCGGCATCATCACTCGCTTTGCTCCGTGTCTGCTGCTCTTTCCCAGGAAGCAGATTTACTGGTCCTGCAGTTTCCTCCTCACCTACTAATCTTTTTTAACTTCTGCAATACACTTAATCTTTTAAGAGCTTCCTCCTTTTAAAGAGAAGAGGTTAACATGGTACAGCTAACATCTTACTGACATGGTTAAACATTTTGACTGTTCTGGTGACTCAGATTGGAGCTGTTGGGATCTGAAGGAGTGGGATGAGGGCTACTGCTCTTGCTGTAGATGTTGTCACCTTTTCTAAGTGGTTGCCTATCAATAATGAAAAACTATTTCAGCTTCCTTGGTGTTTTTGTACACTTTTTGCAGTAGCTTTCCCTGTTTCTCCTTCCTTCTGCTCTTCCAGTGAAAATGGACAGAGCGAGACCATTTCTTTCTGAGGGTGAAATGTGTCCAGAAAAGGAATTTTGATCAAATACAGGTACGTTACTGGTTTTAATGTGCTGGGGTATCTGGGCAATGGTAATCTGTGGCTGCCGCTGGTAGCGTCAGGGTCTCAGCGTGGAAAGGGCATTAAATTCAGGATGTATCCTGAGCAATTTGTTCTTGCAGTAGGCAGGACAGAAAGAGGTGATGAGGTTCTGGATGTTTTTTCATCAGCAAGCGGTGGAGATGGAGAAGTTGTTCCTGGCCGGATAATCTCCTGAGTCCTGGGCTGTAAACACAAGGCTGTTTTTTCCTCCCCAGCTGTTTGCAGCTGTGCACGTTGTCACCCATGCAGAGGATGAAAATGCATCCTGGAGGGTCATGGAGGCACACCTGGAAAAGCTGCTCTGAGACAGATCGCTTTTTACCTAGTGCCAAGATGAACTTGTATGGTAACTATCTCCAGTACATATTAGAAAAATGGTGCTTAAAGCATCTGGGTCAAATTGAGGTAATTGGAACGAACCTCACTAATTCGGTACCCTGATTAATTTGCCGTGCTCTGAGGAAACTGCAGGAGGGCTGTGCTTTGCTATTCTCTGGTGTAGGGCACAGCCCAGCATGTGATTGTGGAAAAGCAGCCAGATGTTTGGCAAGGACTTTGGGACCGAAATGAGTGATGGCCTTTTACATGTAGCTGCCTGGGGCTGTAAAGTAACTACATCGAACATGCTGTTTCACAGAAGGCAAAACGTTGGTGGCTGATTTTCATATAAATTCGAGCAGACTGTTTGCTCAAGGGTTTGGATCTTGGCTCCCTCATCAGATAACTCAGACTGGACCCTCCCAATTCGGGAATGGGAGAAGCACAGTACTGCCCCAAATGCTGTCTTGAGCTGCTGCAGATTTTTCCGCTGAGAAAGTTGCTGTGAAAAGAAACTGTGATCGTGCAGAGGGCTAGTTCTGACTCTGCAGAGGGGTTCGTGTTTGCGAGGACCAACTCTTGTAAGTGGGAATCCCCAGGCTGCTCTTGGGAAATTCAGGTGCTCGGGTGCAGTCCCTCGCTTTGAGGCACCAAATTGAATTCTGCAGCTGAATCTCAGCCCAGCCATGTGCATACAGATTGTCCCCAGTGCCTCCACCAAGCCCTGCGAGGAGCCACGTCCCTCCAAACCTTCTCCCTTTCCTCTGTGGCTGCTCGTGTGCACCCACCCTGCTGTACAGCCGAGAGTGGGCTGGTAGGAATGTGCCTTTTGTATTCACAAGCTTAGGTGTGTGTTTGCGGTTTGGCTTTTTTTTTTGTGTTGGGTGCATGTCTGTGGTGGATGAAAACAAGGTATTGTGCTGCTGGAGGCAAGGTTTAAATTTAATTCCTTCGCGATTTGGTAAAATTAGAGGGCAGTGTGTTTAATGAGACATCCCCAGGTGAATGCCCCACACCCAGGACCCTGGGAGAATAGATGTGATGTTCCCGGCTTTACTGACATGCTTGCCTTGCTTTGACCCCTTGATGAGGCACTGTATGGTCACATTTAACTGATCTAAAGTGCTGAGTTGCTTTATTAAAGTGTTTAAAGGCAAGGAGAATGGAAAGATTTTAGGTTTAGGGGCCAAACTCTGGCTGGGTGCGAGGCAGAATTGTAGAATGATAAAATCATTTCAGTTGGAAGAGACCCTCAGGATCATCCAGTCCAACCATAACCTAACCTAACTCTAGCACTAACCCATGTCCTTAAGAACTTTGTCTAAACACCTTTTAAACCCCTCCAGGGATGGTGACTCCACCACTGCCCTGGGCAGCCTGTTCCAATGCCCGACAGCCCTTTCCAGGAAGAATTTTTTCCTAATATCCAATCTAAACCTCCCCTGGCACAAGTTGAGGCTGATTCTAAGCTGAGCTTAGAATTTGGGATGGATTAAGGGCAGCAGCTCGGACCTTGTAGGGATGCTCAGGTCTCTGCTGGAGTCGGGAGGGGAGGAGGCAGAGTCTGTGGACTGGGGAGCTGGGATCTCAGCTGCTGCCTGTGCACTGAGAAGCAGAAAGGAAAATCCCAATCGCTTCTCAGTCTTCTGTGGGCAGATCCATCCTGTTGTACCAGCCTGGATCACTCGGACAAAACCTCTCATTGCTATTCACTGTGACCTTGTGAAGTGGTTTCTTCAGAAGGTTGTTTGCAGGAGGAGCAGCCCTGTGGGATGCTGCACATGTCCTCTCGGCAGGGCCAGGAGCTGAGATGGCTGCAGCGAGCGAGACTTGCGTTTGCTCTGCCTCCCTCCTCTCTGCACACTCCTTTCCATCGCCTCTCCCCGACAGGCTTTTCTGCCCCCTGAATTATTTTATCTTTTTTTTTTTTGAGTGCTTTCTTCTTGCTTTACGGTTGGCGTTTTTATGTTTGCAGCCAAGGATGTGGCTTTGCCAGTCTGACTTAAAACATGGGTGTGAATTCATCCGTGGTTCAGCAAACCATTGCCGTGTTACCTGGCAGTGATCAGTCTGAGCCCCACAGAAGCCTTTTCCTGGTGGCACAGAGGACGTGCAGGCTCCTGGTGTAAGGGAATTGCTCATCTGCACAACTTGATTTCTGGCATGGTAGAAAAATACACATTGTAGACTGCTGAGCTAATCGACTGGAGTGACAATGATACGGATATGTCTGGCATCTCCACAGCGTTTCTGCATCGCTGATGAGACAAGCAGAAGATCACAGGAAGGTTTAAACTAGACCGGCACAAAAATCCCTAGGAAGTACTCTGCTCTGCAGATTTTAAGGAGACATCGCAGCCACAGTTCGAGTGAAAAGAAAGCTTAATATTGAATGGTCTTTCGAGTCCAGAGCAAATTTAGCAACATCTTTCCACCTCACCTCTTTGCAATAGGGAAGCATCTTCCCTATGAATGGGAAGAAATACAGAAAATTGCAGGCGTCAGGAAGCTGGAAGGGTTGCTGTGGACCTCTCTGGGTTGCAGAGGGGACATGGTGCAGCAGCCAGAGGAAACATGTGAAGCCTTTTTTGTGATCTTTCCTGCTTCTGTGAGCCCTGGACTCCATGACTGGCCTTGGGGTGCATGTCCATGCACAGCAGTGCCAATGAATTCATCATCTTTGCTATCTGACACTTTTTGATCCACATAGCAGCCCAGCACAGAAGAATGTCTAATGCATTTTGGTTTTTTTGTCCAATTTTGAACTGTGACCATGGTTTATAAAGATTAAAAGTTGTTTTATGGTATGAGAGAGAGAGAAATCATTCAGGTCCACGTGCAAGGATGGATACTGATGCCAAAGAACCGCTGCGTTTTATATTATATGACTTGAATGTGGCAAGGAACATGGCATTTAAACCAGAAAAAAGGGAAGCAGCTCAAGTGGTTTTAAAGATTTCCATTGCCCACTGGTTCATCTTTAAACTAAATGAAACTTATACTCGCATACACTAGAAACACCATAAGTTTGAGATTTTTATTTTGTTGGCACGGCCAGCCGGGCAGGGAGGGGATTGTCCCGCTCTGCTCTGCGCTGGGGCGGCCTCACCTGGAGCATTCACTGTGTGCAGGGCTGGGGACACAGGAGAAAAAAGATATTTAGCTGCCAGAGAGTGTCTAGAGGAGGCTACGAAGTTGGTGAAGGGTTTGGAGGGGAAGCCGTATGAGGAGCGGCTGAAGTCCCTGGGTTTGTTCAGCTGGAGCAGAGGAGACTGAGGGCAGAGCTCATGGGGCTGCAGCTTCAGCAGGGGAGCAGGAGGGGCCGGGCTGAGCTCTTCTCTCTGTGACAGTGACAGAACCCAGGGAATGGCAGGAACATGTGCCAGGGAGGGTCAGTTGGACATGAGGAAAAGGTTCTTCCCCCAGAGGTGCTGGACACTGGAACAGGCTCCCCAGGGAGGTGTCACGGCCCCAACCTGACAGTGTTCAAGAAGAGACTGGACAACGTCCTCAGACACGCGGTGTGACCTGTGGGGTGTCCTGTGCAGGGACAGGAGTTGGACTCCGTGAGCCTTGGGGGTCCCTCCCAGCTCAGGACATTCTATGATTTTGTTAGTGTAGGAAACAACTGTACGTGTAGAATTTTTACTCCTTCTGGCCATACACCCCAGGAAGAAAGCCAGCCTGGAGCTGCCGGGGTGCTTGAGGAGACTTTGTGCCCGGTGAACAGATGGGTTGAAAACTTGGCTGAGTATGATGTCTCATGGAAACTTTCTCATTGAAAAATGATGCTTTTTTTTTTCTTTTTTTGAGAGGAGGGGTGGCAGAGACAATAGGACACCAGGCGGGTGACAGGGGTGCTGTCATGGTGGCACCTCTTGTGTGACGCTGGAGCAGGTCAGCACCAAAATGTTGCGGGGGATGTTGAACAGCCACCACTCTCTGTCCAGAAATGCCGCTGTGGGTGAGGACAGGGCAGCATACGTCATGTTTGCAAAGTGTTCTGGGCTCCCTTGAAATGAGAGGCATAACATGAAGGTAAGACTGTATTTAATATACCACGTTTAATGGCAGGACTTTCAGTGGAGCCCAAGTATCTTACTTGCATCTTAATGAAGTCCAAGGCTATTTGATCACCTGCCTTCCCCAGGTGTTTTTGAAAAGCCAAGCCTAGCAGCAGGAGGGAATGCAGAAGGATAAGCCATGTGTAATGCCAGCAATAAAGATAGGTGCTGAGCCCTATATATAGATATTTATCGTGTAAAGATAGGTGGCTCTATCTCTCATCTAATGTATTTTGCAGTATGTTTCATATGATCTAGCTTTAGTACCAATAAAGTTTGTTTTAAATTGGATTTTGGGAAAACAGGCAGACAGGCAAACATGGCAAGAACCTGCCTTTTGCTGAATAGTGATGTCCTGGCTGGGAGCAGGCGTGTGAGCTTGTGGTTAGCATGAGCCTGTGGTCCTGCTTCCTCCTGAAGGCACAGGGGCTTTGGGGAAAAGACTCTTCATACACAGAAGTAGGAATCCCAAGTTGATACTCCTGCCTCAACAAGACCTTTATGTTAAATGGCATTGATCTGCTTAGCTGCATGAATCAGAAATACTCTTGCAATCTGTTTCGCTCTTCCCTTAAGCCAATGGGAATGAGAAATCAATTTAGGACAAATTAGGCTAAATTGAACTGGGGATGATGCTCTTTGGAATTAGGGAAATGCTTATTTAAACCAGGTTGCTGAGGACTCTGATAAAATAGCCAGGACCAGCATGTGCTGGGGGTCAGGTCTGGGTGATGGGTGGTTTGGGGGTGCTGCTTTGCAGGAGAATGCTGAGGATCAGGACACTGCCAGCACCTGCCTGCCCCCTTCCCTGGAGCACACCCGCTGCTCCTGCCTTATGAGCAGGCACTAATGCTCCTGTAGGCATCTCTAGCAGTACCTAGGTGGGATCAGCTGTGTTTTTCTAGGTACAGACACACTCCAAGCCAAACACAAGCTAGTACAGTTTGCAGGGACTGAGCTTCTCCTAATGAGCCCATGGGACACTGTGAGGCCTCACTTTGAATCCTGGGGTCAGTTTTGGGCCCCTCATCATAAGAAGGACATTGAAATACTAGAGAGAGCAGAGGAGGGAACGGAGCTGGTGAGGGGCTGGAGCACAAGTGTGATGGGAGCGGCTGAGGGAGCTGGGGGTTCAGCTGGAGAACAGGAGCTGAGGGGAGACCTTCTGATCTCTGAACTGCCTGAAAGGAGCTTGGAGCCAGGGGGGGTCGGGCTCTGCTCCCCAGGAACAAGCGCCAGGACCAGAGGAAACGGCCTCAAGTTGCACCAGGGGAGGTTGAGGTTGGATCTTGGAAACAATTTCTTCCCCAAAGGGCTGTCGGGCATTGGAACAGGCTGCCCAGGGCAGTGCTGGAGCCACCATCCCTGGAGGGGTTTAAAAGGCGTTTAGATGAGGTTTTTAAGGACATGGTTTAGTGCTGGAGTTCGGTTAGGTTAGGGTTGGACTCAATGATCCTGAGGGTCTCTTCCACCTGAAATGATTCTATGACAGTGTGTTAGTGTGAGGCCAGTACATCCCTCCACATCCTCTGCCTCTGTCCTGGCATCAGGCAAGTCGAAATCCTCAGTGTATCTCACTGGGCAGCTGCAGCCCCACCAAGGATTTGTGACGATGAAGCTGCCGTGGGTGAGCAGGGAGATGATGCTCCAGGAGCTGGGTTCTCCTGGTGACTTCCTGCACCGTGGCCTGAAGGGCTGGAGCTTCTGGTTCCCATGTGTTCAGAGTAAACAAAACCAGCATTGCTCCAAGCTGGGAGGACAAGAATTTGTCTTGTGATGTAAATTACTGTCCTAGATACTGCTCTTTTGCTTCAGTGATTAGCTTGTCTGCTTTGTTTGTAGTGGAGGAGTCTGAAAGACCGCTTCCAAGCATAATGGGATAACTTGGTGCAGGAAACTGGCACCAGCAGTTTGGGGTGGGGAAGCTCAGCCAGATGCATTGTCTTCCTCATCCTCTAATTGCTGGGTTTCCAAGCACATATGTCAGAGCACGTACACTGCACTGCAGGATTTATGAGGTGGGTGAGCTACATCAGCAAAAAGAGCACCCACCACGTCCTAGCCAGGAAGAGCCTGGTGAAGTCAAAGAACAGCTGTATCAGCAGGGACCCTTGGTCTGTCTCTGCACACCCCCACGCTACGCAGAGCGGAACGTTCCCCTGACATGCCCTGCTTCTGCTTGCTGGTGAGGCTGTGCCGTGGATGGTAGCGCTGGCTGATCCTTCACCTGAAAGTTCTCACTGTGAGCTCTCACCAGTGTGGCTGTTGTGAAGGAACGGTGGCATTTGAGGTGCTGTGTCCTTGTATCTCCCATCCTGGCATTTTGGCACAGAGCTGTTCATTAAGCCCGTGGGCTGATGGCTTGTGGAGTGGGTCAGTGTGTGCTGAGCCCTCTTGGAGGATGCCACGAGCCCCACTGGTGTGTGGGGGAGGCGAAGGCACTTACTGCTTCTGTGTGAAGACAAGCACAATGCTCAGAAGTGGGTATGGGCATGTTTTATCTCTTTGAGCAGGACTGCCCGGGAAGGTGGATGTGACTGTAATCCATGAAGGGCACGGATTTCTTAGCATATCTGGCAGGGGTGATCCCAGAGTAGATTTTGGCTGGCAGGAACCGTTACCATGGCCAGCCGTGGGTGCAGCCCTTACATTTCCCTGTAAAGTAATTACCACAGTGTTACACCTCCCCATCTCGCTGTGACTCTTCCATTTTGCCACATAGACACACGCCTAGCATCCTTTTCATTTCCTGAAGACAAAACAGTGATGGGTGGTCAGTCTCCTCAGGAGGGGATGGGCAGCAGGAGGGAATCGTGTCAGGTCTTCCCTGTCTGCTGGATGGAGGAGCAGAACCCAGCAGGTGGTGACGTGTTCCTGTTAATCCATGCCACCTCCACCTTCATGCAAGGACACAAGACTGTCATTCCAGAGATGACAGCAAGGGTGCCTCTTCCTTCCCGCTCTCAGATAGTATTTCCAGGGTCCCAGAGCTTGTCTGTGCAATGGGTTGCATAGTCCTATGTGAAGTACCACGATGAACGGGGGTGGCTTGGTCTTGCTGTGTGCTGAGCAGGGGTCTGCAAAGCAGGGGTGCCCGAAGTAGGAGGTTTGGGGGAAACTGGGGTGTTGGCAGAGCAAGGAGGAGAGTGCTGGGGCTGTTCTGTGGGCTGGGTTGGTGTTAGGAGCTGCTTTGACAAAGGGAAAGAGCTCAGGACCTGAATTATATCTTTCAAAGTAGTGGTAGATACTTTGTACAGGAGAGAAGCTCATGTTGGGGTGCTGCCTAAGCAGGACCCTCTCCCAAATGTTTGGGTGTGTGCCTCAGGCTGTCCCCTCTGTGCACCCAGCTGCCTCCATCTGTCTTGGCGAGGAAAAGCTCTGTGTGTGCACCAGTCAAGTGAGCCTGGAGAGCCCGGCCGGGAGCTGCTGAGCAAGCAGGGGACAGATTTAGTGGCCTCACAGCTTTGCTGACCCCAGCCGAACTGTCGTGTCCAGCCCCCTCGCTCACCGCTGCAGAGCCGGTCACCTGCGGGAGCTGCACGTGGAGCCACCGAGTCGCTTTCGCTGCTGTCGTGCGGTGGGGGATTCGCGCCAGGTCCCTGAACATCAACCATCTGCACCATCTGTTAACCCCGTAGTTAATGGGCTTTGTAAGCAGCTCGTGTTTGGGATTTTGTGGAAGTTTTGAGTTGCTTTGTGGGCAGTGAGCTGTGCAGAAACCAGGATGGGGGCTGCAGCGATTCTTACAGCAGGGCTGGTATTACAGGTGACACACACGGTATGCTGAAAGTGGGGCTGATGTTTCCTTCACAGGTCTGTCATTCCCTGATTGCTTTCAGCAGGAGGATATTCAGGTGGCAGGGGGCATTTTATTTCAAAAAAAGCCATTCCCATGTGTTTCCAAACAGTTAAAATTCCCTGCTTGTTTGCCAGTTCCACATCTTTCATTCAGGCATCTCATGGCCAAGAAGAAAGTCCTGCCATCCCAGTATGGTTCTCCTAACCTCTATAATGGAGCAGTTTAGGTAGGAAGGGACCTTTGGAGATCCCTAGTCCAGTTTCTGAGCTGTTGCAGAAGCTGAAGGAGATGTCTCTGGATGGGGGAGATATGGGAATGGTTTGTAGGTCTGTCTTCCCCACTTGACTGGTATTTCACAGCATACGAGCAGAGAGCTGCCTTGTGCTTGACCCATGGGGTTCCTCCTCGTCAAGTTCTCTATCCCAATGATCCTTTTCCAAGGATCTCTCCTAAAATGTCTGAGTTCTTCTCCCCTTTTCACCCTTTGGGGTGTAGTAACCCCCCTAAACATCCCTGTGGGCAGCATGTGTCTCAAGTTCTGAGGCTCTTCATTCATCACACCGTATGTAGCTTCAGAAAACAGCACTCAGTTTGCTCATCCTGTTTGGATGATGCAACAATTTTTTTTTTTAAAAAATAAACCCCTAAAAAAACTAAAAATAATCATAAAAAGAATTCCTGAGTGCACTGAAACAGCAAATAAAAGGTTTTCTTACCTTTGACAGGGATACAGACAGGGAGAACCTATTCTGGTAGCCCTGCGTCCTTTATGCCACGTGGGATGTGCTGTGGAGCACGCGTTTCTCCCGGAGTGTATGAAAAGCTGTCCTCTTCTAATCACCACTCATCACCTTTAGGTAAATCAATACTTACTCGTCCTTGTAAGATCGTTTCATGCAATCAGTCAAGAAGAGATCCTGAATGAGGAGATCTTTTTCATAAAATAACTTCTTTCATCAAATTTGAAATGTTTGGAAAAAAATATAGATGTGCCAGGAAAAGTGTTGAATAGAAAAAATATTCCACTCAAAAGTCTGTTTTGAAAATTCAACTTCTTTGTTTCAAATTTCAGCTTGTGATGGAGGGGTTGTTTTTTTTTGATGTTTGTTTCTATTATTGGGGTGTTGTGGTAAAACCAGGCAATCTGTGGAGGTGACCCTTTATTTCAGTCCTGGTCAGATAGAAACCATACTTTGTACCAGAGGAAAAGCAGAACATAAGAAGTAGACTTTTAAAAGCTTGAGTATTTGAATATTCAGTGTTCATTCCTAGGTGTAACAGCTGTATGAGTTCAAGGTCTGTCTCAGCTGTGCAAATCTGTTTTCTGCTGGGACGGATTACTCAGCAGTGTCTTGTGTTTTTCCGAACTAATTTCCATTTTCCTCCTTTCAAAACCACTCACCTCATGTTTTATAGAGACTGTTGTGTTTTGCACTACTACTGAAATATTTCTGCTCTTAAGTGAAAATGAATTTGTGTCTGAAGTCAGTTTACACCTGTACTTTGTTTACTGTAAGAATACCTTATGATACTTCTGTGTTGGGTGCTCTGTCACCAGGGCAGTGACACAGGTACTGTCCCTGTTGGAAGATACATGCTCCCAATTGCATCTTCAACTCAAGCTGCTGCTCATCGTTGTAGCTCTGAAGGTCAGTGGTTGTGTCCTGCCCATCCAGGAGGAGCTGGATGGCCCAGGCTCAGCCAGGGCACCCCAATGGGATGCAGAAACCAGAGCTTCTCACTGTTGGGCTTTGTGAAACATCCTGAACAAGATGTAGGTGGTATTATTTGGAAGAAGAGAGACTTGGAACAGCTCCTCTCATTGATGGCTGCCCAAGATCTTTGGTACTGCCCTAAAGCTCAACCAGAACGAGTTTTCAGGAGGAAAACATGACACGCTGTGCGCAGGTACCCCCTGTGCTCAGAGCTGGTGGATGTGGCTTCTGCTGCTGCACCCGCCACCACTCCAGACAGGAGGTTTCTTCCAAGCTTCTTCCTCAAGTGGTTTTGATGAAGAGCTCTCAGAGTTGTTCAGCTTCAAAAAAAATGTTTAAAATTCAAGCTGTGTTGCTTATTTGTGATTGGCCTGAGAAGCTGGAGGGTTTCTAAGAGTCACTCGGAGCTGTGATTGCGATGAGCAAATGAGCACTTGTGGCCTGAAAGCCTGCAGGTGGGGAGGAAAAGTTTTCTTCCCACAAACAGGATTGGGAGAAATTTGAGGAGCAGGGACCGTGTACCTAAGGGAAAGCTGTAGAAGAGGAAGAAAACAAGATTTTTTTTTTTTTGCATCATAATTTGACTCTCACCTGGTTGTGCAAATAAACATTTTGTTTAAATTAGCTCCAGACATGACTGCAAACATATATTAGGGGTCCTTGAAATGTTCGTTAAGGACTTTCTTTAAAGTGCTCCTTAATCAAATGCTTTTGTCATTGTACTGTGAGTTGTGTGTGTAACTGGTTCCCCCTTTTCCCACCTGCCAGCACTGCTGCTGGAGAAGCAGTTTAATGGAAAAACTTTTAAGAGTAAAGTTATGATTTTAGGAGTTTTCTTGTCTCTGCTGGTTGGAGCTGCCTTTTTCTATATTTTCCAGCTTTTTTCAAGTCGTGCCATAACTTGTCACAGCTGGAGCCAAGCCAGAGTGTAGATGTTACCTTCTCAGAAGCTCTGGGCCATTTGGCCATCCCCGGCCCAACCACGAGGCTTGTGCCATCCCCTCTGGCCACCTCATCTCTAATTGAAGCCTCGCCGGGTTGGCCGTGCTGCGCTGTCCCCACTTTAGTGCGAGAAGTTACTTAAGGTGTAAATGTTGCTCGGAGTAGTAAGGCAGCCATGCATAAATCTGATAGTAAAGCTGGCTGTTCTCTTGCCAGTAGCTGACTCCATGGCTGGGGGCCATTTCTTGTCTCCGCTTCATTTCCCCAGCTGTAAAAAAAAAAAAAAAAAGTCTAATGGGGAAACCTCAGGCTCAAGTCTCCCAGCAGAGGTTTTTCCTGTTGCTTTACTGTTTTGTGCTCTCGGTGTTTTCCCTCTAGGGTGCAGAGAGCACTGTTAGAGGTGCCTGGTGCAGTGATGTGCCTGCAGCTGTTGCAGAGAAAAGAGCTCGGGGAGCTTTTTAAAGCTGCGATGCTGGGGGGTGAGGCCAGATCCTGCTCCTGGCTGTGCCATGAGGTGCTTTTCTGCCTTGGGGTGAATTAAAATGACTTCGGGTGTCAGTGTCCCTGCCTGTGTGGAGTGCTAAAGCATCCGTGTCAGAGCATGTGATATTGTCCAGGAGGACCATGCGCTGGCTCTGAGACGATGCAGCACTTGTGAACGGGAAAGGCGGTACCCAAGCGCCTGATAGAGGTGCAGGGCTGGCACGGGTGATGTCCCACTGGTAGGTCCTCATTGCTGCCTCTCATTATGGATAATGTGTTCATTCAGACTTGGGGTGCACCCTCACCTACCCGGGTAGGAGCAGTTGATGCCCATGTGGGCACAACACCTGTGGCTGTTTCAGTAGGAGGGGGTGAGCACCCACTTGGGGATGTCACTTGTTAGAGGGGCCGGGGAGTCGTGAGACTTGAGGCAGCTGGAATCTCAGTGACACTTCGAGTCATCAGCAGACACAGGGTCGGGTCCTTTCCAAATGTATACGGAGATGTATGGCGTTGGTGTTGCTCACTGCAGCACTGTTACAACATGCATGTTAAAGTGGGGAGGGGGAAATTGAATTTCTGCTTTCCTGTGTCCTTCAGCTGATGCTTTCCCTGCTGCTCCATTGCTGCTCCCGTAGCTTGTGCAGCACACCAGTGATGACCAGTGGTGACCAGTTGTGCCCTTCCGAGAGTCTGGGGTGTTTTTAGTGGGTGGGTGAGGGTGCGAAGGACGTGTTTTCTCATCAGACGGATTCACAGGGGATGAGCAAAGCAGCAGATGATACCACATTGGACTTGTCTCTGTTTTTGGCCGAGCACAGTGGATGTTTACAGTGAAATGCCATTTCTTTGCTCTTGGTGGCAATTCAGAGGTGACTTGTAGCATCACCTGGCTTTTTTCTCGCAGGGACATTGTCCCTGTCTGTGTGTGAGAAGATGTGGAGGCAAAATATATGTGAGTTCTGCAGCACTGCTGTTAGTACAAGGCTAGGGGAAGTTGATTTGAAATTTAAAATATTCCTTCAAGACAGACTGGATTTAGGGAAAAGCTCTATGTTCACGTATGTACAGAGAAGAACGAGCAGATAAACTTGTTATATTATTGTGGGTTTATGTTAGTGGTTTCTTGGAAGGGGGGTTGTATCTTGGGGTTAAACTCATCTCATACGAAGCCTGTGGTAGCTGGGGATCCATGAGAGAGAGGAGGATATTGCTCAAAAGAAGCGGTTGTTTCAGAAAGGGTAGTGCTGAGATGATGTGTAATAAGATGTTTCTGACAGGAGGCCGTGAGGGAACTCCTGCATGCACAGATACACACCGGCTCCAAAATATATTTATATATTAAAATATAGCTGTTCACTCTACTCACTTTCTTCCATCCTGGTGATAGGATCTGATGGCAGGTTGAAGGTACTTTCCTGCAAATGAACTTGGAGAATTTTTTTTTCTAATTACTAATGCCATAAGAGTTAAAAAATCGCAAACAAAAGAAAACCCTAAAACTATTTTTTTCCATCTGTTTGAAACCTCTGGCTGGCAGGTCGACTTGCTTTGATATCAGTAGCAATGCTGGTGGTTGTTCTCCTTGGGTCAAACCTAAAGAAATAAGTGAAACCACTTCTTCTCCTGTGGCAGCCTCGTGCCTGTTGCATCCTGTGGTTGGGCCAAGTGTGGTGACACTTAACGTTTTTCTTCCAGCTCAGTGTTTTGGCGTTCTTCATGACAAGAAGAGCTAAAAATTATCTCTGAGCAGCTCTCCAAAGCAAACACGGCTGGATCGGCCCCTGCGCTGGTGTGCACTGGGCTATGGTTTGAAGAACCGCAAGGGAGCACCCAGCTCGGAGTGTGGTTTGTCTGTCCCACAACCACTCATGAATTAACCCCAAGCGTAAACTTCTGAGTAGTTGTTGTTGTTGTTGTTTGTGATTTGGGGTTTTTTTGGTTGGTTTGTGTGTTTGTTTTTTGTTTGCTTGTGTTTTTGTTTGGTTTTGGTGTTACTTGGGAGGTGGGATGAGGAGCCAGTGTTATTCCTCGGTCTGTTCACAGCCGGCTTGTGCCCATTTCTCTGTATACCAGTCTCCTATTTAGCTTGAATGATTTTTCTGTGTGGCTTGATGCTTGCCCCTATAGAAAACAGCTGTATTGCCTCCCAACCTTTGTTTGCTAGGCTAAACAAGCCAAAAATAGGTAACCAGCTTCCTTGATCCAACTGATACTTGGTTCTGGAGCCATTAGATGCCTCCCAGCTGGTGCAGCAATGGGGCTGGACCTGAGTCCTGTGGGTCTGCATCCCCATCCAGCCTTTTGCAAAAGCCTCCTGATCCATTAGGTTGTTTCCAAATGACTTTTTCTTCATTTGGAATATAAATGTCCCATTTGTGTGTCCGATGCCCAGCGGTGACCTGGGGACATGCCCTCTTGCTGGCCGGGTGATTGGGGCTGGTGCCTCCGGTACCTGTGGCTGCAGCATCAAACTCCCAGTTATCCCAGTTGGACAGGTGAATATCCCAGCAGGAGGAAAAAATATCAGTAGGAGCTGGTTATGATATTTTTCTACTTGCTCCTGCCTCATCTCTACCTCTTAGCCATGCAAAATCTGCCAGAAGTTAAGCATTATGCATGCCTTGTGAAGGTCTCAAAACCAAAGATGTTATTTGTTGCAGATTATCAGTCAGCTCCCAGAGCTACAGAGAAATCTGTTGCTGTCTTGTATAACCCCTTCCAAGCAATATTTTTTCCACTGTGTGAAATAACTCAGTGAATTTCTAATTACACAAATCTAATTAAAGGCTGAATGTAACGACTATGCCTAATCATAATGATACACCCACTTCATTAAAAAAAAAAAGAAATTGCTAGTGTACGACAAACCACCTAATTTAGTACACAATTAATTTCCACCTCTCCGGCTGGAGCTGTGTGAGCGCTGGCCCGTGTGGCATCCCCAGAGGTCCGTGTGGCCAAGCTGGGTCTCGCGTGGCTGCGTTTGAGACGCTGGCTCTTCTGTGAGTTGGTTCTTGAGGTGTCTGTAAGATGGGGGTGAGGAAGGACCCTCCCAACTGACCAGAGCTTTGGGGGACCGTGGGCTGTGTGCTGTGACCAAGTGTCCAGGGAGCCACTCAGCTGGGGTTTAGTGGGTCTCGTATGTGAAGCTCAGCAGTGGTAGGGCAGCGGAGGTGCCCGTGTGGTGTGCTTGTTTGTTTTCCATGTCAACTCTACTTGATCTGATCTGCTCTGAGACCAAAGTAGCACAAAAAGTTATTTATCCCCTGCTGGAGTTCTTCTGTGGTTTTCAGTGAACCGCGCCAAAGCCTGGAACGAATGGCACACGTCTGACAAAAGCCTATTGTGTAAAACTTCTGGGATCTGCTCTCCTGGAAGGTGCCTCTGCCATCAGCTGCAAGATAGAAGCATCATGACGGGCAGCACCCAGCTGCCAGCCGTGCTGTGCGGGTCCAGGCGGCTTCTCAGGCCTTTGCTGAGGGATGTGCTGGTCTGTCGATTCTGCCTTCCAGCTCCAGTGCAGTGTCTGCTTGTGTGGGAGCCCTGGCAGCATTGCTGTCAGAGGGAGACCACAGAATCCCAGGCTGGTTGAGGGTGAGGGGACCTCTGGAGATCCCCCAGTCCAACCCCCCTGCTCACGCAGGGTCACAGAGCAGATCACACAGGTCGGTCCAGGCGGGTTTGAATGTCTCCAGAGAAGGAGACTCCACAGCCGCTCTGGGCAGCCTGGTCCAGGCTCTGGCACCTCACACCAAAGAAGTTTCTCCTCATGTTCAGATGGAACCTCCTGTGTTCCAGTCTGTGCCCGTTGCCCCTCACCCTGTCACTGGGAAACACTGAACAGTCTGGTCCATCCTCTGACACCCACCTGGAGATATTTATAAACACTGAAATCCCTCTCAGCTTCTCTTCTCCAGCTGAACAGCCCCAGCTCTCTCCTCAGAAAGGTGCTCTAGGCCCCTCATCTCCATAGCCCTCCACTGGACTCCCTCCAGTAATTCCTTGTCCTTCTTAAACTGGGGAGCCCAGAACTGGACACAGTAACTCCAGATGTGGCCTCACCAGGGCAGAGCAGAGGGGGAGGAACAACCTTCCTCCACCTGCTGGTCACACTCTTCCTCACGCACCCCAGATACCATTGGCCTCTTGGCCACAAGGGCACATTGGTGACTCATGGTCGACCAGAACTCCCCAGGTCTCCTCTGCGGAGATGGGTTCTTATAGCAAGATATGGACTCTAATCCGTGCAATCGCATGCAAGTTGCAGAGGGAATGGCTGCACTTGTAGATCTGGAGTTTTCTATACATTATTTCTGCAGTATTTTACTGCTGAAATCACTCTTGCAAAAGCCACTGTGGCTTTAGCTTTTGCTTACCTTGGTGAATGCAGGAGGAGGTTTGTGCTACAGCCTGGAGACTGCGCCCAAATTTCTGGCAGGTCTGCAAGAATTCAGATATCAGAATGGAGCCAAATATGGGACAGAGGGAATAATATCAGGGCAGTGAGGTTAAATAGATAATTGATTTTTTTTTTTTTCTCTCGGTGCTGGTCTCGGGTGTAAATCCATTGGGGTTAATGAAGTAAGGCAAATTGAATTGAAGAACCCCGTATGGAAAGCTCAGCCTGGCATAGAGCTGGTTTCAGGGTCTCCTCTCGGTGCTCCCTTGGTGTTTTTAATGGCTGCGTCTTGGTGTCAGCATTTTGGTCATTTACACTGGCTGAGAGGATCCAAACTCTGACAGTTGCAACCATTTTAACTTGCAATTAAGAAAGCCAACCTCCTGTCTTATTGCTTTACTTAAATACCTGTGAATGTCTGTTCGTTGGGGTTTCTGATCTGCCTGCAGCTATTTTGTGGAGCTTGCTCTGGTGTTGCAAAGCCCCAGGGGCCGGCGGCTGCAGAACCCTGAGCTCGGTGCATCTCAGCCCTGCATTTCTGGAATTCCCTCGGAAGCCTTACACAGCCTTGCTGTAAGCAGTATCTTCTGGATGAGGCGTCAAATATTTGTCATGGAAGCACCCGTGGCACTTTGGCAAGCTTGAGCTCTGGAACCCAAATTAAATTCTGATGCGGCTCAGTGTACCCTGCCAGCCCTCCCCTGAGCTGAACTGGTGGGGGGTGTTTGACTTCCCAGCCTGAGCAGGTGGGACGTGGACACACCGATGTCATCGCACAGCTCTGTGGGACAGGAGGAGAAGGGAGGCCTGGCAGTTTTAGGATTAACGAGCCCATCAGGGTTTGTGTGGGAGGTGATGCACAGGTGGGTGTAAGGTGGGTTTGCTAGAAACAGGGAATCTAGCTATAACTTTGGGGGCAGAGGAGATGCTCTCCCTGCTAGAAGGGCTGATGCCCAAGCTCACAGGCACTGGGATCGGGTTGTGCCAGGCAAGAGGGATCCCAGCCCTGGGAGCTGGCACCAACATGAGCTGTGACCTCTTGGCCAGAGCTCTCTTGGACCCCCACTCTTGCACACCTCGCATCCATCCCAGCTGAGCATCACCCCAGCAGGACCTGCATCCCCGTGTGCTGTCACACCCACAGCGTTCTACAGGGGACACTTCACTGCGGAGGTACAAAGTGTCAATGGTACCCGAGTTTACAAAAGAGGTGGCCCATCTCAGGCCACAGAGATGCTTCACTGGTTTCTCTCCTGCTGGCCTCAAAGCTTGTGGGAAGGACACGTGTCTTATTACAGAAATAGGTCTGAGGGTTCAGTCGCCAGCAGGTCATCTGTCCTTTGCTTCACTTATGCCTGGCTGTTGTTAAATTGTGACTGTCATGGGTAATAGATCATACCCTGTCTATCCCCACTGTTGATACGTTGCTCCATACAGCTAATTCAGCAGGACCTTTTGCTGCTCGTGGCCAGACTTCTGAAAGCTTCTCGAGTCCACTTAGCGTAAGATTTGCTGTTCTAAAGGACGCTGACAGTGAGCAGGGTGTCTCGTCTTCCCTGCAGCCCCCGCAGCTGCTGCTTCCTGATACCCGTTGGGCTCTGGCAGGACACTGTTTAACCTTGGTAAATGAAACTTTGCAGGTGTTACTGGAGAAAAGGACTCTGCCAAGAAGCTCTCACCTGGGTCTAATCTGTACTTCTGTTCTTGGGTTTTCCTTGTGACCCAGGCTCCTCTAAGAGCAAGACAAGAGCAAAATCAAGCTGAGAAAACCTTAGTCCTATCATGGCCTTTTCCAACATTTTTCTCTTAGCCTGGAGCTCTTTGGGAAGAGATTCTCATCTTAGATAGCACAAACTGGATAGGTCTGAGCATGGACCCTGGTGAGGTCTGGGTCCTGAGCTCCCTGTTGTGGTGGTGAGGGCGAGAGCCTTTGCCAGAGCAATGATTTCCATCCCTTGCCGTTTCCCTCTGGTCCTGCACGTTACCCTGCTTTGTGCAGCAGCTAAAAATAATTGCAATAAAGGTGTGAGCCTGCAGTGAGGGACAGGGAGAGGGAAGCCCTGTGTCTGTGTGAGAAACCGGACCCCTCCAGCTGGCAGCAGCCTGTCCATCACACAGGCAGCATGTGTGCGGAGCTTTCAGTCCCTCTTGCTGGATAGTCACCGGCTACATAAATAAACAGGCTCTGTTTTTGTCTTCGGTCACCTTACCAGTGCCTCTTGCTAGCCTTGACTTTTTGGCTTGTGTCTGTATTTTTAGCTACAGGACACCCTGTCCCCAAACCTGGAGAGCACCCGAGTTTTCTCATACCTTTCTAAACGCGTGAAGCCAACTCTCGCCCTTCTCCATGCCCTGATTTAGAGAAGGGGAGGGCAGCAGTGCGGTTTCTTCCCACTCGTACTGGTGTAGCTAAGCTGGGGGCCTGAGATGTGAATATCTGTTTGCCCAGGAGTTTATTGATGGTTGTGGTAAATGAGAGTTTTTGAGAAAGAATGAGGAAGGCATCTCTGAGATGCGGCAACACAAGTAGAGGAGCCCTTGTGTGCAGCCTGGTCTGTGGTTACAAGGGTCAGGTACAGGCTGAAATTGTTCAGGGGCTTCTGCCCTGCATGTGTCTCTGTCAGCATAGCAGGTGGTCGCACATTTCTGGGTGTCCGTAGGTCTGCGTGGAGCAGGAGCAGCAGTACGTGTGCTCATCCGGTACCAGGTGCACAAAGAGCCTGGTACCCTTGGGCTGGGGCAGGTTCCGCACGGTGTGAGCTGCAGTTTGCCCCTTGAGCCTAAAGCCGAAGGGGCCCTGCACTTCCCTTCCAACTTTTATCTCGTTCATGTAAAAAGAAGTGGAGGAAAAACCCCTGCGCTTGATTACATTTCAGCAAAATGCAGTATTTCTTTGTATTTTACTGAGAGTGGGTAGAGATTGGGAGCTCATTCTCTTTTATTTAAAAGTACAAAATTATTTATCAGAAGGCAGAATTAAATGTCACTTTGAATAAATAGTCAAATGTTCTTCCATTTGGCAACTGTTGAAACCAGCATGTTTTATTGTGTGGTAGCTTCAGTCATACTGAATCCACCTTTGCATCCTTCTCTGCTCATGCAGCAGAACCCCCTTTTCAGCCAGGTGAGCTTTTGCATTTACCTGGTCCTGCTTTTGGAGCTCCCTGCCCCGTTTGAGCATCTCCACCCTGGTCCTTGTCACAGCTTGGTGGGGCTGCGTACTCAGCTCTTCGCCATCCTATTTACTCCTCTTTTTGCACCAAAGTCCTCTACTCGGATGCTCAGTTAGTCACGGACTTCAGTTTAAGTGTCTGAATGGCTCCCTTGATGTAATTAAGACTATTTGTGTGCTTGGAGTTAAGTATGTGCTGAAGCACTTGGCTGGATGGAGTCATAAAAGTGCATGAGCTTCAACTGAGCAGTAAAATAGGTTTTACAAGGCACTGGGGGCTGGCAGCCCCGCTGCTGGGCTGCTGGCTGCTGGTGTAAGGTGACCCGGGTGTTGTGACAGCTCCTGTCCTCTGCCGCTGCAGACTGAATGGCCCGAGGTCTGTTTGTAACGTGCTGATGTGTGTGCCTGTAGGGTTGTGTGACCACCTTCTCCCCTGGGAGAGCTGCTGGGGGTCACAGGCTGCTTTCTGACGGCTGGCAAGCCTGCAACAGCTGTGCTGGGAATAAGCTGTGGGGATGCTGTTTTGGCCAGTTGAGGTGTCGCAAGGCAGGTGGGGTACGGGGGTGCTGGGAGCGAGTCCCAGCCAGGGTGTTCCCTCCGTCCCCATCCCAGCCATTGGAACAGGCTGCCCAGGGCAGTGGTGGAGTCACCATCCTTAGAGGGGTTTAAAATCATTTAGACGAGGTTCTCAGGGACATGGGTTAGTGCTAGAGTTAGGTTAGGTTATGGGGGGGTATCTTCCAACTGAAATGATTCTGTGATCCACACATCACAGGTGCCATCTCAGGAAGCAACACACGTGTGGCAGAGGGGGATTTATTCTGTCAGAGAGGTAAAGCGAGACTGAGCAGGTGCAGGTGTACGTTTTACTCGGTGCGAGCAGACTTGTGAGTCCAGCTGCTCAGCGGAGACAGATCACACATCCACCTTCTTCCATTCTGGCACACGTGGTGATGGTGGCTTCAGCTTGTCCTTCTTGTCCTCTGCCAAGAGAGGGTGGTGTGGGCTTTTGCTGTCATCCCACTGCAAGCCGGGCTGGGAGAAGGCATTGCGTGCTATGGAAGGCTTAGCTAATTTTCAGTTAAAGCAGAAATATGTATTTTGTGGGGCAGCCATACAGTTCCTTAATGAGAGGCTGCTGCTGGATTTTCATGGGCAATATTACCTGACCTCCCCGTGCAACCAGTGCTAACCAAGCTAATTTCCTATCAGAGTTCCAATCTGAACAGCTGAGATATTTTGCATTTTTTAATGACTCTCCACTGTGACTGAATTAATGGAAAAAATGGACTGAAACTAAGATGAGGGTATTGAAGGGAGAGAATGACAAATTGGCTTTGGAGCATGGCAGCAATGAGCACTGTCAGGGGTTCATGCACTGACCTTTATCTAAATAGAACTGTGTGTAACAGATAAGAATATTTAACAATAATTAATGTCACATCAGCTCAGAGAACAAAATGACTACATCAAGCAGGCAAGAAATCCACTGCAAATTACTCAAAAGAGAAATGTCGGCTTCTTCGTATCTGCAACCTGCCTTGTGCTGATGGTGCTGGAATTGGACGGGAGGGCATGCGAGTAAAGAAGCTATTAAAAATGATTTAGGGACTGGATAATATATACATAAATGAGTGAGAGAGGCAGAATCAAGCAGAACAATGACAGATTTGCTGGACCAGAGTTGCGTAAAATCAAACACTAAACTGAGCTGATAATTGAGTACAGGGATAAATGTGTATAAACCAATTATCTCTGCTGCTGAAGTTTTGACAGGTGGCTTAGGGTTTCCCTTTCCTTTCCATCTCTGGGGGTCCCGCTGTGCTTCAGCAGACCCCTCTTGGCTGAGCCCCTCTTGGTGTTTTATAGATGGGGAGGAACTGCTGCTGGCTGGGGATGTTGAGGTGTTTTTCATGCTGTTTCCCAGTTAGAATGTCCTGAGTTGGGAGGGACCCCCAAGGATCATGGAGTCCAGCTCCTGTCCCTGCACAGGACACCCCACAGGTCACCCCGTGGGTCTGAGGACGTTGTCCAGTCTCTTCTTGAACACTGTCAGGTTGGGGCCGTGACACCTCCCTGGGGAGCCTGTTCCAGTGTCCAGCACCTCTGGGGGAAGAACCTTTTCCTCATGTCCAGCTGACCCTCCCCTGGCACATCTTCTGCCATTCCCTGGGTTCTGTCACTGTCACAGAGAGAAGAGCTCAGCCCTGCCCCTCCTGCTCCCCTGCTGAAGCTGCAGCCCCATGAGCTCTGCCCTCAGTCTCCTCTGCTCCAGCGGAACAAACCCAGGGACTTCAGCTGCTCGTTGGGGTTGTCCTGACTTCCCAGGGGTTGTTCAGAGGGACGGAATGCTGTGGGGATGGCCAGAGGCTGGTGTGGGTCTCTGAGGCAGGGTCAGTGCTGGGCAAGTGATGGGGAGCAAAGCAGCTGGGGCTGCAGGGGGTGCCCAAGGGGTGTTCATGCTGCAGACCTGAGCGGTCTGCAATCCCTAATTAAATTTTAAAAAGAATGATGGTCCATGGATGCCCATTCACCAGCAGTGGATTTAATCAGTCCAGATGACAACAAAAGCTGAGTGAGGAGTTAACCATCTCCTGATCTGGCTGTGGAGCATCCCCTGGCACCACAGCTTCATTGCATGTCTCTGCCTTGGAGGAACTTCTACCTGATCCATGGTGCAAAACACACCAGGACCAACTTTGTGGTTGGACTTGATGATCCTGAGGGTCTCTTCCAACCGAAACGTTTCTATGAAATGTGTGCGCCTGACAATGTCAGCAGTCCGGATGTGTAGGTGCAGCATGCGGCTTGAAGACTTTTCATCAAGCAATTCGATCCAGAGCCTGGTAAAACCTTGGGGTGGGAGGGATGATGCTCGAGCAGTCCTTGGTGAACCCCCTGCTCCAAGTGGAAATCCTGTGGGCCAAGCCCTTCCACCTGGGGAAGTCTTGGTTATTTCAGGGGAGGGCGCTGAGCAGCTGCTGTTCCTTAGAAATACTTATTGCCAAGGACTGGCAGCAGGTGATGGGAGAAGATCCCGGAGCTGAGTGTGGGTTCATCACCTTGCTGCACTTTCTTTGTTGATGGCAGCAGACACTGAGCTCATTGAGGTGTGATCTGTCCTCCCTGACTGAAACAGGCATCTGCCAGCCAAGAGACAGGTCAGTGCCCCCTTGAGCCAGGTCACAGCCCCATCTTAAACATCAGCACAGTCACTGTGATTTGCTCAGCCCAGACTGGGGGAGATGATTCAGAAAATGCACAAATCTAGTATTTTTACTGCCTAGCCCTAGACATTGCAGGTTACAGTCATTCTTGGCTTCATTCCCATAAAGCTGGTGGTGATACAAGAGAAAAAATATCAATTTTATTCTAAAAGGGCCTTTGTGCTCATCATAATAGGTTATTTCCTAAACATAGATGAATTTATCTGCATGACCAACTGTGCAAGTGTTATTAACCCGAGTTCGTAGGGGTGAGGTTGAGTCACAGAGCTGGAGCCCAAGGTCATGGAGGAGTCTGGGGAAGAGCCAGGATCCTGAATCTCTTGCATTTCTGGCTGATACCTAAAGGCCAGTCCTGTCTGCAATGCCCTACCCAGCCTGGAGCCCTGCTGGCCACTAATTAGTTTTGTGGTCAGCATTTTCCTGGTGGGAAGAGGCAGGAAAGTGCCTCCAGATTAGCAAGGTTGTGAAAAATAGCTTTCCGACTGGCTTAGTGACCTTCTGACAGCAGGAGAGAATTTACAGGCAGAGGATGGAGATGTGATTTAAAATTAGAAATGATAGGGACCTGTATCTTTGTGCCTTGAAGCAGAACAAGAAAACTGACCCGTCTCTGATCCCGTCCGGGGCAGGGACATGGTTTAGGGTTTCAGGACAACGGAGCTGGTGAGGGGCTGGAGCACAAGTGTGATGGGAGCGGCTGAGGGAGCTGGGGGTTCAGCTGGAGAACAGGAGCTGAGGGGAGACCTTCTGATCTCTGACCAGCCTGAAAGGAGCTTGGAGCCAGGGGGGGTCGGGCTCTGCTCCCCAGGAACAAGCGCCAGGACCAGAGGAAACGGCCTCAAGTTGCACCAGGGGAGGTTGGGGTTGGATCTGGGGAACAATTTCTTCCCCAAAGGGCTGTGGGGCCTTGGAACAGGCTGCCCAGGGCAGTGCTGGAGTCACCATCCCTGGAGGGGTTTAATGAACATGTAGATGTGGCACTTAGGGACATGGGTTAGTGACAGCGTTGGGTTAACGGCTGGACTTGATGGTCTTTAGGGTCTCTTCCAAGCAAAATGATTCTGTGATTCTGTATCACCATCACAGAAAATACTCTGGTCTGTTTGCCTTGGGCAAGGCACATCTTGCTCCCAGCGCTTGTGGCTGGGGAGCTGGGTGGCTGGGGAGCTGGGTGGCTGCTGAGCAGCGCGGGAGGAGGCGGCACGGGCAGCATCCCGCTGCAGCATCCTGCCGAAAAGCTACTGTGCAAATTTTGGCTCCGCTGGTTCAGTCGGTAAAAGTGTCTGATACGCTCAGCTGCTAAACAAACCTCGCCCAAGGTTGGATGAGCAGATAAGTTCCAATTAGAGGATCTGAATATTGATTCACTGGGGAGAAGGTATGACATTAAAGGATCACTGGAAGACTAAAGCTAAACTGACTTATTGCTTCAAATGAAAGGCTATGAATTTGCATCAAAATGTAAGAGCAACACTTTGACAATGACAGGCAACTAATTAAAGTGCATCAGTTAAATTAATGCAGTTCCTCCCTGTTTTATCTCCCATGGCTGGAAGTATAGAAAAGGCACTTGTTAGAAAAGTAGGCAGTATGTAAATCCGGGGTGTTACTGATACCATCCAGAAAGGCACAAAGGGTAGAGATGTCTGCTCTGCCTCACGCTTCAGACATCTTTTTCAGGAAGAACATACAGTCGTCTCAAACCAACCAAGCAGGCAAAGCAGGAGCCTGGGAACGCTCACACTGAGCTGCTCTGTGCTCCTGTAATTCTCCATCAGCCTTGTTCTGTCCAAGCAGTGGTGAAGCAGGGACCATTAGGGCTCCGGCAGGTACGATGGGAGCAGGCCATGAGCCCTTTGCTTTTCCACATCCCTAGCATCTCAGTTTTGATGTTCAGGGCTCTGCTCAGACCTTGTTTAGCCTCAGGTTTCTTTTTTGTCCCTCTTCTGCCTCTCTCCTGCACAAAGGCCCATTCTCATGGTATTGCTGCACTTGTTGATTCTAGCACTTGACATATTGAGTTAAATTTCTGAGAGATACAACCAAATCTCTGGAGAGACTCAAACATGAATGATGCGTCTGTTGAAATGGAGAACTGAGGAAGCAGCACTGAGAAGGAGGGGAGACCTTCTGATCTCTGACCTGCCTGAAAGGAGCTTGGAGCCAGGGGGGTCGGGCTCTGCTCCCCAGGAACAAGCGCCAGGACCAGAGGAAATGGCCTCAAGTTGCGCCAGGGGAGGTTGAGGTTGGATCTGGGGAACAATTTCTTCCCCAAAGGGCTGTGGGGCATTGGAACAGGCTGCCCAGGCTGTGATGAGTCTGATGTTGCGGTTCCTCAAATGGAGAAACCTTAGTGGCAGAAGCTGTTTTGGGAAGGCTTGAGCCAACTGAGCTGCCCTAAATCCCATGGAGACTCCAGCAGCACGAAAGATGAACTTCAGGCCGCTTTTCTGGGATAATAACACTGCGTTAGTGAACAACTCCAATTGAGCAGCATAATCAATCTATCTACTCTTCCTTGGTTCTACTCTTGGCAGAAGGTCTACAGAAACCCTCAATATTAACTTGACAAAAGTGTTTCTTTTGCTTTTGTCTTCCTGGTGCTAGAGCATGGAGGAAAAGGGGCTGTGTGACCTGAGGGAAAGCAGAAACTTCTCACCCAACTCAACTCCCAGGGCAAACGTCAGCACCTTGAGGTCACTTCCATAGGGGTTCACTCTGGTCTCAACTGTAAGCATCAAACCCAGCTGGACGTCTTGTCTAGGATAGCAAGGAGAGGAAAAGCGATACCTGGAGTGGAAGCAGCAGGAGCAGAAGATTCAGCATGACCACGTCTGTGTCACACGAAGGCACGTGGCTCACCTGTCCTCTGCACCAACACCAGCCCTGCCCCACGTTTTGTAGGGTCTCTAGCTCTGCTCCAGCACGTATGCTGAAATTACCTTTGTTTCCCTTCAAACCACATTTCTTCTCTTCCATTTCAAAAGGATTTTTTTTTTTTGGAGAAGTTTAAGGGAACAAAGGAAAAAAGGAACCAGAGAGAAATGGAGTTTTCAAGTTGCACCATCTGATTCTTGCAGAGACATGCTGCTGGTGTCAACCTTTTTTACGTGCATCCTGAGCTGGTGCCGTTTCACGCCTGTTCCATGCTTGTCTTTAAATGACACATAGTTATGAGAGTGTAAAGATGAAGCTTCATCCCCCAACTAAATTGTGTTCTCTGTCTTTTCATTTCCTGCCCCAGTAGAGAAGGAAACCCCTGGAGAGCAAGATCTTTAGGTTTAATGAGGTAGGAGGTGCCTGCAAAATTAAAGGTGATCTTGTTTATTAGAAGAAAATTGTTGCCGATATATAGTGTTTCCAGAATATTGTGCTTCTGTGTATTGCCCAGGGGAGTGTTTGAGGTTACTGGAAATACCAGTGTAAGAATCTCGGGTCATCAGATGAGAGCGTATCCAGCTGCTGTTTGTGAATGTGTATATCCCCACCACAGCACCGGCTGGTCCCTCTTCACTTCTTCTGGAGTCCCCATCAATCATGGCCGTGGGGAGAAAAAGGGGCAGCACCAGTCCCCTGGGTACATCCCTGCAGCCCTTTGGTTGACTGAGAAGGGCACATGTCCTGTTTCATACAAAATTCATTAGAAACCCCCAGAACAGATTTTTTCTGTTTGCAGGTGTTCTGCCCTTGACAGTTAGCAACTGGTACAGAATTATGGCTTTGGGGGCATTAGGGGATGTTTTCATGGGGGTCTTCATCTGTGCATGAGGTGGGGGTGTGAGCGGGGTGCTGGGGGGACGTTGGCCATGCTCTGAGCCCCGTGGGACTGCGAGCACCACGTACCAGCCTCACCGCTTCGCTGGGCGAGTTCCCTTTGCTGCTTCTTCTACCTTCAGCCCATTGTGGTGAGTCCCCTGCCCCAAGGATGAGTCTTGGGTTTTTAAGGGTCCGTGATGTTTTAGTCAGTATCTGCACTATTTCATCCTTTATTCCTTCCCCCAACTTCCTCTGAATGCCATCCAGCCTCTGTGATTTATGACCCTTCAGTGCGTTTCACTTTTTGTTGGAGAATTTATATTTAATTTTTCTGCCCGTTATCTTTCAGGGAGAGAAGGAAAATGCTTTGGGAGCCCAGAGTGAAAATAAACCAGCACGTTTTAGAGCGGTTACTTTGTTTGAAAGATGTTGTTGTATTTTGGCAGGGTACTTGACCTCCTTCCTCCTTCAGTTTTGCCACGTGGGTCGAAGCGGTTCTAGAAAGGGCACAGGATGGGGCACCGCACTGATTGACTCCAGCCTTGCAAGAGCTGCAGCCGGCCGCTGCTGCCGCGCGAATTCGTTAGGACTCACGCAGTAAAGAGGAATTCTGTATGAGAGTAGGACAATTTCGTCTTTTATGTAGCTGTACGTTTGGGAAATGAGGGACTCTGAAGTAGCAGAGGTGGACTTTCTCTTCTTAGCTCCCCAGATCTCTCCAGCAGTGAGGTTTTACTGGGCCACCTGCTGTACAGCTTCCACTTCAGGTTATCAGACAATTGTGTAGACCTCATCTGGATCTAACTTAACAGCCCCAGGGACACAAAGAGGTGCAGTACTTTGGCCCTTGGTCTCAGAGTTGTGCAGTAGAGCTAAGAGAAGAACTCAGAGCTTCAGATGCGCTTTGATACACCACGTCCCTCTGCCCCCTCATACCTCCCCTCACCTCACATGCTTCTAGGTCGTTCTTATCAGCAGGAGAAGGCTTTAGGAACAAAATAAGCACTTTTGCTTCAGTTGAGTGTCTGGGTGGAAGATGAGGAAGTCATTCAGAACTTATTCCGGACCTCAGGTAAAATCTCTTTTCTTCCTTCCTTGCTGGGATTTGCTTCTGTAATTCTCTGTCACCCTCATTCTATCCAAGCAGTGGTGAAGCAGGGACCTTCAGGGCTCTGGCTGGTATGATGAGAGCAGGCCATGAAGCTTTTCCACATCCCTAGCATCTCTGAGAGTTTTGATGTTCAGGGCTCTGCTCAGACCTTGTTTGGCCTCAGGTTTCTTTCTCCCCTCTTCTTCATCTCTCCTGCACAAAGGCCCATTCTCGTGGCATCGCTGTACTTGTTGTTGATTGTAGCACTTTACATATTCAGTTAAATTTCTGAGAGGTGCAACCAGATCTCTGGAGAGACTCAAACTGGAATGATGGGTCCGTTGAAATGGAGGGGAACTGAGGAAGCAGCACTTGGAAGTTCATAATCTTTAATGCTTTGTTGGGTTCTTGGAGGACAGCAAACTTTTAGCTGTTGTCACTGTGGTGGCTTTTTCAGGCAGAGCTTTGAACCCCTGTGCAGGAGGGATTATCCATCAGTGCAGTGCTGGAGTGCGCAGAGATGTTACTGTGAAAGCCAGCCTGTCATCTCTGATCCACTCATTAGATAAGGGTGTCGTTGTCGTTGGGTGAAACCTAGTGCTTCATTTCTCTGTTTCTTTAGTGCTTTCTCTCTTTTAATTAAAAGCTTCATTCCAGTTTGACCTTTTGCAATGCTATGGCATAACCGAGACTGAGTGGAGCCTCTAATTAGGGAGGGTCTCTCCTGGCAGGCGGGGTGGGTGAACCAGCTGCTCACCCTGAGCTTGATGGAGACTGGCAGGAGCCCTCACTGCTCCTCCTGCCCTGCCCATGCGATCGAGCAGCCCAGGTATCCGAGTGTTTCACAGAGCAGGGTGGAAAAGCACTGCTCTTTCAATAAAAACCACGGTTATTCAAGAAACAGTGCTTGGGAGGCAGGAGGTGGGAATCATCACTGGTTTGAGAAGGGCGGAAAAAGCAGAGGAGTGATCTCATAGTGATTTACTGCCTCTGTACATCATCACTAGCGCAACAAGGCTGATTTGAAGGAATGAATTTAAATCACTGGACCTTGTTAGTGGCTGAGGCTCTAGAGTGAGGATACGGAGATGTGGATCCAGTTCCCATCAGCTCTGGACTGTGTAGGCTGGGAGCTCGGAGGGACGGTCCCTGTGTGGGAGCCGGGGCTGGAGAACACAGGGCAGGGAGAAGGTGTCACTGTGTCCCATCCGTTTGATTGTGGCTCCCACCTCCTTGCCTGGAGTGCTGGGGCAGGAGTTGGTGTGCATGTGGTTGTGGAGGAGTGAGGATTTGATGGGACCTAGATCCCACCTCTAAAGGACTAGCCCAGTTCTGACGGGAGGTGCAGCTGTGCTCTGCAGGAATCACTGCGAGGAGGATCCTTGGACTGTGCTGACAGAGAAGGGAACGGAGCTGGTGAGGGGCTGGAGCACAAGTGTGATGGGAGCGACTGAGGGAGCTGGGGGTTCAGCTGGAGAACAGGAGCTGAGGGGAGACCTTCTGATCTCTGACCTGCCTGAAAGGAGCTTGGAGCCAGGGGGGGTCGGGCTCTGCTCCCCAGGAACAAGCGCCAGGACCAGAGGAAACGGCCTCAAGTTGCGCCAGGGGAGGTTGAGGTTGGATCTGGGGAACAATTTCTTCCCCCAAGGGCTGTGGGGCATTGGAACAGGCTGCCCAGGGCAGTGCTGGAGTCACCATCCCTGGAGGGGTTGGGCAGACGGAGATGAGGTTCTCAGGGACATGGGGCAGTGCCAGTGTTGGGTTAATGGTTGGACTCGATGATCTTGAGGGTCTCTTCCAACCAAAATGATTCTATGATTTTATTCTATGACACTGCCGCACCAGAGCCTGCTCAGCTGGCACTTGTGTGCTGCCCAGAAAAAAAAAATACTATAAAAAGCCCCGCAAGTTCTGAATTGTAACGTCTTGTGTTCCTACTTGTTGGATCTCTCAGGGGGACACATCAGTGCGCTGCGTGCAGTCCAGCCGCGTATCGCAGCCCATGGCAGGGAAGGGAAAGCGCCTTAATTTCAAGTCCCAGGAGGTGTCCTGGCTGCTCGGGGCACCCAGGGGAACTGACTTAAAGCAGGACATTTTATTTCAATTCCATCAATAAAATATTTCAATTCACTTGCCTGACCCAGAGCAAAATCTTAAGTTTCAAAGCATGTTTTTTAAAACAGGAAAACAAACAAACCAGCATGAAAGTTTCTGCTTTACTGTGGGATATTGCAGTTTGAAGAAACTCTGTTTTCCCCGAGCAAATACCAGCTCTCATGACCAAAAGTTCCTGCCTGCCTCTATCCCCTGGTTATCTTGTTCTCTGCAAGTATTAACATGATGTAGCAGTTTTTTGTGGGATTTCTTGTGTCTGAGCTGGCCTGAACCGCGTCCCCAGCAGCAATCCTGAGTACTGAGCCCTGCAAACACAACTGACTCTGTCTGCTCCGCTTTGAGCTCCTTGCTAAGTAGCTCAGAGCCTTAGCCCTGAGAGTCCTGGGTCTGATCCTCGCAGGCAGCCAGCCAGCAGCTTTTCTTCCCACTGCAGCACACCCTTCCCTGCTGAGGGTTAGAAAGTATGGGATTATCTGCTTACCACTGGGGAAAAAAAAACCAAACTGACCCTCAGTGTCCTGATTCTTGCAGGGTGAAGCTGAGACCATAGAGGGCTGTGCTGCCTGCTCCCGGACCGGTGACGGGAAGGACTGACGAACCCCAGCGCCCAAACCAGTCCTGGTGAGTAACTGTGCCCTGAGGTACCTCCAGCGAGAGCTGGACAGGCTGGAGAGTTGGGCAGGGAAAAATTTAATGAAATATAACAAGGGCAAGTGTAGAGTGTTGCATCTGGGCAGGAACAACTCCAGGTTCCAGTATAGGTTGGGGAATGACCTATTAGAGAGCAGTGTAGGGGAAGGGGTCCTGGGGACAGCAGGGTGACCATGAGCCAGCACTGGGCCCTTGTGGCCAGGAAGGGCAATGGGACCTGGGGGGGATTAGAAGGGGGGTGGTCAGTAGGTCAGAGAGGTTCTCCTGCCCCTCTGCTCTGCCCTGGTGAGACCGCATCTGGAATATTGTGTCCAGTTCTGGGCCCCTCAGTTCCAGAAGGACAGGGAACTGCTGGAGAGAGTCCAGCGCAGCCACGGAGATGCTGAAGGGAGTGGAGCATCTCCCGTGTGAGGAAAGGCTGAGGAGCTGGGGCTCTGGAGCTGGAGAAGAGGAGACTGAGGGGTGACCTCATTCATGGGGATCAATATGGAAAGGGGGAGTGTCAGGAGGATGGAGCCAGGCTCTTCTCGGTAACAACCAACAGTAATACAAGGGGTAATGAGTTCAAGCTGGAACACAAGAGGTTTCACTTAAATATGAGAAGAAACTTCTTCCCGGTGAGGGTGCCAGAGCCTGGCCCAGGCTGCCCAGGGAGGTTGTGGAGTCTCCTTCTCTGCAGACATTCCAACCCGCCTGGACACCTTCCTGTGTAACCTCATCTGGGTGTTCCTGCTCCGGCGGGGGGATTGCACTGGATGAGCTTTCGAGGTCCCTTCCAATCCCTGGCATTCTGTGTGATTTAGATGGGATGGATGGTGGGAGAGATCCCCACACTTCCTAGCTGCTGCTGTTCTGTGTGAGGTGGGACTTGACAATGAGATTGGGGCAGTCAGGTCAGTTGCCTGAGATGCGGAGTTGTCAGAGTGGGCTTCATCTGGGTTCAGGTTGAAGGTTTTCTCTTTCTGCTGGAAATGGCCTCTTCCTGGCCTCGTGTAAGTGTTCAAGGAATCAAAGGGTGATGGATGTGCTGAGAATCTGCTGTTCCCTCATGTGCTATTGGCAATAAAAATGAGATTGCATTAATTATGCCCCGATGGGCAAATTGCGATTGTTTTGGACACAGTAGGTTTTGGCATGTTTTCATTTCTGATTCATTGTTTATATTTCTTCTAAGAGTTACATTTGCAGTTTGTTGTGAGTGAGCATGAATACAAGCTTGACTTCTGGGTGATGTAGGGGTGGACTCTGCTCTTGACTCTCCTGGTGCACACCCCAGAGCAGGAGTTTGCAAAGAGAAGCTGGGGTGAAGTGAAGGACGTCGTGCTCGGGCAGACACGAATCTTGTAGAGCTGCCGTTGTGGTGGAGGAGGGTGCCCAGGGTTTAATCACATCCCTGGTTCTGCCTCTGCACAGGGTAAGCGGACCGTCCTCTTCAAAACAGGGTGGGAGAAAGTGCAGTCGTGCTATTTCCTTGAACACCAGTAAATCAGGGCTGTGTTTCTTAGTGCTTCAGTCAGGATAGAGAAATTCCCCCATCCCCAAAAGGTACAGCAGTGTTCTCAGGCAGGAATTTAGGAAGATAAGTGCCAACAGACATGGCACTGTCAGGATGTGAGCTTTAGCATCCCCCAGACCCAGCTTGGCCAGGTGGGCTGAGCTGAAAGCACCTCTTTGAAGAAGAGGTTTTGTGGGGAGATGGGAGAAGATTTAGGGGTTGGCTCCAGTGACAGTGTGACCTCAGTATTGGGAAATGCTGGTCTGGAAATCACTGTGGCTGATAGAAACTTGCAATGAAGTTGATGGAGACCTGAGCTTGGAGGTCTCTTCCTGGTTTTGTGGGAGTTTTGTTTCAGTAAGAATGGAGTATCAGGGCTCTGGGTGAATGAAACCTGGAGTTTGCTGCAGCAGAGGGCGAATGAAGATTTCAGGATGCAATTGTACTATGCACAATCCATGATGTGGAGATGGGGCAAGGTAATATTGTCAACAGGGGTCTTTCCCCTCCAGTTCCCAGACAAATGGATAAAACCAGGTCCTCAGTTTCCAGTTCTGCATGGTTTACAGTCCCGGCATAAAACATCTGTTTTAATTGGTATCATGGTTAAGTTTTTCCCTGGGAACTTATGTAGGAGGGGAAAAAAAATGAATGTGATCAGGTGAAACATCTTGTACAGGTAGGAGCTCTGCAGTTACTTCGTGGTCCTCAGGAGATACCACGTACAGCAAATAAAGATCCAGTGGTTTAACACTTCTTGGCGTATTTGGAAATCTAATCTAGGAAGCTCTAAATAACAGAGGGCTAAAGACTCACCTGAACTTTTTTAGACCAAAATCAAGAGTTTGACCGAGAAAGGGAATTTGAGTTTGCTTTTGATTTGTCTAAAACCGTTTTCTGCTTCTAGCTTAATATACCTTCCCTTAGTAGAAGTGAGAACATCTTGACACATTCTGACATACAGATATGTTAAACAAATGAGCTGGCTAAAAACTCTCTTCTGCATGAATAAGACAACTACTGTGCCCTAATTCCATAGACCAGGATTTAACTTGGCAAATGAAATTATGGGATTCAGCAGCATCGAAGAAATACCTTATGTTTTGAATATTCAAGACACTTTTAAAAAGAAGACCACTAGAAGTTTTTAAAAGTTTTGTTTTGGCTGTTGGTGTATTAAACAGTGCTTTAAACTGGAGTGTTCTTTTCATACATGGTATTTATTGTAAGTAGCTACAGCTGTGCTGTCCCTTAAGAGGAAAACTCCTTTTATCCTGTGTGCACAGACTGCAGGGCTTGAGCTGCAGCACCTCCTTCAATTGATGAGTTCTTCACTTTCACAGGACTTCTGAACTCTTGGATGTTGCTGGTTGATTATTTGCTTTTTCATTTTTCACTTCTCCCTCCCATTATTGGGAGTGCACAGAATACAGGTTGATTCCAGAGGGAGCTGTTAAACTACCTGTTTACTGGGGGTTGCAGGAAAATCTGTGAAAAGATCTCATTCAGACAATTGGAGAAGAGCACAGAGTATAACTCTGGAGAACTAGGAAGGCTGATAAAAATGCCCATTATTCCAGCAATGCAGGGAGCGTCACAGAAATAGCTGAGTCCACCTCACAGGGGCGGGACACACAAAGTGTCCTTAAGTAGCTCAACAAAAACTTTGTGGATGAAACTTTGTTTGTCTTAAAAAAAACAACAGTGGGCTGTCACAGTGTCTAATCGCAAATAAATCCAGACTGTAATCGCTTGCTCGGGTCATTTACCAGCTCCAGCAGTTCCTGTCCTTCCAGGATTAGGCCGGCACTCGGTAGCCCGTTAAGCTGTGATCTGGCAGTGACCTTCTTAGCAGCCCGCGGGCCAGGGCAGGACGTGGTGTAACAGGTTCTTACTTTAGAAAAGACGGTGCGGGTCAGGAGGAGGTGGCGGTGCCGGCGCCCCGGGCAGCTGGTGGTGGCGCAGGCCCTGGCTAAGGCCGCGGTGGCCGGGGTGCTGGTGGGACACGAACGGTGCCTTCACGGGGGTCATGATCAGGTCTAAAAAAGCCTGACTCTGGGAACAAGCCACCCTCTGTGACTAAGATACCTTGTCAAGGAAATGAACAGTAGTAGGACAAGTCACGTCTCACTGTGAAGTTGTAATTCTTTCCAAAGGCTCTGCAGGTGTCACAAACCATCAGAAAGCAGCTCCAGGGCTTTAGGCGCAGCAGCAGCGTGTGAAGCTGTGAGGGCAGGGGCAGCCTGGGCCCGGCTGCTGGCTCTGCTGTTTGCAATGCTTTGCAGCTCTGATGTTTCAACAAGAGTGGGCAAGTCCTCTGCCTGCTGCACACTGGCTTTGCCCTTTGCGGCTTGGTTTGGTTTTGGTTTTAATTTTTATTCCTCTGGAGGCAATTGGATGGCAGGGTGTCTGCAGTGTTGATCAGATGTGTGCATGCACAAGTTCTTTATTTTGCAGAATCCCAGAATGTCAGGGGTTGGAAGGGACCTCGAAAGCTCATCCAGTGCAATCCCCCCGCCGGAGCAGGAACACCCAGATGAGGTTACACAGGAAGGTGTCCAGGCGGGTTGGAATGTCTGCAGAGAAGGAGACTCCACAACCTCCCTGGGCAGCCTGGGCCAGGCTCTGCCACCCTCACCGGGAACAAGTTTCTTCTCATCTTTAAGTGGAACCTCCTGTGTTCCAGTTTGCACCCATTGCCCCTTGTCCTATCACTGGTTGTCACCGAGAAGAGCCTGGCTCCATCCTCCTGACACTCCCCCTTTCCATATTGATCCCCATGAATGAGGTCACCCCTCAGTCTCCTCTTCTCCAGCTCAAGAGCCCCAGCTCCTCAGCCTTTCCTCGTATTTCTCTTCATTCTTCTGCAAGCACGTGCTGGGAGGATTATTCAATGCAGTTATCTCATCAGCAACATCCCAGTGCGGGGATGGCTGTGGAGGAGCAGGTGAAGGTGAACTGTTGAGCAGTTCAGAGCAGGGTGCGGTGTGCTGGGCTCTCTGAGCCCTGCTACCAGCCCCCCGTGTTTCTGACCAGGGACAGTCTCCTATCCCAAGAGTGCGGTCCACTTCAGTTGTCCCCAGGGGCTTGTGTGTTTTTTTGAAAACCTCTCGGAAAAGGAGAAGAAATCCAAATAATTGACACTAGCCCCAGACAATTCCCACTAGATAAAACAAAATACGTGGTTTTGTTTAGCAATAAAAGGGAGGAGAGGCTTTAGACCTGTCACCGCTGTCTCCTGCAGAGCATGGTCCCAGCAGCGAGTGACATGGAGGTGCAAAAATTGGGATATGACGCCAATTCGCACCATCTCCTCTGCAGCTGGAGCACTGGACACGCATGCTGTCACCTGCAGCCCGCTTGGGCCATTGGTTACTGTGCAAACTGTTGAGTCAAAATAGACCTGTGTAAAATACTCAAAGAGAGAGACCCCTTTTAGGCAAACTAAGAGGTGGAGGAAGGAAGAACTGGTTAAAAAGCTGCCAGGAGAGTGGACCAGGATCTGTTGCACCTGTGGTGTCTCTTCATAGACCTGGTGACCCCAAGCTGTCCCCAGAAAATGAAAGAGAACCGTGAGGATAAGCAGGTTCAAGTGTGCACGCTCCCAGCGTGCTCCAGCAATGGGGCCCTTGAGACGACCCAAAGAGGGCAAATCTGTCTTGACCCTTTCTGCCAAAGTTCTGGGAATCCTGGTGACTCTGAAGAGGATTTTCTTTTGCTACAGGCTCAGTGTGATGAGGTCCCCTATAAAATAAGGCTGTAATTCTTGTTTCAAGAGGCAGAGCTGACATGGTGACTCTGAACCCTGGAGAACCGAGGAGAAGGGTGGTCTGGGCTGCAGAGGACAGGAACAGAAATTTCCTCCAAAGTTAATGCTCCCCAGTTCTTAGCCATAGTAAATAAATGCAAAGACCTAGTTAAAAATCCTTTTTAGTAGATTCTCTGGAAGGATTGCCCACATGTCTGTGCTAAAAATCATCTAATGATGTGTGTGATATTTGTCAGCAGTTGGCTGGAGGGTGTTCCCAGGCAGCTGGTTCATCTGGAACAGGTTTTGTCTTGAGTAGGCTCATGCTTGCATAGTGAGAACAGGCTGTGGAGCCCGTCTAGCAAAGGCAAGGTGAGAGGAGTGCTCTCCTCACACAGAGGCCCTGGTCCATGACCATTGTCTGCAGGGAAGCGGATGAGTTTTGGGCGAGAAAAGCCATGATCTTGGCACTAAAGTTTGTCATGATGACAGAGCATGTCAGAGATTGTTTCGATTGAAGATGATTAGTGTAGATGATTAGATGATCGAGTGTACTATCAGTAAGTTTGCTGATGACACCAAGCTGGGAGGAGTGGCTGACACGCCAGAAGGCTGTGCTGCCATCCAGCGAGATCTGGACAGGCTAGAGAGTTGGGCGGGGAAAAATTTAATGAAATATAACAAGGGGAAATGTAGAGTCTTGCATCTGGGCAGGAACAACCCCAGGTTCCAGTACAGGTTGGGGAATGACCTATTAGAGAGCAGTGTAGGGGAAAGGGACCTGGGGGTCCTGGTGGACAGCAGGATGACCATGAGCCAGCACTGTGCCCTTGTGGCCAAGAAGGCCAATGGCATCCTGGGGTGTATTAGAAGGGGGGTGGTTAGTAGGTCCAGAGAGGTTCTCCTTCCCCTCTACTCCGCCCTGGTGAGACCTCATCTGGAATGTTGTGTCCAGTTCTGGGCCCCTCAGTTCAAGAGGGACAGGGAACTGCTGGAGAGAGTCCAGCGCAGCCACGAAGATGATGAAGGGAGTGGAGCATCTCCCGTGTGAGGAAAGGCTGAGGGAGCTGGGTCTCTTTAGCTTGGAGAAGAGGAGACTGAGGGGTGACCTCATCAATGTTTATAAATATATAAAGGGTGAGTGTCACGAGGATGGAGCCAGGCTCTTCTCGGTGACAACCAACAGTAAGACAAGGGGTAATGGGTTCAAGCTGGAACACAAGAGGTTCCACTTAAATGTGAGAAGAAACTTCTTCTCAGTGAGGGTGACAGAACACTGGAACAGGCTGCCCAGGGGGGTTGTGGATTCTCCTTCTCTGGAGACATTCAAAACCCGCCTGGACGCCTTCCTGTGTAACCTCACCTAGGGGTTCCTGCTCTGGCAGGGGGATTGGACTAGATGATCTTTCGAGGTCCCTTCCAATCCCTAACATTCTGTGATTCTGTGATTCTGTGATTAGGAGTCATCTAGCAGTTGCGGGCACCAGGATTGTGGTCTGCAGGCTCAGATCCTGGTGTTGGCCTGTTCCAAAGTTCTCCGTGATGGAGCTGTCCCCTCCTTTACCTCCACATGTGTTCTGTCTATGTAGAGCTGAGCTTAGCTGGCCATGAGTGGGAACCCAAGCTGTTCTGATAAAGGATCTGGTTTTCCAACAAGAGCCAAATCCTGACATGCTGAGCTGCCATTTTTCATGCTGGAGCCTCACAGAAGTTCTTGGAGAAGCTGTTCCCTCATTTCTGCCCGTGCCAGGCTCACATGGCTCTGCTGGGAGCGAGTGGAAGATGAGATGCTAATTAACCCTTTATAAACAGCCTCATTGCTCTGTCCCCATGGTTACCTGAACTTTTAGATAAGCAAATTAATTGCATGAAGCTCTCAGCCACTCTACAGGAAAGTCGCGGTGGTTCCAGATGCCGAGTCGCATGACAGGCCATTGCCAGCAGCTCTACCTGGGGACCTTCCTGCCCTGGACGTGCCAGCCGACGGTGCAGTCTGCAAGCAGAGTTATGTAGCTCAGGCTTCTCCTGGTATATGAGAAGGGCAGGTCATTCGGTGATATTTGAGGGCCGTAAGGCTGAAGAGAAAATCAAAAATGACTTCACTTACAATGCAGTCCACCAGATCATGTGTGCTATCTAGTTTGAGATTTTTAAACCTTGATAAACCAAAAAGCTCAAGCATATGCCTAATTTTAAGCCTATAAATTCAGTCAGAATTCTTATGCTCAGAGAGAGCCATGGGTTAATAATACCTTCCTGAATCAACAATTAATTTCTAGAGCTGAGCTGGTTTCCTGCAATCAACCAAAATGTTGATTCTTTTAAGAGCTGAGCAAGCAATTCATAACGAATACTGTATCTGAGAATGAAGTTTTCTGTAAATCTTGATCTTATCAAAATAACGTGTCAATTTAAATTATCTGATTTGGGGACTTTTTTTTTTCCAATATTGGATTTGCTTTTTGAAACTATCCATTGTTCAGAGCTTCTCAAGACCCGAAGGTTAATTCAGATTAAGGTAGTGCATGAAAGGAAAATGCAAAATCTTTTCCCAAATAACTTTTTGTGTAAGCACCAGCTGACAGATGATGACACGAGTAATTTCTTTTGCTGTGGTTAAGGATAATGCCTGTGCTCAAACTTCAGATGAAAATATTTGCAGAATGAAACCTTAGAAGTTTCAGAATGGCTCCAGAGGGAACATCGGAGCAGGCCTGGGTGTTGGTGTCTGTCACAGGCACACCCCTGGCTCTGTGTGTGTGTTCATTGAACGGGCACCCAGCCGGCGTGAATTTGAGTGGAACTCAAGGGAGTGCTCACAGACTTGGAGTGAGGTGGCTTGTACTTATTGGCACAGAGAAGTGATTGTGCCACTGTCCTGGGCACTGGGGAGGCCACACCTTGAATCCTGGCGTCAGTTTTGGGCCTCTCGTCACAAGAAGGACATTGAAATACTAGAGGGAGCAGAGGAGGGAACGGAGCTGGTGAGGGGCTGGAGCACAAGTGTGATGGGAGCGGCTGAGGGAGCTGGGGGTTCAGCTGGAGAACAGGAGCTGAGGGGAGACCTTCTGATCTCTGGACTGCCTGAAAGGAGCTTGGAGCCAGGGGGGGTCGGGCTCTGCTCCCCAGGAACAAGCGCCAGGACCAGAGGAAACGGCCTCAAGTTGCGCCAGGGGAGGTTGAGGTTGGATCTGGGGAACAATTTCTTCCCCCAAGGGCTGTGGGGCATTGGAACAGGCTGCCCAGGGCAGTGCTGGAGTCACCGTCCCTGGAGGGGTTTAAAAGGCATTTAGATGAGGTTTTTAAGGACATGGTTTAGTGCTAGAGTTAGGTTAGGTTATGGTTGGAGTCGATGATCCTGAGAGTCTTTTCCAACTGAAATGATTCTATGATTCTATGGTTAACTCCTTAGAGAAACATGCTGATGGCCAGAAGGACTGAGGGTGGGCTCTTCACACCTGTTTCTCAACCACCTGGTCCTCACCACCTTGGCTTGTTTTCCTCATCACCTACAAGGTGTTTTCTGCCTCTCCTATCACACACCAGTTGCTGCCCGCTCAAGGGGTGGTGTTTGTTATGGAGAGAAAGGCCAGGGGACAGGATTTAGTGCTAGATGAAGCCAGGTTTAAGTCTCTGCTCAGGGTTCAGGTTCTCCACCATAATTTTCCCAGGTTCCCTGGCCAGTTGGCTGCCTTCAGCCATCCAAGTTGTCCAGTCAGTGTTGAAGGAGCTGGGCCTGAATTTCTCAATTCTCAGCCTTCAATAGGAATAATAGTCTTTCTCCTCCAGCTTGAACTGGTGTTATGACCATGAAAACATTACTCCATGAGGTGCTCAGACGTGGGGGACAGGAGACAACCAAGTACATCAGTGCTGCTCACTCACTGTGTCCTCTCCTAATCAGATGCAGCTTTCTGGCTGAGTACTGGAACTCTAAGTCAGGAAGCAGAAGGTAAGGAGATGCCTTGAAATGAAAATCTGAAAATAGAACTCTCTTTGCACATCTTTTCTCAGCTTCCCATTGCGAGGCTGTATCGGCACGTGCTTGATGGGATGTGATGGCTCTGACCTTGTCACATGCATCAAATATGATGTGCAAGTGTGGATTTTTTTAAATTTTTTTTTTTAAGGAGAGAAATAAGGGTTAGCAAGAAGTGCAGAAAAGGCAAACAGACAGATGGCTGCATTCCTTCATCAGTAGAAATCTAGGCCTGAGATTTGCTTCCAGCTTGGCTTGCATTGCAGATTATAGGAAATGAGCTAAAAAGTTGCTTATTTTGTGGCCCCCTAATCTGTAGCGTTTCATTATCATATGTGTTTCTTCTATAAGGCGCTGACCTTTTGCAGGCTGGGGTGTGACACAAAGACTAATGTAAGGGACTTTGTGCTGCCTGGAAAGTTCAGGCTGGATTCCCTGGTGTGCTGTAGTATCCAAAGGATGCTGGATGCCACGCACCCTGTGTTTATGATGAGCTGTGTGGAGCTGGGGTTTTGTTTGTTTGTTTGTTTGTTGGTTTTTTTTGTTTGTGGGGGTTTTTTTTTGTTTTGTTTTTCTTTCTAAAATCCTGTCTTTTATTCCTGAGGATGGAGGTTTGACTAAAAAAAGCAGGGTGAGAAGGTCGGTAAGGGTGACCTGGGGATGTCCTGGTTAACCTTGGAGGGCTGATCTGGGTCCCCAGCTTTCCTCTGCAGGGACAAGCTCTCGGTGACGGGCTGTTCTGCCCTGCACAGGAGAGGGACAAACAGGGACCATGGCAGTCGTGGTCGTCTGCTTGCCCATTCTTTCCTGCACGCTAGGGAAAAGCCTAATAGCCAAACCCTGTATTGTCCTTCTGCGTCTTTGCCAAAAAACTTGGTTTTCCTGTGCTGTCTGGGAACCAGGACGTGGCCCCTGTGCCCTGGTGACCTCCTGTGGGTTATCTCCCCCTCCACATTGACCTCATCCCATTTGCCTTGTTGGGCCCATCTCACCTGCGGGCTGTGGTTGCAGATTGAACACATGCCAGGGTTGCATGAAGCACAGAACCGAACCTGGATTGTCTCTGGGGTTCCCCAAGCAGCAGCATTGTCTTTGGAGCCGTGGTGTCAGATGAACCTCAGCTTGAGAGGGTTGGTGGGGGCACTGGGCTCTGGACCTGTCACGTCAGTGTGTGGCCACAGAGTGCATAGAATATATGTGTACTTGAGTCTCTTCCAATGCAGCTGAAACCAGGGAATAACAAAGATTTTGTGTGAATCCTCTTGAGTGGCAGATTTCTGCTTCGAAGGTGCTGCCTGCAATCAGCAGGGCAGTCTCAGGCCTCTCTGAAGCTGGATGAGTTGAGGGTGTCATTAATGCCATACCCTTGAACAATGACTCTTTGTAGTTAGGAGGGTTAGTAATTATAGGAATTAATGTTTTAAAGGGCAAAAGCTTCAAATGGAGTTCTATTCAGAGAAGTAACTTGGGAGGGGAATGTTGTGCTGCTCAGCAGATCTGCCTCGTACATAACTTCGAGGCCATGCACCTTTGTGTAATACAGGTTTGGGAAACATCAGTGACAGGTTCCCTGCACACAGGTGGAAGAGCCTGTCTTACAACAGCTGAGCAAGTTACCGCTGACCAGGTAGCTGGATGTGCGGACACCGCACCTGCACTGGCTGAGTGTTCGGTGGGGTTAATTTAAAGCCCTGTGAAGCTGGTTGCCAGCTGGTGGCTGTGAGCGATGCCCTGGTATGATGAACCATCACCCTGCAATAACCCAAGTGCTCTCGCTTATCTCCTTATGCCTTTGTATAAAAGAATAAGGCAGCTTTTGTTGTTGCTGTGCACCAAAATTCTTAGTGAATCTCAGTAGCAAATATAGAGGGATGCTACAAGAGGTGGGAAATGACCCTGGGGTCTGTGTGTGCAGGCTGAGTTTGTGAATTTGCAGAACTGCACACAGGATAAGGACAGGCTGTGTCTCGGTGCAGATGTGCAGTGGGGTCTCAGGAAGGCGTGCTTGGCTCTGGATCCAGCACGGGCTCCCTGTGATCAGACCCCTGCGGCACCCGGCTCTGCACCGTGGTGACCTCAAACTAGTATTTCATTAGACTAATACCCCGTGTGTCTCTGCTCTGGTATGTTAAAAAGGAGTGGAAATACACCCCTCCCCTTGTCTGTGTACATGACAACTTCCCCAAGACCTCACCTGCTTCCTACTGGGTGTAGGGTACAATGAGCTATAACTTTGCTGTCTATAGTCTGGTTCAAATAGAAGCCAAAGCAAAGTTTATTAGGGCTGAGAGAAGTTAGGGAGCCCATTTGATGTTCTCTGATGTTGTTAATTATGCATTAATTCTTGTTCTGCTTCCCTTCACTGGAGTGCCTGATTGGTGGCCACTGAGACCCATGAAAGTCCTTGTGCTGTCTTCTGGGTTGGGTGGCTCTGCCCCATGGTGATGCTCTGAATCTATTCCTTGCTTTGGCTGTTGCTGTATTGATCTTGCTTGTACCTCTCCTGGTATATCCAAAAAAGTCAGCTTTATTTATGTTTATTATTTGCTTGTCATAGCTTTGAATGTCTTTATTATTTCTTCTTCCCTCCTCTGGTATAGGTGTCTTTTGCTTATAATCTTCTTAGCTGTCTCTGAGCACCGAGGTAGCCTGTTCATTTCAAAGAATGCTGCTGTAAGGGCAGGAGTGATCCAGACTTGTCCAATTCTTTCTTTTCCCCTGTGATTTGAAGGCCCTGAAAATACTAATGTAATTATTTCCCCTACACATACCCCCAGTCTTCAGCTCCTCTAAAAATTGCATCTCTACTCTGCATGAGAAATCCTCCAAAAGCAAACCACCACATGCACTGCAGTAGCAATTAACAGCTTGCTAATGAAATTCTGGGTTAGGAAGCTTTGGGGTGATGGTCAGTAGCAGCTCACGCAGCTCGCTGCTCATGCTGACGTGATAACCAGAGGAGGCTGCAATGGTCCTGAGCAGCCCTGTGAGTGCACCGGTGTCCTGGGCTGGAAGGACACTTTTGAGGCCAGAGACAGGACCGCCTGTTCCTGCCGAGCAGCTGGTCCCATCCAGGTTGCCCGGGTCCTGACCGCTGCAGAGCTGAATTACAAACACAGAATCTGGCACTGCAAAACTGGTGGCTTTGGGACACTCCATGCTGCTCTGCACAGAGCTGATCATCTGCTGCTTATCCTCTCTGGCACACAACTGTAAATCCTTTGCAAACCACTGTACCCCCAGTCCATGGGTAATTGCTGCTGTCCCAGTGATGCACCTGGGACCGGGAAGCAGGTGATGGACAAGGTGATCATTCCACTCAACTTGACACTGGTGGGGCCCCACCTCAAATACAGTGTTCAGTTTTGGGCCTCTCGTGCCAAGAAAGCCCTCGAGGTGCTGGAGGGAGTTGAGAGAAGGGAACGGAGCTGGTGAGGGGCTGGAGCACAAGTGTGATGGGAGCGGCTGAGGGAGCTGGGGGTTCAGCTGGAGAACAGGAGCTGAGGGGAGACCTTCTGATCTCTGAACTGCCTGAAAGGAGCTTGGAGCCAGGGGGGGTCGGGCTCTGCTCCCCAGGAACAAGCGCCAGGACCAGAGGAAACGGCCTCAAGTTGCGCCAGGGGAGGTTGAGGTTGGATCTGGGGAACAATTTCTTCCCCAAAGGGCTGTTGGGCATTGGAACAGGCTGCCCAGGGCAGTGCTGGAGTCACCATCCCTGGAGGGGTTGGACAGATGGAGATGAGGTTCTCAGGGACGTGGGTTAGTGCCAGTGTTGGGTTAACAGTTGGACTCAATGAGCTTGAGGGTCTTTTCCAACCAGAATGAATCTATGACTGCAGGGTTTGGGGCTGACCCCACGGGGCTCTGGGCAGGACAGCGGCCCTGAGCACACGGGGGTTTGATACCTTGATGCTCAGCACAGCCGCACGGCTGAGTGAGGATCCACCGGAGAGCTGCTCTGCTCCTGTCTCGCAAAGATTGAGAAAGTCCAGATTCCCCCATGCCCAGGTGAGGTGCTCGGCTGCCAGGCTGCAGAGCTGTGCTTGCTCCATCCAGCCCCAGCTCCCGTTCTCCCAGCACACTTGTCATTATTTTGTTCAAAGTCGAACAGCTTCAGTATAAAAGTGTGAAGCCAGCTCACCTCAAGAGAACCCCCAAGGCAAACAGGGTGCTCCCCTGTGTGGTTTCAGGCCCAGCATTCAAGTCCTCAGTGGCAAATGGACCCAGCAGGGACTTGGATGTGAGTCTGTGCTTGCCACATAAATCCCTGAGGCCAAGGTCCTCTGCCCACCACCCAAAGTCTGCCTGTCCCATCAGCCTGGAGAAGTCAACAGGGCACATCCACACCAGAGCATGGGCTGAGCTCAGCTGTGCTGGCTCAGATGTTGGTGCATGTTGCTCCGGAGCTGGGGGATCCCTTCAGAAATGGTTGCAGGGAGGGCTGTGGTTTTATTTTGGAGAGCCAGAGGGGGCAGCCAGCTTGAGTCAGACCTGCTCACCCCTTTCCTTGTGTCTCAGCAGACATGTTTAGGACAGCCAGCTAAAATAATCCATCTTGCCTCATCCTGCAGGCAGCACCTGTGCCCTCTGCTTTGGGGGCTGCGGGGTGGGGGGAAGGAGGCTGTTTGCAGGCAGATGGGGGGTCAGTACCCCATTACACTTGGCTGCAAAATCCAAGGAGAGAAGCTTGGTGTACCAGTACCTCAGCACCAGCAACGCCACCTCCTTCTGCAAGATGCTTCCTTTCTTCTCCCATGGTTTCCTGCCTCTCATACTCTTGAAAACGCATCTGAATCGTTTATCTGACCCTCACACATGGTCACAGCCTTTACAGCCTCTGCCTTGGCTCTTTTACTTTTGAAAGCCTCTTCATTCCCTGGGTCCTCTAATCTTTCCACCAGCACCCATATTTTATGCCTTGGTTATGCCTCCCTTCCTTTTAATTATTTTTTTCACACTACCTTGCTTGTCCCTGTTGCCCTCTTTTATTTAATTTATTGCTCACTAGCCATCATAACCCCTGGGCAAGCCTTTAATTTATCTTTTCCTGCATCCCAATCACCCCCCACTGTCCTTTCCCTTTATTGATTTCTCCAGTTTGATTTCACCCTGTGCTTACCAGCATCATTTCCTACTCTTCCCCCCACCCCAGAATTACTCAGCTGAATTTCTCCCCCATTGGTGACCTTACTGCCTTGTAATTCCTTTGGGTTTCTGCCTTGCTTGTGCTTAGTTTCCACCCCAACCAACAAGCGTCTCAAAATTAACTCTCAGTAATTCTCATCCAAGTTGCCGTGGTAAGGAATTTGTCCTTTTCCAACAAGCGTCTTCCAAATCTAGGAGCTTTGATGGCCATAACCTGGTGCGGCTTCTCCCCTGAGTTGCCTGCTGTACCTGCCCTGGAGGCACCTTGGCTGCTCACAGTTCAACTCTTTCTGTTCTGAAGATTTTTCCTGGCCTGCATTTAAATGGTGAGGATATTGTGGAAAGGGAGAGGCAATAAATGACATTTCTTCTGACTTTTGGCTGTCCCCTGCCCACCACAGCGCGGCTCGCAGTAGCTGGGTGTCCACAGGCTTGGACAAAGAAGGAATCTTCAGCTTTGCTCTGTGATTATGAAGAATCGAATGTTCTTATTTATGATCCATAGATAAACGGTCCGTTTACTTACAGACCAATTCCTGCCATTGCCACAATGGGTTTGGAAAATAAATTACTGCAGGTACATGGGCTATTTTGTCATCTGTAACAGAGCGATTTGCAAGCTGAGCCCAAAAGTGGGAGAGGGTCAGAAATAGGAACCATGTTTTAAAAAACACACAGCAAGGCAAGGTCTAGAGCTATTCCTGCTTTCCTGTAGAACAGGTATAGGATGTGGGCATGCTGTGGCTCAAAATTCTGATTATCTGTATACAGTTCCCTGAGCTGTCATCGCTAAAAAATAACTCCGATTAGATCTGTGCTCATATATGTGATGTCTGTGTTCTGAAGGTCGGTCATTTTCCCGATGCGTTCAGGGAAATATGTAGAAGTCTGTGAAGTACTGACCCTTCTTCTAACTTAGGAATATCTCATTGTCCATCTTTGACAGTTTTTATCCTTACATAGAGTAGAGGAGCTTTCTGCCACCTCTGTTGTTTTATATCTGCAGACATAGAAATATCCTTTTTTAATGTGAGAAGGGCTCCCCACCCCACCCATAAAGCAGTTTACAGCACTTTGGGTTGGGAGATTTTTTTTCTTTTTCCCCCCCAACCTATAAATGGAAACTTTTAAAGACAATTAAGACCATACAGCTGCATCCATTAAGCAAGACTTGAGGTAGAAACCTGGATGTGTTTAAATGTGGTTTCCTTTTAGGTAGTCCTGCAAGGAGCAGGGAGTTGGACTTGATGGTCGTCAGGGGTCCCTTCCAACTTCAGATATTTTATGATTCTAAATATCAGGAGAAATACAAACAGAGGCAGTTCCCTTTGTCATTGCCACTTGGTCAAGCTGAAAAACTGGAGAACAGAGACCTGCACTTTCCTGTTAGACCTAGAAAAGAGGAACTTTTGCTTTATTTTTTCCAAGTTTGTATCAAGATAGTAACTGACAGGAAAGGATGTATAAACATTTGGAGAATTTATCTTCTGTTGTGAACTATGGTTCTTTTGTGAAATACCCCAGGCCCCTCTGCATGGCGATGGATTCAATGCATCTGCCTTCCCCGGGAATGACATCTCATCTCCATAGGCCCTCTGCAAATAAGGAGCTGTACATAAACAACAATATCTGTATTTGCAGGGGGTGGAAAGCAGTACTGGAGCTTTTCCATTGTGAGTTGTAAACAAAACAGACAATTAAGGGATACTGTAAATCAAAGCCGCACAGAAATCGGGAATGCACATAGATGCTGCTTTGCGGCATGTGAAACCTACAGTATTGTACAAAGGTGTGATATCGTTTTGTAGTTTGAGGAGAAAGCATACAAGGGCATGGAAAGTTTATAATGAGGAACAGCCAAGCCTTTCTTTCTACAAGCAGAGTGTAAATGGTGTCTTTCGTGGTCCAGGGGGGTTCAAGGCTCGATGGACCGCGTCAAAATGATGCACCAAGAGAGGTGGAAGCCGCTGCTGTTTGGTGCCTCTGCCCAGCCCCAGGGCTGGAGGAACCTGCAGTTGCCTGTCCTGGATCAGAAAGTCTCTGACACCCACCTATGGGGAGATTTGGGGAAAAAGCTGGTGGTTGTAGGGCCTCAGTGCTGTGAGCTGAAGATGGAAGCCTGGGTGATGCCTCACATATGCTGTGTGCAATGGTTCAGAGAGGAATTACGGGTTATACATAGTGTAGCAGCATTAATTGGAGCCGCTGGAAAGCTTGATGAGCAATACAAAATTTGGGTTCTTCTTGGATTTTTAGCTTTAGGACTCTGCGGTGGGGGAATTTCCACGGTGTTGTGAAGCACTGGAACAGGCTGCCCAGGGCACTGGTAGAGTCGCCGTCCCTGGAGGGGTTGAACAGATGCGGAGATGAGCTTCCCAGGGACATGGAGTAGTCCTAGATTTAGGTTATGGTTCAACTTAACAACTCTAAGGGTCTCTTCCAACCAAAATGATTCAATGATTCTATGATCCTCATCCTGCAGGGTCAGCTCATGGGCACCCTCGGCACGGGAAGGGGATTTTGTGGCTCCCCACTGCCCGTGCACCTCACCGGGGCAGCACACAGGGCTTGCAAACACTATTGTGGCAGTTCCCATTGGCTTTAGAAGGATTTCCCAACCAATGGGTCATGAAAAGTGCCTAATGTTGTGTAAGGTGAATCACTGCTAATGGCTCACCCACAGCTGTTCTGCTGGGATTTTCGAAATCAGGCTCAGACAATATTGCTGGCTACTTTGCGATGACCTGTTTGACTTTTTAGGAGTAATACTGGCTTTGGTCTGCAGTCACAGATGTGTGCGAGATACTTGTGGCTATGGGTAAGTCCATGGTAAATGTTTTAATCAGAGAGAGAGGCTGGTCTTCTGTCCCAGTATCTGGCACATGGGGTTTTATTCAGATGAGCGTGAGTTCAAAAGCTGAAGGTCAGAGGCATGGCTGGCTGTTCAGAAGGTCTTGGATTCATTTATGGCACAAGCCCAAATCTTGGGGCCATCTGCCTGGTTGTAGTGGACCTCAGAAGTAAAACCACACAGCATTGTTTTTACTTCTTTGGAGAAGTAATTGGAAGCAAGCTCAGCCCTGTTTGCCTCAAAGCAAGCGCTGATGAAGGTGCTGTGAGTGGGGCTCAGACATGAGCCTTGTGGGATGAGGACATGGGAGTCGTCCTGCTCCGAGCCACCTGCTGGGTCCCTGTCACTTGGTTAAGAGTCTTTCTGTGACCTTATAGGGCTGTTTTTCTAAGAGAAATGACCCCGGAAAATGGTTCCCTGAGCTTTTCTTCACAGTGATGGCATTTCTTCCTCATAAGCATTTTTCCCCAGAGCTGCCTGCTTGGTAAACTGTAATCCATAGATCAGAAGTTCCATTGCAGAGCCACATGTGGTACGAAAATCCTTCACCATCTCTTATCAGCATCTAATTCAATTGCAAGAGAAAACAAAGCCCCAGGAGGGGCTCTGCCAGCCGCTCGCTGCTGTCCTGTTTGCCCTTTGTCCTGTATTGCGGCCTTTCTGGACTTAAAAGGGGCCGATAAGAAAGATGGGGACAGACTTTTCAGCAGGGCCTGTTGCGATAGGACAAGGGGTGATGGTTTTAAACTAAAAGAGGGGAGATTCGGGCTGGACACGAGGAAGAAATTGTTGGCCCTGAGGGTGGTGAGAGCCTGGCCCAGGTTGGCCAGAGAGGTGGTGGCTGAACCATCCCTGGAGACATCCCAGGCCAGGCTGGACGGGGCTCTGAGCAACCTGAGCTGGTGCAGATGTCCCTGCTCATGGCAGGGGGGGCACTGGGGGGGCTGGGGAGGGCCCTTCAACCCAAACCATCTGTGATTCTGTGACATTGCTGCATGTTACAAAAACAAGATCCTTCCTACTGGCCTGCAGACAGGCTTCTGATCTGGTCGCTGGGCCTTCTCACGTGTGCCTGCCTTTCTCTGGTCCTCAATCTCTATGGTCTGCCTAACCTCGTTTCACTTACACAAGTATTTCTGTAACGTCTACTATAGTGTGTCCGTCCCTAGGGCATGTTTTGGGCTTCTTCGCCTTCATTTTTGTAGCATCTGTGTTTGCTACCACAGTGCCAGAGCTACCTTGTTGTTGCAGTGCAGCTCATTCTCAGGTAGCAGCATCGCCAAACTGGAAGAACAGCCGACTGTATTCAGCTGACTTGAATTTTCTTCTTAAGCCTTGGTATTAATATCAAACTTGCAAAATTGCAAGGTATTAGGTTTTTATTGAGATGCTGCTCTTTGTGTGACAAGACAGCTGATGGAAGTCTTAATACTGCAGGTGGTGTGCTGCCGATCCATCTGAAGCTGTGCTGCATTAGCACTCTGCTCTCAGAAATATCCCTCCAACCGAGAGCTTTGGAAAGCAGAGTGCATCGCCTCTGTGTCTGGGCATGTGGATGCACGCAGCTTTCCTGCCTTCGTGTTTGAATTTGCAAAGAATCTGTCGCATCGATAATGCCTCCTATGAATTAGGATATTAGTGTGGAAAAAAAAAATAATAATAATAACAACAACGTCGTATTTCTGAAAATGTCAGATTGCAAGACAGCCGCCGAGGCATGAGGAGGGCACAGGGCCGAGGTGGCCGTTCACAACTGTCCCCGTTGGGTTGTTTCTGCAGAACTGGGGGACACTCAGTAACTGCTAGTCCCATCTGATGAAGGTGCTGGCTTCTTTTTCGTCTGTCTTCTTCCAGACTCATCTTCTCCCTTTCTCCTTTGTCCTGGTGCGAGATAAGACCATGGGCAAATGTGGCCATGGTCAGTCTGGGGTCCTGAGCCTCCCCAGAGTTTGGGGACCCTGCCTGGCTCGGAGGTCCTGTATCCAGACCCTCTTCCGGGGGAGACAGTGGAAGGGATGCATGGATGTCTGAATTGGGAGCCAGACTACTGTCTTTTTAGTACCAAGAATCTGCTTTCGGCTGGGCCACTTGTATTTTTCAGTTCTAAAAATAACCCAGAACAGTAGGCAGGAAACAAAATGTATAATTTATAGAATGAAACTATTGTGGTTATTGTGGACGATAACACTTTTAGAAAATTCTTCTCTTCTTTTTTTCACTAAACCTTTCCATAATGAACAGGCTGGTTTTTTGTTTGTTGTTTTGGGTTTTTTTTCCCACCTTGTTCCAATCAGCAAACACAGCTTAGTTCAAGGTAAATCCTGCTCATCCCTCCGTGATTCATCATTCCCTCCCCCTGTACCAGATCCATCCCTTGTCTCAGTGCTGTAAGCCAGGAGCGGGGCCGGGATGAAGGGCTGGGGAGAGATGCATTGCTCTGAAAAGTGATGGAACAGCATTCAGTGTGCTATGAGCAGTTAGGGCAAAGCATGCAAGTGGATAAATATGCAAAATGTTTTATGAAGTAACTTGGTAGTTCTTAATTAATACCCTAATTGCCTTTTTGTAATTATTGACTTCAAAATTACTGAGCTAAGTTGCAAATGCTGTGGAATATAAAAGGACTCTTTATTGACATTTTGGAATTACAAATGATGTTTGTTGTGAAAAAATGAGAAACCGTCTGTTTAATTGGTTGCAGGTTGCAATTTGTGTGCACTTAGGTAAGAAAAATACAGCTATCTAGGGGATCGTTAAAGATCACTTTCCTTTGAGTCAGCAAAGTTCAGAGCTGAGAAGGAAACAAATCTATATTGCATAAAACTCCAAACCAACGAGGAGCTCAGTCCGAGGATCTCCTGGCTCAGGTGGCCTCACCTCACTTTGCGTTACCTTCTGAAATGTGGGGTGGGCTCCCAGGGTCAGAAGAAGTTTCTGGCTCCAAACAGTAATTTGGGTTTCATTCCTCCTAAAAAATAGGTGTGAATGGCTGACGTGTGTATCCAGGCTGCCCCTCTGGTCCGTAGGCGAAGGCAGCGATTCTTCCCATCTTGCACGGATTTCCCAAGAAAAGGGAAATCTAAGCTGTCTGTTCCTAAAGCGGTTCATGTTTCCTGCCCCACGGAGGAAGGTGAGAGCCAGCACACGGAACAAGCACCGGAGGAAGATGAGGGATCGGGAGCAGAACTGCCCTGGCCTGGGTGCCCCAGCGCCCCAGAACAGACAGGTGGCTCAACACAGAGCTGGGGTCTCCGCTCTCCAAAATAGCTTCCCCCAGGAGGGTAACGTGATGCTGATGTCTTTCTGACAAAGCCCTTGGAAAAACACCACTGAAAGCTTGCTGGTGCCGAAAGATTCATTAACTTCCTTAACAACACCATTAATTAGAAGTGAAGCTTATATTCCAGGCAGCAGAAGCCTCTGGAGATTGAAGATCAACATTCAGACTAAGGAAGGGCTCTGCTCTTACTCGTGTGATGAATCACAATATTTGGCACAGGATTTCTTTGCGGAGGAGGAGGTCGGGGCTGTCCAGTGTCATCATTTTCTGTCAGTGAAGGAGGAAGAGGGAGATGCTGAGGGGATGGGCACAAGAGTAGGGCAGTGATATGAGGGGAAAAATTTAATGAAATAGAACAAGGGCAAGCGTAGAGTGTTGCATCTGGGCAGGAACAACCCCAGGTTCCAGTGTAAGTTGGGAACGACCTGTTGGAGAGCAGTGCAGGGGAAAGGGACCTGGGGGTCCTGGGGACAGCAGGGTGACCATGAGCCAGCACTGGGCCCTTGTGGCCAGGAAGGCCAATGGCACCTGGGGGGGATTAGAAGGGGGGTGGTCAGTAGGTCAGAGAGGTTCTCCTGCCCCTCTGCTCTGCCCTGGTGAGACCTCATCTGGAATATTGTGTCCAGTGCTGGGCCCCTCAGCTCCAGAAGGACAGGGAACTGCTGGAGAGAGTCCAGCGCAGCCACGAAGATGCTGCAGGGAGTGGAGCATCTCCCGTGTGAGGAAAGGCTGAGGAGCTGGGGCTCTGGAGCTGGAGAAGAGGAGACTGAGGGGTGACCTCATTCATGGGGATCAACATGGAAAGGGGGAGTGTCAGGAGGATGGAGCCAGGCTCTTCTCGGTGACAACCAATAGTAATACAAGGGGTAATGAGTTCAAACTGGAACACAAGAGGTTTCACTTAAATATGAGAAGAAACTTCTTCCCGGTGAGGGTGCCAGAGCCTGGCCCAGGCTGCCCAGGGAGGTTGTGGAGTCTCCTTCTCTGCAGACATTCCAACCCGCCTGGACACCTTCCTGTGTAACCTCATCTGGGTGTTCCTGCTCCGGCGGGGGGATTGCACTGGATGAGCTTTTGAGGTCCCTTCCCATCCCTGACTTTCTGTGATTCTATGTGGGGAAGTGAGCAGAGAGAGCTGAGGAAAAGGTGTATGTGAACAGAAACATGGGTCTCCTGACTGCTTTCCCCTCTACGGTACCTTGCCTCCTTGTATCTCTGTCCTAAGAGCATCTCCATGTGCTGTGCACATAGGGCAGGGTCCTGCCTGCATCTCCTGCCTGTGCTGCCTCTCCCTGCGGTGCGGATGTTTTCTCCTGAAACGATACCTGTGGTCTGCTAAATGCAGCAGGAGGTGAGGTCTCTGCCATTTTTTTTTTTTTCTATCACAGAATGTCAGGGATTGGAAGGGACCTCGAAAGCTCATCCAGCCCAATCCCCCCGCCGGAGCAGGAACACCCAGATGAGGTTACACAGAAGGTGTCCAGGCGGGTTGGAATGTCTGCAGAGAAGGAGACTCCACAGCCTCCCTGGGCAGCCTGGGCCAGGCTCTGGCACCCTCACTGAGAAGAAGTTTCTTCTCATATTTAAGTGGAACCTCCTGTGTTCCAGTTTGTACCCATTGCCCCTTGTCCTGTCACTGGTTGTCTGCCCCTTGTCACCAAGCCATCTCCTGTCCTGGTGAAAATGCAGGTGATGCTGAGGTAAAGGCCCTCATCTACAGCTCTGTAGGTCTTGCAGCGCAAGCAAGACAGATCCACCCTGCCTGACCCCTGCAGCTCTCCTGGGCTCTGCAAGGTGGTGTCCCTTGGCCTCTGGGTCTGCTCAATTTTAAGGGCTTGTAATTGCAAAATGAGTAGTGGTGTTGGAGCAAGACAGGAAAGATCTAAGCTCCATCCCTCCAAACGGTGCTGTGCAATGGCCAGTGTTGGGAGAGGCCACCAGGCACTAGTCAGAGAGGTGGAACAGGTGATGGAAGGAGGGGGTTCCTGATATGGTGTATACCAGGACGATGTTCTCCTGCAGTCCTTTTGCTCACAAGCTTGTAGAGTAGTTCGCCTCTTTGGGCTTCATCTTCTTGATCCTTCTGGCCATCTCTGCATCTGTGTGGGTGCTGGGGCAGAGCATCGCCTGCCTACCACTGCCCCCAACACAGGGGTGCGGGTGAACGTTTAACCGCTGATCCTGCACCCCCAAAGTCAAAGAGGGCTTCGCTATTGACTTCAGCATGTGTTGTATCGAGCTGCAGCTGGAGTGTTAAATCTTTACCATCCCACTGCAACTGCCTTTGATACCATATAATTAATAGTAATACCTCCTGCCCCAGGCTGAGATTTAGTTCACAAGCAACTATAAGTTCCTCCTGTGATGTTTTTTTTTTCCCCTGTTTGTTTTAACCATATCTAATCAATGCTATAAAGGGCAAAGTGGCAGTATTATTTATTTATCATGGGAGCAGCACAGCAAACAGTCTATCACTTTGCAGTTTGCTGGCCAACATTACAGATAATCAGCGTTCTTCACTCTCTTTGCAGGGAAGTCCTGCAGAGTACAATGCATCAATAATGCGATGATCGTAGGATTTGATGGGAAATCCACCTTTCTGTGGAGAACAGGAGCTGAGGGGAGACCTTCTGATCTCTGACCTGCCTGAAAGGAGCTTGGAGCTAGGGGGGGTCGGGCTCTGCTCCCCAGGAACAAGCGCCAGGACCAGAGGAAACGGCCTCAAGTTGCGCCAGGGGAGGTTGGGGTTGGATCTGGGGAACAATTTCTTCCCCAAAGGGCTGTGGGGCATTGGAACAGGCTGCCCAGGGCAGTGCTGGAGTCACCATCCCTGGAGGGGTTGGACAGATGCAGAGATGAGGTTCTTAGGGACATGGGGCAGTGCCAGTGTTGGGTTAACGGCTGGACTTGATGATCTTGAGGGTCTTTTCCAACCAAAATGATTCTCTGATTCTACGATTCGTAGATTTCATAGCTATCCGTAGTGGTAATATTGGGGGTTTAGTTCTACAGAACAAAAATAAGAGGGGTGCGTTTTAATTTAAGTTTTTCAGGTTAAAATAACTTCTTCAGTGCAAATTGTCATAGAAAGTATTTTATTTCAAAGACGTCATGTTTTTAATATGAAGAATGAAAGCTGTAATGTTTACTGAGAAACAGTAAATTGTAACTTGGAGTTTTAATCTGAGGAAGAGGACATAGTGGATGTATTTTTCTACAAGCGTTGTGATTTCATTTCACATATTTCATGGAGAACTCTTTCCACTTCCTGACGGGCTGCTCTCCGGCACTGTCAAGCACGGGGTGATTTTCTGATAGATTTGCAAGGACTCCTTTGCGAGGCCACGCTCCGTGTCCTGACCCGGGCGCTGTGTGTGTCTTGCTCCCTGGAGACCGGCGCTTTCCTTCCAGACAATGCTTGTGCATCTCATTTGGAAGGATCTTTTTTTCACAGCACACTCTTATTTCTCAAGGGCAAACTTTGCTTTCCAGCCCCACCAGAACAGTGTGGGCTGCTGAAGATAAGAGTGACAAATTGGCACACGGGGAATATACTTGGGTCCTTGAACGCTGTCACTATCCCCAGCCTTTCCTCGGATGAAACACAAGTGGGTACAGCTCTTTCACAAATCACAGCTTGTTAAACGCCCTCCTTAAGATGCTGAAAGCATTTGCCTTGTTTCCCTAACGAGACGGTTGACCCCATCCCTCCATCCTCAGTGCCAGTCTGTGCCATTCTCCTCAAGCGGTTCCTACTCCTAATTAGCAGTAATTGTGTCATCTCTCGGGTGTCCGGGCTGGAGTCCTCTCCGGGTCTAAGCACGGATTTTCATGCTGCTGCGGGACAAGCGGGAGCCTGATGTGGGGCAGCCTGTGGTGCCCAAATCCAGCATCTCCAGCAGCTCCCACCCCTGGGACAGGGATCAGCGGGAGTGAGCAGGAGTGGTCCTGAACACGGGGAAAAGGGACAGATCCCATTATTGCCAGCAGCGACCTCCGGCTTTTCACTGAGGTGGGAACGACTGGCTTCAGTGGAGACCTGTCCAAAACCTGCCAGTTCCTGATGTGAACAGCCCAAAGGAGCCTTGCCCAGGAGATTTCATGGATCGTGTCTACAGAAAGATTTTCCTTTTTTTTTTGTTAAGCTTCTCACTTTGAGCTGGGCTTTTTCAGAAAGGAGTTATTAGCTGTTCCTTGTGTCCTCTCTGCTCAGGGCTGGATTTGGGGGAATCCCAGCAGCATCCCTTCATCTAAGACCAGCCCTGTGGCAGCAAGAAACAGCCTCAGGATCTCTGCAGGAGGGTTCACTAAGTGTCCCCAGCCACGTCCACCTTCGTCACCCCTGTGGGAAAAGACTCGTTGGCCTTCGCTGGGGCTCCAGCTGTTGAGCAGCCTCAGACGTGCAGGTACCTATTGATCCATCTCCTGATGATGCTGTTTGCAGTTAGTGGGACAATCTGGGCGTAACACACAAATATTTGCTCTGTCAAGAAGCACTTGGCAGCCTGCAGGTAAATATTATCAGAGAAGTGAGTAGCAGTGACTCCGTTAATACAGTCGCGGAGATACGGGTACATCCTCTGCTGGTGTGGAGGAGGGAAAGGAGAAGCAGCGGGGAACGGCTCACACATCTCGTTGTGGTCGCAGCAAAGGAGGAAACTTGGATTTTAGTGAGAGGGTTTGCAGTATCTCTGTAGCACGCAGATCAGTTATATGATGCGCAGCAGCTGCTATCAGTAAAGTGTGTCGACGAGCCTCATTAACGTTGGCTTATGAATGCAGTTGAGTGTAATTGTTCACTGTACTTAAAAACCAGAACCAGGGGAAATTGCCAGAATATATCCTGCGGGTGTGAAATGCTGGAAATAATGGAGCTGAGGGCTAGACATTCATGTTTAGAATAGTGTAAAAAAGGCAGAGCCGTGATTTAAGGAAGCAAATAAAACATTTCACCTGGTGCTGCAGTTTTACACAGGCAGCCAAGTGCTTACAGCTTCTTTTGCTCTCCTGCGGAGCGTGCGGTGGAGCCTGGTGGCAGAGGAGATGGACTGTGTCTGGGCTGGGGTCCCCAGATCGGGGGTCCTTGGGTAGCATCCCACAGCAGGCTGGCATCTCCACCAGTGCAGTGTTAACTTGCTGCCTCCCAGCGATGGGAAGGTGTCCTGGGGATGGATTTCCTTCAGGAGAAGCCTGGAGGGATCTCCAGGGTGTTGGCATCAGCCCATCACCATCGCTCCACCGTCGGTTCTGCCTCCTGGTGTTCAGTCCCGATCTAACCAGCCGTGGCCAGGACTGAGCCTGGGGACCTGTGCATGGTTAAAGTATCTCTTTCAGAAAGAAATGCAGTTAAGATGTCAACAGTCAAGGACTCCCCTGCCCCCCTTGTCGCTTGTGCCAGTGGTTAATCATCTCCCTGTTAAAATCTGTGCCCTTTATCTCATTTGAATTGGTTGGGCCTCGGCTCGCAGCCATTTATTCCTGTTCTGTCTTTACCCTTTTGATTAAAGAGCCCTTTCGTACCCACCATTGTCTGCGGATGAAAGTTCTTACACTGAGTAATCACATCACCTTCCCATCTCCTTTTTGAGAAGCTAAACAGAACAAAGGCTTTAATTTTCTCTTTGTCAAGCATTTTCTTCAACCCTTGAATCATCTTCGTGGCTGTGTTCTGCACTTTCTCCCTTTTATTTTAATTTGTAAAATTTTGGTGTCAAATGGGGTGTGTTAAGTTTTCAAATCAGAAGTGCCAAATTCCTGCCGAGCCTCAAGCCCTGAGCATGGACACCTGCCCATCCCATGGCCCGGATCTCCCCCTCCTCCACGCAGCCCCCAGCCTCCGAGACCCCTGCGATGCTTGTAGAGCAGGAAACCACTGAATTCCTGGGGCCGAAGATCCCAAGGGCTGGCAGGAAGATGCAGCGCAGCTCTGAGCAGGGTCCACATCTCCAAACCAGCCTTGCTGGCAGCTCCCCTGCACCTCCAGGTTGCAGCCTCCTGCTGTGGTCTTTGCCTTGACAGGCACTTCTTACCCTGCGGGCTGCAAGCACCAAGCCCGTCTTCTTGCTACCACCATCTCATGTCACAGGGACAAAGGATGCTGGAAGAGATCTGGCTGTGGCTTTGCCAGGCGGTCATTCGAAGCCCTGCTGCTTTCCAGTCTGCCAGCGAGCAAAGGGAATCTCTTGTCCACCTGAAGTACTTAAAAGAAGCCTATAAGAAGGATGGAGACAAGGGGTGATGGTTTTAAACTAAAAGAGGGGAGATTCAGGCCGGACATGAGGAAGAAATTGTTGGCCCTGAGGGTGGTGAGAGCCTGTCCCAGGTTGGCCAGAGAGGTGGTGGCTGAACCATCCCTGGAGACATCCCAGGCCAGGCTGGACGGGGCTCTGAGCAACCTGAGCTGGTGCAGATGTCCCTGCTCATGGCAGGGGGGCACTGGGGGAGCTGGGGAGGGCCCTTCAACACAAACCATTTTATGATTCTATGTACAGCCACAACAAGTGCCGTTGAGGTTCACATTCCTGTCTCTCTTGCTGAGATTGGCATCTGGTCCCACCTGCCTGCACTGACCCATCAGTGTTGTTATTTATCGCACGATCACACCCATCAACCCTTTCGAATGAGGAGTGCGAGACACCGCACAGAGCGGTTCTTTGCAGGTAGAAGTCTGAGTCTGGATTAACGGCTCAGCACGGACTCTGCTCTGCTAAAGCCAACCGTAAAGTCCCAGTCTGTGTTCCTCCTTTTGAAGATAGAGAATGAATTTTGGTTTTAAATAATTTACTGTTGCCTTTGTAAATAAGCCCCTGGAGAAGACTGTGGGTCAACACCTGGCTCAGTTTTGGCAATATCATTTTGAGCTGAGATCTTCTTAAACTAAATCAACGCGAATTACCTGTTGATGCAAGACCTTTTTTCATGTAGCAAAGCCAGGACAGATACAACATCTCCTTTCTGATCTGGTGCCCCACCAAACTCCACAGCCATGTCTCTTTAACCTCTCTGAGAAAGGCCAGCTCAGGGTCAGGCTAAATACAAGTGCGTGCGGGCGTTGATATCGATCTGAAGTTCATTTTTCCCAGCCTTGCTCCCTGGTGCTTTCATGGCATGATTTCCTTCCCTTGGTTGCTCTGGGGACATGCTGTGCTCGTGAAGGTGGCTTCAGACGTGCGGTGCCGTTGTGGATGTGGTTACCCAAACCCGCACCGAGGATCTACCAGGCTGAAGCCACCAGACTCGGTGTGCAGAGTGACTCTCCCAAGGCCACTGTCACTGAGGACCGAGGGCATCTCCAGTTCTACTTAGGCATTTTGCTTTCTCATCCTCCCATCAGAAGATGCAGGGGGGAAAAGGACAGATGAGGAGGTGACCCAAAGTTTTCTGAAACTTTCCCAAAATTGCCACAAGAGCTGTTGGTCCCTTCTCAGCTTCTCCAGCCTGGTTCACCCTAGAGGAGCCTTTTCCTACTGGCGGAGCTTCCCAGGGAAAGGGGACTGCAGGAGGCAGCAGATGGCAATCTGGAGTATCCTCCTGAAATCAAAGCAGCTCCGGGACTCTGCAGCCACTGGGGATCAAGCTCCTTAATAAATACTCCTGTCACCATCGCAGAGCCGTTCCAGGGGTGGCGCATCCTCATTTCTTTTCAGCAGACCTTACAGTGGACCCAAAGAGGGGTTATATTTGCATAATCTTCACTCTTTTTTTTTATCACTTTCTCGTGATTTTCAAAAGCTTCGATATCTGAAGCGCTTAGCCCTGTGTTGAGTGTCTCATTAAATTTCACAGCCCTGCTTTCCTCGGCTCCCTTAATTAGGCACTTGATTGAAAGTCTAAATCTGAAGGCTTGGCTATTGACTACAGCTTTGCTAACCTAAGGTGATCTGTTCAGTGTAGTTAAAGCTTGCCCAGCCAATTTCTTTTCTTAACGTTCTTCACCCTGCTATTAAACAGGCATCACAAATTGCTGAAAAACCCTTGTGTTTCTACTGCGTTGGCTGGAGAGAGTCTCTAAGATTTATTTTAGCTCTTGAGCTCACTTGTCACTTGAGTTTTCTGCTGCGGTTGTTGTTTAATAAAGGCTGCCTGTCTGTTCAGCAGACAGCAATTAATGACCAGCAAGAATTTTATCTTGAGTGCTTGAGTAACCTGTTGGTTTTGTGTCTTTTGGTTTGTTCTTTTTTTTTTTTTTTTTAAGTACTGTATTTCATGTATTTGCATAACAAACAAGGAGCCCACAGTCAGATGCCAAGACGCTTTTCATGTCTGCAGTTTAGGCTTCAGTATTTTCATCTGCCTGACATGGAGACGTTTAGAGGTGGTCTCCCCACAGACACACAGGATTTTAGGTGGGACTCAGGTACCTTGTGGCATGATGGACCTGACCCGGTGGATCACACGCTGCTGTTCCTCTGTCCAGGCAGTTACAGGTTTGTAGCAAGGGAACCCAAAGGCGAACAGCCTGGCTGGCATATGCTGCTCCTCCACCTGCGTTGCTTTTGCATCAACCACAGAGAGAAACCAGCCAAGACGGGAGAACAGGTGCAGGGGGGTGAAGGACAGGAGGTCTGAGAGGTGGGGGCTTTGTGCTGAACCTGCACTGCCAGCCTGTGAGGAGAAGGCAGGGGAATGTTCCCAAAATGAGCTTTCCTGGCTGCACAGCTTGGACTGGAGAGAAGCAGGCGCTGGGTTAGAAGTGGATGGTGCGGAGCTCCCAGGAGAGAGCAAGGCTGGGTGCTGGGGACCTCCAGGGCAGTGAATCTCAGTGAGATGTTTGCAGGTGGATCACTCCTTTGGGTTTGTGTGTGCCCCCTCGTTTCCATCATAGAATCATAGAGTCACAGAACAGTTGGGGTTGAAGGGCCCTCCCCAGCTCCCCCAGTGCCCCCCCTGCCATGAGCAGGGACATCTGCACCAGCTCAGGTTGCTCAGAGCCCCGTCCAGCCTGGCCTGGGATGTCTCCAGGGACAGTTCATCCACCACCTCTCTGGCCAACCTGGGCCAGGCTCTCACCACCCTCAGGGCCAACAATTCCTTCCTCATGTCCAGCCTGAATCTCGCTCCTTTAGTTTAAAACCATCACCCCTTATCCTATCATAGCAGGTCCTTCTAAAAAGTCTGTCCCCATCTTTCCTGTCGGCCCCTTTTAAGCACTGAAAGGCACACTAAGGTCTCCCCGCAGCTTCTCTTCTCCAGCTGAATACTCAGCTCTCTCAGCCTGTCCTCCCAGCAGAGCTGTTCCAGCCTCACATCATTGCGGTGGCTCCTCTGGCCCCTCTCCAGCAGGTCCGTGTGTGTCCTGTGCCGAGCTCCCATGCCAGCAGCACCCTGAGACATCACCCAGCTTTGGTGCCAGTGGCCAACTCCTTATGCAAGTGCCATTTGAGGGGCAGTTACAGCCACCAGCTCCCCAGCTTTCTGCTTCCCGGGGCTGCTCAAACCGAGCTGTCAGCTCCCTGCAGATTGCCAGTCAGGTTGTGCTGACCACTCACTGCCAACCCTGGATCACGCGTGGTTTCGAAAGGAATGACTTTCTGGGTTTTGTGGCTCTAGACGCTCCTTGTCTTTCTCGTAATTCCTTTCTTTAAATTGCCTCCAGCAACTGGTACATTTCAGCTGCTCCAGCATCTGCTCTAGGTTGTGCATCTCCCGTCTCCAATCCCCTTTTGCTTCCCACTCTTCTCCTCCCCCCAGCTCATACCAGTTTGCTTCAATTTGTTGGCCCAGAAGAGCCTTCTTTGGCATACCCGCTTTGTCCTGACAAAGGTGGCAATCAAGGTAGGCTGTAATTTAATTGAATTTTTTTCTGAAGCTTTAAGTGGGATAATCCTAGAGCTTAGTCTTGCCTCTGAGTCACAGCTAATGGCCTTGGCCACTTGCGAAAGGATTTTTTTTAGTTTCTTGGTCTAATCAGCATCTCTCCTTTACTGTCTTTGCTCCTGATTAATATTTCTGAGCTGTTTGCAGGTGGAGGATTGCTCAGACGACACAGCCCCGCCTCTGAGCAGCCCTGCGCACGTGTGCGCATAGACAGAAAGACTCAAAAACGGATTTGGAGGTGAAAAATGTTACTGCTCCGTGCAAATGGAGCATTTTTATTTTCTGAAGATAGTAGGCATTTTCTATTCTTCTCTACCCAACTCCAGATTTTAAAACAGGTTAAAAGGGACAGTGATGCGAATGTGTTGTAAAGTACTAGTCTGCACAGAACTGTGTCCAGAGTGAAGAAAATAAAATAAAATAATTGAGCAGCCCTGGATACAGGTTTGCTGTTCAGTTGTTGACCTTTGTAAAAATCTTTTCAGGGCAGGGTCTGATCTCCGTGCAAAGGGGCGCCAGCGATGTGCAGTCACAAATGATTAATGAATTAGCAGCGGACATGTGAGACGTAGCTGCTTTAGCTCATTTTTAGGTGGGAGTCGCGGTGCAGGGAAGGCTAAATGTCTGCCTAGGCGTTGAATGAGGACCTGAACACGGATCCCCACAGTCTCTGGTTGTCCCGGGTGCCGGCTCTGCTGCCGGGCTGCTGGTCCTGCACCATTGCAGGGACTCGCACCGAGGCTATTGGAGGTGAAATGATGCAGAAAGTGGCTTGGCATGAATGAAGAACTGGGAGACGGATGAATTTGGAGCAGCAAAATTGGTGAAGCGTGGTAGTGTTTACGCACAGAGCTCGGTTTCCGATTTAGCGCTGACTGCTCACAGCGACGGTGTGTTCAAAGCGGGCAGCAGCATAAACCTCCTCTAAACCGCCTGCTCATGAAAGGGCTGGTGGATACCTGCAGGAGGAAGTTGGCATCTTGTGGAAGCTGAAGCGCTGGTGATTTCCAGCTCAGCCGAGAGCCCAGGACGTGGCATGTCCCTGTCCCACTGTCCCACCGGTGCAGAAGGGGCCACCAGCATCATGCCATAACACCCGCTGCCTTCGCTGGCCTTTGAAATGCCTTGTCCTCTCCCGGTTTGGGGTGGTTTTGAGTATTGATCTCCATAGCTTGATCATTGGGAGATTTGCTTTACTTTTGGCGGGGTTTTTGGAGGCTCTCAGCAAAGCCGAGGGTTTCAGGGCTGTGTGTGCCGGGTTCGCAGCCGTGCTGGTGGCTGGTGATTACAGGTCACTAGCACAGCTGAGATCTTTGCTGCTCTGCAGGCTGAGGGAAAGAGAAATAGTTGTTTTGGTCATTACAAGCATAGAGCTGGGAAGAAGGTCAAGTCTGTTTCTCCAGGGTTTTAGGGTGTTGATTCATATGGGGAGAGCTGGAGGGGAGAGAGCTGGGGGGCTGCTGGTGGATTGAGATAATTCCCCTTGTCATCTTGCCTGCTGGGCAAATTCAACACCTCCAAACAGCGCAGAAACCCCATCTTTACACATGCAGCCTCTGTCCCCTGTGGTTTGCGTAGCTTCAGCTGAAGTTTGCGGTGGATCTGGAGGTGGTTCTGCTCGGCTGGACGCTCTCGGTGGGCTGCAGGGCTTGCTCTGGGCAGGCAGCAGCTCAAGGCCAGGCTTGCGCTGGTGCTTCGGGGCAGCCAAAATCAGTGCGAAAGCCTCGGTCACACAATCTAGTCCCTCCTTTGAGGCAGCACAATGCTTCTGTTTTTTTCTTTTTGACCGAGAAGACGGGACAAGGTTGATTCCTCTTTAGGCTTCATGTCAAGGTGCCGTGGTGGGCAGAGGGGGACGGTCACCGCGGGCAATGCAAATCTCCTTCCTTCCTTCCTTAACACCATAGCTTGCAGCTTTTTGGAATATGAATTGTCAACTGAGGAGGGCGTTCAATAAAGGCTACATTTCTCCCTCCCCCTTCCCCGTCAGAAGAATTTAATCAAAATCCCTCTGTACTCTGCACAGAGCCCCTGGCTTTATACTTTATATCAGGGAGCTGGTCCAGCAAAACACTTAAGCTAGAAGAGTGTCCTGTTGCATGTAATTAGGCTGCTTGTGTGCATGGATTTAAGCAAATAATTAACTGATTTCCTGGATCAGCACCAGGGTACTGAGCACCTTGTGAACTGCCCCTTCTTTGTGTTGTGGCGTGCAGTATTTGACATGGACCGCGTTAGACCTCTGTTCTGCACACCCAGCGCCTGCCAGCTGGCTGGCACTTCTTCCTTGGCAAACACCCGTTTTGAAACATTTAATCTGAAAAAAAAATCTGAATAAGTAGATAGGTCACATGCATTGACTCTGTGATTAGTTACCAAAATCGCCGCTTCTAGTGGAGATGCTCTGGAACGTTCAAGAGCACCAGGGCATGTGACTTATGATTTCCTCTCTGCAGACGTGCTTGATCACAGGCATGTTTAAATGTTTTGCTTTGCTTAACCAGCTCCTTTCTCAGCTCCTGCTATTCGACTGCAAAATATGATCTCAGAGATCCCAGCTTGGCCCCATCCACAGGCCCCACACATCAGTGGGCGCTGTAGTTTGTATCCAGCCCAGGTCAGAAGGGCTTGAATTTCATCACTGCCATATAGTGCATGTTCAGTGGCCTCTGTTAAGCAAATGGCATAATTGCAATCAAATTGTGAATGTGTGTTGATCTGTGTTTATAAAATGGAGTTGGTTAATATACTCACTTTGATGAGATTTTTGCTCTTTGGGAGAAACGGAAAGTGCAGCAAATGAAGCCTGTCTTGACTTTAGTGAAAGCTTTGTGGAAACATTTTCAAAAATGCCTGTGCTTTGGGTAATAAGTCAGTTGAACAGTGTTATTTTCTGGGTGCAAAGCCTTGGAAAAAGTCTGTTAGTCCGGGCAATGATACATGAACTGAGCGTGTGTGGGGTACAGGGGAACCGTGGAAGGTGCCGCTGAGTGGGGTGGGTGAGGCAGAACGTCCATCAGCATTCAAAAACCAGGATTATCCTGTGGATAGCAAGGCTCAGCTTATAGCAAAGACTTAGAGTTAGAATCCTGTCCTATGTACTGTTGCCACTGAAGGAGCTGGGAGGGGTAGTAGAGTCTGAAGCTGGAAAGATGATGCTTCATCACAGAATATTCTGAGACCAGCATCAAGACTCAGCTTGATCTGACAGCAAGGCCCAGCCTGGAAATGGATGGCTATTTAACTGAGTACTCCAGGCTGTGAACAATGGCTTCAGGAGGTGTCAGCTGCTTTTCTTTTCCATACTGGAGGTTTCAGCCTCCAGCAGAGCCATTCTGGTGGGGGAGAGAAGATGAAAAAGATAAAAAAACCAGATATCTGGGAACTCACCAAGGAGAGGTTTGGACCAAGCAGTGCTTGAGCCCACGTCTTGCTTCATCATTGAGCCTGGTGCTGTATTTTGTTGCAGAAGTTGCAGAAGCTGCTGTGTTAGGAGGTTTTTGAAGAATGGGTGTCCTATGTTTTAGTGCAAGGAATGGATTTAGCAGAAATGATGCTGTGTTAATTCTGGATCTGATGTGTTATATGCCAGTGGATCTGTAGATGGTTAAATCAGAGACCATGTCCGTGGTCCAGTGACTGTGCAGTGGGGTGCCCGGGTCCCTCAAAATGCTTAGTGCCATCAGTTCTCAGGCTTTCCCTGTGGGTGACAGTCTAAGTTGTGTTCAGGAAGGACAGCAGAAAGGGGAGGACAGGGCTTAGGACAGGGCTTATATTAAGCAGCGATGCAGGTAAAGAGAGGCCAAAACGAAGAGCTGGTGGTAGATAAAGTGTCAAGAAACTGTTCTGCTGTTGAGGGCAGGAGGGCAGCAGGCTGGAGTCCTTCCCGAGGGGGAACAGTCTGCAATAACTCTGCTTTCCCAGGCCCTTCTCATGGGACCAGAGCCTTGTTGCGGTGCCAGGGTTGTGCTGGTTGGATGCTGCACCCAGGTTTGGAAGGAGGAGTTGGTGGGATTCCAGTTAGCTGCAGCAGATCTCGCCCGGGTTGCGCTGTGAGGCACGTTGATGCTGTGGGTCTGTGTGCTCGCTGCGTAACTCACACGCAGGAATAAGGTGGGGAGGGTTTAATTCATTTATATTTTGCACAGCTGTTACCTCTGTCACTGCTGCTGCCACCTCTGTAGGGCTGTAGTCACCCGTTCTGCGTTCTCTGCCACGTTTCTTCCATTACTCTATTAAATTAATGGATATACTCGGTGTCACCCTGCACACACACTGTCCCGTGTGCTCTTCTCCAAGCCTCCTGTAGAGGCAGGTTGGATGGACCTCTGGTTTGACCGGCACCACAAGTCTGGATGTCGTGATGGTTGTTGGTGCTAGCAGGAGATGTCATGTTTCTCTAAGTGATTCTGAAGCTGACTGATGACTTTCTGCTGGGATTTTGGGGGACTGAAGGCTGTCTGACAATAGACATCCTGCTGAAACCCAATGAGATGGATGTACACGTGGATCCTGTTGCTTTGGCCACCGTCTCTGATCATCCTTACTGTGAATATTTCACTTACACAGGTATATCTGGGACTAAAACACAGACCTGTTCTCAGTGCTTTGGGTCCAGTGCTTTCTTCACCATCCCTGGAGGGGTTTAAAAGGCGTTTAGACGAGGTTCTTAGGGGCATGGGTTAGTGCTAGAGTTAGGTTATGGTTGGACTCGATGATCCTGGGGGTCTCTTCCAGCTGAAACGATTCTATGATTCTGTGATTCATGCAGCACGATACTGTATTGCACTGTGAAAGGCACATCTTGCCACGTGTGTTGGTTGCTCTTTCTGTAGATATTCAGCAACAATCGCATACATTCATGCTCCAAAGAAGAGCTCTTCTTACCCACACTACACTGAACGTCTCTGCCTACATAATGTGCCTGCAAAAATCCCTGGATGGCTTCAGAAATCAGTGGGAATTGTTCAATGTGCAGGACACTTGTCTTTTTTCTTTTGTAAATAACAGCATCAAAATATGTATTATTAGCTAGAAAGAGAAAGCTGCTCCCCAGAGCTTTTTCCTGGGGCATCCAGCATCTTATCTGAGTAAGCGAAATCGCAGCCAAGCAAACACGGGCAGGGTCAGGCAGTGTATGGAGCAGCCGGGAGCTGCAAAACAAAAACCTGTTTGCACTCCCAGTAAATTGGTCCCACAGGAATTTAGTTTCGAAGTTATAATTGACCCACGGAAGAAAATTATTTCATAGACTTCGAACTCATTAAAAAACTACATCATTCATCAGCAGTTTATCCCTGACACTTAATCAAAAGAAATTTAATGATCTTTCTAACGAACATAATTTAACGTTGCTGGGAACGTATCTATTCCAAAGTCCGTGGCACTGACTGTAGGAGTGGAAGGTGTTTATTAGCCCTTTTGTTGCAGCTGCTGAGCACCTCTTAGGAGTTTCAGAAGTTTCCACCATTAGGAATAACCATTTTGACATCTTCTTTTAATCACAGATTTTTGCGAATTTGTGGAATCGCGTATCTTTAAAACCTTATTTTATACAAATGACAAATAACGGTACAGCAACAAACCCCAGATTAAGAAAAAGTTAGAAGAGATTTTTTTTTTAAATCGAACTTTAAGTGATAGTTTTAAATCAAACTTATAGTGCACATGCATTAAATTGTGGGAAGTTCACAGCACAGCAGGATTTGGCTTCAGCCAGCAAACCCACTAATATGGCCCTTGTGTGGGAAAACATCTCTATTCAAGAAAACGTTTTCTTATTTAGCCAACTTAAAGGGAGTGATTCATTTCTCTTAAAGAAATGCTGCAGTTTCACTGATTTCAAGTCGTGAAACCACGGTGTCCTGCCCATCTAAGTGTCCCTGGGCACAGTCAGAGGCAGTGCGGGAGTCGTGGACTTGTTGAACATAGAATCATAGAATCATTTTGGTTGGAAAAGACCCTCAAGATCATGGAGTCCAACCATTAACCCAATCCTGGCACTAACCCACGTCCCTGAGAACCTCATCTCTGTCCACCCCCTCCAGGGATGGTGACTCCAGCACTGCCCTGGGCAGCCTGTTCCAATGCCCCACAGCCCTTTGGGGAAGAAATTGTTCCCCAGATCCAACCTCAACCTCCCCTGGCGCAACTTGAGGCCGTTTCCTCTGGTCCCGGCGCTTGTTCCTGGGGAGCAGAGCCCGCCCCCCCCTGGCTCCAAGCTCCTTTCAGGCAGGTCAGAGATCAGAAGGTCTCCCCTCAGCTCCTGTTCTCCAGCTGAACCCCCAGCTCCCTCAGCCGCTCCCATCACACTTGTGCTCCAAGGATGTCAATCCTGTGCCCAAAACTGGGGTTTAGACGTGTGTCCGTGCTCATCTTCCTTCTGGCTGCGCTTTGGCATCAGTACTGTGCCTGCATTTCTGGATGTATTTCTTTTGTCATTCAGCAGGTTTTGGTCAATGCTTTTTCACCCTCAGTGAAAATTAAAAAGTCAACAACAAATAACATGGGAACAGCTGGCTGAGCCGCTGGGGTTGGAGGCCCATTCCTTAAGCAAGGCTTATTCCCCATTTAATTTTCCTGGTATTTAGCTCAAACACTTCAGTGAGAGACAAGATGGTTTCACTCAGGAGGGTCCTCAAGGAGATACAATTTTGGGAAAGAAATTACACTTCCTACTCAGACTTACAAGACCTTGTTTGCAAGTGCCTTCTGGGGGGGGGTTGTCTTCTTGCACAAGTGATGCCAAACTTAGTCTATACACAATGACATTTGCCAAGCTGTGCAATACCCTGGACTTTCGAGAACTGTTGTTGCCCCTAGTCAGACTGTCTGTATGTCACAGGATGGCATGTTTCACCCCAAATCATGTTGTTGTGTAACCCTGGGGTTGCCAGGCGTTTTGGAGAAGGTGGCTAAAATACTACCTGCTGTTTTCACTCATCCTGAGAATAGAAGGCTTTGTAAATCCTTTGGTAATACTTCGGTGGTGATTTCCGAACTGAGCATTGTCGCCTGGCAGCGTTTTCCAGAGGGCGCACAGCACCAAATGAAGCCGTCCTGGTGTTTTGTTAGGGACCAGTCCTGCTCCACTGAAGTTAATGGAACAGTTAATTGACTTCTGCGAGTTCAGGGCAGAACCTGGAGTTTCATGAGCAACTGGTGCTACCGAAGCTCAAGCAGAGGAGCTTTTAGTCTCAGTTCATGGACTTTTTGACTGAATTGCGCCAAGGTTTCAGCATGAGCTGAGCTCTGGCTAGATATCGGTGGATCTAAATGTGAGGATAAAATGTGAATGCCCTAATGGTAGGAAGAGATTCAGACCCTGCACACTGCCAGGCACCAGAGAGCCTGTGCAGGAGGAAATGTCTGGTTACGACATGGATTTTCTCATACACAATGAGCTCAGGCTGAAAGGTTTTCTGCAACTGGATTGTTCAGAACCTCCCACTCCTCCTTGTAACTTCTCTGATGTCTAAAAAGGGTCGTGCTCATGTTAGAGCCTCTAAGACCTTCTTAGAGGTCTTCTCTTCCCAGCCACTGATTTTTATGAAACTTCTAGGAATTTACATCTAAGGTGCAGCAGCATGAGCAGCTTTCAGGTTTGCCAGCAGCAGGTTCAGAATACACACGCTGTCCTAGTCTCATCCTTCTGTCCTGCACTTCATCCTTTTCATGAGGTTTTCCCCCTGTCCATCCTCTGAAAGTCCTGGGAACCACCATATTCTATGTACAGCAGAGATGAGAAGAAGAGAGATGGTCCAAGGAAAGCCCCCCAGACACGTCCCCCAGCATCAGGCGCGGTCCAGTGCAGGTGGCGGGTGACACTGGCACTTTCCTGACAGATGCGTTTCACTGGGTGCACAGAGCAAGGTCTGGCTTTATTCCTAATACCTTTAAAATAAAATAAAAATCACACTGCCTGCTTGCTGTTAGTCCTCAGGCTGGGTGCATGCAAGTACATGTGCAGATGTGAGGCTGGAAACCAGGTCAGTAAATAGAAAATGACACTTTTTAAAGAAAAAAAGGTATAAATCTCATAAGGTTTCCTTCCCCTACCCTTGCCTCTAAATCCCGCCTGCCCTGGGAAGCAGCAGGGCTCCCCTCCCATTTCTAAGCTTCTCAAAATGACAAAAATCCCTCAGAGGCAAAACCTAAAATTACTGGGGCAGGGGTAGTGCGAATGGCTGATCAGATCTGTATTGTCGCATGAAGAGTCAGGAGGTGCTGGGGATTTATTCTGTCCAGCAAGGGGGTTGTTAGACAGATGGACATACCTGCTCCTGAGCATCGCTGAAAGAGAAGAAATGTCGTTAGCCAGCATTATGAAATGCCCATCACCCCAAATGAGCCGCTGTAGCTCCCAGCCCCGCAGAGGAACACTGTGGGTGACAAGAGGTGGCCTTTGGGTTTCTTGTGCTGCTGTGCTCCCACCCATGGAAATTTGGGGTCTCCCACAAGCCCCAGGCTCCTTCTCCTTGTGCAGCCACAGAAGGGGTTGGCAAATGCTGTATTGGGGTTTAAACATGGTCACTGAATCCCTGAAACACCCGCTGAAGCGTGGGGAGGGTGCCAGTGAAGGGCAGAGCTGCTCCCTTGCCATCCCAGTGATAGATATTTCTTCTGGCCATGGGCATGGAGACAGGGTTGACCTGAGGAATGTCTTTGGGGGAGTCATTTGCTCTCCCTTGGACAAGTGAGACTTGATTTTGATTTGATTTCTTGTCTGGATGTCTTTACCCAGACAAATTAATTCATTTTTTGGTGTTGCGAGAGTGTGACTGATTCAGCAAAGGAGCCGTGGAAGATAACGCCGCACAGATGAGCATCGGATCAGATTCGGGCTGGTGTTGACTGTCTGCAGCAGCCGATACCGGTCTGGGCTCTGCCAGCCCTGCTGTCACTGCCAGCCAGACCGTGCCCAGATAACCAGCTCTGTCCCCTTCAAAAATCCCTTCCTCCGATCCCACTCATCCTGTAGAAACCCCAACCCACTTATATTTTCTCTAAATGGAGGCATTTCTCCTATATGCTCATCCCACTGCAAAGCAGCATAATTACCTACGTGCGGCTTGTGCACAAAACCCTCAGACATGTTTTGAACATCTTAACGTTTTTCCAAGAATAAAAGAGGATAGTTGTGAAATGTTTGCAAACTTTTCCTTCCCGCTTCCTAACCTCCAGGAAGCAAACAGAAAATATTCAGTGCTTTCAAATGTTAATGAAATTTTGTATTTTGAAATAAAAAGAAGCAAGTAGAAAAATAACCCCGAAATAATGCTGTCCCTTTGTTCTGCTGTCTCTGGTCACTTTGTTCCCTTCATCTCATGGAGAGGTTGATCCTTTTGTCACATGTTCTTGTTTCTGCTGCTGGGTTGAGTGGCTGAATTGCTTTAAACAGAAGGTAATAGAGTTTATTGTTTTTGCAGGACAGTCCACAGTGGAGATGCAGGAGGGAGGAGCGGTACGGGGTGAGGAGCGCAGGGCTGGGCTGGACTGGGGACCACTCGGCCCTCTAAGACAAGGCCTGTCCTCGTTTTGCGCATCGTGTTGCTTTCGCATCCCTTATTCTGGCTCCCAAAAGTACCATAAACAATAGCCATCAATAAACCGAAGAGTGGTACTTTCAATTGAAAAAAAAAAGAGCAGCGCTGGACACATCCGTCTGCCTCCTTCTCAGTGTTGAGCAGAAAGGAAATTTGTTTTATCATCATTAGATTCACACCTGCTCCAGTTGTGTGGTAAGAGAGGGTCTCTTCCAGCCCCAGTTTGTACTGGAAAATACTTTGCTTTTTGCTGCCTTACTTTTTCCTGTGGGATTTGGCATCAGAACGATGGTCCCAGCAAACATGTCCCAGGGCCCGTAGCGCTGGGATCGGCGGCCCGCGGTCCGTACATCTGTGGGATGTGGTGCAAGCTGGAGAATGGAATCTGAACATCTTTTGTGTTTGTGAAATGAAGGCAGGGTGCTGGTGCAGATGCTAGCGGCTGTGCATCCTGATGCGTAGTGGTATGATCCGGGCTGTTTCTATGGTTTCAGCACTAACGGATCGGGTTGTAGGAGGCAAAGCAACGCCTTAGAGAAAGGAATAAGTGCTGCTTGGGGAAGGGATTATTAAATATTATTTTGTTATTATTATTGCTGCCTGTTTCATTTATGTAGCTGCTGGGTGTGTGCAGGATTATAATTACAGAATCACAGAATCCCAGAATGTCAGGGATTGGAAGGGATCTCGAAAGCGCATCCAGTGCAATCCCCCCGCCGGAGCAGGAACACCCAGATGAGGTTACACAGAAGGTGTCCAGGCGGGTTGGAATGTCTGCAGAGAAGGAGACTCCACAGCCTCCCTGGGCAGCCTGGGCCAGGCTCTGGCACCCTCACCGGGAACAAGTTTCTTCTCATATTTAAGTGGAACCTCCTGTGTTCCAGTTTGTACCCATTGCCCCTTGTCCTGTCACTGGTTGTCACCCAGAAGAGCCTGGCTCCATCCTCCTGACACTCCCCCTTTCCATATTGATCCCCATGAATGAGGTCACCCCTCAGTCTCCTCTTCTCCAGCTCCAGAGCCCCAGCTCCTCAGCCTTTCCTCACACGGGAGATGCTCCACTCCCTGCAGCATCTTCGTGGCTCTAATTAGCAGCAGCCCAGCGCGCTGTACCCACAGTTTGTGCCGTGCTGCCTCCAGCCCTGCCTGTGGCCCCCATGACTGCTCCTGGGGCCACAATCCCGGCGACAATCCCACTCCTTCCCCAGCCCCTACGTTAGTGTGCCTGCAGGTGTTACCCCACAGGAGGACAGTGTTGTCCACCCATTGTACAGATGGGAAAACCAAGGCACAAAGCTGCAAAGGGACTCACCGGGGTCCCCAGGGGGCCAGACATAGAAGTCAACTTTACACCTCATGAACCTCAAGTCAGTGCTTTATTCATTCCGTTCAGCTGAGCATCTCTCCAGTCTCCTGTGTGAGCCACTGCCCTTCAGTATAATTCAAAGCTTTAGGCTGGTTTGGCCTTGGAAGAGTTTTGTCCAAGGTCATTGCTGGGATCTTGGGATGGTCCGGGACAGTGTTTCTAACCTTTAACGTAGTAGAAATGGTGCATCCTTGCTGCAGCTTGTCGCTCGCCCGTTAGAATGACACCCTCTTGCTGCTTATTTACCTCTGTGTGTGCTTATGAAAGAAAAATAAATGCTAAGGGATTACTCCCCTAATGAATAGACCTGTGTGTGCATGCATGTAGTGCAGCGTCTTACAAGTCCATCTCAGTAGTTTTTAGGTCTGAGAATGACAGTTATAATGAGTAAAATATCGATTTCCCATAAAAGGGCTTTAATCAAATGCCCTGACACCCCAAGGGGGACAGAACTCTGCTACAACACCAAATTGCACTTCATACACCATCTATTTTTCAAGCACTGTATAAATGAGCCTGCCCACTGGATAGATGAGGGTTCCCCGCTGTCGTACATCACGGGGAACAGGGAGGGCTGTGAGGAGAGCAGAGCCGGGGCTGGGGAAGGGGACGGGCTGGCAAACCCCTGGGGAAAGCAAGGCCTGTTATTCCTTTGGCGGACCTGCAGCCCATATGAAGGTCTGACAGTGAGCTACTTGCTCAGGCCTTTCAAGCCCTCATGACCCTGTTTCTCCTGAAGTGAGGATATTTGGTTTTTCCTTGTTGGGCACCGGCCAGACTTGCACCAGCAGGAGCTGGTGGGGGACACTGCCGGTGTCTGCCCCACCGCGCTGGGGTGTGCTGGCACCACCAGCATTGCCCCACAGGACTTCTTGCTTTCACAGCGCATTTGGCACAGACCTCAGGATGCATTTTGCACATCCCCGGTACGACTGGTGAAGGCAGGAAAGGAGATCCATGGTGTGCAGAACAGGCAAGAGGGGTTGCCTTTAATTGCCGTCATTGCCTTTAGATCCAGCTGGCCTTTGGCATCAGCTCAGGAATGAATTTTTTGCATGTGTTCTTTTTCCCCCTCACCCTTTGCCTGTATAGATGTGGTTCCTTATGTCCCTTTTGAGCTCCTGTCCAGAAGGTGCCCAGACATCTCCTTGCCCAGGGAGCGTGTGTCAGGGAGATCTTCCCTGCGTGCTGAGGGCGATGCCGGCTTGTCACAGGTTATTCCGTCACACTCCAGGCAAAGGGCGAGCCTCGAACAAGGACTGAGACAACAGAAAGCAGCAAAACCCCATTATTCAAAAGAAAACAAGAGCAAGAGAGAGGATTAAGTGGGCAGTCCAGTGTCTCACAGCAGTAGCGGCAGACAGACCAACCTTCTGGGCTCACCGGAATCCACGGTGTTTGGTGGTGAAGAAGCTCTGCTTGGACTTGGGTACAAGGATTTGGAGAGCCTGAGATGGGAGGCACAAGCTCTCCTCTTCTGCACCAGTTTGCTGCAGGGCACTGGGTTTGTCGCTGGTCTTCTGGAGGGCCTGAAGGTTCACTGAAGTAATGGAGATAGCTCCTGTGTTTCACCATGCCTTGGATCTGGAGTGTCCCCCAGTGGTATCCAGGGGACTTCAGGGGGGTTATTTGCTCTTCAGAGGGTGGCCCAGTGCTCAGACCCAGCCAGCTGTTTGCATGATATGCACTGTCCTCTCCTCGTCCACAGCCAGACCACATGGACTCGGTCAAGTTGCTTAAGGTGAACATGGCAAAAGAACATAGCGCTCGACTCCAGGTGTTGTACCTCATCATGGGCAAAGGCAAAACATCAGGGAGCCTTTGCAGTAGGAAATCCCCTCTCCCTACAAAGCGTGCTCTGCTTGGTTATTCACTTTGTCCAGGAGAAATCAAACAGACTTAAGACCTAGCTGGTTTCTGGAATAGCTGAAGTTAAACAGACTTGAAATATGAGGATACATTTCAGCATCCAAATCGCTGTGACCTTTCCAATGGTCTGATTCAGACTTGAGTGGTGCCTGGGTCTTTGTTGTATGGTCTGAATGGAGACCTAGATCTCTACTTAAATAACAATCTCCTAGATTTCGCATCTTCTCTGAACCTGCTCCCCCAGTCAAGTTTTTAACAGGGGCTACTAACCGACCTCCAAGTAGGGGTTATTGTCTAACTGCAAATGTAATTCAGTCTGATAATGTATGCTCTCCTTCCACCACAAGAAGATAAAAGCCTCTCTAGGTCTGGGATTTGACCTCTGCTGACAGTGGCAGAAAGGAGTTTGTTGCTGCTCAGGAGTCAGCCAACTTCAGAGGACCTTCAAGGTGATGCTGTTGACCCCAAGGTTCACACTTTGCTTGAGCAAGATAAACAGTGCATTGGAACCCCAGATGAAAGCTTTGCCTCGGGAGCCATTTCAAGCATTTCTGGGAGCCAGTTGTTCTTAGTGACTTGCATTATTATATTTTGTTTTCATGGCTTCCATATTTCTGCCTCACCCTCCTCGTCTGCCTCACCTCACCATATGACTGGGAAGTTTTCATTTATTTATTATGCTTTGGCTTAAATCAAATCGCCTTGACTTTGTAGCAGGGAGCCAGAAAATATTAGCACACGGGAATCAGTATTCTGGAGGTGCACTGCTTGCTTTTTGAGTACTTATTTATCCACCCCAGAGGGGTGTGCGGTGTCGGTGCCTCATCCCACCAGGAGCATCCTCCCAGCCCGGTATCCAAACGGAGTCGGGTGCCCATGTCAGGGTTCTTCCAGGAGTTATCTGAACCGCTGTTGTTTTGATTAGAGCGGTTTGTCCTTCCCTGTCACACATAATTTCTGCTACGATGGCTCATTTTTCTTGGCTGTAAGTGGAATTGCAGAAAACAGATAAGTTGTCTTGCTCTTCCCCGCTGATGAATCATGCTGCCTTCCTCCCCGTGTCCCGCGCTCTCAGTTCACTGTCGCCTCTGCTCCGCAATAAATACTTTCCTACACCCAGTGCTCTGTAAATCTTACCCGGAGCCTGGAAAGTTTTAAAAGCACTCTGTCAAGTCACAGCGCCGTTGCTATTAGAGCCAGCAGAGATTGTGCCCGAAGCAGGAGCAGTTCAGCTTCTTTGAGCCAGCGGCGTTTCTGTGCTGGGCTGAGCGCTGCTGGCAGCGAGGGGGGGCTGTGCACACACTGGGAACGGGGGGGACACGAGAGCCCCCCCCGGGGCTTGCACCCCAGGGGAACGGGACTCTGTGCTCAGCCAGGGACGGTTGGTGCCACCCGGCACTTGAAACAGGGACACTCCTGTTCGTCTCGTATCTCTTTGTATCTTATCAGTGCTGATAAACATCTCCAGGGTGGGTGTCAGAGGATGGACCAGACTCTTTTCAGTGGTTCCCAACAATAGGATGAGGGGCAACAGGCACAGACTGGGACACAGGAGGTTCCATCTGAATATGAGGAGAAACTCCTTTGGTGTGAGGTGCCAGAGCCTGGACCAGGCTGCCCAGAGCGGGTGTGGAGTCTCCTCTGGAGACATTCAAACCCAACTGGACCGACCTGTGTGATCTGCTCCGGTGACCCTGCATGAGCAGGGGTTGGACTGGGGGATCTGCAGAGGTCCCTTCAACCCCAACCAGCCTGGGATTCTGTCTCACTTGCGATGGGGTGGTGGGTGCTGCCTCTCTGAAGCCCGAGCCCCCCAGCATGCGGGGGAGGACGCTGCCTTCACCCCGCCACGCTCCCCAGGAGCCACCAGCATGTCCTCTGCGACAGCCAGAGGCCGTTAGGAAAGCAGCAACAACCCTCGAAATAAATCAGGAACAAGTCACAGAAAGCATCCAAGTTACACCACCTCCAGAATGAGGGTAACGAGAGAGCACCAGAGCAGGAGCACTGCTGGGGTGTGATTACAGTGGTCGTTGCTTTGTCTGCAGGAGTGAACCACGGATCAGATCAGGAAACACAGCCCCTTTCTGCAAGGCACCAGTGCAAGTGAACCAAGGAACACTCTGACTCCAAAGACCTTATGACCATGGTCAGGCTCTTGGGAACTGGAAACCTCAGCGGAGCATCCTTGCTGCCCGCCTTCTAGGCTTTGCGGCTGGGGTTTTGTAATTTAACTGAAACACCTGAAACCACTGAATCCCATTAACAGACATAATCTGTCTTAATGTCTTTTAACTTTGCATAGCGTTTTTGAAGTATAAGTAGGTTAACAGGTTTAATATTCCAGTTCATATACCCTCTGGCATGGGCCTATTTTCATGATGATTTATAACGCTGCAGGGGAGGCTGAACTACATAAAAATGTATGTGACGATTTATACCTCTCTGCACCTCTGTTGCTACTTTAAAGCAAAACGTAGATGACCTGTTTGCAGTGGGTTTGTATGTTGGTGCACTGGTGCTGTGTGTGACCACCGGTGGCCGGTGTGTTCCTCAGTGGGACTGCACGTCACACACCTGCGATTCGCACCAGGGGAGACTTAATGCTGTGTTAGCCACATGGGCAGTGCAAGGTCGGATCAACCAGGTTGAGGACGTAGAAGCTGTCTGATAAAAATCTGGCTGTATCTGCATTAAAACAAAAATCCTGAATCAGTTAAAAAACAATTCTGCACATCTCAGACTGTCAGCCGTTCAGAAGCGTCGTGAAGTTAATCATAAAGAGCCAAATCCTTCTTACTTAGTACTTCCCTTTTGATGTCAGAGTAAACACACTTAGTGCTTACGCTGCACCGAAGTGTCTGTACTTTGGGTGGGTTCTACTAACAGAAATAACGTGTGGCCCCAGTTCTGCTCTGTGAGAGATGAGTTGGCTACAGCTAGATACATCCAAAATAATTTTAAAAAGTTTTTTTCCTGGCCATTACATACCACCTCTCCTCCTCCTGATCCAGCCCTTGGACTAATTCAGAGGAGCTCCGGGGCTGGTAGATGGTCTCGGTGCCACCACTACAGTGCTCTGCCCTAGGACCACCTGCCTCGTGGCACGGAGACACCAGTTTGGCCCAGATTCAGTTGCACCAACTTTCTATGGCTCGGGGAGGTACCTCCATCAGGGCAAGAGCCCTTCATCCAGCCAAGCCTGGTTTCCATCCACTTTGTGTCTCACAAGGGTAGATTCTGCTTTCTGATGCATGTCAGCATCACGTAGCTGCTCTGCCTTGCTGACTTGAGAGGGACAACGAGTCACCTGTAGTAAAGTACCTTTAGCCCTGTGTATATTAATCTCCCTCTTACCGTCTTTATTTTTCATGTCAAAAGCAAAGCAGGTGGGTGCTCCTTGGTATTACGCTCATGCGTGATGTTGGACGCAGCAAACCCATCTCTTCTGCACCAAGAGGGGCAGGGCGGTCAGGAGCACCCTTGGGACCTGGGCATAAGTGACAGACGAGCAGAGCAGGTGCCTGCAGAGGTTGGGCCCCTTTCAGACTGGCTCAGCCATATTGCAAACAAGGACCTTGCTGTGAGTCGCTTTCGGTGCTGGGGTCTGAAGTTTTGAGAGGGTTTCTAGAAGTGCTGCAGCTGTGCACAGGCTTGGTGAGCATCTGGGAATAGTTTCTGCAAACCCAGGAGATGAGGCGTTTGCTGGAGGCTCACACTGCCTGGCTCCCTGGCCTTACAGAATTTTCTGGGGTGCACAAGTCAGCAGGGACTGAGGGTAGAGAAACCCACGCCTGAAAGAGCCAGCGTGGAAGGACACCTATGCTGGGAATCGCTTCTCCTTCTGCAGGAGTTGTGTTCGGGGCCAAGGAGGAACCTGCAGGAACAAGCCTGGAGAGCCAGCACCCAGGGCTGCTCAGCACCCCTGTCCTGCCCCGTCCTTCTCTGCCGCATCTGTGCCTGGGGGCAATGCAAAGGGAAGAACAGATTCTCGACCTGTAAACCCCACTTGGGAAAGCCTTCAGGAGCTCTCTCTACCCCCCGCTTTTTACAGGCTCAGTGAAATTTTGTTTTAACGAGGACTGGGTACTAAACTGGCCCAAGCAACCAGTTAGCGTGGGAAATAGCACAGTCCTCCCGGGGCAGGGCTGGGGGCGACAGAAAGGAGAGAGCTTGGGAGGGTGTTGCCAGTGCTGAACTAAAACACTGCCCATACGTCTGCGGAAAATAAGGTATCTGCACTTTATTCCTTCTGCAAGTGTTCCAGTGGGACTTTTGGCATGCTTTGGGAATAGTGTTCAGCCTACCCCAAAGTGTAATTTTTAGTCAATGAACTACTCATCTGGAAACGTGGTTCCCAGCTTTACTCTAGCATCGCTTTATTCATTGTGTTCATAAAACCGTATTCCTACCCATCCTACTAACTCCATTCACTCTCTTCACTTAATTTGTAGAGGAGCAAATGAGAGATGCCTCTGTCTCTGCACCATATAAAATATATATTAGTACTTTCACATGGGATGAGCCAACCATTTTACTGGTCAAATAACCTTGCTTCAGAATAAACTTTCCCACTTTCCTGTGGGAGAAAATCCTCACTCCGTTCGTTTTTTAAACATCCCTTGTAAATTAAGACCTCGGTATTTTCTAAAGCCCTTCATTTCCCTGCCTCATCATTTGTAAGCATCTAATCCCTTTAATCTTTCTAGTCAGGACACATCCAAGCAGCAGGAAGCTTTGTAAAGGTGTGGAAATCTCACCAAATTCCTGTGTAATGCCCTCCTGCTCCGTGCTCAGGGTAGCTCTGCAGTGACACATTTAGTAGACAGCAAATTCCATGTGACAAGCTCAAGGCAGAGCATCATGGTGGCCAAATTTGAGCTCGGCTGTAATTTTTACATCTGTACCTATTTAATGCCTCTGTTTGCCCATCTCCTCCTCATTCAGCTTCATTGTGTTTCTCAGTGGCTTAAACTGGTGGCTTAAATAGAATTAAATAGTAGTGGTATTTCCAGAGGTGTTTGGTTGCCCAGATGGACAACTAACTCGAAAGAGTAGACCTGAAACGTGATGAAGGCATGAACGGTGTAGAGACATCAAGTCACGCTGGCCGGTGGGTGCCCCTGTCTCTAGGAGGGTGTCTCCAGGGACTTTCACCCACTGCTTCCTTCAGCCGCCAGTGCCTGATTTAGCCTCTGTGGCTCCCACACCTCTCCTCTGGATCTTGTTCCTCGTCACCAGCTCCCAGGACACCGCACCAGGTCTCTAACGCAGATGGAGCGGGCACCGTCTGCCCCTGCTCATGCGTAGCAAAGAGACCTGTGCCGTTCACTGCAGCCCATTCCTGCCCCAAAGAGAAATTTCCCTGCAGAGCGCCTGCACTCCACATGCTGCATCCCGACAGCGTGGTTGCGATCGCACGCTGTTTGATATCGCTGCGTGCTCAGCACTTCATCTCCTCCGGCTCTGCAGCCTGAGCAGAGCCAGGGGGAACCGCAGCCGCATCGATCTCAATGCAGGACTGTAGAGCTCAGAGAGAAATGGCATCATGCAAAGTGTCAGGCAGAAAGAAATAAAAGTCTTAATGTTAATTACCATGTTCCTCCTATATTTTTGCTGGTGATCTCAGCAGAGCAGTGATACTTGCATCAGGAACCTGTCTCTGTGTGGGCACATGGAAGCCTAATAGTTCATGAGTCAGGAAGGCAGCAGTTCAAAGCACCCATCTCTGCTTGCATCACTGGCCACCTGAAGTTTAAACTAACAGGTTTTTGTTCACAATAAATGAGAATTGAACCCTGAAAAAATACACCAGAGTGTCTCTTCCCTGCTCAGTTTTAGTGATGCCAACAGCATCACGGGGGCTGGACTCATCTGGTAATAGTGACTGTCAAAAAATGAATGAAAATGTGGATTTAATTTCAAAGAGAGTTGAAAATAGGACCTGAACATCCTTTAAATGGGGAAACTTGTAATTTAACAGCCAAAGGGACATTCTCATAGATTTTGGGGTCTAGATGAAGTGTTACAGCTAACATTAGCTTTAGCAAGGGAACCAGATCACCTCCTGCTTCAGACAGCGTGTCCTGGTGGTGGCAAAGGGAAGAGGAGTCTGGCAGTGAGACTGGAGGGAAACAAATGCAGCATGGACACAAGCAGTCATGTGTATGATAAAGTGCTGAATAAATTTATTAAGTTAAATTATCCCTTAATCTGACCACCTACATAAATCAGGCCCTGGCACTGTCCTGAATTCCATCTTGAACTAACACATAAACAGTAGCAGGTTTTTTAGGAAAACAGTCCACCTTGCTTTAAAAACAACAGAGAATCTATCAAAACAATGAGTCTCTCAGGCTGATCACCCACAGCGTTAAGCATGTGTACCTTGTTCACAACCTGAGTTTGTCCAGTTGCTGGATGCTGTCGTGGCGTGGTCCAGCAGATTGATAAATTCTCTTTTCCATTTGTGCTCTCCATAATGGCACTTACAGCCCCCAGCCAAGTCACCAGGTAAATTCATCTTTGTCAAGCAACAAAGATTTTGTAAAAAAGTATGTTTTCCTATCCATCAACAGCTTGTTTGAGCTGTCTCCAAACTGTCTGTGTTTTCCTTGAATTTTGACCAGATTCTGCCAGAGCCAAAAGTATTATCGATGCCTCGTCAAACCGTTGCCTGGTCTGATCACCCCAGAACTTCATTTTGGGTCCAGTTAGTTTTCCACAATAAGCTCAAGGACTTTCCAGAGTTCCTGCTTCCAGAAGAGGGTACGTCGCCGTGTGAGTCTGCTCCGGTACCATCGTTTGGCTGTGACTCTTTGTTCTTCTGTGCTCCCTCAACGTTATCTCACCTGCAGACAGCAGCAGTGATGGTTTAGTGCTTTCCTCTAGGTCATTAGTAAAGACAGAAGACACTGTGGGTGCAAAACACGGCTGTGGTGGGGCCCCAGGAGCAGCTGCATCCCTGATGGTTGGAGACTTCCCTGTTTAGCCAGGTCTTCATCTGAGCTGCTGTTGTACTGTTCAGATATTTTAGTGAAAACATGTGCCCCAAGTCAAACATCTTAAAGAAGTCTAAGTTTATCGATACTATTATTACCTCTATAAACCCAGCTTGGGATCTTATTGTAAAATGATCTCATTTTACTTGACAAGGTGTATATTCCGTATATGTGAGTTGATTGGCATTAATGATCTTACGGACGTTATATATAGCAGCTGTCACTGTCATCATTTGCATTTACAGGTTGCATTTCGTCAAGGTGGTTCGCAGCCATGAACAAATCTTCATATATATTGAACCCAAAAAGCAACCCCTTTATGCTGGTGTGGATTATGGCACAGGGAGGTTAAAGATCATAGTGAAAGAAAGAGGATTTCTCCCAGCTTTCCCATGTAAGGTGCTCTTGTGGGTGCTTCGAAGGGTGAGGTTTTCACCTCCTTACATGAGGGATGATCAGCACCCTTCCTGCAGGGCCCTCCGTATTTCAGCTATCCTCCCGAATCGTTAGCAGTTGCAGAGACAAAGCGCGTGTGAGCCATACAGACAAGTTCAGAAATGAAATTACTTCGGAGGAAGTGAGTGCGATGATATTTACTCCTCTCTGCTCGGGAGCGAGAGGTCAGCTGGCCAGGTAGCGCTGTGGAAAGATGACTCTGCAAAGCCAGAAAGATAAACATGACTGTTGATGAATTCTTCCTTTGGAAAAAAAAAAAAAGTTTTAAATAGCCTGCTGTGATAAAAGCTGACTCAATGCCCCATAAGCTGCAGGTATGAGAAAGCAAGGCATCTTTTTTTTTTTCCATCACATCTCTGGTCCATCCCAAACGCTCCCGTGGGGCACTGGTCTCATGGCACTGCAGAACGTACCGATGGTGGGACATCCTCAGCCAGTGCTTCTCTACGGGGCGACCAGTTCCCTCAGGGCGGATCGAGACAGACCCCTGAGGGTCTGACACATTCAGCAGGTGACCCTTGATGAAGAGTCTCCTGAACCCACCCAGCCTCTTCCAGAACCCCAGAGAAGGGTTCTCCAAGCTCCTGGAGATCACCTGCCTTGCACCAGCTGATGAAGAGGGATCTTGCCAACCCCATGGACTCATCAGCTGGTCTTCCCCTCCCTCACCCTCTTCCCTAGTTTGGCTTTTGAAAATATGAGAATTTTTTAAAGTAAACACTCTTTTCTCTCTACCCCTGCCGAAGTGTTGAAGGTACATTTGCTGTTCTCCATGGCAAAGGCAGGGCAGGAGTTGTGTTTTGCAAAATCAAAACAGGTTTCAAAATATCACCTTGATGCCAGGAGAAAATGCTGGTTACCTGTGGCTTCCCAATACAGTCGTTAAATGTGAATGCCAAGTGCTGCCCCGTTGCCATTCCATACCACACTTGCCAAGAACAAAAGAGCTCTCACTTTGGCCTAACAAAATTAAAGTCTTGTTCATGGACGGGAGTTAGGAAGACACTTGAAAACAGAATTTTCTTGATTTCTCTGCCCCTAGTGTTGGTATTCTGCAGTAGGGAGCTCCTAAGCAATGACTGTGTGTTGTGGAGATGTGTTGGGCATGTTTCAGACTCCTCTATAAAATATAAATGCATAACATTATCAAACGTCCTCCTCGCCTTTCCCAGAATCAGCCTCTCACAAGAACATTTGGTGTATCACACGGGTTTGTCTGTGTCGTGGCTCTGGGTGTGTTTGCTGCACAACCAGCAGCCTTGCAACTGGGAAAATGAGGGAATGGCTGAAACCCCACTGCAGCGAACCATGAAGGTTTCACAAACCAGCTTGAACTCCCCATTTAACTTCATCAGGTTCCGTTCAGCAAAGAGCCGGTGCTCGGCTCTGGGCTGTCGGCACAGTGATGGAATGAGCTCCCTCGTTATTTATTGCGAGGTGCCCGGTGGAACAGAGCAGCACAATTAGCACCCAACTCATTTGGCATTTGCAGATGATCACTGACCAGGGGAAGCAAGTGTAGGTTGGCTGCCCTGGGTTTCTCTGTTAAGGTTCATCATCCATCGGACCAGAACAAGCCCTGGACGTCCCAGTGCTGGGACCAGGTCTTCAGTGTGTGTGGGATATGCAGGGTGAGCTCTGTAGCAGGAGCAATGTGGTGTCTGTGTTCCTGGGCGATGAAAATCATGCAGGCAAACTTGCCCAAGCAGGACAGGGGGAACTCAAGGTTATGAAAATGAAATCATTCTTCTTTTGCTTTTCCAATGACTGCTACTGTAAAAATAAGTAATCATGGAGCAGCTGTGTCCAGGCAGCTTTCTGCCCACCGTTCTTGGCGATAGTCAGATGCCCTGCACAGCAAGGGAAGCAAAGAGCTGCTGAAAGTCACGCTGACTTGAGTGAGTCTCCAATGGTCTGTGGATTAGTGGTAGACACAGTCCCATGCGGCCAGTTTTGCTGATAAAAGATCAGATTTGATAGGGTTAAATAGGATAAAAGAGGGTTAACAGGATAAATGCCTGCCGGCTTCTGTGCGTGGTCAGGGAGAGTGAATGAAAGAAAATCAGCCTTCACGTGTGAGGATGCCAGCCACGCACTTCAGGGGACCCGAGGGCAGTTCCTGGCACCCAGCAGGCACATTCGCCTCTCTGCTGGTGCTATGGGCAGGTGTTGGCCGCTGCCAGAGCCAGGACACAGGGCTCCTGACACAGCCGTCTGGTCCGTTGTGACAGCCCCACACCCGAGTCACAACTGCAATGCCGTGGCCCCGCTCTGGTGTGGCTCTTGCGGTGGCCTCTGGTAGAGAAAAGCTTGGGGAGAAGCTCGTCCCAAAGATTTTAGTGGCAGATGTTGTTGCCTAAGAAAGCAAGGTTTGCCATTGTGGATGCTGCCTCCACCGTGCCCAGTTAATTAAAGCCAAACAGGCAGTAAACTTCCATGGGCCATTACCCCTCTCACAGAGGAGGTTAAGTGTGATGAGGTCCAAATTGCCCTTTAATGTGATCTAATTGATTTTATAAGGTGTTGTGTTAACAAGAAGCTCTACGGTGTTCCCCCAACATCACCCAGACAGTTTGGTGACATCTGCTGTGTGCCCTTCCCCAGCGGTGAGCGGTGGGCGAGCACTGGGAGGTGCTGGTAGCGTCAGCTTTGCGCGGTGCCCACCCACTGGGGCTGGTCCCCAGGGCAAGGGGCAGAGAAAGGATGCTGCAGAGACCGGGAGAGCTTCCGCCTTCCTGCCATGACTCAGGGGCCAGGAGCTTTGTCCTGACTTCCCTGGGGCATTTGGGAGCCCTGTGTGGGGAAGGGGCAGAAGGAGCGCCCGTCTGGCGCAGGGAAGCTGTTCAGCATCCCGTGGGAAGGCCAAGGTTGAGCAGCTGAGGAGCTGCAGGGTCCCCGCGGAGCCGGGAGGTGCTTGGTGCCAACGCCAGCCCCTGGTCTGGCAGGAAAAATTGACTTTATCTGGATGCCTTCATTGGGGTGGTCTGTGGGGAGCAACCCCCCCATCCCAGAGCAGAGACAAGGGGCCATGCCAGGCTCTGCTGGCTGGGCTGAGAAAGGTGACCCTGTGAAGGGCAGGGAACTGCTGGAGAGAGTCCAGCGCAGGGCAACGAAGATGCTGAAGGGAGTGGAGCATCTCCCGTGTGAGCAAAGGCTGAGGAGCTGGGGCTCTGGAGCTGGAGAAGAGGAGACTGAGGGGTGACCTCATTCATGGGGATCAATATGGAAAGGGGGAGTGTCAGGAGGATGGAGCCAGGCTCTTCTGGGTGACAACCAGTGATAGGACAAGGGGCAATGGGTGCAAACTGGAACACAGGAGCTTCCACTTAAATATGAGAAGAAACTTCTTCATGGTGAGGGTGCCAGAGCCTGGCCCAGGCTGCCCAGGGAGGCTGTGGAGTCTCCTTGTCTGCAGACATTCCAACCCGCCTGGACACCTTCCTGTGTAACCCCATCTGGGTGTTCCTGCTCCGGCGGGGGGATTGGACTGGGTGAGCTTTTGAGGTCCCTTCCAACCCCTGACATTCTGGGATTCTGTGTCCTGTGCCCCAGACAGGTTGTACGGTGTCCAGCACTGGCTGCTCCCCCAACAAGCACGGGCTCTCCTTGTGCCATCAGGAGCAGCTTCCCTGGGCGGGGGGCGAGGGGCAGGGCTGGGGCTGCAGGACCGGGGCTGCAGGGCCGGGGCAGGTCACTGAGCCCCTCTGTGTCTTCAGGGCTTTGTGGCCGCCCCAGTGCAAAAGGCTTCCTTGCAAGTGGCCAACAGGGCAGCACAGCGCTTGGCACTGACTGTATCCTTTGCCACTGTGCTGCAAGCAAGAAAAATGAGCAAGATGATTTTTTTAATTTAGTTTTTCACTGGGCTACGGAGCCGTTCTGGCCCCAACCTACCGCCCGATGCTGGTCACGTCCCAGCGGCCCCAGCCCACGGCTCCTGCAGCCCTGCAGCCGTGTCTCCTGCTGGGGAAGGCAGGAGCCGCTCCACCTCCCCAAAGGTGGCCCCAAGGCATAATTAACGTTGGTAAAGCCTCACGCCACCCTGCACACATGCAAAGTGTTATTTATTCCCGAGTCCCTCTCAGCCCGATGCTGTGGCGGTGAAACCCGCCAGCTCTGACTAATGGTCCCAGCAGCTGTGTAGGATATTTGAGTTGCTTTTCGTTTGCGGATTTAGTGGGTCTCTGGTAATTGGAACATGGCAACTTCTAACACGTAACAGATGATATGGCAAAGGAGGGAATTTGTCATTGCTTCACTCCCCTACAGCAAGACGAGCTCATAAGTCACAGCTGACAAATCTTTTAATGACTTTTAAACTTCATTTACAGAAAAGAATGACCGTAATCAACAAACAATGATGGGTTACTAGTCTTTCTGTATTATTAAAAAGGGGTCTGTGTCTTTAGCCCCCTCTATGGGAGCTTAGTGCTGCGAAGGGAAGGGCGATGCTGTGTGCGAAGGGATAAAACCAGCATCAACAGGGAGTCCCGAGAGTCCTCGCGGTCCTGAACCATCACACAGAATCACAGCGTGCAAGACTGGCATGGCGATATTGGTGGAGAATGAGAGCAGTAGACAACGTACTGTCGTTTCTGGCTTTGACCCAAAACCCGCTGACATCAGTGGGAAGATCCCCAAAGCATCGGTCACCTCTGGGCTTCGGGCGAACCGATGCCAAGGGCAGCACAGCACCTGGGAGCAGGTGTGGCCTCTGTAAAACCAGGCTTTCCTTTCAGACTTTCATCTGCGTAGAGCTGGAAAGGCAAAGACCAGGAGATGGGGAGCAGGACATTATTTTTCAGGAGAAGGCATGGCTGCCAACATAGGTCTTGCTGTAGCTGTCACCTCGAGCAGCTCAGCGGTTTTTCAGGTCTCCCTCTCCCATCACTGCAGGCTGCATCCCTCCCGTCTGACATGCTTCCCTCCCCAGTCTCTCTGTGGAGCCTTGGAGGTGGCGTTTAGACAACCAAACCTCAGCAAATCCCACCGCAAGTGAAGTAGGAGCCTACCCCCAGTGACTTTAGAGAGACAGGTATCTTAGTCTTTTATGTCATTCTTTGTATTTAAACTGTCTGAAATAATTTTGAAAGGCAATCAGCTGATCATTAACTCTGAGAGAGGAAAGGAGCATGTCAGAAATGTCAATGGTTGAAGAACTGAGGGTTAGTGTGCCAAGGGCCGGAAACTTTCTCGCGCTCCGTGCACCCTAAAGCTCCCACCCCGTGTCCTGCTCCCCCCGCCCCAGCACAATCTCTGGGGAGCGACCGCCCGGCCTCAGCGATACTCGTGACTTGAAGTCCCGTGTAGCGGGTGGGGGAGACAATCAGCTGTTTGTAGCATTTAGACAAGAAATTTGGAGGAACAGTCTGATCTGGGTCCCCAGAGGGACCTTTTGATCTGCGGGTGGTGACTGCACTCACAGCGTCCTCAGCTCGCGGTTTTGCCGAGTCTCCCAGTGTTTGGGGTTTTGCTAAAATCCCCCGCGGCAGGAAGCACGTGGTGATGTGGAAACCTCTGACTTGTGCTCAGTCATTCAGAAAAACCAGCTGTAGCCCTCACGTCTTGGAAGAGGCAGGGACAGCACCGCACAGCCCCGGGCACGAGCGGGGCCGGTTTGGCTGGGAACAGAGCAGCATCTGTGCGTTCAAGAAGCCATGGCGTCAAGATGCAGGACTTGTGCTTAGAAGACAGCAGTGGAGCTAAATAATGCGAATTGCGTCAGCACGGCTCCATCTGCAGCAGCTCCTCCCTGGGAGCCGGGTGGCCCTGGCGGGTGACTCAGTTATCTGGCGGTGGGTTGGCAGCGTGAAATGGGGGTCCCTCCCGGAGCCCAGATCTTCCCCCGGCTTCAGTGCTGCCCTGGGGTAAGTGGTCCTTCCCACAGGAACCTGCGTCATGCCCTCTGTAGGGTGGGACGTGGCCCAACGTTGGAGCTTGGGAGTGCTCCTAAGGCCACCCACTAGATATAGCAAAACCCGCAGAGGGGTTTGGGACAAGGAGCTGAGCACTGGGCTGATGGACCAGGGCAGGAGGCTCTTCTGCAGCCAGACCGCTCCTCCACCGCTCCATGTCTTCTCTGCCACATGCAGGGAAATGCAAAAAGCAGCAGTGAATATGCCAGTTCATTAACAGCTGAGAAAGTTCCCAGACAGTTCACTTGCTTTTCCTCATAAATAAATCATTTGCTGTTAAAACAACATTTGGGCTGGTGGGGGGTGTTGTTCATTAAGGAACATCAAGTCAATGGGTGGCTGATGAGAACGTGTTTCTACCGCATACAAGTGGGAGAGCGGGAGATGGAAACATTGTGGTTTCCTATTAGGCTGTGAATGATAAAGAATTAAAGAATAATTCAAAGAAATTAGTCATGGCCAGCCATTAATGAGCATCTTGGTAACACTAATGAGCTGGCTTCAGATGCCTGTAAAAAGGGACTTTAATTACATTAATACATGTAGCATTGTCCATAGCCCAGTAGGTAATCATCAGGTTTTGCACCAGTGGGATTATGGATGACATTCTATTTAATTGCTGTTTCCTTTTCATTTTCTTTCCTTTTTTTCCTTTATTTCCTTTCAAAGATTCTTTCCTCCAAAGAATTTTGTTTCTGTTCTCAAACATAACCTAAATGTTATCCATGGAATTCTGCATCTGAAAGTGCTGCCAGACTGGGCTTATCTGATTCAATTGACCTTTAAAATTTATTTTGCTGCTGTCAGAAAGAATGCTAGTCTGTTCACGAGAGATTTCTAAGACGATTAGAAGCAGAGGCTACTGAAAAGTCTACTTGTTGCTTGCATATTCTGCAATCAAAGGATGATCCTAGCTTTTTTTTTTTTTTTTTTTTAGGAAAAAAATGCCTTAATTTTAAAAATAAGCCAAACAGCTGCTGGGAGCTCCTTCTGGTAGGGTGGAACCCAGGGGCTGCTCCGTGTAGGCTTCACAAGATGCCCTAATTCTTGGTTCTAGCACAGTGCCGATGGTGGGATTTATTTTCTGGCCCCGTATGCTGTCAGGACTCTTCTCATATTTGGAAGGCAATGTCAGCATGAGAGTGGAAACCCCAGTTTAACCTGCCAAGGTTGTTATCTGCCTGGGAATCCCAATCAGTGCACAACAGACGTGCTTCTTCTCAAAGGAATTCCGCTCTGAGTCGAAGGGCAGGACGGCGGGTCGGGGGCACTTTGGATGCTCCTTGCTGTCCTGTGGCACTGCTGCTGGGACAGCTCGTGTCTGTCGTGGCCCAAGGAGATGGGAGAAAACCCCACCTCCAAAGCCAGCGTAGGTCAGCGGCTTCGGTGTCAAGGCAGAGCACGGTGTCCCCATGGTGAGGACACGTACCTGCCCCGGGGAACCGCGTCCTGCCCCACGGGAGCCCCGTTGGCTCCACACGCGTGAGCAATGAGCTGTGCAGGGTTTGGAGTGAGCCCAGCGCTGCGGAGGTGGGCAGGGTGAGGATCCAGGGGCTGCATCGCAGACGTCCCAGCTGTCGGTCATCCCTTCATCACGCTTATTAGGAAGGGGAGGGTTCAGATTGGATATTAGGAAAAAATTCTTCCCGGAAAGGGCTGTCGGGCATTGGAACAGGCTGCCCAGGGCAGTGCTGGAGTCACCATCCCTGGAGGGGTTGAACAGACATTTAGACGAGGTTCTCAGGGACGTGGGTTAGTGCTAGAGTTAGGTTAGGTTATGGTTGGACTGGATGATCCTGAGGGTCTCTTCCAACTGAAATGATTCTATGATTGTATTATTCCATTCTATGACTTAAGACGCTAATTAATAGATTTTTAAGCTTTCTATAGGCATGAATAATATGTAGGACAGATGGTGACAAGCCACGACTATAAACTTTATGCTGAGCTGATAGAGTTTGTAACCATTGTACCTTTAACAACTGATTAAATACTTATTAAAACAGCGATTGATTATTTATCGTTCCTTTATGAAGGATTTACCAGTTGCACTGAAATTTAAATCAGAGCCAGGTTTTCAAAGGCTTGGCAAGATTTCTCCAGTTCGAAATGACTTGTTGTTTTAATTAAAAATTTAGAAAGGAGGCTATTTGCATAGCAGGATGGATAGTTGAAGGAAGATTATAAGGGAGCTAATTCTGTTCACGCTGCTGTGCACTCAGCAGCCACCTCTCGGGGCACCAGCACCCTGCATTGAACAGGGGCGAACCCCAAATTTATGGAGATATCACTCAAAAACAGAGGGATTAAGGAAACTAAATCTCCTCACCATCCAGCACAGGCACCAGCCTGGGGGGGCTGCAGATGTCCCCATGCTTGCAGGTCCCAGTGCTTCAGCAATAGGTGACATAAGCCAGCGTGTAGCAGTGACAATGTGCTGCAGCTACGCCGAGCCCGGAGCGGCTCTGGGAGACAACACGGCCATGTAAAAATTCACAGTGCGTCAGAGGTGGCATAAAGTCAGATGGATCGAGGGGACAGAGTCAGCCCCTCCTGCCAGAGCCCTGCGAAATGCAGAACCCGCCGTCTGCCACAGGCTAATGGTGTCAGTCTGGATTACTTGCTTACGTCCTGCAGCAAATGTGCTTTAGTGAACCAGACTTGGCTGATGTTTTCTCTCCCTCTCAGTAGCTTTGCTTTCTCCTCTGCACAGTCCCAGTGCGCAGGATGGGTGCAGCCTCCATCTAAACAGCGGTGGAGGGGACCGGGGTGGGCAGCAGCTGCTCCCCGCTTCATCCACCCCATAAGTTGAGACCCAAGTGCTTGGCGGAGAGCAGGCAACAAGGTCAGGTTGTAAGCATGGCTGTGACCCCGAATCCCCAGGGGTTTCCAGGGTGCTTGCAAAGGCGGCGGTTGCTGGGTGGTGACCCAGGGTGCTGCAGCTGCATCACTGTGTCTGTGACACGGGCAGTCCCCATCGGAGCTGGTGCAGCGGCGTTGTCTCCTCACGTCAGGTGTTAACATGATTTCATTCTACCAAGGAAAATATGATGTGCCGGGTGGAAATATGCTGGAACTGGGCTCACTGTGTAAGCCTGCAGAGCTCAGGAGGAGAAAACGTCCTCAGGCAGAAAGTGGTCCCCGAGCGAAACTGGGGGCTGTGGGGATGCACAGTGTGCTGCAAGGCAGCATCGGTGCCTTCTCCATCCCTGCTCCAGCCACACAACCCTGGTGGGGTGGCCTGGGTGTGGAGAGGGGATAGAGGTGGGTGGCGTTGGGGGTCCCGCGCTGGGGCTTGGCGTTGGGGTGCGTCAGAGATGGGCAGTGACCGGCAGCCAGGTCAGCGATCGCCACCGGCAGAGCCTGAGCCTGGGCTGGGCTCACTCATCTGCGTGGCGGAACCCTGGGAAGTGTTCGGAAAAATTCGCACACCCTGCGCAAGGAGCCCCTTGTCTGATAGGAGATGGGACAGCCCAAAACAGCACTCGAGAGCGCCAAGGATCCACCCTGCCCGCAGCAGAAGCATCTTCCCTTAGCGGGCTGTGCTCAGTTGTACTTTGCGGCGGGGGGAAGGTTTGCAGAGGGAACCCACAGCTTCACAACAAGCTGGTCTGGCTCCTGCCGAGCTGATCTCCAGCTTTCTGGGCCCTCCAGCTTACTCAGCATAGTGGAGATTTCCCCAAAAGACAGCCCTGGTCCTGCAGAACTAGTCTAATAATTGTGACATCTTTATCTATCCTCTTTTTTTAATAACTTTCTGGTCCCTTAACAATCACATCAAAGCTGTTTTCCCCAGAACGCCCAAGGTCTGGTTTCCTTCTCGTTTGTTCTGTTTATTGAACCACACAACAGTGAGAAGGGCCTTTCTGCGCTCCAGGAGGAGGGCTGAGCCCCTCTGGGTTTCTCTGCAGGACTTGTTGGGGACCCAGAAGTTATTAAAAAGATTGCCGGCTTTGTGTTGGTTATTAAACTAATGCTTTGGAGCTTGGCTCTGGTGTTTGGGGACTCACTAGCAAATTACTTGCAGCTCTCAGGGGAGGAATGATTGGCACCAGGGGTGGCAGGGGCTTTGCTTTTAAATGCACGTGCATTTCTGTGCTATCGACGGTGCTGTACCAGTGCAATCAGTGGAGTCTCTCTATCTTGTAGCTGCCTGTGTTGCTTTTTAAAACTGCTTTTTTTGTGGCTGAAAAAAAGGCTTATTTTAGTCAGAAATCCCTCGGAGCCAAGTGTCTGGGTTGATCGCTGCCTGAAGCGAGATGCTCACCGTGCGCCAGCCATGCCAATTCGTTTGTGCACGTTAACTGCCCTATTCCTCCTTAAAAATCATCTTTCTTGCCGCTCGCAAGTACAGACGTTAAAGGTTTGGGATGAAAGCAGGGGGGCAACCTCCAAAAAGCAGTGAGGTGGTATAGGAGCGGGTTTTGTCCTATGCAAGAGTATATGAGATGGTTAAAGAACAGTGCATCATTCGGGGGTGCAGCAGCCCGGGCGTAACACCCATCACGTGTGCTGGCAAGACACGGGTTTGCTGGTGCTTTTTTTGGCACCCTAAATGCCAAATTTTCCCCAGACTTGGAGGGGAATGGACCTGGCCCTTCTCCCCGCGCCAGATTCCCTGCAGGATGTCTTCATTTGTCATCTGGCTCCCAGTGGAAAGCCACCAAGTTGGGAAAACTTGTTAGTGACTGGAGATGGGGACAGGATGAAAAACCGCATCTCCCCTTTTGTGAACAAGCGTGATAAGAGGAGAATAACAGCCTGGCTGTGTGTTGCCATCACTCTGAAATAAAGAGAGCTTTCTGCAGGAGAGAGTGGTGAGACTCGGTGGCTTTTCTTTGCCTTCTTCTTTGACAGTTCGTCACTAAGACTGAGGCCTCTGGGGTTTTCAGACACCTGGCTCTCAATTAAACAGCTAATCTGTGAAGCAAGGCACTCGAAGCAGGGAGGAAAAATAGCTTATCAAGTAAACCAGTTCTGGCCTTGGGCTGTTACCAGATTGAATATCAATATTTTTAAGGGATTCCTGACCGTTAGTGGCAGCAGGGACCGTGACGTTGTTTCCAGCCATGCTGTCCTAGGAAGAGCAGAGGTGCTGGTGCGGGGAGGACTTTGTCGGTGGGTCGCTGCACCTCCGAGCGCTGCAGCATCCAGATGGGGATGTGCAGGGAGGCACAGCCTGTCCTGGAGCGTGGGAGCCCCGCGGGACCTCGGAGCGTCCTCAGCACCTTGAGGAAATGGCACAGGGGATCCTTGACTTTTTGGGGTACAACGTTCAGTTAATCTCATATCGTGTTTTCTTCTCAGCCTGGTGCTGCCAAACAGTTTTCTTTGTGCTATGCATAGTGGGATGGTAGTCACAGAATCACAGAACAGTTTGGGTTGAAGGGCCCTTCCCAGCTCCCCCAGTGCCCCCCCTGCCATGAGCAGGGACATCTGCACCAGCTCAGGTTGCTCAGAGCCCCGTCCAGCCTGGCCTGGGATGTCTCCAGGGACGGTTCATCCACCACCTCTCTGGCCAACCTGGGCCAGGCTCTCACCGCCAATTTCTTCCTCACATCCAGCCTGAATAAATTCTATGAAGAGCTGCGATCCTGGGGTCTGTGCAAGGGTCAGGCTGCAGGGATGGTGGTCAAAGGGTGGTTGGAGAGCACTGGGATGGCGAAAGAAGGAAAGGAAGGAAGGAAGGACGGAAGGAAGGAAGGAAGGAAGGGAAAGAAGGAAGGGAAAGAAGGAAGTCTCCTTGTGTCTTTGTGGCATTTGGGTGTGGGAGACGTTGTTATGATGTTTCTGCAGGCTTTGGTGAGGCACACACCCCGCTACCCCAGACCTCTCCTGTCTGGGCCTCAGTTTCCCTTGCAGAAAACAGGGATAATCATGCTAATCTGTCCTTGCTGTTCTCTTGGGTCCTACAGATGAAGGATCCCTTTATACATTCATTTATCTGTGTCCAAGTATTATTACAAGTTGCATTTTGTCTTCTTGTCTTTTCCAACTCAAGTCTGTCTTGTTGCAGTTGTGGATTTGGAGTTGAAAAGTAAAATAATAGCTGTGAAAATGCATCCGCCGAAGACAGTGATAGTTACTAGAATATTAATCCATAACCAGTAATATTTATGTCTTCTGTATATTTTTCTAATCAAGATACTCTGCTCCAACTCATGCCTGCTGGTTTTTAGGTGGTGGATCAAAGAGGTGGGTTGAGGAGGCACGGTAGCTCTGCACCGTGAGCTGTGGTGTTGCACGTGGAAGGGACACGAAGCCGATGTGGCTGGTTCCTGTGCTGGATTTAGTCTGGGCACAATGCAGAGTGCTCTCCTGGAGTGCAGTTAGGTGGAGTATGAAATATTAATGTGCGATGATTAAAATGTCCTCTTCCAGTTGTTACAGTAAGGGAGCCAATAAGTGGTGCAAAACGGATATTGAAAGGCAAAAACCCTAAATGGCTGGGACGGAGAAGGCGAGGGAGGCTGTTTCCTCCAGGGGATGCTGGGCTTGCATGGGGCAGCAGAAGAGCACTTCGCACAGGGTTTTTGAACACACAATACCCAGTATTTTATAAGCTGTGAAATGGGAGCGGTGCAGGCCACTTGTTAAATGAAGGACATCACTGGTGGTGCCCAAAATCTCGGAGCAATGCCGTGCTAGAAGCCCAGCGCCCCAGCTCCTCAGCTCCCTGGCAAAGCCCCGCTCCGTGCCTGGGCAGGACAGCAGATGGCACGGGGACAGCATCCCATCTGCAGAGACGTCAGGTCCTCCTTGGCTGCCTCCCAAGGCTTTCCCAGCGGCGTGGCCGTCACCTTGCCTGACCTTGAGTTTGCCATCTGGTGGCCCCGTCCCATCGCTCGTCAGCCACAGGCACGTCTCCTGCACAGACCTGCCGTGTCCTGACATGGCCTCGAAGCCACCAGGGAGCCGAGGGGAAGGCTCTGCCGAGGGAGGAGGATGCTGAGCTCCCCACTCCATCACATTGGGGAGGAGAGGAGACAGCACAGGGGACAAGCACATGCTGGTCCAGCTGCAGAGAGCTTGAGGAAGGTCGCAGGAGCCAGACGAGGGGAGTGCAAGGTGGGGACGGGGGAGCAGGATCCCCTAAACCCTCCCACCTGCATGGCAGCCAGGGTCATACCTTGGGCTGTCCCTTAGGAGATGTCCTTCTCCAAGTGAAGGTCCATCTGGTACCTTAGTGCCCACCTGAGAAACACCTCGACTTCATCCAGCTCTTCTATTTTTAAAGCAAACCCACAGAGTGGAGGGTCCATTGGCAGCAGCAGAGCTGGCTCATGTTACACCTGCTGAGAGGGGGCAGCCCACTAGATTTGGGGGAAAATACATGTTTTATGCCCCCACACACCCTGCATCCTGCCCAAATCCTCCAGCTAGTATTTTCTGTTCCCATGCACAGAGGCAGCTTAACCCACGTCCCTCCTACACAGGCTTAAGGAGCTCAGCACCCTGATGTAATTGGTGTTTGCAACTGCAAACAGCTGGGCAGAGATTCAGACCAGTGTAAATAACACACTGCTGGGCTGGGTTGTACTTGGGAAGGATTTGGGCAAAGAGCAACAGCTTAGGGGTTTCCCTAAGCTGGGACTGGGGGTGTAGCAACAGCGATGGAGTGTGAAAACAGATACAGAGGTGTATTTTATTTGAGCGCTGTATTTTATTTGGAGGAAGAGAGCATTCCTCCTGCATGCCTGTGGCTGGGCCAGGCCTGGAAATGGTATGGCCAAACCTGACCAACCTGTTTGCTTTCTGTGGCGAAGTGTGTGGCAAAGGATGTGACATGAGTGCTGTCTCCCTTGCCTTCGGGAAGACTTTTGACGTGGTCTCCTGCAGTATCCTGGCATCCAGGTTGGACATGGCAGCCCAGGTGGGTGGTGTCCGAGAGCAGCACCATCTGGGTGGTGGGGCTCCAAGGGCAAGAGGATTTCCCCCAAGGACTGGGGATGGGGGAAGAAGCCCATGGGGAGGTGGAAAAATGGGTTGGAGGCTTGCATAAACTGGTGGATAAGCAAGGATGAAGAAGTGGGAGTGCATCATCTCAAGGGGAAGGAGCAAAGTGGGATCAGGGGTATCCATGTGCCATGGCCTAGTGTGGATGAAGGAGGTGCCAGGGCAGATTTCCTCTGAAACAAAAAATGTGGGCACCAGGAACTGGGAACTCCAGGAGTCACCAAGTGTAAAGCCACGTGCTGAAGTCACTGTCCTGCAACATCAAGTCAGACACGTCCTTGGGTAGCAAGACCAACCAGGGCCACCCAGCTGCAGACACCCTACACGTGTGCAGGCTCTGTGAAGGTCCCGCAGAGCCTCAGCGATCCCAGCAGGTTTAGAATGGAGGTTCCTGGGACTGGCCGTCCTGGAGCAGCCTCCAGCCCGGCTTTGTGCAGATACTTCTGCAAAACGAGTCCCTGAGGCTCAAGCTGGGTACTCAAAGTGACCAAACAGCTGAAAACAGCCTTGGCTCTTCTTCTGCCTCTCCACCTCTGCAGCAGGAATGGGGACAGTTTCCTTTGTGAACGTCTTCCAGACTGCACTGCAAAAATATGTGAAAATAGATTGCATTAAACGAGTGTTATTATATAGGTTGGAACTTGGAGCAACCTCAAAAGGTTGGGCACCACTTGCCGGAGATGTCAGAATTTAATTCACTCATATGCTTTTAAAATTCCTGTCCTTTGGTTATTTTTTCCAGTTTTTTTAGGAACACTGTGTCTGCTAGGAATTGTTTCTAAACAAATAAAACAAAAGTCTCTGAATCTTTTAATCTATAAGGGTGAAAGGGAAAATTAAAGCCAGACTCAGACAAAGTCTAATTTTTTTTCGTTGGATTTCGCAAGGAGATAATTTCCCGCCTCAGTGATAGGTTAATAGAGTCACAGGGCTTAGAGCTGGATGAGTTTATTGTGCCATCGCGTCCTCCCCCTGCTCCATGTAGAGGATCAGCCTGGCCAGGTATCTCCAATGCTCTGTGTGGTCTGGCTTTAAATGCTGAAAGGAATCGAGTGTCCAGTCCTTTGTGCTCTCAAAATTAAAAAGGCAGAGGTCTGCACATCACAGCTTGTCTGTTCAGAGCTCATTGATTGCAATCGGCGTTAAATCCCCTGTGTCTCCCCAGGTCTGGCTGCAAAGCACCATCTGCACGTGGGGCTGGGTGAGTCTCCTCTGTTGTCTCTTTGCCTCCATGCTGGACTGAAGTTTCAGATCCTGGAGACACAGAGCCAGGGGCTACAAGAGCTTGTCTGTGTGGGTAGAAGTACCTGCAGGCAACATGGGACCATGGGCAGGAGCAGCCCCCGCTGGGTATCCCAAGGAGCTGGTAGCTCAGGACATCCATCACCCCAGGAGCCAAAATGGGGCTCACCTGGCAGAGGGGTGAGATAGGTGTGATGGAGTTATCCCCTAATGGATTTAAGAGGAGACAGAAGCAATGAGGGACTTCATGTCCTGGGGGGAAGCTCTGCGCAGGAGAAGACAAGGAAGGAGGCCTTGGGGTTTTTGAAAGTTTTGGGTGCAACCCCAAAAAGCAGAGCAGGAAATGTTGGTGGCTTTTTCCCGGGCTCTGCCTGCCTAGTGAGGAGTGTGGGAAAGACTCGCTGTGTGGTTTAGGGCTTGGCAAAGCCAGAGCATCCCGCACTGCCGGCGTCAGTGCCTGGGCAGACCCTGCCAGGGCTTGGTGACCGAGGTGACCAGGTCCACAGGAGCTGCACCCATTCACGCAGGCAGCCACCACTGTCCCCAGCTTGGACCAGACTGCTCAGCCAAACTTGGGCTTTGAGCCCAGAGACCCAAACCCCAAAGCCAGGCAGTGCTTTAGCTCTGCCCTGTGCCGGGGCAGACACTGGGGACTACCGGGGGGGGGACACCATGGCCCTGTGGTAGCCATGCGTCCCCTGTGCCAGGCTTGGTGACCTCCTGGAGCTGGGGACACCCTGGTGGCATCGCCTCACTGCTGGGAGTATCTGCGTGTGCTGCTGGAAGGGGCTGGGGAAGAGCAGCACTTCAATGTGCATCATAAAATACCTTCCACAGCTCTGCTCTGACTTTTCCCGGGTGAAAACCACAAACCACACACTATTTATGCAGCACCAATAGCAATCGCAAAGCACCCCCTCTGTTTCTGGAAGAAGAAAATCAAATTGATCTCCTAGGACGCCTGTAATTTTTGCTGCAGAAATGTGAGCAGGCAGCCAGACCACCTTTAATTTCATACCATTTCCAGCCTTGTCCCTTGGTTCTCTTGGTCCTCAGAGGTGAAACCTGTTCTCAGGGGCTGCCCATGAAACACCCCAGGTAAGAAACTGGAGGATCATGCCTTGCAGCTGTGGGAAGCGGGTTGGAGTGGCTTCCAGCTCATCTGGCGGATGCTTAGTGATTCCCAAGCAAACAGTGACACCTCCTGTTTGCAAAAGCACAACTCAGAGCCCAGTGAGTAAATGCACAGGCAGGCAGCAGAGTGCAGACGTCAGACAGGACCACATGGGCTGCTTCGCCACTTAAATCTCTTCATTTGCATCCAGAAAAGTCAAGTCCACTTCCAGCTGTGAGCGCGGGTCTGTGGGGGCGAAGCTGTCCCTGTGTCCCTGGGCATGGTGAGAACTGGCCTGAGCTGGGAGGTGCTCAGCAGGGGAGAGCCTGGCCATGAACAAAGGTGCTGAATGCAAACTGCTTTATAAAGAGCGGTCCTTTGGATTGTAATTAAGTATAGAGAGGGAAAATCTCTCATACAATAGCATTAAAGATGTAAATTTTTTAAAAAACTTGTTTTGTGCTCTAAAAGCAACCAGCTTGTAGCCAGTCAGCCTGATAAACAGGTTTCCAGCAGGAGTTTTGCGCTGGCTGTGACAGTCACCTCCCAACACCCAGGAGCTCCCCGGAGATGGGATCCCCCCAGCTGTGACGGCTTGAAGTTGAAGAGCTGGTTCCTTCATTCCAGGCTTACTGGGAGATTTTTCCCCCAGCCCTTTTTGTAAACCCCTCCCTTGCACACCTGCCTGACTCTCGATTTGTTCATTCAGGTCTTCAAGATGTCATTGAAGGTGCAGACGAGCAACATCACGAACAAGAATGACCCCAAGTCCATTAACTCCAGAGTCTTCATTGGCAATCTCAACACAGCCGTGGTCAAGAAGTCCGATGTGGAAACCATTTTCTCCAAGTACGGCCGGGTGGTGGGCTGCTCCGTTCACAAGGGCTATGCCTTCGTACAGTACTCCAACGAGAGGCACGCGCGCGCTGCCGTCCTGGGCGAGAACGGACGGGTGCTTGCTGGCCAGACGCTGGGTAAGGAGCTTCTTCAACCACTTTGGGTGTCCAGGTGCAACACGGGTTGGTTGCTCCTTAGGGGATGGTCAAGGGATGGCCAGTCCGAGGTCAAACTGGGACATCCGTCTGCAGATGAGGGTCAGGTTCAGTGATGGCGAGCAGGTCAGACAGAGCCCAGTGATGACCGGGCAGGCCCATAGTGATAAGGCGGGTCTGGGGCCAGGCTGGGAACTCAGGATCAGCAGGGTCCATGGCCAGGAACAGCTGTGACAGAGCTGGAGACCAGCGCTCCTACCACAGCGCTCAGGTAGGGGCTGAAGGTGCCCAGGTCCCCTGTGTGTGGGTGTCCGAAGCGAGGCTGGTCTTGGCCATTCTTAGTACCCTCAGGGCTGTGACATTGTGGCCCAAAAACTCATGTTGTGGACTGCGATCGTAGAAGCTAAAACACGGTTCTGAATCATCCCATGTCCTTGATCTGGTGGGGAAGAACAAGGGTGGGAAAAGACATTGTCTAGTTCTCTTTCTGGACCAGGCCTGTCAAGAGCGGTGATAGTCTAACTCAGACTAGCTCCGACTAACTTTAGGCAGGTGATGTTAAACGAGATCACTTCCCCCCAGACACATGGAAGTGTCTCATCTGCACTGCTGTGAGATAAGAAATAACAAACAAAACCACCCCAGCTGCTCCCAGCTGCGTCCTTATTTTGGAGATTGCTCCGAAGTGTCACATGCTGAGAAGCTCTTGTCACCAGCTCTAAGCTGAGAATTGGAACTGGAGACAGTATTTTTAATGAAAAATTGTTATTTCCAAGCCTGCTGCAGGCGGCGGTTAATGGACACCCAGGAAAGCGATTTGCAGCCCATTCCCACCCTGCCTCTGGCACAGTGGTCTGAAATAAGAAGCTGTGTGCTAGATCTGTTGTTTAAGACAGTGTGCTGTTTCCATCTGTGGTTTATTCAAATACCAGAAACCTCTTTTCACTTCTCCTACGGTCCAGAGAGTGGAGCTGCAGACCGAGGCGAGCGCAGCGTGTCAGGGACGCTTCCAGCCCACGTGTGCAGAGCCCGTAGATATCATGGAAAGGGCCTTGGGGAGCAAAGGAGCTCGTCGTGATGCTCCAGACAGATACAGCAGAGACAGGCAACTCTTGTTTACGTAGCTGAAGAAAGACGAAAGGTTTACCGTGATAGGAACCTCTTACTCTCCTCTCAGTGCTTGTCCAGAGCTCTGGCCTGCCAAGAAGACAAACGGATGGTATTACAGCTGGGAGTCCTACACATGTACTGGACAAGGTGCAAACTCAGCTCCCTTTTATGTGCCTTCCCTTCATGGCCAGTTGTCCCACAGAAGAGCTCAGCAGGCTTTCCCTTGCTGGTCATGGGCCTGGAAAACCACGGAGACACTCCGCTTTTAGGAGAAACCAGCAGAGAAGAGCTGAACAATATGTGGTTAGAAAATGTCTTTGCACAAAACGAGGTAGAAAGTCTCCCCCTCTGCTAAAAAAGAAGAGGTGGTGGCCACATAGACATGTGGAGAGGAGGCACAGGGTGGGATTGACAGGGACATGGCTGAAGAGACTGTCCCTGCTTCTGTTCATGGGCAGGGTCTTGGGGGGGTCCTTGAGGTGATGACAAAACTTGCCTCCCCATGTGGGCAGCACGAAGGTTTCTGCTTTCGGCCCTGGCAGCTCCAGCCAGTAACTTCAGCAGGTGCCACCACACGATCCTGTGGAAGAGCTGCAAACCATGGCTGCCAGGCACATGGCTGCATTTGATGTGGCAGGAGCTGCTGGGATGCGCCGCCCCCACAGTGGGACAGCACGGCTCAGGCAGAGGGCAAAGTACCCGCAGCCCGTGCAAGGGCAGCAGCCTGTGGGTACTGCAAGGCCACCTGTCCCCAGAGCCAGCACGTGGTCACTCAGCAGGACAGCATCCCTGTCCGAATCCAGAGCCGCTCCGGCACAGCTTCTCCCAAGTAGCAAGTGATAGGACAAGAGGAAATGGCCTCAAGTTGCACCAGGGGATGTTGAGGCTGGATATTGGCAATGATTTCTTCCCAAAAAAGCCTGTGTGTCCATTGTCCAGGCAAATTGTGGAGGCTGACGCTGGGCTTTGGCACGCTCAGGTTGTACTTGTACCTTCCCCTGCTGCACCTGCAGCCTACGGGATTCTGAACAGCCCTTGCCTGGGCTGTTATTGTCAGATGGGGAGCGGCTGAGGGAGCTGGGGGTTCAGCTGGAGAACAGGAGCTGAGGGGAGACCTTCTGATCTCTGAACTGCCTGAAAGGAGCTTGGAGCCAGGGGGGGTCGGGCTCTGCTCCCCAGGAACAAGCGCCAGGACCAGAGGAAACGGCCTCAAGTTGCGCCAGGGGAGGTTGAGGTTGGATCTGGGGAACAATTTCTTCCCCCAAGGGCTGTGGGGCATTGGAACAGGCTGCCCAGGGCAGTGCTGGAGTCACCATCCCTGGAGGGGTTGGACAGACGGAGATGAGGTTCTCAGGGACATTGGGCAGTGCCAGGGATGGGTTACGGTTGGACTCGATGATCTTGAGGGTCTTTTCCAACCAAGATGATTCTCTGATTCTGTGTTCAGATGGGAAAGAGAATTTGCATCTTCATTTAAGAAACGGGAAGGCATCATAGTTTTGCGTGTGACATGGGTGCTGTGCCTGCCTCTTGTCTGAGTGGGCATGAAGTTTCGGGATTTCACAGCTCCCCCAGCTCTTGCCAGTCTTTCCAATCATAGAAAAGCTGTTCCTTGCAGAAACCCTTCAGTGAACAACTCCAGCTCTCGATGGCACTTGTCCCCTCTGGGAGCACAGCTGGCTGTGCTGCTGTGGGACAGCTGCACGTGCTGCTGCTGGCAGGAGGGTTCATTCCTCCATCTGCTCCTGAGCGCCAGTGATGATTTGCAGGTGACTTTTTCCAGTACATACCAGAATGAATGAGCAAAGCAAGCAGCATCTTTCTAGCTCGCATCTCTCAGCTAAGGTCAGCTTTCGAGCTAACTGGTCTAATAGCATTTCCTCCATTTTTTCTTTTTTTTTCTTCCTTTTCTACCAGATATGCAAGCAAACTTGCATTTTAATTGATCAGCAAGATACTGAATGCATCACAAATGGAGGTGTTTGAAAGCGCAGCTGTAGCCCATCCTGTGCTGGGACAGGGACTGCTCTGCCAGGCAGGTCCTGGCAACCTCTGTGCTTTCTCCAGAGGCTCCCAGTCAGCCCAGTCATTGCGGGAGACAATGGCCAGTACAGTGGGGGAGCTGTGCACTGGAAGCTGGGTCCACACCATAGCGTGACCCTGGCATGTTGGCTAAACAAAGCACAACCTCCCCATTTAGTGTGGGCAAAGGTGCCTGGATATGAGCAGGAGGGACAGACGCTGCTTTGGAGTGGGCAGACGGATTCAGTGATGCAGAGGAGGGAGCCAGAATGGGAATGAGATAGAAAATCTGTCCAGGCTGGTGTGCATGCTGAGCTCTTGTCTCTCCTTGTTCACTGTCAAGGGAATCCTGAGGGATCTGACTGCCCATCACCACTTGAGATTGAAAAGATAAATTTCCTGATCTGTCTGCATGTACTGATGAAGGCTCCACAGTGCTATTTCTAGCAAATTGAGCTAATTGTTGTCATTATCGACCATTGGGCTTTCATTGCATCTCCCTTGAAGGGTGTTAATCAACATGGTGCTGTCAGTAGCTCTCCACTTTGCAAAGAGAAGTGACTGGCAGCTGGCAAGATGCACCCTGACAGCAAAAAGGGTTCACGACAAGGGAACTGGAGCTGAGCAGGGATGTGGTCTGGGATGCACCAAGGAAGAGTTTATTCCTCTCTTCCCTTACAGAAAACAGCATTACCAGAAGCATTGCGTTGCTCAACAGACTCAGAAAGACAACTGCATGCTTAATGTTCACACTGGCAGCAGTTGTCCACGGACCTGTCCTGTGGCCATGCGTGTCCTCGCCAGCGTCAGGCTGGACGCTCTTCTGCATCCCGCTTAGCAGCCGAGTACGGGAGGATGGAGGGCAAAAGGCAGCAAAGAAGACACATGCTCTGGTCTGCATGTGCCTGCAGAGGGACACTCAGTGTCACTGAGCGACCCCCTCATTATGCTGGCTTGTAAACAGGCTGAGCTCCAGCTTCAGTGGGAATGAGGTCTCTTGCTGGACCCTAAAAGGCAGTCCGGGGAATTGCACATCCAGGCATTTGAGCAGTGGGACCGTGTCCGTGCTCCTCCAGAGCCGAGTCCCACGCGTGTCCCAGCCTGTGCTCCTCCTGCACAGGTTGTCTCAGCAGTGCTGCAGCTTGTTGTGCTCCTGTAGGTAATTTTCTTGGATAATAATGAAGTCAGCAGACTGTTCACTTTGGATCACTTTGCAAGCTCTTGATTTTGATGGTGAGCGGACCAGCCTGTCCACATTTCTCCATAAAGTCCCTTCATGCAGCATGAAAAAAGCAACAATTAATAAGCTTAAACCCGCTGAGTTTCATGGCATATCCTGTAAGTCTGGAAGAGGTGAGATCTGAAGTACCTGTGTTTGGCAGTCACAGGTCCACGAAGCCTGAGCCCCAGACGGAGACCTTCAAATCCACCTGCACCTCAGCTGCAACTCGTGCCACCAGCTTGGCACAAAGACCAGCCTTGTCCAGCCCCACGGAAACGGTGCTTTTGGTCTACGTGAGGAAATCCTGGCTTGCTTGGCTCAGATCTGGCATGCCCAGAGGTCTGACACCTGTTTAGACAGAAAGGACTTGAAGAATGACAATGTTTAGGGCTGTTTGGAGAAACCAGCAGGGATTTGCTCACTTCCGAGCCAGGAATCAAAGAGGAGGTGAAGCTTCGTGTTCCTGTAGCTCCTCTCTCTGCAGTTCTGGGGCCACAATCAACGTTAGATCACCAGGCTCTCAGCAGCCTCTGTGAATGGGCTCTGTCACTTTGTTCGCACGTCTAAAGCACGCTTGGCACCGAGGCCAAGCAGAAGAATTTCCTCGGCGGATTAGAAGAGCTCATTCTCACCTCCCCTGGTAGAAGATGCTCCTCTGAGATCAGCTGGGGCGTGTGCCTGCACCCCGGGCAGCTTTTAGCGCAGCCCCGTCCGCAGCGACGCCTGGCTGGCTCGTGCTCAGCACTCATTTTGATTCTAGAAGGAGCAAAGAAGAAGTTGTTAGCAGTTAGCAGAGTGCAGCGGTTTTATATGTTGTCCGTGCCTTACCATAAAAGCACTGCGTTCTCCTGAGAAGCCTGTCCTGAATTTGTGAGGCGGGGTTAGACCACGTGCAAGGCCTTGACTTCAAAAAATCAATGGTTAGTAGCTTCGTAAAGGGAAAGGAGGAGGCTCGCCAAGTGCAAGAATATATTTGCCTTCGTGTGGAGGTCCAGCTGGGCCCCAGACGTGCTAAAAGCGGGTGGGAATGCGGTGGGAGGTGTGGAGGAGCTCGTTTTGCTGTGCACAGCCCCCCTTGCTCCACGGCGGGTACAGCTGCTGGTGCGCGGGACGGGCCGTGTCACAGCTGCCTGTCCCTTCATTGCAGATATCAACATGGCTGGGGAGCCCAAACCCAACAGACCTAAAGGGCTGAAGAGAGCAGCCTCCGCCTTGTACAGGTAGGTCTCCACCGCGGCACGGTCCCCGGGCTGGTATTTACCTTCTGGTTGGGGCTGATTTTCGCACCCCCCAGGCTGCTGCCCTGAGCTCCCTGGCCCCCACCCCAGGCAGCTCTGGCTGCTGCTGCGCCTTCAGATCTTCTCCTCCCCTGGGCTTTGTGGCCTTTGCGATGTCCCTCAGCGCCGGGCTGCAGGAGACGGCAGCGGCAGAGCCACGTTTGGCCATCGCCCGTGGCCCTGTGGGACTCTGTCTGGGCATGGGCCAACCTGTGAATGGGGTTGGACCTGGAGATGGTTGGAGAAACGTGGGCAGGAGCTGCTTTAACCGCGTCCGAGGTCTTGAAAGAGGCGAACCAAGAGGAGCGCTCCCCACCAGCCCCAGCTCCTCCAGCTGGGGAGTAGGAGTGGGGGAGAGCAGGTAACAGGGATAATTTAGGGAAAGATGCTGGAGAAAAGGGCAAGAGAAGAATGACAGGGAAGGGGAGAGAAGAAGGGAAGAAAGTGGGAAGTTCTTGGGGCAACAAATGGAGGTGGACCAAGGAGGTGGCCGGGAGAAGCCCCAAGGGAGCCTGTGCTGTGCACTGACCAAGGGACCAAGCGAACAGGAGGGACAAGTGGGACGTGGAGCAGGTCTGCGGGAGATGGAGGGTGTTGCAGATGTCAGTGAGCCTTCAGTGCTGCTGCTGCCAGCTCTAGAGACTTTAGCAAGATTGTCACAAGAAGCGAAGATTTTCGTTTAACCCCCAGAGTCTGGAGTCATGGGAATACGGGAGAAACTCATTAAGTTTTTGCTCCTGAGGTTGCAGAAGGCGAAACTTAAAAGGGTATTCGGAGAGTACCCTGCAGGTTCAAGGACCTAAAAACAAATAACAAGATCCCAAATTGTGTTTTATTTATAAATTCTCATTGTTTTTCTGTCAGTCTCATGGTATGGAGACTGGGGCACTGAGTCAGAATTTAGAAGCTGTGATGTGGAGAAGAAAAGACGAAAATCAGTATCAGGGTTATAGGTGGGTGTAGTAAAAAAGGAAATCATGAGAGAATTGTGGGGTTTTCTACAAAAAGGAAAAAAAAAAGTGAGAGGGATGAAGACAAATGAAAAAAAATTATGATTCGAACTCGGCCACGTAGTCCAACACTGGTGGGCTATGAAATGGCAAATGTAAGTGGTGGCATCGCTCTCCTGGCGTAGGGAACCCACCAGAGCTCAGCAACCCTCCCACCACCACCACAAGGCATCTGGTGAGACCTTCTGTTCGCTCTTTGTCTGTGCCTTGGCCACTAATCCATTTCTGTTGAAATGACCAATATTTCAGACTTCCAGGCTGCCATGTAGGTGAAGAGAGAGTGAACGAGAGATGTTTGTTTTCTCCTACAAATATGGAAATGCTAAAATATGGGCCAGGGAGCTATACTGCTCTGAGCTTCAGCAACATTTCATCCCAGATTGGTGACAGATTTAAACTTTGCCATCTGGACTATGAGAACTTAAGATATCTCATGGAAAGCAGGGAATCCAGGTTTGCAGTGAGCCGTGGTTATAGCTTCCCTAACCGTCATAAATTTTTCTAAATGTTAGTCTTCAAAAATTGCAGCACTATAATTTATAGAAATGCTGTGTTTAATACGTGAGATTATTTTTTTCCAAGATTGGATTTTACTTTGCCTCACTCCAAGTCTATGTGAGTGTCAAGGGGAAGGGGAAGAGGAATTTCATTTTGGACATAGAGAAGCAAGAGTCTTGACAGTCTTACGTGATCCACCAGCTCGGGGTGGGTATCTGGGAGTTTAATAGAAATCCTCTGGGCTGTAGCCTCCCATCTACCTCCAGTGGGTAAAACATACGCCCAGGTTCATACCACCGTAAATTTTCTGAGGTGTCTCCATAAGAGGGACCTTCGGTTAATAAAAAACCTTGCTGTCATCACTGCTCTCCCCCGACCCCTCTGAATCTTCAGGGGGGCCTCCTTCCCTCTGCCTCTGGCATTTGCCAGAATGTCCCTTTGCACGTGGGATGTCACCCCTTTGCACGAGGGATGTCACCCCTTTGCACGTGGGATGTCACCCCTTTGCACGAGGGACGTCACCCCTTTGCACGAGGGACGTCCCCTGGGTGCTCCTGCCCGGCACCCCGGCCACCGCTGCTGAACGTGGACGTTGGTGGACGTACCGCAAACGAGTTAGTGAGGGTGGCTGGAAAATGAACTTGCATTTTGACCATGTCCCCCAGATATTCACATACTGCGTCTCAAACCCTTTTGCCTTCTGGCACTTGTGACGATCCTCTATTTGCCGGCATAGCTACGGAGTGTCTGGCAGCTCAGTGGCCCAAGGAGCCGTCTCTGAAACGGTGACAGACACAAACCAGTGCTGATTTATTTTCACAGCCTGCAGATGCAAGTGCACGGTGTCCTCCCAGCTCCGCGGGCGTTCGTGTGCCGTGTTCCACCCATCGCCATCCCTGCAGGAAGCTGCTGTCAGCCCCTGTCCAGCCAGATCTGCCACATCTGGGCAGCGGTACCGGGGGCTGTCACACCCCGGCAAGCCCCGGTGCCAAATCCACACGGAGAGGGCAGCGGAGAGGAGCAGTGGGACCCAAACCCAGCAGACCCAGCCCTGGCAGCACGGCCATGCCGGGCTCCCTTCCCCCAGTTCTCTCCCAGCTTCCCGCTACCTTGGCTCTTTGCAGGAGGAAAAAATCTCGCACCACATACACAAGGTCTTAAAAGCTCATTGTTTGATCAATGCCAGATTTTTCAAGTAATAATAGTAATAATAATAAATAATACCAGCTTTCCAGCAGGTATTATTTCTACTGCTGCAATAACTAAGGTTGTGCAACCGTTAGGAGAAGGGTGGGAGCTGAGCACAACGGGTCACTTGTGATTATCGGTGCGGGGCTGTCTCAGCCAATAATTAAAAGCGCAGCCACTCAAATGTACATCTGCTATTCAGGTACATGCTCAGAAATGGCACGACAAATGTAATGTAAAGGCAGCACAGACAAACAACTGCCCTTCAATTATGAGTCTCTGGATTTTGAACCTTCCTGAGTCATTAATAAATGTTATTTAATTACTAAAGAAAAATAAAGCAGAAGAAATGCATCAGGAGGTGGAAGCATCGTGTTACTTGACACAGCCTGCTGCCTCTCACTCTGTCCCTGCTTTATTTGTAAAGGGCACAATGTCAGCAGCTGATTGAAAAACAGCAAAAATTATTCCTGTACACAAAGGAAGAGCTGCCAGGTCACTGAAAAATGATCCATCAGTCTCAGGGAGGTTTATCGTACGTGCAGTGAAATTTTCAGGCACACAGTGTCCAGTAAATCACCCACGCTAAGGCACTCACTTTGACTGGCGTTTTTTTCTGCATTTGTGTTGGGAGATCTGCCTTTTGCCCTGAATAGAGGCACTCGGTCCCACTTGGGGTTCTTGAGCCGCAGAGAAATGCCACGGTCTTCTCTGGCCTGTGGCTACAGAGAACATTGGCTCCAGGGCACTGCCAGAGCTTGCCAGAAGCAGTTCACCATATGCTATCGAAAATCGCATCTATTTCATTTAAGTTGCATCTAAGGGGAAAAAAAAATAAAAAAGAAGAGGGGGAGTCCAACATTGTAGAAGCATCCTCCTTCAATTTTCCTTTCAAGGTACATCCTATTTTGATTGTATTCTGTATTTACTGGATTCAACTAGAACTGGAGTCAAACATCCTTGGTGGTCAAAATAGATTGGCGGGCTGAGGGGAGCTATTTTCTTGCAGGTTTTCTATATTTCCAGGTTTCATCCCAGGTTAGAACGAAAATCAAGTTACCTGTCACGAAAACCTCCATGAGAACACCTTTCCTCGGTCCATACTGCCCGTCTCCTCAGCCACGCAAGCAGGCTGGTTATATTCCAGCAAAAGCTGACGTGGTAGGAATTACCTTTCCCTTTTGGTTCGTTTTGGACATAGAGGAAGCATCAATCTTGACAGTCTTACTTGATCCACCAGCTCAGAGGGGACTAACTCCAGGTCACGCAGTGGTTGGGACCAAAGGCTGCCGAGATATTCATTTCTCCATTGTGAGCCCAGCAGACACGTTGTCTACAAGTCAGGTCAGAAAGGGAGGATGCCAAAGCTGAAAAGATGCTGAAACTCATCTGTGCTGAGACTGTCAGCGAAATGGCTATTTTTCATCATGTGACTGAATTTGGAAGGTTTATGGTGTTGACACCTCCTTAGCCACGTCTTCCCCTCCCCGCCCGTGCTCCTTGCATCCCTGCATCCAGCATCCTGGCCAGCAGCTCAGAGATAAGGTCCCGCTTTATAAAACACCCCCTCGTTTGAAGTCACCGTGGTAGTGCATGGTGGTGGCAGCAAACCCCAAAGAGGCAGTCGGTGTAAATGTTGTCTCGTTGTCTTTAACCCCTTGCACCGTCTTTTGCCCCAAAGGAGCCCCTGGTGCCTCCAGCCATCCAGAGTGTTCTTTGAGTCCCCTCGAGGCACAGGCTGAATCTCCACATGCTGCCACAGGCTCCTGGGGAACCCAGGGAGCATCCAAGGAGAATGGAAAAAAAAAAAAAAACAAAAAAAAAAGAAACCAGCTGGTTACTGAAGTTAAAATATTGAGTGGGAATCCCACTGCCAGCATAGGCAGGACAGACTTTTTAGAAGAGCATGTTACAACAGGACAGGGGGTGATGGTTTTAAACTAAAAGAGGGGAGATTCAGGCTGGACATGAGGAAGAAATTGTTGGCCCTGAGGGTGGTGAGAGCCTGGCCCAGGTTGCCCAGAGAGGTGGTGGCTGAACCATCCCTGGAGACATCCCAGGCCAGGCTGGACGGGGCTCTGAGCAACCTGAGCTGGTGCAGATGTCCCTGCTCATGGCGGGGGGGGCACTGAGGGGGGCTGGGGAGGGCCCTTCCACCCAAACTATCTTACGATTCTATGACAGGCATCCTGAATCAAGCCTGGAATTTCTGGTCCAAACCACACCTCCCACCGGCCGCCCTGGCCAGACTCACTTTCTTCTCACTTCTTGCCTAAGATGCAGGTCAGCACGTTTAGTCTAAGCTGCACACCTGAGCGCTCATCCTGCCCTCTCCACATGCCCCGGGTTCTCCTGGCTCAGAGTCCTTCCCTCTCCCCATCTCTCTCTCTTTCTTCCCATTAGTTTTTCTTTTGTTTTCCACCTGGTTTGTGTTGCCTTGTGAAAAACCAGCCGCAGCAAGAGACAAAGCACATCACTGGGTCTGCAGGGAGTGAGAAATTCATCGCTCCAGCTTTGGGTTAAAATGCAGTTCAAACCTAAGGTCGTGGGCAGAGTCTTGCTAGGAAGAAAGAGGTTTAAACATCTTTAATAGCAGAGTTATTAAGTTAATAAATATCCCCTTCTTCCTGACTTCTCCCTCAGCGTACATATGGTATGGAAAAAAAAAAGAAATCACACCAGGGTGTTGCAGGGCAGTGCCCTCCTGGCACAGTCCCGCTGAACAAAAGGCAGGACGGAGGGTTGTCGGCAATGCCGTGAGAGCAGTTCAGCCCACATTTTACAGCCACAACCTGTCAGCTGCACGTTCAGCTTCCCCGGGCAGCGCTTGGGGACGGAGGGCTGGTCCCTGCGCCCCAGACCCCGCCGTCACTTCACGTGTAGACGTTCCCGTGGGGTGTTGGTGGACATTTGTCCCCAGCCCCAGCTTGCAGGTGATGAGGGAGTAATAACAATAAATTGCCAGCACTAATTAACCCGTGTCATCCCGCCTGTGTCTCTGCAGCGGCTACGACTTCGACTATGACTATTACAGGGACGACTTCTACGACAGGTGAGCAGGGGAGGCATCAGCCAAAGGGGTTTGCTGTGGGGCGAGATCTCCACTGCAGCGCGGCTCCTGCCGTGGGGGGAGGCTGGGGGGCAGTGGGGTCCGCTGGCCGGGCTGTGCCCTGGCTCACCGCCAGCTGCTTGGCTCCGGTTGTGGCACTGATGGCTGGGGGTGCTGCCAGGCTGCTTCACCCCCCATCCTTCCCCCTTCTCCAGGCTCTTCGAGTACCGGGGCCGGGTCTCTCCGGTACCCAGGGTGGTCCCTGTGAAGCGGCCGCGCGTCACCATCCCCCTCGTCCGGCGTGTGAAGGCGACGCTCCCCGTCAAGCTCTTCGCCAGATCAGCCGCCATCGCCAACAGCTCGGCCAAACTGAAGTGTGAGTCTGCGCGTGGGTGTGCGGGATGGTGTGGAGACGAGTGTGTATGTGGACGTCCATACCTAGCCAGTCACCCACAGGGCCAGGTGCTCCCAGAGAAAACCTTAAAAAACTAAAAAACGTAGAATCATAGAATCATTTTGGTTGGAAAAGACCCCCAAGATCATCGAGTCCAACCGTAACCCACCCCTGGCACTGCCCAATGTCCCTGAGAACCTCATCTCCGTCTGTCCAACCCCTCCAGGGATGGTGACTCCAGCACTGCCCTGGGCAGCCTGTTCCAATGCCCCACAGCCCTTGGGGGAAGAAATTGTTCCCCAGATCCAACCTCAACCTCCCCTGGCGTAACTTGAGGCCGTTTCCTCTGGTCCTGGCGCTTGTTCCTGGGGAGCAGAGCCCGACCCCCCCTGGCTCCAAGCTGCTTTCGGGCAGTTCAGAGATCAGAAGGTCTCCCCTCAGCTCCTGTTCTCCAGCTGAACCCCCAGCTCCCTCAGCCGCTCCCCATCTGACAATAACAGCCCAGGCAAGGGCTGTTCAGAATCCCGCAGGCTGCAGGTGCAGCAGGGGAAGGTACAAGTACAACCTGAGTGTGCCAAAGCCCAGCGTCAGCCTCCACAATTTGCCTGGACAATGGACACACAGGCTTTTTTGGGTGCCTATGACCACCCACAGCCCCCTCAGCCTTCCCTGCTGATGCCACAAAGGTGCAGGCGGATGCATCTCCCCACTTGTCCCCGTTACCTGGGCAGGGTGCCCTGCACACTGATCACCGCTGCTCCTCCATCAGGGAGAGGCTCAGACACACCATGCAGCGAGGTGTTCAAGAAGGGCAGGGAACTGCTGGAGAGAGTCCAGCGCAGGGCAACGAAGATGCTGAAGGGAGTGGAGCATCTCCCGTGTGAGGAAAGGCTGAGGAGCTGGGGCTCTGGAGCTGGAGAAGAGGAGACTGAGGGGTGACCTCATTCATGGGGATCAATATGGAAAGGGGGAGTGTCAGGAGGATGGAGCCAGGCTCTTCTCGGTGACAACCAGTGATAGGACAAGGGGTAATGGGTGCAAACTGGAACACAGGAGGTTCCACTTAAATATGAGAAGAAACTTCTTCCTGGTGAGGGTGCCAGAGCCTGGCCCAGGCTGCCCAGGGAGGTTGTGGAGTCTCCTTCTCTGCAGACATTCCAACCCGCCTGGACACCTTCCTGTGTAACCTCATCTGGGTGTTCCTGCTCCGGCGGGGGGATTGCACTGGATGAGCTTTCGAGGTCCCTTCCAATCCCTGACATTCTGGGATTCTGTGTGAGCAGCACCGCATGCTCACCCAGGGGTGCAAGGAGCATGTTTCTAGCGTGGAGTTTCCAGTTGATATTTTAACTTGCTCAGCAAGGTGACTTGGGCCGGGCAGGGATGAGGCAGGTACCTCGGGTGCTCTGCAGGACACTAAATGCCTTTTTTTCATTCTTTCTTTCCTCCCAAGTGAAGTGCAGCGAGCTGCAAACAATCAAAACGGAGCTGACACAGATCAAATCCAACATCGATGCTCTCCTGGGCCGACTGGAGCAGATCGCTGAAGAGCAGAAGTTGTCCACAGGTCAGTTGGATGCTCACCGATGCCTTGGGGATGGTCTAGAAATGGGCAACGAGCACAGGGATGTGCCCTGCAGAGCTGGCCAGGAAACCATCGTGGCTTAGAGCATCCTCCAGGCTCTGGTAGGGAAGTGTCAACCCCCAGGTCCCAGGGTGGAATCACAGGCCAAAATTACATGCCAAAACTCCCTAGATTATAATGAGATTTTTTTTTTTCCTTTTGTCATATAGTTTATATTTTTTTTAGTTTGCTTTTTTGTCCTGTTGTTCTATTCGATCTGCCTCCCACGCTCTGGAGCGCTGCAGAACAATGACCTGCTCTGCCCTCTCTGGGGCTGCTTTCAGGCAGCTTTGTCAAAGTCAGCAAAACTTCCCATTGCAGAGAAAGAACTTAGATCCATTATTTACCTGCTAACTGAATTTGGGGGCCCACTGGATTAGTGTCACCAGGCTCCGGACATTGTCCCCCCGACCCCTGACCCTTGGCCCTTCTCTCTCAGAGGTACGGAAGAAGGCGGACGGCAGCAAAAGCGAAATCTCACAGGAAGACACAGCATCAGAGGCCGAGGTCAACACGGAGGAGCCGCTGAACGGGGACGAGGGGGAGGAGGAGGGTCTCGCACGGGATGAGTGTGAAGATGAACTGGTAAGAGAGTTTGGGTAACACATTCCTCCAGCTGAGGGAGTTCAGTAATGGACCACTGGAACTTATTAAATCCCCAGAAAAATAGATTTTCCTTCGTCAAAAGAAATTGTTGTACTTAAATGCCATGATTGTTCACAGCTTTTTCTTTGTAAGTGTTCTGCTGCTTGCAAAAGCATTGACCTAGCAAATGTGTGTGGACACCCTGAAGAAAAATGGTTGACTCTTGAAATTCTGACCGCATTTATCCTTGATTTCACAACTCTTAATGAATGGTTAATAAGAGTCATTCTGCCCCCGAGTGATTCTGAGATGGATTGAAACATATGGCAAAGGCGGACCATGTTCTATTAACTACACTTTCCTACCAACCTGCCTTTGCAATGTCATTTTGTCTGGACAGACACCACATGGCACAAACCTGCTTAGAAGGTCTGAGCAAGGCAGGACCGCAGGACCTTGCTCGGACCGCTGTGCGTGGAGCTGCACATCCCTGGCGAGGGCAGCGCTCGAGCATCAGCATCCGTTTGTCCTTCCTCACCCCTTCATCGCTGGGGCGACCACACCACCATGCACAAGCACAGCACCCTTTCTTTGGCCAAAATCCTCCTCGAACTCAAACCACTGCCCAGGTTGTTTGTGCTCTTCTGCGCTGCCCCCGCTGAGTCCTGATGGATGAGGGATCTGAACGGGGTCTTTCAGCTATTTCGGTTTCTGGGGCCTCGTAGGTGAAGTCCATGACCCCTGCTAAGTCTGAGGGATGATGAAGGGGAAACATCATAACACACACTATAAAGAAGAAAGGCAAAAGCTGGTCTCCATCTCTGTGTCGATTAGGATAAGGAAGGCCAGGTCTGAATTCCATCAGGGGAAACAGATGGTAGAAATTAGGGGGAAACTTGCTGATACTAATGATCATAAATCAGCACACAGCCTGTCAACAGAAAATGTGGACTTTTCTGCCATTAGCGGGATAAGAGAGCAGAGTGAACAGACATCTGCTGGCTATGATTTAAGAAGAGCTGGTCCTCATTAGGAGCAGATGAACAAGATGACTATTTCAGGTCCCTTCCATCTCTATTTTCTGTAACTCCCTGGTCCTACAGTATCATTGAGATCAGAAATATTTTAGTGTCAACATCAGACAGGCTCACGTGTGCTCTGCATGGGGCAAGTCAATGTGTGCAGTTCGTCTGCAGGGATGTTCTCTTAAACACTGCAAGGCGACTCAGAAAAGCCGTTCTTCGTATTTTGCTCCTGACCTTAAAACACTGAGGTGTTTTCAAGCCTTCCAGTTCCTGGGGAGTGACTCCTTTATCTCACAGCTTACACACATCTGTGTAGCCTTCACCACCTTCTGTCCATGGACATGGTGCCCACACCAGTCCCCAAAAACATTATCTACGCTTGGCTCTGGTGTCACAGTAGCAAAGGCAGAAGTCACTCAGACAGATCTCATCTAATAGCTTATTGAGTTCTAATCAGTAAATTTAGGTATGTAAAATATTTAATAAGTACAGATGGGTTGGCGGTCAATACTCTGCTGTTTACTACACTTGAAGTTAGTATGGGATATGAAGATTATCACGTAAGCTTACTATGCATATCTTAAATGTTACATGCGTGCAAAAAATGTCACTTGCGAACCCCTCGGTGTCTGGTGTCAGGTAAGGGGTCTCTGAGCCTTGACAGACGTCCCTATTCAAGGGGGGATCGCCACCGCGCAGCCAGCTCACCAGCCTTGATAGCTGCAGATATTTATAGTATGAAGTGGTTGATTTGCAGTTAGATTTTCTACTGTGCTCATGCAGTTTCAGATGCTTATCAGCCCAGACTCCAGCCAAACCATTTCTCTGGGGGTTTGGTGCTGAGTTCTCACTGATAGCCTCACACAGTAGAATTAACTCTGGTTAGGCCTACTTGCTGAGCGTCTGCCAAAGTTCGGTTAGTTCAGACAGGAGGAGAACATCTGTCACGAGTGGGAACGGCATCATTTATGCAAGGCGGGAGTCAGACCTGCTCACGCTGGGGCAGTACCCAGCACAGAGGCTTCCCTGCCAGGAACCTCTTCCCTGTGGTGACAAGTGGGGAAGGTCCAGGTGGACTTGGGTCTGGGTCCCACCTGCACCCTGTAGACAGCTGTAGGACGTCTCCTGGGGAGCAGCAGGACTGAGCATCCCTGTTCATAGGGGAGTTCACTGAACTGCAGCTCACCTGAAAATACCACGGCTAAGCAGGGTGATGCTTCACAGAGATGTCAGCTCCAGCTGGGCCCAGGGGGAGCGTTTTAGACCCCGAGGGAGTCAGGCACACAATTTCCATTGAAAATCAACAGGAGCTGGGCAAATACTTCCTTTCATACCCACTTCCAGAGCAACATTGGCTGCCCTGGTGTTGTGCACAAATCTCTGCTTGGCCTTGGTGAAGTTTCCAACATCACCTGGGGAAATCGAGTCCAGACTACACGCTACAGCCCACTAGGAGAAGGACAAAGGGATCCCTCCCCTCCCAGCATGAGTTTGTGCCCTTTTCAGAGAAGATGGGCAGCAGAGGAGCGCTGCGGAGGAAGGATCGAGTCGGTGATGTTTCCTCCCCCCAGGCTCTGCCACTAGGCTTAGGAACCTGGGCGGCCAGAAGACAGACCTGACCAGTGAGAACCAAGAAGACAAAGAAGCACTGGGCACCTTGGCCTTTTCCATGTGCCTTGTCACCGGGTCCCTTGGTCCCCTGCACCACTGAGCAGTGAGCTCATGCTTGCCTTGGCTTTCCTTATGCTGCTGGTGTACCTGCAGATGCTCCTCTAACTCCATCACTGCAGAGGTGGGATGGCTCTATATTCCTCCTGGGTGGCTCAGCTCTGCTTTCCATCTTCTGGGTTCTGCCGTTTCACGTATGAAAAACCTCGGTTGGGAGCTTGCTGTTCATCCACACTGACCTCCGGCCACGCCTGCCCAGCTGTCACCAGAATGGCCCATTCTTGTATTCCAAGGCAGGTGTCCTTGAAGATGACCCAGCTGCCTTGGCCTCCAGAGCAGTCTCCTATGGGATTTTGCCAAGCAGATCCCCAGACAACACAAAATCTGCTCTTAAATTCAGGGGTTTGGTTCTGCTCTTTACCTTGGTCACTTCTCTCAGGATATTCAACTTCACAATCTCCTGGTCACTGCAGCCAAGGCTTCTCTCAGTCTTCACACCTTGGACCCGTTCTTCCTTGGTCATCAGCAACAGGCCAGAAGAACGTCTCCCCTGGTCAGCTTGTCAGTCAGTTGTGTCATGAAATTGTTCATTCTTGACACTCTTCAGATATCTCCTGGGTTGCCTGCAGTCAGTCCTGCTGCCCTCCCACCAGACACCAGGGTGGTTGAAGTGCCCAGGAGCTCAGGGGTCTGTGATCAGGAGGCTTTCTCCAGCCATGCAGAGGAGACTTCCTATGAGGTGGGCTGTAGCAGGTGCCTGCCCTGGTGTCACCCGTGTTCACGTGTCCCCTGATCCTCACCCACAAGCTCTCAGCTGACTCATCACCCATTCCAGGGCACATCCCAGTGCATCTGGGCTACTCCTTTGCCCAGAGCACGTGCCACCTCACCTGGCTTTCCTGAAGAGCCTGTTCCCAGCGTGCTACCTGCTGTGTAAGTGCAGAGAAGGAGCCTTTGTTCTGTTGCCAGAAGTCACAAGCCTCCAGACTCCCCTCTCCTGGGAGTCTCCATCCACAGCTCCTTGGAGCACAGTCTCCAGCTGCCCCTTCCTCAAGCTTTGCAGTCCTGAGGCTTTTCCACTGGAGGATCTCTGCAAAGACCCTCTTGGTGTCCCTGAATATAAAAATCTCTTTGTCTCCCCCAGTGCCAGCCCACTGCTGACCACATTGGGACTGGGCTCCCTTGCTTTTCTGTTCAGATTACCTGGCATCCCCTGCAGACATCTGGATTTCCATCTCTCAAATGTTTACCACACAATTTGGGCTGTGCAGGAGATGAAATGCTACGAATTCTTCTCTTAATGATGCTGCATTGCAGAACAGCAACTTTCACATGCCGTGCTTTCAAACTGCTCTTGCACGGGGACTGGTTCAGCACACCAGCACTATTATTGTGGCCTTTGGAGTGATGAATACTATGTGTTATCATTCTGGGTGATGAGTTCTGCTGCAAACTGGGACCAGTTGCTGTGTTCAACAGCAGAGTCATTACATTGTGCATGATTTGCCATTGTGGACCGACTGCACCTCTGCATCTGTGAGCAGCTGCAGTGTCGCAGGAATGCCTGTCCCCTGGTGCGGGCCATTCCTAGGTCCCAAATTAACTTTTCACAGTGCTGCAAGAAGGCGTGAGCTGTGCAAGCACATGCAGTAAATATTACGAAAGCGCTGAGCAAGGACTTAACTTGGCCCTGCAGAAATTTGGCAGCCGGCAACTCATGCCACGGGCTCAAGGCCTTCCCTGGGACCTGCCCACTGGAGATGCTGACGCTGGCGTAGCCCAGATCAGACACCAGACTTTACACCGGGGAACACGGGCTTAGTTTCTTCCCAGTCCCTTTGAGGTTCAGCAGGAGCCAGACTTCAAAATCCAAGAGGGAATCACACATCCTGGGTCTGTTTGGCAGAACCCTGCCAGAATAAGGAGCCAGGGGAGATTTGTGGGTTTGCCTGGGACAGTGTCTGCCAGCAAACACATGCAGTGTCCCCATGAGGTGTGGTTTGTAGCTCGTCCACCACGCTGAGCAGTCTGCCCCTGCTCGCAGCCTGTGAACTGTCCCACAGCGTGGTGGCAGCTGGTCACAGCGTGCGAGGCGTCACAGCGTCCCGGGCAGGGCAGGAGGGACATGTGGTGATTTACTGTTTCTGGTTCCCTTTTCCCTCCAGGAGAACAGCCATTACACAGACGTGGAGGATGCCAGACTACAGTAACCAGGTACAGCTCACACGCTGCTTTTCAGAGGCTGATCCTGAGCAAAAGCTGCCATTCTGTGCATGTTGGGGTCAGGGGGGTGCTACTTCAGGAGATACTCTTTTCCATTGATCCTCTGTGTTTTCCTAGCACTGAGCTTGGCCACTGATCAGCCCCTCCCTCCCTTTCGTAAATCACAAATCTTTGAAGTTCAAGGAAAATTATGTACCTTTTTTTCCACCTTCTCCATCTCCTCTCCTTGCAGCCCATCCAGAACAGCAGTGAGCAACCGCGTGAGGAAAGCACGAGGCTAAACCCTGTCCTGGCACGGTGAGCAAGACAAGCTGAATCAAAGTGCTGCTGTCATCTCTGCCTGGCATTCAAAAGGAGAAACATGGCCCAACATCTTCCACCCATCTGTAAAGCAAAGACAAAAGTCATCATCCCAGTGAATCCCCGCTACCCTGTGCGCTGGATTCGGAGCTCTGCAGCAGCAGAGGCAGGAACCGAACCCTGCACAACCCATAACCACCACCGACTGGATAACAGGAGAGTGGTTGTGTCACCAAATGAGTCAGACATGTTATAGGGCTTTTTGCAGGAGAGGAGGGAGAAAAAAGCCTGACCTAATAAAGACATTCTTTCCTGTGCTAGGTGAGAGCCAGAGCATTTGCTGCCTGGAGGAAAAGTACTGTCTCAGTTTGGACGATTTGTGTTCTCATGCTAAAGGTCGTGTTGAGGCTGTGGGGTGAGCTCTCCTCCCAGAACGGTCACCTCCTGTCGCGTCTCTTTTGCCCCATGAGCTGCCGCAGGTCCCCGGTCACGTCCAGGCGGGAATGAGTCGGTGCTGGTGCATGTGCTGTGCTCTCTGCAGCTGCTTGGAGAGAGGGAAGGGGACAGGAGGCTGCCTGCAGGCAAGCGGGGGATCCCAAGCAGGAGGGGCAAAGCATACATCGTCTTCATTGGTTTGGGCTTCTCCTTCTCCGTTGGGAAACCACTAGGTAAAGGCTGAGCAAGTCTCTGCAGAGTGAGGGGGTGCCAGCACATGTGGATTAGACCCTTTTCCTAGCCCAGCTGCTCCCTGGAAGGGATGTGATCCACTCGCTTCTCCAGCCCAGCGCCAGAGACATCAGCCCCTTCCCCAGGGCGCCAACATCTCCTCGTGCCGCAGCCTCGCTGGGTCTTCGCACCGACCTGGCCTCCCAGGAGAGCGGCACAACAGCTCCTGCTCCTGCTCCTGCCTGCAGAGCCTGCGCTGCATCCCCAGCCTGATGGGTCTGCGCCGCGGGACGACTTGTCTGCAGTAACGAGACTGGTAACGGTGAACACCCTGAGCACGATGCATGTGGGCGTGCGAGCGCCTCCCCTTCCTGCCCAAATTCAAGCTGCTTCTGACCCGTGCCACGTCCTGCGAGCAGAGGGTGGCAGCAGCCAGCATGCCACTTGGCGTGGGAACCCCCTTACACCACAACACCCAGGAAGGCTCTTGGCCTTTTCTCTTCTTGTTCCTTCCTCCTTCATGGGCTTATGCGTTTTTTCGGAGTTCAGGGGTGGGTGGGACTGAGACTCACATAGCACTTTATTCAGATCAGGTGTGTCCTGCCCATCTCCTCTCTTCCCCTCCAAAATACACACATCAGTGCTTTGAATCCGCAACAGTGTCCGCACCTTCTCCTCGGTCAAACTCTCCCACAAACCATGTGGCCCCGCCGCATCTCTGGGGTGCTCTGAAAGGGGACTCCTGCTTTCTGCTCCAGCGCTCAAAGCCAGACCTTGTCTACGGCATCGCTCTTTGAGGGGTAGAGGGGAAAACAGGTCCCAGGGCAACGCTTGCCTCCCCCGAGGGCCGTCCTGGAGCAAGCATGGCTCTTGAAGCACAATGTTTTATTTGCATTTCTTAGTTTCAAATAATTCATGAGGGATTAAAGGGATAACCGTGCTTTCCCCTCCCTTTTTCCGGTTCCTGTACAATTTATCCATTGTGTTGTACTGAGCCGCTGTAGAGCTGTTTTCTAGGCTTTGAGAGATGAGCTGCAGTTTTTGCTATGAACTGACTGTGATGCTGATGTTTGGGAGAAAGGTGACCTTGTACATACAATCCTGTATAATAAAAGAAAGAAATCTAATTTGCTTGCACTCTCTTTTCTCTCTGTTATACATCCATATAACATGCACTTTTTTGCTCTATTTCAGACAAGTAATTCTTTCCCTTCCTAAGCTTCACCTCTGCCCACAGGATTTGATTTCCCATACACAAGGTATGTCCCACTGAGCTGAGTAAAACATCTGGATTCACAGGTGTCTGGGACTTTTCCTCAGGAGGCCTGAAAACACTTTTAATGCAGGAGAGCTGGGGAAAAATCCAAACCTTTAATCTCTGGACTTTGCACTGGTCCAGCTCATAACAGACTGGAAAAATGAGGCTGCTGTTCCAGTTTGCACAAGCCGACAGTGCTAATAAATGCTCCTTAAGCACAATGTCTTCTGGCCGTGTCCCCAGTCCCCTCCCCAGCAGAGCAAAGCTCACACCATGTTGTCAATCGTGCACATGTTCATTGGAGTAACCGTCCAAACCCTGGGACATGTGGCACCTGAGCTGTGTCTGGAGGGCACCAGTGACCACAAGCTGCTACCGCCCTTTCAGTGCTTTTTTAAAGTTTCCAGTCCCAGAAAGCTGGCTGCTGAGCCTGGCCTGAGCCGTCATCCAGCACTGGAGGGCACAGCTGCCTGTTTCATCTGTTCATGGTGAAGCTGGGGATGCTTGAGCATCCATCCATCCATCCATCCTGCCATCCATCAGTCACCAGTTCAAGATGAGGAAAGCAGCGAGGTCAGAGTGATGGCTGGATATCTTTGCAGCTGGGAAGAAGGAGGAAAGACTGCAGGGCGGGGAGCAGAAGAAAAAAAGCAAATCAAAGCATTTGGCTATCAAGGTCAAACTCAGCCCAGCCTTTGGTCCGTTGAGCTGCGTACCTGGGCTGTGCCCAGGGCTCGGTGCCTCGGGGGCGGGCAGAGCATCTCCCTGTGCCATCCCCACCCCGGCCCCTGCCTCCCCCAAATGCTCAGCCTGGCACCGGGTAACGGCAGCACCGTGCAGCTCATCAGCTTCACGCCATCAGAGCATGGTTGATGTCTCCGGGCAAACAACTGTTCTGACCCTGTTAATTCATAGAATAGAATCATTTCGGTTGGAAGAGACCCTCAGGATCATCAAGTCCAACCATAACTTAACTCTGGCACTAACGCCTGTCCCTGAGAACCTCCTCTAAACACGTTTCAAACCCCTCCAGGGATGGTGACTCCAGCACTGCCCTGGGCAGCCTGTTCCAATGCCCGACAGCCCTTTGGGGAAGAAATTGTTCCCCAGATCCAACCTCAACCTCCCCTGGCACAACTTGAGGCCGTTTCCTCTGGTCCTGGCGCTTGTTCCTGGGGAGCAGAGCCCGACCCCCCTGGCTCCAAGCTCCTTTCAGGCAGGTCAGAGATCAGAAGGTCTCCCCTCAGCTCCTGTTCTCCCCAGGTCCCTCAACCACTCCTCATAAGAGGACTGGTTATTAATTATCAATTACTAACTATAATTAATTATTTTGAGGGGAGAGTGGGGCAGTTTGGGAGCTCATATGCAGGGCCCTGTAGGGTAATGAACTTTGCTATTGACTGTAGATGGGGCCTCCACGACATGGGGTCTGGGGTTTTCCTGTTCGTGGAGTTCTGTGTGTGACCACCCAGAAAATCTTCACGTGAAGAGGCGAGGGCACAGCACGGGGTGGGAAGGGGGACATACCAGCCCTTTCACCCCTTAAGGCCATCAAGCGGCTGCAAAGCTTCCTGCTGACTTCCCTGGGTCCATCAAGAGCGGAGCAGAGGAAGAGGAGGTGTCACCCCCAGGCTGGAGACAGAGAGGGACGGGGGGAAAGGCAGATCCCACTGCAGGGGCAGGAGGCACAGAGCGATGGAGAAAGAGGCTGGTGAAAGCACACGGGCAAGAGCAGCCGAGGCTGTGGAGGTGTAAGGACTCCGGAGTATTTATAGTGACCATGCACACAGAGCACAGACAAAGCCATCGGTGCTACTTCAGTGCACGCCTGATCCCAGTCAGCTCCTGTGCCCCAGCTCCCCCGTCCCGTCTCTCCAAACGTGAACCCCCGCGTGAGATACAGCGTGAGGTGCTGTGTGCTCAGAGCACAACACAGAGCTTCATCCCCAGCCCGTCATCCTCACCCTCAGCCCCAGCCCAGCGCAGGCTCTGGGGCGCAGGGAGCAGCGGAAGCCCCAGCTCTGAGCTTGTCCTGGTTAACAGAAAAATGTGTGGTCCTCCCTATGGCATTTTAAGTATCCATGACACAAAAAGATCTGTCATCTCATTAGCTCTTGAGTGACTATAAAGGCCCCCCGTTTACATTCACCCTACATGCATCATCTCACCCCACATGCACCCAGCTTTGTTTTCCAGGATCCAGTGTCCCCACAGAGCTGCTCCCCGTCAGTTGTCCCTGTGCTGCTGGGATGTGGGAATACGAGGGCTGGACCGCTCTGTTCTCCCTGCACTTCCCCCAGGGCAACAGTTAATCCAACATCTGTACATGCTGAAGAAAAGTGATCAACATAAACTGAGCAACTCAACTGAACATACAGTTTCTGTCTGTGAAATGGAAACCAAATAAATGCCTTTGTTAAAGCCTTGCCCCACCACCCACAGAGACAAGATCTGAGTACCAAGTGCCCCAAACCTCACATTTGCTGCTCCGCTTGGTGCCATCCCATCTGCACTTGGTGGCAGCGGCGGCGGGATCTTTGTGGGAAACAAAACCAAAGGTCCCAATCCCCACTGCCTTGCCTGCACCTCTGCAAAGGAAACGTCAAATGTTTGAGGTTCCTGACTCACTTTGGGCTTAAATGTGCTGCTCTGGATGGGAACAGCAGGTGTAGCGGAAGGTTTGGTGCTCTGGTGTTTGATGTGCTGGCCTCGGCAGGCGTTAGAGCAATAGAGCAGGGTTTCTCCAGTACCAAATCCTCCTTTTATGTGCTTCTGGACATGGAAAGACAATCTGTTGGGCCAAAATGCCTGTAGTCTTGCATTCAGTTTGAGTCAGGATATACAACAAAAGCCCACACTGACTTGAATAAATCCTGTTGACTTCAATGAGCATTGCAGTTCAAGTCTGTGCAGCGCTTTGGAAACACTTCGGTTACTGCAGCTATAACAGGACCCATTCTCTGGGGAATTTGTAAAAGCCAGTTGCTGACTCTGCAAGAGCTGTCATATCCCTCTTGCATTGTTTTCCTATGATCTGCAGGAGATTTGATGCCATATTTTTCCTCTTCCCAAGAAAGTCGTGGAAGCATTTGGGGATGTGTCAGGAACCCCAAGGCTCCTGGTGGAGTTTGTCCATCCTCTGCCAGGAAAACACACGCAGGCCTTGGATGGGGATGGTCCAATGTGAAGAAGGACTCAGCCATTTCCGAAATCCTCTGTGCACCTCTGACAGAGGGGCTCGAGCAGCCATTCCTGCCTGTCAGGTTTGAGAGGGTTCTGCAAACACAAATTCCCACGGATCCCAGCTTCCACCCCCCTCCCTGGGCTCCTGGCCCCAGTGATCCACCCAAACTAGTTGCAAAAGAGATCTGGAGGAAGCGTGATCAAGAAAGGCAAGATGCGAGAGGGCAAGGATGGGAAGGGAAGGATGGGGTGGGAGGTGCAGGCAGAAGCAGGAACCCAGGCTCCCAGCCCTGCCCACAGAGGAGCAAAGGAGCCTCCTTGCTGACGCCTTTAGTCCCGTTTCAAGAAGACGTCGCTGGGGGTCAAGCACAGACCAAAGCTGCAGCCACCCCCGTCTGCTCACCCAGCGCATCTTCACCCCGCAGCCGAACTCCGTCTGTAGTTCAGCACATGAGGACCGGCCGCAGCGATGGCTTGGCAGAGCACTCCCTGGGGATGCAGAGGGATGGGATGTCGCTGCGGGCTGGATTAATCCCTACCTGACCTCATTCCCATCAGCTCTGCTCCTCACAGCGCTCCCCTCTTCCCTTCCTCTGGTTCCTTGCCTCCTCTTAAGCACCATTTCAACCCACAAGGCTGCGGATATACAAGACCCACTGTGAATATCGTACTCTTCTGGAAAACATTCAATGTGTAACAGGCAAAAAGCGTTGTGCCCTGGGCATTAAAATCCAAATTAGAAAGGTAAATCTGATACACAATCACCTTTTTAACAGCAGAACTCTCAAACGACAGTATTTCAAGACAGCACACACAAATTGATACCTTCCTGATTCCATCACATCGGTTTTTCTTCCATTGCATTTGCACACTTGCCCAATCCTTACCTTTTGTTATTTCTGTGCATTCAGTTTAATCTTATTTTTTTCATTACTTATGTATTTTCTTTCTACCTTCAAGAACGCTTCAACCTTCACAGCAAATCATCTCTGTTCTGCATGGGGATGACAGCAGCTCCACCTCCGGAGCGACGGCAGCAGCGGCTGCCGCGGTGGCCGCAGCTGTGAGATGCCACCTGGCAGGACGGGCCCAGAGCCACCACGGTGCCCACGCTCCCCGTGTTGCCTTGGGGTTTCCTTCTGCTGGGTGATGCTGAGCCAGCCGGGGAGCGCGGGACAGACAGGGCTGGCAGGACAGCTGGGACGTCCGCTCCTCATCCTCACCCTATGCTCCGGCTTGGCCCCCGCCGCCCTTCACATCCACACGTGCCAAAGCATCATCTCCTGATTTTGGCCAGCTCAGAAGACACGTCTCTGCTGCAGCATCTCCAGCCCCAGCACGCTCCTCGTTCTTCAAGCCTGAATATGTTCTCGGTTGGGGACAGATTTAATGGCCACCTCCCTCATCCGGAACAAAGTGTAGAGGGAAAACGGTGTGATTCAGCACATAAGTGGATTTGAGAAAGTGGAGTAGGTCTGGAATAAAAACCAATCATGTACTAAAAAAGGTGAGACCACACAGCCCGCCCCAAGCAGCCTCTCACTAACAGGGAAACCTCAATGGCAACCGCAGCCTCCAACCTAAATAACCGCTTCAAGACAACCCGAGAGATCTTTGCACAGCTCCTTCAGAAGAAAAAAGAAAGGAATGTAATCCTCCCTGCTGGCTGGGACTCATAGGAGAGCAGCCCATTGTTCGAAGGTGTCAGAAAGTGCGGAGACAAAGCAGCGAAGAAAAGCATTTTAAGCTTCATTTCAGATGAGCTCACATTTCCCAGAACTTAGTTTTTCCACGTTCATGGTGGAAAAAAGGCTGGTTTGGTGCTGGACAAAACCTTAGCACACAGTCTGCAGCAGGCTCGGACGATGAGCAGTATAGAGACATTTCAGCGCACAAAACTAAAAAGAGCCAAAGATTTGGTTTTTACTTGCCTTCAGTGCCTTGTTTTCAAAGTGAAGCACATCTAGCTTTTCTCCCTGTAACGAAGGCAATAAAACTCCCTTTTCTTCTCCTTTTTTAAATGAAAACGCGTATTATCAGAAGAGCACTGTAAGACCACATTAGAAGCTCCAGCATGCAGCCATGCCATCGAACACTGGTGACAATTAGGACACGAGCATGTTTTGCCGTCAGTCACATGGTCCTCAAGTGAAATGTGTCAACATGGAAGAAAGAAATACACAAAACCTATGGGATAATTACCAAAAAAAAAGGGCTGGGGGAAGAAACAAAGGGTTTCAAACTAATCTGCTTTAATAAAGAATGTAGAATTAAGGAAACTGCTTCTGCATTAGAAAACCCAAAGTCTCTGTGAGCCCAGAGACCACTATGGATGATGTAACAGAGGGAGGTACCACAGACTTCTGCTGAGAATTCAGCAGAAACATGGCTAATAACACAGATTTAAAGCTATGGCTGTTTTATTTTGGAAATATGCAACTGTTTGAAGTATGCAAAAAGGAGAAAGGATAAACAGCGAGCTGAGCCAGTAAGGAATGAGCCTGGTGCTCGAGGCGCAAGCGGAAGGGAAGCGAGAATGTATTTTTCTTCCTGCAAGGAAAAGCCAGTTCCTCATGTCTGTCAGGCAGCAACGTCTTTCCAGAGCCAGCTTAAATTTCTAAGTCTGTGTAAAGTAGTGTGGTTGTTCCCTTAGGCTTGCGACAGAGACTAACAGCACAGGTTCAGCCCTATTCTCCTATATAGAATACGTAAGAAATTATAGTGTCTATATGTATCTGATACCAATGTGAATATGTATGTATGTCTTATCTATATTAATCTATGATGAAACACCTGCAGTAGAAGCAGTGTCTCCCTAGGCTCTTTCTAAAAACTAAAAGACTGGGCTGGATCGCCTCTGGAGGCACCTCCCTGTCTTCATTATTGAGCACAGAAAGAGCTGAGAAAACTGGATTTCTTAGCCGAGGGACTGGAGCCAGGTGAGGTTCCTTCAAGCCAGAAAAGATCAGCAAAAGCCCTCAAACCTGTTTCTCTTTAGAATTCCACAATTTCCAAGTAATATCTTCCTTAAAAAGCCGTTTTCCCCCTGCCACGAGAGCATTTAAGCAACCGATCAGGATCAGAGCGACCTTTCTTCTCCATCAGCTCTATGTATTGAAGGGGTTCCAAGGGAAAGGACACATGGAGTTGTGCACCCTTCTCTGCCATAGGATTTTACTGTTGATCCAAAATCGTTTTAGCTATTAGCCCAAATTAGAGCCAGTTGAGAAGAGTTTCCTCAAGGCTGACAGACGCCTGGGACTACAGCAAGGCGTCATTTAGGTTCACTGCCACAATATCCCTACATGTGCGGAAAGGAGAACACGAGGTAGAGCCGTGTAGGTCCAACCCTACACTGGCCAATATCCATGGACACCGTGGGAATCCAAACATCTGCAGACCACAGCTGGAGGACCCTTTGCGCTGCTGGAAAAGCCCAGGAGAGGTTTAGCCAGGACAGGCTTGTGCTGCCTGAACACTGTCTCTGACCTGGGTGTTTCTGGCCATTCTCCTCCAGGGACACTCAGCTGCCCCTTTTCCCATCATTTGAATCCTTCTGTTTTCCAGGGAACAGTGAGCTTATTGGTGCGTGCACATACACAGGCACGTTGAAAGAACAGCCAGAGGCCACGAATGCATTTTGCAAAGAGCAAGTTTTATTTTAGTTACCTCTCTACTGGGGGATGTCCAAAGTAGCACCTGAGCTCCCAGGCAGAGGTGACACAAGCGGGGACGCAGGCGCTGGTGAGTTCAGCCCTGCTGGAAGATCGCTGGGCCTGCTGAGCTCGCCGGGATTTCAAGGCTTCAGGCAGGCGCAGCCTCTTGCTCTTTCTCACAGCAAAGCAGGAATCTCAGACATGGCGATAAGTTGTCTGGAGTTTCTCACAGGCCTATGTTATCTAACACAGAGGTTCTACTCATCAAGCACACGAGGTCAGTAAAACAATTAGTGTGATGTATGTGCTTTTTCTACACACAGCTGCAAGTCACTTGAGCGTATTTACATTTAACCAACCTCCTCGCCGATCTTCTGCTACATCCCCATACAGTGGCTGGGAAAACACACCAGTGAACAGGCCGGCTGGGGAGCAGGATGAGTGAACCCGGACTCCAGCAGGCTCCATCCCCACCGTGTCCTGCCAGGGGCAGAACCAGGAGCAGGCTGTGAGGGCAGAGCTGCCGCTGCAGCAGCCGGCGTGCAGGCACGATGGGGAGCAGAGATGTGGCTCCTGCCTCTGGCCCTCCCGTGAGCTGACGGGGGGCAGGGGGTGCCCTGATGGCTGATCTCAAAGTCCCCCCACCCTGGAAGCCACTGCTGGGACTGATGCTGCAGTGTGCCCAAGGGTGGCCGTGCGGCTGAAGAACTGCCTGAGGTCCATGATCGTGACCTGTTAGCCTGGAGAAGAGAAGCTCCGGGGAGACCTTTTTTCAGCCTTTACGGACTTAAAAGGGGCTGGTAAGAAAGATGGGGACAGACTTTTCAGCAGGGCCTGTTGCAATAGGACAAGGGGTGATGGTTTTAAACTAAAGGAGGGGAGATTCAGGCTGGACATGAGGAAGAAATTGTTGGCCCTGAGGGTGGTGAGAGCCTGGCCCGGGTTGGCCAGAGAGGTGGTGGCTGAACCATCCCTGGAGACAACCCAGGCCAGGCTGGACGGGGCTCTGAGCAACCTGAGCTGGTGCAGATGTCCCTGCTCATGGCGGGGGGGACACTGGGGGCGCTGGGAAGGGCCCTTCAACCCAAAATATTCCATGATCCTATGTGGCAAGGGCAAGCACCTGTCAAACGGGAAGCTGCAGAAAACCATATTCTGCTACTCGGGCAACATGGGACTACCCTTTACTATGGCAAAACCAATTTAAAAATAGAAAAGCAAGCAATTATTTTGGAAGCTGGAGTGACTTTGCAGTTTGCTGCTGAACTGGTAATTCTTGTGCAGCTTCTGTTTGCTGCCGAACATCTGCCCTCAATTCTTTCTCAAAGCTTGGCCTCCCACGCGCTTGGATACTGTTCTATTAGCCTGGTAATCTGGAATAAACCTCTAGGAAAAAACTGAGCAGACGGGTAGGACAGATACCTGGAGAAATGTTATTCAAAAGATTAATAGATAATTTCTAATGAATCTTAGCTGTCAGCATCATACTCAACTTCACATTCTCTTGACTTTCAGAGTTTTCTTGCTGTTTCTATTCTCCTCTGTTCTCCTCCACTAGATACCATCGTACGCACTTTTGTCTGATTACAGAACATCCCATGCGATTCGTGACAAACCTTGTGTTGTTTTCAGCAGCACCAGCTTTGAAATTCCGCTTTTTCTTCCCCTCACCTACAACCTCAGGTGACCAAGCGTCCCTGCCAAGCCGGCCCCCGGATGACACAAACGCGGGATTTCGGGGTGTGGGGTACACGTCTGAAGGACACAATGCACCATGACCCACACACAGGACCAACCAAAAACCCCCCACTCTCAACAGAAACTTTTTATAAAGGTTTCTCCTTCTTTACACCATTTCTGGTGATAAAAATACTACTGCTTTGATTAAATCCTTACTCTGGCCAGAAGCTTCCATGAGAAGTATTTAATCTCACTTATTTTCATAAGCAGTTATTTCAGCAGAACAGAACCACACCACCTCGAAGGTGGCTGATCCCACTGCATCCATCCTAAGCCAGGGAACTAGATTATTTTCACTGTACTGGTTACTTTGGTGACCCAACCGGACCCTTTGAGTTCCAACCCCCTGACTATGCAACAGAGAGAAAAGCATTTCCCTGGCAAAAGTGGGTTATAAAGAGATTATTCTTACAAGGATATCAGTGAATTTCAGGCAGACTGGCAGCAACGTGACTTCTGTACCGTTCTCCTGGGACCTCCAGTGACAAATCTCGAAAGATTTTCCTTTACACGTTCTGTGCTGACAGATGTGCTGCATCTGGAAAGGAACAGACCTGCGACCACTTTGATGAGTTAGATGAGATGTGAGAGATCACAGGAGGCAAGAGGAGTGACTCCGCTGTACCTCGGGGCTGTGTCAGCTCCGGGCTCCTCCCCAGCCCCTCAAACAGCGATTCCATCCCACTCTGCAGCCAGGTGATGCCCGAAAAAATCCGGCTCCTGCATCTCCAGCAGCACCATCCAGCCAACTTTCAGCTCACAAAGCACGGAGGAACACAGCTCTTTTTGCCTCCAAACACACGCCTATGTGCAGACCCAAGGCAAAGCAAGCTACAAACTTCTGGCGAGAACTCCATCCTTAAGCTGCCTCTTTCCATTCTGCTTAAGTACAGAACTCTGCTTTTTCACCTCTGGACTCACGACTCCACTTCGAATTATATCAGTCTGACAAGCAGCAAGAGGCATTTATGTTCACGCACCACTTGCGGCAGACTGTACTCCTTTTTTGGAAGGTGTTTTTTGGTAATAAAATCAACTAATTGCTACTCCTAGACACAGACTTTTCATGCATCAGTGAGGCTACTCCACAGGTGAATTAGAGTCTACAGCTCAAGATGTTTCACTCAAATATTAGTCATCAAAGCCAATGCCTTCAAGATTTCATGCACAGGCTCAAAATACATCTGTAAAATACACCTATAAAATACACCTATAAAGCTCTCCACACAGGTTTGAACAGTTATTTGGGTTTTTTATTAACTTGCATCTTTTCGATCTAAATATACTGAAATCAAACTTGTATTTAACGCACTTAAACACAGCACGAGCTCAAGGCCATACTGTGAGGGTTTGTTGTTGGTTTTTTCTTGTGTGTTCACGCTTTTTGTATGTGGTTTGTTTTTTTAAATTTAGTATGCTGAAGGTATTTGACCCAGGCAAAAGCATTTAGAAACAGAAAGTATCATTGTTCTCCACCTATTTCAGTGTGTCCCAACAGCAAGTCACTGAAACAAAAAGGCAACTAGCACTTCTCCAAGAAGTTTTACTTCCAATAGGATAATGTCTATTTGCTAGAGAAAAAACAAGAATACAACAATAATGTTACAAGAGGCACTGATCCTGGCTTTATTCACTTCAAGATACATCCAACATTCATTATAGCTCACTTGAAATTCAAAATGCTTTTAAGAAACCAATGATAAAACCTTGGGGTTTGCCTTAGAGTGCTGTCAAGTTTTCAAATAGCAAGTAAGTGACTTCCCAGCAAGACTCTGTTCCGTATTACCATACAAAGATTAAAACTTGGTAGAAACCCTTCAGTTTCTAACACCTGATGAATGGCATTCGGAACAGCCCCCATCTCTCTGGGGAGGAGGCTGCTGTGCTCACCTGCAGGGTGGGTGCGTGGGGTCCTGAGCTGCTGCACCTTCTGACCCTGCACCATTTTGGTGATTAAACGAAAACTGTCCCCATTACGGTGCTCAAGGACTTGACCCCCTGTGCGCATCTTTGTACGTGGCAGCTCTAACAAAATTTCTACAGCGCTAGAAAAACAAGTTAGGACAGCACTAGAAACTGCTGATAGTGTCTGCTGGCAAAGTGCTCGTTATGATCAACCCAAAAATACTTGGCAGTATCTTCTGTAAATTCAAGATTTATATAAGAGAGTGTGTTGCAGCCATCATATGATGATGTTACCTATATCCTTTTTCTTTTCTTTTTCTCCTGCATTCAGCTGGACTCTTTTTAAAGTCGTAAAGAGTGCAGGACTTAAGAAACGTAACATTTCTCTATTAGAAATTGAAAAATTTAGTACTAAGACACTATGAAAGCTTACAGAACAGTTTGCCAATTCCATGTTAAGATTCAGCATCAATGTTGTGTCTGAACTATCTCAAAGTTATATTCTGCATAATTGAGCAGTATCAACCTGTCCTGACATCACTTTCTGTGCAAAATCCATTCTCCTATTAATGCAGCCAGAAAAGCATGAGCAGTTCTCACGTTGGTATAGTCCCCCTGACTTTTTCTGGCTGGTTTCTCTGTTCAGTGACAGCCTAACTAAAAATAAGCTTGTTATGTAAAAGCAAAATAACCTTTATCTAAAACTTTATTCTGGGTCTTGGACATAGTTCAGTGAGATGATGCACAGAACAACATGCCAACCATTCCCACAAGCTGTTTAAAGAGGAAACTGAAGGAAAAATCCAAATCAAAGACACTCACTGTTATAGTATCTTTAATTTATCTTGTGTTTTACAGAAGTCTGAATGGATTAAAAAGCACCTCCTTTCCCATCACGTTCCTTACAGTTGGTAAAATATATTCAATGAGCAAAGGTATGTGAACAGCTTGAGGATCTGCATCTTGCAAGGATTTCACAGACCAATCAAAAGCCCAATTTCTTGTAGTTTTTACAATCTTGTTTTAATACAATGGTAAATCCATTCCGATTGTAAACCTGTCCAGTCATATCTCCCCAGAACACTTTGCAAAATCCAGTGTTGATTAGCAAACTAGTTAGCTTTGGCACGGAGCTGTGCTCTCTTGCCTGTGACAGCCTGGAAACCAGTTTTGATGCTGGCGACGGAGCAGCGAGAGTGGCAAGTCTCACACTGCAAGAAGTATAATCTGGTGTCCTTCTGTAGGATTGTGTCCGGTGACCGACACGTGTGACAGGTGACATACTCCTCTGCAGAAAAGGAATTAAGTTGCAGTTAAAGGATAATGCGGACAAGTCACTACTTCTTTAGCCTTTAGTTTCACAGTTGTCTTGAAAGGCTGTTCAAACGCAGCTACTAACTTAGAAGTGGGTTTGCTATGAAAACCACGGAGGTTGAGGCAACCTAAAAATTCCCCCTTGTTCCCAGGTTAATGAAGCCTGGGGTTTCATATGGTACGTTATGCACTGACACTGGTGTTTTAAAAATAGTAACAACCAATTAAGACTTCCCACTGGCATTCCAGAATTTCCGCTGCTGAAACAGCATTACCAGATGTCAGCAACTCTTGTACAGACACAGCACTAAACCAGTGGGTTTTGTTACATAAAATCTGCAAGGCCTTTGGCCAGCAGCACACACACTCTTTTTGTTAATATGTACAACAGATTTTAAAATTAACAATTACTGTTATTTTCCATACTCCTCATCAAAGCCAAGAAATCAAAGTCAGAAGAAAACAAGCAATTCTCAAACACTTTGTTTTTCCTTGGTATGTTTTAGTGCCAGGACAGAGTACGACCTACACGCTTATTACAACCATCTGTATTTGCATTATTCCATTATAAAGCTGCAGCAAATTGTAGCTTCTTAGCACAGAATCTCCACAGCATGCACACAAGTGGGCCATACATGGGCCACTGCTCATCAAAAGGGGGCTGAGAGAAATCTGAAGTGGAAAAGGGAGTTTTACTTACTGATATATCTTCTCAAGACATTTTCTATCTGTTTTTGCTGGAATCTTCCTTTGATTACAAGTTGGTTGTTACCATCTATTGAGCCACTAAGTTAAAAGAAAAATTAATTAAGTATTTGATTTGCAGAAGACGTCAAGCATTAAAACAAGTCAGGAACATGAAGCAAGATAACGGTGCATTCTTCAAGATAAGAGTAAGTGGAAAAAAATGCACAATTCTGAAGGCACCTGAAAACCTACAGGAAGTTTTGCCCAAACACAACCCACATGGCAGTAAAAGCAAACTCCAGCAGAGAAGAGCCTCATAGTTAAGCTATCCAGTCAGAACAACTTCACAGAATTGAGAATTAACACCTGCTTATCTCAGAGAAGTGACCAAGACGACTCCCTAGTAAGGTGTAATATGACTAATAAGATTCTCTTCTAGCCGTTCTGGTGTAGTGAGTGTTTTTTCACATTATTGTTCCGAAGTTTTCGTTTAAGTCATCTGGAGTTGAACAGACTCCAAAGCCCAATCAAACTGACATTTGTTATATACATGTCACAATTTGACTCCATGTTTATATATAACATTGTAGTCTACACCAGAGAAAGGAACAGACAACCAGGAATTACACCACCCAAGCAGGAGATCTTTGAGAAGAGGCATATAAAATCAACACTTGTTGTGGTAAAACAGGTGGGCTTAACGGCAGCATTAGATGGAATAACTAGCTCCAGGCCCACCAGACTCACCATCTGGGAGCCAGGCATTCCGCCTTCCACCGCCATCCATCACCTGCCTTAAGGGCTGTGACAAACAGCTCTGCTGGCAGAGCAGCTTTCAGAAAAGCCACAAACAGGGAACCCAAACCCTTATCCAAACTGTTCCCTGGGACTTACAGTTTGCCTCTGTACCTCTTCCCTATGATGGTACCTCCTCAATCACTCAGCACAACATCTACGTGCAGGGAAGGAAATCCTGATGTTCAAGCACATATACACAGATCTAAATCCAAGAATTTTATTTTTGAACAGGTGTCAACCATGTTGCCATTGTCTCCTGCATGCATAAGCTCATACATAGCCCAGCAGGCTTACCTTGTACCCAATTCTGCCAACAAAAATGCCAGAAGATGTTTTGGCTGACGATGTAATCTAAAAATAGAGTAAGGATATGTTTAACCTTCCCCCTTCAGAGAAATTTGATATTTATATCAGGCCTGGCAGGCTAAAATGATCTTAAATTACTAAGTTTAAAAGGCGGTGGTGCCAGAGGGTCTGCACCAAAGTGCAAGGGGCAGACAATGAGGACACAAGAAAGCTGAACAGTCCACAAAAAAACCCTACCAACCCTAAAAACTAAACTCGCAATTACAGTAACTATTGAAAATCAGTTTTCTATTTGAGATTTTCCATTCTTATTCTCCCATCCCCTCACCATTCCCTGAAAAACACTACCATTCAAAATTCACTTTAGTGGACTACCCAGATCCTCAGTGTGATTTCACCAGGACTGTTTTCTGGCACATCTGTAAAACAAATCAGATATGCATTCCCAGAAGTGCCCACAAAGGACAGAACTGCCTTCGTGACGAATAATTAAGACACAGAAAGCACTGCAGAAAATAATGGAAAAAATTACTGAATTCCATACCATTTACCAAGAGAGCGGTATTTGTAGTCAGGTCAAATAATAAATCACTTTTCCCACCCCTCCTCCCAAGACCTGCAAATAAATATCACTGGTGACCCAACTACAGAAGCTGGTAAACTCACAAAATCAATACGTTGAGTTTCAGGGGCCCAGGTAGCAAGCCTACAATTCTCATAATTTAAGTATAAAATAAGAAATTATCTCAAACCATCCTTATATAAATATCTTCTTACAGAGAGGAACCTCGCAGTATGATTTAAACACCTTTCAGTTTGCTCCTGGTTTGCCAGAGTTTTTGTCAGAAAACACACATTCAACACAAACACCAACAGCACTGAGAAGTGCATCCATTCACTATTCCTGGGAAATCTCAAGAACAAACTTACAATTTGCAGATGTCTGTAAAGTTGACAAAAGATGTTTTCTTGGTCCCTACTCTTACAACCTGCGGAGGCTTCATGACAAATTTTCGTTTTTCTCCAGCTACCATATCTGGGTTTTTTTCCCGCATGATGTTAAATACTCTATTGAGCAACTGAAAAAAAAAAAATATTCACATGAACACGTTACATTTCTCAAACGAAGTACATCCCTTCGAAAACCTTGAAACACCGTTCACAATTAATATTAGACCATATCTGACCATTAGCATTTCCGCCATATGCTTTCGAACACACACAAAAAAAGTTCTGATAAATGCAAAATAAAAAAGCCATTTCACTAATGGTTTATTTCATAACCTACAATAACTCAGTCTATTTGCAGAGGTGTTTTAACTATCACTAATATTGCCCTATATGAAAGTTAACTGTGATAAAAGATGTGCTGTTACTTTCAGTTAGAAATAGGACATATGAACTTAAGGCCCTGCTCTACTGATGCCCATCAACGAATATTTTTTTAAGTGTCTTTAGAACATTACCTCATCATATGTGTAGTCCCTTTCTGAGCCTGCCCACGCAGGTCCTGACTGAAGGCTAAAAGAAATTCCATCATCTTTTTTGCTATCTTCATCCTCAAAAGCTGTAAAGAAAGTTTGGGATTCATTAAGAAGAAACATTCTTTAAATCTCCTGCTTGCACCATTTCTAAAAGGTACATCAAAGAAGATACCACTAAGATGCGAACACAAGTCTTCTTTGTCTGCCTACAAAGGACACCAGCACTTATGGCAAGTTTATACAGTGCTTTTACAGAACCTTCTTCTGATAAATAATATAGCAGTAAAGGTAAGAAAATGAATTTTGAAACAAAAAGACACTTGAACAGAACTTAGTTTTCTACAACATGGACTACATTTTACTTTCAACATCTAGTCGAGCTGGGTTATACTTTTACCTTCATCCTTCTCCATCATCTCATCTTCATCTGGAAACTTCACATTCTTTTTTTTCTTCTTTTTATTGCCCAGCATGATATCAAGGTCATCTTCAGGTTCTACTGCCTCTGGCACATCTCCTTCAATTTTCAAGTCCTGCAAAGAAATAATAAGACCGTAGTTTACAGTATTAAAACACAAATCTCCATTGCTCTGCATTTGAAATAATACTAGTAGCATGCTATACTAGATGAATACTAGTAATATCCACCGCAATCCTAAAAGGTAACAGGTAAGAACAGAACTAAAGTATTAAGATGTTGAAGGGTGTGCTGCACTATCACCATGACGTAGGGCTAGATATTTTTATGCCAAGCTCAGATACAATGACGTATGTGTGTCTAACAGTGCAGCCTTGTACTAAAACTTAGTTTATACTATTTCCTTTGGAATACTTGATTTCCTACTAAGTGATCAATGCAGGCAAAAATCTTCTAGTGTAACTTCAAGAGCAAGGTCACATTATACTTACCCTAAAGGCATGAGCCATTTGAGGGGCTAAGAGAACAAAACACCTCACATGGAAGGCAATAAGGTGAGGCAAAGCTCTGCTACCTGCAGCCAGTCCCATTTGTTATCACAATTCTGCACATGTAGAGAACACGGAGCAAACATTTCACCTGTCTGGGGCAGATCAGAGGGACATTTTCTTCCCCAAAAGGCAGAATCTAAAGAAGAGGTTTACACATAACGTAACATCTCTCTGTCCTCTTGCCCTCTGGGCTGGCCAGTTACAATGACACACAATTTGAGAAGAGCAAAAATATCTTGTACACCTTCTGAAACACAGAACAGTAGACAATCATTTCTAAAACACCAGAATAAATTACTTCTGAGCAGATATATAGCCTTTATTTGAAGGTCTGGCCTTTAAAGGACTATTCTGTGTGACTTCTGACATCCATTTACTTCTCTCACTCCAAAAGACAATTAACCTTGATGCCAGCCAACCCTTACTACCGATTGCAGAATTACTTGCTCATTGTGCAGATCAGTTAGGTTACTTTCCCTTCTGGGCAAAAAGTGCTCCAGAAGCAACATGTTTAGCAGAACCTACTATAACATGAAAGACACAGTGAAATGTAAGTTTCATTATTAATCACACTACAAGACAATGACAGACTGGAAACAACTCCTGCACTGCCAATCCCCAGAAAATGAAAGCAAGAAAGTTTTCAGCCATAGACAAATGACGTAGTTATGTGAACAAACCTTTATGCCTTCTTCTGCTTCATCTATATCAAATATCTTTTTTGTTTTTTTCTTCTTTTTCTTTTGATTGAAGAAGTTTAAGTCATCCAGGTCATCTGTTGCATCTAAAAACCAAAAGGATTGCCAGAAGAAGTATAATAACTGTAGAAACAGTTCAGACATTAATGTTTCTAATTTACATCCACATCTTCAAAACTATACAGTAAGACATAAGCAATGATCTGTAGCACCTGCAGATATCCATCAGGTTTTAAAGAGGTCATTCCCTTCTCCCCCAAATACCTCAGTACTGGTTTACAGTTTCTGCATCTAATTGCATTTACTTAATTTTTAAATGCTTAATCTCTCTGTCTGCTGTACAAGAGAAACTGCCCGCTTTTGTCAAAATAAGAGAAATGCTTGAAAAAAAACAAAACAAAACCAAAAACTGCAGGAGGAAGGTATAGTTTCTTTGCTCTACTGCTGGAGACAATTTTATCAACGAACTGGATTTCAGTTAACAGCATTCCCTGAATCAGGTTATCGTGAAATGACATTGGCCTCAATTTAAAAAGCAAGGTTATATTCACAATTGCAAGCTTATTTCCTGAAAGATTCTGAAGAACATTCTAGTTATCACATTTACAGTTGTCCAAAAACCAAAACCCCCTTTAACCATATTTCTGTTATCATACAATTGCTTAATTGTTCACATGAAAACCAGTCATAGTTGTGTATTGTAATAACTGCATGTGGAAGACATAAAACATCATGCCAACTATTTTACGGTTCTCTTTTCATTGTCTCACAGAAAACAGTGTGAGTCAAGAAAGCGGAATTTAAATAAGCCAGTGGTAGTTTGCTGGCTGGCTGTGAATGTGATTTCAAGCAGGAGGGAAATCCACCCTCCAAACAGGCAGAGTGTTACTCACAAGCCTCTAAACAAACCTGGGCCCCAGCGTTATACACCATGATGCCAAATTCTTGAAATGGGCCTTGTGGTCTCAAAATACAGAACTACCTTTGTGAGTTTATCTACCCGGATTCACTTTACCTTTCTTCCTGCTGTCTTCTTCGTCTGCTTCAACATCTTTGTCTTCTGTTGGCTCTGGTTCAACTTCTTTTGTTTCTGACTGCTGAGTCTCTTCTGCTTGTGTATCCCCTCCTTCCTCATCCAACATAAAGGGCTTCTTCTTTTTCTTCTTCTTCTTGCTCATAGTGGGATCGAAAATCATCTGTAAAAGTCAAGAGTTCCTTAGCAACACAATGATCACCTACCATTTAATATTTGTAACATCTTTAAGTTTCTCTTGAGATTCTTTCAAGTTACACAAACTGTTCCTTGGCTTCAATCTCAAGGAGGGATTTTTCCTAGAGCTGTAACAACGTAACACAAGTTAACCGACCCAAAACAGTGATTACTAAAAACACTGCAGATCTTGTCCCAAGGCATAACTGATGCAACCAATTACAAAAGAGATATTACAACACTGCTTGACAGTTTAGAGCTTCTGCGACTTTTCCTACAATAGTCCAAGTTTCCTGCCATCTCTGTATTAGCTCAGCTGAAAATATATTAAAGCTGGGGATCTTTGACAGACTAACTACCAGCTGCTTCTCTGTTTTATTACCACTATGCACTCAAATTTTGAGACAAGACTTTGCAAAGCCATCACTGAATCACTCAGCACCAGAAAAAAAATTAAGCTCACTTATACCACAGAGCCTGATTACTTACCAGTTACACTTTGTACTTCTATTTGTGAGACGTGTTAATTTCCAGATTTATTAAAAGGCAAGATCTACCAACAACTCTCTTGAGAAGAATGCTCTGGACTAGGGAAAATCCCAGAAGGGGCTGGTGACACAGCAAGAACTGTATCAGCTCTCAACACTACGAAGTAGCAAAGGTCTCATCCTTTTCCCACACTGGCGGGAAACCGAACCTCAGAGACCGAGTGATTAAAAACCATTAATGAGTTCTTTAGCCAGCAAAGCAGCTTAATTCACCTAGTCTGGCTGTGAAGAAGGCGCTAACCCCAAGGCTCACTTTTAACCTATTCAGCAGCTGTGGACCTGAGATATTTAACACACGAGTTCTTCAGTTTTCCAACACAGGAATGCTTCCTACTTTTGTCACTGAAGATGCAAGTTTGATATCACAGCTATTGGTCACTTTTGTTACAGACATCTGGCCATATTTTCACACCATAGTATCTATTTAATATATCAAACCGTTTTTGACACTTGAAACTTTCTCCAGCAATCTTTTCCTCTCACTTCTCATTCTCCTACACATATTTTTATGATGATCTGATTTTCTGGAACTTGCATGTTTCATAAAGGCTCTACTGAAAGGCAGCAAACTGCACATGCGAGTGTCTGAAGCGGCACATCACAGAATGGTCCACAGACATAGGACACTGAAGCTCAAGGCTTTCAAACTGCTGAAGTGTGCCTTTAGTTGTACACGCCACACTACAATTTTCCAAAGAGGGTTTCCCTCTAATGCTTCGTTAGTCACATGTATGAATCATGCTCTTATGATGCACAGTAAGCAAAGAATGTGCACAACCGGTTGCGCTGTCTGTTGGCTCCCTCCCGCAACACCAGCCCGCCGAACAGAGGGAGAGGCGCCCGCAGCAGAGCCCGCAGCTCCGGGAACAAGCACACGAACGCCCTTTTCAAGACCATGACTCATTTCAGTGAAGCAGCTTTGCAAGACTCTGAAGAGTTGTATATCCTCTCACACGATTAAGCGAACATAAGATGGGAATGGCAGGAATATGTGCCAGGGAGGGTCAGTTGGACATGAGGAAAAGGTTCTTCACCCAGAGGTGCTGGACACTGGAACAGGCTCCCCAGGGAGGTGTCACGGCCCCAGCCTGACAGTGTTCAAGAAGAGACTGGACAACGTCCTCAGACACACGGGGTGACCTGTGGGGTGTCCTGTGCAGGGACAGGAGCTGGACTTGATGAACCTGGTGGGTCCCTTCCAACTCAGGACATTCTATGATTCTATGAACAAATGATGTATTTCTAAGATTATGCTTAGGTCAGGTGTAACGATTTCTAAGAAGGAACTAGCCCACCCACCGCAAATCACTCTTTTCTTTGCAAAGAAAAAGCCATCTTTCATCCCAAACCACCATAAAGCACATCTTGTGTCTACAAGAGACAGACTGTAACTTCAGTTTAGAGTGGTGCTACTGAAGACAACACACAAGGACAACTTCTGGATGCAGGAGATTGTTTTTTCAGCATTAAAACTGTGTAGCTGGCCTTGGACAGAACACTGCTCTGCAGGTCCACTCCATCCAGCCAGGCCAGGGCAAGCTTCTGCAAACACAAGACCCCATCATAACATGTGAGCTGCTCTCAGCAAATAACAGAATACTTCCACAACGGGACAAGGAGGCCTATGCCTGGAATTTTTTTTTCATCAAGGGCTTCAATGAAAACTAAGCAGGAGTCTTAAGTCACACATGCTTTAACAAATCATGATACAAACTAAGCCAGCCTGATAACCAGGCCATGCTGTGTTTGCCTTTCTGAGCTAAGCGTTTCAGAAGTTCCTTTATTTCTTTTCTCTATTCAGTATGTTTGATTAGTCAAAGCATTATAATACCATTTAAGCACTGAGAAACTCTAAAAACTTGCAGGCCCTCTACTAAAGAGGCTGTAGCCTCCAGCACAAATACACCAAACCCTCTGCTTCTCCTGTGTCAAAATGGTTATAAATTTCTATCCTTATTCTCCTCTCAAAGTCCCATATGGGGTTTTGTCTTCTGTGGACCACAGAGTTCTTTCTCACATCCAGATACATTCATCTACTCCTTATTTCAAATGCCTAAACAGTCAAAACCTCAACTTACAGAAAACTTGCAAGTGAAAGAACAGAGGGAAAAAAACTCGTCAAAGCTTCATAGTTCAAGTCCGACTCTCAAGACAGAAGCCAACACAACTCTAAACTGCCGTGACAGTGGCAAATGCTGGGGATTCTAACAGCGCTCACAAATAAATCCCATTTCATTAGTCTGAATAAACACAGGCAGGTCTACAAAGCACACAGCAACTCTGCGCTGTTGAGTGTAGTTCAACTATCCTTACGCTACACCGAGTCGATGTCTATGACGGAGTGCAAAATGGCGAAGACCAACCTGCTCCTAAACCCTCTGGCTGCTCAAAACACAGCATTCTCCAATATTATTTCCTGAAGCTTCAGAGAACCTCAGGGCAAGAATAACTTTTAGATATCTAGTAGCATGATATAAAAGGATTTTTAATAGAGCAAACAGATGTTAACAGACTGCTTCCCGCTGCAAACGGGGCCTGTGTTGCCTCTGTAGCTGCACCTCTGGGCAGCACTCAGGCAGGAGATGGTTCCACCAGGGCGCTTCATTTTGCATACAGCTCTGAACATCTTAAGCTAGTGTCCAACGCAAGAAAACAAAGTTTTGTAACATCTGTACCAGTTTAAAGTGCAAATGTGTCTTCATCTTCCTCACTGTTGTAGGGTTGTTGGCTTTAAAAAGTTTCACCAAGTTAATGTCAATAACAAACTGCTTGGCTCCCACAACCAGATATAGAGAAGTTCTGGAAGGCACGTGCGCTCACTCACTCACACATGCACTAGCCAGGAGACCTAACAGTGATAGTTCAACAATGATATTTTATTCTGTCAGACTGCTACATAAAGCACTTCAGAAATGTAACTTTAATACATTAGATATTCCTGATATCACCTCAATAGCAGAACAAATGCATTATGCAAGAAAAATAATTTTACTGGCACTTAAATTAAATACAAACTGGGAAAGTCCAGGTGAACTGCTCTAAGGCTCTGTGATCACCTGAGACAGAAAGCATCTGACACAAGGATTCCTGGGCCCTAATTTCTGGAACCAGAGTACAACCTAGACATTACAACTGCGGTTCCAGGGACATAATTAGGCATAAAAATGCAGTACATTCATTCTAGATGTTAAAGTAGCTGAATAAGTCAGTCTCAACTACCATTAAAATACTTAGTAATTACACTAGTTCTCCTTTATTACACAGGACAAATGAGGACTCGCCTGTCTCCATGGCTAGAGCGACTACTTGCTCAAAGGAAACATGCCACACAGGTATATCAAACACCAGCGAGAAGACCAGCAGCAGCCATCTCATGGATCCAGCCAGTGCAGTTCCCCACAGGCTACAGTCACCCATCAGGGTGCTTCAGAGATGTAAAGCTTTCCTTTTCCCCATGAGAGCAACTGAAATGCGGTTAGTAAAGGCGCCAGCACACGGCAGGTACAACACGCGAAAGGTTTCTCAGACACAGAGGTGTCTACTTCCCTGAGGTGTGCCAGGGCAAACACCACGGGATCCGGAAAACAGGAAGGTATCATTTGCTAAGATGTAGCTATTTAGCTCTCCGGGTTAAAAGCGAGTTATTAAAGCTCCAGAGAGTGGTAAATACGCTGACTGAACGCTACATCGCGTTAGCACAGCACGGCACACGATGGAGAAGGGGCGGCGGGGAAACCCGCCTCCCTCCCCGGCCCTCCCTCCGCCGGAGCCGGCGGAACACGGCAGCTCCAGCCGAGTTCTCCGCCTGCCCACGGCCGCGGGCCGGCGGGACCGCGCGGCGCAGACGCCGGGAGCTCCGGGGAAGGCGCCAGCGCCCGCTCGGCCTCCGCCCCGCGCACCGAGAGGCGGCCGCGGGCCCCGCTCCGGGACGGCAGCGAGCGGGGCGGCGGCCGGGGCCGCCCGGCGGGGCCGCGGGGCCCATGCGCCTCCGCCCGCCCGAGCACCGGGGCGCCGGTTCTGCCCCACGGCGGAGGCCGCGCTCGCCGTAGGCCTCAGGCCCGCTCTCCCACATGGCGGCGGCCGCGGCGCAGGCCTCGGGCCCGGCTCCCCCGACGAGGGCGGCGGCCGCCGGGTCTCACCTCGTCGCCCGACATGGCTGCGGCCGGGCGCGGAGCGGAGCGGGAGGCGGGCGGAGCGGCGGGCGCTCAGGAACCGGATCGGCCGCTGCCCGCGACCGCCGCGCTCGGCTCTTGCATCAGCGCTCCCCTCCCCCGCGCGCCGCCCCGCGCCTGCGCAGCCGCCCCGCGCACGCGCGTCCCGCCGCGGCGCCTCGCGGGAGTTGTGGCTTCCGGAGCGGCAGCCGCGCGCGGCCCAGCCCGCCCCGCCGGGGCGGCGGGTTTGTCACCGGGGCGGCGGGTTTGTCACCGGGGCGGCGGGTTTGTCACCGGGGCCGCCTCCTCACAGAATCCCGGAGTGTCAGGGGTTGGAAGGGACCTCGCAAGCTCATCCAGTGCAATCCCCCCGCCGGAGCAGGAACACCCAGATGAGGTTACACAGGAAGGTGTCCAGGCGGGTTGGAATGTCTGCTTTGTTAACCCCGCTCTATACACACATTGATACGATCCCCTGAGCCTTCTCTTTTATAGGTTTAACAATCCAGGCTCTCCCAGTTCCTCCTCACATGTCAGATGCTCCAGTCCCTTAGTCCTTCCTCCTTGCTCCTTTTCCCTAATCCTAGCTGACAAAATAATACAGCACTAATAACACAATGAGAAGTACCGGTTAAAATTCTGCCTCCAAACTCACTCCTCACAATTAAAAGATCGTTCATTTCATGCAAGATTTAGTGTTAACGCAGACAGAGCCATCAGCCCAAACTGTTACAGACTGGTTTACATTTTAATATTTCCAGACCATTTGCGCTCTTGGAGTCCCATAACTTCCCATTATGTGCTGTAAACTTGTACTGTTCTTTTTACAGTGGTGGGAGATTATGCACACTATATCATTTAACTTTTTAATCACCTACAAGAAAAGACTTCCCATCTTGTCTGTCCTCGGTCTTCCTTTCCTCTGCCTTTCCTGCTTGCCTCAGTTGAAGGTGAGGACACCCGACACATTCCGTATGCAAAGCCACGAGTTTGGAGACCCAGTGGGGAGCAGGATCGGTTTTAGCTTTTCCCAGTATGACTAAAATATTTTTCTGTTAAACTTCTGAAAGCCAACTTCGAAAGAATTACTTTCCATTCTTGCTTCAGTACCACGACATTTCCCTGGGCATTTGCAGTATTTGTGTCGCTGTCACTTGCTGTTATGTCGCAGGGATGCCACGGCTTTTAAGGTACTGCAGGCAGCTGTGATTTAATGCTGGTGATATGCTGAGCAGGCACATTCAGTGCTGCTGTAACACTGAAGGTGGTTTCCCACCAAATTATTTTCTTTTGCTCTGTTTCCCTGGCATATTAGACTGTTCACACTGAGACACTTTCCACTGGTGTGAAGCCAGAGTGCGTGGATTGGTAATCACTGTGCTAATGACTGTGCTAACGACCACAGCCTGACACCCTCCTCACTTCCCAGAGCTCACCCAGACCAACCTCCTGTCCTGAGATAACTATATTTTTATATTGCCCGCAATTACATTTATCTAAGCTGTTCTTAAACACCACGATGGACAGAGATTCTCTCTGCAGCCCGATCAAGTGCCTGACAAAAAAATTTCTTCCTCTTCCTTGCTGTGACTTAACCCAGTGCCTGTTGTAGTGTCCCCTGGGGACACAGAAGTTCACTGCTCCCCATGTGACAACCCACAGACCTTTGGAATATCACTGTGCTCTTTCCTGTCTTGTCCCCACAGTCTTATTTTTCCAAAGATGCAAATCCAGCCCCTCCAACCTTTTTCATGAGATCATTTTTTTGTTGTTATCATTTTCATTGCTGCATTTTGCGCCTCACTTACTTATGTATTTATTTCTTCAGTGCAGTGCCCAATACTGGACAAAGTACTTTCATCAGATGCCATGGCAGTACCAAGTAGAGCAGCGTAATTCCCCCCAATATTTCATCCATGACACATCTGTTAATGCATTCTAGAATAAGATCCACCATTTCCTTTGTTAGTAGTATTTGAGGACCAAGTATTATTAGTGATAAATACCCTGAGATTTCCTCCAGTTGGGCTGCCTAATGAATAATACATAACATATGTAGTGCCCATACATAATACACGTATTTGGAAAATGTCAGAGGAAAAACTAATGGGAGCTGCTGGAAGTGCTATGCCGGAGTTATAACCTGATCTTCAGATAGAAACCAAAACAATGTCTTTGAAGCTCTTGGCTGCAGATCTGCAACATCAAAAGCATGTCTGGGAGACCATCATGTATTGATTTTTTTTTTCCCCTCTTCCGCTGAAAACCCGTTCAGGATGCAGGACTTTCCTGTTCAGTTTTCTTCTTTGCTCTCCTTGTGAATGAAATAAGTTCCAGAAACTTAAGAGCACTGCTACGTTAGTTGTTACCAATGTCAACACTTGACCAAGAACAGCTGAAACTAGTCTCTTTGATCTGATACTTGGGGAAAAAAAAAAAATCCTCTGTGAGTTTTGGTAAGGAAGGCACAGTCTGGGTTAGAGAGCTTGCAGAAACACACAGATAAAAGGTATCTTTTTCTTTTTTTGGTTATTTTGTTGATGAGCAGCAGTCATGACATATGAAGAAAAAGGCACATGATGCAGAATGACAACTAGAATTTTCACCAACTTAAAGCTCAGAAACTGAGCGCACTGGAAGTATTATGCAGTTGCCCAAGTTATAGCCTGAAAGTGATGAGCAGTCACAGTCTGGGATGAACAAACTCCAAATGCAACCCTGAACTGGGGGGGATGGCACAGTGAAAATCACAATCACATGGAACACACTTGTGGAGGCTGCAAGCCTGTCTGCCCTTGTAGTATTACCCAGCCCTCCAGAAAAAGACTTTGTCAATTTGCCTTTCTGAATTCTGAGTCCTGCTCGGGTGCTCCCTGTGATGCTGAAGCCGTGTTACTTACTGGTGTGACTGGATTTCAAGATTTGTTGTTTGCATTTGCAGAGGTGTCACTTTTTTTCACTTAAAACTTCCATGCACTGGAGGGTTAATTGAGGTCAAAAGCATTTAAAACACCCTTGCTATTCTTTAGTATCTTCCCACTCAGGAAAAATTATCAATACATTTGATCAAGAACAACATCACATGGACACAAGATTTTAATTGAATCCATTTAAACAAGGAGTAAGTCCTTATTTGCCAGAAGACTCTCTGTTCCATGTACATATTTGAAAAAGATGCATGTGGATAAAAATATCAAAGATATGTCTAGAAATGATACAACACCCTAAACAACCTTTTCCAGATTTGATGGAAATGCCACCTTCTGTCACAAGTTTTGATCAGGCAAATATAGGAAGAAAATGGATACACACAAGCGTATATATTTTAGATTATTTTCTCATCATAACTGGAAGTTGACACATACCTATTAGCGATAATTGACAATATGAATCAACACAGAACCAAATTGCATCTCAGTTCTGGAATTCAAAGCCTTGGGGAAAAAAAAAGGTCAATTAGATAATTAGATCCATTTCTAAACTGTCACATAGGCACAGATCTTGTGGATTCACATATTTCACATAAGCAGCAGCTTATCTTTCTATTCCCAAATTTATAAATGATTAACTTAATCCTAGTCAAAATAAATCTCTCATAAAGGAAAAGGCATATGTTGAGTGGGTTTTAAAAACCCATTTCAAGCAATTCATCACCTCACACAGATCAAAGATACTGTCAAGTGTTTGGTCTTGCCATTATAACTGCATCCACAGTAGAAGTTTTGCAGGGACAAATGTACCAGTCACACAAAGTAACTAAGAGCAGCATAAGCTCCACAAACAGGAGGGTGCAGCAAGCTGTGGTAGAAAAATCAGAGGGATTAGTAAAAGTGCTGCTCAGTCTTCTTTTAATTAGCACATTATTGTACAAGCTAAGAAAGTTTTACAAACTGGAGCAATCAGCTGGGTTAAGTTACACTGTGCAACTCATCCACATTCCTAAATGGGATTTTTGTATAGTTATGGTTGAAAAATGGAAGCCCAGTGTTTTCCATTGTTTTCTAATTCTCAGGACACAAGGAAAAAAAAAAAAGCCTATTCATGGCATTGCTTACAAAAAAATTATAAAGTTACTATTGCCTCCAACATCCTGACGTTCAGTTACTGGCCTTCAGTTGAAGTTAATTTTTGTCAATCTAGCAGTAAGGATCTGATTTGATTCTGTGAATTATTTAAGAATCAAAAAGTCAAAAATAATATTTGATTCCTTGATCTTATTTTCAAATGCTAATATAACAGAAGCAGGCTGGAAATAGCCTTCCCTCACAGGGTGAGAAAGAACATTTGATCAGTAAAGACCAGTATATCTGGACAGCTAACGGGCATTCATTTAAAAGCAAATGCCATAGCATAACGATGACAGCAAATCCACAGCGAGGATCAGAGCCATTCAGTATCTTGCAAAGGAGCTGATTTTCTTACTGTGGGAACAGCTTCACTAGTCACACATTTTGAAACACTCCCATGCTTTGGCAGTCACTGTCATGGACAATCAAAAAAAGACAGAAACGGCCTCAAGTTGCACCAGGGGAGGTTGAGGTTGGATCTGGGCAACAATTTCTTCCCCAAAGGGCTGTCGGGCATTGGAACAGGCTGCCCAGGGCAGTGCTGGAGTCACCATCCCTGGAGGGGTTGAGCAGACACAGAGATGAGGTTCGCAGGGACATGGGTTAGTGGTGGACTTGACAGTGTTATGTAATGGTTGGACTCTATGATCTTAAAGGTCTTTTCCAACCAAAAGAATTCTGTGATTCCATGATCCTTGTGGCAACTGGACCAGAGCAGGAGTTAGCATTGTCAGTGGCTGTGGGCTACTCTGTGAAGGGAAAGGCTAAGGCTTCAGATAGCCCAGGGTTTCTGACCACCCATCTAACAGTCTTTGAACTACAAATACAAAACTAAATACATTTTAATTCCCAGCTCCATCTGGACTGGAACATAAGGATCCAGGTCCACAAAAGAACCACATCAGATGGCAAGGGGATGAGTCAGCCCTTCTCCTGCATCTGTCAGTAGCACCACAATTTTCACAGTGTAGCTGTCTGGAAAACGCTGGACTCCCAAAGAGTAGTCTGAGGTTTCCCACAAGTGTTTCTTTCATCGTAAAAGAAAAACATTAAATTCTTAGCAAGTATAAACTTTTGTTTATATTGAACCAAATGAGAAAGAAAACAGAAATTGGGAGCCTGAGTTTCAGGAGAGAAAAACATTTCTCCTTTGAGCACCCTCATCTTGATCTGTAGTCATCTGAAGCAGCTAAAACAATCCTGGAGATTTATGAAGCTTTGACTCGTACCCAACAGCTTTGTTGCATACCACACCAGCAGTCTCGTTTTGCTGCATTTTCCACTCCACACAATAGATTTCAACTTTCAGTTGCGTGTTAGCATAAGAATTCAAGCACCAGGAAGACTTACCCTCATCTACGTTTTCAAAATGGTCGAGCTTTTCAGGTACTAAAATCTGCATCAAGAGGCCAGGAGGTTTGCACTGCGGAAGGCAGGGCGCTCTGCAGCTCCTCACTCGATGGGCATCCTTGAGATCCTGTTTCACTTTTGCTGAGTTCCCAAGTTGCGGTGCAGCAGTCATGACCAAGGCTGGGCTGAAGCCTTGCAGAAGGAGGGTGTTTATTTGAAATAACTCTGAAATTAACTGGTGCAGGAGGCTGGTTTGAATCATCTCCTGGTGAAGGGACAGGTTTTGGCTTAGCAGAGAGCCTGTCTGTGATGAAACCCTTTCTGCCCTTAGGGGCAGCCAGCCTTTCAGGAATTCCAGCAGGTGTGTCCATATTACTGTTTTTAGCCATTTTCTCCCTGATCCATGAGCAGCACATCTTTGCCAGCAGCACTGGAGAAGGAATAAAGCCCATTTTGACATGCTCTTTTCCGCTGTAAAGCTTACCAAGACTTGGGAATCACACACTACTGCGTCTCGGACCATTTCCCTTCAGTTCCGTTGCCTTTCAGAACATGTTCCCCAGCTTGGCCACCACTGACACTGGTTTTGTGGCTGTTGTTCTCTGGATCACACATTGCTCCCAAACCACAGGCTGGAGAGCCCAGAGATCCTGATGTTCGACACCTCCCTCCTGTTTGCAGACGCTCCCTTTGAGCCTCAAGCACGGAGTGAATCCTGCCCCATTTCAGGAGACAACTCCAGCGATTTTCTAAGCTCGGTAGCAGCTGCTGCCCCAGTTCAAGTGGACAAGGTTGACACAGATTTGTGCTGCAAGTCAAGGGCGCAGATCCTGGGCAGAAGATGACACAACGCAGTAGGGTTCACAACACAGCAGGGACCGTTTTGGAAGAGGTATCTGAGAGGGACAGAGGGTGTCTATTCTGTACAGGAGGAGCTGGGAATGCCTGGTTTTTGGAATATTTCACCAATAAATGGACTCAAGGCTCTTGCAGTAAGCAGTCTGCTGTCCCAAAGCTACGTAACTTTGTTGCCAGGAGGGGAGAAAATTCAGTTCTGACTATTGTTGTCACTCCCTTTTTCTAAAAGAAATGGACAGTCCTCTGTTTCATGACCAAATTTATGACTTCTGTTATTGCCACAGCAGTGAATGAAGCAAACCACAGTAAATGGTAAGGATTAGTAACCAATGACAAAGAGAAATACATCCCATATACAAAAGTCATGTTTAGCTCATCAGATCACTGGTAACTTCTGAGAAGTGTAGTTCCTTTAGCTCTAGCCTTTCTCTTGCACATTTCTCTCTTTTAAACATGATCTGAAACCTGTTTCGCTCACCTGCAGAGATGACCAAGCACGTGGTGTTGGACACCAGGTACCCACCAAGCTCAGAAGTGCCCAAGGTCACATCCCTGTGCAGTGACCCGCAAGGAAATTCATTAGATTGATTCAACAACAGAAAGATTCTTCCTGGAGAATCTTGAGGAAAGTCAACTAACATCACAAAATAAAAATCCTCTTTTACGGAGATAATTGAAGCCATCTTGTTGCAAGAAACCCGAACCTGAAATGAAAATAGAAATAACATCCTGATCACATACTTCCCTGGAGAACTTCAACTTGCAGGCAGGAAATGAAATTTTTCTGCAATTTAAACTGATAGCAGGTTTTCTTAAAAATGTAACTCCTTCCCACACACTTGACACGAACATTAATTTTGTAAAAGTCAGGATGAAAAATTGGAGCTCCATGCAGTTTTTCAGAAGATCTGGGAATTCCCAGCAAGTGGTATTCATCATCTGGTAACGAAATCAATACTCATTTTTTTTTCCAAAAGAACATTTTTCACTTCCTTTTGTTACCATCTTTGGCCTCACAAAATAACTTCTTGCTATATCTTTAGTACATATATTATGCAATTTTAATGAGGTTTATGTGCAACTCAGAGTCCTTACAGAAATAAACGAAAATTGAAGATACTTTATTCTCTGCCAGTACCCTTCCCATCTTCTGAAACTATTAACGCTATCTGAAAGGCAGAGCCTTGGCCCATTTCCAAAGCGGTGTTTCTGCCAATAATAGGATAATATCAGCACAACACTTCCCGTTGTATGTTTTCTCACAAATGGGTCAATTCAGACAGGGTACATGCAATAACAAGTTCTTTTGATGATCTGTAGTGACTATCACACAAAGATCAATAACCATCTGTGAGGTCCTTGGACACTAATGAAGCATTACCTACTTCCGCCTCAAAATTTTATCTTTTTGTCTGCTTTATCATTAATTTATTGCAATATATAGACATTTGAGAAGGTGCTCTTATGAATAACAAAGACATACACTTAAACTAGGAAACTAGACACCTGAGTAGCTTAGGGTATGGTAGCGAGCTGCCACATCTGCTGAGCTACTGTTCACTGCACCACATCCACTAAATCGCAATAACTCGGTGTTTAAGAGTTTAGCCCATAGTTAAGTGCAAAGTGATGCATTTTAGCTGAGCACTCTTCAGTGAGGGATGAGGAAAATCTGCATCCCTGATGGGTAAGGAGCCTGCACACGGCAGTCGCTGTGACTCAGTGATGCACAGCTGGGGACAGCTGCTTGCCAGAGCTAACTCTTCAAATTAACGCTTCAGGGAAAACAAGTCCTGAGGGGAGGAAGGATGCTTACTATTGTCAAAGAGTCTTTCCAAACTCTTTACTTTTTTTTTTCCCAATTTTTCCTTTAAGACTTTATCTCATTTATTACCACCTTACCCAGTTATTAGATATGGCAAATGCTTTCATTCCCTGCAGTATTTGATGCAGGTCCTTTTTAAGCACAACAAATGGTAATATTTTAAATCTAAATAGGCACCTTGTCATTTCAGGAAATTATTCTCAGAAGAAATATAGTTTGGGAAACCCCATTCTCCTTGACAATTTTGTCTATATATCCGTTTATTTAGGAACTGATCCCCTTTGAGCTGGCAGATTTACAGACTCTCCCCTGATATTGGTCTTTTGGGAAAGCAACCAGCAGCCAGCTCAAATTCTGCAGGACTCACTGTCTGTCATTGAAGCAGTTGTTTTCCCACAGTACAAGGAATGTATTTTTTGCTGTTGTGGAAATCTATGGTGGCCTTACCAGTTACAGAGGCTACTGCTACTTTGCTTTTTACGAGTTCTTTATCTCCAGGGCAAATACAGAAACAATTTGTGTGTGTGTGTACAATTCTGCCTGGCATGGGGTCTGCCACTCTTTAAGGTATTTAAAGCCTAAGAAGCCAATTGCTCACCATGAATTTGCAAATGGAGGTGGATGTCCTGCACCAGAGCCCGACTCAGCACAGGCACGAACCAGCTCTGTTTGTCCATACTAGTGGATTCTCTTCATCTCAGTCCTCACAGGCAGAGCATGACCCCTTTTACTGCATTTTCTGGTGCTGGGTTATCTTATACTTGCTACCCAACAGCATTTCTCTGCTTTAAGAATTCTGCTCAAAACGAAACTGCACCTCCACAAATAGAGAAAAGAGAAAACCAGCGAGAAGCTGCTGCTGCTGCTTTAAACTTGCCAAAAATTTGGAAGTACCTTCTAGAAGTTTGTTTTGAGAAGAAACTCATGTTGTATTCCTATGATGCTGTGGCAGCAACTAAACATTTTCAGAACTCTGCCATGTCTTTACATTGTGCTTCACCAGTTCTGTGTGAAAAGCCCAGGATGTTAAGCACTGAAATGACACTTTTTTCCTCAAGCAGTTACAGAACACAAACCACTGCAGAGCTGAATCTCCTATGGAAGCTGTGCAGGAATAGCATCCAAGCTTCGGCATATATTGCCCAATACCTTTGTTGGAAACAATACATCTTGCCTCATACAGGCATTTAATCTTCTCATTTTATATTTCCATCTTTTGGTGGGTTGACCCTGGCTGGACACCGAGTACCCACCAAGCTGCTCTATCACTCCTCCTCAACTGGACACAAGGAGAAAAAAAAAATGTGACAAAAGGCTCATGGGTCAAGATAAGGACAGGGAGATCAATCAGCAATTTCTGTCATGGGCAAAACAGATCAGGTCAGAGTAGGTTAACGAGAAATAAATCCAATTTTAAAACACCTTTGCCCCACCCCTCCCTTCTTCCCAGGCTCAACTTCACTCCCAGTTTTCTCTACCTGCTCCCCCCGGGTGGTGCAGGGGATGGGGAAGGGGGTTTGTGGTCACTCCGTCGTACGGTGTCTCTGCTGCTCCTTCCTCCTCACGCTCTTCCCCTGCTCCAGCGTGGGGTCCCTCCCACAGGACACAGTCCTAACAGACATGGAACTGCTGGAGAGGGCCCAGAGGAGGCCACCAAGGTGATCAGAGGCTGAAACACCTCTGCTATGAGTTGGGGGTGCTCAACCTGGAGAAGAGAAGGTCCCAGGGAGACCTTATTGCAGCCTTTCCGTACTTAAAAGGGGCCAATTAGAAAGATGGGGACAGACTTTTAGCAGGGCCTATTGCGATAGGACAAGGGGTGATGGTTTTAAACTAGAAGAGGGAAGGTTCAGGCCAGACACGAGGAAGAAATTGTTGGCCCTGAGGGTGGTGGGAGCCTGTCCCAGGTTGGCCAGAGAGGTGGTGGCTGAACCATCCCTGGAGACATCCCAGGCCAGGCTGGACGGGGCTCTGAGCAACCTGAGCTGAGCTCTGCAGCACTGAAGAGGGTCAAGTACCTCCCAGGTCACCATGTCAGCCCCAGAATTGTTTTAAGAGACAGGAACAAGGGTGACACCCCCTACTCATAGGGTAGATGAAACAAGACGACACATCTGTCCTAAGCAAACAGAATTGGTTTTCTTTGCCAAAAATGCAACCTTCAAAAGGCAGACTTCAGAAGAGAGGTCTTGGAGATGGAAAATAACACACTTAAGGAAACTCTAAACATAATGAGAGGAAGCCAGAAGCAGGAATGACTGTTCTGGAGACCACAAGGAGCTGGTAATGCACGTTGCCCTTTTGTGCTGAAGTTGTTTGATGTAATTTGTCACATCTGCAAACACTCATGCAAAACTCCATTCTTGGGATTATCTGGTTATTTCTTGTGAGGCTTTGTCCCACTAATTGCCCTGTGCTGTTTTTCAAACACTTCTTAATTGCTCTCCAAAGCAAAGGGCTAAGAAACCACTGTCTGACACTGCAGGTTGAAAACGAGTTCACCACCTTGAGATTTTTACACTCAGGAAGCTCAAAAAAAGTTCCAATTGTCTGTCAAGGAAGAAATAAATAAATAAATACGAATCAACTGTACAATATACATTCCTGCCTAATATTTATGCGTGCAAATAGAATGGCAGCATTGATCACAAATATTATAACAAAAAGCATCTGCTCATCTCACAGTTCCATATGCCATTAGAAGCTATAAAATTTGGGTCTCTTTTGTGTAAATATCACAGAAAAGCATGGAGTTTCTAGACAATTTTTCTTTTATGATCAAAAGTATGCTTAAACCATTCTTTTGGATTTGAAGTAACATTTCATTCCTAATGGTTCTTTAGACAGTGACAACTTCTTTTCTAACAGACAGACTTTATAAGGGTGTGAAAAAGTCTGCACAGCGTTTCTCTAACAAAAAAAAGGATTTTGTTATATTGTCAAAATGGTCTTGAACAGGAAACTTGATTTTCAAGTTCAGCCAAAGATAAACAGCTTCAGTTTTAACTCTTCTTTTAATTGCATTCTGTTCTCTGCAATTTCAACCACGCTATTTCCTTCAATGCCATCCTAAACAAAGCTTTATTTATTAAGATTTCACAGAAGTAGAGCTATCTGCCAAAAAAACTATTTCTGACTAAAAATACTTTCTTTGTGTTCAAAGAAATGTAAATGTTTAGCCCAACAAATCACAATGAAGGTGAAAATGGCAAATTTTCCAGAAGTTCTTAGTATTGAAATGTCTTTCACATGTTTGTCACATCAATTGTAAAGGTACAACTATGCTAATTAATTAGTGACTTCCAGTAAGAAATTAAGTAAAAGAACAGGTGGAAATATGACAACCTTACATATGATTGTGCCTATTATTGTGAAAATCAGGGTATCTATTTAATGGAAGAGCAGAGGAAGATACAAGGAATTCAAAGACACACTAGTTGTGTGCTCCATTGGGTGCACCCGGGTCGAGTCACATTATTCAAAGTAAGCTGGGTGGCACTTAAAAGCCACTTCTGTGAATTTGCTCTAGGTATGGCAGAGAAAAGGCTGAATTTTCTGTTCCTGATGGAGATGTCAAAGAATTGAGAACAGAAGTATGTAAAAAAAAAAATGGTGTGCATCTAAATCAAAAAAAGGCAAGACCTGCACACCACTCCAAACATCACATGGAAATCGTTTGCTGTTAATTGCCCACTTGTTCTGAAAAGTAGATGTTTGCCCACACTGCAACTTTTGATCTGATATTTAAAAAAAACAAACAAAAAAGTGAGTTCTTTGCTTAATCTATAAATCCAAGTCAGCATATTATATACCTTGCACATTATCTACAAAGGATGTAGCAAACTTACCTCCTTGTTTGTAAAATATACAGGGTGTTTCCAAAAGATCCAATTTGAAATCATTATATCTTTGCAAGCACGAACCGCCTATCAATGAAACTCTTGAAAGGGCAGGGCAGAGAGTTTCAAATGATTAGTGCTACTTGATAACTCATTAAACTGTTCATAAATTTTTGTGTAATTGTAACATGTCATCGCGAAATACACTGCTTTGAAATTGGGTCCATCTCTTTGAAATACCCTGTATTATGATGTAATCTCTCCTAGTTGATTTTTTTAATGCAATTGGCAGGGCTTGGATAAGACTGAACCAAGAACAGTTGCATTTTTATTCTTGCAATGTGTTGGGGAAAAATCACAGGAGAGGATCAAAACACCAATACTAACTGACCAGCAATAAATCTGCAATACAGTTCATTCTTATTTACTGGGCTAGAGCACCTTGAAACATCTTCATCTGTAGTACAGAATGGGATTACAGCAAAAGTTTCAGCAATCACAACAATCACATCTGAAAAATAACTAATCTTGGTAAGTCATCTAGTGCAAATGACACCGGTTGTTCAGTTCGTTGTCTCTCAATCACAAGAACCTGCAGGGAAGGCAAAGAGTCCACAACAAGCTGTACTGATATATTAGATCTGCACAGCTATATTGCCATATTGTATCAGTACAATTTTTTTATATCCAAATCTGTACAGGAAAGAAAAATAGAGAAGAGAAATAGTGAGAGGGAATGGAAGCAGAAACAAAGAGAGAAATGGAGTAAGAAAATGAGAAAGAATGAGGAAAGACCAGACACGTTTTTCTGTAATGAATGTAAAGCCTAACAGATTAGGGAATCTAATGAATTCTTGGTCAGAAAGGAGAAGAGAGAGAGAAAAATTCTGGGACCCTAGAAACAAAGACGGGGGAAAAGAAATCCAGCTGCAAAGCACTCTCTTCTCCCCTGATCCACTGCTGGTTTCCCCATCTCCACACCTAATTTTCAAAGTCTACCATCTGGCACCTTCTCTGCCTCAGCCACTTCATACATGAGGGAAATGTAAATTGGAAACACGAATGAAAATTACATTACTTGCCGCCTGATTTATGGTCCTATTACAAACATGAAAAAGTACCATCTAACACTGGAGCAGTCCATTCTTTGCCTCGTTGAGGTTTAACAGAGGTGTCTTGGCACCGTAGTACAACAGTGCTGGTCCTGCTTTCCATGTGCTTCATCCAGGAGTGAGCTGGGGCAGATACGAATCTCCTAAATAATTGTCCACTCACCCTAAAGGACTGTTGTAGAAATAACCACCTTTATCATTACACTTTAACATGGATCTACGGCAAGAACAGACTTTGAGAGGCGGGACAGTGTCAGGGTGGCACAGGGACACCAGGAGAGAAACCACCCTTGGCTGCTCAAGGGCTGGGTAGGGCTGTAACTCTTTAGGTATCGTAGCTCTGTTGGTTGCAGTTCTGCATGGTATGGCTCGTATGGTCCATCTTTAACTGTTGCGCTTAGATTAGAAACAAGATACTACCTGGGTAAAAATTTTGCCAGCTTTTGTCGAGATTTTATCAAGAAGAATTCCTTTTGCTTGAGGTGCAGGACAGGAATAAACCCATCAATTTTAAATCTAGCAAATATGCCTCTAATTGTATGTATTCGCAATTGAGAACAGGGAAGAAATAAGAGAATTATGTGCATAGCTTTATAGGTCATCCTGTGGGAATTCATCAAGCTAAAGTGAATTTCAGCCATTTAAATTAAGATCTAATCCAATTTGTACTTCAGTAGGTCAAATTTCTTTGGATTTTCCTACACATCTGGTAACAGATTCAAGCTTAATAGTTCTTGTACCTCTGCTTAATAGAGGTTGGTGGCCAGCGTTATGCTGACGGGTACACCAGCACCCAGCAGCATCCTGGGCTCCTTATTGCCCTGTCACCTTGTAAAAATCAGTGTACACATGGGCACTCGCTCTAGTCCCCCAGGCACTGGTAAGGCAGGTGATGGGCATCCCTACTCCAGAACTGGGGTGGTGGAGATCCTGGGCTCACCTTTCCTTTTTTTTTTTTTCCATCCTGATCTCTGTCAAGGACCAAGTAGGAAACATCCTAGATACTTGTCTGATACCCTCCCCAAACCCCACAGTCCTTTCCATGTGCAACCTCATGTTTGCTCTTGTTGCAGATCCATTGCTGCACTATTTATTTAATGCTCCCTGAAGGGTTACGTTATTCTGTCCCTCCGTTTTACCCAGTTACCCTCCTTTTCTGTCCTTTCACAAAGGAAGATGTCAGAGAGCTATAGTAGCAAAGGCCGTTCCTTTTCATTACAGTTAGCTTTTTTAAAAATCTGTATTCACTGCTTCACAGCCTATTCCTACCTGCCCCAGAGCTTCTAACACATCTCATGCTGTTTCCACATCTACGCAGCCTAAGACTAGACACATGGACACATTCCTATGGTCAGGCCACCTCCTAAAGTTGTTTTAAATATCACCTGGTTGTAATTTGGAGCTGCACAAAAAAACCCACGAACAGCAGCTTTCAACCTCCAAAGTATTTCTGTGCTTTCATTGGATTTATGCTCCTCTAGATAATATATTTTCTTCTCCTATTACATTTCTGCTCTTGCTTTGGAAGGTCACATAGCACATTGACCATTTGAATTAAATGTAGCTTCTCTGGCAGCAGTTTTTACAACTGTTGGGTCAGAAGCAGTAACATTGCCTTGGCAAGGCTGTCTGGGTCACTCATAGTTAAGCTATAAATACCTTCCCCACCTAACAGAGGATACATGTTTTTGCTTAAGGGATTTAAATGCTGAGCCAAAGATTTTAATTCTTTTGGGATCAGCTCATCAGTAACTTGTGTCTTCTCTGAAAGTCTGAATGTTTGGCATTTTTATATATTGGAAAATACCAGCTATAGGTGGTATTTTCACATTTATGTTCATTCTTCCCGTTTTACAGTAGCCCAATAATAACCAGTGTTTCAGTATTCATTCACTCAAATGCTTCCAGCCACCCAAAGACAGGAGTGCAGCTCTTTAGGTCCCCGTTTCCTGTTTTTAAAGAACTCTTACTAATCTCTCCTGCCCGCTTTCATGCACCCTGCTTTTCTTCTTTCAGTGTCCAGCATTAGACATATCACCACAGCAAAGGCCTGAGCACCACATGGAGGAGAAGGTCTATTCCACATTTGTTTCACAGCACCCAGCTGCTCTCAGTGCCTGGTGCGATGTCTGATGCAGTGGGCTCAGATCCAGCTGTGAACCGGTGCAGTGATTGTTCACAGCTGGATCTCAGAACAATCACTGCACCGGTTCACAGCTGGATCTGAACCCACAGCATCTGTGTGCTCTGCTGCCAGATTTTTCCTGCAGAACAGTTACATGGCCATTGGTTCCTGGATTCATATTTAAGAAATTGGTTATTCCTGCTCCACATGAAGTACTCTCCTTGCATTTTTGACAGGGAGCTGTTGACAGAGCTGTCATGTATCTAAAAGTCTTACTAAGTCTTATGACAGTGCTGCTTATCCATAGCTACAAGGGCTTTCTATTTTGCCAGTAGCTTGTTTGGTGACACTTTGGGGAAAACAGGTAGAAACATGAACCTCTGCTGACCCTCTCCCCACATCCTTGATGGTCATGGCTGGTTACACCCAGTCTTCTCCATCTCCTTCAATTTACATTGAGATGAAATACATCAAGATTCTTTCAGATGAGTCCTCTATAACTGCTGCTTCTTTTTATTATGACTACACTACTGAAAGGGCAAATATGAGAACCAACAATTCTGGGATTTGCACTGCACACAATGGAACTGTTTGTGTACAGTCAAGGTTATTTAAAATAACATTCATTTGCTGACTTAAGTGGAGACAGATTCTCATTATCTTTCTCCTAGAAAACCTCTGTTGCCTTTAAAAATCTACCAAACTGAGGAAAAGAAGCCTAGCAATGACACTCGGCGTTGTCCTCCCTTGCATTGCTGTAGGAATGCAACACTTCATGAGGACATCAGTCCTAATCTGGTTTTGAAATGTTTTAACCAGCTGATTTTTGAATTACTGGCATGCAGGATAGAAGATATGAGTGACTTCCAAATGTTGCACACTCTTCGGGGGCTCTGCAGCAGAGGGCAATATCAGAGAGACTTTGGGGCTGCTAAGCCACATTCACAGCATCAGGAAGCAATGACTGTCTCTGTTGCAACTTCCCCACAGCATGCTGTTCTTCACTATGAATATTGCTTTCCTGGTCACTAAAACTGAATCTGAAGCATCTGCTGCTCTGATTAGCAGGCAGACAATGCGTTGAATACTATCTTAATTTGACAAAGCATGACGTTGATTTCCTCCAAACTTGGTTTGAGCTGTAGAATGCACTGAAATTTAAATGATACTCTGGCTGAAAAATATACAGACTGTGCTATAAAATACCCATTTTAAAAAGCTGAGCAGAAAAAAATGTGTGCATACCTAATTACACGGCAAACAGCTCCTAAATATCAGAGCAAAACAATGTTTTAGGACTGTGGTGGTTGCAACCTCCCTGGTCTCCTGGGTCACACTACTACCTGGATATTGGTAGTAGATATAGAGATATCAGGGTGGTCAGGCATGATTTGGGGACGGCAATTCCCACTGTGTGAGTGCGGTGAGACAGAGCACAGAGGCATCCTCTGCATCCCATAGTCCAAGGATCAAAAAGACTATAACACAAACATAAAGCCCACCCAGGAGATGGGAACCTACCTCCAAGGGGGTCCATCCAGGAGACCAGCTGCCTGCAGCATACATCCAAGGTCAATCCAGGAGGTCAGTGCTCCTACAGCATAGCTCAAGAGAGGCACTGAGCCCTCAGGCTTGAGCTTAAATGGGGCACCAGGACCCATGGGCAGGGCATGTGGGCAGGAGTCCCAGGTGAGCCTGGTCAGGACCATTAAGCCCTGTTAGTGCACCCAGGGCCCTAACATTATGTGGAGGCCACAGCCACTTTTCATTGCTGTAAACTCCTCCTTCAGCATTAGCATGTGCTTAAGTGTCCTCTGCACTAACTTTGATTAGCAAAGACTGTGGCTTCGGTGCGGTTCCAGAGCTATTAAAATAGTAGCGGGAAAGGATTGCTATGTCGTGGTCAAATTCTCACAATTAGGGCTAGATCTGCAGACTCCCTCTATGCCATGTGTAATACCATATACAGCGGGAATGTACATCCGCTATAATAGGATAGCCAAGGATTCCCCACCTCCAGCTGGGAGACCAGTGATGAGACTGGTTATAATCCAGTCCCCAGGCACTGCAGCCTCCTGTTCTCCAGCTGAACCCCCAGCTCCCTCAGCCGCTCCCATCACACTTGTGCTCCAGCCCCTCACCAGCTCCGTTCCCTTCTCTCAACTCGCTCCAGCACCTCAAGGGCTTTCTTGGTGTGAGGGGCCCAAAACTGACTCCAGGGTTCAAGGTGGGGCCTCCCCAGTGCCCAGGACAGTGGCACAATCACTTCTCTAGTCCTGCTGGCCACACTATTCCTGGTACCAGCCAGGATGCTGGTGGCCTTTTTGGCCACCTGGGCACACGTTGGCTCATGTTCAGCCTCTGTCACCAACACCCCCAAATTAAGTATAAATGAAGTATTACATCAAGACACTGCACTTAGGTATTTGCCAGTCGTGGTACCGCATGCTGGCTGAGACCCCCAGCCTCGTCCTGTTTGTACCCACTGGCGCCGGGGAGGCGAGTTTGCTGCAGTGTCCGAGGAACAGCACTGTGGATTGCATCTCATTAATCCAGCCCTCAGTGCTTTGTGGTGCCCCCAGAAAATTTAGAGTAACAGCTACATCCTCACCCCAAAGATTTCTGGCATTTGGATTCTCATGTTAAATGATATGCAGGTAGTTAAGACTGTTTCAGTTCTCCATGTACATAATTTAAGGGCACAAGAGCACATTTAAGGCTGCCTCTTGAGGGTCACTCTTTTAAGCCTGTTGCTAGAGTTGGTAAATAGTTTCTGTTTGGGAAGAAAATTGCTTTTCAAAGAAAATAAACTGTTTCGACAGCTAGATTAAGACAACTTAAGTCTGTGAAAGGGAGCATAGATGAGGGAGAACCATCTAAATGCACTGGAGAGCTGATCTAATCATGTTGGTGAAATTAGCTGAGAGGATAAGTAAGGGTAAAGAGAGAACAGGAGAAGACTGCATGGCAGCATAAAATTGACCATATGCACTAAGGATAAAATCACCTTTTGCTTAGCAGAAAAAGGCAACAAAATACCCACAACTACCCCTGTCAGTCTTTGCTGTGGAAGATCTCCTCTTGATCCCTGTTGCCGTTTAACACTGGGCCAGCAGCTAAAACACAAAATAGTTGTTGTCTCACCTGTGCTTCTCTGGGGGGAAGGAAGGGAAAGAGGAGGAAAGACTCATGGGTTGCAATAGAAACAAAGTTAATAAAATAATAATAATAGAAGAACAATACAAAACAAATACTTGGCCACTAGAATGCGTGCTCGGAGCAATGAGCACCAGAGGGCAGACACAGCGAGCACAGCGAGTTCAGTAAATACGTGGAGATCAAGAACAGGACACAGGGATGTCACAGGAATTGAGCCCCGGGCACAGGAACAGGAGCAGGACCCCCTCAGGGACAGTGACCATCAAGGAAAGAGCCATTCCCAGCAACTTCCCGCTTAAATACGGAATATGAGGTTCATGGTGTGGAACAGTCGTGTTGGCCAAGCTGAGTCAGCTGGCCTGGATCTGCTCCTCCCCGCATTATGAACCTGTTTACTTGCAAAACATGAGAAACTGAGGGACGATCTTGGCTTCCCTATCAGTGAGTACCAACATCAGTGAGCTCTTACATTCTTTCATGCGAAGTCCCAAACACTGGAAAGTTACTGGAAGAAAACATTAACTGTTAATAAGGCACGGCAGAAGAGACTACAGATTTCAGGGGTGCCTGCTTTCACACAATGTAGCTGGAAAAAAAAAACCAAACTGATATGCCTAAGAAATCATATTATTATTATTAAACATTTGCATCAAGAGCTGTTCAATCAAATGCAAGGAAGAGAAAGCTGAGCAGGTCCAGTTGCAAAGGGACTTTCTTGATGTCACTGAGAAATATTTGCTGAAGGATTGATTTTCTTTCTGCTTCAAATTGTGAGACTATATTTAAAATAGTTGCAAATAGCCTGAAACCATAACATTTCACTTATTCGTTGCCCAAGACTATATTAGAGCAAGGTTTAGCTTGTACCAGCTGGTTACAATCCTGGGGTGGTCACTGTGGATGGCTGGAACATGGCAAACGCAAACCATCCTTAAGCTTGAGTTGAGGAGCTGGAAGGGAAGGCTCTAGAAATTGGTTATCCCTTGTGACACATGAAAGTAGGTATCTATAACCACAGATGTTTTTAATATTTGGGGGAAAATTCACTGGATGTGTTTTAAGAGTGTTTCAGTAACTCTATTTCTCTATAAATGCTACAAATGTCTGATGCAAAACCTACCTATTCCAATACTGCATCTTGTGTTGCGATGGCATGTCTATGCTGATATTATTTAGTGATCAAAGCGTCTGGTTCCAGAAGATTATTTTTAAAAATTCCAAACCCAGCAAGTGCTATGTTTGCGAAGATTGTGATTATGGTTTTCTGTATCCTTTAAAGTATAATAATCCACAAAGAATATATATATTGTTTGGACTGAAATGTATACTTAGAGCAAATCTAATGCGCAGCACCTGCGGGTGCTGAGGGAGCTGGCTGAAGTCATTGCTGGACCGCTCTCCATCATCTTTGCCAAGTCTTGGGAAATGGGAGAGGTGCCTGAGGACTGGAGGAAAGCAAATGTCACTCCAGTCTTCAAAAAGGGCAAGAAGGAGGACCCGAGCAGCTATAGACCGGTCAGCCTCACCTCCATCCCTGGGAAGGTGATGGAACACCTTATCCTTGGTGCCATCTTAAGACATATCAAGGATAAGAGGGTCATCAGGGACAGTCAACATGGCTTCACCAAGGGGAAGTCGTGCTTGACCAAACTCATAGCCTTTTATGAAGATGTAACAAGGTGGATCGACGATGGCAGAGCAGTGGATGTGGTCTACCTTGACTTCAGCAAAGCATTTGACACAGTCTCCCACAGCATCCTCATGGCTAAACTGAGGAAGTGTGGACTGGACAATCGGGTAGTGAGGTGGACTGCAAACTGGCTGAAGGAGAGAAGCCAGAGAGTCGTGGTCAATGGGGCAGAGTCTGGTTGGAGGCCTGTATCGAGTGGAGTGCCTCAAGGGTCAGTTCTGGGACCAGTATTATTCAATATATTCATCAACGACTTGGATGAGGGAATTGAGTGTACTATCAGCAAGTTTGCTGATGACACCAAGCTGGGAGGAGTGGCTGACACGCCAGAAGGCCGTGCTGCCATCCAGCGAGATCTGGACAGGCTAGAGAGTTGGGCAAGGAAAAATTTAATGAAATATAATAAGGGAAAATGTAGAGTCTTACATGTGGGCAGGAACAACCCCAGGTTCCAGTATAGGTTGGGGAATGACCTATTAGAGAGCAGTGTAGGGGAAAGGGACCTGGCGGTCCTGGGGACAGCAGGGTGACCATGAGCCAGCACTGGGCCCTTGTGGCCAGGAAGGCCAATGGGACCTGGGGGGGATTAGAAGGGGGGTGGTCAGTAGGTCAGAGAGGTTCTCCTGCCCCTCTGCTCAGCCCTGGTGAGACCTCATCTGGAATATTGTGTCCAGGTCTGGGCCCCTCAGTTCCAGCAGGACAGGGAACTGCTGGAGAGAGTCCAGCGCAGCCACGAAGATGCTGAAGGGAGTGGAGCATCTCCCGTGTGAGGAAAGGCTGAGGAGCTGGGGCTCTGGAGCTGGAGAAGAGGAGACTGAGGGGTGACCTCATTCATGTTTATAAATATATAAAGGGTGGGTATCACGAGGGTGGAGCCAGGCTCTTCTCGGTGGCAACCAACAGTAAGACAAGGGGTAATGGATTCAAGCTGGAACACAAGAGGTTCCACTTAAATTTGAGAAGAAACTTCTTCTCAGTGAGGGTGACGGAACACTGGAACAGGCTGCCCAGGGAGGTTGTGGAGTCTCCTTCTCTGCAGACATTCCAACCCGCCTGGACACCTTCCTGTGTAACCTCATCTGGGTGTTCCTGCTCCGGGGGGGGGATTGCACTGGGTGATCTTTTGAGGTCCCTTCCAATCCCTGACGTTCTGTGATTCTCTGATTCTGTGATAAGCAGGTGTTTCTTGACCCAAATATGCAGCAAAAGAGTAGAGAAGCTCTGGATTTTGCCCTGAGCTGTGCGCAGCAGCTGGTCAGACTGTCGGCTCTGAAGAGCCAGTCTGTTGCAACAAGCTGTACGTGTGCCTTACCTTGGGATTCCTGCAGAGCAAAATAAAGGACCTACGATTATGGAGAAAAAAAAATCACAGCACTGTTCTAAATTACTGAGTTACAATAGCCTCAAATAGATAAAATATTTAGATAAGAGCCAACATACCTTTTGCAGAGAGAAGAAGAAATATTAAGGCATTAACAGGCAGACATGAAGACCTGTTGATATACCACAGACTTTTTTTTTTAGATGCATCTTTCAACAGTGCCTTTACGAAGGCACTTAAAGAAATTGAGCTGTCATAAGACAGGAATTAAGTGCAAGACTGGACACTAGTTTTGTATCAGCAGTTGCTTAAAGGGTAGGAAAGGATGGTTGCTTTTCAGAAAGGAAAGAGAGAAATCCAAAGTCCCTTTTTGGATGCTCATAGTTGCCAAGTGATATCTGGTCCTTTTGCAGGTTACTTAAGACAAAGTTTGTTGACACAGTTATTCAAAATAACCATGCAGAAGGCAGCAGGAGGTCTTGCAACAAGGCTTGGTCAATAAATTTAAACAACAAGAAGAAAAGGACATGGCAGGTGGAGCCTGAACCCTTGATGAGTCCATGAGCGCTTTCTAGAGTAGTTAACAGAGTGATTTTCCAAATAAATTCTTAGCATTGAAAAAATGAAGTTAGGACATTAGGGAAGAAGTTTAGAGAGGGAGGAAAAAACTGCATAAACCAGTGATGCATCAATATTTGGAATTCTACATGCAGCTGTGAATGTCAAAAAAGTCCAGAGAGGTGCAAAAAAGGTGACCAGAGCTGAGGAACCACTTCCCATCCAAATAAATGAACTGGTTCTCAGAAGAGATGACTGAAGAAGGTACATGTGAAGGACCTATAAAACAGCCAGCAATACAGAGAGGAAATGACTGTCCAATATTCATTGAAGTCAAGATTTCAACTCCATTTTCAGGTAACTGATTTAGGAAAAGATACTCTGATGTTGCTAATCTCCTTGGTGAGTTCCAAAGTACAAAATGATGTTTTTACTTGATGGAAAATTCAGTTTGATCCATTCTGGCAGTTCTTAAGAAAAGGTTTTCATCTAATATTCTCAGACTCAGAATGGTTTTAATGGAAATATCTTCCTTCTAGTCTGGCAGCAGGACAAATTTTAAAAATGTTAGTTACACATGCCCTTGCAAGTGTTTATTTTACTTAGAAAACCCAGTCTGTGCCATGACATTGGGGTACTGAATTGTCCCAATTTAAAAAAAATACAAATATTTAGCTATGTAGAATGAATGGATGTTAATATTTGAATCAACAGTGCTGATTGTGCATCACATGCTTACAGATAGAACTTTGGGAAATTGTTCTCATTAGCTGCAGTAGATTGAGTTGTGAAAATGCACAAGGAATTGTGCACTTATCTTCTGGCATCCCAGTGGAGACAGCATCAAGCAAGAGCAGTAATCAGCCATGACATTTTCAGCTCCTGGTTCGTGCTTCATGTCATGTAAAAATGAATGTTCTCACTGACCCCTGGGCAGATGGCATCCTTGATGGTCAGAGCCTTTTCAGTTTTCAGTGGCCTGTTTAACTCTGAGGTTCCAGAAGTCGGTTCTTCACTGTTCTGTAGCCCTTACACAATCTTCTTCAGCTCTTTCTTCCCTGTGAGTGTTTTTGATGCAATGCTACAGCCTTCTCAGCGTTGTCTTTTGGGTAAGCACACCCACATCTTGTGTGCCGAGGCACTGACAGACATAGCTGTGGGTAATAGATGTAAGATAGGGCTGTAAGATAGAACAGTGCTAGTTCAGGCTATTTTTAACAGAGATACATGTTCAGATACATGAACGCAAGCACTTTTCCCCTGACAAGCTCAGGTTCCCTAAAGTAATGATCCTGCATCCAAAGCACAGCCTGAAATAAAATTTGCCCAAGTCTTGGGGCTGTGCCTGTTGCTGTGGCTGTAGCACAGTCTGAGTCTGTCGGAGACATGGCCTTGCTGACAGCTGTCAGTCTGACACGGCATTTCCACACCGTTCAGGTTCGATCAGGCTGTGCTGACAGCACATGGACAGGACGTCACCTCGAGAGACTTCCAAATGCCTTCAGAAGCATTCCAAAAATCCCAACGTGGTCCAGACAACAGCGTATTGCAGGTTGGTTATTAAAAATCACCAACTTCACTGCAGAGCAGAGACTTCTGATAAAATGCCATGTGCTACTGGTTTTGACAGAGAAAAATCTGTGAAATGTAATGAACTCTACGAATTCTCTGTCCTCAGGAAGCACTAGACAGTGGTTGCCTGTATATCAAGAGGAAAGGAGTTTTGCAAAATAATGCAGCTCTGAAATGTCAAACGATGGCTATCAGTAGACACAACTCTGCTCAACACCCACGTGTCCTCACAAAGATGACCAAGATTAAGGTTTTCTGGATAGGTCTTTGCGCCAGAAGCAACACTCAACCTCTTCAGTGTCTTTTGCAGTTAGTTTAAATCATTATGACTATGTCTTTGCAAAAGTAGGCATTTCTGTTCTCTGTGCAACAGATTTTAATTCTGAGAACAAAAGGGGTTTTATAGCAAGCTATTTCCTTAATGTTCTTGCTGTGCTGAAGTGTCTGTTGCTGTACCATTTGGTATGAAGCAATGCATCCAGTATTTGAATGTTTTGACAGTAAACAGACTTCTGCTAACATGGTATTGCCAACAGGAGTAAAACAGAATTCTGCAGATAACAGAGGTCACATCTACATACAGATGTTCAGCCACAAACCCTTAGCTTGCTTCACTAAATACAACTTTTACCTGAATTCAGTAAATCAGTAAATATTTAAAGAAATACTATTTTATAGTCCCAAGCCACATAGGAGATGTTGAGCCAGTATCATCCCAATGCAGTAGAAATGCTAACAGCACAGGACTGAACCCATGACGTGCTTGAGTACATAGGCAGAAGGGGTTTAAACGGTAACGCATGTAATTTCAGGTACACATCGCTTGAGTCCAGCGGTACCCTACACCTTAGCAAAATGCTCAGTTGTCCTACAATGTCTCCATTGAGTGGCTTTTGCCTAATATAGCTGGTGACACCGGAGGTACCTTCTAACAGTGGGGTTGTTACCCTACTGACTACCATTCGTCGGACTCATTCACAGATCCTTCCCTTTTTGTCAGATCATTTGGGTGCCCTCAGCAGTCCCGTGCCAGCAGGAGATGCACAAACACTCCCGACTATTGTTGCACAGCACTAGTTCAGGAACTTAAAGCCACCTGGATGTGCTTGTGTGAAGCACTGGACAGGTAGGTTGAGGTGTTTGCTTTACCTGGTGGAGCAAAAGAAGTTAGTGTTTAGGGTCTACACTGCACTAGTGCTACAAGTACTATTTGTTGTTTCAAGAGTTAGTTTTATTTTCAATAGAGCTTTTGGGTTTTACCTCTTATTAGTTCTTTCACGGTTGTACAAGCCTTCACGGGCTGGTCGTCACCCATCAGCTTCTCCCGAGTGCCTCCTCGGGTAGTGACATCCCTCTGCAGTCAGGACATCATTCATCAGTTTTCCAGTTAACTTCAAACACTTTCCAGCTCATATAGCTTTGAATAACAAAGTTGGTGATTTTCTCTCCTTTCTTAATGGAAAATGGTTTTGTTAATTCTTAAGATGCAATGTGAAAAAAGGGAAAAAAATATTAATTTCAAATCTCAAATCCTGTCATTAGCACTTTCTTTCAAAATATGTTATTTGAATAAACAGAGCATTTCAAGACAAATATTTTGAAATAGTCATTGCCTGTTGTATCTACCTGCAGTGGCTACATCCGATACTTGTGCATCTGTGTTTCTTTAAGAGCCCATGAGATGTCGTGTCCTCAGAAGCTCGACGCTGCAGAGGCTGCAGTGCTTTGCACAGGGATGGATGCTCCCAACCACTCAAAACTCATCCCTTAGCAATTCAAACTCTGGGATGTGCCATACTGGCTGTGGGGGCAGGAAGAACATTTTCTTTATCCATTTCTCCCTCCTTCCCACCTCTTCCCAGCTGCTTGGGCTCCCTGCCCTCGAATTCCAGACTACCAGCCCCGTCATCACAGCATCGGATCAGCAAGGTGATAATGTGCTCACCTGGATGATGGTGAAATCTTTTCGCATATCTCAGAGGATTGGGTTAGGGTTACCTGCTCGTCTTCCTCTTCCTCTTCTCACAGTGGCCCTGCTTTTTCATCATCCCTTACTGAAGGAGCTGACTTTTGCTTCTGAGATTTCTTCTTGTGTATATGGGCAACTGGTACTGGCACAGGTTGGTGCTCTGGTTCGGCGGCCGTGCCTGTCGCCGGGGTTTGAGTACCTGCAGTGCCTGTCACCACGGTCGATCTCTGGGTGGTGTTGAAATGTTGTTTAACCCTAAACAAAGACCTGAGCCACATTCAGGAGACACAGCAATAGGAACACACTGGTTTGAACATCCCAAGGATATTCAACATTTTCAAGACCTGTTGGAAGAGGAGAAGGTGAAGGAAGGTGTCTCCCCGGTAGGTTGGCTTTCAGAGAAAAAATAAGTGTAGTTATTAATAGTTTCCACTAGGTGGGTCCCGAAGTACGGAGATGATGGCAATGCTGAGTACAATGCCCAGGCCAGCACTGTACCAGCTACTAGGAACGAAATTAACTATATCCCAGCCAAAACCACGACAATAATGAACATTAGGACTTCAATGTGGAAAGTGTGTCAATTTAGACTCAGCAAGTAAGATGAAAGAAAGCTTGCATAAAAGGAATATGAAGTTATATGACTAAACATGAGCAGAAAAAGAAATGACAGAACAGACATGATCAGGTATCAGAGTCCAAAGCACATACGATATGATTTAAAGTAATGACTCATGCAGCAAATTCTTAAGTTAGTCTACTCTGCTTCTTGATTTTGCAGCTTTTAGGAGGAGCATATTTTCAGGTTTTCAGTAACCACAATGTCCCTTTCGGTCTTTCAAAAATGTTGGTTCTCTCTGAAAGAACAGTAAATGGCCTAGGATTCAATAACACAAAGTCGGAAACATCTGTCTCACATCCTTCAGAATGGCTTTTGTTACAGCATTTACTTTTACGTTCGCAGTTAGCAAGGTTCCAAAGTACTGAAAAACTAGAATCCAGGCACTAATTGGTTACATTTGTTTATACAGAGTTTCTGTTCGTGGGAGCCACAGTTCAAACCTGTAACTGCGTGGCAAGTGGTTGGGAATCAGCACATCTTGCCTCTTTCCATCACTGCATTTCCACATACAGGTCACTTCACTGCTTTGTGTTCTTTTCCCCATTTGTAACAATGCTGACTTCTCTTTGTAAAGCATTTTGCAGTGTAGTGATGAAAGATTATATATGTAAGATATTATTACTAAAGCAATAGTGCCGATGTAATACACCCAGTGTTCATAGAGGAACGCAGCATGGTACCAAAATCCCATAATCCTGGAATTCCAGAATCCCAGGCTGGTTGGGGTTGCAGGGACCTCTGCAGATCCCCCAGTCCAACCCCCCTGCTCACGCAGGGTCACCAGAGCAGATCACACAGGTCGGTCCAGTTGGGTTTGAATGTCTCCAGAGAAGGAGACTCCACACCCGCTCTGGGCAGCCTGGTCCAGGCTCTGGCACCTCCCAGCAAAGGAGTTTCTCCTCATGTTCAGATGGAACCTCCTGTGTTCCAGTCTGTGCCCGTTGCCCCTCACCCTGTCATTGGGCACCACTGAACAGAGTCTGGTCCGTCCTCTGACACCCACCCTGGAGATGTTTATAAACATTGATGAGATCCCTCTCAGCTTCTCTTCCCCAGCTGAACAGCCCCAGCTCTCTCAGTCTCTCCTCATGAGAAAGATGCTCCAGACTCCTCATCATCTTTTAGCTCTAATAATAAAATACTGAAAAACAAAAAGCAAACAAAAATAGAACTAAAACTGGAATAAAACCAATAGTGGGATACTAAATATGTTTAAAATGGCCAACAATGAAATTAAAACAAAACACAGTTAGAAATGGGGAATGGTAAGACTGGACATATTTGGTTTGGTTTGGTTTTGTTCCTAGAGAGGTGATCAATGCTCTAAGCCTGCCAGTGTTTAGGAGGCATCTGGACAATGCCCTTGATGACATGCTTTAATTTTTGATCAGCCCTGAAGTGGTCAGGCGGTTGGACTAGATGATCATTGCAGGTCACTTCCAACTCTCAAGAAGCCCAAGAGCATCCTGGCTTCTACCAGCACTAGTGTGGCCAGCAGGACCAGGGCAGTGATTGCCCATATACTGGGCACTGGGGAGGCCAGACCTCGAATCCTGGGGTCAGTTTTTGGGCCCCACACACCAAGAAAGGCCTTGAGGTGCTGGAGCGAGTTGAGAGAAGGGAACGGAGCTGGTGAGGGGCTGGAGCACAAGTGTGATGGGAGCGGCTGAGGGAGCTGGGGGTTCAGCTGGAGAACAGGAGCTGAGGGGAGACCTTCTGATCTCTGACCTGCCTGAAAGGAGCTTGGAGCCAGGGGGGGTCGGGCTCTGCTCCCCAGGAACAAGCGCCAGGACCAGAGGAAACGGCCTCAAGTTGCGCCAGGGGAGGTTGAGGTTGGATCTGGGGAACAATTTCTTCCCCAAAGGGCTGTGGGGCATTGGAACAGGCTGCCCAGGGCAGTGCTGGAGTCACCATCCCTGGAGGGGTTTAAAAGCTGTTTAGACGATGTTCTTAGGGAAATGGGTTAGTGGTGGACTTGGCAGTGCTAGCTTAAATGTTGGACTTAACCATCAAGTGTCTTTTCCAAACTAAAGAATTCTATGATTCTAAACCAAAAGAAAATAATGTGGAAATATTACATAAATAGAACAAAACACAGAAATAGGTGGAAGAATACAAATAGTCCTTCTGAGAGCTTAGGGACAGATTGAAATAATTACCAAAGCTTTTAACAAAAGTATTGACAGAAATAAGAAAAATTTACATAAGGAGTCCATTTGTTTAATTACAATTGTTTCCAGGGAAAAAGCAACAGCAAAACTCGCTTGGATTTAAGAAATTAGACATTCACGGGAATAACAATCAGCTGTACACAGCTCTACAATAGCCTATTCAGTTTCAGAGTGATGATAATTGCGGTATTTCTTCAAGGTGAGCTCAAACACAGCAAGTCCAGCATAGGTAGGAGTTCTCAGTGGAGCTGCAATAGCTGTGGATTGCAGGGCAGCTCAGTAGCAGCAGATACCTGGAGCAATGCAGCCAGCCCTCGAGGAGCCACTGACCACAGTATGCGCTTTGCAGGGGTTTTACTTTAGTCCTGTGCTAATCTGGGGCCATGACCCAAAGGGCAACTTGAGGTTGGAGTGCGGGTGGGCTCCAGGAGAGCATCTTTGGGTGCAGTTTTTCTTGGAACAAACCCACTGGCTGCAACACAAACCCGAGGGTGAGAAATGGAGTCTGTCAGGGGATCTTCGAAAGCGTTCTCTTGGGCTGAACTACGACACAGATCAAGATGCATGCTCTACTTCACACCTACACAAAACATGTCAAAGCAGTTTCTGGCAAGATTGCCTTGCCTTCACTAGATCCAGACTCTTACATAGATACTATTTTTCTTAATGCTTGTCTCAGTAAAAGAAAATTACTTGCAAGTTACTATTAGTTATTATGGAGAACTTTGATTAGCTGTAGTCTACCTGGATTGCTCATCAGTAATCATGAGATTATATGCAGGCTGCACCCCAAATAACTCTGTTTCTTATTCAACTTCCAAAAAAAGAGAAAAAAAATCCCTAAGAAGTAAAATCCATACCTTTTGGTCCAAAAATAATTTTAAAAAGATGGATATCCACCAGTCCACGTAACTTCTTACTTTCTCAACCACTACCAGCAGTGCAAAATAAAACAATCGAATGCCAGTATGATTGTAAGATGACACATATGATTCTGTAATCAGAAATAAGGTTTTACGCAGCTATCAAATAATTGCATGTCCATTTGGTAGCACTCGCATACCTAATGATCTTATCGTTTCCAGGAGAAAGCTACCCTGCCAGCGTCACTCCTTTAAAATGGTTCCCAGCTGCAAACTTCCAGGCAGACCTGAAGTCCGTTTGAGAAGATAAGCTCATGGCCAGCCTGTTACACCATAATAGCTTCATCAGGGGAGGTTTAGACTGGACATAAGGTCATGTTCTCCAATGTTTACATCATCCTGCCGCTGGAACAAACCTGGGAGCACTGTGCGGGTAGCCCACTTACAGCCCCACGAGAAGATGGAGGCAAAGCACCAGGGCAGCAAACCACTCGCACGGTTTTGCTCACGCGCTGTCCTCGAACGGCATCTCCTGCCACTGCCGGAGAGAGTACGGGGTGACCAGACAGCCCGTCTGCCACCGTAAACATTCCTTGGTGTTTTATTTTCACCACAGAACATAATGTCGTGGATGGCGCCAAGGACAGGGCTCCATGGGAAGGGTTGGTTTTCTGGGACTCAGCTCTGCTAGTACCAGGTCTGAAGGTAATCCTCTGCCTTTTTTTCCTTTGCTTTTTAAGTAAGGTATCTTTCAAGTATTTTTTCTTTACATATATGAATGCATCCTTTGAAGAGTCTGTTTGTGGAAATTACAAGCGGGGCGATGTATGGACGAGCTACTAACTTAGATACACCTGTCCTGAGGATAAGGTAGAGGGCTACCATGAAAAAACACACCCAGTGTTTCAGTGGACAGGCAGGAGGAAAGCTAGAAAATGACAGAAGACTCAACATAAAAACAGCTGGGCATTTTGGGTCACTATTCCAAAAAGAGCACAAAGCCAAGGCAAGAACTCATCAAAAAACAAGGCAAGAAGTCTTCAAAACCTGTTAGTGTTTTGGAGAGAGTTCATTGCGATTAATACATTTCTGCAAAACGTTGTGATTTTATCAAGATAGCATTTTCTGATCTATGCATAACTGACACTAGCTTTTTCTTTTCCCCATTTTTGGTGCATTTGAAAAGACAAGTTCTTGGAAACTCTATGCTTCAAGATTCTTCGTTACAAAAAGCATAAAATACATCTGTTTAAGTTATCACTGCATAATATAATAATTCTACTGTTGCTGTTTTTAAAACAGAATTAGAAAAGAATTACAGAATATAAAATTATATCAGAATACAAAAAGATGTGTTGGTAAAAAGACGAAAGAAAAGTGTCTTAAGATTGGAAGTGGAAAGTTATAATAATTACAGCCTTTTTCTGTGAGCCCAGAGAGTCATAAACACCATGTCAGCTGACAGAAGAAGTAGCAGAAGATTTATACAAAAACAAAAGAGATTTTTAATTTGGGGTATTTTGAAACAGTGGTCCTCAAGTAATATCATATTGGTAAGGTAGTCACCAAAAAGAGTTACTTAAGCGCCTGGAATAAGCCAGAAAAGATATATCTATCTATATATAGAGAGAGATATATATATATCTGCATGTGTGTGTATAAATATGGTTTTGGTTTGGTGTTTTTTCTCTCAAGGTAGCAGTAACAGCCACAGTAACAGCCTCGGCATTCGCTCCCCTACAGGTTTTCTTTTCAGGAAACACTCTGAATCCTAGTGTCATGTGTGCATTAAAGAGAATATCTATTTCTCTTTCAATTTGGCAGACACATTATGATAAAATAACCTGATCTGGATAGTACTTTTTAAAAATTTGCCTTGCAATGATAAAATTCTGCTTAGGCTGCCTGTTTGGATGAGAGTACAAACACCATCCCTGCCTCCTTCTATTCCTGCCCCAGCAAGTTAATGAAGAAGCTTCTTTTTCTTCTTTTGCTTTCCCAAGAGTAGTTGAAATGAAACACTTAGGAACATTAGGGCCAAGTCAAATGGAACATTTTCTTACCAGCGACAGAAGATATTCCACATTTTCTTTTTGCACAAGGAAAAGCTAAACTCTGTGCATTTCTCTCCCCTCTTCCATTTTTTTCAGTTAAATAAATAAAATTAAAAAGTTAAAATCATCTGCATTCCTAGCCAGAAGGGAAGTAAAAGAAATAAGGGCTACATCACAGTTATACAAATCCTTCACTTGTAATGGCTTTCCTTTATGAGCCTTTATTTTCTCATAAACTTTAACTTCACAGACCCAATGAATGTCACAATCATAAGTGATTAACACTGATGAAGATACACTGAGGAGAAGTCTGGCACGTTGGATTATGACAAACAGAATATTGCACTTGCAGACTTCCAGTCCTAAAATCCACTTGCTAAAGCACTGTCAGCATTGCACGTTTGTGGGGATGTCCTGGAATTTCTAACAGCAGCTTCCATGGGGCACTTCACCTCTGCAGCATTTACTCGAGAGCCGGTTAAAAGGCGCCACTTGAAAACCCAGCCCCTTGCAGTGGTACACCTCGGCCCCTGGTAGATCCAGATCACACCTATCCATTTCAGAAGCTCAATTGCAGAGCAACCCACCACAGTCCAGGACTTCAGGCCGGCCCCGCCTGCATTTTCTATGAGCCTCGGTTAAAAGAAAGGTTTTAGCGTTGTTAATGCCTTCTGTTGAGATCACAGAATCACAGAATCCCAGAATGTCAGGGGTTGGAAGGGACCTCGAAAGCTCATCCAGTGCAATCCCCCCGCCGGAGCAGGAACACCCAGATGAGGTTACACAGGAAGGTGTCCAGGCGGGTTGGAATGTCTGCAGAGAAGGAGACTCCACAACCTCCCTGGGCAGCCTGGTCCTTCGCCGTCCAATTGCTGCGATCACTGTGGAGCCTTCAGGAGCAAGAGTCATTTCAAAAATAGCTACTTGCTGCTGAAATGATGTTCAAAAATCCTATTATTTCATTGTGAATTTTGAGCTGCTTTTTCCCTTAGAGTACCCACCTTTGCAGATGGATAATTATATTAAGATCATCAAAACATATGTATGTTCTTATTCCCATAACTCTTCCTCTCCATAGCAGTAAACACAGCTTTTCCCACTCCCTCTCCCCAAGTTGTCTGGTTTTAATCTTGAAACTATGGGCATTTCAATGCTGTAGGTCAGGTATCTGGGGAGATTCCCTTGTCTCTTTGTATTAGCTCAGATAAGATAGAGAAGACAGAGAAGAACTTACCAGGCCAGAAGTCATGGACTGATTTCCGCACAGCTGGATGTGATCTCTGCTCCAGCAGAGAGAACTCCTGAATGATGAAACCAATATCCAGCTTCCTCCTCCCTAAGCTCATGAACATTGGTCTATTTGAAAAAGAGTTCATTCACATCACACAACATTTTACAGTTAAAAGCACGCAAAATAATTCTATGCATCCTTATTTCTCTTATTTCCTCTAAGGGTCTTTGGTACTCCTTGAAACCAAAGTTATAAACCTCAGCAACTTCAAATACGTGATGTCTGGGACAATATGAGTGTAAATTAAATTTTATAATCAGAATAACTGCGACCAGAACAAACTGAAAACATGTTTTTATTGGCTTCCTAAACCATTTTACAACAAATTCCATCTAGAGGGAGGTCTGAAAGAGAGGACTCCTGTAGAACAAACACACTGATATAGAATAGTAACTAACTATTAGTTAGTTAGTTAGCTAGTTAGCTAGCTAGTTAGGATGCTGCTTTAATTTTTCTTGTTTTGGGTTTTTTTTCCCCTTTTTTTTTTAAAGTGCTCCTTCTTTGAATTGAAGTATTGTGCAGCCTGCACTGCATAGGCCTCTTGCTCACATCTGTGCTGACAACCTCACTGGATGGTATTTCTGACCTCCTTCTTTCTTGTAGGTTTTTCTTCCCATTTAAAATAGAATTTTAAAAGCTCTGTGAAAAAGAGCTGTGTTCTTGCCAAGTCAATAAACCGGAGCTTCTTTCTCTCTCTGCATGAAGGTTGCACTAGAAAATTATACCAAGAACCGTATGTCGGTAATGTTCCTTCATCCAGCTGAATATTGTCTAAGTGATTTTTGAGAAAAGGAAACAAGTACCTGTAAGCAGCAGGGAGCATCTCATGAATCTTCTAAAGCTGGGGCTGCTTCCAGACCAACTTCTTATATTGAAGACTTAAATATTTGACAGTCTGCTATTATGAAACAGTTGAGGAAAGGCAGTGAAGCATGACTGAAGCTGTACAGAATAAGTAAAATCTGTGGACTACCTCTTCAAAGGGATGCCAGGATGATCTACAGTAAGGGCTCTCTGTTGACAACTAATAATGCCAGACCCCAAGCTGGGAAACATATTGTATATCCAGAAATTTAAGTACCCTCCTCTGGTTTTGAGTATTTGTCTTTATCATTGCTTTCTTTTTGCATTATTTATTTTTATGAAAGTTGAGGCATCCTTGGTTTATCAGGTATAACTGAATCAACCATCAAGAAAACTTGTTAAAGAAAACAAGAAAACAAGATTATGTTAGAGAGAAGGAAAAAAACCAAACCAAACCACAAAACCAAACAAAAATAATTTTAAAAAATTAAAAAAAACACCTCCACAATCAACAATAACAACAAAACTCCTCAAAACCAATTTCAGCAAATAAAAACATAAGAATAAGTGAATAAGTTACAAATTTAAATTATATTAAATTAGATACACCCATCTCTAACACATATCGAACTGCAGTCCACTTACAGAGGGTGACCTTTCTGAGTGAAGTCCTGATGGGAACACACAAAGCTGGTGTCACAGCCCTTGCTACCAGCACGACCAGCACACCGCAAAGACCCTTCTGAGTTTCTCTTTTTATTCTGAGCCTTCACTAAGAACAGGTTTTCCTCCATCACTTTCCTGTCTTTGTGCTGGGACCGAGTGACAGTACCACTCAAGATGGGGTACACAGAGTCCTTGCTCTCCGTGGCACCCTGAGGTCACAAGTCTGCTGTGCTGTGGATTCAACACGTTCTTCCTAAAAGAAAGACCCAATGAGACCTTTGTAAGGACTAGACGTGACGTTGGGACAGTGCAAACAGCACGTCTGACACTCAGTGCTTTGTCTCTCCCTCATCTATCACAATATGGCTCTTGTTATCACAGCAGTCCTTTCAAGATCTAAAAAGATGCACATATTTCACATAGTCTGCAGACCACATGGCTCCATACCGGTCCTGCTTCAACGGCAGAATCTGTGTGCAACCATGGCCCACATCTGGACAACAGAACTCCACATTCAGATGACTACCCTCTCCTTACACACACAAAAAGAGAGGATATGCATACCATACAGCCTCTCCATCTCCCCGATTGAATGTGCTGGGCAAGTTTTTGCTTTATGTCTTACCTGAAAGCAGAAACAGGTAGAACTAAGACCTTCTCAAGACCAGAAGTGCTCACAGAACTCAAGGACGAGGCACTCAAATGCTCACTCTGATCCTGAAGGGCCAGGACAACACACACCACACTTAGAAAACAAGTTGTCTTTTCTTTTGCCAAACTGCTAAAGACATAGGAAAATGAGTTCAGGATCAGCATATGTGATCACTGGGTAGATATTTGCTTGGCAGTATAAAACCACACACCCTAGGTGGTGCAAGGAAACAAAGTTCTGAAGATCGCACATGCACTGAAGCCTTTGAGCTTCCAAGACTATTGCAGAAGCTCTAGTGGAGCAGAGGTCACATACTGGCCCAGCATTTAGCAGTAAAAGAGATTGGTAACAAGCACTCCAATATAGTTTTTGACATAGTACCCAGCGAGACTCTATAAAGGAGGCAGTAAACTCTGTCATCAACACCTAGGGGGAAAAAAGAAGTGGAAGATGGAAGAATTTGGGTCTTAGAGCCCAAAGCAAGCAGAATAGAACTCTGTAGTTATCAGTGTATTCTCATGGGAATCTGTGGAAAGCCTAGCTATTATTTAAGCTCATAAGGCAAGTCCCATAAAAGGGAAATTCAGAAAAATTTAGTGCATCCTGAGCACACTGGCAAAACCAAATTTATTCCAAGCTGAAGTTTGCAGGTTTCTAAAGTAACTCCAGTACCTTGTGAAAAGAAGTAAAATATTACTCTGAGCAGGATAAAGGTAGAGTTTTGGGGGTTATGTGGTTTGAAGCACTGTATAAATTTAATGCACTGAAATGACCCAGCCTAACAACTAAGCCCAGCTCAGCCCAGCCTTAGATCTAGCCATTAAAACCCAACATATCTTAAACACTTATGGCTCAAGTTTTATTAATTGTGACATTAAATAACAGGATTTCCAAGAAAAAGCTTTGTAGCCAGGGAGGAACCAAGTTTTACTACTCATAGTAATAGTGTTGTGTAAGCAAAAAATCCTTTGGTTGGACAAAATTGAAATGTACAATTTGAATGAAATGTCGTATTGAAATGCAAAAGCAAAGTGTTATACCCTTTTGATGGTAAAAGAATTGTGGGCTGATTAGCATAGTTGTTGGCATCTACATTTAGTTACACAAATTCTATCCATAAGGACTGCAGCTTCTGACTGAGTGCTAAATATTTCTACCTATTGCTTTAAAAGCTCCGGATAAAGAGGTTATTACCTGCAACTCAGTTGTAAATGCTTTTTTCAAAGCAAAGGACTTCACCTAGAAATTCCGAGGTTGACCTCATGTCTCCAGAATGATAAACTTCTCTCCAGCGAGTTTGAAGCATGGCTTCGGGGAGGGTAAGCACAATGCATATCATCAAACCATGAGGCAAGAGGTCCTATTCCTGTCAGGCTTGTGTGGAACACCCAACAATTGGCTCCATGTGAAATGTGCAGACAACAAAGGAGAAGAAACTCAACTACCGAGCAAATCCCTTCTCTGTGAGGAGTATAAGCTGGCCTGTACGTAGTCTTTCACATTTTGTGATCTCCTTCTTTAAGCAGACATTATCAAAGCTGCACTGAATCCTATGATCAATCCAATAGATAATAAACAAATTATCAAATTCTCCCATTTTAAAGAAGTACTTTCTTCATGTACTTTGGCTGTATAGATCAGTATGCAACTGCTTTATGGGTGTGGACTTTCACGTTCTCCCTCAGAAACATGGGTACCCCTGAGATGAAACATGCTTTTTATCTTTAAAAAAAGGTATTTCTTTCTAGCACTGTAATCATTTGCTTTCTTAATTACTGATGATTTTCACTAGAAATGGCAGTTTTTTCACAAAGTTAAAAAGGAAGAATGATAACTCTATGATACAAGTTATATTCCTAAGAAATCATGTACTTTGTAGCGGTTTTGCTACATTTTTTTACTTTCTTGCTGTTTAGCAAGCAGTTTGAATACGGTATAATACTAAACATACTTGCTATCACTGGAAGAGCAGTTAAACATGTATTCTCTGAGCAGGAAGAGACAACCAAAATTAACTCAAGTCTATCCAACCTTACACAGGTAAGTCATAGTTGTCACGGGGGAGTAATTTGGGGTTCTGCTTACTGCAGAACAGTGTTCAGATTTCTCAAAGAAAAGTGCAACTCAAAAGAATTCGGTGGCAGGTTCACTCTGTTATTTACTGCATGGGGGAAATATGCCAAGCCGAATGCTGCTGACCTTCTCTCCAGGAGCCTGCACCTGCTCACGAAGAAAACTTTTGGATGCCTTCCCTCCCTGATAAGTGCTCACTACGGAGTCTGTGTCTTGGAGATTCGGAGCCAAACTTTCAGGCGAGGCCTTTACCCATTGTGGTGCAAACTTTCATGATTCTCTCCCTGATAACTGTTCGCTCCAGAGTCTGTATTTAGAGTTCCAAAGGCAAACTTTCAGGGAAGGCCTGTATCCGTTTGCAAAAGCAAACTTTCAGGAGTTCCCTCCCTGATAACCATTCGCTCTGGAGTCTGTATTTTAGAACTCCAGAGGCAAACTTTCAGGCGAGGCCTGATACCCATATGCAGAGCAGACTTTCAGGAAAAAATATTCTCAGGAAAAAAAAAAAAATAACGTAGAAGAATAGCAAGACAGCTGGGTCAAGCTGGGTACCTGCGCAGAGGTCCAACCCGAGCAAAGAAAACCACAGATTTTTATATCTTCACAGACCATTCCTGCCATGATTCAGTCCAACAGCAATATTTCACTTTGGGGTCTTCTTGCTTCTCACTGGATCTTTTTCATTGATCTCACATGTGCCTTTGTTTTGTTCAGCTGCAGACATTGGTTTTGGTCCATAGCCTTGCAGGTGCTATTTTGTCTGAATAAATCCTTTCTTCTCAGTGAAGTGCAAAACAGGCCCCATTCTGCACGTCTGTAATGTCTCTGCGTTAGCCTTGGTTTGTGGTTTGGTTTTTTTTCCCAGTCAGTTCCGTTCTTCCCAGCGAAGTGCAAACTGGACCTTATCTTGCAAATGTTCTGTGTAGTTTGTAGCTGCTTTTGGTAAATTTGAGCAGAACTTTACAGCTTAAGATTTTAGCAAATCCAGCTTACTAAGTAACATGAATCAGAGAGTATATTAAAAATCATACAACCTTGTACTTCTAGATGATTTATTATATTTAGTATGCATTTACTTAAGCCAAATCATCGATATGAAATTTAAATTGGGCTTATCCACTGACCTCTGATTAGTAAAACCATCACCATATAGCTCACTTATTTAGCAGAGAGAGCTCAAAGTGAGCTCATCCAGGCTCTCATATTTATAGAAGAATGTGGTTGACTCGTAGTCAAGTTGCATACAGTGAGAAAGGTATGCACAACACTCCCTGCACCCACAACTTATCGGTGTTCAATGCACCGTTCTGCCGCTTTGTGGGTTTCCTAAAAGGAGTTCTTGGCCTGGCTATGGCTCAGGCCTTTACCTGAACCAAACTGCCGCTGGTTTGGCTGGGGGAGCGTTGAGTGCATCTGCCACAACAGTGCGGTATAAAAATGCACACATTTTCTATGTGTGTAACAGACATAGCATTTCAGCTGAGAACACTTTGCTGAAGTTTTTGCTGTACGACTCCATCTAGATAAAATCAGCTTTCGGTGAAAACACCTGGTTCAGTGAAACATCTGCTAAGTAAGCTATTTTTTCCAGATCTGTGGAGCTGCTTGCCCTGTTTTTCCACCGCAATTTGAGTTCAGGTAGAAGAAAGAGAAGAGAGGTTGCAGAAATGAGGAAATCACTGTGGATTTCCTAGAGCTGGCGATCCACTCAGAGCAGTTGCAGTATTTCCAGTTGGACTGCCTGCAGCCAGAGGCTGTGCGTGTACCATTCATGGACAGCAAGATGAAGATATTGTCTGTTGTTCACAAATGGGTTTGTGATGGAGCACTGGCAGGACCAGAATGTCCCAGGTGTCAGGCAGCCCAGCTGGAGCCGGAGCAGCATCTCTGCTCAGACTGCCTGACCCCAGGGAGAGAGCTGTGCCCACCCAAACCCTCCACTTCTCACCCAAATCTCACTACTGTTTGTGGCTTAATCCCAGATTTCTGTCCAGGACTTTCTGGACAGGAATACAGACACCCTCTCCTAAATGAAAGGAGAAGAACAGTAGCTTTAATTCATCCGCTCAGCAAAACTGAGAAATCTCCCTTCAATGAAATCATATTAATTTTATAGTTTCTATTCATTTACAGAAAAGGAAACAACGTGCTTCACAGCTGACTGGCTTGAGCACTCAGACATGTGTTTTACATACCTGTGTTAACTCCCCTGGGGGTGGACTTCCAGGACTCTGTAAGAGGAGCTGAAAGGCTCCTGAAGGCCTCCTGGCCTGGTCTCCACTGCTGGGAAGTGTTTTATCTGGACAAAAAAAACCCAACATCCAGCAGCACTCACCTCAAGAAACCCTCACCAGTGTTCGGGCAGTGCAGCGGCAGGGAGAACTTTAGAAACTACCTGGATCTCTGGACAATGTATTATCCTGCCTTCACATGCAATACCATGAGAACATGCTGCATTAGCTACTACTGGTTTATGATTCTGTGAATAAGTACTCCAGAATATGTATTCGACAAACACGCATATACCCATCAAACACCTTGGTTTCAAGGAGTGCATTTGTATTTTCACCCAGGCAGTGCCCTTCCACCTTGCGGAGCTCATTCTGAATGCCTCGTTTTCCTCTGTGCCCATTCGCAATGAGACTTTTCAAACTGGTATTCTTAGGAGTTTCTACGCTTTGAGGTCAAAATTTACAGATGGTTTAGAATAGCAACTAAGTTTGGACCTATTAGCTTAAATTACCCGAAGACCTGGTCTTCAGCATTAAGTATTCTGCTAACAGAAAAATGAAAAAAAATACAATTGTGTTGTGCAAAAGGGGACAGTAGAAAAACATACTATTTGTGGATAAAGGAGAAATTGCATCTTATACAGTCAGAATTAAAAGACTTCTAGAAAAAAAAGAATTAGGTTTTGCTTAAAATAGCCTCAATGACAAAAACATCTCAGTACCCTTCCCAGCTTAATTTTCTTCTAATATACAGCTTCAGAGGTGCGTTTGGCAAATATACAACAAAATTGCCTAGAGATTCCCTGTGTAATGACTGTCACAGGAAGCTGAAATAATCAGAGGTTTCAGGCAACCGTGAGGAGGCTCCAGCTAGTTCTGGCAAGGCTGTATGCTAGCCATATGTTATGCCAGGTTCAGTCTAATGCAAACCAGATAAACTGAAAGAAAAGCAAAAAGCAGGGAAAACGGGGGAAAAAAATAAATAAAAAGAGGACTAATTACATGGTTTCCACTTAATAAGGACTTTACATGGTTACATTTCCACATTATTCCCCAACTGACATGTAAATTCAGTATTTAGTATTCCTGGTTCTCTATCTTGACAGCTTACAACAAAAGTTGTTCGAAAACAATTTTGTAACTCAATAATAGGGAATATTTTAATCTACTGAAAGCCTTACTTCCAGCTTTTGAGGATTACATGTCCAAGAGCCAGCACAGCCCCAAAACTTAAGAAAAAGACCCTAGAAATTTCTTGTCCCTGAAATAATGTCCAGTTTCACCATCTTATTTAAAGTGCCAATCTTTAAGCATTTATCTGCTTCAAGTTGTTCTGTTTTCTTTTTTCCTTCTTGGGAAAACTTGAATTAATAGCTTGCTGACATGCGTAGTTCCAGTCCCCCAGCTCTCCCAGTCTGTGTGTGGTGCATTCTGGACCATGAAAAAGCAAAGCTCTCCGTGGGCAGCGCCTTCAGTACTGCTGTCATGCCTCTAGCAAAAATTAAAATGGACCGGTTTTGCATGCAGTAAAAATGAGGAGACTGTTTTTCAGATTGTGCAACGCTTATTAATGCTTAGTAATTGCTTAATAAAATTTTCCATTTAAATAAATAATTTAATGAAATAAATTTAATTTAATTTACACTTGAGAAAGGCAGAGCTGCAGGAAGGGAAATGCAAGAGGAGAACCTGGCCCAGGCCCTGTTAGCGGAGGCACAAGGACCATCAGTCAAGCGGCTTTTGCAGAAGCAAGACTCAGTTCACCAAAATGTCCTTCACACCCAGCATTGAAGCAGGAACTGGTTTGGATGCTGTAGGTCCAGCAGGGAAGCAGGCATTGGTTTGGATGCTGTAGCTCCAGCCTTCTTCCTTCCAAAATAGAAGGTACCAAACCAATAGACTTCCCTCTGTAAGAGGTCTGTAGAAGTAATCTGCTACCAAGAGGATACTGAATATAGTCTTTAGGCCTTTGCTTTCAAGTTTTAACAGCTGCCAATACCAAAGGCACAAAACCAACAGGTATCAGCTACAGAAACATCGCCATACACAGTAGAACTAAATTACATTATCTGTTGGTCGCTCCTCTGGAACTGCTCACTGGGTATTATATGTCTTACGTACCTCGTATATAAACTTTTATTGCATGAGTACAAAGGACCACGTGAACTGAGAGCATCAGTCCCGTTTCACCTCCCACTGGAGAGGGAGGAAAATACATTATAACCCCCTCGAAGTACCACCCCTGCCAACAGGTCTTGGATATTCAATATAAGCAAGACCTCTCACTTCTTTAATTCACTGATTGAAGGTTAACTTCTGGTTCGTATGAAAAGGAAGCAGAACCAGAACGTTAAAAATACAGACAGCAGAAGACCTACTAGAACGGTATGTGGTGAATGCATTTGGAAGTTCATTTTTTAATGCAGCTAAACAAAATGTATTGGGCAAATCCTGCTGATCCATACTGCCCTTAGGTGACAGGACAATGTCAGGATGCCTTAATGCTACAGCAGTTTTTTGTTACCTCCTTTTCTTCAGTGGTTGATTTTTAAGAAAAATAAATCTCTAGAAAGGCCTGAAAACCTGTGTTACCTAGGAAGCTCTAGATAAATCAAAGGATTTAGCAGGATTAGCTTCACTTGACTTGCAGTGAAGTTTCTTGCAATGAGAAAAGCCAGAACTGCCCATGTGCAGCGCCTCAGCTATGATGTTCAAACCTGGCTAGAAGTACATTCTCCTCCGCTACTTGCCTGGGGTGAGTAAATTATTTCTCAAGTGGACGTTTTGCTTGTATTCAGAAATTATTCATAAATTTGTAATTCACTGTTTTTCTAAATTACAACAAAATATTTTAGGAAGATATAGCTTGAGAACTGTACGTATGATATGGATTTGTTTAGCAAGCTAAAATGAAAATACAGGGGCCAGAGAAATCTATGGCTTAAACACACTGCTTCCATGTATATGTAAACTGATATACAACACCTACTTTAAAAATAACAGCACCAGCCAGTTAAAACATGAAGGGTAATAGCTACTCACCATTTTTTTAAAATAAAAATTGAATATATTAGAAAAGGAGACGACGAGTTTTAATTAAATGAAAATACTAATTTCTGCAACACTTTTTAGTGGGCAAGAGAGTGTTTTCCTTCTGTGTTTCCAATTATAATTTTGCCTTTAGAAATCGGACACTTAAGACTTAAAAATATCTTTTCATATGAAACATATTTTTACTGCTTTTAGAGTTTCGTCTCATACCAGCCTCAAATTTGTTATATTACAGAGGTAAAATAAGTAGTTTCTTCATTGTGGAAAGTTAAATCTTGTTTTCTGTTTCAGAAGTGATTTCACTGAATGTTAGATAATTTTTTAAAGCCATTTCCAAAACTTTTTGTTGCCTTCTTCCACTAATATTTTCTACATATGCTACTTGTTGCAGCTATTTCAGCTCTGACCACATCTGTGACAGGTTTTCAGGACTTTAAATTGAAAATGTTTTTAGGGAAGGGATTTTCATTACTCTTTGAAGCACCTGCTGTCTCACAGCAAAACTAATATGTGGTGCATCGCTATGCCTCAAAATCTCAAATATATGCACTACATACATGTATTCTATATATATAAAATGAGGTTTGGGAAACGCTTCAGTATTTTTCATTGAATTGTTAGATTCTTTTCATTTTAAATTACAAGCTCTAATGATAGTCGTAACCAAGCCACAAAAGGAAATATAGTATTTTAATTAAATAGCTAATTTACATTCTACATTCATAGCTTTGTTTATTCATGTTACAGTCATAACATTTTCACACCTTTGTAGTTTACTGTGCTCTGAGGGAGTGTATCTAAGTGCTAAAATAGGCTGTGCTGTTGGTATCTTGGAACTTCCTAAACAGATTTCAATTGCTCTAGTATATCTACTTTCTAACTAAACACAGAAAAGGATTTTAAGTACCCCATAATATTCAGTTACTCTTCCCACATTTCTGTCTTTTGCAAAAAAATTTTGTATCTGACAAATCTCAGTAGTGTTACTGTATATTTTCAGAATAAATTGGTACATTTTTTGCTGTAAATAAATTTGAAAGGGAAGGAAAAATCCCTCACTAAACCAGCATTAGAATAAATTTGTCTTTTTTCCCCCCCGCCTCACCATTTAAAACTTAAAGATACTGGAAATTAAGATTGTTGGTCTAATTGCCCTAGAAAAAATTATCTGAGTTTGCCATCCTCTTTCAACAAATGGAATGAACGTTCTTGAAAACTTGCTAGAATTAATCTTAAAGCATACGACGTCTTTAGCCTTTGTGCGAGAGCCACAAAATTGCATGCACATGAAATCAAGCACCGCCTATTCATTAAATTCTTCAAACATTCAGAACGCTCACTTTCTTATTTTATATACAAGAAAGGCAATAGACATCTGATCCTTGATAATACCATCAGTGTGTTTACGTTTTAGAATTTTATGTCCATCATTAAAACATCTTGTATAAATCTGAACATATACAACACATAATGTTCACAAAGAACAGCTATGAATTAATTTTTGAAGTTTTTCGATCAATGCTTTGCCTAATGTTGTTGCAATCCAAAAGCTTTCACATTTTCAGTATTTCCATGACCAAAATACTCTCTGCATTTCTCTTCTCTGAGAAATAAAGCATTTAAATTACAAAGCAAAATAATATCTCAGATTGGTCACCATGTTCTGAAAATTAGGGCAACACGTAAAGGAATATGGTCAAATTTGGCCAACAGACTTTAGATCCTCATAAGAGTGGAAGACAACTCATGTTACAAATTCCCTGGCGATGAAATGAGAGCAGCTGTGGTAATAATGACCATCGCATAGCAACGTGCGGCTGGGGAAAGCTGGCAGGTTTCTATGTTGCTTAAACGCAGCAGTAAATCCTGTACTAACCTGTCGCCATGTGTGGGTTTTGCTCATTTTTGACTGTTTCCAGTGAAATAACATTCTTTGATTTTTTAGATTTGAGGATAAATCATTAAATACCAGACCTCCAAGCCTAAAGATAAGACATTCTTCTGAACTGACGTAGTATTATTTTACCAAAATGTAATGGAACCATTTGCAATATTTTACTCAAAAGCATGAATAGGATTAATTTCACTCGCATCATCCGTGTGTCACTTCTCCAAACCCTAAGGTTTCTCTGAACGTTCTCCAAATAGGCCCATCTTCTCCATTACTTATTACAGAGAAAAACTCTGATTTTGTAACAGTGCAACTCCACAGAACTAGCAGCAAGAGGTGTACCACTGAAGTATTACAATACTGATCTTAAACTGCCTTCCACTGATTTTTTGCAAGTCCAGGTGTGCATAAAGTGGCATTTCCGTGATTTTTGTTACATCTATTCTCATACTAAACCAAGAACTGGGTCAGATATAATCTGTTTAACCAAGTGATCTGGTTTTGGGAGGGATCAGGACCTCATGTTTAAGAGAATGAGAAATCTCACTGAGAGGTGATAGCCCTTCTGCAAAAGAAGTCTTCCATGGCTCATTCGATTGTTCAAACCTCATCCTATCATGATGTTTCAGACTTTTCAGTACTCTATTTTTAATTATTTTGATCCATCTTGTCATGTATGAATAAGAATTTATTTGGCTGTAATAATCTGTTCCCTTTTTAAAATATTAGACATATAAGCTCCAAATTTCCACTCTGCTGTTCCTTCTATTAAAAGATTTTTGTTAGTTGTCGGTTATTTCGTATTTGCATTCTCAGATCTCACTGTATCTGAAAACCATAAAGGTTTATAATCAGAAAACATCTGATTAGATATGTCATTGACATAAATTGATTGAGAAAGCCTGTAAGCGTCTCAAAGTACGGAAGAGCAGAAATTTGACTTTGCTCAGACAGGGTTTCCCATCCTTACACTGTATTGCTGCCCAAAGGCACATGTTATTTCTCTTCTTAGAACTGAGCAGCATCTTCTTGTGAATTCTGTAATTGTCTCTTCAGATTGTCCTTCCAACAAATATGTTTAGATCGCCTCTTGATAGTAACATGTCGCAGAAGCGGAGAACCTTCTTCCTAATAAAATCAGTGACAGTCTTGTAAATAACAGCCACTTTTATTTCAGCTGGGCTTCTAACTTTCTTATTCATATATTAGAAAAAATCATCACAGAATCCCAGAATGTCGGGGATGGGAAGGGACCACGAAAGCTCATCCAGCCCAATCCCCCCGCCGGAGCAGGAACACCCAGATGAGGTTACACAGGAAGGTGTCCAGGCGGGTTGGAATGTCTGCAGAGAAGGAGACTCCACAACCTCCCTGGGCAGCCTGGGCCAGGCTCTGGCACCCTCACCGGGAAGAAGTTTCTTCTCATATTTAAGTGGAACCTCCTGTGTTCCAGTTTGTACCCATTGCCCCTTGTCCTATCATTGGTTGTCACCGAGAAGAGCCTGGCTCCATCCTCCTGACACTCCCCCTTTCCATATTGATCCCCATGAATGAGGTCACCCCTCAGTCTCCTCTTCTCCAGCTCCAGAGCCCCAGCTCCTCAGCCTTTCCTCACACGGGAGATGCTCCACTCCCTTCAGCATCTTCGTGGCTGCGCTGGACTCTCTCCAGCAGTTCCCTGTCCTTCTGGAACTGAGGGGCCAGAACTGGACACAATATTCCAGATGAGGTCTCACCAGGGCAGAGCAGAGGGGCAGGAGAACCTCTCTGACCTACTGACCACCCCCCTTCTAATCCCCCCCAGGTCCCATTGGCCTTCCTGGCCACAAGGGCCCAGTGCTGGCTCATGGTCACCCTGCTGTCCCCAGGACCCCCAGGTCCCTTTCCCCTACACTGCTCTCTAATAGGTCATTCCCCAACCTATACTGGAACCTGGGGTTGTTCCTGCCCACATGTAAGACTCTACATTTTCCCTTATTATATTTCATTAAATTTTTCCTTGCCCAACTCTCCAGCCTGTCCAGGTCTTGCTGGACGGCAGCACGGCCTTCTGGCGTGTCAGCCACTCCTCTCAGCTTGGTGTCATCAGCAAACTTGCTGATAGTACACTCAATTCCCTCATCCAAGTCGTTGATGAATATATTGAATAATACTGGTCCCAGAACTGACCCTTGAGGCACTCCACTAGATACAGGCCTCCAACCAGACTCTGCCCCATTGACCACGACTCTCTGGCTTCTCTCCTTCAGCCAGTTTGCGGTCCACCTTACTACCCGATTGTCCAGTCCACGCTTCCTCAGTTTAGCCATGAGGATGCTGTGGGAGACTGTGTCAAATGCTTTGCTGAAGTCAAGGTAGACCACATCCACTGCTCTGCCATCGTCAATCCACCTTGTTACATCTTCATAAAAGGCTATGAGGTTGGTCAAGCATGACTTCCGCTTGGTGAAGCCATGTTGACTGCCTCTGATGACCCTCTTATCCTTGATATGTCTTAAGATGGCACCAAGGATAAGGTGTTCCATCACTTTCCCAGGGACGGAGGTGAGGCTGACCGGTCTATAGTTGCCCGGGTCCTCCTTCTTGCCTTTTTTGAAGACCGGAGTGCCTTAAGCCAAGCTGCTAAGGTTTTCAGAATAGCAATGGTTTCCAGATAAAAGCATTTGCAACTGAGGAAAAAAAAAATAAATTAGAAGTGTTACATTCTTGCAGCAAAATAAGGATGGATCAGGCTGCTTGCTGACACATGAACATAACTTCAAAATCAGAGATGTTGCCAAGAGGAGTTTGGTCTCATATACCCATGAAAGACATCAAATCCTATTATAAGGTTGTATGAGTCAGTTAAAAAATATGATCTGCAAATATCCCCAGACTATTCAGTGGACTGTGCAGATGATGGATGCACATGGATCTTTGAATGGCAAATAGACCACGTGTGTATCCAGATCCTTGTGGGAACAGGAGAAAAACTCCTCCTCTTGTATCATCCCAGTCCTAATGAAACTAAGAACATCTGCAGACAGATGTGCGCATGAGGAGGGCCCTAGGCACAGGCAGGAGGTAGGTATGAAGGAGCAAAGGGGTCACACAAGGGTATGTGTTGGTGATATCAAACAGTAATGAGATGTATGAGGAGGGAGCCAAGAAGGCCAATGGCATCCTGGAGTGTATTAGAAGGGGGGTGGTCAGTAGGTCAGAGAGGTTCTCCTGCCCCTCTACTCTGCCCTGGTGAGGCTGCATCTGGAATATTGTGTCCAGTTCTGGCCCCTCAGTTCCAGAAGGACAGGGAACTGCTGGAGAGAGTCCAGCGCAGCCACGAAGATGCTGAAGGGAGTGGAGCATCTCCCGTGTGAGGAAAGGCTGAGGAGCTGGGGCTCTGGAGCTGGAGAAGAGGAGACTGAGGGGTGACCTCATCAATGTTTATAAATATATAAAGGGTGGGTGTCACGAGGATGGAGCCAGGCTCTTCTCGGTGACAACCAACAGTAAGACAAGGGGCAATGGGTTCAAGCTGGAACACAAGAGGTTCCACTTAAATTTGAGAAGAAACTTCTTCTCAGTGAGGGTGACAGAACACTGGAACCGGCTGCCCAGGGAGGTTGTGGATTCTCCTTCTCTGGAGACATTCAAAACCCTCCTGGACACCTTCCTGTGTAACCTCACCTAGGTGTTCCTGCTCTGGCAGGGGGATTGGACTAGATCATCTTTTGAGGTCCCTTCCAATCCCTAACATTCTGTGATTCTGTGATTCTGTGAAATTAGGAGGAAATGGAGACAACAACAAAATGGGGGAATTGACAGAGAGCAAAAAAGCTGCGATAGTTAAAAAATAAGGTGGATAAAGGAAAAAGAGAAAAGAGGGCCTGAAAATACATCAAAAAGAGGAAAGGGAAACAGTCGGATAGAAAAAGAAGTATGGAAAAACAAATTTCATAGAAGAGTATGTTCATGTGACAGTACAAAAGAGGAAGAAAAGCCAAGAAAGTGTGGAAAAACAGAAGAAAAAAGATGGAAAAAAGAAAAGGCAAAACAAGTGGGGGTTTTTTTGTAAACTTACAACAATGGAAAATACAATGAGCCAAACAAGGAGAAAATGAAATGCTGACTGAGATCAGAGGAGAGAAAGTCAAATGCACATCCACACCAGGCTCCAGTGGCTGGTTCTGTGAACGCAAACCAGCCTTCCTGCATCATGTCTGAAAACCTATATCGTTTTCCAGAGTGACAGTTGAGTTTCATTTCAAAGCAGCACAGAACAAATCCCTGGGATTTCTTTCTTCTTTAAATGAGAAAATTAATTACACCCTACAAATATCTACAGTATAATGAGGTGTAAGTTCTGTCCCTCGAGGCCAGAATAGAAGCCAAGAGCAGAATTTGGCCCTAATTCAGGTAACAGTAGTGTCGGGAAAATAGATTTTATTTATGGGAAGTTTTGACTAAGCTATTTTTTAATTTCAAATTAAAAACCAACCAACCAACCAAACAAACAAACAAAAACCATTCTGAACCTGAACTTTTAAAATGGAAAAATAAGAACAGCACTTTCAAAAGAAATGGAATTGTTGATGCAGTAAATTCCCCTGCAGATATCAGCACAAAGTTTTGTAACTGAAATGTTTTCAACTGGAAAATTTCATTTTTGTTAAAGTTTTTCATGGGATAAATGGCATTTTTAACAACTGAGAACATTCCAGCCCTCTAGAATTCAACTGCTTCTGCTGTTGTGTGTCGCTTTGTCACTCAACAAAAGCAGAGAACAAGGGAAAAACATTTGTCTTTTCAAAAGCCTCAGAAATATTCTGTGGTCATGCAAGCCCATCTTCCTCCTGCTCAGACCTACTCTGAGAAACTACTCAGAGCACTACACAGTTACTTTTTGCTCATCGTGCTTGTCCCCGTCTGGTCCCCCAAACCTTGCTTATCAAGCATCTCAAGCACGTTCAAGTAACTCACAGAAGACACTTTGTTTTGCCACATTTCTGGCTGCTGGACACATCTTTTTTTCGTGCAGGAGCTCTGTTGGTGAGTTATTGCTAAGTGCTCTAGCATCCAAGCCAACGCTCTGGATGCTTTTTGGAAAAGCAGAGGGTAAGCACTGTGCACTTCCTTCAGTAGGAACAGAATCCCCAGATGTTCTGCAATCTAATTTTGCTCATATTTTAACACCAAACATGATCGTTCCTGAAAACCTTTTGGTCTTTGCTATATTTGTCTGTAACAACAACTGAGCAACGTTCTAACTGAATTTAGGTACTTAAATTGATGGCACGAAATTTAGGTAAGGTCACCTACACACATTCCAAATCAAATAGGGAAACTAACTTTCAGTTAGAGATTCAAAGGATTGCAAGCAAAATGGCCTAAGCCCCACATTTCCATAGTACAAGTCATACGGATACTTAACAAATATCTAATTATCACCTGGCCGAGTTCTGGCACATCTCTGCTGGCTTGCAAAACACAGCGGGTTGGCCACAAATGGCTGGTTTCACATCAGAAACATAGCTGCTGATCACATCTTTTCACTATTACTGCTAGCCTACAGCAGCACGCAGCTTCGTAAAGAACATGAAGAGAGCGTTACAAATGTGTGGTTCGGTTCCTTCTTCTATTATGTAATGATGTAAATATTAAATTCTTGATTACTGCTTCTTTGAGTACACTTAAAAATTTTAGCTTGACAATATCAGGGCAGAGAGTGGAAAAAATTATTACTTACAATTTTGTTGCAAAAGGAGATATCTTGGTTGCAGAAGGTTTTCTTTCATTTATAAAGTTATTCAGTTTGTAGCAAAAAGATATTAACAGCCTTTTTTCACCTTGGTGGTGTTCAGTTTAAATGCTGAAAGTCTGTATTAGTGCTATTAGTTTACTGTCGTAGTAATACTCGTTAGTGTTCTGTTTGTATACTGGTATGTGGTTATAGAAATCTTCCATAAAAAGCTTATTCTCCAGCTCTAATCAATTCCATGTCAATCTGAATTTGTTGCATTATGACTTAATTAAAACTACTTTAGACTTCTGTCTCTGAAAAAAATGACCTTGAATCAGGAGAATATAGAAGTCCATGGTTACTTTAAAGTATTTGAATAACTTCACTCACTTAAGTAGATTATCCACATATTTAAAGCACAAAGTGATGTGCTTTTTGTCCCCTCAGAGTCTCATTGTTTGTATCTGTGTCAAAACCTCTTTTTTAATTGCATGACCATGGCCTGTTTATTGTTCTGTTTCACTATGGAAGAGGAGAACTGAACCTACAACACTGGACAAGTAAAACCCCGGTGCAAAAATGGAGAAGATAGTTTTTAATGGAGGAAAGAAACAAATAAATCAGCCTACCTCTGGAATATACATTCAATACTGGTAGCAACAGGAGTTTCCCCGGGAAATCAGTCATGACAGATGTTCAGGACAATCAGGAGAGACCAGTATTTTACACCAAGCAAATAAACGGCTGTGGTCAGTGAGGGGTTGGGGTAATTTGCTAGAAAGGAATAGTCTGCAGGGTCTTCGTTCCCTCTCAGAAGAAATCTACGATTAAATAGATGGAAGCTGAAAGACTTTGCAAAGTCAACTCGTGCTACCTTAGTGTCATCTTTCTCACCTAAACGACCACTTTCTGAGAGACCTGCCAAGAAAAAAAAAATAATAAAAAACCTCCCAAAAGAGATATATTTTCCAACCCAGGAATAGACCTGATGAGACCCTGAGGGAACACTGAAAAACTGTCTTTATAAAAATAGGCTTGTTAATCACACAGAGGAATGCAAAGGGGCTGAAGTTTAATTTCATGTCAGGGTCTTTACCCCCTACATCATCTTTTGTCATACAAACACTTCGGGTTAAGTCAAATTTGATTATTCAGGTTCCAAAAACCCATTAACGCTTTGTCATTTATTCTGACCTGAAGTTTTGGTGCCTTGGTTGCAAACACGAGCCACCTTGTCAGCAGCTAAACAGCTTAACAATTACTTATTTCTATCCATCCACTTGCATGGAACTTAACCAAGTAGGCATAAAAAATACCTCATGGCACACGACACGCACGTGGCTATAAAATAGCCAACGGAAAGCATTAATACACCACTGAAATGTGTAATTAAACCCTCGAAATTATAAAGAGGCATTAGATATGCTTTGGATAATTGTGTCCACATTGTGGTAAACTCATCTGGTTTTCGTGCATGCAGTTATCAAGCTTAAAAAAAAGCCTTTCCTCCTCTATGTTCTAACTTTTAGTTACTCAGCAAATCTACCTCACTGGAGTGGAGGTAATCAATGAAAAAATCCACTATTTTCATGCTTAGGAAACAGCCGAGGAGCTGCTCATGCACATGCCCAGTATTTATATTGATTTTTCTAGTCAGCAAGACTGCCAGATACGGAATTTTCCTGCAATGAGCCCGAAACAAGAACTAAAGAGTTTGACAGATTTTTTTCTTAGCGGGTCTTTTCAGTTATTCTCCTGTTCTGAAAATTTTTTTACCTGAGTGACAGAAAAATCTGGCTGCCTTTCTCTGCTGCCATCTGCTGAAAACGCCTCTGGATCAGGACTGTCCCTGTGGCTTTCAACTGGGTAGAAAAAGGAGGGGCTGAAGGACAACTTTGAAGGAGAATTTTTCGGAGCAACTGCCAAAGACAAAAGGGAGGAAAAAAAAAAAAGGGGCACTGAGAAAAAGCAGAAATTCAAGTAGAAAACAATAGACTGTCCATTCTGGTTATAATTTTGTGGGCTAAAATTTCGTAAATGCTGCTGCACTGCTTTCGGGAGAAGGTGATATTTAAATCCATCTGCTCGGCAGTCAGACGGGAGCGCAAACAGCTCCAAGAGCTTTGCCGATATTCTCTGCGGATCCGCAGAACGGGGGACGCGACCTGCCCTGGTTCTCCTTAGAGCCGGGTGAAGAGGAGAGAAATTCACTATTTGAGGAGGACCGAAACACTTAGTCCCTTCCACGGGACGTTAAACTTGCCCTGTGGTGCCTGGACTTAAAAGATCATATTTTACCGGTATGTGGCACTGAAGATACTTGTTTTCCTTTACACTCGAATCAATGCTGCAAATCTACCTCACTGGCCTGGGCAACAGTAAATTTTAAAACTCTCTTTGCTTTCATATTTTACCTTTTCTGCTCTTCTGCATTTATTTACTTCTGTTTTCTGTTTGACTTTACTTTTTTTTTTTTTCAGTATTGCCCGTGATTTAGATTGTTTTGATTCTGTTTGCTATATCTGGCTCTACAATCTTTTGTTGCAAATTTTACTTATTAATTTAATCTACTTATATCTAATTTTTTCCTGAAATTATTTTACGTGTTACACTATCTTTATACACTCTTTTACTGTGCAATTTTTATGTTAACGAAGTACCCTTCCTAAGCTGTATTTTTATGCTGCTTCGATTGGTTAACTGAATTATTTTTTGTCCCTGTCCAAGCTAGGTAAATAGAATTGCTATATAATATTGTAAATAAAATCTTTATTTCCCTGAAGCTTTTATAACTCCTGAAAGATTTTAAGGGTTTAGATTGTATGTGTTTTTGTAATATTTATCTTCAAACTTCAGACTGTAATCCTTTTTCTAATTTCCCCTGACTTTTCTCTCTATAGCATGTCATAAAAATGTAATTCTATGCTAAATATATGCCCAAGTGTTTAGTCTTCCATTAATATTCATAATATTATCTAATTTTGTGCAAGTTCAGCAAGCAACAGTTGTTTTATGTATTTAATAAGATATGAAACGTAGAACTAATTTATGATTGCCATTTGCAATACCAACACTTTTCTTCCAGCCTACATTTCTACAGCGCTTCTCTCATGACTGCACTCACTAGAAAATGAACAATAAAATGGTTCATTTTATTACATTTGTTATTTTGTTATTTTCCTAAATGGATGCATTTCTCACTGTTTCCTATCTTTTTGTCTACTTTTTTTCCCTACTTTATTTCTCCTTGTATATCATGCAGCACCATCTTATGATTGAGACAGGAAGGGTTCGTTTTAAATGGTTGTTTTGGGCTCTTTTTGTTAGTTGGTTTTGGTTTTGGTTTTGTTGGGTTTGTTTATTTGTTTTAAAGAACATGTCTCTTGTTTGGGTTTCCAAATATCAAAGTTCCACTTCCCTATGCATCTCCCACTTTGCAGAAAAAATATTTTTTCTCTATTTAAGCAGGCTCAGAAAGGTTTCACAAGCATTCCAGCCCAAATGCAAAAATACACAAATGATCACGGATATGGAAGATAACTAGAGAAAAATGTCATTTTTTCTTGCACATGGAAAAAACCAATTTACTGCAAAGGAAAAAGAATTTTGCCAGTTTCAATATAGGCTTTTATCTTTAGCGTTCCCTTTAATTTTTATGCACAGACTCATAAGTAGAACTGCATGCATGAATTAGACCCTGGTATTTTGCAAAGTAAAGACCTACTAAAACCATTGGCTAGATAGTTAACACCTTATTAATAACGGGTGCATGCTCATGTTGTAGACATATTTGCATAGAATAAATATTGCGCAACTTTTAAAAAGTTTTAACATTTCTTAAAACCAGCAAACTTAACGGGAAAACCCACTGACTTCTTGAGTAGCATTTGCTTATTAAATTTGTTTTTCAAATCATACCGTTTCTCTTCAAACTTCTCTGACTCAGGTGGTTAAAATTCTGTTTAATTTGAATTAAGCATATTGAATTTGAGTTACAAGGGAGTAGAAGGCAGCGCTGGCCAGTGGAAGCACTCACTGCCCCTTTTTCATTTGCTTCTCTCTGCGTTTTGAAATGCTCACACCATGAAAATAATCCGAGATTCATTCTCACCTACAAATACTCAGGAATCCATTAGGTTGATAATAATGTTTAATTAATTTCAAATCTATGCAAGATTATTTTAACTGTTTAGCTAACTATTAAGTATGTTTTCAGCCCGTCAATGGAAGTATCCCAGTTAAAAATCTCTAAACGGAGTGTATGCACGCGAGCCTGTTTCTATTCTTCCTGCAGAGTTCACTTATTAGAGGATTTTGCCGTGTGATTTTTTTCAAAGGTGACTATGACCGAGTGTAAAGTGACCCTGAGATAAGGAGCTGCTGCTCTTTTAGGGAGGACTCTGGGAAGGCAGCACCGATAACGACACCTGTGTTTCTCATTGGTGGTAAAATGTTTGCTTAAAAGAAAAATTATAAAGGTGACCAATCCCACCGTGGGGAACCATCCACGATGACGCGTGATGAATCATTGGTTGTAATATACAATAAAATATAAAAAAGCTCTGCGCTGAGCAGATGTAGTGCACTCCTGTAATAAATTAAAAACGTGAGTTAGAAAGAGTCCACGCAGACACTTTTCTGAGCCCAAACCATGTGGGATCTACAAAGGCTTGTTTCGTACCCTATGTTTTACACAAAATGGCAGAGAAGCAACTTAGGGCAGATCATCTGAAAATAATACACTTAGCCTTTCAGGGGACACAATGCATGAGGAAAAAAAACAAGCACACTGTCGTTACTATATATTTTATATATATCCCTAAAAAATATCTAGGTATATTTTAATTAGGGATTCACCTCGAGCTTTTTATCATTTGCATGTTGAATTTCAAAGCTTGTTGTTCCAGTGTATGCTTTCTATGATTTTGGAACAAGCTGCTTCAGCAGGGCTGGCTCAAAGCCTGGCACTCCAGAGATAAAGATGATTTATTCTCCTAGAGCTAAAGAGGTTTCAGAGATCTCAGGACTGGGGGAAAAAAATAATCACTTCGAAATAAATAAGTAGAGAGGTAGGTTTTCATCGGTAGGAAAACTATAGTGTCATAACCATAAAAGCAGGATTACCTGTGAGAAAGCTGTCTCCAAAATGCTTGAGCTAAAGTGAACATCCACACTCCTGGCACGCATTGAGAGACTTGTGAGATTATAAATAAAACTGAAAGTCTAATCATTAGTTAGCACATAACACAGGCAACTATGCAATTTCCAGCAATTTTGATTAGCATTTGTATTTCTTATTAAAAATAAATAAATAAATAAACATAACATTTATTAAGTTTCTATAGTAGAAAGCCCATATCAGCTTTTGGGTAGATGTTCTAAAGCATAATTATTAGTGGGCCAGAACAGTCCGGATCTTGGACATTTTTTAGGCCCAGCTTCTACTTCTGGTGACTTCATCTCATACTTTTGCCATCTTGCTTGAAAACCCATCTGTCACCTTGTCCTTCCTCCAACCCTGCCAAGTGTCTTCAGGAACTGAGACACTCTGCAGTTACTCTTTGGTATTAAAGAGATTGAGAGCTCTTTTCTTCTATTCCTTTGATCATTTTTACAGTTTATACAAAGTCTTTTCACTCAGTGGTGTTCTTGGAGTGTCTTCCAGAAATAGCCGTTCCAATATCAAATAAATGTTCTCTCTCCTGTTGAAGTTGGTCCTATTTTCAAGAACTAAATTAACAGTTTTGACAGCAGTGTTACACTGCGAGCTTGTTTCTACCACAGATCCCAAATGCTTTTGAATCACTGCTTCCCAGAACAGTATTTCCCAAGCTGAACAGAAAATATATTTTTTCTTAAATGCTTGTCCATATTTTTTTCGTTCCTGGAATGCGTTTTTTTTCCTCTGGGTAGTTCACTAATTAACACATATCTTCCAGACATTTGTCTTGGACCTTGTTTCACACTTACAGACTATAAATGGATTTCCCTTCTTCCAGGAAGAAAGCTGTGCCTCACAGCACTTTGAAGTGATAGTCCGGATGTCTTGTTGATCTTGACTAGATATCGAGACTGCTCCAGCATCTTTCTTCCATATGGTGCATTATGTCTGAGTCACTGATGCCAGGTTTTTCCACACACAGACAAGAACCATGTAATCAATCTTATTCTTATTTTAGAATCATAGAATAGTTTGGGTTGCAAGAGACCTCAAAGATATCTAGTTCCACCCCCACTTCCATCAGCAGGGACACTTTCCACTAGACGAGGTTGCTCGAAACCCCGTCCGACCTGGCCATGAACACTTCCAGGAATGGAACGTCCACAGCTTCTCCAGGCAGCCTCTTCTATTGCCTCACCAGCCTCATAGTGGAGAATTTCTTGTTTATATCTAATCTAAATCACCCCTCTTTCAGTTCAAAGCCATCACCTCTTGTCCTATCACTACAAGCCCTTGTAAAAGGTTCCTCTCCAGCTTTCTTGTAGGTCCCCTTCAGGTGCTGGAAGGCTGCTGGAAAGCTGCTGTAAAGTCTCCTGGAGCCTTCTCCTCTCCAGGCTGAACAACTCCAACTCTCTCAAACTGTCTTCATAGGATGGGTGCTCCAGCCCTCTGATCATCTTTGTGGCTCTTCTCTGGAGTCACTCCGACAGTTCCATGTCCTTCTTATGTTGGGGGCCACAGAGCGGGACAGGGTCATCCAGGTGGGGTCTCACGAGAGATGTGCAGAGAGGCAGAATCACCTGGTCATGCATCTTTGGATGCAGCTCAGGATACAGTTGGCTTTCTGGGCTGCAAGCACATATTGCTGGGTCACGTTGAGCTTCTTGGCAACCAACGTCTCCAAGTCTTTCTCCTCAGCATTGCTCTCAGTCCATTCTCTACCCAGCCTGTAATTTGTGCTTGGGATTGCCCCAATCCATGTACAAGATCTTGCACTTGGCCTTGTTGAACTTGATGAGGTTGGCACTGGCCCACCTGTCCAGCCTGTCATGGTCCCTCTGGAGGGCATCCCTTCCCTCCAGTGTATCAACCACATCACACCGCTTGGTGTTGTAAGCAAACTTGCTGAGGGTGCACTCCATCCCGCTGTCCATGGCACCAACAAAGACATTAGACAGCAACACCAGCCCATGAGGAACGCCGCTCGTCACTGGTCTCCACTTGGACATCAAGCCATTGACTGCAACTCTGAGTGAAACCATGCAGCCAATTCCTTATCCACCGAGTGGTCCATCCTTCAAATCGATGTCTCTCCAATTCAGAGACAAGGATGTCATGTGGGACGGTGTCAAATGCTTTGCGTGAGTCCAGGTAGATGACATCAGCTGCCCTTTCCTTATCCACCAATGCTGTAGCCTCGCCATAGAAGGCCAGCAAATTTGTCAGGCATGCTTTGCCTTAGTGAAGCCATGTTGGCTGTCATCAATCAACTCCTTATTTTTGCTATGCCTTAGCATAGTTTCCTGGAGGATCTGCTCCATGACTTTGCCAGGCACAGAGGTGAGACTGACTGGCCTGTAGTTCCTCACATCTTCCTTTTTTACGTTTTTAAAAATAGGGATTGTGTTTAACACCTTGCCCAGATGTGGAAGGAATGCCCAGAAACCTCCATTTCTCCCCATAGGCAGCAGTGACTATGCCAGAAAAGTCTCCTCTCTCCTCCATTCAGCACTTTCTCAGCTGTGACAGGCCAACGTGTGTCATAGACATGTAAGTGATACCTTCAAGCAGAAATTATGCGTCTTACCAGATAAATATTAACATGCTCAGAACCCTCTAATTTAGGATATCAAGGATATGGGCAAGGAGAAGAGTAGGATATTTAGAAGTTCTGTTACACATGGAAAACAAATAAAAGACATTTATCATTCTTCTTTAAATTTAGCCCTTTAGTCACAGCCATGTCAGGTTTCCCCTTTGCAGGTCCTTCTGCCATTAGCTAAGGAGGAATTCCTGCCTTCTCTATGGCATCCAAGGAAAACAGAGCCCTGAAGAGGCTCTTGCCCAGCCTCCTGATCCCAGGTCAGAGCTGTCCTTGAGCAGAGGCAGGCACACTGCCAGCAGTGGGGAACAGGCTGCAGACCCTGCTGATGCACTCAGATATAACATCCTGGATTGATCAGCAAGTCTCATCACCACAGCTGTACCCCATCTTCGATGCATGTACTGTATTTCTGTAACTCCTTAAATCATAGATTTTCTCTGCTGAAGCGGTAGAACCTTTTATGTTTAACATTAGTTAAGGAACTCTTAGATCTTTAGTTTCCTGACAGTTTTCCTCAACAGTTGTCATTTCATTCAAGATAGCATGCTAAAATATTTGCCACACCATATTTCCTCAATTTTTTCTATATACTCTTGCTTTCACTTCTACTTAGAGTAGCTAATTGAGGATTTCTCAGCAGCAGGAGCCCTGAATAGTTTTTCGTTTTTGTAGATAGCTTAGGGAATTGTGCCAGAAATTAAAACTTGTTTGGCACATCTCTTGCAGTTGTTGCTTGTATACGCCTTCCCATTCTATCAGGCCACACCAGAAATTGTCTTTATGAGGAAGATGAGAGAAGAACAAAACAGTCACTTCTTATCCTACAAAATTTCAGCAAGTCAAGCCATGGCTATAACGTTTCCTCCCTTCTTAAGAAATAGGCTTCCCCTATCACTAACATGGATGATGCATCACCACCTAGCAGAGTCAAGGAATAAAGATTTAAAGATTAAATTACAAAGATTAGAAAACATTTGGAAACTGAACTTCATGGGCAATCCCAGATAAACATCACCTCAGTCTGAAGTGCAGGCTGTATAAAACAAACAGTATTGGTCCTCCTCCAACAACCTGTACAGTGTATCACAACTACGAAATTGCACACCTAGAGCAAAATATTCATAGATCAGAATGCTGAGGAAAACATATTCCCTGGTAAACTAAAAATGTATCAGGTTTTTATTGGTTTAGATATTCCCAAGTATTTGGCTTTTTGCAATTGCATTTGAAAAGCATGAAAACTTGATCCCCAAACGGCCTAAGAGCTCAAAGACAAGAACATAACAGAGAAACAGCAGCACACGGTTCTTTTCCTTCTCATGCTTCCAAGGGCCCATCTCGTAACACACAAAGGCTAGAAACCACACTAAACCAATCAGAATTGAGCATATTTTAAATATGTATGCATACCACATGGTCATATTTTCATAAAGCAGCTGTTTATTACACTCTCATTCAACTTTTCTCATCTTTCAACGGCACACAAAACAAAGGCAGATGTGTTGGGTAGGGTTGGGAAAGAGTTTTCCAGGGGAGCATGGAAGCACATGGGAAGGGATTGAGGAATTCAAGTGGCTACCTAAACACCAAAAACTCTGCAAGATTTGGCCCCGTGATACTTCTCCCAGAACCTCAGAAGTATATGAGAGGTCCATGGGAACCTAAGATTTTCAGCCCATTCCCCCAACACTGAATGAACACAAATGCATTGAGATTCAGCTTCAACTTCAAATAGGGCCTCCTGGTTCATCCTGAGGGGAGAGCTTTGCTTGCGTTGCTTTTATTTTAAATTGTTTTGCGGTTTGAGGATGAGTAGCAGCTATTTCTTTATATTTACTTGTATGTTTTTAAATCTTGACAGTGCCCTTTAAAGTCTTCAAAAAGCATGTATCTTTTCTCTGCATTCTGTGCGGTCAATCCTAACGTGCTATTAGAAAATCAACATTGCTGAGGAACCCCTGGCTGGGTCTGTGGAGAGCAGCCTGGAGTGTTAGTGATTCCTACTCGTCTCAGGTGGAGTCATTTGTCATTCCTTTCCCTCCAATTTCCCTTTTTTCTATTCTTTTGCTGAAACCTGATAGTTGAGATGGAATTGCTCTAAAGAATGGATAGCATGGTTCCAAGCGACAATGAAATAATCACCCAGAATCTCCCCAGTCATCCTGTTAACCTCCATGTATAATTTCCTAACTTTTTCTGTCTTTCCATCTTAAAATCTCAGCATCTTTCAAGGCATCCACTAATTCTTGCTTTTTTCCTTGAACTCCCTCTTTTTCTGTCCTATCCTTTTCAAAACGGGAACAAAGCAGCACAGCATAGCTGAAGATTTGTCAGTGAGTTACTGAGCAGTGTAATAGTTTCCAGTATTTTATATTTCTTTCTTCATGGACTTTAACATTTGCTTTTTCTAAGCAGCCGTTTTCAGCTATTTATAATTTTGTCAGTTTATTCATGAGTTGGCCGAAATTTGTCAGACCTTGTAAGAAAATTTCAGCTTGTCTCTTCTAGTGTTTATGGCAGACTTTATTATGAATGTCTTGAATTGTTCAGTTTGTTGTTGTGTCAGGATAAATCTCCAAATAGACTAAAATCGGCTGTGACAGGAAATGAGTCAAATGTACAGGGTGTTTCTGGGGAAATCAAATCTTCATGAAGACTTTTAATATGGCATCTCAAAAAATAAATTAAAAAGAGACAATAGCCATTTCATATGATCTGTCATTTTCCAAATTTACATTCAGGAAAAATGTCTGTGAGAGCTAACGATTTGTGTAAGTATTAAAATATGTTATTTACATGTTAAATATGTTAAGCCAAAGCACAGAGGAAATAGCATAGAAAAGGGTACTGCAATCTCTGATGACAGTCAACAAATTTTAAATGCTTTCTTTTGTTTTGTTTTTAAATGTATTCCTGTCTTTCTCTTGACAATAAAGGGCACATGTTAACTATTTACTCACATAATTTGCTGAACCGTGCCTGAAGTTCAGTGTCGTGGTTTAGCCCCAGCCAGCAACTACGTATCATGTGGCTGCTCACTCACTCCTCATCTCCCAGCCCACCCTGCTCCCTGGTGGGCTGGGGAGGAGAATTGGAAATAAAAGTTAAAACTTGTGGGTTGGGATAAAAAACAGTTTAACAGGACAACAAAGGAAGAGATAAACAACAACGATAATAAAATAAAATATTATAAAAAGTGGGGGATACACAATGCAATTGCTCACCACCCAGAAAAGTGATGCCCAGGCTGCTCCCAGGCAGTGACACTCACCCCCAGCCAGCTCCTCCAATTTATATACTGAGCATTACGTCATACCGTATTGAATATCCCTTTGGTGAGTTTGGGTCAGCTGTCCTGGTTGTGTCTCCTCCCAGCTTCCCATGAAAATTAACTCTATCCTAGCCAACCCCAGGACATTCAGCAGTTATATTTCAGCGCTGTGCAAGACTAAGCCCCATAAACAATTTAAAAAAATCCCATGTTAAATTTCTCCTAGTACATTTTAGCTTCATTACAGCAATAAATGGTAACCCCCTAAATACACTACTATTAAAGTGATTTACTTGTCTATTGTTAGGAGTTCGACAGGAAAACAAACTCTTTTAAAATTAAGTGTTCATAGAAAAGCAGATGTGAAGCTTGCTGGAGCTAAGGGAAATAGTTTGATTGTCTTAAACAGCCTCTGGTGAGTCCCAGAAGGAAAATTAGGAAAATAATTAACAAAATTGGAAAGTAAAACTCTCTTGAAAAGATGAAACCCAGGATTACAAGCACTTTGTTTCTCATCTTCAGTTCTGATTCCAGTTTGCACCTCTCACCTTCTCATTAACTGCTGCACACATCTAGCAGACTATGCTGCTCTCAGGAGTGTTACCTTTCTCATCAGTTGGCATAGTTTTCATAGTTTTCAGATCAAACGCAGTATATGCATTTTCCAGGTTCATACAGTGACTCAAAGGCTGTAAAATTCCCACCGGCTAAGTGCTTTTAGCAGAAAAATCCCAACATGCGCACAAGGGTTCAAATCAACACATGCAGCTAGTTTTGTATTTTAACACAAGAGCATGTTCAGATGTCACTCTGAAGTGAATAGATACAAGCTGTTAAATTTTACTATTTTATTACATTTGCACAGGCACAATTTCATCCATTGGCAGTTGTGCTGAGATAAGACAAGAAATTATAATGGAAATAACATTTTGGCCTGGAAGAAGTTAATTTAAATGGTACTTTTTGGGCACGTCAACATGGTCTCCAGCTGACAGTTACATGCCAGCTGTGCCAATACTCCAGATGGGCAGCACACACAGATCTGAAAATTATAGGTATGTTATAGAGAATATCCTGTATCCAGGCTAAAAAATTGCTTTAAAAACCAAAATCTACATCATGAACAGCCCTGTGTACAAATCTAAACAGCTTCCAGCACACAGCTTGCTCTCTTCACTCCAGCTCAGAGCATGGAAACAATGAGATCCCAAATGTCTACATCTACCTATCATAGACATGCCCTGTATCATAGAATCATAGAACAGTTTGGGTTGGAAGGGACTTTTAAAGGCCATCTAGTCAAATCCTGCTGCAAAGACCAGGCACATCTTCACCTAGATCAAGTTGCTCCAACACTCATCCAACCTTACCCTGAATGTCTCCAGGAATGGGGCATCCACCACCTCTCCGGGCAACCTGTTCCAGTGTTTTACCACCCTCATCGTAAAACTTTTCTTCCTTCCCTGGATGCCTAGATCCTGTAAAAATCAGCATACTTAAATGTTAAGCAAGCTAAGATTTTTTTTAAGTAATATATTTTCTTTGACCAACTGAGCATTTGGAAAATGTAGACAAGCTTTCTGACCTGTTATTCAGGTCTTTTTTGAATTTCAAGCATACACCTAAAACATAAACATCATTGGGAATACTCAGGTTGGTAATATTAGTTACATAAAAAGAAGTTCTAATTCACCTGAATGGTTATGGTTATGATCTAAAGGGTTATCTGCATGTATAACTATGTGTTAGAACAGTCTTCAGAACGCATCAAGAAATCTCCGTCAGGTTTGGACATCTTTTGTGAAAGGAGACAGAAAAAGCAATAAAAGGGTGTCTCTTCTGTACAGAAAAAAGCCATTACAACCAGCTTAATTGTTCAAAACATCTGGTTTCACTCCCTTTTCGGTGACGAAAAACTGCCCCTAAATCTTGAGGCTGGCAGTCCTATGGGAGGAGGCTCCCAGAACTCTGACACTGCATAAAACTAAAGTGCATGGAAATATAAATCCACTTCTAACTTCAGCAGTGTTAACAATCTATGAGAAAAGAAGCCAGGGACTTTCTTCCAGGGTGTATGGCCACATTGTATGGCAAAGCTCGGGTTTCTCCATAAGTATGCTCAAATCCCGCGGACTTCGTTACATCTTCAAAGTTTTTAAGTACATACTAAACCCTAAGACCCCTAAATGCTTTATGGGACTGGGCCTTTTATAACTTGCCTGAGTTATGGCTGCGATTTACTGTGGGATCAGAACAGCCACATCAGGGTATAATAAAACAAGGTATTTCTTCATTACTACTCTTTAAATGGAGAAAACTGATGGGAAACATATTTGTGTTTTGGTTTGTTTGGGGGTTTTTTTAATTATCGTTATTTTTCTAGGTGTTCTAGCATGAATTTGTAAACAAGATTTCCTAGGACAAATCTGATGATGTGATTTTGCTGGTCAAAAGTGACAGCAGTTCTTCTCCCCTTGGTCATGCAATAAACAACTCTGTAAAATGCAGTGGGAAGAACTCACTCACAGCTCTCGGGAAAATAAACCTTTTGAGAAAACAATCAAGAAAAATATACTCTCTAAGAGAGTTATGTTTGAGAGCATTTTTCCACTCAGAGAACTGCAGTCTTAGGCATTTCGTATCAGAGGCGAAGTGCTGGAAAGAACTGTCAAAAGTATGTTGCTAAAGCTGCACAACCTGACAGAAAACCATTGCTGAGGTTCATATCTTGGTTTCTCTTCTACATGCAGGTTTGTATCGACTTGGGTTTTCATGGCGATTGAGTTTTTCCCTCCCAGGATGGAAAGTAAGAGCCTCTTCCTAAGCCTATTACTGTGCTACAGTTTGCTCAGAGCTGCCGATTCTCACATGGTAATTGAAGAGAAGACAGAACGCAACCCGTCAAGGAGCAACAAAATGAACCTTCCAGATCTCCCGCCCATCTCCATCGTAGGTTAGTAAAATCCGCTGTTCAGGCCCAAATTAACAAGATTTGCAGAAAATACAGCTGTTGATTAATAAGGATTATTTTGATGGCTCACTGCAACATTGCCATTTCATACAAATGCCTTAGGAGTACGCAGAACTGCAGTGGGAATGCAGCTACAGCATCCAAGAATGGCAATGTGGCAAACCACAGTTAAAAAAAAAAATCAGACAACTTATTTTAGTTTTACAGATTTCACTTCAGGTCACATCATACTGTAAGTCTTTTTATATTTAAGAGAAGGGTTTTTCTGTTAATATGGGCATTAATCTTCCTTTGAAAGTCTGGTGCAAATAGAAAAAGTAAAGTTTGTTTTTTTCAGTTTCTGCTCTTATGGAAAAGCAATCGAGAAATCTAATCTAAGAAATTAATATAACCTCGGTTTACCTGTGTGTCAAGCAATCTTAAATCAGGGGAAGAAAAAAGCACTGCAAGGGAGAGCCAGAGGTCACCTGTTTATCCAAGACAGGACCAGATAAGTCCCAGCTGTTACTGGCATGGGACCATCTGTCCTGTTAGGGAGAAACCCTGCCAGGGCAACGCTTAACTCTTGTCTTCATGAGCTTTTTTCCTAGTGTCTGCCTTAACTCTTTCAATGTAATTTAAGCCAACTTTTTCAAGAAACTAAACAGGCATTTGGGGATAATTAGCTGAAGTACACCATTCATAACTGTGTCAAAATTTTAATAATTCAAAAAATAAAGCTTCACTTGTTTAGCTTTTAGGACTTTTGCTTAAAGTAGTCTGGTTTCTGACCTCGTTTCCTGTATTTTCTCTTCGCTCTTGCCTTTCTTTAAGGAGAAACAATTGCCCCACACATGCATTTCCAATGGAATCTGAATCTCTGAATCCTAAGTTAACTCAAAGTTGTTTAATTGCAAGTTTATTAAAGCTTGTGCCATTCCACAGCCTCCCAAGCTATATCATTCCAAGGTCCTTGTGATCCTAGATGCCTTCAGTCTCACACTTCCAGTATTTTTTTTAATTCCAATTAAAATCAGGCATATAAAATATATTCCCTGCAGCTGATTTCTTCATCTCCTCACAAAAACCTGCCCATGCCTTGAGTGTGGCAGATAGGCCAACAGACATCCAAGATGGCCAAAATCCCCTAACGCCGTCAGGTCCTTTTGCTTTGGATGGTTCTGCAGTGCCTCACAAAAACCCTTCCTCCCTCTGCAAGAGACACGTCCTCCCCCAGGAGCAGAGCATCCCTATATCCTCAGCACCCCGTGCTTGTGAAAACCAGTGTACGCTTGTTAATTCCTGCCAAAATCATGCAGGTAACACCACATTTTAACAGGAAAGAAAAAAAAGGAATTCTGAACATTTTTCCTATTTTTGTTCATGTGACTAATGTGCATAAGTACCTACAACTTTTACACAGATACCTTTAATTTCATTTCTCTGAAATTATTTTCCCTGTTCGCATTTGACCGAACAATGTGTAAAAAAGCCCTCCTAAAATACAAACATCGGTGGTTTTCTGCTTCACACGAGCGACAGTGACAGCAGAAGTTCAGAGGTAATGTGTGAGGATGGGTCCAAGACAGTAACTTCTTCCCTGCAGAACATGCAGGGAGGAGGTGGCAATGCAGGTTACCTGCCTTCTCTCGCATAAGGAATAGTATTGAGCATCTCAATTAAATAACATGTACTGTAAAATTGATTTAATATTAATGCTGTGCTATTCTCTTTTAAGATTTAACTAAAAGATCCCAGAAAGTCAGCAGGAAAGAGGCAGAGAATAAGAAAGCTTCCAAGGTAGGTGGCTGTTCAGAAAACACTGTTGAGTTTGAATGGTTTATTCCATCTATAGTTCTCTTCATTGTATTCATTTGCAAGGTTTTTACAGCCATTCCCCAACTGAAATAATTAACATACAGTTTGAAGCTCTAAATACTGTAAAAACAGATGCAAAACATTAATAGTGGAACGAAAACTATGTGACCTTACATTAGTTAGAGGTTGTAGTTTGGGTTTGGGAAGGCTTGTTGGTTTTGATTTTGCTTTTGTTTTTTACAGTCCTCTCTTACACAAGAGGTCCTTTAGCCTTGAGCTGTTTTAAGTATTTGTAAAATTATTTAGTCATCTGCCATAAAAAAATATCATTGTCAGTCACACCATGCAGGCTCTGCAGCCCAGGGGCACAAACTCACTGTCTGCTAATTTTTAACTGCGGGTGCCAAAAATTTGAAGTAGAGGCATCCAAGAAGTTGGAATTTGGTGGAAAATGTTAACTAGTAACAGCAGATTCAGACGGATAGATTTCCTTAATGTGATGTTACCCACAGGTCTTGAATGTGAAGTATTACATGTGCTGGACTCCTACATTTAAAAAATTGTCTAAAAGAGTAGAAAACAGCATTTTTACTCTGCTTTTAATGTGTCACAATAGCCATTTATAGCCAAACGAGTCATTGCTGCAGCCAGAAACATTTAGAGCTCCTTCTTTTCCTTTCTTGTTAATGTCTTGTGTGGCCAGCACTTCCTAAATTCGCAGGATGATCGAGGTCGAAAGGGGCCTCAGGACGTCATTTAGTCCCACCTTCAGCTCAAAGCCAGATATTCTTGCCATCAAACTTCATCTAAGTATTCTTGTTTAAAAGCTCCTAAGGCACTTAGAGACCTCAGAACGTTTTACCTTAAAACTGAAACTCCTGAGAAACTACCAAGTTAAAAAAAGGGCGTAGGGCTCCTGTAGCTGGAGGGCTCCTGAGGCCTCTCCCAGGTCCCTGGCACATGCTGATCAACCCAAAGTTTTCCACCTTCCCAAATCACTGACAGAGCAGCAGCTCTCCTCGGGTGGGCGGGCAGATCTTTTTCAGCTCACTTACCTGTCTGCAGGTAAGGATTCCCATGCACAGAAGTTTGCCGAGCTCCAAAGGCAGCTTGACAAACCAACCACGCAAGGCAGAGGTTCGCTAAGTCACGTCCCCTTTCTCTCGGCTGCGCAGTTTAGGAAACAGAGCCGATACCAGCCCCATAGATCGACATGGAGGTTTCACTCTCTCATTCAAAAAGTCTGGGTTTCCAAGAGTAATTCGTTACTTTGTTCTACTGATAACATCGTTATCTTCGAAGTTTCTTGTGTCCCTTTCTTCACTGCGGCCACATTCTTCCCTACAGAGCATTTTCCAACACTCTATCCAGTCATGTTTCTAATTGCTCAACATATGGGGCTCATGAGGTTTAACATTCTGCTCGGTGGGCTGCTCTCAAGCCAGCATCTCCCATGATACAGACCCACCACATCTCCATGTTGCTACTAATATAGGCCTCACCGCCAGCAACTGCCAACTCATCTCAAGCCAGAAGCTCCCACAGTTCACTTTCTTTGCACCTATACTTTATTCTAACCTGTACTCATCTTACTTTTGTATGAATTTTCACGTTTTTTCTTCTAGAAGAATGCTGAACCGAAGACGCCTCTGAAGCCAAGGCCTGCGCCAGCTGCTGACTGTGTGCCAAACTTCAAAACCTGCAAACCACACTTAAATTCATGTTGTAACTACTGCGCATTGTGCAAATGCCGAATTTTTTGGACCATCTGCCAGTGTGTGACGTTAAACCCAAAGTGCTAAGCCAAACTGGAGATGCAATAAGGCTTCCATCCTTCACTAGCTTCTCAACTGTGTATTTCAAACTGCCCCATGTGCACAGCAATCGAAGTAGAGAGCTTTGAAGCTGGCAGCTTGGATTTCGCCCTCTTAATATTAAGTGGACAATGTGGGGTTTTTTTATGGTGTTAATGCTGTCACAAACAGGATGTTTTTTCAGGGAGAAAAAAAACAGGGAGATTGACCTTGAACAGGTATTTTTAGCAAAACTGACCTGCATTTTAAGAATAATTCTGGGGTTTTGTTGGTTTGGAGTTTTGGGGTTTTTTTGTTTGGTCGGGGTTTTTTGAAGGGTCATATTAACCACATATTAATCACATTTTTGAAAGCTCTAACTGGCACCACAAACCCTGCACCAATGGCATGCAAAGAGCCACACTATAACAGGACCAGTTAATCCTTTAAGGGACCAAACTCGTGTTCGCCCACAAAGAGAGAACAGCACCAGCTTCCAGCACAGCCGAAATATCATGCTGAAAATGCAGGTTTCAGGGTTAACTCCCTTTTCACACATTCAGCAAAAATCATGATGAGAATTCACATAGGTTATTTTATGTGAAAAGACAGACTCCAAACAATAAGGCAGTTTTTCAGTCATCCCCAGCTGAGCATCAGTACATCCACCTGCAGAGTCTTTGGTCAGCCTACCAGTAATCAGTATCTCCAAGGTGAATAATATACATGTATATTTGAACCCTGGACATATCTGTGCCTCATGACTTAAAAAAATCAGATTTTTTCCCCCAGCCATATCCACAGGAATAGAGTTCTCAGCCCTTCTCCTGCTGCCAAGGATACAGTGCACATTGACCCCAAAAGCAGCAACACATACCCAGGGCTTTGAGGAAGAAAGGAAAGATCAAAAATTGAATGTGTATCCCACATTACAAGCAATCAGTCTCTCTTTCTTGGCCCGTTATTACTATGAGCAACTCCCAGCATTCACCCACCTCAAGCATGAATTTAGGTGACAATCTCCATGTGCTGCAGAAAAAAAAATATATATCAAATGCTGTAGCAAGTCTTAAAGGCTCAGAAGCAGCTTTGAATGTATGGATGAAGCTCAAGGCAGCAGCAAACAGGTATCCAGAAGACACTTTTGTCTTGTTCTTGAAGGTCTTTACCTTGGTCTTGAGTTACCCAAGATGGCACAAGAGGAAAGCTCTTCTTGCTTAAACTACCAGGAGAGATGTTGGTAGGTCACAGGAAAGCTACGGAATGGACTCAGAACCTGTCTCCAACACTCAGAAGTATGTCCCCAGACTCCTCACCTGCCAACTCCAGCTCTTGCTTTCTCGTCCTCTGTCCCATATCTACAATGTTCCCCTCCCCAGCTCATGTACACTGTTTTTTCTTCTGTGGGCCTTTCTTGATTTTAGTCTTTTCCCTTCATCTCACTGCTGTTGCCAGAGACCACAGGGGTCATTGCACCCCCGGAGCTAAAACCACATCTTCTTCACTCCACCTGCCTGCAAGATGCCTGCACCAGTGACCCTACCAATGCTCTTTGGCTTTCACAATCAGGTTTTTCTAACCATGAATTTCTAATCCCCATCCTGAATTTTCTAATGCTCTCTGCAGGTCTAATTGAGAGGAAATTTCTTTATTGATTTCTAAGCACAGGTGAGGGCTACAAAAATCTTCCAGGCAGGCAAAGATGATACAGATGACACTCTAAAGGGGATTAAGCCATATGAACTTTTTTTCTTCTAACAGTCGATCCAAAGCCCAGAGCTGAAAACATAGTTCAGATGTGGACAGAAATGTTTTTTCATCTTAGAGATATTTATACAGATGACAGAGATTAATCTAAGAAAGAGCCCAAATGATGACAAGATGTCATAATCTTTTATAAAATACACCAGCTGTCATATATGATGCAAGCTTGAATTATTTTAAATGTACATACGTATTTCTTTTAATCAGACATCCTAGCTCAGGATGAGAAAAAGAGGATGAGAAGGAAGAATGATACAACATTACAATGGGCTTAGGAAAAAGAATTTGGCCCCTTCTTTTACTAGGTAAAGATGTAGATTCTCATCAAGGTGTTTTGAAATTCTCATAAGAAATTGTCCTTGATTGATACTGAAATCATATCAACAATCACACAACAACTTCTCATGTGGAAACAATTTCATTGTCTTACCAGAATGTCCAGCTGGGCAGAAAAATTGTATTTTACCAGGGTGGAGGGGAGCAGGAGGAGAGGAAAATGGAAGGAAGGAAAGGCAGATATCAAACAAACAGCTCGTGCTGTTCTCTAGACAGCAGCTTTCACTTGAGTTTTCCAGAATCACAGAATGGTTGAGGTTGGCAGGGACCTCCTGGAGTCATCTGGTCCAATCCCATCTAGAGCTGGTTGCCCAGGACCACGTCTGGGCAGCTTTTGAATATCTCCAAGGAGGGAGACCCCACAGCCACCCTGGGCAACTCTCTCCAGTATGTCCCCGTCTCTGTTGTACTGGGGAGGCCCGAACTGGACACAGGACTCCAGGTGTGGCCTTACCAGTGCTGAGCAGAGGGGAAGGACCCTCTCCCTGACCTGCTGCCAACAGTCCTCCTAACACAGCCCAGGACACCTTTGCCTCCTTTGCCGCAAGGGCACATTACTGACCTGCGCTCAACTTGGTGTCCACCAGAACCCCAAGGTCCCTTTCTGCAGAACTGCTTTCCAGCCGGGTGCACCCCAGCGTTTACTTGTGCTTGGACTGCCCCTCCTCCAGTGCAGAACTTTGTGTTTCTCCTTGTTGAACACCATAAGGTTCCTGGCAGAGCGTTTCTCCAGACTGTCAAGGTCTCTCTGGATGGCAGCATGATCCTCTGGCATATCAGCCACTCCTCCCAGTTTTGTGTCAATGGCAAACTCACTGGGGGTGCACTCTGCCCCATCGTCCAGATCATTCATGAAGATGTTGGCCGCAGCCTGTAGCTGCCAGCGAAGGAAATGGAAAGCACTGAGACCCACAAGGAGGAGCTGGAGACATGGAAGCTGAACCAGCGAAGTACAGGATGGTGCATGTCCAGGATGGGTTTCCTTCCAATGAAGGAAAATTCAAGATCCTGTCATACTTTTTAATATAGCATTTATATGTAGTGCATTTTGAACAAATTTGATTTATTAATAAGCCTTTTTTGTAACTGGAATTGGTTAGAAAGAGGTTATGCTTTGCCATTCATCTATCACACTAAAGAATATATATAATCAAGTACTCTGAAGTTGTTATTAGTTTTGGTGACTTTACTTTTCCAGGTAAAGATGACATTGCATGACGTATTGATAGGATACAGAAATCAGTAAAACATGTACACCTAATATTTACTTGCTGTATTTAGTTTGAACTGATAATCGTCTTGAGGAGTTGTTTGTAAGTGTAAGAGCTCCCTAAGGGATCTGTCTCACGTCATCAGCATGCACATGATAAAACATACACATGAGGAAGATGGAATGCTTAATTTTTAGTTGTGACACACCAAAATGTCTCCACTGAAAACTTATTGGAATTCAACTTTAGAGACACACCTAGTAATGCTCCCTGACAGAGAAATTTTGCTCCTAGAGACTAATAGAAATTTTACCCTAATTACACCTTAGTAGGATTAAGCACAAACAAATCACTATTAGTTTTTCCAAATATTACCTATTTTCCATGAATTTAAAACAGATACTGTATTTTTCACATCCAAAGTACTGATTTGATTGCTTATCATCACGCTCAGAGACCATAAAATCCAAGTTTATCCTGATGGATAAAACAAATGGTAGAATTAATATCTTAATTGACTATACCAAACTAGCTCTAAACACCTCATCGTTTTCTAGGCTAATTACTGAAACTCTCCAAAAGACCCAAAAACGAAAACAAACAGCTCCCCATGTCAGTCTTTAGGATCTTCTCACAGAAGGAAAGATCTGATGGAAGACAGAACAACTTTTTCCAAGTTCTACAGATGAGTCAACAGTATCTGCAACGCTGCCTTGGCTGAAGGTGATGAAAGGTTCAGTAAAGTCCCTTTGAGATGCAGGGACAGTGTTAACCTCATAGTGAAATCAATTACAGGAGAAGCCGATGGAGAATTATATACCCAAGCTGAGGAGCCAAGGAAGAACTTGTACGTGCCATGTCCAAAGCTGACTCTGTGGGAGCTCTATTTTACAGAACAAAAACATCATCTTAGTCCTATGTCAAACAAGCTTCATGGAGTATTGTTGGACATGCTATTGGTGAGATGCTGCAGTCCTGAGGTCACTCACTGTCTGGGTGTGGACATTAAATAACATCTAAGGCCAATGCAAAAAAGCATTAAATCATAACATTTGTCCTCAAAGCATTTCAAGTTGAATTAGACCATTCTATAGCCAGAAGTTTCTCCATAAACACACTAAATAGACCAATTCAGAATTTGTTCACATCCAGCATCCTACTTAACTCAGAAAGACATGACTGAGTTGCAGAATCAGGGCTGAAAAAGAAAATAATTGAAAATGAACTCCCCTAACAAACTCCTGAGCAGTTCACATTTCTCCTGTCTGCTTCTGAACTCCGAAGCGCTGCCCTTCCCGACAGCCGTCTCCACTCAGCCATCTCAGCACACACAAGGAAAAGCATGGGAAGGTCTGCTGCGGTTACTGCTCTGCAAAATCCCAAATGCCACTGTAATACTAACTTAACTGCCAAAACTGGAAGTGCACAACAAACAGCTACTCATTTCCAAAGAGAAACATCATCTTAGATTTTTGTGTTATCTTTAATTGTTGAAAAGAAATAATCGCTTCCTGTGTCAGGTGTCAACCACTTCATGCTTTTCCCACTGTGGGGATGAGGCAAATCCCATGTCACTTTTGACAGGCACCCCACCAAAGGTAACGAGTGAGGTCCCCCACACTGCTAAAGGCTACAGTTCGCAAGTCACAACGTAATTGTAATAATGCAACTGAGGGCATCACAGGTGGGCCCATTCATGGGCAGCGCTGAACCTTGGCCCTCCATGAACAGTTCTTCTGTCTCTGTTCATGCAACCTCCGCTCTGAGCTCTTTCAGCTTTCGTTTTGTCCGCATCCAGACTCCACTAAGAATTTTTCAATGGCATCATCAGCTCCCGTCAGTCACAGAGTCACAGGCTGGATGGGGTTGAAGGGACCTCTGCAGATCCCCCAGTCCAACCCCCCTGCTCACGCAGGGTCACCAGAGCAGATCACACAGGTCGGTCCAGTTGGGTTTGAATGTCTCCAGAGAAGGAGACTCCACACCCACTCTGGGCAGCCTGGTCCAGGCTCTGGCACCTCAAAAGAAGTTTCTCCTCATATTCATATAGAACTTCCTGTGTTTCAGTCTGTGCCCGTTGCCCCTCACCCTGTCATTGGGCACCACTGAACAGAGTCTGGTCCGTCCTCTGACACCCACCCTGGAGATGTTTATAAACATTGATGAGATCCCCTCTCAGCTTCTCTTCTCCAGCTGAACAGCCCCAGCTCTCCCAGTCTCTTCTCATGAGAAAGATGCTCCAGACCCCTCAGCATCTTTGTAGCCTCCACTGGACTCCCTCCAGTAATTCCTTGTCCTTCTTAAACTGGGTATAGCACAAAGCACAGGAACACACACAACAGACCCGCACTGCATTTCCTTACTCTCAGTAGCTCAAGCCTGCAAAATGGAAGCATAGCCTTGTGGCTTCTCACCCAAGTCAGCTACATCACCAGCTACAGGACCTGTTGTAACATCCCAGTCCTCGTAACACACTTAATGCCATTCTTGAACACAATAGAAAAGATAACACCTGCTCCAGAAAGCTCCAGATTAGAGATGTCGAGATGTTCTACTGATAACTTACCTAACATGCTTTAACAGTGCTCCCGATTTCTTCAGATCCAACAATATATTGAGGACCCTGAAGTCAGCAGGAGCTTGCAGCTCTGCCACTGATCAGCTCTCACAACAGTGAGAGAAGTTACATACCTAGAGAGGATTTGGTGGAATTTTCTTCCCCAGCAAATTACCCTGATCTGGGGACCAAGACATCCACATGTCAGTCTGGCATGCCAGGCTAGTTTAGGTTTTTCTGGTCCTCCAGAATGAACACAGCTATTTTCTGCTTCTTGCACTTGAAGGAGCTAAGAAGAGCTATACAAAAATTTGCCTTCCCCAACACACACACTTTTTTTTTTTTTTTCCTGGTAACTGATTTACTGAAAAAGACCAGTTCAGCAGCGTCAGCACAGGTGCCAAGTGCCATCTCACGCCCACCAGGAACAGCCATGCAAGGCTGGCAGATGTGACACGGGGCCTACGGGAGACAGGGCCTGTCTGGGTCAGCAGCACAAGGCCGGACACACACTGGGGTACCTGAAAGACCCACCAACCACTCCCAAAGTGCCCTTCTTAAATTCACGGTGCCTGCATATTCCTTTCTGAGGTAATACAGAGATTTTACTGGCAAATCTCAGACAACATGCAGACAGCCAACACATGGCTAAGTCCTTCTCCCACCTCTCCTAGAAGAAGTAGGAGGCTTTAGTCATTTCTGCAAGATTTCTCAGTGAAATGAAAAGATATTACAATTTCTGCATGGCATATGCACAGGTATTTCTATCCAGGAAATCCTTTGAGATGAAATCCTGACCTGAAATCTGACAGCCCTAGAATGGCTGTAATAGTGTCACAACACAATTCACACCTGGCATTCATTTAATAGTCATAAAAGCAAGAAAAGACAAAAATACACCCTCCCCAGTGATCCAGTTCAGGCCCCTTTGCATCATTGGAAATCTTCTATTGACTTTAATACACTTAAACACCTTCATTGCTCACTCTCTACCATCAGATAGATTTAGCTAATAACAGTGTTCTTGTGGTACCCTTGCTGGTTTTGGCAGTTTCCTCAGCTAAAATGTCCCTTCACTCTGCACAGCTGCCTCAAATAGGTAAATGACAGTATTGTACAACTTATGACTGTAATAGCCAGGAATCAACTATGAGAATATCCAGTCTCACTCTTCCTTGTATTCCATTCAAACAAGTGTGGCATTTAAAAAACAAACACACACCCACCCACATATTAATTCATTAAAGGCAAATGGTCTTTCACCTATAGGTGAAAGACACAATTTTTTAAGTCTTCTAGAAGAGAAATGGGAGCAGATGCATTTAAAGTAATTCAACAGCCAGCAACCTCCTCACTCTGAAAACACCCCAGAAATAGCTGGCAGACCCAGAGCACTTTAATCTAGAAGGTTTTGGTATTTAAAAGAGCTCCTTGCTATAAAGCTGTCATTCAATTCATAACAATTTCTCCATTTAGGAAGTAAATATTTGGAGCACTAAATGAGCACACCAGACAGTTTACTTGCCTTTATGCTTTTCAACTTGTTCAACATCCCTCCATCACTGTTACTATTGTCCAAGTGCAAGGGTTTGGTCAGAGATGTCACTCTTTATCTACAAAATAGTATCTCAACGGCAGGTCAGACAATATCACAGGCAACAGCCTTCACTGCCAAAAAAGGTCAAAAGGAGTTTGGCTCCAGTTATAAATAAAATACACAAAGGAATCAAGTTTTGGAGGGCAAGAAAAACAGGACCACCAAATGTTTGTTCTGAGTCAAAATCAGGTTAATAATGCAAAGCAGACAAATGCTGGCTCAAAACAAAATCTGAGTGTCAGCCTGATTACCAAGCAATTTAAAGGTGCTTTCAACATCTGTAATATTCCAACTAATAAGATGCTGTTCAGTTTACCTCTAAAATGCTGCTGTTTTAACAGAGAAAACAAGCACATGCCTACAAATGTGGCCCGTTTTATCTTTCCTTATGGAAATGATTTCGCAGTTGATGAAATGAAAACCAGAGCATTACAAAAAAGTAACAGGTTTGCTGAGAGGTGTCTCTGGATGCTACAGGTGAAAAAAGCAAAAAAACTTTGCTGTAGACTTTCTAAACACCCTAAAGAGTTTTATCTCCCTGCTGTGGACTTCCAGGGAATTAGACAAGCAGAAGGCATGTCAGTTCCCATCCAGGTCCTAAGGATGCTGGCAGAACATTAAACCCTTTTTGGTTTCATCATTAGTAAATTAAACGTATAATCCCCATTACTGATTATGGAATCATTTATGGTGGCTTTGTGGCACCCAAATTCAGTTAAAATTGGTGGGTTTTAGAGGCTGATGCAAAACAAACCCATGAAAAAAGTTGCATACTGAGCAACACCTTGTTTACTCGTCTCCTTTTTTTCCTCCTCCAGCAGTTCATACTCTACACCATCTGTTTTAGTTGCTCACTGACAACACAGCTGATGCTTGGACATGAATCTTGGAGCACTTCAAGCATGTTTTACCATACCAAACCTTTCATCTTCTTACATCCAGAGACAGAGCTGGCCTGCTGTACAATGTTGACTGAAGAGGAGAGTGGCAAGAGATGATTTCCATGGCATGGAGATAAATCTGTGTGTGCAGAGGGGAAAAGTATTTGTTTTTTTCCCTGTAAGATTCAGCCCTCCAAATATTCAAATAACCTGAGGAGCAGATTTTTCCAGCTCAAGTAAATGACGCAGGCTAGCCACAGCACTGGTTTTTGCCTTTAGAAACCCCATGTGGATATTACACATTAAACACTTTCAGTAGCTTAAGAATCACAAAAAAAGTAAATCCATGGCAAAATCCAAAGCATCCCACTATATAAAACAAGTCAGGCCACAGTCAGATCTTTAATAAAAGCACTTTGAGTCAGTGACAAAATACAGTAGACAAGACAACCCAGAAAAACCCAGTTGGGGTAGAAGTGTGCTCCTGGTGTTTTCAGAGGATTGAACAGGGTCCCTGAACATAACCACCCCCTCAGCGGCTGCTTGGCTGTTCACAACACACTAGAAAGCTGCTAAAAAGAAGTCACTCTTGCCTCACACCTCCTCAAGTTGATATGGAAGAAGCATAGAAAGGTCTTCGTTCAGACCAAAACCGATGGAGTAAATTAACCCAGGAAAAACACCACTCCAGCTCTAAACTCCAAGTAGGAGATAATTTTATAGGAAGGAGACCAACCTATATTCCTCCCTACTTCCCCCAGTTTCACAACACACACTTCAGCTGTACCACCTTTGTGGAGAGAAGCCTGACACTGCCAGACTCCTAAGAGGGTTCATCTAATTTGAGCAGGGCATGGCAGAAAGCATCTCCCTGTAGAAACCATTCCCCATCCTATCCGTCAGTCTGTTCAAAGAGGCTGTCAGCCACACGCTTGACAAGATTATGCATTTTCTTTTAGCAATCTTGTGTCTTGCTTCCCTCATTGGGACAGCAGGAGCCAAGAAAAGGTGCACAGGATCCTTTTCACCATGCAGTTAGCTAAGTAACCAATCCTAATTCCAAGAGTCAGAGTGATCTTTCACAAATGAGGCCCTGAAGCTCCCTTGGTAAGAGTGAGGGGGTCTGTAGCACAGAGGGGCATGGCAAAGGGCTTGTTCTCAGGAGCCCAGCACACACAAGAGCTTTGGAAGGTTGTATCCCTGCACTTTGGTCTGTGGGTAGTGCCACCTGCTCAGTATCTGTAGTGGTCTGGCTTGAATGGCCCATCTCTTGATAAGCCCAGGTATTTGGCTTGCTTGTCACTCAGCTTCGTCAGCTTCACACACAGTTTATCCAGATGAGCAGCAGCCACAGCTTCATCCAGCTGGAAAACAAAACATTGGGTCAAGAATATTAGAATGGAGACCTACTAGTTCAGGAAGTCATGGTCAGTGGTGAGAAATGAATATGTGAAAACCAATGGCAGCCCTAAGGACGACTTACCAGGCTGACACAGAACAGTCAGACAGCTCTTTTCCTGCCAACACACCTCACCCACTCGAGCAAAGAGGCACCTGCTCTGAGCACAGAACTACGTCCAGATGGAAAAGCCCCGTGTCTTTGAGGAAGTTCAGTTAGGCTTAAGTGAGACAGACAACTCTATATAATCAAGCGCATTTCAATCTCATTTACACACTCGCATCCATCCAACAAGAAGAGAGATCAAACCATTCAGAGATAAGAAAATCCAGTTTGGTAGAACAGTAAAGCCCCAGTCATGTTTCCACTACAAAGACACCTGGACATACTAGATGATCATCTTAAAATTTCAGATAAGTTCTACTACTAGGAAAACAAAAAATTCATCTCCTTTCCAGATAGCCCATCTTAGGAGTATTAAGAAATTCATTCCACAGTCACTAATTCACCAAGAATACTGGTATCTATTGGCATTGCCTTCATCAAGAATAAAGCCAAGGTGAGCTGTAGGGCATGGGTTCAGAAATATGTTGATATAGCTTATTTATGCCAGAGGTGTCAGGCAGACATGCAAACTCAAGGGATTGAAAAATGTGTAAGGTTACAAGACAGTTAAGTACTACAGGAGACAGGTAAAAAAGAGGCAGAAAACAGAGTAAAATGGCAAACTAGCTGCTGTGTCAGAGAGGAACATACAGCCATAAAGGATATTCAAAGACAGAAAGGACAGCACTGAGAAAGGATCAGGTGCTGCTGAGTAATAACAGAAGGACAAGTCCGATCACCATTTGTAATTCCCGCAAAACACCAGTAACCATTGCTAAGAAAACGGGTACGTCTGAACTCCAGCAGCACAGGAAAGACTGGCAATATTTCCTCCATACTAGTTAAACAGATGTGAAAAGTTGCAATATGTTTGAAGGGCAATAAATCAACAAAACAACCAAGGGCCAGATCTGCAGCTTGTGTGAACCAGCATGTCCTAAGTGACTCAATAACTAGTCCTAGACTTCCCACTCAAAGGGATTGTGGTAACAAGCAACTACTCTGAAGTAACCCCGTTGTAATGAACCAGGTAAAAAGCTACATCTGTAGAAACTAATTCACTGCAGCTCAACCTGCTCATAGTAAGTAATATGGAATTGCCAACATCTCTAGAGAACAAACACAGCCAAAGATGTAAAACACAAAAGCATAAGACAAAGTGGTGGAAGAATGTGGAAGGGAAGCGTGAAAGTTATTGCACACTACATAACAGTCAGGAAAATCATGAAATAAAGAAAAACTAACTGGAAGGACTGTGTTTAGAAGAAAAACAAATATTTAATCTTAGTAGATCCTGCCAAAACAAAAGAGTTAAAAATTGAATGACATGTGAAGATCTGATAGGTGCATTTCCAGCAAGTTTAAGAAAGATTACACCCACTTGAAAAAGAGCTGAGTCCCTGACATCTCCCAAATCAGGTTCTCAAACTGCAGCAGAGATCAGTTGTTTCACAGCTGCTTCAGCCTGAGGATGTCAAGAGTTAGATAAAAAGCTACACAAACTTATACGAGGGTAAGCTGACACTTACCTTAAAATCAGATAGCTGAGCATAAGAATGGACAGATTTGGTGCCAAGAACACAGACACAACAGTTTGCCCAGATTTCCAGGAACAGCCGTTGTAGAAATGGGTGTATGTTTGTAACAGCTGAGCAAAGCGATATTCTTGCAGTCAAAGAAAGTACAATGTAAGGTATTTGGTAATTCTTAGATTTACATTTGGACCTCAAAGCTACTACACAGAACAAGGAAAGACACCAGTCAGAAAATTATCACAGAAAGCTCTTCTGCCCATCTTCCGTTGGTTCTGACAAGACAACTGTTTTATTCTTCGAAATGCTCTATGGAGCACAGAGTGAAAAGAATATTTTGTCACAGTATATGAACCTGAGAGATCACTGCCATGTGCTCCACTAACATGCAACTGATCTGGGCATTCCTTCTCGTTGCCAGTTCAAGCATACTTACTAAAAATTGTTATTCAGGAAGAGTATGAAGCCACATTTTATTAGCAACACTGGACTATCATTTTCAAGAGAATTGTCAACAAAACTTTTCCTTTGAAAATTACGTGTCAGTTTGCTGATCAGCTCCTACACTGTATTTTTGGTATGCTTGAACACTAACAGGTGGGTTTGGGAGTTCTTCAGCAAACACTTCCTTATGAAGTCCAAACATATATATTCCGTACTCCCCGAAACAAAAAGTATTTTCACATTTAGTCTTACACCTGTTTGCATTTCAAAGGCAGTGGGATTTAACTTCACCATCTTCTTCAATGACCATCTCAAATGCTCAGGCTTGTTTTGGAAAATTAAAACCAGGTTAGTTTTATAAAAGGAATTTGCAAGTTGTGACATGATCCAGATTTTTCCAAAAGCAAAGAATGCAGAGAGATAAGTTTAAAGGGAAACCCGAAGGAATATGTCATTAATATTTTGTGAGGTTATTAGGAACGGACTGTGGTAAGCTCTGCTCAGGTGCAAACGGGACCCAGATTCTATCAACCACAGTAAAAGTTATTCCTAGTTTCACTCCAGCTTCAGCTCTGCCCCACTAGAGTTTGCTGCTGGGTATGTATGTGAACATTTGCCACGAACGCTGGTGTTGGACTTGATCTCCAGAGGTCCCGCCCAACCTCAACCATCCTGTGATCCTGTGACGTTCAGCAGAAGGGATGGGCTGGTTGGGAGAAGCTCCCTGACTACCCTGAGGCAGCAAAGGGCTTCTCAGTACCTTAGGGAAGAGCCCCAGATCAAGCCAAAAAGTGACTGGACATTCCTATCACATGTGACAGACAAGTCTCAGCTCTGCACAACAGGTTAACCACAAAAAACAGCCCTCTTCAGACTCAGCATGACCAGAGCCAAGTGTTCACTGAGGGATAGAAGCTCCTTGACACAACATTTAGTAGGAAAATGAACTCCAAGCACAAATAAAAGCAATCTGCATGATCACATCTGAAATTGGTTTCCTTAGCAGCTTGCATCTTTCTGCTCTTCTAACTCACCTTCTTTGGCAGGAAATGGACTCCAACAGAGTATTTGTCACTGTTGGTCCACAGCTCGATCTGTGCCAGCACTTGGTTGGTGAAGGAGTTGCTCATAACAAAGCTGGGGTGACCCATGGCACAGCCCAGGTTGACCAGGCGGCCCTCAGCCAGCAGGATGATGTGACGGCCGTTCCTCAGTGTATAGCGATCCACCTGCGTGGGGAAAAGCAAGAGCAGTATGATGTCAGGGTGAAGAGAGCTTTTTAAATCATGCAGAGCTTGATGGGCTTCCTTCCGACATCAACAATTCAGCAGTGGGCTTGCAGCACAGACTTGGATTAGAATTGAGACGCCTCTCCCTCAATTCCAAGCCTGTGTTTGCGAAGCCTGTAAGTATTTGAGACTTGACAGAACACAAATCTTAGCATCTGCTTCACATTTAAGCACAAGTGTGATGGGAGCGGCTGAGGGAGCTGGGGGTTCAGCTGGAGAACAGGAGCTGAGGGGAGACCTTCTGATCTCTGAACTGCCTGAAAGGAGCTTGGAGCCAGGGGGGGTCGGGCTCTGCTCCCCAGGAACAAGCGCCAGGACCAGAGGAAACGGCCTCAAGTTGCGCCAGGGGAGGTTGAGGTTGGATCTGGGGAACAATTTCTTCCCCAAAGGGCTGTCGGGCATTGGAACAGGCTGCCCAGGGCAGTGCTGGAGTCACCATCCCTGGAAGGGTTTAAAAGGTGTTTAGACAAGGTTCTCAGGGACAGGGGTTAGTGCTAGAGTTAGGTTATGGTTGGACTTGATGATCCTGAGGGTCTCTTCCAACTGAAAAGATTCTATCTAGTTCTTGTGTTTTTCCCACACGTATGTTGTCTCAGATGGCTGTGGTGGGGAGTGTGCTGCCAGCAGTAAAATCCATACAAGCCAAATTGTAACAACTGGTGCGGAGAGACCGGAGAGAAGGGGGAACACGTCTGCATGCAACAGTCCAGAGCCTTTGCATTTAGACACAGGGTAAAAGCTGAAGTTCTCAGCCTACTCAACCTGCTCTCCGTCACTCTCCCCACTCCTGTCAAGCCAGTGCTTTACAGTACAATAAACAACTGTCATCATTTCTGGTGTTCCCTCCTTCGCTCTCAGGGGGCCAAAGACACAGTCCTCCACCCAGCTAAGGAGACAGGTCTTCAGCTACATGAGAGTCCCACACAGTTCAGGAGATGATGTCACTCAACTGTCTGGGCCAGAGGAGGCTCCTGCAATGGTAAAAGTTGTCACTGGTGATTCTATCCCGTCATCACCCCTGTAGGGGGTTATAATATTAAAGCCCACCATGAAAGGCCAACATGGCCTATAAGTTACCAGAATATTCAGTATTCAGCGGTATTTATTGCTTGTGTCATGATAAGCATGTGGGAGCAGAGCCACCTTTGGAAGTCTCAAAAGATGATCAACAACCTACTCTGACAAAGGTTAATGCTTTAGACAAATCCATTTATTTTATGCTGTCATAGCACAGCAACTGTGAAAGAGCTAGAAGGGTCCATCCCCACAGCTGTCTTCATACTTTCAGTCTCAAAAGTTATTTAATGTGAAGAAAACACACTTTATTTTCTTAAAGCTTTGTCCTGTAAGTTAAAAGCCATATGGGATGAAGCTCTAATTATAACACCACCATTTTCAGAAAAAACATCTTTGTGCAGGTCCTTAGCAGAGATGTAATAAGTAAACCAACAGAAACCATTTTATTAGAACAGTTATTTTGCCTTCAGGGCAGTTCTGTGCCTCCGTCTTCCTCAACTATACTCCAATCACAGCACTATTTTCTACTTATTGGGTTCGTAGAACAGATTATTGTGTTTTCAGTATAATATCTGTAGACAGTAAGCACCTCAAACAGAAGCCCTAAATAACATTCTTAATTTCCTCTGGTCCAAGAGCAGCACAGCAAGGTAGGGTTAGCAAGAAAGCTCTCCAGTGAGCAGGCACAAGATTTCTTATGGATGTCGATTCTCCAGTGCGGACCACCAGTGACAGCGCTCAGTCTGCCCGAAAAATACCGTCTGGGCTACCTTAAGATTATGGGAGCAAGTAATGAAACCAAGGAGGAAGCAGCCAGAAAGCAGAACACTAAAAACCCTGAGAACAGCTACAACATTACTTATATTAAGCATTATATTTACAGTTTAAACTACGACAAGGTAGCAGTTAAGTAACATTTAGGTCTTGAAGTCTGAATCAAGTGGTTTGGGTGTCAAGATACTATATCCATATGATATCCACATAGCTGGCACCCGGACAGCTGCTGGTTTGGGCACAAAACGATGCATCTTGGGCAATCTGCTGACATGACCCATTCAGTGCGCAGGGTAACACAGACAGCGCAAATTAGTGTCTTTCCACAGAAAAAAATGTGGAATAGCAGTGGTATCAGCAGAGGTAAGTCAGTACTGTGAAAACACATCTCATCTACAGGTAGATAGAGAGTCTGATTTATAAGCTCAAGAAAATGCCAGAGAAGTGGAACTCAAGTTATGTGAGCATTACGTTCATCTCCACACTTACACAAACGCCTCTTCCCTTGTGCCATCAGCATTTAGCTTGCTCTGGATGTTCTGTCTGCTTTACACTTCTCTCCACACCATGATACATGAATAATTTATTTTCAGAGCCAAAGTTCACTGATCCCAGCCTGACCTTTCCCTCCCCTCTAGAGCTGAGCTTGTGCTACACATCAGTCTCTAATACCAGATCGCAGCTAAAGCAGGAGTGCAGTGAAAACCCATATTCAAAACAACGTGCTAGCTTTTCGGTAATAAGCCTGTTTCCTCCTTAACTGTACTTTAAAAGCAGATGAGTCAGAATGGCACAATAAGACTTCTTCCTTTTCCAAGTATTAAACATTTCTTACACCAGCCCACTACTTGTTAACAGAGACCACATGGTACTGAAAACGATCATGTTGGACACATTGACAATTACTTTGTAATTCTAGCTGAAGCCTGGCAACCCACAGCTCTGGTATTAATTCTCTCATCAGGAAACAGACGTCTTCATAGGTGGTTAGAGATTTTTTGCTCTTGTAATAGATTCCCCTCCCTGCTACAGGATATTAAAAAAGCTGTTAGAACTTAGCAGAAGTTTGAACATTCAGAGAGTTGGTATTTGGCATTATAAAGCACAGAATACCTCACCCAGAACACTGATGTGAGAAAACATACGTGATTCTAAAGACAAGTGCAAGATGTCACACCTCTTACCACAGGACTGAACTTCCCTTGAGGTGCCCCCATAAGACTGGGGACGAGATGACCATGTAAGAGTCCCCTTCATGAATCTGAGCAACAAAATCAAGGAATCAGCAATGGCCTAAGTGGCAGACTGATTATTTCCTTCCCAAATTTCAGTGTAAGAGCAATTCTATTGATTTCTTGTAATGAAATCTGCCCTGAAAAAGGTCTCAACACATGCAGATGAATTTCTGTGCAGGTGGTGAGGGACAGAAGCTGCAGGACACCTCCTGGGAGCTCCTTTTTAAACCTAAAGTTAATGCATGACCCAGAAAAGTTAAGCCATTGCCAATTTCTACTTCAAGCCTTTCTTTTGTTTCAAATATGGAATCTGGGGCTATAAAGTCAAGTCTTCCCTCCCAGTCCTGCACCCTCCTTTTGAAACAAATAAGTTTTTGGGATGCATGTATGTTTTAGTCCAGTCCTGCAGCTCCGGCCATCAGGCTTGGTAAAGGAGCACAGAGAATGAAAATAGCAAAGAATAATGAAGCTTTTACGCAGCAGAACTTGTTCCTGTAACACCTGCTCAGCTGGTCTCTCCTTACCTTGTCATGTAGGTCTGAAGTCTTTTAGAAATAAGAAATCCAAACAGACACAAAATGGAGCATAGGAACATACCACTAGCACAGTGTAGCTACATATGGCATTAAATACACCAAGAACAGAGTCCAACTGGAGATTCAAACTCCTTCACAGTGCTTCAGATTCACTGCTAGAAGTCAAGAAAACCCAAGTACTCACCTGAGCCAGGGACCGGCTCATTGGGCTGGCAGTATTCAAGTCTACAGGCCACCCTCACTTCAGTAAAGCTTCAAACACATGGAATGGCCATGTAAAATCAGATTTAGTTCTAGGTACATCCCATCTCCGGCGGTAAACGCAAGATGGGTAAGGAAGAGTACAAGAACAGCCCAAGGGTGACATGCTATTTCCCCTAGTTTCCCTCTCAGCTTCAGCTATCTGTGGATCAAGCCAAGACAGAGCTGGTCCACTCAGAGACATCTTTTACAGACTTTAGCTAATGACTTAAACATACACGTCTGTGGCACCCACAGCATGGTGGGCAGCTATTTTCAGAGCTTTTCTCTGTAAGCAGGTTCCTCCTTTTGGTCCCTCTGAGCCTCCAGCTTGCGACAGCAGTGGTTTATCTAACTGACTAGAGATTCAGGGTAGGAGGCAGGTCTTCAGCATTAAAGCATATGGATGACCCAGACTCTAATTCCATCCCTTTAAATAAGGTAATACTCTGCTTTTAACCAGAAACTTGTTAGAGTTTTCATACCTTGGACTAGGCTGCAACTCATTGCATCTAATACATCTGTGGCAGAATGACTCCTTCCATCCAGAGAATATAAAGAACCAGGGACTACTACATCCGTCAATAATGACACTTAGAATTCTTCATATGGACTTTAAGAGCCACACTGAATGGCCATGTGCAGGTAGTTTGTATATTACCATATTAACATTCAAATTAGCCTTCAGTATTTACTTTTTGAGCAGTTCCAGTTTTAGTTTTACAACCCAAGCTACCCAAAAGCAAGCAGGTAGCTGTAAACTCCTCTAGGACATGAGCCAGCGAGCAAAGTCAGCTCCACACTGAGGTCATAGGCAAGAACAGACCTGAATGCAGTGAGAACTTGAAGGTCTAACTTCACACCTAGTTGAGCCCACATAGTGTCCAACAGCACACAGGATACTGAAAAGACTCACACCTGCTTAGTAAGAATTTGAAGGGTGGCAAATAAGCCGCAGGGAAGTTATGAAAATTGGAAGGGCAGACTGAGATCTACTAGGACACATGTTTGGGTGTGGTGTTTTTAAAAAAGTAGAAAACCTGTCCCAGAATCCTGTTAAACACATTGCCACTTCAAAAGGTAACCAGAAGTCCCACATCAAGCCAGACAGAGCCTGGTTTGCTTTGTGATGCTCTCCCTCGATGCTGGTGTTACAAAACAGTTTTTATTTAGTTTACTTTTGTTTTGCTGCTCTGGGATACACAGCTGAAAAGCTGATATTTTTAGAGCCCTGTTTTCCTGTGTAGCTTGAGCCACAGCTTGAAATAAATACACAGTGGGAATGCAAGGATAAAACATCTCGCCTTGTCTGCCCATGCACAGATTTCTGGTCTTCACAGGTTTCTAAAATGAAGCCACTGAGTCTGGAAGAGAAGTCTGAGTTTGGCAAAGCTCCAGCTGGGCTTTCCTGATGCCTCAGTTTCCAAGTAGAAAAATGCTTTGAAAACAAAGATGTGTGAATTTTTTCAAACCCTGCCAGAATCCCAGAAGATATTCCCTTGAGATTTGCTCTAATCCTGGCACTCTGCATCAGGACTGTTCTGGTGCAGGGCACTACATGAGCAAGCAGCTTCCTCAGCGGAAATTCAGAACAGCCACCGCGCAGCCTGTGGGCTCTGTTCTTAAGTTTTATACAGTCTCTCTTGGTCTGTTCTGTATTTGTCATCTAACCTGCTTTTTGAATGAGTGATGGTATTGTTTCCAGCTGAAGGCTATCAAAGAAAGCACATTTCCATACCTCCTCACTATACCCCAAACATCAAAGCTAACTTGAACTTGATGCCATTGTCTACACCACCACCACTAAGGGGTAGGCTCCTGTTTGTCAAAGAAGCAAGAACACACATAGAAAGATGCATCCACACCAGGCACCTCTCACCATAGACCATGCTGTACAATTGGGCACCAGCTGGAACCAATTGCTTTAATGCCAACACAAGAATACGATGTGCAGCTTGTTCCAGGTTAATTGGGGATGAGCAGAATCTCCATTCTGCCCAGCCCAGAGCAACAGTGGCTTCCAAGAAAGCCAGAAACACAAAGTACCTGAAAATAAATATCCCCCTTTCTGGAAATAGACACTGAGTAGCTAGTGCTTCTTTCTAGCAGGAGAGCTTGTGCCAAGGCCGTCTCACCTGAGGTTTAACATTCACCGCCTCTACTGCATTTTCATTCAGCCACTTTGCATCCACTTCCACATCAAAATGGCCAATATTACACACTATGGCATCATCCTTCATCTGCTCAAAGTGCCTGCAAAAAAGTTATATCAAAAGTTAATGCACAAAAAAAAAATTTCTTCAGCACTTCAGCTCTGGTCCATAGTTCTGCTCAAGGAGAAACGAAGTTTCATTTCATGGCTCTCTGGCTGCACAAGATGTGTGAGTCTGGTAATCTTACAGGTATGGAAAGCCTACCGGGAAAAACTCTCAAGCTCCTAGGGACACTTCCCAAGGATACAAGAGATTATTGGAGAGAAAATAGTTTCCCAGTATGAAAAGTAAAACTGTTTTCTTTAATTGGTCAAAACTAAAGTGTCCGCAGTTATTTCTTTCTTACACAGAAGAAATGGTTTTCTTCATGACTTCAAAGTTTCCAGCAGTTTTACATCTTTAGAGACTGATGGACTTATCTCCTCCCACTTAATCTGACCTTTCATTACAACACGTATAATCATAACGGCAAAGACAGGAATGAGTTCATGCAGGCTATAAATTAAGATCTAGGAAGAAATAAAAACCTGCAGGGTAGTTTACTAAGAACAGGCTAGTTTCAAGTCTGCTATGTGTACTCACAGATGGATTCACTTTCAACCTTTACTATTCAATTTTATCTACCCCCTCTTTCATTCCCATTTATCTGTCCTGACACAGAATTTAGCCCTGATGCTCTCGTTCTCCAAAAGTCCATCTATCCCTCTACGCATTTAGTTTCACCATCATTACATGCTGTAAGAAAAACAATTGCAACATGGAAACATCCAGCAGAACTGAAAGATCAAAGCCCCAATTTCTCACTAAACTCATGCTAAAACCACATGTCCAGAAACAAGACTGTGTGCTAACTCTCACCATACTGTTGGCAATTTATGACTGCATTAAAAAAACCCTAGGCGTACATGTATGCTTTCACTAAAGCAAGTGGTTAGACCATACCTGCCCTGAACGATGTCAGTGCAGCCGGTGGTGGTAACAAAGATATTGCCTTCTTTGCAGGCTTCCTCCATGGTTGTAACTTCGTAACCTGAAAACAGAAAAAAGTTACTCCTCTACTCAACCACCAGTACTTATTAAAAAATGGGTTACAATATTATGAGTAGAAAAGTACAAAGAAAGAATAAGAGAAGTCTGTGCCAACACCTGACCTATGGATGGTGCAAGGTAGAGGGTATACTCATATTAATACCAACACAGCAGAAAGACATCTACCCCTCACCTGCTTCCAGTTTGCGGAACTGTACATTAGTGTCTTGTGTCCATAGGTGTAGTATCTGGCACAGCACTCGGACAGGATCCCGGGGGTGAAGTTTGCACAGGAAAGTGCACCCACAACACCTGCAGGGTCTAGTGGGGTGTGAATAGAAATGGGTAAACTGGTACTAAGAAGCACAGTTCCATGAGGCACCCACAGAAGAGAAGGAGCGCAGGGGCCAGAGCACACCATGAGCACAGCTGGGAAGGCAGAGAGCACAGCATTGGTCTCCAAAAACATCTCCTGAAGGCCTGGTGTTTTACTGTAGAGATATTCTAGTGAAGTATTAACCCACACTGGAGGTTAGGGTTGCACAACTTCAAGATAATGAACCCATTCAAAACCAGGCTTACAAGGTTATGAAACAGGGGCCTTACTCCACTAGGGTCTCTACATCCTTGACTCCAAACACATCTTCAAGGCCAATACTCAAACTCCTTCCCCAGCTGTAAGGAAAGAGTTCCTACAGTTAAACTGGAGTCACCTCTACCTGAACAGGGAGAGGGCTGAAACCCACCGAAACTTTCTTGGCCAACTCTCATTTATTGCCCTGCGCTGACATGCAGAGACCTCCATCAGCTGCATTGATTTCACATCTCCTTCAGCTCTCACCTTCCATGGCTGCCTGCAGCGCGTTGATGGGATCGATCTCGGTGATGATGACTCTGGCTCCGAAGCTGCGCAGGGCCTGAGCGCAGCCCTTGCCCACATCTCCGTAGCCTGCCACCACTGCCACTTTTCCAGCAATCATGACATCTGTAGCACGTTTGATGCCATCGATGAGGGACTCTCTGCAACCATAGAGGTTATCGAATTTGCTCTGTGGAAGAAAAAGGAGCAGTTTCAGAACCAATGAAAGTCACTCAAGTAAAAATTCCTTAGAGAAACAAAATGGACTCATATGCAAGTACTAAAAACCAGGAGGCTGACAGCCAGCTAAATACTTTAACCTCAGTGAGGGATGGGAAGAAGATAACCTGGTTTGATGTTTTTATTTATCCCATTTCAATATATGTAATTATACCAGATACAGGTTTCAGCACACCTCTGGTGAGAAGCATTTCCTAAGTAAGTTGTGTCTACTGACTAGGCCTTAAAAGTTTGCTACAGGTAACCTGGATTTATCAAGTAAAAGCACAAACAATTCCTGTGTACAGAGGTAGGTCTGAGTTCCTTAACCAGATGTTCATCAGTTCTCTGTTGCTGTTCATCAGACAACTAACTTTACCAAGAGCCACAGGCAGGCAAAACACACCAGCAGAATATCTGGCTAATGGGTTAGCACATATTCTTAGCTTTGCAAGACACATGCACCCTGCAGAAGCAGCAAGTTGACCACACCAACCATGAGAAATTGGTTCCTGCAGCCCAGGAAGATCAAAATTACATCTTCCCCCAGGAACAGCTACAGTAACACTGTCAGACCTCACCATTGCTCAGATCTAGAAAAATCCAGCAAGTAGCTGTTCATAATACTGGTTATCACAAACAAGAGCCCCTGACTTTCACCTCCTAATGCCCGAATTGCACAACATCCTCCTGCTGTCACATTAACTCGAGCTTAACGGCCTGACCTCCACATCAAAACTCCTCTGCTAAGTCAGACATCAAATAGTATTCCACTTGAACATCTTCCTGAGCTCAGACACATACTGCTGTGCTGATTTTTGTAATGCTCTTCCATTTTCTCCTTGGGACCTTTGTTTTGACATGGAGGATGGGCTGTATAAACACGTGATTACCTGAAGAGTTACAGATAGCAGGAATTTTTTAAAATCTGGCTATCAAAGTTGTGCTATGCTTCCCAAGGCAAGGGTATGAAGAACTCAACACTCACAGCCAAATTCTGGTCCCAAAGTCTGTCCCATGTTTTCTACAATCATTCTTGCTGTTACTTAGCACAGGTAGCACCCTCGCCTGCTATAAGCAATCCAGATTGGACACCTATATATGAGTAGGGGCACTGACCTTTCAAACAGGACCTATCCTACAGCTATGGCTGTTGCCATCTAACGTGTAAGATGTTACAGTTCATTTTTCAGTCTACAACTTGCAACTGTAAAATTTTTATAATTAAAAAAAAAGCAAAGTCCACATATAAAAATGTTGCAGCTGTGACTCCAGTGCATTATTTGAGCAAGTTCCGAGGTATCCTGGCATATCGCTCCCAGCCTCAGAAGCTGGTCCAGGACTAATGTGTAAGAAGCTATACGAGCTCCTGACTCAGTGCCTGTCAGTCTTATTACAGCCACATTTGCCATTAGCATTTCAGAAAATGTGTTACCAATCCTTCAAATTCCAAAGCTAGTGCCAGTTGATAATTCTCCAAATACTAGTATAGGAGGCTGGCATCAAGTCAAAATATCTAAGTGGGAGAGCAGAATTTGTCAGCTCAGTTGCATGTCCTCCTGGAGATCTAACTGTGCTTAGTACAAATATTCTACTGCATAAATACCAAACAGCACTTGAAAATAAACACTTGCTTGGCACTAAAGTTAGCTCAAGCCAAATTCACTCAAGAGACTTTTTAAGAAACATGTGAATTACAAAATATGCTAAACAGTATTAACCATAACGATGCAGGCAGCACAAATCTGGGTGAATAGGAAGCAGACTAACTTCTTCCAAGATTGACTGGATTCCAGCCCACTAGCCACAAAATGAAATTATCAGACGCATCTTTGTAAGCAGAATGGAGATACACTTCAGACAGCAAACCACAGAGAAAACAGGCCAAACGGTCAGTGAGAACTGCCATGCGTAATAGGAGAATGCTAGTATAGTAACTTGAAATTGATTTAGCAACTAGATTTAAAAAAACATCTAGATGCACAAACCTTAAGTACACCTGAAATTCCCACTATAATTCATCTGCATCCAAAAAGCATCGGCACCCTTAAACATTCTCCCTCATCTCTCAGTTCACCAGGATTGGTCTCAGGTAGCAGTAATACAGCTAAGCAAGGAATAAAATACCTCCTGCCCTGTTCTTTGCAACTGCTGTTCACTTTGTCAGATGGGCCGACCTTTACCAGCCACAAGCTCACGTGGGACACGCTCCCTTTTCCAGCCAGTACCTGCCATCTACCTGCTGGCTTCAGGCTACTCAGAGTGAGGACATGCCCGTTGTCACAGGAACTGACAGCACCCCGAGAGCCGTGACCTCCAACAGTGTTTCCACATTACTAAAATGCAGAAGAACGCATGTCCTTACCTGCAGAAAAAGCCCTTGATGTTCTGACAACAGGATATTCACAATGGCCTGTCCCATTAGAGACATCATGGGCTCACTTCAAGGATGTGGTGAAAATCTGTTCAGTACCAGGTCAAGAATAGCTCAGCAAGAGAACGGACACTTGCATGGGGAATGACAACATCCCAACACCGAACTGGTCAGACGGCAGAACACAGCAGAAAGGGTCCAGCTGCATTACCTTGGTGACGGAGTCGTTAACATTGATGGCTGGCACTTTGAGGGTCCCATTGGCCTTCATCTTGTACAGGTTGTGAACCCCAGTGGTTGTCTCTTCTGAAATACCTCTAATTCCTGTGGGGAGAGTAAGAGGATTCACCTTAGTTGGAGTTAACACTGTTGCAAACCAACACATCCAGGTGCTGGGAGCATCCTAGAGAGAACCAAGTTAAATCCTTGGCAGATAGCAGGGAAGAGATGAGAACCCTCATGGGGGTCCTCAAACAGTAGTTTGAAACTTCAAACCAGTTTCTTCCCTCACGAGGTAATAAAAAGAGCAGGACAAAATATTATTTGCAAAAATGGAAGGGACCGGTTCTAGACCAGGGAATCTGGAAAGACTACACTCTAATCTGTTTTCTCACAAAATTATCAAAAAACCTGTTCTACAAAAAGGGCAAGGTGTTCATCTCAGCGATGTTTCCACAGACCAGTCCATTCTTGTAAGGTAGCTTGAAAGGAGATGATACCTAGAGAACCACACTTAAATCTAAAGCACTTAGATCAACTGAAAAAGTAAAAATCAATAAATAACTAAAACCAAATACACAGTTCACCATTCCCAGTTCTCTTGTTGTGATCATCTTCAGCTCTGATCAAACAGCCAACACTCACCCTAAATCTGGATAGCAGCTACATGAAACTTTAGTTTCATGGGTATTACTAGCACACTCAAAAAACATTATTTCAGAGGTATCTTTGTTTGAAAACAGTCCAGAAGGCAGAGACCAGAGACAAAGAACTGTCTAGAAACCCCAACATCATATCACAGACTAAAATCCTGATAACACGGGAACTGTCACAGGGTTACCTGGCTCCACATTACACCAAAAAGCCAAAGCTGTAAAGACACCCCCTGCTTTAAGGGTCCCAAGTTTTCATGGATGTTTTGACAGCAGCGGCATTACTGCATATGACTTCTGGATATCTCTCCTCCGTAATGTCTCAATAATACCTCATTGTACACAAACTGTCCAGTTGCTACACTGGGCAACCCCCAGATTACTGAGAAAGCCTATCTGCACAAAAAGGTACACAATAAATTGGAAATTAAGCTACCCAGTCTTGCTGAATTTCCACTGTAGAGGATACGGTAATTATGTTTGTTCTTTAAGGACTGGAAGCACACTGCAAGCCAATTATTTTGTTGAAGTATGAATTATTGGGGGAAAACAGAGGAATTCTGCTAAATCAGGCTGAAACCACCAACACAAGCAACATCTCCATAAAGAGATTCATATGGCACTTGGACCTAATTCAGATTCACAAGAAAATATGAAAATTATTAATATGAAGTTCTACGTACACCAGAGATTTATGCAGAGAAGATACTGCCCCCTCCAGGAAAGTGACCTTTCACGTTGACCTCATAGAATAAAATTGAAAGGATGCTCACAAACAAAATAATTTTACAGCCATTTTGATAGAAAAACGCTGAGAAATAAGCAACATTAGTAAATCGTTCTGCTGAGGCCCTTTTACTGATGAAGCAGATGGCAGTCAAGGTTATCCTATGTGAGCGCACACAGACAGACAAATATTGCTCCTTTTCACATCATTTTTCTTAATTCCTCTCCATCACTGTATAACATATAATCACTCCCAATTCCTAGATACATTTTCTTATCCGTGCTCTATCCACAGCCCTCCTACTGTTTCAAAGAGGCGAGCACGAGCCTTCCTATTGCACAAATAGCAAAAGCAGAGGGGCCAGAGGACTCGCACAAGGTCACCCCCAACAACAGTGGCAGCTCAACCCCAGCCCACAAACCCCCTCAGGAGCCAGTATTATTTTAGGGATGGGCAAGCGGGAACCAACAATAATCCCCAGCAAAATCCCCAGAGTTATTTACACAGTCTGTTAATTCCAGGGATCAAAGTGTCCAAGTGACACTACCTGCCTGGCCACCACAACCTATGACAAGTTCAGAGAACAGGGTCAGTGGAGAATCGCCCCTTGGAACAGCATGCAGAACATAATCCCTGCTGGGAGCAACAGCATCAGCACAGCCCCAGGTGGGAACAGGAACAAAGCTGATGATAACAGCACCTCTGGCTGAGCAAGTGGCTTTGAACACAGGGGACAAAGGAAGGGTCAGCCAGACAAGGGGCCTGCAGGCTCCAGGAGGGCTCCCTGCAGCCAGGTCAGGACCCTGCAGAGCCATATGGACCTTCACCCTCTAGGCACACAGGGTGCAGGTTCTGCTTAATCTTCTTATCAATGATTTGGATGAGGGGATCGAGTGCACCCTTAATAAGTTTGCAGGTGACACCAAGTTGAGCGGGAGTGTTGATGTGCTGGAGGGTGGGAAGGCCATACAGAGGGATCTGGACCAGCTGGATCATTGGGCTGAGGCCAATTGTCTGAGGTTCAACAAGGGCAAGTGCCAGGTCCTGCACTTGGGTCACAACAACCCCATGAACGCTCCAGGCTCGGGCAAGAGCGGCTGGAAAGTGCCTGGGGGAAAAGGACCTGGGGGTGTTGGTGACAGCGGCTGAACATGAGCCAGCGTGTGCCCAGGTGGCCAAAAAGGCCACCAGCATCCTGGCTGGTACCAGGAATAGTGTGGGCAGCAGCACTAGAGGAGTGATTGTGCCACTGTCCTGGGCACCGGGGAGGCCCCACCTGGAATCCTGGAGTCAGTTTGGGGCCCCTCATCAGAGGAAGGACATTGAAATACTAGAGAGAGCAGAGGAGGGAACGGAGCTGGTGAGGGGCTGGAGCACAAGTGTGATGGGAGCGGCTGAGGGAGCTGGGGGTTCAGCTGGAGAACAGGAGCTGAGGGGAGACCTTCTGATCTCTGAACTGCCTGAAAGGAGCTTGGAGCCAGGGGAGGGTCAGGCTCTGCTCCCAAGGAACAAGAGACAAGAGGAAATGGCCTCAATTTGCGCCAGGGAAGGTTCAGATTGGATATCAGGAAAAGTTCTTCCTGGAAAGGGCTGTGGGGCATTGGAACAGGCTGCCCAGGGCAGTGGTGGAGTCACCATCCCTGGAGGAGTTTAAAAGGTGTTTAGACGAGGTTCTTAGGGACATGGTTTAGTATTAGAGCTAGGTTATGGTTGGACTTGATGATCCTGAGGGTCTCTTCCAACCAAAATGATTCTATGACACGGCTCCCCAGCAGGGACCTGCACGCCCAGGCCACCCAGGGGTGCTGTGCCTCCCCAGCAGGCTACAAGAGCACAGCTCCCAGGAAAAAGCAGGTGGGTGCTTTGCCTCAACCCTTAGGATTTCAAGTGCCCAGCTGGAACAGGAGCCACGGCAACAGCCACTGGGAACCCAGGGCCCCAGGTCACCCTCCCAACAAAGAGCACAGGGGGAGAAAGGAGGAAAACAGAATCACAAATTTGTAGCTGAGCTCAATTAAGTGAGAAAGAGTAAAGCTTGCTAAAGTGATCTTCAAAGTGCAGTGCTCCAGCCCCCGGGAAGCGCAGCGAGCCGCTGCTCCCCCCCGCGTCCACACGGGGGCGCCCGCCCCCACCGCCCACGCGCCGCGGGGCAGCAGCGCCCCCTAGCGCCGCCCGGCCCGCTGCCCACGCAGGACCCCCCGTCACAGCCCATGCACGGCGATGCCACCACAGCCCCCCACCCGAACCCCTTGCCAGGGCAGCACACAGGGCTGGTTTAAGCTCAAACCCACCCCCGCGTACCAGATGTCGGCGGGAAACACAGCTCAGTGGGGAAGAAACAGCCCAGGAGGCTCCAGGGGGGTGCGGGAGACCCACCCGGCACAGGCCAGCCAGGGAAGGCACGCGCTGGACACGCTGTTTGCAAACAGACGGGGACTTGTCGGTGAGGTGACAGCCGGATGCCATCTTGGGCACAGCAACAGTAAGACAAGGGGCAATGGGTGCAAACTGGAACACAGGAGGTTCCATTTAAATTGGAGAAGAAACTTCTTCATGGTGAGGGTGCCATAGCCTGGCCCAGGCTGCCCAGGGAGGCTGTGGAGTCTCCTTCTCTGCAGACATTCCAACCCGCCTGGACACCTTCTGTGTAACCTCATCTGGGTGTTCCTGCTCCGGCGGGGGGATGAGCTTTCGAGGTCCCTTCCAATCCCTGACATTCTAGGATTCTGTGATGACAAAATGAGAGTTTTCCATTCCCGGAGAAGCCGGAGGGAGGTCAGCAGAACTGTGACCTTGGACTTCCCACAGGTGGACCCTGACCTGGCTGGCGCTGGTCGGCACAGCCCCTCGGGAGGCAGCTCTGAAGGACAAAGGGGTCCAGGAGGGCTGGTCGCTCTGCAAGAAGGAAATCTCAGAGGCACAGGAGCAGGTGTCCCTGTGTGCTGGAAAGCGAGACGATGGGGAAGACCACCAGCCTGGATGAACAGAGAGCTGCAGCTGGAACTTGGGAATAAAAGGAGAATTTATGACCTTTGGAAGGAAGGGCAGGCTACTCAGGAGGACCACAAGATGGCGTGAAGTCATACAGTGAGAAAATTAGAAGGGCCAAAGCCCAACTAGAGTGGATCTGGCTACTGCCATAAAAGACAACTTTAAAAAAAAGCAAAACAAAACAAAAACCAAAGTTCTATAAATACATTAGAAACAAAACAACAGCAAAGGAGAATCTCCACCCTCTGGTGGATGTGGGGGGAACACAGTGACAGAAGACAAGAGAAACGCTGAAATAGTAAACTGCTTCTGTGCCTCAGTCTTTAATAGTCAGACCAGTTGCACTCCAGGTACCCAGCCCCCTGAGCTGGAAGACGGAAATGGGGAGCAGAATGAAGCCCCAAGCTGGTGAGGGGCTGGAGCACAAGTGTGATGGGAGCGGCTGAGGGAGCTGGGGGTTCAGCTGGAGAACAGGAGCTGAGGGGAGACCTTCTGATCTCTGAACTGCCTGAAAGGAGCTTGGAGCCAGGGGGGGTCGGGCTCTGCTCCCCAGGAACAAGCGCCAGGACCAGAGGAAACGGCCTCAAGTTGCGCCAGGGGAGGTTGAGGTTGGATATTCAGAGATATTCTTTCACTGAAAGGGTTACCAAGCATTGGAACAGGCTGCCCAGGGAAGTGGTTGAGTTACCATCCCTGGAGGTGTTTAAAAGACGCGTAGATGAGATGCTTAGAGACAAGGTTTAGTGGTGGACTTGGTAGTGCTAGGCAATGATTGGACTCGATCTTAAATGTTTTTTCCGGCCTAAATGATGCCATGATTCTGTACTGCTTTAAAAAAAGCTGCAAACTGATCTAAGCCTAGATGAGCTACACAAGCCAAGAACAGACAACTTGAGTTTAAGTCTGAGTGCAATTCAAAGCAGGTTTCAAACCAGAATTTGCACACATCTCACTGGAGTCTAAGACAGACAGACATTACAGCTCCCTTTCACTTCCCAGGCCACCAGACAGAAACACCAGCACTCTGCGCCACAGAACGGAAAGGAGATGAACAACGCTCAAAGGAAACAGAGCTTGATCAGGCTGATTTGTCCCCATGGAGGTCTGTCTCATCACAGACCTCACACAGAGCCTTGGGGAACACTCCCACCTGGTTACCTGTAGAGAGAACAAGTTCAGGCTTTAGCATATTTAGGCCTTGCTTAGAGTGGACGGACCAGTTTAAAGAACATTGCCTGGTGCACAGTGAAACACAGCATCTGTAGCAAGTCTCCCAAAAGTATTGATTTTCCAGGAAGAAAGGAAATCTGTGGGAAGTCAAGGCAGAAACCTCCAGTTCAAACTTGCCATCTCTCTTCTGGTCTGTCTGGCAACTAGGAGACACCCATCACCCCTCTAAAGCTCGCCAGGCTGACGTTTCTAAGCTTAGCAGACTGTCTTTAAAATTGCACTGAGCAAACCTCACATCATGTACACCAGCAGCTTCTCTTTCCTGAAAACCACCTGCCTGCTGCCCACAGGTGACATTTGTAGTTGGTCTAAACTACTTTGCAACTCTGCTAAAAAGTGAAGCCTACACCACTCAATTTCAATGCCTGAGTGATTTAAGTGACAGAAGAACAGCAGAAGGCCTACAACAAGGGAAAGGTTGAATTAAATTGAAAAAGCCTGGCTAAATACTCAGACCTGCTTTGCTCCCCTGTATTTCTTACAAAGAGCAAGTCTGCACCAATGAATCACAAATGATCCAATCTTCTCCATCTTTTCTCAACAGCAGTCTTCTGCACAGATGCCAGAGACCTCCCTCACACAAGTTCAGATTACTTTCTCCTTTGTTCAGTTCTAGTTTTCCTTCTCCTACCTTAATTCATCTTTGTTTTAAGGGCGTTTAGTTGGGTGGAATAAGTAAATAGTACAAAGGCCATCCTGCCCTCTAACAGCAGTCGGCATGAGGGAGAGGGGAAGCTTGCTGAGCATTTCCACACAGCTGTTTAACGCATCTCCTTGTTGAAGGAGACTTAAATGAGTCCTACTTTCAACCGTTTGTGGCACACCAGGACTAAATTAGCTTCTGCTTTAATTAGGAGCAGATGAAGCATGAAAGAGACAGTTCCATTTGAAATGAGCCCAGAAAACTTGTCCAGCCTTTAAATGGCAAATAGCATTTTCAGGTGCTTGCATGACAAAATATCTGCACTCCTGATTCTGTCTTCCCACACAGTGTGCAAGTTCTGCTAATGTTACTCTTGTCCTATCTCTCCTCAAAGAGGTCAAATATCACCACAAGCCCTTAGTATAGATTAGCCTCTATTTTCTTCAAGATGCAAAAAAAATGGATGCTACACACCATTTCAGCAGTTTTTGCAGCAAAAGGCTGCTTTTTGCAGGTCAGCAGTACCACTGGTCACTCAGGTAATGGGCACTGCAAAAGATGGACAGAACACTGTAGCTTATATCGTACAGAGCAGAGATGGAAACAGCTCCTGCGGGTGAGAGATTTTGGTCTTGGACTGTGAGCTGTTTTCAAAAACTCATTTGTAGCCTGTTTGAACATGCCTGTCCCTCTTCCCCACCCCTTTTTACACATGCAGGGAATTCCCACAGAAACAGACCGCCTAAACAGCCTCCCAAGCAGATCTGGGCCTGACAAAACAAATATAAGTCACCTTTCAAGAGCTGCGGGTATTTGGTATGAACTAGGTTGGTAAGATCTCCACCATCATCCAAAATCATGTTGAGGGGCTGCCCATCCTTGAAGTACAGGGTCTGCTCAATGCACCACAAGTATTCCTCGTCGGTCTCCCCTTTCCAGGCAAACACTACATGGGAACAAACACACACAATTAGCCAGTTTCTTACTCAGCATGTAGTTCAGCAGTCAAAGGAAGATTTCATCAGCAGCTCTCAGTAGCAGAGGCAACAGACAGATGATTATCCATGCCTGCGGGCCAGAAAAGACATTCGCATTGAAAAAAACACCTCGGAATGAGCAGAAGTGAAATCACGTTGCCTTCTGTTCCAGGCCACGAGCTTAGTCAAAATGTTGAGACTTCACTGCTCTCATTTTCCATGTTAAGAGGGAAAAGGCAAAGCAAACTAAAGCGGATTCCCATCCACAACACCTCATTTGCTCCCCTAATACACTCTATGTTACCAGGAATTAGAAATAGACACTGGATATATTCATACAGACAAATGAAACCACAACTGCAGCATTTTCTAGCACAGCAGAAAAGAGGGACTGGACTTTAGCATAAGCAAAGCACCAGACTACAAACTCTTCAGCAACTTTGAGTTTAAATTCTAGTCTCTAGCACAGCACTAAAATCCAAGCTGCCGTGCCTATTCCGTGGTTATTAGGGCATATTTCTATATCAATACATCTACCACCGGCATGTTGCATCTAGTGGTATTTTTGCCTTTCCAGGAATTTGTACTGGCTTCGTGCGATACTTGAACTTCAGTGGTACTCAGCCATTCAAAATATATCAGGCGCATGATTTACATACCCCATCATTTGGCTATATTGTCATGTTTTCACTGTTTACACAGGAAAAAAAATAACTCTTGAGCCACAAATCATGCCATTGCCCCTCCTGAAGGAACGTGGATCAGTATCTTATATTGTATCCAAAGGATCGACGTCCCTCCCAAAGTCTTGTAAATTCAGTATGTGGAGTGCAATATTAACAAAAAGAGCAAGTCCCACGGATATCAAGGGCAGAGGTCAAAAACTTAGACAAATGCTCCGCCCATAGACTGCTCTTCAGCTGAGTTTTGGGTGTTGAAAGCAGTGAGGAAGGCACTATCCTAACATCAGATCTAGAGAGTCCTGCCTGGTCCTTTGAGCTCACACACCAGGGACAGGAGGTGACACCTGCAGCCAGTAACAGCAAAGGGGCTGATGAAGGGACCACTCACTTCTGTTACCTTAGAATGGACCACAGCTGGGGAAAGACTTGTGGAAATAGCTTATTATAACAGAAATTAAAGACACCTGCCAAAGGACAGAACCAGGCTGCCAGAAATCAGATTTGGCCTCTGCCAGCACCTGGGCTCAGGCCCATGCAGTTCCCAGCACAGAGCCATAGGATCATGTGTCCTTAAGCTGAGTAACACAGCAGAGAGCTTAATGTATTCCTACTGATCCACAAGGAATTGCTCTTTATTAGAAGGTGACAGTAACAAACCAGCAGCATCCTGATAAACCACTTCAGGGATATTTGGCAGCAACACAGCTGGCCTAGCTCTAGCCTTAAAATACCTTGAGTATTGACCCTGTTACTGTAACAGGGCACACTGCAGTTAACATCCCTTCCCTGATCCCTATTTAGCAACAAAAACCTCCATCTACACACACCTACACACCAATCCATTTAATTACCCAGCCCATTCAATCACCTTAATGACCAAGCTTAAAGCTGGTAACATACAGCCAGGCTCTTCCACAGCCACTGTCAGGGGAGCCACATGCACTGGTGCACATAGATTGAATCAGATGTCCTTGTTTGTAACAGCCACTGCTTTTGAAGGGCTGTTTCTATCCTGAAGCTTGTTCAGAAGAGCTTGGTTTGTACAGAGTTTGATTTAGCTAGAGCAAGCATTACACCCCAACTCACAGGCAAATTAGAACATGGAAAACTTACCAGGGACACCAGCTTTTGCGATAGCAGCTGCAGCGTGGTCCTGAGTGGAGAAAATGTTGCAGCTTGACCATTGTACCTGGAAAACAACCCAACTTTTGTTTGCTGAACAAAGTCCTGAGATATCAGGCGTGCTCTTCCAGACACAGGAGTTAAAAACGGAGCAAGAGCAGAAAGGCATATTAGTGCAGATTCCTGCCTTTCTCAATCGCTCTGCAAAGTTAAGGTGAAAACTAAGTATCTGAGACTAGGCCAGGGAAAACAATGTCACTTCGGGAGAAAATGTGATGGAGCTTTAGCTGTGACACATATTCAGCCATTTCCCTACTCATGAGAGCTTCTGCCAGACAGCCAGAGCGCACATTCAGCTATAGATCTTCAAGAAGTGCACAGTAGGGTGGGTTTAGAAAGTTTGGGTCAATAAAGTTCAGATTTTCAGAGCAGCCACATAGCAAGTGTCCACTGAGGGATATGGACATGAAGCAACACACCTGCTGGCACTCGGAAGAGTCAGAAATGCAGCTGAAACAGCGCACTCCAACAGGCATTCTCCAAGTTTATGCTCACCCAACTCCCACTCTGTGCTCCAGTCATGGAAGTTTTTCACACAGATTTCAGAACTAAGTTCAGGCACCTAGAAAAGCAACAGTATGTTGCTGAGTTGCATTGAAAAGTATCCGCATACCTACTAGAGCTCCCCAGCAGGCACAGAAACCAGCGCATCCCAGAGCCACGCGCAAGTTCTCACTCTGCTCCCTACAGAGCCGACTGGCAGGTGTTTGCAGGCTTATTTGTAACAGACCTTGAGGAGAGAGGGCACCAAGGCATAATCCTTCAGCCTCTTTTCAGATACCCATCCCACTTTATCAAGAACTGACACTTCAAACCAAGGGTTGCAGTATAAAGCACCTCATCGGAGCCTACACAACCAACACTCATCAGTGAACGCACATCTGGAAGGAGCACAGGAAAATTGAATTCATGAGCTCGGGCACCGCACCTCCTCACTCAGGTTTTTCTAAGCTCCCTCCATGTCCGTACAGATGACATGAGGAGGTGGCATGAAATTCAAAGTATACAGAATACCTATGTATTGTTCACACTTCAAGCACTTGGTACAAGACATAGGCCACTGCAACTCTGCATCCTCAGATCTGTAACACTGGTTTGTGATAGTGGCAGAGACCCTAGCATAACTGGCATATCTGATGGGCTTGGAGCCTAATACTTACATCAGTGGTTATGAAGGGGATGCATTTTTAGTACAATTTTAGAATTTACACTCAGAGTATTTATTCTATCTTTGTTAACCCAGCCAAAAAAGGGATACCAAGATTACTACATTGCAGTGAGCTACATCCTCATTATGTAGGGTACAGTTTCACCAAAGTTTCACTCCTCCTTCCCAGGTACCAAAGTTTTGACAAAACAGGTGAACCAGGGCTGAATCCGAACTCAAGCCAAAGTCTAAACCAATACGGATGCATCAGAACAAGGAAGGAGCTAACGTGACAGTACACATCTTACAGGCACCACCATAACTTATGCTTAAGAGGAACAAAATCTCTGCAGGTACCTCCCTGAATGACTTGGATGAATCTGATGTAATGTTAATTTGGGGTTGTGCTCAGACTAAAGCAGCTTGGCAACGTTTCAGTAAGCACAAAGCTGCTGCTTAGGCCAGCCATACTGGGGTACAGCAGCCAACAGGAGAAGCAAGGAGCTTCACAAGTCTCAGTGGCTACTGCTTTCCTTGAAATCCTGGGGAGAGACAAGTGTTTCATGCACAGAGTGGAATAAAGCCAGGACTGTAACACCACGTCAAAGCTCTTCAGCACCATTTGCAACTGTGGAAGAGCTCTGAACAGGCTGAAGAACACCTGCCCAACAGCAGTGCCTTGCCCAGGCTGACCTGGCATGGTGTTTCCAGCCACCTCCTCCACTTTTGCAGAAATGCCTCAGCTGCTACAGAGAGAGCACCTTCCCTTCTGCCAGTGCCTTTTGATGACCATGACACTGCTCAACTCTTTTAACCATTCCCAGGGAGGGAGCCCATACAGGGCACCTCTGGCCAGCCTGTGTCCAGGCAGCTAAACTTCACGAAGAAGGAACTTTAGATCACATCCACACTTAACATAATCCATCAGCAAGTTCTGGTCAGGTCAGCACATAAGCTACATGGACTGTGCTCAGACGACTGGGTCTCCTCACACTCTGCACAGTGAACACTTAGCTGTGATCTTTGGACTTCATTCAGCAAGTCAGGCAGAAGACACAATGCAGTAAGGACTTACGAGTATCTCAGTCTTTAATATCGACCAGGGTAACTGGTCCATCGTAACACAATAAATTCAAAGTCAGTGGAATCCCCAGCCCTCGATCACTAAATGACGCTGTCTCCCTGTTGTTTTCCTGCAGAGCTCAAGGGCCAGCATGAGCTCTCAGAAAGCTTCATTAGTTTGTGCTGACTTTACTAGGGCATGCTGTGGTTCTTAATAGAGGCTAATCTGAGCTGGAGGCAGCCACTAGAGCTTCAACACTACCAGCAACAGCACTGCATGCCCGAGCACAACGCGATTGCGTGGGAGCGGCTTTCAGCACCGCTGCACAGGGTGCTGCACAGATAGCTGCTGGAGTCAGTGTCCCAGCCCAAAACAGGCACTTGGGAAGATTAAGTTTGTCTGGAGGGAAGACACATACCACATCGCAGAGCTACACACAGTACAGGTAACAAGCTTTTTGCTTAAAGAGAAAAGAGATCACACATCCACCTGGAGACTGCACCAGTCTCTTCCAAATAGCAGAAATATTTGCCAGGATCCCCTAAGGTAATTACATCAGCAGAAGCAGCGCCCCAGGCATAGCTCTTACCTAAGAACACACTGAAGGAGAAACTCAGAGACACTTTACCTCAGCTCCCAGCGCTATAAGGGTCTCTATGAGAACTGCCGTCTGCACGGTCATGTGAAGGCAACCGGCGATACGTGCACCTTTCAGCGGCTTGGACGCAGCATACATCTCCCGCATCTTCATCAGCCCTGGCATCTCATTCTCCGCAATCTCAATGGCCTTGCGACCCCAGTCTGCAAGGCTGATGTCAGCTGCAAGAGAAGGAGGACAGGTGTCAGAGTTTAAATAGCTGAGACCTTGGTATCTGTTCGCACACTTGTGGACAGGCATCGGCTGCAACAGCTGAACACCCAGTAACAGCTGGGAGACAGAGTTGGGGAAAAACAGACTCTATTATATTTATCCTCTGTTTTTTTACTAGTGGCAAACAGGCTTTCAAACAAAAATAAGTGTGCTCCTGTAGGAGCATATTAATCAACTGTGATCTAGTGTACAGACATCCTGTGGCCCATTAATTCAGTACGCCCCAGCCTTAATGACTCCTTACAAATACCACCCAAGGGTCTGACACTTCCTAGAGAGATTTACTTCCACAGCATTAAGACCTGCATGGGTGGGGGGAGGCTGCCCATATGGCAATAGCTTCCCCACATAACACCCACAGCACGTTCCCTGCTAAGTGCACCAGGAGCTGAGCCCAGCCCAGCTCTCCCTCTTAAGAGTTAAACTGCGGGGCTCCTACCCGCCTAGATTCACAAAGATTATTTTCAAGGCACTAAAGCTACCTTAGTTACAGGTGTACTTCTGCCTTTGTAAAAAGGATCTATAGTAGAAAACTACAGCAAAAACTGAACAAAACAGACCTCTGACAGGTTAGCTCAGGGTAGAAAATACTGCACTCACCAGGGATGTCTGACTCTAGCATCAAAAAGGCAAGGGTCCAACAGCCAATGCCTGTGTGCACCACCCACCAAGCGTCCCTCTTACTCAGCTAGCTCCTTCAGAGATTTCAGAACCTCCCTTTTCACTTTAGAACACGGTCAGATACTTTTTTCACCTACCTAGAGAACACAGGCCTTTTAAAGCACTCAGGAACACTAGGACCTCTGAGTCAGACCACTGCCTTTAATACAGACAAGCTGATTGTATTTTGCTCCCGAATGAAGCCGGGGGGCCGCTGAAGCCATCGCCCACGCTTCAGCTGCCCTTACAGCAGTGGGGCACTGAGAAACCACAGGCAATGGAAGGACCATGGAAGCAACTGTATCATGAATCTTACCCCCACTCAGGGCTGGGTAGTTTTATCGGGGCTGCTTAAAAATACATCCTGCAGTATTTTATGTTCATAGCCTCCTAGGCAAATTATTTATGACTGAGCCTTATGGACTAATGTTCTTCTCTTTGAACTCAGCCTGCGAAGAACACACAACTCTTCATAAAAATTAGGAGGCTTTTGTGGAGTTTCAGGTCTACAAAAACACCCACCAAAATCTTTTAAGGAAACGTGTCACTCGAGTCCCAGATTTAAAGATCGTTTCACATTCGGAGTGAAAGCCTGTCCCCAGCGCAGGGCCGAAGGTCTGGGCAGGGGGCGGCCGGGCCCGCCCGCGCCGGGGAGCAGCAGAACCGCGGCTTTAGCCCCGGGAGCTGCTGCGGACCCCGAGAGGCCCCCTCCTCCTCCTCCGCGGCACTTCAGCACTCGGGTGCCGGCCCAGCCCCGCCGCACGGCGCAGGGGGTGTTCAGGTTGGGCACCCCGCCCGCGCCGCGCTCCCCGCCCCCGCGGCGAGCAGCCAGCTGCCATCTTCCCCGCGCCGCCGCATCCAGCCGCGGCACCCGGGCCGCGGGGCTCCCCGGCGGGGCTCCCCGGCGCGGCCGCGGCCCGGCCTTGGCGCGCCGCGCTTGGCCCAACCGCGGGGGAGCCGGCGGAGGCCCAGGGCTGGCACTCACCCACTTTGTACGGCAGCCGGTCGGACATGCTGGCGGATCCCTGCCGGCGGAGGAGGCGGGAGCGGCGCTGAGCGCGGTTTAAGTAGCGGCGGCGCCGCCTGCGTGGGGCGGGGCCGCGGCGGCACGTGGGGCCGGCGGCGGGCGGGTCCCCGCGGCCACGGAGGGACCGGGAGCCCCATGGTGGCTGGGGTGGCCTCGGGAGCTGCTCCCCAGTACCACAGTGGGCTCCAGAGGCCTCCTCTGCCCCTGGAGCCACAGCCGGCTCCGCACCAGGGCTGGCTCTGCCACCCACCGGTGCCAGCACAGGTCACGGACCCCGGTACCGGATCTGTAGGAAACGATCATCTTGCCAATATAACAGGCTCAGGCAGGATCTCGCAGCAAAGCATATTTTATTAACGATTTTGCAGAAGTGGGTGTCCTGCCTAATAGTAGGCACACAGAATAGGGCAAAAAGCCCCTGCTTATATCACCCTAATCCCGGCCACAAATCCCCTCCCCTGTTCCCCGATGGTACTGCAGGGTTTACAGACCACTGGATGCTGCCTCAGTTTACCTGTCTCATTCATTTAATTCTAACGACCCCATCCCCATATTATTTTAAAGTATGGATTCTCGGCTCTCTGTCTACCCTTGCCCCTAGCTGAACTTTTCAAATACAATAGTTCCGGGATTAGTTTGAAGAGACTTTGTCTTACATTAAGGATTCATAGTCTGATGTCTCACAGTCCTCCGCCCCACTGGGGGCAGGTGCCAGATCAGTTGTAAAAACATTTCTCCTTCAGTGGCTCCTTACAGATCTGGCCACAGAGCTGCCGTGGGCACTGACCAGGCAGCTCGCCCTGGCTCACTGCCCCGGGGGGCTCCCCGAACGATCCCATGGGCTTGTTAGTGTCAGCGGTTAGTGGTGCACAGACCGTGAGCACAGCGAACGACTCAGCGCAGCCGGGCAGCGTGCGGGTGAGATGCCGGGCAGCCAGGGCCGAGGTGCAGCACATGAGTCCCTCTGGACCTTGGACTTGGCGGTGGCCCGTTCCGCTCTCCCGCCGACAGCCAGTTTGGCAGGTGCAGGGCAGGATGGGTGTGGGCAGGGCTGTTGGACCCTGACCCCGGGCACAGCCAATGCCCGCGGCACACACCGGAGGCACAGCCCGGCTTCAGCCTTGGCCGGCGGTCATGCGCACCTCCGCTCCTGTTCTAACATCTGAAATACGCTTTTCATAAGCTTCAGTCATGATCTGCGGCAAATTTTGCAACCAGGGTGTAATATACCCATTTCATCTGTGAAATATTTTAAAGGAAGACTTTCTCATACCCATAATTTCTCACTGAATTGCAAAGTTTGAAATAATTCTCAGTACAGAGTTCACCACAACACCCCGACCCACAGTGCTCCCTGTAAATGAGGTTCAGTATTTGTTATGTGAGCAGCAGCTGACCTTCAGTGACCGGTCCTACAACAAACAGTCCGCACAGAAACACAGAAGCCACAGCAGGAATCCTGTAGCCCTACAGCCAGTACACATACAAGTGGTAGCATTTGTGTTTGATATCTGGAGCACTGTAGGTGTACCGGCACACCCGATACCATACCAAGCAGTTCTGTAAATCTAAAGGTGCCCAAAAAAGCGTGTTCTTTCCTTAAGGCCAGGTCTATCTAAGTCAGTCACGCCTCTGTTGGTTTACGTCACGAAAATGTTTTTGTCACAGCTCAAGTGCACTGGCTGGCAGCAGCAGGACAGGAGTTGGGGCTCTGGCAGTTCCCCACCTGCTCCTCAGGGACACCAGGGACACCAGGCAGCGCTCCAGGCTCAGGGAAGAGCAGCTGGAAAGTGCCTGGGGGAAAAGGACCTGGGGGTGTTGGTGACAGCGGCTGAACATGAGCCAGCGTGTGCCCAGGTGGCCAAAAAGGCCACCAGCATCCTGGCTGGTACCAGGAATAGTGTGGCCAGCAGGACTAGAGAAGTGATTGTGCCACTGTCCTGGGCACTGGGGAGGCCCCACCTGGAATCCTGGAGTCAGTTTTGGGCCCCTCATCATAAGAAGGACATTGAAATACTAGAGAGAGCAGAGGAGGGAACGGAGCTGGTGAGGGGCTGGAGCACAAGTGTGATGGGAGCGGCTGAGGGAGCTGGGGGTTCAGCTGGAGAACAGGAGCTGAGGGGAGACCTTCTGATCTCTGAACTGCCTGAAAGGAGCTTGGAGCCAGGGGGGGTCGGGCTCTGCTCCCCAGGAACAAGCGCCAGGACCAGAGGAAACGGCCTCAAGTTGCGCCAGGGGAGGTTGAGGTTGGATCTGGGGAACAATTTCTTCCCCAAAGGGCTGTCGGGCATTGGAACAGGCTGCCCAGGGCAGTGGTGGAGTCACCATCCCTGGAGGGGTTTAAAAGGCATTTAGACGAGCTTCTCAGGGACATGGATTAGTGCTAGAATTAGGTTAGGTTATGGTTGGACTCAATGATCCTGAGGGTCTCTGCCAACCGAAACGATTCTATGATGACTGGCAGACTGCAGTGTCTGCTGCTCCTGCACACCTGACTCTGAAAACAGGCAAATAGGGACCTTCCCGACAGCCCCGTGTTATACAGTGTGATCCAAGGGCAGCAAAATGCTCCAAATGTGCCTTGCATTAGGTGTCAGACCACAGCTGCCCCAGCAAACCTGATCATCAGTTTGTCAATGATGGACAATGTCTCTATGCACTATGTCTCTATGCAACTGCTGCGGCAATGAGAACAATGCATACAGATGCAGACAGAGACGCACAGACACGGAGTTCTTGTTAGTAGCGAGAGCAGAACAGAGCAGAGCTGAGCCAGGCTGAGCTGACTTTTATTAACAGTTCTCAATGTATAGGTTTACAGATACGGGCCTGGACCAAGAGGTTATACAGGATGTTTTTTCAAAAAATATTATTCCAAACACACCACACTCATGCTGTGACTGTTTTCAGTCATGTTCCCATGCATATCTTGTGGGTCGCATTCTGACCCAGTTATTCACATGCCCATTCACGCATCATACATATGGGGGCGGTTTTCTGGCCCTAGATATCATTCTTGCTGACCTGGGCTATCACTCCTTACACTCATAAAAAACATACTTTTGTATAACCTGTCCAAGGCCCGTACGTCCTGCCGTTCCCACAAACCACTACACATAAAATGTCCTTCCTAAATTAATGAGCAAGGCCGGAGCAAAGACATAATTTAATATAACTCCCACTAATTTCAGCTCAAAGCACACTTCCCTGTGAAAGCTGAAAGGGACCAGCACCTGATGACAGCGAAGGCAAGGTGGTGGGAGCTGACAGTATTCATTAAATGAGGACAGATCAGCTCCACCCAGCGTGAAAGTGCTCCAACGCCTGTCAAAATATCCTCAGTTCTTTGTAACTGCATAAGGAGTGCTTACAGAAGTCATGCTAGCGGCACCATTTGCTCTGACCTGATTTAGGACATTAATACCTCGTAGCACTGTGCTGTGCTACATCTTAATGTATAAATAGTCAGTGCCTTGATTGCTCTTACACACCCCGGTCCTTTCATTGTCGCTGTCACTGGTGGATTTGGGACACCAGATGGCACACGATGGGCACAAAATGGAGGGAGCAAGATGTAGTGAAAAAAGAGGAACAGGAAAAAGAACAGAAGAGTACAAAAAACCCCCAAATCCCACTACCTAACAGTGTACATGAAACAATAACAGGATGTTATTCATGTTATACATCCTGCAACTGTTTCATTTACTGTCCTAGTTCACCTAGGGAAGTTCTGGGTTGAATTTAAATATCTCACAGTCACTGAAAAGCTGTGAAACTCAGGGGAAAAAACAAACAAACGAATAAAAAACAAGCCACAAATGAGAAAAAAAAAAAAAAGAGAATATGACATTTCTTAAGAACTATATTTAAAAATAGACTGGGCTTACTAGCATGGCTAGGAAATATTGTAGGTGTCAAGACTAGGAGAAAACGTCACTTTAAACTTCTGTATAATACAGGTGACACTTCACACAGGTACTCCATATAAAGCCAGTTAGTTACTTGACTGGGGCAATTTATATATTATATACATTCTTAGAAGGATTTTGTGCAATCTGATACAGTTCTTTATCGAAAGAATGTCCGCGATTGGTTCAACAGGATTCTCACTTGGCAGTGCCCTGGGAGCATCTGTGCTGAGTGTGAATTAGAAATGTGCCGAAAAAGAGGCTGTTGTCCACAGGACTTTGTCACAGCAGGTGGAAGATGGGTACAAAGGGTGTCAAGAATAGTCTGACAATCAATGCAGTGCTGTGGGAGTGTGGAGAACTGGGTTCCAGCCCTTCCATAGCATTGTCCCCTGTGGTGCTGGCTCAGTCCCTTAGGACAGGCTTTGCATGAGTGATCATTAATTGCATATTCATTTTCTAGGTGCCCATAACAATCATCCTCTGCTTTTTCCTATTCTTTGACCAATGTTCTGCCAGGCTGCATGGACTGAAGTCCAGAGCACAGCACTGACCTTAGAAAATCCAGCAAAATGCCAAATACTCTGACCAAACAAACTCTGCATGTCTCAAAGTGGTACCCAAAACCAATGAGAACATCTGATGTTATATTCTGTACCTCAGTTCACCCTTGCCCATAAACTGCAAACAATGATTTCACTTTCCCACAAACTTACATACACATTGCAAAAATAAAATCATTTTTGCCCGTGAAGCACTACAATATCACGGTGGCAGCAATCAGGTGCGCCCCGAATTAGGAAGGTAATATTGGTTTACCCTGCACAGGGGTTTGATGAGGAGTGAAGAAGAACCCCCACAGTGAAGGATGCTGAGGAAAGAGGTGCTGCAGAACTGCTGCTCCAGCCAGCGCGAGCCACTCTGTGCAGTGAGTCAGGGACCACGTTTGATGACCCAGTTGGATTGTATCATGGTAAATGTCACAAGGTGCCTAATGAAGGTTGTAACAGTGATGGCATCACTGGCATCTTCTAAGTGCTTTTCTCTGTAGCCTTCCCGCTCCTGAGGGCCCCAGCCAGCAGCTGGAGGTTGCAGCAGCCTTCTTACCTGCGCTCTGCATGACCCACACCGCTAACTGAGCTTAGCAGGGGTCCCATGTGGACAGCAGCCCTTGGTGTTCATCCCTTAAATCCGCTTTTAATATAGTACTGCTACAGGTAGCACAGACACTTACAATACTCACAAACGTGTTACAGCTCATGCCGCAAGTAAACTCTCCCTATCTGCCTCGAGCATAAACTCTGAGACATATTGCCTCGTGTGTTTGCACAAAGACCTTCAAAATGTTAATTCCCACTCAGTATCATCTCGCGCAGCAGCACAGAACACCACTGGAGATCTAGTTCTGTTACTGCTACCTCAATCCACAGCAACATTTATATTACTGTAGCAAGCATTAGCATTATGATTATAATACCATTTGCCCCAGTGATATTAAATTCAACACATTCCAGATTCACTGCACCCCTCTCCTCAGTAAAGACTGCACTTTACCAGGTCCTGATTTTGTATTTGTGGCATCATCCACTTTCCCTTGTCGACTGCCCAACAGAGGGCAGAAGGAGCCTTCGTTTTGACTTCTCTGTCAATGAGGACTACCAATATTTCAATAAGAGTTTGGTATGATCAAGCTGGTGCCTTTTGGGAGGAGTATGGTTAGTCCAAGGGTTAAAAGGAGTCTCTGTTTTTGTTGCAAGAATACTAGAAATTATTTGCTTGTGAACATGCTGTCTGTACATCCAGTGCAAGCATGAACTGAACCAAAAGCTAAGAAGATAGTAAATGGTCTCATGTGGTGGGAAGTTTGGACTAATTTTACCTCTTGCCTCTTATTTTACTTATACCCTTAACAAGAGAAAAAACACCAGGTTTTGTTTCTTAGAGGAACTCTGGGGCCAGCCGGTTACACAAGAGGCTGGTTCAGTCCCTGAGAGCCTGAGGCTCTGGGTTGGTGGTAAGTCGATACAACATCATCTTCTCCTTCCTCTCACAGCTATAGCAAGCATGAGCATAACATGAACTGAGGACCAAGCCCTGAGCCTTGTCGAGCAAGTTTAACCACATAAATTCTCCCTTAATCCAGTCTGGGAAATTATGAGCTGGTATGTTAATGGCATGCCATGGGACTGGTACAGCAACCTTTCTGCCCCTCGCTATTACTCACCTCAAGTTTGCGATTCAGCTGCCCAGTTACTTAGCGCACACTGAGCATGAGAAAGGCTGGATAAAATAAATAGAGCGAATGAACATGATTACTAGTCAGCCAGGGATATTTAAAGCCTGGGCCTGTTAGCTTCCCTGCAGTCCAAGCCCCGAGATTTGGTTCAGAGCTCTTGTTCAGAAGTGTAATGCTGCAGCTCCAAGGGACAGATGGACTTAGTGGAACACACGACTTGGCCTCTTGCTCAACAGGACTGATAACTTGGGTGGTTTTGTTCTTTTTAGGGGAGGGCATTGGGGCATCCTGCTACAAGGGACTAAATAAGGTAAAGAAGGTACAGACCCCTGAAGCTGATACAGACTTTTAAAGAATTCACAATGGAAGCCAGTTCATGAGCTTTACTGGCTTTGGATCAGCCTCAGGTATTTAAATCATACTTTCTCCCTTCGTATTAGTTTTGATGTTACATAGCTTTTATCAGCATCTGTTCTACTCTGAAATGCAAGCTGATTTACACCAGAGCAATTTGCACGGAGGTAAACCACTCAGAGGAAGAGCCAGCCTTTCTGATGTAGATCATTTACAACTGCATAAATGAGGGAAGTTATCAGGGTGGGACAGGAATAAACCTGGGTCTAAACAAGATAAAAACTCCCTTTCTACCAGCAGCTCCATTTCAAATACTCTCCTCAAAGAGCCTGGCAGAAGCAGGTATTTACCTCACACTGACACAACAAATGCATGTTCCTCTCCTTTACGGGTCCTGGATGCAGCATCAAGAGGGCAAAGCCATAACCGGGGTGCAGGTGGTGCCCGCGGGTACCTGCACGTCTGCCACCTGTCCCACCACTGGCCCCACTGACCCGACAGCTGCTTCCAAGGGCTCTGAGCAGACAGGAGCTGGATGGAGCCATCAGCTACAAAACGTGTGGTGTGTTCCACATATCCCAGCACCAGCATGTCATGTTTTTTTTCTGAACGCTCCCCAGCAGATTTATGGTATCATGTTCTTCAGTCCCAGGGAAAAATAATGTTCAGCCTTTTGCTTAGGGAAGAAAGGAACAGTTTTCCCAGGATCTCGTCCTTCCTTTAAAACATCTGCGTATCTTGGTTGTGTCATTTCCGTTCTCAAGACACCTAATCGCTCCCTTCCAATTCTCTGATTATGCACTGTCGAGCAATTGAGTAATAAAATACTTAATTAAGTAGCCACATGTCTTTATTTAATTAGATTACTTGGAAATAATAATAGTTGCTCACCAACCTGAGGGTTTCGTTAATTCCTTCTCCAGATAACAGGAAGTAATTTATCTTTTCCTACTGATACTTTTCTAAATCCCAAGTCAAATTAATCAATTCTGATTTTGAAGTCAATTAGAAGTAGGTACACTCTGATGCCACACTGTTATCTTCATGAGAGAAATCATGAATTCAGACTCAGATGGCAAGACAGCACAACAAAAATTATCTTTTTAGGGATGACAATTTCAACATAAGTCAAATTTTAAAATATGAAGCACTTGCTGTAATAATTACCTAGTTAACAAAAACCTCCAGAAGACCTATCTGTAAGACTTCCTTTATAGTTTTTTATAAATTGCTTTGAAATCCAGTAATGAAAAATTATGTGAAAACAAAATATTCCTGCATTTATAAACCACCAGCTTTACAAAGCCTTAAGTGGGACAGAAGTGTTAAGCCACTGTTAAAGATTTAAAATAGCTTAGCAGCTAATGGGTGCTGATGACATCTGATGACTATTCAACAGTCATTATGTGACATTTGCTTGGGGCTGTGTGGAGCCCAAAGTGGGTCGGCATTCCCACTACCAAAATTGCTTCCGTGGAGAGACGGTCACTGCGGTCTCTTCAGTACCCGGACCAGCTTTATGTTGTGAACTTATATAGCGTGAGCAGACTGAGGTCCTAAATGAACATGGACAAAAAGCTCAGGAAACTCAACAAAGAGAAATGCAGGTGGTCAAAGAAGCTTCTGTATCTGGGCGTGATTAACCCCAGTTCAGCAGGACATGGAGTCAACTGCCTAGAAAGCAATTTGGTGGAAGAGGTGCTGGGGTCCTGGTAAACAAGTAGGTGTCCACTAAGTGTCCCTGTGACAAAGAGGGGCAACTGTGTCCAGGGCTGTGTCACCAAGAGTGTAGCAACTGGGTGAGAGAAGAGAACCTTGTCCTTTACTCGCAGTGGTAAGAACCCATCTGCTAGTGCTGGGTCCAGTTGGAGCTCCCTGGTGTAAGACAGGTGCTGATGCACCAGAGTCCAGGGGAGGCCACCAAGATGGTCAAGGATGGAGCACAGGATGTGTGAGGAGATGCTGAGAGAGATGGTTGTGTTCAGCCTGGAGAAGGCAAAGAGGAATCTTACCGCTGTCTACAACAGCCTGATGGGAGAGTGTAAAGAAGATGGAGCCATACTCTTTGCAGAGGTGCCCAGGGACAGGATGAGGGGCAAGAAGCAAAAGTTCCTACAAGTGAAATTCCAGTTAGATACAGAGGAAAAAAAAATCACTGGGCAGGTCATCAAACACTTCACCAGGGCATGAAGAGGCTGCGGGATCTCCAGAGGAAAAAAAAATCACTGGGCAGGTCATCAAACACTTCACCAGGGCATGAAGAGGCTGCGGGATCTCCATCCTTGAAGATATTTACCTCTCAATTGGACAAGACCCTGCGCAACCCAGCTGGTCCTGGTTCAAGCAGGGCACGGACCTCCAGAGGTTCCTTCCTACCCAAATTCTTTTGTATTTATGTGATTCTGTCTGGATTGTTGTGGGCTTCACTAAAATAATAAAAAAAAATCATGAAACACTTGTCAAGGAGCTAAGAAACCCAACTCTGTCCCCAACTCTGACAGCAACTTGCTGTGCAACCTTTACTAAATCATGTAACCTTGGGAAGAATAGGTTCGTCATATGCAAGGTCAATGGGGATCTGTTGGTTGAGAGTGGCAAAAGGGAGTGACTGAAGGCAGGAGTTGTTTCAGGAGAGGGATCCCATACTCCAAGGACAGCAGAATAATAAGGGTCTTCAGTGCTTCTACTACACAGTCTAGTCCCAGCCCTCTAGTTGAGGGATGCTACGCCTTTGAGGTATCAGAGAGACAGACTTCAGCTCAGAAATCTAATAGAATTTCAATATTTTAATGATCCTGCAGGATTTTTTTATTACTACATGAAAGATTCAAACATGGAAGTGATCTATACAACTCTGTCACACACCCCCTTATCCTCAGTGGTTTCCCAGTCAACTCCCAGCACCAACAGCACTAACTCAGAGTGCTATTAATAGTTCTGGCTGTAACAACACAGTTAACACTGCATTAGCGATTTGAATATTGCTACTTACAATAGCCCAGCCGAGAATAAACACTATACATATTTTGCCACAAGAAACAATCTCTGTCCCAGTGACCTTGAAATCTGGATTGGACTGACAAAGAATGGAAAAAATATTATTAATATTATTAAATATTATATCTCAGAAATTTACTTCCAGAAGCACTGCTCGACCATATCAAACCCAGGAAATCTGAAAAGCTATAAAGTATACACAGTTTTCCTAAAAAGCCTTTGTACAAGGTCATACTGCACAGTTGTAGCAAACTTTCTTAATCTGTTGGTGTTCTTACTAGTCAAAAGAAAGTTATGATAGGGAATAGCAAGAAAATTCCATCCCAACTGAGTTACAGAAAGTTATAGAAAGTGTAGAGAGAAAGAAAATAATAAAGTAGTCTCCTCCTTTCCCCAAATAAGCAAATGAAAGAAAGGTAAAATCTTGGATACGCAGCTCGTCTGCCACTCAGTTGTATTCATCTGTGTTTGCCACACTGTTCTGGCATTAATTCATTATTTGTTGTTCCACCTCACTGACAGGCCATGATTTTTAGCAAGGAAAATGATCTCTGAAAGAGTGGGAATGTGAAGATTGCTCTATGCTCATCTTGTCCTAGCAAGCATAAACTGATCAGTAGTCTGCACCTGGAATGCATTCTTTTCCTCATGAATTTTACAGAGCGCATAGCACCAGTGGAACTTGATTTGAGGCATCAGAAGCTGAAAAATAAAGAGATTAGGGTTGCTGGGGTTGAACAACAATCACTTTACCAACATGCCAGTTACAAAAGGAGGAAAAAAATGGTAACACACAGGACAACTTATGTGGTGTCCTTGAAAAGAGACACAATGTTATTACCTCATGTCTGCTTTAGCAACCTTTACCCTGGAAATACAAAAAACAGCAAGACAAAAACAGAGACTGCAAATGGCCACACTGCCCTAGGGATATATGCACATCTGTGGAATTCGACGGGAGTCACATACATGTGTACTTGGGGTAGCATTCAGCTTCTTCCTGCAAACACAAAACTTCTACTGAAGTTAAAATTAATTCAGACTGCTGGGGTAAAAGGGCATAATACACCTAGCTGCAATGTTCCTATGGTTTGGGAAATCAAAACGCGGGCAATCTGCAAAAACAAGCCCAATATTATGTATCAGCTGGGAGAGGGAACAAATACGCTGTAAAGGAAACCCAGATCTGCAGATGTGGAACTCTGGCTGAAGTCAGATGAGCTCATTTTTATTATTATTAACTTGAATGACCATTTAAATGTGGATCTGTCTATGTGGTCAAATAGCTGTAAATGAACATGAAGACTTAAAGGTGTATAGAAAAGCTTTAGAGGAAAAAAAACCCAAGCAAACAACAAACTCTAGAACTTAATTCAGCTGTTCAGTTTGTTTGGTTGTGATATTGGGCTGTAACTTTGGCAGCAAATTTGCTTCCCAGGGACGTGCACCTTTCTGACAAAGCCCCACAGTTCCAACCCTTCAGCACTCACAGGCTCTGACTGAGCAGCACATACTGTCCACGCTGGAAATAAAGTGATTCCTGTGCTTGATGTTATGTGCATATGTACCGTGGTCAATCATAACTGCAGATGGCTAATTTGCATTGAAACCTGGATGTTGTTCTGTTAGGGGAAAAGAATCCAGGTTGTTTTCTTGCGTAGGCCTCGTCAACGCAAATGCTCGCTTCATTCTACCTGTGGGATCTTTCTCGTTAATGTGTGAAATAGGGAAGATGGATTTTCACATCCCTACCAGTTGTATGAAAATGCTAAACTTTGCACTTGTGAAGTATGTGATTTTCGTGAAAAATTAATGAGGATGTTCTCCTACTCTTTGAAAATTAAGGAGTCTTTTCTCTGATCTCAGTGCATAGAAACTGAACTCTCATTCTTCACTGTCAAAAGAGGAGCTGCATTGTAATCTCTATGTATTCGCTTATGCAATAGTGCATTCTGATTAAGAAAAAATACTATTGAAACAAGAAAGGTTTTATATAAAGGTTATAGCTTAAGTATCTGCAGTGGTTACATCAGAACTGCAAAACCTCACCTGTGTGTCACAAAGCCCACACTGCTACCAGGGATGTCCCAGTTGCTTGACTGGTAGAAACAGATTACCCAGTATGTCCCTTTGTCCTATTCAAAATTTGAAGCTATTACTGTTACTGTGATAACCCAGCACCATGGATGGCCAGAGGTTCATTAAGGTATTCTTGTAATTTCAGAGGAGCATTAGCCCAGCCCGCAGCGTTGCTTTGATGATCAATTATCTGTACTGTAACGTACATATATGTATACAAACACATATATACATACTCTATGTGTGTGTGTATATATACACATAGCTTGTGTATTGTTTGTATCCATAAGGAAGGTGCTAAGGGATGCCTTGGGTGCAGGAAGGTGCTACCAAGCTTCTTCCGAAGGGCAGGAAGCAGATGGGTCCCAGAGGAGGGTGGTTGGAGTATTTTGAGGGTGTGATGCTGCCCTCCGCGTCCTCACCCCCCCATCACATCAGGGTCCGCTCAGCTGGGAGTCCAAAGTGGGTCTTGATGAGGTTCCTTCACCCATTTGATATGTTAATTTAGATGGACATCTCCAAAGGACCATGCACAGGCTGGACTCATCCTGGTGTAGACGAGGTTCTTAAGAACATGATTTAGAGGTGGACTTCACAGCGTTAACAGTTGGACTTGATGATCTTAAAGCTCTTTTCCAACCAAAGTGATTCTACGATTCTTCCCAGAGATCTGGCCCAGAGGGTTGGTGTGAGCAGTGAGGGGATGAGCAGGCCCAAACGCCTCCCTGCTGCTCGGGGCAGCCTCACCAGCTGCGGGCTAGGAACCGAGCATCATTGCGAAGCGTTCCGGAGAGTTGAACGCCAAAGCCCGGGCACACAAAACGGAGCCGCAACCCGAACGGAGGGGAAACCCCACCGGTCAGCGAAGGCCCCTCAGGCCGCTCTGAGCATGCGCGGCGCTGGCGCGGGGCACGCCGGGACTTGTAGTCGCCGCGCCTGAGGGCGCCGAGTGACTCGGCGCATGCGCAGAGCCCGCCCGACTTTGTAAAGTCGCTGCCTCAGGTTGGGCCGGGACCGGCTGCCATCTTGGCCGAGGGACGGAGCAGCCGCCGTGCCCGGTGAGGGGAGCGGAGGGTCCGCGCCGCGGGCGGGGCGGAAAGGGGGAGGCGGAGGTGGCGGGAGCGGTGAGCACGGGACCCTGCGGGGCGGTGGGGCGCGGCACGGCGGCCTCGCCGCTGTCCTCCACGGGCGGCCGTGGCACAGCGGCGGGGGCGCGGGGGACCCCGGCGGGCGTAGGCCTGGCTTCGGGAGGGGGTTCTCGCCCTCGCTGAGGGAGGCCCTCCCCGCCGCGCTGCCTCCCCGGGCCCCGGCGGAGCAGCCCTTGGGCCGGCGGCCGGGCTGGGAGGGCAGCATCGTTCCTTCCCCGGGGACGGGGCGGCGGTCCCGGGACCTCAGCGCTCCCCTGCGAGGGCTGCCTGGCCCCGCCGCCCCTTCTCCGGCCGTCGTGGCCCGCGCTGCCGAGCCCTTTCCCCGCTCCGCCTGGAGGGGACACCTGCCCGGAGCCCGGGCTGGGGCGGCCCGCTGCCCCCAGGTCCGCATCGCTCGCTCCGGTTGTCCCCAGCGGTACTGGCTTCCCCTCCCCGGGCGGCCCCTGCCATCCTTTCCAGGCGCCTTGTCGCCGGGATTAGCCTCTAAACCTCCTTCCTCTTGGGGCCTTGGGGATTCGCTTTGCTTTCCGGCAGGCGTTCCGTGGCACGGCTCTCTCCACACCTTGTGTTTGGCCCCCGCCGGGGAGCGCGTCCCCCCCGCCCGGGAGCTCCTTCCAGGGCCGGCTGCGGGTTCGCTGCTTTCGGCTTGTCAGGGGACAGCCGTGCCTGGAAGTCCTGTTTCCCAGCGATAAAGCACGGCTCTAGCTGGAGGTTTATACTCAGCTGTGTTCCCTCTTGTAAACACGGCAGAATGGCAGCTGGTGCCACCGCTTTATTTTGGAAACACAGACAAGTTTTAGCTGTTAACCCTCCCGCTTCCAGACAGGTTGTCTTTGACCTTGTGTGGCAATAGTATCCAGATAAAAGCAGAAGAGAGTGTTTGATGGTGCATTCATCTAATTGGCTATGATAGCCAAGAATTCAGCTTGTTTGGATAGCTGTAATTTGTGATGTTAATTGGCAGAAGAACTTCAGATCTCTGTGTGATGCGGAGAGAAGGACAGTGTGGCATTTGTGTAGCATCCTTTACACTTGAAGCTTCAGAAAATATCCCCAGCAAAACCTGTCTTTATAGCTTAATTAGAATTTAAAAGATGAGAAACCAGGGTGTTTTAGGCCTTCTTTTCCAAATATATTATTGCTTGCTTTAATGAGTTTCTCACTGTTTTATTTGGTCCCTACTACTCTGCCACTCATCCTTTTCAAGGGGAAAAGGAGAGAAATCTGGACTGAATATTTGTAAGAAGACAGTCTCTGTCAAGAGAATCACAGTAGGTCCAGCTATTGCTTGCTTTTATTTACCTGAAAAAGGCATAGATGTTCACGAATGAAACGTGAACTGCAAGCTGTCTTTGATTCTGAGGATCCAAATGCTTAAAAAAACATCTTGTTTGAAAAAACACATTTGAATTATTTTCTCTTTTCTTACAGCGAAAGTCCAAAGCAGTTCTAATTTAATTACAGTTACATTGCTCTTTGCTACAGCCATTTAAATCTGAACTTGGTCTAGTGTGCATTCTTAGTTGTGGTTTGGCTGACAGTTTTAGTTGCTGTACTGAATGTTTTCACCTCCAAGTGATCATCGGAATAATATGTAGCATTCTGATCTGAAGTGAATTTTCTTGCCTTTAAAACAAAGAACCGATATAGTACATGTGAAAGGTGATGTTGCAGTGGAAAATAACTGAGACTTCTGAGTGCTAGCTTTGAAAGCTTCTTACAGATTAAACAGTTATTTTGGGGTTTAAGAGAGATTGAGAGAAGATTATTTATACTAATTTATTAGTTAAGCGGCATCACCTTGCTTTCTTCCCTCAATTCTCTCCCTTCGTAAAGTTCTGTTTCTTCTGTGGTAAAACAGACCCGAAATATGAAGTTGTCTTGTTTCTTTGTTTCAAAGTTTCAGAATGGTTTGGTTAACTGCAGAATAAATAAACTAATAGGAAGACAGGTAGTAAAGTAGCATGATGTTTCTCTTCTAGAGTTTAAATTACTCATTTTTTTTCTAAGAAAGTTTGCCTTAGGATTGCTTGAAAAATATGTTTCGTGAGAGATTTACAAAATAAATTATTTTTCTTCTATTTTACAGCATATGCAATACATAAGTCACTTCTCAACAGCATTATCAGTATCATCTGATGATAGCATCTAAATAAACATCTTTTGTAAATTTAAGCTGTCTAGACAAAGGGGTAAAAGTGTTGAACCATTGTGAAGTGCTTTTCATGTTGCAGCAAAACCAATTTGATTTCTCCTTAAAATCAAGGAAAAGAGTCTATAGGATTAGAGCAGAAGAAAAACCCCTTGCAAATGGTAATGGTGAAGCTCCTGGGAGCGCAATTACTGATGCTGCTTATTTTTAAGCCTTTCTGTTTGGCTGTCCAGTTAACATTTGTGTAATGGTCTAATTTTTGTCAGGCTGCTGTATTTATATGTAATTGAAGGAACTCCTTTGTGCCCTTACACCTCAGGAAAGTGAATACTTGTGCATAACCTAGAGGAGGGTATTTGCCTCCGTTGCTCACTGCAGCCGAGCTCTGCACTTTGAAGTGTGTGCTCACCTCAGAAGATGAAGTAGACAAGCCATGATTATAGTCTAGCTTGGGAGTATTCTGTTTTTTCTAGAGATTTTCTTTTTACTGTCTCATAAATTGAGTATTTTTTCAAGGTTTTAGGCAATCCTTGGGCTTGGTTTGACTGTTACCTGAGCTAAGGCTGTCTCCACATTTTGGAGAGGGAAAGGTGGTTTTTCTTCTCTCCTGAAGAATGAAGCAATAAGGACTTGAGTGTTTTCTGTAAGTGACTGACATTCAGGTTTTACTGTAGTGCAGAGTTGCTGCAGTTGAACCATTGATCTTTATCTAGATAAGTATTGCGAATTACACTTAATAGAAATGGAAGTATTGTAAGGAAGTGGGAAAGAGCATTTTAAAGAAATCAAGGCCCTGTTTCATATGACCAGCTCTTAAGTTATGCCTGGAATTTCTACTTTTACTATACTGGGGCACAGAACAAACTTCCTGGTAAAACATCAAGGGCTGGTTGTTTTGTGGTTCCCCCCCCCCCCCCCCCCCCCCCCCCCCCCCGAGGAAACATGGTACTAGATCTTGTTACACTGGTTATTCAAATAATTTTTCTAAAACTTGGCAGTATGTTCCTATGCTGTTCCTCCTTTAAAAAAAGTTTTATTACAGTCCTTTCATTTAGAAACTGATAATGCCTGCCTTCCACCCACCTGCCTGAGCTATTCTAAACTGCTGGTAGGAGAGGCCCATTGTTTCAGTCATGAGCAGAACTACTTACCTGTTTGCATTTAGATCATCGATTTTCAATTTCGGAGCTTAGGCTCAAATGGTATTGTTGTTGAGCAAGAAAAGACCTATTCTCTTCAGGTAGATTGAAGTTTTATTGTATGGAGCCCTGTTTCTGATAAAGAAGTGAAAGTTCAGTGACTTACCTTTTACCTGAAAAGTGCAGATCTCAGGTTTTGGATTGGGTCGGTCATGATAGGGAAGCTGGTGCTTTCAAGAAGAGTGTGTTACTATCAGCCTCTATAAAATCTTTATGCTCTCTGTTTTCTGTTCTCTATATGTCTAGCTTTTTGTCAAGGGTAGCCTTTACATATACTGCTTCTCTTTGTATTAGCTAGACACCTGGTAATATTTTTAAAGTTTAATATTAAGGAAAAGAAAGATCCATTAAGGTAATAATAATATAAAGTTTGTGAGTGGGACTATGTTCATTACTTAAAAATAAAACGGGCTCTTCGCTTCCTTCAGTTTAACGTGATTGTGATGGAATTTTTGCCTGTGCGAATCATTTGTAAGTGGTTACTGCACTTTCTAGCGTTTGCCTTGTCCAGTACAGTGAAAAAAACTGAGGAAGACTAGATGCTGAAGCAACCCGAAGAATGAATTGTGTTAATTTTTAACATGCATCGCTATCCATCCCCAGTGCCTGCTCCTATCCTCAGTGCTAGCTGTCTTTTAATCATATATTAATAATCATTACTCTTGCTTGACAGTTAGAGTGGTCAGATATCCAAGTTTTTATTTCTTCACTGCTGCTTTCGTGAACGTTTGAATGGATTAACATCTGTTGTTCCAAATTCTGCATTGATACTTTTCTGACACCTTAAGTTTGCTCTGCCATGAACTCCATTTTTTTGCAATCAGCGAGATGGAGCGAGTTTATTCATTGTAAGGATTCCTCAACTTTAAAGTTTTTTTACTTTGGCTTGTCAGAGCCTGAATTAATTCACTTTTGGATCATTCTGATTGAATTATCTTCATAGAACTTGCCTCTACAAGTGTGTGTGTGCCTTATGTGTATATGTATGTGTGTATTTCCTACTGCTGTAAATATTATTTCAGAGACTAGTTAAAAATGTGGCGATTAATATATAAAAATGTTCGTAAGGCGATAATGCGTTGGATCTAATCTTTAACCAGGCTTGCTTACTTCTGTGAGAGTGATGAGCTGCATATTTTCACTACATTTTACCTGAACACACTTTCCTATCCATTCAAGTTAAGACCTCTTGGGATGGTCCTGCATGTGAAGGGCACTTCCCTATATAATGGAAATGAGAAAAAAGAAAGTACAGGAGCTTAGAAGATAAAAAGTGTGACGCTGACTTGTTTTTTGTTTAAGGATAGCAAGGCTGCTTCTCTTCTTACATGTGTGCAATTCATCCAGTGCATGTGTTGTCATCAATGATGCAGTCTTCAAAGCAGCTTCTTATGCTAGCTGCTTGAAGGGGAATAATGTATATAATAATAACAGCAAAGAGGAAGGAAATGCTGAAGGTTTAGGAAAACACTCTGACCAACTCACTCTACATTTAGAAAGTTTTTATAGCTGTCCAAACTAAATACCTGTCACTTGTGTTTTCAGGGATTTTTTACATTGTGTTGCTTACCAAATACTGGCCATGTGTAACATTTCTAATTCCATTTAAAAGTGTTTGTGACCTAAAGATACAGAGGAAAACTTATACTTGATAACTGGCATACTCCATTTTGTGCTTGTTAAATTGAGTTTACCAGTAAGACACTAGAATATCTTTTTTGTCTTTTGCAAATGTGGCATGTGCTATATATTTGAATCATCAGTTTGCAGAGCAGTGCTACCTTTGTTAAACATTGTCCTGAACCAGATCTGGTTCGGGTCGATGAATAAGCTATCACAATGTAGCTGTGTTCTCATTGTTCTTTTTGTGCATCCATTGAATCAGTGTATTTAACCCCTGTTCTGAAATCTGATTTGAGCAAGTGGATTTGTTCAGTGTGGAAACCTGTTGACATTGCTGGTGGTTTGTTTAAGTATTCTCAATGGTTTAAAGGTTTTAAACACAGTCCTGTGAGGTGTGGCATCTTGTTATTTTTTTTCCTTTTCACCTCTCATCAGGACCTCAGAACTACAAGACTTTTATGGCATTAGTGACAGTTTGAGTTATTAAAGCAAAAGATAACATTTAAGAAAAATCTTGCTTTCATTGGGGATGTGAATGTCTGAACAAAATAGTACTGTCCTGATGGTGACAGTAGAAACAAAAATGCTTTCAGACTGATGTGTGTTCACTTAGAAGCTGTGAACTTCGCAGTGAACTGCACATTTGAGTGCAGAAGGTACCAGCAAAATGAAATTCCCAGTTAAGGGTGGATGATGTGGGAGTTATGAGGGGAGGGACTTTGCAGACAGTAATGACAGGGAAAGGATCTGTTATGAGAGAAAGCCTGTGCCACAGCTGTGGTTTCTTTGCTTTTTGGAACTTCACTTCCTATTTTTAAAATAGTATACTCTGTATTTTATATTTCTGCTTTCATGACTTATAGTCGAACACAGGTTCTGGTGCATTACAAACTAAGTAAAAGTGTCTGAACAAAAAGTAGAAGAACAATTGTCAGAACTCCTCACATGACTTAGACCTGGGATTTGCATCTGGAAGAATGCTGATTAGGAAGGTCATTACACAGCATCATAACCCTGTGGGCCTGTACTTTTGCTCCAGTATGCGGGTACCTTTTTGGTTTGCCAAATAATGCGTGGACAGGTAAGCTGTGAAGGGCGGTGTGTGTGGTGTAATAAGTGTGTTGACAATGAATTACACTCCTTGTACAGAATACTTTGCCAAGGCATGCAAAGTATATCTATTTTATTAAAAAAAATGTTTTGCAATTATCAGGGGCCCTAGGTTTTGTTTGTTTGGTTTTTTTCCCCTGAAGATTTACTGAATTTGAGCAGGTCAGTGAGTGTCAAATTAGCACAAAGAGCAGGAGGAACTGTGTGACTGGGGGAACGGGAGGGGGAAGGTGGAACCACTTGTCCAGCATCAGCAAAGCTGCCCGAGCAGAACCCACCATTTGCGCTCCCTGATAGCTGCAACAGCCGAGTTGCTGTCACTCCTATTGTACAGTTACCTCTGGCTCACTGTCAAGTTTTAGCTTAGGAAACAGTTCTCAGCTTCTTCACAGATCTGTGGGCTTTAAGTTGTATGCCTGCAGTATGGAGATCCCTTTGAAATTGAAGGATGCAGTTAGTGTTTGTTGTTAACAGATAATGATGTTCTTTTTTTAAATGTGAAATTGTCAGTTCTTCATACAGAAGAGCTAGGATGTAAAGACTGAAACTTTCATTCAAGGTTTTTACCACTACAGCTGGCAGTCTTGGGTAACCCAAGATTTCAGAAGTGAAGTCTACTTGATCTTCTGATAAAGGACAAAAGAGTTTTAGGGCAGCCCCATGAAAAATTAGTTAAATGGAACTGCTGGGGATATTGAAATAGTGGTGCAGTTCTAAGTCATCTATTTCCTGTAGTTTCTGGTTTATTTTTCAGAGAGGCATGAGCTGGAATGTAGCAAGCAGTTGCATTTTACATGGTTGGGCTAGTTGTGTTGTTCACTCCTGGCTATGCTTTTGTGTTGCCATCTGGTCACTTGCAAAAGGTTCCTAGGAAGCAGGTGATGGGCTTCTGTTGCAGTTAGAAAGCATGAAGGTGATTCCTCTGGAAATCAAGATTTTGCTTGCAGCATTTTTCAGTTTTAAAAAAGACAATGAACCATAGTAGACTTCCAGATACCTCAATGTTTAATTTTTTTTTTCCTTCTTATTTCTGTTACATATTTTGGATTTATGTGCTTGACTTTAGTAATGCATAATTTAGGTTGGAAAGATGCAACTTTTATTTCTGGCTGGCATTGAATTTAGCACACAGGAAAATGATTTCTTTTTTTTGTAAATACTAGATGTCCAGTTTTATTTGTAATGTTTAAGAGTACTCAGAGAAGCAGTTTGTTTTCTTTATGGGGCAATGTACGTATATTCATACCTGGGTGACTAGTTAACTGTGAGAATTTCAGTGCAGTGGCTGCAGTAGTTCCTTTTCTTAGAGTTGAGCCAAAGCTACTCCAGAGGAACTGTGTCTTATGCCATCAAATTTGCTAAAGCAACCTCAAGCAGCAAGTGACAAAGAACTTTCCTTGTCAGGAGATTTTAAATAATCAGCAAATGTCAGGTCTCTGGTTATCACTGGTAGTAGTGAATGATTCATCATTTCTTTGATGAGCCTTGCCAGGCTGAATTGCAGATCTGTGCAGCCTGTTTTGATTTGGTTTATTGCTTGGGTACCTATGGTGACAATCTGTCAGCAAGATAGTTTTTGTCAGGCCATACCATTTGCAGGCAAATTTCTACTGATACCTCCATGGCCCTTTTAATCTGTGTTCTTGGGAGCAGAGAAATGAAGGTGTATCTGGGGCTCTCTTTATCGTTATAGCCCAGAGCGAGGTACCTTTGTACAGGTCTGAACCTTCACGAGTGCACTTGAACACTTAAAACAAGGTGTGTTGTGTGCTCTACAGTTCTGTACAGAACATACTAAAGAATCTGGTTTAGATTAATGTAGATACCAGCTTTATTATGCTTTTGAAAAATGTATCTTTTTGAAGATTTGAGTTTTCCAGGTGACAGGATCTGGTTTTGGTTCTGGGTTTATAGACTGCTAGTAAACAACGGCTTTTCAAAAGGCTTCTTTAAAACAACCATAATAGTGGGTGAAGTTGTCACTCTTAGTAATGTGTACAGGTAATAGTGTAATTTAATGGTCAAGCTTTCTGTTTCTTTTCCATTCCCCATAGACTTAAAAACTTTATGTAGGTTTGTTTGAATAAGGGTGTGTGTGAACCTTTGGTAATGAAATGTAGCGCTGAGAATGGAATGGGGAAATATGATGAAGCAAGCGTTGAGCTGTAAAAAAGAGATTATGAAATCATCTCTAGCTGCCGTCCTCTGTTAATAGCTGAATATATAACTGCTTCTAAAGTGACTTGTTTAAAAGCTGCAAGGTAGGTGGTGACCTTTTATCTTGTATTACTGGGAGAGTTTATAATACAGACATTGTTTCTCATTGCTTCAAAAGCAATGCTTTTGAAATACATTTAAAAATAGCTGTAATACAAAAACATTAGTTTCCTTCTGATGCCAAATCACAAAATAACCAGTCAAATTAGTTAAAGCTCAAGGGGTTCTCCAACATGTCTACTAATACAGTCTTTTATCTCTTTTGCCATGAGCATCAAATTAAATTCTGCAGTTGCTGAAAGTTGCTTATGGAAGTTAGTGATTTCTGCCTTTTTGATTGGAAAATAACATAAAACGGTAATCTGAACTGTGATGCTATGTGAGTATTTCTCTAATATTGAGATAGGGCAGTTAAATGTGTGCACTGGGAACTGTGAAATGATTGAAAGTTAGTGCATGTGTTTAAACCATAAGGCTGAAGTAGTAGCACAGCATATTGATGATTTCTGTTTATATCATTGGGATTTTTGGCAGCATCTTTTTTGTTTGGTTTTAGTATAAGTGAACTCCATTGCTATTCTTTCCCACTGAGGTTTGGATCAATTTATACAGATACCTAGGAGTATCTATACAAAGGAGACACTTTTAGAAACTGTTAAGAGGATCAATATCCTTTAATTGACACTCCAGCCCAAATTTGTCACACATGGGATATTTTTAACGTAAAACAAGAGTAATTAGTTTGGTTGAAAGTACTGCAGAGGTTGGGACAGAAGCTTTATAGATGTGTGGGAGAGATACAGAGCAACATATGGATAACCTTCCAGATTTGCTCTGGGAAGGTAGCACCATGTGAGGTAAAATGAAGGAAATTCTTAAAGGTATGAGCAGTTGAACACCTGCCAATAGCAAAGTAAAATGTCTTTTGAATAAACAGAGTATCAGCCATGATATTCAATGATTTCCCCATCTCTGACATTATGTAAATAATGAAGGGATACCACAGGTTCCAAGGCAGTGATATGTGAATGTTTATGAGGTTTCTTATCAGGGCAAAAGAAAATGAAAATAAACTCAGAAAGCAGTGTGCATATGAAGTGTACAATAGCATTTTTTCTGTTGGGACAGTTGAACTTAGCCTTGATTTTTGCACATTTTGAAGTTTCACATTACCCGATTGTCATTAATTGGTATTTACAGACTTGGACATTTTGTAGAAGATTGACTCAAGCTGTATTGCTTTGTTCTTTATAATAGAGAACAGCAATAAGGTAAACCGACGTAGTTTTTAAGTGAGGAAAAACAACCTTGTATAGGCTCATGCATTTAATTTTAATATAGGACTTGGGAAAAGCTGAAGAAATTAAAGTAGATGATACTCAAGATGAAGATTACTGAACCTGAAGAAGGTGCGTGCTGGCTTATGCAGTCTGTGCCTTTCTATTCAAGCTAGTAAAACTTAAGCTGTAATCACTAACTGAGCACTGAAAGGGAACCTCTGTTTGAGGAGAAAAAAAAACCAAACCAAAACAAAAGCAAAATCCAACCAACCAACCAAAACACAAACTATATAACCAACTTGAGGTCTCTTTAGAGGAGGAATCTGCTCCAAGAAAGAGACCTAGAGAGAACAAGCAGAAAGAACAGGACATGTATGGCGGGAGTTATTAAGTTTGTTTTAGGGAAGTCAAAGAAGGACAGAATAATTGAGGTTAGAATGGACTTCTGAACATCACCTGGTCCAAACCTGTCTGCTTAAAGCAAGGCCAGTTAGAGCGATCAGTAACATCTTGAGTCAGGTTTGGAGTATCTCTGAGGATGGCAATGTAACCTCTTTTGGCAAACTGTTCAGCCACCTCACAGTAAAATAAATAACTAAATCCCCTGTTTTTAAGTGGAATTTCCTGTATTTGTGCCCCACTGCCCGTTGTCCCATCACTGAGCACTGCTGGGGAGAGTCTGGCTTCATATTTTTTAACCCTTTATGTCACCTTCAGGTATTTATACACGCTTAGAAGATCCTCCTGAGCATTCTCTTCTCCCGGCTTAACAATTCTAGCTCTCTCAGTCTCTCCTCATATGCCATGTTCCAATCACTTTATCATCTCCGTGGCCCTTTGCTGGTGTCACTCCAGTACATCTGTGTCACTCTTGATTTGGGGAGCCCAGAACTAGACCCACTGGCACACCAGATGTGGTCTTACTGGTGCTGAGTAGAGGGGAAGGACTACCTTCCTCATCCTGCCAGTGATGCTTTTCCCAGGGCAGCCAAGGATGTTGGCAACTCTGTTTTTTGCTGCAAGCAAGCATTCCTGGTTTGTGTTCAACAGGACCCATGTTTTCTGAAAGTTGTTTTCTGTCCAGCAGCCCCCCAGCCTTTACCGGTGCAGGCGTTTATTCCTCCCCAGGTGCAGAACTTTGCATTTCCCTTTGTGGAACTTTTGTTTGATCAGTGTATTTGCTGAAAGTGAGCTTAGTCTCATTGTCCAGGTCATAAATGAAGAAATTCAACAGTATTGGCCAAGTATGTACCCCTGGGGTGCAGCCCTAATGACTGGCCTCTAACTGGGCTGTGTCCCACTGATCACAGCCCTTTGAGCCAGGTTTTCAGCTCACCCCACAGCCCTCTGTCTGGCCCGTATTTCATCATCTTGTCTATGAGGAGATGGTGTGTTTGTGTTTGTTTGTTCAGTCACTCAAAGGAGTTCCGTGACCTTTTCACTTTTACATGGCACAGTATGGACTTCACTGAGCTGAAAAACGATTTCAGAGATCTCTCAGAAATGTTAGTTTCGATGAATGGTTTTCTCTAGTGCAGAGAGTGAATGGGAAAAGAGACTTCCGTTTTTCAGCATCTCTGTAGATTAATACTACTTGAAATTTGTCCTCCTTGTAAAAAGAAACATTCGGATTTACACAGATAGTGGTACTCAGTTATTGGTCTTCCTTCCACATGAAACAAGTAGTTATGTTGTCCAGCTCATTGCTTAGACCTCAGAAACGCAATCTGCTACCCTTTTTCAAAACAGAAATACTTTGCGCTTTATGACAGAGCTTTCTTTTTTTACCTATGGCATTAATCATTCAAGTTAAATAGATATATGCTTTAAAGGCAATCTTAATCTAATTGATTAAAAAGATCCTTATTATTTGCCACATTTGAACTGCTGTGGTTATGTCTTTCCAGTAGTTTTGCAGAAACCATTTTCTAGCTTAGATTTTGGGCAGAAGAAGCAAAAAAGCAGATCTATCCCAGTGATGGAGAATGGGAAACTTCAGGGTCTCTTTTTTATATTTTTATAAAGGAAAACATTCTGTGAAAGAATCTCCCCTGAAACTGTCAAAACAAAGTGAAAGGTAGAAGTCTTGAAACAAAGTGACCGAGCATACTCTTGCATGAAAATACCTGTATCCACATTTAGAGAATTAAAGAAAGAGAACAGAAGTTGTACAAAAGAATGAGCTTGAGTCAGTGGCTGTAACTTAGACCCTTGGAGATTTTCCATATGGCTAGAAGGCATACGAGAGAGGAACGGGCAAAGGGGAAACAGGGAATGCATCTGCATTGGTGTTTTCATTTGGACAGGGGCTGTGCTTTGGAAACGAATCCCCCGATCGTTCTTACAGACTGCACTCTGATTTGACTTGTGAAATGAGCTCGGGTCAAGGAAGCTGAATTGCTTTTAGATGAAACTAAACTGGAAGCTGCGGTCTGACTGGTGTGGGGCTGTGGGATCAGAGGAGAGCTGTTCCAAAATAAAACTCCAGAAATGCGTACAATGCCGGTATCGGGTCTACAGACCTGTCTTGCTTCCTGACTCCGTTTCTATCGCGTTGCACTGCGTTCTGATCCAGACATAGGATAGCAAATCGGATTAAGGAGGGTACAGTGAATTCAAAGACTGTCAGGGCTGGAAAAAGGCTGTTGCCATTCTAAAATACGCCATAATGAAAAAGAGCCATGTTAATTTGTGTTTTACCTATTTCTACTAACTTCTTGCATTTAAGGAAAACTGTTAAAACTGCAAAAAGATGGGTAAAAAGGAGACGATTTAAAATATCTCTTCCAGGAAATCATCAGTTAATAGATGGCAAGTAAGAAAATTGCTTAAAGGGGAAATATTTTTGCTCTGAGTGATCACATTAAGATTTTTGTCATTGCCCTAATTAAAAATTAATTGAATAGCATGACTAAGTAGCTTATGGCTTGTGGATTTGTGTGACCATCTCTTCTCACTACTGTGTCTCGTAGCTAAAACTGTGATAACCGGACCCCTCCAGATAAATTCTTTTCCTTCCCCTTCCCATAGCAACAGGCAGGAAGAGACTTTGGGTAGAGTTCTTCAGAAGATTTCTTTTTCATGCTTTCATGGCAAGGTCGAAAATAATCTGTTGCCAGCACCAATATTAATATTTGACTGAGATTCTCAAGACTGGGATTTTTGCTTTGTAGGAACCTCTTAGCCCCAGAGCCAGCTGGAGTGTAAACGTAGCTGTGGGGCTAAATGAGATTTTATAGGGCAGACAGAACACAAAATATTGCTGCTTTTGATAACTCTGTGTTTTGTAACTATCTTGGGCTTTTCTTCAATGCTGCTTTGTTGTCATTTGTGATAAAATTTGAGAAGCCTTGAGAAATAGAATCTCAATTACAAAACAAAAGCATGTATTTCTACAGTTAGTATGCAATCTTAGGTAAACTGTAAGCAAGGCTGCATGCTGTAGAATATTGTGTTTATGAAAGAGCTGCAATTCAAAGCATGAATGCTTTCGGTACTTGGTGAGGTTAGTGCGCAGTTTAACAGTGACTGCTCGAACTGTCTGGCCGCGCTATCTGCTTTTCCCTTGAGAAAATTCTCTTCCAAGGTTACCAGTGGAGAATGTTGTTTATACTTTCTAGGTGCTTTCTTTTTAGAAACCTGGAAATATAAAGATATTGGGTTTTTAAAGTGGAATATAAAAGGGCTTTTTGCCTGTTAGGGCTCTGTCAATACATATGTCGATTACTTTGTCTTTCCTTTCTGAGGAAGGCTCTCCCTGAAGTTACAACACGGGTTATTTTTTAACCTGCATTTTCACAAAGCTCCGTAGAGGACATGGTTCACAGTGCAAGGAAGTGGAAGAATGAAGAAGAAAAGCTGTAATTAATTTCTACAATTTGCGAGAGTTCTAACTACTAGAACTTGATGCATTTTCTGAGAGATCTATAATAACAGTCTAACAGTCCTAATAACAGGAACTCCATAAGGTCAGAGGAGCTTTGGTACTTGGAGTTGCTAAAAGGATGTTTCCCTGTGAAAGAAGAATATGGCTCATTCTGAGAAGTTGGTTCACTATATAGTCAGTCACCCTCAGTTCTGGAACCTCTTCAGGGCTTCAACGCTCGGATCATAGTACTGTCAGCTGGCAGGTTTCAGGTCGTGAGTTTAATTTGTGTGTTGGGAGCTGAATTTCCTTTAAACCGTCCTAAAAGAAACGGGCTGGAACCGAAACGTGATGGTCAGAGCAGGGCAGTGTGATGGGTCAGCCCTGGCTGCCCACCACTCTGCTCCCTTCTCTGCAGGAGGGGGAAGAAAACTCTCTCACATTTTCTGGCACAGCTGTTACACAGCGTTTTTTACCTTTTCTTAAATACATTCTCACAGAGACGCTAGCAGCATTGCTGATGGGCTCGGCTGTGGCCAGCATTGGGTCCGTACTGGAGCCAGCTCTGTCCAACATGGACACAGCCCCTGGTCTCTTCTCACAGTGTAAATCCAATACAACCCCCTACAAGGGACAAGTTTGGGGCTAAATTTGGTTAGTTGTCTTTGATAAATAAAGTAAAAATGTTCTGTACTCATACTCTTAGGGATTTGTTACTCCATCAGGAAAAGGCACCCACCGGTGATTTAAAAATCCTGACCTGTAGGGCAAGGTTCCAGAAGACAGGGCCTAGGAGAATAATTTTGCCCATCATGAAATTGATAAAAGAGGACAAACCCCTATAAACAAACTTTGCGAGTGTATTGTCAGTCCGTGATAAAACCTGAGTACTTTCAGCCATAGAATATCTAGTTTCTTGAACAAAAAGCAATTTGTCTTGCTTAGCGAGTAGCAAGGTAACCGCTTGCCTTCCTGTCCACAGATTGTAACGTTGTTCAGGTTGTTCACTACCGCTGGAAAATTCTCCTGAAGCCTCGTCACAGAAGTATTAAGATGAAGCGTACTTGTGAATCAATGCAGTATTGTGTTGGAACTATATTATTATAAAAGATTTTTTTAAAGAGTTTCAAAGGCCAAAAAGAATTTCTAAAAGCAGTGGTTTGTAAAATGCAGGAGTTAATTCAGTTAATGTCCAGTTAATACCGGTAAATCCAGCAGTTTAAAAATCTGTTTAAGTTTGTCGTAGTTGCAGCAATGCCAGTTTCACTGTCTTCTCCTCTGTCTTCCGAATACCGGTTTGATTCTCTCTACTGAGGGTTAGCATGCACGCCAAGTTTAATATCTCTTGTTTTCCAACAGTGGTATTTCAGAACCAGCCATTTAAAGTGTTGCTCTGTTTCTAAGATTACAGCAGTGAACCAGTTTTAGCTTAGTGGTTTGCATATATGAATTGTTGTCCTTTTTGAAATGGATTGTACCATGAGAAGGAAATGGCTGAAATAAAAATAGGCTATCTCTTTGTTTTCACAAATGGTTTTAATTATCTCATGCAGCTCTCTGCAGTGCCTTTTCTTGCCAGGCCTTTTGGAATCAAGCAAAAGGCATATGATGTTCATGTACACACGTACACTTTTGTCTTTTTTTTTTCCCTCTTTGAACATTTCTTAAAAGTTGGTAAAAGCTAACATCCTTTCAGTTAGGAAGGACATTCACTGGCAAGTTACCTGAGTAGTGGCCAAGCCTGTTTTGTCCCTTTTGTCCTGCCTGCCACAGTTTTAGTCTGGGAACAGCTTGTGGTTGGGGAATTACTGATGTGCTACTGAAAGGGGAAAAAAAGTCAAATTATGTGATTTTTTTTTTTTCTCTGCATTTTGTATATTGCAGTACCATTTATTTACTTATCTTTTTTTCCAGTTATTTTATTGAGTATCAAATACTATATGTACGTAGAAAAAAGTCATACAAGATATTTCTGCTGAGGCGCAGGTTGGACAAGCAGGCTGCTTGGTGCAGAGAAATGCTAATGAATGAATTCTCTGTCATTTTGATGTAAGTCTTTGGTTTGAGAAGTCTGAAGACAGACTTTAATTTGGGTTGCAAGCAAAGTTGGAAGCATTTTTCTCTGCAGGTTGAAGTTGATGGACCAGTTTTTCTAATCTGCGCAGTTTGCATAGGGAACGCTGGTGATCCCTGGTATTGAGGTAAAAGTTGCAGTGTGAATATCACTGAGTGTCTGGCCACAACGTTTCCAGAGTTATTCCGTCTTTCCTTAGGCAATCTTTTTGTTTTGATAGTCAGGTTAAATGGTTTTTTTGGCTCTTCTGACTTAGAAATTTTGGATTTAGAAGATTTTCCCATGTTCGGTTCTCTTTTGAAGTGTTAGATATTTAGGAAAAACAAGGAATCAGCACTGAAGATTAGTGTTGCATAAATAATTGTCTGAGTGTTTTCAGAAAAAGTCTTTATGGCTGTTCATCTGGAGTTCATTAGTCTTTGCTACTGTAATTTTAAATCTGTTCATGACACAGGATAGAGCCATCTTGTGATCCTGTTGCATTATATCAATATGGTGTCAGGCTAATTATCATTCATATAACAAAACTCAGTGTGAGACTTTACAGGAAGGAAATGTATTGTTTACTTTTAAAGTCTCAAATTAATTTTACAAATTCACACTTGTTCTCTCATACATTTCATTTAGTCTTTCTCTCACACTCCTGTGCTCAGAAGCACGTTTTTGTGTGTCGAGGTTGTGTAGCCAGTGTCTCTTATGTGCACCATGGAGGATAGAACTAATGGTAACTGTCAGTACTTGTCATGCTTCCATTTCCTTTTGGTGACAACAAACTACTTTACAGATGGATATTTTATGCCCTTTGGGAGTCAAAAGTTCTACGCTAGTCCTTTGCTTTAGAATCCAACTTACTTCAATCTCTGTAAGTCTTAAGTGAAGGCTAATGCGCTAACGCCGCGCTGCGGTGTTATCAGGGTGAAGGCATCTTGGTCTTGTCACAAACACTGAGTTTGATTGCTGCAAAAAGTGTTCTTTTTTATCAATAAAAGCCATTTTTTATCCCGTGTTTTACTGTTTTTTTTTCTCATTTATACATGCAGAATTTCACTCCTTTTTTAGTACCAATCTGAACATCTTCATTACAATTCTATACAAGGCATGTTTAATTGTAGCAGTAAGACATCCAATAGAAAGATTCAGGATGGTAGTTAGAATAGATTCAGATGATCTCGCTCATAAAATATATTTAGATTTAAATCTGTTGATTTAAAGATGTGACTTCTGGCTCCGATATACCACTGTACCATGAAAGGGTGTAGGAATGATAATTTGTAAGCAGACATAATGAGAAAGTGGTTCCTGCGTTGGGCCAAAAGTACGATAGATCATATATACTGTATACATGAATTAGATAGGAGAAAGTGGAAAACATACATTCTTAAGGCAGCATGACAGATGAAATTTCTATTTCAATGTCAAGGATTTCTCATTAGCAAGTCCATAGTAGGGAGAGGCCAGAAGTTGGGCAGCTCTTCTGCGTTTCATGGGTTTTATATCTTGCTCTGCCATCATTGCAGCCTCTGAAGGTCGCGTCACTTGGGTTGCTGCCCAAACTGATTAAATTGTATTTCCCACAAATATATTTTTAGCTAGTATACTGAATTGGCTCAAGTCTTGTCTTTGAGCCTCCATCTCACTTGTTCTTACTGGAACTGCTGCCTGTACGACAGCTTTGTCAGTGGTTGAACGGAGCGGCACCCGCAGGGCAGCAGGGAAGTGTCTGTCTGTCTGTCCTGCTGAGCGAGTGTCCGTGCAGGCTCAGGGAGTGCAGGTATCCATAGCACTGCAGATACAACCACCGCTCAGTAACTCAACCTCCAGCCTGGTTTTGGACCCACTATGCCTTGTATATCACACTTGTTCAAAAAACAATTCAGGTGTTTGGATTTTAAATTTCAACAGATCTATTATGGCAGAGAATACCTCATTTTACTGCACTTTCAGTAAATAGATGTAGTGCTGCTGACACACAGTAACGACCAAGGGAGCTAAGCTGCATTCTGCTGCTAAACCCCTCTCTATTTGTATTCCTTATATAAATATCCCTTAATGCAAACCTCATAATTGCTTCCCTTCCCAACGTGTACTCAACACCCTTGTAATCTGTGTCTGTTCTTTCTTTCCTGGTTGATTACTCAGCAGTTTCTTTCTTTCTGTGGGTCCTCTTACTTGTTTGAACTAAACCGACCATGTCCTTAAAACTTATTTAGGGAAGAAAAACACTATAAAAATGTCAAAGAATAAAACCAGCTTTATCAAACCACTTTTTACTTAAAGATAAAACTCGGACAGTTAAAGTAACTGCAAATTTAATAAACAAGTAAGTTACCAAATGAACTGTCTCTGCCTGGGCTTACTGAGTAATTGTATCTAACAGTTAAGAGAAAAGAATTTTTCCCCACTAAGCATGCCTTCAGTTCTAAAGAGTCTTCAGTGTTTTGGGTGAAGGAGAGCAAGCATTTGTATTTAATTTCTCACACACACAAAAGTGCAGTATTAATGTAAACAAGTGACTTTGAACTTTCTCTGAAATATGTAGCCTAATTTCTTATTAATTTGCTGTAACTCACATACGTGTTAATTAAAAACTTAACTGTTGCAAAGAGGACATGTTACATCTTGCATGCAGTTTTTTAAATAAAACTTTGTGTATTTTACACTTTTTCTAAAAGTCTCTATTTCTGAGTGACACAGCGAGATTCTCAAAACCATTGTTAAAATTACTAGGCAGGTTAAAGAAAGATTTTAATTACGCAATTTTTTTTCACTGGGTTATTGAAACAGCAGATACACTGTGGATTAGTACACCCATAAAGAGCAGCTTAGCCTGTTCTTAAAATTACTAAATGTAACACTTAGAGCAGCCAACAATGTGCAATTATTTCAGTATTTTTGTAAATTATAAAGAGCATGTGCCAACATATTTTCAAAGCTATGTATGTATAATATGCAATCGTAGGGTTTCATTCTGACTTAGTTGTGTCTTCTGTTCTGTTGAATAAATATGAACAAAATTACCTTCTTTGATAAGTCAGTTCTTTAACAGCTGAATCCCATCACTGAATAAAGTCACCGTAAGTCAAATGGGGGTGACACTCTAAAGATCTCTCAAGCCTTTGATAGCATTTTTCTTCTATTTATACTTACTGATTTTGCAGGGTAAGAAGCTCCTTCCCACTTCTTCCTTATGTTGCTTTCACTCTCAGAGCTGCTTTTCTCCCCGCTCCTTCTCATGATTTGTTAGAAGAAAAATAAATGAAGATCCTCCTTGGAGGTGGAATTCAAAGAACTGAATCCCGGCAGGATGTGTGGATTTATTGGTGTATTATTTTAAGCGACGTTTGTTCAAACCTGCCTTGGTGCAAACAATAGCATATGCAATGATGAAGCTGAGCTTAATTTATCTAATAATCCACACATTGTGGCAGCAGGTTATAAAAACAAACCAACCTACCTACCTGGGAGTAGGTATGCAGCCACCGGAGAAATTCAGGCAAGCATTTGGATGGTTTGTTTTTAATGTCAAGATACTAGTTCTGGTTTAAATCTTTCTATACACCAAGTAATTTGTCTTGTTCATTTCTAAGAAAATGATACTGGCGTGATCAGGCTCTGAGTGTCCTTTATGCTGCTCCGCTCTCTGTCACAGTTTTCAAACCTTTCAGCTCATGTTCCTAAATTTCAAATTCTGGCATGTTTCTTGAAAGTGGATATCAGCCCTTGAGGGGAAAAATGGCTGTATGAGCTGACTAGAGTTTAAACAAAACAAAACCAGAGGAAAAAAAAAAAAAAGCCCAAACTAAATCCCTGAATATTGATGAAGATGTGCGTAATTTTCTACTGTAGAAGAAAACTTGCATATGCATTCTCAGTTGTTTGGAATGACAGTTTCAACCAGTGGAAGTACTTGTTGCATTGCAATAAATTTATGAAGCAGACGTGCCTGGTTTGTAATGATTTCTCAAATTATATTTTTGTTCAGAAAATGATTATTTATAGCATAGTTTGAAAGCAATCATTGTGCTCCTTTCCACTAGCAATGGGTCCAATGTTCTGCTACAGCCGAAATGCTCCTTGGCGTTCACACGGGGTGGTCCATTCGCATCCAGGTGCTGGCAGAACTACTTGTCCTAAATAAAGACATTTTCTTTTTACAGAATCCTCAATATTGTTTCTGTTGTCATAAAGCTAACTAGAAGTATTTTAATAATGATTTAAGAGTGTATGATGTCTTATTTTGTGATTAAGTTTCTAAATAGCCCTAGGCTGCTGCTGAAATCATGTGCAATCATTAAAAATAGCTGTTAATACAGTAGTTTCTTACCAAACAGATTTGTGCGATGTTATGTAAACAGAGAGGAGTTAAATGCTAGAAACTTAAATTTAGATGTCAAAATCAGCTGGATGTGTGTGACTTGTGGGATTATCGGTTCTTGCAGTCTCTTTGTCCTTCTTCAAAGGGGAGTTCGTTAATCATCACAAGATTCTTGTTGGAGTAATTAATGTATTTTAGCCCTGTCTTCCAAGAAAATGAGATGTATACAATTCCACCTGCCAGTCCTGTTCTGCTTTTCCTCCTTCCCCTGTGTGTTGCACTACAAACTTTGCCATTCCAGCTAAAAATCGATGGAGGTATCAAAGTTGATTAATTTCTATGAATTATGGAAAATCTGGATTGAGTACATGCATGCATGGTAGGGAAGAGACTTGAAAGAGTGCTCAGGTGAGAGGAAAGCTGCGCTGTGATTTCCGTGGTTATTCCTGGCTCAAAACCACTTATTTGATGTGCTGAGTCTTTTCCAGCCGGCAGTTAAAGGGAACAGAGGAGACGTTGGGTCAAAGTGTTCGAAAACATGAAAAGAGAAATAGGGCTGTTGAGGTGCAGGGCACAGGTAAATTGCTACTTGCTGCTTCTTCCTCTGAATTCTCCTTTTTCCTGGTTAACTAATGGAGCTTGCTTGAAAGAGCCACCAGTGGATTTTAGCAAGCATGCAATAAAATAAGTCTTCAGTTTTATTGGTCAAAAATAATGAGAAACTTGATGGCAGCTAAGAGGACTAAACGACATGTAATGTAGCTTCTTTTTTTTAAGAAGTGTTGGGAGATGATAGATTATTGAAATTTTACTTATGCTGGTTGTTAGTGAAAACTGTGTCACTATGTACACACGTGTACATACACATGTGCTAACTCAGCAACTGTTTGCACAACAGTAATTTCAAATGTGATTAATCGGCTGTATGTTTTTCTGCATATTCTCAGTGAAAATTATAAAATACTAATACAATTTTTAATGGGTATTTTGCAGGCTTAGAAAGGAAAATCAGCTTTAACATATGGTTCTGAACGAATGGTGTACGCTGTATGTGCTTACTGTAGGACTTCAGTTGAAAATTCTCACCTGCAGTAATTGCGTTTGTGTGCGGTGTTGTTTCTCCAGGTGGAAAACGGCAGCTCTCCTGTCAATGCAAACTCAATGCAAACTCCTCCAGGCTGTCCAGTATGTCTGTGGTGGTCCAGATGCTATTCAACTGCTTTTTGAAAGCATAAGTGATACCTAGTGAGCTTGGTAGAACTAATCATGGGATCAGAATTAGGAATAGTCCTCCAAGTCTTTTAAATTTAGACTACTTTTGAAATACTTACGTTAAAAGCTTTTTCACTCTAGCAGAATTTAGATGTGTATGATTCACATCTGGAATGTGGTAATTAACAGTATAGAACTCCAGTAATAACACTATATACTATTTAAGCAAGTCATTAGTACTTTTTTTGGCAGTGTGGTATTCTCCGACAGTTAACTCTGGCACCAGCAAGCTGTAGGATGCAAGAACTTCCCATTTATTGCTTTCAAAATATCTGTGGAATTATCAATTTCACAGTTACTGTCACAGTGTATAGACTTTTGCTTTAGCTTGCAGCCTCTAAAAAGAAAGTTGCGATATTCAGATCTGGTCTCCTTTACAAGTTGTGTTTTGCATGGCATGCAGAGGATAAGACATGCGCTGGTTTAGACTGCTTGTGCTGTTATCAGGTGGTAAGTTCATACAGATCGCCCCTTGCACTCAAGATAACAGCAGCAGCTTAAGCAAACGCGTTGCCTTCCTTGTTGGCAATAACGTGTGCAGAACGCGACCGGAGAGCTGGCAGGTGGTGTTTGATGTGCTTTGGGACGCAGGTTCGGTACCTGGGCCCAGGTGTGCGGATCAACCCCCCTTTGGCCGCAGCACCTGAGCCAGGTCAGACATCCAGCGGGACGAAGGTTTGGTGGGGGGTTACGAGCAGAGATGACTGAGGAGATGGCACGGAGGGGGGAACGCGGCATGAGGGGGATGCAGAAAGGAGTCTGGAAGTTGGATCCAGCAGGTGGTTTGGAGTCTTCAATAACCCGTTCATTTTCCAGTGGGTAATCTGCTGTAGAAGGCTCACTGACATATAGATACTTCAGTTGGTAAGGGATGTGGAGCTGAAAATGTGTTTTTAAAAATGAATAGGAGCAAGGATATCTGGATATTTCCAAAGTGATGTCTATTTTTAATATAATAGCACACCATTTCTGCCTGTTAATAAAGAAGCTATACGATGCATATTGTCCATTTTCTCCCCCTGCTCCCCAAAACCAAATACTGACTTGAATTCGTTTCAGAGAATATTAGAAATATCTGCTTGCTTTGGTGCAGGATCAGGCTAGCCATGGGTGCGAGGATTGGTATATGGTAAGGGGGGAGGTTAGGCTGGAAATGAAGGTTTTCTCACCCTCTTTCAGAAGTGACGTGTTTCCTCTGTTAGTGAAGTGCTTTGTGGAATTACAGCCCCTGTCTGTAGACTAGATCTGACCAAGTGAAAACGAGAGAAATACAGAAATGGGTTTCTCTACATTTGAAATTCACTTTTAAATTTAATAATTTTTTTTTTCAAGACAGGTAATATTTGACATGGGAACTTATGACATCAAAATAAGCAGGTATTTTCAGACATAAGGGGTACAGCAAACTTTGCAATTAGAACATCGTTTATTCTCCATTCTAATTGGCAGATTGAAGGGACAAAATCAAAAGACCTTTTGCCTCGGACGTGAGTATTTACAGATTATGTAATAGAGACTAAGCCCTTTGTAAACCATTTTCTGTACTTTGATGAAAGGGAAAGAAACTAGAAAATGGATGTGGTTTTGTTTTCAGTTTAATCTATCTACATGTCAAAACCCAGATGATTTAATTGTTGAATTCCTGAGAATTCAAATGTTTCTGTTGTTTCTTCATCCAGATTCAAGATCCAGCCCATATTATGGCTGGCAGTGGGTCCAGAGCAGGACCATCCGGTGGGTTTTCCATGAAATCACAGCTCCAAGTCACTGGTAAGCCTTTGGAAAATGTACAGATTTTCTGGTTGAGAACGTAAAAGTGGGGTTTTTTCCCCCACAATTAAATGGAAGTTACTAGTATGTTGCGGTTTAGGGAGTTGTACAAAACCCAAAATAAGTCGCACAATAAAATTGATGGTGTTATGCGATCATTACTTGGCAGAAATATAACTATTTTAGTCAGGATTTTATCTAAAATGCATTTTAAAATGATACATTTTTGTGCAAAAAAAAAAAAAGGAATAATTCTTTTTGAATGCTGTTAAGTAAATTGTACAGAACAATCCTTTTCAAAATGTAAAATGTAATATGATGCTGCTTTCAGGTACTAACACTTGACATAATACCGAATCTAACACATTCTCCTAACAATGTTTTTACATGTCAAGCTAAGCGAATGTGAACTGCTGTTTTTGACTTACTGCTTCTCCCTTGTTGCATGTTTTGATGGGCACCATTGTAAAGGAGCTTTATTAAAAGTGTTGGTGAGAATATTACTGCCATTGAGCACCAACAGAGCAGCTGTTGAAAATTACCAGGTTTTTCTCACTTTTGCTCTCTGACAAATGTTACTGAAGCGTACGAGCTGAAGCCTGGGAAGATAGATCTGTTGGATGTACGCAGGTCTATGTTCAGAATCATCAAGGGTAAATTTTGCACCCTCAGTGTGGAAGGTCCGTGGGTAAATGCAGAAGTTTCACAAAGCTGATATTGTGAGGATGAAAAGAATTGTCCAAAATAGATGGGAAAGCCTTAGACCAGACAGGAGGTTGGAACAGAGAAAGTTGTACTGACTGCAGCTGTCACACTGAGGTCACATGCTTGTTTTTTCTCCATAGGCTGTGAAACTTTAGGAGAAATCCTGTCCCTGCAGGTTGATATTGGACAGAAACATAGAAGCGGTTTGGAGGTTCATCCTCCGCATGGTACAGAGAGCAGCACTACGGACCGAAGTGGTGGTTGCTGTCTGAGCCTTGCTCCGTTCAAGGCCCGTGACTCGCATAAAGTGAAACTGAAGAAGTGTCTCGGTGTTTAGAACGGAGACTATTAAGACGTTTGAATGGTTTTTAATTGCTGTAGAAGTTCAGCCCCAGTGTGCAAGCCAGCTGTGGCCTGTGCAAGCAGGCGCAACCTTTTTGTAGACGTTTCTGTGAGCAGCACCTGCCACCTACCCTCACCTCCTCGTTCTGCTGTCTTAGTTATAAATGAACTTTCAGGTTGTCTGGGTAAGTAAGAACCTCGAAAGTCATGACAAAACTACTGGTTCGTGCTGCCTCACAGTAGTTCTTGGTGCCTTTGTGACAGCTGGTGCTGTTGAGGCAGGAGATGCTGTGGTACCGAAGCCCTGGAGGCGTGAGGGGAAGGAGAGAGATTTGTGAAAATTGACTGAAGTGAATTTCTGTAAGATGTCTGTAATATAGAGAGAAAGAGTTTCTTTTGGGAGCAGTTCAGAGCAGTTTATACTAAGCTCCTTCTCTAAATCTGTAAAGGAGCACAGACTATAAAGGGAATCTAGGTAGATTAGCCATATGGGCTTGAATTAGTAATCTTTTTTTTCAGGATGTAGTGCAGCTGAGGTGGGTGACAGAAACACAGGAGACCGAGTTGTTATTTGTCAGAAGGGAGTGGAGTTCCCTGGCCAATTGGAAATGGTAACATCTTTGGTTTAAGTACTATTTTGTGAGTTCACTTTTGCCAAGGAAACCAAGAACACTCCTACGAGTCAATGCTGGGGACAGGCGCATGCACACGATGCTGCTTGGCTGAATGGGAACAGCGTAGCCGGGGTGGCAGAAAGAGAGGAGCCTTGTAGTCAGTGATGTTGAATGTCTAAAAAACAAACAAAAACGCACACACACAGACAAAAAACCCCCCCAACACAAAAACCAACCAAACACAACAAAAATCACAACAAACAAACAGCCCCCCCCCCCCCCCCCCCTTCTTCCCCTGCCCAGTTACAGCTCTGGAGCTGCAGGTCCTGTCCGGGTTTTTGTGTTTCTAGAACAGTAGGTGGTTGTTGGAACTCAGGACTTTGCCTTCAGTTCGCTTTTCTGTAAGTTTGCTTTGATACAGATAACTTAACGCAAAGTTCTTGTTCTTAATGGTGTTTTTTTCCCCAGCTGTACCAGCAGTTTTCCATGATTCCCCAGTGAAACAGATCATGTTTTGAGCTTTCTAACAAGCATGTGTGATAAACTCCAGTAATTCTCTTGGCTGGTGATAGACAGGAGGAGGTTTTAGAGGATATTTTCTGCTTTCAAAACCTAAGTGCTTTTGTCAATCTTATACTGATTATTTTTAATTACAGTGTCTGATATTATGAAGTACTATTGCATGTTTTAGGCATTTGTGTGAGCTATAGCATTGTATAAAGTGATTTGGAATGCAAGAGCATTTTTGTCCATCTAATATATTTTTTTCTTGAGCTTTATTGTCATGCGTCAGTGACCTGATACTTGAATACTAAGCACACAACTGAAAAATATTATTTGAAATTGAAATCTTATTGAGTAAATTATTTTCTCTTTCTTAATAGTTATTTCAGCAAAACTGAAAGAAAAAAATAAATGGTTTGGACCAAGCCCTTATGTGGAAGTCTCAGTAGATGGACAGTCCAAGAAGACAGAAAAATGCAACAATACAAACAGTCCAAAGTGGAAACAGCATCTTACAGTGTAGGTTTGATGGGTTTGTTTTCCAATTTATTTTGGCTAAATTAATGCAATTGACAGTGGACTTAAGGGTTGCATTTTTATTTTAAGCCAGGCATTCCATGTTACATGATATAAAGATATTTGTGTGATTTTTCAGAGCAAATTGTACTACGGTCTGGAATATATATTTACAAACTATTGCATTACATTCTATGGAAAGGACCCAGTGCTAATGAAGCTGTTTGTTCTGTATTAATGTATGTGGTGTATCAAAGGAGCTGTAATTCTGTGTGTAGTAAGGAAAGTAAGATAATTGGAGATGAAAACTGGAAAGTCCCATGCACGTTTTTGTTGTCACATTTAAGTTTATGGTGTTTCAGAAATACGTGGCTGAAGAGTGCAGCTGTTCTTTGTGTACTGTGCCGCAGAGCAGGTAGTTAACTCTGTCTTGCACACGTCTAAATTCAATCACAAGTACAAAATTCCTGATTAATTTGTGCCTTTAGAGTACAAAACTAACATTAGATTCAAGGTGAACACAGCTGTTCGTGTCTGCTTGGCCCAGGGTCTGTGTTGTGAGATGACAGGAAGTATAAAGTACAGGAAAAAAATGATCTGCAGCTTCTATAAAATTCAGTTTTCTCTTGAGAATGTGTCACGTGGAACACTGGGATAAAGGTCAGTCTTGTGCTTGCACATTTGCTTAGGCTTAAATTGTACATCATTATTCTTGAGGCACCTTGAACATTCCTACCTGATGAAAACCTTTTTTGTGCCTGTTCTTTTCAGATCATTACGAAGTTTTAGTTACTACTCTTTACCTTAGTTTCCACTGTGAAGAATTACTTTGAGAAAAAGAAAACCTTGTGCTTTACGTGCATAGAGATGTGCAAGACCAGAATTTTCTTTTAGCTGTTAAAGCCTGCCTTTTTTTCTTTCTATTTATTTATTTCTTTAATTGAAATGTTTGTGGCTTGTGCTGTGCAGGTCCACACAATAATCCATGGGCAATTTTTGCTCTTGTTCAGTATGTGGTGAACAGAGACACCCAGTGCACATCAACTTGAGTGAAGATCACACTAATGTCACATGGAGCTTAGTGAAGGAAGGTAGTTGCTTTTTAGGAAATATTTTAACACAGCTGCTTACACTCATATTCAGATTAAAAAGGAAAAGCGTAACAGCTGCTGCAAATGGATGAGGATGGTGGGTTCCTTTCCTAGGAGGCAGCCTGTTAAGTGGAGCTGCGTATTTGGAAGGGATTTTCTGACTGTGAAGTCTGGACTTAACCAACCGTACCCAAGTGAAATTATCCACTGAGAAAATAAACAGTCGTTTGTAATACCTGTTTCTCACTATTAAAATAATTTTTAAAAATATAAATGTTAGAATGTTCCTTATAGAAAAAGAACATTGGTATTAAAAATTACTTTGAAGGTAAGGATTTAAAAAAAACCCCAACAGATGTGTTCATACAACATCAGCAACTGATAGTGACATCAATTTGTTTCCCTATTGTAAGGCTTCTCAAAACTCAAGGGATCATGAGAGACGGGTGAATATTTTACCTGTAAGAGGGACTTTCTAGGAAAAAGAAAGTTTTGTGAGTCCATTCTTAATTGTTATATCAGCTATTTTGTGATGCTCATCTTTCTGCTGTTGTCAGAATACTTTTATAAGAAGGAAGAAATAAAATCTAGGCTTTTAGGTTTTTCTTATCACTGGGAGAGTTCTTTATTCTCCAAGATTTGCCTGATCACGTGCACTATCTCAGTTGTCATCATCTTAGAATCATAGAATGATTTCAATTGGAAGAGACCCTCAGGATCATCTGGTCCAACCATAACCTAACCTAACTCTAGCAGTAACTCATGTCCCTGAGAACCTCATCTAAATGTCTTTTAAGCCCCTCCAGGGATGGTGACTCCAGCACTGCCCTGGGCAGCCTGTTCCAATGTCCGACAGCCCTTTGGGGAAGAAACTGTTCCCCAGATCCAACCTCAACTTCCCCTGGCGCAACTTGAGGCCGCTTCCTCTGGTCCTGGCGCTTGTTCCTGGGGAGCAGAGCCCGACCCCCCCTGGCTCCAAGCTCCTTTCAGGCAGTTCAGAGATCAGAAGGTCTCCCCTCAGCTCCTGTTCTCCAGCTGAACCCCCAGCTCCCTCAGCCGCTCCCATCACACTTGTGCTCCAGCCCCTCACCAGCTCCGTTCCCTCCTCTGCTCTCTCTAGTATTTCAATGTCCTTCCTCTGATGAGGGGCCCAAAACTGATTCCAGGTGGGACCTCCCCAGTGCCCAGGACAGTGGCACAATCACTTCTCTAGTGCTGCTGCCCACACTATTCCTGGTACCAGCCAGGATGCTGGTGGCCTTTTTGGCCAACTTGCTTCAAAATATTTGAGAATTTAACACAAGCATCAGGGTAGTGAAAGGGGGGCAAAAATAAATGGTTGAATTCTTCTTTGAATTAACTTGATCTGGAATGAAGAGGAGCTGTTGTGACAGTTGGGTCCATAACCGACTTTTCTGGTAGTAAACATGGAACTAGTTCTCCAAGGACATTACATTAGCACACTATAGTAGTAATACATTCTACTCCTGGAAATGGTGAGGGAAGTTTTTGAATTTTTAAGCCGTGGAAGATGTAATGTGTTCTTCTGTACTCAGTAAATGTATGAAGCCAGAAGGAAAATGTTAAATAATTTTGTATGTATTCCTGCTTCTTTGTCATAATATGATGTAAGTATGTGCTGGCATATTAGGAGAATGGTTGTCTTCTAAAAATCCTTGAAATCATTTTTAGCATATCTGAGTACTTCCCTATTTATGGGATGTCCTAAGGTTTTCTGATAAGCTATTCAGAGAGCAAATTTGTTGTCTTCCCTCTCTGTGTGAAAAATTCTCACATCAAGGTATGCGAATGCTGACCACTCATGGAACGTGAACCTGCCAGAATCAGTCTTTTTTTCTAATTCTGATTGCACTCACATGCTAATTGTGAGCTGGTAGTTTTTCTATAGATATTTCTCTTAAATTAGGAATAATAAAAAATTTACTTAGTCTATGAACAGTCAGGACTTTCATTACATATAAACGTGACCAGATACTAGAATGTGATAATTAGAAATGATTTGATGTTGCCACCATTATTTCTTTGTTTTTAAATAACTTAAGTGACAGTTGAAGCAGATCCCTTGGTTCACCTGCTTCCCCTGCCAACTAATGCCCTTACCCGGTGCTCAACTTTTTCTTTTCAGAATCGTCACTCCTGTAAGTAAATTAAACTTTCGAGTCTGGAGCCATCAAACGTTAAAATCAGATGTACTTCTGGGAAGTGCTGCTCTGGATATTCAGGAGACTTTGAAGTCAAACAGTATGAAACGTAAGTATAAGATTAACCACACTTTGGAATGCTGCAGAATTTGTCAGGAATTGTCTGTTAATCAGTGCTGTGGGCATCTGTTGGAGGAAGGAAACCCTTAGGAATTCCTTTAGTTGCTACAGATTGCATTGATGAGCTTTCTCCTGCTCTTTCAGTGTAATCTGTTTTGTTATACACAGTGTGCTATGGTGTCATTGAAAACGTGGTATTCTTCACTTTGCTAGTATGTGCAAGAGTGAAAGCCTAATAGAAGAAAAAGCATGTTTCCTTTTGTATAGCTTCAAAATGAAAACTCTGATATATTCCTGGTGCTATTTTGTTCTAAATAGTGTTATAGAAACATGTTGTATTGTTTCATGCATCTTAGAACTACTTAGCTGTTAGGCAGTGTGTGCATCCCATGGAGCTTGAAAGAGAACTATAGAATTCTACACACCTGTTAAAGAATTTGTTGCTACACCATATAGCTTTGTGCTGTCATACTTACGTTCTATCCTTTAAAGACATGTTTGCTTCCCGTCTGTCAAATGTGGGCACTGTAAATGCAGCGTGTAAATGAATCTGTCGTAAAATTACCTTGGGTAACTACAACATGCTGTATGATATCGGATACCCTGCTGTAATCCACTGGATTTTGTTTCAAACTTTAATCAAGAATGTTTATTTACAATTTTGTTTCAATGAAAACCAGTTATTTACCCTGAAAATACACTTGGTCTGGGAATATGATGCAAAATGTTCACCTTCTAACTGCGAATCTTGATGTCATTAGATAAACGTGAAATATTTTAATGAGAAGGTAGAATGGAAGTTTCTTCTGCATGAAGAATAAGTTGAATTACATTTTCTAACTATAGGTTTTTGAGGACAGGTACATTAATTGCTTTAGAAGCGTGGGCAGAAACACGAGACTCAATCTCTGCTCTAATGTTAATCCTTTCTTTAGGCAGCAACGAACTTATGCTCCAGTTTTCCCCTTTTTGTAGAAATAATAACTTTTTTGCTGACACCTGGAAATGATTTGTTTTACCACACGAAACTGAAAAAAACATGGAGAGAGTTCTGGGGTTTGTTTTGGGTTGTTTTTTCCCTTGTGACCATGGCCTGTGATTGACTTCTTGAATAAAATGCACTTTTTTTGTCATGTAGAGAAATTATTTTCTGTATTTTTTCAGTTGAGCAGGTAGTGGTGACATTGCATCTTGTTGGTGACAGAGAGCCAGCAGAAGTGGTCGGAGATTTGTCTGTCTGTCTAGATGGGCTGCAGGTAGATCCTGAGCTCCTCACCAATGGTGATGCCTCAAGTACAAGAAGTAAGTAACTTGAATTCAAATCCGCCCTCTACATATATCTGGTAGACAAAACTTTTTTTTCTGGAAACTTTAACACGATGTTTTAATAATCATCATAACAGCGTTTTCTATAACTTACTGTTTGTAGAGACCAGAACTCTTCTGCGTTCTTACTTGAGGTGGAGTCATAGTCCACAGTGAAGATTTTCAGCCTTACCGTAACAAAAATAACATCAGCATCTTGATTCTGTGTACTTTGCTAACTTATATCTAGCAATCCCAGACTTCAGTGAAAGTCTCTAGCTTCCCTGAATGTTTCATAACATCATTAACAGAAAATAATATAAAATAAGTTAGTTTGATCTCATAATAATAATATTCAGCATGGATTTATAGTATTTTTTTCTTAAAATATCTCAAACGTTTTCATGGATTTTTGTTCCCTGTGGAGTGCTGGAGAGAGGGATCCACTATTCTGTTTAGTTGGTGTCGTCAGCTTCAGATAACTAGTATGATTTTTAACTGAAAACCTTGAATACTTGTAAAATGGGTAATTACACTGAAATAAAAAGTAAGAGGGTTTAATTCCATTGGTGCCAGACAAGCAATGGAGCGTTTTTGAGGGTATTGTACCTTGCAAAGTAGAGATAGATAAGAGGTCATTTCTCCAGCAGTCAGCATTGGAGAGACTGTGGGCTGTAGCAATTAGCTACGCAGTTAATTGGCAAGTTTTAGGCTTCTGGTTTGCTTGGTTGGGGGTTGTCGTGGTGGTTTTTTTGGTTTTTGTTTTTTAAAGCACTAGAGGAAGTTGCTTTGAGATTCCATCGAAGTATCATAGGAAAATGGAATTAGCACGCTCACTTTGTAACCGTTTTTTGTTGGCTTTTAGTCCATCTTTCTTTGCATTTTGTTAAAAGGATTAAGCACGTGATTTGATGATGTGGGATTTTTTTGGTAAGTAAAAGCCAAACGCTGGGATTGTGTGGGGCTTGTAGAGCAGAGCTGACGTGGGATAACAGAAATACCTAGTGACAGTAACAAACTTTCCTCTTATGCAATACTTGGTTTTCATCTGTGCATTGTTCCATTTCCTGAAACTCACCTCCTGAGCAAAATGTGCTGGTGAGCAGGAAAGGGCCTGTGGGTGGTAGAACTGAGCGCTATAGGTAGTTTGGGGCTTGACAGTAAAGACAGATGTTGACACACCAAGCCAGAGGTTCAGCGGAGGGTTCACAGATCGTCAGGGGACTAAGGCACACAAGGAGAGAGTTAAAGTAGTCTAACACATTCTTATTGTACAGGCTAAAGGTGCTTACAGGCAAATACAGTGTTTATTGAGTAGCTTTTCAAGATAAGATTTGTGCTTCTGGGATTAAAATCCCTTCCGTGCGCTGCCCACTAACAGCACGTTATCACAAGCCTTTGCAGGATTCCATCCTTGTCTTTGGCTTAGACCAGCACATAGTTCCCATCAGAACTGAGAACTGATTTCTTTGTTAATGACAGTTGTTTAATTCTACAGAAATCAAGTATTTGTGCTGTCTACATGAATGAGCAGTTCTGTGCTGCATATTCAAGTCCTGCAAATGCCGGCACAAAAGGCAAATATTTCCAAGCTGGCTGAACAAGCAGTTGCAAAACGGTTGCAAATCTTGGCTGAGCTGCTATAATTCTCTTTGGAGTCCTGCCATATTTTGTACCTGCTTGAATGCCTTTAGGCTAAATAATTTACAGAGAAAGGGAAGGGTCCAGGCTAGAGTCAAATGATATCTTGTTATGTCTTCGATAAGGTGAAAATATTATTCACAGTGGCAATGGTTTAAAAAAAAAAGTGTATACACACACACATACATATAGAGACATGCAAAATATATACAGTTTTGAAATAAGACAGATAAGCAGTATGTGGTGCGTCACCTCCACATTTGAAAGAAACGTGAGCATTAAAGAGTGCTTCTGTTCTTGGAAATTATTCAGGATGTTGCTTATAGTTCTATCGTCTTTTTCTTTCTGGTATTTAAGGTCCTACACAGAATGATGGCTCCAAAGTAAGGAACGATACACGGTAAGATTTTTTTTCCTCTTTTTTTTTTTATACTGCCTTTTAGTGTTTGCAGTTTTGAAAGAAGAATTTTATGTTTTATAAAGACAACAATTGAAAAACTTCTGAGTATGCCCTGCAATAGTATCTCTTAAGGTCTGAGCATGTACTAAACAAAAATACTGTACTATTGTACATTCACGTATTAAATTGTTTTCCGTATGAGCCCCATCTTCTAGCTTCAGTTTGCCTCCATGCCTGACCCATCTTTTGGGTTTGTTAGTGTGTTTTGTTTGTGCTTTGTTTTGTTTTTCTTTCATGTTCCTCATCCTTCTCCCAATGATTAACCAAAGTAAAATATATATATATATATGTAAAATAGATTAAAAAATCTCACTGGTGAGTAAATGGCACTGGTTATTTTTACACTGTTTTGTTTTATAGCATGGAAGTATCAGAATTATATTTAGCTTTAAGAAGATACCAAGACGTGTCTGGCAGTTGCAGTGTTTTAAGGCCGATATTGGATTATGTGCCCTGCTGCTTGGTAGGATAAAAGTGTGACCATACTCGATGGTGGATTAACCTGCAGTGAGCACCATGCCACTTTAATTATTTCCCAGTACTATAAGTATTTTAAGGATCTGTACAATGCACAACACTCTCGGATGATATCTGGAGTACCAAAGTTAAATTTCATGATTTTTTTTTAATAGCTTATAACTCGCTTGGCTCTGTTGTCTGAAGTCTTCCCGTGAAAGTTTATTTTTGTTCTGTTTCCTTTTCATACTCCGAAGAATGTTTCCATGCTTTGGGTATTTGGAATGCCTGAGTGTGTAATAGTATAATAATAATAGTAATTGGAGCTGATGTGGTTTTAGTACCAAGCAGTGGGGTTTTTAGTGTTCGTAAAGGTCCATTTTGATGATTATGTAAGTGATCTGGAATATGTCTAACGGGTTATTGTTACATTAACAATAATAATGATAATGTTTCGATATGTATTGATTTGATATGTATTGTTATACCTCATATCCGTTAAGCCAAGTGGTCAAATACACTGGAGATGATACACTAAAGTAGTCAAATACACTAAATATAAAAGGTGACACTTTTGACTTGAATGTTCAAAGAGCGGCAGTGTGCTTGCTGGGCCTGAGGAAAACCTGGGCTGCAGCTTTTACAAACCTCACATCGTTCCCTATCTCTGCACACGTTCATCGTCATTTACTGCAGCCTTGGTGTGATCTGGTATGAATCATGCGCACCACACCTGGTGCAGAGCAAAAGCGTGTTTAACAATGATATTGAGGCTAAATGTACACGATTTGACTTGATCCTTTATGCTTTGTGATTTACATAGGCTTGCCTCCTGGTTTTTATTTTGCGTACATTTAAAGGAATGGAGTTTTAGAGGTACTGGGCTGAAACTGTAACCTGTGGTTTCATTACTGATGGCCTATGTACTTGACCTGTCAATCCACTAGAATTCTAGATGACAGTCTTTTATTTTGCTCAACATACTGTGTAAATAAAATGCTTTAAAAGTAAAGTTGTGGATACCTGTAACTCTGCTTAGGGAGCTACAAATATATCAGAATAATACACTGCTAGGTATAACTGAACAGTACAGAATGGGTGAGTACTGCTATTTAGTTTCTTAATTCTTGTAAAGTTGAGAAGCTTATATTCATAGCTTTTGGTCAAAACTTTAATGCCGAGTCCTAAATTCTCCAGCCCTTTCCAGCGTTGAGTTTAGGGAGAAAAACAGTGTATGTGTAATTATGCTTTCTAAAAATGTGAAGTATTCCGTGTGTTCTGAGCATATGCTGCCCCGTGGAGCAAATGCACACAGGTTGCTCTCAGCTTTGACTCAGCTTCCCGTCTCATTAGAGAGAAGTGAAATTCATGGGCAGAAATAGCTGAGCAGCAAAATCCAGAGCCTGGCCCTAAAGGCACGTGTGTCGAGTTGGTGAATGAAAACGGAGGTTTCAGGGACAGATGTTCTATGTATCTATGTATCTATTTCACAGTCTTTTCATCAGTTGAGGTGTCATATACCTCGGGAGATAAACTCTTAGTATGTTCATACAGATGTGGATGTTGTTTTAATTATTATGAATGTAAGAATCTCATGTAGTCATAACTGTTACGTTCTAGTGTCTTCCATAAAATTTAACGTCATCCATACACCATTAGAACAGTTCTTTCTGTTTTGGTTTGGTTTTTTTTCTGCAAAAGGACTAACTCAAACGGCCTGGAAAGCTGCGAAGATGTTGCGCCCAGTGAAAACAAGACTGTTAATGGCAGCGATTCTCCGTTACTCACAAATGGCAACTGCAAACCCGCCCGACCCCCCAGGCCTTCCCGGCCGCCCCCCCCAACGCCGCGCAGACCCCCCTCAGCAGCCGGTAGGTGTTGTGGGGCCAGGCGTTTGTTTTGGAGCTTCACGCTCCATGAATGAACAGCCCTTTTCATGACACTCATTTTTAACTACGTGTTTTCAGGGTAAATTCTTTGGCAGGTAACTCCTGAAGGACTATTTTTTAGCTTGCATTCAGTACATGTTTAATCAGCATTCCTATTATTAGATATTTCTTGCTGCCATGTCTGCTCAGTAACGATCGCAGTGATACTGCTGCATATAGTGGAGCTGGCACCAAAAGAACACAGGTGAATAATATTGTACTGCACCAAGACATCCGCTGAGCTTGAGGCTCCAGATGAAACCTCATGGAACTGTCTCAAAGTGATAATATTGGGTTTTGAAATACTAGTTACTTGTTTCTAGAGTTGTAGTTACAAAAAAATCGTTACTATTTTGCACTGAAATTGATACTTTAAAAAAAAAATATATATGAATATTTAGAAACTGCAAAATTTCAAGACAAGTAGTCCTGAAAAGTTAGTTGATGTTTTTAGGGTAACTCCTTTACCCCCATACACTGTGGTCAGTTTCAGTAGTTTCATTATTACAATTTATAAAGGTTAAGTCTGGATGGGAAACTGCAAGACAGTAATTACTTTAAAAGATTAATCCGGTGTCGTTCAGTAATCAGACCTGACTTGTGTACAACTTTCAATCCTACCCACAAAATGGCATTCAGAAAAAAATGAAGATGTTTAAAGAATGTATTTATTCCCCTCCCATTCAGATAATTAATTTATATGCACTGTCAAGTCTCTTATTGAAAATTTTATGCTTATTATATCTTAAATTATTTTTCCAAATAATAATTTGAAAATAATTAACTCATCAATGCAAGAAAGTATTTTTTTGTTTATAATTGTTTAGTGTTTACAGAATGCAGACAACTTGCTTCAGTAAATATGATTTATTCTATCAGAAATAGCAAAATTATGCCATTGATGACAGTTCTTGGATTAAAACAGAGTTACAAAATGAGACAAAATTGCTTTTTAGTTTTTCTGTCAGCTGTAAAATTTGACTGTATGCATGCACTTCGAAATACCAGTTCTTGCACATTTATTTTTGTGACTTACAACTTCTAAAATAGATTGGTCATAAATATCACTTAAAATCTTTTTTTTTTTTCCTCTTCTTCGATATCTCTGACATCACAGCAAGTGTAAATGGTCCTTCTTCCACATCCACAGAAAACGATGGGGCCAGTGCAGGATCACTGGCAGGTACAGCTGCAAATACATCCTCGGAACAGGGCCCTGAGGGGGCCACAGCTGCTGCAACAGCTTCTCCTGCAACAGCTGCAACAGCTGCTCCTGCAACAGCTGCAACAACCACTCCTGCAACAACTGCTCCTGCAACTGCTGCACTCACCACACCTCCTGTATCAAGACAAGTCCAGCCAGTAAATCCTCCTCCTCAGGCACTTCCTACAGTCAGTCAAGGTCCTCTCCCGCCTGGGTACGAGTTTAATGAAGTGTTTTGCTGTGTGTGTGCGCCGACATTTCTGGGTTTACTTTATTTTCCTTACAGCAGGTGTAACAAAACATTCATAACATCTGCTTTTTGCTGCATAACAAATTCCCCCCCACAATATTAATTTGGAAGTTGTCAGAACTATTTTGTCTGGTAAGCCCTTAGGTATGGTTTATTAAAGAAAATAATTAATCTTTCTGATATTTTGGATACTTGTCATACGTTCCCATGTCAGTGAAACACAGAAGTTTTACATAATGTGGCAGCTTGCTGTCTTTAAATTAGAATTATTAGAATGAAGTCAGGTAGTAAAATGTTGGTGTAGATAAGTAGAAGAAAAGCTGCTATTGCTGTACACAGTCTACAATTTATCCTGAAGTTTTGGGCTTCATACTGCAGCTCCTGTGTTGTTTCAGGCACATGTGGAATTTTCCAAATGGTTGGTCTGTTGCCTCAGAGCTCCTGTTTAGATTCGAAACTTTAAAAAAAAAAAAATCTGGACAATTTGAGCAAGGGAAAGAAAAAGCTTCCTAGTGTGAATGGTGGAATTGTTGAAATATCTGTCTTAATGTGTGGGCAGTTGAACTAAAATTTGGGAGAGATCTGAATGACCTTTCTTACAGGATGACTGTGAAATAGAAAAGCAGTCTTTAAAACATCGGTGGTTGCGTTACCATTTTGGTTTCAACAGAAATGGTGAATTTCTTTTTTCCCCCACAATGTTACATTTGCTGCAAATACAGGGGTAAGTCAGGATCCCAAAGGCTGCATGCGCAGAGAATAAGTGACCGGTGCCCTTATGATGAACTCTGCATATATGTGGTCTGTGCAAAATTTGCATATTTTGAGGAATTAAATGGAATTAACGTTACTCTCTAAGGGGATTATGTTCTACAGATGATTCTGCTCAACAGGTTATTGATATACATGATATTGAATACAAAACTTTGCTTCATTGCTTACTAAAATTCTATGTGTAGGCATGGATTTTAGCTTCAGTTTCTGAAGGTGGCCATGTAGAACGCTTTTTGTATTCTAGTTGACGTAGAATTACTTGTTAATATTAATATGAACATTGTACCACGGTATATTGCACAGCATTTTGGTGCATTTCATGAACCAAGTGTTTAAAGCATTTTGTTTAGAAATAAGCATTTTTATGAAAACAAACATTTCTCATAATGTAGATGAATGGCTGGAGTAGTTTCATCTAGAGGAGGATAAAAATATGGTTTTATTTTCAGCTGGGAGCAAAGAGTAGACCAGCATGGTCGAGTTTACTATGTAGATCACGTTGAAAAAAGAACAACGTGGGATCGGCCAGAGCCTCTTCCTCCAAGGTGAGCCAGGATAGGTCATATCATTGTCTAGGATATGTCTGGATTTTTCAGAAATTGATTGACTGACGGTTTACTAAAGCTAGAAAGCGTGTATGTAAATAGAAATGTGAACCCAGTGTAAAGAATTGCTCCAGGTTGTCTCCAAGGAGTTCTGCCAAAATGCATAGTACATAGGATGTGAAAAATAACAGAATCTGGATTTCCCGTCGAAGATTAAGCAAGCGCATCTTTACTGAGAAACAGATTTAAGTTATAGGCAGTAGACTCCTGCAGCTGTAAAAGAGAACCAAAACCACAGAAAAGTCTTTTGGGACTGAGGTGACCATCAGTGTGAGCAAGAACACCCTTGGTCACCTCTTTATCCTGAGGTTACAGCCCCTTGGTCTTGTCTCAGGGTTCCCAGCTGCTCGTTTACTCTGCTCTTATAAACCAGCTTTGGTTATTTGGTGTTTCCAGCTGTTCAGAACAGCCAGTGATGTTAATCTCTACTTAAAAGCCATGTTCTCATTTCTTCTGTTTCTTATTTTTAAAAAAATCTAAGCAAAATGTAAGAATTATTCTGTTGCATTTCATTCGTAGTCAGTGGGTCACACGCTATACAGAATTACAAAGTTAAAACGTGGGATGGTAAAAAGAACTTGATATTAGAGAACAAAAACTGGCAGACAAGCCAATAAAGGGAACCCAGCTGTCATACTCAATTTTGAGAGGATTGATTAGTGTATTACTTAAACTTATTCAGAATGGTAGCGTTTTCACTCGAGTTTTGTAAATAGTACTGGCTTCATATGAACTGAAGAAAATAATAATAATTTAAAAACCAAACCAACAAACAAAACCCCAAAACAAACGAAAAATAAAACACCAAACAAAAAAACCCACACGAAAAACCACACATACACAAAAAAACCCCAAACCACAATGCCCACACCTTCCTTTTCTCCAAATTAGAGTCTGAGGAGATCTTTCATTGTACAGCCCAAACTGTCAGGTTTTTGCTGTCTTTTTAGGAAAAAACAGCGGACTGTGGTCTTACAGGTTGGGTGGGGTACATGCAGCATAGTATTGGTAGTGGTTTGTGTAGCACTTAAACTGTTCCACAAAATCCTGAAAGTACAGTAAATGGAATGAGTCTGACTGGGTATAGTTTGCAACAAAGTGATCCTTCTCGAACAATTTCAGCTCTTTCATCGTTTTAGTGGTGGGTAAAAGGAGAAAAAAAAGGCTACTGCTGACCCCTTGCTTTATATCCACTTCCAACACACTGTTGTTTGCCTAAAAGTGCTTCTGAGCCCTTCAAATTGTCTGCTGTTGAGAACCATTGCTTGTAATTTTTTTAAAAGCTGGGAGCGGCGAGTTGACAACATGGGGAGAATTTATTACGTTGACCACTTCACTAGAACGACAACGTGGCAGAGACCGACCCTGGAGTCTGTCCGGAATTACGAGCAGTGGCAGCTGCAGCGCAGTCAGCTGCAAGGAGCCATGCAGCAGTTCAACCAGAGATTTATCTACGGGGTAAGGAATAGAACCATGACTGTACAGGTTAAGTAACAGAGGTATCTCTTCCAGATTTTCAGCCTATTAGTCTCTTGTCTGTGTATTCCAAGTATATATTAATTTGGGGTTTGGGCGTACTTGTGGGTGACTTTTCCCCATAAAGATACCAGACTTTGTTATGGTTTATTCTTTATGGTAATACAGTATCTTTGTGTAGCACGGCGGGAGGTAATAATTGGTAACCTCAGTTCGTGTCCTTGCAATGACTGCAGGCAGCACATGCAGTGTGATGTGGTTTGTCTGTCAGCTGAATATAGCTGGTGTTCTTTGATAAAATTTACATAAAATATTGATAAAAGCCTTTGCTTCAAAACAAAGTACAGCTTAGTAATAAGCTGGCTTATTTGTATTTTGTCTTGTTTTGTCTTGGCCAAAGATCTGGAAGGTAAGCAAGCTCACAGGACATCTCTTTCTACTTTGGGTAAAATGAAATATGCACAATGAATGTTCTGAAAGTGGCGAAATTGAAAAGAATCCTTCTGGAATTTTAAATCCATTGTTTACCTCTGATGTATAGTAGACTTTGGATAACTCCAACTCATGCTACTAGTCCATCAAGAATGGTGTAGGTTCTAAATTTGCTGTATGTGTAGAAAATAAAAATAGACCTCAGAAGTAGTGGCAGGAAGAACGGTACTGAGTGCGGGAATGACATGATTTGCTTTCTGATCGTTTTGGGTGCTACTGTGCTAATTTCCCTTCTGCGTAGGCTGGGGCTCTAAACAAAGAATAATTATTTTCTTGGCACTGTGGTTAATTAAGCATGCCAAGGTCTGTATGATAGGCCTTCTCTGTGGCGAAAAATAACTTGTTGGCATCTTTGCTTATACGTAACATGAACAAAAATGCATTTACTGCAGTAGTTCATTATAGCTGTGGTAGAACATCTGGAAAGCAAATGACTAGTCATTAATGCACCATTTGTTTGTGTCACTTGCAGAACCAGGACTTTTCATCCACACAGAACAAAGAGTTTGATCCCCTTGGCCCTCTGCCACATGGATGGGGTAAGACTGACTTGAAAGTGGTTTGTCATACAATGTAATTAAACATTAAAGCATACTTCTGCCAGATTATTTTGTTAGCTGTTCTAGGCTAGTTTTTTAAAATGAAAATCTGGATTAAAAATCTTTTAAAATTAATCAAATGTGCTGTTAAAACAGAGTTCTGACAAGAATGTGTGGTTTCGAAGTAGATTAGAAACTATAAAGTATTCTGGTTTGCACCCTGTAACTATCATAATAGCTTCTTTCACACCATTATCTTTTTTAACCACTTTGATTAGGCAGGATTCCTCCCCACCATTCTGTTCCTGCCAAATCAGATTTCAAATCCCCTCTAAATCAGACTGCCAAGTTCCCTCTTCAGGCCAATTCTTAGAGAGTTTTGTTGGTCTGAAAATGTTTTTATAATGGCAACTAACCACTTCTTGACTTGCCCCTCTCCCTGGAATAAATTTGGTTTTGTACTTTACAGGTTAACTATTTACAATTAATACATAGGGGAGTGTACAAAAACGTAAGTGTAAAACTAATCTCTGATTTGACTGCCAAGCAGATAGAAGAATTCAAGTTTCATGATATGTAGGCAAAGTTCTCAGAATTGTGTAATTTTAAAGCAAGTAATTACTTGGCAGAATTAGACCTGGGTTTTTGGTTCATCCGTTTTTCAAACATAACTATTTGGATTTTTAGTTCTGGTATTGATGCAATTTCCAGCCATAGAATTGTTGTTTCCCACACTTGTGCTTTGTTGCATTGCACATAGAACATTTCAAAGAAAGTTCTTGGGGCTGGTATTGCTCAGGAAACAACAAAACTGTGTTTGCACATTGGGTTGGATTCTGCTACCAGTGTAACTCATAGACAAGTGTCTATTTCCAGACTCCCTTGTAAACTGAAGGTTTTTACATGTCATAGATTTTGGCGTGTTTTTATAATTTGTATTCTGTATTTCTCTTGCGATGCTAAATACAAACTGCATAAAGAGACGCAGAATGGTACAAAGACCAAATCAGGGCATTTATTATAAACTTTGTTCAATCGTGGGCATACACTGAACTGAGAGAAAATATGAATGTATTTTCTTGGAAACTACATGGATCATTTTTTATTCACTGCTCATTATTTGGACATGAAACCCTTGTACTTTCTTGATACTTGTGTATACCTCTGTCACCTGTTTTGTGTTTGCTGTCTATAGTGCTGTAAGGTATATCACAGTAATGGAAGCAACTGGAGTTTCCTATAGAGAAAACAACTTTTTTTTTTTTTTCTTCCAATTAATTTTTTCCTACAATCGAAAAATAAATAGCATAGTAAAGAATCTATCTTAATCTGTGTAATATCTTAATCTGTGCAAATTTTTAACTTGCAAAACCACTCAAGAACCTTTTGAAAGGTGCAAACAGTAGATCTGGTGAAAGTAAATCTCCTGTGATGAGCTGCGTCCTTCACGCAAATGTTTATGCTGTTTTTAGGATGCCCAGAACCTCTCCTGCAGTCATGATTGTTGGTATAAGCACTGCAGGCAGAGAGAGCTGAACTTTTCAGGGTAAGAACTGAGATATAAAGAACTTTCCTGTGAACACCAGCAAGTGCAGCTTTTCGCTGAGCACACGTGAAGGGGCAGTTTGGTGTGACTATCAGCAGTCAGTGTTCAGACAGCTTCCTGCTTGTGAATAATGTCGGTGAAAGTGAGATGTCGAGTCAAAGGAGGGACAGAGAAACATGAAGAGAGTAGAGGCTGTGGCAGGGTCTGTTGATGGATGTTATTTATTTCTTAGAATCATAGAATCATTCCAGTTGGAAGAGAGACCCTCAGGATCATCGAGTCCAACCATAACCTAACCTAACTCTAGCACTAACCCATGTCCCTGAGAACCTCGTCTAAACGCCTTTTAAACCCCTCCAGGGATGGTGACTCCAGCACTGCCCTGGGCAGCCTGTTCCAATGCCCCACAGCCCTTTGGGGAAGAAATTGTTCCCCAGATCCAACCTCAACCTCCCCTGGCGCAACTTGAGGCCGTTTCCTCTGGTCCTGGCGCTTGTTCCTGGGGAGCAGAGCCCGACCCCCCCTGGCTCCAAGCTCCTTTCAGGCAGTTCAGAGATCAGAAGGTCTCCCCTCAGCTCCTGTTCTCCAGCTGAACCCCTCAGGTCCCTCAGCCGCTCCCATCACACTTGTGCTCCAGCCTCTCACCAGCTTCAAAAGCCAGCTATCTGCAGACGCTTACATTAAAGAGAACGAATGTGCTTCAGACTGTATAACAAAGGAGGGAGGTAGATCTTTTCAGGTTGTTTATTATATCTGCCTTTCTCTGATTGTGAGGAGACTAGGTCTGGTGCTACAGGACAACTAGCGATCTGCACCCATGGGTGCAGCAGCAGGACTAAGTCACAGGCTTCCCCACACCAGCAGAAAGCATCTCTAAAGCAGTGACTGCAAAACTGCTTTGCAGAGAATGGAAGAACCAGGGAATCCTATGTTACTCTCTCAGATTCTTTTTAATTTTGTCTCAGAAATAAATCAAGCAGGTATTGATTATATTTTTTTCTCCTTTCCTTTTGCATCTTTTCAGAAAAGAGAACTGACAGCAATGGCAGAGTGTATTTTGTCAATCACAACACACGAATCACTCAGTGGGAAGATCCCAGGAGTCAGGGGTAAGAAATCAGTTGCAGCTTCATGTGAGTCTGGAATGAAAATCATAGAATCTTTTCGGTTGGAAGAGACCCTCAGGATCATAAATGTAACAGAGTAGTGAGACTGAGAGTTAGGAAATACTGCCCACAGCTGAAACATGGACTGTCCTACGCAAACTTCAGACAACCCCTTAAAATATCAAAAAGTACTAGCCAAAATGGAAACTGTCAGAATATTACTAAGTAATAGTACAATTACCATGAAAGTCTTGGTCAATAGTAATAAGGTCATTGCCCAGAACAGCTCCTACTCTTTTTTTTAAAAAAAGACACATCTAAACACTTGTATCATGGAAGGAGGAAGAGATTTCTTTCATACGGCGATTGGATAGTGCAGACGATCCTGAATAAGAATGATTGTTTCCTAAACAGTTAATAGCTAAGAGACAGAAAGAAGACAAACTTAAAAAGCTGCAGCGCCCCTCCTCACAACTTGTAAAAAATAGGGAGGAAGGAAGAAAAAAAGGGAGGGCGGAGAAAGAGAACCTGACTCACTACTCAAAGTAATGGAGTACTGTTTATTTCAATCTCTGCTCGCTCTGACTCTCTGAGGTAGGGAATATAGGCAGGAAATTCAGGGTGAGTGGTCTCAATCCCAGCTCTGCCTGTTTGAGCTGAAAATTTCCATTTGGTGAAGCAAGTTCATCTGCCCTCTGGAGAGAAGGAGTAAGAGGAGGGCGAGTGGAATTGCCTGGTGTGTGTGGAGGGGGCAGAGCTGCGGCCAGAGATGACAACGTTTCCATCCCAGTCCCATCTGCAGCAGCTGACTGTGTGGAGAACACTATTAATATAACCTGCCAACCTAATGTGCTGGTTTCACAGCCAGAAATACGGTCCTACAATGTGGGACGTCACTCTGAGAGCACTTGGGAGTGATACTACTCAGCTCTTCCAAATATCTTGAGATCTGGTTTTGTTCACAGCTAAATTGAGTTAGAAGTTGTCAAAAAATATACAAGATCAGTATTTGCATTTTCTTTTATTTTCATCATTTTGAAACTCTGAAGTTTTTTGCTACTGTGATTATACATGAGGTACCAAAAGCTACTTATTAAAATTATGTCAGTTTTTGAGTAAAAACCTAATAGCTAGGAGATCAAGTTATGTTGTTTACATGTAGGAAACATCAATAAACCTTGCTTACGTTTTTCCCTTGAGTTTCTATTTGCCGTTGTTCCAGGTAGCGCAACCAAATGAGCTCGTGTTTATGTAAACAGTCATTTTGTTCTAATTGAGAGCTGACCTGAAAATGTCACAGGGAAAGAAGGCAGAATAAATATTGAATGGAGAGTTTCTCCATCTGTAGTTATTCTAGATCTGCAAAAATTGTTACTATCTCAGGTATTGTTCAATTGACTTAATACATCAAGTTGATCAGTTACCATATGTTTTCTTGTATCCATAGTCAATTAAATGAGAAACCCTTGCCAGAGGGCTGGGAAATGCGATTTACTGTGGATGGCATTCCGTATTTTGTGGATCACAATAGAAGAACCACTACATATATAGATCCTCGCACGGGCAAGTCTGCTCTGTAAGTGTTTTTAACATTTATACAAAGCTTTCAAAAGTGAAGTTTAGTACGCATCATTTTTGAAAGTTGTTTTTCCTCTTTGCACTTTTTTTCATGCAGAAAGTTTTGCATATAGTAATGCTTTGTAATTTTCTGGGGTTTTTTGGTCCCCTGGTAACTGTCCTAGAGGAAGGTGGTGTTTTGAACACTTCATAATCCTTCTTGCCAAGCCCTGTGTAAGATTTGAAGATAATGGAAGAGCTTCATCAGTCCTGTTGATGACCAGATCTCTTCATTCCAGTTACTGTCTTTTTAAGTACACTCACCCTTTCTGTCTTTTTATTTTTAGGAACCAGAATGGAGTTAAAACCAGAACTTAACTCCCAACTTAAATTAACTGAATGTCATCCCATCCTGCTTGTTAGAATCTTTTTTACAGTTAATAATCAGAGACTGGTTAAAAAGTACTGTGGATGCACTCCACAATTTACAAAGGAAGATTTCGTTGTCGTCGTTTAGAAGCAAGAAAATTACACCCCCAAGTCAAAAAACGTGAATAAGAATCTTCCAACTAGATAGACAACTAAACTGTACAACTTCATAATGAATACACTTGCAGGCTTTTACTTAAACTACAAGCACACTTTTGAAATCTGTTTTTTTTTCTCCCTTTGGTTCCAGAGACAATGGACCCCAGATAGCTTATGTGCGTGATTTCAAGGCAAAGGTCCATTATTTCAGATTCTGGTGTCAGGTACGGATTCATTTCTTGGGAATATTTGTTTGCTTTTTTGGTTTTTGCTTACATGCTTTAAATGAACTCTTTAATGTCTTGTAAATAAAGGTAATCAAACTAAGGTTAAAGGTGAGTTAGATTAGGACAGAGCAAATACAGGACTTGTACAAACTCCTGTAAGCTTTAAAGCTGAATAAGATATGGATTTAAAACTTTTTAGAATAAAGGAAAACATCAGTTTAGCTACTTTTTAAGTGGTGGGTTTCAGAATAGTATTTTCTTTTTGCTATTAGTAAGGGAATACATGGAGGCAGAGTGTTTTTATAGTTCATACAAGATGGACTTTCTGCACAAATATGTACTTGTGAAAGAAAACACAGGTATTTGACAAAGAACACGCATGTCTAGACATTGAGGAATATACTGTGTTGCACCAAATCCCATCCTATCAGTCTTGGTCCTCTAAATTCTCTGTATATCAAAAGATTAAGTTGGCATACAGGAAAAATTCTTAGGATTAAATGTTTCAGTTTTCAGGAGTCAGTGAATTATCCTTTAAAAAAACAAGGACTAGCCTAATTTTTCAACTTCGAATTTTGTGCAGAATAACCTGAAATTTCAATTTTTTTAGTTGAATTCTGGGGCAGAAAGCCTTGATGACTTAGAGTATGTTACTGATCTTAATGTTTTTCAACATCTTGTAAGAGTAGAGTATTTGCACCTGTTTGAAGCAGGATCTGGAGGCACCAATACCTGACTGCAGGTATCAATATTGGAAGAAATCTATTCTTGAAGTAAATTACAATTCAACTATCTTGATTGCTGGGTTTGCTTTATATGGGTTAGTGAAATTTAACTGCACCTCTTAAAACAACATACGCAACAAATAACAATCCACACTCAGAAGCTTTAAGTGATTATACACTTAATGTCTAAAAAATGTCATTTCAGCAACTAGCAATGCCACAACACATCAAGATCACAGTGAGCAGGAAAACGTTATTCGAAGACTCATTTCAACAGGTACTGTAATAAAACATGATAGTAGTGGCATGAAACATTGAGTTGATGAAATTTGTCATGTCATTCTTGATTCTTTGACATCTTGTTAATGTTATTTTAAGTGAGACTAACAAAAAACCACTAGTTTAATAGTTAGGATACATTCATACTTATATATTAAAAGATCATGCTAAAATGTGAAGTTCTGGCTCTAAAGGCTGATTCGTCTGACAGAGAAAGTGATTTTTTAATTTTTTTTTAAATTATTTTTCCTCAGAATTCTTTACAAGGTGAGTTAATTTTGAGGGGAGCACTGTGGCAGAGCAGCTCCCTATTCTCCGGAGGTTTCCATGTTGTGCTTATGTTCGGCACATTTTTCCCAACCATGGGCTATAAGCATGAGCCAAAAAAATAGATTAAGTTCATCTTAGTCTGTGTGTTATGGGTCTTTAAGTAATGAAAGGGTTAAAAGAAAACAAAATTAATAATTCTAGTTAGATTATTAGAAGCAAAATTCTCGTTAATGTCTATAGACCTAAACCATGGTTAAAACTTGTTCCTATACAATATTTTCAAGTGCATTTGAATTTTATTTTTGAATGTTCATTGTGGCGATAAATCACTCCTGTTGCTTGTGAAATTGAAGCCAAGAGCAGCTCTTTGTCAGTCTAAGATACACAGAAACAGGCTTGGAAGTGCACAGAACAATTCTGCTGGTAGATACTCCTCTTGGCCACCTCTGTATTTTTCTGACTTAAAACCAGCTTCAGAAAACCTTATCTAAGAAGGCAAGAACTTTTAGCTTCCTCTGTCCTTAGCTGAATATTTTTTCTTTATCTTCCTCGATGTCTTCAGGCTTCATTTCTTGTAGGGATTATCACAGATGTGCCAAGCCAGGAAATTTGAATCAACAGGACAGTACGTTTTGAGACAAATTATTTTCTTAAATAAGGATTAATGCTTGTCCAAATTACTGGAAACTGGTTTAGCACAAGCAACAAATAGTGCAGTTGATTTGTCTTTTCTTTTGGATCAGTGATGCCTTCCAGTAAAAGGGGTTAGAAGGGGGCAAAATAAATCCTGTAACTGAAAGTTAGCTCCAGCCTTATTTCTAAAATGGCACTTAGTCCTTTTTCAGTAACCGTAGAGATAATAAAATTATACTGTCCTGGAAAGAATCAAGAGATGATGTAATTCTGTAAACATCAGCAAACCCAGGCTTCCATAGGAAAACAGGGTGCGTTATCAATCATTTAGATGACATAATTACAAAGACCCGAGGTAATTTTTTCTGCTTCTTCGTCACTTACCATTTGCAGATATCTCTGTTGGGGTTATAAAAATTTTTATGATGCTTACTACAGACATCTAGGAGAGATTTTAAAATGCAAATCTCAACCCAAATTCTGTGCCTCTCATTGCAAACCAAAAACTTAAGGTTCTTGGACTTACAAAAGTGTTATGTGAAATTTCCTTGTGTAAACCTCCGAGAATTGACCAAATCAGCATAATTACAAATTGAGTCATTGTATTGAAACCAGGATTAGTAAAGTTCCTTAGTATCTACGATTCTACCTAACTTTTAAAGAAACCATACCAACCAAGCTAGATTTTTATTATCCTCTTTAGGAGATGAAGCTGTAAAATGAAAAAAACATATAATGTATGTTTATTATTGCTTTGTTTCTAATTTATCTCTTTGAGCCCTTGATTATGTGTCTTCATTACTTGTAACTGGGATACCCTTCAGTCCGGTATTTAACAAATACTGAATTTACTCACTTTGGGCCTGTTATTTATTGGCTGGATTTCCATCACTTATAGACAGGCTGCTGGCCCAATTATCCCAAGTCTTTAATTTCAGAATTATTATTTCTTTTCTATCTTTTACTTTTTGATCTATGGAAAATACGTTTGTACTAATGCTTCAAATTCCATGAACGTTACGTAAGCAGGTACTTCATGTACTCATAGTTCATTTTATGCTCTGAGTTATTAAACAATATATTGCTTGGTAGCAAATAGTAATAAGTGTAGCCAATGCTTATAGCTGTTTTCTTAAAAAGAACTGATTGTTTTTCTTTTACTAAGATAATGAGCTTCAGCCCTCAAGATCTCCGGAGACGTTTATGGGTTATTTTCCCTGGTGAAGAAGGCTTAGATTATGGAGGTGTTGCAAGGTAAACTAAACTGAAATGGCAAACCATACCTTTTTCTGCAAGTTGTTGTGTGAAGCCTTCCACAAAATATACTTAAACTGCAGTGCTTTCAAAACATTAGTGAAGTTTATTCTGAGGAAGACAGTTCTTTAAGATGTATGCATGTCTTAAAACTGTATAAAATAGTTTTCGGTTCGCATTAGGAATTACTTTGATGGTCTCAGTGGTTAAAAAGATGCAGTTTCCTGAACTACAGTCAGCCTTTGACGTTAACGGTTGAGCCAAAGTAGAGATTTATTGGAAAAGTCAGTATAAATCTACTTTCAGGTCAAAAGCCTTTACTGGAATTTAACCAAGAAGTGCACATATTAATTAGCATTCCCTAAAACTTTAAAGTTTAAATCAGTGGTAGACTTGTAATCCACTCATTTAGGTAAGGGTGTTTTTGATCCAAACCACTGACAGTTGCATATCATCGTAACTTTGCATATTAATTTGTAATTTGTGTTAGTTTCTATTTGGTTTCAGTTTGATACTTTCTGGTGCAGAGGTCAGCTCGACTGCCTATGTGCCAACAAGTTCCTAAGTCAACATGAGTTAACTAAAGTGATCTCGAATTTAATTTATTTTGAAACGTGTTTTTATTGTTTGTGTGATTTCAGGGAATGGTTCTTTCTATTGTCGCATGAAGTTTTGAACCCAATGTATTGCCTGTTTGAATATGCAGGGAAAGATAACTACTGCTTACAGATAAACCCAGCCTCCTATATTAATCCAGACCATCTGAAATATTTCCGATTTATTGGAAGATTCATTGCCATGGTAAGTTCAAAAGTAGAAAGAGATTCTCTCATGTAATTTTCCTATAAATAAATATTGTACTGTCAGATGGGTAATTAAACAATTCATTTTGGAGTTGAAACAATTATCGGGTATTTGGATAGAACTACTGTTGGTATAAGTTAATTCAGCGTATTAGAAGTCATGATATTCTAGGTGGTTTTAATTATTTGGCTGTCAAATTTCATTAGGTATAGGGTACAGAATGTTGTCATATTAAGTAGTCAGTCATTCTTTGCATTATTTTGTCTGTTTTCATGTTCTGCAGGCTTTGTTCCATGGGAAATTCATTGACACTGGTTTCTCTCTGCCGTTCTATAAACGTATCCTGAACAAGCCAGTAGGACTCAAGGATTTAGAGTCTGTTGACCCAGAGTTTTACAACTCTCTCATCTGGGTAAAGTGAGTTTGACTTGATTTTTGTTCTTGAAATAGCAACACAATGGTTTTGATTTTCACTTATGCCAGGAAGCAGGTGTACATTTATTACTAAAAACCCCACTGGAAAGTATAATATATCCATTGCATCATCAATTTAATAAATCTAGCTAGACTTTATACAGATGTGGCAGTCTTGAACACTATTACAAATAAAGTGGCTTGAGTAAATTCCACTGAAATAGTATGTTCCATACTCAATGTATATTGTGCTAAAAGCTGTAGTGAGTTAAAATTCCATTAGGAAAACGTAAAGTAGTTGCTATTTGAGTAAAGATGCCATGAAACAGTGACCTGAAAGGGAAGGAAAAAGTCTCAAACCTCTCAGTCCTGATTTCTGTAATTAAGGAATGGTGTTCTGTTTTGTACTCAGAAAATATACTTTTTTTTTTTTTTTAAAGAAGGGCACTTTGTCATCTTCTGACTTACTGAGTTTTAGAGATCAAGCAAATATGATACTGAAAAATGCAAGTTATAGGGAAGAAACTTGTATTAAATCATGGGGGAAGCCATTACTGGTGAATGATCCGAGTAAATTGCAATGAGTTGCACATATAACAATGTTTACCTTATGAATGGTGTCAATCCCTTAATATTTTGTGGAGAGTCAAGAGTAGAAGGTCGTTACTTTAGGCCATTATCTGCCATAGCTGCATCTCTGCATTTGTGTGTGCGGTGCATGTAAATTGCCCACTTTTCACATTGCAAACCAATGGGTTTTCTTCACAACACACAATAATTGCAAGGTCTTCGAGTGCTGCTTCAGAGTGTTACACTTATTCTATGTATGGTTCTTTTGGTGCACACGTAATTTGTAACAGTGTAAAAGAGAGCACATAGGCTTCTGGGTGTCAATATTAGAATCATAGAATCATTTCGGTTGGCAGAGACCCTCAGGATCATCGAATCCAACCATAACCGAAGACCAGCACTAACCCATGTCCCTAAGAACCTCGTCTAAACACCTGTTAAACCCCTCCAGGGATGGTGACTCCAGCACTGCCCTGGGCAGCCTGTTCCAATGCCCGACAGCCCTTTGGGGAAGAAATTGTTCCCCAGATCCAACCTCAACCTCCCCTGGCGCAACTTGAGGCCGCTTCCTCTGGTCCTGGCGCTTGTTCCTGGGGAGCAGAGCCCGACCCCCCCTGGCTCCAAGCTCCTTTCAGGCAGGTCAGAGATCAGAAGGTCTCCCCTCAGCTCCTGTTCTCCAGCTGAACCCCTCAGGTCCCTCAGCCGCTCCCATCACACTTGTGCTCCAGCCCCTCACCAGCTCCGTTCCCTTCTCTCAACTCGCTCCAGCACCTCAAGGGCTTTCTTGGTGTGAGTGGCCCAAAACTGCCCCCAGGATTCCAGGTGTGGCCTCCCCAGTGCCCAGGACAGTGGCACAATCACTTCTCTAGTGCTGCTGGCCACACTATTCCTGGTACCAGCCAGGATGCTGGTGGCCTTTTTGGCCACCTGGGCACACGCTGGCTCATGTTCAGCCGCTGTCACCAACACCCCCAGGTCCTTTTCCCCCAGGCACTTTCCAGCCGCTCTTGCCCGAGCCTGGAGCGTTCATCGGGTTGTTGTGACCCAAGTGCAGGACCTGGCACTTGCCTTTGTTGAACCTCAGACAATTGGCCTCAGCCCAATGATCCAGCTGGTCCAGATCCCTCTGTATGGCCTTCCCACCCTCCAGCACATCAACACTCCCACCCAATTTAGTGTCACCTGCAAACTTACTGAGGGTGCACTCGATCCCCTCATCCAGATCATTGATGAAGAGATTAAACAGAACTGACTCCAGTACTGAGCCCCGGGGACACCACTCGTGACCGGCCAACAGCTGGATTTGGCTCCGTTCACCACAACTCTTTGGGCCCAGCCCTGCAGCCAGTTCTTTATCTATCGAAGAGTACACCCATGCAGGCTGCTTGTCTACGGCGATAAATGGGGACTTGTCGTAGACGTCCCAGACTACTTTTTCACTCATTTTAATTCAAAGTATGCCGTGTTGCCAGCTACCACCCAAAGTGTTGTTGCTGTGAAATTTGCAAGACTGAATTCTTGGGTATCAGCAGTTGCTAAGGAAGGATTCTGACAGACAGGAGAAGCCTGCATCTGGAGTGAGGAACTAGGAAACCCAGAACTTACTGTCAAGAGCAACTCTTACATCTCATTCCGTATACGAGGTTTTCAAATGACAGCTGAGCTGCCTATGTGTGTTTTTTATTAATCTGCACTTGATGTTTGGGGTTGGTTTTTTTTTTCTTTTTTTTTTTAACCACAGAGGAAAGCGATAGAAAAGTTCTTGCTACAGCCTTAAGCTTTTCTGAAGGCTGTCTCTAGAGCAAATAGGACCCAAATATCAGTAGCAATTTCTGTTGTGATAAAGAAATTGTCTAGGTTGGAGTCCGTGCTTTGTACCTTTGATGTGATATGGATATGAAAATTCTAGAGAGAAAACTGCAGATTTCTGAGGGGTTGTGCATGTTGACCTCTAAATACAGAGACCCAAGCGTCAAGTTTAGCATAGCAGAGCCTGTTTATCTATAACGCTGATGAAGTTCTCTCTGAGGAAATACCTGCAAATTTGTAGGGGAAAACATCATGTCTGTTGGGGTGGGCGTAATTATGTTCCTCGCCAAAAAAGCAAGTTTTACAACTTCCAGGAATCTTTCAGTAGCTTTGAATTTCTTGGCACTTCTCCTGTCAGGTGCCCATTTTTCTCATTCCCACAATTGTGACAATTTCACAGAATCATTGTGTTTGGAAGGGGACTTCTGGAGTCAAACCCCTCTGCTCAAACTGAGCTGGAGCAGGTATCGTTCTTTTTAAAAGGAAGGGGTGATTTTATTTCATCAGCCATCCATCTGAAACCTTCCCTCCTCATCTGAGATTTCATGCGTGTATGTTGGAAAGATCAAGTGCTAAATAAACCACAGTGGTGTTTTCAAGACTGACACTTCTGTGTTACAGCTCAGGACAAATATCTTGATTTTGAACTTCGTTTTCAGGGGAAATGGTGATCAAAACCTCTGCATATGCAGGTGATTCTTCACTTTAAAGAAGCACATATCAATGTATAAATTAGCGTCGTACCTGTTATTCTCCTTGCTATTAACGCCTATATAGAGAATAGAGTTCATTTGAGCAATGTTAGTTGGCTATGGGCTCTTCCTGTGTTGAAATTAGCAGGAGTATTTGTATTTGTTAACTTAGGAGCTTGGGATATTTTAGGATATGCTTACAAGATAGTCCCATAAATACACTGGAGTTGAAGATAATTCATTAAAGCATGCGAAGTCTGTCTTAGTTGCTTCTTATCTGCTATCCTCCGCCAGAGTGACAGCTACATTTTAACACAGCCCTTACATGACCAGTTAGAAGCAGCGATCATGCAATGAAATATGCAAAAATGTCATTACTGGAAAAGTTTCTGTATTCCATAGACATTCCGCAGATCACAGTCAGCAGGTGGTTTGTCAGCCTTGTGACTGGTAAATTTAAGGGTACTACCGATCAAAAATTTCCGATCAGGAGCACAATTCATGTATGAGCATTGGTAAAATGAGTCAGTACTTCTTGCAAAACTGTAATTATTGTGTAAGGAACAGTTCCTTCTCTTGGTTACTTAGCTTCAAACTTTTTTTCTTAAGGTTCTTCATACCCATCTGCTCTACTGAGTAGAAGGTGTTGACACAGTTATTTAAATTTTTTTTTTTTCCTTACAGAGAGAATAACATTGAAGAATGTGGCTTGGAAATGTTTTTCTCAGTTGATAAAGAAATTCTAGGTGAAATCAAAAGCCACGATTTGAAGCCAAATGGTAGCAACATTCTGGTCACAGAAGAAAACAAAGAAGAATATATTAGGTAAGAATAAATGGAGATTTTAAAATACTCTTATTGTCGTCATTTCCGTTCTTTAGTTTTAGCAACAAAACATTGTCAAACTATATCATCTGAAACATGGTTGAAATTCTGTCCCTGAGTAGTTGCTCATGTGGGCAACAAGTGGCAATTGTTTGGATATCATATTTGAAAGAAGAATATTGACAGACATAAGGTTTTAAAATCCACTTTCCCCAGAGATGACAGCTAGTGGAAGATCCACTTTCTTCCTAGAGATACTTACGTTTAGCAGAACATCATGACAACAAATGTGGATGTCAGGTATTTCACTGAATCATCGCCTGCGTTATTGGAATTGTATTGCTTCACAGCCTGCTGATATTCTGCCCAGCCGCTTATGCCTGGGGCTTTTTTAAATTCAACATTTTTGGGTGCTTTTGTGATGATTCCTATTTTTTAAAGATATTTGGGATCACTACTAGTTTTATCTGAAATGGTCTTATAGTATAATATAATTAGATCTTGGCACTTGTAACAGGACAGTGTTATGATGTTGTAAGTTGTATTGTCATAAATGAAGGATTATGTTTGCGGTACCAGGATGTTTTAAAGCAGTAGGTTAAGAGAGAAGGAGCCTCAGAGGATTAAAGAATAAAAACATGAGCAGTGACCTGCTTTGTCCTGAAACAGCCCTTTCTTCCTCAACGTGCAGCAGTACCTAAGCTCCACTTTAGGGTGTGAACTACAACGTACAAGCTTGGAGGATGTGCTTGCAAAAAAGAAAAACCCAAACAGTCCCACATTGTCAGCACAAAATAAACTGAATCACAGTAGAATTTTCTTTTCTTCCTTACGCTGTGTTCTTTGAAGGCTTCTTTCACGGCGAGGGAGAGGGGAGTGGATGTTGTTTTCATCACATGGGTAACCTGAAGACATTTCAGTGATTCACAGAAAACAGAGTATTTGCAGAAGAAACATACTGGCATTTTGCAAAGTATTAATATTGGGGTTGAAAATAGGGAGGATCTGCAGCAAATTGTTCTGTTCTAGTTTCTAGGAACCCAGGGAGAGCTCAGATTCCAGTTTCACTCTTATTCTTTTGTCTTACTCTGAGTCCTGCTTTAAGTCCCCCAAGTTTCTGGGATTGAAATGAGAAGACAGCCAAACCTCCTTTAGACTCCAGTTCTCCTGACAGGTTAGGCTTGAATTCAGCATAATATCTGCTTCTCCCTGGGTTCAGGTTCTTCAAGTCTCCTGCCTGCTTTTCAGCCTTTTATTAATGGAGAGTGGAGTTTCTGCCACAGAGCAAAGTTTCACGATTAACAGAAACAAATATGGAACTTTCCAAATGGGCATAGTCGTTTCTTGGTAAGCTAGCAGTCCTACTTATCTTCACCGGTACAACTTGACCCAGTTTTTACCTTTTCGTGGATAATGACTGAGATTTCTGGGGAGAATATTAGACAAATATAGCTCTGCAGTTTATTCAAATACCCAGGGACTGCTGTACTCTCATTAATACGATCAGTGAATAGATGCTGCATCCTTTTTGAGTCCAAAATACTTTCTGTAGCAGAATGGTTGGAAACATAGGGTTTTAACTTTAAGAAGAAACAAAATTGTTTGCACAGAGTAAAGGCTACCAATAAAATTACACAATGCTCTATCCCCAGAACTTTCCAGACTTTCCATATTTTTTTCAACTTGGCTTGCAGTTCATCTCACAATAGGCTAACAAAGATGTGGATGTGGCTTAACACAGGCCATTTAAATTTTTTTGTATCTTCTTTTCCAGGCTGGTAGCAGAGTGGAGACTTTCTCGAGGTGTCGAGGAGCAGACACAGGCTTTCTTTGAAGGGTTCAATGAAATTCTGCCACAACAGTATTTGCAGTATTTTGATGCTAAGGAACTGGAGGTAAAGGACTCTTTGGTTGTAGCTTGAACCAGGTGGTTACACATCAAATTTTGATTTGATTTGTTGTGCTCAAGAAATGAGTAACTTGTCAGAAAGGGAGAGCAAACTAGATATGCCATGGATGGTCACATATCAACTGGACCGGGTTCAAGATGGATTTGATCTCTCAAAATTACATTTTCTGAAACATCTGTTCAATTTAAAAAGGCCTGTTCAATTTAAAAAGGCAAAAACAAACCCAAAACCTCTTGTTCCTAGTGGAGAATTGTATGGCTGGGCAAGGAGAAACTGTTCCTGGCTCGAATGTCTAAACGCAACCGATTACTCTGTTTTTCATGACAGAGATGCTTTCTGTTTGGTGGCCTCTCCAAATACACTTCACGAGCAGTCATCATTCTTTGTCGTAGAAATTTTAAATAAAGTTTAAAATCAAAACCAAGTGTACCGTCATTGCAGATGCTTCTAAGTATGGGTGCAGCTGATGTTCTATGTTGCTCTGTGGGAAGTCACGGAAGGAAAGTCAAGGCTTGTACTCACATGCTTGTTTTCCTTTTTCTCCCCTGCAGGTGCTTCTGTGTGGAATGCAGGAGATTGATCTGAACGACTGGCAGCGCCATGCCATCTACCGGCACTACACGAGGACCAGCAGGCAGATCGTGTGGTTCTGGCAGGTTTGTAGACTTCGTTTTATTCTCAGACCAAAAGTTCCAGAGCACAGCTACAGCGTACCGAAAAATAGTCCCAAGTATTGAACAGATCTGTAGTAAGTGTGAATTGTTACTACTAATCCAGCTGTTCATAACAGTCATGTGATTTGTTAATCTGTGGGTGAGAATGTGAAAATCTGAATAGCAGATCTATACCTAAATGTTCATTTCAATTATTATTTTTTCAGTTTGTGAAAGAAATAGATAATGAGAAGAGAATGAGACTCTTGCAGTTTGTTACTGGAACATGCAGATTACCAGTGGGAGGATTTGCTGACCTCATGGGTATGCATTAATAATCCCTCTTATGCATTAGGGTTTTTTTTTTTTAAGAACCAAATTATATTTTTAATGGACATTTTTAACACATCATATGTTGAATGCTATTTTGTAAGTCTTACATATACTCAAACTAGAAAAAGAAAAAGAGGTGGAGGGAATATTTATACCTGTTGTATTGAGTTTCAAAATCACTTCAAATTTATGCATTTCACCACACGTGTACTTTGATCTAGACAGAGTTGTATAGCGAAAGGCAGATGTTTTTTTTCCATGCAAGTAATGGTAATAATATTGTTTTGTGTTTAAGCCTTTCATGCTCCAGTTGTCTTATTATTCCCTACTGATACAAAGGTAACTAGACCTGTGCCTTGTTTCTTTGAATTTGTTACAGGGAGCAACGGACCCCAAAAATTTTGTATTGAAAAAGTTGGAAAGGAAAACTGGTTGCCTAGAAGTCATACCTGGTGAGTATGTAACAAATCAGAATATTGTTCTGGTTTTGCTGACAACAATTTACCTGGAGATTTTTAGTAAAAGGGTAATAACACTTAAATGGTTGAGGCTGTGTGAAAGCAAACACCAAGTTATACCAATAACCTTTGGTGTTGAATAATAGCTGAACTTCTGAAAATCTCCTGTGGCACTGAGTAGATTCCATCTTGATCGTGAGGGAGCCACATTCACACTCCGTCTTCCCTAGAGAAAAAGTAGCTTCTACTCAGTTCCTCGAGTGTGTTAGTGGTTAATAAAAACACACAAATTTAAAATCTCAAATGTGAATGATGACTCTAGTTAACCAACTAGGAAAAGTTAGTGAAAATTCTTACCAAGTACACTGCATTTCTAGAGAATTATCGCTGTTCAAGTGCTTGAAATCTAACTTGCTCTCAGGAATATATAAATTTATGTTGGTAGTCAGCTTTTCATAGGGTATAAATCCAGGTATCCATCTACACAACAAAAAGTTTAATTACCTGTATGCCTAATGGATTTTTTTTGTGATAGTTCACTTATTTTCCAGTACTTAAGTTTTTTCTTTATTTTCAGTTTCAATCGCTTAGACCTTCCGCCCTATAAGAATTATGAGCAGTTGAAGGAAAAGCTGTTATTTGCAATCGAAGAAACAGAAGGATTTGGGCAAGAATAGCTAAAATTTGCACCTTGAAGAATGTGAACTCAACACGGTGTATGTTCTTCACTTCTGCTTGTTGCACACTTCATTGTAAAGTAGACTTGACTTGGATTTATTTAACAATACTAATATGTAAGTGAATGGATGCTGTCCTGAGGTTTTATCCACATTAACTCTGGATTTCTGCTGAGCACTTTCAAAAATCAAATGAGCAATCAGATACAGCTACAAATGAATTATGATTAAGTAGCAGTTTAATACAGCTTTGGGCTCTGCTTTCTTTTACCATTCGTTAATTAGAATGTGTCCTTAATGACTGACAGATTTTTAACAATAGTTTTGTCTTTCCTTTTTTAGTAGCATTTTTTGCTACTGATGCACTGGGAAGTTCATTGGTAGCTGCAATGCTGCAGCATCCTCATACACCTCGTTAGACAGCAGTGTTATTAGAGCCAGCGTGCAACCATCCTCTGCATTCCGGGAGCAAATCCACTGCTTAAGCTCTTTTTTTCTAAGCCAAGTGTGGCCAGACTGTTTTTCCCTCACCTGGAGTCTGCTCACATGCCAGCTGGACTCAAGCTGCTGTTAAGGGGATGTCAAACTGTGGCACAAATCCAGGGCATAGCTTTGCTTTGGGGTTTTTTTTGCGTTGTGGTTTTGGGTTTTTTTTTTTTCCAATCCTGCTAATTTCAGCAAAATAGACACCCGCCCAAAGTTGTTGGAACGTTTTTCTGTGCCCTCAGAAGAATTCTGATCTTTTTTTCTGTGTAACACGTTTAACTTTTAAATCAATACTAACACTGTGGTACTTTGCTTGTTTTGCAAAAGACAAGACCACCTGGGATTGCACTGATTCCATGTAGATTCCTGTTTGCAGACTGATGTTTCTTGTCAAAAGTGTTAATGAACATTGTTCTCAGTGTTATTCCTACATGTTGCAGTCAGGCTGCTCTGGAGACCTTATTGGGTTCTCAAGAAGAGGTGCAAAAACAACTGAATTCAGAAAATGATAATACTTATCATTTTTGCTGATGAACTGATACACAATACTGGCTGGGGCTAAGGGGATTAGGAAGTTCAGACACGGATCACAGATTCTTGAAAAGCTGGAGCATCAGTAAATAGTTCTATAAAGACTGAAACTAAAGTTTTTGGGGGAGATTTCTAAGCTAATTCACCCTAAGGTTATAGCTAGTAACTTTTCTAGTTGGTTCCTATTGGATTAGTAACATCTTTTCCTTCCTTTTAGAATCTCTTAATCAATTCCCTTCTGGTTTACAATAACGTTTTGAATTTTACTGCTCCTTCAGACTGAATGCACTTTTTGGGTCTGGTCAGCTCTTCCCCTGCCTCAAGGGAGGAAACCAAACGTCAGTGAGATGAGCTGTGAGCCGTAGTGGGAGACCAGACACTTGAAATCGCATGTAGCACATATTAAATATAAGCGCAGCTCAGAGCCTTGAGACAGGAGCTGTTTTTCAGAGGCTCCTCGATACCAGAGCTGAAACAGGACAGAGGGACACTGTAAAACCCAGCTTCCAGTCTTTCAAAGATTTCTTGCCTGCTGTCCCTTCTGGCTGAACTATAAGAGGTGAAAACTGATTCGGGCCTAAGAAGAACCAAGAGACGACAGTTTTTAACTGAACTTCAAGAGTTTTTCAGGTCACGCAAAGTGATACTTGCCGCTTGGAAGGCAGAATAATTCGATTTTAAAGTGAGTAGCTCTTTTGCCATGCGTGGAAAAGAGTTTCTGATGATACAGAAATGACCCTCTTTTATAGTTCCATCGATGGTGAGAACTTTCTGGGTTTACTAGGAGGAAAATCTGCCAACTTCAAACCATCTGATGGATATATTACAGTAATACAGCTCGTGAGGAGAAAAAAAAGCCTTATAAATATTTTCTGTTTATATTAATTCTTACAATGAAATGTAGTTATCTAACATATTTACAAGAGAGATTAAATTAAGCAAGATAATGCAAGATTAAGCTATGAAAATAGTCTGTGTTCTGCATAATGCTTTATGATTCATGTAGGGAACCTAGAAATATTGTTAATGTATAAATATCACCCAAAAGGCTTTCAGCCCTATATTTTTAAAATAAAGAATAGTTATAATTGAAATAGCCTTAGCCCTAGTTCTATAGGGTATGGCTGTTGAATATTTTTATGGTTGAAATGTTTAGTTCAGGAAAAAGGTAAATGCTTGTATATATTTTTGCAGTCCGGGATTCCACTTATTCCATTTTTCTTTCTTTAATTTAAATGGCATGTTTATATGTCTTTTCTGCTGTATTAGGATGGGGGGAAGGGGGCTGGATATCCCAAGCACCAGATATGATTTTAAAATATTGCAAATAAAGAATTAACTGAAGGGGAAAAAACCCCATGATCTGTGAAACATTGGATTTGACCAAAATATAAAAAATTGAAAGCAACTTTACTGTTTTAAATTGGCAATATTTCTGAAGTCGGAAGTTATGATTACTTGGGCGTTTTACTTTGTCAGCATTGTGAATGCTGACAGATCTGTTAACTTTTGTAGCGTGTTGGGTAGAAATAAAAAGGAATTAATATGAGCCACTGGTGCACTTTTCTGTTCTTTATGGGGATCTGGTGAAAACCACCTGTGGATGATCCCACAGCATCTGGTATCCCAGATAAAAGTTCTGATGAATTGGACTTACAAGTAAGATTTTCAGCAGAGATTAATGAATTTGCCTCCCACTGCTTCGATGGATTTAGCAGGCTGAGCTGCATAAATTCACAGTATGTCACAAATGTATATTCATATGAAACTGTCAATTGATCCTCATTTTGAAGTATTAAGATAACTTTTATTTAGAATTTTGCCTTATGAGAATGACATGAGGAAATACTACACTGAGCTGCTGATCTAAGAATTAACAAAGCCTTATTGTTATGGGTAGCTCAGGAAATGTTAATATACTAATGAAATGCACAGTAAATGCGTCATGTCCTCATCTGATCTAGTACGGAAGTTGTTTGGGTTTTTTAATCCAGTTGCTTATGTTTTTTTTAAAAAAAGCAAAGCTTTTTTTATTGTTCTGAGGAAAGTAAAGCAAAAAAAAAAAAGCTTTTTTTTGTTGTTTGAATTTTTATTATATGCTGCACTGGATTTATAATCTCAACTCTCTCTGTTATATTGGTATCTCCAGCCCCCTTTTTGTGGTGTCTTTTAATTTTCTTCAAGATTCACTGTTTGTGTATATGTGCTCTAGTGAACTCGTATATAAACTGAGATCAGCAGCACTGGATTGTAAAATACTGTACTGAAACTCATTGTTGGAATTTCCTTGCATTGTAATTTCAAATACTCAGGTAACTGTAACAGTATCTCAGTAAGTCAAATACTTTTATAAAACTACTTAAAGAGCTGGTAGTCTCGTCATTATTCCTTCTGTGTGTGGAAGTCATCTGTCTGCTCTGCGGGGGGGTCAGCCTGTCCAAGTTGTCCTGCTGGCAAAGTTCTTCAGGAACGTTTCTTTCCTGCCACCTCTTCTGCCATTGCTGATCGCAGTGGGAAGTCAGGGGGAGGTTTCAGACACAGCTGTTTGTGTAACTGGTTAGAAACCGCAGATAAAACAATTCCCGCACTCGTAGCGCTCGTGGGGCGCTGCCCCAGGGAGAGCAAAGCTGCTGCTCCGTTAGCGGCAGCACCGAGGAGATGGGCTGGAGAACTGTTTTGCGGGAGCTTTAACGTCTTCTGGTACCAGTAATTGCAGTGACACACAAAGGAGGTATGACTGTGCAAGTTTGTGTTCCCTTTTCTGTTCAGGAGTGACAGGGGGACAGGCAGGAGGGGAGAAAACCTCAGATGAGACTGATCGGCTGTGTCATTAACCTGATCCTCCTCCTGGAAGGGACAAGTGGCATTTACATTCATCCTGTCATCAGGAACCTCTCCTGATTGCCATGACCCTGCAAAGATAATTGAGACCAGCGTTATGGTGCCCCTGGGCACCTGCCCTCAGGTCTCATCAGTTTGGTTTTGCCCAGTTTGTTCAAATGTTCCCTAAACGGTTCCTTCTCCATTGAGGGTAATTGTCCTGCCTGCAGACCTTCCCACTGCGTTTTCACTCTGCTTTTACCGTCCCAGATGTTCACACAGCCTCAGTTAATACACTTCTGTTAGTAGCAGCAAATCCCAAGTACGCTTTTCTACGCAAAGTAAGAATACACAATAATAACCACCTTTTTTCTGCAGCAGGGGAGGTTAGTTTTGAGTCGCTTCCTCCATGCTTTGGATGAACTCTCTTAAAAGCATGCGAGTAAGTTGTGTAAACCCAAAATTTGACACCGCTTTGGGTATTTTTAGTTAGTGCTGCTATGAGAATATTTCACATATATCCGCAGGTTTGTTTTGTTTTTAAAAGGCAAAAAAACCCAAATGGAATCACAATGCAAAGCATGATAAATGTACAACTGGGTTGCACTGCTGTGTTAGTTCCGTGCTGCTTCCTCCTGTGGTGACATTGCTGATGCCAGTACCAGTGCAGGGGGGTCACTGGTGGGTTTCTTCATGGTGAGACAGGAGCACTGGTTTTAGTTTAAACAAAACCTGGTTTGGTTTAGGTCTCTGATGGCAGCTGTGCACTGCAGACCTCCTGACCCAATCTTGGCGTCATCGGTGGGATCAGAGCTGGAACCAACCTGCTAAAATGACTTTCTGCAGCCAAGCTTTAAAACTTACTGTTGGGCTGGTAAGAGAGAATAGAATTTCAATCAGGTTGCAGAGCTGTAAACATCCACTGGAAAAGAAAATAGTGTATCTCTTGGATCCTAAAGAAGGATTTGTTCCTGATCTCTGAAGATGCCCGATCCCATGTCCACTCCACTCTCAACCTGTCAAACATACCGCAGTGCACACACCACAGGAGTTGTTGGAGAAATCCCTTTTTCTCTGAGCAGAAAGTAGTCCCTGCCAGGTCTGAAGTACCAGTGAGGTTATCTGCTGTGTCGAATCCCGGCTTTCACAGTATCTTGGGGGAAAAAAAAAAAAAAGAAAAATACCTCACGTTTCTACTTTTTGCCCAACAAAGCTCTGCTTTCTGTAGCTGTTGTGAGTGTTGGCTGCAGGGCAGCTTTCTGCTTGCAGGGTCGCGATGCTGAAGGAAGCAACATCCAAGCAGAGAACAGATTCCCAATGAAAGGGGGAAAGCACCAAATGCTGTTACTGTGATTGTAGAACCAGCTGGGGTTACGCTCCATACGGTTCTTCAGTGTGTTTGTTTTGCCTTCAGACCACAGCACATCCCCGATCCTTCCAGAGGCGGGACGGGCATTTACACTTTTCGTGCTCGCAGGGCAGAAGCCACCGTTACCCCCATGGTGTGAGCTCCAGGGTGTCCCCAGCCCCTGGTTTGGGTGCCTGATGCCCCCACAGCCCCAGGGGCGCCCAGACAGACCCTCTCAGCTCTGCCGGTACCTCCCGGGGCTCCGGAGGCAGCTGAGGCGCCTCGGCCAGGGGGATCAACTCTCCTGCCCCTTCACTTCCACACTGAAGGCCCTGACATGAGGGGGGAGAACAAGACGACAAAAGGCTTAGAGAAGACACTCAGCCACACGACCGAAAAGTCTGAGATCACATTGGAAGAGGCCGGGGTCTGGTGAAGGTGCAAGTGCAGCCCTGACCTGAGCCACAGGTCCAACTCTGGGGGGAAATATCCAAAATCTGTTTGGAACGAGGTTTTTGTGGCTTGCTGCTCCATGGCTCACTGGCAAGGCCGTTCCCTCCTTGTCTGCGTTCTCCCAGCCCCATGAGAAGGAATGTTGATTCCACTTCTTCTCAAGGGCGGCTTTTGAAATCATAGAATCATTTCAGTTGGCAGAGACCCTCAGGATCGAGCCCAACCATAACCTAACCGAACTCTAGCACTAACCCATGTCCCTGAGAACCTCATCTAAGCATCTTTTAAACCCCTCCAGGGATGGTGACTCCAGCACTGCCCTGGGCAGCCTGTTCCAATGCCCCACAGCCCTTTCCGGGAAGAATTTTTTCCTAATATCCAATCTAAACCTCCGCTGGTGCAACTTGAGGCTGTTTCCTCTTGTCCTCTTGTCCTGTCACTTGCTACTTGGTAGAACTCGTGATTATTCACAAGCCGTGACTGGAGCCCATGCTCCAAACACTGATTTCCATCCATCTCATGATAATTGTCGCAGGGAAGTTTGTTTGAGGCGGATCCTGTGTCAGCCTGACATTTTTCTTGATGATGCTCTTGGGGCAGAACTGTGCAAGCACAAGGGCCAGGGGAGGGTAATGAGGGGTGTGGGGCTCGGGTATGGAAATTGCTTATTTTTCGGAGAGGATGACTGTGGGAGGGCGGCTCAGCTGGGGAAAGAGCAGAGCTGTACACACCAGAATTTCTTAAAAAATCCTTCCTCCGTGTTTACGTGCTTACGGCGGAAGCGCCGCTGCTCGGCCCCACCCCTGCGGTGCCACGGCCACTTCCGGCCGCTCCTCCCCGCGGATTGGCGGAGCGGGCGGCGCATGCGCGCGCTGCCGTGACCGGGCGGAGCGGAGGCGGCTCGAGATGGTGGGTGAGGCCGCGCGCGGGGCCCGGGCAGAACCGCGGGGCCCGTTCCGTCCCTTCCCTTCCCTTCCCTTCCCGTTCCGTCCCGTCCCGTCCCGTCCCCTTGGCACTGCCCGGGGCCGGCCGGGGAGGCGCCGCCTCTCGGGCGCTCCGGTGTGGGAAACGCCCGTGTTGGCGCAGAGCGGGTCGGAGGGACCGGTGCTGGGGATGCCCCGCCCGGGCGGGTCTCTGGGCAGTCCGGTGTCCGTCCGGTCTCTGTCCGGCTTGCCCTGGTGCCCCCGGTTCGGGCCGGGTTCGGTTTCGGCTCCGGGACCGCGCGGGTGCGGCCGGTGTGTTGTGAAGTGGGGGTTGAGCGGGGTCTGTGCTGCTTGTGGCCTGGCCGGCGTCCCCCCCGTGTCACACCCCCCCCCCGTGTCACACCCCCCCCCCGTGTCACACCCCCCCCCCGTGTCACCCCCCCCCCCGTGTCACCCCCCCCCCCCCGTGTCACCCCCCCCCCCCCCGTGTCACCCCCCCCCCCCCCGTGTCACCCCCCCCCCCGTGTCACCCCCCCCCCCCGTGTCACCCCCCCCCCCCGTGTCACCCCCCCCCCCCGTGTCACCCCCCCCCCCCCGTGTCACCCCCTCCCCCGTGTCACACCCCCCCCGTGTCACACCCCCCCCGTGTCACACCCCCCGTGTCACCCCCCGTGTCACGCACCCCGGGTCACCCTGACCTTGTGGGTCCTTTCCTGCAGGTGTGTCCATGGGAACGCGTGTCCCAGGTTTCCTCTGAGCTGTGGGGCTGTGGGAATGAGCTGAGTGTCCCTGAATCAAATGCCATCATTAGGACGCTTGGCTGTCTCCTTGGGGTGTCCTCCCAAGCTGGGAGCTTTCTCCAGGATGCAAACCTGTCCTACAGCATCTTTGTGTTACATGAAATCCCCGTGAAGAAGCACAGAGATGATGCGACAGAGAAAATGTTGTTTGGTTTGTGAAATGAGCCGTGTGTTTCCTGGGCTAAAAGTGAGGTGATGAGACCTTAGGAAAGGGTGAGACGTGTTGTGGTCTGAGGTGGGTCTCTCTGCTCTCAGTAGTGCCTGGTGGCTTTTCAGGGTAACGTGGGAGTGTGATCAGCCTCCATCTCCGAGAGGTACAAGCCCAGGGCAGCTGGGAGCAAGACAGAGGGACAGTCCCTGTGCTGTCACCAGGGGATTCACCCGGCCCGCCCGGGGCTGTGGGTCCTGCCCCAAATCATCGCATAAACTGAAACCTTCGGTTTGTTCTGTCAGACACTGGAACACCCCCCGGGATGGGGGAAGGTGCCGTCCAAGGAAAAAGTTTGCGTTTCTCCTGGCTACCAGGTTACAGCTCCTAAAGCTGAAGGCAATCAGGAGAAAGACCGTTTTAAGACAACTGGCTGTTCAGTATACTTCGGAACCTGGACGGACTGTATTTATTTGGTCACAGTTGTGCTGGAGGTTGTTTCCTGTTCAAGTGTCTTGTTGGCCAGTGCGTGTTCATGAAATTGGGAATGAAAATATGTGGAAAAATTTCTAAAGAAATAAATATTGACCTAAGTGGAAGGTGCAGAGTTGAAATGGTCTAATAAGACATTTTTTCGGCAAACCGAGGAGTTAAAGCTTTCTAAATGAAAACAGAAAGACAAAGGCCACTGGTGTATATACAGCAAAGGTTATGGAAGAGCAGACTGGTGATGGGGAGTATTTATTCTCCTTTTCCAGCGTGCATCTCTCCTGCGCCATTTACTATCTTTTGTAGTTATCCATCCCTTTGTGAAGATAGGTTTTTTTTGTTTCGCAAGTTAAATAAACATTTTTTTTTCTCAGCAGTGTTTTTGCCGATCTGCTGAGCTGAACTGGCTTGTGGAGGTGTTGAACAAGCACCAGAGCTCCTGTGCAGGAAATGGATCCCGTGTTGGGGAGTAAGAACAGGAGGAGCGAGACCTTCCCATGTCAGCAGCAGATCACCCCCCTTGTCATTAGATTATGTCGGTTGTTAGAAGAAATTAAAAATTGGTATAGTTCTCTGCAGATGCTTCTTTGCATCTGAACGGGTTAGTTAAGGTCCAATGAAAGAAAATATTTAACAGATCAGGACTTAAATACTGCTAATAAGTCAGGAAATTATTTCAGACTCGAGTGAGCCGCCATATTTCTCTCAGCATCTGTACGCCCGGTAGTTTGGTTTTTGTTTCGCTTCCCTTGTCTTGTACTTGAAAATAGTCCAGCATTCAGAAATAATCAAGAGCTTTGGTGAAAAGATTGAATTTTTCTTTGCTGGATAAGACAGAAAAACTCTGCTTCACAAAGACAAACCCCGGTGGTGCCGTCTCTTACCAGCGACAGTTTGTTACTCCAAGCTGCTTGTACCGACAGCACCCTGCGGAAAGTTGGCTTGTCGATCTGAGGTTGAGGCCGTGTGGTTTTGTTAGGACAAGGGAACAGGGTTCATAACGTGCCTGTGCTCACGTGCTGGGAGGTGGCAGCAGACAGAGGATTTTCACAATGCCCGAGGAACAGCCGCCTTGGCCAAATGCGCTGGGTGGGTCTCACCTCTCCCAGGTTCAGGTGATTCCTGTCCCTGCGAAAGCGTTTCTGTGGGACCCTCTAGCAAGACCTGGAAGATGCTGCATGTCTCTGTTTCCTTTAATGGGGATAAAAACTACCAAATATTCACCCAGCTGTGGAAAACAGCTCGGGTGCTGAGGTTTTGTGACCCTGTTAGAGAACACGTAGGTAAATTTTGATGGATGTCTTGTAGCAATGGTAGTTGCGCAGGTGGGTTTGAAAGCTCTTCCAAAGTTGATGGTGATTTTTACAGAGAAGGCAAAGGGACTTCAGTTTTTTGTTGGGTTTTTTTTGTTGTGTTGGTTGGTTTTGGTTTTTTTTTAAAGTTGCTTTCACGAAGTTGTAAATTATTGTTAGTGGTTATAATCTTGTTAGTTATCCCAGCATGAATCATAATTAGAAATAAATAGCATTTAGTCACTGTTTTCCCCCTCACTTATTTGTAATTGCTCTTAGCATTCATTTGATAAAAGGGGAGATAGCCTTGCATGAAGAATGTAGAAAAATATTTCTGCTTTTTTCGTAAATTCCACATATATTTTCCTACCTGCTTTTTGCTTGACACCTAAATTGTAGCAGTCTGCCTAAGCAGTGTTGCAGCTGCAGGCCTGCAGTAAGGAACCGATGTGTGCGGTTCCGGAGAGAGGGGAAGATTAGAGAGGAGTTCCAAATTTCCACAAGATTATAATCACAAATGAGTGAAGAGTGAAGACAGATGGAAAACAACTGAAAAGGTCATGCAGAGAAGGTGGTACCAAAGCACGGACATGTTGCTGCATAGGGTGGTGTAGGTAAAATCTGCCTGAATCATCTTGGTGCAGCTTTATTTTTGGACACATTATTCCAAAGCTTTGGTGGAAGCCAAACAGCAGCTGTCATCTTCTATTGATTTGTGCTTTTTCTGTTTGCAGGCTGAGGTGGAAGAAACGCTGAAGCGAATCCAGAGCCAAAAAGGAGTGCAAGGAATCATTGTGGTTAATTCTGAAGGTATGGTGTCAGCCTTGGTTTTCTGAGATGTAACTTCTTCTGAACATGCACTTTAAAAACAGCTGATTATGCTACTTACGTTTAGATTCCAGTCTGTTTTTAGCGAAGGTTTTGCTGTAGTCAAAGCAGAGAGTTGAGAAAAATTGGGGGTTTTTTTCTGCAAGCTCACTTTATTATTTTAGGAAATCAGTAAATGAAGATAAATTGCAAACGCTTAGAAATACTTGAGTTACGCCAGTGTTTGAGGCTGTGTTCGGTCAAAACCTTTGCCAGTAGTGCTAAAAGCTCTTGTGACATCTGAAATGTTGCTGCTGTGCATGTCCAGAGCGCTGCTGTCTTGGCCTCTTGGACTCGATGATCTCCAGAGGTGCCTTCCAACCCCAACCGTCCTGTGATTCATGACACTCGTAAGCTGGTTGTCTCTTTTAGGACTCGGTGAAGAGCCCAACAGAACAGACTTGTTCAGAGCCCTCTAAATACACTGGGAGCAGCCCAGCTTCTTAAAATTGTGTCATTATCTTTTTTAATTGAATATTTCCTAGAAATAACCCTTAGGAAAGATGACAGACAGTAGCTGTATATGAATGTATTGAAGATCAGATCCTTGCATACTTGTATGCAGCTTGTGTTCCTGCTCACTGCTTTTTCATGATGGTGAATAATGGATTGTGTTCTCCAGGCTGGAGCTGCACTTCTTTGAACAAACACCTGCAGCAGTTTTTCTGCTGTGCCAGTAGTTGGTAGTTGGCTGCTGCATTGTTCGGACACATGAGCTGAATTTTGGCTGCCTTTTTGTGGGGAAACATATCTATTGGGTGGCAGAAGTATAAGGGAGGGAAAGCTCTGGCCAAAGTGTGTCAGTGTCTCTGCTCTTTTGACTGGGGCACAGGAGCTGAACCAGGGACCTCGCAGGACAGTGTCAGCTCCTGCGACTGAACCTTGGAGCCTCCACCTTCACAGAATCACAGCATGTCAGGGATTGGAAGGGACCTCGAAAGCTCATCCAGCCCAATCCCCCCGCTGGAGCAGGAACACCCAAATGAGGTTACACAGGAAGGTGTCCAGGCGGGTTGGAATGTCTGCAGAGAAGGAGACTCCACAACCTCCCTGGACAGCCTGGGCCAGGCTCTGGCACCCTCACCATGAAGAAGTTTCTTCTCCAATTTAAATGGAACCTCCTGTGTTCCAGTTTGTACCTATTGTCCCTTGTCCTGTCATCGGTTGTCACCCAGAAGAGCCTGGCTCCATCCTCCTGACACTCCCCCTTTCCATATTGATCCCCATGAATGAGGTCACCCCTCAGTCTCCTCTTCTCCAGCTCCAGAGCCCCAGCTCCTCAGCCTTTCCTCACACGGGAGATGCTCCACTCCCTTCAGCATCTTCGTGGCTGCGCTGGACTCTCTCCAGCAGTTCCCTGTCCTTCTGGAGCTGAGGGGCCCAGAACTGGACACAATATTCCAGATGAGGTCTCACCAGGGCAGAGCAGAGGGGCAGGAGAACCTCTCTGACCTACTGACCACCCCCCTTCTAATCCCCCCCAGGTCCCATTGGCCTTCCTGGCCACAAGGGCCCGGTGCTGGCTCATGGTCACCCTGCTGTCCCCCAAGACCCTTTCCCTTACACTGCTCTCCAACAGGTCGTTCCCAGATGCAAGACTCTACACTTGCCCTTGTTCTATTTCATTAAATCTTTCCCCGCCCAACTCTCCAGCCTGTCCAGGTCTCTGGATGGCAGCGCAGCCTTCCAGTGTCAGCCACTCCTCCCAGTTTAGTGCCATCAGCAAACTTGCTGACAGTGTGCTCTATTCCCTCGTCCAAGTCGTTGATGAATATATTGAATAGTACTGGTCCCAGTACCGACCCTTGAGGGACTCCACTAGATACAGGCCTTGTACCTGTGTGATGCAGCAGCCGATGTTCTCAGTAATCAGCACCGATCCCAGCCCAGCTGTGATGTTCAGGAGCCTTTCTGACAGGAAAAGCTGTCCCTAGTCAGGAGAAAAGCATTGAAACATTGGTATTTCCTCTTTCTATCCCAGATATTTTTGTTATTTATTTTGATTTATAAATTTCATAACTAAACAGTTAAAAAGCAAAGGTAAAGCACTGATGCTACTAGAGGTAAACAGTTCTCACCTACTCCTGCGGTTCCAGGTCTTAGCCTTTCCACATCGTATTTCTGTTTGTGTTCTTCGTGTAAGCCTTTGAAAAGAATCCCCGCTGTAGTGACAACATCTGCTGAGGTTAAATAGCTGCCCCAGTTGGACCTGGTGCTGCCCAAGGTGGAGTTAGTTCTGCAGTTTTGTCACTGACCCTTGCTGTCCCCTGTTTTGCAGGTATTCCTATCAAAAGCACTATGGACAACTCCACGACAATTCAGTACGCGGGCCTCATGCACAGCTTCATCATGAAGGCGCGGAGCACCGTGCGGGACATCGATCCCCAGAATGACCTCACGTTCCTGCGGATCCGCTCCAAGAAAAACGAAATCATGGTTGCACCAGGTAAAAGCGAGTGAGGTAAAGCAGGTATCAGGGAATCCGGCAGAATTATTTTCTCCTGCGATTGACACTGTCAGCCTGAGAGGAATGTTCTGCCTGCTGCTTTTATTCATATTGTATAATCCCTTCCAAGAAGCCGTTTTGCTTTCTTCTGAGTCGAAAGCTTTTATCATTGACCTAAATTTGCTTTTTTCGTATTTGAATGTGGGAAATCACTTCCCTCATTTCATGTTGATCAAAGTAGAAAGTGTTAAATAGTGTTTGAGAGTGTGTTGCAGTCTCTCATGTTTTGTGCTTTCAGTATAAAACCACAAGAGTTGGAAAGGAATATGTTTTGAGAGCAATTTCAGCTCTGCACTGTGACTAAGTGATAAAGCAAAACAGTCTAATAGATTTTCTAGTTCAGAGAAAAGCAATAGAGCATATCGTAGCTGGAATCATGAGTTGTAGAATGTAGCAGCAGCAATCATCTTTTCAGGAAACATCGTCGTTTCATCCAGTTATGCCCTGGAAAGCAGTGAGATGAGTGCGGGTCGCTCATGGGGCAGGATCTCAGATTTGTTCCTTCGTGCTGCTCCGCGATGGGGTTGTGCTGCAGGAGGGGATGGCAGCTGCAATAAACCTCTCCTCGGGGGCCGGTCGAGGCAGATCTTAAGCCGGGCTCTGGGGTTGATGCTGAGGCAGCCTCTGATTTCCATGCAAGGCATGAAAAGAGAGGAATGAGCGTTGCTGCAGAAAAGTGCAGCTCCAGCCGCCACAGCCTTGCGGTCTGCCGGGCGGATAAGGGCAGTTGCTGGCTCGTGCCGCCTGTTGTGATTCCATCATTGCGTGTGCTGGTTGCTGTTATTTCCTAGGCACAAACTGAGCTAAATTCAGTTGGTTTGGGAGCACGGAGTTTCTAAAGCTGAGACTTTTTCTCGGTAAGACTCATAAACATGAGTGATCTGAGATGCCAAGCCTGCTTTGCTCATTGAGAATGAATGTCAGGACTCTATTGTTCCCAGTGTATCAATGAGATATGAAAAAATGTTGAAATTTACTGCTGCTATGAACAAATATCAGCAATGAAAGAATAATTTCGTTTTGTTTCATTTTTCTCCAGATAAAGACTACTTCCTGATTGTCATCCAGAATCCAACTGAATGATTCACTGACTTGGTCTATTTTTTTCCGTTTGCTCAACTGTTTTTTTTAATTTAATGGTAATGAATAGAGCATTAGTGTTAACTCTGCTGTGTCACTTCAATAATGTCTGGAAAAACAAAAGCAGGTGTTTTTGTTGTTTACAAGCAGAAAAAGTGGCTTTTTTTTGTATCACAAGTTGTTTTGAGGATGAGATGGTGAATTAGAATCAGGCAGTAAAAGAAATCAACATTCTTTTAATAGTTAAAAAGATAATATAATATGTTCTAAAACATATAATAATGTTCTAAAACAGGTTATGCTTTGTATGTTTCCATGCTTCCGTCACCACTATTTGAAACATGCTTTTACACTATTACTTTTGGATTACTTTTACACTATTACTTTTGTAAATACGAAACTTGTCTATCCTCTAGTTGTCTTATTCTGTTGGTTTTACAAGTTACTTTGAAAGAGTCTGGCCATATCAAATTAAAAAGCGTCATCAGTAACTGTTTTTGCCTTATGTGTTTTCCTTCTGAAGGTTTTAATTATTCTCATGATTGAGATTTTCTTAAAAAAATAGAACCTTCTTAAGACTGTTTTTACTAATCTGTTGCTTTCTCTACACAAGGTTTTAGTCTAAGTGCATGTGCAATAGATGCATAATCATGTATTTTCCTACCACCTCCTTTTTGTTTTAGACAGAAATGTTGCGGCAAGGCAAGGCCATCAGCTGCCTGTTGGAGCTCTCATAATATCACAATCCAGTATCTGGTTTTATCTGGTGTCTTCCTTTAGTAATTTTTTTAACCATGGCCATTAAGGACAGAAGGTCATCTGGTTCCTCCAAAATAATAAAGGGCTTATTTTTGTAGCCTTGATAGAGCCTCATAATTGCACACAGCGCTCAATAAATTGTGCAAAACATCTGCGTTGAAGATGTTTGTCACGTGTGCGACAGACACAACACTGGCTTGTCCCGAAGAGTCTTAGCGACGTGCAGATTGTCCCGGCCCAGGTTCAGCAATGCCGTACGTTGTCCCGTGCTGCATTTGCGTGCTCGGGCAGCTCGACGCAGCCAACGCTGCTGTGTGATGGGAGCATCGGCTCCTTCAGCTTCCTCTGTCCCACAGGGCAGGGCATTCACGATGGTGGAGCCAATTGTGACACAAGTGCTGACGTGCGGAATAAACTCTACAACTCGAGATGAGTTATAAAGCAGGTATGTTTGTTCTGGCACCAGGGTGCAAGGGGATCACTCCCAAATCTTGCACACTGTTTTGCTCAAAGCTTGCTGGTTTATGCCAGTTAGTTCATACATATTCATGCTATCTCTTAAAGCGGGTGGTAGTATTACAATTAGTTCCCCAAAATAATTTTAATATCCTCACCCATTGTCGTGCGTGCGCACAGCTTCCTGGTGGTCATCTGTTGGGTTCTTCAGGCTGAAGTATGTAGTCTTCCTCTTGGTGAACTTTCATAAACCCTTGCTCTTTGGCCTGAAAACAGTTCGATACATGACTCCTTGTTGTGCTTTTTTGCTTAGTTTGCTTCACACCAGGATGCAGTTAAGGCTGGGATACGTGGTCTTCTTTAAGTTCCTCTTGAAGCCCCTATTTCTGTTAGTTAAGCTGATCACATTGCATACATTCCTAACTGCAATCGAGTTACGCAATACATTGCTGTCTACACAGTACATTTCTACTAAACTGTCTATCAGTGTCCACCTGTCCAAAAAGGGATTTCTCCTGGAGTGCATCTGAGCAAAGAGGCACAGCCTCCGGGCACAAAACTTTCTGTACAGTCAGAGGAAGAACCTTGACTGAGTAACTGCAGTTATTAGGGGATGATGTTTACTGTGCTGGTGAGGGATCGCTCCTGACTCGCATATCTCTGTCAGCAGAAGTGTTTCGCCCTGCTCTGTCAGAATTACAAACCATAGTTGGAACATGTGATACTGTCCAGTTCTACACTGAGGAACACACTAAGAATTTCTGGCTGGTCTCAGGGTGTCCCAGGCAACTGCCTGCAGTGCGGTTTTGGAATCTTCAGTAAAAATGCGGGTGTTGACTTGGACACTTTTCTGGATTTCAGTGCACAAGGCGCTGGGGTGGATATGAGGTGACTCAAACAGCTGAGACCACCTGTATGTTCAGCATTTGCTTTCTGTGCATTTTCAGACTTCGGCATTAATTTATAGACTCTCTAATTTTTTGAGGTACTGTGTATGAATGGGAAGGTCAGAAATGCTTTTTGCAACCTGTGGTCAGTCCCATAGCACCTGGTGAGGGTGCTTTACACTATTTTGGGTGTATCTCTGCTGTCATCGTGACTTGGTGTCGGCTGTTACTCTGTTCATGAACCGTTTCTCCCATCAGCACGTGTTTGACCACACTATCTTGGCATAGCCTTGGGATCATGTTCTGTGCCAAGAAGGGACTGACACAAACATCCATTCCCTAGTTGCAGAAAACTGACAGATAACTCTCAGAGCATGGATTATTTTTATTATTGAATCTGGGTTTAAGCCATGCCATCAAACATGAACAGGGTCTGAAATGCCCTGCGTGTGGAGAGGTCCCAACACACAGCAGCTTATATGATGTGTGCGATCTGTCATAACTGAATACTGTCTCCAAAAAATGATCTCCAGCAAGCTGAAGTCTCTGGATGATAACTGAACAGTGAGGCAAGGCAGAAGAAAAAAGTGACTTCAGGTACCTCTGTCTATCTTTTGTTGTTCATAACCAGGGAAATGTTTCTTGGAGGTGGTGACCTGCTTCTGCACTTTGGTTGTCCCTGGTAGGTGGCAGCATTACTCTTTGAACAGCAAAGATTTTTAGTGTCCTGCATTATTTTGGACGCTTCTCTAAGGACAGCTGCCCCACCAGTGGTTTTGTGTGGTGTCTGAGTTTGAGACAGTGTTGAGGTGGGTGTTTTTTAAACAAGCTGTAGTAAGTAACCCTAATGCAAAATAAAGATCATACCCCTTTTCTGCATTGTGTTTAGACCATAAACTTGCAGTGAAACTACTGAGTTCCTGCTATGTGCAGATTGATTGGGGTTTTGGAGGAGGTTGGTTCACGGTGTTTTTGTTTGTTTTGAGGGGATTTCTCAAGGACTGTTTGCAGTCTGACTTGAAATACACTCAGCAATTTGAATAAAAGGGTCTTGAAGAAGTTGGTTTTGGAGTCTGCAGGAGCTTTTCAAATCCATCAGGGCAGGGCCTTGCTTACATGCCGGTGCTACCTTTACACCAGCATTCAAAGGTAATTCAATTTAATTTTTTTAATTTTTTTTTATTTTTTTTTTAGAAAAAGGGAGGAAAGGTGTACGAAGCTGAAGAACAGCTACTTCCATTTACTATGGAGGAAAAAAATGTCTTATTTGGATCAGGAGCATCAGAGAGTCTCAGTGATCTGACCAGAAGCAATTCCTCTGTATGCAAGTTACAGGAGGATTTCACTTCTCCTAAGTTATCTTAAAGAGGGTCAAGGAAGAGATGGGATGCAGTTCTGCTTCTTGTCCTGTGCTTGCTGAGTTTGGGCCTGGTCATTTCGTATGGTAAAACTATTGTCAAAGTGAGAAAGAATCAAAAAATAAGCATTGTGGCCTTTTTTCCAGCCAGGAGGCACAGCCAGGTATCACAGGAGGGTCTCAACAGCGCGCTCTGCAATCCGTGCCTTGGAAAACAAACCCCAATGTGTTAATGAACTAACGAAGGGCAGCCTGAGGTTTGGCTCAGCTGTGACCAGCCCCACCTGGGGCTCTTGTGCTGACTCTGTGCCAAGATGAGGCCCTGGCAGAGGAACAGAGGTGATAACGTATTAATACTGCAAAAGCCAGGCTTGTGGAAACTCATTTTCTGTGCACCTTAGAGCAGCTCTTTTAAGCTGCTCCAGGTTGCATTTGTTCCAGCGCCCTCCCGAGCAGCTCTCTGCAATGGCTGAGCTCCCATTGTGCAGCGCTTGTCATCGCGTATGGGATGTTTATGCTTGAGCTTATCTTAACGCTTTTGTTATGTATAGCTACACCTATAGGAGGTGAAAGTCTGGCATAGTTACACCGATCCGGGCCAGCCTTACGCTGTCAGTGTCGTGGTTTAACCCCAGGTTGCAATACAACCACGACAGCTGCTCGCTCACCTGCTCCCCACAACAGGGGAGAGAATCAAAAGGGAAGGGAGAAACTTGGATTGAGATAAACAGTTTAATAAATTAACTAAATACTAATACACTACTAGTAAATATATATATATAAAATAGAAATAGAATATAAAATAAAAGATAGTCAAAGCAATTCCAAATGAACTCCGTCCACAACTGAGCAGCTGGTCCCAGCAAACCACACCTGGTCCTAAAGCCGATCCCAGAGAGAGAAAAAGAGAGGAAAAAGGCAGAAAAGCCCAGAGGCCTCTGCAGGGTGGCAAAAGGCCGGACTAAATGTCCTGACCGAACTCCCCCGGCTCAATAGCAAGAGCAAGCAAGCAAGCAAGCCCCCAACATCCAGAAGGCCCTGACTCTATATACGAAGCATGATGCTAATGGGCTGGAATACTCTTACTGATCAATCTGGATGTCAGTTAAGCTCTGCCCCATCTCTGTTGGCAGAGCTCAGAGTGTCCTTGGCTCTCAGACCAGAGCAAGTAAAAACATTAATTCTGTGCTGGGGTGTTATCTCTTGTTCTCAAACTAAGTCCAAATAATGAGTGTGCTAGCTATGGAAAAGAAGGGTTAATTTTCTTCCTGTAGTTAGAAACCTATTTTCAGTCAAACCAGCACACAGAGCCAGGGCAGCTCCTGGAGCCGGTGCGATGTGCAGGAGCAGCCGCGGCAGCCGGACCACGCGGGGCAGCGAGCTCCGACAAACCCGCCTCAGAACTGAGCATCGACACAACGTCTACTGACAAAAATACGCTTCTTTACGAGCAGGACAGGATTCCTTTGGGGAGATTCCCTCTGCTAACGCAGTTTCACAAGCATCCGGGGTGCTCATTATCAGGGTGTTTACCCCAGGAATGCTGGCACACGGAAAGCTTGTTGTTGATCCCGGGTGATGTTGGGAGAGCTTGCTGCTGCTGGGTTGATACAGATGGTTCCTTCTGTCTTTGTTAAATCTTTGATCCGGAGTCTTTGGGATCTGAAGTGCATCTCTTTAAATAAAGCGCTTTGCCAATGACATCAGTATGAACAGGAAAGAGTATTAGTGCATGCACGATTTTTCAGGAAAGCTGAGGGCTGAAGTGTATAAATCATTCTCTGCTGTATTAGAAGTAAAACTTCCTTGATCCGTGTCCCCTTTTTTTAACTAGATTAACATGCTGAGAAGCTCCAGAGCTTCCATGAACCAGTGTCTTTTCTCCCACTCCGGGTGCATGAATCATCTTCTATGGAGTCACAGCCCCGGTCCTGCAACGATGTCCGCAGGGATAAAATCAGGGATCAAATCACTAAATTGGAAAGAGTTCCTCACGCTTCTCATCAAAAAGGGGCTAATGCTTTGTAACAATAGTAATAAAAAATCCTTTGCCTGAGGATGCAGTCTGTAAAGCTGATCTGCTTGCCGTATCTAATTCAACACTACCGCTTTCCCTTGTGTGTTTTCTGATTAAAAGGACTTATATCAGAGATGAATGTCTCTACCTGTATCTTAATTATAAAAGTGAATCTGAAGAGTTTACACTTCCTTACCAGTATGTGTTTAATTAACTGGTGCTACTACTTGGTCAAGGAAAATCCATGATGTTAGCCATGAAAGTGGTTGTTTCCTTTCTTGGATAAATTCTATAAGGAAAAAAAAATGTTCAATTGTAGTTAAATATATTTTTCTTTTGATTGGTGACACTTTCAATAATTGGAGAATTTTTTAATAGATGCATCTTTCATGTCTTTTTTTTACCAAGGTTGTGCTTAATCCCGTAACATTTTGTGTTCGCTTGTGTGTCATGCCCGTTCGGTGTAAACAATGAGCCATTGCTTTGCAGAATACAGCTTTTATTGTGGCATGCGTCGAGGAGGAATATTAAACATGGCTCTTTGTGAAGCGCTGACGTCCTGTTTGCAGTTATGTTTTGGTTCATTTACTGTAGCTCCAGAAATAGCCTGCCCTATTTGTAGTTGTGCTGTGGTCTTTAAAATATTCAGCTCAGATGTGGCAGCAGGGAAAACAACAGCCTCGTTAGCTTGGAGATGATGAGTGGGAATTGCAAATATCTGATTATCTGGGTGAGGCTGGTTTATGTCCAGGTTTGTTGACGGTGGAAGCTGATGGATGCCCCTGTGGTCTGACCGGTCTCGGCAGCCGCCCCCGCGGGGATTGTTCCCCCGCCACCCGCAGCGTCAGCGATTGCTGATGGGAGCCAGCGGTTGCACTTGAAGATCACAGAGTCATGGCATGGTTTGTTTGAAGGGCCCTCCCCAGCTCCCCCAGTGCCCCCCTGCCACGAGCAGGGACATCTGCACCAGCTCAGGTTGCTCAGAGCCCCGTCCAGCCTGGCCTGGGATGTCTCCAGGGATGGTTCAGCCACCACCTCTCTGGCCAACCCGGGCCAGGCTCTCACCACCCTCAGGGGCAACAATTTCTTCCTCACGTCTGGCCTGAATCTCCCCTCTTTCTGTTTAAAGCCCTTGTCCTGTCATTACATGCCCTTGTAAAAAGTCCCTCTCCAGTGAAATTCGACAGTTAAAATTGTAAGTACTAACTTGAATTATTTAGGATATCATATAATCTCTTTTCTGTATTTATTTACAGAGTTCGATTTTTTATATATTTATGGCAGAATGTATTTCTAAATTCCTATTCTGTTGAGGGTTATAGTCTGCTGATCAAAATGGACATGTTATATTTCAAGAATGCGTATTTCTGTGAAGTACTGATTATGTCTGGGCCCCTCAGCTCCAGCAGGACAGGGAACTGCTGGAGAGAGTCCAGCGCAGCCACGAAGATGCTGCAGGGAGTGGAGCATCTCCCGTGTGAGGAAAGGCTGAGGAGCTGGGGCTCTGGAGCTGGAGAAGAGGAGACTGAGGGGTGACCTCATTCATGGGGATCAATATGGAAAGGGGGAGTGTCAGGAGGATGGAGCCAGGCTCTTCTCGGTGACAACCGGTGACAGGACAAGGGGCAATGGGTGCAAGCTGGAACACAGGAGGTTCCACTTAAATATGAGAAGAAACTTCTTCCCGGTGAGGGTGCCAGAGCCTGGCCCAGGCTGCCCAGGGAGGTTGTGGAGTCTCCTTCTCTGCAGACATTCCAACCCGCCTGGACACCTTCCTGTGTAACCTCATCTGGGTGTTCCTGCTCCGGGGGGGATTGGACTGGATGAGCTTTCGAGGTCCCTTCCAACCCCTGACATTCTGGGATTCTGTGTGTGATTAACAGCGTACCTGACTCTGCTGCTCAGTTTATTTCTCCGTCTCACTCCGTCCCCGCCGCTTCTCCCGCGGCCCCGGCAGGGGGCGCACACGGCTCTGGGCGGGGCAGCCCCAAGCCCCGCCCCCTCCGGGCGTGCCGCGGTGACGTCACCGCGCCGCTCCGCCGCAGCCGCAGCTCGCGCCGCCACACGGAGCCGCCGCCGGCAGCCGCGCCCGGCCCGGCCGCTATGCCCTCGGACCGGCCCTTCAAGCAGCGCCGCACCTTCGGTGAGCCGGGGCCCCGCGTCCTCTGGCCTCCGGGGCCACCAGCCGCGGGGCCGGCGGAGCCTCGGCCGCTGTCGGTGTCCGCCGGGCCGCGGGAGGGGGCTCGGGGGCGGCGGGGCCGCGGTGATGTCATCCGGGGGGAGCGGGAGCCGGAGAACGGGCCGTGCCCGGGCGGTCCGGGGGCGTTCGGAGCCTCCCCCGCCGTGTGCGGGAGCCCCGCGACCGCTTTGTGTCCCCGGCACACGAATCCCGCACCTCCCAACCGCGGGGCGCGCCGCTGTTTGCCGAAATATTGAGAGATGCGCTCGCCATCGGCTGCCGCCGGTGTCCCCGGGCAGGGGACGCCGCTCCTCAGTGCGCCTCCGTGTTCTGTGAAGCCGTCGTAAGGGATGTGTGCGGTGAGCGGGGCCGGGGCCGGCCGCGGGGTCCAGCACAAGCGGTGTTCGCTGAGCCACCGCCCGCCGGGGTCACGGCCGGTGGGTCCACCCGGGTCACTGGGGTGGGGTGGCGGCTGCGGGGGCTCTGGGATCTACGTCTGTAAATGTTCTTGTTTCACTCTTGCCCTGGGTCCAGTCTTTACACTTTTCACTGTCAGAGCACAATGACCTCTTCAAAAATTACCTCCCGTGCTCCCCTTTAGTGGTTGTTGTGCCAAGAATTTGATACACCCTCTCTAGTTGTTCTTGAGGCCTAGAAGAGTTAATGATCACATCATGCCATCCCTTTGTTAAATGTACATGGTGGGAAAATTCCAATGAGAAAGGATGTCACCAGAGGAGGTACCAGATTTGATTGCCAGAGCTGATAGTGAGATCAGACAAAACATCGGCTGCTGTTTCTCTTGACCTTTGCCAGCCGGCATTGGGAAAGGTGCCTGTTTCTGGCAGGTTGCACCCCAAAGGAGACATTGGTTGAGCCTTACTGCCTGAATAATGCTGAAATCAGTGTATTCATGCCAAACAAAGGCTCGTTTTGTGTCAGATACTGTCCAAATGCAGGTGAGGGCGTTTCCTATGTGAGTTTTAAAATTGGAGCTTTTTCCTACTGAACTGCTGATCCCACCCCTCGCTGCTCTCTTGGAAACTGTAAATATTTCGTAATTTATTGGCACAACCCTTCCGGCCTTGAATGCTTACCCAGCCTGCTCGTGCCACAGCAACCAAGCCAAGTGAACTTGCACAAACAGGAATAAAATGAAGTCTGAGTGCCCTGGAATATTTGCTTGGGACCCTGCTGTGCTCTCGTAAGCTACATGTTAAAAGCGGTAAAGTCCTAAATTAAACCCTTAGTAACTACCTGCTGCTGAACTGGTGAGAATCAGCTTATTATGGTCAGGAGGAGTCATTTGCCTTTGCGCATTGCTCAGACTTCTTATGAGCCAGAAGGAAAACAAAATCCGCGGCTTGGAGTAGTTGAAAGAAAGCAGGATTAAAATAGCCCAGGAGGGAAGGGGGGTGAGGGGGTTTGGGGCTCCTGTTTCTGTGTACTTTCCTCTGCCCTTTCGCTCTCTCAGCTGACTGGTCCGCAGAGCTCAGCGGAGGGAGGAGGAGGAGGAGGCCTGGCAGCCCACACGCTTGCTTTGGGTCAGGGCTGGAATCGCTCAGTTGGAGAAAGTAAATACAGCTTGTTTTTGTCTTCAGATCATTACACAACAGGAGCAGGAAGCGATTGTTTACAATGCAGTTAGAGAGGGCTGATGGAAAACATTGCCAGTGACACTGTACCCTCAGAATGGATTAATTTAGAAGGCTTCAAAACTTTATAGAAGTGGAACGGTTCCAAAAAACCAGAGAAAAGGCAGAGTCAGGAATATGACGCTTTACTAAAGGCACCCAGGCTCCAGTTTCACAGCAAGTGGCTTGATTAGGTCTGGTCTGCCACTCCTTGCTGGAGGTTCTGCTTTCCTTCATGCATATTTTCCCCCCGCTTGTATTTTTGAGATTTGTTTTTCCATGAATTTCTTCTGCTTCTTCATCTGCCTTGTCTTGGGCCTGTCCTGAATAAAATTTCTGGACTTCTATCCATCATTGTTCAGGACTTGAAAAAGGGACTGGCTGGGAAACGCCTGGGGTTTGAGCCAAGATGTGCTGAAGGCACCTGTGCTGACTTCTCCCGTCATCTGCTGTGCCATTAGTGGTGAGAGGGGGACGCTCTGTGACCCGCTCTGTCCTTGGCACATCTGCAGCTGAGCATCTCCAGTCTGGGTGCAGAACCTTCTGCTTCCGTGTGCTGAACCTGACTGTGGACAGAGGTGGCTTCCTTCTGCAGATCAGATCATTGCAGGGGTCCAAAACAATTCCCAGAACAAAGCTGTGCTCGGTGTCAAAGGAACAGGCTGTCCTGGCTGTCACGGCAGCCTGACAACACCGTTGCGCTTCCCGTAAAGAGCACGAGTCCTTCAGAGCATTGGGCAGCGCTCGCGCCTCCCTCTGTTGTTGAAGTGGTTGTTTTGAACTGGCTGCTCTTCTCTCGCGCCGCTGCCAAGAGGCATCAGGCTTTGTGTGTGGAGCCGGATTCCCTCTCCTGGCTCTGGGGAAAAGTGGAGCGTTGCCTTCTCCGGGGACTCATCTGGTGTCAGGCAGCCATGCTCTACCCGTTGGAAGATCAACAGGGGGATGAATTGTCTGTTTCGCACGCAACCCTGTGCTCGTCATAACGGTTTTGTTTGTTGGTGGCTTGGAAAAGCATCTTGGTCTTGATCTGAGGTTGATTGATGCATCAGCTTGTCCTCATACTCTGTGCTTGGTGTATTTGTTCTCCAGCAGTCAGGCTTTAAGAACTGGGATTCCTTGAAATGAGGCTGTGGCTGCAAATTGATGCTTAGCTGCCTGTGTCTGGTTGTATTAATTACTGAGGGCATTCTGTGACATGATTTGGTGTGGGGTTAATTATCAGCATTGAAGAAAATATTGGTACGAGAAGAACTAAACAAACATCCAGAACAAATGCCAGCTAGACATGTAGACCACAGATATTGAATTTTTTGTTATTATTCTTTTATAGAACAAAAGCTTCTCACTGGCAGCCAGGAACAATAAAACCTCTATGTCCTTTGTTTGGTACTTAATACTTTCTTGACTACAAAAACTTGAGATATCCCCCTGAGCCAGAAGGGTGGAGGCGGCTGAATTTGGGAGCTGTAAGACTGGTCCTGATCCTCAGTCATGGAGTGACAGCCCAGTCACCTCCTTTGGCTCTGGGTTCCGTGGTCAGTCCTGGGGGGATCATGGTCAGGAGAGTCACTCAGGAGGATTTCTGGGGTGTCACCCTGCTCGTGTGACATTCTGCGGCTGACCTGCGCTGTGCAAACACCCCAACACTGTGCTCGTGCAGTTGTTTGCTGCCCTTTGTCTTTAGAAGGAGGTTTGGAAAGAGGCTGTGAGAGAAAACCAAGGCATAAATTCAAGACTCCTGTGTCTGGCACGTCTCCCCAAACAGGCCCTGCAAATCCGTGCATGTCCAGGCGTGTTTGTGCACAAATAGCAATGACCCGGGCTGTGCGAGGTCTCTGTGCGTGCACGTGTGTGCTGTTCTGCCTGAAAATACAGTTCTGTCAGGGGCACCAGTTCTTGGTTTGAGCAATTCGAAGTGTCCTGAGTAGTTCTGAGAAATCTGAGCACTTTCCTGCTATATTGGAGGCTCATAAATGTGGAGGTTGTCGAAACAGAAGAAAAGGTCAAACAGAAGCCAGAGGGAAGCCCTGGCTGAGGACAGTCTCATACGCAGGGAACTTGCTGTTCTTTCTCCAAGGCTAGTGAAACTGCGATTAAACATTGAGCAAAAAATCCCAGTTCCTTATCTGAACCACTGATGTAAATACTCCGTATGCCACCCAGACGTGACACAGAAGGTATTGCCCATTTATCCGCTGTGCTCAGGAGGTGGAGGGAGTTGGAAGGCATGTTTTAATCTCTTTGAATGATGGAAGTCCAGTGCTCATCCTGCTTAGCCTATGGCAGGGCTGACATGGTACGTGCAACCAGAGAACAAGTGTCTTGACACGAATTTAGATTTCACAGTTGTCGTGTGGCTCTGCTTAGTCACGAGCTGAGCACTTATGCTGGGTTTGCCAGATACAACTGCTCATTCCTGGAGCCAGGCTTTAAATCATACTCAGTTCAATTTTGAAACTGCTAAAAAAAAATGAAGATTGTTCCTGTTTGTCTTTTAAAATCCATTTTCAAGCTGCGCTCTGGAGCCAGGAAAATTGGGAACTTACGCAAATGAAGACGACTGCTGAGATCCCTCTGCAGTCACGGGGCTCCAGGAGCCAGGCATTCAGAAATCCTTCCAGACACTGCACACCTTGTAGTGAAGCAGTGACAACGACACGGGCGGTCACGCAGACAGGTTGTCAGTTGCTCGTCGTTCACACTGGTAACACCTTCCTGTGACAGTGGAGCATCAAGCTCTATGTACACCATGTTGTAGAGACACACTTTCTGTCAGGCAATAAGTTCAAAACAGTGTCGTTTTGGAGCCAAGTCATTCATCCTATCTGGAGCCCCCCAGTTTTGCAGACAGAAGTAAGATATCACTAACTATCAGAATCGCTGTCAAGTTCCTGTGACACTGCTGTCCTATGTAACCTGGGACAAGAACCCTTTGTCGGCGGTGAGGATGGTTTTTCTTGGGCACGTCTGGCCTCGCCAGCTCTGTCCTGCTGCAGGAGTCTGTCCTTGCTGCTCCCGCAGTGTCACCAGCCCGAGATCGAGCTCTCCGGCACGGGGCTGGACAGCTCAGCTGTTGTGTGAGCAATGACACATACACAGAGCTGTGTTTCCTGATGGTTACAGGTGTCTGGCCTCAGGGTGGTGTGATATTACAAAAATATTTATTGATGTTCATCTGGAATGACCCGCATAACTTGCCCGTGTCTTCAGCCGTTGCCAGCTCATCCCAGACGTATCCTGATTTCAAACCATCCAGTTCCTCCTCTCTTTGCTGAAAACCTCTTGGAGAGAGGACAACATTCTAGTGACCCTCTTCCCTGGGACTGACCACAGAATCATAGAATGTCCTGAGCTGGGAGGGACCCCCAAGGCTCGTGGAGTCCAACTCCTGTCCCTGCACAGGACACCCCACAGGTCACGCCGTGTGTCTGAGGACGTTGTCCAGTCTCTTCTTGAACACTGTCAGGTTGGGGCCGTGGCACCTCCCTGGGGAGCCTGTTCCAGTGTCCAGCACCTCTGGGTGAAGAACCTTTTCCTCATGTCCAACTGCCCCTCCCTGGCACATCTTCCTGCCATCTCCTGGGTTCTGTCACTGGGCTGCAGGTGCCCTCGGTGCCATGGGCAGTTGCACCCGGAGCCCTGGGATGGGGACCGCAGGGAGTGGCAGCAGCTCCTGGCTGAATTTCTACTCTCCACTTTGCTTTCCACACACAGCTCTTCCTCAGCTCAGGAGCTGTTGACCTGGTAACACATTGATGACGTTTCCAGGTGGTGTTTTTTCTTCATTGTGTTTTCTTGACAGAGTTCCTGTTGGTCGCAGGCTGCAGGACTGCTCGTAGAGTCCACACGCTGCCCCAGGGCAGCACCAGTGCCTGACCAGTGTTTGTCTGGCATCTCCTGAAAAATGCTGTCCCTTACGCAACTGTGCTGTTGGAGAATTTGCCATGTGTTTTCCTTCTGTTCCACCATCTGTATATTTTGTCTGATTAAGCTCTTTTGCATCCAGGCCTCTCTTCTCGTCCTGTATCCGCACAGTGCCCAGCCCAGCAGAGACTTGTCTCCCGTAGCCAGGGTTCCTGGGCACTGCTGATAAAAAAGGTTAGTGCTTGGGAAATCTGGCTTAAAATTTTCTACTATTCTCCTTGACTGTCACAATGATTTCATCCTGCATTGTCATGGGATACATTGTGTGCCCATATCTTTGGGAGGGACCTCAGTCAAGAAAACAGCTGAGATTCTGGTGTTTGGGGCAATTTGCAAGCTTTGCTTTTGGTACTTAACAGCTGAAACAGCAGTTGGAGGAGAAATAGGCAATTTTCCTGGCATATGTAATGCTACAAAAATACTCCTGTCTTTCAGTAGGCCCAAGCAGCGAAATTTTGCAGGGAATAACTAATAAAAAGTGTGTGGTTTTTATCTTGCTGCCATCATGAGATCTCCCGTTGTGGCATTGGGGAGAAGCCGGTGCCTCGTGGCAGGTGTGCAGTGCCCGCACCTGGGAGCAGGGACGGCGCTGTTCCCTCTGTGTGCGGTTCGCTGGTCTTTGCTCAGCTCCCTCAGACCAGCAGCTGGCTGCAGCCCCTTCATCCCCTCCTGCTTGGAGTCCCTGAGATGCTGAAATCAGGTGTGGGGTTTTGCTTCTCCTTGCAGCGAGGAGGGTCCAGAGAAAAAAATGTAGGTACGGACGGGGTTGTGTAAACAGTTCTGGTTCACTTTACATATAGGCTAAGGATTAACTACAGCCAGGTGCTGCAAAAAAGAGGAGAGTCTCAATCTCATTTAGCACAGCTATAATTTGGGAGAGCTGCAGGAGAACAAGGCTTGTAAAATCAGACGTGTCGTATATGAAATGTGAGCATGCAGCCACTGCTACCGAAAGGGTGGAGGGAGCGTTACCTGTCTGCGCTTGGACGCTAGGCTGGCATCTCTGAAAGTGTCTCTGAAGTGCCCTTTAATGGTTTCTCTTTATTCTTCTGACTTAGGTTAGACTACATATACATTAAATTAAAGTTGGTGTATAAATTCCTTGCTGTGTGATGTTGAAAGTGCTTTCATGAGACACAGGATCAACCTCCAGCTCTCACTCCAGGCTGAGCAGGGTGTGGGTGACCATCCCCTATTTCTTGCAGGAGATCTCCAGCACCTGAGCTATTGTGTGCACAGAAGTGACTCTTGTGCAGGGTTTGATGCAGGATAGCTTCTCCTGATTCCCAAGCCTGCTTGGTTGCATCTCAAGATCTAGGATGAGATCGAGTGTGCTCCTTATCAGAGTGTCAGATGTCCTGGAAACTTCTGCCTGAATCTTCAGGCTCCTGGACAGCTTAGGTGGGGTTGCTCCCAACTGCCTTCCTGAATGAAGTGTCTGAACTGGGCAGAAGAAGCAGTGCAGGGCTTTAGGTGCTTGTGATTGCAATCACACTCAGCAGCTGAAGGGATCCAGCTGCCCCTGGAGCAAATCAGCATCTCCTGCCATTGCATTGTGGTAACCTGCAAATCAGCCACCTCCTGCAGGGTCCGCTGAGATTAGAAACAGCTGCAAAAGCCCTGACCCATCTGACCAGAGCAACCAGGTCCTGGGCACGTGGCAGGTCTTAAAGAGTGGGAGCTGCCTCTGTGGTCCATCACACTTGAGGGTAGTTGAGGGCGTTATTGCTGGTGGCTCATTGCCCTTGACTCCTGCTGAGGATAGAGTCAGCAAGACCGGTAAAAAATGTGCAGGAGCTGCAGCCTCTGTCTGAGGCACCTGCAGTCTGAGCCCCGTGGGGGACAAAGGACTCTGCTTTCTGGGGTGGGATCCTGAGACCCTGGTATGTAGTTGGATAGATGATGTACTGTTTCATTCTCTGTGTGGTATCTTTTTCAGTGTGATGGCCAGGGGCCACCTTGGGCTCCTCCGTGGAAGCGAAGGTGGTGATTGATGCCTGCCAGCCTTGTGCTGGACTTGGTGACACTTCCAGGGAGCAAGAGGGGGTGTCAGGCATGTGGCCGCCCTTCGGCAGTTGGACACAGAATCCCAGAACGTCAGGGATTGCAAGGGACCTCGAAAGCTCATCCAGCCCAATCCCCCCGCCGGAGCAGGAACACCCAGATGAGGTTACACAGGAAGGTGTCCAGGCGGGTTGGAATGTCTGCAGAGAAGGAGACTCCACAACCTCCCTGGGCAGCCTGGGCCAGGCTCTGGCACCCTCACCATGAAGAAGTTTCTTCTCCAATTTAAATGGAACCTCCTGTGTTCCAGTTTATACCCATTTCCCCTTGTCCTATCATTGGTTGTCACCGAGAAGAGCCTGGCTCCATCCTCCTGACACTCCCCCTTTCCATATTGATCCCCATGAATGAGGTCACCCCTCAGTCTCCTCTTCTCCAGCTCAAGAGCCCCAGCTCCCTCAGCCTTTCACGGGGGTTGTCTACATGACTAGCCATGATAACATGCAAAGGCTGCACATTTGCCTTCTGCAGACACTGCTCATAATTAACTGGATTTGTTGGGGCTTCCTGTGACCCTACAGGGAAATGCATGATGTGTAGGAAGTTCATCCACATGGCTGTCTGATAGTGTGGAGAGACAGGACAGTGTGGTTGCTGAAGCTGGAAAAACAAGGCAGCCGTAAGGGCACACAGCTCTCTGCAGGCTCTGCTGTACCTGGCAGGTCTGAGCTGACTGCAGTACGTACCGTGACAGGTGTTGTCCGCTCCAGCTCTGATCTCCAGCCTTTCAGACGCTCCGTCCTGCTGAAGCTCGGCCGCAGTGAACTCGTGGGAGCAGAGCTCTGCAGAAGCGGGGGCTCAGAGTCCTGGCTGGCTCCCCAAGCTGGGTGCTGCTCTTTGGGTGCTTGTGTGCTGGGTGCTTCTTGTCACTGTGTCCTTCGGCGTTCCTGTGGAGGCATTGCTGTTCTAGCATCAGGTGCAGTGCTGATTTCTGCCTAACTCCTTGCTGATAGGGACCTCAGGGGAAAGTTGTCTGTATCACAAGGATGACACTGGATGTCCTGGAGCATTGGACAGGGTGAAAAGGAAACATGAGGAACTACATTTTCACTTGTGAAACCCAAAACAAATATGCCCAAATTTTCCATTAAGTCCAGATAATCTTGCTCTGTTCTGCTAGCCATGGAGTCCTACAGAAAAAAAGGTCTGGCAATTCCTAGCAAAGGGATATTTTCCTCTCAGAGGAGACAGAAATGGTGCTCAAAAGCTTCTGTGATCCGGTGATTTTGTAGTCTTGTGGCCTCTAAAGAAACTCCAGTCTCTTCCCAAAGTAGTATCTAGCCAAATTCAATTTGAAAGCAATGAGGTTTTACTGAGCGGTTAGAGGAGAACTGCACAATGTTTGTGGGTAGAAAACACGCTGGAACACGTGCATTTATCCTGCCCGACGTGATCCTGGTGGGTGGTGAGAGCTGGGCTGTATGGAGCAGGTGAGGGGAGCCGGCTTTGAAGCAGGTGCTGCCCCGGCGACTGCGAGTGGTGGGATGATCCAGGACAGACCTTGCGATCCCCAAATCTTGCATTTCTAGGCCCTGCTTACACATTGGCCTTCACCCCCTGTTTTACCTACTGTGATCCATGAAACCGCCTCCCCTGGGCGCTGCAGAGGGACAGTTGTAGGCTCTGAACCCTTCCCAGGGTGATGGCGATGTGAGGGGAGCGATGGTTTGTGGCACAGAGCCGCTCCTGGCCCTGGTACAGCTGCTTCCCTGGCTTTGTGCCCCTGCGAGCTGTGGAAAGCGGAGGGCTGGCTCTCTGGTGGAGCACTGAGAGGGTATTGAAATTCTCCTGCAAGCTGCAAGAGCCTACAGGCTTTTATATGTGTCAGTAAACGTGAGCTCTGGAGGAAAATGGGTTACAAAGTGTGAGAACAACTGCATCAAAAAAGCTTTTAGTCTGTGGGTAATCTCCTTGCTGAAGTTTTCACAGAATCCCAGAATGCCAGGGATTGGAAGGGACCTCGGAAGCTCATCCAGTGCAATCCCCCTGCCGGAGCAGGAACACCCAGATGAGGTTACACAGGAAGGTGTCCAGGTGGGTTGGAATGTCTGCAGAGAAGGAGACTCCACAACCTCCCTGGGCAGCCTGGGCCAGGCTCTGGCACCCTCACCATGAAGAAGTTTCTTCTCATATTTAAGTGGAACCTCCTGTGTTCCAGTTTATACCCATTGCCCCTTGTCTTACCATTGGTTGTCACTGAGAAGAGCCTGGCTCCATACTTCTGACACTCCCCCTTTCCATATTGATCCCCATGAATGAGGTCACCCCCTCAGTCTCCTCTTCTCCCAGCTCAAGAGCCCCAGCTCCCTCAGCCTTTACTCATAAGGGAGATTTCTCCCTGTTTCTACGACAGCTCTAGAAATGTGTCAGGCCAGCAGCTGTTGTAGCTACTCTCTAGATCTGTGGCAGTGAACAACTCCTTGGCGAGGTGGGTCGGTTTTGGACTGAGGCGCCGTGCCAGGTAGTGCTTGGAAGCACATGCCAGGGAAATGGCTGAAACCCAGTGCCGTCTCTGGGAGGCAGCCACGAGACACAAAGGACTTCCAGGGCTGGGACCCTCAATCTGTGCTGCCACCCAGCACTGATGGTCGGGAGCTGCAGTTGCTCAAGGTGGATTTAGGAATACGGTTTTGTAATCCTTAGGGACTCATTTAAGTCATTTGATGTCTGTGTGTGCTGCCGGTTTTATGGCTTGGGCGATGATTGCGGTCGCAGGAAGCCATGAAAGTGAAGCCGACACCTCACTGACCATCTCACTGCTGCAAAATGTTCAGAAGAGGCCTGGACAGAATTTGTATTTCTTTTGCAAGGTCCTTCTGAGTCAGTTCATGGCTTGCAGGGTCGTTACCTTGTTTTTGCCTGAACTAGCGCAGCCATGTGTTTCTAACATCGTTTCTGTACTTCTTTCTTTCCAGCGGATCGTTGTAAAGAAGTACAGCAGATCCGAGAGCAGCATCCAAACAAAATCCCGGTAAGTTATCTTTCTCACTGTTCTGCATCAGACTTTGTTCTCCTGAGCCCTCTGTGCTGCTGGATAACCGGCCATGGAGCTTACAAAACTCTGCTCCCCAGAATCAACACCAGACACTTTCCATAAGCCTCCAGTGCCTTGTACATGCCAGTGCTCAAGAGCAGACCGCATTGTCAGCAGTGCAAAATAGAATCTTTCTGTTAAGCTTCATGCCTGCCCTAGAGGCAAGGAACTGATTTGATCTCAAACCTACTTCCAAGCAGGAGAAAACTCTGCAATGGCCCTTTTTGTTGTTGTTGCTGTAGCTACCTGACTTTTCCTGGGTAACATGCTAAGGATTTCTCTGCATCCGCCCAGAGAAAGATGTGCGAGATCTTTGCTCTATTGAAAGCAAAGAGACTCTGTTAGGATAATTCATACCACAGCCAAACAGTCACATATGTAGGTGAGACTCTGTGAATTGTCTCCAGTTCTTCCTACCCATGTCAGGCCTAATATGCTGCCCTGCTCTTTGGCTGTGAGTGTGCTTTAAATATCCCAGCTGATTATTGGCCTCTCTTCCTGGGAAGATGGAGAACTTAGAGAGGTGAAATACTCAGGGCTTGCTCGTTAGTAGTTGCAATACCATAGCACATATAACCGAAAAATGGGACGTGTTCCTAGTTCAGCTTGCTCTCCAGATTGGATGAACATCAGTCTTGTCTTAAAAATGTGTACAGTTCCTCCATGTTTAGCCTTCAAGGCTTAATGTCTCAAACTGCTCTGCGCACACACTTGTCCGTTCCTGCCTCGCTCTTCTTTTGATTTTAGCACAGCATCTACTAGCAAAAAGAATTCTTTCTCATCCTTGTCTTCCACCAGCAGTGTGGTGTCCACCTGTTGTCAGCTCAGCAGAGCAGGACTTGCCTCTTGGAGCACACTGAATACCAGTATGCCGTATCATCTACACGTTTATCAGCCACTGCTTTTAACATGGTTTTCGTGGCATTAGGCTGGCTCTGCATTTCTCCAGAGCTGTGGCCGAGCTAATTACAATGCCTTAAGGCTCTAGCAGTAAGAACAGGCTAGAAATAAGTTGTACATAGAATATATGTGCTGTGGGGCGGGTGACAGTCCTCAGTGCAGGGCTGTCCCATGCCTGCAGCTAATGGGAAATCATGGATGTAGGAGATTTGGGCATCTGAATGCTCCCTGGGCACCACTGGCCTCTGTGCTTGGGCTGTCGCCCTCAAATGCATCAGGCTGTGAAGGAACTGGAGGTGGGTCCAGGACCTGACAAAGCTCAAGTTCTTAGCTGTGGTAGAAGTTTGAATGACGTTGCCTTAATTTGAAACACGCAAACAAAAACCAAAAAACCAACTAACCAACCAAAAACCACACCACATTTTGTTGCTATGGTATTTTTTTTTCACAATGAGAAAATCCTTTGAAAATGCCAAAACCCAGGATACCCCTGCCTGACCAATGAACAATTATACCTCTTGTATGGAAAAAATGGAAGGTTCAAGACAATCAGTCCTTTTGTCTTGAAAACTAACCTCTAATTGGCTCCAAATATGCCATCATAGGTCATTTACTGTTCTGGTCACAATTAGTAACTTAATATGGATGCAGAGTAATAGAATGGTATAGGGTGTGAACTGTGGAGTTGTCATATGCAGGGACAGGAGTTGGACTATGATCCTTGTGGGTCGCTTCCAACTCACGACATTCTATGATTCTGTGATACACACACACGTATCAAGTGCCTGTACACAGATGTGTGTTGCCTGGGAAATGAGCAGAAGGAGCCAGGGTTCTGCATCCACATGCAGAATTTCACCAGTGTTACTGAAATGTGCTGGGAGGGCTTCCCCAGCTGGAGTGCTCTTTGCGTTGGGGTCCAACAGCAGGTGCCCCAGGAGAAGGCTTCTGTGGCATCAGGACCTGGCCGCAGGTGTGGTTGGCTGGGGAGCCGTGTGTGTGCAGGCAGGTTTGGCCATTGCAGAGACCGGAGCCCTCCCACACCAGCTCCAGTGACCTCTTTGTTCAGTGCCTTGTCCTCAAGAGTGTCCCGAGTGCCAGCCTTGTGAGAAGATGAGGGACTCAGCTGAACCCTCAGCTGCTTTGCTTTCCTGGGCTGACAGACGTGACAGGAGGAGACGTTTAGCTGGAAGTTCTGCTGGAGCATAAATAGAATGGGTAGGAGAGAAGGGTGTTGAAGGCCATGGGAGGCCCAGCGCTGTTGGTGTCCTTGGCGTCTCTAAAAGCCTGGTCCCCATTAGCTCCTGACACCAAGTTTGCTGCTGTCTCTTCTCTTTTACATAGCAAAGCTCCTGCAAGTCCCTGTATGCAGTTTTCAGTGCTCGGGCTGTGAGCGAAGTCTCATAGTGCAGAACGGAGCACAGTGTGGGGGATGGCTGTGGGTCTGCGCAGCGCAGGCACATGGGCTGTAGGAAGGTCTTGGTCTTCTGTGAAAGGCAGGAACTGTGTTTGCCAAGAGCCTGGCTTCGTGGAGAGGCGCTTGGAATTAGCAGAGGGGTTTGGGGTTTGACCCGGCAGCCCAGGAGCAGACATGGAGAAGATGACCCGGGTCACCCCCTTGTTGTTGGCAGAAATCACAGCAAGCGGTGCTGCAGCTGCTGCCCTCTTCTTGCTTCTCCAGTTTCCCCTCAAAGCCCTTGGGTGAGTCCCTTTTTGCTTTGACAGAAGGCCAGGAGGGTTTGCAGAGTGCCTGGCCTGGCTTTGTGCCCAGGGACAGGCATTTCTCTGCTGTTTCCATGAAGGTGCTTCCAGGGGAGGCTGGGGAGGGGGCTGTGCCACACACACATGGGGGGATGGCGTGGGGACAGAGCTGGTGGTGTGTCTGGCTGAGCCCACCAGAGACAAAGCAGTAGATAACCTGGACCCTGCCTGAGGTGTGGAGTTCTCGGCTTGTGTTTGAAGGGAAATCACAGAATAGTTTGGCTTGGAAGGGCCCTTCCTAGCTCCCCCAGTGCCCCCCCTGCCATGGGCAGGGACATCTGCACCAGCTCAGGTTGCTCAGATCCCCGTCCAGCCTGGCCTGGGATGTCTCCAGGGATGGTTCATCTACCACCTCTCTGGCCAACCTGGGACAGGCTCTCACTACCCCCAGTGTAAAAAAAATTTCTTCCTCATGTCTGGCCTGAATCTCCCCTCTTTTAGTTTAAAACCATCACCCCTTGTCCTGTCACAACAGGCCCTGCTAAAAAGTCTGTCCCCATCTTTCTTATCAGCCCCTTCAAAGTACAGGAAGTCCACACTAAGGTCTCTCCGGAGCTTCTCTTCTCCAGCTGAACTCCCCAACTCTCTCAGCCTGTCCTCCCAGCAGAGCTGTTCCAGCTTCGGATCATTTCTGTGGTTCCTCTGGCCCCTCTCCAGCATCCCAGGACACTTCACTGGCCCATGTACTAAGGAGAAAGGTGGGAGCCGGGGACTGCCCAGTGTTTCACTGTCCACCTCATGCCAGGGGCTCCTTTGCCGTCTCTGCATTCCCCAGAGCTCGCTGTGGTGCCGAGTGCTGGCCCCGGGAACACAGCTGGGCAGGGCTGTGTGTGCAGGGAGCTGCTGCTCACGCTGGGCTCTGCTGGGCCGGAGCCCCCAGCCGCCCGGAGCAGGCAGCCGCGGGCTGGCTCCTCCTTGGCCGGTCAGAGCAAGCAGAGAGATTCCTGCCTTCTCGCTGGGACCTCCATCCACAGCCTCAGCAGATGCTGAGTAATCGCCTTCTGCCCTGTTAGATGATAGACCAAGCTTATGCCTGCCCATCGCCCTCGCCTGCTGGCAGCCCCAGTGCCCTCCTTCTGGAGCCCATTGAACAGCGGCCTGTTGAGGACCATCTGCAAGCTCCAAGCTAGTTCTGGTGAGCTCTGGGGAGTCTAAAATCAATGGGGAGCAGCTTGTGCTGGGCAGCAACGGGAGCAAACCATTTCCCAGCCCTGTAATATCAAATTCAGTGAGGTCTAGTGAGACCATACTGCTCAGAGGGTGTGTTAGGGCAGAGCCACCTCTCATGCTGATGGGGAGGCTGAGGGCGTCTTTGGGCCATGCAGAGAGGTCTCTATTAAGTTACATGATAAAAAGCTCATCTGCACACCTTCAGAGGAGCACAGAGAAGCGATGGCAGGTGAGGGAGCCCAAATAATGCCCTGCCCTGGCACCAGTGGTGGATGGAAACCCAAATTACAGACTTGGAGGAAGGCACAACCTTCTCTGGGCTCCTGCAAGGGCTGTTCCAGGGAGCTGTAGACCCAGTGTCCAGGGCTGACACGGCTCAAGATGAATCAACACCCAAGCACCGTTTGGGCTGAGGACTGCCAAATCTGGCCCCATTCCCTATCATCATCCCTTTCCACCCCTTCAGACTGGCCCCAGAACAAGGGTTGAGGTTATAAATGCTGCCCAAGCCACCTCTGCAATGGGACCGGGACCCCAGGCTCTGCCCTTTCCACCTGTGCCCAGCTTGTGTTATTTTTGTGGTGGGTTCCCACTGCAAGAGCAGGTGTTGCACACTGAGGAGCCCCCTGGCCTGAGGCAGCAGCTTGGAAGAGGATACGGGAGGGGAGGTGGCTTTGTGTACAGGCCCTGTGGCCACAGGGATGTAATATTAGCATTTGGTCACGCTTTTCCCTCCAAAGCTAGACAAGAACGTTTTGTCCGTTGGCCACCTGTTCCCATAGCTGGGTTACGCAAATAGCAGCTCATCTGGAAACAGAAACTCTTGGAGCTGTTCTGCCTGCTCAGGGCACAAGGCGGCTGCTGCTTTAACAGCCATGACATCCCTTTCAGCCCATTCTTGGACTAATTGAGGGGCTTTTCTTTGTGGGAAGGAACTGGCTGGTAATCGGAGACATCTGCTTCTCTTCCTGCTAGATATAAGAGAGAAATGAGGTGTAGCCCAGGTGCACAGGCCCTCTGTGCATGTAAAGGTGTGTGCACCAAGAGTTGCTGCACAGCTGCCCCTTTGCGCAAACTAGTGCTAAAACTAGTGCTAGATCTGGCTGTTGTCTCTCTGTTCCCCAGTGGCCGGAGCTGTTGTGAGTGTCCAGCCGCCTGAGACTATTCATCTCCCTATAGCCAAAATGCTCATAATCCAAGTAAGGCTTACAGTAGGATGGTTCTGCTTGTCTTTGTCCTTCCTCTGCCCACCCCTGGAGGGAGGAAGGGATGCTAGGAGGTCAGTAGGGGCATCCTAATGCATGATTTAGTCTGTTACAGAAAAGTATTTTTTCATCAGGTCCCCATCTTGCAAAAGGGGCTGAAATATGTGGCTTTCCCTGTTGTTTGTTTTTTTTTTTTTTTCCTCTGGCACTCTTGCTCAATATCAGGAGGAGACATGGCTAGTGTGAGAAAACATTGGTGGACTCATGGGGTCCTTCATTTGCTGTTTGTGCAGCCCTCAGACTTTTGGGTTTCCCTTGTGGGAGATTTGTCCAGGGTGGGTTCTTCAGAGGGCATTTAGGTGCAGAGCTCTCACCACGGCACCTCGTACCCTCCCTCATCCAGGAGCTGCCTGCAGCGGAGCTTGGTCCATCCTGGTGGACCTTGAGACCAGCCCTGCGGTCTGGAGAACCCGTGCAACATTCCCAGCTCACTGGTAATACCACATCCCAACCGGAGAGTCTGATGTGCCTTTGGTGTAGATTGGCAGCAGGAGTTCTGTTGCTGCTGCCGATAGAGGCTGGTGTGTCACCAAACGATTAAGAGAAAGGCGAATCTGTGTTCCCAGAGGTTTTCCTGATCCTTTCGGCTCCAGAGAGCCATCTTCTGGGGATCCCGATCTCTGCACGCTGCTCCATCCCTCCGCTGTCTGAAGGCATGTGCAGTCTCCCGTATATTTTTGGAAAAGACCCAGGAAAATGATTTACAGGAACTCCTTGCCTTATAGTGAAACGTAATGTTCAGTCTCAATGCAGAGAGGATGATGAACTGATTAGTATAGAAGTGTCTTTCTGTAGAGAAAACAACTAGGTACTGGAGAGATGTGAGAGAGTATCACTGTAATGGGAACATATTGAGCTTTATAAATCATATCATTACTTATTTTAAATGCCTAGCACCTTGTTTCTTAGAATACAAATAGTACATTTCCAAGCTGGTTTAGAATAGCAGTTGTAGCTGTCGGCAGACACTCCTTAACAGAAGAAATTCATTAATTATAATAGCAGGAAAACTGAACAGAAATCCATGTTTAGCCATTTCAGAATGTAGGTTTGGTAAGAGCTTTCCCAAGCAAGACCTCTTGCAGGGGAGGACAGGCTGGGCTGTCCCCATGGTGCCACAGTTGTGGCACACGGGAGAAGTGGCCGTGGGTTTCTGATCCTTTTTGGAGTCAGCGCGTCTGAGTGTTAGCACGAGGAGTGAGACTGGTGAAATCCAACCTCCCCCTTTCTGAAGGAATGCTTTGGGTGGCTTTGCAGTGATTTCTAAAAACTGCTTGTTTGAGAATATCTGCAGCTCTTCCTGAGCAAACAGGGTGATGCTGAACGGCAGCAGCACAGAGCTGTGGCACAAAAGGGAAGGCAAATGTCTCTTGCTGTGCACCATGAGTTTAGCCCTTAGCTCAAGCCAGCAAAACCTGTGGTTTTGGTCAGTCTGAAAGCAATGTTACAATGCACTTCCCCTCTCTTGCAGATCTCCTGCACGTTGGGAGAAGCAGCTAAATCAATCCACTAACGCCCACTGCTTCCCAGCCAGACAGAGCAATTGATGCCTTGGTTCACTTGTCTTGGATGCTCTCCACCATCCAGCTCAGACAGACAGATGACTCTTTGCTGAAGAGCTGTGTGCAGACAACCTGATGGTCACTGTTCATGTCCTTTTTTAAATTTTCCTGTGAGGGTGAAGCAGAATGGGGCCTTACCTCAACTTTTTCACTTGTGCTAGTTTGATTTGGGTTTGACCTTGAGGTCAGTGCCTGGGACACTCTAAACTCTGGCTAACCCTACCATTGACTTTCTCCCCAGGTCATCATCGAACGCTATAAAGGGGAGAAACAGCTCCCAGTGCTGGACAAGACCAAGTTCCTTGTCCCAGACCATGTCAACATGAGTGAATTGGTCAAAATAATCCGGTGAGTGGAGTGGCCAGCTGGCACGCCGAGAACCTGACCACAGAGTGGTGGGGCGAGGACGAGGCAGCTGCTGAGGGTGGGGATGGGGACATGACAACCACAGCATCCTTGTCTTGTGGTACAGGGGGCTGAAGGGGGCAGGTTCTTCACATCTGGTGAAGGACTGTGACCTCTCCCTCCCAGGGACACTCCACGAGCTGATGGGGGGGACCCCAATGCCCTTCTCTTGTCCGTCAGCTCAGATGGAAGAGGCTCCTCGACTTTGCCCTTGCCAGCAGTGCTTGGAGAAGGGGGCTTTGCAGAGTCCCAACTCAGGAGGCCTCAGAGCCCCGAGCAGCTCAGCTGGGCTCATAGACACCATGTCCTGAGCGTGTGGGAGCAGGTCCTGGCCGTGCAGGCCTGGTCCCATGTGAACAGCGTTGTTGGGGGAGGTAGAACTTGCTGTCGCGGCACCTGCCTGGTAGGTTGACCCCAGCCCTCCTGCCCTTGTCCCCACAGGCGTCGCCTGCAGCTGAATCCCACCCAGGCGTTCTTCCTGCTGGTGAACCAGCACAGCATGGTGAGCGTGTCCACCCCCATCTCGGAGATCTACGAGCAGGAGAGGGATGAGGATGGCTTCCTCTACATGGTCTATGCGTCCCAGGAGACCTTTGGCTACTGAGGCCTGCTGAGAGGTGGCATGTGGAGACAGATGAACTGTGGCACACGGGCCCCGACCTTGGAAGGCGACACAACCAGAGGCTCATGAGAGGGGGGCTGTGCTGACTCCCCTTCCCTCCCTCCCCTTCCCGTCACCAAAGAGGCTCATGGCGTGTGGTGGACTGGCACAACCCTTCAGCTCTGTGTAGATTAGTCCTGCTCCCTACACACACACGCACCCACGTGCAGACACCCAAGCGCACACGCGGGGCCTCAGCTCCCCGTCCCGTCCACTCCGTGTCACCCCAGCTGCTCTCGCTGTGCTCTGTGTCTTTGTAACCCACTGCCAAGACAGTCCGGCCGGTGATGGAAAGGGGACAGGACACTGTCACCTTTGCTGTCAGCACAGGGAGAGCCACCTCTCCTCTGAGACACTAATTACAGGCAGGAGGTCTGCAAAAGCAGCAAACAGATGTTACCATTGCTCCCGAGTTTTAATTGATTTTAATTACACCCATATCAGATTCTTGGTGCTACTGAGTAGATGTAGGTGTCTCTATAGGACTGTGGATTATGTATATCCTTTCGATTTATTTTATTGGGTTTTTTTGTTTGGGTTTTTTTTTTAGGGATAGATTGGAATGGGGCGAGGGGGTAATATTTCCTGTATCTGTAGGTAAATAAATCGGGCTTCATTGCACTTTAAAGCATAGTAGATGTCAGAGTGGAATTTAATTTTAATTTATACAGGTCGCCATATATAGTGCTGCTCCTCTGTTGACAGTTGTACCTAGATTGTCTTGGTTTCTCTTTTTTTTTTTTTTTTTAATAAAATTAGTTTCCCTTCTGTCTCCCCATTGCATGCAACTTTACAGTCTCAGTGTGGCAGAGTTCGCTCAAGGAATGTACTGATTTATACTTGCTATGTTCCCTTTCCTGTTTCTCATGTATTATACCAAAACAATGTATATGATAAAATCCCAGCCAGTTTAATCTATACAAAGGTATATATATATAAAAAAATATATATATAAAATAAACATAAATTCAAGTTGTGTCTTGTAGGAATGTTCTGTTCCCATCTCACTGTCTCTGTTAATGTCCCTAGTACCAAGTCAGAGTGTTGCGTGTTCTTCGTCTTCGCTGGTGCATTTTATGCCTGCCCAAGCTTTGGAGCTGGTTAGTCCCAGCTGTGGCAAAGGCGCCTGGCTGGGGTTGAGGGGCTGCGGCAAAGGTGGAAGCTCAGTTTAGAGGACAGAGCATGGGACAGTGATGCGGGAAACATGGTTACCATTGCCCTACCTGTGACACAGCATTAGGTAAGTCTCTTGTCCTGTGCCCAAGTTGCCTCATCTGGGAAAAAAGCCAAACCCTGAGGTGGAGGGCATTTGCAAAGTCTCTGCTTTTAAAGGAAACTTTGAGCAGTCCAGGAAACCTCTCTGAGCGCTCAGTCAAAACTGTTTTCCAACCAAAGGGAGGGGCTGATGGCCATTTAGCATCTCAGTGTGTTTCCCTGCTCCTCAGCTCAGGTCCTTTGCACTGCCCAGCAGGGACGGGTTTAGATACTGTTTGCCTGAGTTGCAGCTGACAGTTGTGTTTATGTCCTAGACCTGCAGGGAATCACAGAATCACAGAACACCAGGCTGGAAGGGACCACGAGGATCATCTGGTCCAACCTTTCTTGGCAAAGCACAGTCTGGACAAGACAGCCCAGCACCCTGTCCAGCTGAATCTTCTGTCCAGGACAGGAGCTGCTGGTGTAAGGGACAGGTCCAGCACAGTGCACACGGGTGCGTAAGCGCTGAAGAAAGATGGTGGGAAGCCAGCTGGAGGCTCAGCACCCAGCAGTGTGTAGGTGAGAACAGTTGCCTCACTGGTCCTGGCACCTGGAGCAGCAATGTGGGTTGACCGTTATTAAGCACCAGCCTCACGGTATTTAAACTCTGGTCCCTGAGCTCAGGACCTCTCCGAACCACCTCCCAGCGACATGGGTGATGGGACTGTGCCTAGTGCACCGACCCCACAGCAGAGTCAGCCCTGCTGGGGCTTCTCCCTGTGGGGGCTGGCAAAGGGGCAGCAGACGTGCTTAAACACAGTGAGCTGGAGCCTCTGCTGGGGTGTGGTGGTGGAGCTGAGGTGTCCCTTGTCTCCACCGCGAACGCAATCACCTGGAGATGTGCTGATTCCCTTCACCACTGTAGCTCTCTGCTCCATGTGACCTCAGCCAGCAAAAGGATGCTTTCCAGAGGCAGAGCTACGGGAGAGGCAAACCAGCGCTGCCTGTGTTGGCATATCTTCATAGAATAGTTTGGGTTGGAACCTTTAAAGATCACCTACTCCAAGCCCCCAAAATGAGCAGGGACACCTTCAACATTGCAGAGCGCAAGTCTTACGAGGAACAGCTGAGGGAACTGGAGTTGTTTGTGTGTGTATGTTTGTTATGTATGGAAGACCAGTAAGGGCAGACCAGCAGTCTGAGGGCCGTACCAGGCTCGGAAGTTTCATGGCAATGTCCTTAACCCAGGCCCCAGGGAGGCAGCAGACTTCTCTGAGGGGCAGGTCTGTCTGGCATTTTGGACCTTCTGTTCCTGACAGAAGCAAGTCACCTACAACTGTAACCCGTCTTTCCTTCCTCGTGGAGGTGGTCCTGATATGGTGGGTGTGCCTTCCCGACCCTGTCAACACCTCTGGTGCGGATGGACCTTCATCCTCATCATCCATTGACTGGTCTTCCACATCCAGAGCCTCATACCTGTTGTACAGAGGCACCTGGGAGGGTGAGGTGGGCAAGGAGGGGTTTCACCTGCTGCCTCAAGTGTGGACTTGCTTACATTCACTCCTTTCCCTTGAGCTACTGCCTTCAGCCTGGCGGGGTGAGGATAAAGGACCCCCTTGATCTTGTTTAGTTTTTTTCTTTGTTGGTGGCTGTTCCTGTCCCAGGGAGGCCAGAGCATGGTCCCACCAGTCTCCTCAGACTCCCTGATGCTTCTTAACCTTTCCGCTTCCTCTCTTAGCTCTGCCACCAGGCTGAGCAGATGGACACCTGGTCACCCCTCACACGCTGTGGTCTCTACTGCCGTCCCACCCCAGGGAAAGGCTCTGGCACTCCCAGCAGCCCCAGACCTGCACGGCTGCACATTTCCATGGCAGCTCTGCCTCGGCTGCTGCGGGACCTTCCTGGCAAGTGCAGAGGACACGACCTTCTGCTGGGTGGATACCGTGGCCAAGCTCCTCCTAGAAGAGTGACAAGCACCAGCCGAGCTCAGCTCTTGAGCCAGTGGGGTGACCGGCACTGCCGCCGCCGCCGCTGCCTACAGGTGGGGGCAAGGGGGGCGGTCAGCGTGGCTCCGGCAAGGCACAGGTCTCCTCAGCGCCTCTGGCCAGAGCTGCCGGCTCCGGGCGGCCTCTCTCGGCGTTTCCCACCTCAGGAAACCCCTCAGTGCAGCAAGGCCTGCCGCTCTGCCGCCCATCGGGAGCAGGAGCAGCTCCCCTCAGCGAAGAAGGCAGCCACAAGCAAGCACTTGGGAACAAACTCTTTATTGGAAGCACAGGGCTGTACTTGGCAGAGCTGCCCAGGGCTCTGCACGTCTCTTGCCGCACCCCTGCCCAGGACACGGCCCGCACGCCTCCCGGCTAACGCCCTTGCTGCTGACACGGCTGCTGGCGCTCGCCTCCGACAAGCTTGCCGTGGTCCGGAGAACTGCGGGCCCGTGCAGGGGAGGGCATCCTCAGCGGGACAGCTCTGCTCTCCATCTCGGCGGGCGGGCGACTTTGCCCCTTTGCTGGGCTCCAGGCTCTGCTCTTCAGGTGCCCTGGGGAATCCTTGGCCTTCATCCATGCCTGGCCTTCAGCGGGACACCTGGCATGGCTGCGGCTGGTTTTGGAGAGCTCTTCCCTCAGAAGCTCCAGGATTCCAGCATATTTGCAGAGGCCGCCTCGTTCACACTGACAAGTTACAAAGGCTTCCAAGGTGCAGCAAACGCAGTCGATGACTTCTCTGGCCAGATGATCAAGGGAAGCCCGTGAAGGTGCTCCGTCAGAAGCTGCTGTTTCAGCTTGCCCCGATTTCTCTTCCTCAGATTTGCACACTTCGGCGGTTCCTCCACCAACAGGCCCTGGCTCAGATGCTTCGGAGCTGCCAGATGCAAAGTGCTTCCCCCAGCTCTCCAGCACGGGTGCTATGAGCTCTTCAGCCACTTGTTCGATTTGCTGCTGACGGCGTAGAAGCGAGATCTCCGGAGGCTCTGCAGCTCTGAGCTCACTGGCTGCACCCTCATGTCCCGGCTCAGGTTGGCAGTGGCTTTGGCCCTTGCCCAAAGCTGCATCAACTCTTAAGCGTCGCCCCCATTTCAGGGAGTTGTTTCCTCCTTTGGGTGGAGGGGGGCAAGATGGTTTCTGAGGCTGCAGCAGCTGCTGTCCCAGGCGAGAAGTGTTGATCTCTCCCGTCAGTTTGGGAGCATCCTCTAATTTGGGCAGGTGTCGCGGAGGCCTTTCCTGCAAGGTGACAGCAGGTGTGTCCCGCTGTGGCCTGGACAAGCGCTCACGGCCCTGCGTGCTGAGGCGTCCCGCGGGCCCAGGACAGGGCTCTGCTCCAGCCCCGCGACGAGGGCAGAAGGGAAGGGCTTCCCTCGGGACTGCGTGTCTGTGAACACCCCGCTTTGCTGACCTGCTCAGGGATGAACGACTTCTCGGCCTCCAGCTTGAGCATGGTCCGGTACTGCCTGTACTCGTTGAACTCCTTCAGCGAGCAAACCACCTGTGGAGAGCCGGGGGCAGAAATCCCCCAAGCGCTGTGAAGCCAGCTACGCAGACTGCCTTCCCGAAACAGCCCGGACCCGGCGGGAGGGGAGCTGCTCCTCTGCACACCCTCCTCTGCGCTCGGGGGTCCCGCTGGGAGGGAACCGTTTTTATCAGCCCCATCACATCCAAACCTACATTGCCATCGCTGGTGATTAAACCCTGTCTTTTCAGCGTCTGCAGGTTGACCTTGCGTTGGTGGTAGGCCTTCAGATGCGGGTCATGCAGGCTGTTGTACTCGGTGCTCATCCGGTGGCACAGGGGATCCCCAAGGTCAAACGAGCAGGAGGGCCGGTGAAGCTGTGAGAGATGTTCCAGACTATGAACGGGGCAGGAGAGAGCAGCAGGGACAAACGCACTTCCCAGCTCCTCACGCACACAGGCTGGCATTTCCAAACCTCCGAGGTCCAGACTAATTCCCGGCTTACTTCCCAGCCACAGGAAAGATCTCTCTACTTCAGAGACTCTCCAGAGGAGAAGAAAGCCTGAGCCCAGGCGCTCTGTCTGGTGCCGATCTACTGGTGCTGTAGGAGCACAGGGGGCTGTTTACTGCGGGGGCCAGAGGGCTGCACCCAGTGCTGCACCTGCAAGGAGCTGAGCTGAAATGCTACAAAATGCCACTGCTGTGGGCACGTTCTCCTTTCTCTAGGCACCAGGGAGCCTGGAGCTTTGATCAAGTCCCCAGCCCCAGCCGACTGAAGGGCTGCAGCTCCCGTTGTAGAGCAGGTGGCCACGAGGACTTCTCGGGATGACGGGGACCCCATAAAAGAGGAGAGCCCTCCTACCCCTTTCTTCTGCCTTTACCTTTTCCCCCAGCTTTCCCCTGCTGAACACGGGCTTGGAGCCGGGTGTCACGGGGATCTTGACTCCAAGGGTGAGGTCCAGCAGCTCAGGGTCCATCAGCCCAGCAGCTCCTTCTCCCAGGTGTTGTCTTCTGTGTCCGAGCTAGGAAGACACAGACCCTCAGGCACAGCTCAATGAACCTCCTGCCCAGCGGCTGCAAGAAAGGGCACGTGCCAATGCCCCCAAGCAGCCCCGCCATGTCCCAGGCTCCCCGGCTGAGCCCTCTCCATCGCCCCGCCGCTCACCTCTGGCCTGTTTGCCAGGGCACTCAGCACCGTGTCTGCCTTTGGGACAGCAGCGGTGAGACTGCGCTGCACAGCTCCTGCACTCAGCATCGCGTCTGCCTTTGGGACAGCAGCGGTGAGACGGCGCTGCACAGCTCCTGCACTCAGCACCGCGTCTGCCTTTGGGACAGCAGCGGTGAGACGGCGCTGCACAGCTCCTGCACTCTGCACCGCGTCTGCCTTTGAGACAGCAGCAGTGAGATGGCGCTGCACAGCTCCTGCACTCAGCACCACGTCTGCCTTCGGGACAGCAGCAGTGAGACTGCAGTGCACAGCTCCTGCACTCAGCACCGCGTCTGCCTTTGGGACAGCAGCAGTGAGACGGCGCTGCACAGCTCCTGCACTCAGCACCGCGTCTGCCTTTGGGACAGCAGCAGTCAGATTGTGCTCCACGGCTCCTTCCAAGAGCTCTCCTAGAGCTGCAGTCCTGCACTGGCTCCTGTCGCTCCAGAGGCACCCGGCAGCAGATGCCACGGCCGCTCTCCCGGCGAGCGGCTTTATAGAGCACTCGGCATTGTGGCATCGTGGCGTTGCCGCATTGTCACATCACTCGTTGCCGTGACGCTGCCCTGCTGCTGCCCACCGGCCCATGTGAGGGGCCCGTCTGGAGGCCCCTTTGGACAGGCCTGTGGCCCCCGCCCTTCCTGGCCCGGCTGGGAGGGGTCATCTCCACAGGCCCCTTCTCACCTCAACTCTCCTGTGATGCTGTGGAGCAAAGCAGCATCCTCAGCAACTGGGAAGAAAGACAAGGAACTGCCACACCAAAGACGCTGGGTCTTGGCTCAGGTTTACCCCCTTTTTCTGTTCAGAGCTCTTCCCTGCCATGGGCAAAGGAGCCTCAACTCTGGTAATTGCACTGAATTGGATTTTTGGCCCCCTTCTGCTCTGGCTTCCCAGTGTTTTTTGGCTGGATTTGGTGAGGTCTCCGACAGCCCATTCCCCAGCTGGTCTAGGTCCTGCTGAATGGCAGCCTGACCATGGAGCACAACGAGTGCACGCCCCAGTTTGGGGTCAGCGGGGCATTCCATGTCCTCCTCCGGTCATCCTGGCAGCTTTTGAGCTGAGGAGGTCCTGCCAGGCTGGCTCGTTACACAGGGAGAGTGATCATTGTACATGCAGATGGTGACCGTGGGTCTCATGGGAAACAGCAAAGTGCACAGCCCAGGCGTGATGTTCCTCTCCTTCCAAACCATCCCTTGCACATGCGCCAGCGGCTGCTCTCCTGCTTTGCAATGGAGCAGCAGCGTCGGCTGTGCCCCAGCGTCCTTCTCCTGCACCAACTGCTCAGCCCCAGCAGCGATGACCCTCGCAGTGCGTTCACAGACATTCGCACCCTCGGGAAGTGCTGAGGGAGCTGCATCGACTCACGGGTGCGGTCTCTGCAGGGTAAGCAGGAGGCCCTGGGTGCAGTTCCTTCAGCTGGAAAGCACAGGGATGCCCGAGAGCTGGAGCAGACCCCAGGCCGTGCATCTGCCGGGCTCTGCCCAGGAGAGGCCAGGAAGGCTCAGCAGGATACCCTGTGCAGGGGAGTCGGGGGGTCAGAAAAGTAAAAGGACGTCATGACACTAACACCCCACTGGACGTTTTGTCAGACTTCTGCAGTTCAATAATTTCAAAAATAAAGACTATTTCATAGCTGTGGTGTGTTGGGATATCAGTAAACATCACAGCAAGGATCCGATGGCAACGTGGCAGCTGGGATTGCCTGTGACGTTCCGACTGTGGCGACAGCCCTGCAAGGAAATCCACTGAAGTTTCCCGCAGAGAACTTGGAGACAGAACTTTGGTTCAGAACTGACATTCCAGGGACACACGGTCATCTCCGAGTGCTGCCCTGTCCTGTCAGGACCTGCAGACACAGCTGGGGGTTCTGCTGTCCCTGGGCACTCTGCACACAGGACCTTGGGCAGGACACAAGCACTGCCAGCGCAGGACGGGGTTGCTTTGGCACAGCAGAGCTGGGCACAAAAGAGCTCACCAGCAAGTGACTGAAAACACAGCCCGGAAGACACCTCTGTCCTACCGCTCCGAAATCTTTCACAGGACTCTTTAAAAAGGTTTTTCTTTTGTCAACAATCCTGCTGCGCCCCTCCCTGTTCCCCAAACACAAACCCCATCCTCGTGGGGACTCAGGCCTACAAGCTCACTTTGGTCTTTAATGGAGATAAGGCTTTAAACACCTACCAGAAAACATCTAAAGAGGACCGTTAGAGAGCAGTGAAGACATTCTGAGGTAACTCTTACAAAACCAGAACACAATAGCAGCACAACAATCTAAAACCAAAGGAGACATTTCTGCCTGGCTTCCTATGAGAGGTCTCGTCCCTAGTCCCAGTGCTGGCCCTGCACGCCTTTCACCTCCCCAAATTCCGTGCAGGAAACATGAGGGATGCTCCACACAGCCCCATTCCCAGCCATCTCCCACAGCCCCAGCCTCGCAAAAACACACCAGTTCTCCTTTCGCAGCCTTTACCTCTTGCTCGGCATTTTCACGTCTAGTTTGTTCCTCTTGTTGTTGAGCTTGCACGGCAGCAACTTTCTGCTCCATATCCAACAGCTGCTTCTCGTGCTCCCTCTCTGTCTCTGCCTTCTCCTGTTGCCATCGCTCCAGCAGCTCCTGCAGCTCTGACTGGTGCCCTTCCCGCGCGCTTGCCTGAGGAGGGGAGGAAAAGACTTCAAGATGGAGCCCCAGCCAAGCTCCTCAAAAACATGGGAAGCTTCATCCCTCCTTTGGGGTTCAAGCCCAAAGAAAACCCCTCTGTCCACCGAGAAAGGGCAGAAAGAAAGGAACAAAGTTCCCGTGACTGCAGCTGGCAGGAGGGTCAGGACTCTGCCCCATGGGAGACAGGAGGCTGCTAAGAGCCCCCCCTGGGCTGCCACGCTCTGGTTGGGACCCCCAACCTGCCCTTGAACTCGTCTTACGCCCACGCTCAATCTGTGGCTGCATTTCCTGTCCCAGCACAGTCCCGTGGGCTCCACGTGCCTTCGAGTACGAGCCATCGGCTCTGCTGCTGGCCTGGCAACGTGTGGCCCGTGACACACGCTTGCTGCCGTTTCACACCTCGGGCCGTTTTTCTGCTCAAGACAGCCCACCAAGCTTGCTTGGGGAATTCAAACGCCTCTTGTTTCCTACCAGGTCTTGCAGAAGCCTCTTTATTTCTGCTTCGTGATGGCTTTGCCGACGTCTGAGGGTATTGTCATGCTGCCGTTCTCTCCGCAAGAGCTGTTGTGCCGTGTTTTCCCGTTCCTGCCTCAGGAGAGATCTCTCTGCTTCCAGCTCACGTTGAAGGCACTTCACTTCCCCTGCAAACCCCACAAATGGCAAGAGTCAGAGTCTCCCCAGACCCTGGTTCTGACCTTACTGACCTTCAGCCCTTGGAGTTTCAGTGCAGGAGGGATCTGTTCCAGCTCCTTCACTCCCCACCAGCACTGCGGACAGAGAGCTGCTTTTATACTGTCTTCTCTAGGCAGGGGGATCACCAGAAACAAAGCACGTGGGGCGTCACCTTGTATCACCTCCTTGGCCTGCGTGACGGCGTGAAGTTGCATCTCAAGCTGACTCCGGGCGATCTCCAGCTGAGATACGTGCTGCTGAGCCTCAGACAGGCTGCACTCCAGGGTCTCCTTCACCGACCTGCAGGTTGTGGACACGGAGAGAAATGAGCTTCTTGCTCCTGACACCCACAGGGAGGGATTCCAGTGACAAGTGGTTCAAGATCCCTGCCCCTGAGAACGGAAAATGGGTTGCATGGACACCCGTGCACAGAAAACAGATTTCTGCCATTTAAAATAGCAATGCAGGCCCCTCCGAGGGAATGCCCAGGCTTTCCTTATGACTCAGCGTAACACAGCAAGCCCAGCCGAATTTCACCTCGACAGCCAGATCTTGAATCCCTGCTGCCTGATCGATGGCACACAGGGAGCAGTTTTCCTGACAACGTCTGTGCCAGCCAGCAAAAGCCTAACCTCTGCTCACAGCCCCCATCTCATCAGCACTTCCAATTGCTCTGCAGGGTGACACAATAAGCAGGATTTTTTTCTCCTCAAGATTGTTCCATGTTCTGTCCCTGCAAGGTGAAAACACCCCCAAAGCACAGAGGACGCAAGAAAGCCCCGTGCAACGATGACCAGCTCTGTAATTCCCGACAGTGAGTCATGTCCTGCCCAGGGTTCCTCCCCCTTTACCTGGCCTCTGCCAGCTGCTCTGAAAGGCCTTGTCTGTCCCGCTCCACGGCTGCCAGGCGCAGCTCCAGGGCAGCCTTCTCCTGCACCAGCACCTCCTTCTCTTCGGACACCTTGGCCAGCGCGAGCCCTTGGCGAGAGGACTCCTGGCGCAACTGCTCCAGACCAGTGCTGGCCGACTCTTGCTGCCGGGACACCTGGAACGGGACAAACCGCAGTTGGAGCCCTTGCTGTGCAGTTGTGTGCAGAGCAGCCAGCGCCGCTGGCCAGTGGGCGGGAGGAGAAAGAGCTCCTGTCCCGGGGGCTCCAAGTGTGAGAGCAGCTGCTGGTACCGCGCTGAGAGCCTGGGCTGCCAAAAGGCGCTGGCCCCGCTCACTGGGAAGTGATGTGCAAGGCCAGATTGGGCTGCCTGGGGCCAGCTGTGGCCTCCCCAGTGCCCAGTGCAGGGGACGGTCACTGCCCTGCTCCTGCTGGCCACACCACTCCACAAGCCAGGCTGCTCTTGGCCTTCTTGGCCACCTGGGCACACGCCGGCTCATATTCAGCTGCTGCCGACCGACACCTCCACGTCCTTCTCCCCCAGGCAGCTTTCCAAACACACAGTTGCAGATATGTCTTAACAGGCAATTTCAACCATTTCAAGATGCCAGTCCCATTCTTAGCAAGACAAAACAGCAGACAGTGACTCGCAGCTCTGTCCCGCTCTCCAGGCTCAAACAAACGGAGTTCACAAAGCTGCACACTTTGCAACAAAAAGCAGAAACAGAAACTCGCCTCAAAACAAGGATTCAGAGCTACACAGTTTGTTTCTTTTGCCACAGGTGACAGGAGTCACCCCGCTCTGATCCAGGGACAGCACCATCATCTCTTTGCAGCTCAGCAAAAGCCACAGAAGAGGCCAACACAGACCGGTGGATTAAGAGAATCCAGAGAAGCAGAGGACAGCGCAGAGAAATGCAGAACTGCTCTGCAAGCCATCAACACGTTGCCAAAAAGAAGGGAACAAACCCTCTGCCCTCCAGGGCTACCGAGTGTCTCCTTGACACAAACCTTGCAGCAGCCAACAGATACGGCTTCACTCAGCCAAGCAGCCAAACGCACACCCAGAAGCAGCAGCTTTTTGGTCTCACCTCACTGAGCTGCTCTCGGGTTTCTTCCTTCTCCTCTGCCAGTCTCCTCAGCTCCACCCGCAGCCCCTCCTGCTGCTCCTCTGCTTTCTGCAGCAGCTGCTCCAGCTGGGCTTTCTCTGCACAGAGCTCTGCCTTGCTTCTTTCACACCAGCTCAGCTGCTCCTGCTCACACACTCTTGCTCTCTCCATCTCAGCCACTTTCCCTGACACAACTTCATTCTCTTGCTCCAGCTACAATCACAGAAGCAGAGAGGAAATAAAAGACAGGAACATTTCCCAGGAAGGAGCTTTGCCTTGGACCCGAAAAGGAACAACATTTCCACATCCAGCCAGTCCTACTGCTGGAAGGCAAGAAGGCTGAGAAGCAGCAGCAGCTGGAGACAAACACCTGGCAAGAGCTTTGGCAGCTCTGCTCACCTGCAGCACAAGGTTGTTCAGCTGCACTTTCTCCACTGCAAGAGCTTCATTGAGACTGCTCATGTTGGCTGCTGCAACACGCAGATCAGCTGTTTCAGCACTCAGCTGCTTCTGAGTCCTTGTCAACTCTGCCACCGACTGCTCAGCCTGCAGAGACAAAAGAACAACGTGACAACAAGGGCAGCAAAATCCCTGACTCCAAGCAGCAACTCCCCATCCCCTGCGTGTCTCTGACACGCTCCCAGTTCACGCTCCCGATAAGCACGTGGGGACTGAAAACCCCAAAGAGCCTGTGTGGTCTGATCCCCATTTCCCAAGAAGGACAACAATGTTTTCCCTGTCTTCTCCTGCCAGGAACAGCACCTGTGCTGGTCCTGCTGTCACAACTCCCTCTCCCACAAGGGCTCCCTAGGAATAAGGTGCCCGCACCTTCTCCAGGGCCGTGGTCAGCTCGTGTTTCTCTTGCTCCAGCAGACTCCTCTGAAACTGCGACTTCTCCAGCATCTCTCTCGTGACTGCCAGCTCACTCTGCAACAATGAATGTTTTCCTTCAAGTGCAGCTAAGTCCTTCAGCCTGTGAGAAGAGGAAAGACAAACAAGTTCTTAATCTAAAAACACTCTCGCTTCCAAGAGTATAAGAGGGTAAAAGAGACTTCTGAAGTCCAGATTAATATTCCCACAATTACTCTTGTCTTCAGCAGTGAAACAATGAAAGAGTCTGCAGTCTACTGGGGAGGAGATGTGTATGAATTTCCAACCCAACAATCACAGGGTCACAGGATGGCTCAGGCTGGCAGGGACCCCACGACACCTTGGCCCAGTCTCCAGCTCAGAGCAGCTAGGTCAGCTATGGGATCAGTCCAGGTTGTTCAAGGCTCTGACCAGTTGGGTCTTCCCAAGTTTCCAAGGATGGAATCTGGACAACTGCTCTGAGCAACCTGTTCTGCTGCATGATTGTCCTCACGGTTCAATTTTCTGTTCTCCTTAAATCCAGCCTGACCCGCCCTTGTTTCAGCTTATGCCTGTCACCAACCACTCTGCTCAGGTGGGGAATGATTTCTGTGAAGCTCACACACAAAGCACAAGGAGGTGGCTCTGCTGGATGGCAGCAGGCAGCCAGCCCTGCCCGTGTGCTCCCTTCACCCTTCTGTGCTGCAAATGACGAGCAGGCACAATTCAGCCTTGTACGCTGGGCTCCTAAGGTCCAGCCATGCCCACCCCTGCCCAGAGAAAGCTCCAACGCTCACAGGAGCTCCTGCTCACGACGCGCTCTCTCCATTGCCTGCTGCTGCTCCACCATTTTCCCCTGGGCTGAGTCTTTCTTCAGCTGCAGCTCCGTGTTCCTTTGACGCAGACGCGAGGCTTCTTGCTCCATTACATCCAGCTGTTGCTGTAACTCTTCCCTGGTTTTCTCCAGGTTGGCACAGTCACTGCAGAGACAAGGCTCCGTTAGAAGAATGAAGAGGCCGGTAGAGTCACAGATCTCATTTTCCCCATCCCAGGATGGAGCTGTCGGGAGCACGGGGAGGAAGAACTTGCTCTTCCCCTCCCAAGGTAACCGAAGAGGGAAGCAGGAAGGCAGGCAGGCTGTTGCCTTCATCCAGTGAGAAGCGGTGCCTGGGAAAGGGCACCCAAAGAGCAGAGTGCAGAGACGCAGCATGTCGAGGGAGAGGCGCCTTGTATGCCAGCATCGCTCTGAATTGCCCAGACAGCCTTGGGAGGCACAGCAGAGCATGAAAAGCAGTGACAGGAGGATGCTGTGGTGCCATACAGAGGCACACACGAGGTAGGGCAGGCAAGTTCTCTGCCCAGAAGACCTCTGAGCTCCCCGAACTGGAAGCAGATTGCCTCTAGAACGCAGGAGAAGGAGGAAACACTCACCTTCTGAGCGCTTCCACCAGAGACTGGAGGTGCTGCTGCTGCCTGCTGGACATGGCGCATTCCTCCTCCAGTTGCTCAAGCCTCTGCTGCAGCTTCCTGCACTTCTCTTCCTGCTGCCTGTGCTGCTGCAGCAGGGAATCGATAGAGTCCTGCCTGGCAGAAAGCTCTTCTTGTAGGGCCTGCAAGCACCGGTCAGGGAAAGAGCACAAACAAGCAGTAAGGAGCAGCCGAGACGGCTCCAGACAGCTGGGACAAGCAGCGAGCAGAGAGACAGCTCCGCTGAAGGCAAAAGCTGGGATGAGGGGGTGGAGATCAAGGAGAGCAAAGCAGCAGAACACAGGGCTGGGGAGGGGGGCCAGGCAACAGGGTCCCAAGAGTGGGAAGGCTGGAAAGACACTGGCTGAACTGGCCGAGGAAATGGAAAGGGTCCAAGCCAAGGGAGGCACGAGCAGCCGAGCCTGTGGCCAGTGCTGAAGACAAGCAGAAATTCTCACCCGCGTTGCTCCTCGCCTCCTTGCCAGCGCCTCCTGAACCAAGGCAAAGGCCTGCTCTGTCCCACCGGAGCTCAGGACAGAGAGGATGGTGCTGGGCTCTGCCTGCTGGGAACTGCCAGGGCAGATCATGCTGACCGTGCTGTCACTGGCATCCAACACCACCTGAAAGCCCACAGCAAGCTGTTACGCTCTGCTCAGTCTACTTGGCTTGCTTTATCTGTTTCTCCTTTTGCCCCCACTTCACCCTTGAGTCATTAAAAGCTGAGGAATACTGGAAAAGAGCCATGAAAAAGCTCATGTTTATAATGACTCTGTGCAGTAGCCCAAGAGGATAACAGTGACTCTATCGGGTGAAAGACCTGACTTTGAGAGAGGCTAATTAACTCCCCTCCACAGAGGGAAGTTTAGGACTAAGTTGAAGTTCCCCCTGAACAGTTAGACCAGTTGGATTCTGGGGGGATAATGGTCAGTGAATGTCGAGTAAAGGAGCAGAGTTGGCAAGTGCATTGATTGAGCCAGTGACCTTTTAGAAAATCTGAAGAACAAGAGTCATTGCTCAAGGAGGGTGGGGGAAGCCCCCGAGCAATCCTGGAATACAAATGTCAAGTAGCCAACTCGGAAAGCACAGCCCAAGAGAGACCTGAGCGGGACGGTGAAGGCAAAGGTACTTTCTGAAACTTCTAGCGACTCAGCTCAAGAGTCATAGGACAGCCAACTTGGACGTTCTAACAGGTTTTACATCAGAAAGGTGGTACAAGAATTAAAAAGCCAGTAGCAGTTACCGCAGACAGTACCCAACATGGATCTCTGTTCCCCAGGCTGGGCTGTTGCCTTCCTCAAGCACTTGGAAACCTCGTCTACAGGGATGTGGCCCCAGCTCTGCACTCACCTCAGTTATATCCTTTATCAGCTTTTGCAGGGAAAGGTTCTCCTCTTTGGCACTTTTACTCCACGAAGCTTCATGTTCTGTCTCTAACCGACTGGCTTCCTGAGAACAGAAGGAGGAAAGGGTGGGCAGGGAAGAGCTGCTCCCCTCTGCAGCTTTCCCATCCTCAGCGGCACTGCCGTGCCCAGAAGCCTCAGCCCTCGTGACTCCAGTAGATTCCTTCCCACATCTATTCCATTTCTTCCTCGCTACAACTAAGAAGAGAACGACCAACAGCTCGTTTTCATAGACTGCTAGGAAGCTGTCAGTGCCAAGAACTTTGGCCCCAGGCACAACAGCCTTGGTGCAACCCCCTGAGGAAGACACCGGAGTTGTCTGCAGCTCCCCTGCCGCTGCTGCACCTGGACTGACTCCACCTGTGCCAAACACACAAGGAACATTCTGGCAATGTCCCTGCTGTTCCCCTACAGTTGGCATCTCTACCACTCCTTCTGTGGAGGAAACCACACCTCTGTGTGCTACGGCTGGGGAGCAAACACTGGGCTGTCTCCCAGATCAAGGGAAAACATACCAGAATCTCCACAGTGTCGTCAGGTGTTTCCATGGGCTTCTCCTTCTCCTCGTTCTGCTTCTGGGACCGCACAAGCAAGGCCGAGAGCTCCATCACCCTGAGAAGAGAAGGTCCACGTGCCACTCCAAAAGGACAGCACACCATCGCCTGGGAAAGAGCTAAGCAGCTCCCAGAAGCACAGCAGAGAAAGTTTAACCCAGAAAATACAGCAAAGGCAGCATCCAGCTCTACAGGCTAATGAGCTTGAGGGTGCAAAATGGCACTTCTTGCCCCAAAGGTCTTCTGCACTCAGTCTTGCAAGGAACCGTCAGCACAGAGGAGCTGCTGCTCATGATGCTCCTGTGCACATTCCTCCCAACTGCTTTAGAGCAGCCCTGGGTAGCAAAAGGGCTGTACAGAGACAGAGCTCTCTTTATGCTGCTCTCCATTTCTGACCAAGAATCAGCTAACAGCTAAAACACTGTGATATGCAATCTCTTTGCCAGTCTCGTCTTACTCAGAAGAGCTTCTGTCAGTCAGACGGTGTTTCTGTCCGTTCTGTTGAAGGCAACAGTTTGACGAGGGACAGAAACAGGGCTGTCCAGAATGGGTGTGTTTAAAACGTGAACACAGCTCATCTATGAATCGTAGAAGCAGCCACAAAAGATCCTGTTGGTAACAGCAAAGTTTAAAACAGCTTCACCTGTCCTGAAGCTCCTTCTTCTCCAGGTCGCCAGAGGTTGGACGGGAGCAGCTCACAAGTACAGCTCCAGAAAGCCTCATGTGCTCTGCCTTCAGCTCGGACAAATCTCTGAAGAAGAATCAAGAAAGAGACCGTGTTCACAGCACCAGTCCCAGCTGGCAGGAAAGGTGACATCTGCGCTGGGACGAGCCGCTCATCTGGCCCTTTGGGACCAGGACACATCGTGACAGCTGAGCAATGGGTCTGCGTGATCGTCAAGGATGAGTTTGTTTTCTCCTCAGAGATGAGAAGAAATGTGTGGGACAGCCAGAAGGCCTCAAGGACCTCCAATTACTCTTACTGATTGTTGCTCCTGCTCTAGCTCATTAACATACTCTCATTGTCATTAATAGATGTAAGGAAGTTTACCAAGGTCCCCACCTTTTACACCCTGGGGATCAGCCTTAAGCGACCTGTTACTGTCCGCACTTGGACTGGAGGTGGTGTAAGAATAAGCCCAGAATGTTGCAACAAAAAAGCACAAATGCTACAAGAATTAAGGAGTTGCTCAGGCATACTCTCACCTTAAGGAAAGCTTATAATCAAATAAGATAAATGGCTGACAGCAACCCGGAGTGGGACATTGCACGTGACAGCCACCATACAAAGTCATAAATGATCTTTTGATGAGGCACAGTAGGAAAAGAAACTCAGTGAGATGTTAGGCAGATTTTCACCGTTCTGTTAAACGGACTGCTCTACATGCTGCACGCACAGCTGTGGGGAGTCTCCTCCAGCCTGTCCATGTGCGCCCGTGCCTGAGTTAATGTGCCCAAACATCACCACAGTCAAGTTCATCTGCTCAGGGCCCCGGCGTTGCTCACAGCCCGAGCCCTCAGTCTGATCTGAAAACCTGCATCAAACCAAATTATTCCAAAGACAGCTAAAGCAGGGGAACCTCCATCCAATGGAGACAGACTGATCCAGCGCCTTCCCCTGCTCCAGCACTTCCCGAGCATGGTCTCTGGCATCTCTGAGCTCCTGCTCTCCTGCCAGCACAGCCCGCAGCAGCGCAGGCTGTCTGCTGCTGGGCGCTGCGCCTCTGGCAGCTGCAGGGACTGACATGAGGAGTGAATGTGTTCTTTCACCTCCGCTTGCTTTCCTCTTGCTCCTCACAAGACCCTGCCCCAGCAAGTCCCTGCCGGTGCAGACTGGAAAACCCCGGTCTGTCCGTAGCACACGCAGGTCTCCGGTCGCCCGCGGCCAGGACACAAGTGCTGCGCGCCCTGCTCAGAATCAGGCCGGTTGTTGTGGGAGCAAAGGGCGCTGCAGCCCCTGGTCCTCAACGCGTTCAAAGCAACGTGTGTCCCTCGGTGCCCTCTGCCAGGCGCAGCATGGCCGGGCATCGCAGGAGACATCGACAGCCCTTGGTTGGCACCTTCCTGTCCCAGCTCAGGCTGGGAATGCTGATTGATTTGGGGTTGCCCACCCGCCACCCCTCTTGCATTGGTTTCTGTCACTTAGTTTTGGTTGCAAATTAACATTGGCTTAAACTTACTATTTGTTTGGAGTTGTTTTGCGGTGCCTCCATGACAGCTCCCCATGAGGGGCAGGGACCCAGGCATCTAGCGCCCCACATCCTGCCCCACAGCAGTGCTGAGCACCCAGGGATCTGCCCCGCCACTTCTCAGCTCCCTGCCCCCCCAGTGCTGCAGGGGACCCAGGTGTCCGGCCCCCGTGTGCCTCACAGCCCCCTAAGTTGCTGGTGAGGTGTGGCTGAAAATGGGGTTTTTCAGATCTGTGAAGCCCTTAACGGCTCTTAGGAGGGGCTGAAGGGGTCCCCATTTCACACAAAGCCCGCCCCCCACCACCACAGGTCCTGGGGAAAGGAAATGATCCTTTTTCTTGTGCCACCTGGCCGTTGTCTGCCATCCCAAGCAAATGCCTTTGGGACAGGAGGAATCTGAAAGTCCACAGCGGACTGCCTGTCCCGAAACCGCCCGGACGCGGCGGGAGGGGAGCTGCTCCTCTGCACACCCTCCCCTGCGCTCGGGGAACCCGCTCGGATGGAACCATTTTTATCAGCCTGACAACGTCCAAACCTACATTGCCGAGAAGACAAACCCCACCACCAAAATAGGCATCTTAGGCCACCGGGAAGAACTACAGACCTTGCCACAACAGCAATGAACCTTCAGAGTGACAAATTTGAGCCCAGTGGTTCAAAGGCAGCAAATGGACAACGCACTGCACACAGTCTGCTCAGGGTTAGGCCGGCCCAAGGGCTGTCTCAACTAACTCTGCCTCCAGGCAGCCTCTGCCTTGGGAAAAACGCACCGCAGGCTGCAGGAGGCACCGCGTTGTTCTATCGTCGCGTTTCCACGCTGCCGCCCGGGGCCGCCTGGAGCCCGTCTGGTCACGCGTGGCCACCCGCTCTGGCTGACCCTGCTCTGAGCAGGGGCCTCCACTGGCGCCGCCCTGCTGCCCCTGCTCCCTCCTGGGCCTGTTGTTCCCAGCGCTGGCCGTGCCATGGCCGGGCTGGAGCTGCTGCTGCACGGGCTGTGGGAGACAATTTCTGGACCCTTTTTAGACCGTTTCTCTGTCATGGGCAAAGCAGCCTCTGCTCAGGGAATTGCCCTGACATGGCCCCCAGACCCAAACCACCAGTGGTGCCCCCCCGTGCCTCCCCCAGCTTTCACCTGCAGAGGACAGGCTGGGAGGCCACGGCAGCCGGTCTTGAGGGGAAAAGAGGAGAAAAGGAGCTCCCGGGGCAGAGAGAAACGCAGAGCCTGGCACCCAGGGCACACGGAGCGCCATGCTGGGTACCCACAGGCAGCTGTACAGAAATTCATTTCGCTAGAGCTCCATGTTCAGAAAAAGAGACAGAGGAGTCAAACCAAAAGAAAAACTTTACTCAAATAAAGGGAAGAGTCCACTGGGCATATCCCTGTGGGGTCTCTTCCAAAACGCGGGGGACGCAGCCCCCACTTACCCCAGTTCCCCAGCCCTAGCTCCCGGCCGCAACGATCCCTCCTCCTTTCCCCATGGGCTGAGGTACTCGGAGGGTACAACCTTTCCGATCCGCCTGCTCCCCATCTCCCCACCCAGCCCGCGGCAGCTGCCCGGTTCAACCGCACTGCCCTCATTGCAGCATCAGGCTGTTGCAGCCCGTGTTTGTAAAGACCCGGGACAGCTGCTCCTGTCCCAGGCAAAGGGCTCTGCTGGGCACCCAAAGGCGCACGCAGGCTCGGGGCTGCACCCAACGACACACACAGGGCCCCAGGAGAGGCTGAGCTGGGCTCATTCGTGCGAGCGCTCCAGAAACTTCTCTCAACGGAGGCGTTTCATTGGTCAAGGGCCCTGTCTGTCCAGCAAGGGCGGGTACATGACCATAGTGGTCTCTTGGGCCAGAAGCTTCTGGTGCTTTGGGGCCGGGGGGAAGCGAATCTGCCCCCTTGGCAAGGGAGAAACAGCAGAGAGGTCGCTCAACAGCTGCTGCCCACAAGCAGCAGCCCCGGGATTTCCCAGCTCCCTCAACACATCGAGCCTATTTCCAGTCCAAAGCTCCAGCCCAAACTACTCAGGCTCCAGGACCACACGTTCCGTTAATTATGTCTCTATATTACATCAGTTCACTATATATAATACATGTAATATTTATAATATATCATTTATATCTCATCTATGACATTCCTATAATCATAACCATTGATTTATGTACATTGAAATATAGAGATATATATAGCTTTAATTCTGGATATTTTGGCTACTTCCTCAGCCTGCTCTTCTGCATCGAGATAATACACCAGGTGTCTTGGGAAGATTTTCTTCCATCCTTCATTGTAACCCTAGTGGTATTGTCCTACTTAGAACTTTTTCAGAAGCTCTCTTATGGGAGAGATGGTCCCTGCACCCCTGCGTTTCAGTCTATAGCCCTGGCAAAACCAGGCAATGGTGCACCATAAATAGTGGGTGTGTTGGGAGGGTTGTACTGAGCTCGGCTGGCAAAATGGAGCGCTGCTGGCCCTGCTGGGGCTTCTCCCTGTGGGGGCTGGCAAAGGGGCAGCAGACGTGCTTAAACACAGTGAGCTGGAGCCTCTGCTGGGGTGTGGTGGTGGAGCTGAGGTGTCCCTTGTCTCCACCGCGAACGCAATCACCTGGAGATGTGCTGATTCCCTTCACCACTGTAGCTCTCTGCTCCATGTGACCTCAGCCAGCAAAAGGATGCTTTCCAGAGGCAGAGCTACGGGAGAGGCAAACCAGCGCTGCCTGTGTTGGCATATCTTCATAGAATAGTTTGGGTTGGAACCTTCAAAGATCACCTACTCCAAGCCCCCAAAATGAGCAGGGACACCTTCAACATTGCAGAGCGCAAGTCTTACGAGGAACAGCTGAGGGAACTGGAGTTGTTTGTGTGTGTATGTTTGTTATGTATGGAAGACCAGTAAGGGCAGACCAGCAGTCTGAGGGCCGTACCAGGCTCGGAAGTTTCATAGTAATATCCTTAAGTGTTTATTGGAAGCACAGGGCTGTACTTGGCGGAGCTGCCCAGGGCTCTGCACGTCTCTTGCCGCACCCCTGCCCAGGACACGGCCCGCACGCCTCCCGGCTAACGCCCTCGCTGCTGACACGGCTGCTGGCGCTCGCCTCCGACAAGCTTGCCGCGCGCTGCTCTGCGTCGTGCTGCTGTCTGGGCAGGGGTCTTCGGAGCTGCCGGAGGGACGGGCTGTCTGGAGAACTGTGGGCCCGTGGAGGGGCGGGTGTCCTCAGTGGGACAGCTCTCCTCTCCATCTCGTGGTCCAGGCGACTTTGCTCCATTGCCGGCTTCCAGCCTCTGCTCTTCAGGTGTGCCAGGGAATCCTTGTCCTCCTTCCACGCCTGGACTTGAGAAAGGCGCCTGGGGTGGCTGCGGCCGTCTGTTGGAGACATCTCCCCTGAGAAGCGCCAGCATTCCAGAACATGTGCAGCTACAGCCTTGTTCAGACTGAGAAGCTCCCATGGCTTCCAAGGTGCTGCAAACAAAGTTGACAGCTTCTCTGGTCAGATGGTGAAGCAAAGCCGCTGAAGGTGCTCTGTCGGAAGCTGCTGTTTCAGCTTGCGCTGATTTATCTTCCTCGGATTTGCCCGCTTGGGTGGTTCCTCCAGCAACAGGCCCTGGCTCAGATGCTTCGGACGTGCCGGATGCAAAGTGCTTCCGCAAGCTCTCCGACACGGTCGCTGTAAGCTTCTTGGCTGCCAGTCCAATTTGCTGCCGATGGCGTAGAAGAGAGATCTCCGGAGGCTCTGCAGCTCTGAGCTCACTGGCTGCACCCTCATGTCCCGGCTCAGGTTGACAGTGGCTTTGGCCCTTGCCCAAAGCTGCATCAACTCTTAAGCGTCGCCCCCATTTCAGGGAGTTGTTTCCTCCTTTGGGTGGAGGGGGGCAAGATGGTTTCTGAGGCTGCAGCAGCTGCTGTCCCAGGCGAGAAGTGTTGATCTCTCCCGTCAGTTTGGGAGCATCCTCTAATTTGGGCAGGTGTCGCGGAGGCCTTTCCTGCAAGGTGACAGCAGGTGTGTCCCGCTGTGGCCTGGACAAGCGCTCACGGCCCTGCGTGCTGAGGCGTCCCGCGGGCCCAGGACAGGGCTCTGCTCCAGCCCCGCGACGAGGGCAGAAGGGAAGGGCTTCCCTCGGGACTGCGTGTCTGTGAACACCCCGCTTTGCTGACCTGCTCAGGGATGAACGATTTCTTGGCCTCCAGCTTGAGCATGGTCCGGTACTGCCTGTACTCGTTGAACTCCTTCAGCGAGCAAACCACCTGTGGAGAGCCGGGGGCAGAAATCCCCCAAGCGCTGTGAAGCCAGCTACGCAGACTGCCTTCCCGAAACAGCCCGGACCCGGCGGGAGGGGAGCTGCTCCTCTGCACACCCTCCTCTGCGCTCGGGGGTCCCGCTGGGAGGGAACCGTTTTTATCAGCCCCATCACATCCAAACCTACATTGCCATCGCTGGTGATTAAACCCTCTCTCTTCAGCCTCTGCAGGTTGACCTTGCGTTGGTGGTAGGCCTTCAGATGCGGGTCATGCAGGCTGTTGTACTCGGTGCTCATCCGGCGGCACAGGGGATCCCCAAGGTCAAACGAGCAGGAGGGCCGGTGAAGCTGTGAGAGATGTTCCAGACTATGAACGGGGCAGGAGAGAGCAGCAGGGACAAACGCACTTCCCAGCTCCTCACGCACACAGGCTGGCATTTCCAAACCTCCGAGGTCCAGACTAATTCCCGGCTTACTTCCCAGCCACAGGAAAGATCTCTCTACTTCAGAGACTCTCCAGAGCAGAAGAAAGCCTGAGCCCAGGCGCTCTGTCTGGTGCCGATCTACTGGTGCTGTAGGAGCACAGGGGGCTGTTTACTGCGGGGGCCAGAGGGCTGCACCCAGTGCTGCACCTGCAAGGAGCTGAGCTGAAATGCTACAAAATGCCACTGCTGTGGGCACGTTCTCCTTTCTCTGGGCACCAGGGAGCCTGGAGCTTTGATCAAGTCCCCAGCCCCAGCCGACTGAAGGGCTGCAGCTCCCGTTGTAGAGCAGGTGGCCACGAGGACTTCTCGGGATGACGGGGACCCCATAAAAGAGGAGAGCCCTCCTACCCCTTTCTTCTGCCTTTACCTTTTCCCCCAGCTTTCCCCTGCTGAACACGGGCTTGGAGCCGGGTGTCACGGGGATCTTGACCCCAAGGGTGAGGTCCAGCGGCTCAGGGTCCATCAGCCCAGCAGCTCCTTCTCCCAGGTGTTGTCTTCTGTATCCGAGCTAGGAAGACACAGACCCTCAGGCACAGCTCAATGAACCTGCCCAGCGGCTGCAAGAAAGGGCACATCCCAATGCCCCCAAGCAGCCCCGCCATGTCCCAGGCTCCCCGGCTGAGCCCTCTCCATCGCCCCGCCGCTCACCTCTGGCCTGTTTGCCAGTGCACTCAGCACCGCGTCTGCCTTTGGGACAGCAGCGGTGAGACTGTGCTGCACAGCTCCTGCACTCAGCACTGCGTCTGCCTTTGGGACAGCAGCGGTGAGACTGTGCTGCACAGCTCCTGCACTCAGCACCGCGTCTGCCTTTGGGACAGCAGCGGTGAGACTGTGCTGCACAGCTCCTGCACTCAGCATCGCGTCTGCCTTTGGGACAGCAGCGGTGAGACTGTGCTGCACAGCTCCTGCTCTCTGCACCGCGTCTGCCTTTGGGACAGCAGCGGTGAGACGGCGCTGCACAGCTCCTGCACTCAGCACCGCGTCTGCCTTTGGGACAGCAGCAGTGAGACTGCAGTGCACAGCTCCTGCACTCAGCACCGCGTCTGCCTTCGGGACAGCAGCAGTCACACTGTGCTCCACGGCTCCTTCCAAGAGCTCTCCTAGAGCTGCAGTCCTGCGCTGGCTCCTGTCGCTCCAGAGGCACCCGGCAGCAGATGCCACGGCCGCTCTCCCGGCGAGCGGCTTTATAGAGCACTCGGCATTGTGGCATCGTGGCGTTGCCGCATTGTCACATCACTCGTTGCCGTGACGCTGCCCTGCTGCTGCCCACCGGCCCATGTGAGGGGCCCGTCTGGAGGCCCGTTTGGACAGGCCTGTGGCCCCCGCCCTTCCTGGCCCGGCTGGGAGGGGTCATCTCCACAGGCCCCTTCTCACCTCAACTCTCCTGTGATGCTGTGGAGCAAAGCAGCATCCTCAGCAAGTGGGAAGAAAGGTAAGAATCATCCCCTGATACTGAAAAGTCAGTGTTTTGCAATTGTTACAAAACAGGCACTTTTATTGCAGTGTGCTGGATGCTCCGAGAATTGTTCCCCTAATCAAGCTTACTCATGGCTTACACTTCTTGGTATTTATTGACGCAAGTGTACGAGCGGACTTCACGACACGACCAATATGATCATCATGAGTCCAATGTATTATTAGTTACACAGAAGTATTTATACCTCTTCAACACAATTATGCACTATATCTATGTTACTACTTACAGGATTACGTAATACATCTATGTTTCTATTTGAACAAGGAAGAACATTACTCAGTTATTATTATCAATCATGAGAAAGCAGAATCTTATCTTTTTGGCAAAAGCAAGCGGTAGCGGTCTTATCCATTTGGCAGAAGCAAATGGTTCAGGATGCGACTTGCAGTTACACAGTTGCGGTTATACAGAACTGGGTGCTTTCCTCCCTGCACCTGCATTAGGGAGTTTCTCTCCTCCTTCCGTTTCTACATGCCTGACTTACAATACACAATGACTATCTTTGAAACACTGGGTTGTTCACATTCGGATGACCAAAGTCCTGTAAAAACTCATCAGCAATTTATTACATGTACCTATTGCATATTCATTTGTTTGTAACGTGTAGTTCATGCATTAAAAATAAATTATTTACATAATGCTGTCCAGAGTATGAATGGGGCAGGAGAGAGCAGCAGCAGAGAGGTGAAAATCTGGACTTGTGAAAAGGCAGTCTGAAGACCAACACTCTTCTCCATCCTTCTGAAAGCACAGAGGTCACCACAGCCACACTGCAGGGCCAGGCTGGCCCTGGGGAAAGGAGGAGGGATCACTTGCAGCCGGGAACTAAGGCTGGGGAACTGGGGTAAATGGGGCTGCATCCCCTGCGTTTTGGAAGAGACCCCACAGGGGTATGCCCAGTGGACTCTTCCCAAATCAATCAGCATTCCCAGCCTGAGCTGGGACAGGAAGGTGCCAACCAAGGGCTGTCGATGTCTCCTGCGATGCCCGGCCATGCTGCGCCTGGCAGAGGGCACCGAGGGACACACGTTGCTTTGAACGCGTTGAGGACCAGGGGCTGCAGCGCCCTTTGCTCCCACAACAACCGGCCTGATTCTGAGCAGGGCGCGCAGCACTTGTGTCCTGGCCGCGGGCGACCGGAGACCTGCGTGTGCTACGGACAGACCGGGGTTTTCCAGTCTGCACCGGCAGGGACTTGCTGGGGCAGGGTCTTGTGAGGAGCAAGAGGAAAGCAAACGGAGGTGAAAGAACACATTCACTCCCCATGTCAGTCCCTGCAGCTGCCAGAGGAGCAGCGCCCAGCAGCAGACAGCCTGCGCTGCTGCGGGCTGTGCTGGCAGGAGAGCAGGAGCTCAGAGATGCCAGAGACCATGCTCGGGAAGTGCTGGAGCAGGGGAAGGCGCTGGATCAGTCTGTCTCCATTGGATGGAGGTTCCCTAAAGTGACTGCAAGGAAATAATGAGCATAAATGAGCTTTAATTTGCAAGTGGTACCAAAAGATAGACCAAAACTGAAAAACAGAAACCAATGCAAGTTGAGAGGGGGCAATCAAAAATCAGTCAGTGTGGCCGAGCTGACACACAGGCCAGTGCAGAGCAGCCGGGTGGTGGGACGGCAACAGCAACACAGCCATACAACAGTACAGCAGCACAGCAACGCAGTGATGTGACAACGTGGCAACGCCATGATGCCACAATGCCGAGTGCTCTCTAAATCTGCTGCTGGGTGCCTCTGGAGTGACAGGAGCCAGCGCAGGACCGCAGCTCTAGGAGAGCTCTTGAAGGAGCCGTGGAGCACAGTGTGACTGCTGCTGTCCCGAAGGCAGACGCGGTGCTGAGTGCAGGAGCTGTGCAGCACCGTCTCACTGCTGCTGTCCCAAAGGCAGACGCGGTGCTGAGTGCAGGAGCTGTGCAGCGCAGTCTCACCGCTGCTGTCCCGAAGGCAGACGCGGTGCTGAGTGCAGGAGCTGTGCAGCGCAGTCTCACCGCTGCTGTCCCAAAGGCAGACGCGGTGCTGAGTGCACTGGCAAACAGGCCAGAGGTGAGCGGCGGGGCGATGGAGAGGGCTCAGCCAGGGAGCCTGGGACATGGCGGGGCTGCTCGGGGGCATTGGCACGTGCCCTTTCTTGCAGCCGCTGGGCAGGTTCATTGAGCTGTGCCTGAGGGTCTGTGTCTTCCTAGCTCGGACACAGAAGACAGCACCTGGGAGAAGGAGCTACTGGCCTAATGGACCCTGAGCTGCTGGACCTCACCCTTGGGGTCAAGATCCCCGTGACACCCGGCTCCAAGCTCGTGTTCAGCAGGGGAAAGCTGGGGGAAAAGGTAAAGGCAGAAGAAAGGGGTAGGAGGGCTCTCCTCTTTTATGGGGTCCCCGTCATCCCGAGAAGTCCTTGTGGCCACCTGCTCTACAGCGGGAGCTGCAGCCCCTCAGTTGGCTGGGGCTGGGGAGTTGAGGGAAGCTCCTGGCTCCCCGGTGCGGAGGCAAAAAGGAGGACTTGTCTGTTTTCTGGACTGGTTTCTGGCACTGCGCAAGTGTACGGCTGGGCTCTGCCTGCAGCCAGTGGCAGCATGTCTGGGTGCTGGGGCAACGTGCCCTTCGGCTCATCCTGCCATGTTGAGCCAGGCTCTGGGGCGCTCTGGAGGGAGAGTCCAGCCTTCTCCTGCTCGCCTTTTTGGCCTATTGGGAAAAGCTGGGGCTTCTCTTGAAGCTCAGGGAATGCACACAGTGTCCTCCTCCTGCAGCCTGCAGTGCGTTTTTCCCAAGGCAGAGGCTTCCTGGAGGCAGCGTTAGTTGAGACAGCCCTTAGGCCAGCCTAATCCTGAGCAGACTGTGTGCAGTGCGTTGTCCATTTGCTGCCTTTGAACTGCCGGGCTCAAATTTGTCACTCTGAAGGGTCATTGCTGTTGTGGCAAGGTCTGCAGTTCTTCCCGGTGGCCTCAGGTGCCTATTTTGGTGGTGGGGTTTGTCTTCTGTCCCCCAACCCAGCCCGGCCTGGCCCTGCAGTGTGGCTGTGGTGACCTCTGTGCCTTCGGAAGGATGGAGGAGAGTGTTGGTCTTCAGACTGCCTTTTCACAAGTCCAGATTTTCACCTCTTTGCTGTTGCTCTCTCCTGCACCGTTCATACTCTGGAACATCTCTAACAGCTTCACCGGCCCTCCTGCTTGTTTGACCTTGGGGATCCCCTCTGCCGCCTGCTGAGCACCAAGTACAACAGCCTGCATGACCCGCATCTGCAGGCCTACCACCAACGCAAGGACAACCTGCGGAGGCTGAAGAGAGAGGGTTTCATTGCCAGTGACAGCAGTGTAGGTTTGGATGTCGGGCTGGTCAAAACAGCCCTCATCAGGCGTGTTCCCCGGGCGCTTGCTCAGCCGCCTGTTGCTGTCGGAGGGCACGGGGCTGTGGGGCTGGTTTCCCCAGGAGCAGAAGCACCAGCGTCCCCCTGGCCATTCCCACTCCTGCTCTTCTCAGGCTGCCTCGCGCTGCCTGAGTGTTGAGGAGGCAGCCGGTGCGAGGCCTGGTGGCCTCGTCTCTCCACAGGTGGTTTACTCGCTGAAGGAGTTCAACGAGTACAGGCAGTACAAACTGCCTGCAGAAACAAAGTCCGAGCAAACATCAGAGAAGCTTCACTCAAGGAAGCTCTTGCCACCTCTCTGCCTCCCACCACCAGTCCCACCTTCGGAGGAAGCAGGAGATTTCAAGGTGAAGAGCTCAGGGATTGTCCTCCCGCCTCTCCCCCGAGGCGCTGAGCAAGATGCTCACCAGCCAACAGGCGGCCTCCAGAAGCCCCGGGATGGCACCTCTGGAGCCACAGCGAGGTCTGCAGTGCCCGAGTGGGAAACTCTGCGCATGCCCCGGGCAGGGAGCACTGCAGGCAGCCTCCCCTTCACGGGCCGGCAGGTTCCTTTCCAGCCCAGGCCTCCAGCGGGTCCCAAGCCCCCTCCCCAGGCAGGAGCGAGGTGCAGCCCAGCGCATCTCAGGGTTCTCCAGGAGGAGCCCGTGGAGCCCGAGGCATTGAAGAGGGTGGCAGCTCGGAGCCTTGTGGACGACCTGCTGAGGAGCTGCATGGCTTCACAGCCACAGAGCCCCCAGGCAGCTCCCCCACGCAGACAATAAAGACTTGTTTCCAAGGCCTTGCTCGCGCCTGCAGTGATTCACGCCAGGTCCTGCTGTGTCTGGGCATTTTCCCTGCAATGTTTTCCTGCCTCTTCCTCCCTCCTACAGCCTCGCTCAGGCTAAGACCCAGTTCTACAGGGAATCTTAAGTGGGGAAGAGAAAAGCAGCCCAGGCTTTTGCCTTGTTTAGTAAGCTTTGCGGCCAGGCTGTTGGAGGGGTAGGTCCAGCTCTGTAAAGCCGTGCTCGTGCCTTAGGACAGTCCCACATGTTGGTGCTGTTGAAGGCTGCGCCTTGTTCTGGGCATTTATTCTCTCAGCCCCCCAAGTCTCCTGAGGACCCTTTGGGTTCCCACCCAGGGCCCTCGCTGGGCCTTTCGCTGTCCCGCCAAGGGACCGGCCTTCGGCTTTTCATCTTTCCCAGGGGACTCCTCCTCTCGTCTCCTCAAGCCGTCTCTGTTTGCCTTTCCATGTCCCCCAGGGATGGGCTTTTTTGAGGCAACCGAGAGGCCACCAAACAGCCTTTCGGTGGCTCCCGAGGGCCTCCGTTTCTCTTCTTGTGCTTCCTAGGGCCCTCCCTTTGCCCTTTGGTGTGGACCGGAGCCCTCCGTGTGCCTTTGGGTGCCCAGCCTGAGCCCTTTGCTGCCTCTGGGTACCCCCACGGCCCTGCGTGTGCCCGCGGGTGCCACCCTTGTGAGTGCACGAATTAAGTGTCAGGGGTTCTAAGTTAGGAAAGCTCCTGACCCGAGGGGTGAATAAGTGAATTCGTGCAACAGACTAGTCTGGCCAAGGGGACTAAGCCCTGTGTGTCATGTTTGGTTCTTGTATTTCTTCATGAGCTCATGAAGTTTAGTTCAGAGAGTACGTGGTGCTGTGAATTGGCAGTTTTCTCTCCCATCCAGGCTCTTCTCTAGCTGCTTGCAGTCTGCCCCGTTCATGCTGCAAAACAGAGAGGAAAAGGTTCCCAAATGCCACCCGTGTGCGTTTGGTTTCCGCCCCAGGCTGGAACTCCTGCGGCAGGGCCAGTCCCGGGCTCAAGGCTGAGCTTTAGCAGAAAGCTCCGGCTGCTCGGTCGGCTCCCCTGGGCCACGGAGCTTTTGTGCTGTCCCTGCGGTCCCCCCTCCCTGCCCCAGTGTCCCCACAGCCCACACTCTGCTCTCGGGACCGTCTCCTCGGCTCCTTCTCTCCCAGGCTCCCCCGGCAGCGCGTGCCGCCCGCAACGTTCTCCGGGGCCGTTACCGGTCCCTGCGCAGGACTCGCTGGAGCAAAGCGCTGCCAGAGCAGCACCGCAGCCCGGCGGGCCCGTCCAGGAGGAGCGAGGAGAGAGAAGAGAGAAGCGAGAAGCGAGAAGCGAGAAGCGAGGCGCTGCCCCAGAGCGGCCCCGAGCCAGCCCGGCTCTCCCGCCCCGCGGCTCCCGGCCGCGCCCGGCGGGCAGGGGCAGCCGCTCCGCCCGGCCCGGAGGCGCCAGCCCGGGGCCGCCTGAGCGCGGTCCGCCGGGGCAGGGCGCGGAGCAGCCCCCGCCGCGGGGCCCGGCGGGCAGCGGAGCCCGGCAGGCGAGCGGGGCCATGGCGGCGCCGAGCCAGGCCTCCCTGCGCCGCCGGCTGCAGAGCTCGCAGGAGGCGCAGCACCGGCAAGCGCTGCTGGTGCGGAAGCTGCAGGCGAAGGTGAGGAGCGGCGGCGCCTGCCCGGGGGGAGCTGCCCGGGGCCGGGCCGCGGTGCGGGGGCCGGGGTGTCCGGGCCGCCCAGAGAGGGCACTGGGCCGCGGCGATGTCGGGGGCGAACGCGCGGCCCCAGCGGGTTCCTCCCCGGAGCTGCCGCGGGCGGGACGGTGCCCAGCCCGGAGCTCGGGGGAGGCCCCGGGAGCCGCCCCGCTCCGCCCGGCCCGCCCAGGCGTGCTGGGCGCCGCTTCCCCCGCTGGCAGCCCCGAGCCGCTCAGTGTGCGAAAGAAACCCTGGCTCGCTTGCTTGAGGATCAGGGAAGGTGAAGCTTCCCTGTATGGGAACGACTTCTCGTTGGCTGTATCAGCAGCGCCGTGAAATGTTCTGTGCTTGGGCTGCAAAGACTGAGAGCAAAGGGGCTGCGGGAGGAGCCGCGTCTGCGAGAAGCTGCATTCGCTCCTCTTCATTCTCTGTATCCACGCAGGTCCTGCAGTACCGGACTCGGTGCCGAGAGCTGGAGCAGCAAGTGGAGGCAGGAGGGGTGAGTGTGCAGGCTGCTGAGTAACGATAGTGTACGTGGCATTCGTTAACGCCGGCAAAAAACATCTCTCCAGAGTGACAGTGACCGAGGAAAACAGGATTTTGCTGCCTGAGGGTTTCAGGAAGCGCTCTAATTCTGCCCGTCAGTGTCTGTGCAGTTGCCATTCTTGGAGCAGCCAGTAGTCCCAGAAATGCCAGTCCAGAAATCCCCATCAAGAAGGATTTTAGTTTTGTGAGAGAGTGCTTTCCTGCTGGGGTAACGCGCTGTCCGAGGTCTCAGGAGAGGGCTGTACTGCCTGTTATGTTATGAGGCTGTCTCTGAAAAAGAACTGGCTGGAACACGGCATTTCGGCAGGCGGGAATGCTGGCGTTCAACATACAGAGCTGGAGGGGAGGGGATGGAAGGGAACACAAGAATTTGACTGATGTTTTCCTTTCTTCCTAAGGGATCCCTCCCTGGCAGGCGGGAAGCCACAGAAGACCACAGCCTGGAGAAAGCACTGCTGCAGCTGGAAGAGGAGCAGCAAAGGTACAAGGAAGAAGCGTTCCCTCATAGCCGGTATCCTGGATGCTCATGGAAGGGAGGGAAAACCTGCCAGTGCCAGCTGGTCTCCCCAAGGGAAGCGGTTGGACGAGCCGCTTTGACAGGAGAAAGGTCCACGATGTGTTTTCTGTGGTGCAGTAACAGTGCTGTGTGCTGAATGGCTCTGTTCTGAGCGGGGGGTTGTTCCGGGTGAGCTCCAAAGGTCCCTTTCCAGAGGAGGGGAGAACCGAACCTGTGGGTGGGAATGGGAGGCTTAAAGCCAGGAGAAGCAGCGGAGGTGGCCATCTCAGAGAGATCTTAGTTAATGCCAGGAGGCACTTTTCCTGCCTCTCAGTGTGACAACAAAGTCAGTGTTGAGGGAGCTGGGAAATCCCGGGGCTGCCGCTTGTGGGCAGCAGCTGTTGAGCGACCTCCTGGCTGTTTCTCCCTTTCCCAGGTGCGAGAATCTGGCAGAAGTGAACGCTCTCCTGCGGGAGCAGCTCGATAAAGCCAGTGAGGTTAATTCAGCCCTTAAAGAAGATGTTGGAAAACTGACGGCGGATTGGATGAGGGCCCGGGAGGAGCTGGGGTTGAAGGAGAGTGAATGGCGCCGTGAGCGTGAGGTAAGGAGAGGCTACGGGCATGCCAGCCGTGGCGCCAGAGTGGCGTGAGAATGGATTTGATTTCCGGCAGAGAGGACTTGCTGTGTGACAGTGGTGGCTCTGCTGAGCTGTGTTGGTGCTGAGGAGCAGAAGACAGGGCTGGGAGATGGAGGAGACCTGGTGCTGGGGGTTGCACTCTCTCCTCTCTGAAAGACTCGTGCAGTGTTGGCGAAGGCTGAACTGGCATTTCTTTTTGTCTTGGCACGTTTAGCTGTATGACAGCTACGTCAGGGGTGAACGTCACCGTCTCCTCAGCCTGTGGTGTCAGGTGGTGACCTTCCGCCGTCAGTTCCTGGAGATGAAGACTGCCACTGACCGGTGAGTACAAGGGAAGGCCAGAGCTCTTGCAGGAAAACTGTAGCTTCCCTTCACACCCGCTTGGCGAGCCTCCGTGTTACAGTAATTGCGGCTCAAGACGTGATTTCTCCTTTGACGGGCTGAAGCAATGCCATGAAGCTGCTTTAGCTGTCTTTGGAATCATTTGGTTTGATGCAGGTTTTCAGATCAGACTGAGGGCTCGGGCTGTGAGCAACGCCGGGGCCCTGAGCAGATGAACTTGACTGTGGTGATGTTTGGGCACATTAACTCAGGCACGGGCGCACATGGACAGGCTGGAGGAGACTCCCCACAGCTGTGCGTGCAGCATGTAGAGCAGTCCGTTTAACAGAACGGTGAAAATCTGCCTTACATCTCACTGAGTTTCTTTTCCTACTGTGCCTCATCAAAAGATCATTTATGACTTTGTATGGTGGCTGTCACGTGCAATGTCCCACTCCGGGTTGCTGTCAGCCATTTATCTTATTTGATTATAAGCTTTCCTTAAGGTGAGAGTATGCCTGAGCAACTCCTTAATTCTTGTAGCATTTGTGCTTTTTTGTTGCAACATTCTGGGCTTATTCTTACACCACCTCCAGTCCAAGTGCGGACAGTAACAGGTCGCTTAAGGCTGATCCCCAGGGTGTAAAAGGTGGGGACCTTGGTAAACTTCCTTACATCTATTAATGACAATGAGAGTATGTTAATGAGCTAGAGCAGGAGCAACAATCAGTAAGAGTAATTGGAGGTCCTTGAGGCCTTCTGGCTGTCCCACCCATTTCTTCTCATCTCTGAGGAGAAAACAAACTCATCCTTGACGATCACGCAGACCCATTGCTCAGCTGTCACGATGTGTCCTGGTCCCAAAGGGCCAGATGAGCGGCTTGTCCCAGCGCAGATGTCACCTTTCCTGCCAGCTGGGACTGGTGCTGTGAACACGGTCTCTTTCTTGATTCTTCTTCAGAGATTTGTCCGAGCTGAAGGCAGAGCACATGAGGCTTTCTGGAGCTGTACTTGTGAGCTGCTCCCGTCCAACCTCTGGCGACCTGGAGAAGAAGGAGCTTCAGGACAGGTGAAGCTGTTTTAAACTTTGCTGTTACCAACAGGATCTTTTGTGGCTGCTTCTACGATTCATAGATGAGCTGTGTTCACGTTTTAAACACACCCATTCTGGACAGCCCTGTTTCTGTCCCTCGTCAAACTGTTGCCTTCAACAGAACGGACAGAAACACCGTCTGACTGACAGAAGCTCTTCTGAGTAAGACGAGACTGGCAAAGAGATTGCATATCACAGTGTTTTAGCTGTTAGCTGATTCTTGGTCAGAAATGGAGAGCAGCATAAAGAGAGCTCTGTCTCTGTACAGCCCTTTTGCTACCCAGGGCTGCTCTAAAGCAGTTGGGAGGAATGTGCACAGGAGCATCATGAGCAGCAGCTCCTCTGTGCTGACGGTTCCTTGCAAGACTGAGTGCAGAAGACCTTTGGGGCAAGAAGTGCCATTTTGCACCCTCAAGCTCATTAGCCTGTAGAGCTGGATGCTGCCTTTGCTGTATTTTCTGGGTTGAACTTTCTCTGCTGTGCTTCTGGGAGCTGCTTAGCTCTTTCCCAGGCGATGGTGTGCTGTGCTTTTGGAGTGGCACGTGGACCTTCTCTTCTCAGGGTGATGGAGCTCTCGGCCTTGCTTGTGCGGTCCCAGAAGCAGAACGAGGAGAAGGAGAAGCCCATGGAAACACCTGACGACACTGTGGAGATTCTGGTATGTTTTCCCTTGATCTGGGAGACAGCCCAGTGTTTGCTCCCCAGCCGTAGCACACAGAGGTGTGGTTTCCTCCACAGAAGGAGTGGTAGAGATGCCAACTGTAGGGGAACAGCAGGGACATTGCCAGAATGTTCCTTGTGTGTTTGGCACAGGTGGAGTCAGTCCAGGTGCAGCAGCGGCAGGGGAGCTGCAGACAACTCCGGTGTCTTCCTCAGGGGGTTGCACCAAGGCTGTTGTGCCTGGGGCCAAAGTTCTTGGCACTGACAGCTTCCTAGCAGTCTATGAAAACGAGCTGTTGGTCGTTCTCTTCTTAGTTGTAGCGAGGAAGAAATGGAATAGATGTGGGAAGGAATCTACTGGAGTCACGAGGGCTGAGGCTTCTGGGCACGGCAGTGCCGCTGAGGATGGGAAAGCTGCAGAGGGGAGCAGCTCTTCCCTGCCCACCCTTTCCTCCTTCTGTTCTCAGGAAGCCAGTCGGTTAGAGACAGAACATGAAGCTTCGTGGAGTAAAAGTGCCAAAGAGGAGAACCTTTCCCTGCAAAAGCTGATAAAGGATATAACTGAGGTGAGTGCAGAGCTGGGACCACATCCCTGTAGACGAGGTTTCCAAGTGCTTGAGGAAGGCAACAGCCCAGCCTGGGGAACAGAGATCCATGTTGGGTACTGTCTGCGGTAACTGCTACTGGCTTTTTAATTCTTGTACCACCTTTCTGATGTAAAACCTGTTAGAACGTCCAAGTTGGCTGTCCTATGACTCTTGAGCTGAGTCGCTAGAAGTTTCAGAAAGTACCTTTGCCTTCACCGTCCCGCTCAGGTCTCTCTTGGGCTGTGCTTTCCGAGTTGGCTACTTGACATTTGTATTCCAGGATTGCTCGGGGGCTTCCCCCACCCTCCTTGAGCAATGACTCTTGTTCTTCAGATTTTATAAAAGGTCACTGGCTCAATCAATGCACTTGCCAACTCTGCTCCTTTACTCGACATTCACTGACCATTATCCCCCCAGAATCCAACTGGTCTAACTGTTCAGGGGGAACTTCAACTTAGTCCTAAACTTCCCTCTGTGGAGGGGAGTTAATCAGCCTCTCTCAAAGTCAGGTCTTTCACCCGATGGAGTCACTGTTATCCTCTTGGGCTACTGCACAGAGTCATTATAAACATGAGCTTTTTCATGGCTCTTTTCCAGTATTCCTCAGCTTTTAATGACTCAAGGGTGAAGTGGGGGCAAAAGGAGAAACAGATAAAGCAAGCCAAGTAGACTGAGCAGAGCGTAACAGCTTGCTGTGGGCTTTCAGGTGGTGTTGGATGCCAGTGACAGCACGGTCAGCATGATCTGCCCTGGCAGTTCCCAGCAGGCAGAGCCCAGCACCATCCTCTCTGTCCTGAGCTCCGGTGGGACAGAGCAGGCCTTTGCCTTGGTTCAGGAGGCGCTGGCAAGGAGGCGAGGAGCAACGCGGGTGAGAATTTCTGCTTGTCTTCAGCACTGGCCACAGGCTCGGCTGCTCATGCCTCCCTTGGCTTGGACCCTTTCCATTTCCTCGGCCAGTTCAGCCAGTGTCTTTCCAGCCTTCCCACTCTTGGGACCCTGTTGCCTGGCCCCCCTCCCCAGCCCTGTGTTCTGCTGCTTTGCTCTCCTTGATCTCCACCCCCTCATCCCAGCTTTTGCCTTCAGCGGAGCTGTCTCTCTGCTCGCTGCTTCTCCCAGCTGTCTGGAGCCGTCTCGGCTGCTCCTTACTGCTTGTTTGTGCTCTTTCCCTGCCCGGTGCTTGCAGGCCCTACAAGAAGAGCTTTCTGCCAGGCAGGACTCTATCGATTCCCTGCTGCAGCAGCACAGGCAGCAGGAAGAGAAGTGCAGGAAGCTGCAGCAGAGGCTTGAGCAACTGGAGGAGGAATGCGCCACGTCCAGCAGGCAGCAGCAGCACCTCCAGTCTTTGGTGGAAGCGCTCAGAAGGTGAGTGTTTCCTCCTTCTCCTGCGTTCTGGAGGCAATCTGCTTCCAGTTCGGGGAGCTCAGAGGTGTTCTGGGCAGAGAACTTGCCTGCCCTACCTCGTGTGTGCCTCTGTATGGCACCACAGCATCCTCCTGTCACTGCTTTTCATGCTCTGCTGTGCCTCCCAAGGCTGTCTGGGCAATTCAGAGCGATGCTGGCATACAAGGCGCCTCTCCCTCGACATGCTGCGTCTCTGCACTCTGCTCTTTGGGTGCCCTTTCCCAGGCACCGCTTCTCACTGGATGAAGGCAACAGCCTGCCTGCCTTCCTGCTTCCCTCTTCGGTTACCTTGGGAGGGGAAGAGCAAGTTCTTCCTCCCCGTGCTCCCGACAGCTCCATCCTGGGATGGGGAAAATGAGATCTGTGACTCTACCGGCCTCTTCATTCTTCTAACGGAGCCTTGTCTCTGCAGTGACTGTGCCAACCTGGAGAAAACCAGGGAAGAGTTACAGCAACAGCTGGATGTAATGGAGCAAGAAGCCTCGCGTCTGCGTCAAAGGAACACGGAGCTGCAGCTGAAGAAAGACTCAGCCCAGGGGAAAATGGTGGAGCAGCAGCAGGCAATGGAGAGAGCGCGTCGTGAGCAGGAGCTCCTGTGAGCGTTGGAGCTTTCTCTGGGCAGGGGTGGGCATGGCTGGACCTTAGGAGCCCAGCGTACAAGGCTGAATTGTGCCTGCTCGTCATTTGCAGCACAGAAGGGTGAAGGGAGCACACGGGCAGGGCTGGCTGCCTGCTGCCATCCAGCAGAGCCACCTCCTTGTGCTTTGTGTGTGAGCTTCACAGAAATCATTCCCCACCTGAGCAGAGTGGTTGGTGACAGGCATAAGCTGAAACAAGGGCGGGTCAGGCTGGATTTAAGGAGAACAGAAAATTGAACCGTGAGGACAATCATGCAGCAGAACAGGTTGCTCAGAGCAGTTGTCCAGATTCCATCCTTGGAAACTTGGGAAGACCCAACTGGTCAGAGCCTTGAACAACCTGGACTGATCCCATAGCTGACCTAGCTGCTCTGAGCTGGAGACTGGGCCAAGGTGTCGTGGGGTCCCTGCCAGCCTGAGCCATCCTGTGACCCTGTGATTGTTGGGTTGGAAATTCATACACATCTCCTCCCCAGTAGACTGCAGACTCTTTCATTGTTTCACTGCTGAAGACAAGAGTAATTGTGGGAATATTAATCTGGACTTCAGAAGTCTCTTTTACCCTCTTATACTCTTGGAAGCGAGAGTGTTTTTAGATTAAGAACTTGTTTGTCTTTCCTCTTCTCACAGGCTGAAGGACTTAGCTGCACTTGAAGGAAAACATTCATTGTTGCAGAGTGAGCTGGCAGTCACGAGAGAGATGCTGGAGAAGTCGCAGTTTCAGAGGAGTCTGCTGGAGCAAGAGAAACACGAGCTGACCACGGCCCTGGAGAAGGTGCGGGCACCTTATTCCTAGGGAGCCCTTGTGGGAGAGGGAGTTGTGACAGCAGGACCAGCACAGGTGCTGTTCCTGGCAGGAGAAGACAGGGAAAACATTGTTGTCCTTCTTGGGAAATGGGGATCAGACCACACAGGCTCTTTGGGGTTTTCAGTCCCCACGTGCTTATCGGGAGCGTGAACTGGGAGCGTGTCAGAGACACGCAGGGGATGGGGAGTTGCTGCTTGGAGTCAGGGATTTTGCTGCCCTTGTTGTCACGTTGTTCTTTTGTCTCTGCAGGCCGAGCAGTCGGTGGCAGAGTTGACAAGGACTCAGAAGCAGCTGAGTGCTGAAACAGCTGATCTGCGTGTTGCAGCAGCCAACATGAGCAGTCTCAATGAAGCTCTTGCAGTGGAGAAAGTGCAGCTGAACAACCTTGTGCTGCAGGTGAGCAGAGCTGCCAAAGCTCTTGCCAGGTGTTTGTCTCCAGCTGCTGCTGCTTCTCAGCCTTCTTGCCTTCCAGCAGTAGGACTGGCTGGATGTGGAAATGTTGTTCCTTTTCGGGTCCAAGGCAAAGCTCCTTCCTGGGAAATGTTCCTGTCTTTTATTTCCTCTCTGCTTCTGTGATTGTAGCTGGAGCAAGAGAATGAAGTTGTGTCAGGGAAAGTGGCTGAGATGGAGAGAGCAAGAGTGTGTGAGCAGGAGCAGCTGAGCTGGTGTGAAAGAAGCAAGGCAGAGCTCTGTGCAGAGAAAGCCCAGCTGGAGCAGCTGCTGCAGAAAGCAGAGGAGCAGCAGGAGGGGCTGCGGGTGGAGCTGAGGAGACTGGCAGAGGAGAAGGAAGAAACCCGAGAGCAGCTCAGTGAGGTGAGACCAAAAAGCTGCTGCTTCTGGGTGTGCGTTTGGCTGCTTGGCTGAGTGAAGCTGTATCTGTTGGCTGCTGCAAGGTTTGTGTCAAGGAGACACTCGGTAGCCCTGGAGGGCAGAGGGTTTGTTCCCTTCTTTTTGGCAACGTGTTGATGGCTTGCAGAGCAGTTCTGCATTTCTCTGCGCTGTCCTCTGCTTCTCTGGATTCTCTTAATCCACCGGTCTGTGTTGGCCTCTTCTGTGGCTTTTGCTGAGCTGCAAAGAGATGATGGTGCTGTCCCTGGATCAGAGCGGGGTGACTCCTGTCACCTGTGGCAAAAGAAACAAACTGTGTAGCTCTGAATCCTTGTTTTGAGGCGAGTTTCTGTTTCTGCTTTTTGTTGCAAAGTGTGCAGCTTTGCGAACTCCGTTTGTTTGAGCCTGGAGAGCGGGACAGAGCTGCGAGTCACTGTCTGCTGTTTTGTCTTGCTAAGAATGGGACTGGCATCTTGAAATGGTTGAAATTGCCTGTTAAGACATATCTGCAACTGTGTGTTTGGAAAGCTGCCTGGGGGAGAAGGACGTGGAGGTGTCGGTCGGCAGCAGCTGAATATGAGCCGGCGTGTGCCCAGGTGGCCAAGAAGGCCAAGAGCAGCCTGGCTTGTGGAGTGGTGTGGCCAGCAGGAGCAGGGCAGTGACCGTCCCCTGCACTGGGCACTGGGGAGGCCACAGCTGGCCCCAGGCAGCCCAATCTGGCCTTGCACATCACTTCCCAGTGAGCGGGGCCAGCGCCTTTTGGCAGCCCAGGCTCTCAGCGCGGTACCAGCAGCTGCTCTCACACTTGGAGCCCCCGGGACAGGAGCTCTTTCTCCTCCCGCCCACTGGCCAGCGGCGCTGGCTGCTCTGCACACAACTGCACAGCAAGGGCTCCAACTGCGGTTTGTCCCGTTCCAGGTGTCCCGGCAGCAAGAGTCGGCCAGCACTGGTCTGGAGCAGTTGCGCCAGGAGTCCTCTCGCCAAGGGCTCGCGCTGGCCAAGGTGTCCGAAGAGAAGGAGGTGCTGGTGCAGGAGAAGGCTGCCCTGGAGCTGCGCCTGGCAGCCGTGGAGCGGGACAGACAAGGCCTTTCAGAGCAGCTGGCAGAGGCCAGGTAAAGGGGGAGGAACCCTGGGCAGGACATGACTCACTGTCGGGAATTACAGAGCTGGTCATCGTTGCACGGGGCTTTCTTGCGTCCTCTGTGCTTTGGGGGTGTTTTCACCTTCCAGGGACAGAACATGGAACAATCTTGAGGAGAAAAAAATCCTGCTTATTGTGTCACCCTGCAGAGCAATTGGAAGTGCTGATGAGATGGGGGCTGTGAGCAGAGGTTGGGCTTTTGCTGGCTGGCACAGACGTTGTCAGGAAAACTGCTCCCTGTGTGCCATCGATCAGGCAGCAGGGATTCAAGATCTGGCCGTCGAGGTGAAATTCGGCTGGGCTTGCTGTGTTACGCTGGGTCATAAGGAAAGCCTGGGCATTCCCTCGGAGGGGCCTGTATTGCTATTTTAAATGGCAGAAATCTGTTTTCTGTGCACGGGTGTCCATGCAACCCATTTTCCGTTCTCAGGGGCAGGGATCTTGAACCACTTGTCACTGGAATCCCTCCCTGTGGGTGTCAGGAGCAAGAAGCTCATTTCTCTCCGTGTCCACAACCTGCAGGTCGGTGAAGGAGACCCTGGAGTGCAGCCTGTCTGAGGCTCAGCAGCACGTATCTCAGCTGGAGATCGCCCGGAGTCAGCTTGAGATGCAACTTCACACCATCACGCAGGCCAAGGAGGTGATACAAGGTGACGCCCCACGTGCTTTGTTTCTGGTGATCCCCCTGCCTAGAGAAGACGGTATAAAAGCAGCTCTCTGTCCGCAGTGCTGGTGGGGAGTGAAGGAGCTGGAACAGATCCCTCCTGCACTGAAACTCCAAGGGCTGAAGGTCAGTAAGGTCAGAACCAGGGTCTGGGGAGACTCTGACTCTTGCCATTTGTGGGGTTTGCAGGGGAAGTGAAGTGCCTTCAACGTGAGCTGGAAGCAGAGAGATCTCTCCTGAGGCAGGAACGGGAAAACACGGCACAACAGCTCTTGCGGAGAGAACGGCAGCATGACGATACCCTCAGACTTCGGCAAAGCCATCACGAAGCAGAAATAAAGAGGCTTCTGCAAGACCTGGTAGGAAACAAGAGGCGTTTGAATTCCTCAAGCAAGCTTGGTGGGCTGTCTTGAGCAGAAGAACGGCCCGAGGTGTGAAACGGCAGCAAGCGTGTGTCACGGGCCACACGTTGCCAGGCCAGCAGCAGAGCCGATGGCTCGTACTCGAAGGCACGTGGAGCCCACGGGACTGTGCTGGGACAGGAAATGCAGCCACAGATTGAGCGTGGGCGTAAGACGAGTTCAAGGGCAGGTTGGGGGTCCCACCCAGAGCGTGGCAGCCCAGGGGGGGCTCTTAGCAGCCTCCTGTCTCCCATGGGGCAGAGTCCTGACCCTCCTGCCAGCTGCAGTCACGGGAACTTTGTTCCTTTCTCGGTGGACAGAGGGGTTTTCTTTGGGCTTGAACCCCAAAGGAGGGATGAAGCTTCCCATGTTTTTGAGGAGCTTGGCTGGGGCTCCATCTTGAAGTCTTTTCCTCCCCTCCTCAGGCAAGCGCGCGGGAAGGGCACCAGTCAGAGCTGCAGGAGCTGCTGGAGCGATGGCAACAGGAGAAGGCAGAGACAGAGAGGGAGCACGAGAAGCAGCTGTTGGATATGGAGCAGAAAGTTGCTGCCGTGCAAGCTCAACAACAAGAGGAACAAACTAGACGTGAAAATGCCGAGCAAGAGGTAAAGGCTGCGAAAGGAGAACTGGTGTGTTTTTGCGAGGCTGGAGCTGTGGGAGATGGCTGGGAATGGGGCTGTGTGGAGCATCCCTCATGTTTCCTGCACGGAATTTGGGGAGGTGAAAGGCGTGCAGGGCCAGCGCTGGGACTAGGGACGAGACCTCTCATAGGAAGCCAGGCAGAAATGTCTCCTTTGGTTTTAGATTGTTGTGCTGCTATTGTGTTCTGGTTTTGTAAGAGTTACCTCAGAATATCTTCGCTGCTCTCTAACGGTCCTCTTTAGATGTTTCCTGGTAGGTGTTTAAAGCCTTATCTCCATTAAAGACCAAAGTGAGCTTGTAGGCCTGAGTCCCCACGAGGATGGGGTTTGTGTTTGGGGAACAGGGAGGGGCGCAGCAGGATTGTTGACAAAAGAAAAACCTTTTTAAAGAGTCCTGTGAAAGATTTCGGAGCGGTAGGACAGAGGTGTCTTCTGGGCTGTGTTTTCAGTCACTTGCTGGTGAGCTCTTTTGTGCCCAGCTCTGCTGTGCCAAAGCAACCCCGTCCTGCGCTGGCAGTGCTTGTGTCCTGCCCAAGGTCCTGTGTGCAGAGTGCCCAGGGACAGCAGAACCCCCAGCTGTGTCTGCAGGTCCTGACAGGACAGGGCAGCACTCGGAGATGACCGTGTGTCCCTGGCATGTCACTTCTGAACCAGAGTCTACTGAGTACCTTAAAACTGAAGTGATTTTCACCAAACCCCGCTTGGAATCCCTGAGTTTCCTGAAGGAGCTCTGGCTGCAGCCCTCTGGCAGCCTTGCATTTTCTCTGCTGCTGACTGGGGGCAAAAGCCGCCATGGAAAGGCAAACAGGACCAGCAGAAGAGGAGGGATCCCCTCACCAGCAAGGCGAGACACTTGAGAAATGCCACACGTTTTCCCGTGAGCTGACTAAGAGTTTGTCGAGGATTCAGTCCCGGAGGGACCCTGTTTATCCTGCCAATCTCCCTTAGGAAGCTGCGTCTCCCCGTGGGCAGAGAATGACCCAGGAGAGCAGCAGCGCAGCGCTTGGAGAACGTGTGAGCCCATCGGCCTTTGAGCCTTGGCACGGACATTTTGCGAGGGAAGTTTAAGCCCGTCTGCTCTTTATTTCTGTGCAGGCCATGCTGGAAAAGGAGCGTGAGAAGAATTCTTTACTAGAGACGCTCCTCCAGACTCAGGGAGAGCTCACAGACGCCTGCCAGCGGGTAGAGCAGCTCAGGCAGCAGATGAAAGAGCAGCGAGAGAAGGGGCAGGTGAGTCTGCCTGGTCGGGTGGGTTGAAGGAACAGGCTGTTGGCCACTGGGCGTAAGCTGAGAGGGGCTGAGAGAGCCAGGGAAGAGAGGGAAGGGCAGTAGGAAGGACAGAAAGCCTCAGTGCTGGGGCTGGGCAGGCAAGGACTGCTGCAGGCACTGAAAGCACAGAGCCTGGTCAGCTCCAGAGAGGAGCAAGAGGAAGGAAGGGTGACAGCGGAAGCAGCGCTGGGTAGAAAAGCAGAAAGAAGTGGCTGAATGAATGTGATTTTGAGGCAGAGAGAGGAAAAGCCGGACCTGATGGCAGGCGATCGTCCTCCTGTGCTGGGCACTGGGGAGGCCAGACCTGGAATCCTGGGGGCAGTTTTGGGCCCCTCACAACAAGAAAGCCCTTGAGGTGCTGGCGCGAGTTGAGAGAAGGGAACGGAGCTGGTGAGGGGCTGGAGCACAAGTGTGATGGGAGCGTCTGAGGGAGCTGGGGGTTCAGCTGGAGAACAGGAGCTGAGGGGAGACCTTCTGATCTCTGGACTGCCTGAAAGGAGCTTGGAGCCAGGGGGGGTCGGGCTCTGCTCCCCAGGAACAAGCGCCAGGACCAGAGGAAACGGCCTCAGGTTGCGCCAGGGGAGGTTGAGGTTGAATCTGGGGAACAATTTCTTCCCCAAAGGGCTGTGGGGCATTGGAACAGGCTGCCCAGGGCAGTGCTGGAGTGTATGCCTGCCAGGGGAAAACTAGTCCTGATTTCAAACACAGAATGACAGAGTGTGGTCTGGCCATTACTCCTTCAAGAGGGGACAGTGGGGTTCTAGAGGATGGTGCCATGAAAACTCCACGCAGTAGAGGGCCAAAAGCCGCCCCCCAAAATGGGAGATCAAATGTTGGGGTTTTTCTTTCTTCCCTTCCTCCCTAACACAGAGAACATCACCATGCCCCTGCCCAAATCATGTTAGTCTGGACTTTAAATCCTGGCTGCCGCTCAGGCGGCTCCTCCCCGCAGGAACACACTAGAGCTAGAGGAGGGTCAGGGAAGGGCACAAAGGAAGGTGGGACAGGCTGAGTGAGCTGGGAAAGCCGGAGCTGGAGGGTGGTGCAGGAAAGGTCTGAACAGCCGGAGAGGCAGGAGAGAGCGGGCAGCCCTGGGCTGACACTGAACAGGAGTGCAAACCCCGTAGGAAAAGCAAGCATCTATAGGTGGAATGACCTGACCTTTTTCTTGCTGTTTTGCAGCATGAACGGGACAGGCTGGAAGCAGTTAAAGCAAAGCTGGTATGGGAGATGAAACTTCTTCAGGAGTCAGTCACAGCCTCTGAGACCCGAGCAAACACAGCAACAGATACGAGCCACTGCCTTGAACAAGAACTTCAAACTACTTTGTCTGTCTTAAAAATGAAAAATGAGGAGGTGGAAATGCAGTGGCAGAAAATTCAGATGCTGGAGAAAGAGGCAGCAGAGGGAAAAGCTTTGCAGGAGACTCTCACTCATATGAATGCCGTCTTGTCAGAGAGGGAGGGAGAAACGCGGTTGTACCGGGAACAGGTGAGAATGCTGGAAAAGCAGAAAGAAATGCACAGAACTACTCTCGATCAGGTTATGAAGGACATGGCAGAGAAAAACCAGCAGGTGGAATCCCAAAAAGACCAGATCCGAGAGCTGCAGAAGCAGCAGGAATTGCAGAGGACACTTGTAAGCAAGATGAGCAAAGAGCTGGAGGAGAGAGACCAGGAGATCAGATCCCAGCAGGAACAGATAGCAGAGCTGGAGAAGCAGCAAGAAATGCAGCAAGTTCAGCAGACTCTGCCCAAGAAGGATGAAGAGCTCAAGTACCAGAGAGACAGAGTCAGGTATTTAGAGAAGACTCTGACATGGAGGGAACAAGACCTTAGGAGGCAGAGTGATCTCCTGAAACAATTAACATCAGCTCTGCGATGGAAAGATGACGGGGAGACCCTGAAGAAACAAATCCAGAGACTCCAAAAGTGGGAGGAAGAGGAGGCAGAGAAGAGGCAAGTTGTCCAGGAGAGAGACGGTCTCTTGAGGAGGCAGAAGGAGCTGACCCAACAGCTGGAAGACGAGAGGAAAGCAAAGGGGGAAGAACTGGAGCGTGTGGCTGCTCTTTTGAAGCAGACTGAAAGAAGAGAACTGGAGTGGCAGCAGAAGGCACAAGCACTGACTCTTGCCCTCACCAAGAGTGAAATGGCCAGTGGCACTCTGAGGGAAGAAGTAGCCGTCCTGCAGAATATGGTTTCGGAGAGGGACACGGACCGGTTTCATCATCAGGTAGGCACTCGAGTGACCATCAGCCAACTAAAATGTCTCTCAAGGATTCTAAAGATGTTTCCTGTAGACATACATGGGAATCTCTCTTCCCACAACTCCACGACCTGCTTGGCCGAAGCCCCCGTGAGCGCAGCCAGCGGGCTGGCCTGTCTGTGCAGGGCGCTCAGACACCGTTCACCTGCTGGAATGTTTTCTGCCCAGCCCACAACTGCCGACAGAACGAGGGGGCTTGATGTTAAAATTAACTCCAGTCCCACAGCTGGGGCTGGGTCGTTGGTTCTCTCCTGTCTGGGCACGCTTGGCCAGCGTGTCCTGCTGTGAGGATTTGGCACGGGAAGGAAAGGGCACGGTTGACCACACTAGCGTACGGAACTGGGTAGAATTTTATACCGATGGCTGAACAGCAGCGACACTGATGGTGCTTAGAGGATGATTTCAGAGATGGAGATTTCTGGGAACAGCTTTTCCACTGTATTAAAAAGAATGGAATTGGTACCATTGCTTGATCCGGTTAAAGGCTTCATTGCCATTGCGGATGTACTTGTGCCACAGCCCAAAAAGCAGGAAGGCAAATGAGTGTGGATTTCTCCCGGGTGATGTGGAGGGGGCCCCTAGGAAGAGAGTTTGGGGTTGTTTTGGGCTGTGGACCAGGGGGAGAAGAAGGGATTTAGCACCGTCCAGTCCTGAGCCCGCTCACTCTCCCCAAGCTTGTTCATTCTGGCCCTTGTAAGCTGCATGTGGCACCAGCTCCATCATCTCCTCTCTGAATCCCCAGCAGGCTGCTGCAGAAGGGGAGCAGCTCTCCTGGCTCTCAGAGAAGAGACTCCTGTCGCAGCGGCTGGAACGTCTGCAGGGAGCAGTTGCAAGGCTGGAACTTGAGAAGACGGAGCTGCAGCAACTCAACGCTGAGCTCAGGAGGACCCTGGAGCAGGTAAAACAGGCTTTCCCTGCCTCTGCAAAGCCTCCCGGTGCTCTGGAACACCACACATTTCCCGGACAGCACTTTGGAGTCCTCTGCTGGTTTCCTGCCCTCTCCCCCTTCCTCCTGTGGACACTCACTTTCTATTTTCTTTCCCTTCTGGCACCCCATTGCCTTCACAAATGCACATTCACTGGGGTACCACCCTTCTTGCCCCAGTGTCCCCATCCACACACACTGGACTCTCTCTTGCCCTTTCTCCTCCACAGTCTGCTTCAAGTGCATTTTGCCGCAATGTTCTCAGGTGCAAGTGACAGTCTCTGAGCAGAAATCTCCTTGTCCTGATGTGCAGAGGTGCTTTTGCTCCTTGTTTGGTGGAAGGAGTCTGTGACCCTTTCTCCTTCCCCACGTGCAGGTGGAACGTGAACGGAGGAGACTGAAGAGATACTGCCGTGGTCGGTCGCTGCCAGACGCGTGCTGATTTTCTCTCTCTGACCAGCGGAAGGTGCCGGCTTCTAGACAGGTGAGAACAGAATCACACTGGGTGGCAGGAGGAAAGTAGAGAATATGCTAAGGGTGGTCCCGTTGAGTCTTCCTCATGGTGTTGACTCTTCCTGTTTTCCCGTGGCTCAATTAACAGCGCATCTGCATCATGTCAGAGCTCCAGGGATCTGAGGCAGTGCCAGAGCTTGGAGCCTTCAGGCACTTGGTAGTCTCGTATTGCTCCTCTGTGCTGATTGTGATCCCAATATGGGGCTGAGGCAGAGACCTGAGCACTGTATGGATGTTTGTTTTATCAGTGTGAGGGTGTCCATTCCAGCTGCCGAACCCTGTTGCATCCTTTGACGGTGGTATTGGCAGTCGCAGTGGTTGCCAGATGTTTCTTCCATGTGCTTTTGTGGGTCTGGTACAGCCTGGTCACTCTGAGGAGGTGAATTTTCCGAGGTGCTCAGGGCCAAACGTGTGAGATTCCTGTCAGTCAGGTACACGATGCTTGGCTCTGGCAAGGGAGCCGAGAATCCTGCTGAACCAGCACGGTCTGTCTGCAGGATGTTTTCAGCAGGAAGCCTCAGTGGAAGAGAGCTGAGAGCAGCTGGGGCTCTGCTCCAACAAGCCCAGCAGTCACGGCCCGTGTTGCCAGGAAAGAACAGATTCTGAGGATGTCACAGCCTCAGCAGTCCTTTAAGGCTCATTTCCTCCTGGGCTTTGTTCCACAAATGATGCTCTGCTCATTTGTGAAATGCTCCAGAGTCAAGAAAAGTGAGAGTTTGCTCCCTTTTCCTGTGCCAGCTGTCGAGTTTGGAAACTCGATCATAACAGAACCGTTCTTCGCTGCCTCGTGTAACCAGTAGTCCTCCTGCTGAGGAAAAAGCGTGTGGAACTAAGGTGGCAGTAGCCCAGACCTCTCTTTTGAAACAAAGAGTTGGGTTGCTAAATCCTGTAGGAACCTTTCTCTTGAACCTACCCGTAATGTCTGGTGCTGTACGTGGGTGGTATGCCAGAGAGAAACTGGCACTGTCGATAATCTGAGCTCAGTTCAGGGTGACTATGGAAACCTGTTGCTGCCCGTTGCAGAAGGACAAAGTGTTTGTCGGGGCTGGAGTTAGAGGGCGCGTCTTCCCTGCCGGCCGGTTCCGTGGAGCTACGGCTGGTCCTGACGGCGTGGGCTTGTCTGAGCTCGGCCTTTTGCCTCTTTCAGGTGTCCCTCCTGCAGACGCAGCTGGCGAAGAACGAAAATAGAAGCAGGACTATATTGAGTAGGTGAGGGCTCGGGACAGTGCTAGTGAAAGGTGATAGTGCAGTGATCAGCCAGAACGACAGGGAGGCAAGACGGTCACTGTGGGCATCATCAGAGTTGAAGAGAAAGGGAGACCTAAACCTGTGGATGGAAATGGAAGGCTTAAAGCCAGGAGAAGCAGCTGAGTTGGCCATCTCAGAGAGATCTTAGTTAATGCCAGGAAGCACTTTTCCTGCCTCTCAGTCTGACAACAAAGTCAAGTGTTGAGGGAGCTGGGAAATCCCGGGGCTGCTGCTTGTGGGCAGCAGCTGTTGAGCGACGCTTCTCCCTTGCCAAGGGGCAGTTGCACCCTTGGAGATGAGGGAGCTGAGTTTTAACCACCAGCTACGGGGGGTTGAGGGGGGGTGTGGGGAGGAGACATCGGGGGCTGGGTGGGGAGATGGGGAGCAGGCGGATCGGAAAGGTTGTACCCTCCGAGTACCTCAGCCCATGGGGAAAGGAGGAGGGATCGTTGCGGCCGGGAGCTAGGGCTGGGGAACTGGGGTAAGTGGGGGCTGCGTCCCCCGCGTTTTGGAAGAGACCCCACAGGGATATGCCCAGTGGACTCTTCCCCTTATTTGAATAAAGTTTTTCTTTTGGTTTGACTCCTCTGTCTCTTTTTCTGAACATTGAGCTCTAGCGAAATGAATTTCTGTACAGCTGCCTGTGGGTACCCAGCATGGCGCTCCGTGTGCCCTGGGTGCCAGGCTCTGCGTTTGTCTCTGCCCCAGGAGCTCCTTTTCTCCTCTTTTCTTTCTCAGGGCAAGGGGTGATGGGTTTTAAGCAAAAGAGGGGAGATCTAGACTAGATATAAGGAAGGAATTTTTTACAATGAGGGTGGTAAAATACTGGCAAACGGTTGCCCAGAGAGGTGGTAGATGCCCCATCCCTGGAACATTCAAGGTGCTCAAAGCTACCTGATCTATATAGAATAGAGTAGAATAGAATCATCAAGGCTGGAAAAAAGATGTTTAAGGTAATCAAGTCCAACTGTTAACGCAACGCTGCCAAGTCCACCACTAAACCACGTCCCTAAGTGCCACATCTACTTGTTCATTAAACCCCTCCAGGGATGGTGACTCCAGCACTGCCCTGGGCAGCCTGTTCCAATGCCCCACAGCCCTTTGGGGAAGAAATTGTTCCCCAGATTCAACCTCCCCTGGCACAACTTGAGGCCGTTTCCTCTGGTCCTGGCGCTTGTTCCTGGGGAGCAGAGCCCGACCCCCCCTGGCTCCAAGCTCCTTTCAGGCAGTTCAGAGATCAGAAGGTCTCCCCTCAGCTCTTGTTCTCCAGCTGAACCCCCAGCTCCCTCAGCCGCTCCCATCACACTTGTGCTCCAGCCTCTCACCAGCTCCCTTCCCTTCTCTCAACTCAAAACACTTGTTCGCTAAAATGTTGAAGATGTCCCTGATCATTATAGGGGGATTGGACGAGATGACCTTTAAAGTTCCTTCCAAACCAAACTATGATTCTATTTCCTTCGATGATTTTCTTCTGTTTTTTTCATGCCCTGTCCTGGACCGGAATGGCAAAGCCATCTTATACTTGGGTGAGAATATGAGCATGCAGAGTCCCGAGGGAAGCCCTTCCCTTCTGCCCTCGGGGCAGGGTGGGAGCAGCAGCTCTGCAGGACACTTGCTGTCCCTCGCCGGGGATGGACAGCGGCGTCTCCAGCCGGGGAACGCTCTGTCCCATGTCGCTGGGGCCTCGTCTGGCTGAAGTGGGAAGGCACGGACGTTGTGGAGGCCCCGACTCGTGCAGGTGAGCAGGTCCAAGCAGCCCGTGCCAGGGCTGCCCCAAAGCGGGGCGGTGGGAGCGGCCTCCTCTCTATCGGGGACGCCCGGCCCCGCTGTGCGTCAGGCTGGGCCCGGGACGGTTTCCCACGCAGCATCCCTGGGGAAGGGAGGCCTTCAGTCCCCCAAGGAGACATTTCCAGCCCTTGGGGCTCACCAGCCCTCACCCCCACAACTCCAGAGCCAGCCCTTCTCTCTCCCAGGCCAAAGAAGTCCTTCTCTCCTGCTTGGCCAAACTGTTACTCCATTCTGTTCCCTGGCAAGACACTCAGCATGCAGAGAGGGAAATGCTGCGAGCAGCTGGATCTGCTCCTGAGCAGCTGGGCTGCGGCTCTGAGCAGGCAGCCCCTGGGGCCTCTTATGAGTCGTGTCAGCTCAGGAACACACGAGTAGCCAAAACATCTTCCCTCTGCTGCTCCAGCCCTGCGAGGTCACACTTGATTTAGTTATTCATTTTCATCTCTTGTGTGGTTTGGTTTGGGGGTTTTTTTGCTTTTTTTTTCATGCCCTGCCCTGTCCTGGACTGGCAAAATCGTGTTACATTTGGGTGAGAATATGTTTGTCACCAGACTGGCTGTGGGGACGGAGGCAGTGCTGCATTCCTCCGTCACCTCCGCACATAAGTCCCCACTGAGACTTTGGGCAGAGACCTCCTTCCTCCTGCCCTTGCTGAGCTCCCCAAGTCCTCTGTGGGAAACTTCAGTGGATTTCCTTGCAGGGATGTCACCACAATCGGAACGTCACAGGCAATCCCAGCTGCCACGTTGCCATCGGATCCTTGCTGTGATGTTTACTGATATCCCAACACACCGCGGCTATGAAATAGTCTTTATTTTTGAAATTACTGAAATGCCGAAGTCTGACAAAACGTCCAGGGGGGTGTTAGTGTCATGACGTCCTTTTACTTTTCTGACCCCCCGACTCCCCTGCACAGGGTATCCTGCTGAGCCTTCCTGGCCTCTCCTGGGTAGAGCCCGGCAGATGCACGGCCTGGGGTCTGCTCCAGCTCTCGGGCATCCCTGTGCTTTCCAGCTGAAGGAACTGCACCCAGGGCCTCCTGCTTACCCTGCAGAGACCGCACCCGTGAGTCGATGCAGCTCCCTCAGCACTTCCCGAGGGTGCGAATGTCTGTGAACGCACTGCGAGGGTCATCGCTGCTGGGGCTGAGCAGTTGGTGCAGGAGAAGGACGCTGGGGCACAGCCGACGCTGCTGCTCCATTGCAAAGCAGGAGAGCAGCCGCTGGCGCATGTGCAAGGGATGGTTTGGAAGGAGAGGAACATCACGCCTGGGCTGTGCACTTTGCTGTTTCCCATGAGACCCACGGTCACCATCTGCATGTACAATGATCACTCTCCCTGTGTAACGAGCCAGCCTGGCAGGACCTCCTCAGCTCAAAAGCTGCCAGGATGACCGGAGGAGGACATGGAATGCCCCGCTGACCCCAAACTGGGGCGCGCACTTGTTGTGCTCCATGGTCAGGCTGCCATTCAGCAGGACCTAGACCAGCTGGGGAATGGGCTGTCGGAGACCTCACCAAATCCAGCCAAAAAACACTGGGAAGCCAGAGCAGAAGGGGGCCAAAAATCCAATTCAGTGCAATTGCCAGAGCTGAGGCTCCTTTGCCCATGGCAGGGAAGAGCTCTGAACAGGAAAAGGGGGTAAACCTGAGCCAAGACCCAGCGTCTTTGGTGTGGCAGTTCCTTGTCTTTCTTCCCAGTTGCTGAGGATGCTGCTTTGCTCCACAGCATCACAGGAGAGTTGAGGTGAGAAGGGGCCTGTGGAGATGACCCCTCCCAGCCGGGCCAGGAAGGGCGGGGGCCACAGGCCTGTCCAAACGGGCCTCCAGACGGGCCCCTCGCACGGCTGGTGGGCAGCAGCAGGGCGGCGTCACGGCAACGAGTGATGTGACAATGCGGCAACGCCACGATGCCACAATGCCGAGTGCTCTATAAAGCCTCTCGCCGGGAGAGCGGCCGTGGCATCTGCTGCTGGGTGCCTCTGGAGCGACAGGAGCCAGTGCAGGACTGCAGCTCTACAAGAGCTCTTGGAAGGAGCCGTGGAGCACAATCTGACTGCTGCTGTCCCAAAGGCAGACGCGGTGCTGAGTGCAGGAGCTGTGCAGCGCTGTCTCACTGCTGCTGTCCCAAAGGCAGACGCGGTGCTGAGTGCAGGAGCTGTGCAGCGCCGTCTCACTGCTGCTGTCCCAAAGGCAGACACGGTGCTGAGTGCAGGAGCTGTGCAGCGCAGTCTCACCGCTGCTGTCCCAAAGGCAGACGCGGTGCTGAGTGCAGGAGCTGTGCAGCGCAGTCTCACCGCTGCTGTCCCAAAGGCAGACGCGGTGCTGAGTGCACTGGCAAACAGGCCAGAGGTGAGCGGCGGGACGATGGAGAGGGCTCAGCCAGGGAGCCTGGGACATGGCGGGGCTGCTCGGGGGCATTGGGACGTGCCCTTTCTTGCAGCCGCTGGGCAGGTTCATTGAGCTGTGCCTGAGGGTCTGTGTCTTCCTAGCTCGGACACAGAAGACAGCACCTGGGAGAAGGAGCTTCTGGGCTGATGGACCCTGAGCTGCTGGACCTCACCCTTGGGGTCAAGATCCCCGTGACACCCGGCTCCAAGCCCGTGTTCAGCAGGGGAAAGCTGGGGGAAAAGGTAAAGGCAGAAGAAAGGGGTAGGAGGGCTCTCCTCTTTTATGGGGTCCCCGTCATCCCGAGAAGTCCTCGTGGCCACCTGCTCTACAACGGGAGCTGCAGCCCTTCAGTCGGCTGGGGCTGGGGACTTGATCAAAGCTCCAGGCTCCCTGGTGCCCAGAGAAAGGAGAACGTGCCCACAGTAGTGGCATTTTGTAGCATTTCAGCTCAGCTCCTTGCAGGTGCAGCACTGGGTGCAGCCCTCTGGCCCCCGCAGTAAACAGCCCCCTGTGCTCCTACAGCACCAGTAGATCGGCACCAGACAGAGCGCCTGGGCTCAGGCTTTCTTCTGCTCTGGAGAGTCTCTGAAGTAGAGAGATCTTTCCTGTGGCTGGGAAGTAAGCCGGGAATTAGTCTGGACCTCGGAGGTTTGGAAATGCCAGCCTGTGTGCGTGAGGAGCTGGGAAGTCCGTTTGTCCCTGCTGCTCTCTCCTGCCCCGTTCATAGTCTGGAACATCTCTCACAGCTTCACCGGCCCTCCTGCTCGTTTGACCTTGGGGATCCCCTGTGCCGCCGGATGAGCACCGAGTACAACAGCCTGCATGACCCGCATCTGAAGGCCTACCACCAACGCAAGGTCAACCTGCAGAGGCTGAAGAGAGAGGGTTTAATCACCAGCGATGGCAATGTAGGTTTGGATGTGGTGGGGCTGATAAAAACGGTTCCCTCCCAGCGGGACCCCCGAGCGCAGAGGAGGGTGTGCAGAGGAGCAGCTCCCCTCCCGCCGGGTCCGGGCTGTTTCGGGAAGGCAGTCTGCGTAGCTGGCTTCACAGCGCTTGGGGGATTTCTGCCCCCGGCTCTCCACAGGTGGTTTGCTCGCTGAAGGAGTTCAACGAGTACAGGCAGTACCGGACCATGCTCAAGCTGGAGGCCAAGAAATCGTTCATCCCTGAGCAGGTCAGCAAAGCGGGGTGTTCACAGACACGCAGTCCCGAGGGAAGCCCTTCCCTTCTGCCCTCGTCGCGGGGCTGGAGCAGAGCCCTGTCCTGGGCCCGCGGGACGCCTCAGCACGCAGGGCCGTGAGCGCTTGTCCAGGCCACAGCGGGACACACCTGCTGTCACCTTGCAGGAAAGGCCTCCGCGACACCTGCCCAAATTAGAGGATGCTCCCAAACTGACGGGAGAGATCAACACTTCTCGCCTGGGACAGCAGCTGCTGCAGCCTCAGAAACCATCTTGCCCCCCTCCACCCAAAGGAGGAAACAACTCCCTGAAATGGGGGCGACGCTTAAGAGTTGATGCAGCTTTGGGCAAGGGCCAAAGCCACTGTCAACCTGAGCCGGGACATGAGGGTGCAGCCAGTGAGCTCAGAGCTGCAGAGCCTCCGGAGATCTTGCTTCTACGCTGTCGGCAGCAAATCGAACAAGTGGCTGAAGAGCTCATAGCACCCGTGCTGGAGAGCTGGGGGAAGCACTTTGCATCTGGCAGCTCCGAAGCATCTGAGCCAGGGCCTGTTGGTGGAGGAGCCGCCGAAGTGTGCAAATCTGAGGAAGAGAAATCGGGGCAAGCTGAAACAGCAGCTTCTGACGGAGCACCTTCACGGGCTTCCCTTGATCATCTGGCCAGAGAAGTCATCGACTGCGTTTGCTGCACCTTGGAAGCCTTTGTGACTTGTCAGTGTGAACGAGGCGGCCTCTGCAAATATGCTGGAATCCTGGAGCTTCTGAGGGAAGAGCTCTCCAAAACCAGCCGCAGCCATGCCAGGTGTCCCGCTGAAGGCCAGGCATGGATGAAGGCCAAGGATTCCCCAGGGCACCTGAAGAGCAGAGCCTGGAGCCCAGCAAAGGGGCAAAGTCGCCCGCCCGCCGAGATGGAGAGCAGAGCTGTCCCGCTGAGGATGCCCTCCCCTGCACGGGCCCGCAGTTCTCCGGACCGCGGCAAGCTTGTCGGAGGCGAGCGCCAGCAGCCGTGTCAGCAGCGAGGGCGTTAGCCGGGAGGCGTGCGGGCCGTGTCCTGGGCAGGGGTGCGGCAAGAGACGTGCAGAGCCCTGGGCAGCTCTGCCAAGTACAGCCCTGTGCTTCCAATAAAGAGTTTGTTCCCAAGTGCTTGCTTGTGGCTGCCTTCTTCGCTGAGGGGAGCTGCTCCTGCTCCCGATGGGCGGCAGAGCGGCAGGCCTTGCTGCACTGAGGGGTTTCCTGAGGTGGGAAACGCCGAGAGAGGCCGCCCGGAGCCGGCAGCTCTGGCCAGAGGCGCTGAGGAGACGTGTGCCTTGCCGGAGCCACGCTGACCGCCCCCCTTGCCCCCACCTGTAGGCAGCGGCGGCGGCGGCAGTGCCGGTCACCCCACTGGCTCAAGAGCTGAGCTCGGCTGGTGCTTGTCACTCTTCTAGGAGGAGCTTGGCCACGGTATCCACCCAGCAGAAGGTCGTGTCCTCTGCACTTGCCAGGAAGGTCCCGCAGCAGCCGAGGCAGAGCTGCCATGGAAATGTGCAGCCGTGCAGGTCTGGGGCTGCTGGGAGTGCCAGAGCCTTTCCCTGGGGTGGGACGGCAGTAGAGACCACAGCGTGTGAGGGGTGACCAGGTGTCCATCTGCTCAGCCTGGTGGCAGAGCTAAGAGAGGAAGCGGAAAGGTTAAGAAGCATCAGGGAGTCTGAGGAGACTGGTGGGACCATGCTCTGGCCTCCCTGGGACAGGAACAGCCACCAACAAAGAAAAAAACTAAACAAGATCAAGGGGGTCCTTTATCCTCACCCCGCCAGGCTGAAGGCAGTAGCTCAAGGGAAAGGAGTGAATGTAAGCAAGTCCACACTTGAGGCAGCAGGTGAAACCCCTCCTTGCCCACCTCACCCTCCCAGGTGCCTCTGTACAACAGGTATGAGGCTCTGGATGTGGAAGACCAGTCAATGGATGATGAGGATGAAGGTCCATCCGCACCAGAGGTGTTGACAGGGTCGGGAAGGCACACCCACCATATCAGGACCACCTCCACGAGGAAGGAAAGACGGGTTACAGTTGTAGGTGACTTGCTTCTGTCAGGAACAGAAGGTCCAAAATGCCAGACAGACCTGCCCCTCAGAGAAGTCTGCTGCCTCCCTGGGGCCTGGGTTAAGGACATTGCCATGAAACTTCCGAGCCTGGTACGGCCCTCAGACTGCTGGTCTGCCCTTACTGGTCTTCCATACATAACAAACATACACACACAAACAACTCCAGTTCCCTCAGCTGTTCCTCGTAAGACTTGCGCTCTGCAATGTTGAAGGTGTCCCTGCTCATTTTGGGGGCTTGGAGTAGGTGATCTTTAAAGGTTCCAACCCAAACTATTCTATGAAGATATGCCAACACAGGCAGCGCTGGTTTGCCTCTCCCGTAGCTCTGCCTCTGGAAAGCATCCTTTTGCTGGCTGAGGTCACATGGAGCAGAGAGCTACAGTGGTGAAGGGAATCAGCACATCTCCAGGTGATTGCGTTCGCGGTGGAGACAAGGGACACCTCAGCTCCACCACCACACCCCAGCAGAGGCTCCAGCTCACTGTGTTTAAGCACGTCTGCTGCCCCTTTGCCAGCCCCCACAGGGAGAAGCCCCAGCAGGGCCAGCAGCGCTCCATTTTGCCAGCCGAGCTCAGTACAACCCTCCCAACACACCCACTATTTATGGTGCACCATTGCCTGGTTTTGCCAGGGCTATAGACTGAAATGCAGGGGTGCAGGGACCATCTCTCCCATAAGAGAGCTGCTGAAAAAGCTCTAAGTAGGACAATACCACTAGGGTTACAATGAAGGATGGAAGAAAATCTTCCCAAGACACCTGGTGTATTATCTCGATGCAGAAGAGCAGGCTGAGGAAGTAGCCAAAATATCCAGAATTAAAGCTATATATATCTCTATATTTCAATGTACATAAATCAATGGTTATGATTATAGGAATGTCATAGATGAGATATAAATGATATATTATAAATATTACATGTATTATATATAGTGAACTGATGTAATATAGAGACATAATTAACGGAACGTGTGGTCCTGGAGCCTGAGTAGTTTGGGCTGGAGCTTTGGACTGGAAATAGGCTCGATGTGTTGAGGGAGCTGGGAAATCCCGGGGCTGCTGCTTGTGGGCAGCAGCTGTTGAGCGACCTCTCTGCTGTTTCTCCCTTGCCAAGGGGGCAGATTCGCTTCCCCCCGGCCCCAAAGCACCAGAAGCTTCTGGCCCAAGAGACCACTATGGTCATGTACCCGCCCTTGCTGGACAGACAGGGCCCTTGACCAATGAAACGCCTCCGTTGAGAGAAGTTTCTGGAGCGCTCCACGAATGAGCCCAGCTCAGCCTCTCCTGGGGCCCTGTGTGTGTCGTTGGGTGCAGCCCCGAGCCTGCGTGCGCCTTTGGGTGCCCAGCAGAGCCCTTTGCCTGGGACAGGAGCAGCTGCCCCGGGTCTTTACAAACACGGGCTGCAACAGCCTGATGCTGCAATGAGGGCAGTGCGGTTGAACCGGGCAGCTGCCGCGGGCTGGGTGGGGAGATGGGGAGCAGGCGGATCGGAAAGGTTGTACCCTCCGAGTACCTCAGCCCATGGGGAAAGGAGGAGGGATCGTTGCGGCCGGGAGCTAGGGCTGGGGAACTGGGGTAAGTGGGGGCTGCGTCCCCCGCGTTTTGGAAGAGACCCCACAGGGATATGCCCAGTGGACTCTTCCCTTTATTTGAGTAAAGTTTTTCTTTTGGTTTGACAACTCAGCCTGCAGCTGAATCCCACCCAGGCGTTCTTCCTGCTGGTGAACCAGCACAGCATGGTGAGCGTGTCCACCCCCATCTCGGGGATCTACGAGCAGGAGAAGGACGAGGATGGCTTCCTCTACATGGTCTATGCATCCCAGGAGACCTTTGGCTACTGAGGCCTGCTGAGAGGTGGCATGTGGAGACAGATGAACTGTGGCACACGGGCCCCGGCCTTGGAAGGCGACACAACCAGAGGCTCACGAGAGGGGGGCTGTGCTGACTCCCCTTCCCTCCCTCCCCTTCCCGTCACCAAAGAGGCTCATGGCGTGTGGTGGACTGGCACAACCCTTCAGCTCTGTGTAGATTAGTCCTGCTCCCTACACACACACGCACCCACGTGCAGACACCCAAGCGCACACGCGGGGCCTCAGCTCCCCGTCCCGTCCCCTCCGTGTCACCCCAGCTGCTCTCGCTGTGCTCTGTGTCTTTGTAACCCACTGCCAAGACAGTCCGGCCGGTGATGGAAAGGGGACAGGACACTGTCACCTTTGCTGTCAGCACAGGGAGAGCCACCTCTCCTCTGAGACACTAATTACAGGCAGGAGGTCTGCAAAAGCAGCAAACAGATGTTACCATTGCTCCCGAGTCAAAACTGTTTCCCAACCAAAGGGAGGGGCTGATGGCCATTTAGCATCTCAGTGTGTTTCCCTGCTCCTCAGCTCAGGTCCTTTGCACTGCCCAGCAGGGACGGGTTTAGATACTGTTTGCCTGAGTTGCAGCTGACAGTTGTGTTTATGTCCTAGACCTGCAGGGAATCACAGAATCACAGAACACCAGGCTGGAAGGGACCACGAGGATCATCTGGTCCAACCTTTCTTGGCAAAGCACAGTCTGGACAAGACAGCCCAGCACCCTGTCCAGCTGAATCTTCTGTCCAGGACAGGAGCTGCTGGTGTAAGGGACAGGTCCAGCACAGTGCACACGGGTGGGTAAGCGCTGAAGAAAGATGGTGGGAAGCCAGCTGGAGGCTCAGCACCCAGCAGTGTGTAGGTGAGAACAGTTGCCTCACTGGTCCTGGCACCTGGAGCAGCAATATGGGTTGACCGTTATTAAGCACCAGCCTCACGGTATTTAAACTCTGGTCCCTGAGCTCAGGACCTCTCCGAACCACCTCCCAGCGACATGGGTGATGGGACTGTGCCTAGTGCACCGACCCCACAGCAGAGTCAGCCCTGCTGGGGCTTCTCCTTGTGGGGGCTGGCAAAGGGGCAGCAGACGTGCTTAAACACAGTGAGCTGGAGCCTCTGCTGGGGTGTGGTGGTGGAGCTGAGGTGTCCCTTGTCTCCACCGCGAACGCAATCACCTGGAGATGTGCTGATTCCCTTCACCACTGTAGCTCTCTGCTCCATGTGACCTCAGCCAGCAAAAGGATGCTTTCCAGAGGCAGAGCTACGGGAGAGGCAAACCAGCGCTGCCTGTGTTGGCATATCTTCATAGAATAGTTTGGGTTGGAACCTTCAAAGATCACCTACTCCAAGCCCCCAAAATGAGCAGGGACACCTTCAACATTGCAGAGCGCAAGTCTTACGAGGAACAGCTGAGGGAACTGGAGTTGTTTGTGTGTGTATGTTTGTTATGTATGGAAGACCAGTAAGGGCAGACCAGCAGTCTGAGGGCCGTACCAGGCTCGGAAGTTTCATGGCAATGTCCTTAACCCAGGCCCCAGGGAGGCAGCAGACTTCTCTGAGGGGCAGGTCTGTCTGGCATTTTGGACCTTCTGTTCCTGACAGAAGCAAGTCACCTACAACTGTAACCCGTCTTTCCTTCCTCGTGGAGGTGGTCCTGATATGGTGGGTGTGCCTTCCCGACCCTGTCAACACCTCTGGTGCGGATGGACCTTCATCCTCATCATCCATTGACTGGTCTTCCACATCCAGAGCCTCATACCTGTTGTACAGAGGCACCTGGGAGGGTGAGGTGGGCAAGGAGGGGTTTCACCTGCTGCCTCAAGTGTGGACTTGCTTACATTCACTCCTTTCCCTTGAGCTACTGCCTTCAGCCTGGCGGGGTGAGGATAAAGGACCCCCTTGATCTTGTTTAGTTTTTTTCTTTGTTGGTGGCTGTTCCTGTCCCAGGGAGGCCAGAGCATGGTCCCACCAGTCTCCTCAGACTCCCTGATGCTTCTTAACCTTTCCGCTTCCTCTCTTAGCTCTGCCACCAGGCTGAGCAGATGGACACCTGGTCACCCCTCACACGCTGTGGTCTCTACTGCCGTCCCACCCCAGGGAAAGGCTCTGGCACTCCCAGCAGCCCCAGACCTGCACGGCTGCACATTTCCATGGCAGCTCTGCCTCGGCTGCTGCGGGACCTTCCTGGCAAGTGCAGAGGACACGACCTTCTGCTGGGTGGATACCGTGGCCAAGCTCCTCCTAGAAGAGTGACAAGCACCAGCCGAGCTCAGCTCTTGAGCCAGTGGGGTGACCGGCACTGCCGCCGCCGCCGCTGCCTACAGGTGGGGGCAAGGGGGGCGGTCAGCGTGGCTCCGGCAAGGCACACGTCTCCTCAGCGCCTCTGGCCAGAGCTGCCGGCTCCGGGCGGCCTCTCTCGGCGTTTCCCACCTCAGGAAACCCCTCAGTGCAGCAAGGCCTGCCGCTCTGCCGCCCATCGGGAGCAGGAGCAGCTCCCCTCAGCGAAGAAGGCAGCCACAAGCAAGCACTTGGGAACAAACTCTTTATTGGAAGCACAGGGCTGTACTTGGCAGAGCTGCCCAGGGCTCTGCACGTCTCTTGCCGCACCCCTGCCCAGGACACGGCCCGCACGCCTCCCGGCTAACGCCCTTGCTGCTGACACGGCTGCTGGCGCTCGCCTCCGACAAGCTTGCCGCGGTCCGGAGAACTGCGGGCCCGTGCAGGGGAGGGCATCCTCAGCGGGACAGCTCTGCTCTCCATCTCGGCGGGCGGGCGACTTTGCCCCTTTGCTGGGCTCCAGGCTCTGCTCTTCAGGTGCCCTGGGGAATCCTTGGCCTTCATCCATGCCTGGCCTTCAGCGGGACACCTGGCATGGCTGCGGCTGGTTTTGGAGAGCTCTTCCCTCAGAAGCTCCAGGATTCCAGCATATTTGCAGAGGCCGCCTCGTTCACACTGACAAGTCACAAAGGCTTCCAAGGTGCAGCAAACGCAGTCGATGACTTCTCTGGCCAGATGATCAAGGGAAGCCCGTGAAGGTGCTCCGTCAGAAGCTGCTGTTTCAGCTTGCCCCGATTTCTCTTCCTCAGATTTGCACACTTCGGCGGCTCCTCCACCAACAGGCCCTGGCTCAGATGCTTCGGAGCTGCCAGATGCAAAGTGCTTCCCCCAGCTCTCCAGCACGGGTGCTATGAGCTCTTCAGCCACTTGTTCGATTTGCTGCTGACGGCGTAGAAGCAAGATCTCCGGAGGCTCTGCAGCTCTGAGCTCACTGGCTGCACCTTCGTGTCCCGGCTCAGGTTGACAGTGGCTTTGGCCTTTGCCCAAAGCTGCATCAACTCTTAAGCGTCGCCCCCATTTCAGGGAGTTGTTTCCTCCTTTGGGTGGAGGGGGGCAAGATGGTTTCTGAGGCTGCAGCAGCTGCTGTCCCAGGCGAGAAGTGTTGATCTCTCCCGTCAGTTTGGGAGCATCCTCTAATTTGGGCAGGTGTCGCGGAGGCCTTTCCTGCAAGGTGACAGCAGGTGTGTCCCGCTGTGGCCTGGACAAGCGCTCACGGCCCTGCGTGCTGAGGCGTCCCGCGGGCCCAGGACAGGGCTCTGCTCCAGCCCCGCGACGAGGGCAGAAGGGAAGGGCTTCCCTCGGGACTGCGTGTCTGTGAACACCCCGCTTTGCTGACCTGCTCGCGGATGAACGACTTCTCGGCCTCCAGCTTGAGCATGGTCCGGTACTGCCTGTACTCGTTGAACTCCTTCAGCGAGCAAACCACCTGTGGAGAGCCGGGGGCAGAAATCCCCCAAGCGCTGTGAAGCCAGCTACGCAGACTGCCTTCCCGAAACAGCCCGGACCCGGCGGGAGGGGAGCTGCTCCTCTGCACACCCTCCTCTGCGCTCGGGGGTCCCGCTGGGAGGGAACCGTTTTTATCAGCCCCACCACATCCAAACCTACATTGCCATCGCTGGTGATTAAACCCTCTCTCTTCAGCCTCTGCAGGTTGACCTTGCGTTGGTGGTAGGCCTTCAGATGCGGGTCATGCAGGCTGTTGTACTCGGTGCTCATCCGGCGGCACAGGGGATCCCCAAGGTCAAACGAGCAGGAGGGCCGGTGAAGCTGTGAGAGATGTTCCAGACTATGAACGGGGCAGGAGAGAGCAGCAGGGACAAACGGACTTCCCAGCTCCTCACGCACACAGGCTGGCATTTCCAAACCTCCGAGGTCCAGACTAATTCCCGGCTTACTTCCCAGCCACAGGAAAGATCTCTCTACTTCAGAGACTCTCCAGAGCAGAAGAAAGCCTGAGCCCAGGCGCTCTGTCTGGTGCCGATCTACTGGTGCTGTAGGAGCACAGGGGGCTGTTTACTGCGGGGGCCAGAGGGCTGCACCCAGTGCTGCACCTGCAAGGAGCTGAGCTGAAATGCTACAAAATGCCACTACTGTGGGCACGTTCTCCTTTCTCTGGGCACCAGGGAGCCTGGAGCTTTGATCAAGTCCCCAGCCCCAGCCGACTGAAGGGCTGCAGCTCCCGTTGTAGAGCAGGTGGCCACGAGGACTTCTCGGGATGACGGGGACCCCATAAAAGAGGAGAGCCCTCCTACCCCTTTCTTCTGCCTTTACCTTTTCCCCCAGCTTTCCCCTGCTGAACACGGGCTTGGAGCCGGGTGTCACGGGGATCTTGACCCCAAGGGTGAGGTCCAGCAGCTCAGGGTCCATCAGCCCAGAAGCTCCTTCTCCCAGGTGCTGTCTTCTGTGTCCGAGCTAGGAAGACACAGACCCTCAGGCACAGCTCAATGAACCTCCTGCCCAGCGGCTGCAAGAAAGGGCACGTCCCAATGCCCTCGAGCAGCCCCGCCATGTCCCAGGCTCCCTGGCTGAGCCCTCTCCATCGTCCCGCCGCTCACCTCTGGCCTGTTTGCCAGTGCACTCAGCACCGCGTCTGCCTTTGGGACAGCAGCGGTGAGACTGCGCTGCACAGCTCCTGCACTCAGCACCGCGTCTGCCTTTGGGACAGCAGCGGTGAGACGGCGCTGCACAGCTCCTGCACTCAGCACCGCGTCTGCCTTTGGGACAGCAGCAGTGAGATGGCGCTGCACAGCTCCTGCACTCAGCACCGCGTCTGCCTTCGGGACAGCAGCAGTGAGACGGCGCTGCACAGCTCCTGCACTCAGCACCGCGTCTGCCTTTGGGACAGCAGCAGTGAGATGGCGCTGCACAGCTCCTGCACTCAGCACCGCGTCTGCCTTCGGGACAGCAGCAGTCACACTGTGCTCCACGGCTCCTTCCAAGAGCTCTTGTAGAGCTGCAGTCCTGCACTGGCTCCTGTCGCTCCACAGGCACCCGGCAGCAGATGCCACGGCCGGTCTCCCGGCGAGAGGCTTTATAGAGCACTCGGCATTGTGGCATCGTGGCGTTGCCGCATTGTCACATCACTCGTTGCCGTGACACTGCCCTGCTGCTGCCCACCGGCCCATGTGAGGGGCCCGTCTGGAGGCCCGTTTGGACAGGCCTGTGGCCCCCGCCCTTCCTGGCCCGGCTGGGAGGGGTCATCTCCACAGGCCCCTTCTCACCTCAACTCTCCTGTGATGCTGTGGAGCAAAGCAGCATCCTCAGCAACTGGGAAGAAAGACAAGGAACTGCCACACCAAAGACGCTGGGTCTTGGCTCAGGTTTACCCCCTTTTCCTGTTCAGAGCTCTTCCCTGCCATGGGCAAAGGAGCCTCAGCTCTGGCAATTGCACTGAATTGGATTTTTGGCCCCCTTCTGCTCTGGCTTCCCAGTGTTTTTTGGCTGGATTTGGTGAGGTCTCCGACAGCCCATTCCCCAGCTGGTCTAGGTCCTGCTGAATGGCAGCCTGACCATGGAGCACAACGAGTGCGCGCCCCAGTTTGGGGTCAGCGGGGCATTCCATGTCCTCCTCCGGTCATCCTGGCAGCTTTTGAGCTGAGGAGGTCCTGCCAGGCTGGCTCGTTACACAGGGAGAGTGATCATTGTACATGCAGATGGTGACCGTGGGTCTCATGGGAAACAGCAAAGTGCACAGCCCAGGCGTGATGTTCCTCTCCTTCCAAACCATCCCTTGCACATGCGCCAGCGGCTGCTCTCCTGCTTTGCAATGGAGCAGCAGCGTCGGCTGTGCCCCAGCGTCCTTCTCCTGCACCAACTGCTCAGCCCCAGCAGCGATGACCCTCGCAGTGCGTTCACAGACATTCGCACCCTCGGGAAGTGCTGAGGGAGCTGCATCGACTCACGGGTGCGGTCTCTGCAGGGTAAGCAGGAGGCCCTGGGTGCAGTTCCTTCAGCTGGAAAGCACAGGGATGCCCGAGAGCTGGAGCAGACCCCAGGCCGTGCATCTGCCGGGCTCTACCCAGGAGAGGCCAGGAAGGCTCAGCAGGATACCCTGTGCAGGGGAGTCGGGGGGTCAGAAAAGTAAAAGGACGTCATGACACTAACACCCCCCTGGACGTTTTGTCAGACTTCGGCATTTCAGTAATTTCAAAAATAAAGACTATTTCATAGCCGCGGTGTGTTGGGATATCAGTAAACATCACAGCAAGGATCCGATGGCAACGTGGCAGCTGGGATTGCCTGTGACGTTCCGATTGTGGTGACATCCCTGCAAGGAAATCCACTGAAGTTTCCCACAGAGGACTTGGGGAGCTCAGCAAGGGCAGGAGGAAGGAGGTCTCTGCCCAAAGTCTCAGTGGGGACTTATGTGCGGAGGTGACGGAGGAATGCAGCACTGCCTCCGTCCCCACAGCCAGTCTGGTGACAAACATATTCTCACCCAAATGTAACACGATTTTGCCAGTCCAGGACAGGGCAGGGCATGAAAAAAAAAGCAAAAAAACCCCCAAACCAAACCACACAAGAGATGAAAATGAATAACTAAATCAAGTGTGACCTCGCAGGGCTGGAGCAGCAGAGGGAAGATGTTTTGGCTACTCGTGTGTTCCTGAGCTGACACGACTCATAAGAGGCCCCAGGGGCTGCCTGCTCAGAGCCGCAGCCCAGCTGCTCAGGAGCAGATCCAGCTGCTCGCAGCATTTCCCTCTCTGCATGCTGAGTGTCTTGCCAGGGAACAGAATGGAGTAACAGTTTGGCCAAGCAGGAGAGAAGGACTTCTTTGGCCTGGGAGAGAGAAGGGCTGGCTCTGGAGTTGTGGGGGTGAGGGCTGGTGAGCCCCAAGGGCTGGAAATGTCTCCTTGGGGGACTGAAGGCCTCCCTTCCCCAGGGATGCTGCGTGGGAAACCGTCCCGGGCCCAGCCTGACGCACAGCGGGGCCGGGCGTCCCCGATAGAGAGGAGGCCGCTCCCACCGCCCCGCTTTGGGGCAGCCCTGGCACGGGCTGCTTGGACCTGCTCACCTGCACGAGTCGGGGCCTCCACAACGTCCGTGCCTTCCCACTTCAGCCAGACGAGGCCCCAGCGACATGGGACAGAGCGTTCCCCGGCTGGAGACGCCGCTGTCCATCCCCGGCGAGGGACAGCAAGTGTCCTGCAGAGCTGCTGCTCCCACCCTGCCCCGAGGGCAGAAGGGAAGGGCTTCCCTCGGGACTCTGCATGCTCATATTCTCACCCAAGTATAAGATGGCTTTGCCATTCCGGTCCAGGACAGGGCATGAAAAAAACAGAAGAAAATCATCGAAGGAAATAGAATCATAGTTTGGTTTGGAAGGAACTTTAAAGGTCATCTCGTCCAATCCCCCTATAATGATCAGGGACATCTTCAACATTTTAGCGAACAAGTGTTTTGAGTTGAGAGAAGGGAAGGGAGCTGGTGAGAGGCTGGAGCACAAGTGTGATGGGAGCGGCTGAGGGAGCTGGGGGTTCAGCTGGAGAACAGGAGCTGAGGGGAGACCTTCTGATCTCTGAACTGCCTGAAAGGAGCTTGGAGCCAGGGGGGGTCGGGCTCTGCTCCCCAGGAACAAGCGCCAGGACCAGAGGAAACGGCCTCAAGTTGTGCCAGGGGAGGTTGAATCTGGGGAACAATTTCTTCCCCAAAGGGCTGTGGGGCATTGGAACAGGCTGCCCAGGGCAGTGCTGGAGTCACCATCCCTGGAGGGGTTTAATGAACAAGTAGATGTGGCACTTAGGGACGTGGTTTAGTGGTGGACTTGGCAGCGTTGCGTTAACAGTTGGACTTGATTACCTTAAACATCTTTTTTCCAGCCTTGATGATTCTATTCTACTCTATTCTATATAGATCAGGTAGCTTTGAGCACCTTGAATGTTCCAGGGATGGGGCATCTACCACCTCTCTGGGCAACCGTTTGCCAGTATTTTACCACCCTCATTGTAAAAAATTCCTTCCTTATATCTAGTCTAGATCTCCCCTCTTTTGCTTAAAACCCATCACCCCTTGCCCTGAGAAAGAAAAGAGGAGAAAAGGAGCTCCTGGGGCAGAGACAAACGCAGAGCCTGGCACCCAGGGCACACGGAGCGCCATGCTGGGTACCCACAGGCAGCTGTACAGAAATTCATTTCGCTAGAGCTCAATGTTCAGAAAAAGAGACAGAGGAGTCAAACCAAAAGAAAAACTTTATTCAAATAAGGGGAAGAGTCCACTGGGCATATCCCTGTGGGGTCTCTTCCAAAACGCGGGGGACGCAGCCCCCACTTACCCCAGTTCCCCAGCCCTAGCTCCCGGCCGCAACGATCCCTCCTCCTTTCCCCATGGGCTGAGGTACTCGGAGGGTACAACCTTTCCGATCCGCCTGCTCCCCATCTCCCCACCCAGCCCCCGATGTCTCCTCCCCACACCCCCCCTCAACCCCCCGTAGCTGGTGGTTAAAACTCAGCTCCCTCATCTCCAAGGGTGCAACTGCCCCTTGGCAAGGGAGAAGCGTCGCTCAACAGCTGCTGCCCACAAGCAGCAGCCCCGGGATTTCCCAGCTCCCTCAACACTTGACTTTGTTGTCAGACTGAGAGGCAGGAAAAGTGCTTCCTGGCATTAACTAAGATCTCTCTGAGATGGCCAACTCAGCTGCTTCTCCTGGCTTTAAGCCTTCCATTTCCATCCACAGGTTTAGGTCTCCCTTTCTCTTCAACTCTGATGATGCCCACAGTGACCGTCTTGCCTCCCTGTCGTTCTGGCTGATCACTGCACTATCACCTTTCACTAGCACTGTCCCGAGCCCTCACCTACTCAATATAGTCCTGCTTCTATTTTCGTTCTTCGCCAGCTGCGTCTGCAGGAGGGACACCTGAAAGAGGCAAAAGGCCGAGCTCAGACAAGCCCACGCCGTCAGGACCAGCCGTAGCTCCACGGAACCGGCCGGCAGGGAAGACGCGCCCTCTAACTCCAGCCCCGACAAACACTTTGTCCTTCTGCAACGGGCAGCAACAGGTTTCCATAGTCACCCTGAACTGAGCTCAGATTATCGACAGTGCCAGTTTCTCTCTGGCATACCACCCACGTACAGCACCAGACATTACGGGTAGGTTCAAGAGAAAGGTTCCTACAGGATTTAGCAACCCAACTCTTTGTTTCAAAAGAGAGGTCTGGGCTACTGCCACCTTAGTTCCACACGCTTTTTCCTCAGCAGGAGGACTACTGGTTACACGAGGCAGCGAAGAACGGTTCTGTTATGATCGAGTTTCCAAACTCGACAGCTGGCACAGGAAAAGGGAGCAAACTCTCACTTTTCCTGACTCTGGAGCATTTCACAAATGAGCAGAGCATCATTTGTGGAACAAAGCCCAGGAGGAAATGAGCCTTAAAGGACTGCTGAGGCTGTGACATCCTCAGAATCTGTTCTTTCCTGGCAACACGGGCCGTGACTGCTGGGCTTGTTGGAGCAGAGCCCCAGCTGCTCTCAGCTCTCTTCCACTGAGGCTTCCTGCTGAAAACATCCTGCAGACAGACCGTGCTGGTTCAGCAGGATTCTCGGCTCCCTTGCCAGAGCCAAGCATCGTGTACCTGACTGACAGGAATCTCACACGTTTGGCCCTGAGCACCTCGGAAAATTCACCTCCTCAGAGTGACCAGGCTGTACCAGACCCACAAAAGCACATGGAAGAAACATCTGGCAACCACTGCGACTGCCAATACCACCGTCAAAGGATGCAACAGGGTTCGGCAGCTGGAATGGACACCCTCACACTGATAAAACAAACATCCATACAGTGCTCAGGTCTCTGCCTCAGCCCCATATTGGGATCACAATCAGCACAGAGGAGCAATACGAGACTACCAAGTGCCTGAAGGCTCCAAGCTCTGGCACTGCCTCAGATCCCTGGAGCTCTGACATGATGCAGATGCGCTGTTAATTGAGCCACGGGAAAACAGGAAGAGTCAACACCATGAGGAAGACTCAACGGGACCACCCTTAGCATATTCTCTACTTTCCTCCTGCCACCCAGTGTGATTCTGTTCTCACCTGTCTAGAAGCCGGCACCTTCCGCTGGTCAGAGAGAGAAAATCAGCACGCGTCTGGCAGCGACCGACCACGGCAGTATCTCTTCAGTCTCCTCCGTTCACGTTCCACCTGCACGTGGGGAAGGAGAAAGGGTCACAGACTCCTTCCACCAAACAAGGAGCAAAAGCACCTCTGCACATCAGGACAAGGAGATTTCTGCTCAGAGACTGTCACTTGCACCTGAGAACATTGCGGCAAAATGCACTTGAAGCAGACTATGGAGGAGAAAGGGCAAGAGAGAGTCCAGTGTGTGTGGATGGGGACACTGGGGCAAGAAGGGTGGTACCCCAGTGAATGTGCATTTGTGAAGGCAATGGGGTGCCAGAAGGGAGAGAAAATAGAAAGTGAGTGTCCACAGGAGGAAGGGGGAGAGGGCAGGAAACCAGCAGAGGACTCCAAAGTGCTGTCCGGGAAATGTGTGGTGTTCCAGAGCACCGGGAGGCTTTGCAGAGGCAGGGAAAGCCTGTTTTACCTGCTCCAGGGTCCTCCTGAGCTCAGCGTTGAGTTGCTGCAGCTCCGTCTTCTCAAGTTCCAGCCTTGCAACTGCTCCCTGCAGACGTTCCAGCCGCTGCGACAGGAGTCTCTTCTCTGAGAGCCAGGAGAGCTGCTCCCCTTCTGCAGCAGCCTGCTGGGGATTCAGAGAGGAGATGATGGAGCTGGTGCCACATGCAGCTTACAAGGGCCAGAATGAACAAGCTTGGGGAGAGTGAGCGGGCTCAGGACTGGACGGTGCTAAATCCCTTCTTCTCCCCCTGGTCCACAGCCCAAAACAACCCCAAACTCTCTTCCTAGGGGCCCCCTCCACATCACCCGGGAGAAATCCACACTCATTTGCCTTCCTGCTTTTTGGGCTGTGGCACAAGTACATCCGCAACGGCAATGAAGCCTTTAACCAGATCAAGCAATGGTACCAATTCCATTCTTTTTAATACAGTGGAAAAGCTGTTCCCAGAAATCTCCATCTCTGAAATCATCCTCTAAGCACCATCAGTGTCGCTGCTGTTCAGCCATCGGTATAAAATTCTACCCAGTTCCGTACGTTAGTGTGGTCAACCGTGCCCTTTCCTTCCCGTGCCAAATCCTCAGCAGGACACGCTGGCCAAGCGTGCCCAGACAGGAGAGAACCAACGACCCAGCCCCAGCTGTGGGACTGGAGTTAATTTTAACATCAAGCCCCCTCGTTCTGTCGGTAGTTGTGGGCTGGGCAGAAAACATTCCAGCAGGTGAACGGTGTCTGAGCGCCCTGCACAGACAGGCCAGCCCGCTGGCTGCGCTCACGGGGGCTTCGGCCAAGCAGGTCGTGGAGTTGTGGGAAGAAAGATTCCCATGTGTGTCTACGGGAAACATCTTTAGAATCCTTGAGAGACATTTTAGTTGGCTGATGGTCACTCGAGTGCCTACCTGATGATGAAACCGGTCCGTGTCCCTCTCCGAAACCATATTCTGCAGGACGGCTACTTCTTCCCTCAGAGTGCCACTGGCCATTTCACTCTTGGTGAGGGCAAGAGTCAGTGCTTGTGCCTTCTGCTGCCACTCCAGTTCTCTTCTTTCAGTCTGCTTCAAAAGAGCAGCCACACGCTCCAGTTCTTCCCCCTTTGCTTTCCTCTCGTCTTCCAGCTGTTGGGTCAGCTCCTTCTGCCTCCTCAAGAGACCGTCTCTCTCCTGGACAACTTGCCTCTTCTCTGCCTCCTCTTCCTCCCACTTTTGGAGTCTCTGGATTTGTTTCTTCAGGGTCTCCCCGTCATCTTTCCATCGCAGAGCTGATGTTAATTGTTTCAGGAGGTCACTCTGCCTCCTAAGGTCTTGTTCCCTCCATGTCAGAGTCTTCTCTAAATACCTGACTCTGTCTCTCTGGTACTTGAGCTCTTCATCCTTCTTGGGCAGAGTCTGCTGAACTTGCTGCATTTCTTGCTGCTTCTCCAGCTCTGCTATCTGTTCTTGCTGGGATCTGATCTCCTGGTCTCTCTCCTCCAGCTCTTTGCTCATCTTGCTTACAAGTGTCCTCTGCAATTCCTGCTGCTTCTGCAGCTCTCGGATCTGGTCTTTTTGGGATTCCACCTGCTGGTTTTTCTCTGCCATGTCCTTCATAACCTGATCGAGAGTAGTTCGGTGCATTTCTTTCTGCTTTTCCAGCATTCTCACCTGTTCCCGGTACAACCGCGTTTCTCCCTCCCTCTCTGACAAGACGGCATTCATATGAGTGAGAGTCTCCTGCAAAGCTTTTCCCTCTGCTGCCTCTTTCTCCAGCATCTGAATTTTCTGCCACTGCATTTCCACCTCCTCATTTTTCATTTTTAAGACAGACAAAGTAGTTTGAAGTTCTTGTTCAAGGCAGTGGCTCGTATCTGTTGCTGTGTTTGCTCGGGTCTCAGAGGCTGTGACTGACTCCTGAAGAAGTTTCATCTCCCATACCAGCTTTGCTTTAACTGCTTCCAGCCTGTCCCGTTCATGCTGCAAAACAGCAAGAAAAAGGTCAGGTCATTCCACCTATAGATGCTTGCTTTTCCTACGGGGTTTGCACTCCTGTTCAGTGTCAGCCCAGGGCTGCCCGCTCTCTCCTGCCTCTCCGGCTGTTCAGACCTTTCCTGCACCACCCTCCAGCTCCGGCTTTCCCAGCTCACTCAGCCTGTCCCACCTTCCTTTGTGCCCTTCCCTGACCCTCCTCTAGCTCTAGTGTGTTCCTGCGGGGAGGAGCCGCCTGAGCGGCAGCCAGGATTTAAAGTCCAGACTAACATGATTTGGGCAGGGGCATGGTGATGTTCTCTGTGTTAGGGAGGAAGGGAAGAAAGAAAAACCCCAACATTTGATCTCCCATTTTGGGGGGCGGCTTTTGGCCCTCTACTGCGTGGAGTTTTCATGGCACCATCCTCTAGAACCCCACTGTCCCCTCTTGAAGGAGTAATGGCCAGACCACACTCTGTCATTCTGTGTTTGAAATCAGGACTAGTTTTCCCCTGGCAGGCATACACTCCAGCACTGCCCTGGGCAGCCTGTTCCAATGCCCCACAGCCCTTTGGGGAAGAAATTGTTCCCCAGATTCAACCTCAACCTCCCCTGGCGCAACCTGAGGCCGTTTCCTCTGGTCCTGGCGCTTGTTCCTGGGGAGCAGAGCCCGACCCCCCCTGGCTCCAAGCTCCTTTCAGGCAGTTCAGAGATCAGAAGGTCTCCCCTCAGCTCCTGTTCTCCAGCTGAACCCCCAGCTCCCTCAGCCGCTCCCATCACACTTGTGCTCCAGCCCCTCACCAGCTCCGTTCCCTTCTCTCAACTCGCGCCAGCACCTCAAGGGCTTTCTTGTTGTGAGGGGCCCAAAACTGCCCCCAGGATTCCAGGTCTGGCCTCCCCAGTGCCCAGCACAGGAGGACGATCGCCTGCCATCAGGTCCGGCTTTTCCTCTCTCTGCCTCAAAATCACATTCATTCAGCCACTTCTTTCTGCTTTTCTACCCAGCGCTGCTTCCGCTGTCACCCTTCCTTCCTCTTGCTCCTCTCTGGAGCTGACCAGGCTCTGTGCTTTCAGTGCCTGCAGCAGTCCTTGCCTGCCCAGCCCCAGCACTGAGGCTTTCTGTCCTTCCTACTGCCCTTCCCTCTCTTCCCTGGCTCTCTCAGCCCCTCTCAGCTTACGCCCAGTGGCCAACAGCCTGTTCCTTCAACCCACCCGACCAGGCAGACTCACCTGCCCCTTCTCTCGCTGCTCTTTCATCTGCTGCCTGAGCTGCTCTACCCGCTGGCAGGCGTCTGTGAGCTCTCCCTGAGTCTGGAGGAGCGTCTCTAGTAAAGAATTCTTCTCACGCTCCTTTTCCAGCACGGCCTGCACAGAAATAAAGAGCAGACGGGCTTAAACTTCCCTCGCAAAATGTCCGTGCCAAGGCTCAAAGGCCGATGGGCTCACATGTTCTCCAAGCGCTGCGCTGCTGCTCTCCTGGGTCATTCTCTGCCCACGGGGAGACGCAGCTTCCTAAGGGAGATTGGCAGGATAAACAGGGTCCCTCCGGGACTGAATCCTCAACAAACTCTTAGTCAGCTCACAGGAAAACATGTGGCATTTCTCAAGTGTCTCGCCTTGCTGGTGAGGGGATCCCTCATCTTCTGCTGGTCCTGTTTGCCTTTCCATGGCGGCTTTTGCCCCCAGTCAGCAGCAGAGAAAATGCAAGGCTGCCAGAGGGCTGCAGCCAGAGCTCCTTCAGGAAACTCAGGGATTCCAAGCGGGGTTTGGTGAAAATCACTTCAGTTTTAAGGTACTCAGTAGACTCTGGTTCAGAAGTGACATGCCAGGGACACACGGTCATCTCCGAGTGCTGCCCTGTCCTGTCAGGACCTGCAGACACAGCTGGGGGTTCTGCTGTCCCTGGGCACTCTGCACACAGGACCTTGGGCAGGACACAAGCACTGCCAGCGCAGGACGGGGTTGCTTTGGCACAGCAGAGCTGGGCACAAAAGAGCTCACCAGCAAGTGACTGAAAACACAGCCCGGAAGACACCTCTGTCCTACCGCTCCGAAATCTTTCACAGGACTCTTTAAAAAGGTTTTTCTTTTGTCAACAATCCTGCTGCGCCCCTCCCTGTTCCCCAAACACAAACCCCATCCTCGTGGGGACTCAGGCCTACAAGCTCACTTTGGTCTTTAATGGAGATAAGGCTTTAAACACCTACCAGGAAACATCAAAAGAGGACCGTTAGAGAGCAGCGAAGATATTCTGAGGTAACTCTTACAAAACCAGAACACAATAGCAGCACAACAATCTAAAACCAAAGGAGACATTTCTGCCTGGCTTCCTATGAGAGGTCTCGTCCCTAGTCCCAGCGCTGGCCCTGCACGCCTTTCACCTCCCCAAATTCCGTGCAGGAAACATTAGGGATGCTCCACACAGCCCCATTCCCAGCCATCTCCCACAGCCCCAGCCTCGCAAAAACACACCAGTTCTCCTTTCGCAGCCTTTACCTCTTGCTCGGCATTTTCACGTCTAGTTTGTTCCTCTTGTTGTTGAGCTTGCACGGCAGCAACTTTCTGCTCCATATCCAACAGCTGCTTCTCGTGCTCCCTCTCTGTCTCTGCCTTCTCCTGTTGCCATCGCTCCAGCAGCTCCTGCAGCTCTGACTGGTGCCCTTCCCGCGCGCTTGCCTGAGGAGGGGAGGAAAAGACTTCAAGATGGAGCCCCAGCCAAGCTCCTCAAAAACATGGGAAGCTTCATCCCTCCTTTGGGGTTCAAGCCCAAAGAAAACCCCTCTGTCCACCGAGAAAGGAACAAAGTTCCCGTGACTGCAGCTGGCAGGAGGGTCAGGACTCTGCCCCATGGGAGACAGGAGGCTGCTAAGAGCCCCCCCTGGGCTGCCACGCTCTGGGTGGGACCCCCAACCTGCCCTTGAACTCGTCTTACGCCCACGCTCAATCTGTGGCTGCATTTCCTGTCCCAGCACAGTCCCGTGGGCTCCACGTGCCTTCGAGTACGAGCCATCGGCTCTGCTGCTGGCCTGGCAACGTGTGGCCCGTGACACACGCTTGCTGCCGTTTCACACCTCGGGCCGTTCTTCTGCTCAAGACAGCCCACCAAGCTTGCTTGAGGAATTCAAACGCCTCCTGTTTCCTACCAGGTCTTGCAGAAGCCTCTTTATTTCTGCTTCATGATCGTTTTGCCGAAGTCTGAGGGTATCGTCATGCTGCTGTTCTCTCCGCAAGAGCTGTTGTGCCGTGTTTTCCCGTTCCTGCCTCAGGAGAGATCTCTCTGCTTCCAGCTCACGTTGAAGGCACTTCACTTCCCCTGCAAACCCCACAAATGGCAAGAGTCAGAGTCTCCCCAGACACTGGTTCTGACCTTACTGACCTTCAGCCCTTGGAGTTTCAGTGCAGGAGGGATCTGTTCCAGCTCCTTCACTCCCCACCAGCACTGCGGACAGAGAGCTGCTTTTATACCGTCTTCTCTAGGCAGGGGGATCACCAGAAACAAAGCACGTGGGGCGTCACCTTGTATCACCTCCTTGGCCTGCGTGATGGTGTGAAGTTGCATCTCAAGCTGACTCCGGGCGATCTCCAGCTGAGATACGTGCTGCTGAGCCTCAGACAGGCTGCACTCCAGGGTCTCCTTCACCGACCTGCAGGTTGTGGACACGGAGAGAAATGAGCTTCTTGCTCCTGACACCCACAGGGAGGGATTCCAGTGACAAGTGGTTCAAGATCCCTGCCCCTGAGAACGGAAAATGGGTTGCATGGACACCCGTGCACAGAAAACAGATTTCTGCCATTTAAAATAGCAATGCAGGCCCCTCCGAGGGAATGCCCAGGCTTTCCTTATGACCCAGCGTAACACAGCAAGCCCAGCCGAATTTCACCTCGACGGCCAGATCTTGAATCCCTGCTGCCTGATCGATGGCACACAGGGAGCAGTTTTCCTGACAACGTCTGTGCCAGCCAGCAAAAGCCCAACCTCTGCTCACAGCCCCCATCTCATCAGCACTTCCAATTGCTCTGCAGGGTGACACAATAAGCAGGATTTTTTTCTCCTCAAGATTGTTCCATGTTCTGTCCCTGGAAGGTGAAAACACCCCCAAAGCACAGAGGACGCAAGAAAGCCCCGTGCAACGATGACCAGCTCTGTAATTCCCGACAGTGAGTCATGTCCTGCCCAGGGTTCCTCCCCCTTTACCTGGCCTCTGCCAGCTGCTCTGAAAGGCCTTGTCTGTCCCGCTCCACGGCTGCCAGGCGCAGCTCCAGGGCAGCCTTCTCCTGCACCAGCACCTCCTTCTCTTCGGACACCTTGGCCAGCGCGAGCCCTTGGCGAGAGGACTCCTGGCGCAACTGCTCCAGACCAGTGCTGGCCGACTCTTGCTGCCGGGACACCTGGAACGGGACAAACCGCAGTTGGAGCCCTTGCTGTGCAGTTGTGTGCAGAGCAGCCAGCGCCGCTGGCCAGTGGGCGGGAGGAGAAAGAGCTCCTGTCCCGGGGGCTCCAAGTGTGAGAGCAGCTGCTGGTACCGCACTGAGAGCCTGGGCTGCCAAAAGGCGCTGGCCCCGCTCACTGGGAAGTGATGTGCAAGGCCAGACTGGGCTGCCTGGGGCCAGCTGTGGCCTCCCCAGTGCCCAGTGCAGGGGACGGTCACTGCCCTGCTCCTGCTGGCCACACCACTCCACAAGCCAGGCTGCTCTTGGCCTTCTTGGCCACCTGGGCACACGCCGGCTCATATTCAGCTGCTGCCGACCGACACCTCCACGTCCTTCTCCCCCAGGCAGCTTTCCAAACACACAGTTGCAGATATGTCTTAACAGGCAATTTCAACCATTTCAAGATGCCAGTCCCATTCTTAGCAAGACAAAACAGCAGACAGTGACTCGCAGCTCTGTCCCGCTCTCCAGGCTCAAACAAACGGAGTTCGCAAAGCTGCACACTTTGCAACAAAAAGCAGAAACAGAAACTCGCCTCAAAACAAGGATTCAGAGCTACACAGTTTGTTTCTTTTGCCACAGGTGACAGGAGTCACCCCGCTCTGATCCAGGGACAGCACCATCATCTCTTTGCAGCTCAGCAAAAGCCACAGAAGAGGCCAACACAGACCGGTGGATTAAGAGAATCCAGAGAAGCAGAGGACAGCGCAGAGAAATGCAGAACTGCTCTGCAAGCCATCAACACGTTGCCAAAAAGAAGGGAACAAACCCTCTGCCCTCCAGGGCTACCGAGTGTCTCCTTGACACAAACCTTGCAGCAGCCAACAGATACAGCTTCACTCAGCCAAGCAGCCAAACGCACACCCAGAAGCAGCAGCTTTTTGGTCTCACCTCACTGAGCTGCTCTCGGGTTTCTTCCTTCTCCTCTGCCAGTCTCCTCAGCTCCACCCGCAGCCCCTCCTGCTGCTCCTCTGCTTTCTGCAGCAGCTGCTCCAGCTGGGCTTTCTCTGCACAGAGCTCTGCCTTGCTTCTTTCACACCAGCTCAGCTGCTCCTGCTCACACACTCTTGCTCTCTCCATCTCAGCCACTTTCCCTGACACAACTTCATTCTCTTGCTCCAGCTACAATCACAGAAGCAGAGAGGAAATAAAAGACAGGAACATTTCCCAGGAAGGAGCTTTGCCTTGGACCCGAAAAGGAACAACATTTCCACATCCAGCCAGTCCTACTGCTGGAAGGCAAGAAGGCTGAGAAGCAGCAGCAGCTGGAGACAAACACCTGGCAAGAGCTTTGGCAGCTCTGCTCACCTGCAGCACAAGGTTGTTCAGCTGCACTTTCTCCACTGCAAGAGCTTCATTGAGACTGCTCATGTTGGCTGCTGCAACACGCAGATCAGCTGTTTCAGCACTCAGCTGCTTCTGAGTCCTTGTCAACTCTGCCACCGACTGCTCGGCCTGCAGAGACAAAAGAACAACGTGACAACAAGGGCAGCAAAATCCCTGACTCCAAGCAGCAACTCCCCATCCCCTGCGTGTCTCTGACACGCTCCCAGTTCACGCTCCCGATAAGCACGTGGGGACTGAAAACCCCAAAGAGCCTGTGTGGTCTGATCCCCATTTCCCAAGAAGGACAACAATGTTTTCCCTGTCTTCTCCTGCCAGGAACAGCACCTGTGCTGGTCCTGCTGTCACAACTCCCTCTCCCACAAGGGCTCCCTAGGAATAAGGTGCCCGCACCTTCTCCAGGGCCGTGGTCAGCTCGTGTTTCTCTTGCTCCAGCAGACTCCTCTGAAACTGCGACTTCTCCAGCATCTCTCTCGTGACTGCCAGCTCACTCTGCAACAATGAATGTTTTCCTTCAAGTGCAGCTAAGTCCTTCAGCCTGTGAGAAGAGGAAAGACAAACAAGTTCTTAATCTAAAAACACTCTCGCTTCCAAGAGTATAAGAGGGTAAAAGAGACTTCTGAAGTCCAGATTAATATTCCCACAATTACTCTTGTCTTCAGCAGTGAAACAATGAAAGAGTCTGCAGTCTACTGGGGAGGAGATGTGTATGAATTTCCAACCCAACAATCACAGGGTCACAGGATGGCTCAGGCTGGCAGGGACCCCACGACACCTTGGCCCAGTCTCCAGCTCAGAGCAGCTAGGTCAGCTATGGGATCAGTCCAGGTTGTTCAAGGCTCTGACCAGTTGGGTCTTCCCAAGTTTCCAAGGATGGAATCTGGACAACTGCTCTGAGCAACCTGTTCTGCTGCATGATTGTCCTCACGGTTCAATTTTCTGTTCTCCTTAAATCCAGCCTGACCCGCCCTTGTTTCAGCTTATGCCTGTCACCAACCACTCTGCTCAGGTGGGGAATGATTTCTGTGAAGCTCACACACAAAGCACAAGGAGGTGGCTCTGCTGGATGGCAGCAGGCAGCCAGCCCTGCCCGTGTGCTCCCTTCACCCTTCTGTGCTGCAAATGACGAGCAGGCACAATTCAGCCTTGTACGCTGGGCTCCTAAGGTCCAGCCATGCCCACCCCTGCCCAGAGAAAGCTCCAACGCTCACAGGAGCTCCTGCTCACGACGCGCTCTCTCCATTGCCTGCTGCTGCTCCACCATTTTCCCCTGGGCTGAGTCTTTCTTCAGCTGCAGCTCCGTGTTCCTTTGACGCAGACATGAGGCTTCTTGCTCCATTACATCCAGCTGTTGCTGTAACTCTTCCCTGGTTTTCTCCAGGTTGGCACAGTCACTGCAGAGACAAGGCTCCGTTAGAAGAATGAAGAGGCCGGTAGAGTCACAGATCTCATTTTCCCCATCCCAGGATGGAGCTGTCGGGAGCACGGGGAGGAAGAACTTGCTCTTCCCCTCCCAAGGTAACCGAAGAGGGAAGCAGGAAGGCAGGCAGGCTGTTGCCTTCATCCAGTGAGAAGCGGTGCCTGGGAAGGGGCACCCAAAGAGCAGAGTGCAGAGACGCAGCATGTCGAGGGAGAGGCGCCTTGTATGCCAGCATCGCTCTGAATTGCCCAGACAGCCTTGGGAGGCACAGCAGAGCATGAAAAGCAGTGACAGGAGGATGCTGTGGTGCCATACAGAGGCACACACGAGGTAGGGCAGGCAAGTTCTCTGCCCAGAACACCTCTGAGCTCCCCGAACTGGAAGCAGATTGCCTCCAGAACGCAGGAGAAGGAGGAAACACTCACCTTCTGAGCGCTTCCACCAAAGACTGGAGGTGCTGCTGCTGCCTGCTGGACGTGGCGCATTCCTCCTCCAGTTGCTCAAGCCTCTGCTGCAGCTTCCTGCACTTCTCTTCCTGCTGCCTGTGCTGCTGCAGCAGGGAATCGATAGAGTCCTGCCTGGCAGAAAGCTCTTCTTGTAGGGCCTGCAAGCACCGGGCAGGGAAAGAGCACAAACAAGCAGTAAGGAGCAGCCGAGACGGCTCCAGACAGCTGGGAGAAGCAGCGAGCAGAGAGACAGCTCCGCTGAAGGCAAAAGCTGGGATGAGGGGGTGGAGATCAAGGAGAGCAAAGCGGCAGAACACAGGGCTGGGGAGGGGGGCCAGGCAACAGGGTCCCAAGAGTGGGAAGGCTGGAAAGACACTGGCTGAACTGGCCGAGGAAATGGAAAGGGTCCAAGCCAAGGGAGGCATGAGCAGCCGAGACTGTGGCCAGTGCTGAAGACAAGCAGAAATTCTCACCCGCGTTGCTCCTCGCCTCCTTGCCAGCGCCTCCTGAACCAAGGCAAAGGCCTGCTCTGTCCCACCGGAGCTCAGGACAGAGAGGATGGTGCTGGGCTCTGCCTGCTGGGAACTGCCAGGGCAGATCATGCTGACCGTGCTGTCACTGGCATCCAACACCACCTGAAAGCCCACAGCAAGCTGTTACGCTCTGCTCAGTCTACTTGGCTTGCTTTATCTGTTTCTCCTTTTGCCCCCACTTCACCCTTGAGTCATTAAAAGCTGAGGAATACTGGAAAAGAGCCATGAAAAAGCTCATGTTTATAATGACTCTGTGCAGTAGCCCAAGAGGATAACAGTGACTCTATCGGGTGAAAGACCTGACTTTGAGAGAGGCTAATTAACTCCCCTCCACAGAGGGAAGTTTAGGACTAAGTTGAAGTTCCCCCTGAACAGTTAGACCAGTTGGATTCTGGGGGGATAATGGTCAGTGAATGTCGAGTAAAGGAGCAGAGTTGGCAAGTGCATTGATTGAGCCAGTGACCTTTTATAAAATCTGAAGAACAAGAGTCATTGCTCAAGGAGGGTGGGGGAAGCCCCCGAGCAACCCTGCAATACAAATGTCAAGTAGCCAACTCGGAAAGCACAGCCCAAGAGAGACCTGAGCGGGACGGTGAAGGCAAAGGTACTTTCTGAAACTTCTAGCGACTCAGCTCAAGAGTCATAGGACAGCCAACTTGGACGTTCTAACAGGTTTTACATCAGAAAGGTGGTACAAGAATTAAAAAGCCAGTAGCAGTTACCGCAGACAGTACCCAACATGGATCTCTGTTCCCCAGGCTGGGCTGTTGCCTTCCTCAAGCACTTGGAAACCTCGTCTACAGGGATGTGGTCCCAGCTCTGCACTCACCTCAGTTATATCCTTTATCAGCTTTTGCAGGGAAAGGTTCTCCTCTTTGGCACTTTTACTCCACGAAGCTTCATGTTCTGTCTCTAACCGACTGGCTTCCTGAGAACAGAAGGAGGAAAGGGTGGGCAGGGAAGAGCTGCTCCCCTCTGCAGCTTTCCCATCCTCAGCGGCACTGCCGTGCCCAGAAGCCTCAGCCCTCGTGACTCCAGTAGATTCCTTCCCACATCTATTCCATTTCTTCCTCGCTACAACTAAGAAGAGAACGACCAACAGCTCGTTTTCATAGACTGCTAGGAAGCTGTCAGTGCCAAGAACTTTGGCCCCAGGCACAACAGCCTTGGTGCAACCCCCTGAGGAAGACACCGGAGTTGTCTGCAGCTCCCCTGCCGCTGCTGCACCTGGACTGACTCCACCTGTGCCAAACACACAAGGAACATTCTGGCAATGTCCCTGCTGTTCCCCTACAGTTGGCATCTCTACCACTCCTTCTGTGGAGGAAACCACACCTCTGTGTGCTACGGCTGGGGAGCAAACACTGGGCTGTCTCCCAGATCAAGGGAAAACATACCAGAATCTCCACAGTGTCGTCAGGTGTTTCCATGGGCTTCTCCTTCTCCTCGTTCTGCTTCTGGGACCGCACAAGCAAGGCCGAGAGCTCCATCACCCTGAGAAGAGAAGGTCCACGTGCCACTCCAAAAGCACAGCACACCATCGCCTGGGAAAGAGCTAAGCAGCTCCCAGAAGCACAGCAGAGAAAGTTCAACCCAGAAAATACAGCAAAGGCAGCATCCAGCTCTACAGGCTAATGAGCTTGAGGGTGCAAAATGGCACTTCTTGCCCCAAAGGTCTTCTGCACTCAGTCTTGCAAGGAACCGTCAGCACAGAGGAGCTGCTGCTCATGATGCTCCTGTGCACATTCCTCCCAACTGCTTTAGAGCAGCCCTGGGTAGCAAAAGGGCTGTACAGAGACAGAGCTCTCTTTATGCTGCTCTCCATTTCTGACCAAGAATCAGCTAACAGCTAAAACACTGTGATATGCAATCTCTTTGCCAGTCTCGTCTTACTCAGAAGAGCTTCTGTCAGTCAGACGGTGTTTCTGTCCGTTCTGTTGAAGGCAACAGTTTGACGAGGGACAGAAACAGGGCTGTCCAGAATGGGTGTGTTTAAAACGTGAACACAGCTCATCTATGAATCGTAGAAGCAGCCACAAAAGATCCTGTTGGTAACAGCAAAGTTTAAAACAGCTTCACCTGTCCTGAAGCTCCTTCTTCTCCAGGTCGCCAGAGGTTGGACGGGAGCAGCTCACAAGTACAGCTCCAGAAAGCCTCATGTGCTCTGCCTTCAGCTCGGACAAATCTCTGAAGAAGAATCAAGAAAGAGACCGTGTTCACAGCACCAGTCCCAGCTGGCAGGAAAGGTGACATCTGCGCTGGGACGAGCCGCTCATCTGGCCCTTTGGGACCAGGACACATCGTGACAGCTGAGCAATGGGTCTGCGTGATCGTCAAGGATGAGTTTGTTTTCTCCTCAGAGATGAGAAGAAATGGGTGGGACAGCCAGAAGGCCTCAAGGACCTCCAATTACTCTTACTGATTGTTGCTCCTGCTCTAGCTCACTAACATACTCTCATTGTCATTAATAGATGTAAGGAAGTTTACCAAGGTCCCCACCTTTTACACCCTGGGGATCAGCCTTAAGCGACCTGTTACTGTCCGCACTTGGACTGGAGGTGGTGTAAGAATAAGCCCAGAATGTTGCAACAAAAAAGCACAAATGCTACAAGAATTAAGGAGTTGCTCAGGCATACTCTCACCTTAAGGAAAGCTTATAATCAAATAAGATAAATGGCTGACAGCAACCCGGAGTGGGACATTGCACGTGACAGCCACCATACAAAGTCATAAATGATCTTTTGATGAGGCACAGTAGGAAAAGAAACTCAGTGAGATGTAAGGCAGATTTTCACCGTTCTGTTAAACGGACTGCTCTACATGCTGCACGCACAGCTGTGGGGAGTCTCCTCCAGCCTGTCCATGTGCGCCCGTGCCTGAGTTAATGTGCCCAAACATCACCACAGTCAAGTTCATCTGCTCAGGGCCCCGGCGTTGCTCACAGCCCGAGCCCTCAGTCTGATCTGAAAACCTGCATCAAACCAAATGATTCCAAAGACAGCTAAAGCAGCTTCATGGCATTGCTTCAGCCCGTCAAAGGAGAAATCACGTCTTGAGCCGCAATTACCGTAACACGGAGGCTCGCCAAGCAGGTGTGAAGGGAAGCTACAGTTTTCCTGCAAGAGCTCTGGCCTTCCCTTGTACTCACCGGTCAGTGGCAGTCTTCATCTCCAGGAACTGACGGCGGAAGGTCACCACCTGACACCACAGGCTGAGGAGACGGTGACGTTCACCCCTGACGTAGCTGTCATACAGCTAAACGTGCCAAGACAAAAAGAAATGCCAGTTCAGCCTTCGCCAACACTGCACGAGTCTTTCAGAGAGGAGAGAGTGCAACCCCCAGCACCAGGTCTCCTCCATCTCCCAGCCCTGTCTTCTGCTCCTCAGCACCAACACAGCTCAGCAGAGCCACCACTGTCACACAGCAAGTCCTCTCTGCCGGAAATCAAATCCATTCTCACGCCACTCTGGCGCCACGGCTGGCATGCCCGTAGCCTCTCCTTACCTCACGCTCACGGCGCCATTCACTCTCCTTCAACCCCAGCTCCTCCCGGGCCCTCATCCAATCCGCCGTCAGTTTTCCAACATCTTCTTTAAGGGCTGAATTAACCTCACTGGCTTTATCGAGCTGCTCCCGCAGGAGAGCGTTCACTTCTGCCAGATTCTCGCACCTGGGAAAGGGAGAAACAGCCAGGAGGTCGCTCAACAGCTGCTGCCCACAAGCGGCAGCCCCGGGATTTCGCAGCTCCCTCAACACTGACTTTGTTGTCACACTGAGAGGCAGGAAAAGTGCCTCCTGGCATTAACTAAGATCTCTCTGAGATGGCCACCTCCGCTGCTTCTCCTGGCTTTAAGCCTCCCATTCCCACCCACAGGTTCGGTTCTCCCCTCCTCTGGAAAGGGACCTTTGGAGCTCACCCGGAACAACCCCCCGCTCAGAACAGAGCCATTCAGCACACAGCACTGTTACTGCACCACAGAAAACACATCGTGGACCTTTCTCCTGCCAAAGCGGCTCGTCCAACCGCTTCCCTTGGGGAGACCAGCTGGCACTGGCAGGTTTTCCCTCCCTTCCATGAGCATCCAGGATACCGGCTATGAGGGAACGCTTCTTCCTTGTACCTTTGCTGCTCCTCTTCCAGCTGCAGCAGTGCTTTCTCCAGGCTGTGGTCTTCTGTGGCTTCCCGCCTGCCGGGGAGGGATCCCTTAGGAAGAAAGGAAAACATTAGTCAAGTTCTTGTGTTCCCTTCACTACTGTCAGCATCCATCACTCTCCTCTCCATTTCTTGGTATCTCAGGAGCTCATGGCTTCTTCCAGGCACTACAGCCCTCTCCTGAGACCTAGGACAGCGTGTTACCCCAGCAGGAAAGCACTCTCTCGCAAAACTAAAATCCTTCTTGATGGGGATTTCTGGACTGGCATTTCTGGGACTACTGGCTGCTCCAAGAATGGCAACTGCACAGACACTGACGGGCAGAATTACAGCGCTTCCTGAAACCCTCAGGCAGCAAAATCCTGTTTTCCTCTGTCACTGTCACTCTGGAGAGATGTTTTTTGCCGGCGTTAACGAATGCCACGTACACTATCGTTACTCAGCAGCCTGCACACTCACCCCTCCTGCCTCCACTTGCTGCTCCAGCTCTCGGCACCGAGTCCGGTACTGCAGGACCTGCGTGGATACAGAGAATGAAGAGGAGCGAATGCAGCTTCTCGCAGACGCGGCTCCTCCCGCAGCCCCTTTGCTCTCAGTCTTTGCAGCCCAAGCACAGAACATTTCACGGCGCTGCTGATACAGCCAACGAGAAGTCGTTCCCATACAGGGAAGCTTCACCTTCCCTGATCCTCAAGCAAGCGAGCCAGGGTTTCTTTCGCACACTGAGCGGCTCGGGGCTGCCAGCGGGGGAAGCGGCGCCCAGCACGCCTGGGCGGGCCGGGCGGAGCGGGGCGGCTCCCGGGGCCTCCCCCGAGCTCCGGGCTGGGCACCGTTCCGCCCGCGGCAGCTCCGGGGAGGAACCCGCTGGGGCCGCGCGTTCGCCCCCGGCATCGCCGCGGCCCAGTGCCCTCTCTGGGCGGCCCGGACACCCCGGCCCCCGCACCGCGGCCCGGCCCCGGGCAGCTCCCCCCGGGCAGGCGCCGCCGCTCCTCACCTTCGCCTGCAGCTTCCGCACCAGCAGCGCTTGCCGGTGCTGCGCCTCCTGCGAGCTCTGCAGCCGGCGGCGCAGGGAGGCCTGGCTCGGCGCCGCCATGGCCCCGCTCGCCTGCCGGGCTCCGCTGCCCGCCGGGCCCCGCGGCGGGGGCTGCTCCGCGCCCTGCCCCGGCGGACCGCGCTCAGGCGGCCCCGGGCTGGCGCCTCCGGGCCGGGCGGAGCGGCTCCCCCTGCCCGCCGGGCGCGACCGGGAGCCGCGGGGCGGGAGAGCCGGGCTGGCTCGGGGCCGCTCTGGGGCAGCGCCTCCCTTCTCGCTTCTCGCTTCTCTCTTCTCTCTCCTCGCTCCTCCTGGACGGGCCCGCCGGGCTGCGGTGCTGCTCTGGCAGCGCTTTGCTCCAGCGAGTCCTGCGCAGGGACCGGTAACGGCCCCGGAGAACGTTGCGGGCGGCACGCGCTGCCGGGGGAGCCTGGGAGAGAAGGAGCCGAGGAGACGGTCCCGAGAGCAGAGTGTGGGCTGTGGGGACACTGGGGCAGGGAGGGGGGACCGCAGGGACAGCACAAAAGCTCCGTGGCCCAGGGGAGCCGACCGAGCAGCCGGAGCTTTCTGCTAAAGCTCAGCCTTGAGCCCGGGACTGGCCCTGCCGCAGGAGTTCCAGCCTGGGGCGGAAACCAAACGCACACGGGTGGCATTTGGGAACCTTTTCCTCTCTGTTTTGCAGCATGAACGGGGCAGACTGCAAGCAGCTAGAGAAGAGCCTGGATGGGAGAGAAAACTGCCAATTCACAGCACCACGTACTCTCTGAACTAAACTTCATGAGCTCATGAAGAAATACAAGAACCAAACATGACACACAGGGCTTAGTCCCCTTGGCCAGACTAGTCTGTTGCATGAATTCACTTATTCACCTCTCGGGTCAGGAGCTTTCCTAACTTAGAACCCCTGACACTTAATTCGTGCACTCACAAGGGTGGCACCCGCGGGCACACGCAGGGCCGTGGGGGTACCCAGAGGCAGCAAAGGGCTCAGGCTGGGCACCCAAAGGCACACGGAGGGCTCCGGTCCACACCAAAGGGCAAACGGAGTGTCCTAGGAAGCACAAGAAGAGAAACGGAGGCCCTCGGGAGCCACCGAAAGGCTGTTTGGTGGCCTCTCGGTTGCCTCAAAAAAGCCCATCCCTGGGGGACATGGAAAGGCAAACAGAGACGGCTTGAGGAGACGAGAGGAGGAGTCCCCTGGGAAAGATGAAAAGCCGAAGGCCGGTCCCTTGGCGGGACAGCGAAAGGCCCAGCGAGGGCCCTGGGTGGGAAACCAAAGGGTCCTCAGGAGACTTGGGGGGCCGAGAGAGTAAATGCCCAGAACAAGGTGCAGCCTTCAACAGCACCAACATGTGGGACTGTCCTAAGGCACGAGCACGGCTTTACAGAGCTGGACCTACCCCTCCAACAGCCTGGTCGCAAAGCTTACTAAACAAGGCAAAAGCCTGGGCTGCTTTTCTCTTCCCCACTTAAGATTCCCTGTAGAACTGGGTCTTAGCCTGAGCGAGGCTGTAGGAGGGAGGAAGAGGCAGGAAAACATTGCAGGGAAAATGCCCAGACACAGCAGGACCTGGCGTGAATCACTGCAGGCGCGAGCAAGGCCTTGGAAACAACGTCTTTATTGTCTGCGTGGGGGAACTGCCCGGGGGCTCTGTGGCCGTGAAGCCGCACAGCTCCTCAGCACATTGTCCACAAGGCTCCGAGCTGCCACCCTCTTCAACGCCTTGGGCTCCACGGGCTCCTCGTGGACAAGCCTGAGATGCGCTGGGCTGCACCTCGCTCCTGCCTGGGGAGGGGGCTTGGGACCCGCTGGAGGCCTGGGCTGGAAAGGAACCTGCCGGCCCGTGAAGGGGAGGCTGCCTGCAGTGCTCCCTGCCCGGGGCATGCGCAGAGTTTCCCACTCGGGCACTGCAGACCTCGCTGTGGCTCTGGAGGTGCCATCCCGGGGCTTCTGGAGGCCGCCTGTTGGCCGGCGAGCGTCTTGCCCAGCGCTTCGCTCAGCGCCTTGGGGGAGAGGCGGGAGGACAATCCGTGAGCTCTTCTTGAATTTTCCTGCTTCCTCCGAAGGTGGGACTGGTGGTGGGAGGCAGAGAGGTGGCAAGAGCTTCCTTGAGTGAAGCTTCTCTGATGTTTGCTCAGACTTCATTTCTTGCTCTAACTTCTTCTTCGCGTTTTCCAGAACTTCAAAGACAACGGTTCTGGCGTACTCAATCAGTTCAGCATCCAGCTGCTGAACTCTGGAGATGGCTTTTTGGATGCTCTCCTCGGCAAGCTCATGACACGCTAGTGAGACATCTGCAGTGTTTTTCAGTGGTGGCAACTTGACTGTCTTGCTCGCCTCTGGGATCTGCTGTTCTGATGCTCTGGGTGATCCTTGTCCTTCTGTCACACCCTGAAGCTTCAGAACCTCAAAAAACTGACAGCAAAAGTCCTGTTCAAACTGAGCAGCTACAAAGGATGACAAGGTGGAGCTAACACTTTTAACAGCCTTTGTGGCCGTTTGGTCCAGAGCAGACTGCAAAGATGCTGTGTCAGAAGCTGCCAGTTCCACCTCCCTCCATCTCTCTTCTCCAGATTTGCCCGCTTGGGCGGCTCCTCCGGTGATGAGCTCCGACGGCTTCTGCCTCGGTGCCGGCCCTGGCTCAGCTCCACCAGACGTGCTGGGTCCCACATGCTCCTCAATGCTCTCCAACACGATGTCCAAGATCTCTTGAGCCACCCGTCTGATTTCGTCCTGGCGATGCGCAGGAGAAGCGCCCAAAGGCTCTGCCCCTCTGGCACTGGCAAACAACTGCCCGCTGACCTCAGGCGGAGCCCTCCTTAAGACGTGGACGGACTGATCCAGTGCCTTCACCCGCTCCAGCACCTCCTGGATCACAGTCTCAGCCTTTTCTTCAAGCTCCTTGTCTTCTGCCAAGATAGCCCGCAGCAGCGAAGCCTGTCTGCTGGGAGGCGTTTCTTCTCTGGCATCCCCGGGAGACTAAAATGAGGAGCAGTTAGTGAGGGAATATCTTCCTTCCCCTCAGTTTGCCTCCCTGTTCCTCCCCACAAGAGCCCTGCCCAGACGAGTCCCTGGCACTGGAGTTGGAAACCTCTGGTTTCTCTGTAGGTCCCCTGGCACACGGAGGTTTCTGGCCGCTGATGGTGCCCAGAGGACAGGCCCCAGGGCACAGCGGGCCCCAGGGGCTGGGACTTGCAGAGTCTTTCAACCAGAAGCGAATCCAGTGGCCCCTGCATCCACCCGGCTCCTACTCACCGGCCTCCCTCCCAGAGCGGACTGTTCAGAGCTGCTCGGGGTGTCTGTCTGTCTCCTCTTGCCTGGCTGCTGCTGCTGCAGTCGGCACGCGCCTTGCTGGAGGAGGCATAGCTCTTTTTCAAGAGCCTCCAGCCTTTCAACCCGCTTCTCGATCACCCTGAGATGCCTGTCAAGGGAAAGGAAGGCAGCTGAGAAGGGGCTGCTCTGTCCATCTCGCCCAGGCCATTTTCTGCTCAGCTGCTCCCGTTGTTCTGCTCTGGGTGCTTTGCTCCAGTGGTCCCCGCAGCAGCTTCCAGCCGCCTGCGCGAGGCTGCAAACACAGACTGCGCCAACGTGCTGGCAGCGACACCGGCTCCTTCCACCGCTGGCCTTGGTTTGTTTCCTGGAACATGAGGCTCCAGCACTTCTGCCAGGGAGCACAGGCCCCTTCTAGAGCAAGTGCCACTTGGCCTTTTTGTTACCTCTGCCTCCTCTTCCTCTCTCCACCTGGCAAACTCTTGCTGTGCTCCTGCAGCAGCCACTCTCGCAGGTGAGAAGTGTCGATCACCCCCGTCAGTTTGGGAGCGTCCTCTAATTTGGGCAGGTGTTCCCGAAGCTTCTCCTGCAAGGTGACAGCAGGTGTGTCCCGCTGTGGCCTGGACAAGCGCTCACGGCCCTGCGTGCTGAGGCGTCCCGCGGGCCCAGGACAGGGCTCTGCTCCAGCCCCGCGACGAGGGCAGAAGGGAAGGGCTTCCCTCGGGACTGCGTGTCTGTGAACACCCCGCTTTGCTGACCTGCTCTCGGATGAACGCTTTCTCAGCCTCCAGCTTGCGTGTGGCCAGGTACTGCCTGTACTCGTTGAACTCCTTCAGCGAGCAAACCACCTGTGGAGAGACGAGGCCGCCAGGCCTCGCACCGGCTGCCTCCTCAACACTCAGGCAGCGCGAGGCAGCCTGAGAAGAGCAGGAGTGGGAATGGCCAGGGGGACGCTGGTGCTTCTGCTCCTGGGGAAACCAGCCCCACAGCCCCGTGCCCTCCGACAGCAACAGGCGGCTGAGCAAGCGCCCGGGGAGCACGCCTGATGAGGGCTGTTTTGACCAGCCCGACATCCAAACCTACACTGCTGTCACTGGCAATGAAACCCTCTCTCTTCAGCCTCCGCAGGTTGTCCTCGCGTTGGTGGTAGGCCTGCAGATGCGGGTCATGCAGGCTGTTGTACTTGGTGCTCAGCAGGCGGCAGAGGGGATCCCCAAGGTCAAACAAGCAGGAGGGCCGGTGAAGCTGTGAGAGATGTTCCAGAGTATGAACGGGGCAGGAGAGAGCAACAGCAAAGAGGTGAAAAGCTGGACTTGTGAAAAGGCAGTCTGAAGACCAACACTCTTCTCCATCCTTCCGAAGGCACAGAGGTCACCACAGCCACACTGCAGGGCCGGGCTGGGCTGGGGTGGGGGACAGAAGACAAACCCCACCACCAAAGCAGGCATCTTAGGCCACTGGGAAGAACTGCAGACCTTGCCACAACAGCAATGAAACTTCAGAGTGACAAGTTCAAGCCCCGCAGTTCAAATGCAGCAAATGAACAACGCACTGCACACAGTCTGCTCAGGGTTAGGCTGGCCCAAGGGCTGTCTCAACTAACGCTGCCTCCAGGAAGCCTCTGCCTTGGGAAAAACGCACCACAGGCTGCAGGAGGAGGACACTGTGTGCATTCCCTGAGCTTCAAGAGAAGCCCCAGCTTTTCCCAATAGGCCAAAAAGGCGAGCAGGAGAAGGCTGGACTCTCCCTCCAGAGCGCCCCAGAGCCTGGCTCAACATGGCAGGATGAGCCGAAGGGCACGTTGCCCCAGCACCCAGACATGCTGCCACTGGCTGCAGGCAGAGCCCAGCCGTACACTTGCACAGTGCCAGAAACCAGTCCAGAAAACAGACAAGTCCTCCTTTTTGCCTCCGCACTGGGGAGCCAGAAGCTTCACTCAACTCCCCAGCCCTGGCGAACTGAGGGGCTGCAGCTCCCGCTGTAGAGCAGGTGGCCACGAGGACTTCTCGGGATGACGGGGACCCCATAAAAGAGGAGAGCCCTCCTACCCCTTTCTTCTGCCTTTACCTTTTCCCCCAGCTTTCCCCTGCTGAACACGGGCTTGGAGCCGGGTGTCACGGGGATCTTGACTCCAAGGGTGAGGTCCAGCAGCTCAGGGTCCATTAGGTGAGTAGCTCCTTCTCCCAGGTGCTGTCTTCTGTGCCCGAGCTAGGAAGACACAGACCCTCAGGCACAGCTCAATGAACCTCCTGCCCAGCGGCTGCAAGAAAGGGCACGTGCCAATGCCCCCAAGCAGCCCCGCCATGTCCCAGGCTCCCCGGCTGAGCCCTCTCCATCGCCCCGCTGCTCACCTCTGGCCTGTTTGCCAGTGCACTCAGCACCGCGTCTGCCTTTGGGACAGCAGCGGTGAGACTGCGCTGCACAGCTCCTGCACTCAGCATCGCGTCTGCCTTTGGGACAGCAGCAGTGAGACGGCGCTGCACAGCTCCTGCACTCAGCACCGCGTCTGCCTTTGGGACAGCAGCAGTGAGACGGCGCTGCACAGCTCCTGCACTCAGCACCGCGTCTGTCTTTGAGACAGCAGCAGTGAGATGGCGCTGCACAGCTCCTGCACTCAACACCGCGTCTGCCTTTGGGACAGCAGCAGTGAGACTGCGCTGCACAGCTCCTGCACTCAGCACCGCGTCTGCCTTTGGGACAGCAGCAGTCACACTGTGCTCCACGGCTCCTCCAAGAGCTCTCCTAGAGCTGCGGTCCTGCGCTGGCTCCTGTCACTCCAGAGGCACCCAGCAGCAGATTTAGAGAGCACTCGGCATTGTGGCATCATGGCGTTGCCACGTTGTCACATCACTGCGTTGCTGTGCTGCTGTACCGTTGTATGGCTGTGTTGCTGTTGCCGTCCCACCACCCGGCTGCTCTGCACTGGCCCGTGTGTCAGCTCGGCCACACTGACTGATTTTTGATTGCCCCCTCTCAACTTGCATTGGTTTCTGTTTTTCAGTTTTGGTCTATCTTTTGGTACCACTTGCAAATTAAAGCTCATTTATGCTCATTATTTCCTTGCAGTCACTTTAGGGAACCTCCATCCAATGGAGACAGACTGATCCAGCGCCTTCCCCTGCTCCAGCACTTCCCGAGCATGGTCTCTGGCATCTCTGAGCTCCTGCTCTCCTGCCAGCACAGCCCGCAGCAGCGCAGGCTGTCTGCTGCTGGGCGCTGCTCCTCTGGCAGCTGCAGGGACTGACATGGGGAGTGAATGTGTTCTTTCACCTCCGTTTGCTTTCCTCTTGCTCCTCACAAGACCCTGCCCCAGCAAGTCCCTGCCGGTGCAGACTGGAAAACCCCGGTCTGTCCGTAGCACACGCAGGTCTCCGGTCGCCCGCGGCCAGGACACAAGTGCTGCGCGCCCTGCTCAGAATCAGGCCGGTTGTTGTGGGAGCAAAGGGCGCTGCAGCCCCTGGTCCTCAACGCGTTCAAAGCAACGTGTGTCCCTCGGTGCCCTCTGCCAGGCGCAGCATGGCCGGGCATCGCAGGAGACATCGACAGCCCTTGGTTGGCACCTTCCTGTCCCAGCTCAGGCTGGGAATGCTGATTGATTTGGGAAGAGTCCACTGGGCATACCCCTGTGGGGTCTCTTCCAAAACGCAGGGGATGCAGCCCCATTTACCCCAGTTCCCCAGCCTTAGTTCCCGGCTGCAAGTGATCCCTCCTCCTTTCCCCAGGGCCAGCCTGGCCCTGCAGTGTGGCTGTGGTGACCTCTGTGCTTTCAGAAGGATGGAGAAGAGTGTTGGTCTTCAGACTGCCTTTTCACAAGTCCAGATTTTCACCTCTCTGCTGCTGCTCTCTCCTGCCCCATTCATACTCTGGACAGCATTATGTAAATAATTTATTTTTAATGCATGAACTACACGTTACAAACAAATGAATATGCAATAGGTACATGTAATAAATTGCTGATGAGTTTTTACAGGACTTTGGTCATCCGAATGTGAACAACCCAGTGTTTCAAAGATAGTCATTGTGTATTGTAAGTCAGGCATGTAGAAACGGAAGGAGGAGAGAAACTCCCTAATGCAGGTGCAGGGAGGAAAGCACCCAGTTCTGTATAACCGCAACTGTGTAACTGCAAGTCGCATCCTGAACCATTTGCTTCTGCCAAATGGATAAGACCGCTACCGCTTGCTTTTGCCAAAAAGATAAGATTCTGCTTTCTCATGATTGATAATAATAACTGAGTAATGTTCTTCCTTGTTCAAATAGAAACATAGATGTATTACGTAATCCTGTAAGTAGTAACATAGATATAGTGCATAATTGTGTTGAAGAGGTATAAATACTTCTGTGTAACTAATAATACATTGGACTCATGATGATCATATTGGTCGTGTCGTGAAGTCCGCTCGTACACTTGCGTCAATAAATACCAAGAAGTGTAAGCCATGACTAAGCTTGATTAGGGGAACAATTCTCGGAGCATCCAGCACACTGCAATAAAAGTGCCTGTTTTGTAACAATTGCAAAACACTGACTTTTCAGTATCAGGGGATGTTTCTTACCTTTCTTCCCACTTGCTGAGGATGCTGCTTTGCTCCACAGCATCACAGGAGAGTTGAGGTGAGAAGGGGCCTGTGGAGATGACCCCTCCCAGCCGGGCCAGGAAGGGCGGGGGCCACAGGCCTGTCCAAACGGGCCTCCAGACGGGCCCCTCACATGGGCCGGTGGGCAGCAGCAGGGCAGCGTCACGGCAACGAGTGATGTGACAATGCGGCAACGCCACGATGCCACAATGCCGAGTGCTCTATAAAGCCGCTCGCCGGGAGAGCGGCCGTGGCATCTGCTGCCGGGTGCCTCTGGAGCGACAGGAGCCAGCGCAGGACTGCAGCTCTAGGAGAGCTCTTGGAAGGAGCCGTGGAGCACAATCTGACTGCTGCTGTCCCGAAGGCAGACGCGGTGCTGAGTGCAGGAGCTGTGCAGCGCTGTCTCACTGCTGCTGTCCCAAAGGCAGACGCGGTGCTGAGTGCAGGAGCTGTGCAGCGCAGTCTCACTGCTGCTGTCCCAAAGGCAGACGCGGTGCTGAGTGCAGGAGCTGTGCAGCGCAGTCTCACTGCTGCTGTCCCAAAGGCAGACGCGGTGCTGAGTGCAGGAGCTGTGCAGCACAGTCTCACCGCTGCTGTCCCAAAGGCAGACGCGGTGCTGAGTGCACTGGCAAACAGGCCAGAGGTGAGCGGCGGGACGATGGAGAGGGCTCAGCCGGGGAGCCTGGGACATGGCGGGGCTGCTTGGGGGCATTGGGATGTGCCCTTTCTTGCAGCCGCTGGGCAGGTTCATTGAGCTGTGCCTGAGGGTCTGTGTCTTCCTAGCTCGGACACAGAAGACAACACCTGGGAGAAGGAGCTGCTGGGCTGATGGACCCTGAGCCGCTGGACCTCACCCTTGGGGTCAAGATCCCCGTGACACCCGGCTCCAAGCCCGTGTTCAGCAGGGGAAAGCTGGGGGAAAAGGTAAAGGCAGAAGAAAGGGGTAGGAGGGCTCTCCTCTTTTATGGGGTCCCCGTCATCCCGAGAAGTCCTCGTGGCCACCTGCTCTACAACGGGAGCTGCAGCCCTTCAGTCGGCTGGGGCTGGAGACTTAATCAAATCTCCTGGCTCCCTGGTGCCCAGAGAAAGGAGAACGTGCCCACAGCAGTGGCATTTTGTCGCATTTCAGCTCAGCTCCTTGCAGGTGCAGCACTGGGTGCAGCCCTCTGGCCCCCGCAGTAAACAGCCCCCTGTGCTCCTACAGCACCAGTAGATCGGCACCAGACAGAGCGCCTGGGCTCAGGCTTTCTTCTGCTCTGGAGAGTCTCTGAAGTAGAGAGATCTTTCCTGTGGCTGGGAAGTAAGCCGGGAATTAGTCTGGACCTCGGAGGTTTGGAAATGCCAGCCTGTGTGCGTGAGGAGCTGGGAAGTGCGTTTGTCCCTGCTGCTCTCTCCTGCCCCGTTCATAGTCTGGAACATCTCTCACAGCTTCACCGGCCCTCCTGCTCGTTTGACCTTGGGGATCCCCTGTGCCGCCGGATGAGCACCGAGTACAACAGCCTGCATGACCCGCATCTGAAGGCCTACCACCAACGCAAGGTCAACCTGCAGACGCTGAAAAGACAGGGTTTAATCACCAGCGATGGCAATGTAGGTTTGGATGTGATGGGGCTGATAAAAACGGTTCCCTCCCAGCGGGACCCCCGAGCGCAGAGGAGGGTGTGCAGAGGAGCAGCTCCCCTCCCGCCGGGTCCGGGCTGTTTCGGGAAGGCAGTCTGCGTAGCTGGCTTCACAGCGCTTGGGGGATTTCTGCCCCCGGCTCTCCACAGGTGGTTTGCTCGCTGAAGGAGTTCAACGAGTACAGGCAGTACCGGACCATGCTCAAGCTGGAGGCCAAGAAATCGTTCATCCCTGAGCAGGTCAGCAAAGCGGGGTGTTCACAGACACGCAGTCCCGAGGGAAGCCCTTCCCTTCTGCCCTCGTCGCGGGGCTGGAGCAGAGCCCTGTCCTGGGCCCGCGGGACGCCTCAGCACGCAGGGCCGTGAGCGCTTGTCCAGGCCACAGCGGGACACACCTGCTGTCACCTTGCAGGAGAAGCTTCGGGAACACCTGCCCAAATTAGAGGATGCTCCCAAACTGACGGGAGAGATCAACACTTCTCGCCTGGGACAGCAGCTGCTGCAGCCTCAGAAACCATCTTGCCCCCCTCCACCCAAAGGAGGAAACAACTCCCTGAAATGGGGGCGACGCTTAAGAGTTGATGCAGCTTTGGGCAAGGGCCAAAGCCACTGTCAACCTGAGCCGGGACATGAGGGTGCAGCCGGTGTGCTCAGAGCTGCAGAGCCTCCGGAGATCTCGCTTCTACGCCATCGGCAGCAAATTGGACTGGCAGCCAAGAAGCTTACAGCGACCGTGTCAGAGAGCTTGCAGAAGCACTTTGCATCCGGCACGTCCGAAGCATCTGAGCCAGGGCCTGTTGCTGGAGGAACCACCCAAGCGGGCAAATCCGAGGAAGATAAATCAGCGCAAGCTGAAACAGCAGCTTCCGACAGAGCACCTTCAGCGGCTTTGCTTCACCATCTGACCAGAGAAGCTGTCAACTTTGTTTGCAGCACCTTGGAAGCCATGGGAGCTTCTCAGTCTGAACGAGGCTGTAGCTGCACATGTTCTGGAATGCTGGCGCTTCTCAGGGGAGATGTCTCCAACAGACGGCCGCAGCCACCCCAGGCGCCTTTCTCAAGTCCAGGCGTGGAAGGAGGACAAGGATTCCCTGGCACACCTGAAGAGCAGAGGCTGGAAGCCGGCAAAGGAGCAAAGTCGCCCGGACCACCAGATGGAGAGGAGAGCTGTCCCACTGAGGACACCCGCCCCTCCACGGGCCCACAGTTCTCCAGACAGCCCGTCCCTCCGGCAGCTCCGAAGACCCCTGCCCAGACAGCAGCACGACGCAGAGCAGCGCGCGGCAAGCTTGTCGGAGGCGAGCGCCAGCAGCCGTGTCAGCAGCGAGGGCGTTAGCCGGGAGGCGTGCGGGCCGTGTCCTGGGCAGGGGTGCGGCAAGAGACGTGCAGAGCCCTGGGCAGCTCCGCCAAGTACAGCCCTGTGCTTCCAATAAACAGTTAAGGATATTACTATGAAACTTCCGAGCCTGGTACGGCCCTCAGACTGCTGGTCTGCCCTTACTGGTCTTCCATACATAACAAACATACACACACAAACAACTCCAGTTCCCTCAGCTGTTCCTCGTAAGACTTGCGCTCTGCAATGTTGAAGGTGTCCCTGCTCATTTTAGGGGCTTGGAGTAGGTGATCTTTAAAGGTTCCAACCCAAACTATTCTATGAAGATATGCCAACACAGGCAGCGCTGGTTTGCCTCTCCCGTAGCTCTGCCTCTGGAAAGCATCCTTTTGCTGGCTGAGGTCACATGGAGCAGAGAGCTACAGTGGTGAAGGGAATCAGCACATCTCCAGGTGATTGCGTTCGCGGTGGAGACAAGGGACACCTCAGCTCCACCACCACACCCCAGCAGAGGCTCCAGCTCACTGTGTTTAAGCACGTCTGCTGCCCCTTTGCCAGCCCCCACAGGGAGAAGCCCCAGCAGGGCCAGCAGCGCTCCATTTTGCCAGCCGAGCTCAGTACAACCCTCCCAACACACCCACTATTTATGGTGCACCATTGCCTGGTTTTGCCAGGGCTATAGACTGAAATGCAGGGGTGCAGGGACCATCTCTCCCATAAGAGAGCTGCTGAAAAAGCTCTAAGTAGGACAATACCACTAGGGTTACAATGAAGGATGGAAGAAAATCTTCCCAAGACACCTGGTGTATTATCTCGATGCAGAAGAGCAGGCTGAGGAAGTAGCCAAAATATCCAGAATTAAAGCTATATATATCTCTATATTTCAATGTACATAAATCAATGGTTATGATTATAGGAATGTCATAGATGAGATATAAATGATATATTATAAATATTACATGTATTATATATAGTGAACTGATGTAATATAGAGACATAATTAACGGAACGTGTGGTCCTGGAGCCTGAGTAGTTTGGGCTGGAGCTTTGGACTGGAAATAGGCTCGATGTGTTGAGGGAGCTGGGAAATCCCGGGGCTGCTGCTTGTGGGCAGCAGCTGTTGAGCGACCTCTCTGCTGTTTCTCCCTTGCCAAGGGGGCAGATTCGCTTCCCCCCGGCCCCAAAGCACCAGAAGCTTCTGGCCCAAGAGACCACTATGGTCATGTACCCGCCCTTGCTGGACAGACAGGGCCCTTGACCAATGAAACGCCTCCGTTGAGAGAAGTTTCTGGAGCGCTCGCACGAATGAGCCCAGCTCAGCCTCTCCTGGGGCCCTGTGTGTGTCGTTGGGTGCAGCCCCGAGCCTGCGTGCGCCTTTGGGTGCCCAGCAGAGCCCTTTGCCTGGGACAGGAGCAGCTGCCCCGGGTCTTTACAAACACGGGCTGCAACAGCCTGATGCTGCAATGAGGGCAGTGCGGTTGAACCGGGCAGCTGCCGCGGGCTGGGTGGGGAGATGGGGAGCAGGCGGATCGGAAAGGTTGTACCCTCCGAGTACCTCAGCCCATGGGGAAAGGAGGAGGGATCGTTGCGGCCGGGAGCTAGGGCTGGGGAACTGGGGTAAGTGGGGGCTGCGTCCCCCGCGTTTTGGAAGAGACCCCACAGGGATATGCCCAGTGGACTCTTCCCTTTATTTGAGTAAAGTTTTTCTTTTGGTTTGACAACTCAGCCTGCAGCTGAATCCCACCCAGGCGTTCTTCCTGCTGGTGAACCAGCACAGCATGGTGAGCGTGTCCACCCCCATCTCGGGGATCTACGAGCAGGAGAAGGACGAGGATGGCTTCCTCTACATGGTCTATGCATCCCAGGAGACCTTTGGCTACTGAGGCCTGCTGAGAGGTGGCATGTGGAGACAGATGAACTGTGGCACACGGGCCCCGGCCTTGGAAGGCGACACAACCAGAGGCTCACGAGAGGGGGGCTGTGCTGACTCCCCTTCCCTCCCTCCCCTTCCCGTCACCAAAGAGGCTCATGGCGTGTGGTGGACTGGCACAACCCTTCAGCTCTGTGTAGATTAGTCCTGCTCCCTACACACACACGCACCCACGTGCAGACACCCAAGCGCAAACGCGGGGCCTCAGCTCCCCGTCCCGTCCCCTCCGTGTCACCCCAGCTGCTCTCGCTGTGCTCTGTGTCTTTGTAACCCACTGCCAAGACAGTCCGGCCGGTGATGGAAAGGGGACAGGACACTGTCACCTTTGCTGTCAGCACAGGGAGAGCCACCTCTCCTCTGAGACACTAATTACAGGCAGGAGGTCTGCAAAAGCAGCAAACAGATGTTACCATTGCTCCCGAGTCAAAACTGTTTCCCAACCAAAGGGAGGGGCTGATGGCCATTTAGCATCTCAGTGTGTTTCCCTGCTCCTCAGCTCAGGTCCTTTGCACTGCCCAGCAGGGACGGGTTTAGATACTGTTTGCCTGAGTTGCAGCTGACAGTTGTGTTTATGTCCTAGACCTGCAGGGAATCACAGAATCACAGAACACCAGGCTGGAAGGGACCACGAGGATCATCTGGTCCAACCTTTCTTGGCAAAGCACAGTCTGGACAAGACAGCCCAGCACCCTGTCCAGCTGAATCTTCTGTCCACGACAGGAGCTGCTGGTGTAAGGGACAGGTCCAGCACAGTGCACACGGGTGGGTAAGCGCTGAAGAAAGATGGTGGGAAGCCAGCTGGAGGCTCAGCACCCAGCAGTGTGTAGGTGAGAACAGTTGCCTCACTGGTCCTGGCACCTGGAGCAGCAATGTGGGTTGACCGTTATTAAGCACCAGCCTCACGGTATTTAAACTCTGGTCCCTGAGCTCAGGACCTCTCCGAACCACCTCCCAGCGACATGGGTGATGGGACTGTGCCTAGTGCACCGACCCCACAGCAGAGTCAGCCCTGCTGGGGCTTCTCCCTGTGGGGGCTGGCAAAGGGGCAGCAGACGTGCTTAAACACAGTGAGCTGGAGCCTCTGCTGGGGTGTGGTGGTGGAGCTGAGGTGTCCCTTGTCTCCACCGCGAACGCAATCACCTGGAGATGTGCTGATTCCCTTCACCACTGTAGCTCTCTGCTCCATGTGACCTCAGCCAGCAAAAGGATGCTTTCCAGAGGCAGAGCTACGGGAGAGGCAAACCAGCGCTGCCTGTGTTGGCATATCTTCATAGAATAGTTTGGGTTGGAACCTTCAAAGATCACCTACTCCAAGCCCCCAAAATGAGCAGGGACACCTTCAACATTGCAGAGCGCAAGTCTTACGAGGAACAGCTGAGGGAACTGGAGTTGTTTGTGTGTGTATGTTTGTTATGTATGGAAGACCAGTAAGGGCAGACCAGCAGTCTGAGGGCCGTACCAGGCTCGGAAGTTTCATGGCAATGTCCTTAACCCAGGCCCCAGGGAGGCAGCAGACTTCTCTGAGGGGCAGGTCTGTCTGGCATTTTGGACCTTCTGTTCCTGACAGAAGCAAGTCACCTACAACTGTAACCCGTCTTTCCTTCCTCGTGGAGGTGGTCCTGATATGGTGGGTGTGCCTTCCCGACCCTGTCAACACCTCTGGTGCGGATGGACCTTCATCCTCATCATCCATTGACTGGTCTTCCACATCCAGAGCCTCATACCTGTTGTACAGAGGCACCTGGGAGGGTGAGGTGGGCAAGGAGGGGTTTCACCTGCTGCCTCAAGTGTGGACTTGCTTACATTCACTCCTTTCCCTTGAGCTACTGCCTTCAGCCTGGCGGGGTGAGGATAAAGGACCCCCTTGATCTTGTTTAGTTTTTTTCTTTGTTGGTGGCTGTTCCTGTCCCAGGGAGGCCAGAGCATGGTCCCACCAGTCTCCTCAGACTCCCTGATGCTTCTTAACCTTTCCGCTTCCTCTCTTAGCTCTGCCACCAGGCTGAGCAGATGGACACCTGGTCACCCCTCACACGCTGTGGTCTCTACTGCCGTCCCACCCCAGGGAAAGGCTCTGGCACTCCCAGCAGCCCCAGACCTGCACGGCTGCACATTTCCATGGCAGCTCTGCCTCGGCTGCTGCGGGACCTTCCTGGCAAGTGCAGAGGACACGACCTTCTGCTGGGTGGATACCGTGGCCAAGCTCCTCCTAGAAGAGTGACAAGCACCAGCCGAGCTCAGCTCTTGAGCCAGTGGGGTGACCGGCACTGCCGCCGCCGCCGCTGCCTACAGGTGGGGGCAAGGGGGGCGGTCAGCGTGGCTCCGGCAAGGCACACGTCTCCTCAGCGCCTCTGGCCAGAGCTGCCGGCTCCGGGCGGCCTCTCTCGGCGTTTCCCACCTCAGGAAACCCCTCAGTGCAGCAAGGCCTGCCGCTCTGCCGCCCATCGGGAGCAGGAGCAGCTCCCCTCAGCGAAGAAGGCAGCCACAAGCAAGCACTTGGGAACAAACTCTTTATTGGAAGCACAGGGCTGTACTTGGCAGAGCTGCCCAGGGCTCTGCACGTCTCTTGCCGCACCCCTGCCCAGGACACGGCCCGCACGCCTCCCGGCTAACGCCCTCGCTGCTGACACGGCTGCTGGCGCTCGCCTCCGACAAGCTTGCCGCGGTCCGGAGAACTGCGGGCCCGTGCAGGGGAGGGCATCCTCAGCGGGACAGCTCTGCTCTCCATCTCGGCGGGCGGGCGACTTTGCCCCTTTGCTGGGCTCCAGGCTCTGCTCTTCAGGTGCCCTGGGGAATCCTTGGCCTTCATCCATGCCTGGCCTTCAGCGGGACACCTGGCATGGCTGCGGCTGGTTTTGGAGAGCTCTTCCCTCAGAAGCTCCAGGATTCCAGCATATTTGCAGAGGCCGCCTCGTTCACACTGACAAGTCACAAAGGCTTCCAAGGTGCAGCAAACGCAGTCGATGACTTCTCTGGCCAGATGATCAAGGGAAGCCCGTGAAGGTGCTCCGTCAGAAGCTGCTGTTTCAGCTTGCCCCGATTTCTCTTCCTCAGATTTGCACACTTCGGCAGCTCCTCCACCAACAGGCCCTGGCTCAGATGCTTCGGAGCTGCCAGATGCAAAGTGCTTCCCCCAGCTCTCCAGCACGGGTGCTATGAGCTCTTCAGCCACTTGTTCGATTTGCTGCTGACGGCGTAGAAGCAAGATCTCCGGAGGCTCTGCAGCTCTGAGCTCACTGGCTGCACCTTCGTGTCCCGGCTCAGGTTGGCAGTGGCTTTGGCCCTTGCCCAAAGCTGCATCAACTCTTAAGCGTCGCCCCCATTTCAGGGAGTTGTTTCCTCCTTTGGGTGGAGGGGGGCAAGATGGTTTCTGAGGCTGCAGCAGCTGCTGTCCCAGGCGAGAAGTGTTGATCTCTCCCGTCAGTTTGGGAGCATCCTCTAATTTGGGCAGGTGTCGCGGAGGCCTTTCCTGCAAGGTGACAGCAGGTGTGTCCCGCTGTGGCCTGGACAAGCGCTCACGGCCCTGCGTGCTGAGGCGTCCCGCGGGCCCAGGACAGGGCTCTGCTCCAGCCCCGCGACGAGGGCAGAAGGGAAGGGCTTCCCTCGGGACTGCGTGTCTGTGAACACCCCGCTTTGCTGACCTGCTCGCGGATGAACGACTTCTCGGCCTCCAGCTTGAGCATGGTCCGGTACTGCCTGTACTCGTTGAACTCCTTCAGCGAGCAAACCACCTGTGGAGAGCCGGGGGCAGAAATCCCCCAAGCGCTGTGAAGCCAGCTACGCAGACTGCCTTCCCGAAACAGCCCGGACCCGGCGGGAGGGGAGCTGCTCCTCTGCACACCCTCCTCTGCGCTCGGGGGTCCCGCTGGGAGGGAACCGTTTTTATCAGCCCCACCACATCCAAACCTACATTGCCATCGCTGGTGATTAAACCCTCTCTCTTCAGCCTCTGCAGGTTGACCTTGCGTTGGTGGTAGGCCTTCAGATGCGGGTCATGCAGGCTGTTGTACTCGGTGCTCATCCGGCGGCACAGGGGATCCCCAAGGTCAAACGAGCAGGAGGGCCGGTGAAGCTGTGAGAGATGTTCCAGACTATGAACGGGGCAGGAGAGAGCAGCAGGGACAAACGCACTTCCCAGCTCCTCACGCACACAGGCTGGCATTTCCAAACCTCCGAGGTCCAGACTAATTCCCGGCTTACTTCCCAGCCACAGGAAAGATCTCTCTACTTCAGAGACTCTCCAGAGCAGAAGAAAGCCTGAGCCCAGGCGCTCTGTCTGGTGCCGATCTACTGGTGCTGTAGGAGCACAGGGGGCTGTTTACTGCGGGGGCCAGAGGGCTGCACCCAGTGCTGCACCTGCAAGGAGCTGAGCTGAAATGCTACAAAATGCCACTACTGTGGGCACGTTCTCCTTTCTCTGGGCACCAGGGAGCCTGGAGCTTTGATCAAGTCCCCAGCCCCAGCCGACTGAAGGGCTGCAGCTCCCGTTGTAGAGCAGGTGGCCACGAGGACTTCTCGGGATGACGGGGACCCCATAAAAGAGGAGAGCCCTCCTACCCCTTTCTTCTGCCTTTACCTTTTCCCCCAGCTTTCCCCTGCTGAACACGGGCTTGGAGCCGGGTGTCACGGGGATCTTGACTCCAAGGGTGAGGTCCAGCAGCTCAGGGTCCATCAGCCCAGAAGCTCCTTCTCCCAGGTGCTGTCTTCTGTGTCCGAGCTAGGAAGACACAGACCCTCAGGCACAGCTCAATGAACCTCCTGCCCAGCGGCTGCAAGAAAGGGCACGTGCCAATGCCCCCGAGCAGCCCCGCCATGTCCCAGGCTCCCTGGCTGAGCCCTCTCCATCGTCCCGCCGCTCACCTCTGGCCTGTTTGCCAGTGCACTCAGCACCGCGTCTGCCTTTGGGACAGCAGCGGTGAGACTGCGCTGCACAGCTCCTGCACTCAGCACCGCGTCTGCCTTTGGGACAGCAGCAGTGAGACGGCGCTGCACAGCTCCTGCACTCAGCACCGCGTCTGCCTTTGGGACAGCAGCAGTGAGACAGCGCTGCACAGCTCCTGCACTCAGCACCGCGTCTGCCTTTGGGACAGCAGCAGTCAGATTGTGCTCCACGGCTCCTTCCAAGAGCTCTCCTAGAGCTGCAGTCCTGCACTGGCTCCTGTCGCTCCAGAGGCACCCAGCAGCAGATGCCACGGCCGCTCTCCCGGCGAGAGGCTTTATAGAGCACTCGGCATTGTGGCATCGTGGCGTTGCCGCATTGTCACATCACTCGTTGCCGTGACGCCGCCCTGCTGCTGCCCACCAGCCCATGTGAGGGGCCCGTCTGGAGGCCCGTTTGGACAGGCCTGTGGCCCCCGCCCTTCCTGGCCCGGCTGGGAGGGGTCATCTCCACAGGCCCCTTCTCACCTCAACTCTCCTGTGATGCTGTGGAGCAAAGCAGCATCCTCAGCAACTGGGAAGAAAGACAAGGAACTGCCACACCAAAGACGCTGGGTCTTGGCTCAGGTTTACCCCCTTTTCCTGTTCAGAGCTCTTCCCTGCCATGGGCAAAGGAGCCTCAGCTCTGGCAATTGCACTGAATTGGATTTTTGGCCCCCTTCTGCTCTGGCTTCCCAGTGTTTTTTGGCTGGATTTGGTGAGGTCTCCGACAGCCCATTCCCCAGCTGGTCTAGGTCCTGCCGAATGGCAGCCTGACCATGGAGCACAACGAGTGCGCGCCCCAGTTTGGGGTCAGCGGGGCATTCCATGTCCTCCTCCGGTCATCCTGGCAGCTTTTGAGCTGAGGAGGTCCTGCCAGGCTGGCTCGTTACACAGGGAGAGTGATCATTGTACATGCAGATGGTGACCGTGGGTCTCATGGGAAACAGCAAAGTGCACAGCCCAGGCGTGATGTTCCTCTCCTTCCAAACCATCCCTTGCACATGCGCCAGCGGCTGCTCTCCTGCTTTGCAGTGGAGCAGCAGCGTCGGCTGTGCCCCAGCGTCCTTCTCCTGCACCAACTGCTCAGCCCCAGCAGCGATGACCCTCGCAGTGCGTTCACAGACATTCGCACCCTCGGGAAGTGCTGAGGGAGCTGCATCGACTCACGGGTGCGGTCTCTGCAGGGTAAGCAGGAGGCCCTGGGTGCAGTTCCTTCAGCTGGAAAGCACAGGGATGCCCGAGAGCTGGAGCAGACCCCAGGCCGTGCATCTGCCGGGCTCTACCCAGGAGAGGCCAGGAAGGCTCAGCAGGATACCCTGTGCAGGGGAGTCGGGGGGTCAGAAAAGTAAAAGGACGTCATGACACTAACACCCCCCTGGACGTTTTGTCAGACTTCGGCATTTCAGTAATTTCAAAAATAAAGACTATTTCATAGCCGCGGTGTGTTGGGATATCAGTAAACATCACAGCAAGGATCCGATGGCAACGTGGCAGCTGGGATTGCCTGTGACGTTCCGATTGTGGTGACATCCCTGCAAGGAAATCCACTGAAGTTTCCCACAGAGGACTTGGGGAGCTCAGCAAGGGCAGGAGGAAGGAGGTCTCTGCCCAAAGTCTCAGTGGGGACTTATGTGCGGAGGTGACGGAGGAATGCAGCACTGCCTCCGTCCCCACAGCCAGTCTGGTGACAAACATATTCTCACCCAAATGTAACACGATTTTGCCAGTCCAGGACAGGGCAGGGCATGAAAAAAAAAGCAAAAAAACCCCCAAACCAAACCACACAAGAGATGAAAATGAATAACTAAATCAAGTGTGACCTCGCAGGGCTGGAGCAGCAGAGGGAAGATGTTTTGGCTACTCGTGTGTTCCTGAGCTGACACGACTCATAAGAGGCCCCAGGGGCTGCCTGCTCAGAGCTGCAGCCCAGCTGCTCAGGAGCAGATCCAGCTGCTCGCAGCATTTCCCTCTCTGCATGCTGAGTGTCTTGCCAGGGAACAGAATGGAGTAACAGTTTGGCCAAGCAGGAGAGAAGGACTTCTTTGGCCTGGGAGAGAGAAGGGCTGGCTCTGGAGTTGTGGGGGTGAGGGCTGGTGAGCCCCAAGGGCTGGAAATGTCTCCTTGGGGGACTGAAGGCCTCCCTTCCCCAGGGATGCTGCGTGGGAAACCGTCCCGGGCCCAGCCTGACGCACAGCGGGGCCGGGCGTCCCCGATAGAGAGGAGGCCGCTCCCACCGCCCCGCTTTGGGGCAGCCCTGGCACGGGCTGCTTGGACCTGCTCACCTGCACGAGTCGGGGCCTCCACAACGTCCGTGCCTTCCCACTTCAGCCAGACGAGGCCCCAGCGACATGGGACAGAGCGTTCCCCGGCTGGAGACGCCGCTGTCCATCCCCGGCGAGGGACAGCAAGTGTCCTGCAGAGCTGCTGCTCCCACCCTGCCCCGAGGGCAGAAGGGAAGGGCTTCCCTCGGGACTCTGCATGCTCATATTCTCACCCAAGTATAAGATGGCTTTGCCATTCCGGTCCAGGACAGGGCATGAAAAAAACAGAAGAAAATCATCGAAGGAAATAGAATCATAGTTTGGTTTGGAAGGAACTTTAAAGGTCATCTCGTCCAATCCCCCTATAATGATCAGGGACATCTTCAACATTTTAGCGAACAAGTGTTTTGAGTTGAGAGAAGGGAAGGGAGCTGGTGAGAGGCTGGAGCACAAGTGTGATGGGAGCGGCTGAGGGAGCTGGGGGTTCAGCTGGAGAACAGGAGCTGAGGTGAGACCTTCTGATCTCTGAACTGCCTGAAAGGAGCTTGGAGCCAGGGGGGGTCGGGCTCTGCTCCCCAGGAACAAGCGCCAGGACCAGAGGAAACGGCCTCAAGTTGTGCCAGGGGAGGTTGAATCTGGGGAACAATTTCTTCCCCAAAGGGCTGTGGGGCATTGGAACAGGCTGCCCAGGGCAGTGCTGGAGTCACCATCCCTGGAGGGGTTTAATGAACAAGTAGATGTGGCACTTAGGGACGTGGTTTAGTGGTGGACTTGGCAGCGTTGCGTTAACAGTTGGACTTGATTACCTTAAACATCTTTTTTCCAGCCTTGATGATTCTATTCTACTCTATTCTATATAGATCAGGTAGCTTTGAGCACCTTGAATGTTCCAGGGATGGGGCATCTACCACCTCTCTGGGCAACCGTTTGCCAGTATTTTACCACCCTCATTGTAAAAAATTCCTTCCTTATATCTAGTCTAGATCTCCCCTCTTTTGCTTAAAACCCATCACCCCTTGCCCTGAGAAAGAAAAGAGGAGAAAAGGAGCTCCTGGGGCAGAGACAAACGCAGAGCCTGGCACCCAGGGCACACGGAGCGCCATGCTGGGTACCCACAGGCAGCTGTACAGAAATTCATTTCGCTAGAGCTCAATGTTCAGAAAAAGAGACAGAGGAGTCAAACCAAAAGAAAAACTTTATTCAAATAAGGGGAAGAGTCCACTGGGCATATCCCTGTGGGGTCTCTTCCAAAACGTGGGGGACGCAGCCCCCACTTACCCCAGTTCCCCAGCCCTAGCTCCCGGCCGCAACGATCCCTCCTCCTTTCCCCATGGGCTGAGGTACTCGGAGGGTACAACCTTTCCGATCCGCCTGCTCCCCATCTCCCCACCCAGCCCCCGATGTCTCCCCCCCACACCCCCACACCCGCCCCGTAGCTGGTGGTTAAAACTCAGCTCCCTCATCTCCAAGGGTGCAACTGCCCCTTGGCAAGGGAGAAACGTCGCTCAACAGCTGCTGCCCACAAGCAGCAGCCCCGGGATTTCCCAGCTCCCTCAACACTTGACTTTGTTGTCAGACTGAGAGGCAGGAAAAGTGCTTCCTGGCATTAACTAAGATCTCTCTGAGATGGCCAACTCAGCTGCTTCTCCTGGCTTTAAGCCTTCCATTTCCATCCACAGGTTTAGGTCTCCCTTTCTCTTCAACTCTGATGATGCCCACAGTGACCGTCTTGCCTCCCTGTCGTTCTGGCTGATCACTGCACTATCACCTTTCACTAGCACTGTCCCGAGCCCTCACCTACTCAATATAGTCCTGCTTCTATTTTCGTTCTTCGCCAGCTGCGTCTGCAGGAGGGACACCTGAAAGAGGCAAAAGGCCGAGCTCAGACAAGCCCACGCCGTCAGGACCAGCCGTAGCTCCACGGAACCGGCCGGCAGGGAAGACGCGCCCTCTAACTCCAGCCCCGACAAACACTTTGTCCTTCTGCAACGGGCAGCAACAGGTTTCCATAGTCACCCTGAACTGAGCTCAGATTATCGACAGTGCCAGTTTCTCTCTGGCATACCACCCACGTACAGCACCAGACATTACGGGTAGGTTCAAGAGAAAGGTTCCTACAGGATTTAGCAACCCAACTCTTTGTTTCAAAAGAGAGGTCTGGGCTACTGCCACCTTAGTTCCACACGCTTTTTCCTCAGCAGGAGGACTACTGGTTACACGAGGCAGCGAAGAACGGTTCTGTTATGATCGAGTTTCCAAACTCGACAGCTGGCACAGGAAAAGGGAGCAAACTCTCACTTTTCTTGACTCTGGAGCATTTCACAAATGAGCAGAGCATCATTTGTGGAACAAAGCCCAGGAGGAAATGAGCCTTAAAGGACTGCTGAGGCTGTGACATCCTCAGAATCTGTTCTTTCCTGGCAACACGGGCCGTGACTGCTGGGCTTGTTGGAGCAGAGCCCCAGCTGCTCTCAGCTCTCTTCCACTGAGGCTTCCTGCTGAAAACATCCTGCAGACAGACCGTGCTGGTTCAGCAGGATTCTCGGCTCCCTTGCCAGAGCCAAGCATCGTGTACCTGACTGACAGGAATCTCACATGTTTGGCCCTGAGCACCTCGGAAAATTCACCTCCTCAGAGTGACCAGGCTGTACCAGACCCACAAAAGCACATGGAAGAAACATCTGGCAACCACTGCGACTGCCAATACCACCGTCAAAGGATGCAACAGGGTTCGGCAGCTGGAATGGACACCCTCACACTGATAAAACAAACATCCATACAGTGCTCAGGTCTCTGCCTCAGCCCCATATTGGGATCACAATCAGCACAGAGGAGCAATACGAGACTACCAAGTGCCTGAAGGCTCCAAGCTCTGGCACTGCCTCAGATCCCTGGAGCTCTGACATGATGCAGATGCGCTGTTAATTGAGCCACGGGAAAACAGGAAGAGTCAACACCATGAGGAAGACTCAACGGGACCACCCTTAGCATATTCTCTACTTTCCTCCTGCCACCCAGTGTGATTCTGTTCTCACCTGTCTAGAAGCCGGCACCTTCCGCTGGTCAGAGAGAGAAAATCAGCACGCGTCTGGCAGCGACCGACCACGGCAGTATCTCTTCAGTCTCCTCCGTTCACGTTCCACCTGCACGTGGGGAAGGAGAAAGGGTCACAGACTCCTTCCACCAAACAAGGAGCAAAAGCACCTCTGCACATCAGGACAAGGAGATTTCTGCTCAGAGACTGTCACTTGCACCTGAGAACATTGCGGCAAAATGCACTTGAAGCAGACTGTGGAGGAGAAAGGGCAAGAGAGAGTCCAGTGTGTGTGGATGGGGACACTGGGGCAAGAAGGGTGGTACCCCAGTGAATGTGCATTTGTGAAGGCAATGGGGTGCCAGAAGGGAAAGAAAATAGAAAGTGAGTGTCCACAGGAGGAAGGGGGAGAGGGCAGGAAACCAGCAGAGGACTCCAAAGTGCTGTCCGGGAAATGTGTGGTGTTCCAGAGCACCGGGAGGCTTTGCAGAGGCAGGGAAAGCCTGTTTTACCTGCTCCAGGGTCCTCCTGAGCTCAGCGTTGAGTTGCTGCAGCTCCGTCTTCTCAAGTTCCAGCCTTGCAACTGCTCCCTGCAGACGTTCCAGCCGCTGCGACAGGAGTCTCTTCTCTGAGAGCCAGGAGAGCTGCTCCCCTTCTGCAGCAGCCTGCTGGGGATTCAGAGAGGAGATGATGGAGCTGGTGCCACATGCAGCTTACAAGGGCCAGAATGAACAAGCTTGGGGAGAGTGAGTGGGCTCAGGACTGGACGGTGCTAAATCCCTTCTTCTCCCCCTGGTCCACAGCCCAAAACAACCCCAAACTCTCTTCCTAGGGGCCCCCTCCACATCACCCGGGAGAAATCCACACTCATTTGCCTTCCTGCTTTTTGGGCTGTGGCACAAGTACATCCGCAATGGCAATGAAGCCTTTAACCAGATCAAGCAATGGTACCAATTCCATTCTTTTTAATACAGTGGAAAAGCTGTTCCCAGAAATCTCCATCTCTGAAATCATCCTCTAAGCACCATCAGTATTGCTGCTGTTCAGCCATCGGTATAAAATTCTACCCAGTTCCGTACGTTAGTGTGGTCAACCGTGCCCTTTCCTTCCCGTGCCAAATCCTCAGCAGGACACGCTGGCCAAGCGTGCCCAGACAGGAGAGAACCAACGACCCAGCCCCAGCTGTGGGACTGGAGTTAATTTTAACATCAAGCCCCCTCGTTCTGTCGGTAGTTGTGGGCTGGGCAGAAAACATTCCAGCAGGTGAACGGTGTCTGAGCGCCCTGCACAGACAGGCCAGCCCGCTGGCTGCGCTCATGGGGGCTTCGGCCAAGCAGGTCGTGGAGTTGTGGGAAGAAAGATTCCCATGTGTGTCTACGGGAAACATCTTTAGAATCCTTGAGAGACATTTTAGTTGGCTGATGGTCACTCGAGTGCCTACCTGATGATGAAACCGGTCCGTGTCCCTCTCCGAAACCATATTCTGCAGGACGGCTACTTCTTCCCTCAGAGTGCCACTGGCCATTTCACTCTTGGTGAGGGCAAGAGTCAGTGCTTGTGCCTTCTGCTGCCACTCCAGTTCTCTTCTTTCAGTCTGCTTCAAAAGAGCAGCCACACGCTCCAGTTCTTCCCCCTTTGCTTTCCTCTCGTCTTCCAGCTGTTGGGTCAGCTCCTTCTGCCTCCTCAAGAGACCGTCTCTCTCCTGGACAACTTGCCTCTTCTCTGCCTCCTCTTCCTCCCACTTTTGGAGTCTCTGGATTTGTTTCTTCAGGGTCTCCCCGTCATCTTTCCATCGCAGAGCTGATGTTAATTGTTTCAGGAGGTCACTCTGCCTCCTAAGGTCTTGTTCCCTCCATGTCAGAGTCTTCTCTAAATACCTGACTCTGTCTCTCTGGTACTTGAGCTCTTCATCCTTCTTGGGCAGAGTCTGCTGAACTTGCTGCATTTCTTGCTGCTTCTCCAGCTCTGCTATCTGTTCTTGCTGGGATCTGATCTCCTGGTCTCTCTCCTCCAGCTCTTTGCTCATCTTGCTTACAAGTGTCCTCTGCAATTCCTGCTGCTTCTGCAGCTCTCGGATCTGGTCTTTTTGGGATTCCACCTGCTGGTTTTTCTCTGCCATGTCCTTCATAACCTGATCGAGAGTAGTTCGGTGCATTTCTTTCTGCTTTTCCAGCATTCTCACCTGTTCCCGGTACAACCGCGTTTCTCCCTCCCTCTCTGACAAGACGGCATTCATATGAGTGAGAGTCTCCTGCAAAGCTTTTCCCTCTGCTGCCTCTTTCTCCAGCATCTGAATTTTCTGCCACTGCATTTCCACCTCCTCATTTTTCATTTTTAAGACAGACAAAGTAGTTTGAAGTTCTTGTTCAAGGCAGTGGCTCGTATCTGTTGCTGTGTTTGCTCGGGTCTCAGAGGCTGTGACTGACTCCTGAAGAAGTTTCATCTCCCATACCAGCTTTGCTTTAACTGCTTCCAGCCTGTCCCGTTCATGCTGCAAAACAGCAAGAAAAAGGTCAGGTCATTCCACCTATAGATGTTTGCTTTTCCTACGGGGTTTGCACTCCTGTTCAGTGTCAGCCCAGGGCTGCCCGCTCTCTCCTGCCTCTCCGGCTGTTCAGACCTTTCCTGCACCACCCTCCAGCTCCGGCTTTCCCAGCTCACTCAGCCTGTCCCACCTTCCTTTGTGCCCTTCCCTGACCCTCCTCTAGCTCTAGTGTGTTCCTGCGGGGAGGAGCCGCCTGAGCGGCAGCCAGGATTTAAAGTCCAGACTAACATGATTTGGGCAGGGGCATGGTGATGTTCTCTGTGTTAGGGAGGAAGGGAAGAAAGAAAAACCCCAACATTTGATCTCCCATTTTGGGGGGCGGCTTTTGGCCCTCTACTGCGTGGAGTTTTCATGGCACCATCCTCTAGAACCCCACTGTCCCCTCTTGAAGGAGTAATGGCCAGACCACACTCTGTCATTCTGTGTTTGAAATCAGGACTAGTTTTCCCCTGGCAGGCATACACTCCAGCACTGCCCTGGGCAGCCTGTTCCAATGCCCCACAGCCCTTTGGGGAAGAAATTGTTCCCCAGATTCAACCTCAACCTCCCCTGGCGCAACCTGAGGCCGTTTCCTCTGGTCCTGGCGCTTGTTCCTGGGGAGCAGAGCCCGACCCCCCCTGGCTCCAAGCTCCTTTCAGGCAGTCCAGAGATCAGAAGGTCTCCCCTCAGCTCCTGTTCTCCAGCTGAACCCCCAGCTCCCTCAGCCGCTCCCATCACACTTGTGCTCCAGCCCCTCACCAGCTCCGTTCCCTTCTCTCAACTCGCGCCAGCACCTCAAGGGCTTTCTTGTTGTACGGGGCCCAAAACTGCCCCCAGGATTCCAGGTCTGGCCTCCCCAGTGCCCAGCACAGGAGGACGATCGCCTGCCATCAGGTCCGGCTTTTCCTCTCTCTGCCTCAAAATCACATTCATTCAGCCACTTCTTTCTGCTTTTCTACCCAGCGCTGCTTCCGCTGTCACCCTTCCTTCCTCTTGCTCCTCTCTGGAGCTGACCAGGCTCTGTGCTTTCAGTGCCTGCAGCAGTCCTTGCCTGCCCAGCCCCAGCACTGAGGCTTTCTGTCCTTCCTACTGCCCTTCCCTCTCTTCCCTGGCTCTCTCAGCCCCTCTCAGCTTACGCCCAGTGGCCAACAGCCTGTTCCTTCAACCCACCCGACCAGGCAGACTCACCTGCCCCTTCTCTCGCTGCTCTTTCATCTGCTGCCTGAGCTGCTCTACCCGCTGGCAGGCGTCTGTGAGCTCTCCCTGAGTCTGGAGGAGCGTCTCTAGTAAAGAATTCTTCTCACGCTCCTTTTCCAGCATGGCCTGCACAGAAATAAAGAGCAGACGGGCTTAAACTTCCCTCGCAAAATGTCCGTGCCAAGGCTCAAAGGCCGATGGGCTCACACGTTCTCCAAGCGCTGCGCTGCTGCTCTCCTGGGTCATTCTCTGCCCACGGGGAGACGCAGCTTCCTAAGGGAGATTGGCAGGATAAACAGGGTCCCTCCGGGACTGAATCCTCGACAAACTCTTAGTCAGCTCACGGGAAAACGTGTGGCATTTCTCAAGTGTCTCGCCTTGCTGGTGAGGGGATCCCTCCTCTTCTGCTGGTCCTGTTTGCCTTTCCATGGCGGCTTTTGCCCCCAGTCAGCAGCAGAGAAAATGCAAGGCTGCCAGAGGGCTGCAGCCAGAGCTCCTTCAGGAAACTCAGGGATTCCAAGCGGGGTTTGGTGAAAATCACTTCAGTTTTAAGGTACTCAGTAGACTCTGGTTCAGAAGTGACATGCCAGGGACACACGGTCATCTCCGAGTGCTGCCCTGTCCTGTCAGGACCTGCAGACACAGCTGGGGGTTCTGCTGTCCCTGGGCACTCTGCACACAGGACCTTGGGCAGGACACAAGCACTGCCAGCGCAGGACGGGGTTGCTTTGGCACAGCAGAGCTGGGCACAAAAGAGCTCACCAGCAAGTGACTGAAAACACAGCCCAGAAGACACCTCTGTCCTACCGCTCCGAAATCTTTCACAGGACTCTTTAAAAAGGTTTTTCTTTTGTCAACAATCCTGCTGCGCCCCTCCCTGTTCCCCAAACACAAACCCCATCCTCGTGGGGACTCAGGCCTACAAGCTCACTTTGGTCTTTAATGGAGATAAGGCTTTAAACACCTACCAGGAAACATCTAAAGAGGACCGTTAGAGAGCAGCGAAGATATTCTGAGGTAACTCTTACAAAACCAGAACACAATAGCAGCACAACAATCTAAAACCAAAGGAGACATTTCTGCCTGGCTTCCTATGAGAGGTCTCGTCCCTAGTCCCAGTGCTGGCCCTGCACGCCTTTCACCTCCCCAAATTCCGTGCAGGAAACATTAGGGATGCTCCACGCAGCCCCATTCCCAGCCATCTCCCACAGCTCCAGCCTCGCAAAAACACACCAGTTCTCCTTTCGCAGCCTTTACCTCTTGCTCGGCATTTTCACGTCTAGTTTGTTCCTCTTGTTGTTGAGCTTGCACGGCAGCAACTTTCTGCTCCATATCCAACAGCTGCTTCTCGTGCTCCCTCTCTGTCTCTGCCTTCTCCTGCTGCCATCGCTCCAGCAGCTCCTGCAGCTCTGACTGGTGCCCTTCCCGCGCGCTTGCCTGAGGAGGGGAGGAAAAGACTTCAAGATGGAGCCCCAGCCAAGCTCCTCAAAAACATGGGAAGCTTCATCCCTCCTTTGGGGTTCAAGCCCAAAGAAAACCCCTCTGTCCACCGAGAAAGGGCAGAAAGAAAGGAACAAAGTTCCCGTGACTGCAGCTGGCAGGAGGGTCAGGACTCTGCCCCATGGGAGACAGGAGGCTGCTAAGAGCCCCCCCTGGGCTGCCACGCTCTGGGTGGGACCCCCAACCTGCCCTTGAACTCGTCTTACGCCCACGCTCAATCTGTGGCTGCATTTCCTGTCCCAGCACAGTCCCGTGGGCTCCACGTGCCTTCGAGTACGAGCCATCGGCTCTGCTGCTGGCCTGGCAACGTGTGGCCCGTGACACACGCTTGCTGCCGTTTCACACCTCGGGCCGTTCTGCTCAAGACAGCCCACCAAGCTTGCTTGAGGAATTCAAACGCCTCCTGTTTCCTACCAGGTCTTGCAGAAGCCTCTTTATTTCTGCTTCATGATCGTTTTGCCGAAGTCTGAGGGTATCGTCATGCTGCTGTTCTCTCCGCAAGAGCTGTTGTGCCGTGTTTTCCCGTTCCTGCCTCAGGAGAGATCTCTCTGCTTCCAGCTCACGTTGAAGGCACTTCACTTCCCCTGCAAACCCCACAAATGGCAAGAGTCAGAGTCTCCCCAGACACTGGTTCTGACCTTACTGACCTTCAGCCCTTGGAGTTTCAGTGCAGGAGGGATCTGTTCCAGCTCCTTCACTCCCCACCAGCACTGCGGACAGAGAGCTGCTTTTATACCGTCTTCTCTAGGCAGGGGGATCACCAGAAACAAAGCACGTGGGGCGTCACCTTGTATCACCTCCTTGGCCTGCGTGATGGTGTGAAGTTGCATCTCAAGCTGACTCCGGGCGATCTCCAGCTGAGATACGTGCTGCTGAGCCTCAGACAGGCTGCACTCCAGGGTCTCCTTCACCGACCTGCAGGTTGTGGACACGGAGAGAAATGAGCTTCTTGCTCCTGACACCCACAGGGAGGGATTCCAGTGACAAGTGGTTCAAGATCCCTGCCCCTGAGAACGGAAAATGGGTTGCATGGACACCCGTGCACAGAAAACAGATTTCTGCCATTTAAAATAGCAATGCAGGCCCCTCCGAGGGAATGCCCAGGCTTTCCTTATGACCCAGCGTAACACAGCAAGCCCAGCCGAATTTCACCTCGACGGCCAGATCTTGAATCCCTGCTGCCTGATCGATGGCACACAGGGAGCAGTTTTCCTGACAACGTCTGTGCCAGCCAGCAAAAGCCCAACCTCTGCTCACAGCCCCCATCTCATCAGCACTTCCAATTGCTCTGCAGGGTGACACAATAAGCAGGATTTTTTTCTCCTCAAGATTGTTCCATGTTCTGTCCCTGGAAGGTGAAAACACCCCCAAAGCACAGAGGACGCAAGAAAGCCCCGTGCAACGATGACCAGCTCTGTAATTCCCGACAGTGAGTCATGTCCTGCCCAGGGTTCCTCCCCCTTTACCTGGCCTCTGCCAGCTGCTCTGAAAGGCCTTGTCTGTCCCGCTCCACGGCTGCCAGGCGCAGCTCCAGGGCAGCCTTCTCCTGCACCAGCACCTCCTTCTCTTCGGACACCTTGGCCAGCGCGAGCCCTTGGCGAGAGGACTCCTGGCGCAACTGCTCCAGACCAGTGCTGGCCGACTCTTGCTGCCGGGACACCTGGAACGGGACAAACCGCAGTTGGAGCCCTTGCTGTGCAGTTGTGTGCAGAGCAGCCAGCGCCGCTGGCCAGTGGGCGGGAGGAGAAAGAGCTCCTGTCCCGGGGGCTCCAAGTGTGAGAGCAGCTGCTGGTACCGCGCTGAGAGCCTGGGCTGCCAAAAGGCGCTGGCCCCGCTCACTGGGAAGTGATGTGCAAGGCCAGACTGGGCTGCCTGGGGCCAGCTGTGGCCTCCCCAGTGCCCAGTGCAGGGGACGGTCACTGCCCTGCTCCTGCTGGCCACACCAGTGCTGGGACAAGCCAGGCTGCTCTTGGCCTTCTTGGCCACCTGGGCACACGCCGGCTCATAGTCAGCTGCTGCCGAATGGATTTTGCCTCAGAAAACGGATTCAGAGCTACACGGTTTGTTTCTTTTGCCACAGGTGACAGGAGTCACCCCGCTCTGATCCAGGGACAGCACCATCATCTCTTTGCAGCTCAGCAAAAGCCACAGAAGAGGCCAACACAGACCGGTGGATTAAGAGAATCCAGAGAAGCAGAGGACAGCGCAGAGAAATGCAGAACTGCTCTGCAAGCCATCAACACGTTGCCAAAAAGAAGGGAACAAACCCTCTGCCCTCCAGGGCTACCGAGTGTCTCCTTGACACAAACCTTGCAGCAGCCAACAGATACAGCTTCACTCAGCCAAGCAGCCAAACGCACACCCAGAAGCAGCAGCTTTTTGGTCTCACCTCACTGAGCTGCTCTCGGGTTTCTTCCTTCTCCTCTGCCAGTCTCCTCAGCTCCACCCGCAGCCCCTCCTGCTGCTCCTCTGCTTTCTGCAGCAGCTGCTCCAGCTGGGCTTTCTCTGCACAGAGCTCTGCCTTGCTTCTTTCACACCAGCTCAGCTGCTCCTGCTCACACACTCTTGCTCTCTCCATCTCAGCCACTTTCCCTGACACAACTTCATTCTCTTGCTCCAGCTACAATCACAGAAGCAGAGAGGAAATAAAAGACAGGAACATTTCCCAGGAAGGAGCTTTGCCTTGGACCCGAAAAGGAACAACATTTCCACATCCAGCCAGTCCTACTGCTGGAAGGCAAGAAGGCTGAGAAGCAGCAGCAGCTGGAGACAAACACCTGGCAAGAGCTTTGGCAGCTCTGCTCACCTGCAGCACAAGGTTGTTCAGCTGCACTTTCTCCACTGCAAGAGCTTCATTGAGACTGCTCATGTTGGCTGCTGCAACACGCAGATCAGCTGTTTCAGCACTCAGCTGCTTCTGAGTCCTTGTCAACTCTGCCACCGACTGCTCGGCCTGCAGAGACAAAAGAACAACGTGACAACAAGGGCAGCAAAATCCCTGACTCCAAGCAGCAACTCCCCATCCCCTGCGTGTCTCTGACACGCTCCCAGTTCACGCTCCCGATAAGCATGTGGGGACTGAAAACCCCAAAGAGCCTGTGTGGTCTGATCCCCATTTCCCAAGAAGGACAACAATGTTTTCCCTGTCTTCTCCTGCCAGGAACAGCACCTGTGCTGGTCCTGCTGTCACAACTCCCTCTCCCACAAGGGCTCCCTAGGAATAAGGTGCCCGCACCTTCTCCAGGGCCGTGGTCAGCTCGTGTTTCTCTTGCTCCAGCAGACTCCTCTGAAACTGCGACTTCTCCAGCATCTCTCTCGTGACTGCCAGCTCACTCTGCAACAATGAATGTTTTCCTTCAAGTGCAGCTAAGTCCTTCAGCCTGTGAGAAGAGGAAAGACAAACAAGTTCTTAATCTAAAAACACTCTCGCTTCCAAGAGTATAAGAGGGTAAAAGAGACTTCTGAAGTCCAGATTAATATTCCCACAATTACTCTTGTCTTCAGCAGTGAAACAATGAAAGAGTCTGCAGTCTACTGGGGAGGAGATGTGTATGAATTTCCAACCCAACAATCACAGGGTCACAGGATGGCTCAGGCTGGCAGGGACCCCACGACACCTTGGCCCAGTCTCCAGCTCAGAGCAGCTAGGTCAGCTATGGGATCAGTCCAGGTTGTTCAAGGCTCTGACCAGTTGGGTCTTCCCAAGTTTCCAAGGATGGAATCTGGACAACTGCTCTGAGCAACCTGTTCTGCTGCATGATTGTCCTCACGGTTCAATTTTCTGTTCTCCTTAAATCCAGCCTGACCCGCCCTTGTTTCAGCTTATGCCTGTCACCAACCACTCTGCTCAGGTGGGGAATGATTTCTGTGAAGCTCACACACAAAGCACAAGGAGGTGGCTCTGCTGGATGGCAGCAGGCAGCCAGCCCTGCCCGTGTGCTCCCTTCACCCTTCTGTGCTGCAAATGACGAGCAGGCACAATTCAGCCTTGTACGCTGGGCTCCTAAGGTCCAGCCATGCCCACCCCTGCCCAGAGAAAGCTCCAACGCTCACAGGAGCTCCTGCTCACGACGCGCTCTCTCCATTGCCTGCTGCTGCTCCACCATTTTCCCCTGGGCTGAGTCTTTCTTCAGCTGCAGCTCCGTGTTCCTTTGACGCAGACATGAGGCTTCTTGCTCCATTACATCCAGCTGTTGCTGTAACTCTTCCCTGGTTTTCTCCAGGTTGGCACAGTCACTGCAGAGACAAGGCTCCGTTAGAAGAATGAAGAGGCCGGTAGAGTCACAGATCTCATTTTCCCCATCCCAGGATGGAGCTGTCGGGAGCACGGGGAGGAAGAACTTGCTCTTCCCCTCCCAAGGTAACCGAAGAGGGAAGCAGGAAGGCAGGCAGGCTGTTGCCTTCATCCAGTGAGAAGCGGTGCCTGGGAAAGGGCACCCAAAGAGCAGAGTGCAGAGACGCAGCATGTCGAGGGAGAGGCGCCTTGTATGCCAGCATCGCTCTGAATTGCCCAGACAGCCTTGGGAGGCACAGCAGAGCATGAAAAGCAGTGACAGGAGGATGCTGTGGTGCCATACAGAGGCACACACGAGGTAGGGCAGGCAAGTTCTCTGCCCAGAACACCTCTGAGCTCCCCGAACTGGAAGCAGATTGCCTCTAGAACGCAGGAGAAGGAGGAAACACTCACCTTCTGAGCGCTTCCACCAGAGACTGGAGGTGCTGCTGCTGCCTGCTGGACATGGCGCATTCCTCCTCCAGTTGCTCAAGCCTCTGCTGCAGCTTCCTGCACTTCTCTTCCTGCTGCCTGTGCTGCTGCAGCAGGGAATCGATAGAGTCCTGCCTGGCAGAAAGCTCTTCTTGTAGGGCCTGCAAGCACCGGGCAGGGAAAGAGCACAAACAAGCAGTAAGGAGCAGCCGAGACGGCTCCAGACAGCTGGGACAAGCAGCGAGCAGAGAGACAGCTCCGCTGAAGGCAAAAGCTGGGATGAGGGGGTGGAGATCAAGGAGAGCAAAGCAGCAGAACACAGGGCTGGGGAGGGGGGCCAGGCAACAGGGTCCCAAGAGTGGGAAGGCTGGAAAGACACTGGCTGAACTGGCCGAGGAAATGGAAAGGGTCCAAGCCAAGGGAGGCATGAGCAGCCGAGCCTGTGGCCAGTGCTGAAGACAAGCAGAAATTCTCACCCGCGTTGCTCCTCGCCTCCTTGCCAGCGCCTCCTGAACCAAGGCAAAGGCCTGCTCTGTCCCACCGGAGCTCAGGACAGAGAGGATGGTGCTGGGCTCTGCCTGCTGGGAACTGCCAGGGCAGATCATGCTGACCGTGCTGTCACTGGCATCCAACACCACCTGAAAGCCCACAGCAAGCTGTTACGCTCTGCTCAGTCTACTTGGCTTGCTTTATCTGTTTCTCCTTTTGCCCCCACTTCACCCTTGAGTCATTAAAAGCTGAGGAATACTGGAAAAGAGCCATGAAAAAGCTCATGTTTATAATGACTCTGTGCAGTAGCCCAAGAGGATAACAGTGACTCTATCGGGTGAAAGACCTGACTTTGAGAGAGGCTAATTAACTCCCCTCCACAGAGGGAAGTTTAGGACTAAGTTGAAGTTCCCCCTGAACAGTTAGACCAGTTGGATTCTGGGGGGATAATGGTCAGTGAATGTCGAGTAAAGGAGCAGAGTTGGCAAGTGCATTGATTGAGCCAGTGACCTTTTATAAAATCTGAAGAACAAGAGTCATTGCTCAAGGAGGGTGGGGGAAGCCCCCGAGCAATCCTGGAATACAAATGTCAAGTAGCCAACTCGGAAAGCACAGCCCAAGAGAGACCTGAGCGGGACGGTGAAGGCAAAGGTACTTTCTGAAACTTCTAGCGACTCAGCTCAAGAGTCATAGGACAGCCAACTTGGACGTTCTAACAGGTTTTACATCAGAAAGGTGGTACAAGAATTAAAAAGCCAGTAGCAGTTACCGCAGACAGTACCCAACATGGATCTCTGTTCCCCAGGCTGGGCTGTTGCCTTCCTCAAGCACTTGGAAACCTTGTCTACAGGGATGTGGCCCCAGCTCTGCACTCACCTCAGTTATATCCTTTATCAGCTTTTGCAGGGAAAGGTTCTCCTCTTTGGCACTTTTACTCCACGAAGCTTCATGTTCTGTCTCTAACCGACTGGCTTCCTGAGAACAGAAGGAGGAAAGGGTGGGCAGGGAAGAGCTGCTCCCCTCTGCAGCTTTCCCATCCTCAGCGGCACTGCCGTGCCCAGAAGCCTCAGCCCTCGTGACTCCAGTAGATTCCTTCCCACATCTATTCCATTTCTTCCTCGCTACAACTAAGAAGAGAACGACCAACAGCTCGTTTTCATAGACTGCTAGGAAGCTGTCAGTGCCAAGAACTTTGGCCCCAGGCACAACAGCCTTGGTGCAACCCCCTGAGGAAGACACCGGAGTTGTCTGCAGCTCCCCTGCCGCTGCTGCACCTGGACTGACTCCACCTGTGCCAAACACACAAGGAACATTCTGGCAATGTCCCTGCTGTTCCCCTACAGTTGGCATCTCTACCACTCCTTCTGTGGAGGAAACCACACCTCTGTGTGCTACGGCTGGGGAGCAAACACTGGGCTGTCTCCCAGATCAAGGGAAAACATACCAGAATCTCCACAGTGTCGTCAGGTGTTTCCATGGGCTTCTCCTTCTCCTCGTTCTGCTTCTGGGACCGCACAAGCAAGGCCGAGAGCTCCATCACCCTGAGAAGAGAAGGTCCACGTGCCACTCCAAAAGGACAGCACACCATCGCCTGGGAAAGAGCTAAGCAGCTCCCAGAAGCACAGCAGAGAAAGTTTAACCCAGAAAATACAGCAAAGGCAGCATCCAGCTCTACAGGATAATGAGCTTGAGGGTGCAAAATGGCACTTCTTGCCCCAAAGGTCTTCTGCACTCAGTCTTGCAAGGAACCGTCAGCACAGAGGAGCTGCTGCTCATGATGCTCCTGTGCACATTCCTCCCAACTGCTTTAGAGCAGCCCTGGGTAGCAAAAGGGCTGTACAGAGACAGAGCTCTCTTTATGCTGCTCTCCATTTCTGACCAAGAATCAGCTAACAGCTAAAACACTGTGATATGCAATCTCTTTGCCAGTCTCGTCTTACTCAGAAGAGCTTCTGTCAGTCAGACGGTGTTTCTGTCCGTTCTGTTGAAGGCAACAGTTTGACGAGGGACAGAAACAGGGCTGTCCAGAATGGGTGTGTTTAAAACGTGAACACAGCTCATCTATGAATCGTAGAAGCAGCCACAAAAGATCCTGTTGGTAACAGCAAAGTTTAAAACAGCTTCACCTGTCCTGAAGCTCCTTCTTCTCCAGGTCGCCAGAGGTTGGACGGGAGCAGCTCACAAGTACAGCTCCAGAAAGCCTCATGTGCTCTGCCTTCAGCTCGGACAAATCTCTGAAGAAGAATCAAGAAAGAGACCGTGTTCACAGCACCAGTCCCAGCTGGCAGGAAAGGTGACATCTGCGCTGGGACAAGCCGCTCATCTGGCCCTTTGGGACCAGGACACATCGTGACAGCTGAGCAATGGGTCTGCGTGATCGTCAAGGATGAGTTTGTTTTCTCCTCAGAGATGAGAAGAAATGGGTGGGACAGCCAGAAGGCCTCAAGGACCTCCAATTACTCTTACTGATTGTTGCTCCTGCTCTAGCTCATTAACATACTCTCATTGTCATTAATAGATGTAAGGAAGTTTACCAAGGTCCCCACCTTTTACACCCTGGGGATCAGCCTTAAGCGACCTGTTACTGTCCGCACTTGGACTGGAGGTGGTGTAAGAATAAGCCCAGAATGTTGCAACAAAAAAGCACAAATGCTACAAGAATTAAGGAGTTGCTCAGGCATACTCTCACCTTAAGGAAAGCTTATAATCAAATAAGATAAATGGCTGACAGCAACCCGGAGTGGGACATTGCACGTGACAGCCACCATACAAAGTCATAAATGATCTTTTGATGAGGCACAGTAGGAAAAGAAACTCAGTGAGATGTAAGGCAGATTTTCACCGTTCTGTTAAACGGACTGCTCTACATGCTGCACGCACAGCTGTGGGGAGTCTCCTCCAGCCTGTCCATGTGCGCCCGTGCCTGAGTTAATGTGCCCAAACATCACCACAGTCAAGTTCATCTGCTCAGGGCCCCGGCGTTGCTCACAGCCCGAGCCCTCAGTCTGATCTGAAAACCTGCATCAAACCAAATGATTCCAAAGACAGCTAAAGCAGCTTCATGGCATTGCTTCAGCCCGTCAAAGGAGAAATCACGTCTTGAGCCGCAATTACCGTAACACGGAGGCTCGCCAAGCAGGTGTGAAGGGAAGCTACAGTTTTCCTGCAAGAGCTCTGGCCTTCCCTTGTACTCACCGGTCAGTGGCAGTCTTCATCTCCAGGAACTGACGGCGGAAGGTCACCACCTGACACCACAGGCTGAGGAGACGGTGACGTTCACCCCTGACGTAGCTGTCATACAGCTAAATGTGCCAAGACAAAAAGAAATGCCAGTTCAGCCTTCGCCAACACTGCACGAGTCTTTCAGAGAGGAGAGAGTGCAACCCCCAGCACCAGGTCTCCTCCATCTCCCAGCCCTGTCTTCTGCTCCTCAGCACCAACACAGCTCAGCAGAGCCACCACTGTCACACAGCAAGTCCTCTCTGCCGGAAATCAAATCCATTCTCACGCCACTCTGGCGCCACGGCTGGCATGCCCGTAGCCTCTCCTTACCTCACGCTCACGGCGCCATTCACTCTCCTTCAACCCCAGCTCCTCCCGGGCCCTCATCCAATCCGCCGTCAGTTTTCCAACATCTTCTTTAAGGGCTGAATTAACCTCACTGGCTTTATCGAGCTGCTCCCGCAGGAGAGCGTTCACTTCTGCCAGATTCTCGCACCTGGGAAAGGGAGAAACAGCCAGGAGGTCGCTCAACAGCTGCTGCCCACAAGCGGCAGCCCCGGGATTTCCCAGCTCCCTCAACACTGACTTTGTTGTCACACTGAGAGGCAGGAAAAGTGCCTCCTGGCATTAACTAAGATCTCTCTGAGATGGCCACCTCCGCTGCTTCTCCTGGCTTTAAGCCTCCCATTCCCACCCACAGGTTCGGTTCTCCCCTCCTCTGGAAAGGGACCTTTGGAGCTCACCCGGAACAACCCCCCGCTCAGAACAGAGCCATTCAGCACGCAGCACTGTTACTGCACCACAGAAAACACATCGTGGACCTTTCTCCTGCCAAAGCGGCTCGTCCAACCGCTTCCCTTGGGGAGACCAGCTGGCACTGGCAGGTTTTCCCTCCCTTCCATGAGCATCCAGGATACCGGCTATGAGGGAACGCTTCTTCCTTGTACCTTTGCTGCTCCTCTTCCAGCTGCAGCAGTGCTTTCTCCAGGCTGTGGTCTTCTGTGGCTTCCCGCCTGCCGGGGAGGGATCCCTTAGGAAGAAAGGAAAACATCAGTCAAATTCTTGTGTTCCCTTCCATCCCCTCCCCTCCAGCTCTGTATGTTGAACGCCAGCATTCCCGCCTGCCGAAATGCCGTGTTCCAGCCAGTTCTTTTTCAGAGACAGCCTCATAACATAACAGGCAGTACAGCCCTCTCCTGAGACCTCGGACAGCGCGTTACCCCAGCAGGAAAGCACTCTCTCGCAAAACTAAAATCCTTCTTGATGGGGATTTCTGGACTGGCATTTCTGGGACTACTGGCTGCTCCAAGAATGGCAACTGCACAGACACTGACGGGCAGAATTAGAGCGCTTCCTGAAACCCTCAGGCAGCAAAATCCTGTTTTCCTCTGTCACTGTCACTCTGGAGAGATGTTTTTTGCCGGCGTTAACGAATGCCACGTACACTATCGTTACTCAGCAGCCTGCACACTCACCCCTCCTGCCTCCACTTGCTGCTCCAGCTCTCGGCACCGAGTCCGGTACTGCAGGACCTGCGTGGATACAGAGAATGAAGAGGAGCGAATGCAGCTTCTCGCAGACGCGGCTCCTCCCGCAGCCCCTTTGCTCTCAGTCTTTGCAGCCCAAGCACAGAACATTTCACGGCGCTGCTGATACAGCCAACGAGAAGTCGTTCCCATACAGGGAAGCTTCACCTTCCCTGATCCTCAAGCAAGCGAGCCAGGGTTTCTTTCGCACACTGAGCGGCTCGGGGCTGCCAGCGGGGGAAGCGGCGCCCAGCACGCCTGGGCGGGCCGGGCGGAGCGGGGCGGCTCCCGGGGCCTCCCCCGAGCTCCGGGCTGGGCACCGTCCCGCCCGCGGCAGCTCCGGGGAGGAACCCGCTGGGGCCGCGCGTTCGCCCCCGGCATCGCCGCGGCCCAGTGCCCTCTCTGGGCGGCCCGGACACCCCGGCCCCCGCACCGCGGCCCGGCCCCGGGCAGCTCCCCCCGGGCAGGCGCCGCCGCTCCTCACCTTCGCCTGCAGCTTCCGCACCAGCAGCGCTTGCCGGTGCTGCGCCTCCTGCGAGCTCTGCAGCCGGCGGCGCAGGGAGGCCTGGCTCGGCGCCGCCATGGCCCCGCTCGCCTGCCGGGCTCCGCTGCCCGCCGGGCCCCGCGGCGGGGGCTGCTCCGCGCCCTGCCCCGGCGGACCGCGCTCAGGCGGCCCCGGGCTGGCGCCTCCGGGCCGGGCGGAGCGGCTCCCCCTGCCCGCCGGGCGCGACCGGGAGCCGCGGGGCGGGAGAGCCGGGCTGGCTCGGGGCCGCTCTGGGGCAGCGCCTCCCTTCTCGCTTCTCGCTTCTCGCTTCTCTCTTCTCGCTTCTCTCTTCTCTCTCCTCGCTCCTCCTGGACGGGCCCGCCGGGCTGCGGTGCTGCTCTGGCAGCGCTTTGCTCCAGCGAGTCCTGCGCAGGGACCGGTAACGGCCCCGGAGAACGTTGCGGGCGGCACGCGCTGCCGGGGGAGCCTGGGAGAGAAGGAGCCGAGGAGACGGTCCCGAGAGCAGAGTGTGGGCTGTGGGGACACTGGGGCAGGGAGGGGGGACCGCAGGGACAGCACAAAAGCTCCGTGGCCCAGGGGAGCCGACCGAGCAGCCGGAGCTTTCTGCTAAAGCTCAGCCTTGAGCCCGGGACTGGCCCTGCCGCAGGAGTTCCAGCCTGGGGCGGAAACCAAACGCACACGGGTGGCATTTGGGAACCTTTTCCTCTCTGTTTTGCAGCATGAACGGGGCAGACTGCAAGCAGCTAGAGAAGAGCCTGGATGGGAGAGAAAACTGCCAATTCACAGCACCACGTACTCTCTGAACTAAACTTCATGAGCTCATGAAGAAATACAAGAACCAAACATGACACACAGGGCTTAGTCCCCTTGGCCAGACTAGTCTGTTGCATGAATTCACTTATTCACCCCTCGGGTCAGGAGCTTTCCTAACTTAGAACCCCTGACACTTAATTCGTGCACTCACAAGGGTGGCACCCGCGGGCACACGCAGGGCCATGGGGGTACCCAGAGGCAGCAAAGGGCTCAGGCTGGGCACCCAAAGGCACACGGAGGGCTCCGGTCCACACCAAAGGGCAAACGGAGTGTCCTAGGAAGCACAAGAAGAGAAACGGAGGCCCTCGGGAGCCACCGAAAGGCTGTTTGGTGGCCTCTCGGTTGCCTCAAAAAAGCCCATCCCTGGGGGACATGGAAAGGCAAACAGAGACGGCTTGAGGAGACGAGAGGAGGAGTCCCCTGGGAAAGATGAAAAGCCGAAGGCCGGTCCCTTGGCGGGACAGCGAAAGGCCCAGCGAGGGCCCTGGGTGGGAAACCAAAGGGTCCTCAGGAGACTTGGGGGGCTGAGAGAATAAATGCCCAGAACAAGGCGCAGCCTTCAACAGCACCAACATGTGGGACTGTCCTAAGGCACGAGCACGGCTTTACAGAGCTGGACCTGCCCCTCCAACAGCCTGGCCGCAAAGCTTTCTAAACAAGGCAAAAGCCTGGGCTGCTTTTCTCTTCCCCACTTAAGATTCCCTGTAGAACTGGGTCTTAGCCTGAGCGAGGCTGTAGGAGGGAGGAAGAGGCAGGAAAACATTGCAGGGAAAATGCCCAGACACAGCAGGACCTGGCGTGAATCACTGCAGGCACGAGCAAGGCCTTGGAAACAACGTCTTTATTGTCTGCGTGGGGGAACTGCCTGGGGGCTCTGTGGCCGTGAAGCCGCACAGCTCCTCAGCACGTCGTCCACAAGGCTCCGAGCTGCCACCCTCTTCAACGCCTTGGGCTCCACGGGCTCCTCGTGGACAAGCCTGAGATGCGCTGGGCTGCACCTCGCTCCTGCCTGGGGAGGGGGCTTGGGACCCGCTGGAGGCCTGGGCTGGAAAGGAACCTGCCGGCCCGTGAAGGGGAGGCTGCCTGCAGTGCTCCCTGCCCGGGGCATGCGCAGAGTTTCCCACTCGGGCACTGCAGACCTCGCTGTGGCTCTGGAGGTGCCATCCCGGAGCTTCTGGAGGCCGCCTGTTGGCCGGCGAGCGTCTTGCCCAGCGCTTCGCTCAGCGCCTTGGGGGAGAGGCGGGAGGACAATCCGTGAGCTCTTCTTGAATTTTCCTGCTTCCTCCGAAGGTGGGACTGGTGGTGGGAGGCAGAGAGGTGGCAAGAGCTTCCTTGAGTGAAGCTTCTCTGATGTTTGCTCAGACTTCGTTTCTTGCTCTAACTTCTTCTTCGCGTTTTCCAGAACTTCAAAGACAACGGTTCTGGCGTACTCAATCAGTTCTGCATCCAGCTGCTGAACTCTGGAGATGGCTTTTTGGATGCTCTCCTCGGCAAGCTCATGACACGCTAGTGAGACATCTGCAGTGTTTTGCAGTGGTGGCAACTTGACTGTCTTGCTCGCCTCTGGGATCTGCTGTTCTGATGCTCTGGGTGATCTTTGTCCTTCTGTCACACCCTGAAGCTTCAGAACCTCAAAAAACTGACAGCAAAAGTCCTGTTCAAACTGAGCAGCTACAAAGGATGACAAGGTGGAGCTAACACTTTTAACAGCCTTTGTGGCCGTTTGGTCCAGAGCAGACTGCAAAGATGCTGTATCAGAAGCTGACAGTTCTGCCTCCCTCCATCTCTCTTCTCCAGATTTGCCCGCTTGGGCGGCTCCTCCGGTGATGAGCTCCGACGGCTTCTGCCTCGGTGCCGGCCCTGGCTCAGCTCCACCAGACGTGCTGGGTCCCACGTGCTCCTCAATGCTCTCCAACACGATGTCCAAGATCTCTTGAGCCACCCGTCTGATTTCGTCCTGGCGATGCGCAGGAGAAGCGCCCAAAGGCTCTGCCCCTCTGGCACTGGCAAACAACTGCCCGCTGACCTCAGGCGGAGCCCTCCTTAAGACGTGGACGGACTGATCCAGTGCCTTCACCCGCTCCAGCACCTCCTGGATCACAGTCTCAGCCTTTTCTTCAAGCTCCTTGTCTTCTGCCAAGATAGCCCGCAGCAGCGAAGCCTGTCTGCTGGGAGGCGTTTCTTCTCTGGCATCCCCGGGAGACTAAAATGAGGAGCAGTTAGTGAGGGAATATCTTCCTTCCCCTCAGTTTGCCTCCCTGTTCCTCCCCACAAGAGCCCTGCCCAGACGAGTCCCTGGCACTGGAGTTGGAAACCTCTGGTTTCTCTGTAGGTCCCCTGGCACACGGAGGTTTCTGGCCGCTGATGGTGCCCAGAGGACAGGCCCCAGGGCACAGCGGGCCCCAGGGGCTGGGACTTGCAGAGTCTTTCAACCAGAAGCGAATCCAGTGGCCCCTGCATCCACCCGGCTCCTACTCACCGGCCTCCCTCCCAGAGCGGACTGTTCAGAGCCGCTCGGGGTGTCTGTCTGTCTCCTCTTGCCTGGCTGCTGCTGCTGCAGTCGGCACGCGCCTTGCTGGAGGAGGCATAGCTCTTTTTCAAGAGCCTCCAGCCTTTCAACCCGCTTCTCGATCACCCTGAGATGCCTGTCAAGGGAAAGGAAGGCAGCTGAGAAGGGGCTGCTCTGTCCATCTCGCCCAGGCCATTTTCTGCTCAGCTGCTCCCGTTGTTCTGCTCTGGGTGCTTTGCTCCAGTGGTCCCCGCAGCAGCTTCCAGCCGCCTGCGCGAGGCTGCAAACACAGACTGCGCCAACGTGCTGGCAGCGACACCGGCTCCTTCCACCGCTGGCCTTGGTTTGTTTCCTGGAACATGAGGCTCCAGCACTTCTGCCAGGGAGCACAGGCCCCTTCTAGAGCAAGTGCCACTTGGCCTTTTTGTTACCTCTGCCTCCTCTTCCTCTCTCCACCTGGCAAACTCTTGCTCTGCTCCTGCAGCAGCCACTCTCGCAGGTGAGAAGTGTCAATCACCCCCGTCAGTTTGGGAGCATCCTCTAATTTGGGCAGGTGTTCCCGAAGCTTCTCCTGCAAGGTGACAGCAGGTGTGTCCCGCTGTGGCCTGGACAAGCGCTCACGGCCCTGCGTGCTGAGGCGTCCCGCGGGCCCAGGACAGGGCTCTGCTCCAGCCCCGCGACGAGGGCAGAAGGGAAGGGCTTCCCTCGGGACTGCGTGTCTGTGAACACCCCGCTTCGCTGACCTGCTCTCGGATGAACGCTTTCTCGGCCTCCAGCTTGCGTGTGGCCAGGTACTGCCTGTACTCGTTGAACTCCTTCAGCGAGCAAACCACCTGTGGAGAGACGAGGCCGCCAGGCCTCGCACCGGCTGCCTCCTCAACACTCAGGCAGCGCGAGGCAGCCTGAGAAGAGCAGGAGTGGGAATGGCCAGGGGGACGCTGGTGCTTCTGCTCCTGGGGAAACCAGCCCCACAGCCCCGTGCCCTCCGACAGCAACAGGCGGCTGAGCAAGCGCCCGGGGAGCACGCCTGATGAGGGCTGTTTTGACCAGCCCGACATCCAAACCTACATTGCTGTCACTGGCAATGAAACCCTCTCTCTTCAGCCTCCGCAGGTTGTCCTCGCGTTGGTGGTAGGCCTGCAGATGCGGGTCATGCAGGCTGTTGTACTTGGTGCTCAGCAGGCGGCAGAGGGGATCCCCAAGGTCAAACAAGCAGGAGGGCCGGTGAAGCTGTGAGAGATGTTCCAGAGTATGAACGGGGCAGGAGAGAGCAACAGCAAAGAGGTGAAAAGCTGGACTTGTGAAAAGGCAGTCTGAAGACCAACACTCTCCTCCATCCTTCCGAAGGCACAGAGGTCACCACAGCCACACTGCAGGGCCGGGCTGGGCTGGGTTGGGGGACAGAAGACAAACCCCACCACCAAAGCAGGCATCTTAGGCCACTGGGAAGAACTGCAGACCTTGCCACAACAGCAATGACCCTTCAGAGTGACAAATTTGAGCCCGGCAGTTCAAAGGCAGCAAATGAACAACGCACTGCACACAGTCTGCTCAGGGTTAGGCTGGCCCAAGGGCTGTCTCAACTAACGCTGCCTCCAGGAAGCCTCTGCCTTGGGAAAAACGCACTGCAGGCTGCAGGAGGAGGACACTACGTGCATTCCCTGAGCTTCAAGAGAAGCCCCAGCTTTTCCCAATAGGCCAAAAAGGCGAGCAGGAGAAGGCTGGACTCTCCCTCCAGAGCGCCCCAGAGCCTGGCTCAACATGGCAGGATGAGCCGAAGGGCACGTTGCCCCAGCACCCAGACATGCTGCCACTGGCTGCAGGCAGAGCCCAGCCGTACACCTGCGCAGTGCCAGAAACCAGTCCAGAAAACAGACAAGTCCTCCTTTTTGCCTCCGCACCGGGGAGCCAGGAGCTTCCCTCAACTCCCCAACCCCAGCCAACTGAGGGGCTGCAGCTCCCGCTGTAGAGCAGGTGGCCACAAGGACTTCTCGGGATGACGGGGACCCCATAAAAGAGGAGAGCCCTCCTACCCCTTTCTTCTGCCTTTACCTTTTCCCCCAGCTTTCCCCTGCTGAACACGGGCTTGGAGCCGGGTGTCACGGGGATCTTGACCCCAAGGGTGAGGTCCAGCAGCTCAGGGTCCATTAGGCCAGTAGCTCCTTCTCCCAGGTGCTGTCTTCTGTGTCCGAGCTAGGAAGACACAGACCCTCAGGCACAGCTCAATGAACCTCCTGCCCAGCGGCTGCAAGAAAGGGCACGTGCCAATGCCCCCAAGCAGCCCCGCCATGTCCCAGGCTCCCTGGCTGAGCCCTCTCCATCGTCCCGCCGCTCACCTCTGGCCTGTTTGCCAGTGCACTCAGCACCGCGTCTGCCTTTGGGACAGCAGCGGTGAGACTGCGCTGCACAGCTCCTGCACTCAGCACCGCGTCTGCCTTTGGGACAGCAGCAGTCACACTGTGCTCCACGGCTCCTTCAAGAGCTCTCCTAGAGCTGCGGTCCTGCGCTGGCTCCTGTCACTCCAGAGGCACCCAGCAGCAGATTTAGAGAGCACTCGGCATTGTGGCATCATGGCGTTGCCACGTTGTCACAACACTGCGTTGCTGTGCTGCTGTACCGTTGTATGGCTGTGTTGCTGTTGCCGTCCCACCACCCGGCTGCTCTGCACTGGCCCGTGTGTCAGCTCGGCCACACTGACTGATTTTTGATTGCCCCCTCTCAACTTGCATTGGTTTCTGTTTTTCAGTTTTGGTCTATCTTTTGGTACCACTTGCAAATTAAAGCTCATTTATGCTCATTATTTCCTTGCAGTCACTTTAGGGAGCCTCCATCCAATGGAGACAGACTGATCCAGCGCCTTCCCCTGCTCCAGCACTTCCCGAGCATGGTCTCTGGCATCTCTGAGCTCCTGCTCTCCTGCCAGCACAGCCCGCAGCAGCGCAGGCTGTCTGCTGCTGGGCGCTGCTCCTCTGGCAGCTGCAGGGACTGACATGAGGAGTGAATGTGTTCTTTCACCTCCGTTTGCTTTCCTCTTGCTCCTCACAAGACCCTGCCCCAGCAAGTCCCTGCTGGTGCAGACTGGAAAACCCCGGTCTGTCCGTAGCACACGCAGGTCTCCGGTCGCCCGCGGCCAGGACACAAGTGCTGCGCGCCCTGCTCAGAATCAGGCCGGTTGTTGTGGGAGCAAAGGGCGCTGCAGCCCCTGGTCCTCAACGCGTTCAAAGCAACGTGTGTCCCTCGGTGCCCTCTGCCAGGCGCAGCATGGCCGGGCATCGCAGGAGACATCGACAGCCCTTGGTTGGCACCTTCCTGTCCCAGCTCAGGCTGGGAATGCTGATTGATTTGGGAAGAGTCCACTGGGCATACCCCTGTGGGGTCTCTTCCAAAACGCAGGGGATGCAGCCCCATTTACCCCAGTTCCCCAGCCTTAGTTCCCGGCTGCAAGTGATCCCTCCTCCTTTCCCCAGGGCCAGCCTGGCCCTGCAGTGTGGCTGTGGTGACCTCTGTGCTTTCAGAAGGATGGAGAAGAGTGTTGGTCTTCAGACTGCCTTTTCACAAGTCCAGATTTTCACCTCTCTGCTGCTGCTCTCTCCTGCCCCATTCATACTCTGGACAGCATTATGTAAATAATTTATTTTTAATGCATGAACTACACGTTACAAACAAATGAATATGCAATAGGTACATGTAATAAATTGCTGATGAGTTTTTACAGGACTTTGGTCATCCGAATGTGAACAACCCAGTGTTTCAAAGATAGTCATTGTGTATTGTAAGTCAGGCATGTAGAAACGGAAGGAGGAGAGAAACTCCCTAATGCAGGTGCAGGGAGGAAAGCACCCAGTTCTGTATAACCGCAACTGTGTAACTGCAAGTCGCATCCTGAACCATTTGCTTCTGCCAAATGGATAAGACCGCTACCGCTTGCTTTTGCCAAAAAGATAAGATTCTGCTTTCTCATGATTGATAATAATAACTGAGTAATGTTCTTCCTTGTTCAAATAGAAACATAGATGTATTACGTAATCCTGTAAGTAGTAACATAGATATAGTGCATAATTGTGTTGAAGAGGTATAAATACTTCTGTGTAACTAATAATACATTGGACTCATGATGATCATATTGGTCGTGTCGTGAAGTCCGCTCGTACACTTGCGTCAATAAATACCAAGAAGTGTAAGCCATGACTAAGCTTGATTAGGGGAACAATTCTCGGAGCATCCAGCACACTGCAATAAAAGTGCCTGTTTTGTAACAATTGCAAAACACTGACTTTTCAGTATCAGGGGATGTTTCTTACCTTTCTTCCCACTTGCTGAGGATGCTGCTTTGCTCCACAGCATCACAGGAGAGTTGAGGTGAGAAGGGGCCTGTGGAGATGACCCCTCCCAGCCGGGCCAGGAAGGGCGGGGGCCACAGGCCTGTCCAAACGGGCCTCCAGACGGGCCCCTCACATGGGCCGGTGGGCAGCAGCAGGGCAGCGTCACGGCAACGAGTGATGTGACAATGCGGCAACGCCACGATGCCACAATGCCGAGTGCTCTATAAAGCCGCTCGCCGGGAGAGCGGCCGTGGCATCTGCTGCCGGGTGCCTCTGGAGCGACAGGAGCCAGCGCAGGACTGCAGCTCTAGGAGAGCTCTTGGAAGGAGCCGTGGAGCACAATCTGACTGCTGCTGTCCCGAAGGCAGACGCGGTGCTGAGTGCAGGAGCTGTGCACTGCAGTCTCACTGCTGCTGTCCCAAAGGCAGACGCGGTGCTGAGTGCAGGAGCTGTGCAGTGCAGTCTCACTGCTGCTGTCCCAAAGGCAGACGCGGTGCTGAGTGCAGGAGCTGTGCAGCGCAGTCTCACCGCTGCTGTCCCAAAGGCAGACGCGGTGCTGAGTGCAGGAGCTGTGCAGCGCAGTCTCACCGCTGCTGTCCCAAAGGCAGACGCGATGCTGAGTGCAGGAGCTGTGCAGCGCCGTCTCACCGCTGCTGTCCCAAAGGCAGACGCGGTGCTGAGTGCAGGAGCTGTGCAGCGCAGTCTCACCGCTGCTGTCCCAAAGGCAGACGCGGTGCTGAGTGCAGGAGCTGTGCAGCGCCGTCTCACCGCTGCTGTCCCAAAGGCAGACGCGGTGCTGAGTGCACTGGCAAACAGGCCAGAGGTGAGCGGCGGGGCGATGGAGAGGGCTCAGCCGGGGAGCCTGGGACATGGCGGGGCTGCTTGGGGGCATTGGGATGTGCCCTTTCTTGCAGCCGCTGGGCAGGTTCATTGAGCTGTGCCTGAGGGTCTGTGTCTTCCTAGCTCGGACACAGAAGACAACACCTGGGAGAAGGAGCTGCTGGGCTGATGGACCCTGAGCCGCTGGACCTCACCCTTGGGGTCAAGATCCCCGTGACACCCGGCTCCAAGCCCGTGTTCAGCAGGGGAAAGCTGGGGGAAAAGGTAAAGGCAGAAGAAAGGAGTAGGAGGGCTCTCCTCTTTTATGGGGTCCCCGTCATCCCGAGAAGTCCTCGTGGCCACCTGCTCTACAACGGGAACTGCAGCCCCTCAGTTGGCTGGGGCTGGGGACTTGATCAAAGCTCCAGGCTCCCTGGTGCCCAGAGAAAGGAGAACGTGCCCACAGCAGTGGCATTTTGTAGCATTTCAGCTCAGCTCCTTGCAGCTGCAGCACTGGGTGCAGCCCTCTGGCCCCCGCAGTAAACAGCCCCCTGTGCTCCTACAGCACCAGTAGATCGGCACCAGACAGAGCACCTGGGCTCAGGCTTTCTTCTGCTCTGGAGAGTCTCTGAAGTAGAGAGATCTTTCCTGTGGCTGGGAAGTAAGCCGGGAATTAGTCTGGACCTCGGAGGTTTGGAAATGCCAGCCTGTGTGCGTGAGGAGCTGGGAAGTGCGTTTGTCCCTGCTGCTCTCTCCTGCCCCGTTCATAGTCTGGAACATCTCTCACAGCTTCACCGGCCCTCCTGCTCGTTTGACCTTGGGGATCCCCTGTGCCGCCGGATGAGCACCGAGTACAACAGCCTGCATGACCCGCATCTGAAGGCCTACCACCAACGCAAGGTCAACCTGCAGACGCTGAAAAGACAGGGTTTAATCACCAGCGATGGCAATGTAGGTTTGGATGTGATGGGGCTGATAAAAACGGTTCCCTCCCAGCGGGACCCCCGAGCGCAGAGGAGGGTGTGCAGAGGAGCAGCTCCCCTCCCGCCGGGTCCGGGCTGTTTCGGGAAGGCAGTCTGCGTAGCTGGCTTCACAGCGCTTGGGGGATTTCTGCCCCCGGCTCTCCACAGGTGGTTTGCTCGCTGAAGGAGTTCAACGAGTACAGGCAGTACCTGGCCACACGCAAGCTGGAGGCCGAGAAGTCGTTCATCCGCGAGCAGGTCAGCAAAGCGGGGTGTTCACAGACACGCAGTCCCGAGGGAAGCCCTTCCCTTCTGCCCTCGTCGCGGGGCTGGAGCAGAGCCCTGTCCTGGGCCCGCGGGACGCCTCAGCACGCAGGGCCGTGAGCGCTTGTCCAGGCCACAGCGGGACACACCTGCTGTCACCTTGCAGGAAAGGCCTCCGCGACACCTGCCCAAATTAGAGGATGCTCCCAAACTGACGGGAGAGATCAACACTTCTCGCCTGGGACAGCAGCTGCTGCAGCCTCAGAAACCATCTTGCCCCCCTCCACCCAAAGGAGGAAACAACTCCCTGAAATGGGGGCGACGCTTAAGAGTTGATGCAGCTTTGGGCAAGGGCCAAAGCCACTGTCAACCTGAGCCGGGACATGAGGGTGCAGCCAGTGAGCTCAGAGCTGCAGAGCCTCCGGAGATCTCTCTTCTACGCCATCGGCAGCAAATTGGACTGGCAGCCAAGAAGCTTACAGCGACCGTGTCGGAGAGCTTGCAGAAGCACTTTGCATCCGGCACGTCCGAAGCATCTGAGCCAGGGCCTGTTGCTGGAGGAACCACCCAAGTGGGCAAATCCGAGGAAGATAAATCAGCGCAAGCTGAAACAGCAGCTTCCGACAGAGCACCTTCAGCGGCTTTGCTTCACCATCTGACCAGAGAAGCTGTCAACTTTGTTTGCAGCACCTTGGAAGCCATGGGAGCTTCTCAGTCTGGACGAGGCTGTAGCTGCACATGTTCTGCAATGCTGGCGCTTCTCAGGGGAGATGTCTCCAACAGACGGCCGCAGCCACCCCAGGCGCCTTTCTCAAGTCCAGGCGTGGAAGGAGGACAAGGATTCCCTGGCACACCTGAAGAGCAGAGGCTGGAAGCCGGCAAAGGAGCAAAGTCGCCCGGACCACCAGATGGAGAGGAGAGCTGTCCCACTGAGGACACCCGCCCCTCCACGGGCCCACAGTTCTCCAGACAGCCCGTCCCTCCGGCAGCTCCGAAGACCCCTGCCCAGACAGCAGCACGACGCAGAGCAGCGCGCGGCAAGCTTGTCGGAGGCGAGCGCCAGCAGCCGTGTCAGCAGCGAGGGCGTTAGCCGGGAGGCGTGCGGGCCGTGTCCTGGGCAGGGGTGCGGCAAGAGACGTGCAGAGCCCTGGGCAGCTCCGCCAAGTACAGCCCTGTGCTTCCAATAAACAGTTAAGGATATTACTATGAAACTTCCGAGCCTGGTACGGCCCTCAGACTGCTGGTCTGCCCTTACTGGTCTTCCATACATAACAAACATACACACACAAACAACTCCAGTTCCCTCAGCTGTTCCTCGTAAGACTTGCGCTCTGCAATGTTGAAGGTGTCCCTGCTCATTTTGGGGGCTTGGAGTAGGTGATCTTTAAAGGTTCCAACCCAAACTATTCTATGAAGATATGCCAACACAGGCAGCGCTGGTTTGCCTCTCCCGTAGCTCTGCCTCTGGAAAGCATCCTTTTGCTGGCTGAGGTCACATGGAGCAGAGAGCTACAGTGGTGAAGGGAATCAGCACATCTCCAGGTGATTGCGTTCGCGGTGGAGACAAGGGACACCTCAGCTCCACCACCACACCCCAGCAGAGGCTCCAGCTCACTGTGTTTAAGCACGTCTGCTGCCCCTTTGCCAGCCCCCACAGGGAGAAGCCCCAGCAGGGCTGACTCTGCTGTGGGGTCGGTGCACTAGGCACAGTCCCATCACCCATGTCGCTGGGAGGTGGTTCGGAGAGGTCCTGAGCTCAGGGACCAGAGTTTAAATACCGTGAGGCTGGTGCTTAATAACGGTCAACCCACATTGCTGCTCCAGGTGCCAGGACCAGTGAGGCAACTGTTCTCACCTACACACTGCTGGGTGCTGAGCCTCCAGCTGGCTTCCCACCATCTTTCTTCAGCGCTTACCCACCCGTGTGCACTGTGCTGGACCTGTCCCTTACACCAGCAGCTCCTGTCCTGGACAGAAGATTCAGCTGGACAGGGTGCTGGGCTGTCTTGTCCAGACTGTGCTTTGCCAAGAAAGGTTGGACCAGATGATCCTCGTGGTCCCTTCCAGCCTGGTGTTCTGTGATTCTGTGATTCCCTGCAGGTCTAGGACATAAACACAACTGTCAGCTGCAACTCAGGCAAACAGTATCTAAACCCGTCCCTGCTGGGCAGTGCAAAGGACCTGAGCTGAGGAGCAGGGAAACACACTGAGATGCTAAATGGCCATCAGCCCCTCCCTTTGGTTGGAAAACAGTTTTGACTCGGGAGCAATGGTAACATCTGTTTGCTGCTTTTGCAGACCTCCTGCCTGTGATTAGTGTCTCAGAGGAGAGGTGGCTCTCCCTGTGCTGACAGCAAAGGTGACAGTGTCCTGTCCCCTTTCCATCACCGGCCGGACTGTCTTGGCAGTGGGTTACAAAGACACAGAGCACAGCGAGAGCAGCTGGGGTGACACGGAGGGGACGGGACGGGGAGCTGAGGCCCCGCGTGTGCGCTTGGGTGTCTGCACGTGGGTGCGTGTGTGTAGGGAGCAGGACTAATCTACACAGAGCTGAAGGGTTGTGCCAGTCCACCACACGCCATGAGCCTCTTTGGTGACGGGAAGGGGAGGGAGGGAAGGGGAGTCAGCACAGCCCCCCTCTCGTGAGCCTCTGGTTGTGTCGCCTTCCAAGGCCGGGGCCCGTGTGCCACAGTTCATCTGTCTCCACATGCCACCTCTCAGCAGGCCTCAGTAGCCAAAGGTCTCCTGGGATGCATAGACCATGTAGAGGAAGCCATCCTCGTCCTTCTCCTGCTCGTAGATCCCCGAGATGGGGGTGGACACGCTCACCATGCTGTGCTGGTTCACCAGCAGGAAGAACGCCTGGGTGGGATTCAGCTGCAGGCTGAGTTGTCAAACCAAAAGAAAAACTTTACTCAAATAAAGGGAAGAGTCCACTGGGCATATCCCTGTGGGGTCTCTTCCAAAACGCGGGGGACGCAGCCCCCACTTACCCCAGTTCCCCAGCCCTAGCTCCCGGCCGCAACGATCCCTCCTCCTTTCCCCATGGGCTGAGGTACTCGGAGGGTACAACCTTTCCGATCCGCCTGCTCCCCATCTCCCCACCCAGCCCGCGGCAGCTGCCCGGTTCAACTGCACTGCCCTCATTGCAGCATCAGGCTGTTGCAGCCCGTGTTTGTAAAGACCCGGGACAGCTGCTCCTGTCCCAGGCAAAGGGCTCTGCTGGGCACCCAAAGGCGCACGCAGGCTCGGGGCTGCACCCAGCGACACACACAGGGCCCCAGGAGAGGCTGAGCTGGGCTCATTCGTGCGAGCGCTCCAGAAACTTCTCTCAACGGAGGCGTTTCATTGGTCAAGGGCCCTGTCTGTCCAGCAAGGGCGGGTACATGACCATAGTGGTCTCTTGGGCCAGAAGCTTCTGGTGCTTTGGGGCCGGGGGGAAGCGAATCTGCCCCCTTGGCAAGGGAGAAACAGCAGAGAGGTCGCTCAACAGCTGCTGCCCACAAGCAGCAGCCCTGGGATTTCCCAGCTCCCTCAACACATCGAGCCTATTTCCAGTCCAAAGCTCCAGCCCAAACTACTCAGGCTCCAGGACCACACGTTCCGTTAATTATGTCTCTATATTACATCAGTTCACTATATATAATACATGTAATATTTATAATATATCATTTATATATCATCTATGACATTCCTATAATCATAACCATTGATTTATGTACATTGAAATATAGAGATATATATAGCTTTAATTCTGGATATTTTGGCTACTTCCTCAGCCTGCTCTTCTGCATCGAGATAATACACCAGGTGTCTTGGGAAGATTTTCTTCCATCCTTCATTGTAACCCTAGTGGTATTGTCCTACTTAGAGCTTTTTCAGCAGCTCTCTTATGGGAGAGATGGTCCCTGCACCCCTGCATTTCAGTCTATAGCCCTGGCAAAACCAGGCAATGGTGCACCATAAATAGTGGGTGTGTTGGGAGGGTTGTGCTGAGCTCGGCTGGCAAAATGGAGCGCTGCTGGCCCTGCTGGGGCTTCTCCCTGTGGGGGCTGGCAAAGGGGCAGCAGACGTGCTTAAACACAGTGAGCTGGAGCCTCTGCTGGGGTGTGGTGGTGGAGCTGAGGTGTCCCTTGTCTCCACCGCGAACGCAATCACCTGGAGATGTGCTGATTCCCTTCACCACTGTAGCTCTCTGCTCCATGTGACCTCAGCCAGCAAAAGGATGCTTTCCAGAGGCAGAGCTACGGGAGAGGCAAACCAGTGCTGCCTGTGTTGGCATATCTTCATAGAATAGTTTGGGTTGGAACCTTTAAAGATCACCTACTCCAAGCCCCCAAAATGAGCAGGGACACCTTCAACATTGCAGAGCGCAAGTCTTACGAGGAACAGCTGAGGGAACTGGAGTTGTTTGTGTGTGTATGTTTGTTATGTATGGAAGACCAGTAAGGGCAGACCAGCAGTCTGAGGGCCGTACCAGGCTCGGAAGTTTCATAGTAATATCCTTAACTCTTTATTGGAAGCACAGGGCTGTACTTGGCGGAGCTGCCCAGGGCTCTGCACGTCTCTTGCCGCACCCCTGCCCAGGACACGGCCCGCACGCCTCCCGGCTAACGCCCTCGCTGCTGACACGGCTGCTGGCGCTCGCCTCCGACAAGCTTGCCGCGCGCTGCTCTGCGTCGTGCTGCTGTCTGGGCAGGGGCCTTCGGAGCTGCCGGAGGGACGGGCTGTCTGGAGAACTGTGGGCCCGTGGAGGGGCGGGTGTCCTCAGTGGGACAGCTCTCCTCTCCATCTGGTGGTCCGGGCGACTTTGCTCCTTTGCCGGCTTCCAGCCTCTGCTCTTCAGGTGTGCCAGGGAATCCTTGTCCTCCTTCCACGCCTGGACTTGAGAAAGGCGCCTGGGGTGGCTGCGGCCGTCTGTTGGAGACATCTCCCCTGAGAAGCGCCAGCATTCCGGAACATGTGCAGCTACAGCCTCGTTCAGACTGAGAAGCTCCCATGGCTTCCAAGGTGCTGCAAACAAAGTTGACAGCTTCTCTGGTCAGATGGTGAAGCAAAGCCGCTGAAGGTGCTCTGTCGGAAGCTGCTGTTTCAGCTTGCGCTGATTTATCTTCCTCGGATTTGCCCGCTTGGGTGGTTCCTCCAGCAACAGGCCCTGGCTCAGATGCTTCGGACGTGCCGGATGCAAAGTGCTTCTGCAAGCTCTCTGACACGGTCGCTGTAAGCTTCTTGGCTGCCAGTCCAATTTGCTGCCGATGGCGTAGAAGAGAGATCTCCGGAGGCTCTGCAGCTCTGAGCTCACTGGCTGCACCCTCATGTCCCGGCTCAGGTTGGCAGTGGCTTTGGCCCTTGCCCAAAGCTGCATCAACTCTTAAGCGTCGCCCCCATTTCAGGGAGTTGTTTCCTCCTTTGGGTGGAGGGGGGCAAGATGGTTTCTGAGGCTGCAGCAGCTGCTGTCCCAGGCGAGAAGTGTTGATCTCTCCCGTCAGTTTGGGAGCATCCTCTAATTTGGGCAGGTGTCGCGGAGGCCTTTCCTGCAAGGTGACAGCAGGTGTGTCCCGCTGTGGCCTGGACAAGCGCTCACGGCCCTGCGTGCTGAGGCGTCCCGCGGGCCCAGGACAGGGCTCTGCTCCAGCCCCGCGACGAGGGCAGAAGGGAAGGGCTTCCCTCGGGACTGCGTGTCTGTGAACACCCCGCTTTGCTGACCTGCTCAGGGATGAACGACTTCTCGGCCTCCAGCTTGAGCATGGTCCGGTACTGCCTGTACTCGTTGAACTCCTTCAGCGAGCAAACCACCTGTGGAGAGCCGGGGGCAGAAATCCCCCAAGCGCTGTGAAGCCAGCTACGCAGACTGCCTTCCCGAAACAGCCCGGACCCGGCGGGAGGGGAGCTGCTCCTCTGCACACCCTCCTCTGCGCTCGGGGGTCCCGCTGGGAGGGAACCGTTTTTATCAGCCCCATCACATCCAAACCTACATTGCCATCGCTGGTGATTAAACCCTGTCTTTTCAGCGTCTGCAGGTTGACCTTGCGTTGGTGGTAGGCCTTCAGATGCGGGTCATGCAGGCTGTTGTACTCGGTGCTCATCCGGTGGCACAGGGGATCCCCAAGGTCAAACGAGCAGGAGGGCCGGTGAAGCTGTGAGAGATGTTCCAGACTATGAACGGGGCAGGAGAGAGCAGCAGGGACAAACGCACTTCCCAGCTCCTCACGCACACAGGCTGGCATTTCCAAACCTCCGAGGTCCAGACTAATTCCCGGCTTACTTCCCAGCCACAGGAAAGATCTCTCTACTTCAGAGACTCTCCAGAGCAGAAGAAAGCCTGAGCCCAGGCGCTCTGTCTGGTGCCGATCTACTGGTGCTGTAGGAGCACAGGGGGCTGTTTACTGCGGGGGCCAGAGGGCTGCACCCAGTGCTGCACCTGCAAGGAGCTGAGCTGAAATGCTACAAAATGCCACTGCTGTGGGCACGTTCTCCTTTCTCTGGGCACCAGGGAGCCTGGAGCTTTGATCAAGTCCCCAGCCCCAGCCGACTGAAGGGCTGCAGCTCCCGTTGTAGAGCAGGTGGCCACGAGGACTTCTCGGGATGACGGGGACCCCATAAAAGAGGAGAGCCCTCCTACCCCTTTCTTCTGCCTTTACCTTTTCCCCCAGCTTTCCCCTGCTGAACACGGGCTTGGAGCCGGGTGTCACGGGGATCTTGACCCCAAGGGTGAGGTCCAGCGGCTCAGGGTCCATCAGCCCAGAAGCTCCTTCTCCCAGGTGTTGTCTTCTGTGTCCGAGCTAGGAAGACACAGACCCTCAGGCACAGCTCAATGAACCTGCCCAGCGGCTGCAAGAAAGGGCACATCCCAATGCCCCCGAGCAGCCCCGCCATGTCCCAGGCTCCCCGGCTGAGCCCTCTCCATCGTCCCGCCGCTCACCTCTGGCCTGTTTGCCAGTGCACTCAGCACCGCATCTGCCTTTGGGACAGCAGCGGTGAGACTGTGCTGCACAGCTCCTGCACTCAGCATCGCGTCTGCCTTTGGGACAGCAGCAGTGAGATGGCGCTGCACAGCTCCTGCACTCAGCACCGTGTCTGCCTGTGGGACAGCAGCGGTGAGACTGCGCTGCACAGCTCCTGCACTCAGCACCGCGTCTGCCTTTGGGACAGCAGCAGTGAGACGGCGCTGCACAGCTCCTGCACTCAGCACCGCGTCTGCCTTTGGGACAGGAGCGGTGAGACTGCACTGCACAGCTCCTGCACTCAGCACCGCGTCTGCCTTCGGGACAGCAGCAGTGAGACTGCGCTGCACAGCTCCTGCACTCAGCACCGCGTCTGCCTTCGGGACAGCAGCAGTCAGATTGTGCTCCACGGCTCCTTCCAAGAGCTCTCCTAGAGCTGCAGTCCTGCGCTGGCTCCTGTCGCTCCAGAGGCACCTGGCAGCAGATGCCACGGCCGCTCTCCCGGCGAGCGGCTTTATAGAGCACTCGGCATTGTGGCATCGTGGCGTTGCCGCATTGTCACATCACTCGTTGCCGTGATGCTGCCCTGCTGCTGCCCACCGGCCCATGTGAGGGGCCCGTCTGGAGGCCCGTTTGGACAGGCCTGTGGCCCCCGCCCTTCCTGGCCCGGCTGGGAGGGGTCATCTCCACAGGCCCCTTCTCACCTCAACTCTCCTGTGATGCTGTGGAGCAAAGCAGCATCCTCAGCAACTGGGAAGAAAGGTAAGAATCATCCCCTGATACTGAAAAGTCAGTGTTTTGCAATTGTTACAAAACAGGCACTTTTATTGCAGTGTGCTGGATGCTCCGAGAATTGTTCCCCTAATCAAGCTTACTCATGGCTTACACTTCTTGGTATTTATTGACGCAAGTGTACGAGCGGACTTCACGACACGACCAATATGATCATCATGAGTCCAATGTATTATTAGTTACACAGAAGTATTTATACCTCTTCAACACAATTATGCACTATATCTATGTTACTACTTACAGGATTACGTAATACATCTATGTTTCTATTTGGACAAGGAAGAACATTACTCAGTTATTATTATCAATCATGAGAAAGCAGAATCTTATCTTTTTGGCAAAAGCAAGCGGTAGCGGTCTTATCCATTTGGCAGAAGCAAATGGTTCAGGATGCGACTTGCAGTTACACAGTTGCGGTTATACAGAACTGGGTGCTTTCCTCCCTGCACCTGCATTAGGGAGTTTCTCTCCTCCTTCCGTTTCTACATGCCTGACTTACAATACACAATGACTATCTTTGAAACACTGGGTTGTTCACATTCGGATGACCAAAGTCCTGTAAAAACTCATCAGCAATTTATTACATGTACCTATTGCATATTCATTTGTTTGTAACGTGTAGTTCATGCATTAAAAATAAATTATTTACATAATGCTGTCCAGAGTATGAATGGGGCAGGAGAGAGCAGCACCAGAAAGGTGAAAATCTGGACTTGTGAAAAGGCAGTCTGAAGACCAACACTCTTCTCCATCCTTCTGAAAGCACAGAGGTCACCACAGCCACACTGCAGGGCCAGGCTGGCCCTGGGGAAAGGAGGAGGGATCACTTGCAGCCGGGAACTAAGGCTGGGGAACTGGGGTAAATGGGGCTGCATCCCCTGAGTTTTGGAAGAGACCCCACAGGGGTATGCCCAGTGGACTCTTCCCAAATCAATCAGCATTCCCAGCCTGAGCTGGGACAGGAAGGTGCCAACCAAGGGCTGTCGATGTCTCCTGCGATGCCCGGCCATGCTGCGCCTGGCAGAGGGCACCGAGGGACACACGTTGCTTTGAACGCGTTGAGGACCAGGGGCTGCAGCGCCCTTTGCTCCCACAACAACCGGCCTGATTCTGAGCAGGGCGCGCAGCACTTGTGTCCTGGCCGCGGGCGACCGGAGACCTGCGTGTGCTACGGACAGACCGGGGTTTTCCAGTCTGCACCGGCAGGGACTTGCTGGGGCAGGGTCTTGTGAGGAGCAAGAGGAAAGCAAACGGAGGTGAAAGAACACATTCACTCCCCATGTCAGTCCCTGCAGCTGCCAGAGGAGCAGCGCCCAGCAGCAGACAGCCTGCGCTGCTGCGGGCTGTGCTGGCAGGAGAGCAGGAGCTCAGAGATGCCAGAGACCATGCTCGGGAAGTGCTGGAGCAGGGGAAGGCGCTGGATCAGTCTGTCTCCATTGGATGGAGGTTCCCTAAAGTGACTGCAAGGAAATAATGAGCATAAATGAGCTTTAATTTGCAAGTGGTACCAAAAGATAGACCAAAACTGAAAAACAGAAACCAATGCAAGTTGAGAGGGGGCAATAAAAAATCAGTCAGTGTGGCCGAGCTGACACACGGGCCAGTGCAGAGCAGCCGGGTGGTGGGACGGCAACAGCAACACAGCCATACAACGGTACAGCAGCACAGCAACGCAGTGATGTGACAACGTGGCAACGCCATGATGCCACAATGCCGAGTGCTCTCTAAATCTGCTGCTGGGTGCCTCTGGAGTGACAGGAGCCAGCGCAGGACCGCAGCTCTAGGAGAGCTCTTGGAGGAGCCGTGGAGCACAGTGTGACTGCTGCTGTCCCAAAGGCAGATGCGGTGCTGAGTGCAGGAGCTGTGCACTGCAGTCTCACCGCTGCTGTCCCAAAGGCAGACGCGGTGCTGAGTGCAGGAGCTGTGCAGCGCAGTCTCACCGCTGCTGTCTCAAAGACAGACGTGGTGCTGAGTGCAGGAGCTGTGCAGCGCTGTCTCACTGCTGCTGTCCCAAAGGCAGACGCGGTGCTGAGTGCAGGAGCTGTGCAGCACCGTCTCACTGCTGCTGTCCCAAAGGCAGACACAGTGCTGAGTGCAGGAGCTGTGCAGCGCCGTCTCACTGCTGCTGTCCCAAAGGCAGACACGATGCTGAGTGCAGGAGCTGTGCAGCGCAGTCTCACCGCTGCTGTCCCAAAGGCAGACGCGGTGCTGAGTGCACTGGCAAACAGGCCAGAGGTGAGCAGCGGGGCGATGGAGAGGGCTCAGCCGGGGAGCCTGGGACATGGCGGGGCTGCTTGGGGGCATTGGGACGTGCCCTTTCTTGCAGCCGCTGGGCAGGAGGTTCATTGAGCTGTGCCTGAGGGTCTGTGTCTTCCCAGCTCGGACACAGAAGACAGCACCTGGGAGAAGGAGCTACTGGCCTAATGGACCCTGAGCTGCTGGACCTCACCCTTGGGGTCAAGATCCCCGTGACACCCGGCTCCAAGCCCGTGTTCAGCAGGGGAAAGCTGGGGGAAAAGGTAAAGGCAGAAGAAAGGGGTAGGAGGGCTCTCCTCTTTTATGGGGTCCCCGTCATCCCGAGAAGTCCTTGTGGCCACCTGCTCTACAGCGGGAGCTGCAGCCCCTCAGTTGGCTGGGGCTGGGGAGTTGAGGGAAGCTCCTGGCTCCCCGGTGCGGAGGCAAAAAGGAGGACTTGTCTGTTTTCTGGACTGGTTTCTGGCACTGCGCAAGTGTACGGCTGGGCTCTGCCTGCAGCCAGTGGCAGCATGTCTGGGTGCTGGGGCAACGTGCCCTTCGGCTCATCCTGCCATGTTGAGCCAGGCTCTGGGGCGCTCTGGAGGGAGAGTCCAGCCTTCTCCTGCTTGCCTTTTTGGCCTATTGGGAAAAGCTGGGGCTTCTCTTGAAGCTCAGGGAATGCACACAGTGTCCTCCTCCTGCAGCCTGTGGTGCGTTTTTCCCAAGGCAGAGGCTTCCTGGAGGCAGCGTTAGTTGAGACAGCCCTTAGGCCAGCCTAACCCTGAGCAGACTGTGTGCAGTGCGTTGTCCATTTGCTGCCTTTGAACTGCCGGGCTCAAATTTGTCACTCTGAAGGGTCATTGCTGTTGTGGCAAGGTCTGCAGTTCTTCCCGGTGGCCTCAGGTGCCTATTTTGGTGGGGGGGTTTGTCTTCTGTCCCCCAACCCAGCCCAGCCCGGCCCTGCAGTGTGGCTGTGGTGACCTCTGTGCCTTCGGAAGGATGGAGGAGAGTGTTGGTCTTCAGACTGCCTTTTCACAAGTCCAGCTTTTCACCTCTTTGCTGTTGCTCTCTCCTGCCCCGTTCATACTCTGGAACATCTCTCACAGCTTCACCGGCCCTCCTGCTTGTTTGACCTTGGGGATCCCCTCTGCCGCCTGCTGAGCACCAAGTACAACAGCCTGCATGACCCGCATCTGCAGGCCTACCACCAACGCGAGGACAACCTGCGGAGGCTGAAGAGAGAGGGTTTCATTGCCAGTGACAGCAGTGTAGGTTTGGATGTCGGGCTGGTCAAAACAGCCCTCATCAGGCGTGTTCCCCGGGCGCTTGCTCAGCCGCCTGTTGCTGTCGGAGGGCACGGGGCTGTGGGGCTGGTTTCCCCAGGAGCAGAAGCACCAGCGTCCCCCTGGCCATTCCCACTCCTGCTCTTCTCAGGCTGCCTCGCGCTGCCTGAGTGTTGAGGAGGCAGCCGGTGCGAGGCCTGGCGGCCTCGTCTCTCCACAGGTGGTTTGCTCGCTGAAGGAGTTCAACGAGTACAGGCAGTACCTGGCCACACGCAAGCTGGAGGCCGAGAAAGCGTTCATCCGAGAGCAGGTCAGCGAAGCGGGGTGTTCACAGACACGCAGTCCCGAGGGAAGCCCTTCCCTTCTGCCCTCGTCGCGGGGCTGGAGCAGAGCCCTGTCCTGGGCCCGCGGGACGCCTCAGCACGCAGGGCCGTGAGCGCTTGTCCAGGCCACAGCGGGACACACCTGCTGTCACCTTGCAGGAGAAGCTTCGGGAACACCTGCCCAAATTAGAGGACGCTCCCAAACTGACGGGGGTGATCGACACTTCTCACCTGCGAGAGTGGCTGCTGCAGGAGCAGAGCAAGAGTTTGCCAGGTGGAGAGAGGAAGAGGAGGCAGAAGTAAGAAAAGGACAAGTGGCATTTGCTCTAGAAGGGGCCTGTGCTCCCTGGCAGAAGTGCTGGAGCCTCATGTTCCAGGAAACAAACCAAGGCCAGCGGTGGAAGGAGCCGGTGTCGCTGCCAGCACGTTGGCGCAGTCTGTGTTTGCAGCCTCGCGCAGGCGGCTGGAAGCTGCTGCGGGGACCACTGGAGCAAAGCACCCAGAGCAGAACAACGGGAGCAGCTGAGCAGAAAATGGCCTGGGCGAGATGGACAGAGCAGCCCCTTCTCAGCTGCCTTCCTTTCCCTTGACAGGCATCTCAGGGTGATCGAGAAGCGGGTTGAAAGGCTGGAGGCTCTTGAAAAAGAGCTATGCCTCCTCCAGCAAGGCGCGTGCCGACTGCAGCAGCAGCAGCCAGGCAAGAGGAGACAGACAGACACCCCGAGCAGCTCTGAACAGTCCGCTCTGGGAGGGAGGCCGGTGAGTAGGAGCCGGGTGGATGCAGGGGCCACTGGATTCGCTTCTGGTTGAAAGACTCTGCAAGTCCCAGCCCCTGGGGCCCGCTGTGCCCTGGGGCCTGTCCTCTGGGCACCATCAGCGGCCAGAAACCTCCGTGTGCCAGGGGACCTACAGAGAAACCAGAGGTTTCCAACTCCAGTGCCAGGGACTCGTCTGGGCAGGGCTCTTGTGGGGAGGAACAGGGAGGCAAACTGAGGGGAAGGAAGATATTCCCTCACTAACTGCTCCTCATTTTAGTCTCCCGGGGATGCCAGAGAAGAAACGCCTCCCAGCAGACAGGCTTCGCTGCTGCGGGCTATCTTGGCAGAAGACAAGGAGCTTGAAGAAAAGGCTGAGACTGTGATCCAGGAGGTGCTGGAGCGGGTGAAGGCACTGGATCAGTCCGTCCACGTCTTAAGGAGGGCTCCGCCTGAGGTCAGCGGGCAGTTGTTTGCCAGTGCCAGAGGGGCAGAGCCTTTGGGCGCTTCTCCTGCGCATCGCCAGGACGAAATCAGACGGGTGGCTCAAGAGATCTTGGACATCGTGTTGGAGAGCATTGAGGAGCATGTGGGACCCAGCACGTCTGGTGGAGCTGAGCCAGGGCCGGCACCGAGGCAGAAGCCGTCGGAGCTCATCACCGGAGGAGCCGCCCAAGCGGGCAAATCTGGAGAAGAGAGATGGAGGGAGGCAGAACTGTCAGCTTCTGACACAGCATCTGTGCAGTCTGCTCTGGACCAAACGGCCACAAAGGCTGTTAAAAGTGTTAGCTCCACCTTGTCGTCCTTTGTAGCTGCTCAGTTTGAACAGGACGTTCGCTGTCAGTTTCCTGAGGTTCTGAAGCTTCAGGGTGTGACAGAAGGACAAGGATCACCCAGAGCATCAGAACAGCAGATCCCAGAGGCGAGCAAGACAGTCAAGTTGCCACCACTGAAAAACACTGCAGATGTCTCACTGGTGTGTCGTGAGCTTGCCGAGGAGAGCATCCAAAAAGCCATCTCCAGAGTTCAGCAGCTGGATGCAGAACTGATCGAGTACACCAGAGCCATTGTCCTTGAAGTTCTGGAAAACGCAAAGAAGAAGTTAGAGCAAGAAACAAAGTCCGAGCAAACATCAGAGAAGCTTCACTCAAGGAAGCTCTTGCCACCTCTCTGCCTCCCACCACCAGTCCCACCTTCGGAGGAAGCAGGAGACTTCAAGGTGAAGAGCTCAGGGATTGTCCTCCCGCCTCTCCCCCGAGGCGCCGAGCAAGATGCTCACCAGCCAACAGGCGGCCTCCAGAAGCCCCGGGATGGCACCTCTGGAGCCACAGCGAGGTCTGCAGTGCCCGAGTGGGAAACTCTGCGCATGCCCCGGGCAGGGAGCACTGCAGGCAGCCTCCCCTTCACGGGCCGGCAGGTTCCTTTCCAGCCCAGGCCTCCAGCGGGTCCCAAGCCCCCTCCCCAGGCAGGAGCGAGGTGCAGCCCAGCGCATCTCAGGGTTCTCCAGGAGGAGCCCGTGGAGCCCGAGGCATTGAAGAGGGTGGCAGCTCGGAGCCTTGTGGACGACGTGCTGAGGAGCTGCATGGCTTCACAGCCACAGAGCCCCCAGGCAGCTCCCCCACAGAGACAATAAAGACTTGTTTCCAAGGCCTTGCTCGCGCCTGCAGTGATTCACGCCAGGTCCTGCTGTGTCTGGGCATTTTCCCTGCAATGTTTTCCTGCCTCTTCCTCCCTCCTACAGCCTCGCTCAGGCTAAGACCCAGTTCTACAGGGAATCTTAAGTGGGGAAGAGAAAAGCAGCCCAGGCTTTTGCCTTGTTTAGTAAGCTTTGCGGCCAGGCTGTTGGAGGGGTAGGTCCAGCTCTGTAAAGCCGTGCTCGTGCCTTAGGACAGTCCCACATGTTGGTGCTGTTGAAGGCTGCACCTTGTTCTGGGCATTTATTCTCTCGGCCCCCCAAGTCTCCTGAGGACCCTTTGGTTTCCCACCCAGGGCCCTCGCTGGGCCTTTCGCTGTCCCGCCAAGGGACCGGCCTTCGGCTTTTCATCTTTCCCAGGGGACTCCTCCTCTCGTCTCCTCAAGCCGTCTCTGTTTGCCTTTCCATGTCCCCCAGGGATGGGCTTTTTGGGGCAACCGAGGGGCCACCAAACAGCCTTTCGGTGGCTCCCGAGGGCCTCCGTTTCTCTTCTTGTGCTTCCTAGGGCCCTCCCTTTGCCCTTTGGTGTGGACCAGAGCCCTCCGTGTGCCTTTGGGTGCCCAGCCTGAGCCCTTTGCTGCCTCTGGGTACCCCCACGGCCCTGCGTGTGCCCGCGGGTGCCACCCTTGTGAGCGCACGAATTAAGTGTCAGGGGTTCTAAGTTAGGAAAGCTCCTGACCCGAGGGGTGAATAAGTGAATTCGTGCAACAGACTAGTCTGGCCAAGGGGACTAAGCCCTGTGTGTCATGTTTGGTTCTTGTATTTCTTCATGAGGTCCTGAAGTTTAGTTCAGAGAGTACGTGGTGCTGTCAATTGGCAGTTTTCTCTCCCATCCAGGCTCTTCTCTAGCTGCTTGCAGTCTGCCCCGTTCATGCTGCAAAACAGAGAGGAAAAGGTTCCCAAATGCCACCCGTGTGCGTTTGGTTTCCGCCCCAGGCTGGAACTCCTGCGGCAGGGCCAGTCCCGGGCTCAAGGCTGAGCTTTAGCAGAAAGCTCCGGCTGCTCGGTCGGCTCCCCTGGGCCACGGAGCTTTTGTGCTGTCCCTGCGGTCCCCCCTCCCTGCCCCAGTGTCCCCACAGCCCACACTCTGCTCTCGGGACCGTCTCCTCGGCTCCTTCTCTCCCAGGCTCCCCCGGCAGCGCGTGCCGCCCGCAACGTTCTCCGGGGCCGTTACCGGTCCCTGCGCAGGACTCGCTGGAGCAAAGCGCTGCCAGAGCAGCACCGCAGCCCGGCGGGCCCGTCCAGGAGGAGCGAGGAGAGAGAAGAGAGAAGAGAGAAGCGAGAAGCGAGAAGGGAGGCGCTGCCCCAGAGCGGCCCCGAGCCAGCCCGGCTCTCCCGCCCCGCGGCTCCCGGTCGCGCCCGGCGGGCAGGGGGAGCCGCTCCGCCCGGCCCGGAGGCGCCAGCCCGGGGCCGCCTGAGCGCGGTCCGCCGGGGCAGGGCGCGGAGCAGCCCCCGCCGCGGGGCCCGGCGGGCAGCCGAGCCCGGCAGGCGAGCGGGGCCATGGCGGCGCCGAGCCAGGCCTCCCTGCGCCGCCGGCTGCAGAGCTCGCAGGAGGCGCAGCACCGGCAAGCGCTGCTGGTGCGGAAGCTGCAGGCGAAGGTGAGGAGCGGCGGCGCCTGCCCGGGGGGAGCTGCCCGGGGCCGGGCCGCGGTGCGGGGGCCGGGGTGTCCGGGCCGCCCAGAGAGGGCACTGGGCCGCGGCGATGTCGGGGGCGAACGCGCGGCCCCAGCGGGTTCCTCCCCGGAGCTGCCGCGGGCGGGACGGTGCCCAGCCCGGAGCTCGGGGGAGGCCCCGGGAGCCGCCCCGCTCCGCCCGGCCCGCCCAGGCGTGCTGGGCGCCGCTTCCCCCGCTGGCAGCCCCGAGCCGCTCAGTGTGCGAAAGAAACCCTGGCTCGCTTGCTTGAGGATCAGGGAAGGTGAAGCTTCCCTGTATGGGAACGACTTCTCGTTGGCTGTATCAGCAGCGCCGTGAAATGTTCTGTGCTTGGGCTGCAAAGACTGAGAGCAAAGGGGCTGCGGGAGGAGCCGCGTCTGCGAGAAGCTGCATTCGCTCCTCTTCATTCTCTGTATCCACGCAGGTCCTGCAGTACCGGACTCGGTGCCGAGAGCTGGAGCAGCAAGTGGAGGCAGGAGGGGTGAGTGTGCAGGCTGCTGAGTAACGATCGTGTACGTGGCATTCGTTAACGCCGGCAAAAAACATCTCTCCAGAGTGACAGTGACAGAGGAAAACAGGATTTTGCTGCCTGAGGGTTTCAGGAAGCGCTGTAATTCTGCCCGTCAGTGTCTGTGCAGTTGCCATTCTTGGAGCAGCCAGTAGTCCCAGAAATGCCAGTCCAGAAATCCCCATCAAGAAGGATTTTAGTTTTGCGAGAGAGTGCTTTCCTGCTGGGGTAACGCGCTGTCCGAGGTCTCAGGAGAGGGCTGTACTGCCTGTTATGTTATGAGGCTGTCTCTGAAAAAGAACTGGCTGGAACACGGCATTTCGGCAGGCGGGAATGCTGGCGTTCAACATACAGAGCTGGAGGGGAGGGGATGGAAGGGAACACAAGAATTTGACTGATGTTTTCCTTTCTTCCTAAGGGATCCCTCCCCGGCAGGCGGGAAGCCACAGAAGACCACAGCCTGGAGAAAGCACTGCTGCAGCTGGAAGAGGAGCAGCAAAGGTACAAGGAAGAAGCGTTCCCTCATAGCCGGTATCCTGGATGCTCATGGAAGGGAGGGAAAACCTGCCAGTGCCAGCTGGTCTCCCCAAGGGAAGCGGTTGGACGAGCCGCTTTGGCAGGAGAAAGGTCCACGATGTGTTTTCTGTGGTGCAGTAACAGTGCTGCGTGCTGAATGGCTCTGTTCTGAGCGGGGGGTTGTTCCGGGTGAGCTCCAAAGGTCCCTTTCCAGAGGAGGGGAGAACCGAACCTGTGGGTGGGAATGGGAGGCTTAAAGCCAGGAGAAGCAGCGGAGGTGGCCATCTCAGAGAGATCTTAGTTAATGCCAGGAGGCACTTTTCCTGCCTCTCAGTGTGACAACAAAGTCAGTGTTGAGGGAGCTGGGAAATCCCGGGGCTGCCGCTTGTGGGCAGCAGCTGTTGAGCGACCTCCTGGCTGTTTCTCCCTTTCCCAGGTGCGAGAATCTGGCAGAAGTGAACGCTCTCCTGCGGGAGCAGCTCGATAAAGCCAGTGAGGTTAATTCAGCCCTTAAAGAAGATGTTGGAAAACTGACGGCGGATTGGATGAGGGCCCGGGAGGAGCTGGGGTTGAAGGAGAGTGAATGGCGCCGTGAGCGTGAGGTAAGGAGAGGCTACGGGCATGCCAGCCGTGGCGCCAGAGTGGCGTGAGAATGGATTTGATTTCCGGCAGAGAGGACTTGCTGTGTGACAGTGGTGGCTCTGCTGAGCTGTGTTGGTGCTGAGGAGCAGAAGACAGGGCTGGGAGATGGAGGAGACCTGGTGCTGGGGGTTGCACTCTCTCCACTCTGAAAGACTCGTGCAGTGTTGGCGAAGGCTGAACTGGCATTTCTTTTTGTCTTGGCACGTTTAGCTGTATGACAGCTACGTCAGGGGTGAACGTCACCGTCTCCTCAGCCTGTGGTGTCAGGTGGTGACCTTCCGCCGTCAGTTCCTGGAGATGAAGACTGCCACTGACCGGTGAGTACAAGGGAAGGCCAGAGCTCTTGCAGGAAAACTGTAGCTTCCCTTCACACCTGCTTGGCGAGCCTCCGTGTTACGGTAATTGCGGCTCAAGACGTGATTTCTCCTTTGACGGGCTGAAGCAATGCCATGAAGCTGCTTTAGCTGTCTTTGGAATCATTTGGTTTGATGCAGGTTTTCAGATCAGACTGAGGGCTCGGGCTGTGAGCAACGCCGGGGCCCTGAGCAGATGAACTTGACTGTGGTGATGTTTGGGCACATTAACTCAGGCACGGGCGCACATGGACAGGCTGGAGGAGACTCCCCACAGCTGTGCGTGCAGCATGTAGAGCAGTCCGTTTAACAGAACGGTGAAAATCTGCCTTACATCTCACTGAGTTTCTTTTCCTACTGTGCCTCATCAAAAGATCATTTATGACTTTGTATGGTGGCTGTCACGTGCAATGTCCCACTCCGGGTTGCTGTCAGCCATTTATCTTATTTGATTATAAGCTTTCCTTAAGGTGAGAGTATGCCTGAGCAACTCCTTAATTCTTGTAGCATTTGTGCTTTTTTGTTGCAACATTCTGGGCTTATTCTTACACCACCTCCAGTCCAAGTGCGGACAGTAACAGGTCGCTTAAGGCTGATCCCCAGGGTGTAAAAGGTGGGGACCTTGGTAAACTTCCTTACATCTATTAATGACAATGAGAGTATGTTAGTGAGCTAGAGCAGGAGCAACAATCAGTAAGAGTAATTGGAGGTCCTTGAGGCCTTCTGGCTGTCCCACACATTTCTTCTCATCTCTGAGGAGAAAACAAACTCATCCTTGACGATCACGCAGACCCATTGCTCAGCTGTCACGATGTGTCCTGGTCCCAAAGGGCCAGATGAGCGGCTCGTCCCAGCGCAGATGTCACCTTTCCTGCCAGCTGGGACTGGTGCTGTGAACACGGTCTCTTTCTTGATTCTTCTTCAGAGATTTGTCCGAGCTGAAGGCAGAGCACATGAGGCTTTCTGGAGCTGTACTTGTGAGCTGCTCCCGTCCAACCTCTGGCGACCTGGAGAAGAAGGAGCTTCAGGACAGGTGAAGCTGTTTTAAACTTTGCTGTTACCAACAGGATCTTTTGTGGCTGCTTCTACGATTCATAGATGAGCTGTGTTCACGTTTTAAACACACCCATTCTGGACAGCCCTGTTTCTGTCCCTCGTCAAACTGTTGCCTTCAACAGAACGGACAGAAACACCGTCTGACTGATAGAAGCTCTTCTGAGTAAGACGAGACTGGCAAAGAGATTGCATATCACAGTGTTTTAGCTGTTAGCTGATTCTTGGTCAGAAATGGAGAGCAGCATAAAGAGAGCTCTGTCTCTGTACAGCCCTTTTGCTACCCAGGGCTGCGCTAAAGCAGTTGGGAGGAGTGTGCACAGGAGCATCATGAGCAGCAGCTCCTCTGTGCTGACGGTTCCTTGCAAGACTGAGTGCAGAAGACCTTTGGGGCAAGAAGTGCCATTTTGCACCCTCAAGCTCATTAGCCTGTAGAGCTGGATGCTGCCTTTGCTGTATTTTCTGGGTTGAACTTTCTCTGCTGTGCTTCTGGGAGCTGCTTAGCTCTTTCCCAGGCGATGGTGTGCTGTGCTTTTGGAGTGGCACGTGGACCTTCTCTTCTCAGGGTGATGGAGCTCTCGGCCTTGCTTGTGCGGTCCCAGAAGCAGAACGAGGAGAAGGAGAAGCCCATGGAAACACCTGACGACACTGTGGAGATTCTGGTATGTTTTCCCTTGATCTGGGAGACAGCCCAGTGTTTGCTCCCCAGCCGTAGCACACAGAGGTGTGGTTTCCTCCACAGAAGGAGTGGTAGAGATGCCAACTGTAGGGGAACAGCAGGGACATTGCCAGAATGTTCCTTGTGTGTTTGGCACAGGTGGAGTCAGTCCAGGTGCAGCAGCGGCAGGGGAGCTGCAGACAACTCCGGTGTCTTCCTCAGGGGGTTGCACCAAGGCTGTTGTGCCTGGGGCCAAAGTTCTTGGCACTGACAGCTTCCTAGCAGTCTATGAAAACGAACTGTTGGTCGTTCTCTTCTTAGTTGTAGCGAGGAAGAAATGGAATAGATGTGGGAAGGAATCTACTGGAGTCACGAGGGCTGAGGCTTCTGGGCACGGCAGTGCCGCTGAGGATGGGAAAGCTGCAGAGGGGAGCAGCTCTTCCCTGCCCACCCTTTCCTCCTTCTGTTCTCAGGAAGCCAGTCGGTTAGAGACAGAACATGAAGCTTCGTGGAGTAAAAGTGCCAAAGAGGAGAACCTTTCCCTGCAAAAGCTGATAAAGGATATAACTGAGGTGAGTGCAGAGCTGGGGCCACATCCCTGTAGACAAGGTTTCCAAGTGCTTGAGGAAGGCAACAGCCCAGCCTGGGGAACAGAGATCCATGTTGGGTACTGTCTGCGGTAACTGCTACTGGCTTTTTAATTCTTGTACCACCTTTCTGATGTAAAACCTGTTAGAACGTCCAAGTTGGCTGTCCTGTGACTCTTGAGCTGAGTCGCTAGAAGTTTCAGAAAGTACCTTTGCCTTCACCGTCCCGCTCAGGTCTCTCTTGGGCTGTGCTTTCCGAGTTGGCTACTTGACATTTGTATTCCAGGATTGCTCGGGGGCTTCCCCCACCCTCCTTGAGCAATGACTCTTGTTCTTCAGATTTTCTAAAAGGTCACTGGCTCAATCAATGCACTTGCCAACTCTGCTCCTTTACTCGACATTCACTGACCATTATCCCCCCAGAATCCAACTGGTCTAACTGTTCAGGGGGAACTTCAACTTAGTCCTAAACTTCCCTCTGTGGAGGGGAGTTAATCAGCCTCTCTCAAAGTCAGGTCTTTCACCCGATGGAGTCACTGTTATCCTCTTGGGCTACTGCACAGAGTCATTATAAACATGAGCTTTTTCATGGCTCTTTTCCAGTATTCCTCAGCTTTTAATGACTCAAGGGTGAAGTGGGGGCAAAAGGAGAAACAGATAAAGCAAGCCAAGTAGACTGAGCAGAGCGTAACAGCTTGCTGTGGGCTTTCAGGTGGTGTTGGATGCCAGTGACAGCACGGTCAGCATGATCTGCCCTGGCAGTTCCCAGCAGGCAGAGCCCAGCACCATCCTCTCTGTCCTGAGCTCCGGTGGGACAGAGCAGGCCTTTGCCTTGGTTCAGGAGGCGCTGGCAAGGAGGCGAGGAGCAACGCGGGTGAGAATTTCTGCTTGTCTTCAGCACTGGCCACAGGCTCGGCTGCTCATGCCTCCCTTGGCTTGGACCCTTTCCATTTCCTCGGCCAGTTCAGCCAGTGTCTTTCCAGCCTTCCCACTCTTGGGACCCTGTTGCCTGGCCCCCCTCCCCAGCCCTGTGTTCTGCCGCTTTGCTCTCCTTGATCTCCACCCCCTCATCCCAGCTTTTGCCTTCAGCGGAGCTGTCTCTCTGCTTGCTGCTTCTCCCAGCTGTCTGGAGCCGTCTCGGCTGCTCCTTACTGCTTGTTTGTGCTCTTTCCCTGCCCGGTGCTTGCAGGCCCTACAAGAAGAGCTTTCTGCCAGGCAGGACTCTATCGATTCCCTGCTGCAGCAGCACAGGCAGCAGGAAGAGAAGTGCAGGAAGCTGCAGCAGAGGCTTGAGCAACTGGAGGAGGAATGCGCCACGTCCAGCAGGCAGCAGCAGCACCTCCAGTCTTTGGTGGAAGCGCTCAGAAGGTGAGTGTTTCCTCCTTCTCCTGCGTTCTAGAGGCAATCTGCTTCCAGTTCGGGGAGCTCAGAGGTGTTCTGGGCAGAGAACTTGCCTGCCCTACCTCGTGTGTGCCTCTGTATGGCACCACAGCATCCTCCTGTCACTGCTTTTCATGCTCTGCTGTGCCTCCCAAGGCTGTCTGGGCAATTCAGAGCGATGCTGGCATACAAGGCGCCTCTCCCTCGACATGCTGCGTCTCTGCACTCTGCTCTTTGGGTGCCCTTTCCCAGGCACCGCTTCTCACTGGATGAAGGCAACAGCCTGCCTGCCTTCCTGCTTCCCTCTTCGGTTACCTTGGGAGGGGAAGAGCAAGTTCTTCCTCCCCGTGCTCCCGACAGCTCCATCCTGGGATGGGGAAAATGAGATCTGTGACTCTACCGGCCTCTTCATTCTTCTAACGGAGCCTTGTCTCTGCAGTGACTGTGCCAACCTGGAGAAAACCAGGGAAGAGTTACAGCAACAGCTGGATGTAATGGAGCAAGAAGCCTCATGTCTGCGTCAAAGGAACACGGAGCTGCAGCTGAAGAAAGACTCAGCCCAGGGGAAAATGGTGGAGCAGCAGCAGGCAATGGAGAGAGCGCGTCGTGAGCAGGAGCTCCTGTGAGCGTTGGAGCTTTCTCTGGGCAGGGGTGGGCATGGCTGGACCTTAGGAGCCCAGCGTACAAGGCTGAATTGTGCCTGCTCGTCATTTGCAGCACAGAAGGGTGAAGGGAGCACACGGGCAGGGCTGGCTGCCTGCTGCCATCCAGCAGAGCCACCTCCTTGTGCTTTGTGTGTGAGCTTCACAGAAATCATTCCCCACCTGAGCAGAGTGGTTGGTGACAGGCATAAGCTGAAACAAGGGCGGGTCAGGCTGGATTTAAGGAGAACAGAAAATTGAACCGTGAGGACAATCATGCAGCAGAACAGGTTGCTCAGAGCAGTTGTCCAGATTCCATCCTTGGAAACTTGGGAAGACCCAACTGGTCAGAGCCTTGAACAACCTGGACTGATCCCATAGCTGACCTAGCTGCTCTGAGCTGGAGACTGGGCCAAGGTGTCGTGGGGTCCCTGCCAGCCTGAGCCATCCTGTGACCCTGTGATTGTTGGGTTGGAAATTCATACACATCTCCTCCCCAGTAGACTGCAGACTCTTTCATTGTTTCACTGCTGAAGACAAGAGTAATTGTGGGAATATTAATCTGGACTTCAGAAGTCTCTTTTACCCTCTTATACTCTTGGAAGCGAGAGTGTTTTTAGATTAAGAACTTGTTTGTCTTTCCTCTTCTCACAGGCTGAAGGACTTAGCTGCACTTGAAGGAAAACATTCATTGTTGCAGAGTGAGCTGGCAGTCACGAGAGAGATGCTGGAGAAGTCGCAGTTTCAGAGGAGTCTGCTGGAGCAAGAGAAACACGAGCTGACCACGGCCCTGGAGAAGGTGCGGGCACCTTATTCCTAGGGAGCCCTTGTGGGAGAGGGAGTTGTGACAGCAGGACCAGCACAGGTGCTGTTCCTGGCAGGAGAAGACAGGGAAAACATTGTTGTCCTTCTTGGGAAATGGGGATCAGACCACACAGGCTCTTTGGGGTTTTCAGTCCCCACGTGCTTATCGGGAGCGTGAACTGGGAGCGTGTCAGAGACACGCAGGGGATGGGGAGTTGCTGCTTGGAGTCAGGGATTTTGCTGCCCTTGTTGTCACGTTGTTCTTTTGTCTCTGCAGGCTGAGCAGTCGGTGGCAGAGTTGACAAGGACTCAGAAGCAGCTGAGTGCTGAAACAGCTGATTTGCGTGTTGCAGCAGCCAACATGAGCAGTCTCAATGAAGCTCTTGCAGTGGAGAAAGTGCAGCTGAACAACCTTGTGCTGCAGGTGAGCAGAGCTGCCAAAGCTCTTGCCAGGTGTTTGTCTCCAGCTGCTGCTGCTTCTCAGCCTTCTTGCCTTCCAGCAGTAGGACTGGCTGGATGTGGAAATGTTGTTCCTTTTCGGGTCCAAGGCAAAGCTCCTTCCTGGGAAATGTTCCTGTCTTTTATTTCCTCTCTGCTTCTGTGATTGTAGCTGGAGCAAGAGAATGAAGTTGTGTCAGGGAAAGTGGCTGAGATGGAGAGAGCAAGAGTGTGTGAGCAGGAGCAGCTGAGCTGGTGTGAAAGAAGCAAGGCAGAGCTCTGTGCAGAGAAAGCCCAGCTGGAGCAGCTGCTGCAGAAAGCAGAGGAGCAGCAGGAGGGGCTGCGGGTGGAGCTGAGGAGACTGGCAGAGGAGAAGGAAGAAACCCGAGAGCAGCTCAGTGAGGTGAGACCAAAAAGCTGCTGCTTCTGGGTGTGCGTTTGGCTGCTTGGCTGAGTGAAGCTGTATCTGTTGGCTGCTGCAAGGTTTGTGTCAAGGAGACACTCGGCAGCCCTGGAGGGCAGAGGGTTTGTTCCCTTCTTTTTGGCAACGTGTTGATGGCTTGCAGAGCAGTTCTGCATTTCTCTGCGCTGTCCTCTGCTTCTCTGGATTCTCTTAATCCACCGGTCTGTGTTGGCCTCTTCTGTGGCTTTTGCTGAGCTGCAAAGAGATGATGGTGCTGTCCCTGGATCAGAGCGGGGTGACTCCTGTCACCTGTGGCAAAAGAAACAAACTGTGTAGCTCTGAATCCTTGTTTTGAGGCGAGTTTCTGTTTCTGCTTTTTGTTGCAAAGTGTGCAGCTTTGCGAACTCCGTTTGTTTGAGCCTGGAGAGCGGGACAGAGCTGCGAGTCACTGTCTGCTGTTTTGTCTTGCTAAGAATGGGACTGGCATCTTGAAATGGTTGAAATTGCCTGTTAAGACATATCTGCAACTGTGTGTTTGGAAAGCTGCCTGGGGGAGAAGGACGTGGAGGTGTCGGTCGGCAGCAGCTGAATATGAGCCGGCGTGTGCCCAGGTGGCCAAGAAGGCCAAGAGCAGCCTGGCTTGTGGAGTGGTGTGGCCAGCAGGAGCAGGGCAGTGACCGTCCCCTGCACTGGGCACTGGGGAGGCCACAGCTGGCCCCAGGCAGCCCAGTCTGGCCTTGCACATCACTTCCCAGTGAGCGGGGCCAGCGCCTTTTGGCAGCCCAGGCTCTCAGTGCGGTACCAGCAGCTGCTCTCACACTTGGAGCCCCCGGGACAGGAGCTCTTTCTCCTCCCGCCCACTGGCCAGCGGCGCTGGCTGCTCTGCACACAACTGCACAGCAAGGGCTCCAACTGCGGTTTGTCCCGTTCCAGGTGTCCCGGCAGCAAGAGTCGGCCAGCACTGGTCTGGAGCAGTTGCGCCAGGAGTCCTCTCGCCAAGGGCTCGCGCTGGCCAAGGTGTCCGAAGAGAAGGAGGTGCTGGTGCAGGAGAAGGCTGCCCTGGAGCTGCGCCTGGCAGCCGTGGAGCGGGACAGACAAGGCCTTTCAGAGCAGCTGGCAGAGGCCAGGTAAAGGGGGAGGAACCCTGGGCAGGACATGACTCACTGTCGGGAATTACAGAGCTGGTCATCGTTGCACAGGGCTTTCTTGCGTCCTCTGTGCTTTGGGGGTGTTTTCACCTTCCAGGGACAGAACATGGAACAATCTTGAGGAGAAAAAAATCCTGCTTATTGTGTCACCCTGCAGAGCAATTGGAAGTGCCGATGAGATGGGGGCTGTGAGCAGAGGTTGGGCTTTTGCTGGCTGGCACAGACGTTGTCAGGAAAACTGCTCCCTGTGTGCCATCGATCAGGCAGCAGGGATTCAAGATCTGGCCGTCGAGGTGAAATTCGGCTGGGCTTGCTGTGTTACGCTGGGTCATAAGGAAAGCCTGGGCATTCCCTCGGAGGGGCCTGTATTGCTATTTTAAATGGCAGAAATCTGTTTTCTGTGCACGGGTGTCCATGCAACCCATTTTCCGTTCTCAGGGGCAGGGATCTTGAACCACTTGTCACTGGAATCCCTCCCTGTGGGTGTCAGGAGCAAGAAGCTCATTTCTCTCCGTGTCCACAACCTGCAGGTCGGTGAAGGAGACCCTGGAGTGCAGCCTGTCTGAGGCTCAGCAGCACGTATCTCAGCTGGAGATCGCCCGGAGTCAGCTTGAGATGCAACTTCACACCATCACGCAGGCCAAGGAGGTGATACAAGGTGACGCCCCACGTGCTTTGTTTCTGGTGATCCCCCTGCCTAGAGAAGACGGTATAAAAGCAGCTCTCTGTCCGCAGTGCTGGTGGGGAGTGAAGGAGCTGGAACAGATCCCTCCTGCACTGAAACTCCAAGGGCTGAAGGTCAGTAAGGTCAGAACCAGGGTCTGGGGAGACTCTGACTCTTGCCATTTGTGGGGTTTGCAGGGGAAGTGAAGTGCCTTCAACGTGAGCTGGAAGCAGAGAGATCTCTCCTGAGGCAGGAACGGGAAAACACGGCACAACAGCTCTTGCGGAGAGAACGGCAGCATGACGATACCCTCAGACTTCGGCAAAGCCATCACGAAGCAGAAATAAAGAGGCTTCTGCAAGACCTGGTAGGAAACAAGAGGCGTTTGAATTCCTCAAGCAAGCTTGGTGGGCTGTCTTGAGCAGAAGAACGGCCCGAGGTGTGAAACGGCAGCAAGCGTGTGTCACGGGCCACACGTTGCCAGGCCAGCAGCAGAGCCGATGGCTCGTACTCGAAGGCACGTGGAGCCCACGGGACTGTGCTGGGACAGGAAATGCAGCCACAGATTGAGCGTGGGCGTAAGACGAGTTCAAGGGCAGGTTGGGGGTCCCACCCAGAGCGTGGCAGCCCAGGGGGGGCTCTTAGCAGCCTCCCGTCTCCCATGGGGCAGAGTCCTGACCCTCCTGCCAGCTGCAGTCACGGGAACTTTGTTCCTTTCTTTCTGCCCTTTCTCGGTGGACAGAGGGGTTTTCTTTGGGCTTGAACCCCAAAGGAGGGATGAAGCTTCCCATGTTTTTGAGGAGCTTGGCTGGGGCTCCATCTTGAAGATTTTTCCTCCCCTCCTCAGGCAAGCGCGCGGGAAGGGCACCAGTCAGAGCTGCAGGAGCTGCTGGAGCGATGGCAGCAGGAGAAGGCAGAGACAGAGAGGGAGCACGAGAAGCAGCTGTTGGATATGGAGCAGAAAGTTGCTGCCGTGCAAGCTCAACAACAAGAGGAACAAACTAGACGTGAAAATGCCGAGCAAGAGGTAAAGGCTGCGAAAGGAGAACTGGTGTGTTTTTGCGAGGCTGGAGCTGTGGGAGATGGCTGGGAATGGGGCTGTGTGGAGCATCCCTCATGTTTCCTGCACGGAATTTGGGGAGGTGAAAGGCGTGCAGGGCCAGCACTGGGACTAGGGACGAGACCTCTCATAGGAAGCCAGGCAGAAATGTCTCCTTTGGTTTTAGATTGTTGTGCTGCTATTGTGTTCTGGTTTTGTAAGAGTTACCTCAGAATGTCTTCGCTGCTCTCTAACGGTCCTCTTTAGATGTTTTCTGGTAGGTGTTTAAAGCCTTATCTCCATTAAAGACCAAAGTGAGCTTGTAGGCCTGAATCCCCACGAGGATGGGGTTTGTGTTTGGGGAACAGGGAGGGGCGCAGCAGGATTGTTGGCAAAAGAAAAACCTTTTTAAAGAGTCCTGTGAAAGATTTTGGAGCGGTAGGACAGAGGTGTCTTCCGGGCTGTGTTTTCAGTCACTTGCTGGTGAGCTCTTTTGTGCCCAGCTCTGCTGTGCCAAAGCAACCCCGTCCTGCGCTGGCAGTGCTTGTGTCCTGCCCAAGGTCCTGTGTGCAGAGTGCCCAGGGACAGCAGAACCCCCAGCTGTGTCTGCAGGTCCTGACAGGACAGGGCAGCACTCGGAGATGACTGTGTGTCCCTGGCATGTCACTTCTGAACCAGAGTCTACTGAGTACCTTAAAACTGAAGTGATTTTCACCAAACCCCGCTTGGAATCCCTGAGTTTCCTGAAGGAGCTCTGGCTGCAGCCCTCTGGCAGCCTTGCATTTTCTCTGCTGCTGACTGGGGGCAAAAGCCGCCATGGAAAGGCAAACAGGACCAGCAGAAGAGGAGGGATCCCCTCACCAGCAAGGCGAGACACTTGAGAAATGCCACACGTTTTCCTGTGAGCTGACTAAGAGTTTGTTGAGGATTCAGTCCCGGAGGGACCCTGTTTATCCTGCCAATCTCCCTTAGGAAGCTGCGTCTCCCCGTGGGCAGAGAATGACCCAGGAGAGCAGCAGCGCAGCGCTTGGAGAACGTGTGAGCCCATCGGCCTTTGAGCCTTGGCACGGACATTTTGCGAGGGAAGTTTAAGCCCGTCTGCTCTTTATTTCTGTGCAGGCCATGCTGGAAAAGGAGCGTGAGAAGAATTCTTTACTAGAGACGCTCCTCCAGACTCAGGGAGAGCTCACAGACGCCTGCCAGCGGGTAGAGCAGCTCAGGCAGCAGATGAAAGAGCAGCGAGAGAAGGGGCAGGTGAGTCTGCCTGGTCGGGTGGGTTGAAGGAACAGGCTGTTGGCCACTGGGCGTAAGCTGAGAGGGGCTGAGAGAGCCAGGGAAGAGAGGGAAGGGCAGTAGGAAGGACAGAAAGCCTCAGTGCTGGGGCTGGGCAGGCAAGGACTGCTGCAGGCACTGAAAGCACAGAGCCTGGTCAGCTCCAGAGAGGAGCAAGAGGAAGGAAGGGTGACAGCGGAAGCAGCGCTGGGTAGAAAAGCAGAAAGAAGTGGCTGAATGAATGTGATTTTGAGGCAGAGAGAGGAAAAGCCGGACCTGATGGCAGGCGATCGTCCTCCTGTGCTGGGCACTGGGGAGGCCAGACCTGGAATCCTGGGGGCAGTTTTGGGCCCCTTACAACAAGAAAGCCCTTGAGGTGCTGGCGCGAGTTGAGAGAAGGGAAGGGAGCTGGTGAGGGGCTGGAGCACAAGTGTGATGGGAGCGGCTGAGGGAGCTGGGGGTTCAGCTGGAGAACAGGAGCTGAGGGGAGACCTTCTGATCTCTGACCTGCCTGAAAGGAGCTTGGAGCCAGGGGGGGTCGGGCTCTGCTCCCCAGGAACAAGCGCCAGGACCAGAGGAAACGGCCTCAAGTTGCGCCAGGGGAGGTTGAGGTTGAATCTGGGGAACAATTTCTTCCCCAAAGGGCTGTCGGGCATTGGAACAGGCTGCCCAGGGCAGTGCTGGAGTGTATGCCTGCCAGGGGAAAACTAGTCCTGATTTCAAACACAGAATGACAGAGTGTGGTCTGGCCATTACTCCTTCAAGAGGGGACAGTGGGGTTCTAGAGGATGGTGCCATGAAAACTCCATGCAGTAGAGGGCCAAAAGCCGCCCCCCAAAATGGGAGATCAAATGTTGGGGTTTTTCTTTCTTCCCTTCCTCCCTAACACAGAGAACATCACCATGCCCCTGCCCAAATCATGTTAGTCTGGACTTTAAATCCTGGCTGCCGCTCAGGCGGCTCCTCCCCGCAGGAACACACTAGAGCTAGAGGAGGGTCAGGGAAGGGCACAAAGGAAGGTGGGACAGGCTGAGTGAGCTGGGAAAGCCGGAGCTGGAGGGTGGTGCAGGAAAGGTCTGAACAGCCGGAGAGGCAGGAGAGAGCGGGCAGCCCTGGGCTGACACTGAACAGGAGTGCAAACCCCGTAGGAAAAGCAAGCATCTATAGGTGGAATGACCTGACCTTTTTCTTGCTGTTTTGCAGCATGAACGGGACAGGCTGGAAGCAGTTAAAGCAAAGCTGGTATGGGAGATGAAACTTCTTCAGGAGTCAGTCACAGCCTCTGAGACCCGAGCAAACACAGCAACAGATACGAGCCACTGCCTTGAACAAGAACTTCAAACTACTTTGTCTGTCTTAAAAATGAAAAATGAGGAGGTGGAAATGCAGTGGCAGAAAATTCAGATGCTGGAGAAAGAGGCAGCAGAGGGAAAAGCTTTGCAGGAGACTCTCACTCATATGAATGCCGTCTTGTCAGAGAGGGAGGGAGAAACGCGGTTGTACCGGGAACAGGTGAGAATGCTGGAAAAGCAGAAAGAAATGCACAGAACTACTCTCGATCAGGTTATGAAGGACATGGCAGAGAAAAACCAGCAGGTGGAATCCCAAAAAGACCAGATCCGAGAGCTGCAGAAGCAGCAGGAATTGCAGAGGACACTTGTAAGCAAGATGAGCAAAGAGCTGGAGGAGAGAGACCAGGAGATCAGATCCCAGCAGGAACAGATAGCAGAGCTGGAGAAGCAGCAAGAAATGCAGCAAGTTCAGCAGACTCTGCCCAAGAAGGATGAAGAGCTCAAGTACCAGAGAGACAGAGTCAGGTATTTAGAGAAGACTCTGACATGGAGGGAACAAGACCTTAGGAGGCAGAGTGACCTCCTGAAACAATTAACATCAGCTCTGCGATGGAAAGATGACGGGGAGACCCTGAAGAAACAAATCCAGAGACTCCAAAAGTGGGAGGAAGAGGAGGCAGAGAAGAGGCAAGTTGTCCAGGAGAGAGACGGTCTCTTGAGGAGGCAGAAGGAGCTGACCCAACAGCTGGAAGACGAGAGGAAAGCAAAGGGGGAAGAACTGGAGCGTGTGGCTGCTCTTTTGAAGCAGACTGAAAGCAGAGAACTGGAGTGGCAGCAGAAGGCACAAGCACTGACTCTTGCCCTCACCAAGAGTGAAATGGCCAGTGGCACTCTGAGGGAAGAAGTAGCCGTCCTGCAGAATATGGTTTCGGAGAGGGACACGGACCGGTTTCATCATCAGGTAGGCACCCAAGTGACCATCAGCCAACTAAAATGTCTCTCAAGGATTCTAAAGATGTTTCCTGTAGACATACATGGGAATCTTTCTTCCCACAACTCCACGACCTGCTTGGCCGAAGCCCCCGTGAGCGCAGCCAGCGGGCTGGCCTGTCTGTGCAGGGCGCTCAGACACCGTTCACCTGCTGGAATGTTTTCTGCCCAGCCCACAACTACCGACAGAACGAGGGGGCTTGATGTTAAAATTAACTCCAGTCCCACAGCTGGGGCTGGGTCGTTGGTTCTCTCCTGTCTGGGCACGCTTGGCCAGCGTGTCCTGCTGAGGATTTGGCACGGGAAGGAAAGGGCACGGTTGACCACACTAACGTACGGAACTGGGTAGAATTTTATACCGATGGCTGAACAGCAGCGACACTGATGGTGCTTAGAGGATGATTTCAGAGATGGAGATTTCTGGGAACAGCTTTTCCACTGTATTAAAAAGAATGGAATTGGTACCATTGCTTGATCCGGTTAAAGGCTTCATTGCCATTGCGGATGTACTTGTGCCACAGCCCAAAAAGCAGGAAGGCAAATGAGTGTGGATTTCTCCCGGGTGATGTGGAGGGGGCCCCTAGGAAGAGAGTTTGGGGTTGTTTTGGGCTGTGGACCAGGGGGAGAAGAAGGGATTTAGCACCGTCCAGTCCTGAGCCCGCTCACTCTCCCCAAGCTTGTTCATTCTGGCCCTTGTAAGCTGCATGTGGCACCAGCTCCATCATCTCCTCTCTGAATCCCCAGCAGGCTGCTGCAGAAGGGGAGCAGCTCTCCTGGCTCTCAGAGAAGAGACTCCTGTCGCAGCGGCTGGAACGTCTGCAGGGAGCAGTTGCAAGGCTGGAACTTGAGAAGACGGAGCTGCAGCAACTCAACGCTGAGCTCAGGAGGACCCTGGAGCAGGTAAAACAGGCTTTCCCTGCCTCTGCAAAGCCTCCCGGTGCTCTGGAACACCACACATTTCCCAGACAGCACTTTGGAGTCCTCTGCTGGTTTCCTGCCCTCTCCCCCTTCCTCCTGTGGACACTCACTTTCTATTTTCTCTCCCTTCTGGCACCCCGTTGCCTTCACAAATGCACATTCACTGGGGTACCACCCTTCTTGCCCCAGTGTCCCCATCCACACACACTGGACTCTCTCTTGCCCTTTCTCCTCCATAGTCTGCTTCAAGTGCATTTTGCCGCAATGTTCTCAGGTGCAAGTGACAGTCTCTGAGCAGAAATCTCCTTGTCCTGATGTGCAGAGGTGCTTTTGCTCCTTGTTTGGTGGAAGGAGTCTGTGACCCTTTCTCCTTCCCCACGTGCAGGTGGAACGTGAACGGAGGAGACTGAAGAGATACTGCCGTGGTCGGTCGCTGCCAGACGCGTGCTGATTTTCTCTCTCTGACCAGCGGAAGGTGCCGGCTTCTAGACAGGTGAGAACAGAATCACACTGGGTGGCAGGAGGAAAGTAGAGAATATGCTAAGGGTGGTCCCGTTGAGTCTTCCTCATGGTGTTGACTCTTCCTGTTTTCCCGTGGCTCAATTAACAGCGCATCTGCATCATGTCAGAGCTCCAGGGATCTGAGGCAGTGCCAGAGCTTGGAGCCTTCAGGCACTTGGTAGTCTCGTATTGCTCCTCTGTGCTGATTGTGATCCCAATATGGGGCTGAGGCAGAGACCTGAGCACTGTATGGATGTTTGTTTTATCAGTGTGAGGGTGTCCATTCCAGCTGCCGAACCCTGTTGCATCCTTTGACGGTGGTATTGGCAGTCGCAGTGGTTGCCAGATGTTTCTTCCATGTGCTTTTGTGGGTCTGGTACAGCCTGGTCACTCTGAGGAGGTGAATTTTCCGAGGTGCTCAGGGCCAAACGTGTGAGATTCCTGTCAGTCAGGTACACGATGCTTGGCTCTGGCAAGGGAGCCGAGAATCCTGCTGAACCAGCACGGTCTGTCTGCAGGATGTTTTCAGCAGGAAGCCTCAGTGGAAGAGAGCTGAGAGCAGCTGGGGCTCTGCTCCAACAAGCCCAGCAGTCACGGCCCGTGTTGCCAGGAAAGAACAGATTCTGAGGATGTCACAGCCTCAGCAGTCCTTTAAGGCTCATTTCCTCCTGGGCTTTGTTCCACAAATGATGCTCTGCTCATTTGTGAAATGCTCCAGAGTCAGGAAAAGTGAGAGTTTGCTCCCTTTTCCTGTGCCAGCTGTCGAGTTTGGAAACTCGATCATAACAGAACCGTTCTTCGCTGCCTCGTGTAACCAGTAGTCCTCCTGCTGAGGAAAAAGCGTGTGGAACTAAGGTGGCAGTAGCCCAGACCTCTCTTTTGAAACAAAGAGTTGGGTTGCTAAATCCTGTAGGAACCTTTCTCTTGAACCTACCCGTAATGTCTGGTGCTGTACGTGGGTGGTATGCCAGAGAGAAACTGGCACTGTCGATAATCTGAGCTCAGTTCAGGGTGACTATGGAAACCTGTTGCTGCCCGTTGCAGAAGGACAAAGTGTTTGTCGGGGCTGGAGTTAGAGGGCGCGTCTTCCCTGCCGGCCGGTTCCGTGGAGCTACGGCTGGTCCTGACGGCGTGGGCTTGTCTGAGCTCGGCCTTTTGCCTCTTTCAGGTGTCCCTCCTGCAGACGCAGCTGGCGAAGAACGAAAATAGAAGCAGGACTATATTGAGTAGGTGAGGGCTCGGGACAGTGCTAGTGAAAGGTGATAGTGCAGTGATCAGCCAGAACGACAGGGAGGCAAGACGGTCACTGTGGGCATCATCAGAGTTGAAGAGAAAGGGAGACCTAAACCTGTGGGTGGGAATGGAAGGCTTAAAGCCAGGAGAAGCAGCTGAGTTGGCCATCTCAGAGAGATCTTAGTTAATGCCAGGAAGCACTTTTCCTGCCTCTCAGTCTGACAACAAAGTCAAGTGTTGAGGGAGCTGGGAAATCCCGGGGCTGCTGCTTGTGGGCAGCAGCTGTTGAGCGACGTTTCTCCCTTGCCAAGGGGCAGTTGCACCCTTGGAGATGAGGGAGCTGAGTTTTAACCACCAGCTACGGGGGGTTGGGGGGGGGTGGGGGGGGGAGACATCGGGGGCTGGGTGGGGAGATGGGGAGCAGGCGGATCGGAAAGGTTGTACCCTCCGAGTACCTCAGCCCATGGGGAAAGGAGGAGGGATCGTTGTGGCCGGGAGCTAGGGCTGGGGAACTGGGGTAAGTGGGGGCTGCGTCCCCCGCGTTTTGGAAGAGACCCCACAGGGATATGCCCAGTGGACTCTTCCCCTTATTTGAATAAAGTTTTTCTTTTGGTTTGACTCCTCTGTCTCTTTTTCTGAACATTGAGCTCTAGCGAAATGAATTTCTGTACAGCTGCCTGTGGGTACCCAGCATGGCGCTCCGTGTGCCCTGGGTGCCAGGCTCTGCGTTTGTCTCTGCCCCAGGAGCTCCTTTTCTCCTCTTTTCTTTCTCAGGGCAAGGGGTGATGGGTTTTAAGCAAAAGAGGGGAGATCTAGACTAGATATAAGGAAGGAATTTTTTACAATGAGGGTGGTAAAATACTGGCAAACAGTTGCCCAGAGAGGTGGTAGATGCCCCATCCCTCGAACATTCAAGGTGCTCAAAGCTACCTGATCTATATAGAATAGAGTAGAATAGAATCATCAAGGCTGGAAAAAAGATGTTTAAGGTAATCAAGTCCAACTGTTAACGCAACGCTGCCAAGTCCACCACTAAACCATGTCCCTAAGTGCCACATCTACTTGTTCACGCACCCGTGAGTTGATGCAGCTCCCTCAGCACTTCCCGAGGGTGCGAAAAGATGTACTTCTGGCAAAAAATAGGATTATGTGAACAATTTATTTTTAATGCATGAACTACACGTTACAAACAAATGAATATGCAATAGGTACATGTAATAAATACCAAGAAGTGTGAGTCATGTTCATGCTCGATTAGAGGAATGACCCTCCGAGCGTCAGGCGCAACGCAATAAAAGTGCCTGCTTTTTAACATGTGCAAACCACTGTTAAGGAGTCATTTTCCTGACTTTTCGGTATCAAGGGGTGTGCCTTGTCATTCTTCCCAGTTGCTGAGGATGCTGCTTTGCTCCACAGCATCACAGGAGAGTTGAGGTGAGAAGGGGCCTGTGGAGATGACCCCTCCCAGCCGGGCCAGGAAGGGCGGGGGCCACAGGCCTGTCCAAAGGGGCCTCCAGATGGGCCCGTCGCACGGCTGGTGGGCAGCAGCAGGGCAGCGTCACGGCAACGAGTGATGTGACAATGTGGCAGCGCCACTACGCCACAATGCCAAGTGCTCGATAAAGCCGCTCGCCGGGAGAGCGGCCGTGGCATCTGCTGCCGGGTGCCTCTGGAGCGACAGGAGCCAGCGCAGGACTGCAGCTCTAGGAGAGCTCTTGGAAGGAGCCGTGGAGCACAATCTCACTGCTGCTGTCCCGAAGGCAGACGCGGTGCTGAGTGCAGGAGCTGTGCAGCGCTGTCTCACCGCTGCTGTCCCAAAGGCAGACGCGGTGCTGAGTGCAGGAGCTGTGCAGCGCCGTCTCACTGCTGCTGTCTCAAAGACAGACGCGGTGCTGAGTGCAGGAGCTGTGCAGCGCCGTCTCACTGCTGCTGTCCCAAAGGCAGATGTGGTGCAGAGTGCAGGAGCTGTGCAGCGCCGTCTCACTGCTGCTGTCCCAAAGGCAGACGCAGTGCTGAGTGCAGGAGCTGTGCAGCACAGTCTCACTGCTGCTGTCCCAAAGGCAGACGCGATGCTGAGTGCAGGAGCTGTGCAGTGCAGTCTCACCGCTGCTGTCCCAAAGGCAGACGCGGTGCTGAGTGCACTGGCAAACAGGCCAGAGGTGAGCAGCGGGGCGATGGAGAGGGCTCAGCCGGGGAGCCTGGGACATGGCGGGGCTGCTCGGGGGCATTGGGACGTGCCCTTTCTTGCAGCCGCTGGGCAGGTTCATTGAGCTGTGCCTGAGGGTCTGTGTCTTCCTAGCTCGGGCACAGAAGACAACACCTGGGAGAAGGAGCTTCTGGGCTGATGGACCCTGAGCCGCTGGACCTCACCCTTGGAGTCAAGATCCCCGTGACACCCGGCTCCAAGCCCGTGTTCAGCAGGGGAAAGCTGGGGGAAAAGGTAAAGGCAGAAGAAAGGGGTAGGAGGGCTCTCCTCTTTTATGGGGTCCCCGTCATCCCGAGAAGTCCTCGTGGCCACCTGCTCTACAACGGGAGCTGCAGCCCTTCAGTCGGCTGGGGCTGGGGACTTGATCAAAGCTCCAGGCTCCCTGGTGCCCAGAGAAAGGAGAACGTGCCCACAGCAGTGGCATTTTGTAGCATTTCAGCTCAGCTCCTTGCAGGTGCAGCACTGGGTGCAGCCCTCTGGCCCCCGCAGTAAACAGCCCCCTGTGCTCCTACAGCACCAGTAGATCGGCACCAGACAGAGCGCCTGGGCTCAGGCTTTCTTCTCCTCTGGAGAGTCTCTGAAGTAGAGAGATCTTTCCTGTGGCTGGGAAGTAAGCCAGGAATTAGTCTGGACCTCGGAGGTTTGGAAATGCCAGCCTGTGTGCGTGAGGAGCTGGGAAGTGCGTTTGTCCCTGCTGCTCTCTCCTGCCCCGTTCATAGTCTGGAACATCTCTCACAGCTTCACCGGCCCTCCTGCTCGTTTGACCTTGGGGATCCCCTGTGCCACCGGATGAGCACCGAGTACAACAGCCTGCATGACCCGCATCTGAAGGCCTACCACCAACGCAAGGTCAACCTGCAGACGCTGAAAAGACAGGGTTTAATCACCAGCGATGGCAATGTAGGTTTGGATGTGGTGGGGCTGATAAAAACGGTTCCCTCCCAGCGGGACCCCCGAGCGCAGAGGAGGGTGTGCAGAGGAGCAGCTCCCCTCCCGCCGGGTCCGGGCTGTTTCGGGAAGGCAGTCTGCGTAGCTGGCTTCACAGCGCTTGGGGGATTTCTGCCCCCGGCTCTCCACAGGTGGTTTGCTCGCTGAAGGAGTTCAACGAGTACAGGCAGTACCGGACCATGCTCAAGCTGGAGGCCAAGAAATCGTTCATCCCTGAGCAGGTCAGCAAAGCGGGGTGTTCACAGACACGCAGTCCCGAGGGAAGCCCTTCCCTTCTGCCCTCGTCACGGGGCTGGAGCAGAGCCCTGTCCTGGGCCCGCGGGACGCCTCAGCACGCAGGGCCGTGAGCGCTTGTCCAGGCCACAGCGGGACACACCTGCTGTCACCTTGCAGGAAAGGCCTCCGCGACACCTGCCCAAATTAGAGGATGCTCCCAAACTGACGGGAGAGATCAACACTTCTCGCCTGGGACAGCAGCTGCTGCAGCCTCAGAAACCATCTTGCCCCCCTCCACCCAAAGGAGGAAACAACTCCCTGAAATGGGGGCGACGCTTAAGAGTTGATGCAGCTTTGGGCAAGGGCCAAAGCCACTGCCAACCTGAGCCGGGACATGAGGGTGCAGCCAGTGAGCTCAGAGCTGCAGAGCCTCCGGAGATCTCTCTTCTACGCCATCAGCAGCAAATTGGACTGGCAGCCAAGAAGCTTACAGCGACCGTGTCAGAGAGCTTGCGGAAGCACTTTGCATCCGGCACGTCCGAAGCATCTGAGCCAGGGCCTGTTGCTGGAGGAACCACCCAAGCGGGCAAATCCGAGGAAGATAAATCAGCGCAAGCTGAAACAGCAGCTTCCGACAGAGCACCTTCAGCGGCTTTGCTTCACCATCTGACCAGAGAAGCTGTCAACTTTGTTTGCAGCACCTTGGAAGCCATGGGAGCTTCTCAGTCTGGACGAGGCTGTAGCTGCACATGTTCCGGAATGCTGGCGCTTCTCAGGGGAGATGTCTCCAACAGACAGCCGCAGCCACCCCAGGCGCCTTTCTCAAGTCCAGGAGTGGAAGGAGGACAAGGATTCCCTGGCACACCTGAAGAGCAGAGGCTGGAAGCCGGCAAAGGAGCAAAGTCACCCGGACCACCAGATGGAGAGGAGAGCTGTCCCACTGAGGACACCCGCCCCTCCACGGGCCCACAGTTCTCCAGACAGCCCGTCCCTCCGGCAGCTCCGAAGACCCCTGCCCAGACAGCAGCACGACGCAGAGCAGCGCGCGGCAAGCTTGTCGGAGGCGAGCGCCAGCAGCCGTGTCAGCAGCGAGGGCGTTAGCCGGGAGGCGTGCGGGCCGTGTCCTGGGCAGGGGTGCGGCAAGAGACGTGCAGAGCCCTGGGCAGCTCCGCCAAGTACAGCCCTGTGCTTCCAATAAAGAGTTTGTTCCCAAGTGCTTGCTTGTGGCTGCCTTCCTTCAAGCCAGGCCAGACTGTGTCTGGCATTTTCCTTGCAGTCATCCATCTCCTTCCCTCCTACAGTCTCTGACATGCTAAGACCCTATTTTACAGGGAATCTCATGTAGGGAGGTGAGAAGTAACCAGCATTTTCATCTCATTTCATAAGTTTTGCTGCCGGGCTGGTGGAGGGACACATCCAGTTCCCCTGGAACTCACTTAACCCTAACAGCCTGTGAAGGACAATGTTGGTCTTCACCTCAAGATCCTTTCTCCAAGGCCCGTTCTCCTCAGAGCCATCTCCCCCAGCAGCTCTGCAGGACACTTGCTGTCCCTCGCCGGGGATGGACAGCGGCGTCTCCAGCCGGGGAACGCTCTGTCCCATGTCGCTGGGGCCTCGTCTGGCTGAAGTGGGAAGGCACGGATGTTGTGGAGGCCCCGACTCGTGCAGGTGAGCAGGTCCAAGCAGCCCGTGCCAGGGCTGCCCCAAAGCGGGGCGGTGGGAGCGGCCCCCTCTCTATCGGGGACGCCCAGCCCCGCTGTGCGTCAGGCTGGGCCCGGGACGGTTTCTCATCCTGGAGCTTCCCACTGACAGACAGCCACAGGCAGCCCAGACGCCTTTCTCAGGGCTACGAGAGCCACGTGCTCTGGCAGTGCGGATGGTGGCAATGGACCGGGCTGCATGGCCAGTGGGTGGAGGGCAGTGTCTCGTTCCCTTTGTTCAGCACTTGCCCACCACGTTTGCAATCCTGCATGCAGTCGTCACTCTCTCATGACAAGAAACCTGGTGCTAATCTGAAGCGAATCTTGTAGGCCCTCCAGGCAGTGAGGGTCCATAGTGCACAGCTGGTAAGGTGAGGCTGCGGGAGCTTGGCTTGCTTAGTCTGGAGACCAGAAGGCTTAGGTAGCCCTGAGAGCAGCCTCATGTGGAGCCTCCGAGGTCGTTAGCAAGAAGGAGGGAGCACACAAGCTGACATCAGTTCCGCTCTGTTGTTAGCAATCAGCAGGTGATGTGTTACAGTCTCATGGCTCCGGTTGCTGATGGGTCTAGCGGGACATTCAGAAGCTTGCAGCACTCCGGTTTGTCTCAAAGCATTGCCACAGTCCTGGTGTGGTGCAAAGGTTCACCCAAGTCTGTTGCACAGCAGCACAGCATCAGTGTGTTTGGCCTAGAGATTAACAGACTGACATTAGGGCTATGGCGGGTGCACTTGCCCCCCAACCCCTCCTCAAAAAACCCAGAAACTTCTGGACTGATGGACCACGAGACAGTGGTCAGGTACGCACTCCTTGGTTCACAGACAGGGCCCCTGACCAGTGAAATGCCTCTGCCGAGAGACCTTTCTAGTCCACTGACCAGAAATGACCCCAGCTCAGATTCAACCAGATACAAATGGAGCTGCTGGAGACCCCCACTGAATTGGTCTCCTACAGCAGTGGGTCTGCAGTTGGAGACTCTCCTGCTTAGGCTGGGATACCATCTAAAGAAATGTCCTCGGGGACTGAGCCCTGGGCTTATTGGGGAGTGATTACCCTTGAGATTCCACATTTTTGGTGAGTAAATGAATGTGCACTTTGAATCGTCCTTCTGAAGTTTTGGGGATCCTCTGAGTCTGAATGGGCTGTGTAATAATTGAATTCCCAGCCGTCACGGATGCAGCCCAGAAGTCAATTTAGGCCGACAACAAGCTCCAAACAGACTCCATTCTAGCCAGAAAAGTCTAGCCAATAAACCAACTAAAAATGGGCTTTATCCAAATTATTCAGCACTCTGACAACATAAAACACAGATTGGGATACCAGTTGAGGAAATTACTGTGGTACGACCACATAAGAATGATGAGGCTCCATGGCGTGCACACATTGTCTCACAAGAAACCAAAATAGAGGCCCCTTTCACTCAAGGGTACCCAGCAGAGAAATCACCCTGCTAAAGCACCAGCCCTGCATATCAACCAAGGAAAAACCTGGTGGTCTACATAGCAAATTGATTATATTGGGTCACTCATACCTTTTGCAGGATATTGATACATCCTCATGGGGGTAGAAGTCATCTCCAGCTTGCTTATGGCAACTAAGTGCTGCAAGGGCAATGGACGAACTCCAGTACAAGGGCTGTCATCTTGATTCTCACGTCTACCTACTGCTGGTAGTAATAATGGCTCATATTTTTTATGCGTAGAAGTCCAGGAATGGGCAAAACAAGAAGGAATTCAACGGGCATTCCACACCCCATATTACCCTCAATCAACTGGGATGGTAGAGAGAGCTCATGGCGTATTGAAAAAGAACCTTATGCCACATGAGGCTCAGTGGGATACTTGACTTTCTGCAGTACTTCACTAATGGAATAATCGCAGAATCATAGAATAATTTTGGTTGGAAGAGACCTTCAAGATCAGGCTGCCCAGGGCAGTGGTGGAGGCACCATCCCTGGGGGGGTTGAACGGACGCAGAGATGAGGCTCTCGGGGAGGTGTTTTAGAGCCAGTGTTAGGTTATGGTTGGACTCGATGATCTTCAGGGCCTCTTCCAACCAAAACGATTCTATGACTCTATGAGTGTAACCCCACGCTGTCAGGACCATCTGCAGCTCCACCGTTCCAGCTGCCAGGGAAGACGCACCCTCTAACTCCAGCCCCACTTCAGCACAAAAAGCGCCCAGTATCTCCTGGGACAATTCGCTTCCAGCTTCATTGCTGCGACAGGCAGCTGTCAGAAGGCCATCAGTGACAAACTCCTGCCCTTTCGAACACGGAGGTGATGCATGGGATGGGGAGGATGTCACAGCGAGTGAGAAGTGCTCTCTGCCAGCAGCTCCGCCTTGGTCTCCACGCATTCCAGCCGAGCGCTCTCGGGACCGGCGGCGCCTCTCGAGTGCCCTTGGGAGGCGCGGCGGGCAGGGAGGTCAGCAGAGGGCGAGGCGGCGGCGAGGCCCTGCCCGCCCCCCCGAGCCCCAGCGCCCGCCCGGGGCCGCCCCCGGGCCGCGCTGCCGGGCGGGGCGGGGGCGCTGCCGGCCCGGCCCCGGAAGGCTGGTGTGGTTCCGGGCCGCGCGGCGCCATGGACTCGCTGTGGCGGCTGAAGCGGTTCGATGCCTTCCCCAAGACCTTGGAAGACTTTCGGGTCAAGACGTGCGGGGGCGCGCTGGGTGAGCGGGCGGGGTGAGGGCGGGCGGGCCCGGGCTGGGGGGACCGTGCGGGCCGTGGGGGCGGCGGCGGGACGCGGCGGCTCGGGGCTGACTGCGGTTCTCGTCTCCCCGCAGTGACGGTCGTCAGCGGGCTCATCATGGTGCTGCTGTTCTTCTCGGAGCTGCAGTACTACCTCGCCAAGGAGGTGAGTAGCGGCGCGGGGGGGAGCCCTGCGGCCCGGGGCGGCCCTGCCGTGCCCCGCTCCCCGCCGCAGCCTCACCCGTGCGGGGGTTGTTCGTCCCCCGCGGCCGCCCGCCCCGCAGAGCCGGGCTGGGGCCCGCTGGCGCCGGACAGCGTCTGCAGGGCTCTCCGCGCTGCCTCTGCCGCCTGCAAGCAGGTGACAAGAGAAGAGAAAGCGCAGGAACCCCCCGTCTCCACCCCGAATGCTGAGGTTCCCAAACCGTTATGGTTTTTAAAAGTCTGAGGAATGGGAAGCGCTCGGCTACCATGGAAGGTGTGGGAGGCAGCAGCTCAGGTGTCTCACAAATCCCACGTCTTAAAAATCGGCTCCTGAACCAGAGCAATGGAGGGAAAGAGGCCTCTTGGTTTGCTTCCAAGTGAAACAGAACTCTGTTTTTCCTTTGTTCCTAGGTTCATCCGGAATTGTACGTTGACAAATCGAGGGGAGACAAGCTGAAGATCAATCTAGATGTTATTTTTCCACATATGCCGTGTGCTTGTGAGTCAGACTTCCGAATGTTGGGGACAATGTTGGCACTTGCCGAGGGCCCAGCAGGCTCCGTGCCCTGGCGCTGCGGCGTGCTGCACGGCTGCTCGGGCCTCGGCCGGGCAGGAGCTGCTGGTCCCGGGGGCTGACGCAGTGATTGCAGCCAGGCCGCTGGAAGCTTCAACCAGCGCTGCCAGTCAGGCAGTGTTATTTTTCTAGATTGTCGATGAGGCTAGGGTAGTGACCCACTTACTACATTTCTGCGTGGTGCTGTACTTTGTCAGAGAGCTCAGTAATTCTGAAAAAGCTGGCACGGAGTTCACCTGGGACTCGAGATTTGACTGTAGTGTTGTCGAAAAACTTTAGAGTCTCCTTTGGAAGTTACTTGATGAGGCACAACTTTTCCTTTAATTTTGTACTTAAATTCTGACTGTAATGCAAATGCCACATGATAACCTTTCTTCAACTTTTTCAACATCAGAATGAGTGTTAACAATCTGATTACCTTTTAACTAAACTCAAAACAAAGTTGCAGGTTGAAGTGATGGAAATTTTTTAAGTCTTGCTGCGTAGGGTAAGGGAGAGTGTCAGGAGGAAGGAGCCAGGCTCTTCTCGGTGACAACCAATGATAGGACAAGGGGCAATGGGTACAAACTGGAACACAGGAGGTTCCACTTAAATATGAGAAGAAACTTCTTCATGGTGAGGGTGCCAGAGCCTGGCCCAGGCTGCCCAGGGAGGTTGTGGAGTCTCCTTCTCTGCAGACATTCCAACCCGCCTGGACACCTTCCTGTGTAACCTCATCTGGGTGTTCCTGCTCCGGCGGGGGGATTGCACTGGATGAGCTTTCGAGGTCCTTTCCAATCCCTGACATTCTGTGATTCTGTGATTACTGCTGTGCATGCTATCCACCTATCCATCTTTCCTGCCTATTGTTCTGTTGTAATACTTTCTTTGGATAAGCACAAGGCTCTAACTGTAGTGAGTCTGAAGTCTTTCTGACCACCCAAGATATTGTCGGTCTTTGCCTTCCTCACATTTAAAAGGCATGGGAAGGCCAGAGAGACTGGAAGCCTCTGCTGTTTTGTTCAGAGAAGCTGTTGGTCTTAGAAGAGAGCATGTAGGCAGCAAGTGCATCGTGGTGCTTCGATATCAGGCCGAGAGCACAGACCTTCTCATTCTTCTTTGGGCAAAGGGATCACAAGGAAATGTGCTGATTTGGAGGGGGGAAGGATGACGGGGTAGATGTAGGAGGCAGCTTTTGACCAGTTTTAAGCTTAACTCTGGAAGATGATTATGGGCTCTGAGGGGTTTGGTTTTGGTTTTTTACCTTAAGTGTATTTCCTTTCAGGGCAACGCTTTATGTGGCAGTTGGAAACAGTGTACACCAAACCAAACCCTGTATCTGGAAGGGTCCTTTGGGGTGCCGCAATGTGCATCTTATTCCTGGCATGTCACTTGGCCCCAGCCATACACACTCTTGCAGTTTGTCACGTTCCTATCCTCCTGGCTGAAAGATTCTGTGTTTTTGCTGGTTGAATGCTTTCCCTGCCTGCCACAGGCCGTGACCAATGTGTGTTTATAGGCCACTTTCCTTGCTCCCTGGTTTCAGACTTGAGCATCGATGCCATGGACGTAGCAGGAGAGCAGCAGCTGGATGTTGAGCACAATCTATTTAAACAACGTTTGGATAAAGCTGGCAATCGTGTGACTCCAGAGGCTGAGAGACATGGTAAGATGCTGTTCTGCCTTCCTTGGATGGATACTTTCGTAGTGGTTCCATCACTGTATGACCATTTTGAGATTCACAGGAACAGATTAGACAAACTCTTATTATACTTACTACTTTTGCAAGACAAATCTTTGCCTGGTCCCTCTGAAATTACGATAAGGTCTCATGGCTGCATTTCAGGTATAAAGCTGCTGATTTAATGGTCTTTTATCACTAGAAATCGAGCAGCTATTCTGGCAAAACTTGACTTTGGTTTTATCTTTAAGTCACAGTGGGCTGACAAATGGGATGACCCGGCTAGAGGAAAGAGCCTCTCTACTGGGAAAGCTCCAATGACTTGACCCTCAAGCCTAAACTTGCCCCTTACTGCATTAACTTTGTGTGTGTTAATGCATACCTGATAAATATATTTTAGTTGATTTATCGGTTACAAGCTGTAGTAAGTGCTCCTTGGCTACATAAACCTCTCCTCTACATTTTTTGCATGTTATGACTCATTGTTATACTTCCATGCAAACCAGAAACGATTCTGACAAAGTGTTGCAGTCTAACAGTAATACTGTCTTGACTTTTCCTTTCCAAAACATGAGCTCCTTAGTGCCTTTTCGGAGGGACAGTGTAGTTCTTGTGTCATCATGAACTAAATTTGTTGATTTGTATCACTTGGATTTAACTTCTCTGTTCTTGAAGTTGAAAGGCTAAGCCAAGAGCTGAACAATGGGCAAGTACCAGAGTTTCTCCTGTTGTCACAGGAATGTGGTGATAATGTTTTTCCTGCTGTGCCACTGAGCAGCCTTTCTGTATTCAGAGGTTGTGGAGAGGAACAGAAACTTGTAGGGAGCAAACCCTCTCAGCTAGAAGAGGCCTTTTAAAAGAGAGCAGATGCATTGCATGCAACCAGCAATTTCTTCTGCTATCTGGAAAAAGCACACAACTAGTTTGGTTTCCATCACCTGCATTGCAGGTTGGGTCAGAAGTATCCACCTGTCTTCGCTAAATTCTGATTATCAGTTTCTATTAGTAACACTGACATTCAGTCAGTTATTTTAAGGCAACTGCGGCAGTATTGACCTTAAATTTAGTAAAGCATACCCAAATTATATGGAGTGGCATCTTGAGGCTTTTTCTAATCATAGGTACATTAAAATAGTTGATAACATAACGATTTCTATGATAGGTTGCATTCCGTGCTTGGATGTCGTCTTACTCATTTCCATTGAATGATAATAAATTATTTAATTCTTTATTGGTGGCTCTTACCATTTCCTTCCTTTTGACATGGATGGAGTTTTCCAGTTTCACGTATCGTATCTGCATGCAAGTTGATGATCATGTTAACAAGAAGAAACCCTTCATGTGAAGCTTTATGTACTGCAGTTTCTTTGTAGTATCTCAGCATCGTGTGTTACCTGCTGATGCTGTCTCTGAGACAACAGGCAGCCACTGATCCCACTGAAAAAGCTGCTGCTGGTTGCTGTATCTCGAAAGGCTCCATATATTGTACAGGTGTTCTTGCTCAAATGGTGCGAATCATGACTTTGACAAAGCGTAGCAGTTATTAAGCTGTATTCTTCCTGACACTATCTTTTAGTGTAATTATAAGATTAAAAGCCATAGCACTTTTTAAACAATGAATTCTTCAGTGCACTTTCAGCTACTTCAAACGTGGTAAGCTTTAGGACGAAGGTCTTACGCAGTCGTTTAATAATGGGTATATTTTCTTAAAAGTTTTTATTTGCTTGATCATAACTACCATAAATATTTAATTAAAGCAATAAGGTTAATGACTGATTTTTTTTGGTGCATATTTCATACTTTCTAGTTAAAATCTTCTTTTTCTGTGGCTAATAAAAAATACAGACATCTTTAATACTCAGTTCCATCCACCTGTTATATGTCCCCATCTCAACAAACAAGGCCCCAAGGACGTTTTATCCCCACAGCAGTGTCTGACTATGTACTTTCTCACCTTCCTCAGCATCAGTTATCCAAGGAGCCACCTTTTCAAGGTTTGTAGAGTGCAGTGCAGCAGTGCGTAGGTAGTGAGCCTCGGAGGGCTTTGGTAACCCAGGAGACTTAGTCCTGTCCTTCAGGATTTGTGAGCTGAAACAGCCTGACTTTAAGGGGGCCTGTTGTTGTAAGAGCCAATATTTTTGAAAATGTTGGACACAAAATTGGCTCACTTATTCCTAACTCCAAAATTTGCAGACCTTTGATCTTTATTTTGGCCCTTGGCAAGAAGAAAGTCCTGTTGGAGTTTTCTGTAGGCATCTCCTGCCCTTTGGAAGGTTTCAGTTGTCACCAGCTCTCATCTCCTCAGCCTTTTGCACGTAAGAACATAGAGCGCCATGAGTTTGTGCCCCAGCCATGCTGCAGCTGCGCATCCAACACACATGTGGCACAGACACAGGCAGAATTGTTAAGGCACGATGAAGGTAGAAATTCCTCGGAGATTTCTAGGGAGCGGTGGTTAACATGTGTGCCTTGTCAGCATTGTCATCCTGGAAGACTGGCTGTCAGCTTTCCACTCGGGAGATTCCCACTCTAATCTTGTTTCACAGCAATATATCACAGTGTTCCCTACACGTCTTGGGACACGATTATGCATTACGCACTGTGGACTGCTATTGAAAATTTCGTTTGTGTAACAGGTCCTGTATCATTTGCAGTTTTCTGATTTGGTCTACTTTAGTATGCAAGTAAGATTCTGACCGGCGCTCCAGCAAGGCTTGCAGGTAGCCAGTTCTTTCTGTGGAGGGTGTTCTTGAGATGACAAATGCTACTACTTGGTCTTCCCACCTCAGCGAGCTCTGCGTGGACTATTTCAGGTGGGCTTTGGCTGCAGGATACGCAGCTTCTGACACAAAATCATTGCATTCTTGTGTAGCACAGGTATTGGGCATAGAACAAGAGCATAAGACAGCATTTCTAGACGTGCCTCATGACTCTGAATCCTCTTTTGTTTTAGAGCTCGGGAAAGAAGAAGAAAAAGTGTTTGATCCAAATTCTTTGGATGCCGATCGCTGTGAGAGCTGTTACGGGGCAGAGTCAGAGGACATTCGGTAACCTTTACACGTTTTCACATCTTCTTAGGTCTTGAGCTAATACAGTTATGTTGCATGTGGTTTTTTTTCCCAAATGTCAATGAGGGTCTGTGCAATGAAATCCTCCTGGGCACGTGTTCAGAGAATGATGAGAACTGTTGGGGTTTTGGTATACCTTTGGAAGCTGCACTCATGATTCTTAAAAGCGTGCAGAGCTGTGTTGTCTAGTTTGTCTGCACGCCCGTTTAAGGGCAGTACAAACTGCACTTCCTTTGCAGTAGCACAAAGATTGTATCTCAGCACATGGGATCTTTTCAGGGGTTATTTGGTGTCCAGAGGGGAGCTGTGTACATTATTTCTCCGTTATGTGAGCTGTTTTGGAATAAAACCTGGTTTTGGCCTTGCCTTCTCACTTCTGCTGCAGGCTTTGCATCCTTATGGGAGCAAAGACCAGACATCTGTCACTTACACAAACTACAGGTGTCATTTGGTGTTTCTCATTTGTTCTGCCTGCAAATTCCTGTAAGAATGGATCCATGATAGTCCATAGGTTCTGGACTATCCTTCACTATTATTGTCTCTGTAGTAACTTGGTTTGTCTCATCTGTCAAGTTACATCCATCCCCAGAAAAGTTTCCGTCTTGAGGGATTCATGATTCCAGCCTTCAGCTTTTTCTGTGGTCCAGCAAAACATGGAACTCTTTTTTTCCAGTGACCAAGACATTATCCAGGGGTAGAAAAGTAATGAGTAAAGTTTGCCATTAACCTTCCCTCCACTGTCGACAGTCTTGCCCTAAAAACAGAGGAAAGAAGGAGCAGAAACTTTATTAACACAGGGAAGTTTCAGACTGCTCAGAACTGTGGGACGCTGATGTTGGTTTTGTAGCAAATGCCTTTGCCAAGGAGTGATGTGACTATCTAAATGGCCAGACTCAAGCACTGCATTCAGACGGCTTTCATCCTCATGCCAAAATCTCAAAAAGTACATCAAGCAGCCCGAGCTCCCTCAGGAGTTTTAGGCCATCTTCCAGGATCCAGTCCCTGATGTTTGCTTTATTGCTGTGTTGAAGAAAAATCCACCAAGGGTTCATGTCCTGAGGTGGAGCATCTCTTTCTAGCGATAAAGATGGTAAGATGGTGCTCGTGCTTTTGCAGGTGTTGCAATACTTGTGACGACGTCAGAGAAGCATACAGACGGCGAGGCTGGGCCTTCAAGAACCCCGATACCATAGAGCAGTGCAAGAGGGAAGGGTTTAGCCAGAAAATGCAAGAGCAGAAGAACGAGGGCTGCCAAGTGTATGGTTTCCTGGAGGTCAACAAGGTGAGAGATGGGCTTAGCTGGGAACCCGCTGCGTGCTGGTGATGACTGTGAGAAGGCAGAGTTGGGGCGTTCCTCTCCTTTCCCAGATTCAGATGTTCATAGCACAGTAACACCATGACCCCTGGGCTCTGCGGGGACTTGTGCCCCCAAAGGGGTTCAGCAGGAGAGGCAGGAAAAGCGGTGGGAACATGCTAATAATAGAGTGCACTGTCAGCAAGTTTGCTGCTGACACCAAACTGGGAGGAGTGGCTGACACTGGAAGGCTGCGCTGCCATCCAGAGACCTGGACAGGCTGGAGAGTTGGGTGGGGAAAAATTTAATGAAATAGAACAAGGGCAAGTGTAGAGTCTTGCATCTGGGAACGACCTGTTGGAGAGCAGTGTAAGGGAAAGGGTCTTGGGGGACAGCAGGGTGACCATGAGCCAGCACCGGGCCCTTGTGGCCAGGAAGGGCAATGGGACCTGGGGGAATTAGAAGGGGGTGGTCAGTAGGTCAGAGAGGTTCTCCTGCCCCTCTACTCTGCCCTGGTGAGACCTCATCTGGAATATTGTGTCCAGTTCTGGGCCCCTCAGTTCCAGCAGGACAGGGAACTGCTGGAGAGAGTCCAGCGCAGCCACGAAGATGCTGAAGGGAGTGGAGCATCTCCCGTGTGAGGAAAGGCTGAGGAGCTGGGGCTCTGGAGCTGGAGAAGAGGAGACTGAGGGGTGACCTCATTCATGGGGATCAATATGGAAAGGGTGAGTGTCAGGAGGATGGAGCCAGGCTCTTCTCGGTAACAACCAATGATCGGACAAGGGGCAATGGGTACAAACTGGAACACAGGAGGTTCCACTTAAATATGAGAAGAAACTTCTTCCCGGTGAGGGTGCCAGAGCCTGGCCCAGGCTGCCCAGGGAGGTTGTGGAGTCTCCTTCTCTGCAGACATTCCAACCCGCCTGGACACCTTCTGTGTAACCTCATCTGGGTGTTCCTGCTCCGGCGGGGGGATTGGGCTGGGTGAGCTTTCGTGGTCCCTTCCAGTCCTTGACTTTCTGTGTTTCTGTGTGATTCTGCGTAATTCTCTGTTTTGTGGTGTGGGCTGGTAGGAAGCATGCTGGCTGGAGAAGCTCAGCTTTTCCTCCCATCTAGCTAGCCAGTCTTTTTGCTGATGTTTTTGGAGGAGGAGAGACAGCTTCCTTGAGGTTAGATTGTCCCACCTGCTCTTCTGGTCTTAGAGCAGAGACCATCAGTGGATGCTGGAGAGAATGATAACCAACAACGTGCCAGCAGAGGAGCTGGGGAGACTGAGATGTTCTCTTCTTTAGAGAAACAGTGGAACCAAGACTTGGAATTGTCAAGCTGAAAATGCTCAGAGAGGTGGTTTTTGCAATGGGTGTATGAACATATAGTATGAGATATATCAGATAACAATGTAAGTATCCCATTACTTGCCGGGTTACGAAACCCATAAGACTTGGACATGCAGGTTATGAATCCCAGTACATTCTAGAAGTGAGGCCCAGGCTAATTATTTTTTTAAAATTCAAACTCTGTTTTGTTTTGGTTTTGTTGTGGTTTTTTGTTTTGGCTTGGGTTTTTTTACATCTTTATGTACTTTTCCTGGAGACCATATTCATTATTTCTGGAAAGTAAACCTTTTATACTCACCAAGCCAGACACTGTGATTTGAGCATCATCCTGGGTACCAAACCATTAGGGGACCCTCTATCACCACGTGTGATAAGCAGAAACAGTTCAGAGGGGGATGCTGGAGGTAGCAAGGATCCAAGGGTGGGTGTCAATGGGGAAATTTCTTCATTCTCGTCGGGTCTGCAGTTGTTATACCAGAAGCAATAGGTTTTGCACAGACATGGAAGGTGTAATGTAGCACGTGAGCACTTCTTCCAGGGGAGAGTGTGTGTGATTGCTAGTAAGTGTCAGGGAGGCACCTAATATCTGTATCCCTTCCAGATTCCAGGATGACATTTTAACTATCTTTGCCTTTATGGAGTTTTTTTGAGGTGTTTTGCTTTTGTTGTTTTTTGGTGGGATTTTGGGGGGGCGGGTTTTTTATAGGTTTAGTGCTTTATTTTTGCATGCAGCTTATTTTCATGGATGCATACATAGGATCACCATTGTTTATTGTATTAAGGGGTTTTTTACCCTGCTCACTCTCCCCCTCAGTCACTTCCTCCAATCCCTTTTTGTGATACCTTTTTATATTTCCTGCAGCAACAGTCCATTCCCTCCCAATAGGCTTAATTCCTTCTTCCCATTTGCATGTCATGGAATCATAGAACCATTTTGGTTGGAAGAGACCCTCGCTAAAATAATCTGCATAGAACAGTTATTATGAACATTAGTATGTAATGGTGGCTTTCCACATGACTGCCTGTGGGGAAGAGGGGAAATTAATCTCTATTTTAGGACAATATCTTCTGATAGTTACCTGTGAAAATGAGTTGCTTGGTGTCTGTCTTGCTAAAGAGAAATTTAGAAATCCAAGCACCAGTGTGACTGCTTTATTTCTATAGATTCAGACCTTTTAATGAAAGATTACTGTCTCCTGCAGGTAGCTGGAAATTTCCACTTTGCACCAGGAAAAAGTTTCCAACAGTCTCATGTACACGGTAAAGTATTTTCTTTTCCTGCTTGTGGTGACCTTAGCTTTCAAGTGTATCTGACTGTTTTCTTTGAATATCTTTGCATTGCTATCCCCAAGAACAGCAGCACTGCTTTAGTGGGGAGGCCGTTGTTGAAGTTTTGTTCCAAAGGTTTAAAACCATCATGTACAAATAGAAAAGTGTTTTCTGGAGGTGCTGCCACGTGGGTGTGGAAGAACTTGAAGGAGAATGTTCCTGGGCAGTCTCTCAGTCTCACTTGTTCCATAAAACTTTGCTGCTTTGCTGTAAAACAACCTCAAGTCAGGTGTTCAGGCCAGGACATGAATATCAGTATCTCCGGAAGTGGTATTTTGGAGAATATGTCAGGAGAATGTTAAAGCAATTCAGAACTTTGGGAGTAAAGTTGTGAAGGACTTTCTCAAGTATAGAGATAGATATAAATGCACAGTGGTCAGAATAATAGTGATAGTTTATAGAATCATAGAATGGTTTGGGTTGGAAGGGACCTTCAAAGGTCATCTAGTCATCATATCACTTCCTTCTTCCTTGCCGTCTTTCTTCTAGTCAAGGGGAAGCTGAGGCTTCTCATTCATCCTTTAGATTATCATTGGACCGTTCTGCTGCTGAGGTGCCATCTTCACTATTTTTTAGGGAAGACATTGCCCATCGTGCTTTATTGACAGACAGAGGGCTTTTCAGGATTCATTAAAATGTATCATTAGATTCCTTCAATTCCCAGAAAAGAAGCTGATGCTGATGACAACATTCAGGACATTCTCTGTCCTAAGGACACACTCTCAGTGATCATGACTGTTGCTGTGGGTGAAGCAGTTCTGTACATGGTCCAGATTTTGTGGTTATCTTACACCCTATGTGGTCAACTGGAGGAACAAAGTTATCTCTGAAGGCACTGATTTTGTGATTACCATTTGTTTTCGCCTCATTTGTGGGGATGATTGTGGAAAGAAGAAACTCAAGTAAGCCGCTCTTTGAGACGATGATTTTTGAAGAGGAGCTGCCCCCTCAGGGCCACCCGGCTGTGCCTAGAAATGTGTGAAGCTCTTTTAGCTCTCTAAGAGCACAAATTCACGGGTCAGTTGTACATCTTTGTTAATGTTCTGCCCATGTATTTAAGGGAGGATTTATTCCCATCTCTACTAGAGATTTGTTTGACAGCCACAACCTATTTGAAGGCATCCTTGGGCACTATGGATGATCTCTAACAGCCTCTCTTATTTTATGTACTTTTTAATGTTTTGAACGCTGAATTGCAAAAGGACATACAGGCTTTGACTGAAGACTGGTTGTCATTTTTTAGGTCCCTCGGCATCTTCTCATTGGCAACCAAGAGCAAGTGATGCTAATTCTTTTTTTCTGCAGAGGCTGCAGCCTCTTCCTGTGTTCTTTTCATGGACTCTGACTAGTTTTGGGGCTGTCTCTATTGCACAGGCCTTCTGCAGATACCAGTTCCTCATCTGAGCTCTTCTCCTGCCCATCAGCATTCTTGGAAAAAAAAAATAATGTGGGACTCAATCTCTATCACTCAAGGACACTATTTCAGTGTGGAGGAGATCCAAATCCTCTGCTTGATCACCTGTACAGGATTCCTTCCATAGAGGCTGTTTGTGTGAGCTTACTGTAACTTCTGTCCCAAAGCAGCGTCTGACAGGGAGTTAACCGTTTTCATCCCCATATTGAATGCTGGAGCCTGAGATCCTTATTTCAGCCTCAGCATTGCTAAGGACTGTTCTTTTTATGCTGGTAAACTCTGAGTTTGGTTGTCTTGGTGTTGAAAGATGCAAGATCTCACCCATCTCTGGGCAGATGGATAAACCGTTTTCAGGTTATATCAAGTGTGTTTTGGAGACCACAAATGTGACGTTTCTCGTTGTCACTGGCTGATAAGCCATCAGGGCTCAAGCAACACCAGTCATTGGGAATGCCTGACACTTGTCATGCAGTATCTTCTCCCTACCAGAAAACGTGTTGTTGTAGAAGCACCACTGGGGATGTAGCATTTGGCAAAGTGGATTGAAATTGCTGTGTGAAGGATTCGGAGGCCCATCTCTGAGGAAGTGTAAGTCAATGACACTTACTGGTTAGTCATGCACAGCGTTGAATACACGTGAACAGTCTGTCAACATAAGAATAGAGACTACTCAACCTCATTTGAGATACGCCATCCAAACATACATTTCCTTGCCCCCAGTCCTTCCAGGTATCCACATTTCTTGGGATCTTGCAAGAGAATGAACAAAACCAGCCTCATGGTTTGCTGCCTTCTCTGTGCATCAGGTCTGATGAAAGAAGCACGGGACTGATTAAGAACAAAAAGTTGTTACCCAGGTTTGAATGTTAGTATGTTGTGAATGCAAACCTTGAGTGCACTGCTGAATAGCTTTGCTCTTAAAATGACCTTACTGTTAAGACTGAAAAAACCTGAATATAACCAACATTGTTATCTGGCATGCTGCTTTAGAGCTCGGTTAACATATATGGACATATCACTGTATTTTTCCTTTTAGTGATTCATCCTGCATTTTTGTTTCTCTGTTACTCTTTAAATGATAGCTTGTCCATGTATCAGTCCTTTGGCTAGCTAGGGAGTAATTTTACGTGGCCTAGAAGGCTGTCTCTCTTCCCCTTTTTGGTACGAGTTTTAAATACTGCTCTATCTGAATCTCTGTATCTTTTCATTGTAAGGATCTGAATATTTCTCTTTTCTCTCCTACTTTGCTGATTTTTGCAGTGCACGCTGTTGAGAGTAAGTGTTGCCGTATCCATTTTTATTTTCCAAAACTGTTTACTAAAGAACTAATGTGATTTCTGTTACTTACTGTGCCCATAACTCTCCTTTGGGAGGAGCTGTTGATCTAGGCTGGGATTTGAGACGATTTCCTGAAAGCTAAAAGGAGAGCTATTGCAGGTCATTCTTCTGTGGTAAATGAGGTCACCAGATGAGAAAGGTTGAGAGTCTTTGTCTTAAACGATTTTAATATATCAGTGTTGGAGAAAACGTGTTGGTGGATTATCAGTTGCTCTGTGCAGATAATGTAATTGAGGGGGACATGGTGACACACTGGAGAGACTTCTGCCTTTTGAAGTCAGGTGGGATAATTATCTTATTTAATCTCATTTGTACAACAGGCTAGAGAATTTCTCCTGGGAATTCATGCACCAACCCTGCTAATCTCAGAATACTCAGTAGGAGGTTTTCCATGGGTTTGTAAACGATTGGATTTTTTTAAGGGTAATCACAGATGGTTTGAGTTGAAGGGCCCTCCCCAGCTCCCCCAGTGCCCCCCTGCCATGAGCAGGGACATCTGCACCAGCTCAGGTTGCTCAGAGCCCCGTCCAGCCTGGCCTGGGATGCCTCCAGGGATGGTTCAGCCACCACCTCTCTGGCCAACCTGGGCCAGGCTCTCACCACCCTCAGGGGCAACAATTTCTTCCTTATATCTACTCTAAATCTCCCCTCCTTTAGTTTAAAACCATCGCCCCCTGTTCTGTCGCAACAGGCCCTGTAAAAATCTGTCCCCATCTTTCTTATAAGCCGCCTTTTAGTACAAAAGGCCGCACTAAGGTCTCTCCGGAGCTTCTCTTCTCCAGCTCTCTCAGCCTGTCCTCCCAGCAGAGCTGTTCCAGCCTCGGATCATTTCTGGGGCTCCTCTGGCCCCTCTCCAGCAGGTCCATGTGTGTCCTGTGCTGAGGACCCAGAGCTGGACCAGCCCTGCAGGGGGGTCTCACCAGCAGCTGTCAGGGTGGTTGGAGTCCCCCAGCAGGACGAGAGCCGGCGGGTGTGATGCCTTCTGTAGCTGGAGTAAGAAACCTTCGTCAATAGGCTCCCCTTGATTGTGCAGCCTGTAGTAGACACCAACCATAAGGTTCTCTTCATTGCCTTGGTCAGTAATTCTTATCCAAATCAGGGTGATTATGGGTTGAGATGTGATGTTTCAAGTCAGTAACATCTGGTGGAGGACTCAGGCTCTTGGCTTTGCTCACTCCCTCCCCTACTCGCAACATTTTCTCTGTTGCTCCCTGCCTCAGTCCCCTCTTCACGATGCATCCATATGCTGCCCATCGTCTTCCTGCCACTGTGCTCCTGTAAGATGTTTTCCTCCAGAAAATTCATTCCCAGTTTGAAAACTGGTGTCCTAGCTGTGTCCCGGGTTTCTTGCAGTCTCAATGTGTTTATTGACAGAGTCCTGAGTGGTCATAAGTGCTGCGAGTGAGAGCCTGGCCCAGGTTGGCCAGAGAGGTGGTGGCTGAACCATCCCTGGAGACATCCCAGGCCAGGCTGGACGGGGCTCTGAGCAACCCGAGCTGGTGCAGATGTCCCTGCTCATGGCAGGGGGGCTCCGGGGTGGCTGGGAAGGGCCCTTCAACCCAAACCATTCTGTGACTCTACGAATGCTGTTTTAAAGGTAAAGGACTGAATTTCACAGTCTAAGGAGGCTTTGTGGTTGTTCAGGTCAGAAATGCAAGATGGGAGAATTTTTCAGATAGACAGCAGTTCTTAAAACTGTGTTGCTGAAACAGTGAAGAAAACGAGGTTATATAGAAACAGACAGACTTCTTGACAAACTAAAGATGTTTTCTGTGTCTTACTTAGCTGCCATTGTGGAAAGGAAGGAATGTGTTTGTTTCCTCAGAAATAACGGTCTCTGGTCCTAGCTGACAGTCTCTTGAGATTTCCTGTTCTGTTGCTTCTCTAAGCAGGCCAAATAGCCTGTTGTTTTATGTTAAGCGAACTCTGGCTAGGTAGACATTTATCTGCAACCTAGAGTATATACACATGTGCTTAGTATAATCCTCAGTGATCAAAGATAAATAAAGCTGTGGTCTGGGGGAAGACTATTTTAGAAACTGAATGTATAAATCATGCTTTTTTGCAGAGTTGTAAATCATTTATCGGAGAGGAGTTTTATAAAAACTAATTAATCAGTGTTTTATCTGTGGAAGGTATAGCAGAGCACTGGGGAGAAGTTTTGTTTTGGATAGCCGTAAGTGTTAAAAGGGGTCACACACGATGTAAAGCCAGTATAAGAGCTTAGTTAACGACCAGTCTTTCTCAGGTGCTGGCCTGGAATTTCTGTGGTGCTGCTGTTACTGTGACACTTGACAGCCTTATCAGTGCTCAGCTCCCACTGCATATGGTAACCAATGTGACCATCCAAGCGTTAAAGCTGATAAACACCGTAATCCTGAGCCGGGTCCTGGGAGCACGGGGGCCAGGAGGAGCATCGCTGTCCCCCCCGTGCATCGCTGCACTGCGCCTTACTCTGGGGCTGCTCTGCTGGAGGAATAGCCCCACATAAAGCAAAAATTACATTTCAGCCTTCTCTGATGTGGCTCATGACCAAAAGGAGGGTGGGACAGGAATGAGCCATCAATAGAAAAACGTGGAGGGACAAAGACTGTTTTATTCCTTTGGCAGTAGGTCTGGTTTTAATGCAGATCTGCCAGGACCAGGATCCCTGCAGAAGGTGTTAGGAACTGAAGGTGACCCTCTGCTCCCTGTACAAAAGGCAGTGGGACTGGACCCTTCGCTGACAGCTGAGGCACATAACTCTTGTACAGATCTACTGCAGCGTGAAACAGAGGGTTGCTGCTAACCAGTAGAAAACCAGCCTAGCATAATCCCAAGGCCACTTCTCCCTTCTTTCCCTGCCCACCTTTTCACATCTATTTCCAAATTTTTTTAGTAAGTCTCTTTTTTAAAGCCAGATGAGTTCTGTGGTCCAGTTGCCAGTTCAGGCACACAAACCGCTGTGCTGGCAGCAGCGGTAGGGCTGCACGCTCCTCAGAGACAGAAACGGCAACAGGAACGGCTGAAGCCAATGCAGCTCTGAGCTCTTTGTAATGCAGAACCAGCACGTCAGTCCCAGTGATTGCAGCCTTAGGTTCTGGGCATTTTAACTGTGAAATGCAAGGGCCTCTCCCTAGGTCAGAGCATTAGGAGGAGTATAGTTTAGGCTTAGCATTTCGTTTTCTAACTGTACATTCTCTGTTTTGCATATCTATATCTTTGGGTTTAGTAAGGGTTTTACACAAATACAAGTAAAGCTTCTGGTGTTTTATCGAAGGATGTTAATGGAAAAAAAATGAGTTCACAGCACACTCGTGTTAAATAGACGTTTCAAAGGAGAGGCTATTTTCAATCAGTTCTTTAGCTTTGCAGGCAGTCTGGTGCCAGGCTGTATATCAGAAACCCTTCAGAGGAGCAGCATTCCTAATCTTGGTTAATAGTGTAGCGGCACTTGGTGATCTGACTCCATCAGCTCCTAAAATAATAGCCCACGATTTCTGAAGTGTGTTTTTCTTTGCTAAGGTGAAGAGTGAGGTCTGGTTTCCTGAGCACAAGAATTTACCTGTTAAAATGCACCACCGCCTCTGACTGCTTTAAGATGATTGTGAGACTTTGAGTAAACCCGGTGATCGCTTCTTTAGGGCACTTGCATGTGATATTAAGGCACGTGCTCTGCTCAGCTGTTAGTTTAGATCTGTTGTGCCTCTGTGTTTTACAGTAGTTAGCGCAGTTGTGTGTATCAGGCGGTGACTGAGATAACAGTAGTGTTTCCCTTGCTTGCCCCGTGGGGTCTTGTTTTTGCCCTAGGTTGAGAATACATTCAGGTGAGGACTGAAATACCCAGTCTGAATTAATCCCAAATTAAAGTTACTTCACTCCAGCAGTGGCTAGTCTGTGTTAGGAGGGGAATTGCAGCAGTTTTATCTCTGACATGCCCTACTGCAAACAAGAGAGAAACCCAGGCGATTTTCTTGATTTTAGATCACGATGGAAATGAGAGGAGCTCCCTTATAGGATAGAATAAGGTAAATAGATACCACAGTCTGAACTATATTGTTAAACTATTTTTCTATTACAGTTCACGATCTGCAGAGCTTTGGACTTGATAATGTAAGTGTTGCCAAGATAGTGTTCTAGTTCTGTTGGTCTATTTTCCTCCTGGATTTCCCTCCCTTTGCCGCCCTGAGATCCCGGTGTGCTGCACACAGCCGGATTTGGCTTGATGGGTCTGAGCAGAACCTGGGACCTGCTTCCCCACGGGGCTCTGAAGTATGTTCTGGGATATCTGCATGTTGCTTGGCAAGTCTGTTTCCCTCTTCCTGAGACTGCCTTGCTCCTTCATCTGTGCTTCCCAGGTTTCTAAGGTGGACATTTTCACAAATGCTGCTAGATCTGCTGGGGAGGGAAGCAGATGATGCCCATACCTTTGCCACCGAGGCAGCTGACAGCGTGTGCTCCTGTGGGTGGGAGACCCTGCTCTGTAGATGGGAGGGAAGGGCACTGGGATCTGGGGACTTCCAGCAGGTAAAGGAGAAATTCTGCATCTTGGAATCTCCCATAAGTAAGAAAAAAGAGCAAGTGCTTTGGAGTTTACCATGTGGATGTGCAGAGTAAGGGAGGACCCATCTCTGTTCCAGAGCCGCACTCAGAAAAATATACAAATAATTAACTTTAGTCCCCTTATCTTCACACTGGGATGTTGTGCCGTTGTTTGAATTATTAGTATTTCCATTTCAGATCAATATGACACACTATATCAAACATCTCTCGTTTGGAAGGGATTATCCAGGCATTGTGAACCCTCTGGATGGGACGGACGTCACTGCACAGCAAGGTAAAAGCCAGCTGAGAGAAATCACTTTTTAAGTGCCTATATTAATAAGTGTTAGAAGAGAACAGAGCAAAGTTCCCAGTCTTTAACAAGAACCCTGACAGCGTTGTGTTAAAACGTGGACTCCTCCACCTTGTGCTCGTTCTCGAACAGCCACCTCCATTCATCTGGAACAAATCTGCCAAGATGTTTTGATTCTGTGACCTTTCTGAAAGATCTTTCTTTTCGGTGTTCATGGATGCACAGCAACAGGTCCAGCACAGCGTTACTGAACGCCTGCACCAGGTGTAGCTCAGGGACAGCCCTGTCTGGCTGCTGCACGCGGTAGGAGATAACCAGAAGATGCAGGATAGAGGGAAAAAAACCTAACAGATAGTTGCTGGAAAGCTGTGGTGTCTGCTTGACCTTGATCCACCCAACAGTAACAGCTGAACAGCTGCAGGGCAGTGGAAATTTTGCTGATCTCTTCTAGAGAGCTCGAGTTTGCTGGGGAGAGAAGGAAAGCCAGTTCTCATGCAACTGCTGCTCAAACTACAATGTTTATTCACATAAGCTGCTTGTGTGCATTCTCTGTGAAAGATCCTGACCATACCGCTTTCTGTGCCACTGCAGACTTTATTGTTTTTTTAGTTCTGCTGAAGTCTGCGAACTTTGTCTTTGCAGGTACTCAGGGTGCGGTACGTGATAAAGCCTGGAGAAAGAAGCTGTTTACTTTGAGGTTCTGGTAGGATTGTTAATCCTACCTGAATCCGTTCTTTTAAATTTTCCACCATCAATTTTGATTCTTTCACCCAAATCAAAGGATGGTGCTTAAAATAAAATACAGAAAAAAAAAAAAGTGTCAGAATGCTCGATACAATCATGATGCCATAATTTTTCTCTCTGAGCGGGGGCCTGTAGCTGGCTGGTCAGATGCTCTCTGTAGGGTGAAGGTTTCTGTCCTGGGCCTTGGAGAACAAGCTGGCAAATTCCTGAGGAACTAGGACTGAAGATGTGCTCTGGAAAAGAAGTGGGAGAAGCAGATTGCAGGACAAATTTATGTTTATTGCACACCAGCTAAAGATATTATATATGAGAATTACTTCTTCTGTAGAAATGGATTAATAGTCTTCTCCTCTAGGGAATTTCATAGAAAATAGGTTTCAAAACGACTCCTGCCTCCCATTATCCTTAAGAGAACTGAAGGAACAGGCTGGTCTGAGCAGCAGCAGGAGATCTCCTATTTTTATTTTCCTCCCTGGTCCAGATGGTCCTTTTCATCTCCTACGGGAATAAACTGTAGTGTTAATTGAAGTCGATATAGGATACTCATTTAGAGTTGAGTATGTTTTCTTAGGGCTATGTTGTTAAAGTTTTTCATGTGCTAGAATAAGCACGTTACTAATTGTGTCTCTCTGTCTTTGCTCACAGCTTCCATGATGTTTCAGTATTTTGTCAAAGTGGTCCCTACAGTGTATATGAAAGTAGATGGCGAAGTAAGTACCATTTTCCCTATTTCTTTGGCAAGTGAAAGCCTGCAAACTGTCTCCTCATATCCTGACACTGACCATATCTGACCTCTGGTGTAAGCAATACAATCTGTTCAACGTTCTTCTTGTAGCCACCCCAGCAAGAATAAGTTTCCATGGTGTAATGTTATCTGTAACGTTGCAGCAGTGATGATACAGATCTCAGACTCCTCCATCCCACCTCAATCAAAGTGACCATGGCATGTTCATCCTATTCCTTCATGAATCCCTGCCAGTGCATGCTCAGGAGAAGTCAAAGCAGCAACGAGATCCTAAAAATGTTCTTTGGAGAATAACCCAAGATCAGCTTGTCTCCAGTGTAGAGACAACTTTAGCCTCCAAAATGGTGTGGCTAGATTTCCAGCCCTGCTTTCAGAATCTTTGATTCTGATTCAGAATCTTTGATATGGCATCTTCTTTTGGGACAGGTAAAATAAACAAATTACTGAGGATACCTGGGTGAGACAAAGATCATGAGAACAATCTTATGCTCTCTTCTGAAGCCAGCCTGAGGGAGCAGAAAGAACTGTGATTTCTTTCATTCATTTGGAAACATTTATTTTGGTTGCTGTCATTCTGCAGGGGATCTCAAGAGCTATGGAGAACCTCTTTTAAAAAACAAACCAAAACAAACCAGACCTGTCAGTTATTATTTTAGGGCCCCCATACTCTAAGGGCAGAAGAAAAATGTAAGCAGTTACGTTTCTTTTGCAAAGAAAACCGCAGTAGAGGCGGCAGCCCTGCTGTTGTGCAGACTTCCCCACCAGTGCTACCCCGTGTACGTGTCTAGCCCCTGAGGAAGAGCCAGGTGCCACATGCCCCAGTACCTCTGTGAGCGCAGCTCAGGTGGCTCAGCTCCCTCGCTGTCGCCCAGGTTTGGTTCTCTATCTGTGTGGGTGGCCCACGCCCAGCTTCAGTTTAACACCAAACCTGTTTCCTCTGAGGTGAAACCCAAGTGTGGTTCTGGGGCTGGTTCAGTGCAAGGACTGATGGACTGATCTCCATGTGGATGAAACTATGCCAAAATGTGACTCCCTTGTCTTACATAGTTTTATAAGGCGGTGCAAACCCCACAGTGCTGGGAACCCCGACCACCTCAGGCTCTTCACCCAAACCCACGGTGCTCTTGGGCACGTACCGCATACCCTTGCAATCAAAACAATGTTCTGCTGCACATCCACACAACCTTCATGTTGCTTTAGGCACTCTGAAATGTAAATCACTGGCAAATTATTAGTTATGTCCAAGGCTGTGTAGGAAGCACAAATCTGAGGAGCCACATGGCCACAGGAGATAGAATGCAGACCTTGTAGTGAAGCTGTCCTGGAGCAGTGTGGACAGAGCTACCCAGCAGAATCCATTGCAAAGGCAGATGTAGTTTGTATTTCTTCATCTGCCCTAAAGATTGAAACTGTTTGCAAGACATGATTCTCATGATAAATCCTTATGTGGACCACTGTTTCTAGTCCCTGCCTAGAAAGGACCCATCTGACTTCTCCTGGAAGTTTGGTGCAAGTTATTTGCCATGAGGTGATACTGGGAGAACCTTCAGACCATGTTTGAAGCTCATTGTGCTTGAATCCAGGATGCTTCTGCAGATGATTGAAATTCCTGAAGTACAAGGGATAGTTAATCTGAGCTCTTATTATTACGGCCACCTCACAGTGCCATTAAACCCCCATGGTTTCTGTTTCTCTTGATGAAATCTCACATTCTATTGTAGAGTTGTTCAGTTGTCAAAGGACTTCTCCTGTCAAAAAAATTGTTTTTTATTAGTCACCAGGTGAGGAATCCATGCAGACCATGATGCTTATGGTATCTATGGATCCAAGTGTGCTGTCAGATCACAGACTGGTTGGGGTTGAAGGGACCTCTGGAGATCATCCAGTCCAACCCCCCTGCTCATGCAGGGTCACCAGAGCAGATCACACAGGTCGGTCCAGGTGGGTTTGAATGTCTCCAGAGAAGGAGACTCCACACCCGCTCTGGGCAGCCTGGTCCAGGCTCTGGCACCTCAAAAGAAGTTTCTCCTCATGTTTAGATGGAACCTCCTGTGTTCCAGTCTGTGCTCGTTGCCCCTCATCCTGTCGTTGGGCACCACTGAACAGAGTCTGGTCCATCCTCTGACACCCACCCTGGAGATATTTATCAGCATTGATAAGATCCCTCTCAGCTTCTCTTCCCCAGGCTGAACAGCCCCAGCTCTCTCAGTCTCTCCTCCTGAGAAAGATGCTCCAGACCCCTCAGCATCTTTGTAGCCTCCACTGGACTCTCCAGTAATTCCTGGTTCAGGAGCTGGGTTATACATTCAGTACTTGGAACCCCCAAATGTGGAATTTGGTAAAGAAGCTGGAGAGTATGTTTCTCAGCTTGGATTGTAATTTGTGTTAAATAGCTTATTAGGGATCATAGAACATAATTTCCTTTTACAAGCAGGGGTGTAATTTAGGGTTCTGCTTGCTGCAGAACGATGTTCGGGTTTCTTAAAGAGAAGTGCAACTTAAAATAGTTTGGTGGCAGGTTCACTCTATTATTTACTGCATGGGGGAGATATGCCAAGCCGAATGCTGCTGACCTTCTCTCCAGGTGCCTCTACCTGTTCATGAAGCAAACCTTCAAGCATCTTCCCTCCCTGATAACCGTTCGCCCCAGGGGCTGTGTCTTGGAGCTCTAGAGACAAACTCTCAGGTGAAGCCGTATCCGTCACGGTGCAAACTGTCAGGCGTCTTCTCTCCCTGATAACCGTTCGCTCTGGAGCCCATTTTTAAAGCTCCTGTGGCAAACTTTCAGGCAAGGCCCTTAACGCATGCAAAACAGACTTTCAGGAAACAAAATTTTCAGAAAATAAAAAATTTAATGGAGTAGAATAGCAGAAGGACTGGCTCAAGCTGGGTACCTGTGCAGAGGTCCGCCTAAGCATAGAAAACTACAAACTTTTATATCTTTACAGACCATTCACACCAATATCCAGTCCAATAGCAAAATTTCACCACCAGGTCCTTTGCTCCCCGTTGGACCCTTTTTCCCTGACTCCACGTGGGCCTTTGTTTCGTTCAGCTGTAGACATTGGTTTTGGTCCATATCCTTGAAGGTGCCGTTTTGTCTGGATAAATCCTTTCTTCTCAGCAAAGTGCAAAATAGGCCCCACTTTGCAGATGTCTGTGATGTCTCTGCGTTAGCCCTGGATCGTTGTTTTCCCAATCAATTCCATTTTTCCCAGCAAAATGCAAGCTGGACTTTATCTTGCAGGCATTTAGTGTAGCCTGCAGTTGCTTTTGGTAAATACGAGCTTAAAATTTTAGCAAATCCAGTCTACCAAGTAACATGAATCAAAGAGTATATTAAAAATCATACAACCTTATATCTCTAAATAATCCATTACATTTGGTGTGCATCTGCTTAAGCTAAATGATTAATGTTGAACTTGAATTGGGCTCATCCACTGACCGCTGAGTAGTAAAACCATTGCCATACAGCTTGCTTATTTAGCAGAGAGAGCTCAAAGTGGCTCATCCAGGCTGTCGTATTTATGGAATGAAGTGGTTGACTCATAGTCAAGTTGCACACAGTAGGAAAAGTCTGCATGAGACTCCCTGCGCCCACAAGCCGCCGGCGTTCAGTTGCGGTTCTGCTTCCCTGTGGGTCTCCTGGAGGGAGTTCTTGGCCTGGCTGCAGCTCAGGCCCTTCCCTCCTCTGGAGCCTGAACCAAACTGCTGCTGGTTTGGTTGTGGGGGTCGAGTGCATCCGCCACAACAAGAAAGCCCATTTGTTTGCTCTAAGGATAAGACTGGTATGCACAATGTGTAGAAGAACAGCAGGGCATGGAAAGAATGCTGCAGAGTGGTTTTCATCTATATAAAGATGGGCAATCTGTGTCCTGCAGCCCTGGCACTGTCCTGCCTTTATGTACAGTTTCGTTTTTTCTCGCTCTTGAATATGTATGGCTTTTTCGAATAGGTTCTGTCTCCTGAAGCTTGCTTGGGTGGACTGCATTTTGGGAGAGGATGACGCGGACTTGGGGTTGAGGCTGAGAGGGACAGCTTGTGCCATTACTTGCCTGCAGAGAGCAAAACAGCCCAGGCTGGGGACTGATGCATCTCACATTCTTTGGGCTGGCTGGGGCCTTAGCTGACAGACCTGATCCTGGTGATGTTCTTTGTCGCCCTTTGTGACACTGTCAGGCCCTTCACAAGTGAATGACAAGGGCTACATTGATATGGTTCACTGAGCTCATGTTTTAGTAGGTTTTGCTATCCCTCATTAACAAAACAACGTTTTCTGTGCTTGTTTCCCGCTAGGTGGTGAGAACTAACCAGTTTTCGGTGACACGACATGAGAAGATAGCCAACGGGCTGCTGGGAGACCAGGGTCTGCCTGGTGTGTTTGTGCTGTACGAACTTTCGCCCATGATGGTGAAGCTGACAGAGAAACACAGGTAAGAGACGCGTCAATCTATTTCATTCACCCTCCGTTGATTTTTGTCATTTTGCATAGCTTAAAACTGCCTCCGCGATTAGACGGGACAGTGCAAACGCCTGAAAGCCGTCCAAGCCCCTTCCCAGTCGGCAGCAAGGAAGAGGCGCTCCCAGGTGCCCTTCCTCTCAGTGTGAACATCTGGAAGGGATTGGGGTTATTCTGATATTACCTGAGGTGTTTTAATCCAGTGTCAAGACGGGGAAAGGAAATTGTCGCAGCAGGCAGAAGTCTGATATAATGGTTCTCGGTTCAGACTAATTTCCTCAAAGTCTTTTTTAATGGGAAGACTAGAGCAGCACCTGCAGCAGCACCCATGCTGATCCACCCTGGTTACTCACTCTGCATTTGCTATAGCTTCTCTGCATGTTGTAGTCAGTGTGCAACCTCTTTGTTCCTTCCAGGTCCTCCATTAATCACAGGCATGTAACTGCAGAGGAATGGAAGGGGCTGTAGCTGTCCCATCTTTTAGGATCATAACAAGGGACAGCCAATGTCTATACCTTAACATGTGCTTGGGGATTTAGTTTCTGAGGTAGAGCAGCCTGCTGTGCATTCTGGCTGGGTAGGAGTGGATAGAATCTTAGGGATTAAAAGGCCATCCTTCAGGTTTATAAGCTCAGCACTTGTCTCCTAGGGTTGCCATTGAGCTCGTTGAAGCATGCTGCTCTAATGCTGCTCAGTAAAGGTATCAGTGCCAAACTCCATTCTGTAACCAATACGAGTTATTTTATTGTTAAATCTGGTAATTTTCAGCTATTAATATTTATATAATGTATACTTATGTGCTGTGATGAACGTTAAGATAATTATGAATTAGTTTTTATTAGTTAACAGTTACTTATCTGACATTGGTATCTGAGCTCATGCTGGTTGTTCCAATTGTTTTCCCCATTCTAGGTCCTTCACTCACTTTCTCACGGGAGTTTGTGCCATCGTTGGAGGTATATTTACAGGTATTGCACCCTTCAAGCTTTTTTCTTCCTAAAGCGTAAACACTTGACATCTTAACTCCTTCTAAAGTCTGCATGGCTAGTAATAAATCCCTGTTTGATGGGGAGAGATTATTTCAGCCTTCAGGAGGGAATATAGCATGTTCTGCAGAGCCATGGGAGTGGCATCAGATGGTAATTCGCACTGCAGACTTCCGAGATGCTGTAGATCAGGGGTGTCAAACTCATTTTCACCAGGGGCTACATTGGCCTTGTGCTTGCCTTCAAACGGCCAAATGTAATTTTAGGACTGTATAAATGTAGGAGTAGTTACATTTGTACAGTCCTAAAATTACGTTCGGCCCTTTGAAGGCAACCGCGAGGCTGATGGGATTCCTGGACTTGATTGTATTCATTTCAATGGCTGACTCAGGGAAAGGTTTTCAAAAATGATTTTAATGAGAAATGCAAGTGCCCTCTAGCACTGATTAGGTTTGACAGCCAGTTTGTAGTGTTCGCTGCCATATGCCGTGTTCAAACTCTGCATTCTAAAGGACAGATTACATCAGCTGTGTATCAGTTTTTGTGTTGCAGCATCAAATTGGTTCCACAAATAGGGATAATATTAGGGCAAAACAACCACAAAAACCAGTCATCTGAAGCGTTACTCAAAGGCCAAATGGTAAGGCCAGTAATTCTGTATTCTACAGTAATGAACAGAAGACTCAGTTCCCATTTTAGCTGCTACTCTTTATCACAGAATCACAGGATGTCAGGGGTTGGAAGGGACCTCAAAAGCTCATCCAGTCCAATCCCCCGCCGGAGCAGGAACACCCAGATGAGGTTACACAGGAAGGTGTCCAGGTGGGTTGGAATGTCTGCAGAGAAGGAGACTCCACAACCTCCCTGGGCAGCCTGGGCCAGGCTCTGGCACCCTCACCGGGAAGAAGTTTCTTCTCATATTTAAGTGGAACCTCCTGTGTTCCAGTTTGTACCCATTGCCCCTTGTCCTATCATTGGTTGTCACCGAGAAGAGCCTGGCTCCATCCTCCTGACACTCCCCCTTTTCATATTGATCCCCATGAATGAGGTCACCCCTCAGTCTCCTCTTCTCCAGCTCCAGAGCCCCAGCTCCTCAGCCTTTCCTCACGCGGGAGATGCTCCACTCCCTTCAGCATCTTCGTGGCTGCGCTGGACTCTCTCCAGCAGTTCCCTGTCCTGCTGGAGCTGAGGGGCCCAGAACTGGACACAATATTCCAGATGTGGTCTCACCAGGGCAGAGCAGAGGGGCAGGAGAACCTCTCTGACCTACTGACCACCCCCCTTCTAATCCCCCCCAGGTCCCATTGGCCTTCCTGGCCACAAGGGCCCAGTGCTGGCTCATGGTCACCTTGCTGTCCCCAGGACCCCCAGGTCCCTTTCCCCTACACTGCTCTCCAACAGGTCGTTCCCAGATGCAAGACTCTACACTTGCCCTTGTTCTATTTCATTAAATCTTTCCCCGCCCAACTCTCCAGCCTGTCCAGGTCTCTGGATGGCAGTGCAGCCTTCCAGTGTCAGCCACTCCTCCCAGTTTGGTGCCATCAGCAAACTTGCTGACAGTGCGCTCTATTCCCTCGTCCAAGTCGTTGATGAATATATTGAATAGTACTGGTCCCATGTAGTATTAAAATGTCTGTCTTTGTGCAGGACCAAGCAATCTCTTACTTGTTCCTTAGATTGAGGTGTTGAATAAAAGAAAAAAAGAATGCGAAGCTTCACGAAGGTGTTGAAAACACCTTCACTGGCTCGCAGCCTGTGTTCCCTTCCTGGCAGGAGCTCAGGGTTCCTGTCCTGAGAGAGGGGACGCAGGGCTGTCTGGGGTTTGTGCTGCGGCAGACCCGTTCTGAGCTTCTCTGTGGTCCCAAACAAGCACTGAATTATTAATAACAGGCTCCTCCGGTGCTGGAGAGATTTGGGGAAAATCCTACGGTAAGAACTAAAGGCATCGGTTTGTTTTGCTTTGTGTCCTCAGTGGGGGAACATTGTGGTCTCCGATAAAGAGCATCCTTAGCAGGCAGCGTGGGGTAGAGTAGCTCACCAGTAAGGTTACTGTGAGATGGCAAGAAATGGGAGACAAGCCCTTGGCGAGCTGGGTCAGGCCGTGACGTGGCACCAAGCTCTCAGCATCAGCTTCCTCTGCGAACCCTTCTCACTCCTCCGTAAACACCGGGGACTCGGCCTGTCTCATTTTTACTTCTGTAAGAGCTTTTTATGGGGAAGCACGGTCACCTCTGCCCTGCAAGCTGGATCTTGTCTGTCCTAATGAGACGAGTTATTTCTTCTGAGCAGCAGCAGCAGCTGTTTTGTCTGGGGGAGCTGGAATTCCTTTCCACCAACAGAAGGGTTTGTGTTTTCTTTCCCTGGGAGTTGTTCTCTCTTTGAGGCATGTCTGGCTTAATCCGTGTGTTTTTTCCTTTTAGTTGCAGGATTCATTGACTCCTTGATCTATCACTCAGCACGTGCCATCCAGAAGAAAATTGAACTTGGGAAGACAATATAAATAAGCAACGACCTCACCCCACAAAAAAACTCTAAGGAGAACTAAACAGGTTTTTCAAAACACAAGTGATGCACAAGAGAAGAGGTTTGGAATTACCAGATGGCCCGGACCACTGCCCCATCATTGTTCGGCAGTAATTTGTGGACGGAACTGTTTGAACCTTGCTGCTATAAAGATTGGCCACCTGGTCTGGCTGTGCAGACCCTACTGTAAAAACCCCTTTGTGTCAGTCCATGTTCACCTGGTTCCACCCCTCCCCAAAAGAGATGCTGCGTTCTGTTCGCCTCCAGACCTGGGACGGATTCAAGTTGCCACCAAATAAGCTTTCTAGCGGCACCATCTAGCTTTTTAGGTTTTTTAAAAAATGTTTCTGAGTGTTCTGATGCTGTACGCCAGACCTCTGTGAAAATGTGCCAAATCCCATGCGCTTTCCTTCCAGCTGTCCTGGGCACTTGGGATGTGCTTACAGAACGGGGGGCGTTGCAGTTCCTCCAGGTTGCTCTTCAGAAAGATGCAAGTAAATGCTTCAGAAAAAAAAAGGGGGGGGAGATTTTATTGATTTTTAAATTGGATTGTGTTTTTCACTTCCTCTCTGTTTATATTTTGAAATAAAGTCCATCCTCTGTGTGTTTTGGTACAGCATTTGAAAGAATAATTAAATTATTTGAACTAATCCTGGTACTGAATTGGAAATTATAATTAAGAAACACACCTGCATTGTGGCAAAGTATGTTGATACCATGATGATGATGGATTTTTTTTTTTCCTTTTTAATGATCTACACAAGTGAGTGAAGTATGTGAAGTTATATTGGGAGAAAACTGAAAATAATGAGGAAGAGTAAAATATTGTGAATTCTTGCCTCATTTTGAGGCAAAACAGACTCATTACTGTTACATCTCAGCTCTGGATTTGCTTTGATATTGACTCTACACTTGGTCCAGCAGTGCACAGTGAGTGTGACAGGCACAGGGTCGGATAATGCAGAGAAAGCCGTTTTATAATTCACTTGGAAGTAGTTTGTGGGGTTTTGTGTGTGTATTTTTGTTATTATTGGGTTTTCTTAAATTAGTTGAACTTATCTACAAACTAGGGAGTAAACCTGTGTTTTTTCTGTCAGGAGGAGAAGCAATTTGAGGTGTGGGTGAGGAGACTGGAGGGAGCATAGTTTCTATGTTTTATCAGGAACAAAAAGTGACCTGAGCAGCTTCAATGGCTCAGCAGGGCACGCGGCTCTCTGGCTCAGTTTGAAAGAATAATCGAGAGAGGGAAGATGCATGGAAATAATGTAGCCAGAGTTTAACCCACAGTTAACTACCAGCTAATGGCTTGTCTTTGATTAGAAAGCCAAGTGTAAACCTCAGGAAAGCACAAAAGCACCAGACAGCGTCACACAGAGCCCTGCTTAGCACCTGGAGGAAACAGGGAAGGGGAAGGGGCAGGTAAGTGCAGGACTTGTGCTCATTGAGAAACTGGATGTAACAGAGAAGAGAAACAGAAAACACAGAAATGGAGATTCTATCTGGAGAGGTAGGAAATCAATGAAACTGACAGTTGACTCAAGTAATACAGGCTTCTGCTGTAAAATGGGAGGGTTTGAGTTGGAGAGATCTGGTGATTTTAATAGACTGAAAGACCAAGTAATAGCCATGGAAAAGCCGAGTCTGATTTTGGGAGGTTCATGTTTGTGACTGAAAGTAGGAAAAAACACCCTGCTAAGCCTGCTCTGGAGGAGAAAACCTTTGGGGAGCTCAGTCTGCCAGGTCTGCAATCTTTGTGTGCAGGGTGGGAATGAGACTGTGCTGTCTTTCCAAAGCAGTAAGGGCTCAAAAAGTAAAGCAAATCTTAATAACAGATCCCCATGTGTTTTCAAAGTTTATTCAACATAATGTCATTTCAACTGTACCTGATCCTGTTGTCTTCTGACTTAGCATGCTTGATTTTTTTCCTTTTTTACTCTTCTTTGATATATTTTTTTAATATTTCCTTAGTTATAAAAAGACAGGAAGGGAAGATGCCTTTCTCTCCCTGCCCAAAGAACAACTACAAACCTCCCCCAAAAGCCACCAGTGGGTGGAAATACCAGCTCCGTCATGTGGACAGCCACGCTTGAGCAGCTGCTGTCGCCACCACCACTGTCACCCAGCAGCTTTATGGCCACCGCAGGGACACGCACAGCAGCTCACAGGCTACACACCCACCTCCAGCCCCACCGTGTCCCTCTCTCCCGGCCAGCGCGGGCAGGGCTGTGCCCACCCTGTGTCCGGCCAAATGCAGCGTCCTCGGTGCCACGGGAGCGTGTCACCTCCTGGCACCCAGAGTGCCCAGCTCGTGGCAGCAGCACAAGCAGCACGGAGACCCTGGGAGCGCAGGGTCTGTGAGCCCAGGGACGCAGCAGCGCTGGGGGACAAGCAAGCTGAAGAGCTGGGGCAGCTGCTGGCCGCGCAGCGTCTGCCAGTTCCTGCGCTAACGGTCTGGCTTTGGATTCTTGGAAATGCATCACTTGTAGAATAAAATCCTGCCTTCGGCTGCCAGTCTCTCGATGAGGCTGAATTCCATGTCAGCGTCGTGGACCCTCGTCCTGCGAAAGGCTCCGGACCAGCGGTTTTTCTCCCAGTAGTGGTGCCAGTTCCCTTCACTGTCTGCTCCGAAGCCAAACACAGAGACCTGCGCACACCCAGGGAGAGCCATTGCTGCACGGGTGCTCGGGCAGCCCAAGGCCGCACAGACACGCGGGGCAGCGCTGGTGACGTGGCAGCGCCCGGTCCTGCGGCCGCACTCACCTGCTGGCAGGTGTGCAGGGCAAAGAGCAGCGCCGTGAAGCCGGTTGAGGGGTAACGCCCGTGGCGCTGCATCCAATTGTCGTGGATGTACTTGAGGAAAGCTGGGCTCAGGATCAGCACCTGAGTGGGGAGTGGTGGAGCCATCAGCTGCGCACAGGACAGCCGCCCCAGCACAGCCATCAGCCCCAGCGCAGCCATCAGCCCCAGCGCAGCCATCAGCCCCTGCCCTCCGGCTCTGCCCACAGCCCACTGGTAAACAAGCCCGGTCTTGGCCCAGGGGGAGCTGGAGCCCGTTGAGCCCCTACCTTGTTTCTGTCAGCTTTGATGAACTGTTTCACTCTCACGTAGGTGCTGCAAAAGCCAGAGGACAGCAGTGAGCATGGGGCACTCCTGCTGCCGCGGCCTCTCCTTCGGAGCCCGTGTCAGCCTCATGGCACCCCCAGCCCCTTGGGCTGGCCCAGCAGCATCCCCTGGCTCTGAGAAGAGACACATCAAGCCCATGGCCCCACAGTGGGGACAGCCACCATCCCACCCACTGGGGTTGTGGGACTGCAGGATGCCCGAGCCCTGCGTGGATGGGTCAGTGCCCATTTCCCCAAACTATGGTGTAGAGGGATGCCAGGACCCCACCCAGGGGCCCAACATCCCACCGGGCCCGTGGTGCCAGGGCCCCAGCGTGGCACCAGGGTCCCCAGGACCACTCCACATCATCCCCTGGGTCTCCAGCGCAAGAGGTGCTGTCCCCTGAAGCCAACGCACCGTGTGAGCGCTCCGGTGGAGAAGGCACTGGCCACCCACTGCAGGTCCAGTGGCTTGAAGGGGACGAGGACGAGGTGGACACCAGGCCCGAGGTTCACTGCGCTCTCCGGGTACATGAAGTGGTGGGTTGTTCTCATGCCAACATCCAGCTCAAAGCCAGCAATCTTTGCTCTGTTCATCCTAGGGGACAGCAGGAAGGCACATCCCAAAGTGAAGGTGGACACTGTGCCAGTCCCAGGCTGCTGGTCCCACCAGGCAGGGACACCAGTAACCTGTCTGGCAGCAAAGAGGGGTCAGGGGTGTCACAGGCCCCGCGTGTGCCCCAGGGTGAGGGGCTCCAGGGAGCTGGGCCAGCGGCCCCTCTGCCTTCACAGGGCTTGTGCTGGCAGATTTCACAGGGCGGCTGGGGCTGTTGCACACCAGAGTCCCGGAGAGACAGGCACCAAGTCCCTTCGGGTCACCCACCTCAGCACCCAGTCATGGGCATCGATCTCCAGCCCGTGGCCAGAGCCCTTTAGCCGCCCTGAGTTCCCCACCACTGCACAAGTTCTGCAGCGAGACGGGTCCCACGCGTCACTGGTCGGTGCTGGGAGGACAGTGAAGAGCTGCTGAATGATGTCCTGGAGCTGGATGCCATTCGGGTGACCCTGCAGGGTCTGGAGGAGTGAGGACAGCGACAGGCAGCATCAGCCCCCCACACCAGTAATCCCAAAGGGGGCAGAGCCCCACTCCTCCCTGCAAAACCCCAGGAAAGGCACAGAAAAACCTGACGGGATTTTAGGAAAAGGGTGCAGGACAAACCAAAGAGGTGTGGGGGTTAGTGAGCTGGGGTTCCTGCCCCCCTTCATCCTCCGCCGCATCTGTTGGACTTCACCTTGGCCCTGCCCCACCGCAAACAGATGCACCCACCCACGCCCCACTCACCAGCCACCACCGCACCACGTCGGGGGGGAGCTCGTGGGCTGCGCCCGTCAGCAGAGGCCCCATGGCCGCATCGTAGCGGGTGTTGAACCACACAGAGCTGTTGGCACCGGCAGTGCAGTGGGCAGCGGGGGTGTCGAGGAGGGACGGAGCCCCAGGGAAGGGACCGAGGTTGTCTGTGGGGGCTCGGAGACATTGCCACAGGGCCAGCAACCCGCACAGGACCAGCAGCACCTGCATGCGCCTCCGGCACAGCATCCTTCATGCCACCTGCAGAGAGATGTCACAGAAACCAGTGACACTGGCACCACAGGACCCCTTCCCACCCACCCTCCCTGCCCAGCCTCCCGGGACACCCCTTGGCTGCTCACCAACCCTGCAGGGACCTGAAACAGCCTGGTACGCATTTCCTTTTCAAACCACTCCATGGCTTTAGTGCTGTGCTCTGCTCCTGGCACTGCCGCAGTTCCTTAGCTCTGGGCAGGGCTGGCTGGCAGCGTGTGCTGTACGCGGAGCCGCTCCCTGCCTGCAACACTTTCAGGGGCTGCAAATGGACTCATGAACAAGCAGCAAAGCGTTATCGCTGGGGCCACGAGCCAAACTACAGCTCCGCTCTGCAGCGGCAGCAAAGCAGCTCCTCAGCCGCGGGCAGCCCAGCCGCCTGCTCCCCACACCCGCGGCTCTGCCAGGGAGCCGCTGGGCAGAGGAACCCGCGGCCTCTCCGCCGCCGCCGAGCCCACGCAGGCGCCGCGCAACCAGTGAGACACTCCTCCCCCAGCAGCCCTGGGGTTTTGCATCTTCAAGGGCATTGCACCATTGCCAGGAGGAAAGAGCAGGAGGTACTAAAACTGCCATCTGTAGGCATGAACCTCTCATAAATACCCATATTTAAGTGACATTTCTGTTCTCCATCTAAAAGCACCCATGTAAACATAAAGTCAGAGGGAAAAGGGTTCTCTCGTCCTCAGGGAGCTCACTAAGTGCTGAGCCTCTCAGGATCTGGCTCCCCTGGGCCGAGGCAAGAGTGAGGCACAGGGATGCAGGGGCAGCTGCCATCCCAGCGTCTGAAGTGACTGTAGCAGGTTTGGGGGGGGTGGCCCTCTGTACTGGGAAAGCTGAAGGAGAGAAACCCCTCCTGTCCTCACGGGAGCACCCTGTGCTTCCGCCGTCCCCTGGGTGCTGATGTGGGGCCATGGATCAGCACCGGCTTCTTTGCTCTTCGTGAACCGTTTGCAGCTCTTGCAGCACAGACACACCTGCTCGCTGCGGGCTCCACCCAGCTGCACTCCACTCCGACCCGCAGGACGTCACCTCACAGCAAAGCTGCTGCTCCCCGGGGACTGAGCAACAAGCAGAGACAGGAGATGTTGGGGGGGGCTGGATAATCCCAGGGGTCTCAGCCCCCTGCAAGCCTGCCCTTTCCAAAAGTGACAGAGCCATCACTGCTTCTTGAAGGCAAGTGCGAACAAGCCACCACCAGCACGCTGGAGACACAGATGTGGCGGTTCCCAAGCAGGAAGCGGCCACAAAATGCCGGCTCTGCACCCCGCAGGCTCGGGGGGAACCCAAAGGCCCCTGATGGTCGCCCTGTCAGCAGCTGCAGATCCTCGTGGCTTAATCTTTTGCTATCTTGCAGCAGCCATGAGCATTTGACGTGATGGAGGCAAAGAGTATCCATCTGACGTGCTGGTCAGGCCAGGAGCCAGCAGTCCCCAGGGCTTGGATTGGGTGTTCGTGGAGCCTCGGGGTTTATTCAAGCTGCAGCCCATGGAGGGGGACAAGCTGGCTGGCAGCTGCATGGCGAGCGCCAGTGGCTCCGTTAAGCCCAGAGCCAGGGGGCTCAGGCGGTGCAGTGAATATTTCACAAAGCTTTTTGCAGTCGCCCATCACCTGGGAGGGCAGGGCTCTGGACAGGCAGGGCTGAGCGTCCCCGTGTCCCTGCCTGTGTCCATGTGCAGCCCCTGCTTGCAGATGGAATCTCTCTACCTGCACCCCCACAGCGGCTGAAACCTCCCCAGCCCCACACCAAGAGATGCCCTCGCCTTGGGGTTCCCCAGCCCAGCGCCATCAGCCACAAGCCACTGCGCCACAGCCCTGCAGCTGCTGTATCAGGCTGCACCCACTTCCCACAGACCTGTCCCTATCCCTGCTCAGCCCCAAGGGACACCACCACAAGTTCCCCAGCCCCACAGCCAGGAAAAAGGCCTTCATGGTGCCACAACCCCCTGGTCCCCCGCCCGCTGTCCCCAGGGCCCCTCACCTCCTTGGAGGAAGCGCCGCTGAGCAGGGTCAGGCGAATCTGATGCTCCTGGGCTCAGTGGCCTCTTCAGTGCTGGCTGCAAGTCGCAACTACCGCCAGGGGAAGAGGAAGTGTTGCACCATGACGTGGGGGAGAACAGAGCCTCGTGGCAAGCAGCGGTGAGGGCAGGGCTGCCAGCCCTCCTCCGGCGGTGCCCACCACCCCGGCACATCCCTCCCACACAGCCCAGTACCACAGTGGCTACTGGTCCTGCCGGAGCCAGATGCCCTGGCTGTGTTCCCAGGGCTCAATCAGGAAAGTCATCACCTAAATGTTCCTCTGAGGGTGGGAGAAGCTGCCTGGAGTGGAGCCACCCTCCTGCCCCTACGGGTCCTGTGGGGCAGCTCAACTTCTGCCACCACTGACACCAGCAGCACAGAGGTGTCCACAGCCTCGTGCATCCAGCAAATCACCGGCTGGTATCTTTTGCCCACCGGGATGTGATTTTGGCTGAGTGAGGGCAGGGGAAGGATGTGGAATGTGCCTCAGCAGCTGGAAAAAAACACGGTCAGTGAAGAAAAGCCATGCCAGCTGAACTCTGAGTAATTTTACCCAAGGGGAGGTCAGCCTCCTTTGTTCTGATGCCTGTGAGGGGTTTGGTGACTGAGAGAGACTGGCAAAGAGGAAGGACCTAGAAACTCAAACTAGAACAGCCCTGTGAAATATAGAGCACTGAAGAGCAGGTATTTATTGGCACTGGGCTCCAAGGGGCTCTCCACCATTGCTGGGTGGACAGGCACGGAAGGAGCAACGCCCTGATCTGCCACAGGGCACACACAGTGAATTAGGGGCAGCGCAGGCTCGGGGTGGTGCTGGCTCCACGTTTCCAAGCTCCTGGTGTGCTTGGCCCTCAGCAGAGCCCCTTTCCCAGGGGCGTACATGCCAGCACGGCGTCACCTGCAGCTCCAGAGCCCCGCGGGGCACAGCACTGCCCTGCTCTGCCATCCTGTTAGCACCAGCCAGGCAGGGAGCACCACGGCACAGCGTGGCCAGGGCGAGGCAGGAGCTGGGAATGGAACCATGCGGTGCTGCAGGGCTGGTTCCTGCATGGAGCACGTAGGTTGCTGTGTTTTCGCTGTTTGCTTGGCGCAGGTGTTCCCTGGGACAGCCCAGCACAGACAGGCAGGGATGCTGGGGCAGTGGAGCTGAGGGAGGTAGCAGCGGGTGAGATGGTGCTCACAGCCTGCTCATCACTCATCACTCATCACTGGAGCTCTTGGTGCAGTCAGGAGTTCGGGGAATTGCATTTTAAGCAGCTGATCAGATCTTCCTTCTTGAATTGAAGCAGGTCCTACTAATTGAGCACATGAACGAAAGAAGCAGGGAAAACACCTTGCCTGTGAGGCTGTCCTTCAATCCACCCTTTCTGTGGGGAGAAAGGAAGGAAAAGGAGTGGTGAGCACAGCACAGGGGTGTTGAGGGTTGCCAAGGAAAAGATGGAAGATGGAGAGACAGATGCAGAGCAGGAGATGACAATGGGTGCGACAGTCACAGGGCAGAGGTGAGAGGTGGATGGAGAGGGGATCATGTGCATCCCAGCGCTGGTCAGCATACACGGGTTCACTCACCCACCAGTTGCTGTCCTCCTTGTCAGACACCATAATGATCTCGCCTGTGCGGAACGTCAGCTCATCTTCCCGGTCAGCATCGCAGTCATAGAGAGCACGGACTCTGTGGAGCAGCAGCCTGTTCTGTGAGCAGGAGAGAGCATTGACAGGCCTCCTTAGCTTCATCAGACACAAACAGAAATAGCTCTAGTGTCTCAATCCCAGAGCCCCTGGCAAAGATGTGGGGAGCAAGGAGGAAAGACTGGGAGGTTTCTTGTGCAGAGGGAGGGCAGAGGTGGCAGGTCACCTGCTGGGAGTTTAGGTGGGACAGGGGACCAGAAGACATCCCCTTCTGCTGGAGCATCCTCCCAGGGCCACCTGCTCCTCTGCCGTAGGACTGCAGCACATGCAGCTGCACTGGCCAGGGTCCCAGTTCTCTCAAGGCACTTCTGTGCAGGGAGTCAGTGCTGCTGGTCTGCACAACCCCAAGGCCAGGCAACCCAACTGAGGTCTCCTAAGGAAAGGGCTCTGCCTCTGCACAGTGTCCTTGGGGAGAAGAGTGTCTTCTGGAGCACAGAGAGGCAGGGCCATTGTAGCCACTGCACCCTTGTCCGTGTCCAAAACTGTGCTCTGACCTGCCAACAACTCGATATCATGAATGAGGCTTCCCTCAAAAGGCAGTGGAGCCCTATGGGGATTCTGATAGCATTCCCAGCACCTAGCAGGGAGATGTCAAGGCCAGGGAGTCACAGCAGAAGTCCTGGCAGATGTGGGAGCTGAGCTGAACTTGGCCGCTGGCTACCTACCAAACTGCTCCTCCGAGGAAGAAGAGGTGGGCCAGCCCAGGCATGGCCAGGACATGGATCTGGCTCCTGGAGGGACTGGTATGGGCCGGGCTGTCCCACTTTGCTGGGGTCAGGCATGCAGACGGGGTCCGTGGCTTTCAGGGCACCTATGACAGGATCAGGATGGTCATCCCCCACCTTTCATCACGCAGGGACAACAGCAAGCACCATTGTCAGGCAACACAGTGCAGTGCTGTCCTCCGCGGTACAGCGTGGGCAACAAGCACCCAACAGTCTGGGAGCTGGAAAGGGGAGGAACTGGGGACGGGATGGAGAGGGGCAGCAGGCGAAGGGGACGTGGCCAGGAAGGACACAGAGTGGAGGCTGGGGTGAGAAGTGTGTTACTGGGAGATGGGCTGTGTAGCTCCAAGGTGCCCCACGAGCTGCCAGCACCAGGGGAAGGACTCGGCTGCCATGGGTTGTGTGCTTGGCACTCTCCATCCCCTCATGCTCCCCTCACTGCTGAGCCCTGCTGGAGCGAGGCTGTTCCTAGAGACACCCAGGGGCTCCAGCTGCCCAGATCTCCATCCTGGAGCACCTGGGACTGCTCCTGGCAGCGCTCACCGCTCCATCACAGGATTGTGTTGTGTAACCCACAGCCTCAGCCCCCCGGGCTGCCACCCTGCCTGGCTGTGGCGAGTGGGGCATCTTTCTGCCACAGGACACCCGTGGAAACAAATCCACTGCCTGAAAGATAGGAACGGGATTATTCCCATCTCCAAACTCAGCATCTTCAACAGCCCAGCAAACCCCAGCATAACCCTGCCCTGGAGGCACTGGTGTCCAACAGCCAGGGTGTGGGGAGCCCCCCTCGTGCTCGGCTCTGGGCACGTTGTCCAGCACTGCAGCTCCCGCAGCTCTCCCAGCCCCACAGCCAAGCAAGTAGCCTCACGGGCCTGGTTGGTGAACAAGGCTTGGCCAAAGCCACAGACAACCTGACCTAGTGTGCGTGGTGGACTGCAGACCTGCAGCAGGTCCTCCCCACCAGCATGCTCTGGCTCCCTGTCCCTCCAGAGCCTGTCCTGTGTTACCTGGAGCCAGGATGGTCGGGCTGGGCTGCTCAGGGCTGAGCGGGACCCATGGTGCCGGCTCTGAAGATGTGTGCTTGTGCTTGATGCTCAGAGGTAGGGGTGGGCCCCTCCTGCTTCTTGTGTCCTCAGCAAAGACAGACGAGCTGGTGAGGAAGGGTGAATATGCCCTCTGGGGAGCTAAACACAGAGGGAGAACAGATCAGAGGTCAGCAGCAAGCTGGTGAGCTCCTGGGGCAAAGCTCCAGGAGAGGCTGGGCACAAACAGATGGGCAGGGATTTTCTCTGCTTGCAGGTCTGGCTTGAGAAATGCATCAGGTTGGCAGCAGAGCTGAGATTGCAGAGGTGAAGTCAGGTAGGACCTGGTGAGTCTCCCAGAAAGCAGGGCGGACTCTTGGATGTGGGGCATACCATGGGAAGCCTGGGCAAGGAAGGTAGGTGCCAGTCTTGCTACAGAGCAGAACTGCGATGCTGCTGCTGTTTCTGCTGGTGGCTTTGTCTTCCCAGCCCTGTCTCTAAAGACATGCTCCTCTGCCTCTCCCAACAGCAGCAGCATTTGGGAGGGAACAGTGCATCCAGCATAGGATTTCCAAGTGCAACCATGTGCTGTCTTGCTCTTCAAAGCAGGGATCAGCACCAGGACAGACGGGCCAGCAGAAGCCAGCCCTGGTCCCTCGAGGAGCCCTGGGGCACCAGAAAACCCCTCACGCCCCGTGGGGGCCCAGCCCCCCCCCAGACCACCCTGTGCCGATGGAGCCAGGCTGCAGCCCCGCAGCCGCTGCCGTAGGCTCTCACCTGGCTTTGCCCGCTGGGGCGGGACTGGAGGGGCATAGGAGGGGGCTGGTGGCACGTCCAGGCTGCAGAGGTGGGTGGCTGGGGGAAGGCAGGTGTCCGGCCACCCACCCCAGGGCATTGTCCCTTCTGCCTCTGGCCTGGGGGCAGCAGCTGGGAGATGGTAGCAGGTCTGGGGACAGGCAGACGCCCTCTTCACAGGACCCAGCTGGGAAAGGGATTTTGTGGGTTAGACAGAGCAGGTACGGCCAGGCAGGTACCCAAGTGCCCACTCCAAAGTGTTAGGAGTGGGAGCAGTGGCAGTATGTGTGGCCCCAAGCCAGAGCCTGTCAGGACCTCACCTTCACATCCAGGTCTTCATCACTCTCATACATGTCATCGTGGCCCAGCCGCCACTCATACTCCACGTGGACATGAGGGTTGAACTTGTTGCTCTGGGCCTGCAGCAGCTGGGGCACAGAGGAGCTGCATAAGGACCCACCAGCCCTGTCCTGCCCCATTTCTCACCACCCACCCATCAGGACAATGTCTGCAAGTCGTGCTTCCCAGCAGCAAGGAGGGTTGCAAAGGTCTCCAAACACACAAATCAGGACATGGCAGAAGCAAAGTTTGGATTTGCTGAGGAGATGTGCTCACCCCACACAGCCTCAGCACAGCTCCAGGTCCCCTTGCCCAGGCACAGTGTGACCTCTGCCTGGCCTGACCCCAACCGCTCTGCCCTGAAGGACCCCACACCAGCACGGCCAGCACCTGCTCAACCCCTCTGCACCCTCCTCTGCATCCCACCCTGGCGCTACAGATGCCGAGGGGTACGGGTGGCCCTACAGGACGCATCCACATGGGTGTGGGTACCCACTGCTCTCTGTCACTGGGACATATCCCGAAACCGGGGGGGTGACAAGACACAGAGTCTTACCAGCTCTTCACACAGGGAATGTCTCATCCTCCTGGCAACATCCAGGGCCGTCTCTCCCGCTTTGTTAGCTGTGGTGGGAGAAATCGCAGCCTTGAATTCCACGAGCCCACACTGTGTTCAGCAAATTGAAGAGCAGTGCTGCATTTGGGGCATGTAGGGGCAACCAAGCTTAGAAGAAGGGATAGCCTGAACCTGGACCAAAACAGAGGCTCAGGCCACTAAGAGATGGTGGTGGGAAGATGAAGAAAATAGAAGGAGCTGAGACACCCAGACAAGGAGAAGGAGCATGAATAAATTCTGATGACTCACAGGTAGGACAGGATAGAGGGGCAGAAGAGCTCGATCACTGCCAGAGTCTAAAGGCTATAAAACCAGAGGAGGACTCCATAGCCAGCACACCTTGTCCTCTGTGTCACTGCAGGGAGCTTTGGGCAGAACCAATACATGTGTCCTAATGGCTGATGGAGACACAGACCACCCAGGCACCCAGGTCCCCATGCTTGCAAGCAGGGGTATGAGTGCAAGTGTGATCAAGTGACAACTGTTTTACTTCAGTTTCACTTTAAACTAAAACTCCTTCCTTCCTGGGAGGTCTGAGGGTGGGACCTGTGATGGTGGTGCTGTAATTCTGCAACCTTCTTATTTGTGCAAAACTCCTCCTTGCAGAGCTGCAGCACAGGTCTGGCTGGGGAGGGTGGGCTGGGGAGACTCTAGGGAAGGGGGTTGGTGGGAAAAGGGAACAGCAAGAGGTCTGCACTCTGAGGGACCACAGAGCATCCCCAGACCAGCAGCAGGGTCTGCTCTGTGAACTGCAGATGCTTGAGGTAGCGGTGGCAGTCAGCAACGACAGGCCAGGAATGGCTGTGACCAGTATGGCCAAGGCAGCAAGAAACTGGGCTGCCACATCACTGGAGGACACACACCCAGCTCCTGCCACCCCACCACGGTCTCTCTGCCCTCCAAGGGGCAGCCACCACGCTGGTCAAAGCGGGAAACAGGAGCATCCCAGGAGGCAAGCCTCAACACATCGACCAGCTCAGCTGGTGCCTGATGGTGTAAACAGTTTTGCCCCCCCATTTCATCAAGGATCCTAGTTTTAAAGCTCACTTCCGTGTTGTGAAGAGGAGATTCATGGGCTGTATAAATGGTTGGAGCTGTGATCTAGGCTCCAGAGCACCAGCATACGCTGTCTCTGAACCAATGTTTTGACAGCCCACCCACCTGCTCTCCAGCATCATAGCATTGGCTTTGAAAATGAATTAAGTGCTGTGCAGGTGCTGTGGCTGCCCATCTGGGAAGGGGGACAAGTGAGACAGAGCAGAGGCATGAATGAGCTCCCTGGGGTCAGGAGCACCCCAGAGCAAACTGGTTCCTCCCTGGGGAGCAGAGAAGAGCATCCCCTGCTCCGAGCTGGAGAGCAAAGCCACCACTTCTGAGCCAGGCTGTCAAGAGCAGGAACCTGTGAGGTGTGGTCACCCCACCCATGGAGAGCCACATGCACCCTGAAACGCTGACCCTGGAGAGCCAACCAAGAGCAGTATCAGAGCAGGGCACCCCACTTGACATGCAGAGAAGAGCCTGGGGCTGAGGCTGTCACCCTGTGGCCATGGTCCCCACCCAACACTGTTATCATCCCATCTCTCCCCAGCCGCAGACGAGCACTGCAGAGCACTTCAGCAGGGCTAAGGAGGTGTTTCCAGAGAAGAGCTGAGAAGACACCCTGTGTGTGCACTGGGTGGGGGGGTCCTGCGACCACTCACTGATGGCAATGTTGGCTTTGGCCTTCAGCAGCAGTTTGACACAGTCGGGTTTGTTGTGAGAGCAGCTGTAGTGAAGTGGTGTGTTCCCCTCTGCCGTCCGCTTCACCAGGCTCCTGCTGCAGCAGAGAGTGGAGAATGTCAGTGCCCCCGGGAAGGGGCTCCGGACACAGCAAACTCTGCCTGGGGCTGGCACAGGAGTCCTTCTTCCCACCTCGCCAGGAGAAGAGGTGGTCACCACCACTGTCACACCTCAACCCAGAGGAGACAAGGGAACCCAAGGCCCCTCTGATCAAGGAGCAGTTACCCCAAGCCCAGCCCAAGGCACGTTTGCTGGGAGACCTGCCCTGGTGATATTTCTCTTTTTTGGGAACATTTTGGAGAAGATCTTCAGCCTCGCACCTTTCACTAGCACAGCTTAGCCATGACAAGCTGAGTGGGTGTCATGAGCTTACCTGTTCCAGACAAGAAAATCGACGATGTGTAAAGAGGTTCGATCAGACAACAGCACAGCCAGGTGGAGAATGGTCTCCCCAGGTTCCTGTAACCAAGAAAAATGCAGGTGTCTGTGCACCACCACCACAGATAGCAGCACCGTCCTTCTGGGACTGTCCTTACACATTTAAAATCCCTGAGAGGTGAACAGGTTTGACTCTTTCAGAGCCATGGCCATCAGGGCTGGTGAGAACCTAGTTAACATGCATATAGCCATGGCTCATGGCTTCATGAAGAATAATCAATCAGCCCCTTTTCATGTTTAAGAACTGAGGCAAGCAGAGGTCACTTGTCTCCCCAGGCCAGTGGCTGAACTTTGACGAGTTTGTGATCCCACCAGAGCCCTGGAATGTGCAAAAGCTGCTGCTGCAGCTGCTTCTCACTTGCCAGTTTGTCCCAACACATCCCATAGTGATGGAGTTTCTTGCTCACTGCAGCATTTTTCTCCTTCTCTTTTATTCTGGAGGGCACCCGCTGTGTCCTTGCTGGCAAAGGGGGTGGCACGGTGGTGTCCCTGCAGCTCCAAGGGTTAGGGCTGCACTCGCCTCTTGCACTTCCAGCAAGGACCTACACCGCAGTTTTGCAGGAAAAAATGCTGCCCTGATTTTTTCACCTCACAGTGAGACTTGGATGTCCTGAGAAAATCCACTCAGAAGTTTACAAGTAAATCTCAGTTACAAGTTGGCCTTCGGAAAGCCCTGGGCCTGTGTTTGTGACTTCTGGCCCCGGCGCACACAGCACGAGATGGGCTGTGGGGTCACAGCCAGAAAACCTCCCTCTGCTGTTACGTTCCTCACCCTGCTCGTGTCTGCCAGTTGCTCCCAGCTCACAGAAAGCTCTTTTTTCATGAGAAAACTCTGTCCCCTCCCACGCATAGGGACCCCTCTGGACAGGCTGTTTGCCATACAGGCCCACAGAACAGGTAGCCATACCTGCAGAGGTGCCAGCACAGGCTCGCTCAAATCCACATTCTGCGCATATGCTTGGAGCAAAGAAAATATGTCCTTGTCTTTGGTGGCTTCTGGGAGGCTGGAGCACTGAGCAGCAGGGCTCCTCTTGGCATATTTCTTCTCAACATACTTGGAAATGATAAAACTTTTCCGCAAGGCCCTGTCAAGGACCAGCCAAATGGGAGTTAGGGGTCACAGAGTGACCCAGTGAGCAGTCCAGGGCCACCCCCTCCTCTCCTGCTGCCCCAGACAACTTCCTGCTCTCTCCTTCACACCTGCCAGACAGTTTAGAACCTTTCCTCTCTCTGTCACATTCCCCAAACTCCCCTGCAGCAGCGTTCACAATAACTCTTACAAAACACTGTGGTTTTCTTAAAGCTTCCTCTCCTGCAGTTACATAATTAAATGAGAACTTGACTTCTATGCATATAAATCATGAGCACTACCATGGCTGGGGATGAAGACCCTGTACCCACCATGGAAAACCAGAACCAGCTCCCCATCTTTCCTTCCAATGGGGATCCCACCACCTTCACCCAGCACTCCAAGCCCTGGTGCTGGGACGGACGGAGCAGGGTCGGTGCCTCTCCTCCTCTCCCTGGCACCATCGCTTTCCAGAACATCCTCCATCGCCTCTGCTCCATGATGAGGAACCCTGACTCCTCCACCCTTCCCATTAGGAGATGCTCAGGTGTGCACTGGGGATTTATAGACAGTCCTGGAGGTGTTTTCTGCTCTCTTTTCCCCTCCCTTCCTCCACAGCCCTGACCCATCCTTTGCCTTTCAGACTCCTCTGCCCTCACAGTTCAGTACTGGGCTCAGCTCCCTGACTGGGAGAATTAGAGGAACGAGCAGAAAGCCCAAGGACTGGGAAACACCACATGGCATGAACTGGCTGAGAGTATCCATGGGTCAGGAACAGCTTCCAGACAAGGGCTGGCTGAGTAAGCTGGGACTCTCCCCCTGGAGAGGTCAAGAAGCAGTGGAGAGCCAGAGGATCTGGGGTGGCTGCAGATGCCCTAGGGGCAAACAAGTGCTCCAAACAGAAAAGGCCATTGGGGAAGAGCAGAATTATTAATTTTGTGCAGTTTCAGTTTCCCCAGCATGCAGGTGGAAGGGTGGATCTGGCAACTTGGATCTTGACCACACTGTTTCCATTATGTTTTCCTGCTCTCCCAGCTCTTTGCTGCTCTCCCCCTGCCCAGTGCAGTTCCTAATCCACCTGTACACTGCAGGGTAAGTCCACACTGCCTAAACGGTGTCCTAGTCAGGACTTACACTCCTTTAATGGAACCTAATCGTGCCTGGTCTGCCCACCCTACAGCCCCCTGAAAGTCCCCCTGGCCCCTGACAATAAGTTCCCCAGCTATAAGTTTCCCCCAGGAGTTCTGCCGCACCCCAGATTTAAGGCACTAAGCCCTGGAGCATCCGCCAGCTATTTCTGGTACCAGCCACACATCTGAGCCCCCTCGTGTCCTCTCCAGAGGCTGGAGGCTGAGGTGCTCCAGGATGAAGGATGGGCGTTCCCGCCTCCTCAGCGGATCTTTGCTGATCCAGCTGATCCCACAGACCCTGGGACTCCGCCACTGGACACAGTGAACCATTCTGCACCACAGCAGTCCCTGTCCCCATCTCACTCCACCCTCCCGCCCTTCCCTGCCCTGTTGATGTGCAGCCAGGGACGTCATGCTTGGCAGCTTCACTTGGCTTTTTACATTTCTCTTCTTGTCACTGCCTTTCCAGTACCAATTCCTCAACCCTTGTCGTGACCTCCAGGCTAATCCTTGAGCTCTCCTGCTGGCTCTTCCTCACTCTTTGTCTCTCCTTTATCAAACCTTTCCCGCTGAGCCCGAAGAAATTTCTTCTAAAGAGAAGCTACGATCTGGGGAGGGGATCTGGCAGTGCGATGCGTCAATGCGGGCAGCACACAGGACCATAGAGCGTGTGCCCGTGGGTGAGGGTCCTGTATATAACCTCCCACAAAAAACAGTTCTGGCAGAGCAACTCACATGTCACTGTGCTCTGTGGGCTTCAGGGAAAAGCTGGGGAGATTCGCTTCCATGATGCCATTGAAGCCAGAGTTGCCAATATTCTTCACCACCTGCAAAACAGACAAGCCAGAAGTGACATGGGACACGCAGCAGCTCTGCATGCGTGGCAGCAGTAGAGGGAGCTCCAGGCTGAGTTCCTGACCAGGTATCAAGGGGATGTCCAAGGGGTACCAGGATGTATATTCCCAATGACTGGACACTCTGCCCTGACTCCTACTGCTGAGATGTCCCAACTCCAGCAGTGGAACCAACCCCAGAGCCAGCCCCTGGGCTGGGATCTGGGCCAGCAATGATCCCTCTCAACCGCTCCCACCCCTGCCCTGATCCCCACCAGCTGCAAGCACAGCCCTACCAAACCCATCAGCACCTGGAGCACCATGGCCCTAAAACAGCCCCATGCAAAGCCTTCCCCCCCTGCCCACCCCACACTCTGCTGTAGCCCAGTTCATCTCAACTCTGCCCCACAGCTCCCCAGCACCAGGGGACACAGATGGGGAGAGGGGACTGAGGGAGATGGGTGACACAGCAACAGCAAAATGACTCACTCCTCTCCTCCCTGAAGATGATAATTCCTGCCACAATAACCACTGAACCCTGGGAATTACATGTGGGTATGGGTCAGTTTGACAGGTGAAAAAGCCATTGGATTAACTTAGTTTCAGGAAGGCACTGGAGAAGCCGGGGGAGGCTTGAGGGCAGAGCACACCAGCAGCGTCCTACCAGCAATTCAGAGGTTGCCAGCTTGTCCAGGGACAGCGACTGGATGCGGGAGAGATTTGCACCTATCTCTCTATGAATCCCAGAGCACTCAATGCAGATCAGGATGCCCAGGTTAATGGAGAGCCAAGTGGGATCTGTAGAGACGAGACTGCCAGGCTCATGCACATCTCCTGCCTCTCCTCCCCGTCGGCCCCCACCACCCCAGGGCACAAGCCCCACGGCAGGACAGATGGAAAGGCAAGACACCAGGTGGCTGCAGGTTTCCGGGAGCTGGATGCCATGAAGGGCAGGGCAGAGCTCTGCTTGTCCAGGAGGAGGAAACATGGCAGCACCACAGCCGTGGGCTGGTTCTCACCTGGGGCCGAGCAGTCGCAGCACTCCCTGTTCCCGGGCATGCCCCTGACCTCCTGGATGATGGCCTGGGTCAGCTCCTCCTGGCTGCTCTCCCCTCCACCCTGTGCCTTGCTGAAGGCCACGTTCAGCGCCTCCTCCTTGCTGTTGCTGAGGACAGACACCCAGCTGCATGGGCAGAGAGCGGCTTAAGCATTGGGTCCCCTGCAGCCGTGCTCAGGCTGCAGGGCAAGGAGAGCAGTGGGGCTCATCCCACCGCTGCAGGGACATCCCGCTCTGCCCCAGCCTGCCAACAGCCGCCACACACACAGGTCCTGCACAGGACCCCAGCAGCAAACTGGGTGCCAGGAGCCTCCATCATGCTCCATGTCCTGCTTGTGGCCAGCCAGCCCGCCCGGCGTGACTGGGACACAGTCAGGATGGGAAAGGCAGTGAACAGGGTGCTGTGGTGCACTGCTCAATTAGCCAAATCGCTGGCTCCTCATCAGCAGCCAGAGGAGTATTTTTTTCCGTACTTACATGACACAGTCCTGCTCATCCTCTGCCAGGAAGCGGTATGTGCGGTTGTCTGAAACACACAGAGCCGGTCTCCTCTAGACACCCCACTCAACCGCCTCACCTGCCAGGCTCACAGCAGGGCACAACACACCTGAGCTGAGCTCAGCAGAGCTGGGAGCAATCTCCAGCCCGGGCAGCTGGGGTGACAGTCGCCTCCATCTCACTCAGCCCCTCCCCAGTGCACCCCATGGACTTGCTTCTGTACCAGGGGTGCTGGTGTCAGCTGAGCTGCAGCCCGGGAACTACGGTTGTGTGGTCCCCACACACCCCACGCTGCCCCGTGGCAGGGCTGCCCATCTCGCAGCCTGCATGTGTATCACTGCTCCCGAGCAGAGCTGCCTCCTGGCACGGTTTCCCCAGGGTAATCCCCCCAAGTTAGCCCAAAGCTGCAGAGATTCCTCTCATCCTTGCCCTGTCCAAACCTCTGTCTCCTCTCCAGGCCCTTCCCAGAGGAACCACAGGGCGGGCGCCAGCACTCACGGGAAACCAGATCGAAGCACTTCTTGTCATCTGTGTTGGGCTTCACCTGGCAGGTCAGTAAATTCAGCTTGGCTGGTGGGCGGTTGAGCTACAAGCAGAATGGAGAGGCATCAGAGGGCTGTGGAGCAGCAGTGATGAGCACTGCCTGGCTCTGGAGGCAGATCTGCCTTGTGCCCAGCGCTTTGTCTTTGGCTCCACTCTCAGGATCAATACAAGAAATAGCAACATGGACCTTTTCTTTCCCAACAGCCACCCCATGCTTGGAGCCAGGTCCCTGGGCTCATGCCCCTCCATGCACACAGGCACGTGAGGACCTCCTGTGTTTGTATACACTCTGGGGTTGTTCTCTGGGGTTGCAGGGACTTGAGTCTCAACAGAAGACCTCCCACACCAGGGCAGCCCAGCAGGGCAAGCAGCAGGCATGAGGGCTCTGAAGAGCCCCAGGAAGCCACCACGGTGTGGGGCAGTGGTAGACTCTGTGGACACTGTGGGGATGTGCAGCAGCTCCCAGGCAGAAGCAGAGCAGAGTGGAAGAAGTGGTTCCTACCGTGCTGTGAGAGACGGTCAGATAGCCATTGCTGATGGTGCATTTCCTCTTCTGCCAGACTTTTCTCAACCTGGAAATGAGTGGAGGGTGAGCTGAGAGGACACACACCTGCGGAGGAGCATACATGCAACACAGCGCAGCACTGGCAAATGCAAGAGCCGTGCAAGACAGCACGGGGCTTCAGCTCTCATCATGCATGTCAGCTGGGCTGGCACAGACAGGGTCTGTTGCTCTTCGTCTGTTCTGGGCTAAGAAGGACACATCATATGGCATAAGACAGACTTGTACAGACAGGCAGCACAGTCGCTGTGGAGGTGATTCAGGTGCAGGGCATCAATCGGGGCATCAGAACCAGCCAGCAGAGCATGCAGCCCTTTGCAGAAGCCCTCAGCAAACATCCAGGACCATCACCTCCAGGCTGCTCCCAGGCTGGCTGTCCTGGGCCCGCCAGTCAGGGCGGACCACAACATGGGAGAAAGCGGGAAGAGACACACCCAAAACTTCAGTCTGCAGTGACGGAGACTCCTGAGCCCCAGTTCATGATTTTCAGTCCAGTTTCAGGTTTTTCTAGGACCCTTCACAGGCCTTTCCAGGTGTGGAAGTCTCCCAATGCAGGAGCCCTGTGATTCCCAGCAAGCATCCTCCCATGCACCAGTGGGAGATGATCCTCCTTGCAAAGGCAGTGGAGCGCTTTCCAGGGCCTGGCTCCTGGCAGAGGGGCACAGGACGGATGCTGGTTCCCTCTGAGTGTCTCCCACCAGGAAGGATGGAGCGGGAGAAGCGCCAGCCCTCCCAGCACAAGAGCTTGGGGTGTTGGGTGAAGGTGGTGGGATCCCCATTGGAAGGAAAGATGGGGAGCTGGTTCTGGCTTTCTGTGGTGGGTGGATGGGTCCTTGACCCCAGTGCTCACAGGGCCTGAGGGGATATTGTGCAGCTTCACGGGAGAGGAATGCTCTCAGAGCTAAATGACGGACACAAGCTCCTGCAGCTCTGTGTTGAAAGCTGTTGGAGGCCGGGACAGTGTCGAGCACCCTTCATGTGTGCTTGTCCTGTTCCCCTGCCTTGTGGCCACCCCAGGAAGAGGAGGCTGATCTGGATGAGCCCTGCTCTGGCCCCAGCTCACCAAAGCACAACTGAAAGGGCCATGCTGGATCCCAACTTACCCATCGCTTTTCTTCAAGAGAGTCCCTGACTTCTCAGTGCCGTACTGCTTGGTCCCCTGCAGCTGGTGCATGTTGTACCCTGCCTGCTTGTTCCCAGGGTCCTGGCAGAAGGAGAGAAAGAGCAGCAAGGCCCTACCCCATCTATACCACTGGCAACCAACAGCATGTCCTCACGGGACTGCCGCGGACCCTGTGCTCCCCCAGAGCTCACCAGAAACCCCGCGGCTTTCTGCACGGCAGGCAGGCACTATGTAAGCAGCCGCCATGCCTTGCCCTGTGCGGACACCACCCGGCTTTCCCACACAAAGATCAGATTTTACCTCTTTCTGCTCCAGGCGCAACGCTGTTTTCAGCTGATCCCGGAGGGAACAAAGCTGCTGCTTCTCTTCCTCCTGCCTGATCTTCATCTGAAATGTGCTGGCGCACAGTGAGCTGCTGAGATGGCAGCAGGAGGCTCCTGCCGCAGCATCCCCCTCATCCCAGGCACAGCGGAGGTGTCCCCACGCCACCCTCTGCCCTCATCACCGCCCCACATTCGTGGCATGCACCGAGCCCCATTCCTAGCGGGGGAGGCTGCTGCTCTCCGCAGTGTAAAAACAATCAACAGCTTGAGGGTCACTGTGGTGGTTGCTTTCTTTTTTCCCTTGGTAGTGTTAGTAGTTAAAGTAATTTAAAAGCCTCCAAGCCATCAAAATGTTGATGGACCTTCGCACATGACTGTGGCCCTGAAGCGAAGCCTGGAGCTTTGTCTGCATGGGGGATCCATAAGGTGCTGCTTGCTGTGCTCTGTTACCCTGCTCTGGGGTGGCACCTCCCCTCTTTTTGTTGTTTACATAATGAATTTTAATATGAGTGATTACAAATTATGGAACAACAGGTAACACCCCGAAAGGAGATTAATTCAAAAAAAACCAGTAGACGCTCAGACGACACACGCACTGCAGGACCAGGAGAGACGAGTACAAGTGATGTTGACACAGCAACGGGATGGGGACCATAACTCAAACCTCTGCAAATCTTGGCTTGCAAGGAGGTGTGGAGAAGGATGAACAAGCCCAAGCAAACTGGAACTGAGGTCTAGAAATGCTGGGAAACCGACAATAGCTGAAGTTCACAAGGCTTACATGACCTGCCCCTACAGCTAACGAAGCCCCCAAGGAAAGGCATTAAGAGCTTAAGTTGGCAGCAACAGGCATGGCAAGACAAGAGCACAAATGAGAAATCTGGAAGTCCACAGAGCAGCTAGGGTTTTGGCAGATGAATATGTTAGTGTCTCCTTTGTACCCATGTTTATGCTTGTTCTTCCTACTGTCTGCCCCGGGGTATGGCATCACAATTTTTCCCTCTCATAGTGATGGCTGCGTTTCACCCCTCCATGGGCCACTGTGCATCAGAGGATCAGGAAATAACAGTTAATAGATGTGAATAGCTGCCAAAGTGCTCAGCTGTGCTGCTGCAGAGGAAGAGGAGGCCCCGGGGAAGACGTCCCTGCTCTCCAGCTGCCTCCCGCTCGCCACACCTCACTGCAGATGAATACTCACGCTCTGCAGCTCCAGGATGAGCTTCTCTGTAAACTTATTAAGTTTTACCATCGTGTTTAAACATTCCTGGACAAAACTGAGAGAAGAGTCTAACATAAGGGCATGTCCTGAAATCCTGCTCTTAGCACCACCTGTGAAGCCCCCAGTTCCTGGGCTCCTGCGAGCTCCTGCCTCAGAGGCCATCATGCCTTCAGCAGGCAGCACTTTCGCTTTATAGTTGGAAAAGTCTTTCTTAAGAAATGTATTTTAGAAAGATTTGGAGGCAGTTAAGTTCATGGAGAGTGCTCAGCATTCTGTTTGCTTTGCATCCCATATTTCTGGTTTACACTGCCCTACGAAAATGTTGGAATAAAGAGAGGAAACACACTCCATTGAGACTCTTGCCTCCACCCTCCAGGAGAAGAGGACTTGTGCCACATTACAGAACAGGCAAAGCCAACTGCAGGAACCCAGGTCCTGCAAGTTAATCCACCCCCAGGTCCCCTCTACAACCAGCCCTTCTGGAGAGAAAGGGCGTGTGGACAGGTCACCGGTCGCTCTTACTTGAACTTGAGCTGCAGTGCTTAATGTGGTTTTGCAGCAGGTCAATCCCTTCCTTGGTTTTAATCTCATTCACTTTGATTAGATGCTGAAGGGAAAAGGACACAGGGGATTAATTTGTAGCTTAGAGAGAAAAGCCCTTTCTGCACTATTTGATGACACCACCGCCCCCACCTCCCAGTGTGCTGTGGCCCATCCTGGCAGTCCTGGCTGCTTTGAAACAATCCCAGGTCGGGGGGCAAGTGGGAAACGCCACCGTGAGAGTCACTGCTGATGTCTGGCCGCTCCAGACCCCGCTCTGCTGGGGCTGTGGCATGGATGCCGTGCACCAATGGAAGGGAAATTCATCCCTTGGATGTCGAGTCAGCAGCTCTGACAACACTCCACGTGGCACAGGATGGTTCCTGTCCTTATCTCACACATGTTCAACTGGAAGGTCCTGCGCTCCTTCTCCACCTCTTGGGTGATCTCCTCCCGGCTCACCTCACTCCACACCATGCCATGATGCTCGGCCAGCTCACGCTTCTCCTTCTCGATCTTGGCGCTCAAGGAAGGAGGAGAGACACGTGAAAGGCTCCATCTGACTGCTCACCAGTGAAGGCAGAGAAAAAACAGCTTCCAAATCCAGGCCTTGGGGTGAGGGAGCCTGAAGACTTAGAGTTTGCACTCATAGTCTTTGCAGGCCTTCTCAAAGGGCTTCTTGAGCTTCTGGGAAGATCCAAAGGCACCATTTAATGACTACAACCAGGGCAGAGCCTTCCTCATCCTCAGCGTACTGCGTTCCCGTTGGGTCACCCTTGCATAAGGGCCCTTGCAGACCCAGGACACGGCTGTCTACAGGAGTGTCCTTCCCCAGGAAGGTCCTCGCCTCTCCTCAGTGCACAGCAGACAAGTGCTCACAGATGCAGGTTCACTCACGGGTACATGCTTGCACACACACGCAAACACACAGAGGCTCCAAAATATACATCATGCATATGTGCATCACATAGGCATGTGCACAGCAGCACCCAGCAATAACGCCTTTCTCAGACTCGCAATTTTAAGGGCAGGAGGAATTTCTCAGACATGCATGACCCAGAAATTACCAACCGGGTTCTCACCTGATGAAGCCAGAATGTTGGGTTTAACCAAAATGCCACTCAGAAAGACATCAGAACCTGACAACACCAGCACAACCTCATCCTTCCCTGGGTATTCATTTAAAGGTGAATTAGTCTTGCTGCTAAAAAGCTGTCATTTGTTTCCCATTTACTTTGCATGACTTTAGCTTCTCTCCAGTGGTTACCATCTTGGTATGTTCATCTGCATTTGTCCATTAAATGCATTTACTCAGATCACCCATGTTGTGCCGTGTTCTCACCACTGATTGCTCTGCAAACCTCTGTGTCAAAGACACAATAAATCAGGTTGGAGGGGTCGTCAGGAGGTCTCTGATCCAACCTCCTGCTCAAGGCAGGGACAACACTGAATTCAGAGCAGGCTTTGTGCAGGCAGATGTCAAAAAACCCAAGGATGGAAATCCCACAGCCTTTCTGGGTCCCTGTCCCAACGCTTCTCTGTCCTCCGAGGTGAAATTCCTTTATTTCTTTTATTTCTATTTTATATATCTATATCTATTTTATTTCTAATTTTTATTTCTATTATTTAATTTCTTTATTTCTTTATTCTTAAGGAGCGGCTGAGGGAGCTGGGGGTTCAGCCCGGAGAACAGGAGTTGAGGGGAGACCTTCTGATCTCTGAACTGCCTGAAAGGAGCTTGGAGCCAGGGGGGGTCGGGCTCTGCTCCCCAGGAACAAGCGCCAGGACCAGAGGAAACGGCCTCAAGTTGCGCCAGGGGAGGTTGAGGTTGGATCTGGGGAACAATTTCTTCCCCAAAGGGCTGTCGGGCACTGGAACAGGCTGCCCAGGGCAGTGCTGGAGTCACCATCCCTGGAGGGGTTTAAAAAGCATTTAGACGAGGCTGTCAGGGACATGGTTTAGTGCTAAAGTTAGGTTAGGTTATGGTTGGACTCAATGATCCTGAGGGTCTCTTCCAACCGAAACGATTCTATGATTCCATTTATGTCAAGGCAGAACCTGTCAGGGCAGATCTTGCATTTGTCTCCACTCTAATGAAAATGTCAAACTGATTCAGGTCAGCCTCTGATTCCTGTTGGATCCCATTAGGAATATCTTTAGCCTAATCATGACTCCTTGCAGGCAGCTGGTTTTTTCCGTCTCTGCCTGTTTTCTTTGTTCTAAATCTTCTTGACATCATCCTTAACAATGCAAATAGTGGATTTTTTCCTTCATATTTTTACAAACTTTTATCAATCTGGTTCACACCAGAAAATCTAGATTTTGTTCTGTCCTTCTACTTTCATGCTCCATACTTCCAAATGGATGCATAATGCTCATAATTTGTTTCAGTATTTGATAATTAGTCTTTCGGAAGTCCCCAAACTCTGCCACATCTCTTTCTGCAGTCCTGTCCAAGACCTTTCAACTGTTTGCTCAAGCATCCCCCGGCCCAGCTCTGATACAGCCCAACTGCAAAACCTACATCAAACATCAAAGGAAACTGCAGAGCTGGAAGAAAAAGCTGGAACAAAATCTGTAGAGTGGAACCATACAAGAACACGTCTTTTAAACCCCTCCAGGGATGGTGACTCCACCGCTGCCCTGGGCAGCCTGTTCCAATGCCAAACAACCCTTTCTGTGAAAAACACCACCCCCTGCACCAGGATGAGACCCCTCAGAAGAAATTTGTCCTGTCAAAACCCAGCGTGAAGCATCTCCACTTGAGACTGGATCATCTCATGACTTGTCTGTGCAGAAGACAGGAATCCTAGGGCACCAGAGACCATGCTGAGAACAGGTCTCATTCAATTTACATCAGCCCAACACCACCATACAGATTCATGCTGACGACCCCATGCCAATGTCCCAGTGCTGTCATGTAGATGCTCACGTGCCTAGAAGTTGAGCCACCAAGGAACATCAAAACAACCAGCAAGTGGATCAAGCTGCTATGATTAAAATAGCTGAAGTGGACTTGGACTGGCAACATAAAGGTGAACTTTTTCTAGCTTGGTGGACTCATGATGCTTCAGGGCATCAAGGTAGAGATGCAACATATAAATGGGCTCGTGATTGAGGGGTGGACTTAACTATGGACACTATTTCACAGGTTATTCATGAATGTGAAACTTGCGCCAAAATCAAACAAGCTAAACAGTTAAAGCCTGTATGGTATGGGGGGCGATGTTTAAAGTATAAGTATGGAGAGGCTTGGCAAATTGATTATATTACACTTCCACAAACACGTCAAGGTAAGCGCTATGCACTTACAATGGTAGAAGCAACCACCGGATGGTTGGAAACATATGCTGTACCCCATGCTACAGCCTGGAATACTATCTTGGGCCTTGAAAAGCAAGTCCTTTGGTGACATGGTACGCCAGAAAGAATTGAATCTGACAATGGTACTCATTTCAAAAACAGTCTTATAGACAATTGGGCCAAAGAACATGGTATTGAGTGGGTATATCACATTCCATATCATGCACCAGCTTCAGGGAAAATCAAAAGGTACAATGGTTTGTTAAAAACTACATTAAAGGCACAGGGTGGTGGAACCTTTAAAAACTGGGATTCACATTTAGCAAAAGCCGCTTGGTTGGTCAACACTAGAGGATCAACCAATCGAACCGGGCCTGCCCAATCAGAAATTCTACGTACTGTAGAAGGAGATAAAGTCCCTGTAGTACACAGGAAAAATATGTTAGGAAAGGCAGTTTGGGTCACTCCTACCTCAGGCAAAGGCAAGTCCATTCATGGGATTGTTTTTGCCCAAGGACCTGGCAGCACCTGGTGGGTGATGCTTAAGGATGGAGAAGTTTGATGTGTGCCTCAAGCGGATTTGGTTGTAGGTGAAAATATTCAAGACTAAACTACATGATGTTAATTGCCATACTAACAGTGTTTAATAAGTGTCTTTCAGATCAAGACAGTGGTGATGAAACCAGAGCTGGCTTCTTCGAGTGGCGCCTGACAACTTCTTCGAAGTTGATGTCTTTAACCCACAAACAGTGGTCATGAGATGCACTAAACGTACCATTTTTCCTGCCCTGGGAGACTGTTGTGATAAAAGAACTTAATGAACTTTTCAAAGATGGACCACGGACTAAGAGAACGATGAATTACACCTGTGTATATATGTACATACGTGTATATATGTACATATGTGTGTATATATATAGTAGTAGTAATTAATTAGATTGTATTGATAAGGTCCAAGTATGCTGTGAATGGCATGTCGTAAGGGGTGGAATGTCCTGGTTTTGTTAAAAATAAGTTTCTCTTTTAGTGAATTTTCCTCTCAGCTAAAGTCTTCTTACTAACTGCAGTTTTCCTGAAAGTTAGATACATGTTTTGGTAGACATAGCGATGGAATGCAAGGTCATTGATAATGATGCATCCCACGAGATGTGCAAGCAGGAGGTGAACTGAAAATTGACCAACTAAAGTATTCCATCCCATTCACGTCATACTTCACATAAAAGTGGGGGATCACGAGGATCTCGTCCCTTTTCCTTATGGCCGACATTGGGAGAGGACCTTGCGAGTTGTCCCTGCGAACTGAGGCCCAGTGACAGACTGAATCCAGCTCCGGTTGGCTGCAGAGTCCAGTCCAGGACTTCGGGTGCTGGCCCCACATCTGCCAGAGCAGTTGCCGGGACCTTCAAGATTGGTTTTGTATATTTTGTATTATTTTCTCTATTTTTATTAGTAGCATTAGTAAAACATTTTTAATTTTTCCAGCTCTCTTCTCTCTGTCCTTCTTTCCCTCCCAATCGCCTGTCCTTAGTGGGAAAGGGGAGAGGGACGGGCTGAAGGGGGAAGTGGGGGAGAGGAAGTTAAAAATACATCTGCCGCGGTTTTATTGTCACCCCGCAATCAAACTGCGACAGCTGTCCAGGAGGATGGGTGAAGGGGCATCAGGACAGCTGGCAGCAGCCTGGGCCCAGCTCCAGAATGCTGCTACAAAACACAGGTGAGATTGGAGAGAGCAACCAAGGAGCTTTTATTCCTGTGAAGAGCGAAAATGAAGGCTAAAGCAAGCCCAAATCCAACTCAGCAGATGCAGGAAAAGCTGTTAAGCAGCTTGTAAGGAGTGACAACCAGAAAGTCCATGTCTTGAAAAGTGCTACCACGTCCAGAGCCGACTCCAGCTCCAAGAGCTGTTCCTGTGCTCTTGGCAGGGCAGGAAGCTCCTGGCTACTTTGGCTCTGTTGTCCTTCTCCCTGGGGAGCCCCATTCAAAGGTCTTCCAGGTCCTACCTCTGCCAGGACCCTACACCAGACCTGCCTTCCCCCTGTACAACGTGTTCTGAACTCTTCAGGCAAAGGCCTGGGAAGTGCCAAGCCAGGGCACGATGGCTCTGTATGTCCCCATCCCTGCCAGAATCACTCTCAATGGCAAGGGCTGGTTTCAGCTGCCATGTCTGTGGGGACAGCCCAAGCAGACCCCATTTTCCCTCCCTCCCACCCCAGTCCCACAAAAAATAAATTTCTCCCCAAAGCCGTAAGTGTCCTTCAAGAAGTTTGCCTTATTTAGTAGGTTGGTTACTTGGTTTCTTAGCATCTCGTGGGTACTTTGCATGAAACATGACTCCCCAAAGAGAGGCCGCTTCTGCAGGTCTCTCACTCTGAAGGTTGCTTCTGCACCTGCAGGATTTCCTTAAACTTTCCAGTCCCAGCTTGATTCCCGCAATAATCACCCCTGTCTTTGAGCAGTCCTGTGCTGAAGAACATCTATCCATTGATGATCTTCTCACTGATGTATCCAGGCATGGTGTAGATCAAAAGAACTAGGAAGATGGTCAGAAGAGCAACAATGAACAGCACAATGATGTATTTCTTGTACCGCTTCCAGATAAAGAACACGAAGGTCTTCATGGGATTTACAAACCAGTTGAAAGAAGTTTTTGGCCGGCTGGAACAGGAAAGGAAGAACAGATAAGCACAGGCGCAATCCACAGAGCAGCATGTCAGCGCCTCTGCTTTGGTGCCATCACCCTCATGGGTCAACAGCTCTTCCTGCTGCTTCCAGACAGGCTCAGCTGGGGGCTGCAATAACTGCAGTGCCCGTGAAAGCACTGGAGACAACAGGACCTGCTCCTCACGACAGCCCCCGCAGAGCTGTTCTGCACCCATGTGCCTAAGGGGTACGTTCACATGGTTAAACCAGAGCTGCTCTTGTTGTACAAGTGATGTTATGGCAAAGCTGCCTCGGGTACCTCACTGAGATCAGCCCTGGCCCAGATGCTGCAGCCACAAGTCCTGCTGGACCCACTCGAGCTCTGGGAAGCCCTGGCAGGTCCTGCAGACCCCACTATCCCACTGGTTGCTCTCAGCTTCCTGACAAGCAGATGCTCCTTGTCCCCAGGCAAACAGCTACTGAAAACACAGCACTGTCTATCCATGTTCAAGATGATAACACAGATACTCACTTGGGCTTTTCCAGGGGTTCAGGTTCTTTTCGGCCCAAACCAACAGGACTTTTCTCAGCCTCCTCCACAGTCAGCAGCTGGAACTCCGCTTCCACCTTACCCTGGAGGGGGAACAGGTCTGAGCCACAGCCGCATATGTTGTTCTGCAGACCAGCCTGCTGACGACACACCCTACCAGGACTGGGTGTTTTTCTCCCAGTTACAGATGCTCAGAGCAACTAACTTTTCTCTCCAGGCATTAGCTACAGAGTCTGTCACTTCACAGCCAGCCAAAACTTTGGCCTGGCAGACAAGTCGCTAAATTGTATTGCTATTGTCACTATTGCAATGCGCTCCCCAGCTATCTGGATTTGTCTGCAGATTCCCACACTGGCACTGAGCAAAACTCATCCTTGGAGACAAACAAAGGTCCACAAGGGCCATCAGCAGCAAGTCTGCCCTGGGACAGTTGCCACCTGCCTGTCTGGGGTAGGCAGAGACCCTGGAACAAGCTTTTGCTGCTGTCCAGTTTGGCTGATGGGGAGCCATGTGCCTCTTGCTTTGCTGCCCTCCTTGAGCACTGCTGTGTGGGAAGCTCAGAGGAAGACGTGAAGCTGGACACCCCCTACAATGCCACCACATCTGGCTGGATCTGCAGTAGAGAGAACAAGTCTCCAGGACCCTGCACAAAGTCCCGGGCAGCTGGGCCATTGCTGCCCCTGTATGTTATGTGCATACAGGACAAGCTGCCATGTCAATGCCGAGGCAAAACACGGGCTCTCTGCTCGCCCGTGCCAGCACCCTGCCTCACCGTCAGGAGGTACTTGTTCCCACTGGGGTCTGTGAACTCCATGTCCTCTGGTCTGACTGAGCGACTCCATTTCTTTTTCTTCTTCTTCTGCTTGCACTCCCTCTCTTCTCTCTCCTCATCTTCTTGATCTTTGAGTTTGATGAAGGGCCACCAGCCCCTCATGCGCTTGTTTCGGAAGATGGAGAAGCGAGGTGTTGCGTTCTCCTTGGCCATCTTGATGGTGCACTGCTCTGAGCTCTTGGCTGCCCGCACCATGTCGTGCAGCTTCAGCTCGATGGAGCCTGCAGGCACAGTGAAAAGGAGAGCTCATGGTGAATGATCTAATAGAGTCCTGCACATTTACAGGTGGAGAACCTAAAGGTCAGCATAAGAAGGGCACAGTCCAAGAGTTAGAGACAAAGAAGCAGAAGCCACAGGGCTTGCCTCATCTCTGATATGGCCAGTTTGGTTTGCATGAGGTACAGCCAGATATTTTCGCACCTTTACCATGTCCTACCCTGCTCTCCTCACATGTCCAAGCTCCTCCTCATTCCTGCAAATGCCAATAAAAAATCTAAAAAAATCTATAAAACTCCTTAAAGGTTTCAAGTCTGTCTTATATCTGAAACCGCCTCAGTTCATTTCCCTGCTTGGCCTTGTGCCCCTGTCCTCCTTGGAAGGAGCTTCTGTCCCACTTCAGCACTGAGCCCTTGCAGCAAGTCAGTCTTATCACATACTGATCTGTATTGGCAAAAGCACAGCCAGCAACCAAGGGATGCAGCTGTTCTCCTCTGCTCAGCTCTGCTGAGACTGCATCTGGATACTGTGTCCAGTTTTGGGCCCCCAACACGAGAAAGGTATCACCTAACTAGAGTGAGTCCAGTGGCTGAGCTGGTCAAGTCTAGAGTATGTGCCACAGCAGGATGGGTTGAGAGACCCGTGTGTGTTCAACCCAGAGAGGAGAGGTCAAGGGAGAGATCTTACTGCATCTCCCACAGCCTAAAGGAAGCTACAGAGCAGACGGAGCTAGACTCTTCTCAGAAGTGGATGATGAAAGCATGTAAGGCAAAGGACACAAGCTGCTGCAAGTAAAAAAAATTGAGAATTATGAGAATGGTGCGGCCAGGGACCCAGAAGGGTGCTGGAATCTCCATCCTCAGAGATACTCAAAACTCACCCAGAGAAGGCCCTGAGCAACCTGACCTATATTGTACCTAGCCCTGCTTGGAGCAAGAGCTTGCAATAAAGACTGCGGCATCCCCTTCCTGCCCAGAAGTTCCTGAGGTTGTACATGCCGGGAATTGTTGGTATTGCTGTCTAATGCTTTCTTCAGTGCCTGAGTAGCACGGCTGAACAAACCACCACTGGAAGTGCCTCATGAAGGTGAAGCCTTTCAAATACGCCACGGAAGGCTGATGAATAAAGAGAGTTTTATCCTGCCCAGGACACAGCAGGGCAAAGGGGCAGCTTTTTAATGGGGAGGCTGAAGTTTGAAGACGGGAGGGACAACAGAACAGAATGCTACAAACTTGGGGATGGCAGCAGAAGCAGGAGAGAAGCAGCAGTGTTTGTGCTAGCGTAGTGTGGGTGAAATCCCCACCAGCCCAGCTTCACCACCAGCCCCTGCTGCTTGCCCAGCTCCCTGAAGTACCAGAGCAGCTGGGGAGCTCTGAGGCCCCAGCAACGTGATACCACAACTCAAGTGCATATGGTCTCACAAAGGTTGCCAAACCCTGTGCCCATAACATAAGCTCCTGGGAAAGCTGCTTGTTGGCCTAGTCTTTGGGATCTGCAGATCTAAGTGAGAGCATGGAAAATGAGCAAGTTTATCAGAAAAGTTGTGAGGAAGAAGAACCTGGAAATTCTGCAGCATGACAGGCCCAGAAAAAGGACTCCAAGGCCCTGGGACAAGTATGCAAGCTCAACATGTCTGTGTAGGGGAGGTGTGTATCTCCAGGCTCTGCCTATAGCTCACGTGAAAAACCAGCCCAGGTGCTGAGCTGAAGCACTTGCTCTGATGCTCCTGGTGTCCTTTCTCAGGAAAATGGGCCCTGGGACAAACACTGCAATACTCCAGCAAGGTGAGGGACAGATCGTGCCACCCCCAGTAGGTTACACCATACCTAGAAAGTCATTAGCTGAGATCCTGTCGTAATCCCAGACCTGGAGGACCAGAACAGCCGGTTCCCGAAACTCTGATTCCTCCACAGAGAAGACAGAGTCCTTCTTCTTGTAGGTGATCTCCTTCTCGGCTGGGAGATAGTTGAAGCGGAAGATGAACCTCCAGTTGAAATTTCCCTCCCCGGTCAAGGAGTTAAAGTGAACATCTGTCTCCTGCTTGTCATGGTCCAGACCCTTTATCCAGCTGCAGGAGAAACTCAGTTATCACCTATCCCAACAGCCAGCCCCAAAGGCAGAGCTGAAGATGGAGGGGCTGAAACCCATGGGGCAGCAGGAAAAGAAGAGTCAAAGAGCCAAACCAGACCAACACCTGACCAACATGTTTGGGGGCAGAGCAGTCCATGCAGGGGACGAGAGTGGGGACCCTGTGCTGAGGCAGGGAGGAGCAGAGGGTCAGCAGCGGCAGTGGGGGTGTGGGCAGGGAGAGGACAGCCGGGCTCTGCCTCCCTCTGCCTCCCAACAGACCTTTTCACATAGATGTCACTCGAAGGCTCTCCCGTGACTGGGTTGACATCATCAAGAATCACGTCGTCCGTGTTCCAGATGATCACACGCAGCTCGTAGCTGTGGGAAGGACACAGAGGGAAGTTAAACACATGCTCTCGCCCCACTGCCTGCGAGGGCAGGTCAAGCCTGCACCAGAGCAGCAGGACTTGAACCCTCCTGGCACTGTGGTCCTCTGCCAGGGTTCCTCTGGCCACACACAGCCCAGCAGTCTCGCTGCCATGCAGAAAGCCTTTCCTGGGGGGCTACAGCCCCACAGACAACCACCCACTGTCAAACCAGGCAAATCCCTGGTGCGTGGGGAGCCCACCCAGCACCACTCGGCCACAGAAGCACAGAAAGGCTTAGGCAGGAAGAGACCTCTGCAGCCTCTGCTCCAACCTCTTGGTCTAACTTTGTACTAGAGCAGATTGCTCAGGGCCTTGTCTGCTTGAGTTTTGAGTATCTCCAAGGATGGATATCCCAGCACCTCTCTGCATCACTCTGTCCCTGTCCCAGGGTAAGTACACTCCCATGGGGAAAATGTTTTCCCTATATCCAGTTGGAGTTTCCCTTGCTGCAATTAGTGGCCATTATCTCTTGTCCTTTCATGTGCACCTCTCAGAAGAATCTGGACCCTCCATCTCAAGAGCCTCATTGAAAACAGCAGATCTCCTCCTTCACTTCTCCAGACACCCAGAGGACATCTGTCCGCTAGCCAAATCACAGGGTGTTGCAAAAAGATGGACCTAGTTTCAGGTCTTTGAAAAAGATGGACCTAATTTCAAAGTGATATATTTCACAATGGCGACATGCTACAATTACACAAATATTTACAAATTATTTAATGAGTAATCAAGTTTTAGTAACCTTTTTATAAATCATAGAATCACAGAATCATTTTGGTTGAAAGAGACCCTCAAAATCATCAAGTCCAACCATAACCTAACTCTGGCACTAATCCACGTCCCTGAGAACCTCATCTCTGGTCTGTTCAACCCCTCCAGGGATGGTGACTCCACCACTGCCCTGGGCAGCCTGTTCCAATGCCTGACAGCCCTTTGGGGAAGAATTTTTTCCCAATATCCAACTTCAACCTCCCCTGGCGCAACTTGAGGCCGTTTCCTCTGGTCCTGGCGCTTGTTCCTGGGGAGCAGAGCCCGACCCCCCCTGGCTCCAAGCTCCTTTCAGGCAGGTCAGAGATCAGAAGGTCTCCCCTCAGCTCCTGTTCTCCAGCTGAACCCCCAGCTCCCTCAGCCGCTCCCATCACACTTGTGCTCCAGCCCCTCACCAGCTCCGTTCCCTTCTCTCAACTTGCTCCAGCACCTCAAATGCTCTGTGTTGCCTCCACCTGCTATACGGACAATATCAAGATGATATAGTGACTTCAAATTGGGTCCATCTTTTTGAAACACCCTGCAGAGCTACTAATAGATAAGTAGTTCTGACCTGAGTTTCTATTGCCTTCATGTCCAGCCTTAGAGAGGTTAACCCTGCCCTTCACAAACACTTGCACAGCTGAAGCACTTATGCCTCTTGCTGGTACACCCAAGAGACCACCCCACAGCCAGAGCTGAAGCAGAGAGGAGGGCTGTGTGCCAGGCTGGCACAGACGTCAGGATCCTGGGACATCCCACCAGGCATGGAGACGGACAATGACCAGCCCCAGCCCCGCTCCCACGGGTGCTACCTGACAGGCAGCCGCGGCTTGATGTTGACAGGCGGTGGTGCGGGGACATCATTTGGAAACATGTCAATCCACATGTGCAAGGAGCCCTGATGAGAGAAGACAGCAGAGAGACTTCAAAAGACAGACAACCTCCAGCTCTTCGAGGAGCAGGAGCTTGGTCCTGCAAGGAAAGCTCTCACCAGAAAGGCACTGCTTGGCTCTCTCCATCCGCAGCACTTCAGAGTGATGTGTGACTGGATTTAGATACAGAAAAAATGAAAACTGCCAAAAGTTGTTTATTTCTCTCCCCACCCTGCTCTCAAGAAAAAAACCATTTCATCTGTACTGAGTCTGTTTCAGACAGTGGCAAAGGTGTCCCTCTGTTTTAATAAGAAGCATACAATAATGTAATGCTTCAGCATAACCAAGAAATCTAAAAAGTGATGGGTCTGACCCTTCCCTCCCCACATGCGTTTCCAATGCCAACCAAAGGCAGAGTGACTGCAGAGCCCTGCTCTGTCACAGAGCTCTGGTACCAGAGGGAAAGGGAGATGTTCAGTGCAGGACATGGAAATGGTTGAGCTCAGATCGCTGCACTGCATAAAGCTAAGGAGGAACGTTTCTCCTCCAGCCAGTGGTTATGTTGTGCCTCCAGGGAGAAGACAAGGGTGCAGAATGGGGCTCTTGCTGGGGAGCAAAGCAGCAGTGAAAGGGGACAAAGCAGAGGAAGGTGCTGGGGCAGACAAGGACACTCCCACGCACCGCAGTGCATGGTGGCAGGGCTCAGAAGGCAGAGCAGGTTCCTTCCCACCCACACGGCATCCTCATCAGAGCAATGCTCCATGGCCCAAGGAGACAAGAAGGACTCCGGGCCACCAGCATTGTGACCACAACATCAGTGGACAGACGTCTCCTGAGGAAAGGGTGTTCAGAAGCACCATGAGAGCTCAGAGGGTGGATCTGAGCAAAGGACACCCAAGGCCAACAGTCCTCACTTCATAACAGGGCCAGCCACTCAGAGACAGCCCACCCAGGAAGGGGCAACGTGTGGGATTCATACTGTGACAAGGAGAAAAAGGGACAACAGGGACCAGCCAGGGGGCTGGGAAACAGCTGCCTGAAGGTCAGACCAACATCTAGGCTGGCCAAAGAAACACATCTCACCTGCACCAGCCCAGGGTTCTCCGGGTTGTACAGGGACCGGATCTCCACATGCTCTGGTACCAGCTTGTACCCGTATCCTGGCATCTCTTCCCAGTGCTGCAGGACGTATAAAGCCTTATGTTCATCATCCACTGACCAGTTCTCATCTGATACTCCTCTCCTGTTCCTCACAGAGGCCTCTGCAGCAGGACACAGCCAGGTAGAAGGTGAAGGCATCTGGCCACCAAGAGCCACATCAAGATGTTAGTCACAGGCACAAGTAAAGGAAGATGATGGACTGAGCAAACAAGGACCTCCCCAGAAAAACAAAATGGGGAGAAGCAGGAGGGCGAGGGTGAAGAAGAATGAGTTCAATATGTTGAAGTGATGAGGAAAACCGTAGGGAGGAAGACAAACAGACTAAGAGAAATAAGAGGAAAAGGGCAAAAAATAATTTACAGTGGCCCTGGGAAAAGGAACCAGGGGACACCAAGGAGGTTGTGACCCTCTGGGGCAGTTTAAGTCCCTGTGGTAGGGCCAACAGATCGCTGGATGAGACGTTTTGCCCTAAAAGTGCTGCAAGAAAGCACCACTTGTCACTTGGCAGTGACACACAGCTGTGCTCTCCATAAATTCAGTCTTTGCAATTAATTGACTCATTTGGCACAGTGAAGTCAAACAGCAGTCCGAGACCAAATCCTGCTGGTGGGGAGAAAAGCAGGAGCCCACAGATGAGGACACAATGACCCACCCACCCCTGGGCTTATGGAGAGCATCTGCCCTGTGGAGAGCGGTCTGAGACCAAAATCACCCCAAGCAGTCCCCAAACACTGCAGAGATTCACAGGGCAACCAGTCACTAGCAGGGTTCCACAGGGATCCATCTTAGGGCCAGCACTCTGCAATGCCTTCATAAATGACTTAGACACAGGACTTGAGGGAATACTAAGAAAGTTTGCTGATGACACTAAATTTGGAGGAGCTGTTGACACTCTCGAGGGCAGAGAGGCCCTGCAGAGGGATCTGGACAAATTGGAGAACTGGGCAATCACCAACCACGTGAAGTTCAACAAGAGCAAGTGGAGCACTGGAACAGGCTCCCCAGGGAGGTGTCACGGCCCCAACCTGACAGTGTTCAAGAAGAGACCGGACAACGTCCTCAGACACACGGGGTGACCTGTGGGATTGTCCTGTGCAGGGACAGGAGTTGGACTCCATGATCCTTGTGGGTCCCAACTCAGGACTTTCTATGATTCTCACTGCAGCCACGTTTGAACCAGAGCCAGCTCTCACAGGACACCAGGAGAGCACCTCGTTTCTCCTTTTCCAGCTACCCAGTGACCTGAGAAAAGGGGAAAAGGGCTTCTGGAGGCTCCTTGCCCTCTCCTGAGCAGGATTTCTTTCCCCATCATGACATAACCCATTGAAGCCAGCAGAAAGCTGAGGAACAGCAGCACTGAAAGGAGCAGAAGGTAAAGCTGGCCGCACACACAGGTACCCCCTTCTCTGGGCAGGTGAGGCAGAGGGAGCATCTTTCCTTCAGACTACACGGCATTGCCTTGCAGCACTCAGCCATCCACAAGCAGCCCACATCTGCTCCATCTCCTCCAGGCTGGATTAAACTGCAGAGGTGTTGGCCACTGAAGGGAATGCGCGCAGCAGGGACAGGCCTGTGCTCCGGGAAGGTCTCCATCACTGCTTGCGGAGGGCATGAAACCTTGCTGTGTTCTTGGACATCTGTGGCCCTGGCTCGGGGTTGGCAACGCCAGTGAGAAGGAAAGACAAACAGCAAAGGAAAAGCAGAATCTGCCCACAAGGAGGAAATCAACAGTAGTGAGGAGCACTGGGGAGTCACCGAGGGCACACAAACCCACCAGAAGCAGGAAGCATCCCTGAAGGACAAAGCCGGCTATAAACAGGAAAAGAGACTGAAAAAGTCTCCCCACACCTCCCACCCCACCAAAAAACCCAAAAACAAACAACAAAAAACCCCCCACACCACAACGAACAAACAAAACAAAAACAAAACTAAACCAAACCAAAACAAAAACATAACAAACAACAAACAAACAGACAAACAAAAAACCACCAGAAAGAAGGAGGTCAGTATCTTGCTGGTGGTGGTCACAAGCAGATGGAGGTCCAGCTTTGTGCCAGTGTCAGCCACCAGAACAAGCCACACGTTCTCTGGCTGCACAAGCCATCAAACCCCCAGGCACATCACTGCCCTGCAAGTGGATTTACTTTGCGCCACCCACTGCCTGGGAAGCCGCTTTGGGATCTAACAGCCTGGATAACACCTTCCCCCAGTACAACGCTGTCACCCATTGAAACCAGGCCACTGAGCACCAAGGATGCTCCCTGTGGTGACCCGGAAAGCTGAGCCATGCAGGGCACAGGGTGGCACACTTCAGGGAAGAGAGGCTGGTGGGCTTCCAGCCCTCTCACCATCTCACCAGCATGGGCACTGCTGACAGCTGTTTAAAGGAGAGGTCATCATTCCCCAAGCGCTTTGTACCTTGAGGAAAAGCCTCTGGAGGGATCTTGAATATTTTATTGTCCACTTTGACCTCCTCCCGTCTGTACTCTGCTGCAGGGAGTGAGTTTTTCTTGCATAAGCTATCCAAGATCTGTGTGGGCTTGAAAGCATCTCGCCACATGTTGTAGCCGTTTCTGCATGGAAGGGAGAACATTGAGAACATCTTCAGCTTAGACATGCCAGGTTTTTCTCCTGGGCTGTGAAATGCCCTGCCCTCTCTACAGCACAGGCTATGCCACCAGAGCCCTGCTCAGATTTTCACTGGGAAAACCACAGGCATACAAAACCTTAATGAATGAAAAGCTTAACAAGATCTCCTCCAGAAAAAGAAGTCAGGATTGTGCCCCACAGAACCATTAACTTCAGAGCAGCAACAGGAGCATTTCCAGCTGCAGCTCGTAAGTGGGAGAGAGGTTTTATCAATGCTGGGACACAGCTAATTCGCCAGTAGTGGGGTAAGAGAAGAAAAGCTTACAGAAAACTGGCCAAAGACGCCGGAAAATCCATACTGAATGAGGCCAAAGGAAAACAGATGTTACAAGTTTTGCTGCTCACAGAATTGGCTACTGCCAGAGAAACCACCCCGCTTTCTAAAAGAGGTCTAGATCACATCAATGTCAAGTGAGAGCTTTTCTCACAGAACACCAATATGAAAACATTAAAGAATTTTTGCTAATGTACACAAAATATACTAGTCCTCGGTAGGAATTAGAGCTACCACAGGAGGCTGGAAGGAGTCTAAATGAGATTAAGTTATCCATGTAACCCGTAGTGAATCTGTGGGGCACCTGCTCCAAGGATTCTGTGGACACAAGCTCCATCCCGCAAAACTGGAGGTGTTCTGTTACCCACCCAAACGGTAGGCGAGAAGAATGCATCTCACGGCCCTAATGTGCCACACCAGTACCTACACATCGTACTGAGAAGCCACTCCACAGTTGGCCCTGTGCTTGCTGTAGAATCGATTCTCCAAGTCAATCTTGGTCTCCCCAATCAGATCATCAGACCCAACCAAATCATGGTCAAATATGGCCACAGTGAGTTCTGATTCCACGGGAAAGGAGACTGTCAGCTCCACAACTCTGGACAGAAGCAGACAGGGAGAGTGCAATTAGCAAAGAGGACGGAAATGAAACACATGCTCTGCTTTAATCATCCTACACATTTAAGAACTGTATTTGATAACTCAAAGACCTCTGATAGAGTTTTGTTCTCCATTAGTTTGGTGTGTGCAGTTTTCAGTGCATGCAGTTTTCAGTGAGGGTGTTCAAACAAAGGAGTTACTTTTCCAGGAATGTATGCCCTTGGACAGAGGCCCTGGAGCCAGGGGAAAAGCTCTCCAGTGCTCTGTCGCTGCTTGGCTTGCTACTTTGTCTGGTAAATCAAGCCCTTGGGAGTGCTTCCCTCCTAACCCAAAACACTTCTGGCTCCTGTGTCAGCCAGAGGCAAGAGATGTGCCTGGGACCTTGTGTTACAGCACAAGATTCTCCAGCAGAAAGGAACAGAAGACTGCACATGCTGGGCCACAGCCTCAGCCCCAGATTTGTGCTATTCCGATTAAACCTGCTAGATGAAAACTTCCTGCGTACTCTCCAAACACAGGATTGAGCTGCTTTGGGATGTATCGCTCCTTTGTGTCCTTCTGCTCCTGCCCCACAGTCACCACCACGTAGGGGTCTGCCTTGCCGTTGGGGTCTGCTGGAGACAGGTTCGTAGCCTGGAACACACAAGAGGTATGGCCATACATTGGCTGCGGAGAGCCACCTGCGCAAGGGACACCGCGCAAGCCTGCGAATGCCCAAGCCCACTGGGCAGGTCCCTCCAGCAGCTGCCCTGGCGGTGAAACAGGCACTTGTGCCCATGCAAATCCCCACTCAACAAGCCACCGATGTGTCCAGCTGTCAGCACACCTACTTGCTCACTGTCTCAAGGCAGATGAGGAGCCAAGAAACGCCCAACTGGATTTTTAGCACCTTCTGAAGCTACAAAGCATAGAAGGCTCCCCATGGACAAGATGTAGCTGACCTCCACTGGGCTGGCAGAGCCTTCACACCAGTGCCGAGCTTTTCACAAGTGCCACTGCTCATATTCACTGAGTGGGGAACGGCAAGAGGTCCATAGGAAGGGACAGACCTCCAAGCACTACCACCAACACCAGAGACTTACCTTAATGATGTAAACTCTTACAAGAACCTTGATAGGTCTGTTCCTTGGAACACCCTGGGAGACCCTGGGCTCCGTGCCGGCTTCCTCAGTGGGGTAGACGTAGAAGGAGCCCTGCAGAAAAGACATTGCAAGTAACAACTAGATACAAAATAGAATATCTCAGATGGGATCGAACCCCCCAAGACCAGCTTCACCTGCCAACTGGAAAATCAGAGCCATTGCCCAATGCAGACCACAGACACCCTGTGCCCATGAGAACAGTCCTTTCCGAAGGTACCATCACGACACATGGCACAGGCGGTTGGCAAGTTGGGCTGCAGGCTGTCAGACCTCTGCCAGCGCCACAAGTTCTGAGCATCTCTAGGCAGTTTGGACTGCCAAAGGCAGGCCAAAACCAAAGGTTTTCTAGGGACCTCCTTAAATCAACTTCTGTAGCTGATATTTCAGAGTCTTCAAGAGCTCCTGGGTGGCAGAATGATGCCTCTTTTAAAGAAGTTTTACTAATTTTAAAACGAATGAAGCTCACTGATTCTTACTGGCATATCAAACATACCATGAGGCCCCAGCCAGAATAAAAGTCCTTTATGCTTCATGCTCTCTCCTTACAAGAGCTAAAAAAAACATAAATCAGGTGCATTTATCAACAGAAGACCACAACACACAATTGCTTCAACAGGCCCCATTAGCACCCTGGCCATGCTGCAAGTGGCCTCACATTACCAGCCATACAGGTGCAGTCTCAAAGGCTTTGCTGGTGTCAGCACGCTCCAAGATACAGGTTGTCGTATGGATTTTCTTCCACACACAGCACAAACGTCATTCAAGTGATACGGTACCTTGTACTTGCCCAGAAAATGTTCATCCTCGTTTCCATCTTCATCCTCATTTGCTTTGCCACGATGAAGGGGGAAAATACACAACCAGTCTTCAAAATTATCAAACTCATTTTCCAGCTCAGAGTTGTAGATCTAAAATAAGTAGAAAGTAATCTGGGGGCTTTTCCTGCCAGGAAAGTCAGAAGGACCATCCTTTCCCTGCTTCAACTATGCCATCTGGTCCTGCCTTACCCCTGCATTACTCAGTGCAGGCTGTCACGGTTTTCCTTCACCCCCCCAGGCCCATCCTCAGATGTGCACACATATCCCGCCTGGCTCCAAGGTCTCACCAGCTGTTTCAAAGCCCAGTAATGATGTGGGCCCAGTGCACACTGCAGGTTCTCCTCCCACTCTGACCTCCACTGCAGGGAGGTGAGGAGAACATGGACAAAAGGCTGGAGTTGAAAGAGATCTGTCACCCCAGTAATCACCTGAAGGGTGGCGATGAGCTTCCTCTTGGGTCGAGCAGGTTCAGCTTCAATTACTGCCTCATCTTCTGCTTCCATGTCAATGGAAGATGCATTTAAATTCCCTCCATCTAGAAATGGCAACAGGGGATTAGGAAACACTCTGATCTCTCCCATCATCTCAAGTGTCTGTCCAGGAAATGACCCCAGCAACACATCTCACTTTCACCCAGGGCTTTGACCCGTGTCAGGGTAACTGGAGCTATTGCTGTCTGTCACAGGTGTCCTGCAGCATCTCAGGTGTCCCAGTAAGGCATGGCTGGACGCGGTGGGACAAAAATCAGCGCAGATTTGCTGCCTGCATGGCCACTGTTTAGGGAGCAAGTGGGCAGAGACCAAACGCAGGAGGTGGCTGAACCAGCCCACAGGTGCTCTCAGGGAAGGCACAAGTGAGAGTTAACCCTCTTCTTTGGGTGGACGTTTATCTGATGGACTGCTGGTTTGGGTGGGTGTCTAACTGAAGCACCACTGCCACTTTGGGCACCGGCAGCTGTGCCTGGAGAGAGAACAGCTATATCTTTCTCTGGGGCACCAGCAACCCAAGGGTGCATCCTTGCCCTGTTTCCCAAAGACCCCAGATCCCTTGAGCACTGACGCCATGCAGGCACCCTCCAGCCCTCTCCTAAATAGGATTTACATCATTTCCATACTTGATCACTGCTAGGTGAGTCACTGCTTACACCTCAGCAAATCTGACTTTGCAGCTCTAACACTGTTCTCAGATCATCTGTTTGTTATTACTGTCTTGCTTTTACCTCGGAGTGAATCCTATACCCAAGTGAGTATCCCACACGCACAGAGTGATGTCCAGCTCCTGGACGGTGTTGCATCTCCGCCATTCTCTATCTCCACCCCACCTTTGCTTCCTGCTCTCACCTGGACAATTCCATGATTCTTGCAGATTATTTTTCTAGAGGTTTTTACTCACTCAGGAAGGCTCTTTCTTCAACACAATTGTCCAAACTTTTCTGAGGCAAGTTTGATGTTTTCAACTTGAAATAGCCTTTGTTAGCCCTTGCCAATGTTTCGGGGCTCTCTGTTCCCTTTTGTGTTGTTTTTTCTGAATGCTGCAGAGCCGTTGCCTGCTCAGACCCTATTCTCACAAGCCCGGTGCTCTCTGGGATGGTCTAAGTCCTGGCCCTCCCCACAGAAGAGCTGAGTATTGCTAAGGACTCACCTGTGTCATTCAACTCATCATTCTCAGCATCCTCCTCATCACTGCGTGTCTGAAACACACAAACAGTCACCTAACATCCCTGACAGCAAAGGATTCTGCATCCAAGCACAGGACACTGTCAAAGCTTTCCTGCCAGCCAGGTCAGTAATGCCCAGCCTGAGCTTATTTAGCATTAACATAACTGGAGGAGGGTATCCAATGAGTGTCCTAATGGCATTTTCTTCTCCCCAGATCTTCCTGCTGGATTTTTGATTGGGATTTAAGGGATATGGGGAAAAGAAGGAAATTTGGGCAGCCTTCCTCCCAAAGCATATCCCGCGAACACAGCCAGGACAGAGAGTAAGCAGCATGAAAGCCCCTGCATGGCAGCTAAAACCAGCAATGTCACATTTTCAGGAGTGCCTCAACAAAAGCCCGGTGGGATTCTCAAAACCACTTGGGCATGTAGCCTCAGGGATGGTTCAACCCCCATTGCCTGCTGGAACCAGTCTACTCGGTGGATGCTTGATACCTGGCTACCTTAAGTGTGCTTGACACACATGATCCCACTGCAGATCCACGCCAGGAGGGCTCCTATGACACTCAGTGCTGTTGAAAACATCTCCCTCAAGCCAGTGCAGCCACTTTTCCCCTCTGCTGGCAGCTGTCATAAAAGATTACCTGGTTATACAGCTCCTTCAGGGACTCATAGTACTTGGACCACCAATCCAGTTCTTCCAGCTCTGGTTTTTCTTCTTCATATTCATCCTCCTTCTTTACAAGTTTATTGATAGGAATTTTCTTCAAAGGAGCCTTAAAAGAACAGAGAAAAGGGTGCAGAGGGAGGAAACGACCACCCAGGACACCCATGCACCCTACTCTAGTGCCCCGGGAGCCGCTGGCAGAGGCTCAGCTTTCAGGCAGAGCACAGGAGGTGCAAAACTACCTGTAGCCCCAGGTTTGTGTTTGCTACAAAGGCAGCAGTTTGCAATGCACAAGGCAGCGCAGCTCCTCCCTGTGCCAATGAACAGGCAGGAGAGAGGAGTGTTTGGGTTTGGAGCAAAAACTTCTGGTTGAAACCTAACCCTGAACTTCTGAACTTCCTTTCTAGTTTGTAACCTTCAGTTTGGCTTTCCAAACTTCAAAATTTGCTGGGCCAAAACCACATCACTCACCTTCACAAGACTTAGGGGGTGAGTGCTGGGACCTGGGTCACCAGCTGCCGGGCCAATGTTCACCACAGTCTGAGAGGGAAGACACTGGGATGAGACTTTCCGAGCTGAGATGAAGAGAAAGAGCTTCATGGTTCTATGCATTTATTTCTTGCCCACCACTTCCTACTCTTTGGCCAGTTGTTATTCCACAGGAAAACCCTCTCTGTTATCCCACTATAGTGTGGTTGTTTTTAAAGCTTTTGAAAGCAGACCCTGAGAAACTATTATTGGAAAACCAAGTACAGTGCTGAGACTGGCCACCATCATCAACACGCTTGTTGCTGACTCCCAGGAATTCAGAGTTATGAGATATACCTTCCCTACTCAGAAATGACCACAGATCGATCAGTCCTTTGCTTCTTCCACTTCGTTTATTTACACACATCCAGATCAGGAGCTCTGGCTACTGCTATCACAGAGCTATTTAGTGAATCTGTTACTCAATGATCACAGACCCATCAATGTGAGAGAAATGTGAACCTTTCAATCCTTGGTCCTAGTGGACCAGCTCCCTAAAGTCTGCTGGAGGTCTCACCGCAGACAGCTCTCCAGCCCAGCTACATGGGGGTTGAAACAGGCGAGTACAATAGTCCTTCCCAGGCTAAACATCTAGACACAAGCTTTCCACAGGGATAAGTTACTGTCTCATATCCAGCCCCAGCTAAATGTCCTGCTGGACTAAGATGTCTCCATGAGCCATTCTCCCTCCTCTAGTTTCTACAAATGTAAGGCAAACCATGCCAGGGAAAGAGACACCAGGGAGATGCCACGTCCACAGATGAACTGTCCTGCTGGTGCGGTGAGGAGGCAAGTGATAAGTTAACCTTGGAGAAAACAGTTTTAAATTGCCCTTTGCCACTCACAAAGAGAGATGCCAGCCCTTACACAGCACTCCATCACTTGGCTGATGCTGCTGCTTCCCGAACACCAGTCTGGAGCCAGAATCACAACCTGGTCCAACCCCGACCTGCCCCACTCTGTGCTTTTGCTGGGCACCTTAATGGTTCTGGGGAGAGGACTTTGCTGCCTGGCTGGGAGGGAGTGGAAGGGTCAGGGAACTCTGCCAGTGGCAGAACCTGCCTGCTGCCTCCATGGGAACCTCACCAAGCAGCTCACCTTTGGGCACATCTTCTGGTTCCTCCTCCAGCTCTCTGGGAGAGAACTTCATCACATTGGACACAACATGGGTACCCACCAGCACAGTGCGCCCAAACGCGCGCTTTTCCACCACAAAGATGCTGAGGGGAGGGTGCAGGTAGACCTGCTCTGGGAGCTCCTGAAAAAGAACCGTGCATGGGGTTCAGAGGAGCAAGAGCAACACTTGTGGCAGCCCCACCACGCGCAGCAAGGTCTGATGGTGCCTCTCAGCTGTGCCCAAAAACCAAAGCCTTGCAGTGACAGGCAATGGCTAGGACTGCTCTTGGTGGGCAGTTTCACAAAGGTTTTCATCTGCACCTGAACCATGTGGCCAGGGGAAAGCAAAACCCTGGGGGCATCCCCCCTCCTGTGACCTTGCCGCTTGTAGACAGACAGTGCCCGGCGCAGGATGGCCATTGTGCACCCTGGCATGGCAGGACCCCCCTTCCCACTCACCACGTCCATGTATTTGACCAGCTCGGTGAAGTTGGGGTTCTCTTTGTAGGCCATGATCACCTCCGACTCCACCTTCTTGCCAGCACATTCAATGATCACCTGGGGCTGATCCACCTCAAACAAGTTCACCCGCTTCAGGTCCCGCAGGCCCCAGAACAGGATCTGAAGCACAACACGAAGCTGCTGGGCTGCTTGAGACACACCAGCCATGGCACGGCCATGCCACCTGCCACTCCACCTGGTGCTGCCACCCCCTTCACCCGCAGGACTCAGACCCCAGGAGAGGCACGAGGCCACTCTCCCAACCCAGCCACCCAACAGCTCCTGCTGGTAAACTGCGGAGATGGTTTCTCCCTCATGTCAAGCACCTCCGTTTCTGCCATCTGCTCAGGTCTCAAAGGCACATTTGAGCTCCAGACCCAGCTCTCTGCCCTCAGCACAGGCCAGCCATGCCGTTACCCGCAGCAGGCAGCGCACCTCTATGCGAAACTCCTTCAGCACCGGGCGGATGCCCTCAGGGATGATGAACCGTCCAGCACGGGGGTCTCCCACGTAGCCGAGCTGCTTGGGCTCCACATCCTCAGGCACTGACGGCTGCAGAGGTGAAGCCAGGACACACCAAGCAGTGAAAGCCATTTCCACCCCACACCATGCCCCTCTGCCCTCCCCGACCTGTGCTCACGGGCTCTGTCCCTGCAACCGAAAGCCAGATGTGGCTTTCAACAGGGTGGGCCCCGTGCAGCCAGCTCCTCACCACGCAGCTCTCCCCTGTGGGAAAGCAAGATGTGGGAAAGCAAGACGTGTGGTTCCAGCCGCCTGGATGATAAAGAAAGACCAATACTAACATGACCATCCAGACGGTCAAAGAAGAAATAATACTAACATAATTAGATCACAGCAACTAGTCAAAATATAAAGGGCCTGGGTGTGTGAATGAGTGGGTCGGAACGCTGCTCACAAGATACGCATGGGAACGTGACTGCAAACAGTCACATCATGAGTGTGGTGTGTTTGGGATAACATTTTTTGAAAAAACATCCTGTCTAACCTCTAAGTCCAGGTCCGTATCTGTAAACCTATAAATTGAGAACTGTTAATAAAAGTCAGCTCGGGCTGGCTCAGCTCTGCTCAGCTCTGCCTGGTTCTGCTCTCGCTGCTAACAAGAACTCTGTACCTCTGCATCTCTGTCTGTGTCTGTATGAATCACTCCTCATCGCCACACTCCCCAGAGAGCTGGCAGCCCTGTGCAGCTTCCTGCAAGCCCGTTACCTCCAAATAGCCACTGTAATCCAGCTCAATCAGCTCGAAAGCGGCAATGAGCTCTCCGGCTGCTTTGGTGCCTTTGTAGAAATCGAAGAACTGCAGAGCAGGTGTGGTGTACGGCTCATCCACCAGCTTCACCTGCGGGACGGCAAAGGCCTGGCCAAGGAACGCGGGGGAGCCCTGTGGGAAAGGGGGGATGGGTCAAAGATCCCTGTGTTCTCTCACCACCTCAGAGAAAAGATCACCACTTATTTCAGCCAATCTGGGACAGCACAACACTGTTCTGCTTTGATTTTCTCTGCTCTGCCCAGAGCTAGGAGCAGATGAGACACATCTGCAGCAGCCCTCTAAACTCCCAGTCCAGCTCCATGCAGAACTGGGCAAACGGCCTGGGACCACGCACCAGAGGACATCAAAGCTGGATCAGGTTGCTCAGAGTCTCCTCCAGCCAGAGTTTGAACGTCTCTGAGGATGGAGATCCCACAAGCTCTCTGAGCTCCAGGCCCAGCAATTGAACTCCCTCTGGGTGAAAATTGCTTCCTAAAATCAAGTTGGATTTTTCTCTTGTTCCAACTTTTGTCCGTTGCCTGTCACTCTGCCCCTGGGTACCTCCAAGAGAAGTCTGACACTACCTTTTCTACCCTCTCCCATCAGGCAGCTGCAGGCAGCAAGAAAACAGTGCCTCAGCCTCATCTTCTCCAGGCTGAATATACTCAGCTCTCCACCTCTCTTCACTCTGTGCAACCATCTTGGTGGCTTCCTCTGGACTCACTCCAGTATGCCAGTGTCTGTCTTGTACTGGGACCCAGGACATGGGACCAGGAAAGCTGCTGAGATACACAGGAGAACCTGGTGCAAGTTACACCATCTCACAATAACAAAGAGGCTCCAGGAGAAGAGTGTGACTTGGAAGTACTAATGAGAGAAAAGGGAGGAGTGAGGAGGGATGGAAAATGACACCTGGGGACGGAGGGGAAGGAACAGACCTAAGAGCTACATCATCTGGCTACATCATACACCCCCTGGCTACAGGCCCTCTGCAACATGAGCGTGCCGAGGAAGAGGGGCAGGCAGCAGGGAGAGGCACAGCGCTTCTCCAAAGAGAGCCCAGATCCACCCCCGAGCACTCGACAGGCCCTGGCTCAGGGCACCTCTGAGCCATCCGCACGCTGCAGCCAGCAGCTTCACCGCAGCTCGCAGCAGAAGTCTGCAGAAAGTCACAACCTCAGCCACAGCCCCCAGGACCCATTGCCACCGGTGGACCAGAATCAAACCGAGTCATGGAAACCAAACAGAGATGTGGCTCCTAAGTGCCCACTCACAGCACCCACACAGAGCTCCTCTGCCTTCCCTGTCCTGGAAACGACACTTACAAATTTATTGTGGCTGAAAAGGTTGATTATAATGATGGGGGTCTCTGTTTTCAACTCTTCTTTTTTCCCATCAATAATGAGCTGGTCAAACAGAAGTAGCTCATTCCACATGGGGCTCAGTGTCTCCTCCAGCACCTGCAGAAGAGATGGGAGCTCTGAACGTACCACAGCCAGTGGAAACAAACCACGTGCGTTCTTGCAAAGAGAGTGAGGAAGCGTGGGCTGATCCCCTCTCCCACTCAGCCACACACAACCGGTACCTGGCAGGAGGGGAGACAGTAAAAGTGTGAAATCAGCACTTGGGGCCAACTAGCACGTGCCAATCAACCTTTGAGACCATGCTCAACGACACACACATTTTGTCAAATGTTCCCTGAACACAGTCACACCACCCAGAGCACACAAATACTTTGTGCTTGGAGTTACAAAATTTCCAGGAGGACTGTCACAGCCCTGGCCTTCAACATGTCAGTGAGGATATGATGAATTTTCCCTCCCCAAGTTCCCAAGATGGCAGAGGCAAGAGTTTAAGTGGTCTCACCCTGGTAGTCTGGCAATGAGTTGAAAACACCACTTTCGCAAATGGATCTGAAACGCCATTGTCATCTGCAGGGAGTATTCCTCGAGCCTGATACAGATGGGCTCGGAGCTGGAAATAGCTGAAATCTGGTAAGAAAAAGAGAAGAGAAGTCCCAGTTCCCTGGTCCAGCCCTGCAGGAGGTCAAAAAATGCATGAAGAGGGCCAGCCTGGTAGGAGTGCGCACATGCTGCAAGGAATGGGGACCACTTCTAGAACACTCACTGTGGTTCTCAGAAGGCCAGCACATCTCAAAAAGTTTGGCCAAGCAAGACCAGCTCAGCATACTCCCCAGACAGCTCTGGGAAGGACATGACATGTGAAATGCGCTGTGGGCATCTGCTGTGCAGGAGCACCACCAGGCTCATGCCCACCACCAGTTCAGTGCCTACAGAGTACCTGTCCCACCTGCTGCTCCAGCTGTGAGTGTGCAAACCTGTTCTCATGAGAGCAAACTGGACCTGCCTGTCCCAGCCATGCCATGGAGATGACATGGAGATGATAGGTCAGACCTTGCTCCTCAGACACTGACTGGGGGCAGGACTTCTCACCCCTCTGCTCTCCTGCTCACGGTTAAGCCATGGAAAACCAGCATCTGCACTCACCATCCCTGCTGAGCCGGCTGGGAGGGCTGTGTGCTGAGAGCTGGGCGATCTCCTGTCCGCTCTCAGAGAGGTACTTGAACTCCTCAGGCAGCTCCGTCAAACAGTTCTTCGCATATTTTGTCACCCCAAGCCACATGTAGACTTCCAGTTTGGCAAAGATCTCCCCAGTGTGTAAGCCAGGGACCTGAAAGCACAGGAGGTTCAACATGTTCCCCATCTCAGTCATGCTCCTTTCAGACCAAGATGACCATCCTCAGCCAGTGACCGACCGGAGAGCACAGGAGCCAGAGCACCATGCTGGTAGAGCAAAGGGCAGTGGTGCAGCAAGAACTGCTTCCTTGTGAACCCCAGGATTTCAGAAGGAGGGCTGGAAGCAAACAGAGAAGCAGCGTGAAGCAAGAGCATGCTGTTCTGGTATAAACCTACCTTCATAAAGACAGTCTGGATCTTCGCACAGTCCTTGCCTCTCTCCTCTTCAACTACCGAGTAGAGGATGTTCTGTGCAGGAATTCTTGCATATGCCACACGCCTGTTGTTGCTGAGCATCCAGATGAGGACATCGGGCAGGGTGCACTGGGGCTGGAGGGAAGGAAGAGAGGAACATCACAGCAAAGGGACAGCATGTATCTCGTCCTTCCTCCACTGACACAGTGCGAACTTCGTCTCCTGGCAGGAGGGACTGCAGGCTGCACAGTGCTTCGGAGATCCAGAGGCAAATGAAGGGCCTGACGTTGGGCACATGCTCTGAAAGTCTCAGCCCTGCAATATGGTTCTGCAGGTTTCTTGGAGGTATCTGCGATTCTCCTTGTTTTTCTTTGCACACACGCGCAGGATGCACTCAACCCCATGCCATGTTGGGGAGAGGGACCCCCCGCAAGCCTGGAGAAGTGACATTTTGCTGACACCTATGACAGGAGCCTGAATGCTGATCCATGGAAAGGACCCACATCAGCTGGCATCCCAGCAACAGGAGCGCCCAGCGTGAAGCTGTAGTTTGGGTTGAGAGCAGGACTCGCAATAAAGCAAACACACAGATGGAAGCAGTAACTTCTTTTAAACTCTAACCTCAGTTCTCTTCCCTGTCTCCCTGCTATCAGTGTTCGCACTTGTACTTGCAATTTTTCAGTACACAAGTCATTGAAGCAACTTATTACTGACCCAAACTAAGACCACCAGCCTCCAAGCAGGGACTAAATTTATGTGCAGGGCTGACTCTACAGAGAGCAACATTCCCACCCGGTCACAGGGGTTCCTCTCTGTCAGGATCAGCTGCAGGCCTGCGAGGCTGGAGCCCAAGGGCAGCTTCTCTTCCTGGTGGTGTGAGGGCTGACATCTTCTCCACGCTAAAGCCTACCCTCGCATAGCTAAAGGTGTGAAAATGATTTGACTTCACTTAGTGAAAGACTTCTCCAAACTGCAACAACATCTGTCCACCTGACTCCAGCAAACATTGCATTCTGGTTTACACTGCACAAATGCCCTGATTTTCCAGAGTGACTTAAAATAGAGCCAGTGAAACTGAAAGTGGAGAGTCTCTGCTATGGATGAGAGAGCTTATTTCAATGCAAGTTTGGATTTTCAGAAGGTGTCCAGAGCCAGTCCCTGGTGGGAGTACGGGCAGCACAAGCAAGGCTGTTTTCCCGGGCAGGCACGGCCCCGGCTGGCTGGGAGGTAGGGCAGGGTGTCCTGGAGCTGCCCCAGCTCTGCCCCCAGCCCACTGCTGAGCTGCTGGGACCCCTGCTCTGACACCAACAGCCCTGCAAAGCCACCAAGCACCATCCCTCTGAGAGCCATTACATGAAATATGGTGATTTCCAGCAGCTGGAACTTGGGATTTTACGCAGCAAGGGAAGACAGCAGAGGAAAAGCTCCAACTCCAGCGAGCAAGAGCCTCAGCAGCCCAGAGCCCTCGTCTTGCCCCTGCCCTTTGCTGCTCGGAAACGAGGTTCCCCCTGTACCTCTTGGGCCATGAAGCGCAGCTTTGCCAGGACCTTCCTTGTCTCCTTAACTTTCTCTTTGACGTTGGCTCGAGTCAGCCGCCGCCTCAGGCGCAGCCCCTGCTTCGCACACAGGATCTGAACAGAGAGCACAGCCATCAGGCGCCTGGCCATGACCCGGGCAGGCCACGCTGCAGCCCCCGCAGGGGCTCTGCCAGGAACCATCCGTGTGCTGACCATGTCCACCCTGAGCCCCATCACAGCTCACCCCAACCTGCTGCAAGCAAACCTCCATGAACCTGTCACGTTCATTCATTGAAGGGTGACGAGAACTGGAGCCTCCAGTAACTCACTGGCTCTGCTGATACCAGCCAGTAGCAGAAGTCCATGAGCTTTTGCACAGAATCACAGAATCATTTTTGTTGGAAGAGACCCTCAAGCTCATCAAGTCCAACTGTTAATCCAGCCCTGGCACTACCCCATGTCCCTGAGAACTTCATCTCCGCAACTGTTCAACCCCTCCAGGGATGGTGACTCCACCACTGCCCTGGGCAGCCTGTTCCAATGCCCGACAGCCCTTCCCAGGAAGAAATTTTTCCTAATATCCAATCTGAACCTCCCCTGGTGCAATTTACGGCCGTTTCCTCTCATCCTGTCACTTGCTACTTTGGGGCAGAAAGATGTATAAGGAATAAACATTTCAGAAGTTGGAAGTCTAAGGCTCCAGACAGCATCTGAGGGAGACTTTGCACAAGGAGCAACTTGGAGCCACAGAAGATGTAGGAAACTGGAAGATGTGGCTGGGATTTTATGTCCATTAGTTGACAGTGTACACAGCCTCTGAGGAGAGGCTTTGTGAGGAACCAGAACTAATAATGAAATCCTGAAAGAATTCTGGATGCAAACACAGTACAGACTGGCAAGGCCAGAAAACCCATCCCCTGGGCTGGTTCTCTCTTTCAGAGGGTCTCAGACTGAGCAAAGGACTTTTGCCATAGCTCAGGTGGCCACATGTGGGGAGGCAGTGGGAAGGGAGCTGAGACCCAGACATGCCTAAATTATGTTTCCTGCTGCTGTCATTGCATTTTGGTGAGCCCTTCAAAGCTTTGTAGTCTGATGGGGACTATGATTATAACCGTGCTCTGCCGTGCTGTGCTGGAGGGTATGTAACTGCTCTCATTCAACTCGCTGGCCTTGTCTGCAGGATTAGGAGCACTCAGATGTTGCCTCTCAGGGACAGGCAGAGGGATGGCTGTTGTAGATCTGCTGGATGGGTGCGCAGCTTGTGGGCTGAGTCTCCACGGACAGTGGGTGTCAGTGAGCTCCCCCAGAATGGCCAGTAGAAAAAGCCTGCACCAAAAAGTCTCCAGCAACCTACTGGGCAGCAACACGTATGTGCTCAGCCACATGTGCCCCACAGGAGAGGAAGGATGGCATCAGGGCACAGCATCTGCATAAACGTGGAGGCAGCCATGACCGGTCCCTGCCTCTGTTTCCTCTGCTGGAAGGTGTATTGCTCTGAGCAGAAGTGGGAGATGCTGCAGTGAAAGCCTGTGAGTGACACCATGAGTCTTAGCCCCATGTTTCCTTCTCAGCATCAGCTCCAGGAGCATCCCCCAGAGCAGGGATCACACGGGCTCCCACCACCAAGCCCCATAGCTTACGATGTTGCGCATCAGGTATTTGGTCCGGCATCTGTCAAGGTTGTTTGGATGTGCCATGGTTTTTCTCTCTGCACTGAGTGAATATTGCCTGCAAAGAGAAAAGCAGCACAGGCTCTGCATCCCTGCACCCCGCAGGCAGAGCACAGCTCCCAGCAGGGGCACGAACTCCAGATCCCTGGTACTAATCCAGATGCATCGGAAACCCCCCTCTCTGCAATGTCTTCTCTTCTGCAAGCTCTTTGATTCAGAAGGTACACTGGGGTTTGCTCAGCGCCTGAGGCTCCCTCTCTACTGTACCCATCACAAGGCTGGGGACTGAAGAGCGTATCGGACCCACCAGGCAGTCCCAGTGACTGAAACACCTGTCTCTTGTCTGTGTGACTGAAGGGAGTGAAGGAGATGTCCCAACATTTAGGAAACACTCAGGAGTGCAGGAACATCGAGGCTGCGGTCTGTGACCCCTGTGCTTCCCAGGACTGGGGTCTCCTCTCTGAGGCTGAGGAGCTACAAGGTTCGTTCCCCAGGTTGTCCTGGTTCCTTCCGCTCATCCACCTCAAGAGGACGAGAGACCAGGCTGTGCACAGCCCGGGCAGGACATGATACAACCTGCTAACCTGAAAACAAGAAACCTTAGGAAATAAGGGACATGCTAACCTGCATCCAGCTACAAATTCCTCCAGCACCTCTCTGAGCCGCTCTTCTGCTTTAGCCTTTGGCCTTCTCATGAGCTTCTCCACATCATCCAGCCCCTGCTCCTGTGGGGAAAGCACAACAATGAGAGACCTTGTGCCTGGCTGCAGGGTCAGAGTGAAACATTGCAAGGATGTGTTTGCCATAAATGTCTTGTGCCCTTCTGCGAAGCTGGGCATTGTGAGAGTGCTGCAGGTCAGTGCTGTGCTGCCAGGGACAACCTTCACACTGGTTGTTACAACACCTTGTGTCTCAGTCCTTGAGCAGCCACTGAAACACACTGGCAAGCTCTACTTTCAGCTTTCTAAGCCCAAAAGGGAAAGACGAGGTCCCAGGAAGAGGCGGCACCCCCCTGATGACAGCCCGAGCTGCAAGTCTGCTTGCAGCAGCACATGCAGCTCAGGACTGGCAGGAGAGGAGCTTTTTGTCACAGATGTCATGTCACTCCCACCTCTGGACTGCAGCACAGCACGGGCAGTGGCTCTGCCCTCCTGCCCTACCCTACATGTCTAAAGGGCAGGTAGGACTGAGCCTGTGAGATACAAGGACTCGCACGGAGGTGTGAGGATGTTTAAGGAAACATCTCACAGAACAACCACATGTGCCTTAAGGAAAGCAAACCAGGAGGGACCGTGCTGTGGACAGACACTCCAAACATGCTACCAGGCGCTCTGCCAGCTTGACAATCCAGTTGGAAATGCAGAGTCTCCAGGTGTGATCCTCCCAGTAGCTCCACACATACAGGCAGGGTTTCTCATGTGTCATGGGCAGGCAGCTGTATGACCTAAGGGCAGGAGGCACAGGAGGTCACGGCTGCTGTTTGCAGAAAGCACGTGCCATGTCACAACGCAGCGCTTGCACTCCCAGCACAGGGAGCAGCGTCTGGGTTCTGTCCTGCTCACAGGGAACCGCCTGGTTTGGGCCCTGCACCATGGACATGAGTGCAAGCTGCTGGACCACCCCAAACCAGTGCACGGGGTTTCTGGCAGAGGGAGCAGCACATGCCCAGACGAATGAGGTTGATGGGAGCATGGGATGCTGCTGACATTTCTCACTGCTATGGGACAGAGTAGTAGCAGGCACAGGACTCATGACACAAACACCAAGACATTGCCAAGCCTGTGGGACAAACCAGGCAGAGCCAGAGCAAACGTATCATCAGAAGAGCTCATGTCTGTGTCTCGCCTGCCCACCATAGGACGGCATGTGCCAGAGTACTCGTCTCCTTCCTCCCCACTGGAATTAAGTGCTTAGGATGCTGCTTGTTAACCAGAAAAGGGAAATCTGTCATGGATCTGTCCTTGGCCACCTGCATACATCAAGCAGATACGTAGGGCCCGTAGGGCTAAAGGGCAATGGCAGCCAGCCAGGCCACGGCAAGCTGCAGGGCTGCAAAGAGCAGAAACACCTGCACAGGAGCCACATTGCTGAGCAGACCTCTAATAAAATCTGGGATAACCAACCTGGGAAGGTGGGCAGGGCCAGGGCAGGTGGGAAAGAAGGACAAAGACTCACCTGTCATACTCCATGGGTTCTGGTCTCTGGCTCTTTGTCACCGACTTGTTAAGTGCTGCTGAAGCTGGGGCCAGGACTTCAACATCCAGCTCACTGTCTGAACCAGGGTCCAGCAAAGGCTGCTTTTCTTCTTTCACTTCTCCCTTTTCTACTTTTCCCCATACTTTGGTCACAGCCTCTTCAGCTTTGCCATAGTTTCCTTGAAGTTAAGCATTAAACAAGCTTGCTACCTTGCAAAATCAGAATGCAATCATTCTGCCAAGACAAGCACATGGGCATGCACTGCTTTTGGAATTAGCAGCTCAGTGGCATCCAAACATCAGAGCATCACATGGACAACCAGGAGGTCTGAGAGGGAGCCGGGCAATTGCAAGGAAGTGCTTGTGTTCTGCCTTTAAGACCCACCAGCTCCAGCAATGCCTGCGAACTGGCATCTATACCCCTACTCTGGGGTCAGCCTCAGTCACTCAGGAAGACTTCTCAGCATCACGCTTTCCTGCCCCCAAACCCGTCTACACCTTCTCACCCTACTTCCCAGGAGAGCTTCAACCACTCTCCCCAAACAGGCAGTTCAGACAAATGCTGCAAATCTCCAGTCCTGTAGGAGAGCATCCCGACTTTTAAGGTAATTAAAGTGCCATGTGCTTTACCACTCCCTGGTTTCATCCTCCATCCTTCCTGAGCTCCTGTTTCAGTGGCACAAGCTGTGCAAGAGCTGGCACCTTAGGGCCACAGTGCTGACTTGGGCTGTCAGAGGGAAATTCGCATTGTTCCCACCATTCCTGGACATGACGCCCACGGGAATACCCACCTATGGAGACTTCAAAGCTGACAGGCTTGGAGCTGAGGGAAGAGTCCATCATTGTGGCTTCAAAGAAGGCAGCGAAGAGGAGGAATTCCTCCTTCCTCCCCAGCGCGTTCTAAGCAAGGAGACAGAAATCAGCCCAAGACCCTCGGCAGAAATTTGGAGAGCACCAGGGCCTGGCTGGTTGCCTGCCAGCCCTCCCAAGGGACATCAGTGGGATGCTGCTGAGGCCACCACCACTGTGCTGCCAGATGTGGGACAAGTTTTCATGGATATCCAAGGGGCTTGATGCAGAGCTGTGGCTTTGGCTGATGCTTGTGTGAAGCCACTGAGCAGGTTTGTAGGCTGAGGGATGGCTACTGGATCAACACAGCTCCGTTTGCCTGACTTTCCCAGGCCAAGGGGAGACTCGGAGCCAGCCAACAGCCCCCTGGCTCCCGGAGAGAAAAGGTACATGCTGAGAGGCAGCTGTGTCCTGGGAATAACACCCACGTCAGAGTCCTCCCAGCGCCAGGAAGGCAGCGCATGTGGGGATGCTCCAGCCTTACTGTGGGTGGCAGTTTTGGGGCTCTGAGTGTGGCCTCCACCCTTGCAGAGGCTCAGGGAGCCCTGGGTGGCCCAGCAATGGGCAGGCTGGTTTGCTCCAGCGCTGTTACACCAGCAAGTGATCCCACCGCCCCTTCCCCTGAGCTCTGCGGGTCAGCCACACCAGCACGGCAGGACTCACCTCAGGGAGTGGATGAAGCTCTTCCACCTCCACAGTGACCTCCCCGGGCTGCTCGGCCTCCTGAGAGCCCCCAGCCTCCTCCTCTCCCTGCAGCTGGCTCAGTTCTTTGGCTTTCTCCTTGGATTTCTTACTTTTCTTCTTCAGCTTCAGTTTGCTCAGGGCACCTTTTGTCTTGTCCCCAAGCTTCCTCTCAGCCACGCTGGGGCTACTGAAAATCTCCACCACAATGGCCATGAGGATGCGCCCGCGGTAGAAGATCCCCTCACCCATGCCCTCGTTGAGGTCCTTGTGGATGTCCCGCAGCACCGAGTTCTGCGGGGAGCCATACAGGTTCACCCAGGCTGGGCCAAACGTGGGGTTGAAGCCTGCGGTGAGAGGGACAGGGGCTAATTGCACCACAGGCTGCTGCTGCAGAGATCCTCGCCCAGGACACGGGGATGTGCGTGTCCTTCGGGCACTCTGCTTCGCACCCACAGGAGACCACCACGACACAGGGACGCCACGGGCAGCCAGGCCAGGCCTCACCATTCCTGCCAGGGTCTGAGATCTGCTGCAGGTCAATGTAGTGTGTAGCAATGGCCACGTCCCCAACATTGGCATCATCCAGCACCTGGACTTTTATCTTCCTGGCCAGAGGTGGGAACATCTCGATGAAGCTGATCTGCTCGTTCCATTCAGGCTCAGTGGTGTTGGTCTCCACTGAGGTTTCCCCCTGGGAAGAAGAAGGTGTGAAAGCCACACGGTCCCAGCCAGCGGCCAGAGCAAGGCAAGAGCCTCTCTGGGAACGGCACATTCTCCTGTCCCGCCTGCGGACGGTGCTGGGCAGGCTCCAGAGGTCACAGCATCCCTGCTCCTGCCCCCTCCCAGCAACTGCTCTCTGTGCTTCATCAGTGGGCCCTGGTTGTGCCCGGCACAGCCAAGGCAAACACTGGAAGCAGGCAGGCAGCACCACCAGACCCAGAGGTGTCACAGGGTCCCCTGGGAGCACCCCCAGGCCCAGCAGGCTGCCCAGGGACTGATTCTCATCTTAATCGATATTGCAGGACCAGAAATCCTGGCCTTGGGTGAATGAAAAGGGCCATGAGCTCAGCAAACTCTCCCAAGGGTGTCAGGCTGAGTCTAGCTTGCCATAGAGGACTTCTGCTCCACGATTTACTTGACCGTCTCCTTATGTTTCGGGATATGAAATCTCTGCCTGCACAGCCAGTGGCTCAGCCAGTGCTGTGCTCAGGGCTGGGGCTGTCCCTGTGGCACTCTCTGCAGAGACAAAAATCCCATAAAAGCCTTCTCATCCAGACACCATGCACCCATGGCCACACAGCTCAGGCCACTGCCAAACACAGCAAGACTTGGGCTGTCCCAGCCTGTCTCTGGTGGGATTGCTGTGTCCCATGGAGGCTCCTGGCAGCACCAGCCCAGCATATGCCAAGGGAGGATCAGCTCAGCCCCACACAGACTCCCGGCAGACTCACCTGCTGTCCGCAGAACGAGACCTGCACGTATGGGTCGATAAAGACTTTCTTCTCCCCTATGATCTTGGAGAAACCACCCATGATGCCCGCGCTCATGCTGGGCAGCCCCTCAGCACGATACAGTTTGATGCAGACCCTGGCCCAAGGTCTCTCTGCAGGGACTCTCTTAGGCAGCAGCAGGTTCCTGAAAGACAAATTCATATTCTGGCTCTCTTCTAGAATCCAGGAAACATGATGCTGGGAAATGCCCTGACTGGCAGGAGGTTTGGATCCTGCCCCACCACAGGTCTCTTTTCCTGGGACTTTCCCCCTCAGAGGAGGGAAACATGAGGCAAAAAAGGTAGTGTGAAGAGAGACATGACCGCAGAGCCATGCAAGGCTGCACTGCACCTACCTTTCAATGTCCTCATCCCGGCTGCTGGAGGAGGTGGGAAGGGAGCCCACAACGTCCCCACGTGCGGTGACGGAGATGTTGCACTTCACAAAGCCTTTCACGCCTGCCCGGGTATCCGTGGGGTCACTGATAACAGCCCACTTCTGGAAAAACCTGTGATCTGACAGGGAAGGAGTTCCCTGTTACCGTTTCACATCCCAACTACATCTGCACGAAGATTGCCCTGACTCTGCCTCTGAAGGTGCAGGAGGTGACACCAGCCCTCAGCTCAGAGCAGAAGCGAAGTTCTGGTCCTCATGTGAACTACATGCTTTATAGACAGAGCCGTCACCAGACCCAGCGGAGCACCGAGGAAACAGCCGTTCCAGACAAAGCCGAGGTCAGGGAGCGGGTACGCAGTGCAGTCGGTCATACCTGGCTGGCTGTACACCGTCACAACATCCATCTTGAACGTTCCTATGCACGTTCCCAGGAACGGTATCTTCTTTGAGTGAAAAACCTGCAGACAGCACAAATCCCCCTGAGCACCAAGAGACGTGGGCAGCCAGGTGACACATACAGACATCCCTGAGGAGGACGGGAGTGCAAGAGCTGCCCATTCCAATGCACAGCTCAGGCAGCAGTTGAGAGCTCCTCGTGCACATTGACGCATCTGAGTCAGCCCTGGGACAAACCCATTCCTGCCCAACCGTTCCCACAAAGCCCATAGTGAAACCTGGGCCAAGGCAAATACACATGCAACCAGTTCAGCGTCTTCTGCCAGCCCCAGGTAAGCCAAACCCCTAGGACAGACCAAGGGCAGACCTGCTTTCCTGCAGGGAATTCTTTGTCCATGTCCTGCTGGGGCAGGGCAGAGCCATACCCCCACCAGACTGGTGTCTCTCCCAAAACCTGAGCCTTGCTTGCTGAAACCACACCAGCAGAGGAGACACGCAGCCTTTCACAGGGAAAGCGCTGGAGATTGTGTGGCATTGAAGGTGCTGGCTGGGTCTGCAGAAAAGCCCCATGTCTTGGAGAAGCCCCTGTGCTGTTGGCCAGGGGATTTTTGAAGACTACTCTCTGCCTGCCTGGGCTTTTCTGCAAGCACGTATCACTGCTGAGCTCCCCTCACAGCAGTCATTCACCTCTGCAACCTGCAGGATGAGGCTCCAGGGTAAGGGGCAGCAGGGAATCACCCCAAAACAGCAGGGCAGCAAGGCAACAGGCAAGAACCTGCCCCAGAAACCTCACTTCAGTCACTGAATGCAAAGAAAACCTGACGTGGAGGAGGTGGGAAGGCAGCAGTGCCCAGCGCTGGCCCAGAGCAGGGCCGGGTCTCTGCCCCACTGTGGGCACAGGTCCTTTGGTCTCTCTGTGGGCAGAGGTCTCTGGCTGGAAAACCTGGCTGGCGCTGGTGCCCATCACTCCCAGCATCCACACGCAGAAGCATCGAGCTGTACCAGTTACCAGCGAAGGATAAAGAGGAGGACACACTTACCGAGATCTCTATGAGTCTGTGGAATAAAATATCCCTTGGCTCATGGAATTCAAAGAGAAAATACTGAAAGAGAAGAGCAAGACAGCTGGGCCTCAGGCTCCCAACACAGTCCCACAAGCATCTCTGCCTGAGAGCAGCTGCATCCCAAGCATCCCCTGCAAGGATGGCCCCAGCCACCTGGGACATTGGTAGGGCAAGGCCAGAGCCTCTGTCCGTGTCACCTACTTCATTGTAGAAGGGGCAGTTTGTTGACTTCTGTGTCGCCGTGTGCCTCTTCTCCTCTCCAACCTTGACTACCACAAAGGGGTTAATGTTCACCCCCACCAGCTTCTGCGCTTCAATGATATTAATCCCAACCTGATAAAATCATAAGTCATAGAATAGTTTGGGTTGGAAGGGACGTTCAAAGGTCATCTGTGACAGGAAACGTCCCATCTGTGGGAGAAACCCCTCAGATCAGCACTGTCCTTGTTTTCAGCTCCCATTTCAAGCTTGTTTCGGCAATACCAGTGTGCAAATGTGCAAGGGCCCTCTCACCACAGGGGTGGACACATGGGGCAGGCAAGAGCATGGCTGCTGAAATCTGCTATGGCCAGGACAAACCAAAATGGTCCTTGAGATATTTCTTTCAGACAAGCAAGGAAATAAAGTGTTAAATCTCCAGCACCTTTGACAAGAGCAGCCTCCCCAGCCGCACTGTCATTACTCAGTTCCTGATCCCAAGGGGACGCAAACCCACCACTCCTGCATGGTGAGGTCTACAGAGCATCTTGGAGAAGATGCCCTTTGTATCTTCTGCCAATACTTCTCTTTGAATCCTACTGAGACGCATACCATTGCAAAGACTGGAATGTGGTTGTCTCATTTGCTGTGACTGGTTATGGGTCTAAGACATGGGAGAAATGTTCTCACATTTGCTCCCTGAACAAGCAATTAGGCAGTTGTTAAGGTGAAGAATAATAGCTACAAGGAAAGGATGGCAGGAAATTCCACCCCCACAAAAGCTTCCTGCTTGTTAGACAAGACCCAGCCCTGAAAAGCAGGAGACCCAAACTTGAGTCCACATTTACTTAGAACCAGGGTGGATTTAAATCCACAGCCAGGCTGAGAGACCTGCTCTGAAATCTGCAGGGCAAAAGATAGCACTGAACTCCATTTCCAAACTCCACAGTGGTTTCGCATAAACCTGATGGCGGAGCATCAGCCAGAGCCACAGCTTCACACCAGCCTCCTGGCATCTCCAAGAAATCCCTGCAGCAGCCCCCACTCCCAGCCAAGTCCCACAGAGGTCCCTGGGGGACCACGCAAGGCCCTGGGCAACCTGGCAGACACCAGCCCTGCCTGGGTTTCTCCAACGCTCTGCTCAGGCAGTGTTCTGCTGTGGCACACGTGGCTGTACAGGAGACTGTACATCCGTAGCCAACTACACGGCCCAAAAAGAACTTCTGCTCTGGGCTGGCAATGCTGGAGCCAGCAGTCATGGACGCAGTCCGTTCAGGGAGTCTCATGCCTTGCCCAGGGAAGCCGCACAAAGCAAGAGGGCGTCTTCGTGCTAGAGGCCTCGCCAGCATATGTGGCAACTGGAGAAGCCCAGGCCCACAGTGAGGGACTGGCTGCGTGGCCAGAGGCAGCTGCAGGGACGCATGCCCAACGTTGCAGTACCTGGAAACTCTGTGGGGCTGGGGTGGCAAAGAGGTCCCGTGCGGAGCAAAGTCTGGAGCGGCTGCAAAGAAAAACAACACAGGTGAGCAGGTCTGTTCATGTATGTGGACCTGAGCCCCCACCAAGGGAAGCAACAGAAACCCTGGCAAATAATGGTCCCTTGTCCTGGGAATGAGCAAATCCCCAAGAGTCCCTGTTTGGGGCCATTGGGGATCAAAGGTTTCTGACATTTTGCAGAAGCAGAATGCAAAGAGAAGCAGGATTGCACTAGAAATCACCCCATGAGCTGGCACTTTCCACCCCAGGGCTCAAACGGGAGCAAAAGACAAGAGCACACCATGGATACCTCTTCACAGGGCTGAAGACAATGCCTGAGACCTCCATCTCAGACACATCATAGAAATCTTCTGCCTCCTCTTCCTCTTCCTCATCAGTTTCCAGGCCTTTCGCCAGCTTCCTGCCCAGCGCAGCAGCCCTCCTCTCCAGGTCTCTCGCTCTCGGCTCCTCCGCTACCCTGCAAACCCCATCACATCCCGCACTGTCAGCCCTGATGAGCTGGCTGTGCGCTCCCCTCCACCCGGGAGGTTGAGCTGATGGACTCAACTACGGCTACTTACTCCAGCTCCTCAAATCCAGGGTTGCAGATGATTAACTCAGAACTGTAAGAAAAAGAGATGCTTTGCTGAAAAAAACAGTGTGTTGTGGCTGTTCGCTGAGGCGTTTTAGTACCAGAGCCACAGCCGTGCTCCTGCTTGCCTCTTGGCAGGGACATGAGCATCCTCCTTAGCAATGCTTTTCCACTGTCCGCCCCGTGCCTGTGGCACTCCACAAGTGACACTCCCCAGACCCTGCTGCCTGTCACCCTGTCCGCCCAGACACCCGCATCTGCCCTGGCTCTGGGCATCACCCATCTGCAGGGTGCCTGGGCTTGCTGCAGTCCAAAGCCGCGCTCTCTGCAACTTTGCAGCCGCAGTGCCTCGCTCCCGCCAGCCAGGAGGCTGTGGAAATGCACTCGAGTCCCAAAGGACTTCCAGGGTGCAGTGGATTGTTGCAGTGACAGGTTCTTTGTGAAGACAAGGTATTTTCTTTCCGAGAGCCCTTGCTCACTTATTGCTGCTGTAGAGCAGAGATGTGCCAGCTTGGCGAGAGGTGGAGAGTGAATGCGGCTGGATTGCAGCCCAAAGGCTGCCCTTGGCAAAGGCAGCTGGACGAGCTGCCAGGAAATTTGCTCCTCCCAGGATTTCAGTACCTGTCTCTCATCTGATAGACGAAGTCCTCTTCAACCCACGTCCCAGCTGAGCCATCTGGAGGCTGGTAGCGTAAGTCCAACTCAATGTAGATCTACAAACAGAAAACGAAACTGCCTGAGAGTTCAGCAGCCACAAAACAACTGCAGAGAAGGGGAACGTGGAAGAAAAAAAGAACTGAGATGCTGGTTGAAAGAAGGGGAAGGAAGGGGGTCACAACCCCACAAGGAGCCTATTTATACCAGACTCTCCTTGTCTGCCTCTTTCAACAAGCTAGAGTTAACTAAACTCCCACCCCTACAGCTTCCCAAACTCCAGGATTCACTGAATAAAAGCTGGCTCAAGTTTCCAAATGTAAAATATACCCCAGAGAGGCCCCTGAGAGCCATCTGGGGGCACATTTGGCAAGGGAAGTGGGCACAGCCCTACAGCAGAGCAGGGGTTTGGAGCAGTGTCTCCGTGGGAGGCAGGAGGCAGCTGGCAGAGCATCCCCCAACATGAGAACTTGGGCTAAAACACCACAGAAGCCATAAGCACACCCAGAGTCTGTGTCACAAGAGACATCGACTTAGCGTCAGTGATGAAGGTGGACGGCCAGAGAAATATGGAGCACATTGGGTATCGGCACAGCCAGCACGGGACTGAGAACACTTGTTCTGTGGGTGAGCAGCCTGATCTGAAGCCAACACAAAGGCACATGAATTTCCCAGTGGAGGCCACAATTGCAGCGAGGGAGGAGGTCACTTCTGAGGAGGCTGAAGGGGATGTACAAGCTGGGTTCATAGCTCAGTCCCTGGAAAACACATGTTTCTGGGTGGAGAAATACAGCCCAAGAAAACAGTAGCACAGTGGCCAGGAAAGGCAGCAGGAAAGGCTGGATGGATGCAGAAACCTGACATATAGCTGAGTAAATAGCTACGGTTCTGAAAAGAGCCCTTCAAACCACCAGGAGAAAAAAGGGGTGCAAATAACTCAAGTGCCAGAGAAGAACAGGGCTTGGAATAGCAGGAAGGGCTTTGTCCCCACTTCGCTAAAGGAGCAGTGGTTGAAACAGCCCCCCTCCCCTGGGGAAGTGTCTCTTACCAGCTGAGAGAGGCTCCGGCTGCTCTTGAATGGGCGCCAACCTTGCCTGCCCTATTTCTGTCCCCCACAGCCCTTGTGTGGCCAGGGCTGCATAATCAAAAATTGACCTGGCAAAACCGAATAGGGTTGGGTTTTGATTGGAGCAGCTCGTCAGCACGAGTGCTGCTGTTGGTACAGGGAAGGGGCAGCCAGGGCCAAAGGGCTGGTCAGAGCAGCTCTGACCTCCCAGCGGTATAAGTGCCCCCAGCTCTGTCCCCTCAAACCATCATCAGCACAGAGTGCTGCCGAAGGGTCGGTCTAGTCCCTGTCCTTTTACTGGCACAAACGTTTACACAGTGAGCTGCATCAAGCTAAAAATCATCCTGGAAATGCTCACTTTTCACCTGGACCCACTCCCTGATCCAGACAATTCAGCAATGTGGGAAAGCCGTGCCTGTGCCACTTGGGCTTGTGGTCTGGTGGCCACAGAGCTGCGCCCCACGTTCCAGCCCGGCAGTGAGTCAGATCACCCATGGGAACGGCAAACGGGTGCAGCACATCGCAGCGCTGTCTGCCTCCACCTCTCCTCCTCCTGGCCCTGCCTGCAGCCCTGGCGCTGAGCCCTGGCTGTCCAGCACTTGCTGAACTGTGCCTGCAGGCCCAGTGAGCAGGAAACCATTCATTTTTGGGTCATGTTCATTTTCCACCAGCACAAAGGGCCCAGTGAGCCCTGGCGCCAGGCAGGAGGGGAGCGGGACCCTCGGTGCAGAGCAGAAGGGCAGGCTGGCTCCAGAGCCGCTCACGCTGCCCCGGACCATCATTAAGCCATCCAGTTAGCACTGGCGCTTAACCCAAAAGCCCACCGGGGGTCCCAAGGCACCCTGCCACCTTCAGCCTCACCCTGTCTCCTCCCCTCTTCTTCACACCCTGCAGCAGCCCCTGCCCACGCACTGCGTGCTGCAGGACGTAGATGGAACACCACCTCTACCACCTCCCGCATCCATCACCCAGACCTGGGGAGGTTTTGCTAAGCCCCCTCTGCTCATCCAGGCCCTCTGCAGGTCTCCAGGGCCCCCAGCCCACCCCACGCACTTCTGGATGTTCCCAGAACCACTTGATGGCTGTGAAGCGGCTGCACCCCTGCGCACCACAGCCCTTCCAGACTCGAAGCAGCACCTTGGACCCTCCCTCAGCCCCAAATCCACCTGGGAAACACCACACAAGCTTTCCCACGAAGCTTTCCTGATCACTGATGGCCAGGCCACCCACGGGAGACTCACACCGGTGACTCTGTGGTTCCTGTCAACAAGGGCCTCCCGGAGGATCAGCCTCCCAGACGTCATCAGATGCTGAAGGCTGAGGACAAGGGTACCGAGAAGCCTGGAACAAAACCAGAGACTGCAGCAATACCGCACATAGCATCATCCCACACCCTGGGGAAGGGAGCACCAGGATCCCCGCTCGCCTGCTCACAGCCCCTCTGAGCCACAGTGGAGGCAGCAAAATGCAGCACTTTCCATAGCGAAATACCCGAGACCTGCTGACCCACAGCAGGTTGTGCCTCCACCCCAGCCATGCTCAGGCAGCTGCTTGCAGCCGAGCTGCCATCCATGGCCAAAGGCTCGTGCAGATCCAGCCCCGCTGAGCACGAGGGAGCTCTCCCCTTTGGCAGAGCAGGGGTTTGTGGAAGCCACCCTGTGCTTGGCCACCCGGCACAGCTGGGGTGACTCTTCCCAGACAAAACTGGGCCGCAGAGGTTCCACACAAGGAAGTATAGAAATAGGACACAGCGCCATGGCTGCGGGGATGTCTGCAGCAAGTCAGGCCAAAATTTACCTACTCCAAAGGGGCTTCTCCTGGGGGAAGGGTCAGCTGGCTCCCTGCAAGCGGCAGTAACGCATGCGGGGTCGCATTCAGCCGCTCCTGACCCCACCTTGTGTTACTGCTGTCTGGAGCCTGTGTGGACGTTGTCCAATCCCCCGTGGCAGCTCTGCGGCAGCCGAGCTGAGCCCCACGTGAAGCAGAGCTTCCTGCTGGAAACCTCCACCGGAGCCTTTTCCTGCCCGCCGGGACCGAGACAGGAGGAACCATTCCCCAGTCACCTCCATTTCAGCTGCGAGCTGCTGATCTCTCGTATCCCCTCTCACCTCCCTCTTCTCGGTGACGCAGAATCTCCCGCCCGAAGGAAGGAGCCCCCCCGCTCACCCCCCTCCTCTCCAGCTTTTCCAGCTCTGCCACAGAGAGGCTGCACATGCAGCAGTCCAGGGACCACAGATTGATACACCAGCATAAGACATTTTTCCCTTCTGTCCTTCCACATTCGCTTTCTATCTATTTTTGATCATCCCAGTGCACTGACCAACTGCTTTTAAGCTGTCACGTCTGTCACCTGCCATCGCTCTGCTCCCCAGCGGTGGCGGTGTGTGGGCAGATGCTGCCAGTGCCAGTCCAACCATTTCCCATTGGACTTCTTTGCTCAGCACCATCAGGTTCTGGTGATTTGTTGTTTATTTTATCTATTTGTCCTATAGCTGTTTCTACTGACATTTCAGTCAGCCACAATTCTTCCGATCCAGCTCCCATAAGGAAACCATCCAGTCAACAGTGACACAAAATGCAGCCGTATTTTCTGCTCTAGCTTTATCTTTAAGTGCCTCACATGTGCTGTACTCGTCTGTTTCCTCCACACCCTTTCTGACACGCTTGTGATGGCTTTTAAAAGGTTTGTATTATTAGCTGCCTCTAGAAGGTTGTTCCTGTCGATTTTCCTTCAGTTCTTACATTTTGCTTATCAGGGCTGGCACCCTTCCCCGCATCCTCATGTTTCATATGCCCTGGAAGGACGGGCCTCTGCTCCCTTGCTTGCTCCACCACTTCTGCTCAATCTGTCACCTCTACTCTTGGCTTTCTCTGAAGCGTTTTATGACTGCTGGAACCGCCACTGAGCCCAGAGTATTGTGTCTGTGCCACCAAGGAGCACTTTAAATTCTGGCTGATCCTTTACATCTAAATTGCTGTCTTTTTCAAAGGTTAAACCATACTACCACGGGCTTGGGGCTTTTCCCTACTGATAGGCATGTTGAATTTGGGTGCGGCATGGTCATGGTCACCAGCTACGGGGTGGATATACAGGGCAAGAGCAGGGCCACACTCTGCTGAAAGTCCTACACTTGAAACTCTATTTTTTAGGGTCCTATTTTAGCTTCGTCCCACCTGGGAGTCTGATCTGGATCCTTAGGTAGTCTTTGTTACTGTTGGCACAACTAAATCATTCTCCTTATTTAACTTTATACAGCACTGCCACCCCACCAGACCAACCAGCTCCATCCCTCTTCTATGACTTGTATCTTGCTCATCTTCCTCCCTTCAGATTTCCAATTAAAAATTTCTACTACCAGTAGAAAATCTGAGGCCAATTATGTCTCTTCCCCCACCTCTGCTGGTCACTCCAGCAACCACAGGACCTACCTGTTACTGAAGACCTTGCTGCAGTTGTAAACCTTAATGGACAGCATCTCTCCCATGACGAGCTTCCCGTAGTGAGGCCAGCGAAAGAACTACAAACAGAGCAGGAACAGATGACAAGTCATTCCCAGCCACTTTCCCATGTTTGGTGCCTGGTTGTTTCCTCTGCAAAGTGACCAAACCAATGACTGTGACACAAAGCTGCTGTGGTGGGAAGTTACTTTCCTGCTGGCCAGGGCAGACCCTGCAGCTGAGAATGGAGGATGGACGGGGAGGGGTTGAGAGCCCTTCCAGCAGCACAGAGCCGCAGGTCGGCTGCTAAAGAGCCAGAGCATCATCGCACTGGAAAGAGGAGGATGTTTGTTCCTGCTGAGGTCCCTGATCTGGCAGGTCGTGGGGTGGGGATGGGGCATAGGTTCCTCACAACAAGAAAGCCCTTGAGGTGCTGGAGCGAGTTGAGAGAAGGGAACGGAGCTGGTGAGGGGCTGGAGCACAAGGGTGATGGGAGCGGCTGAGGGAGCTGGGGGTTCAGCTGGAGAACAGGAGCTGAGGGGAGACCTTCTGATCTCTGAACTGCCTGAAAGGAGCTTGGAGCCAGGGGGGTCGGGCTCTGCTCCCCAGGAACAAGCGCCAGGACCAGAGGAAACGGCCTCAAGTTGCGCCAGGGGAGGTTGAGGTTGGATCTGGGGAACAATTTCTTCCCCAGAGGGCTGTCGGGCATTGGAACAGGCTGCCCAGGGCAGTGCTGGAGTCACCATCCCTGGAGGGGTTTAAAAGGCTTAAAAAAAGGTTTAAAAGATGAGGTTCTCAGGGACAGGGGTTAGTGCCAGAGCTAGGTTATGCTTGGACTCGATGATCTTGAGGGTCTTTTCCAACCAAAATGATTCTGTGATTCTATAGAAAGGTACAAGAAGTACTTGAGGAGATGGCCCAGGGCAAGGAGCCACCCGGCGCAGGCACGTGGCAAAGCTGCGCCCCGAGGTGCGATTCACCCGACACCCAGACTGGCTGCCCTGCGGCTGGCAGGAGGGAAAGGTCCCTCCCGCCCCCAGCCCTGCTCTCCTTCCCCGGGCTGAACAGGGGCATCCAGGTGGGAGACGAGCGACAGGCGCAGCCACCAGCCTGGCACATTCAGACTTTTACGGGCTGCAGGGCTGTGAGGATGAAAATGAGTGCCATGATGAACGCTTCCTCCTGCCCCAGCCCTGCCCCGCCGCTACCCCACGGGCCACCGACCCGGCCGCTGCCGTGTCCCGTCCGTGCCCACGGGCGACACCCGCAGAGGAGCCCCGATCTGCCCTCACCTCCCCGAACACAGCCTCGGCGCCACAGCGGATCTTCCTCGTCTTCTGCGTGAAGCCTTGGGAAGGAGAGGGACGGCGTGAGGTGCCGGCGGGGCCCGGCCCGGCCGCCGCGGGAGGGCAGAGCCTGAGCCCGGCCCCCCGAATCCCGCCCGGGACCCACCTCGGAAGCTGAGCTGCACCTGCCGCTCGCCGCGGCCCGGCAGGCGGCAGAGCCGGCGGACGCCGACGCTGAGCGCCATGGAGCCGCTGCCGGCAGCGCTGCCCGCTCGGCCCCGCTCCGCCCGCCTGACTCAGCCCGACTCGCCCGGCCGGTTCGGCCGCCCGCTCCCCGCCCCGGTGCCCCGCGGCCCCCGCCGAAGGACACGGGGAAACGGGGGGAGCAGCCCCAGCTGCTCCGCCTTCCTCAGCCCCGGGGCACCGGGCTGGGTCCGGCGGGGGGGACCGGCCTGTCACGCCAAGAAAGGCCTTGAGGTGCTGGAGCGAGTTGAGAGGAGGGAACGGAGCTGGTGAGGGGCTGGAGCACAAGTGTGATGGGAGCGGCTGAGGGAGCTGGGGGTTCAGCTGGAGAACAGGAGCTGAGGGGAGACCTTCTGATCTCTGAACTGCCTGAAAGGAGCTTGGAGCCAGGGGGGGTCGGGCTCTGCTCCCCAGGAACAAGCGCCAGGAGCAGAGGAAACGGCCTCAAGTTGCGCCAGGGGAGGTTGAGGTTGGATCTGGGGAACAATTTCTTCCCCAAAGGGCTGTGGGGCATTGGAACAGGCTGCCCAGGGCAGTGCTGGAGTCACCGTCCCTGGAGGGGTTGGACAGACGGACATGAGGTTCTCAGGGACGTGGGTCGTGCCAGGGTTGGATTAATGGTTGGACTCAAAGAGCTTGAGGGTCTTTTCCAACCAAAATGATTCTGTGATTCACAGGAGCCAAGCCCTGGTGGCACGGTCCCCTTGTGCCCTAGGGCAGCACTGACACCCAGGGGAGCACCGCAGTGGGTGCTCGGTCTTCCCACAAGGGAGAAGGGAAAGCCGCCCAGCAGAGGCCATCACAGGGCCACATTTCAGGGCAGGCCTGCTGCCCCAGGCGAAACAGGCTTCCAAAGCCAGAGGATGCTGGCCTGAGCACTGCAGTGAGGACAGGAGCCCAGCTCTGCTTGCAGCCACCCCAACCCTGCGGTTTCTCCAGCACAGAATTGTGGCTTCCGTGGCTAAAACTCTCCAAAGCAAACAGAGAGAGGGTGGGGAAGGGAAGCCAACCTGATTAGGAGGGTTGGGCTCTCATGACAGGAGGAAGCTGGCATGTGCTCAGCAGCCCCCACTCAACCTCCCGCCCACCCCGCACGGGATGGGGCTCACACAGGGGACAGAGGAGCTAAGCTGGTGCAGGTGGGACTCCAGAGCGCTTGTGGGGGCAGAGGCTGCAGCCCCCATGCCAGCTCTCTGCAGGCAGAGACAAGCACTGAAACACACAGACGGTGGGGCAGGAGCTCCAGCTGCTCCCAGGGTGCCGGCACCGGCCCCGCACAGCAGGGAGGCTGCAGGAGGGAGACCCGGGGCTCATCCTGCTGGGGGCCAGCTGTGCTCACAGCTGCACCGACTGGCTTGGCCAGAGGCAGCTCATCTCACCTGCATGAGGACGGGTAAGCAAGAGATGCTGGAGCCCTTCTGGAGCACAGATTCAAACCAGATTAAAGTGATCATACAACCATGAGCTCAGCAGAATTTGGAAGCATTTCTTCCTCCCAGAGGTCTGGCTGTCATATTCAGTGCCCAGCACCAAATCCATGCATCCACACACGCTGTACAGGGCACCTTGCAGCAGGCCAGGGTGGCTAATCCAGCTCTGCAAACATCAAGGAGTGAATCACGCCTCTGCAATGACCAGCTGCTTCCAAACAAGCCCTGCAGTTACTCCCTTTATCTCCCTCTCACAAGAGCTGCCTGGAGCACCAGGGAAGCAGCACCGGTGGCAACAAGCCGCAATGGGGAAGATGCCGCTTCACAGTGTAGCAACAGAATATAGCAGGTCAGCAGGATTTGACACCACTTTTGTGAATCCAAATAAGCAAGCTGATCAGTTCAGGGCAGCACAGAAAACTCAGTGCTCTGACCCCACACCCAGCCATGGCTGGAGGGTGCGATTTAGGCTGTTTAATGAGACATTCAGACCATCAGCGTGTGCTGCTGATGGGTGGATCCGGTATTTGCTCGAAACTGACCAAAAGCCATCATCTCTCAGCAGAGTTTGTGTGGCTTCCTCAAACACCTGCAGCACTGCCATCACTTGCAGTCACCTCTAGACAGTGCCTTGGTTTTGGTGAAACAGCCCCCGGGGGAACCAAACATTTTAGAGCCCAAGCAGGTGGCTGGGCAAAGGAGGATGGAGCATTACCTCCCATAGAGCAGGGAGCTCTGGTGGCTAGCACCACATAGTCTGGCACCAAGTATCACCAGTATCTATTGCCAGGTGTCCTAGAAGCAAGAGAAGCCCTCCCCGATGAGCTCCCACATGCAATAGCTTTTGATTTATACAGAGCGCCAAGGCTGAAATACCTTTGGGGACTGCACGTACAAGGGTGCTTGCACAATCTCGACCCAGGCCCACATAAAGAGACTTCTGGGGTGTCCCTGTGCTTGCTGAGGCGACAAAGCGAGAATGACCCAGACCAACATATTCTCCAGAGGAAGAAAACCTGAGCTCAAACCCAACCTCTTATCTACCTCAAGCGACAAGCATCCTGTGAATGTGCATTCCAGCTACGCCCAAGGCAGCACAAGGCAGGACACACCTGCCAGCCTCTCACAAACGCCCAGCAGCCACCTTCACTGCCTCTAAACCCAGGAGCCCCCAGGAGACTCAAGAATGAGAGAAAATGGACAAAACTCTGCTGTCCTGGTTCAGCAGCTTCCAAGCTTGACTCTCCCATGGCTTTTCACCTGGGCCCACACCCATGCAGCTCTTGTTCTGCTCCACTGACAACCACGGGACTTGTGTCCCTTTGCTCGTTCACATTTCAGGCCCTTACCTGTGGGTAAGCAGCATCTCCCTCAGACCCGCCTCTTCCTCCCCAACACAGGGAAGGTCTCTCCTGCCATCAGTAGGTCCAGCACCTGGCGACACCTCGGCTGGCTGCAGAACAGACTCCACTCCTCAGTCAGTGCAGAGACGGAGGATTCACTCTCTTCCTGGAGTGGAACTGGCAGTTTAAAAAAAGAGGTGAAATGGATTTCCTACTGTGCAGTCTGCTGTCTCAGAGCTCATCTTCTGGCCCTCAAGGCTGGAACAAAGCAAAGTCCCAATGTGCTTCTGACATCTTGTCAAAGAAACCAATCATCGAAGCAGAGCACGACACACTGCCACCGGTACCTGGTTCAAACAAGGGATTGGTGAGCCTTCAGAACGGCTGCAGCAAATACCCTTTAAAGAACACTTCGTTAAAAAGAAAAATTTTTAAAAAGGTACACAAACATGCATAAAAAACAACCTTAGGTTTGCTTCTACACATAGAAGGGAAGGACAGCTCTGCCTACAGGTTGTAAGAAGCTGAACACACGAGTAAAGGACGCTCTCAACCACAGTGCAGTTTCTCAGAGAACACTTAGCAGTTTTCCTCCCTCTCTTCCACACTTGTAACACATCTCAGTTTAGACAGCCACTCAGGAAGAGAGGTTGCTTGGTTTCCTTCCAAGATCTAAGTTAAGTGCAAGCAAACTGGGAGCTGCAGGCTGGGTGCTGGAGCATTTCAGGAGAGACCGTTTGGCTTTCTCTCGAGGAAGCTGTCTGCTGCCTGCGGAGCTGGGAGAACACAGCGTGGGCAAAACTAGGTGTGAATAAAAAACCAGCGCACATTCGCCTTTGCCAGTTTGGTGGCAGGTACCATTTGGAACAACTAGTCTAGTTGAGGATGAGGATTCAAACCCAGGTTCTGCTTTCACACGGGTTTGTAATCTACCACTTTCATAGCCTGAATCATCAGGGCAGGCTCCCTCCTACTCTCACAATTTCCTGGTTTACCTGGTAGAACAGACAAGTTATTTCATAATTTCACAGGAAATAAACAGCTTGTCTTACTGCAGGATACACATTCAGCAGTCTTTATAGACTAACAGGTGACAAAACTAATGACAGACAACTTGCTGTGCTTTTGCAGCCGATCACACTCAGCCCACGCTAACTCAGGCCAGCACTATATCAAAGACTTTCTATAAACCTCTATTTCTATAAACCATCTACATGGCTGGAAAACCAAAGGAAAAACTCAGACAGGAAATAAGAGTCCAGACATGTTAAGTAAAAGCAGATTATTTATTTATGAAACTGAAAGTGATGACCACTTGTAGTGCAATGACATGCCCAAGTTCCTTAATCTCTATTTTGAAGTGAACCATCAACTCTCATCTCTCAAAATGATATGTGCTTTGCTCTTACGTTCTACAGTCCCCAGGCCATGTAACACACACCTCACGCTTCCGAGGACAGGGAAGCACCTCTTTGGAGTTCCACAGATAGTTACTTCTTCAGTTTGTAACTTCTGTGATGCAAAGAAATCACTGAGAGCATCTTTATTTGAATGTTTCCAGTTGCTGGATTTTGAAAGTCACGTTAATGTGACTCATTAATCCCACCCCCCTTATTAATTAATGGCTAATCTTCATTAATCCCACCAATAATAAGCAAAGTGCAGTGTTCTTAAATTGTAACAGTGGCTCCAAGCAAGAGGCCATCACAGAAGCAATTTTTGATAATGTGATGAAAAAAAAGATTGCACAGAACGGTCACTGAAATTTAAAAATAAACCTCTACGTATAAAAATATATTGGCACTTTATGAAGGCACAACAGGAACTACCTCAGGCATCCAACCACCAGACTTTCATACCAACCAGTACAGAAGGGTCCCCATTTCCAAGGCAGCTGGACAGAAGAAGAAACACCTATGGAGGAAGACATGGTAAGCATAATTACAGAAAACGTGACTGCAATGCTGCTTCTACCAAACTCAGGCGGGAGCAGCTCGGCGCTCGTGCTCACCCCGACACCCAGCACGGACGGGCCGCGTCAAGCAGTGATGCGTGGTGTGATGTGTCACCAGTGCACGGTGGAAACCCAACAAGGTTTTCTGTGACAAAAGCTGCCAGCAGTTGTGTTTTTTCTGTATTTACAGTTCTTCCAATAAGGAACACGACAGATCAGAGATATAGAGCACAAGCAGGTAAGTGAGTTAGTGTGACTGGTACAATCTCGAGGCGCTGAGCACTCCAAGTGTGCAAGGAGAGTGTGGGCACAGCCAGCTCCCTTCGTCCCAGCAATACAGGTGACCAGGGGCAGGCTGCGGTCTACATCTTCTTCATTTCTGGCGGTTTCACCGGTGCCCATCCCTGCCACTTGTAGTATGACACCAGCTGCTTGGGCACTTCAGCCAGAACCATCTGGGAAAGAGCCTCCCGAGGAGCCTGCAAGGAGAACGGGGAGAATAAATCAGAAATCCTGCAGAGAAAGGGTTTATCAGCCCAGTGACAAACTCCCTTGCAGAATCCAGAGTGCGGTCCCCTGCTTGCCCTGTTTCAAGAGTTCCTTGCTACAGTTTTAGGAGCACTTTCCGTCAGGCTCAGTGAGCGCTGCTGCTGAAAATCACTTCCTCCCACCCCTGCACTGCTCCCACCTAAAGCCCAGGCTCACACAGCCTCTATATGGCCCTGGTCTGGGTTGGAAACTGCTCCAGCCACAAGCAATTTCTCTTTTTCATTTAACTCCACTCATTGACCCAATTCACTGTGCAATGTGCATGGATGCTTGTGGCAACAGTGGAAGTCAGGAGGAGCAGGGCAACGACAGCACTGCTTTCAACAGCAGGGAAGACTTAGCTCAGCTGAAACCACTCATGGGACTCAACATCAGACTGACAATATGATCTCAGGTCCTTGCCTAAATGTTTGCATCCAGGAAACATCTCCTTTAACTCTGCAACAGCCATGAGACAGTACACTAAATCAATAACACAAGGCGAGCTCTGTAAGAGAAGCTGTGACAAGGCACACGGCTTCGAACACAAAAGCAAACACCTCAGCTCTCTCTGGGGACAAGCAGCTTGGACAGCACTTTGAGCCTGCCTTGCCGTGCTCATTTTTTTAGACGTAATAACTGCATATATATTGGCACCAGGACCCCTCTCAAGTTAAAGACAACTTACATTTTTGAACTGTCGGAAAGGCACGAACTGGACAATGTCTCGTGCAGCTGGCTCTCCTGCCGGGGACCTCAGCACACCGTTGTCTCCGTCCAGGAACTCCATCGCTTTGAAATCAGCTTCACCAACTCCAACAATGATGATGGACATGGGCAGCTTAGAGGCGTTAACAATCGCTTGCCTGGTTTGGTCCAGATCGGTGATCTCTCCATCTGTGATGATCAGCAAGATAAAATATTGCTGAAAAACATTAGAAAACACCCAGTTAGGGAGTTCAACAGCAAAGCTCACATAACCAAAGGCAGATGGAGCAATTTTGTTACTCTAAGAAAGAAATCAGATGATGCTGCAGATAAGACAAAACCAAAACACTAAAGAAACTTATGTTTATTCCCACTTTTTCATACGTGTAACACTTTTCGGTTCAGGTTTCCTCTGTACTAGTAAAAAAGACAGGGGCTTAAATTCAATTTATAAAGAATAATTACAATTGGCAGAAAGCACTAGAGATGAGCAAAGTACCAAAACACTACATCAAACAAAGCTGCACATAAAATTCACTGATGGATGCTGCTTTACTCACTGACATCTTAAAAGGCTAAAGTTTAATATTTAATATCCCTGGAGTGCAACTCAAAGAGCCTTCTTTTTTGGTTACCAATAATTTAAATTTTAAGTATTAGAAATCTTGAAAGATAGAAGTGACAAATGTTCTAATACGAAGACACTCTAGAATAACAAGAGAGGAAGAATATGGGAGCTTTTCAAGAAAGAAAAAATACCTCAAACCAACACAGTAGCATGGTAAAGTCTTTAAAATTCTGTTCCTTTTCCAGAGGCTAAGGTTTAGTACCTGGTTCTGAAACGAGCAACCACCGATTTATAGCAGCTATCTACAGACTTGAAATTAAAATTAAAAATGAGACACAAAATGAAAATAAAACCGAATTCTCAATTTCAGAATCCAGTTAACACAAGTGTTATTACTGTTGTACCCCATTACTGACAGATTCTTTATTAAAATAGTTTTTCATCTGTAAGAAAAAGTAGAGATATTTAACATATAAAGAGAAATAAGAAGATTCCCTCAAGTCTTGGGAAAGGTAAAAAACACCTTCAGAAATGTAAGAAATGGTTCTCCCCAGACCAAGCACCTCTCAGCGTGGGAAGTGTATTGAACATACACACAAACATAAGTAGAACCAAAAATACCGATGCAGCTGGACCACAAGCAAGTATCAGTACAGAAAAATTCCTCCTGACTGGTCTGTCGAAATGGAATCGGTTAAATCTTTCAGAAAACATGAGTCCTTCATCCCTACACAAAAGGACTGAAGTTTTAAGAAATGGAGCCGATTTTTAAAGCAGCCATGGCCACGCAAGCAGAGCAATGAGACACGCAGCACAACGCAGGGCAGCGGGGACGCGCTGCAACACAATCAGCACATGGAGTTGTGGTGAACGCAGCCAAATCCAGCTGTTGGCCGGTCACGAGTGGTGTCCCCAGGGCTCAGTACTGGAGCCAGTTCTGTTTAATCTCTTCATCAATGATCTGGATGAGGGGATCGAGTGCACCCTCAGTAAGTTTGCAGGTGACACTAAATTGGGTGGGAGTGTTGATGTGCTGGAGGGTGGGAAGGCCATGCAGAGGGATCTGGACCAGCTGGATCATTGGGCTGAGGCCAATTGTCTGAGGTTCAACAAAGGCAAGTGCCAGGTCCTGCACTTGGGTCACAACAACCCCATGAACGCTCCAGGCTCGGGCAAGAGCGGCTGGAAAGTGCCTGGGGGAAAAGGACCTGGGGGTGTTGGTGACAGCGGCTGAACATGAGCCAGCGTGTGCCCAGGTGGCCAAAAAGGCCACCAGCATCCTGGCTGGTACCAGGAATAGTGTGGGCAGCAGCACTAGAGAAGTGATTGTGCCACTGTCCTGGGCACTGGGGAGGCCCCACCTGGAATCCTGCTGTCAGTTTGGGGCCCCTCATCATAAGAAGGACATTGAAATACTAGAGAGAGCAGAGGAGGGAATGGAGCTGGTGAGGGGCTGGAGCACAAGTGTGATGGGAGCGGCTGAGGGAGCTGGGGGTTCAGCTGGAGAACAGGAGCTGAGGGGAGACCTTCTGATCTCTGACCTGCCTGAAAGGAGCTTGGAGCATGGAGGGTGTTGGTCTCTTCTCCCAAGTAGCAACTGATAGGACAAGAGGAAATGGCCTCAAGTTGCACCAGGGGAGGCTCAGATTGGATATTAGGAAAAAATTCTTCCTGGAAAGGGCTGTCAAGCACTGGAACAGGCTGCCCAGGGCAGTGGTGGAGTCACCATCCCTGGAGGGGTTTAAAAGGTGTTTAGATGAGGTTCTCAGGGACATGGGGTAGTGATAGAGTTAGGGTTAGGTTATGGTTGGACTCGATGATATTGAGGGTCTCTTCCAACTGAAACGATTCTGATTCTATGACTGAAGAGTTCTCCGACTCCTTTGTTCACCTGGCCTGCCAGGTACCCTGATTCTGTGTGCCACCACGGCACGACAGACAGTCGAGCCCTTTGATGTTTTCCTTGGAGGCCAGCTGTTTACATTCTTGAGAGCAAAATCATTTGGAATAAAATCTCTAGGGCCCCTGCACACTGTCCACATTCCCTGCAGGTGGTGGAGCTTGGCCAGAGCAGTCAGAGCGAGGCGACCGCTGGCAGAGTGCAACTGCTCTGAAAGCAAACGCAGCACCCCTGTGTACTTCAACAGTAAGTACAACACCAACAAACGTTGAAAAGATAAATAATATCACTTGAGCAACGGAAACTAATGTTGATGTCTACCAAGTAAAGGTTCATGTCAGTCTGTACTAAGAGAGCACCAACAGCCTCTCTGGAGGCTGGGAGGAGAAGACTAAACTTGGGATCCTAAGGAAGGAACACAACGGCACTTTACCATCGCATTCTATCCCATCATGAACACGGAAAACAGAAACACCAACCCAACGCAGATCTCCAGGAAAGGACACACACTCACTGAAGCAGTTCCCTGTTGTGCCGAGTGTGCTGCAAACCTTGCCACGTGGTTTATAATCGGAGAGAAATTGGTTGGCCCGTAGAGTCGGATCTGTGGAAGGATCTGGCGATAGGCGTCCACTATGCCTTGGATCCCTGGAACACAAGGAAGGCGAGCTGCCACGAGAGCCCCACAACTTCTCCCATAATTATTGTATAAGCATTACTAAATAGTACAGCAAAAGGATAACAACTTCCACACAGCTGTGAACTCCTAAACGACAAATAAGCAGCAGGATAACAGCAAATATACAAAGCATAGGGCAGAAAACAGTGGCCATCTGCAGAGACAGGATTTGCAGATTTCTCCTCCATTCTACATTCCTCACATTACACTTTGTGCTTCTAATATCATAAAGCTCATGGAAGCTGCAGGAAAAATTATCCAGTGAAGGTCTGCTAATGCCTATGTTTACCTTGTTATCCAATTTGTCTTGCTTAATTGCTTACAGTCTAATTAGACAACAAAGTCAGAAGCTCTCTGGAACAGCAACTTTTTATTTTCCTTGCATGAAAGTTAGACAATTATCTCTGATTCAGGATTCAAACACTTCTGCAACAGAAACAGCAATCTCTAAGGATTTTCCTACACAATAAGCTTTTCTCAGGTTAACTAAACAAAATCTTTTTAAAAGTCTCACTTTTAAATGGTACATATTCTTCTCTGAATCCATCTAAATGGGCCTGTTCCTGGTCTGTATCAGTGTAGCTTCATTTGCTGCTGCTGCTTGCATTGTCCATCACGCAGCTTTTACTGCAGTAACTCTCAAAACTACCGCACAGGGACCCTTACAGTGCAAAGACAGAGATCTCAATGAAGCAGACAATGCTGAGGTCACAGAGAAATGCTTAGATTTTAACACTGAATCTCAGATTCCATTTTTGTTGGCCTTAGACCAGAGAGAAAAACAGAACTGAGATTAAAATGCTTCTTCAAGAACAATTCAGTGTCACAGCATGCTGAGAGAGTTCTTAGTCCTAAAACATCACAATCCTTCTCAGAGAGCAGCCATTAAAAACAACTGAGACAACCTCCACTGAAGAAGATGGCTATACAGAAAATAAGCGTCGAAGACAACCCTTTAGAAGACAACATTCAAACGCAGACACATTGCTGATGGAGTGAGTGCCTGTGACCTCTGACAGCCTTAGCAGCTGGTCGCTCTGGAAGCACGACCAGCACAGGCACATTGCAGACCTAGAACACGCCAGAAGTAATCAAGTTGCAGGAAAAACAAGTTCAGCACAGATCAAATTAATCAAATTAAATCTAGATCCCTTCACTGGAGCTTACGCAGACCGCACCATCACACATCCACTTTCCTCAGCATCCAAGTGAGAGCAGATCTAGTTTGCTGCAGGTCTTGGTGCTGCATCTGTTTTTCACCAGTCATGAGACAAATACACCACTTCAAACATCTGTCCCTCTCGGTGAAATATTCATTAAGAGGTGTCCTCACCTTGACAGTAAGGGTTGCTGGAGTTGAAGTTCAAGGCAAACTCATGAGATACCTGGGAAAGGGGATATCACAGTCAGGGAACGCAGACGTGGACACAGCGACTGCCCGGCGCTGTGAGGGCCCTACCTGCCAACTAGGAGGAACCTGAGCTCCAAACCCAAACGCAGGAAACAGCTTGTCCCTAGAGAGAAAGGGCAACAACAACAAGTGAGAAAGAACAATACTTTAATAACTCAGTATTCTGTTTTATGGCCAGAAAGCAGCTGAAGCCAAGGTTCAATTCCTGCCACAAGGCATGGGTATGCCGTCCAGCTCCCCATGGCCAGTCACCAGTTACTCAAGGGTTTCAAGGCTTAGGCCCGACAGATTCAGAATTTCTTTCAGTGCAGCACTCCAAAGTATGCTCAGGAGGTTTCAAAGTAGCCAGAGAAAAGCCAACCCAACCATGGCGTGGCTAAAGGACACAGCAGACAAACATGTTCCCATTGCATCAAACATTCATGTTTGAAATGCACCATCAGCAACAAGGGATTAGAGACCAGCTAAAGCAGCATTACAGAGTAAGTAACCCAGGGCCATAAAAGGGTAGAGCTGGAGGGATAAATCAAACAAATTTGTCAAATTACAAAGGGCTGCCACTGCCCTCCCTAGCAGCAACAGAAGCAGGAGGAAGCAGGAATGCTGAGGGGATGTGCCAAGGAAAGGCAGCACTTCAGTCACCCAAACACTCCAGCTCCGGAACAACTGTCAGTCGTGATCACTGACGCTACTCGCTGTGACTCGTTTGGTGCGGTGGTTAGGTCTGTTAAGATCATTACGTACGTGTCATAATCCTGGACTACACTTCCCACACTCCAGATGGCAATCAGGTACTCGTTTATCCCATCGGGGCTGATGTAGTGAAGAGAATCTGGTGACCTGGGATCTCCGTTGGAGCCAGTGAAGTCTACACCCACCTAATCAGTCGAGATGGCAACAGCAAATCACCAGTGCATCACCATAAGGAAACGAGAACTAACCAGAAACAGAGCCCAGATCAGGCCCACACAGCTCCCTCCTCCAGGCACACATGCAGCCTGATATGGGAACAGGCAAATAAGCCTGTGCACCTTCTCCCACCAGGGTACACGTGTGTTTAAGAAGCAGCAATCCTTCCCACTGATAGACTTCTCCTAAGTTTAAGAAACCCTAGTTCTGTTAAAATCACTATTTGATCACAAGTCGTAAAAATATAGTATCATTTGGTTTTTGCAGTCTTCATCACTGCAAATTCACATTGCATTCACAGTCATTCACACTGCAAATTAAAGTACTAATCACAACTTAATTGCTCTTGTCCTGTCATCCACCAAAACATGCTGTCAGGAAAAAACTCACCGTAAAGTTAATCTGGCAGCCTCCCATGACGTAGTCCAGAAATGAATATTCTGTCTCAATCTAGAGGAACAGACACTGTTACACCTCCTCCCCACAAGAACAGTTTTCGTTATGATCAGAAAATTTAAAAAGCCAGAAGCCAACAAAAATCTTCCTACCTTGCAGGATTTTATCCTGATAATGCCAGAGTTTTTGTAGCTCTTTTTCTTCTGCTTTTTCTCGGGATGAATGCATTCAAATTCCACCTACAGAAAGCAAGCATGCAAGAAGCAAGTTCCAGAATATCTGCATTTACAGCAGGGAAAATTATTCAAATAGACAGTGTCAGACATCACACAACTTCAGAGAGATCCAAATATCTGGCAGAATTCTGAAACTTAATTTTAAAAAGGTTTGCAACTACTTGGACTGCTATCTGAGAAGTTAAATGGAATGTTTTTGCTACTAGCACTGAAAGACCTCAGAAAAGTCTCTCTCCTTAACAATATAACTGGTATTCTGCGTGCAATCATGGAACGGTGCCATTGTATCAGAGGGAAAAAGAGCCGATCACGAATACGAGCATTTCTCTTAACATAACCAGGTTCTTTTTGGTTAAGGGAAGGGAATGCAAGAGAAGACAGGAAGGCAAAATCTCAGGGTGGGGGAAGCCAAAAAAAGGTTGCAGGTTCCCAATTGCACTGTTTAATGTTTTGCTTCACTCGCACTGGTTCTGATCTCACACGGGCCAGGGAAAAAGGCAAGAATCTTCCACCAGCTTTAGGATCACAACCACTAAATCAAGCTGGCTGGCGACTGGAAGCAGCCGTAGGCTACGTCCTGTCTGCGGATTCACTTGTCTGAATTCAGACGAGACATCTCCACCAGAATGAGTGTTCAGGTTTTCTCTGCAAACAGAGAGAAACCGGCACCACCAGCAAATAATTCAACTTAATCTAAACTGGATGCCCAAGACAAAGTAAGAAGAGTCCCCCTTGGAAGCACTGCTGCTCTCCATTAGCTTGAATGGCAACCAGAGTGCTCGTGAGGGTGACAAGCTCAAGCACAAACGTTACCTGAGACAAGCCAACCTCTGAACTCATCTGTTAAAGTGTGAACAAACCCTTTTGTTTCCACTTGACTCAGCAGAGGTACCAGCAAGCTGAATTGCTGGGAAAAGCAGCTGGTGGGCAGCAGACAACAGGTGTCTTCAGGAATAGGAATGGTAACAGCACCCAAAGAAAACAGAGCTGTGCAATTCTGCTCTGGTGAGACCCCAATCCAGTGCTGGTCCAGCTCTGGGCCCTCAGCACAGGACAGACATGGACCTGCTGGAGAGGGGCCAGAGGAGCCCCAGAAATGATTCCAGGGTGGAACAGCTCTGCTAGGTGGACAGGCTGAGAGAGCTGGGGTGTTCAGCTGGAGGAGAGAAGCTCCGGAGAGACCTTATTGTCACCTTTCAGTGCTTAAAGGTGGCTTATAAGAAAGATGGGGACAGATTTCTAGCAGGGCCCGTTGTGACAGGACAAGGGATGATGGTTTTAAACTAAAGGAGGGAGACTCCAGCCAGATATGAGGAAGAAATTGTTGGCCCTGAGGGTGGCAAGAGCCCGGCCCAGGTTGGCCAGAGAGGTGGTGGATGAACCATCCCTGGAGACATCCCAAGCCGGGCTGGACCTGAGCAACCTGAGCTGGTGCAGATGCCCCTGCTCATGGCAGGGGTGGCACTGGGAGAGCTGGGAAGGGCCCTTCGACTCAAACTATTCTGTGATTCTATGATTCCCACACCAAGTTTTATTCTCCCCAGATGGTGGCTTAGTAATACAAAGATACAGACAGAAAAATCCACTTTTGGAGCCAACAACTAGAAGTAGATCTCTGAGGTCAATATTAAAAAGGGTTCGTGAAAGACTGAATTCTGGACCAAGTTCGGGGGGTGCAGAAAGCTCACCGGAGAGCTGTCACCTGCGTTCTGCAGCTGAGTCAGGTTGGTTTCAAAAGTGCCTATCAAGTCATGCGACCCGTCGCTGTCGTGATCTGCACACTGTACCTGGAAGAGGAGAGAGCACAAGCAATGGGCAAGTGTCCCACGTTATGCACAACAGCAGCTGCTCGCCACACGATCCCCTGCTTCCGAGAGCTCTGCAGCCACGCGAGTGAGCTCCCGTCACATCAGAACTGGAGGTGTCATCCGTGGCACTAACTGAAACCTCATAGGAAGAGGGACACCCAGAGTGAATCTCAGAAAAAGGGAGATGTTCAATTGCTCACCCATTTCAGTACACACGGTGGAAGTTTTGATTGTAACCTTTCCACACTTCAAATACAATAGATTTTAAACAAACACAAAACCCCCAACATTTCACAGCCCACATGTATAAATGCGAGATCATTCAGGACAAGATATGTAACTGCGGTAATGGGAAGAAGCAATTAAAATTTGGTTCTCTAAGCACTTTCTGAATGTACTATTTTCTTCTGCCCAACAATAGCATCAATTTACAAAGAAACTGTAATTTCCACAGACACTAAGTCTGCCTTTTTCTGCATCTCATAGCAAGCAAATTATAAATACTTAATTAATAACCAGTCACGTTTAAATCAGCATGAAAGCTTCAGAACCAGATAATGCAAAAAAGCAATCCATTTAAAAATAAAAATATGCTAATAACTATGGCTTAGAGCAAACACAGTAAGATGCGTATTGTCAATAGTTTCCCACAAAATCAACTATGAGGAGCATTTATAACATGCACAATACACACGACTGCAGAACACAAGTAATTCCAGACACAGTCAATCAAGAAACAGTCTGTGAACAGCTGCTTCTCCCTCATTGAAGTTCACACGCTGCACAGATTCAAAAGCTCTCTCAGATCTGCCTTCAGTAGCCAAGAAACCAGTGTCACCCCAGTACAAACCACAGTGACAGCTTTTTCCTCAGGACAAAGGACAAGATGAACCCATGGGTAACACCTCGATAAGGATGCCAAATTCAGTGGCTCGATATCCGAATCTGAGACAAGGTTCTTCTAGGTCTACTGTGGTCCAGTAGAGATCTGCCACTGGGACAACTGGGAAACCTGGACAAAAAGCTGGGTCCAATCCAGCCACCTGAACGGGAGGCACCGTGTGATCCTTCAGCCTCTGAATGGGAAAACAAGATCACCCGAAAGACTGTGCCCCTTCTCCCCCCATCATTCCCAACCCACTCCTTGCCACTCCTCTCTTTTGCACGCTCCCATGAAGCAACTCCCCCGCTCCCCCCTGAGCTCCACAAAGCCTCTTCCCAACAATTCCGATGTTTAAACACCACCCAGAAGCAGCCGGATTACAGCGGGGAGGCCGACGCAGGAGGCCCAGGGCAGCTTCTCCTTCACACCAACACACCCGGAGAGACGCAGAGAACTGGGCAGCGGCTGCCCCCACGCAACCCCCTGCCCTCCTGCTCACTCCCGCTCCGCCACGCCAATAAAACTGTATTTAGGACCAGTTTTGCTATTAGTTCACAACACAACACAGCTTAAAACAAAGCTCTTGTTGCAAGGGGTTTTCTAAAATTGGCCAAGATTCACTGTGTGCAGCCCAGAGAGCGGTGCTGCTGCAAACAGCATCCTGCTGGCAATGCTGCAGGACACTGCACGTGCTTATTTACTGATTAATTATGTCTTCGCAAATGAACTATCCGATATTCATGACAAGCCTTGGAATACAGTCAGAGATAAAAGGCCCCTTCCACCTACAGGAGGAACTTTCAAAATCCACAGAGAATGGATGTGCTTTTCTGTATACACCATCAAACGCACGGACTGGCAGCTTTAGTCCCAATACCAACACCCACAAATTCCACATTTGCTATTTCTATTTAAATAACTATGGGGGAGAGGTGCTACTCGCATTGGTCCCTATTTGTAACAAAACTGTCAAGATTAGGCGGTGTCACAAATCTGAGCTGTTCTTAACACAGAACAAGGAGAACATCACACTGAACGAAGAATCACCGAAACATTAAGCAGCATCATTAATTTGATCAAGAGATTTATGCTCACACACATATTCAATACAGAACCCTCCTACACAGATGGAAAGCTGATGTTCAGGGGACACATCAGAACGGCCGTTTCCACCGTGCTGAACTACAGGGAGTTCTCCCCTTGCTACCGTTATTTCATGCATAATTGTTCCTGCGTACATTTTTGGAAGCCTCAAACAAGAGGTTCAGAGCAGATGAAAAATGAAACACCAGTGCAATATTCTATTCTTTAGTGCGGCCTGTCAGCCTGGATTCCCCTGGCTCACTGATGTCCCTAACGTGTACGTTCAAGAACAGTGTAATCCTTTTTCACAGCTGCATTGTGAAACTTATTAGATTATTTGCACATGCATCAAGAACTTCGGCTGAAACGAACTAACAGGAAAAATCTACCCTTTTTAAGAAGCGGGTCCATTCCACAGTGAATTCCAAAGCACAGCAAGCTTCTGGAAAACAAACAGAAATCCCCAAAACAAAGAAGAAAAATAAACAAACAAAATAAAATTAAAAAAACCCACACAAATCTTTTTGGACTACAGCAAACACAGCCTCATGTAACAGCATCTGTAAGCCATGCCATCCTGGGTCAGTTTTGACAACAGATAATGTCTCTTTTTGCCACGTCCTTTCCACATTCGCTGCTCACTTTTAGACCAGGAGGATTCCTGCTGACCCGAGACTATTGATTCCCCACAATAAAAGCTCATGAACACTACTTAGAAAATGGCCACACACCAACAAGCCCAGCACACATGAACATCTATTTCCAGGTTAATAACCTCAGTAATTCTTCGGCCCTGCCATGCTGCACAAATAAAACATTGGCAGGCATGCGTTTTGCTAAACCTTTCAGATCAAACTTCCAGCATGAGACTTCTTCACAGACAGGACAAGGCAGGAAAATTCTGCAAATGGAAAGTGTTTAGGAGTTGGATAAGCAGAGAGACTACACGGACACAGAACAATGTATAGATTTAAATGCCCTCATGTTATCAACACATTGCTTCAAACAGAAATTAAAAAATTAACTTGCTATCAGATTTTCTTTTGTAGAAATTTATTTAATAAGATGCAATTGTTCTGCTACCATCTCCATAAGCCAAGATCAGAGAGAATTAGTCATCACATACAAAACTACAAGGAATTGCAGTTCTGACTCAAAACTACATTTCTAGTTGGAAAGACAGAAAATGAGTTGGGGCAAGCCTGCTGGGCTCACGAACGGATGAATCTGCCAGATGCATTAAGGACCTCTCCATGTCAGCATCCTAAGGCACTCAAGCTTGTCCAACATATATGAGCTACTCAGTTAACTTAGAAACAGTGCTAGAGAGCCACAATTAAAAAACAAAAACAAAAAAACCCCACCACAACAACAAACCAACACCTGACACCTCGGCCAGAGTAGTGAGAAAATCAGTTATAATTGTTCTTATGACTATTCATTAGAAAGTGTCACTTCTGCATTTCCCAACTTCTCAATCTGACAACTCATAATGTTTTAATACAGACATCATATGTAATAGACACATAATCACTTATCTGCCAAGCTACTGCCCTAGAAAGGCAATCTAAAAATTTAAATATGACTAGACAATGTGATAGTTAACATCATAGATTGGATTACTTTCAACAACAAAGAGAATTTCTGAAAGCTGTACCTTGATGGGTTTATTAAAATCTCCACCACAGAACGTCTGCAAGGGAACACTGAACTTCCTCCAGCATGGATTTAAGTTGTTCTTAATCACCTTAAAAAAAATTACAGCATAACGTCACATGACAGATGTGACATGCGAGTCACTAAGATCCACAACCTGAGGGTTCTGCGTGGCTAAGAACAGCCTCAGACAGTCCACCCCAACATGCATGGATGGCCAAGCAAAAGCGCTCTGAGAAATAAAAGCTTGAAGTTCAGAGTAAAGTTAAATTTTAGAGCCAGGCCAACCTAACAGCTCATCACCACCGAACGGGAGGAGAGTCCAGCCACTCTGCTCATGTGGTGCACGGCTGGACCCTTCACTGAGCCACCATGCAGCAGATCAACAATTTTCTGCCAGGTCAATGAGCAGAATCCCTTTTTTCGGGCACAAGACAACTTTCATCGCAGAACTGCAGCAGTGGGACTCCCAGTTTCAGGAGGAGCAAAATGTCTGATCAACTCAAGAAAAACATCAGCGCAGAAATACTAAATCCTACCTCCGATCTGTACACCAGCTGCCACATTCCAGCATTGCTCTGCTTGTAAAACTCCAAAAATGGATCCGATTTACCTAAGAAATCCTGAAAAAAAAAAAAAAAAAGAAAAAAAGCAACTAAAGTAATCAGCCTCCTATATTTTACTCAGATGAGAGAAGAGCTGGCTAATCACTACACAATATTTCAAACAAAGTCAAAGAAACTATAAATCTGTTTTCTTCTATTTTCTCTTTTAAACTGCTGCACTTTCTAAGTCATCAGAATTCATCAGCTCTGATTCCAAGACGATCTCCTCAGACCATTTTTGTCAGTATAAATCACATAATTTTGCTGACTGAGGAGTGAGGTCACTAAATCCCTGGACTGGTCTTTGGCTTTAACGAACACTGAGGAAGCATACCAAAATTTCCACCTCTTCTTCCTTCATAACATTACAGAAAGCTCAGGTCACAGCTACAATATTCATTGGACACAGTTATGTAATTGAACTGTATTAACATCCAGAATATTCCAAAGCTAAAATAATTCCCCAAAACTTAAACTTGGCGGTGGAGTTTCTGGTTTGACATTGTGGTTTTCAACATGAAATTATGTCTCCAGTTTACTTAAGTGAAGTAACAAAACACAGTGAGACTTTTTTCATCCATGGATTGCCTAGCTTAGTTGACTGTCTGCAAAAACAGAGAGATTCCTGCCCCAAAGCCGCTAACTGTAAATATCGTAGAAGCACGCAATATGGTTTTTAAAAAATCAATACCTTTTTGTCCAAGTTTTGGGCTTCAATTTCCAAGCACACAACTCTGGTATCTTTAATCTCCTCTGCTGAAATCTGTGCCACAGAAATTAAAAAAAAAAAAAAAAAATTAAACAAGAAACCCCACAGAGTTTTGCTCATATTTTGTCTGTGAAATAAACTGTAGTTACAATATCTATCTTTCCTGTACACATGTGGCATTTGAAGATATACTGACAGAAAACCAGAAATGTTACTTTGTGCCAGACAACACATGGAAGAATAAGAAACCGTTTTTTCTACACAGAACCTTTATTTACCGTAATGGTGCCCTTTCCTGCTGGCTTTCCCTGCTTCAGTTCCAGTGGTCGGGTGAACACTGAGCTGGACACAACCTGAGGTTAAAAGACAGGTAAGAGAACCATCGAGTTAGACAAAAAGTAAAGAGGTACTTTTCAAACTCTACTAAAAGACCTAAAAGGATTTAAATGCATTTCCAACAGTGACAGCCAGAGTTCGTGTTCCTGAATGGTTGAACAGTCTGAAAATTCTGAAAATTACCTTCTCTCACTATCCACCAAACAGTACCCACTAATGTCTCCAAACTTCAGCCTCCTGTTTTTGCCACCCCTGAGACACAAGAGGCATTTTCTACACGGGTAACCAAAAAGCTACTAAAAAAATCAGAAAATACTATTTATCCAGTTGTCTTTTAATAACATGAATCCTGCTTTTTTTCCTCCTACTTAGTTGTACAAACCCCTTCTTGGGAAATGCAACTGAGTCTCAAACAGCCTGACTTCCCCAGACTTACTGCCTGTGATCGCTTTGTGCAAAGGAAACTCCACCGGAGCCCTCCTCACCCCAGCCTGCCTGCACTGCGACAAGCGCCTCCGAAACTAAGCAATTAGTTGCAAACCACGTATATCTCTCTCTCTCTCTCTCTAATCTTCACTTTGTGATTGACACCATCATTTTTTAGCTAAGTTCAACAGTAACACAAACCAACCTGTTCAACAAGATGTTTTCTGATTCGAGCACGTTGAAGCCTTTGATACAGCAGTCTTGCACCCCATTTTTCATAACAAACCCAACGCTTGCTGCTGCTTTGTAGATCACTTAACACGCGCCTTCGCGTACCTGTCCCAGCGTGCACTCGATCCCCCCGAGGTAGTCATCGTCGCTTAAGTCAAAGGACTTATTATCGATATCATACACGCCAAATTTCAGCTTCTGCACTTTCTCAAAGTAGTAATCCACAACCAGTTTCTTGCAGAATTCAGGGTCCTGGCAGTTCTTGATCCTCTCCGTGCGATCTAGCTGCACAAACACGGAAGCAAAGCTGTTGATGGTGAGCAAGAACCAGGTTTTCTCCCACGCAGCTTTTCATCCGCGTCCCCGGGCTCTGCGCTGGCTGAACACGGGCTGGGCTACACACCCTGGAGCTCGGGGAGGAACCAGGGCACTGCCGGACTGACCGACAGCTCGCCCTGAGAGGGAATTGCACTGGATAGCAAACATTACAGCATGGGGAAAATTCTGAAAATCAGGGGGAAAAAGGCTGGTGCAATGCTGTGTTCTGGACTGCATGCTGTGGGGTAAAGAGGACAGGCCACATTGTAACAGGCAAACCAATATCCTGATGCAACTCTAAGCAAACACACGAGCAATTAACGAAACCAATCAGTGTAAAACTCCAGAGCTGGAGTGGGCATCGGGGATTGCTCAGTGAATGCAAATTTGAATTAAACACATCATGCACCCACTAGGAAAACCAGCGCCGTGGAAATGGGGAAAGCCGGTGTGTTTGCACCCACAGCACAGCGGGGGCTGAGCTGCCCTCCCCTCGTTCCCTGCCCTCACCTCAGCCCACTGCCCGCCGCCCGCGTCCTGCAGCAGCACACAGAGCGGGTCGGAGCGGGAGCCCAGGTCCCTGTCCAGGAGGCTCCGGCAGGACACGGACAGTTCCACGCGGGACACGCACCCGGCCATCTGTGGGCAGAGCACAGCGTCAGACCGACCGCCCGCCCGCCCTCGCGTGCTCCCGGCGGCGCGCGCGGCCGCTGCCGGGCGGGGCTGCTCGGGCAGCGCCGCCAGCGCGAGACAGCGGCGGGAGCGCGCCCCGCCCGGCCCGGCGCGCCCCCGGCCGGCGGCACCGAGCGCGGCCCGGCCCGGCCCCGCCGCCTCTCCCTCCGCCGCTTCCCTTCCTGCCTTTCTCTCGGGCTCTGCCCGCTGCTCCCGCAGCCCCGAGCCCGTCCCTCCCCCGCGGTGCGCGCTGCTCCCCCGGGAAAAGCAGTTGTTAACAACTGTCGAGCATGTTGGGACTGCGCTGGGCAGCTGGTGATTCACCAGTTCCCGCAGCTCAGGCTGCGCCTGTGCAAGATGCTCTCGCAGCCCGTCAGTGCTCGGGGACAGGACACCCGGGACAGGCCGAAATCCGCCGAACGCCCCCGGTCGGTATCGCTCGGCCCCGGGAGCTGCACAGCCCAGGTCCCTGGGGCGCCAATTCGGAATAAACTAACCATCCTGTAACAAGGTGACAGCTACATTTTATTAGATATTAAACTGCGGGCACTGCTGTTCAAACAACAGCTATAATTCTCAAAACTGAATTTTGGAGATAAGCTTCAAGCATCAAAACACTAAAGAGATTGTATAGCTTGAGATCTCCAACACATACTTTAAATGTGAATATTTCATAGAGAAGCTCCTTCAGAGTCTGAAACATAAAGAAATAATTGTTTGCTCTTTCTAGTATCGAAGTATTCACAAGGCTTTCTCATAGTTACAGGGTGTAAACATTTATCTCAATGGAAAGATGAGCTTTTATTAGACAACATTTAATCCCTTAGACCTCCCAGTCTGCAGTCTGCCCTGGACAGATGTTAACAACGTCACTTAATACACTATCGCACAGCACTTGGATGCTCTGGTGATGGGACAGGACAAAAGCGGCGCTCAGCAAGAATTAGCAAAGCTTTAGGCAAAGAGGATCATCATTCAGCTTTCTACTAAGGTCATCGCCATCATGATCTGCTTTAACGCCGGTGTCTTCAAAGAGGCCAGTTTGAAGTAGGCTGCTCAACTGTTCAAACTACTAGTTAGAGCCATCCATCTTCCACTGCAGTTGCCTTCAAGCCCAAGTAAGATCCACAAAGAAACCATTGCCTTGAATAAATATGTTCCTCCTCAAACCGCAAGTCCCAGGTATCAGGTTTTTTCTTTACCCAAACATACGATTCCAGCAGAGCAGCCTCACGCCTGCGGTTCTACAGACAACGCGCCCAGCTGTGGGACACCAGGGGACATCAGCACAGCCAGCGCTGGCTCCCATGCCAACATCTCTGCTCCGCGTTCCTCTACTGCAACAGACATTTCTGTACCAACAGGAGACAGAACCAGGAGCCACTTTTCCTCCCCACAAGAGCACAAAGGATCAGGAGTAAAGTTAAGCTCAAAGAAACAGCTCCCCATAAGCTTTAGCATCCCCAAACAGGAGGAAACGTTCCTACAGGTTTCAAGCTGCACGCAGAACAAGTCTGTATGTATTTATTGCATGTTACAAAGACAACCCTAAGGAAAAGCTAAAATTTTGAGATGGGAACTGTTAAACCACACAATGAAGCCAGGAGCTGAAGTGACACAAGTCCTCAAACCTGACCACCTCCCATCTGCTGAATCCCTTCTTCAGATCAGTAGCAGTGAAATTATGAAAATACTCTTCTGTTTTAGGCATTTCTCTTTCAATACACTAACACCCAGGAGGCTGTCTCATCCTAATGTTGTGGGTTTAGTAATGGACCAGGATTTCCCCTGAAACACAGCCCAGATGTGCTCCTGAAGCCCTGGGAAGTCACAAACCACAAGGGATCTTTCCCACTGCGTCCTCAAGGCACAAGGTGATGCAGGGGACAGCCCGGCCACTCTCCTCACCAACCCAGGGGTAACCAGAAAGCAGGTTTAACAACTAGAGGCAGAACCTGTATGGAAAGCAGAGGGATAGCTCCTGAACAGATTCAGATAAAAAATTTGTGTTTCATCTGAAAACATCAGCGTGAACCTCAGCCAGCACTTGTTTATGTATTGCTGCCTACGGACAGCCTTGACGAGCCCACGCTAAGTTTTTTTTCATTTCACAGCTTTCCAAATACACTGCATGGTGTTCTCCAGCTTCAATCCAGCCCTTGAATAATTGCAGCAGAAAATCCTGATTGTAGACTAGTGTGAGTATCTCAGCAGCAAGGGCCAGGAGCAGGCTGGTCTGTGAAGACACAACATCCATTTCAGTCCCAGCTGCAGACGTGCTCAGCTCCACGCAATCGCCCTCACTCCACTGGCCCCGGTTAGAGGGAGAAGTGCAAACTTCTTGAAACCTGCCTGCATATGAAAAGCTTAAAGAGATCAAAAGCTTAATATATTTTCATCGTCAAACACACACACAAAAAAATAGTGAATGGGGAAAAAATCAAACGGTGGAGATCCTCAGCAATTAGGAGAACTAGCCCCGACTTCGGTTATCAGCTGTTTTTAAAACAGGATTTAATGATGATAAGCACTGGTTTAAATATTCTCTTTTCCTCCTTAAGCAGGAATTCTGGAATTTACTTTCATTCTTCACAGTAAACTATTTCACTATAGTAATTGGCACCTCTTTTCCTATATAAATCTGAATTGTCTAAGTGAAATGCATCAGTTGACTTTCATCTCCACGTCTCTCTGTAAAGGCTCCATTCGCCTCCTCCGGGAGCAGTGACCATCCCAAACGCTTTGAAAATGCTGCCAAACAGCCCCGCGCCCAACACACCTCCCATTCTGCTTCTTCGAGAACCCTGCGATACTTTCTCTTTCCTCTTAATCTTCTGTGTTCTAAGCATCCGCACGACCCTGCAACATCCTCCTGCTGTTTCATTCGGAGAACACCCATCTTATTCAGCTTGCGGATTCGAGTCAATATTTCAAAACCAAATTTCACATTGTTTCACTGAGTTTTTGTAGAGCATGCTTATATCCATTCACACACAAAAATCACGTCACCTTTTAGACTTGCAACAATTAATCTTTACTATGACAGAATATTATTTATATTCTATTTTCCAACAGTTCCAGAAACTCTAAAATTCATTGATTTCTTATTTTCCCTCCTCACAACCACACTGATAATTAATATTGATGTCTATTATTTGAAACTTCCGGTTTACAGAAGACAATGGATATTTCTGAAGCAAAACCAGCAGCTAAAGTGAACTGCTTTCCATAAAGGTATTTAAACATATTCAACTTATAAAGGATTTCTTATAGATTGATCCTTAACAGCTTGTAATGACGACAATTTAACCACCTCTCCAACTTACTTGCCACTGGCAGTATGAGGTACAGCATGGCCTGGAAGTCACAAAACTATTCCAGCAGCAGAAATTCAGTTTGCCAAGTAAAAAGGAACTCCAAAAAGGGTAAGAAATTCAAACTATTTAAAAAAATACGTAAGACAGAGGCACTGGGTGCATCCCAGCATAGGGGGTTCAGAAGAAAAGGCAATGCAAGCAAGTACTGGGTAAGTGCTGTTGTTAGAAATAGCCCATAAAATCACAACTGATGTTAGGTTAGGTTATGTTACACCCCCATGGCCAACAATTCCTGTTGCCAAGAGCCGCACACACCTGATCCAACGCTCTCACAACCCGGGGAGCTCACTGGCGAGAGGCATCACCCATGGAATGTCATCTGCAGCTGAATCCTGCACGTTCCTCTGCACCTCCTCCCTTCCAGGGGAAGAATTTTCAACACTCAGCTTCACATTCAACAGGCACCTGTATTTTCTTGCCTTCAGTTAGAATTGCACATGATATAACACCACATTTTGAGGAAAAATAATACATCGCTGATGTTATCCCTCCGAACTCTAGAGCAGAACAGTATCCACAGACACCTGTGCGATCCTGAGCACATACTTGCTGCTCAACCACACGTCATTCCCAGTTATTCAAATAAAACTGGGCTCTGGAGTGAGTACACTTTAAAAAGTGCTCAGACAACCAAACTGAGGTCCAGGTTAAAAAGTCAAAATCATTTTTATGATGCATACCACCTCTTCCCCTGTAAAGAGGATCATGAACTCCAGCAGTTGTGGAACACGGAAAGATAAACCCCGTATTTCCAAAGCTGTTCCACACTGAACTGAAGCACATCAGTAAAGAAGCTGGTCCCAAATAATCAAACCAACACCAAAAATGTGACATTCTAGGAAAATAACATAGGAGATCCGTGTTACACATTCAGAAGAATAAGGAATTACCTCCTACTTTCTCAAGTTTTATATAAGCATTCCAGAACTTCCAACACTTTTCACACGATTCTACAGAAAAATCAACTTCCTTTCACACAGAACATCCTCCCATGAAAACAAAACCAACTCCATAGACAAGTCTAATATTAAATTTATAATTATTATTCTAGTGAACCAAAGCTAAAAGCAAATCAAATCTAAGACAAAAAAGCACTTCCCACCTCTGCTTGAAGAAAGCTCCAGAACAAGAATGCTGGAAGATTTTCCCTGTCCCAATTCAGAGCTTTGGAGCGTCTCACATTGCCCCAAAACGCCACATACAGGTGTTTGACACATAAACTCCTCCGTACTTTTCCCTCTGCAGTAGGAGACCCACCGTTTTACTAAGGATCAAGTGTTACACGGCACAAGGTGAGACTTAGAGAACGACATTTCTTGTTCGGACACTTCCAGGCCACACTGGGGCTGCGGGCTGGGGGAGCACAGGGGGACGGGGAGCGACGCAGCTCACAGAACCCACGGACTCACTCAGCGGACAAGAAAAATCTACCAGCTTCACACCATGGAACACCACCAGCAGGATTTGTAGCAGGGCCAGGAGCAAGGTCTTCCGGAGGCAAAACGTTTGTGTTATCGCAGAATCCAGTGTCACTGGTCACCTTGGTTTCACCGCTCCACGTAAGGCAGAACATAAGCAAGGATATAGCACAAGAAAACCTGCAGTTTGCTCCTAATTACAGTAATAAATTCTCATCGACTACATCACTCTGTACAGGATACCCCCCACACACTCTATTTCAGTGTACACCAGATATTACCCACTAATTCAAAAGTGCGGCTTTAATACACGTGCTTAAGGACAGCTGATTTCCCATGAGCTTGTTTTGTACCGGGCTGACCACAGCGTCTGCCTTACATTCTGCTTATAGACACAATGGCAATGCCAAAAATCCTGCCAGCCATACGTACCAACTGCAATTTTCACCATCTTGGCCTTATGCTACCCAACGGCTCGAGAAATACACCCAACAGAACAGATCAGTTATTAGATCCTGCACTTCCCAACAACCCATAGTCCCCTCCTTGTCCATTGCTTACTTTAATCCCACATTTTACAGTTATCAACCCACCCCCTTCAAAATAGCTTCTCCCTCTCCTGCTGCGGCCCCTGAAGGTGCAGATCACCAGAACTGATGCTTTCTCACAGTGCTAGTTCAATTTTCAGGGGGCAGCCTGTTACGCTTCAGGTTTTGATATCGCAAAGCTGACGCTGGTGCCAAGGTAGTACCAGCATCACTTTCTAAACGTATTATCAAAATAAAAATTCTCACGTGATCCTGAAGCCCCATAAGGCTCTAAAAGAAACCATAAAGCTAGGTTTGTATCACTAGATGCACTACGAAAGTGTCTTTATCTTAAACTATCACGAGTCTCATGAGAAAGGCAACAGTCCACAAAAGTTCTTAGTAAATACAGCCTCTTGCAAGCACACCAGCTCTGCCGTGGGCCACACAGCCTCATCCCACAGCCCGGCAGCTCTGCAGAGAACAGAAATGGCTACAATTTTTTCCACCATTTCATTATTCCTGGTGGTTTGGAGCTGGGACAGTTAAGCCCAGCATTACTACAGGCAGATAATAAATCAGTATTCTCTATACCGTGTTCCAGCACACCCAGGGCACTACTGAACACGCACAGGAGCCATGACCTGGTTCTACTCACCGAGATGTCTCCACGTGAAGCTCCAGTATCGCCAAAAGAACTGGGGGTTTTTATCTGAAGGCACCACGGGTGCAAATGCTGAGGGCAACCCGACCTCCCAGACATCCACAGCAACTGAGAAGGCAAAGCTCCCATTTATAGAACCACAGGGTTGTTCAGGTTGGAAGGGACCTTTAAGATCATCGAATGCAACCATTAACTTAATACCGCCAAGCCCACCACCAAACCATGTCCCTAAGTGCCACATCAATAGGTCAATAAAATATCTATTTGGTAGTATCTACATTATCTATGTGATAATAAAAATAACAAGTTCAGGACAGTTTTTTAAAAAGCTGAAAAAAAGCACCAAAAAAAAAAATTCACAAACGGGACTGTAATTCCCAGCAGAAAATGCAAAAGAACTTCAGTCATTCCATCTTCTTCACTGCAGCTTTTCCCTCCCAAGGACCAAGAGCCAAGTCCCAGCTCCAGGGAAACAGCTTCTACCAGTTCAGCTTCCCACTGCTCCGTGGTCACCTCTGACTTACACACCACCAATATCCCCCTTAACCACAACCAACAAGCTCAAAAAAAGGGCAGTGCCAGCCTTTACTATCTGTCTCTGGTCCACTTTTCTGAGAAATACGTAAACAAATTGATAGGTCAACAGTGATTCTACTTCAAATATTAGTTTATAATATATTAAATTACAATGGGGTTCAAATTAACGCCTCAAGCAAAACCTAAGTTGCTTTTCCAAGTGACTTTTCTCCATGCAAAAGAAAACACATTTTGAAGTTTTTCATAGCACTCAGTAGCAGAATATCAAAACCCATTTCCTTGAAAAAATGATCTTAAAGCAGGTTGAGGCTTTGGAGTCAATCATTCTTTAAGTTGAAGTTGGAACAGTAACTGCAACCCTAGAAGTGCTCATTGACTTCTCCCAACAAGGAAGATTTTTTTCAATCCTTTCATACTCTTTCATTCAGCTCCCTTTTTCCACCTCCCCGCCGTGATTCTCCAATATTTATTACTGAAATGTAAAGAGCAACCTAACTGAAAAACAGACTTAACCTTAAGCTGAGACTGAAGACTACACCACACTCCTCTTAGGTTCTTCAACTACGCTGCAGCTTCACCCACAAGTATCTCAATAGACCACTTGCTATTTACACGCACCCACGATTTCTGAGGTGACGTCCTGGCCCCCATCCCGCTGACCCCTTTACAACCTCTGCCCTCCCCACAGGCTGGAAACCAAACCCACCCTGGATTCACTGCAGAGCCCACAGGATTTCACCCGTTCCCTCCAACGGAGCTGTGATATTACATAGGTGACTTCAAGGCAGAAACTCATTAAGGTCCATCTGTTTAGACTAGTAAATACTGTATGAACAGCATGAGTTCAAAATGAGACTTTAAAAAGAAATATGCCAGCAAAGCATCCGACCAATCTTTGCTGCTTTATCAAACAAATCCACATTACTGAAGAATTTCAGTGACCACGGAGCACCAATAGCCACTCAGTTAATGAAACGTTTGCCATATTTCTTGTTCGTATTGCACTGCTGAATGATTACCAGAAACAGCTGAGATACCCCAGATGAATTCTTTAAACTATTCTCAGTTGCCCTGGAGTTATTGCTGCACAGTGACAACTCTTGCCCAAAAAAATGAGTAAGGACATAAAGCAGAAGTGACCTTTCAAGTTCTCACTCATTACAAACAGGATTTCTTCTTTATGGACTTCAGTTTTGAATCTAGCTCCTCATGAAATACAATGTGGTAAAAGATCCCATAATATTGCTTCTGCAGCACTCATAAGAAATTGATTTCAATTTATTCATTGCAAGTTCAGCCTTTCTTACATCTTATTTCAGTTCTTTCTCCTTCTGAGTAGATGCTTCGTTTTACGAACAAGATTCACGCTCCCATAATATTTTTTCTGTGACTTAATTATTACCATCTGTAGTATGAACATCTTCAATTCTCCATTCTAATCTGTCGCAGAATGATGTTTCTAACCAGAATAACCTACAAAAAAAACCACCACCACAAAAACCTGACATCAAGTAGGACAAAGGAAAAGGTTTGGCAGGGACTTTAAAGGTTGTTTTTTCTCTCCTCCAGCCAGACTAAAACCAGAAGTATTGAAAGGCCACAAAACACCACACTGAACTTCCATCCCTTTTCTGGGCTCCAGATCCACCTGCTCCTGCCAGTGTTCCTTCCCAAAAGCACAAGCCCATTACGATGACAGATCCAAGCTATTCCCCTTGTCTCGGTGCCAAAATGACCACAGCACTCCCCTGCAGAGACTCCACCGCAGCAAACAGGCATTTCCTCAAGTGCTTCTTCCACATCTGCTATCCATAGTATATATACCACAACACTTTCCAACCTGGACCCTAGAAAAGTCTGTTGCCTTTAAGTTTGAATTTGCTACAAAAGGTGTTCCACAGCCTTTAGTCATCACAGAATCATTCTGGGTGGAAGAGACCCTCAAGATCATCAAGTCCACCAGAAAACATGCCTCTGCAAGTCAAGAACCTGAACACCCTATAACCCAAGAGTGATGTCTCACAAGTCTCAGATTCTCCCACAGGTCAGCATCTGTATTTTCTCAAAGTCAAATGAGCAGTTCTAACAATTTTTTAATAACTACGACCAAACTAAGTCAGAGAGAAGTTCTCTGAGCAAAAAGTTATCCAAGAATAAAACTTCTCTGATGAAAAACCTAGAGTAAATTCAACAGCTGTAAAAGCATGAACTGAATTATGTCTACTCTAAGCAGAGAGGCTGGGAGCTGTCAGCGTTAGGTGGAACCTGGACACTCAGGTCACAACCCGCAGGTTCTCTGGGCAACAAGCACCGTCCGTGTGGGAAGAGAACGGCTGAGCACCCAAGATGGGCGGCATCGGCACAGACCGTCAGAGCAGCTTGTTCATCGCCGATCCCTCACCAATAGGGCTTTGACACCTACCTAACACGGCAGCAGAGGGACTTGAAGGTCACAAAAAGATGAAAACAGCAGCTGTTTTCACATTGTACATGTAAACAGCCTTGGAGCGTGGGCTGCTCAAAAATGTTCAAACCAACGGGTTCTTACTCCCTTTTCAAGACTACAACAGAGAGGACGGTTCCATCCTACAGCCCCAGACCGCGGCTGGCGCAGGGACTCCTCTCCCCTTTCAGTCACAGAATTAAATGGTGATACTATGGTCACATTCAGTCAAGTCACTGCACTGAGAGTAGCTGATATTTCATAGAGATAAATCGTAATATGAGTCTGCAGATAACGTTGTATGTTACGTTGTTTTACTATTTTGTTTAAACCAAAGCATTTTTGGTTTCAGAAAAACTTACTCTTTTCTCTGCTGGAAGTTATTTTACAGGCACAACCAAGGACAAATTGTAATGTGAGAAGCAGCACGAGCCACCCAGCAGAAGCAAAACACTGTCTGCACGCTCTCCTTTCTGCTCCTGGAGTAATTAGGGCAGCCAAATACTACCTGCTCATTCAAGAAACTGCATGACATACTGCTTGCGTTGCAAGGAAGAAATGCCATTTGGATTATTGTCTTAACAAAAATATAGTGTCAGTTACCCAAAGAGAGGGATGAGCATCCAGATGACAAAAAAGGCCTCCAAAAAATCCAGGACACTTGTGCAGCATGTCATGGTGTTGTGTAATTTTTCAGACACATTTAAAAGGCTTTTTTCTTTAAGAGATGCATCCAGTTTACTCAAAATGCTTTTATATCCACACAGGTTGTCACTGACTTAACTGACAACTACAGTTGTCTTTGAAAACCTTAAAACAGACCTGACCATCAAAACCAATTTGGATTTACAATCTAGAAATATGTAAGACTGTGCAGGGCTCAGGTTTAACCATTTAACAGCAAACCATTTAGATCAAGTACATAGCTCATACATTCTATCGTTAACAACCGAATTTAAATTTCAGATTAGTTTAAGAATTTAACTATCTACCCACTGTTTTATTCTGCTCTTTTTCACACAAGCTCAGTGCTGCAGTTTCTGAATCAAAAACATTCTTCATGAGATTAGGGCACCACCTGGTTGTTTTTACTCAAGCTAAAGAGTGAAGTTTGGCCTCAACCTTTCAAGTTCAACCTAATGCCGCTTCACCGTTAATGCTGATGTGCCTTGAAGATGAGGACGCAAACATCTGCCACGGGCTCCTGGTTACACACGAGCTGTGCACCAGCACCCTGCGCACACACTTACCTCCCGAAAGCACTCACATCCACAGCTGAAAACAGTTCTAAGAGCTAGAAAAACACTGCGTTTGTTTGCATGAAATTGGACCTATAACACAGACGAGTGGCTCTGCAGCAACGCTGCAATGTAGTGGGGGAATCCTGGGCAACTGAATTACTAATATTGAACAACTCCACCGTCCCTCCTTAAAGAAGGGGTTTCCCCTACATTCAGTCAATGAACTGGTAGTGCCTAATTTTACCCTAATGAGCCTCTGTGCTTTTGTAGCTGATTGCATTAGTGTTCCTCAAGAACACGGGACTCATAGGTACTGTCCTTTTGTTAGAAATATTTGGCTAATAAAGAAATGGTATCGGCAACCATCATTTTCAATTTCAAGCTGAGCTTCCTGTTCAAACAAGCAAGGACTTTGCACATTTCATATCCATTGTCCTGTCAAAACAAGCAGCAATGCTTTGGTTATACTGCTAAAAACAAAAGTCTCATTAAAAGCTCATACTATGGAGCACATTCTGGCAAATGCCACCCCAGGAGGAAGGTCACTACGCAAACAGATGCTATACAGAGGCTTGAAATTTCAGTAAGCGCCAGCGGTCCTATGAATTCCTGTGCAATCTGCTCTGGCGAACCTGCTTTAGCAGTTAGGTTGGGCTAAATGATCTCCAGAGGTCCCTTCCAACACCAACCAGCCTGTGATTCTGTGTGAATTTTATCATAAAAAGCACTAGATCAAAATTACGTAGGAGGAATTCTCAAAGTAGTTTAGGTTCTGACTATACTGCTCTGTTCCTCCCCAATTCTGCTGTCATTTCTAAGCAGCTAGAAAGCATTTCCAAGCTTTCTAATGTCACTTAAAGCAACAGTACATCCACATAGTCACATTTAATGGGAAATGGCTGAAAACAACCTCATTGTTCAAAACTATGAAATATCTGGCTGGAAGTTCCACCTACCTTCAGATGGTCACAAATCAGAGCGACACCATCCTACCGATTCTTCAGTTAACAATTCTGTAACTACAACATGAAGATTTCAAAAGGTCACCAGCCTTCCAGAAGCAGTGACAGGTCCAAAAAGCCAGACTACACCGACCGAGAGAGTTTTAGGCAGGATCAATTCCTTCCAAGTCCTTCTGAGTTTGAAACTTCCCAGGGAAATAGGGCTCCCTCAGCCATGGGCTGTGCGGGCGATCCCCACTGTACCCCGTGGAGCTACCCCGGCTGGGATCTGTTACCAACCGAGTGAGGAACTCCAGCCTAGTTCACTGGTCACTCGTAACAAAAGACCTCCCAAAAATCAGGGAAAAACGATGAAACTGGTGTGAGAGTAATAAATAGAGATTTACAAAACTGATTTTGTGGAAATCAGACTCATGTTGAAAGGAAATATACTCGCTGTTCCTGAAAGCTTACTTGACCTATTTGGAAAGCAACTGGTGAGACCATTTGAACTTAAGGTTGTAGACATGAGAGCATACAAGGAAAAACCGGGAGCTTGGGACAGAATTCATCTGATTGCTTCTCTCCTAAGCTGCCATGCTGTGAATACACATATAAAAATAGAAGAATGATAACAAAGGAAGCTGCACAGAAGTGAGAGCCAGTGAGTGAAAAGAGTCGCAACTAAACCATCCGACATCTGCGGTCAGTCCGGAGCTACAGAACAGGAACACTTGAGGGCTGCGCTTCTTACGCACGGTATTTATAGCCATGAGGGAAAAGCACCCAAGTCAGGAAGGTGGGAAGCTCTCCCTGGACAAACGACACCCAAACATTGCACAGTAACAAAGCTCCGACGACATTACTGACAGTGTCATCTGTATGGAAAACAAGCTCCAGAATACCTACCTGATCATGAGATAGGGAAAGAGCAGCAGAGTTCAGTACACAGCCACAAATATTAAGTCAAATGCATACTACCAACCAACAGATTTCCATTCCGTGGGAAAGCCAAATCTTTCACCTACAACCGTGTTCTCACTGCCAAAAACAGATAGGAAGAGAACTCCATGAGGTTACTCTTCCTGCAGAAGCATTTAAGAGTTTCATTTCCTCTTGTGCCAGGAAGAAGAGTCATTTGCTCCGTACACAAACTCTAGCTCAGCTTTCCCAAAACCATGAAAGAACACACAGCCACAGAACGGAAGGGAGCATCAGCAAACCTGCAAGAGGGCAAAGACGAGCACATGTATTTGGAAATGCTGCCTCCTGGCCCAAGGCACTGTTTCTAAAAAACCTCTTCCAGCAACAGAATTTAGCATCTCTCTTTATTTTCTTTCTTTTTAAAGACCTATCTAAATGAGCAAACTGAGATAAAACTAATTTGTGTCTCTGGACTCAAACTAAATGATTCCTAATATACCAGTCCAGTTTCAAAACTGCTTCCTTCCAACCGATTATCTCTGTCAAAGACAGAAACTAGTCTTTCGCTTGCACTAGAGTCTGTATTAAACAGGAATTGCAGTTCCTTGATTCAGGGTCTAATCCATATATCTGGATAATCACCCTAAAACACCTGCTCTCAGAGTGGTCCGCTGTCCAGCCAGGGGCTTTAAGTGGTGCATAGCAAGTAGCAGTTTCAATTTTGCAGATCAGAGGCGCGTGCGGCTGAGGACCAACAGCATCCGCTGCGGGAACCACCACAGAACAGAGGAGGAACAAAATACAGAAACTGAAATAGCTTTTCACAGTCAGCGCACCACTGGTGTGCCCAGGTAACTGCATTTTTTTTTTCCAGAAGTCTGAAGTCTTCAGTGCACCAAAACAGTCTGAGCGAAACAAGCTACTAATTTCACACAGCACAGGCAACAACTTGTGTAAGGCCAGCCTGAGCAGTTCTGAACTGACCAGCACCAATGCTCTTTAGAGGGCAGACCATCAACGTCAGCTCGCACACCACTAGTCTTCATTTTTGGATCAATCTTCCCACTCACAACAAATTCAGAGCATAGACATTCAAGAAAAACATTCAACGCTACAAAACGAACATTACTTAGAACAAAATAGAAGTTTCCTTCCGTTTTCTTTAAACCTACAAAGCCTCAAACCTCTCAGAAATCTACATTTAGAACATGGCAACAATTCATCAATAAAGAACTGGCTTTAATGTCTGTGATATTACAGAACTGACTTGTGTTAAAAAGAAAACCTGACTGTGACATTTACATATAACTGCTTGAAAACTTGGCAACTTTTAAGTCACACTTCCATCTAACCACTGGAGTTCTTCCATGTAGGTCACAAGTTAATCACTGAATAATTTATTATAGTCATACCTTCTCCTGTGAATGGGACAACAAAAATAAGTACGTTTACAAGAAATCATGTTGTGAGTGTAACATTTTACCACTTTTTTTTTTTTACAAGTAGTAATTTAACACTTAAGGAACCGCTAAAAATGCTATATTAGCCAGTTATATAAACACGAGTACCTTCTTTCTATAGCTTGAAGAAATGGGGACACCAGTGTCACTGACTGCATTGATCCGAGGAGGTTAAGCAGGGGGTCAGGTCCTGACACTCAAAGCATCAAGGCCAAAACAGCTGTGGATTGGAGCTGTGTCCATCAGCTGAGTCTTCCTGTCGCTACCTCTCGTGAGCAGCCACCTTGACGTGTCTGTGCAAGGGCAGTTTGTACCTTCCACAACGGACAAGGGACTTCAGAGGTCCGACCCCTCGTTTTTAAGGCTGTTCACTAACATAAACATGTGCAAAGTAAGCAATTTTATCAAATCCAGCCATGTAATCAGCTAATGTAAGGGCATCCCTCATAATTTAGCATGACATAGTTTAAAGCTGCTTCTGACATGACAGCAAGTTCTTACACTTGCAAGTGACACTTGATAATGAATTTTTCTTGACACACACTTCAAAGGATCAACCGTAACTACTTGGGACAGCAGCTGTATTGGTTAGAACACATACAGAAATTCTCAATATGCTACAACTTCTTGTTTTTTCCAAGAGCCTACTCTGGAGGAAGAGGGGAAGTTCACTGACTAATTTATGCTAAAGGACATGGAGCATCAACTGCCTGGCAAGATGAAGAGCCCTGTCCCCACCCTGCGTCCTCCGCTGCAGCATTCCATCCAGGTCAGCGTTCCCAACACCAATGGCTTTTTGTACTGGTTTGCACTTTTTTTTTTTCTTAAGACAAGCATTTAAACATCTTAAGACCATACAGAAAAATCGAGAATCAGAAAATGAAAGATTTCCAAACCAAACCTGCACTTTGAGCAAGTCCCAAGGACCAGGCACACAAGCACGCTCCGCAGCACACGCCGTGTCCAACGCAAACACTAATTACCCTGGATCCCTTACCAAGGGGATCGAGACATGAAATCAAAAGACAGAACTGTGTATCTAATTCCAGACACCTGTAGTTTAATTACATTTCACAACAAGGCAAGCATTGTTGTGATTCATTTGAACTTGGGAAAAAAAAAACAAAACAGTTATCACCAGTTTCCACAAGTCAACACACACTAGTATCTTAAATCAATTCTGTGAACAATGAAGCCAAGTTTTCCTTTTCAGTAATTTTATTCTAATGTGAAACATGAAGAAACAAGCACCCAAGTAACTCCAATATAGTATGAAACTTTAATAAAAGTTGTTTAAAAAACAAAGAGCAAAATTTTAAAAATAAACTGAAAGGCTTGACTCCTAATCACACATCTTTCTGACATCAGCAAGAGAACTTTCAGACTTTCAAAGAAAAAAAAAAAAAAAAAAAGAAACAAAGATCTGGTGTTGAAACATTACTCCCAAAGACTGTTGAAACGCATAACATGAAGCTTCAGAGACAGACAGTTTTATTAACAGGAGGCTTAATTTTAAACAGTATATACAAATCACATGACTTTTCCAAAGTTGGGACCACCTAGTAATCCGTCAAAACAAAATTATGCTAATGAATTACAGAAGCATCTGTGTAACGTGACCGCCTCTTTATTGACGTACACCTTTCCACACTCCTCGCACAGTCCTGGCCTGGGAAATCCTCTGGGGATGCAGCGCCGCACAGGTTTGCAAATCTCTCCTACGCACCACAGGAATAAAACTGTTGCCACTTGCACCTCGCAATTTTGCCTGACCATACACTTCAGTGTTCCATGATATGCAACACCAAAAGGCACTGGTTTTCTTTGTCCAAAAAACCAAAACAGTTTCAAGTTTACTATGTTTAAGTACAATGATTTGCAGGGAATAGTAGCATTTTCAGGCAATGCCCAAGCTTTAAATTTTATCATAAGCCAAGCAAGGATGAACAACAACAACAACAACAAAAATCTATTTTTCACGTGTGTAATTACTTCCTTTCCAATTCTCTGTTTTTCCATGGAAGGTTTTACTGCACAGCAAAGAAAATGGCAACTCTTTAAAGACTTTGAATACAACAGCACAACTTTATTGCAAAAATATATAGTAAACTCAGTATTTTCAAGTTTTGGAGAAAAATAAATTTTATCTTTGAATTCACCCATAGCAATAATTCTTGACAGAGTTGCTGAAGATAAAAATTTCTTTCATATATAAACTAATTTAAAACTTTAGCTGGACTCCAATCTTCTACTAATAATCACCACTTTGGTTCTCTTAGCAGAGACTACGGAAGGAGTTCAAGAGACACATGAGAAATACAACGTCAATATCCAACTAGTGTCAAAGATCCTATCCCAACGGATTCGCATAATCCTAACAAATCAAGCTACTTAAACAATAATGAATATTTTCAAGTTGTTGCTTCTACTGCAAATGTTTTATAAGTGTACTATAAAACTCATACGATAATGTTTGAGGTTAGCTATATTTGTGGCAAAAGTCTTATTCTGCACAGTTATAATTCCAATATATAAATAACTAAAGGTTATTCCACAAAGAAGCAGCTTGAATTTTACAGAACGATTCTGCTCATACTTATAGGAATTAGTTTTGTAGACACATCAGCAACGGGCATAATTCAACTGTTCATACAGTGAGAATCTTGGAAAAAATAAAGATACATACACAAAACAATTAATCTGTGTACACTGAGAATTCGTTCAGTTGCAGAGTAAAATCAGGACTTTAAACAAAGCTTTGACCTGTAAACAAAGCAAATTCAGCCAGCTTTTAACCAAATCTAGAAATAGCTATCTATTTTACAATGGCTTGCAAGAGCACCCACCGAAGAGCTTCACTGACTTCATCTAGTTCCCTTATCCAAAACTACGTAAAACCAATCTAGATTCCTCGAGAAGCACTGGGTCCAGTACAGTTTACCGGACTTCTAGGACGAATAAGAATCTGTCTGGTTTTTCCACATATTTGTATGGAAAAACCCACTGCGCATCTGGCCTTGCAGTGTTCCGTATGTAATGGCTAACGCAGTGCTCTGTCTTCTCAAAACCAATCTGTTTTACAATTTAAACAATCCACAGGTTCTATCCTGGAAATACTACAAAAACCAATCCGGATGCATTTATCACAGCACTATGAATATCTATTCTACAACTATTTCATATTAACAGCTACCCTAAAACAAGTTTTACTTTTCTGGAGCCTATAGGCCTGTCATTTAGATCAACAACAGCTGCCATAGCTTCATCACGAGACTCGAATGCAACCATTGCTTCTCCAGTGGGCATGCCTTTTTCATTGTATTTTAAGCACACCGAACCAGGGATCACTTGGTAACCATAAAAGAAATCCAAAATTTCATCCACCGAAACAGTAAAGGGCATATTTTGCACTTTAATGACAGTTGGTCCTGGCTTCCCAGACCCTGTTCCAAAACCCGGGGGTCCGCTAATATGTATATTTCCCGGTCCAGGTCCAAAGCCTGGAGGTCCAGTTAAATGTCCGAGACCACTAGCAATTCCTGGAGGACCGGCACCAAAGGCAGGGGGTCCACTTAAATTGCCAGGACCGTTACCGAAAGTCTGAGGACCCCCTGCAAAACCTGCCGGTCCACTCAAATTACCAGGCCCACCTGCGAACGCGGGGACCTCGAGAGCTGCAGCAGGTAAACCGCTCGCTGCAACCGCAGGTATTCCTGGCCTAGCGTCAGGAAAGCCACCTATTCCAGGAGGCGGGAGAGGGGGACCAAACGTGCCGGACCCACTGAAGTTACCAGGGAAGTTAAATGGTGGCCCGTTGTTTGCATCTTTAGAATTTCCCCCCAGGAAGGCATGCTCATCCCCAGCAGCGCCCTGCGCTCCTGGCACAGCCACATTTCCTTGTATCGGTATTTTCAGTATTTTTTTCCCTTGAGATGGTGGGTTTCTCTCAATATCTCTCATTTCTTCTACAGTTATCAAACGCAAAACAACATCTCTTCCATTCAGTTTTTTACGGTGCAAACGTTCTGCCTTACGAGCATCATCTTCAGCTTTAAACTGAACCAGTGCTTGCCCTAAACCTTGCCCGTTATTATCAACAAGAATTTGTACGGAGTTCTCTTCTACTGCCAGTCCCTCTAGAAACTGAAGGATTTCCATTTTTGTTATATTGTATGGAATATTAGATATATGTGCACACAATTTTGGCAAGCCTGGTTCTCCTTCAGCATTCATGAGAATTTCTCTCTGGTCATAGCTGAAGTTCTGCAACCTTTTACGAATCATATCTATCTTTTCTAACATTGCCTTTTTAGTAATTGGATGAACTTGAATAAAGCGATTCCCTATGTACTGCTTATGATGACACAAAGCTGCTTTATAATCGGCTTCATTCCTGAACTCAACAAAACCCTCTCCAATTGCCTTCCCATTAGGTCCATAAGCTATATAAATGCTGTCTTCAACGATATCCAGCTTCTTAAAAAAATCTATCACATGTTTGTTCTCCGATTCAAAGGGAAGACCTTTCAAATAAACACAGAAACCCTGCTCATGGGGAGATCTCGACCGTGACCTTTTCTGTCCACTTGGAGATTTGGACCTAGAATGTGGCTGGGGAGGAGGAGGGTGCGACTGCCCAGAGGGACCCATGGTTTGCTTGAAAGTTATGTGGCCTCCAGCAGCCACCCACTGTCTCTCTGTCGCAGGACTAACTTCAACATAGCGCTGAATCATCAGCATTCTGTTTCGCTTCAGTGCTTCAAACGTATCTTGAGGAGAAAAAAACTTAACTAGTCCATTTCCATTATTTCGACCTACATGATCCTTTAGCATATGGACTGCATCCACACGGAGCCCAAGGAAAAAGTCTTTCACATCAGATTCAGTTGCAGAAAAGGGCATTCCATGAATGCTGACATACAAATCGTCTGGATTGATTGGAATTGGCTTGACACTACTTTGAGAACTCATCGGGATAGGATTTACAGGATTCATGGGACCAATAAACAATGGATTCAAGCCGCTGTTCATATTCACTGCTGCTCCAGACCCATTCATTCCAGCGGGCAAAGGTGCTAGGGGCGGAGGATTCATAGGAGGCATTCCTGACATGGGAGGCATGGGTGTCATGGGCGGCACAGGGGGCACCGGGGGGATCGGAGGAACCGGAGGCAGCGTGGGTACGGGAGGTGGAACAGGTATCGGGGGAATAGAAGGCATTGGCGGCAGAGATGGCATGGCTGGGATCGGAGGGATGGGTGGAGGAGGCACCGTGTTCATGGGGGACGCTGTGCTAGGTACAGTTGAGCTAAATGTCGGGCTACCAAAGGAACCCCCAAGATTTGGGGGTGCAGTCCCCATACTGGCAGTAGAAAATGTAGATATGTTTTTATTGCTTTCATGCACAGTAGTAGAAGCAGTTACTACACTAGGAGAAGGATTATTAAAGTTAGGTACAGTAGTAGGTAAGTTAACCCTTCCACTCATTCCAGAACTAGGGGGTGGTCCCGACCTGCTAGCATTTGCTGGTGGCATATCTAGATTGGCCGTCTCGAAACGCCTACGACTCAGTTCTATCATGTTCTGCATTTCGGTTTTACTGCTCAGCAACAGTGTTACTTTCGACCCTTTAATTGTACCACCTGTGCGCATCATACCAAGCCTCGCATCTTCATCAGTGGCAAAAACGATGAAAGCCTCACCCAGTTCACCCCCTACAATATGCACGCCCCCATCAGGGATGGTCAATCCAGAGAAGAAGTGGCGAATGTCCATGGTCCCCGCCACAATCGGGAGACCTTGCAAGCGGATGACCACAGCCATGCTGCGCTGAAACAACACACACCTGCAGATGAGAAAAGGCAACGGCTATGTCAGACTACTGTTCATGGCACCATGCAATTACCTACAGAAACCATCTACTATATTCGTTCACATTCACCTAACAACATCTTGCAAAGATTAAGCATGTTTATATTCCACGTTCCTTATTCATGTTTCTTTACTTCATACAGATTGAAGTATTAAACATTTACCAACACAATTAGTATACATTTTGCACTGGAAATTCCAAAATAACTGTTAAACCAAGACCCACAAGTGTCACACACACACACAAAAAAAAAAGGAACAGCAAAAAATCAGATTATATCAGTAGTTGAATATTTAATGGAACACAAGTAAAATGAGTACTTTAACCAAACAAAGTCAATTTACCATACGCTGATATGGTATCCACTGTACCTGGCAACGTGACTGCAAAAAATTCTGCACACCTATGTTCCCATATACAGTTCTCTCACATTTGGGAAGGGACTTTATCTCCTGCCATGTGAAGACGACCAGGAAGGCAACAGTGGGTTGTTTACAAATAAAAACCCACTATGGACAACTAGCAACAGTGAGACTCACACAACATCCTGACTGGGACCACTAGTTATACTGATATTATATTTTTCTCCTAGCAAAGGCAAGAGATCTAGGTGATCACAAAGCTCACTAACCTTTATAAACTAACTCCAAACATTTTGTGACTATATAGACCTCACCAAAACTAGATGAACATCTATGCATATCCTAGCTAGATATTTGGCTTTTACAACATTCAAAAACAAGGTACAAGGTTTTTAATAGTTGCAGATGTTCGGTCTAATATTACACCTTTCATCTCAGGCACAAGCAGATGACTTTTACCTCTGCAGCTGAGGTTAGTGGAAGCTTAAGATCAATCTTGAAAAAGTAGATTTTAACAATTACATTGTACATGTTCTACAGAAGTGCCTGAGGTCATATCAGAAGCTCAAGATAAACAGGCAACTAAGTAATTCTCACTTATTCTTGACAAACCTTCAGTAAAGACTGAAAGCATCCTATCAACACGAGCACAATTCACCAGTTCAGAAGCCTGAACGGTCAGCAGTGGCACCTTGTTCCACCTGAGCCACTTCATCTCTGCAACTTCTTGCCTTCCTCAGCCCAGTTCCCTGTCTGTACAAATACCTCTCGGCTCCCAGCAGCCACATACCAATGGTGTTAACTGAGCATTTGACAGTGGGGATGAACCAGGTGATACAATGCAACACCAGGACACCAGCAGACTTCTGTTCGCATGCCAAGGCTAAGATCAACTATCTCCCAGCATCTCACATTCAGCTGAATGTTGTCTCCCAGCACACAGGCAAATCTCTACATCAGCTGCATTTGCCTGTCCAGGCCTTCCAATCACTTTAAACACCATGAACACATCCTTAACTACCAGGTAAAGCCACTGTCCAACAATTTAACCATGCCGGATAAGACTGAATTCAGTACTTAGCGAAAACAGGAGTAATAATTCTTTCACATGAGAAAAAAAAAAGTTATCATTTTGTTTGCATCATGGAACTTCACATTAGTCAAATGGATACTTAAATACTCTGTTTTGCTGCCCAATAAATCAGCACTAACCCCTTCTACACAGTGATGAACTCAAGCAATGTCCTGGGGCGTTACAGGGTGCTGGTCCCATCCAGCTGCCACGAGATGTGCAGAGAACCTTCCCCTCTCAACCACACACTAGACAAGCCCTCGGGCACAGTCAGCTCTGCTGTGCTACCAACAAACAGCCCATTCCTCACTACAGCCTCTTGAAAGACAGACTGGAATTTGCAACATGAACATAAGAAGGTCTTTAAAAAAAAAAAAAATCTAGCCTTTCATACCGCTAAGAAAACCCTACTCCAGCAAGAGAGGGCAGTAACAGGGGAACATATACTCAGCCCCAGGGATTCTTTTTTTAAAAAGCAACTTTGCCATCTCCATAGCAAGCAACAAAAGCAACATCTTGCATTTATCTCTTATAGTAAATAAAGTTCATTGCCCAATCATTTTCCAACAGCAAAATAATTGGCCCATATAAAAAAACCCAACAAACAGGTCAAAGTAAGACCACATGTACACATCTAAGAAAGCATATAAGACTTTTTGTCCTATTTTTAAAAAGCACTGTTTTCCAGTGATTCTGTAGTTTGACTTTCAATTTGGCTCACATTGAAAGTCAAGTTAAAATGAAAATTCCACCTACTTTAAGGAAGCCATACTAAAGGGGATCGTAAAACCGAAGCTCACATTATGCTCCAGGATTGCTTTTGAGTTAGATGATCCTGAGGCAAGCAAGCAGTACAAAAAAGCCCTGGTTTTGTACCCATGCTTTGAAACTTAACACTAATAGCAAATCTTGCTAGGATGTTTACGTTTTCTTGATCACCTATTATACAAAGAAATGAGCGTCTGAAATTCTTATGCATCAGGAGTCAGGCGTTTAAAGTTTCTTGTGCTAAATGGGAGATTACTTTTCTTTATTTCCTTGCTAATACAAAAGGGGTGACAATCTGATATGGCCGTTAATTGAACAAATTCAACTTCAGAAGGTTTTTCTGCTCAGCTCTGCTGGTTTAGAACATCATATATTCTTCATCGGAACTGACACCTGCCAGATAAGTGCATGACTCCATGAATCTAACCCAGAAGACAAATTAACAGATAAGGTCACAAAAGAATTCTTTAAAAGTTCAAGCATTTTAACATTTACATAGTTTCTGGGATAATGCAAGTTTCAAACTTGCACTAAATTCTAAACTGCATTATAAATGCTAAGAGATATCTTAAAGTTTTGTTACTATTCTGTTTAGGTCCACTTAATCACTATACATCAAAAAACCCAACCAGTTGCTAGAAAAACTAGCTGCAATTACTTCAGCACAGTTAATTCCGTGCATGACATTAAGCAAATGCTCGCTATTACGAAGAAAAATAATTGTAAGGACTTTACTCCACCAAATATTTTTGGAAAATTATTTTGTCAACTCAAAACATAACGGCTTCAAATTTGCCAGGATTTCAGTGCTTTACCAAAGTATTAATTTAGCTTCTATGATTTCAAGAAAAATCACAAAGGCCAAAAAGGGCCAAATTTCACATCTCTAAGCACTCACAAGTCCAATTTTTCCAAAACGCACTTAGGAGACAATAACCCATGCCCTCAGATTTTCCAACTAATGAAAAAGCAAAGTCTGCTCAAACATTTCAGTGTTTGAAGAAGCTTGTGATCAACACACGTGCAGAGGCAACATTAATGTCAGAGCCGGAACAGGCTGTACGGCCAGTGTTTTGTTGGGCTGTCAGAGGTGTTCTCAGCCCGCCTGCTTTTCCCCTGTACAAAAGGTACTTTAAGGCAAAAACAGGGTTTGCTGTAATTTTTTGTATTGGGTATCTTTTTGGAGCGACCAGAAGCACAAAACCCTACAGCTGTTCTATGGACAAGCCATCCTCATTAGCAAGTTGAGATCAAAAATGGAGCAAAGGGCTGCTAACAATCTATCCAATCCAACTCGTTTGATGAACCTTAACAGCACGTTTATGTGTCTTGACAGTAACATCTTTAAAAACATGGATGTTACACTGGAAAAAGTTCTCCAAAGTGACAATATTACTTATTCCATTTATGTGTTAGACAGTAAAATAAATAGAATTTGGGTCATATGCATAAATTTATAAAAACACCAGACCAGCCTGTTAAGATGTATGCATTTTTCAAATTAAGAAAAGTTTAGAAGACTCAAATAGTCTCTGGGGAGTATTAAAGTACAATATCCACGTGGTACACACACAACATGTGTGGCAATTCTTAGACAAAGACTAAGAACTGGAATAACAGTACTATTGTAGGAGAAATATTAAGTATCCCTAGCAAAAGCTAAAACTGCAGACTACAGCTTTGCCTATTTTTTTAAAGGCTAAAATCAATCTGTTATAGTAATCTGAGCTAATATGAGTCTATTTGATCCCTTTAAATGCTGCAAAACCAAATTAGAGACAATTACAGTACACTTCTAAAACTCCAGTCGTTATAAATACGCAGACCTGTGGCCTGCAGCAAAGGAGCCACACTCTCCAGCAGTGCAAAGTAACTGGGAGGGTGTTTCAGACTAACCACGTGCTGATGAAACAAAACATTAGTTTAGCAGAAAATTCTGTTTACAAGAACAACATTGCCAGAACCACCATCACCAGTGGGAGTCAGAGTAAAGAGACTAGCTATAGGTTATCTGACACCAATTCACAGATCCCAAAAGCTTCAAATATTTCTTAAGATATACGCAATATGCATATAAAGAAGTCTTCAATTCAAAGGCTCTTACCTGCAAAGACAGATGTTTTTTTCTTAACAAGTAGCAGAAGCCAAGCCAATCCTGTGGGCAACCAATTAAAACCAACTTTTAGACTGCAATAAAGAATAAATGGAGGCAAAAATCAATGCAGGCAACACAACAGCAGTAACAGTCCACAAAGAACTGTATAAATAGAAAGTTCAAACCTGCGACCACCACAAGGCACTGTGACATCCACCGGTCACAAGAGCAGGAGTGCATGTCCTAATACCTTATCTCTGAATGACCTGTCGGTAATTGCACTGCAGTGTTTTTATATGGTTTCGAGACATGAATATTCCTTCTACAAAGAACATAAAAAGAACCAGAAAGCATTCCAAGAATCTTTCAAATTTTCCCATCACCAACACATGAACAAATCACTTTCAGAGGCAAAGAGCAAGAATACTTGAAAACCCTTAACAAACCCTTCCTCCATCAAAAATCATATTCCTTCCTCCAACTGCATATCTTCTGACTTGAACACAGAAACATGAGCTGCACCTCAGAAAACCTCCCAACAGCTGCACGTGAATAATTCTTCAGGAGTCGCACAAACTGGTGACATTTTGGAGTCAGCTCTAGGCAGCCGCCTCTGCAGAGCAAACAGTAACAACAGTAACAACTCCTCACCGAGATACTGGCTTTTCAGTAGTAATCTGTCCTTTCATTAACAAAATCCTGATTAAATGCTCATTTTTTTCATCCCTCTATAAAAATTGTCTTCCTGGGATTACAACTCAAACAAAAAGCCCAAACGTTTTAGGCGGCAACATATATTTTTTTTTACTTAAAGGAGAGATGGAAAACCCTTGCTCTTCCATTGCTTAGTAGACCACCTCATACCAAAATTGTGATTCTTTGGACTACTATCCAGGAAGGAATTACACTAAGAACAAGAAACTGCCGCCTCCTCCTCACACAACCCAAACAAGCCATTTTCAGTTATAAGCATCATTACCAAAGAGAACTTAGAGAAAAAAATACTGCCAAGCCATCCACAAACTCCCTAACAGAGGGAATTAAAACACACGGAGACATTCACAGATCTTCCAGGACATTAACAGCAGACTTACAAGTGAGAAGGATACAACTGCACTCTTCAGACTTATATTAAAATGGCAAATGCATTTAGGAAAAGACGACTTTTTTTTTTTTCTTATTAGACCTTTAAGAAAAACAAGCATTCCTATATTAGAAGGATTCAACTACATACTTGCACATCTAGCAGTGTCAAACAGTAGTTTATAATGCAGGAAAGAATGTAATCACCTGAAAAACAGTTTCATGCAAAACCACACCTGCTTCTAGCAGCATAGAAATCTTTCATGCACAAGGAACCTTCCATTTGGAAGAAAAACCCAAATCATTTGATGTATTTCCAGTACAGCAACCACAGCGTTGCATATGTTCCTCTTCACAACATCCAGAACAAGCTGAAGATTTGCAGTGGACCAAGACAACATGCTATAACGTGAAACAACATCGACAAAACCAAGCAGCATTCTTCAGAAAAGGTGCAAAACTCCACTCTATGTTTAACCTTTCCACCAAACATCATCTATTTTTGTTCGCAAGTCTCAATTCTCTCAACTTTCAAGAAAACCATTCATCGCTCTGGAAGGTAAATACATCCTTTCCGATCAACCTGATACGCAAGAGCATATGAACAGGCAAACACGGACGGGGACACAGGTGCTCCCAGGACGCTGGCACATCTTCGGGACTTCCTGGGGGACCCTGCACAGCAGCCTGGCAGCTACAGAGAGAGAACCACCATCCACTGCACAAACAGCCCAGGAAACAACCTGAGGAGCCGAAGAAACAACCTGCCGACCTGTCTGCCTAACCCCAGCAGATCGAGGTGGGTAAGAAAATCACTAAGAAGATCAGCTTAAGAGTGAGTAAAATCAGAGCCAAGAGTTTTTTCGAAAGACAGCTCACAGACTCCTGGCGTACTTCTGGGACCCATTTCAACGCTAGGGTGGTTTTGGTGGCTTTTTTTTTTTCCTTTACGGAGCTGATTTTTATTAGTGGACGAGAGCAATACGTTACTGCACGACAACTTCGCTGGTGTTTACAGGGTAACCCCGAAGCGGTGGCAGCGCCACAGGCACCAGGGACCTTCTTCCCTACAAAGCGCAGCACGTTTGCTTCGCTCCGGCCCCCGGGGCCCCGGGAGGAGCCGCCGCCGCCCCGCCGAGCTCCCGGGACGGGCCCCGCCGGGACCGGCCCCGCGCCGCGTCCTCCCGCGCCCAAGGGCCGAGGAGCCGCTGCCGGGACCGCAACTCCCGCCGCTCCCGGGCTGCGCGACCCCCGGACCAACGCGGCGCCGCCCGCGCCCGCCGCCGCCGGCAGAGCCCCCGCGGGCCCGCCCCGCCTCGGGCTCCGGCCCCGCCGCAAGGTCACTCGGCCGCCGCCGGGCCCTCGGCGCCTGCGCTCGGCCCGCACAGACTCACCTGCCCGCGCAGCTCCGCGGGCCGCCGGGCGCGGGCGGAGGGAGGGAGGGAGGGAGGCAGCGGGCGGGGGCCGGCCCGAGCCCCCCGGCCTCAGCGGGCCAGGCCGCGGCGAAGCGGCAGCGGCCCCGCTCGGCGCCCCGGGGCCTCAGCGCGGGGGGCGCCGCCCGGCCTGGCCCTTTGTGCGCGGGGACGCGCGGCAGCCGCGCCGCGCCCGGCCTCCCTCCCCCGGCCTCCCCGCCTCGCCTCCCCACGGGCCCGCAGCGCGGAGCAGGGCAGGCGGCCCGGCCCGCCCGGGAGCCGCCGCGCTCTTACCGAGGGATCTGTACGGGAAAAAGGGTTAGAACGGAGCCGACCCGCCCCGGGCCCCGCTCCGCGCCGAGCCCAGCGCCACCGACCGCGCAGCGACACAAAATGGCCGCCACGCCGCGGCGCCACCACCCACCGCCCGGGGAGGGCGGGGCCGAACCGCGGCCTGAGGGGGGCGGGGCTTCCTGCTGCCCGCCCCGCCCAGGGGCACACGGCGCACGCGCCGCGCGGCTGCTCGCGAATCACCTCAGGGCGGCCGAGGCGGCGCGCGGGGCGGCGGGAGTTTCCGTGAGAAGGCGCCGCTCGCTGTCTCTTCAGCGCCGGCCCTGCCGAGGGGACACCCCAGGCTGCAGGCTCGAAAAGGGCACTGTCGGACCCGCAGTGTAAGACTCGAACAGCTGGCTCTGGTCCAGCAGTAACACAAGGGGGGTAGCGTGACACATCTTCTGGAAATCACTGATGGTGTCACTGAGGGGTATTGCTGAGGAACGGGGACTCGAAAGGAGGCGTCGAACTTCCAGCAAACCAGAGAACCCTGAGGAGAGTGGGTGTTTCCCGACTTCAAGGGGACTGAGGGGTGACCTCATTCATGGTGATCAGTATGGAAAGGGGGAGTGTCAGGAGGATGGAGGTTCCACTTAAATTTGAGAAGAAACTTCTTCCTGGTGAAGGTGCCAGAGCCTGGCCCAGGCTGCCCAGGGAGGTTGTGGAGTCTCCTTCTCTCAGACATTCCAACCCGCCTGGACACCTTCCTGTGTAACCTCATCTGGGTGTTCCTGCTCCGGCGGGGGGATTGGGCTGGATGAGCTTTCGAGGTCCCTTCCAACCCCTGACATTCTGTGACTCTGTGATTCTCCAGTCAGGGCCAGGTTGCAGAATTAAAGCCAGATTATCCTAGGTCAGCTCCCTTTCAAGTGGACCTGCCCTACGCTGTATTTGTCCCTTGCTTAACTAAATCCACCTGCGATACAAACCACCGCACAGCGGCCGAGCTGAGGGACAGCCCAGAGCTCGCAGGAGCCGCTGTCACTGCACCTCAGCCCCACAGGGACTGCAGCAGCGCGCGTTTCAGTGACAAAACCCTGCAGTCTGCTGCAAGAAATGAATTAAAATAAATCATCACCTCACATGGCAGACACTTCCAGCGAATTTGGGAGGTCAACAGTTCAGTTAATGTAGTTATTTTTCACCACTCAGCAGAAACCAGGGCCAAAACACACATTGAGTGTGTTGTCCTGAGGCAAAAGGATCAGCCCTGGGGCTGATCAGCCCCGTGACCTGTTCCCCTGTCTGTCCTCTCTTTCTACTCCCAGTTTCTTCTCCTTTACCACCCTCATCCCTCCCAATAAAGAGCCCACACATGTTTATCTTCTCCCTGTTATCCCTGGTTTTACAGATCTTGTACTCTATTTGGAACTTACAGATAATGGCTGCCCCGAAAATTTATCACTTCTGTCAAGCTAACACCTCCTTTTTTTCTTGCTAGGTGTGTCATCTGCTTACACATCACTCCTTGATTGCTGTGGGCAGTACCCGGTAATTCACCTTGTGACAGGTGACAGCGTGGGTGACGCCAGGCAGGGTTGCTGCCAGCACACTCTCGGCACAGCAGGCGGGCGGTGGGGTCACCAGGGCTGGGGTCACCAGGGGCATCCCCCACAGCCCGGCTTGCTGGAACCCCACAGAGCTGCTCACCCTAGGTACAGACGAGCAGGAGCAGCCGCAGCTCAGGGCCTCGCTCTGCGGCACAGCAGCACATCCTGGGCTGCACCAGCCTCCCCGCAGCAGGAGAAGGTGCAGGGGAACAAAGGGCAGCGCTGGAGCAGCCCAGGTGTGTGCACAAACGCAGGCACGTCACAAGAATAGCCAGAGGCCACGAATGCATTTTGCAAAGAGCAAGTTTTATTTTAGTTACCTCTCTACTGGGGGATCTCCAAAGTAGCACCTGAGCTCCCAGGCAGAGGTGACACAAGCGGGGACGCAGGTGCTGGTGAGTTCAGCCCTGCTGGAAGATCGCTGGGCCTGCTGAGCTCGCCTGGATTTCAAGGCTTCAGGCAGGCGCAGCCTCTTGCTCTTTCTCACAGCAAAGCAGGAATCTCAGACATAGCGATAAGTTGTCTGGAGTTTCTCACAGGCCTATGTTATCTAACACAGAGGTTCTACCCATCAAGCACACAAGGTCAGTAAAACAATTAGTGTGATGTATGTGCTTTTTCTACAGACAGCTGCAAGTCACTTGAGCGTATTTACATTTAATCAACCTCCTCGCCAATCTTCTGCTATACTTCCATACACCAGGTCAGAATAAAACTAAGACTTTTCAGCTTTGTGCAATGTGATGAGTCACCACATTGAGGCACATACAGAGCCTTTTGTTGCTAAAATAACATTTGGTGGAGAGACTTGTGACATTTACTGTGTTGACCAGCAAAAGAGGACGAAACTGCACCATCCTCAGCAGGGCTGTGGACTGTGTCTGTACTGACTGCACAGAGGCGCCCTGGAGAGCAAGTCCTGATGCTCTGGGCAGCTGCTGCAGATCAGCCTGTGGCTTCACACCTCAGGTGTCCTAGTCTGTGATGCAGCTCAACTGGAGCAAAGTCTGGAACAGCCACCTGTGACACGGATCACCTCCCAGGTCTCCAACTGTCTTCTCAGCAATTCCCAGATTTTCATGGGGAGAGGATATTTGGTTCACTCAAGATTAAGAGAAGCAGAACTGTTTGTAAATGAGAGGGAGCAAAATCCAGGACTAGCATTAGGAGCACACCAAGTGACTAAGGGTTCCACAGAGGAGGTGGCAGCGTGATGCACAGGTACCAATAGCAGGGGAAGTGTCTCCAGAAAGCAAAGCACTGGTAGACAGAAGATTAAAGGAGTGAGATCATCGGTAACAATGTTCAGTATGCTCCCCTGTAACATCATGCATGTGGTGGAAGGCAGGTAGAGAAAAATGCTGTTAGAAAAGAATGAGATTTGTCTTTATTAGGTACTAGGAAACTACTGAGACAGAGCTAATTCATCTGTCTCCTCCACCTAAACCAAAACTGAAACAGGGCATTAGGTGCGCAACTAGGGAAAAAAATGTACACAGGACATATTAAAGTAAAGCTTGAGGGAACCAGCACCCACTGTGCCAACTCCAAATCTGAAATAAAAATGTCTTCCTCCTCGCGTTATACTTTTGCTACACCATTAGTCTGGAAACATCACTCTGAATCCCAGGCTCCTCGCTTTTCTAGCCCCCCAGAGACACCATTCCGTGAACACAGCCTGAGCCTGGGCCTGCATCTGTACAAAGATGTGCTTGGGATGAATGAACCCACTTTAGTAAATGATTTGTACTACTTTGTATTTTCCTTACTGATTACTATGTGTCAGCTGCAAGTCTTAATTGTTTCCAGATCATTTCTATCTGTGCTTAAAATCTGCCCTCACCTGATGCGCCTATTGATCACGTGTAACTGCTAAATTCAACACCTTGTTTGTTTTACTACACCTACTCAGCACAAAACCACTTTGATTGCTCATTAGTATGAGTTTTTCATCTTAAAAGAGCATCTTCTACCAGCCTTTTTTTATTAATCTCTTTCAGGTAGACATGAGAAACATCAGCTGTCAGAGTGCTCAGTTCTCCCAAGCACTCAGCTTGTCCATTTTAAAAACAGGCATTTACTTTCTTCCAGTGCAAGACCTTATTCACCACCCTGAAATTTCATCTAAACTTTCTTCAGTGGAGAAGAGATTTCTTTGGCCAACTTTTTGGGACTCAGCTTTGGGAAACTATCATTTCAAAGCCTGGGACACCCATGCTGTTAGCAGAAACAATTTCACTGAAAACACCTGGACCGTGACTGAAGTCACACCAGACAGAGAACAGCAAGCTGATCCATCACGCAGATATAAGATTGAAGATAAGGGGACTATTTTGTTGGGAGCAATACTGTTTATGTTAACTTATCATTAAACACACACACACAAAGTAAGTTTATGGCTCGCTGTATAACATAAATCTATTAACGGACCCTCTTCCTCTCAGTCTCCTCGCATCCAGAACAGGTAACTGTCTAATTCTGTATTATCCTTCCTGAAAAAATATTTGGTAATTTTTGTAGTTAGGTGATAATGCCCTATCAGCATTTAGAAACACTAAAATCTATCACAGATAATTTTTTGCCCCGCCTTGTGTGTTACCTAACCATCTTGCACTACTGAAAGTTTATTTTATTCCCGTTTGTCACACTGGTTCAATTTTTATGACACTTGCAAAATGGTGACACTAAATCCTCACCATCCTGGTATCCTCACCTTATATTATTAATTCCCTGCAGATGGCTCCAATTAATCACCAAAAAACCCCCCACAAAACCCCACAGCTCCCTCACTTCTGAGTTAACAGCAGTTCCATTTGTAAATATTTTCCTCCCGAAGACATTTATTTCCCCGCACAAAAAGCCCTAACTGCATTCAGTGGTGTACGACTAGACGTTCATTCCTGGCATTACTTCTTTCTGTCATGGGGAATCTCCACTATAAATTTTTCCTCATCTTGTCCTACAAACATTTTCAAACAAACATTTAACAGTGTGTTTCCCAAACTTTCACATGTAGAATTTATATTTTAAATCTTAGCACATAAGAGATGCTACACATATTCAAAATCTGGGGCTCCCTTTTCTAAAAACAATTACAATTTAAGCTATTAGATTTTTTTTAATAATTAGCTGAGATCAGGCACTGAGTTTGAGAAGAATGACTCATCAAAAGTCAAACGTCGACTTGATGACAGCAAGACCTTCTAACAGTGTTCATGGAAAACTCAGGAGTTTCTCTCTGTTCTCTAAGGAAAGGCTGCAATTTAGTGACTTACTGATTGTGCTGCAGAGTTCTACCGGAAAAGTAGATCCAAAAAGACTGAAAGTAGTCGAGTTTAAGACTTATCTATATTTTTTCATCATTCATGAAACACAAAGAACAATTCCATAAACATATAGTTCTACAACATGCTGGGAAGTGTTATCGCATGCTTAATCTAGAAAACATGTATGGCCCAAGGATAAAACACAGTACATACAACACCTCTAAAACCTATTTATGCATATGGGCATTTTAAAAATGATGTGCTGAAATACAAGGTGCCAGCCCCACAACACTGAACTTGCTAAAGCCAGTAATTTCAAACAGGACAGGTGAGGATCAGCTTTGCGTTCCAACCACATCTGTCCTTGGTAACAACAAACCAACAAGCTTCTGTAACATGAGACTCAGCTTCAGCTCTCCCATGGCTCATCCCCGAGGCAGACGCCATCCAGAACAGCAGCTGTACTGCCTATAGCGTACGTTAAATCCAGCAGCTAGTCCAGCAGCCGTCAGTCAGCAAAACAAATTTGAGAGCTGCCTGCTTATGCAACTGAGACGAAGGCACTTCGTCAGATGGGGTTCTGTTTCCTATCAGAAAGATAAATGAAAATAAAGGAGAAACACTGATAGGATTAATCTCAAACTCTTTTTAACACTTGCCCCCAGCATTTGCAGGGCAGGGATTCCCATGCAAGTCAGAAGTACAGTCTGTTGCAGACAAAACTGCAGAGCCACAGGTTCTTCTCTCCAGACAAAAGATCCAGGCTCAGCCAGGCGAGACTCTCCAAAGTGACCGAAGCCAATGGCCCACAGGCAAACTCCGGGAAGAGCAAAGGACTCACCAAAAACAGAGGAAAAAACCCCAAACAAAACCCCAGACTGCATGAAGACATTGCACTTTATCTGCTCTCCCCCGGCCCACACCAGTCATGTTCCAAGTAAAACAGTGCTGAAACTGAAGTGGACATATTCTGCATATCCCCTCCCCAGCCATTCATGTTTCCTTTCCTTAACTTAAAAATTGCTTGAAAAAAAACACAACAGAGGGGACAGCAAAGTGCATCATCATTGTATCATAAACTCTGTACCACAGAAGGATGTTTTGGATTAACGCACAGTGGTCTCTACAAGCATCACCCCCCAAAAAAAGATAAAAACAAGGAAAAAGAGCCAAAAATACTCAGTAGAAAAAAAAAACCAAACACGTTCTTAACTGCACATACAACCTAACTGTGAAGGCACATAGCCACACTGCGGCATCCCTTTCCTCTAGAAACGCCAAGCGTCTCCCTGCCTGAGCGCTTCTCACAGTACAAGCCATTTGGACAGCACAAAAGCAGCTGCTGCTGCAGGATGCTCATCTCAGACAGAAGGACGGGCGGCCTGGCAAGTGGTCTGTGCTGCAAACGGAACAGCTACACGGGATGTTTTACATTGAGAAGCAACAAACTCTCACCAGGATTCCACTGGCCCAGAGGCAACACACTGATCTCATTTTCTTACCAGAAAATACATTTCCAAATATATTACGTTTTAGCATAAATTTCTGTGTGTCAATATAAACGCAATGGGTGTTACATCATCCTGCCTTTCTCCAGGATAAATACTAGTTTCATTTTTGGCTTCTTTGTGATCAGAAAGGGTAGTTTTCCAGTCAAACTGCAAGTGTCAAAAACCAGAAGTGCTGCATAATTTGTCCAGGAATGTACAAAAAATGCACTTTAATCCACATTCGCATCTAGTCCATGGATAGCGATGTTTTCTCAGTGCTGAGTCCATTTAATGCTTTTAAGGTCAATTCCATCCTGCACCATTTCCCAGAGGGGGCTGTAAAGAAAGGAGAAAAATGAGGCCTGTTAAAATGCACAGGACAACATCAACAACAATAACCAAACACACAACTTCTTCAACTACACAGGCACTTAAGAGATACCAATCTTTCCTTCTGGAGGTCAGTGAGCTTCAGACAATCAGTCCTCACCCATCTCCTCAGCCCAAAATTCAGGAGGTGCGAGGGCAGGTTCTCCACCTCGTGTCCTGCTCCCGCTTTGGGCGTAAAGTACCCGTGTCTCTTAGAGACTGAGCCCTCGCATTTGACACTGTCCAGAGGAGTCAGGAGCCCTTCCGTTTCACCAAAATAAAACAACTTATCGAAACATAAACTCAATAATACCCCTTCTGGCTTAGAAACTTCTAGGTACTGCCATGTGCGCTTGCCCTACTCGTGTTCTTTCTCAAAGGCATGATCTGGGAGAAGGTTTTATATCAGGTTTGGTTCCTTAAAACTTTGCAACTGCTAAGATCAGGCCCACTCTAAGATCAGGCCACTCTGGCAACACTGCTTGCTTATGTACAGAGACACCACCAGAGATTTGAAGCAAACAATTCCAACTAAATCAAACTCTTTAAATGATCATCATACTTAAGAAGTCTTTTCATTCAGTAAGATGTCTCACCTCATTTCCCTCAGCCTCTTCACATGCTGTATGCACTTCTGCACTGTATAATCTACTTCTTCCTCTGTAGTGAAACGACCAATGCCAAATCTAAACCAAAGGAAAACCATTAAGGACTAGAATAATGGGCATACAGAGTCATAGAACAAATGCACCTACTTTCAGTAGAGAAGAAAAATATTTGGAAGCATTAGGGAAGATGACTCCACGCACCGTATAGATGAGTGAGCCAAGTCTTCGTCTGTTCCGATTGCCCGCAAAACATAGGAAGGCTCCAGAGAAGCTGACGTGCAAGCACTGGGGAAAGGGAAAGCAGGAAAATTTCAAATTCTTGTTCATGTGCTGATTCTACATTGAAGTAACACCTCGCTAATCTCCTCCAACAAAGAGCAGGTCACTTACAGACACTGAATATTACTGTGACTCTTTACAACAACCTCTATCAGCTTCCCCAGCCTCTTAGAAACCACCAGTGAACACAAGCAAGAAGAGGGGTTTCTGCTGCTGAGGAAAAGAATGGAAGGGGCAGGCACTAGGGGGGAATGAGGGTAATAACTTAGGAGCATGAGGTATGAGGAGAGAGCATAGATAGCACATAATAAACCCAGTGCCAAGCAGAAGCAGTAGGAATGCGGACAGAGAGGGAGTTGAAGTGAAGGCTGTGAAAAGGAGCCAAGACAGAACTAGCCAGAGAAGGTAACACACCAACAGGAACATTAAACAAGAAGAAAAGACTTCACAAGCTGCTGTTTGGCAGCAGAACAAATCAATGACAAACAGTGCACGGAGGAATCCAGCCAGAGCGAGATGATCCAGTTATAGGCCTCAGTAGACAACTTCTATCGTGAAGGAGGAGGCAAACCTGGTTCCGTGTTGTTACTCGATTTTTACAGGCAGCAGCACGCAGCACAAACCAGAGCTGTTTACAGCTCTCTGGTGCACAAAGCAGAGCCTCGGAAGAGATTTTTCAAATCACAGAAATGTCTCTGGCTTCAGAAACAGTCATGAGGAGACTTGTTCTTCCTGTTCATAGTATCAACACATTTCTAATTAAGATATGCTGACTGCTTTGTTCTCAAAGGTGAGAGAAGGAGGGCATCTTTACACCCCATTAACATCATCATACCCATCAGGTTTGCCTTAGTAACAGTAATGTTACTGGTCACTCCCACAGAGATGAGTCAGAGCTCCATAAAAGTGTATTCAATTTTCCTTCTGCTTCTGCATTAAACACCAGCACTAGGAGCTACTTGAATGCCAATACTTGTCTGGCCTCACTAGTTATGATCTGCCACTCGTGTGAAATCCGCTGAAGGACAGAAGCTGCTCAAACGCTGGCAGCCTTTAGAATGGAAGTGTCACCAGCAGGTACAAGCCAAGGCTACTCAGATGGCAGGTAACCAGTCTGCAAGGCTGGCAGGTAGGAATTTCTAAGGAGTTTTTTATTTGTTTGGTTTTGTTTCAGGATGAGGAAATTTAACCTTCATTTGAAATGTATCACTTCAGAGAAACACCATCTTAGAATGCAATCAATGCCAGGCTGACTTGTCAACTGAACACGCAAATACAGGGCACAAAGGAGACCAATCTGTAGTTTGTATTTCCATTAGCAGATATTATTTTCTCTCCAAAATACACTGCTATCCTTCCCACACATTCCACCTACCTTCCTGAAGACAGAGCCACGTCTTTCAGAGCCATCAGAAGACTCTCCCCTTCCACATATGCAAAAGATAAATTGATGCATCCTACATACAAATAAATTAGATAGAAAAAATAACTTGATCAACTGAAATCTGGGGCAAATCCTACCCCATACGGCAGCACTTGCACAACATGTAGCTAAAGCGCATTATTCAGTCATGGCCATTAACACAGGAGCTAGATGGTTCCACAGGCTCAGGATTGTGCTCGTTACCTGGATAACGATGCTCTCTGTCTCCATTCATAACCACATCAGGAATTTCACTCATTATTTTTGTAACCAGTCGTTCTGCCAGTTGGGAGATTCGCTTATGGTCATACTAGCAAAGAAACCAGAGAAGAGACCAAAATAAAAACCAGTGTGGAGTTCGACCTGACTCAAACTACTTTGTGTCATCAGCCATGAGCAGACTGAAGCAACTGGGTTTGGTTAGACTGGGAGAGAACACATCTGAAACAAAGAGAAATTGTCACTTTGCCTACTCAGGAGACTGTTTTAAAAGAGAATTACCAGTTTGGTCCTAGCTAGCTCAGCCTTCAAAACAATTCTAAACCATTCAGAAAATTCTATACATACAAGCTGCCAAGTTGACTTTCATCAAAGCCATGAGTTCTTTGTGCTTTAAGACAAGTTAGGTAAGGCATAAGATGACACGTTTTGCAAGACTAGAAAGGGCACCTATTACAGTAAGTGCCCCTTATTTGCCTAATAAAGACATGGCCTGGCAAATGACGGGGGACTCAGCTTTTACAACACAAAGCCTATGCAATGAGAACTGCCCATGTGCAGTGTCTCCTTCTAGCCTGAAAAATGAGGTAATTTGCACTAAGAAGCAGTAAGGTATGGTGTCAGCCCTGTTGCACAGACACAGCCATACACACCACGTGCAATTCACACCTGTTTACACGCCTGAAAAAGCTTCGGTGGAAAACAAGGCTATTGCAGATATTACTTGGTTTAGAAACACCAAAACTCTGCCAGGAGAGGAGGAGAATCCAGATGTGAGGCTCGTGCAAAATTCAGGCTCTGCAGCCCCTAACGAGGCTTCCAGAGCCTCCACTTGGATGGTGGATCCCTGCCTGGCTCCCAGGAAGCAGCGTGATCCTTCGTGCACAGATATCTGGCTTATGCATCCCACTGGCACTCCAGGGAAGGATTTTTAGTTCCAGCTGCAAGTGATGCATTAGTGCTCACAGGGGCAGCAGCACACGGAGGCTCAGACACCAGACCTACCAATAAACTTTGCTGTCCAAGCTAGGAAAAATAACTAATTTTTCATTGCAAAGCTACAGTGAACTTGAACTTACATACATTTAATAGGTATGATAATGGACTAGGTAGTCTTAATTTTTCAATATACATTACATAAACATGATTTATTCCATTTCAGAGATGCTGCTAATACATGTGTGCAGAATGGGACTTAAAGCCGTATTTCACTAAAACTGCCAACTGTAAACCTGTTGTAGAAAACCGTGATTCAAACCACTTGCACTGGTTTGGCTGAACCAAGGTAATTTTCCATGAGCTTAGTTCATTTTCTTGTTGATAGCATGGTCCTTTGTTTTGAACGTAGTTTGAGAACAAGAAGATAGCACCATGGGATAGAGTTAATGTTTTCTTCCAATAACTCCCCAGTGTTTGGGACTTAGCATGAAAGAATGTAAGAGCTCACTGATGTTGGTACTTACTGATGGGGAAGCCAAGGTCGTCCCTCAGTTTCTCGTGTTTTGCAAGTAAACATTCATAATGCGGGGAGGAGCAGATCCAGGCCAGCTGACTCAGCTTGGCCAACACGACTGTTCCACACCATGAACCTCATATTCCATATTTAAGCAGGAAGTTGCTGGGAATGGCTCTTTCCTTGATGGTCACTGTCCCTGAGGGGGTCCTGCTCCTGTTCCTGTGCCCGGGGCTCAATTCCTGTGACATCCCTGTGTCCTGCTCTTGATCTCCACGTATTTACTGAACTTGCTGTGCTCACTGTGTCTGCCCTCTGGTGCTCATTGCTCGGAGCACATGTTCTAGTGGCTAAGTATTTGCTTTGTATTGTTTTTCTTTTACCATTATTTTATTAAATGTTTCTATTTCAACTCCCGAGTCTTTCCTCCTCTTTCCCTTCCTTCCCTCCAGAGAAGGACAGGTGAGTGAGCAACTGCTTTGCTGTATAGCTGCTGGCCCAGGACTAAACAGCAACACAACTTCAAGAAAAAATAAACTTCAGAAAGATGAAAATCAACTTCCAACTACCCAAAAACATCCCTGAAGATCTCAAAGAATCTACTTGATGTTATAACCTGAGAATCAAATTTAATTCAGGCTCATGGACACAAAAAGACCTAGATAATCTGGGACTTAGCTGGCCCTGTTACATTATTTTCTGGAATCCAGGACAAAATTTTTCTCCTCCATACCTCCATCTCTTGCTGTGCCACTTCACAGGCTGCCCCCAGGCCCACCGCTAAGGGAGTGGGCACGGTCCCCGACCGCAGGCCCCTCTCCTGGCCCCCCCCGCTCTGCAGGGGCTCCAGCCGGACGCGCGGCCGGCGGCGAACGTAGATGGCACCGACCCCTGGAAAACAAGGAAAGCTGTTTTAGTACACACCCAGTCCTGAAAGTATGAAAAGGCACTTCAGGGTTTGGAAACATTTCTTATTTCCACAGCAAATACATATTTGGACACCTCACTGGAGAAAAACATAGTGAACACACACAGAAGCACAATATTTTCTAGGAAATGGTGTTTCTTCTCACTGTTCATGTTCCTCTTCGTTCAGGCTCTCAGAGCTTCAGCCCCGGGAGAAGTTCAGTTCCTCCCTGTGCGCTTCAGCCACTTAAGGACTCAGCACTTCCCCCACTGCTCACAATTCTGTGCACAGATGAAGTTCTCCCCTTTTCACTGAAGTTTTTCGGTGCAAATACTTCATTCACTGATGTCCCATTACTGACTGGCAACTGAAAGCTCTAGAGCTCCTTTCCTGGGATTACCAGGCCAGCACCGGTCCCAGGAGTCCTCTCCCTTTCTTCTCATTAGGTAAACTCATCAGTGGCACCAATTTCCAATGGGCAGATTAGATGAGCCTGTTTTGACAGCCAGCCAATTTCACTCTCTTGTCTCCTCACCTAGAAACCCGATTTCCATGTCTCCATGTGCCTTGGCACACCTACCAAATGACCATCACCACAGGGAGGATGGTGGCAACTTCTGGTCTTAATAAGCTGTGAAAATTTATGTCCATCACTTGCTCTAAGTTATTGGTTGAAAACTTAGTCCTTGTCCAGAGATACGTCTTCAGCTCTCAGGAGAGTTCATAAAGAAAGACAACATATTGGAAAAACAATTTTGCCTGTTGTTTCTGAATAGCACATAGAATACAGCAAACCTGATCTCTGTCTTTCTACATACTAAGTGGACCGCAACAGTGATAACAGCTGAACTTTTACTATTTGAGCATCAACTAGAAAACCCACAGCCAGATTTTCAACCCCATTCTGCAAAGAAGCAGCACAAATGGGGCTGGGGGGAAGAAGCCATTGGAAGTAGAAGACAACCAAAATCACTAAGAATTTAAACTTTTCAGCTCCCTTTTGATCTCCTCGTTCCACATTACACTTGGGTCTAAGCTTTGCCTTATAACCCTGCAACTTCATTTCAACCGTTTCAGCATCAATGCTGCTTCACACCAAGCAGATGGCTCCTGAAACGCCACCGCTCCTCACGCCGGCACCATCAGAAGATGCTGCGAAGGCACCTCAGAGCCCAGCAGTTCTGCAGATCCACTCAGCGCAGCGCTACGTCTGGCAGTCGTGCCTGAACTACCCCACGGTCAGTCCAGTGCCAGCACTGGAATAGTTTTCGACAGTTTAAGTAACAGTCACTAGGACAGACAGGTTTGAGTTCATACCTTGTGTAGTCACCTTAAGGCAGGCGTGGAAACAACAATTCTCTAGAAAAGCACTTCAGTAAGTACCTTTGGGCCCGTAAATTTTATGGCCGCTGATGCTCATTAGATCAATTTTCATGTCGTTGACATCCATCGGAATTTTACCAATTGCTTGTGCAGCATCTGTGTGGAAGAAAACCTTACGTGCGCGGCAGATCTCACCTGTAATAAAAACACAGAAGCAAAACCCCCACATTACCTCATCTAATCGTTATGATTCCAATGGTGAATCTAAAGCATCAGCTGACAGCAGAGGCCAGCTCTGAGGTGACAAAGGAAGAAATGGGTGCCGTCACGTTTCTTTTACAGTGAAGTGTCTAAAGCTGTGTAGGAGCTATTGCAGCTGGTGCCTCGCTGGACACAGGTTTCGGCAGGTCAGCAGGTAAGACTACGGTGAATTTCTTCAGCTGAGAATTTAAAAAGACTTCTGATGTCAAGAAGTGAGATTGTCTGCAAACCCACGCCTACCAGGTTTAAGTACAAATGGCTGCACGGGATATCAAAGTTTCCCCTCAGCAATGATTCCACAGCTGGACAAAATTAAAATTTTTTTCTTGATTCTTTTTCTTCTCAGCATCAGTCCAGTACAAGCCAGCTTTACTTTCAAGTTCATATTTGCCAAGTATTTTTATGCTATTTCCTCTATTTTCCAAGTTTTGCAATTCTCAGCTTCAAACATGTTCTCAGAGTTGTCACTACTCCTCACACACACTGACTACTCCCACCTGAACTCCCTCAAGCCTGTAATCAGTGTTTTTGCATCCAGAGCTAAAATAGACTAAGGAACAAAATAACGTAATGTTCACGGGCAGTGAACTTAAATATTATTTATTTTTGTCATCAAAAACCTCACAACTCATCTTCCACAGTCTGTACCCAGCACAGTCGCACTCAGACCTCTCCTCCGCAAAAGTTCAGCATCAGCTTTCACAGGAGTTGTCCTCCTGTGGCCCAGCAAGAGCCACATTGCTACTGCCAATAGCCAGCCTCATGCTAACCAGGTCTTAGGCTGGCTCTGCAAAGCCTCGGTCCTGGCCTATTAGACCTGCTATCAAGGTGTTATAAGAACTTACTGTGGGAACCAGAGCTTCGTACCAGGTATCTCTGGCATTTAAGCGCAGGAGAACAGTAACGGTATGGACACTATAAGCACAGTAGGAAAATAAAGAGTCCTCAGGCCTATAAGCAACTCACTGGTGGTCAATTATTTGTCGGTTAAGAAATATAACCTTGAAGAGCCTCGGGGAAAGCGCTGCTCTGAGGACAATTTAAAAAAATGTAGCATCTAAGCAAGAGTAAAATCAGCTGCACAACAGGCTAAGATGCCTGCACTGCCTGGGGAAACAATCCCCTCCAGAATCACACAGTATAACCTTCAGGACACAAGTCAAAGCCTAAAAACTGTCAGCAAACTCAAACATCTTATGAAACGACATCTTGGATATGATGGGGACTGGAGCGGGGAGTTGTCACTGTCATAAGAAACATTATTGAGGAATCACTGAGGGATGCAGGGAGCTGCATGTGCCACCGCTCGCCCTGCCCGCTCCAGCTCTGCCCTCCCCTGCTCCAGGTCCCTGTCCCAGCTCAGGGCCGGGCTCACCCTCCCCCCGCCTCCTCTTCCAGAAACCCAGCTCTTCCGCAGCCTTTTGACCTTCAAACCAACTGTTCATGCCTGCATATGGCAATACTGGGGGGAAAAGTTGTCTATGTGTGGTGCCCATGATTCCCCTCCCACCCCAAATTCTGCATGTTTCTCCTCTACAAGTGCTTAAGAAACCATTACAGTATGTAAACTCAATTTGGCCAGTTATTCTGTGCAATTTTTTCATGCATCATGTAATTCAGAATGAAACCAGAAAAACTGCAGCTGATCTGTAGTACAAGGCTATAATTGCTGCAATACTCACTGTAAAAGTACTGAATTTTGTCCTCATTTCCCTTTAAAAGAACTTTTTATTTGGGACAGCATTATTATTTATTCCTTAAGCATACTACGCCTAATATTTTGCATCAGTAGCCCTTAATTAAGTAAAATGAAGCAGGAGTGACATGAGCTGGCCCCTGGAAGCCACGGGGTACTTACCGATGTCATGAATTGGCTGCTTTACCCCTATTTCATTATTCACAGTCATCACAGAAACCAAACTTGTATCGGGCTGAAACGCAGCCTCCAGCTCCTGGTGAAATATTCAAACAGACAGAAGCTGTGACTAACAGCAGAAGCAAGATTCCTGTGCACACCTCCAGTCTGCCAACAAATCTTAACCACCAGCCTCTAACTAGTGCTTTGCCAACAACTCGCTGGGTTCTCTAACTAGTGCTTTGCCAACAACTCGCTGGGTTCTGATGAACCATCCTGCTGAGAGCACCAACCCACATGAAGATGAGAGTCCCGCAGGAAAAGGAATGAGATCACTTGCATTTCAGCATGTCCTACCCCCGGTATGCCCTGTGCCACCTGGCTGGATTAAATCAAGTCAGAACAGGCTTTTGCTGTCTCATACACTTCTCTGGACTATTTTCTTTAATGAATTAACCACCCATGAAACAGCTTAAGCCACAAGCGAGGCTGGCTCTAAAGGAACCGCGCTTTCCACGGGGAAGCGTCATGCACAGGAGGAGCCTGACAGCAAAGTTGTCAGAGAACACAACTGACGCTTGTGCACCCGCAGGCCTGAGCCCTCCACCCCACCACACACACATCACCGCCTCACGCTGAGGGGCCAGAAAGGAACCCGGTGCTGCCCTGTACCACGGGACACAGACGACGAAACAAGGCGATCCAGCTCCTGCACCCCAGGACTGCGGCAGGACACCCAGAAGGGGCAGTTCCTGGACAGCAGTGGGGAGTGTTGTCATTGCTGTGTCTGACGCCTGGAGTAGCTCAGGTGATGGAATTTCACCGCTACCGCCTGTAACACAGCAGCTGCGTCCCAGTTGGGTACAGGGTTCTCTACAGGGTGTGCAACAGCTCCACCTGCACAGCTGTGAATTCATCCAGAGATGGATTTTTTGATTGAGAAAAAGTCTAGAGCACCAGGCAGAACAGAAAATCCTTCTCCAACTGCGACGGAGATTTCACTGTGACTCTCACTCTGCCCCGTGAATTTTATCATTCTTTCCTCACCATCAAGAGGACACAAGGTCCTCTCGGGCATCAACTTGAAGCAAAAATCTCATCCATTTTCACTTTCTGTCAGCAAACAACCTACCTTCAAATCTATGAGTCCATTTTTTTTAACAGGTAGATAAGTGACCCGAAAACCTTCTGTCTCCAAGAAACGGCAAGAATCCAACACGCACTTGTGCTCTGTCTGTGTAGTAATGATGTGCTTTTTTCTGGATTTATAGAACCTTGCAACACCCTGTCAGGCACAATCCATGAACAAGAAATTTGCTGTTAGACCACTAAAGAAAGCAAGTGTTAGACAAAATGATTGTAAAAAAGACACTGCTATTTAAATGTAATTCATTTGAATCTTGTCTGTTTGCCCCAAAGTCATGAATCTAAAATGTACTGATATGTAATTCAGACTGTATATTTCCACCAGCACTCATTTTTCAAAGCACCTCCCTTTCCAAAAGGCCTGTGAAAATGTTAAGTGATGTAAGCTCTAGACACTATTAACAGAAAAACCTCTCAAAAAACATTCACGATGGAGTCATATGCAATGAGAAGTCTGAACAACCACATACTGAAGGTTAAAACACGACCTAGTCAGAGTCAGAAAATAGTCTGGAATCAGCATCTCCACTATATTTCATAATAAAGATTTTAATTATGTAAACAGGAGGACTGTACTTGGTGCACGTAAGATAAACATGGTCCTAAAAACCATGCCCTGGCCATCCCCATATTTCCTCCACGTATGTAGCAGAATAAAACAAGGAGTGAGTCCAGGAATGCAAATATTTCCTAACTACACCAACATATTAAAATTCAAATTGTTGAAAGATGCATACGGCTCTTAAAAGCATAATTTTAACAAAATGAATAACTATAAAACTTTTACCTTAAGAGCCATGTTATTTGATTCTGTTGCACCACTGGTAAATATAATTTCCCTTGAATCAGCTCCTATTAAATCTGCAACTTGCTGTTTAAAAAGAAATACGAATTTGATTTGTTACGATAAAATACAATGAACTCACCAAAGCAAAACACACACAAAACAATTTTAAGAATGCCCCCTTCAGCCTTGAGAGGATTACAGCTGGTAACTAATGAAGTCATGTACAGGTACAATAGCTGAAATATCTGCCTTAATAGAAAATACATAAGGAATTCACAGTCATTAGCAGTAGTGGTATTGAGCACTGGCTTGTCATAAAAGAACAAAAAAGTTAAATAGACAAAAACCCAGTAAATATTGCTTCCAAAAAAATGACAAAGACCCATGCCTAATCTTAGGAAAGTTATAAAATATGAAGTTAGCCCAGTTACTGCAGCAGCACAATTGTGACATCAGGAAATCAAAAATCCTGAGGCACCTTTGCCTACTGGTTTCTGCCATTTCAGCTGCTCTTATCTCCCTATTTTGTCATGCAATAAATCTGCTAAAGTAGAGCTAAGGAACCGGGGAGCTGCTAAACCCAGCCCACAAAGAGCTAACTAACTACAACGGTTTTATTTTGATTTTCTTTCGATGCTGGAGTGCGGGTGCCAACGTCTCACCCTTCTCGCCTTCTCCATGGCGGCCTCGCTCTCCCAGCCGTAGGCGTGGGTCCGGGAGTGGGGGTTGCCGTAGTAGGCGGTCAGGTAGGGCAGCATGCTGTCCAGCACCCGAGGATCCTGCGGGACACGAACACCAGCTCAGAAATGGAGGAAAAGCATCTCTGCCTGTGTGAAGGGGAGTGGTCAGTAGGTCGAGAGAGGTTCTCCTGCCCCTCTACTCTGCCCTGGTGAGACCTCATCTGGAATATTGTGTCCAGTTCTGGGCCCCTCAGCTCCAGGAGGACAGGGAACTGCTGGAGAGAGTCCAGCGCAGCCATGAAGATGCTGAAGGGAGTGGAGCATCTCCCGTGTGAGGAAAGGCTGAGGAGCTGGGGCTCTGGAGCTTGGAGAAGAGGAGACTGAGGGGTGACCTCATTCATGGGGATCAATATGGAAAGGGGGAGTGTCAGGAGGATGGAGCCAGGCTCTTCTCGGTGACAACCAGTGACAGGACAAGGGGCAATGGGTATAAACAGGAACACAGGAGGTTCCATTTAAATATGAGAAGAAACTTCTTCCCGGTGAGGGTGCCAGAGCCTGAACCAGGCTGCCCAGGGAGGTTGTGGAGCCTCCTTGTCTGCAGACATTCCAACCCGCCTGGACACCTTCCTGTGTAACCTCATCTGGGTGTTCCTGCTCCGGCGGGGGGATTGCACTGGATGAGTTTTCGAGGTCCCTTCCAATCCCTGACATGCTGTGATTCTGTCCCCGTGGCACCCCCTCCCTGTGCCCTGGCATCAGCAGCACTTCTGCTGCTGTGTCTGGGTTTAGCTCGGGCCAGATCTTGAAAACTGGAGGTCACTGCACATTACAGATGTTGCCTGTGGCAAATACAAGTATCTGGAAATTATGTTCTGTGCCTTCTCACGTAACCTCAACGTGCAGCAAGGCAATCACAGAAAAATGGGGTTTTCTGAGCAGACAAAATACAACGTCCTAAAAAGCTAGGAAAAATGACACAGGTGAGTATATTTTGGTTAAATTAATTCCTTGCTGCCCCTCAAAGTGACACCCGCCCCGCAGGTGTTGGTGTCCCTGTCACCGGCCCCGGGAGCTGCACGGAGGGTGACCCGGGCCCCGATGTGCCCCGGGAACGGGGTTTCTTGCTATTTGTTGTTTGTGGTTCAAACGCCGCCGTTCCCGGAGCGCGGGGGGAGCCCCAGACCCGGGAAACGCGAGCGCTCCAGAAAAAAAAGGCCAGAAACAAACTTTATTGCTGCCCTTCCCGCTGCACCGTCCTCTGGGGAACGCGCGGCCCGGGGCGGCGGCTGCGGGAGCGCGGGGATCGGGGGCCGGGGCCGCGGGGAGAGGCCGGGCCCGAGCGCAGCCCTTACCAGCGGGGTGGTGGCCTGGACGTCCATGTAGAGCGGCCGGAGGGCGCCGCCGCCATCGCCGCTTGGCCCTGAGGGGAGGAGCGAGGAACGAGCCGCTGTCAGCTGCCCGCGGCACCGGCCGGGCCTGCCCGGGCTCCGCCCCCGCCCCCGCCCGGGCAGCGGCTCTGCCCCCCCGCGGCCTTACCCTTACCCGGTCCCGGTGCCGCTCCCTGTCTCTGTCCCGGTGCCGGTCGCGCCGCCGAGAGCCGCCGGGCGGGCGGGATGACCCGCGGGGCCGCCAGGCGCCGCCACAGCAGCATGGCGGCGGCGCTGCGGAGCGAGGCGGCTGCAGTCCCTTCCGGCTACGTCACGGTGCGCGCCGGAAGCGGAGGCCGGAGCGGGCAGCGGCGGAGAGCGAGGTGCGGGCGGGGCCGCGGCGGCTCCGGGAGCGGCGGGCGGGGCCGGAGCGCCTGAGGTGACGCGGGCAGCGGGGCCCGGGCCGCCGGGTGCGACGCCTCGGCCGCCCCTCCCCGGGGAGCCCCGAGGGGCCCGTTCGCTGCCCCCGGGCCGGTGGCAGCCCCGGGGGGACGGGCCCTTTGCCCGGTGCCGCCGTGCGCTGCTCAGCGGGAGCTGCAGAGCTCGGGGGTCCGGAAACAGCTCGGGGGACGCAGCGGCGCTCGCGGGGCCGAGCGGGACCGTCAGCCGGTCCCTCCCGGCTGCTCCTGCCGGACGGGCCGGGACGCGCCCCTGGGCGCCGCGGATCCTCCGGCTCTGCCTTTCGGGCGGCTCCGGAACGCGCAGGTTCTGCTCGTGTCGGACAAAGCGGTGAATCCGTGTGCGTTTCTGTGCTTGCTCTTCCAGATGCCTGTGACCGTGGGCCCGTACGGGCAGTCGCAGCCCAGCTGCTTCGACAGGGTGAAGATGGGTTTCATGATGGGCTTCGCGGTGGGCATGGCAGCGGGAGCGCTGTTCGGCACCTTCTCCTGCCTCAGGTGAGCGGGGGAACTGTCCCCGGGAACAGGTCACGGCGGCGACAGCCGGAGAGAAACGCTCCGCTCGGGGAGGGGGGCGGCTCTGCGGCTCTGCTCCCGGGCTCCCAATTCACCACCGTCCCGGCAGCACCGGCCGCAGAGGGGAAGGGCTGACGGGACCAGCCCCGGGTCAGTGTGTACGAGGGGCCGTGGTTTCGCAGCCTTTTCCTGCCGCTCATGAGGGCGGCTGCGCTGGGACGCTGAGGCTGCGGGAGCTCAGCTCGGGGGACTGTCTGTGCAGATACACCAGCAGCCCTCTGCAGCTCTGACGCTTCCCGGGGTGCTCTGCCCGCTCCCGGGTACCCGAATCGCGGTGGGTTTGGATGTGTCATCTCCCTGCGCGGAGGCAAAGATGTCCTGACCCCGAGTCTTTAATGGCAAGAGTGTCGGCAGAGCCGCGGCTGGTGCTGGCACCGTCATTGTGAACCGGAGAGGGACAACGTTCCACCTTCCCCCGGTGCTCCCCGGCACGGCGGCGCAGAAACAGACAACGCTCAGCTGCTCCAAGTCAGCGCTCGCGCTGCTCGCTGACGGGTTTTGGCACGCACGAGGAATTACTGAAATGCGCTCTTTTGTATTTTGTGCAACTCTTTCTGCTTGACGTTTTTTAATCTGTGATTAAACATGGGTGAGGATTTGGTAGCGAGCCTAACAGGAGAAAAAGGCACAAAGTCTAATCTTTGACAGAGTTTAAAAGGTTTTCTGGTGTCTCTCAGATCCTGGAGAGTATTTGTAAGCAGTTCTGTGTTAGCAGAAAATACGGATTAAGGGTATTCGGAAGAAGCAGTAACAGTGGTTCTGTCGTACGTGAATGACACAGTTGCGTTACTTCTGCTGAACCATTTTTGAGGGAAAATCTCCATGCTTTAAAAATCAAGTGCAGTGACCCTACAGTCACTGCAGTGCCTAAAAGCAGAATATTACAAGAGCTTCCTGAGAAGGAACAATTCTTTTTCTTTCAGTCTAACCTCAGGTAAATGGGAACTGGAGAACAGAAATGCCTCTGGACACCTCCGGGCCTTTCAGGTTTCTCTCATATTAAAAAAATGGTGTCAGTGGTAAATATAAAGTTAGTTTCAAAATGGTTTTAAGTTGGTAGTATTAAAACATACTGCCACTGCAGCCAGACACGGTGGTAATGCAACCGCTCAAACCCTTTTTATTTTCTGGCAAATCAAATACACGGACAACACAATATTTTTTTCTCCAAATTAAGGGTATTTGGAGAAAATGCATTTGCACTGGCAGGTGGAGCTGGTCCTGCTGGTGACAGGGCAGGAGGGAACAGCAGCAGCGGATACCGCTGCAGGAAAAACACATATGGGTCATGGGCGACGGTCACTCTGGTGCCCCAGGGAGAACAGCTCCATGTTTTTTGCAGCAGCTCAGGCTCAGCCCGTCTTCTCGCGGAGGCGTCGTTTGAAATTTACTCTGAGGAAGAGGTGTTTGATTTGGGTGCTCAGGCAACCATGAGCTGGTTGTATCAGGTGTTTTTTGCTCTGTGTCTGTTACCTATCAGGCTTCAGCTTTTATATAATTCTTGTGGTTTTCTTTATCTCAGGATCGGCATGAGAGGACGAGAGCTGATGGGTGGAGTTGGCAAAACGATGATGCAGAGCGGTGGGACGTTTGGGACATTCATGGCTATTGGGATGGGAATCCGCTGCTAACCTGGAGCCTGGGTTTGGCCCGGAGTGCCCCGTCCAGCCATTCCTCCTCTGTACCATAATAAAATCTTTCGATATCTGGAAGTGAGAGCTCGTCATGAAATGGGGAAACACCATCCTCCTTGCTCTGCCGATTGTAAACATGCTTTTTACCCAATTTCTACTTTCCTCCTATCTCTTACTCCTATGACAATGAGAATTAATAATCCTTTGTACCACATTAAAGTTCCTATTTCACAGACGTAAGTACAGTGCACACATTTCTCCATTTGGTACTTGGCAGCTCACATTCCTGATGTGTCAATGCTCCATTGCGTTTGTGTGTTCCGGAATTTAGGAGAGTTACTCTGTGGCCAATTCAGATCAACTATCAAAATTCCTCTTGCAAAAATAGGTGGGTGAAGCTCACATTCCTGATGTGTCAATGCTCCATTGTGTTTGTGTGTTCCTGAATTTAGGAGAGTTACTCTGTGGCCAATTCAGATCAACTATCAAAATTCCTCTTGCAAAAATAGGTGGGTGAAGCTGGCCCCATTTCCGAGTTCCAGGTAATACGGGGTCAACGCCCAGAGAGCAAGGGACCCCGAAGAACTTGGGCAAGTCCTGCAGCTGAGGGCAAACAGCAGCAGCTCTGGCCCCTTCCAGGCAGCCTGTGGGTGCAGGACGCGGTTGGGAGCAGCACGGAGCGCATACAGGTACAGCCAAACTGCTGGAGAATGGAAAACCACTCCTGTCACACGACAGCTAAAGGTGAACCAGAAGGGTGATGCCAACATCAGACCGTAACCTTGTCAGGCCTTGAGCAAGGCCTTTCCTAAAGCTCCCGCTCAGGCTTAGCTGTGCTGCAAGTCCTTGTGTTACAGCTCAACCACTGCAGCTCTGTGGGTGCAGCCCTTCCAGGACAGCAGGGACGGTCACAGCTGCCACCCATGACCAGAAGGTGCCATGACTGTTTTCATTCCCTCGGCAAGGGCTGGGACAGGCTGCACCAGCCAGAGTGGTGCTGCCACAACAGTCTGTCCCACAGCCCACGTGTCCAAGGGGCTTGGTGCACCCCAGGGAGAACAGGGGATCCCTCCTGCCCCTCACCAGCTGGTCACGCTGCCGACCCTGAACTATGAAATGTTTGGTGTTGCAATCTCCTGTTATTTGTCCTTTGAAACAAGGCCCATCTTTGCTCCTCCTGTATTTCTGTGTAGGGATAGGGCAGGTTTGCAGCAGCAGAACCAGACCCAGCACTGATACAGCATTTACATAGCACAGGTGCTGTTTCCCCAGGTTTTAAGGAAGAAACACAAATCTGCCACTGGAAACCTCTGTCTGCTGCCATGTGGCTCAGGAACATCTGAAACTGCACCACCACCACCAGAGTTGAGCAACACAGCCGCTCTGCAACAGCTCCAGTTTCCCTCCAACTGGCACCAGTGGATTAATACTGGCAACTGAAAGAAATAAGGTCAAGCAATAGCGGAGCAGCTCTGCTTGGCTTTCTTCAGCCGTGTCTTTTCACACACCCCCATGTAGCACATTCCCAGCCCCTCCTCATGTTCCCTTTGCAGAAGCTCCCGCTGCCCAGCACCTTTTCCTGCCCTGGCTGAACAGCCTCTGGCTGCAGCCCCAAACTGCAGCCCCCAGACACCCAGCCAATGGTTACAAACAGGGCGGTAGGAAAGGGGCAGTAAGAGGGCGATTCACTGGGGCAGGATTCCCTACGGTAACCAGGCTAAAAGCCAACATCAATTCCTCCTACATCCCCCCAATTCCCAACCCTTCAGGGTGGCCAGGGGTAGTGATCTCTGGAACAAACCTGCAGCAGGTCCTGAGCAGCCCCAGCGGATTCAGAGCAGCAGGAACCAGTGGTGTCCCAAACATCCACCACTGCAAAGCAGCTGTCACCTCCACGCTGCGTAAGTCACACCAGGAGAGTGGAGAAATAAAGCTTCATGAAAGGCCTTTTTAAGAGAATTTTATTTGAGTGGTTCTTACAAAGATTGTTGCAATATGAAAGTCTTTGATAGAAATATCAAGCTGTCTTGTCAAACACACTGAAGTAACCCAAAAATATATTTCAGAGCTCACAGAGCTTAAAAAGAGCAAAGATTATATGCAACCAGAACAAAACATGTTTCTGTATTTCCTGCTGCTTCTCAGACTCGGCTGAAATCCTTCAACTGTGCCACGCTGCATACATAGAACTTATCTGGAAATGCAGAGATGGTTTTGTTTGGAAACTTAGACACACCTCACACAGTATTTACAAAGAAACTTTTACAGATACATTAATCAAAAGTTACCATCAAGAAATAAAACCCTTCAATCGTTCTATTCTTACCAAATATTCAGCGCAAAGCAAGCTGAGTGGCCGTCTAGTCAGCTTTCAGTAGCCTTTTGAATTTTCCATTTATACAAAACACTAAATATGTCCCTTCATAAAGTTTATCTCCGATATTAACCTTTAGCAGATCACCTACATTTAGTGAAATGTAAAATGTAATTGCTGCATTAAAAGAAAGGCTTGTGAAACATTAAAAATGTCATTATGTCCCATCTGCCTTTTACAGAGAACTTGTTTTCTATGAGCTACTTCTCAGTTCCTACAGATCACCTTAGTAAATGTACAAGAATTACAAGGCAGAACAAGAAGTCAACAGCTTTGTATACAGTGGAAATGCTAGTTAGGGAGAATGAACACACTGCATTTCTGCTTACTTCATTTTATTTTAAACGTAGCAGGAAGTGTACACAAAATGACATTAAATCCTTTCCTTTAGTTTTATCTAAATAAAAGATAACTCAATCTTCCTCCAAAAAATAACTATGTACAAAACTGACTAAATCCATCTTCATCGTCGGACAGGAACCAGTAGCTGGGTTGCAGTCATGGAGTCCGGGAAGAGGCTGTGGTACGTGGGAAGAGGTACATACGCTGCTGTAATCATTTTACCTGATCAGAACATTTAAAGGGGGGGGAAAAAAAAAAAAAATCATCAGTATTTGGTATTTCTGTAATTAATGAATAAATGTCCATCTGTACAGGTCATCCACTCACCTGCAAACCACCTCCCATGCAACGCGTTCACAGCTGCGATGGCAGCAGCGATCGAAGGACATTTGACATACACGTTGCCCTGGAACACAGAAGCGTTACAGCCCATCAGACGCCTGGGAAACCTCCCCAGCTCTGTGCTCAAGACACTTCCCTGGCTCAGCTGTGACGGGTGAACCTGCTCATGATGCTCCTACTGGTATCAGCTGATAATGCAGAATGAGCACCAGAAAACGGAGCAGTGGGCAGTGTCTTACTGACATGCATCGCCACACAGCAACCACGGTTACCTTAGCACAAAACTTCTCTAAATAGGATTCTGCAAAACAGACCAAATGTGAGCTTGATCTGAAATGAAGGGATCGCTCACTTCCTCACAATAACCCTTCAAAGACAGTATCTAATGTTTCCTGACTACAAATCTCATGTGAAACAGAAAAGCATGAGGAGTTTGGCCACCTCAGCTGCCAGCTGCCCATCAAGTTCTGCAAGTCACCAACTTCAACCAGAAACGCTTAACTAGATCTGCAGTTCAGGCTGGTTCATGAAGGGACGAAGCATCGCTGTCCCCCGGGGCAGGAAAGATGTCCGGCACTTCAAGGAGGCCTGAGACTGTAAAAATCCTCATATGTGACCTTCAGTATCTGTTGGTAGCTGAACAGGGACTGAGACAGAGGGGAAAAGCCCATCAGAGCAGGGCAGGAAGAGCCTCAGATGATTCCTAACATAAACGACAGACTGATCTTCTTACTTCTCCAGAGATACCTAAAGCTTCCCATCTGCACATCAAGCACTAAAGCAGTCGAATCCAGAGCACTGCAATATTCACATCCAACAACTGCCAAACATACAGACACCCACAGTAACGTGGTTGCATTTTTCCGGCTTCTTGCTTAAAAACAGAGCATTACTTGAACCAGATGAGATCCTAGCTGAACCAGATTTTACAGGACAAGAATATATTAAGAAACAGTCCAGCCTTCCCTTTAGCAGCCTTTGCCAGCCTGTACTACTCCTACTGTGACCCAACTCACTCCTTTGGAGGGGAAACCTGAGATCAGGGGCTCCCAGCAATTCAGACACACAGTTCTGATCTCAGCTTTCCCTGGCACAGGGATCCCGGCTGCTGGAACCTTCAAGTGAGATGCAGCAACACAAAGCTTTAGTGTTCCTGAGCACACCACGGTGTAATTGGTGCGGTACACGGGACCACACGTTCGGTGGGGGCTGCGATCCTCTCACTCCCAAATCATGGCTTTGGGGCTGGTTATTGACAACCCTCAGCCTGGGAAAGAGCCCTAAAACCACAGGAGATGAAAACTCTCAAAAGACAACATGACCGGAATCTAAGCCAGGAGAGCAGAATAACACTGTGGAAACTTTGGTTCGAACAAAGTATTTTTAAAATATCGGTGGTTATTTTGTATCAGGGTTGCTACTGTGACAAAATGGATTTCATGTGACAAACTGCTAATTCATGATACAGTAGCTATAGTTTTTTTCTTTTAAATCCACTTGCTAATGTGAACCAGACTTGCAGCAATACCTGCTCAGACCCTATGGGGGGTATGTTGAGGGCTGTTGTTTTGGGGGGTTTGTGTGTTGTTTTTTTGTTGCTCCCCCCATCTGTTGAAGGACACGTCATTTTCTCTGAGATGGTAACAGGATTTACTCTGGGAAAGGTTTCTACCTCCCATCAGCCCAGCAGTCCAGCATAGCAGTGATGTTGACTGTTACAAAATGCACTTGTTTTATGTGCCTGACTGCAGCTCAGCTCTAATCTAACATCTCATGAAAGGGTTTCAGGTGACAAGTCTTGGGTAGAAGCAACACAGGGATAACAAAGGTTTGAGAGTGCCAAGGGCATCACCAGGGCAGGACAATCGCAGCTCAGCAATACTGGCAGGGACAGTGCTGAGATGTCAGCCTCAAACACAACAGGACACTGGTTCCGGAGTCTGATGGTTAGAAATTAATCTGACTACAAGAGCATTTGAAAACTCTACTTCGGTTTGGGCTGACATTTCTACATAAAGGGAGTTCAAGAAGGCCAAATCTCTTTGCAGACCTTCCGGAGTTAATATTCTAAGAGCTGACATACAGGGGAAGAGATAACCAGTTTGCGGAATGCGTAAACAAAGCGAACACAGAAGAAGAACATGTTTGCCTTTTTAACACGCAGGCTGAGCCCCTCAAACAGGCATTAACCTGCAGTTAATTCTGCACAGCGGCCCTTTTTCTTCCCCCCCCAGTTACAAGTCTGGGCGCTGCCGCTGCCAACTACACCATTTCAACATCACAGTGAACACAAGTGTTTCCAGCAGGGACCAGACACCCATTTCACTGCCCACCTCAAGCCCACTGCAGCAGGGTGTCCTTTGTGCACAAGCCTGCATTCTCTAGACACAGAGGAAACTGCAGTCCCTGGTTTTTGGGAATGTGCAGCTTAAGGGAAAAGCCCAATACCAGAAATAAAGAGGCCACTACTCTTCAGGCTGTATTTCCACAGCAACTTCAGCTGTGTAAATCTGTAAGAGCAGACTGCAGCACCACAAAACTGCTCTCAAACCTGCACTGGATTTACACACAGTGACTCAGAACAAGAGGGAACCACCTATGTTCTGCAAAAACTGCAAAATAACTTCAAGAAAACTAGAGTCTGCTTAAGAAAAAATAGTATTTGTAATGCTCCCTCTATACACTACAACGCAACAAAGCTCCTAAAACCCACTCAGCATCTCCCTGGGAACAGTCGTACCTGAGCCGAGTTTTTGTCTACATAGATGTGGATAACTCCTCCATGCTTGTTACATTCCTCAATCACATCATCTTTAATTTCTGTATCCCAGCCAGCTTCTTCTTCACTGTAGGGGGTGGAGAAAAACAGGACAGAGATGGAATTGTTATCACTCAAAATCCACCCCAAAGCCGAAAAAAAAAAATTCTGATTCTTTTCTCAGATGTTAAAAGTCATCAACAAATGCCAAACAGAAACAAAGATAAATCTCTTACGTTTGGGGATTAAACATGTTGGAAAGCTGGAAGCACTGTGTCGCAAGTGGTGGTACAGAAGCAGCTGCAGCCAGAACTGTTGTAATGGAAAAAACAGTAAACAAATCTAAGAACTCGCTATGCATGGCTACAATTTAAATTAGTATCTTCTACATATTCTTTAACATCCCAACATTCAGCGATAATAGCAGCAGTTCTAACTAAACAGCAAATTGAACGCAGGAAAACAAAACTTGTAACTAGGCATTGTCTATGATGGAGAAACTTTAAACTGATCAATCCACAAAACAGCAGAGATGAACTACAGTTGGAGCTGAGAAGTGAAGTGATAACCCTGTACATTGATTTTGGCGGATTTTCAATTTAAACATCTAAATGCAGATATACGCATCTCCACATGTATCTGCACATTCTGCCTGAACAGCATCTTTAATTTCCGCGTAGCGTGTCAGGATGGAGCAGCACCAGCCCTGCTGACCCCACAGGACTGACGGACACCTTTGAGAATTCTCGAGATGTGTTTTAAACATGTTGAATTATCCTTCAAAAAGTGTATCCGTATTTTTGTCCCTTGGAAATGCTTAATGCAGGAAATATCTGACAACTAAAGTTACAAACATTTTAACTGTAGAATAGATCTGTAACTATGAAATTATTACTTGTCATTTACTGTTGCTCATCATCACAGCACATCGTATGAAAGATAAGCACTGTCCTATAGGCTCAAGCTTCTGTTCATTAAGCTGAATTAACAGCCGCCTCCTCTCTACATAAGCTGACATTTGGGTTGTGCAGTCAGAGTGAGGTGGTGACTAATCCAGGACAGTAATCCCCACCTCCTGATTCTCAAATGACCACTCTGGTCCCCACCTGTAGGGCAGAAAAAAACCCCACAACCCAACCACACTGAAACCCACAAACTCACACATCTCCTAGGACTATCATATGGCGGGGGGAATGTTACCAACACTGGGGAAATGCTACAAAGAAAAGGCTGGGTGTTGAACATACATTGTGTTATTTTCAGTCCATAAGCAATACATAGTGCAATTCCTGCAGGTACTAATAAAATATAATTTCTCAGGCTGCTGGCAAACTCTAAACCAGAAGCATTTCACTTATAGACATGTGCAACAAAACCTACTGGTGACAAGGCGTATTAAATGCTAGTTTACCTTCATTCTGCTGAGATAGTCTCGTTTGCAAATCTAAAGAAAAATATACAGAAGTTAATTAGTATACTTGCAAGCATTATTGTATCTTTACCTGCCAGGTTGTTTAGCTCATATTTTTGTGGTTAAGAGCTTGTTCAAGCACCTCAACCCACTCTCACTGCTCCTCTCTAGTTGTGAGTAGTTTCACTAATTTCAGCTTCTCGGCTGTAATATTGAGTACTTGACAGATTCCATGACCACAAAGGTATTTCAAAGAGAATCAATACCTTAAAAGGAAAGACATGGCCACATCCTTTAATTCATCGTATTGTTTCCACCTTGCCTTTGCTGTGCTTAAATTGTTTGTAAGATGTATTTTGTTCCATGAGAAAATAATTACAGGTATTAGAAGTCTGGCATCTTTACTAACAGAAAGCATTTAAGCATACAGTTATCAAATTTAATTTCAAGTAGAATAAGGTGATATTTCACCTGTTATCTTTTCATAGATGTCATAATGACACAAGTTACTTCAGTATTTTTCAAATTCAAACCATTTTCAAGTGTTCCAAACATTTAATTTGCTAGGAAAACACTAATTACTTGTTTAATAACATGCAGCTGCCCCTATTTGAAATAGTGGGAACAGACAAATCCAGGCTAACCATTTCCAAGTGTATGACTCCAATACTCAGCATCTTTAAAGCAACAGAAAACTTCAGAATGCAAGAAACGTAAGCATAAGCCTCTTCATTTATGTTCTAATTTAATTCACACGAACACAAGGAGCTGCAAGACCTTCACTTTCATTGACTTGTTGAGAGCAGTGAAGTGATGGACCCCACGTAAGCTTCCCAGCTCCCCCGGGGCATCCCTGAAGGGATCAGGTATCAACACGCATTTTCCCTTTCTAAAAAACCCTCCTCCACAGCCCTAGGGACCAACAGGAGTGAATTCTCCTGCTCTAAGCACCAGAGCCCCAAAGACCAGTCTTGCTCAGGTGCCCTCCCAAGGGGCCTCCATAGCTGAACACACACTGGGAACCACACTGATAAAGCAGAGGTGGAGGAGCAGGTCTGCAGGCTGAGCTACGACGAGAACCGGCTGTGTTGAGCATGTTTTCCATCCTCAACTACACAGAGTGAGAAATACCAGAGTGGGGAAGACTATGTGAGCTCTACAGCCACTGCACCAAACAGGGAAAATTACACACATCACCAGTTCCAATTCTGACCAGGGCTCAGAGTCAAATTGGTTGACAACATTTTGTGGCAAGGAGTTTCACAGGTTGATTATCTATCTCTGAAACATAACCCCCTGTCCAGCAAATCTTTCCTTGACTAACTGAATTTTCCCATCGCTCATGACTGCAAAATGGTCCTCTCCTCGCACTTCTAAATTCACTCAAAATTTAGAAATTCATTGTCGCTCTTCAATGTCAACTCATTCTTCCCTACATGCAGTTTTAAATAGTATGTGGAAACTAAAATTATTACAACTGTCAAGTTAAGATCAAAGTAACTTTTTCAGTATGTAATGTATACATAATCTATAAGAGTAGCAAGTTTAGCACAACTAAGTATGTGCTTAGTACAGAGAAAGCAGAAATACAGAAGTATCTATCAAAGCATTTTGTGTCTTCTAACAAAATAAAGTTGCGTGTTTATTCTGAAACAAAACCAGCTTTAAACAAACAAAAGCCTGAGAAGTATTCCCCAGTTTTCTAAGTAGTTACTTACAACAGAACAGCAGCCCAAATAGAGGTCCTAGATAACACCTATTTGTCCCTCTGTTGCAGGACACTATCTCAATCTTTTTCATAAACAGATAGTTCCTTCCCAAAAGTAAGGAATATTCTGTCCCACAAAGCATTACAAGAATGTTCTATAGCTTCACAGTTATTTTAAGTTTCAGATTTTCACACAGAATTTACTAGAGAACATAAAGTATCCAGCTACAACTGTTCAGCTTCAATTCTGTTTCCTGCTGGAGTTCTCTCCATGGGAATAATGTCTAAGTTCTCAGGGTCTCCCATAAAACTAATTCCTTAGCTTCCCTATTTGAGTTTGACTCAACCTATCTTGAGCATGGGTGACCAGAACTGTTCACACGTGTGTCGGCAGCATCTCAGATGCTCACACATGGTAACTCTAGGAACACAGCTGCACCTTCAAAAATGCATCACGCTGACAGCTCATATTCATTCACTGATAAACTGGAGTATTTAGATATTTTCCTCCTCCTTAGTTATCTTTCACTGCTAAGTGAAAGGCTATATAACTAGAATTTGTTTCAATCCTAAACAGGTGAACAACATCCAACATCCCAAGAATCCCTTCCTGACAGCACCTCTGTATTTACTCACCTCACTCCTACTCTTGTTGACCATTGTTTTTCATGTAAACATCAAACAAGATCAGCCCAACACTGACCTTTGGCTTCAACAATAGCCTCTACCCTTCCCAGCTTTCACCTGAAAAAAAATCCCTTTCTTGGAGCCTATTTCTTTACACATCTTGTCCTTCCTGCACTACGCACTTATCTAGTTCAGTAACTTCCAAATGACAGAAGTCGAAAGTTCAGAGCCTAGTTCTACTACTGCTCTTCTGACTAGAGAAGTCAGTTTTATCAAAGATCGTTAGTCTTTAAATGTAGTTTCTCTGAAAAGTATGCTACACTTCAATAATATTCTCCAGTTTACCCATGTTCAGTATTGACTTTTGAAGGAGAGAAGTCAGAGTAACAGGACCGGAAACTGGCCAGATCATGTTCTTCTTCCTTCAAGTGTAGGTAATTTAGAATTAGGTGTTTCAGCTATATGTTGTGTCACAGATTTAAAATATTTATTCACAATACCAAATACCAGCCAGCTGGAACCACACATCTCATACTTCATGTACCCATTCCCTCCCTAATTTGATGGGAGTTTTCTTTCTGCTCTGAACTGAGTACATTCAGCTCTTACTTTCCTGATCAGTGTCCCCACTACAAAACCGAGGCAAGGGGATTCCTTTGAAACATCTTGAGAGTAGTTTTTCATCCAAACTCCGCCCCACTTCCTTTTTGTTCTCTTTAAGAGATGGCAAATCTTCATCTATGCTTTCATGTCTTTTGCAAGGTCTAATTAAAACTGACTGTTGGCTCGTAATTCTCATTTTATCTATCTCCCAGACTAAAAACATTGGTTTATCATCAGTCTTTTTTTTTCCCCGCCCTGTTCTTCAGAGGCTCTGTGCTTACTCCTTATTTCTTTTGAGGCAGTTAATCACTCAGTTTGGCATGGAGCCCATTTCTAACAGGACGGTTTCTTCTTTCTGTGGAATACAGATCCAATATGGCATTAGCAATCTGGAACCGAAGAAACGTTTTACATCCTGCCTGTTCAAACACCCAACTTGCTCAGACCAGACGACTTTATTGCCTTGATTCTTCAACCACTGCTTTTGAAATCTGAAGCCTTAGTTACAGACCTGGTTTGTTTATCCTTCCATTTAAACTTGAGTAACTCATGAACCCTCAAGTCAATGGTTATTTCTATTCTCATCCATAACATCTTCATTACTTACCAAATTGAGTTTAAAATAGCATCCCCTCTTCATGAGTCAGTGAGTGTTTGATGAAGAAATTTGTCGGATATCACATCCAGGAATATCTGGGCCCCACCATTATTACTAGCAATTCTTCTCCAATCTGTATCAGGGAAGTTAAAGTCTCCCATAATGACATAATTCCTGGTAGTAATTTTCTCTAACAAGAGTAAAGAGATCTTTAATCCATAACCAAATCTCACTTTGGGGATAGCTCATGACTCTATGGTAGTAAAAACTTTTATCTTTTTCCCAAATTTACTTAAGTTGCACATGCCTGCATTACTCCTTTTGTACAATACAAGCGGAATAAACAATGCTATTCCTACCACTTTTATCTCTACAGTTACTAAACATGCACATTCTTCAAAATCCTGTATGCAGCCTTGTCATTTATTCCTCCACAGCCAGGTTGTCTCATACTGATTGCGTGCTACCCTAATAGGTCAGCTGCGTCAGACATTTTTGGCCATGTTCCTGATTTAGGGAGTTTGATTTCTTTGGCTTGTTCATTTCAAATACAGGGGTGGAGAAAGGATTGGTGTTTATTACAAATATTTCTCTCATTTCTCATTGACTACACCTGTTTCCAAGCAGACTGTCATACCACTTCATCACCTACATTAAAGGTGATCTAATTGTAGCGGTGTTTACCTTTCCTTCTCTTTCTGGACTAGATAGCTTTTTCCTTGCAACTGTCTTTTTCATCTTTTTCTTTTCAGTTAGAAAGAAAATCTTATTCCTCAACCCACATTTTTCTTTCACTAGCCAGTTCCTTTTCCTTCCAGGAGTGTATCTCTAGAAGGACCTATTATATTGTTTTGGCAACTATCTACAGTTTCACATGTATGCTCTTCCCAAAACTGCAACTGAACTTCAGTAGCATGATTCAGGTGTATCATAAGTCTGAATAACTTCTGTCACAAACTGCTGGACAACAAAAAACAATGCCACCTATTCTTTCTTGATTCCCTGACACTTCTTGCACATGCCAGCATCTAGTTATCTGTGACATTCAAGTGTTTTCTACTGCTATGACAGTATTAATAAAAAATAACAGAAGAAATTCCACTCCGTAAATTCCTCATCTCCTGTGGGAGGTCACTCGTTGCTCTAGTTCTGAGGCCCTCTTGAACGGTTTGTTGCTTAGGCCAGCTGTGAACTAGCCAACAGCATCAATATCCTCAGCCTCATTCCCTCTCACAACAAAATAAAAGTCTCAGTAACTCTTGCAACACATCCACATGCAGAACACACAAACTACAGCCAATTCCAAGCAACACACAAAGCCCCTGATGTACAGTGTCCTTCCTCACCAGGACATACACTGAATAAACCTAACGCTGCTGTAGTCTTAGTTGCGTCCCCCATAAAATCCTAACAACCTTCTTGCACCTGGTACACATCTGTTTTTCAGAAGGGTCAATCCCCTTCCAATTGAGAGCCTGCCGTTTTTAAACAGTGAACATTTACACCACAGCACAACATAAAAGTCCCCATTAGTATAGGGAACACTAAAGATAGAGATGGAGGCTTGGGATGGATTAAGTGAACCACAACTGATTTGCCAAAAATAATGCAAAGTGAATCACGGCCAAAGCGGTCATACACTGTCACTGTATTTGCTCGTGGATTTGCAAAGTTTTACAGTTTGTAAAACATGTCGTAATACCTATATTTTCATTTTAAAAGATTACAAAATGTAGTTAAGTACCTCGTCTCAAAAATATAAAGCATGAAGTATTTTTGGAAAATAAATAGGTCATCATTTCTTACCTGCCACAGCTCCAAATGCCAAAGATCCACTCATCTGCAGAGCCTGCTGTGCAGCCGGGGGAATCTGCAAACCAGTACCTAGAATGGAATATATATGTACTTGTAGTAAGCACTTGTTCACTCAGGGATGCAGTAACAGAAGTATCAGAAATCGTACTGCTCTCAAAAGCTTAAAAATACCATTCCACGAATTTTGCCTAATATTCAGTGGGGTGTTTCAATTCAAATTCTGGCAATTTCTATATTTTCACACATTTCCTATTAATTATTGCACATACCTTCTGCAAGTCTTGCCATCAACTGAAGGCGACCAGTTGTTCCCAAGTCAATTCCAGTCCGTTCTAACTCATCACTGTCCAAAAAGGAACTAGCACTGGAAGCATCGGTGCGCTCAGTTACATGCCCAACTTTCATGGGCCTACCAGCCAGCTCAAATCCATTCAGTTGTTCCAAGGCCTTTTTGGCACACTCAGAGTCTGAGAACTGTAGATTGGAAAAATGTTAATTCAGTAACACTGCCTGCAGGATTCAGCAACACTTCTACCGTACATAATAGCCCATACACACAAGTAACACTAAATTTAAGATAACAGTAGCTACAAGCTTTTAAACTGAACACACACAAGTTTAGATATTTACTTTCTCATATTTAGATAAGAATATATTTAAATACATATTACTAAGCTAGAACATCTAGCTACTGCAATCAACAGAAGTCATAGCTGCGGTTGTCTTTCAACACTTTCCAAGAACAGTCACTTCCTTTGTAACTTTATAACTGCCATGCATTTACTGGCTACTCCTAACAGATGTTCTGCTTTATGCTGCATAACATCAAATTAAATATATAAATACTTTATCAACGTTAACACCATCAAATATTAGCTATATAGTTAGTCTGGCCTCATTTGTCTCCAAGCGCCAGAGGTCCCAGCTAAGACTTTTTTTCCCTGTGACAAACTGGCCAGCCAGTCAAGAAACCCAAGCTCACAAAATTATGCATCTCAGGGTTAAGAGGAGAGATGTTTTCAACTGAAAGTTTTAGCCTCTAGAATTGTATTTCCCCTAGAGATTCAACCATGTTCAGAGCACTGTGACAATGCCAGTCCTCACCAGAATCTGCCTGCAGAACACAGCACTGGTTTCCCAGGCTCTGACCACCAAGTACACTATTCCATTCTAAACATGAGCACTGTTCAACCACAGCACCCACAGAGAACTCAGAGGCACAGAGAACTCAGAGACGCAAAGAACAAGGCCACTGTTGTACGTCCTGCAACATGATGTTTCCAAGATGAGACTGAACAGAGACTGCTAAGAAAGCTATGCTACTATATAGGAAGGTTACACTCAGAAACTAACAAGTCTGGCAATTCTAGCCATACCGTAATAAATCCATATCCTTTGGAGCGTCCAGTTTCACTATCCATCATCAGCTGAATGCTTTCAATCTAAAAATAAGAATAAACCTATTTATTATCGAACATTTTAGAACAAAACACATGATATCAAACCAAAATCTCAATATAGCCCTGCCAAATACACGTGAAACTTTTTTTTTTCCCAAGCAGTTCCTTATTCCTTCCTCAAGCCAAGATGAGTGTACAGGCAGCAAGACAGGTACTTTGATACTAAAACAGAAGCAGGTAAACATAGAGGTGATGTACAATTTGAGTCCAGCTACAGACAGAGGCTTGGTCCCGATGCAACATTCCACAGACAATGAGCATGCAGACATTATCAAATTCTAACTGAAACATGAGTCATGGCATCTCATACACCGAGATACTCCATTTTACAAGGCAAGAAACACAGACTGCATGACTTTGATGAGGGGCTATAAGAAAAAAGTGCATATTTTAAATAATTATTGGCATATGGGAAGTCCTGGAAGTTTACAGTTACTGAATTTAAAACATATTAGTAAGTCATCCCTAAGCCATAAAATACTGTTGGGAAGAAACAGCAACACAGAAGAGGAAAAGCTGAGTTTAAGAAAAGTATATGGGATCAGGAAAAACATTCACAGCTCTACATGTAAGCCTCCTAAACTATATGAATCCTACTGTCAGACCTTGAGAGAAAACAAAACAAGAGCAGCCATGTGGATTAAAATTTAATAAATTGCTACAATTTTCCAGGCTTTTGCACAACAGAATTAAAGGAATACATATGCTGAATACGAATAAAGCATCCGAAAAGCGCTGTTACAGTATGTATGAGGTGGGGTTAATATCCAAAGATAATATGAAAAAACAGCAATTAACTTTTTTTTTCCCCCCATTAAGCAGCACATGGAGTATATTACTTTTTCCCTATCCATTAACGATATACCCATGATACCTCAGTTAGCACAGCAGGGCTAACATTGACTATGACTCCACTGGAAACTCCAGATATGATCTGCTCGCTTCCAGAACTACAGAACACACAACCATGCTGCAAACTGGAGCCCAATGATCAGGAGTTAAAAGGGGCCTGTGTCAGAGCTGAACAGGACACACTGCTGGTTCACAGCGGCAGCATGAGCTACAACTGAAGTAAAAATCCTCAGAAACAGATGAAACTATTAAATTCACGGTGAACAGAACCCAGACCTGATTCTGCGCTTTAACCGGTGAAATGGGGCCCCCAATCACATGCTGGGGGGAAGATATTAACAAACTGCAGCAGGATATAAGGTAGGGAGTTTTTGTTGGGGTTTTTGTTTTGTCATTTTAGGTACTCAGTGAACTCTCTCAGCTTTCCTTCATAAGACCTGCCATTCAGAAATCACTGGATCACACCACAAATCAAGGTTCTTATTTGTTCTCCAATACTAACTACGTATCTAAAGCCTTGTGGACATGCAGGCACAGAAGAGCAAGAAAAAAACACCTCACAAATGTTTTGCAGGTGTGCAGCTGAATTATTTCCAGAAGCTGTGAGTGCTCTACAACTAATCTAGGTTTTTCAGATAAACTACCATTACACAATATGCCAAATTAAAATTTACCCTGCCAAACGGCTCAAAAATTCCTCGAAGCATATCTTCAGTGATGTTGAAGTGTAACGATCCCACATAGAGCCTCATAGGACCAGCACTGCCCTTCTGCAGATTATTTGCCATTGCTGCTGCTCTGTTTTTCTCTGCCTAAGAAAAGGAAAAAAGAAAATCTCACTTCCTGTAAGAATTTGATTAAAAACCCTAACATAAGCAGAGTACATCTAGCAGGTTAAAACTAGCACATTCACCAAAAAAATGCAAGCTGTTTTATAACCTGCACACCATCCATTAGACTGTAGATCTACAAAATCCAAGACCATGGCCAAGTATAGACACACAGCTTCCAAATGCCTTCCAACTGAACAACTGCATGCAGAATTCTGGCTTTTATCTAGTAAATTAACATTTTACCTTATATACACACTGGAAAGTATACGGAAGATATAATAAGATTCTGTAACATTATTACAGTTCAATCATTACTATTTTCTTAACATCTGTATTTTCAAAATGCATCTGTATCACTTCGAATTGCTTTAATTTGCCTGTAAACTATGGGAAACTGAAGGTCCGTTTATAATTGGCTTAAATAATCATCCTTGTTAAGGTTTTCCAAATGTTCAATGGTCAGCAACTTTTCAAACAGTGACTTTTCCAGCAAGATAAAAGAAGCACTGCTCAACCCGAATAAAAACGAGGTTTCCAACTCCTCACCTGTGATGCTTGTACTATGATGGGTACACCCAGGACTCTCTGCCCAGTCAGTCCTATCGCCAGAGGCACTGAACTGACATCAACAAACTCTACATAAGCAATTCCCTTTGACCGTCTGGAATTCCTGTCCGAAATCATTCGCACATCACGAACCTGAAAGGCAAGTACATAAATGTTAGAGATAAAGGAAAAAACACTAATGCAGTCTGTTTCTCAGACAAGTATTAATAAGCAGACATTTGCCATGCCAATGGCTTCCTGGTTGTGCTGCCAGTCTGTAGTAGCACAAAGCACATACCCGAGGAGAGCGAGCATCGAAAGCTGCCATTCCATGGCAAACGTCATGGCTAAAGGAGCAGGGGCAACAGAATACTTGCAGCAGTGTAATGCTTTAAGGGAAAACCTTACAGCTGACAGAACAAATAAAGTTCTTCAAAATTAAGTTAAATTAGTTTTTAAGTTACACTAAAACTGGTAGACCTATCTGCAAAAGACAAACTTGTGAAAAATGACGTCGTTTGAATCAAAACTGCATTGCCATGTTTTGCATCACGTCACATGCTGAACAACCAACTCCTGATAAATTACACTTTCACATTCAGAGCCTTTAAGAATTAGTTGGTCGTTGTTCATCCCCCCTTTCACCTGTCTAGGAAGCTCCAGAAAGCCACTTGCTTACAGTTCCGCAGAACATCAACCCTGTACTATGACAGCTTGAGGAAGTATTCAGAATTATTTTAACTTCCCTATTAATTACCTTCCCTACTGTAGAGAAAAACTCTTCCAGGTCTCTTGGTCGAATTCTTGCAGCCAGCTGCATGCAGAATACTGTACGAGCATCCCTCTCTTCAGGAGTTAGATTATCAATAGGTTCTCTGGAAGGAGGAAAGTTCAGTTAAAAAATTATCTCATTTAAGATAACTCATCTCTGGACCATACATGAAACTTTAAGTAATCTTAAAAGTCTGATGGGGAAAAAAACCACCTACCATATTTTTAAAAAGGCAGGGTCAAGAAATGAAGAGAATGCCTAATATTATTATATTTACTCTTTAACATGACTGAACATCCTGTTTCAACTGTAAGCATTAAATATGACTGGAAAAATGAATTTTAAGTATAGTAAACAGAGGTGCCATTTTACTACTATCCAGAACAAGCAGCAGTACCACAAAGGAGCTTGTAGTCAAGATGAGATGAAATGACAAGAAAACAATGGAAAATGGATTAGCAGAGACTGGCTGTCTGAACTCTCAGACAAATGGTACAAACTTTATATTTTGTGGCTTTGCAAACTAAAAATCTTGCAGCTACCCAGTCACTTCGGAGTCACTACAGCCACTGCATAAACAATACCAGAAATCTACACAAACAGAATTCCCAAGTCCTCATTTTATAGCTTCAGCTTGTTAACCCATCAAAAAGTATGAATAGTGAATAATTAGTCTCATGCTTGACACCACAAGCATTAGATGAATTTTATTTTGATACTGATCGGTAGCTGAAATTAGATGCACTAATTTTTAAGCCTTCAAATCTAAAAAAAATCTGACTTGTACTTAAGTGTAAGACAGAATTAGCATGCTGGATACTTGGTTGAGTTTCCAATCATGTCATATGTATTTATATTTTTTATAAATTTTTTTTAAAACCCTGAGAATACACAAGAAAAATGTAAACTAAATTGTCTCAGTGAAGTTTGCTGATAATAATTTAAAAAGGCAAGACTGGTTAAATTTAATTGCTTTAATTTAGAGAATAATCTCATTAGCAGCTATCTAAATCCAATTCCCTTAAATGGGAAGCCTAAAAATGGATAAGCACCTCCTGGATTTCAAGAGTACCTGGCTTCTCTACAAATAACTTCAATACACACTGAATCGGAAAAAGAAGCATTTGTATAGTACTTTTCCATTTCACACTTCAGATTATTACGTAAGATTTAGCAGAAAAGGTACCTAATTTAAATCACAATTAACAGGAAAAAGATTGAGAATACAGAAACATAAAAACCAAAGCAAGACATGTTTTGCAAACTGGTATTATTTACAACTATACACTGTTATTGAGGAGATATAGTTTATGACACGGGGAGAAAGCAATATACTTTCCATGCTCTCCTCTCCTGGGTTTTCGGCATGAATTCCAGCTTCACTTGTGAGTGTAAGCTGGAGCATGTGGCCACGCATTATTTCACCATTACTTTCCAAACTTCAACTGGAAAAAAAAAAAAAGTAAAATTTCCTACCTAACAGGGCTCTTGTCTTTTCTGAAGGGACTTTTGCTTCTGGAGCGTCGTCTGCTGTAAGGAGAGATTAACAACAGTATAAGAAAACAGTCAAATGTATCAGTCTGATTTTAAAGAAAACCTATTAATGATGCAGGAAAAAGCAGAGAAAATGCAGAAACCTTAATTTGATGCTGTGAGGCAGACCAATCTTCCCTCTGATGGCACTGTTGAATTTTGGACCAGAACTACAACAAAAGCAAAGACAGACATTACTCACCAGAGTACCAGAATTCAAGTTTTCCTGCCTGTACTCACATTACATTGCAAGTGCTCCCCCACCCTTGCACCTGAACTTGTGAACATTTTCCAGGAGCAGCACCCATAGCATGCAGGAGCCACGTGCAGCACTCCGAACCGTAAGGCACAGAATATGCTCCCTGCACGGTTTCTGCATCACAAAACCCCAGAGTTCACAGGGCTCTAAGGAAGAACTGAATCAAGAGCCAGCCAGACATGGTACATTTGTATATGCAAAAGACCCTGACCTACAGCTACTGCTGTGATCTTCTTTACATGTTTTGTTCTCCACAGGCATGTTCTACCTACTGCTGACTGCAAAGCTGTACCTTAGCCTGGAACTTGGCCTCAGCGTTTTGAGCAAAGTGGTGCTGGCAGGACTATTTGCTCAAAAACTGAAAGTTTCATTAAATTTAAGGTGCAAGTGGAAATGAAAAGTAGCTCCCTGCAGACATGTGCAAGGGACACATTTACTAACGCTGTCTCAGCTCTAGACACTAAAGTGCTAAGAATATGTAAATGCAGCTTCCTTTAAGTAAAGTTCTTAACAGACATCAAAACACAGAGCCATTTAAGCCAGCGGTTAACCTTACACAGACATGTCACCACAGAAGGAATCCAGTCCCTTGGCTGCATCTAATTTTAGTTCTCCAGGCTTCACCGAGGCTGTAAGAACAACTGGCAATCTGCCCTTCGCTTCCCCACGCTTCCCTTCGCAGTCCTCTTGCCAGGGACTGTGGCACAGGGTAACAGCCAGTGACGTGACCAGTAAGATCTATCCTACCACGTTCTCCCTGAACTTGAGCTCCTTGTAGATCCAAGGCAAAGAACACCACCTGTTCATGTTCTTCCCGAGGCACTGCTGCACACACTGAATGCTAGGGGATTGTCTTGCCGTCTGCACACAACTAATTCTTTCTGCTGTGGCTATGAATTGATGTGAAAACACCCTGAAAGACACGGCAGTCTGAAGACATTAAGTAATGTTTCACTAACTCCATTTAGCCAACCAATTTGTCTGATAAACGTCTTCTTGCTACTCAGTGGAGCAGTAATGCTTAGAGTTAAACTCTGCATCCACACCAAGGAGGAGGATGCTCATTTCTAACCATGTCATGACACAGGTAGAAGTAGTGGGGCCAAGATCCAAAACCGTGCTGGCCAGGTTAAAGCAAGGGAAATATGGCCCTGTGTAACACTGGAAAAAAAAATAAAGAAAAAAGGTCATTTAGAAACTATTTATTAAGAGAAAATAAGACATAAAAACCAGGCACACATTGAGATGAGATCACTACTGAACAAAACCAGACTTTTTTTTTTGCCTAGGATAAATTACTGCCTTTCCTACTCAAGTTCAGACAAATGACTGGTGATATCAGCACCCATTCAGGCTCTCCAGTGTCTGACACACACATGCCAAAAGCTCCATCTGGAAATGTTGGTACTAATTCCAGAGGCTGGCTTCTTATCAGGGACAGTATTACCTTGCATCTTCATACCTGATGTAGAACATGGTGTTCTCCATTTCAATTCAAATGCAGCAAGACAAATCAATTACAGTGACTCCAGATTAACAACCAGACCAACTAAATGATGGTCAATAACCAAGACCATGAGGTTTTGAGGAAATGGCGAAAGAAATTATTTAAGTGGCTGTCTAAACCTAATGAAAAAAACCTGAGAAGAAACACAATAACAGCTTTCAAGTACAGGCATAACTTCCAAGGGGGAAAAGAAAGAAAAAAAATAAACAAAAAAACCACCACCACACCAGCAACTCCAGAAATCTCTTTTTCATTTTCAATTTTGACAAATAACTATTATCTTATTTACATGACTACACAGGAGAAACATTAAAAAACCCCAGCAAACTAAAGCCAATAACAGACTGCTAGAACAGACTGAGCAGAAAGCTGCCTGGGGCAAGATGATGGTCCAAGTTACCTTGTAAAGACTTTTTCGACAGTATTCTGCAGGATGCATTTCTTTGGGTTTTTCTAAGAAGGAATTTTCTTCTTCCCTCCTGCTACCCAAAAACTCTTTGCAAATGTTGCCCAGCTCCTGGTATCATGTATGGAAGCACCAAGTCACAAGCAATTTATGTCTAGGGGTTACCTTCTTCACAAGCCAAACATGCTAAATCCCACGTACAGCCAAAGCACAACTCGGCACATGGTTTCCTAAATCTACGTGATGCCACACAGCTGCAGAACAATCATCAGGTCAGAAGACAGCCAGCAAAATATCAGCTTTCACCTGCTTACTCATATCCAAGACTCCAACAAAAGTGTTTCAGACAAGGCAAGCTTTGGCTAACGAAGTCCAGGAGAATCACCATGAACTTTCAGTCCTTGTGTGATAAGCTTGTTTTCCCAGCAGCTTTGCCCAAATTCTTGGTTCCAGAATAGCAATACACAGCCTAAGTGACTTCTACTGTACATTAGCAGTACCTGAAGTTTGCCAGACAGATGTCTAAGCAAGAATACTTAGTCAAGTTCTTCCTCCTAAGAGATTTAATAACCTAACTGTAAAACACTTAAGGGGCAAGAAATGTGAAAATAACAACATTTAAAAACCCTGTGAACACTAAGCAATGCAAGCCAGTCACCTGATTTTTTAAAAATAAAACATTTAATCACTATCTCATGCTTAAAGATGACAAATTCAAACTCCTCAAGTTCTCTGTGGCACACTCTTCTCCTTTTCCTTCACAAATACCTCTAATGGCTGGTACCAGCACTAATGTGGCCAGCAGGCCCAGGGCAGCTACCATCCCCTGTCCCGGACACTGGGGAGGCCCCACCTCGAATCCTGGGGGCAGTTTTGGGCCCCTCGGGCCGGAGCACAAGTGTGATGGGAGCAGCTGAGGGACCTGGGGGGTTCAGCTGGAGAACAGGAGCTGAGGGGAGACCTTCTGATCTCTGACCTGCCTGAAAGGAGCTTGGAGCCAGGGGGGGTCGGGCTCTGCTCCCCAGGAACAAGCGCCAGGACCAGAGGAAACGGCCTCAAGTTGCGCCAGGGGAGGTTGAGGTTGGATCTGGGGAACAATTTCTTCCCCAAAGGGCTGTCGGGCATTGGAACAGGCTGCCCAGGGCAGTGCTGGAGTCACCATCCCTGGAGGGGTTTAAAAGGCGTTTAGACAAGGTTCTCAGGGACAGGGGTTAGTAGTGGACTCGGCAGTGTTGCGTTAACAGTTGGACTCAACCACCTTATAGGTCTTTTCTAACCTAAACGATTCCATGATTCCATAACTAGACTTTCTTTTCTTACTATTGCAGAGACAATTCCACATCACCCCCAGCAGCAAATACATCTCAGTGTAGAGATAATAGCTTGAAAAGGGGCCTTTATAAAGCAAATGAGAAAGATCACAAGGAGGAGGAAAGGTAAGAAAATTTCATAAGCATTTTGGACTAGTTGGTGCAGTAGCTGCAATACTGCCTGCCATAACATTAAACAACTGTCTGAATAGTCCCACAAGGTAAGACTCCAGATTCAAATCCTCCAGCCGGTGAGAGCATTCTGGTAGTTACTTCTGGAACACTGAATAGAGGGCACTGCTCCGGAGACAGCTTCTTTATATGGAAGCACCATTTTTGGTAGATCCAAAGGTAGCTGACAAAAGGAGGCTGGTGATGCAGGAGGCTTCACCTCCAGAATTTATGTTTCCCTGAAAGTTAGTGCCTGTTATACAGCTTCTAAAGGTGAGTCTCTGCACTGAGAGTCCTGATCAGGAAATGAAGAGTTGTCCTCCCTCATATTTTCTGAGATCTTTCTCTTTCACATCATCTGAGCCAAAACTTTAATTTTGGAATCACGTTAGCATGTGTATCACTTCAACAGCATCATCCGTGACCTACAAGTGAACGACAGCCAACCACTGGCTACACAACAGTCAGTACCAATGCCTCTGGGATGCACATAGCTGCCCTATGCCAGTCTTCAACTAAACTATTTTACATGCTGAAATTCTGCTTGGTTAAATGAAAGCAACAATTCAGCAACTGAAGCAGAGAACACAACACTGCCAAACCACTAAGCACAACCTTGTATTCTCAGGGAATACTAGATTATCTTGCCTTTTTGTTCCTTGTCTCTCAATACCAGAGAAATTACCCAGAACAGCTATGGAAGAGTATCAGAACAACAAAAAAGACTCCTCAACATAATCTACCTTCCTGGCACAACACATCTTCATGCTTTAAAACACGCATGGGTCCATACTTTCAACCTCTACTTGAGGAAATTATTTTGGAAGACCTGAACAATGAGACTCCCAAATTTCTCTAGATGAACAACCTTTCCACCCCGTGACAAGAGGAAAACAAAGAACAAAACCCTCTGATGCAGGTTGGAGAATGCAGCAACTCCCTATCAAGTGATGAAATGAAGGAAATCCTCTCCATGCAACACCACGCTGGAGGTGAGAAGACTGGCAGGCTCCACATACAGAAGGCTGAAGATCTTGATGAAGGCTCCTCTATAAGACAGTCTGGAGCCACGATGGTGGCACTGGCACAACCCAACTAGCTGTAGAAAACACACCAACTGTGCACAGCTGAAATCTTCAGAGCTGAAGCTCAGAGCAGCTTTACAGAGGCTGTGATAGGCCCGATCCTCGAGACAAAGTAAAAGCAGGGCTGATGTGCTCTGGGATCCCCGAGTACACAGGACTGATGGACGCACAGGATGACACTGCATCTTCACAGAGCTGGGAGTCACAGTATGTTTTCATCGTGAAAATGCCAACATCCAGGTGAGTTAGTGCAAAATGAAACCCTCAGACCTCAGGCATTTTTTGTTTGCATTCAAAGAGTACCAAAAGGAATTTGTTCCCTGGATTGGAACCCTGTCACCTAGAAAAACATTAATGTGCAGAAAACTGTACAAGCCTGTAATTTATCAGAAGGTAAAGACTGTCTTCTCAAACATCTTGAAAGTGACTTCTCCATCACAGATGACATTATATGCCATGATTATAAAAATACATTATTTTCAAATGCACGCTTCTGACACAATCTTGAATTCTGAGATGTGACAACAGTCAAGATGAGACTCGGACAAAAGCAGACACAAACAGCAGCCTTGGGCAATCAACGAAAGACAAGTATTCAGCCCAGTTCCCACTGGTTTTCTTCTTCTTTGAAGGCAAAAAGAGGTGGTGGAGAGCAAAGGGCACGGCAGGAACAAAAACCAGCAGAAACACAGAATACCAATGAAAAAAAGGGGTTTTTTGAGAAATTATTTACAACTGTCAGAAACTACCTACAGCAGAAGTTCTATCAAGCCAAAGAGCTAGCAGGAAATGAAGAATTCTTCCACAGCCTCCTAACAAGTTTGAGAAAACACAGGCCAAATACATGACACGTGGGCATTACTAAGACAAGACGCTTCCTGTTTGGGTGCACTGACACAGGAAGTGTTTATGCAGGAAATGTTTCAGAGCAGCTACCCAATAAAAACCTTTCATAATACAAGCAAAAGGTTTTACCAGCCTGTAACCAAAGTCATAGACTACTACTCATTTTTTGACAGTTAAACCATCAGGTTCATATACTGAATATAGTTAGGACATCCAGACAACTTGCTCGTTATTTTGATTTTGTGATAAAACTTTGTTTTCCAGTAAGGTGTACACATTCTTTCACTTGCTTTTGCATCTTTCTGTGTTCAGATAAGAATGAAAACTAGCAGGAGGAACTGGATATGTTACTGTCCTCCTCTTTTTCATTCCACATTTATTGACACTCTTCAACCTTAACCTCTCATCTTTTCTGAAATGATTAGTGACCAATTTAGAAAGCAAGAGAGTGAAACTTTAGGCTTCCACATCATACACTAAAGCAGCACACATACAACTCTACATGAATAACTTACTAGGGACTTCTATAGCGGCCTCTGAATCTGCGATCTCTACTTCTAGAGCGGCTGCGTCTGCGTTCTTTGCTTCTGCTCCGTTTCCTTTCCCGGCTTCTGCTCTTTTTCCTTTCCCGATCTCGGCTCCGTTTGCGTTCCTTACTTCTGCTCCTCTTCCTGTCATGGCTTCGACTTCGGCTCTTGCTCTTTTTTCTCCTGACAAAGAAAATCACAACTTTGGTTACACATGTAGCTCAGTGTTATTATTTACCTCATGTTCCAGAGTTCTTCTAACTTGATGTCACAGATATTCACAGGAAAAAAGTTACTACTTCTTGGTATTTGTACAAGTTTCTTTTAAGCATGTCAGCAATCTTTTAAAATTTATCATGAGCAGCATGAAGTGCTCAAAGCACTTTAAATGTTGTTGTCACTGAAGAGTTCTTTCAGGAAGAGTAAAAGGACTGAAAAAATATCTCCTGCATTAGATCTAGTACATATTAAATGCAGTAATTCACATGTCTTTCAAACATACTTTAAATGCACCATCAAGATACTAAGAATAAATTCTACTTTTACAGCAAAGTAAAACAAAACACAACAAAAACAGAAAGGAAGAGGAAAGTCTTACAGAAACAAAAATTATTTTCTCTCAATACTCCCTGCCATCAGTCTTAACACACTGCCTAAGAGTTTTGCTTCCTACCTGCTACTCCCACTTGTAAGCCACTTTTTTTCTAAGTCTGCAGCTCATACAGGTTTGGGGCAAACTGCAGATTTTCATAATTTTCACCATTTACTTAGAAAATGTAAACTTTAAAAATCTGTAAATTAATTATACCTCATATCTGAAAACCAGTGAGCCACTGTTTCATTCTTGACAGACTACTTTTAGGTTATTTGAATTTTTTTTTCTCTCAGTCTTGGACCATAAAAGCTTACGGTCTCCTGGTTTTTAAAATATATACGTATGTATACATAAACCACAGGTTAAACAGATGATAAAGCAGTTACTTAAGACAGTAATTTACCTCAAACTAAATTTTGGGAATAACCAACTTGGCCGCTAAACTGTTGAAATTCAAAATATCATTTTGCTGTTCAATTTTTCCTCTCCTTTTGAGTCTTCTGATTACATACATCAGCTGTTTTCAAAGCAGTCACTCATACACTTAAAAACTCTGTATGCCACCTCCTCCTTCCTAAAAAAGTTCATCCCTGTTCACTTTCTATGGTCACGTATAAACCCAGCCTTCTCACTAGTTTCAATTACTAAAGTAAAAATCTCTCAGCTACCACATCTGAGCCTAATAATCACTAGCAGCTTTTGCTCTCCAATCCCCACCTAGAAAGACTCATTGAAACTATCTTATTACTTATCTCTAAAAAGAAACTTTTATTTGGTTTTAAAATATGTAATATTTCCTTTTTAATCGATCATTCATCTACAATACCTCATCAGTTTCTCTAATATTTATTTGTAGGGATGGAGGAAGCTGCTGCACCAAAACCTGATATTCAGAAGCTTCACAACCTTCGGTAAGATGACACCACTCAGAAATCCAGAATGATCTGCATGAGCACCACTTAACTACGCTTCCCTCAGCAATGCAGTTTGGGACAGGATCCACCACTTAGCAATAACTTTATAGGTCAAAACCCTCAAACACTCATTATCATAGTAGCTCCCCAAAATACTACCTGTAACCCAGTATTCTGGCCAGCGTAAGCGATAACTGCAGCTAAACCTCGGTAAAGACCCCAACTCCCCATCCAATTGTGCGCTGAACCCTCTTTGCATGCAAAGACTCCTGACAGCCAAGATCCACGTTCTGCCTTCCAACCACGAGTAAAATGGACTACAGACATCCAGTAGATTTGTAGATTCTTAACCCCTTTGACTCCTAAAACAGAAATTTAGTGTGATTTGACAATTATGGAAAGCTGCACACAGAATCTAATGTTCTAGCTGTTTATGTTTGGTGTGGATTACGGTTTTCCTGACAGTTTGAACCTTCTTTCAGCACTGTCCAACTGAAGTAGATACAGAATATCCTTCTAGATACTGACACTCCAATTAAACCAATGAGCAAAGCAGTGTCTTGTAAAGCTTATACATGCCTTAGTCTTCAGCAACACAGTGCACGATCACAAGTCACATACAAACTGGTGTAGTTCATTCTCTAAAGATTTAGAGGAGCAACAGCTGTATCAACTCAATATTCTGGGACAAAAAGCTTCATTCAAGCAGAGAACTGCAGTACAAGAATAAACAATCTTCTAGCAATAGCTAACTCGAAAACTGAAATGGGGATATACCACAGGAGCAACATTTCTGAACAAACACGAGGGTATATTTAAGAAAGCAGGAAGAGGTGAAACTCCACACAACACTGCAAGACTAACAGTAGCAAAACACCTTGACTTCCTTCTACTTTACAATAATATAATTATTTTCTAATCTTAGTATTGTTTTTCTGCATTAGAAATACAAACTTGGAGCATACAGGTCCAACCTGAAAATGGGACCCCGGGCACAAAGGTAACGAATGTAATTGCCTTAGTCTTAGAGAGGTTACAGCAACTAAGGAAACAAACAAATACATTCTACTATTCTCACCATTCTACCATGAACCAAGGTCAGAAGCAATCCTAAAATTTAAAAACCACTGTCTTTCTTTCAGATCTCAGTTTGAGAGTAGCCATCCACACAAAAGCAGGGTTTTACAGGCCACATATATATACCTTAAAGCAATAAAAATCCAGAATTAAAAATATTGGGAGCAGCTGGTTTTGACAGGGTTTTACAGGTCTCAGTGCTTAACATGAGAAGGATGTTCACAGTATTGTTCGGAACACAAATATAAGGTATAATCCATTTTAGATTCCAACATGTCTAATGTTGGAATTGGGACTTCTCATTTCCCAAATATTTATACACCTGCGAATAAATGTTCTTTGGATCCATTCAGCATTTCATCTGTATGATTTCAGACGATGACAACAGCATACATGCTGACTTCTTAGTTAGCCATATATTACAAAAACATGCTGGTTACTGTTTAACCAACTAGTTAAGAGCCTCTTTCACACAAGGCATTTTTCTTCAAATTTCTGATTGAGTCAGCAGCAGGTGTTCAGACCCTGGAATTATGCTTCCTGAAGTAAGTGGGCTCATTCTCTCATCTTTAAAGAGGTTATAATTTTATGAAATTTAGATTAGACACAAAAAAATTTATAAATTTTTGAATAGGGGGGAATAGAGAGAGGGGATTCAACACCTTAAGCGTTTTCAAGAAAGCACTGATATCTTTAAATGCTTTGAACTGTTCCAAGTCGCACAAAATGCTACACCAAATAAGTTTTTAAAATGCAAAATCTATTGCATTGCTAAAACAACAAAAAAGAAATGTAATATGCTGAACCTACCAAGTCTGTATTTTAGCTGATGCTAACATCAAATGTTTCCACAACTTTGATGACATCAGTGACAAGCCATAATGACACTTGTAAATAAAAGAAAATTTCATAATTGCTGCAGTTGCAGCAATTGCAAATATCGAGCTTTGCCATTTTATTTCCCTAAACACTGCTGACATGCACTCACAAGTTTACAAAGATCAGCAGCCTCCTCTCAAATGCAGAGAACTGAGACAGCACTTACTTCTTGCTGCGTTCCTCGTGGCCATTGGCACTGCTCAGTTTGTTCTCATCCTAAGCAGGGTTGATAGAAGAACATCGTGAGGACGAAGCGGAAACATTTCAAGTGGTCAAAGGGTAATGGGAATAGGAATAAGAAAATACAAAACAAAAATTTTAATACTAAATTACTTGTTTACAGTTTAATGTGGAAAGATTTAGAAAATTTAGGTAGGCGTGTTTAACCACTTTGCTGCTTAAATTTAAGTCATACAATTACAAAATACAAGACTTACATCATTTAAAAGTGTATATTAAATTGTGGATACTTCCTTACATGGTTTAGAGAGCAAGTTATCCTGTAGAATTCAGCACTCAAGTGGTTAAATGTTATTTCTATAAATGTAAGAGAAGTTTCAGGTTTGTGTGCCCCGCGGCTATATCTCTGCCTAAGCCCCCGTGGCTACGCTAGCAGCCAGCCACTATGGATTTCCTGTGACCGATGCCATTCCCGAGATCTTCGCTCATTTTCGTTGAAGGCTTGTAAGAGCTTGATGTCACCTCTGTCACACATCTCGCCCTGAAGCAAACAGGGATTCACACTGCTTTAGTAACGTCGACTCCCAAGAAAGTCATCAATAATCCACCAGTCCAGCCTAAACATTCCCTATTTCCATACCTGTTTACATGGAAAATATCCATGTTAAACCAGGACACAAGAATTTTAACATAACAATTTACAAATTTCTCTTCAAGAGTTTAATGTTACTAAATATTACATAAACTAAATATACCACTTAAAACTTACAAATGCTCATCCAAAATTCATGACATGGTTGTAATAAACACTGCAGAATAGACTAACAATAGCTGCTATATAATTTATATGCTTGCTTTACAGTTTAATCGCATCAGTTACATCAAAAGTACAATTCCTAAGCGACTTAATATACATTTCTTGCAAAACCAGTGCTAAAGCATGCATAATGTTAACACTTCACCACCATTTGGTGAAAAACAAAAAAAGACAGTATTCATTTGCTGTTGGTTTAGGTAAAAGACATCGCTATGCTAATTGATAAAAATTTTGCATAAAGATTGACATTTCCTAATTAAACAACTAGGACAGAAGAATACAAGAGCTTATTTTAGAATGACACTGCAAACTGTGATACTGTCTTTTACTTGCTAACAACATTCTATTCAGGGATCCAAGAATTTCCGTAAATTCATTCACTCAGCAATTGATTTCCATCTGCCCTGTTAAAAGATTAACTGCCACCAGTCTTCTGTGTTAAAAGCAAGTCTCACTCTTCTTGAACTGAGCAGACTGTTCAAATATTTACTTGCCATGGGACTGGTGAAAAGGTCAATTCTTGGAACCCTGCTGTTTTCCCAAACCACTGCATTCACCTTGTTGCTATACCAAACTGGACCTGGCATCATTAGGAGAGGATTTTTGTTTCTTGGTTTTCGGGTTTTTTTGTTTTGGTTCTTTTTTGGTTGGTTGTTTTTGGGTGATCGGTTTTTTTGTTTGTTTTGTTTTTAAACCTAGGGGACCACGGTACAGCGATACGTCACTCAATTACTACCTTATGATTGACAGTTCACACTGGAATCAAAGGTGAATTCATGGGAGTAGAGGTGAGATATCGTTAGGCAAGTCTACAAAGAGAGATAGATGGGCATTTATTCATCACGCTGAAGTGAAACTACTGCACAATATAATTACATTAACAGTATATATTTACTTGTAAGTTACATGTAATGCATCTCCAATAAGACAAATCATGAGGGCTCCAGGGATGTTAGTTTACAGTTCAGCAGTAGTTTCATGAATAATGCTAAATTAAGGTAAACAGGACCTCACTGGCACATTTTTCTCACCTTCTTGTAAGGAGCTTCAAGCATTGCTTCAATATCAATATCATCAGCCATTTTTCTGGACACCTGAAAGAAGAAGCAAAATCCACTTGAGACTGAAAACACCCTCATGCTTTAGATTCCAAAGGCTTTGCTTAGGAGGCCATCCCTGCATCGGCTCAAACTCACAGCAGACATTTCCCACAAGAACTGGAATGAAGCTTTGCCCGGTCAGATGATAAAGCACGTGACGCAAAGCAATTACAGCTGCGAACAACAAAATGCTATTGAACACATTTAGCCAGTGGAAACCCCAGTGGTACTGCACCTATTTCTCTCAAAACAAAGAACACAGATCATTTATGATATGGAAACAGGTCTGGTGGCCATCTCGACAAGTACTAGAGCTTGACCAAAGGATTGCCTGAGAAAGACATCTACAGAACACAGAACAAACATTCAAGCAAACCTGTTTACAGCTTCCCAGCACCTGCTACCATCACACCTACTAAAGACTTAACGTGAACACTCTGGTCCTTTCAGAAACACGGCCTCCTGCACAACAGTGGCCAGAAAGGAAAAAGGATTCAGGCATTAAGAGCTACTAAAGCATACGCAACATACATCCAGTCTGGAACTTCACGTTTCAGGCAACACCACCATGTAATGCCAGTCACCACAAACTTGATTTTTATTTTTTTGTTGTGGTTTGTTCTGTTTTGGGGTTTTGTTGTTGTTTTTTAAATTGTTCCTCTTATTTTTCAACTCCAACCCCCAATGTAATTTTGCATTTATTCTACTCTGAAACACGCTGACATTTGATTTCCTCTCTCTATTCAGGTATGCTGTTAAGAACCTCTCAAGATTCTCTGCGTTAAAGCACAGAGACTCAACTTCCTCAAATCTCTTAAAAAAACAGTTTGCCTCCTTTTTCTCTCTTAAGCTCAAAAATGACCAGGCCTCTGGATCCAAGTCAGACAGCCCAAGAGTGAAGATTTTCCTGCACAAGTGCCATAAAATGGATTTTTAATCATACAGGTTCCTTCTTGCACCTCGGTTACAGGCATGGCTGCAGGAACCGTGCTGTCCAGCATCATGAAATCACTCCAACATTTCAACACCCTTTAAACTGTTCACTCATAACTGAGAATATTATACCAGAACTGCACCACATGGAATAATCAAGTCACACCCCCACCCACATCTGACCATCGCCCATCAATACATCGAGAATAAAGCACAATCCTTCAGCAATACCAGAGCACTGGAGGTGCACACCCAGTTACTTAACCAAGGCACACTAACCTCATTTTCAAGTTATTACCTCTTGGCTATAGTGCTATCACTTACAAACAGGATCAACCTTCTTTGATGTGTAATGGCTTAATTTTACTTTTTACTAGAGTATTTACATTCAGCTTTTAAAGTCATCTACATACACGTGCATGATTTAATTCACCACTACTCTACCAGCATTTGGTATGAACTAGTACATCAGTATGATTAAGGACCATGAAAAAGCACCAAGCCAAACCCAAGATTCTACCAAAAAATTCCCACCAACGACAACTCCCACCCACAATTACATTTTTGTACGTGTAATTTAGCTAATGTACCCAGCCACATCTGGGGTGGGATTCTTCATCCTAAACAGGATGGGGCCATAACAGGGACCACCAAATCATGAGCAGCATGGAAAAGCAAAGAGGGAGTGACTATCACTGAATTCACCCAAATAAGAGTGAATGAACCAGCATCCGGTGGGTTCACAACAAAGGTCCGTATTCACAGAGCATTAAGCCATGGAATTCACTGCTACAGAGCACTGTGAATACTAACAAAGGAAAAAAAAAACCCCACATGCAGTGTTCACAAAACCCAAAACAAAAAAGCACAAAAGTTTACAGAAAAAGCTTTTCATTAAACAGAGATGTGCCTTGTGACCCTGAACCACAACCAGCTGAGGACTAAGAGCACACAGAGGCAAGTGTCCCCGTATGACTGCCCTGTTTCTGTCCTTTCTTAGCCATTTACTGTTGGCCACCACCACAGACCATGGACCTTTGGTCTCGCCCCATGCAATCTCTACCCTTTGTACTCACTGCAAAGCACCTTCATTGATACAGTACCACGGTTTTTATCAGAATACCTTCTGTTCGCACAACACAGACCTACTACCAACTTTGCAATTCATGTAATGCATATGATATTTCTTCCTTTAGGAATAAAAGCACAAATAAGAGTCCTTACTAATTTCAAATGAGTAGAAAATCATGACAGATTTTAAACTATCTTTTGCTAAACACAGAAGACCAAAATAATTCTCATAAAAGCCTCTCAGTTTGCTCAAAAAAAAGCAGCTACATATGTCTGACATCTCTGTAGAGAAAAAAGCTCAAAACACAACAACAACGAAAAACAATACAAACAAGGAATAAACTACACCTGAAACTTTTAGATCTACAGAAGGTCTAAAGGGATATGAAATCTATTAATACTAATCTCGTCGGTATTTTCAAGGCGGATCCGTCTCTTTTTGCTGTGTTATACTACACCAAAGGAGTTTAAAAAGATCCTCTCCTCGAAATTATCCGTTTTGGAAATTCCAAGAAATGACAATTCCGCTCTCGCTTTACAAGGAGCCTCCTGGAAAATCACCAGGGCAGCCGAGGCCGAAGGCGGACGCTCCAGGAGGGAGACTCGGCTGCCCCGGCAGGTCCCACCGCAACCCCCGCACCATCGGGACCGAACGAGCCCGGGATCGCACACACGCCGCTGGCCGGAGCCGCCCCGCCCCAGCCCCGCGCCCCCGGACACCCTCAGCCCCGCGGGCCCGGCCGAGGCGCCGCCGCCTCCCACCGTTACCAGCCCCGGAGCCGCCCCCGCCGCTCAGGCCGGCACCGCCGGGCCGGTCACTCCGCACAGCGCCATCGTGGGGGGACTCGGGGAGGGACAAGGCGCGGCGGGGACAGCCGGACCCGCCCGCTACGTGGCCGCAGGAACAGGCCGGCCCCACACGGCCGGGCCGCGGCCTCGGGGCCGCCGGGCGCTCCCGCAGCAGGACGGCGCAGGGCGAACGCGAGCGGGGAGCGCGGCGGCGGCCCCCGGGGCCAGGGACGGGCGGGCCGGGGAGAGCGGGCCCTGGCGGCGGGAGGGGCGAGGCCTCCCGGCCCGCCCGCAGGCCCGGGCCGCAGCGCTCGGCGGGGCAGGCCACGGCTCGCCCGGCGGCGGGATCCGGCTCGCAGCCCGGCAGTTACCTGCGCCGCGGGCCGGTGCTGCCTCGTTCGGGCGCCCGAGGTCCGGCGGCGGCTCCCGGTTCCGGCGCTGGCTGCGCTGAGGGTGGGGGATGGGCCCGAGGGCTCGGGAGCCCTCTCCGGGCGGCTAAACCTCAGATGTGGGGCGCCGCTCGGGCAGCCCCGGGGCGGCAGGAGGCGAGGGGCGGCGCGACCGTGGCGGGCGGTCCGCGGACCCGGGCTGGGCCCCGGCTGTGGCGGCGCCGGCTGCTCCCCGAAATGGCGCCCGCCGCGTCTGGCCGCTCGCAGGCTCGCGCACGGCACGGGGTCGCCCAGCGCGCGGCGCAGGGGCTCTCGCGAGACGCGGAGCCAGACAAGGCCCCGCGCGCCCGCGCCCGCCGGCTCTCGCGAGACAACGCTCGCGGAAGCGGCCGTTCAAACGCTCGCGAGACCTTGGAGCAGGCGGGCGGAGCTGTCACGCGCTCTCCGCGCTCTCGCGAGAGCGCGCGCGCGCTGGGGCGCGGCGGGCAGGTCAAAGGTGACGCGCGGGGGCTCAGCCCCGCCCGCGCCCCCGGGACCCGAACCCCGAACCCGCCCGTGGGCGCGGTTCCTCCGCGGCTTCCCGGCGCTGGAGCTGCCGTGTCCTGGGCCCTCGGGGCGCTCCCGGGCCCAGCCCCGGGCTCCGGGCTCCTGCCGGGCCCGCTGAACCGCTCCTGTCCCGGGTCGTTCTGTCCCAGCGCCGGCCCGGCCGTGCACACGGGGCATGCCCAGGCTGGGGGGTTTGCTGTGGAAACTGCCGCTTTTTTCCACTTCTCCAGCAATGTGCCTGTTTGGCTGAATTGAAGGAGTTTTCCATGCAGTCAGTGAGTTTTCCTCTTGGTAGTTAGCGCCGTCCTTTGGTTTGATTTTAGTTTGAGAATGATAAGGTAACAGCCTGAGACAAAGTTAACGTTTGTTTTCAAGTAGTTTTCCATAGTTCAGGAATTGGTATGACTGTAAACTCAGATCAGAGCCACGAAGATGCTGGAGGGAGTGGAGCGTCTCCCGTGTGAGGAAAGGCTGAGGAGCTGGGGCTCTGGAGCTGGAGAAGAGGAGACTGAGGGGTGACCTCATTCATGGGGATCAATATGGAAAGGGGGAGTGTCAGGAGGATGGAGCCAGGCTCTTCTCGGTGACAACCAGTGATAGGACAAGGGGCAATGGGTACAAACTGGAACACAGGAGGTTGCACTTAAATATGAGAAGAAACTTCTTCATGGTGAGGGTGCCAGAGCCTGGCCCAGGCTGCCCAGGGAGGTTGTGGAGTCTCCTTCTCTGCAGACATTCCAACCCGCCTGGACACCTTCCTGTGTAACCTCATCTGGGTGTTCCTGCTCTGGCGGGGGGATTGCACTGGATGAGCTTTCGAGGTCCCTTCCAACCCCTGACATTCTGTGATTCTGTGTGATATCGGCACTCGCTGCTGGGGAAGCCAAGGCCGTCCCTCAGTCTCCTGCGTTTGGTGAGTGAGCAGGTGTGTGATGCGGGGAGGAGCAGATCCTGGGCAGCTGACCCACGCTGGCCAGCACGAGTGCTCCGTAGGTAAGCGGGAAGGTGCCAGCACTGCCTTCTTGCTTCCACGGCCGCCCTACCTGTGGGGTCCTGTTCCTGAGCTCTGACCCACGATCTCTCTGCACGGGGGCTCTGGTCGCACTGTCCTCGCAGGTTCTGCCTCTGGCATTCATTACTGGGAGGGCATGTTCCAGAGTCCAAGTCTTGCTTTGTATATTATTTTATGATTTTCACATTCACTCTTCTTTTATTATTGCTTTACTAAATCTGTTTCAACTCATGAGTCTTCCCTTCTTTTTCCCTTCCTTCCCTCCAGGGAAGGAAAGGTGAGAGAGCAACTGGTTTGCTGTTTAGCTGCCAGCCCAGCCCTAAACAGCAACAAGTACCACGTTACCATAAGTGGTTTTACAGCCTCTTAGCTCCAGAGGCTGCGTTAGCCCTTTAAATGCTCATTGCACTCTGCGGTTACTGGAATAACAAGAGTGTATCCTGTGTAGACAGGCCATTTAACACCTGCGCCCAAATTTCTACCCATATCTGTTACATCAAATAACTTTATGCCTGCTGTAAAGGAAAACTAACACCTTTCTTGAGATCCCAGGTGACCCTTGCACTGACATTTCCAGCTGAACATCGTGGGTGGCAGTGCTGAGTCAGAATTGTGTTGGGGATCTCCGGCCAGAGGAGGAAAGCCCATTGCCTTTTCAACACCTCAAAAAAACCTGAATTGTGGTGACAAACATACAATGTGTGTAAGTTGTGGCCAGGTCAAGAAGCCCCTGAGCTGCTCATGCTGACGCCTGAGAGCCCAGGAGGGAGCATCATATGTTGAAATACTTCTTGGGCCAAACAGATGATGGCCTGGGTTAGCATTCAAGATTTGCTGTTTCAAGCTTGTCTTTTATTGTAGGTGAGAGAGGGTGTGCAGATTAGGTCATCGATTGGGCAGATGGGTGAAATTGTTTGTGTTCCTTCACAATTGGTTCTTCTGATGTGACGATTTAACAGCGTCTGTGGTCTGACCAAGCAGAAGGCTTGCCAGGATTCCTTAAGAGTAACAACATCTGAAGGTGTCACAGCTGTTCCCTTCTGCCAGAAACTGCACCCCCCTCAACAGGCCACTGCTGCTTGACAGATTTTTAGCTACTATAGTCCCAAATGTAACTTAAATTTTCAGTGACCTGACATTCTGGTACAGCTTTTGGCCCAAGCTTCTGCAGGTTTCTAGAAGCTGAATGGTTTAACTTGAAAAAATAAGTAGTGTTTTGTGAAACAAAACCCTCTTGTCTCATTAACAGTGCAGTGTTTCCCCTGGGAGCCCACAAAATGGCTCATTTGTATTTAAATGTGATAATACGTAAGTTTGGGGCAATTGTTCACCATGGTGCAGACAGCATTGAGTGGGGTTTCCTGCTGAGGTCAGCCCAAGATAAGCAATAATGGCAGGGGGGTCAGGTTGTTTCGGTTTTGTTCTACCAGTCTGAAACAATGTAAAGAGAATTTCTAAACAAACTTTGTGTCCCGAAATTATAATTTTACTATTGCATATAGAAATATTTAAATAAGGTATAAGAACTCAGGCCCATAGATTTCCAAATGAAAACTTGTTTTTGCAAAACTTCCAGGCTATTGTGTCATTTAATGTCATTTCTAACAAAGTTCCTGAAATGTTGATAGCCTAAAAAGATCCTGAAGCTTTTGCACAGAGTTTCCAACTCTTTCTAAGCTGAACTTGTCAACTTCATTGAGTTTGGGACATTCAGGGAAAATGAGCTGCTTTAAAATATTTTTTTTTTTTAAAAGCATGACTATAAGAGGTCTATTCCAAGCTAATAATCTTTGTACAGGTTGGTTGCAAACAAAATTAATATTTTTCTCACAGCCAAAAGGAGGTTCATTGTGGCTGTGTGTCCCTCGCCCTCCTGCTCCCCATCAGCCGCCTCAGGGTTGGGTCTGACCAGCTCCAGATTCTTGTTCCCTCATCATACGATTGCAACTTAAGTATGTGCCTGGGCTCGTGTTGATGGATTTCCTGAATGGTTTTCTCTCCTTTTTTTTGCCTGTGGAGCCACCAAAACACCCCTCGCCCTTGTGTGATGCTGGGGCAGGGTAAGAGGAAGGATAAACCTGGGTGCTCATGGTCTCGGTGGGTGCTGAGGGGCCTGGGCTGGCGGCAGCCGCCGGAGCTCGGTGTCCAGCCCAGCCCTGGTGTGTTCCCGGTGCTACCCCGGCCCGTGGGCTCTGGACGTGCAGCTCCGCGGGGCAGCTGGCGTGGTTCTTGGCTGGATCCCCCTCTGGACCTGACGGGAAGGCTGGGGGGAGCTCTCGGTGACACACTCTAAAGTGTTCCCAGCCGTGGGATGGTTGGACTGGCAGGAGGGACTGGGTCTGGCTGCAGGGCTGTGGGAACGCCGGCCATGGATTCCCTGACAGCATGGGAACAGAGATTAGCCTTGAAGATATTAAAGCCCGCCCATGAGAAAGATGGGAGTAAAGGAGTATCCAGAGATATGAAGGTGTACTCGTGAGAGAGAAGGGAATAGAAGAGTAACATTGATGATAGCAAAATTAGCCAATGAGATGTTACTGCTGTAACTTGTAACCAATAGCGAAGAGACACATGAATTGGTAAAACTGTATAAAAATGCACTTGTGGCAATAAATGGCAGCTACTACTTTCATCCTGGAAGAACTTGGTCTATGTCGTCTGTCGGGCTCAACTGCGACAACTCCCGACCCTGCAACGAGCACCTGGGCATTTGCTTAACAGGGTTTGGGGAGATGCAGAGGGCCTGGGATGTGGGTTACCCCGCACTGAGGATGGTGGAAGGGATTGTAGAATATAGAATTGTTTCAGTTGGAAGAGACCCTCAGGATCATCAAGTCTAAACATAACCTAACTCTAGCACTAAACCATGTCCCTGAGAACCTCGTCTAAATGCCTTTTAAACCCCTCCAGGGATGGTGACTCCACCACTGCCCTGGGCAGCCTGTTCCAATGCCCCACAGCCCTTTGGGGAAGAAATTGTTCCCCAGATCCAACCCCAACCTCCCCTGGCGCAACTTGAGGCCGTTTCCTCTGGTCCTGGCGCTTGTTCCTGGGGAGCAGAGCCTGACCCCCCCTGGCTCCAAGCTCCTTTCAGGCAGGTCAGAGATCAGAAGGTCTCCCCTCAGCTCCTGTTCTCCAGCTGAACCCCCAGCTCCCTCAGCCGCTCCCATCACACTTGTGCTCCAGCCCCTCACCAGCTCCGTTCCTTCCTCTGCACTCTCTCTAGTACCTCAATGTCCTCCTTATGATGAAAGGCGCAACACCGAACACAGTCTCGCAGAGTTAACAAAAGGTTTTTCAAAAACTAGGAAGGAAAAAAAAAAATAGAAACAGGAGCGAAAAGGTAAGCTTTCCCACACCGGGAGTCGAACCCGGGCCGCCTGGGTGAAAACCAGGAATCCTAACCGCTAGACCATGTGGGACCGCATGCTCAAGCTCTCCGCCGCGCCGCCTGCTGCCTCTACCGCTGGCGCTGCCCCCGCGCTGGCCCGGCCGCGGGGCCGCCCCTGGGCCCGGGCCGTTCCGCTCCGCTCCGCCCGGGGCTGGGCTGGGGGCGCTCGGGCGCGGGTCCCCGCGCAGCCGCGCCCGGACCGAACGGGTCACCCTGGGGCCGGGGCTCCCCGGCCAGAGCTCGGGCAGGGCCGCGGGAACACGGCCAGCGGCTGCGAGGGGAGGAGCCGGGCTGCCAGCGCTCCATCAAGCCACGGGGGAGTTTTTACACTAATTGAAGAAAACCGATGTGCAAAACCCCACAAAATTTAGGGCCATTCTTGCCTAAGTCATTAAACTTACCTTGACTATCTAGGATTCAATGACCCCTTGATTTGTGTGCTAATTCTGTATTTCAGTCTAGTCCATGACAAAATACAGAGGCAAAGGAACAATTCACTACTAGAACTTTAGGGTTAGTTGGACGCATAAATAATGTTCAGGTTTTCAAAAAGACTCACTCTGTCCGAGAGCTGGATACTTCTGAATTCTGATCATTTGATCTGGTGCTAAAAGTGAGCAGAGGTGAGTTTTATTGATGTTATTACATACTTACTAGAGATTGAATCAAAAATGTAGAAAATTATACCTAAGTACTGGTAACCTAAAGGTCTGAAGTGTCCGAAGTAATGTGTCTTTCCACTACAACATATTACAATAAAGCAAAAGCTGGTTAATTATATAGAAAATCTGAAATTAACATGTTGACCCAGAATAGTATTTATTTGGAATAACAAAAAAGAAGATGACAATTTTGACTCTGTCTCAAAATCAAAGAATGTAATTTCACCCTGTGCAAACTTTTTTAAAACTAAAATGTGTGTCTGATAGAAACAGGTAGACTTTTCAGAATCCTTACTGCAGCCTCACCAGATAATGAAAGAAGTTTGCACTGTGCCTAGCATTAAACAAGAAAAAAAAAACAACAACCAACCAACCAACCAAAAAAACCCCCCACACAAAACCCCACCAGAAAACACAAAACGAAACCAGACAAAACAAACAAAAGAAAAACAAAACCAAAACCAATCTTATAATGGGTAATTAGATACTAGGGTTTGGTTTGTTTGGTTGTCGTTTTTGTTTGTTTGTTTGTTTTACTTTCTCTGATGCTTTATAAAGGATGCTTGGCTCTGTTTTCATAGGGTAATCCTTGCTTGTGTTTGATAAAGGTTTTGGACATTTACAGCAGTTTTTAAAGTGTTAGTTAAAAGTCCTAGTTAAACTTTAAAAGTTCTAGTTAAACAATGGGGATGGAGGCTGGTGAAACTGAAGAAGGAAATGACAAATGGGAGGATGAATCATAGAACAGTTTGGGTTGAAGGGCCCTTCTCAGCTCCCCCAGTGCCCCCCCTGCCATGAGCAGGGACATCTGCACCAGCTCAGGTTGCTCAGAGCCCCGTCCAGCCTGGCCTGGGATGTCTCCAGGGATGGTTCAGCCACCACCTCTCTGGGCAAACAAATGAAGTTCCACCTAAAAAGGTACAGAAACTAAGTAACAGCCACCAACGTGCTTCTGTACAAATTCTAGCAATCAAAAAATAAGGTGGAACAACTGGACTACCCAGTTTTGCCTGAGAACGACCTTATCAGAAGTTGGTGCGAGGCAGATAGACAGTGGGACATGGCAATAGCAGGGGACAGATTGTACGGGAAGAACCAAACTGTGCTTGTGGAGGAGTGATGCTGGATGCCAAAGAAACCTCAGAACCAACGCACCTAAACTATTTTAATCTTCCAACACTTACCACCGAACCCCTATAGTTAGAAAATTCACATCTAAATAGGAAAAGGGGAGTATTAGGTCTACCGCAGTGAGCAGTCCTCAAAACCAGTGGTGGTGACAGTGATATCTTTAGGAGATCAGAGAAGCTGCTGTGGTAGAAAACATGATCATAACAAAGCGTCTCCAATTACCCCCACACTGAGTGAGTAAATGTCACACCAGCCTGTTATGTAGCTGCTACATTTTAGATACCACAAAGGATTGATTTTTGGAGCAGCTGGTTGGAGAACACAAATAAGCAACTGGGTTTAGTGCTGAGATGTGAGAGGCTTCATTCAGAAACACGCTATTAAAAAAGCTATGTGCAAGAGTGAGTAAAATGTATTTGATACTGTATCATTAAAAGAACAACAGCAACAAAGAAATTCCTCCCCAAAGAGCTTAGTAAAAAAATGAATAAGCCAAAAGGACAACATGCTTGTAAGAAGTATGGAGATTGCTAAAATGGCTGAGAACAGTGTATATCACCAGGAGGAAAAAGAATAAAAATTGGCTGGTATGGCTACAAAGCACAGTAAAGAAAGCTATTGAAATATGAAATTAAAAATAAAACACCCTTCAAAATGTGAAGCTGGTGCAGACCAGGTCCATACAGCAGCAGAGAGGACCCTGAATACATTCTAAGGTGTCAAATGGATCTGACAGGAACCGCATAAGGTCGACCTGAGCAGATCCCGTCTCCTCGTGCAGATCCCACCGCAGCCCCCCGGTCTGTGCACAGCTGCTGTGGTCTGTGCTAAGGACATGGGGAGGGGCTGGCTCCTCGTCAGAGGTCCCTGCTTTTCTGACAGGAGATTATCACAGTCTGTCTCGGTGGGATGAGAAACTATCTGCTCCCCAAGGACTTGGCACCACTGGTGATGAGATCTGAGCTTCCTCCATGCATCAGCCTGCCTGTCCTCAGCTTCTCTTCCAGTTTCAGCGCTGGACGATGCTCTTTCGCCTTCCAGAAACTCTGGGAAGTGTCAGCAGAAGGAGCAGCAGTGCCAGCACCTACACCCACCACCTCTGCTTGCCCAGGAACTGGGTGCAAGGGAAAGGGAATGTCTCTCTTTATTGACCGCTCCTGGAGATAAGACACTGGGCGAGGCAGAACTTTGGCTTCATTTAGACCAACCACACTTGTGCTGTTGTTGTTCCTGCCTGTGAAGCTGTTCTCAAGGCCCCAAGGGCAATAACAAGACCCTATAGCTCTGAGCAGCCTCAGCTGAGGCTTGTGCTCCAGCCCTGCCCAGGAGCCCCAGTTGGGACCAGCCTTGGGCCCTCAGTCCTTCCCGGGCCCTGCTGGAGGTTTGCTTGCTCCAGCACTCTCACCAATGTGCCCAAGGCCGTGCCCAGCCCTGGGTCTCCCTGACCCGCAGCCTGGCTGCCTGGCTTGGCCTCGGCTCTGCCTGGTCACTACAGACCTGCACGGCCGGCCCTGGGCTGTGTGTGGCCTCGGCCACCATCACCGGCCTGACCTTGACCCTGATCTGCAGACTGACCTCCCAGGTTGAGCTCAGGCCCGCCTCATCCCCCTGAGCTGCCCAACAGTCTGGGCCCTGGGCTGACCACGGCCTCCCACAGATGTGCTGCCATGGGGATCACCCGGGGTTTGCATCGGGTGCTCCCCTAAGATGCGGCTCAGGCATGAGCCCAAGCATTTCATCACTCTCCTAACAAGCGCTGTTGACAAAGCACGGCCTTGGGGGTACGTGGACGGAGATGCCTGTGTTCAGGTTGTCAGCACCCAGCCTGTCCGCACAGTCTGCACTTTCAAGAACCTGCTCATTGAGTTGGTCTGCTTAGTAGATATCCAAGATGTTTAACCAACTAGCAAAGAACAGCTTTCAGAGTGGTTTGCCTAAAGCTGGGTATCTGGAAGCTGAGAGGAACCAAGCTTGCCCAACAAAGTGCAGCAAATGCAAACAGGGACGTTTGGCATCGCAACCACGGCGTCAGAAACTTCACTTCTCCCTGTGGTTACGTGGTAGAGCAAAGAACTTGCTGCCATTCCCACTGACTTCAGCAGGAGCACAGCTCAAACCCCTGACTGTATGAGAAAGAATAAAAGACAAAGAGTAATAAACCACTTCTTGCACCCAGTGTAGGACTTTTTGATACCAGTGTGTACTAGTAAGCAGGCAGTGTGCAGGAAGAACTCAAAACACTGAGGACAAAAGTTTAAGTTTTAAAAAATGAAATCCGTATTATTTCACTGCAAGGATATTGTGAGGAATAGCAACCTGCAGATATGTCAGTTAGGGACATCTATAAACAACAAAATGGAGCAATTTTTTTTCTGATAGTTAAGAAGAAGAGGAATAATGGGATGAAACAGAGAAAACTTAGGCAGATTATAATGCAAAACACCCTGACAGGACCTCAGATAGATGTCTGAATGATTGCCCTGGGAGACAACAAGTTCAGCAAGAAATACTCACAGAAGAGCCTCTGTACTGGTAAGAAATGGCAGAGGTGACCTCACGAATCCCTGTCTTTCTTTAACTCTGCAGTCCTGACTGTGGGATTTTCCTCTCAGGTTTCTCACAGAAATAGGGATTCAATTAATTTGTCAAGGCTTGTAAGAAAAAAACCCATCAGACTGCCAGATTAGCTTGAGAAATTACAGGTTCTGTCTGTGGCTAAAAAATAAAGTCAGTTCTTGGCAAGAACCTACAACAATATTACAATCTGGCACAAACATCAGCCACAGCAAAGCCAAGCGAGTCAGGCAGCTCGTGCAGGCTGGCGGGAGAGGGAGCAGGGAGTCCCAGTGACACGGGACAGCTGTGTCACCACCACCCACGCTGCTGTTTGGGTTCACGTGGCAGCGCCAGCTCAGTCTCGTGTCACTGGCCTTGGCCACCCGCCTCTCGGCAAGTGTCCTGTGCTCCGGGCAGCTGTACGCCAGCTCGGGGCGGCTGACACTGGACTCGTGCAGCCAACCCACACGCACAGTTTCATGTTTTCCAGCACATAACGTCTCCTGCGGGGGAGAGAGCACCATTGTCCAGCTCGTGTGCTTGGACCCATCCCTAAATCCTCAGAGGACACGCACCAAAAGCAGCAGAGCTCTTACCAGACACAAGGAGGTGTGAGAGGCTGTGACATAGTAGAATCCCTTGGGAATCTGTAAGGCATGTGGTGGCAGGCATGTACACACCTTATTTCGAGGAGTTTTCATACCATGGAATTCGGAAGCAAGGCAGGGAAACCTCTGCTGTGGACGTTTTCCTGACCTTCGTTGCCAGCAGCCTCAGAGTTCAGCTCATAGAAAGTGACCTGGGAGCATGGACTTCCCTTCCCATGCCAGCCTGGCTTTGGGACAAGGACCCTCTGGGACAGCACAGTCGATCTCCTGGTTCACAAGGGACACTCTCACCTCCACCTTCCTCCTCTGCCCTTCTCTCCTCCCAGCCCGTTCTGCTGTGTGGCCCTGCTCCTCATCCTCCTCCCAGTGCTTGTCTGATCATCCACCGGGCCAGTTCAGGTTACCAGCCTGGTAAAACATCCCTCACCACTGTTTTGTGCCAGTTTAATGAGCTGATGTGGTTCACCCAGGCTGAGATGAACACCAGGACCAAGAGTTGGAGCAGCAGGAGGAGCAGGATGATGCACAGGGAACCCTCATCTCAGTTCAGCCATCTCACCCACTGCACCCTTCTTGCTCCTCCAAGGGCTTGTAATTGCTGTATCTGATGCCCTTCTCCTCTTTGCAGCTCCCCTCTAAAAAGGCAGAGCTCTCCTTTGCTGTGGGGAGCAGGAACCCCTGCTAGAGCTCATCCCACAGCTTTGTCAGCAGCCAGGGAGCCACGGTAGCAGGGAAGATGGCAGAAACCTCTGCTGTATGTTTTTAGTCACAATCTGTTTTAGAAAGCAGGAGAGGAAACAAAGAGCATTTGCTGCTCCATCTGTTTCCGCGTCCCATGCTGCTAAGGTTGGGTTACAGCCAGCTGCTGCCATTGCCAGTTGGTAATGCGATAGCACGGCTGCTTACTGTGCAACGGAGCTAAAGATGGTGAGATGAAAAAAATTGGGACAGGATGATTTTTAAAAAGCCCCACTGCAGAACATCTGGCTTGTTTTGTAAATTTATATCATGCCCACTACAAAAGAAACCTGCTGATTGCTGCTTAAATACACATATTTTTACAAATGGCCAAGTATCTCTGACTAGCTCTTTCCAAAGGAGAGTCCTGGGCTATTCGATATCTTCAGTCAGCTTCAAAACACAGACAGGGTTAATTAAGAACAGGGATGTTTTTTCTTTACCTCATGCATGCTAAGGCCATTCGTCAGAGAGGACTCTCACAGCACACAATCCAGAGAATGTCAGTCAGCAACTCCTGCATCCAGGTCAGCCTGGTCCCGTTCAATAAGGTATTGGAGACATTTGATACAAGATGTCTGTGCTCTGAAATAACCACATCTGCCTGCCCAGCTCGAAACTCAAGCCCTTTGACCCAGAATTACAGATGTATTGATCAGAAGGGAGCTTTGGAGGGTGTGAGCCCAAACTCTTGTTTGAAATGAGACTATCACCACCACTAGATCAGGTCAACCATGATTTTACATAGCCAAACCCTGAACACCTCCAAGGATGGAGATCCCATCGCCCATGGAGGGAACTGCACCGCCTGGTCAGCCCAGCACTTTATCTTGTTTCCTTTTGCAGCAAAGAGCTGCCCACGGTGAGAAATCTTGCCCACACAGAGGCAGTCACAGTAGTAGCTTGGCAGTAGTTTCACCTATTTAACATATGGCTTTCACAGCACAGAATGTTTTCTGGTATTATTGGCTCCTTCAGCACAAGAGTACCCAGAGCTGCTCCTGCTCCCCCTCCCAGCCAGGGAGCTCCGGGGCCGTAGGAGGTGACAGGCGAGCTGGAGATGAAGTGACAGCACGGCAGTGCTGTACCCACCGTGCAAGTGGTGCTGAGCAGGTTCAGTGATGGTGACCAGGGTCAGCCACCGTCTACTGACTGCTGACAAGTCCATGGTGATGAGGCAGGTCCCAGGTAAAGCCAGCTGGTGGGTCAGGGTCAGCAAGGGCACCAGGCCTGGCACAAACTTCACTGGAACGTAGCTCAGGAGTGGCTGAGGGTGAGGACCTGAGCTTAAATTCAGCTCCTGAGCAGTGCGGGGAGCCCCTGATGAAACATCTCCAAGCTCATCCTCCCACCATCGCTGCTGCCCTGGAGGGCTGATCCAAAGTTGCAGCTCCACCACATCAGTGCTGACCATAAGCCCAGACACCCAAACCTTCTCAAGCATTTTAGGTGTCTACTACCAGTACCACCAGTCTCTCCTCAACACAGGGTTTGTTCACTGTTACTCCTCCTTGCTGTATATGGAGCCTCTGTGGGGCTGGTACCGGGCTGGGCTGGTTCCAGGCTGTGCAGTCCCGTTTGTTAGCAGAGGCAGAGCAAAGACAGTGCCCGCTGACCCGCACCTCCAGGGCAGGGTGCTGGCTGTGTTGCCAGCTGTAGCACATCTGCCTGGGCATTGCCTCATCTCCCCAGCCCGGTACGTACGAGCAGGGCAGCAGTAGTGCAATATGGAGCTTTCCTTACCTTTAGCATCACCAGTCCTCCCATACCCACAGGTGACGAAGACCCCTCAAAGTTCTCCACCTGGCATTTCCTGGCATGGCGTGTGTGCACAAGTACGAACGTCCACCAGCTGTGCAGCTTCATGAACGGGGGGGTGGATGTCTGACTGCAGACACAGTTTCTTCCACCTGGGAGCAGCATCTGAAGAAACGATTCGAGTATGATCTCAGGGACCTGGCTCCTTTTGCAGTTTTTTCACTGATATTTGTAGGAAATATCCTTTAGCCAAGAACAGGCAGCAAGGGGATAACTTGGCCTGGAAACATTGATCACACATCTCTTAATTCATCCTACAGTGATCTAGTGTTCACAGCCTCACAATTCATGAAGGCTGTTTCTTCTTGCAGGCAGTGTGGTTTTGTTATTAGTGAAAGAGCCAGGGTTTATAACCCTCTGTCCTCAGAGGCACTGCCGTGGCTTTGCTGTGCTCTTGAAGACTGTTCGGACACTTCTTATTCACCTCCTGCTGCCATCTTTGGCGTACTGATGGCAGGCATCATGACTGATGGGCTTCATCTCCTATGTGTGTGTCACAGAGTGACCCACTCACATCCCTGGAGGAGAACCTCCTTGTGTGAATGTACCAGGTACCACTAGTAGAAGTTTTCCTCAGCCTGTGACTGCTCGAGCTGTGAAAGCCTCTGAGAAACTCACTGCAAAGGTCCCACAATGGAGGATTTCTCCGTAGCTGCTTAATTTTTGCCCTCTGGAATTTCTCCCCCCTGCCCTGAATCACTGGTGCTGACACAGCTCATGTCCACCACTGCTCCCTGGCTCTCCTGAAGAGGTGGACCCTGGTCCGGCAGCTTTGCACCTGCATGCAAGTCACAGCCTCACAACTACCTATGGTAGTTGAACCCCCTTTTACTCAGCCTTCCTCTTCCAGCAGTGGGATCTCTGCTCCCAGGAGTGTCCTTGGTGCCAGTGAGTACGTGACCATCCTCTGGTTGGGGAGGTTCTGCCTTCATGGTGATTTCCTTGCTCTTCATTTTGATGCCCTCCTGCTGCATGACTTTGTGTGAGGGCATAGGGCTGCTAGCTCATGACTAGGACTGATCTGAGATGTCATCTCAGTGTGCCCTCTGCATCCTTGAGTGCCTTCAGCTCCCCTGCTTTGGCCTCACAAGAGAGGGGATCTCTTTGTGTGCAGAATCATGTCCCAAGAGTTTCAGCTGCAGCAGCTGAGCAATGAAGCAACAAGCCTGCCAGAGGTGTGGGTTGAAAACAGCCTGCACATTATCATCAAACCCTGAAATATGCAAAACAAAACGAGAATATCACGGAAAATTGAAGGCTTGTCTGGTCCCTCCTGCAGCCAACTTCTTGTGTACTGTGTCAGGTCACTCGTTTTGGGGGACCCCTGCAGCTGGGCCTCTTGCAGCCTCCCACCTCCCAGCTTCTATTTTCAGTCTGTCCAAAGGCTCTTGCTAGCACAGCAACATCAATCAGGCTGTTAAAAGTTTTTATACACCAAGTCTGTATCTACAAGAGCCCTTGAAGAGAGACTGCCAGGCTGCTCTAAGCATTTCCCCAGTACCGCTGTTTCGCTCAGCACGGCCTTTATTGGCAAAGGCGAGTAATATCTGCATCTCCACAAGGAAAGCTGCCAGTTTAACCACAGGTTAGAGCTACACCAGCAAACCTTTGTTTCAAATGCAGACCTGGTTTAACTCTTCCTTTCCTTCCCCCCTAGCCTGTGCCTCAGTCCCTGAGTTTGCAGCCCCGCAGAACTCAGTGTTCCCTGCCCGCCCTCCCGCAGCACTGCCGGCATCTCCAGCAGCTTCGCGGCCCCCGCGGGGCCCCGCTCTCCCGGCCCCCGCTGCACGGACCCCCCTGTAAGCACAACGCAGCTGCGCGTCCAGCCAGCGAGCGCAGCGGCCATGATCTCACTGTCTCTCTATTTGTTATTTAAAAGTGCAGTGGGACTTTCACGTGAATGTCTTCAGATTAAGTTACTCTGAAGTCCTTCAGCAGCGCCAAAATGCTGTCTGCAAGAGAGCATGGCGAGCGCGGTATCGGTCTGTGCAGGGACCCCGTCCGCTGGCTATCCCGAGGCGATTAATAAGCTGAACAGACTCATTTCTGACCCTAGCAGAAATTTGCTGCGTGGTGTAATATGGGCCAAAAATCACCCGATGGCAAAATCTACCGAGTATCTGCCAAGGTTTTCACCCCCAGTTAGAGAGGTCCAAGGCATCTGGGCAGCTCAGCCCTCAGGATTTGTCCCTGCATGGGGTTGTTTTTATTCTGGAATAACAGAACCTCATACAAAATTTGTTGGGTGCAAAGCCTCATTGCAGCAGTCACTGAGATAACAGGGACCCTGCTGTGCCACCGTGCCAAGTGACGCACTCCAAACTGCTGGCTGACGGAAGCTGATCTAACAGGGCTGACCTTTGGTACACGGCTTGTCTATTCGGACTGCTCATGCTGGTTGAGGAGCAGAGTTCTACCTTTTCAAATTGCTGTTCGTATGCTGATGGCTGATCCAAGCGTGCGTGGGGGACACACCTGGTCTTCCTGCAGATCCTTGACCAGACTGCTATGGGCTCAGGACACAGATGAACACAAAAAGTCCCCAAAATCTGCCCAGGCAAAATTGCTGGGGCAAGTAGAGGGCACATCTGGGGAAATCCTGCTGTGTGGCAGCTTTACACCACGGGCTGGCCCGAGGGTCCTCATCCCACCGCGTGACCTTGCAGGGACAGCGCAGCATCCAGCTCTGAGGAAGATGTTTTTCCAGCACAGATGAAGACGTTTTCCTCTCTTGACGGTCCAGGGTGGTTCAACCCCCACTTGCCTAAGTCTTGCTTTCCATGCCCGCTCTTGGAGGATGTCAGGAATGACGCGGGGCAGAGCAGAGCTGCTGAAGCACCGTGTGCTGCGGGGGCAGCTGCCTCTCTGGACACCCGGGGCAGGGTCAGGGACACACGATGTACCAGGGCAGCTGTGATCCAGGAGCGAGCACCGGCTGCACTGGGACCTGCATCAGCCACAGTCTCCGGGTGCTCTTGTGCCCCTAAAGCTGGGGGCAGGTGCGTGACCCGTGTGCTCTCCCGAGGACAGCCCCACACCGCCCTTGAGGAGGGTACAACCACGATTCTCCTCGCAAACCTGCTCACAAACGACCGTCGCCATCGACCTGTAGCTCAGATAATGCTTCAGCTCCTCCAAACCCGAGGTCCCGGCTCCGCTTCGCACTCGCTCGTTTCCACCGCTCGGGGGTCCGGGCCGGGCAGGGGCTCGGCGGGCTCGGGAGGCCCGGGCACGGCCGCCGCCAGGGGCTGCCCTCGGCCCGCGGGCCCTGGGCGCCGCTGCCCGCCCCGCCCCGCCCCTCCCGGCCCGGCCCGGCGCGGCGCGGCGGCCCCCAGCAGAGGGACCCGGGGAGCGGCCGGGGGTCCCGGTGGCCGGGCCGGGCCGGGCCGCGCCGCCCCCCGGGCGGGGCCGGGATCGGGTTTCACATCCTGCCCCACTCGCGGGCGGCGCGGCCGAGCCGGCCATGGCGGAGAGGTGAGTGCGGCCGCCGCGCACCTGTTGAGGCGGGCGGGAGGCGCCGCCGCCCCTCGGGGCCTGCCGGGCCGGCGCGGGGAGCGGGACGGGGCCGGGGGCGCCCCTGGCCCGGGGGCGGGCGCGCAGGTGAGGGGCGGCCGGGCCGGGTCCTGTGTCGGCGGCGGCGGGGCCGGGCCGGGCGGCCAAGTTGTGCGGGAGCTGCTCTCCCGCAGCCCGGGCTCCTCCCGCCTGTGCCGCCTGTCTGCGGGGGAGCCTCCCGCAGCCGCTCGGCTCCCGCCAGCCCGGGCCCTGGCGACGTGCCGGCCATTGCCGAGACCGGGCTGTTCGCAGGCTCCGAGCGCTGGCGGGCGGGTGGCCCCGAGTTTCGCTGGGCTGAGCCGGCCCGACCCCTGCCCGGAGCTCCCGGGCTGGGCCTTGGGGTCCGGCCGAGCGGCCGCTGGCAGCATCGCCCTCCAGGGAGGGAGGCCGGGCTGTGCTGGGTGCCCTCGCACCTCTGAGGACGGGTTGTTTATCAGAAGCACCCTCTGATTTTGTACCTGTTTTGGACCAGGCTCGCAGGCTTCAGGATGGGGTGCATGCGTAGGTTGCTCTCTGTTGCTTAAAAACCCAAACCTAATTACAAAATGACAATGTTTACCTGGTGAAGCACAGGAATGTGAGTTGCACTTGGTTTGCTGGAGAGGGGTGAGCAGGAGAGGGTTTGCTCCTCACCTGGCAGCAGGCAGGGAGCCAGGCTCACCTGTTGGCAGTGACAATGGAGGGCCAGGTGGCCAGGCCAGTTTCCCAGGCTGCATCCTGCTTCCCACAAACACGGGCGGATTTTGCGGCTCCTCTGAATAACCCCATTCAGAGAGAATTCCTCCTGGTCGCTCTGTGCCTCGGCTAGTCAGCCAGAAGTGGTTGAATTAAGTTTGGCCGTGCTGGGAGGAAGGTACAGAGCCTGGCAGAAGCACTGTCCGCCCCACGGCTGACGCCAGTTGCTCTAGTGCTGTTTTGCTAGTGTATTTTTTTTTTTCATCCTAGATGAAAAGCTCATTGAACATTCCTGCGAGCGGGGCTCTCCCCAGGGGCACCAGATTTCAGCTGGCTTCCCACATTCTCTTTGTCTGGGGAAGAGGAGGGAGGGCTGTGCTGGCATTTTGCCCAGTACCTCTGTGACAGTGCAAGGTGTTTGGAATGAATTTTTAAATTTCTCTTGCACTTGAAGTTGTTGGGTTTTTTTCCTTCTGCTCTTCTGCATCTTCTCCAGCAGAATGTGGGTTCAGTTAGTCTGTAAGAAGGAGTGTCTTGGGAAGGGATAGCAAATCCCCTTGAGAGTGGATGTAGAGTACCAGAATTCATCCAGAGTGAAACCATCAGCGCAGCAGCAACTCCGAGCGGCTGCTTCTGCCTCCGTGCTTGTGCAGCCAAGGCACTTGTGGATCACGGCTGCAGGTTGCTTGTGTCGGAACGAACTGGGAAACCTAACAAAGCCATGCAGCTTTGGGGCTATCGTTCCGCTGGCCAGCGTAGGGGAGCACGGGGCTTCTTGCGCCAGATTTCAGCGTATCCCCACTGACTATCTCTTTGGTGCTTTTTGAGTTCAGTTTTTGCCGAGTTGATGAAACAGCTCTTTCCTATCGGTTGGATGGAGGCTATTTGGAGTGATGCTGAGATCACAGCAGATTGTAGGAATGCAGATTTTGAAGCCAGGTTTTTGGCTGGATAGTTCGCATGCCTTCTGTATTCACGACAGGTTTGCTTAGCTGAAACAGATGTCTTGGCCTTAGCTGGGAGCACATGAGCTACAGGGAGATAGATCTAAGTGTGCTGGCCCCGGTGCGTTTTGTAACCAAGAGAATTTTATGGTTGTCCTTATGATGCAAAAGGCTGCTTCAGCCTGACTGTTACTGGATCCACAGCTGAAAACCTCCTATGAGACTTGCACGTTTAATGTGCCAACGGGAGATGCAGAATCTGGTTCACTGAATGCTGTCCTGCTTTAGGGACACGAGGCACATGCCTCCCATTTGACTGGTTTACTTGATCTCTAGAAAAATGTTATGTGTGGTGGTGCAAAGATGAAAGAAGGAGAGACCGAGACTCCTGTAGTGAGCTGCTCAATGGGTAAGAAAATCTTGCAGATTTCAATGTATTTGTATCTGAGCTTTGAAGCTTTTTTTAAAATCAATTCTGCCATTCTTTTGGGGTTGGCTTCATAGGATTAGGGCAACTGCTTGCTGGCAACCAGGTAAAGTTTTGTAAACCAGAGAACAGTTGTTTTGTTGGTGTTTTGGGTTTTTTTTTCCCCAATAGAGCCATGGAGGAAGAACTGTTAGCATCGTTGAGGGACTGTGGGAAGGACTGTAAGATCTGAATCAGCTTTAATGGAATGACTTCTTTAATCAAAGATAACAAAGCATAGCCGTAGGATTTTGGCTTTAAATTTATTTAAATATGTATTTTAATAAATATTCACGAACCCTTTCTTTGAAGTTGCAAAAGGATGTGTCATATCTGTATTTCTTGATAAGGCAAATGCATTAGTAAGAATACTACTTGCGTGCCATTTTAACTATGGAGGACAAAACTCTTCAGTTTGGACTTGCTGTTTTAGCAGCGTGTTTTTGGCTGTTTGAATTAAACAGCCTGGGGATGTGAGCAGAGGGAGATCTTCCGCTGGGGACTGCTGAGGTCCTGGGGGTGGGACTGGGTGCGCTTGTTCAGTGGGAAACCTGCTGGTCCGGCTGGCTGTTTTAATTTGATTAGTACAAAACATAAAGGGTTCACATGCTTTATGTTCTGATTACAATGAAGACTCTTGATTTTTTTTTTTTTTGTTACTGAGTCTCAGTATCTTGACTATGAGTTCATTGCATATAGTTAATTCAGATTAATTCAGGCTTTAATTTGTCTTTGCCTGAATACTGGTTTCTGTATTTTTTTCAGAAGCTTTACTTTAGGAACGCTTCATCAGCCTGCCCTGGAGCTGCTGACGGGCTCCTTGTGTCTGAACTCAGCTGTGGATTTGCAGCAAAAGGGTCTTCTGGCTTTTGGCAGAGCATCTGCACCTCCCGCTGTTATTCAGCACAGAGCCCCCCGTGTTCTATGAACTGGATCCATGTGCTGTATTCTGATTTACCCTCTTCTTTATTGGCAGAAATAAGGCCATGAATAACCGTCACGTCTGTAGCTGGCTGTGACCGCAGAACAAACTTCTGCTCCCAGCAGGTTGTGCCGCTCTGGCCTGCTGGATGAGCCTGTTCCTGGCTGAGTGTTGTGGTAACTCGCTCCCCAGTCAATGGGCTGGGGTGGCGAAGGTCTCTGCTGTCTGACATTGGTGGAGATACGTGCAGGTGGGAGAGGTTATGGGCAGCCCGAGCACTGCCGTGCGCTCCTGGTGTCATCCCTGCTCCTCTGAACGTGCTGCTGGAACTATCGCTGACCTCGCCAGGGCAGCTTCCTTGGGATTAAATGGTCTAGGGGTGAAGGACTGACTGGCTTTAAGTGAAACCAGGAGCGTGTTTTGGCTGCAGTAGCTCTGCTGGCAGAGGCAGAAGCGGGTGATTAGGTCAAGAGAGGTTCCCCTCCCCCTCTACTCTGCCCTGGTGAGGCCACATCTGGAATATTGTGTCCAGTTCTGGGCCCCTCAGCTCCAGAAGGGCAGGGAACTGCTGGAGAGAGTCCAGCGCAGCCACGAAGATGCTGAAGGGAGTGGAGCATCTCCCGTGTGAGGAAAGGCTGAGGAGCTGGGGCTCTGGAGCTGGAGAAGAGGAGACTGAGGGGTGACCTCATTCATGGGGATCAACATGGAAAGGGGGAGTGTCAGGAGGATGGAGCCAGGCTCTTCTCGGTGACAACCGGTGACAGGACAAGGGGCAATGGGTGCAAACTGGAACACAGGAGGTTCCACTTAAATTTGAGAAGAAACTTCTTCATGTTGAGGGTGCCAGAGCCTGGCCCAGGCTGCCCAGGGAGGTTGTGGAGTCTCCTTCTCTGCAGACATTCCAACCCGCCTGGACACCTTCCTGTGTAACCTCATCTGGGTGTTCCTGCTCCGGCGGGGGGATTGGGCTGGATGAGCTTCCGAGGTCCCTTCCAACCCCTGACATTCTGGGATTCTGTGATGAGCTGTGGAGGACAAGGTGGTTGTCTTGTCCACTAACGCTGCCGTATGCTGTTGAAGCTGCTCCCCTCAGCAGGCCCAGCATGGCCCGGAGGTAACTCCTGAGGTGGAACCGGGCCTTCAGTTATGATGTTTAACTCTATGCAGATAAAGCCTCATCCTTGGGAAACACCTTCAGACACAGCAGAGTCTTCTGATTGAAACTAATCAGAAGTTCAAAGGGAAGAAGCAGCGTTTCCTCCTTCCCTGTGGTCGCCTTTCCCAGCATTTCCATTCCTGTCCTACCACCCAAATGACTTTCTCAGTGGATGATGCAATTAGCAGGAGATGCTTGCAAGCTTTCAGCAAATAAATACGTCAGAATTTGAAATGCCTCATTTAGGCTCCATCAGTCCTCCCCAGATGGAACGCAATTATTTGTGCCTTGTTGTGACATGTATACGCTTGTGTTTCTTTTAAAAGCCCTCTGGGAAGATTTGAATAGTTAGTGAAGTGCCTCTTATTTGTAATAAAAATAAATTCCAGAGCAGATACTGGGATTTGGTTTTTGCTGGATTCATAGAGAGTTTCTGAGCTCTGCTGTCATGATTTACACATTTGATGTTAATTCCTGCCTTTGTCAAGGTGCACACAAGGGCAGTTCCCGTGTAGAAAAAACAGCTTTAATGATCAAGCAATTCCTTGTGCTTTTTAGTAGCTCAGTCAGAGTGTCCACTGAAGCAAGCTGCCTCTCTGACTGCTTTTTATACTTTTCATGGGGAATAGCAGTCTTCTGCTTTGGCCCATTTCTTAAAGCAGTCACTTTCCTCCCACTCCAAAAACTAGTAACTAAAGCAGCAGACGTGAGGTCCATCTGGCTCGTACACTTGGAACAAGACACTGTAGGTAAAGAGAGAAAATGTTTTTTGCACTTGGTCTTTGTCTTGTGGGAGAATGGAAAAAATACCATTATTTAGGATATATTCTCTCATCCTAATTACTATTCCAAGTGGTTTAGGTTACTGATGTAAGGAATAACAGTGTTTTATATTTCCAGCTGAATATTGGCCAGCAAATTCCAGTGTAGCTGGTGTCAACCATCCTCCAGCTACTCTCCCAAGCTTTTTTCTCTGTGTGTTGTCAGTTGCCTTTTTTTGGTTATGCAATGCATAGAGCCAAAAGAAGTTTGGGAAGCTTATAATGAGGATGCTGAAGATCCAGATTGCTTGTTTGGAACGAAGCATGGAAGGTGGAAAGCACTCGGGCAGCGCCGGGGGGAGCGTTGGTGCAGCTTGTGTAGCAGCTCCAGGAGCCAGGGTGTGTGTATGAGCTTCAGGTGAAAAGGAGGGACTTGGGTCAGACAATACCAACTTAAGAAAATTCCCCCTGAAAAAACAAGCTGAAAGACCAAAGCACTGGAGATGCTGAGATTTTTTTTTTATTTTTTTTTTTTTTTTCAGGCTCTTTTGTCGTTTTAGACTTAAGGTCTTATATGAAATTTCACTCAGGGCTTTAAGCTGCAGCATGCTGGGGAACTTCTGAAACAGAGAGGTCTAAATAGAATTATTCACTGGCATCTTCATCAGCCACTGGAGGCAAATAGAAGGCTGGTTCTACATAGGGGATGTATTTCCTTATCCCTCTCTTATTCTGCTTGTGCCCAGCTCCCCGAGCCAACTCTCACTACGCTTTGTTTCCTCGGTGGAAACTGCTCTGCCGTGGGATGAAATGAAGATGACAGGGAGTGCCCCAAGCTCCTGGACCTGTTGTGTGTTCCTGTGTCAGCCTGGAGCAGCCCTGGGCCCCTCTAAACCGGCCTTTTCCTAAGCCGCAGGGTTTATGATCTACCAGAAACAAATAAACCAAGTGTGGAGGGGAAAAGCCCAAACCTGCGTGGGGCTCGTTTGTGTGTGGGGCTTGGCAGGTGTGGGACGCTGCCATAAGGCACTTTGCTTTGGCAGGTGGGGCTGTTTCCTACCTGGGCAAACAAGGTTGTTGCTTTCTGGCTGGAAAGCTCTTACAGAAAAGCAGAAAAGCCTCAGTGTTGTGGGATTGCGTGTTGTCTTGTACATCATGAACTGGTGGCCCAGGGCCAGGTGCACTGTAGCAGGGATAACTTCTTCATTCTGTAGATCTGGTTTTTCTGTTTGGTTTTCCTTGTATATTTTTTTTTTCCCCAGAAAAGTGACAAAGAGGCTTACTGTCTCCATCGCCAGTGATCCCAAGAAAAGCCCTGCACAATGCTGCCCGACAAGTTGGGACCGAGCTCAGTAAATCCCTTTTAACCACATAGAGTTCAGCTGTCTCGATTTTTTTTTTTTTTTTTTTTTTTTTTTTTTTTTTTTGACTCCGAGGCAGTGCTATGTCTCGCACGTGGGTTTTCATGTGTAGCAGCAGCCAGGGCTCCGTTTAGGAGAAGAACGAATAGGCATAAAATGTTTTCAGTAACAAAGCAAAGTTAGTGAAAAAGTTATTACAGGAGACTTTATAGGTGAATAATTAAATACAGACCCAGGGGCTGCAATGGGTGAGCAGTGCGGTGTGGTGTTACCTGGAAAGGTGCCTCTCGGGCTGTGGCCAGAGCAGGTGGTGGCTGTTGGCCGCAGTTTGGGTGCGGGTGCCCTGGCTGCCTTGGGGTTACTGCCGGGACCCCGACCCGCTCCGGCCGCTGGTCCCGGGCACCCCCGCTGCTCCGGCACCTCGTCCTCACCCCGGCCCATCTCCTTGCGCAGTCGTGGTGCCCCACGCTGCCTTATACACTCTGGGCTTGTGCCTCGTGTGCTTTTGGTGCTGTGAGGGGAAACAGCAAGTGTGGGGTTGTTTCCAGACACGGGGTGAGCTGTGAGTGGTCACACACTGTGCTCCAGGCTCTGAGTCTCTCTTATGTGTGTTTAAACAGTAACTCAGGGTCCAGCTGGTAGTTTCCACGCATTGAGTTTGTCACAAAACTGTAAATGCCACATTTGGCCCTCTTCGGTATGGCAACTGTTTCCTCCTCAGGTATATTGTATTTCTTTGATAGTCCTTTGAGAACTGTGTATCAGCCACACTGTCTAGCTCTTCCTTGCTCCCTAGCTATGGTAATTAGGTTTGGGATTTTTTTTATTAGGCCTTCCAAGCATTGCTCTAAGCTATGGTGGGAGAAGCTCCAAGTGTTTTACGAATTCTCGGTGATGAATCAACATCAAGTGAAGCAAAGCGAGATGGTGAAAGGGCTGTGAGCTGAGGCGCAGAGCCTGGAGTGCAGCTGGCTTGAGAAGCACTTAACATACGCCTAAGGACAAATGCTAAGTATGTCATAATATGGAGGTACATTTTCTTAGCAATTTAGGCCATCCTAATGTGATGAATAGTCTGGCTGGGATATGGCTGAGGTGCGCTCAGTCTGTACAGTGAAATGAGTGTGAAACGAGCAGCGTTGGGGATTGGAGGGTGGCGTTGTGCTTGAGCCGGTGCTGCCCCGGGGCTCTCGCAGTCCTGCCTTAGAGCACAAATGGCAGAAGAGTTGCAGCTTTGGCTTGGAAACTCCTTACAAAGCTTGCTCCTGAAATAAGGTACTTCAATTTTCCTGAAATTAGTATTAAAATCACTGAAAATGAGTGTGAAAAGCAAGTGCTGTGGCCCTTTCTGTACTGTGGGTTTAGAAGCTGCTTGAGGAAATGCCTGGTGAGTAAGTGGTGGTCTGACAACTCAGCCTAAATTTGCTAAACCTGTAATTTGAAATTAATACAGGGGCTTGAGGTTCTGGAGACTGAAGGCTTTTCCAAAGCAGAAGTCTGGTTTGGGGTGGCAATAAATGTAAAAGATGATAAAAACAGTGTGATCTTTTGGGGGTGATGCTGTGCACTGCCACCCTCGTTTCTTCTGGCCCTGGTTCTTGCCACCACAATGGTTGAATTCACTAAAGCAAGAGGAAACTGGCTGGTTTTTATTTAGCAGGTGGGATTAGCTGTGTGCGGGATTTGCGGAGCTCCAGTGACCTGTGCGATAGGTGCTGGGAATGCACCGCAGGGAAAAGAGTGTTGGGGAGACACGGAGGGGACCCCTCCTTCCAGCAGCAGCAAGTTGTCGGGTCCGCTCTGCTTTCCGTGTACGGTGACGTTCTCATCCAGGTCCCTCCCCGTGGTCCGTTGGGCCAGCTCTGGGCACCGTGCTGCATGGGTGACTCTGGGTGTGTTGTTGAGACTTTGACCTTGAGTGCCAAACCCTGCTGTGAGACAGGGAGGCAGAGCTGCCCATGGTGGGGGACACTTGTGTTGCTCTTGTTGTTGAAACAAGGAGGGCTGGGTGAGCCCAGCAAAGGGGGAGATGTCTGTGATTTCAGCCTCTCTGGCTCCCCACAACTCTTCCCCAGCAAGGCCGCCTCTTGGGGTGCGATGGCAGAGTCCCCAGTGCTGCCTCGGCTGAGCACTTATGTGCTTAAACTTTGTTTGGCCTTGGAGGGATGAAATCACTGGCTTTCGGCTCAGTGTGGGTAAGGAAAGCTTTTGCTGAGGTGCCAGAGCTGTCTGCGCATGGGGGAGGAGAAGCTTTTTGGTGTTTGGTGCAAGGTGTGTGTGCTGCAGGGCTAGAAGGAAACTTCATCCTGGGCTTTGTCTGCCCCGCCATCTCTGGAGTGTGAAGCAAAGGCTGCATGCTGACCACAAAATAGCTCTGAAACAGCCCAGAGTTCAGCTCAAAATGTGAGAACAGGTGACTTCCAGGGATCGGTGTGCTCGTTCTGCCTGACCTGGCCGGCTCGGGCACTGAGCTGCGCTCAGGGCGTGTTGATCTCGGGCTCTGGGGAAGAGCAGAGTTTCCTATTTGAGTGTGTCTCCTGACACCACGTACATCTTGTACTCCATGTGCTGAAATAGAATAGCCCGTGCAGCTGGCTGCCGTACCTGCCCAGAGCGGAGCTTGGCCCTTGGCACGCATCTAATTCCTGTTACCTTCCCCAAACCCCTACGATTTGCAGCAGCAGCCGCCATCTCTTTGAGCACGTGTGTGGGGATGGTCAGAGAACAGACACATTTCTCACAGGTCTGCCTGCGGTGCTGCTTGCTTGCTCTCCACGTCCCAGCTGGGTTAAACACAGAGTTTCCATGAATTGCAGAGAGTATTCGAGGGGCTTTACATGAAATAACAGTATTCCCCAGAAATTACCATTTTGGGGCTGTTACCTGTGGTAGGAATTTCACATAGAATCACAGAATGTCAGGGATTGGAAGGGACCTCGAAAGCTCATCCAGTGCAATCCCCCCGCCGGAGCAGGAACACCCAGATGAGGTTACACAGGAAGGTGTCCAGGCGGGTTGGAATGTCTGCAGAGAAGGAGACTCCACAACCTCCCTGGGCAGCCTGGGCCAGGCTCTGCCACCCTCACCGGGAAGGAGTTTCTTCTCATATTTAAGTGGAACCTCCTGTGTTCCAGTTTGCACCCATTGCCCCTTGTCCTATCACTGGTTGTCACCGAGAAGAGCCTGGCTCCATCCTCCTGACACTCCCCCTTTCCATATTGATCCCCATGAATGAGGTCACCCCTCAGTCTCCTCTTCTCCAGCTCCAGAGCCCCAGCTCCCTCAGCCGTTCCTCACACGGGAGATGCTCCACTCCCTGCAGCATCTTCGTGGCTGCGCTGGACTCTCTCCAGCAGTTCCCTGTCCTAATTTGTGCTGCTTTGCCCGTCGGACTATAGCTGTAAACCCTTCTAACGGTGCAGCTGTTTCACCCAGAGAAGGCAAAATCAGCTTTAATGGTGGGATGTGTCTGCACTGGAGCTTGGACTGCGCTGTTGGTCCCTGTGGCAGGGCAGCCTTTCACCAGGACAGGTGGGACGTGGGCCTGTGGACAAAGAGCGATGTCACTGTGGCTGGCTGTGAGGACTGGGTGCTGCCCACTGGCCCCTTTGCAGGGGGCAGCCCTGCCATGCACAGCTTGCCACGCTGCTCAGGGTGCAGAAGCGGCTCAGGCTTCATCTCTTTCAACTTCACACCTGCTAAGCTGTGACAGAAGATGTGAAGAGGAGTGATGAACAGCTGGGAGATGCAAACCCTCGTTTTTCTTGTCCTTCAGGCAAAAATTGGTCAGTGAATTTTTAATTTCTTTAAGTTAAGACCTGCTTTGTGGTTTGCTAGCAGCTTGGCCCTGCCTCTTGTCTTCGGCAGGACCTTGAGCAGAGCCGTGCAGACCTTGCCCGCGGCTCTGTGCTCAGCAGTGCCGAAAACAAGGCAGGAGTCGCGGCTGGGGCTGCTCCGGGCAGAGTGGCCTTGGCTGTGGTCCTGTGCTCTCCAGGAAGGAGGAGCCTTGACCCCTCTGCCTCTCATCTGGCGGGTGCCTCAGGAGGTGCTTTGATCACTTAATGTGTTTCCAGCTGGAAATACATCTTGGTTTGGGCATCAGGAATATGCAGTTACCTGTGAAAACTCTATGTGTGCGCCCAGGAGCAGTCATGGTAGCTCTGAATCTGTGGTTATGATGGGCTCATTATGACTGGCAGCATTAATAAAATTAATGAGACTACCTGCCATAGAGCTGGTGTTTACGCCTGAGTCTGCCGAAGAGGAGCTGTCTGTTGTTGCAGGGTGTGGGAGCCCTGATGTTTGTCTGCTTGTACAGCTCTGTCCCTCTGCTGAAGAGTCGCTGATGGGACCAGTGGTGGTATGGGAGTTATTCAGTGACGCCGTTGGCAGCTCGGAAGGAATGGATACCTCCACCAAGAAAAGATCAAGGGCACTTTTTTTTTTTTTCTTTTGAAGACAGACAAAAAACAAAATAAAACATACAGGGGAAGGAAGACCAGCGGAGTGAGAATGATGTTGGTCAAAAAAGGGAAGCTGTATCCATGCAAGAAGACCCCCAAAAAAGTATGTATTACGGCAGATTGCATGTAAAATCAAAATAAGGCAGGCCAGAAAAAGACTTCTGAAGAATGAATTTGCCAAATATGACTCATTTTCAAATGCATCAGAAACCTTTTGGAAGCAGGCAGCAGAAGAGATCGAGGTGTGAGAGGCACGAAAGATAAAGCCATCACAGAAAAATCTAAACCATTTTTTGGCCATCTTGACTCCTGTGGAGGAGCTTAGTAACTTTGCAAAGTACAAGCTCACTACAAAAGAGCTGTCTGAGAAGCTGTCTCGCATTGAATGTCAGTAGAAATCACTTTAGAGCAAACAGAGGAACTGATAAGGAACTGTAAGGAACAGATAGTGTTTACTCAAGAGTGCAGTAGGATCTTAAATCTGAAATTGCTGAGATACTTTTGTGTGTATCCTGTTGCTGAAGTGCCTTTGGTATCGCCGAAACGGATGGTGACGAACACGATGGCATTTTTTAGAAGGGAGATCTTGGGGAAATTGGGGGGGGCACATACACATCAGGTGGCTCAATACCTGTGCCAGGTGTGCTGCTGGGAGGGGCTGGAGGGGACCCTGGGGACCACAGACCCGAGCGTCCGACCTCTGAAGGCACGGCCAAGCACGGCTCCTTGGAACTGGGTTCAGAGGGCAAGCCTGGCCTTGGGTCCTGCTGGAGCTGGCGGGCACAATCAATAGACATCATACAACTGGGTTTTCAAACAACCTTTGACAAAATTCTCCACCAAAGGCTTTTAAGAAACTAAGTCACCGTGGGCATGAAGGCAAGGTCTTGTTATGGACTGAGAGCTGGTGGAAGCACAGGATGCAAAGGGTCGGGCTTAGTGGTCATTGCTCAGGTAAGAGTCAGCAGCGAGGCCCCACAGACTGGTGCTGGGACTGGATTTCATCTGATCGGTGACCTCGGGCACAGGGGGTGCAGTGAAATCCCCAGGTTTGCAGAGGATCCTCAACTCCTTCAGGTGGCTGAATACCCCATTGGAGGCGAGGGAATCCAGAAGGACCTCACGGAACTGAGCAAGTAGACAAACATGCGGCAGATGAGCTTCAGTGTAGGAAAATGTGGAGTAACCTTACCAGAAAATTATCTACACCAGACCTGTGTGATGCTGAACCTGGAACTGGTGGTTGCAGTTCAGAAAGGAGCTGAGAGTCATCATCGACGGTTCTCTGAAATTATCAGTTCAGTGTGTAATGTTAGCTGAAAAGCCAATAAATTTTGGTCACCATTGGCACAGGAGATGATAACAAAGCAGGGGGCATCATTTTGACCTTCTATAACACCTTGGTGCATATCTTGGGGGCTGATGCAGTTCTGGTTTCTGCACCTCGAGAAGGATGGTGGTGTTGGAGAGGCTGCAGGGAAGACAGTTAAAAATGACTGAGGGACAGAGCAGCCGCCCTATGAGGAGAGAGAAAAAAGTTTGTGACTCTTTGGTTTGGAATGGGAGAAGTCTGATATAGCGCATGATCAAGGTATACAAAATCATGAAGGCACTGATTAAGTTGAATTTTATCTACCAAGTCTTGTGACTCTAGAACCAGGAGCACCTGATGAAACCTATAGGAGATTAGTTTAAAGCAGGTAGAAGGAAGTACTTTTATTTTACACAATGTGTGATGAACCTCTGAATTAATTTTCCTGGGGGTTGTGGATGCAAAAGGCATCAGGAGTTTCAAAAAGCACTTGGGTAAACTTAGGGGCAGTAAATCTGAAGCAGGTACTGGGAAGAGCAGCCATGGATGTGCCCTCAGCATCCATCCCACCAGTGTGGATTCTGGGGAATGAGGAGGATGGAGGGAGGGTCTGACCAGGCTCATGTGCTCTGCCAACCAACCTCTCCTGCTGTCCCAGCTGTAGGCACGATGGAGGGGCAGTGTCACCCAAGGTGTGTATCTTACGTTCCTCAAAGTTCCCAGAAACCAGCATTGGGTGGGCACAGAGATATGCCGTGGTGCAGAAGAGCCAGTGTGGTTTTGTAGACCAAAACTGAGCCACATGACTCCGTCGGTACTTGGAAGGTGTTTGGGAGCACACGGCGGGTGGTCCAGTGCACCTCTCTGAAGGGTTTCTGCACAGGGTACCCCAGAAAAGTCCATCGTGGGATGCGTGGGTGAAGAGGTGGTTTGGAGGCAGACTACAAGGATGAGAGTGGATTGTCAAGCTTCACGGTGGAGGGAAGTTCCTCGGGGAGCCAGGCTGGGATCTGCGGCTCAGAGCATTTGTGTTGTGTGTGACCTAGAAAAGGGGATGAAAGCCATGGCTGGGGAGGAGTGTGCTGGAGTCCACATGTGCAGCGATGGGCTCTGAGCAAGCGAGGTAAGAAATCCTGAGCGCTGAAATTCAGCAATGAGGTTTGGGGGTAACGGGTGTTTCTGTGACGGCATCGGCCGCGTTCGGCAGCGCTGCAGGAGGCTGTGAACTGCAAAGAGGGGAGCAGAGAACAGCATGAACAGGTCATGACACCACTGTGCTCCACTGTCAGGCTGAATATTGAGTGAGTGTCCACTCACCCCATCTCAGAGAAGTCCTTGCTTCTAACTGCTGAAGTACAATAAGCGTCTCTGTGGTTTTTTGCCTTTTTTTTTTTTCCCCAGTAGCAAATACTACGTGCTGGAGGCAGATGACAACTGTCTAGGTGGACATCAAATATAGTTGAATGTGGTCCAGATATTTGCCCTAGTCCATTGGCCATGCTGTAAAAGGAGGACAGAGAGAGCACTGCCTGCAGGGGCATCTTTCTGGATTTCCCCCCTTTCTGCTGCCCTCCTGCCACTGCTGAAAGTGAAAAGGTCAGTTCTGGACTGAACACAAGCTAATAAATGCTTGGGGTTTTGGTGAGAGAAAACAAAAGGAACTTGTTTTGGGCACCAAATCAAAAAGCAAATTGTTCTCACACCACTGTTCGCTGTTACCATGTATAGCAATTACTGCCATGGCAACAGATATTTTCAAGATCCAGCCAAGATCTTCCAGGGCTGCAACATAACTTCTGATACTTGCTCATTGTGGTGCTATTAATAACTGTGTTTTCCCCCCTCATAGCCAGGAAGTTTCTTCTTCCTCATGTACCAAGTGTGAGGGATAAACTCATTTAAAATCAATTGTAGGGAGAAGTGACACTGGGGATTTCCTGGATTTTTTTTGTTCTGGAGATCCTGTCTAGTGCTGCCAGCTCTGCAGCCACCTCCTGAGCCGAGCTGGGCTGTCTCTCTTGTGCTATTTATAAGAAAACCCAGTCTGAATTTTTTATTACTACTTTTTTTTTTTTTTTTAATCCCCTTAGATCAGGACAAACAGATGACACATATTTACTCTTCCAGCTATGCACAGAGCTTAAGTGTTTATTTCAGGCTGACTTGGTTAAGGGGAGAACCTGCTGCCAATTAAACATGATCTGGGCCAGGCTCTGGTATGCATGATTTCTTTATTTATCTCCTGGTCATTTAAGCAAGATAAACGCTGCGTATTCAAGTTTGCGGTTCAACTGTTCTTGGCAGTAGTTGAATTTAGCTGTGTTTAAAACCCCCAAGTGCACATTCGCGTTTTCCCAGCAGCATTAGCACACCCGCGTGAATCTCCTTTGGGCTGGAAGTGTCAGAAATACCAGCACCAGGTCTTCTGGCACCTGATCGAGGAGCTGTGGGAAAGGTGATACTTGGGCTTTTGCTGATGCCGGTGGTTCCTCTGGAGCCCGAGTGTCTGTGATGCCCTGTGACGGGGGAGGACCGGGGTGCTGAGTCGGTCCCCAGCTCTGGTTCTGGTCATACACGAGTCACAACTGTGCAGTTGTCTGGTTTCATCCCTGCAGAGGAATGTGCTGTTTTGCAGGCTGGTCTGCTCTCCCTGGGGGAGTTTGCCTTTCTTCTGCAGAAATGTAGCTGTTAACTGTGGGTGCCTCCCTGCCCCCTTTCCTCACCAACCCCAGAGTTAAAAGGAAGCCACTCTCTGAGCACTCTGGTTTTCCTTGTTTTCTGGTGCTCTCAAGTCTTGCAGCTTCTTCTGATGTCACTGTCTTTGACGTCACCCTTCCCCACGGCTCCTGGCCCGCTGGATTGACAGCCTACCGTCATCACCGAAAGAAAAAGATTTAGTGGAGACACATAATCTTTTATCCTTACAATCTCCCTGGAGAAGCTGCAGAAATGAGCATATGCCCTGCAGAAGTTTGGTCCAAGGCAAGAAATGATTCAGTCGTGTCCACAAGGAGCGACTGCATCCTTCTTCGATTGCTGCTGTAGCTGTTTCTCGGGAGGGTCTGTTGAACGTGGTACCGCCGGGGATGCTGCCGGGGCTGCGGCTCCCGGGGGGCAGCGCTGCGATGTGGGGGTTCACCCAGTGAGCTCCTGGCCATCCCCGAGAAACAACCGAGATGATTTTTGAGAGCCTTCGGTGAATGACTGTCAGTCACCAATAACTGGCTTCTTGCTGACTCTCAGGAAGGTTAATCCCACCTTTGTTTCTATGACATGGTGAGAGCAAAGGCAGATTTTGGGCTTTAACTAATCATGCTTTGTTCTGACATGCGAGATTGTGGAGATGTTCAGTTTTAAAAAGGCTGTGACTGCATTTTAAGGCAAGCTTGAGCGACTGTGTCTTTGTTTCTCATTAAATCAAGCCAGATCTTGTTAATGACAAAGCACCAGAACTACACATAACTAGTATTTTTGTTTATCTGGAGTTCGAAGGTGTTACTATAGTCACTGCTAATCTTATGGACGCAAGTGTATAGCACACAAAGCAGAGGGTTGAAATACAGCTCACGGGATGTGACTCCTACCCACACCATAACGTTTTGGAGATGATCAGAGAAAAGAACGTCACTTTGGGGCAACACTTCAACACGCCTTTCCTTTTGGAGGAAGTGTTTGTCATGGTTTAATACATCAGAATTAAAAACAATGGAAAAAATCAAACACGGGCTGTGTTTTTCATTCCAAACAGCTAATTCATTCATTGGTAGGTGAGTGTTTTGGAGCTGGAGATGTGCATGGAGCAGGGAACCGCGTGCCTTTCCTTCAGCAATTCCTGTAGGCCAACCAAACGTAAGAAATTAATTTCTCATGGAAAAGAGGTTTTTTTGCTTATTGTTTTATGAAGGGTTTATAAACTCTGTGGCTGGGGTTTTTGGCTATTTATTTACTGCCTCTCTTCCCTTGCCAGAGGAAATTAGTGTGCTTTGGGCTGGGGAAGACGGCGGCTGTGAAGCAGCTCCTCTGCACGGAGTCCCGTTGGGATGAATTTCCTGATGGCAGCTCAGGGCGCAGGGGAGAGTTATTCATTTGCGGACTCCGTGTTTCCTATTGCTTTCACTTGCTGCCAAATTCCTCTGCCATCCCGGCATTGTAGTGGTTAACTTGAGTCACGCTTAACAAGCTTGGACAGCTAATACTTTCAAGAGCTTCTCTGCATTTGTTCCTGCTTAGTTTTTTCAACAGAGCCGGCAGAGACAGCTGCAGCCGGAGAGATTTGCCGGAGAATGAAATGGCCTAAAAAAGTTGTGATGAAACACTGTTATCTTTGTTTTGTACTTTCAGCCACCAGTGTCTTGTGGGCTCTGCAAGCTGAGAAATAACCGTGTCCCTTGCAAACCGCGTCTCTGTCGTCCATGAGTTTTCAAGGGCCTCTGTGTTTCAGCTGATAAATGACTGGCAGTCCTTTAAATGAAGAGAGACAGAGGGCCATTATTTTGCTAATGCCACGCCATTTAGGAATGTCGCTGCCTCAGATATGTGGCTTTGCAGACTGGTGCTTGAAAGCCTGATGCTCTCCAGCCCAGCTGTTTGCAGGGAGTCACCAGCGGTTGTTGGTGCCCGGCCTGGTGCTCCAACCCGTAATAACAGCCTCGCTCTGCTCCTGTCCCCAGCGCTGCCCCCTCCTGTGCCTCCTTTAGAAAAGCTGAGGTTGTGGTGGGTTTTTTATGGACTGGTGAAGTAATTTTAGACCTGAGGTGGCTGTCTCAAGAGGCCCTTTCAGCCCTGTCCCTGCGTGCTCTTGCCAAGGTTGCTGCTCATCCCAAGGTACCAGCTGATGGCTTTCCCGTTTCTGGTTTTGTAGGTTTCTGTTCCTGTTTTCCCAGTCTTCGCTCACCAGCACCATTTAGAAACCTCTGTAAATGTTTTCTCTGTGTTGCTCAGCGTTCCTTTGTGTAGCAAACGAACATCTCTGTGCCTGGTGTAAACGAGCCTCTGGCACTTGGCTGTTTGCTTTGGTCCAACGTGTCTGCCAGGGCGCTCTCTCCCCTTCAATGAAGATGGTACAAAAATAGTTCTTTTGCCCTCCTGTATGGGGAAGCTGTGCGCCCTGTAGCATTGCAGTGTGTTTGTGGCCGTGCAATGCCTTCCATGGTTTCACTACACCCAGGATGATCTACCCATGCACAGAAATAATGAAAGCCAGTCGGCTGCGGAGTTACCGCTGCAGAATCGTGTTCCTCACGCGGTGTGAGTGATGTGGGCTGCTGCCGGGGCGGTGGAGCAGTTGCTGGGTTTACGTGGTGGGGCAGCTTTTCCAGAACAGCTTCTGATTGTGGAGCCTCCTGTTCCTGGGCTGCTCTCCGTGGCACCGACCGGCTGAGGCAGCAGCTGCAGGGCCTCCGCTGCAAGGGCTTTGTGGCAAGGCTGGGAGGAGTCCCTGAAATTGGTAGTAGGTGATATAGGAGGTTGTGAAGAGTAAATCTCAGTCCTGAAGCAGCTGGGCAGCAAGCTAGATAAATCAGGACCTTTGTCAGTAATTCCTAGAATGGCAGAGAGAGAGGGCAGCGGGTGCTGTCGTGTCCTTGACATAGCAGGGATGTCATCTGGGTGACGTTACTTGTTTTGGGATAGGGAGAGCACTTGGTGTGTGCTGATTCTCCAGGGCTCTGGGCTTTTGCCCTTCGTCCTTTGGCAGGTGTATTTTCTCCACCTCATTCCCTGCAGCCTTATCAGGATGATGTTCTTGGCCGTGAGTGCAGACTTGTCAGCACTGGGAAATGTCGCCCTGCTTGGTTCTGATTTACATCTGTTCAGCGGCTGGTGGGAGGTGTGGGGGACTTGGAGGGAACAGGAACCAGCCATACTCAGCTTTCTGGTCGCTGAGCACAGTTTCAATCAGCAGGTAGCCCTGCGGTGCCAGGGCCCCTTGCAAAAGCAGCAGACTCATGCACAGGTTCCAACTCCATCCCTTTCTCTTGCTCTGTGTCCATCCCCCTGATAAAAACAGGAACAGTGCAGGCCTAATTGTAGGGTTACATTCACACTGGGAGGCTCTTGGGTGCTTTGAGTCCCATCTTGGGCAGATCCTGTATGACTCTGTGCCAGCACACTCTCCCAGAGGGGGAGAAAGCCCAGCTCTGCTCTGGCAGAAAGCATCTGTCTTAGCTTGGTGTGACCCAAGAAGACATAAGGCTGAGAGAGTTGGGGTGTTCAGCCTGGAGAAGAGAAGGCTCTGGGGAGACCTTATTGCGCCTTTCCATACTTAAAGCGGCTGATAATAAACATGGGGACAGACTTTTTAGCAGGGCCTTTGCGACAGGACAAGGGGTGATGGTTTTAAACTAAAGGAGAGAGATTCAAGCCAGACATGAGGGAGAAATTGTTGCCCCTGAGGGTGGTGAGAGCCTGGCCCGGGTTGGCCAGAGAGGTGGTGGCTGAACCATCCCTGGAGACATCCCAGGCCAGGCTGGACGGGGCTCTGAGCAACCTGAGCTGGTGCAGATGTCCCTGCTCATGGCAGGGGGGGCACTGGGGGAGCTGGGAAGGGCCCTTCAAACCATTCTGTGAGTCTATAAGGAGAAAGCAGATGTGTGACCTTGGGTACTTCACTGCAGAGGTTTGCACACCTGGGAGGATCTGGCTGGGGCAGCTGGTGATGGCCTCGCATGAGGACCTGCTGCGTGCCTCGGTGAGGCCATGTACAGGTGGGACGGCCACAATGACGCCCATCAGGCCGTGCTTGTGGTGTATGTGCCTGTACAAATCCTCCTTGACAGTGGGGGCATTGCCTCTGGGAGCATTGGGAAGGTGTCAGGCTGCTGCCCTGGGGCTGAGCTCAGGGGCAGCACCCAGGGATGGAGGGAGGGCAGGATACATCCCAGCTGTCATGGTCAGTTGTTGCTGAACTCACAGGTCGTCATGTAATGCCTTCACTTAGCAGCTATGAAGTATTTATTCTCTAGAATATTGCTAAAACTGAGGTTTTCCCATGTAGATCCTGTTTGTTGGGCACAAAGTCTGGTTATGATGGTGTTGAGGTGGGATGCAGTCGCTGTCAGAGCACAGCGCCTCTGGTATCACAGACCAGACCATATGTCCTGGGGTTGCTGCAGCCCGTGCCCACACAGGTGGGGGGACAGCACTGAGCTGCATCGGGCCTCGGTGCTCCCCAGGGCACCCGTGCCCCTGGGCAAGGACCCTGCGGTGGCACCAAACCTGCCCCGAGCTGCCTCCCCTCCAGCACCTGGGGTTTGGATGGGGCTGTGGATGCACACAGCACATTTTCATAGAATCATAGAATCATTTCAGTTGGCAGAGACCCTCAGGATCATCAAGTCCAGCCATAACCTAACCCTAAGTCTAGCACTACCCCATGTCCCTGAGAACCTCGTCTAAACGCCTTTTAAACCTCTCCAGGGATGGTGACTCCACCACTGCCCTGGGCAGCCTGTTCCAATGCCTGACAACCCTTTCTAGGATGAGTTTTTTCCTAATATCCAATCTACACCTCTCCTGGTGCAACTTGAGGCCGTTTCCTCTGGTCCTGGCGCTTGTTCCTGGGGAGCAGAGCCCGACCCCCCCTGGCTCCAAGCTCCTTTCAGGCAGGTCAGAGATCAGAAGGTCTCCCCTCAGCTCCTGTTCTCCAGCTGAACCCCCAGCTCCCTCAGCCGCTCCCATCACACTTGTGCTCCAGCCCCTCACCAGCTCTGTCGCCTCCTCTGCACTCTCTGTCCTCTTCTTTAGGAATGAGAGAGAGAGGGGGGATGAAAACTGCCAGTACAATTTTTTTTTTTTTTTTTTTTTTCTTCTGAAACTCTTTGTCAAATGCTCAGCCCTTAAAAGGAAAAATGACTCTGCTGAAGCCTTCACTGGGCTTAGGAGGTGCCGCTGTGTCTGGGGCAAAGCTGAGCTCTAGGGAGGCTGTGTGAGGATTGGGGGTTTGAGCTGTGCTCTGATGTGCAAAGCAAGAACTCCAGCCGTGGTGCTGCAAGAGATCCCACAGGTGCTGTGGGGGCAGCTTGAGGGCTGGACGGGTTGTCCAGGCAGATCCTGTAGCCCAAGGAAAGTGGCTCATTGCTCTGTGTCCTGAGGCTCAAGCTCCACAAGGGCTTTTGTTCCCCGGTCACATAAAACCCCTGGGCTGGCTGGGACAGATCTGCAGGAGAAACTGTCCAGCAGGATCCGTGTCCCTGGCCAGCTTGAGGACTCTTAGGAAGAGCAGAAGGAAGCACCTGTAACTTTTTTGATACTGAACGCTTTTTTACATCTTGTGTCTTTCCCCTCTGCCCAGGCTGCAGTGGCCACAGCTGGTCTCTGGCCATGGTGCAGTCTGAGGTGCTCACCCTCCCTGACAATTTGGAGACAGAAAGAAATGAGGTGCTCTTGGCCTTCCAGGGAGCAGCAGATCTCCTCTCCGGGCACAGCAGCTGGTCCCTCTCTGCACCTCCAACACAGGAGCTATGGCAGGAGCCGGTGCTTGCCCTGACTGTGCAGGCACAGGCAGAGCTGTGCCCAGGCAGCATGGTTGAGATTTTTTTTTTTTTTTTGGTGGATTTTACTTCTCCTGCCCTTAGGTGCAATTTCCTGTAGCATTGGTCTGTGCAGTCCCCTGGTGACTGTGCCCATGTCCCTGGTACCCACTCTTGTCCTGGTCTCCTAGGCCCCATCCAGCAGGTCCTTTGTGCTCTGTCCCAAAGCCATGAAAATGGGGATGGTTCCTGTCCCTTGCTCTTCCCTCTTGCAGAAGCCACATCCTGTGGAGGAGGGATGGAGGATGGGGTGGAGGCGAGCAGCCCTTCGCTCCCCTCTGTGTTCCCCTGCCCGTGGGGTGCTCTCTGTGACCCCGGCCCTGACCTGGGGACGGTTTCAGGGTCCAGATCAATACGAGCCTGATGCTGCTGGTGGGGCTGCGCAGGTGCTGGTGGGTGGTGCTCAGCACAAAGCGGGTGATGGAGAGCGTGCAGGTTGTGGTGGGAGTTTCTGTGCTGCCCTCCCTTCCCCGTGCTGAGATGCAGTGCTCTGAGGTGCCTGCGCATCATCCCACCCCAGGTTCAGGTGCTGGTGTCAGGCTGTGGGACCTTGTGCCTTTGGGGCTGTTCTGGGCTTTATTTTCAGTTGATTATCTTTGTGGTATGACTTGGCATGGTGTCTGTCCTCCTTGGGGAAGGTTCCTCTCTGCCCCCCCAGTCCTGTTGTGGAAATGCCAGGAAATCTCAGCCATGTCCTGAAAGCCCTTGTGTCTTCCTTGTTTCTCTTTGAGACAGGATCTTGGAGGAATCTGCTATTAATTTTGGTGCTGCCCTGACCCGCTCCCGCAGGATGAGCTGCCCCGTTGCCATTGGTTCTGCTCTGGAGCCGGGGTGAATGGGGAGACTCGCAGCAGGAGATGGGAGCTGGTGGTGCTGGTACGAGGGCTGAGGGAGTTTGGGAATGGCTGGGAAAGAAGCAAGAACCAGCAGAGTCTGAGCAACCAAAAGGCCACCAGGTTTCTCATCTGGCATCTTTCTTTGAAAACACCACTTAGCAGAAGGCTTAGGGCTTTGGTTGTGTGTTTGGTTGTTTTTTGTGTTGTTGGGTTTGGTTGGTTGGCTTTTGTTTGTTTGTTTGTTTAAAATTAAAACCCCCAAAGTAATGAGATGCTTTGCTTGATAGGGCCTCTTCCAGGCTCTGTCCTGCCTCTAACCCACCCAAGTCGTGGTGAAGTGCTCCGTTCTGCTCTCTGTGCTGTGTTGCCGCACTGGGCTCTGCTCTTAGAGGGCTGCCCCACGCTGCTCTTGCTGGAGCTGAGCGTATGTGCTCAGGCTTTGAGCAATTGCAGCCATTCGTTCTATATTTTCACAGTCTGGTCTCTCTCCTGTGAAGTAGAGGTTGATTTGTTTGCACAATGCTTATTTTCAGAAGCAGGAAAATTTCAGGGACAGCCTGACATTATACTTATTTTAGTTTGTCTATAATTTTTGTTAGAAGGATGCATGTGTGTTCAAAATAAGTACGGATATATATAAAAGTGTGTGTGGGGAGAGGGTTGTTTTAGGTACATTTTTTTTTTCCTAAGATCTAAATTACAGCTTTTCCAGACTTCACTGAGAGAAGGCAGTGAATAAAGCCTAAATTGACTGAGTGAACCAGTGGAGCATCACCGTGAGGAGCTGGTGCTAGAGACCTTCTTGGACCTCTGCAGCTCCAGGGTACGGATGAGTTTTACAGCCTTGTCCTGGCTTTGTGCAAATCTGAGCGACCTGGAGCCGCCTGTGGGTTGCACTTTACTGCTCAGCATTTGCAATGAGCAAAGTTTTTCTAAGGGGAGTCTGTCTGACAGCCCACCCAGTGTGCTGGGGTGGCAGAAGGGGAAGGGGCAAGCGTGACCCTCTCCAACATCAGTTTTTAGCGGCCCGGGCTGCTCTCCAGCCAGCCAGGAGCCTGGACCTGCAGGGGAGCAGTGCTGTCAGCAGCTTCAGTGCCTCTGCGATGGTACTCGCTCCCCATTCCTTAACTAGTTTGCCTTGGTCTGCTGCTGGGGCCTCCCTTTGGAGCACTCAGGGTTGTAAACATGGCTTTGTTCTCCATAATGCTGCTCCTGCTCCCTCTCATGGGCCCCTCGTCATAAGCTCCGTTAGCAGGAAACGAAGGAGGCTCTGAACTCCCTGTCTCTGTAGGACAGACAATTTCAGATGCCCGTCCCCATCACCCAGCTGCTTGTTGCAGAGAGGAGCCCTGGACCCCACACACTCGTCCCTGCGTCTGGCTGGTGTCACAGTGTGACCCATTTCCAAGAGCTGTACTTCACTCTCTGTATGTGTCTGTTGGCCAAACTCTTCATTCCTTGTCCTTAAGGAGGACCACTTAAATAGGCACTTAGTCTTGGCGTTGACACATCCTCGGTTAGATGACCTCTGATGATGGGATCTGCCTGGTCCTGGGGCCCCACCGCCTCCTGGGGCTTCTCAGAGGCTTCAGCAGCCCTGGCTTGGAGCCACAGGCAAAGAGCTGCAGCTCTTTGTGCAAGAACACAGCAGGGTGGCTGCCCCACGCAGGGCATGGGAGCAACACCTGGCCCATGCAAGGTACAGAGGTGGGGTAAAGGGAAGCATCAACACTCATAAAGGTCATGTTGGCCTTTGGCCTCTCAAGTTCTTCAGTCTCCTGCTGTCCAGGAGGGTCCTCTGTCCTCTGAGCACAGCCATCCTTCTGCGATCCTGAACACCAGACCACTCCCTGGCTCTGTTCAGGCTCCTGTTTCCTGAAGGAAGAACTTTCTGAGGTCTTCAAATATCCCACTCAGCACAGAGTCACGTTTGGTCAAGAAGGACTTTGTAGGGCCCCAGCTCTCTGCGGGGCTCATCCCGAAGAAGGGAAGTGAGGGAAGGAGGTGGGATCTTGGCTCGGAGCACAGAAGTCCAAAAATTACATAACGTGGAAGTGAAATGGGGGATCAAGCTGTGAGGGCTGTCCTTGCAGCCACGCAGGGCTGTGCTGGCTGTGGAGCTCCCCACGCAGGGGCTCCCCAGGGCCTCCCCTGGGCTCTCTCGCCCCTGGCAGGCAGGTGCCTCCTGGAGCTGGTGCTGAGCACAGGGGTGAGCGGAGAGAAGCTCCGTGTAGAGGGCTGGGTGGTCACATCGCGCGGCTCTCGAGCTGACAGCTCCAGCTGAGAAAACACCTCTCTACTATTCATATCTTTGCCTGGCCTTGTGAAGAGCTCGTGGTCTCCAGGGACCGCGTGTGGCTGCCCCGGCTGTGGTGTCACTTGGGTGACGGTGGCAAGAAACCCAGCTCTGCTGTGGAGTAGTGGCTGTTCAACTTCTTGGTGTTTCTCAGGTCTACCCACAAGTGGCTTTTCTGTTTCTGTCCCTTCCATTTCTGATCTTGCTCCTTTCTCTTTAGTTAAAACTATTTTGTTCTTTCCTGGACTTGCACTAACATTTATAGTTTTTGTGAGAAGATCCAATCAGGAGATGCTAGCAGGATGCTCTTGCAGGCTGAAATACCCTTTTAATCCCAAGGCTTTGCTAAGCAGGAGTGGCAGCCAGGAGGGACCCAAGCTGTTTTTGAAGGAGCAGAGTTTGCAAATGTCCAAAATCTCTTTGCCAGGGGCTGGCAGGAGAGAGCTCATCTTACCTGCTCTGTCCCTACAATACTTGATCAGAAACGAGCTGCCGGCCTGCAGGGGCTGAGCCTTCAGGTGGGAACAAACCTTTCTGCCCGTGTCAGAGGCAATTCTGCACAAAAAGCTCTACGCTTCCTCCTGCTTTTTGTATGCCTGCTGCACTGTGTCCTCCCCCCCCCAGCAGCTTGGTGCTTGGGGACTGAGCTCCTCCATGGCCCTGCCACCCTTCCAAAAAATCAGCGTGCCCAAGGCAAGTGCCTTTGCGGGCAGGTGGGGCTCAGGCTGCTGGGGCGAGCGGCTGGAGCTGCGGGCTATTGACAGGCTAGGAGGCGTGGGAAGTGTTTGTGCATTTGCACTGGACACAGAGGAAACTCCCGAAATCTCTTGACAATACAGGAGGATGCACACTGGGTTTGTTTTTGGAAGAACGGAGGGATTTTGTTGAAATTCCCCCACGTTGCAGGCTCTGGTGACCAGGTTAGTTCTCCGGTGCTGCCGCGATGCCGACGGGCTGTGTCCCCCCACACTTGAGCTGCCGTGGGGGTTCTGTCTGGGTTTGCAAACCGGGCCTGCAGGGAAGTCCGGTGCCTGGGGATGTTGAGTTCCAAGAGGTGAGATGGACTGAAACCACCACAGGGATCCGGGTGTCACCCAGCGCTTGGAGCTGAGGGGACAGACAGGAAAAGCATTATTCGAACCATTCCCAGGAAACTACTTCTTTAACCCCGCAAAAGGGAGTTGGAATTAATTTTTTTTTTCTGAGTTGTGGTCTTATCTCTCTGCAATCCTGGGTTTATCACGTCTTTCCAGAGTTCCTGATGTTATGTTCAAGGCTTGTGTGGCAGCCCAGGGCTGGCCCTGCTCCAGGAATGTGCTCCTTGCTTTTCCTTTTTGTTCTTTACATATGAACGTGATTGTACCAAACTCTTTGGTATTTCAATGTGTTCTGTGCAGATTTTTTTTTCTCTGCTTAAACTGCACCTCAGTCATCCTCAGCCCCTCAATTTTAAGACCAAAGAGGTCACCAACCCAAGTCATCCACTTACGTGTCTTTGCACACAAAGATAAACATAAGCTTGTTAAAACGGAAGACTATAGTTAGAAACACACGCTCGGTCGCGACCAAGTGCCATGAGAAGAATTCATTATTTTCAATAGCTTGCATTTAACAGAAAATAGCTGACCGCTCCTCTCTGCGGAGGAGCAGCAGTGCTGGTAGAGTCATTGGTGTTTCAGAGCTTTGCTAATCCGGTTGTTGGCAAAACAGATCAAAACCAGCCTGCTCTTGAATGCTAAAAAGGTTGATCGCTCAGCTGCATCTCGATTGCTCAGCTGGGTCTTGCAGGGTTTTGGTTTATTTCCTTGCCAAGCAAATACTCCATAACTACCTCCTGCTTCTCTTCCAAGCTCGTCTGTGTGTGCGTTTCTGTCGCTTTCAGTGCGGGGGTCCCACCGTTCCTGTGTTCCTCTTCAGCGCCTGCCCTCCGCCTGCCCTGCCCTTCCCCAGCGTTGGGCAGAGCCCCCACCTTCCAGCAGCAGCACCAGCCTCTCCCCCCTCGAAGCTGCCAGTGTGACACCTGGTCTGAGTCCCCTCTTCAGTCCCCTGCGCCCCGTTTCCCGCTGGCTGCGCGTCCTTATGAAGACTCGTGGTGTTCTCAGAGGTCACTACTCCTCTCGTGTCCCCTCTGAACTGTCCCCGACACCCTGTTTGCTAGTTCCTTGTCCCACCTGCACTTCTTTACTGCTGTCCCTGTGGACCTTCTTGTCTGGCTCTTCTCCCAGCACCGCTGGGCTCTGCTGCTGCCCTCATTTTCCCCTTTCATGCCCTGTTTATGGGTGACGATGCCCTCGATAATGGCAGTGACTTGCCAATTTGTTCCTGTGCCTGTGGTTCGACATTGCAACTATGTGGAAATAATCAGGCTGGCTCTGATTCCCACCCCGAGCCATGGCATGGGGTGCTGGTACGGCTCTTCATGTTGCACCTGAAGTCAAATAGGGGAACTGATCAGTTTTGACCAAAAAATACCAAACAGCAAAGCAAGTGTTTTCTAGACACAAAGTTTTCCTGGCAGTGCCCTGTGGTGGGAGCCCAGCAGGAGTTGGTGCCCTGGGGAAAGGAGCGTGTGCAGCTCCCAGCTGCTTGTTGGACCAGTGCGAATGGACATGGTGGTGGCAGCCTGGGCTGGGTAAGCTGATCTGGCTGAAAACAGACCTGTGCCACAAAAGAAGTGGCCTTTACCCAGGTGAGCTTCTCCAGTCAGCCCAAATGACCGTCAGCCCCCTGTGAGGCTGCATGGTCAGCATTGCATGGTAAATGTTGTGATGAGGAGAATTGCACCTTTTCGGTGCAATTCAGGTTTATTTTGGGTTGAACTGACATAATACCTATCAATTTTGCATCCTCAAAGAGTCGAGGAGCAGCCCGCATTTTAGGGGTGCATGCCAGGCTGCTCAGCATTGAATACACCAGCAGTTTTCCTAGCGGGGAGCTGTGATGTGGTATTAAACCACTTCCCAGATTTGCCTGGTGGGAAAGGACATGTTGACATTCCCCAGGAAGCCTGGGCAGAGCCGAGGGCCGTGCTGCCCTGCCAGCAAACACCTCCTGTCCTGCCACCGTGCCAGCAAGGCTGAGCCCAGGCTGCCGTTTCGGGCACTGCAGTGCTGTCACCATCACTCTGACCCCACCAGGAACCACCCACCAGCAGCCCGGCGTGTGAGAGGGGTGCAGCAGGATCTCCTTTCTACTTCGAGTGAAATGGGATCCTCATCCTGCAGCTTCCACCAACACAGGGTGGAGGAGGAGGGTGGAGGGCCAGGACTTGGGGGTGTGGGGAGAAGCTGGAGGGCCTGTGTAGGTTTTTTTTCTCTGTTTTCAGCTGCACGCTGGAGCCAGGGGTGGCATCGCTTTAGTGACAGCATCTCTCCCAGGTGGGAGGAGACCTTGCTGGTGTTTGCACCCCTTCTTCTGTTTACCTAGGCCGGCCAAAATGGTTTTGGCTACAGCATCATGGCGGCATTGACCTTGCTGAGCTCCTCTGCCCTCATCTGGGTCGGCTGTTTGGGATAGGGGTGTCGATGTTAAAGGCTGATGTGCCATATGTGAGGGCTGCGCAGCCCAACATCTCTGTTGCTGCAAAACCATCGTGCTGGTCTGCCTGAAAACCAGCCCTACAGCACTGCCCGTGTGGCTCTTGCTGAGCCCTGGGCTGGGCCAGTGCGGGTGCTGGCGGGGGCCCTGGGGCTGGACGGGCTCCTCCAGTGGCACAGGGGCCACGGATCAGCGCCTGGCCCTGCCTGCCCTTTACCCCAAGGGGCCACCGAGAGCCTTGGCCCATCAGCTGAGGGAGGAGGGAAGAGCTTGCAATGGAGATGGTGTCATCTACCAGTCACTTCCCTGCATTTATCTTTTGGTCAAGCAAGTGTGGGCTTCGAGCAGGGACCGGCTGCCCCAGAGGTCCCCTCCAGCCCCCCAGCGTGTGAGCCGGCAGGCAGCGCTCGCATGGGCCGGCTGCCCGCCCTGTCGGGAGCCAGGGCTTTGGTCTCCCGAGGTGGCTTTAGCAACAGGGTGTAGCTCCCGAAAGGAGCAGATCCTGCTTTGCAGATCCTCCCTGCTCCCGAGAGCGAGTTCCCCCGTGCATCTTGCCAGGCACCAGCACTCCTGCCATCGCACCAGCCCTTGATAGGAGTTATCAGAGCATCAGCAGGTGATGCTCGCCCGCCCCGTGTCACTTGTCCCGGGCTGGAGAGTGGCGTGAGCTCACACCAGGGCCAGGCTGGGGGGGTGACCTCCTGTTCCCTGTGCCAGGGAGCTGCTGCTTTGGCTCCGCCCCATCTCAAACCCTTCTTGTCTTCCCCTGAGTTTGTTAGATCGCTGAATGGCCCTGAGCAGCACTTTGATGTGCAGCAGGGCTGCTTGGCCCAGAGGCAGCAGTTCCGCAGGGCTCTCAGACAACCCATTTGCCTTGAGGCTCTGGCCCAGACTAACCCGGCTCTCGTGTCCCCCGCAGCTCGGACTGGGTGGAGATCATCGAGCCCCGCTCCCAGGAGCGGATGTACGTCAACCTGACCACCGGCGAGTGCGGCTGGGAGCCCCCTCCCAACCTGAAGGTGCGCCAGTCGGACCAGAAGCAGTGGTGGGAGCTCTTTGACCAGAACAACAACCGCTTCTACTACTACAATGCCATCACGCAGCAGACGGTGTGGCACCGGCCCCAGGGCTGCGACATCGTGCCCTTGGCGCAGCTCCAGGCCATGAAGCGCAGCTCCCAGCCCGACTGCCGGGGCCGGCAGCACCGGGGCAGTGCCGGCAGCGATGGCAGAAGCACCCCCATCCAAATGGCCCTCCTGCAGGAGATGGAGAAGGGCAAGGGGGACTGCGCCGCGGAGAAGAGGAAAGACACTGGCAGGTAGGGAGAGCTGTAGCCTTCTTTGTTTATATCTGATGGGCAGCTTCAGTTGCCAGCAGGCACTGGCTGCTCTGCAGAAGGTCTGGAAAGCTGGGCTGCCCTGAGAAGGACAAAGTGCTGCCAGGACACTGGTATCACTGCTTGCCCTCCTCTTCCCAGGGTACAGCCATTCACTTTCACTTGAACGTCCCTGGTCTGGGCCAGGTGTCATTTGTGTGGGACACCATAAAAACACATCGGAAGATAATAGTCACTCCAAAGCCCTTTGTGCTAAACATAAGGAGAGAGACAGGCAGGAGAGTCACACAGTGACGAGGGCTCTGTCGGGCGCTCATGGTGGGGTTTGCTGGGATGGCTGAGCTGCCGTGCAAGGGGTTTGGCTGCTCAGAGTGCCGGTGAGCCCGGCTGCCCTGGCTCCTTCCCTCCCCGCTCGCCCAGCTGCCTCTGTGTGCTTGCAGCTCTGGCCGGGGCGGGACGTGGGGCTGCAGGGACAGAGCTCCTGGGCACAGTTATTTGCTCACATCAAGCCTGAAATGAAAGAACAATAACGGGATGCTGTTTTGTTTGGCTAAGAAATTTTCTTACACTCAAACCAGTCTGACAACAATCAGGTTTGTGGGTTTTTTTTTTTTTGTATTGAAACTTTGCCAGCTTCAGCTGCACAAAAGCATCTCCTCTCCAGTCTCTGTGAGGCCAGCCTGTCCACCTGGGGCACTGCCTGGGGCTGCCCTGCCTCCTCCTGCCCTGTCTGGGCATCATCCTGCCCTGGAAAACGTGGTGCCAGCCGCCCGGGAGGCCCTGCAGTGAGCGGGGTTGGGTCACACTGAGGAGAAGTGACTCCCCCAAGGGCTGGAGCAGAGCTCGGCTGAGCCCGGCACTCCTGCCATCCACCCCAGCGCTTCTGGTCCCTAGTTTGGGCATGCAGCAAGCCAGGCTTTAACAGCTTGGGGCTTGGATTGTGCTTGCCTCCCTGTGTGCCTGGTGTTGGTGGCAAGAGAAGAGAAAAGTGAAGGTGATGAAGACCACGTAGGATGGGTGATTCTGGAAAATATATGCTCTAGAGCCCCCTGAACTGAGATTTATCACTTGTCTGCTGCACCTGCGAGATGCTACTGTATTCACTTCAGTCCTGTGTGACTGGAAGATGCTGGTGATGCACATAAAGTGCACCAGAAAGAGCCCAGAGCTTTACTGGTGCCTGTGATGTTTCCAGTGGCCCCTGCCCCTCTGAGCTACAGACCCATCCAGAGGTTGATCCCTGCTCTGCTGGGAGAAACCTGAACAGTGAGAAATGCCTTAAGCTGAACCCCAGTAGCTCCCAGTTCCCTCCAGTCCACACCAGTGACCACAGGTGAGCCACAGACACGTGGGATTTGCCATGAGCCAACTGGCATCCCCTCCTTGTCCCTCCACAGCCCAGCACTCTGGGACTCCTGGGACAGGCACTGACAAACTAGTTGTTTCCAGAGGAGCAAGTGCAAGAGCCTTGCTAGGGCATAAAGTGTCCTGAGCTTCACGGGGCCCAAAATATTTCTGACTCGGCTCTCGAGAAGGGAACGTGGCCTCCTCTGCCTCACTCTGGGAAACGGCTGTGCCTGAGGGGATAAGCGATGGCAGCTCTGACCCCTCAGCTCTCCAGCCTGCTCGGCAGGGAAGACCCCATGCAGGACCCTCACGTGGGAGGTGGGGAAGCGATACAGCATGGGCAGGGTTTGTTTTACCTTTTTTTGCAGCCAGGCTGGTCCCAGGCAGCATCTTGGGCATCACTGCAAGTTCTCCTGTAAGGAAGGGGAAGTGGGAAGACATCCTCCTCCATCCCAATACAAAGTTTTTGCAGCGATCTCAGGGTACTTTGAGTGTGCAACAAGCTTAGTTGAAGGGCAAGTGCTGGGAAAGGTGTGAGTGGAGCTCGCTGGGAGCTGACAGGCTGCTTGGACTGGAGGGTCTTCCAGACCCTCACACCCGTAAGCCAACAGCATTTCCCTGTGGAAGCTGCTTTCTTGGAAGCAGGAGGCTGAGCGCTGTTTCCTTGCACATCCATCATGTGTCGTCATTGCTGTTTGTGAGCAGGGGCTGCATGTCCGGTTATGGCGTGGAGAATTATTTCTCTACCCACGTCTGACACCCAAGAAGAGATTTCTTGCCTTTTGTTAGCTTGTAAAATGGTGAGCAAAGAGCTGAGCCCAAAGCAAGTGTTCCCAGGTGGGATCTAATGCCCTTGCTGGGGTGTCTGGTCTAGTAACAGCAAAAGCACACCAAGCTCGTCAGCTCTGTTGTCTGCGTTGTTCTTCAAAGACAAACATAAGAGTGTCCTCTTCCTTCCCGCAGCAGGGATACAGCTGTATAAACAGAGGGCGAGTACGTTGAGTGCTCTTGGTAGCATTTGTCATCTTTATAGGTACCTGCACCCAAGATGGTTTCACTTTTCTCTCTAAGGACAGTATGAGAGTTTTGTTTTTCTTCCCTTCATGTTTGTCATCCCTTGATAGATGGAGAGGCCAGGAGAGACCAGCGTGGTCCCCAAAAGGGGCCTTCTGAGAGCACATGCCACAGAGAGCTGGGGGAAGGGATTTCATCCTTTTTTTCACAGAATCCCAGAATGTCAGGGATTGGAAGGGACCTCGAAAGCTCATCCAGTGCAATCCCCCCGCCGGAGCAGGAACACCCAGATGAGGTTACACAGGAAGGTGTCCAGGCGGGTTGGAATGTCTGCAGAGAAGGAGACTCCACAACCTCCCTGGGCAGCCTGGGCCAGGCTCTGGCACCCTCACTGAGAAGAAGTTTCTTCTCATATTTAAGTGGAACCTCCTGTGTTCCAGTTTATACCCATTGCCCCTTGTCCTATCACTGGTTGTCACCGAGAAGAGCCTGGCTCCATCCTCCTGACACTCCCCCTTTCCATATTGATCCCCATGAATGAGGTCACCCCTCAGTCTCCTCTTCTCCAGCTCCAGAGCCCCAGCTCCTCAGCCTTTCCTCACACGGGAGATGCTCCACTCCCTTCAGCATCTTCGTGGCTGCGCTGGACTCTCTCCAGCAGTTCCTTGTCCTGCTGGACCTGAGGGGCCCAGAACTGGACACAATATTCCAGATGAGGTCTCACCAGGGCAGAGCAGAGGGGCAGGAGAACCTCTCTGACCTACTGACCACCCCCCTTCTAATCCCCCCCAGGTCCCATTGGCCTTCCTGGCCACAAGGGCCCAGTGCTGGCTCATGGTCACCCTGCTGTCCCCAGGACCCCCAGGTCCCTTTCCCCTACACTGCTCTCGAGCAGGTCGTTCCCAAGTTATACTGGAACCTGGGGTTGTTCCTGCCCAGATGCAACACTCTACACTTGCCCTTGTTATATTTCATTAAATCTTTCCCTGCCCAACTCTCCAGCCTGTCCAGGTCTCTGGATGGCAGCGCAGCCTTCCAGTGTCAGCCACTCCTCCCAGTTTGGTGCCATCAGCAAACTTGCTGACAGTGCGCTCTATTCCCTCACAGAATCACAGAATGTCAGGGATTGGAAGGGACCTCGAAAGATCATCCAGTCCAATCCCCCTGCCAGGGCAGGAACACCCAGATGAGGTTACACAGGAAGGTGTCCAGGCGGGTTTTGAATGTCTCCAGAGAAGGAGAATCCACAGCCTCCCTGGGCAGCCTGTTCCAGTGTTCCGTCACCCTCACTGAGAAGAAGTTTCTTCTCAAATTTAAGGGCTGGGCACGGTGGAGGGCTGAGGCTTGAAGAGGACAGTCCTGCTGGGAGCAGAGCCCGTGTGCTGCTCTGCCGCGTTCGGGCACACCGCTGGTCAGGGTGTGCATGGGCTCTGCTGTCCCCAGCCCTGCTGGCGCTGCGGACCAGCCCTTCTCTTCCTGTGGTTCTCCCAGGGTCAGGGACTTGTTTCAGAGTGAGGTTTCCGAGCTTCCTATAGTGATAATGATGCATCTCAAAGTCCTCTAGGTAGAAATGCACCATGCCTAGGCACATCCGTCCCCCAGGACAGGAGAGGTGTGGGTCCCTTCTGCTGGGCAGTAGGTTCTGCTGCCTGTCCCCTTCTTCACCACCTTCCCCACGGCTCAGCATCCTTGGCTGGGAGGGAGAAGTACCTTGGTCTTACCATGCCAGGACAGTGTGTTGGAGGAGGTGTGTGGCATGAAGCCTGTGAAGGTGGCTATGAGGGTTCCTCTGCCTCTTCCAAGTCTGGTTTGCCTCATCACAGGCTTACGTCTCTCAATGCCCAGTGTAAGTAATGCCAATATTAAGTTCTTTGTAACTGGACAAGAAACACCATCAGGATTCCTCTTACAGGCTTGTTTCCGTCTTATGGCAGGGCTCACAAACGCAACATGCTTTGCCTGTGCCCACAGAGCTCTCCTGGTGCTATGCAGACCTGGTTTGGGTGGCATCTCCATCCCTGCCCAACGTGTGGGTACCGGCAGCAGCGCCACTGAAATACAAACATCCCTGTTCATTCGCCTCTGTCAAAGCACCAGGAAAGTGACTGCTGGGAAGGGCAGAGCTGAGGTGTGAGGCTGTTTCTCTAGGCTGCTGGGAGGGAAGAGCAAACAATGGAGCTCCGGAGCCTGGGAAGAGCTGCCGGATCCGCTGGGCCTGCTGGAGCTGGGTGCGGGCTGGGAAAGCCAGCGCCGGGTCGTGGTGTTTATATTGGAGCTGCTTGAAAGCATTCCTCGAAGGAACCATCTCGGAGGGACTCGGCAGGGTCTCTGCTGCTGGTGGCTGAAGAGCACAGCCGAGAGGCCACGTTGGGACGTTTCTGCACCACTGGCTTTGCTTTCTGTCAGGGCTTTCACTGCTCAGAAGGACAAGGCTGAACCTTTTTCAGTGCTGGGAAGTCAGGAAGTCCCTGTTCTCCTCTGCTTGGTCTTTTCAGCAGCCTGGGGATGGGATTGAGCAAAGCTGTATCCAGACATGGCCACAGGTGATTGTTCATGGCTGTGGAAATGGTCCTTTCAGAAAAGCCTTGTCTTCTCTGTGGTGGTGCCTCTTCCCTCTGATCTCCGGCTGCTGGGGAGGCTGGAGATGGCACAGTGTGCCCAAAATGAGACTGACAGGCAAAGTGGGATGCAGCACATGTTTAGTGGTTTCACTTCACCATCACACTCACTTACAAACCCCCTGGTCCAAAGGAGTGTGGTGGCCATGGCTGGGCTGGAGTTTGGCTCCCTCTGCCCTCAGTGACACTGGAGCAGTACAGGTCCTGTCTCCTCTGGCCCTGTGAGACCCCCCTGGACATCCCGGCAGAGCCGTGCAAGGACACGGCCGTGGCATGAGGAACGTACCTGAGTCCCATGCAAAGCTCCTGCGTGCAATACCCTCCCCTTGAAGTAGGAGTGCCTGCAGGCACACCGTGGGCGTTGGGGCACCCTGGGGAGGTACCAGTACCCCGTGGGTACCTGGAAACCCCTGGCAAATGGTTGGGTGCCTGGAGCAGTGCTCACATCCCGAGTTGCAGCCAGGGAGGAGCGGTGGCACAGTGGCCTTGCTCGTCTCCTGCCCCTGACTGCACCTTTGCAGCCCACCCTGCTCAGCTGCCCTGTGTGGCTGTTGTGCAAAAGGTCCCAGTGCCACTGTCCCCCGAGAGCTGCCTGAGTGACACGGGGCTCTGCTGGCGCCAGGGGTTCGCAGTATTTGGTCTGAAACGTTCCAGGGTGGGCTGGGTCCCAAGTGAGCTTTGTCCCTCAGCCTGAAGACAGAATGTGAGGCAGTGGAGCCCACTTCTCTGGCGCCGTTGCCTGTTGGCGCACAGATTGCAAGTGCAAAAACCTGCTGCGGGGAGGCTTGCTGGTCATGGCACAGCCCCTTGCCTCATTGCCTTGCCACAGCTGTCTGTCTAACCTGTCCTGCTGGCTGCTCTCAGGGAGTCCACAGAGCAGGTGCGGGGAGAGCCCTGTGCCGATCCGGAGCTCCTGCCGTTCCCCCCACGTCCCACCCGCACGGGCGAGCCCGTGCCAGGGCCCCATCCTGGCCTCCCGTCCCCGGCAAGCTGTGGCTGGGGTGCTTTCCTTCCACCTGGTGAGGTGACTCGGGGCAGCAAGGAGCTGTCAGACTTTGGGGTGCCCATCGCCCTCCAGCCGGCACCAGGCTGCAGGTAGGCAGCTTGTCCTCTGGGGGAGGCTGCGGGCACAGCACCCCCTTTTCTTTTCCAGATCAAATCCCTCATTGCTCATCTGAGGGCCGAAATGTGGGCTTTGCTCTTTCTCACAGATGCAGGGGGAGGCTGTTGCCAGCTGGGGTCCCAGAGGACCCTAAAATCGTAAAGTCCCAGTGGGGCAGGAGCCCATCTCTGGAGGCCGTGCTGGTGGTGGTGTGCAGGTGCCCGGCCCCGCTCCTGAGCAGGGACAGATCGGGACGTGCCCAGCGCTGCCGCGGGGGTGCAAGTCGGGACAGGCGCTGCTGGGGCTGATGGGGCAGGCGGTGCCGCTGCCCGCTGTGCAGGCAGGAGAGGCTCCCCGCTGTGGCCCAGGGCTGAGCAAGGTGGCAACAGAGCTTGGGGCTGAGTTCCTGCTGCTCCAGGTCGGCAGGGTTTGGTGGGCGGCAGCACTGGTGACCTGCAGATGCCAGCAGTACCAACACACGCTGAGCCTGCGCGGCAACGAGTCTGGTTGTGCTGTGCCTGACAGGCGAGTTGGCCAAGCCTTCACCGAGTGGGTGGTTCAGCTGTGTGCAGAGCTGGCTGGAGGTGCAATGTTTTAGGTCAGAGAGGGGAATAACCTCATGGGATGTGGGGTCTCAGCGCCTTCCTGCAGAGCAGAGGGCTATTTTCCAGCCCTGCCACAGCAGGGGCTCTCTCGAGGCAGGGGACCCGTCTGCAGCTCAGGGGCTGCAGCCCTGCAGGGCTGCGGGTCTTCTCCTCCAGTTCACCACAGCTGGATGGTGCGGATCCAGATGTGGTGCTGGTCCAGATGTGATGCTGCTCCAGCCGTAGTCTTGAGTTAAAATCACTCCCACGTGATCACTCCTGGCCTGCCCGCAGAGTCGGGAACCTGTGAGTGGCTCTGTCCTGCTTGTCCTTGACATGGCTTTTTGCCAGTCTCACTTCCCGGCCATGAAATAAGCTGCTGGTACAGCTGAGTGGAGGGGTAGGTGGAGGGGTGTCAGAGATGCTCATTTAAAAGCCTACCAAATGTTGCTGCTCTGGTTCTTCCTTTTAGTCCAGGAGCTCTTGGAGGAGCAACCAGGTCCTCAGCAGCGCCTGCTCGGGGGATCGGGGCTTGACCGCATGTGGGAGGGACACACAGGTGTGCAGAGCGGTCCCTGCGGCCCCAGGGAGGGACACTGCTGGGTTTGGGGCTGTGTGTCCTCACAAGTGTCACCGCCATCCTGCTGTTAACCACTGGCTGTTCCCTGCCCACGTCCTCGCGTGGCACCGCTGGCAGTCCCCCCCTGCTCCAGGCGTCACACCTCCGGGAAGAAGCACGGAGAGGACAAGCTGCTGATGGCAAACGGGACGGGGAGAGCGGGGATGGCAACCTGGGCAAGTGGAGGGAGGCCAGCCCCAAATCCCTCGTTGGGACAGGGCTCGTGTCAGTCCCGGGCTGTGACACTGTGAGCAAGAGGCGGTGGCTGGGGACAATCCTTTCTCGCAACGGTGGCATCTCCATCTTGAAGTAGTGTCAGGAGCTCCCTTAAAATAAAACCCTTTGTGCTTTAGGGGGAGATACTGAGGGAAGTCCCTGGAGCAAGGGGCACCCCAGGATGAGAAGCAGAGGACGGTGGCCCTTTCTCCACCACTCTCCTGTAGCTGGGGAGCTGCAGGAGGCAGAGCCGTGTGTGCTGGGGAAGGAGCCGGGCTCTGCAGAGCCAGGGGTGCAGCACAGGGCGGCCGGAGGGTGCCGGCGCCTTTGAACCCTGGCGGGGAGCCAGCCCCTGCGCCCGGGCACGCCGGCCTCACCCGCGCCTCTCCCCGCACCGCTGTGCCGAGCGCGTTCGCAGCAACGCGGTGCTCTCGGACAGCATGTTTTGCCAAAAATATGGTAAGTGGTGGATGGGGAAGGGGCACACCACCCCATGGGGAGTGGAGCCTTTGGGAGTGGACGTGGGATATTGGGTGCGGCGCAGGTAACTGGGAGGGGAGCAGGTGAAATGGGGCACCCACAGTGATGTGGGGCTGCTGCTGTGGGGCAGACGTGTCCTGGTGGGGCGTGGGGAGAGCAGTGGTGTGCAGAGGCACCCTGCGGTGGGAGAGCCACGGGGGGACAGGCAGAGCACCCCAGGGAAGCTGTGCTGAACGGGAGGCTGGGACCACAGGTGAGAGGTCTCTGGAGAGCAGGAGCAGAGCACAAGAGGGTTGGGATGGCTGGATATCTTGGGGAAGGCACACGCAGGGGGTAACGTCACCGAGAGGCGGCTCTGGGCGCGGGATGGAGGTGGGTCTGTCTGCCAGCACAGGGGCCGTGCAGGATGGGTCAGCAGCACGGGATGGAGAACAAGCGTTAAGGTTCAAATAGAGCAAAAATGGCTGGGAAGTTGTTATGGGAACACCTCCCGTCACAGACAGGACACGCACAGCATCTTACCCAGTGACAGCTGGTAGTGGGTATGTAGAAGGAGGGCACAAAATGGGGCCAGATTCAAGGGGACCTTCCTGGGGATAGTGGTGCCTTTTAAGACCTGGAAGCTCAGCTGTTTTAACAGCCTTTCTATTCCCTTTTCCCTAGAGCTCACAAACACAGAGGGACTGTAGCCGCATCCTGGCAGCAGGTGGTTGTTACAGGGCAAAATGCGCCTTTGGGATGGGGCCATCACAGTGGGCACGCTGGATTGTGATGTATCCCCAGTACCACCACAGGTCAGAGGGTGTTCCCAGCAGAGGAGGGTTTCACAGCCATGAGAGCTGAGCAGGGTCAGCAGGTTTGGCACCTGGACCGGACTGGGAGGGTGCTCTACACAGGGGCTTGGTGGGTTGTGTCAAGTGGAACACACATCCTGTGAGCTGAGGACATCCGTCCCCGTACACCTCCCATAGACCTCATGGGTTTTTCTGCAAAATAAACATGCATTTGGAAACCTAGATCAAAAAAATAATGTGGTCTGGAAGGACTATCGTCATAGTTGGACACTCCGAAGGCGGACACTTGGGGTTGTTTTCCAGCTCACTGCTTGAATGATGCAGAATAGGTTACTGGTGTTCAGCTGGTTGTTCTGGGTGCCCTGCTGGCTAATGAGCCCTGGGAAGCGTAGGTCGGTTCTTATCTCGGTGCTGCTGATACCAGACAGGTTATAATATGATGAACTTGTTTCATCTCGTCGTCGTGCTGTTCATGACTCAGAACTTTATCGTGTGTAACAATGATGTGTTTCTGTTTCGGGAAGGGGGATCTCCAGGAAAAAACAAGGAGGAGCTGATGTAACTGGCTGAGGAATGTCCAGGCACTTTGAGACTGACAATCTGGTATTTGGGTAGAAGTAGAGGATACTTCAGTTAATATAATTCTTAAATAATTCCCTGGTTTTTTATCTTTCTTCCTTTAGGGAGACTCCTACCCACTGGCAGCCTCTGCCAGGCACAAAAGCAGCCATGTTGGTCAAAGTGAACAGCCTGCGGCAGATACAGAGCTCTTCAAACAGTTCGCTGCACCTGCAGGCTGCTCCAGAGGCCAACAGCCAAAAATCTCTTCCGAAACCAGCCATATATGCTCAGCCTCAGTCCACGGCACAGAGCCCTGGAGCCTCAAAGCAATTGCCTGCAGGAGAAACCAAGCAGTCTATGCAGATCAAGAAGACGGAGAATGGTGGGTTTTGCATAGTGCTGATGAATGATCCAACTTCTCCAACGCCTCCAAGGAGCCAGGCAGGAACCCCCCAGCCTGCATCCCCCAAGTACGCCTCCCCTGCACCTATATACGATGAGCCATCTTTAGAGTCTCCAATTTATGATGAGCCGCCGGTAGACATGGACACTGAAAGCGTCAGTATGAGTGGGATGTCTCCACCAAGGTCACCAAGCAATAGCTTAAAAAAGCAACTGCAACCAACCAAATTATTACAGCATCCAGGTATGCAACAGCAGCAGGCTGCAAAGAAGCATGCAAGAAATCCCTCTGCCACTGAATACAGCCCGGCTGGGAGGGAATATATAAAACACATGGTCAACATTGACCAGTCGTCCAAGCTCTCTCACTCTCCTGCTGCAACAGCTGATGCCTCTGCTAAACTGCCTGGTCAGCTCGCTTCAAAGGACAGCTTCAAGCAGTCTTGGAGGATCTTGGAAGCCAACGTCTTCAAGAACATGGGAGCCCACCACAGTCGGCAGAACAGCCTGCAAACTCAAGAGTACCCAACCGCTATAAGCCATCAGGATTCTGGTTATTCGACCGGCCCTTCTCCAAGCTTGAGAAAAAGGAAAGGAAGGAGGCAAGGGACAAGTCAAGGCAGACCTGGCTCCGTGGGCAGCAGCAGCGAGCTCACGGCTTTGAACGACAAGCTGATCGCCGAGATGCGTGCTGTGGTGGGCAGGTCAGCGGCGTGCAGGGGAAGCAAAGCCAGCCTCGATGCTCAGAGTCTGGAGAGCAGCATCCCAGCAGAGAGCTGCAAAGTCAGATTTCAGTCCGACCACTTGAAAAAATGCATCAGCCGGAGCTCCAGGGACGACATCTCGGCTAGTAACAGGTCTCTGTACAGACAGGGCCTGGAGAGCAGGGGCAGCGTTCCCCACGATGTGGCTGCTCCGCAGGACACAGTGAGGCAGAAGAGGACTTTTGAGAAAATAGATTCTTTAGAAAAGAACGTGACCAGCCAGACAAGTTTGGCTTCATCAGATGCGACACGCCACTCCTCCCAGGTACCCCCCCGCAGCGGGTTCAGTCGCACCCCTTTGCTGGGCCGTCGTGGGGCAGAGCTGGCACCTGCTCTGCTGCCTGCACAGCAGTGAATGGGTCACAGAGCTTCCCAGCTGTGCAGGGGGACACCCCGTGTCAGTGTTGGGAGAGGAAGGGGAATTGCAGAGGGGCTCGTGTCCAGCGAGCCCTCAGCGCTGCGGCTAGCTTGGCAGTGTTATTTGGGTAAATCTGGTGCCTGATCATTTTACCGGCGCTCATGCTCCTCTGGCAGCCCCTGCCCTCCTGGGGCCTTTCTGCACTGGGCTGTACAGGACGCAGTGTCAGGATTTGCATGGCCACATGGCAGCATTTTTCTCTTTTTTTCTCTCTCTTTCTGGCAGTTCCTTGTATTCTGTTCTCCCTTCTGACCATTCCTGAGCATTGAATGGAAATATTCAGAAAACCCGTGGCAGTGACTCTAGCATCTTCTTGTTGGAAATAACTATTTTCAAGCCTGTTAGTGTGCCTACACAAGTGGGTTTTCTTTCTAACGCAGCACTTCTGCAGAATTTAGTTTGCCATCTTCTGTTTGGATTTGAAGGAACCTCCTGTTTCATGGTTTTAGTTCAGATTTAGGTTCTACATAGGTAATTTTATATTCTGTGAAGGTTTTGTCCTTTTTCCCTTCGCTCTTCCGATTATTTGACTCCTGCTTGAACAACTTGAGTCTCTGCATCTCTTCTGTGAGGCACAGCTGATAACAATCCTCCAGCATGAGAACTGACTATTGATTTTAACCCTTTGTTCTCTTTTCTCCTGTTTGCTAGTCCCTGACCTTTCATGAAGAAGCTTGGCAAAGCTCCTTGACCATTTCAGACTGTTCCAGCAGACCTGTGGGGTGTAACTTTTCTCTAAAAGCCAGGCTGACACCTCCCTGCTGCATCAGATTCATGTGTGCGCATTCACCTTTTCATTGTCATTTCTGATCGATCGTGCCTTGCTTTCACCTGAAACCCTTTTTAAAACTGATGTCATGTTCCCGTGTTTTCCATTTTTCAGGCATGGGGCCAGTTTGAGTTTACATGACTTACATGTTACAGTTCAGCAACTTAATTTCACAGCCTCTTTAGAGTTGTTGGAAGACCGCTGCCCGGTCTTCAGGATATGTTACACCTCATTGCATTGGTGGGGAGAGCTGAGGCTTCATGTCTTGATTATGCACAAGAGATGGTGGGTTGGGGATAGGCTGTGAATGGCCCTCAAAATGAAAAATAATTCGTGAGTGGAAGGATGGAGAAGGAGAATAGAGTGTAAGGAGATGGACGTAGTGGTAAAGGCAATGAGTCAATAAATAAATACTCTGTTTACAGAAATACTCTGAGATATGAGAGTCCGAGTAAGGAGGGAATGAGGCTGCAGAGATTATGGCAGCAAAATTGCTGCCTCACCTGAAAATGGCAGCATGTGTCTTGAGTCACCAGCAGTGTCCTGTGCTGGCCCTGGGAATCAGGAGACAAGGAAATTCATTATCTGAGGAGGGCGGGCAGAAGTTCCAGGACAGGCTGAGCAGAGATGTGGACTGTCAGCACAAAGGTAATAGCTGGGTAGTTGTGTGAACAAGATTTGAGAGATAAGCTCTAGAGAGAGGGAAGAGGAGAGAACCAAGAGCCTGTTGAACCTCTAGGGAGTGTGAGGAGGTGGATGCTCAGAAGTACCAAACACGCTGAAGGAGCGATCAGGGTGGCAGGAGGAAAACCAGCCCCGGGTGTGGAATGTGGATTGAAGGAGAGTGAGGATGGAGATGGCAGAGAACTGCGGGCAGGGATTTTTAGGCAGCATGTTGGGTGAATTCAGAGAGGGCGAGGAGGCAGAGGGTAGCTCAAGGGATTAAAAACATAGCGAAGTAGGAAAGCAGGAGAAATGGTTGTGCCCCAGGCTGGCAATGAGCAGTGCAGTGTGATGTGAGCTCATCCCCTCAGCCACGGGTAGGTGTGTGTTGGGTGGGACACAGCGAAGGGCTGGACTGCACAAGCCTCTGTCCCGAGTTCAGCAGTTCCTCCTTCTGAAGAAGAAAACACCGACTTGCTCTAAATGTTTAAGAACTAACGAGTATTTTGGGGGTTGGCTGTAGGCCAGGACCGGAACAGAGGGTGGCATTCAAGTTAAAGGTGATCTGCAAAGAAGGAAAATGCATGTTTTGTATCACTTTTTCCACCGCAAAACCAGATTTGCAGCATTTCTATTTCTTTGTCTTCCTTTAAACCCCAGAGACCTCAAGATTATCTTCTTTGGCTTTTTCCTACTTGCTAGAGATCTCCTTGGAGAATGCAGAGTGAAGTGTGGGCTGGTTAGCTCTTAGTTGCTATATGTGGAAATTTCAAGTCTAACAAAAAGGTCTGTTTCCTAAAACAACTTGTTGGGAGTTCAATATCTGTCCCAGGCTGCCACTTCCATCCAAACCAGAGAATTCTGATGGGCAAAATACGTGTCTTATTCTCACAAGTAGTTATTACACATCATTTTCTTGGGATCAGTACTACTAAAGCTCTAATTATGTAGTTATCTGTAGTGATCACTGGGAAAGAAGGATGGACAAGGGCTGCATGTAAAAACTGCATACGAAGTCTGGGAGGAAGGAAGAGCTTTGTCTCTGCTGCTTATCTCTGCAAACTTGTGATCAGTGCCCTTGTCCCTGGAGCAAACGAGTTGGATCACTGCAGGCTGCGTTGGGGAGCTGCTGTCCCGAGTTCTCTGAGAAATAAAAACAACCCAGTGCTTGTGAACAATTCTGATTTCATTTTGATTCATTTTCATCCTACCTGCATGACAGCCTTGCCACCAGAATAGCTGTGCTCATGCTCTACTTTGCCTCTCGCCTTCTGTCCCATTTGTGTGTCTGGCCAGTATCTCCATTAGGAAGGTCATGGTGGAATTGAGATAAATGTTTGCAATGCCCCAACACAGGGGCTTTCCAGGTACAGGCTGCACAAAGCTCAGCAGCTCCTGCTGGTTGGTAACCATGTTGATTTGGTTTTGTCTGGTTTTGGGTTTTTTTTCTTTCTAGAACTTGGAACAATAGTAAGGACAGGAACCAGCTATGGGATTGTAGGGGCCACAAAGGGTAAAGATGAGAAGGAAGCAGCGCTAGTGGTGCTGTGGCTGTCTAGTCTCTGCCACCTCCTGGTGTTCCCCACCCGCCTCCTGGGCTCTGGTGGCTCCACAGGAACCGAGAGGTGAAGAGCGGGAGGAACGTGGCTCCTCAGTGTGTGCCTGGTGCCCCAGAGCTGTACCGCTGCCCTGGGGTCAGCCCAGCTCCTGCCTGCGCTGTCCCTGGGACCTCCGGGACAACCCGGACAGTCAGACCCAACGCTTCCCTTAGGGGCAGCATAAGTGTGCGGCTGTGCCAGCCAGGCTCTTGCAAACTACAGTCGTCAGCCACTGATTCCGCACAAAATCATGTTTTGTACAGATTCCCCACTTTGCAGTTGCTGGTCACTTCATGACTCGCTGTTGGTAATTTTCCTGGCAGGGTAAGGAGTCATCTAAGCTGCTTTTAACACGTCTGTTCTCCATTGCAGCCCGGGACAATCGAGTTGGACCCCAAGCAGGAGAGCGGCGGCCAGCCTGGCAGCTGTGTGGGGTATCATTTCCCTTACAACACCCTGCGGAAGCCCATCTCACAGAGCAGCATGGCAGACTGGGCTTCTAAAAACCTGAACATGCACACGCAGGGCATCTTCCGCCGGAGGATCTCCATCTCCAACATGCTGTCCTGGAACGGCGGCTCTATTAAAAAGCCAATGCTCATCACTAGCAACCGCACCATCAAAAAAGAGGCGTGTGAGATGTTCAAACTGGTGCAGAGCTACATGGGAGATCGTCAGACTCGCATGGACCGCAATCACGTGGCGTTGGTCACGGTCACCAAGTGCTGGAGCATGCAAGGTTTACGGGATGAGCTCTACATCCAACTGATCCGGCAGACAACAGATAATACGTGCTACCGAAGTCTGGCCTGGGGCTGGGAACTAATGGCCATCAGTCTGGCCTTTTTCTCCCCATCACCCAAATTTCAGTCTTATCTGGAAGGTTACATTTATCGCCACCTTGACAGCGATGAAAACAGTAAGTGCCTCATGCATACCTGCTCTGTCCCCAGCAGCATTCTCGTGGGTTGTGCCACTTATCCAGGCTTGTCTAGTTTTTAAAAACACAGGTAATCACCAGCCAGTGCTGTGGTTTCTGTCAGTGGGAGCAGCATGTCGTGGTCAGGTTCATCCTTCCTTGGTGGGATGGAGCTGCCACCAGCTCGTCTCCCTGCACTTCTCACCTGGGTCTGGCAAAGAAATTCCAGCCTGGACTGTGCTCATCTCACCCATCAGCATGGCAAGGTCAGCGCTGAGAAGAGCTGAGTTGGACCCACCAAGGGCAGAGTTTCTGTGGGTTCTCTGAAGACACTATTTACTTCAAAGTTCCTTAAAACAGGAAAAAAAACCCAAACAAACAACAACAAAAACAAAACAAAACAAAACCAACAAAAACAAACAAAAAAAACCCAGAGTTTTTTATGGGAGCCATTGCAAGCACTACGAACAGGCTGTAGCTTGGCAAATAGTCTGCTACCCCAACTTTATATTGCTATGGTGTCCTGTTAAAAAAAAAAAATCCAAGTGCCAGCCTGGAGAAAGTATTTATTGATTTATTGGCTGATCTGTCACTGTTCCAGCAGCGCTGCCTGTGCCTTGGTGCAGGCTCAAGCCCCACAGCTACGAGGGTGGTGGTGGAGCGGGGTCCTCTGGTGACAGTGGGACAGTGCCAACCTCCACCTTCTGCTTTCATGCTTGTAGCCTTCACATGGGGTTCCTTCCCTGAACCGCCAGATGTGCAGCTCTGGTTTGGGTTCTCACGAGGATCCTAAATCCCTGTCACTTTTCTCCAAAACCGTTTCCTCCAGCTGCGCCTGGCGCAGGAGTGAAGGATCCCCCAGCCAGCACCAGGGCCCCGGCAGCAAGGAGGAGTAATCAGAACTATGTGGGTGGGTTGTTCCTCCTGCTGGTATTTGGGCAGTAGGTTTTATTAGGTGTGAGCCTGCTGCCTGGAGCACCTTCTCAATTATTTAGCCATTTGGAGACAGAGTGATGTTCTGGGCCCCTCGCGGGTGCGTGCGGAGCTGCTGTGGTACAGGACCTGTCCTGAGCAGACCTCATGCTGGAGTTAGACTGGCTGCCATGTCTAAGGGTGGTTCTGGGCTTTGGTATTTTATCTTTCCACATTAATCCAGAGCCTCTTTTGAATTTTCAGTTGTCCAGCGCATCAAGGAGCTTGTGGATCTGAAAAACAAGAAGAACTCAAAATCCAGGAAAAAGAGGAAACAAAACACCGAGAATGAAGGTAAAGGCAGGAACGGCGTGCAGGGAGCCGGGAGAGACAGAGATTCGGGAAACTTTACTGTAGGTGGGCAGTGTGTGAGGTTTGACCAGAGCATGGATCAGCAGCGTGGGTGGCAGCCGGGCAGCACACAGGACACCATTAGCTCAGTGTGGCAGCACGGTGGGACCCCTTGGACTCACAGTTGTGTGAGGAAAGGGATTTCCATTTGGATGCAGACTTGGGGCTGTAACTCAGCTGGGCTGTGTATGCCACAGTTTCCTATAGCAACTTCCAGTGCTAAAAGCTGTATGAGCCAGCGTGTCGAAAAGAACCTGTTCCAGTGGTAGTAATGGATTTTGTAAACCACCACCCGACCTGAGGACCTGCAGGGAGGACACTGATACCTGGCAAAGAGCAAGCGCTGCTGTTTTCTCTCCATTATTGGCTTCCCCTTGTCCGCGCTCCTGGACTCTGCAGCCCAGGGCTTGCTGCGGCATCTCTGCCTTGTGAACAAGAGCTCACGTATTCCTCCAGCCTCAGGTTTTAACTGCTGGCTGCGGGATAATCCTTCATCTGGCTAAAGTCTTGCTAGGCAATGTCCATTCAGGTTTCTTTATATCGCCTTCTGAAAACGTGAGCTAATCACGTGAATTCATGTCAGGCAGCAGCTTACATCGTGTGGCCTTCATGTTTTTAATCTGGGAGAGCTGGAGTCAGGTTCCTGCGCCAGCAGGCGGGCGTGTGGAACGCGGACTCCGCAGCTGCGCTCTCCTGTAGTGGCTTCTGAGTGTCCCTGCTGCCCCGAGGGAAGGGCCTGAGGGGGCCCCTTGGTCACAGCCCCTGCAGAAAGAGCATCTATCACTTCTCTGTCTCCGGTGGGATTCGGAGCAGAGACCTGGAATTGCACAGGAGGATTGTATTTCTGGTAGGGATACGTCTTTTTCTTGTCCTGGTCAGGCCCGGAGAGTTCAGCCCATTCTGGCCCTTCTGAAAGTCATTTTTCTTGTGCTCAGAGGGATTTTGATATCTTTATGGGACAACTCCCCGGAGATCGCTGTGTGCCCGGCGGGCTCTGCCTGCGGGCTGAGCAGGCTCTGCTGTGCAATTGCTTGTCTGTGTTGCATGTACTGGAGTTGTTCTTGGGCACATAGACGTAGTTTTTACCTAAAAATAAAAAATACATTTTAAATTACACAGATATATGAAACGTACCAGGTTGGATCTGCTGCTGGCTGCAAGCTCGGGCTTCTCCTCGGGACACCTGTGGCTGCTCCACCGGCCCCGCTTGCCGGGCCTGGGAGGGAGGGTGGGATGCAGCTCCCTCAAGTTGCAAGGCTGTTGTGAGAGGAAATTCATTAGTAGCTCTGAAATACCTAGACGCTTATGGATGCTGCCACAGCAATTTAGCAGAGAAATCCGTAAGGAAATCAAATGTGCTGTCTTTAAACAGAACTGAATAGCAGATATGTAGATATGTATGTAAGTCTTTCAGTGAAAACTGGAGTTAAAGCAGTGATTTCCCCACCACACACACTCATGCAGTGCAGAGGCTTGTAAGTAAACGCTTGGCTGAGTAAACATTTCTCATCTGACATGCACCCAAATAAATAATTTTGAAGTTTCCCACGCCCACTTCTGCAGTCTTCATCTCCTAGCATAATGCTCTGTGAGTAAATGAAATATGAAAATGGTGCAAGATCTTTTCATGGATCAATAACCCATTGGCAGGCAGAAGAATAACGGGTAGAAACTAATGGTGTGTTTTCAGAAGGAGGATTGTCTGCTGATCCGCAGGAATGTGAGCTGGGCTTTGGGTCTACACAAGGAGGCAAATAACGAGCTGGCCGCTCAGTGTTGGTACAAAATTATTCAGGATTGTAAAAACTAAAGGTGCAGAGGGATTTTGCAAGGGCAACTGAGCGATTAAGCAGCAGAGAAAACTGTGTCAACAAAAGCAAAGTATTGTACATGGGGGAAACGTCCCTCGCTGCACATGCAGCAGCAGGCTCTATGCAGCTTTCAAGGAGGGAAAGACATTTTACAGCCCGTATATGAATTTCCAGAAATGTATACCCGGTGCTGGGAAGTGGTCAGAAACCAGACAGGACCAGCAGGTTGTAGAAAAAGGCCAGAGCAAACCAGCACTGGGCTGTAGTCGTGCTGTGTCTGCGTCTGCGCCGCGTGTCCTGCCCGCGGACCCCCAGCTGATGAGTGCGGCTGGGGGAGCCCCCAGGAGCTGGACCTGGAGAGGTCAGTGGCCTGAAAGAAACTGCAGGTGACCTGGGGGAACCGGGAGGAAGAAAATTTCTCATCGTTCATCATAGCAAAAAAACTGCAAACCGCCTGGTTTTGTTGTTGGGCAGCAGGCTGTAGAGTGCTCTGTCCTGAAGCACAAAATTCAATCGTTAAGAGTTGGCAAAGCCGGGTGTTGTGCAGGCTGGGAACATAAACAGGTTTAGGATGAAATGGGACAGATTCGAGGAAGGGAGGTCTGTCAGTCGATGGTTCATGGTCCAAGTGCAACACTGCCCCAGGGTATCTCCCACCTGCTCTTAGCCGGGAGATTTTCACAGGGGAATGCTCATTTTTCAGACACGCTGCATCTGTTCATACCCTCCCTGGGGCAGATGCGGGCTGCTGGCCCTACGGCCCTTTGGGCTGGCGAAGCACGGCATTGCGTAGATGAGGTTCTCAGAGACATCCTTGTCAATATCTCCAGGGTAGGTGTCAAGAGGACGGACCAGACTCTGTTCAGTGGTGCCCAATGATAGGACAAGGGGCAACGGGCACAGACTGGAACACAGGAGGTTCCATCTAAACGTGAGGAGAAACTTCTTCACTTTGAGGTGCCAGAGCCTGGACCAGGCTGCCCAGAGCGGGTGTGGAGTCTCCTTCTCTGGAGACATTGAAACCCGCCTGGACCGACCTGTGTGATCTGCTCTGGTGACCCCGCGTGAGCAGGGGGGTTGGACTGGATGATCTCCAGAGGTCCCTTCCAACTCCAACCAGCCTGGGATTCTGTGATTCTATGGTTTAGAGGTGGACTTGACAGCATTGGGTTAATGGTTGGACTCGATCTTAAAGGTCTTTTCCAACCTAAACTATTCTCTGATTCTGTGATTTCCCATGTAGGGAATGATGCTGCAGCAGCATTGCTGGCTGCAGAGGGTGCACTGGTGGTGTGAGGAAGAGGAGCTAAAACCCTGCTGTAAAATGGGGCTGCTGGGCCGATCCAAGGCAGGAGAGCGGCGCTGGGCAAAGCTCTGAAGAGCAGAGCAGGACGGGGCCGCCTGCGCTGATGGTGCCAGGCTGAGGTCCCTGAGAGGCCACTGTAGGTCGGAGAAATACCGAGACAACAGCTTCTGCTGTGCTAAAATACATGTCCCATGGCCAGGTCCTGATTCCACATTGTTTGCTGCATTTTTTAAGACATTTTCTGGCAAGAGAGCGTTCAAGTCTGTTCCAGAAGGTATGTTCCTGCGTGTGCCCTGCCTGGATTTTAACTTGTTATAAAAGGAGACATTCTTTAAGAAGCTCTTCACATGTGTTTCTAGGCCAGCACATGGAAAAATATTTTCCTTTGCAAACTATTTTTCACTGTGTGGGTTGTTAGTAGTCTTCTGTTCCCGAGCTCCTGGGGCTACTGTGGTACCACAGGAAATAACAGATCAACTTGGATTTCACAGATTCATGATGTGCTCAGAGAAGTGGAATTGCCTTCAGTGTCGGCCCTTTCCAGCCATGCAGCCGAAGCTGCCGGTCCCTGCGCCGAGGGGCGCGAGCTGGGAAGCGGAGGGGGCACCTGGGGGTACTTGCCCCCTCGTTAGGAGAACTGACCTGGTGATGAGCTGAGTGCCAGAGCCAGCTGATCGCTGAGCACTTTAAAGGCAGCCAGACAGTCGAGTCAAGTCACTGGTTTGGAAAAGCGGAGGCTAAAGGTAAATTCTGCTCCTCTCCCTCCTGTTTCCCTCCACAGCCCACCACTGGCCTCCTGGCCTCTCCACATCTCCTTTGCCCAAGGGGCTGGAGCACAAGTGTGATGGGAGCGGCTGAGGGAGCTGGGGGTTCAGCTGGAGAACAGGAGCTGAGGGGAGACCTTCTGATCTCTGAACTGCCTGAAAGGAGCTTGGAGCCAGGGGGGTCGGGCTCTGCTCCCCAGGAACAAGCGCCAGGACCAGGGGAAACGGCCTCAAGTTGCACCAGGGGAGGTTGAATCTGGGGAACAATTTCTTCCCCAAAGGGCTGTGGGGCATTGGAACAGGCTGCCCAGGGCAGTGCTGGAGTCACCATCCCTGGAGGGGTTGGACAGATGGAGATGAGGTTCTCAGGGACATGGGTCAGTGCCAGGGTTGGGTTAATGTTTGGACTCGATGAACTTGAGGGTTTCTGCCAACCAAAGTGATTCCGTGACGCTGTGGTCTTGCACTGCACGTGCCCGGGAGCGGGAGGCACTGGATTCGAGGCAGGCGGCTCCTGCGGTGTCACGGGGAGGCTGCATGCTGCACGTTCAGGGGAGCCATTCATTCTGTGTCCACCACAGCAGGGTGACAGTCACCACTTTCCTCAGGGCTCCCTCTGCTTATTTGGCGACTCAGGTCCATGGGCAATAAGGGGTCCAGCCCCTTGCACACAGGACAAGTTTGTTTTCAGTTTATTTGCTTGAAATTTGGTTGGCTCCACACATGGTCCCAACAGTCCCGTGTGGGTCAGAGGCTGCAGCTCGGTCATCGTTGGAGCAGGACGCCTCGCTGCAGAAAGCGCAGGATGTAGGTTTTGGGCTTTTCCCAGGGTCAAGGAGCTTTCTGGGAAAGTACAGAACAGGCTTCAAGCAAACGTGTCTGGCTGCTGCCCACGCATCAGCCGTGCAGGCTCTTCAAGGCAACCGGTTTCTTTGCAAACCTTTTTAACCTCTCAGGGTGATTATGGGTTTCAGGGTCTAATTACAGTGTGGAAAAAAAAAAAAAATCCTGTTATTAGTTTTGAATGTGCTGCCTCCTGTGTAATTGTTGTGATACAGAGGCGCAGCCCAGTCTTTTTCCCATTCCCTCCTTCGTGAAGTGGATGACACTTGGCATCGGGTGTGTCTGCACACGTTAACAACAGAAGCCGTAACCTGGAATAGTGAAGCATCATGATGCAGCTCATTGGGTTTGTTTTCTTTAATCCTTAGACATTTCCAGTGTAAATCATGCCTGGGATTAGCAGGATTTTTGCATATGGGGAATATCTTGCTTTAGATATTCCCAAGAGAGAAATTCTTAAAACTGACTTTCCTTCCCGTTGCCTGTGGGAGAGGAGGATGCTCTGGTACCTCCCTCAGCATCGCTCCAGCGTTTGAGAGGCTCCGTGTCAGCTGTGACAGTCACAGTTTGATCCAGGCAGGGGCTGCGGTTTGTCTGCTGGCTGAGAGGAGAAGGCGCATCTCTCCCCTTGGTGAGTTGTTGTTCTGCCTGGGGGGAGCGTGTCCTCCCTCGGCATGAGAGGATTTGAGGAACTCCAGGCTCCTGACCAGCTCACCTACGCCGTCGGGTGTGTGAAAGGCTGATCTGAAATACCCAGCATCTGATCAGAATGCAGATTTTTAAAGCCACAAGTATTTTGAACTCTGCTGCGAGCTTTGAGCCTGGCAGGGAGTCAAATAGGGCAGATCTGTTCACTGCTTTCAGCAAGCAATTTGGGTTTGACTCGAAAAAGAACAAAAGGCCAACGGTTTTGGAAAACCTCTCCCAGCAATCAGTGCTGTCAGTGCAAACATTTCTCTTGGTGTCACGGGGGGATTAGCTCTGTGAATCCTGGCTCAGCACAGCCAGAGCAGCCGTTCTTGCGGAGGGTGGCAGCTCTCGTGGTGAAGTTCCCAAGCGCTGGTGTGTCCGATTCTGCTCGTATCACAGAGTGTGCCCGAGCCCTGCGGTGCAAGGCTGGCTTGGAGGAGGCTGCAGGCGGAGCACGGGGAGACTTCTGCAGGGCTGTGGGAGGTGAGGGACCCCAGCACCTCCCCACAGCTCTCCTGTGCCCTGAGCTCACTCGTGGTGCTGGGGCTGCCTCTCCGGCCCCACACACCTTTCCCTGCTGCTGCCTCTGTCCTAGCCCAGGACCGCAGTTCTTGAATCATAAACAGTTTGTTTAAAACAGTTCGAAATCGTCGCTGGCAGGAGGCCGGTTCTGCATGCTCTGTTGCTGAGATCTGGCAATACATGAATTCCCAGGCCCGTGTGTGTGTGAGCCACGTAACTCCAGCCATGCTGCGGGGAGCGAGGACTCGTGCTCACATGTGTGCCCAGGCTGCGAATGCTGAACAGCCCCTTGTGCTGGGTCAGGCCAGGGTCTGGCTGCCTGTGTGGGAGGTGGAGACCTGCAGGAGGGGCTGGGAGGTGCAGAGCTCTGAGCCTCAGCCCAGGGGACAGATCCCTCCAAGCCCAAGCAGCGACTTGCCCTGACGCTGCCGACCACGGGGCTGCAGGGCCGGGGGCTCCGGGGCGCGTGGTGGTGGGTTTCGGCACAGGAGGGGGTGGCTGTTGGTGCCAGTGGGTGCTCAGTAAGGGCTCCGGTGTGGTGGGTGTGTGGCACCATGGGCCGACCGGTCCTTTCTCCTTCCTGCCAGGTCTGCCCATCAGCACCTATGCCAGATATTGCTACCGCAAACTCCAGAAAGTGGCCATCACCGGAGGCAAAAAGGTGAGTGTCTGCCCCGGCCGCGAGCCGCAGGCTGCCTGTGCCCTGCTCCGCGTCCCGGCTCCCAGGGCTGTCGGTCCCGCGGCTCCCGGAGCTCACCGCTGATTCAGCGATGGGAAATGGAGACAGAGCAGGGGGGCTGGCTCAGGGCTCGTGTCCCCACGTGTCTGCCCAGATCCCGCCATCCTCCTGCCACACAGCAGTGCTGCCACACTGGCAGCCACACAGCTGCTGCTCCCTGGCCTTAGGGACATGGAGGACAAGCCTGATGTTTTCCTGTCTGTAGGGCAGGAGGGACTGTCTGTGCAGGGAATGCCCATCATTTGGTTCCTTCAGGTGAGGGAAGAGTCTCTCTTTGCTTCTGAGAGCTTGCATGGGCTGGGCCTTGCAGCTGGTTTACTGCAGAGTTGTTCATTCGTAGTTCAAAAAAATCCCACAGTGGAGATGGCTGCACCTGGGGGAACCTCTGTGCTCTGCATTATCTGGAGATCCTCCTCCTCCCTTTCCTCCGCACAGTTCTGCGCTGGGCTGTGAAAGCTGGCAGGCGGCCTCAGCCTGTCCGTCCTGAGTCTCTGAGCCAGATCCGGTCATTTTTTATTTGCGCAAATCCTGCTGGGGCCTCCCTGCCATCTGGACTCTGTGTACAGTGAGCAAATAGCTGAAATACCTTGGGAGGAGTGAAGGCTCCCGGCATCCCCGCAGGGGCAGGACAGGAAACGTCCGGACACGCATCGCGCGCAGCAGCAGCCGCGGCAGCTGCCGCCCTCCGAGAGACCAGCAGGAGCTTTCCCTGCCGTCGTGTCTCCCGGTGGGCCGTGGGGTTGCTGCTGAACGGCTGCCGTGCTGGGCAGCGTGTCGTCCCTACGACAGCACTCTGCGCTTCTCCGAATCTCTGCCATGGGAGATTCAAAGCCCCTTTCAAGCGTAGGCATCCTTTGGAAGCACCAGGTCCCAGTGTCCGCTTTTCAGGGAGCTCCAGCACCTCTGACAGCTTTCCCTGGAGTTGTACATACTTGGAATTCTCTTCTCCAAAGGGCTGTTTTTCAGCTGTCCTGTGGCCAAATGCTCGCCCGGCACTGGGCCAGTGTACACGAGCCCCTCTGACCCCACCACGGCCGGGGACCCGCTGGGCTCATCCTTCCTCCCACAGCACCAGCAGGTTGAGCTACAGCTGGAGCAACCCCACCGATGTGCAAAACACGGTAACAGAATCCCTTCAAAACCAAACTTTCCAAAGGGCTCTCCTGCCAACAAGCAGCAGCTTCTCTGCTCCTCTTGGGCCTGATGAGTTGAACTCCCCCTGTTTTTAGGAGGTGGAGGGTGCAGAGCAAGAACCGTGCTGCCAGGAGGCCAGCAAGGTGTCCACGTGTGTGGGCGTCCCTGCCCATCTTGGCCGCTCAGCACCACTGTCCTGGGTCACTGTGTCCCTGTGGGCTGCCTGTGCCACAGCCGCACCGAGCTCTTCTCTGTCCCTAGGGCCTCCGAAAGCCGACAGTGGAAGAGATAACGCACGCCAGGAACGCCATCGTGACGCCGTCGCTCTTCGGCAGCTCTCTGGAGGAAATCATGCTGCGGCAGCAGGACATGTACCCGGGGAACAAGCTGCCCTGGGTGCAGACGCAGCTGTCGCAGCAGGTCCTGGCTCTGGGAGGAGAACAGACGGAGGGGATTTTCAGGTGAGCTTTTGTGGCGCTGTGTTGCTTTTGAGCTACCCTCAAAGCCGAGAAGTCAAGATTGACCTCCACATGCTTCCTCTTCCCTGAGAATAGCACTCTGCTGCAGATCAGACAAAACCCAACCTTTCCCAGGTTCAGGAATCACTTCCTAAAGTAGCATTATCCATTTACATACATTAGCACAGAGGGGACAGCATAGATGTGACTTGAATTACTTAGGACAGCACATTTCCAGGTGCAGCATTGAATGTTCATCAACAGCAGCAGTTGGTCAGCGTGGGGAGGGGACGAGCTCTTGGGTCCCTGCAGAGCAGCTCAGCAAATGCAGCTCATCAGCCTCAATAATGCACAAGACGTGAGGAGTCAAGAGAGACAAAGAATCTGTGTGGTGAACATTGGAGATTCTGGTTTGCGTTTGGGTTTTTGTTTGTTGTTGGGTTTTTGTGGGTTTTTTCGTGGTTTTGTTTGGTTGGTTTTGGTTTTTTCATGTAAGATTTGTGTTAGTTTTTCACTAGCTAAACTTGATTTAAGGTAGCTAGCAAAAGACTCAACCTTGCGAGGGTTTCCAGTAGCTTGGAATGTTTAGCCAGAGGTGATGCTTGTCTTTGGACTGGACATGCTGCAGAGAGGCCTGGTTACAGAACATAATCACTCCCAAGAACAGAGCAATAGTTGATGCCTGAGCTAGTGGGAAGGAGACAAGTGTTTCTTCCACTCCCACTTTAAAGCTGTGTCTAAACACTGGCAGCCCGTTCTCTCTGAGGAGCCGCTCTTGTAATGCCCCTGGTATGTGCTCCCTTCTCCCGGGGGCCTCAGAAGCAGCTTTGCAGCCACCGTTTGCCATCTCACTGCCACACCAGGCACATTGCCCTACTCGCCTCTAAAGCACCTTTGCCGTGTCTGTGTGCAGGATACCTGGTGACATAGATGAAGTCAACGCCTTGAAGTTGCAGGTGGATCAGTGGAGAATCCCGAGCAGCCTCAGTGACCCCAACGTCCCAGGTACGGGAACGCAGCGGCCGCGGTGCCGTGCGGAGGGGGAGGTACAAGTGCTGCTGCTTGGGGACCTGTGCACAGCTGGGTTTTCATTCTCTGCCATTCCAAACACTGCCCACAGATCAAACCCTGGGTGCGGTGGGGGAGGCTCGGCACAGTGAGGCCATGCGAGCCGGGCAGCGTGCGGAGCGGCCGCGAGTCCTTCAGGGGCAGCACAGCAGCTCCAGGGTCTCGTTGTCCTCTCCTTCAGGCAGCCCCAGAGCTGCTTCCTGGAGGAGCAGGTAGATAAGAGCCCACATTTTCCTCTAACTGGCCAGTCTGGCTGCCCGAGGATTTCAGAGCCAAGACTGAAATATGGTGAACCAGCACACATGCAAAATCCCTTCTCTGCCCTCTATTTCCTAAGGGAAAATAGAGGGTTTGCGCTGCCAGGTTTGCATCTGAAGGTGGTGGGGAGGTAAGCAGAGCTGTTCTCATGCACCCTGCTTTCTGCCCAGCCTCTCTTCTCAAGCTGTGGTATCGGGAGCTAGAGGAGCCCGTCATCCCCCAGCAGTTCTACAAAGAGTGCATCAGCAACTACGAGAACCCCGACGCTGCCGTGGCTGTGGTGCAGCTCTTGCCAGAGCTCAACAGGCTGGTGCTGTGTTACCTCATACACTTCCTGCAGGTAGGCAGCCCTGCGGTCCTGCATCCCGCTGCCGGCCAGGAGCCTGGAGCACACGGGGCACCGTTGGTGGGACAGCTGTGGTGGTGGGTTCTGGGACCCCTCACCTGTATTTAGGGTGGGACTGATGGAGATGGGTCTGCTGGCCTTGTCCCTTATGGGAGCAATAAAGCGTGTTCCTGATCTTGTAGAGCATGGGGCCAGTCCCAAAGACTGAGATCTGCAAGATGTTCCCTGTCTGCTGAGGCTCCCATGCTGTCGGCTGTGTCAGAGCATAGTGGGCTTCCCCTGCAAACGTGTGGCTCTTGGGGCATGGTCTTTCAGGGAGGCCACATCTCTGCTCTCCTTGCACCTCTTCTTAGGCCATGTGTTGGGAATCTCTTGCCCTTTTCCACTGCTCCAGCTGAATGTCACCTTATTATCTGCAGATCTTTGCTCAGCCGTCAAATGTGGGCAGAACGAAGATGGATGTGAATAACCTGGCCATGGTGATGGCCCCCAACTGTCTGCGCTGCCAGTCTGACGACCCTCGCGTTATCTTTGAGAACACGCGCAAAGAAATGTCCTTTCTTCGCATGCTGATAGTGCACCTGGACACGAGCTTCATCAAAGGGCTGGTCTGAGCCGCTGGCCCTGGGCTCCAAGGCATCGCTCTGGGGAGTCGCTGGGTGCCCAAAGTCTTCTCCTCTCCACTTAGATTTCTTTAATTGTCCCTGCTGTTGTCACACCCTGGGTTAGCCCCTGAGCATCTCCCAGCAAATGACCTCGTGGACAAGGACTAGACACTCTTGGAAGGCTCGGGCTGTTCAGCCCCAAGAGATCCTTGGACGTGCCAGGCCAGGTTGAGTGCTTCCTGGCCTTCCAGCGTGTGCCAGGAGGGGCAGCCCTCCTCCTTGGAGCCGCAGGACTGGTTGCTCGTTGAAAGGGCTGCGACATCCATGAGAAACTGCTACCTGGAGCAGCGAGACTCTTCATCTCCCTTCTGGAGTCAGAGTTGGCTTCAGGTAGGAGGACATCACTCCTGTGTTGTGGCACGAGCTGGTCCTGGGGGAGATGCTGCCTCATTGGGGATAATCCCACTGCCATGGAGCCAGCCCAGTTCACCTCTGCAGACTCTTGGTTGGACACCTGAGGGTTGTTCCGACACCCCACGACCTGTGAAGGTGTGGGGGGGTTTGCTGAGGCAGAGGGCTTCCTTGGACTGCCCTGGTCAGTGGAAGCACATTGCAGCCCAGGGAGAGGTGTTTGAGCCTCTGCTGCTGGTGGCTGGACAGGCAGAGATCCCACAGCTGGGAACCTGGGCAGGCTGGATCTGCACAGCATCCATCTCAGCTTCTCCTGTAGCAGCACGTGGTCAGCATGTGGGACCAGCCTGTGCGAGCTAAACCAGCTCCTGCCCGCGCCCTGGGGGCTGGGACAAGAGGGAGGCCACGCACCTGACAGCAAACAGATAAACAGCCTCTTTGGCATCCTAACGAGAGCCATATCCCCTGGAGTGCAATGCCAGTGGCCTTGAAACTCCTTTCTGCTACAGGCAGCGTGAGCTGACACCAGCCTTCCCAAAGAGCGTCTGAGACTGTGCTCAGAGCAGCCTCCACGGCTCCAGCACCTGGTACCGCATCCTTCCCAGAGCGCTCTGCTGGGAACGGAACACCAGCTTCACCCACCCTCCTGGTTCAGCCCAGCTCTGAAGAAGGCTGGAAGGTCCCCAGCAGTAAGAAGAGCTCAGATCTGCCTTCCAGGCAGAGCAGCAGCATCGCTGTGTGCTCGTGAATGCTGATCCTGCCTGGAGTCCCCTGTGGCACCTTTGCTCTTCCCACCAGACTCTGGTAGGAGTTGCAGAGGGGCAGGGACGGGAAGGGGACAGAGAGGAGAGACAGGTCGGAGCAGCTGAGGTTGGTGGAGCTTGCGTAGGGCTGGCGTCAGGCAGTTCTCACTGTTGCTATTAAACCCCTGTGGCTTTCTGTGTGCCACCAGAAGTGAGGCACAGCAAGGACAGTGCCTTTCAGAGGCAGCGCATGGATTTCCCCGCAGCCTCTGGATACTGTTGTGTGTTCCTTTGCAAGCAGCAATTTCTAATTCTGTGGCATCCTGGTGTTACTCTGCTCTTCCTTTGACGCGATTTCCCTGCTGGAGGCAGATCTGCTGCAAAAAGCTGCGCATTGGGATTCTTCATGCGATGCTAAGTCTGCTGGTAGCATCCAAGGCTGCATTTCATTTCTGCATCCGCCTCCTTTTCACATGGAGACCTGGGATCATCCTCTCCCGATGGCAGCAGGGAGCTGGGCCCTGCCAGCAGTGAGGTGTAAAGCTGATCTCTGAATCTGTACCAAAAGTTTGGGAGTAAGGTGCCAGGTGCAGGGAGTGCCCCGAGCCAGCTGGCTGCCTGGATCTCATGATGCGTGAATGGGGTTTCCAGGCACGTTTGCTTGGGTGGACTCCGCAGCGGGACTTCAGTTTGTGCCCAGCTGAACAAGGGTCGTGGTTCCTCTTCTTGTACCAGATGCTTCTGTGGTCCAACAAGCCAGGAAATCCTGCTCCCATGTCAGGATTAGCTCTGCCAAACGTGCCCCCAAAAATGTGCCAGGATCTGTGTCACACACCCATCCCATCTCACCCCACCCCATCCCATCCCATCCCAGGGCTTTGAAGCCATTCAGCTCAGTTTGGCCTCCTGAAGCGCTGAACAACTTGTACTTCAGATGTGGGGCTACTGTCCCAGAAATGTAGAGCCAGGCAGGGGTGACCGGCTCTGCCCTATTTTCTGAAATCGGAATTGTTGAACAGGCTGGGGGTGCTGTGTCCTGCCCCGCCGTGGGCTGGAGCAGCGTGTGGCTCCTGCCGTCCTCTCCGGGCTGCATGTCCCTCTGCCGGGCTTCGCCTGCAGCCAGTCACCGCGTAGGTGATCCATGTTATTCCTTGCACTTAGCTGTAGCAGTCAGTCAAACCGTAGGCATTTGCTGCTATTACAAATGAATGCTTCTTGCCAGGGCTGTATAATAGGCTAATAAATGACACTGGATATTATTTTCTTTGCCAACAGATTTGTAAATACAAATCATTAAAGCAGCCTCTCCTCTGTTATAATAATAATAAATACAATCTCCATGGTTGTCCCTTGTCTTTTTTTGTGAATTTCTGAAGCATGATCATGTCAGCCTGGAGGTGCAGATTTCAGCTTGGATGTCACTGTTCATGAATAATGTTTGGGAATCAGCATGACACGAGCACTTGGAAAGGAACCCATGTGCTCTTGGGCAGCTGCTAAGGAACAGTCAATGAAACTTGGAAGAGAACGGGTCAAAACAGATAGAGGACAATAGTTCTTTGCAGAGGATCTGCTGGACCCTTTCAGGGTCAAAAAGGGATTAGAGAAGTTTATGCGCAACAGCTCCCCAGATGGGCAGGCGGAGGGTAAGAGAGGGATGTGCTGCTGCTGCCCCTCAGCTGCGGGTGCTGCAGCTGGACCGCAGGAGGTGGCCACACACACGCGGTTCCCCTGCGTCAGCTGCTGTTGATGTGGTTACAGAATCACAGAATGTCAGGGGTTGGAAGGGACCTCGAAAGATCACCCAGTGCAACCCCCCCGCCGGAGCAGGAACACCCAGATGAGGTTACACAGAAGGTGTCCAGGCGGGTTGGAATGTCTGCAGAGAAGGAGACTCCACAACCTCCCTGGGCAGCCTGGGCCAGGCTCTGGCACCCTCACCATGAAGAAGTTTCTTCTCATATTTAAGTGGAACCTCCTGTGTTCCAGTTTGTACCCATTGCCCCTTGTCCTGTCATCGGTTGTCACCGAGAAGAGCCTGGCTCCATCCTCCTGACACTCCTCCTTTCCATATTGATCCCCATGAATGAGGTCGCCCCTCAGTCTCCTCCAGCTCCAGAGCCCCAGCTCCTCAGCCTTTCCTCACACGGGAGATGCTCCACTCCCTTCAGCATCTTCGTGGCTCTGGTTAGACAAGCTGTTGGGCTGACCCGCCTGGGACGTTCTTCTGTTCAGACTGGAGGATCCTCTGATCTTCCCTCCATCCTCGCTCCAGCCCGCGCTGGTGCTCTGGCCTGGTGCTGCTCGCACAAGTGCCGGCTGTGCCGCTGCAGCCCCCCGGTGACCAGTTCCTGCCCTGGGTCTGGCTGGTGCTGCTGCGGCTCGCGGGGCGGCTGCTGTCCTGGCGGCACTGGAAGAGCTGGTGTGCCGCAGGCAAAGCCGCTGAGGGCTGCTCGGTCACTCCAGCAGTTTAAGATCACCTGCTGGCCAAGGCACTGGGTCTTCACACCGGCCTTGCTGCAGGGCGGACGGGCAGGTGGGCTGTGGCCTTCAGAGAGGGGCAAGTGGGAGCAGAAGGAAGAGCAGTAGCATCGTAACCTCACACAGCCCTTTCCTAGGTGGATGTCTGCAGCCTGATGTCTAAGTGTTCCCCAAGGCTTTGCTGTGAAATTAGCTGATTTTGGCCAAATCAAAAAAGCCTGCAAACCAAGAGCTTCAGCTCAGGCTCAGAGACTTGGCCTCGCTTCTGCAGTCACCTTGGCCTGATACCTGGATCGCTTAAAAAACCAACAGCCAGAGTCGCAGCTGGGCTCATAACGAGCTTGTGGTTTGTCCTCAGCTGCCGCCAGCAGCACAGAGAGACCCTGTGCCAGTGGCTTGGGGTGCAGTTCACTTGTCTTTGGCTCCCTGGGAAGAGGAGGCACCAGCAGCTTGTCCGAGACTTGCCCGCAGTCGTGGAGGGGTGATGTGTCCCCATGGGTCAGCACCCCTGCAGTGCTGGGTGCTCTTACTGGTGCTGTTGAATTTCTGGGCAGTTCAAGTCTCCTTTTCACAGAGCCTGGCGTGAACCATTTGCTGTCTCTGTGATCGCGTCCTGGGAATTTGCAAACAAAACTGGTAAGAGCAATTCTCCCAGCTGCTGATTGCAACCCTGCCCTCAGGTCTGCTGTCCGAGCTCCGCCCCAGCTCCTGAAGAGCCTGGGCAGATGTTGAGGCATCACAGGTGGATTTTGGACCTCTCTGTATGTTCAAGCCTGAGATGGAGGCAGGTAGGGCTCAGCTTTGGCAACTGCCTGGAGTTTTACAGGACATGGTAACCACGAGGCCACCCATCCTGGTAGAGAAGCTTCCTCCAGTCTCTCCTCCCCTTGCAAATGTGAGTGGTCTCCCTCCTCCTGGCCCACTGAAGATACTCAAACCAGAGGTGCCCAGAGGTTGTGCCACCTCCCCAGAAATCCAGAGCAGTGGGAGGTCAGTTTTTGGCCTAAGCCCCATGTCGGTTTTTAGCCTAATTCTCATGTCAGGCTTTGTACTAAATCAGCCCTGTGGGAAGATGGAGAGAAGAGGAACTGGCAAGGCTGTGTCAGGAGCCCCGCGGCACCGGAGGAGGCAGAGATGGGAGGGTCCCTGTCCTGACGCTGCCCCAGTGTGGGTTTGATGTGGCTGCCGAAAAGCGCTGGCAGATTTGGCAGAACCGGCTCGTGGAGATGGCGCTGAGCTGGGGCTCTGCAGGGCAGGGCTCAGGCTCCGGCACAGCCACGGGCTGTCTGTGGGACAACCAGCAACGATAGGATGGAGAAAGCTGATTTAGCTGCTGAGTGTTGCTGCTTTTAGAGCTCCTGTTGTCCAACAGCCTTTGTCAGTCACGGTTCATGGTGGAGCGAACTGGGTGTGGGTGCAGGCAGCTGGGGAACCACCCCAGGAGTGAAGAGGGGACGGGGAAGAGCCCAGGCATTCCGAGTGAGCTGCACCACGTGTGGGCCCCGCTGCAGCTGAGGGCTTCCAGTGCCCGTGTGGGAAAACTTTGGGATACATCAGGTCACTCACCAGCTGGACTTTTCCTTTCAAAGCCAGGGGCACCAGCTGAAGACTCTGCCCAGCACACAAAGGTTTGAACCTGCACCTCCCAGGGGCTCCTCCTGCCCCGGCCTCCACCTGGAGCTTCTTCCTCTGTCTCACCATCGAAGCCATCGCACTTTGTCTGAAGTGCTCGGTGTTTACTGGTACCACAAAGGGAGGTCGTGTCTGAGAACATGAGGACTGTGTGACCGCAGCTGTCACAGCTGGGTGCTGGCAGCATTCAGGGCCCAAATCCATGAAGGTGTTCAGAAGCCCAAGACCGAGCCTGGTCTTCCAAGATACCGTTTCTCCCAAAGGAGAGCTAGGGGCTTACATCAGCTCGTCTGCACTCGCAATCGTGGGTCCTCCATCCCGTCTGTGCCAGGTCTGGTACTTAATTTGATCACAAGCAACAGGGGAGACGGGGACGGCTTCCCCTGAAATGACCTGCCATTGGTGCCTGCTGGGGAAGACGAAGGTGCTGCAAACGGTCCCCAAAGACTGAGCTGGGGTGTCCCTTTGGTGCATGCTGCCTCCCCGCTCTCAGGGCAGGATAAACATTCAGAAGAGCACAGGACAGCCAGACCCTGTAGCCCCAGGGACCACAGAAGGGGCTGGAGAGCAGGGTCTCCACCATCTGCAGCAGACAGCCCCAAAGGGGATGAGAGAAGGCGGCCTCCCCCTGCCCCCAGTGGAACAGTGTGGGGGTGTCCGTGTGCATTGCTGCCGAAGTTCCCGTTTGTTTGCACCCCTCCCGTGCTGCTCCATGGACGGGGCTGCACCTGCCCTGGCCCAAGGCACAGGCTGTGCGTGGACATCCTTCCCTGCAGACCCGCAGCTGGTTCCCAGCTTCTCTGGATACTTCGGCCAACAAAGAAAGGGTGAGAAACTGTCCCGAGGTAGAAAGCACCCAGATGCAGCGTGCTGTCGTGAGGAAGGCGCGCTGGCCTGGGGAGTCCGTCTCCCACCCGTACGGGCATCTTGGGCCCAGGCCCGGAGGTCAGACAGACCCGCGGGACCTGCAGCAGCGCAGGGTGGGGAGAGCTGGACACAGAACGCCCATCCCTGGGCCGCTGCCCGCATGGTGCTGTGGGGGCAGGGACCGTATCCCGCCGGATCCGTGTCCCCCGCGGCGGGCGGGATCCGCGGAGCAGCCGCGCTCGGCGGTGCCGCAGTGACCCGGCCTGGGCGGCCGGGGCTGCGGGACCTTGTGCCGGTGCCAGCAGCACAGAGACACCCCCTGGCCACCCGGGTGAGGTCAGGGAGCTGGGAGCGTCTCCTGTGGGGGTTGCTCCAGCCCAAGGCCAAGGCTGCCCCGCATGGCTGCGCGGAGCCGTTCGGTCAATGCAAGAGCCGTTTCCTGAGCGCCGTTCCCCTGGTGCCGCAGGGCGGCGGAGGCTGCCCGGGTGCGGGGCCCCCGCCATGGGCCTGGGGAGCTCTGCTGGGGTCACCAGGAGTGGAGCTGGTGAGGGGCTGGAGCACAAGTGTGATGGGAGCGGCTGAGGGAGCTGGGGATTCAGCTGGAGAACAGGAGCTGAGGGGAGACCTTCTGATCTCTGACCTGCCTGAAAGGAGCTTGGAGCCAGGGGGGGTCGGGCTCTGCTCCCCAGGAACAAGCGCCAGGACCAGAGGAAACGGCCTCAAGTTGCGCCAGGGGAGGTTGAGGTTGGATCTGGGGAACAATTTCTTCCCCAAAGGGCTGTGGGGCATTGGAACAGGCTGCCCAGGGCAGTGCTGGAGTCATCATCCCTGAAGGGGTTTAAAAGGTGTTTAGACGAGGTTCTCAGGGACATGGGTTAGTGCTAGAGTTCAGTTAGGTTATGGTTGGACGTGATGATCCTGAGGGTCTCCTCCAACCAAAATGATTCTGTGATTCTGTACGTGGAGGTGGCCACAAGCTCCGCTCTCTGGCGGGCAAGGGCAGCCCAGCAGAGCAGCCGCCTGCGCTCGGGGCACAGCTGCAGTGACAGCCCCGAAGGGACAGAGCTGGAGGACGCCTGGCTGGGAGCTTCCTCCCTCATCCTCAGGAACAGCACCGGATCGCAGACCCGCACCCTCAGTCACAGCCATTCCTGTGCTGATCCGAACCCTGACCCCAACCCATGGACTTACCTCCCGCCTTGACCTCCCACCTGCCACATCACTGTGGGACTTGCCTCTCATCTGGTCACTGTCACTGTCACTGCCCTTCTCCCGTTCCCCGTGCTGAGCGGGCAGTGCTCTGCCTGTCCCGCTGCCAGCTCGGCTCTGTCTCACCTGTCCCGCACAGTGTCCTGCTCCCACTGCTCCCACAGCGAGCTGGGGGGCGAAGGACGCTGCCCGTGCTGAGCATAAACAAAGGCTTTGCAGGTGAGACCAGAACCACTTTCCAGAGCGGGCAGGCAGACCCTACTCGGGCTGCAAAGCTTAATTTGTCCACGGTTGTTATCTATTGGTTTCCTTGGTGTGTGGGGAAATGCTGGATCCCAAGTGATCCAGCTGAGCCGAGCAGAAACTCTTGGAGTGTGGTGGGATCTGAGACACAGCGGAGAACAGGCAGGGGCAGCCCTGGGGTTTGTGGCGCTGCTCCCTGTGAAGGGCTCTGCTCTGCGGTCAGCAAAACCAGGTATGTCTGGCATTCAGGGTTTTCGATAATGTTAACCATGGCCGCCAACATCGGGTGCTGAAGCTGGAGCCCTGGACGGAGCACAAGGAGAAACAGATCACAACTTGGCACATTCACAGCCCTGCGCTGCCAGCAGCCTCAGAACTAGGGATTATTTCCCACATCTCAAAACCAGCAGGATCTAGAAAGACCCACTTCTGTGGAGAAGGAAGAGGTTTCCGACACGTGCCTTCTCATGGCAGATGCACTAAGATAGTGGGTTTTTTTAAATGGCGAAAAGTCCTGAATGAAATATAGCGCACTCAAAAAAACCCCAATATACAAACACTATGCTGATGTTTTGGTGAAAAAAAAAATCTATTTCCCTCAAAACTTTGGAGTTATTTTTTTAGCTGCTTTCTATTTTCATTTTTTCTGCATGTTTTTCTCTTGCTTCTAGAAACCTGCAATGTTAAAACCCCATGCGAGATTTCCAGGTTAAAAAATAAATCCAAACTCATAACTACATTTTCTGCCACACATTTTTTTCCTGTTGTGGTATTTTTGGCAAGCTGCTCTGCTGCCACAGATTCCCAGCACACAGCTCACAGGGTCTGGCAGAGAATAATTCACGAAAAGCTGCTGTCTGGCGATGGGGATCGCTGCTCTAAACCATCCCTTGTGCCCTCCGGTCCTGTGCAGCTCCTGGCACGGGACGGAGCACGGGAGCAGCCAGACGTGCAGTGACAGCAGCTCCTGCGGCTGTTCGGGAGGACAAAGACAGGAGAGAAAAGCAGCTGGATGGGCTGTGCTGTGCCCAGCAGCACCGCGGCCCCGGCCCTGACCTGCACACACCTTGGCCACAGCAGCGACTCTTCCAACCCCAAAACCGGGCAGGTGACACTCATGCACTTGTCTGTGGCCTCTGAGCGGAAAGTGATGGATTATCCCAGGAAAACTGCCTGAATCACAAGAGTTTCTCCACCCACAGTGACAAACACTGTCATATTGTACATGAACTTCAGCCTGCAAAGATTTTTTGTTCTTCTGTGTCAGTGCAGTTTTGGCTTTGACAGAACCACAGAATGTCAGGGGTTGGAAGGGACCTCGAAAGCTCATCCAGTGCAATCCCCCCCCCGGAGCAGGAACACCCAGATGAGGTTACACAGAAGGTGTCCAGGCGGGTTGGAATGTCTGCAGAGAAGGAGACTCCACAACCTCCCTGGGCAGCCTGGGCCAGGCTCTGCCACCCTCACCGGGAAGGAGTTTCTTCTCATATTTAAGTGGAACCTCCTGTGCTCCAGTTTGCACCCATTGCCCCTTGTCCTGTCACTGGTTGTCACCGAGAAGAGCCTGGCTCCATCCTCCTGACACTCACTTTTCCATATTGATCCCCATGAATGAGGTCACCCCTCAGTCTCCTCTTCTCCAGCTCCAGAGCCCCAGCTCCTCAGCCTTTCCTCACACGGGAGATGCTCCACTCCCTTCAGCATCTTCGTGGCTGCGCTGGACTCTCTCCAGCAGTTCCCTGTCCTTCTGGAACTGAGGGGCCAGAACTGGACACAATATTCCAGATGAGGTCTCACCAGGGCAGAGCAGAGGGGCAGGAGAACCTCTCTGACCTACTGACCACCCCCCTTCTAATCCACCCCAAGCATAAAACTTAAAAAAAAAACCAGAAGAGGTGTCCCTGTGCAATTCCGTACCCCAGCACACCCCGCAGGTCCCGGCGGTGCCCCGGGCCAGCAGCAGGCGGGGCCGCCGAGTCTCCCGCGGCCACCGGCCTCACCGGGAGCGCTGTGCCCGGGCCGGGGCTCCCGGGGCCGGGGCCACAACAGCGGGGCCCGGGCGCGGGGACGCTGCCGGGGGGCGGCGCAGGGCCCGGCCGGCCGGTCCGTGCAGGACAGGTGTCCGGCGGCCTGTTCTTCGTGTGTACTTCACCTTACACGGACCCCGCCGCCCCGCAGCGCCCCAGGCTCCTGCACGTTGCCCCGCTCGGGGCAGCCGGCCTCTCCGCGGCCTCCGGCCCGCAGGACCGAGCCCCCACGGGCGGCTTTCCCCGTGGGCTGCGCTGCGGCTCCCGCCGCCGTCGGGGCCCGGCGGGACGGGCGCGGGCTCTGCGGCGCGAGGCGGCGGCGGCGCCGGGCGCGGCCCGTGGGTACCGCGGGGCTCCCGCCCGGCCGCAGGGTGGCGCCTCCCGCCCCGCCCCCGCCTCGCGCCCCCAGCGCTCGCGGCCGCCGCAGCCACGCGGGGAGAGCGCGGCCCAGCGGCCGCGAGTGGGGGGGTCCCGAGAGCCCCGTCCCCCCGCCGCGGCCACGCCCCCTCCTCACGGCGCCGCGGCGTGGCGGCCATTTTGTGTCGCTGCGCGGTCGGTGGCGCTGGGCTCGGCGCGGAGCGGGGCCCGGGGCGGGTCGGCTCCGTTCTAACCCTTTTTCCCGTACAGATCCCTCGGTAAGAGCGCGGCGGCTCCCGGGCGGGCCGGGCCGCCTGCCCTGCTCCGCGCTGCGGGCCCGTGGGGAGGCGAGGCGGGGAGGCCGGGGGAGGGAGGCCGGGCGCGGCGCGGCTGCCGCGCGTCCCCGCGCACAAAGGGCCGGGCCGGGCGGCGCCCCCCGCGCTGAGGCCCCGGGGCGCCGAGCGGGGCCGCTGCCGCTTCGCCGCGGCCTGGCCCGCCGAGGCCGGGGGGCTCGAGCCGGCCCCCGCCCGCTGCCTCCCTCCCTCCCTCCCTCCGCCCGCGCCCGGCGGCCCGCGGAGCTGCGCGGGCAGGTGAGTCTGTGCGGGCCGAGCGCAGGCGCCGAGGGCCCGGCGGCGGCCGAGTGACCTTGCGGCGGGGCCGGAGCCCGAGGCGGGGCGGGCCCGCGGGGGCTCTGCCGGCGGCGGCGGGCGCGGGCGGCGCCGCGTTGGTCCGGGGGTCGCGCAGCCCGGGAGCGGCGGGAGTTGCGGTCCCGGCAGCGGCTCCTCGGCCCTTGGGCGCGGGAGGACGCGGCGCGGGGCCGGTCCCGGCGGGGCCCGTCCCGGGAGCTCGGCGGGGCGGCGGCGGCTCCTCCCGGGGCCGGAGCGAGCAGGCACCGCGCGTGGGGCAGGTCCTTGCCCGCAGGGTGTGCCCGGCCCGGCCGGGGTCCGTGGGCGGCACCGGCAGCCGGAGGCTTCTGGCCTTCCTGTGCCCGGTGAAGTCTGGAGCACATCTCTGTCCTGCTGCATTTTATCGCTTCAGAATGTCTTTGAGGAACATAAGTAACGATGGATCCTCGCACTGACCCGAAAGCTGTTTCATGTCATAGCAGTTGAATAGATTGAATTGGGAGGCACCGTATTCTTGCTCCTGACAGGCCTGGGTTCAGATATGGCTATTAGCTCTGAAATGAATTATTGTACCGGTTGGCTTGGCATGGATGTGCAAATTGTAGCCACAGCAGGGCTTGGTTAATCAAAGCAGGTTGCCAGTACAGTTTTGGGAAACAGTTATATCTCTTCTACTTAGTGAAAATCATAATGGTGCCAGAGATGTTTCTGTCATCTCAGGCCGTTGTTTCTAGCCTAACTCTTGCAAATAGATCAGGAGGAATACTTGGAGGTTGATGAGTCCAACCTGGATAAAAGAGATGTCTTCTTTATGGGTACAGAATTTGGTATTGTATGCAGTAGGAGAATAAATCCAAATCTTAAAAACAATGCTGATGACTTGAAGTAACCTTCTGTAGGTATTTTGTAACTGAGTATTTCTATAACAGAAATGTTTTTGACCTGGGCTCATTTAATTTCTCTAATGAGCTAGGATCCTTTCACAGGACCAGTTTCCAATAAAAAGCCCAGTGAGAAGACTTGCAGCAAAGATCACTCGTAGTGTAATTCTCTGTTTAATTTTTGTGTGACTTTCTAAATTGCTCTGGAATCGGAGGTGGCTAGATTAATACTCATTTGACCTGAGTCAGTTTTTGCAAGAGCTCAGTTTACATTCTTGCTGATAACTTTGTTGATGTCTCCTGAATGGAAATAAAATTTTACTTGAGCAGTCTGAGAGTAAAACCTGCTTGCCTGTAATCCAGAGTAATTAATTAAGGTCAAGTTGGGAATGAGGCTAGAATAGTAATTGCTTATAGCAATGCTGCCTTGACTGAAATGTAAGAAGCATGTAATTAATTCTTACCTTTAATTGGATAAGTTCTCTGAAGTGCTTTCTTTTGCTCTTGTAGATCCTGGATAACCTAGGCAATGATATTGACCTAAATTTTCCCCCTGGCTCAGCGAAGGAGGGTGCAATCCTTACCTAATTGTAGGGGATGATAAATTCTCTGTAAGGGCACATTTTATGTCTAACTGTGTTTCTGGAAGCTTGGTGTTGTCTGTGGCTGTCATTTGTCAGGGCCGGACAGGAGCGGACGCTGCTGCTGCAGGAAAGCTGTGCTGCCACTTGTCTCCTGGTCGCTGCCCATATGGCTCTGTCCTGCGCAGATGGGAGCACTTGTGCAACAGCGTGTGAGCTGGGCTGAAGAATGTGCACGGAGGGGATTTATTGTTCAGCACATGATTGTCACCAGTATTTAAAGTGCATTCTTGATGGTTGCCTAATTGTGTGGGTGTAGTGTTAGAAAAGTTGCCTATACTTTGGACTTAATGGTGCATCGTATTAAGAAGTCATGTGAAGTGCTTGCGGTAGTTTATTCAGGAGTTGAACAAGTCTGCTTTCTTTTTTGTTTCAATTTATTCCTTATTTTCATACTTCTGTTCCTTGCTTGCTTACAGGTTTACTTTGGCTTCTTGTGCTTCCTGTAGGAAAATACTTTTTTCAGGTAAGAAATAGTGAGTTGTAGCTCTTGGTTTGTCCTTGCTGTCAAAATGCCAATAGCTACATGGTCTATATATTTCAAACACCCTTTAGGAACTGGTGGCTTTTCAGGTTTTTTTGGTGGGTGCAAGCACCAGACTGAAGTGATCATGTGTGTGTGTATAATGTGTCCGTGCTGACTGACTGCAGATGTGTGGCAGAAAATAATGCATGTTGGAATATAGTTTCTTCTGTTTGAAGCTTGTTACTTTGTTGACGTGCCTTCATGTGGTTTTAGTGGGCTTGAGAACTTTTGGCCAGCCTTGTTTCTGGATAGCCAGCTGCACTCTGCTTTATGTTTTTTAAGAACTCAGTTTCAGGTAGGTTTATGAAATTGTTTAAAAAGAGATTTAACTGTCTCCATCTGTGTGTTTAGCTAGGTAGCCTGTATTAAAAGAAAGAGGGGAAGCACTACTGGTTAGTGTGGGGTGGGTGTGGTTTTTTTTTTTTTAGTACTGAGGTTCACAGCAAAGAGCTTTCCTGGTCTCGTTGCTGATGTTAAAATGCTAGTTTTGAAATGAACTTCTTGTTCTGCTACTTATCCTCAGTACTTCTTTCCCAAGGAACCAGAGAATATCCTCTTGTTCCACAGGGTTTGACAGGAGACTGTCTGGAACACCCCTAGTGCTCCAGGTGTGGAACAGAGCATCCGTAGTCTAGACCCATGCATCAGTGGCATGGACAGTGCCATTGTTAGGCTTTGGAGTTTTAGTTAGGCTTAAAGGCTTCTGTTAGTGTAGCAGAGGTTCCAAGTATACTGGACTTCAATTGCTTCTTCACTATAATGGAAGTTTCTAATGGCTTTTTTATTATCTGATCCCCTGTGTTTATATCGGTCCTTTGCTTAGATTGCAGCTGTCTTATTGGTAGTGCTGTCATTAGTCTTGCAAAAAGATGCACTGATTTTGTTGTTGTTCCTGCTGTCCTTTCATCTCTGAATTGGGAGACGAGTCTATAAGCAGTCTTGAAGTGCACTCCTTTCCTTCTTTCTAATAAAATGGGAGAGCTGCATCCTTCTTACAGTGTGGCATATACAGAGATGATTTATCTGCTTCATGGATTATCTTAAATGAAGACATTTTTTTAATCAAAGTGCATGGCAGTGTAACTTACAAAAGTCAAATAAAAGGAAGTCTTGTGACAATATCCTCTTCTTTACCAATAAGTAGGGTAGATTTGGTCCTGTCAGAAAGCAACTGAATAGTGAAACTGAGAATGCCATGTCTGAGTGTCAGAACCCTATATATATATACACTGACTGGTTGGAAACAGTGCCCTGTGGGATTTTCAGTGGCTGATATTGCAAGTGCTATAAATTATCTGTGAAAAATCTTTCTCAAATTTTTTCGATGGATGTTTTTACAGGTAGTCATCTTCAAAGAGTCGGAAGTCAAAAGTCCGGTTACTGCTGCAGGTACTGTTACCAGATCATTTTTGTGCTTTCCTACTGGCTCCTTCTGTTTTTGGTCACAATCTCTGCTAGCTAAAATACGTGTTGATGCTCACTGATAAGAGAGATCTTAGGTTCAGCAATCTGCTGGAAGTGTATAGTGTGCTGCTGGAATACCCAGAGCAACCTCAAAGCGGGGTATTGGTCAAAACTGAGGAATTAATTGGTCAGCTTACTGACCAACACAGAGCCTTAGGTATTATTTCTATCTGAAATGTGGACTTCTACAGAATACCAAGGTATTGCTTTCAGAAGGGATGTAGGTGGTAATACTTCTGAGCCATTTAATAAGTGTTTGGACTGACTTCAAATCATTGGCGTAGAGCACAGAATGGTGTTAGACTCAGTACTAGGTGCTGTAGCCAAGCAGGCAGTGTGTAGGGAAATGGAAGGTATGTTCTTGGGCCCTGCCCATTTCTTAAAAATATGTTCTTTTAAGAAGAAACCTGTTGTCTTTGCAAAATCATGAACATGTCTCATGAGTTTTGAGCCCGCGTGTGGTTCCTTCCCTCACCTGTCGTGCAGGGCTCTGACAGTGAGCACCTTGGCCAGGGCTGTTCCGTAGGCTCAGCCTTAGGCAGCTGCAGCACCACCCTAAACCAAATATTTAAATGTAGTCTCACTGTAAGCAAGTTTGTCTGAGGAGTTTTGTGGGCTTTTTGTTGGTTTTGCTTCTGAGGGATTATAGAATGGCAATAAGAATCAGTCTACTTTTTTAGTTTTCACTGATTTCATTTTTATTTGACAAAGGCCCTGTGAGCCTGGGGTGTACCATTAGTCAGGGCGCAAGTGTCGTTTTGAGGACAGTTACGCTTGGTGCATTCAGCGTCGTGAAGTGATTTTATACAGCTTTGGTTCAGGTAGAAAAATGGGAAATCGCGTTGGGGTGCCCAATCTGTGGGCTAAACTGAGATTCTCAGAACAATTCCAATGGTTGTAGCTTGTTTCTGTGGCTCCTGCAATCTGGAGAGTCCTTGCGTGTATTGCCATCAATTAGGTTTGTGGATGAAGAAACTGTTCTGGAGAAAGTCTTCTAGTTTATTTCTTGTATGACCAAACGGCAGATCTCTCTGCCATGCGGTGAAGTCGTTTCTCCAGCTGAGGATGTCTTTGGGAACAGGAGATGATGACATTTGGGCATCTTGGCTCATGTTTGTTCACATGGCCGGACACGCACGGTTTGATGTGGTGAACTCTGATGATTTAGAGATTTCACTTCCATAAGAAACAGCGCAGCTTGCTTGAGCTGTCTGCAGGTCTTAGCCATTAAATATTTGAATTCCTAATTTCCTTGAGAGAATTCTTGCTGTCTGATATATTCATTTGCATCTTAAAATGTCCTTTACCCTAAATTCATTATTTCTTAACTAAGAAGATCTAAAACCATAGAGATGTTTAGAGTCTTAAGTTGCTTGAAGCCTTCTCAATGAAATAAGTGTTTTGCATAATTTTTTTCCACTGATTTGTTAGGCTGCTTTTTTTTTTGTGGCAGTTGGAATTATTTTTAAATGCAAGAAGGTGGGGTTTTTTTCTGTCTCTCTGAACAGTTTAAAAGATATTTTTAAACATCAGAAAGCATTAGGCTTGCCATGATATATGTTGAAACCCCATGCTTGTTAAATAAGAGTGTATCTGTAATTTGAGCTTGTTCAAGGCTTTTATCTGACCTAAGGCTTTAGTTGGCTTTTTAAAATAACCTGTCCTGAAAGATGACTTGTTGAAGTTTGTGAACTACAATGGTGTTGCAGCAGGAATCCACCAGTGTGAGCAGGAATTGTTTGTTACGTCAGAAGTGATGTCTTCAGTTGTGCAAATCCCGATCTGCTGAAATTGTTTGCAAAAGGATGTTGATGTCTTTCCCAATCTGGAACACTCAGGCATTTTGACCCTTTGATTCAGATTTGGCTGTTTTGGTTTTGTTTATGGGCTGCTTTTCATACTTGATATTTCAGAAATGAAGCTTTCTCTTTTTTAGCTACTGTCCTCAGAGTAAAATACTGTTTGGGTGCTAGGAGTATAATGGATGCAGTGATATTTGTAAGGGTTTCTCAGTAGTAGTTCTTATTAAACACCTGGGAGGAAAAGAGAATGCTAGATTTGGGGTAGATTGGTTGCATTTAAGCATCTTTGAATATTTTAACTTGCTTTAAAGTCTTATTTGCCTAATAGTGGTTAGATAGAAAAGTGGAGAGAGCAGTTAAGAATTTCTGCAATAAGGCAAATAAGATAAAGGAGGGCAGGAACAGCCAACAGTGGGAATTCTTGTTTGCATATCTAGCATTTCATTGGAAGAGATGATGAACTCATTCTGATCATCTGTGCTGGATCTTTAGCCTGTCGTTTCACCTAGAATCTCTCATTCTGGGTGTCCAAGATAAAACTGACTGTAAGGCTGTAATTTCCTTTAAGTGCAACTTGGCCCATATGGTGGATTTAATACGTCAGTGACCTGTTCTTCAAAAGTCTGCAGACAGTACCTTAGATTTTTATTTACTTGCATATACAAGGTGGGGTTATTACACTATCTGCTTGCTTAGTTAATGGGGTTATTCTGAAATATCTAGTGCACCAAAGTAGGAGTAATGATAAAGTTACTGGTGGCTTCTGTATGGCAAAGAATAATTAAATCAGGGCTGTCAAACTCATTTTCACTGGGGGCCACATCAGCCTCGTGTTTGCCTTCAGAGGGCCGAATGTAATTTTAGGACTGTACAAATGATGGAGAAATTTGATGTAGCTGTGCAGAGGGAGTGTCTATAAGGATCTCTAAGTTTATAATCTGGATCACAGCAGCCTGCTGACCCTCTATATTGAAAGATTTCGTATTAAATTGATGTTCTAGAGGTGTTATTGTATGATTGGGCTATCATTGGCTGTAGAGAGAATATTTTTTTTAACACTAAATTACTTTTAGTCTCAGAATTCACGTGACTTATGTTTTTCCTTCCCTGTAGTTGTACAACAGTGTTTGGAATGTTTGCAGCCATATAAGCAAAGAGTTCCTTCTTGGTGAGTATAAGCATGGATGCTTGCTTTTGTGAATTGTAGCTTTTCTTTAAGCTTTTCAAATTTTGCTTTAAAATTCAGGTTTTTCTTAATTCTTGTAGAAGTATGGTGGATAATTTTTCTCTAAATTAAAACCTTGTATTCTTAAAACAAAGACTGCACATTTTCAGTTAGAGGAAAAAATGGCACTTTCATTGAAGTAGATTTTCTTGGAAGTTATTTTATTTAGCAAAAAACTGCTTTATTTCATATAACTTAAGCCTTTTTCCCAAATCTTTCTGCTTATTCAGTGTTTAAGAGAGTTTGTGTTTTACCTTTAGTGTGTTACAGGAAGGAAGAGAGGAAACCAGGACAGCTAAATGAGAGATGATCAAATGATTGAAAAGAATTCTTTTCAGTAATGAGTATTTATTTCTTTAATTGCACTTGGTAATTCAAATAGGTTTTACTATGGAAAAATATTTTTGTGTGTTCTGCTGAATTGCCCACATTCATAATTTCTGCTTCCATGTTGGTCTGTCCCAGTCTCAGCACCAGTTTGAATTGACAGCACGGTTGCACGGGGCGTTGCTGAGAGGATGAAAATGACATTCCGGGTGTCCTGTAGTCTTAGGGAGAGCCTGAGGATCTGGATGTGGGGGGGTCACTTATGTTTGCTGATACCTTTTCACTTCTGTCACCAAGTACTTCGAGTAAGTCTTGGTTTCTGCCTGGAGAGGAGAGCAAATGGAGACTTTTACTGGTGTCGGTTTTATTAGTCTGCTTGTATAAACTAGAGGAAAAATAGGAGTCTGAAATAAAATACTGAGTCTTGTGCTTTGAGGGAATGTTGCCATGTTGAGGAATGGGCTGTACATTATTCTTGTTATGGAAATTTTAAGTATCAGTTTAGGATCCAGTTTTAGTGTCGTGTTGCTCAAAGAGTTTACCTGTGTAGTTGTTGATTTAATCAGGGAAACTTTTAAAGCAAGAAGTGAGTGCCGTTAAGGTCTAGTTGAGGATCCTACATGGTGCAAAATAAGAACTGCATGAAGTCCAGTGTTGTGTTTCAAATGTCTTTTGGATAGAAAAAGGGAGGTGATTCAGTGTTTGGAATTTGTTGCAGTGTCTGTTGGTATTCAAGTCCAGTTCAAATCCTTCCTGTTTCTGCTTCTGTTGCATTAAAAAAAAAAACACCTTAAGAGCTGAGGCATTGTGTTTTGGAATCCCAGTGCCAAGGACATCCTCTGAAACTTACAGCTCCGTCCTAAAACTCGCTCATCTTGCTATGGAATGGAATGCATGAACAGAACATGAGGGAGGAGCGTAGGGATCCTTAGATAAACAGTACAGAAGCTGTTTCTTGGTTAGTATTTGAACGGGTGTGGGGCTTTATTTCTGGTTTTCTATGTAGGGTAGGATACAGTGAGGCACACTTCACGGTAGCAATGCTGCTGCAGGCAAAACCTGGCAGGCATTTTCTTTTGTCTGCAGGCAATAAAAGTTTGTTGTAGCCAATTTCCCAAGTTGACACCAAAACAATTTTTAAAAGTGATGTTCAAATGTTTGTGAGACTTGTACTTAGTCTTCATAAGATGCTGTAATGTTTATATAAGTGGTGTCTATAAATCCTGTTTTGCAGTCTGACGCAGCCGTTGCCTTTTCTTGTCTGCAGGTGTTGTGGTTTCAGCACAGCATGGCTGTGGTCATGCACTTGCAAGGTCTTCCAGGTGTGGTGGGGACCGTGGACTTCTCTGGATTGACCATCCCTGCTGGGGCCATGCATATTGTAGGGGGTGAACTGGGTGAGGCTTTCATCCTTTTACCACTGGTGAAGATGCAAGGCTTGGTATCGTGTATGCAGATGCTATAAGTAAAAGGTCAAAACTATTGCAGAGCAGTAAAAGCCTGATGTGCAAAATGTGATTGGACATAGTCCTGGGCAGGATAAAAGTGGGCATGCAGATTTGGCAGGTTTGGAACGCTGTCCTGTGCTGGGGTGAATGGCAGAGTCAGTTTAGGCTTTGTGGAATTGTCTGCAAACCCGTTTTAGCATATATATATATATATACACATATATGTACACATATATATACACACACACTGCTACACATGAAGGAAACAAAACAAGCTGTTGTTTTGTTGCTTGTCTAGGAACTTCATTTCAAATCTTGGGGCAGCCTTTAGTATCCCAGTTCAGTTACAGCTGTGCTGCATCTCCAGTGGACACAGGATGACCTCTTGCTTTTCCTCCCTGGCTGTGCCAGTGTTTTTTGTTAACCCACTCCCTGTCCTGCCCCATCACCACTGATGCAGAATGCCTCGCAGGACCAGGACAGCAAGCTTACGATCCAGAATAAAACTTAATACTACTTTGCATTGAAAATTTGTATTTATGCAGACTATCAAAGTTCACTATGCTCCTTTGTCAAGCTAGAGAACTATGCTTTTTCATGGAGTTCCTGGTTTTTTCCCCTCCATTTTGCTCTGATGGGGAGGAGGGAAATCTCTGGGTTTGGCACAGATACACTGAAGGATGAAGGAGATAAGAGACTGAATTGTGGGAGTGAATTGCATTTCTTCTGAGCTGCTTATGAAGTACTGAATCGAGACAGTGCTAAGTTTGGAAGTGGAACTGATTTAAAGGCAGGCCTTCTGGTGTGATAATATGTACAGAACCGTTTAATCATACTTACCAGTGATTTGGAAAACAGTGTTTACAAAGGTAGGTAAGGTTTTGAAAAGGACTGCAGTGACTCTGTAGTTCCCAGAGAAAAAACAATAGAGGCTGTTATTAGTGAAAGTTTACCATAACTGCTTGGTTTTCCTCTATATGAACACAGGAAAGATTTCTGCAGTTTCCAGAGGAGCCCTATTCTGTTGGAACTTAGTGATGTGACAGGTTTAGGGCTCAGCACTGAGAGCTTAAAACTGAAGGGAATAACAGCTCGAGGTGCAGGTATACAGGACCTGCACTGTCAGCAGAGCATTGCCCTGATAGAAGTGTGCCTTCCTGATGGGTACCTCTAAGTACCTGAATAGTCTTTGAAAGCTAAATTATCTCATGGGGATTTTTATGGGAAAGAAAAGGCTCTCCTTTTTAAACAGAAACGTGTATTTTCAGTGATGTAGCTTTGGAAGTGTTTTCTGTTGGGAGTGTTTGTTCCTGAAACAGGTCTAATCCTCATAGTAGAATAAGAAGTTTGGAGAAAAGCTGTACAGCTTTGGGGGTTGGCCTCATAACCACCCCTTGTTCTAATTGTGGTCTTGAGCACTTGAGAAAAGTGGATTCCCAGAGTAAGCAAAATGAAAAGCCTGCTCATGTCTTGCTTTAGGTACCAAGTTGGTACAAATTCATTTTCTACTGAAGAAAATTTTAGAAGAGAGATTCTGGTGAAGTGTTTTTATTTCCAAGTCATAGCTATGACTTTGTCTGATTTGTCTGTGGTTGTGTTAACAATCGGTTTTGATGTAGGTCAAGGTTTTTAAGTAGTCCTTGCAGGAGAGGACAGAGGCTGAGACGTAAAATCTCGAAGCAGCAGCAAGCCCCTGTGTTCAGTGCTTGCTTTCTGAGAAATGAAGTTCTCCGCACAGTCATGGTTCATGCTGGTGAAGTGTGGGTGGGTTCTGCTGGTGATTTTGGCCTCGTTTGTGAAGAGCTCTGTGATGGCTTCCGATGAAGGTCCTATCATGTGGGTTCAGTCTTTTTCTAAGGCCATAAGTTTCAGGGTAGATTGTTGAGATCGTCTCAGGACTTTATCTCGTGTAATGTTCTCCCACGTATATATGTGCTTGAGGAAGCTGTGAAATTGGCTGCAAGCGCAGACGACAGCCAGCTTGGCCAGGCGTGCGGAGCGCCAGGGCTGCTGCAGCACGGTGAATCCGTTGTGGGATGTGAGAGAGAACCCAGAGCAACCCAAGTGTCAGAACTTGGGAGGGCAGAGGACGGAGGACTCTGGAGGAGGGGGCAGTGATAGGAGATTTTTGCCTGTAGAGTTTCTATCTCAACTCTCCAATCTTGGCCACGTTAATGAGGTGTTGAACATGTGTGCACTGACAAAGGCTGCTGCTCAGCTGGCTCCAGAGTTCACACTTGTCAGAGTCTGCAGCCTCTGTAAATATGCTCAAATAGCTTCTGCTGGTTTTTCAGACTTCTCTTTACTTGTGATACTCGTGGATTTTTTTAATATTTAAGTAAAACCATGGTAAGGCATTCCTCACTAAAACCGATGTTTATTTATAGCAGCCCTATTGTATGAGATACTGAAGTCAAGAGATGTGTGTGTTCCTCTTCCAGCCTCATGTAGATGAGTTGAAGCTACTCCAGTTCTTCAGGATTGCAACTGTTACCGAAGGGAAGGGAACCACTGCAGAGAGCTTTAGGAATGTACTCCCAGTACTTCTAGGAGTACATTGTCTTCATGGGTCCCTACTTAGTGAAAAGGGAAAATGAGTTTACTGGGACAAGAGTCATCTTGCAGCTGTAATTTCTCCTACAAGTGTTAAGCAAAAAGTGTGTCTGTTCCACATTTGAAGGCATGAAATTTTATTGCTAGTGGGAGAAAATGGTATTTTAATTATGTAAATCTGCAGAGAAAATAGTGGATGTTTGAGTTGTGGGTGGATAAACTGTTTAAAAAAGAAAATGTAGCTTTGCCTTGCTGCTTGGATTTCCAGATTTTTTAAAAAATTTAATTCTTACTGTTTGTTTTTAATCAGAATGCACAACTCCAACCATTCTAACTTTTCCTTAATTTTTTTCCTCCTTTCCCAATTAAAAGCTATGGAGATGGTAGGTAAATCTTCCCCTCCCAAGCTCTAGCTGTATTAGAAGACAGTCATTCCTGGACTGATTCAGGTCCGTACTGGGCAAACTCAGCAGCTTGTTGTATAAAAGTCATTTGAAATGTTTCTCAGTTCCTAGGTGCCTAAAGGATTTTTTCCTTTTGGTGTAAATCGAGCTAACAGGCAATAGCATTATTTTCCCCACACTGCTGCAGGCTGCTCTGACAGCAGAGAAGATGAGATGACAGAGCTGGAGAGGGAGACAGCAGATTCTCCTCGGGTAGAGAAGGTTCTTTGCAATGTGGTTGGGGTGCTGGGGGTCCCTCCATGGCCAGCCCTTGGAACCGGCCTGGCTTAAACGCTGTCTCAGGGGAGCAGCTTCTCTCTGCCATAGAAACTTAATGACTTTCCTAAAGATCTTTGATTTCTGAACCACACTTTAACTTAGTAGTTCTTCATGAAATAATGTTAATCCATTTATAGGTGCAGCTTGGTTGATATCACTGCTGTTTATGCATTGTTTGAACCAAAATGGTGCTGCTTATTTCTTTTTCCGGTGCACGTCTCCTTATTCTTGGAGTGCAAGACTAAAAGGTGTTTTGTTTTTGTTTGGTTTTTTTCTTCTGTTACATTTAACTTGCATCCATTTTATACATCTTAAATTGAATCTTCAAGATACAGCCTTACTGTAAGGAGGACAATATTGAATAAAACTTAATTGTGTTTTTGGATCTTGTGAGCTCGAAGACTACAGGAATGGATCATAATTTGTCTTATTTGTGCGAAACAACTGACAAAAATTTGGGAAAAATAGCTCCTGATCAGACTTTCCACTAAATGTACCTTGAGCAAAACTGCTTTGTTGAGATTTCTTAAGCCTGTTATCTGTTGGAAACATGTCTTAAGGAGGCCTATTTTGTGGTTAAAATGGTGAAGTGGTGGGGAAAAAAGCAATGCAAATATACAAGCAGTGTAGGCAGTCTTCTAAATTTGGTTAAAGAAACTCCATATTTCTCATGTCTCTGAACTGTTTGTAGTGATGAGGTGACGTGGTGTTCTTGAGTGTCTCACTAACATGGTAGCTGTTGAAAGATTGTTATTGTGTTTGGTTTTGCCCACTTCCTGTTTACTGGATTCCTTGTTTTCATCAAAACGGGGGTCGTGGAGAGTACATAATGAAAATTCTGTCTCGGTTGTGAATAAACATTGGGTTGCAGAGTTCTTAATTGACCTGGAACTTGGACCAATGGACAGAAGTTGAGCTTCAGTCTTTCATGGTCCAGTAGATCCCACTTTGAACACATTTTTGGAATGATTCTGCACACTATCACTTGGGAACCCTTGTTTAAGAGATAATTGGCCCCATTACTTCCTGCAAACTGAAAATAAAGAGGTCCCTTAACATGTAGCTTTTGGGGATTATGGTGCATAAGCTTACTTTGTCTATGTCTTGATTAGTGATTGATATTTAATTGCATTTTTCAGGGGAATAAAATCAGCAGTGTTGATATTACAAAATGACAAAACATCCTCCGAATAGAAGAGGGATCAACTTTGAGGTGGGAGCCCAGTTGGAAGCCCGTGACAGATTAAAAAACTGGTATTTTTTTAAAACCATTCATATTGTATTAACTCTAAGTCTTTAATATCTTAAACATTTTGTATTGGTACAATATTTAGAGTCCTAGTCATTGGTTTATAGGAAAGTAGTTAATTTATAAAAGTTTATGTACCAGTGGTTGAAATGGGCGATAGATGCTGATGTGTTGTACTGGTGCTGTCTGTGTCTGGGACATAGGACTGTTCAAAAATCTAGTGGGACTTCAGACTCTGGTACTCCTGAATAACACTGAACTTCAAATGTGAATACACGGATTGCAGAGCAGGTTATGGAGAGAGAAATCCTTTGCAGTACAGAATACCCAAGGTAGTTCCTCACTACTTCCTTTCCCATTACTGTTGTGATTTCATAAGCTTTAAAGTCTGATTGAAATTGTTATGGCCTGTGCTCATTTGAGGGTGATCAGCTTTCGAATTAAAGAATTGGGTGGGGAAACACGTTCCTCCCTCAGAAGTCTGCTCTGGAGCCTGTCTTGCAGAGCTCAGGTGTGAGGAAGAACACTTTTCCTGACTAACTGCTGCAGAAGGAAGGGGAAGAAGGACCTAAAAGTTACTCGGGCTAACTTTGAGCCTTCTAACTCTGTTCCTTTTAGGAAGTCAGCTCAAAAATTAGTGTTTAGTAATGCTCAGTGAATGAGGCATGCAATGAAAATTGCTGGAGTCAAAGACTTCTTAAATACAGGAACTAATGTGGTTTTGTTAGCTCTTTAAGATATCTTCTCTTTCTCTTGAAATCAGCTATAGTTGATGTTTATTTAAGAGTCTTTGTGGGTTAGACATGATACTGCCTTAGGCTCTGGAACCTGCTGGCAGGTTAGGCGTGCAGAAGTCGGTGTTGAAAACCATCTGGGCATCACAGAAGGATGGAGCACTGGCTTAGACACAGGGGACTTGGTCCAGAACATCTTGATTGCATGCAGAGTATTGCTCTGTTTTCCAGGTACAAGGGGATTGGAATTGTGAAAATGAGTAAACATAGCCCATTATGGAAAGGACATGAACTACAAACATACTTGCATGTTATGTTGGCTTTCCAGTGTAACCAAGAATTGTGTGGGTAGGGATGGATCTGAATCTACATGCATCTTTTGTATTCTTGAGCTTTGTTTATACAGCAAAATAAAGATCACACGTACGTAGGCTTATTAAAGATGCAGTTGAGTATAGATGGTGTTTGAGGAGGGCTGATGACTTGTGTCTGTGACTGTTGTCCTGACCTGTTTGGACACCAGCAGTATCCCAAAGTATGGGCGTGCACAGCTCTTAGGTGGGAAAACTTTGAGGGGCAGGAATTCAACACCTACTGTACTTTCCGCATATCCCTTGGTTTAAATTTGAATTTCGGATATGCTGCATGTCCAAAACCAAGCCATGTTGTTTGGTTTTTAAAAACACTGGATCTTAAGTGACCTGTCCTGTGCACAGTGTTTTGCAACTCTTTGATCTCACAACTTAGTTAGTAACTGCAGTTCTGAAAGTGTTCTTTTGCTTGCTAGGCTTTTCAAACCTGGGTCAGAAAGTCTATATTTCATTGGCTGATGATCTGCGTATATTTCTGTTTCAGGGTTTGTGAACCAAAATTTGTAAGAGCTGGGGGCTTATTTTCTTTTATCAGCATCAGTGGTGACTGGCTGACACAGCTCCCCAGCTGTGGATTTGTAGGACATCAGACTTCTTTTCCACCCCCCCGCTGCTTTCACCTGCCGCTGTGTGAACAGGACTGCTCTGTGACATGGTTACAATGCGCTGCTTTTACATGGACATAAAACTTTGCTGATCCTTGCTGTTCCCAGTGCTTCAGAGGACCTCATGTTCCTCATGCTTCAGAGGTCTAAGCGTTTCTTGTGTGTTCTTCTGGTGCTATGCTGGCACTTGGGCAGAAGCCTCTTGTTTGATTGGAGAGCTGGCTTTGATTTCTATGCTTGGTACCAAACACACCGGTGGATTAATGGGCCAGTATTGCTTCTCAAATGACAGTACTGCTTTGGAGTATTTAATCTCAGAACTCTGATTACCTGCCTCTCCTGGCAGGGGCTTGTGCCTTGAAATGCTGTTGCAGGACTTTGAGGGTGTTTGGATGTGATGCTGACCCTATTGAAGAGCAGGCAATGCAGAGGCTGCTACCTGCCAAAGAGCAAAGTGAATTTTGCATCTTTAGAGCTCTTATTGAAGGTTGCTTTGTTGTATCTGGAATCATAATGTATTGGAAGTGCACTTCATTCCTGGTGCAGTTGTCTGTCACCTCCTAGGCCTGAACTCCAGGGAGTGCAGTGAGTAGTTGTTGTGCTTGGCTTAGTTCTTAGGGCTTGGTTGATGCATCAAAGTTGTCAGGAAAGGCTTGTGACAGTGTCTGACCTCAGGGCACTAAGGGAGGAGCGCTGGTCCCCAGGCAGTGCCTCTGTGCATGCTGAAAGGTCTACACGGTGCTGGGGTTCAGAGGCTGGAGCAGTGGGACTGCTCCAGTAGTGGAGTCCGAAATGGAGAGACCAGCTGTAACTATGTGCATGCACACGCTGTCCTGGCTGAATTGAGTTTTTGGCGCTTTTTGCGTTGGCTTGTTGAAGCTCCTCGGAGCTGGCCAGCTGCAGACATCCTCTCAGCAAAAAGAGAGTGACTCTGCCCTGCGTGCCTGCAGGAGGGAAATGGTGACACCTCTTGTGTTACCTTATTGTAATGACAGCCCTTCCACTTCTTCTGTCTGTTGTGCGGGTAAAATGGGTGTGAAGACTTGATTCTGGTTGAGGCTCTTGAATATTGGAAACAAGACTAGTATTGTTAGAGTATTGTGCTACCCTGGTAAGGTTTAGATTGTTGGTCCCGTGAGTTAGTTGCTCATGGTGTCAGGATTTTGTCTCAGTACTGAAAAGGTGAAACCCTGTAGCTGTTGTCCTTCTCAGTACCGGCTCTCCTAGGTGCTTCCTTTCCTCTCAGCACTGCTTTGACGGCAGTAAACTTTCCTTCCTAGCTCCAGGAGAGGAGGTTTACAACAATTCTGCTTTGGTATGTGGGAAGGGAGAAGGGATACAAACTAGTCCAGGACTGAGAGGCAGAAAGTCCTTCAGTCAGCACTCTGATTCTGAATTTCCACGTATTTACCTCTTCACAGAGTGAACGTAACTCGTGTCTACAAGAAACCCATTTTCATGTTGTTTGCTGTCCTCTGACAACAGGAGTCTGAAGTTGCCAGTCATTGCTGACCCCTGTCAGGAGAGTTCTGCTGTTTGAGCTGGTTTTTGCTGTTTGATTGTCACTTGGGTTCTTATCAAAACTAATGCCAGCAGTTTGGGCATCTTGGAGGTTTTCCCTTCCCTTTAGCCAGTGCCTAAGGCCTTGAAAGGTGCAAGCTGCTCATTCCTTTTGAATTGGGCTGGAAAGCTACTTGTTTTGGCCTCCCAATGTATTGCAAGAAGTTGTGTCTGATTACAGCTTGTTTTTCACAGTGTATTAAGTAAATATTCAGGATTTCTTACCCAGGATCAGTTAGCTGTCTTGAAAACCCATGGAGTCAGCGAAATGCTTCCTTTGTGCTTTGGGGAGGATGTGGTGGACCATCCCTGGACACTTGGCCATTGAACTCTTTCTCAGGCCTCAGCTCTTGGCCTTTCACTTTGTGTATCCTCCCATAGCATGTTTTTCTTGATTAGCAAGTCAGAATTTCTTTTAAGTTACCTCTCCCCCTCGGCATGTCCGCAGGCTGTTTGGTGCATATGTGTGGATGTGCTGTGTTACTGCTCTTACCTATAGCTTGGTGAGGACTTGTGCCTCCTGGCATGAGGTGTTTGCTCAACGCTGTGGAGGCTGGGACAGGTGCTGGAGGAAGTTTGCACTGGCATGGTGTGGTGCTCAGAGCTGTGGAGAACCTATGAACCTCTCTTTGTTCCAAACTCACCAGCGCTGTTTTGCATCTGAAAGCAAAGTGGGTTCAGGGAGGGAGTTGTCAAAGTTCATGGGTAGACCCAGCACAGCTTCTAATAGGTTTACTGTTCCAGTCGAGAGCACTGAGCATACGTTTGCTGATGTTGGTTGCTTCAGAAAGAAAAGATTTGTTCAGACTCTGCAGCATGTTGTCCAGGAGCTGGCTGAGAGCTCTGGTTCACCCAGTGCTGGCTCTCAACCAGGCTGGCATTGTCTCATTGTCAGCTAGGTTTTTGCTGTTCTTGATGAGAAGTCAGCATCTCTCCCCTATCAGGGAGGCTTTGGAAGGTGGGGCAGGATAGGTACAGGTCAGACTGGTGCATGGTTTTGGGATTATGGTTCTTCTGATGGACAAGGTTCCTTCTTTTACTGAGTATGAAGTGGGGAAAGATCTTGTATCCTGGAGTTAGTTGGTTCTTGTCACTTGGGCTTGTCTGTCCCCAGTGGGAGGGAGTTAGAGATGGAGTGTGTTTACCAGAGGTTTTATCTGCATGGGCTGGACTGTGAGCTTCATGCTCATTTGGTACTCGGTCGTTTTTATCAGCTTCCCTCTTGATCTTTGAGAATCGGGACAGCTCTTAGGCTCATTGCAGTCCTGATGGCAAAAGTGTCCTTTTGACTGGGCTCTGGGTGAGAGGACCTGGGAATTCCCCTTTTTTGCTGCACTTTGCAGGGAACTGGCTACTGATTTTTGTCATTACCTGTGCTTAGTGACGGGCAGTTGCTGAGATGTTTTAAGAATAAATTGTGTTTAATAGAACTATGTCGTTATATGTGGAAACACTGAATATTCCCCCCCTCATGAACCTGTGCGGGGCAGTGCTTGGGGTTACCTAAGTATGAGATATAGAATCATTTCAGTTGGAAGACACCCTCAGGATCATCAAGTCCAACCATAACGTCACCTAACTCTAGCACTAAGCCCTGTCCCTGAGAACCTCATCTAAACACCTTTTAAACCCCTCCAGGGATGGTGACTCCACCACTGCCCTGGGCAGCCTGTTCCAATGCCCGCCAACACTTTCCATGAATAATTTTTTCCTAATATCCAATCTAGATTGACTGTCACATGAAGGCAGTCACTTCCTTCCGAGGAGGCTGGTAACCAGTTAGAGATGTCCCTACCATAAGTATCTCCCATTTGTTTTCCTCTCCAGCTTTTGCTGCATGTGTATATGGGGGTGGACTAATGGCACAGCTTGAGGCATGTGGCATCGAGTGTTAGGCAGGGCCTTAGTCTCAGGTTGCAGCCTAAGTCTCTAGCATGGTCTGTTTGTAGCTCTTTTTGACCAAGTCATGACTGAATGTGTCTCGAATCCGCTGAAGAATTTCAGTTGTAGGTGGCTTTTCTTTTCATCTGGGTAGGATTGCAAAATGGTACTGTGTTGCATTTAAATCTTAAGTCTGGATTTTGTTTTTAGCATCAGGCTTGACCCTTTTGAGATGCTATTTCTTTCTACACCTATGTTTTTAAGTGTGGCTTATCAGGTAAAAAATACTTGTGGGTTTGGTTTTGTTTTTTCTTCAAGCCTTTGTTGACTAATTCAGTTGGGCCTTGCCTTCCACAAATAGCTGAAAACACCAACAAGTGGAGATTTTTTTTCCTGGCGCTGTTATTGCGGAGAGGAAAACATCAATACCTGGGAACATACCTTCAGTTGGAATACTGAAATATGTTGCGATTCTGAAATACTTACTGAAGTTACAAATTACCAATGCAATTAAAGAAATGCATAGTTTATGAGATTTTCCTGATTAGAAACAACTGGGTTTGACTCTTCTCACATTCTTCTACTTTTCATATACTGAGAATTTTTTTTTTTTTTAGTTCCCAGGACTTTGCAGGTGAAATTTAACTTTGAGAATCTAAAAGTTAATTTAGGTTTAGTGTGCACGCTAGACTTTTGCTGTTACGCTAGGCAGGTGATTCCTGATGCCTGTTGATGGATATCTGAGAAGTGACCTCCAGGTGTTACTCTTGATAAGAGAAAGCTAAAGCTATCTGTTCTGTGTATCTGTGAAATTTCTAGGTGTAGGGAAGGTCTTTTTGACCTCTTGATCGCTAGTTATGTTTTTTTTCCACCTCAGACTAAGAACTCCTTAGTTTCCTTTTTCCTGCAGCCAGTATTTGCTTTTGCTGTTCAGTTTTGGGATTGATTCATCCTGTGCTGAGCTCTTATTCATTTTGTAGCATCTTTATGCTTATATAAGCGTTAAGTAATATTAAGACTGTAGAAACTAAAGGTTGTTAGATATAGTAACTTGGCTCCTCATCACACCTGATCAGATAATTTGATCATGTAGAAGGCCTCATTTGTGTCATGTTTTGTACTGTAGTTAAGTGTCAGAGACAGCGTACTTTATTCTTAATTGGAATATCTTAATCTACCTTTTGACCAGGTATCCAGCTCACATTGAAGAAATTGATTATGAAGAAGGAAAAGTACTTATCCATTTCAAACGCTGGAACCACAGATACGATGAATGGTTTTGTTGGGACAGTCCTTATTTGCGTCCCTTAGAGAAAATACAGTTAAGAAAAGAAGGATTACATGAGGAAGAAGATTGTGCAGTAAGTAGAAAATAGAGGACATTTGAGTACATAATAGTTTACTCTGCAGTTGTATGAATTATGAAGATTAAAATGTTTCACTTTTGCTGTGTTGCCCACTGTATAAGTTTTATTTTTAATATTGCAAAAGTAATGCTTTTGTTTTAATGGAGTTGGGTGTTTCAGTAATTCTCACTTCTGTTTTGTAGGGATTTCATATAAATGATCAGGTTCTGGCATGCTGGTCTGACTGTCGCTTCTATCCAGCCAAAGTTACTTCTGTTAACAAAGATGGTAAGGAGTCACTTCTGGTTTTGCCATGCTCGTTAACAATGCATTTCTAACTGTGTTCTAGCCTTTTTGGTTAGGTGGAGAGATAATACAGCAGACAGAAGACAACTGTGAAAAGCTTTATTTTCAATTGTATGTTTTAGTATGCCATCAACTTTAACCTAACCTCTTATCTTTTCAAGTTTGAAAGAACTTTCTGCTGGGATATTCAGTCAGTAACTGCTTTAAGTATATGTTTGGGAAAAGTTGTTTCTTCTTAAGTTTATTGCCAAGAGATGCATGGAACTGTAGTAACAGTAAAGTCAGAGCTGCAAACGCCCTTTCCAAATAGAGGAGTGGGGAAGGGGAAAGGCACAGCCATGCTTCTGCTGTCAGTAAGAGACCATGAAGGACTTGTTCTTGTGCTGTGCTTGCTTTAGACTGACTAGATGTAAGATCAAGGAGAAAAAGTCTGTGTCATTATCTATTGGAGTAGTCCACTGAAGATATCTTGGGGTTTTGTGAGTAAAATCTAAGGAGCAACTCTAAGCTTAGACATGCACGTTTATGTTTACCATAATTCTTTTTGGTAACCTCATTGTTTCTTCCTCCTGGCCTGTCACAAGACCTCTGCTGTTGAAGTTTCTAACAATACAGATAAAGCAGCTTTTATCTAGAGCTAAATGTGCAGCTGCAGTATTGGAGCTGTTAGCAGATGCTCTGTTAACTAACTTATGATCTTTAAACTCTCATGCTTTATTTTCAAATTTTAGGTACATACACTGTGAAATTTTATGATGGTGTAGTTCAGACTGTCAAAAACATTCATGTCAAAGCTTTTTCCAAAGACCAGGTAAGTGTTGTGATCGTGCTACTAGTGTATTCTAGAACCGACAGTTCAGGTGGCTAGATCTGATGAATTATAAAATATGAAACAAATGAAACATCTCTATTGCTAACACACAATACAGCTGAAATGAAATCTGTTAAAATGAAAGGGTTATACTAATTTTTGTGGCATGATTTGCAAAGGTCTCAGGTTTGTGTTGTCACGCATGCACCTCTTGGACTAAAGAAGTCATAGGCATATAAATAAAACAGTTTTCTAAAAATCATTGGAAGATTCAGGATGTACAGACTAAGGTTAGTGGTAGGTTATTGAAACACACGTTTTTTTTCCACCTGTAGGCAATTAGTTTAAATACATGGATCTTAAAAATTGCAGGGTGGGAATTATGGAGTAGACAGAATCTATTCATTCCCAAAGTAACTACTTGGTTGTTTTGAGCCTTTCAAGGAAGCTGTCTGGTAGTCTTCCACTTGACAACTTTGATAAGTTTTCATGTGCAGGCACTTTGTAGAAAAGGCTGAGAAGTTCTAGTCCTGTTTAACTTGGTTAAAACTTTTTAAGTACTTGCTTCAGAATAATTTTCGTTACAGAAATGCTTTTAAGTTTGAGATCTTGCCACACATTCTGGTGTGGTAGCTCTAGCCTATGTTTTTAGTCATACCTTCTACTTTTAGTTTTCTGGAGCTTTAAGTTTGAGCAAAGCAATCGAATCCCTCCCCCCAATATGTCTTAAACAGAGATTCCAATAATGACTATTAATGAACACAATTAAAATCTGTCACTGTTGTGAAGATATGTGCCATTCCCGGGAAGTCTCCAGGTTAGTTTATCTACCAGGCTGGGGGGGAATACTTTCAGATTTGCCACAAAGTGCTCTTAACAGCTTTCAAATGGCAATAATTGTGCCTGGTTGAGGGTTGACTAATGCTCACAAGGGAACTATCTGAAGAATCTTCACTGCCATGAGGAATATTTCTACCACATTTAGCCTTAAATACATGAACAATCTTAAGAAATATTCTGCATAAGAAGGACAAAATATTTTGGCTCTCCTGTGGGGAGTTTCATGTTTCTGCATAGCTTTGAGGAGGTTTTGAAAGGACTTTAGGTTTTCCTCTCCATTTAACAACTCTTAACCAAGGAGATAAGTAATGTTAGAACATTTTGTTCTCTTCTTTAGCATAAAAAAGCATAAAGGGAGAATTTCCTAGTGAGCTCTCTTTATACAATCAGAAGTAAAGTTTAAACAAATACCTGAGCCACTGGAGAGCTCGATATTCAGTTGTGAATGTGAGTTACTTGAGGTGTGAATTCAGGTACAGCACTGATGTAACCATGTGCTGGCAGTGGAAGGAAAAGTGTCATGTTCCTGTTCCTGGGTAGGAGAGGCTGTGGCCATGAATCACAGACTGGTTGGAGTTGGAAGGGACCTCTGGAGATCATCCAGTCCAACCCCCCTGCTAACGCAGGGTCACCAGAGCAGATCACACAGGTCGGTCCATGCGGGTTTGAATGTCTCCAGAGAAGGAGACTCCACACCCGCTCTGGGCAGCCTGGTCCAGGCTCTGGCACCTCAGAAGAAGTTTCTCCTCATGTTCAGATGGAACCTTCTGTGTTCCAGTCTGTGCCCGTTGCCCCTTGTCCTATCATTGGGCACCACTGAACAGAGTCTGGTCCATCCTCTGACACCCACCCTGAAGATATTTATAAACATTGATGAGATCCCCTCTCAGCTTCTCTTATCCAGCTGAACAGCCCCAGCTCTCTCCTCAGAAAGGTGCTCTAGGCCCCTCATCTTCATAGCCCTCCACTGGACTCCCTCCAGTAATTCCTTGTCCTTCTTAAACTGGGGAGCCCAGAACTGGACACAGTAACTCCAGATGTGGCCTCACCAGGGCAGAGCAGAAGGGGAGGAACAACCTCCCTTGACCTGCTGGTCACACTCTTCCTCACGCACCCCAGGTACCATTGGCCTTCTTGGCCACAAGGGCACATTGGTGACTCATGGTCACCCTGTTGTGGACCAGAACTCCCCAGTCCTTCGCTGCAGTGAAGACACACAATATCTTAGCTATTCCGTAAAGGAAAAAAAAAAAAAAAGGCCCCCAAACTACCCGGTTTCTGAAGGGAGCAACATAAGCTGGTTGTCTTTAATGACAGTGTTGCTCTGTCTCTATGTAGAGGGTGTAACATACTGTATTGAACAGTGATGGTAAAATGCCAACGACCTACACAGTGTGAATGTACTTCTGCAAGGACACACAGCTTTAAAAGCTCAGTAACACTGAGAGGTGATTTGGACATACTGTATTTATGGTTCAGTTTCTTGAGAATAAGTTGATTAAGATGATTCATGTGTGTTCCAATCCCACATACTTGAATCAAATGAGATTGTTCCATGAGCAGCACAGCTGATGAGACCTAATGTCTGAGGGTTGGTTTTCAAGTGTGGGTTTTTTTTTTTACTAATGTTTGAGTTTCCACTGAAACTTCTCTTATAACTGTGGCTTTTAAGGAGTTTGCAGAAGATGGATTTTTATAATGTCTGGTAAAAGTGGTGCTCAGAGACCTATGAAGGTGAAAGACCTTCTCACTGTTTGCCTAGCTGTTTTCATGAAATATACAGCAATTTGATCTCACCTTTTTAAAAAGTGATTTTTTTTTTAATCGCTTCTGTACCAAATATGGGTGAAATAATATCATAGAGAGTGGAGCAGATTGGACATATTCACCATTTTATTGCATCAAGATAGTTTCTTAGGACTGTGGTCTGAAAATAGCAATCTTAAAAGGTATCAGTTCATGTAAGCCACATATAAATAGGAGGATGGAGTGGGAAGAGGCAAGATGTACTGTGGTACAAAGAGATAGTAAGTCTTAAGTGTATTCTCAGAATTTTGTATAGCTCAAATCAGCTGTTCCACTTTCTTTCCCCAAAGAGGTATCGAGGTATTCAGCCTTTCTCGTCCTCTAATCCTTGTGCAGAGTTTAAATGTGTTGTTCCTTGCAGAACTCTGGCTGGAAAGGAGTGCGGTTGCTCTTTAATGCTTCAGGTTATTTCGCAGTAGAAGGGAAGTCAGTTCGACTAAAGGTAGTGTTCACACATGACCAAATATAAATTATGAATTCCGGTGCAAAGTTAGAAGGTTTCTGTTCATCGGAGCAGAGAGGATCTGGGACTGCCTGTAGCAGGATCATTGGAAGGGGGGAAAAAAAACCGAAGTCTGTTTTTCCCTCCCCAGGTGGTGTTAATATGAAACCTGACTACAAAACAGAAAGGACATTGAGTAGCAGTGATCTTTTGACAGGGATGTTTGTCCTGGTTTTGTGTTTTTTACAGAAGAACTCTGGGGAAATGAGATTACATTTGAATATTTTTATCAGTGGCTTGTGCGCCAGGGACTATTAAGGATTTTCATGACCTCATGTTGAACACAGGTTACAGAAAGACAAAGCTTAAAGTTTTGGTTTTAAATTTAGATGTGTAAGTTTTAACATCATATGGTTCCTGATGAAGTTAGTGATTGCGGTTGATTGACATGACTCTTTAATTAGCCCATTTCAGTAGCAGTGATAACTACGAGCTCAGTAGTGGTCTGGTTTGAATGAGACAGTTTTGTGAAAGGATGACAGTTTCTGCATCCGCATGATTGAGCTGTTTGGGAGTCAAGGGCACAGAAAAGGACGATGTTTCTTCTGTGTCCCAAGCAGGCTTTAAGTAGCACCAGCTAGTATGGACCTAACCTACACATGAGAACCAAGAAACAGTACATCTTTTACAGTATTGAGTTGTGAAAAGAGTGAATCTATTGCACTGTCCTGTTGAAGCTGCATGGGTCCTTGAGCAGTGTGAGTCGCAACAGAGTAAATGCTTTTATCCTTTGAAGAATTGGACAAGGATGCAAGTTTGCTAAATACAAAGGCAGGAGAGGACTTTCAGATTGCAATAAGTTAATTTTTATATGTCACTCTCTTTATTCTAGAGTATTGAGGGTAATGCTAAGCCTAAGGAAAGAGGTAATGAAATTCCGTCATCTCCTGAAAAGCAGGAGAAATTTAAAGAACAGAGGAAAGCAACAGGTAATGCAAAGAAAGACAAGGATGAAAAGACATTGAAGACTGAGAAAAGAGTTAAGCAACCTGATAAAGAAGGAAAATTGATAGTTATCTCAGAAAAAGGCAAGATCTTGGAAAAGAATATATCTAAGAATGGAAAAGAAGATAAAGAGAATATATCAGAGAATGATATGGAATATTCAGTAGATACACAAATTGAGAAGAAGCCCGAGAATGACAGTGTAAAGAGTCCACAGGAAAACGCAAAAGAAACTAAACGAAAACGTGGAAGACCGCCGATAACACCTCCAACAGGTACGTAGCCTGAATCTCCATTTTTAGGCCATATTTCAGAACCCACCGAAACTTACCTAAAGGAATGGAAAGTATCTTGCTCTTTCATAGCCTGAGTCTCTAGAAACTTTGGAAAAAAAAAAAAAAATTGAACTCATCTTTTTTGAGGCTTGGTTAGGAGAGCTGAGAGCGTACTTGTTGGTCAGGTTTGGAGCTTCAGTGGGTTGGTCAGAGATTAGATGTAGGCAAGTAGTTTTCAAACATTACAAAACAAGTCTGCAGTAGGATTAAATGCTAATAAGTAGACTTCGGAAAGCCAGGTGAAACTGTCTTTAGGCAAGTCCAGTATTTTAAATTGTGAGGCTTTGGAATATGTTTTAAAGAGTTTCACAGCTTCATATACAGTAAATTTTTGTTCTTTGCCTAAATATGTAGAGCCAAGTTCTCAGACGCTGCAGCCCATAACTTTGGAGTTAAGACGTCGGAAAATACCTAAAGGAGGTGAAGTTCCATCAAAACGTCCCAGGATTGAAAAAAACTTCTGTGAGTATTTTTTTTTTTATTCAATTCTCATTTGTGTTTGTACATAGAAGTTCTTGAACGTTAAATTAAGGGGGGAAAAGTCTGTAGTATTTAACCTTGAACTGTGATACATGAAATGGCTGAAATGCAGCACCTGTTTTTCTTAAATTGGCCATTCATGTGTAGCATCATTATGCTGAAATTCCCTCCAAATTCTTGGAAGCTGGGTTTGGATAAAGGAGCTGCAAGCTGTTGAGTCTTGATGTTCACGGGTATAGGGGAGGCAGAGATTATATTGCCTCCCTATATGTAGGAGGTTATAAAAGCCTTTTTCTAGTTGTAGCTCTTCAGTCACTAGATGCAGGATCTACGACATTGCTTAGCAAAAAAAAATTAATACTAGGTAAACATGTCACTGCTTTCTAATAGCTTCTACTTCGTCTTGTTATACTGTCTAGTGATATTGAAGAACTCAGGTGTGTTGATGAGGAAAGAAAATTATATTCTTTGTAGTAGTATCATGGAAAAGGAGATGAAGACCTGAAGAAGGCTGCCTGTTACTAAAATTAAAAGTTGAGAGGCCTATAAGACAGGCTTTACTCTATTGTTATGCTTGTTTATAACTGTCAATACGATTGTAGCTTCTACAGAGAGCTCTAATCACCTGGGCTGTTAAGCTTTTGCTGTTAACCTCAGTCCTTAAACACACCTTGAGAGTGTCACTGGGAGGAGAGGTCTTTAAAGTTTGCTTGTGAGCTATTTAGTAATCCTGTAACTGCCTGGTACTGTTACATTTGTCTCTTCCAGCTCCGGAAAAGTTGAAGAACTCTTCAGATAACCCTGAAAGAGACCAAATCAGGAGACGATCTTCAAGACTCTCATCTAGCATTGGCCATGAGATTTTAAATACAGATCATGTCACAACTTCAACGGCAGTTCAGCCTTTGAAAGATGCGGTCTCTAACCAAAAGGAATCTGAGCAGGGTAAGCAGCCTGCTGATACCCTCTGCGTTTGTGGTGGCATGGCAGTCGCTCAGCTGTTGCAAGCACTATATTTTGCGCTTGCAGACCCTGCAGTTTCTGTATCTGCAGTTAAAACCCAATTTCATCAGCAGTGCAGGGAAAACTCAAGGCAAGTTTCTATCTCTGCTGCCCTGATTGCCTTTTGATTCCATCAGTAACCTGAGTGCTTCTCTTGAGTGGTGGGAGCTTTTCCATTAGAGGGATAACTGGCCTTGCAAAAGGAGAACTCCATAGGTTGTAAAATAACTAAAAGGAAATGTGGTGGTTTTCCTCTTTTTTTAAGGATGCAGGTTATGCTTGTGGCTGGGTGGAGATAATGCTCCTTTTTTCCTGCCCTGTGCTTCACTGCCTTTCCCTTTCGGGGCAAGCTCTGATAATGGTTTGAGGAGACATGTCTCATTTTAGGCTGTAAAGAGCAGCCTGTGTATTTCTAAGCAGCTCTAAATTTAGAGGGTTGCTAGAAGTAGCCGTGTTGTAAAAACTTAATTTTGTGTTAATAGCAGCGAAGAGTCTGACCATGGATGGATGTTTGTCTCCACGGTAATGTGGTGAACACACGTATCAGTGCACTGGAATATACTTTTGTGTGCTTTCTACTCAATGAAAACTTTTTCCTCCATTCTAGTCCAGTTAGAAATTCCCGTTCAATCTGACCAAAGTTTCAGTGAACAAGCATCTCCTGGAAACACGTCGCACAGCACAGCGCTCAGTACGGATGCCAGTTTACAGGAAGAAAAAGTTGAAGACACCGAGTCTTCCTCTGTTACCGTCAGAACTCAAGAGCCTTCTGCTGCTACAGGTTCAAATTTTTATTTCATATTTAATATTAATGCGTTTCTTAAGTCAGTTGATGCCAGGTGTTTCATGCTGGTACAAGTGTCACTAACAAATATTGTGTGTTCTTGCAATGTTAACCACAGGGAGAAATATTTATTTTTATTCCTTATGGTCTTGATTTTGATCTTATGCTTTGGAGAATGAGAGTAATCTTCCAAAAAGCAGAAGTCATAATTTTTAAATGACTGGGTGTAATATTTTTAGCATGCGAATGGTGAAATTAACAAATGCTTGTTTTCAGGTTATAATTTAATATTTATAATTCTGAATTAAGTTGGACTAACACCTTAAAAGATCAAGTTCTTCTGTAATTTCTGTGCTGTAGGTATGTGGTAGCATTGATGTTTGGGCATCCTGATTGTGCATTTCTATATCCTTCTGTTTTGCCTTCTGTTATACTTAAGCCCTAGACTATTTAGAAATTTTAGTGCATATTTATGAAATAGTTGAAACATTTCAGTGTTTGACTTAATAATGTATATGTTCCGTTTTCTCTCAGCTAGGGAGTGTATTTAAAATTTCCTATACAGATAGTAGACTATGCCGAAACATAGTGCTGTCCTGTGATTATTTCTTGTAACTGTAATATTTGGATCTACAGTTAACTGGGGAAACTTGAACTACGAATTCCCTAGTTTATGCTCTGTCAAGCTTAAAATTAAGTGGAACAGAGCTTTCAGAGGGATTTCCAGCTGCTCAGCATTGCTACAGTAATCTGGACATGCTGGCTTTCACCCCGTTTGTTGGTTCTTCCAACTTTACCCTCCTGCTTGCACGTGTCCTCTTTCACCCACTCCGTGTCAATGTACCAATGAAATGTCCTCTACCATTGGCACTGATGTGCACCTCCAGCGCAGGAAAGAATTTACCTCTTTTCCTTTGCTCAGGTTTGTGTAAACTGTCTTTTACTATTTAAATATTAGGTCTTTTGATGTTGCTCTCCTTCCTAACCAGGCTGATGATATATCTAGTTCTGTGTCCAGCTCTGGATCCTCAGCACAGGACACACATGGACCTGCTGGAGAGGGGCCAGAGGAGCCCCAGAAATGATCCGAGGCTGGAGCAGCTCTGCTGGGAGGACAGGCTGAGAGAGTTGGGGTGTTCAGCTGGAGAAGAGAAGGCTGCAGGGAGACCTTATTGTGGACTTTCGTACTAAAAGGCGGCTTATAAGAAAGATGGGGACAGATTTTTACAGGGCCTGTTGCGACAGAACAGGGGGTGACAGTTTTAAGTTAAAAGAGGGGAGATTTAGAGTAGATATAAGGAAGAAATTGTTGGCCCTGAGGGTGGTGAGAGCCTGGCCCAGGTTGGCCAGAGAGGTGGTGGCTGAACCACCCCTGGAGACATCCCAGGCCAGGCTGGACGGGGCTCTGAGCAACCTGAGCTGGTGCAGATGTCCCTGCTCATGGCAGGGGGGGCACTGGGGGAGCTGGGAAGGTCCCTTCAACCCAAACTGTTCTGTGATTCTGTGATATATCCACCTGTGTTCTAACTACAGTCTCTCCAGAGTCTTCTCGGTGTGTGTTAGGGCTGTGCCTTTCCTTCCCTGCATCCTGGCAGTGAGTTCAGGGGATACAGAGTGGCTGCAGATTCTTTTTGCTGGTCAGGCCGCTGTGTTCTTTTCAGTCTGTAAGGTACTTTTGGGTTTAACTGGTTTTTTTTAACTCATGGTTTGTAGCTTGTTTTGGCTCATGAAGGGAAAACCACTGTTTGGTTGTTGTACCTGAAGAGAACATAAATCTCTCTGATACCAAGGAAACGCCATTATTCTCTTTACTAGCTCTGAGTACACGAGCTATTAACAGCCTGCCTGCAAATATCTGAAGCAAAGGAAGGGTGTGAAAAGTGTTGCTCCATCCGGTGGCTACAAATTTTGTTCTTCCCGTTTTTGTAGCAGGTAGAACCAGTTTAATGTACGCTTTAAAGCTTAAGTTGATTACTTCCTCTGAGTAATTGCAGTGTAATATCACTGATTTCCTCGAGTTCGTGTGCTGACAACTGGTGAAGCTCCTCACAAGCACTTGTCTGGTACTGCTATAATAATTCGTCTGGGTTAGCTGAAGCATCTGAGAAGTCTGCAGCACCAGCAGTGCTGGCAGCTGGCGCTGTGCTTGTACCTCTTTCCTTTGGAACTGGAAGTACCTCTTATCCACGGTGCCCTTGAAACTGAATGAGCATCATTGAATGTAATTTTGTTAAGATGAACAGCCATGTCCTTTTTGCAAATTTTCACCCTGGAGTAGCTTTTGTGGCTGGCAGGAGGAGCTGTCTGCTATAGCAGCGAAGGAGCATTAATTTTTCCTCCTTCATTGGATCTCAGGAAGATGTCCCTGGAGTTCTTAACAGGCTGCAGACAGTTGCGTCACTGGGAGTGCAAAGCAATGCTAAAAAGCAGCGGTGCCTCTTGATCCTGTTGGAACCTTGTGCTCCGGGCCAGCAGGACGAGCGGTGGCTGTTGTGACTCCAGTCGTGGCCTGTGGGACAGGGTGTGGGGACGGGCACGGCTCCGAACACCCACGGGGAGCTGAACCGCTCTGAGGTGCTGTGCGCGGGATGTGCACCTTAGACACTGCTGCATTGAGAGATAGCAGGTCGTAGCAGTTCTGAAAATGAAGGAATTTTTAGTATGTCTGAAAATACTCACTTTTCAGCCTCCAACAGACTATTTAATAGAAGAGCAGATGTGGCAAAGCTTCCCGCTGCAGTGGATACAGTCACCTTTTGGACATATTTTATGTAGGAAAACAGTATGATCAAATGCTTTTTAACTTCAGTGATCTTGGATTTCTTAAAGTGTGCTTTTCAGCTGACAGCCATTTAGTCTTTTATTTTGTAAATTCGTGCAAATCTTCAGTTTGAAGTGTAGCATTTTTAAGATGGGGCTTTTGTGTAATCTTTTGGGGGTACTCATTGAACTACAGATTGACAAACCACAACTTTGGTAAGGCCTGAGAATTTGGAGAACGGTAAATCTTGGCTTTTTGAAAGAACACACTGTATTAACAGTATGGGAAAACTGTGTTAATAATTACAGATGCTCTTCCAAACAGTTAATGCAGTATTGAGAAGGCATCTGCTGTCATTGCCTTTGTAAATATAATCCAAAGGTAGTCACGGGATATTCTTAAAAATAGAGATGATTTAACTTGATACCATAACATGTAATCACAAAGCTTTGGGGTTAGTGGTCAAATACTATTAAAAAATGCCTCCTGTAAGGGCATCTGTTTTCTAACTGAAGTCCTCATCTAGGATGCAAAGCCTGTCAGGGTGTTCCACCATGTCTTAGTTTCAAGTAACTAAGAATTCAGAGGTGTGTTAATTTTTTATTGGTGTACATGAACTGGGATGTTGTTGTAGCTGTATGGTCATATTCAGAGAAGGCTTCTTTTTAAAAAAAGAAAAGTTTGGGGGTCTGAGTTCAGGGCTGTGATGTGGTGAGAGCTGGTACGTACTCAGCAATACAGCAAACAACTTACAGTGACTACGAAAGGACAAATAGGCAGGTTGTGTAAAAATGTTAACTTCCCTGTGTATTTGTTGCTGATGGGGAAATCTCCTTTTGTGGAAAAACTTTAGGGAAATGATTGACAGATTTAAGTTAAACTGAAATGCCAGCAGATTTTTTCTTCTACTTGCGTATTTACATTCTGCTGGAGGCTACAGATGCCACTTAAAATTGCCTTGTTTTATACCCTCGAGCTTGAAAAATACACGTTGGACTGAGATGCTGTGTTTTGTAAGGGAGGAAGCAGAGGGAGGAATTCACTTGCACATTTGAAGTTTCTCAGGTAGTGTTTCTCAATTCTGCCTTTTCAGCGATTGGGAGCATAATTTTGGTGACAGGTAAATGGGGCAGGATATCAGCTGTGATCTGTTTGGGTATCTTATGCCATTATTACCACTTCCCTCTGACTTCCTCATGTATGTATTGCTGAGTATTTGTAATTTGGGCTTAAATCGGGAGGAATTCCAGCTGAATGTGCGACATCTACGTGTGTGTGTGAGTCCCTGGCGCGATGTGCGGGCCGTGTCCTCTCCTGAGCCGTGGGATACGAGCTGTGGGTGAGACTGGGTTCACTTCTCTACCCAAATCCTCTGCTGTGGCTCGTGCCCTTGTGACACTGGCACGTCTGTCGGTACTGGAGTGAGCTGGATTAGAGTGAATTTGGGAATATGTGCTCGTATTGACTCTTGACGTGAAGTTCAGCACCATGGTGGTGTCTGAAAATCCACATTTCTGAGCATGGGTTTTGTTTCATTTAATTAAAACTATCTCATTTAACAGTAAAAAATGCCAGACATACACCTGGGTGGACATCCAGATGTGGCAAGCAGGTGGTTTTATTGGGGAAACCTCTTCGTATGGGAAATAAGAACTGCACAGGGTCTTTTTGAGCAAATACTGCCACCTGAAATCCAAGTACAAAAACCTACGTTTCCATGCTTAACTAACGTAAAAAATGCTATTACAGAGTGGTTTGATACAAGAGTTTTAAAATCCATAGACCCCATCATGGATAAATCTTGCATAGTTTCAGGTGGATTTATGTTTTCCTGCACGTGCTCCTGTCCTCCCCGGTGGGATCGTGTCTGCGCTTGGGTGCGGATGAGCGGCGAGGCCTGGGCTGACAAGGCCCCTTGGTGTGGGGGTAAAAATACCTCAGAAAATCGCCAGTGGCTTCCTGCTCGGGGCGGGGATGTGTCCTAGAAATAACTGAACTTATTTTGTGGGTAATTATCACAGGGACAGATAGACATCTCTCCAAGTACTACTAACTGTACGTCAAGCAGTGATGTTCTCAGACTGCCACGTATGTTAAAGAGATCTGGAGTTTGGAAAGGGCAACAGTACATTGTCAGAGTAGGTGGTGCAGCTGGAAAATCAGGTCATTCTTGCATACGAGATTCCCACCAAATAAAGCATGGAAGTGAAGGTCAAAGGTAACTTCTCAGACTTGGACTAAGTATTGGAACACAGTATTAACTTTGTAGGCTTTAATTCTAGTCACTGGGTGACTTCTTGTAGGAAAATATTACAAAACATGAAAAAATTAATAACCTTAATTTTCTTCAGTGTGTTGTGTTAGTGTTGTTTTGCATGGATGAGTGATGCACCCTGGCATTACTAGTTTTAACTTGCACAATGTACGGGAAGAACTTTTTTTTTTAAATTTATTTTAATTTTTAAGGACAGAAGCTCCTTTTAAAGTGTTTTCCCAGTCACTGGTTTTGGTAGATTATTCAGATTTATAGTAGTTACAGAGATTTGTAACAGCACATACAGTTTGGAGTGTTTATATGCTTGTTATACTTTAAAATGTTTATGTCTGTAATGCGTTCTGAAAGAACAATATGGCATTGCTTGCCAAAACTTAAGTCCCTCCTTTAACATTTTCAGTAAAATTCTGATGAATTACGTGTACTAGAGGATAAAAATCATAGTCTGCTGGTTTTTTGCTCCTCTGATGTTTAGGTACCAGAATTGGTGACTAGGATTTAGCTAAATCAAGTTGTCTTCTAAAAAACTGGGTCACAGTCTGTTGGCAAGTATTTGCAACTAGTTAAAGCTCTGTTGTATACATGTGAAAACAGGCTTAAAAGCACTCTACAGCTGTTCATGTGGCCTCTTAGTGATTTGACTTGAATGGTGAGCTGCCTTTGCTTTGCACAGATCTGCTATGCTCTTTGTACTTGTATTTCCCAGAACTCTTAAGATTACTTTTTTATTTGCATAGACGTGCATCAGGAATTCCATTTGCCTTATAGTCACGATGTGCTTTTTTCTAATTTTGTCACTTTTAACTTTGAGTTTCAGCTAAGGAGAAGCATAATATCGTTGCATCCAGTTTGAGAGAGCAACTGTGTATCCTGCAGCTTCCCTAGGTAGGCTTGGATTCCTTCAAGGTAGTGTAAAAGTTGTCGTTTTAAGCCTAACAATACAGTACATGAAGAAGTCCATCCTGCCTCGCTCACTTTGTCTCTTCCAGCTGGACACCAGGCTCTGGACAGGGTGTTTGTTACCCCTCAAAGTTGGTAAAGCCCTTCCATGCATCCAGCTGCCAGCCCCCTGAAGGTCCAGTGAGGTTTGCACAGTGCTGCACTGCACACTCACCAGCTTTTCCTCACCTATAGACCTCCCTGTTTGGTTTGTTACAAATTTAGTGCCAGCACAGGGAGAAACTGGTGAGTAGAGGATCAAAGACTGTCTTGAGTAGTACTTGCAAAGTCAAGTAGTGTTTCAGGCTCAAAAATCACAACTTTGTGAACATGTAATTATCTGTGATTTTGATGCTGTATCTATTTGCCACACTGAGCATCTACTTTATATAGTTGAGTGGATTCTGGACACACTGGAAATGCTTGGATTCTGTCCTTACCTAAAGGAGTTTGAAAATTAGGCAGGATGTTCTTTGTTTCACAACTGAGATCCTGAAAGACAGAGGTTTTTGAAAATAAAGGAAGAAACGTAGTTTGGGTGCTCAGGTGATGAACAGGAACACCTTTGAGCTCAAGAAAAACACCACAAGATTTCAGAAGAAATAAGACCAAAGAAACAGGTAATTAATGAGGAAGCTAATGCAATGGTGTGAGGTGATCCAAAGCACTGTGTAAAATGTGTCAGCTGGCCTGAGTAGAAGGCTGTGTTTAAAATGTGGACTAGTGTGAGAATAGAAGTATTCCCAAGCAAGCGCTGGCTCTAAAATATTTCTTAGAATTTTGAGACTGACTGTGCTGAACTGGCAACATTAGACCCCACAGGTCAACTTCACATTTGTGTGAATAGGTGGAAATGCGAGAGATGAAGTTCTGTCATCGCTTTCCAGAATCACCTATGCAATTACCTGGGGATACATAGAATTTGTCTGTGGTTCAAGAAAGGTAATTTTAACAAAACAATCTTGAAAATAATACAGTTGGAAGCACCAGAGAACATACATTCTGGAGAGATGTGTTTAGTTTAGCAACAGGCGAAGGAATAATTTAATCTCTGCTTAATATTTCTGTGGAGACCAGGAAATGGAGATGAAAAATCTCATTGGTTTAACGGGCAATTGCGTGTGAAGATCCAATGGCTAGAAACTGCAGCAGGGCCAGCTGGATTTGGGGAAAAATGTTCAGTGTTCTGTGCATTGTTGTTGCTGGGACAGCTTGTCAGTGTGTTACAGATGCCTCAGCATGGCCGACCTTCAGTCAGGGTACTGTGCTGTGCCAAACATTCCTGTCCCAGGAGGAGTCAGTTCAAACAATTGTTTGGCAGGAGGAGTGGAGTCTCTTGTGGGCTCAGCAGCTTCACATGGTGACATTTTACCGTGAACTTACTGCTAAATGGGTCTTAGCTTGAACATTGGATGATGCAGCGCAGTGAGATTGCTGACTTGAAGGCTGAAGGGATGTTGTTTTCTCTGTAGTGAAAGTTAAAGGAGATGCTGTTGTTTGACCTTGAGTCTCTGCGCTTAATATTGCAATGGCTAATTGAATGCCAGGTGAGGAGTTTTAATTTTGGTCATAAACATGGAAGAAGTGGGAGGGAAGAAGTACAGTCTGTCAACTGTACTTGGAGAAAACACCCGCAATGAGTAAGTACCTGAAAATCCGAAGCGAATACAGCAAACTTTTCTCTCCGTAGAAACCAGTTGTAGCATCATGTGTTGTGAGCAAAACTTGCATCGATGTGCAAGGATGGGAATTCCCCGCTGAGCCGTGGTGCGGCGGGCCCAGCGCCGGGCGGAGCGCAGCCCTGCAGGCCCCGCGGGCGCTGGACCTGCCGGCGCCTCCGCCTGTGGCGCTCGTGAAGAAGGAAAATGCCCCCAGATGTGGCGGTGATGCTAATAATATAAGCTTTGTTTCTAGCTGTGTGGGGTTGTCTGTGTTTTTGTTACTCTGGATAGAGTCCTTTTGTGAGTTGCAGAAATTTTTTGTCATCTTTGCTTCCCCTCACCCAGTGTCTTGTTACCTTTGTTTCTGCACTTCAGCTGACGTGATCCTGTGCTCCTCTTTAACCTGTAGCTGACCAGTTAAAAGCTGTTCCCTGTGTCTTCTCCAGAATTTGTCCACTCGGTGGAGGGAAAGTGTTCTGAGCTTGGATACAGGGCCTCATCATGGTAGCTGTGATGGTACAATGGTTTTCTTTGTCATAGTTTTTGGCTAAATCTTCATGCCCCGTTACCCCATTCTGCTGCAGTTAAGTTTTCCCTTTGTGCTAGTTATTAAATAAAAAGTTCTCTTTTCATTGTCCTGAATGCTGTTTTTTAGCTTTATAGTCAAGAGAACCTTTCTGCACTTGCTTTCACTAAACCCACCAGCCATTTCACTCACTGCTCCTGAAATTATTTTTGGTCTTTATGAGTGCAACTTTTGATGGTGTACAGCATATTTCAGTTTTGGTATTGACAAACCTTGTCATTCTACCAGTGTGATCCAGTCGTCTGGCTTTGTTGTAATTTTATTAGAATAATTGCTTGAAGCAGCATCGCTGTCAGGTTGTTCTCAATACAGCTACAGCAAAATGTCTTTCTCCTTCTCATTACCTTTGTGAAAACACCCAAAAGCAATGTCTTCAGACTTAATTATTTTCTTCTGAAAATCAACTGAATATTCTTTCTTTTAACCAGTCTGTGCATATGACTTCTTAATCCTTCCTTGCACATCAACCTCCATGGTACCATTACTTCAAGTTTTGTTTCTTTGTCATAACACGGTACTTAAAAACTGAGTATGCTGCAGATACAGCTATCTAGGATGCTTTTGTTCACTGTGACATAACCTTTACGTATGCAGCTCGGTAACACCATTTTTGTTGCTACATGCTAAAAATGTCTGAACAAGCTGTCCCGTGTTCTCGCAGCCAGGTCATGTTGACACTGCCTTTAACACTCCCATTCTGTGCCTTCCTGCAGATGTGCAGTTCTGGAAAGTCTTATTCTTTCTGCACTGATGCTTGTTTGTAGTGTTTCTGTGTCTTTTTTTGTGGTTCTTGTTTTCAGCTACTTCTAAAATAATATCTTAATTTTCATTCATGTGCTGCGTACCTTCAGTTTCGCATCACTGTTGCTAGGTCTGGGTCGTAGCTTTAAACACTTCTTTCTTAATCCGCCGAGTTTGACAATACTTGTAAATATGGAAATTATATTTTTGGACTGGCAAAACAAATGCAGGAATTGTATTTCGAAGCTGTTTTGTAAAAATGACACCTCCTTTTCATTGTCGTCTTTTTCGTGAGGTATTTTTTGATGCTCTGTGTGTGTTGGTGATGGAGAATTGCCTGGATCTTTTTATATGTGTGTGTTTCCAAGTTTTTACCTTTCCTCTGTTGTGTTTGGTATAGATACTGGTCACAGATTTACTCTTGGTTCGAAATGTTTCCTTTGTGTATTTCTTAGCAAAAACATGAATTAAAAGTTTCTGCAATGCTGGAAGAGGAAATAGGAATTTAGCAGGTCAAGTTTAGGTACAGGCCTGGGTTGCACAGCAGCGATCCGTAAAACAGCTGCCTTAAAATGTTCTTCCATTTGAGTCTGAAAACGTCTCCTGTTTTGCTTTTTTGAGAAAGTAATTAACTGTAGCTCATAGGGGACATTTTTTTAATAGATACAAGGAATTTCCTTTTGCCTAGTTTTGTCCTTTCATTGCTGTTTGAAAATGGAAATAAATGTCAATTTTACTTGTCCAATGTAGTTCTGACACACTGCTTCCCTTGGACTTGGAAATAACCAGGCTTTGGTGGTGGGACGAGGCATCCAGAAAGCAGGCAGCAAAATAGTTACAAGCAAAGAAACACAACTGTTTTCCTTGGAAAGCACTTTCGCCAGAGATGAGAATAGTTATAAACAATTAAATAAATACTTGATAGAACTTAATCTTCAGTGTTCTGACTAAAATACACGATTTCTCTGTAATTCATTCTCTTATCTATTGTAGCATGTATGTGGTGGTATTAGCTGTTGAGCAAGGAACTCATGGAAGCAAAATGTCATTTTCTGACAGTAACTCATTCATAAAAACACCCGCATCATGACGACCAATTTTTAAGAGTACAGTAGGGAGGAGTTTTCCCTTAATCTTCCCTTCCCTTGATCTTGAAGGCAGATACAGCATTAAAATTTTATTTTTAGCATTTCATAGCATAACATGTTTGAATGCATGCCCATTTCTTAACTTTTTTGTTGTTTTAAGCTTAGGAAACCATTTGATAAATATAGCAAATGCATGGGGGAATTTATCTGTTTTGTTCTTACAGTAACAAAACCTTGTAGGAGAACAGATTTTCTTGCATCAAAAAAAGCTGCAACTGTTGATCAAGATCACAAGTTTAGATGCAAGTTCTTGGACTGTTTAAAATCCTTCCGCAAAGCCAAGTTATTGCATTATCACATGAAATACTTTCATGGAGTGGAGAATGCTGCGGGATCACAGCAGAACCCTGTAAAAAGAAATATTCAAACCAGAGCTTCTTTGGCTTCTGAAAAAGCTAATCAAGAAAGGTCAAAAAGAGGACGGACCACAGCTGGGTCATTGTGTAAGTATGTTGCTGATCTCTTCCTTTATTTTAAACAGCAGCAAGCAGGACAAGCAGCAAAGAGCTGAAGGAGCCTCTTTAGGTCTCCATCTTAGCATTTTTCTTTGTGGAGAAGCAGCATAGTATGTCTAAACATTGTTTTAAAGAAGATAAAACTGAAGAAATTCCTTCATCTAGAAATATAGATCATGTTCTGTAATGAACCGACTACACAGCTTCTATTATTCCCTTGTAATAACTCACTTGAGTATTAAAACTCTGTTCTTTTTTCAAAACTACAATTCCCTGAGTTTCTGTTTCTGTTCCCCCCATCCCACAGCTTGACAAATATCTAAATAGTATTGTTGAAAGATTTCTGTCTTTTTTTTGTGTTAAGGTAACGATCTGAGAAACTCCAGTTTTCTCCTATTTCTTACTTGGTCTTTACATTTCGTGGTCTGACTTACTACTCCCAGTGGCTGCAGTATTTACAGTTCTCGTTGCTGGTTGGGTTGTAAAAAGGTCCTAGTGTTTAACAAATGCAATTGCTACAGCCGTACATGAAAAAGATCCTCACACGACTGATGGATAGTGGAAAGGGATACAAACTTAATGGTTAGGGAAAAGTAAGTTCTGAAGTGATAGCTGCGTTGCAGTCTACAGAATCGCATTAACTTCTGCTTCACCATCTCATTCTCTGAAGCACTTTCTTTCTTCCTGGTGTCTCACGTTAACATCAGAGCAGCAATCTGGCTGCAGCTGGGAACTGCAGTGGTGGTCTGATAACTTATCCCAACATTGTTCTTGTGGACTGGCTTCTCTTTGTACTGCAGGTCCGTAAAAGTTGCCATCTCTTGTCTTCTGTTTTATGAAATCAAGCTTTCTCTTTGCTGAATTCCCTGGTGGTTTTTTTGTCTTTGTATTTGATCTTTCATTAATATTCTCTTTAGTTAAGAATTTCAGAGTCTCGCAAGTTGTTCACTGAGCTACAGCTCACTACAGCAGAATACATCCAGCCTTACTTTGCTTCATGTCTGCTTTTCCTAATGTGTCCAGCAAACTTCTTTTCATTTGAGCTGCGACTGCCTGTCCCTAACGAGATCAGTGTAACAACGCACTGCTACTGCATGTGGACTTGTATACCCAAATACTTTTGTAACTTCAATGCAAAGGCGTGAGTGTTGGTTAAGTAAGATTTTTCTTTAAATGCCTCGGGATGTGTCAACTTGCGTGTATTATGCTTTGCATGCAGCTTAAACAAAACTGAAATACTGCCTGGAGAAACAGAACTGAGACAAGTGCTTTCTGAAGAACAGCTACTACCAACTGCACAGGGTCAGCACAGGCTGCTCGCGTGTTATGTGCTTTTCCATAAACACACTTCTATTCTGCTTTTTGTAACTGCATAGTTATCTTGGTTTGAGAAGTTGTTTACCTGTGATTGTCTTGAACTGACTAGTGACTCAAGATCTTGACCCTTTCATTTCTCCTTTCCCCCAAGTGCACACTGTTGGTTTGATGTCATCATCTTGGCTGCACTGGCAGGTAATTCTTTATGGTGTTGAGTTGTAACCATATTTGCATATTTTAAGCTCCCACCCCTTTCGTTCCCCATTTGTGAATGGATACTTTTAACCTGGATTATTTCCATGATGTGCTTCATAGCTTATCCCTGCAAATTGCCTCTGGTTGTGCTGACAGCTGTTGAATGGTACATCGAGGTGGAAGGTGGACTGTGAAGTTTTCAAGTCACCTTCACTGTTGAAGGCTGCTGTTGTGGAGCTACAGTACCGTTCTTCTCGATGAAGAAAAGTAATGTCCTTATATATCAGTTATATCATATGTCTGATATTAAATGCCACTTGGTTTGTAACTCAATGTGTTCTTAATTCTTCTAACTTTTGTCGTAGGGGTAACACACATTCTAAAGTAGAGCTAATGTGGTTTCTGAGTATTTTGTTGCATTTTGTGATCTGTTCTTTTTGCAAGCATCTCTTCTGTTCTTGATGGCATGGATAGGAAGACAGCCTGCCAAGTAAGACCTTATCCATGTCTACTGAACACTTCAATGTCATATTTTTGAAAGGCTTTTCAGGATATACTGCTTAGTGACAGTGAAGACTTTTGAATACATAATTATGGTGCGCGGTGGGTTTACTTTTCATCTTTGTAGTCTTTTTATGAGAAATAGTTCTTCTGTTCCAAGTGAATATATTTAAATAGTTTTAGCTCTTGGTACAGATGTCCTTTTCTTATACTTTGCTATATTAGCTAGGTTTTAGTGCTTAAGAAAAGGTGGCATTTTCTATCAGATAAGACTTCAGAAATCATGAGTCTTGTTATGCCATAAGCTTGGAGATACTCTTGGTTTAGAAGTTTTATCACACTTAAGTCCTTATCTCACAAGTTTTATTTTGGCATTCTGGGTCTCCTTACGGTTTCCGCTACATGTTAAATTATAAATAAATAGCTAAATGGTGGTGTGGACTGTTGCCTAGATCTGAAGTGAAAATACTTATTGTTCTCAAAGTTCTAGGGAATTACGTGTTATTCGGAACAGCAGGAAAACCTTTTCCTTGTAGTGCTTAAAGTTTAGAATTCCGATACAGAACAGAAGGTGGATGTAAGTGATCTTCAATTACTATGTTGTGGGATGCAGGAAGGAACAATTTAAGTATAAATACTTCACACTGGAGACTCTGAAATGCCAACAGCTGAAATGTAAATTGTGCCACTTGGCATTGGTATCAAAACTTGAGTGAGCTGGAAAGGTTGATGTGGAACTGATCTGTCCTGTCTCTCCCTTTTCTCTAAGAAGGATCTTGCCTTTGCAGTGGCAGATTTGACAGATCTCTAAATTCTGTAGTGGTTCTTCATTGAACAGCGGGGAAGGAACTACCGTTGTCTATCTTGCGTTTTAGATATGTCTTACTGCTCTGAACAGAATGACACAGACTTAAATGGCTACTGAGTGAATTCAGGCAATGGCTCTTCTCTTTAATTTATCAGGAAGTATTAGAAGATGATTATGATGAAACAACTCTTCCCCCTGCCCAGTCTTATAACACCTCCATGAGTATTGCTCCTATTTGGTCTTTACTGAAAGAACTGTCATTATAGAGAATAAGGCAGTTGATTTTATGTCTCCGTGGAATACAGGAGATGTTTTGGCCTGCAGCTCTGGGTTGTGTTGCACCTCAGCAGGTGCATGATGGAGCCCCCTGCAGCCATTCTGTTAAAGAGAATCGAGACCTGCAAATATGTGTGTGGATGCATAAGGTTAAAACAAGCTTTTTGAGCCTAGGGTGCAGATGGCTCCTCAAAGTCTGTCTTGCAGGAAAGAGTTGTTTAAGTTTTTGACAGTTGAAATTGAGATGTTCTATCAAATTTATCATTTGCAAATTGAGTGTGGCATGGTGGTGTAGAGTGTTAAAATTTTTGGCAGCTAGTTACTTGTTGATTGCTGTAATAAGGTAGAACCACATGCCATGTTCGTACCCATTTACCATAAATAGGCTTTTTCTTTGTGGTCTCTTCTCTTTCTCTGCACAGTCACTTAGCTTACTGTTGAAGTATTGTCGTGGTTCAACCCCAGCTGGCAACTAAGACCACAAATAGCCACTCGCTCACCCTCCCCAACCCCCTGAGTGGGATGGAGAGAGAGTGGAAAGGGACGAGAGAACCTCATGGGTTGAGATAAGAAACAGTTTAATAAGGTAACAACAACAAAATATATATAGAGAGAGATACAAGTGATACTTAATGCAATTGCTCTCACCAAGCGGTGACTGTTACCAAGTGCATCTTGTGCTAAAGAGCCAATCCCAGTGCAGAGTGTGTTCTGATCCTGAACGGGCCATCCCAGCAGGAGGGCAAAAAGGCAAAGAAGGCCCCATTAACTGCAAAAGGCCGAACTAACAAGCTGGAAAAGCCAATCGGAACTCCAAATGGAACAGAACTTGGAACTGCCAATGGAACTAATGAGCCGGAAAAGCCAGCTCCAGCTATATTGGGAGCATGACACCAGTGGTAGGGAATATCTCACTGAACAGCCTGAATGTCAGTGTGGGTGCTGTCCTGTTATTCTCCTTCCCAGCTGCTTTTTGTGTCTGCAAGCTGGACAGTTGAAAAAGTCCTTGATCTCCATGGCAACAGCCAAAACATCAGTGAGTTCTGACATTCTTTTCATACCAACTTGAAAACATAGCCTACCTGTTCAGTGTGTTCTCACATTATTCTCATACCAAATCCAATACAAAGTACTGTGCTAGCTACCAGAAAGAGAAGTTTCCAACTGCATGAACAAAATTAACTCTCATTCAGTTAAACGAGCACAAGTATGTCATCCCATACTGTGACTTGTGCCCTACAAACAAACAACTTACTCTGAAGGTGCCAGTTTCTTCTTTTCATATGTGTCTCTCTGTCCATGTTCTTTAAGATGAAGTGCCTGTAAAAGGCTATTTTTAATAGTTTGGTTTCCTGACCTAGAGCACTCCAAGGGCATGAGGTATGGGATAGCTTGGTTTCATTCTTTGTACCTGCAGCTTGTAATTTGAACATCTCAGGTGAGTCTTTCTGAATTAGCGGCTTTCATGTTTTGGTAAGATCTTTTCATCCTGGAGGTTTAACAGTATTTATTTCATGCCCTTGTGTCGAACAGTTTTTCTGAAATCTGAAAGCGAACTCGTGCCAGACTTCAGTGCCTGCACAGCTGATGCTCTCCCTCAGACCTTGGAGAGGCTCTGCACTTGGTAGGAAATTCTGACCTCATTAGGTATGAACAAGTAGGGGAGTCGATACCTGTGTGCAAGGAAATGCCATCAAAACCTTCATTAAGGTGGCTCTTAATGCTCTTAATGACCACTTAGTGCTGACAGATTGGTATTGCCCTCAGCACACCTGTCATACTGGCAGGGATAGCATCAGTCGATACCCTTGCGCTCTCAGGATGTAGCTCAGCTCCACTGAGGAGTCTTGCTCTAATGGAGTTAAACCTGGTTGTGAGACTTTTAAAAACGCTGTGCAGCGTTAGGCTGCAGTTTTGGTACTTGGGTGTATGACGGCAGCCTGAGTCTGGTAGGTTGCTGCCAGTCTTGGCTCTGCTGTTCTTGCCATGGGGAAGAAAAGAAAGCAATGGACCTGTCATTTGTAATTCAGAGACTAGAAAATCTATCCCTTCCAAGGACTCCATAGAAGGAACTTCAATTAAAAACATGCATGTTGTCAAGTAGGTGTAAATTTTTGTATGTGACCTCATTGTTAGAAAATTCTGCCTACTCATAGTTACAACGTCTTGTTAATGCACAAGTGTCTTAATGCCAGGAATACATGTAAAGAAAAAGGGGTCTCGTCTTCACTTGTGTTACTGGTGAGATCCTAACTGCACGTGTAGGGAACAGGTTGGCAAACTTGCTTTGGCAACTTGAACACGTACAGCATCCGCTTGTCAACCGATAGCTGTTCACGTGTGAACGTGTGGCTGAGCAGTTTGCAGGGTGATCCTTCGGGGGTTCTTGGTTCCTCTGGACGTTGGCTGGTGGATGGCTCTGCTAGGCCATGGGTGACCTGCAAACACGGGCTTGCTCGTTGGAGCAGGTGAAGATCTACATTAACACCCTCTGTGTTCTGCAGAATTGCCGATCGGCATTTAGTTTGAGGAGGAAGGCTGTGTGAAATACTTCAGCTGTAAGCCAAGGTGATATGTGGTCTTTCGGTTCTTGAAAATATTAGTGGATATTTTCAGCAAGTGATCTCACAGCTGTGGATGGTAAATACTGTCTAATTCCTAACACTTGGGAGCTGAGCCTCTTTGCTTCCTTTGAAGGCTGAATTATCTTCTTAGCTGAACTCTAACATCTTTTGCGTTTCTTTGGACAGATGATGATGTCACGGAGTCTTGACATGCTCAGTTCTCTTAAGGCTCTGTCCTTGTGGTTTCTGCATGGTTGAGGTGCTTTTGTATTTTAGATCTCAATTTGTTTCTAAGATTTCTGGCTCAGCTCTTGCTGTGGAAGAGGATAGTTCTCCCGGGCTCAGAGCAGAGAGGCCTGAAGGAGCTCTGTGGAAGGAGGCTGAGGGCAGGTAATCAGCAAGCCTTTTCATCTTGTTTTTTATGGACACATCTCCTGTTCCTACTCATGGTATTTAGCATCATCTGAGCTAGAAATTAATCTGCTGGTGTTTAATTTCAACATCACTGTGAACAACATCAGCGCAGCCCTGAATATCAGGAGGGCTTTTAATCTATTTGTAGAGAATTGTTTAATTTGGAAGATATCCTGGATGATAGAGGTATTAAAGGGTACTGGTACCTATTTTGATTTTTGTTTGAGTTGGGCATCCTCAGGAATGTCTGGAAGTCATCGTTTAGGTGCCCCCGGTGTCCCACCTCAGGATGTTGTCATGGGCCCTGCGTAGACAGCTGTAGGAGATGCCCAGGGGGTTCTGAGCGCAGTCCTGCTGCTCACTGCGGTTTTCGTGTTCCCTGGCAGTCACCTTGGGTGCTTACAGGGACCAGGGACTTGCCAGAGGAGTTGGTTATAGCACTGACAGAAGCAGGAGGTGTTGGCCGTGTGAATACGGTGTATTGTGTGCTCTGTGTTGGCCTTTCCTGAAGCTGAAGCTGGGAAGCTCCAGGGTCTGGGGGGAGGCGGAGGAGCAGGATGGCTCGGGTTGGGAGGTGAGAGCGCACGGTGCAGGTGATGCTAACGAGGGAAGTCTGAACTTGGGGAGCGCGCAAGTTCTAAAGTCAGATACCTAAATACAAATTATTGGTTGTGGTCGTTATGGTAAGTAACAGCGTTTGTTGTTTGGAGGGTAATTTTGTAAATTGACTTGTCTGAATTATACTTAAATGTTCTTTTGAGAGGAAACAGGACACTAAATGTGGAAGGCTTACAAATTTGGATCTTCATGGCACAAGTTTTAACATTTACTTTCCCAAAAGTAAAATCTTTTCAAGTAAGTAAAAGTAAATCTTTTCAAATTTAGTGTCAGTGCCTGAAATGTATTTGAGTGCTCCAAGATCTCATAGACCCTCTAAACTTTTCTATCAATGGAACAAAAGGTGTTTCAAAACTTACCATATTCGTTGATAGCTAATTTTTTGTCAGTTACTGAAGAAAAATACTGCTGGTGTGTGCTACCAGAGTAGTGTTACTGGTGGCTGAAAAATCTTACAGAAATGTGTTAACCTTTCTGTGTCATAAAAGATATGACTTATTCCTCACAAAAATCTGAAATTTCAGTCTTGGCAAAGCTAAAAAACCTAGTGGACACACAATAGGGTTTTGTTCCATCAAGAGTCTGTGTGCACAGAGCTCGGCCCACAGGAGATCCAGGTGCTTTGTCCTCTTCCAAAGACTGGGGGGGTCAAGGTGGCCACGGGGTTCTGCAGATGCAGATCCATGAAATTGAGTTGAACTGTTTAGAGAAGGGGAGTTGGGAGGCCTAAGTGATGAGGGTTGTCTGGTTTGTACAGCTTTTTCTATTGTAATTTTGGGGTTCCCTGAGCTGGTGTTCTGTAAATATTTTTGGAGCTTAATGCAGAATGGTAGACAATCAGGAAAGCTCAAGAAGGGCTCGTTAACACGACTTCTTACCCTGTTCTGCTTTGAACAGTTTGCATTTCAGGAGGTTTGTTAGAACACTGGTGTTCCCAAACAGGTTATGAAGTACCTTAATCTTATTTTTCAGCTGCTGTGTACCATGGAAAAAAGTTTTGTCTGTCTGAACTGAGGATGTCTTGTTCAGCCAGTAGTCATGGAAGTTCTCAGATGAGCAGCTTCTCTTAACAAGAAGTCCTACAAAAATAGACCTGTATTTAAAACAAACTCTTTATACTTGTTCCTGCAAGAGGAGAGGTTAGTCCTGTAGAAAATGGAAAGCCATAAACATACAGCAGTATCTTATCAAGGAGTATTTTCTGGTTTTCATACTTGTGCATACTGTGGTATCTTAGCACGGAGTATCATGCGGTTTTGATAATTCTTCATGGAGAAGTCTCGGAGCTCTTGAGGTGAATAAGCACCCGAGGAAAGGCAACAGTGAGTTTCCTGACTGGACAGAAGGTGCCTTCCTGAGACAGTCTTGTGCGGAAATTTGGAGTTTGGTCTAGTTTCTATCTTCTATTGTGGCCGCTCTAAGGCCCTATGGCACATGAGTAGAAGGGGACCATTTGGTTACAGAAATAGTTACAAACAGCTCCTTCTTTTGTCTCTCAAGTTCTAATACAACTTCCAGAGCGAGAGGACCAGGGAAAAATTCATCTCATGGCCTTCAGATTTCTGGATCTTGGAGTTTCTTTTGACTGAAGAGACCTACTGGATTCTGAAAGCTCTGTACTGACATGTCTTAATGTGCCTTGTTATAGCTTCAACCTGAAGTGTTGGTCAGGGCAGAGTATTTCATCCAATTTCTTCTCATAGACAAGCTCTCTTGGACTCTTTTCCTTCTGTTTTCCGTCATTCTCAGGTACTGCTTACAATTATTTAGTTAGAGGTATCCAAGTGAAAATGCAGCTGACATGTAAGTCTGTCAAGAAGGAAGTTGCCTTTTGTATCCACTGCACTTTTGAGATGCTCATGATGATAGAATTAGATGTTCTTGATGAAAATCAGCAAGCTGTCACCTTGGCTACTGGGTGTCCTTGTCTGAGGCACTTGATGTCATATTCCAAAATGCCAATGTACTCGTCTCGCTCAGCCTGGCTGTCGAGCAGCCGCAGATTTTATCAGCTTCGCTTCTCTTTCACCACATCCAGGAGTCATTCAGTAGGTGCTAGCAGTAGGTAGGAAGATGAGAACTATTTGACTTGAGTTAAATAGTAAATGGAATCTCAGGTGAAGCCATGTCTGTATCTCTTGATTTTTGTGAATTTTAGGTAGTGATCCTGAATTCTTGCATCTCGCTCTCAGTTGAAACACTGTTGGTTCAGTGGTGTGTATTTAAAAATGCCCATCCTTAGATGTGCGGAGCTTCTTTATGCTGCTTCTACATGCCTCATTGCAAAGCACACTTAGAGAACAGGCTGTGGGTCTTCTAATTAAATCAACAGGGCCCCTTTTCTCTTAAAGAAACTAATAATAAAAATTACCTGACCTGTATCTTTGCCAAACTGAACTGTTTCTCTTTCTGTCTTTCCTCAAAGCCGTGGTATTTCTGGAAGAACAGAGCTTTGCGGAATGCATTTGCATCTACTGTTTCTTTTTGGGAAAAACAAACCAACAAAAGCATTACAGGTTTTAGCCTTTAAATGAGCTTCTCCATGGTCAGGTTGCTGGGATTGTGAGCGGAGTGGCTGATCGGAAACGCTCCACCTGGGCTGCCAGAGCTGCTGCTGCTGAAGTGGGCTCACGTTTGGAAAGTATTTAAAGCTTGGACTTCATCTTTATTCTCTTTTTAGATGCTCCTCTACACATAGCCCTAAGGAGTACCCCATATAGAGATGAAAAAATAGAAAAGAGAAGAACTTCAACTCCTGTAAGTGCATTAAATAGTCACCGACATTCTGTTAGAGAACAGACCAAGAACCACATAGCGAGATCGCTGCGGAAGCCTCAAGAAAAAGTTGAAAATGGTACGCCTTTTTGGTTTAACACGAAAAAGTTAAACTTGGAAAAGTCTTGGAAAAGTTCTAAGCATTGTAAGGAGCTGCTAACTGTATACCCTCTTTTTGGAGAGTTTCATTTTTTCTGAATGTACAGGATAAAATGTAAGTGGTGGGGTTTTTTTTTTGCATTGTTTCTTTGCAGTAGCTTCAAACAAAGACTCGATATAGGGAATTTTATAAGTGTTCTTGCGAAACACATTGGGGTTTGATCTTCCCAGTCGCTGTGTAATATTTTTAAGATGTAGAAGGTACTAAGGTATTTAAAGACATGAAAAAATTCTTGCTTATTTTTTGCTTGTTTGATACACGTCTTAATTCTGCTCAACTCTTGGTTGTCCAAAGCATTAAATATTTTAAGCAATCCTGAACTTATTGAGATACTCAAACTTAATAAAGGAAAAAAAAAAGCGGGGAGGGGGGGGAAGACAACCTAGTTTGTTCTCCTGTAGTTGTTTTTTTTAATAGAATTTGACTACTGGTAGTCAACATTTCTGTGCTACTGGACATCTCTGAACAACTTGATTTCACAACTTGGACTGTTCAGTGGTGTAGTGTAAACCCTGGAATCTACTTCAGTATAGGTGGGTAACAGGCAGACGTGGGGCGGGGGGGGCGGTGTATGTACATATCCACATATATATAAATTATATATATTTAAATATTTTTATATATACCTAAATAATGTATAAATAACTTCCAACATACTTCTGGACTTAATACATCTACTACATCATTTACTACTACTGCATCCCAGATTTACTACATATTACATTTACTACATCCAGATTTACTACATCACCACTTTCCTTCAGATACATAGTGCGAATTTGAGTTACAATAATGAGGAAAACTCAAACAAAACAAATCTGCACTTGGACTGTTGTGTCTGTGCCAGGTGATCTCTGTTCTGGAGATGCTCTGGAAGGTCCCTTTGCTGGTCACTGTGTTGTTCTGTAGCTCGCAGTCATCAGTCAGTACTTGGCATGTGTCTTTATTCTCGGGCATCCTTTGCTGCCTCCCCTGTAGGAAGGGTCTGAGTGAGCTCCTGGTCCGGGTCAGTCTCTCTGCCATTCAAAGAAATCGAGAGGGCTTTTTATGTTTTTGCCAAAAAAAGCCTTTTTAAATATGTAGTGCTTGTGTGATGAATTTTTAGGATTATTACATAAGGCAGTTTATCTTTGATCATAGGAATCTGTGAGGATGCTCCTAACCTGGGTAGTCTTCTTAGCTGGTCTTTTTTCAGTCAGAATTCATTAGACTTCAGAGTGCTTACAAGAAACAACTTGAGACAAAAAGATACTTCAGGGTTTTTGGAAGGCCTCTTTTATAATACTCATTCTTTGCAGAATGATTTTTTTTTTTTTTTAGGAAAAAAGATCTAGCATTAACTGTGGTGTGCAGTTAAGTTGGCTGTACACAGAAATTTACAAATACTTGGATTTTTTCAGATTTTTAAAAGACATACTGACAAGCTCAAGGGGAAGAAGTGTGGAAGAAAGTGACAATTTTTTGTAATGTTCCTTATGGATATGTTGGTAGTGACCGAAGTAGCATACTCTGCGCTCCTGGTTATTTTAAATCAAATCAAATGAGCTGATCATGCAAATTTTAGTTCCCAAGTGAAAAGGTGCCAAATTTTCCTACCTATGTTGACCTCAGTTATTCTCTCTTTGCTCTTATGGGGGAATAAAACAGGAGAACTTACTTGCATGCCTGTGTATGAGCAGGGATCGGGAAACGGTGCCAAAGGATGCTGAGCATGGCAGGACCAGGAGCTGAGGACAAAGGAAAGTAGAAAGGAAGTTGGAAGCTCTTGTGCTGAGACTGAAATCTGAACCCCTCTTTCCTTTCTGGTTTTGGTGTTGTGGTAGGTTTTTTTGGTTGTCGTGGTGGGGTTTTTTTTTTTGTTTGTTTGTCTTTTACCCTCCTCAGTAAATGGTAACGAGGGGGGCTGAAGTTTGTGTTTTGTGCTGCCAGGCACGTTCCCTCGGCAGGACACATCCCGGGTACACAGGCTGCCGTCGCTCTAGGTGGGTAATGGGATTCCAGCTGCCATCGCTAATGCCGTGCCAAAAGGGGACACGAGTGCCAAAGTAGCAGGAGATGTTCAAGGACTCAGAGGATGGGGAGATACAGAGCTCAGGTCTCCCACGAGGAGGAGCTGATGAGCTGGTACAACGGGACTGCAATTTCCAGTTCCTCAGCGAGCTGTTTGTACCATGAATCTGTAGCCTTAGTTGTGAACTGGGGAGTTTACTGTTGGCATGTAGGAAAGAGGTTAACATGACACACTGGTATTGCTGGTTCGCTTCATGACCAGGTAGGATTCTTAAATGTTTTGTGTAGGAGAAGATTTCTTACAGAATGAAGTGCATTTCAGTGCTTATTCTGGTATCAGTCATCGGAAATTGAACTAGGTTTCTAAATGGAGTTGTAAGTGGTTTAATCAGCTAAGCACTCTGAGAGCAGAGCCCTTTTCAGATGCAAGGCATCCTTCTGGAATAGATTTTATGGTTGCACCTTTATTCCCAGCTGAGTCAGAATAATTCACTTCGGGAACTGTATACACATCTAGAAATTCTGCTGCAGGGACCTGAATCTTAAAGACACGAGCTGTGAACCAGTGCTAGGATATGGAAAACAAGGGGTTGTGCACATTACCTTGCGGCGGGGTTACACTTCATGGCAAGTGCTCTGGAAATATGCTGTGAAGATGGACTCAATTGAAAGATAGCACTTAAATTATGGTGGTTTAGTGTTGTTGGTTTTTTTGTTTTGTTTTTTTAATTCCTATGAAAATAGGATGGAGAACAGATGGTGAGAGAACAGCAGTTAAAGCCAGCTGAATCAGTCGTTACTCCATTTTCAATGACAAGAAAATATTTGACTGAGGAACTGTAGAGTGGAGGGATTGCGGTTTTGTTCTTGTCAGACTTCTGTCACAATGCTACTGAAATGTTCAGCCATAGTAATTTAGAAAATGGATATAACAAATCCCCCAGTGTTTTCTTTTTTAATAATCTCTGAGGCACATAAGTAGTAAATGGACACTGGTGATTTCTCTAACATGCTGTTGTAACTTTGTGGGACAATCAAATTAGAATGTAAACACACCATTCCAATTATGAAAGCTGGGAATTATTGCAAGTAAGTTTTCTTGTTCTTTGCAGTGAACTGGCCCTGTTTGTCCAAAGAAACCGTGGAAGTCTTTAAGAAAAATGAGTAGAATAGGTGTGTATATATCTTAAAAAATGAGTTGGAATGTTGTCTAATTTCAGGTGTCAAAGAACATGAGAAGAACAAAGAAAGAAAATCCAAAGACTGTGGAAGGTCCAAGTCAAAGAAAAAGAAAAAAAAGAAAAAGAGAACTAAGCCTGGTAAAGCTCTTTCTTCTTCTGTAGAGGAAAACACCTGCATCATTTTGTTTTGCCTATTACCCAGATCCACACTCTTAGAGCAGACATTGCAGATAAGACTCCTCTTCATTAATCTGTTATTCCGATTTTATTAATCATTAATGCTGCATGGCGTATTACAATAGTGTTTGTAGTGGCACAGAATAAATCTGACTCTGAAATCGATGTCAGGCTTTGTCTGGCTTTTCATTGGCAAGTGCACTTGTATACAAGTTTTTATCCAGTTAAAGAGGGTGCAAATGCCCTGGATTTGTTACCAGATACCCCATGTACTAGATCTTCTACGTTATGAGTGAGTTTTGGGGCTCCTGTGTGACTGATGAGTTTGGAAATGTTGCTGGGTCCTCTTTGTCTGCCGTTAACCTTGTCATTTTTACATCTTCGCTTAGTATGGGCTTTCAGAGTCTGTGACAATGAGCCCTGTTAAACCTGTCACATCCTAATTTTTTTTTCCCTGAAGGATAAATCTCTCCTCTCCTGGTGAGATGAAGTAAAAGCCTGATTTAAAGTCTACAGTCATGCTGTGCGTCATACTTATGTTGTGTCTCATGTTGTTCCACCTGCATTAATGGGGTTGTAGTAGGAACGTGTCTCCTCCGTTGATTCCATCTAAAGAGGCTTGGGAATGCTTTCCTTGGGTCACTTCACACTTTGAACTTCATGTGTAGGCCCAGGTGTAATTGGTGATTGGATTCTCCACTTCTGAAAATCACAATTGATTCTGAAAGATTTCTCTAATGAAATGTTTGCAGATCGAGCCTGGCGGCTTCCTCTGCCACTGGATGTCTGGGATCATGAATGCAGCGCATTCAACCTGGCGTGCATACCTTGTCAAACTAGAGCTGCTTATGGAGAAGTTTCTGAGATGGGAGAAAATACCTTATCTGTTTGTGTGCTGCCATGAAGAAATAGGGCAAGCTGTCGTGAGAGGAGAGGGGAAGGAAGGCTGGCAGACTGACTCAGAATTGTACTGAAACAAATAATTTTAGTGAGTTTCTGACTGAATGGTGCCCTCAAGTATAATGATAATATGCAAAATATAATTTGTAAACTTATGCAATAGTTGCATGAGTAGTACCCACAAACTGCTTGTCCATCTGCCTTTGGGTTTTAAAACGTTGCTTGCCTTTTTTTCGATGTTGCCCTTCTGGTTCTTCAGGAACTCTGCAGGTTTCCTCCAGATATCTGCCCGGAGGGTGCTGCTCCTCACTGCACCCAGCCTGGGTTACCCACAGCCCAGGACAGACAGATGGGAACTTCACAGAGCAACTGGTCGAGGTGTTTTCTCCACACGTTCCTAGTTGAGGGTTTGATTTTCCACCCATGCCTCCTGTTCTGTGCATACACTAGGAAAATACCAGGAGGGATGTTTTCTGTCCTCTTTGTGAGGTCAGGGGATGTGTGTGGCCCATGTGAATAACAGCGGGATGTGAGGGACAGATCCCAGCTGACAGTGCTGTGTGGAGGTGCCTGGAATGCAAAAGTGCTTATAAACCTGTGCACCCTGAAAGAATAGTTAGCTTTAAGTAACCAGTCAGTTCAGCCTTTCTCATGTCAGCAGGGAAGGATGACTGAGCTGCATAAGGTTTTTCTGGTTCACACAATAACTTTCTTGCCTCTAGAAAGCTTGTAGATCTTTCAGCAGCATAGTGAAGTCCCAGAGTCCTGGTATATTGATGTGGAAACCGTCTCAGTGAATTATACATGCCTGCTACGGGCGTGCGTGGTGCTGGTTTTTCTTCTGTCGACTATTCTTGACCACGCATTTCTAATAATAACACTATTTTACAGAATACTCTGGTAGTGAAGAAAACACAGATGTTTCGCAGGAGCTTTCGCCTGAAAAATCGATTGTCACAAAATGTGTTTCTTCAAATAAATCATCTGCCCACCCAAGCACGCTGTTGCACTGCTCTGACTCTGCACAGCACAGAGGAAAATCAAAACCAAATGGTAAGATGACTCCCTCTGTGGTTTGGTGCTGTCTTTCATTACCAATAAACGCATGAGCTGGACTAATGCATGCAGGAGCTAGGACTCATGATGTAAATTTGGCTTTTTGTATGCAGGATGAACCCAGTTCATTTGCCAGAGCTTGACATTGCTGCTTTTTGCTTTGGCTTTACCTTCACAGAAGCTTTAAGACTGTTGTCCTTATTTCAGAATGCAAACTCATTTTGCACCTTTTTGCAGCACCTTATTAGCTCTATAATAATAATATTTAGACTACATTAATTTGAAAGCTTTACTTAAAGTAATAACCTATTCAGAGTTAAAAATAGATGCTGTGCAAGTTTTATACAGTATGTGTGCTCTGTTGGAGAGATTTCTGTTTGTGGTTGTGTGTAGTTTTATAGACAAGAGTATGATACATGGTTGTAATGACTTTCTGAGCTTCATAATGATGAGAAGCTCTTGAGTACTTCTTAGTGTTTTCATAGTACTTTATAAACTTTCGTAATGTTTAATATCTTGGTCCATCTTGCTATTTACTCTCAAAAGCCCATAAAATAAAAAGGAAGACAGATATTTTGTTCTTTCTAGTATTCTTAAAGCTCAGATATTTGAAGACAATGGGAAATGCGTGACAGCTTGATGTGCAGGAACCTTAAATTCCTTATTGTACATAAACATTGAAAGAGGTGCAAAGTATTGGAAATTGGTTTATTTAATCCTTTTCGCAATTGCTTTGCTGCTTTTTGCATCTGCAGAACTTGTACTAACACTTAAAAGCAGTGCTGTATATAAATAAGATGTGGTGTAAGGAATAGTAAAACTGTGTGAAATGAATGTGCAGCGCGCTTAACCTGGTGCTTTCAGAGTACGTCAGGAAAGTGGTGTATCTCAGGGCTGGAATAAAACTTTTAAACATGAAAATTAACAATGCATTGGGTTCTCAGCCCCTTAAATTTGAGAACAGCTGTTTCTGCAAAAGATCTAGTTTCTACCACAGGCTGGTTCTATTTCTACAGTCTCGTTTCAAGGACTAAGTCATCGAAATAGTTCTACCCAATATAGGTGGGAGACCACAATCTAGTTGAGTAACTAAAATTTTTACCTTCTGGTTTCCTCCAGCTCCTTAGTGTATTTCCCAAATAATTAAAATTAATTAAAATCCTTATCTTTTCCCTCTGCCCCTCCATTCTGTCCCCAAGGAAGGTGTAGGCATTGCATGAATATTACTGAGGTGAGCATCTCAGTTTAGCGTGTTGTTCCATACAGATTCTCCTGGCGGTTTTACTCAATCCATAGAGATGTGTTAATGCTTCAAGTAGCGTGGGAGCATTCTTAAAGAATAGCTTGGGCAGTGTCCTCAACAGGAGTCTCCCTGAAAACAGTAATTTCTGAAGCAGGATTCAGTTCAATGTTGGACTCTGAATGCTTCTGTAACAGACGTTACTTGGTGAGGCTCTTTCTTGGAGCTCTGCGCTTAAAGTACTAAGTTGCTATTTTATACAAGTTGCAAAAACTATTATGAATACTATTTGAATTTATAAATCTGGTTTTGCTTATCATACTTGTCTAAAGGGACTTTGTGCCTTTGATTTGAGGCGCTGTATGTTGAGAGTACAATTGTAATGGCAGAAGCTGTTAAGGTGGAGTATTTTGAAGGAGCTAATAATGAGAATATAAAACTTCATTATGTAGTAACCTTCAATGAACTCACTGTTTACTGAAGGTTACTAGATAATGTAAGTAATGTTGTGGTGTTCCTTAAATTACATGGTGAACTCATGCTTTTAGAAATGTGTGTCTGCGTACTCGGGATGAAGTCTTGAGAGTTATTTGACCTTTTTGTAATTACTCAGGATTTTGTCTGCCTGCTTTTTGTACAGAGGATGACACCCTGAGTGAGTCATCTCTGGACAGCTTGCTCTGGAGTGATGACGATGGCAGTCAGGACGTTGATGTCACCACCAACCCTGACGAAGAAGTCGAAGAAAGTGATTTTGAGATTGTTCGGTGTATTTGTGAAGTAAAAGAAGAAAATGACTTCATGATTCAGGTACGAAGTGGAGGGTGAATGCACATTTTGGGGAACGCAGTGGAAAGTGTCAGTGGAAAAGCTGTTGTAGAAATATGCACAGATGTATTCTGTACATGAAATAAATTATTGTTGTCCTCTGAAATCATAAAACTTTTTAAGATAACCTGTCAGGGTGAGTAGCTGCTATGACAGGTAGAAAACTTTGCTTTCTGAGACAGTTTGTGAAAAATCTTCCATTTGTCTTTTTTAATTGACAGAAAGTAGGGGAAGAGGAACAATTCTATACGGTTGGCTTGTCACTAGTGGATTTGCATTTTTCTAAAAATTAGAACACTTCCTAGGTTTAGAAAATATGTGTTTAAAATCAGTGGCTTTTTTTCTCTGGCTTTTTTGCTTCCCACTAATCCTGAGCATGTTCCGAGTGCCGCCGTGAGATGGTGGTGCCCTTCCACTGCTCTGCCCTCGCAAGGAGCTTGACGTAAACGTATTCTACAATCCTTGAGACAGGATGAACAAAACAAATCATGACTTGAGTCTTTTGTTTTGAAGCAGGGCTGTGTTTGTCCATTCTGCAGCTGCTTCTGTGGTTTTTAAATTCAGAGTTCCTGATCTGTGTAAAGCCATCTGCCCATTCTCCATATACATATGCTTTTTAAAACAGCTTTACAGAAGACTGTTTCCAGCCAGATCAGTGTATATTATCTCTTCTGCTTAGAACTGGTGATAAAAGCCTCTTTAGAACTGCCCTGCCTGTTTACTTTTGCTTTTTGAGACACTTGGAAATTATCAAGAAACCATTCCCCACAGAGCTGTTCTGACCCATTCCACGCGGCTCCTATTAATTTCAAATATGAAATTAGAAAATTCTTCAGCATTTTTAGCTCTAGTTCATTTTGCCACTGCTGATTACATGAGAGGCACGGTCCCCTTTGGGAATTCTTAGGTAAGTCCTAGAAGAATCATGTGTAAGGGCTTAAGTTTGTGATGCTCTTGAACCTGGATCATGAGCTTTTCATAGTTGCCCTTCTGAAGAATTGAGCAGTGGGGTTTTGTGTGTTTGGGGGTTTTTGTGGGGATGTTTTTTGGTTGTGGTGTGTGTGGTTTTTTGTTGTGTGGGGTGGTGTTTTTTGTTGGTTTTTTGTTTTTTTTAGGGGACTCCCACCCTACCTAGATAACTTTGCTTGTTGTGGGACCTCTGTTCACAGTGGGAGCAGCATAGCTGGGCAGCTGTGCTCATTGCAAATTCTGAGGTAATTGTTGTGTTCTTTTGAGAAGGTTGTTTTATTGGTGAAAGGATATGGCATGACACTGACTTCAGAAATATTTTTCTGGCGCATGAATCTCAGCCCCATCTGCAGCTTTTCAATTCACTTTCCCCAGCATTCTGTTGCTATTTTTTGTGAGGTTTGAATCCTGCTTTGTAGGACCCTTTGCTGGGATAGTTGCTGGCATGTTCTGTGAACTGTGCTGCCTTTTTGCTGTTCGGGACTTTTTTGGTGGACTTTATTGCTTGAATGGAGGCAGAAAGCTGTTAAGGAGCAGAGGAGGTGCACTGTTTAAATTGTAGGGTGAAGAATTCTTGGCTTCTGCAGGAGGGCTATAGAAACACCTTTTTTGCTCTGAACAGCATAATTTTAGAAATTTTTAATACAGCTAGTTAATGTAGCAGAATTTGATTTTTATTTTTTCTTTTTTTTTTTCATGTCTTCAACAGTTGAGCTTAACAGCTGACTCAACTGAGTAGTGTTTTTTTGGCCTGCCATACTCTTTGGTGAAGAGTTGCTCTGGAAGGTATGACGGTTTTTCTCTTAGTGCTGACAGACACTTTTGTGTTAGTGTTGGGTCCTCAAAACGCAGGACAAAAGGCACCTTGTGCATTAGTGGGACAGGATGTGGTGATGGACAGTGGTCAAAATGACATAAATGGCCCCTGAGTGTCTAGGAGGACATGGGCTATGCAGAGCTCTCATGTAGGGGTTTGTAGGCTGCTTCTGAGGTCGGTTTTCTAGGTTGAACAAGTTTGGGGTGTTTATGAGTGTACTGCAAAGTTTTAAACACTTCAGCTGTGTTATAAAAGAATTGTGTAGGACAGCAGGTTATTCTCTGTGGAAAAGAGATGCAGATGGACAGCGTGGTGAGGACCTGAGTTCATTACAGGGGTTGGAGCAAGGAGCCGATAAGGATATTGTGGGGAGTAGGTTAGGCAGATGGTTTGCTTAGGGTACCAAATGCTGTGTTCCTCACACCTTTTTGTCAGCCTGTAGTTTCTGGGAAAATGTTTTGAACAGTCTGATTTTGTGTCGTTGATGTAGAAATTCCTAAGTTCACTCTCGCAGTACAGGGCATTAATGCAGAGCAAAGATGCCATGTTATACAATTATGGAATGATGACAAGGGGAATCTATTTTCAGCTTTTCAGAGGTGTAGGGCTGAGATTGACACTTCCCTTTGACTTTATAGAGTGAGAATCCTGTGTAGTTGTCATAACTTTATAAGAAGGAAAAATTTCTTCCCTGTTTCCTACTCCAGTTTGACCCTTGGAAACTCAAATTTAGAAGTGTCTGCTCTAAAGAACTTGCATTTAGACTTGCCCTCTCTTCCTGAAGACACGTAATTTTGCACAGTGTATGGCTTTTAGAAGAATATTGTTATTCTTTGCCGTTGTCTCCATCACGGTGTTCATTCTGCCCCTGCTTTTCCTCTGCAGTGATCGGACTGAAACACGCGGACACTTGGGGTGTTTGTTTGAGCACCTGCCCTGACTTGGTGCCAGAATCAGTTTCCAGGGCGGTTTCTCCATGCGTGTGACTGGGGGTCATTGCTCCTGGGATACGCGTACGGTGCCTTATTGTCTCTTTGAGCTGCACTCATTTCCATGAATGTGCCCAATTTAGAAATAATGAGGGGAAAATGTTACTTTACCAAAAAAAAAGGAAAAAAAAAAAAAAGAAGAGTCAGAACCTTTTTTTTTTCTGAAAGTCTGGGGACCATTAAGGCTTAATGAAACTCTTACACAGTTAAACCAAGAGTTTGTTCCATTTAGATCTTCAATAATAAAACACCCAAGAAATTTCAGCTTAGAGATTTTGCAAAAACCTCTTGCTTTGTCTTGAACTTGCTTTAAATCAATTGTCTCAAGCAATTTGTGTATTAAAAGTTACCATTCATTATACTGGGATGCAGAAATATGGTTTTGCATTTAAAGTACCTGCCTCACCGGAAGTTAAAACTGTATTAAAAAGAATATATCATTGGCCAGTGCTGTTTCATTCTGGTGTCTGTAGCTTTGCAAGGAGGGGAGATGACTGGATTTCATTTTGGAGCCTGTGTAAAGCCGTAGTTCAGTGTTGCCATGTGTTAGTTGTGGAGGCACATCCTCCCTTCCGAGGGTCGGGCCCAGAGAAGTCCAGCCAAAGTGTCTTTGTCCCTTCCTTGTGCTTTTTATACCTAAACATTGGTGAATTTGAGTGTGACACAGAGAATTCTGGGGCTGGATTCGGTCACCTTGGAGGTGATGGATATAAAGGGACTTGGGATATTTTTGTTCTGGTAAACGAAAAGCTGCTTTAAATACGTGTCCATTGAGTTTGGTTATTTGTTTTGCACTTGAACTTGGATTTAAATATCTGCAGATAAAAGAACCTGCAGATAAAAGGAAGAACCTGTGCCCTGATGGGGTATCAGTAGAGTAAAATAAAGTTGGGATGCTTCATTAGAGCTCTGGGCAAATTTGCCTGGAAGAATCCCTGTGCCATATGGTGTGATTTACAGCATGCAAGTGGAACTATTAATAGCTCCAGGAGCTCCCTTTTTATTTTTAGGACGCAGTCTGTTTTTCTTAACCCATTTTCTTCCTTTTAGGACACCTTTTTCTGGCTCCTACTCATGGTCTTTGTGAAAGGAGAATGGTCTCAGCCTTTTTAAAAAACATCTGCTTATTGCTGTAGGACCGTTTACCCATTTTGTAAGGCAAAACATTGTTAATCCCATCTTTCAGAAACCTGTTTCTCTCTCACCTTTTACATTCTCTGTTCCCAGTGCTTCGATTTCCTCCACACCTGGACCACTAATTTATTACAAATTCAAAAACTGGCGGTCCCTTTCTGTCTCTCCTATCTTGAGGAAAGGCAGCAGATCAGAGCATTGATAAAAGCGTTTTCAGTGATGTTGAGCACAGATGAGATGCTCAGCAAGTTGGCATCTTTGTAGGTCAGTGAAGAGCAGCATCTGAGCTCACTGGAGTTCGTGGTTTTGTGCAGCTCATTTTGAAAACCTTTGCCAATATTGATGAGATTTCTGCATTAAGCTTTTGGCTTGTGCTTGAGAACCAAAGGTCATGATCTGTTGTCTCACTGCTTGTGGAAACGGTAATTCTGAACTGATATCAGTTTCAAGTCAAAATTGACTTCACATTATTATGTGGGGGTTTGTCCTATGTTTCAGTGGTCTTTAGGCTAAAGCTTGTTAAAGCGTGGGCAGTGACTGAAACAGAACACCTGGATATAGTTTTTCCTGCTCTAAAGCTGTATGACTTCGGGTACAGTGGTTGCATTTCAAATAGCGTAGCTGCACTAAAAAAGTAGGGCCAAATTCTATTCGATCTTTGCTGATATGATTGCTCACACTTGGAGTGATGTCAGAAGTTTTAAAAGCCAGTACAACTGCATCTGCACTCCAGTTTTGTATTAGTAGAGCTACTTTAGAAATATTAATAGATGCAAAGTATCAATAAAGCATAATATTGGTTAGTCCTATGTGACATAAATATCCTTTGGATTTTATACTTGAATATGATTTACTGTTTGAGGGGGAAACCTTTTTGTTCAGAAAACTTGATGTATTTTGCTAAAGAAAGCTTGATTGCCTGCTGTTTTCTGTCCTGATTGCGTGTGCTTGAATCTTGTGAAAGATTTTCATCTCCAAAGGGAACGTTTTTGTACCTTTCAGCGTCTCTGTTTCCACTTCATAATTGTCATTCTCCAGAAATCCATGTGAAAAATGTGTGGGAGGGGTTCAGATTTTATTGTTGTCTGATTCTTTAATGTGTTTGCTTGTAGCTGGAAGAGGGGGGTGGGTATTAATGCACCTTTTTGTCTTAAAATATGTAGATGATGTGTCTCTTAATTGAGGTGACCTTATTGAGCTCCTGTAGGCTTCATTTCTGCTGATGTGCACTTCTTGACTTTGAACAGTGTGAAGAGTGTCTGTGCTGGCAGCATGGAGTCTGTATGGGTTTACTGGAAGATAATGTACCTGAGAAATATACCTGCTATATTTGCCAAGATCCTCCAGGTACAGAAATCTAAGGTTACAGAGCCTTCTTATGTATGTAGTAACTTTATTAGTGTGTGTGTGTGTATATATATATATATATCTGTCTCTCTCTCTCGAAGATTAAACTACTTTTTTTGCTCCCCTAGCTGTATCTGTCATTATAGTTAATTGAGTTCAGTTGTAGATACAGAAAGTTTAATTTATGTGAATTTACATGAGTCAATACTGTGGAACTACAGCTGGACAGGAATGGAAATGAATGTTTTTAACTGTGATGATCATCTGTCACATATTTCCCAGTAGTAGGGATTGTACTGTCTGGCTATGGAAAATAAATGTAGAAGCACTTGAGAACCGTAAGCAAAGACTCCCCATGGGCTCATCTCGAGGGCTGTGGCTTTTCTCCAACACCACCAGGCTTATAGATTCTTTAAAATGAGTCAGCAAGAGGCTCGCTGCTTCTCCAGCTGGGATGTGTTAGTCCTTATTACAGAAAGGCCCTTGCAATCCATATATATATATATAAATACAAATATAAATTATCTTGGTTGATTAAGCAGCGTGTTCTCTACTCCTAACTATGTATTTCAAAATGTCTTAGTCCATCTTATGCAGCAAGTAAAATTACACTTATGTGGATCTCTTCTGAGTTCCTACTCTATGAATTCTAAAGCCTGGCTGAGTGTGGAAACAGATGAGGTTCAGGCTCGAGCCCATGTTCATAAATAGTCAGAAAATCTCTGCCTCATCACAAGACATTTTTGGTTAGTATGCATATTTGGATTTTGATCTCTGCTTTTTTATTTTTGGCTGTATAAAACTACCAAGCCTTTGGTAGCTTAACTCATTGGCTTCTGTAGTTTTTATACTGATGTTGATTGTACTTATAGCAAGGAAGAGAGCCTGTTCTTATATTCAGTTATCTAAGTAATAAAATAGTTTAACTTTTATTTAAGTTTGGGGGTTTTGTTGTGTGTTTTTGTTTTGGGTTTTTTTTGTTGTTTGTGTTTTTTATTGTTTTGGTTTTTGTTGTTGATTTGGTTTTGTTTTGGGTTTTTGGTTTGTTTTTTTTTTTCAGTATCTTTCATCCAGGATTTTAACCCTCTGTTTTCAAGATGTTTTGCTTTGATTCGTGTTAATCTAAGTTAACTTTAAATCTAACATGCACATGCAAACGAAGTTGTGCCACCGCACTTGTACTATTTGTATTTAGTATGAAACTTTAGCAGAATGCTTTCTCGTAAAAACTGATTACGACTAACACTTCATTTGCTTCACTAGTTCAGTCACTTTCATTAATTACTGCTTTGAAGATCCCCAAACTTAATTTTTTTATTTGGGCTTAATTTTTACCTCTGTCTTGGAAAAGGAACACATATCCAACTTTCTGACTGCAAAAGTGGCTTCTCAATTGCAGTGGCTCAGCTGTCGGCCTGCAATGAGCTAAATCGACTGGTAATCTGCAAAGAAGTTGCTTTTAAAACTGGGCGTGACTGGTTTATTCAGGAGCACCATTTGTATTGTTGGAAATAAAAGCAAGTTTACTGTAATTATGCCTAAAAACTGCACCAGCTGTCATTTCAGACAGTTCTTTTCTGAGTCAAGTGGGATTTTTAAGAGGTTCGTTAACATTATCAAGATACTTATGATGTGACAGATTCATGCAAGCCATAGGGAGCACTCATCGCTGGACCTTGTCTTCTCTTAAGCTTCTACACCTAGAAAGAGCATTTTTTTGCCAAGGAAGCAATGGGCTTCAGCTGGGTAATCTCGGTGGTGTTAAGATGACCACGGAGTTCTAAAATTCATGATTTTATTTTGCAGACTGAACTACACTTCGTCACAGCTTTTCTAACACACAAGTGAAGGCGCAGGGGTTAACACAGTGTGTCAGGAGCGTCTCCAAAGTGGTTCTGGCCGTGCCCAGCACATCTCTTGCTTGATACAACACATCTGCCCAACACTTGAGAATAGCTTTGAAAATCCGTTCTGCCCTGTGCTGGTTTCTATTTGAGAGTTTTTGGAGGTCTTGTCCCAAAACATTGAGTACTGTCCTCTACAGCGCCGTGCCTGAGTGTGCTCACAAGTGCACTCCTTTGCTTTTACCCCTTGACCGAGACACAGTGTTAGTACTGAATTGGAGTTTGAAAGTGCCCTTTGTGTCTACAGATGTTCATACAGGGCATGATATAAAACCATTTTGCTGCCATTCCATAGTTACCATCCAAAACCATAAATACCTGTGGCCAACTTCTGCTTATTTCTCCGTGTGGCTTGCAAAGGGTTTTGCTTTGTTGTACCAAAGTTAATAGCATGGGTAGCGATGCTACTTCATCTGCATGTGCTGCAATCCCTTGTTCTTGCTCTGCTGCCTAGTAACTATCATTATTATTGTTATTATTATTATTCTTTTTAGCTTTTCCTTAACTGCTGAAGCTTCTAGTTGATATTAACCTGCTTACATTGGAGACGTTTTCGTGAATATCGTTCTGAGTCTGTGCTCCAATATTCCCTCTGATTTTGTGGGTTTGCTGACTGGGCTGTATGTAGGCCAGTGAATGAGGTGCTGGTTCTCAGGGTGCTGAGCTGGCTTCTCAGACCATCTGTTGTAACAATGCATTTTAAAGGGTGTGTGGGGACTTTTGTTGGGTTTTTGGCTTGGATTTTTTGGTGTTTTTTGCAGTTTAGCAGGCGTCTCAAGTTCCGTTCTTTCCTGCTAAAAAACGTTTTGCTTGGCTTCTTAAGTTACCTTTACCAATGCATTTATAACATTTCACATAATTTCATTTCAGCTGTTGTTCATATTCCAGCCTCTTAAACTAGAATGAGCATTATTAATAGCCTGACTTGGGCAATTTCTCCACCAGAACCTCCTCATTGATTCCTTTAAAATATACTGCTGAATGACTGTACTAATACATGTACGATTCTTAAAAACAAGACCACTGGAGGAGGGAAGTTCACTGCCTTTCACTGCATTTTTTTTTATCTGCAGAGAGCTGGATCCAAACTGTAACTTTAGTTATAGCCATAGTTACTAGACAGTGTGATACCCTGCTAAAAATACACTTTGCTCTGTGCATCAGCGGCAATTACCTGTTGTGGATGTACCGCGATGGGATTTAGGGTCTGGATGCTTTTGCAGCTGGGCAGAGGTTTTTGCCTTCCCAAGTTCATGTCTTCAGGGTTTTGTCTGCTCTTACAGGATCTTTACTGGTACTGTTGATAAGTAAGCCATTGCAAAACTTTGAGATAATCCAAATTACTACCGGTAATGTTAACATGCCATAGTTAATGCTTCATTTTAACACGCTCATTACTGTTGCTTTAGGTCAGAGGTCCAGCTTAAAGTACTGGTATGAGAAGGAGTGGTTAAGTAACGGTCACATGCATGGCTTAGCGTTTGTGGAAGACAACTATTCCCACCAGAACGCCAAGAAGATTGTGGCCACTCACCAGCTTCTTGGCGATGTGCAGAGGGTGATCGAAGTTCTGCACGGGCTGCAGCTGAAGATGAGCATATTGCAGTAAGCAGTATTTCAGTATCAGTTGGCATGTTCTCCACGGGAATTAAATTTCAAATAGTAGAGAAAACCAGAAATTCAGGCGTATTTTTGTGCTGCTTTGTGGATATATCACAATAGAGTTTGAATTGCTAACATGATCTTGGAAAAGGACTTGGCTGTCTAAAAACTATGTAAGTGTGTTGAGGAGTGTCAATTGACTGTGTAAAGAAGGGTTGGGAAAGTATGAAGGAAAGAGAAAACTAATAACAGCTTCTCCTAAAGCACCTAAATAGATTGAAGTAGCAAGAAGAGAATGGGCATATAACTTCTGGCAGCATTCTTATAACACTTGCCTTCTCTATTCCAGTGGTTCTAAATCATAGCAGTTCCAGCAGAAATCACATCTTTTTGTTCAACATAATGTGTTGCTCTGTGGTACTGGAAGAGCAGTTGCACCTTCAGCAACCTGTAGCAATTCATTTCTATGCAAAGATTATTACAGATGTATATGAAAAAATAACATTCTGTAATCACTGTAGAAATCAAATTTTCTCCATCCTTTCCAATTTAAAGTCATCCCTGGATTCTGATGACTGAAAAAAATCCTTTTCTAACTCAAATCCAGCGGTTCTAAATTGACTGAGTTCAATTGTTATAATTTCTTAGGTGATAAATTGCACAGCAGCAGCTATTTGGAAAGCAAAGCTTTTAGTGTTTCTGGTGTTCTTTAGAACTTTTTCCCTTAAATTTAGTATGTGATGATGCAGTAGGGCCACTGGCAGTACCTGAAATGCTTAGACAGTGGAATAATGCTTAAAAGCAAAAGAGTAGCAATTTTAACATAAGGTTTTGCTTTTGCATTGTGGTATCCTTTAGTCAGACCTGTAAGTAATCTCTTTCCTCTTTAGAGAGGGTCGAACATAAATATTTTTAGACCACTTCTTAGGGCTTTTCTTAAATAGCAAGGCTTGAGCTTGTGACTTCCCAGTTGTAGAGTAAGTTGAGGTTTGTGTAGCAAGCACTGAGGTGTGGAGCACTGGACCAGTCTGGGATGCCCATTACAGACTTTTGTTCCTTTTCTCTGCCATCCTGAAGTTGATGTGATAACCTGATTTAAATAAAAGATGAGGTGTGGTCCTGATAGGACCATCTTGTTAAAAGCTATAGCCTCTGTTTTCTTTATCATTACATAGATCAGAAAGAATTTTGAAAATCACTGAATTAGAAGAAAGATTATATTGTTGATGCAGATCTGCCTTCTAGGGGAGGGGAGAGGATTTCACAGCTGCCTGAAATTATTAGGAGAGTGTTGCTCAGTATTGCAAGGAGGTGACAAAGCATCACAGAATCCCAGAATGTCAGGGATTGGAAAGGACCTCGAAAGCTCATCCAGTCCAAACCCCTGCCGGAGCAGGGACACCCAGATGAGGTTACACAGGAAGGTGTCCAGGCGGGTTGGAATGTCTGCAGAGAAGGAGACTCCACAACCCCCCTGGGCAGCCTGACAGCTTCGACGCAATGACAGGGATAGCCAGCCTGCAGAGTGCAGTACTTTAAAAGGTTGCATTCTAATTTTCATCCTTATGTGGCTTCTGCACCATCTTTCAATTTTCTATCTGTTGTAAACTCATCCCTTGCTCTTTGCTGAGCAGGATAGTGCCTTTGGGTGTAGAACATCTGTGGAAGTGGAACAGAAAGCTCTGGTAGGTGCACAGGTGGCTGTGAGTTCCCTCGGCGTGTCCTCAGGGCTGCTCCCTGTGGCCTGGAGGTCCCTGGAGGTGCTTGAGCAGGTCCTGGGCGCTTGTCCTGCCTGTGGTTCCTCCGACAGACACCAAGGAAACCCGAGCTGGTGTAGAACAGATCAGGAGGCCGTTACTTTTAAAGTAAAATGCTCCTGTTTTGTTGAGTGGTTTGGCTAAGAGCTGGAAAAGCCAGATCAGCCAAATGGAGTAATTCCACGTGCCACTGTTTGCCAGGAAGCCCAGAGATGGTTTTGGGGCAGAGCCCCTGTCTGCAGCTGCAGGGCAGGGTTTCCTGGTGCTGCGTTCCTGCAACAGCCCAGCTGCCTGCGCCTTGCACAGCAGCAGCACACGGTTCTGCTTTGCTCTCCTTTTTACTGCTGTTTTATTGCCCGATACATGCAGAAGAACAGTATCAGTTACAACGCTCACTCTAAATTTTTGTTTATTAGTTATATCGAAGAAGCTGATACCTGTAGTTGTTCCTGCTGCTGGAATAAATAATGCAGTAGTCAATTTGAAAACAAATAACAATAAGAATTTCTATAAGAAGCAGGTGACTGTGCCATGTTGGTGTGCCAAGCAGCAGAGTTCGCTCAGCAGCTTGGGCTTGAAACAGAAGTTAATGTTTTAAAGGAAAGTTCTACACCCCCATGCCAAAGTCCCCAGTTATGGTTTTTATTAGAAGGTTGTAAAAGATCAATGGATTGAATTTTAAAGTTTCTTTAGGGGAGCTACAGGCTAAAGTTTGATGCTGAGTAGTTAGGGGGTCTTTTTGTTTTACTGGTGTTCAAAATCTTTAAAATCTTAGTTTAGCTTCAGTATACTTGGCTTACCTGTTCAAAATGCTACTAAAATATCCCAGTAAAAATGAGTTTGTCATTAAAAATTGCAAATACTGAAGCAAAATGCTCCTTCAAGGGCAACATTGGTGAAAAGTTGTATATAACTATTTGAAGCTTATTCTTCAGTTTTATTCTTAATGCCAACACTTGACTTATATACTATGTTATAGAAATGAAAATAGTGAACCTTACAAAACATTGTAGGAAGATACACAGTTGAGGTCAGTGAAATTATATTATTTCAGAATATTTGGGTATTTTTTACTAATTATGATGACTAAAGCATGTAGTAGTTCAAATATTCTTACTTGATTTCTTTACCTAGTAAGCTAGTTTGCTTAGTCACTTTGAAGTTTACATTTGGTGGATGTTTCACTTTTTTAATGTTTGAACAGAAATCGAGACCATCCTGACCTAAAGCTCTGGTGCCATCCGTGGAAGCACATTGCAGTGGATGAAAACGTGCACACAAAACACATCATTCACATTGAGGAAAACTGTTGCAAAGAGGAGACGGCGAGTTATAGAACTTGGAATGGGACAGTTGAGAAACCCTCGACCATTCCCTCTGTGGAGGAATCATACATTACGAGCGAGCACTGTTACCAGAAGCCTCGTGCCTATTACCCCGCCATAGAGCAGAGACTGGTTGTGGAAACAAGAGGTTCGGCCATGGATGATGGAGTGAACAGAATAAGGGAGAACGGGGACGATGCCCTGTCAGAGAGATTCGGCTGGAATCTGGACCGAGAAATCTGCAAGACGGAAAACGAATCCAAACACAATTACTCTAAGGTATTTGTATTGAAATAAACCTCTCTGCACAGAGAACGCGTTTGCCTGGTGAAGTGCAAAACTCAGCCCTTTTTAACAGTGTTTAGTTTTTTCCTGTACTGTTAAATTTAAGTTGCCAATGTGAATTAAAATGATCGACATGATTGACTCCTCCATTTCAAATAATTTTTAAAAAAAAATCTAGGTTGAAGAGGACTTTGGTGCCTTAGATCATCAGCAGTCTGTGGAACACACATTACAGTCCACTGGCAGTTCAGTACTTGTTACTTTTGTGTGTGTTCAATGTAAAAACAAACACGAGCAATGGGATAGAGAGTAAACAGGGCATGCATGTGTGATACCACCAAATACACTGGTGTTCCAGCTTTCAGTTATTTCCAGTTTGTTCCCATGTTTATTTTAATATTTACATTAACTAAATTGATTCAAAGTTTTTCAGGCAGCATTTCATGGGGGCGGGGGGAAGTTGTAGGCTGAACTGGTTTTTGAGAATGATCACCATTGGATAGTCCTGTATCTTCTTGCCATTGGAGCAGTCCAGTTTTATCTTTTCAACTCTAAGGTTCTTGTTTTCAACTCTAGGTTCTTCTTGTTTTCAGCTCTGTCAGGTCTATGAGAGGCCTTTCTACACCCCAACGCAAAATTTTTGCTTTGATTAGTTAGTGCCAAGTCATATGAAATGTGGCCTGACAAATGTGAAAAAGCCTCTGGGAAACACCAGCCTCCCTTTTTTAGATTAGAAGGTTGTTTAGCTTTTATTTTGTGCATATGTAAGCTGTAATTTTGGTTCTTTTTAACTTCTCCATCACATCAATTGAGATTGCTTTATGTTTCCCAGAAAGGCGTATATTTCACTTCTTCAGCCTTTTAGGAACCTTTTTCTAAATCCTGTCAGATTTCAGCAGAATGATGAAATAAGTAGGGGAGTACAAGCAACGCTGCTGACAGCGTAGTCAGGTTTCGTAAGTGGTGGTAATGTGTGTTTCTAGATACTTCGATGAAAGCTTTAGTAGAATAGAGATTAGATTCCTTCAGGAAAAATCCCTTCTCACTGCAAAATTGTTTGTTCTTTACTTGATTATTGTCGTGTTAAGAATGGCTTCAGTGTTCCCCAGGATGCACAGATGACAACGGGGAGCTGGCAGGGAGCTCAGCAATGCGTGTGTGTTATCTTGTGAAAAGCAGGTGCTTGTGAAGTGCAGAGAAATAGGTCTTGGAAAAATACCTATAAAAGCATGTCCCTATTTAGATTATCTTGCCCAAACTGCCTTAGTATTTGTGGATGATTTCTGTGTGTCTCTATCCTCCATTACCCTAAGATTAGTCGAGCAATTAGCTTGGGTAACAATTATCCAGGCAGTCTGGCTCACCAATTCTGTTTCACTGTAACTAATATTAATGTCTGTATTTCTGGTAGGTAAAAGAGCCTGTCTCTAAGAAAGTCTCCCCAGAGGAAGCTATTGAAATGAAATTGCTGGAAAAAGACAAAGAAGGAGTTGTGAACTCGCAGCTGCAGTGGCAGCTTAATCTTTTAGCTCACGTGGAATCTCTGCAAGATGAAGTCATACATAGAATGGATTTCATTGAGAAGGAGCTAGATGGTAGGTAACACTTTCCTGTTTCAAAAACTAACTGTATTTTATTTAACTACCTGTTCAAAACATGTTAACTTGAATTTTACTTCTGCAGACTTACAAAAAGATGAGTGTTGCTTTGTCACATTTACTGCATTTAGTAAAGGCAAATAGACAAGCTGCTCGTGTTGGGGGGGTGGATTTTAAACCAAAGATCAAGTTAAAAATGAGCGGAATTGTTCAGAAAAAGTTCTAGTTAGTTCACCTCTAAATACTTGTATCAGAAGATGTAGTGGAATATCTTCCATGTCTCTGCTTTCAGATGTTGGCAGTTTTCCATAGCTCTGCTGTGTATCTGAGCTCCCTGGTTCTTCAGGGCCTTGCTGGCGGTTCCAGCCTGTTCTTTGCTGCACAAGGCTCTTGTCTTTTCCTGTCTCTCAAATTCTTTGCTTAAATGTCTCTTGAAATTTGTTTTCCTAGTAATGGAAAACTTCTAAATCCTTTATGTGTTACATTAAACAATCCAGGATAGTTGTTTTTCTTAATATCTTTAATTCTGACCATTGGTCAGTAGTTACAGCAGCAGCTGTTCTCGCAGGGGAGGGTGAGAGTTTTTGCCAAAGTGAGAGTCCTCGGTAGTTCTGTAAGGTACTGACAAGTTGAGCAACCGAGGGAGTGCTTCAGGTTAAGAAGATCAATCTGGACTGTAATGATAATGCCTGTTTCAGAAGTGAAGCAGCTCTAATTCACAGAAGTCAGGCTTTTTGTATCTGCTGGAGGGCTGCTCTGAGCATGGCTGCTCTGAGCAGGAATGTTCTTATTTCAAGGCTGGACGTGTCAATAGCTGGTAATTCCACTGGTTCTTCAGCAGATGCTGCCCGTAGGTTAAACTAGTCTGTTGATGTAGTTAGTGGTGGTGGCCAGTGCTGTTTCTCTTGGCAGATGTATTGTCTCCAAGGTTTCAGTCTCCCTCTGTGATACTGTCCCGTCCCCTGAACTCGTAATTTGCTGTGACCACCTTCCTCATGGGTGTATTGCATTGGCTTTGGTCAGTAGGACGTGTCTGGTTCTTGTTTCCTGCTGAGGAGCTTTAGAGCAGGAATTCAGTTTCTCTGTCTGCTGTTTGTGCTTTTGGGTTTCCTCCCATCTCCTCTTACCCAGTTCTTTCTGTCTTGGCCAGCTGCGTTCTGTATTGACGACAAACTTCTTTCCCTAGCATAGTCCTATCCTTTTAGGATATTCAATGAAAACACTGTGTAGTTGCATCTAATGCTGATCTCAAAGGAATTCTGATGGTATAAGCTTCCTGTACCGCAGTGTCCTTGCTCTGCAATTGGTACAGGTTGGAGGAAGTTTAGCACACAAATATCTAGTCCTGTGGTTTCCTTCTCTGCTTGCTTCTAGGAGCAACTGCTTTTGTTCTGCAAAGATTGGTGTGAGGACTCTGGTTGTCTGATTTCATGTTAAAAATATTGCCCACCGCGCTCTCAAGATTCACAGAAGTTTTAAAGAATTCCTCTTTTGTGACTTAAGGTGACAGTTTGGTTTTTTCTTTGCAGTTTTGGAGAGTTGGCTGGATTATACGGGAGAGCTGGAGCCACCAGAACCACTAGCTCGACTCCCACAACTCAAACATTGTATAAAGCAGCTCATAACGGACCTGGGCAAAGTGCAACAGATTGCGCTTTGCTGCTCAACGTGAGACTAGAACTTGTTGGAGACTGTGTCTGAGTGCGAAGTTGGAGCATCTGATGTGAACAGCTCCGTATATGTAAATGACCTGAGCATGCTGGTTGCATGTGGTGCAGAGTGACTTCAGGGATTTGTGAAGAAGTGCTGTTCAAAGTGAACAGCAAAAAGGTTATTTTATCTCATAATTTTGGGTTTATTAGGCAATTTAAACAACATGGAAGAGCTCATACTGTTGTCTTCAGAGGTTGCGTGTTGGCTGATAAATTGTTCTTAAATTTTCACTCCTTCCAAGTTGCTCATTGAAACGGTAGATTTTTCATAATTAAATTGACTAAAAATTGTGCCACTGAAGAACCGAGTTCTAAGAGCCAAAAATGTTTAGTTGACAGAGGTTGTAAATAACTTTGCATAGGTTAAGTGGCTTGTGTCATGTTTTATTCCTTCTGGTTTATGCATAATAGCACACAGTATTTAATCATTAGGAAATGTTATAACAGTTTTCAGACTTAGTAAGTATGAATGTCCAGCTCTTAACTATAAACTGTTACGTGGAGGTTTGCAAGTAACAGTGGCCTAAACCCCACTTGTATTGCGTTAAATGATGTAGCAGAAGGTGACAGGTGGATTGCACTTATTTTCAGAACACACGATGGTTTCCATATTTATGCTGTTGGTACTGGGAGTGGTGACGGTTGTTCTGCGCGTGGAGCCTCCCGGCTTCAGCAGGGGCTGCCGTGGACGCTGCCTCGTTTTCTACCCTTTTGTTAATAATTGCCATTCCAGTTCTCATTTGAAACGTAGACTCTTTTCGATACTCTGAACATGTTCATTGTAAAGACTTATCGCTATGAATGTGTGGTTTTGGGAATCAGTTTATTTTATATTTGTGTAAATAAAGCCTCGAGATCTATGCATGAGGTACTGTCCTCGCAGACAGTGAGTGGGTTATTGTATTAAACAATGTATGTTCACAAAGTCCCTTTTTATACCTTAAGTTTTAATTTTCTGGTTTGTATTACTTTGTGAAAATGCTGCTTATGTTCAATTCAACGTTATACAGTTCCCTTTTGAAACGTTGGTGTATTGTAAGTTATTTGAGAGGTTAAAAGTCTTTCAGCTGCAGATCACAGCTCCGTAAATAAGGGCTGTGACTTTAGTTTTCCTTCCCAAATGTTGCTGACTTGAGTTCCTGTGGAAGATGGTGAGCTGGTTTGGCAGTGAGAGGGTGTCCTTAGAAAGCTGGATTTGTTACCTTGATTTTATTGTGTGTGATGGTACCACCAAAGGGTAAAATTTAAGCGCAGTTGTAATTGAAAGGCCCATAACTGTACAAGTTATTAATTTTGGATATGAATCTGTAATGTTTGTACTGCAAAGAATAATCTAAATTTGAAGTACCCAATACTATTGTAGGAGTTAACGGTATCTACACAGTAAATATTTTCTTTCCTTCAGAAAACAAAATAATTTGGCTGCTCTAGGTAGTAACTAAGGCTTTTCTGCCAAGACTCATTTCAGGGATAATTTGTCTCCCAGTTCTATAGTACTAGTTGGTATATAGTGAATACAACATATGTACAGCAGAAAAATAAAGATTTTTCTGTAACACAATTGAAATAAAGCTTCCGTGATATTTAAGAATCATTTTGCTTTCTGAAGGTGAGAGCAATGCTTGTACCGCGTCTCATCCCCACTGATGACCCTGAACTCCCCTTAAGATTTGGAATAAAAGGTGGTTCTGATTCGAATGGCAAATCCTGGACACTTGTTTTCCTTTAACAGAGCTAGGGAAGCCCCTGCAGATGAAGACTGAAAATATTTATTTAAAATAGACTAGAATTTCTCATATTCAGGAAAGTTTCTTTGTTGTGCTCTACCTGGATTCATTTTTGTCCCTGTTTTTGCAAGTTTCCACATTGTTATTTCATAGTCTGGACCAACTGTTGGGTCTGGCAGGTCACTTTTTAATTTCTTTAAATCACTGGTAAGTGAATGCAACATGGAGCCTTGATGAAATGAGCAAACATTGCACTGTGGATACATAAGTATATTTGTCTTTGTTTATGCACTATTAGACCTGAGGGTGCTGTATATAGAATTTTGCTTTGGAGCAATATTTGCAAAACTTGAAAACTTCTGTATCTTGGTGTTTGGAATAAATAAATAGGTTTTTGTTGGTTAAGTCTTAGTAAAGTCTTTGTTTCAATTAATGATTGTTCAATAAAATATTTTTGGATTTTTTTTCTTTACATGGTATTGAAATGCAGGTACAGTAGTTTGACAGGAATAGAGGTCTTGACTGCTCCTAAAGTATAGAAATTGTTTTCTAGACCTGTCTCATATGTTTTGGTTTGTGTTTGGAATATTGTTTTAGTGAGGAGCTTGTACATTTTATTCCCAGACCCTATATGTGTAATCTGTTAGGACCTAGTGTATGTAATCTGACACTAATTTCTGTTCCTATTTCAACAAATAAAGTGCCGGGGCTGCCGCTGGCCCCTTGCAGTACTGATGGGTGAGGAGCTGCTGGTGCATCCGCCGAGCGCTGGAGTCGGAGGAGCCATGAGCGCTGAGCTGCTCTGGGAGCACCAGAGCGTCTGAGACGGGCGAGAGCTGTGGCTGGGACAGGGGCTGTCAGCAGGGAGAAAAAGACATCATTTCTGTACAGTTTTCAGGTGGAAATGTGTTTTTCCCGTGGAGCAGCAGTTGAATTCCAGGTGGGTTTGGGAGAGACCCACCCATGGGTGCTGCGCAGGGACGCTCTCCCGAGAGCCGCTGTGGTCCGGGCAGCGCGGAGCTGGGCGCAGATCTGCGTGTGGGCTGCGGGAGGGAGTGCGGCTGCAGCATCCATGCAGGGGAAGGAGCTCTCAACGTGTTTGAGCAATCCATACAGAGGAAACGCGCAGGCACGGGATGGGGAGGAGCTGGAAGGAAACTGCCCGGCACAGGGTGTGCCCGAGGGTGGGACAGGCGTCCGTGTGCTTCAGGTGTGCTTCTGGTTCCATCTCTTCCTCATTCATGGTGATCAATATGGAAAGGGGGAGTGTCAGGAGGATGGAGCCAGGCTCTTCTCGGTGACAACCAGTGATAGGACAAGGGGCAATGGGTACACACTGGAACACAGGAGGTTCCACTTAAATATGAGAAGAAACTTCTTCATGGTGAGGGTGCCAGAGCCTGGCCCAGGCTGCCCAGGGAGGTTGTGGAGTCTCCTTCTCTGCAGACATTCCAACCCGCCTGGACACCTTCCTGTGTAACCTCATCTGGGTGTTCCTGCTCCGGCGGGGGGATTGCACTGGATGAGCTTGCGAGGTCCTTTCCCATCCCTGACATTCTGGGATTCCCCTCTCGGTTTGCCCAGTAGGAGAAAAACAAGTTAATTCCCTTGTCCTAACAAATTGCCCTCCTAATGTTGTTCTCAAAACAAGATTGCAGTAAAACCCCTGGATTTTGAGGGCAGAGGGTGCATTGCTGTGCCAGAGCCTGGCTTGTGAAGCCTGGAGAAACTTCTGCTGCTGCTGGCAGAGCCAGGCGTGCGCATTCCATGGTTCAGTCAGGTTTTGCGGGTCACCTAAATGCCAACATCAGGTTTTGAAGATGTGATCTGAACTTGAGAGAACTTACTGAAATGGGTGCTGTGGCTCACCACGTTTCTGGGAACATGTGCCCTCTGATTAGGGCTTGTCCAGGCTCCCTGTGTTACCTGCTTGATCTTCAGAGTCCTGCAAGGACAGACTCTCCCATCAGGAGGCAGTTGCTCCGTCATCTGCCTTCATGTGGGTAGCTTCACCTTGAAGTTCCTCAGCCTAAGAAATCTGACAATCATTTTAATATTCTTATTGTTATTTGACAAAAAAACCTCTTCTAATTACATGTTCTCCTGTTGATCATCATCCAGACCGCGGATCTCATTCCTCGGTTTGCCGGAGGATCATCCTGCTGCAGCTGGCGTTCCATCTGATGGCTGAAGTGTTTGTGGCTGACATGGGTCTGTGTTTTTCCGATGATGTTGAACTCCTCAAGCTGTTGCAGTTGTTTAGAAGAGTATTTCATATCTTCATACTAATCCTTCAGTACTTGCGAAAGGAAAAAATTACATATGGCTCTTGTCTGGTTAATACTTGCCCCAGCTAACCAAAGGAAGTCCATGTTCAAATAGGCAAGTATTTAAAATTTAAAATAGAAAATACCAGGGTTTTTTCCTATTAGAACATAGACACACAGCAAAACTGCGAACAAAACAACAAAAAAGCTGGAATGTATCACATTGTGCCTGCAGGGTGTTTCTGCTGGTGCCATCGAGGTGTTTGGTCAGTAGGGGCTGAGTGATGCCATGGAGTCTTGGTCAACACTCCTCGCCAAGTCTGTGAGATGTGCAAGCCCGGTTACCACCCGTTAGGGCTGCTGGGTGCACTGGGCTCAGGAGGAGGAGCGGAGGCAGTGGTGGGTGTCCGTACCTTCCTGTGTCCATTTGAGCACTGCTCTGCTGGGTGCCGTGCTGGATCTGGGCTCCAGAACTGGCTGTGTCCTCCCACTAGAGGTCCAAAGCTACTGGAGATCCTTTGGCTACCTTCACAAGTCCCTTTGGTTCCAGCAAGCGCTTGGGATCTTGTCATCTCTTGTGAAAGAGATGCTCAAACGGTTTGGTTTCAGGTGGGTGAGGGGGCAGAGCATGGGCTTGTACAGCGAGGTTGTGTGTCTGGATGTCACCAAGTACTTGTCACTTCAGAAGAAGTTGGTGACAAAGCTCTCAGAGGAGGTCAGTGCTGGCCACAGCCTGGCTGGTGTGTCCCAAGTAGCCACAGCTCTGCGTGCCCCGACACAGCAGAGAGCGTTCAAGCAGCGTCCTGGGTGCTCGGAGCAGCTCTGGTGAGCACGGGTGGCAGCTCCTGTCCCTGAGGGGTCTCCATGGCCGCCCACCCTTGTGTGGCTGAGGCAGCTGGCAGGTCCTGTGCTGCCCTGGGGCCCCTCGGGGCTTGTTCTGCCCTTTCACCGCATTCAGCATCCTTGTCCTGCACTGCCTGGGGCAGCAGCCCCTGGCTCTGCCCTCCCTGCCTGGGACAGTTGGGAGCTGCTGCTGGGACTGTTGGGAGCTGCTCTGCATCTTCCAGCTGTTAAAAACCTGGCTTTGTGCCTCTGGTGTCAGCTGGGGCGGCAGCATTTGATGGTGGGAGGTGGGGAGCGGGGATGGCAGCACCCAGGGCTGGGCACCCTGGGACCCCCCAACAGCTCCGTCCCCTATTCTAGGGACCTGTCACAATAGTTCCCAGAACAAGTGGGCCCAGAAGTAGGAGCTCGTGGGGCTGGGAAGGAGGAGGGAAGGGGTTTGGAAGGGTTGGGGAAGGATGCAAATGGATTTTCCAACCAGGTGTTCTGCATCTTATCAGTCACTAGGATACATGTATCAGGAGCAGTTTTGTGACGGCGGCTGCTGCCTCCAGGCTCAGGTAGAACCATCACTATCGTCTAAGAGTATCGAACAGCCTGGATCCAGAGTGGAGGTGGAGGAGGGGCCCGAGAGCTGGCCTTTGTTCACACAGTGGGGGTTCATGGCAAAAATAAAGGAACCAAAACCTTCTGAGCTGCCCTGGGGGCCCCAGGAGTGACAGCTCAGCTGCTGAGGGACAAACCCAACCTGTGTCCTGTGCTGAGGACACCTGGGCTGGAGGCCACCGGCTGAGGGGGTGTGTAAAGCTCTGGGCTGCTGTGTGGAAGGAAATGAGAAAGCGACGGTGGGCTGGCAAGAGCGACTTTGTCAGACATGAAAATGCAGAGGAGATTGAAGCATGTCAGGGGCAGGAAACCGGCAGCTCGGGGGGTGCTGCTGCACCGGCCCCGGCGCAGAGGACGGAAGGGACGTCGCCAAGCAGCGAAATTGCTTCTGCACCAGTTCTCACCACAGAGAAGCTTCTGGCGCTTTTCCCCAGGCTGAACTTTGTTGTTAAGGGGCTGTTGAAAGCGAAGGCTCAGGTGTGCTGCCGTTCTGAGGCATTTTTTCTGATCCGAAGGCCCCTCTAGCCCAGAGGTGTCGCATAGGTTGGATTCAGACATGAGTGTTTGCATTCTGCCTTTTTGGATCACCCAGTCCTGGCATGGACACATTTCTTCCCACCTTGCTCCTAGAACAGCAGTTGTGATGTTGAACATTTTTAAACCTCCAGGGCTCGTTCGTTTGCCCTGGGCGAGCTGGCCGAGGACAAGCCCTGACCCATGGCCCTTGCGTCACCCCGGGTTGGGCAGAGCTGGTGACAGCAGGAGCAAGATCCCCCCCCGGCTGCCGTGGGTGGAAACCTGCCCTGTGTGGCACCTGGTAGTTCATGATTTATTCACAAAGCCTGAATCGTGAATGAGATACCCTTTAATTAAGATATTATAAATGGCTATTGTTGCATGTCCAACAGGATCCTGTTTTATGGACTGTAAACCCAGTACAATCCACGTGTTAAAAGTTCTTAAAATCAGCTGGTTTGGGTGCAGTAGGAGGCTGTTTTTTCCCAGCTGCTGCTCTGCAGGTCCCAACATGCAGAGGGGTGAGTTATGGGTGGGTGAGAGCACGAGGGCCCGTGGCTCCTGCTCACAGGCCCTGTCCTGCACAGACCCCCCACCCCAAAAAACTCTGTGCATGTAGCTGAGGGGTCTGACAGGGTCAGGCTGCTCTCCCACCTGCGCCGGGTTTTGGCTCACTGTGTGTTTGCCTCTGTTTTCCCGCTGCCATGGGGGCGTGGATGCAGCGCAGCCCCATTGCAGCCCGTGGGCGGGCAGGGCTCCCTGTGCAGCCTCTGCCTTCTCCTCCTGTTGGGCACCGTGCGATGCTTGAGGTGCTGAGATGTCACATCCCAAAACACCTGGCCTGGGGGCGGATGGACCCTCTGGCAGCCCCTTCCTCCAGCATCAGTGCCTGCCCGTCTCCCCGCTTGGTCTCAGCTGTCCCGTGTCCAGGCCAATGCCCCAGGCACGTGGCTCTCACCGCATCGATGGGCGATGGTGGCTGGAACAGGCGAACGCTGTAACGGGTTTTGTCACCCCGCCTAGCTGCTCTTGGCCCCCTTCCCTGCAGGGCCCTGCTCGGGGGTGGCCGTCTCTGTCAGGAGGACGTAGGAGCTGATGGCTTCCCGCAGGCCCAGGCTGATGGGAGAGTCCTCATCTGGTGGGGCCTCCGAGAACAGGAGGGAGCTGTGCGAGGGCAGGCGGGGCGGTGGGTCGGCAGCCCCAGACCCCGAGTGCCTGGTGGGGCGGTGACAGGAGCCCCATCCCCTTCCCTGCCTGTCCCCACCTGTCAATCTGGTCCCAGTTGAGTGATGGCTTCTTCACCACAGCTGACATGGCCGGGACCGGGGCCACCCTCGGCCCTTCCGTGGAGCAGGGCTCGCCGAGGGAGCAGCAAAGCCCCTCTCCAAACTCTGGGCAGGGAGCAGCAGCATCAGTAGGTGCCCCCACCTGCACCCCAACCCTGAGGGCACCCAGGCAGGTGTGGGACCATCTGCCACCTTTCCTTCCCCATCCCTGCAGGGCGCAGGGGATCCCCCCAGACTGGGGCTGCCGGGGGGGCTGTCGGGACATTACCGGAGTAGTGATCCACCAGGTCGTGCAGGCTGGGGAAGGTGAGCCGGGGCGAGATGTAGAGCCAGCCGTTGTCCAGGCGGTGGATGCGGTAGTGTGTCACCGCGTCCCAGGCCCCGCGCTCGCTGCGCCGCACCGACAGCGAGTAGCAGCCTGAAGGGGCACGGGCTGCCGTGGGCACCCACCCAGCCCCACTGCCCCGCGCTCCCACATCGGGGAGTTTATTACCCCACGGGAGTGCCTGGCAGCCCCTTCTTCCCATGGATCTGCATCCCTGTGCCAGCCCCACACCATGAGCACCTCCAAACCAGGGCAGGGGGCAGTGCTGGGACATGGGGTGACTTCAGGCAGCTGCCTGCCATGTCCCACGTGCCCTGAGCATCAAGTGCTGTGGCTCTGTGCCCGAGTCTCCACTTCTGGGTGCTGTGCAGGGAGGGGACATCCCCAGCCCCCTTGGTGCCCAGGCAGCCGCGGGGCCGTGCGGCACCGTGCCCGCGCATCGGCCGCCTTCACTGGGGCACCCGGCAGGATCTCCTTGCGGGGTCCCCTCGGCACCTTGTCGTGATGGGGGCCCTGTTTCATTTCACAGGCTGAGCCTTATCTGCTCAACCAAGAGCCGCAGGAAGCCTGCTGGTGGTTTTTCCTTTTGAGGCCCTGCGACAGAGGCTCAGCAAGAAGCAGGGAGCAGCAGAGCCAGGAAACCGCCGTGTGGGGCTGTTGCCACCAGGTGCAAGCGATGGAGGATCAGCCCCATGGGGGCCCCAGATGGCTGGGAGGGGGTACAGGACGTGGGGCTCTCACCTCGCCTGGTCTGGCTCTCCCGTATCAGGAAGGATCCACTGTGGTTGCCTGGCCGGAGCAGCAGCTCCTCCGCCTTCTGCCGGCTGACGCCCTCGTACAGCCACCTGCACAGACCGCGGGTGCTGGCACAGCCTCTCCCGGCTGTGCAGGGACACCCAGGGCCTGGCCTGCCCCGGCCAGGGCAGAGGGGACAGCTCGGGGTGCAGCAGCGCATGTGTGCGTGTCCTGAGACACCCCGGCAGGCCACGCTGCCTCCTGAGCCCCAGCGCTGCTCCACAGCCCACAGGCAAAAACGGGGCAGGATGTCCCGGTGTGGTGGCCGGGGTATGGCCTTGGTGTCGGCCAGGCTGCCTGCGGTGGGGCCCTGTCCCCTGTGGCCCACCCTGCGGTGGACCCTTCCCAGCATTTACCTGTGCCTGACCTTGGCCACACAGCTGCTGGGGATGTGGCACTCCCTGCCGGACACCTCGGACGCCACCAGCCACCACTCCCCATCCCTGCGGGGAAGGGGGATGAGCCATCCTGAGGGACCGAGGCTGCTGGGTGCAGGGGCGAGACCCCCCCAGACGTGGCCCCACAGGCCGCACGCTGGTCAGGAGTGCTCAGCGTGGGGACTTACTCGGAGAGGACACGGAGCTGCTCCCCCATCCTCAGGACGGCGGCTGCCCCAGCACCGCAGGGGAAGTCACAGAGGGCCAGGGCCGGGAAGCCGCTGGGGGCTGTGGGGAGGTGAGGGGGCTCAGGGCTCCCCCAGCACCACCAGCCCCTGCTGGGGTGGGAGAACTGGGCACGCTGGGGGATGCTGGACAAGCTGGCAGCTGCCACACTCCTACCTGCCTGCGCAGGCAGTGGGGGCTCCATGGTGTCAGCAGCCGCCGGCGGGATGCTGAGCGGCTTCTCCCGGCTGGGCAGGCTCCCCATCCCGCGCGTTCAGCACTTGCCCCGGCCGCCGCTGGCTGGGAGGGAAGGGGAGGCTCAGGCCGGGTGCCAGCAGCACCGGGGACTCTGTGGAAGCACCGGCCCTGCAGCATGGCCGTGTGGGGCCGCGGGCCCGTGGGTTGCATGGCAAAGAAAGGCTGGGGCAGAGCTCTGGGCTGAGGCTGGTGGGCAGCCCCCCGGGGGGCTCTTTGAGGAAACAACCATCCCCGCCCTCCTCCCAACCTCAGAGGGCATCTGGGGGACTTGTGGCCACAGCTGGGGTGAGCTGGGGACCCTCCCCAGGATGGGGCATCCACAGCCCCATGGAGGCCAGCACCAGGCCATGCTCACCCTCTGAGTGCTGCCAGCCCAGCCCAGTGTCCCCGGGCCGTGGATCTCCTTGTCCCAACACCCCAAGCCGCCGGTTCCCATGGGGAGCTCAGGGACTATGGGGACAGCCCTCCGCCTGTTGCGGTTCCTCAGCCAGGGAGAGGTGCAGCACAAGATGTGTGTAACCCAGACGTGCCCTTTGCTGAGCCCGTCCCTGCCCCCAGACTCGCCGCTGCCCTCAGCGGGACATGAACCCCGCTCACCTGCCTCTCGCCGCTGTCACCATTGTGCAGGAGCCATCAGGGCTGGGCAGACAACAGCTGGGTGCTGCTCCAGTGCGGTGGGGCCTCAGGGCACCCAGGTTGCAGGGGGTCCCTCTGGTGTGGCGGGTCTCCCTTGTGCAGGGCAACCCCTGTCCTTGCAATACCCGCTTGGTTCACCTTTGCCGGGTGTTTTCAGGCTGCTCCCGGCAGCGCTGCCAGTGAGGGGTGCGAGGTGCCGGAGCTGCGGGCTGCCGCAGTTTCCTGTGACGTGTGCGCACCAGAGCAGGGTTTTCTCTTTTTCACTCAGCCAACAGGTTGCTCAGCTGGGGATCTTGGTACGGGGCACAAAGGCTACGATAATCCCTGAGGGTGCTCAAGGCACTGTGGTCATTGCATGGGATTTGGGGAGGTAAGAGGGAGGGATGGGCAGCACATGAGAGTGGGAGCAGAGCTGCCCCCGGGACTGGGAGGGTGAGGCTGTAAGTGCCAACCCCAGCCAGGACAAACCACGGTGGTCCCTGGGTGCCTCCTGGGCAGGGATCAGCTGCCCCCACAGCACCAGGGACGCGCTGCCCCGGGGCCGGTGTGCAGTGCCGGCTGTGCCGCGGTGGGTGCTGCGCTGCCACGTGCCCTCGGCACAACGCTGCTCCCCAGCCAGCACTGCCAGGCCCAGCTGTGGCCCCAGCTTCATCTCTGTCCCATCCTCACCCTCAGCTCCGTCCCCATGCCTACACCCCTTTCTCATCCCAATCCCCATCCAGCACCAACTTCCATCCAGCCAGGTGCCAGCAGCAGCTGCTCCAGCACAGGAACTTTTCCCGAAATGTGTGTGCATATTTTTCAAAGCAAACACCCTTTGGCTCAGCCAGCACCACCCCACATGAGGTCAGGGCCCTCTGATGCACCCTAACCCCTCCCCACATTGAGGAATGTCCTTGGGATTTGCTCTGGGCAGCTTCTGTGCTGCCGTCCTGTGTCCGGCCACACTGTGCTGGGGTTCACCGCTCTGTGCCCCCTTCCTGCTGTGTCCCCTCCTGCCCCGGCCCCGCTGCTGTGGCTGAACATCCTGCACCTATTTATGCTGTGCCCTTGAAAGTTTCTGGTCAATCGTAAACCACCATGACGGTGTGAAATGCACAAAGAAAAAAAAGCTTTTACAAAAGTAGCCGCCTGCTGTGCAGCTGTTGGGGTTCAGGGCCCCCCCCGAGCCTGCGCTGAGCTCGGACACCGCTGCCTTGCAGGGAGCTCATTGCTTTTGGGAAAGGATTCATTTGCTTGTGGAACTGGTGGTGAATCCCCGCTGGTGTCCCCGGGGATGTGGGGACAACCCTTGCTGTGCCCTGACCTGTCCCAAGCGCAGCCCAGCTCCCCTGAGCCCAGCTCTGGGCTGCCCAGCACCTTCTTGGTTGGTGCCGGGGAATAAAACGGGGCTGCCAGGCACCCCCTCCCGAACGTGGACAGTGGGGCTGGGCAAAGGGGCTTGATCTTAACACGTGGGTGGGAAGGTGGCTCACAGGGCTGGCAAAAGCACAACCGGGGGTTTCTGTGGCCACAGGAGCTGCCCCACCCCGGGAAACCCGTCCTGAGCTCCAGCTCTGCTCCTGGATTTGGCTGGCATTGCTCTTGCCAACCAAAGAAATATTTTGTCCTTATTAAAATCATTTCTCAACTTGCATTTAGCTTTGATTTTTTTTGTATATTTACCAGGAAAAGCACTTGCTTATGTGAAAATAAGTTTACTTCTTCCAGTTACCCTTGGGGTAGTAAAATATATTACAACCCTCAGTGCAAATCTTGCCTATGAAACACCATGACAACAAAACTCTCTTCATAATCACCCCCCCGCTTCCAAATTGCTAAAAGTCTCATGTCTTTACTCTCCTGGGTTCCTTGTCCAAAGGCAGCTGGTAGCTCTGAGCTCTCCTGCCACACATCAGCTTGAACAGCACCAACCCCTGCTCTGGGCTTGTTTCCTCTAACTCATTTTGTTATGATTTTAACATTGCATTTGCCTTTCTTTTGGTCTGTTTCTGTGTTTTCATAACAGAACTTAAGGAAGAATCGTTTCTCAGCGTAGCTGGCTGGCATTAAATCACAGTTCTGCACGTACATCAACTAATGCGCCTGTTGCTGTGTCCAGCACTTGCATTTAGCAGCAACAACCTTCGTGTGGTACCAGGTGGCCTGGTTTCTTTGATCGTCTCCTGTCTTCTATGGACTCAAACTTACATTTTTTTTTTGTTCGTTTAATCACTTTGTCACTTCACTACTTGCTGATTAATACAACTGGCCAGTCTTTCCCATTTCATTCCGTTTATGATTCATGAGAACACTCTGTCTCAGTTCCTGCATCAACCTCCCCAAAGCTCTTCAGAGAGTCAAAGCAGGAGGCTGCAGGAGCGGGCACGACAGCAAGACCGGGACTAACCTGGGACCAACAGCCTGACCCCTGTTCAGGCCCCGCTTGCTTTCTGTGAAAGTTAAGGTGACAGTCATCTGAAACGCGAGAGCAAAAGCTGGATCTGAAAAGCAGAAGCTGAGGGAAGGGTCGTGTCCGATGAGCGGCTGCTGCTCCAGCTGCAGCGCAGGGGGGGACGTGCCACCAGCCCCCGCGCTGCCGGCCCTGCCGCCCTCTGCCCGGCACCGCAACCGCCTTCCCGCAGCGTTCGCAGGTCAGCTTTGTGTTACAGGAGAGTCGTGGGTTAACCCGAGCTGGCAATACAACCACGATAGCCACTCACTCAGACCCCCAATAGGGGAGAGAATTGAAGGGAGAAATGGATTGAGATAAACAGTTTAATAAATAACAAAATACTAATACACTACTAGTAAATATATATATAACATAGAAATAAAAGATACTCAAGGCAATTCCTCACAAACTCCATCCGCACCGAGCAGCCGGTCCCAGGAAGCAGCACCTGGTCCCGAACAGCTGATCCCGAAGAGAGAAAAGAGGAAAAAAAGCAGAAAGGCCCCGAGGTCTCTGCAAAACGGCAAAAGGCCAAACTAAACATCCTGAACAGAACTTCCCCGGCTCCAACAAAAAGAAGGAAGGACAACGCGAGAGAAAGAGTGCGGAAGATCCCGACTCTCCGTATATATGGAGCATGATGCCAACGGGCTGGAACACTCTCATTGCTCAGTCTGGGTGTCAGTCCAGCTCTGTCCATCCGTCCCCTTCCTCGCTGCCTCGCACCTGTGGGCAGAGCTCAGGGTGTCCTTGGCTCTCAGACCAGAGCAATTCAAAACATTAACTCTGTGCTGGGCTGTTATCTGCTTGTTCTCAAACTAAGTCCAAATAATGAGCGTGCTAGCTATGGAAAAGAAAGGTTTCTAACTGCATGAAGAAAATTAACCCATTTTCAGTCTAACCAGCACAACATGTAAAACACGCCACTGCAGAGCCCTGTTCACCGGGGAAGGCTGCTCCTAGTGCTCACCTTTATTTGGAGGCAATTCTTGGTGGCATACCTGTTTGGCAGCAAACCTGTTGTTTAGTGTCTACTCTGGCAAAGCTGAAAGTTTCTTCTTGCGTTTTCGCAAAGCCAGCGCCCCAGCGCCTTCAGACGGCCCCTGCCAGGGGATGCGGGGCCAGGGCCGCCCTGCCCCGGGAAGTTTGCCTCTCACAGTAGAGACATGAAAACTGACAAAACAGGCAGGTCTGCTGGGTCATGCAAAGAGAAACGCCACGAGCACACAGGGTAACAATGAAACTCAGTTATAGCTTTATTTAATAACTGGTACAAAGTCCCCCTCAGGCAGAGCCTCCCAGTCCCATTCCCTACCTGAAATGGAGCAGAACATGAGTGTGACCCTTGGAGGAGCTGGCTCCCAGTGAGTCAGGACGGCTCAACAGTTAAGAAAAGATGTTTTGCTCATCTATCGAGACCTGTGGCAGCCTGACCACTCATCCCTTTTCTCCCATTAACAGCGAGACCCTGGCACGCAGCAGGCATCTGCCTCCTGCCCTCTGTGACCCGGCCAGATGTAAAAAGGCAGCAGAATTGTGAATTCCACAAAGACATTAAATAGTACCTGCACAGTTCACTGCTCACAACTGCTGACCACACTCCCAATCTGCATCTGCTGGCCATGATTTACATTCATTTCCCGAGCCTCGGTCAGCCCCCTGTGCAGTCCCCTGCCCGGGTGGCAGCAGTGGGGAGCAGCGCTGGCAGTGCAGGAGATTTCGGGGTGTCCACCTGGCGAGGGGCACTGCTGCCCGTTCCACAACCTGCTCCATGTCACAGACTCACCTGTGCCAGGGTAGAACAGTGACCAGGTGTGAACTGCATCTGGCCCTTCTAGAGGAGAGGGTCAGAGAGGTGGGCTGGAAGCCAGGGCTGCTGAGTTTAATCCCTTGTACTCGGTTAATAGTGCACCTCGGCTACTGTAAGTTTACCGGTTAAGTTTACTGCCCTTTCAGGAGGTTCAGGTAAGAAATCTGCTCCTTAACACACATACAGAGATGAGACCAAGACAGTATTTCTGACCGTTTGTTTTCCCCATGGCTGCCTGGCGTGCCGAGAGTCCTGGGAACACAAAGACCTTCTGGTGGGTTCTGTGCTCCAGGCACAGCTCTGCCGAAGAGCATCGCCCGCGCCAGCGCCTGGCGCTCACATCATCACGGTCTTGCTTTCCCACAGCCCACAGATGCCATTCCAACTGCACCACAAGGGTCCTTTAGCAGAAGCACAACTAGAAAGCAGTTCTAAACCTCACAAAGCCACAGAAATTATATTTAAATGAACAGGGGAGACAATGGCTGTCATCTGGATTGATATACAGCACAGACAGGAGATGGTATCAACATGTACAGTAACAGGACTTACTAAGACTGCGGAATGTTAACAAGTTTTAAAGAGGCTCCGATGCCAAGGGCATACAGAAAGAACCAAAGTAATGCCAAGTACAGACTACCAAGGGGGTGGCAGCTCAGATGGGCATGCACAAGTTAGAGAGAACAGTTAATGCCATGTCGGATGAAATGCTAAATTCTGAGTGGGTTCAGTGGGGGCAAGTGGAGTTGTCTGAATCCAGAAGACGGGCTCCTGCCTAACAGGACACTTCCATGGTTTGAGGTGCATCCTGGAGGTCAATTCCTTCTGGGGTTCCAGCACTTCCATCACCATGGTTGCTGGTGTGAGAGCGGCTGCGGACGCTGTCGCCAGAGCCCACGCTAGAGGAGGAGTGAGTACGGGAGCGGATCAGCCTGGTCATGCTGGCTGCTGGCACTGCAAGAGAGAACAAGCAGGGACTTAGAAATGGAGGAAGTTCCTAGAGCAAGTGTCACAGTCACTCAGGTATGTGTCACCAGGTAAGCACAAAAAGAGCTATACCCTCAGGAAGAAAACTCACTCTTCACTGCCAAATTAAATCTTTGCACGTCTAAAGCAAGATGCTTAAGGCCCAATTTCAAAAGGTCCAAGGTGAGCAAATGCCAGAAGTGTAACTGATCATTTGCAAGTGCAGTCACGGCTAGAGTCTGTGCAAACCAAGGCAGCTGCTGTACAGATGACCTTTTGAAAGTCAGTCTCGTCGCTCTAGAAAACCACAGAGCTGAAGTCATGCAACAATCAACAAAATACAAATGAAAGGTGAAAAACCATAGCGTACACGGTGTACAATGGATCAGCTCAGCCCACAGCAGGCCAGCAGGACATGCCGAGACACAGCAATGCACCCGAAGAATCATTCAACTCAGAGCACGGGCTTGGGCCGAGGTGGATGCGCAGTTGAAGGTACCTGACTCAGTGCTTAGGTGGCTGAGCTGCATGTAAGGGACTGGAGACAACACGAGACAGGGGAAGGGATGAATACAGGAAAGAGCCAATTAGTCGCGGTGTGTGACCAGCAGCCGCGCTGCTCCTGGGATCCCCAGCTACCTTCCCTTCCACTCCCAGCTCACGCACTGCGCTGAAAGCTCCCAGGAGTTGTGAAAACAGCTGCTAATGAGCAGCTCAGAGATGCCAAGCTGACTCAAAAATCCATCAGGGCCAGATCTCTTTGATGCCTTTAGCTGGAAATTGCAACACACCCGGTGACCCTACCTCCCCCCTGTACACACCACAACGGGGGTATACTCTGTACCTCCAGATACAGAACAGAAATTCGTGTCTTTCCTTGGGCTGACAGCATCGGATTTCTGCTACAGGCCTCCTGCAAAGCATTGCCTGCCGCCCGCAGCGTCAGCACAGCCAGGTCCAGCTGGTTTAGCCAGTGTGCAGAGGGCACAGAACTGTGAGGAACTGGCTTGTGCAGTTCCAGAAATGGCAATCTGCTGATTTGCTTCTCCCCTGTCCTCAAGGAGGCCTCACTGGCCAAGCTCAGCAATGTCAACACAGTCTTGTCCTCCAAAGTTGGGAAAACCATTCGGGACTAGCTACTAATTCTGGAAGTAGAAAATGACCCCCAGTGCTGCGGATCCTATTTGCAAGAGATTTGAGCCCCAAAGTGCTGCTGATGTCCTTGCTCTGATGGGCAGCACTTGCTGACTCTCCAAACACCAGAACACATAAGACGCGAGCATTGAAGTGCTCTCAGGCTGTGAGCCGAGGGAGCCTTCTTGCGTGGCACCCTCCTGGGCAGGAGCAGGCCCTTCTGGCCAGCCTTGGAGGACACCATTGTCACGTCAGCCACACACAGCTCTAAGGACAGCTGCTTCTGAGCTCTGATGCCCATGAGCTGGCACAGAACTTCTGGCCATGTAGAGAGCATTGGGAGCATCACAGCTGGCACGGTGGCCATGCTTAGTGGTTAAACAGCCATATGAACCGACCTCTCCCCCGTAACTCCAGCTTTTGAAGGTGCAACATCCATGGAAGGGAACTCCCAGCCCTGGCTCCTGGCAGGCAAGACAGAGCTGTGCCAAGGTGCCTGCAAGGGAGTCCGAGCTGCTTCAGTGCACTGCGAAGCCCTTCTCCTGCAGCCCCCGCTCTCCCGAGGGCAGTGAGCAGAACTGCTGTCAGCCTGACACACTCAGGAGACAACGTCTTCTGCCTCCAAGCACACGGAGGAAGCCATAGGGCAGGGCAGGCACTGGATCAAACACGGCTCCCTCTGGGCTCCCCGCATGCCTCAGAAGTTACTTAGCTCTGTTCTGCCGTTCTGAGATACTGCTTACCCCTGGTGAGAGTCTGAAAGAAACCAGTACGTCTGAGGAGAAAGGAAAGAGCTCTCCTGTACCCACCACAACTGTGAGGCTGAAGGTATGCACAGAACACTGCAGAAGATGTACCATTCTTGGGAGCGCACTTTTCTGGATTGGCACAAAGACACACTTACAAGGTTTTACCAACACCAGCAACCAAAAAGGGGTTACCACGCCAGCTGCAGCGTGGATCAAACACATCAGGGAACAACATTGGCTTGCTAAGGCTTGTTAGCACACAGGTTCATTTTCCAGCATGGATGGATCTCCTGCCAACCGCACTAACTCATGGGTGGGGACACAGATGCCAGTGGGCTCAGATGGACCAGACAGGCTGAGTTCCCTTCACAACAACCCCGTTCCAAACCAGAAAACTCTGTTTGCCACTTACTGTAGCCCATTCCCTGCACGAAGTACTTGAAGGCTTCGGTCAGTTTGCCGGGCTGTGGAAACAGAAAGGGCGGCTTTAGTGTGAGCGGAGTATGGGGCTCTGTGCAGCCCAAGCGGTGCGGGAGAGTCGGGAAGCGTTTCTCACCTGGACCACCTGGGGCAGGCCCCCGCAGTCGGCCATCTGCAACGGGAGACACAGGGCAGGGTGAGCCGTCCTTCCCACCCCGGGACAACCCCAGCACAACCGCAGAGCCACACCAGCACTGCCCACCCCACCAGGCTGTCTCTAAAGCCAAAGCAAAGCCTGGAGAGAAGTCTTCTGGGAGCCTGTTGCTGAAGGAACCCAGAAACTTGGAGGCCACATTACCAAGTCATCTCAGGCCACACTCTAGAAGCCCAGGAGTCACCCCCCACCATCCATCCCACCTCCTCTCGCCACTCTTCCCAAACCTGTCACATTGCACGTCTCTACAGTAGCTGTCTGACACACTGTGGAGCCAGGGGTGAGGGTGGGAAGGACTGGTATAAAGCTAAAAAAAGTGATGCTGTTGCTGGCAGAGAGCAGGCTGGAGGCAGAACACCTCTGCTAACTCTCAGCAGGTCTTCCCTGCTGGTTGAAGTGGCCATAAATCAGGAGTAAATCTCTCCCAAGTCTGGTTCCACACAGGAGAGAACACAGCCCTGAATGACTATCCAAAAATTCTTAAAGCTAAACATATGGAATGCAAAAACCTAAGTGGAGCTGGCATTAGCAAAATTAATGTCTTTGAGCAGGCTGGAATGATTCTAGAGTGGCACTCACCTTCAGAAGTGTAGTTTTGGTTGGGTCAAGACGTGAATTGCATTCAACCTAAAATAAAAGGAGGAAAGAGGGATGTGATACACACAGAAAACTTGAAGGGTCAGATGCAAAATGCAAGGCAGCTGCACCAGAGGCGGTGGCTGTCTTCAGTGATGGGAGCTTCTCCGGGGCCAAGGGCTGAGCGAGAAAGCAGAGAGCATGTAGGAAGAGAACAGTGAATGAAAGATGCATGGAGGAAAGGCAGGTGTTCCCATCCCACAGGACCTTGTCATGACAAATGTCACTGTTCTGAGATGCAGCTGTGACTTCAAGGGAAATCATCCCCTGGTTTTGGGGATGCATCATGAAACCTGGGAAGCTGGGCAGCCAGACAGGCAAGCCAAGATCCAGAAGGCCCCATCCCATCCCCAGCTGTGGCTGGGAAGCAATGAGAAGCCTCAGGGATAGTATCCTAGCAAAGTCAAAACTCAGAGAATGTCTCAGACTTCCAGACCAAACAGACTGATGAAAGGCAACAGTCCATGACCGTTCTCCAGACACAGCTCCTAGGTCCAGGCTACTGCTTTAGGAGACTCCTACATCCTTCCACGGTTTCTTAAGGCAGCTGCTTTTGTTCACAAACCCCTGGTCTCCCCACAATCACTGGCTGAAGTGGAGGAGCAACATCCACCACAACCACACTGTGCTGTGCCGTGCGCCTTTTAGAACTGCAGGAGGGAAGTGGGTTGCAGGTGTCCGCAGAGAACAACAGGAAGGAGATGTTTCAAAGTGTTGCCTTCCCTATGATGCAGTGCTTCTGCAGAGCTGTTTGGGACTACCCACCACAGGAACTGGAGTCACACTGCTTATTTTTAAACCCAGGGTAGCCTCAGTACAATGGCAAGAGAAGAGTAATTCATGATTTGAACCAAACTCCAGGCAGCAGCCTGGCAGTGCTCAAGTTCCTGAAAGGGGTCTTCTGCGTCACTTGTCAAGCAAGATGCTTGGGCACAAGGACCCACATTCAGATCCTGCCATCCTCATCTCAGAGCTGCCCTGCGAGGCTGTAAAGCCTCTGGAGCCTCAGCTCTCTCACTGGTGGCTGACAGGTCTCACTAGCTGCAGGACTAGAAAAGAGCTTGGGACAAAGACCCGCTTTCTGTGACTAGTTCTGGGCAAGGTGAGAGCCTGTGGGTGAGGCAGGTTTGCTATGTGACTTGTGGGGCTAATGTCATGAAAGAGTTCATGTATACGTACCACTGCTTCCACGGCAGGCGAATTGTCACCAACCACTAGCAAGACAGGGCACCTGGTCAAAACCCAAAACAGAGACGTCACTCACAGGGCATCTGAGGGGTTTCTGGGAAGGTTGAGCTCTGAGAAGCAACAGCCTCATGAATGGTTAACAACAAAATCCCTGCCTGCTACCATAACAGGGTGGTTTTTTGCACTAAATTTTTATACGTATTGTAATTCTACAAGAACAAATAACATTCAATGTGTAAAACATACACAGCAGGTCATTGACAGGATGGCTGTGAATTTACACCATTCATTAACAGATCAAGGTAAAAACAGGGTGGCTAGAGGCCTCACTTTTGTGTGGGAACTAGATGACAAAAATTAGAGCGGAGAGGCTGTGAGCCACACACCTCAGAGCCAGCAGAGTACCACCTCTAAGGAGGCGGGATCTACATGCAAGTTTACTGGTACAGAGATCTACCCTTCCACAGAGAATATTTTAAGAGCCTGTAGATGCCTATGAGTCACTTGGACAGACTCTGTGGCTTGCAGTGCCTGCATGACAGAGAACAGCTCCAATGGCTTTGCTTGGAGGCCAAGCAGGGAAATCCACCTCTTGTAGGTTAGCCAAGATGTTGAGTGTGTGGCTGCGGATGCCTCAAACATCCCTGGGACTGGCAGGAGCAGAAGCCCGTACAATTTCCGAGGAGTGAAGAGCAGAGCCTGGGCAGCAGTCTCTAGCCCAGCCCAGGCATCCTGCCTTAGCAGTGCAATTCACAGTCTTCATGTGCCCTACATGTTGGAGATAATTTTCCCTTTTTGCTTTCTTGTTTGGAATCTGAAAATTCACTTACACTTCCCCTGAGCTGACTATCACTAGTTCTCCAGTGTCTGTTCCTCCTCAGCTGCGCTCTGCACAGACGATCCCCTCCCAGATGAGTCACTGCCAAGGTGGGAAAACCCCACTGCACTCTGCATTCAGAACCCGCTGCCATCTCTGGGAGAACTCTGCAGGTAACTACTTTTGGCAAGGTGGGCGAAGGCAGTCAGTGGCAGCAAAAACTCGCCTCCCTAATTCTTCATGCAAAACAACCAAACTAACAGTACAAAGCAAGTACAGTGACTGCTGGGTGGATAAACTTATTCCTCTGATCCTGCCTTCTGGAGAATCTCAGTGTGCTGTTAATGCAAGGGCTTCCAGACACTTCTGCCCCATTCCAGCTGACAGCGCTGTACCACAGCCTGTCTGAACAGGATTCCCAGCACTTAGGTTTGTGGGGTTCTTGCTGAGAAGCAGTAACAGCTTTTTTGCTGAAGGGACTGCACAGTAACTGAGACAGACTGATTCAGGGCAACTTACTTGAGTGTTTTTGCAGTATTTTCATTGATGCCAAGAACTGGTCTCTCAATCTCCAGGTCTCTACGACTGAAGACAAACCAGAACAATTCTCCATCAGATCAGCAGACGAAAGTGGTTATCGTGGGAGCATACAAAATCCAAGCAGGAGTGCTGGCTCCAGCACCCAGGTAACACATTATTGCTCCCAGTGTCATGCCAGGAGCAGGAGCCCCAGCAGCCACCAGCAAACAGGATCCATGCTCTCATGGCAAGGTTCTGTGTGCCTGGAGAGATGGTCACCGGGGTGTGAAAAGGTCATCCAGGCATGAGGGCTGAGCTTGGCTCAGGATAATGGCTGAAGACTAGGCTTAGGACAAAGGTTTATATGACATAATATCCAACAGAATAATACAAATGGAAACAAATCTACAGAGCAGGGAAGCTATCGGAGCAATCCAGCAAGCCAAAAGGTATCCTGTACCTGTTGTATGAGGTGAGGAACAGCTGAAGGTTATCTTGGTTAATGTCCTGTGCGATATGAAGCCTGTACGTTTGGATCAAATCTAGATTTGCCTGCAGTTCCTCCTGTAGAAAAGCAGAAGAATTGAAAGACAGGGAACATAATCTTTTTCACAGGTAATGATACTCATATAAATACTGAAGCATTAAACTGGCTCCATACACGTAATGCCTCTGTGAATAATAACAGAGAGGGCAGTGACTCCAGACTGCATTAGTACCAAGGCTACATGCAGTGTCTCTGGGACATAACCATTAACACGCCATACTTCAGTAATGTGACTACACTTTCACAAATAGCAGTGCACATGCTGCTGCAGGAATACAAAGGTATCTTGAGATGGGGTAAGTTAGCTTCTGAGCCTCAGTAATGCTTATAGAGATACAAATCACTGTTTTAGGAAGGTCTTCCACTTCTGTTAAAGAAGCAAAGCTTTACAGGTAAGCCCCAAGACTGGGACCAAAGGAAAATTCAATCCCAACATCCAGCTCTGCAAAGAAACTGCATTCCAATGAGAGCCAGAGATAGACAGAGAGAAAAGGGAAAGCAAGGAAGCACTCATATAATGAAAGGGCCTGAAAGTGGGGAGACAACAGCATGTGTTATAAGCAGGAAGAAGCTCCGCGACTCCTTCCAGTGCTGCTGTGGGTCAGGTGGAGTGTGCATGAGGCACGGTTCCCCTCAGCTGCCCAGTGAACCTGCTGGTTGTGAGCCAGCAAATCCTGAACAGAAAGCATTGGTGCACCCAGAGTTTTTAGGAGGGGCTGGTTTGCCTCTGCTGAAACTGGAGGTGAGACAAAGGGCAGAATGCAGCAGGTCAGCATATGGACACACACAATATCCCACTGTCAACTCCCGGCTGATCCCTGCTCTACCCACATCCCGAATGCTTCCGCACTGGCTACAGAGAACTGCCTGCCCCTTGTTTCTGCAGACAGTCACAAGGGCACCGCAAAGACAGGCGCTCTAGCACTACTGCGTGGGATGCTGCTGCCCTAACATGTCTGGAGACGGGACAAGTGCGAGGACACGCAAGCTACCCGCAGAGTGCAAAGCCCTGATGCAAGCTTGACGCACACAGAAGATAGGGCTGACTGTGGCAACCCTTATTTGATGGAGCAGAGCTATTTCAGAGCAGGTACATACACAAGTTACAGCTCCATGTGCAGTTGCACGGGCAACATTAACACCTGCAGGGTACTTACGTGGCCGAAGTGATGCGCCAAGACAATATCCACTATGTTGGTTGTCCAACCTGAAAACTGAAGAGTGACCATGAATGAGGAGGAGGGAGAGTAACTGAAAAATGCAGTTTCATCGCAGATTTCAAAGCAGCTCCTCAGAGTAAAGAAAATTACAACTACAACATTCAAGTGATGTCAGAAACAAATGCCTGAAGCTTGGGAAGGGTGTGCAAGGCTCCAAAGAAGCCTGTGCACACACAACACACAGCTCTCCAGAAACTTGGAACCCTGAATAACGGAATAATTAAAAGATCCATTCAACCTCAGCCAAATGAAGCCTGCAAGCACAAGTACTAAATCAGAGGAAAGCTGAGTGCTCAACAGCCACTCATCTCCAAGCAGGTTACCAGGATTTCTCATTCACAGGTGATGACCCACAGCCCTGCTCCTCCCACAGAGGCTGTACTACACCCAGACTGAGAATGCAGCAGGGACAGAAAGGAGATCTTCCATTTTTTGCCATAAACTGACAAATTCCTGTACTCTGTCCTTTTTCTTCTTACTCTACACACTATTCATTAAGCACTGTGGAGAGGAGATGTGCAGGGGAACGAATCTCACCTTGGATGCTGCCCAGTCAATCCAGCCCTTTGCACATGGATCAACATTAATAAGAACGAGTCCCTCCACCAGGTTGGGGTGGCTGAGCTGTGGGGAGAGAGCACAGACACACTCAGAAGGATGATTCAGCTGACATGTTGGTCAACAGCAGGCGCAGCAGCTGGAAAGCTTCTTGCAAAGGAAGACGGAGTAAAATGATGACTAAGTGGGGAGCTCCTTCTGTGCTGGGCAGCCAGTGGCCTTTTCAGAGCCTGGCCCAAAGCTGGTCCCAGCCAGACCTGGCTCAATTCAGCTGTTGGCACTGAGGGGCTGGCCCGCAGCTGGAGTAGGTCTCAGCAGCGTGTTCTGGTGACCCAGGTATCTGGAGCAGCCGCAGGTCCTGCTCAGGCTCCTGTGTATCACAGGGCTGTGAGCAGCGACTCTCTGCTCCAGTCTGGCACCTCTGAGAAGGACCTGGACAAACTCTTGTGCCTGGAGAGCATCTCTAGCTACTCCTCAAGGAAGAGGCCATCTCCTAGCAGCAAAAGGCAAGATTTGTCAAATGGCCTCCCCTGAATCCCCCACCCTGCAGACACCCCAGCCACTGCTCCAGCCTGGCACCCCCAGCGCCCTGCAGTTTACTCTGGGGGGCGTGTGGGGAGCACAGGTACAAAATACTTTGAGAACTGCTTGCAAACAGAAACCCAGCAATCTAACACAACCAGAGAACTCTGAGCTCTAGGCTCACTCCAAGGCTGAAATGTTACGTCAGCTCTTCTGTTCTGTTGTACAGATTAGCACTGGTGAAGCTGAAGGAAACAGCTCTGGCCTCAGCAGGAGACTGTCTCCAGTCCAGGTAGCATGGCAAGGGCTTCTGGCACTTCACTGAGCTGAGGACAAAGGCTTATTTGCATGATCTTCTCTTTAGCAAGACAGAAAACTACATAGGATACAAAAGGCAAGGAACAGAGCAAACCCCAAGTGCCTCACACTGGCCCAGGCTCAACACTGACTGGAGGAAATGGGAAGCAGAGAACTTTTTGTAGGAGAGGAAGCTGCATGCTGAAGTGGCTTTAAGAAGCAACAATGGCCTAAATCATCAGCAACTTTGCACTCAACAACCTGAAGCAGACTTTACTGAGAATGTCACATTTCTGATTTTTTTTTTAACACTATCTCAGAGAGACTAAGGCAAATTCTTGGGGTGCTAAACTATGTCCACTGATTTCACATGCTTATAAACACTCCACTAGAGAAAAATGGAGAAGCAAGTATCAAGATAAAGTTAGCATTCTCTTGTCAAATGGTGGAGTGCAAAATCTAGCTCGTTCCAGTGAAAAAGTACATTCCTCATCAGCGTTGGTTTACGGCACATCACCAACACTGTCACAAACACTGGAAACAGTAATGCATCCAGTCTTTGTGAAGACACAAGGCTGGATATTCCTAGCAGCCGGGATGGGCTCAAAGACATCACATGACAATCTTTCCACGTCTGGCATAGCTTCAGAGTAACCTTGGCTGCTCCAATTTAACCATCTGGATGCGAAGAAGCTCTCGCATGGCTCCCTGCAGGCCTAACTGTAATTACTGCTACTTTGCCCATGCCCCACAAATGGTCTGTTTGATCAGTGGAAGAGCACAGCTCCTATCAATCACGAGGAAATGACGAGATACTTACTGCACACTTGCTGAGGATGTAAGCGCCAGCTCCCAGTCCAATCCCAATGAAGCTTTTCAGGCTGAAATATAGGCATTCCGCAATCAGTAAGGCTAACTTAAGCTCACAGCTGAAGCATCCCTAGAGGCAAAGTCTTTCCCCTCTCTGCATCCAGCTGCTCACTTATGGCTCATTTTCAAAATGATCCAGCAATGATGCAGCAGTCATAAATTGTCTCATGTGGCAGACAATGCTCCCAGCGTAAGAACCAGACAGAGTTACACAGGTTAGGAGACGCTCAGGCCTCTTGGGACAACTCAGTGAGCACATCAGATGCTGCAAGCAGGGACAGAGGTAGGTGCTGGAATGGCTGTATCCCCCTGGCTCACCCCGTTTCCTTTCAGAGACTTACTTCAGGTGTGTCAGAACAGCGGGCAGCATTTCAGCCAGTTCATCCATACTGGGATACTGGTACCTGAAAACCAAGAGAGACTGAAATCAAAGCACCTCCAAATAGAGCTCGACAGAGGTTACCATCCGGTTCTACCCAAGTGTTGTGGTTTAACCCAAGCCAGCAATACAATCACGATAGCTGCTCACTCAGGAGCGACAAAGAGAGACAAAGAACATCTGACAGGCATACACACAGGTGAATATTTTGCAATGATACTGTATATTCCAGCCAACTGCATGGATCCCATCCCTCAGAGCAAAACTAACATAGAGCTGTAGTGTTTTGGGCAGCCAGACTTGTGTGGGAGGATGGACAGATGGAGCAACGAACGCCAGCTAGACTGGAGTGTGCTGGGCCCATGCTCAAGTCAGAAAGTTGGTACTAACACTCAGCACTAGTGCGGGCTTTACCCATGCCTCAGTAAGAGAAGAGTGCCCTGAATGCCCTTCGGGAAACCTCCTCTTCTTCCTGTTTCTTCCGCTCCTGAAACCTACCTCCCACTATACTCAGCATGGCTTAAACAGGGTGCTTCCCCAGTCCAGACCGCACCTGGAAGAAGAAGGGTGTCTGCAGAGCTCTTACCCAGACGGGAAAGGGGGAGCTCCTTCCTGCTGGCCTGGTGCATCCACGTGGCACACAGCAAAATGCTGAGTGATCTCTTGCATGTCTTCAAAGTTAAAGAATGCATTAAAACAGGATTTGTCTACAACAACAAGAAGAAATGAGACATTTCCTGAAGTTTTATTGCAATCCACCCTCCAAACACCATGAGAAACACCTGCCTGAGCCCAGCCCCACGGCTGAGTCTGCGGGGCAGCAGATGCTGGGTGACACATGCTGCTGTGCCCCCAGCTGCAACGCAGTGGCGAGTCCCAGCAACGTAACCACCGTGACAGGGGCACACAGACACATGACAGCCCAGCAGGCATGCCCAGGAAAACAGGGCCTTACAGCACTCGGGTACTCACACTGCACACTGAGGAGCACCCGTGTGAACATACCAGCACATGTTGGCTGGGAAGATGTGGGAAGAGCAACTGAGCCCAAAAACATTACACTGCTTCTGCAGCCTCGCAGAAGGGACTTGCTCACCTGCCCAGCATCCAAGGAATGGATGCCTCATGGCAGCTCTGTCACACAGTGCAACAAATCAGTTAGAGCACTAGTGGCTGGTGGCTGGACGTATTTCCACCTTTCTGCTTTGGCCCTACCTTTCAAGAGCTGTTGGAATGGACAAGGCTGTGCTGCATGCTCTCTCTCCTGCATACCTTTGTCTTTTTACCCTGAATGACCTATCCCAACTCAGCTCCAGGCCAGTCCCACTGGTCCCCACACTCAAAAGCAAACACCATGAACAACCACTTTTTCAGGGTCCTGGGAGTGCAAGGGCTTACGGTTGAGGCCAATATCATGGTATGTGAGGATGACAGGTCTCTTCCCCTTGGGTGTGCCCCGCATGGTGACATGGACCACTCCAAAAGCTGTCTCAATGTCATGTTCCTGCAGAGAGAGAAGAAGCAGCTTCAGTGTTACGTGTGCTACAGGGAACCCTAACTGAGGGCCAGCAGCAAGGGCCTCCCCCATGCTCTAGCATTGCTCTCCTATCCACAGCTGGTGGCTCAGTGGCTCTTGAAACCTGCGACCCGGTCAAATCTCCCTTTCCAACCACTGCCAAAAGCAAGTTGCTTTTGTACAGATGTGTGAAGGGTTTGGGGCTGAGTCTTCCTGTGATCAAGATCTCATTTCAATGGCCTTTAGTAACATTGCTTCACCGCAGCAGAAGCCAGGTGTCGTGTCCATGTGTCTCTAGGGGCTCATGGCACCACAAATGTAGCTCCAGTCCCACAGCCGAGCCCTCGCTTCCCCGCTGGCATCCCTCTCCTCCAGCCCACAGCTCTCTTTTCAGCGTTCTGGGAACGTCCTGTCTGCGCGCCAGCTGGTGTGAGGGGACACAGCAACGTCCAAGAGGCCGGCAGCAGCTCCAGCCCCTGTGGACCACGGACCAGAGCATTTTGGAAACAGCATGGCAACAGGGCAGGCAGGTGGCTGGGACAGCAGAGACCCAGGCTCCACAGATCCAGGCACTGGTTGCCTGGCAGCTTGTGCCCATCCACAGGGGAGCTGGTGGCAGCTTTTCCTTTCTACAGCATTAAAAATGAAAGATACAGATCCACATGCACCTGTTGTTCCAGGCTGCCTGTCTACTGCAGCCCCACCTTCGCCATTTGGCCAAGAGCCCATCAGATCTTGACCATGCTGCCGCATTAACATCCGCTGACCCGTCACCCCAGGGATGGCTGAGCTCTGTGCCTTAACCAAACGCCTTTGTTCCCTGCTGCTAGGTGTGGTAATGTGACAGTAAAACACCCTTAGCTCCTCCAGCAGCTGGCACAGACATGGGAGGTTATCCTGGCTGCCAGCTGGGTATCAGTGGAGCTGCTTCGTGACCTGTTTCGTGATTATTTGCCTGCAAAACTACATTCCTTTTCCCAAGCCAAATATTGAGGCCTTTTTGCACTGTGCCATGAGGCCTCTGGGTACCTCTCCAGTACCGAAACAGAAGCCACAAGCTCACAATCATGAACACAGAAGTGCCCACAAAGCTGTCTGAGTTTCATCAAAAGAGCTGCGAACACATTCAGACAAAGACTGATCTGGGATAACTACGGACTTTGGAAACGGTGCGGATATGGCAGTCAGGCTGGGTGCACAAAATCATCTATAAGTCCTTTCTCTCACCTACAGAAAACAAAGACATGCTCTGACTTACAGTGTAAAAAGCACCAACTATTTTCTTGATATTAAGTACCTGCTTAGGGAGTACCCTCATGGTTCAGCCTGAAGACAGAACATTACAACCTCAAAACTATTTTTTACTAGTTTACTCAAAGTATGTGGGGTTTTTTTAAACAAAAAACCCAGTAATTTCCAATAACCTGAAAGTGATTAGACCAAATTCAGGCAGGTGAAAGTACCTGGCTTGTAGCACATCAGAAATTCACCTTGCATCTCCTTTCTGGGCACTCCCAAAGGCTGGATGTGGGCCAGACTGATTTAGTTCTTGCAGTGAAAGATCCTCCTCCCTCCAGCTGTACTTCTTTTCAGGGCCCTCAAAGCCTCTCAGCTTCCCCCAGAAATGTGGCAACGGGAGCAAACTGCCACGGCCAAGTCACCTGAAGTGGCCTGAAGCCTTCTCCAGCTTGGCTTTGAAGGATAAAACGGCATCTCTGACTTTGCCCTTGTCCTCGGAAAGGAGCTGGGTTTTACTTGCTCGCAGCTGTTGCATTGTGCATGTGAGAAGCTGGAGCACCCGCAAAGCAGCAGAGACCTGGGAGGCAGGCGAGAGAACACGGCAGGTGAGGCTCTATCACCTGGTGGTCTCCTGGCTCCCTTCTCCTCAGGAGGGGCTGTGGGCCCAGGCACCCTGCACAGGTAGGAAAGGACCCGTCTGTGTGTCAGGTGAGGCTGGGTGCAGGCAGCAGCACGGGGTGCAGGCAGCAGTGCTGAGTGCGGGCAGCAGCATGGGGTGCGGGCAGCAGCACGGGGTGCAGGCAGCAGTGCTGCATGCGGGCAGCAGCATGGGGTGTGGGCAGCAGTGCTGAGTGCGGGCAGCAGTGCTGGGTGCGGGCAGCAGTGCTGGGTGCGGGCAGCAGCACGGGGTGCGGGCAGCAGCACGGGGTGTGGGCAGCAGTGCTGGGTGCGGGCAGCAGCATAGGGTGCAGGCAGCAGCACGGGGTGTGGGCAGCAGTGCTGGGTGCGGCAGCAGCATGGGGTGCGGGCAGCAGCACGGGGTGCAGGCAGCAGCACGGGGTGCAGGCAGCAGTGCTGGGTGTGGGCAGCAGCATGGGGTGCAGGCAGCAGCACGGGGTGTGGGCAGCAGTGCTGGGTGCCGGCAGCAGCATGGGCTGCGGGCAGCAGCACGGGGTGCAGGCAGCAGTGCTGGGTGCGGGCAGCAGCATGGGGTGCAGGCAGCAGCACAGGGTGCAGGCAGCAGTGCTGGGTGCGGGCAGCAGCATGGGGTGCAGGCAGCAGCACGGGGTGTGGGCAGCAGCATGGGGTGCAGGCAGCAGCACGGGGTGTGGGCAGCAGTGCTGGGTGCGGCAGCAGCATGGGGTGCGGGCAGCAGCACGGGGTGCAGGCAGCAGCACGGGGTGCAGGCAGCAGTGCTGGGTGCGGGCAGCAGCATGGGGTGCAGGCAGCAGCACGGGGTGTGGGCAGCAGTGCTGGGTGCGGCAGCAGCATGGGGTGCGGGCAGCAGCATGGGGTGCAGGCAGCAGCACGGGGTGCAGGCAGCAGTGCTGGGTGTGGGCAGCAGCATGGGGTGCAGGCAGCAGCACGGGGTGTGGGCAGCAGTGCTAGGTGCCGGCAGCAGCATGGGGTGCGGGCAGCAGCACGGGGTGCAGGCAGCAGCACAGGGTGCAGGCAGCAGTGCTGGGTGCGGGCAGCAGCATGGGGTGTGGGCAGCAGTGCTGGGTGTGGGCAGCAGCACGGGGTGCGGGCAGCAGCATGGGGTGCGGGCAGCAGCATGGGGTGCGGGCAGCAGCACAGGGTGCAGGCAGCAGCACGAGGTGCGGGCAGCAGCACGGGGTGCGGGCAGCAGCACAGGGTGCAGGCAGCAGCATGGGGTGCGGGCAGCAGCACGGAGTGTGCGCAGCAGTGCTGGGTGCGGGCAGCAGCACAGGGTGCAGGCAGCAGCACGGGGTGCAGGCAGCAGCATGGGGTGCGGGCAGCAGCACAGGGTGCGGGCAGCAGCACGGGGTGTAGGCAGCAGTGCTGGGTGTGGGCAGCAGCATGGGGTGCAGGCAGCAGCATGGGGTGCAGGCAGCAGTGCTGGGTGCAGGCAGCAGCATGGGGTGCACAGCAGCACTGCCGTCCCTCACAGCAGGGTGCACAGGGCAGCCGAGGGCACAGCCTCCTCTCCCGAGCCTCTGAAAACCACCGGGCTCTGCCCCGGCTCTCTGGGCTGCTTTGCTGAGCTGGGCACAGTCATGGTTCATACTCCAGCTGGACACATTGTGCAGCCACAGCAGTGGCTCCCATTTTAGTGCTCTCCAAGTCTGCAGGTGTTAACGAGTCCTTTAACAAAAGTGGCAACTTTTGGATGAGGCCGAGGTGATGAGTGGCAGCGCACGTGGCTGAAACGGTGACACGCAGCAAACTCACGGAAGGGCCCAGCGAGCGCCAGAGCTTGCAACGCCCGGCTGCGCGTCCCTCCGCGTCCGAGCAAACCGAGCGGCTGAACGGCATGAGAAGCAGGTCTCTCTGCCAGCTCTGGCAGTTGTTGGGTCTCTTCCATAAGCAGCTTTAATTCACTGACCTGGCAGGAAACTATCCAGCTGCCTTTTATTGTGGTGTTGTTTTTTTTTTCTTAATCTTACTTGGTGAGATTTCTGCCAGGTCAGTGAGTTAAGGAGCTCACAGAGAGGTCTGGCAAATGCTGGTTCTGGCTCAGAGCCCGAGGGGAGCGCACCGGGTGGAAGAAGAAATAACCCTGCCCTGAGCATGACTCCGGTTAAACTGAGTCACAGCTCGTGAAGCTGCATCTCCAGAGGACCAGGGAAGGTTTTATAAGCATCAGCAAAAGGTCAACTATCAAAAAACCACAAAACCCAAACTGAGCCAACAGCGAAAAAAGCACAGAAATCAATAAATGAGCTAATGATTTTTAAAAAGTCAGCATTACAGTGTCTCTTCCAGATTTACATTCAAATTTACTGGTAAGGTCACACATGCTTCCACTAGGCAGAATACTGGACAAGGTACTAGAAAGAGCAACAGCCACCTCTTTCCAGAGCTGTTGTTCAAGCACCTCAACATGCTTCATATTGCAACACCCTGCATTTTTATTTTCTGAAGTTGAGCTTGGGTCTTAGCTCTCTAGTAGGGAAGGAAACAAGTTTCCTGGAGCTAAAAATCAATCCTTGCTCTCCTTCTTACTTTGACTTTGCAGATTTTGTAAACTGTGATTTGGGGAAATGAGATAGTTTGTCAGTAAGATGGTTGTTTATGTCAGCACTGGGCACCAGCCCAATCTGAAGGGTACTCACCTTGCTACTCCTTCAGCTGCATTAGTGATTCAAACACAGGGAACATACACTGAAGATGGAAGCAACTTGAGAAATCCCATCTTTAACAAATCTCAGTGAGCAGCACTTTAAAAAATTTAAGATGCTAAATCTGCAGATTTCTTACTCTGCCCTTGTACACTGGCAAAGCCTTAGACTGGGAGTGCTTGAGGTTATTTCTTTTTTATCTTGCTAGTTCCCAGGCAAAGTGGAAATCCTCCTCTTGGGAGGCAGCTTCTTTCCTCTGCTTCCTCTGGTTAAAGCCTTTTACTTTTTTAAGGCTTTTTCCAAGCTCTACAAAGCAAGTATCAGACACTACATTAGACATAAATATTTCTACATTCACTTTTTCAGCTACACATTGCAAGATGATGCAGATCTCCTTGTCAAGATTACCTAGAGAGATGAGACTGCGTTTTACCCCTAGCTTCCCCACAGGTTCTAAGTCAATTTTTCCAGTGAACTTTACTTTCTCTGCAACTTTGCCCTGTAGCTTTAGGGCTTTTATCTTGACCTATGATTGCAAAGGACAAAAACATTTTCAGACATCACACAATTACAGCACACACGACTTCCCTGTCACCTGCTTTTCTCCAGAACAGCTCTCTCCCACATACCAAAGCCAAAGGACAGCACGAGGCAGACGCTGAAGGCAGCACTGAGGTACCACGCTGTCACCGGTTACTGCAGGGCGGCAATAAACTGTGGCAGATGCTCTCTGTTACTCCCCTGCCCTCCTCCCTAAGGAAGGGTAACAGGAGGAAAAGGGAGAGAGACTTACAAACTGGAAAGTTAAAAACGCTTCACTAATGCTACTAATAAATAGTGAAAATAATACAGAATATACAAAACCAATGTTGAATTTCCATTGGCTGCAGGGCAGGTGCCCAGAAGTCCTGGGCTGGACTCCGCAGCAAACCGGAACTGGATTCAGGGATGCAGGGTCTGGAACTAGGCCTGGGATTACAGGCAGAACTGGCAGGGTCCTCTTCAGATGCCGGCCATGGTTGAAGAGAGCGAGGCCCTTGTGATCTCCCACTTTTATAGGGTGTATGACGTGTATGGGATGGAATACTCGGTCAGTTTTAGTCACCTGTTCTGTCCACCCCTTCTTGCAAATACACCCCTCTCACTTATGGGATATGCAAAATTTATCAGTAACCTTGGCTGCCATAGCGATAAGTCTAAACCTGGGGGTCTTCTGCATACCATTGCTACCATTACCAGCTCTGGAGCCAACAGTGTCTGAAAAACATGCAGCCCAATTCAGAAAAGTTTAGTTATTTAGAAGAACTGAAAGGAAAACTCACTGAAAGAGAACTGGTTTGTTTTAAACAAAACCAGGACACATACTTAAGATGGCAACAACAGTCTCTACATTTACAAGATACAACTGCTACCTTGAATTGGCAAAAAAAAGTTAATACTTCATTACATCATCACTGGTTTATGACTCTTCCAGACATGGAACAGAATAACCCATGTGCAATGGGTACCGGGGTACCTTGTGAGAGAAAAGCAGCTCTGCAGGCTGCACCCTCTGCTCTTGCCAAACGTGCTTTCTTCACATCCTTCTTGCAGATATGCCTTCTCTGCTGGCCACCCAGTGAGATGCCTGTGCCACACTGCCTCCGTAACCACTACCCACCTGCAATTCTGCATATTCTCTCCTGGTATTTGCCCATTGCTCATGTAAAAATGTAGTGTTGGAAAGTATCAGATACTTGTGATCTTCTCAGACACGAGCACGCTTTGTTCCCAGTCTCTGCCTGGGCCAGCTTTGACATGTTGCAGCAGTGCAGCTTGAACGGAGATTCAGGGATTGTCACCTTGCAGGTGTCCAGCCCCAGCTATGTCTGAACACTGACCTGGTCCGTAGTGCAGGGAAGTGGTGACAGGAGAAGGCAGGTGGGAAAGATGTGGCCAGGAGACAGCCAGATTTAAAAAACTGGGCATTCTGCAAAATGAGGGAGATGAACACAACAGAAGATGATCATCTGCAGTTGTGTTTTGAAAAGCTTGATCAACTTTAATTTTCACTTTGGGACTGGAAACTTTATCAGAGGTTTCTCTGAAGAGATTTTATCTTCTGCCCTTATTTGTACAGTAGGTAAAAACAAAACAGCAGCTGCAGACAATCTGCTGTAAATGGGGACTTGGGAGCAGAGGCACCCTCGCTGGCCGTGGGCACCGAGCTCGTGACGCAGACACGTGCTGCTGTGGGACAGAGCAGGGGCTGAGTCCTGGGCAGGCAGCTGCTATCGATTAGCTCAAATAAGCTGGGAACTATCACTTCAAAAACCAGCAGTTCCCTCAGAACATGGATGAGAAGAGCAGTGATGGAGGAGGATGAGGAGGCATGGAGACCAGCCGTAGTTGGTCAGACCAAAGGTCCAGCTAGCCTCCTAGTCTGACTTCCAAAGTGTGTGCTTGTGGAAAAATAACATAGAGCAAGCACGTGGTGATAGTTCCTCAAACACCTGCATCTTGTAATAGTTGCCCTTAATCTTCCCAGCCCCCAACAATCTGTAGGTCAACAGAGAATTCCTGAATGGGAGGTGTGGTCTTCACTTGGACTCTGTTCTGAGAACTGGGCAGTCACCCCCTGCTACCTCCTCCTTCGGCATCTGCCTCACCCTGTGACCAGAAAAGCCAAAGCTTAACGTGCGGGGTGAAGAACCACTTCGCTCCCCACCATGTATCTGCTGGTTCTGCACGAGATCCCCCAGTCCTTGGTTTGGAAGATGGAGAACAACTGATCCCACTTCCATAGCCCACAGCAGTGATGACCTAAGAGCTTGTTGCGATTCCCCTTCACATGCCCTTGCTTGGCCGATGTGCTCTGATCTGGCCGGTCCTGGTACAGCAGCTTTTTCTCGACCATACTGTTGTTCTCCAAAACTGCCCCATCGTGCTCCGTCCTTTCTGAGACGAGGGGGCTGGCAGCACATCAAACACACGTGGGTGTGCTGTGGATTTACACGGTAGCACAATGAGGTTGCTTTGTTCCCTGTTCCTGATAAAAAAGAATTGATTTGTGTTGTTGAAAGCCATGAGCTGTGAGTTGACATTTTCACTCATCTCTCGCAATGTTAAGGTCTTGTGCTTCTGGGTTATTTATCATCAGTCCTGAGCCCGCCCTTTTATATTCCACCATAGGATGGTTTTACTCACCACAGTGCATCACACCTTATGTTCACCCAAAGGCAGATAAAAGTTTGCCATCGCACTGTCCATCACTTTTTTCAGATAATTTAATAGTAAATTTAAGCAGCACAGGTCCCAACACAGATCTCTAAGGTGCTCCTCTAGTGATCTCAAACAACAGTGAAAATAATGCTTTTTTTTTTTTCCTTTTTTAATCAATATTTCATCCATGAAAGGACCTCCCCTCCGACTGCATAGCCACCTAAGTTCCTTAAGACATATGTCTTAGGGCCCTTTTGGTAAGAGGTCTTGTCTTTTAGAAATCCAAGTAGGCTGCATCGACTGAATTGACTTTTTTTATATGGTTACTGACTCCTTCAAAGAATTTGAATAGTTCTGCAGAGCAGGACTCCTTCCCTTTACAGAAAACACGTTGAACCTTTCCCAGTATTAATCTGTGCAATTCATCCACTATACTCCTTGCTAGTTCTATCAGTCTGTCTGGTACAGCAGGTCAGCAAATTCCCAGAACTCCTCTGGGATCGGTTTTTAAAATTGTCTTACAGGGGAAGCACTGAAGTCCTTGGGCACCACGGCAGCTTCGACAGAGGAGGATAACCTTACAACTCAACTATTTCATCCTTAAACTCATTTAAAGCTCCTGGGTTGATAAATCCAGTCTCAGCAACTTGCTATAAAAGTATATATTTTATCTTTTTTACAGCCCCTGCAATAGGCATTGCGGTTTAAGGCAAGGTCTCTGCTGACTCCTCACAAAGAACATTCCAGCAGGGTAAGCTCTGTGAGCTGCTCTGTGGCAAGCCTGCGTGTAGCAAAAAACAAATTTAGTTTTTCTGCTATGGCGACATCTTCCCTGAGTCCTCCTTTCAGAGTCTGAGCAGTCAGTAGCACTCTCCAAACTCTCTCACGTGTTTCCAATTCTGATAGGTCTGAAACATGACTGGGTTTTTTTTTCCCCTTTGCAAGTCATCTCTTTTGCCTGCTTTGTTCTGTTCGTATATTTAATCTGCTAGGGTTTATAACCTTTCCCATTTTCTCCAGCTTTTTGAAAAATGCTTTTTTGCTTGCAATAGCCTCCATGCCCTTCTGTTTAGTCATGCTGGCTTCCCTGCACCATTTCTCATGTCCGCTGTGATAGATGGTGGGCATTTGCTCTCTGCTTAGCTTATTTTCAATAAGCTCCATTTCTGTGCAGTTCTTGTTTTGAATTCTGAGTGCAAAACCAACGAAGTTGTGGTTGGTTTTGTTTTGTTTTTTACTGAGAATGTTGATCTGGAGCAGCTCTCTGAAGACACTGTTTTGAACACATTTCTCTGCCCTTCTCAGAATCACACCGATGATGGTTTCTCTTCCCTGGGGCTCCCTAACCTGTTGCTCCGTAGAAGTTCGTGGCTAAAATCGAGTATTGGTGTCGTGTCCCACAGCCACATCTGTCTGACACAGCGCAGCTAAAGCTTCCTACCCTTGTCCTGCTGTCCAGCCTTGTGGCTTCTCTGATCACCATCTTGGGCACTCACAGGATTACAGACAAAACCTGCATTTCTTATTTAGGCCTGAGATTTCAGTCTAAGGGGAACCCAAGTTATTCAGTGACATTGGTTAGAGCCAAACCAGATCAACAAGCTTCCTTTAACATCCTGCATCCTCAATCACCACCTGCATCCACCCTCTTCTTCCTGTGCACTGTATCCAGGTATTGGTGACCACTGTCACTGTTCTCCACGACGGACCTCAACTCTCTTCTGTGATCTCTGACAAGAATACAATAACCACTGGCAGAAAGAAAACTGAAATTTTGGGTGCAGCTTCTCACAGATTGGCTGAGTTGACAACGAAGTGCTATCAAAAAGAGTGCTTCTCTCGTCCCTCTGCCATGTCCAGTGAGCTGATGGTCTCTGGAAACCCGGCAGTGGGAGCGCAGGGCTGGGTTTGTATCCCACTACATTGGGAAACCAAAGCAACCGACCCTGTGGCCACGGGATCTCTCATTCAGGTGGAAGTTGAGCATACAGGGGCAGCAGCACCAACCTGCCTTAGCTATCCTGTAAGATACACTGCCAGGTAGAGGTTGGGCAGAAGAACAGGCAGTAGCCAGAGAAAGGCCACCAGTGCTACCAACCATCTCTGAAAGCCCCGTGGTTATTCCTAAACACTTTATGATCCCAGCTCCTGAGAACCACTGCTCTTAGTCAAAGAGCCCTACACTTTAGAAAAGGGAATGGGTATGAACCATAAATGGTGGAACGTGACAAGACACAACCTAACAACAACTTTTAAACATTTGAGATTAACCTCAAGCAGGAACTGCCGGGAGGTATTCCTTGTGGGGATTTGCAGCACACGAGACTGAGACATTATCCTCTTTGGCCTTAACATCTTTGAATGATTCTTAAACTGTGGAGGAAAACACAAACACGACTGCCAAAGTCTACATTTACCGTGGGACTGATCATGGGAAGAAGTGGGTCCAGGTGGCCAAACGTTCAAACTGGAGACTCATCTCTGACTGCCACCCTCTGCCTTTGGCCAGGAAGGGAAACGGGAAGCGAGGACAGTGCCACTGACAGGTGACACAGAAAATTGCCCATGCAAGAAAAAACATTTCTGAGTGAAGGAATGAGCATCCAGCTCCAGAGGTGCTAATGCCTTCAGCTCCAGAGCCTCCGAAGCAGTAAATGGGTACCTGGTGCTGGACTGCAGCATCCCAGATCCAGCCGTGTTCCCTCAGCTCCAGCTCAGAGTGCGATCCAGCGCTTCAGTTTTAAAAGTTATTAAAGTCTGAAGTAAACCATTTGTTTCAGAGTAGGAATGATTACAGATGTGAATTCATATTACTGGTGCTTTTCATGACTAATTCATTAAGCTTCTTTTTTGGCATGACCAGATGAGTTTTACTCCTGATGTGAAGCTGCTCAAAGTCCAAAATTAATTCCCTAGAAAAAGTGAGAATTTATTTAATTTGGAGACCAACAATAAAGAACACATCTGCAAAATCCCTTCCATTTATTTTTTTTTTAAATATTCAAAACTGGCAGAGCACATAGTAGGAAGGTGTCTGTTGCTCACATTCTGCTCAAGCTTGTCGAATGTCTGTACTAGTAGATGGCTAGAAACATCCCCAAAAACCTTTCAGCTTAAGGACACCCAGGTCCTAGTTCACCTAAGGCACAGAAAATTGCCACCGGTGCTTTGCTGTGAGGTGGACGAGACACAGATTAGTCAGGTGAGGTCTTGCCCTTTTTCAGTGATACTGTACTTACAGCTATTATTTACTTTAAGTCATTTTTGCCAGTCTTGGCAAGGGTAGAAAACAACTGTCGCATGCTCATCGGGCACCATATCACAGCTCCTAACCACAGAGAGATTAAAGCAGAGATTCCAATGTCTTGCTCTACGCGACAGCTGCCCTCAAATTTCTACGCGTATCTAAAACACCACCACAAACTATGCCTATAAGTTAAGAAAAAAAATATTGTAAGACTGTAAAACATTACCAGCTGGTAACTCTTACCATGACAGTACCACCAGCCTTAATGCAGTTGGTAGGTAAGTGCTTAGTACCTCCTCTCTGTGCAAAATTATTTTGGAAATAGTAGAGCTGAAGGAGACGGCTGCGTGGGAAGCAAGACTAAATCAGGTTTAAAGCAACATCTTGAACTAAATTATTCATTCCCGTACAGAGCAGGATTTATTAATAGAAAACACAATATGATCTATGCAAGCAGGCAATGGTTTCTAGTATGTTGTGTAATTGGATTAGGTCTTAAATTAGAGAAATGCTGGGTGAAAATCAAGAGCAGCAGCAGGAGATACGTAATCTGGTTACACGAACACAAAAGCATCAGGAGACAGAGGTGCTGCTGGGCTTTCCCCAACCTATTGTATGTACAAACAAGCATTTGTGTGTTCCTGTTCCAAAGGCACACAATGCTGAAGGACAGACCTCATGCATATCTGTAACCCTTCCTAATGCTCCGTTTCAGCCAGAGAAATGGCAAGTCACCTCCAAACGCAGGTTCTGCCAGAGAACAGACACTGGCTCTGCAGCCAAACGAACTGAAGTGACCTACAACAGGAGTACAGCTGACAGCTTGGGTCTGTGCTCCCAGACTAGAGATCATGAACTTCTACAACCACACAGTATTGAGACTGATAAGCAATTAATGACAACACCTACGTGTTGGAGATCACAGAATCATGGAAAGGTTTGGGTTGGAAGGAACAGCAAAGCTCACCTAGTTCCACCCTCCTCCATGGGCAAGGACACCTTCCAGCAGCCCAGGTTGCTCAGAGCCCCATCCAGCCCGGCCCTGGACACTGCAGGGATGGGGATCCAGAGCTGCTCTGGGCAGCCTCTGCCAGGGTCACACCTCACGGGGAGGAACGGAGCAAGATGCACTTCTCCACCTCCTGCCCTGCCCATGTGTTACAAGCAGCAGCTGAAGCCGCAACTTTAGTGTGCTCTGGTCAGGTATCCAATGTCATGAGCAAGGCACCCAGCACAGATTTAGGAATACGTGGTGCTTCTTACTCCTGCTCTGAGGGTAAATCCCCCCTTCCCCAGCTAATGCAGGAAACTGGACCTGCCTGGATCCGTAACAGTTTGAGTGAATTAAACCACTTGCAGACCAGCTCTCATCTGCCCCACTCTGGCAGAGGGTTGTGGTTTTCCAGCGCTCTGCACCACGGTTTTGAGTCAGCAGAGTATCAAGGCTGCCGTCATTCCCACGGGCTGCAAACAGAGCGGGTTGATGCCTCCAGTGCTGTTCCATCCCCTGGGCAGTGCGCTCAAGGTGCCACAGCCTGCAGACACACAGCCTTGGAAACCTGAGGCCTACACAAGGAACACTTGGATGTGCCAATATACAGGCAAGACTAAAAATATTTGGTGCAACTGCTAGACCCCAGATGGTCTTAACCCCTAAAGGCAACCTGTAAAGGGGCCACGTTTCCAGCCATGCCAGTCCACCTGCTGACAGGATCTGCCCAGCTACATTTTGGTATCGTGCTGAAGATGAACATAGTAAAATCTCCTGAAGAAGAGAAAGCAAGGTCATGTTCTGTGTCTCCAAACCGTCAGTGTCCCTGGGAACCAGAGCTGAGTCGAACTGCATTGAGTTATAACTAGTATTGCAATTACTCATTAGCTGCCCTGAAATACCACTAATAGCTGTTGTACAACAGATGGAAACAGATCGGTCACGGTTAGCGGAAAGGCACCATTCATTTTTCTGAAGGCAGGAAGGAGGCAAATCCCCTTCTCAACCTAAAGCGCATACATCTGCTTTGCTGTAAGAACTCACTGACAAGAACAAAAATAGCACAGGAACTTCAAATACCACATCTGCATAATCAGCCTCGTTAGCACACTGTTGTCACAAGCGTACAGAAAGCAAAAGTAATGTTTAAGTAAACCACATGGAAGGATTGTGCTCATACATTTAAGAATAAAAATCATGTTTCAGTCCAAGTCCAGCTAGCAAAAGCTTTCCCAAACTCAACACTGCTGTTTTACAGAAAACAGAATTTTTAGATGGAAATGCAGTGATGGGAAGAATCAGAGCAAGAGCTTCTCAAGACATAAGAATAATGAAAAAAAGTTCCAAAATACAATCCCATTTTAATCATTTTTAGCTTTACAGTATTTGTTGTTGTGAAGTCAGCAGAAGTCAAAACCAGTACTTTAGTGGTGACACTAGTTTTAATAAGATTAGAGGCAGCTCCTAATTTAGCAGGCATTAAAAAAACCTGTTTTCTAGATCAAACCATGTTCTGTGTTGTAATTAATCTGACTCCAGCACTTTGAACAAGAGAACAAAATAACTCATTGTGCAAATCAGAAGAACAGTGGTCCTCAATATCCTAGATGAAATGTTTCAATGCTGGGGACAACAGCTCCCTTGTTATTCACACAGAGAAAGAAAACCTTTCCTCAAAGTGCTAACATTTCATTTTATTTTATTACAATAAACAGAAGATGCTTTAAAACATCTTGTATTCCATGCCATGGTGTAGCAATCACAAGTTGGCTTCGACGACTTCATTAAAAAATGAAGTTTCGATTCAATGTCTGTGACATCAGCAAATGCACATGATGGGACATTTCAATAACCTCTCAATAGCAGAAGAGCATCTCCCATTGCACAGCAAGCAAAAATAAGGCAAAGAGATTGCACAAGGATAAGAAAACTTTTAAAAATGCAGATTAAAAAGCTTCAAATTAATGCACCTGTGCAAGAACTCCAAAATTGAATCAGTGTGGGGAGACAGCAGAGGGAGGTACTGCCTACAGGCCAGATGTGCACTTATGTCAGACCCAGACACAGCGCAGATTTATTCGGATAGCTTTACAAGTGTATCAGCATATTTCTTCATTGCTATTTAAAGCAAATCACCTGGACAAAGGGGAGAGATTTAGGCTAACACAGAACACCTCCTTCTCAAAGCAGCTGAAGAGGGTCTGCAGATAACAACAAAAGCCTGAGCACAGCTCTATTAACTGTGCAGGTCACGCCATCCGTCCATCAGCAACCCCGACCATTTAATCCACCATCTGCCCGCGAACATTAGAAGAAGCCAAGCCTAGATTTCATTAGGGTTCGTATAGCTTTCAAGCAAAATGTAGGCCTCGGATTTAGGTTAATACATTTTATTTCTGAGAACGACCTAGATTCATATTGGTAAAGACCCCTAAGCCACCATGCTAGCTCTCCTCTCTATCTCCATTGCAAACAGTTATCAGATTTTGTGAGGGTTATTTTAACTGATGCCCAGGCAATCTGTTATTCATCAGGGTTAACTGCGGTTGCTTGTAGATGAACAGTTTAAGAAAACCAGAGCACCTGTATCTGGAAGTCAGCTGTATCAGAAAAGCTAAAAGCTTCTTCACACCACATTAACCCAGAGTAACAGCTTTCAGAAGGAGGATGCTTGTGCTGTTAGCCTTGCCCAGATCTGATCCTGGCAAGTTATTCAAAACTAAAACCAAACACACCAGGACACTAACAGAAATTCACAACAGCATCACCCATTTTCTCCAAAGGAAAGATGTTACAGACCTTAAATATACACGTTACCTTGAAAAGTAATACGTGCCAAAGCTTTACAGAAAACAGTGTGCCTAACCTGTATGTGTGGCACTGCACAACTCGCAGAGCCACTGACAGTGCTACCGACATGCTTGGGAGCTGGGATAAACGCAATGCTTCTCCCAGTCACAAGCATGGATCGACTGCAGAAAATATTCTGGAACTCCAGCTTCCAGCCCGAAGGGGTCTGGAGGCACCACAGGATGAACCAACGCCGAGGGCGGCTGTTACTGCTGCGGCTGTGCAAGCAGAGCTCTGCAGGGCCACCAGTCAGCCCTGGGAGGAGCTGGGATGGAGTTACAGCACATTACCTCATGGCCGAGGGCACACATGCTGAAATAATACAGGGCTCACTCCAGTATACCAGTGTCTTGTAGTGGGAGCTCAAACTGGACTGCACTGTGACCGGGGTTGCACGCCGTCCCTCCCGGCTGGCTGCAGCCTTGCAAACACAGCCAGGATGTGGTCAGCCCTGTGCAAAGCCACAGCTTTATCTTCATTTAACACCGCTTTTCTGGGACTATTACAAAAATAGAAAGGTCTGACATGCAGGTCTTGCATTGCTGACGCCTTGCTCTCACACTGCAAACTCTACACCATGTAAGATAATATAATCCATCCCACAACCCCCCTAAATTTTGCCTTAAAACCCACCAAGTCCCTTGCAGATGTTACTGCTATTGGGAGTTGATCAAGAACTTTACTGCACTGTAACTGGAAACCATCTTCCAGTTATCAGCCTCCACGAATTTGTGGTCAGTTTGTGCCTGTTCTTATAAAATCGCGATCCTCCCCAAGGCTCTTCCTCCCTGGGAAACTCTGGACAAATCAAACCCCCAGCTCAGCCCAAGTGCTTTTAAGTCTCTCGTTACACAACAGGATCTCCCTTCCTCTGAAAGCAAATTTCTTCACTTGGAATTTCCCCTTCTCGAACACCGCTAAGTAAAGTCACACCCATTTTGCAGGGGCCTGAATGTGGCAGCCGGACTTGCTTTGCCAGATTGAAAAGCAGCAGTAATTTTTCACAGGACAACACAAGAGCTCAACCTCCAAGTTTAAGTACTGTTCCTGGTATTAGCAACTAAGGCAGAAAATCCAAGGACCCAATGCACCATCTGTTCTCTCTGACGGATTTCAAGTGAAGGTTTAATCCAGTCCTTGGGGGTACCTTCCAGGCAGAAGGCCAAGCCAGGTGTGCCCGGAAACCACAGCTTGTAGGGAGAGACACAGAGGAAGGTGAGGCTGGGACAACATTTACAGTCTCATTAGACACTGTGTTAACTTCTTGCTAAAAAAAATATTCTAAATGAATTACCAAGAGGGCTTCCCAGAAGGAACATCTTGTCTCCTGCCCAACTGTTGCCATGGCCACCAGCTCACTGCTGATCTAAATCAAAGCACAGAGGAGCAACAAGCACGTCCAGCACTGCCCAGAGCCCCTGCCCGCCCGGCTGCTCTTCCCACAGCTCGGCCCTGGGGCGGGCAGGGAGCTGAGATACCAGCGGCACCGGGACATGCCGAGCACACACGAGTCGGTGGCTGCAGCACCATGTTTCTTTGCGTCTGACACAGCTTCAGATTTGGGGCGATTTTAATGAAGGGCACAAAGAGGCTTTGCTTGTTGAGGGAAAGCATAGAGTGCAAAGGCGGCAGTGATGCACAGCTCTGGTACAGGACTCCTTCACCTCCCCACTCTGCTCTGGCTCCCCAGACCACGCTGCTCACACATGGGCAGGGCTCGGGCAACCCCAGAGCCCTGCTGGGTCAGGAGAGAATTTGCAGTGAAGGCCAATGTGCTCACAGAATCCCAGAATGTCAGGGATTGGAAGGGACCTCAAAAGCTCATCCAGTCCAATCCCGCCCGGAGCAGGAACACCCAGATGAGGTTACACAGGAAGGCGTCCAGGCGGGTTGGAATGTCTGCAGAGAAGGAGACTCCACAACCTCCCTGGGCAGCCTGGGCCAGGCTCTGGCACCCTCACCATGAAGAAGTTTCTTCTCAAATTTAAATGGGTGTTCCAGTTTATACCCACTGTCCCTTGTCTTATCATTGGTTGTCACCGAGAAGAGCCTGGCACTGTATTTATGTTCTTTCCAATCATAGCAGACAGGCCTCAGTAGGCAGAGCCTTTACTACCTAATGCTCTTACTCAAAATCACTGCACCTGCTTTTACCCACTACCCTTCCGACATGGGAGCACACTGTACCTCCAGTAGAGATGGAGAAGATGCAGAAAGACAGATGGAGACAGGACAGGAAGTGTTTTAAACCCATTATCTACCTTTATTTAAACAGAAAAATCATTGCCTAACACTGTTGCTGCTTCTAAGACTAGACACTGAAGTTATAATGTGCTAAGATTAGTAATTTTTATACTTACAGGCTTTAAGGTAACACTAAAACTCACCATGCATCAGGCTAAAGCAGTATAGTGACGTGCCTGCTCAGATAGGGTGTACTTTCAGTGTCTGATATCAAGAGATGGAAAAACTACAAACTGTCTTCTTAGGACTGTATTTATTACATTCCCGTTCTGCACAGGTTTGCAGAAGGTTTTCTGGAATCACCTACATCAACAGACTTTTATTAAAAGCTATCATGAGATGTGGACAGCTACCCCTTATCCACACCACTGCTGTAATACAGCAGCGAGAACCTGTCCTGCACGACGCAAAATGCCACAGACACGGCAACCTCCTACAGCTGAAGAGAAAGAAAAGCCGCTGGCTGCATATCGACATGCTGACTGGGAAGTCAGCAAGGTAATCCGGGCTGGGAAACAGCCTGTGCTCTGCAAAACACATCACGTAATGTCAGAGTTGCGCTCTGCCTAACAAAGAGTGTGTCCTCTGTCTTGGATGCTCGTGGTGCACCTGCTCCTCTAAAAGGATTGTTCCTATAGCACCCAGAGCGATCACGCTCACCTCCGCATAACTCTGTCGTGTGAATAACCTCCCTGAAAATGACCGTGGCTCTGTCACGACCCAGGCCTGGCAAAGCTGGGGTGCTGTATCTGGGGCAGCTTGGTGACTTCCATCTCCTCTCAACATGCGAGCTCCTCCTTCCCCAGTCAGTGCACCAGATGGGATGCGACAGAGCTGCAGTTCTCCAGCATATTGCATGTTTCCAAGAAACTGCTTTTCAGGAGAGCAGCCATCCTGCAGGATGTCACGGAGCCTCAGCAGCGCAGTCCAGATCTGCACCTCAGAGCTCAAAATGCTGTGTTCCACACAAAAAGCTGAAGGGCCATTTCTGCCAACTGGGCATATTCAGGTTCCTACTGATTAAACCTTAACAGCAGCTAAAAGTAAGATACAGAGCTTTTTCATCTCTCTCTCTCAGCATTACTGATGGGCCATGGGGAACCTGCCCACAGATCCTTGTCTCCTGCATGTGTCTTACCTGACAGTCGAAGTCCTGGAAGTTGCGAGCTGCATTCTGTTAAGAAAAAACAGAAAAAAAAGAAAAAGAGTTCAGCACAGTACCCCAGAACACCCCCAAACACCCCCAAAAACATCATTAAAGTTGCCCTCAGAGACCACTGCTTCAGCACAGTCTAGCCTGACCGCAGTCAGGACAGCAGGGAAATGTGAGACCCATACAAGAAAACTCCACGCAAATTCTGTCCGTTACTACAGAGCAAGGTTGCTGGGGGCTGTCCCAAGGCTGTCAGCTAAAGAGAGTATCTGTCGACACAGCCAAGAGTCGAGAGCACTCGAGCAGCGACAGATGCAACAGGAAGGACCATGAGCAAAGTCAGGCTGGCTATGAGGTTGGGTTTTGTCTCATCCTGGTGCTCACTACCAATTTGAATGCAAAACTCTTGACTGCCACTAGGATCTCATGTAAGGAGCTCAAGAAAACAAGCTATGCAGTCAGCTACTCTGCAGTAACTGCCCTGTGCACGATGTCGTTCCACAGTGAACGCAGTGACCTGCGAGCTGCTGAAACCAGAGCGCACGGGAACGGGGCTCAGCAATTCACAGTGGTGACACCACGCACACAGGCGAGCACAGTCGGTACAGCCCACGCTCGGTGTGCTGCAGGTTTGAAGGGCTGCAGTAACGTCTGTATGCCCATGTGCTTTGTAAGACTCTGACCAAAGAGAAGGTTACACTACTCAGTGCTGTCAAACGCTGCAAAAGGCTGTAAGCAAATCATTTGAGACAGCATTCCAGCCTCTGTGTTCTAGGCATAGCACCTTAGTGCTAAAATTGCAACTATGACCACATATGCACAACAGAAACACCCCAAATGTTTCTTCTGGCTGAGCACCCTAACTCCTATCCCTGTGCAAGCAAACGGCCATCTTCCTCTCTCAAAAAATTTGCCACATTAGCAAGAAAACAGGTTTTACCTCCAGTTCTTCAGTCTGAGACATTTAAGTCAAGATACCTGCAAATCTGTTTTAGGGATCCCCCCAGTGTTAGGTACTGAACTGTGTCAATGTTTTGAACATGACGTGGCACAAAGCACCAAACTCTCAGGATGGGGGAAAAGAAAATAAAAAGCAGCCTCCTCTTTTTTCAGTGCGAGATCCTGAAGCTAGATGAGATTTCTGACAATGCTGTCTGTGCCTCTTCCCTGCTCTGTTAAATGCAGACAGTAGAGCCTTCCCATCTACCAGGTCGTAAAGAAGGTCAGTTCAGTCACCCAGTGCCACAGCAATTAAGGACTATAACAAAGCCTATGAAAAAAATGAGAAACTTCTGTATCCAACACTGGACTTGGATGGCGCATGCCTAAGAAAAGGCTGATCTGAATTTGTACTGAGAAAAGAGCAAGATTCCCTGAGCGGGGAGAGGGGAGGAAACGACACAAAGCAGAGAATGAAAGTCTGCATGTTGCTTGTTGGCAGGGTGTAGCATTAATGCTGACATGTCCCGACTCTGGGATACTTGATTTTAACACACTGAAATCTGACTTTAAACAATCTGTTCATTGTCTTAACTTGAGAAAGTTTCAGATTAAGGCAAGTTTTTCAGGCTTCTGAAGGTATGGTGGCCGCATCTCAAAGGCAAAGAGCTACCTGGAAAGACCCAAGGCACCCTAAGGGCTGTGCGTTCCACCTGCACTGAGCCGGTGCATTCCAGTAACTATTCACTGAGGCTGTATTAATACAAGTCAAAGGTGCCAGAATATGGACCAGACAGAATAATAAAGTGCCACTGGGATAAGTTTTCTGATGAGGTTACTGGCAGTATTCTCTTTTCTCTCTCTTTCAAGTAAATGGAAATATTTGATTTTCTTTCCCAGCATAAAGTTACTGCATTTTAGTGAGCCTGAATAAGATGAACATATATAATCTAATGTATTTTACTTCCCTGCGCTTCCTATTAGTCTTAAATTACACGCAAACATAAGAATGTTTGTATTCTTTAAAAGTCAGCCTTGTAATTGTTGGATGACTTAGATTTGAGACAAAACAAAGCCAGGAGTCAGTAGTCTCCAGTGGCATTTCCTACAGTTCAGACAGGTAAACAAGATATGACCCTTTTCCATTTCCCTGGCAATTCCACTCATTTTAGAATATTAAGACACCAGAGCTCCTTTTCTCCTTATAGCAGCCTTTGTATCTGAAGAGTTCATGAGTACTCACCCATTAGCACCTTAAGAGGTTTACTGTACTATTTCTGGCCATTAATCCAAGCTGGCTCAAACTGCTGCATCTAAAGTGGGTTGGTCAGTAAAAACCTCAGTGAAGTGCCAGCTCAATACTTTTTGCGCTCTAATACACTGCACAGAACAGCTTGTTACGGCACCATATCCATATGCTCCATAAACTCTGTCTAAAAATCACATGTGTATTATTTCAAGCCTGAAAGCATTAATAAGGGCCAGACCTCAGATATGGTAGCTCCCTGAGGCACTTCTTTGTTAAAGCAGAAAAAGGAGAGCCCCGGCACACGTCTCTTCCCTAGGAGAATCATAAGGAAGAGCTAGGACACTGCATTTCGGAAGCCTGTCTTCTGTATACTTTTATCTCTCATTTTGAAACCATAACTGTTTTCAAGGCCTTTCAGTATTTTTATTTGCTGGTGTACACTGATTTTGTTCTTCCAGGATTCGCCCTCCCTGGAAATATTTAAAAAAATTAGGTTTAAGCTATGGTAGAAGTCTAGTAGTCAGCACTAGACTAAGAATAGGCAGCTGGACTGCAGATTTCAGCTGAATTTTTAGACTTCACAGATACTAAACAGGTGTGTTAGCACACTAAAGAAATGAGCAAAAACTAAGCAGCACAGACGAAAACATCACAGAATTTCAGAGATTTCACCCATTTTGGGTGGGAGTCTGCACTAGACAGCACAGACTTCTGCAAGCACACAGCGAGTGGACAAACTATCCTGCCTTTGGCAGCACAAACTAGTTCTTGATGTCAGCCGTTCAACAGCAAAGCCCTGGGAACTGCTGCGCAAACCACCACGCGGGGCTGTGAAGTCTGGGAAGCTCATCATCACAATCTGCAGATGTAAGATTCTAGATCTTGTTGGGATGGCCCATAATGACTCAGGCACTCAGAGCAACAGTTTGTGGCAGAACCCAGTGAGGCGAGGGCTTTCCTAAAGCCCAGACGGCTCCTCTCCAGCCTACAGAAGATGATGAGATCGTTAAACAGCTGCTGCAATACAATGGTTTTCCAATGTTTCAGTATTACGTAAATCTGGACTGCTCTAGCTAGGCTCTGCAAATATTAAATGGAAATGGCTCTTCATTACTAAATCTAGGGAGACAGGGTTGTTCTGGGGGTCAAAACATGAAAGGGTAATTGAAAACAAAAAAGTAAAAGAAAAGAAAATGGGATACAATCCAAAGTTCCCCTAACAAGCAGGAGCTTATTAGAGGTTCTACAGCTCTGCCAGGTCAAGAATGGTATCACCTTTCCAAATTCTGTCCTGCCTTTGAAAATCCTCAGTACAGGAATGACATATTGTTTGGCCGGGACCCCAAGCTTACCTCAACTGTGGCAGTCTGTCTTTCCCTGAGACTTTGGAAGAGTATGTGCTGGTGGATTATCAGAGTGGGGAAGCATTTACTGGTTTTCAGTACTTAAGGTACTTCACACTGTAAACAGATTCTGGCAATCAGGGCTCCTTGCCAGACACAAAGTCAACCCAAGTACACCTGAGAGCGAAGGAGCAGCCAGCATTACCTTATCATTCAGGAGTGGTTTGATTTCCGTCAGCTGAACATCCTGCAGTTCATCCATGGTGCTGTAAGTGGAGCCAGTTAATCCTCAGAGCAAATGGGTGATTCTGAAATAAAGACACATTGTTAGAAACAGTATTACAAGAGATGCTAGCCACAGAAAGCTTTAAGATCTTCTGTTGGGCTTGTATATGCTCAAGCTGAAGCCTGAAAATCTGAAAGCAGCTGGTTCTGGGTGCAACACAAAGCGCCTGTAACTACAGAAGGCAAAGAGCCACTTGCACTGAGCATGCCGGTTCTGTCGCTCCTCACCCTGCACACTGCCCTGCCCATGGAGAGCTGGCCCTGAACGCTCAGGCCTTTCTACTGAGAAAGTCTGGATCCACTTCCAGGCATTGCTGGTCCTGCAGCCACAGTGTGCTTGGAAATGAATGGGAAATGACTGGATCAGCAGAGTGAAAAGCTGTTCAATATGCGGGAACACTGACATCCCAGTGCCTGACACGGCTCCATCGCAGCAGCCAGCCACTGAAACCAGGCTGTGCCTGGAACCCGGGAGACGTGCGGCCAGCACCGCGTTTGCACACGGGAGACAGAGGCGCAAGTTGGCAGAATGTGAGATAGCTCAGAACCCAAGGCAGCCCTTGTTCTACGAGGTGGGGTGTGTAAGAATGCCCCCCAGACAGTGCTGTTCCGGTGGAACATGTGCAGGGCAGCACTGTCGGCTGTGCAGCACAAACAATCATTCTGCGTCGAGTGGTGCAGAGTCATCAAAGGAAAGAAAAAAATGTCATCAACAGTATGTGAGGTTGCCATACGTCTATGGGAAATCACTGCTGCCGCAGAGTCAGAGAGAAATCTTCCAGTATAAATACAACAATGAGGATGGTGGAAAAATATGGCAGTTTACCAGGGATTTTATTTTTATTCTAGAGGCTCTACCTGTGTTTCTAGACAGGCTAACTGGAGCAGGTAGTTCCAGCAATATGAAGAGGGCTCTGGCAACAGGAGATGGTCATGCCTGATGGTGCAGATTATCTGGTTGTTCAGGAAAGCTATATGTATTACTATAGGTGAAATAAAAGAAGTCATGGATACACGTAGGGACAGGAATAGGCATGTGGTGGGTTCCTGGGCATTAGCCGAGTGTGCTAGAAAAAGACTCTCAAATACTGACACAAATCAAATTCTTTCTCCAAGATAATACATTGCTGCTAACCACGGAAAAAAAAACCAGTGGAAAACGAATACTGCAGCTGTGCTTCTCCAGCCACCTTAATTCCACACAAACATGCTGCCCCGGGAAGGAGGGCGACCCCTCACCCCAAATACTGTGAAAGCTGCACATTCCCGTCATCCCGCTTTGTGCCAGGACACACTGGTGTGCCTGAAGTCTGGCACAAAACAAACCATAATGCCTTTTCCCTTTGAAAATCAGCCATAGCAACTCCTCTCTCTTAGCTCCTTTGCTTTGGGAAACTTGAAATTACTCTTCTTTTCCAGATTTTTTTACTGTAAAACACATCAGTTGTTAGAGTTCCAAGAAACCAGTTAATTTTCAGGTAACGTTCCCTTTACCCCAGGATGAATATTTATTCAGAAGAGCAGTAAAAGCCATGATATAATGCACTGTAAGCCCCAGAGGAAGAGCTAGTTACTGCAGTTCTGATGAGGCATTATGGAGACCCAAAAATATTTTCTACTAAGGAATTACAACTTCTGTATACACTAAGACAGATTAAGAGCTCAACAGCTATTAGGTCCTGTCCAAAAGAGCATCCCACAAGGTCACAGACAACAAAAGAATTTCAAACAGGCCCCACAAAGCTTATCTGCAGCAGGTGGCACAGTATGAGAACCACCACCTGCTTATCAGGAGAGCTGCTTCCCTCTGAGGCTCCTTTGAGAAGACACCACTGGAGCTGCCGGCGGCCGGGAACGTGATGCTCATTCTTGGGGTCACCCAGGAGACCAAGAAATTGTCCGCTCTACCCAAACGGATTAAAAAGCTGTGCACACATCAGCCACCTTTCTCAGTGGGTTTTTATACATTAAGTTACGCTTGTTTTGTGGTTCATGAGTCTTAGGCTCACATTTTGCTTTTTTGCCTAAACCGGACTCTACAGTGCAGCAGGGCATCTAATAATCCCTCTCTGCTGAGCTTTCACCGAGCAAAGAACAACTCAGAGCACCAACTCCTGTGTTCAGTTGCTCAAAGATATTTTTGCTAAAGCTTTGCAGATATTCCTCCCCGTTTTCCCTGAACTATACAAAGAGAAATCCCATGTACTACTTTGTTAATCATTTGTTATATGAGAACAATAAAAAACTAAGTAGGTGTTCAGAGCAAGGATTATCAAATGCTTTTATCTTATCAACCTCGATTTTATAGTTGGTCTCTAGATGCAACTACAGTGCACAAAATAAACAAGGTCACTCTGAAATTAATCCAGTGCTTACCCTCCTGGTCCACTATTGCTCCAAATACTGTTTCAAGGGGAAGGGAGGTCTCTAGGGGCTCAGGTAACAACCTGCTATGTTACACCTCCGAAGAGGGGACCGAATGCTGAGCTGAGCCAGGAACCACTGCAAACTGCTGAACCAAGAGCAATATCAGACAGAAAGATTAAAACTGCATAGCCACAAACGGCCAGATGGTGGATTTCTTTCCTAAACCTTTTGATTCTCATCTGCTCATCCAGCTAATCTGAGTTTTTTCTGCTCTCATAGAAACTCACAGCTTTTTGAAGGAAAAGGTACAGGGGGTCCCCATCACCAGTTGCAAGTGGTTCTTTTCAGATTGCTGAATCAGCTCTTCCCAACCCACCCACTGTGAATTCTCCAGAAAACGGCTGTCACAGCCTCAGGACTTCATTTCAATCCATTCAGATGATATTCCACAGGCAGATGGACACACTTTTCTCTTCCCAAGGTCTTAGCAAGCTGAACGTGATTATCCTGGACCAACTCTGGGTAAATAGTCACTACAGCACGAGATCTGACTCACTCTATGTAATTATTCACGACAGCTTTACCAGAGCACCCTATGCTAACAGCCACATGGTTCTTGGTTTGATATGTGGCAAAGGGGCACATCTGTCTGAAAAAAGGCCCCCAAAATTGCTCAAAAGAGAATGCTTTGTAGCAGAGAGACCTGGTAAAGCACATCTCCAAATGCAGAGGCAAGTTATTGGTGAGCTGGGCCGTCACCTGCTCCAGCCATGTTAGACTCCTTGTGAAAGATCTGCAGACATGTCTGCCCAGGAAACAAAAAATTCTCTCCCTCCACTCCTCCTGTTATTTAAAGAAACAAACATGTCATTTCATAAGCTGAAAGCAAGTTTAAAATACCACAACAAAGCAGCATAAATATTCATAGGACACAGCAAAGCTCTGCAGAAGACAGGCTACAGGCAAAGCAAAAGGTTTGCCTGGAATGATCTGTGTACAAACCATACATTTTTTCTATAAATGTCCCAGTACCACCTGCTTTGCAAGTATTCATCTTGCCTCCATCTATATAAGACTATAAATACACTCAAATACCTCAATTTAAACCATCCATCCCTTTCCAAAGGCTTCCCAACAAGACAAGAATCGAGGAAGCACATTTGGTGAATCCTTAGCACAGACACTAGAAATCAGGGTAGGACACAGAAGGCTGCAAAAATCCAAGGCAGGTGAGCCTCAGAAGGAAACCACCTACCTATAAATAAGATCCGAAATGTGCTGTCATCCTTACTCCAAGATAAGGGTGCTCTCAAATTTACACCGTTTCAATATACAAAAAAAGAAGTTGTGTTACAGTAAGTGCAGAGCAGGAGTGCTCCAGACCCGCACGCTTGGAGCCAGCAGCGGAACCACCGCCCGGGGGCCCTCAGCTCTGGTTTCCAGGCGGCGAAGCTCCAGCAGAACCGCTCCCCCCCGGGTTACAAGCTGCGAGAGCTGGAATAAAGATCCAGCTCTCTGGGCACCTCCTTGAATATTGTTTTATTACAGAGGTGCAATCTCTCCATGCCATTTAGGAGCTCAGTGCAGCATAATGTTGTATTCAGAGGCTCAAAGTTCTTGTTCATTCATCTCGACTACAGCTTCTAATTCGCTGACTCTACAGCCCGTTATTCTCCTGCTTTGTATGTTAACCACATTGAGGCAAAATTACATGACAGTTACCAAGCTATGCTACAAAACATGGCACTAAATGTACCTAAATACACACTCCCCGGCTGAAGAAGCCTCCTCTGCGGGGGCTGACCGTCCTGACAGCCACCACAACCTGGGGCAGGTTTCCCAGAACTGCCCCTGACACAGCCACCCGCTTCCTATGAGACGGAAAGAAAAAATGCTGCTCTGGGGAGTGCAAAGGAAGACGGGAGCAAACCCAGAGTTTGTAGTCAGGGCAAGAACCAAAGCACACTACCCGCGGTCCTCAGGTATTTATTCAGCAGTGTGTCGTGCAGCGTTTCACGACAGCTTTTTCCACTCCACGTGAGGGGATCCCAGCGTCCCGTGCGTCCTTTACGTCTCTCACACACACCAGGACACGAGCTGCCTGACAAGGCTCCTCAGGCTGGTTGGGCAGACCGCAGTCTTGGCATATACATCTTAAGTAAAATAAGTTTCATTTATGGCCTTTTGAGACATTCCTGTCGCGTTGCTCCTCAGTCCTTTATGTGCTTCCGAACCACCACCACAGGCTCCTTTGTTTTCGATGCGGAAACGCTGGCTGACATGGTGAACTTCCAGCAAAACAGGCAAAAGGTCCAAATTCACTTGCAAAATATTTTCCTAGGTAACTCGCTTTGTGTTCCAGCTCATATATTTTTGGGAACGCGCCACACGGTGTTCCACCTCGAAGACAAACTGTGAGCCTGCAGAGAGGAATTACGTTCCACTTAACCAGCAAAGCGCCAGCCCCTGCGACAGCAGCTTCGTAAGGCAGCCTGTTTTACCTCCTTTAAATCTGGGCTATACCCGGCACAGAAATGCCAGCTGCTAAATATACTTTCTAAGGAGTTTAAACAAGACCTACATTTAACAATGGTTTTGTAAGGAAAGGATCTGTGCCCAGCTTTGCATTAATTTTGAAGGAGTCCAGTTGTAATTACAAGGAGTGTCATGCTGCCATGTGTGTAACTGAGCTCAGCTGGCAGGACACCATCCTCAGTCACCATGGCAATTAATGGCCATCAGCTACAGGGCTGATTAAGCAATAATGCAAGAAAAATGTAAAAGTCTTCAAATGGTTTTGGGTTACCTGGATCAGTGCCCACGAAAACACTGAACCATGCTGAGCTGCCTTGTAAAGTACAGTCCAAGAAGTTTTAGAGTAGGGGTACTCAGAATATAAACTGGAATGAGAAATTTCTCGTGTGAAAACGATGCAAATTATTGTCTCCAGAAGAGCCTTTTCTGGTCATGGTTTCTCTTTCAAACAGTTTTGCAGCCATTCTTTTAATAAGCTGTTCTTCCCACTGCAAATGAAATAAGCAGTGGCTCTTATTATCAGTCATGTTATTCACATGATTTTTCCATTCCCTTTCTTGCCCAGTGGCACCACTCAAAGGCAACACCTGCATTATCCAGCGTCACCGGCTCACACAGCTCAAACCAAAACACAGACCCATTTTTACCAGCTTTCTGGTGAAGGACACGTTCAAACAGATCTGTTCCAAGACGCCTTCCCTTCTAGTGAGCCACCTGCTTCCACCCGCCCTGCAGTTCAGGACGTCACACTCAGGCATGGGTGAGGGCTTTTAAAGGCTTCACTTGGCCATTTGCCCCAACCGAAACATTCGGAGCTCTTGATCAGCACTGTCCACCAACACTGTGTCCACCGCAGCTTCGCCCCATGGCAGATGCACCTTCCTCCCCTCCCCACCAAAAACACCAGAAACTTCTAGGCTGATGGACCAGCATAGTCATGCTCATGGCGCTTGGTCAACAGGGCCCTTGACAATTAAACGCCTTGGTTAAGTTTCTGGAGCACTATCATAATGACTGCCAGCTTAGATTCAACTAGGGTATAAACAGACCCCACAGGAGACCCCCTTTGAGTCGGTCTCCTGGAGCAGTGGGTCTGCAGTTCAAGACTCTCCTCCTTAGACCAGGACACCACCCGAGGAAACCTCCTCAAGCCCCGAGACACCTTGTCAACCTGGTAAGTGATCTTCTGGGTACTCTTCAGAGCCCTCACTTGGCATGAGTGGGAAGATACGCATTTCAAATCATCATTCTGGAGTTTTGGGATCCCTTGAGTCTGAATCAGCTGTGTGAATTCCTAACTGGTGTCGCAATCTGTGTTTTACAATGTCACCAGAGCGCTGAATAATTCTGGATAAACTGCGCTTCTGGTTGGTTCTCCGCTACACAGTTCTGGTTAGAATAAAGCCTGTTTGGAGTTTATCGCCTGCCTAAATGGATTTTTGGGGTGCTTCTGTGACGCTCCCCACAACATCCCCCCTCTCCGGCCCATGAGAAGACCCTCGGGCTCTCACCCTTGCAGCAGCAGCACCACAGTTGATCTCCGGAGTCCATCACACCCCGACCCGGTGCGGGGCATGCGGGAAACCGGCCTCTTTGGCAGAAACTTCCTCTTAAGCAGCTTATAATTAAATCTGACTGCTTTCCACCAGATCCTTCAGTCCCCCCTGCAGCTTTATTTTCCAGCTTGTTTCTGCTTTGTTTCAACTATGCTTCCTACTAATTGACGGGGTGTTTTTCCATTTTAAGTGAAAAAAATTAATCGGATGTGAATATGTATCCTATTGAGCAAAATTAGGTGTATCAGAGCAAGACAGATTGGAATTTATTTAAATGGGATTTTAACAATGATTTTTATTATCATGCAGCACATTTCAATTTACTGAAATTTAACGCTGATTTTGCATTTTATTTATATTATTGTAAAAGTTGCATTTTCCCTGGCTACCACACATTAAATTGCACTAATATAACCCTTATACCCAGCTGAGCCCTCTTGCTGGGTGGGAGGATTGACTATGTAAGTTATGGTGTAGATAAAGCAACACTTAAGTCAGACCTCAGTTTTCATATTTTGTAATGCAATTGTGATTGATCTTTTTAAACTCATTTGTGTGAAGTGCTATTGCGCTGGAAGAAAAACATTCAGACCAAATGCACACGGAAAGTTTGCAGAGTCACCTTTCTTTTAAAACTAAAGCTACCTTAAACTTCCTGTATTCACTCATACACATAAATTGTACAACCCAACCTGATGTAATAACATATCCAGCAGCGACGGAATCGCACCAAGTAGTTTTGGTCACAATCTCTTGGCATGTGCAGTGTAAGTAGTGCAGCCTGGATAAACCCAGCTTAATGTGGGTCCAGAAACCATCGCAGACGTGTGCAAAGCTCAGGGAGAACTAATATATTCTGCTCCTCAGTAGCTAAGACAACACAACGGATTCTGGTATCAGCTCATTCAGGTAACTGAAACCTTTTCATTGTGCTGTATATGGATATACATGTAAATCGCTTCTACCAACATCTTTGCAGAGCAAAACCAAACTTTTCTTCTTACTTCATTCAAACTTGAATAAATGGATTTTGGCTATCAGAAAATAGTATACTTGCATGCAAAAGTTGATCAAACATTTCAATGGCAGCAAATCCAAGTTATCCACAAGACAGGGAAGAAACATTTTAAGTTTTATCACAGCAAATACATATTGTTTGGTATTAAATAATTATGTCTAGTGAATATTAAAATACAGATGTACACAGAAGACATTTAACTCTCGGGATGCAGTTTCGTTATTTTAACCTGCACTAACTGCAGACTGCTTGCAAAAGCTGCATTCACCTGACTGATGTAAATTTTAAGAAAATACATATATTGCTAAAATTATATTTTTATTATATGCTTTTCCTCCCTTCTTCCTCATTAATTAAATGCATCTTTCCCTTACCCACTTAGCACTGGTCCTGGGAGCTTCCCAGAACAAGCTCTCTCAGTTTGGCTTATTGCCCATCCTGCATCATCTGAAGGACAACCTCTGCCCAAGTGTCAGTGTCATTACCGCACAGCCATCCCAACTGCTCTTCTGCTGTCCCTGTCATCCTTTCCAGCCTGGGAACTGCCCTCCAAGCAGAAAACACCCTGGTGTGTATCAGGCTGAGTTTCATTCCCCTTCTCAGGCAGCTGGCCAACGCAGGAGAGGCAACTCAAATTAACACAGTTAAAACCAGCAACGGATATAGAGCCACTCAGAATCAATTCAGGATGTGATTTCATTATTCATTTAATATAATTGTGGGTTGCTGCCAAAAGGGATGTTCCTGTCCTCCCTCTCTGTGCCAGCCAGAAATTCCCTCCTCTCCTGCCCTTGCAGCAGGTCAATGCTTATGAAGTAACGCCGCGAGTCAGATCTGCTCACTGCCTCCTCCGTTGGTTTTTCCAGGACTAGTTTTCACTGGGATCAGTGAACTGACTGATGAAAAGGCTCTTCCAGCTCCTTGTGTACCACCTTTTTTCTAAATCGGTCAGGTATAAAGACCTTGCTTTGAGATGTGATTGTAAGAAATCAGGTTTTTTTGGGTAGCGTTAGCTCTTCAGTTGAGAGGATACAGCATGTGCTCACAACACCGACAGATGATTTGCAGGGGCCTGCACTTAGCTTCAAGATACACCAAATCTAATCAATTGAGATAAAGCGTATATAGAATGTAAGACAGAACCCAGTTTGCTAATCTGAGTTGCCTTGTTGTAGGGTGTTATTTCAGGACACAGAGGCTCTCAGGTTTCACCTCGCAGCCCCTGAAAAGGAACATCAGCCCCTCCAGCTCTCTGCTCCTCCACAGCCCCGCAGCCACGGCCCAGGCCCTGCCTTAGGCAGTGTCTGGCATGCTTGGCTGCAACGTGAGCAGATTTAATGCTTTTTGCCAGGCCAGCTTTCTGCTGTTCTAGTGAACTGAACGAGCCTATCAGACAATCACAAGAACATCAGGACCGGTTCATGCAACGAGCTCTGGAGTGAGATCCAAATCCTGCAGTGTGAGTTGTGGATCACTTACAACATAGAACGTAGGCAAATATACAAATAAAGTAGTTAACTCACTACCGTCTTCATGGTGCTCCCTGGATACAAGTAACCAGGGCTATAAATTAACATGATCATTAACACATCAGCATGGGCATTCGTGTTATAAGTTTCTGAAACAGATAGAAGCCTTTTCATAAAACGGGTAACAATGTCTTATTTCAGAGAGGGTGGAAGCAGAGATGGCATGCAGGAACTGCCCACGTCTTATTCCAGCCCTCGTGAGCACCCTCCCTTATGAGTTACAGGAGCAGTTTGTAAACTCCTGCATGAACACAACAGAGAAAGGATGGAAATCGCCAACTGCTTCAGCAGTGAATCAAGAGACTGCTCGGTGTGCCCAAGGCTGTGAGCTCCCTGCACGGCACCTCTGCCCCGCTCAGACGTCAGCTCCACGGGCTGCACCGGGACGTGCTTGAGTCAGACCCTGGCCCTTCCTCAGGTGACACTGGGCACACCAGGGCCCCAGGGACATGCTTCTCAGAAGCAAACCGAAAAACAGCCCATTACAGTTCTGCCTCTAGGAAGCATCATCCTGTAGAATAGGTTACACTGGAATGATTCTTTGAAGGATACTAGTTGAAGATCTGCTTTTCAATAGAAAACACAAGCCAATTAGGGTGAATGCTGTAGTGTGACAGAAAGCCACCAAATCTGGCTCATAGACACTCTATTTCAAGAAAAGGAATGATATTTAAAAAAAAGGCAACTTATCAAATAGAAAAAGCAACAAAAAGAAGGACACGAGACTGCTAAAAATGCCGTATGGGAAGCCCAGGTGACCGCTATGCAAGCACAGAGACAGAGCCACCTTATATACCAGCCCTGCAGGACTCAGTAGGAAGCTTAAGGAGGCTGTCCTGGAAATGGCTGGGATCGAAAAGAAGTGGGAACTTCATCCAGATGAGCGAAACAGGAAACCCCATAAACCACAGCAAACCAAATGCAAAGAGGAAACAAAAAGAAAGAAAGAATTCAAATGGTCTCTTGGCAGAGGATGCTCAAACTGATAGTTTGTCCTACTTGTTTACCTGCGAACCATGTTACTCATACGTGTCACAAGCGGGACATCAGCTACAGAGCGTGTCACAGAGGCACCTCAAAGTCAGTTTTAGGCAGACAAGTTCCAAAACACACTTTATTCTGGCCGGACAAGTGCAGCCAATAAACCAACCAGAAACAGGGTTTATACAATTAGTTAGCACTCCAACAACATAAAATACAGGTTTGGGTATCAGTTGAGGAGAGTTTGGATATCAGTTGAGGGTTCTCTCCACCCTTCTTCTGCTCCCTTTCCTCATTCATCTCCACTCTGATTGATGTTAGAATTTGTGTGGTCAAAGTTAGAAGCTGAAGCTACCTAGTGAGCGAACTGGAGTAGGTAAACAACTTATACCAAGAAAATAACAGGTTTTACAAAGGTAGGTTGAATCTGCATGTTTTCGCCGCAATCTCTCTCAGGTAAAAGTCATATTTTCTTTTCTTCCTCACCCAAACTTCTCTAAACCAAAGTCCATCGTGTAGACCAACTAGGAGTTTAGTTTCCATTTAGTCTTCCATTAAGAAATGGAAACTAAATATTTTAAGTAAGGTGATTCCTATAAAGTGAAATTTGGTTTCATATACTTGGGATACGGAAAAACATTCACAAGCTTAAAAGAGCTTCACATCACGCATCGTAGAGTGGAAATCCATGGTACCACAGACACACCGACTAGGAGGTGTAGTTATTGTAAACAAAGCCCTGAAGATGTTGAAACACAAAGACTTTAGTTTCAGAAGCAGCTGAAGATCTCAACACAAGTGATTTAGTTTCAATACTCTAGTTCTGAATGAAGCTGAACCATCACACAGATGTCACATTTAACTCCTCCACGTTTAGAAAGCCTTGGTTACAACAGATTAATTCCTGATTTCATTCCCTAGAAACCAGCGAGAGATGAGGAGGACATACCACACCAAGGTGACAGTGAAGGATAAAGCTGACTACACCAAGTCTAAAATTAATTCCTCAAGTAAGAAGTACTAAGAGAAAGTTTCTCAGAAGTCTGTTCACAGCCTTTTCTGCAGGTGAAGATGGCATGGCAGAAACATTCCAAGGTTTCTGTTTACGGGACCTGAATGCAATCGCAGAACAACACAGGCTGAAACGGATCTCTGGGGGTCATTTAGCACAACCTTCCACTCCAGGCAGGAGTAATTTCAAAGATGGATCCAGTTGCTCAGGGCCTTACAGATTTGAAAATCTCCAAGGATGCAGATTCCAGCATTGTACACCATTCTCATCACAAAAAGGGTTTCGTTTTATCCAGTGGGAATTTCCCTTGCTGCAAGTGGAAGACTGATGCGTAAACAATGCGATTTTTAACCTGAAAATATCACAGACCAGAATAAAAAGAAAAACGAAAATTCAAAAGTAGTGATTGTTACAGCCACACATCAGCCCTATTTAAAAATTCCCTTTCTAAACCTGTTTAATAATAAATAAGGAATCAAGTCAGATACTTCGCATTAAAGGTGTAGATGGAGCAGAAATTAATCTCCTGGTAGATTTTTCAGGGCAGATGTTAATATGTCAAAATAACACGTTTAATATTAAATTGATCCCCGCCCCTGAAAAATGTCCAATACTTTCTGGAATAAGAACACATGAAGAACTGCACAGGATCTGTGTAATGCAAGATCTGGTCTGATACAGCTCAAGAGTGAACACCAAGGCAACAGCAAAAGAACAGCACCCAGTGACACCTCCTCTCTGCTCATACATCACACACACTTCAGACGAGCGTCAGCCTCTCTCAGGTCCTGTAGAGGCTTCTTCTCCAGTGCACTGAAATGCTGTTGTTCTTTCCGAACACACAAGGTTATTTATTCTCAGGCTTTGTGCTGCAGAAAAACTGGTAAGGCAGCCTTACCCATGGCATCCAGTTTCGTGCCTCTCTCCTTCCCTGACTTGAAGCTAAATCAAAGACTCTTTCCAACAGTTCTGAGCAGCCACAACTTCCCAGAAGTCAGGGAGTGTTGTCCAGAGAAGGACGTTCCCAACACAAGGCCCTTCGCAGCCAGCGAGTGTCAGGACACCAGCCCTGACCCAAGGCAAGGCTGATAACGCCTTCTCTAAAGCCAGCTGAGAGAAATCATCAAATGCCTTTGCCTGGTTTTAGTATTTCCTTCCTGCAACGTTACATGCAGATTTCTCACATATTAACCCTTAAGCAGAATTTTGTTTAAAGACACTGCTGATGCAGTAATCTCAGAAATGGAATGAGTGCCCTAGTTAGTTCTGGATTGATTATTCACTCCAATATTACTTTTTTTTCCCCTCCCTCTCCAAGCTTCATTGCCTTATCCTTTTGGGAAATGGCAGATATGTTTACCTACCCCATGTCCAGTACTGCAACATCACAGCCATGAATTCTAAATAAACCCTCAAAAGAGATTTGAAATGTTCTGAAGAAGGGTAGTCATACCTTAAGATGTCATTAAGACAGTATTAGTCAGGTGAACTGTAATACTGTCAGGTGAACTGTAATACTAACAGGTGCCAAACCCAACTGCAAAGAATATCATATTAGTTTAAGCCACCATCATGGAAACAAAATGCAGATTCTCTTTTGAGCCTCCTCCACAGCAATTTAAGCTAATGAGTTTTAGCTGACTGATGGGGAGCTCTAAGAGCACCCACAGAGCACAACACAATTCGTTCTCTGTTAAACCCCAGTAATGCAATTACTCCGGATAATACTTTACAAGTAAAACAGTGATAACCCACCGCACCAGCATTCCCCCTTGGGCACGGCCCCTGGGCAGCTCGGTCCCCGTGGCTGCTCCGGCTCGGCACACGGACAGCGGGTCCCGTGGAGCGTTAGCGGGCAACACCGACAGAGCCCATCGCTCCTCTCCCTACTCCTTCAACCTCCACATAGCTCAAAGATTTGCAGATTGAGTGGTATCTTTTATTGAACTAGCTGGAAATAACGACAAGCTTTTGTGACCAGAAGCCCTTCTCCAGGCCAGGAACAGACGTTAAACTGAAACGCAAAGCACAGTTCACCAGAGCAGTCTGTGAGTTACGTGATAACTCTCTTTACAATTAAGTAATGTTTAGCAAGGTGCTCTGAAATGGCGTAAAATGGCAAGAAATTAATTTTAGCAATGCATATGTGAACACAACAAACCACAGGTAACAAACCACACACGTAGCACTTGCACATTGGAACCATGTCCAGTTTCTGTGAATCCAAACCCCTCTCCTTCACTCTGTGCTTTTCTAAATCCTGTGGAGCAATCCCAAAATAACACTAGTGCCACTGGCTGGGATTTTATTGTTCTATTATTTCTGTGGTAGCTGAAGCTGGACCTACCTACTCCACCTGTAAGAATGTGCCACCACCCCAACTCACTGTCAGACCAAGAGGGTACATTAGCTCTTGCTGTCACAGAAGTTTTACTACTCCAATAACAATCCCAAAATACCAGCCACAAGGCTCAGCTGTATGTTGCGATCTGTACCAGCTGTATGTCCCTTTACCAGGTAATTCCACCAAAACACTTCGTTGAGGAGTTGCACTGATTTTGCCCAATGAAAAATGACCAGAGGGGCTGTTTCGGCCTGCCAGGCTTCATGTCCTTACTCCAACATTCAGAAGGATTTCTCTTATGAGCAGAGCTCTAGAGCTAAGCTTTCAAAGCCCTGTGACAGTGTTCTGATGAAGTGTTAACTGCAGAATAAATCAGCCTAAATCCAGGGAATTGTTCCAACAGATTAAAACCTCAGTGCCAAAGAGAAAGGAGGGGGTCCTGCTCCCGCTTTATAAATATCTCACTTAGTTTCGATCCTGACACCTGCTACTTTCATTTGGTGGTCTTAGCCCTTTCATCAGAAGAGACGGTGAATAATGGGATCATATACACTCCATGCTGCTAAGGCCTCATACGCTCCCATCATATCCTCTTCAAAGAGATCTTTTTGAGACTGCAGAGTTTTGATCTGTTTATCATTCTTCACAAGGACTTCATTTCACACCTTTGATCATTCTTGTCAACCTTTTCAGGATCTCTCCCAGTTTCGCTGGGTCTGTAAGAGCGACGAGACCAATTCTCATGCGGCATTCGCACATGGATGCACTACGGGTTTACACTGCAGCATGTTTCCTGCTTCGATCACTATTATTTTTCCACAAGCATCAAACCTTCAGTTTGCATTTCCAAACACTCAGATAATATTTTGCTAGAACTGCCCATTATAACCCCCAAGTTTCATCTCTGACTGGAAAGCCCATGCAGAGCACATCCCCATCCATACAGTGGGGGCTCTTCTCCAGGTGCATTACTTCACTACACTGAATTTAAAATGCTATTTCATCACTCAGTGCCATAGGATTTTTCCATGTTTCCTCAAAGCTAATTCTTCTATTTACTAGCATAAATTTATTATTTTTAATCAACAAACAAACATTGTCACCTTTCGTCCATCTATTTTTGTAACTTTGACTTCTCTGTGCTTTTGGCCTCCAGATCATTCTCTGGCAATGGCTAACACTGTGAAAACACTGTATAAAATAAATCTTCCTCCTGGTTTTTCTTTACTCAACATCTGTGCCAGTCATGCTTTCATAAAGCTTCATTACTTTCTTTTTCACCTCCAAGTGGCTCCTTTCGAAGGTGCAAAGTCCCAAACTGTTTAATGTTTCCTCTTCTTCTCATTCCACACCTTTGCACTCTCTTGTCACCTTTCTCTCTGTTTCCTAGTTCTCTTATACTCAAATAATTTGCCAGAATAATTATGCTGATAATGAGCTCCAGTGTAGATTATGTCTAAGTTTTACTGCTCTGTAGGACCATTTTTCACGCTTCCTCAGGGACATATATGAGAGTTCCTTTTTAGAAATGTGCATTCAGTACTGCCACATACCTTCACAAAAACCTTCTATGCAATGCCCTGCTTCCCCCACCAATCCCACAATTTGGGATTTTGTTAAAAACAATTTTTAATTACATCATTTTAAATCTAAGCTGCTCATATACTACCCACTTGACCTCAAGTTGACCTCAATTTTTTTTTAATTAGCCCTTCTATGTACCTTTCTGCATTAGTGTATGAGCTACACTAGGTTAGTGCTGGGTAGCTGCAGAGAAAAGTGTCCAGCCACTGCAGCAGGGAAGTCCTGTGCTCCTCCGCTTGTTCAAGAGCGTCCATCACAAGAAGGATGCACGAGGAATCATTACAGGCTCAGGCATTCATTTCTTTTCAAAACAACATGTTAATCTGATTTATTTTCAGTAGTTCATCCTAATCTTTTTAGGCTGTACTCTTGGTTTTCTTGGACCCTTCAGGTAATGCTATTTATGTTGATATTATTCAACATAGTAAAGTCAGAAGAGATGGGTTTCATTCATCTGTCTGACCCCGCTGCCTGGCACAGGATAACGAATGTCCCTCTCTATAATTCCTTCACCAAGCCATGCACGCTGCGACTGAGCGATGCCATTTCTCTTGGGATCTTCTGAGTCAGCACTGAGTAACTTTCCGTTTAATGAAGCAACCAACACTTTGCATTGCAGCCTGATACTCTGGCATCTGATACACTCCTCCTGTTAAATATTTACCTCAGGTCGAGTTTATAAATGTTTCGGTTTTTCTTCAAATGAAGCTGCAATCAGGGCAGAAACAGGGAAAGAGGTAAGAGCTCCATGGCCACCTGCCCTGCCGTGACTTTGCAGCCAGACTGGACTGAAACAGAGAATGTCCCCTCACCACCGCTGCCCTACAGACAGATTGAAAGCTGTTTTCTATCTTTTATCACCCAGTCACCAGTAATAAAAGGTGTTGCTCTTCATCCAGCCATTGCACGAGACAGACAGCACAGCATTGCGCAGCCAAGCTCCTTGTGAGGCCAGTGGTGACGATGATCACCAAACTGTGTTACTGCAGGTGCTCAGAGGAAGAGGCAGCAGCTGGCATTTTGGAGATGTGACTGCTTAAAAACAATGAGTGTACAGGTGTGCCAGTAAAATTGCTGCACAGAAATCACTGCAGTCCTCGTCTGTTTGGCCAGATAAGAGAAAGAGATCCCCCCTCCCGCTGCACTTGGGGACCCGGAGGCACCTGAGCCCCCACTCAGCCTGGGGAGCACAGCCCCCATTCCCCACAGCCCCCCACAACACCCCATTCCCCACAGCCCCCCAGGTAAGGAGCCATTAATGAAGGAATGTTGTTGGTACAAAATTGAGGACCTGACACCTGACCCCAGCAGGGCAGAATGACTGAGAGGCATCAGACTACGAATCCTTAATGTAAAACAAAGTCTCTCCGAACTAACCCCAGAATGCAAACTGATTCCTGGATTTAAAAAAGTTAATCCAGGGGGAAGTGTAGCCAAAGAGCCAGGAATCCATATCTTAAATAAATCGATAAGGAGAAAGGGGTTGTTAGATGAATGAGACAGGTAAACTGAGGCAGCAGCGGGTGGTCTGTAGACCCTGCAGTACCAACCAACGGGGAACAGGGGAGGGAATTTGTGGCGAGGACTGGTCGGGGATATAAGCAGGGGCTTTTTGTCGTATTCAATGTGCCTACCTTTAGGTAGAACACCTGGTCTTGCAAAATTGTTAATAAAATCTGCTTTGCTGAGAGATCTTGCCTGGGCCTATTCTATTGGAAAGGTGATGGTTTCCTACCCCCGCTCCCCAGCCAGCTTTCGCCAGCCCTTCATTCACACGGGTGTTCGATGTGCTGCAGGGATGCAGAGGCCAGGGGCACAGAACAAGTCCCTTGATTTACGGACAGGTGAGTGCCGGTCGCGAAAGCTGAGGGCCCAGATGATGAGAAGCAATTGGTAGTCACTGCTGCTGGGAAAGCTGGGGTTCTCTTAAAAATGCAAAAGAAAATTTGAGGAGTCTAGTGATTTAGGATAGGATAAAAATATTTCAGACTTCACTGAAGGAAATGTTTTGAGATCAGGATTTAAACTCTATGAGCTTTTCCTTATTGAAAGTTTTGACAACAGTAAGACTATACTCAGTTAAATCATTTTTGGGCCAACAAGGTGACTGATGATGGCGCCCACATAACCGGTTCATTTCAACACAGAGACATGGTAAAAATAGCAGCAGAAGTGTCGTGTTTACAATCAATCCACAGCGCAGAATGATGTTTGAAGGCATTTGACATTTGATCTGAGAAAACATTAATACATCACATCAAAGAACTCAAACTACGGAAAGCAAGATACCTACATTACAACACTTCTCAGTTCAGGCATTAATGCCTAGGTCACAAATTAAGCTTTCTGGTGCATATGTTTCAAGCCATTTCAATCCTTTTCCCCCCAATGATTATTACCTACCAATCACAGCAAGTACAGAGATTTATATTCTGGTGACCTCCATAACAGGCTGAGTAAAATTTCTGCCTAAACAGTTCTTATTTTATAAAAATGAAGTACTGACGGTATTTCTCCTGTCTTAATGTAAAGTTTTTAATTCATATTCCTATTCTACTATTAATTTCTTCAAAGGTTACTTTAGCACACAATTAACTATATATATTTTCTTTTTTTTTTAAGAGACCACAAGCTCCTCTGGCTGTCTTGTTGTTTTCATTGTTAAGAAATTGCTGTCTTTATTGAAGAAGAATAAGCAATTAAAGTCGGGGAGGAGTGGAAAAAGCAGTAATTATCTTGTGAAAAGCCAAAGGAAAAACCTCCACTATTCTTCTACTACTGACCTAAAAAAAAAAAAAAAAAAAAAAAAAAAAAAAAAAATCTAACGCTCAGTGAAGGCCTTCTTCATCTGTCTGTGATATCCTGAGCAATACAATTTTAAAAGCTGGTGTTTGACAGCTCTCCTGTGCTTGTTTTGCAACCTCAATAAAACACCTTTTTTTAACGAGGAAAAAAAAAAAATTTAGTTTTTTTCCAAACCAAAGCAGCTTCCCAGGATGGGAAGCCGAGGATGCTGTTTGCAGCTTGGCCACGCGCAACACGAGCACCCAGAGCCCCGTCCCTTCACAGGCACCTTCTGCTCCACCTCACAGCCCCACACACACTCACCCTTCGGCACCACCAGGAGTTCTTCTCCCTTTGGGATGTCACAGCTAATAAAAAAACGCCACCAGGATGACAGATTTCTAAGAAGTCTTTAAGGGTCGCTGCATTGCCAAGAAAAACTGTGACTGGTGAGGAAACATCATTCCCTAACACCTAAGAGCACCACCGAAAATGGAACGCATTCATGTGGAACAGGCACAGGACCCCCCTACTGAGTAACCAACTAGTGACCTCTGCAAATTGTTTTAAAGACATTTTTATACTGGTGAGCTTAGCAGCATACATATAATTACAGTGGCCTAAAATTACCCTTGAAAACGCTTCTTTTAGGCAATCACTACCAGGCATAACAATAAAAGCCATTTCTCCCAGTGTAAGTGGAATGACTGTCAGAAGAGCCTGATGGTCTCACTGCTCCAGTGACCGGTCAGTCAGTGCCGGAGCTGTGGCCTCGCGAAGGCAAAGGGCTGAAACACCTGGATACAGGAGCTGTGAAGCCAGTAATCCTCTGGAACGGCACCTGCCAGGCTACCCAAAATGGGAGAGTCATTGCCAACACTGCTGTGCATCTGCAATGAATTCATGAAGACTACATGGGAGTACACATCACACAAAATGTATCGATTCATATTCAGTGTGCATGAAATGAAAAAAACCCCAAAACCAAACCAAACCCAGCAAAAAACATTTAGTAAGAAGGGAGCAAGATGTCTCCATCAATGTCTCAGGCTGGAGAGGGGCCAGAAAGCCTGCGTGCATCCATACCCAGTCAGGTCACCTTCACTAAAAATAATTTAAAAAATAATTAAAAAATTGCATTCACCAGCCAAAGTATAGTTATTTCAGAAGGTAAGACATTTTGGGGGGGAATGGTGCTCCTTATCCTCACATCACCACCTCCACTCTCCAGCATGCCACCACAGAAGTTCAGAAGAACCAGATACTGCCCAAAGAAATCAGAGGTCAGCAAAGGCCTCTGACTTCCCTGCAGGTTTGGGGTGGAAACCTGGAACAGTGGCTGTCTGACAGGGAGGCTGCAGACGAGTCAGTAACACCTCTGAGCAGGAATCACATGTCCACAGAAAAATCAGCAACTACTGGCACAAAGCAGTCTGGACACATATCCTCATACCACGTGTGATACATCCAGACAAGCATATATTCAAATACAATGAATAACCTGAGCTAAAGGACAACAAAATCGACCTGGCTTTAAGCCCCATTAGCTCCCTTTTTAAGGAGTGTTCTCCAGCTGCAAGCATCACAATCAGCAATTGCACATAAGTAGCCCTTTTGGGTGTAGAAACCAGGAGAAATGCCAACGGTTTATATTTTCTAAGATTTGGAATGCTGCTGAAGAGATCAGAGAGACGCTTTTGTGAGCAAGAGAGATCACGCAAGCACTGGGTGTTTCCTGAAGCCCCACTGGGAGCAGCACTTGAACTGGGTTGTTTGTGGCATTTTAGTCCAAGTTTAGAAAAACTTCGTGATCCCCTGGAATCACAGTCAACTTGCCCCATGACCTCATCCAGGAGCAGAGCAGCCATGAGCTCCAAGACCATTTAAAACCAGTTACAAATGTGCAAATTGAGTGTCCAAAAGGTGCCGAACACCTTGGTGTGGCCCAGCTGGCACACTGGTTCTGCTCAGTGTGGTCAAAAGAATTTTTCAAACCTTCACTCTCTTACAGGAAGAACCCACATACTGCCACGTTCCCAGGCTGGGGTACAATGAGTCACTGCAGCACACAGACTAGATCTCTATTCCTCCCTGCAGATGGAGGCCTCGCTACTACTACTATTTTTTTTAATATGCCACTGGAAAAAAAAAAAAAAAACAAAAAAAAAAAACCACAGCCCTCCAAAACCCCAAATTGCTTGAATTTTTTCTTGGAGGCAGAGACAACTGGAACTTCTTCATTAACTCTTTTGTACAGAGCCACAACCCTCCTCCGCTTTTCCATTCAATCCTGCTGGAAAATTCCAGCCCTTTTTGCAATTTAGAACTTTGTGTTGAAATCTTCACGATGACAGACCAGTAACTGAAATATTGCAGCTGACAGTCCTAGATTACTCTATGCTGGCTCCTCGGTCATAATCATTCAATGATATGACACAGCAGTAGGAATGAGTATGGTACCAAACACCACAAAGTGACAAATGTGGCAGCTGTAGCCAGAGAGACAAGATGAGGACCCAGCACTCACAGACTGACACAGGCGAGCTCAAGGTCTCAGCAAGGAAACATCTTCATGGACAACCTTCTGAACAACTCCTCCTCCCATTCGTTTCTTCCAACACCATAGCAGCAGCTACAGCATTTAATTTAAATAGGTATTATAGTGTTTAAAATGCTGAAGAATAACACACATCCTTCTGAAGCGATATCCCTGCTGCAGCTCCCAGGTTTTCTCCAGAGCAGCACAACCGCGCTCACCTTGGTGGGGACAGAACTGAGAGGCCACTCGCTGCCAGGGGATCTGGCAAATTATTTGATTGGATGCAATACCTACTGGGTGTTCCATCCATTTACTGCTAGAAGCAACCAAAAACATTTAGGGCATACAAGCTCTCCTACTGACTTTTTTTTTTCCAATAATGAATGTTTCCAATTAACTATTTTTCTTAAAAACGTCATGAAAGTGTAATTTCATTCTATGGCTGAGCTACCCATGTGCAGATCTTCACTAAGCTCTGTGCCTTTCTGTCAGCCCATGGATAAAGCTCAACTGCACTGTAAGACGAGAAAAAAAAATCTTCCCCGGCTTTCCTGAGGACTGTAAGAAATATATTGGGTAACCTTTTCATCCAAGCTGAAGAGAAAAAGACGTTGAATTTGTAACAAGGGCTATTTCTTTGATGAAAACCATGTCAGAAGGAACTACATGAACAAAATAGGAAAGGTAGAGTATCATACAACGGTTAAAAATGCTTCTTTATCAACTGATGAGCGTGTGCTTGCTTGACAGTCCGAACACTGTCATGTTAATTCTCCAGCCATGGCAGAGCCAAACCATGCAGGACCTGAACTGGCAGCACAGAAAAGCAGATTAAACCACTCCCCAAGCCCCCATCTTATACCATCTGGAAAATAAAGCACAAAGCCACATACGAGCCCTCCTTTTCTGCAAGGAAATACATGAATCCAAGTCATATAGCCATATATTTATGTAAATCAAGTTTTTCTTTTTGCTTATGCAAAGGTAGAAACGCCTACACAAACTGAAAAAAACAGACCTTATTGGCTAAGCAATACATTTCAGATCTACCACAGCCAAAAGAAACTGTTAAAAACAGAAGCATCAAACTTCAGCACTCCACACAAAGACAACCCAAAAAACCTCTCTGCAGAAAATTGTTATTATGTATGACAACAGAACTGGTGAATCTGGATACGAATTTTCAAGAACACACTTGAAAAGCCTATTTTGTGAACAGAAATTTCATTAAAGACCTATATTCTTTGTATTTAGGAAATTTAAACGTACCTAAATCCCAAATAACTACAGCATTTACAAAATGCTACAGGGCATCCATAGCAAAATTTGTGAATTTCCAGTTACATGTTTTTAAAATATTTATGATGCAATTGTTCCTAATAAATTAAAGTCCACATATAGGATAAAAAGTATTACTAGATTGCTATTAATTTACATAAATGCACTAAAAAACTCCTCCTTATTCACCTTGTTTAGGTAATTCCAGATATTAACCCACAGTCAGATTGTTCTTCTGCCTCCGTACAGTGAAAACATCCAAGAAGCAGGCACAAAATCAATCGAATTAGTACCTGGGTGCAGTTCACACACCAAGTGATACTAATCTAACTACAGGATCAAATTTTGATGCCAGTTTGCAGTAAGAAGCGCAGGGCTGTGCACAGACACATGGCCTCTGTCTGCACTACAGCTCAGCCTGGAATGTCACAATTTCAACCAGCAAGCACAGAAATACAGACTGATCTCACTGAACTGGTGCTGAGGACATCCACACGTTGGTGTACCAGGAGTGCAGCGACGCTAAATCAGCGTTAATTTGTAATTTGTTGGGCTCGTTTCCAGGCAGGTCTGTTTGCAGCCTGGAGTCCCTGTGCAGCAGCAGCGCTGAAGGGGCACAGGACAGGGCTGTGAGGACAGCGGGGACATCCACGGGTACAGCGGGGACACCAACACCAGAACGCTCAGGGGCTCCCAACTGCTCCCAAGCAGCAAGTGATAGGACAAGAGGAAACAGCCTCAAGTTGCACCAGGGGAGGTTGAGGTTGGACACAGGAAAAAATTCTTCCCGGAAAGGGCTGCTGGAACAGGCTGCCCAGGGCAGTGGTGGAGTCACCATCCCTGGAGAGGTTTAAAAGGTGTTTAGATGAGGTTCTCAGGGACATAGTTTAGTGCTAGAGTTCGATTAGGTTATGGTTGGACTCGATGATCCTGAGAGTCTCTGCCAACTGAAACGATTCTATGAACTTTGGCGGCTCTGCAGCTGAAGGATAAATGGGAAAGCCCTCACCTGGACTAATAACCAGCTGAAAACTGATGACAGAGGGAGGGAGACGGCCAGGAGCCTTTTGCAGTGCTCTGCTATCCGCTGTGCTCACAAACAACCTGGGCAAACGGGCGAGGAGTGAAAGCCTCCCGAGTATATAGGCTCTTCTGACAGTAACAAGAAGGGCTGACTGAAGACCCGCAGAAAAACTTTGTGAGACTGAATCATCGGGAAATAAAATAACAGATGAAATTCAGAGCAAATAAAGCAGCAGTTTGAAGAAAAACGATCCTAATTTCACATATAGTGTGATGTGCTCCAAACTCATCATTAATATTCAGAAAGTCTTGCTGGAGTCATGACAGACTGATAAAAGCACCAGCTCACAGCCATTCAACATAGAAAGAAAAACATAAAGTCAGGAAATGATTAGTAATTAAACAACCATATAAAGCTTCAGAATGTCTGCAGCTTAAATCCTGGATGCAGCACCTGTTCCTTCATTTCAAGAGGACATAATGGAAGGGAAAAATATTTTTTAAAAGGAAAGAAGATTTGAAAAGATGAATAATGAGGAATAATCAATTAGGCTAGGGTTCTTCTGCCTGGAAACAGAGATTACTGCAGTGGCATATCACAGAAGCCTATAAAATCATCGTTGCATGGAGAAGGTAAACAGGGATCAGTTGTTCATTGTTTCTGAACAATACAAAAGCTACGAGACATAAAATGAAGCTAGCAGCTGTCAAGTTCAAAAGAAAACAAGCAGAGGTAGTCAGCACCTACAACATTATTTTGTGCTCTGGAAGGTCTCCCCTGGGATGTGTCAGTGCTCTACATTTAAATGGACTGGAGACACGGGCAAGTTCATAGAAGAAAAATACACTAACCGTGAACAAAATAAAAGCAAATAACATCTACCTCTTGACATCCTACAGCTGAGGAGAGACAAGAAGGCGATCAGATAAAGGTTTATATAATTTGCCCTGACCTTAGGCTCCTCTCTTTTTGGTCACTGTCAGGAAAGAACAGCAGACTAGATGGTTCCACCCGATTTTATGGCTGTTCTTACACCACAAAAATCAATTCTGTCTCCAGTACTCCTCAGCCCTTCTTCGAACTCACGCAACTTGCTCACCTGGCAAACGCCGACTGTCTGGGGAGATGGGGACACAGAGGGGCTGGATTAGTGCCCTGCTTATTTAGCAAACTGAACTGGTCAGGAGAATGCCCAGTTAATGCTAGAGATGGTAGAAAACAGGGCAAGAATAGGATGAGCCCTTTTGCATGCCAGCCAGATCAATCTAAGATGTAATACACAGCTTCATCACAGAATACAGACAAAAAAGAATCAGCATATTGCCTATATCCTCTGTTCAAACACAGAGCAAAAAGCTACAATTCCAGCTCTAGTGGGAAAAAAAAAGGGCCAGTTTCACATTTTTAATCCATCTGGTAATTATAAAGACAGTCTGGTTTATACACGACTGAATAGTAAAGGTTACTTTAAAATTAAACATCGCATTTATAACCTCTACTATATCTATACTATATAAAGTAAGGAACACCCCTTCAGCAAACTAAAACCCGTTGTAAATACAGAAATGCATCCAAGTCTGGTGAGAACGACAGCCAAATGAAAACAAAGCTATTCCTTCCCATGGCATCAATTTGATTACTACATTAAATTGTACTACATAGTCACAGAAGCCAAGAGGATATGACCAGACACAAAAAGGTGAATGATCAGTAAGAATATACTATTAAATATCTAGCAAGTCCCATTTACAATTCAGAATTTATGAGAACAGAAGACCAAGCGAGATTATTAAAATTTCTCATCAACTCCGATTTGCACAGTAGAAGGCACAATCACCCAGTCCATCCCACGTCAGGACCAAATTACAACTGCTCTGCTTAATAGCTGACCTAATCTGGTCAGAATACTGAAAATTCCCTGAGAAAAGCAATACAGAATTTTATTATTCCCCCCAAACCACATTTACTTTAAAATGAGACCACTGAGATGCAGCAAGACAAATATCAGGAACACTTTCTTCAACACTGCACAGAGAAACAGCAGCAAAACGCTCCTCTGTTCTCCTTTAGCTATTGTGGATTAAGCCAGGCTGTAATAATTACGGACACAAATAGTCTTAACCAGTACTGTGCAACTGTCCAACATGGAGCTTAAGAGTCGTGCACAGCAGAGACACGTTTATTTGTATCCCAGACCCAGCTGACAGACGATGAGCCCAAGATAAACCCCAATAATGGAGGGTTATGCTACAGAAATAGAACTCACTGTGCGTTTGGCTTTACCTTTTTCCAGGAAGCAGCAGTGGTGGTAATTCAGCTGAGCTATTGTTTGTGAGAATGATAATTAAATAATTAAAAATTAAAATCCCTATTCTGTTACACATGAAAACCCAAGCCCCCCAAAAATTTAAAGCTGACTTGCTTTCTCCTATTTTTTTTTTTTAATTTATGTGCTTAGACTATATTATGACCACATTTTTTTGAGCTTCTTACAAAACATACCGTACCTATATGTTACTACTTTGCTCTAACATCTACCTTGAGCACGCAACACAGTAATGTTTAAGAAAATTGTCCTAGAAGCATTTTTAAGAAAATTTCCTAATATATCTTTAAGGAACCAAAATATATGTTGTATGTAATAAAGCCTCTGAAATCTAAATGTACCACTACACTTATGTTTTCCAATGAAAAACACTTAAGATCCTGTCATGTATGACCAATGTGAACTATGAGCTGCAAACAGAAGCACTGGAGGACTGTACTGGTTAAACCATGACAAAGATTTCTGAAGGTGATCTGAGATTATGAAAACGCAAATTAAACAGGTTTGTTAATTTCAATTAGTTTTTAACCTTGGATACAAAATGAGTAGCTAGGAATACAACTACAGCCTCCAATAATGCTGCTTCCAGCAGTTGTATAATTTTCATTTTAGAACATTTCCAGCTTTTACATTTGCAAACATCTCGATACAAGCCAAGTATAGTCCACACTAAGTTTCTGCACTCAAGACAAATTTCAGTGCCTCATGTGCCACATAAACCATGTTTCAAAATCCCAAACAAATAAATGAAATTGGAACAGTCTTTGCCAGTCCTGAGCCCTCTCCACAATCCCCATCCACTGGCCAATAATCCACGTGAACCCTAGTGACTACCTTTCTTCAGGAGTCTGTTCCCAGTTCAGTGAGACACACGGTCGGGAAGCTCCGCTCCCCTAGTCCAAGAAAATCATTGTGCTAGAGAAGCTCCACACTGATTTTAAACTCAGCTCTTAGAATTTAGGTTACCTTTTTACTTTTCACCACAGACTGATACACCGGTGCTAAACACGGTTTGACACACTCCAGGATTTGGAAGACTGTTGTCCTCCTGTTTCTACAGAAAAGGAAAGGCAGAAGCTAAAGTAACAAGCCCCCAAGTCCTCCTGCCTGAACATGGGAGACTCACAAGCATGCCTGACACAGGAAGCACAAGGGGATTCTTCTCTATTTGTAACTCCCATCTTCTCATCACCCCAGTATTCAAGCACAGAAACTCTTCTGGGTTTCCCAGATGCAACAGCCTGACACTTGTCAGACCTTTCCTATTCTGCAGAGCGAACAGATAATCCCAGAATGTCAGGGATTGGAAGGGACCTCGAAAGCTCATCCAGTGCAATCCCCCCGCCGGAGCAGGAACACCCAGATGAGGTTACACAGAAGGTGTCCAGGCGGGTTGGAATGTCTGCAGAGAAGGAGACTCCACAACCTCCCTGGGCAGCCTGGGCCAGGCTCTGGCACCCTCACCATGAAGAAGTTTCTTCTCATATTTAAGTGGAACCTCCTGTGTTCCTGTTTATACCCATTGCCCCTTGTCCTGTCATCGGTTGTCACCGAGAAGAGCCTGGCTCCATCCTCCTGACACTGCCCCTTTCCATATTGATCCCCATGAATGAGGTCACCCCTCAGTCTCCTCTTCTCCAGCTCCAGAGCCCCAGCTCCTCAGCCTTTCCTCACACGGGAGACGCTCCACTCCCACTGGATTGGAGCAAACACAGGCCTGGCCGAGCCGCCCCAGTTCTGCTACAAACTTTGACCGCGACCCACATGCTGTGACCTCACCGTGTCACAACCTGATCACACACCGGTTCCAGATTCTTTGGCCTTGAGAGGAACCAAACAGGGGCTGCGACCCCAGGCCCCCCCGGCAGCGCCGCGGCCCCAGGCCGAGCGCGGAGCCAGCCCTGGCCCTTCCCGGGAGCCACCACAGCCCGGCACTTCTCCTGGAACGCCGCGTTTCTGCGACACACTTCATAATGATCATTTTTAAGACAGTAAAAGCATCTGACTTTGCTACAGTGTTTTGAATTACTCCTTGTGACTTACATGAAATACAAAAAAGCAGCAGGTGCTGACCTAAAGTGATGATGCAAGTAAAAAAAAAAAAGAAATTTTTACAAGCTATTCCTTTCCCACCCACATAGTAACAAGACTGTACCAAATTAAAGAAAAACATAATTTTCCTTGTCCAAAGTAAAGAATACAACTGAGAATTCCGAGATCTGAATACCAGAAAGAAAAGCTACAATCGAGCAGAAAGCCCAGAGCCCTCCGGTCCCTTATATACATGAAAAACACCATCTCTGCAATAAACCCACGGGCAGTTTCGCGGCATTTCTGTTTTTCCCCAGCGCAGCCCGGCATGACGAGGGATTATTTCCCTCACCCAGCCCCGAGGGAACGGTCCCGTCCTCTGGGCAGCGACCGCCTCGGCGGGACCCGCCCGGGAGCGGCCCCCGCGCCGGGAACCCCGCGGGGCAACCGCCCCCGGGAGCGGCGGCAGCGGCCGCGGGGCGCTGCGCTCGGCGGGACAGACGGTGCCCGCGGGCGCGGCCGCCGCACGGACTCCCGCAGAGCCGCCGTGTGGCACCTGCCGCCGAACGGCAGCCGAGCGCCTCGGTGCCGCCGCGGCGGCGCCCGGTGGCCGCGGAGGACGCGCGGGGCCGGCCCGGGGGCGCCCAAGGGTGTCCGTGGGTGCCCGCGGGCCGCGGCGGGGCTCACCTGGACCGCAGGTACCTCAGCAGCTCCGGCCGCCGCGGCATGTGCGGCACCCTGCGCGTGCGCGCCGCGCCGCGGGACCGCGCCTGCGCACGGGCCGCTCTGGGGTCGGGACTACAAACAAGATGGCGGGGCGAGCGCCATCTTGGGGGTTGTTCTTGTGGCACCGCGTCCCGTCCGGAGGGCTGGGCCGGCCCTGGCCCTGCCGCCTGCAGCACCCTCAGCGGGGCGGGCTCCGCACGGCTCTGGCGCGAAACGCGTGCGGGCACAGCTCTGCCCTGCGCCCTCTCTCCCCTCTCGCTCTGACAGCGATCACTGGAAAGCTCCGAGCGGGAGCGAACGCGCTGGCAGCAAAGCCCCGACCACACGCCCAGCCATAGCGAGCTCGGGGCAGTAACGCCACCCGGGGCGCTGAGACCGGGCTCACCGGGCCCAGAGACTGGCGAAGTGCGGCTCACACAACGTGCTGGCACTGTCCTTGGAGCCTGAAACACCTCTCGTGTGGTTTTGTTGTTGTTGGTTTTGTGGTGTTGGTTGGTTGGGGTTTTTTCTCCCCCCCTCCGCAAGTTAAATTCTCAACAGGCCAGACAAATGTGCTTTTTTTTTTGCCCGCTTGAGGTTCTGGCAATGTGCAAGTGTGAATGCTGGGGGAGCCCTCCCCAAGGTCAAGGTTATACCTGTGTCTCTGTCGCCACTGCCTGACTCCGTGGCCATGCGGGCAGCCATACAGAACCACAGAGTGACTGCATGTCAGGGGTTGGAAGGGACCTCGAAAGCTCATCCAGTGCAATCCCCCCGCCGGAGCAGGAACACCCAGATGAGGTTACACAGAAGGTGTCCAGGTGGGTTGGAATGTCTGCAGAGAAGGAGACTCCACAACCTCCCTGGGCAGCCTGGGCCAGGCTCTGGCACCCTCAACATGAAGAAGTTTCTTCTCATATCTAAGTGGAACCTCCTGTGTTCCAGTTTGCACCCATTGCCCCTTGTCCTATCACTGGTTGTCACCGAGAAGAGCCTGGCTCCATCCTCCTGACACTCCCCCTTTCCATATTGATCCCCATGAATGAGTCACCCCTCAGTCTCCTCTTCTCCAGCTCAAGAGCCCCAGCTCCTCAGCCTTTCCTCACACGGGAGATGCTCCACTCCCTTCAGCATCTTCGTGGCTGCGCTGGACTCTCTCCAGCAGTTCCCTGTCCTGCTTGAACTGAGGGGCCCACAAAACGCACAGCAAACCCCACGCAGCACCCTCTGGACTGCCTGTGCCATCCTCTGCCTCCTGCGGCCTTTTCCCCCCTCATCAGGAGCCTCTCCAAGTGGAAACTCTTGCTTCCCAGGACAGTGTGACACCCCCAGCACTTCTCACTTTACCCTGGGTGGGCACTATCCCAAACCTCTAGAAACAAGGTATTGCCCAAACTTAGTCCATACTCTGGTTTCTGGTGCCACCTAATGGTCCTACACTCCGCTTCTAACTCTGTTCTTAAATAATTAAAGGCTGTTAATGAATAGCGACGAAGGAGGGGAGGCAGACCTGGGACAGTATGTGGGAAACCTCCACTCACGCAGTTGCAGGCAGCTGCAGTCTGACCTCCTGCCACCAAGATCCAGTGGGGCAACACAAGGAACACACAGGGAGACCTTTTAAGTAAATTGCACCCTGTAAGCAGGCGGACAAATACAACTCTTTGGCCTTGTTAGCTACATGATGCTTCCAGGTGTTGAGAGCAACGTGGAGTACATTGGTTGTCTCTTAGGCTCCTGGTGCTGGAGTGGACACAGTCCTGAGGCTCAGGTCTTTGGAGATCATCTTGCAGATCTGGGTGATCCACCTCATTGTGGGTCACAGTGCTGAACACCAAGTCAAGTCTGCTTCCTGAGAGTCAGATGCAGCTCAGCACCACATCAGGCACTGTTACACACTCGCTCAAGCCTGGAGGCCAGCAACGCTCCATTTTGGCCGCCAAGATCGGCACAACCCTCCCAACACACCCAGTATTTATGGTGCACCATTACCTGGTTTTGCCAGGGCTATAGACTGAAATTCAGGGGTGCAGGGACCATCTCTCCCATAAGAAAGCTTCTGAAAAATCTCGAAGTAGGACAATACCACTAGGGCTACAATGAAGGATGGAAGAAAATCTTCCCAAGACACCTGGGATGTTGTCTCGATGCAGAAGAGCAGGCTGAGGAAGTAGCCAAAAAATCCAGAATAAAGCTATACGTATATATGTATAGGTACATAAATCAATGGTTATGATTATAGGAATGTCATATATGATATATAAATGATATATTACTTACATATCATATGTATGATATATAGTGAACTGATGTAATATGGATAGTTAATTAACTGAATGTGTGGTCCTGGAGCCTGAGTAGTTTGGGCTGGAGCTTTGGACTGGAAATATGCTCGATGTGTGTAAAATAATCAGTGAATTTAAACATGAGCGATAGAAGAAAAGCCTGTAAGAAAATGCATGGTGCAGTGTAATAAGGAACTGATTAAATGCTTATAAAACAGAGCCTGTATTTGAGCTCCTGAAGCTCAAACACTAGTGCCACTCGGTCCCAGCACAACACTTGCTTGTCTACAGGACACCTGCGTGACAGACCCCATGTCTAACCCAGCCAGGCAGCAGCCATCCTGGTGCTTCCCAGGCTGGAACTGGCGCTGGCACTGGCAGCTGTGAGCAGCGGTGGCTTTCTGGGCACGCAGGGTGGGGTGATGATGCTCCCAGGCTGGGTGGGATGATCACAGAATCACAGAATGCCAGGGATGGGAAGGAACCTCGAAAGATCATCCAGTGCAATCCCCCCGCCGGAGCAGGAACACCCAGATGAGGTTACACAGGAAGGTGTCCAGGCGGGTTGGAACGTCTGCAGAGAAGGAGACTCCACAACCTCCCTGGGCAGCCTGGGCCAGTGTTCTGTTACCCTCACTGAGAAGAAGTTTCTTCACAAATTTAAGTGGAACCTCTTATGTTCTAGTTTGTACCCATTACCCCTTGTCCTATCACTGGTTGTCACCCAGAAGAGCCTGGCTCCATCCTCCTGACACTCCTCCTTTCCATATTGATCCCCATGAATGAGGTCACCCCTCAGTCTCCTCTTCTCCAGCTCCAGAGCCCCAGCTCCTCAGCCTTTCCTCACACGGGAGATGCTCCACTCCCTTCAGCATCTTCATGGCTGCGCTGGACTCTCTCCAGCAGTTCCCTGTCCTGCTGGAGCTGAGGGGCCCAGAACTGGACACAATATTCCAGATGAGGTCTCACCAGGGCAGAGTAGAGGGGCAGGAGAACCTCTCTGACCTACTGACCACCCCCCTTCTAATCCCCCCCAGGTACCACTGGCCTTCCTGGCCACAAGGGCCCAGTGCTGGCTCATGGTCACCCTGCTGTCCCCCAGGACCCCCAAGTGGGGTGATGATGCTCCCAGGAGGGGTGGGATGATGCTCCCAGGCATTCTGCCCAGCCGGGTGCCAGCAGTAGCAGGGGCAGAGGCAGACCCTGGGAGGAGTAGCTGGTGGTGACAAACTGTGTGGTGACAAACTTCTCTGTGAGGCCCAAGGTCAAGATGACCCCCATCTCTGTTCACTGTCTAAATGCACGGAGGTTCACACCAAGGGAAAACTGGAAAGGTTTTTGAGAAGCCAGCTGAAGCCTTTGCATTGGTTTTTACAACAGAACAGCTTCAGGCTATTCCCTGAATGAGATTTTTCTTTACTGGGAATGAGTCAGCCAGAAAATCTGTTTCAAACTGAAGTAAGTAGAAGAAAATTCAGGATAAATTGCTCATAAGAAGAAATCGCTAGCACTAGATCATACTCGCTTCTGTGTTGTAGACTAAACAAGAAATTAGTCATCTACCTGCTTACGAAACCATAAAACGAAATGTCCTGGATATAAGAGGAATGGGACATGGCAAATATGATTCCACTTTTTAAATTTATTTGGGGAACTACAGACCATTGATCAAGTTTAGTGTCTCTATCAGGTAAATGTATGGAAGCTATACCAAAGAATGTAACTGATAGAAATACGGAAAAAATATGGTAAAATAGGGGTGAGTCATGATGATTTTCTAGAGGGGAAAGTGCTTCAGTGGTGTGGCAGAGAGGCCGGAGGTGCCAGCGAGTGAGAGCAGGGGTCCAGTCGGGTCCCAGCAGACAGAGCTGAGCCCTGTGTCCCCCCCCGGCCACGCTGCTGCTCCCGCCAGCTCTGCTCAGCACCCGCCTCGCCAGGGCCATGGGTGGCAGCACCCCAGGGTGTCCTGGCCGTGCTGCTGGGGAGAAGCACGAGCGGTTTAGTCGGGGTGCACAGGGCGATGCCCTCTGCCTGCAGCTCGCTGGGTGGGGAGAAACCAGTGACTCCAGACCAAACCATCTCAGATGAGATTTGAAAATGGGCCATGAATTTTACAAGGAGATTTTTGGAGAAAGAGTTGAAAATGGCATCATTACTTCTCCATTCTCAGTTCAGTTTAAGTGTAATAATATCGCATCCCAGTTACCACTGTCTGCAAGATAAACCACAACAGGGCTTCTCAGAGAATGTATTTAGCAGACCAGAGTTAATAGCCCAATTAGCGGATGGATGACATTCTCTAGCATGCAAGAAGGCCTTAAATTTAAAACAAGCCTTTTGTTTTCGTTCTTTGAATGCCAATGGCCTTTCTCTGACATTGTCCTTTCTTGGAGAGCTGTGGTTCCATGAGTGGGTGAGTCTGCTGAGTGCCCCTGTCTTCTACCTAGTCAGCCAGGCTTGTGTTTTGAAAGCAGACCATAAAATCCTCAAAGGACGGGACAAACACAGCTAGCACAAAGTGGTCCTGCAGAGCTGTGATTACAAGTGGTTTCAAGCTGAACTGACAGCTATGGGCCAAGAGAATCCCCACCTCACACTGACTCCAGCTTTCTGTTTCTAGTGCCCTGGCCCAGCTCTCTTTTCTCCTAGCACACGTGGTCTTTCCCCAGAATCCCTTTGGAGTTATTGTCCCCACACACGTGCTCCTTGGAATGTGGCGTTTAGTTCTGGCTTTCCATTTCTGTGGGCCATGTGCCTGTGTTTTGCACAGCACAGACACCAAAAGCTGCCCCAGTAGCAGTGGCCAGTCGCCCAGCTGGCTTGAGACAGGCTTGGTCTCTCCTTTGCACGGCTGGGGTGGGGTGGGTGCTGTGGGTCACCGCCACTTGTCTGTCTCAACCATGACAGGTCACCCCACAGGCCTGGGCCCGAGCCCCAGCCGTGTGCGGATTGTTTGCTCCCCACAGGGTCGGGACTGCCCAGCAGACCTGCCAACTGTGGTCCCTAGGCTTGCCTCTTCTCCTTGTTTCATTTCTTTCTGTTTGCATTTAAGCTTTAACTATTAAGTTCACCTCTTATTAAACAATCTTCTCATGGATACACTTTTATATATATTTATGTTTTGCAAATGTAAAAAAATAAAAGTACTTCTGTATCCATATAATATATTCATACATATTTGTACAGCGTTGCACATGTAGGGATAGGTTTGTATATACAAATATATATATAGCAGGTCATGTAAGTGCCACAATGGGGCCCACCACTCTGTAGCGAGCATGGTGGTGGCCTCTACCACCTGCCCTGGACTTGTGCTCGCTGCCCTGGTGCAGGTACTTGGTATGACCCTCGGCAGAAAGGTGCTCCAGCTCTGGGAGGAATCAATTAAAATATCCTTAACTGGAGGGAACATGTGAAGCAGAAAGAGGATAGCACAGAGTGCCTTATACCCCCGCCACTGTGGTCTTTAGGGTCTTACAGGGTTTCCCCCGAAGTAAAAAACTCCACCACTTCTGCAGCTAAGCGAAAGGCTGTTTAATGAAAACAAGCTGCTTCACTTCAAGGTAAAGACAAAGACTGACAACAAATTGGAACCACAAGGGAGATGAGTCGACTAAAATGAGCAAAATAACAATAGGGAACTTTAAAAATCTTGCATGGTATTGTTTGGGAGAATGGCTACATCAAAGATTAGGTCACACAGGTACAGAAGCACTGCATTGTGCTGCCCAGAGCAAGGGCTGGCCCCTGGGCAGGAAAACTTGTGGAGATGCTCTCACAAAATGCCCTCAACGGAGACTGAGATGACAGACAAATCACCCTGCTAAAGCGCCAGCCCTGCGTATCAACCAACGTAAAACCTGGTGGTCTACATGGCAAATTCATTATATTGGGGGGTTGTTCCGGGTGAGCTCCAAAGGTCCCTTTCCAGCCTCAGGTGCTCCAGAGTTCAGTTGGTGAGGGCTCAGGACAGTGCTAGAGAAAGGTGGTGATGCAGTGATCAGCCAGCACGACGGGGAGGCAAGACAGTCACTGTGGGCACCATCAGAGTTGAAGAGGGAGACCCGAACCTGTGGACAGAAATGGAAAGCTTAAAGCCAGGAGAAGCAGTGGAGGCGGCCATCTCAGAGAGACCTTAGTTAATGCCAAGAAGCACTTTTCCTGCCTCTCAGTGTGACAACAAAGCCAAGTGTTGAGGGAGCTGGGAAATCCCGGGGCTGCTGCTTGTGGGCAGCAGCTGTTGAGCGACCTCTCTGCTGTTTCTCCCTTGCCAAGGGGGCAGATTCGCTTCCCCCCGGCCCCAAAGCACCAGAAGCTTCTGGCCCAAGAGACCACTATGGTCATGTACCCGCCCTTGCTGGACAGACAGGGCCCTTGACCAATGAAACGCCTCCGTTGAGAGAAGTTTCTGGAGCGCTCGCACGAATGAGCCCAGCTCAGCCTCTCCTGGGGCCCTGTGTGTGTCGCTGGGTGCAGCCCCGAGCCTGCGTGCGCCTTTGGGTGCCCAGCAGAGCCCTTTGCCTGGGACAGGAGCAGCTGTCCCGGGTCTTTACAAACACGGGCTGCAACAGCCTGATGCTGCAATGAGGGCAGTGCGGTTGAACCGGGCAGCTGCCGCGGGCTGGGTGGGGAGATGGGGAGCAGGCGGATCGGAAAGGTTGTACCCTCCGAGTACCTCAGCCCATGGGGAAAGGAGGAGGGATCGTTGCGGCCGGGAGCTAGGGCTGGGGAACTGGGGTAAGTGGGGGCTGCGTCCCCCGCGTTTTGGAAGAGACCCCACAGGGATATGCCCAGTGGACTCTTCCCTTTATTTGAGTAAAGTTTTTCTTTTGGTTTGACTCCTCTGTCTCTTTTTCTGAACATGGAGCTCTAGTGAAATGAATTTCTGTACAGCTGCCTGTGGGTACCCAGCATGGTGCTCCGTGTGCCCTGGGTGCCAGGCTCTGCGTTTCTCTCTGCCCTGGGAGCTCCTTTTCTCCTCTTTTCCCCTCAAGACCGGCTGCCGTGGCCTCCCAGCCTGTCCTCTGCAGGTGAAAGCTGGGGGAGGCACGGGGGGGCACCACTGGTGGTTTGGGCCTGGGGGCCATGTCAGGGCAATTCCCTGAGCAGAGGCTGCTTTGCCCATGACAGAGAAACGGTCTAAAAAGGGTCCAGAAATTGTCTCCCACAGCCCGTGCAGCAGCAGCTCCAGCCCGGCCATGGCACGGCCAGCGCTGGGAACAACAGGCCCAGGAGGGAGCAGGGGCAGCAGGGCGGCGCCAGTGGAGGCCCCTGCTCAGAGCAGGGTCAGCCAGAGCGGGTGGCCACGCGTGACCAGACGGGCTCCAGGCGGCCCCGGGCGGCAGCGTGGAAACGCGACGATAGAACAACGCGGTGCCTCCTGCAGCCTGCGGTGCGTTTTTCCCAAGGCAGAGGCTGCCTGGAGGCAGAGTTAGTTGAGACAGCCCTTGGGCCGGCCTAACCCTGAGCAGACTGTGTGCAGTGCGTTGTCCATTTGCTGCCTTTGAACCACTGGGCTCAAATTTGTCACTCTGAAGGGTCATTGCTGTTGTGGCAAGGTCTGTAGTTCTTCCCGGTGGCCTAAGATGCCTATTTTGGTGGTGGGGTTTGTCTTCTCGGCAATGTAGGTTTGGACATTGTCAGGCTGATAAAAATGGTTCCATCCGAGCGGGTTCCCCGAGCGCAGGGGAGGGTGTGTAGAAGAGCAGCTCCCCTCCCGCCGCGTCCGGGCGGTTTCGGGACAGGCAGTCCGCTGTGGACTTTCAGATTCCTCCTGTCCCAAAGGCATTTGCTTGGGATGGCAGACAACGGCCAGGTGGCACAAGAAAAAGGATCATTTCCTTTCCCCAGGACCTGTGGTGGTGGGGGGCGGGCTTTGTGTGAAATGGGGACCCCTTCAGCCCCTCCTAAGAGCCGTTAAGGGCTTCACAGATCTGAAAAACCCCATTTTCAGCCACACCTCACCAGCAACTTAGGGGGCTGTGGGGCACACGGGGGCCGGACACCTGGGTCCCCTGCAGCACTGGGGGGCAGGGAGCTGAGAAGTGGCGGGGCAGATCCCTGGGTGCTCAGCACTGCTGTGGGGCAGGATGTGGGGCGCTAGATGCCTGGGTCCCTGCCCCTCATGGGGAGCTGTCATGGAGGCACCGCAAAACAACTCCAAACAAATAGTAAGTTTAAACCAATGTTAATTTGCAACCAAAACTAAGTGACAGAAACCAATGCAAGAGGGGTGGCAGGTGGGCAACCCCAAATCAATCAGCATTCCCAGCCTGAGCTGGGACAGGAAGGTGCCAACCAAGGGCTGTCGATGTCTCCTGCAATGCCCGGCCATGCTGCGCCTGGCAGAGGGCACCGAGGGACACACGTTGCTTTGAACACATTGAGGACCAGGGGCTGCAGCGCCTTTTGCTCCCACAACAACCGGCCTGATTCTGAGCAGGGCGCGCAGCACTTGTGTCCTGGCCGCGGGCGACCGGAGACCTGCGTGTGCTACGGACAGACCGGGGTTTTCCAGTCTGCACCGGCAGGGACTTGCTGGGGCAGGGTCTTGTGAGGAGCAAGAGGAAAGCAAACGGAGGTGAAAGAACACATTCACTCCTCATGTCAGTCCCTGCAGCTGCCAGAGGAGCAGCGCCCAGCAGCAGACAGCCTGCGCTGCTGCGGGCTGTGCTGGCAGGAGAGCAGGAGCTCAGAGATGCCAGAGACCATGCTCGGGAAGTGCTGGAGCAGGGGAAGGCGCTGGATCAGTCTGTCTCCATTGGAGGGAGGCTCCTCAAAGTGACTGCAAGGAAATAATTAGCATAAATGAGCTTTAATTTGCAAGCGATACCAAACGATAGACCAAAACTGAAAAACAGAAACCAATGCAAGTTGAGAGGGGGCAATCAAAAATCAGTCAGTGTGGCCGAGCTGACACACGGGCCAGTGCAGAGCAGCCGGGTGGTGGGACGGCAACAGCAACACAGCCATACAACGGTACAGCAGCATGGCAACGCAGTGTTGTGACAACGTGGCAACGCCATGATGCCACAATGCCGAGTGCTCTATAAATCTGCTGCCGGGTGCCTCTGGAGCGACAGGAGCCAGCGGAGGACCGCAGCTCTAGGAGAGCTCTTGGAGGAGCCGTGGAGCACAGTGTGACTGCTGCTGTCCCAAAGGCAGACGCGGTGCTGAGTGCAGGAGCTGTGCAGTGCAGTCTCACCGCTGCTGTCCCAAAGGCAGACGCGGTGCTGAGTGCAGGAGCTGTGCAGCGCAGTCTCACTGCTGCTGTCCCAAAGGCAGACGCGGTGTTGAGTGCAGGAGCTGTGCAGCGCCATCTCACTGCTGCTGTCTCAAAGACAGACGCGGTGCTGAGTGCAGGAGCTGTGCAGCGCCGTCTCACTGCTGCTGTCCCAAAGGCAGACGCGGTGCTGAGTGCAGGAGCTGTGCAGCACCGTCTCACTGCTGCTGTCCCAAAGGCAGACACAGTGCTGAGTGCAGGAGCTGTGCAGCGCCGTCTCACTGCTGCTGTCCCAAAGGCAGACGCGATGCTGAGTGCAGGAGCTGTGCAGCGCAGTCTCACCGCTGCTGTCCCAAAGGCAGACGCGGTGCTGAGTGCACTGGCAAACAGGCCAGAGGTGAGCAGCGGGGCGATGGAGAGGGCTCAGCTGGGGAGCCTGGGACATGGCGGGGCTGCTTGGGGGCATTGGGACGTGCCCTTTCTTGCAGCCGCTGGGCAGGTTCATTGAGCTGTGCCTGAGGGTCTGTGTCTTCCTAGCTCGGGCACAGAAGACAGCACCTGGGAGAAGGAGCTACTCGCCTAATGGACCCTGAGCTGCTGGACCTCACCCTTGGAGTCAAGATCCCCGTGACACCCGGCTCCAAGCCCGTGTTCAGCAGGGGAAAGCTGGGGGAAAAGGTAAAGGCAGAAGAAAGGGGTAGGAGGGCTCTCCTCTTTTATGGGGTCCCCGTCATCCCGAGAAGTCCTCGTGGCCACCTGCTCTACAGTAGGAGCTGCAGCCCCTCAGTTCGCCAGGGCTGGGGAGTTGAGTGAAGCTTCTGGCTCCCCAGTGCGGAGGCAAAAAGGAGGACTTGTCTGTTTTCTGGACTGGTTTCTGGCACTGCGCAGGTGTACGGCTGGGCTCTGCCTGCAGCCAGTGGCAGCATGTTTGGGTGCTGGGGCAACGTGCCCTTCGGCTCATCCTGCCATGTTGAGCCAGGCTCTGGGGCGCTCTGGAGGGAGAGTCCAGCCTTCTCCTGCTTGCCTTTTTGGCCTATTGGGAAAAGCTGGGGCTTCTCTTGAAGCTCAGGGAATGCACACAGTGTCCTCCTCCTGCAGCCTGTGGTGCGTTTTTCCCAAGGCAGAGGCTTCCTGGAGGCAGCATTAGTTGAGACAGCCCTTGGGCCAGCCTAACCCTGAGCAGACTGTGTGCAGTGCGTTGTTCATTTGCTGCATTTGAACTGCGGGGCTTGAACTTGTCACTCTGAAGTTTCATTGCTGTTGTGGCAAGGTCTGCAGTTCTTCCCAGTGGCCTAAGATGCCTGCTTTGGTGGTGGGGTTTGTCTTCTGTCCCCCAACCCAGCCCAGCCCGGCCCTGCAGTGTGGCTGTGGTGACCTCTGTGCCTTCGGAAGGATGGAGAAGAGTGTTGGTCTTCAGACTGCCTTTTCACAAGTCCAGCTTTTCACCTCTTTGCTGTTGCTCTCTCCTGCCCCGTTCATACTCTGGAACATCTCTCACAGCTTCACCGGCCTTCCTGCTTGTTTGACCTTGGGGATCCCCTCTGCCGCCTGCTGAGCACCGAGTACAACAGCCTGCATGACCCGCATCTGCAGGCCTACCACCAACGCAAGGACAACCTGCGGAGGCTGAAGAGAGAGGGTTTCATTGCCAGTGACAGCAATGTAGGTTTGGATGTTGGGCTGGTCAAAACAGCCCTCATCAGGCGTGCTCCCCGGGCGCTTGCTCAGCCGCCTGTTGCTGTCGGAGGGCACGGGGCTGTGGGGCTGGTTTCCCCAGGAGCAGAAGCACCAGCGTCCCCCTGGCCATTCCCACTCCTGCTCTTCTCAGGCTGCCTCGCGCTGCCTGAGTGTTGAGGAGGCAGCCGGTGCGAGGCCTGGCGGCCTCGTCTCTCCACAGGTGGTTTGCTCGCTGAAGGAGTTCAACGAGTACAGGCAGTACCTGGCCACACGCAAGCTGGAGGCCGAGAAAGCGTTCATCCGAGAGCAGGTCAGCGAAGCGGGGTGTTCACAGACACGCAGTCCCGAGGGAAGCCCTTCCCTTCTGCCCTCGTCGCGGGGCTGGAGCAGAGCCCTGTCCTGGGCCCGCGGGACGCCTCAGCACGCAGGGCCGTGAGCGCTTGTCCAGGCCACAGCGGGACACACCTGCTGTCACCTTGCAGGAGAAGCTTCGGGAACACCTGGCCAAATTAGAGGACGCTCCCAAACTGACGGGGGTGATCGACACTTCTTGCCTGCGAGAGTGGCTGCTGCAGGAGCAGAGCAAGAGTTTGCCAGGTGGAGAGAGGAAGAGGAGGCAGAGGTAACAAAAAGGCCAAGTGGCACTTGCTCTAGAAGGGGCCTGTGCTCCCTGGCAGAAGTGCTGGAGCCTCATGTTCCAGGAAACAAACCAAGGCCAGCGGTGGAAGGAGCCGGTGTCGCTGCCAGCACGTTGGCGCAGTCTGTGTTTGCAGCCTCGCGCAGGCGGCTGGAAGCTGCTGCGGGGACCACTGGAGCAAAGCACCCAGAGCAGAACAACGGGAGCAGCTGAGCAGAAAATGGCCTGGGCGAGATGGACAGAGCAGCCCCTTCTCAGCTGCCTTCCTTTCCCTTGACAGGCATCTCAGGGTGATTGAGAAGCGGGTTGAAAGGCTGGAGGCTCTTGAAAAAGAGCTATGCCTCCTCCAGCAAGGCGCGTGCCGACTGCAGCAGCAGCAGCCAGGCAAGAGGAGACAGACAGACACCCCGAGCGGCTCTGAACAGTCCGCTCTGGGAGGGAGGCCGGTGAGTAGGAGCCGGGTGGATGCAGGGGCCACTGGATTCGCTTCTGGTTGAAAGACTCTGCAAGTCCCAGCCCCTGGGGCCCGCTGTGCCCTGGGGCCTGTCCTCTGGGCACCATCAGCGGCCAGAAACCTCCGTGTGCCAGGGGACCTACAGAGAAACCAGAGGTTTCCAACTCCAGTGCCAGGGACTCGTCTGGGCAGGGCTCTTGTGGGGAGGAACAGGGAGGCAAACTGAGGGGAAGGAAGATATTCCCTTACTAACTGCTCCTCATTTTAGTCTCCCGGGGATGCCAGAGAAGAAACGCCTCCCAGCAGACAGGCTTCGCTGCTGCGGGCTATCTTGGCAGAAGACAAGGAGCTTGAAGAAAAGGCTGAGACTGTGATCCAGGAGGTGCTGGAGCGGGTGAAGGCACTGGATCAGTCCGTCCACGTCTTAAGGAGGGCTCCGCCTGAGGTCAGCGGGCAGTTGTTTGCCAGTGCCAGAGGGGCAGAGCCTTTGGGCGCTTCTCCTGCACATCGCCAGGACGAAATCAGACGGGTGGCTCAAGAGATCTTGGACATCGTGTTGGAGAGCATTGAGGAGCACGTGGGACCCAGCACGTCTGGTGGAGCTGAGCCAGGGCCGGCACCGAGGCAGAAGCCGTCGGAGCTCATCACCGGAGGAGCCGCCCAAGCGGGCAAATCTGGAGAAGAGAGATGGAGGGAGGCAGAACTGTCAGCTTCTGATACAGCATCTTTGCAGTCTGCTCTGGACCAAACGGCCACAAAGGCTGTTAAAAGTGTTAGCTCCACCTTGTCATCCTTTGTAGCTGCTCAGTTTGAACAGGACTTTTGCTGTCAGTTTTTTGAGGTTCTGAAGCTTCAGGGTGTGACAGAAGGACAAGGATCACCCAGAGCATCAGAACAGCACATCCCAGAGGCGAGCAAGACAGTCAAGTTGCCACCACTGCAAAACACTGCAGATGTCTCACTAGCGTGTCATGAGCTTGCCGAGGAGAGCATCCAAAAAGCCATCTCCAGAGTTCAGCAGCTGGATGCAGAACTGATTGAGTACGCCAGAACCGTTGTCTTTGAAGTTCTGGAAACCGCGAAGAAGAAGTTAGAGCAAGAAACGAAGTCTGAGCAAACATCAGAGAAGCTTCACTCAAGGAAGCTCTTGCCACCTCTCTGCCTCCCACCACCAGTCCCACCTTCGGAGGAAGCAGGAAAATTCAAGAAGAGCTCACGGATTGTCCTCCCGCCTCTCCCCCGAGGCGCTGAGCGAAGCGCTGGGCAAGACGCTCGCCGGCCAACAGGCGGCCTCCAGAAGCCCCGGGATGGCACCTCCAGAGCCACAGCGAGGTCTGCAGTGCCCAAGTGGGAAACTCTGCGCATGCCCCGGGCAGGGAGCACTGCAGGCAGCCTCCCCTTCACGGGCCGGCAGGTTCCTTTCCAGCCCAGGCCTCCAGCGGGTCCCAAGCCCCCTCCCCAGGCAGGAGGGAGGTGCAGCCCAGCGCATCTCAGGCTTGTCCACGAGGAGCCCGTGGAGCCCAAGGCGTTGAAGAGGGTGGCAGCTCGGAGCCTTGTGGACAATGTGCTGAGGAGCTGTGCGGCTTCACGGCCACAGAGCCCCCGGGCAGTTCCCCCACGCAGACAATAAAGACTTGTTTCCAAGGCCTTGCTCGCGCCTGCAGTGATTCATGCCAGGTCCTGCTGTGTCTGGGCATTTTCCCTGCAATGTTTTCCTGCCTCTTCCTCCCTCCTACAGCCTCGCTCAGGCTAAGACCCAGTTCTACAGGGAATCTTAAGTGGGGAAGAGAAAAGCAGCCCAGGCTTTTGCCTTGTTTAGAAAGCTTTGCGGCCAGGCTGTTGGAGGGGCAGGTCCAGCTCTGTAAAGCCGTGCTTGTGCCTTAGGACAGTCCCACATGTTGGTGCTGTTGAAGGCTGCACCTTGTTCTGGGCATTTATTCTCTCGGCCCCCCAAGTCTCCTGAGGACCCTTTGGTTTCCCACCCAGGGCCCTCGCTGGGCCTTTCGCTGTCCCGCCAAGGGACCGGCCTTCGGCTTTTCATCTTTCCCAGGGGACTCCTCCTCTCGTCTCCTCAAGCCGTCTCTGTTTGCCTTTCCATGTCCCCCAGGGATGGGCTTTTTGAGGCAACCGAGGGGCCACCAAACAGCCTTTCGGTGGCTCCCGAGGGCCTCCGTTTCTCTTCTTGTGCTTCCTAGGACACTCCGTTTGCCCTTTGGTGTGGACCAGAGCCCTCCGTGTGCCTTTGGGTGCCCAGCCTGAGCCCTTTGCTGCCTCTGGGTACCCCCACGGCCCTGCGTGTGCCCGCGGGTGCCACCCTTGTGAGTGCACGAATTAAGTGTCAGGGGTTCTAAGTTAGGAAAGCTCCTGACCCGAGGGGTGAATAAGTGAATTCGTGCAACAGACTAGTCTGGCCAAGGGGACTGAGCCCCGTGTGTCTTGTTTGGTTCTTGTATTTCTTCATGAGGTCCTGAAGTTTAGTTCAGAGAGTACGTGGTGCTGTGAATTGGCAGTTTTCTCTCCCATCCAGGCTCTTCTCTAGCTGCTTGCAGTCTGCCCCGTTCATGCTGCAAAACAGAGAGGAAAAGGTTCCCAAATGCCACCCGTGTGCGTTTGGTTTCCGCCCCAGGCTGGAACTCCTGCGGCAGGGCCAGTCCCGGGCTCAAGGCTGAGCTTTAGCAGAAAGCTCCGGCTGCTCGGTCGGCTCCCCTGGGCCACGGAGCTTTTGTGCTGTCCCTGCGGTCCCCCCTCCCTGCCCCAGTGTCCCCACAGCCCACACTCTGCTCTCGGGACCGTCTCCTCGGCTCCTTCTCTCCCAGGCTCCCCCGGCAGCGCGTGCCGCCCGCAACGTTCTCCGGGGCCGTTACCGGTCCCTGCGCAGGACTCGCTGGAGCAAAGCGCTGCCAGAGCAGCACCGCAGCCCGGCGGGCCCGTCCACGAGGAGCGAGGGTTTCCTTCCTTCCTTCCTTCCTTCCTTCCTTCCTTCCTTCCTTCCTTCCTTCCTTCCTTCCTTCCTTCCTTCCTTCCTTCCATCCCTCCTTCCCTCCTTCCCTCCTTCCCTGCTTCAGCAAAAAAATTCCCCAGCTGGGAAGTAAATAGTTGGTGTGACGGTTCCCTGCAAGACTGAGTGCAGAAGACCTTTGGGGCAAGAAGTGCCATTTTGCACCCTCAAGCTCATTAGCCTGTAGAGCTGGACGCTGCCTTTGCTGTATTTTCTGGGTTGAACTTTCTCTGCTGTGCTTCTGGGAGCTGCTTAGCTCTTTCCCAGGCGATGGTGTGCTGTCCTTTTGGAGTGGCACGTGGACCTTCTCTTCTCAGGGTGATGGAGCTCTCGGCCTTGCTTGTGCGGTCCCAGAAGCAGAACGAGGAGAAGGAGAAGCCCATGGAAACACCTGACGACACTGTGGAGATTCTGGTATGTTTTCCCTTGATCTGGGAGACAGCCCAGTGTCTGCTCCCCAGCCGTAGCACACAGAGGTGTGGTTTCCTCCGCAGAAGGAGTGGTAGAGATGCCAACTGTAGGGGAACAGCAGGGACATTGCCAGAATGTTCCTTGTGTGTTTGGCACAGGTGGAGTCAGTCCAGGTGCAGCAGCGGCAGGGGAGCTGCAGACAACTCCGGTGTCTTCCTCAGGGGGTTGCACCAAGGCTGTTGTGCCTGGGGCCAAAGTTCTTGGCACTGACAGCTTCCTAGCAGTCTATGAAAACAAGCTGTTGGTCGTTCTCTTCTTAGTTGTAGCGAGGAAGAAATGGAATAGATGTGGGAAGGAATCTACTGGAGTCACGAGGGCTGAGGCTTCTGGGCACGGTAGTGCCGCTGAGGATGGGAAAGCTGCAGAGGGGAGCAGCTCTTCCCTGCCCACCCTTTCCTCCTTCTGTTCTCAGGAAGCCAGTCGGTTAGAGACAGAACATGAAGCTTCGTGGAGTAAAAGTGCCAAAGAGGAGAACCTTTCCCTGCAAAAGCTGATAAAGGATATAACTGAGGTGAGTGCAGAGCTGGGACCACATCCCTGTAAACGTGGTTTCCAAATGCTTGAGGAAGGCAACAGCCCAGCCTGGGGAATAGAGATCCATGTTGGGTACTGTCTGCGGTAACTGCTACTGGCTGTTTAGTTTTTGTACCACCTTTCTGATTGTCATGGAGGCACCCCAAAACAAGTTTAGGCGGACAACAAGGTCCAGAACAAACTTTATTCTGGCCAGAAAAGTACCACAAATAAACCAATTAGAAACAGGGTTTATACAATTAGTTAGCACTCCAATAACATAAGATACAGGTTCGGATATTAGATTAGGAGATTATTTGGGGTGTAGTGAAATAAGAATAATGAGGATCCACAGCGTGCATACACACACTCACAAGAAAACAAAACCAGGGCCCTCTCTGCCCCATTTTGCTCATAAGAGAGAAACACCAGCCTATTGTGGCCAAGAGTTACGCTTGCCTGCTAGGCAAGGACTTTACACTCGTCTGTCCCAGACAAGGAATTTAGACTCGCCTACCAGGCAAGGACTTATTAAAGCATATATTCAGTAATTTATCACTCACCCACACACGGAGGTGAGGCGCTCCCCATCTCGGGAGGTTACCTTAGATGTCTTCTCCGTCTAAGGAGAGGGACTCCGGCAGCATGGCAGACCCGCAGCTCCAAGAAGACCACACAAAGGGGGTCTCCAGCGGGAACCCCATTTATAGTCTGTTCAGATCTGGCTGCGGGCATTCCAGAAGCTTCTCAGCTTCTCTGGGCTGTGGGCACTCTTGGCCCTTCCTCTGCTGACAACAACCATGTCCACTGACTCTGGGTCTCCACAAAGAGAGCCATTAGCCGCCTCATTGAAGGCCCTAGTTCTGAGAGGGGGATGTGCAACTGCCAACACACTGATGTAAAACCTGTTAGAACGTCCGAGTTGGCCGTCCTGTGACTCTTGAGCTGAGTCGCTAGAAGTTTCAGAAAGTACCTTTGCCTTCACCGTCCCGCTCAGGTCTCTCTTGGGCTGTGCTTTCCGAGTTGGCTACTTGACATTTGTATTGCAGGGTTGCTCGGAGGCTTCCCCCACCCTCCTTGAGCAATGACTCTTGTTCTTCAGATTTTATAAAAGGTCACTGGCTCAATCGATGCACTTGCCAACTCTGCTCCTTTACCCGACATTCACTGACCATTATCTCCCCAGAATCCAACTGGTCTAACTGTTCAGGAGGAACATTAACTTAGTCCTAAATTTCATTCTGGGGGGGGATTAATCAGCCTCTCTCAAAGTCAGGTCTTTCCCCTGATGGAGTCACTGTTATCCTCTTGGGCTACTGTGCAGAGTCATTATGAGCTTTTTTGTGTCTCTTTTCCAGTTTTCCTCACCTTCCCTCTTCCCTGGGCAGCGTTAATGTTTCCTTTCATGGCTGTTTCCAGTGTTGATCTGGTGCTCGTGTATGTGGGTCTAAGAAGCCGAAGGAGACCAAAATCATTCCTGAGAGCTTTGAGACACTGAGCGTTCAAGCAGCCTTGGGCCACTGCACATTTGTTTCTTGGTGGTTTTGTGGCTGTGTGCAGAAATCCCTGGAGCACTTGTGGCCACAGGGACAAAACTTCTTTGTTGACTGAAGAAATGAGAGAACTGAGTTTTTGATGACTCAAGGGTGAAGTGGGGGCAATAGGAGAAATAGATAAAGCGAGCCAAGTAGACTGAGCAGAGCGTAACAGCTTGCTGTGGGCTTTCAGGTGGTGTTGGATGCCAGTGACAGCACGGTCAGCATGATCTGCCCTGGCAGTTCCCAGCAGGCAGAGCCCAGCACCATCCTCTCTGTCCTGAGCTCCGGTGGGACAGACCAGGCCTTTGCCTTGGTTCAGGAGGCGCTGGCAAGGAGGCGAGGAGCAACGCGGGTGAGAATTTCTGCTTGTCTTCAGCACTGGCCACAGGCTCGGCTGCTCGTGCCTCCCTTGGCTTGGACCCTTTCCATTTCCTTGGCCAGTTCAGCCAGTGTCTTTCCAGCCTTCCCACTCTTGGGACCCTGTTGCCTGGCCCCCCTCCCCAGCCCTGTGTTCTGCTGCTTTGCTCTCCTTGATCTCTACCCCCTCATCCCAGCTTTTGCCTTCAGCGGAGCTGTCTCTCTGCTCGCTGCTTCTCCCAGCTGTCTGGAGCCGTCTCGGCTGCTCCTTACTGCTTGTTTGTGCTCTTTCCCTGCCCATTGCTTGCAGGCCCTATGAGAAGAGCTTTCTGCCAGGCAGGACTCTATCGATTCCCTGCTGCAGCAGCACAGGCAGCAGGAAGAGAAGTGCAGGAAGCTGCAGCAGAGGCTTGAGCAACTGGAGGAGGAATGCGCCACGTCCAGCAGGCAGCGGCAGCACCTCCAGTCTCTGGTGGAAGCGCTCAGAAGGTGTTTCCTCTTTCTCCTGCGCTCTAGAGGCAATCTGCTTCCAGTTTGGGGAGCTCAGAGGTGTTCTGGGCAAAGAACCTGCCTGCTCTACCTCGTGTGCGCTCCTGACTCCCTGGTGCCCAGAGAAAGGAGAACGTGCCCACAGCAGTGGCATTTTGTAGCATTTCAGCTCAGCTCCTTGCAGCTGCAGCACTGGGTGCAGCCCTCTGGCCCCCGCAGTAAACAGCCCCCTGTGCTCCTACAGCACCAGTAGATCGGCACCAGACAGAGCGCCTGGGCTCAGGCTTTCTTCTGCTCTGGAGAGTCTCTGAAGTAGAGAGATCTTTCCTGTGGCTGGGAAGTAAGCCGGGAATTAGTCTGGACCTCGGAGGTTTGGAAATGCCAGCCTGGGTGCGTGAGGAGCTGGGAAGTGCGTTTGTCCCTGCTGCTCTCTCCTGCCCCGTTCATAGTCTGGAACATCTCTCACAGCTTCACTGGCCCTCCTGCTCGTTTGACCTTGGGGATCCCCTGTGCCGCCGGATGAGCACCGAGTACAACAGCCTGCATGACCCGCATCTGAAGGCCTACCACCAACGCAAGGTCAACCTGCAGAGGCTGAAGAGAGAGGGTTTCATCACCAGCGATGGCAATGTAGGTTTGGATGTGGTGGGGCTGATAAAAATGTTTCCCTCCCAGTGGGGTTCCTGAGTGCAGAGGAGGGTGTGCAGAGGAGCAGCTCCCCTCCCGCCGGGTCCGGGCTGTTTCGGGAAGGCAGTCTGCGTAGCTGGCTTCACAGCGCTTGGGGGATTTCTGCCCCCGGCTCTCCACAGGTGGTTTGCTCGCTGAAGGAGTTCAACGAGTACAGGCAGTACCTGGCCACACGCAAGCTGGAGGCCGAGAAAGTGTTCATCCGAGAGCAGGTCAGCGAAGCGGGGTGTTCACAGACACGCAGTCCCGAGGGAAGCCCTTCCCTTCTGCCCTCGTCGCGGGGCTGGAGCAGAGCCCTGTCCTGGGCCCGCGGGACGCCTCAGCACGCAGGGCCGTGAGCGCTTGTCCAGGCCACAGCGGGACACACCTGCTGTCACCTTGCAGGAGAAGCTTCGGGAACACCTGCCCAAATTAGAGGACGCTCCCAAACTGTCGGGAGAGATCAACACTTCTCGCCTGGGACAGCAGCTGCTGCAGCCTCAGAAACCATCTTGCCCCCCTCCACCCAGAGGAAACAACTCCCTGAAATGGGGGCGATGCTTAAGAGCAGCGTGGGAGGACAGCCAAAGCCACTCCCAACCTGCGCCGGGACACGAAGGTGCAGCCAGTGTGCTCAGAGCTGCAGAGCCTCCGGAGATCTCTCGTCTGCACCATCAGCAGCAAATTGGACTGGCAGCCAAGAAGCTTACAGCGACCGTGTCGGAGAGCTTGCGGAAGCACTTTGCATCCGGCACGTCCGAAGCATCTGAGCCAGGGCCTGTTGCTGGAGGAACCACCCAAGCGGGCAAATCCGAGGAAGATAAATCAGCGCAAGCTGAAACAGCAGCTTCCGACAGAGCACCTTCAGCAGCTTTGCTTCACCATCTGACCAGAGAAGCTGTCAACTTTGTTTGCAGCACCTTGGAAGCCATGGGAGCTTCTCAGTCTGAACGAGGCTGTAGCTGCACATGTTCCGGAATGCTGGCGCTTCTCAGGGGAGATGTCTCCAACAGACGGCCGCAGCCACCCCAGGCGCCTTTCTCAAGTCCAGGCGTGGAAGGAGGACAAGGATTCCCTGGCACACCTGAAGAGCAGAGGCTGGAAGCCGGCAAAGGAGCAAAGTCGCCCGGACCACCAGATAGAGAGGAGAGCTGTCCCACTGAGGACACCCACCCCTCCACGGGCCCACAGTTCTCCAGACAGCCCGTCCCTCCGGCAGCTCCGAAGACCCCTGCCCAGACAGCAGCACGACGCAGAGCAGCGCGCGGCAAGCTTGTCGGAGGCGAGCGCCAGCAGCCGTGTCAGCAGCGAGGGCGTTAGCCGGGAGGCGTGCGGGCCGTGTCCTGGGCAGGGGTGCGGCAAGAGACGTGCAGAGCCCTGGGCAGCTCCGCCAAGTACAGCCCTGTGCTTCCAATAAAGAGTTTGTTCCCAAGTGCTTGCTTGTGGCTGCCTTCCTTCAAGCCAGGCCAGACTGTGTCTGGCATTTTCCTTGCAGTCATCCATCTCCTTCCCTCCTACAGTCTCTGACATGCTAAGATCCTATTTTACAGGGAATCTCATGTAGGGAGGTGAGAAGTGACCAGCATTTTCATCACGCTTGTGCTCCAGCCCCTTCCCCAGCTCCGTTCCCTTCTCTGAACTCGCTCCAGCACCTCAAGGGCTTTCTTGTTGTGAGGGGCCCAGAACTGCCCCCAGGATTCGAGGTTTGGCCTCCCCAGTGCCCAGCACAGGGATGGTCACTGCCCTGGGCCTGCTGGCCACACTATTCCTGGTACCAGCCAGGATGCTGGTGGCCTTTTTGGCCACCTGGGCACACGCTGGCTCATGTTCAGCCGCTGTCACCAACACCCCCAGGTCCGTTTCCCCCAGGCACTTTCCAGCCGCTCTTCCCCAGCCTGGAGCGTTCATGGGGTTGTTGTGACCCAAGTGCAGGACCCGGCACTTGCCCTTGTTGAACGTCAGACAATTGGCCTCAGCCCATCGATCCAGCATGATGAGACATATGTCACTATTCCTCTAGTCATTCTCTAGCACTTTTTACACTAGAGTTGTCAAAGAGAGAGTAACTCATTAAAAAAGTAAAGCCCTATTTTGGAAGAATATTCCCTGCAATACTTCCTCAGTTGCACAACAAAGGCAACTACAGGAAAAAAACTGTCAGATAAAATCAAAAGTTGCTCCAATAGCACAGCCAGGTAGTGACTCCCAGGCTGCAGTGAAGGGAGATGGAGAGGCCAAGTGCCTTGTGCATGCAAAAGTGCCATAAAAAACTCAAGAGTTGGGAGAGGAACTTCTGAATACCAGAGCTGCTCATTGAGTACCACATTACAAAGCTTCTCCTTGAAAAAATAGGTAAATACAGAGGACTCTGCCCAGAACTGGTATGAATTATGATGATGTTCTTTATGCATTTTCCCCTGCTTTAAGAATTACTACCTCTTCAAATAATGAAAAAGGAAGAAGGGAGCTTTTGGAGCATCGAAGAACTGCAATTCCTGCACTCTACCTCAAAAAAAAAAAAAAGAAAAAAAAGACACACACAAAAAAGACATTTCTATATGCTCTGTTCAGCTGGGTTAAGTCATATATGAAGACCTATCTTCAGGATTCTGTCCTCTAAAACACTGTACTGGATGCCCCTCCAGGTGAAAGCAAACTGTGGCCTGCACTCTGCTGCTAAAGGAATAGAGAAAAATGCATTAGCAATGTCAATGGTGGCATACCACTTGGCTGCCTTTGACTCCAGTTCAAATTGCAGTTCTAGCATATCAGGCACAGCAGCGCTCTGTGGTGGCGTAACTTCATTCAGGCCATAACAGTCTACTGTTAGTCTCCACTTGTCACTAGACATGCACTGGCCAAATTGGGCTGTTAAAAGGTGAGCGAGTCTTACTGATCACACCCTGACTTTCTAGTTGACGAATCAATTTCTGAATAGGAATCAGAGTCCCAGTTGGTACGATATTGTCGGCGATGCACTGTTGTGGTAGCAATTGGCACCTGCTGACCATCAACCATCAGCAGTCCTACAACAGAAGGAGTGTCTGAAAGCCCAGGCAAATCAGACAGCTGTTCAATATTCTCAGTGTCCACAACTGCTATACCAATTGCCCACCTATACCCTTTTGGGTCCTTAAAATACCCTCTCCTGAGGTAGTCTATGCCAAGGATGCACAGAGCATCTGGGCCAGTCACAATGGGATGCTTTTGCCAGTTTTTTCCAGTTAGGCTCATTTCAGCCTCTACAGCAGTCAGTTCCCGGAATCCCCCAGTCACTCCAACAATATTGACGGGTTGTGTTCCTTTATACTTGGAAGGAATTATCATGCACTGAGCACCAGTGTGCACCAAAGCCTTGTACTCCTGGGGGTGTGTTGTACCAGGCCATCGTATCTGTATAGTCCAATAAACTCTGTTATCCCTTTCCTCCACCTGGCTGGAGGCAGGGCCCCTCTAATTTCTGGTTTGCACAGTCTCTGAGTGTGAATTAGAGGTTCCGTCCAGAGCATCAGAATCTCTTCTGCTCCTTCTGCAAACTGGAGCAGCCATTTTCCTAGGAGTTTTTCCTTTTAGTTCACGTGCTCGTTCTTGAAGTTCTGAGGTAGGTGTTCCATGCCATCTATTCATGTTTTCTCCCTGCTCACATAGGAAGAACCACAGTGAACCTCTTTTTGTGGACTGCCTCCGTCCTGTCTCGAGATTGGAAACGCCTTCTCCTAATAGCTGAAACATAGGTTTGTACAGGTCATGAATGGTACGTGTCTTCTCTAAGTGCTTTGATTTCTTGCAACATCTTTTCCACCCGGTCATCAGATTTTTCACACAGTCTCTCCACAGCAGAGACACAAGCCTGTAGAGAACCAGCAAGGCTGTCCTCAAAGTCCTGGAGCTGCTCAATCACGTGAGAAATCCTTTGTCTACCTCCAGCTGTCCAGATCATTGATGCCAATGACTTAGCATATGCAGGTGGTGCATTTTGTACAAATCTGCGCCACATAGGTCGTGTACAACTGATTCTATCTGGGTCTGTCTCCTCTTGGCTGTTTGGCCCAAAATAGATGATCTCTGGCACAGCTAATTCTCTCAGGAACTGGATACCTCTCTCCATAGTGTTCCATTTCCCTAATGTGCATATGCAATCTTCCTTGTAGGGAAATCTTACTTTCATAGCTGTCAGGAGTCGGGTCCAGAGGGTAGTGGAGTTGTGCTGTCTTGAAATTGCCCTATCAAGGGTGGAATCCTTTGACAGAGATCCCAGCTGCTTGGCCTCCCCGCCTTCTAATTCTATTGTTTCAGCGCCATTATCCCAGCATCGGAGCAGCCGGGTTACAATATTCTCATCTTCCCAACGACTAAAGTCTTTTCGCAGGTCTCTCAGCTCACCTGGAGAAAAGGACCGAGTGGTGGTCACTTCCTCTCCTCCCTGCGCTGATGATGCCCCTTGGGTTGATGTTGGCCCTGTGTCATCATCTACTGGCCCTTTGCCATCACCTGCTAGCCCTTCGCCATCAGCTGCAGCGCGAGTCGTCTTTCTTGTGACTTTCTTACAACCGGCAACTGATGCAGATATGGGCTCACCATCTCTTGATTTATTTCCAGAGTCTGAATGACTGTCACTGGCATTGGCATAATCACAGTGGTTGTTATGGTTACAACAGCAACAGTGCCCAGTAAGTGAGGAGGGAGGAGCCTTGTTAGCCTTTGAGGCTGGAGGACTAACAGTGTCTGCAGCCAGCCAGCCAGTGACCTTGGCCGACTGGATCTCTGCAGAAGCTGTGATCCCCTTATCAGTTTCTGAAGCTGCGCTATCCGAGTCTCGCGGGGGGGCCGCTTTGGCTGCCTTTCGTTTCGAGCGGCTTGGAGTGCTTTTTGCTAAAGCTTCAGCAGACGCAACGCAAGTCTCAGGACTCAAAAGAGACGCAAACCTCCTATTTAACCTCGTTTCTCTTAACAGTAACACAGACACACATTCAGCAAGCCAAATAGCACCATCACAGTTCTATCAAAGCTCCAAGGATACTCTAAGCTCTCAAAAACATTTGTAATCTGTCCTAGCGAAAAAGTGAAAGTATTGTTAGTCAGCCTTTCTAAAGATTCACTCGTCCAATTAGCAAACGCATAGCTGTATTGCTCTTTGATATCTCCCGAAGGTTTTTCAAGGTAAAGCAGAAACGAGTAGAAATTCATTATCGGCTGCAGTATAATGAAGTAAACGAGTACCAAACCACACAGTATAATCATAACCATCGTCCAGTTTCCTGTTGTTATAAAATGTACACATGGATTCATAAAATAAGCCCAACACAGGTATGGGACCACAGAACACAATGTAGAAAATAGCCGACACAACTTATGCCACAGCATCTTTAAACCAATGTAATTCACTCTGCCTTAATACCACTCGATAACGTCCAAAACACACAGACCCGCGAGTCTCACAACTCTATGGGTTGGCACCATGCCAAGAAAACTGAAAGGTACGTCAGAGCACTGGGAGAGCAAAAAATCTCCAAATTTACCCCTTTTTAGTGCCAAATTTTAACTCTCTCTCTGCCCCACATTTGGCACCAATTATCTGTCGAGGTTTGATTGCGGGGTGACAATAAACCGTGGCAGATGTATTGTTAACCCCCTCTTCCCCTGCTTTCCCCCTTTAGTCCATCCCTATTCCCCCTTCCCACTAAAGACAGGCAATTGGGAGGGAAAGAAGGATAGAGAGAAGAGAGCTGGAAAAATTAAAAATGTTTTACTAATGCTACTAATAAAATAGAGAAAATAATACAAAATATACAAAACCAATCTTCAAAGTCCCAGTAACTGCTCCGGCAGATGTGGGGCCAGCACCTGAAGTCCTGGACTGGACTCTGCAGCCAACCGGAGCTGGATTCAGTCTGTCACTGGGCCTCAGTTCGCAGGGACAACTCGCAAGGTCCTCTCCCAATGTCGGCCATAAGGAAAAGGGATGAGATCCTCGTGATCCCCCACTTTTATATGAAGTATGACGTGAAGGGGATGGAATACTTAGTTGGTGAGTTTCAGTTCACCTCCTGGTTGCACATCTCAGGAGATTGCTATGTCTACCAAAACATGTATCTAGCTTTTCAGGAAGGTGCAGTTAGTAAGAAGACGACAGCTGACAGGGAAATTCACTAAAAGAGAAACTTGTTTTTAACAAAACCAGGACAGTGGGAGAACACAACAGAAATGTTCCAGTTGTCTGGCTCCAAGAGTCTTGGTCCTGAAGAAACACTTGACCATGCCTGGAAAAATCAAAGCTGTAGATAAATATGCAAAAAGACATACAAAATTTCAAAGCAAACAGAAATCCACATTTTATAAACCAGAAATTGAGTAATAGTGTATTTTGGAATGACTGCTTTAGATACTTCATTTTTCCTTTTATCAATCTTTAATTAAATAGGAACCTCCTTCTTGGTTTCTACCAATACTGTTTTCTTTGACTTCAGCATCCTTGACAAATTCTCCCAGACTTGTAAACTGCTTTCTACATCTTATCGGAAGATAAAACTGGCTGGGAAAGTTAAGTAGGTAGCCTATGAATCTCACACTCTTAAGAGATGCAAGTGCGTTATCTCATCACAGGGTAACATCTGCTGAAATAGATTAAAACCACATTTCACTTGTGTTTGGCATTCTAAATGTCCTGAGGGTTTTTCATAAAATTAAATATCCTTATACCATGGTAATCTTCATGCCCCAAAGACCTCTGAAGGTCTCCTGGTAATCTTTATTTGCAAAGTAAGTGCTGGACATTTCACTTGGTTTAACACAAGTTCTTCTTCCTGTCTTTATGCAATATTCACGTGTCTGAAAGAACTAGAAACACTGGAAATGCTGAAAAACTGTTTAAAAAAAAAATTATCCACTCGTGAGAAAAAAAGTTATTTTGTCCTTTTTATTTTGTTTCATTTCTGCTTTCAAGAATGTTAAATCCCAGTGAGATGATTTTGCTTCCCTTATTGCTCGTTGCATGGATGTTTGTCTATACTTGTATATAACCTTTGGTCTCATGTTCTTTTGCTGTTGGTTCCATGTTTATACATAGGTACCCAAAGTAGCTGAAAGTTGTTCTGCACAGTCATTAAGTAAAACTCTGCATTCCTTTTGGTTTCTCATAATCCTCAGGCACTGAAGGAAACATAATTTGGAAACTGAAGGAAGCTGGTTTTATGTCTTTAGATAACTGAAGAGAAAGGTCTGGCTCTGCTGGCTTAGTGCAATATTTATCCATCCATCCATCCATCCACCCATCCATCTTCACATGTCCAGTATATCTAACTGGAAGACTTGAGAACTGATAAACTTTAACCCCTATTGTATCTAGAAAAGACAAGACTTGCCGTGTTTTCCCTCTTGGCTGGTTCATGAATGAGGAGGTGCTGTGTTCTGCTCAGCTGACCATTGGAGGCTGAGCACTTTCGTACTAGAGGTATTTTTGGAGCATAGGCTTTGTTCCTATTTTATCTTAGTTTTCATCATTCCTAGATGTTTTAGCATGTGTTGCTATTCATTCCTCATCTCAGGTCACAGAAATTGTTCTCTTATCTCTGCAGTCGGTGGCAAAGTTGACAAGGGCTCAGAAGCAGCTGAGTGCTGAAATAGCTGATCTGCGTGTTGCAGCAGCCAACATGAGCAGTATCAATGAAGCTCTTGCAGTGGAGAAAGTGCAGCTGAACAGCCTTGTGCTGCAGGTGAGCAGAGCTGCCAAAGCTCTTGCCAGGTGTTTGTCTCCAGCTGCTGCTGCTTCTCAGCCTTCTTGCCTTCCAGCAGTAGGACTGGCTGGATGTGGAAATGTTGTTCCTTTTCGGGTCCAAGGCAAAGCTCCTTCCTGGGAAATGTTCCTGTCTTTTATTTCCTCTCTGCTGCTGTGATTGTAGCTGGAGCAAGAGAATGAAGTTGTGTCAGGGAAAGTGGCCGAGATGGAGAGAGCAAGAGTCTGTGAGCAGGAGCAGCTGAGCTGGTGTGAAAGAACCAAGTCAGAGCTCTGTGCAGAGAAAGCCCAGCTGGAGCAGCTGCTGCAGAAAGCAGAGGAGCAGCAGGAGATCATTGCAAGGAGATTTCTGCTCAGAGCCTGTGCAGTGTTATGGAGAAATAAGTGTATTGAAAAAATAAAACCAGACAAAAAGTCTTTGCCAACAGTACGGAGACAGACAGGAAGAACCTCATGTGGAGGCTGTGTGGAGAGTGGTGAGACATGCTGTCAGGGAGTTCTTTGGTAAAGGAAGAAATTTTACCTGCTCATCAGGTTCACCCTGCTTTTCCAAGCCTACAAATGACCCCATTTGCACAAGGCAGCACCAGTTTTGTCTCATCAGTGCTTCTGCTGGGGAACCTGCAGTAAATACGGGGCTCTGAACTCGTATCTTACTGCGGGACTCATACCTTGAGCCAAGCCCCTGCCACAGTTCACCTGCTACAGCAGGTCCCCAACTTGGTCCCTGCCGAGGCCTTTTGCTGTACACTGGTGCTGTCACCTCAGGTCATCGCCTGTGGTGGGCCTGGCTGTTGAATGCAGTGGCTGTCTCTCAGGACACTGATGGTCCAGAGATAGTAGTGCCAAGTTAAGGTTCAGAGACCGATCAAGCTTCCAAGTTTCTGCTTCCAGAACAGCAGCTTTGGGTTCCCTGGCCACAGCTGCTAGGGAGGCCGAAAGCTCTTGGTGAAGGTCCGAGAGCTCCTGGCTGGTCTTTGCACAGCTCTCAATATAGTCTTGCTTGTATTTTCGTTCTTGCGCCAGCTGCGTCTGCAGGAGGGACACCTGAAAGAGGCAAAAGGCCGAGCTCAGACAAGCCCACGCCGTCAGGACCAGCCGTAGCTCCACGGAACCGGCCGGCAGGGAAGACGCGCCCTCTAACTCCAGCCCTGACAAACACTTTGTCCTTCTGCAACGGGCAGCAACGGGTTCCCAGAGTCACCCTGAACTGAGATAGAGAGCCCCATCTGCTCTCAGCTCCTGGAACATTTGCAGCGCAGCCACAGCAGCTCTGGGATGTTCCCTCTGCCCGCTGTGGAGCGGAGGATCGGGCAGCGCTGGGAGCAGTGCTCCGGGCTTTGCTGTTTGGGGGAAAACAGCTCGGGACAGTGATAAAACAAATGTCCATACAGTGCTCAGGTCTCTGCCTCAGCCCCATATTGGGATCACAATCAGCACAGAGGAGCAATACGAGACTACCAAGTGCCTGAAGGCTCCAAGCTCTGGCACTGCCTCAGATCCCTGGAGCTCTGACATGATGCAGATGCGCTGTTAATTGAGCCACGGGAAAACAGGAATAGTCAACACGATGAGGAAGACTCAAAGGGATCCCCCTTAGAATATTTTCTATTTTCTGGTGAGTTCCAGTTTCTGCAGTTCCTCCAGTCCCTCTCCCACCCTGCCTGACCTTCAGGCAAGTCAGAGCCCAGACCCAGGTGAACAATGTTGTTTGGCCATGGCCAACAGCTGTGTCTGACCCTGCTGCTGCACTCCCTTCCTGACGGCCAAACCAAACTGGGGCTGCAGCGTGTGCAACGCTGTGCCCATCAGTCCGGCCAAGGCAGCTCTGGATGAGTTTCCTGCTCCTCACCTGCTGCTGGACCTCGGCCAAGCGACAACTGCAGCACGTGTGAGACTCCTCCTGGGAAGAAAACACAAGGATTTCTTTTTGTCTCCAGTTTGGTCAAGGCCGTGGCCTATATCTGAGTTTTATGAAGTCTCTACTGGGGGGCTGCTGCCACTGGGATTTGCCATCGTTCCTCCCTATGGCCAGACCCTCCTGCCACCCAGTGCGATTCTGTTCTCACCTGTCTAGAAGCCGGCACCTTCTGCTGGTCAGAGAAAGAAAATCCGCACGCGTCTGGCAGCGACCGACCACGGCAATATCTCTTCAGTCTCCTTCGTTCACGTTCCACCTGCACGTGGGGAAGGAGAAAGGGTCACAGACTCCTGCCACCAAACGAGGAGCAAAAGCACCTCTGCACATCAGGACAAGGAGATTTCTGCTCAGAGACTGTCACTTGCACCTGAGAACGTTGGGGCAAAACACACTCGAAGCAGACTATGGAGGAGAAAGGGCCAGAGAGAGTCCAGTGTGTGTGGATGGGGACACTGGGGCGAGAAGGGTGGTACCCCAGTGAATGTGCATTTGTGAAGGCAATGGGGTGCCAGAAGGGAGAGAAAATAGAAAGTGAGTGTCCACAGGGGGAAGGGGGAGAGGGCAGGAAACCAGCAGAGGACTCCAAAGTGCTGTCTGGGAAATGTGTGGTGTTCCAGAGCACCGGGAGGCTTTGCAGAGGCAGGGAAAGCCTGTTTTACCTGCTCCAGGGTCCTCCTGAGCTCAGCGTTGAGTTGCTGCAGCTCCGTCTTCTCAAGTTCCAGCCTTGCAACTGCTCCCTGCAGACGTTCCAGCCGCTGCGACAGGAGTCTCTTCTCTGAGAGCCAGGAGAGCTGCTCCCCTTCTGCAGCAGCCTGCTGGGGATTCAGAGAGGAGATGATGGAGCTGGTGCCACACGCAGCTTACAAGGGCCAGAATGAACAAGCTGGGGAGAGTGAGCGGGCTCAAGACTGGATGGTGCCAAGTCCCTTCTTCTCCCCCTGGTCCACAGCCCAAAACAACCCCAAACTCTCTTCCTAGGGGCCCCCTCCACATCACCCGGGAGAAATGGAATTGTTTGTTCTGGACATGCTTCCTGCTAGTTCGGTTCAGTGTCCCTCGTTCTGGCTTTGAGAGAGACTGGAACCATTAATTGCCTATTCCAAAGGTCCAGAGTATTTCCAGCTCCCTCTCAGTCATCTCTTTTCCATCATGAAGACTTCCACATTTACTGTTCCTATTAGGGAAGCTATTTAACACCTTGTTCATCCTCTCTGACCTTCACTGTATATTCTCCTATCTATAGCTCTACTCTCTGTCCTTGCACAACCAAACAATATGCAAGATGTGGGTGAACCATGTGTTGCTGCAGTGATAAAATACTGAGGTTTTGTTCTCTGTTCCCTTTTCCTGTTACATCATCAATACAGAACTGCTCTTTGAAAAAAATTACATTATCAACCAAGGCCTGCGCACTGATCTGAACCTACTCAAGAGCCACTTGCCTCTCGTGGGTTTCTTGAGGATCTGCTCCTTGAAGCAACCTCTGACACACCTATAAATGTGACCTTGGTATTGGCACTGTACTGATCTACATGGGTGCAACTGCATTACCTGATCTTACGCTGTTGTGTACCTGATCCATCAGTATTAGTATTAATATAGGGATGCAACTGAAGTCTCCCATTGTTTTCATGTCTCCTGCCCTTGTCACTCCTCCGCTTCCCATCAACAGATCACAATATCTGTCACCATCATGACGAGGTTGGTAGTGATATTTCTCAAGAATGTGTAAATGTGTAATGCATAAATACAGTACTGTATCAGTAGCATCTTCGTATGTCTGTATACTAACATAATGCTAAAAGTGTTGGCAGAGTCCCAGGCAAGTTTGCAGCCCAGGCTGTTGCAGCAGTTCCACTGGCAGTACCTGAGCCACATCACTTGGGAGAAATCCACACTCATTTGCCTTCCTGCTTTTTGGGCTGTGGCACAAGTACATCCGCAATGGCAATGAAGCCTTTAACCAGATCAGGCAACGGTACCAATTCCATTATTTTTAATACAGTGGAAAAGCTGTTCCCAGAAATCTCCATCTCTGAAAGCATCCTCTAAGCACCATCAGTGTTGCTGCTGTTCAGCCATCGGTATAAAATTCTACCCAGTTCCGTACGCTAGTGTGGTCAACCGTGCCCTTTCCTTCCCGTGCCAAATCCTCAGCAGGACACGCTGGCCAAGCGTGCCCAGACAGGAGAGAACCAACGACCCAGCCCCAGCTGTGGGACTGGAGTTAATTTTAACATCAAGCCCCCTCGTTCTGTCAGTAGTTGTGGGCTGGGCAGAAAACATTCCAGCAGGTGAACGGTGTCTGAGCGCCCTGCACAGACAGGCCAGCCCGCTGGCTGCGCTCACGGGGGCTTCGGCCAAGCAGGTCGGGTAGTTATCACAGAATCACAGACTGGTTGCGGTTGGAAGGGACCTCTGGAGATCATCTAGTCCAACCCACCTGCTAAAGCAGATTCACCAGAGGAGATCACACAGGATTACGTCCAGGTAGGAGACTCCACACCCACTCTGGGCAGCCTGGTCCAGGATCTGGCACCTCACAGTAAAGTTTCTCTTCATGTTTAGACAGAACCTCCTGTGCTTCAGTCTGTGCCCGTTGCCCCCTAATCCTATCGTTGGACACCACTGAAAAGTCTGGTCCATCCTCTTGACACCCACCCTTCAGATATTTATCAACATAAGTAAGATCCCTCTCAACTTCTCTTCTCCAGCTGAACAGCCCCAGCTCTCTCAGTCTCTCCTCATCAGAAAGATGCTCCAGACCCCTCATCATCTTTGTAGCCTCCACTGGAGTTCCTTGTCCTTCTTAAACTGGGGAGCCCAGAACTGGACACTCCAGATGTGGCCTCACCAGGGCAGAGCAGAGGGGGAGGAACAACCTCCCTTGACCTGCTGGTCACACTCTTCCTCACGCACTCCAGGTACCATTGGCCGCTTGGCCACAAGGGCACATTGGTGACTCATGGTCACCCTGTTGTCGACCAGAACTCCCAAGTCCTTCTCTGCAGAGCTGCTTTCCAGCAGGTCCCCCCAATCTGTACTGGTGCCTGGGGTTGTTCCTCCCCAGGTGCAGGACCCTGCACTTGCCCTTGTTGAACTTCATTAGGTTCTTCTCTACCCAGTCCTCCAGCCTGCCCAGGTCTCTGGATGGCAGCACAGCCTTCTGGTGTGTCTGTCCTTCCTCCCAGTTTGGTGTCACCAGTAAACTTGCTGGGGGTGCACTCGGTCTCTTCATTCAGGTCATTGATGAACAGGTTGAACAGGACTGGACCAAACACTGACCCCTGGGGAATCCCACTAACTACAGGCCTCCAACCAGACTCTGCACCCTCTGAGCTCTGCCGTCCAACCAGCTCATGATCCCTCTCACTGTGCATTCATCCAGCCCGCACTTCCTGAGCTTGTTTATGAAGATGTTGTGAGAGATGGTGCCAAAAGCCTTGCTGAAGCCACGGTAGACAATGTCCACTGCTCTTCCCTCATCTACTCAGCCAGTCATGCCATCACAGAAGGCTATCAAGTTGGTCAAACATGATTTCCCTTTGGTGAACCCATGCTGACTACTCCTGATAACCTTATTTTCCTCCATATGGTTGGAGATGACATCCAGAATAAGTTGTTCCATCGCCTTTCCAGGGATGGAGCTGAGGCTGACTGGCCTGTAGTTTCCTGGGTCATCCTTCTTTCCCTTTTTGAAGGCTGGAGTGACGTTGGCTTTCCTCCAGTCCTCAGGCACCTCTCCCGTTCTCCAAGACCTTTCAAAGATGATAGAGAGCAGCTTTGCAATAACATCTGCCAATTCTCTCAGCACTCATGAGTGCACCCCTTCAGGGCCCATGGATTTGTGGATGTCCAGATTGTCTAAACTATCTCTAACCTGATCCTCCTCAACCAAGCAAAAGTCTTTCTTTTTCCAGACTTTCTCTCCTATCTCTAGGCTCTGGGATTCCTGAGGGCCGGTTTTAGCATTAAAGGATTAAAGATGGAAGCAAAGAAGGCATTCAGTAACTCTGCCTTCTCTGTGTCATCTGTCACCAGGACACTCTCCTCATTCAGCAGTGGACCTACATTTTTAACAACCTTCCTTTTGCTCCTGATGTACTTGAAGAAACCCTTCTTGTTGTCTTTGACATCCCTGGCCGTATTTAATTCCAAGTGGAGCTTGGCCTTCCTCGCCACATCCCTGCCTACCCTAATGGCTGCCTTATATTCCTCCCAGGTGGTCTGTCCCTTTTTACACATTACATAAACACCGTTCTTCCACCTGAGTTTTGACGGGAATATATATTCCCATGTCTTTATGGGAAACATCTTTAGAATCCTTGAGAGACATTTTAGTTGGCTGATGGTCACTTGAGTGCCTACCTGATGATGAAACCGGTCCGTGTCCCTCTCCGAAACCATATTCTGCAGGACGGCTACTTCTTCCCTCAGAGTGCCACTGGCCATTTCACTCTTGGTGAGGGCAAGAGTCAGTGCTTGTGCCTTCTGCTGCCACTCCAGTTCTCTGCTTTCAGTCTGCTTCAAAAGAGCAGCCACACGCTCCAGTTCTTCCCCCTTTGCTTTCCTCTCGTCTTCCAGCTGTTGGGTCAGCTCCTTCTGCCTCCTCAAGAGACCGTCTCTCTCCTGGACAACTTGCCTCTTCTCTGCCTCCTCTTCCTCCCACTTTTGGAGTCTCTGGATTTGTTTCTTCAGGGTCTCCCCGTCATCTTTCCATCGCAGAGCTGATGTTAATTGTTTCAGGAGGTCACTCTGCCTCCTAAGGTCTTGTTCTCTCCCTGTCAGAGTCTTCTCTAAATACCTGACTCTGTCTCTCTGGTGCTTGAGCTCTTCATCCTTCTTTGGAAGAGTCTGCTGAACATGCTGGAGTTCTTCCCGAAGAGCTCTTATTTCCTCTTCTAACTCTCTTTGCTCACCTTGAACCTTGGTCTCTTGTCCCCTCTCAGGCCAGACTTCTTCCAGGAGCTTCTCCTGCTCTCTGTGGTGTCTAACCTCTTCAGTCTTCTTGCTTAGCCTGACCTGGAGATTCTGCAGGGTCTTCAGTTCTTCTTCATTGCCTTCATTTCTCTTCCTCATCACTTCCTCAAGCAGATTGACTTGCTTCTGGCATGATGTTAGTGCTATTTTAATGTTTTCTTCACAAAGCTGGAACACGTTAATTTGCTCTGTCTGCTGAAGGAACTCCAAACAGTTCTCCTTCAATATTTGGCTCATTTTGTCTAGATCCTGCTGCAGACTCTTAGCCTGCTTGCCTTCCAACTCCTTCTGCTCTTGAAGGTCCTGGACATGTTCTTGCAAAGATACTATCTCTTGATCTCTAGCTTCTAAAGAAGACTCAGCACATTCTAGTTTTTGCCTTATGGCTTTGGTCTGCATTGCTGCCTCCTCCTTTTCCTGCTGAAGCTTAGAGACAACCTCCTCCAGAACCTCTATCTTTCTTTCTCTTTCTTTTAGAGTCAGTTCTGCTGCTTGAAGATTTCTTTGCTCACCTTCATGCTCTTCCTCCTTTTCCTTGTATGCCTCACATTGCTTTCTAAGTGATAAAATTTCTTGCTCTTGTTCCTTTAGTGCCACTTGAAGATGCTGCAGAATTTCCTTCTGCTGTTCAGAGTCGTGTTCTTGATTTTGGAGGGTCTCGATCACTTCCTTCTGAGATTCAATCAGGAAATCCTTTTCTTTCAGTATTGCCTTAGTGTATTCTAAGTCTCTGTGTAAGACATTTATCTGTTGTTCTGTTTTTTCCTCATAGCTCCTTCTTTGTTGCTTTTGGATGTCTATGAGTCTGTCCTTTTGTTTTAAGGTTTCTAAGGTCTGCTCCAGTTGGTCATGGACAGTCCTTAACTGCATTTCCATGACTTCTTCAGCTTCCTGGCTTTGCTTTTGTTGTGACTCAAGTTCTTGATCTCTTTTAGCTAAAGAAAGTGTCATATTTTCTACTTGACCATGAAGCTCTTGGAGATGCCCCTCTTGCTGTTCCTTGTACTGCTGCAAGAGTCTTAACTGATTCTTTAGAGAATCACACTCACTCTCTCTGTCCTTAAGAACTGCCCTCACGTGTTCAAGGCTTGCGTGCAGAGATTTTGCCTGTTCTCTTTCTGCTTCCAGTTCTTGGATCTGCTGAGTCAGAGACATAAGCTCTGAATTTTTTACCTTCAAGTTTTCTTTCATATGATCAAGATCCATGAGCAGATTTTTCACTTGTGATGCACCGTGTTGTTCTAGAATCATTATTTTCCCCTCCTGGAATTTGATCTCCTGGTCTCTCTTCTCCAGCTCTTTGGTCATTTTACTGACAGCAGTCCTCTGTGATTCTAACTGCTTCTCCAGCTCCGCTACCTGTTCTTGCTGGGATCTGATCTCCTGGTCTCTCTCCTCCAGCTCTTTGCTCATCTTGCTTACAACCGTCCTCTGCAATTCCTGCTGCTTCTGCAGCTCCCGGATCTGGTCTTGCTGGGATTCCACCTGCTGGTTTTTCTCTGCCATGTCCTTCATAACCTGATCGAGAGTAGTTCTGTGCATTTCTTTCTGCTTTTCCAGCATTCTCACCTGTTCCTGGTACAACTGCTTTTCTCCCTCCCTCTCTGACAAGACGGCATTCATATGAGTGAGAGTCTCCTGCAAAGCTTTTCCCTCTGCTGCCTCTTTCTCCAGCATCTGGATTTTCTGCCACTGCATTTCCACCTCCTCATTTTTCATTTTTAAGACAGACAAAGTAGTTTGAAGTTCTTGTTCAAGGCAGTGGCTCATATCTGTTGCTGTGTTTGCTCGGGTCTCAGAGGCTGTGACTGACTCCTGAAGAAGTTTCATCTCCCATACCAGCTTTTCTTTAACTGCTTCCAGCCTGTCCCGTTCATGCTGCAAAACAGCAAGAAAAAGGTCAGGTCATTCCACCTATAGATGTTTGCTTTTCCTATGGGGTTTGCACTCCTGTTCAGTGTCAGCCCAGGGCTGCCCGCTCTCTCCTGCCTCTCCGGCTGTTCAGACCTTTCCTGCACCACCCTCCAGCTCCGGCTTTCCCAGCTCACTCAGCCTGTCCCACCTTCCTTTGTGCCCTTCCCTGACCCTCCTCTAGCTCTAGTGTGTTCCTGCGGGGAGGAGCCGCCTGAGCGGCAGCCAGGATTTAAAGTCCAGACTAACATGATTTGGGCAGGGGCATGGTGATGTTCTCTGTGTTAGGGAGGAAGGGAAGAAAGAAAAACCCCAACATTTGATTTCCCATTTTGGGGGGGTTTGTTTGGCCCTCTACTGCGTGGAGTTTTCATGGCACCATCCTCTAGAACCCCACTGTCCCCTCTTGAAGGAGTAATGGCCAGACCACACTCTGTCATTCTGTGTTTGAAATCAGGACTAGTTTTCCCCTTGCAGGCATACATATTTAGCTGGATCCGCACTTTTGTTTTTCAAATTTCTGTATGTTTTCCTTACTGTCTGCTCTCGGGTGGGCAATGTCAAACAGCTTTCTATTATTAGCAAACTTTGTCTTCTCACCCCTTTTTCCAGATCCAGATATGTAGAAATCTAACTAGGGATTTGGACACATATAAACACCCAAACCATGCAATGTAAATAGAGACAAGTTTGAAAATTACTTTGACTTAAGATTCAAGGGCAGAAATCTTCAGAACCGAGGAAAACAAACACCCTGAATCATAACTGAGTTTTTACGACTATGGCATCTTTTCCCACTTATTCAGAAGAATGCAACTGGAAAAGTGAAACCAAAAAACAGCCACTGGTATAAACTACATTCTTCTGCTCTTTTCATGGTCTGTGGTGTCTCCACATAGTCTGTGACACTGGTCATCTTCGTGACCTCTCCTTTCTGGACTGTCTTCTCTTACCCAAGGTGATGACCCTGCTAACTCAGCTCCAGGGCCTGGCAGGAAAGCAACAGTCTGGGAAACAACGAATGATGAGTGGAAGGAAGGGGACAATGGAGGAAACTTGGTCAGCATCTGAGTACTCTGTAGCTTCTAAGATTTGGACAGAACCTGTACAAGACCACCAAAAATCAGCTCTCCACTGGAAAAAGCTGCTCCTTAGAATTATTAACAGAAGGCCAAAAAATATGTAAGACATGGCCCTTCGCAGCATCTGCCAGCCTCACCAGGACATCCTTTCTTTGCTTCTCAGTGCTCTCGAGTTTCCTTTCCAAAGATGCCACCTCTTGATGTAGAGTCACAGCCTCCTCCTTTAGAGCAGCAGCCTTTTCCTGCAAGGCAGCTTCTAGAGAGTTCTTCTTGCGTTCTGCCATCTGTGTCTCTGAAGCAGTAAAGGTGAAGGAGAAGGTGAAAAGCAAAGCAAAACCAAACTCATTTGCATCCTACAGAGAAAACTTAACTGCCTGTCTGTATTTTCCAGGCCCTAAGCCCACAAGGACTCTCAAAGCAGACATAAATAAAGGAACCTTTCAGGCAGAGAAAAAAAGAAGAATGAAAGTGGCAAGGGTTAGAAGAATACAAAAAATGTGTTTGCTCTTCTTTCTGTTGAAAGGCCAGGGCTAAGGGTGTGGCAGCACATCACCCACAGTGTTAGAAGCAGGTTGAACCGACAGAGATGAAACAAGGACAGAGACGACAGGTGAGAGTCAGATCTAGTGTCCTAAAGGAAAAAGAAGCGAAAGTGAAGACTATGGCACAGTTAATTGACCGGAAAGACTTAAAGACATTTTAGAGAAAAGAACAGATGTCAATGTTGTGCTTGAAGATGTACTTTGGTATTTGTCCAATAGAGTGCTAGGGGAATACGTTGTGCACTGGCAAAAAAAAAAAAGAAAGGAAATATTCAGTGATACTAGGCCAACAGCAAGGCAAGAACAATGGAGCATCACACCAGACCTGAAACCAGAAGGACTACAGATAGACAGGATCTAAAACTAAACTAATAGCTGAAACTAAGTGACAAGGACTAAAGAGGGAAAGAACTGACTAATGGGACAGGCAGGATCCATCTAGTGGCAGAATTTGAAGTATATAAGCTGTTATCATATGTAACATATGTAGTAAAAACTACAGATGTTCCAGAAAAAGTAATGATCTAAAGCCTGGAAAACTCTCCTGTAAAGAGTTTGAAAAATGATCAGCAGTTCCATCTCAGAGAGGGATCATAAAGAAATACTGAACAGGTAAAGGCGCGACATGAGCAGGCAGGAGCCTGTGGGGAAGGCAATGAGCCATGCCCACACCTCCCTGTTCCTGTTGTCTGAGACAAGGAAAACCGTCCTGATGTGGAGAGTGGGAAAGCAATGACAGAGGAAGGAGCAGGGATGCTTGTCCAGCTATGACATAGAGAGGCCAATAGCCCTGGAGGCTCTGGGATGGCCTGGAGAGGAAGAGGTGACTAGTTACACGTGAAAATCTGTTTAGAGATAAACCAAATGTGAACACATTAGCAAAGGCATAAGTAAGAAGTGGCTAGCAAACAGACACCAAATCAATATCAGCAAGAAAACACGTAAGAAAGATGCAGAAGCACTAGGTACCAGAGAACCAGGAAAAGCAGCAGCAGAAGGGATGCAGTTAACACAGGAGCTCAACACTGAACTAATACTCTGTGAATCTGCCATGTAAGAGGCAAAGGAAGTCAATAAAAACATGGCTTTTGGCAACTTGGTGCTTGTAAAGAGCATATGGAGGAAAGATGCTGTGAGGCATCAAGCTACACATACTGAGCAGGGACATGTGACCTGAAAGGCATCACCTCGGCACATGTATCACCAGGAGCACAGTTGGATGCACTGCCAGCCACTGCATCTATCTCTATTAAAAGCTTTCACTGATAGTTTTATAGATTAGTCTCACACATGTTGTTTTTCTCCTCTTCCCATCTCCAGGCACTGCACTTTTCCACTGTGTGGTATCAGAGATCCTGCTGGTGAGACAGGACAGGACCAGTAGGTTGGAAAGGAGAAGCTGTACCTTCCCGACTTTGAGCCAACTGTGTCTGCAGCTCCTGACTGTGAGCACTAAAATGGTCCCTCTCCGCTTGCCTCTTGCTCAGCTCCAGCTCCAAGTCCTGTATCTTCTGCCTTGCATCATTCTGCAAGATTGAAGAAGAGAAGTATCATCTCACAGAGCCACTGCTGGCAGGAGACAAAGAGGCACAAACACTAAGGCAGAAATAGCCAAGGTGGGAGAGGGCAGCTGGACAGTAATGGTAGATGTGATCAGGATTGTCCCTTCTCCCCATGGCAAGCCAACCTGGCCTATGAGAATTTACGCCCGCTCTGGCTTTGGCACTCAGCCTGTCTGTTCAGTCCAGCAGGACAAGATTTCTGGGTGTGCTAGGTACACGTTACCAGATCTTGCTGAGTCTGCTTCAGGTGCTGACGCAGATCTTGTAGGGCTGCTGCGACTCTGTCCACTGTGAGCTCTGCAGGGAGGTCCCTGGCCTGAGAAACATGACCCTGTTCTGAAGAAAGAAGCCATTCTGTTCCAAGCTTTAATTGAAGGGTCTCCAACAAACAAGGCTGCTTTATACCCAGGAGAAGGTGGCAGTGCCTTTGACATCATTCTAGAGCTCATGTTACAGCAAAACATGTGCCACAGGCTAACGTTAATTTGATGACCACTACTGTCAGCGCTGCCCCAAGGAAGAACATGTATGCCCTACGACTGATGTGACTTGGGCCCTATTTCATTTTGATGCTGGTCATTTCTCCATGTGCAAACATGGACCTGTCTCTCTGCAGGGATGTCAGGCTTTCAAGAGTTCCCAAGGCTTGAGTCAGCCTACACTGAAAGGATGCGTCTATCATATCAGGATTACAAAGAACCACTCCTCCCTCCGACTGCTCTCCTGTCTGTGCTCTAGAGACGTGTTCACCCAGCCTCCCACACTTGCCTGAACTCCCAGTGACTAAGTCTCTGCTGTCACAGATCATGCGGCGCAGAACCAAGTGCAGCTTGTCCAGCTGTGAGCGGGCTTCCCGGTGGGCACTGTCCGCCTGCTGACACTCTGTGGCCAACGCCTTCGCTCTGTTCTCCGTGCTACAGAGCCTCAAATGCAGTTCAGATATCTCAGCCTCCAACATGTGCAGAGAGTCCCTCAAGCACTGCTCGCCTGCTCGGGACTCCTCCAGATCCTGTACCAGCTGCTTCTCTCGAGTCGCCAGGCTAGTCTCCTTCTCCAAAACCACATCCTGCAGTGACTGCACCTGTAACACAGACGCACGGAGCCTCAGGGACAGCGCAATGAAGGAGAAATTCCTTCAAGCAAAAACCGCACAGGAAACAAAAGGCACTAAGCCAAGGATTCAAGCTGGGCAAAATAAGCTAGAAACAGGTATCTGGAGGCTAAGGGGTCAAAAGGAAGTTTCCCCATTCCTAAAGGTTGACAGTTGAACTGTCTGGCTTTCCTGCTTTCCAACCTCAGAAATGAAGGTAGAGGGGAGGGTGGGTGTCTGTGTGAGAGAAAAAGAGGGTGAGGGTGGGTGGTGGGCAGGGTGAGGTGGTAGATCGAGCATCTCCACATGGAGAGTGGGGCTGTCAGGGATTGTTGGGGGACAATCGGTACCCTTTCTGGTGCATCTCCAAAATGACAGAAGAACTGGCTGAGATGGAAGTGCCTTCCACAGACTGTGATAACCGCTTCTGTTTCACCAGATTGCCCAGTGCCCAGAGGCAGAAACACCATCTGGGGACAACATTTTTAACGGAGATACTGAGAAGCTCCAAAGGAGTCTCCTGTTTCTCCTCAGAGATTTAATGCTGTGAACCATGAGAGAACAGGGGAAAAAAGGCAGAACAGAGCAGATCCAGCCGTGACCTCAATGTGTAGAGTCTCTGGGCAGAATACAGAAGGAGTGTGTGTTGCTGGGAGGGGAAGCGAGTTGGGGCCTACAAGCTGAAGGTGAAGAAGAAGAGGATGCTGTAAGTCACCTGGTTGTTGAGCTCTTGTATCTCTCTTCTGTGGTCTGAATGGAGCTGCTGAGCCTGGTGAAGAGCAGAAAGAAGCTGAGAAACCTCGTTGTGCTGGGCAAGGCTGTTTTCTTCCAGGGTTCTGAGGCTCAGTTCCTTCTCTTCCAGAGACAGAGTCAGCCTGAAAGAGAGAGCATGCAACTCATTACTGCATGGTATAACATTTAATAAACTCATAGGACTTCCAGCACCAAGGGGGAAATTGCTTTGTCTGCTGAGCTTTGTCTGAACAACGAAGCTGTTTGTTCAGTCCTATGCCAAGCTGCCAGTCACACCCAGTCGTGTGCCCACGACGCTTGTCTCCACAGAAGAAAGGTGAATTACTGGCTAAATACCCTATCTTTTTTGAAATGGGAATGTGAATATAAACATAACAAAGTCTTGAAATTAAGACATTAGGGAAGAGGAAAAATTTTCTGTTGACTAATGAGACTCCAAGGGAGAGGTTTTGTCAATGACGAAGAGACATTTTCTTCCCCTGCCTTTATGTCCTGATAAGAACAGCAGTAACTGACAGCAAGGTGATCTTTGGGGAGTTCCATCAGATGTGCCAGCACCCATTTTACTTTTGGCCGATACCAGAAGTGGTAATGAAGGCTTGGAAGATGCAGGATACCTCAGAGGTGAAGCAAGAGTGCAGTGCCTTTTATTTCTCTTCTTCAATGCAGATCTGTGTTGAAGACTGGCAGGACTTTACCAGGCGAAGTCACCTACCTACACTTTCTCTTCTTTCTTGCGTTCCTTGGACAGTCAGTAGCATCTGTAACTGTTGAGGCTCTTTTGAGGAATGAGGAAACAGATGGCAATAAGAAACATTCCTGTTTCTTGTGGGCCTCAGAGGGCAATCTGGCTTAGCTCAAAATCATGGGTATAGGATGGCTTCTGCCAAGCAAAGGGATCAGGATGGAAGACCGATACAGATCCCAAATGTTTAAAGTTTACTGGACCCAAGGTGGAGCTGATGGACCTACCTAGCTCATTATACTGCAGCTCATCCCATCTCCTTTGGTGTGTTTCAGGTTTGAAACCCCTGAAAGTCTCATTTAACAGTATTAATATGCTGACCTAACAAAAGAACACCTCCTTTTAAGGAAAGGACTACTCCAAAAGACATTTCTTCAGAAAAACTGTAAGTGAAGGATTAAAGGAAAACAAAAGAAAAGACAACATCCAGAGAATGAAACACATCTGCATGGATAGTTCAGAACTCTGCTTTGTAGGAAATGTTGCCAGAGCCACTTGTAAATGCAAAGATCTGAAAGAAGGAATCCACTAAACAGAATGGAGAGTCTCAAGGGCTTTCATTTACCTGGCTTTATCACTCTCTAGAACTTTCAACAAAGCCTGAAATTCTGTGTTGTGACGCTCCACTTCTTCCCATCGACTCCTTTCCCCCTCCAAGGACTGCAGACGCACTTGCAGCTCCTTGTTCTGATGTTCCACCTCCTCCCATTGACTCTTCTTCTCCTCCAGGATCTTCTGGAGGTGCTCAACCTCCAGCACCTTCTGCTTTGACAATTCCTGCGCCTCACTCAGATCTTGCTGAGCTTTGCAGCCAATCACTTGCTGGGACTCTTCGGAGGCTGCTAGCTGAGATTTCAACTCCTCCACCTAAAATAAAACATAACAAAGCAGTCAAAGACTACAGCTTGCCACTGTCAGCCATATCACGTACTGTGAGGAAAGGGAAAGAACAACTTTAAATTTCACCCTGTCTTGACAATACCAGATTCAAAATGGATAGAGCTGACTTGCTTAAAAATCTAAGTGGGTCACCATGTTCATATGAAAAACAAGGCTAGAAGTAACAGGCCAGCAGAAATCCATTCTGATGATCGCTGGCACAGGCAAATGCACTAGCCCGTCTGTCCAGGGCAGCAGCTGAGATTCACCTGACCAGCGAGTCTCCTTCAGAGCAGCCGAGATGGAGACCACAGGACAATGCAGGCAGAGGGATTGCCCCATCAGCCTGCTGCTCTGTGATGGCAAGGCAAAAAGTGGAGAGACCACCTGCTTGATAACCGGAGTATCTATTGCTGCCTCAGTCACCTGTTTTTGTAGAGCATCCCTCTGCTGCAGAAGGACTTTCATTTCCTCTTTGACAGTTTGGAATTCTACCTCGTGCCTCTTCTCTGTTGCCCTGATCTTGCTCTGAGCTTCCTCCAGCTCTGCTTGCAGCTTTTCTGTGATGTTCTGTAAAATCAAATGGAGAGCAAGTTACTGGGACCTGCCATCAGGTCCGGCTTTTTCCTCTTTCTGCCTCAAAGTCACATTCATTCAGCCACTTCTTTCTGCTTTTCTACCCAGCGCTGCTTCCGCTGTCACCCTTCCTTCCTCTTGCTCCTCTCTGGAGCTGACCAGGCTCTGTGCTTTCAGTGCCTGCAGCAGTCCTTGCCTGCCCAGCCCCAGCACTGAGGCTTTCTGTCCTTCCTACTGCCCTTCCCTCTCTTCCCTGGCTCTCTCAGCCCCTCTCAGCTTACGCCCAGTGGCCAACAGCCTGTTCCTTCAACCCACCCGACCAGGCAGACTCACCTGCCCCTTCTCTCGCTGCTCTTTCATCTGCTGCCTGAGCTGCTCTACCCGCTGGCAGGCGTCTGTGAGCTCTCCCCGAGTCTGGAGGAGCGTCTCTAGTAAAGAATTCTTCTCACGCTCCTTTTCCAGCATGGCCTGCACAGAAATAAAGAGCAGACGGGCTTAAACTTCCCTCGCAAAATGTCCGTGCCAAGGCTCAAAGGCCGATGGGCTCACACGTTCTCCAAGCGCTGCGCTGCTGCTCTCCTGGGTCATTCTCTGCCCACGGGGAGACGCAGCTTCCTAAGGGAGACTGGCAGGATAAACAGGGTCCCTCCGGGACTGAATCCTCAACAAACTCTTAGTCAGCTCACGGGAAAACGTGTGGCATTTCTCAAGTGTCTCGCCTTGCTGGTGAGGGGATCCCTCCTCTTCTGCTGGTCCTGTTTGCCTTTCCATGGCGGCTTTTGCCCCCAGTCAGCAGCAGAGAAAATGCAAGGCTGCCAGAGGGCTGCAGCCAGAGCTCCTTCAGGAAACTCAGGGATTCCAAGCGGGGTTTGGTGAAAATCACTTCAGTTTTAAGGTACTCAGTAGACTCTGGTTCAGAAGTGACATGCCAGGGACACACGGTCATCTCCGAGTGCTGCCCTGTCCTGTCAGGACCTGCAGACACAGCTGGGGGTTCTGCTGTCCCTGGGCACTCTGCACACAGGACCTTGGGCAGGACACAAGCACTGCCAGCGCAGGACGGGGTTGCTTTGGCACAGCAGAGCTGGGCACAAAAGAGCTCACCAGCAAGTGACTGAAAACACAGCCCGGAAGACACCTCTGTCCTACCGCTCCGAAATCTTTCACAGGACTCTTTAAAAAGGTTTTTCTTTTGTCAACAATCCTGCTGCGCCCCTCCCTGTTCCCCAAACACAAACCCCATCCTCGTGGGGATTCAGGCCTACAAGCTCACTTTGGTCTTTAATGGAGATAAGGCTTTAAACACCTACCAGGAAACATCAAAAGAGGACCGTTAGAGAGCAGCGAAGATATTCTGAGGTAACTCTTACAAAACCAGAACACAATAGCAGCACAACAATCTAAAACCAAAGGAGACATTTCTGCCTGGCTTCCTATGAGAGGTCTCGTCCCTAGTCCCAGCGCTGGCCCTGCACGCCTTTCACCTCCCCAAATTCCGTGCAGGAAACATTAGGGATGCTCCACACAGCCCCATTCCCAGCCATCTCCCACAGCTCCAGCCTCGCAAAAACACACCAGTTCTCCTTTCGCAGCCTTTACCTCTTGCTCGGCATTTTCACGTCTAGTTTGTTCCTCTTGTTGTTGAGCTTGCACGGCAGCAACTTTCTGCTCCATATCCAACAGCTGCTTCTCGTGCTCCCTCTCTGTCTCTGCCTTCTCCTGCTGCCATCGCTCCAGCAGCTCCTGCAGCTCTGACTGGTGCCCTTCCCGCGCGCTTGCCTGAGGAGGGGAGGAAAAGACTTCAAGATGGAGCCCCAGCCAAGCTCCTCAAAAACATGGGAAGCTTCATCCCTCCTTTGGGGTTCAAGCCCAAAGAAAACCCCTCTGACCACCGAGAAAGGGCAGAAAGAAAGGAACAAAGTTCCCGTGACTGCAGCTGGCAGGAGGGTCAGGACTCTGCCCCATGGGAGACAGGAGGCTGCTAAGAGCCCCCCCTGGGCTGCCACGCTCTGGGTGGGACCCCCAACCTGCCCTTGAACTCGTCTTACGCCCACGCTCAATCTGTGGCTGCATTTCCTGTCCCAGCACAGTCCCGTGGGCTCCACGTGCCTTCGAGTACGAGCCATCGGCTCTGCTGCTGGCCTGGCAACGTGTGGCCCGTGACACACGCTTGCTGCCGTTTCACACCTCGGGCCGTTCTGCTCAAGACAGCCCACCAAGCTTGCTTGAGGAATTCAAACGCCTCCTGTTTCCTACCAGGTCTTGCAGAAGCCTCTTTATTTCTGCTTCATGATCGTTTTGCCGAAGTCTGAGGGTATCGTCATGCTGCCGTTCTCTCTGCAAGAGCTGTCGTGCCGTGTTTTCCCATTCCTGCCTCAGGAGAGATCTCTCTGCTTCCAGCTCACGTTGAAGGCACTTCACTTCCCCTGCAAACCCCACAAATGGCAAGAGTCAGAGTCTCCCCAGACCCTGGTTCTGACCTTACTGACCTTCAGCCCTTGGAGTTTCAGTGCAGGAGGGATCTGTTCCAGCTCCTTCACTCCCCACCAGCACTGCGGACAGAGAGCTGCTTTTATACCGTCTTCTCTAGGCAGGGGGATCACCAGAAACAAAGCACATGGGGCATCACCTTGTATCACCTCCTTGGCCTGCGTGACGGTGTGAAGTTGCATCTCAAGCTGACTCCGGGCGATCTCCAGCTGAGATATGTGCTGCTGAGCCTCAAACAGGCTGCACTCCAGGGTCTCCTTCACCGACCTGCAGGTTGTGGACACGGAGAGAAATGAGCTTCTTGCTCCTGACACCCACAGGGAGGGATTCCAGTGACAAGTGGTTCAATATCCCTGCCCCTGAGAACGGAAAATGGGTTACATGGACACTCGTGCACAGAAAACAGATTTCTGCCATTTAAAATCGCAATGCAGGCCCCTCCGAGGGAATGCCCAGGCTTTCCTTATGACCCAGCGTTAACACAGCAAGCCCAGCCGAATTTCACCTCGACAGCCAGATCTTGAATCCCTGCTGCCTGATCGATGGCACACAGGGAGCAGTTTTCCTGACAACATCTGTGCCAGCCAGCAAAAGCCCAACCTCTGCTCACAGCCCCCATCTCATCAGCACTTCCAATTGCTCTGCAGGGTGACACAATAAGCGGGATTTTTTTCTCCTCAAGATTGTTCCATGTTCTGTCCCTGGAAGGTGAAAACACCCCCAAAGCACAGAGGACGCAAGAAAGCCCCGTGCAACGATGACCAGCTCTGTAATTCCCGACAGTGAGTCATGTCCTGCCCAGGGTTCCTCCCCCTTTACCTGGCCTCTGCCAGCTGCTCTGAAAGGCCTTGTCTGTCCCGCTCCACGGCTGCCAGGCGCAGCTCCAGGGCAGCCTTCTCCTGCACCAGCACCTCCTTCTCTTCGGACACCTTGGCCAGCGCGAGCCCTTGGCGAGAGGACTCCTGGCGCAACTGCTCCAGACCAGTGCTGGCCGACTCTTGCTGCCGGGACACCTGGAACGGGACAAACCGCAGTTGGAGCCCTTGCTGTGCAGTTGTGTGCAGAGCAGCCAGCGCCGCTGGCCAGTGGGCGGGAGGAGAAAGAGCTCCTGTCCCGGGGGCTCCAAGTGTGAGAGCAGCTGCTGGTACCGCACTGAGAGCCTGGGCTGCCAAAAGGCGCTGACCCCGCTCACTGGGAAGTGATGTGCAAGGCCAGACTGGGCTGCCTGGGGCCAGCTGTGGCCTCCCCAGTGCCCAGTGCAGGGGACGGTCACTGCCCTGCTCCTGCTGGCCACACCAGTGCTGGGACAAGCCAGGCTGCTCTTGGCCTTCTTGGCCACCTGGGCACACGCCAGCTCATATTCAGCCGCTCTCAACTGGATTTTGCCTCAGAAAACGGATTCAGAGCTACACAGTTTGTTTCTTTTGCCACAGGTGACAGGAGTCACCCCACTCTGATCCAGGGACAGCACCATCATCTCTTTGCAGCTCAGCAAAAGCCACAGAAGAGGCCAACACAGACCAGTGGATTAAAAGAATCCAGAGAAGCAGAGGACAGCGCAGAGAACTGCAGAACTGCTCTGCAAGCCATCAACACGTTGCCAAAAAGAAGGGAACAAACCCTCTGCCCTCCAGGGCTACCGAGTGTCTCCTTGACACAAACCTTGCAGCAGCCAACAGATACAGCTTCACTCGGCCAAGCAGCCAAACACCCACCCAGAAGCAGCAGCTTTCTGGTCTCACCTCACTGAGCTGCTCTCGGGTTTCTTCCTTCTCCTCTGCCAGTCTCCTCAGCTCCACCCGCAGCCCCTCCTGCTGCTCCTCTGCTTTCTGCAGCAGCTGCTCCAGCTGGGCTTTCTCTGCACAGAGCTCTGACTTGGTTCTTTCACACCAGCTCAGCTGCTCCTGCTCACACACTCTTGCTCTCTCCATCTCAGCCACTTTCCCTGACACAACTTCATTCTCTTGCTCCAGCTACAATCACAGAAGCAGAGAGGAAATAAAAGACAGGAACATTTCCCAGGAAGGAGCTTTGCCTTGGACCCGAAAAGGAACAACATTTCCACATCCAGCCAGTCCTACTGCTGGAAGGCAAGAAGGCTGAGAAGCAGCAGCAGCTGGAGACAAACACCTGGCAAGAGCTTTGGCAGCTCTGCTCACCTGCAGCACAAGGTTGTTCAGCTGCACTTTCTCCACTGCAAGAGCTTCATTGATACTGCTCATGTTGGCTGCTGCAACACGCAGATCAGCTATTTCAGCACTCAGTTGCTTCTGAGTCCTTGTCAACTCTGCCACCGACTGCTCGGCCTGCAGAGACAAAAGAACAACGTGACAACAAGGGCAGCAAAATCCCTGACTCCAAGCAGCAACTCCCCATCCCCTGCGTGTCTCTGACACGCTCCCAGTTCACGCTCCCGATAAGCACGTGGGGACTGAAAACCCCAAAGAGCCTGTGTAGTCTGATCTCCATTTCCAAAGGACAACAATGTTTTCCCTGTCTTCTCCTGCCAGGAACAGCACCTGTGCTGGTCCTGCTGTCACAACTCCCTCTCCCACAAGGGCTCCCTAGGAATAAGGTGCCCGCACCTTCTCCAGGGCCGTGGTCAGCTCGTGTTTCTCTTGCTCCAGCAGATCCCTCTGAAGCTGCGACTCCTCCAGCATCTCTCTCGTGACTGCCAGCTCACTCTGCAACAATGAATGTTTTCCTTCAAGTGCAGCTAAGTCCTTCAGCCTGCGAGAAGAGGAAAGACAAACAAGTTCTTAATCTAAAACCACTCTCGTTTCCAAGAGTAAAAGAGGGTAAAAGAGACTTCTGAAGTCCAGATTAATATTCCCACAATTACTCTTGTCTTCAGCAGTGAAACAATGAAAGAGTCTGCAGTCTACTGGGGAGGAAATGTGTATGAATTTCCAACCCAACAATCACAGGGTCACAGGATGGCTCAGGCTGGCAGGGACCCCACGACGCCTTGGCCCAGTCTCCAGCTCAGAGCAGCTGGGTCAGCTATGGGATCAGTCCAGGTTGTTCAAGGCTCTGACCAGTTGGGTCTTCCCAAGTTTCCAGGGATGGAATCTGGACAATCGCTCTGAGCAACCTGTTCTGCTGCATGATTGTCCTCACGGTTCAATTTTCTGTTCTCCTTAAATCCAGCCTGACCCGCCCTTGTTTCAGCTTATGCCTGTCACCAACCACTCTGCTCAGGTGGGGAATGATTTCTGTGAAGCTCACACACAAAGCACAAGGAGGTGGCTCTGCTGGATGGCAGCAGGCAGCCAGCCCTGCCCGCATGCTCCCTTCACCCTTCTGTGCTGCAAATGACGAGCAGGCACAATTCAGCCTTGTACGCTGGGCTCCTAAGGTCCAGCCATGCCCACCCCTGCCCAGAGAAAGCTCCAACGCTCACAGGAGCTCCTGCTCACGACGCGCTCTCTCCATTGCCTGCTGCTGCTCCACCATTTCCCCCTGGGTTGAGTCTTCCTTCAGCTGCAGCTCCGTGTTCCTTTGACGCAGACGCGAGGCTTCTTGCTCCGTTACTTCCAGCTGTTGCTGTAACTCTTCCCTGGTTTTCTCCAGGTTGGCACAGTCACTGCAGAGACAAGGCTCTGTTAGAAGAATGAAGAGGCCGGTAGAGTCACAGATCTCATTTTCCCCATCCCAGGATGGAGCTGTTGGGAGCACGGGGAGGAAGAACTTGCTCTTCCCCTCCCAAGGTAACCGAAGAGGGAAGCAGGAAGGCAGGCAGGCTGTTGCCTTCATCCAGTGAGAAGCGGTGCCTGGGAAAGGGCACCCAAAGAGCAGAGTGCAGAGACGCAGCATGTTGAGGGAGAGGCGCCTTGTATGCCAGAATCGCTCTGAATCGCCCAGACAGCCTTGGGAGGCACAGCAGAGCATGAAAAGCAGTGACAGGAGGATGCTGTGGTGCCATACAGAGGCACACACGAGGTAGGGCAGGCAAGTTCTCTGCCCAGAACACCTCTGAGCTCCCCGAACTGGAAACAGATTGCCTCTAGAACGCAGGAGAAGGAGGAAACACTCACCTTCTGAGCGCTTCCACCAAAGACTGGAGGTGCTGCTGCTGCCTGCTGGACGTGGCGCATTCCTCCTCCAGTTGCTCAAGCCTCTGCTGCAGCTTCCTGCACTTCTCTTCCTGCTGCCTGTGCTGCTGCAGCAGGGAATCGATAGAGTCCTGCCTGGCAGAAAGCTCTTCTCGTAGGGCCTGCAAGCACGGGGCAGGGAAAGAGCACAAACAAGCAGTAAGGAGCAGCCGAGACGGCTCCAGACAGCTGGGAGAAGCAGCGAGCAGAGAGACAGCTCCGCTGAAGGCAAAAGCTGGGATGAGGGGGTGGAGATCAAGGAGAGCAAAGCGGCAGAACACAGGGCTGGGGAGGGGGGCCAGGCAACAGGGTCCCAAGAGTGGGAAGGCTGGAAAGACACTGGCTGAACTGGCCGAGGAAATGGAAAGGGTCCAAGCCAAGGGAGGCATGAGCAGCCGAGCCTGTGGCCAGTGCTGAAGACAAGCAGAAATTCTCACCCGTGTTGCTCCTCGCCTCCTTGCCAGCGCCTCCTGAACCAAGGCAAAGGCCTGCTCTGTCCCACCGGAGCTCAGGACAGAGAGGATGGTGCTGGGCTCTGCCTGCTGGGAACTGCCAGGGCACATCATGCTGACCGTGCTGTCACTGGCATCCAACACCACCTGAAAGCCCACAGCAAGCTGTTACGCTCTGCTCAGTCTACTTGGCTTGCTTTATCTATTTCTCCTATTGCCCCCACTTCACCCTTGAGTCATCAAAAACTCAGTTCTCTCATTTCTTCAGTCAACAAAGAAGTTTTGTCCCTGTGGCCACAAGTGCTCCAGGGATTTCTGCACACAGCCACAAAACCACCAAGAAACAAATGTGCAGTGGCCCAAGGCTGCTTGAACGCTCAGTGTCTTGAAGCTCCGGAAATGATTTTGGTCTCCTTTTTAGACTGGAAGGGGGAAGGGGGCAGTGCCAGGCAGGTCAGTGCTCAGCAGGGGGATGGACACCAAAGCTTGAGGAGGTGCTTGGCAGTGAGATTCCTCAGACTGCGCCACGAGGTGGAGGGCTCAACCAACCACACTTGAAGTGCTTCTACACTAATGTGCGCAGCATGAGGAACAAGCGAGATGAACTAGAAGCCTTGGCCTGGTCCCAGGGATATGATAGAATTGGCAGTAGCAAAACATGGTGGGATGAATCCTGTGGCTGGTGTGGCACGATGGATGCTACAGGCTCTTCAGAAGGGACAAGCAGGGTAGGAGAGGTGAGGGGGTGGCACTGTATGCAGCAGAAGGGCTGGGGTGCATGGAACTGGCAGCTGGTGATGGCAAAGTTGAGAGCCTCTGGGTAAGGATTAAGGGTCAGACAAATAAAGTGGATATCATCGTGAGAGTCTACTACAGGCCACCCAGCCAGGATGACGACACTGATGAGTTATTCTTTACGGAACTAAGCAAAGCCTCCAAGTCATCTGCCCTTGTCCTTATGGGGGACTTCAACTTGCCAGACGTCAACTGGGAATATCACACAGATGGGACCAAAAGGTCCAGAACATTCCTGGAGCATCTGGACTGTAACTTCTTGCTGCAGGTACTAAGGGAACCAGCTGGGAAAGGTGCCTTCCTAGATTTGATTCTCACTAACAGAGACAGTCTCATGGGAGAAGTGGTGACTGGTGGCTCCCTTGGCCACAGTGACCATGAAACAGTCAGGTTCAAAATCTTTGTTAATGGGAGGAAAACTGACAGCAAGACCTTAACACTAGATATGAGGAGAGCAGACTTCAGCCTGCTCAGAGAACTACTTAGTAAGATGCCCTCGGAAGAAGCTTTTGAAGGTGTTGGGGTCTATCAGTGTTGGTCGTTTTTTAAGTTCCACCTACTAAGAGCACAAGACCAGGCCATTCCAAAATGCCAAAAATCTAGCACGTAAGGAAAAAGCTAGCTTGGTTGAGTAGGGATCTTCTTCTTGAAATACAGCAAAAAAAGAAATGACATGGTCACTGGAAGCAAGATCAGGACTACAGAGATGCTGCTCGCCATTGTAGGGAGGAAATTCACGCTGCCAAAGCTCAATCAGAATTCAAGCTGGCCAGTACTGTGAAGGACAATAAAGAAGGCTTTTTAAAATATATTAATGGTAAAAGGCAAACTAGAAATAAAATGGGCCCATTAATCGATGAGCATGGTCACCTTGTTAACAGGGACATAGACAAAGCTGAGACATTTAATGCTTTCTTCTCCTCAGTCTTCAACATCAATGATGGACTTGGAGGCCCACACAACCCTGGGCTAGAAAACCGTGACTGTGAGAACGACAAACTCTCAATCAATCCAGAACTTGTACGGGATTTGCTCCTCCAGCTGGATGCCTACAAGTCAATGGGGCCTGATGGGATTCATCCAAGGGTGCTTAAAGAGCTGGCTCACGTGATAGCAAGACCTCTCTCTGTGATTTTTCAACGCTCCTGGGAGTCTGGAGAGGTCCCAAGTGACTGGAAGCTGGCAAACTGTCATGGTTTGATTGTGGGGTGACAATAAAACCGTGGCAGATGTACTGTTAACCTCCTCTCCCCCTCCTTTCCCCTTCAGCCCTTCCCTCTCCCCGCTTCCCACTAAGGACAGGAGATTGGGAGGGAGAGAAGGACAGAGAGAAGAGAGCTGGAAAAATTAAAGATGTTTTACTAATGCTACTAATAAAAATAGAGAAAATAATACAAAATATACAAAACCAATCTTGAAAGTCCCGGCAACTGCTCTGGCAGATGTGGGGCCAGCACCCGAAGTCCTGGACTGGACTCTGCAGCCAACCGGAGCTGGATTCAGTCTGTCACTGGGCCTCAGTTCGCAGGGACAACTCGCAAGGTCCTCTCCCAATGTCGGCCATAAGGAAAAGGGACGAGATCCTCGTGATCCCCCACTTTTATATGAAGTATGACGTGAATGGGATGGAATACTTTAGTTGGTCGATTTTTCAGTTCACCTCCTGCTTGCACATCTCGCAGGATGCATCATTATCAATGACCTTGCATTCCATTGCTATGTCTACCAAAACATGTACCTAACTTTCAGGAAAACTGCAGTTAGTAAGAAGACTTGAGCTGACAGGGAAATTCACTAAAAGAGAAACTTGTTTTTAACAAAACCAGGACACAAACGTTGTCCCAACCTACAAGAAGAGTAACAGGGATGGCCTTGGCAACTACAGGCCTATCAGCCTCAATTCTGTGCCTGGCAAAATCATGGAGAAGATTGTTCTGGGAGCTATTGAAAAACATCTGGATGACAATGCAGTCATTGGACCCAGCCGGCACAGTTTCATGAAGGGAAAGTCTTGCTTGACAAACTTAGTTTTGTTCTACGACATGGTTACCTGCCTAGTTGACCAAGGGAAGCGTGTCAATGTGATCTTTTTGGATTTCAGTAAAGCCTTTGATAGAGTCTCTCACAGTCTCCTCCTGGACAAGACGTCCAGCACACAGCTGGGTAAACACACAGTGCGGTGGGTGAGCAATTGGCTGACGGGCCGGGCTCAAAGGGTTCTAGTAAAAGGGGTTATGTCGGGCTGGAGACAAGTCACTAGAGGGTTCCACAGGAATCCATCTTAGGGCCAGTGCTCTTCAATGTCTTTGTAGACAGCTTAGGACTTGAGGGATTGCTTAGCAAGTTTACTGATGACACTAAATTTGGGGTAGCTGTCGACACTCTGGAGGGAGAGAGGCCCTGCAGAGGGATCTGCACAAACTGGAGAACCGGGCAATCGCCAACCACGTGAAGTTCAGCAAGGGCAAGTGCCGGATTTTGCACCTGGGACATGGCAACCCTGGCTGTACAGACGAGATGCTGGAGAGCAGCTCCATGGAGAGGGATCTGGGGGTTCTGGTCGATGGCAAGTTGAACACGAGCCAACGGTGTCCCTGGAACCAAGAGGGCCCCGTGTCCTGGTGCATCCAGCACAGCAGGGCCAGCCGGGCAGGGAGGGGATTGTCCCGCTCTGCTCTGCGCTGGGGCGGCCTCACCTGCAGCGTTCACTGTGTGCAGGGCTGGGGACACAGGAGAAAAGGAGATAAAGCTACTAGAGAGTGTCCAGAAGAGGCTACGAAGTTGGTGAAGGGTTTGGAGGGGAAGCCGGATGAGGAGCGGCTGAAGTCCCTGGGTTTGTTCCGCTGGAGCAGAGGAGACTGAGGGCAGAGCTCATGGGGCTGCAGCTTCAGCAGGGGAGCAGGAGGGGCAGGGCTGAGCTCTTCTCTCTGTGACAGTGACAGAACCCAGGGAATGGCAGAAGATGTGCCAGGGGAGGTTTAGGTTGGACATGAGGAAAAGGTTCTTCCCCCAGAGGTGCTGGACACTGGAACAGGCTCCCCAGGGAGGTGTCACGGCCCCAGCCTGACTGTTCAAGAAGAGACTGGACAACGTCCTCAGACACACGGTGTGACCTGTGGGGTGTCCTGTGCAGGGACAGGAGTTGGACTCGATGAGCCTGGTGGATCCCTTCCAGAATTCTATGATTCTTAGAGCCACACACACGAGCACCAGGTCAACACTGGAAACAGCCATGAAAGGAAACATTAACGCTGCCCAGGGAAGAGGGAAGTTGAGGAATACTGGGAAAGAGACACAAAAAAGCTCATGTTTATAATGACTCTGTGCAGTAGCCCAAGCAGATAACAGTGACTCCATCAGGGGAAAGACCTGACTTTGAGAGAGGCTGATTAATCCCTCTCGACAGATGGAAGTTTAGGACTAAGTTAATGTTCCCCCTAAACAGTTAGACCAGTTGGATTCTGGGGGGATAATGGTCAGTGAATGTCGAGTAAAGGAGCAGAGTTGGCAAGTGCATTGATTGAGCCAGTGACCTTTTATAATATCTGAAGAACAAGAGTCATTGCTCAAGGAGGGTGGGGGAAGCCTCCGAGCAACCCTGCAATACAAATGTCAAGTAGCCAACTTGGAAAGCACAGCCCAAGAGAGACCTGAGCGGGATGGTAAAGGCAAAGGTACTTTCTGAAACTTCTAGCGACTCAGCTCAAGAGTCACAGGACAGCCAACTCGGATGTTCTAACAGGTTTTACGTCAGAAAGGTGGTACAAAAACTAAACAGCCAGTAGCAGTTACCGCAGACAGTACCCAACATGGATCTCTATTCCCCAGGCTGGGCTGTTGCCTTCCTCAAGCACTTGGAAACCTCGTCTACAGGGATGTGGCCCCAGCTCTGCACTCACCTCAGTTATATCCTTTATCAGCTTTTGCAGGGAAAGGTTCTCCTCTTTGGCACTTTTACTCCACGAAGCTTCATGTTCTGTCTCTAACCGACTGGCTTCCTGAGAACAGAAGGAGGAAAGGGTGGGCAGGGAAGAGCTGCTCCCCTCTGCAGCTTTCCCATCCTCAGCAGCACTGCCGTGCCCAGAAGCCTCAGCCCTCGTGACTCCAGTAGATTCCTTCCCACATCTATTCCATTTCTTCCTCACTACAACTAAGAAGAGAACGACCAACAGCTCGTTTTCATAGACTGCTAGGAAGCTGTCAGTGCCAAGAACTTTGGCCCCAGGCACAACAGCCTTGGTGCAACCCCCTGAGGAAGACACCGGAGTTGTCTGCAGCTCCCCTGCCGCTGCTGCACCTGGACTGACTCCACCTGTGCCAAACACACAAGGAACATTCTGGCAATGTCCCTGCTGTTCCCCTACAGTTGGCATCTCTACCACTCCTTCTGCGGAGGAAACCACACCTCTGTGTGCTATGGCTGGGGAGCAAACACTGGGCTGTCTCCCAGATCAAGGGAAAACATACCAGAATCTCCACAGTGTCCTGAAGCGTTTTCATGATCTTCTCCTTCTCCTCGTTCTGCTTCTGGGACTGTACAAGCAAGGTGGAGAGCTCCATCACCCTGAGAAGAGAAGGTCCACGTGCCACTCCAAAAGCACAGCACACCATCGCCTGGGAAAGAGCTAAGCAGCTCCCAGAAGCACAGCAGAGAAAGTTCAACCCAGAAAATACAGCAAAGGCAGCGTCCAGCTCTACAGGCTAATGAGCTTGAGGGTGCAAAATGGCACTTCTTGCCCCAAAGGTCTTCTGCACTCAGTCTTGCAAGGAACTGTCAGCACAGAGGAGCTGCTGCTCATGATGCTCCTGTGCACATTCCTCCCAACTGCTTTAGCGCAGCCCTGGGTAGCAAAAGGGCTGTACAGAGACAGAGCTCTCTTTATGCTGCTCTCCATTTCTCACCAAGAATCAGCTAACAGCTAAAACACTGTGATATGCAATCTCTTTGCCAGTCTCGTCTTACTCAGAAGAGCTTCTGTCAGTCAGACGGTGTTTCTGTCCGTTCTGTTGAAGGCAACAGTTTGACGAGGGACAGAAACACAGCTGTGCAGAATCGGTGTGTTTTAAACATGAACACAGCTCATCTACGAATCACAGAAGCAGCCACAAAAGATCCTGTTGGTAACAGCAAAGTTTAAAAGAGCTTCACCTGTCCTGAAGCTCCTTCTTCTCCAGGTCTCCCTTGGCTTGTAAGCACATAACTGCCTGAGTCTTCTGGCTTCTATCCTGTTCCACTTGCTGCTGTGCCTGACCCTTCAGGACAGCTCTGCCCAGCGTGAAGGACTCCCAGAGCTGGATGCCAGAGGTTAGACGGGAGCAGCTCACAAGTACAGCTCCAGAAAGCCTCATGTGCTCTGCCTTCAGCTCGGACAAATCTCTGAAGAAGAATCAAGAAAGAGACCGTGTTCACAGCACCATCTTGATCAGCTCACTCACTTCTGAAGCACATCACTGTGCACCAGTCCCAGCTGGCAGGAAAGGTGACATCTGCGCTGGGACGAGCCGCTCATCTGGCACTTTGGGACCAGGACACATCGTGACAGCTGAGCAATGAGTCTGCGTGATCGTCGAGGATGAGTCTGTTTCCTCCTCAGAGATGAGGAGAAATGGGTGGGACAGCCAGAAGGCCTCAAGGACCTCCAATTACTCTTACTGATTGTTGCTCCTGCTCTAGCTCATTAACATACTCTCATTGTCATTAATAGATGTAAGGAAGTTTACCAAGGTCCCCACCTTTTACACCCTGGGGATCAGCCTTAAGCAACCTGTTATTGTCAGCACTTGGACTGGAGGTGGTGTAAGATTAAGCCCCGAATGTTGCAAGAAAAAAGCACAAATGCTACAAGAATTAAAGAGTTGGTCAGGCATACTCTCACCTTAAGGAAAGCTTATAATCAAATAAGATAAATGGCTGACAGTAACCTGGAGTGTGACATTGCATGCTGACACCACAAGAACGTACTCTTATGGCTACGCTGTTTTTGTTTGTGCAGAAGGCAGCTGTGAGAAGGGAACCTCAGACAGCCCAAGAACAAGAAAACCACCACAAAAAGAGGTGTCAGACCAAGAAAGACAAACTGAAAAACACAGTAACAGAGTGGGGAAGCTATTCTTTCTCTCACCAATGTTGCTACAGGGATAAGAGGATACAAACTGACCAGAACAAATGTACACTCGAAATGAGAAGGAAAAACACCCACCATGCATAGTCATGAATGATCTTTCAATGAGGAGCAGTAGGAAAAGAAACTCAGTGAGATGTAAGGCAGATTTTCACCGTTCTGTTAAACGGACTGCTCTACATGCTGCACGCACAGCTGTGGGGAGTCTCCTCCAGCCTGTCCATGTGCGCCCGTGCCTGAGTTAATGTGCCCAAACATCACCACAGTCAAGTTCATCTGCTCAGGGCCCCGGCGTTGCTCACAGCCCGAGCCCTCAGTCTGATCTGAAAACCTGCATCAAACCAAATGATTCCAAAGACAGCTAAAGCAGCTTCATGGCATTGCTTCAGCCCGTCAAAGGAGAAATCACGTCTTGAGCCGCAATTACCGTAACACGGAGGCTCGCCAAGCAGGTGTGAAGGGAAGCTACAGTTTTCCTGCAAGAGCTCTGGCCTTCCCTTGTACTCACCGGTCAGTGGCAGTCTTCATCTCCAGGAACTGACGGCGGAAGGTCACCACCTGACACCACAGGCTGAGGAGACGGTGATGTTCACCCCTGACGTAGCTGTCATACAGCTAAACGTGCCAAGACAAAAAGAAATGCCAGTTCAGCCTTCGCCAACACTGCACGAGTCTTTCAGAGAGGAGAGAGTGCAACCCCCAGCACCAGGTCTCCTCCATCTCCCAGCCCTGTCTTCTGCTCCTCAGCACCAACACAGCTCAGCAGAGCCACCACTGTCACACAGCAAGTCCTCTCTGCCGGAAATCAAATCCATTCTCACGCCACTCTGGCGCCACGGCTGGCATGCCCATAGCCTCTCCTTACCTCACGCTCACGGCGCCATTCACTCTCCTTCAACCCCAGCTCCTCCCGGGCCCTCATCCAATCCGCCGTCAGTTTTCCAACATCTTCTTTAAGGGCTGAATTAACCTCACTGGCTTTATCGAGCTGCTCCCGCAGGAGAGCGTTCACTTCTGCCAGATTCTCGCACCTGGGAAAGGGAGAAACAGCCAGGAGGTCGCTCAACAGCTGCTGCCCACAAGCGGCAGCCCCGGGATTTCCCAGCTCCCTCAACACTGACTTTGTTGTCACACTGAGAGGCAGGAAAAGTGCCTCCTGGCATTAACTAAGATCTCTCTGAGATGGCCGCCTCCGCTGCTTCTCCTGGCTTTAAGCCTCCCATTCCCACCCACAGGTTCGGTTCTCCCCTCCTCTGGAAAGGGACCTTTGGAGCTCACCCGGAACAACCCCCCGCTCAGAACAGAGCCATTCAGCACACAGCACTGTTACTGCACCACAGAAAACACATCGTGGACCTTTCTCCTGTCAAAGCGGCTCGTCCAACCGCTTCCCTTGGGGAGACCAGCTGGCACTGGCAGGTTTTCCCTCCCTTCCATGAGCATCCAGGATACCGGCTATGAGGGAACGCTTCTTCCTTGTACCTTTGCTGCTCCTCTTCCAGCTGCAGCAGTGCTTTCTCCAGGCTGTGGTCTTCTGTGGCTTCCCGCCTGCCGGGGAGGGATCCCTTAGGAAGAAAGGAAAACATTAGTCAAATTCTTGTGTTCCCTTCACTGCTGTCAGCATCCATCGCTCTCCCCTCCATTTGTTGGTATCTCAGGAGCTCATGGCTTCTTCCAGCCATAAGAGTGTCGTGACTGCAGAGAGGAAGGGGAAGGGTGTTACTGCAGGAGAGCAGCTCTGCTCAGTCTCCCACTGTTCCACTCTCACAGCCTGGGATCCTCCGCTCAAGACCACAAGTGCTCACTTGGACTTGAAGCCCAGGAATGCTCTCCTGCTCTCCCACTCTTCCTCTCCTAGGTTTACTTTAGCCACCAAGCAGAAAGAAAAGCACAGAAAAGCCAGCTCTGTATGTTGAACGCCAGCATTCCCGCCTGCCGAAATGCCGTGTTCCAGCCAGTTCTTTTTCAGAGACAGCCTCATAACATAACAGGCAGTACAGCCCTCTCCTGAGACCTCGGACAGCGCGTTACCCCAGCAGGAAAGCACTCTCTCGCAAAACTAAAATCCTTCTTGATGGGGATTTCTGGACTGGCATTTCTGGGACTACTGGCTGCTCCAAGAATGGCAACTGCACAGACACTGACGGGCAGAATTACAGCGCTTCCTGAAACCCTCAGGCAGCAAAATCCTGTTTTCCTCGGTCACTGTCACTCTGGAGAGATGTTTTTTGCCGGCGTTAACGAATGCCACGTACACTATCGTTACTCAGCAGCCTGCACACTCACCCCTCCTGCCTCCACTTGCTGCTCCAGCTCTCGGCACCGAGTCCGGTACTGCAGGACCTGCGTGGATACAGAGAATGAAGAGGAGCGAATGCAGCTTCTCGCAGACGCGGCTCCTCCCGCAGCCCCTTTGCTCTCAGTCTTTGCAGCCCAAGCACAGAACATTTCACGGCGCTGCTGATACAGCCAACGAGAAGTCGTTCCCATACAGGGAAGCGTCACCTTCCCTGATCCTCAAGCAAGCAAGCCAGGGTTTCTTTCACACACACACTGTCTGCTCATCCTAAGGCAGCGGTGGCCAGCAGAACCTGCCCCATGGCCACCCGGACCCCAAATGGAGATTCCCAAGGGGGAAAGGTCCCCCCGGGCCCTGAAGGGAGAGGAAGGAGTTTCCACGTTGCTTCTCAGGCTCTGCCAGCCAAGCGAGCTCTGCCCCAGCCCCAGCCCCGCTCAGCCGCTGCAGAACGCGGTTTCTGTGCAGCTGCACAAGAGCCGCCCGGGCCCGGTCGCCAGCCGGGCAGCGGCAGCGAAGGCGGCCAAGGGCTGACGAGCGGCTCGGGGCTGCCAGCGGGGGAAGCGGCGCCCAGCACGCCTGGGCGGGCCGGGCGGAGCGGGGCGGCTCCCGGGGCCTCCCCCGAGCTCCGGGCTGGGCACCGTCCCGCCCGCGGCAGCTCCGGGGAGGAACCCGCTGGGGCCGCGCGTTCGCCCCCGACATCGCCGCGGCCCAGTGCCCTCTCTGGGCGGCCCGGACACCCCGGCCCCCGCACCGCGGCCCGGCCCCGGGCAGCTCCCCCCGGGCAGGCGCCGCCGCTCCTCACCTTCGCCTGCAGCTTCCGCACCAGCAGCGCTTGCCGGTGCTGCGCCTCCTGCGAGCTCTGCAGCCGGCGGCGCAGGGAGGCCTGGCTCGGCGCCGCCTCCTCGGCCCCCGTCGCCATGACCTGCTCGGCAGCCGGGCCCGCCACACGCGCGGCTCCGCCCCGGCCCGGCCCCGCGGCGGGACAGGCGGACAGCCGGGGCAGCGGGACAGGCGGGACAGCCGGGACAGCCGGGGCAGCGGGACAGCCGGGCAGCCGGGGCAGCGGGACAGCCGGGCTCTCTGGGGCGGCGCTTCCCTTCCCGCCTCTCGCGGCCGGGCCGCGGGGCTGCCCTGGGGAGAGGCCGCCCCGGCAGCGCTTCGCTGCACAGCGGGTGTCTGGGCGGCCTCCCGCTGCCGCGGGGTTTCTGCTGGGCGGGAGGAGAAACTCTGATTCTGTAAAGTCGTTTGAATGCAGAGATACCCGCGCACCCCCCCTCACCCAGCGCGTAGGACCACAAAAGTACCTGAACGGCAGAAGGCGTCCCTAAGCCAAGATCTCGGAGCTTTTGTAGCAAAAGCCAGCCCAGTAAATAGCAGCAAAGGCAGCGACAAGTGGCGCAGCCGCCCCGGGTCGGTGTGAGACCCGCTCCCCGCCCGCAGCCGCCGGTCGGACGGCAGCAGCAGCAAACGGCGCGGGGCGCGGAGCGGTTGCCCATCGTTACTGCCCGGAGTGGCTTCCTGCAGTTCCAGTTTCTATCTGATTGGCCTCTCTTGACTATTACGGCTCTCGAGATAATCATCTCCAATACAGTGAAGGCCTAAGTATAGTTAAGATGGATTCAGCTCCATGTATTTTAATATAGCTGAAGTATCCTTAGAAATCTGGGCAAAACCAAAAATATTCAGAACTGGGGGTTGCGTCTTGTGAATAAGTTATTGCAAGAAAGGATTTCGGGGATGAGCTCTGAAAACCTGCTTTACACAAAGCAGCTGAGGGAGCTCTAGCTTATTGATCAGAAGATGAAGAGAGAGGTTAATTTAAAGCTATACATTTCTGTCAAATGAGACAAATATAGAGAAGAAATCAAATCTCTGAAACTGCAGCTAGACAAGTTCAATCCATAAATGTGATGCCCTCCGTATACAGCGGTGCTGCTGGGTGAGTGGAGCACTTTACACTGTCTCAACTTTTCATTTCATCCTGAACTAAAGTGCTGCTCTGCAAGAGCTCAGAGCCTCTGCCTGTGTCCGAGCACCATGTCGGACTCTGCCTCCAAAGGGACTCGCTGTCAGTCGCAGCAAGCAGCTGGATGGCTCCAACCATGCGCTGTGGCGTCCTCTGACAGATGAAGTGGGTGATCTGAGCTTTCCCCAAGAAGGACGCTGCTGCAGCACCGGGTAGAACTTCACCTGGCTGGGGCTGAGCAGTGGTGCTGCATCCAAATGACAAACATCTACAGGTGGCAACATGATCCCCAGGTGTGTGCTTCAGGGAGCACATCAGGTGTTAGTGTGGGCTGTGCCCAAGCATTAAAGAAGAATATCGAGAGAAGCTGGCATCCTGGGAGAGCCCCATGCACCGCGGCTCCAGGGTCTACGTTATCACATGGAACATGCAATATATGGTGACTTGGGCCTCAAGGGATTAGCAACTTTTTCAACACTGCGAAAGGTTCCTTTGGCTCCCCAGAGTCACAGAATCCCAGAATGTCAGGGGTTGGAAGGGACCTCGAAAGCTCATCCAGTGCAATCCCCCCCGGAGCAGGAACACCCAGATGAGGTTACACAGGAAGGTGTCCAGGCGGGTTGGAATGTCTGCAGAGAAGGAGACTCCACAACCTCCCTGGGCAGCCTGGGCCAGGCTCTGGCACCCTCAACATGAAGAAGTTTCTTCTCATATTTAAGTGGAACCTCCTGTGTTCCAGTTTGCACCCATTGCCCCTTGTCCTGTCACCGGTTGTCACCGAGAAGAGCCTGGCTCCATCCTCCTGACACTCACCTTTCCATATTGATCCCCATGAATGAGGTCACCCCTCAGTCTCCTCTTCTCCAGCTCCAGAGCCCCAGCTCCTCAGCCTTTCCTCACACGGGAGATGCTCCACTCCCTCCAGCATCTTCGTGGCTGCGCTGGGCTCTCTCCAGCAGTTCCCTTGGATGTCCAGAGGGACTCACTGAAATTGTCTGTTTGAGAAGGTGGCGCAGCTCATGTAGACATAATGTTAGGATCTGGAGAAAAGAAGACAATACACTTCCACAGAGCAGGGATCCGCTTGGTCCTCCCTTTGCGAATCCCCACGGACACTGTGTGAGGAGCTGCCTGTACAGAACGGGCCAAGAAGGACAAGTGGGCTGTGTGAACCAAGCCACTCCACTGGTACACGTGAGCTTGGCCAGTGCTGAGAAAAGGCCTTGACCATCTCTTCCACTCTGTCCTACCTAGATCTAAAGCCTGCACTGGACTGGGGGTTTCCATCTGCAGATTGAAGATACCAGTTGAGTTCAAGCTCAGCCAGCTGGAATAACTGCACATTCATGTAGGGCCACAACAGCACACCCTTGTTGGTGGGGCTTATTCAAAGCCAACGTTGCTCTCTGGGGCCATGAGGCTCAGAGCACCCTGCACAGCGACCGTGCTCCCCTGGTTCCAAGCACCTACATGGAGAGTCCCTCAGGAGAGCCTCTTTTAAAGAGAGAATAGTTCGCACAGCTCTCTTTGCTTGGCTTTGGTCTTTTTTTTTTCCTGTCTTGGCCTGTCCAACCCACTAAGATATATTAATCTCAGACATGTAGTGTTTGAACACACGATTGGTTGTGCTTGTAATCTGATTTACTAAGAGACAAGGCCCATGTAATCACATTGTCTTACCTCCTGCTCTTTCATGTCCATCTTTCAAATAATTTGTAAATCTGTTTGCAAATCCCAGCCAACTCTGATAGAGCAATAGAGCTCTTAAAGATATTAAATTCTTACAAGTGTTGTGAAAACTGGAAGCTGGACAGATTCGAAGCGGGACCTCAACATTTAACTTGTTTTTTGGCCCGCTGGCAAGCTAATCAATAGCCCATAGCACAGAAGCAGACACGGCACGCTGTGTACTGCCCGGTGGGAAGGTGGCCAGTGTGGGAAGGATAAAAGGACGGTGTGGTTGGGAAGGATAAAAGGACGGTGTGGTTGGGAAGGATAAAAGGACGGTGTGGTTGGGAAGGATAAAAGGACGGCGTGGTTGGGAAGGATAAAAGGACGGTGTGGTTGGGAAGGCCATGGGCACAGCAGGGACTGACTGCTGGGGAATGGTTTCGTCAGAAGAAACTCAGTGAAAAGCTGCTTTATTTTTATGAGGAATATCAAAGCTACAACTGCTATCAGATGAAGGGCCATTAGGTCAAAATCAGGAGGGTGGGTATTTGCATCCACCTTATTTGTGATGTCTGTGGAAACACTGAGCTCTTCTTCAGTTCCTCCATCAAAACAAGGTATAGAATACAGGGCTCCTCATCTAGAAAGGGCTGCAGGTTGTTATTTATGAAAGTAGTTTGGTGTTTCTGATATTAATACTAGTCAGGGTGGAAAATGCTACAGCACACACAAATCAAGCTAAAAAGCAGTGTATCTTTTTCCTTTTTTCTTCCCCCAGAAATGAAAACAATGAGGGAGGCAGACTGGGTTTAGTGTCAGTGCAAGATGAGAGAAGGGTCCCATTGATCCCCGTTGAATCCAGCCCAGTGCCTCATTTCCCGAAGGCTCATTTAGAACAACAGTTCCGTTTTTGCAGCTTGTGAGGGACGCACTTGCTCCACACTCTCCTTTGTGTGGCTGAAAGCAGCAGGGTAGCCCTGACATGTAAGTAACGCTGCCTTCTACCTACCAGCCTTCTTGCGGCCGTGGGGTAGGCGGCTCTTGAAAATTTTGCATCTAGTTTTAACAGAAAGGCCGGTGTTGCGCGGAGCGGGTTTTGGGGCGCAGGCTGCCTGCAGGGTGCACTGCTGCCCCGCGCTCCGGGCACCCCGCAGCGCTGCCGCGCCAGCCGCTCGCACGGATTTCTGTAAAGCACAGCAATAAATACACCCAAGTACGCCGACTGCGGGCACGGCCGCGCTGCCTTTGTGAAAAATTAAACTTCGCCTCTGTTAAGTGTCTGTGCTACCAGCTCAGCCCTTCAGTCACCCGAGGATAAAGTGAAGCCGCTGTCACAGTCCTCTGGAAAAAGCGCTAAAGAATTATACTTAGATATTTTAATGTATGTGTCCGGTGGACTGTATGACAGGTCTCAGTTGTTGATCTTGCAGTTTGTCTCGCTTAAACGTGCCATTTGTCGAAGGCTGAGGTAGAGGTCGTATTGCCACTTGAAAAGGCATCCTCTGGAGTTTTGAGCCTGTGGAGCTGTTTCGCATGAGGCAGAGTATGACTCATGCTAATGAAAAGGGTAAAGAAGATTTTTTTAAAGAAATATATCGCAGTTAAATTAGTTTAGACAGCATGACATCAGAGAGTAATTAAATAGGTTTGTTGGAATTCCGTTTCCAATTCCTGAGTTCAGGTTTGTAAAAGATTTCTGAGCACCTGCAGGTCTCTGTGTGTGAAATATTTTCACTGGAAAGGATTCAAAACTTTAAAAAAACCTTTTAACACAGAGGCAGCATTACGCCATTCTTCCTTCTTGGAAAAAAAAAAAAAAACCTTGGATTTAAACAGGACTCCTTCAAGTTTTCAGTCAGTTTTACAGAAGAAAACGAGGTGGTAAACTTTCTCTTTTCAAGAACAAGTTCTTTATAGCTGCTAACTGAAGTCAGGGGAGACTGTATCTGAGTACATGAGCATTTCCACTATGGGACTGGATACAAGTATTGAACAACAAGATTTGAAATGTTTTAATCTCAAACAAAAACCATTTTTGCTGACTTTGGTTTTTAATTTCTTTCATGTTTTCTTCTGCCAAACTGGAGGAACCTTTTCTGATTTTTTCTTTAGTGGCATTCAGAGGAAGACCAGAGGATGAAAATCCTGCATTTTCTCACTTTACTGCTTTGGCATTTGACTTGGCTGTCTCTGGATCTAGTTCCTGGAGCGCTGAGTAATCCTGAAGCAGGCCAGAGTAATCCAGGATCTAAACTAGGTTTTTTAAAAGCGGAAGGAAAGGAGAGGAATCCCTCAGCACGGGCAGGTACACTGAGGACTGCAAGCCATGGATATAGTACTGGGACCTCAAAGGCCAGGACTAAAAGCAGTGCTGTGCAGGCTGGAGCTCTGCTGGCCAAGAACGATGAATCAAAGAAGGTTCTCTCGAGAACAGCAGCCACGGAGGGCAAGGTAGGACATCCCAGCAGACCTTCTGGAGTAAGGACAGTGACTCCAAAGGTTCAAAATCTTAGCAGCAAGGTGGCTTTGAAAAAAACTGGCACAAGCGGTACTGACGCTGATTCTTTCAAAACCAAAAAGACTAAAGAGCCTGTAACGCAGAGGGAAACTAAGGAAACTTTCCGCCATCCCCCTATAACGCCACATGAATACATGCTCTCTTTGTACAGGACTCTCTCAGATGCAGAAAGAAAAGGTGTTAATGGAAGCGTAAAACTGGAGGCTGGACTTGCCAATACAATAACCAGCTTTATAGACAAAGGACAAGGTAAGAAAGGAGCTCGTGGTTGCGTGTGTGTGGACAGAGAGAGATGTCTGAGTATGTTTGTACATGTAGAGACTATTAGAAAATAATCCTACTTCATTAAAGTCAAATAGCTCTTTTTAATGTAAATGAAATCTTACAATTTTCCTGCAGATTTGTCCTCCTGCCTTATCTTGGAAAAATCATTCAGAGGCAGAACTAGATGGTTGTGTGGCAGCCAAACAAAACATTTAGAAAATATTTTAGATGCATATTGTTGAAAATGAATGAGTCTTTGCATGCTTAGGTGTTTAAAAACCTCTTCAATTCTTGTATTATTTCCTTTCCATAACTAGGTCCTGGAAACCGCTAACATTAGATTTTATTGTCAAGTATGTCTAAAAACACATGAGATGCTAAGAACAGGACTATTCCATTAAAACCCCACAAGTTTCAGTATCAAAGGGTCAGCCTGATTTGTTCAAGGTAGAGTTGTGAGGAACTACAGTGTGCACCCAGGAGTCATTGTAGCGTAGGGCGGGTGTATCAGTACCGGCTCAAAGCTCTTGCTTTCAGGTACCACTAACCACCTACTTGCAGAAGCCACAGCTAAGCACAGGCTAACCAGAGTAAATAACTTCTGGGACTCCAGAACTGGCAGTTGCAACATTCTGGTTCCAAACTTTTTTGGCAATTTGAACTAGTGTCTGCATTCACACAAGAACTAGCCAGGCTCCCAAAGAATGGTGTTCACGTTACTGCTCTGGTTGGGGAGCCCCGTGTTGCTTCCAGGGACGTTAGTACGAGTTTTGCCCTGTGTTCAAGGAAGCAACACAGGCTACAGCTGGTAAAGTAACAGTGGTGGAAGACTCAGCCATGAATGGGTTTGTTTGCCATTTAATTATGAATAGTGTGGCTCCTGGGAAGGGACGGTGCACTGCTCGCCAGTGCCGCGTTCAAGTTCTCAGCTCGCCACTGGAAGGCCTTGTTAATGTAACGTTGCTAAAACCTTGGCTCAGCCATGTTCCTTCATAGTGCTGCTCGTGAGCTTAACCACGCAAATGTAACGTCAGGTTAAAGGGAGGTATGTTTTTCTGCCCAATTTGAAAAAGTTGTGAATCATGTGGAGTTAAGTTAATAAGGCAATTATCCTTGTGTCTGGCAGTTCCTGGGGGATGTGGTTGTAAAGGACTAATTCACTATTGTATCGTGTAAGGGCAAGTTTGCTCATGTTTGGAGCCAGCATGAGGCCTGGGCACCACTGAAGCTCTGTTTCAGTAATTTAAGTAGGATATAAGTGGTGAATAGGCCCTGTGAGTGCTCAGCCCTGGAAAACGACTATTTTTCAATTGACTAATTGCTACTTTGAAGCTAGAAAATGCTCACCAGTGAAAGAAGTGAGATTTCTACAAGGCAAACTCAGAAACTCATTTCCCTGTTGAGTTACTGAGTTCTTCTGAGTCCCTGAACGGAGCTGATCCCTTAGACAAAAATTGTTCTTTCTGTTTGCTGGGCTAATTAAGGAAACTTCTAGGCTTAAGAGGAACCTTAGGGAAACCATTAAGAACTGAGTAACTGATATTGATCTGTGCTTAATATACATTTGAAAATATGTGTGCTTTTTTTAGATGAGAGAGCCCCAACTATAAGAAAACAAAAATATATTTTTGACATCAGTGCATTAGAAAAAGATGGTTTGCTGGGAGCAGAGCTTCGAATATTGAGGAAGAAGCCTTCTGATACCTGGAAGTCTCATTCTTCTGGAAAAGCTTCCCAAGTGAAATTATTTAGTTGCTCTACAAACAGACAAGCAGCAACACTCCTGGACTCTCGTACTGTCAGTATCACAGATACACCAAAGTGGGAAGTGTTTGACATCTGGAAACTTTTCAGGAACTTTAAAAACTTGGTTAACTTGTGTTTTGAACTGGAAACTTTTGACAGGGGGAGAGCTGTTGATCTCAGGAGTGTGGGATTTAACAGAACGGGAAGACAGGTCAATGAAAAGGCTCTCTTCTTGGTATTTGGGAGAACAAAAAAAAGAGACTTATTCTTCAATGAGATCAAAGCTAGGTCCGGTCAAGATGACAAAACTGTTTATGAATACTTATTCAATCAGAGGCGGAAGAGAAGAGCTCCTCTAGCAACACGGCAAGGGAAGAGGCCCACTAAGAATCTGAAGGCAAGGTGTAGCAGAAAAGCCCTTCATGTGAATTTTAAGGACATGGGCTGGGATGACTGGATAATAGCCCCTCTGGAGTACGAAGCGTATCACTGCGAAGGGCTCTGTGAATTCCCCCTTCGATCCCACCTGGAGCCCACCAATCACGCAGTTATCCAGACTTTAATGAACTCGATGGACCCAGAATCGACACCCCCGACTTGCTGTGTCCCAACCAGGCTGAGTCCGATCAGCATTCTTTTCATTGACTCTGCAAACAACGTGGTCTACAAGCAGTACGAGGACATGGTGGTGGAGTCGTGTGGTTGTAGGTAGCAGAACAGTTGCCCGCATGAATATGTTATGAAAGGTAATATGACACATTGACCATAAGCTCTCCTCAAACCAGCTTAACTAGATTTCTTACCTGTAGGGTACACATGTTTACAAGGATGCAGCGATAAGTCCTGTGCTTCTGTATGTCTCTCCACCATGGGCATATTTCCGTAGCGTTTGGATGCTATCATGCAGTCTGATATAAGGCCCTGTGTCGGTGACACAAGACTGGCTCTGGCTGAAGTTCATGATAGAGAAGGTTACACCTCCACACCTCTGCTTTCAGCCTCGAGGCAGTGGGTAAAGACAGCATCAGTGAGCTGTGAATAAGACCTATCTGATCCTTTGAACAATATTCTTGAGACTGAGTTTATGTCAGAGTCCCATGTGCTGTGTCCATTAAGAAATGTAAGAAAAGAGTCCTGATGTCTAGAAGAGAAGGTTGTGTTCTGGTGTGCTCCCACCCGGGTGTAAATAGTTACACTGTCATATGATTTCTTTCTGATTAGCTCTTGAAACTATGCATATATATATATATATATATATAAAGAGTCATTAAATATAATATGTTGATTTAGTTTTAAGTTTTATGTGGAGATAGGTGATGCAGGAGGTATTTGCTTCCATGTATGTTTTCCTTCAAGCTACATATCTTTCTTAAGTACCCACCTTTCCATTATTATGTAGCAAGATATATTACTCTGTATAAGGTCCAAGTTGTTCTCAAATGCTCATAGTAAAAGTGTTCAATTATGGCATAAGATGTAATAAATTATTGACACAGTGCTACATTGTGTCTAGCTCTGCATAATTATAATGCTATTAAGAAATTGTTTTAATGTTTTTGTACAATAAATACAAGTGAAAGGGACTTTTCAGTGTAGCAGAATACCAGTAGTATGGAAAACATGTCCCCATATTTTGCTTGCCTCCGACTCTGCTGCCACAGAAACTGGAAACATTGGAAGAAAGCTCTGAAAGTATGGCGTGGTTTGAGCTGGTGGGGAATGCCACTGTCACTTGGTGTATCTGGTGCGAAAACAAGTTATGCAGATGATTGCAAAAGAGCTCTGGTACCCTTGTATTCTGCCCTCTGCGGGCTGTGTGTTTGCATATCCCCTTTATCTATTCTAGGCATGGATTATACATTTATTGTGGGATTACTCTGTGTTTGTTCCCACCTGCAAAACTAGGTACCAGATGTTCAACTGTAGACAGATAGAAAGGCCATAAGGACCACCAGAAATTATTGAAGTAGCTATCAACAGTATAAAATATAAATGCTAAGGTTTGATATTGTTTCATCACAGTTTAAACCATCACGTCGCGTGATTTCCTGGATCTGAGCTCTCCTCTGCACCGCGTCACTGGTGGGGTAGTGGCAGGGACCTGAGTGTGGCCCTGAGGTCCTTCTGGCCAGTACCCCACGCTGGACGTTCCCTAGCTCACACCGGCCACAAACCATCCAAAATTCTTGGTCAATTGCCATAAAGAGTGACAAAAAGCTCTGTCCTCCCTCCTGCAGTCTACACGACTGAGCCTTTAACCAGCCTAAAATATCTGGCTAAGCAGCCTTGTGGCAGACACACGGGCTTGCCCTGTGCAGGCAGAACCGTCATGTGCCATAACCTAGAGCACGGTGACACAGAGAATGCGCTGCAGGGACCTTCCATACGTGTGATCACTTTGTAATAGCTCGGCGCCGTGATTCCTACCTGCTGGAATTTATATTGCTTGGTGCAGGCCATGCACTGACACAGAACGATGCGGGTCAGAATGCTGGACTTGGCAGGAGGGTGAATCACTAATTAGCAGGTTAACAAGTATGTAGAATGAATGACGAGCGCCTGAAGCTACTTCATAACGTGCATGAGAAATTCTGGCATCTCCCGGATCTACGTTGTGGGTCAGGGCTGTCCCCAGGGCTCCTCTGCCTCCCTCCGCACCCCTGGCGCGTGCGCTGCCCAGGTCCTGCTCTTCCTCACCCCCGTGGAGCCTTAGCCCAGGACCAACAGATACTGTCCCCTGTCACCAGCCACTCTCATATGGCTTTCAAACCTACAAGAAGTTTTTAATTCTAAGCTTTACTACAAGTTTAATTAGGTATGATTTACTGTTGCTACAGCCAGAAAACATTCTCCTGCCAAGCCCACAGCCAAGAGGGCATGTCAGACTTTTGTTTTCCCATTCTGTTCAAGCACTTCTTTTCTGGCTCATGGCTGTTTTCTCAGTCATCGGGTTGCAGTTTTGAAGGATCCTTTCTCTAGCACCAAGCACAGCTCTGGTACCTTCTGGAGAGCCTGCCTGACCATGAGAAAGCACTGTCTCCGTTCTTCCTCACATGGACAAGTGCTGCTCCCCGCGCACAGCCCGGGCTGCACGTTCCTGGTGAAACCTCCATTCTCACGCAGGACAGACACAGCTGGGCCATCCCATTTATTAACCCCGCAGGCACATTCCTCACTGCCTCAGGGCGACGAGCTTAAAAGAGCAAATGCTGCCTATTTAAATTCACTTGAAGCAATTTTAAGTTGTCTGAACGGACAAGTTACCTCCTGGGATCACAACTGCCTGCAAAGGGCGGTTTGCTTCAGTTCCAGCTGGATTCGGGACATGCTGCAACAGCTTTGGAGGTAGCGCTGGTGTTCCACACAATGCATGAGAGCTGGAAATCTGAGGAGGAACATTGCTATTGCTGGGGGGCTCTGCTCGCACAGCGGAGCTGCCCATCAGCCCCAGGACCCTGGTGGGGCTCGTGCAGTGAAAAGTTTTTAAAGTCTTGTAGGTATCTCTCTGAGGTTCTTGTTTCCAGTCCTTGTATGAATTTCTCAATACACCAATAAAACAAGACAAAGATTCAGGTAAATGGTAATTAAACGGAGTATGTATAATCATCTAAATGGGAAAAAAAAAAAAAAAAAAAAGATTTTGCAATTATCCCAAGCAAACAGTATGAACTGAGGAAAAAATAGGAGAAATACCGCCATACTAAAGTCTTAAAACATACCCTTTGTAATGGTTCAAACTCCAAAATTCTGATAGGTAGTAGTTATACCTTGAAGGGAAAAAAAACCAAGAGCAAAACCCCAAACAAACAAACAAACAAAAACCCCAAACCACTAGTAGGTCTTTAATATAAGTTTAAAGAAATTTTAAACTACAGACACTAAACTGCTAGAATTATAACGGATTATTACCGCATCAAAAATGCCAGATATTTGGTTTGGCCTAAAGAGAAGCAATTTCAGTCCAGGTGTTCAGGTTAAGAGATAACATGACGTTCCCTTTGTGTAGGTGGTAGCTCAAATGTGGTGCCACCCAGATGGGACGGTCCTGGCACCACTCAGGTTGGTCCAGCTAAAGCGGGGAGTTTATCATGGTGGGCATAGTAGATGGCAGGATTAGGGTAGGTTTTTCACTTTAAACTCTCAAATTGAATATCCTTGGTTTATAACACTGGTCATAAAACAGTGCTGTGATGTCCAGAGTGTCCTTTTGCATTTCTGTTACTGAATTTGTTTGATAACTCTGAGAATTCCAGTTCAATGCTATTTTATTCTGGAGTGGCCTACCGACTTTCCCCATGGAGTGCAGGTATACTGGCCTATAGATGCTATAGGTGTGTTGCTTGAGCCGCTGGGAACAGCTGACACAGACTTCTTTCTTCGTAATTAATGATAAGGTACTTACTGAATGGTTCTGATCACTGAAATCTACAGTGTTGGAATTACCTCTTTCACTGCTCATCTCAAAGCAGCTTCTGTTATTCCAAATTCACCTAAAGTCTCAATAGCAACAAAAAGATGCTGCCACAGTGAGCTGTGATTTTTTTTTTTTCTGAATTCCACATATCCATTCAATTTCTACTCACAAACTATTGCAAATCTTGCCAAGACTTTATGTGAAAATCTGCAGTTTCAGTTATCTGGCGTGAGAAGAGAAACACGTATCAAAACTTCCCAAGATAAGCGAGCGGTGGCCTTTACAAACATTCATTAACGACGATAAGCACAAATGCACAACCCAGGTGGACTTGACCCACCCCTCGTTCCTCTCTGAAAACAGAGGTTTAGGGACAGGGCACAGCGAAGGAACTCGAAAGGAGCAGAGGAGCTTGAAACTGCAGAAGTTTGGCAGGACTTGCCTTAGCCTGGTCATTGTATAACGTGCAAAGATAGACACCCTCAATTATTGCTCCGGCTTTCTTCCCATGGGTGACTTGGTGTTAGCAACTGGATGGTAGAAGCGCACAGAAACCTGAGCTGTAAAGCACCACGGGTTAAAAGTTCAGCTTTCCACCTTTATGATGGCAGGTTTCGCTCTCTCACTGAGAATGCCTCATTTGTATTTACTTTTTAGGGTCGTTATCTGTCCCACGAGAGTCTTTGTGAAGGTCCAAATTTCAAATAAACAGTATACTATAAGACAGGTATGTGTGGATAATTTTTGTTGTATTTGGCTAAAATATGGGTACTAAGCTCAATAGGTAAACATAAAAGTATGCCATTTAAAACAATGCATTCCCATTAGTGTTTGAATATGTGCCTAAACTCCATGTACACTTTTACATGGTTATGTCATTTCCTGTGTAAAATGTGCTTGTTTATACAGCAGCCATATGAAAGATGCAGTAACCCGCTATGTGGGCTATTTGAAGCTTTCTTTAAGAAACATAAAAACCCCTTGACCCTTGTATAATAAAAGGTGTTAAAAGACACTGCTTTTATAACATCTTAGCCAAGACTAATAAGAATGTACAAAGCAAACAATTTTTTTTTACTCCATAGTCCTGGTCAATCACGTGTTATTTTATGAGTTTACTGTTGCTGTTGGGTAATAAAATGATATTTTAAAATAAAATTGCATGAGATTTCATTGCTTCTCAACAAATTTAATAAATAAGGAAATCTTAACATTTTTTGAAAAACAGTAAACACAGTGCAGTAAATACACTTTGTTGAGTGCTCAGAATAACCCGTTTATTCTGTCATTCTGAGTTCACTGATGTCCCTATTTTGCTGGGGTTTCTTTTCAGGACTAGTTTCAACTTTCTGCAACGATTTGGCTCGCTGAAGTAAGGCGAATGGATTCAGTTTTCCCCGATGTCATTTTGAAGGGCACAGCCATCAAGAAAAAATTGCTCCATTAGTAATAATAGTGATTAATTGGCTGAGCCTCTGCTAGGGGACAGAAAATGCTCTTTTCACTGTTGTTTTCTCGAGGAGTCTCTTTGCTCTAACACCTTGTGCCAGGCTGTGCCATCCAGGAGTCCGGGCTGAGCAGACTCTGCCCATTGGGCTGCCAGAGAAATGCCATGAAAATGAGGGTATTGCTTCCGCACATTCAGTTACTGTCTGCCTGGTTTTGTACAAGATGCCGTTTACCATGGCATTAAGTCAGAAACAAGCCTCTTATTGATAAAAGCAGGCACATCTCATTTTGCTCATGCAAATGGCTTCAAAACATTAATCTTTCTCCAGAAATGTTGAAAGAGAAACACCCTTTGGGTGCTCCATGGCCTTAGAGAAGGGGCTGTATGTCTTCACGGCAGCTCTCTGTTCTGCAAAGGTGCAATAAGACTCATAAATTTTAGATGGCAAAAAAGTCATTAACTCATATGCTTAGTGATCAGATTACAGGAACCCAGCTAAAGAAGATAAAAGGCTCATGGTAGGATGGGGAGAAGCAGACGGCGTGGGAGCAGGAGCTCTATAGAAACCCTGGAGGGAATGTGGCTGGGGAGAAGGTATCAACACAGGCTGGGGATGCAGGGATGGAGAGCAGCCCTGAGGACAAGGACTTGGGGACACTGGGGGATGAAATGCTGGACATGACCCGTTATTGTGCACTTGCAGCCCACAAGGCCAGTCGTATCCTGGGCAGCATCCCCAGCCCCGTGGGCAGCAGGTTTGGGGGGGATTCTGCCCCTCTGCCCCGCTCTGGTGAGACCCCCCTGCAGGGCTGGTCCAGCTCTGGGTCCTCAGCACAGGACACACATGGACCTGCTGGAGAGGGGCCAGAGGAGCCCCAGAAATGATCCGAGGCTGGAACAGCTCTGCTGGGAGGACAGGCTGAGAGAGTTGGGGGGTTCAGCTGGAGAAGAGAAGCTGCAGGGAGACCTTATTGCTCCTTTCCATACTTAAAAGGAGACTGTAAGAAAGATGTGGACAGACTTTTGAGCAGGGCCTGTTGCGATAGGACAAGCGGTGATGGTTTTAATCTAAAGGAGGGGAGATTCAGGCCAGAGATGAGGAAGAAATTGTTGGCCCTGAGGGTGGTGAGAGCCTGGCTCAGGTTGGCCAGAGGGGTGGTGGATGAACCATCCCTTGAGACATCCCAGGCCAGGCTGGACGGGGCTCTGAGCAACCTGAGCTGGTGCAGATGTCCCTGCTCATGGCAGGGGGGCACTGGGGGAGCTGGGAAGGGCCCTTCAACCCAAACTGTTCTATGATTATATGATAAGGGACTTGGGGAGAAGTGGTTGTCAGGAGGTGGCAGACGGGCAGCCCCACAGCGGTGGGGGACAGCAGGGGCTGAGGTCTGGGCGAAGGACTGAATAACAAGATGGACTGAATGCGGGACCCACTGCAGAGTGAATGTAAACCCAGGTGGAACACAAGATGGGTTGGTTGGCAGTGCTGCTGGTAGGAATAGATGTGTTCACATGCCTATCATGAAAAGAACTGTGTAAGCAATTCTTTCTTTCCACTTGCCTGTCCTTCTCATGCCAGTGGCTTTCAGGCTTTACTCAGACATTTGGCCCAGAAGCTGCTGAAGGCTGAGAGCAGGAGCCGGCTCCTGAAGCCCAGCAAAGGCAATAACTTGTGACAGCGGCAGCTGTAGCACAATGCTGACCGCGGCCGCGTGTGCTGTTGTGGGAGGTCCAAGGCAATGGAGCCGAGAAACCCGAGCCTGGATGATGAGGCACTTTCATTTATGAGATTTTCAGATGGATCACGAGTTTCACCGCTGGGCCACAGGCAGACAAGCCGTCTGTCCTCTCCAAGGCATCTGCAGCCTGAGGTTAAAAAGGCTGACCCTGCAGCTCTGAGAGCCAGGTCCTGGGAGAGCGAACTGAAGCGTCTGTGAGCTGAGCTGGGAGCTGATGGGCGACAAGGGCTCCAAAGGAGTCTGGGGCCAGGTACTTGTGGATTGGGTCCCTCTGTCCTTTGGGGATTCAGCTGCACGCACCAGAGGGCTTCACAGTCTAGGAGAGGCTCCTGTTAAACATCCTATTCCCTGGGGTTTTTTTGGTGTTTCGTTTATTTGTTTGGGGTTTTGTTCGTTTGCTGTTTTGTTTTGTCGTGGGGTTTTTTTACTCGCCTTCGTGGAGGGCTTGGGCCTGGTTCCTTCTCCTTGCTGTGCTTCTACCTGGCTGGAGGCACCGGGGGGCAGAACTCCCCTGTCTCCCACTGCACAGCTGCATTCCAGCTGCTCCCCGGGGCGGTCGCGGTCCTGCCTGCACCCTGCGGCGCGGAGCTGGCACAGGACACCCACCCCACACCCCCTGCGGGAACGGGGGATCTGACCTGCATTTCCGATATAAATCACACAGAGGAAGGACTTGTACTAAATGCTTCCACATTCAACTGATCCCTTTTACTGCTGGGTCCTTAAATAAACAGCTGTGTTACAGACAGCCTGATATTTGAGGGATATTGTGAGAACAGCTGCTGGATGAGTCCTGCAGGCAAGAAATACCGAGTGCGAGGAGGGAGAGAGGAGAGAAGGACTTGAGCGATTGGCAGCAGCACAGCTGATCCTGGGGCTCCGGACCTGCACCCAGACAGGGACTCGAGCACATGAACACGGTTCCAAGAAGGTGTCAGTGACACCAGTGGTGACACGTGTCACCGGATTTTTACAGATCCCTGAGCTATACCTTGGTGCCCAGGCTCGGTTAAGGCTGAGATGTTTAAACATCGAGTGCCTGCAGCCCACACATCTTCAGTTCATAGCATCTATAATGGAATTTAAACCCACCTGGCGTGGGTTGGTGACGGAAAACAAATCTCAGATGTATGAAGAAATATTACAGGCATGGAACAAGTTTATTGATTACTTCATTTTTTTTCCTATGGAATAATGTTGTGTGAATAATATCTGATCAGTAAGTTCCATAAAATGTAAGCTGGAATCTTTCTGAGGCATGGAAACTTTCAAAACAGATTGATTCTTTGGAGTTCTAAGAAAAATGACCTGCCGTTTGTCTCAAAATGTAAACACGGTGTAGCTATCTGTCTCCCAAAACATTATAATGTTTTTGGTAAGAGAAAAAGCCATAAGAAATAATTCACTTCTTGCAACAGTAATGAAATATTCCCCATGCCAGTAAGATAAGAAAGTGATGAGGAGCATGTGCTGGCGTTGTCAGAGTTTTAAAACATTTAACCTGCACCAATAAGCCTACTGATTTTTAATAAATCTTGGAATTCTGGGGAAATTCCAGAGGTTTGGGAGACTCAGGAGAAAAGGAATTTAATTCAGTACTATAAAGGGTCACTGTGCTGACCTGGCAATTATAAGCAAATTATAGGACTGTTGATACTGACTGAATCTTATAATGTGATTGAAGAATGGTAGTTTAATTCATAGGCAATGAGGGCAGGAAGAACAATTAGGATCATTTAGGCTGATGAGCCCTATGTACCCTAGGTAAAAAAATTTACCTTTGAGTCCCTGAAATGTCAGCTCAGTTTTTACAGCAATCGAGGCAGCAAATGCAACTTTAGGAATGACTGGAAGAGAAACAGAGAACAAATGAGAAAACAATATGCAGGCACTGCAGGGATTTCCAGGACTGGTGAACACTGTGATGCAGCAGAGCTGGAGAAGGGCAGTGAGAACCACTGGAAGTACGAAACAGCTTCTGAGACAGGAGTAACTGGGCTGACTGGAGCCCTGCAGGGAGAGGTGTCTGGGGGAGATGGAAAGCTGACGAGGGCCAGGAATGTGAACTGGGTGCAAGTTTCCTCCCAAACAAGAGCCACGAGGTACCACATTAAACTGGTTCAGGACAGGTTTGAAACCAGCACAAAGATATGGATTCCTACAGTGTAGCCCAGCTGCAGAACTCCTGACCGCACCCAGGTTTGGATGCTAAAAGTTCACATATGCTTAAAAAACCTGAATAAGTTCATGGAAGAAAAATCCATGAAAAGCTGCTGACTTTCTTGAGCCCCTGGTAGCTGAGAAGCTGTGCCAGGGAAACCTCACTGCACATTTGTCCTCTCCTTATTTTCTTTTCAGGGGTCTGCTGTTGGCTGCGGGAGATGGACTCGATGGATCCACGGGCCAACTTGGCAAAACCATTCTGTTCTGTATGAAGCCCAGGACCTGCAGCAACTGAGTACAGTGGGACCTCCTGGCTTAATCCGTTGAGTAGGACTTAACAGGGCTTTGACCACTGTCCTGTTAGAGAAACATGGTTTTCTGATGTGGTCTCTCTTTTCCCACCATTTTTTTTAAAGGAAGCCTATTTTTAAGGTTCCTTGGCATTAAATGACACTACATAATAGCCGGGTAATAAGTATTTGGAAAGAGAGATCCAGGATTGATTTAAAGACCGAAAGTTTTAAAAAGCTCACCACATTCAGCTCTAAGCTAATTCTGTGAATATTAGCACTTCATTTTTTCATAAGCAGCTATTTCTACCTACTGTCCAGTTTCCACTTTGAATCAGTGAATTGGCTTCTTTGTCTGCTACATGAAAAAACTTGTTCCCATGGGCATTGTTCTGCCTATGCAGACTGTGATGAATTTTTTCTTTTATTTTCTATGAAGGTGGTAGATCAACTTGGTTATGCTTTTGCTGTGCACCTTCCTTACCAGATTTTTTTTTCTTTTTCTTGTGTATTTTCTTTAGACTCTCATTTCTCCAAATACTTTTTGCAGTGTGAACACCAGAACTCATTTAGTGTTGCAGTAACAACCTCATCAATGACACAGAGACACTACTAACTCCATATTTTGACTGGATTTTGCCTTTCATTATAGTCCAGTGTCCAGCTTTCCCTCTCAGCCACAGCATCACATTAGGAGATCAAACTCGACCTTCTATTACAGCCAACACTGCTTTTCCATAATCACTACTTTCTATAGAAAAACTTTCTGGTTTATAAGTTCTTGCCTCACAGCTGAGTTAAAAGCAGCTTAGTCCCACTAAGAAGTTCCTGCTTGACAAGATGTATGTAATTCCTTCTACTCACTATGAAGTAAAAGTTACTTTGCTTTTTAGGGTGAGGCATTGAGACAATTAGGAGAAGAGGGGTGACCTCATTCATGGGGATCAATATGGAAAGGGGGAGTGTCAGGAGGATGGAGCCAGGCTCTTCTCGGTGACAACCAGTGATAAGACAAGGGGTAATGGGTGCAAACTGGAACACAGGAGGTTCCACTTAAAGATGAGAAGAAACTTCTTCATGGTGAGGGTGCCAGAGCCTGGGCCAGGCTGCCCAGGGAGGTTGTGGAGTCTCCTTCTCTGCAGACATTCCAACCCGCCTGGACACCTTCCTGTGTAACCTCATCTGGGTGTTCCTGCTCCAGTGGGGGAATTGGACTGGATGAGCTTTCGAGGTCCCTTCCAACCCCTGACATTGTGAGATTCTGTGAAGTGAAGGCGCAGCCTCAGGAGCCCTGTCAGCAGAGCCCGATGTCCCAGGCTGGAGCCATCACCACCTCCCCGTGTCCCAGGAGCAGCAAGCTCTTCGAGAAGGAGCAGAGGAGAGATGCCTGCAGCAATCTGTGCTTCTGGAATGTCGAAGTGCTTGACTTCAAGAACTGAGCAGAGGGCTGACAGAGCCTCCGCTGCTCACACATCTTCACTAAAATCCTTGCTCTCAGGACATTCTGCAGACATCCCGAGCAGGTGAAGATCGAGCTGTACTCTCTTTGGCACAGATTTAAAGGTTACTTGAAAGCTGCACTGGAGCAGAGGACTGATTCATACAGATCTTGTTCTGCTCTCAGCTCCGATCGCTGAGGGAGGTTTGCAACTCTTGCTGCGAGTCCATGCTGAACCCTGCTTGTAACCGCTGGTTCCTGGCAGGCAAAGCTCTCACCAGTGTCCTGCTCTCCCTGTGTGGTGCCGCTGCCTTGAAGAGGTTTTAACTCTGGGCGCTGGGTGGGTTTTCTCCAGTGGTCTCCAGTGCAGCCTGTACAGAGCTCCCAGCCGTGCTGGCCACCCTGGCCGGGGTGAGCTCAGCGAGGGCTGCGGGGCTGCTCCTGCTCCCCGGCCTCCCCGCAGCGTGGGACATCACTGCTGGACGCAGCCCCACCAAGGCTGGGCCTTCTGCTTGGCTTTTCAGGATATGGGCAACACATCGGTGCTACAGGAGCCAGCCTGTCGCTGAGTCCCTCAAGGACGCTTGGGAGCAGCAGGAGCCTCTCGCAGTGACTGGAGAGGGTGTCCTGGTTTTGTTAAACCTTGACAGAGGGTCACCCTTCTGCCGTCCTCACAGCACGGGGCCAAATCCTGCGGGCCGTGTTTGGAGCCGCGTGAAGGGAGGGAAGAGGGGGTGACTGCTGGGAGGTGGTGGGGACATTTCTAAGTGAAAATTGCTCAGACTTTGCTGGGAGAGACTGACAGCATGAAACTGATAGATTATCCTGGATAGCCAAACCTTGCCCCATATTATATGGTTTTGATCACAAACATAAATGTACTTGGTATAAAACAGAAGGTCAGGAAAGTTTAAGGCACGGTATATGAGAAAACATTTTCCAGATTTCAGCTTCCTCCAAGGTAATATGCAAGTGTAATTAAAACAGAACCTGGAAATATAGAGTACAGTACCCTATTGAAAGTGTGTTGTATGAGCTGAACTCCCTTCATTGATAGCTTTCCAAAACACACAGCTGCAATAATCTCTATCCAGGAGAAGGGAATAAATTAAGTCTGAACACCTCTGCATATAGTACAGTACAGTGTATGGCACTGCACCCCATATAACCTCTGAGCGGTAATGGAAAGCTGAAGGAGGCGCAAGTGGAAAACCTCTCTGACCAGCAAACACTTTCTTCTCCAGAAAGCATACAGATGGGAAGAAAAGCTCCTGAAGCAGAGGTGGCTTAAGTACTGGGATGTCTTGTTTCTGAAGCGGTCTGCTCAAGTCGTTGAGCCTCGGCAGTGGCCGGGTGCCAAAGCACACTCCAGGCTTGACAGGTGGGGAGGGAAACGTCCTGGGCTTGCCCCAGCAAATAGTGAGCACTGACGGCAGCGAACACACAGGAGTTTATCACAGTTAACAGCAGCAGCAGCCATGAGGATATAGAAGCTCGGGAAAATGTAATCAGGTCTTATTGCTACTTCCCTTGAATGGTTCAGCCATGGAACTGAGGATTTGCTTGCGAGGCTTCCCCAAAGGCAGGCGGTGTGGCACCGAGGAGCCTGTTCCGCTTCACATCTGCTGCTCCTCCTGCAGCGCTGGTGCGGGAGAGGGAAACTCCTCCTGGAGACCAGAGCAAGGACCACTTTGCACCCCTGGCCAAGGAATTCCAGATTAGGGAGTTGATCTCCACCCTTGCCAAACTTTTCAAGGTCCATAATGCAACGTGAGGATTGTACTTTTATTGAAATATTTTCTTATTTTCATATTTTTGGAAAGCATTTATCCTGGAAAACAGCAGTAGCAAATGTGTGCACAATGACACTCTTAACTGAGTATTCAGTCTTATGGAGAGGACTAAGCATCTTTAAGTTGCTAAAAATATAATTGGTTTCCATTAAAACTGCTTTTTCAGCTTGTAATGTCATCCTAAGGGTGGACTTGGCCTCGACGTGTCCAGATTTACTCTCTATGCAAAGGAGAAAATTTTTGTGAAAGCGAAGAATGACAAATTCATTATAAACTACCAGTTCGAATTTAGACATGCCATTTTCCCTCAGTACACAGCCAGAGCTAGAAACTCAGCAGAACTTGGGTTTCCCCAGATGGCCCCTCACTGCGTTTCTGGAACTGGGAGCTCCGGTCAGAGCGGTGCAGACACCCAGGTAAGCTCTGGGAGAACTCACACCACACTCCCAGGGCTCCGAGGGCCTGTTATCACTGATCTGCGCTTCACGTCCTAAAGGCTCCATCGGCCAGGCCGCAGTGCCAGAGCTGCCCTGGCTCCCCTGTTCGTATGAGGCCCCTTCAGAGCCCGGAGCACCGGGAAGGTGCAAAGACACTCGAGGTGCTGCCAGACCAGCTGGCAACACCACAAGGCACCGATCCAGGTTACTGAGACCTGCGAGGCCTGAGCGGAGGTTTTGCAATGGGGTTTCTCTTTATCGTCATCTGCAGAGTGTCCTGGAACACCCACTGTCGCGGTTTAACCCCAGCAATATAACCGTGATAGCCGCTCGCTCACTGCCTCTCCAGACGGGGGAGAGAATTGAAAGGAGGGAGAAATTTGGATTGTGATAAACACAGTTTAATAAATAACAAATACTAATACACTACTAGTAAATATATATATGAAATAGAAACAGAATATAAAATAAAAGATACTCAAGGCAATTCCTCACAACTCCGTCCGCACCGAGCAGCCAGTCCCAGGAAGCAGCACCTGGTCCCGAACAGCTGATCCCAAAGAGAGAAAAAAGGAAAAAGGCAGAAAGGCCCCGAGGCCTCTGCAAAACAGCAGGACGGTGAAAGGCCGAACTAAAGAAAGACCTGAACAGCACTCCCCGAACAGGTCTCCATCCCGGCTCCAACTAAAAGAGAGAGTGCGAGAGAGCAAGTGAAAGAGAAAATCAGAAGATCCCAACTCTCCATAAATACAAAGCCCGACGCCAACGGGCTGGAATACTCTTATTGATCAGCCTGGGTGTCAGTCCAGCTCTGTCCGTCCGTCCCCTTCCTCGCTGCCTCGCACCTGTGGGCAGAGCTCAGGGTGTCCTTGGCCCTCAGACCAGAGCAATTCAAAACATTAACTCTGTGCTGGGCTGCTATCTGCTTGTTCTCAAACTAAATTCAAACAACGACCGTGCCAGCTACAAAACAAAAGAAAGGTTTCTAATGCATGAAGAAAATTAACTCATTTTCAGTCAAACCTGCACACCTATTTTCCCTCCTGTTTTCTGGAGTGTCCCAGCCCTGCCTGCCCCAGGTAACAGGGGGAGACCCTGTTTCCCCATGTGATTGTGAGATTTTCTTTGATTCTTTCTTCTGCAGGAGCAGGTGGTTAAGAAGGAAAATACAATTTTAACTCTGCACTTAGAGGGGAATTCAGACTGAGCAGAGCAAAGACAGAAGGTGAAAGATCTGTACTTTTGCCCTGCTTTAAAGTTCGTTTGTTTTTCAGAAGGAGGGAGCTCTCCCCACAAATGTTGGGCTAACAATTGCCTTACCAAGTTGAATTTGATTCTTTTTGTGACTGAGAAGAGAAAAATAAAGAAGTTGTTATGGGACCTTATATATTTAGAATATTTTAAAATGGTCGATTGACCTGCATAGTTACATTTTAAAATATAAAACCATAGGCTTACGTAAAAATGATCAGTCTGCTTTTCTATGCAAAACCAGAAAAAGGACGTTCTATGATAACATTTGAAATGAAATTATGTGCTGATAGAAAATTAGGACAGGAACATCAAGTATTTTAAAATACCTTTTTAAAAAAGTTATTTATCATTCCTTGTTAATTAAGTGAAAAAAAAAAAATAGAATTGTAGTAATGACCACTGAACCAGCTTGGGAGAGGTTACACGTACAGGTAACCTTGGGACTGCAATAGCCCAAGGGCTGCTGTGCAGTGTGTGGAGAGTCTTTCAAAAGTGGACAGAAATACACAGAGTGAAAAACCACACAGAAAATCTGTTTCCTGGTGAGTTAAACACAGAAAGTCTGACTGCAGAGTGGTCTGCATAGAACATCATCACTGCTGGAGAGCAGGAAATGTGGCAAGTAAAAAATACCAGAAGAGGTCATAGAGGTGCCTGTCTCTGAAGTCCAAAAAACTGAAAAGTCAGGAATGATTTAACCTGGAGATTCCAGCTCGGCAGATCAGGCAGTTCTCACCGTGCTGACGTCTTGGGTGCAGCCCCTTTGTATATTCAGTACAATATTGCTCACTCAGAAAGACACAAGTATTCCTCAAGGCAGAGGCCACGCAGGAGCTGGATTGCCGGGTCACCACCCTATGTCTCATATTTTTGACCATATAATCACCACATGCCCATTTGTGCTTCTAATTTCTGATGGCAGTACAACAAGCGACTTAAAAAAAAAAAAAAAACAGAACCATTTCATTCTCTTTTATTATGAGGAAACACATTTATATCCATCAGCAGGGTGAAAACTCAAGTAATATGATAAAGGTTACATAAGAAAAATCTTGCAGAGCTGTGATATGGAGCCTCATCTCCAGAACAGCCAATGGAGAGTTTCTCACATCTCTACAGCGCTTCTCACAGCAAATAACCTGAGGCTGATTTCTTACAGTATCAGCCAAACTCTGCTGTTACCTAATACCTTCAGGAACTTGACATCAAAGGGAGAATGGGGCTCACACTGAGCATCGTTATGTTAAGTAGGAGAAAACTTTCACAGTGTAAGGTTGGAAGGAGCTTCCTATGGAAACTGGGAATCCCCTTACAGAAATTTTTAGGTGCAGATCAGAGAAATATGCACCAGAGAGGTCCAAGTACATTTGGTACTGGATGTGGAGGATGGTCTAGATGGTATTTTTAGTTACATATCTACAAGATTTGCAAATGTCTGTAACTAATTATGCCAACCAAGGTATAATATAACAACCCAGAATCAAAGTCTGAGTCCCTACCATTGCCTGGAACACCCAAGTGAGGACAAACATATTAAAACTAACAAATCATCTCCCCACGGAGAAGAGCTGGTGAGCTAGGCGGGGGTGCTGTGGTGCAAGACTATCAATTTTCAGTCTTTGCCCTGATTAAGATTACGGGATTTTAATCTGAATTTTTCGTACTGAGGGTGGCCATCGCAATTACGCTAGAAAGGTCTCTTCCTTCTTTTTCAGTCTTCCTTGTGGCACTTTAGGTCCCTAATTAGCAGTTCACTGAATCAGAAAGTCAGTTTCTGTTCTGATAAATATTTCATCATCAAGTGTCTCGTCTCCCAGTTGATGATATGCAACTCTTCCTTCCACACACACTGTGCAAACAGGCTGCCTGCAGTGAAATGGGGCTGTGCTCCTGAAAAACAGTGGTGTCAGTAGAAGCGCACCCGGGACTGGATGAAGATTGCAGTAAGAATAAGATAAAAATGCCTGTGCTGTCTTACATGTGCTAAACTGAATCAAAATTGTGAAAAAGAAATGTTGGGCACAACTTGGATCCGTCGGTTGTTTTGAAGGGCTCAGTTTTGTCAATCCACTTGATTTTGGTGTAGTATTTTAACACTGAAGAAACATCTACGTGATTTTAACCCCAGCCCTTCACTGCCCGCTCTCCCCTGCTTTTGGGTTAAAAAACTCACAGCCCCTTATTGTCTCCATTCATGGTAGTAAGGAGATTTGGACCCTTATCCTATCTTTTTCTGGATAACAGCTAGATGTGGAACTTTTCCTCCATGAGTTTTTTCAAGTCTGAATAAGCTTCACACTCCCTCTTTGTGTTTGGATGCTTGCTGGACTGAGGCTTTGACTAACAAGCTAGAATTATATCCCCATTCCTGTTCAGCTCAGTAATTGACTTGTCAAAATGCAGCCTTGCCAACCACAACAGCCTTAACCTAGACCCAGCGTGCTCTAGAAAACCTGATGTTCCACAGAGCCGGAGGTAAACTCAAACAGAACCCAGAGCAGCCCCAACACAGTGTCTGCTCTTGCGCAGCTCCAGGAAAGTGTTAGTCGTTCTCCACGTCTGGGCAAGAATGATCCCAAAGAGGCTGCGAGGGCACCCTGGGCTGCCTGATCCTGCTCTGAAATGCCAGCGCAGGATCTCGACGGGAGCAATTCAGGTGTCCTCGTGTCTCTGAATGGCCACCTGGGGAAAAAGGTTTTTCTCTGTGCTTGCCTGTTTGGGGACAGGGCTTCAGGGTGATTGTCACTAGTTCTCCCCTTTCCCCCTTCTGTTCCCTGCAGGACAGGAATCCCCCGTCACCCCGGCACAAGGAGCACTGCTGGCAGCAGCGTGGGCAGGACGGCAGCGGGACACAGGGTGACAGTATGGACAAGCTGACGGAATAGCTGGCTGCTGCCAGAACGGCTGATCTGCTCTCCTGCTCTGTCCCCAGATACACATTCCTGGCATTCCTCGGATCCTGAGGAGAGCTGTTTCCCAGCTAAGCTCACAGAAAATCCTACTAAACACAACAAAAGGACAATCTTCTGCTGGTCCAGCCCCTTCAACCAGCTCATTGGCTCAGCAATCACCAGATGAATGCTGGTGCCACCACAGCCAGGGGCAGGACTTCTCAGAAATTATTAATTTTATTAGTTGTGTTTTCAAACTTGATCCTTACTTCATCCACCAGCCCCATCCAACCAGACATACAGGAGCAGGCGAAGGCTTCTCCCACCATCCTGCCATCTGGATCATCACTGCACCCATTTGTCCAGACACAGCACACAGGACTGCACAGCACAGCCCCAGTCACCAGGAGCAACCACTCCTGCTGTCAGCAGGCTTCTCCACCACCACTGCCCTCAGGAGAGGACTTGGTGGGTAGAAAGCAGAGAGTCTTCTCTCCACCTGGCTTTCACTTGCTTTCTGCTCCCTGCTTCTCTGCCTTTAGCACACAGCAGTCCCACATCCCGTCTTGGTCACGCTTAAAAAATGGTGGAGTTCATGTTCCCTGGCATGTTTCAGCACACCCATGAAAGCAAGTTTCTGTGCCCTTGTTAATGGCCTGGACTGAAGGGACACCAGCAGTTAGGTAGGAACTTTGCTGCCCTGTTGCTGAGACTTCTTGTTGCTGGTGAAAGTGCTCTCTGAGGAGCAGTTCCACACGGGACATTCATCAAGACTGAGGAGAGACCCACGCAGTCGTGGAGCTGCCCACTGAGCAGAGCTGAGCGGTAGGAATGTGAGGACAGCAAGGACTGGGTACGAGAATGGCAGTACATTGCCAGTGCTCTGATAGATGAAAGGCCCTTAGAGTTGAAATTGAAATTCGGACCCACCTCCAGCTCTTCTGTCTCCACGGCCTCTTCAGAGGCGGTCGGATGTGCTGTGTTCAGCTTGGCTGACATGAAAAGGGCTTAGTGCTACATGGAGAATGTCACAAACAGTGACAGGAAAAAGTGATGGCAAAGAGTAGGCTTCAGAAAAGTGTAATCATTGTCCTTCATCGCCTTCTCACAAAAAATCTGCTGTTAAGAGTGATATTTAATATTGCTTTGAGTCTAACACATGGAGGACAGATAAACAAATAGAAAGGAGCAGAGGTAGCTTTAACCTTCCTCCCTAGAACTGGCCACACACACATGAATGAAATTAAATGTAGCATATTCCTGACAGAGATCTCCAGTTCCCTGCACTGTTCAACATCCAGCTCCATGTCAGAACCACTCATTCACTAAACGCGTTGTCAGATGCAGTTGAACCCGTTTCAGCAGATAGCTGCGGTGTCAGAACATCTCGAAGAGGCCGACTGCAGGCCCAGGGATCCAGGACGCCTGTGGAAGGGAAGTCCAAGCAGGTGATTCCATTGGCCCCCTGAGGCCCGACATTTAAGAACATATGAAAGATTTCTAAGGACTACTGTGGAGTTTCAGGGCTATTAAAGCAGCTGCTACTGCCCTCTTGAGAAGCTGACATCCCAGTAAATATGCTAAGAAAGAGGGGAGTAGAATATTATAGCTCCCCAAGCCCTTTGAGCCAGCACTGCTGCTGACAGAGCAGCCTCGCTCTCTTCCCCAGCTGCTCTTGCTCACATCTGCACCAGCACTAACATTTGTGAGGTGATGTGGATGTGATCCAGATTAAGCCCAGCCTGGCAAAACAAGGCAGCTCATTCCAACCCGTGGGGTTCCTGCTCAGGTTTACTCTGCGGCCTCACGAAAGCCGGTGCCGGCAGCAGGAGCAGGGCGGGTGGATGGCCCTGGGCTGGCTGCAGGGACCCCGGGGGCTGCGCCGTGTCCAGTGCCACCGCTGACACCCGTGCTGGTCCCGGGCAGGCTCACAAAGACACGGGCAGCCGCAACGGCCACATCAACGTCAGCCGGGGGAAACTCGCTGCCCCTATGCTGCTCTTATTAGAGAGAGGTTCTCCTCCCCCTCTCCTCTGCCCTGGTGAGGCCGCATCTGGAATATTGTGTCCAGTTCTGGGCCCCTCAGCTCCAGCAGGACAGGGAACTGCTGGAGAGAGTCCAGCGCAGCCACGAAGATGCTGAAGGGAGTGGAGCATCTCCCGTGTGAGGAAAGGCTGAGGAGCTGGGGCTCTGGAGCTGGAGAAGAGGAGACTGAGGGGTGACCTCATTCATGGGGATCAATATGGAAAGGGGGAGTGTCAGGAGGATGGAGCCAGGCTCTTCTCGGTGACAACCATGATAGGACAAGGGGCAATGGGTACAAACTGGAACACAGGAGGTTCCACTTAAATATGAGAAGAAACTTCTTCCCGGTGAGGGTGCCAGAGCCTGGCCCAGGCTGCCCAGAGAGGTTGTGGAGTCTCCTTCTCTGCAGACATTCCAACCCGCCTGGACACTTTCTGTGTAACCTCATCTGGGTGTTCCTGCTCCGGCGGGGGGATTGGACTGGATGAGCTTTCGAGGTCCCTTCCAACCCCTGACATGCTGTGATTCTGAGTGCTCTCTCAGCTGCCGAGCAGCAGTGCCAGCGCAGCCCTGCGCCCTTGGGAGTCGGCCTCAGAGGAGAGCCCCGCAGTGCCGGGCAGGCACAGCTCTGCCATCTCCTCCCTTCCCAGCCAGACCCCAACCGGGCCCGGGGCTCCCTCCTTTTGACACCTCCCATCTCACCACCTCATTTTCCGCAGCAGCCTGGCCTGGCCCGTCAGCCGCTCCCCGGCCGTGCGGCGCGGGCAGCACTCCTGGAACATCCCACCCACCACGGCCACACACGAGGGACGAGGGCTGTTGCTGACATTCGTAGTTGTTGGAGGTTGTACGGGGACTATCTCGGGGGGCAATTAGGGCAGTGTAGCGGGGGGGGGTCAGAAGATAGTTTAATGTAGAATACCAGCTTTGGGAGTTGGAGGTGAGGGTTTAATTCCCTCTTTTCTCATTACGAGAGGGTGTAGGGGAACTCTAAAAAGGGGTATAACCTTCATTCTTCGGTTTACAAGACTGATGTTTTTATAAACTATTAAGAGTGTTTTAGTAATTGCGGATTTATTTTCTAGGGCTCCGATAGTAGGGAAAAGGATTAGGAGGGTGGTGAAGCAGGTGAGCGAGGCTAGTTGGCCGATGATAATGAACGGGTGTTCTACTGGTTGACTTTCACTCCTGTGGGCACACGGAGGCTGGCGACTCGGATTCCGAACCCGGGCCCCGACCGCGCCCGCTCCGAGCCCGCGCACGCGCGGTGGCGGGCGGAAGGGGCGGGGCCGGGCCCGCCGCGCCGCCGGAAGCAGTGCGGAGGAGCCATGGCGGCGCTGGCGCGGGCCGCGGTGAGTGTCCGCCCGGGAGCGAGCGGCGGTTGTGGCAGCGCCAGCCCTGTGGTGTCGTTACTGCCCCGCAGGTTGTCTCCGGCGTGGCCTCTCAGCAGAGAACGTGCGTGAGGCACAGCCCGGCCCGCGGGGCTGTGGGGCCGCGGGGGGTGCGGGGGGAGCGGCGCCCAACGCCTCCCCATGGCCCCCTGCACATAACCCCCGCCCCAAGGCCCCATGGCCCCCCCGCCATGGCCCTCTGCCCGGCCGTGCCTCCGCTGGAGGAGCGACGTTTCCTTCAGAGCCTGTCTTTACATAAGCTTTAGGCCAGGCTTTAGCACTCCTGCTTGGGCTTGAGAAACCTTTTTTTTTTTTTTTTTTCCCCCCAGTCTGGTGCTTCTGCTGTCGCTTTGGGCCCCGTGGGGTGGGCATTGCCATTGTGGGAGATTCCCTTCTCACTTCAGAGGCGCTTGATTGCAAGGATAATGTGAAGATTCCAATTTCTCTGTTACGGGGAACAGATTGGGTTCTTATGAATGAGAGTGGATTACTAATCACACAACTGCCTTCTCATGCATTAGTGGTGTTTTGTTTTGAATTAGCTTTCAAAGTTTTTGCAGCAGAATGCCACTTTTAGCATATAGTTTAGAAAAGAGAAGTCTGTGCCTGGGTCTGATATTCGGTCACAACACAAATACAGGGATGGCTGGTGCTCCAAGGTGGAGGCAGATTCTCATCAGGAAGATGAGCGGCCTTTAGTCTGAGGGCAATACCCACTTATAAGAAAGAAATTGTTGGCCAGAGAGGTGGTGGATGAACCATCCCTGGAGACATCCCAGGCCAGGCTGGACGGGGCTCTGAGCAACCTGAGCTGGTGCAGATGTCCCTGCGCATGGCAGGGGGGGCACTGGGAGAGCTGGGAAGGTCCCTCCCACCCAAACCGTTCTGTGTTTCTGTGAAGTTAATCCACTACATTCCTGGAACTGGTGTCTGGGGTGTGGTTCTTACAGGCATGGCTAGCCCTGCCCTTTCGGCTTTCAAGCTGAAAGGGACCGAGAGCGAACCTGCCTTAGAGCAACTGAAGTGAGATCGAGTTCCTGCTGCCTCCTCCTGTTCCTGCTAATTCTTGCTCATGTCTTTGCACTGCTGGCCTGCCATTGCCTCCTCCTGCAATTTTTTGGGCCCCTAAGATGCAAATGCTGGAGCAGCAGGACCATGGTAACAGAGAAATAGTTTTCTGCAGTTTTAGTGCGTTAGAGAGGCAATTATAGTAAAAAGGGAGGGGGAAGCCAGGCAGGAGGGGAGCAGGGAGGGTGGTAGAGAGTCACCGGATGGGTTCAGCTCTGTGGAGCTGCACACCCAGGGGGTGGTTTGCAATGAAAACCTTGCAGAAGGTGAAGGACTTGTCTCCTGGGCTTACCTGTCCATGGACAACTCCTCTCCCATACCTTTGAAATGTGGGTATGCTCATTGTTTGTTTTCGTCTGTCTCTGTCCGGTTGTGTTGCAGCAGTGCTTTTCCACAGCTATAAACCCCAGTATATTCCAGCTCTAAGACATACTGCAGCCTAGGCGTGCTTTCCTTCTTGTCTCAAAGATAAAGCCTCAGAAGAATTCCGTCATGTGCCTTGGAATCTTGTAGTAATTAGTTATAAAAAATGGTGATTTTTCTCTCTCACGTCAATGTTTGTTAAACTGTTTATATCAGAGCACTGGATTATCTCAAGAAGTACTTTGTGGTACTCAGCCGAAATGTCTTTTTGGATAGAAATCTATCCTTTTCAAAATTGTACTTGCTGGGCAGTGATGTTAAGGAGAAAGAGCTGGAACTATGTAGCCTTGCTGCAGTAGCAGTGAAGACTGATCGCATTTGTTGTGGCAGTGCATCTGTCCCCTTGCAGTTTTTAAAAATCCAGATGGATTCCCTAATGGATTAGAAGTGCGGCTGTGTGAGGAGCTGAGGAGGGACAGCAGGGACCGCAGGGACAGGAACTCCAGCCGGTTTGTCTCTGCTCCCCCCAGCCCTTGGCAGATGTGCGGGTGTCCCACTGTCCTGTCACTGGGCTGTCCACCCCATCAGGGATTTATGCAAACTGTAACATTCCCCTGGAGTCTTCTCAAATCTACATGTCTCCTTGTATGTTGGATACTTCAATCTTCTAATCATCCTTGTAACCAATTGAAAATGAAGCCATTTTTATTAGAAAAAAAGCATATCCATTCTAATGATATATACGTTATTTCCAGTATTAATGTAGAACATTTATGGAGGCGGCAAATATTGTACTAACTTGAATATTGCAGAAAATGAAAGGTGCAGAGAAAGTGCAGGCAAAGATAACTCTGCCTTTTTACCGTATTACCTGGCATTTTCATTACAGAAAATAATTATTTTCACTTAAATTTATTGGGACAATATACATATTTGAAATACTGAAATTCTGAGCTGTGCCTGAGTAGAGTAACACAAAGATGTGTAAGAGCTGAGAGCTGGATGTGAGCTTTTTAGAGCTCACTCACTCAATTGCAGAATGCTTCTTAAGCATTTGAATTTATTGTATAGATGTAAAAATTGCGGTGTACTTTTATGATGTAGACAGCCAGCCATTTCCTTTGACCAGTCTGTTTCTGCCATCACACCTGGGTTGCACGCTTGTACTGGAAGGCAGGACTTCTTTAAAATCAAAATTTATACTTCTGTCAAGTGCAAGTTGGGAGTTTAATCTGAGGATTGTTGTATAAATGAATAAAACTTGTGGAAGCAGGAGGACAGTTAAACTGTTTCTGAGCAGTAGGGTCCTTTTCTTCATTGCTGCTCTCTCTGTTCCAGGGCTGCCAGACTGGAGTCACTCACTGGATCACAGCCTGCGGTGGATTGTTACAGACAACCACAGTCCCAGGCCAGCGCAGACGGATGCTCTGTGCTATTTCCCAGGTAGGATATCAGTATATTAAAGTGTGTAAAAAGTGGGATAAGTTTAAATTGGGATGAAAAAGTCATGTTTATTAAATAGAGGCTTCCAAAAGTGATATCTTCACTGTCTGTGTGTTCCTGAAATACCAAGGCGACTGAAAAGCCTTCTGCTGCTAAAAGAGTGAGCTCCAGTCCTTCATTGCTCAGTTGTCTTCAACAGTTTTTTAATGGATCCAAATGATCCCGTTGTGAGTAGATTAAATGCAGAAGTCCAAATGGAGGTGTCATTTTTTCCAAAGCTAATAATGATTGCGTGTAATTTACAGCACTTTATTTCATAGAAAGTCTCCACTGTACAATAACCTTGGACTTTCTAGTACTCTGGATATGTTACCTAGCACGGCAGAACATGAAGTTGTGTTGTTTCAGTGGCAAATGCAGCTTTGCAGTTGTGCTTTCAGTTCTGCAACAGCATGCACAGTGTCAGATTGTGTCTATTCATAGTAAATTAACTAGAATATCATGTAATAGCAGTTGATGATAAAGAGGTGAAAAATGTGTAGAAAATGGTAATAGATGCGGGCTGTCTGGACAGAATTAGAGTATATCTCTTTGTGTTTCCTTGTTGCGTAAAATGAAATGAGAGGACATGAAGGCTCTTCTTTGTTTTCCTGTATCTTAAACTTGTATCAAGAGCCATGACTTACAGAGTTAGAAACTTACCTGTAAGTTTTTTTGCTTGAATGTCTTTTCTCAGATAAGACCTTCCAGTCCTGGGAAAGTTGCCTATACTTTTGTGGCACAACCATACTGTTAAAGCACCATCGATATGGAGTAGGATAGCATGTAGGGACCTGGACAAGCTCAAGAAGTGGGCCTATGTGAACCTCATGAGGTTCAACAAGGCCAAGTGCAAGGTCTTGCACCTGGATCAGGGCAACCCCCAGTATCGGTCCAGGCTGGGGATGCAGGGATGGAGAGCAGCCTTGAGGAGAAGGACTTGGGGACACTGGGGGATGAAATGCTGGACATGACCCGTTATTGTGCATTTGCAGCCCACAAAGCCAGTTGTATCCTGGGCAGCATCCCCAGCCCTGTGGGCAGCAGGTTTGGGGGGGATCTGCCCGTCTGCCCCACTCTGGTGAGACCCCCCTGCAGTGCTGGTCCAGCTCTGGGTCCTCAGCACAGGACACACATGGACCTGCTGGAGAGGGGCCAGAGGAGCCCCAGAAATGATCCGAGGCTGGAGCAGCTCTGTTGGGAGGACAGGCTGAGAGAGTTGGGGGGTTCAGCTGGAGAAGAGAAGCTGCGGGGAGACCTTATTGCTCCTTTCCATACTTAAAAGGAGACTGTAAGAAAGATGTGGACAGACTTTTGAGCAGGGCCTGTTGCGATAGGACAAGCGGTGATGGTTTTAATCTGAAGGAGGGGAGATTCAGGCCGGACATGAGGAAGGAATTGTTGGCCCTGAGGGTGGTGAGAGCCTGGCCCAGGGTTGGCCAGAGGGGTGGTGGCTGAACCATCCCTGGAGGCATCCCAGGCCAGGCTGGACGGGGCTCTGAGCAACCTGAGCTGGTGCAGATGTCCCTGCTCATGGCAGGGGGGGCACTGGGGTAGCTGGGAAGGGCCCTTCAACCCAAACCATCTGTGATTCTATGATGTTGGGAGTAGAAAGGGAAGTTATGAAGAGAGCAGTTGTGAAGTTGATTGATAGAGCTGATGTTACTCTGAGCCACCAATAGATTCAGTAAATACTGGAGGTGACTGCTCTTAAAAAAGTAGTATATTTACTATGTCTGAATTTATTAATAAACAAGGTACTGGTAATCTGGGTATGCTGGGAGGCTATGAGAGGTGTTCTAGTCAGTGTGCAGCTTCTTCCCTGGAGATCCCACTCACTCCTACTCAATAGTTTTCTTTATTGTGCAGTAGCTCTGTGATCCGGATCATGTGCTGTGAAATTATAGTGGTTGCAGTGGTAGCTTTTACCTTGTTATTTGTTTTGCTCAAGTCCTGGCACAAAGGCAATTGAATGGACTATAAAGTTGTAGATAAAAGTAGCATAAACTGTTTCTCTGCAAGGACAGGAAAAAGAATTATTCTTCATTGAGAGCAAAACCCATAATGAGAAGTAATGTCTGAGAAAATCAAAGCAGATAGCCCATGGTTTTTGAGAGTGAAGTGTTCTGCCAGTCTATTCCATCAGTACGTGTGCAGAACACTAGAAAATGTGTGGAGCACAGCATGAAGCATGGACAACCACTTTGTGTTATGATAGTAAATTTGTGCTTTTTGCAATATAAAGTTTTTCAGGATTAGACTGAACTGTAACTGATGTGGAAGCAAACTAAGGGTAGTTGGTGTAAAGTTACGTGTCTACTAGTCAATGTTTATTTCATTTTTTACTTTTCTTTTATAATTTTTACTAGAGACGCCAGGCTGACCGGTTCCGATTGTCAAAATCCTCTGGTGGATTGATTCAAGCCAACGGAGCCATTACGCAGCCAAACAGATCATTTTACAACACAAATAAGGTTAGAAGAGTTTGATTTTTTATTGTCGGAGGGCACATTGTGCTAGGGATTATACAGATACAGGTAACAAAGCTCATTTCAAAACATGTAAGAGATGATCGATCCTTTATTTAAAATGTTTGAATATAGCATGAACAAGGGGTACAATAATTTGAGAAGCACTTTGTGTTCCTTTCCAGAAAATGAAGCACTAGCATGGGAAATGCAGTTGCCGTCGGGTTATCTGGAGTGAAGGTTCCAATGAGAAGCCTGAGGGCTTCTTTCCAGTGAGGAAAGAAACTAAGTTAAGGAGAGTAGGTATTGAGCTGGGGGGCAGATGTTCCTTTATTACCATTAAAATGGGGAACACAGGAGTTGCCCATACGTGTTAGAAGTGACAGGATATTTCCTGATTCTTTACCTTGGGAATAATGTGTAACGACAGCTTTGCTGTCTGCTAAACACTGAAAATTGTCATACAATCTACTAATAATGACTAATTATCATGTAATTATTTACTGTTCATCTGTACTACTTTGTTAATTTGTGGTCTCTGCATCTGTTACCTTTATTGTCTTTTGTCTTGCAATGGAAGTTTTCTGGAGCATGGATCATCTCCGTAAGATTAGTTTAGCCCTTAATCCAAGGGTGTCAGCGTCTCTCAACTTAAAAATTTCCTGATCCTGCTCTTGTTAACTCAGTGTGAAGAAAATGGCAAAATGGAACATGTGTATGAGAAATGAGAGGACAGAAGGAAGAAGGCAGTTAGGGATTCATGGGTGAAACTTGCAATCCCAGTTTGCTGTTGATCTCGTGTATTCTACTGGTGCAGACTTAGTGGTAAATAATAAATGTATTTTAAATCAGTTATTTTGACATGGATAGACAAAACAAAGGAAAACAAGGAGATGTGTGGAAGGAAAAAGCCCCAGCCGCTGTTTGCATCCACTTCTTAACCAGAGGTTTTCCTTTTTTTAGTCCATTTTTCAGTGTTTTTCAGCTGGCGAGGTAAACCAAACGTATTGCAGACAAGGAGACTGAAGTGTACGAAGTGGCTTGTACAATTTGCCATGGCCAGAGCCAAGAATGGTACCCTGGCTCTCAAAGGTGGTGCGTACCCCTTGTTCCTACACCTGCCTGCGCCCCTCTCTTGTGCCTGCGCAAGGATCGTCTGCAGAGCAGGTCTGGGAGAGCAACGGGTGACAAGCCAGGGGGTGGCAGGAAGATCTGCAAGGCAGGGTCAGAGACTTGCTTTTGCTGCATCAGAAAGGGCTAAGGGCGGGCTACAAAGCTTGAAAGATGAATTTGGAAACTTCCTTCTTAAAATAACCATGGTGTAAGAAGCCAGGCAGGATTTACGACCAGAGAGGAAGCAGTTTACAGAAGCGTAGGTAAGGTTTGAGGTAGGCTTTTGGACTGCAACCTCGTTATTTCAAGTAGGAAAATACTTACCTGTCTTTGAAATACGAACTTGACTATGCACTCCTGGTAGGAAAGTGGTTTAGAATTAATGGTGAGCTGCAGTTGTTTCATTTTTGTATTTGGTGTCAAAATTAAGAGGATTGTTCAGCTTGAGCGCTACATTTCAGGTATTGAGCAGGAAAGTCAGGCTGAGGTGGGTTTATGTCCCTTTCAGTGTCCTGATGAGCTTGTTTTGAGCGAGTTGTAAAATGTATTTTTTAAGTTTTTTCTGTATGTTTTCTAGATCTGATTTTCTACACGCTTGTAGGACCGTTTAGTTGATTTGGCTGCAGTCCTGGCGCTGGCGGGATGAACCGCATACCTCTGTCCATAGGCCGAACCACACACTCGCTGCTTCAATCCCCTCTCCATCTCCTGAGCCAGTCCAGGCAGACTTGCAGAAGAATGAAGAATCACGGCATTTCTTACAAAAAGACTGATTTACAGTCAATCATTTTTGGTGATGAGCTAACAACAGTTGAATCAATATAATTTTGGTTTTTAACTTCTGCATAATGAAAAATCCATACTGAGAGAGACTTCATAATGCATTTGTAGATAACAGACATTTAGTAAAATTAAGCTGCCTGGATTCACTGGGGTTTAGTATGATTTTAATTCCTGTGGAGGAGATGAGTGGTTATTGGGGCACAAGTTCTGCATTAAGGAAATCCTGTCACTGCCTGGCTGGAGCGAGGCTATGGAGTTACCGTGTGGTCTAAGGTCAGGTGTCAGTGCAGAGGAGACAAGTATTGCATGGGATAATCTTGAAGTACTAAAAATTGGTTTAAATATTCATATTCATGTTGGTAGACTCACTGGGTCCATCACTTGTGGCAGAGGGAGGGAAGGTGCCTGTGCAGATGCTCCTGTTCTGGATGAGAGCAGAGGACTTGGTGAACAGTGTCAATGGCCAACGTTCCAAGTGAGGATCTGAGGATTAAAGAAGGTCCTGGACAGTGTTGTGCTGTTTCACGAGGTGACTGGTAGATACTGAAATGGCACTGGGCATGTTTGTTCCTGTTTGCCTGAATACTGAGCACGATGGGGTTCCAGACAGCAACAGCTGTCTCTGGATAGTACCCAAGTGCAAAGGATTTCCTCTCACATGCTAAAGCTTGTGTGTGGATATACATAGGGATTGATCATGTCTCAAAGCTACAGTTTTTGTCATGTTTACAGTTTATAATTAATTATAGCAACTTGTGCAGGATATATGGCCGTATTTTAATGTGTATTTATTTATCATTCATGCCGTTTCAAAAATAACTATACTAGTGCTAGGAAAGCAGTAGAGAAAACAGCCAGAATTATCAGAAATGTGAAAAGGCGTCAGTACGAGAAGAGGCTATTTTAGTACCCTTCTAAACTAAGGGGAGATAACTGATGGGCATATATGTGATACTAGCCTAGAAAAGTCATAAAAATACTGGAAACGGGAAGAGGAAATGGTTGGTTGTGGCTTCTTACAGGACAACAGGGAGCATCCAGTGAACTGGCAAGGTTGGATTTAAAGCAGGCACATAACTGTGAAACTCATGTACCACAACTCTGTGCATTATGGAGGTTAAATAGTTTTGAACATGGGGCTGCTGAAGGTGCATCCAGTTGTTGCTGCCAAAAATGAGTGTGTGGATCCCTGTCGTGGTGCAGGCCGGGCTGTGAGCAGCTGGGCAGGTCACCCCAGGGCCGTGCCCCCATTGCTCCTGGGCCTGGCTGGGGATGGTGTCCTGGGGTAGGTGTTTGTTCTGGCTATGTGCAGCGCTCCTTACATCGTGAAATTGCTTCTCTACTAAGAAAATTCTTTTCTTAGTATGCTCATGTCTTAGGAGGAAGTGTTTAGGGTAAAATTCCAGCAGCTTAAAGCAATTTAACATTTCTTTGGTCAGGGAACTTTCTCAGATCAAAGAATCATTTTGGTTGGAAGAGACCCTTAAGATCATCAAGTCCAACCACTATCCCGTGTCCCTGAGAACCTCATCTCCGGGTCTGTCCAACCCCTCCAGGAATGGTGACTCCAGCACTGCCCTGGGCAGCCTGTTGCAATGCCCGACAGCCCTTTGGGGAAGAAATTGTTCCCCAGATCCAACCTCAACCTCCCCTGGCGCAACTTGAGGCCGTTTCCTCTGGTCCTGGCACTTGTTCCTGGGGAGCAGAGCCCGACCCCTCCTGGCTCCAAGCTCCTTTCAGGCAGTTCAGAGATCAGAAGGTCTCCCCTCAGCTCCTGTTCTCCAGCTGAACCCCCAGCTCCCTCAGCCGCTCCCATCACACTTGTGCTCCAGCCCCTCACCAGCTCCGTTCCCTTCTCTGAACTCGCTCCAGCACCTCAAGGGCTTTCTTGGCGTGAGGGGCCCAGAACTACTTTGCTGTAGCAAGGGCCCATCATAACACCTCTCAGCTGTGTTCCTCAAGTATATGTAGGAGATTCACATGCATTAGATTTTGCTTAGATGGGTTAAAAGTACAGTAATTTGTTGATAACGAAATGTTTACACTGCGTACTTAATTCATTAGCAATGATTTGCTGGAGTACGAGTGGTAACTACCGCGGGCTGATTGCTGCTGCCAAGCCGCCGAAAGGCAGAACGCCACAGAGGTTTCTTACCAGTCCCGTGGGGTTGAAGGTGTGTAGTTAATCTGGAGAACGTTTCTCTTCATGTTTGCAGACACTGCAAATCATCAAGGACTAAATACTTTCCTGATCTAGATTTTCTGCAGGTACCATTTAGATTAACTGTGAGAGGAATAACAACAATCTGGGGGAGCTTTTCAGTAAGAACAATGGGTTCATGTAGCTTCGTTAGTTTTAAGATGGAGCTGATTGGTTTATGTAATTACTCTAGACTATGACATGCCTGTGAGAGTAAGAGAGGGAATGTGAAATGTTAGCTTTATTTACTCTGTTTCTGTGATTTGTTTGCTCGTTTTACCTGTAAAAGATTTAAGCCCAAGTAAAGACGTACAATTGGAAAGAATATTGGAATCTAGACTGGTGGCTGTATTTTGCAAAGGAGGTTTCTGTACAGACTATTTTGAGTCTCAGCTTCCAATGGGATGCTTTCGGCAAAACGGTTATGCAGCGTTTGCATCCATAAACAGAATAATGTCGCATAGGAAAAAGTGTAATATTTTGCAGAGAAGACCTAAATATGTATTTGTTTTGTCGAACAAAGAAATGAAACAAAAACCCTGAAGTTGTCTGTTAAATGTGTGGCTTTTCTAACTAAAATGATTTGTCAGATTTAATTGCTAAGACTGAAGTATGTGATATTTCAATATTACAGCATCTTTCTGCAAAAGATTCCTTGCAGCCATCTGAAGAGAAAGTGGGTCCTTTCACAAGGTTGATAGAAGCACTGGGTTTCACAGGACCACTGAAGTACAGCAGATGGGTAAGGCATTAATTTAATAATTCTTTTGCTTGTTCGATACTTTCAGAGTTCTAAAAAGCAAACAAAAACCCCTCACTTATTTTCTTATGATAGGAGGAGTACTTGTTGGAAAAGTTCTAATTATTACCCATGTAAATTCCTGGTTTGTGATGTGAGGAATAATAATCCGTAGCTTGAACTTCCCTTGATCTATGTGTTGCCATCATTGACATAAGTAGGAAAATCAGTTTGTAAAGTCTTAACCTTCTTGAATTTCTTCTGATATCTTATTTTTCACTTCATTTGTGCACTGAGGACGCAATAACAGCCTTACTGCCCAAGTCGAACACCCACATAGACCATCATCTTGTCTCTAACAATGACCGATTGCAGTTATCTAAAAATAATTTAATTACAGGAAAGCACAGTATGATACTTGTCTCGTGTGCTCCTCCAGCTACAACAGTTGTCTGTTCCAGGACTTCCTGCATGGCATTGGGCATTTTTCTGTAACATCTAGTGATGGATTGTTTTCTATAAATTTGTCCAGTTGCACTTTGAAGTCTTGTAAGTTTATAGGATCCATCGCATCCATAGCGTTCAGTGTCAGGAGTTCCATAGCTTGAGTACCCACTCGGGGAAGAAGTACTGTTGTTTTCAGTTGGTGCCTTTTGATTTTGTACTTAAATAAATGGTGATTATTCTTTTCTTGGAGTGTATGTTCACATTCTCCCTTTCACTGATTTTATAGACTCATATATTCTATAATAACTCAGTCTTTCTATGAAATGAGGAGACTTGTTGCTGTCGTTGAGGCTCTTTCATGTTTTGATTTTTGTTGGCCTTCTCTGCACCTCTTTGTGTTCTATATTTCTGTGACAGGAGGGTCTCCGGAGCAGTGAGATATGATACAATTGCTGTTTGAGTCGCTGTTCAGTAATAGCTGACTAGGGCAGAGTGTGTTTTTTGTGTTTTTTAAATAGTCCTTTCATAAAGCCATTGCTAGCATTGACTAAATGAGAGCAGTTCTGTAAGAGACACCTTCAGTTCCTTATGCAGAAGGAAAAAGAGATGGAATTCAGAATTTCTTTGCTCTGAACTAGGACATGCTATTAAGGAGTGGGAGGAAAAGGCAGCTTGAAGCAAGGGCTGAGCCTGACTGTGCAGGAATTAAAACCCACAAGGTGTTTCTGGATATCTGCAAGGCAGAGTGGACCTCGAGACTGATCTGAAACTGCTGCTCATTGCAGTTTTAATGTCTGGTAATGCTTAGCCTGGGGCAATGTCTTTCACCAGGGAGATCTCTATTCCCAGGCCAGGCAGCATTTCCTTTAAAAAGGAAACCTTAGAACTCCAATAATCACTGTAAATTATTTTACTGCAAGAAGTTTAGATGTATACTTCATTTTTGACAGAAGCCTGAGATTATCAAATAAGAACAAAAAAAATGTCTCCTGTGTTTCTACAGCAGATCAGTTGCAACTTCCTTATTTTTCTTTTTGGTTAGAGGAGACACAAATCATTACTTTGGTGATTGGAAGTGCCATTTGACAGGCATAGTGCTCATCTCTGTAGTGTAGAGAGCGCTGAGATGATACCTGGTATATGTCACTAAAAATGGAAAACAGAACCAAACCAAACAACCAAAAAACAACAAAGACCACAACAAAACACACACACAAACCCGAAACAACAATCAAAAAATCCCCACAAACAAACAAAAAATCTCCACAAACAAGCAAAAAACAAAAAACAAGCCAAAACCAAAACCCCAAGCCTGGTGCTGCTTCCTCGCTTAGTTGGGGAGTAGGCTCTGGAGTTTTCATATTTTTTAAATTTTTCTCCTCTTGACATTAATAAGCAGGAGTGACTGATGGCTCTTTAAAATGTTTAGTGTCAGTTATTGTGCTCTTTGAAGCTTCAATACGTGTCTCTTTGTTACAGATGATGCACTCAAGGTGTGTTTGGTGCAATGACAGAACAAAATCAGAAGTGCCAAAGCACCTGAATATACCTCATGTCACTCATCATTTGGGATTCCTTTCTCACTTGTGAAGCTTAGTTGGTCAATTTTCATTTTTTTAGGAAAAAGATATATTTTTAGGACGTCTCGTATGTCACTTCTTTAATATTTAAAACTTAAATTTTACAAACCACTTTGAGTGATATGCATCAAAGTTATTGGAGGAAACCAGGAACTGTGGATTGGGATCTTTGGAGTCCCTGGAAGGAAATCATTTCATTCCTTTTTCTGTAATGACAGGATTATATTAGGCTAGATTTGGAAGGATATTCAAGAAGCCATTTAATTTTTTTTTTTTTGCTTCAAGGCAAGATTGATATACTCGTGTAATTCCTGGCAGATATAATAGTTTAATGTGCTCCCGAAAATCTCAAGTCATTGTGATTCCCAAAAGAAGTCTTCTCAGAAAATGGTAGTGTATGTATTTAACAAAAGCCATGGCGTTCACTGGCTCTCATGAAGAATGCTTTAAGTATTGTCTTTTCTTTTTCTTTAGAAAGTTAAGGTAGCGGCTTTGCGCATGTACACGTGCTGCGTGGAGAAAACTGACTACGAGGAATTTTTTAACAGTAAGTAATGCACTTGATGATATTTGAAGGGGTGTGGTTAGTAGGTCGAGAGAGGTTCTCCTGCCCCTCTCCTCTGCCCTGGTGAGACCACATCTGGAATATTGTGTCCAGTTCTGGGCCCCTCAGCTCCAGAAGGACAGGGAACTGCTGGAGAGAGTCCAGTGCAGCCACGAAGATGCTGAAGGGAGTGGAGCATCTCCCGTGTGAGGAAAGGCTGAGGAGCTGGGGCTCTGGAGCTGGAGAAGAGGAGACTGAGGGGTGACCTTATTCATGGGGATCAATATGGAAAGGGGGAGTGTCATGAGGATGGAGCCAGGCTCTTCTTGGTGACAACCAATGATAGGACAAGGGGCAGTGGGTGCAAACTGGAACACAGGAGGTTCCACTTAAATATGAGAAGAAACTTCTTCTCACTGAGGGTGACGGAGCCTGGCCCAGGCTGCCCAGGGAGGTTGTGGAGTCTCCTTCTCTGCAGACATTCCAACCCGCCTGGACACCTTCCTGTGTAACCTCATCTGGGTGTTCCTGCTCCGGCGGAGGGATTGGACTGGCTGAACTTTCGAAGTCCCTTCCCATCCCTGACATTCTGTGATTCTGTGATATTTCGACTACTGCCTGGGTGAGAGAACTTCGGATGAAAATTCATTAGATATATTTATGCCAATAACTCTGACAGCAAGAAGACTTGTCAGCGCCGAGCGGCGTGGTCAGCTGGAAGCTGTGGGTGCTGCAGCGTTCCCTTCAGCTCTGAAGGGGCTCAAGGGCAGACCCGCAGGCTGGGGCTGTGACGTATTGCCCACTGCAGTGGAGAACAAGGTGGGACATGTCAAATCCAGAATATCCTGGACTTGGAAGAATATTGCCTTTGTATTAATAGGGCTGGGATAAACTAAGATTCCAGATCTCTCTCCCCTTTTTACTGTGGTGAGATGGTCTCTGTGTCCTACCCTGTCCCATGAGCAGCTGTGAGAAGGTCCAGTATAACTGGGATGCAGATATGAGACCCATCCCTGTGCACTGATGCACAGCTGTGTTTATGATATGGGATCAGTCAGATCACAGGGTCCTACCTGGCTCTCTTCCTCATGGCTGGGGCAGGTTTGACTAGAACTTAGAGACTTTCTACATTTTACTTACCATGACAGTTTTAAACCAGGACCCATCTCTTGACTGGCTAGAGACAATGGCTAGAACAGAGACACAAGTCCCTCCTCTAAGTACATGGGAATAATGTCTCGAATTGGGATGGCTTTTCCATGTTGCACACAGCTTTTTAGATATTAGCTTAAAAGTCTGTCCCTGCTTTTATTAGTATCAAGTCTGGCTGACGAGTGGGCAAGACGTGGTTTTGAGACTTACTTAAGCTTCAATAATATTTTATTCTGATGTGAATTATTTCCTATGTCAGTGTGATTTAGCTGATAGTAAACCCGTTGCCTGGATCTGGCCTGTCAGCTGCATTCCTGAGCTACCAAACGCTTTCTTACGGCTTCATGATGCACCGCACAGGTTGGGGCTGCTGCTGCTGCCTCTTGAGAGACCAGCTGAAGGGACAGCTTTGCGTGTTCATCTAGTGCTGAGTTTAGTGAGGGTGGTTTGGTACGTGATGTTGCTGCTGCAAGATTTTCCAATGGTTTTCAGAAGGTTTTCCAAAACTGTGATGTGGTTTCAGCGGTTGCAAGAGTGCGAGAACGCTATGAGCAGCAGGATTCGTTAGTGATCAAAAAATTAGAACCTCATTTTTCCTGCGCACACACCTCTCCCCAGCTGCCTGCCGGCTCAGACTTTCTCAGATAAGTCCTCTTCTGTTTGTCGTATTTGCCTCTCAAATAGAGGTTTTGCTGGTTTTAACTGGTGTTTCACTATCTCCGCTTAACAGGTTAGTTCTACAAAGATGTATAAATGTCACCCTGGATTAAAACGTAAAGGAATTTCAGGACATGTCTGTGAAAAAGATACTGGCACAGATTTTTAGGCTCAATACTGAGTTAAATTACATCAGTTGTATTCTTGCTATTGTCTTACTATTTTAAGCACTTTAAACATATCACGAACAGCAGGCAGCCTTTCCTTCAAGTGTCACCGTTTTCTCCAGAATGTCCTGTTGTTCCCTTTTCTTTTCGCTCCACAGTACAAGTTGCAGCCAGTCCACCTCCGAACTTACACCACGGAAACCTGTGTTTGCATTGACTTGAAACTTCAGTAAGGAACAAGATAGTTTGTTTTGCCAAGATTGCCAGAGTGCAGGATGTACCCGGTGGTTTTATAGGAACACCTGTGGTGTTGGGGTCTATGGTTGTGGTTCCAATGAAATCATTGCTTTATAAGAAGAGATGTGAGAAGTGTCTGTTCCTTCTGTCTGCTTACAGCTGCAGCAGTTTGGGGGATTAGTTCTAAAATTTAACAGGCATGTGATCCATGCTTAAAAAGTAGTTCCTCTAAACCAGACTGTGTGGGGTGGGCAGGAGCCTTTTAGTTGATTTTGCCAAAGAAGCAGCTTTGGGCTGTGGTTCCATAGGCAGCTGCGTCCAAGCAGTTGCCAGAGGGACAGGCTCAATGCTACATCCCCTGCCTGTGGCCTGGACAGTTATCTTGTCCTCTGGTGAGCTGTTCAGGTCACTGAAAGAAAAGGGCCCAGTTTTTTACTGATTTACTGTTTTGCTGTGTTAGTGAACTAAAGTGGCACATGGAAGGGTCTGATGGGCAGCAGCTGTGGCCTAAAGTAGGTGGTGAGGAGTACGCTGTGCGAGGGGAACATGGCATGAAGCAAGACATGCAACTTTCGGCTCAATTCTTCATCAAACGAGGTCGGTCAGGAGCTGTTTGTTTCTGTTCGGAATTGCTCCTTTTTCCACTAAAGATGGGCAGCCCTTAAGCCAGGGCTGCAGCTCAGTCCCAGAGGAGCAGCTTGGGGGACGAGTAGGAACCAGCAGCCACTGACTCTTGGCTCCGTCCCGTGGAGCTGCAGCGAGCACACGTGTGCCCGGGGCTGTGCCGCTGCGGGTGCCGCACACACACTGATCAGCTGTGCCCTGGAGGAACCCCAGGAGAGGTCCTGGTGCCACATGGGACCCAGCTCAGGTCAGCCCGAGCCAGAGCTGGCTGTACGTAGACCTGGGGTGTATTTATCCTTTGCTTTACTTGCATGGGGGTGAGATATCCCGGTGAACAGCATCGCATCAGCTCTGCTCTCTGGAGAGCTTATTAGCTTTTTCTCTGCTGTTTGTAAGAGTTGTGAACCTACTGAGCTGGCCTCGGAAACCGTTCACCTGTGCATGCATAAAACCATTTGTGGTCTCATTAACCCTGTGTGATCAGAACCAGTTCTTACAGAGCCTCCTTCAGTGCTTCTGGAGGTGTTTTAGTGATGTGGTCACGTTGTGACTAACAGCTGTGATGTCACCTTCTGGAACTTGGATCGGTATGTGCATTTTGTAAGGTAATTCTCTGACAGAGGTGACATAGAGTGTAAAGACTGGATAGTGTGGCGCTGAGGACTAGGACAGCGATAGCATTTCACGTCTTACAGGCTGTCTTGCCATCCCAGCGCGTTTCTGCTGATATCTGGTGAAATTACCAAGACTTTCTGTTACGCAGCATGAGCCCTGGGATCTGCCTTTCTCTGTGTTGTTCTGCAGCACAGCAGTTCCCAAAATATGAACTGTGGATATGCAAGTCATGAGGCTGCTGTAGAATATAAAGGAGGTGTTTTAGTTGAGACTCTTTAGTATTATACTGCAGTTAATTTTATTATGCCTGTCATTCTGTTCTCTCTGGTTTGTGATCAGCCATGGGCAAAACCTGGGGAACTCTGCTTCAGAGCCTACATCCCAAGTGTCTGTATTTTGCTGCTGATGTGGAAAGTGGAGCTGGTTTAGGACTTCAGCCGTTTCTTGTTTAAAGGAGAACAGAGAAGTAGTAGAGGTAAGGGCCAGATTACAGTGCCAGGCTTTCCGTGCACAACACCTGCCGAGCCGGGGCAGTTCTGGCAAAGCGAAGGAGGGAGCCGCCTGTGAGGAGGGTGTTTCATGCCTAACCTTGCAAAAGAGCTCTTAGGATGAGGGAGGTGATCCTGAGAGCTGAGCTGAAGTTTGCATGATGAACATGGAGTGTACGGTTAGCTTGAATACATCATGAACTGTTAGTGCTGTTAATTGCTCCACTGTCATGCAGCTGCAGCAGTGAAGAGCTGGTCCCACCAGAACAGCCTTTCAGGTGGCTCCTGGTGGGGCTACAAGCAGCTGGAAAGGGCTGGAGTTTCCCGACAGGACTCTGGATTCTTCCATCTCCCTTAACCCATCAGGTCCCTTACAGGCCCTTGCTGTGCCTGTCATGCTCAGGGAACACTGACGGTTTTTGCAGGCTGGGGGGATGTTAGCCCATTGCGTCCTTCCTAAAATTGGGGCAGTGGTAAAGATGAGTTGTCATGAAAGCAAGTCCATGTTCAAGTTTTGTATCCCTTATCCGATGAATTTTAAGTGCAGAATGACTGGAGGAAGAGGTTATGTCCTCACAGTCCTGAGCATTCGTGTCTCTTATTGTGCGGAGACATGTGAACGGGATGTGTTCTACAGGCAGAATAGATTTATTCCCCAGCTGATAATAATCACAGTCATTTCATAGGTAGCTTTACCATCAGACATTTTTTCTGTATCTTAACTGTATTCTGAAGGGAATAATTTTATGTTTAATAATAGAATGGATTTTTCTCCCCAGTTAGTTTCCCAGAATAAGATGTTCCAAAACTCCAAAGTTTAAAATTGCATTGTTTTTAAAAAACTGATATCTGAGGACAAGCCTATTGCTTTAAATGAGCCATCTCTTCTTTAAATTTATGATATAGACAGTCCTAACATAGAACTTAAAAAAAAATTATAAAAATAGAAGTGCAACACTTGGAAAGTTAGTGAAAAAATTCTTCCCTCTTGGGTACTGAATAGGCCTTTAAAAACTTTCCATATTTCCAGTAGTAGAGGTGCGAGCTTTGCTTTCCACTGCAGAGTGATGTCTGTCATGGGAGGCTGATGCGTGGTAACTTCTACTTCAGAAACCTGCAGCATCTATTGAACCAAGTGTTTTACTCTGCATCTTGCCCGTGGAACCTTCATTTAATGACACGGTTTGATTAACGCAAGCATTGTGTACTGTTGCCCTGGCTAGAGATGCTTGGCATGCCTTTAGGTCAGAGTAGTCATTTCTAGGCACATGAACTATTTTAATAGGAGTGAGAGAGCCAAAAGGGTGAGAAGGTGGGAGAAACTTGTGTTTCATCTCCAAACATTGACTGTTAGTGTCTTTATACTGCCGTAGAGGTGGCACAGGTGATGTACAGGCACTGATGCTGAAGCTTGGCACCTCCTGGGCACTGCTGGAGTCACCTCTCCGAGGAGGGAGGAATATTGGTGATTGCCTTGGTTCTTGTGATGGTTGCCTGACCAAAGTTGGCATGTTAAAAGGAAGAGGCTGTGAAAAGCGTTGCTTCATGATCCAGGTGAATCTCCTTGGTATTACCTGAGAGCCAAGAGGTGTAGGAGTTGGGAAGGAATAAATTCAGCACAGAAGAGATAAGATTGACTTCCTTGGGGCACACAGACTGGAGAGTCCATTTCTGAATAATCCCTGGCCTTCTTGCAGCGGGTTTGAACAGCCTGGAGGACAAGGCCAAGGTGACCGTGTCAGATCCTTCTCATTAGGTCCCCTCTTAAAAACTCCCCCAGGAAACAGATGGAGAGGTGACTTCCTAGGAGGAAGGTTTGAGAGGAACTGGAGAACTTAATGTGCACATAACCCATAGGTCCCTGCTTTTGAAGCAAATCTCCAGGCTCACATCTGAACGGCACAGGCAGATCCATAGTGTGAACATGGATACGTACAAACCATCTCTGGGAAGCCCAGGGGCTGTCAGGTGTAGAAGGGCTGGAGGTGCAGGACGCTGAGGGCGCTGCGGGTTGTCTGGCTGGGGGGAAATCAGAGCCCAGAGCTGGCAGCAGAGTCGCCTGCCCCTGGCAGGAGGCACCAGCACCTTGAAGGCAGAGTGTGAGAAGGGAGCAAAGCGTCTGTTGATGCTTCCCTGGTATTCTCTGCTGCTTTGGGACTTCCTGAGCTAGAAGCCACACGCTTGTCTAATTCTCCGCTTTGGAATTTTTTTTCACCCTGTAAATGTTTCAGAATCTACAGCGTCCTGTGACTGCATGTTCTAGGGTTTAAACACGGGTGTGACAGTAAATGCTGTTTGCTTCTGATATGTGCGTTCTGTTTAGGGCCAGAAATTGAATTATTAAAATGTAGATTTTGGTGTAGTGAATTTCTGCTAGGCGCAAAACATGATGAAATCCGTATTAATATTTAGTTTTGTTTTTGTGTTTTTCCCCCTCTCATTAAGGGTGTCAAATGCCTGATACTTTGAATTCGTGGTTTCTAGTAGCCCAGCTTCATGTCTGGTAAGTGAAAAGTAAAATAGTTAAATAACTATTTTCAGGAAAGAGTGCTATGTGTCTTAATGTGAGAAAAAGTAGGCTCCATGGTTATTGATAATAGTGCTTATACTGATTTTACTAATTACTGAATTTTAACAGTTTTCTACTAAAGAACAAAAAGCCCCTTAGAGAAGCCAACGTCTTTTACATCTCTGAATTCCTCAGTAGCGGAATGATGTTTCCCATGGGTTTTCTAAAAGCCTTGCTCAGCCTATGTGGAAAAATCTTACCTGGGTGTTTTAGGAAAAGTTTAAATTTATGTAGAAGTGGTTTAAATTGGGAGAATTTGTGGTGATTGAAGTTGCTGCTCGTCAGAAGCATTTAACAAATTATAGCATTGGCATTTATTCTTGCAGCTCTAAAATGTACGTGCAGGTTGGTGAATGCCAGCCTGGCTACATGTAAAAATATTTAACACCTTACGCATTAAGTTTTTCCTTTTTTTCATTTGTGAAAATAGTAGCCAAAAAAATCAGGTTTTCATCTAGCATTACATACTTGTAAAGGTCAGAGGGATGCACAAGGGAGTACAGTCATTTTTGTGAAGTGCCAGATCTTTCAGGAAACCGAAGCCCATAGACGTACGTTCAGGTATCCAGAGCCTGAAAGGAAGTTTGTACCGAAATAGCTGCACTTAAGCATAGGCCCCTTATTTCCTTGCCTCCTTTTTTTCCCCTTCCCTCCTTTTAATTTCCTGTCTCGTCAGTATATTGAAAGATGGGGCAGCTCATTTCACAAAAGAATGAATAAATTAGCAGAACCATTGAAATTATAATCAGTTAATGAAATCAGTGGAATCAAGTAGGGCAGACCCTTGAGATTTGCAGTTTATTTATGTCTTAATGTTCCCTGTGGGGAAAAAGGCTTTAAAAAAAATCAGTTGATAAGCTAATAATTCATATTGATATTTGGAAAACTACTGCAAGAAATGTTGCAAGCTGAACTGTAAATATCTAGGGAAAACCAAAGAGGAATAATATAAATCTGCAAAGAACACACCTTTTTTCACATCGTCTTGGCTTGTGTACCCTGTGATACACAGCTTCAAATTCAAGATACATAGTCTTTCATGACAGGCATAAAATTAAACAAGGGGACTGTGATAGAGATGAAACTAGTATAGGATAGACACAAAAATCCTAAGATCAAAGCTCTGTTGGAGAAGGCCAAGAGTTGCCACACTTTGAGCTGGGGATGTTAAGGAGACATTCAATGAGGGAAATTGAAGGAGTCTCATGCTTAGGATATGGGGCACAGGTTCACAGGGATGTCCTACACAAGCAGGAAGGAACCAAATCCCTCTGCTTCATACGACAGCAATGAAGACTCAAGTGCAAGAGGTTAATTTTGCAGAGTGTCTGTGCCTGGTTCTTCCGCGTTCCTGGTGGGCTGCCCTCGGGAACGCTGTTGTTCTGGCCCACAAATGAGAGATCCAGGTGGATATTCTGGGAGGCAGAGGAGCCGGTGCCAGGGCTGTGCGGTCCTGGGTGATGCTGCAGGCTTCACTTGGGATTAGCTCGGTGACCAGGATTTTGCCATGGCATCATTTTGCTTTCCCAGTCAGCTTTATTTCTATGTTCTCTGGTCCTCTTTCTTTAATCAGTTTGACCTCAGTGAAGTGGGAGCAGAACATTATTGACTCTGCTGGCTCTGGCGAGGCCAAGGACATCCTGCCACGCTCTGAAGGCTCCAGTACCTCTGTCTTTCCTGCTGGACCTTTTGCCTCAGAGGCTGGAAACCTTCCTGAGCTGGTGGCCAATGACCTGACCATGTAGATTCTGATCACCAGCTGTTAAAACGCTCCTGTTTCCCCTTGCAGTGTGGACTAGATCACATTCTGGTGTATCTCCTCCTCACCTCTTCTTCAGAGTTCTAGATTGAACTCATGTAGAGTGTCTTCTGGAGCTGGAAAAGATGAGAATTTTTCCTGGTTTGGAAAACCCCACCTCCTGTCTTGCTGTTGTCATTGCCTGTTCTGTTCTAGTCGGCTGTGTTTCTGGGCTTTTTGCATCCCACTTTTTATAGACTTCAGGTGCTTGTCAAAGCGTATGTTCTGTTACAGATTCTGGTGGGTCCTCTGAATCTCTGGCTCTTATTTCTTCTTGCCTATGAATAGAGTTTTCCTACTTACCTTCAGTCAGAAAGGAGGGAAATTCAGGGTCTCGTGTTTAGCCTTTACTTTTGCTAATTTCTTTCAAGACGATGTTCCTTTAGAGACACTCCAGTGCTAAAATTATACTTTAGAAAATCAACCCGTTCTTTCCTGAATGTCATGTCTTTATAGGCCGTTTTTGTTACTTTACACCTCTGATGTCAGGAGGACTCTATGTTTAGAAGTCCAGACCTTTTAGAAAATCTCAAGCAGTTCATCTCCACCGCTGAGTTTGCTGTTTCCCATCCCGTGGCAGTCTCCAGGGGGTATTGACCATGGCCAGAGCTGTTACCAAATTGCCAAAGAGATGACTTTGGTGACAGTGGTGACACGCTAAGAAATGTCTTGGTGCCGGATGTATCATGTAGATACCTAGAGGTTCCTTCATATTTCCATCACACCAAGTGTGGTGACATCTCTAAGCTATTTAGGATCAAAACAGAGTGGTGCTATGGTTCTTTTTCTAAAAGACTCCAAGATCTTTTGCAAGACTTCACCTGAGCATTGTTTTTCATAAGGAAATCTGCACTTGAGAAAGTGTTGATCAGTCTGAGAGAGTTCAGAGGAGATCAAGAGCCACCAAGTACGTAGAAAACAGTTCCTGCAGGAAAAGGTGTCTCAGATTTGCATGGAGAAGACTGAGGATACCATATCAGTTTGAAATGTGCTGCTTCAGAAGAAAGGAGATAAACTATTTCAAGGTAGAGAGGACAGGGAGAAAGTGAATTCAGTTACATCAGAGGAATCTTGCCTGAGAGAGGTTTTAAGAACAAGTTTATCTGGAATGTCTTAGGCATTTAGTTGATCCTGCCTTAACATTTGGGGAACGGGCTATACAGCCCATGCAAAGGCATCAGGAAGGCTGCACGGCCGCGCTTGCTTCGTCTGGTCTGCCCAGCAAAGACCTGGACGTGGCTGTAAGTACAATAGTTGGTGAACTTGCTAGGCTGGGCCACAGGACAACATGTAATCCTAACTAGGAAGAGTTCAGAATTCTGATCGTTGCCATTATTCGTAGAAGTGTATGGCACAACATACAGCTGACAGCAAAGTCAATTCAGGAGATTCCTCCTCCTGCCCCCCAGGTTGCTGACCATTTGTGAATGGGTTAAACAGAATAAAGCCTTCCAAATTTACTGTTGGTACTTGTGTTGTTAAGGCAGAGTAATTTCTCTGAACAAGTATAAGAGTGCCCCAGAAACAGTTGCCCTGGAGCAGCTGAGGAAGCAGGAGCGAGTGTCCGGGAGCCCAGCGGGGAGCTCTGGGGGGGCTTTGCCCTTGGGCGCGTAAAGCACCGTGACACCCTGACCAGTGGCACTGGGGCCACCGCAGAGCTGGACAGGCCGGTGGCCACTGCTGCTCCCGGGGTTGGCACTACGGGAATTACTGACACAGCAATTGCAGCGGAGGGTGTTGTGGGGAACTGCAACATCTCACCTAACATGGCTTGAGTTATAGGTGCTCCTGCATTTCAGGTGTCCTTTCATATAATTTTCTTCTAATATAATCTCCCTGCATAACTTAAATACAGCACAAATTATCCAACCTAGCCAGCTTTCTAAAGATAGTCTGGAATAATTTTGCTTTCATGGTTTGATGAAGATGAGTCAGTATTTGCCTAACTACAGAACAGATTCTGTAGGGAACTCTAAAATGTTTCACACTGTGTTGATCTGCTTAGAAGGTTTATAGTCTTTAAAGAGTCTGTGTCTTTTAAACCTCAGATGGCAGGTGTAGTAACAAACTACCAAATTTTCAAATAAACTGCCAAATTCCATGATCTCAGCTGTGGTGCAGCAGAACAGCTCTGTGACAGTGCTGGGCGTCCCAACAGAGCTGCCTTTTGGGCTTCGCGGGCAGCAGGTTGGACTCGGACACCCCTCGGGCCCTGCTCATCAGTGCCCCATTGTTTTTGCTGCTCTGTGCACTACTCGCTCCTGTTCCCCGCCCCAGGCTGGATGGGAACCAGGAATGATGCTCAGGATGAGGTTTTCTTGCCAAGCCACTCTTTTTTTTTTTTTTTCCCCCTCCCCCAAGCTTGTGTATTCAGCAAGAGAAGTATAAAAATGCTTTTCTTAAGCACAATTAGTCTTTTAAACTGAGTCTTTTTCTCTTTGACTTGTTAAGAGTGAATAAAAATTTGGGATACAGTAACTCTTACTGATTAACTTTTTCATACAGCTCAATTATGTAAATGCGCAAGAGGAATAAAGGTTTTGAAACCGGTACATGCAAGACACAGAAGTTTTAAGCTCTTTATGCATTTGTTCTATGGAAGAACTGGTAACTGGACAGCTGTTCTCTGGGTTCTAGACCACTGTTTTAGCAGAAAGCTTTGGCATTCTTCTGTGAGCAAGATGAGGATTCATTTGTTAATACTCTCTTAATTGCATTTGTTTGCTGGGACAGCGGTGCTGTGGGACAGATACCGAGTTGTCACTGCCACAATATGACCCTTGGGAATCCTTGCACAGCTGTTTCCTGAGACAGAAATTGCCACGATCTTCCCAACGTTCCCTTCACTGGCTGCTGCCCTCTCCCTTCTCCACCCACTTTCCTTTGCAGGTTAGAAAATGTTTCCTTTAGTGATCAGTAGACAAGATAGAATCCATCATAAAGATTGGCAGCTGTCCTTTTACAGCTCAGCTCAGGTGTTTATGATTCTCCCTGCTGCGCTGGCATTTGTAGATCACCAAATACTTTTAATGCCTGTAGGGAGGCACAGATCTCACGTCCACTGAAGAAATGAACAGACAAAAAAAAAAAATCATCATTTTACTCTCGTGGCACGTTCACTTTTGTTGTCAGTATGCAACTGCTTCCAAGTGGCCTCCAGCAGCTCTGCTCTGTTGCTTTTCCATAAGCTGTGAGGAGTTTCCAGTGAGCAGTTTCCCACCTGTAACGTGTCTCTGTGCAAAGCAAAGCAGGGACTTCTTCAGCTCCCGGGTCTGAGCATCGCCCCAGCCGCAGGAACCGGGTCAGTCCTGCACAGGCACTCGTGAGCTGTAGCGCAGGGCAGGGAAGAGGGCACGGTGACAGGGCTGGTCGCTCAGTGAGGGATTAGCCTGTATTTCAGTCTGTGCTGTTCACAGACATTGTAAAAGAGGCAAAATAAAATTTTTCATGATTTATTTTTTAGACAGAGCAGCAGCAATGAAGTTCAAGGGGCTTTAATGCTTAAAAAAAAAGTAAAACAACTCAACCTGGTATTCTCATTAAGATCCCACAAAGCACCTACAAACTTGGAAATTCTTCTAGTATGTACTGCTTGTGGGGGTTTTGCCAAGTGGTTGGACATGTATCCAAAGACCCCCATAGCTGAAATAATTTAGGACATTGCTAATGTGAATTTGGGTGAAGTCTGTAACTTGCTTAAGCTCTCACAGCTTGGCTGGTCCGGACTCCCGCAGCACTTCAGTGTCGCAGCTGAATCCCAGCTGGCTTGTGGCCTGGGATTAGACAGAGCATCGGTTTCTGCTCCAAAGGATGGTATGTCCTTAAGGCTGAGGAATTTAGGTGTTTGAGTAGATTACAGTACTGTCAGCCAGAATGAGTCCACTGTCACTCTTCCGTAGCTGGATTGGCCCAAATCCAGCAGATACAGTTCTTCAGTACAGAAGTTTATTTAAAACTGAGAGTTTATTTAAAAAAAAAAAAAAAATCTTTGTATGTGATGTTTTCCCTGATCACAAAAGCACATACTGAAAGGAGAATCGTGAGCTGAAATGTATTTAATTTACTTTTTACATTTGAAGAGAAACTAGAAGCTATGAATTTGGTGTTTATGTTCTTGCAGGATGTGTCTGGTACGAATGAAGCAGGAGGGTCGCACAGGAAAATACATGTGTCGCTATATCGTTCACTGCATGTGGGAGGATGTTGAGCAGCGCGGGAAGGTGATGGGGGTAAGTCACCTGTGGTGTTGGTCACCTTGATGATTCACATCTGTCAGTGCTTTTATAACTTTACATATGTTAGAAGAATGCGCGAGAATCAGCCTGCAGCTGCATGTTTCTTTCCTTATTAGCTGAAGCTGGTGTACATAGCCCCTCACTCCTGACCCCTCATTCCCAAGCTGTCCTGCCTATTGTATTCAGCCACTGACCTTGTTTCTGAAACTGCACCGTGGCCTGGATGGAGATATTGATTTATCTGACAGTAATTAATTTTCTCTCTGGTTTGCCATGTGGTTGCAGAAGTGGATGCTGCTTGTGGACAGGAATAAGCAGCTGGGGTAGGGAGAAGTGTGACTCGTGCTAAATGTAGAACCGCAACTTAGGTAATTCCAGCAGAGCTTTGAGTTTTCTCTGTATCTAGGATGGTGAGTAAAAGGAAAGTTAAGGGACAAGGGTTTTATGTAAAGTTCCTGTACATGACTATAACTAGTCATTAGCTTATTTTTAATTTGGGTTTCTTAGTACACCTAGTCTTTATCACAAAAGAAATGTTGTTAGGAGAGAGTAGCTTCAAGGAAAGTTCATTTGCAAGTTTGAAGGAAGAACAAGGTTGGATCTTGCTGGCCTGTGCTGAGGAGGTTATGCTGGTTCGCTGTAATCGGCATTTCTGCCCTCAAAGCCTCTGAGTGTGTTTCTCCAGCCCTGCGTTGGTGATGGGCTCCAGGGAAGGCCGTGCAGAAGCAGTGAAGCAGGAGACAGATTTCATAACCCCAGTGTGACAGTGGTGGCAGGAGACCTGAGACAGGTGAGGGTGTCCACGTTCAGGGCATTTCTAGTGGGAGAACAGGGCTGGGAAAGGCCTCCTGTGCTGTGGAAAAAGAAAAGAATTGCTCCATTATTAAATAGAGGTTTGTCTGCGATTAAAATAAATTAGACTGATAAAGAAGTGACAGCTTTCGTACAGCAATAATGTCATAGCGTCAGGTCTTAATTGTCAGCCAAATCCCCAAGGGAGAGGCTGCTGGGCTATTGCTGTTGGTGACAGACAGGGGAGTGAACCAGTGAGGTAGGGTTTGCTATGTGATCACATTAGTAATTCGAGAAGTTTCTCTCTGATCTTTTATTTTGTATATGGTTTTGGAAAGTGTTGATTCTGGTGTAACTTCAGTTTTTCTGTCAGCAATGGCTTTTTTTTTCCCTAGTTATTGGGAATTTCGTAGCTTCACTCCGTTCCAGCTTGCTTTTAAAGACGAGTCATCCTCTTCATCTTCTTTTGGATTAAATCTAAATTCAGGCATCTTAGAATTTCTTGCTACAATAATGGGCTTACATAAATTCCATAAAATCTCCGCTTTCCTGGTTAGATGCCATAGGCAGCATGAATGAGCCTGGGCAAATTAGATGATAGTACCAGAGAAAAAGACTGAATTAAACAGCTTATGCGTTTTTGTCCTTACCCAGTGCCTTCCATGTCATATCAGTGGTTGATTTGACTTTGTGCAGGAACTGGAGACAGCTCAGATCTTCATTTGGGGTGTAAATTTAAAGCTCTTTTTCTTAAAAAGTGAGGGGAAAAAAACCCCAACAAACAGCAAACTAACTAACCAAACCCCAGCCAAACCCGAAATCTCTTCAGGGATATTTTGATTCTATCTGTGCACAGAGAAAGTGCTGCTTTGGAACAGCAAATGATTTCTCTTGTTTCTTTTGACCCGAATGTTGCCTTACATGAACTAACCCCAAATGCCATCTCGTGGTTTTCCCTGCAGGATTTGCGGCAGCAGCAGCAATCAGCGCAGGGAAGCACCGCAGGCTGTTTGCTCCCCTTACGAGCATGCAGAGCTGAAAAGTGGAGCATGGTCTAAGTTAGACCCGTATCGAGATTTTTCTCAGTAGACTTGAAGAGGGAGAAAAAAACTAGTGCTTACAGTCAGTTCAGGGAAGCACAGGGTTTCCATTTCTGCAAATTAAACTATTCCATTGCACCTCAAAGTTCCCCAAAGTCTAAAAAAACCCAGTAGTGTCCTTGTTCTCATCCAATCTGGGGCCTCCGGTGTTAATACTTGCATATTATAATGGTGTGGTTGCTGTGTGGTGCAACTGTGAGGACATCTTAAGTTGTTTGAATGCCATTAATTCTCTGCCTTGGCAAGTCAGGCATCTTTTTCAGTTTGTCCTTGAATTTAGATTTTGCAATCTTTGTTTGTAATAATGATCATGCAATGTAATAATGAGCATGTTTAGTTTGCAATAATGTGATTCCTATAATATCCTTTTGACTGTAACCTAGTGTTAGTGTAGCTTTTGTGTGGCAATAGGTGATGCTTAAACAAAGTATGTACACATTGAAGCGCTTGGTCTCCAAACCAGTTACATCTGTGTGGATATTTAATGCAGTTTAGCTGCACAGAGACTCACTGATTTTAATGAGACTCTTGTGGGAGAATGTGAACTCGAGGTAACAGCTCAGCAGAGGCGCTGAGGCTGCGGGAGGAAGCGCAGGGAACTCTCCTACATTGTAAACCTGGGGATCAGGACTGTTCTTTTCCCCCGAGCTGTTTGGGAAGGCGTAGGGCTTTCATAGTATTTCACTGGTTGTTTTTTTTTTTCTCTTTCATCTTTTAGTTATTCCTAATATTTCAGTTGTTATTTTGTCAAGGTGAAAGAATTTTTTAGTCTCTTCTGGTAGTATTTATTGTATGTTAGGTGAAAATAACATATGCCTTGCTGTTTGAAGAAGTTAGCTGTTCCCTTGCTCCTTATCGTTGCTTTATTTTCCTTCCCCTTTGCTGGTTATCCTGATTTAATCACCTCAGCCGTGCTCCTGCGTGGGCAGCTCCTGTGTCTTCCGCGCTTCTTCACGTGCTTTCCTGCCCCTCACACAGCGAACCCGACTGGACTCCTCACATCTCAGCTTTAGAAATTGCGAGGCGTTTAAGTGATGGGTAAAGGGCAGTTACCACAGCTGTTAGGTTCTGCTTATTAGTCTTGATGTATTTGTCCCTAATGGTTCTTTTAAAATGAAGCCGAGGTAACGACAGAGGGTTTGTGAGCTCATTGACGAATAACGTGTGACAGGTATTTATTTTCAAGTAATTTAGTCCTGCGATCAGTATATATTCTACCTCCAAAGGAAGGTAGTTAAATATATCAAGATAAGAATAGTAGATAAAAAGAAGATGACATTCATGTTCCTCTGTCGATGCCTTCAAATTTCAGAATCTCAGCCTTTCTCAGAAGTTAAATGAAAAGAAACTTTACTGAATACGTTTAAGGCACTAAGTTGTCATCTGCATAGCTCCTGGAATGGCAGGAAATTCCATTCCCTGCTTTTTCTGTCATGCAGGGTATCAAAGGTCAGTATTTCATTCTGGTGGGTACATTCCTGTATTGCGGTATAAGTGACAGAGCACCTGTATGAAATTGGATGCGATTAGTTTAACTTGTTGACAGACAAAGCTGCAATTCTTCATCTCGTTTCCATATCTAGCAACAATTCCAACACTTGATGCAGAAAATGGATACTATACTCCTGAATTGATATCGATGGTTTATTCAAATATGCCGTCTGCTCTCAAATATACAAGTTCATTGGAGCCGAAAGTGATAGAATGTAAGGCATTTTAACTGCTAATTTACATCAGCTCCAGCTCCAAATGGAGTTTGTATTATTTCAAAACCTGGTTGTTAAAATTGCTGAAATCTAAATCTCAGCTACAAAGTTGTGGGACCTGTTAGCCTGAGCTCCTTCAGCACTCCTGGATGTCGGCAAGAGTCAGAAACCAAAACTTGACACAGCTGTAAAAACACAGGGAGAGCCTGTGGCCTCAGCAAATTCTACTGGTGCAGGCATATTTCAGATATAAATTTTACTCTGCTGTCCCTAGGACTAATGAACTCCGTTTCTTTTGGTGGGTTTGCAGCCAGGTGTGTCCAGCTCTGTGGCTAACCAGTGCTCTTTACTTAATTTTTCCACTAGTGACATTTCTATCAAACTTTAAAAACAAACAGAAAAATTGGCTTGATGCAATGACTCCGAGTGTTAATAGTAACATTAGGCTGGGTAAAAGGCTTCCTTTGGATCCTGCTTTGCCAGAGATCTCCACCTCGCGGCTGCAGGGAACACATTTATACGACGCAAACTGGCAGCTGCCAGTTGTAAGGGGTTGTAAGGGGAGTTCAGTCAGGACCAGAAATTGCTGCTATTTGTCTTCTTAACAGAGTTCTTTAGTGCCATGAACATTAACCTTTCTGGCCTGAGTATTGTGTGTTAGTAACTGTGTGTGTAGCAAAGCAGTTGTTAAAAGGTTATGTGTATTTGAATACCTGTAGGTGTAGAGTTGATCAAAAAGACTTAGAGATGCTGGAATTCCCTGGAATGGGGTTTCAGCTGATAATCAGGCAGGAGATATGAGGTTAGAAAAAAGAACCCAAACCCCAAAAAACCAACACCCCTTCCCACCCCTTCCTACCCCTTCCTCCGAGAACCCAGCACTAACGCTTCTGAGTGCAAATCACATGCTGTCCTACAAAGGTCCATGAGGCTTTATTGAAGTACTTGTAAATTGTCATAGGTGCTTTTGAACAGTGTTAGTCTTGTGTGTTGTGCTGGCATTCTGCTTCTCAAGTTAGGTTTTTTTGGTTCAAAATAACAATTTTATAACCATACATGTTCTAAAAGCTGCAAAAGAGATAAGAGTAGGAGGGGCTGTTAAGGGCAGCATGCCAAACCTGGTTTAATTTATCTTAATCTCACTTTCCTGTTTTCCCACCAGACCACTTAGACCCCTGCCCCCTTTTTTTCCAGGAACACATCTACGTGTCTTTTGAATTCGTTTATTGGCTCTGCTGTGCACAGCACAATACATCCTTTGTTATATGTTCAGCTAGAGCTGTTCCTACCCAGTGACCCATGATTTGCTCTCGGTTACACTCGTGTACATCTGAGGCAGCGCCATCAGAACCAATAACGGGCTTCACGTCAGTGGGACTGGGAGCAGAATCTGGCTCTGTGAACTTGAACACCATTTTCACTCTTTTCACAATTAGAAGACTTCAGATGATTGAAAATGCCGGTTTACCTTATAGTAGCTACAAAACTTCCTAAACATGGTACAATTCAGTTCGTTATTCTTACTGTGGAGAACAAAAAGTCTGACACTTACAAGGACTCGGACATCACGGTCAGAGCGAGATAAGTAAGATTCTGGAGTGGCTTTAGAAGATGAGAGGACAGGGTGTAAAAATGATAGAATTTTGAAACAGAGCTTGATCTTTGCAGGAATTGCGCTGTCGCGGTTGATTCCCCTGCTGGGCTGGAATATCAGGTGTGGCTTCCAGCCTGTCCCCAAAATCTGATGAGAAGTCCCAGAGTCACGTTGGGATGTGCGGAACAAACCAAGCGCGTTATCCTGGAGAAGGGGCAGAGCGGGAGGAGCGTCCGGAGCAAAACAGTGCGGAGAACGAGGGGTTGTGTTTGAGGGAATGGATTGGGATATGAGATAGAGGATAGTGCTTAGTACAGTTGAAAAAGACTTTTAAAAGCCTATAAAACTAAAGAGGAGAAGTTTTACTTTCAAATGGTCTATGTGTATTTTGAAATGTGTAACTTTACTCGGACATTTTAAGGAGAAAAATGAAAAATATTATGAACTTTTAATGACTATTTAGAAAACATAAGATCTTAACCAGTTTCTATTGTTCGCTTTAATAAAAAGCAAACCCCAAACCAAAACAACAAAAACCAAAATGACAAAAAAACGAACACCAAAAAAACCCCCAAACAAAGCAAACAACAACAAACCATGAACAAACAAAACCACTTGCCAAATTAGTGAGATACAAAATTGCTGTGTGTGGGTTTTGTGCTTTCTTTGTTTAACAGACTGCTAGGAATTGTATGATATGTTTTAGCTGAACTTAGTGTTTTAAGAACGTCATGAAATAAATAGTTCATCAACCCTTGATTGTTTCTCAAATTGCTCAAAAATTTACAACAATATTCCAGTATTTTGTCATTTTATAAACGAATAGTAGCGTCAGGTACTGCTTCCAGAGTAAATTCAGTAAATTTGATTCTGGGAATCTTAATAACTTAAATATGCAGGAAAATGCATGTGTATAGAATGTTACCTTGAAAATATCTCAGCCGTGGTGAGGTCTGGAACAAACGGTATGCACGGCGATGCAGATACCAGCTTATGGACTTTTGAAATAAGTGTCTCTTTCTCACGTTATTTTTAGTGTAGTTGTTCTAGAACCAGTGCCTGTGGAACTAACACACCTGGCTGTCTGAAACACAGGCATGTTTGGGGCCTGCCGAGGATACCTGGTGTTGAAATCAAGGTATAATGTATGCTTGGGTTCTTTTCAACTGGCCTGCCCCAATTTTCTGTAGAGTCTGGCGTAAAAAAAAAATCAATTTAAATTTCCCAGATGCGTTGGATCCTGTTACTGTAAGGTAGTGTCCTTGGTCTGTTCCATGCCTGCAAGAAGCAAGCTGGAAGCACCTTTTCCAGAAATACCTTTCTCGTTATTCCCCACGTTCTGCAGCAGTGGGACTCACATGCCCACGTGCCAAAATGGGTTTCCCCATGCCATGCTCATGGGCGTTAAGTGCTCCCCGTGTTCCTTGGGCTCTCCAGAACACAGTGGAGTTGCCAAAATTCAAACATTGCACAATGAAACGATTGCTCCCCGCAGCTGCATCACTTTGATTTTGGCAGCGTGGCCATGAGGTGGAAGCAGGGCAGGGATCCCGACGGGATCCCAGCTCCTGCCAGGGCTTCGCGTGTGTGTGCACAAGCACAGGCAGGTCTCAAGAAGAGCCAGAGGCCACGAATGCATTTGCAAAGAGCAAGTTTTATTTCAGTTACCTCTCTACTGGGGGATGTCTGAACGCGCACCTGAGCTCCCAGGCAGAGGTGACACAAGCGGGGACGCAGGCGCTGGTGAGTTCAGCCCTGCTGGAAGATCGCTGGGCCTGCTGAGCTCGCCTGGATTTCAAGGTTTCAGGCAGGCGCAGCCTCTTGCTCTTTCTCACAGCAAAGCAGGAATCTCAGACATGGCGATAAGTTGTCTGGAGTTTCTCACAGGCCTATGTTATCTAACACAGAGGTTCTACTCATCAAGCACACAAGGTCAGTAAAACAATTAGTGTGATGTATGTGCTTTTTCTACAGACAGCTGCAAGTCACTTGAGCGTATTTACATTTAACCAACCTCCTCGCCAATCTCCTGCTACATCCCCATACAGTGTGTCACTCACCATCTCATGTGAGATTTGCCCATGATCAGTGCAGGGTTAAGTAACATGTAACACCACATGTTTTGAACATTTACATTATCAGCTTCCTATGCTTTTGAACTTTTCTCCACAATTCCTCAGCTGAGATCAGCAGGTCTGCTTGGCTAAGCCTTTGGGACTCTTGAGACCAAGGTGACTCGTGTTGTGGTTGTAATTATTTTTTAACAACTCTACACTGCTGCAGTGAAGACATGAATGCACTTTTAAGCTCCTTCGTAAATACAGAAAAATACCAGGACCAATGTCTCTTCTAAATCTGAGTAGTCAAACAAATCACTGAGAGGGTCTGTATTGTTCCCCATACATTTTAAACATACTGCTGCTTGTGCTTTTTTGCTGCTGGTAGAATGTCACTGGTATCTTTGGCTTCCTCTTCAGAAATGAATAACTTAATTTTTCCTTCTGTTTTTGGTGTTGGCCTGTCTTGAAAGACAGTAACATAAGCAGCAGTGCGGGTCCTGGTGTGGCGCAGGGTTCGGGAGGCTGCTCCTGCCCTTCCCTCACACAGCGTCTCTGCGTGTCCCGGGCTCTGGCTGAAGCAGCGTGTCCCTGGCTTGGCTCTCTTCTGGGTGTCACAGGATAAAAAGGAAGTAAAGCTACTGGAGAGTGTCCAGAAGAGGCTACGAAGTTGGTGAAGGGTTTGGAGGCGAAGCCGGATGAGGAGCTGCTGAAGTCCCTGGGTTTGTTCAGCTGGAGCAGAGGAGACTGAGGGCAGAGCTCATGGGGCTGCAGCTTCAGCAGGGGAGCAGGAGGGGCCGGGCTGAGCTCTTCTCTCTGTGACAGTGACAGAACCCAGGGAATGGCAGGAACATGTGCCAGGGGAGGTTTAGGTTGGACACGAGGAAAAGGTTCTTCCCCCAGAGGTGCTGGACACTGGAACAGGCTCCCCAGGGAGGTGTCACGGCCCCAACCTGACAGTGTTCAAGAAGAGACTGGACAACGTCCTCAGACACACGGGGTGACCTGTGGGGTGTCCTGTGCAGGGACAGGAGCTGGACTCGATGAGCCTGGTGGGTCCCTTCCGACTCAGGACATTCTATGATTCCCAGGTCACAGCTGCCACCTCTGTGGTGTCTCTGGCTCTTCCTCCTGTGTCAGGAGGCTCTGGCCTTTGGTACCTTCTGCTGCCAGGAGCTTGGCTGGGTTTGTGTCCACATCCAGCTGCCACCGAACGCTCCTGAGTGCTCCTCATGCCTGAACTGAGGGGTGGCTGAAGTGCCATGTTCTGCACAAATCTGGACTTGTCTCCACAGGGGACAGATAGCACAAGTGAGGTCTGTTCGGTACTTGGGATCTCTTCTAGAGATGAAGGTTAGAACCTTTATTTTGGGGAAGGATTAGTAACTGTTTCATTGCTTCATTTCTGAGAGCAAGTCGCGAGTGCAGCTTTATGGACTACAGTGATGGTTTCCAGGAGGGAAAGAGGCGCAATGTGCAAGAGAAGTCGTCTGTTTTCTCTGTGACACCCAGTGCATTCGGGCTAATATGATCTTCATCAAGGTTATATCTGTACAACTGTGGTAATTAGTCTTGTTCTGTCCTTGCTCTTGTCCTGCTGTCCTGTTCTCGGAGTTGCCTTCCTTGCCTGACTCTTCCACTTTTTTTCAGGTGCAAAAAGTTTAATTCCACATTGGTTGCTTTGCTCTGTGGTACACTGACAGTGTTACTGCTTTCAAGTCTGCCTAATTTTCGCACTTACTTGCAGTACGTAAGCAATTACTTAAGATCTTAATTCATCACGCCCATTCTGAATGTTTTTTCCCCTCCTTGGGCATTTTTGTGTTACCCTAATCCCTGAATTCACTGGAGCTTGTATCTGATTCTCTTTTCAGGGTCTGCACCTGTTTTCACATTTCTCCTCTGTCAGCATGTCACATGCTTCTCCCTTTCTACTTCTTATCTTGTAGAGATACTGGTTTATCTTTTTACCTTTTCTTACCTCTCTCGTTAATTCCCTTTGTTTCCTTGCAGGGCCCCTGCACACTGTCACACTGTGTATGTCACACTGTATGTCACATTGGCCCTACCACCTCTCTCCCTTCCTTGTGTTTTTTCATGTTCAACTAATCCTTTTAGAACCATCAGTGCCCGCTGTGCCTCTCGCCATCCCTGGCATGTTGTTTCATCATTCACAGTGGTCATGTCCTGCCTCTATTCAACGTGCTCGTCCCGCAGCCTCCTGGTGCGAAGGGGAGCTCAGAACCCGTTTTCTTGTCTGCCGGCTTCAAACTCACCTTTGCATGTCAAAGCATCTTCATGAATTTGCTTCTTTCAACTTTCTTTGCTTCTTCATTCCCTTTATTTCTTTATCTGAACACTTGCTTTCCCATCCTAAATCCCAGTTGCATATTTACCATTTTCAGTGCCTTCCTCTGCTATATGCCTCATATTTTTCTCGCTCTGACGTAGGCATCACGCGTATGTCTTCTGAAAGCTGCCGCAAGGACCATCTCTCTGGCTGGTTGCTCGCTGTGGCGTTGCATCTCCTGTCTCCACTGGTGGCTGTTTTGCCCTGTGACGTGCAGGGTGTCCTGGGCTGTGGAGCAGCTGCTGCCGGCAGCTCTTGTGCCACTGTCATTGTCACACTCCCCGCCAGGCCCCTTCAGTTCTGCTGCAGACACAGTGTTCACTAGTGCAGCGCCTTGTAGCCTGGCCAGGTAAATGAGTTGCAAATGGTTGTATTTTCCTGTTAGAACTCAGTTTGTTTTGTTACTTCATTTCCTGACTTCTCTGGCCCATTTTTTTCCATTTATCAAACCCGCAGCTCTATGAAGCCCTTATTTTTGACTGTTTTTGCAAACAGCTCCCACAGTAGAATAAATCATAATGATCGGGAAGTACAAATCCAATACATTCAGTAATTCCAATGCTCACTTCCGTGCTTGCTTGCTTCTCTGTTACTACTTTAGTATGAGCAATGGTGTATGATTCTTTTGTACATGTCTAGGCAAACGGATGGGTTTTTCTGTTTTCCATTCTGTTTTGGGAATCTCAATAGATACTTTCTATTCCCTTCTCTTCCTCTGCTGGTTCTGGTCACACCCAGCACTTGCTGAATCTCTGTTGACATGAACTAGTTAATTGTCATTAACTTCTGTAAGAACTTCAGTGCTGTTGTTTCCATATTCAGAGGGCAGGAAATAATGCAAAAGGATAAAAGATTTGCCCAAAATACCAGCGTATCTGATCTTGGAGATCTCCATCTGTTTCTAGCAAAACATACATGGTGTTGCTGTTCAGGTTGGTCAGATGGCCTCGTGCCCATGAGAACGACCACACGTACAAAGGGACTCAGCTGGCGGTGCGGGTGTCATGGATGGAAAACAGGGTCAATACGATCTCAGTCTAAGCGAAATGAGCAGCACTGAACTGCATTGATTTTCCGATGCCTTGGGCGTGGATTCCTTCACTGCAGATATATTTGGGAGCGAACAGCAGGCTGGCAGGCCTGGGGATGACCAGTGGGTTCAGGGGGTGTCAGCTGAACGATAGAGTCATTTGTCTCGTTCACGCTGACAGTGCTAGCAATTCCTGCTATTTGTAGCTGCTGTTTGAAGACTTCATTTTTTAAGAGTCAGGAAATGGCAGCGACCCTGTAGTTGATGGACATCCATGGCTAAAGCCCCAGAGGACAGAGCTGTGTCCCGAGGAGCTTGAAAATCATGTGTCTCACTGAGAGCATCCGACATTTGCCCTTTTGTGTTTCCTGGTTTATTTTGTACTTGCAAGAGGGAAGATGGCCCATATATAGGTTTAATTTGTGTTGTTCAGGAAACAGCACATAAGGAAATTTTTGGCTTCTCAAAATCCTTGCCCACACTTTTAGGATCTTCTGGAAGTTTATTTATTCACAGCAGCATCAAGTCCGAATGAAATACAGAAGATGGAAAACTCACAGCATCTTACCGTGCAGCTTTTTCATGGTTCGCTTTCCTCCTTTGCCTTTTACTTGAGGGCAGGACTAGGGTAGAGAAATAATTTTTGTTCGCTTCTGAAAGGTTACAGTAATAAAGAAACTCTTGTTAACATCAGCGTATATGGCAGGCAGGAGTTTTCACAGTCTGGCATTGTTTATTTTACCAGCAATTTGGAACCTTCTGCACTCTTAAAATATTGGCAAGAAAATATTTAACTGTTAACTATTCTGTGGCATGCATGTGTTTGAAGCCCTGGGGAGGAGGAGTGCTTGGGGAAATCAGGTTTTTCTCAGCTTATGATTGAAACCAGAAGGTGCAGAATATTGGCAGAAGGTGAAGGCAATGTGACTTCAAATTAGAATTTTACCCAAATGTGGAACTGATGAGAGGATGTCAAACAGGTCACGTATGAACAGGGCTGTGCTAGGAAATAGTGGGAAGTCTGATGGGGCAAACACAAATTAGCCAGTCTGCTGGGCACCACAGAAATGAATTGGAAAGTGAGATGGTAAGAATGAGCATTTGCATTTGTCCTGTCCTCAGTCACGGGGTGAAGGCTGTACCGGTACCGGGCGTTAGCATCAAGGGTTAGATTTATTAATTGCTCACTAGTTGTGTGGACTGTAGCAATTGCCACTCCGTTTTGAAATGAAATAAACTTTTTTTCATGGAGAGTTTTTGAGGAGAGATGTGGCTTGCATTTTTGGAGAGGAGACGGGTGTCTTGCTGTTCTTACCCAGTAGAATCTTGTTCTGGTCCCAAATTGTTGGAGAAAGAATGTTTTTTTTATTACTTTTTCCCCTAGGGAAGGATAATCTATTTGGTCTGAGTAGAATCATTCTTGCTCTTACCCCTACATAAAAAGTAGCCTCTACCCATGAGATTATGAAAAGCTATGGGAAAGGTAGCAATTTTTTCTAATTGCCCTGGGCTATTTCAGGTGAAATTCGTCCCAAGTCAGCAGAGTGACCTGGTGGTTGGTGTCCAGGGTCATGGCACACGCAGCGGAGACACCGCTCAGGATCTGCAGCCGTCAGGGTGCTGAGGCAGCGACCAGAGATATTTGGGGAGAAGTATAAGAAATGGAACTGTGTATCAGGATTTCTTCTGGTGTGTGCACTTGATGTTCACTAACCAGTAATATGAGAGCTGCATGGGGACCATCGTATTTAGTGTCTACTCACAGAAATCCTCGAGGAATGTTCAGCCCCTTTTTTATCTCTTTCGTATTTTTTACTCATTAATGTCCTGTGGCAATGACTTCTACCACTTAATTGTGTTTCATGAGGAAGTACTTTTATTTTCTCTTAAGGTATTATTTGGTCATTTCGTCAGCTTTTTTTAACATATTTTTAATGAGAAACAGTGAACAGTAATTCCTTGTTTACCTGCTCAGTACCACTCATGATTTCACCTCTCCATCATCATCTTCCTCATTTCTTCCTGGATATAACTACTGTTTCCTCATATGTCTAATCACCTTGGTCTTTTTGCTGTGCTTTCTATTTCTTTTAGATCTGTTCTGAGATGAAAGGGTAATAAATATATGCAGCATTTTATATGTGCACACACTATGGATTTATGGCAGAATAGGGTTCCTCATAATAACTCCTAAAATTTATCTTTTTCTTCACTATTGAATTGTTGAACTGAAGTTTTTTTTAGATTTCTCCACAAAATATCTGTAAGATCCATTTCCAGAATTGTAGGTGCTAAATATGTGCACATTGTTGGATACAGTTTGGTTTTTTGTTGTTGTTTTGTTTGTTTGTTTGTTTGTTTTTTAATACCTATTACTGGTACCTTTATCAGTACTGAATATTACTGGTCATAATTATCTGTGATTGTTATTTTAATTAATTATTGTATTTTCTACTAATTTGTACTTACCTGGTTCTGCTGAAATACTTCGCAAAACAGATGCCACCTTTCATGGCTCTGCAGCCCTGCTAAACGTTATCTAATATGTTTCATTTGGTTTAGTACTTTATGACCCCAAGGACTGTTTTGCTCTTGACTTTTATTCATAGAGTCATAGAACGTCCTGAGCTGGAAGGGACCCACCAGGCTCATCGAGTCCAGCTCCTGTCCCTGCACAGGACACCCCACAGGTCACCCCGTGGGTCTGAGGACGTTGTCCAGTCTCTTCTTGAACACTGTCAGGTTGGGGCCGTGACACCTCCCTGGGGAGCCTGTTCCAGTGTCCAGCACCTCTGGGGGAAGAACCTTTTCCTCGTGTCCAACCTAAACCTCCCCTGGCACATCTTCTGCCATTCCCTGGGTTCTGTCACTGTCACAGAGAGAAGAGCTCAGCCCTGCCCCTCCTGCTCCCCTGCTGAAGCTGCAGCCCCATGAGCTCTGCCCTCAGTCTCCTCTGCTCCAGCGGAACAAACCCAGGGACTTCAGCCGCTCCTCATCCGGCTTCGCCTCCAAACCCTTCACCAACTTCGTAGCCTCTTCTGGACACTCTCTAGTAGCTTTACCTCCTTTTCTCCTGTGTCCCCAGCCCTGCACACAGTGAACGCTGCAGGTGAGGCCGCCCCAGCGCAGAGCAGAGCGGGACAATCCCCTCCCTGCCCGGCTGGCCCTGCTGTGCTGGATGCACCAGGACACGGGTCCCTCTTGGTTCCAGGGACACCGTTGGCTCGTGTTCAACTTGCCATCGACCAGAACCCCCAGATCCCTCTCCATGGAGCTGCTCTCCAGCATCTCATCTGTACAGCCAGAGTTGCCGTGTCCCAGGTGCAAAATCCGGCACTTGCCCTTGCCGAACTTCATGTGGTTGGTGATTGCCCAGTTCTCCAGTTTGCACAGATCCCTCTGCAGGGCCTCCCTCCCTCCAGAGTGTTAGGGCTTACTTAACCCTAACCCTCGAGAGTTTATTAAGTTATCTTAAGGCTTTTTCTATGGGCATATCGTATCACATGGGATGCGATGGACTTGCAGAATCCTGAGTGCCATGAGAAGGTGATGGAGCGATGTTAGGCAGCCGGTGCTGGTTCCAGCAGCAGCAGGTGGTGGTTCTCAGGAGCAGCAGAGCAGGGCACCTCTTGCTGAAGCATGTGGTGGATGCAGAAGGTTTACTGGATGTACAGACCTTTTGACAGCTACCGTATAAACAAATATCGAGGACTGAGAATTGTCCCGAGCTGAAATTGGTTGGGAGAGTACTCGGAGGAAGGATATATCAGCTTGTAGTCTTTGTACTGGTCTCAGTGGATCTGGGCACTGCTGAGGGCGAGATACCATCTTAGGTGGAGACTTGGTCTGATCTGGGACAGTGTTTCTTGTGTGACTCCCTCTGACAGTTACTGAGGTTTGTCCCAATAAAGAGATCGAGTTTTACGGGAGCTCTGTAAGTGCTCATGGGGAATATCTTCCTTAATAATTTATTTACGTTTGCTGCTGTCTTCTCCAAGTGCCTCTTTTAAACTTGGCTGTGTAAATTCCTTTCAGTTTATCAGACTGAATTCTTGATTCTGATGTGTTCAGAAACATGTTCATGATGAGTTTTAGGCTTTTAGCAAGTAGTTTTTTAAAAGGCATTACAGGAAAACCCCTCTACAACTGCTCACCCTTACAGGATGAACGCAACCGAGCACAGCGATGTCACCTCTTGTCCCTGGTCTGTCCCTTGAGAGGTTGTCAATGAGCTCTGCCGGCCATGTGCTGCAGAGAAAAGGAATTCGGAATTACCCCCTGTATACTGAAAACAGTTCAGATTGTACTGTGATCTGCTCTGCATCTTTCACTGTTACCATGGCAGTTTCCAAATTAATAGATTGGAAGACAGAAACATTCCTCATTTTCCTGATAGCAGCCAGCTGGGGTGACTGCCTGCTTTTGCTGAAATCTGGAGGTGATGTTGTATTGACTTGCTTTTCTATGTCTGCTTGAAATGAACATGCTCTGAGGAGCGTTACTGATGATTATACAGTTGTTGCAAAGGTAGCAGAGCATGCAAAATCTTTTTCCATTAACATGTTGTTGTTATGGGTTGAAGATTTTGGCAGGAACTGGTTCTGATGCAGTCTGACATTTAGCTTTTGTCTAGGTTGGTATTATGATATTGGACTAGTTTGTCACTGAGTGTTGAAGAATGCTTTAAAATCTATTCTCTGAAGTTAGTTACCTGCTGAGGTGCATTACAAAATTTTATTTAGAAAATTAGAGGATTTATCAGAAATGTTAATATTTAAAAGTATATGGGGACTCGCAGCTGTAGCTAATTACAGGCTGGTAAGCTTGTTTGCAGACAAAATAACAGAGTGGTTAATAAAAGACTCAGAAAATGAAGATTGGAAAAATAATTTCTGCAATATCTTTGTCATTTCACAACTATGTGAGATTGCCTGAAGGAACTGACCTTTTTGGCCCCTTGCTACAGAGATATTTTTAATCGGTTTTATTAATTTAATTTTTCTCATCCTAGCAACAGTCTCAGCCATTTTCAAAATTACTGTCCTGCAAGTAATAGTTATGTTATTGGAGGAAATAAAAGGGTCGTATGCAGGTTTTCCCATTTAACGTCACGTGCCTTTATTAAAAGGGCAGCAAACACTTAAAAAGCCCATATATAACTATATGTGGTCATATATTATTTATAACTGATGTAAACTATATATTATAAGTCATTCTTTCCAAATGCAACTTGAGAGAAAGTCCATAAAAACGCCTCAGTGTTTGAGGAGTGCCACTTTTTATCACGGAGGGTTCGTCCTGTGTCTCCTCTCCTGGTCCCAACTGCAGCGGGAGCCGAGGACGTTCGATGGACGTTCGTGCTGTGGCTCCCAGGAGCCCCCGAGTAGACTCAGTCCTAAGGATAAACGTGTGCTTGTACCTACCTGACTTGTTTTGCACGAGAGATGGATTAATTCTTACTGTATCAGCATAAACTACTACTTTGCTATTACAACTTTAATCACTCCAGGAGCACATTGATGATGGAGTGTATCAGCCTAAATCTTACCTTTAAAGGGCCTAATCTTTGTTTGAAAAGACGACTGTGCCGACACATCTGTGTACAGGTACAGGAGCAAATACATTGTACAGAAGAGGCTTTTTATTTGAGCAGGAACAGTATAATGAGAATGAGGGGCTGGAAACTTAAGCCAGAAAATTCAAATATGAAATGAGATACACATGTTCAGCTGTGAGGGTGATATGTTTTAGCCAAACACAACTTACTGAGCTTCGTACAGAGGGAGCTCGGTGAAATGTAGTGGTCTGTGATATGCAGAGGGTCAGGTTCTATGATCTAATCATTTCTTCTGGCTGAAATCTCTCCATAAAAAAATCTAGTTCAACCATAACTTACGGCCTAAAGAGAGGAATTGCTGCATGAAATTCAATGACTAGTGCCTGTACAAGGTGCAGGTAGAAGTGTCCCTTCTGGCTTTATAGTCTATAGATGGATTCGTACGTTAAAGTAGATTAAGGGTGCAACACATGCTGGTAAAACCGTAACAGAAAAACTCCTGTTAAAGTGCTTTCAGACAGTGGAGCCCATGGACATCCCAGCTACGTCTAGCCCAGCATTGAGCGCGGTCTGACGGGAGCAGGTTGCGGAGCGGAGCCGGCGATGGTCCCGTGTCCCTGCGCGCAGGGGTGACGGTCACCCGCGCTGGCTCTGGCTGGGCCCTGGCGCCCTGGGGCTGGTTGAGCACATCAGGTTTCCAGTTTGCACACACCCAGACCTCTGCACTGTAAACCAAAGCGTGGGAATGGGAGTGAGGAGGAGATTAATTACAAAAGAACGCTCTCAATCCATCCAAAACCAGTAATAGGGACTAATACTATAGCAGCTTTCATTTTAAAGACTGTGCCCATACGTGAGATATTTTCATTCATGTCCAGCATATAAAATAAAGCAGCATGCTCTTAGTATCGTAGAGAGTTTGTTAGAATACAAAACCTTAACTGAGCCTTGGTAACGTAAATTGTCTGATAGAGCAGTAAGCCTCATCGGTTGGCTGTTGAATGATGTGTATTGAACTCACTGAGGCTGCAGATGAGGTTTCTCATTGCAATATAACAAAGAAAATGCAGTAGCTTTATGCTGGAGTCGTCTTGCAGGCAGAATGTGGGATTGTGGTGGCTTTCAATGAAAAGTTCTGACCTGATACATTAGCTGTACATTTCTTTTTTCTTTTTTTTTTTGAAAGGACTTGTAAATGTGAGAGATATACTAAAAATGTATTCCCTGTTTTGAACTAAGATAGTTCTTTGTGTCAGTTTAGGCGATGGTATACAAATTTACTGTGGTGACAGCACTGCCGTGGGTTGTTCCAAAGCAGGCAAAGGGGCTAAGTCCCTAGAAGAGCTCCAGATGTTACTGATTTTTTTCTTGTTATTAGCAATTACTCACTTGGAAGGGTCTAGCAGTTTTTCTTCTCAATAACAAACTGTGGAAGAGTCAGCAGAATCATGACCAACCAGATCATGAAACTTGCCAGTGGTAAGAACATGTACAAACTGAGAAAGAGGAAGCGTGTCCAACAGACGCTGATTTGGATTTACTTATTTTTCTTGTTTTATGAAGCAGGATTTTTTTCTTACAATGTTAGTATTTAACCAGTGCCAGTTGTATTCTTCAGAAACTGCAATATTCCTTGAAATGTAATTTTATTTCCTAAGTTATGGTGCCATCCCCAAAGTCATATTTTATATTTTAAACTGTTTGCCTTTTAAGATGTATTTATTGCCATGTTTGTTTAACGTGGTTATCTCCTTCGTCAATCTGTTTCTTGCTAACTTAAAGCTGCTGCTCTTTGGTTTTCGTACTGAAAGCTGCTTCCCTGGGGATGTATAGTCCAGGACTTGTCTCTGTAATGGGACTATTTGTTTTCTTTGCCCCTTGCAGTTGCCTGCTGTAACATTTGTAGTATGTGTTAAGTAATCCTTGAGGTAACATTTTTATTATGTCATAAAAAGTGCGTGGCAAATATATAATAACTCACGGAATTTGTTTGTTTAAAATGGAAGGATAATTTATTGAGTGTGTTACATGAGACCTGCTCCCCCTTATTAGAGCTGTAGAAGTGCAGCTTATTTAGAAGTATGTTCTATTGAGAAAAACCACGATCTCTGACATGCATAGAAAGTTTGAGCATGGTTGGGTAGAAATGACATCATAGTTTATGTACTCAATAAAAATTTAATTAAGTCATTACAGAAGTTGCAGTCATCATTTAACCCTCTGATTTCTTATGTTTAGTTCTTTTTTTAAACATTCAGTAATAACCAGTCTCCAAATCTTGATAGCCTATAAAATATCTGCATGAATTTTAATAGTTTATACTAATGGAAAAATGTGAGTAACTGACATAAAAGTAATTTTCCTTGTGTTTGCACTATATGCATTTCTATAAAAATCAACAGATGAAAAAGATAGTGGTTTAATGGAAGAATATTTGAACTGGAGGTTTGCTAGCATGGCAAAAACTAATTCATATTTTGATAGAAAAGCTGTTGCATAATTACCAAGGTCAGTACTCTTAAGGATACTAAGAAAGTATTTGGGACGTGTGGTTCACAGTGACCTAAGTGTGGAGATTTCAGATATGTGAGTTTTCCCAGCTTTTCTGTCGCCCTGCGGTGAGCCGTACGTCACAGCCAGCTGTGCCCGTTCCACGGCAGATCTGTTGTCCTACCCTGCGCTCCTATTTGCAGTTTGTCACACCTGTCCCCACACATAGTCTCACACGTAAGTGTTCTGCCGTACGAAGGTAACGACCCTGGGGATTTATACTTACACTGTATGCGAGATCTGTAGAAAAGAAATTAGATCTCTCATGAGAGTCAGCACAAAGAAGCAGCTTTTCCAATGGATGTGTAGCTTCACCCTCAGGAGGGGAACTGTTTATTAAATAATTTAGTTGACAGATGTCATAAGTACAGGCAGGAGGAATGGCCGGGGTGTGTGAGGGATGTGCTGTGAGGTGTTTCAGCAGCTCTTCTCTGTTGGTTCCATCTTAAGCTCACATGGGGTCAGTGGGTGGCTTAGGCCAAACCAGCAAATATTTAAGCAACTGCTAAATTCAGTTAAAAGTCAGTGTGGAACTTGGACTGAGTCACACTTGCAGTATAGGGGCAAGTAGCTGGATAATCACAAACTCTGAAAGAAATTTAGCCATAGTCAAAAAAAGGTTGTGTCAAAAGAGGGGTTGTTCAACCTGGAGAGGAGAAGCTCCCGAGAGACCTATTGTGGCCTTTCAGTGCTTAAAGGTGGCTTATAAGAAAGATGGGGACAGACTTTTTAGCCAGGCCTGTTGTGACAGGGCAAGGGGCGATGGTTTTAAACTAAAGGAGGGAGATTCAGGCCAGACGTGAGGAAGAAATTGTTGGCCCTGAGGGTGGTGAGAGCCTGGCCCAGGTTGGCCAGAGAGGTGGTGGCTGAACCATCCCTGGAGACATCCCAGGCCAGGCTGGACGGGGCTCTGAGCAACCTGAGCTGGTGCAGATGTCCCTGCTCATGGCAGGGGGGGCTCTGGGGGAGCTGGGGAGGGCCCTTCCACACAAACCATCTGTGATTATATGAAAAACTAATAAGTCTGAGCTTCTAGTGAGACGCTGGAGAAACAGAATTCATGATTCCTGAATGAGAAGGTCGGTATTGACAAGTACGGAGCTGTGGTGGGAATGGTGCCTCTTCAGTGTTACAGAACTTTTACTGTAATGATATGTCCAGCTCTAAAGAAAAACAGCTGAAAAGCCTCCGAGATTCTAAAAGACCTGTGCGAATGAAACAAAGTCTAGAAAACCTGCTTAATAGTTAAAATACAGAGCAGCCTTCATTCTCTGGGTGTGTGCTGCCCCTGAAAGGACAGCCTGGCCTGCGCTCCTTCCACGCTGCGCTTTTCTCTGCTCATGTAGCTGTATGTCAGCGCTGTTGGCTGGGGAGTTTTCTGCCATTCATATATTCTGAGTAACACTGCCTTTCATTTGTGTGCAGAATTACAGGAGCTGTGTTGCGTGTTGTTCTAAAGTGTTTGCCGGCACCACCATTGCTGCTTACGGCCAGATCCTGACCCGCGGGCCCGGGCGCCGTTTCTTCTTTGCCTGCTCCGAGGGAAACTGATAATGTTTTCTCATCACCTCCTCTTTGGAGCCTCTGCAGATGGTTGTCTGGTTTATTTTTCAGATTAACTCTGTTGTTCTAAAGGAAGATTTGAGAAGTATGGTAGAAAATTTCTACGCAGCTTTATTTGGATATGATGAGGTAAGAAGGATGTTTTCAGAGAATGTGCAAGAACAAATAGACCTTCGAATTCGTGAACAGAGGGTACTCCACATGGGTAAAACATTTGCCCTACATATCTTTGGAGAAATGTTATGTTATGGAAGCAGACTTTTTAGTTTTTTGGGTCATCTTATGCATTGAATTAAAGTGCTTTCAAGAAAAAAGAAAGCACACAGCATACTGATTAAAAACAAGGGACGTGGAAGGAGGGATGTTCTTTGTCACTGCTTGACCATCAATAAATCATTTCCTCCCTCTGAATCCCATAGTACTCAACTATACTTTGAAACCAAAGAGAGTATTTTTATGGAGTCTGTGTGAGAGGGTATTTATAAGAGGTATCTAATAATATGGGGAGGCAAAAGCACCACTGTGGACAAGTGTCTGCAGGACGTTCGAGAAGAAAATACGGTTACCTCATCTCTTTTAGTAGTTATTTTTTTGCTATAGTGGGTGTTGCTTTTCAGGTGCTCTTATTCACATGATGATACTATTTTTTGCATGGTGATTTGCTTTATTAATATCTTGCAAATGTGAATATCTGAGAGTTGTGGACAGTGTTAGGCATGCAGGTCTTTAATCTAGTTTTAAGTATAGCCAGGATGTGTCTACCCGTGTCTGTCTTTTTTATTCTTTTCTCTTTTTGTTGACACTCTTTTTGGAAACAAAATGTCTAGTTAAATTAAAAACAAATGTTGACCTTTTTTATTTTTAACTGAACGTTTTAAAATCCTCTCTTGCCTTTGGCAAATGTGTCAGCAGAAGACAGGAGTTATGAGACCATGGTGGTAACAGCACATAATCTAAAAAGACAATAAAAGTGAGAGAGAATTTAGACAAGAAGTGGTCATTGTTGTGATTCTTGCATAAGCCAAATTTAATATTAGATTTAGCTGGAAAAATCTAGATAGTTCTTGACGATTATGAGTTCTCTCTCATTTAGAATGAAAAATAGAAAAGCAAAGCAAAATAGTGAAGTCCTAACTACATTTCTGCAACATTGTATGAAATATCCTTTGATTTTTCTTTTCCAAGTGTCATGGGCTTCACCCAATTCTGTGAGGTGGTGCTGTCTTCTCTGTAAGGCCAAAATTTGTATGGTAAAGACTTCATAACACACAAATGCAATTATTTGCTCCTGCATTAGGAATACCCTGATGCATTTTTTTGCCAAATTAACTTGCCAGAATATTTGTTACAGGCTGCTCTGTAAATTAATTTGAAGCCAGGGTTGGTTTTGCATTCTGGGGAAGAGATGTTGATGCCTTTCCATACATACAGTCCATCGCAGCCATGGGCTTTGAGACAGCCAATATTGGCAGTTGCCAAGTGGAGAATTGTGTTCAGACCCTCTTCACCTGCAGTTTTTAATTCCCCTCTGTGTTTCCTTTAGGGAATCTTGTCTGATGATCATGTTCTGGCAGCAGCTCTTTGGAGAAACCTTTTTAACAAGAACTGTGAGGACCCTCGGCATCTGGAGTTACTTGTAGAATATGTGCGCAAACAGGTACACTTTCTCTTCTTTAGAATATTCAATATGTATTTTTATTGTGTGCATACTATGTAGCTCAGTTCCCCTCATAAATATAACTGATACTTATATTTAGTGATTATTTTTAAGGAGAAAAAGGTAAAAAAATATAAAAACTGGCTGATATTTATTGCAGTTTGATGAAGAATGGCTGCAGAGAAATTAACGGAATATTGAAAGCAATCCTGCTCATCTCGTTCTGCACCTGTGCTGTGGAGGGGCTTGACAAAATGTGTCAGAAATGGGCTGCAACTGGTTGTGGAATTACAAATGATGTTGCGGATTTGAGATTCCCTTCATAATAAAATAGCGCACGGAGCTTGAAGGTCTCCTGACGATCTTTGTGGAAAAGAAGTAGAAGGATTTGTTTTCCAGAATTACTTGTTTCTTTCAGTTATTACCTGGAAGAAACAATATTATGTGGTGTTTGTCCTCTCAACCCTTTGGAGGTTTGTGAACCAGGTTTCTAGGAAATGTTGGTAGGATATAGTCCAGGTGGGCACCAAAGACAGAAAAGGGGTGAGAGAGGTTCTGGAGTTGGACGGGGAACTGAAGACCAGAACCTCCACAACGTCATTCTCTATAATGTTTCCAATACTATATTCAGGAGCAGATAGAGATTTGGAGAGACAGAATTTCAGCATGTACCTGAGAAAACGGTGCAGGAAGCAAAAGGGCTGAACTTTGTAAGAGACTGAGGACACTTCTGGAATGCTTGAGGGCGTCTCGGGAGGGACAGGCTTGATTTAGTGCTTCAGCTTGCTGATGCTTAACATCAGGGAGGCTGTAGGAAAGTTGAAAACTGAAGATTGGCAGGGAGCAAACACGTATAAAAAGTATGGAATTTGGGACAATTTGCTGCCAAGTGGGGAATTTGTTGTACATCTGTATATTCAAGTGAAGGATGGGACAGAAGCTGTCAGCAGTTGAGTAGGAAATAGTGATCACACAGATCGATGCGGCACATTGAGGAAGAATCAGCACAGCTTCTGTGGAGACAGGTCGTCCCTGCAGGCACCTCTCAAGTGTCCCAGCTTTACATGGTGAGCCCTAAACTGCCTGTGCCACACAGGAATGACTCCTGGAGATTGCAACTGGATTATCAAAATCTCAGCTCAGCACTCAATAGTGTTTAAAAAAGGCAAAACAAATGCTTACAATTACTAAGGAATAGAGAATAAAATAGTGTTGTCATGCCACTTTTAAAATCTATGGTACTGTTGTGATCGTGAATAATGTGTATGGTTTGGGTATCAAGAAAGATAAAAGCCCAACTTGAAAAAGGCTCAGAGAAGAGGGTAAGGGTGACGTGGAACAGCTCCTTTATTAGCAATGAGCACGATCCCCTGCCTGAAAAACAGCTGAGAAGAAATGAGACAGCTCTGTGAAATCTTGAAGACATATGAAAGGTGGGCAAGGAAAGGCTGTTCACAAGAACGTGGGCCGTAACGTTGCCACGGGTTGTGTGGGATGTGACAATTGCATGGGGGTTCCAAAGCTGCTGGCAAGGTTTATGGAAGAGAAGTCTGTCCAGGGCTATTAAGTCCACAACATCCACTTCAGCCTCAAAATACCCAAACTAACACATTTTGAGAGGGAGGGAAAATAAATGAGGAAAATAACATTATATGTCTGTGTTGTCCCAAACTCCTCCTGAGGAATCGGCTACTGGTGACTGTCAGAAACAGGACATGGTGCTTGGGTGGCTTGTGGGTCTGACCCTCTGTGGCCACTGCTGTATTCTTTCCTCTGTTGAGAAACTCCTTGTCAAATGATCTTTTGTTCCAGTAAGCACTGCTATGAAGTCTTTCCCACCATTTCTTGCTGATCCTGTCTTTAACAGTGGCAATTAGTGGATGCCAGAGAAGAACACAGTAACCGGGCAGGCATGTGTACTATTTCCTTGCTCATCTCTCCCAGCAATCTGCCTCACAGGCTTCCTGAGCCAGAGGTGGTTTTGTCTTTTACTTGATGGACTTTTTTCTTTTTTTTCCTTGTCCCCTTCTCCCTCCCCCATGTTTGCAGTGTCCTGTGGCAGCAAGTTAACCCTATGTTATGTCACAAAAGGTTTGGTTTTTTTATTTTGCTTGTGTTGCACCTTAAAATTTCATTTGATCCCAGGCATTTCTTGTATTGCAAGAATGAGTGTTCATTCCATGTTCATCTCCTCCAACTCATGTGCTTTTATATTATAAATCTCAGGTGTTCTGTGCTGGTCAGGCTTTTTTTCTATAGTGATAAGCCTTGTTCTGTGTGAAACCACTTTTATGAGACCACTCCGTTTAGATGATGGTACCAGCAGTGCGTCATCTGAATTAACTGCTGGGAAGATGAAGTGACTCATGTTTGCTTTGTGTGGCTCTTCTTTGTCCTGCTGCCAGACTCTCCGAAGAAGCATTAGCTCAGGTGTCAGTAGAAGACCTTACGCAGTTAAGTCCAGTAGATCTGCAGATACTTATCTCCTGGTCTTTCCATGACGCTTCAGCAGTTGTAAATTATCTTTTTAGGTCCTACCTCATTTTGCAAATGGCAAAGGGTACTAAAACCTCCCTGTTCTGCTTTCTTTCGGGAAAGCCCCGTGTTTGCATAGCCCTTGAGAAGCCTGAAGTGGCAGTGGGCCGCCGTGCACTAACATCCTGTCCTTGCAGGTGCAGCACCTGGACGCGCTGAGCGGGGAGGACCTGCTGCTGACGGGCGAGGTGAGCTGGCGCCCGCTCGTGGAGAGCAATGCCCGCAGCATCCTCAAGCCCCTCGGCCCCGTTTACAATGACGAAGGACTCTGAGACACCGGCACCTGACGTTTCTATCAGTTTGTCAGATCAGCTCGGGAAGCAGGCCTGACGTGGAAATGGGCTGAGGCTGTGGGCTCAGGAAGGAAAATCTGCTGTTGGAGAGAAAATATTTAATTAGTTGTCCTGTCCGTGGTGACTCAGTAGCAAATGGGACAGCCAGACTCTTCTGAATATGCACCCGCAAATAAATGCTAGTTGGTCTGAGAACCTCTGTCCTTGTTACGGCGCTGAGTGGCCCTTGCTGACAAAGGGAAAGACCTGCCTTCTGTCTTTAGGAAACCAGATCTTTTACCATGACTTAGAGTTGTTTCAAGAAGACATTTCTGTCCTTTGCCTTGTTTAGAGAACTGCTACATAGACCCAGCGGTGTTCATCTGCTCGCTTAATGGTTGTGAATGCAAATCCGAGTTTTGCATATTAGATGTTAATGTATTTTAAAAGCCTGATATCAAGATGGAATGGCCCATTTTTTGCTTTAGTGGAGTTAAGAATTGCTTTAACAGACTCTGAAGGGTTTTCTGTGAAAATCCTCTTTGGGAACTCTCTGCTCTGTTGCACAGGGATAGGAGGATGCAGAGAATAAAGCACAGTCCCCAGTAATCCTGTGTGAGCAGAGCTGCTCTAACAGTGACTCTGGCCATTTTAATGAGCATAAAGTCTGAAACATGGCTGGGCTGTCACTAAAAGCTGCCTCAGAGTAGTTGGTATTTCAGTCTGCCTTGATAATATTTCCGTATTCTTTTTAGAGTTGTGGTCTAAGAATGTCTTTATGAACAGAACATCCGTTTTGCTGTCCGGGGCTCACAGTGGGACAGCGCTGTGCTGGCTCCATCCCCAAGCAGTGCTCCAGGGCTTCTCAACAAGACACATCCAGCCCAGTGAAAACTTCATGTGGCTGTGCAGGCAAATTATGCCAACGTAGTAATTACGGGAGCAAGAGCTCCACTGATGAGATGAGCAGAGGCTGTGATGGTTCACCAGGCTGTTTCCAGGTCAGTGACAAGAACGGTTTTCATTTCTCTCCTGTCTAAAATCCTACTCAATAATAAAAGTGTGTCTGGATAAAATTGATGTGTATGTGTTTTCTGTGCTATGTGTACTTTTGATAAGAATAAGCCCTATAATATCAGGACTTGTTCCTAATAAAACTATTTTAAAAAAAGTCAAAGGTGGTAATACTTAATTTGTGAAATTAATCCTTAATTTGTGAATCCTTAACCTGGTGAAAGTGTGACTGTGCCTGGCTGTGACTGTTCTTTCTGAAGTTGCTTTCTTCATATTGTGTGTTTTGGGGAATATTTGACGTCCCTTCTCTGTGTAAAGAGCAGTGGGATGCAGAATATAGACTTCCAAACACTGGCTTGCATTTTTTTTTTTTTAATCTTCTCTTAGGGAGCCTTCTGTGTATAAAAAAAGGCATTTTGTTATTTTTTTTCCAAGGCGAACTTCCTCAGTTTAACTTGTTATAAAATGAGTCATGTAAAGAAACCCTCTATGTGTGAGGTGTATCCCTTCTCTGTGAAAACATTACAGACCAAACAACTTACTTGCAGTTTATTTAAGATGCTTTTGTTGAAAGCTGAGCTAAGCGGAGAAACCTCTTATGTGTGAAGTATTATACAGTGTGTGTGAGATAATAACACCTTGTAATTCATTACAGCTGGGTTGTATTTACATAAAAGAAGGCTGAGCTGTGTAGGAATTTGCTGATTAATTTATTTTTAATGAGAGTGAAGTATACCAAGTACCAAAATAAACTTTACTTTGTGTATCTTACTGCTCCTGAAATAGGTGGAAAAATTAATGGTAGATATTTTGGCTCAAAGCTACACACATTAATTCATATACAAAACAGTCATTTAAACTTTAACCCCTTTCCTGCTATGTAATTTAAACCTGGACTCACATTATCCATGCCACAGGAGCACTGGACAGGGAGCACAGTGCACAGTCGGAGATCGTGCGGTGTCTGTGGTGCCAATGCCCTGAAGCCCCCGAGCTGCCAGAATTCATAGGACCTGCTCTGGAGGTGACGACGCCTTTTGTACTCTGAGCATGGGGCAGCCAGGTGGTCAAAACCGAAACCTTTCTTGTGTTTAGGGGCAGGAGGTTCCAGAAGTCGTGGTGCTGGATCGTGGTCATTGGCATCTGCCTTTGCACCTTTGATTCATGTGAGAATAAAGACCTATAATCCTGGCTCTTTATATGTTCCATGAAGCCCCTCTGGCCGCGCTGCTGTCCCAGAGCTGAGCCAGCAGGCAGCGTGTGATTTGGCAGGTTGGGAGAGTAAGGCAGAAACAGAATTAACAGGCTAATCTGTTAGAGGGCAAAAGTACACTGGAGGCTACAGAGGACAAGAGAAGACTTTGCATCCCAGCCATTAGTTACCTGGAGACGGGATTTGGATTCAGAATATGACCCCTCTTAAGTCGAGAGGCATATGCCAACAGGATAGAAACATGCCATTGCCAGTATCTTATACAAAAGACATCTTTCCAACCAGGATTTTAGAGGCCTTGAGAGAGAATACATTTCCAGTAGCAAAATCTGCACCTTGCAGGCGTTAACAGCAGCAATGACTGGCAGCTCAAGGTGATTCCAGTGCAGCAGATCGCAGGGGCTTTTTAACCAAATGTCATAAAGCCCATCTTTTCCCTTTTTTGAGGTTTTGCAGAGAGAATGATTGAAGGTATTTTGCTTATGGACAGTTCTTTGTTTATGCTGCTGGGTTTTTTGAAAGTGGTTTCAGAGCGTCGGCTTGGGGACACTGTATTTTAAGTGAATATATGCAAACACGTCTCTTCTGGAAGGAGCCATTTTGCGCACTTTATCATCCAGCCTGATCTCCTATCTCCTATACAGAATCTGGATATTATTCCAAAGGACTTATTCCCCCACCTTTCCCAGGAGAGGTGAGGCTCTAGGACGCGCTCATCAGTTCAGCCAGGTCTTGGCTCGTTTCTCGGAGCAGAGAAGGGCCCCGTGCTCAGTGTCGTCCCTCCTTCTGGCCCGTTCTGCACCAGTGCCAGGGTAGGTGTGTGTTTTGCCCACAGGGTCCAACTTGGGAGGTCTCTTGCTTCAAACCAATATTCTGAGACATTTTGGAGCCGGGGGGAGTCATCTGATACCATTTGATGCCTACTCTGTATTTTAGGTGAAGTGTTTTTCTGTGTCATCTTGACTGCTGTGTTCACACCGCCTTTTGGTTTTTATACCTAACGGGTTTCTCCTGCTTCTTCAAACAGCTGAAGTGCTGAGAGCATCGACATCCTTGGTGATCTCCACATTGCCTGTAGTGTCCCAAGCCCTGTTAAAATGCAGTTACCGCTTCCCAGATTTCTGACTCCTCACGTTCCACAAAGTGAAGTTTTCAGTTGTGCTTCTGCCACAGCAAGCCCTCAGGTCAAAACTGCTGCTCCGGACACAGCCGTTGGACTTAACCACTGACCGGTCTCGCTTGTCCTGCCTTTGGCTTGGCAAACAAGGTGAGCAGAAACTGGAGAACTGAGTAAGAGCAAATTTTTCCAGCAGAGCTTTAAATGAGATGAATGTAGAGCAGATGAAGGATAGTGAAGCCATGGGAGAGTGAGCGTCAGCTGGAGGAGATGGCAGCTGGTTCTGCTGGCGTGGTCGCTGTGGGGTCTGCTGTCATGTCAGTGGTTTAGGGTCCTGCTTGCCACAGAGCAGTGTTTAGGTCACTTAAAGTGCAACTTGAGTTCGATGGCAAGGGTCACTCTGTTACTTACTGTGTGTGGGAAATATGTCAAGCAGAATGGGGTGAGAGTTGTTTCAGAGCGATTTCTGTGGGGACAGGAGATGCGAAAGGGCAGAGGGAGGCCCTCCTGTTGAGTGTGGAGGTTCAGAAGGGACCTCTTGCTCTCTAAGCTCCTTTTCAGAGAGGAGTCTGAGTGCGGCTGGATCCAGACTAACCGCAGACTTGGTCAATGGGTCATGTCTAAGAGACGTAGAGGGTAAGGGAAGACAGGTAAGGGGATTATATGTATTCATGGCCCAAGGACTATATGTAGACACCAGATTCTTTATATCGTTTGGCTGGGATTTCAGAGTTTCATCATTCTGCGTCTCAACCTGATCACCTCCCCTCCAGGGGCCTGGTGCCAGCTTGCTTCGAAGTCTGGATCCCAGGTCTCTCGAAGCAAACTCTCAGGCATTGAAGTTCATAGGAATAAATAATTTAATGGAGTAGTACAACAGCAGGGGCAGCTCGAGCTGGTGCCCTTGCAGAAGTCCAGCCCGGCATAGAAATCCCTTACAGATTATGTACCCGCCCCTCACACCATGGTTCAGTCCAACAGCAATATTTGACTCTGGGGTCTTCTTGCTTCTTTTTGTTTTCTCTCTCTGACCTCGAACAGGCCTTTGTTTTGTTCAGCTGCAGACATTGTTGATAGTTCGTAGCCGCTTGGTGCCAGCCTTGAAAGTGTTATTCTGTCCGAATGGATCCTGCTTGCTCAACAAAGTGCAAAACAGGCCTTATCTTGCAGATGCTGTTGATGGTTTGTGGCTGGTTCTTTTTCTCATTAAGTAGATACAAGTTTGGTGAATATGAGCAGAACTTTACAACATACAGTTTAAGATGTCAGCAAATTTCACTTAGTAAGTAATGTGAAGCAGATAGTATATTAAAAATCACACATCTTATAATTCTAAGTGATTCGTTCTATGTGAAACACACTTAATGATTAATATAAAACGTAAATTGGGCTCACCCAGTGATCTGTGAGTAGTAAGAGATCATGACCATATAGCCAGCTCGTCTAGCAGAGAGTGCTCACCGTAGCTCTCCCAGCCTGTCACATTTATGGAATAAAGTGGTTGGCTCGTAGTCAAATTGCCCACGGTGGGAAAGGTCTGCACGAGACTCCTGCACCCACACATTACCGGGTTCAGTTGCTGTTCTGCTTCCTTGGGGGTTTTCTAAAAGGAAAATTCTTGGCCCAGCTGCCGCTTAGGCCTTTCCCTCCTTTGGGTCCTGGACCAAACTGGTGCTGGTTTGGCCGGGGGAGGTTGAGAGCATCTGTCTTCTTGTGTAATTAGTCAAGACTTTTTTGCTCTTTTCTCTACAAAGATATTGTGCTCAAGCTGTGCCCTGTTCTTTCTGCTGAACAGTGCTGCATCAGCTTGACTGGGCCTTTGGTGTCCTAAGGCTGGATTGGCATCTCTTCCGGCAGCCTGGGCGATGGTACTTGTACCACTCTGTGGCAGGCCTTAGGGAGCAATATCTCCATCTTTTGGGCATATTGTGTCTGCACAGCCTGTCCCCAGCGCTGTTTGTCTTTTCTGAAGGTCAAGGAGAGAGCAGAAGCTTACACGGGAGTCTGGGGAAGTTGGCAAGGACACAGGGACAACCCTGAGGCCCAGCATGAGTGAGCGGCAGGTTCTGCTGCCTGGGCAGCTGTGCTGTGCTTGTGAAGAACCCACCTCTGTCTGCAAAGGGAGTATCACCCACCGGTGCTGTGGGCTGCCTGACCCCTGCCCTGATGGGACAGTTGCATATTAACAGTTGCATGATCGTTCCCAGACTCCTCTGGTGAGCTTATTTTACCACTGCTCCTTTGTCAGCTGTTTAGGCCTGTCCTATGCATCCTACATACTCTGGTTTCTCTTCAGATGGTATAAATCTTTCACCTCTTACTAAAGGTGTCTGTGGAGAGGAACAGGCACGAGTGTCAGTGAATTCTTTGAAGCTTCTTTTTTTAATTTAGGGCTACGAAGTTGGGGAAGCGTTTGGAGGGGAAGCCAGATGAGGAGCGGCTGAAGTCCCTGGGTTTGTTCCGCTGGAGCAGAGGAGACTGAGGGCAGAGCTCATGGGGCTGCAGCTTCAGCAGGGGAGCAGGAGGGGCCGGGCTGAGCTCTTCTCTCTGTGACAGTGACAGAACCCAGGGAATGGCAGGAACATGTGCCAGGGGAGGGGCAGTTGGACATGAGGAAAAGGTTCTTCACCCAGAGGTGCTGGACACTGGAACAGGCTCCCCAGGGAGGTGTCACGGCCCCAACCTGACAGTGTTCAAGAAGAGACTGGACAACGTCCTCAGACCCACGGTGTGACCTGTGGGGTGTCCTGTGCAGGGACAGGAGTTGGACTCGATGGGCCTTGGGGCTCCCTTCCAGCTCAGGACATTCTATGATTCTGTGATTCTACATGTGCTCTTCCTGAAGCTGCTGAACATGTTGAGGGAGTACTTGTTTTGCTTGCAGTCATTCAACCTGCTTAGCAGCTTGCTCTGCTCATTTGTAGGACAGAAGAGATGTTTGGGCCTCATGCTTCCACAGACCTCACACAAGCACGATTCCACCTTCTGCTGTTGGGTTTCAGTGGCTGCTCCAGATGTGATGGGAGCCAGGGAGTTTAGGGCAAGTGACAATAGATCTGCTGCAGGGACCAGGGGCAGAGTTGTGTAAACAATTTCCTGCGTGCAGGTGCAGGAACCAGATATATCCACTGTCCCGTTCTTACTGTCTTGTGCAGGTATGTTCATGTAGGAGGACCCTGCAACGTGTTGCTGAGGCTGGATCCTGGTGGTGTCGGTGTGCTGCTGCAGCTCTCCCAGGAGGTAAGAGCTCCTTCATGCTTATTTAGGAAACAAGGAGTCTTGCACATGAAAGCCTTCATTACCGGTTACGTCACTGACTAAAGGAGTGAGCTGGGCTCGTTCATTCCTCATCCCCCCTGCGCCTCCCGGGCTGTTCCACATCCTGTCCCAGCCAGGCATCTCGTGAGGATTTGCTCATTGTCCCACATCCTTCCCTTTGTACCCTCTTCCTGCTGCTAACTAGTCCCGTTGATGTTACAATGCCCAGTTCTCTTGCTGTGAATTTCCTTTGGAAGGAGAGAAGGAAGAGGTGTCTAAAAGTGTGTTTTCATGTGTGCAGCCCAGGGCAGCAGCCTGGGGAAGAGGCACCCTGTGGTCCTTCTCAGGACGGCTGAAAATCGGCACCCTGAGCAGCTCAGGGCTGGACCTCAAAGGACCACCAGAGCGACTCTGTGGCCACACGTTGGCTTCCCTTCGTGGCACGTGGGTGGTAGGGACCTCAGAGCAGCAACTGGGAAGCACCTGTGTGCTGGGCTCCCCCTGTGCAGGGAGCCAGCGGAGGTCGGGTTCTCTGCCTTCCCTGCCACCACCACCAGTTAGATCGTTTGGCCTGGAGCTGGCAACTGGTGTCCAGTGCCCTCCTTCAGCTGAGTGGGTGCAAAGCTGTCTGTCCTCTGACTTGGAAGAGGCTTGACATGAGAATGGAATAAATGAAATGAGGAATTTATGTCCTGCTGCTGTGTTTCGAAGAATGATTCTGTAATGCCGTGGTCAGGAACCTGGGATAAAAAACTCAGAGACTTGACTCTGCACTGTTCTCTCTGTGAGTTCACACAGATCTCAGCATAATAACTAAAGTTTGGACTTTTCTCATCTAGCTGTGCTTGCTGATTACATCTGGCCAGTGAATTCTGCACCGTGGAACTTCGCCATGCATATGCCTTCCAGAAGTGCCTATAGATAGGTGTGTTTGAGCACCATGATGCTTTGTGGTGGAAGACGTGGATTTCAGTCTGAATGAAGAGGAGGGGTAAAAGGCAATCTGGCTCCAGGCGGGTGCTCTGCAGGAGCTGTGCTATCAGGAGCAAGCTGGCAGGCTCCCTTCCACTTGTGCTTGAAGAGGAAGCAGCAGGTATCTTTTGTGGAAAGCCCAGGCAAGGTGTTTGTGTTTGGTGAGCTCCAAGAGCATCTGTAGTGGGACACAAGAATGAAGCATTGCCTGATGCCTGGATCCTGCCTGAGCTCAAGTATCAGCCAGAGTACGGCTGCCCAGAGACATGGACTTGGAACTGGGACTTGGTGTGTGTGTTTAGCCAGAAGGAATTTTCCCCTTGTCTTTCGCTGTTGATTGCAGAAGGTGTGTAGACAACACTTCCAAATAAATTCCTTGCTTTTAGCTGGCAAAAAACTGGCTGATGAGATTCCTGCATCCTGTATTGGCCAATCAGTCTATAGAGTCCCAATTATGGACATTTATCTCTTTGCCACACAGCAGGGACAGGACACCTCTCATCTCATTTTAGATGTCTGCATGGTAAAGCTCTGTCAGTGACTTCGGCAGCCTGAGCTCTCCTGCTCCGTGAAGAGAGAGAAGCGGTTTCATGGCACATTTCGTCTGCCCTGTCTCAGATGTTGGCTACAGGGTGAGGGAACTGACTCCCTAGAAATCGCTGCCTCTCCCACCAACACTGAAGAAGCCCAACCAGACAAGCTCAGTTGGGGATGTTTGCATCGATTGTGCTTTCATGTGCTGAGGTCCATGAGAAATCACTGGAGGGGGTGTAGATTGTGGAGACAGCGGAAATCCCTTTACAGAATCAGCAGCAGTTGTTTATCTGGCAGAAGACACGCATTTGATGAGTTTTTAAACAATCACACTCTTTTCGGCTCTTCAGGAAGCAAAAGTAGGTTGATGTTACCCTTTGATGTTATCACCAAGGTGATGCTGTCACCCTGGCAAAGCAGCTCTAGAAAAAGGCCCATCACGTTATAGCCTTTGTTTTTTCCCCAGACTTCCTGACATTGTGTTCAGCTGTTCACCTTACATTTTCAGTTAACGTTGTTGTTTAAGCTGCTCTAACACTTATTTACATCTTTAACACTTCTATGCCAACAGCTTTATAATGATTTTGTCCCCTATCTATTATCCACAGCTGCAAACTCTGCACCTGCTTGCTGCACTGCAGCACAGCTCTGGCAGACAACTTACATTTTTTTAATAAATGTACCTGTTCTTGCAGTTCGCACAGTCCTCGTAAGAGTTCATTCTGACTTCAGTGATCTAAAGACGAGACAGCTAATTTAAACTAATCATCCCACTCTGTCCATGGAGAGTGATAGTCCCTTGGGGACATGACTCATCCCAGCTGACTAAGAACCTGGTGTCTGAATGTGCTGGTTCACACTTAGGCATGGCTGTCTCTCTCCCGTTGACTATAGCCCAGCGATCATTAGAGAGCAGACGTTTAGCTTTTAGATTACTTATTTAGCCTGGATGAATTTAATTTACAGGGCTTTTGTAACTTGTAGATAAAAGGCCAGCTGATTAGCCCAATTATCCAGAAAGTTCTTGGTTCTCTGGTTAGCCTCTGTGGAGTTCAGTAGCTCCAGGGTAGGTGGTGGGGAGGTCCACACCGCGGTCTGGGGACTCCTGTGTGCCTCCTGTGCACGGTTTCTCATGTACTGCCTTGTGTTCTAGGTGGTGCGTTCCTAACACAGTGTCTTGAATCACATATTAATGTCTGCCTGTATTGTTTCTCCAACAATAGCTCCATGCTGCTTTTGGGAAGCTGGAGTTAACTAATCCCAAAATACACACAGCATGTTGACAGTTTGGTCATTCACGTAGCACCAGACTCCCGAGTTTGCATGTCCTTTCCTTGAAGGATTTCCAGGGAAATGCAAAAAGACCGCATGAGCTCCTGTAGCCTGTGGTATCTAATGACATGAGCTGCGCCAAGATTCCTGCTGTGCTTCGAACAAATACTGTGACCCCATGATATCAAAAAAGATAATGTTTGGGCTTCTCTGCTGAGTGCCAGTCTTTGCAGATCCCGGGCTCCCAAGAAATGCCAAGGAGGAGTGTTAGCTGTGGTTCAGGGATGAATAAGTTTCTTGGCCGAGTCCGATTAGCCACTTGGGATATTTGTTTGTCATTATAACTGACACGGAGAAGCATGTTTGATTTGGAACAAATTTCAAGCAGGAACAAGTTTCAGCATCTGCATTTCCACTGTGAGCACAATGAGGGACAGAACAGGTTGGAGCCTGCTTGGCCGAGGGTGGGGACCTCTTGGTAGGGGAGGGGAGGGCAGTAGTGAATCAGTTACAGGGAAAGGGAAGGAGCAGCCTGAAGAGCTGCCCGTCCTCCCCTTGCAAAGTGACACTCTCAGCGCCAGGTATCAGTTGCGTGTCTGAGGAAACCAAGGGCGGGAGCTGGGGAAAGCCAGCTCCTCCCCCAGCGTGGAGGCCGTACCTGGTGATTAACTCCCCATGAGGAGTGGAGCTCATGCTGAGTCCTGAGGGAACCTGTTGGGAGGAGCTCAGGAGTGCAAGAGGACCAGGAGACCTGGAGTCACACAGAGGACTAATGCAGCTGGAGAGACACTTCTTAGCACCAGCTGCTCCGGTCATGTTCAACTACTTGGCAGTAGAGGTGAGGCCGCAGTTCCACCGCTGCTATGGAGGCCAGCAAGGGCTGTCTGGGCCGCTGAAGAGCCGCCTGGAGCAGCTGAAGAAGCCGTGTTGGTGGGAGCCCACCCCGCTGGTGCTCCAGCACAGCGAGACAGCCAGGCTTGCCATAGACGCCTTCCTTGAGCAGGGGGAGCGTGGATACCTGAGTGCCATCGCGGAGGAGCGGGAGCTGCCCCTTCTTTCCAGCCTGGATATGGAATATATGAGCCATCAGAGAAACCAAAGCTTTCCAGATCCCAGCGCAATGAAAGACAAAGAGGCTGACCCTGGCAATGCTGACAGTGGAGACAGATCTTCCCTCAACTCTGAACTGACATCTGGCACCTACTTTCCACTCATGTCTGATGTGCACCCTCCAGAGCTGGAGCTGGGGTGGCCAGTGGCGCCGTTCCGCACGCTGTCTGGCCAGACTCAAGCCACTGTGATTTTCCAAAGAAACAAAGCAAACAGCATTAAGGATTTGCTCCGGTCTCTGATCAGCCGGGCACGGACGGTACGTATGGAACTGCGTCCCTTGAGCTGAGTCTCGTGCCACTGCACCCGAGTCCTGGTGGCTGGTCCCACATCCATGCACCACACGCTCCAAGCAGGTGCTGCTCTCTAGATGCCTGGTGTGATGTGATTGCTTTTTCTCTAGCCAATCTCTAACTGTTCCTGCTCCTTTCCTTCCTGTAATTTCTTTCTGCCCGGGATTTCACGTCACGCAGGCAGTGCCCTTTCAGGCACGCTGGGTCTGTATTTGGGGGTGTGCAGAGCAGGGTAGCGAAGCGAGCGGCAGGATGTGCAGGATTAGCGCTGTCCTGGGCTGCAGGGCACACCCGCCAGCCCCTCCGCCCGGGGTCTGCACGGCCAGGGCTTTCCTGGACCCCTGGACATGGCATTAAGCAGGACAAGAGGATATCGCTGTGATTTGCTGTGGGAGAACGTAAGACCTGAGTAAACGTGGGATACTGAAAATCCCCACCTGTGGTTTGAAGTGAGTTAGAGTACATCATCGTATCTTCTAGACTTGACATCTGTGCCTCTCTGAAGATGAGTAATATCAGCCCGTTTTGCCACGTTGCAGTTTCTGCTGGGTAGAAATTGCCAGCCCTTGTATGTAGTAAAACCGGGATGAATGCAATACTTGCCTACCAAGCACAAACCCAGCGTGAATTTACTCACTAAATTGTGTTCCTTCTTGTTTCTTTTTACTCTGTCACTATACTGTGTTCTAAAGGAGCAGCTCGGACAACTGTACCTGGGGCATGTTTTCAGCTTTTATTGTCTTCGTCCTCTTTATGGTTCTTTTCATCTGTTCCATGTATTTCCTTTCAATAGCTTGGTGAAATTGAGTAAACTTTTAGTGCGAAGTTCACTTTTAACCAGTTGGCTTCTAGGCAATTTCTCTTATCACTCCAGTAGTTTCTTGTTTAACTTTACAGGCGCTCCTTAAATTTATTACTGCCTAGTGCAAAAAGCGGAAGATAAAGAATTGTTAAGCCTGGACTTAGCTGTGTCAAGAAAATGAGTTGGTTCCAGGCAGGCTGAGCTAAAGCGTTATCTTCTATCACCATCTGCAAAGTTGAGCAAACCAAGTTATGCTACCCCCAGCAGATGAAACTGGGGCCATGGAGCAGCTCAGATGGCTGTGCAGCATCAGAGCTTCACCAAAGAACCACATATCACAGACATTTGGGCATGACATGAGGTAAATGGGGACGTTGTTTTTTTTGTCCAAAAGACCATTTTGTCACATAAGCTACTGCTCAGTTGTAAGCAGCCGTTGCTTAATGCCTGAACTCCTACTGCACCTTTGTAGGCAAATACGGGAAGTTCTGTCTAGGAAGTAAGTGACAAAAAACTTTGTTTGTCTTTGCAGACGGCTGATTTATGATATATTAAATGATCTGAAAAGTCCTGTGAAGCTTGCTGCATCTTTTTCAGCGATGAGGATTAAGACACAGTCATGGTAGAGTGCACAAAGTAAATGACTACCAAGGAATGTCCCCTTGTCGCTTAGCACGTGTCCCGGATCTCTGACAGTATTATGATCCTCCAAACCACAGGAAAAACAACTCGTTGTTTTCTCAGTTCACAGGAACTTCTCTACTGCTGCAGGGGAGTTGCCCAGGCAGTAGGTGCTTTATTGTACTTTAAGTACATTTGAGATATTTACTTTTTTTTTTTTGCTTGGCTTGAAAAAGCACTGACAATCTTCAGCCCTTTATGTTCAAGCTGGGGATTTTCATGCAGTAGTTTTGACTGTTGCATGAAATGTGAGAATGAGTTTTAAACCATCTTATTGTTTTATTACTGGTGTTTTACTGGCTTCTAGGTTAGCAGCTCTGACTAGGTTAGCAGCTCTGTCCAGTGCTTCCCAGGATTAACTCTGTGATTTACAGCAGTTCCAGATCATTCACAACCCCAGTTACACATCTTTGAGTAGTTACTGAGTCATTTTGCTCATCAAACCAACCAAAAAGTTATTGCCTGTATGTCTTTTAATGACAAAAGAGCAACCAGAGGTAAAAACGTCTTTTGCTTGAAGTACCAGTAGCAACTGTGTGGGGAACTGCTTCCTTTTTTGCTTTTCAACTGCTGGTTTGGCATTTCAAATATTTCCTCCACTAGACTTTAAGCTGTCATCATATATCCCTCCTTCGGAGTGTTTCTCCTGCTGTGTGCTTACAGCTAACACAGGAGGGGGATCCAGTGCCGGCGGGTTGTGGGAAGGTTGTTGAGATCCCTGAGTGCTTTTCCTGGGCCGTGTAGACAGGCAGGCCTGTGTCTTGAAAGGTTGTTTGCTGTTTTCTCCTGTACAGTCATACAGATCAACATCGGCTGACATATTTTGCAGCAGCATATTTGTACTGACAAATCGGCAAAAAGGGCATTTGTTCTCTTGGTACGTTCTGCTGGTGCAGTTTGTCTTTCTCCTTTGCTGCATTAAACCAGCTGTCTTTGAAGATGTATTTTCAGATTTGAGCTTTTCTCTTTGCAGACATAAGAAGATGCAGCACAGCCACACCTTAGCCTTCATTTGATAATACTATTACAATTTTACTTTTGTCGAATGAGCTCCAATCTATTTTGAACTGTCCATGCTGCTTCCTTCACCCCTCCTGTACAACTCTGGCACTGGCGGTGTGTCTGCATTTACCTGCAATGGTAGAAGGGTCCCTGATGGTCCCCTGGAGAAGCAATGTCTTGCTTCAAGTGGCAACACTACGGTAATGACCAAAGCCACACTGCTATTGGCAAATACCAGTAAAACCAGCTGTGCTGGTTAGAAACCAGACAGATGGCAACCCCAGTGGGGTGCTGGTAAGTGCTGTAATTCCCAAAGTGATGACAGAAGTAATTGCTGAATTGTGAGTTTCCAGAAGTGGATGTAGAAATGTCATGATTTAACCCTACAATGGCAAAGTGTGAATTGTCTTGAGCCTGCGGGACAGCTGTGTCTGCAGTGTCCTGACCCGCCAAGGCTGACCCGTGGGTTTCAAGGCTGTGATCAGTGTGGCGAGGAGCAGCGATGCTTGGAGGCAGCTCCAGCCTTGCAGCCTCCACCGCTGAAACTGAGGGCCTGGAGGCACTGGGCATACATTGCTTGGGTTTGTAGGGCCAGATTGCCTTAAATCCCCAAGGCTTTAAATGTGAGACATGAGTTGGTGGGAGCCTGAATTGGAGATGATACTTAGGTACCTAAATTCCACTGTTTTATAGAGCTGTTGGAAATTATCTTCGAGGCTTTAGACCTCACTTTTGTGACAGTAAGTTCTTAGGAGGCTTCCAGGGGAAGACTTCCAGGGTCTTCTTCCCCAAAAACTTCTTGGCTTTGGGGTTGAGCTGGTGTAATTATAAAAGCTGCCTGCTTTGTTTACTGAGGGGGTATGCTGATCTGAGCGGCCCTTAGTGGCACCCAAGCTTAGAATGAGCAGCCCCAACACGGGCACCTGGATCTCCACCACGCGAGGCTGTGCCAGGCACAACCTCCCCTCTCTCTGCACTGCCGTGCTCCTTGCTGCAAACTGCGGCGCACACGGGGCTGCCAGCCCTCCTGCCTGACATGGGTGCTGCCAGCACCCCCAGAGCAACTCTGCCCAAATCCCTCCTGTGAAAGGATCACATGTGAGGAGGCCCTGAACGGAGCCTGTTCCACCTCCTGATGCCAAGTGAAGACCCGCTTTGGAAAACATGAGTCTGACTATCATGCAGGGCTCCACCCAGCTTGCACAAGCTGGTGTCCCGCTGCCTGGGGCGTTTGCTGCCACACCAACGCCAGAAACCTGCCGGGAGGCTGCCAGGAGATGCGGGTCTACCTGGCATCCAGCTGTATCCAGCCCAGGACACGGGTGCCACATGGGTGGCTCTGGGCCGTGTGCTGCCGTGCACAGTCACGCTGCTGCCCGCTCAGCCCCGTCCCTCTCGCAGCGAGCACCGCAGACTGGCGGTGCTGGTTCTGGGCAAGAAACAGCCCTGAACTTTGCCAAAGCCTGTGAGCACTGGTAGAGAAAAGCAAGATGGTGTGGACCTTCTGTGCACGCTAGGCAGCAGCATTGCCTCTGAGCATGTGGGGTCTGAGGACAAAGGAGCATTGGTCTCTCTTGACTCCATCATATTGACTTCCCGAGCGAAGTTTAGACTGTCTCCAGGGCCAAACCTGCCTCAGGCCTACGTTTGAGATGAGCTGGAATATCGTGGGGCAAGTTTAGCGGAGAAGGACTTGCCTGAGGCCTCACACAAGGTTTGGACTATACTTTTTCTTGGTGCTTCATCATTAGAGGATGGGTGGCCCATCAAAGTCATTTGGCTTATCTTTACCTGAAGGCCAATGTGGGAAGACATGGTCAAGTCCTGTGTTTTTTGTGGGGGTTTCTGCAGTACCTAATGCTGATAGCCCAGCAGCAACACTGATTTGGGAAGCTGAAGATGCTTCTTACCACTTTCATAGCTCTTCCAGGGCTGACTCTGCTGTCCATGCCAGATCGGCACATTTCTGGAGGGGAGCAGAGTTTGCCAGAACCTCATAAGGCTTCTGGGAAGACATCACTGATGAGGGCTACCAAAGAGGTGCCCTTTGGAGTCAGGCTCTGAACCTGTATCTCCCAGGGCCAGGGTGAGACGGTGGAGATGTGTTTGTGGCCTGGACAGTAGCAATGATTTTTAGCTCTTGATAACAGCTGCTTGATGTCCAACATGGATGCCTGGGATCACACCAGCCTCCAGGAAGGTTCTTCCCCAAATCCTGCTGGGCTGGGCCTGGAGTCTTCTGCAAGATGTTGAGGACCAATGCCTATGTTGAAGGCATCATCTTTGGGGACAAATCAGATAGAGCCAAGAGATCTTGTCCGTGTGCAAAAGGGAGCAGGAAGCAACCTTTTGGCATTGCTGCCCCATCGCAGTTGAGATGGACAAACAACATAGACAAAGTTCTTCTTATGTACAAACAGCAGTCTCCATTTATTGCCACAAACACTTTTTTATATAGTCTTTACCAGCTCGTGTCTTTTTGCTATTGGTTACAGGCTGCAATATTAGCGTATCATTGGCTAATTTTGCTATCGTCAATGTTACTCTTTTACTCCCTTCTTTCTCACGGGTACACCTTAATATCTTCAAGGCCAGTCTCTGTTCCCATGCCCTCCGTCAGGGAATCCACGGACCCGCCATAGTCCCACACACTGCCCTTCGCTGCCGCGGCTCCGGGGCAGAGGGTCTCTCCATAGTGTGTGCGCCAGAGCGGGGCTGAGAGGAGCCAGCTTGCCAAGCAGAAGCCTGGGCAGGAGAGCATGGGGAAGCCATGGGGCTCTGCTCTGCCCATGGCAGCCGCCTCCACTCAGCGCAGAGACCACGAGTATGGACCTGGAAAGAGTCAGTTTATTAATGAAAACAGAGCAGAAGAGCTACACTGGGCAGTGGGCAATCTGGGGTGTGACGATCTGGAGCATAGACATGAGCCCGTCCCCACATCCAAGGGCAGCGACACTTGGAGGTCCTCTGCTCTTTTCTGAAGATATTCCAGGTCAGACCCATGAATGTGATTCAGCCTGTTCTTATTTAAAGCTTGAACCACTGCACTTGTCAACCTCACTGCTGTCCTCTGCATTAACTCTTTGTTTGAAGAGGAGCAGCCGAGCAGAGGTGGCAGAGGAAACCTCACCCTACGTGGTCTGCTCCATCGGGTGATTGTCACTATGGAGAACTGCATTTATGGCCGTGCTCTAACATAGGCAGAGGAGGTGTTTGAAAACAGGATTCCTCCATCCTCATGGAGTATGTGATGAGCAGCAGAACAAACTCAGGCATTTTGTGTGCAAAGTGTAGTGCAGGGCACGAATATTGAGTAGCAGGGTAGAGGAGGCCACTGGAACTTCACTCCAAAACTCAATGCTTTTTGGTTCATCTTTATTTGGGCATCCTCTACTAGGTACAGAAACTCCAAATCAGAGCTATGCATATAACTTACAAGTACCAAACAGTTATGTTATTTACTGCTAAGCTATGCTAAAGACCGGCACTAAAGTACTTGGTCAGTAGTTCCATTATTTTTTTCAGCTTTTGAAATGGAGCTGGCCTGTCAGTAAAGCCTTCACCACTTCGCCTTTTTCAGTCCCGCAGTGCATTGCCACCTTCCATGAGTTCTCAGTGTTAATGGTTCAAGGTCTAAGTGACAAGATTGCTCTGCAAGCAGCCTCAGGTGAAGTGCGTCAGGCGTGACAAAGCATCCAGCTCAGCAAGTGCTCTCCTGCCTGGACCTTCCCTCTCCACCTTGTGTCCCCCAGATTCCTGCCACTAATGGTGATGGCCAACAGGTGGATCCCAGCAAGTCCTTTCCTGATCCAAACAACAGCTGCCTTGATGTTGTCCGCTGGCAGCCTCACTCCGTGAGGGACGGTACAACGGCTTCTCCAGTCGTATCTTAATGTATTTATGGTTGATTTCTCTTGATCCATGGTTCTGGTTGCAGTCATACTGTACTTTGAATTTTCTAGTTCTGGATCAACCCATAGTAGGTATTTGTCATGACCTACTTTTCATTTTCTGTATTTTCCTTCCAGTTTTTGGAGATTTCATTTAGCTGAGATGGTCTGCTGCCTCCCATCCCATCTCCACAGTGGGATGGGTTTCCATGGCCTTCTTCAATCTCATTTTTTAAAGAACTGGCAGTTCTTTTTAAAATTATTTTCCTTTTTAGAAGCCCTTCCTTGGAGACCTTATATTACAAGTCTTCAGTTTATTACGATAGAGCTGTTAGGTTTCATAACCATCGCCTGCATCCTGGGCTGTGTCAGCAGGAGTGCTGCCAGCAGGGAAGGGGAAGGGATCCTTCCTGCACACATTATTCTACAATTTTGTCTGGTCGCCCCTAGGATGTAATCCCGGAACAAGGGCATGTACATACTTGGTCAAAATACCTTCTCCCTTACTTGGCAGTGTGTCCTTCCTGAAGAAAATAATATGTCTTTATATTAATATGCTAGTTATTTATGGAGTCACACATGTTGATTGAATAATTATTTTGGTCAGTCTTAGCTCTTCTGTTCATATGCTGTGTTTCTGGTGTAGTTGCCTAAGGCAACATGTATTTGTTGCATTAAGGATAAGCACAGTTTGTGAACATGCATTAACCTCTCAGCTATTTCTTTCTGTGAATGACAGATGAGACAGGAGGTAGCTGGATGGGGAGTGTCTTCATAGATTTTTAAATTGAATTTGTCTGCCATGGTGGGGTAAGGGCTTTTAAACATAAAGGTCCAGAAGCAATGTCCACTTGTGTGGCCACAGATGCTCACTAACTCAGGAGGTTTGAATGCTTAATTCATAGTTTAAAGCATAGTTCACTTGGGCATGAGATTTTAACAGTCTCTTGGGTTTTTTCTCCCCCCCCCTCTTTTCTCCTGGCTAGGTGATAGCAATTGTGATGGATCTGTTTACAGACATGGAAATACTGTGTGACCTGCTGGAGGCCTCAAGCAGACGGCACGTCCCTGTTTACCTGATCCTGGATGAAGAGTACTTGAAGCATTTTGTGGAAATGTGCAATAAAATGGCTCTTACTCAGGACAACTTCCCAGTAAGTTTTCAGTCGCACACTGGATAGGATAAACAGGTCTTGGAATTGCTAAAATTCATGTACCCTTTGTTCTGGTCCGTAGGACCTATCCCTTGTCCCACTGTCCCAGGCTAAGAGACCACGGCTGTTTGATCTAGGAAACAGAGATCTGCCTGGAAGCTCAGGGGAAGGAGGGAAGGAGCTGTTCTAGTCCCATGTCTCCGTGTTTTGTGGCCCTTGTTTCAGTTTGACACACAAGAAGCGTGAAGCCAAGGCCAATAAGATGCAATACAGTACTGAATGCTTTGCTGGGCTGGTGCAGATGGGCAGACAGGAGCAGACCAGAACACTTATGTTCATATGAACCTGTATCATCTCCTTTCGTTGTCCCCTCTCAGGACATAGAATTGCAAGACTTAAACTGCTCGTAGCTCAGATCCCTCAGCTCAGTTCAGATTCTGGCCAGAGCTGCTGGAGTGCGTAACTGGGTGGGGAAGGGAAGCAGAGAGTCCCTTCAGATGTCCTGATGCAAAACCTTCCGTTTCCTCCTCACCCTGCTGCACTGCCTCGCTGTAAAACCACGTGTTAAAAATCTCATGTTAAGATCTGCCTAAAAGGCTTTGTGATTCAGTTGTGGGTTCCTGAGGGATTTGTTCCCCGCTCAGTGGGGAGCCCATCAGCAATGGTGTGTGGTGCCCAGACCAGGCAAACAATAAAAAATTAATGTGTCAGTGGAGCAAGCTCTCTTGGGAACTCACAGACTCAGAAATGCACCCCAGTATCTTGCTGCTCCCCATGTCGCCTTTCTGGCTACCATCTATCAATGGAAGTTGGTTTTTTGTTGTCATTCGTTAGTCCTGCAAGGCCAGCAGTCCTGGCTGTGCTCCTTCACTGGCTGGGGGACTGATTCTCTTCCAGCCACCAAGTTCATAGTTTTTCCCTTCGTTTTGGTGAGGGACACTTGGGAGTCATCCAGTTACCTCAAAACAATGTTTAACTAAAAAAGAGGCTAGGGAAAATGCAAAAATCATGTTTTACAGCATTCAAAATAGATGCAGTTACAAAGGTCTAAATTTCCCCTCATTTTTAACCTGTCTACACAAAGATTAATTTAGACAGGCACCCCATGTTGGTGATGCCCTGTCTTTTCTTGCTTCTCACGAGCCAGACCCGTTTCATCCTGCCTCTTGAGATGGCAGCTGTTAGGGAGAACTGCTTCGTGCTGGAGCATGTTTTCTTTCATAAACAACTGCATCACTGAAGTCACCTGGTAGATCCAGATGAATTCCATCTCTCCAAAATTTATTTTATTTGCTTCTTATCCAACAGCCCAGCCATTGTTTTTAATTAAAATCTGAATGAGTTTAAATCCATGGGGATGTCTGTCTCTTTGTTAGACCTGATGTCACGTCTTGTGCTTGAATGGCTAATTAGCACTTCCCTCCCCCATGCAGTGACTCACCCGCAGGTCTCAATGTGAAGTGACTCTTAAGCTGATGCATCTCAAGCAGTATGTTAACATATGTGCTAGATAGTCACATCTAAGTGGAACGAATGTACATATCTGGCTCTGAGTTGAGACAGGATGTGATGGTAAATCTCCATTTGGAATAATTGGTGACAATTTGGGGTTAATGGGGAATTTGGGGCAATTGCCCCTCCAGCATTTTCTGAGAACATTGTGTGAGACCACTGGTGTCAAATCCTGGTGCTGAACATCACCAAATCCCACGCTGGCGCATTGAGCATTGGCAGCGGTCACAGCAGAAGACGTAACTATCGGATTTTTTCAAATGGCCTTCTGCCGAACCTAAAACTACTGTCTAAATCGAGTGAGAGTGGCACCTAGCAGCCTGGCTTTTCTGCAAGACTGCAGGATTCTCATCTCGTTTGGACAATTCAGGGCCTGGATTGCCAAGAGGAAGAAGATGATGGAAAAAATGAGCCAGATATCAGAAACTCGTCCAGCCTTGGAAAGGACAGAGGGAGTGAAGAAATACTGTGGTGAGAAATCTATGGGATATCCCTTACCTGAAGTGGTTTTAGCTTCCCCGGGGGCAAGAGGAAGCTCCTCCCAGTAAGAACTAGTATTACCAAAACCTCAGTGCTGGAAAAAAAAAATGCCTATGTTGATTTGCAACAGGATTAGGTGAACATCTCCCCAAGCATCCAGCATATCTTGCTCTATCTATATCAGCAACTTGTGGTGGCATTTCAGGGTATTGTAGGTTAATACAAGTTGGCAGGGACTTCAGGAAGTCATTGAGTCCAACCTCCTGCTCAAAGCAGCATCTCCTGTGAGGTCAGACTTTGTTGCTTAGGACCTCACGTGGTCTAGTCTTGAAAATCTCCAAGCGTGGAGACTACACAACGTCTCTGGGTAACTTGTTCCAATGCATAGCTGTCTTTATGGGGAAAAAGTTTCTCCCTTCTCATAGGCGACAGATCAGGACGTGTTCTGGGTCACAAGAAGGCAACAACTGGGAGCTGCAGTGCAATGATTGTGAAGCTTCAGCTCTGCCCCTGCTAAAAGTTTCCGTGAACGTAAGAGAAGACTGGACAAGCACTTGGAAAAGAGGTCTGAGGGGGTTCCCACTAAGACAAACCACAAGAGGCTCAGGAAGTGCCCTGAGCAGAAAACAGAGTCAGCAGCAATGTGAGGGGGCAGCACCATAAACGATTGCTTCTCCTGCATGTCTCCAGCCGCCATTGCCCCCTGCGAGAGATGGGCTGTTGGGTCAGATGGGCCCTGATCCTGAGGAGATTTGCAGCTGTTTTGAAGCCCTGAAGGCAATGGTGCTCCTTGGGCAGGCAGGGACTTCCTCAGCGTGAGGTGAGAGCCAAACCTTCCCCACCCCGCTGTGGTGAGCAGACGTTTTGGGAAGCCCAGCTCCGACCCGGGGACTCTGACAGAAGAGGAAAGCGTCAGGAATGGAGTCACCTGCCGCAGGGTGGCTGCCTCTGCTCCTCACCCCCGAGGCACAACTTCTGCGTCATGAGCCCCACATGAAACCAGAGACTGGGCGAGCCGGTCCCGGGCTGTGTGCGAGCGGCCATGGAGGCTGAGGACGGGGAGAAGGGGCTGCAGCCGTGCCCACAAGCACAGAGGGGTGGCAGGGACGTGGGTCTGTGCCCTGCGGAGAACATCTGTAGGTAAATCACAGCTCTTTGTGCTTGTCCGCTGCCTGCAGCACTGGCTGTTACAAACTGCTGTGTCTGCCAGCCCGACATCGGCTGGGGGGAAGCTGCCCCGTCCCCTGGAGCAGCTACCGGCCATGGGCAGCACCCACCTCTGCTCAGAGGCAAAACGGCGCCTGCAGCCCCTTCCAACCCCTGCCCTGGGCCTTTGTGTTCTGCAGGGCTGGTGCCACAAAGGGATCTGCCGGCCCAAACGCAGGTGGGGACAGTTGTGGCAGCTCCTGGTGCCAAAGGCAGCGCAGGCGGCAGGACCCGGCCTGGCGGGCCGGAGAGACGGGCTGGCGGGCCACCCCAGCTGCAGCCTCAGGGATGTTCGTTTACACACCAGCTGTTTTGTTTGGCACTGCCTCATACAGACCAGGCCACTGACCCTTTTCAGTGACTCTTCTCTTCTGCCTTCCCCAACTGAGGTGCAAATAACTCTCATTATGGGCACAAATGTCACATTAGAAAAAAGGCTCCTGCTGGGTACTGAGGGACTTATTTCCCTTTTTGTACTGGGCAGTCAGTTTTATGGGCCAAAGTTCTATCAGAGAAGTTCTTTGCAGTCTTTAAAACCGATGAGGATCAGGTCTGTTACACTTGAGTAGAGCAGCTGAAAATCTTAATGTAATTTTTAAATATACTGATAAAAGGCAATTCTTAAAATGTAGACATACCTTTCTGTAATTTATTTTTATTGAGTGATATTTTGGTTTTAAGAAGCCTGTCACTGTATAAAATCAGAACAGCACATTCAATTTATTAGAAACTGTCTAGTTGTTATGGGTTGAAATTCAGTTTAAATGCAGGGCCATCAGCTAGTGGGATTAGTTTAATATTACCAGTAATGTAGAAGAAATTGTATAGTCTTACTTCAGAAATGATCTGCAAGGTCATAAGATTCTTCATTTTTTTTCAAACCAACATTTGTACCCAAGCACAACTTGTTAACATGTATTGGTATTTTTATCTTATAGAAACAGACAGTGTGACAAAGTATCTGGTATGTAGAAGCCAAGGAATACTTAATGCCTTCCTGCATTCTACTGCTGGGAGCAGAGCTCCTGCTTGAGGAAGTCCATCAATGATGCACCAGGGAACATTGCAGTTCAGTTCAGCTTACCAACTCTGCTTGCTTTGTTTTCAGAACATGCGCATAAGATGTCTGAGTGGAGACACGTACTACAGCAAAGCAGGCAAGAAGTTTACAGGCCAGGTTCTGGAGAAGTTCGTCCTGATTGATTGTGACCAAGTTCTTGCTGGTACATACAGGTAAGAAAAAGCAGCAACTACTGTGTCTCTTCTCATATGGCAGCTACTGCATCCCTCAGTCATTTTAACTATCTTTCTCCACACCATCTCTAACCTCACTATGTCCTTCTTGAGATGCAGAGACCAGAACTGCACGCAGCCCCCAAGATATGGCTGCACCAAGGTGTTATAGAGGGTCAAAATGGTGCCCTCTGCTTCATTATTGTCATTGCTATTACCCTTGCTGACAGTGGCCAACATTAATTGAATTTTTTAGCTGCCGTTACACACTGAGCTGATGATTTCGGAGAACTGCTGATGGTAATTCTGAGCTCCACTGTGAGTCGTTCCAGGTTCAGCATCATGCAGGCCTGGTACAGATCATTTTTTCCTATGGATACACCACATTTTCCTACACTGAAGCTCATCTGCCGCATGTTTGTCTACTTGCTCAGTTCCGTGAGGTCCTTCTGGATTCCCTCGCCTCCAATGGGGTATTCAGCCACCTGAAGGAGTTGAGGATCCTCTGCACACCTGGGGATTTCACTGCACCCCCTGTGCCTGAGGTCACCGATCAGATGAAATCCGGTCCCAGCACCAGTCTGTGGGACCTTGCTGCTGACTCTTCCCCTCTACAACGACCACTAAGCCCGACCCTTTGCATCCTGTGCTTCCACCAGCTCTCGGTCCATAACAAGACCTTGCCTTCATGCCCACGGTCACTTAGTTTCTTAAAAGTCTTTGGTGGAGAACCTTGACGAAGATTGTTTGAAAACCCAAAAATATGTAGTCGACCGATCCCTTTATCCACGTGCTGACTGGCTCCCTCCCCAAACCGCAGCAAGTCTGTGAGGCAGGGCTTGCCTTACAGGAGCCCTGTTGACCTTTTTCCAAGAGGCTTCCCTGTGCCATCAGGAATCTGGTTCTTCCCAGCACACTCTGCCGTGTCCCAGAGGGGAGCTCAGCTCCAGTGGTATGTGGTCCTCGAGATCACATCCAGAGCCCTCTCTGTACATGGGATCCTACTGGAAGCCTCCCAGTCCTCGGCGAAGCAGCCTTTGCAGTGGCTCAATACACAGGAGTGAGACACATCACCAGCATTACCGATGGGTGCAAAAATTCATTGAGGTTCTCTGCTATGGTCCCGCCATCACTGAACCCCCTTTTGGCCCACAGGTCTCAGATGAGCCCACGGATTTCTTAACTGCCAGTACCACATTTCTGAACAACCTAGAAGCTGTAGTCATCTCGGGTTTTTTGGACTGCTCCTTTTCAGCTGTTTTTGACTAATTGCTGCAGTTTTACGTAGTTAACCTTTATTGAAATTGAATATCCACTTGCTGCATTTATTTAGATTGCCCTCTCCCACTACAGAGTTAAAATTGTGTTGTGTGCATTACTATAAATGGGCTCTTCCAATTTTGCCTCTGGAACAGAGTCTTATGCATTATTCCAGACCACATCCTGAAGAGCGTCTCTTCTTGTGGGTCAAACAATTTAGACCAGTTAATTCTGGGAAGTAATAAATTATTGCTTCCAAAAAGTTTTTCTCCACAGCTCATCCCAGTGGAGCATTAACCTAGTATGTATATGAGTGGCTGAAATCTTCCACTATTACTACCTGTCCTAATTTTGCAGCCTCTGTAACCACAGAGGCTGTAACCACATTGTCTGATCACCATCACTGTTCTGATCAGAGGGTTGGGACTACAGTTCTTGTACTATATTTTTATTACTAGACTCAGAGTTTTCCACCCACAGATCTTTCCCACAGTATTTTCATGCCGTTGCACATCAGATTATCCTTCACAAACAGTGCAGCTTCCCAGGACAGACTATTGTGATATTTCTGTGAACTGGGTGCCCTGGCAATATTTTATTCTCCCTCCACCGGCTCTCCTTGTCCACTGCTCTCCCTCCCCCTTTTTCTCTCCTTTCCATCTCCCAGCCAGCACATGCTGGACCCTCAATCTACCAGCGTCCTCACCGGTGCTGTAGCTCCAAGCTGCACCTCCTGCTCTGCTCCTGACTTCATCACCTCTGAGTGTGGAGGTCTCTTCTTATCAAACTCTGGCAGTGAAAATTGGAAGTACCTGGCTGAAACTGATTATGTAGAGTCTCTATATAAACAATACGTAGAGCAGTGTCTGGTGGCATTTTGTCCATCCTAAGATGTGTATCTGTGCTGGTTTGACTGAAAATGAGTTAATTTTCTCCATGCAGTTAGAAACCTTTCTTTTCCATAGCTAGCACGCTCATTATTTGCACTTAGTTTGAGAACAAGCAGATAGCAGCCCAGCACAGAGTTAATGTTTTTGATTGCTCTGGTCTGAGAGCCAAGGACACCCTGAGCTCTGCCCACAGGTGTGAGGCAGCGAGGAAGTGGACAGATGGACAGAGGTGGACTGACACCCAGACTGAGCAATGAGAGTGTTCCAGCCCATTAGTGTCAGGCTTCGTATTTAAGAAGTCAGGGTCTTCTGGTTGGCCCTTCTTCCGCTATCTTTCTCTGGGGTGCAGCCAGGGGAGTGTTTTGGTCGGGACTTTTAGCCCGGCCTTTTGCCATTTTGCAGAGGCCTTTGGGCTTTTCTGCCTTTTTCCTCTTTTCTCTCTCTGGGATCGGCTTTAGGACCAGGTGTGGTTTGCTGGGACTGGCTGCTCAGTTGTGGACAGAGCTCATGAGGAATTGCCTTGAGTATCTTTTATTTCTCTTTCATATATACATATATTTATTTACTAGTAGTGTATTGCTATTTAGTTATTTTATTAAACTGTGTTTATCTCAATCCAAGTTTCTCCCTTCCCTTTTGGTTCTCTCCCCTGGTAGAGGTGTGGGGAGGGGGTGAGCGAGCGGCTGTTGTGGTTGTATTGCCAGCTCGGGTTAAACCACGGCAGTATCTGAGAGCAATGGAGTGAATCACTGTCTGGAAACATCTGTCCATCCCCACTGAGTGCAGGAGGTGGGGATTAGATAACTGAGAACACTCATTCTTGAATGGCTAAAACAGTGCATGTGTCAGCTGGACTGAACTCCGCGGCTGCAGGAACATCTTGTTTCCCTGTGGCCCAGAGTCCACGTGTTGCTCAAAACGTGGATTCAGTGCTCTGGGTGGGTTCCTCCCTCTGCTGCTCTGGGGCCGGGATTTGGGTCTGCGATGTGCTCTCTTTCTATAGATTTCTGTATAGCTGGAACTTCCTGAGTTCTGGAAGATAATTATTCAGTTGCGTAAGGTCTTATATCTGATTCTCTGCTGTCCCAGTAAGCACATGATGTTCTGGACTAAAAGAAACAGTCTCTCTCTGTGGAATTTGTTTAACAGTGGTCAGAAAAACTGTCACAGGAGAAAATCTGGAAGTCTGCTACTGGGTATACTGCAGCCTGGTACTAAACCTAGTACAGCAGATATTTAGATTACTCTCCCTGCAGATGGAAATGCCATCAGCCATCTGAAAGGGTGAGAATAGTTACTGAGTGAAACCAAAGATCCAGGTGGATCCAGGGCTGTCTCGGGATGCCACAGGAAAGAGGGTAAGAGTGTTCTTACCCACTGGCAGGTTTTACAGTTCAACAGTCTCGTGTGCAAGGATCAGAGGTTTCAGAACCTCCAGGGTTGCACATTGTATGTGCTTCGTTATGTTTGATTTGTCACAGGAGACTTCTTCCCACCGTGGTTGGCCTCACGATATTCTCTGGCAATGGGTCATGCAGTTTAATTTATGTTTGGTGTGAATAAGTGATCCATTGTTTCTACATTAGGCCTTATATTTGATGCCCCCAAATTCCCATAACCTGGGCACAGTAAATCACTCTTCTCTATTGACTTTCTTGACTGCATCCATGATTTCATCCTCCATTGTTATAATCCCTTATGTGAATTATCTCGCCTCCAGCTGAAGTATCGTCAGCCATTCAGTTGTTTCTCGTGCAGAGCTTCCAGGCCTTTAATCATAACGTCTGTCTGCTCTGAGATGAACTGACAACTGCATGAAGAGGTCAGGATGTCCCCACCCGCTCCAGTTTAGCACTGCAGTGTAATGGTGACTTCTGTCTTTTCCTCTGTCCCCGTTCTGGCAGTTCCTGGTCTGCTGTTTCCCTTTTGGACTAGTGCTCAACATTGTAGTGATCATTTTTTGAACCATCCATAGGCACCCTGATCTCTTTCCTAAGTGTTAATATCTGAGAGCTCAGCAATATACAGATATTCTCAGAGTTTTTGCAACTGCTTGAATTTATTGACATTGAATTTTGTCTGTCATTTTGTCACTTATTCACCCCATAGCAGCTCTTGCAGCTTCTGATTATCCAGTTTTCTTTTGACCACCCATGATAATTTTGTCATGAGCTCTGACACAGACTGTTTCTACCATTTTTCAGGACTTTTCTGAGCATGTTGAACAGCAGTGATCCCCGCACAAAACTTGTGTGATCCAGTGGGTAATTTAACACTATTACTAGCATTTGCATCCCATCTTTAATCAACTGTTACTCTTTGGGTAGACCTTGTTTGTACTCCATGATCATGTAGTTTTTCTAAGGGTCCTTGCTGAATGACCGTGTCAAAATCTCTTTGAAAATTCAAGTATCCAACAGCAAGCAGATCAAATGCATCTGTGTGCTTGCTGCCTCCTTCAAAGACCAGCAAGAGGCTTTTGGGGCATGGCTTCCTTCCACGAAAACATGCTGAGTCTTCAGCGTTATGATTATAGCTATGCGTCTAATCATTTTACTCTCTATTTGCTTTTACCAGTTTGTTCAGTATGGAAATAAGACTGGCTCATTCGTAGTTTTCCAGGAGCCCTTTAAAAGGTTCACATTTACTACTTTCCATTCCTCTGCTACTATGTTCAATTTTAAATGACAGGTTATTCACCGGTTAATAATTGGAAAATTGCTGACTTCCAGTTTTTGGAGGCTGTTTAATATTTTCCTTTAATGCTCCTTTTAACTATGGTGACTTTTTGGATGTTTTAAAATGTCTTTATTTTGATAGGTCCATTTTCTCTGAGACTCTAATATAGCATCTTTAAACAATCTTCATGCTGCCTCAAGCATTTAACCTTTTTGGTTACTCTTTTAAATTTCTTTTTAATAGCATTCCTCACTTTCTCTTTTAAGTTAAGTATTACTGTTGTGGATAATTTTGGTCCTGAAAGAATATTTGATATGGGCATGTCATGGTTATTTTTTTGCCGGGTGGCCTTTCCAAAGAAACTTTCTGAACTGGTAATGTTATTTCTCCTTTTGCTGGTTTTCTGGTTAGTTTCTCAAAAAAGCAGCCATTTACAGTGTCTAAAAGGCAGTTTCTGCAGCTCTCCTAGTAATGGCCCCTGTCCAACATGACTATAACTGAATCTCCCTTTATTCCTCTGTTTTCTGCTGTCTTTGCCTCTCAGCACTTCCTTAGCCTGCACGTTTATCACCAGAACTCCGCTCCCACTATAGCCCTAAGACTGTGTTTTGCCTATGTAAGAGTGGAATTTTAATCCAACAGGAATATGTTTCCTTTGTTGCTGTATCATTTACCTTATTAGACTTTTTTTTTTTAATCTATTGTGCAAATGCCCCAGCAACATATTCTCTATTTGTAGTTTCTGTATAATTTCTACCCTTGCAGTTACACTGTTCTTTGATTTTCTTCTACCCAGTAAGTTTCTGTGTCAGAGTCATCATTTCAGCTCAGGTATTTCACAACATCTATCTGATTTGTTAACTCATAACATGTATGTGTGCATGTAAACCTTTGTATCTGATCTGATTGTTCACCACTATGGACTTTTCTAAACACAGTTTTATTTGTTCAGGTGTTCTTCATTGATTCTAACTTCTTACCTAAGTGTCATTGATTTCGATCCTGTGCTCATATTAGAATGTGGTTCTCTTGCTTTTATTCCGAAGGTCAAGTGTGCAATCTCAAACTGCGTGGCCTTCTACGCCTCACAGCTCTGCTCCAGATTCTGGTTTAAAGCCTCCCTAGATCTTGTGCATTCCATTGTGCAGCAGCCAGGTTTCATTTAGGTTAAGATGGAATCCAGCTTTCTTTATAGGGTCACTGTGTTCATACAGTTTTCCATTTCCCTATGATTCTACCATCCTTTCCCTAACATAATTTCCATAACCGTGTCCTGAAATGCTCTTTTACTTCTCTGTCCCATTCTAAGCATGGAAGAGGGAGCATTTTACAAGGCTACCAATAAAATTGTGAACTTTTTAGCTTCCTAGTTAGGCGCTTCACTTTAGCCCCAAGACTCATCCTGTCTTTTTGTGTTAGTGAGACCTATTCAGACATTGACCAGTGGCTTCTCTGTAGTGCTCCATAACTTAGATCCAAATGTCTCTACTGTCCTTCATCCCAGTGAGCAACTCAGTCTTCATTCTCTGCTGTCACCCCCCAGAGCACTGAGTCAGGGAGGATTATTATACATCTGTGTGCTCTCTGTCTCCTACAAACACCAACACAATTTAGTACCTGCCATATAGCTGGTTTGTACAGCCTGGGGACAGTGACCATGCTGACCGTCAGTTGTCTCTTTTCCAGACCAAACATCTCCTGTTCCTCAAAGGATTCAAGTTGAGTGAAAGGATTACGCATGTCTTGTAGGCTGCAATGTAGTTCGTGCACCCCCAGGATGTTTGGTTTTTTTTCCCAACGCTGTGACACTACAGACACGTGTTTTCCTTAGGACATACTCTAACCCCAGAGCTGCCGCCTGCACGTTCTCCAGCCTGTGTTCGTGCACCTGATCACGACTGCCTGGAATGTATTCTCCTTGAATATTTTCCTGTTGAACTGCATCTGTTTTTTTCAGAACTTTTTTCAAATTCATATCTGTGCAGTCCCTTTCCACTGTATATGATTTGTGAATTTAATGAGTGTACACTCTTCCATCATTCAGGCTGCTTGTGAAGATATTGGATAGCACCAGAGCCAAGATGCCAGACCCCTCTAGAGTTCCAATACATCTTTCTGTGTTGGCAGTGAATCCAGATGTTTAGTCTCTCTGCACCTTCCCTTGCAGAGGGGTATTTTCCTACTCCATCCTTGACTGTTCAGGTATTCAGTGTCTTTTAATACTTCAGCTATGAGACTCTTTTCTCCTCAAATGCATGCTCAAATCATGCCTGAAATCCATTTCCAGTCTCTAGTTACATCTCCAGCCATCACATTCTCTCCTCTATGAGCCCCATATGCAGTGTTACACGCATGCGGCAAGAGCAGTGCACGTATTGACATTTTCATATTGAACCTTCTATGTTGACACTGTCGTTCTCTATGCTGACATTTTCCTTGACAGTTTTGTAAAAGCCCTTCTTATTTTCCAAAGTACTCTTGGCAAGTTGAACTCATTCTGATATATTACTGCCTATTGGTATGAATTGGGCACCTTTTTGGAAAGCTTTCTAAATACAGGAACCAAGGTCACTGCTGTTATCTTAACTGTAAGCAAATTAGCTTAGACTCCTCAACTCTTATGAGTTTATTGATTAAAAATTTCCCTGTGTTTTCTGTCTTTAACATTTTATCTCCTTTAAATGAAGACAAGGTGAAAACAGGGTTCATTTAGATATCTAGGAAAAGCAATAATCTAAAATCCTAAATATTAATTGTGTATCTACTTATTTAGTGTCATTCTGGGCACCAGAAGAAAAAATACGTTTATTTGAGCACTTATTTAACATAACAGAGTGATGGATATGAAGACACTTCCTAATGCAGCAGATGGGAGGAACCTAAAGGCAAATGGGGCTAGAGCTAAACAGGATCTTGAACAGGAAAACTAGAGAAAACACCTGCCAGGTTAGGACTAAAAAGGTGGTATTGTCAGCCTGAACTGGAGTTACGTGGCTGTTTGAGTTGCCTTAGAGGAGATTAAATTTCTCAGGTCCAAGTGAAAGGTGGTCAAAGTATCGGTCCGTGTTCTGCCATTGGCACAGGGAGGACGGAGGTCATTGTTTGCTATATTGTAGTGAAAGAAACTCAAGAGTCGGAGTTGAAGCTGACAGTACAGCTGAAACTGAAAAATGAGAGGAGAACTTTGAGAGGATCACAAAAGCTCTGCACCTGGCTTCAGTACCGAGGAAGGAAAAACAACATATGTAAGTGTTTGGCAACGGACAGGTAAAGCTCCATGGGTTTGAACCTGGAGGAGACTTGGAATTTCTTCACAAGGAAGGTGCTTTTATTCTCAGGTATCCATGTCCCAAGCAAGAGCAAAGAGCTGTTAAGAGCAAGTTCTAGATCTAACTTGATGATCTAACTCAATAAAGAAACTATAGTTCAGCAGAAAGTGAGTGGATGAGGAATGAAAAGTGTATCAGCACAGAAACCCCAGGTTGATACGCACAGCAATAAAGTGACACTGCCAGAAGATAAGTCCTGTATGACCTTGCGGAGCACAGCAAAGCGAAGAGGATTATAAAGAAAAAGTGAATCCAGAAGAAAGAGCCAAGGCATGCTGCTGTAAGGATGAATAAGAGATAAGGATAACTGAGATGGGATGGCCAACTTAAATGAATACCTTGCACTGTTTTTAATCAAAATGAAGATGAAAAATGAGGAGTGAAAATTATTTCAAGTGCATTGGAAGCAAGCTTAAAGAGCTTACTACAATAATATCAGAGTATTGTCATCTTATCAAAGAAAATGTCACGTGAAATGAAAGGTCTAGTAATGAGTTTTATGTAGTATCTACATTTAGCAAGGAACAAAAATGATACACAGGAGTTCGTGTTGGCATACAGAAAGAAAATAACTCCTTCGACAGCCAAAGTGGTAGAAAAGCAATAAAAATGAGTAAGAGAAACTACTACTGAAAGCAAAAAGCCTTCTGCTGCAGCCTGGTGTCTCATCAGTTGGAAAGAGCAGAAGCAGAGTAGGTGAGTGTGAGGAACGCGGCTGTGGAGCCGCCCCCGCGCCCCTCGGCCGCTTCACAAAGGGACAAGAACCAAATAGTGCTGGGGCTGAAACCCGCCGGGGCTCTGGGCACTGCCCGGGCAGAGCTGGGGACAGGGACGGGGACGGGGACGGGGACAGGGACAGGAGGGCGCTGCCACCCCTGCAGGTGATGCTGCAGCTCCATCTCCTGGCCAGAGCCTGAGCTGCAGGGGCTCCTGGCGGAGTCCTGCTCCGGGAGGCTCTGGAAGCAAAGCAGGGCTGGGATCCCGTCCTACGGCTCCCCCGTCCTGCAGCCCCCCGTCCTGCAGCCCCCCTGTCCTGCAGCCCCCCGTCCTACAGCCCCCTGTCCTACAGCCATCCGTCCTATAGCCCCCCCATTCTACAGCTCCCCAATCGTACAGCCATCCCATCCTACAGCCCCCCGTCCTACAGCCCCCCTGTCCTGCAGCCCCCCATCCTACAGCCCCCCATCCTACAGCCCCCCCGTCCTCCAGCCCCCCATCCTACAGCCCCCCCGTCCTACAGCCCCCCCGTCCTGCAGCCCCCCATCCTACAGCCCCCCCTGTCCTGCAGCCCCCCATCCTACAGAAGTCCTGTCCTGCAGCCCCCCTGTCCTACAGCTCCCCATCCTGCAGCCGTCCTTTCCCAGACTTTGTGGCCCAGGGTGATTCACAGCTGGATACGGGATCTCTGTATGCAGCAGTTTGATATGGAAAAGGTAACGACAGGAAATCCCAACCACTTTTAGAGATGCACATGAAGTCTAAGCATCCCCACTGGCCTGCAGTGAGGAGCTCCACAGCTTGCCTGTGTGTTTTGTTGTGTGAGGAAGTGCCTCCTCTTCTCTGCATTGAATTTGGAACCCGTCAACTTCATTCAATGCCTCACGTTAATACCAGAATAGACCAAGAATGATCATTCCCTGCTATTTCTTCCACGCCATTCATGGAAGAAAAGACCTTTTTCAGTCTGTAGTGATGGGAATAGCCATGGCTGGCAAAGCCACATTGTCCTGTCATGGAGACCTGTACTATGGCAAAAGGGGACTTGGGTGATTCCTTCCAGGTCCTGTTGTGACACAGAGTGGGCAGACCCCACTGGATCAGCATGGGAAACTGGGAGACAGTGATGCCTGGACTGGGGAAAATGCTGTAAGAGGCATCAGTGGCACGAACAGTCATAAGACCAGGGGACCGTACTGCTGGATGTGAGGCTGCTCCCCTGACAGGGGCAAGGACCGTTCCTGTGGATGAGAGGAGATCGCTGGGTGTCCCCATCTCCTGCGTTTCTGTAGGGTGGCAGCTCTTGGGTCGGAGTGTGCTGGGAGAAGGCAGAAGGTGGAAGTCACTTCATCCAGGGGGGAAGGAAAATCTAAGCAAGACCTGTTGTTTACCTCCTGCTATGGTGTGGCCAGAGGCTGTTGTGATGTTCCTGCTAAACGATCTGAGTCTGAGACATGAGACCTCCTAGCCAGGACGAGGAGGGCAAGCGTGACTACTTGCACAGTTCTGTTTCCAGGTCTGCTGGCCACAAGGGTGCCAGGCTGGGGGAAGCGGGATGGGGTGGCACTGTCCTCCCACCTTGGGAAGTTGTTCCTCCCTCTCTGCTCTGCCCTGGTGAGGCCACATCTGGAGTTACTGTGTCCAGTTCTGAGCTCCCCGGTTTAAAAAGGACAAGGAGTTACTGGAGGGAGTCCAGTGGGGGGCTACGAAGATGACGAGGGGTCTGGAGCATCTTTCTGATGAGGAGAGACTGAGAGAGCTGGGGCTGTTCAGCTGGAGAAGAGACGCTGAGAGGGATCCGATCAATGGGATCAATATCTCCAGGGTGGGTGTCAGAGGGTGGACCAGACTCTGTTCAGTGGTGCCCAATGACAGGGTGAGGGGCAACGGGCACAGGAGGTTCCATCTAAACGTGAGGAGAAACCTTTGAGGTTTCTTTGAAGTGCCAGAGCCCTGGACCAGGCTGCCCAGAGCAGGTGTGGAGTCTCCTTCTCTGGAGACATTAAAAACCCACCCGGATGCAAGCCTCTGTGATCTGCTCTGGTGACCCTGCATTAGCAGGGGGGTTGGACTGGATGATCTCTAGAGGTCCCTTCAACACCAACTAGTCTGTGATTCTGTCCTGCCCTGGCTGACCAGGGACTTCTCGCTGACAGGACAATCCTCACCGTGCCAGGGATGCAAACCTGCCCCTCCAGAGGAGAGGGTGCTCAGCCCTCTGAGCGCGTTTGTGGTTTTGAGGAGTTAAGTGAACACAAGTGAATGTGTGAGCTGGGACACGTCTAGAAGGGAAACAGCTGTCAGGAACGTGGGCAGGAACACCAGCACCCTGGGAGCCAGGCAGTGCCCCGGGACAGATGCCTGTCACAATGTCGGTGCAAAATCTCCTGTCTGGACTCTGATTTCTTAAAAGAACTCTCACAGCTTTGTGAGAGATAACTTTCCTTTGCAAAAGCCGCCTTTCCTATTATATCGTATTTACCTATATGGCCATTAATTGTATTCTTTAGAAGAGTTTCTACTAATTTGCGCTGTGCAGTTTATGACACTTAATGGTCTGGAACATTAAAAAAATTACATCACATTAGCAATCTTCCACTCTTCTGATACCCAAGGCATTTTCAAGTGACAGATAACACGTGCAGGGTAGTAGCTGAGCTATTTCATCCTTGCGTTCCTTTGGTCCTCTTGATTTAATGTTACCTGGTCCTGCCAATTTGTTACTATCTGCTTTGTTGATATGTTTTCTAATATCTTCTACAAAGATTTCAACATGAGACTGGTCCTCCCCTGTGTTCTGTGTAGAGGTACATTCAGGGCAGGGATCATCCCGAGATCCTGTACGATAAGCACCGATGCAGAGGGATTATCTGCGCACTCCTCTTACACATGGACCACTTGCTGGCCCCACAGAGCTGAGTGGTATTTCTCGTGCCTTTTCCAACGTATGGCCCAACCTTTTTGAAAGATGGGTTTTCTGGTCTTAATAGCTTCTCTTCTCTCATTTAGCCATCCCAGCTATGTTCTGGGTTTGTTTTGTTTTCCCTTGTGTCTCTGTGAAGTTGTATGCATTTGCTTTGAGCTTCCAATATGGTATTTCTGAATACTCTTCATGGCACTTGCAAAGGCTTTTTGCTCCTTTACTACTTCTTCATTGTTACGTAATTTAACTGTTTCGATATTAAGCAGAAGAGTTTCAATCTTTCCATTTCATGTTGCTCTTTGAGGGGTGTGTATGCTGAGTGTACGTACACTACTTTCTTCGAAACAACATTATGAACCATAACAACTGCATCCTGCTCAGGAAGAAGCCAAGAGCTGGTTGTCCTACTAAAAGTTCCCAAATAGCTGCCCTGTGAGGTAAACATTGATGAGGTCCCAAAACATAGTGTCAGTATCTTGTCCTGAAATTATATTTACCTGAGAATAATTGGAATCTCCCATTGCAATTGCTCTCCTGTAGTTCCTGTGATTTCATCCTGCTCTTGTCAGTCAGCATCTTGCTTTAGCAGCTGATAACGCAGCCTTAAGCCGGTTCTTCTGTCAAGATTCTGTTTTATTTCACACAGTTAGTCTGCTAATCTGGTTTGACTATAGCAAGAATGAAAGAAGGAGCTGATGATTAGGGTGACCAGGAGCGTACTCTTTAAGAGGAGCTTCCCTGTTTAATCCAGGAAAATGAAGATTGGGAGATGTGGTTACTATGTGTAAATAAGTGAGGGGAGAGCTAATTAAGTTACAGTTTTGGCACAAACAACAGGTGGGTTTAAACAGATAAGAAAAATATGCAGAGTGGCAATTAGTGGAAGTTTTTCTCCAACTGGGGCAAAACGTAATTCATTTTAAGGTGGAACATAATGATCTCCCAGAAAAGATCCCAGGACATTGTACTGTGAGAGCAGGGACTAGACTTACTGAGCAAAGGACTCATGAACTTCTAACACCGTTCATCTCTTAACTGGATGGCAAGGAAAAGTCTGGGGAATTTCACAAGCAATACTTATGGAAAACATCACCAGCCTTCCTGTCCTGGGGAATCCCTGTGGGGCTCTGGAGACCTCTGCTCCTCAAGGCAGTGCCCGGATCTCCATTCCACACCCTCCCACCTGCCAAAGTGGCTCCTTCAAGTCCATCATGTGTTACAGATGGTAAGGACATGAGAACATATCTCCTGCCAAGGCAAGGGAAGCGAGCAGGAGACAGGCAGGTTGTGGTGTCCCCCAAGGAGTCTCCTCGCCCTCCGTGGAAGGTCTGGTTCAGTGTGCAGTACCAGCCCAGTGCGGAGCTACGAATTCTGCAACACGTGTTGGGCAGAGAGAGCTTTTCAGTGCTTCATGTCTCATTGTCCCATGGCCACACCGTCTCCGGGCAGTCGAAGCTTTCCTTGCCACCGCCAGCTTGATACACACCACACACCCCGCAGAACCCGCCTGCACGGGCTGACAAACCCACCCACAAAGGGTTCACCAGGACTAACGGGATGGGGAATGGGAAACGATGGCTCTTGCTGGCACGAGGAAGCTGGAGAAGAAAAGGCCTGAGTCATGCTGCTGTGCTTTTTAGGCAGGGACCAGTTGCTGCTCTACATCCTTCATAAGGCTGAGGAAAACTGGCTGATATTTCCTGTTCATTGTTTATATTTTCATACAGTTCATTCCATCGCTGAGATGAAAGTAAATGACCATTTTAGGGTTGCGCTTTCATAATTGTGTAATGAGTACATTCATCTCTACAAGTAACCTCGAACTTGCATACTGCAGAGAAAGTTTTAAAGATATGTTGAAATCTTTGTAGAAGAGATTAGAAAACATATCAGCAAAGCAGATAATAACAAATTGGCAGGACCAGTTAACATTAAATCAAGAGCACCAAAGGAATGCAAGGATGAAATAGCTCAACTACTACCCAGCATGTGTTATCTGTCACTTGAAAATGCCTTGGGTATCAGAAGAGTGGAAGGTTGCAATACATCACTCAGACGTTAAAATCAATCCTAAGCATCTTAGCACTCTGTGAACTAAAGTTACATGTGGTTTTTTTCTTCTTTTTTCACAGTTTCACCTGGCTTTGCAGCCAAGTCCACACCTGCCTCATGACCCACTTCCGTGGTCAAATTGTTGCAGAGTTTGACAAGGAATTCCGGTACTTGTATGCGGAGTCCAGAGCAGTGACCAGCTTCTGTCTGCCGGACCCGGGAACGTGCCCCTCTTCTCAGAATTCTTCAAAAGCTGCCAACTCCCTTTTAAAACCTGCACAGGTGAATGATGCTGAAACCTCAACCCCCTCCAGCAGCCTGTCCAATGTAAGCATCAGAAGCATAAAAATGTCTCCCTTTCTGAAAAACTCCAGCTGCAATGCGCACCAGGAAAAGCAAGATTCAAGCTCTGATTCTGGTAATAAGAAGGAAGACACATCTCTGAAGCCCACTTGCCCTAAGCAGCAAGGAGAACCACCAGACTCACCGAACAGTCCTCCAAACAAACCCAGCCCAGCCTTGTATCACAAATCCAATCTCACCACAGCAAGGACATTCTTGCAGCCAGAGCCTTCCCCTGCCCTGAGCTCCAATAAACCGAGTTATGAAGGGGACAGTAAAGTTACCAGCAGCCACTGCTCCCCACTACGACAGGAGGAGATGTTGCAGTCCCTTTCAGAGGGTGTCAGTAGCAACGGGACAAGTGTGAAGCAGAAAGGGCCGTCTGCTGCCCAAAGGGAACCGACAGCAGAAAATGACGCTTTTTGTGGGATAGAAAAAAGACAGAGTCCTAGACAAGGAAAATTGGACCTGCCATCCCCCTACAACCAGCTGAAACGAGATAAAAAGCCTGTAGTTCCTTGCTATGATAAACTCACTGAGGACATGCTGATGGAAAAGAACAGCACATATGGGGCTGAGAAAAGACTGACCCTTGGGCACAGTAAGCTGGATCTGATCACCAAGTACAACAAGTTGAAATCTAAACATATACACAGTCGGTTCGAACTCTGACCTGGGCCTTGAGATGTCCTTTGGTCATATTTTCAAGTGGCTGCTTTTCCCCACCAATCATCATACCTGGGGCTCGAAATCAAAACATGGGTGGCAAATTACTCTTGTTCCTATTAAAAGGTGTCTGTGCTGTTTCTAATACATGCAGATGACTGATTCAGATTAAATTAGCAAGTACTGTTCCGTTTTTCAATTATAGGAGAGAGAAAATGATATAAGCATAATCCATACTTCTTTGTTCTTTTTGCCCTTTAAAGAAAGAACCATTTTGCCCAAAACTTACAGCAAAACTCTTGCTACAGCTGGAAGTGGCTTGGCCAATGCGGTCAGCAGCGATTCCTCTCCCTGTAGCCGTGTGCTGAAAATGAAACGGTCAAATGCAGGGTAACACTGTTCAAAATGAAGTAGCTGTTCTGCTGGAAGGAGCTGTGTTGGGTCTCTCATGGGGGTGAGCACCTTGCGCTCGGTTGGGGCCCCCGCGCTGAGCTGCACGGGGGTTGGGGTGGCACACCTGGGGACATGGTTGGCATCTGCGCAGGATGACGCTGGCGTGTAAGTGGTGTCTGCACATGAGGGTAGGAAGCCTCTAGTGTGGGATCTGGACCGGCTGGACCGTTGGGCTGAGGCCAATTGTCTGAGGTTCAACAAGGGCAAGTGCCGGGTCCTGCACTTGGGTCACAACAACCCCGTGAACGCTCCAGGCTGGGGAAGAGCGGCTGGAAAGTGCCTGGGGGAAAAGGACCTGGGGGTGTTGGTGACAGCGGCTGAACATGAGCCAGCGTGTGCCCAGGTGGCCAAAAAGGCCACCAGCATCCTGGCTGGTACCAGGAATAGTGTGGGCAGCAGCACTAGAGAAGTGATTGTGCCACTGTCCTGGGCACTGGGGAGGCCCCACCTCGAACCCTGGAGTCAGTTTGGGGCCCCTCATCATCAGAAGGACATTGAAATACTAGAGAGAGCAGAGGAGGGAACGGAGCTGGTGAGGGGCTGGAGCACAAGTGTGATGGGAGCGGCTGAGGGAGCTGGGGGTTCAGCTGGAGAACAGGAGCTGAGGGGAGACCTTCTGATCTCTGACCTGCCTGAAAGGAGCTTGGAGCCAGGGGGGTCGGGCTCTGCTCCCCAGGAACAAGCGCCAGGACCAGAGGAAACGGCCTCAAGTTGCGCCAGGGGAGGTTGAGGTTGGATCTGGGGAACAATTTCTTCCCCAAAGGGCTGTGGGGCATTGGAACAGGCTGCCCAGGGCAGTGCTGGAGTCACCATCCCTGGAGGGGTTGGACAGACCCGGAGATGAGGTTCTCAGGGACATGGGGCAGTGCCAGGGGTGGGTTATGGTTGGACTTGATCTTAAGGGTCTCTTCCAGCCAAAATGTTTCTATGATTCTATGGGTGGTGTGTGCACACAGGTGGCAGCTGACACAGGTCACGCCTGGACATGGGTGTCCCCTGTATATAACTGACATGCTGAGGCACTCAGGTGGCATCTGGATAGTGGGTGCACATCTGCACACAGGTGACACGTCTGCACACAGGTGACACGTCTGCACGCAGGTGACACGTCTGTCCCCGGGTGCCGTTGTGCACAGACACGTCAGCACAGAGGTGGTGCTGGGACACAGCCCCGCGGTGACAGGGACGCTGTGGCTGCTCACGGGTGGCAGCTGGACAGGGGCCGTGCCCGCGGTGCCGTGCGCAGGGACAGCAAGGGGACAGCGGGCCCGTGGTGGCGGCCTCTGCTACGGGTGGCGTCAGCCTGTGTGCTGTGTCTGGGCACACGGGGACCACGCGGTGCCTCTGTCCCCCTGTTTCGCTGTCCCTCTGTCCCGCTATCCCTCTGTCCCGCTGTCTATCTGTCCTGCTGTCCCTCTGTTCCGCTGTCCCTCTGTTGCTCTGTCCCGCTGTTCTTCTGTCCCACTGTCCCGCTGTCCCTCTGTCCTGTTGTCCCTCTGTCCCGCCGTCCCTCTGTCTCACTGTCCCTCTGTCCCGCTGTCCTGTCGCGCTGTCCCTCTGTCCCGCCGTCCCTCTGTCCCGCTGTCCCCCTGTCCCGCTGTCCCTCTGTCTCGCTGTCCCTCTGTCCCGCTGTCCCTCTGTCTCGCTGTCCCTCTGTCTCGCTGTCCCTCTGTCCCTCTGTCCCTCTGTCCCGCTGTCCCTCTGTCCCTCTGTCCCTCTGTCTCGCTGTCCCTCTGTCCCTCTGTCCCGCTGTCCCTCTGTCCCTCTGTCTCGCTGTCCCTCTGTCCCTCTGTCCCGCTGTCCCTCTGTCCCTCTGTCCCGCTGTCCCTCTGTCCCGCTGTCCCTCTGTCCCTCTGTCCCTCTGTCCCTCTGTCCCGCTGTCCCTCTGTCCCTCTGTCCCTCTGTCCCTCTGTCCCTCTGTCCCGCTGTCCCGCTGTCCCTCTGTCCCTCTGTCCCTCTGTCCCGCTGTCCCTCTGTCCCTCTGTCCCTCTGTCTCGCTGTCCCTCTGTCCCTCTGTCCCGCTGTCCCTCTGTCCCTCTGTCCCTCTGTCTCGCTGTCCCTCTGTCCCTCTGTCCCGCTGTCCCTCTGTCCCTCTGTCTCGCTGTCCCTCTGTCCCGCTGTCCCCGTGTCCCGCTGTCCCTCTGTCCCGCCGCTCCCGCGCTCTCCATGGCGGCGGCAGCCGGTGTGATCGCACCTCCCGGCCGGTGGGGGCGCTGTTCCCGCCAGGCGCGGCCGGGGCCGCTCTGCCCCGCGCCCTCCCCCGCCGGAAGCGGAAGTGGTGCCACCGCGTGCGTCCGGCAGCGGCCAGGCCCGCCCGTCCCGTCCCGGTGCCGCCATGGCGGTCCGCGCCAGCTTCGAGAACAACAACGAGCTGGGCTGCTTCGCCAAGCTCACCAACGCCTACTGCCTCGTGGCCATCGGCGGCTCCGAGAACTTCTACAGGTGAAGGAGCCCCGAGCGCCCGGCCCGGCCCGGCCGTTCCCCGGCAGCACTAACAGCGCTTTCTCCTTGCAGCGTGTTCGAGGGGGAGCTGTTCGGGACCATCCCGGTGGTTCACGCGTCCATCGCCGGCTGCCGCATCATCGGCAGGATGTGTGTGGGTAGGTCCGAGGGAGCAGAGCCCGGGAACAGCCCGGTGCTCGGGGCCGCCCCGCTGGCCGGGGTCCGGCCGGGGTCTGGCCGGGGTCCGGCCGGGGTCCGGCCGGGGCGGGGGGCCCGGGGGCAGCACCCGCGTCCCCAGCGGTGGTTCTGATGCTTGTGTGGAGAGGAGTCAAACCCGCCCGGGAGAGCTGGAGCAGCGGAGTGCGCCCCTCAGGGCTGGGATGGGCTGGAGACTCGGCTCAGGCTGCTTTGGGCTGACCGTGAGAAGTTTAATTTGTGTTAATAATGATTCAGTGCCCGGGACGGGGAGGCGTCAACAGCTGTGGAAGCCACAGACGTGTGTGTCCCCTGTCTCTGGTTATGAGACCCTACTCCATCAAACTTCTTGCTTTTGTTCCTGTGAAAAGAACGTATTTGTCCGTCCTGTGTTACAGTAAAATAATACAAACAAGCAGCATCTCCATGTTTGGTGGGGCAACTGGCATTTATAGGGGAAATTCCTGGTCAGAGTGTTTCACGGAGAACCTTGGGCTGCATTTGGTTCTGTTGGAAAAGAGAAAGGATGAAAGATGGTGCTACTCACCCACTTCTACTCTGAGATAAGTCTGTGCTTCATCCTGGTTATTCCTTACCTGTGGTGCTGCTGGTTTTAAATGGTGATGTTATTTCTCCTGGGCTGAATTCTGGGCTTGGGAGCGGCAGACAGGGCAAGGGCCATTGTGGCCCATTCAAGCCGTTGCTTGGGCATCAGGAAAGGAGGAAGCCCTGTGGAAACTTTTTTTCCCCCTTTCTCTCTCTCTGTCTCTTTTTTTTTTTTTTAATTCTTTTTCTGGTCTTTTTAGGAAACAGACACGGACTGTTGGTCCCAAGCAGTACGACAGACCAAGAGCTTCAGCATATCCGCAATAGTCTTCCAGATTCTGTACGAATTCAGCGCGTAGAAGAGCGTCTCTCGGCGCTGGGCAACGTCACTACCTGCAATGACTACGTAGCCCTTGTTCACCCGGATCTGGACAGGGTTCGTGGCTTGGTGGCGCTTTTCAGCTCGCGGTGGTTGCCCAGCGGCAGTTTGGGTGTGCAGTTGTTGGGGTCGCTGTTCGTAGCACGGGGATCCAAAGACCTGTGGTAACAGCTCAGCTAATGCCATGTAGGAGGCTGCGCTGCCTCCCGGCTCCTTTCTTCTCAAGAGAGAAGTCTGGAAAGTGGATTCTGGACGTCTGACTTGGATTCAGTTGATCTGCCTCCTGTCCTACATGTGGCTGTGGGCCCTGCCCCACGTGCGGCGTGTGCCCGCGTGTTCCGCGGGCTGCAGTGACTGCTCTTTGTGGAATGGGAGGAGTGGGGTATGGAAGTGTATTGTTGGGTGCGATTTGCTTTGTGTATGTAAAATTGAATGAATAAAAGAGGGTGTGTGTGTGTAGTGCAGAAAGCATGAAGGAGAGCTCAGTCAGGACTGCAGCAGTGGTTACGAGCTGCTGCTGTGCTGACTGAAATTTGTAGTAGTTGTGAGAGGCTGTGGACGTTTACAGAGGGGTGAAAGAGAAATAGAAGGGCCTGGTATGAAAGTTTAAAATAAGGGCAGAGGACACAAAGTTGCTGCTACTTTATGTTTGAGAACTGATATCACAGCATCAGAGAGAGGTGTGTGTAGCTGCAGGTAGCAAGGGTCTCACAGTGTTGGCTTTCAGCTTGTGCTACAGGTGATGAGGAGACAGGACTCGGTGTTAGGAGTGCAAAGGAAAAAAAAAGGTGGGTATGGGGAAGGCAGTGGTCTTTGCAGCATATTATGTTTTAAATAAGTGTAAAAAGTAAAGTAAGGTGGCCAGAGAGGGCGAAATCAAAACAAATCACAGTGAAAACCTGGAGCGGGGGGGAAGTTCTTAGGGTTATATGCAGGAGAAGACAATTTTGCCCCAGTGGGACAGAAGAGGGTTGGTTCCCAGAGAGCGGCCGAGAGCTGGTGCTGGTGCAGCTGCCAGACCCCGCAGAGAGCGGGGACGTGCGCGCTCCTCGGTAAAGACTCGGTGCCGTGTTGGGGGATGGCGGCTCAGCTTGGTGTGCACGGGGAGCTGGGAACGCCTGGAGTACGGACGTTGAGTGAGCATTTGGTAATGGTTGGGTTGCGATGGAGTGTGCAAGTTCAGGCCGGCTCTCAGAAGGAGGATCCCTCTCGTGTTGCGTGCAGGAGCAGCTTCACTTCACATTCCTGGATACTGTTTTGCTGAGGACTTTATTCTCTCCTTCTGTTTGCAGGAGACAGAAGAGATCTTGGCAGATGTACTGAAGGTTGAGGTTTTCAGACAAACGGTTGCAGATCAGGTGCTGGTAGGAAGTTACTGTGTTTTTAGTAACCAAGGAGGAATTGTGCACCCCAAAACTTCAATTGATGATCAGGATGAACTGTCTTCGTTGCTCCAGGTCCCCCTCGTGGTAAGGCATTTGGGGGTTTGTGCTTTCTCCTGCTGCTCCCTTCCAACCCAGTTCTAGTTTTAATGTTTCTTCATCTCCTGGGCTCCTAGACATTGTTTTCTCGCAGAGCTGTTCCAAGCAGGAGATGAGGAGAAGACTTGAATGGGCCAAGTCCTCCGAGACATTTTCCCTATCTTTTCTGAGCCTAGATAAGCTGCTTAACACCTTCAGTTTGCTTCTGAAACGTTACTCTGCTGGGATTATGCAAGTTGTGCTGATGGATTCATACAAAATGCGAGATTGGCCATGTTTTGGCCCAAAATAGCGTTTAAAAAACAATTGCTCAGTTGGGTTTGTGAGTTTCAGGATTGCTGTGCCTTTGTGCTTCCTACTTGTTAGATTTTATTTCACTGAACGCACACAGTTTTCTCTCCAGAGATTAAAGGCCGTTCATTCATCTTTTTGACTGAAACCTTTATAACTTTGTTCATGGCAGAAGCTTTATTCTTTTCAGCAGCATGAGTTGAGTCCCTCCACTACAGACTCGTAACAAGGACGCGTAAAGAACTGCGTTGCCGTCAGCATAGCCTGTAACTCTCTCTGCTTTGTTGTTGCCAGGCCGGGACGGTGAACCGTGGCAGCGAGGTCATCGCGGCAGGAATGGTTGTCAACGACTGGTGCGCGTTCTGCGGGCTGGACACCACCAGCACTGAGCTCTCCGTCATCGAGAGCATCTTCCGGCTGAACGAAGCTCAGCCAAGTACAATTGCTACCAACATGAGAGATTCCTTGATTGACAGGTAAGGAGGATCTGGGTCTGTGTATTATCCTGATCAAAACAGGCAAGATTTTACTATAAAACTAGCTGTTTTCACAATTGATTTGTTTTATTTTTTTTACTTCCTCTTCTGTTGGGTTACTGACAACAATAACTTAATTGCAGAAGGGTTTGTTTCCTTGTAGCTGATGAGCCTCTTTAGTCCTGTTTCGAAAGTGTCAGGGTTTTTTAATACTTTTTGTGAGAAATAGTATCCATTTCAACATTCAGATACTGTTTTTTTCTTAGCTGTTCAGTGCTTATCTATGACATTAATGGTTTTTTTTAAACAAACCTTAAAAGTAAAAATGCTGGTGACTTTGTTTGGTATCTTGGCTTTTGATTGTTGTAACCAATAAAATTATTATTTCAAATACCTGCTACAACCATTTCTCCAGCCAAAAAAGACTTTGGAATTTTGCTGCTGGCTTAAATCTTTCTGTTTTAAGGCTGCTACCTTAAATTTTTTTAAGCCTTTTTGTCAAAGGCTTTGTCCACGTTATCTTCTAATGGGAGGCAGTTTTTCTTGTTTTCTGCCTGGACGGGTAGCAGTGTAGGACCTTCCCCAGTCAGTCACGTGTGCAGGTTTTTTTTGCAAGGTTTAGGCATACATGTAGTTGACTGTCCTGTGCAAACTTCATTTGGGCGTTCATTTGATGACAACTCTTGGGATCGTTGCTGTGGTTCTTGAGCCACCTCAGCCATTGTAACTTAGTGGCCGAGTTCTCAGTTATCGTAAAAACTGCTGGGAGTGGTTTATGGCATCAGGAAAGAGTAAGGAATTCCTTAAATGAAGAACCCTTTGGAAGAGCTCTCTGCTGCCCCTCACAGTTCCTGTATCAAGGCTTGATGTCTCTGAGCATGACAGAGCCATGATTAAACTTGCTCTGAGGTTTTGATAACAACCCAGACCAGCCTGAGCGTACATTTTGCCTTGGCCAGCGGGACGTGTCTGTCCTTAGCCTGGCTGGCTCTGCTGCCCTCTGTTCACAGACCATTGTGTTCTGAGAAGGGAAATTTCTGCTGGGTCTGTGTGATTGGAGGTTGAGAACCGACTGTACGGGTGTTTTGAAATGCCTTGTGTGTTCTCTGGCACTCATCTGCTAAATCTCCTTTCTCTTTTGTCTTTGTAGCTTGACATGAGCAGTGTTGGTTCCTACTTTCCAGAAAGCTCCGAAGGAGTGGTGTCAAGCTGCACTTTGGATTACAGACACCTGGACCTTCTAAAGTTGTTTCTGCAGGCCTAGCCAAGGAAGAGACTACAAAACCAACTTTTTGTAGTTTTGTAAATTAAGTATTATTACAAAACCTGGCAAATAACATGCATAAGTTACAAATAAGGAATACTCTCTGTCCCTTTGCTGACATTTTCCAGTTCTTCAGCTGTGCTTTCTTGTTTTGTGATGCTGAGCGAGCCCCTCAAATCAGCCCACAGTATTTACTCTTGTGGCTCTTGGCTGTTGATCACTAGGGATTATTTTGCATTAAATAATGCATCAGTGTTCTGCACAGCAGTCTGTTTCAGCACGTACATGGCACTGCCCTCTCCTTCCACGCTTTTGCTGAAGAGTGATGTTTCTGCTCTAGATAGACCTGAGAGCCCCTTGTATGTCCAGTACCAAAAATATAGTAGTTTACTTGCTACCAGGTAATTTGGAAGCCATCACCCGCTCTCCTGCCCTGACTTGCAGCTGTTCCCACAGGGCTGGTGGTTCTGCAGGGATCAGCTCTGCTTAGAACTGGAGTTTCTCAGAGCCAGCGCGGCGTTTCTGTCGGCAGCAAGGTGTGACTGCCCCTGGAGCAGCCCTGTTTCATTTGTTTGCCTGTGCCTAGTGGCACTTGTGCTGCTCCTGGGGCATCCGCAAGAGCAAGCCCAGCAAAGCAGGTTATTGCCAACAGGCTTAAACATGTTCTGCTGGAGTTACCCACCTCTGCTGGGAAACTCTTAGAAGTCAGCAAATCAAGAAAGATTTAAACCACCTCGAGTTATCTTGGAGACAAAAGTTAAGTAACACGGTTGTAACCAGTTACTCCATTCAGTCGGATGTTACAGGTTTGGGAGGTTGCTAATGAAGAGCTCTGCCCTCGTCAGGGAGCAAGGATGACGAAAAGGAGCTGTAGATCTGGCTTTCAGGTAGAAGATGGTAATTTACCTCTAAACTGAGCTGTTTCTCACTGATCTCTCATTGCAGTTGCTTCTTGCCCATTAAATGTGTACTGAAGGCAGAAAAACGCCTCCTGTTCCCACCCTGCGGGCGTGTGGAAGCTCCGAGCTGCTGCGCCGCAGCTGTGGTGCCCTCAGCTGGGCTCCCTCAGTGCTGTGCTGAAGTGGGCAGAGCTCTTCTTTGACCCTGGTGCTTCAGGCTTTGTAGAAAATTAAGCAAACTTCCGTTTTTTACTGTCTGCACGTTAAGGGGAGGCTTTATAAGTTTGGGTTGATTAAAGGTTGCTCCTTAAACTTCTAAGTAAAGATTGCCACAGGTTCTTCTCTGATCACAGCGGTCCTGCCGCCTGGTCTGGCTAGAACGGTCACCAGGCAGGGGCTGCCGTTCCAGACAACTCACCGTCCTCCTGCCCGCGGGAAGCCTGTGAGCAGCTCACGGCTGCTGCAGCGAACGCTTGTTGGTGTCGACGGCCCCTGTGAGGTGGCGAACTGCCTCCCCGAGCGCTGACTCTGGGTCTGCACGGATCGCAGTGTTCAGAGTGAGAAGCTGCGTTCCTTTGGCCACGTCACAGGGCTTGGCTCTTGGGTATAAATGAGAGTCCCACTGCTGCTATCGATGTTAGTGTGTTATCATCAAGTGCAAAATTAAGGCTGAAATTTTCTTCTGCAACTGCTCTAACTCTTCTTATTCCAGTTGATAGGCGGGAATCCTGGTTTGTATTAGTGATCTTGATGTGTTTGCCATGTTAAGAATTGCTTAGAGGTAAACAAGAAAAATAATCCATACTCTGTGTAATCCAGATCATTAAACGGGAGCTTGGGAACTGGAAGGTGGCAAATGTGGTACCTGTTCTAAACAAGGGCCTGTGGGAATGCTGAACTAGTAAGGTGGACCTGTGTACAAGGGAAACAGAAACTCTAATAAAGAACAGGAATACATGATATCATGAGAGTGCGCAAACATGGTGTTCTAACGGCGAGTCATGGTCATAAAGACCTGTGCAGTTCTTCAAAGGAGTCCACAGGGATGTGGACAAGATTCGCTGTGATGTTATTTGTATTTCCAAGAGGTATTTGGCAGGTTTCTGTGCCGAAGGCTTTTAAGGACCCTGGGTGAGTGATCCCATAGAATGAGAGGGAAGCCCCTTTATGTGCTTGAGCCGGGGGGAGAAAAGGCCACAGTATAGGGTGAGATTTTCCAGCAGTTACACAGGGGGCTCCACTGGAAACCACAACGTTTTGTGTTCTCATGTTCAGCAAAGGCAGCGCTTTAACACAGGGAAGTTTGCCTGGACTGACTGACTGACAAGCAAGGATGAGCACTGACTGGTGGGTTGATGGGAAGGTAAATTCAGTGCAGCTGAATGTGAAGCGAAGCACGTTGTGGTTAAGAACCCAAATTTCACTCAAAGGTATGTGTTTGAATAAAGACCTGCTCAGTCTTCAGTAACAGTCAAAAAAAGCAAAAATAAAAGTTTGGAGTTAATTAGGAAGAGAAAGCCCAAACAAAGCATCATTTTCCGTAAATCTGCAATGCATCTCGATCTCGAGTCCTATCTGTAGATCAGATGCAAGTGTTGCACAGTGGTTACGAAGCTTTTCTGCAAATACAGATTTTTGGGTAGTGCTTATGCGCTTCATTGTTCACTAAATTCGGGTTCTTCTGTAAAAACTTCAAAAGCAGCTGGGGGACAGGAGTGAGACTCTCACGCTGTTGCTGGCCGCTCCCCGTGAGGACCCGGCTGGCGGTGCGGGAGCTGCAGGGGCTGCGAGGACGAGACCCTGAGAACAAGGGTGTGAAATGGTGGGGGACAAACGGCAGCTCGGGCCGGGCCGCGGAACGGCGCCGGCAGCGGCGCCGACAGCGGCACAGCTCGGGCGTTCCGCAGCCCGAGGCACTTCAAGCCCTGAGCAACCCTGACTGACCCGCTTTCTGTGCTTTACCTCACAGGCCGCACCCTCCAGTGACGACGCCAAAAAGTGTTAGGAAATAGTCAATAAAATCAAGTCGTATTTCCCCAGTGCTGGGTATTACTACTGCGGGTTCTCAGGATTAAAAATGCCGAGGCGGAGCTGTGGAGCTGTGGGTTACACGCCATGGCTTCGTGCCGCTTTTGCTGTCAGGCAGTGGAAGGCAAGACGTGACTGCAGAGGCTGCAAAGGGATGCAGGAGTGATCCGAAGAACTACAGCTGAGTCCAGCTGTGCTGGGCAAGTGAGTCCGATACCAGGAGAAGGTTTGGAATCAAGCCCTGGGATGAACATGACAAGATGGAGAAGAGTTGTCCAGAGGTTTTGAGGGAGGAATGGAAGTCTCACAACTCAGGGTTCAGCGCAGAAGTCACAGGGTGTGTAGCTTTGGCTGCCGTAGTGTGTTTTAATGCCCAAAATCGTCTGTCAGGCTCCTTCACAGAGGTTTTTAAAAACTTGAGTCCTCATGGTGTGAGACGGGAGATCTCCTTGAGGTTTAATGACTAATTGTAAGTTAGGAACAACCACTCCCTCTCCCAATGGAGAAGCACCTCTGTTCTGACTGCGGTGATTGTGCATCCCAGCGCATTTCCAACTTACCTGGGAAAACGAGCCTTCTTAGTGGTGATGAAACTATCACAGCAGTGACCAGCACTGGTGACTCTGCAGGGCTGTTTGTGGCCCTGAACACCCACAAACAGCCCTGCAGGGCTCAAACACCTGCACCAGAAGCTGGTTACGCAGCAGTTAGAAAAGGCACCGAACTGTTTCTCCGGCGGTTCTTTGAGGCAGCCCGAGCTGGGCAGTGCAGGCAGGCGGTTGTTGTCCCTGCAGCGGGTGCCGGCTCCGCAGGGCGACGCAGCTGCCGGGGAACCGGCTCCACCTGCTCCAGACCCCGGTGCTGCCCGCGCGGCTGCTTCATCGCAACAGGGCAGGAGGAAAAAAACACAAACGAAACCAGACATTTCTCTAGGTTGTAATTTTTTTTTTTTTTTTTTTTTAATGATGGCTGTTGGAAGTTGCTCAAAGGTTTGGGCTGTCGCAGTCCCAGAGAGATGGCAGCGTACAGATGAGTCCATGTGGCTGTGGTGTTCGTGTGCATTCTACCACATACAGAGTACACGTAGCAGCGTACGGAGTAGCACGTGTGGGGGTGTCTAATTAGTAGCTCCAATTTCATTTGGTCCTTTGCACTCCTTCACCCATCATGAGACATTCTAACATTTTTTCACTAAAATTCAAAGTTTTGCATCTACTAGCTTCTCACTTATTTTGTAATATGTTTGTAATTTTTTTTAATGTTTAAACACAAGAAACAGCTTGGCTATGGAAATCAGTTATGAGGGACAAAATACAGTTTGAGACCATGTGTTGCGCAGTCCTAGTGGGCTTCACTACAAGTATCTACTTGTCTATCCTGCTTCACCACAGCAATATTTGAACACTAGTTAGAAATTCAGAATGCTAACAGTCTTTCTGCCTCTTCATTCCTCATCGCTGTAATTAGGAATATTTTTAGCATGTTTGCCATCCTCCCTTTTTTTTTCCATATCTGACACTATAAAGCTGTATTTCCTCTATACTAACCGGACATTCTGTGCATTGCACGTGCATTGCACTGAATAAAACTCAGTTATAGGCAGAGGGCTTACACTAATCACCTGTTCCTTATAGTGAGTGTGCAAAGCAGTTAATGTGCAGACACGAATGGCACTTCTGTACCGGGCTGGGCTTCACCGTGACATTGCATTGCAAGAAACTCCTTCTTCCACTCCTGTTTAACATGATAGAAATAGAAGCATCAACAGCAAAATGGACTAAGTTTGTGGTTAGGACACAACATCCTAAACCATTCACAATTGTAAGAGGGATAAACAGAAACTACTGTTGCAGAAAGAGACTTGTGAAAAGTTACTAGCCAAAAGTTCGGATATTTGTCTCGCCTTTACCTGATTTTTATGTCTCTGTCAAGTGCGGCTATGGAGTCACTCATTCTGCTGTGTGCCATGCTGCCTTTGGTTCTTGCCAAATATTTGCCTGTGAAGACGTGAGCAAAACCAAAAAACAAATTTCGAAGGCATACAACGTTTGTAACATCTACAGGGACTGGATTTAGTTATAAACAGGCCTAATTCTTACTGTACCTTGATTATTTCAGCAAAACATAATGACGACCTCACTCCAAACAGACATTGCCATTCTCCTGAAACCCGACATACAAACTCCACAATCTAGTTATACATGCCACAGAACAACAATTCGTCTTTTCCCAGCATCTTAACCGAGTGCAGTCTACATCTATACATATTTTTCAGTATATTGGTAACCATTGGTTCATCGTTTCTTGCTGATGGGAGCTTAAAACAACATCATGTGACATTTAAATATTTCTTTCATGAATGGCTCCCAAAACAAAAACATGTATTTCCATGATTTTTTTTTTTTTTTTTTTTTCTAGACCCAATTACTTTGTCTTCAGATTGTCCCAATCTAGGGCTTGATGTTGCCAGGTAACATTGTGGTGTCTGGTTTGGTGCTTCTTGAGCTTCTGCTCTGCACTCGTTTACCTCTCTGAGTGCTCAGTGGTTCCTCGTGCACGGTGCTGAGTGGCAGCGGCGATTAGTTATGAATGTACAAAACATCTGACCAGCAGGTATTGGAAAATTGTATCCAGGTAATTCCCTGGATTTTGTAATAAACTAAGAAGATCTTTTAGAATGGTTCAGCATCAGAATGTCTTCTGCTTGCAATACTGAATTGTTCATGTTCATAGATTTCATGATCTTAATTCATTTATGAGACAGCTGTTAAAAAAATGGTTCTGTCCAGAGGTGGTTCAGCTACACTGGAGAATGCTGGGCTTAACAGGGAGCACTGGTGCAGGGAACTGAAGGGCAGTTGAAACCTGTCTCGAAGACTCCGATGTGGGCAGTGGGCACACGAGATGGACACGCGGCTGAGGCAGCAAGAAGGAAAGAGGCTCCTCACTGCAAGGCTGCCTGTATTTTTTTCCAGTTTTCCTGCTTCTTTCAGTCCCAGGCTGTCCAAAACTTGTAGGTTGCTGAAGTAGTTTTGTTTGGTAGGCTTTTGAATGCATTTTTTTTTTTCTTCTTCTTTTTTTTTTTTTTTTTCCTTTTTTGTCCATAGTCCTCATCAGATCAATGAGTTGAAATGTGCAGCGGGCTGTGTCATACCCATTCCTGGACAGGTCTTTTATAATACACAACATTCTGCTGCACCTCTTTGTTTTTAAACTGGAAGATTGTGTATACCAAGACAAGGATACACAGAGACAAAATGCAAGGGATCACAACTGCGATTGCATTTACAGTGCTAGGCACATCATTTATTGTCACCATAATATCCACATCGTCGTGGGGGAGGCGTCTGTCTTTACTTCGTTCAACATCCTTCTGGTTACAGCCCATCCAGTCTTTGAGGATTGACCTGGGGTAGCCTGGCTCCACGCTCAGCCTCTGGTTATCGAACTTCCAGTACTCCTTCCCTTTGTAAAAGTAGGTATAAACTAGGAGACAAAAGAGAGAATATTTCTCACCACACCATTTCCAAGTTGGTGAGCTGGCTTGTGTGAGGATGCGCAGAGCCTGGAGGGGGCAATAAACCACATGCAGCCAGGGCAGCCCAAAACCACTGCAAAGTGAAGGTGTTTTGGAGCTGGGACTTAAGGGAGAAGCCATAACCCTGGCTTGGGGGTGTGATTTGTCCCACAGAGCATCATTCCCCTCCGCCAAGACAGGCTGTGGAAAAAAATAACCGACTTTAAAGTGAGTGTTCTGCAGTGAGTTATTTTTCACTAAAGCATCTGTAAATCTGTGCTTGTTGTTACCAAGCATTAACATAATCTGCAGAAGGACAGTGTGTGCCTGGGTGCCACGGTGTTTGGAAGAATTCTGAAGGTTTCTGTTCACTCAGCCTGAGGGAGCAGGTGCTGAATGAGTCCTTTTGGCCGCAGAACCGAGAAGGTTTGGCCTTTGTTAAGGAGCGGTCTTGTCCTGCTGTTAAAAAAAGGCTAATGGTTTATGCTACATGTTGCCTGAAGTACCGCCCATCTCCCCAGATGACTCTTTTCCTAATCACTCTCAAGTGATTAGAAGATAAAAAGGAGAAGGGAACTGGTGACAGCCTGGGTGTCCTGTGCCTGCCCTCCAGCCTGGCGCACTGCAGTCTGCCAGCCCCACGGCCTCGTCTCACACTGCAGCCCCACATTTAAACACGGTCTCAACAGCACAACCCCCTCTGTTGGTTCTTTCCCCAGCAAGAAGAGGAAGAAATCTCCAAATCAGAGAGAGGAATGTGTTAGAAGGAGCCTCTGGAGGTCCAGGGCCTGGCTGAATTCCAAATCATCAGGCAGGTGGGTGCAGTGACTGAGGCAGCTACAGGTAAGAAACCAGGGGGAAAATGTAACCTGCAGCATCCTCACAATCAGCACCCAGGAAAACTCGGGTGGGGACTGTTGTGGCAGCAAAACCAGAAAAAGTCCTTCCCCACGTCACGCTAACGTGGTTTGGCAGCTGAGGAGGTGAGGAGTTGGGACGAGGGTCAGGAAGGATCTCACTGCTGGTGCTCGCGGGTGTTGGTGTGACCCCAGAAATTCTGAGACTATTCCTATCTCAGGAAACATTCGAAACACCCCACAGCCAACAACCCAACTCCCAGGGCAGACAAGCTGCTTGTGATCTAACGCGTGCAACGACTGCAGATACGTACAGCCTTCTTTGCTGATAAAAGCTCCCTGGGGAGCCTGAGGGATTCCTCTCCACACGGTGATGGGCTTTGGATATCCTGGGTCCGTTGCTCTCTTGTCCTCGTTATACCTCCAGTACCTGTCGCCTTTGAAGAAGTAGGTTTTGCCGACGGGCTCCCAGCGCAGAGCCGTGTCGATGCCCTCCCGGGGCAGACAGTTCCCCAGCTCCACCAGGCTGTGGGGGTAGCCCGGCTCTGCTGTCACTTCTTTAAAAACCCAGTATTTATCTCCTAGAGATGAATGGGGACACAAACAACAAACAGATTTGCCTAGTCGGTAGTTGAATTGATATAAATGTAAAACAGCCGCAATGAACCATAGCATGTTGAGGACTTAGAGCCGTAACTCTATTATGTGAGAAAGCTGCTCCTCCTCTTCGTTTTGAACCTGAAACCTGATTTCATTTGCTGCTCCTCAACTCATTTTAGAAGACATGTTAAGCAACCTCTTCCATTTACCTCCTCTAGGCCAGTCATGATTTCAAAGACCCGTTCATGCCCTTTGTCATCCCTCATTCAGGCTGAGGAGTTCCTGCAGGAGGTCAGCCCATACTTTTTGATGATTTCTGTTGCTTTTCTCTGAGCCTTCTCAAGTTGTAATACACTTTACCGAGCTGAGGGCCTGAGGCAGCAGACATAAATGCAGAAGATCAGGTGCGGTGTTTTTGTACGGGGCAGGCCAATGCCCCCCACATTTCCTTGCTTGCACCTTGCTCTCAGTTACAGGATCGTGTGCAGACACTGTGCCGGTGCAAGGAGCTCACGTGGGGCCCAGCATAAGGTTGGACATTTTGCCTCTTTAGGAGACAATTGTCCAGAAATGTGGTTTGGGAGCGCCCTGCACCTGGAGAGGCCCTAATGCCCTGCTGAAATGTGTTCAAGGAGATAGGTGGGAGACTGACGTTCCTTGGGAAACAGGAGCTATTTCTTGCTATGACATGGAAGCCAACTTCCAGTGATCAATATTAGCTTTATACAGAGATTGTCTTGGCAAGGCCAGCCCACACTAAACTATATTTTAAGGAATTTTAGCTGCTTGAAGTGTCCCCTTGGAAAAGGACAAGGATGCAGCGTACCTGTTTTCACCACCTTTACGCCATAAAAGACTGTGATGTGAGGTAGGCTGGCACTGAAATGTACTGTACCTTTGAAGAAAACGAACTTTCCATCAGACCGCTCATAGGCTGCATCGATCTTTGCGGGGAGGCCCTTCCAGAACTGCTCAATTTGCATGGGATATCCCTCCTGCACTCGGTTGTTGCGCAGGCGCCAGAACCAGCGATCCTGAGAAAACCAGAAGCGTCTTCAGACTATTTTTATCTTGCAGTCAAATCAGGCTGGGTGTCCAGCATTACTAAGCCCTGCCTAGGCCCCGTAACCATTACAGACAAGTCCTGGTTCAGTGACAGCTCCAACCCAGCCCAACACTGTCTGCAGTGAGGGAAGCGCTTTGTGGGGAAGACGGCAGCCAAAAGGGTGAGAAGTTGATCACTGGTGCTGTGAAAAAGGGTGGAAAGAAGGAGAGGGAAAAGGAGCAGGGGAAGCAAGTCCACAGTTATCAGCGTTATGAACCCGTTTGTGAGTGGCCTCTCTGCGTGTCTCGTCACTGAGGTGTCACACTTGTACAACTGGTGCTCAACTATCAGACACCCCCACACAGCCTTAACGTTACCCAGGGACTGTGTGAAACACAAAGAGGCACAAAGGAGTTAATAAATATCCCTTTAGATATGAGATCATTAAAGCCATAAACGGATTAAAAAGCCATAAGCGATGCTCAGGGCTCACTGAGGGCAGGGCAGAGCTTGTGAGACTTCTCCCAGGTACCATTCCAGCCTTCAACTGTTTTCAGTTCAGGCGTTTTCTGCAACTGATGTGGTTTGTCCATTTAATGACCTTCACTATAGCCCTCTCGACATTCACACTCACTGGGCAGAGGGAAAGCTACAGGTATTTTGGGAATGGGACCATGGATTTCCATATTCAAAGCACTCTAGCGAGCGTAATTGAGCAAAGCCTCTCCTTCCTCCCTGGCTGTAGCTGCCAGGCAAAGTTGACCCAACCTCCCAAGAGCTCCGGCGGGCTGGGAGCTCCGTGGGGCCCAGAGTTTGGTGTGCGCATCGCTGGAGGCCGCGGGGCTGGGCCCTGCTGAGGTCCTGCTGCAGAATTCCGGCTGCACAGGTGGCTCTGCTCTCAGCTTGATGGTGTCTGAATTCTCCGCCAGCGCATCCAGTTCACATTTTGGTGCATGGGCTGCCTGGGCATCCTGTGAATCGCATCAGGCGCTGTTTCCAAATATTACAGCTTACACTTCCTTCTAATATCGCTCATTCATCAGCCTCAGAGAAACAGAGCTATTTTCAGATATTTCAAATCTCACTACCTTATACTTCTATTAATCTTTTCCAGCAATGAAACTAAAGAAAGACACATGGGTAAGCAGGAATTCTTAGTACCTTGAAAACAAACATTTCTCCTCTAAAGAGAGCCACGGTGTTAAAGTTGCCGTCACAGATGTTGGGTTTTGCGCCAGGAGGAGACGGCCGATCACCCAGAGGAGGACTAGGAGGCCTTGGCTGTCTCTCGTGTTTTCTTTCTGAAGTCGAGTGAATTCTGCGAACAGGAAGAGTCGGTAAAGGTCTGGTTGGCTCCAGGGGCTCTATGGGAGGACCTAGAAGTGAAAAGAAAAATGTTCAGTGAAGTGGACAAGTTTGGATTTTCTGTGCTTCTCTTGAAGGTTTTAAAAGGCAACAGTCTGGATGGATTGCGAGGAATTTACATACGCCTTACGCAGAGCTCATTCCCTAGAAATGGGGAGCAGAACATGATGTGTCCGCACGTGAAAGATGTCCCAAAATAGACGAGCGGTAAGAGCTGAACAACAGCCAGTATGGTTTTTTGTAGGTCCTCCCAAGGAGGCTGGAGCTAGAAGGAAGGAGGAGCCGCACCAACCACGTTCCCAACTGAAATGCAAGGTGATAACCCTTGAATAGAAAAGTTTAGTAGACCATGAAAAAACAAAACAAAATAAAAGCCAAAGCAAAACCAGAAAGAAGTTAAGGTGTGAAAACCAATGCTACAATAGAAGGGGAACTGCAGGGGAATTCAGAAATTAGAAAGTAATTACTTTATTAGTCACCAGTCTTTGCTTTCAGAACACGATGGGAACTCTGATGAACAGCCGAGGGAAGGGACCACGCGCTCACTCCGATGATGCTCCCCACAAGCACAGCTCCCCCTTCAGTCCTCCCCCAGCTCAGCTCTGAGATCTGACAAGGCTGCAGGAATGTCAAGAGTTATAAAAATACAAGTGACTTAGACTTGGAGCAGAGGTGTTCTTTTAAACCAACTCCGCCACAAGACGATCCTATTAACAGTGATAGAATCGGGACCAAATCAAATTAAGAGAGTCACAGATTTATTGTTGCTTCTCAGAGAAGGCCACAGGTTAGTACGGCTATAAGCAGAAGGCTACTAGACACAAGAGATTTTGGCAAGTTTTATATCTGATGCAACCAAATGGGATTTGATTGTTTATTTGCATGGATTGTGGTGTCGGTCTCTCTCTGAACAGTGCTTTTGAAGGGCTGTGTAGAGAGATTGCCGGACAAACCTCCCACAGTGGGCAGAGCGGGGCTGATGTGGCTGTGGGTCAGTCCCCCCGTGTCGGGGGTTCAGCAGCAGCTCCACGGTGCTTCACACCCCCGGTGTCGCCGAACATGTGTGTGGGACATGGCTCGTCCTCCCAGGCTGGAAGAGACTGGGTGACCCTGTGGTGGGTGATTGCCGTGCCCGTACCCGGAGAAGGAATTTACGGGTAAGGATTCAGGTGCCCAAGGAGGCTGCGCGTCTCTGGGATTAGAAGAGGACTTCTGCACATAAACATTTTGAACTATGCTGCCTAAAATGATGGTTAGGTGCCCGAGTCCCCATGTCAACTCAGCTCTTAAATGTTACATTTCCAAAGGGTTCCTATAATGAATGCGTGCTAGAAAGGTGGTTGGGTTAGTGATAATCATCACCGCTAGTGACAAAGACGTCACCTGAGAAAGCCATCATATTGAATTGTTACAAGGTTATAACAGTAAGAATCTTGTGTGTAGGTTTCATAGACATTATGTTCAGAAAGTACCAGTCAGATAATAACCGTCCAACTCGCTGCAGTACCGGCCAGAAACCTGCACCTGGGAGTCCCGTGATGAGCCTCGTGTTCCTGGGGCAGATACCGCACGCTTTCCTGATTTCAAGCCATGGAAAATCCACAGCAAATTGTTCCTGTGATTAAGCCCTGTCACTGCTAAAGCCCGTGTCGGACGTGTTGTCTGAGTCTGTGCAGCTTATACTTAGTACTTTTTTCTTATCTTTAGTGTCTCAATATTTAATCATTCATACATCTTGATGATGATGCTTTTAAAATTCTCTTTAATGAGCTAAATAGACTAGTTCCTTCTGTCTGTTGCTGCTTGTTCTGCTGTCTTTTGGTTTTAAGATCTTGAGATTTACTCTTGGAGCTCTTTTCTAAAGCTTTCAAATGGATCATTATATTTCTTTCAGGCTACTTGTCCTCATAATGTGGTGTTTTGTGCCGTATGCAATTTTTCTTAGCAACTATTTTTATTTACTTTTATTCCAGAACTTTACTAAAAGACATCAAGTATTGCTCACAGAAATCATTTAGATGAGGATTCTCTGTTAAGAATTATTCTTGGAAAGCTGTCCACATGGAACAGATAAAAATATTATAGAATCATAGGATCACTTCAGTTGGAAGAGATCCTCAGGATCATCAAGTCCAACCACAACCCAACCCAACTCCAGCACTAACCCATGTGCCTAAGAACCTTGTATAAATGCCTTTTAATATACTTGATACTTGATATTGATTATACTTGATACTCATCTCCCTCTATTCTTAGCTGTTCAGTGCCCAGTATCTTAGCAGACCATAAGTTATTTTAAATAAAATTCCCAAACTGTGATGCTACTCCTACTAGTGCTCTGTGAACTTTCCCCAAATGGCACACAGCAAAGCTCTGCAGACATCGCCTGTCACAGGAGCAGCAGGACTGGACACCCTTGTCAGCCACGAAATTTGCTTATCGGCTTTTTGGCCAAAGCTAACCCGGCAGATGCACTTCTGGAGCGCACCAGGACCTGCAGCTGCAAAGGGGCAGCACAGGGCACAGCCAGAGCCTTCCTGTGTAACCTCATCTGGGTGTTCCTGCTCCGGCGGGGGGATTGCACTGGATGAGCTTTCGAGGGCCCTTCCAACCCCTGACATTCTGGGATTCTGTGATCCACAACAACCACCCCCTTCCCGAAACGCAGCCTGAGCGGGTGTCAAGTCCTCAGCGCTCGATTTACTGCACCCCGTCCGTCATCGCTGCGGTACCCACAGACGTGCTGCTGTGACTCCGCTGATATGGCCACAGGTAAGTGACCCGGGGTGACGCCCCAGGCTGTGCAAAGGCGGCTCCTCCACAAGCTGGTTGCACTTCTGGGCCAGGCTGGTTGGACTGGATCGACACAGGGGGACGTGCTGCACAGGACGGGAATGGGGAATGTCCCAGGCCGATCTCCCACAAAGCGGGTTCTGGTTTGTTTGGATGGGATGTGGGAGCGCAGTGTTCAACCCCTGCTTGGGTGAATTAAAGGAGCAGGAAACTGGTAACCTGACTTGGCTGCCAAAAATGGCACTTGGTGCCAGGTACAGTACCTGAATAAATTAAGTTTGAAAACCAGTGATCTACATACTTGGTGAAGATAGGAAACGCCTGCATTAAGGAAAGCCTTGGCTGGGACCTCAGGAAGGAAAGAACAAGCAGTGACTTAGCACACACTGCGGGTCTCTCATCAAACATCATGCCTGTGCTGCCATCCACGTGGAAATAACATTGAAAAGAACTCTAATGCATGTCCTACATGATAGGATTCTCCTGCCAACAGACTGATACAAGGATCATCTTTCCAAACGAGACTAGAGCATGTTGCTACAGAAGCACGAGAGGCTTGTTCCCTCCCCTTGGCAAGAGCGCGCTGACCGAGTCAGAAATGCATTTCTGTTGCCGTAGACGGACCAGAAAAGCCTCTTTTGTGGTCAGTTTAATTGATACAGTGGAGCAATTTCATCAGACGGCTATTTGGTAGCTTGCAGAAAACCTCCACCAGTTCCAGCACAGGACAGATCCCCGTGTTGCGAGAGGCAGCCAGAAGCAAATTCACAACCTGATTGTAAGGAGGACTCCAAGGAGCACTGTTGCCTTTAAACACGGTGAGGTGTGTAGCAATCTGCAATGCTGAGAGGGGAAATTGTCTGGGACGGACTCAAGAAGTCACTGAGTGTTATGTCTTCAAACTGTTCGCTGGGGAGACACAGAGTGTGAAAGGGAGTGATTGCCAACTCAAGGCGGTTCTGCTTCTCAGACACAGCAAATTGACAGAAATGCTCAAATCAACAGCAGTTCTGGATTTCCAGAAATAACAAACCAAACCCTCCACACTTTGAGAGGAGAAGAGAGCAGAATTAAGAGTTTTATAGAGATGGCCATGAGCAGCAAGATAAGGACATGACATTAATTTTATCCCCTCTCTTTTAAGGGAAAAAAGGGGGAGACATGAGTAATATCTAAACAAAATTATGATGAATGTGCCTGATGCATCACGAAGACACACGGAATCTGACAGCAAGGTACAGAATAGGGACTACGGTATTGTGGTCATACGCTTAACATCTCATTACTTAACATCTCATTATTTAACATCTCATGCATGATGGGAGTTATGAAAGATTCACTCTCTCTTCACAAGCGAGGAGCACTCGTGGACCAGGTCACAGCCCGCCCTGCGGGACAGCAGCCATGTGCAACTGTCTCATGTTCAACCTAAGTGCCCAAAGTCTGTCTCAGACTTCTGTAGAGAAGAGCAAAGTTAAAATAGCACCTGCCAACCAGAGGACCAACGTAAAGGTTTTAATTAGCCCTAAGATGCCACTGAAACAGAATGCAGTAAACTTGCAGCAGCAGCTGTACACGCTGCAGTCAGGATAGCAAAAATCAGCAACGGGTCTGGTGAACCAGAGATTTGCATTAACTGAAGCATTTGCTACAGCAACGGAAAGAGATCACAAGTCAGGACCAATGATGGAAGCTGGGCCACCGTATGTCCTCATTGCCGGCCAGTGCTGGCAAATTGCTCTGAAGGAGCCGCCCAGCACTGACAAGGCTCCCCACACATTTCGCAGGTGGTACTGCAAGTTGCTTGGATACAGACCTGGTCATTTCACTTAAAATATTCCTCTTACTGTTTTCCCTGACAGCCATGGACTTTTCCTTGCTGTCTTTCTTGTTTTTATGCATTGTGGGCCTTCTAATTTATCCTGATTGAGGTCTTGTCTCCACTTGTAGGTATAGAGATTGAATTTTTATCTTTAATCTCTTTGTCACGGAGTGAGGGTGGACTCAGCCAAAGGTGGAAGGTAATCCTGCAGCTACGCACATGCAACGAGCAGAGGAGCACACATACAACCTGAGAATCCTCGGGTCCAAGCGCTAGGCAGGCAGAATTTGGTCTGCAGTGCGGGGGATGGAAATCAGAAGCACAGCCTGTCCATTGCTGAAGAAAGATGCTACCTCGTAAGACCTAAGCCACTTCAGAGCACAACCTGGCATGAAAGCAGAATGAATCGACTCTATATGGTTTGCCGGTCATTACTGTTTCCAGAATCTCATCACAGTAACCTGCCTCCAAAGCAGATGGCTAAAGGCAGGATATAACAGGTTTACGAGCAGCAGAGATGACCGTGTGAACAAAGAGTTACTTAAGAGCTGCTGGCACCTTGGCATTTAGTAAAGGAAATTATTACACCCATCGCTGCTATCACTAACCAGGCAGTATCGCATGCAAATCACAGCCTCTATCACTGTGTTCCCAAGCAACTTTGGAAAATCAGTCAGAGCAAATCTCAGTGAGAGAAAAATTAAGTGAGAGAGGCTATTGCATGGGTCTGCAATTGGGCCTGAACCTGGTCCCTAGTTATTGCGCGTGATCCCAGCACCGGAGCCGAACCCCACCTCGCATGAACCTGCAGCAACTTCCACATGGGAAGCAGGTAAGAAACCTCCTGGAGCTGGAAACTCTGAGTTCTGGAGGGAAGTAACTTGCTGGGACTTTACAGACACTGTGTGGAGAAGAAGATTTTCTTCCTCTCTATCACAAGCAAGGCAAAGAATATGTCAGAAAGCTTTTGGGTCACAGCAGATCACCTTCAGAGTGTGACTTCCACCACTGGCACTTAGCCTCCTCCCTTCATGCTTCCTCTGCCGTAGACCATCTGAATACCAAGGTGACCTGTGAAGATAACACAGAGAGAGGAGGCATTTAGGAGCCACTGTGTCGATAGTTGAGGACAAAATATAATTGTACTGTCCTCCTGGCTATTGACAGAGTGTTCCCTCAACTGCACAACACCTGCCCGGAGGCTCAGCATCCTGCCTGGCTCAGCATCGTCACAGCAGCGCCGGGTGAGCCAGGGGGCTCTCCAAGCCTGCCAGTGCACAGGATGCCCTTTCCCTTCAGATCGGGGAGAAAACGATCCACCTGCAAACAAACGCCTGTCTTTATCTTCTTAATATTCACTCCAAGACTAGAACGATCATCCAGACTACAGGCAGGCAGTTGTGCTTTTGACTAACACACAGGGTTTTCTTGGTTGTACAAAGCTGAGCTGCCTGCATGTTTCTGCAGGACTGCACCAGCTGTCCAGGCACACGGTTTCAAATCAAAATGCAGGATCCAAATGAGCCAGGGAGAGTGAGAGAAACCCACCTGGCTGCTCTGCAGACTCCAGGGCGGTGGAGAGAGGTTCCTGTTCATGTTAAATGAGGTAGCTGCCAACAAGCTATCTCAGGGACAAGAGATGGTCCATCCACAACAGCTCAGAGCTCAGGAAGGACTCACTTCCCTTGCTCACTCAGTAAACCTGTCCACAGAGCACTTTGCACCCCAGTGCACTCTGGTCTGCAGAATAAGCCCCAGCACCCCCAGCACCCCCAGTGGCTGGGCAGTCGTGGCCCCCATCATCATCACTGGGTGGCAGAAAGGTTTCTTGAGCCCTTCTGTCATGGACATTCCCCTCTGAATGACCAGCTGCCACACAGGTGACAGAGCATTCACCTGGGAGACAACTGTCCATGCCTGAAACCCCTGCTCGAAGCCAAAGGGAACGCTCTCCTCGGCACGCTAACAAGGCAATTCACCTTTCGGTTGGGTTCTCTGCTTTGAGTGCAAGAAAACTGAGTCCGAAATTCCCAGGCTTAGGCAGGCAAATGATGAGAGTTTGGGGCTCTGCAAGATGCTCCAGCTGTGGCACTTGCAGCCCAGTTCCCCCCTGGCGAAACTTTAAGAAGCCTGACGTGCTCCACTGCAAACCAGAACACTTTTTTATACTCAGAAAGATCTGTAGGATGAGAGAAGCATTTCACACCCAGCCAGAACATAAAGCAGTGTTTCTCCATCAGCTGAGAAACCTCCCAGGAGAGGTGGGACCTCTCAGCTCCCCCTTCGTCAGGAGGCAGCTGGTCAGCATGATCGGCTCCCTCCCCTCACACCCCGTGCGTGCAGCCCCAGGGCTGATGCGGACACGGGTGAGTCCCTGCGTCACCGCAGAGCCCTCCCTGGTCAGGTGGGCCACAAGGACAGCACCAGGAACCAGGCGCTTACTCCCTGCCTGTTTTTCGGAGGAATGGGAATGGAGACCTGGCATACAGCAGGTGAGACTCGGTGGATGCACCAGAGGTGGAGTCTGGTATTTCCTCCTGGGTTCAGCACAGACAGGAGCACAGGTGCAAATGAAGGGATGTAACATAGAGAGGGAACACTGAACCTCTGCAACATGACAGGGATGTGGCACCAGGGCAGATCCCTCCAGCTCTCTTATTGCCACATATTTTCCTTCCCCTGCCCTCCTACAAGCACAGCACTATGGGGTACAGATCCAAAAGTCACAGATCTTGCAGCTTCTACAGATAAGGTCTTGGATGTTACTCTGTTCTCTTCCCAAGTTCAAGAGGACATTATCAGAAAACGGCCCCACGTCTAACATGTCCAGGTCCTGCACAACAGCAAAGCTCGCTCTGATGGTCCCACTCACAATGCAGTGTCACCACGTGGAACACTTTGCATCAGGTGTTTCTGCTATTTCCTCATGAGCCATCTCACAGATACACGTAGGTTACAAGCATCTGGGATTGCTCCATGGGCTGCCATTGGGAAAAGGGGAGGGAGGTTGTGAAACCCCTGTGTGCTGCACAGGAGTACTGAGGCTGGCAGAAGGTGCTATTTGCTCATGGACACTGTGCCCTGCTGATCTGGTTCCTGGATGTCACAGCTGGTGCGACTACTTCCTTGGCCAAGGGCTGGTGTGGTTTCATGACCACCCTGGACCTCAGCCCTCATGGGAGGGATGCAGCATGTACACTGGACTGGGAACTCTGCTTTTGAGCTGCAGAAAAGATGTGTGAGGTTGACACATCTTCAATGAGGACCCAGATCCTTGAGGCTGTCTCCACGCTTAATGATTTGGTCTATCTTTGAGTGATGAGGAGACCTTTCCTTTATGACCTTAGGCTTTGAAAGGGCCTTGAAGGTAACAGCCTGGTTCACCAGCTCCAAGCATCTGTGTAGACATGAGCTTTTTCCTGCACATCATGTCAACCCCTCTGCTCCCCAGACATAGTGTCAGAAGAGCCACTGCTAACATGAAAGGCTGTTTCACTGTCAACTGCAAAAGGGCAGGACGTGAAGAACAGGAGAACCAGTGCTGAAGGATGAGCAGTGCGGGCTGTGGGACAAGGCCACGGCTGAGTTTGTCTCCTCTCTCCATCTGCACTGTAGCTGCGTGCAGCCCTGACTTCAGCACCAGCAAAATTAAAAGAGGCAGTCAACAGAATATCCAGGGGACCTACATAATGGTATTATTTCCAGTTTAATTCCTCCCTGGGCATGTCAATTGTGACACAGGCACATAAGTACAATGGGAGATATCCATCTGAAAAAGATGTGCAAAGAACAGTATGATACTTCCTCATTTTAGCAAGGAACATGCTGCAAGAAGCACTATCAGAAGACAGAAATAGTGCTGACTTGTCGTAACAGTCTGCTCTGTCACACACGGTGAGCTACTGGCCTTTTCATCATTAGCCCAGAAGTGGACATAACGTTTTAAACATTGACCTTATGACCAGCATGAAACACAAACAAGAGTTCACATCACCTGTCTCTTTAGGTGAGTTTTGAAATAAATCCAGCAGAAAATAACTTAATAGTTCAACAAATCATTATATGACAGATTTAGACATATTTCTTTTCTAATGGATAAACACAGATACAGCATAAAAGTACATTTGAAACACATCATTCTCAAAAGGAGACAAAATGGAATTAAGCTTTCGTACAGCCTCTGTTCTTTTTTCTAACAACTTCAGTGGCATGAAAAATTGGAAGTTTTAATTGAATTTATTTTTTAAAAAAGAGGTTGTAGGCCAGGCAGTGGCTCTGGCTCTGACTTATTTTGCATAACAGGTTCCTGAATAATTTTGAGCACATGCTGCACTGTAGATAACGTCAAAGCTGCAAGAAAGCAGGAGGTTTTGATTTTGGACAGGTGCTCTGATAGACGGGCTTTTGGCATTCCCAAGGCACAACAAAGCAGATTGGCACTGCGGAAATAAAACATGTTAGTTGAATGTTCCTGTTAATGCTACAAGAAGGATATTTCAGGAGTCCCCTCTCAGCTGTAAGAATATCAGATGAAAGGATCTGTACTCATATCTCCAGTTCCAGGGAGAAACACGACTTGCATTTTCCATCTTTTCTTTGTGAACCGTAAGAGTAAAACCCAGTTTTAAACAAAACCTGAGTTTTTAGACCATAACTCTGTGCTAAGGGCTGAAATGTCTACCTGGGGAATCAAAGCTCCTACTGCAGAAGCTGCTGCTTCTCCCCGCAGGACTCATTATCTCTACAACCACCATCGCCGTTCCCAACCCACAGGCCTCAGAGAAGAGCCCTGCGTGATTCCATGACGGTCAACAAACTAATTCCTAATTCCTGCCTGCACTAGGCAGTAATTCATTCATACTGCTTTTTTCCACGCTGAGCTGAAATTTTAAGCACATTATATTGCATAATAGAGAATCTTAACACAGGACGTGGCTAAAGTTCAATGTCACTACATGCGACAAATAAGCGGCAGCGCAGTGGTGCTGCAGAGCTGTGGGCAGCGCGGGACTGAGCCCTCTGCTCCGTCACAGCGGTGCACAAGACGCCATCGGTGCTCTCACAAACTATCAGGGCTCTGAGGACACTAACAGGCTTTCATGTCCCTGACCAGTGTCCCTGACCCCGGCACCTGCACCTCCACCCACAGGCCCAGGAGTCCCAGTTGAGCTCAGGCCTGGGCACTAGGCCCAGCCTAGGCTGTGCTGGGGGAAAGCTGGGCCCAGCTCAGACACAGCTGATCCTGGTTTGAACCACTAATGTGAAGCAGCACGGCTGTCAATTCCTTCTCTGTTCCCTTTCCAAAAAGGTATCTGAAAACAGAAACCAGTAATTATTTCTTGATTGCACTTTCACTGTCAGCAATCAATTAAGATTCTTTTTTTTTCTTTCTTTCTGACTAGTCAAAGTTCACAGGAACTAATTCAACATTTCAAAATAGAAAGAGCATAATGCCATTTTAGCAGCTTTCAAAAATGAAAACTCAAGTATATTACTTAATGCAAGTTTAATATTAGCACTTTATTTCAAAACCGTCCAGAGTTTGTTATCCTGAGTATTTGAACACATACTATGTTAAACTATGCCATATGGCATACTGTATGACAACTGCCATGCATCTTCATCCTGGTAATGAACAATAAGAAGAAATCTTCAGCTGCACTAATGAGAAGAGCCAGTTCCCTCTGGGTGTACTTCAAGCCATCTTATTTTAAATGCTGGACTTTACTTGGATATCTGCCTCACAGTGAGATGAACTAACTGCACTCTACAAATGCCCGTTTTTTTCCCATTGTCCAGACAGGAGTCAGGGAAACTAGCCCAGAAAGAGATTTCTCTTCTTTAGGCATCTACGTTTGAACACCTGAATCTCATTCCAGTCACCAAAAAAAAAAAAAAAAAAAAAAAAAAAATCAAATCAGACTGAAACAATTGACATGCATCTTAGATCTCGGAAGTCTTGCTGTGCTGCTTTAGAGTCTTATAGGTCTTGGCACAAATTCTATTGGCAGTAATTTAAAATTCACTGGCAGACCACCGACGTAAATGTTAACTAGTGTCAGGTCTGCCACTGATCCCAGAAGCAATCCCTTAGAAACACCAGCTTTCCCACTGAGAACCATTTTATAAGGTTTTTTTCAGGTCTTATTCATATAGTATCTGCTTTACTGGTACCAGGAGCTAATAGTTGACTCCAGATGGTCAAGCAGCTGCAAATGTTGCATAGCTACATAGCATAGTTGCTCTACGCTACACTTTTTAAGTAACCTCTCTGTCAAACTTTCCTCAAATAATGAAATCAGGGATGTCTGACGAAACCTGTTTTCTATGGGCTGCCACAGACTGTATCCATCAGCATCTTCCAGCTCAGCCTCCCCTTGACTGTGGCTCCTAAAACTTGTGTTTCCCTCTGCTTTCAGAGTCTCCTTCAGCCAATAAGTTTCTGAAAATCCCTGTCCTCACACCCTGGTATCCAGGACCCTGGCACATGGTGCCACATCATCTCCAGCCCCTTGGTTTTCTCCCATAATCCCTCCACCTCCTTTGCTCTCTCTTTTCCTTAAGCCCATATGTTTCTGGCACATGTTGTACAACAACGTCCAGCTGGAGAGTAAAAGAAGTAAAGTCTTCCCTAAGAAGATCCAAACGTTTTTTCTGTGCCTTTTATATACGGGGAAAAAAATGAGTGCATAAACACCTTTTACCTTTCCTTGATGTTCCATGTTCGTCACATTCCTCCCCTCTATTTGCCTGTTTTTCCCTTTCTAGTGCTCCTTGATATCAGGGACATAGTGAGGGATGGAGCAGCAGTGAGATCGGAGAGCTTTGGTTATCCTGACTTGTGCAAAGATATTGCCACCGGCACAGTTGTTTGACACTTGGCTGTGGATCAAGGGCTTTCAATAGCTCATAGTTCAGCTATGGCAGGAAATCCAGCCCACCAGCTGTGAGCATTTTAGGGGATATCTGTCTGCAGCTGTAAAATACTCACTAGACTCGAGCTCAGTGTAAGTAGATGAGTAGACAGTGTTGCTCACCATAGATTTTCTGAATTCCTTGGAGGTCATCCTGGGGCAGTTTGAAGTTGTGTGTTTCCATGTACTGGTAGAAAGGAGCCATGATAGCACTGGGATCATTGGAGTGTTCCAGCCCCAGCGCATGTCCCAGCTCATGGACTGCCACCAGAAAGAGATCGTTCCCTGCGGAAGGAAGGGACAGCCAGGTTAGCACACAGCCACGGCCTGATGCAACCCCAAGCCCCGCTTCCTCATAAAGCAAGAAGCAAACACTTCGCTGTCCTATTGCACAGCAGGTCACAGTGCCAGGGTCAGCTCCTGAGGTGGTTTCAGTCCTGGAAGTCTGCGCAGGTTTTACGGTCATTGCCACAGAATGGGCAGGAGGCTCCTTGCCCATGAGCATCCATCACCATGAGCACCCTCAGCCCAGGTACAACAGGCCGCCTGGAGTGAAAGGATACAACTGCAGACTCTTTTGCAGAGGCTTTACAGAAAATGGCCAACAAAACAGAGGGCTCTGACACCATTGCCTCCTTACTGGGAGCTGCCAGGAGAGGTGAGAGCACTGCCAGTGTGCTCATCAACGAGGACACGTGGTGGGAAGGGAGCTTTGTCCCCCTTCTGAGTCCTCTAGTGCTGTGCTCTGACCTGACCTGGACTGCCAAATCCTAGAGGAGATCTGTAAGGCACCTTGTAAGGCAGAAGGAAGGACAGAGAAGACCAGGGCTGACACCCACGTAGCACCTGGCGCAACCCCATCTCCTCTAGCACAGGCTCCTCGATGTGCTTTTGCTTTGCTGGACTCCTGGCACTGCCATGTCTGCGGGAGGACGTGAGCACCAGCAGCACCATCCTGCAGAGCCACACAGGGAAAGGCTGGCTTGGATCCCAATGGGAGGAAGGAGGAGGAGGAAGGAGAGAAGGGACATGCTCCTGACAGGAGAAGGTTGAGGAGCCCTGTCTGGTCCAGAAGCTGGTAGGAGTGCGAAGCAGGGGTACCTTCTACTCTATGTTACAGGCATGTATTCCTCTTCAGTCCCATGGAGCGGGGACCCTCATCTCCTTGATCTAGTGTGGTCCCTGGATGTCCTGCTCCACGAGGGCACCTTGACCAGGCCATGCTGCGTGAGGGATGAAGACGCAGCCAACAAAGACAGATGCCAGAGTCTCCCCATGCCAATAAAATGCCTGAGCCCTCAATTCTGCCTGAATCAGGTTTCTCTGCTTTTTTTGGCAAGGCATTTGGCACTTTGGCAGCGGCAGCTCAGCGGCTGCTTTGCAGCATCTCCAAGCAGCGCATCTCCACTGCATCTCCAGACTGCACCTATCTTAGAGGTAACAAAGTCCAGTTTTGTGTAGACAGCTGAGCTCCCTTTGGAACAGGAGTTGCAACAGTGATTCACATAGGACTACCTCCACTTTTTAATACTTATTGCTTCACTAGTACCCATAAAAACATGACAACCTAGGCTGGGGGACCTGCAAATCTTCACAGCAGCGTGTTTTGCCAGCATCTCAAGACACCTAAAGCCAGTAACAAACAGTGCTCAACTGGTCATACATACCCCATCAAAATGGTTAAATTGTCTTAACATGTGAGCTGGAGGGCATAAACACCTGAATATGCAAGATGTTAAAATACACAAATGCATTTTTAATAGGTGTTCAAATACAAATGTCCAAAACCATATGTGGGCTAAAATTTAGCCACGCATGTATTTAAAATTCCAGAATTTCTGTATTTGGGAAATCGGAATGGGGACCTAATAATTTTTTCTCATCTGGTGTCAATAAAGTCAATAATACACCCAACAGCATAGCATAAAATGCATTAGGTAGTTTCACGGTAAGGTTTGGAGGACTGATCACTCTTCATGGGTTTTCAAAAACATTCAGGCTTAGAAGATGCAGCAATTTGCAAAAACAATTAAAGACACAAAGACCTGCTGAAAATTGAATGGACTTACTCTCCTATATCACTTAAATGCTCATGAAAGTATAATTTTCACTGCTGCCACAACCGCTCACACATGTAAGTCCACGGTAGAAGTCTCTCAGGACAGAGCTGACTCTCATCAGAAGAGCCTCATCAAAGTCAGCTCTGTCCTGAGGGTCTTTCACCACAGGCTCACAGGCTGTGCCTGTGCTAAGTGCTTGGAGACCTTTTCCCTCATCAATTTGGTGACATTTTCCCTCTTGTTGAAGTATCCCAGACAGTATGTCAAGAACTTGTCTCTATGTAAGTCTGCATACAAATCTATGTAAGTTACTCACCTCTATGTGTTAAACCTTTATCAGGAACATAAAATCAGACACTACCTTCATTTAAATTAGTCTTAAATAGCCTTCAGTCACTTGTTTCTGCCCAAAACAAGTGCCAGTCCACTTTACAGCTGGAAAACAGAATCTGACAGAATGGCTGAGGTTGGAAGGCACCTCTGGAGATTTCCAGTCTATACTCCCAGATCAAGCAAGGTCAAGTAGAGCAGGCTGTCCAGGACTCTGTCCAGTCGGGTTTTGAATTTCAAGTTTTTTGTATTGGGAAGCCTGTACATAGCACTCCAGATGTGCTGAGCAGAAAGGAAGGAGCATCTCCCTCACCCTGCTGGCAACGCTCTTCCTAACTCAGCCCTGGGTGCTCTCGGCCATCTGTGCTGCAGGGGCACAGTGCTGACACATGGTCAACTTGGTGTCAAACAGGACCCCCAGGTTCTGCAAAACTGCTTTCCAGTCTGTCGGCCACCAATAAAGCCCAGGGGCAGGGCTTTGCATTTCTCTTTGCCCAACTTCATTAGGTTCCTGTCAGCCCATTTCTCCAGCCTCTTGAGGTCTCTCTGAATGGCAGCATCACTATTTAGTATATCAACCACTCCTCCATTTTTTGTATCATCTTTGAACTTGCTGAGGGTACGTTTGGATGCATCATTGAGGTTATTCATGAAGATATTAAACAGTAGTGACCTCACTATTGTCCCCTCTGACATATACCCTGAACTCCACCATCTCACGGTTGCTGCAGCCAAGGATGCTACTGATCTTCACACTACCCACCAGTTCTTCCTTTTTAAGTATCAGGTCCAGCAGATCACACGGTTTTGCTGGTTCCTTCATCACCTGTGAGACGACTAGGAAGAGTTCTGAGATGATCACCAAGCCCAGAAAGATGATGGCTCATACCTGAGGAAGTACATCAACAACTACAGCTGACCAGCTCTTCCACTATTGAACAGAAATGCACCTTTTCCTAGTTGTCCTTATGAAATACCTGTATCTGGAAATACAGACAACTATGGAAAACAGCTGCTGCTGTCCTGTTCTGAAAGATTGTTTTGACCAACAGCAGTGTGTGAGGATGCCACGGAGCATTGAAAATTGTGGCTGGGGAGCTCTTCTTCCTTGCATTTAAAGGGACTCACTAAGAGATGGACCTTCCCAGATCCAGCACAGCTGGAGGACAGGTCAACACTGGAGTGGAAAAGCTGAAAAGCTATCCTAAGGGAGGCTACACGGCCAGGAGGCCACTCAAACTGCAGTAGCCATGTGCTGGGAGGTGGTGGCTGGAGCAGATGAAGTGGAGCTAAAGAGAATTTCTAGGAAAGGAAGTGACTTCACTGACAGTAGACAAGAAGCTCCTCCTGCTTCTCAGCAAATACTCCGATTCTCAATGCTGTGGTTGCTCGTCATCTCAAAGCCTTTGCTGAAAGGCAGTCGAATGGCCTTAGCTCCCTTTCCTGCTCCCTGCCCTGGCCGAAGATTTCTCACTGCTGTTTCATCCTCTCGCCTTTCTTTTTCTTCTAGTCTCCTCCCAGACACAGCTGTAGTTCTCTTCCTTCCAGCGCGCCTGTGTCATCCGCCCTCTCCGCCCTGCTAGGAGAGTGTCCAAAGTCCGAGGCGAGGGTACAGCATGCATTTTGTGGGAAGAGGAGACTGCAGAAAAAAGTCTAAGACCATTTTGTAAGCAGAGAATGCTTGAAAACTCAGCTCCGGATTCATTATCCTATTTCTCTTGCAGGGTCAGTTTACATTAACAAAATTGTTAAGCAACAAGTTCTCTTTATTTTTGTAAGTGGTACGGAACTTCATAGCGTGGAAGAAAACACATTGTTAATTTTCTTTTCAAAGGGTGGGCTAGGATTTGCTCTGAAAAGAAAATATCGAGGTATGAAAGCCTTGCCTGAGAGCGAGCTTATCTCCTCGCACAGCCTGAGCTCGGAGCTGTGGTGGCTCTTCGTGCTCGCTGTGCTCTGTGACCCGCCGCTGTTAAACTGCCCACTCAGCTGATCGGAGGAGTCCTGACAGGAGCCTGTACCCCTCACACTGTTTCTGTTAGTTCTTGAACGTGCAGTGAGGTCTCTGACCTTCATGTTCTCCACAGCTCACGTCCAAACAGCACTTTTAATCACGCCCATCTTCTTGGAGCAAGATTCAGAAGGGAGAACGAACAGCCCAGCTTGATACTTTGCTACTCGTACAGAAACAAGGTCAGGCAACCAGAGGAAGCTCCTTAATTTCCTGTTCAACTTCATCCCCCAAGACCAAGTAACAAGTAAAACTTGTATTCAGTGTGTAACAGCCACCTGGATAAGACAGGAGGGTGAAGAAGGACGGACCACCCTTGCTTTGTAGGTGCAGGGAATGGTCCCAAGAGAAATCCAACAACTTTTGCTCATTTGCACCATCTGTACAAAATAATCAGGTCTGGTCAGAGACCTGCCTGAGCTTTCTCCTTCCCAATTCTCAGGAGGCATCCAGGCCACCAACGAGCACCAGAGAAAGGATGAGCCTGTAAAACTGGGGTTGTTTTGTAAGTTGATTCATTGGGTGAAACAGTTTGACCTGCTATGCTAAAACATAAAGAAACACAGTTAATTTAGCTCTAAAGTTGCTGATGCGTTTTCCTTACCAAAACAATGTTATCACCAGATAAAGTTATAACTGAGGACACACCTATAACAATATAAAAGCATCGCCTGTTACTGTGCTAAACCAGCTGAATGCACTGCTTATCTTACATCCAGCTTAAAAGCTCTATACTCCCCACAACTTGAAACATAACTTTTAGTTGAATTTTCTTAATTAAAAGTAATCTAAATTTGTGTTCAGAATAAACCTCCTGTTAGGTGATGTATTCCCAGTTGAGCTAACTTGCTTAAGATAAATTGCAATATAATCACACATCAAAACCAGTTCTTGGTTAAGAACTCTCAAATTGTTTACAATATAATACCTTTCCCTGCAGAGGTCAGAAACACATGGTTTTATTGCAACAACACAGAGAACAATGTAGTCACAGATAAACTGATCTATGGATGATCTTCATTCTAGTCATATACTCCATCACTCCTGCTTCTCTGATTTTCATCTTCGATCAGACAACAGACATCTTGAGGAAGGTTTTCATTTGTGAATCTGCTAGAACATGCCTTCTTGTAGTTGCATCCATTTTAATCACGAAAATCCATATCAAAACATTTTATTTGGCTAATAACTCATTGTGTAGTAGGGTATCCAATTGCTGCAGGTCAGAGAAAACACTCATTTAATGCCCCTCAGTTTACAGCAATAGGTCACAGGGATACTATTATGGCAATGTTGTGATATTACTACCAGTGCGTATCCCTGAGCACGACAGCTGTATATGAAGCTGTAATGAGAGTAGGTGGGCTCTGTAGAGCACCCAGCACAGTGCACATTCAGGACAGAGCTTCTAAGACAACAGAAGTACAAAGAATAGTGTATATCTGATTAATAATAAAAAAACAACTGTAAATCTCTGACCTTTGTCATATTAGTTTTATACTTTATGAACATGGTAAGACATCTACATATTGCAGTTTACTCAGACATAATTAAAAAGACATAGGAAGGTTAAATGTTGAAATTTTATTAAAGAATGATACTGAAAGAATCAGATCATTGCTTGTGACAATAGCATGCCTAGGACAATTACAGAAAAACTGGTGTGAACTAAACGTGCTTTAAATACACCAAAATGTTCCCTTCCACTCCAACAGCCACGTAGAAACACTTGCTTTCCAAGCACAACTTAAAGAAGCTTTAGGGCTACTCTAAGCTATGCCTTGGTTCTTGCACCTTCAGGCCTGGAAAGTCTGAACCGCTCAGCAGAAGAACACGTCCTTGGTCTGTACTCCTCCATTCACCTCCACGACACGCTCCACTCAAGAAAAGCTTTTCAATCTTCTGAAGACCCTGAAGAAGTGATGATACTGCTCGTCCATCTGTTTGCGTCAAATGAGATGTGGAAAACAGCTTTCCTATCTAGAAAGGAAGAAAAGTACAGGTTAAAAAGAACTAGAGGTTTCGTTTTGTTCATAAACTAGTATCGTTATAAATGTAGCAATGAATATGATGCATCTTAAGGACTTCATGAAAACTCAAGAGTGTCTTTAAACAGCCGCACTGGAGGAAGAGGGAGTGACATGCAGTCTGAACAGAAATTGTGCTGCAGCCACTTCAACAAACTGATCTCTATGAGATGAATGACTGTGGAAGGACACAGAACCACATCATGTTAGCAATCATCACAAAAGACAGGTCGTTTGCCTTACTGTCCCCAAAGGGCAGCGAGCAAACGAGGCCTCTTGGTTGTGTTACACACCCGACTCATGTTTCAGGCTGTGCTTTGTCTGACGCCACACAGACGGCAACATGAGGACAATCTCCTGTAGAAATTCACAGGAAAAATGTAAAATATTTTTCTGGAATAGCAAGACCAAAACTGAGGGAGTGATGTGCGGACAAGAGCGAGCGGCCAGCGAGCGGGAGGTCGGGACGTGTCAGCTGGCTCAGCAGCCTGACAGGCAGTGGCGTCAGAGTGCTCTGCTCAAAGATGGTCCCTTATCTTTCCAAAGTGTAGGTTGTAATTCAATAAGCAATTCAATACCGAAGCATTACCAATCCTAAAATGAAAATTCCTATTTGCCTATATCAGCATATCATTCCCTAAGTTGATAGAAGAGATGGTAAAGAAAAATACTCATACAAGCATGGAAAATGTAGATATGACTTTCATTCTATCAGTCTTAAAACAAAACTATACTGGTGGTTTTATTTTTTCTAAGGTATTTAAATATGATTTAGTCTACAGACAGAACTTAGTACTTGCCCCAGCTGTGGAACAACTGGAAGGCGACTACAAAAAGACCCCCAAACAAATGGATTTTGAGGCTGGACCAGCGTGTTCCAAAGAGATCCCGGCATACACAGCATGGGTACAAACCAGTTTGTGCTGTTTGGGAACCTTTTTTGCCAGTCAAGTTGAAATTGTATTTAACTCCTAGTGCTGGCAACAGAGCAAGTGCTGTTCTGGACGCTGCGAGAGCAGCTCTTTGCCACAAAGAAGGTGTTTTGTACCTAGAACAGAGATTGTCCTCCCCAGACACAGAAGGTTCCTGACGGGGCTGCAAAGACTGAGCAGGACTCAGAAGTAAGAGAACTGTGATGTAAAAGATGTTCCCCCCTCCAATTGGTATTCATGGTGAATTTGGGTAGAGCAGGCAAGAAGTACTAGTTAATCTGTCCTCAAATCTCATGTTCTTCTTCAGAAACAGGAGAGAAAAAACCAAAAAGTAGTTTAAACAACTCCCAAGCTTGTCACTTGGTTGTGATGTCAAGATCTAGAGTACTGGGTGTCATTTCGGTGCTGATGCTGCAATCCACCTGTGGCTGCAATGAGCAGCAAACTCTTCAAGAATTAAGCACAGAATCACAGACTGGTTGGAGTTGGAAGGGACCTCTGGAGATCATCTAGTCCAACCCACCTGCTAATATGTATTTTTATTTTTTCTCTTCCTGAACGCCTGTTATTTTACTCCTCTCCCCTTCAGCAAATGGAATGCAGCACATTTATTAGAGATACTGCTGTATTTTGGCTTGCTTCACATCATCTGTTTCTGCTTTACAAAAGGCAGGCAGCACAAAGGAACTTTTTGGCTCACCTGCCTTCTTGGCACTTGGGTTTTTTTCTTCCTTTTTAAGGGAATGAGACATCGTTTTGATCCCTATTGGCTCCTTCCTAGGAATTTCAGAGCATCTCATTTTCTGTGGAAAGAAGTAAAATATTTTACTTTGATTATACAGAAATCAATAGCATTCCAAATACCTACAGAACTGCATTCATACTGTGTATTAAACAATTACTGACAAAAGCACTGGATAATAATTTTCTTTCTAGAACACTGTGAACATCAGGTGTATTTACAAGCATTGTTTTGAAAGTGGAATTTGCAGGTGATCCTTATTAATGAATTTCAGCTGTAGTCAATAATTATCACTGTCTATACTGTAAAGCTTTAAAATCCAGACTGCCCTAGCACAGCAGGACTGTAATGTCACTTCTATGCTTGTATAACAGCAGCATTTACAAGAAAAGAAAGCGCTACTTACAGAGATGCTGTCCGGTAGCAAAGAAGAAGGATCTGCAGACAAGACTTCCGCAGGTGCAGGTGGGCTTTCTCTCTTCACTTGACTTTTGCAAAAAACCTTTAATTTGCAAGTGCTTTATTTTACAGCCTTGGGTGTTTGGATTGACATGCCAGGGATGTAACCTCAAACTGTTGCTGATTTAAGCCGTCTGATTTGATTTCTTTTTAGTGTGGCTGGCTGTCGTGAGACCACATGTCTATATGGTTGCTCAAATTTGGTTCAACATTAGCAGATGATTTTAGAGAACTTTGGTTTACGGGAACAAGTCTCCCTGAGTAGCTACAGGATGAAACCAACATTAAATAGGTATGTTCTAGAGACCAAATATTGAACTGGTCTCCTTCAACGAACAAAAGTACTGACTGACAGCATGACCTGGTGAAATATCATTAAAAGACTTGATAGAATAAATTGAAATTTTAATACAATCTGTGCACTGCTTCCAACATCTATATGAAAGCCTTTCAGATAACAGGTCTTCTGAGTCTAAGGACACGTGGGTAACTTCAAAGCAGCTGAAAAATACTGATGCTCCTTTTCAACAACAGTGCCAGAAGCCTGAAAAATAATGATGGATTCAAAATGCCATTTGTTAGAACAAAAGTCTTTAGATGTGGAGATGTTCTGTACCTGAGAAATCAGAAAAAGAACATTTTTTAAAAGTATTTAACAGCCAAATAGCACAAAGATTATAAGTGTACCATGTAGCGAGTACATGTGCTCTCTGTCAAGCTGCTCACTATATTGATACTTCATAAACGGTCTTTGTTTTCTATGGAAATGCTGAGGTCAGCAAACATGATAAAAGTGGTAAAATAAGAAAGGAGACAGAAAGCATGATAAAACGCAGAGAAAACAAGAATGAATCCAGAATAAAAGACTACCAAGTTCTGGCAATATGCTGGGTGAAGGTACAGGGTTCAGGCCACACTTTGTTTTTCAGCCAGCGTGCACTGTACCCGTACAAGTCAAACAAGTGCATTGCAAGTGAATAGTATTATAGAAAGTCAGCCTAGAAAAGTAGATACACCAATACAAATCTCAAAAAAAGGAGCAACGACTGGCTGTTCTTCATTCCTCTTTGTCTCCTCCCTCCACATAAAACATCGTGATTGTCATCAAACAAATCAAATAGGATAAAAGAATGTTTAGTCAGCAAAGTTTCCAAAGTGATTGGAAACAATTAGAAGTCTCTGATAATAAAGAACTACCTGACCAGGTAAAAAAAAAAGCCAAACCTACTTACACATACACCTCAATACTAGGGAATCTGGTATATATTGTGGCCTAACACACATCCAATGTTTAGATGATTAATCTACTAAATCCTTACAGAAACCTTGTATATTCTTGCATTTTAAAAACGGTAACAATAAGAGGTGGTACTTCAAAAATGTCAAAACATCTGGCAAAAAATATTGCCAGCTACCTTTTATGCATCTACAAGCATCACCAGTCATCCTTAAAGAGGAACCTCAGCATTAAAAGATCCCTGGTTTTAGAAGGGAATTTGGTGATAGAAAAGAGAATTTTATGAGCTGAGTACCTCAGAACAGCTCAGAGCTGCCACGAGAAGTAACTCCAATTTGCTCTTAAGTTCTAGGAATTAAAATTCTGTCTGTTTGGCAATGCTAAAGCATCACAGAAAAACTCTGATTGAAAGGCACGTCTGGAGGTCATAGAGTTTAACTCTCTGCTTCAAACAGGGCTCATCTCAAAACTACGTCAGGTTGCTCAGGGCATCAACCAGCCAAGCGTTGAATGTCTCCGAGGATGGAGCCTCCACCACCTCCCCAGGGGCAGCCTCAGTCGTACCACGCTGCTGATGAAGAATTTTTTTCCTTCTGCCCAGACGGAGATTTCCTTGTTGCAGTTTGTGCCCATTGCCCTTAACTCCTTCCTCTGATCACCTCCAAGCAGAGTGTGGCTCTGTCCTCCCTGTAATATGCCCTCAGTTAGATGCTTCCTCCCCATCCTCCTCCTCCTCGCTAGGCTGAACAAGCCCAGTTCCCCTGGTTCCTTCTTGCTCCAATCCCTTATCACCTCCGTGCTCCTGCACTGGACTCTTCCCAGTTTGCTGACACCTTTTGTGTACTGGAGGCTCCAAACACCACATTCCATTCTTGTTAAACTCGAAACATCACTGGTTTCAACCATGCACTACCGACAAAAGTGAAGCTGGCTTTGCAAAGAGATCCAGCTAAGGAACAAGAAAAGCTTTCTGGATGAAAATAGTTAAAAAGAGCAGGAAGAAAAAAAGGCAAAGAGAACGACAGGCAGAAACTAACAGGTTTGAAGAAATCAAACTCTACCCAGAACGTAGACACACAATAGTTCTGCTGTGGTTTTATGATTCCGATGTGCATCTTGCAGCTGAAAGGGCAGCACCCTTCCTCCTGCCCCCGACACCCATTTCTACCTGCTCTTCCATCTGAGCCCAAGAGCTGGGGCAGCTCTAAGGTAAACCAGATCAGGAGAAAGGAAGAGAAAGACAATATTTGGCTACATCTGTTCCCCATCTGGTTCACACTGTGCCCACTTCAACCTTCCCCTGGTTCAAAGGGGAAGAAATAGAAAGAGGTGCTGGGAGAAACGTGCCAGTGATGAGGGAGGCGTGGGCATCGTCCCTTGTGCTCCGTTTAAACTGAGCAGAGACCTAAAGCATCTGACTGCAGACCCAGAGCACTAGTCTGCAAACTAAGTTTCAGAAGCTGAGAATGAAAAGCATGGTACTTGCATTTTGTTTCTCATTTGAGGTCAAATTATCTATCCCTCCAAGATCCAGGAAATCTGAACAGGGAAAGCCATACCCCTATTCCATAAGACAGTCTGTAGAAAAAGAACCTGTTCTAGGTAGACACGGTCCATAAAGTATAACAACATTGCTCAGTATCTGCGGATTTTTTGAGAAGAAACCTTCCATATTGTATCTCTAATGTCTTTCTAAGGTATTCAAAACAAGTAAGCAGATTTAAGTACTCAGACATGACAGCAAAGGCAACAAGCATAGGACATCCTCCATAAGACACCCGAGATGGACCAAAGGGATAAAGGTGAGGGTCAGTGATCTAAATAGGACAGACTCCAAGCAGGGGCACTGCTGCAGCAGAAAATTTGTAGGTGCCTTGGCAATTTTAAGAACTTTGTAATCATAGCAGGAATAAAAAGAGTACCAGGACATTCAGGTTCAAGCTCAGATTAATTTGGCACACCGGATTTCTTAACAAGAACAGCCCAAGCTGGGACAGGACTGGCTCTCAAAGCTTGGCTAAATGCCTGTGTTTGTGCAACTGAACTCCACTGGCGAGAGGATCCTGTCTTTAGGAACAGGAATACAAATGGCAAGAGAATCAAGAAGGTTTGTGATATTAATACTGCCAGGATAGAAAACAGTTAATCTCCAGTGAAGACACCACTCTGAACACACCATCCAGCAGATTAAACGTCAGCTCAAAGCTCACTATGTGTGTCCCCCGCCAACGGGTACAAGAGGCCGGCTATCAGGAAGACTCTCCTCCAAAATTAGCTACTTTAATCAAAACTTTCTCCTTGAGGACCTTGCTGAGCAATCACAGTCAGCTCAAACAGTATTTGGCTGTCCTGAAAAACCTGCACAGGTTCCTGAACATATGAGATGGCCAGATGGTGGCTCCAGGAGTGCTGGCCCTGTTGTCCAGGCAGATGCCCCCTGAAACAATGCCAGTCCTTGTGCTGGAACCACAGAGAAAAATCTGCCCGGTTCCTCCCCTCTGTGGCCAACAGAAGCCTTCCCAGAAGGTGGTTCAGGCCCTTTTTTTCCCAGAAATTCTTCAGAAGCTCCTGCACTGATCTGGTATTGAAAGTGACTCCTGAGGTGTCACCTCCTGCACCCGCTCTGGCAGTGCCTGGCAAACGCTGGCGCTCTTTTTGGTTGGCTTTTCATCAGAAGCCCTGAACAAGCAGCTTTCCAAAGAAGCCTCTGGAAGAACCCACTGGGATCAATAGGGACATGTTTGTTGTAACGATTACAATATTTGTTTACTCACTGTTAGCAAAGTTCATCATTTCTTGCCAATATCTGAGGAGCAGCCACAGTGCTAATCCTGCACTTACACACAGAACTTGATACAGGCACAAAGCTGCACAGTGTGGGAGAGCACCTGGAACAAGGGATACTGAGAGATGAATCCTGTGAACTGTGAGGCGACCGAACGTGATGCGAAGCTGAGTTACACTAGAGTCGCTGCGGGAATAACTCCTCAGTTGGGGTTGTCTCCTGACAAAGCTGAAGCGGCTGCTCCCCCTGAGAATGCCAGACAAGCAGCAATAACAGGGAGGCCCTTAGAGCTCAACCCTGGGCGTGCTGAAAGAAAAAATTCTGGTGATCCCTGGCAGGGCATGGATACCTTAGAACTCATCAGCAAGGTTCTCTAAATGTCTTCCCTAAATCATTCCTTCTACACTTTAAGCCTTTTACTACTGCATCAGTGCATTTCCTGACCAGCACAGTGTCTGGCACACGAAAGCTTTGGAAAGCAATCCGGACTGCAGAGGACGGCTGACAGACGGTGTCACCGCGGCAGGTGGGACAGCCCAGAGGTGGCAGTTCACAGAATCCCAGAATGTCAGGGGTTGGAAGGGACCTCGACAGCTCATCCAGTCCAATCCCCCGCCGGAGCAGGAACACCCAGATGAGGTTACACAGGAAGGTGTCCAGGCGGGTTGGAATGTCTGCAGAGAAGGAGACTCCACAACCTCCCTGGGCAGCCTGGGCCAGGCTCTGGCACCCTCACCGGGAAGGAGTTTCTTCTCATATTTAAGTGGAACCTCCTGTGTTCCAGTTTGTACCCATTGCCCCTTGTCCTGTCATTGGTTGTCACCGAGAAGAGCCTGGCTCCATCCTCCTGACACTCCCCCTTTCCATATTGATCCCCATGAATGAGGTCGCCCCTCAGTCTCCTCTTCTCCAGCTCCAGAGCCCCAGCTCCTCAGCCTTTCCTCACACGGGAGATGCTCCACTCCCTTCAGCATCTTTGTGGCTGCGCTGGACTCTCTCCAGCAGTTCCCTGTCCTGCTGGAACTGAGGGGCCCAGAACTGGACACAATATTCCAGATGCGGTCTCACCAGGGGCAGGAGAACCTCTCTGACCTACTGACCACCCACCTTCCAATCCCCCCCAGGTCCCATTGGCCTTCCTGGCCACAAGGGCCCAGTGCTGGCTCATGGTCACCCTGCTGTCCCCCGGACCCCCAGGTCCCTTTCCCCTACACTGCTCTCCAGCAGGTCGTTCCCAAGTTATACTGGAACCTGGGGTTGTTCCTGCCCAGATGCAAAACTCTACACTTGCCCTTGTTATATTTCATTAAATTTTTCCCTGCCCAACTCTCCAGCCTGTCCAGGTCTCTGGATGGCAGCACAGCCTTCCAGTGTCAGCCACTCCTCCCAGTTTGGTGCCATCAGCAAACCTGCTGACAGTGCGCTCTACTCCCTCATCCAAGTCATTGATGAATAACACTGGCCCCAGTACTGACCCCTGAGACACTCCACTAGATTCAGGCCTCAACTGGACTCTGCCTCATTGACCACGACTCTCTGGCTTCTTTCCTTCAGCCAGTTCACAGCCCACCTCACTGCCCGATCATCCAGAGTCACTGCGGAGCTGGGTGCTCTCAGCACCAGCACTGGTAAGACACAGGCACCGCTCCTGGCAGTGGTGACAGAGCATGTATTGCCACTGCCAACACAGGAATACAGATAACAGCTTTATGCAGCTCTATCTATATAAAGTGAATATCTGTAGTGGGTTGGCAGATACCACATATTTATTGGCATGGTGTTGACAATGTGCAGAACTGCGATGGTCTACTACTTTAAAAGACCATGAAGAAGATTTGCCTGGGATTGTTATTGATACTGCTTGCAGCGTTAAACTGGAGATTAAAATTTACTTCCTGTAATTAACCTGGATTAAATGTTTGAGTTGTCAGAGCGGTATAAGAGCAGGCATGTGTAATGTGGATATTTAAACTGACAGAACTTACTTTAGTGACTCAAGATTCCTTTTCAACCTGTTGTTGGAGATACACATATATATAACTACTTTTTTCATATAAAGGCTAGAAAATACTTGATTTAGCCATTTAGTAATGGATTTCACGCAGCACCTCTGTGCTTGCGCCAAGTGAGATAAGACACTGAGGCAGCCAAGGAGAGAGATCCCAGCACAGCCAAGTCTGTTCACCCTCTTTCGGGCACAGGCTTTGCTGCCTACGGTGAGCAACGTCTGTCAGCAGCTCTGAGCCTTGAGACAGGCAGGTTATAGTTTGCTTAGCTGTTCCTGCAGCTCATTTCAAGTATAAAAGGCCCAAGACTTGGAGAAAGTAGAGCAAAGTCACCTTTGGTGTCCCTTGTGGTAATACAAGCAATCGGGATACTGAGACCGCCTGCGCTGACGCGTAACACGCTGACCTCAGCAGCCAAGCTGGGCCACTCAACTGCGAGCAGCTACACACAAGGTACCACTAAAAACCAAAGACTCCAAACACGGCTTCAGTTGCCTCCAAGTGCCCGCACATCAAAGTCGAACAAGCCAGAGGCCTTGCTGTTACAAGTCTGGGAGAAGCTAAAGTTCAAGAGCTCATTTCACTTCTGTTGAGGAGCACCTTCCAGGGAAAATGTAAGTCCCTGCAACTGTGACCATGACAGTTGCTCCTCATTGTGTGGTTGCGTAGATGATTTATCTCTAAATGTAAAACCCCACTCCTTTTCCAGTTGCATCCTGTTTGCTGGATCACTTCTCTGATTTGCCTGGATCCTTCCAAATTCCAATATCCTGCTTCATGCCGCTAGCTGCTCCTATTGACATTCTCATCTGAAAATTTCACAAAGGAATTCTGTAGCCCATGATCTCAGTTAATAAAGTCTGTTCCAGGAGTTCAGCTCCCTACCTGGTTTTGCACATCCTCATCATAATGTTATCTAAATTAATCTTCCACAGCTTGCTTGTGGGAATGTCAGAGAAGGCAGTACAATTAAGATGATAAATCAGCAATCACAAATTGAAAGTAGAGTATTAGTCGGCTCAAGGAATTGTATGCATGAGTGGAACTGGAACTAATATCCAGGGGAAGCAAACTTTGCATTCTCTTTGAAAGCCTGTGCAGGATGATTCTTCACAGCATAACATAACAGTGCTGGTGCACGTGCCTCTGTTACCACAGTCTCAGAAAGACAACCAGCAGCATTGCAGTTATTATGATTGTACCAATAATTTTAAGGGACATGGCTGTCCACAAGGGGCAAAAGCAGTGTAACAACAATCATGCACAATGAAATGAGTAGATCAATCCCAACTAACCCTCCACCAGCTGGTGGGGTGACAGCTGCATCCAAGCATGGACTTACCAAAACTCTTCAGGGGCTACAACCCAGCGAGACAAATGTAGACCAACAAAAGCAAAGCTTCAGACCATACTGGTTTGTAACAAAATTATATGGATGAAATAGATCAGCCAAATACTCTGAGGACCTACGGTGCCAGTTTCAGCATCCTGCTCTGTTGACCAGAGATTTATCTTTACAATCATTGCAAGGCTAAGAGAGCTTCGAGGCAGACTGTTCAAATTTTCCCTTCAACCAATACACATTCTTGTCAGGAATGGAATGTTTTACATGGTGATATTTTGTGGGTTGATATAAGGATACCATTGTTACTTCATGGCTATTTTAAGACTTACACAGTCATCGAATGGATGCTGAAAGGCCAGAACAGTTTCTTTTTGCATCTGAATAAATACGAGTTTTGTTATTGATCTACTGGTAGGGTATTTTTATTCTTCCAGACACTTCTTCAGTTCCAGACTGAACAATCTCGTTGCCCCAAAATATATGTCATAAGGACAAGCAAGACCATATTTGAAGAAATACCTCCTGTTAGAAAGACAGTATTGTCCTTGCTAACACCTTCTTGCCAATGAAAAACAGCACTGCGGGAAACTCCTGACCAAGAAGAAACTCCTTAAGACCTGCTAACAGCATTTCAAGTAAAAGACATCAGAGGTGAGAATCTGGATCTAGTGACACAGAAGGAAAATCCATCCTAAAACGGCCTGGATCACCCAGTGAGGAGACAGGACATCTTCACATTTGCAAACCAAGGCTAAGAACACAGGCGAAACCAAATTCCTCACATTTAACACTCACATTGATAATGCTCCAACTACAGGTTACCCCGTCATCCTCAACACGTGAAATTCCCTTTCGATCATCAGTGCTTCCCTCAGGTGGAGGGGACAAATATGACCCCGCCATTCCCAACATCCTTGTTGGCGACTTTTTTCGAAGAGTTTTCAAATAAGTGTGCCACCTGCTTATTTGAAAACAAATACACAAATGACATTTATCCTCTGGAATGGAATGGAAATCTCAACTCTTCTATCAATTTTCATACACATCAGCTCCTCAAATACCAATTACATGCACTTTGAGGACACTACTCATGACACTCAGCACACCAGAGAAACACATTATGTTTTTGAAAGAGCCACATGGAGACTGCATAAGAAATTGGTTCTATAAAATAAGAGACGACCATCTACTCATTGTATACACTGCTCTCAAACACCATCCTAAAAACTATACAAAATTTAAAAAATTAAAAGCGATAATCTATGTTGGAACATCCTAGCCAGTGGAGAATTTTCCCCAGAGCCATCTCTGCCAGTCTTTAAGCTGTCTCCCAACCTTGCTAAGCTTGTCATCAGAGGAAGCTTTTTCTGAGGAAAAAAGAGAAAAGGAAAAACCAAGTACGTGTTGTCAAACCCTTCCCTTTCACCTTCCCATAAGGACCTTCTATCCCAGACACCAGCACTCGCAGGTCTCATACCTGGGAAGTCACATCCCGTGCACGAACCACCCTCACACCCCAGGGACGGGAGGGAATAACTCCCAAGACCAGACTGAACCCGCACGGACCACTGGTGAAGGACAAACACACCGAACTGCTGCAAAAGCAGCTCTGACAAGGCCAGCGCTCAGTCCGATTGTCAATCCTGATCCTCAGGGAAACCCATAAACTGCCCTCCAGCCACAAACCAAGAAATAAAAATCTGTAACATTTCCAGACAGCAACTGTGCTGCTCTGCCACACCATAACCCCCACATCCCACGGGCTGTCACCTCTCTCTTTCTCTGCCTACATCTAATCTGGTCATTTAAACATGCCAGGAAACATCACTTCTCTTTCCCTGAGAAGACAAGTATCACGTCATTCCTGCTTTCCTACAAATCAGCATTCCCACGTTGAACTTGCCAGCTCCATTTCCTTTCAAATAGGATCTGATAGATACAGACTCAAAACTCCGAGGGATTTTCTCATTTCCATTCCATTTGGAAAGAAAGCTGTCACTTTTAGGTTAGGCCTGAAGGCGGATTGCATGCCTGAAAGCTTTTCTACTTTTCAGACTGTGCGGTCTAATGAAAGACTCTGCATATGCCCTTAGACATCATGGCCACAACAGTGCTCCTATATTTTTATACACTTTAAAATATCAAGCCATATGTACATTCCAAATAAACTTCTAATTCTTATAAAATGTTTCAAAACATGATTTTGAATCCCTAAAAGTTTAAAGACACGTCGCCCTTCTCAAACCACTAAGAGTAGAGGAAATTTGAGTGATATTTTACGAGGCCACTGTAAAATTCTAGTTTTCCAAATTAAACTTTTTACAAGTCATCACCATTCTCAATCAAAGTTTTGAAAATAGATGAGAAAGTGCTCATTGCCATTAGAGAGTAAGATAAAGCTAGAAAGACGCAGAAACTCTGCTTAATATCACGAAAACATTGGTCTTCCCTAACAAATCAGCCAGACCCAGCCTCTGATGGGAGAAATTAGGACCACACTCAGACTGTGGGAAAACAAATATTGATCAAAACAACTTGATACTCAAATGTCTTCACTCTCTCTATTCACCGTTACAACTAACTCCAATGGCCCTTGGTAAGTATTCCAGGAGATCCAGAGCTTACTTTTCAACTCTCTCTTATTCACCTTTTCCCCCCTAGAGCTGTGGTTTCTGTAGCAACTATGGTCCAAATCTTGAGAGACGTAAAAAGCCAGCAGACACACACTTCTGTTCACACCTCAACATTCACACACGTGCACAGAGGCGTGCGGAGTCACAAACCTACTGATAAAATTATCGACTCATTGAAGATATAATCCATGTTTGAGAAAACATTTGTACCATTGTATGGGAGGTGAAAGCTCCACTAACCAAATATTTTCTAGGTGAAAGCCTGTCAATGTGTCTACATTCACCTTATCCTTGTTCTGAAAAATGACCTGCGCTCTTACCATCGTGATTAGAATTTCCCAGGGTCCATGGCTCATCGGAATCAAAGTGAGTATCTCCTCCTATTCCTGGTCCAGGAAAGTATGCGTGAGCTAGAAATCCACCTTCTCCATCAAACGGAGAACTGTCTCCATGGAAACCAGAAGCAAAAAATATCATAATATCTGCCTCCTTTCTGTCATTTTTAATTTCATGGTAAGGGACCTCTTCAAAGGTCAGCGGTGTCACTCTCTGCCAAACATCAAACGCCTGTCGGATGGCTCTCCTTGTATCGACCTCTCCAACCTTGGGGGTATAGTTGTGTACACTGTGCGAATGAGAAAGAAGTGTTAAATTTGCAGAACACATTCAAGATTTCTTATTATAATTCCAGTATATAGCCACATCTACACAGTTTCCATTTCTAAAGGGTCTTTATTTTTTGCAGATACTACTTTGTGCATGCAAAGTTTTGCCATTACAAATAAAGTTACAAACAAAACTACAGCCCTGATCTGAAGTCTACATTTACTAACAAGAATATTCCCAATGCTTTGGTTAATCTTGCATCACTGCCTGAAAACCTGACAACCTTTCAGTCCTGGTGTAGACAGCTAAATAAGCTAGTTTAAAAATGTAAATCACTTCAGATTTTGTCTGAAATTATCATGCTAAAATGGAACTCAGCATATGAAAAAACCTGACTGCTAAAATTCTTTTTTCAGAAACAAATCTTTCAGTAAATGATACAGCCTTACTTACACGAGCAGCTTAATTCTCAGGACTACTCAAAATACTTAAGAGCTCACAGAAGCGATGGACCTGCCCGTTTGGTGCAACCCAGCCCATGACAGCTGACGATCCAGAGTTTAGGGGGGTGGGGGGAAAGTTTAATTGCACATAAATTTCCCGTAATTGTAAGCTTTAGCTTAAAAAGAGCTGTTCATGGACTGGTTTTTGTGTGTGCGTATAGCAGACTCAAGACCTATTAAACTTGGCTTGGGGAATACGAAATATCCATGTCATGGAAGCAACTTTCAGTTTTTAATGAAACTGGCTCAATTTAATATAATGATTGAGAGATGAAAGACACTGTAATACATTCAGTGGTAAAACAAGATGTCTATCACTTGGATGACAAACTACGAACACCGAAACTAGAAAGTTAAACAACTACTAGTTTGACAATGGCAAAAGAGAAGCCACCTGCCAACCTGCTTCCTGTTACACATATGCTTAGATTTTACTTATACAATCACATACCAGTTTTGGTATCTAGGGTCCAGAAAAGGTTAGAAGCAGGATCTGACTCTCCGATCTTCACGTACAGAAGGTGTCTCTTTAAAATTTGAGTCAAAGGAATGATTATTGGTGGGAGCTTCGAACTAGGCCCTGCTACCATTCTCTGCGGTCCCTCACTAAAGAATCCTCCTCTTCCTTTCTCAGAGCTCTCGGCAGAAGGAACAGAGCCCCCGATTCTCTTTCCCTTCACACCATCATCTCTCTTCCTACACGTTCTGATACCTTCCACATACTGGTCACTCATATTTCTCTCTCTTCACCACAGACTTTCTTTCTGTCTTAGCCTTGCTCACCCCTATCTTCTCCTTAATGTCTACATTGACAATTTTTACTCCTCTGCAACCTCCTTTCCCTCTCAAAAAAAAAAAAGGCTATACTTTCAACTAGAGGGGGGGTTAATTTTATTTTGAAGTGATATTCTTATTGTCAGAAACTTCCATTGGCATCACTTGGCAATTGCCTTTCAACAGGTAAAGGCCTAAATGACTCAAACAAGACACATCTCTGGAAACAATCCTCACTACATGACACTCACTTGACACTTCAGCACATGGCCTCTGTAGGCCTAAGTCTGGACAAAAGCAAGAGCTCTACTACATGAGGAAAAGCAAAACCTCTGCAAAAATAAACATTCAGTAAAACATTACAAATCAGTAGAGGGAGAAATCATCAGGCCTGTAGACAAGGATGTTCCTTCTGCTTGAACGGTTTCTTAAAGAAGACACATGATCTAAGGGCTGAGTCTTATATTTCTAAAGCAACAGAAAGGGGCTCACTAGGATTTTCCTGCTGAAATGACACAACTAATGGCTGGGATTTAGGCATCTTTACTGATCAGTAATTTTCTAATTGAGAACAGACTCTTCAGTTACTCCAGTGCTCTGAAAGTATTTCCCTCCACCATGTTCTGAGAATTGAAAGGCTCATGTAGCCATTGGAGCAAAAATCCAGTTTTCAAAAATACTTACAAAATTTGCATACCAAACAAATACAGAACATTTTTTTCCCCACAAAAAGAAAAGGCGCAGGGGGGGTCTATACCTGTACGTTATATGCTTCTGCCTCCACTTTTGTCCAGTTAGTGCATACCGCTTTTTCCTCCGGCTATGGCGTAGGTGGGGATGATCTGGAACTCCACATCGAGGCTTCTTCATCCACCTGGAAGGGAAGGAAAGAGCAAGCTAATAAAGAGTTTGGAAAAGAGATTCAAAAGAACTCAGGGGTGGCTGGAAGACCTCTGAGGGACGGCCAGTGCAGACACCAATAAGGTCTCAGTCTTCCCTCTCTTGGGTTCACCCTCTATGCACACAGCTGCACACACACCTCTGCTGACAATCCACACCCCAGCACACCCAAAATAATTCATTTTTCTTTTTGGAAACACAGACACCAGATCAGGTAGCCCTCATGCTTGTCAAGAGCTTAGTGACAATAATGTCACAAGAGAGGCCCAGATCAAAACTGCCCGTGTGTGTGCACTGGGATCAAACTCTGCCATCACCTGCTCTATCCACTCTCCGTTTGTTAAAGTGCTCCTGTGCCAGGAAAAAAACCTTCCAATTTGTAGCTCGCTAGAAAAGACTGAACAAGAGCAAGCATGACCCTCCCAGATAACAAAGGCTTTCACCTGTAACGACCAGAACAGACCACTCCAATCTGTGGGTCACAGTCACCAAGTTCTACTAGGTCCTCCCCATAAGCCTTGACTCTTCTGATGTCCCTCGTCACATAGGAAACTCTTGCCTCATGGCCAGGCGACCTGGAAGAGCAAAGGCTGCTGTCCCTTCACAGGACCCACGTATGACCATCAGAGAAGACAGGTCTCCTCCCCAACCTCCTTTTTCTCCAGTCTCAACACATCTTTGCTTATTTCTTGCACCAGGCTGAGGGTGGTCAAACACTGGCACAGGTTGCCCTGAGAAGCGGTAGAGTCTCCATCCTTGGAGGTATCCAAAACACAACTGGACGTGGTGCTGGGCAACCTGCCCCAGCTGTCCCTGTTTGAGGAGTAGGTTGCAGTAGATGATCTCAAGAAGTCCCTTTCTGATATAAACGATTATCTGACAAGGAGAAATCGACTGTAGCCCAGAATATCATTGCACTCGCTGGTGCTAGCACACTCCAGAGAAGTCAGAAGCAGCTTACAGAGGAAAGAATCTGCCCCTCACTGCATGTGGCAGCAGGGGAGACAGGAGACAGGGACAGAAACACGGGAACTACAGGTACTGGTCTCCAAAGGTCCCAGCACAGCAGATTTCTGCCCCAGCCACATTCTTTGGGATTTTGCAGTGCAGCCCAGGACAGGAGACCAGGGCCCAGGAATCACGCAAGTGGTCTCTGGCCACAGCCTCCCGAGCACAGTGGCCCTTGGCCCAGCTTGGGCTGCTGCTGGGGACATGGCCCTGGCATTCATCAGGCGTTTTACACATTTGGTCTCACAGCAAAGGCAAGTGTCCACTGTGACACAAGGCCTTGAGAACACATTGCAGGACATGGGGTACGGAACATGCCACTGCCTGGTCACACACAAGAAGAGCATCGTAGCCAATCCTGGCAGATTTCACAGAATCACAGAATGGTTGGGGTTGGAAGTGACCTCTGGAGATCATATAGTCCAACCAGAGGAGCAGACTCCACCACCTCTCTGGGCAGCCTGTTCCAGTGCTCTGTCACCCCTCATCCTGCCATTGGGCACCACTGAAAGGAGTCTGGTCCATCCTCTTGACATCCACCCTTGAGATATTTATAAACATTGATGAGATCCCCTCTCAGCTTCTCTTTTCCTGGCCGAACAGACACAGCTCTCTCCTCATAAGAAAGGTGCTCTAGGCCCCTAATCATCTCCGTAGCCCACCGCTTGACTACCCAATTCTCTCCCCTCTCCTCAGCAGGGCTTCCCCCACAACCCCGGCCACCTGGGGGACAACTTTTGGCCTCCAAATGCAGACATTCCCCCATCAGCTGCAACCAGCCAATGATGAGCAGTCCATATGTGCCCACGTGCTTGAGCCTAAGCTATAGACATCTCATCTACCAGAAATATTAGCCCCACACCTTCAGGATGGGAGCCTCTTCCCACTCCCAGGAGATGGTTTACAAGACTTCTTTTCAGAACACCTTTTAAATAAAAACCAGACAGACACTTTGCCTCATCCAGCCTCACAAGGACTTTCTTTCACAGCACACACAGCTCAGGAAGCCGAGCAGCCGACCTTTCCTTAGTCCACTTCCTACACGTAAAACCTACAGGGGCTTACAAAGTGCACTCATCTGTCATCTGCTCCTCACCACAAACGGAGCAAATGAGACTTGTTACACATACTGTACTGAACCTGACAAGAACCCAAGCTGAGTACATAAAGCCAGCACACATCTTCCCGTCTTACATTACCTTACAGTTATCAGTACAGTACATCTTTCAGAAATGTAAGGAACCTGTCTTGCCCACACAACTGCTGCCACCTTCGAAGAAAAGCAGCACATCTAAGGTTTGCTTTTAGAAAAGCCATATTAACTCAACCTCAATACACCGTGTTTTTTCCAGGTGTCCTTTATTTGTGTTCTTTTGCATTGCTTCTACCACTTTGCTAGAGAGATGTTAGGCTTAATGTAGCCTAGATATTTCCTGAGTATTTTTTTAAAAAATTCCAGTCACGTGATATGGCACCAAGTTTTTAGCATAACATTATACAAACCACAGTGTGAATTAGGTTTTCATCTCCTGAGCTACATGAGAACTCCAGTACTCTGAACATCACCATCACCAAGCCCTGATTACAGTCAGAAAATGACCTTCTGTTCCACCTTTACTGGTTATCATCTAGAAGACAAAAAGAAGAGAGTGCTACCAAACCAATGTGGATGTGCGGGACAAGCCAGCAGGATTTCGCCGGGCAGTGCCAGCTCTGCTGAGACACCAGCAATACACCGTCAAGCCCCTCACACCCCAGGCCCGTCTGACGGACGGACACCGGCTGCCCCACCTCACGCCCCACGCCGAGCGGGCTGCGGGAGATCAGCCCCACAGGGGCTATCAAAGACAACCAGAACTGCACAGACACCCAACCAAGAGTTAATTCCCTCAAAGACAGTCAAGTTCCCTGCCCGTGCTGGCCTCGTCCCCGGGCCAAGCTGCAATACCGGCACCCTGGGCTTTAGAGGCTTCTTCAGCCAAAGCTGCCAAGGTATCAGTGTTTGCAGAGCTGCCGATAGAGTCATGCTACGCACAGCTGCCTAACTCCTCTTTCAACCCCATAACACCTCGGCCTGTCTGAACCCCCATATTCTACCACAGTTTGCTCCAGAGCTCAGCTACACACATTCCAAAACAGACCCAGCAATAAAGCCCAACTACCTGGTTAAAGCCAGTACCAGAGTTGTGCTCCTGTGCTAAAGTCAAGCTGGGAATGTTTTTCTGGATCAGTTCCCTAATTCAACATTCTTCCCAGACATAAGGAACCCAGTCTAATCACATGGGCCAAGTACGAGTCCAGCCATCTCTTATTTTCTCAGCAGGGCAGATCTATGGCAAAAGAATCAAAAAGCTGTAGCTTGCTGCTGTTGACCTTCTTCAGCTGAGCTTTTGGACAGCCATTCTCTACTGAGCAGTCTGGATAACCCTTTCTGAGCTCCAGGGGATTTATAAAAACACATTGCATCAGAAACAACCACAAGAGACAATTACTCAAAGCAGGATTCTTATACTTATGGTTTCCTTCCCTCCGCCCCAGCCTTTTTTTTAATTGGCACACCAATAACACTGGATCATCAAAGTTTATACTTGGCATTAGCAGGATGACCATGAGCCAGCGCTGGGCCCTTGTGGCCAGGAAGGCCAATGGGACCTGGGGGGGATTAGAAGGGGGGTGGTCAGTAGGTCAGAGAGGTTCTCCTGCCCCTCTACTCTGCCCTGGTGAGACCTCATCTGGAATATTGTGTCCAGTTCTGGGCGCCTCAGCTCCAGAAGGACAGGGAACTGCTGGAGAGAGTCCAGCGCAGCCACGAAGGTGCTGAAGGGAGTGGAGCATCTCCCGTGTGAGGAAAGGCTGAGGAGCTGGGGCTCTGGAGCTGGAGAAGAGGAGACTGAGGGGTGACCTCATTCATGGGGATCAATATAGAAAGGTGAGTGTCAGGAGGATGGAGCCAGGCTCTTCTCGGTGACAACCAGTGATAGGACAAGGGGCAATGGGTGCAAACTGGAACACAGGAGGTTCCACTTAAATATGAGAAGAAACTTCTTCCCAGTGAGGGTGCCAGAGCCTGGCCCAGGCTGCCCAGGGAGGTTGTGGAGTCTCCTTCTCTGCAGACATTCCAACCCGCCTGGACACCTTCCTGTGTAACCTCTTCTGGGTGTGCCTGCTCTGGGGGGGATTGGACTGGCTGAGCTTTCGAGGTCCCTTCCAATCCTTCCACAAGACTCTGTTAAATCGGGGAAGGTGTCATTCAGTCACCTACTACTGTGCCAGTGGGAGAGTTATTTTCAAACAGTGTCATGTATTCCAAGGTCAGGAACCTGCACAACAGGCTAAAAGCAAAGCACAAGACACACAAGACACTCCCAACACCACTAAGACTATTTCTCAGGTCCATCCAGGGCCATGTGATTGATTACAACAAACACAGCAGTCACCACTTTTGCTAGAGGTCAGTGTCCCTTCTCTCTGGCACGCTCCCAGGACCATCGCCTTGCCCAGCTGCTGAGCAAAATTACAATTCCATCCGCCAGCTGCAGGCAGGACACGAGGAGGCTGTTCTATGCATTCTCCCCTGCTCTCCTTACAAGCCTGTGCCTCTGGGCAGCCTCTCTGCTGAACAGACTCCTACCCCATCTTCCTCACAGGTCCCGGTAAGCAATACCAGTGGTGTTGTTCCTTCCCATTCCCCACTCCCACTGGCAGCCCCTGCATGATGGCTTTCGCACTCTCGGGTACCACTATTGGAGAATAAGCTCGGGGATTGGGGACACGTGGGGAAGGAGACCAAAAACTTCTGTAAGTGTAAACAGAATATGCAGAATTTGTTGCCTAACAAAGAAACCATAGAAAACAGTAACTTCGCACTCTGACTGATTCTAAAGTCACTTTACAGGGACAGAGGTTATGACGCTGGCAGAAGCAACGTAAAAATTAATAATTGCAATCTCAAAACTCTTACCACAGACTGAATTAACAGCTTAGCAAACACCTGAGTAATCTCCTTCCAAGCTCTCAGAGCCAGCCTGCCTTGCCAGCTCTGCTCCTTTTGCTCAGCTTCCACAACCAGGGCTGAGGGGATGGCCCAACACGGCCCAGCCACACATGCCCCTCCACTCAAAACACAGGGTCACTGCTAAGAGCATTTAGGACTTGTTTTTCCTTTCACATAATTTCTAGGTAGGTACTCCTGCCATACAACATAGGGACCTCCTGATTTAGGATGGACGGAGGTAGAGCAACCGTTCCTGCACAGCACACCCACGCTGGGTTGCAGCTGAGGTTGCGAGCTTTTGGAGAGTGGAGTTTCAGAAGAGGTACCATCCAGGTCTTTCATCCACCTGCCTTTGGGTGTTTACGCACCAATCAAGCCCTGCCCTTATACAAACTCAGTAAAATGTGGGCAACACCTTCATTTCTGCCAGAAAAATCCTTTTACTTACTAAAGCAGGGACTCTCAAATGCAGTTTGCTCCCATCGCCCACAGGGCAGCAGAAGCAGCTCCCTAACTTTCCAAACTAGCCCCCCAATGCCATGGCCCCTTCTTACCCCAGCCCGTTCCAACTCACACACATCCCACCTGCAAGCTTCTGCATACAACTGCACGTACACAACCTTGCTCTCTGGTTCTGCTTCAGCATCCACTTACTAAGGGCAAAGAGATTCCAGATGAAAAATCCCCACCTTTAAAAACCATTTCATTTTCAACTCATTTGAAAAGTAAACAAACAGGATTTTCTCTATCCCTCAATGGGGAACAAGGGGCTTGTCCTGTGAACTAAATGAGTGTGGGAGAGGCGCTCCCAGTCCAGGATGATCCTCTCCTGCCTCATTCACTCATTTCTTCTGTTTCTCCCTCTTCTTGTAGTCTGGAAGGCACACAACCAAACCCCTTTGTTCTGCCCACTACTTGGTTACTTGGTGCCCCCTTCTTCAGTGCTACTGCGTCTCTTTTGCCAGCAGAGTGCTACAACAGGAGAGGTGAACTCGGCAGAGCGTGCTCTAAAAGGGTCTGCTGATGCAATAAGGAAAGGTCAAGGGAAAACTCTCAGGCAGTGCCTAAACAAGTCCTATTATTTGTGCTTTCTTTTGTTGCTCACCACGAGATGCTTCTTTCCCCCAGAATTAGTAAGACCTTATATGCATTCTGCTTTAGTCAACAGATGCTGCCCTAGTCCAGACCAGCAGCAGATTTAGTCAATACACGACAACCAGGCAAGTGGACGACAGGGACCAACAGCAACAAACTGCTCCCACTCCAGAACGCTGCTCCCACCCCCGACACAACACAGCTCTCACCCGCACCACCGCAGCACACGCTGAAGAGCAGACTAAAGGCAACAGCCTTCAAAGAAGAAAGTCACTCCAGCCCAGGCAATTTAGACCAATGCTTCCATGCTATTGAGACACTGATCACAAACGACAAATAACACATGGTCAACATACAGCAGAGAACATCTGATGTCCAACAAATGGCAACTACTGACAGCTAAGTAGTCTTGGCTATTGTCATCAGACTACAACAACTCACTTCAAATTGGAACTGTTGATCTCCACCAATAGCATCTATGGAGATCCATGATTCCAGTTAATTACTAAATGCACTAGAAGCCATTTCTGAAGGCAGATTTTCACCTAAATCCAGAGAGAGATGGAAATAAACGGAACCCTCAATGTTCTCTGCTTTCAGAAACCCACAGGATTCACACTTTGCCTGTGCGTGATCAGCAGGGATCTATGTACAAAACCCAACAGTTAGCAAGAGCTTCTCCTCACACTTGCAAACAGTACTGTTGGCAAAAAGCAAAGGTGAAGTTGTCCCAATGCTTTCGTTAGGGGCACCTTTCTGTAATCAAGAATTTCTGGCTGAGTCAGTCAAATATATCCCTTTTGAGAACTTCTTATAGCTGGAATAATAACCCAGGTGATACGACAATGTGTTAAGAAAGGGAAATACAAAATTAGCCTACGTTACTCTTACTCAATAGTTGTCTGGTCCAAAACTCCTGTTACTGGGATCCCATAAAACTGCTGCATAGTGGCAACTGCGGACTGCACGGCTTTTCCCGACTGCAAGGCAGACATTTGGCTGTCAGATGGAAGTAAGTAGCCATAAGTTTTTAACCAAACCTGTAAAACAGAGAAACAGATGGTAAGATGCCACAGTAAGTTTTCAACTTAACAGATCAGAACATTTCCTCAAAAGAAAAAGTGACTAACTAGCCCCCCAAAAATTCAACTACCTCTCTTTTTTTTTAATTAGGTTTGGTAATATCATCTGATCCCTAGGAAGGGTTGAAGACCCAGCTTAATATCACCTTGTCCTGACAGGACAATGCAGACCTGCCAATTCAAAATAGTCGTCATCCCTACTGAGTAACTGGGGCAGCCTTAGGTCTCTGGGGCACCAGAGATGCCCAGGGAGCTCTGTCATTGTTCCAGAGACCCCCTGCGCACCCTGTCACCTGCACACCTTGTTACCTTGCTGTCACCAGCCCACACAGCAGCACGCTCTCCGGAACCCATTGCCCACCCACCACCTGCTGCTGCTCTGAACCATCACCCCAAGCAAACGGCTTAACCCAGGCAGTCCCTGCAAACACAGATTCAGCTTTACGCTTGCACTGAGCACAGGAGTATTTCTTAAAAAAAAAAAAAAAAAAAAAAAAAAAAAAAGCACCACCAAAAAACACACTCAGAAAGTTTGCAGGGACTCTGGTTAGGTGGATTTTTTTCTCTACTAATAGCAGATATCTAGCAAATTGTCAGAACAGGAAAAGAGCCAACTCTCCTCAAGGAGCTTTGTCCCTTTTCCCCACCTCCTCCCCTAAATGCAGCCTTAGAAATAAACACATGTCAAACTTGTCAAAATGCTAAGGACAGAATTTTCAAAAACACCCATCAATTCAGGGGTTTTTTTCTTCCCCTCTCTCACTTTGATACCAGAAGAAAAAGGAATATTAATTCACCATCAAGTGCAAATGCCAATAAAACTTGAATGAAAGCTTGCTTTCATAAACTTTCCACCAAATCCTTTCATGCACACACCCCAGTGTTTCTTCTGGCCAGTACCCCAGCCCTGCGATTCAACACTTAGACCAAGGGTTACTATGAGATTGACAGATATCCCATAAGCTTTTTCCAGCCACAAGGACAATCCCATCTGACCCACAAGGTAGAGTCCTCAACACACAAGCGCTGATGAATCATCTTGCGTTGGCAGCCTGGTCGCTCAGAGGGAGAGGAGACAAACACCGTCCCTTAGGACAACAGGGCAGCGGGAAAGGGACTCAGGTCAGGGAAGCACAAGAGGGAGAACAATCCCCATTTCTTCATGGCAACAAGAAGATACCAGAATACATTGGGAAGAGAGAAAGGCCTTGCTTCCACAGCAAGAGAACAAAGGCATAAGACAGTACCTGCGCCAGGCATGTTAAAGTTCACCAAGTAAATGCACACACAGCACTATGCAACATGGACATCAGCAATGGCTCAAGGCAAAGCCAAGCTGCAAGCCTGCTTGGAGACTGGACATTTGCTACTGCTGCCTTGGCACCTTGCGTTGGCCTCTGACAAGCACAGCACGCTGGAACACCTGAACCTTCCGTCTGACCAAAATACGCTGTCTTTGAGCAGCAAGGGCTCAGTAACCAAAACAGCTCTGAGAGGCGCTGCCCGCAAGTATCTCCTTCTCCTGCCAGCCAGACTCGGGCGCGGCAGCGGGGGAGGGACGGGGACGCCGGGCGAGGGACGGGGACACCGGGCGAGGGACGGGGATGCCGGGCGAGGGACGGGGACGCCGGGCAATGTCTGCACAGGCACCGCGACCGGCTCCTCCCGGGAGGCCGGTGCTCCCAGCACACGGGGGCCCGACTGCTCTGCCCGCCGGGTCCCGCCTGCCCCGGCACAGCGCGGCAGCGACTGCCAGCGACTGCGGCCGCGCACCCTCAGCGCAGCCCGGCAGCGGACACCGAGCCCGGCCGCTCCGGCAGCGGCTCGAGGCCCTACGGGAGGTGCCCGAGGGCAGCGGCAGCGCCCGGGCGCGGCGAGGGGCTGGAGCCGGGCGCGGAGGAGCCGGGGAGCCGCTGCCCTCCCCGCTTCGCAGCCCACCCCCGGGCCAACGCAGCGCGCAGCGCACAGCCCGGCCCCGGGCTTCCCGGGCCCCGGTCCCAGCTCCGGCACCGGCGGGCTCGCCACCCCACAGAGCCGCCCGGGCCGGCCCCAGCCCCGCTCCCAGACCTACCCGGCCGGGGCTGGTGTCGGCGGCGGCGCGGAGCAGCGCGCAGAGCAGCGGCAGCAGGGAGCCCGCCGCGGCCAGGCCCCGGCGCCGCCTGGGCGCCATGGCAGCGCTCGGGGCTCCGGCAGCGCTCCGGCCCAGCGGCGCGGGCTGCGGCTGCGTGCAGGAGCCGGAAGGGGAAGGAGCGGCCGCGCCGCCTCTTCCTCCGCCGGGCGGGGCCGGGCAGGGCGCTGCGGGGCCGCTGCTCTGCGGAGGGCCGCGGCCCTGGGGAGCTGCGCCCGGCGGAGCTTCCCCCGCGGGAACGGCTGGCCCCGGGCCGCGTACCTCTGGGCTTGTTCCACTTCCCCTCCTCTGGCTGCGGGCAGGGGAGAGGCGGAGGGGCCGGCAATGGCCCCCGAGCCCGCGGCGGCACATAGCGGGAGGGCCGAGGCCTTTCCCTGCCGGCCGCTCCTCTCACCACGGGCTCGTTTCGTGCTCAGAAGCTCCCGCCAAGGCTGCCTGGCGTGGGCTGGGGCAGCCTGGAGATACCACACGCGTAGGAGTCGGGTGCGGGGGCCCAGCTGCACACACCTCACATCCAGCCCGGTGCGGCACTGGCAGTTCGCTGGCCCGTGGTCCTGCCCTGAAGCCATCCCAGGCCGCAAGGAGGGGCTGCGCTCCTGAGCTGTGTGCCCAGCGTGGGGTTTGTGCCACCTCAGAGAGACCCAGGGCTTTGTCACACTCCATGTCTCCGCTTTGTTTCACTTGGGGCCAAAAATGATGCCTCGTGGTGACAGGCTGAAGGAGGAGGCTGTGGACGGCAGGGTCTGAAACAGCAGTTGGCAGCCTGCACTTTCACACACGCTTAATAAATTATTCTATCAGGGATTTTGGGTGGGGGAGACGTTCTGCCACCAGGCGAACCTCTTGCTCTGTCAGTGGCTGAACCATACTGACGCACGCGTTTGAAGGTGTATCTGCTGGGAAGGAAGGTTGGAGCACTGTGCCCGCAGCCAGCCCGGCACAGGGACTGAGAAACCTGAGCTGGGCAACGGGCGTCAGCGCACCCGCCATGTGCTGGACCTGGAGGAGTCACCGTGCCCGGGAGTCCCAGGCCAGAAGGCGCTGCTGCTGCCGCGGGGAAACAGTGAGGACGTTGGGTTTTACAAATACAGGACAGGGATTTCATCTTCTTGTCAAAGCAGCTTTATGAACATGTTCTGCCGCGTGAACAGCCAGTGCTGGCCTATTCCCTGCTGACTGAAGCTGGGAGCAGCTGAGCTATGCTCAGGACAGCCTCTTTGCCCTGCCCGCAGGAGCTGGAGGGGAACTCTCTGCCAAGACAAGGCAGCAGAGCTCCCCCACGCTCCTCAGTGCTGCTGATGCCCGGCCTCTTGGGTTTTGCCGGAGGAGAGCTGTCATTTCTACCCCTTGCCTTGCTGCAGCAATCCTCCTTCTCCCCAGCACTGCCACTTTGTCAGACCATCCCATTCACTGTCACACTGTACCTCTTTAGGAACTGGAGCAATTGTAGTGTGTTTGGCATTAGAATAGAATAGAATAGAATAGAATAGAATAGAATAGAATAGAGTAGAGTAGAGTAGAGTAGAGTAGAGTAGAATAGAATAGAATAGAATAGAATAGAATAGAATAGAATAGAATAGAATAGAATAGAATAGAATATTTTCAGTTGGCAGTGACCTACAACAATCGCCTAGTCCAACCGCCTGACCGCTTCAGGGCTGGCTGACCAAAAGTTAATTGTTGTTAAGGGCATTGTCCAAATGTCTCCTAAGCACTGACAGCCTTGGGGCATTGCCCACCTCTCTGGGAAGCCTGTTCCAGTGTCTGAGCACCCTCTCAATAAAGAAATGCTTCCTAATGTCCACTCAAAACCTCCCCTGACAAAGCTTTGAACCATTCCCATGCACCTTGTCCCTGGATCCCAGGGAGCAGAGCTCAGCACCTCCCTCTGCACGTCCCCTCCTCAGGGAGCTGTAGAGCCAGGAGGCTGTCGCCCCTCAGCCTCCTTTTCTCCAAACCAGACAAACGCAGCGCCCTCACCTGCTCCTCACAGGACGTTCCTTCCAGCCCTGTCACCAGCTTTGTTGCTCTCCTCTGGACGCGTTCAAGGACCTTCACATCCTTCCTAAATTGTGGGCCCTATCACAGCGCACAGGGCTCAAGGTGAGGCCGCACCAAAGCTGAATACAGCGGGACAACCCCCTCTCCTGACCCGCTGGTCACGCTGTGTTTGATGCCCCCAGGACGTGGTTTGTCCTCCTGGCTGCTCCAGCTCTGCAAGGTCACACTCGTACAACACCAAGCTCACATCATAGCATTCAAGTTGTTCGGTTTGTTTGGGTTTTTTTTACAATACCAATCAGAGTTTAACAATTTAAATTCCTTTCTGGTCTCAAAATTATTAGATAACAATAAGAGCAAATTAACTTACAGTACCGTACTTCATCCCATTTTTTCCAAAGTTCTGCAGAACAACATTAATTGCAATACAGCATTAAACCCCAGAATTCTACATTTAAGCCACATTCGAGTACAATATCGTTTCAAATTCTCTTTCATCAGAATATTCCCCTAAAAGTTACTCTAATGTGTAAGGATGCATCCTAAGGGGGAGCAAAGTGATATTTTAGTAGTGGAACCGGTTCCCATTTTGTAATTATCTCCCCAAACAAAATTCTTTTGGTACCAAATATATATGTATGAACAAAAATACTGAGCTCAGATATGAAAACCAAACACCAAGTTCAAATATGCAGATGGATCACAGTTACCCTTATTCAAGACAACATCTCGACTTTTGCATTGCACCTTTGGACAGCTTACTGCTCAGCCAGGTAGAGGTGCTGCCGGGTCTCCCTGACAAAACAGGTCAGTGCGCACTGGAGCCCAATCAGCACCTGCCCCCCCGCTGCTCTAGCAAGCTGGACTGGGCAAGGCTTTTATTAGTGTCTTATCTGGCGTGCTACAACTGTTATCCCAAAACAGGATTCTTTACTTGGTGTGCATACAAAAGAGCCAAATTTAGTACACCGAGATGAGACACAGCCTATCACAGAGTTGTGCAAGTCTGAATGCTGGAATAAAGCTAGCATGCTAGAAAGAAAAGTAATAGCTGTTACACACAAAATTTTATCATCACATTCATGCAATTAAAAAAACCTAAATTACTCATGATCTTATGTATTATCACAAAACGCACATTTTGAGTCCATGGATCCTCATTATTTAACAGTCTGCGAACTCACCGTACCACACAACAGACAAAGACCTACTAAAACTGCAACATGCTTAAACAAATAGCCACAAAGAAAACAGGCTAACAAGGAAAACATCTATGATTGCTGTGTTATGCTTAAAGATACTTAAAGGTTGTATTCTCCAGCCAGTTTTCCCAATCATTTAACTTATACAGCAGCCACCACTGATTTCAATATTTAACAAGATCCTCTTCCTCATATTTCCAAGTGCTTTCCTATGTTCTAAAATACCTCCCAATACTGATTTCTTAGGAACACAACTGAAAACAGTCATTTCTGACCCCATCTCGTAAGTAAAAAACCATGAGAAGGGGAGGAGGAGGCAGGAAGCAAAGGGCTGCTTGCAGCGCGAGTGGGAAAAGTGGGGAGAAGGTTTTATGGCGCACTTACACAATCAGTGCCACAAAAAAAACAACTGTAAAAACAACCAGTAAAACAATTAACTCACATTCCTGACAAGCTGCTTCATTTTCAGAGAGGCAATACACAGAAGCACGTAGTATGTACTGTAAAACTCACAGATAACATGTTGATAGCAAACATTAGCATTCTCTACTGCTAATTTCAACATTAGTGCTTCCTTAGCTTCTAAGTTTTCAACCTGCTTATTGATGGTGTCTTGAAGATGGTCAATAAATTGCATGTAATTCTCATTGGGACCCTGATTAATAGTCGTAAATAATTTGGCTGCTTTGTCGGGTTCAGGCACCTTTATCATAGCTTGATATGCAAGGTCTGCTGACTGCCTCAGGATTTCAGAAACTAATCGTGCCTGTAATTGTAGTGTGCCAATTAGTGTCTCTTCCAAGAGTTGGGGGATACCTGCCCCTTTCAATGAAAATGCCGAGCAAGAGGTAAAGGCTGCGAAAGGAGAACTGGTGTGTTTTTGCGAGGCTGGAGCTGTGGGAGATGGCTGGGAATGGGGCTGTGTGGAGCATCCCTCATGTTTCCTGCATGGAATTTGGGGAGGTGAAAGGCGTGCAGGGCCAGCGCTGGGACTAGGGACGAGACCTCTCCTAGGAAGCCAGGCAGAAATGTCACCTTTGGTTTCAGATTGTTGTGCTGCTATTGTGTTCTGGTTTTGTAAGAGTTACCTCAGAATATCTTCACTGCTCTCTTAACGGTCCTCTTTTGATGTTTGGGGGGGATTCTGCCCCTCTGCCCCGCTCTGGTGAGACCCCCCTGCAGGGCTGGTCCAGCTCTGGGTCCTCAGCACAGGACACACATGGACCTGCTGGAGAGGGGCCAGAGGAGCCCCAGAAATGATCCGAGGCTGGAGCAGCTCTGCTGGGAGGACAGGCCGAGAGAGTTGGGGGGTTCAGCTGGAGAAGAGAAGCTGCAGGGAGACGTTATTGCGCCCCCGGGGCTGGGGGTGTCTGGCAGGACATTGCCGGGGCTGGTGGCGCCGCTCATGTCCCGGCCCCGGCCCCCAATGAACGAGAACCGGCAGCTGAGTGGGTGCGGGCGTTGGGGGGACACAGGGCATCCCGGACCCCACTTAGGGGCTGGAGGGGGTGGGGGTGTCGGGCCAAGTTGGAGGGCACGAGGTGGGCTCTGGGGGCAGAAGGGGAGAGTTGGGGGGCAGAGTGGGGGTCCCAGGAAAGGGCCGTTGTCTACAAGCGCAGACCTTGGCCCCGAACCATCCTGCCATGACACGGCCCCACTCGGGGACAGATGTGGGGCTGGGCCCCAGTTTGGGAGGGCCGGGGTGGTTTAGGGGGCCCATAGAGGCATGTTGGGTGGCACTGGAGGGGGTTGTGGGTGGCCCGGACCATGGGAGGGGCCAGTTTCCTGACCCATTCCCCTCGCCGTGGGGCTGCAGATGGGGGTTAGCCCAGCCCCCCCAAATCCTGCCCCACGGTGGGGTTGGGGACCCAGGAATCTGTTCCCCCCAAATCCTGCCCGTGTAGCAGCTGCACCCTCCCATGGGGTCCAAGGCTTTGGGCAGTTGGAGGCTCACTGGCACCTTTTGTGCCCCCCTGTCGTCTCACCGCTCCATCCCGCACCCGGGACTCCGGTCCCTCACAGCCCCCGGGCTGGGGGAGCAGAGGGGCAGGACCCCCGGTCACAGACAGGGTGCTCAGCCAACGAGGTGCCCCAGCCCAGAGAAGCTTCCAGACCATGTCCATAAGTGACCGGGCTATAAAACAGGACCCCGCTAACCCCCCTGGAGTGATCTTCTGGCTGCCATGAGGGAGGTGAGATTCCTGCCTCGGGCAGGGACACCGCCTGAGGAGGCTTCCTGGGACTGAGAGCCCTCACCGGCTCCTGGGTGAGCAATTATTTTTCCTCGAGGGAGCCCCTGACAAGCGATTGTTTGGGGTGCGGGCTCCCTGTGAGCGAGGGCTGGGCCTGCCCGGCTCCTGTGACCATGTGGTGATAATGGCCCCGATGCTCTGTGGAACCTGCTGTTGCTCAATGTCCCTGTAGTGCTGGTGGGTTTTAGATTCCCTCCCCTAACGCTTGTACTGGATTCTGTCCTTTGGTTTCAACAATTTCTTCCCCAAAGGGCTGTGGGGCATTGGAACAGGCTGCCCAGGGCAGTGGTGGAGTCACCGTCCCTGGAGGGATTTAATGAACATGTAGATGTGGCACTTAGGGACATGGTTTAGTGGTGGACTTGGTGGCGTTGGGTTAACAGTTGGACTTGATGATCTTAAACATCTTTTTTCCAGCCTTGATGATTCTATTCCATTCTACTCCATTCTATATAGATCAGGTTGCTTTGAGCACCACGAAATCTCACCTTGAATGTTCCAGGGATGGGGCATCTACCACCTCTCTGGGCAACCCTTTGCCAGTATTTTACCACCCTCATTGTAAAATAATTCCTTCCTTGTATCTATAGTCTAGATCTCCCCTCTTTTGGTTTAAACCCATCACCCCTTGCCCTGAGAGAAAGAAAAGAGGAGAAAAGGAGCTCCCGGGGCAGAGAGAAACGCAGAGCCTGGCACCCAGGGCACACGGAGCGCCATGCTGGGTACCCACAGGCAGCTGTACAGAAATTCATTTCGCTAGAGCTCAATGTTCAGAAAAAGAGACAGAGGAGTCAAACCAAAAGAAAAACTTTACTCAAATAAAGGGAAGAGTCCACTGGGCATATCCCTGTGGGGTCTCTTCCAAAACGCGGGGGACGCAGCCCCCACTTACCCCAGTTCCCCAGCCCTAGCTCCCGGCCGCAACGATCCCTCCTCCTTTCCCCATGGGCTGAGGTACTCGGAGGGTACAACCTTTCCGATCCGCCTGCTCCCCATCTCCCCACCCAGCCCCCGATGTCTCCCCACCCACAACCCCCCCACCCCCCCTGTAGCTGGTGGTTAAAACTCAGCTCCCTCATCTCCAAGGGTGCAACTGCCCCTTGGCAAGGGAGAAATAGCAGAGAGGTCGCTCTTCACCAGCTGCGTCTGCAGGAGGGACACCTGAAAGAGGCAAAAGGCCGAGCTCAGACAAGCCCACGCCGTCAGGACCAGCCGTAGCTCCACGGAACCGGCCGGCAGGGAAGACGCGCCCTCTAACTCCAGCCCTGACAAACACTTTGTCCTTCTACAACGGGCAGCAACAGGTTCCCAGAGTCACCCTGAACTGAGCTCAGATTATCGACAGTGCCAGTTTCTCTCTGGCATACCACCCACGTACAGCACCAGACATTACGGGTATGTTCAAGAGAGAGGTTCCTACAGGATTTAGCAACCCAACTCTTTGTTTCAAAAGAGAGGTCTGGGCTACTGCCACCTTAGTTCCACACGCTTTTTCCTCAGCAGGAGGACTACTGGTTACACGAGGCAGCAAAGAACTGTCCTGTTATGATCGAGTTTCCAAACTCGACAGCTGGCACAGGAAAAGGGAGCAAACTCTCACTTTTCCTGACTCTGGAGCATTTCACAAATGAGCAGAGCATCATTTGATGAACAAAGCCCGGGGGCAAATGAGCCTTAAAGGACTGCTGGGGCCCTGACATCCTCACACTCTGTTCTTTCCTGGCAACACGGGCCGTGCCTGCTGCGCTTGTTGGAGCAGAGCCCCAGCTGCTCTCAGCTCCTGGAACGTTTGCAGCGCAGCCACAGCAGCTCTGGGATGTTCCCTCTGCCCGCTGTGGAGCGGAGGATCTGGCAGCGCTGGGAGCAGTGCTCCGGGCTTTGCTGTTTGAGGGAAAACAGCTCAGGCCAGAGGTTTTCCTCTGTTCCCAGAGTGACAAGTGCTTTGCAATCCCCAGCCTCAAATTGGAATAGGAGAATATTTTCTTGGGCGGTGAACTCAAATAACAGAAGCAATTCCTACAGGAGTCTTATGGCTCGTGGAACCTGCTGCTTTTCAATTACAATAAGTCTCTACTGGGGGGCTGCTGCCACTGGGATTTGCCATCGTTCCTCCCTATGGCCAGACCCTCCTGCCACCCAGTGTGATTCTGTTCTCACCTGTCTAGAAGCCGGCACCTTCTGCTGGTCAGAGAGAGAAAATCAGCACGCGTCTGGCAGCGACCGACCACGGCAATATCTCTTCAGTCTCCTCCGTTCACGTTCCACCTGCACGTGGGGAAGGAGAAAGGGTCACAGACTCCTGCCACCAAACGAGGAGCAAAAGCACCTCTGCACATCAGGACAAGGAGATTTCTGCTCAGACACTGTCACTTGCACCTGAGAACATTGCGGCAAAACACACTCGAAGCAGACTATGGAGGAGAAAGGGCCAGAGAGAGTCCAGTGTGTGTGGATGGGGACAATGGGGCAAGAAGGGTGGTACCCCAGTGAATGTGCATTTGTGAAGGCAACGGGGTGCCAGAAGGGAGAGAAAATAGAAAGTGAGTGTCCACAGGAGGAAGGGGAAGAGGGCAGGAAACCAGCAGAGGACTCCGAAGCGCTGTCTGGGAAATGTGTGGTGTTCCAGAGCACCGGGAGGCTTTGCAGAGGCAGGGAAAGCCTGTTTTACCTGCTCCAGGGTCCTCCTGAGCTCAGCGTTGAGTTGCTGCAGCTCCGTCTTCTCAAGTTCCAGCCTTGCAACTGCTCCCTGCAGACGTTCCAGCCGCTGCGACAGGAGTCTCTTCTCTGAGAGCCAGGAGAGCTGCTCCCCTTCTGCAGCAGCCTGCTGGGGATTCAGAGAGGAGATGATGGAGCTGGTGCCACATGCAGCTTACAAGGGCCAGAATGAACAAGCCGGGGAGAGTGAGCGGGCTCAGGACTGCACAGTGCCAAGTCCCTTCTTCTCCCCCTGGTCCACAGCCCAAAATAGCCCCAAACTCTCTTCCTAGGGGCCCCCTACACATCACCTGGGAGAAATCCACACTCATTTGCCTTCCTGCTTTTTGGGCTGTGGCACAAGTACATCCGCAATGGCAATGAAGCCTTTAACCAGATCAGGCAACGGTACCAATTCCATTATTTTTAATACAGTGGAAAAGCTGTTCGCAGAAATCTCCATCTCTGAAAGCATCCTCTAAGCACCATCAGTGTCGCTGCTGTTCAGCCATCGGTATAAAATTCTACCCAGTTCCGTACGCTAGTGTGGTCAACCGTGCCCTTTCCTTCCTGTGCCAAATCCTCACAGCAGGACACGCTGGCCAAGCGTGCCCAGACAGGAGAGAACCAACGACCCAGCCCCAGCTGTGGGACTGGAGTTAATTTTAACATCAAGCCCCCTTGTTCTGTCGGTAGTTGTGGGCTGGGCAGAAAACATTCCAGCAGGTGAACGGTGTCTGAGCGCCCTGCACAGACAGGCCAGCCCGCTGGCTGCGCTCACGGGGGCTTCGGCCAAGCAGATCGTGGAGTTGTGGGAAGAGAGATTCCCATGTATGTCTACAGGAAACATCTTTAGAATCCTTGAGAGACATTTTAGTTGGCTGATGGTCACTCGAGTGCCTACCTGATGATGAAACCGGTCCGTGTCCCTCTCCGAAACCATATTCTGCAGGACAGCTACTTCTTCCCTCAGAGTGCCACTGGCCATTTCACTCTTGGTGAGGGCAAGAGTCAGCGCTTGTGCCTTCTGCTGCCACTCCAGTTCTCTTCTTTCAGTCTGCTTCAAAAGAGCAGCCACACGCTCCAGTTCTTCCCCCTTTGCTTTCCTCTCGTCTTCCAGCTGTTGGGTCAGCTCCTTCTGCTCTTTCTGCAGCATCTGGATTTTCTGCCACTGCGTTTCCACCTCCTCATTTTTCATTTTTAAGACAGACAAAGTAGTTTGAAGTTCTTGTTCAAGGCAGTGGTTCATATCTGTTGCTGTGTTTGCTCGGATCTCAGAGGCTGTGACTGACTCCTGGAGACGTTTTCTCTCCCATACCAGCTTTGCTTTAACTGCTTCCAGCCTGTCCCGTTCATGCTGCAAAACAGCAAGAAAAAGGTCAGGTCATTCCACCTATAGATGCTTGCTTTTCCTACGGGGTTTGCACTCCTGTTCAGTGTCAGCCCAGGGCTGCCCGCTCTCTCCTGCCTCTCCGGCTGTTCAGACCTTTCCTGCACCACCCTCCAGCTCCGGCTTTCCCAGCTCACTCAGCCTGTCCCACCTTCCTTTGTGCCCTTCCCTGACCCTCCTCTAGCTCTAGTGTGTTCCTGTGGGGAGGAGCTGCCTGAGCGGCAGCCAGGATTTAAAGTCCAGACTAACATGATTTGGGCAGGGGCATGGTGATGTTCTCTGTGTTAGGGAGGAAGGGAAGAAAGAAAAACCCCAACATTTGATTTCCCATTTTGGGGGGCGGCTTTTGGCCCTCTACTGCGTGGAGTTTTCATGGCACCATCCTCTAGAACCCCACTGTCCCCTCTTGAAGGAGTAATGGCCAGACCACACTCTGTCATTCTGTGTTTGAAATCAGGACTAGTTTTCCCCTGGCAGGCATACACTCCAGCACTGCCCTGGGCAGCCTGTTCCAATGCCCCACAGCCCTTTGGGGAAGAAATTGTTCCCCAGATTCAACCTCCCCTGGCGCAACTTGAGGCCGTTTCCTCTGGTCCTGGCGCTTGTTCCTGGGGAGCAGAGCCCGACCCCCCTGGCTCCAAGCTCCTTTCAGGCAGGTCAGAGATCAGAAGGTCTCCCCTCAGCTCCTGTTCTCCAGCTGAACCCCCAGCTCCCTCAGCCGCTCCCATCACACTTGTGCTCCAGCCCCTCACCAGCTCCGTTCCCTTCTCTCAACTCGCTCCAGCACCTCAAGCGCTTTTTTGTTGTGAGGGGCCCAAAACTGCCCCCAGGATTCCAGGTCTGGCCTCCCCAGTGCCCAGCACAGGAGGACGATCGCCTGCCATCAGGTCCGGCTTTTCCTCTCTCTGCCTCAAAATCACATTCATTCAGCCACTTCTTTCTGCTTTTCTACCCAGCGCTGCTTCCGCTGTCACCCTTCCTTCCTCTTGCTCCTCTCTGGAGCTGACCAGGCTCTGTGCTTTCAGTGCCTGCAGTAGTCCTTGCCTGCCCAGCCCCAGCACTGAGGCTTTCTGTCCTTCCTACTGCCCTTCCCTCTCTTCCCTGGCTCTCTCAGCCCCTCTCAGCTTACGCCCAGTGGCCAACAGCCTGTTCCTTCAACCCACCCGACCAGGCAGACTCACCTGCCCCTTCTCTCGCTGCTCTTTCATCTGCTGCCTGAGCTGCTCTACCCGCTGGCAGGCGTCTGTGAGCTCTCCCTGAGTCTGGAGGAGCGTCTCTAGTAAAGAATTCTTCTCACGCTCCTTTTCCAGCACGGCCTGCACAGAAATAAAGAGCAGACGGGCTTAAACTTCCCTCGCAAAATGTCCGTGCCAAGGCTCAAAGGCCGATGGGCTCACACGTTCTCCAAGCGCTGCGCTGCTGCTCTCCTGGGTCATTCTCTGCCCACGGGGAGACGCAGCTTCCTAAGGGAGATTGGCAGGATAAACAGGGTCCCTCCGGGACTGAATCCTCAACAAACTCTTAGTCAGCTCACGGGAAAACGTGTGGCATTTCTCAAGTGTCTCGCCTTGCTGGTGAGGGGATCCCTCCTCTTCTGCTGGTCCTGTTTGCCTTTCCATGGCGGCTTTTGCCCCCAGTCAGCAGCAGAGAAAATGCAAGGCTGCCAGAGGGCTGCAGCCAGAGCTCCTTCAGGAAACTCAGGGATTCCAAGCGGGGTTTGGTGAAAATCACTTCAGTTTTAAGGTACTCAGTAGACTCTGGTTCAGAAGTGACATGCCAGGGACACACGGTCATCTCCGAGTGCTGCCCTGTCCTGTCAGGACCTGCAGACACAGCTGGGGGTTCTGCTGTCCCTGGGCACTCTGCACACAGGACCTTGGGCAGGACACAAGCACTGCCAGCGCAGGACGGGGTTGCTTTGGCACAGCAGAGCTGGGCACAAAAGAGCTCACCAGCAAGTGACTGAAAACACAGCCCGGAAGACACCTCTGTCCTACCGCTCCGAAATCTTTCACAGGACTCTTTAAAAAGGTTTTTCTTCTGCCAACAATCCTGCTGCGCCCTTCCCTGTTCCCCAAACACAAACCCCATCCTCGTGGGGATTCAGGCCTACAAGCTCACTTTGGTCTTTAATGGAGATAAGGCTTTAAACACCTACCAGGAAACATCAAAAGAGGACCGTTAGAGAGCAGCGAAGATATTCTGAGGTAACTCTTACAAAACCAGAACACAATAGCAGCACAACAATCTGAAACCAAAGGTGACATTTCTGCCTGGCTTCCTATGAGAGGTCTCGTCCCTAGTCCCAGCGCTGGCCCTGCACGCCTTTCACCTCCCCAAATTCCGTGCAGGAAACATTAGGGATGCTCCACACAGCCCCATTCCCAGCCATCTCCCACAGCCCCAGCCTCGCAAAAACACACCAGTTCTCCTTTCGCAGCCTTTACCTCTTGCTCGGCATTTTCACGTCTAGTTTGTTCCTCTTGTTGTTGAGCTTGCACGGCAGCAACTTTCTGCTCCATATCCAACAGCTGCTTCTCGTGCTCCCTCTCTGTCTCTGCCTTCTCCTGTTGCCATCGCTCCAGCAGCTCCTGCAGCTCCGACTGGTGCCCTTCCCGCGCGCTTGCCTGAGGAGGGGAGGAAAAGACTTCAAGATGGAGCCCCAGCCAAGCTCCTCAAAAACATGGGAAGCTTCATCCCTCCTTTGGGGTTCAAGCCCAAAGAAAACCCCTCTGTCCACCGAGAAAGGAACAAAGTTCCCGTGACTGCAGCTGGCAGGAGGGTCAGGACTCTGCCCCATGGGAGACGGGAGGCTGCTAAGAGCCCCCCCTGGGCTGCCACGCTCTGGGTGGGACCCCCAACCTGCCCTTGAACTCGTCTTACGCCCACGCTCAATCTGTGGCTGCATTTCCTGTCCCAGCACAGTCCCGTGGGCTCCACGTGCCTTCGAGTACGAGCCATCGGCTCTGCTGCTGGCCTGGCAACGTGTGGCCCGTGACGCACACTTGCTGCCGTTTCACACCTTGGGCCGTTCTTCTGCTCAAGACAGCCCACCAAGCTTGCTTGAGGAATTCAAACGCCTCTTGTTTCCTACCAGGTCTTGCAGAAGCCTCTTTATTTCTGCTTCGTGATGGCTTTGCCGAAGTCTGAGGGTATCGTCATGCTGCCGTTCTCTCCGCAAGAGCTGTTGTGCCGTGTTTTCCCGTTCCTGCCTCAGGAGAGATCTCTCTGCTTCCAGCTCACGTTGAAGGCACTTCACTTCCCCTGCAAACCCCACAAATGGCAAGAGTCAGAGTCTCCCCAGACCCTGGTTCTGACCTTACTGACCTTCAGCCCTTGGAGTTTCAGTGCAGGAGGGATCTGTTCCAGCTCCTTCACTCCCCACCAGCACTGCGGACAGAGAGCTGCTTTTATACCGTCTTCTCTAGGCAGGGGGATCACCAGAAACAAAGCACATGGGGCATCACCTTGTATCACCTCCTTGGCCTGTGTGACGGTGTGAAGTTGCATCTCAAGCTGACTCCGGGCGATCTCCAGCTGAGATACGTGCTGCTGAGCCTCAGACAGGCTGCACTCCAGGGTCTCCTTCACCGACCTGCAGGTTGTGGACATGGAGAGAAATGAGCTTCTTGCTCCTGACACCCACAGGGAGGGATTCCAGTGACAAGTGGTTCAAGATCCCTGCCCCTGAGAATGGAAAATGGGTTGCATGGACACCTGTGCACAGAAAACAGATTTCTGCCATTTAAAGTAGCAATGCAGGCCCCTCCGAGGGAATGCCCAGGCTTTCCTTATGACCCAGCGTAACACAGCAAGCCCAGCCGAATTTCATCTTGACAGCCAGATCTTGAATCCCTGCTGCCTGATCGATGGCACACAGGGAGCAGGTTTCCTGACAACGTCTGTGCCAGCCAGCAAAAGCCCAACCTCTGCTCACAGCCCCTGTCTCATCAGCACTTCCAATTGCTCTGCAGGGGGACACAATGAGAGCATTTCCCGCCCTGATTCGTGACTTTCTAATGCTGCCCACAGCATAGGCAGAGGTAGGGAATTTTCCAGACTCCCTGTTTTTAAAGGAGTCTTTTTTATTTCTTTTTGGGTTTGTTTGAAAAGCAGAACTCATCACATTTGATCTGAGAAACCTGATAGACCAGAAGCACAGAATCTTGTTCCTTCCCTGTAGAACTTCTCCATGACGTCTGTCTCCAAACAGCACGTGGTAAGGAGTACGGGACCCAGACATCAGCGATGGGCAAGAACCCCCAAAGACTGGCGAGAATTCAGAAGAGGTTTCTCTGCTGCTGGTGCAACCAGCTCTGGGTCCTGCACCGTCCTTAGCAAGAGGTGGCTTAGGAACAGGAGGCCATCACGGTTTTCAGCATGAGCCTCCAGCTTCACCCTAAATGGCAGTGTTCTCCTCACAACATCTGTACGAAATAGCCTGGAATTCTGAAGATCCCATGTCAAAACACTTGATCAGGAAAGATCTAATTTTGAAAGGCACTGAACAAGACACCAAAACCCAATAGAAACTGCAGGTCTCAGTAAACATCTGCATGGTTTAATTGTTACTCCATGCAAAGCCAAGGGGCCAGATACTGAGGAATTATCTTGGCTTGCTTTGGACTTCACACAGGAATGTGCGAGGGGCATGAACATGAGCCCAAGGCTCAGGAGAGCTGTGCTGGCTTTAGCTGTCAGAAAAATCACATCAGATCACAGTATACATGACTTTCTTTTTTTCTCCTCAAGATTGTTCCATGTTCTGTCCCTGGAAGGTGAAAACACCCCCAAAGCACAGAGGACGCAAGAAAGCCCCGTGCAACGATGACCAGCTCTATAATTCCCGACAGTGAGTCATGTCCTGCCCAGGGTTCCTCCCCCTTTACCTGGCCTCTGCCAGCTGCTCTGAAAGGCCTTGTCTGTCCCGCTCCACGGCTGCCAGGCGCAGCTCCAGGGCAGCCTTCTCCTGCACCAGCACCTCCTTCTCTTCGGACACCTTGGCCAGCGCGAGCCCTTGGCGAGAGGACTCCTGGCGCAACTGCTCCAGACCAGTGCTGGCCGACTCTTGCTGCCGGGACACCTGGAACGGGACAAACCGCAGTTGGAGCCCTTGCTGTGCAGTTGTGTGCAGAGCAGCCAGCGCCGCTGGCCAGTGGGCGGGAGGAGAAAGAGCTCCTGTCCCGGGGGCTCCAAGTGTGAGAGCAGCTGCTGGTACCGCGCTGAGAGCCTGGGCTGCCAAAAGGCGCTGGCCCCGCTCACTGGGAAGTGATGTGCAAGGCCAGACTGGGCTGCCTGGGGCCAGCTGTGGCCTCCCCAGTGCCCAGTGCAGGGGACGGTCACTGCCCTGCTCCTGCTGGCCACACCAGTGCTGGGACAAGCCAGGCTGCTCTTGGCCTTCTTGGCCACCTGGGCACACGCCAGGTCATAATCAGCTGCTCCCAACTGGATTTTGCCTCAGAAAACAGATTCAGAGCTACATGGTTTGTTTCTTTTGCCACAGGTGACAGGAGTCACCCCGCTCTGATCCAGGGACAGCACCATCATCTCTTTGCAGCTCAGCAAAAGCCACAGAAGAGGCCAACACAGACCAGTGGATTAAAAGAATCCAGAGAAGCAGAGGACAGCGCAGAGAAATGCAGAACTGCTCTGCAAGCCATCAACATGTTGCCAAAAAGAAGGGAAAAAACCCTCTGCCCTCCAGGGCTACCGAGTGTCTCCTTGACACAAACCTTGCAGCAGCCAACAGATACAGCTTCACTCAGCCAAGCAGCCAAACGCACACCCAGAAGCAGCAGCTTTTTGGTCTCACCTCACTGAGCTGCTCTCGGGTTTCTTCCTTCTCCTCTGCCAGTCTCCTCAGCTCCACCCGCAGCCCCTCCTGCTGCTCCTCTGCTTTCTGCAGCAGCTGCTCCAGCTGGGCTTTCTCTGCACAGAGCTCTGCCTTGCTTCTTTCACACCAGCTCAGCTGCTCCTGCTCACACACTCTTGCTCTCTCCATCTCAGCCACTTTCGCTGACACAACTTCATTCTCTTGCTCCAGCTACAATCACAGAGGCAGAGAGGACATAAAAGACAGGAACATTTCCCAGGAAGGAGCTTTGCCTTGGACCCGAAAAGGAACAACATTTCCACATCCAGCCAGTCCTACTGCTGGAAGGCAAGAAGGCTGAGAAGCAGCAGCAGCTGGAGACAAACACCTGGCAAGAGCTTTGGCAGCTCTGCTCACCTGCAGCACAAGGTTGTTCAGCTGCACTTTCTCCACTGCAAGAGCTTCATTGAGACTGCTCATGTTGGCTGCTGCAACACGCAGATCAGCTATTTCAGCACTCAGCTGCTTCTGAGTCCTTGTCAACTCTGCCACCGACTGCTCAGCCTGCAGAGACAAAAGAACAACGTGACAACAAGGGCAGCAAAATCCCTGACTCCAAGCAGCAACTCCCCATCCCCTGCATGTCTCTGACACGCTCCCAGTTCACGCTCCCGATAAGCACGTGGGGACTGAAAACCCCAAAGAGCCTGGGTGGTCTGATCCCCATTTCCCAAGGACAACAACGTTTTCCCTGTCTTCTCCTGCCAGGAACAGCACCTGTGCTGGTCCTGCTGTCACAACTCCCTCTCCCACAAGGGCTCCCTAGGAATAAGGTGCCCGCACCTTCTCCAGGGCCGTGGTCAGCTTGTGTTTCTCTTGCTCCAGCAGACCCCTCTGACGCTGCGACTCCTCCAGCTTCTCTCTCGTGCCTGCCAGCTCACTCTGCAACAATGAATGTTTTCCTTCAAGTGCAGCTAAGTCCTTCAGCCTGTGAGAAGGGGAAAGACAAACAAGTTCTTAATCTAAAAACACTCTCATTTCCAAGAGTACCTACTATGTCCCAGATATGGCAGTTGGAGTCATTTCCAACAGCTTTCTATTTACACCTAAGGAACACTGGAATTTCTTGCCTAGAGCCACATCACTCTTTGCCATTGATGTAGGTGAAACATTTGTCACTGAGAAAGTAAAACAAGCTTCCAGAAGTCACAGAAGCTTTCCAAGTGGCTCAGGTACTCTCAACAGCTTCCTGCGTGTTAGTTCTCTCCCCTCTCTTGGATACATTGCATACAAGACTTGACAAAGTTCTTTGGGTAAGACAGACTCTGCTCAGGTGGGGAATGATTTCTGTGAAGCTCACACACAAAGCACAAGGAGGCGGCTCTGCTGGATGGCAGCAGGCAGCCAGCCCTGCCCATGTGCTCCCTTCACCCTTCTGTGCTGCAAATGATGAGCAGGCACAATTCAGCCTTGTACACTGGGCTCCTAAGGTCCAGCCATGCCCACCCCTGCCCAGAGAAAGCTCCAACGCTCACAGGAGCTCCCGCTCATGACGCGCTCTCTCCATCGCCTGCTGCTGCTCCACCATTTCCCCCTGGGTTGAGTCTTCCTTCAGCTGCAGCTCCGTGTTCCTTTGACGCAGACGCGAGGCTTCTTGCTCCGTTACTTCCAGCTGTTGCTGTAGCTCTTCCCTGGTTTTCTCCAGGTTGGCACAGTCACTGCAGAGACAAGGCTCCGTTAGAAGAATGAAGAGGCCGGTAGAGTCACAGATCTCATTTTCCCCATCCCAGGATGGAGCTGTGGGGAGCACGGGGAGGAAGAACTTGCTCTTCCCCTCCCAAGGTAACTGAAGAGGGAAGCAGGAAGGCAGGCAGGCTGTTGCCTTCATCCAGTGAGAAGCGGTGCCTGGGAAAGGGCACCCAAAGAGCAGAGTGCAGAGACGCAGCATGTCGAGGGAGAGGCACCTTCTATGCCAGCATTGCTCTGAATCGCCCAGACAGCCTTGGGAGGCACAGCAGAGCATGAAAAGCAGTGACAGGAGGATGCTGTGGTGCCATACAGAGGCACACACGAGGTAGGGCAGGCAAGTTCTCTGCCCAGAACACCTCTGAGCTCCCCGAACTGGAAACAGATTGCCTCTAGAGCGCAGGAGAAGGAGGAAACACTCACCTTCTGAGCGCTTCCACCAGAGACTGGAGGTGCTGCCGCTGCCTGCTGGACGTGGCGCATTCCTCCTCCAGTTGCTCAAGCCTCTGCTGCAGCTTCCTGCACTTCTCTTCCTGCTGCCTGTGCTGCTGCAGCAGGGAATCGATAGAGTCCTGCCTGGCAGAAAGCTCTTCTTGTAGGGCCTGCAAGCACCGGGCAGGGAAAGAGCACAAACAAGCAGTAAGGAGCAGCCGAGACGGCTCCAGACAGCTGGGAGAAGCAGCGAGCAGAGACACGGCTCCGCTGAAGGCAAAAGCTGGGATGAGGGGGTGGAGATCAAGGAGAGCAAAGCGGCAGAACACAGGGCTGGGGAGACGGGCCAGGCAACAGGGTCCCAAGAGTGGGAAGGCTGGAAAGACACTGGCTGAACTGGCCAAGGAAATGGAAAGGGTCCAAGCCAAGGGAGGCACAAGCAGCCGAGCCTGTGGCCAGTGCTGAAGACAAGCAGAAATTCTCACCCGCGTTGCTCCTCGCCTCCTTGCCAGCGCCTCCTGAACCAAGGCAAAGGCCTGCTCTGTCCCACCGGAGCTCAGGACAGAGAGGATGGTGCTGGGCTCTGCCTGCTGGGAACTGCCAGGGCAGATCATGCTGACCGTGCTGTCACTGGCATCCAACACCACCTGAAAGCCCACAGCAAGCTGTTACGCTCTGCTCAGTCTACTTGGCTTGCTTTATCTATTTCTCCTATTGCCCCCACTTCACCCTTGAGTCATTAAAAGCTGAGGAATACTGGAAAAGAGCCATGAAAAAGCTCATGTTTATAATGACTCTGCGCAGTAGCCCAAGTGGATAACAGTGACTCCATCAGGGGAAAGACCTGACTTTGAGAGAGGCTGATTAACCCCCCTCCACAGAGGGAAGTTTAGGACTAAGTTAAAGTTCCCCCTAAACAGTTAGACCAGTTGGATTCTCGGGGGGATAATGGTCAGTGAATGTCGAGTAAAGGAGCAGAGTTGGCAAGTACATCAATTGAGCCAGTGACATTTTATAAAATCTGAAGAACAAGAGTCATTGCTCAAGGAGGGTGGGGGAAGCCCCCGAGCAATCCTGCAATACAAATGTCAAGTAGCCAACTCGGAAAGCACAGCCCAAGACAGACCTGAGCGGGACGGTGAAGGCAAAGGTACTTTCTGAAACTTCTAGCGACTCAGCTCAAGAGTCACAGGACAGCCAACTCGGATGTTCTAACAGGTTTTACGTCAGAAAGGTGGTACAAAAACTAAACAGCCAGTAGCGGTTACCGCAGACAGTACCCAACATAGATCTCTATTCCCCAGGCTGGGCTGTTGCCTTCCTCAAGCATTTGGAAACCTCGTTTACAGGGATGTGGCCCCAGCTCTGCACTCACCTCAGTTATATCCTTTATCAGCTTTTGCAGGGAAAGGTTCTCCTCTTTGGCACTTTTACTCCACGAAGCTTCATGTTCTGTCTCTAACCGACTGGCTTCCTGAGAACAGAAGGAGGAAAGGGTGGGCAGGGAAGAGCTGCTCCCCTCTGCAGCTTTCCCATCCTCAGCGGCACTGCCGTGCCCAGAAGCCTCAGCCCTCGTGACTCCAGTAGATTCCTTCCCACATCTATTCCATTTCTTCCTCGCTACAACTAAGAAGAGAATGACCAACAGCTCGTTTTCATAGACTGCTAGGAAGCTGTCAGTGCCAAGAACTTTGGCCCCAGGCACAACAGCCTTGGTGCAACCCCCTGAGGAAGACACCGGAGTTGTCTGCAGCTCCCCTGCCGCTGCTGCACCTGGACTGACTCCACCTGTGCCAAACACACAAGGAACATTCTGGCAATGTCCCTGCTGTTCCCCTACAGTTGGCATCTCTACCACTCCTTCTGCGGAGGAAACCACACCTCTGTGTGCTACGGCTGGGGAGCAAACACTGGGCTGTCTCCCAGATCAAGGGAAAACATACCAGAATCTCCACAGTGTCGTCAGGTGTTTCCATGGGCTTCTCCTTCTCCTCGTTCTGCTTCTGGGACTGCACAAGCAAGGCCGAGAGCTCCATCACCCTGAGAAGAGAAGGTCCACGTGCCACTCCAAAAGCACAGCACACCATCGCCTGGAAAAGAGCTAAGCAGCTCCCAGAAGCACAGCAGAGAAAGTTCAACCCAGAAAATACAGCAAAGGCAGCGTCCAGCTCTACAGGCTAATGAGCTTGAGGGTGCAAAATGGCACTTCTTGCCCCAAAGGTCTTCTGCACTCAGTCTTGCAAGGAACCGTCAGCACAGAGGAGCTGCTGCTCATGATGCTCCTGTGCACATTCCTCCCAACTGCTTTAGCGCAGCCCTGGGTAGCAAAAGGGCTGTACAGAGACAGTGCTCTCTTTATGCTGCTCTCCATTTCTCACCAAGAATCAGCTAACAACTAAAACACTGTGATATGCAATCTCTCTGCCAGTCTCGTCTCACTCAGAAGAGCTTCTGTCAGTCAGACGGTGTTTCTGTCCGTTCTGTTGAAGGCAACAGTTTGACGAGGGACAGAAACAGAGCTGTGCAGAATGGGTGTGTTTTAAACACGAACACAGCTCATGTACAAATCACAGAAGCAGCCACAAAAGATCCTGTTGATAACAGCAAAGTTTAAAACAGCTTCACCTGTCCTGAAGCTCCTTCTTCTCCAGGTCGCCAGAGGTTGGACGGGAGCAGCTCACAAGTACAGCTCCAGAAAGCCTCATGTGCTCTGCCTTCAGCTCGGACAAATCTCTGAAGAAGAATTAAGAAAAAGACCGTGTTCACAGCACCATCTTGATCAGCTCACTCACTTCTGAAGCACATCACTGTGCACCAGTCCCAGCTGGCAGGAAAGGTGACATCTGCGCTGGGACGAGCCGCTCATCTGGCACTTTGGGACCAGGACACATCGTGACAGCTGAGCAATGGGTCTGCGTGATCGTCGAGGATGAGTCTGTTTCCTCCTCAGAGATGAGGAGAAATGGGTGGGACAGCCAGAAGGCCTCAAGGACCTCTAATTACTCTTACTGATTGTTGCTCCTGCTCTAGCTCATTAACATACTCTCATTGTCATTAATAGATGTAAGGAAGTTTACCAAGGTCCCCACCTTTTACACCCTGGGGATCAGCCTTAAGCAACCTGTTACTGTCCGCACTAGGACTGGAGGTGGTGTAAGATTAAGCCCCGAATGTTGCAACAAAAAAGCACAAATGCTACAAGAATTAAAGAGTTGGTCAGGCATACTCTCACCTTAAGGAAAGCTTATAATCAAATAAGATAAATGGCTGACAGTAACCTGGAATGTGACATTGCATGCTGACACCACAAGAACGTACTCTTATGGCTACGCTGTTTTTGTTTGTGTAGAAGGCAGCTGTGAGAAGGGAACCTCAGACAGCCCAAGAGCAAGAAAACCACCACAAAAAGAGGTGTCAGGCCAAGAAAAACAAACTGAAAAATGCAGTAACAGAGTGGGGAAGCTATTCTTTCTCTCACTAATGTTGCTACAGGAATAAGAGGATACAAACTGACCAGAACAAATGTACACTCGAAATGAGAAGGAAAAACCCCATACATAGTCATGAATGATCTTTCAATGAGGAGCAGTAGGAAAAGAAACTCAGTGAGATGTAAGGCAGATTTTCACCGTTCTGTTAAACGGACTGCTCTACATGCTGCACGCACAGCTGTGGGGAGTCTCCTCCAGCCTGTCCATGTGCGCCCGTGCCTGAGTTAATGTGCCCAAACATCACCACAGTCAAGTTCATCTGCTCAGGGCCCCGGCGTTGCTCACAGCCCGAGCCCTCAGTCTGATCTGAAAACCTGCATCAAACCAAATGATTCCAAAGACAGCTAAAGCAGCTTCATGGCATTGCTTCAGCCCGTCAAAGGAGAAATCACGTCTTGAGCCGCAATTACCGTAACACGGAGGCTCGCCAAGCAGGTGTGAAGGGAAGCTACAGTTTTCCTGCAAGAGCTCTGGCCTTCCCTTGTACTCACCGGTCAGTGGCAGTCTTCATCTCCAGGAACTGACGGCGGAAGGTCACCACCTGACACCACAGGCTGAGGAGACGGTGACGTTCACCCCTGACGTAGCTGTCATACAGCTAAACGTGCCAAGACAAAAAGAAATGCCAGTTCAGCCTTCGCCAACACTGCACGAGTCTTTCAGAGAGGAGAGAGTGCAACCCCCAGCACCAGGTCTCCTCCATCTCCCAGCCCTGTCTTCTGCTCCTCAGCACCAACACAGCTCAGCAGAGCCACCACTGTCACACAGCAAGTCCTCTCTGCCGGAAATCAAATCCATTCTCACGCCACTCTGGCGCCACGGCTGGCATGCCCGTAGCCTCTCCTTACCTCACGCTCACGGCGCCATTCACTCTCCTTCAACCCCAGCTCCTCCCGGGCCCTCATCCAGTCCGCCGTCAGTTTTCCAACATCTTCTTTAAGGGCTGAATTAACCTCACTGGCTTTATCGAGCTGCTCCCGCAGGAGAGCGTTCACTTCTGCCAGATTCTCGCACCTGGGAAAGGGAGAAACAGCCAGGAGGTCGCTCAACAGCTGCTGCCCACAAGCGGCAGCCCCGGGATTTCCCAGCTCCCTCAACACTGACTTTGTTGTCACACTGAGAGGCAGGAAAAGTGCCTCCTGGCATTAACTAAGATCTCTCTGAGATGGCCACCTCCGCTGCTTCTCCTGGCTTTAAGCCTCCCATTCCCACCCACAGGTTCGGTTCTCCCCTCCTCTGGAAAGGGACCTTTGGAGCTCACCCAGAACAACCCCCCGCTCAGAACAGAGCCATTCAGCACACAGCACTGTTACTGCACCACAGAAAACACATCGTGGACCTTTCTCCTGTCAAAGCGGCTCGTCCAACCGCTTCCCTTGGGGAGACCAGCTGGCACTGGCAGGTTTTCCCTCCCTTCCATGAGCATCCAGGATACCGGCTATGAGGGAACGCTTCTTCCTTGTACCTTTGCTGCTCCTCTTCCAGCTGCAGCAGTGCTTTCTCCAGGCTGTGGTCTTCTGTGGCTTCCCGCCTGCCGGGGAGGGATCCCTTAGGAAGAAAGGAAAACATCAGTCAAATTCTTGTGTTCCCTTCACTACTGTCAGCATCCATCACTCTCCTCTCCATTTCTTGGTATCTCAGGAGCTCGTGGCTTCTTCCAGGCACTACAGCCCTCTCCTGAGACCTCGGACAGCGCGTTACCCCAGCAGGAAAGCACTCTCTCGCAAAACTAAAATCCTTCTTGATGGGGATTTCTGGACTGGCATTTCTGGGACTACTGGCTGCTCCAAGAATGGCAACTGCACAGACACTGACGGGCAGAATTACAGCGCTTCCTGAAACCCTCAGGCAGCAAAATCCTGTTTTCCTCTGTCACTGTCACTCTGGAGAGATGTTTTTTGCCGGCGTTAACGAATGCCACGTACACTATCGTTACTCAGCAGCCTGCACACTCACCCCTCCTGCCTCCACTTGCTGCTCCAGCTCTCGGCACCGAGTCCGGTACTGCAGGACCTGCGTGGATACAGAGAATGAAGAGGAGCGAATGCAGCTTCTCGCAGACGCGGCTCCTCCCGCAGCCCCTTTGCTCTCAGTCTTTGCAGCCCAAGCACAGAACATTTCACGGCGCTGCTGATACAGCCAACGAGAAGTCGTTCCCATACAGGGAAGCTTCACCTTCCCTGATCCTCAAGCAAGCGAGCCAGGGTTTCTTTCGCACACTGAGCGGCTCGGGGCTGCCAGCGGGGGAAGCGGCGCCCAGCACGCCTGGGCGGGCCGGGCGGAGCGGGGCGGCTCCCGGGGCCTCCCCCGAGCTCCGGGCTGGGCACCGTCCCGCCCGCGGCAGCTCCGGGGAGGAACCCGCTGGGGCCGCGCGTTCGCCCCCGACATCGCCGCGGCCCAGTGCCCTCTCTGGGCGGCCCGGACACCCCGGCCCCCGCACCGCGGCCCGGCCCCGGGCAGCTCCCCCCGGGCAGGCGCCGCCGCTCCTCACCTTCGCCTGCAGCTTCCGCACCAGCAGCGCTTGCCGGTGCTGCGCCTCCTGCGAGCTCTGCAGCCGGCGGCGCAGGGAGGCCTGGCTCGGCGCCGCCATGGCCCCGCTCGCCTGCCGGGCTCCGCTGCCCGCCGGGCCCCGCGGCGGGGGCTGCTCCGCGCCCTGCCCCGGCGGACCGCGCTCAGGCGGCCCCGGGCTGGCGCCTCCGGGCCGGGCGGAGCGGCTCCCCCTGCCCGCCGGGCGCGGCCGGGAGCCGCGGGGCGGGAGAGCCGGGCTGGCTCGGGGCCGCTCTGGGGCAGCGCCTCCCTTCTCGCTTCTCGCTTCTCTCTTCTCTCTCCTCGCTCCTCCTGGACGGGCCCGCCGGGCTGCGGTGCTGCTCTGGCAGCGCTTTGCTCCAGCGAGTCCTGCGCAGGGACCGGTAACGGCCCCGGAGAACGTTGCGGGCGGCACGCGCTGCCGGGGGAGCCTGGGAGAGAAGGAGCCGAGGAGACGGTCCCGAGAGCAGAGTGTGGGCTGTGGGGACACTGGGGCAGGGAGGGGGGACCGCAGGGACAGCACAAAAGCTCCGTGGCCCAGGGGAGCCGACCGAGCAGCCGGAGCTTTCTGCTAAAGCTCAGCCTTGAGCCCGGGACTGGCCCTGCCGCAGGAGTTCCAGCCTGGGGCGGAAACCAAACGCACACGGGTGGCATTTGGGAACCTTTTCCTCTCTGTTTTGCAGCATGAACGGGGCAGACTGCAAGCAGCTAGAGAAGAGCCTGGATGGGAGAGAAAACTGCCAATTTAGTACTGCACCACGTACTCTCTGAACTAAACTTCAGGACCTCATGAAGAAATACAAGAACCAAACAAGACACGCGGGGCTCAGTCCCCTTGGCCAGACTAGTCTGTTGCATGAATTCACTTATTCACCCCTCGGGTCAGGAGCTTTCCTAACTTAGAACCCCTGACACTTAATTCGTGCACTCACAAGGGTGGCACCCGCGGGCACACGCAGGGCCGTGGGGGTACCCAGAGGCAGCAAAGGGCTCAGGCTGGGCACCCAAAGGCACACGGAGGGCTCCGGTCCACACCAAAGGGCAAACGGAGTGTCCTAGGAAGCACAAGGAGAGAAATGGAGGCCCTCAGGAGGCACCAAAAGGCTGTTTGGTGGCCCCTCGGTTGCCCCAAAAAAGCCCATCCCTGGGGGACATGGAAAGGCAAACAGAGACGGCTTGAGGAGACGAGAGGAGGAGTCCCCTGGGAAAGATGAAAAGCCGAAGGCCGGTCCCTTGGCGGGACAGCGAAAGGCCCAGCGAGGGCCCTGGGTGGGAAACCAAAGGGTCCTCAGGAGACTTGGGGGGCCGAGAGAATAAATGCCCAGAACAAGGCGCAGCCTTCAACAGCACCAACATGTGGGACTGTCCTAAGGCACAAGCACGGCTTTACAGAGCTGGACCTGCCCCTCCAACAGCCTGGCCGCAAAGCTTTCTAAACAAGGCAAAAGCCTGGGCTGCTTTTCTCTTCCCCACTTAAGATTCCCTGTAGAACTGGGTCTTAGCCTGAGCGAGGCTGTAGGAGGGAGGAAGAGGCAGGAAAACATTGCAGGGAAAATGCCCAGACACAGCAGGACCTGGCGTGAATCACTGCAGGCGCGAGCAAGGCCTTGGAAACAACATCTGTGGCCATTTGGCTGCTCTTCTTGGCAAGCTCATGACACACCAGTGAGACATCTGCAGCGTGTTGCAGTGGTGGCAACTTGACTGTCTTGCTCGCCTCTGGGATCTGCTGTTCTGATGCTCTGGGTGATCCTTGTCCTTCTGTCACACCCTGAAGCTTCAGGACCTCAGAAAACTGACAGCGAACGTCCTGTTCAAACTGAGCAGCTACAAAGGACGACAAGGTGGAGCTTTTAACAGCCTTTGTGGCCGTTTGGTCCAGAGCAGACTGCAAAGATGCTGTGTCAGAAGCTGCCAGTTCTGCGTCCCTCTATCTCTCTTCTCTGGATTTGCCTGCTCAGGCGGCTCCTCCAGCGTGCTGGCAGCGACACCGGCTCCTTCCACTGCTGGCCTTGGTTTGTTTCCTGGAACATGAGGCTCCAGCACTTCTGCCAGGGAGCACAGGCCCCTTCTAGAGCAAGCGCCACTTGGCCTTTTCTTACTTCTGCCTCCTCTTCCTCTCTCCACCTGCAAACTCTTGCTGTGCTCCTGCAGCAGCCACTCTCGCAGGCAAGAAGTGTCAATCACCCCCAGCATTTCGGGAGCGTCCTCTAATTTGGGCAGGTGTTCCCGAAGCTTCTCCTGCAAGGTGACAGCAGGTGTGTCCCGCTGTGGCCTGGACAAGCGCTCACGGCCCTGCGTGCTGAGGCGTCCCGCGGGCCCAGGACAGGGCTCTGCTCCAGCCCCGCGACGAGGGCAGAAGGGAAGGGCTTCCCTCGGGACTGCGTGTCTGTGAACACCCCGCTTCGCTGACCTGCTCTCGGATGAACGCTTTCTCGGCCTCCAGCTTGCGTGTGGCCAGGTACTGCCTGTACTCGTTGAACTCCTTCAGCGAGCAAACCACCTGTGGAGAGACGAGGCCGCCAGGCCTCGCACCGGCTGCCTCCTCAACACTCAGGCAGCGCGAGGCAGCCTGAGAAGAGCAGGAGTGGGAATGGCCAGGGGGACGCTGGTGCTTCTGCTCCTGGGGAAACCAGCCCCACAGCCCCGTGCCCTCCGACAGCAACAGGCGGCTGAGCAAGCGCCCGGGGAGCACGCCTGATGAGGGCTGTTTTGACCAGCCCAACATCCAAACCTACACTGCTGTCACTGGCAATGAAACCCTCTCTCTTCAGCCTCCGCAGGTTGTCCTCGCGTTGGTGGTAGGCCTGCAGATGCGGGTCATGCAGGCTGTTGTACTTGGTGCTCAGCAGGCGGCAGAGGGGATCCCCAAGGTCAAACAAGCAGGAGGGCCGGTGAAGCTGTGAGAGATGTTCCAGAGTATGAACGGGGCAGGAGAGAGCAACAGCAAAGAGGTGAAAAGCTAGACTTGTGAAAAGGCAGTCTGAAGACCAACACTCTTCTCCATCCTTCCGAAGGCACAGAGGTCACCACAGCCACACTGCAGGGCCGGGCTGGGCTGGGTTGGGGGACAGAAGACAAACCCCACCACCAAAGCAGGCATCTTAGGCCACCAGGAAGAACTGCAGACCTTGCCACAACAGCAATGACCCTTCAGAGTGACAAGTTCGAGCCCAGTGTTTCAAAGGCAGCAAATGGACAACGCACTGCACACAGTCTGCTTGGAGTTAGGCCAGCCCAAGGGCTGTCTCAACTAACTTTGCCTCCAGGAGGCCTCTGCCTTGGAAAAAAACACTCCGCAGGCTGCAGGAGGAGGACACTGTGTGCATTCCTGAAGGGCCCCGGTCTCACGCTTGCAAAGTGCCAGAAACCAGTCCAGAAAATGGACAAGTCCTCCTTTTTGTTTCCGCACTGGGGAGCCAGGAGCTTCCCTCGACTCCCCAGCCCTGGCTGACTCTGTGCCTGTAGAGCTGCTGGGGGAGATGGCTCTGAGGAGAAAGGACCCTGGAAAAAGTATCTCAAGGCGAAGACCAACATTGTCCTCCATATGCTGTGAGAACCAGGCTTCCTGGAACTGGACACGTCCCTCCACTAGCCCAGCAGCAAAGCTTGTGAAACGAGATGAAAATGCTGATCACTCCTCGCCTCCCTACATGAGATTCCCTGTAAAATTGGGGCTTAGCATGACAGAGACTGTAGGAGGGAAGGAGACGGATGACTGCAAGGAAAATGCCAGACACAGTCTGGCCTGGCTTGAAGGAAGGCAGCCACAAGCAAGCACTTGGGAACAAACTCTTTATTGGAAGCACAGGGCTGTACTTGGCAGAGCTGCCCAGGGCTCTACACGTCTCTTGCCGCACCCCTGCCCAGGACACGGCCCGCACGCCTCCCGGCTAACGCCCTCGCTGCTGACACGGCTGCTGGCGCTCGCCTCCGACAAGCTTGCCATGCGCTGCTCTGCGTCGTGCTGCTGTCTGGGCAGGGGTCTTCGGAGCTGCCGGAGGGACGGGCTGTCTGGAGAACTGTGGGCCCGTGGAGGGGCGGGTGTCCTCAGTGGGACAGCTCTCCTCTCCATCTGGTGGTCCGGGCGACTTTGCTCCTTTGCCGGCTTCCAGCCTCTGCTCTTCAGGTGTGCCAGGGAATCCTTGTCCTCCTTCCACACCTGGACTTGAGAAAGGCGCCTGGGGTGGCTGCGGCCATCTCTTGGAGACAACTCCCCTGAGAAGCGCCAGCATTCCAGAACATGTGCAGCTACAGCCTCGTCCAGACTGAGAAGCTCCCATGGCTTCCAAGGTGCTGCAAACAACGTTGACAACTTCTCTGGTCAGATGGTCAAGTGAAGCCCCTGAAGGTGCTCTGTCGGAAGCTGCTGTTTCAGCTTGCGCTGATTTATCTTCCTCGGATTTGCCCACTTGGGTGGTTCCTCCGGCAATAGGCCCTGGCTCAGATGCTTTGGAGCTGCTGGGTGCCAGGTGCTTCCCCAAGCAATCCAGCACGGTCGCTGTAAGCTTCTTGGCCACCGGTCCAATTTGCTGCTGATGGTGCAGACGAGAGATCTCCGGAGGCTCTGCAGCTCTGAGCACCCTGCCTGCACCTTCATGTCCCGGCTCAGGTTGGCAGTGGCTCTGGCTGTCCTCCCAAGCTGCTCTTAAGCATCGCCCCCATTTCAGGGTGTTGTTTCTGGTTTGAGGTGGACATGGGCAAGATGGTTTTTGAGGCTGCAGCAGCTGCTGTCCCAGGCGAGAAGTGTCGATCACCCTCTGCAGCTTGGGACCGTCGTCTAATTTGGGCAGGTGTTCCCGAAGCTTCTCCTGCAAGGTGACAGCAGGTGTGTCCCGCTGTGGCCTGGACAAGCGCTCACGGCCCTGCGTGCTGAGGCGTCCCGCGGGCCCAGGACAGGGCTCTGCTCCAGCCCCGCGACGAGGGCAGAAGGGAAGGGCTTCCCTCGGGACTGCGTGTCTGTGAACACCCCGCTTTGCTGACCTGCTCTTGGATGAACGCTTTCTTGGCCTCCAGCTTGAGCATGGTCCGGTACTGCCTGTACTCGTTGAACTCCTTCAGCGAGCAAACCACCTGTGGAGAGCCGGGGGCAGAAATCCCCCAAGCGCTGTGAAGCCAGCTACGCAGACTGCCTTCCCGAAACAGCCCGGACCCGGCGGGAGGGGAGCTGCTCCTCTGCACACCCTCCTCTGCACTCGGGAACCCCACTGGGAGGGAACCGTTTTTATCAGCCCCATCACATCCAAACCTACATTGCCATCGCTGGTGATTAAACCCTGTCTTTTCAGCGTCTGCAGGTTGACCTTGCGTTGGTGGTAGGCCTTCAGATGCGGGTCATGCAGGCTGTTGTACTCGTTGCTTATCCGGTGGCACAGGGGATCCCCAAGGTCAAACGAGCAGGAGGGCCGGTGAAGCTGTGAGAGATGTTCCAGACTATGAACGGGGCAGGAGAGAGCAGCAGGGACAAACGCACTTCCCAACTCCTCACGCGCACAGGCTGGCATTTCCAAACCTCCGAGGTCCAGACTAATTCCTGGCTTACTTCCCAGCCAGAGGAAAGATCTTTCTACTTCAGAGACTCTCCAGAGGAGAAGAAAGCCTGAGCCCAGGCGCTCTGTCTGGTGCCGATTTACTGGTGCTGTAGGAGCACAGGGGGCTGTTTACTGCGGGGGCCAGAGGGCTGCACCCAGTGCTGCACCTGCAAGGAGCTGAGCTGAAATGCTACAAAATGCCACTGCTGTGGGCATGTTCTCCTTTCTCTGGGCACCAGGGAGCCAGGAGCGTCCCTCGAGTCCCCAGCCCCGGCTGACTGAAGGGCTGCAGCTCCCACTGTAGAGCAAGTGGCCACGAGGACTTCTCGGGATGACGGGGACCCCATAAAAGAGAAGAGCCCTCCTACCCCTTTCTTCTGCCTTTACCTTTTCCCCCAGCTTTCCCCTGCTGAACACGGGCTTGGAGCCGGGTGTCACGGGGATCTTGACTCCAAGGGTGAGGTCCAGCAGCTTGGGGTCCATTAGGCCAGTAGCTCCTTCTCCCAGGTGTTGTCTTCTGTGTCCGAGCTAGGAAGACACAGACCCTCAGGCACAGCTCAATGAACCTGCCCAGCGGCTGCAAGAAAGGGCACGTCCCAATGCCCCCGAGCAGCCCCGCCATGTCCCAGGCTCCCCGGCTGAGCCCTCTCCATCGCCCCGCCGCTCACCTCTGGCCTGTTTGCCAGTGTACTCAGCACCGCGTCTGCCTTTGGGACAGCAGCTGTGAGACTGCGCTGCACAGCTCCTGCACTCAGCACCGCGTCTGCCTTTGGGACAGCAGCGGTGAGACTGCGCTGCACAGCTCCTGCACTCTGCACCACGTCTGCCTTTGGGACAGCAGCAGTGAGACGGCGCTGCACAGCTCCTGCACTCAGCACTGCGTCTGCCTTCGGGACAGCAGCAGTGAGACAGCGCTGCACAGCTCCTGCACGCAGCACCGCGTCTGCCTTCGGGACAGCACCAGTCAGATTGTGCTCCACGGCTCCTTCCAAGAGCTCTCCTAGAGCTGCAGTCCTGCACTGGCTCCTGTCGCTCCAGAGGCACCCGGCAGCAGATGCCACGGCCGCTCTCCCGGCGAGCGGCTTTATAGAGCACTCGGCATTGTGGCATCATGGCGTTGCCGCATTGTCACATCACTCGTTGCCGTGACGCCGCCCTGCTGCTGCCCACCGGCCCATGTGAGGGGCCCGTCTGGAGGCCCCTTTGGACAGGCCTGTGGCCCCCGCCCTTCCTGGCCCAGCCTGGAGGGGTCATCTCCACAGGCCCCTTCTCACCTCGACTCTCCTGTGATGCTGTGAAGCAAAGCAGCACCCTCAGTGACCAGGCAGAAAGACAAGGAACTGCCACACCAAAGATGCTGGGTCTTGGCTCGAGTTTGCCCCCTTTTCCTGTTCAGAGCTCTTGTCTGCCATGGGCAAAGCAGCCTCAACTTGGGGAATTGCACTGAATTTGATTTTTGGCCCATCACTGTCAACATCTAATTCCGGATTCGCATCTCATGAAACACAGAGGACAAACCAGGGCTGAGGGGCACCCCTCTCCTCCTCTTCCCTCAGGGTGCCCTTCAGCCCAGACACCTCTCTGCCCCTTCCCAGTCTCCCCTGCCCTGGCTTCTGCTCTGGCTTCCCAGCGCTTTTTGGCTGGATTTGGTGAGGTCTTTGACAGCCCATTCCCCAGCTGGTCTAGGTGCTGCCGAATGGCAGCCTGGCCATGGAGCACAACAAGTGCACGCCCTTGTTTGGGGTCAGTGGGGCATTCCGTGTCCTCCTCCGGTCATCCTGGCAGCTTTTGAGCTGAAGAGGTCCTGCCAGGCTGGCTCGTTATACAGGGAGAATGATCATTGTACATGCAGATGGTGACCGTGGGTCTCATGGGAAACAGCAAAGTGCACAGCACAGGCGTGACGTTCCTCTCCTTCCAAACCATCCCTTGCACATGCGCCAGCGGCTGCTCTCCTGCTTTGCAATGGAGCAGCAGCGTCGGCTGTGCCCCAGCATCCTTCTCCTGCACCAACTGCTCAGCCCCAGCAGCGATGACCCTCGCAGTGCGTTCACAGACATTCGCACCCTCGGGAAGTGCTGAGGGAGCTGCATCGACTCACGGATGCGGTCTCTGCAGGGGAAGCAGGAGGCCCTGGGTGCAGTTCCTTTGCAGCTGGAAAGCACAGGGATGCCCGAGAGCTGGAGCAGACCCCAGGCCGTGCAGCTCGACCATGGAGCATTAATGACTGCATGCCCCAGTTTGGGGTGTACAGTTTCTTGCAGGGGCCAGAGGGTTGCGCCCAGTGCTGCACCTGTAAGTAGCTGAGCTGAAACACTGCCAACAGCCATACCTTTTCCTCTGACAGTTCCCTCGGACAACAAAGTGCACAGCCCAGGCATGATGTTCCTCTGCTTTGAAAGCCGCCCCTTGCACGTGTGCCAGCGGCTGCTCTTCTGCTTTGCAAGTGGGAACCCTGAGTTGTGCAGTGTTGCATGGACCTGCAGCCAGGACACGGCACAGGGCACAGGGGACAGGTTCACTGGGATCATGGTCTTAAGGGTTTTTATAGCGTGTTCCTCAAAGTAAGCAACTCTATAATTTCTGCAGTTGTGCAAGAGGCTGTTTAATGAAAACACGCTGCTTCACTTCAAGATAAAGGACAGGCTGTTGTCGTCATTGCCAGGTGCCAGGTGGAACCTGCCCACAGGCTTCTCCGGTGCCATTTGCTGGCGAAGCCTGTTCTGTGGCAGGGCTGTATGCAGCCCGGTGTGGCCCTGCGCCCTGTGGGGCAGCGCTCACGTGGGTCCCTGGCCCCTCTGTGCCCACCTGTCTCCAGTCAGGACCAGCGCGGGTGCCGGGGATGGGGATGTTCCAGCGTGCTTCAGGAGCAGTCGCGCTGTGCCTTGGGAGAGGGAACCCTGCATGGACAGGGAAAAATGCGACAGCGATCTTCACTTTTTTATACATAAATAAAGGTACCGTGACAATGGTATGATGCACGAATCCTGTGATAAGATGCTGAGAATCCAAGCAGGGCAAACTGCATGGAGCTGAGGGGGCAGCTCACAGGCAGGAGTGGGCAGCCCTGAGGCCATCCTGGGTGGTTTTGATAACCACACCAGTGAGAGCAGAGGAAAAGAACAGAAAGGTGGCTCACCACGGGCTGCTGCAGATAAACTCTTGAGTACCTTTCCTCTGCCGCTATCAAGGTTGACATAAAGACTGGAAGGAGCGTTTGCACCCCTGATATAGCAGGCAAGGGGCCAACAGGACGACGGGCTCAGCAAGCAGACAGTTTGCGGGGCAGGGGATCCGTCAGCCAGGTTTGCATGGTTTTAGTTGCATCATGTCTCTGCATGTGTGGCTGTTGGCTCTTTGAGCCTCTGCTTGTGCACTGAACTCCTTTTCTGCTCAGCCTTCTCAGTCCCTGCTGCACATACCATCCCAGCAGCCTCACTAACACCTTTCCAGAGCATTTATTTTTTTTGTTAGGCACCAGAGATTCATGGTACTGTGAAGGGTTGTGTCCTGTAAGGGCTGCCCTCTCCCTTTGGGTGCAGAACAAACAGAACAGATTTACAATAAAAGCACTAAGCAAACCTTTACTGTAAAACTCTGGCCCCATGCTGTCACCAGCCTCCTGTGCACAGGATGCACAGGACAGAGGTCTCCCTGCAGATCAGGGTACAGTTTCCATTGTCATACCTGGTGTTTCTTCAATGGCTGGCAATAGAAGGGGTTAAAAGCCTCTTTGCAGGCTGTTTTTTGTTTGGGCTGACGTTTTCCTGCTGCACTGAACAAGGAGCAGCCCAGGTGAACGCTACAGAAGGGGCCTGCAGAGCCAGACCTGCCAAGCAGCAGGTGAGGGATCTGTGGCCTGGGTCGACCTCCCCAGCAGCACACGCACCGAAGCGCTTTGCAGATGTCAGGGAATGTTGCAGGTGAGGTGGCAGCAGCGTGACCCCGTGGGGATGCACAGCTGCACGGGGTTCCCGCCAGCGTTGCGGGAGCTGTGCTGCTCTGCTGGCCCACGGCTGGCGGGGCCCTGCGCCCTTGCACCCTCAGCTGCCACCCGGTGCCAGGCGATGCCAGGCTGTGGGGCACAAGCGATGCTGGGCTGTGGGGCACAGGCGATGCTGGGCTGTGGGCAAGTCTAAAGTCTTGCATAAGGGCAGGAACAACCCCAGGTTCCAGTATAAGCTGGGGAATGACCTGTTGGAGAGCAGTGTAGGGGAAAGGGACCTGGGGGTCCTGGGGGACAGCAGGATGACCATGAGCCAGCACTGGGCCCTTGTGGCCAGGAAGGGCAATGGGACCTGGGGGGGATTAGAAGGTGGGTGGTCAGTAGGTCAGAGAGGTTCTCCTACCCCTCTACTCTGCCCTGGGGAGACCTCATCTGGAATATTGTGTCCAGTTCTGGGCCCCTCAGTTCAAGCAGGACAGGGAACTGCTGGAGAGAGTCCAGCGCAGCCACGAAGATGCTGAAGGGAGTGGAGCATCTCCCGTGTGAGGAAAGGCTGAGGAGCTGGGGCTCTGGAGCTGGAGAAGAGGAGACTGAGGGGTGACCTCATTCATGGGGATCAATATGGAAAGGGGGAGTGTCAGGAGGATGGAGCCAGGCTCTTCTCGGTGACAACCAATGATAGGACAAGGGGCAATGGGTGCAAACTGGAGCACAGGAGGTTCCACTTAAATATGAGAAGAAACTTCTTCCCGGTGAGGGTGCCAGAGCCTGGCCCAGGCTGCCCAGGGAGGTTGTGGAGTCTCCTTCTCTGCAGACATTCCAACCCGCCTGGACGCCTTCCTGTGTAACCTCATCTGGGTGTTCCTGCTCCGGCGGGGGATTGGACTGGATGAGCTTTCGAGGTCCCTTCCAACCCCTGACATTCCGGGATTCTGTGGGGCACAGGCACTGCTCCCCGCGGGGACCCGTACGGCCCGTGTCTGAGTGCAGGGAACTCGTAACGCTGCGGATCGGCACTTCCAGAGCCTGCAGAGCTTTGCAAGGGACAGCAAACGAGAGCAGGCGGGAGAGACACGGCCCACAGCAAACGCTGACGTTGTTGTCCCCCGGCTCTGGCCTCGGCTGCCGCGGGTGTCAGCGGTGCCCAGGGACCGGGTGCAGGGCAGCCGGGACCCCCGCGCAGCCCACAGACCCCTCGGCCTCCCTGGAGCCCCCGGCAGCGGCGATGGCGGGAGGGGACAATGCCCGGTCCTGCCCGAGGGCTCAGGCCGGACGGAGCCCGGCAGCGGCTCCCGGGGCCCCGTGGCGGGCGGGCCCCGCTGCTGTGCGCGGCTGCTGCCCCGAGCCCGGTGCGGGGTGCCGGTGCGCCCTGCGGGCCCTGCCCGGAGCCAAGGGGAACAGCGCCGGAGAAGAGAGGGGAAGAAGGCGAAGAGAGGGGTCGCACGGACCGCGGGGAGGGGCTGGCCGGGCGGGCTGTGCGCGGCCCCTTTAAGAGGAAGCGCACGGCGGCGGCGGCAGGCGGGGCTGCGGGGCACCCGCGCACGCGCGCAGCCTCTTCCCGCGACTTATTCGGCGCCGCCGGCGGAGCGGCTGCGGCCTTGGGGGGGAGCTGGGCTACAGCGCGGCCGCGCGCATGCGCAGAGCGCCGCCGGGCCCGGCCGCTCGCCGCGCGTTTTGTGGCGCTGCCGGAAGTGGCAGCGGGGAGCGGGGCCGAGCGGAGCGGCGTCTCCCCTGTGTCGCCTCGGCCGCCGCGGGCACCATGGAGCTGGTGGCCTGAGGGCGGAGCGGCCGGCCCTGCCCCGACATGCCCGCCGGGCCCTTCGGCGCAGGTAAGGCGGCCCGGGCCTTCCTGCCGCGGCGCTTCCCGCGCCCGGCCCGCTCCTGCCGCCGGCGGGGCCTGTGGCGGCGGGCGCCGCCCGGGAGCCTCCGCCGCGCTGAGCGCTGCGCCGCGGGGCCGGGCCTGCGGGGCCGGGCTGCGCCGGGCGGGGCCGCGCTTGTCCCCGGCGGGTGCCGCGGTCGCCTCGGGCAGCTGCCGGGGCCCGGCCGGTGCCACGGAGCCGCCGCAGGGCGGGCGGGAGCGGCCCTGGGGACCCCCCTCGCACCGGCCCGCGGCCCTGGGGTCCTTCTCGGCCTGTGCCCTGTTCCTGGCCCCGGGGGCCGGTTTCGAGCCGTGTTTCGGGTCCCCGAAACGAGCGTGAAGCGTCACGCCGGTCGGCGAGCCCTTCCCCCATGTGCCGGCTCTTCAGCGAGGGCAAAGTTGTCGCTGTTTCCCTGCAGACTTCCTTACAAATAACCCGGTGGTGCCTTGTGTTCCTGGCCGCAGGCCTCCTGGGCTTTGCCATGATTCTGCTTTCCCGTGCTTGTTTTTTACCTCTCCTTTGGTCTCCAGGGCCTGTGGGCAGTAGCTCAGATTTCTTTTGGAAGGTGGTGAGCAGCAGGACAGGCACAGCGGGGCTCACTGCCCGGGTTAAGAGCAGCATTGGCCCCAGGAGATCCCTACCTGGTGGTGCAGTTTGTAGAGCTGCACAAGGAGCTGGACTGAGGTACATGTGTAAATGTAAAAAAAACTCTTGAGTAAAAAATTTTCGCAGTCTGGGTCAGGGAGGCGCGCTGTTTTGTGGTGGAGTTCATCACGTGTTTTTTGGCACTGGTGAGGGGTGTGAAAACTTTGCGTTCCCAGATGACATGCCTGGAAGGTAATTTTCTGAACCCGTTTTAAAGATGAGAAGGCTATTGGGAAGCAAAATAGTACTGATGTCCAAGAGCAGAGTAATAGCCAAATCATACAGAACTGACTGATATTTTTTGCTTTCTTATGGCTCTGTGAATCTTTAGATATTACAGTATGTGGTTTTTAGGCAGCTGCCTTCTCTGTGGCTGGTGCCCTGCCTCCTGCTCTGGGGAGGCCAGTGTCCAGTGCGGCTGTTGGGACCAGTACGGCAATGGGGTCTCTGAGGTCGGTGAGCAGGCGGTGCTGGGCGGGGGTGAGACCCGAGCTCTGGGGCTTAAACAGCACCTTACATCTGAGGACCAGCCTTCTCCGTGTCAGATTCACGTGGTAACTTCTGCTGCAGTTAGGTGGTAAAGTCACACAAATTCGTCTTCCCTGTGCAAGTGGAGCTGTGGTTCTTCTCTCTCTTCTGCACTATGGCTGAATGGCCTGGGAAGAGATGACATGAGTTCCTATTTTTTCTGTTCCTAATCTCTTATCTCTTCCTGCCTTGAATCTAGCCTTTTTTTTTTCTTTTCATTTAATAGTAATCCTGACATGCATCTTCGTTTTTTCCTTAACAAAACACTGACTTAACAAAACAGCAACTTTCTGCTGATGTTTCTCCCAGATGGATCTTCTGTTTAACTCTTGCCCAGTTTATTTTTCGCCTGCCATCTGCTTTGCTTGTTGTCCTCTCCACATGGAGTGTGCCCACGGCAGAGCCTGCCTGTGGGATGGGCTCCAAGCTGAGCTGCCTGGAGGGGTCTCTGCCTCAGCCCCGGTGGCCTTAATATGACAGGTGCTGAGCTAGTCTTGGCAAGACCGAAGTCGCTCTCTCCAGCATGAACTTGGATGACAAAGGGGCACCAGCGTCAAGCTGCATCAGTTGCTCATGCTCAGGATGCCGTTAGGCCTCAGCTGGCCAAAAAAAAATGCTCACAAAACCTCTTTGGTACGTGATCCAGGGAAGGCTGGTTGTGGCAAGATGGCTTTCTGGCAGTAACCATCGCCTCTAGAGAGCAGAGGTTGGTACTCTTGGTGTAGTAGGGGTTGTGTTAGAGAGAGGGGTTACGTGTTTTCTGTGAAATACAAAGCATGACTAATATCCCAGAATTTTTTGGTGTCGACCTTTTGTGTTGATGCTTCTCTGGTTTAGGCTCTCTTAGGTCTTCGGCCTTCCTTGGGCATCTCTCTGCTCCTGGTCTTTGCATCTACTGTATTTCACTGAAATATTAATAACAATTGCCTGTGCTCTGCTTTTTTGACTCTGATAAAACCCAAGCAGCATCCGTTTTTGGAACAGCTTGTTTTTGTGCTTGAAATGCTTTTGCATTGTAGGCAAACATTTCATTTTGCACATGAAGTTGCTGAGCATGAAGGGCTAAAGGCTTCTGTTTGCTCCCAACAGCCCCTCGCTCAGCACACGCTTTCTGTGGAACTGCCTTGTACCCCAGGGTTGGTTCCCTGACCTCTCCCTTGCACACACCCCCAGAACCTCACTCTGCTTTAGCCTCTGAGCTCCTGCATATTCCTTCAAAGTAGTTGCAGAATGTGGGTCTGTTATTTAGTTGGGTAATTCTTGCTGTCTAACTTTATGGATCCAGGAGTTCAAATATTTTGGCTGCAGCTGTTCGTATTAAGTCTTCAGGGACTGGAAATAGAACTTAAATGTCTTTATTTTTGGAGTTTTATGGACAGTGTTCATGAACTGAGTCTCTGTAGTCTGAAATGCTGAAACATCCATTTTCAGTGGTTTAAATGGTGATCACTACTAAAGTTCCTAAGCTGAAATGGATCTCGAGGGAATATGTTGAAACCCAAATTATTTACCACCCTAAGGAATATTGGAATTATGCTCAGTTTCGTAGTAGATGGTAAATATTTTAACTTCACATCTCTCAGTCGTTCTGTCAGTGTTAATGCTGTGCATTTCTTTCCAGAGCTATATGTGAGAATCTGGGGATGTTTCATTTAGTGCAGCCTCCAGGAACACAAATACCACCGCTTTCCAAACCTGAGAGTGTGTCAAACTGCTTGGTGAACTTCAGGGGTTCGTTGATTCCTTTCTTACCCCTCCTCTTGATTAGGCTGCCTGTCATTTTGAGAGTCCTTAGTGATTTGAACCTCAATAAGACATACGTTTATGTGAAATATGAATATTGAGCTGCATGAAACTTGAGAGATCTTATTTGGGACAGCGAGAGTGCTTTTTTGAAGCTGAAATGCAGAAGCATTGCAAAAAGAGAAGTAAAAATCAGGGTATGCTGTTTGCATGGTGTGACAGTCGCATCTTTTTTCTTCCAATTTGCTGTTGCTGTTTAAGTATTGTGATAAATACAGCATCTTCTGAGGGAGTGAGTTCTGCTTCTGTGAAGCATTAGGTGCCTTTTGTCTAAAGCAAGTTACAGAACTGTCAGTGTGTTGAATCTGTGGAAACAGAACATGGTAAGATACAGTTGTGTGGGGAGACGTACCATCCTTTTTTAGCGTATATCCAGTTATAAGAAGCTGCATAGTAGATGAGTTTAACTCTACCCCAGTCCTAACAGATGGCAGCAATTTCCAATTTAAATGGCAGTTGAAGCAGAGTCTTAAATGAAGAGTAACTTATAGTCCTTGCAAATAAAACCTTCTTACTGCTAAACGTAGGGAGCGAATAAATCAATACCATAGGAAATCGCGCCTCAAAAGGGGTTTCCACCTGAAGCAATTACTCGTGTCGGTATTCCTTGTCTATTGGTAAGATTAACAGAAGATTTCTGTTGTGGCAAGACCAAATGAAACTTTGAATATTAATAAGATACATTAAGATCATTAAATTTATGTAGGAAGGTCAGGCAGCCGGGTGGGTGTATGAGGCACCAGGGGCTGTGGTTCCCCTGCCCTGCTGCTAGAGCTCTCTTAAAAACGGCGTCTTCTATCTGTCCGGTACCTTTGGGGATGCTGCTCCTCTCACAAGTGTGGAAGAGTCATCCCAAAGAGCTTTGCATCTCTGCTTCAGCATGACGGGGAGCTGCGACACGGCGGGTGGCTGCGTCCTCCCATTGCCTTGCCCTTGCACAATGAGGGTTGTCCAAAATGCAGCAGAATTTGGGAATCCTTGTCCTCTCTGATGGCTTTTGTCTTGTAGACGAGAAAGCTCCTGCACAGGCACTGCCTCCAATCTGCTCGTGCTGTACAGCACTTCAGTGCTCCTGGAAGCCTGTTCTGTGGCGGGGCAGCTGTGCCGCTGTGCTGCAGCCGTCGGCCAGGAGCTGTTCCTGCCAGTCTGAAGCGCGGCGATGGAAAGTACATGCTGCTTTATCAGTTGCAATCAGTTTTTTTAAACCGGCGCTCCTCAAATGGTGTTCTGTGCTACCGTAATGAACCGAGCGTCAAACGAGAAGGATGGAGAGTGCCTTTGCCCTTCCCTCATGGTCAGCAGCAAAGCTGGGGGCAGGAGGAAGGGACACGCTGCTCTGGGATACAGCCAGTGCTGAGGCCTGCAGGAGGAAGGGGAGGTCTTGCCAACTGGGTGATATTTCACTTCTCTCCCTCCTCCTTCCACTCCAAACACGAGCTGGAGACTAAGGCAGTGTTCAGATGAGACAGAAGTGGGAAGATGAAGACGCCCCGTGGCTGCGGGATATCAAAGGAAAAGACAGCCATAGGGAAAACCAGGTAATAAAGTTAAGCAGTGACTGAAGCCATCACCAAGGGTTGTGGGTCATGTTCATTTTGGTGGTGTGTGTGGTTTTTTTGGTAGTGTTGTGACTTCTCAGTGCCCCAAGCCACTGTTGTTTTCCTCAAAGCCGGAGAGTTTTGCCCACAGTGGCACACACGGTCCCCAGAGGAGACTGAAGGCCTGGAGGATGGAGAGGACGTGCTTCCCGAGGCTGTGGTGCTTGGATTAATTTGCTCTCAGATCAGCACACGTGATTGCTGCTTCAAACCAGGAAGGATGTAGTTTTGGAAAAGCAAGACTTTGCTGCCTTGCCTTCCCTCCTCCCTTGAAGGGAATCCTCAGGCTTTTTACATCAGTTTTGAGTGTAAATAAACACGCGCAGAGTCAGCTAAATAGGCAGACCTGTAGGAAAGTGTACTTCCAGACCCGGCTTCTTGTTTGGTTTTGGGCCAAGGAATGTCTAAAGGGGGCATTCAAAACATTCCCTGTATAACTAACTGGCTTCCCAAATGTGCCAGCTAAGTGTAGCTGGCAAAGGGCCGTCAGGGAGCCGTTCGTGACAGCTTGGGCTGATCTAAGCTGTGGCTGTTGAACACTCCTCGCTTTTCTCCCGTGCCGACCCGGTTTTCCTTGTTCTGTTGTTCACGTGGTCAGCTGGCTCAGAGAGCTGATAACAGACGGCGGTGGCAGGAGAGGAAGAAAGAGGGAGATGGTGCAGTCCCAATGCTGCCGGCTGAGGCTGCCGCGGTGCCACATGCTGAGGCAGCAGTTGTGATGTGGCGATGAGTGGGTACAAACCCACTGCTGCCGGAGGGACACTCCAGCCACGCGTCCTCACCGCTCCTTTGTGTTGGCACAGATGTTCATCTCACCTGAGGGAGATCAGATCTTGATCCAGCTCAAAGCCATCTCAGCAGACAAACCTTTGTCTCCTCCCCCTCTCCTCTGCCCTGGTGAGGCCGCATCTGGAATATTGTGTCCAGTTCTGGGCCCCTCAGTTCAAGCAGGACAGGGAACTGCTGGAGAGAGTCCAGCACAGCCACGAAGATGCTGAAGGGAGTGGAGCATCTCCCGTGTGAGGAAAGGCTGAGGAGCTGGGGCTCTGGAGCTGGAGAAGAGGAGACTGAGGGGTGACCTCATTCATGGGGATCAACATGGAAAGGGGGAGTGTCAGGAGGATGGAGCCAGGCTCTTCTTGGTGACAACCGGTGACAGGACAAGGGGCAGTGGGTGCAAACTGGAACACAGGAGGTTCCACTTAAATATGAGAAGAAACTTCTTCATGGTGAGGGTGCCAGAGCCTGGCCCAGGCTGCCCAGGGAGGTTGTGGAGTCTCCTTCTCTGCAGACATTCCAACCCGCCTGGACACCTTCCTGTGTAACCTCATCTGGGTGTTCCTGCTCCGGCGGGGGGATTGGACTGGATGAGCTTTCGAGGTCCCTTCCAATCCCTGACATTCTGTGTTTCTGTGATTTGTGCTGGCTTTCCAAGTGGTTTGATGTGAAGGTCCAAGCTGGCCACGCAGGGCAGATCTCTCGGAGCTGCCCTGTGCTGCCAGCAGGGCCGGCTGCCCGAGGCTGTCTGTCCAAGGCTGGCTGTCTGTCCCCTGCTGGGCTCCGCGCTGCCCGGGGCTCCTGGCCCTGCCGGCCCCTGGCCTGGGCTCTGCCCTGCAGGTCGCTGTTGTGCATGTGCTGATGGGGCAGCATGAGCTGCTGGTCTCAGCGCAGAAGGGCATCCCCTGCCTGCTGCTGGGCAAGGGCTGGCTGAGAGTGACTATGAGGCACAGCTTAACTTTTGTTGCTTCTAATCTGCCTTTCTTGGTTGTGGTTTCACGATAATGCCAAAAAAAGCCCAACCAACAAAACAAAAACACTCCCAAAAATCCTCAACCAAACAAAACCACCACCACCACCAGAAAAAAAACCCAAACAAAACCACCACCAAAATGCCAAACAAACAAAACCCCCAAAACAACACCCCAAACCAACCATGAAACAAACAAGCAAAAAACCACCACTGCAAAAATCTGGTCAGTTCTCTGTCCGCTTGGCTCCCTGAGCTGGCTCACTCTGCAGACAGGGAAAATGCACAACTGCAGTGGTGCTGGGAGTGCTGTTGAAAGGAGAACTCTTTCCCCTGTCTAGTTCTGAGAGAGCTGCCTGAGAAACTTTCTGGTGGCTTTTCTATCCTGAATCTTTGGGACAAATCTAGATTGGGGAGTGATGTGTGCGTATTGACTTTACAAGGGTTTGAAATGCGTTAGGGTGTTACATACCCTAATGCTGTAGGTTGGTGCCTGTGTGCGATGTTATAGTGAAACTCCAAAGTGATATTGGGTTGAAGTCAGTGATGCACCAAGGCTCAGCCAGTCCTGAAGTCACTTGAGGTACAGTGCACTCTTCAGCAGTCACTCAGATTTTTCACCTACCAGTTTTGAGTAGTGCATGCCGTAGGAGACGTACTGTATGTGTGTAGAAAGAGCCGGACTTTTTGTCTTCTGAGATGACTAAGATTTTCCTGGCAGTTTCTTGGTTTGTATTTTTAACGACTAGTGAGCTGAAAAAGGGAACAAGGTGTGAATTGGAGCCATTGCTTATATCCTAGAATCACCAAATGGTTTGGATTGGAAAGGACCTTAAAGCTCATCTAGTTCCACCCTCCTCCATGAGCAGGGACACCTTCCAGCAGCCCAGGTTGCTCAGAGCCCCGTCCAGCCCGGCCCTGGACACTGCAGGGATGGGGATCCAGAGCTGCTCTGGGCAGCCTCTGCCAGGGTCACACCTCACGGGGAAGAACTTCTTCCTAATGTCTGACCTAAATCTCCCCTCTTTCAGTTTAAAGTCCTCACCCTTTGTCCCGTTTCTACACACCCTTGTAAAAAGTCCCTCTCCAGCTTTCTTGTAGGTTCTCTTTGGGTACTGGAAGGTTCCTCACCCGTCCCCATGGGGAGCTCCGTGCACTCCAGCTGGTCATTGCCATTGAGGGTGACACCCCCTTCTTGTCTCCCCCGCCTTTCCTTCCTAAAGAGCTGGAATCCTTCCATTCCAACATGCCAGTTGTGGGAGCCATCCCACTGTGTCCCCGCCGTGCCAGGAAGGTCAGAGCCCCGCAGGCGTGCGCACATCTCCAGCTCCTCTGGTTTATTGCCCGCGCTACGTGTGTTTGCGCAGAGACACTGAAGTTGGGCCCCGCCACAGCGGAGCCGCTGGCTGGAGTGGCTGGAATTGCTTTGTGCCGCTCTCAGGTGCGCTCCTGCTGACCTGGCTCCTGCTGCAGGCCCTGCGCATCTGTTGCTGACACCGGCATCAAACTGGTAGGAGTGGGGTGCATTGAGGTTTCAAATAGAACAGTTATATGAGGATTTTGTTCATCTTTTCAGGCAAAGGTGTCATGTAAGGAAGAGTGTCTTGTACAACATGGTGCAAGCAGAAGTTGTGTGAGGTGGAGTTACTTCTCAAGTTTAAGTGTCTCAAATGGTCTCCTAACTGAAACTTACTGTAATTTTTTTTTTTTTTAAGCAAGCTCGAAGCTATATTAAAAACAAAAAACAAGCAACCAAAACAAACAAAAACAAAAGAAAAACCAACCAACTGTTGGGATGTTTTCTAGGTCTTCAAATGTATGACACAGTCACAGCCTCAGACTTGGCCATGAGCATTTCAACTAATTATGTGTCTTTTGGTTTTTTTCTTCCTTGCCCCCCAGGTGTTATTTGGACTGTAGCATAGAGGCACTATGTACTCGGAGTGGAGATCCTTACATCTCGTCATTCAGAATGATCAGGGTAACACCAGTGTGCTTCACAGCTATCCTGAAAATGTGGGGAGAGAAGTGGCAAATGCAGTGGTGCGTCCTCTTGGACAAGCTTTAATTGCATCGTCCGTTGGAAGTGAGAGTTTATTAAAAACAGACAAAGAAGTAAGTGCATTTCCTTAGAGATCATAATTTCCCTCATGCTAGAGTGACAAAGATTTTCTGTAGTCTCTTTTATTTTTTTCTCTTTAATAGTCCAAGCTTTATGAAGTGTGCTGTATTTTTAGGTTAATAATCTACATAAGGCTTCTATTAAAGCTAGTTCATAGAACAGCGTACTTCACGACCTAGTAGGTGTTTATTTGAGCTACTGTATCAGGAAGTTCAGGCTAAAGGAAAAAAAAAAAGGTTTTCTGTGTTAACTGCTAAATCGCTTTCTAATTACCCCCATTATTGAAGCAACAGTATGTGACTTTTTTTTAAAAAAGGCTTTGTATAGTACAAGTATTTACTAGAATTTGAAGATCTTCCATTACCCTATTATGGCTCTTGTGTGTTCTAAAGAGTTCTCTCTACAGGTTGGACTAAAGAGATTCAGGATTTAGAGTGTTTTGCCATTTATTCATAATCTTCATGATGTCCTGATATACAAATTAATGACGTGGTGTTTTCTTGTAGTCCGTGTTAAATAGAACAGCCTGTACCGTGTAACTCCTGTTATTTTCTTTAGAACTGCTGTGCTCTGACCACTGTTTACTTGCTAGTATTTGTTTTGCATAACTTCTGCTTTGTGTTCGGTCAGGTAAAATGGACTATGGAGGTGGTTTGTTACGGACTGACCCTCCCTCTGGATGGCGATACTGTGAAATACTGTGTCGATGTGTATACGGACTGGATTATGGCTCTTGTGTTACCTAAGGACTCCATTCCTTTACCAGTGATTAAGGAACCAAACCTTTATGTTCAAAGCATTCTCAAACATCTCCAAAACCTCTTTGTACCAAGGTGAGTGTCAGGGCTGGGGCGCTCGCGAGGCTCAGTTTGAAGCCGTAGCCAGCAGGTGACCTGTCCAAGGGTCCTGCTGAGCCATGGGGGCTCTTGAGTAAAACACAACGGCTGTCGTTCCAACGTTGGGAAGAAGGTGCCACTCCAAACCTGTTTTTTTTAATTTCAAGTAGCAAATTGAGTTGTTGCTGCTGTCTTTAGAATTACAGATCATTCCTAGACTTAAATGGTTACTGTTCTAAGAACTTCAAGAACCATCTCTGTTGGACTGGCAGGCAGGGGGAAAGGTTAAATAGCATCGCAGCGTGACCACGTGCTTGGTATTGTGTAGAACTGAGAGAACTAAGAACACATCATGTCGGTGCCGTGCTTTGTTTACTCAAGACTCGACCACATTTCTCATGTGCTGGAGGGTCTTGCAGGAAGTGGCTGCTTTGTTCTGCATCTCGCTGCCTGTTAAATGGGCGCGATGATCCTGTCTTTTGCTGGGAGTTTGGAGGAGTGCTTGCTGTCTGACAGCCTGGTGTTGCACAAGACATCCTTGGATTATCATGTTCATGTTTCAAGGTCTTGGACAAAGTTATATTGTCAGCGTGCTCAAACATTATCCTTTGTTTATTGTTCATGACAAGTTTGCCTGCTGCTGTTGAACACACGTGTTGGATAAGTCAGAGGAGATTATTTAATGGTGCCCTGTGAAACAGCACTAAAATATTAGTTGCCTGCAATCACTTCAGAGCAATGCTTAGTATATAAGTACCAGATCATCTGCTTTTATCAGTATTCATCATGTATTGAGGCAAGTGACCCTCAAAGTGCTCTGCTGTACTTGGATCACTTAACGTTACCTGAAGGCTTTGTTAATAAAGGGCTTTGAATAGAAACTCATACAAATTCAGACGGGGAGTTCATTGGTGTTAATTGATTACTTCAGTGTCTACCACCTAACCTTAATTGTCATTGCTCGTAACTTGTAGTGAAAAAGGCATTTTAATTCCCACTAAAGGATGGTCAGGCCAATGGCACAAATCTGAGGAAAGCATGCTTCTGGATTAGACTTCTGTAGAAGGTTGTCTCTAAGCTTTACTACATGCAGAACAGAGTCTGCTGTCAGGCAACTTGTGTCCCCTTGGCACAGCAGAGAATGAATTCTTCACTAGTCCATTAAACAGTTGTTGCTCTGTTCCTGTGCCCGCTCTCCAGCAGTCCCGATTCCTGCGTGGCTGTTGGCACAAGCTGCTGTTCCACCTTTGTCTCCCAGATTCATTGTCCATCGATGCTCGATGCAGGGTGGGAGACTGCACGTGATGGTTGGCGAACGAAATAATTAACATCCAGAGACTGGGAGGGCTCGAAAATCTTTATTTTAAACACTTCTCTCTCCTCCCCTCCAACAGTATAAGGATTCTATTGTTTTTCCTTCAAAAGCCTCAGAGATGTATCTGAAACACTGTCATTTCATGGCTGCTGCTGTCAACACTTGCTGTTCAAATCTCTACTCCGTTGTCAAGAAAAAGAACTTAAAGTTCAAGGTTTGTCCTCCAGGGAGCTGTGGTCAAAATTCACTCCAGCAACAGGAGACATTCTATAATGGAAATTCAGTGCAGAACTGAGTTGTGCGCACCTTGCTTGAGTGGAAGCAAAGGCTCATATTCTTATGTGCCTGTGCAGGGGAAAAGGAGAATAATTTCTGGTTTTACCCAGTTGATGCAGGTTGCTGGTGCTGCTGGGCTCCAGTTGAACGTTTGCCCAGGAGCTCTTGTCGCAACCTGCATTGAACTGTCTCCTGGAGAAATCTCTTGTTCTTGTGTTGAAAAGACTAAGCCTTTATTATAAGCCCATGTCCCATGTTGGGCTGTAATTAAAATAGCTTCCTTCCTCATCCTGGTTTCCTGGAAATGATGCAGCTGTTGGTTTGGCTACTCAGAGGTGGCCCAGAGTTGTGGTGAGGCTTTCAGACCCTGAGGAGGACGTATCATTGAGGTGTGAAATGGAGCAGCCTTAAGGGAGCAGTTCAGCTTAAACAGCATCTCAGGAACACGTATACACCAAATTCAAAGCAGGTGTGTATAGATCATCCCAGCTGGAGTGCTCAGCTGAATCAAATGTTTACATGCACAGTCCTTGAAATAGTTCGGTGCTGAAAACTATGAACAGTGAAAGCTGAGTGAGGCGAGTTGCCGTTCCTCTGTGCTGGGCTGACGGGGTGCTTGCATCCTTCCCTCCAGCGCTCGCCTCCTGTCCACCCCGATGAAATGAACGCTTCTCTTCTTGATGTACTGGAGCAGTCCCCAGGCAAACCCCAGGCTTTCTGTCTCCAGCAGCTATACGGTATTCAGGAAGCCTCGCAAATTACTTAAGTGGTAGCAATAGTTACTGCTGTCAAATAAAGTTTTAGTGCCACAAACCCTTGTTGGAAGCGCCGAAAGAAAATATGAGAACTCTCTCCCCCTGCCTCCATTCCCCAGGAGACAGAGGCGTAGATACTGGGGTCTTCCGTGCAACTAAAATGTCGGGAATTGCTTAAGACCATGTTCCATGTGACTGTCCAAGTGCCATAGACACTTTTTGTAACAACTTGTGTTTCTCTTATGAAATCATGAGAACAATTCTTGTTACAAACGAGTGTGGGAAGCAAAAGGCCAGGTTTGTAGAAATCTCAACATGAGCCTGCAAAATGCTGCAGCCAACGTGTGCCATTCAGCTGACTCTGTGGACAAGAGGAATGGACAGATGGACGGGGACTTTGGAGTTGCCATTGCAGGATGACCTCAGCAACGTCCTGTTAGTCACCTTGCATGTGGTGCTCCTGCGTGTCAGCCCCCTTTTTATAGGTTCCCTAAAGTATTAGGGAAACAAGGCTTGAAATGGGCTTTGAGACTTCAAGCCTGTTAAGATTATCTTTGGATTAAAGTATCTGCTCTGTTGTGGCTCAGGGAAGGAGTAGCGCTGTAGCCAAGGCAAAGCTATAGGGCAGAGCGCTGACCTCTTGAACTGTACCTAAGAGGCTGCAATTTTGCATTAGATATTATCTTGTCTTTTTGTAATCTTGTTTCCAGTACTGTGACATCACATTTATTCTAGCAAGATAAGAGTTGATAGTATTTTTAAAGTGTGTCTCTCGATAAGTGATCTCTACAAAAAGCAGCTCTCTGTCTAGTGGATCAGCATGTTCCTGAGATGCTTACCATGCAACATGACTTGTGGGTTATACCACATTGAAAGTGTTCGGTAGGAATCTGGTAATACTACTTAGTAGTCCTGTGGAAGGTAGGTTTATTTTTTTTAATTTTTGACATTCCTTCAGTAAGTGGTAGGAGGGATGAGGAAACAGCGTACAAGTTGAAATGTGGTTTGCATATGTTATGTGCTCTAATATGTGATCTCTTCTTTCACCCTTTAAACTTCTGGGCTTCTTCAGCTTTGCTGACCAGTGTCCTCACATCCTGTCCAGAACATTTTCCGTTACTATTTTGTAGCTGTTCTGCCTCGTCCAAACTGACTGATGGGAGGAGAACATGCTGCTTTGTGCTGCTTCTGCAACACCTCCTGTTGAGTGACTCAGCAGTGAGCGTGGAACTGCTTGTTGCTACATGGAAAATCTTGATAATATCGACTTGTTCCCTTCCCTACTTATCCTCTTCCTTTAGTCTGTTTTTCCTATTTAATGGCACTTTTCTAGGTTGTCGTGTTTTGTTTGTTTTTTCTAAACCTAAGGAGTTGGGGGTAAGAGTCAGATCTACATTTGGAAGCAAGAGGAGAACTAGGAAGAGTTTAAATTAGTTTGCTGTCAATATTTTCTCCCAATTTTTCCACTTAACTTCTGAATTATGTATGTAGCAATTAATGATGTCTCAACTACACTCTCATTGTTTGGTCTAAGATAAGTTCCGTTGGGATAATGGCTTGTGCTTGCTCCAGTGAGTGTTCACTCTGTGACAGTGTGTTCTGTGTCATGTAGAGAAGAATGTTACAGGGCATCTTGTCCTCAGGCAGAGTTGGGATGCTTAGAGACAGAGCGAGGGTGCACAGAATCATGTCAGCTCATGTTCTTGGCTCTCGTTCGATAATATTGATGTTTCCTCTGGTAATTGCTCAAAGTTCAGGTTATTGTGCTCAACTCTTTATAGTTCTTTTTTAGAGACTCAAGTTTTGTTGTCTTCCCTTGCAGGCCAGACCCAGGATCTAGTCAGATTAGATTGTGCTTGCAGGTTTTGAAAGCTGTCCAGAAACTGGCTCGCGAATCAACGACTATGGCAAGAGAAACCTGGGAGGTTTTGTTATTATTTCTTCTTCAGATCAATGACACTCTTCTGGCAGCTCCAACTGTGCAAGGTTCGTGTTCAACTTCCATTTGGTTCAATTACTGGAAAGACCTTTGGCTCTGCTTGATGTTGAGCTGCGAGGGGGATGGGTGGGAAGCCTGTTAAAAGCTCCTAATGGCCACCAGAGCACGAGAGCTCACTCCTAATTCTGCTGCAGTACTCTGAAATAAAGCATTGTCTGAAAAGACTGAATGATTTGGAGCTGAGTTTTCCTAACTGTGTTTTTGCAGAACAGAGACTGTACAGGAACAGTTCCTGGTGAACCATTTCGGACAGTGTTGTTCCTTATTTGTTTCACTGAAACCCCTACGTGTCTCACTGTTTGGCCTGCCTGCTGGAAAATAGTGGTGTCAGTTTATACCTATTAAAAAAAGAGACATCAATAGGTGGATAGAGTGCAATAGAAGGTCGCCTAAGAATTTTCAGTATCCCTTAGTGACACACTTATGTGGCTGAGCTTTATGTATTATGTTTGGTCTTGTAAAAAGGCTAATTGGTTGTAGGAAGCAATCAGGAATCATTCAAATGAAAAGTTTTGAAAAAAGTGAACTTGTATATCTTTACGCACTTAAGCTGGATACTCTTTGTGGAGATATTTGAAGTTATTTAGATTAAATACTCACCGAAGGCATGCTTTGTTTCTGTTACAAGGTGGCATTGCTGAGAATCTGGCTGAAAAATTAATTGGCGTGCTGTTTGAGGTGTGGTTACTGGCTTGTACACGGTGCTTTCCAACACCACCATACTGGAAAACTGCCAAAGAGATGGTGGCCAACTGGCGACATCACCCCGCAGTGGTGGAGCAGTGGAGCAAGGTCATCTGCGCCCTTACCTCCAGGTAGGAGAAATCCCGTGGAGATAAACACACGTGTATGGGGATGATTGTGATTCTATATGTTTTTCTCTGGAGTTGCTTATTTGTGGAATGCGCAGCAATCCGAAAGTGAACGAGCAAAGCAAAGCCAGAGACCTTGCTCTGTCCTTGGCTTTTACTGTTTGTGTGTGCGCCTTTGTTCTGCAAGTGAAGATCTGAATGGCATCATCCATGTTGTGGTATCACCTCAGCACCTCTCTGATATTTAGCACTTTGCAGTGTGTGTGTATTAATTTCCAGCACTGTGACTCTTCATGTCCCTTTAGGAACAAGTCACGCCTGTTAGCGTGGTGTTATATTCTTTGTGCTTAATGGCAGTCGCCACCGCAATTCCCAGGTGCTTGTTGCTGTTGTGCGCTGCTGTGTGCAGTAAGGGGAGTCTCGATCCCCCAACGCTGGGCTCTGTGTGCTGTGAAGTCTTTCAGGACAGATCTCAGCCTCTCGGAGGAAACAAGTCAATTAATTGGTGAGGAGCAGGGGTCTGGGTCTCCTGAGACGTCAGTAACTGTTTCGATGAAAGTTCAAAGCCATGTTCAAATTGCTGCACTGTGAAAAATTCAAAAGTAGGCTGTTCTGCAAGGGTTTGTTTTAACTCAGAAAACTTCTGCTTTTGAATTACCTGTCAAAATTCCAAGCGGGATATATTTTTGCAGGTTATGCAGCTACTTGTTAAACCTGTGGGAAATAAAGCTGCAATACAAGTTCTGCCTATTTCCCACGCTATTTCTTTAGCTATTTTTAGTTCATTAGATGCAGCGTTGCATAACGGAAAAGATTTTAGGATTCGCTGATCTGAAAAGAACAGCTCTGCCTCAAAACACACGTTGGTGTTGTGCTCCATGCACAATGCCCACGCTTTACCTTCCACTGTTGACTAACAGTTGTGTTGATGCGTAGTGATCTGCAGGTCTTCTGTAATGTTGTAGTCAATGTTCCATAATGTTGGTTGACACCTAATACATAGAAAGCTGGACTCCTCTGAGGCTGGCTTTAAGTTCAGTGGTATTTTAAGCTGCACTTTTAATACTTCATTGAAGCTCCAGCTTCAAACAGTTAGTGTTGTTTTAGTCAACAGTTTTCTCAACTGGGTTATCAGCAATAAGCTGAAAGTGAACATCTCAACTTAAAAGTGTATGGAGAAAATTACGTTTGGAAATCTGTACACAAATGCAGTGTTAATCTGTATCCATGGCTATGACTCCATAGCAGGATGAAACAAGGGTCTGTCTTGTGTTGCCTCACCAGTAGATACTGCTTTTACCCATCTGGGGTGCTTGAAGTCTATTTGAACTGTCTTGGGTATGCGGATTACAATTTATTTCTGGTTTTCAGTTGTTCTTGAAAATGTCCCAAATTTCAGTCCAGATTCAGCCATGTTCCTTGCAAATCTAATTTCTCGCAGCCCATAAGGGCAGAGCTGTGCCGTGGTGCAGTTTGCTGCGGAGCAGAGATCACAGAATCCCAGAATGTCAGGGATTGGAAGGGACCTCGAAAGCTCATCCAGTCCAATCCCCCGCCGGAGCAGGAGCACCCAGATGAGGTTACACAGGAAGGTGTCCAGGCGGGTTGGAATGTCTGCAGAGAAGGAGACTCCACAACCTCCCTGGGCAGCCTGGCCCAGGCTCTGGCACCCTCACTGAGAAGAAGTTTCTTCTCATATCTAAGTGGAACCTCCTGTGTTCCAGTTTGTCCCCATTGGCCCTTGTCCTATTGTTGGTTGTCACCGAGAAGAGCCTGGCTCCATCCTCCTGACACTCCCCCTTTCCATATTGATCCCCATGAATGAGGTCACCCCTCAGTCTCCTCCAGCTCCAGAGCCCCAGCTCCTCAGCCTTTCCTCACATGGGAGATGCTCCACTCCATCATCTTCGTGGCTCATGGAGATGGGGGGCAGGACTTTGGTGCTGGCTTTGGCAGAGCTGGGTAATTCCTCAGCAAAACCTGCTGGGGGTGATGCCTCTGGGACACGAAATGCAGCCGTGTGGCTGGAGAGGAGTTACTGCCTGCGTGGCTGTGTGGAGCTCTGCTTTGCACCAGAAGAAGCCCTTGTGTCCTGAAGCTCCTCTGTTTCTCTGTCCAGGCTAGTTACTATGATAGATGTTGCTTCCAAACACACTTTGAGTTTGTTGCCTGAAAGTTACTGGCATAACACTGTCCGTGGAAGATGGTAATTTAGCCTATTGAACTCTTGGGTTAGGAGTCAGATGTACAATTCCGCTCCCCTCCCCGTTCTCCTAGCTGCAGTGACTTTATCTCTCTAAAACTGTATGGCTTCATAAGTGAGCAATGATGAATGAGGCACTGCTTATCCTTAGAAGCAAGTCTAAGCTTAGAAATAAGGATGTGGTAACTGAAGCAAGAAAGGATGCTGAAAGTGAGTTTAGCTTAGGGAAAGACAAAAACCGATTCCTGGGAATGCCAGGATGTTGGGAAGGTGCAGGTTGGATCTCTTCTGTCCTTTCAGAGAACGCCAAGATCCTCTTGATGAGGGAAACTGATCTATAAGTTTGCAAAGCTGGGGCTGAAGCAGGGCTCACATCGGACAGCAGTGGCTCAGGGAAGCTCATGGGTGATGGGTCAGGTAATTACAGCAATTGTAGAGGAAGATCTCCACTTATCTTAGCCGTTATCCTCAGGAGACTCTGTTCCTGGGAAGCCCTCCGCGGGTTTGCTCTTTGCTGTTCTGCAACTCGCAGCTCCTGCAAAATGGAGTGCAACTTTTGGGAGAGTTTGCTGCTCTGGGACTGCAAATCCCATGCTGCTTGGAGGACGGCATCGAGTGCTGCTCAGTGCGCTGGTGTAAATTGTAAGTCATCAGTAACTCGGAATTTAGACCGGTAGCCTAATGTGACTTGCTGGCATCATTGAACACTTTAGCTAAAGAGCCTTGAGGATAAGGGCTTAAATTAATTCTTTATTTCTTTTTTTACGTAACATCTGGCTGGTGAGGGGCTGGAGCACAAGTGTGATGGGAGCGGCTGAGGGAGCTGGGGGGTTCAGCTGGAGAACGGGAGCTGAGGGGAGACCTTCTCAGCTCAAGTTGTGCCAAGGGAGGTTGAGGTTGGATCTTGGGAATAATTTCTTCCCTAAAGGGCTGTTGGGCATTGGAACAGGCTGCCCAGGGCAGTGCTGGAGTCACCATCCCTGGAGGGGTCTAAAAGGCGTTTAGATCGTGTTTTTAGGGACATGGATTAGTGCTAGAGTTAGGTTAGGTTATGGTCGGACTCGATGATCCTGAGGGTCTTGTCCAACTGAAATGATTCTATGATTCAATGATCTTGTGTCAGGTATGTACTGGTGTTAACTGGTCTTCCCCCCACCCCTGCAGCTGAACAGCTGGAGCTGCTGCGGTGTCGTGCCTCAGCAGCTCTGGGCTGTGGTGGGAACTTTGGGTGGGCTCCAAGGCGTGTTAGACCCTTCAAAGCTTTAAGAGGGCTCAGTGACTGTCTGAAATGGAGATCTCTGGGAAAACTTGTTGCTTGTGGGTTTGCCTGTGGTCTGCTGAGGCTCAGAAGCACTGTTAGATCTTTGAGGAATATTAACTGAATGACAGATCTGTCTGGCTTGCTTTCTAGATTGCTGCGTTTTACATATGGACCTTCATTTCCTCCATTTAAAATTCCCGATGAAGATGCTGGTCTGATTCCTCCTGAAATGGATAATGAGTGTGTTGCACAAACTTGGTTTCGCTTTTTACATATGCTGAGGTATTGTAATCACAGCCATGCATTGCTCGTATCCTTGCGTCATTTCTATAAATTTGCATGACAAATGTAAAATTTCTGTGGAGATTGCTAAAATTAAGTACCTGAATAGATGAAAGTGCCAGAGTCTCATTGTACCAGTGCCGGCAGCAGTTCAGGGCGAGGTGAATGGGCTGTTCAACTTTGGACACTTTGACTCTTTCAGAACATAAACTAGTTCATTTAATGAAAAAGTTTTTAGTTGTTTGGCATTTTGAAGGATCTGAAAAGATTTCAATGCAATTTTGTTTCTCTGAGACAGCAAACAGGAAGAGCAGAACAATAGCTCTGAGAGATGTATACGGCTTCCATTTATTCTCCAGGGTGTCTACAGAAGATTATTTTTAAAACGGGTGTATCTTCTTGTGGTTATGAAGAAAGCTGTGCAGTTAATTTTAACATCCATGGTACTCTTCCAAAATACACAACAGAACCAAGTGGCATGCTTGGTTTTAAAGGTTTTTGGGAATGGCATTGTATTAATGTTCTGAATGGCCAGAATATTAAACTGTTCATAGAAAACATTATTTACCAATTAAAGCTAGATAAACTTTAAACTGTTTAAAATCTACTTCTTAACTAACTAAAAAAACCACCTGTTTTTCCTTCATTTGTGATAGTAGTGTCACAAGTTACTGTACTCTTCAAATCCAGGATTACTGTCACAGGTTTTGTATCGGTCAGGAAAAATTGCTTAAAATTTTGTAACGCACTCCCTTTGACTGTTTGCTGGCAGTATTTAAGTAATTTCTTGCCTTTTGAGGATAATTTTAACAATGTAAGGACCTCTTAAACTGAGTTCAGAAGACCTCATTAGTAATTTATATTACTGCAATGGTAAGATTATTCTATTAAATGTATGCTCTAGTTCATAGGATCTTAATAAAATTATTGAGCCTGTTTGGGTAGTGTTTGAAATGAAGACAATTAAGTACTGCCAACCCAGGAAGTGAAAATTGACTTCCTGTGATGGAGGAACAGCTAAAAATATATTGAGATTAGGTGCTGTTTTGTGGTGTTATTTAAATGCTTTAAACTGTTGTGTCTATAAGTATTTTTAAAATCCTAACAGCTGTTCTTACACTGACTAAAACAGATTTTGCTCTTTTTGTGTGCAGTAATCCTGTGGATTTGAGTAACCCAGCCATTATTAGCTCTACCCCCAAATTTCAGGAGCAGTTTCTGAATGTGAGTGGGATGACTCAAGAACTGAATCAGTACCCCTGCCTTAAACATCTGCCTCAAATATTCTTCCGTGCCATGCGTGGGATCAGCTGTTTAGTGGATGCATTCCTAGGTAATGCTTTTGTCTAACCTGTGGATAGCTAGGAATAGTAACTTAATCATTATTTTAGTCTCTTTAAATCTGTCCTCTCCACAAATACAGCGATAACAATTTATCACTTGCAAGTATATCCTGGAATTGATAGGAAAGGGACCTTGGGTTGCTTTTAAATGACCATCTGTATACACAATAAGATTTGAACGCCCAAGGTTGCAGATGGCCTTAGTTTCAAATGCAAAGCAAATAAATAAATCTCAAGTCTAAAATAAAGCCAGCCATCTCTTCCCCAAACAAGGCTTCTTTCTCTGTGTCCGATCAACACTGCAGGTGTTACACTTAATGTGTTGTGAGCACTGACCACTCTGTCTGTGAACTTTCTGGCAACAGCCTCCTGCAGTGCCTGTTTTTCTGGGGTTCTGAATCTTGACTGTCATCTTCAGCTGACACTTCAAGTGCCGGTTTCACTTGTGCGGTTAGTGGGTGACTGGTGCTGCGGGGGAGAAAAGCTGCGGTTTTTTGGGTCTGCTGGGAACCGAGTAGCTCAAATTTGACTGAGGTTCAGTACATGGGAGCACTGGCTCATTTTGAGTAACAGCACCTGAAATCTAAAGCATTATTATCGGTATGCTTCAGGCTTATTAAAAATTCTTCAGGGAGAACGTGCTGTTGTGAACTCTGAAGAGCTGCCTGTCTCCTACTGCTTTTTGCTTAGATGTTGACAAACAAATGTTGTCGTGTGCCGGAAGTGTGAGCTGATACGAGACTGCAGGAGACTTGAGCACATACATAAAACGTGTTCAGAAACACATGTGGAATGAGACCGTCAGCTTTTACATGTTGTTTTTTGGAAAAACCTGAATGGCTTAGTCCTTTTAAGCAAAGCTCCTTAAGATCCTTCCGTCTCTCTGACTTATCCTTTTTACTAGAAATACGTTCTGCCTTTCTGTAAAAAATACTTCAAGGAAAAGATTTATTGGTACTGTATTCCCCACTGCAAACAAGTTTTTGTCAGTATAGATTTCACTTTCATAGAAATAGCTTTGTTTATAAAGTTAGGAAGTGATGTGAAAGACCAAATGGTCATTTTTCTTCAGCCGTGATATCGAATCTTGAAACCTGTTGTGTCCACTGTGTTCTTCCGAATGTCTTGCTACCGATTTTAAGGAATTTTAATGATTGTGTTTTACTAATGCCAGATGTGAGATTTAAAATATTCAGTAGTCTGTCAAATAATATCATAATTTGTTAAAGGAGGATTGTATATAGGCAATATATGGCCTAACCTTACAAAACCAATCTCCTCGTGTTACTCTGTCAAACTCTCTCTTCCTACTGATGGTAATAGGATTTGGCAGTCTGCACTGCAACAATAATTAAAAAAACCCCTCTAACTGAGCATTGGTAGAAAATGTTCCTCTGAAGTGTCTTTTACTGGCTGTGTAAGCTGAAATAATTTTCTTTTTTAAAAAGCAAACAAAAAAACCCCAAACAAACATTAAAAAAAACCCTAAATATTAAATATTGTATGTATTGAAGAAAAATGTACTATATGCAAGGTTTTTGTGAAAGTGTAGTTAGCGGTTAATTTTCAGTGAAGAAGGTAGTTTATAATGTACGATTTGTGAGGGGACGTGTTGCAGAGGAAGACGCTGAGCAGCTGAGGGGGAAGGAGCGAGTCCTGGGCCCCACAGGTGCTCTGGGGATCTTATTGGAGACTTTCAACCCAGTAATGGTGCAATGGGCCTTTTCGTGTTCTGTATCTGCTGCGTGAGACCCCATCCCTGGGGCGGCAGGGATCCCTGTGCTCCTTCTGTGGGTGCGGTGCGGGCTGGGACGGAGCCCCAGGTTGGGCTGTTCCGCGCTGTGGCGTGCAGCTGTGGGCCCCGCCAGCACAGCCCTGCTGCCAGCAGCCTTGCCGTGTACATGGGCTTTCGATGGGATGTTGAGTCAGAGACTGCAGACTTCTGAAGATCTTGTGCAGCAAGAAGAAACAGCTGTGGTGCTGCTGGCCCACCGGAGTTCAGAGGTGGAGATGGCAGAGCATGGTGTGTTCAGGCACAGGACAGCTCGCAGAGAAATGAAATTCCAGCTGTCGGTGTGGATGTGAGAGTGCTCGGGTAGGCATTGGAGCCGCAGTATGGACCCTTTCAGCTGAGGCTAACGGGAGATCTCATTGTCTTCTACCCCAAGTGCCAAAGCCCATGGTTTTTATCTTGCCCTCCCTGATATGTACCTGCTTTATGTATGCATTTGGCAAAATACCGCATCTTCTTTGCCAAAACAGTGTACCAAACCAGTACATTTCATGGTACATACTCTGCCTTCCACATGGGGTGCAGCACTAATGCTGTAGCAGGAGTTGTTTTTGTGATATGTTACAAAAAGTACTTGCGTGCTTTAATTACAATGGTTAAAAAAAATTCCGTGTCAAATCTTATAGAATCGTAGAATCACTTGGTTGGAAAAGACCTTTAAGATCAAGTCCAATGACCGACCCAACAGTGCCAAGTCCACCAAACCATGTCCTTGGAACCTCATCTCCGTCTGTCCAACCCCTCCAGAGATGGTGACTCCAGCACTGCCCTGGGCAGCCTGTTCCAATGCCCAACAGCCCTTTGGGGAAGAAATTGTTCCCCAGATCCAACCTCAACCCCCCCCGGCGCAACTTGAGGCCGTTTCCTCTCATCCTACGCACACGTCTTCAACCACACTGCAATTCTACTCTTAATTTTTCAAATGCGGTGCAAGGCTGGTGGTATTCGTTGAAATGGGAAGAAGTAGTGTTTGTCACTTCAAGCCTTGCAGGTGGCTCATGGCTTCTGATGCGGACTGGGAAGAATAGCTTTATACACCACAAGTATTTCCCTGAAGCTGAGTAAAGACTGAACTAATGTCCTGCTGCTGCCAGAAAAATTACAGCTTGCTCTGCTTTCTTACCCCATCTTCTGTACTGACAGTATTTGACTGTTGAGATGATTCAGATCACAAAACCAGCAAAAAACTGCATGGTGTTTGGGTTTCATCTGATTTCAGTGAGTGAGCTAAGTTGGCTTTGAAGGGTCAGACATCTGAGATGTTTTGGAGCAGGGCACAGGAGATATGGTCGGGAAAGGCAAAGGTGAGAGGCGTCTGAGTTTTAGCAGGAGTGAGCTGTTAATTGGCTTTGGTGAATGAGCCTTGGCCCTTTCCCTCTGCCTGCCCCTGCGTGTCGTCCTGCCGGGTGCCATGGGCCACGTTCTTAAGGTGTGGGGTTCTTCGTTGGGTTTTCATCATTTGCTTAGCTAATGTTAGCAGAGTTTTCTTTTGCTTGTATATTTATTTCTACTGAGAGATATTTTTCTTACTCCTGCTGTTTTGGGGGCAGGGGGAAAGCCGGGCCATGTACAGAAGGTGCTCACTGACTGGGCTGCTGGGTCTGAGTCTGTGGAATTCAGGCTGAAATCTCGCTGTTCACCTGCAGGCATTTCCCGGCCCCGCTCAGACAGCGCACCGCCCACGCCGGTCAACCGGCTGAGCATGCCCCAGAACACCGTGATCAACACCACCCCACCCCACAACCGACGGCATCGGGCAGTGACTGTGAATAAAGCAACGATGAAAACCAGCACTGTAAGGTTTCATATTCTGCAGCTGAGTAGCTGGCCCTTTGGATAGTTTTCTCGGTTAGGGGATGTACTTTCCTTGCCTCTAGGAGCTGATCTGTTCTTCTGTTCAAACAGGTAACGACTGCGCACGCATCAAAGGTGCAGCACCAACCCTCCTCCACTTCTCCGCTCTCTAGCCCAAACCAGACAAGTTCTGAGCCGCGGCCACTACCAGCTCCTCGCAGGCCAAAGGTTAACAGCATCTTGAACCTCTTTGGGTCGTGGTTATTTGATGCAGCATTTGTTCACTGTAAACTTCATAACGGGATAAACAGAGACAGCAGCATGACTGGTAAATATTGCTGAAAAATATACATACACTTTTTTCCTTGTTTTATTGACGTTTCCTACCTGCAAGATTAACATATGCATAATCAAAAAAATAAATTCTGAAGTGCTGTATTGTGGTTAACCCCTCCCAGCTGAGCCAGCACCTGTTATTATCCAAGCAGGTGTTTGGAGGCTTCAGAATTTAAAAAAACACTTTTTACTAATAAGCACTGCCTTGCTCTAGCAAGCGTCACAGTCCCAATTATGCTACTGGGGAAAATGTTATTCAGTGAAAGAAATAATGTGATAGAGTCCGCTTCCTAATTTGAAATCTGCTTGAGTATCTCTGAGTAATAGCAACCTTTTATAGTGTCTCTTTAATATTTGAAAAATTGTCAAACATCATTCCAGATATTGCACAAAGTGGGGCTTCTCCGTGTTTTTGGAGAGTGTTATGAAAACAGAAGTCCTTAAAATAGCAAGTGAAGTTGCTGCCTTTCAGTGATGGTTGCTACGTGTTTCCATACATGGCCTGATACCTTGGACTGAAGATCAGCTGGATTTATTTTGTCTCCTCTGCTTTGCTCGGCATTAGAGGTTCCCTGTTTTGAGACACGACAGCAGTATTAGTGCTCTGCTCAGGGAGGCTTTTTAGCACTCTTCTTCCTTTTGGTGATAATATTCAGAAAATAATAAATTTTCTCCCTCCTCACATTTTTCCTGTTCTTCATGTAGTATTTTGAGTGTCTGATAAAATCTTCCAAGAGATCGATCTATCGGGAGCTCACTGGCCTAAGTAAGAAAAACAGAAGGAATAGGTTTGTTGCAGTGAATTGGGTTTATAGCGGGACTTGGCAGCAGCAGTTAAACTGAGATCTTCCTTGTTTGTTGTGTCACAAATACCTGTGTGGAGGTGGTGGGTTTAGCATTTGGAATCTGTCAAAGGTCTTTTTAGGTGTGCAGCACATGGCTTTTGAAAGCGTTCGGTTGTGGGTTTCTGTGGTAGGATGTTCAAGTCCTTTGTAAAAGCCCCACAACACGTTGCTAGAGAAAAGACTGAGCTTAGGAAGGAGTAAAGCATAATTTGAGGGTGTGTTCAGCTGCATATGCACCTAATGTATTTCTGTATTTAATGCTTTTTAGATTGATGGGATTGTTTTAGTTTTGACATAACCTATATCTTGAGCAATTTTAATGAAGTGTTTAACCTGAAACGGGTGTCAGCTGCGATGCTGCTTATGCAACAGTGTCAGCTGCAAACAGAGGTGTTGTGATTCCAGCACAGTACAGACATCCAAAATCAAAATTATTGACTTCCTTGAAGGGGTTCCAGGGCCTTCTATTTGTATCTGCAATGTCTTGAGTCACATAATAGCAGTCAGAAAATGGTCATAGTGTGAGCCTTACAGAGGAACTTCCTAGCTTCCCAAAAGCTAGATACAACTATTTGGAAATCGCTTGATTCTGTTCCTTCTCTGTGCTCCTCAGAGCTGTCCGTAGTGAGACCAGTCTTTGCGTGTCACGTGTTCTGCTGTTTAATAGCAGCAGTGGATCTGATGTTGGTGGGGACCCAGAAAACTGGCTGTGTTATGTCCTGCTTTTCTAGCGATTTGGAAGACAAAATTAACTTAGGGAATTTAGTCAAGCGTTTGCTGCCCTTCCAGGATGCTGTGAGCGTTACCGCTGTGTGACGTGCTGGTCACAGCAAAGCCGTGGCAGGTGTCTCAAGGAGAGCGAGCTGAAGATGGACCCGTACTGCTGGAACTCTGTAGAGAGGCACCAAAATCTCACTGCCCGATTTATCCTTTTGCATAAATCCTTTTTCTCAGCCTCCACTTTGGGTGGGACAATGTAGTAAGACTTTAACAGACCAGGCTCTTGTGGTCTCTGACTTGAAGCATCGGTGTCTTTTAAATCAGGTTGAAGTCCACATTGAAAAGTTTCTGTTTTGGGAGTCTGATCCGTGAAGCCTGGTGCCTCCAGGCGAAGCATTTTCCTCCTCAAACAGTGCGAGAGGTGCAGGGCCCATCAGTTATAATCAGATCTGCACATTGTGCCCATCCACCTGCCTCTGCTCACGCTGCCAATATATATGCGGCTTGAAGAAAGAGGGCAGCAGAGAAGGGGCAGTGAACTGCCGCAATCCCTACCCTTAGTAAAGAGGACAATAAATCTGCTTCTTTTTGGCTGCAGCTTGGCTGTACCTGTATATCACAGTCCATCTCGTTCCTCTGCAGCCTGGTACAGTAGCGCTTTTGCCACTAGCTTGAGTATTCTTACCAGGTTTGACAGTGCTGTTGATAACCTTTGCATTAGCTTCAGGAAACACTTATTTTTATGGATGCTTTAAATATTTTATGATTGGGAACCACCTGCACTTAAAACAACTTTGCTATGTAGTATAGTCTTCCACTGGCCCACACACACTGTTTTTCTTTTGGGTTTGTTTCAGTGCCATGCAGTTAAGAATTTCTTCTCCCTTAGCTCTGTGATATGATTTATCTGTTTCGTTGCTGGCTGGAGGACTGAGGACCACTTTTCAAAAGAAAGAGGTGAAATATCTTGATACAGAATGCTCCTTGGTCCTGCAGAGAGATCCCCTGCCCTGCGACACCTTTCCAGAACACCGTGTTTTCTAGTGCGTGTTTCTTATTCCTCTTCTGTCATGTGACACATTCTCAATGAAAACCCATATGACATGATTTCTAAAGAGGTATCATGTGCTAAATGCAAGTGCCTAACAGGTAACCCTCTGGATGAGCTGGGGTCTCAAGTTCTAGTTGAGAATTTAGGTCAGTTCTGGAATGCTGCTGATTTGCATGGACGAGTGCATTGTCCTTCTCCCATCTTAAGTCTTGTTGATGAGCTTGGGGAAGTAAATAGCAAGGCTGATGTGGATGAGTGTCTGTCTACCCTTGCCTTTCTGCTTGTCTTGGAGCCCCACATGTCTTCTTGAAGTCTTTAACCTTCAGGAAGGAAGAAAAATGACTGGTGGAAAAGATGTGCAGGTTTTTGTAGGTTCTGAGATGAAACATCTGGATGGGTGGACCCTGCTTTGGTGGGGATGGTGCTGACTGTCCAGAGGTCCCGTCCAGTCTCAGCTCTTCTATGGTTCTGTCAGTACAACTGCTGCCCCTCTGTTGTTAAATTTTCTGTCATCTTTGGTAAATTTCTTGTACCAGCCCTTGGACAATTCAGGGTAATGGTATTTCAACAGTTGTGATTGCTCTGGTTTTATCCATCTCTCTTTGGGAAGAGAGAATTGTTCTCTCCCACAAGACTAGCTGGAGGTCATCTGTGTACAGCCAAGTAGTGGTGGAGTTTGTCACCTGGGAAGAGTCTTCCTGTTTGCCCCTTGAGCCCCATCCTTCGAGACAGTCTTGTGTTGTTTGGATTCTGAAGCAAAACAGCGATCTTGCCATCGTTGGTGTAATGCTTTTTTGCCTTGAATGTCCTGTCTAAGGTTTTAGTTTCTGCACTGAGACCTTGATGATGAAGCTTTTATGACTTTATAGCAGGAAGCTAATGAACATTACTCTGTATTGTGGTGAGAGAGGAAAAATTATCTGTTCATAAATGCATAGTTGGTTTGAAAGGACCTGGATCCTGCTCATGGAATCTTTAGAATTAAATGGCTGCATGGTATTTATTCTAGCTGTTAGTGGGGCATAAATAGCTCTCTATGATTGGTACTTGAGAAAACGGCTTCATAAGAGCTTCGTTATGAAGCCTTTATGAAGTTAGCTCTGAATATGAGAGATCTGGGATGTGTGCACATGTGCAAATTTCCTTGACAGGACATGTTTCCATTAGACAAGTCTGGCCGTGCGGTGTATGCTGCTGCTGGTTGCTGTCCTCAACAGCTTGTGAGAGTTGGGAGAAACTCATTAATACCTTGTGCCAGCATTTCAGCAACTGAATCTTCTAAGCTGATGGGCTCATTCTTAATCCTTGCAGCTACAGAAGTCAGTGCCAATCCTGCCAGCCATCTGCACTGTAGAGCTGAGGAGTCTTTCTGGTATCACCCACATGCTCTTGGCAGTGGGAGGGTCTCGGGGCTTAGTTTTACCCCATCTCTTCTGGCTCTACTGTCATTAATATTAATCATAGAATTATCATAGAATGGTTTGGGCAGGGACACCTCCCAGCAGCCCAGGTTGCTCAGAGCCCCATCCAGCCCGGCCCTGGACACTGCAGGGATGGGGATCCAGAGCTGCTCTGGGCAGCCTCTGCCAGGGTCACACCTCATGGGGAAGAACTTCTTCCTAATGTCTGACCTAAATCTCCCCTCTTTCAGTTTAAAGCCCTCGCTCTTTGTCCTATTGCTACACACCCTTGTAAAAAGTCCCTCTCCAGCTTTCTTGTAGGTCCCCTTTGGGTACTGGAGGTTCCTCACCCATCCCCATGGGGAGCTCTGTGCACTCCAGCTGGTCATAGAGGGTGACACCCCATCCTGTCTTTCCTAAAGAACCAGGGGGAAAGAGCTTTGGGGGAAAGTCTCTTCTTCCTGCTGGTCCTTCTCCTTGTGAGGTTCCATTCTGCATCGTTACCCCCCCTCCCTTCTGTGGCTGCCAGTGGTGGGGTTTTGGCTGTTTGGCTCTGGGTCCTCTGCAGACTTCACCTGGATCCAGGCTCCTCCTCAGCAGCCCCCTCACCTGCAGCCCAGCCGCCGCTGCACGGCTCTGTCCTGGCGGTTGCCTGCCTCAGGAAAACCCCCACGCACCGAGATCTGCTGCAGAGCTTCTCCCCTCGGCAGCTGACCTCAAGTCCCAAAGAATGTTTCTGTGGATGCAAACTGCGAGAAGCCCTGACTAGGGCCATGGTGAGGGGCTCGGGCACGGGCCCTGCCCTGGCCCTGCACGTTCGGAGCAGCAGCTCCGGGACGGGACAGCCCCGTGGGTGAGTGACCATCCCCTGCGAGACACCCCGGTCACGGCCGGGACAGCCCCGTGGGTCAGTGACCATCCCCTGCGAGACACCCCGGTCACGGCCGGGACAGCCCCGTGGGTCAGTGACCATCCCCTGCGAGACACCCCGGTCACGGCCGGGACAGCCCCGTGGGGCAGTGGCGTTTCCGCCTGGAACCCGCCTGCTGGAGTCTCCCCTCTGTTCTCTGGAGAGCGTTTTTCAGATGTTGGTGTTTCGGGGAGTGTTCTGCCTTTCATTTCTGCTTTGGGAGGCTGTTGGTGGAGCTGGCGGTCAGGGCCGTGCCCGGGTGTGGCGCAGGGACGATGGAGCTGGGGGGCGCTCAGGAGCTGGGGGTTTTACTTTGCTGTGCAGAGACTGCAGGCGAGTGACTGTCCCCTGCGAGACACCCCGGTCACGGCCGGGACAGCCCCGCGGGTGAGTGACCATCCCCTGCGAGACACTACGGTCACGGCCGGGACAGCCCCGCGGGTCAGTGACCGTCCCCTGCGAGACACCCCGGTCACGGCCGGGACAGCCCCGCGGTGCCCGGCACAGCGCAGCACGGGGCAGGTACTTGAGCCGGGAAGGGTTAATACATCTATTGAAAGAAATGATGTGCATTGATATGACCAGCTCTAAACCTTATTAGTATTTTGTAACTTTTTGTTTGTTGTTTTGCATGGTACTTTCAGAACCATAATTTTGGACCTGAATGCCAATTTCCTATGTGTTTAATGAGCTTGCTGTATCATAAAGCTTTTAATCTATTTTTTAAAAAAGCTAAAAGCTTCTTAACTTATATTACGATTTCACCATCTTAAAAGTATTTTATAATTACTGCTGTCCTTTGATTTGTTTCCATTTTATTTCTATTATCTTGCAGCATCTTTTATCCAAATTCTTCTTTCTTATAAATCTTGTAAGTAGGAACCAGTAGCTTTTCCTTAATTGCGGTCATGCTTTTCTTTTTCCATAATCCCATATTTTATTTGTAAACTCATTCTCATTGTCTTTTGTAGCTTTTGCACTTTTTTACTTGAAAAAAACAAGTAATTTTTTTTGTGTGTGTTTTTTGAATGGGGAGGATTGTTGGCAAAAGCAAATTAATCTGCCTGAATCAGTCCCATCTTTTCTGTACTTTAGTCTGTGATCATGTCATGAGTTTCAGGACTTTGCACTAACCATGTTTTTTTTTTACTTAAAGCTTATTTTACAGACCTAGTGTTTGATTTGTATGCATTGTGCATGTAGTGTTTTTTTCCGACTACAATATATTGCTGGCTAGCTTATTTAGGACAAAAAAAAGGGCTCATGGGAAGATGCATAAAGATTTGTGCTTATTTGCTACTTATGTCTTGAAAATTTGCGAGGTAACAGTAGGTTAAACTACAAATTTAAAGACAAAAAATTAAGAGTAGATACTTGAAGTTTTCTTTAAAAAATGAAACAAACAAAAAAACCCCCCTATCCATAAATTAACAAGTATTCCAACTATTGAAGTGTTAGTGGGCCTTTGTTTGCAAGACTGTGAACCCGATGTTCCCCAGCATCCCAGCCTTGAGATAGAGGAGGTTCTCTGGTACTGGCAGAACTACGTTGGCATGATTCTGTTAGGAGCACACATTATCTGCTCTTTGGTTTTGTAAGTCTTAGCTAAAAATAAGAGGGAACCTGATCTTTTTGCTGTTACTAATCCAAGAGTGAGGTTGTCCAAGGAAAAAAACAAACAAACAAATCACATTCAGAGCGATGTGTCTTTTTTTGGTGCCATCATGGAAGGAAGGATGAAGCCAGCAAAGCGAGTGGCCTCCTGCATCGTGTGCACATGATACTGATGTGCAAAAGGGGGTCCAGAAACTCTCTAGAAAAGCATGAATTCAGCTGCTTGGGCCAGGAGCACAAAGCTGGGCAGGGTCCTGTCCTGTTCAGGTGACACCGGGTGCCCTGGAGCCTCCTGTGGCGGACAGGACAGGCCGGCCTGGCCCTGCTGCCCGGCCTCACATTTATTGGGCGATTTCGGTGTCATGGGAGGAGAGAGGGACCAGATCAGGAGAGTGGGTTTCGGCAAACTTCTCTTTCTGAAATGAGGCCTTAGACTTTTATGATTATTTTTTTTTAATAAGTATGTTTATACAACAAAATTAGACCAAAGCAGCTTGGTGTTCGGAGCAGCATCACAGATTAGCTGACCAGCTGAAAATTAAGGACTTGCTTGGAAGTCACAGTAGTGGCACTGTCTAAATGGGGTTTTTTTGTATTTTAAGGCAGCAAGGCAAGGTGGTACTTCATTTTTCTGGAGATGAGAACTAGGTGAGGGAAGATCCTTCTCCTCCAGAGAGGGTAGGAAGCGAGGAGGGGCCTGGAGCACAAGTGTGATGGGAGCGGCTGAGGGAGCTGGGGGTTCAGCTGGAGAACAGGAGCTGAGGGGAGACCTTCTGATCTCTGACCTGCCTGAAAGGAGCTTGGAGCCAGGGGGGGTCGGGCTCTGCTCCCCAGGAACAAGCGCCAGGACCAGAGGAGACGGCCTCAAGTTGCGCCAGGGGAGGTTGAGGATCTGGGGAACAATTTCTTCCCCAAAGGGCTGTCGGACATTGGAACAGGCTGCCCAGGGCAGTGCTGGAGTCACCGTCCCTGGAGGAGTTTAAAAGGCGTTTAGACGAGGTTCTCAGGGACATGGGGTAGTGCTAGAGTGGGGTTATGGTTGGACTCGATGATCCTGGGGGTCTCTGCCAACTGAAATGATTCTATTAAATGATTCTGATATTGGATATAGGTGAACTCTTCCCAGCAGACAGTTGGGGCAGGCTCTAGAATGTGAAGGTCATTTGTTATCCTTACAAAAAAAAAAGTTAGGTACACCCACAAAGACTTTCTAAACAGAGGCACTGACTCAAATATAGCGAACTAACAGCTTTATGATGACTACTAAATTTGACTTGATCTTTGTGTCCAGGATCCCATGAGCCTATGATATACGTTAACAAACACCGTGAAAAGCTTTTTTTTTTTTTTTTCTCTTCCCAGCTATAGCAACTCAAGCCAGTGTGGAGTTCCGCCGGAAGGGATCGCAAATGTCCACGGACACCATGGCTTCCAACCCCACCTTTGATGCGAGCGAATTCCCGGACAACTATGAAGCGGGAAGGGCAGAGGCGTGCGGGACACTGTGTAGGATATTTTGTAGCAAGAAGACTGGGGAGGAAATATTACCAGCTTACCTATCCCGGTACTGACCCATCTTCCAATTGCTTTATTGGTGTAACTGTATGGTGCACATTAATTCTCAGTTTTGAACTGGCAGCGCAGGGTTCAGACAGTAACTGGATGCTGTTGCGTTTTGCTGCCAATTCAAAACAACCGGGTTGGCCTGCAGGTGGGATTCCCGCTGAACCGAGTGAGGGTTTCCTTGTGTCTCCTCACGATGCTGGTTTTCATCGGGCGTTCTTCAAGTTCCAGCCGAAGGGAAGTCACTTAAAGTGCCTCCCAGCTGGAAGGAAAGTTGTCTTTTTTATATACTTTCTTGCCTCTTGCGTTCTGGTTGGTTTGTTTTATTTTTTGGATGTATTTGTCACAGAATATTGTTCAGATGGAAAAAATAAGTGTGCAGACAGAAGAGTTTGTACACTTTATTAGACCATGAAGGGTCTTACATTGTCATACACCACAACACTGGGATGGAATGTGTTTGTGGGGTTTTTTTTCCCCCCTTAAATTTAGAAATCCACAAATTTAACTTTTATTTAAAACAGTTGTGTTCTGAATTACCTCTGTTTTCAGTTTTGTTTCTAATGAAAAGGCAGTCTTGCCTATCATAGCATACCTTTCTTCCAAATTTGTGTTAAAAAGTGAAATAGCAAAGGCTAGAGGCAGAGAATCAGCTTCAAGTCGTGACCCTCTCAAACTGCCCAGGTCCATTTGTCTCAGATGGCATCAAAACTTCCAGAAGACTGAACTATTTTATTTCTTGCATGTTGCAGTGTTTTGTCTGTGGATAGTTGGTGTTTCTTTTACCCAGTCAGTGAGATTCCCCTGTGTTTGCAAGCCTTTTAAAATAATAAAATAAAGGGACTATAAGTATTGTCTAACAAGCAACCGCAAAGGAAATGAACTGCTTTGGGTAACGCCAGCTGCTCCTGCCCCTCGCTTTTTCATTTGAACTGGTTATCATGGTTATGTTTGGTCTCATTTTCCAAATCACTGATCAGTATTTTGTGGTATTTTTCTTGTGCTGGGGAGTTAAAATCAAGGTCTCGGCCCAGTCTCGCGTGGGGAAGGGAGCAGTGGGAGCCCTGTGGTGCTGGCCCTGCTGGGCCCCCTGGGCTCACGGTCCCGCCGCAGCCAGAGCCTTCAATAAAACTGCTGCACTGCTTCTCACGTGAAATACAGATAGTTTGTGAGGGGGTTTTGTTAAGCTGGTTGGGCACTAAAGTAATTGGCAAGAGGGTGTTCCTTAAACATATCCTAGCTCTGATTTTGAAACTTACTCTGTGTTATATAGGAAAGGTCAAATAGTGGCTGCACATTCTTATTCATGTGGGATGCTGAGGCTTTTTATGTGCAAATAATTTAATCTCATCTTTCTTTGTCAGATTTTACATGCTTTTAATTCAGGGTTTGCAGATAGCAGACTTTGTTTGCCACCCCGTTCTTGCCAGCGTTATTCTCAACTCCCCTCCGTTGTTCTGCTGTGACCTGAAAGGGATTGATGTCGTGGTTCCATATTTCATTTCAGCTCTTGAAACCATTTTACCTGACAGGTAAATTGCTACTTCCATATGAACATTGTCAGAAATGTGGGGAGGTGTTTATCTTCTGGGGTTTCTATCATTCCTGAGTAGTTTCACTGAAGGAAAACTGCGGTGTGGGCCCCATAATGTGTGTGTATTTGATGGTGATAACAGCAGCACCTCAGAAGCTCTAATTTTCAGTTTTATTTAATGCCATTTTTTTAAAGCAATAGTGCTTGTATTTTAAAAGAAATATGTGAGTTGTGTTATCTACATATTCATTGATGGAAAGCAGTATTTATAAGAATAGGGAGAAGGAGTAATTTAGCTCAAATATGTTGAACACCTACTGATTTTTAAGTAAAATTTCACAGGATATTCACCACAGCAACATCCACTAATGACTTCATTAAGAGAGTAGTCTTACACATTGTTAAATAGAAAAATTGATACTTTAGCCAGGCGAGTGAAATTGGAGTAGGTTCTTAAACCAGAAGATGTGACCTCGCTTGTCAGAGCTTTATAGATTTCTGGACATTTTGTTAAGTAATTTAATGGACTTAGTACTACTGCTGCCTTCAACATATGTTTTATGTCTTGGTACTGCATTTCAGTTCGAAGTTATGCATAAGATATTATTTATCTTCTGGGCTTAAGTCTGAGCCACTGCTTCTTTTGGATAGGTCTTGTAAGTAGAATTTGCTGGTGGCTACAGAAAAACAGTTGGATCTGTTAGCTTAGCAGCTTGTGTTTTATGCAACATGTGCACGAGCGTATTCTGGGGATCTCTGATAATCCTGGGTGGGTTTGAGACTGAAACTTCCTGCTTTGAAGGTGCAGTATATTAATAATACTTTCATCAGCTCATTGCTTTTGTATGGAGTACAGAATCCTTAGCAAGTGATGGTTCCTGCTCTAAGTCGTTGTTATTGCTGCTGTTTAAAAAAAAAAAAGAAAGACTTCTAAGCCCAGAAAGAAACAGTTACATTGTATACTGCAAATTATTTAAGACCACTGGGTGGCTGTATATTTAATTTTAACTAAATTTGGCTCCAGATTCCTGTGAAAAGTTGATTAACTGTATGATGCTTTGATTTGCAGAGAACTCTCAAAGTTTAAAATCTATGTAAACCCCACAGAGCTAAGAAGAGCTTCGATTCACATCTTATTGTCCTTGTTACCTCTCCCTCATCATTTTGGAACCATAAAGTCTGAGGTAGTAAACTCACCACTTTGTTTTGCATTTCCATTTTTGTTTTCCTGGTTGGTTTGGAGTGGGATTTGGATGACCTGTGGGTTGGGTTTGGTGTTGTGTCTGGCTCTGAGTCTCTCATAGCAAAGCCTGTGGTAGCAACGTGTGCTGTGGATATTGGCTCTGAAACCACGCTGCTGTGCTCTCTAACTGATACTGAAATAAATGTATTTTTCCTTCAGGTTGTCCTGGAAGGGAAATTCAGCAATGATGACAGCTCAACGTACGATAAGCCAGTAACCTTCCTTTCCTTGAAGCTGAGGCTTGTGAATATACTTATAGGAGCTCTGCAAACGGAAACAGATCCCAACAACACTCAAATGATACTAGGTTATTTCAACTTTTTCATTTATTAGCTGCGTTATAGAATTGCCTGTCTTAATCTATCCTGGAATAATATGGGTTATTAGTAATGTGTTGCTTTGCAAGAAAAAAGATAAAATTCCTGGCAGGTTATCATTTGTATAATCTCCCTCATATTACAAAAACATCTTGAAAATATCACTTTCTTGTTAAAGTAATCTCTCTTTTTACAAATGTGGAATAGTACTTCAAAAGTAAAGGCAGAAGTAAAGCACATTCTAGCAGGAAAGGTCAGTCATAAGTAGGAATGGAAACAGGAAAAAAAAATGATTTAATATTAGGAAGGATTTTTGAGTAATGGCTTTCAGGCAGCATTTTGGTTTCTGGCATAGCCTAGAAAAAATTACTGGGTGACCAGTGGTCCAGCACTGGCTAAATACAGATGACATTTGTTTAGCACTGTGTAAATCCTCAGACAAAGGCTTTGGAATAGAGTCTGGAGATGCCTTGTAGTTCGATAACAAACTGTTCTTTGGGGTGATGAGTGTATTAAGATTATTCTGAATACTCAGTAAGTGGAAGCTGAAAACCTGAATAGTGCATAATCTGTCAAGTTAAATGTATTTTCAGATAAGTAAAAAATGTACTTGCCTTTTATTCTCCCTTATTTTTCTGTCTTTAGAAGTGCTTTTTTCCACATTATGGTGGTGTCCTTCAGTAATTACAATAGCACTGGCCTTGTGTGTGTTTAAAAGGACACAGACACGCGGGGTGGGAGCGTCTGCCTGACGCTGGGAGAATGTGCAGGGAAACAAATCCAGGCTTCAGGGAGTTTCCTTGCAGGGGCTGAAATAGTTCTTTGACCAGTGGAAGACTAGAGGAGAATGATGTGAAAGAAGGGTTATTTGCAGGCAGTGCTGGCGAAGGGATGAGGATATCCAGGTTTTGAAGTGTGGCCGCAGGGTGACAGGCGGTCAAACCCACCCGAGCGTCCTGCACCCTCCTCGGCGAGCTGGGAAGGTGCTGTTTCCCATTCCTGTTTCCACAATGGTCCGTACCAGACCATCTCCCCTGTATTCCTGTTGTATTCCCCTTTCCGTACGTGAAGTTTTGGCTGGAGAGGATTCACGAGTCTCTGGTTAACCAGAGATTCTCACACGTGCCACCAGCTTCTCAACCGAATCCCTGTGTCCAGCTGCTCACTAAATGTTTGACAGCAAGAGGTGCGTTTGCCTTCATATAGTAAGTGGTGTTTTTCCAAACATTCCTTGTTGGGGAAGGGGCAGCAGCTGAAAATTTAAATTCCTGGCACTGAGCCCATCTCAGGTCCATGTCCTTGCTGCTGCTTTCCCGGGGTGATGCTGCTGAGCAGGGACACGCTGGTCATGCTGGTTCACTGCAGCACCCAGAATGCATCGGCAATTTTAATTAATGGTGTCTTACACTTGGGCGTCATTATCTCTCCTGAGACAGAAGAGTTCCCTGCCTGCTGGCTGGGTTGGGGGCCATGGGGTTGGCTGCCCCTGCCCTTGGAGCTTCAGCCTTTTCATTACAGTGTTTTGGGCACTGCTGGAAAACAAAGGACAGATGGCGAGAGGCTGGGGGTGACCTCCAGCCAGAGAGAATTTCAGTGTATCCCACCTCAGATTATGAGCTGGCCTCCTCATTTAGGAAATCGATTTTATGTTTTAGCCACATTAAAATGAAAGCGATTTTTAATTTGCACTGTAAACCTACATATTATCAATTATACAAAAATTAGCCCTTTTTTTTTTTTTGCGGGGCAGGGACAGACAGAAATATCTTTATAAAAGTGTAAAACTCATGTTACCATGGTTTGGGTGTTCTTTTCACTGGCCACATCAGTATGAGAACAAGTGTGGTCCCTTGCGCTGATGTCTTAAGGGCTGAATGGACCAGACATTATTCACTTGATCTTCCAGCGGGTTGCTCTATGTACTGATAGTTCATTAAGACTTGAAAATATGTTTTTGTTTCTAGTCACCAGCTGCCTTTTGGCTTCTAATGGCCAAACTGGAGAAGGGGCCAAGGCCAGCACTGTGTAACCCTTGAGGTGGATTTGGACTACACAGTGCTCTCAGTTATCTAACAAATACTGTTATTTTATACACAGAATCAGTAGATATAAATGTAGCCTGACTTTTTAAATGAGCACAACCTGATGGGAGACAAGGAATGATTCCAGGCCTTCTGTGAAACCAAAATCCTTATGAACTGGGGAATATTAAAAAACTATGTTCAAAGCATTTTGAAAATAGCTGAAAACACACTCTCTCAGCTCTCATCTGCTTCACATGGCTAAACCTGAAGCAAATCCTGTTTTATAAAACACTTTATAAGAGTTTTTGTAGAACAAGATGGTGATCCTGTGTGTTAGATCTTCAGTGCTTCTTTGCAAATTTTAGCAGTGAATATTCTACTGCAGTCTTTAGTTACCTTCTTATATCTGATTCTTCAGGTGCAATGTTAAATATTGTTCAAGATTCAGCACTGTTAGAAGCCATTGGCTGTCAGATGGAAACGGTAAGTATTTTTTGTTTATGACGTTACCACTTCAGAAAGAATACTTCACTAATTTTATCTGCTGTAGCAAGGTGCTCAGTCAGCATCTTGAGGTTTGATCATCTTTTTTTTTCTCCGTTGTACCTGAGAGCATCCTCTGGTATAGGGAACTCTACTCAAAAAAATCTTCTCATCGCTCAAAACTGACTTTCAATTTGCAGAATGGTGGTGAAAATAACCTGTTCAAAAGCCACAGTCGCACTAACAGTGGCATTAGCACTGCAAGCGGAGGCAGCACGGAGCCCACAACGCCCGACAGTGAGAGACCCGCACAAGCCCTTTTGAGGGACTATGGTAAGGATGGCGCTTCCAAAAAAACCCTCATGATGTGCCAGGGTGACGTCTTGTGGGTTTCTTCTGTTCAGTTCTGGCTAACACACTAATTAATGTGTGTGGGTGTCTGAACGCAGGGTGTGTAGCCCCTTTGTTTATTGCCTTTGTGCTCACGTGCACCCTTTAGGTGGTTGGTTTTTAACCCTACTAAAGGACTCTGTTAACACCTTAAAAATAAGAATGTAAAAGCTGATGAAAAAGGTGTTTGCAAACTGCTTTACTTTAGCTCATGTGTTCAAGACTTTTTTCATGGTTTTCATGAACAACAATGTACACCAAACGTAGATTAATTGCTTCATTCGTTTTGGTAGCATTCCAAATGCTTACATGACTTCTGCAGCACCTTTTCCTAAACTATATTTAAAGAGCGTTTGAGGGATTCCTGGTTTTACAGAGCAAGTAAGCAGAATGCTTGTGATGTGTCGTTTGTTATTACAAGATAATTTAGTAATTAACTTTAGTTTGCTATGTCTTGTACCGCGTCTTTGTAATAAAATCCATGTTCTTCTAAATCTGTGTGTGGGAAGCTGGCCAAATGTCGAGATACTGGAATTTCACTTGTTCCTTTGGTCTTCATCAGTTTAACTGATCTTGGCCAAGTGAATATGAGAAGACGTCACCTTTGTTATATTGTAGCCTGGGTTGACAACTCTGTTCTCGCCGACCAAAACTGTGGGGATTTTTTCTCTACTTCTTCAACTGGGGATGGAGATTATCAGGGAAGATTTTAGTATATTCTAGTGACTCATATAAGCATGTTGTTGCTTAACCTACATGGTTTGTTTGAAATCATTAAAGTGTTAGTTTGCAGCACACCATTTGAATTGTGTTTTAATTCATATGGGTTTTCATTGACAAGTGCTTGCAAAAATATTCATTCGTAAGGTTAAAAAAATAATCTTTTAAATATTTGACTTATTGAGTCTTTAAACCATGACGTGACTTGCAAGATATTTTTGTAATGTATTAATTTTATTGGATTTTTTAAATTGCCTATGCACAGAAGGTAAGGCTGTAAGAAATTTATGAAAAGAATTCATGTGTTTCTGCTGGATGCTTCAGACAAGAGAAAATTGAAAAAAGATGGTCCATTTTTACTATTTAACTGTAGCAGACAGTTGAATCTGCTACTAGTGTAACACTGTACTTAGTTCTTGAGTGTTAAACATGATGATTTAAGTTTTGGAAGGATGAACCTGAGCTGTCATGGTTCTCGTGTCTCTATAACAAGTCACTTAGCAGTTTTCATTTCTGAAAAATTAATTTGCCTACTTAGCAAGTGTGAATAGTATTTATGTTCCTAATGTTTTGAAATGAGAACAACTGATATGAAAACATTTTCTATTTTTAATTTTGAGGTAGAGGCTCAGGAAATTAAAGGTCTAGAAATAATTGCATCTTTTTTTTCTCCAGCCCTGACACTTTCATTATCTACATTTACCTAACTAGTACAACTTCTGATAAACAGTAGATTTAGAAAGAATGAGTAACTTCTGGCGTAGATATCTGAAGTTCTATTAGTTCATTACTAATGCCTAAATATACGAGTACTAATGTTTAATACACATTTCCAATGCCAACATTTTTCTGAGCCTACAAGACATCACAGCAATTGAAGTACAATAGCAAAAGCTGAAGGCAGCTGTTCTGCTGCTGGCGTGCAGCAGAGTGCTGGGATTATCCAAAATGTCTTTAAAAAAGAGAAACAAAAAAGAGATAAGCCAGTGTGAATGTATTTGTGAGACATCTGGTGGTGTCTATAAGGGAGTTAGCCTGTGCAAAAGTGACCAGCCCAATTTGTAGGTTCTGGGTTGTCTATAGTTTGATTTAATGTGTGTATTGTGGCTGCTTTGGCTTGTGCCTGTGCTTTGCCTCTTGTCACTAACGCGTGGTTGTTTTCCCTCCCTGCGGTGCGGTGTGGGGTTATATCCTAGCTCTTCATACAGATACAGCTGCCGGGCTGCTGATCCGCAGCATCCACCTGGTCACCCAGAGACTCAACTCGCAGTGGAGACAGGACATGAGCATCTCTCTGGCCGCGCTGGAGCTTCTGTCCGGACTGGCCAAGGTGAGAGGTGACGGTTTGTGTGCTCTGGCCTCTTCTCCAAGGGTGGTCATAGTCCTGGTTGGCGAAGGTCGTGCCAGCGAGCAGGTGGCTGTGTCTGAGTTTGTACTCTTATACTCCAGCATCTCCTCGTGTAAACGCTCTGTGGCTCCGATGATGTGGGCCCTGTCGCCGCCTGTTGGCTCTGTGTGAAGCTCAGGGTGGTTCGTTCAGAGACACGTGGCTCTGTTGTACGACTCTGCTCTTGTTGCGCTAGCTGGGTGGCTCCTGCCCTTCCTCGTGGATTCCCATCTGTTCTGGGGCTCTGGTTTTGCACTGCGGGGGATCCATCTGCCATATGAGGTTGCAGAGTTGAGGAGAAACTTGGCACTAAAGTTCCAGTGGCAGCGCAGGGCCCTGGGCCCTTGGTTTTCAAGCCCACATGAACCATCTCTCAGAGCTTTGCTTGGCTGGTCTGTTCGGCATGGAACAAGACTTAAAAACAAGAGATTTTCCTGCTCTTAGTTGACAGACTGCAAATATGCCAGAGTATTAAACAACTTAATTGCCCTTTTTCTAAGGGTTGTACCTGCTTTTCCCCTTCCATTTCATATTGGAAATAGCTTTCTGAGCTTAGAAAATGATAGCGTATTTCTAATATGAAGGTGTTACCTTCTTCAGAGCTTATCTGCACGCAGTTCCTTGATTCAACAGCAAACAACCGAACTCAAAGCTACTAGGTGGGGAGAGGGCTTTTTTGTTGAGAAATAAAATGCCCTTTTCTGCTTGAGGCCTCCTGTCCCCCAAGCTGCATTTTGTGATGTTCCCTAAGCAAAAGTCCTGGGTATTTACAGCAGCCACCATGACCTGGAGTGACAGGTCAGCATTTCCTGTCATATTCCCCCAGGATCTTGACAGATCTCTCTGAAATGTGTGTGTCTCAGGCATTTTTTAGAGCGTTGAGTCAGCACGGAGCCATGTTGAACTGGGTGCTTATTTATTTATTGCTGCAGCAGCATGAGCTGAAGGATGCATTTGAAAATGTTGCGCAATGAGTTAATGTATGGTTATTGCATCTTATAGAGCGTCATACAGAACCAGGGGTTCCTGCAGCTTATGTGGTTAAGCCAGGGGGTTGGTGCGTGGGTTGGTTGGTTGGTTTCGTTGGGTTTTTTTGGTTGGTTGGATTTCTGTGGTTTTTGCGTTAGTTTTTTTGTTTGGTTGGTGGTTTGTTTTTTTTTTTCTCTTGGCTTGCAATGAGATGGGAATGCGAAAATACATAATCTTTTCAAATGCCTACCCAGGTTAATATTTAATATCGTAATCTTAGTATAATTCTCATGCAACTGAAGTAATTCTTCCTCTGGGGTATCTTGGATATCTTTTTGCTTCGTAACAAAGAGGGTAGGAAGAGATCACCTCTTACTGCAGAACTGCGAGTGGAGAACCGGTTCTGCTTGTGTCTTTGGAGGTGACAGGTCCCAAAGCCCTTCCCAGGTCAGGGGCTGCCCTGGTTCAGCACCAGGTTAGCAGTGGGACTTGGTAAATGGAAAAATCCTGTTTCCTGCAAGAGTGCTGGTTCACCAACCTGCTTTTCGTAGGCTCATCTGGAGGGGACTCTATTTGCTGTAGATCTTGCGCTTCTGAAGGTAACGCTGCCTTCACCCCGCTTTGTGGAGAACAACTGCTGGTGGCACCAGCAAGACCAACCACTGTCTTGCTGGGATATGGGTGCACCCTCATGAGTGAAGCTTTACACGGCATGGGCAGAGGAGAAAAACCCAGCTGTAACTGACTGTTCCTGTGCCAAGTCACAGGCTGGGAAGAAAACAGAAGAGAAATTCAGTTCTTTAGTCAGTTTTATAATGCAGATTCTCATGTCTCTGTACCAGGCTCTTCACTAAGCCTCTGCTCTGAGCCTGGTGCCCTGAATCCCTGAGTTAGGAGAGAAACTGAGGGGGTTTTGCAGTGAGTCCTGGGAGAGGATTTTTGCTGATTTTTGTTTGAGGATGGGTTTTCTGTCTCTTTTTCCACTGATGAAAGTTCCTGTGCTGACAAAATATGCCTAGTGGGAAGTTACGAGAGCAGAATGAAGCCCTATGGAATGGAGACTTGGCAGTGAGGGGTTCTCAGAGATACCAAATGGGTTGGTAGGGCTGAAGGAGAGAGATATTTACTCAAAATAAGTTTCAAATACTGATTTATTCAGTGCTTAGTTTAGTACCAAACTATATTGGTACCACTCTTGCTCTTGGAAACCAAGCCATGCAATGTGGTGGCACCTCAACACAGCATTTCTTTCCTTTAGGTTTCAATACCCATCGCTGTTAAATACTTTTACCCACATCTTTTAAGCTGTAATCCTAAAAGAGCTCAACCATTTATTCCTATTTCTTAAAAGTGCATTGAAAAATGCTTTTTCAAACCATTTCTTCTCTGAAAGATTTCTGTGGAGTCCTCTTGTTTGCCGTGCACAGGTGAAGGTGGTGGTGGACTCCTCGGATCGCAAGAGAGCCATCAGCTCCGTGTGCAGCTACATCGTGTACCAGTGCAGCCGCCCGGCCCCGCTGCACTCCCGCGACCTGCACTCCATGATCGTCGCCGCCTTCCAGTGCCTCTGTGTCTGGCTCACCGAGCACCCCGACATGCTGGATGAGAAGGTCGGGATCTCTGCTCGATAGATTTCGAGTACTCCAGATTGTGATGCTTTTTGTGCCCAGCCTGTCCATGATGCAGTAAAATCATGGGTTTGGTTAGTTTTCAAAAGTATACTAGGAAGTTCAAAGCTAGTCTCCGTGCAAAATAGTTTTGAATTTTGATGTCCACTCTATTCACCAAGAACAGTTTGGGCTTTAAAATTGCCTTTCATGCTTCTAAGAATGTCCTGATCTTTCTTTTTGCTTTGTGAAACTGGAAAAAGACAGAAGAAAACGAGAAACTGAAAAGAGAAATATGGGAACTAATGGTCTATATATATTATAGTTTGCCAAAAATAATGTCTCCTCTTATTTCTCAGCTCTTACCTGATTAAAACATTTTCTAGACTTAACGGAATTCCTTTGATGCAAACGTCTTAATAATTGTAGTGTGTTTCACCAAGAAACCAGTTTTCTAGAAACTGAGCAAGGCATAGCTGAACCCGAGATGGAATTTGCGTGGGAAGCTTGAACAGTGCAGGAAATGAAAGATGCATGTTTCCAGCAGCCTTCTGTCCTGCTGTTCAACAAACGAACAAAAATTTAAAAATTTGAGTGCGTCTCTTCATTGTTGGTCTCCTTCTAGAGACAGCTCAGAGATCTTTCCCTATTTTTATATATAATGTGTATTAATATGTATTATGGAATATTTTAATATAGTTTTATATAGAACATATGTTTTCAATATCTGTGTATTTTGTTTATATATTTTCTATGGCATAGATAAAAATATGTGTATTTTTTTTAAATGAAAATTGCAAACCCTCAAGCAGGACTTTAAGTAAAGGTGCTTTCTGTGTGCACTTTGGGGCACTGACGTGGCAGCAGGTGACCAGGACAAGATGGTTTCCCTGGATGTGGCACCGCATGGCTTTATTCAGTTGCATAATGCTTCATTTCCTTTCATTAGTTTCTTTTATTTTTACTGTCACTGCGTATCAAGATAGTGTTACATACTGGACGCTTAGTAGCTCATTCCCAAGTCCTCATAGCCAGCTGGGAACCTTTCACTGCATTTGCAAGTATGAGAATTGCAATTTTCCAGGGGTGTCACCTTATATTTGCTTTGAATTTCACCTGCTATTTCACTAGCCAGTGCTGTAAACTACTGTAATTCTTCATGGCTGCTGATTGCATCTCAACGCTGGTTGATTTTGCTCTGTAAGAAAACTTTAATCTTCCTCTTCACCAGTTTTCTCCATCAATTCTGAATATAAGGAAGGACGCAGGCCAAGACGTAGAACTCCGCCCGGTGTCTGGTGGTAAAAACCGACCACTTGTGTTCCAATTTTAGCCAGTTATTTATTCATGAGAACGCTTTCCTTATTCTTCTATAGCTCAAGCCGTAAGAGTTGAACCTTTGCTATTGCAATCCAGATATTTTCAGCAAATGATTTTGTAATGAGCAACACTTGTGAGTCACACCTGCAGTTCTACTGAGTGCTGGCCTCTCTTGTAATAGATCTGTTGAAGCTTTGCTGTGTACTTTTACAATTACTATTATTGTTTCTCTTGATGAATTAGATGCCATGATATATTTTACTTCTGACAGCTGTTGGCAAGCAAAAGATTTGGATAAGGATTTCTTGAGATTTTCCAGATGAGCTCATTCTTAATGCGCTTAGAGCTTAATTAAAAGTTCTGCAGAGTCTCAGAAATGCATTTATTATCTCTTTAAATAAGTTTGTTTTTCAATTGCATTCTCAGTCCTCTTGGCAATTTTGTACATATGTAACGGAATATACAGTGTGTATATATTTATTCAGAGCACTTTCTACCATTAGAATACAAAAATAAGTAAACACCTGTAGGTGGAGAAAATATCATTCCTATAGCAAATGTGATCTTGTTCTAACACTGTCTATTGGTATCATCTTCTGCATTTATTTCTGAGCTCATATTACCAGCAGTACTTTGTTTTAATCAATGGTATATCACTCTTCAGCTGAGGTCTTGAAGACATTTATCAAAGTGCTTCTGCTTTAAGGTGGTTCCTCTTGTGTTTTAGGATTGTTTGAAAGAGGTGCTGGAGATTGTGGAGCTTGGCATTTCGGGAAGTAAATCCAAGAACAGTGAACAAGAGGTCAAGTACAAAGGAGATAAGGAGCCCAACCCTGCATCCATGAGAGTGAAGGATGCTGCTGAAGCTACACTAACATGGTATGGGATTTGTCAGAGTGCGTTCACTCTTTGGCATTGCCTTGTCTGAGCGTTTTAATTAGGAGTTCCCAGCTGGTGAGATCTCTGTGCTGTAGCAAGAGCATTTGAAAAGTCAGCCAGAGGCTCCCTGTGTTGAGCCTTTTGGGCAGCGTTGCTCTGTGCTCTGCCTTAGCTGTCTCCCCCTCCTGTCACAGGTGTTCACAGAATCCCAGAATGTCAGGGATTGGAAGGGACCTCAAAAGCTCATCCAGTCCAATCCCCCCGCCAGAGCAGGAACACCCAGATGAGGTTACACAGGAAGGTGTCCAGGCGGGTTGGAATGTCTGCAGAGAAGGAGACTCCACAACCTCCCTGGGCAGCCTGGTCTAGGCTCTGGCACCATCACCGGGAAGAAGTTTCTTCTTGTCTTTAAGTGGAACCTCCTGTGTTCCAGTTTGCACCCATAGCCCCTTGTCCTATCACTGGTTGTCACCGAGAAGAGCCTGGCTCCATCCTCCTGACACTCCCCCTTTCCATATTGATCCCCATGAATGAGGTCGCCCCTCAGTCTCCTCTTCTCCAAGCCCAAGAGCCCCAGCTCCTCAGCCTTTCCTCACATGGGAGATGCTCTACTAAAAAAAAAGAAATAAGATCCCTGTGATTGCATCTTCCCCCCCTGCCAGCTGTCTTCCCTGGAGAGCACAGCCCGGCACTCCTGCAGCCCCAGTGCTCTGCTCTGAGCCTCTGCAGACAGCAGCTCCCTCCAGCTCCCCCTTGACCTGCTCATCCTGTCTCTCCATTCCCCTGATCCTCAGCCCCACAAGTTGTCCCATCTCCACCCTGCCGGAGGGACTGATAGTCGCCGTCTCATGTGTGGCACAGCAGGGACTGGCACGGGCAGCAGGGAGAAGCCGGTGCAGGATGGGGTGTCATTCTGCCCACAGCACTGGGTTTGCTGAACATATTTGAGAGGTTCTGCTGGAAATGCAGTAACAGATAATGTGTGGGTTGGGGAGGGGAAACAGAGAGGAAAATGGAGATTTGCTCCAGAGAAGCTGAAAAGCACTGTTTACTAGATGAACAGCATAGTGGTAGACAGGACAGATTGAGGATGGGCAAGATAAATATGTTTTGCAGTAGCTGCTTTCGTTTTTGCTCTGCTTTGCAATAAAATTGTTACAATCTTTACTGTTAGTAAAAACAACTCTGTAATTTCCAGAGTAAAAACAACTACTACTTGTAACTTTTGGACAAATCTTTTTTTGTTGCCTAAAAGTGCCTCTTTTCATTTGGAGAGATGAAATTACCTGTTCTCAGAGTAAAGCAGAGTAAAGTGTGTGGGGAGGACCTCAAAAAAACTTATTTTTGATCTGGATGGTGCTGTTAAGAGTGAAGTCCTGAGTTAGATCGTGTGATCTTCAGTCTGACACTGGAGAACTCTCATTGGTTCCTGCCATAGAAATTTTCAGTTTCTAATAGTATTGGGTAGATTCCGTACAGTGTGAGATGATTTAAATCGGTACTTGTAGGAGCCTCCCGAGGCCATGGCTCCAAGGAGGTTGGTGCTGTTGGGCTACACCCAGAGTTCTCCCAATTCCTATCTGTGGTGGTCGTGTCTGTGACCCTGGATCTGCCTTAAAGTGTTTTAAAGTTAATGTAATCTGTACTTGAAGAAAATAATGACAATCATAACTAGTGCATCTACCATGTCTGCTTTGCTTGTTGATAGAAGAGTGGGCTAAAACTATGGATTGTTATCTCCAATCATCCATAATCTTATAAGAATGAACATTAAAAAAGCTGTGGAAGCGTACAGATTTTCATGCTTTAAAGCATCTTTATATCTTTATGTATCATTCTGTAGTCAGACTTCTTTGTAGGTTTTCATATATGTTTTTCTGGAGTTACTGGTTTTAACACAAACTGCTGGGACAGGGCAAGCTTGCCCTGCTAGGGTAACTGCTACATCAAGATAAAAATGAAGAGCATGAGTGAAGGTCTGTGCTTGGGTGGAACAGTTTGTCTTCTTAACCTGTCATAACTCTCAACGTTTTTCTCACTTGCAGTATTATGCAGTTACTTGGAGCATTTCCTTCTCCCAGTGGCCCTGCGTCTCCTTGCAGCTTGGTGAATGAAACCACATTAATTAAATACTCTCGTCTACCTACCATAAACAAGCATAGCTTCCGTTACTTCGTTTTGGATAATAGTGTCATCCTGGCGATGTTGGAGCAGCCTCTAGGGAATGAACAGAGTAAGTTCATACTTCTCATTTCCTTCTTCCTCTGGTTAGAACTCTCCGTATGGAGCTGCAAAACAAAGGTGCTTCATCAAGCGTCTCACGTTTCAGGGCTTTTGTGTTCTGTGGGTGTGCGATTGAGCAGAGTGTTGTTCTGGGATGAAGTAGTGGGAATAACTTCAATGTCACTGACAGTCCAACACGTACAAGCCCATCCAAATTGTTCACGCGGTTGGCTGTGTCTTTCACCCGGTTAGCTCAGAGACTCGCAGCTGACTGCTGTCTGAATTATTGCTGATGGACAAAAGCAGTAGCATTACAGTTTGAAAGTATCCTTGTTCATAAAAGGATGAAAATATAAAGATTACAGGACATTCGATGGGGATAAGTGCTCACCAAATGGTTGATGTGACATGTTTATGCTTGCACAGTTGCTTTTGCTTGGTTTAGGTCTCTTGCTACCAAATGTTTCTGTGGGTGCTTCCCGCTCAAATTACTTAGTTGCTTAGGAGCTGTTATAACGTTCCTGTGTCCCATCCTGTTCTATCAATGACACCTACTGTAAAGGAGATCTGTCACAGGGTATGGGCTGTCACAGCTGAATCTAACTTGCTTCAGCCTCATGTTTTCACCAACAAAAATTCATATTAAAAAAATCTGATATTAAATTACATGATGCTTTGAATTGAATAACTGATCCCCCGTAAGTCTTCATGTATCAAGGCATTACCTAACAGAGTAGATTAAAATTCTCTTTATGCTACCCTAATTTAAGACTAACGTATGTTAGATCTGCTGCTCTGCCACAGATATATTTTCCTCATCTATGGACAGGATGGAGTCTAGATACTAGTCTTGAAAACAGATTGCACAGAACCTCCTGAACTGGCTACAAGAAGTTGTTATTCTGAGTGCTCCAGCCTCGCTGGGGATCACTGAACAGATCTCGCAGAAGGTGCTGATGCTGGGAGCCTCTGCCACACGTCACCCACAGCCTGTGCTTGCACAAGCGTGTTCCTGACTTGGGTGGATCAGAGCATGCTAGAACAGCCAGGCAGTTCTCATCCTTACTCTGCCTCTGCTAAATGCATTGCTGAGGTACCCTGTAAAGCTGTTAGAGTCTCAAAGTAGATTATTTTTTTCTTGCTGTGCATAACTTCTAATTCAAAGGGGATTTGTAAGTAAGATTAATTGCAGTAATGCACAAGTTCGTCAGGTCACTTTTGAGGCAGATCACTGAAGTGGGTGACTGTGGGGAGCTGGTTTGGTTTGTCTGTATGTGCTTATGTAGCTGTGCTGTGCCCTGTGCTTTCCCTGAAATCCTGGGTGAGGAATATATATCTGCTGGTTACCTGATGGTGTCAATTTGTGGTTTACCTGCACAAAAGATAAATATAAATAATTTTGAAAAGAAAAACTGCAGAGATACGGTGATCCCTCTTGTAAGGTGGCTAATATCAGTGGCCTTTTAAGTCTCAAAGGAAGACTGAACTCCCTGCAGTGTTAAAACCATCATTGTGCAAGTTGAAAGCACCTCAGGAATCTGCAGCAGACCCTCCTGGTGTGAACAAGGTCAGCACGGAATTCAGACCAGGACAGCGCAGCCCGACGTTGTCCAAGGAGGCCTTGAAAACCTGTGAGGACAACTGCTGTGTCCCTGCTCCTTGTGGGGAAAAACTTTCCATGATATGGAGTCAGAACCTTCCCCTGTCTCAGCTTGACCATTATCTCTTGTCCTCCCACTGTTGTGTCTGTTATTTGTGTGGGACCTTTACAGAAGGTCATGGAAGGATCATGGAAAGTGTGTCCCCATATGGTCATTTGTCTTACCTGAACAGGCAGTGGCCAGATGATATTTTTTCATGTCCTGGAGATAAGTTGGAGAGAAACAGTGATCTGCATGAATTTGGATGAAAGTTACTTTTAATGATAAAACTAAGTTGGCAGTTACCAAACAGACCCCAGAGCAGAGCAGTACCTCCTGCTGCAGAGAGCAGCATTACCTGTTCCACACCAGGAATTGTCTTCGGGGTCAGGGAGGAATTAACCTCGAAAACAAAACCTCTGACATCATGCCTGTGTTTCTTTCTGGTTAAATTATTGCACAGTGAACTGTTTGCAATTTATGATGTATTATTCTCTTAACCCATGTGCTTTGCAGATGACTCTTTCCCCTCTGTCACGGTTTTGATCCGTGGGACATCTGGAAGATTTGCATGGGCCCAGCAACTCTGTCTTTTACCAAGAGGAGCTAAAGCAAATCAAAAGGTCTCTATCAAAGCCTGTAAAGAAATCTTTAACTTAGAGATGTTCAGCAGAAATCCCACTAACGTGAGACAGCCCCACAGAGCTGGTGGTTATACATTAAGGCTGAGCCACGGGGCCGTTAGCTGTAGGTAATGTGACACATCTCTGGTGACTCTTTATGACTTCTGATTAATATTAAATACAGGCTGTGAAAGTGCTGTTGTCTTCTAGACTTGTTTAAGGGGAGGGGGCATTCTCCTTTTTTTCTGAAAGCATCTTCTGAGGTGAAGGGGCAATGGACGGTGCATTTAATGAGTCGGCACAAGTGGTGATGCTGATTTTAGGATGTCAGGCAAAGCCCTTGCAGCAGAGGGAGCGCAGTCTGGAGGTGCACAGTGAGATGCTGCAGAGGGAACAGCGATTCAAGCTAGAAAGCCCAACGTTGCAAAGAAGGCTGTAAACCTGCTGTGAAAAAAAAGGGTTATCTAAGTGAGCTCTGGAATGGCTCTGGAGAGGAATAGCGGAGGAGAAATACCCTCATCTCATTTTATAGTAAAATCTCTTATAGCAGTTGTCTAGTGGAGCATGTCCTTGTGTTATCGACATTTCTGTCTGTGAACTTCTGCAAATCTTTGAACTCTTCATATGCCCCTCAGTAAAATAAAGGAAATAATTATGTGGCTGCAGTGAGGGCCTGTGAATCTCAGCTGTGGTGTTCCCGGCTGGATGAAGTGGTCTCTGGGCAGCCTTGGGAGCCGTGCTGAGCGGTGCTGGGCCGTTCCCTCGACACCCTCAGCACAAGTGCGGTACCTCCATGCCAAGGACAAGCCTCGTCCTGGCTGCTGACCTCCTGACCAATTTTAAGGCAACTTCTCCAACTTAAAAGCGTTCTATAACTTTAACAGTTTTGCCCTTTTGAAGCATAATTGTTAGTAAATACATTTATAAAGCAGCACTCAAGATGTAATTAAAGGTCTTGCTCGGTTGGACCTTACGCACCTGCAAACCTGCACCTAGATCTTTTGTTGCTTTCATCGTAACTTCAACTGTTGAATTATGTACTAACAATTTAGAACATAATGTAGTAACAGCATCAAAATTACATTACAATACATTACATGAGCCCTTCCGCGGGTTCATCTCGCTCCTGACCCGCAGCATCGCTGCTGTTCTGTTCCAGGACTTCTCACCTTGGCTTCTTGTGATCATTGTAGTCAGCAGGGTTAAATGGAGGCTTCTCAAACACTTGGTAGCTGTTGCTCAGTACAGTTAGAATGGGCAGAAAATAAGATGTAGCTGTGTAAGCTTGCCATTGAATTGCGATTTTGCAGCTGCCTAGAGGTTGGATGGTGAGCAGGGTTCATATGTTCAGGAGTGCAGCCACCAAAATGGGCAGAACCATGTCTCTCTTAAAATTTACAGCCACATTTGTAATACAAGTCTGTTAGTTCAAAGTACTTAGTGAACGTTTTTTAATGATACTTCTCACTGATGGATTAGCGTACTTCTGGTGGTGAAGGGGGAGGGAATGTTTTCAATCTGTTATTGTCTAGTGGCATGATGCCTTGAATTTAAAAATGATCCCCCTTTTTTGTCAGACTTTTGTGCCAGAACCTCGACCAGCTCCTAAAAATGACGTTGGACTGAAATATAGTGTGAAGCATCGCCCTTTTCCTGAAGAAGTGGACAAGATCCCGTTTGTGAAAGCTGACTTGAGCATTCCTGATTTACATGAAATTGTGAATGAGGAAGTAAGTAACTATTAGTCTCCGACTGAATTTTGTTCTTGGGGTTTTTGTCAGTTCATGAATCATACACTAATGTCTTACTGTAAATAATTTTACTGTTTAGCTTTACTAGTTTCATATTAATGGAATAATAACCTCTGCAGACTAATGAAATCTGTGCACTTCTCCAGGAAGAGGACAATGCCTTGGATGTGTTTGATGGGAGGTGCTGCTCAACATGTTTTATCAGAGATCCTGGTGTTGCTAGGAAGCAATGACTTGCATTTTGTTGCTGCTTCTGGGGAAATGGAAGGGTTTTTTTGAGACCTTCTGGGGAGGACAGGGGTTCGTGTCTCAAAAATATTTTAAAGTTTCACAGTGCCGAATGTGGTTTATTTTCTGTTCACTTAAAAGGGAGAAGCTGTAGCTGATACTGGATACACAAATTGGCGGTAGCTCTCCCATGCAGACGGGGTGTTCAGACATTCACTCTGTAACATTGCAAGGCCTTGTTGACGATGCTTTAGCAAACCTCCCCGTGGTGGAGGTGCAGCTGCTGCTGCGTGTGTGACTTACAGCTTCCCTAAACATTGGAGTTGTTCTCGTAGCGTTTCTTGGTGGAATCGGCATTTCACGCAATGTTTTTCCAGCTCGAAGAGCGACACGAGAAGCTGAGGAATGGCATGGCCCAGCAGATCCTTTTTGAGACCTCCATAGATCAGAAGAGTGAAGAGGAGTGGCGGAAGAAGAGCTTTCCTGACCCGATCACGGAGTGTAAGCCCCCGCCGCCGGCACAGGAGTTCCAGACAGCACGCCTCTTCCTCTCTCACTTCGGGTTTCTCTCGCTAGAGGCATTGAAGGTGACCCGATACTTCTTAGTGTTGTGCAAATGCCCTCAGTACTCACATGGTCTGACCTGGCAAAAGAAGAAAACTACGTTTTGTTAGTGGAAGATCTCCTGTGTAATTCCAGCTACTGTTAAGCTGTAGTCTAATCAAATGAAGGGCTGGATTTCACTCTTGAGGATTGAGAGCAAGGTTGTGAAAGGCCATGCCTGGAGCTGAACGTGCTCTGAATAGGTGGCTGTGTCTTTATTTTTGCAGTGGGTACATGAGCTGTCACATTCACATGTTCATACTTGAAATCATTCCTGCAACTTAATTAGGTTTTGGGTGCTACTTTAAGAGTTTCTGAAATGTGACTGCCTTAGAAGTTTTGCTCCAGCTATGATTGTGCTGAAGTGGTTTAATCATATATAAACACTCAGGAGTAGCCACTGGTTGTACTTTTTAAAGTTAAAATAACAACAGTTTATAGAGGTGATCCGTATTCTTAATTTGAAATATGACATTTTACCTGTGGATTCTCCCTTCTATTTGTTGCATTTCCTTCCAGAAAACCATCAACAAAGACAATGGAGCTTTTGCAAAAAATTATGTCTAAAAAGGACTTAATATTTTATATATCATTGGTATATAAGTTAGTATGAAACTACACATGTAACTCTGTATAGTTGTGATATTTTGAAAGTAGCTGCTGCTTTCGTTGTGGTAGCTAGCACTCCTTTTAAGCAAAATGTCGTGTCTGTTTTGCTGGCAAAATACCATTTTTACTTAATGAGGAGAGGAGAATGCAACAAATTGTCAAACTGTTATGCTCACTGTTACTCTTTTACAGTAATAGGGTTATATTGCATCAGGAATTTGTGTATGATTTTGCTCTTGGGACAAAAGGGAAATTGTCTTTTTATAATTTAATGGATTATTATTGAAGCTACAAAGACCTTTTCAGTTAGGAAAGACGTTTAAGCTGTTGAACTCTGTGTATTGCATAGGAACCTGCTAACAGTCGTCTACCTCCTCACCTGATTGTACTTGACTCTGCTCTTCCTGGGTTTTTTGATGACCTTGGCTACTTGGATTTACTACCGTGTCGTCCTTTTGATACTGTGTTCATTTTCTACATGAAGGCAGGCCAGAAAACAAGCCAGGAGGTAAGTGCAAGTGTAGGGTGCCAACTAGCCTGTACTGTCTTATGTCGAGTAATCCCCACATGAATAAAGCATCATTGCTAATGAGTGGAGTGTCAGAACCGGGGGGCCTGGGCTTTGTGTTTATTTCAGTGTGAGCTGTAACAAGTTACTGCAAACTCTTTTCTGTAGGTTGAAGTACATTACCCACATTTAGGATTTTTATCACATCTTTTTAATATATATTTTTATAGAGTATATATTAAAGATATATTTAAAATATTAATAGTATTTTTGTTATCTGTTCTGTCCTTATTGTTCTTATTTGTAGGGTTCAAAGATTCATACCAGAAATGCATTTCAGATTTGTTGGCTGAGCTTGCAGGGAAGGTTGCAGTTCGTACCAGGAATGTGCAATGTCCAGGTCATTTGGTTTGATTCTAATGTTAAACACATGTTATAGGAACTTGCAGAAAGCAAGTAAGAAAGTGTTATCGCTTTGATACTGCTTACATTCAAATGCAGTTAGGTTAATCAGGTTAATTTGTGCAAATCTAAATCATGACTTCTTTAGACTGTGACCTAGAAGGAAACTCAGTAAGACAGCTTACGGGCTTGTTAGAAAAGGTTGTTTCTATGGTACCTTCTCCTCATTCCATTCACAATTCTCATAGCGAAGAGTAGAAGTGTAGCTTCCATAATAAATTATTGTGCCATCTCCTTGTGTCACTGTGAACATACAGTCGACAGAACACTGCAGCGCCTTCTGCTTCTGCGTGGAATACACTAATTCTTGAAACTGGGATCGTTCTGTTTGACGCTTCAAGTTGCCATTCAGAGTAGCTGGTACACAGTCTGTCCATCTCCAAAGTTGGCTGCAAAACAAGATACACAAATTTGCCTTCCAGCTGAGATGTGCCCTCACTGAGCCAGCAGAATGCTTTTTTTCCTATCTGATGCTCATATGCTCTTATGGATTTAGACAGCTGAGATTACTTAGTCCTGCAGAACTTGCTTGCCTTTGGAAACCCAATTAGCATGGGTTTTGCCATGTAGATTTAATAAAATCTTTTAGCCTTTCAGCTCGTGTCTCTATGGACCTGAGCTGAGGGAGATACTGATACTGCTCCTACCTGTGGAAAGACTGGTGGCTCATTTCTGTCCTGTTTGGTTTTCAATATTGACGAGAGAGAGGAGACGAAAGCCCGGCTGTGACGGGCTCTGCTCTGCGCAGGGCTGGCTGCCAGCGCTGACTCGGCCGTGTCTGTGTGTGCCGGTTCACGCCACATCAGCTCACAGAGGTCACCCACTCCTGTCCCAGGGAGAGGTGACAGCTGCTTTATCTGGTGCTGCACAGCCCACAATAGTGACGTCTGGCCTGCTGGGGATTGCATTAGGCCCACGTATTTTCTGTGGTCACATCCTTTTGAGAAGGGTCTCATGGCGTTTATTTATGTAGGGTAATGAAACTGCCCGAACACTTTTTGCATCATTATACTTCACATCATTAAATGTCCTTTGAAAATACCCCTTTGTCCTTGTTTTACTATAAATTCTTATTTTGAACGGCCTCAGCTATAAAACCATATAGTTGTATAAAGTCTGAGCTTGCCTATTTTCTGAAATTGTCTTCTGAACTACACTTGATTCATTCTGAAGCACAGCTATGACTTCTGCGTGCTCCGTAATGAGAATAATAGTAATATTGTACGTGGCATTAGGATGGGTTGCCAGGACCACGTGGATATGAGGAGCCTCCTGTCTGGCAGCTTTTCCTTCCAGCACCTGTCGCTGCAGTTTCTGCCCGGCTGGAGCCTGCGTCCCAGTGTCCTGCCCCGCACAAACCGAAACTGAAGACGCTCCTGCCACAAAACAAATTCTCTCGTGGTCCAGAGAGGAGGGATGCGTTACACAGCATTGGCTGTTCCACGAATCCCAGTGGTTCTGCTAGACCAAATCACAAACCATCCATGTCACCTTCGTGCCATTTGGTGAAGGTCTCAGCTTGGCCACGATGGGATAAAAATTGCCTTTGGATGTGGAAACATTCCAGATCTTTACAAGTAGGATGAAGGTTCAAAGTGAACAGTGCAGTGTGACATCTGATTAAAGTGCATGCTCAATTCTGCTGGAAATGGTTTTGCAAAATCTGTTTTGTAATTTAATATGTCGTGAGGCCTGACTTCTAAATCACTGCATGTCGTGTACAGGTGAATAGCGATAAAATACCTTTCTCCTAAAACTTCATCCCAGTTTAGTAGTGAAAATTGCCTGTACAATTCTCATTTTACATTTGGTGCTAATGCAGATTCTGCACTGAATAGTTCTGTGTTTTATCCCTGATGAGAGGATAAATCTAGTTTTTAATTTCTAGCAGTTTGATAACTATTTTACAGGCCTGTGCAACGATAGCAGAAAGACAAGTTGATTGAATAGGACAGTGCCAAGCAGAATGGGAGGATGCAGAGCAGCAGGGAGGAGTGTCCGTGTAGAAAGTCTGGGGTTCCAGGCTTGTTGACGAGCTATATTTGGGCAAAAACCTGTTGGTGACACAAAATTTTGATTTTTAAAAAAGTGGGGAGGAAGAGAGCTGCTTCCTGGAGTCTCCTGTACCTACCAGGGTGCTGCTGGTTGTTTCAGATCCTGAAGAACATGGAGTCTTCCAGAATTGTCCAGCCACACTTCCTGGAGTTCCTGCTGTCTCTGGGCTGGTCGGTTGACGTGGGGAAGCACCCTGGGTGGACTGGCCACGTCTCGACGAGCTGGTCGATCAATAGCTGCGGTGACGAAGAGGGACCTGAACAAGGTAAGACACAGGAAATGGTGTAATATTCAATTTAAATGTTTAGCTCCTTTAGGAGACAATTAATTTAAAATTTCTTGCTCCTGGTTACCTTTCTGAGCATTGGCTTGGGGTTTTTTTTGGATAAATGCCAATGTTTACTATAAAGGAGTGTGTAAATATTAAGCTTCAAGTCAAAGTGAGCAAAACTAATGTCTTTGTGTTGTCGGGAGGAAGTAGCCTCAGCAAGAAGCCTCTGTGCTACATTTTTATCAGACTTGGTGCTCTTTAATATATTATCCAAAACCGGTATTGAGGTGCAAATGGGTACAGATCGTGCTGCATATTGGCAAATAGACTTAAAATACTGTGTGATTTTTAGTGTCCTGTAAGCAGATGAAATGAGATGTTGACTAATAAGTGAACCTTGTGCTCATGCTTGGTGGGAAGTAATGAAAACAAGCTGCTGTTTGTAGGTCACGGTGGTTGGAGCCCACACACACTCTTCTGTCCTGCTTAATTTACTCTGCTTTTTTCTGCTAGAGCAACTCCTCCTCCGGGCTTGTCATACCCCGCGCTCTCCCCATTCTGTCAACCAAAATGATCCTCAGGGCAGAGAATGCTGCCCCAGGGCGCTGAACTGGAGCTCGGCTTCGTTTCTGCCTTGAACAAATTAATCGGATTACCTGAGATTCTGGGTTCAGTGCGGTGCATGGTCACTGCTGCAAGGGTCAGACCTTTTCTTGGTGGTCTTCAGAGCCTCAGCCTCTGCTGTGGGCACACAAAGGCGTTGGACAGGCCGGTCCAGCTTGTTCAGAGTCTCTGATGTGGTGTTTGCATCGGGTGCAGCACCGTTCCTGCTGCAGTTGCTGAAGCAGCAGTCTTGCTCTTACCCTTCACTGTGCTTTAGAAATGCTCTTCAGTGTGGCCAGCTGAAGGCTATGTTCATTCGTAGAATAAAACTTGAAATGCTGGGAAGAGGTGAAGAGAACAGAGGCAAGGCTTTCTCTGAACAAGTTATGAACTGGCCAGGTCTTGGTTTGGTTTTCCTTTGAGGACAGGGTCAGACGGTGCGTCACTCGGAGCAGAGCCCTCTCCCTTCCCGGGCTGTGCCCGTGCGGCTGTGTGGAAGGCCATGCTCTGAGTTAGTGAAGTACCTTGTTTGAGTGTGGGCTTTTGAGCTTGGATTTTTTTTCAGCCATTTGGATTAGATTGTAGACCACCAAATAGTTGAATTAATTCAGCAAGTGGGGGGAAGAAGGAACAGAAGCATTCAGGGATGGGGGGGCTACTTCTAATCTGGTTCTGCTGTTGGAAAAATCCATGAGTGCAGTTGTAGCTTTAGCAAGCAACGGCTAAAAACCTGAAATTGTAGATTTGAAGTAGACTTGGACCAGCTGGTGGAGATTGCTTGCTTTGCTTTTTCCTCTAATCTTTGCTATGACTAAAGCTATTTATTTTGTTAAATGTATTTTCTCCTTGTGGACGGCTCTGATGATTAAAAACCTATTCAGGAGTCTGGTGTCCTGGCTGGTACCAGCACTGATGTGGCCAGCAGGCCCGGGGCAGCGACCGTCCCTGTGCTGGGCACTGGGGAGGCCAAACCTCGAACCCTGGGGGCAGTTCTGGGCCCCTCACGCCAAGAAAGGCCTTGAGGTGCTGGAGCGAGTTGAGAGAAGGGAACGGAGCTGGTGAGGGGCTGGAGCACAAGTGTGATGGGAGCGGCTGAGGGAGCTGGGGGTTCAGCTGGAGAACAGGAGCTGAGGGGAGACCTTCTGATCTCTGACCTGCCTGAAAGGAGCTTGGAGCCAGGGGGGGTCGGGCTCTGCTCCCCAGGAACAAGCGCCAGGACCAGAGGAAACGGCCTCAAGTTGCGCCAGGGGAGGTTGAGGTTGGATCTGGAGAACAATTTCTTCCCCAAAGGGCTGTGGGGCATTGGAACAGGCTGCCCAGGGCAGTGCTGGAGTCACCATCCCTGGAGGGGTTGGACAGATGGAGATGAGGTTCTCAGGGACAGGGGTTAGAGGTGGACTTGGCACTGTTGGGTTAATGGTTGGACTCAGTCTTAAAGGTCTTTTCCAACCCAAATAACTCGATGATTCTAGAATAGCTTTCAGCGAGACATGATGAAGATAAATTCAGAGGCATATGCTTTGGTTTTGTTCACCTGCACACCCCCAAAAGCGAAGAAGTTCTTAAACAATTGGGTTCAGGTTGTGGTGCTGCTCCCTGAGAGCGGTGGGCTGAGGATGCAGGAACGCTCCCTGGGTGGTGGCGCACGGCTCGGGGGCTCCTGTGTGCTGAATTTCACTGCTCCGTTGGTTTTGCTGAGGCAGCTATCCCAGGATCCCTTCTGTAAACTGGATCAGAGAAATAATTTGGCTTAAAGTCCTTGCTTGTGTTTCTGACGGTGGTATGGGGAAGGACAAGTGTGTGTGTGGGGACGGGGGTGTTCGTAGTTTACTTACAGCATTGCTGCACCAAATAATTGTTTTTTCTCTGCACTGTGAAGGCCTGATGTACTGGCCAGCTGTGACGAGGGAATAAATGGGGGTGAGAATGAGGCACTTTGGGTTTGATTCAAAAAGCCTTTTTCTAACTCTCCTTGGCAGAAGAAAATTCATAGAGGAGAGTCTGTAGAAACTGGCTTGAAGGCCAGAATAGAACCAGACTGAAATGTTAGAATCCTCTGGATATTGATGACTCACTGAATGAAGTCTGCTAGAGGGAATGTTTAGAAATAGCTACTAGATGAATTCTTGTGACAGACGTGCTTACTAGACTACTCAATCTGAGGGAAATAGGGTGTGCAGTACAATGGAAATATGTTCAAAATAAATCTTCTCCCAAGCCAAAATGCCGTTTCCTTCCAGATATCAAAAAAGTTTATCTGAGAATGGTTGTTAGCCATGAGATTTGACTGTGAAATCATCTGATTTTAAAATGAGATTTGTGTGATTTCTTTTCATTGATTGCAGCCTGTGTATGGAAGTCTTCCCCTGAGGCAGCGTGTAAAGGGGTAGAGCTTCCTTTTGACTAAACTTTCCTTTTATGTCCATTTCAGATGATCTAATTATTTCAGAAGATGTCGGGGCAAGTATCTTCAATGGGCAGAAGAAGGTGTTGTATTATGCGGATGCCCTGACAGAAATAGCTTTTGTTGTCCCATCACCAGTGGAGTCCCTAAGTAAGATCACTTTGTACAAGCTGTTTACAAAAACCAAAACAACTTTTTTTCTTTTTTGTTAGAGAGCTTTTTCAGAAGCAGAACCTAAATAAGCTAACTAGTTGTGTGTTTAGCGAGACCCTTGTCAGAAAGCTACTGATGTTTAAATTACAACATGCTAGTCCTTAGACTCCTTCCTAAGGTGGTATCTGTCCTGTGCCCCCTTTTTCTCAGTCTAAGTGTCAGTATCTGTCTGGGTTTGCACAGCAGTGTTGCTGTTACCCTGAGCATGTTAGGTTGGACGTGTGGCTCACCATTTTTTTTTTTTTTCCTTTTCCACCTTGACAAGGTGCTCCTGCAGCACATGGAGCAGCACGTCCACAGCTGCTGTGTGGGTGAGCAGCATCTTTCACGACATCTTTTGCCCACTAAAACCAGTGTGCAAAAGTTCCCTGGAATAAAAGGGCTGTGAGGAAATGATGGCTGTAGGAAGGAGGAGACTGCGTTCTGTAGGGAATGGATGGGACACTCTGAATCCATATCCAGTCTGTTTCTGGGATAACTGGCAGTTCCACTGCTGAATCCTCTTCCTGCTTTTGAGTACTATATGGACTTGGCCGTAGATCTCTGTATGTTCAGTTTCAAAACCCTTACAACCTTTTTTACTTTGAAAACCTTACATATGGTGACAGCTTAAGATTTTAGCAGAAGACAAAACCCACCTTTCTGCTTCTGGCTTACAGCTGATTCACTGGAAAGCAACGTCTCTGACCAAGAAAGCGACTCCAACATGGATCTACTGCCAGGAATACTGAAGCAACAGTCTCTGACACTTGAACTCTTCCCCAACCATGCAGACAATCTTAATCCCTCCCAGCGGGTAAGGCAAAACTTGTGTTGAAAAATGGCGTTGATAGCGTATGATTTGGTTTCCTAGCATTTGGAGCTTCTTGTTCCTAGCCATTAATCTCTTTAACATCTGCTTTGGTCCTGCCTGAATTCACACCGGCAGTGGGAGTTGGCTAGATTACATTAATTAAGCAAAAAACTTAAAAATGCTAAGTAGTAATAGTCTGCTTACTGAAATCTTGAAGTGCATGCAGGAAAAAGTATATGCAGTATTTACAAAGTAATTCAGACTTAAATCTGTGCTTGGAAATTTAGGATGGGTAGACACTGGTTCCACTTTTCATACCTACCCAGTTTGAAATAGTGTGTGTCAGTTGTGCCTGAAGTATTGGATGTGGAGTTGCTTTTGTATGGTAGCAAAGCAGAAAACCATGAACTGTTGTCACCATTAGCAAAGGATTTACAGCTGCTTATTTCTTGTATAGAGTTCACTTCCAAATGTGTATTTAGATACTGATTTAAGATCTTTGAGAACATTAAGAAAAACTTGAACTATTTTTTTAAAGATTGGGTACGTTAATTTTAGGTGGAATATAAATATTGTGGAGACCAAGATTCCTGTTTCTCAGTGGGTAGTTCCACTGTAGCTGCCCCATCTCAATAGCTAGCAGAGGTTGTACCTGTCTGAGATCTGAAAGACTGAGGAGCAGCTGTGGAAATGCTTGTTTGATGCATTACTGCACTCATGACGTTTGCAAATGCTACTCTTGTGTTCAAAACAGCTCAGTCCTACATCCAGATCCAAGAGGGTGCCTCAGGGCCGGACCATTCCACCGATGGGACCTGAAACCAAAGTGTATGTGGTCTGGGTGGAACGTTATGATGATATAGGTGCGTAAAAGTTTTCATTGTTCACTAAAGTAACGATAGGGCAGGAACCAGAGGAAGAACTCTGTTCCATTCCTCTGTAAAATGTGAGATCCTTATTGATGTCTGTAACCAATGCTTTGAAGAGTCTGAAACAGTTCTTTGATATTCAAGGGGTGGTGCATGGGGTGTACATGAATCGGTGGCAGGTAGGTCTGGGGGTTATTTTAGTTCTGGCAGTACATGTGAAATGCCATCATGTGCCACCTCCTTAAGCTTAACACACAAGGCCAAGTGTGCACCCCTGGTTTTGAGCTGCCATCTCCTCAGAGTGGATCTGTTGTTCTTTCAAATAAATGACTTCTGACACCTGCTGCTTCTCTGCTGAAGGGACCGTCATCCTACTTGATTTGATGGAACCTTTGAAACTCTTTTGTGTTCTCTCTTGCGGGAGGGCTCGTTTCTCCTGTCCCCGGGGTGCCCGTTTCATGCTCTGCAGTCCGGGTTCCTTTCTGCGCCTTTGTCCAGGCTGGGTCCTGCTCCTCATGCGACTTCATGTTTCGTAGTTTGGTGTTTCCTCTCTGACGCTGGGTCCTGGCTGACCTGAGAGGCCCAGCTTTGCCACCCGGTAGCAGCCATGGCATGGACAGTGGTGCCAGCTGGCTGCTGGGCTTGAGGAGCCCTTTGTCCCCGAGAGCTTCTCGTGTGCTGGTTCCAAGCCATGGCCTGGCATTAGCACTGTGCAGAGTCTCTAACGCTGACCAGGAACCGATACTTCATTCTACCTTTGATTTCTAATCCTGGTTCCCAGTCTGGCAGTAAGGGTGGACCTTAATTAAGCCTTTAGCTCTTCCCAGAGAAGAGCAACCGCCAGAATGGGGGCAATCAAGAGGAAGCTTCTCATGAAGTGTAAATTCTCAGGAAGACCACCTTGTCCAAAGCACATCCCTCAGAGCTTCACTGGGATCAGGAGGTGGATGTGAACTTCTGCAGCATCATTTCTGTGTCTGACATTGGCCCAGAGGGTGTTCCTGAGCTCCAGGAGCCCCTCGGCCGCTTTAGTTACCAAACTGGTGTCCCTTACCCATTTCTTTCATGGGTGGTAGCTAAAGGCAGCTCACTGTGGAGGCAACAACTGTGCTACACATGCATGTTTCTGCTTGGCTGCTTCTTTCAGCAGCCAGAGGAATCTCCTGGAGCTCTGGCCTTGAAGCTAAAGAGATGCGTTTGTGAGCCTCATTGAGCATGGCAGTTGGGTTTGGGGGTGGGTGGCTCTTGAAAGTGGCTCCTAGGCCAGAGGCTTTGCCTTATGCTCCTTGTGTTCTTGGCTTTTGCCTTATGCTTCTGGAACATCTTTGAATCTGGACAGTGGAAAAGCTGTCACTTTGCGGTCCAGGCTATCGCCCTGTCCAGCTGCGTGCCCTCCAGGTACTTCCCTGGTGCTCCGTGCTCTCTGCCAGCTCCAGCTTTTGTGTGCTCTTGGCATCCCAGCTCCGATGGCAAAGGGTGTTTATGGGCCCTATACTCTTTCTGTTGGAAGAGGTGTTGGCAGTGTCCTGCTGTCTGAACTGTGCTTTTGTGAATGACTCTCAACATCTCGGTTTCTGCCCCTGAACGAGGCCATGGGAAGTGTCACATCCCCTTCCAGGGCTCTAAGTTCTTCTCCTCCTGCACTTTCATTATCCAGTCACTTGTTACCAAGCACGTGGCAGCAGAGTTGTAGTTTATGCTGAGGATCTACCCAGCCCGGATTTGAGGAATGATACCATGTTTGGTGGAGCAGGGCTCAGGTGAACATCGATGTGAGTGGTGGTATCGTTTGACATTCCCAGCACTGCTCTTGGGGCTGGTTACAGGTGGATAGCCAAGATGCTTGTGGAATAATAATTTGAAAGCTCTTTTTGTGATTGAAGCACTTCACCTCCTTCCTGCTTTCACTGTTCCTCTGGAGATTTTGACTTTTGGGATTGAGAGAATTGGGGTCTGGGACATGTTACCTCATCTGTAGGGTGCAGGATGGCTGAGGTGTCTGTGCACTCCATGGATGCTTAAGCTTAAAAACACTTTGTATCACTAGCAGTGCCAGAACATCCATGGTGTAAATGCTTGAGGACTGCATGGTTTTGACTGATAAATAACTTTTCTTTGTACCAAAACAAACAAACAAAAAAAGGAACCCCAGAAACTGGGTTAGATAAACTTTATTCAGTGCATCCTCTTCTTACAGAAAACTTTCCCCTCCCTGATCTGGTGTCTGAGACTAGCACTGGTGTGGAAACTACAGCCAATAGTAGCACTTCCCTAAGGTAAGGCTGCTCTTATTTTAATTATTTTTCTTGGTTCTCGTGGACAGCAGTTTAGGCTGCACTTCAGAAGTCAGGACTGAGATTATTTGCATTCTTCAGCTTTCACAGGCAATGCTGAAAACTCCAGGCAGTCGCATTCAAGGCAGATGAGCTTCCTCAGTAGATTTTTTTTTTTTAGTTGAAAAAATTGAAGAGTTTTTCACATCACTGCAGTTTAAACATAAATTAAAGAACAGAAAATGTAATTTTTATCTGGAGTCTGTGATTAGCCTCCCTCCTGATTTGCCCCCGTGTGAGGTGGTTAATGCTGCGTGCATGTTGGGAGGTGACAGATCATAGAAACAGCCGTTGACATAACCCTTCCAACGTCCAGAGGATGCACACAGGAGCCCCTCTAGTTTAGCCACAAGACATTTTTTAATATTCTTTTAACACTCTAAGTGGTCATTTTTCACCTATATATTAATTGAAACAGCGCTATAAAACTGATCTAACAGTTGTGTTTTTTCCCTTAAGATCTACCATTCCTGAGAAGGAAGTTCCTGTGATTTTCATCCATCCGTTACACACTGGCTTATTCAGAATAAAACTACAGGGAGCAACTGGGAAATTCAACATGGTTATCCCACTGGTGGATGGAATGATAGTCAGTCGGCGAGCTCTTGGTAAGCTAAAGATTTTTAGGAACATTCATGCTTTGATTTTTTTAGTAGTAATAATAATGTATCTGCAAAATACATGGTCTGGAATCTTTCCTTGGAAGAAGTATTGGGCATGGCAGAACAAAATATAATAAAAAGATGCTTTTTGCAGCTCCAGTGGTAGCAGGAACAGCAGAGGGAGCAGGTGGTCAGCACAGAGCACAGCACAGCAGGGTCCATTGCAATGGTGGTAGGAAGGGCTGGAACTTGTAATGGTGGAAGAAAAAGGTAAATGCCTGTTAATTTAGATAAATCATTTAGATAAGAGAAATCAGAAATGTGACCCTAATATTTAGCTTTGAGAACCAAGGTGCTGGTGCTAGGTGCCTGCCAGAGGGTACTGCTGAATTTTTGGACTGCGCTGGCATGTGGCGTTTGTTCCTTCTGTTTTAGAAGCTGAAGAGCAATTAAAAGCCACAGCAACTGAGGATTTTCTACTGTGTTCAATCAAAATACTTAACCTACTATGCAGGCATGTGTTAACAGGGGTCTGTGTGTGCTCTCTGCCCGTTCCTGTGCTCCTGGATGGATTAATGGGTCTGTCTGGGTATGTGTGCTGCCGTCGCTTCGGGAGCTGGAAATCTCACTCCAGTGAGAGCAACTCACAAGACAGAGCTGATGTTCATTTATTCGCTTTGGATGCTTGTACATAACCATAAAACTGACATTGTAGGGGTCTGTTGGGGGTGACTTTCCAGTTCTGGTTTTTGCACGTGTGATTCAGTGGTGGGGAAACTGAATCCGGACTGGGCCTTTAGGTAACATTTGTGAATTCAGGTGATGACAATGGCTTGCAGGAAAAATGGATCAGGTGTGTTTTCCTAGAGTTAGGCTTGGTTTTCAGCTGCATCAGGACTATTAATATAATGAACTTTGTCTCGTCTCTAAGTTCTGCAGATGTGGTTTATGTGCAGGCAGGAATCAAGTCCTCGAAATGAGGAAGACGCTGTTCCTGTAAGAAAGTGCTTGTGAAACAGCAAAGGGGTTAACAGACCCTTCATTAGAGGCATATGAATTTTGTTTCGGAATAGAATGGGATAAAGTCCACTGCCAGCTTTGACCAAACGTTACGGGTTTGGTTCGCCATGTCCCCGTCCCAGCAGTGTGAGCTGCAGCGGTGACACCAGCGCTGGAACAGCCAAGGGAGGAGAAACTTGTTTCCAGCTGCAACCCACCACGTCTCCCCTCATCCCCTGTTCCAAGGGAAGGCTCTGCAGTTCCTGCTGGAAGCAGCACGGGTGGCTGCTGTGTTCACCCGTGGCGGCCGCGGGGCCCACGCGGGTTGTGCGTGTCCCGCAGCGTGGCCGGGCTGCAGCGCTGCGGCTCTTGGACCAGCTGCCTGGGGTTCCTGCCCTCGTGCTCCTGCGGGTGCTGTTGCAGGCAGCTGCTCGGCTCTGGCAAAGCACAGAAATCTTCCTGCTCTTCCAGCTTTAGGGGACCAGTGACATAGTCCCTTTCTTACTCATTTTTCACAGTAAAATGTCCTTACGGGCCTGGGGACCGTAATTATGTTATCAACTACTCGCTGAGAGAAGTGCTTGACTTGGTGGTGTTGAGCATCTCCCCTGGGTTTCTAGATGGGACAGAGCCCAAAATTGTCTTTAGCTGTGAAGCCAGCTAAGGGGTGCAAGCCTGAATTTATTTAAACTTGGTTCAAATGTGATTTCTTTTTCAGGTTTTTTAGTGAGGCAGACGGTAATAAATATCTGTCGGAGAAAGAGGCTGGAAAGTGATTCATACAACCCCCCACATGTCCGCCGAAAACAGAAAATAGCAGACATTGTCAATAAATACCGGAACAGGCAGCTGGAGCCAGAATTTTATACCTCGCTTTTCCAGGAGGTTGGGCTCAAGAACTGCAACCCCTAGGTCATTATCCTTCCAGGACAATTAGATCAGAGCTTGGTGGCTACAGTAATGAAAACAGTTAAATAACAACAACAAATTTCCTCAGCCCTCTGGAATTCAGGAAATCACATTCTAGCACAAGTCAGCAGATACCGTGTGGGAGGAATGAGAAATAAATCCAAAACATTGCAGCTGGGATATTGACTTAATTCACCTACCCTCGCAAGATGACTTAATTCCAGGCTTCCTGGATGCTAGCAGCGTAATCTCTTCACCCAATCATCTATTCCAGGCTAATTAGGAACTGTAAGTGTCTCATTCTGAGAGAGGAAAACAATCAAAACAAAGGCATCTCTGCATACAAGGATGGAAAACAAAATACAAACAAACCTGCCTTCAGACATCATGCTATGTGTGGAAGGAGAAGGGAGCAGGATCTCTCCTGTCTGTTTCAGGGCACTAACCATCCGCGCAAGACCTCAGAAGACATTTCCAGGCCCCCTTCAGAGCTCAACAGAAGATCCTTCACTGTTTGGAACCAGTTTGTGTACCAAAAACAAGAAGAGGAAAATTGCTTGGAAACATCAGGCCGTGAAATTCCTAGCCAAGATGCTGTATTTTCCCGTTCCCTGCGTGGCTGGGAGTGAGTCCATCTGTGTACGAGATTTCTGTCACGCTGACAACAAACAATACCTGAAATTACCTGACTTTCTGACATAAGTTGTTACTAGATCAGCGCTCTCGGTTATATGAAAACAAGGTTATGACTTTCAGGTCTGTTGCAAAATGTCACATTTAATTTTAGTAGCTTGATTATTTTAAAAAATTTTATGTGACTATTAATTTATTTTGAAGTGTCTGTGTCACCTACTCACCGTTTCCATAAAAAGCATAAACATCACTTGCTTTCCTTCCATTGGATTGAAATCTGAGATTCTGGGGCTGCCTCTTGCCTGATATTTATAGCATAAGCAGTTTTTGCAGCTTCTACAACACTTTTCAGAAGCTCCCGTTAAACAGAATAAAACCACTCAAAAAGCAAAGTCAAGAATTCTTCTTTTTCCCCATTAACTTTGCCATTCCATGAAAGCCCTTTTGGAGTTATAAGTTTAAATTGGTTTGAACCTGCTGTGCTTTCTCATGCTCAGCAGTGGTGGTTCCTGTTCGCCCAGCTCAGGAGTCTTTCATATTCAGATTGGGGATTTCATGTGTTCAGGACTTGAAGGATGTGCTGGGAAAAGACGTTTACAACTGCAAATTCAATATTGGGAATGTAAAAGCTGCAGCAGGCGCTGGCAGGTTCCAGGTGCCGGTGCAGCCGGCCTCGTGTTGCAGTGATGAACCAGCAGCAGTGAGCGGGTAACGTCAGCGTGAGCGTCAGCAGGGACTTGGGGAGCTCCGCATGTTGTTCCAGAAGTGGTTTTATCAGCTTTTTAACATGTGTTGCAGTAATACCTGACAGTCATTTAATTCTGGTAGTTCAGAGTTACTTTTTGCAACAGTTCTGACCTGAAACAGTCTTGTTTCATTACAGCTTACCTGCCAAGGACATACCCTGCTCCTGTCTTTTCATGTGGTTTTTCACAGAGAGTTAATGGAAACACAGGCCCCTAAAAATACACGTGAAAGGACTTTCCGGATGTCAACCGAAGGGGTTTTAGGTGACAAGTGCTTGTTGCAGGGGACAAGCACACTCGCCTCCCAGCTCATGAGCTCTGGATTTTGATCCAGATGAATCACAAGTGGAAAAACAAAGCCACATGAAGCAAACGGCGGCAGCGGTGAGCGCGGCGTTGGGCCGGGCTGCGGACAGCAAGAACCGTGAAGGGAGCGTGGGACAGCAAAACTCCTCTGCCCAACTCAGCTTAACGCACGGACACTAAATTTACCCACATTTTGTATGTACCTATTGGATCTAATCAATGGCCAAACACACTTTAGTCCACTGATTTAAAAGGCATGACCGATGCATGTGCAACAAATAAACATCCTGAGCAATCCAACGTCTGCACATCTTCAATAACGTAACACAACCCACGTACCGTAGCTAAGCGTATGTTATCTGCAAAGTCATTGGTTTATATAGCAGCGAGCTGCAAAAGATACTTCTTTCGGGCATTCAGGTATAGTCAGTGTGCGTTTGGGGAAACCCTGGATATTTTCTGTGAAGTCCAAGATGGCCAAAGGGACGGCCTGTGCTTGGCTGGAGATGAGTCTGGGGTCCATTTCCATGTTCACGATCATGGATGTGACACCCACTTGAGCAGTAACAACCCTGAAAGCAACACGACTTCTCAGGGGTCTGGAAAGACAGTGACTTTGGGGCACGTTGGTGCTGCTGATCCCACTGCGGAGCAGCAGGTGTTTGTAATGGGTTGTTTGATTTGTAAACGAGCCGGTTAGCCCGTTACATGCTCGTGTATGACCCGGCCATAAGCGCTGGCGTTTGCTATCTGGAAAGGTGAACCTTGGAGAAAGTCACAGTTTAGTATAGAAATGTCGCGGTTACAGCAACGTGCTGCCATCCCACTTGGTTCGGATGCCGGTGGCAGCAGCGAGTGCCCCTGGCAGCCCCGTGTCCCTCCCTCGTGCACGGAGAGGCCTCTCACTTTGTCCTAAAATGTAAAACGCCAATTTGGGAATGAAATCCTTGTCCTGTCGAAGCCAGCGGCCAAACTCTGATGGCTTCCGCTAGTCCAGGGTACAGCCTTGAGGTTTTTCCCCCAAAAGCGTTAGAGCAAATGAGAGTTACTTCAGTTGTGATGGCAAGGACGCGTTAGACCGGAATCCAGAGTTTTTTCCATCGCAAGCTGCCGCGTTGAGCTTCCAGCTTGGCAGCTGGCGTGGGTTTGCGTTCTGTTCGTTGAGGTGACGAGTATCGGCCGCTTCGTGCGGCGCGCGGGTCTGGACTCCGCTGGTGACGGTGCTGCAAAAGCCGAGCTGCAAATGTCACATAATCAGTAAACAGGGACTTTCTTTTCGTAAGAGCTTTCTGTTTGGGTTCTTAGTTGTGCTCCGCTGCTGCCCCGGCCGGGGCCCCGTGGGTCGGGCTCCCCGTGGGTCCGGCTCCCCATGGCGGGTGCAATTCCCTCCCGTGAGGTCCTGCATGCCCAGAAAGACCAGAAAACTAAATTTCAATCCAACAGACAAATTCAATGTGATTTAATGATTGCATAATTGAGTGATGTCTTTGAAGGCAAACACAGACCTTTTCCACATGGATTTTAGCAGGAGCAATTAGAAATGAGAATGCCAGATGTCACATGCTTCAAATCATACACAATTTGTATGAATTTCTGTATGTTGCCAAGACATGGTCTTTTTGTTCTTATTGTATTTTTCTGTAAATATTCCTGGCGCTAAGTTGTAAAGTAAAGGCAAAATGTAAATATGAAGATGTGAACTATGTTCCCTTGTCTCGAGTACTTTATCTCTTATTTGTTTAGGGAAGGCACACAAAGGCTTGTTTGTATTTATGCCAATTCTTTGTCCAGGAGAAACACATCAAATATTGAATGTAACACAGTTAGTCCAATAAATTTTAAAGATTCTTATCTAGTAACTTCGCTGTTGTCAGTTTTTAATGTTTTCCAATGCGTTTGGTTGAAAGTGTCAGCCAATAGAGAGATTTCCCAGGGAAATGGCAGACGGTGATTTGCAATTGCGCACCCTCTGCTGCGCGGCAGCTGCGGCCGCGCTCCAGCCGATGTGCGAGGAAACCGCGTTGCACCTCGATGGTGCGTGAGAACAGCAACGCAGCTGTTGAAGGGAGACCTGGTGCTCCTGCACCACCAGTGTTCTCCCGGGGCTCGGGGAGCTGGTTCCTGCCCGGGGCGCGGGTGCCCCCGCGGTGCAGCCGGCGCTGCCGACAGCTGCCAGCGGGACGGCGGAGCTGCCGCGGTAAAGCCACAGGGTTAAAACGCAGCAGAATCCTGCGGGTGTTAGCGACAGCTCTTATTTCTGTGCAGAGGGTAAAGAATTTGACTTCTCTCTTAGGTGAGGAGGAGAGCTGGGCAGCAGCACAGGAGAGTCCCATGTCCTGCAAAGGCGAATTGGGGAAGGTTCAGGAAAGCCGCGGCGGGGCTGGGTTTGTCGGTGCCCTCCGGCCAGCGAGCCGAACCAGCCCCGGCCCCCCGAGCTCCACACGGGTTCCCTGCTCAGGGCTGCGGTGTCTGGTCCGGCAGGACCTTGTCCGTGTGTCTCGGTGCTTTGGCGCTGGCTGCGGGTACCCAGTGGTATCCTGTGTCTCCGCGGCATTTCACAGCAGCTCTCGACCCTTTCCTGAGCTGTCCACACGTCAGCTGGAAAAAAAAACCACTGAACTGACCGTTCAAAAAACCTCAAATAGAGCAAAGCAAATGTTGGTTTTCCTGCCAGTTCCCTCTTCAATAACTTGAGCAGGTGCCTTCTGCTCCTGGCCTTGTTGCTTCCAGGGAAGATTGGGACAGGTCCCACACTGATCTCTGAAGAATCACCAAAATTCGCAAGTTAAATCTCCCTGCAGCCCAAAAGTGCAGGGCCAGTAGCAGAGAGGGTTTGCTGGGGTTGGTTTCGGAGGCCTAATGCTTTCTTCTTCCCCACAAAGGAGGCAGAAGGCACTGGACAGTGGGCCATCCCTTTCCCCAGGGGCTGGGACACCTCGGCTGTCCTGGCCATGTGTCCTGCCCAGGGGGAGCTCCCAGCAGGAACCGGCGCTGGTGGGGGGCTGAGGACACCCTCCCAGCCCAGGGTCCCTCGGAGGAGGGCTGTTGAGGGGGGACCAGCCTCTTTTGGGAGAGTGGAGAGCTCAAGGGTCTTGGCGTGAGCAGAGCCCCCGGGGTTGTGCGGCTGTGTGGTGGTGACCAGACCAGCTGTGAACCAGCCCAGGAGCTCAGAGGCACCTCCAGCGGCTCCTCCGCCACCGGCTGCCTCGGGGCGCGAGAGCCCGCCTGGGAGCAGCACTCGCAGCCCTGTGGGTGCCCATGTTTTTATTAAAGCTCCTCCCAGGCACCAAAGAGAGTCACGAAACCGCTGTAATATACCAGGGCATCATTCTTGAGGCACCTGCAGGTGATTGCTGTAAAAACAGGAGTAACAAATCCAGGGACGGAGGCAGGAGCGGCTGCGATGTGGAGCAGCCCAGGGACAGTCAGTCTCACCCTCTGCCGTGGCCAGAAATTAGAATTAAATTTCCAATTTGCTGCTGATTGAGGGGAGCTGCTCCATGCGGTGCACAGCAGCCAGCAGCACCCCGTAGATGTCCCCCGCACTCACAGATGTCCCCCGCACTCACAGATGTCCCCCGCACTCACAGATGTCCCCCAGCCCGTGTCCTGCCCAGCCTGGGTGAGCGGAGGGCCCGGGAGGTTTGCCACGGGGGGGTGCAGAAGAGACGTCTCGTCCCCAGTGCCCTTCGCCCTCCTCTTCATCAGCTCAGCTCCTATAAATTTGCTGAGCAGAAGCAGGAGAAACTCTGCATGCCGATGCCCAAAACACCCATTTTTCTTGCCGCAGCATGGCTAATTTTGACAACAAATTGAGCCAAATTGCATTACAAATAATTTTCCAGGGCGAAATGTAATTTAGTTACTGCTTTAAGCTGAGAAAATATTATTTGGCTGCTGGCAGTGAACAAGTGTGTGTCAGGAGGGGGCGAGAGGCTGAAGGTGGAGCTGGGCTGAGCCGTGGCTGCGGGCGTCCTCCAGCGCACCCGCCTCGGCGGTGGGTGCCGACAGGGTGTCCCTGGGCTGTGGGTGCTGATGGGGTGTCCCCAGGCCACGCCGATGCCGATGGGGTGTCCCCGGGCTGCGCTGGTGCTGCCAGAGCATCCCCGGCCCAGGTTGGTGCCACTGCAGTGTCCCGGGCCACATCAGTGCTGCTGGGATTACCCTGGGCTGGGCCGGTGGCACTGGGGTGTCTATTGTCAGGGCACCTCAGGGCTGTGGGGACAACTGGGGCATCCCAGGGTTGTGGGTCGGGTCATCGCTGTGACAACAGGCCCCATCACAGCATCAGGGAGGAGGGCAGTTTGTTGCCATGGACACCAGGAGCATCGCGGGGGTCTCAGCACTGGTTTTCGGCTGGGGCGATGGTGTGGCTTTGCATGCTGCTTTGGGGGAAACCCCTTGTTCCCAGCGCTGCGCCAGGAGCGGCAGGTGGGCCCGGGGGCTGGGGGAGGCGCACCTGGGCACACGCAACCTCTAAAGCTGCTTTCTGCTTCCTGCGAGAGCAGGGGTGCTTTCTGCTCCGTTGTAAGTGCTGTGTCAGGAACACCTGCCCCACACACGCAGCTCTGCACGGAGCCCCGGGGGTGTGATGGGAAGGGCTGATGTACCACAGCTCCGGGTCTCACGCCGGGTTTTCATACAAAGGTGTTACTGGGCAAGGCAGAGATGGACCAGTTCATCCCGGTGGCAGAAGGGATGGCTTGCTGGGCAACCCCAGTGCCTTTGGGACCGGAGGAATCGCGGTGCGTGGGCACCACCACCACCTTCCCCGGCTGCAGGGGAACAGGCTGCTTTTGGGAGGTCAAACCGCTGCCTGGGCAGGGCAGAGCCCCCGCAGCAGCGGGGGTGTCCCCACGGGGCCGGGGGAACGGGGCCGGCACGAGGGTCTGACGGGCACCGGGGCAGGGGTCCTGCGCTCCCTCCCCAGCTTCTCCCAACCCCAGCCCCACAGTGGGTTTTGATGCCCCTCACACAGGCCACCTGTGCCGCCTGTGCCACCTCGAGCATCCCCAGCAGCTCACGCTCTTCCTCCCGGCTCGTGCTGGGACATCCCGCAGCCCTCCGGCCCCTCGGTGCAGGCCCCAGCGAGTGCTGGGGGGAGCAGAGGGGCCCAGGGCAGCCCCCCGGCCGGCCCGGGGGAGGGAGGTTTGTCCCCTGCGCCCCCAACCCGGTGTCCTCCTGTCCGGGCCCTGGTGTGGGGCAGGCCCAGCCTGGGGGGCCGGGTGCCCAGAGCAGCCCCACAGAGGCTCCCCCGGTCCGGCACGGGGACGTGTGTCCTGTCAGGCAGGGACAAGGGCCGAGTGCCCCCGCAATCCCCCAACAGCCCGTGATGGAAACTCGTTATTAAATGATTCAGTGCATTTTCTGCCTCTTAAAGTACTTAATATACATACCCATGTGATTCATTATTATTATTATCATCTAATAAAAGATTATCTGACTCACTTTCATGTGTCTTCCAATTACAAATTGAAATTGTTCCCACTATGACCTTGCAGCTGCTAGATTTTCTAAAATTAGCCATAATGATGCATTTTACTAAGATAATTAATTAGCTAAACTGAGAAAATTGAGTAGTAGAACTGCTTCACATGCTGCTAATTATCTTTTATTATGTCATCTTTACATGCAAATAAAGAAATATTGTGATTATTTTAAGTACTGTTTTCATTAGCTAATATACTTGTTAGCATAGCAATGGCTTGATTCTTCCCCAGCAGCAAGAGCCCTTGGGGACTCTGCTGCTTATTGACTGCAGGACTCTTCCTCTCAGATTAAGAAAACATAGTTATAGTCCAAGTTAGGTTTATTTTGTCGATTTGTTTTAAAGGCAGTGAGGGCGAGCAGGCGGGAGGGTGTCAGAGGTGGCAGGAGAGCCGGGGGCGCCAAGGGCTCCTGCGGAAGGTGGGGGTCCCGGCCAGGGCAGGGGGCCCCCCAGGCCCCTTTTCTCTGCTCAGGATGTGCCCGTGACCCCGAGCGCCCACCCCGGAGCAGCTCCTGGCACCTCGCAGGATCTGGGTGGGCGCTGGGAGGGTGCTGCGCCAAGACTCTTCCCAGCAGCACCGGTCACAGGCGCCGCGGAGCAGCAGCATTGGTGCGGTGGGAGAACTGTGTTTCCAGCTCCGGGAGCCAGCCGGTCGGCAGGAGCCGGTGTGGGATGCTGAGACCCCTTGTTGTTCCCCAGCACCCCTGTGCGGCATCTGCCGGGTTCACTGCCCTCAGCTTTATTTTGCCCTGTCCTGTCACCGGCATCCGACTGGCGTCTTGTCCCCACGGGCCTGGGGCTGCGTCCTCTGGCCAACAGCTGGGAAAACCCTGGCTGCCTTGGGCAGAGCCCCTGGGGCTGGCAGGGTCCCACCCGCCCTGCCGCCCCCTGCCCGCGCCAGCCTTGCCCTGGCGCAAGTGGTGCCGAGCTGGCTGTTGGCAGTGGCAGGAGCCGCTGTGTTTGGGGACCCCCATCTCACCGTCACCACCGGTTCGCAGGCGGCAGCTGTTGGAGGTTTGGTGCTCCCGGCCTCGGCTTTGGCACCCGGGCCCCTTTCCCAGCACGGGCAGGATAGGGCAGGGGATGCATTTTGTTCCCTCCAGGCTTTTGTTATAAATAACTGCTATAATTTATACCAGTGGGGAACTTGGGGCACGGGCAGCAGCTCCCTGGGTAGGTGGCTTTTCACAGCCCTGCAACAGTCCAGAACAGGATCTGAGGACTGGTCACAGGGATGCTTCCCTCTGGTTCACTGGCCCGAATGGCATTCGTGCTGGAGACACGGTAAAGGCAGCACCAGCAGTGTCACCAGCCCCAGGGCACTGCAGTGCCCCATCCCCTGGCTGTGTCCTGCACCAGCACCAAGTCACGGACGGCAGTGGGGCTACCCAGAGAAATAAACCCGCTCTGGGCCGCGAGGTTTAGTGGCAAGGAGGCTGTTCTGAAGGAGGAGCGGGTGCTGGTGCCAGCTGTGGGAAGGGGATGGGCTGAGGGGACAGGACATTCGGGCCCAGGGGGTGTCTGGACAGAGGAGCAGGGCTGGGGCGCGCAGGGCTGGCACTGGGCACAGCCCCAAAGTGGCTCATTTTGGAGCTCCTGGGGAGTGCGGGCGCATCCAGCACGGCAATAGCTGGTGCTGCTGTTCCTGAAACACCGCTGGTGCCTGCAGGCTGGTTTGCCCTGGGGATGGGATTAGTTACTTGGTCCAAAGCCATCATGCACATCTGTCCACTGCGTGTTCCTGGCGAAGCTGGGGACACAGGGACACTCTGGCGTGGTCATTTGCAACCCGCAGCCCTGTCTTTGTTCTGCAGAAACCTGTCACAGCAAAACTATGCTGAACTGCGTTGTGGTGCCGGCACAAACCCAGCACGGCAGCAGCTCCCTTTCCCGAGGAGAATAATGTCATGTTGTTAGGAAAAATTAATTTCTTCCTAATTTTGTGTAATTAAGCAGTAATTCAGTTCCTAAGCAGTTGCTTAGCTGTTCAGATGCTAAGCAATAATTACGGCCATTGATTGCCGCGAAGGGGAGGCCAGAGTGGAGCTGCCACCTCTCCCCGCGGTGGGGACGCTGCGGGGCGGCTGGCACGGCGCTGGAGACGATACCCGGGGGGTGCTGGGTCCCCCAGGGAGCTGCTCCCTGCTGACACCCCCTCGCTGCACGGCGGGCAGGGACACCCTGATGGCCTCTGCAGGCAAGGTCTGACGAAGCTGCACATCCCCAGCTCTGCCACGGTCACAGGCAGCGTCCACCTGCCCACGGCGGGGAGGAAGGGGAGGCCCAGCCCCGCTGGCAGGCAGGGGAAGCACTCGCCAGGTTTTTATTTGACTTTATCCATGACCTTCCAGCTGGAGCAGAACCTTCCCTAGAAATGCTGGGGGCAGGAGCAGGCAGGTCACAGGCAGGTCGCAGGCAGGTTGCAGGCAGGTTGCAGGCAGGTCACAGGCAGGGAGCGGGCAGCGCGGGCAGCGCGGGCAGCTCGAACCGGAGCTGAGCCGCGCTGGCACCGCCGGCAGCACCACAGCCCCCTCCTGCTCCTGCACCAGCAGGATGCCGGGATGGAGCCATGAAACAGGGAGGCAACAGCAGAGGCCATGAGCTGCCTGTGAGCAGCAGCCCTGGCTCCATCTCCCGCAACACAAGGCAGGGAGGAGCACCCTAATTACTGCCTCTAATTACATGATCAAGCGGCTCTGCGAGGGCTGTGCAGCGCCTTCAGCCCCACACTGCCCCAGCGGGGCCGCAGGAACGGGAACGCCCCACGGCCCCGCAGGACCAGCTCCCTGCAGATTTACTTTTGCTGAAGCAGTTTTAGGATGTTCAGCTTCAGGCTTTCAGCTATGAACCCCAAACTGCGGTTTTGTGAATGCAGGGAGGCAGCATTGACCCGGGGGGCATTTTGTGGTACCGGCACCATGCCGGTGTTGGAGCAGAGGACATCTCAGAGGGGTTGGTCCAGCCTGAACCTCGGGCAGCCTGATGGGCTCCCGGGGGGCCAAGGTGCAATGGAGGGTGCAGAAAGTCACCCCAGGCTTAGCAAAGATTTCCTTGCTGCCCAATGCAGACACCTCTGTTCCCACTTGGGTCTTTATGAATATCTCCCCTCCAGGGAGACCATGGGTGGGGAGAAGAGCATCGTGCCCACGGCCCAGCCCGGTCCTTTGGTTACAAACCAAGGCCTTCCCGGGGTGGGAGAGCAGAGGTGCTGCCAGTCCAACCTCCTCCTGCACGGGGCTCCCCTGGCAGCTCAGGTGGCACCGAAACTGCCACAGCACGTGGCCACCTCAGAGCTGCCATTGACCGTGACCACACAAGGACGGTGCACGCAGGGGCTGGTGCTGCCGGGCTGGTGCAGGGGGGGCCGTGGCCCCCGGCTGCTGGGATGCACCAGCCCCAGCCGCAACCGGGCGCTGGCAATAAAAGCCACCAGTATTTGGGGGGGGCAGCAGCTGACGAGCTGATTTTGGCTCACTGGGTGCCACACACCAGCCCCCCCTGCACAGCCGCAGCAGCCAGGGTCACCCAGGACCGGGGGAACAGGGATACACGGTCACCTTTGGGGAGCGGTGGGAAGGGTGACAGCTGGGGACGCTGTGGAGGTGCAGGGGAGCGGCCACCTCCCTGCATGGTGTCAAAAGGTGTTCTCCTGCGTGTGCTGCAACCTTGGGCTGAGCTTTGGGTCTTTCTTCAGCAACCCTCAGCCTGCAAGGGTCCCGGAGGCTCCCCAAAGCTCGCTGGCACCCTCAGGCCCCCCTCCTGCTCCCCTGGAGTCTGCCCTTGCTGGAAAGGTGCTGGAGGTGGCTGCTCCTCATGCCGCTCTTCCTTCCCACCTGCCCGACCAGTCCTACCAGAAACCTGCACTTTTGCCCTAAAAATATGCGTCTGAAGTTTCCGTTGTTTACTTTTGCCTTGCCCCATCCCTGGTTTCCTCCTCCCCTGCAACTTATCTGCTTTGGGCCCGAATAAATCCTGTCCTCCCGCCCTCCCTCCTCCGGGACGGCGTTGCCAGTGCTGGCACTGCGTCACTGTCCCCGGGAGAAGTGTCCCTGACAGGGACACAACAGGGCAAGCGAGGCCCTTCCCTCGTGCTCAGCAATGAGCCGGGGCTGATGGACACCTTGTGGCTCTGGAGTTCGTTCTCTGGTGCTCAGTGACCCACCGGTAAGGTCAGTCGTGGCCTCAGCGGGGTCGTGTCCACGTGCTCCCAGCCCAGAGCATCGGGACGGGGCTGAAGGGGCTCATTTTTCCAAGGCTGCCACTGCAGAGCCCTCTCTGGCAGGGGAGGGAGATGCTGCCGGTAGCCTCAGCCCCTTGACAGGCGCGTTGGGCAGGAGGTGACATCTGCCTGCTCCCTGACTTGGTTTCCCCATCAGTTACACACAGCTGATGCCACAGGGCTGCACAGTGCCGGGGAGCTGCGGGGTGCCCAGGGGTCTTGGGTGCCGCTCCAAGGTGCTGCCTGCACCGAGACGGGCGTCGGTGACCTCGTGTACCAAACCAGCCGCTTGCCCAATGGTGGGGACAGGCAGCTGCTTGAAAGGCGGCATTTCGGCAGGTGAGGGGTGCATGGTGAGGGATTTACAGCTCAACCCTCTGCCCACATGGAGAACTGGAAATGTTCAATGCCGTTAATACCACTAAATAATTGTGCTGGTTCGCCAGGGTTTGTAACAAAACCATAAGGAATCAAATTGCCTTAATTCCCTAAGAATTGCTATGACGTCTTCAAGAGGAGTAAATTGTCCATTGCATCAAGGAGAATGAAAATGAGTTTTGCTTTCAGAGAGGAAACTTCCCCATCACACAGTATTCGGCTCCAGCACACCATTGAAACACTAAAATATGACACCTTAAAAAATACCCTTATTATTTGCTTTCCTGTTCACGTGCAGCAGAGACCCCGGCTCAGAGGGCCGCGGGGTGGCTCACGGGGCCTTTGGAGGACTCCGGCCCCAGCCTCAGCCCCTCCTGTCCCAGCAGCCACGCGTTGGCCCTGTCCCCCGGCACACCGCGAGGAGCCTGGCTCTGGCTCCGCTCCTGCAGCCACCCGTGCTGTGGGTGCCCCCCATCCAGGACACCCCACAGGCTCACACCAGCTCATGTCCCCTGGGGCACGGGACACGGGAAAAACCTCCCTGGAAAGTTGCAGGAACAGCCAGGCCTGGGGTGGTGCTCAGGGATGGGGCTCCTCTCCTGGAGGGTCAGCGTGTCCCGACGGGCTTTTGCTTCTGTGCAAGGTGCTGCAAAAAGGGAGGCGATGGCAGCGGGGGTTCCCCACGGCAGGAAGGTGCTGTCAGTGCCGGGGGCTGGCAGGGCCGGTGGCACGTTCTGCTGCTGCCCAGCCCCGTCCATCGCCTGGGCTGCTCCAGCCCGGTGGCTCCTGAAAGCTTCTCCGCTCCCCCCTGCCAGCCCGGGGGTGTCCAGCTCCTGCACAGGTGCCGGGCACACCGGCAGCCCAGCAAGCTGGGTTCGTCTCCGGCCAGATCCAGCAAACAATCACACGGACACAGTGGGAGGATGTGAGCGCTCCTCACATTTGCATTGATGGCTGTTTAATGAGCTAATTTTCCTTTGCGATATTGATTTCCCTGGGCTCTGCTACAAGATGGCTTGCTTCTAGGTAATGAAGACTTGGTCGCTCTGAGTGGAGTCTGGCCTTAAATCCACAGGACGTGCCGGCACAGCGGGGCAGGGAGCATCCCACCGCTCAGGGCTGCTCTGAGCAGGGCTGGATGGGGCTCGTTTTCCAAGCTGGTGTTGATGAGAAAAGCAGGAAGCTCCAGGAGAAGACTCTCACGCATGTCCAGAGCTTGGATTTGCAGCAGACTCTTGAAATGCCCAAGTACTGCCTTGCAGCTGGAATAACCCAAACCTGGCTTTTCCCAGCTCCAGTGCTGTGCTGGGAAGCTGCTGCAGAGCGGGATGGACGCGGCAGTCGCACACACATGTATGCACATGCACACACATGTACATGTGCGCGCACACACAGAGCCTTTTCTGGTGCCACCACTGACCCTGCAGACCAAAAGGGCCCTGGGCATCCCATCCCTCCCACTGGCCCCTTGCCGTGACTCCAGCGGGGGGACGGGCTGTCCCCAGGCAGTGTCACCCCTGCCCAACAGCTGCCTCCAGCAGCACTGGGGCAGACGATGTTCAGAGCCCAGCCTGGCTGCTCGCTGCTCACCCTCCTGCGTCCCCCTGGCCACCCTCCCTGCCCTGCTGGCACCAGTGATGGAAGCAGAAGTGGCACCAGCCTCACCAGCCCCAGCGCTGCCCGTCTGCCCCGGGACCAGCCCGGCACCGGCTCTGGGGCACAGCTGGGTCTGCAGCCCCACAACCACAGCTTGGAGGAGACGCAGGTGACCCTGGAGGTGGCACTTCCAGCACAGCCCTTGGGCACAGACGATGACAAGGGGTCAGCCCACTGCACGCCTGCCCCATCGGGTGCTTGGGAGGGATAAACAAAAGGAGCTGGAAGTCTTAATGTGTGATCAAGATTATGATTTAATTGGCACAACAAAGGCTCGGTGGGCTCAGCCACATGACTGGAATATTAATATGGAAGGATGCAGCTTGTTCTGGAAAGACAGGCAGGGGATTAAGGAGGAATGTGTTGCTTTGTATATGAAGGCTGGATATGTTTGGTTTGCAATCCAGGGAGAACCCGGCTGCCACCCCTCTGCGGCGAGGGGCTTTCATGAGCAATTGCCAGGCTGACCCAAAGCCCGGGACATCGTGGTGATGGAGAACGTCTCTACCCAAGCGACTGGTGTGGGATCAGGAGAGCAGGGACAAACTGTACAGCAAACACTCTCAAAGCATTAGAAGTGATTTTTTGGGGGGAAGAGGTGAGTAGAGAAGAAAGGCTCTGGCTTTGTGTCTGACCTCCAGGGCATGGATGCAGAGGGCAGGGGGAAATAAGTGGGATGAGTGATGCCAAGACATGAAGAAGATCCTTCTCTTGCAGAGGGAAAGAGCCAGAGCTTGGGAGCGAGAAAAGGGACATCTGGAGATACTGAGTCCAACACGCTGCTCTGAGCAGGGCCAGTCAGGCCAAGGTGCTCAGGGCTTTGCTCAGGGACGGTTCAAATACCTTCACAAACAGAGAGCCCAGACCTCTGTGAGCCCTGGGCCAGGGGCTGACCACCTTCATGGGAAAAGTCTTGTCCTTACATCAAGTTTCCCTGAGCCGGCTGGGTCCTGTCCTGTCTCTGTGCACCCCAAGCACCCCATGCTCCAGTCCTCTGCTACCCCCCATTTTTGGCCATTTCTGCCACCTGTGTCTCACCAGCCTGGCTGCGGGAGCCCACGCCAAAGGCCACGCCAAGGGCCATGGCAAGGTGGGAGCATCCCGGGCTCCCTCCAAATCTACCAGCTTTGGACCAGCTGGCTGGGGAGCGGCTGGGAAGCAGGCGGGCAGGCTCGAATGCAAATGTATCAACTTGGAATGCAAAATCGAGAAGGCCAAAGGGAAAAGAAGAAGGATTCAGTGAGCAAGGCAATGAGAGCGCATGGGGAGGAAGGGGACAGGCAGAGCCGGGACAGATGCTGCAGGGCGGCAAGGGGAAGCCCTTGACTGGGATGCTGCGCTGCCGGGGGCGTTCACTGCCCCCGTGCATCAGCCTGGATCAGCGTGTGCAATTAGCACCAGCAAAAGTGCAACAGCTCTGAACAGGGCTGGGGAGCTTGGAGAGACCAAGCGGTGCAGGCAGGCCAGGCCTGGCTGCTCTCTCTGCAGATGCAGGCAGAGCTGGCAGCAGGAGAGCCCGAAGTGGGAGGGATGTAGCCAAAATCGAGGGGGCTGCAGCAGCAGAAGGGCAGCGCTGTGAGGCCTTTTAAAAAGAAGACGGCTGAGTGCTCAGCACAGCTTCGGTCCCCTGGGAAATGCCAAGACAAGCAGCAAAGCAGCCCCAGGACCCACAGGACAGCACCTGGAGGAGCAGCCGCCAGCATCGACTTCTCATGGGAAAACCGTGGCAAACCCAGTCTTTGACAGAAGAATGGGAAACACAGTGTCTAGATCTTGATGTTTGCAGTGCTTTGACTCAGGTTCATAAAAGAAGCTCAGAAGCAAGTTGTAAATCTTATTCAGTCTAACTCTGCTATAAAACGAGTGCTGGTCACAGCTCGGGTAACTACCTCTGGGCTGCAGCTGCCAGCAGGTGAGATAACGGGATACAGGACTTGCAGACAAAATAGGAAGATAGGAAGAGTGGGAATCATGTTGGAATGCAGATTCCTAACCCCAAACTCTTCCTCCACACCACCCTCACTGACAAATTAGATAAACAGGCTTGGGGAGCAGAAAAGTACACAGCACAGCCCGGTGCCAGCAGCGTCCCAGCACAACAAGGCCATTGTATAAACAAGAAATGAGGAGCAAGAGAGTAATTTTCAGGGGAAGGACCTGACACTCTAATAAATCACAGCAGAGCAGGGAGCTAACAGCCAAAAAGGGGCAAACACAATGCTGGGATGTGTGACCGGGAGGGCTTTGGAGCTGCTGGATGCGGCTCTGATTTCTCCATGGCACCGGGAAGCTGTGGCTGGAGAAGGCGGCTAAAGCTGGACATTGCCCTTTGGGCTGGTTGGAGAGGATGCAGGGAAGGATGTCAGAGACCTGGAAAACATGATTGGCAAGAAAAAACAGCAAGCCGTGGGACTGCTTAATTGGTAGGAGAGAGCACAGGGGGCTGCAGCAGCAGTCTGAGGAATGTAAATGATTCCTGCAATGAGGAAGGGATTAATCTGCTCGTGCTGGATAACGCAAGGAGAAGCAGGGTTACATTATCACAGGGAAATTCAAGGTAGGCAATGGGAGAAATCTTGCCAGTCATGAGGAGGTTGGGGCTGGAGTCTCCATTGCCGAGGTTTCCGGGAGAGCCGGGTCCCAGGCAGCGTGGTGTTAGCTGGCATTAGCACCAGCTGGTCCCAAAGGTTCCTCGTTTCTAGGATTCTACCCTTTCTGGCTACAAGCATACGGAAAACCCTTAAAGTACAGGCCTGGCTGGCTTCATGGCCTGTGAAGAGGAAAGGTAGAACAGCTGGGCGAGCCCTGAGAATAGCTCCTAGAGACCCAAAGGGATTAAATGGTCTGTAGGCACCATGGAGGCAACACCAGCATCATCCTCCAGAGCCACGCAGGGGATCAGATGTCAAACCAGCTTCCCCAGGAACTGACAGTGAGGTCAGGGCTGGAGAAGTCGCAGGAATTAACTTTTGGGGTAAAGCAAAGCAGGTGAGGCTCCTGTGGGCACCAGACCCCACATCACGCTGGGTGCTCAATAGGCGCCTGGGGAAGGAGCAGCCTGGCGAGGAACCTGCCTGGAACAAAAATCAGTTTGAGTCAGCAAGAGGAAAGTGTGCTGGGAGAGAAACAGTGCTTAAAGAGCTGAGGGCTGTGTAATTTGAATTTGTGACATTATTTCTGTTGTGTCTGTCCAGGGGTGGTCATGGCCGTGGCTCTGCTTCAGTTTCACGCACAGGATGAGCAGAGCTCACGTGGGAGGCGGGTGATGGATGCTCAGGGACTGGCTAATGATGAGCTGCATGTTAAGCACCCTTCACTCTTGGTAATTGGAGAAGTGATTAGAAGCACCTGTGAGCTGGCAGCTCTCAAGCAACAGGAGCCACAAAACTTGAGCAGAAAGTGTCCCAGGGATTTCACTGAGAGCACTGGGAACCTGCTGCTGGCAAATCTTTCCATGGTCCCATGGATGTCACCTCCCATCTCTGGTGCCAGAGCGCAACTTTGGAGCACCATTCCCACAGCTCCAGCCTTCAGATGCTTAGCATTAGAGAATATCCTTTAATCACCTTTTCAGACTGCTTCCAAAACCTGTGGAGTGGCTGCCCTGTTCCTGGGTGAGGGCTGCCACCATGGAGAAAAGTCTTTATCTCCCTGGGCTTGTGTCACAGGGTGGCCCATCAGCTAGAGGGAGCTCACACTTGCTCTGCCTGCCCGTGCCCGCACGATGGGCAGGAACCCCAGCACCCGGGGTTCGGCAGCGCCCAGGCAGGCACGTCTTGCAGGCAGCACGGGAGTGTCCCTCTCTGCAAGAGGATGAGTTTAGCCTGGAAACACTTGGCATTTCTTCAGCCTCAAGGGACTCCTTCCTTCCCGCTGCCGAAGGCGTCCCCAGGGCAGCCAGCGCCTGTCCTCGCAGTGGCAGTGTGCCCAGCATGGCGATGGGGCTGCCCGAGGCTGCACAGACCTGTGGTGTGCCGGCACATGCACCCTCCCAGCCGAATGTGCTGTGGCACTGAGGTGTGCCTGGGAAATCCGTACTGTCACTGAATATTAAGCAGGTATTGGAAATCTCCGGGGCTCCTGTCCGGGAGAAGCAGCGCAGTTGGTATGAGTCTGTAGGCATGGTGCTACCACTCAGCCTGGGTGGAGGCAGCACCTTCTGCTGCAAAATCTGTGTCTTGGATAAACCAGTGACATTTGCAAGAGTAGCATGCAATGTCAGAGGTCTCCATCCCTGGTAACGAGCTCAGCCATCACTGCTGTGTCTGCACCCAGGCGCAGAGCTGCAGGCAGTGGCCGCAGGCAGCCCCGCAGCCAGGGGTGCTGGTGTGCAGCAGCTGCTGGAGCAAAGTCACTGCCCCAGTCACACAGTGGACATGAGTCAGGTCACAACCAGCAACCTTGGGACATAGCTCAGGAGCCTGTGCCCAACTCCCTGCAGACTCTGGGAGTCTTCAGGAGCTCTCTGTAACCAGGAGCACATCCAGGTACCACCAGGCCCCAAATGATGACACTTCTCCAGCTTCACGGACACTGGCCAGAAGAAAGGCACAGGCACCCAAAGAGCCGATGTCCTGGCAGGAGGGTCAGCTGCAGGTCAGCCTCTGCCTTTCCCACTGATGTTCTGTGAAAGACAACAAAATGTATTATTTCTATAATTTTCTCGTTGCTTTCTTTCGCATTTCTCAGTGTTGCATAGCTGAGATGTTGTGAGTAACCAACATCATTTGCATTTTGCTTTTCCTGATTCCAGTTAACATTGGGTTCAAGGTAAGTACGTAACAGTAACACATTCCTCATTGGGGTGGGACACATCTGTAAATCAGGGCCACGGTGGATCTTCATGCATGAGGAGGGCAGCAGAAGGTAATGATGCAGGTATTGATGGCCCTTCCATGCATCCCGGTGCAGAGCTCGCCCCGCTTCCCGGGAGGAGGCAGGATCCCCTGGCCAGTGAAGTATGGGGGTGTCCTGAGCCCAGAGGAGTTTGGCCAGGGGGACTGTCACAATCCCTCTCCGTAGAGGCCAAATTATTGTTATTGTTGTTGTTGTTATTATTATTATTATTACTATAACTATTATGCGCTGATCCCAAAGATGGTGTAAAACGATGGCAGCTGGCAGCAAGGTTGTGCTCCAGATGATGCTTGACCCCAGCTCTGTTCAGCTGAGCGCTCTGCACACACAGGGGTTACATCCTGTGCCCAGGAGGATTTGGGAATAACCAAGCTGAGGACTCAATTCTGCTTTCCAGAGAGGCTGAGGAGGGGTCCAGTACTGGTGTCAACAGGCACTGGAGCCACCCAACAGCAGAGTTCACGCTGGCTTTGTGAGGGGACCAGGTGGGAATGGTCCCAGTTTGGGTGCACCATTCAGTCCCACCTGGTCCCCTCACAAAGCCAGCGTGAACTCTGCTGTTGGGTGGCCCCAGCACAGGAAAACGAGTGACACTGGGACTCTTCTCCAAATGACCTTGTCCAAAACACAGCAATCCCACTCCGTAAACAATATAACAGATGTGGCCTGCATTAAGACTGGATTGGTAGATGAGTTTCTATTATAAAATCATACATTCTGTCTTTACTGCATCCAATTTTGGGGCCCAGAATACTGAGAAGCCAGAGGGGCATCAGTGATGGAAGAGCAAGGTGGGCGCAGGGCCCTGAATACAAGTGGAGAAAAAGAATGGAGGAGCTGGGTCAGTTTCCTCTGGTGCGGAGATACTGAGGAGCTGATGGAACAGCAGGCTACAAGCACAGGAAGGGCAGTTACAGGAATGATGGAGTCAAATCCTCCTTGGTAGTGCCTGGTGCTACATTAAGGAGCAAGAACCACAACGCGAGTCCTGAAAGGCTCAGGTGGGATGCTAAGAAAACCCTTTTCTTGGGAGGATGGTGCAGCCTTGGCACAGGTCACCACAAAGGTGGGGCAATGGCTGGCTGTGGAGGGCATTAAGGGTCAGGGAGGCAGAGCCATGTCTGATCTCACCTTGTGTTGGTCACCAAAGCGGTGCTGAGGAGTGACCTCTGGAAATCACTAACATAACCTGCTGTGGTCCCTTCCCACCAACACTTCTGCAAGTCTATAACGAAGGTGTTAAAATGCCTTCCCAAATTATATTTGCCAGATGAATTCTCATGCAGGGGAGGGATCTTGCTTCAGCATTTCCTAACAACTGGGCCACCTATTTTGCATGTACAGCAACGAGTCACTTAACTACCCTTAAGTGTTCTTTTAAGACCAACTGACCAGAAAGTGGTCAATCTGAAAATAAGCTGCTTTGGTTTTCTGGTCATAAAGTACCAATTAATGCCACCTTACAGGCATTCTTCACACAAGGTGCTGCTCTGGAGACAGAGGGAGGGTAAAGGTTGGCCGAAGGTTGACCCGCGCAGGATGAAAACGAAAAGCTCAGGTAGAGGCACGCCTGGTGGCTAGAGGAGTAGGCAGGACTAGGGAAAGAGGAAGGCACTGGAGAGGAATAATTCATGCATGTTGACCTTCTATAAGCAGAATCTGAACCTGGGGGCCAGGAGAGACAAAACGTACATGTGAGATCTCAGCAGTGTCCAGCAGTGCCATCCCTGGGCAAGGAGCGAGGCTGAGAGAGGAAAAAGGGTGGAGGGTGAAAATGCGGTTGGACCAAGTGAGAAAGGAGAAAGGGGAATGCAGCAGAGAAGGAAGCCCTGCCTTACTGGGAAGAGGATAGCGCTGTACTGGTCTGTGCAGGGGACCTGGAGGAGGCGTGGAATGAGGCGGGTGTAGCTCCATGATAGATCTGTGTCCCTTGGCTGTGCCCTCTGGTTGATCTACACAAGTGCAGTGACAGGTACCTCCAGAGCACACCCGCACTGCCCGGTGGTGCCGCCCAGGAGCAGAAGAGCAGAAGAGCCAAGGGAACAGCACCTGGGGAGAGAGGGAAGGCGCCAAGGGGACGTGCCAGCCGGACAGCACAGGGCATCAGCACTCGCTGCTGCCGAACCAGCCAGGGCTTCAGCGGGTGCAGTGATGTGCCAGCATCCCCTGGGCAAGTGGGATGGCTGCACGAGGGCTGCGCTGCCCTGGGTTCATCAGCCCTGCGTCTCAGCAGAGCTAATTAGCTCTAGCAGAGTTTCCCTCTGGTGCTGGAGCTCACTCGCTCAGAGCAGCTCTCCACAGGGGAGGATGCAGCGACTCCGCACTGCAGCCCTGGCCCCTCCGGAGCAGGGACACAGCGCACGCCTCCTCAGGCACCCCGGGTGCTGCTGGTCTGGCTGCCGGGGCGCCGAGCCGGAGGGACCACGGCCGCTGTGCAAAGCCCCCGAGGGCCGTGTGACCACGCACGGGCCCCCGAGCAGCCCCGGCCGTGAGAACTCCCACAGAAACCCTTTCTCAGCGGGGCCGCTCCCGGGCGCCTTCGCACCTCTCGAGGCCTCAGGCGGCCCTGGGCGCCCGCGGGCAGCGAGGCGCGGGCCGAGGCCGCCCGGGGACGCCCGCGGGGGGCGGCGGGCAGGCGGCGGCGCCACAGGCCCCGGCGGGGCCGGTTCACATCCGGGAACGAGCGGCGGGCGCAGACGTGGAGGGCGCGGGCGGGGCGGCGGCGGGGGGCGGCGCGCGGGGGCGGCGGCGCGGCCAATCGCCGCCGCGCTCTCATCGGTGCAAACAGGAGCACAATGGAGCGAGCGGCGGGCGCGCTGCAGCCAAGCTTGGCGCGGACGCCGCGCGGCTGACGGGCCGGGCTGCCAATGGGCGCCGGCGCGTGGCGGCCGACAGCCAATGGGCGCGGGGCGGGGGCGTGCCCGGGCGAGGTTAGGGTGTCCTTGCAGGGTGCTGGGCTAAACTTCACCAAATAATAGCTGTTTGTATTTGGGCGGCCGAGGAGCCATTTTAGGTAAGTTCTGCCCCGAACTTTTGGGTTCGCCCGCCCGGCGCGGCCGGGGGCGGTGGCGGGGCGGGGGGCGGCGGCGGGGCCGCGCCGGGGCGGCGCTATGAATGAACTCGGCGGCGCGGGCCGCGGGGCGGGCGGCGGGGCCGGGGCGGCCGCCGGCCCTGTCATGGCTCCGGCCGCGGGGGAGGGGCGGCGGCGGCGGCGCCCCCGCGGTTCCTCCTCGCCGCCCTCCCCCGCCCCACCCCACCCCCCGGGGCCGCCGGCAGCGGAGGGTCCGCGGCCCCTCTCGCCGGCCACGTTCTGCCGCTCGCCCCCGGCCCGGGGAAGGCCGGGCCTGGCCGGCAGCTCGAGGCCCGGCGCCCCCCGCAGCCGCGGCGGTGCGGGGGCCGGGGGCGGAGGCGGGGCGGGCTCCCCCCGGCGCTGCGCGGAGGCTCCTCCCGGCCGGGGTAGAGGGGGGTGAGGCCCCCGGCCCCCGCCGAGCTGCGCGGCGGGCTGCGGCGTGCCGGGAGCCTGCCCGCCGGGAGCCTGCCCGCGGGGCGCAGCCGCCCGCCGCCGTGCCGGCCGCAGTGCTCCAGAAAATCGATAATTAAGTCTTTAAACTTCGCGGGCGGGGGAGAAGCGGGTCCCTTTGCCGGCCTGAGGCCCTGGGGCACGGGTTTCCCGCTGCCCGGCGCCCGCCCAGCAAGGGCATCGGGGGCGGAGGGGAGGGGGGGATCCGGTTAAAGGGCCGTTCCCTCCGCTCCGGGCGGCCGGCTCGTCCCGCTGGTCGGCGGGTCCGTCCCGCTGTGCTGCCGTGGCTCGGGGTGAAATCGCAGCCATGTCTCGGCAGCGGCATCGCAGTCACGCCGGAGTCGTGTCTCGTTCGCCGCAGTCATCGCGCTGGAGTCGCCCCACGCAGCCGCACGGCCGCTGTGTTTTGGTGGCTGCGTTGTGGAATTCTCCCTGTTCTTAGCAGTGGTTTTTGCTGGCGATTGAGGTTGGTTTTAGTCTGGGTCAATGAGGTTTGTAGGGTAAATGAGGGAAATGCACGCAAGCAGAATGTGGAAAGAGGACGAGAAATCGCCTGCCAGTATTGCTGCCTGGTGTGCACACCCGTCTTGGAGCAGCTAACGGTTTCTGTTTATCGATTTGCCTTCCTGACAACTACGCTAAACTCACAGTAAAGTCGGGGACCTCGGAGGCCAGGCAGACTGCTCGTAACGCGGAGAGCTGGTTCTGCTTGGTCTGCTGCCGGCCCCTGCTGTGGTAGAGCTTTTCAGTGATTTTGCTATGCAAAGTGCTTGGTTTATATCTTCAGTGAGTTGGGATGCTTTTAGCCAAAAGCTCGGGCTTTTTTGTTGTTTTCCTCCTGCTTGGGAAATGCAGCAAATGCTTTTGGGGTTGGAGAATGAGGAGAGAAAGGTAGAGATGGTTTGCTGTGGTTGTGCAAAGCGTCCTGTAGGTCTGTGCAGAAGTCTCCGCACCCCTCTGCAGTCCCTGGCAGAGGCTCCGCGTGGGCAGACAGATGTGGCTGGAGTTGCCGTGTGTTTATCCCTGACCCCTGCACTTACAGGGCTACAGATATTTGGTAGCTGGTGCTGCCTGTGTCTTTGTAATTGATGTAGGGTCAGTTGGATTAAGGTGTTGCCGGAGGAGAGAACACTGGGCTCTGCAAGTATTTTCCCTGCCATGAAGTGTTGCTGTTGCTTTTGGGCTCGTTCTGGTGATGGCACGGGAATAGGTGCTGCCTTACCTCTCCTTGCCCATTGTTTACCTCGTTCATGTGGGAGCTCTGCTGTGCTGCTTTGCAGAGAAATTGTTGTTTTGGAAACGCTGTTGAAGTATGAAGCAATAACAGCATATTTTTGTTCTGGGAGTAAATTCTTCCTGTAGTAAATAGGTTGTTTCTCTTGAGGCTTCTGGCCTGCAACTGGGTTGGTTTTGTTCAGGGCTGCCACTGGGTTCCTTTCCCACTTGTTCAGTGGAAAATTGATTCCTCTTCCACTACAAAGCTTAATGTTGTTATCCGTTTGCTTTTGAAAAGCTAATTCTGCCCATCGTTTCTGAATTTGTACAGTTGCCTAAACTTGCTGGTCCTTTGGGAGCATTGGATGTGCTGCTGAGTTTCCTTCGCTGCAGAGATGGGAAGCGCAGCAGCGGTGGGGTCAAGCTGGCGGAATGTTACCCCTCGAGTGCTTCAAGCTGTAAAGCATGACAACCTGTAGACTTGCATCCCATCAAAATGTCTGCCTGTACCTTGCACAGCAGAACTGAAAGTATGTATTATTCTTCTTCAAATAGAAGCCAAAGTCAATGAGAGGGCTTGGAGAAAGACTGGTCTTGGTTCATTTTCACTTCCATTAAGTTTGAAGCCCATCCTGCAGCCGTGGCTATTTGTTTCTGCCTCTTGTCTCATATTCTTTAAGCAGAAACGTTGGTTGCCCTGTTGCTGCGAAGGCTGCAGGCTAGTACGGATGTGTTAAAACCTTGCCTGTGTGAATCTGTGAAACTAAGGCAGCTCTTGTGCTGTTTCTCAAGGCTAGCAGCATGTGAATAATGCGCATCTCTTGCGAAAGGTGCTGTCAGGGTCCCTCGTTACCTTGTTCTGAGCGCTCTATCTGGTTTGGTAGCACATACCTTTTTAGTGGCTTGAGTTCACCTCCGTTATCCCGCGTGTTGGTGTTAGGGAAGAGTGGCTCTGTCTAAGCTGCTGGTCTTCAGGCAGCTGGCCCCTGATATTGCAGCGTTAACCCTGAGGGTCGGTGCCGTGGGTGTTGTTGGGGTCTGTTGACTTCTAGTGGCTTAGTGGAGGAGGCTCTCAGAGGAATGCTTCATTTTCTCGACTGCTTTTTACCATATTTCTTTAACAGGAGGTGAATCTCTGCCTGTCCCTCTTTAGAAGTATCTCAATAATTTTTAAGATCTACTCTTCCTTGAGAGATCTTTAATATTTTCTCAAGAGATTCTCCAAAGACATAAACTTTTACAGATGGATAATATAAAGTGTTTCACTTTAACGGGTTGTGTTATTTCAAGAGGAGTTTGCACAAGCAAGTGAACTTGTTTTTGTGAGGTGGCAAGGCTGAGAGCTCGGCTGCTGGAGCAGCCCTTTGTTTTTTGCATGAGGCGGTGTCCTGGCCTGTCTGGGGTTTGCGGAGATAAGAGCTGGTATCATGTGCATCAGCATGCAGGAGAAGCTTCCCCTTGTGAAGGAGGGGAGAGGGTTGATCAGCCTTGCACTGTGAGTGAGCCCTTGGTGCAGGAATGTGGACTGGCTGTGTTGGGGCTGGGAAGCAGGCATGCGTAGAGAGGCTTCTCTGAACTTGTCTTAAAGAGACATTGGCAAGCAGGGTGCTTGGATTCTCACGGGACTTCAGGGGAGATGAGGGGGCTCGTTGTTGTGTCTCCTATAAGTAGCAGTGGAAGCGTTTCTCCTTGCTCATCCCATTTCTCTCTTTGGACAGTGGCGTCAGCCTCTGGTGTTGGTGACTTCGCCCTGCTCCGTGGAAGCAGAGGCAGAATTGTAGTGGGGCCAACAGGCTGTGCGAAGGGGGAGGAGATGGTCAGGGTGAATGGTCGGGGTGTAGTCGAGTGGCAGTGTTTGCTGGAGGCAGAGGGTTGGTGACAGCATGCAGGGTTTGTATCTTGGGTCCTCAGCACCCTAAAAAAGCACAGAAACAGGGTTACACTTCACTCAGGGAACGGTGGCAATGTCAGTGCCTCATTGCCAGCGTGGTGGTGGTGGGAGCAGAACCCTCTGAGGCGGCACAGGCCCGTGCAGCAGCCCCCGTGCTGCCAACGCCGCGCTGGCCGTGCCCGTCCCAGCAACCCTGGCATCCTCAGGCACCAGCCTCTGCTGGGAGTAATGGCTGGGAAAGCAAGCTGACCAAACCACCAGCAGAAGGGGAAAAACGTGGTGCTGTGGGTGTCAGCTTGTGACACGAGGAGACTCATTTTGCTTTCTAATATCTTGGGCTGGTGCGAGATGTTTTCCGTGTGATAGGACAATGCCTTCAACTTTCCCTTATATGGGAAAATCTGGTATGCAGCCTAACAATCTGCCAATACGTGGCTATTAATTTTCAGCATTGCTCTGCTGGATGTGCCCGGTCAGCCTAAGAAGTAGAAAACACCTGGGACGCTGTGGCTGGGCTTTAATGTTTGAGGCAGGTCCCTGAGCAGTATCTGGGGAAAGGTGGTGGCTGTGCCCTGGGGAACGCCTGAGCACACCCGGCTCCTCGGACAGGCAGCTCAACGCTGGCTGAGTTTGTTTGCCCGGTGTGGGGCTCCTGCCCCGCGCTGCCCTCGGCCCGGTGCCCAGAGGGGACCTGGGGACCCTGGTTGTGTGTGCACCGAGCAGGTCGCTGGAGCGCTCGGCCCGTCCTTTGTGCAGGACCTTCCCCCTGCGGAGGGTCGGTGGGAGGTAAGGGGTGCACACTGTTCCATACTACAGCCTGTTGCCTCCAGGGGATTCCCAGCCTGTAGGAAGCATAAATCCTGCTCTAACAGGAGCAAAACACTCTCTTCAGTCCAGAAATGAACATGAGAAGTGTGGGAACTGAGTCCCAGTCCCTCTTTGTTTTTATGTGGGCGCTGGACATGCGCTTGCAGAGGTGCCTTGGGTGTGGATCAAGTGCGAGTGTTATCATGACGATGAGATGTTGGCTTGGCCGTGGGGTGCACATCACACTTCCAGCCCGGGTTTCCCCGTGAGGGATGCTGCTCGGTCGCAGTCTGACAGTGATGGTATTAACGTCTGTCCTAGGAGGTACAGCACATCTTCTGCAGTCTTGCCTTTGCCTTCACTTTATGCAGCCCTAACGTTGCACTAGTATAGGTTAGTGTCATCTGGTTGGTTGGTTTGGGGGGTTTTTTGTGCTTTGTTTTTTAATTGTGTTATAACTGGTGAGATTAAGTTTAGATCTCTTCTGGTGAAGCTCTCTGACACTTGTCTGGCTCTTTCTGCTGTTTGGATCAGTTGTGGGAAGTCTGGGTTGAGATGCAGGTAACTCATTGCTTCCTCTTGAGGTGACTGTGCCAAAAGCAGGGGAAAACTACACTTGTCAGTGTCAATTTGTGGAGCAATTGTGTTTTCTAAATGTTTCCATGAAAGCGTGGGAACTATGGAGCCCTGCTCTGCATTGGAGTAAAAGGAGACAATACCTGGGGTCAGGCTGGTGTCAACCCAGCCCTGTGAACTGGCTGCATGTCCCTAATAACGTGCATGTTGTTGCAAGGGAGGGACAGGTGGGCAGTGGAGGGGCAGGGTTGTTTCATTCAGTATCATATACGGTGCTAAAGCGTGTGTTTAAATTGCAGCCTGGGAGCTCTAGCACAGGAACTAAGGTGAGGAAGGCATGAGCTGTGAGGGACCCCAGGCCAAAAGCCGGTGCAGGTGCTGGTGTCCCTGCAGCTGACCTGCTGACAGTGCTATGGGGACAAAACTGCAGCTCTCACTGCCTCCCTGGGATGGGAGACCCCCACCCCTTCCCCCGGAGGGATCTCATCTGCATTTCTTTGAAGGCAAAAGCAGGACTTTAGCTAATTGACTGACTTCAGCTAAGAGGCCCTCCACATTAGCAGCCACTGCTGAGAACTTTGGTCCCTCTGTATTGCACTAGAAATAGACATTTGTTACGTGGACTTAGTTGAGTTTCCTTCAAAAAACATCCACTTATTAAACCTCTTTTCCAAAGTCATGAAGGTAGTTAGATAACTAAGTTGCTTTATATGCTTTCTGGTTTTCATTTTGCAGTTCACGTGTGCTCAGTGGCTGCCTTTGAACTCCAGCATTAGCAGTGTGCTGGTGTGCTACATGCAGGAGCAAGGATGATGCAAAGTTTTTAGGGACTTTCACTTTTTTGACATATAGGTAGGTGAAGTATTGGTTCTTTAAGAAACAGTAATGCTTTGTTATATGTGTGCATCAGGGCAGAATTAAAGTCAGTCCTAGATACAAGAATAAACATTAGTGCTCTGCTATAGACGTGCTGTGAAAGCTGCTATTTTTGTGTGAGCTGCTGCCTTGAGTTCTCTAGCTCTTGTGCGCAGAGCACCTTTAACCCTAAATGTCTCATCCACTTCAGTTGAACTTAAAACATACTTAAGAAAAAATGAAGCTTAAGTGTTAGGTGTCCGTTAATTGAGGATCAGAGGAGAGAGCGCTGTTCTCATGATGGGTTCTGTACACGTGTGGTACCTCCCCGCTGTACCCTGTGCTGCTGGGCCTGGGCAGGGAGCGGCGGGCGGGGGAGCGCACAGCGCACTGCTCTCATTTGTATGCTCCTCTGCTTGTCGCTTTAGCGCAGGTGAAGCCCTTTTTCTCAGTGATCTTTCCTGGTCCCCATAGGGTGCCCCTCACCAGGGTATCGGAGCGTCTCCCGGCATGCACTTGTGTGCATGCATAAAGGCAGGATTCCCTCCTCCACCACAGACAGCAGAGACTGTGCTCTGTTTGTTCGCTGTGCGGTGATGCTGTGGGAGAGTGCCTGAAGCAAGGCTTGCACGTACTGGGAAGGTGCTGAGGTTTGTGGTTACCCTGATTTCTCACAGAGGCGGCTACAGATTTGTGGGCCAGTCATAGAGGCTGCTCCACGTCCTTGCCCTGAAGGCTGAGAATAACATCACTGTTTTGGAGTTGGGCCAGTCCACTATTGTGCTTTGAGAGTGAGGACCAGGGTCCTGAATCTGGAAGGCAAAGGAAGGAGTGGGTCACTATGGGCACAGGCTCTTGGAAGCTTTAGTAGTTGTGATTTCAGTGAATGCAGCCTCTCGGGGAGCCCTGCAGTGAGGTGTGACTGCCGGCTCACAGGCTGTGTGTGTTTGGATAGGTACAGCTGTGCCCACATCTGGCAGGGAGAGTGCACTCTGTGGGGATGTGGTTATCTGCAGAGGCTGCTCTCGGGTTTCCAGACAGGCTCTCCGCTGGCTGCTCTGCTGAGTGGAGTGTGACATTAGGGCTGAGGAGTTCTGGATAATGCTCCTAAACCCTTTCCTGGATCCAGCTCTACCTCCTGCTCTTCCTGCCACCCTGAGCTGGGAGCAGGAGATGCCTGCCACACAGCAGAAGGGGATTTCTGGCCCTTGTTGCACGCTAGATCCTCCAGAGATGTCCGCTGAAGGAAGGGGTCAGAAAATGAGTGGCTTACCAGGTATGGAGGGAGAGGAGATGTGGAAGGTGTGTTGGCATGGACTTCTGACAGATACATGCAGGGAGAGTGGGCTAAGACATGGGTCTGTGGGACCCGTGCGCTGCTGTTGTGTCCAGGGCTTGCTTGCCTGGTCTTCATGTTGCTACATGTCAAAGGACACTGAAGTCTGTAGGCTACCAGGGACAAGAGTCTCTTGGTAGCTGGGTGCAGCTGATGCCACGTGCTTGCCCGCTGGCTAGCTGACCCCATGAAGATGGTGCTGGTTGGCCAGGAGGGTCCAGGACACAGTGGGTGTCTTCTGTGTCTGTGCCCCAAACGAACGCAGCTTGATGCCAGGAGAGACCCATCGCAGCTCTGCCTGTGTGCTGTCTGAAGGGGCAGGTGTGCTCTGAGGTCCCAGCTCCACTGAGAAAAGTGACTCTGCCAAAGTGATGCTCTGCAGTCAGCATTAGCGATGGCAGCTTGGGTGTGCTCTGACAGGAGCTCCCTCCCTCTGCAAGCATGGACTTCTAGCCTGGCCAGGCTGGTGTTCTCTCCGCTGCTCCCTGAGCTGGCCTCTGGCTGCATGGCTTTATGAGCTGGGACAAGAAGGGGCTACTCTCCGTATGTGCTTTCAGTAGTGCTTTACCTGCAACATGTCAGGGCAAGACCTTGGGTGCTTGCAGGTTAGAAAGGCTGCCCAAGTGTATTAAAGAATTGCCAGTAGCTGAGGAGGGAACCAAACCTGGTGTTGCTGAACTCCAAGCATTTGCACTTGAGGAATCAAAGAATTTATTTTTGGCACTTCTCTCTCCCTCCTATGCTGGAGTGTCTCTTGGGATGGTGTAAAAGACACAAATGTAAGGAAGCATTGAGATGATTGAGAGGAATGTCTACTTACAGATGGCATCTGAACTCTGGAGACTGTTCTTCAAAGTAGTTTCAGCTGAGATCGTGGAGAACTTGTATCCCAGAGAGTTAAATTCAGAATAAACTGGAAGCCCTTGGAGGTAAATATCAGGGAGTTACAGACCTTGCAGGGCAGAGCAGCTGAAGTGGAGATCCGTGTAAGGCCGTGGACCTGAGGGCTGTGGGGTAGGTGTGCCGCTGGTGAGGGGAGTTCTTGCTCTGTGTTGCATCAGGAGAGTTTGCTACGTTTTGCTTTCTCTCCCTGTTCTTTAGGTACTTGGGAAGTAGGTCTGATGCTTCCATATACAAGTTTTCAGGCCTGGAGAACAGCAGGTTTCGGTCTGTTGCTATTTTGGGCCAAGGTCTGCTAGTTTCTCTTAGGATGTACAGGCAGAACAGATGCCGTGAGCCGTGGGACCTCACCAGAGCACAGCGCAAACTCTCAGGCTGTGGTTGTTTGGGGTGTTGCTTTCCTGGATGCTGAGGAGCAGTTTGGCTCCCCCAGTGCCTGGCACTGCCACAGGCAGGGGTCTTGCCAGCCAACCTTTTTGCCCTCTCCTGGGGTGGGCGGCCTGGCTTTGCAGTGCTGACATGGCAGGTGCAGCCTTTGCTGGTGCAGAAGCTCCTCTCCAACACAACAGCATCCAGCAAGTGACCTCTGTAAGCTGGTGGTGGATGTGGCCTGTACTTGGGGTGTGAGCAGTGTAGTGAAATGTCCTTTACCCCTGGAGGTCCCTTCTCCTCCCCATCCAGCCTTCACTGTGTGTGAGAGAGCACAGACTGAGCTGAGCTGCCTTTGTCACCTGGGTTTTGAGCCCCCTAGGACGAGGATGGCAGTGCTGGCTAGCCTGGGGAGAGCTGCTCACTTGTCACACGCTAAGATGTATGTTGGGATTGGCCTTCAGTGCCTGCACTTGAGAACTGTGGTGCGAGATGCAGCTGTGGTAGGCGAAGCGCAGCCCTGAGCTCCCTTCGTGCACTGTCCCCCTTGCCTGTACACAGACAAGGCATTCGGCAAAGCCGTGGTGTCCGTCCTGCTTGCCAGGCCCTGGAAATGTTTAAAATGCTAACTGGGCTCCTGTGGTCCACCTGCTGGTGGCCTGGCCATGTTTCGTTCAGCTCCTGGCTTGGATGTGTTTCCTACAGCCCATTCCCATGGGCCATTCTCTAGGTGAAGCAGAGGCAGGTTGGCAGCAGGGTGCAAAGCCTGGTTTACCCTTTTACTTTGCTGTGGTCTTAGCAAGAGGGCAACAGGGAATAACATAAAGCCAGCAGGTAACAGCAAACGGGCGTGGGGACACCAGCTGGATGGCTGGCAGGGGTGATCCACCGTGGAGGTCTGTGGTCTAGAGCAGGGAATTCAGCTGGAGAAGAGTGACAGAAACTCCTGAAGGGATGATTTTCAGCAGGACTGGAATCTGCAGTGGGGTCTCTGTCACCTTTTGGAGCTGTGGCTGGTGTTGCTGTGCCATCCCAGCAGGAAATCTGCCCTGGGTGTCAGATGTGCTCTTCGTATGTGTCTCCAGCCAAGTCTTCAGGTGCATGGCAAGTGCTTGTTGATCCTCTCAGTAGCCCTGCTGGGAAGGCTGATTTTTATCTCCATTCTGCAGTTGGAAAATAGAGGCACAAAGGTCTCTGATTGCCTTTGAGGAGCTGTCTGCAGTGTGGCAAAGTTGTTTTCTGACAACTGAAGTTTGCTGTGCAGGATATTAACAACAGCAAGAGGGGAAGATCTGTGCTTTTAGGAATGCCATTTCATTTTTCAGCTCTCTGCCTTGGGATAGCTCGAGTTTGGTGCTGTTCGGTGTGTAGCTGTCAAGCAGTAACCTTACAAAAGGTTCTTTGCATTGGCCAGCTGTCAAGGTCTACCGGTTGAGCTTGCTTTTGAATACCTTTTGTACTAATAAAGGTGCTGTGGGCTAAATTATGTGCCTGGTGGCATCTTTACAGGGCTGTGACCTTGAGGATGGACTTGGGCAGCTAAGTGAAGTTCTGAGTGCTTGTGTGTGAGAAATAAAAAGCAGTTGGAAAATTTGCAGAGTGTGCAGAGCTCTGGTTTCTGCTGAAACCTCTGTATCCCTTTTGATAGCTGGAGAGCAGGTGGGTGGTTTGCCCTGCTGCAGGAAGGCTCTGAAGCAGCTGGCAATAACCTCCGTGCTCCCATGAGCCCAGTAATTGGAAAGAGGCTTTTCTTACGCTGCTGGGAAGTCTGGTTCCCCATGGCCGCTGATCCAGGAAGCCAGCAGGAGCTGAGCCCACCATCCCATGTCTGCCCAGGGGTAACAGCCTGGCACTTCAGAGAAGAGAGCCTGTGTCTAGCACCGAGAGTATGTCTCAGAGCTACTTTGCCTATTTCCATCTAAACTGTGTAGCAGGGGTTGTATTGTCACTCTGACCTGAGGCAGCCTTGGCACATCCTTCCCTTGGTACACGAGGTTCCCTGCCTGCAAAGGAGCAGAGCGGTGCACAGTCCCAGGCTGAGGAAGAGGAGTTGCCCACCAGGCATCTTTCTGGTTGCCGGCAAGCTGGTCCTGCAGCCATGTGGAAGTGCCGTTGTGAGGAGCGCGCTGTGGCTCCCGGCAGGTGAGGACAGGGGCTGCGAGCCGCTGGGCTCCTGCCCGCAGCGGTTCAGAGCCGTGCGGAGGCTGTGCCGGTGGCGGTCTGCTGTTGGCTTTGTTGGCCTGCGCAGCTTGGGATGCTCGTGCAGCATATGGATGCAGATACTGTGCTTTCCCTTGATTTAAAATAGGAGATTAAGTGCCAGGACTGCGATGGGAGAAGTGGGAAGGCTTTATGGCCACTGGCACAGTCTGTTCCCTGGGCACCCCATTCACAGAATCACAGAATGTCAGGGATTGGAAGGGACCTCGAAAGCTCATCCAGTGCAATCCCCCCGCCGGAGCAGGAACACCCAGATGAGGTTACACAGGAAGGTGTCCAGGCGGGTTGGAATGTCTGCAGAGAAGGAGACTCCACAACCTCCCTGGGCAGCCTGGTCCAGGCTCCATCACCCTCACCATGAAGAAGTTTCTTCTCAAATTTAAGTGGAACCTCCTGTGTTTCAGTTTGTCCCCATTGCCCCTTGTCCTATCATTGGTTGTCACCGAGAAGAGCCTGGCTCCATCCTCGTGACACTCCCCCTTTCCATATTGATCCCCATGAATGAGTCACCCCTCAGTCTCCTCTTCTCCAGCTCAAGAGCCCCAGCTCCTCAGCCTTTCCTCACACGGGAGATGCTCCACTCCCTTCAGCATCTTCGTGGCTGCGCTGGACTCTCTCCAGCAGTTCCCTGTCCTTCTGGAACTGAGGGGCCCAGAACTGGACACAATATTCCAGATGCTCCTGATGCAACATGTCCTTCCTTGTTGGCTTGCTGATCAGCATGCCGGGACTGGCAAATAGGTGGAAGGGAGAACTTGGCACTGGTGATGGAGAAATGGCTTGTTAAAATTTGGCAGACAGGGCAGTTGATTTGGCCTGTGTGGTGGCAGGGGTTGAGTGCCACACCACATCATGTTTGTGTTTAACGGGGAGCAGAGGTCTGGAAAATGCCACATCAGTGTGATGGGCTTTGCTGGTGTGGCAGGAGCTTGAGCTGGTGGTGCTCTTGACAGGGCACGTGAATCATGCTGGTGGATGCCACCCTGCAGGGAGCTGCTGCGGCCCCTGCGTGTGCAGGAGTGCTGCATGTGTTCACGCACACACCGATGCACCCTCACCATGAAATCCTGGCCCTCGGCACTGCTGAGGGTGCTCATGCACCTGCTGCCCATGGGAGTCCGGCCTTCTGGGTGCCAGCTACGAAGCCGGGTGGGCTTGGCCTGCCTACCTCCTCTCTTCCTTGTCTACACAGGTACTGAGCTGTAGAGATTTATTTTTCCTCTGGTTTTTGCCTTGCTGATGCTTAGGATTAAAATCCACTGCCTGGGGCTTATGAGCAACTGTTTGGAGTGAGACTCTTGGCCTGCTGATCAGAAGACAATATACATAGGCTTGAGAAACCTGCCTTGCTCCTGGCAGCTCCTGCGTACCAGGCAGCAGGGCTGTGGTGTGGGAAGGGGGTACAGATAACACGGAGTGCATCCCCATGGTGGGAAAGGGGTACAGCTGATGCTGGGTGCATCCCCATGGTGGGAAAGGGGTACAGCTGATGCTGGGTGCATCCCCATGGTGGGAAAGGGGTACAGCTGATGCTGGGTGCATCCCCATGGTGGGAAAGGGGTACAGCTGATGCTGGGTGCATCCCCACTCTGTAGACAGCCACCTCTCAACCCCCAGCGCTGCTGGGGAGTGATGTGTCCCCTTGTGTTAAGCTGTCCATTAGGTGGTGAGAGAAATATATCTCTAGGGTGAGTTCAGACCTGTTTTCCCTCCCTTTAGCAACAAGCTGGAGTGCTGTGTCTTCATGCACATGCTGGCTGGCCAGGCATGGCTTTGTGTTTCATGATGTGCCTTCGCTGGACAAAACCAAAGGTGTTTCCAGCTGTTCTGTGGCTTTCTCCCCCTTGTGCTGTTGGTCCCTGCTTGCTGCTGTCCTCACTGGAGTCTAAGCGAGCCCTTGGTTCTCCGCCCTGTGGCACTGTGCAGCTTGGAAATAACTGCTGAAGGTCATTGTGGTTACGGTCTTAGGTTAGAAGCTGCATTTGAAAACTCCCCAAAAAGGAGCTATTGCAGTTTTTGCCACGTGAGCTTGTCATGAGAGTCATGAAGCGCAGCTGACTGAAGCTCATTACCAGGGGCTGCATCCAGCCTGTGTGTGCTCTCTTGCTTGTCGAGCGTCAACAGAGCATCCTGTGTGCACAGGCAGTGGCGCTGTCCCAAGCGTCCCCCCAGGGTCTCTGACGTGGCTGTAGCTTTAGGGCTGGGAGCTTGCCTGGGAGGGCTTAGGAGCAGAAGTGTTGGTGCTGAGCAGGCTTTTTGGAGGGGGAATGCTGTGCAGCATCTCTGTATTCCTTGTCCCATGGAGCAAGTGGCAAGGCAGTTGCAGCTACTTTGTGCCTGCCCATCAGTGTCTTGTTGCTTGTTGTCCTGTGGGGTGGTGAATTTGGGTGTCCTGGGAAGATGCTTGCAGCATTACCACATGCACTGGGTGTCCTTATCAGCAGATCTATCGGCTCCCCTGGCCCCACAGAGAACACAGATAATTCCACCCCCACCCTTTTTTTTTTTTAAGGATTAAAGTATTTTAAGAACGGAAGATTGCTTGGAGCACAGCTGTGAGTCTCCTGGGGCTGGCCACTGGTGCGATGCTCAGCCCGGCTGTCCTGGAGCCGCCTGAGAGGTGTTTGCTCCCTGACTTTGGATTATTTTGATGTTTTCGTACACTCCTTTCTCCCCTTGATTCCTTCACCCTGCGTGTGTCCTGCTCAGGAGAGTGGGGCCTGTGCCCCCTTCCCATTGGGGCAAGGAGGCAGTTGAGGGAGTGTTGGCGTGGCTCTGAAACGAAGAGCATTTGGCTGCTCGGTGAAGCCTCTGCAGTTGGGATACTGAATGGGTCTTGCTTTCCGTAACTGTGTGTGCTGAGCTGGGAGGCTGCCTCTCCACAGCCTCTGCTTGGGAAGGAAAAATGTGTGCTGTAGCTGCCTCGCAGCAAGCTCACAGGCTCCCCAGCCCCCTGCCTCGCTGCTGCTCCTCTTACTAAATGACTGGGTTATTTTTAACTTGGAAAAATCACAACCCAAGATTTGCATGCTCTACCCCCAGCGGAGGGCTGGAGGCAGGATGTGGGGGAGGCTCTGCAGAGGGCTGGGAACACGGCTCAGCGCTCCGGCAGCCCCTGCCCAGCGGCTCCTGCCCCTGCAGCACTGGGCCTGCCGGGCTCTGCGTGCTCGCCCAGCTGCGAGGCTGCACAGGGGGAGGCAGGAGGACAGGCCACTTCTCTGCTCGACGTGGCTGGAGTTTCAGCCCGGATTCCCATGGCGAAAGCACGGAGCAGCTGCAGACACATAAACAACTCCTGCCGCAGCAGGCTGTGCGGAGAGAGAGGCTCTGTGCTGCCAGGCTGCTTGCGTGACAGCCTGCAGATGGGTGGCTTCTGTCAAGGGCTGGACACCTCTTTCAAAGAATATCCCACAGAGCGGCTCTCGGGTGACTGCGCGTGTTGTGGAGGAGCAGCCGGCTGGGTTGCTGTTTCGCCCGGCGGAGGAGGCTTTGCTGGGCCATGCAGCCCTCCCTAACTCAGCTTGCTGAGAGCTGCTTGGGAGGAGCCAGGGAGAGAAGTGTCACTCTTGCGCCATATTTCTTTCCCCCTCCCGTAGCTCTGCCCCTTCAGTGTTTTGCAGGCAGTTGTCTTGTCAGTGCTCCTCTCCCCTGCCTGGATCTCCCTGAGTGAGCAGGAGCATGTCTCTGAATCTGGTGGCAGGGCAGTGTCTCTGCAGAGCCCCTTCTCCGTGCAGCCCACAGGAATGCAGCTGCCTGAGTCCCCCCGGATTGCACCACAGATACTCAGGCTTCAAGCTCCGGTAGCTCTGCCAGCTGAGCTGTGCAGCCCTGCTTGGAAATGGGAACTGATAAGATAGCAAGAAGGGGACTGCAGGCATCTCTCTTCCAGCTGTTTGGTGCATCAGAGAAGGGTGTTTGTTGAGCCAAGTGGATGAAAGGCAGGGCAGGCTCCGAGTTCTGCCCTCGGTCTGTCCCAGCTGGACCTGTGGGTCCTTTCCTGCTTCTCACTGGTGGTGTGGATGCTGCCTGGGCCATGCTCGGTTGTCTTTGGGCTTGCTGTCTGCCTGCCAGCAGCAGAGCTACTGAGGGTGAAGAGCTCCAGAGGCCCCTCTGATGGGCAGGTGCCTCGAAGACCCTGCCAGAGCCCGTCAGTCCTGGCCTGTCATCGGCTACTCCGTAGTGCTCCTAATGATTAGGGCAGGAGTAGCCAGGCAATGCAGCAAACCTCTTGGCAAGCAATGGCCAGTACTGTTTTTCTGCAGTTGTCTTCAGGCAGATGCAGGCACCCGCGTTCCTTTGAGAATGATTTGTGTTTGCTTGCCAAGACTGGTCCCTTACCTCCAGCACACTGGTTCAGCTTGGCCCCACATGCTTCTGGTCTGTGTGATGGTGCAAGGGGCGTTCCAGGCTGTGGAGTGGAGCACACCATGAGATACTGGTGCTTTCCTTTGGCTCTGATCATGCCAAGTACCAGGACTCTGGGAGTTCTGCTGGAGCAGCAGTATTAGTGCCTCAGCTCTGCAAATGCCTGAAAAGTTTCATGTAATGCCTGACCCTGATAGAAAAATGACATGGCTCGGGGTCATCTCTGCATGGTAGGGGCTGGCTGCTGACTACTCTCCCCATTCCTCAAGGCTGTAAGGTTTATTGTCAGGCATGAGATGCTGCTCCTCCATGTTTGAGCCAAGGGCTGCTGCTGTGATAACAGCAGGCGGTTGGAGCAGAGCAGCTCTCAGGCTCCCAGGACTGGGGCAGCACCTCTTCCCCCCAAGAGCTGCTTCTGCGGCTTCTGTGAGGCAGTGGGGATGTCCCTGCCACCTCAGAATGGTGTGTGCACACAAGCACAGCTGCTGACACTGGCACAAGGGTCGGTGTGGGGCGACAGAAAGTCCAGGACCCTTTACTTGTGTGACAGTCTTGTGAAAGCTCTTGGTTGCCCCGTTGTCTGATGCCCTTTGCTGCCCTGTGTTTGGAAGGGCTGAGCAGGGCCCTTGTGCTGTGACTGCAGGAGCTGCCCCCAGCTCTGTGCTGCTGGGAGCGCTGGCTCCTGCTCGAGAGAGGTCTGAATGTTCTTGCTCTGACCTCTGCCAGCCTTTCTCAGGGCAGGTTGGCACATCTTCTGGTACCGGAGAGCAGGGGTGTGCTGAGCCTCCCCGGCTCCACCAGCTGTGCTCTGAGCCTGACTCGCTGCTGGCCTGTGGGCCTGGGCAGCACGTTTGGACCCAGCACCCCCGAATAATCTCTTTTCCTTCAAGCTGTGCCCAAACACTTCCTAAGGCTCTTCAGCAGAGCAGACCTGCTTGTCTGAAAAATCAGTAATTTCATGGCATGGCTGTGCAATTCTCCTCTCCGCTTTATCTCCCTGCCTCCGTGCTTGGTCTTGGGGGCTGTATGCAAAGTGCTGTGTCCGCTTGGGATCTTTATGTTCTAGGGATCCTTTCTGTAATCAAAACTATAGGAGGGAGGAGAGAGCAAGGCCACCTGATGTGGAGGAGGTGAGCGAGGCTTGTACCTCTCATCTGGAAGGAAGCGTCACCAGAAGTCTGCAAACAGATGGAGGTCGGACGCTTCTTGATACCTCCATCTCAAAGGAGCTGCGTGCAGTGAGACCACGTCCTTGGCACCTCCTGGAGCCTGAGCCCATAGTGCTGTGCCGGGTGTGATCCAGCCCTGGGAAGGGGCCCCTGGGCTGCGGGGAGCAGGGCTGGCACACAGGGTCAGCCTGGGGAGGGGGCATTTCCAGTGGCGCCAGTGCCACCCAGTCTGGGGAGGAGTGAGAGTATGTGGAGCTGGGTACACTGTTCTAGGGTACTCCTCTGGTTTGTAATAAGCAGAGGAGCCTCCAGCCTGAAGTGCGGGGCTCCTGTTCCCCTTGAATGTCTTTGATGAACCACAGATTGAGTTCATCTTCCAGTCTGCCATGGAGGAGAAGCGGCTGGGAAAACTGCTCATCTCTTAATGCTGGCTTTTAGCTCCTGTTGAGGGTGGGCAGCTGAAGCACGGACCCCCAACTGGTGTTTTCAGACCCATTTAAGGTAGTGTTGTGAGCCTGCAGCGTCACCGTGTGCTCCTGGTTGGACCAAAAGTAGGTGCTGGAGGGAATCCTCACCTTGGCCATGGTGCAAGGCTGACTGTGACCCCACTGGACCCAGTTTGCTTTGCTTCAAGAGCAGGTGTCAGGGGCTCTCACTTCTGGCATGGGACCTGAGTACTGAGTATCCCAGAGACCTGCTGAGATGCAAATGCAATCTCTTTGCTGGATTTTTCTCACTTCGTTGAGGTATGGCATACATCTGCAGGGTGCCGAGTGGCTTGGTTGTCTCACTGAATGTTTGCTACAGCTGTGGTCTGAAAATCAGAATTGAAATACACTGTGTGGTGGCACACAGAATCACAGAATCATTTCAGTTGGAAGAGACCCTCAGGATCATCAAGTCCAACCATAACCTACCTAACTCTAGCACTACCCCATGTCCCTGAGAACCTTGTCTAAACACCTTTTAAACCCCTCCAGGGATGGTGACTCCACCACTGCCCTGGGCAGCCTGTTCCATGTCAACTTAGAAGTGACTGTTGATGGTGCCTGTGGCTGCAGCCCAAGGCTCCTGCCTGTTTCTTCTCTTTGCTGTGGCAGCTTTGGAGGGACTTCAGTGCAGAATTCCTGCTTAGAAAGCGACAAGGAAGTGTGCAGGTTTTCCGAGTATGTTATCACCAGTGTTTCTGGCACGTAGGTGGATGGCCCTCTTGCATCTCTGGGTGCCCCTTGTCCTTCAAGAGGTGACTTGTGAGCCCTGGTTGCGCTTTGAATCCTGGCTGCTGTTGTGCTTCACCCTTGGTGAAAGCCACATGCCCATTTTGTTCATTCTTCTGAAGAGGATCCATAATCTCTAATGACCTGATGGTCGGGTGTTGATTTTTGTTTTAACTGCATGTGTTGTTTCCTGGCTGCAGCTTATTTCTACAGATAAAATCTGTTCTTTTTCCCTTTTGAAGAAGGAAGCCACCTGCCTCTTGCAGGCAGCTGATCATGGCACTGTGCTGCAGGGATGTGCTCTAATAAAGCAAAAAAAATCTCATCAGTGCTGCCGTGCTGAATAAGGAGCTTTCTTGGGCAAATGCCATCAGTTTCTGCAGATGCTGAGGCCTCTGCTTTGTCTGAGTTTGTAGCCCTTTTGCTTGTTGGTGACAAGCCTGGGGACAGGGCCTGGGGGAACAGGCAGGGCTGTGGCTGCTGCTCGGCGCTGAGCTTCCTCGGGAGCTTTGAGGGCCTGGGTGCTCTGGAAGAGAGAGGATAGCAGAGCTTGCAGGGGACCGGAGCTGGGGAGCGAAGGCAGAGCAGAAGCAGGACTGCATTCAGAGCTGCTGACTCCCACCCTCCTCCCCACGCTGCAGATGTGATTTCCCTGCAGGAAATGAAAGTTGCTCTTTGGATAAAGGCTATGAATAAAACTTACTTTCTGAAGTGCTTTGGTGTGTCTGTGACTGAGGGGCTGTTGGAGCATCTGTCCCTGTTGTGATGCAGAACGCTTGAAGGGGTTTCAAGTCTGCACTGGGGGAATGCCAGCCTGCCCTCGAGATTGTACTTCGCACGTCTGAAGTCATCTTGGGAACACATGCAGAAGCTGGGGAGAGGGAAGGGCTGAGGCAATGCTGGATGTGTCCCCAGGGGAAATACAGGGGCAACCCCTGTCTGTGGATGTGCTTTACTCATTTTGGGAACTATTCCCAGTTTTTGTGAACCATAGAAACATATTACCTTAGAAAAGACCCTTAAGATCATTGAGTCCAACTGTTAACCCAGCACTGCCAAGTCCACCACAAAATCATGTCCCTAAGCACCACACCTACACATCTTAAACCCCTCCAGGGATGGTGACTCCACCACTGCCCTGGGCGGCCTGTTCCAGTGCCCGACAGCCCTTTGGGGAAGAAATTGTTCCCCAGATCCAACCTCAACCTCCCCTGGTGCAACTTGAGGCCGTTTCCTCTGGTCCTGGCGCTTGTTCCTGGGGAGCAGAGCCCGACCCCCCTGGCTCCAAGCTCCTTTCAGGCAGGTCAGAGATCAGAAGGTCTCCCCTCAGCTCCTGTTCTCCAGCTGAACCCCCAGCTCCCTCAGCCGCTCCCATCACCCTTGTGCTCCAGCCCCTCACCAGCTCCGTTCCCTTCTTTCAACTCGCTCCAGCACTTCAAGGGCTTTCTTGGCGCGACGGGCCCAAAACTGAACCAAAGCTTCATCCCCCTGCACCGTTCCACCAAAGCACTTGTCCTGTTGGGACCCCAAGAACTGGCCCTGTTTGGCTGATCCTCTCCTGTGTATGCGTTATATTACGTGGAGGACACCTTGTTACTGAGTGTCTTGGTGACCAATGAACTTATATTAGCTCAGCCTTTTTTGGAGGATGCACTGCAAAATCTACTGGAGTTTCAGATGTGAGAGCCCACCAGCAGTCTCCTAAAAGGCAAGGAGGCTGTCAGCTGAGAGCAACTTGGATGGTGCAGACTCATCCTGCTGCCTGCTCTTGGAATACATGACCTGTGGGCACAGTCCTCTTCTGCTTGTTAACACATGCTCTGTTTTCAGCTGTGGAGTCCTTCAGACTTGTGGGCCAGTCTAATTACAGCTCGTTCCCGCAAGATACGTTTTAATGTAATTCACTCTTAGGTGGTGGTGCTCTCTGTGATGAAGCTCCTCTGCACAGTCGGAATAATCCTTGTCTAGCTCTCACTGCTTTGCAGTGCGAATCTTTGCAGTGCGAATCTTTGCAGTGCCTCAGGCGGCCTTTTTTGTAAGGTTTCAACAAGAACGGATGTTGTTTTTGATGAAGAGGTTACAGAAAAAGGCAAAATTTGATCTTTTACCTGTCCTTGTAAAAATTCAGCCAGACTCAGCAAAGCACCAACGTCTGAAAATAAACACTTGATTTTTTAAAATGCCATTTGTCACTTTGCTCCGTTCCCTTTGCACCTGAGTGAAGGAGGGCAGAAGCCTGTTACTGTGACTGTCTTTGTGTTACCTTAAATGGAGAAATCATCTTTCTCTCAAACCTGGTCCTCATCTTTCTGCTGAGCCTTAGGCAGGAACCCCCAGGTGTTGCACAGGTAAAAATTTCTCCCATCCCAAGTGTCCTGGCCTTTCTCTGAGCCCTGACTCTCCCTTTCCAGGGGAAGCTGTAGAGAAGCTGCTGAGCCATTTTCCAGACTGAGGGTTTCTCCTAGCCCTCGTCTCTTTGGGGACCCATTTCCATCCCTGCTCCAGTTGCTTCTCTAGGCTTTCTCTTCAGTGTTACCCTGATTTTACAGCTGAACCTTTTGGCAAGACCTGCCATACAAAAGATAATTCCCAGCCAAGGTCTCTGGGCAACCTAAACCAATCTTACGCAGCCCATTTCTAACCTTCTTCCAACTGAAACCCTAGGCTTTTGCTTTCTGTCAGCCTTAACCCTAGTTCTCATCTGATCCTGAGACATGGAAGCCCAGCAGAAAGATTTCTGCCAGCCCTAACCCTGGCTCTAGCTCTCATTTTCCCGTGCAGCAAAAGAAAAGGCCCCACAGCCCTTTCCAGACGAGAACTTTGAGCCAGCCCAGCTCTCTCGGTAGCCCTTGCTCGGCTGCTGAAGCCCAGCCAGGCTCAGCTCTAAGCTCTCTCACTCAGTCCTAACTCCTGGTTTTTGTGAGGAACTCTTGGGAAGACCCCTAACCCATGGCTCACTCCAAAGCTTTCTCAGCCCGGGACTCTTGACAGCCCTCGCTTACCTTTGACAGCACCTTTCCAGCTTGGCTCCAGCAGTCAGACCAGGCTTTCTGCTTCTCCACCTGAACCCTCCTTTGCCTGCTGGGCTGTCGGGAAGGTTCTCTCAGGCCTGGCCCAGTGAAGGTGTCTCCCACCCCAGGTCCCCTGGCCCTTTCCAGCCTCAGCCCAGCTGCCAGTGTCACCTCTGTTCAGCGCAGACCCCGGCCTGGGGAGTTGTTTCCAGCTGGGCTCTAGCGAAGGCCCCTGAGCCATTTCCCAGCCCAGAGCCCTTGGCAGTCCCCCTGGCAGGCCTTGGCCATCCCCACCTGAGCTCTGGCCTTTCCCTGAGCCCTAACCCTGGCTTTCCAGCTGAGCCTAAGCCAAGCCTTAGCAGTTTCCCCAACGAAAACTTTCTCCCAGGTGAGGCCTCTCGCAGCCCCGCTTTGCTCGGGCAAGCCCTCTTTCACCCCGCTGTCACTGCACGTCTGGCTTTGCTTTTTCTTAGCCAGAACCCTGATTTTCCTGGGAAACAGTAGAGAAGTCTCCTACTGATTACCTGGACCATTGATTCCTCCTAGCCCAGGCCTCTTGGCAGCTGCCAGGTACTTTTGCAGCCCCTTTCTTGCCCCATTCCAGCTGCAGCTCTGGACTTTATTTGTCTCGGCATTCTCTCAACCCTAACCTTATGGCTGAACATTGGACAAGGTCATCCTTGTGGAAGGTTTCTGCAAGCCCAGGTCTTTTAGCAGCTGCCACTTTCTTCTAGTCATCCCTTTCCAGCCCCTCTCGAACTGCAGCTTTTGTGTTTCTCTTAACTCTAACCTTAATTTTACATCTGAACCCCAGACAAGGGCTGTCAGATGAGTCTTCGCCTGGGCCAGGTGTTTTGGCAGCTCTCACTTTGCTTTGGCAGTGCTTCTGCAACCCCATTCCCCTGCCTGGCCTGTGCACCTGGAGCTCCTGTTCCCCAGGCTTGCTGGTAACGGGGTTCCTTTCCCGATACCTTAAAATTTTATGTGCAGATTTCTGAAATAATTTTTTTTAAAGTCAGAAAACTGCTATCTCAAAGTTGAGCAGTCAGACAGGGATTGTGCAACATTAACTAGCTTCCCTTTTCTGGGCCGGTGGGGGATGCAGCTACTGGCACACACAGGCTGCTCCTGCCTGGCGTTGGATCCAGCTTTGGTTTGGATTCTGGTATTGCTGCTGACGTGCAGCATCGGTGGGCAAGGCCTTTCCCATGGAGCAGCCGCCTACAGAAATTCAATTAATAGTGCTTGTGCTTTTGAGTGCTTCCAATGATGTCCTTTAAATATCCTCTTGAGACGTGAGGAGGTGTGGTTGAGATGCAGCCGAGGCCCGTGAGCATCCCGGACCGCGAGATCCTGGAGCGGGGAGAGGTGCTGGTCTGCGGGGTGGCAGCAGCGGTGCTGGCATCGCTCCCTGCCGCAGAGAACAGCTTTATGGGCACAGCTCAGTTTGCAGCCTGTAAAGAAGTTTCAGGGCTCTCGTGTGGCTTCTAAAGGTGACTTGCAAAGATTTCACGGAAAAGGAGCCACCAGCAGGTTGCTGAGTGCCTGTGATGGGGGATACAAGCCCTGACCCCGGCTGGCCCCTCGACGTGTGGTCAGCAGAGCTGCCTGCCCATCACACTGCCTGCCCATCACACTACCCATCACACTGCCCATCACACTGCCTGCCCATCACACTGCCCATCACACTGCCTGCCCCTCTGCCTGCCCCTTTTCCCCGGCGCTGCCGTGCTGCAGCCCGGGGAGGAGCTGCTCTTTGCTGCTCTGGGAGGGTGGGTGGAGATGTCAGGATTGTGCCTCTGCTGGGAAATCTGTGTATTTTATGTTTTCCTGATGTGAAACTGCAGCCCCTGAGTCTGGAAAATTGTTTCAAAAAAGCGAGTCTGAGGTTTAACTCCCTTCGAAACCCTTTCCTTTTTTTGGATAAAACAAGACCTTGAAAAAGCATAACAAGTTGCCAGCTTTCCTGCCGGGGTGAGCGGCCAGCACTCTGCTGCACCCCTGCCTGCTCTCCCAGTCCAGCAATGCTCCCAGGAAGCTGGAAATAGTTGGTGCTTCCCATCCCTGGGGCAATTATTTGATCCTCTGCAGCTGATCTGAGCTATTCTCGGAGATAACAGCTGGCCTGGGCAGGGTCCCAGGTTGGGGGCTGAGCACCCCCAGAACCTGGGCTGGGTTCTGGAGGGAGCACGAGCACGCAGTAGCCCGGGCTGTGAGCTGCCCCCGGCGAGCCGCCTGCCCCCGTGGGTCCCGTGAGCAGCCAGGGGTGCTGGCACCGGGAGGGCTCTCCTGCCGCACACATCCCCACCCGCGCAGCCTTGTCCGTGCTGCGTGAAGACCTGCAGTCCCCGAAGTGAGCTGGATGTATGAGCGAACTTCGCACAGAGCTCGCTGTCACACAAGGTGATGAGAGGAGTATTAGAAATTATGTATTCTTCTGCAGTAATATTAAACACCATCAGTTTTGGAAGCAAGGTCAGTGGGGGCTGACGCACGGTTTGTAGCTGTCTGGGAGCTTTGTGCACCCCTGGCTGCTGGTTTGTCCTCCTGGCTGCTGGTTTGTCCTCCTGGCCGCTCTTCGGCTGGCGGCTGGGAGGGAGGTGGGTGTTGCCCCAACCATCTTCCAGACGGACAGAAGCAGCAGAACAGCGCTGCTTGCTGTTGTTACAGGCCACTAGCTATGCACTATGTAAATGAAATTAATGTTAGAGAACTATGTTTGAAACTTTCAAAACCTGGCTTATCCCATTAAGTTGTGGACTTCTTTGGGTCATGATTTGAGACTGTGATGGGATATGTCTGAGGTTATCTGAGTCCTATTTGGTGGGTAAACAGGGACCCTGAAGAGCTGCTTGTTGTAACACTGTTTACCGGTTGCAGTCCCGCTAACATTGTAACTATTTTTGCAAACCACATACTAGGAATTCTTTGGTGTCCTGTGGCAGTTTGTCTTCTGGATTTCCTGCTTCCAGCTGTGACTTGCAACATTTCTCACAGCGTTCAGACCAGTGGTGTCGCAGGGTTTCTATAGGGGCCTCGCATGGCACCGCAATGGCCGTGCCTGAGATGCTGCGGGTGGATGCCCGTGGGGACACTGGGGCACACTCGGAGCACCCAGCCCTGCTGTTGGCCTGAGGACTTCTCAGACTGGATGGTCACAGTGATATTTAGGATGTGTTCAGCTCTTTGGACAGATGTGGAGCTGAGCGCAAAGCCTGCGGGTCAGCCTGACCTTGCAGTAACTCCGGGTGGGTCAGACTCGCAGAGGGGCTGTGAAATGTTCTCCTGGGCTGGTCCCGGCCCTGGGCAGCAGCGTGGCTGGGGAGGCGTTTCCAGAGGCTCAGTGAAATGCCGAGGATACTTTCTTGCTGGGAGATGGCTCAGCACAGTTGGAGAAAAAAAGGGCTGGAAACTGTTCTTGGTGGGGGCTGGCTGCAGGGGACCTCCTGTGCGCAACGTGCTCTGAAGCGAGATGTGGTGGCACATGGGACAGGGTCCCAGCATCCCCTGGGCTGGGCAGACAGGGCTGGAGAGGAGCTCTTCCTTGCCATCTGTCTGGCACAGGCTTCTCCGAGCCTTCCCCAGCCTCCTGACTTTGCCCCAGTGACTCTCAGTCACGCCAGCTCTTGGGAGCATCGGATGTGCCATGAAATTACTGATGACTCCAGGCTGAGCTTTGTCTTGGATTTTCCTGTGGGTTGAGTGAGAATGGGTGAGTGCCGTGTTATTTTCAGCTTCGGTTCTCTCTGACTTCAGGCTGGCCTTCCTCAAAGCACAGCCCCAGGCATGTGGAGCAGCGACGGAGAGTGGGGTCCAGCCGTGCACGGCATTCCTCCAGGTTTTGCAATGTGGGGCCGCCTGCATGCTCTTTTTAGTCCCTTGTACAGGATATAAATATAGTAAATAATAGGAAGAGACAAGCAAGACAGGTGCAGAAAGCCAAGCGTGCTTTTCCAGTGCTGGCCCTGGCGGGAGCTCTGGGGAGAGCTGCGAGAGGAGGCTCTCCGAAGCACAGAGGAGCAGGGACATGCTGTGTGACATATGGATGGCCCTGACAGCGGCTTTGCTGTTGAACGGTGCTGTAGCTTGGCTGTTGGAAGTTGCCTGGGGAGAGGGAATGCACAGCCAGGCTGGGCCGTCAACTGTGCAGTGAATTTTAAGGGAACATCGTGATTTAAAACAATGGAGGAAGGGGCGGGGAGAACTGCAGCCCACGTGAACTTACCTCTCCGAGGTGGTTTGGTCCTGTCAAGGTATTGTCTGAGCACCTACTGCTTCGCTTCAGAGCTTTTTATGAGCCGGGAAGGATGTGTTGCCTGTGTAGCTGTAAAATCCTTGCCTGGCATGTGGGAAGCTGTGCCGAGGGTGCCCTGAACAGCCTCAGCTCGCCATTGTGTTTGCAGAAGTGATCTCAACTGTGGGGTGCTGGGAGGGACCTGTGGAGTGCCCAGAACTGGAACAGGGAGGTGCTGCAGGTGGCTGGGCAGAGGGAGCCCTGGGGAGCTGGTGGGGATGGCTCTTTGGAGCGAGCTGGTCCTGCCAGCCCTGAGTCCTGCTCGCCAGGATCCTGCGCTTGGTCTTTGCATTCGTACCTTTTCTGCTGGGCTCAGGGGTGGATCTAGCTACTCCTTGGGTGCTGTACACTTTGTACCTGCTCCCACCATGTACAGAGGGGTGTACCTGCTGCTCAGAACATCTCCTGGCTCTGCTTCATCCAGATGCTTCTCATGCTCCTTGGGGTCTCTCTGCAGGCTGGGTGCAGGGGTGCATGTTCCTAGTCTGATGGTGCTGCAGCAGCTGCATGTACAAATGGGGTCCTCAGTGTTCTCCTTACGTTGCCTGGCCTGTGCATCAGTCACAGATTGCACTTGAAGGTGAGTACACAAATGTGCGTTTTGTTTGCTCAGAGCTGTATGTTCAGCAGATGGTGTTGAGCAAGCAAGAAACTGGATGCTTTGGTGTGGAGACGTCGTATGGTGGAAGGTTTGGAAAGGCGCTTTGACTTTTGTGCCAGGACCCTCCTCTCCTTCTGACATGCAACAGTATGTAGGAATTGACAGTCTGTCTTTCCATCAGGTACAGTCTTGGAAAGCATCCTCAGCGGTGGCCCATCTGTGCTGGCTGTGTCCTGGGCAGTCCCTGGGCTGTTCGGGGCTGTCTGTGGCAGTGCTGAAGGGCAGCCCGAGCACACGGCCTCTCCTGAGTGCTGTGCTGTCAAAATGTTGTTTTCCTTCCTCTCTACTAACACGAATGAGTTAATGTGCCACATGGGTGCTGGGAGGCTCAGGACGGCCAAGACTCTGCACTGCACAGGCTCCAGCCCTGCGAGTGCTGGGGCCGATCCAGGCCAAGCTCACACGTGCCTTTGGGTATATCCCTGTTACTGCTTTATTCGTTTTCCTTCATATGTTGACCTCCTCTCCGAAAGGTGGCTAGCGTGGTTCCGAAACACGTGTTAAAAGTTCTCCTCTAGCCCTAGAGAAGATCTGTCTCTTTACAGGTTGACTGGTCTGGGCCACTGCAGCTTCTCCTTCCCTTTGCTCTCAGCTCGTTTTCAACGCCCCTTTTTCTCCTCCACTTGAAGATCATCTTGAGAAGATCTTCTCCCATTTCTGAGGGAAAACAGGGGCGAACCACTCCCTGGGAATGTGTGCTGACGGATAGATGATTGCTCCTCCAATTAGCTGGGGTTGCTCTCACAGGGCGCTTGTGTGTATTTGTGCTGCAGGGCTGGTGTTCAGGGCTGGTGTTCAGGGCTGCGTGGCAGGAGTGCCGTGCATGTCCGCAGGATTCTGGTAGCACATGAGCCACCTGTTAACGAGCCTCAGCCTCTGAACTGGGAAAATCCGTCCTCTGGCTGCAGAGGAGAGCTTGGCCACTCCTGTGGGAAGGCTGGTAGAGGGGGAGAGCACGTGGTCACTGCTTGGGCTTGGGTTGGTGTTGGCTCAGATGTGGAATTTCTGATGATGGTTTTGACTTGTGCATAGATGCTGCAGCTCCTGGAGGAGCCAAGGCAGGAGCGACAGGAAATTCTGGCATGACGTGGGCTTGGTCTGTTGTAGGGATGTCTTGTGCTTTCAGAACAATAAAAATAAATCCAAGGGAGGAGGGTAGTAACCTGATGTGCCCCAAATTGTGTAACCGAAAACGTCATTGGTAGCAGCAGATGCTTGGCAGAGGCTGTGCCACAGCGAGCTGGTCTGCTCATGTGGAGGGACAAAACACAGCTTTCAGCGCTGCTTCGTTTGTCTCCTCAAAATGCAACAAGACAGCTCGCGCGCGCATGGTCAGCCTGCCAGCGCGGGGTGCCAGGTCCGTGTGCTCGCCGTGTGCGTGGCGCTGGTTTCAGGGGATACAGTGCCACAGCCTCAGGAAGGAGGACTTGCCTTTAGGCATGATTGCCTGGTACTGGGAGTGTTGCAGACTGGCAGTGCTGGTGTGGGACGTGCATCAATTATCTTGGGTTAAAAAGGCATAAAAACTTGAGCATGGAGAATAAAAACTCCCCACTTGTGACAGTGGCAATAAAGCTGAATCTAGCAGCCTGGAGCGCTTGCATGATATGCTAGTGAGAATATGTTGATCTCCATATGAAAACCATAAGCTCATTTAGAAAATTGGGCTGTCTCATTTGAGATTAGAGTTTCTCTTTAATTTGCAAATACTTAATTAGCATGGAAATGGCTAGTTAAATGGAGTTCTCAATGTATATATCCACATGCCAGTGTGGTGGTGCTCCCTGGCAGCTGGTGTGTTTCCCTTCAGGATGCTGGACAAGTTCCTGGCTCTGAGGCCAGGAGAGATGCTCTGGATGCAGCAGGAAAAAGCAGACCACAGCACATGCAGCCATGAATGTGTTCCTTTCCTCCTCTCCAGCTTGTCCCCTAAGAGGTGGTGGCAGGACATCCTTGCTCCACAGGATTTTGAACAATGGGATGTATTAAATGCCGCGAGTCCCCTGGATTCACAACTGGCCGCAGGGGCTCTGCTCCCTGGCCAGCACAGTCTTACGCAGCCTTGTACCCCCCAGGATGGCACCTCACCCCGGGAGCTGCAGGGGCCCCTGGGGACTCGGGTGCTGTGTTCTCACAGGGTGGCCTCTGTGTGCAGGGAGACCAGCTCCTGACACCCACAGGGGCTGTGCTGGGCCTCTCCTTGCGCTCAGTGACTTTGCACATGGTCAGATTAGGTGACTCTGTTAAACTGTCTCCTCTGGGTCTAATTGGTATCCCAGCCTTGTTTTATCGCAACAAATACACACACTGGCCTCAGTGCTATGGAAATACATGGGTGTACGGTGGGGTGATACTGTTGTGTGGCTGTTGCCAGCTGCAACAGAGGACGGAGTGTAGAGGAGACCTGTCTGCTGGTGGTTTGTGCCGCTGCTGAGCGAGGGACGGCCCTGCCTTGGGGCTGGCCTGGCGCTGGCACCACTCGCTGTGCCAAGCAGCTGGGCTCCAGTGGTGGGACGTGAACAGAGCCGGTGATGCCTGTGTAGAGCTTGGCATGTTCAGGCTGCTGTACGTGGGGACAGACAGAAGGAGAACCTGTAATGTTTCCTCTTGGTGCTTTGGGAGGGAGCTGGGCGAGAGTGTCTGCCCGCTCCGTTCCTGCCTGTCCCTCGCTGCCTGTGGCCTGTGCCGGGCGCTGTCAGGGCACAGTCTGTCCTGGGCTGTGGCCTGTGGTGAGGGCTCCTGCGCCCTTTCCCTGCCAAGGGCCGGAGTGGCTCTGTTTGCAGCTGTGGGCAGCCCTTGCTGCCTAGAGGAGAGGGGACACGACCCGTTCGCTGCCTGCTGTGCGGGACACCTCCCCAGCCCAGCTCTGGCCTCCCACCCTTCACCTGTGGGTGCGAATCTGAGTAGAAGCAGAGGTGTGTGCCGAGAAGTGACCGCTCTGCTTCAGTCATGGAGAAACCTCGTGCACTGATCTCCCATGTCCTCTCTTGAACCTGTGCCCTTGTCTCCTGTCACCCCGGTGCTCATTCGGAGTGTGCCAGCGGGCTGGCCAGCAGCTCCTTCTCGGTTGCTCTGTGCCGGCACTGCCAGCCGTGGCTTGGCCAGCGCGGTGGCTGCACTGCTGTGCCTCTTGCACAGCCCTGGAGCCAGGGACTCTGCCGCCTCCTGTGCTCGGGGAACTGCGGGAGCCCTTCCCCAGTACTAACTTTTACCTGGGCAAAGTTGTTCATGAGCCATATGTGTGCAGGTGAGTCCTTGTGTGCTCCCTGGGAAAAACAGATTTTAGGAACGGGCAACCTAGCCCACCCCAGCCTGGTGCAGGGGTGCCCCGGGAAGGAGAACAGCAGGCTGCAGGAGAGGGCTCTGGGGAGCCCAGGAACACCCCTGCTCTGCGCGGCCCCTCCAGGGAGCACCGCCTGCGGGACACACCTGCTGCCGGCTCCTGTCCGTGCAGAGCCTGCGTCTGCCTTCCTTCTTGCTGTTCATGAAGCAAGGTCTGAAGCTCCTTCCCTGCGCAACTTGCTGGTAGCACTGGCTGCCCTTCCCAGCCTGCAGGCATCGTCCTGCCGGCCCAGTGACTGCTCCGAACCCACCTTCGCCTGAGGGTTGGGTGCCTGTGCAGTGACAGGCAGGGTGGTGCCGGCACAGCAGCGGATGCCGGGGCTGTGGGACTGAGCCACCAAGGCTGATGGCAGCAGGTCCCCAGCCCTTGCCTGGGCTCTGCAGAGGCAGCAGGGCTGGGTGGCTTGCTCACTGTGGCATTGGGCTTCCTGGCACCCCTCAGCCCTCTTGTTCAGCTGCTGTGCTACCACCGTGCAGAAGGTGGGGAGTGTGCTGGGACCTAGGCCACTAAATGTGTGTGATCCACAATGTCCGAGGTTTGTTTTATTTTGACAAAAAAAACCCCTGGAAACCCAGAGCTGAGTGACAGAAGCAAGCCCTTGTAAGCCATGGGATAAGACTTCTAGCCTGGGTTAGCCTGGTAGTGAGGGACTTGTAACAAGGGATTTATCGTGGCTTTTACTTGCCAGAAGTGGTGCTGAACTGCTGCCTTGCAGACCACGTCCTTTCTCCTTCCCAGGATCCATCTTCTGGGTTACTCCAGAAGAAAATCCATGAGTGAAAGGCTGGGAAGCAGAGCCAGAGCAAGAACATCTCCCAGGCTGGGAGCCGAGAGGGGCTGGCTGGGCCCTGGCAGGACCTGCTGGGCGCAGCCTGGGGCTGGTGGGTGACGGCCGGTGTGCTCGCATGCTGCTGGCAAGGAGGGCGAGTGAGCATCTTGGAGTCTCCTGCAGCCCAGAGGCCTCTGTGAAAGCTGAACCAAACCCAGATCTCCAACACTTCTGGCTCCGAGCAAACCCTTGAGCTGGGTCTGCTCTCTGCTGGAGGCCGGCAGGATTGTGAGCTGCAGCAGCTGCTCGGGCTGAAATTTCCTCCCGGTGCTTCCTGGAGGGCACCACTGGTGCGGCTGCACACACCTTCCAGCCTGGCTTAGCCCCGTGTCCTGCAGCCCTTGTGGGGCACGTTCGAGGAGTACAGGAGGGGCTAGCACGAGTAGTCATGAGAAAGAAATTCTGTGTCATCCTGTCCACAGATGCCATCAAACTCCTCCCCAGTCAGCTGGTGTCACTGGGTGCCTTGCCTTACTGCCACTAAGCTTGACCTACATGTGAGGCATGCTGGCCTGGCCCGTGCCATGTAGCTGGGATTAGAGTAAGAAGGCTTTGCCTCTTCTCCGTGGTGTGGTGGGCATGAGCCATGGACCAGCACTGACGTGCAGAGTTCATCCCCTGTAGTGCTGGCCTCAGCACTGCCCACCGATAGGACCCGCTGGGCTCTCCCCTTTGGGAAAAGAGGCAGCAGGTCAGGGGAGAAATGGCTCAGGGTTTTGGTGAGGTCTGGGCCCAGCAGGTGCTGCTGTTGGGGAAGGGAGACATGATGGGGGTGCTGGGGGGTCGCCGGGCGGCGGTGTGAGCTCGCCCTTGTGCCGAGCAAGTCCAGCAGCTGCATGGGAGGCTCCGGTGTTGCTGTGGCTTGTGGCATGGGGTTTGTGTGGTACGGGAGGGAAACAAGAGGCAGGTGTTTGTGGGATTTGTTTCTAAAACACTTGTAAAATGCTCTGGACTCTTTGGCGCCCATTGCTTGCACTGTGGGAGCAGTTAACTGCTGAGGGCCAGCTCCCCAAAAAGCGTGTAGTGCCTGGAGCAGGGTGCTCTGGGCAAACCCTGGCAGCTCCGTCAAGTGTACTGTGGCTGGGCCTGCTGCGGGGAGCACATGGGGCTGTCACCTCACTGTGTCCCCTTGACTGTCACAGCTGGTGAGTGTGTTCATCCTGGGGAACTGCAGCAACGCCCCATCCGCCCGGGATCGGTGCTATTGCTGGTTCTGACCCCATGTGTGGCGTGGCTGCTCCTGGCCTTTCTACCGACACAGGAGCGACAGGAGGGAAGTGCTGAGCCCAGCGTTCTCCTGCGTCTGGCAGTGTCCAACCTACGCCCAGTCCAGAGGAATCGGGCCAGCGCAGCTGTGTGTCCGCTCGCCCGCCAGCCGCACGCTGGGGTGGGTGTCAGTGCACAGAGGTGCGCTGGGTGCTGTGTCTGCCTGTGGGCGCAGCTGCTCGTGCAGCACCTGCAGGGAGATGTGGCCATGGGGAGAGACCAGCCAAAAGGTGCCACGGGGGGCAGGGTGCTGAGCTGTGGAGCAGGGAACTTGCAGAACAGTCTTCGCCCCAGAGAGCTGTCGGGTTGCTGCATCACCATAGATCCCTCCTTGGTCACCTCTGTTAGTGGGGGACAGTGTGGGGACCTGTTTGCACAAGCAGTTCTGCCTCTGGCACTAAGGTGCTGCTAAGAGCTGGGGGCAGGCTGGTGTAGGGGGGCTGCTTGGGAATCACCTCTGCCTGCAGCTCCTCCTCCCAGGGCTGTGGGGTGGGTGCTGCTCACACGGCATCCTCCTGCGCTGGGGGCACAGGCTGAGGGGCAGCCGGCCCCTGGCCCTGCCCCGGCGCTGCTCCAGGGGCTGCTGCAGCTCTCTGGGGAGATGGTGTCTGCTAGCACAGCTCTGCCCCCTCCTTGCCCTGTCCTCGTCCCCTGGCAGCTCTTCCTTGGCAGGAGGTCTCGCAGTCCGCCTCAAGCTCCTGCATCCTCTCCATGTCTCTTCCTGCTGTCATTGCTGCTTGGCAGAGCCTGGTTTGTTTACTGCATTCCTCTGCTGCAGCAAGGCTGGCAGCAGCCAACACGTCTCTCAGGGGTGCTGGGGTGGCTTTGGGGCTCTGGGGAGGTGGTGTGCATCTCCGCTGGCCCTGGCTGCGCCACTTCATGCTGGGACTGCGACTGCAAGGTGGGTCTTGTCTGGCGGGGTTCAGGTAGCACCGAGCTGCAGAGATGTGTGGTTGGGCTTCTTGCCATGGCTCAGCAGAGCAGGTGTCCCCAAGCTTGTCCCTGAGAGCGTTTCACTCCTGCAGCTCTGTTGCTCTGAGTGGCACTGGGGTTGGCTCAGCCTCTTGGAGGGGTGATGTGGAAGAATGGAGCACCTCAGGTTCACCAGTCTCTTTATTGTGAATTTTTTTTTGTGTTGTGTCTTGCAGAAATAACATTCATCCCAGATTTGATGATAATGAAAATACAGAAAAAAGAAAAGCAGGTTTGTGACCCTCTCTCGTTCTCCCAGCTAAGCTGGCAAGGCCTGGGGACCTTGTCCTGTGTGTGAATTGTTGCAGATGATGTGTGGTGGAAGGGGTGGAAAGGGGCCTTGCATTTCCAGACGAGGCTGCAGCTGAGCAGGTCAAAATTTGACCCGAGCTGCAGCCTAGAGCAGATGAGTCTGATGTGGGCAATTGAACAAGGTGGGGGTTATCTTCAGTAACGGAAATGCTCTTGATTTGGTTTTGTTCCCTGTGGAGGAGCAACCCTTCTTTTCCCTCAAAGTCCCTAGTATTGGTTCTTGTTTGAATCTCATCACAGTAATCTTACAAAACTGCATGTTTGGTGTGATTGCTGCTAATAATATGATGCTCCAGGATTGACACCGGCGGGGAGGCTGGGGAAGATCGTGGCTGCAGTGCTGTGAGAGCTTGGCCAGAGTATCTTCCCTTGCTCAGAAATAATCCCAGCCCACCAAGCTGCCATTTCTGAATTGCTGCATTGGATCATATCTACCTGCTGCTCCTGGAGGAGATTTATGAGCCAGTGGTCTTTGTATTAACTGTGTGCCGAGGAAGAACCTGAGTGTCGGCACTCTGATAAAGGGAAAGGACCTGTTACATGCGTGGAGAGTTGCTCTGCCTGCCGGGGTGAAATACAGCTGGAGGTATAAAACAAACCGGTCCACCCTGCGCTGATTTGTGTCTGTGCTGCTTTTAATAGGAAACCATTAAATTGCACACTGAGCTAAGGGATAAATCTGCTGGAGAGCATGAGCTGGTGCCATTTCTAGCCAGCTCTGAAGCAGCATTTTCGTGCTGCTCGGGGCAGCTGCAGATCGCACTGTCACGGCAGGTTCATGGGGAGGAGGAAGGGAAGGAAAGGTTTGGAAAAGCCGAGTGTGCTGTTGTGAGCTTGCAGCAAGCCAGCCGCTGTGGATACAGGAAGGTGTGTGTGCAGAGCACCAGTGCTGTAGGGGGTTTGTCGGTGTGTCCTAAAGATGCTGCAAAGGAGCAGAGCCAGGCTCAGGTGAGGAGGAGGGCAGCGCGGCAGGTCCTGCGTGCCAGCCCTGCAGGGTCAGCCCTGCCGGGGCACCCGGGGGCACAGGTCAGGCAGCTCTCTCCTCCGGGACTGAAACCCAGGTAAGAAATTCCCACCACTGCTTTGGACTAGTATAGCAGGTTATCCTCTCTGGAAATGGGATTGCTGAAATCACGTGGGCTTTAAGCACAGCAAAACCGTCCTCCCCCAGCATTTGGAGATTTTAGAGGGCTCAGCTGCCAAAGGGTTTTGTGTGGTTGCCCTGGCAGATAAAGTCTGGGATGGAGATAAAGGCATGCCAGTGTGAACAAGGAGGGGTAGGGGTGGAGTTGCTCGTCTCCTGAGCTCTCTGAACTGTGTAGGACAATCCTTGCAGCATGTCACAGAGTGAGCTGCAGCGTTCCTGGGGTCACCAGCTCTGCAGGCGCTGTGCTGGGATGTCCCCAGAAGGGTCTGGGCAGCAGGCAGAAGTGCTGCTGTGAGTTCAGTGCTTCGATGAACTCCTGGCCAAGCAGGGCTCCTAGGGGTGCTCTGGGTTCCCGATGGATGTGGTGGAGGGGGTGGCTGGGTCCCTGCCCTGCTCTGCAGAGCCTGCTGAGCAGCCTTGGAGGCAAAACAAGCAAGAGGTGCCATTCCACATCCCCCTGGACACCTGGGCGCAGGACCTCCCACACCTTATAAACAGACTCCTCATGGCACCAAGGAGGGCTGTTGCCTTCAGAAGTCCATTGAGCAGTCTCTCTGGAGAAGACAAGATGCTTGTGTGCTTCCCAGGGCTCTGAAGGGCCACACGTTTCCATACGTGTCTCCCTGCCAGCCTCTCACCTGCAGAAGCTCCACCTTGGTCATCAGGTAGGTGTAGGTTCAGGCCCGTGGGTACCAAGACTGGCAAAATGCCGGCACCCTTCACATGGGCCAGGGATGGCAGGAGAGCTGTCAGCTTCCTTTGGGAATGGGTTCTGGATGTGCTCTCTCCTTTGCCGTGCCCATGGCTGCGCTGAGCAAGTGCCTTGTCCTGGTCATGGCCACTGCCAGTGGATTGTGAAGCCTGGGCTGGAGAGCTGGGGTGTTGCAGCGAGCTGTCCTGGGAGGAGCTCCTGTCTGTGTCCCCTTGGTGTCCCCCGCAGCAGTGCCACCCTTCCTGCATGCCTTAGGATGGCTTGGCACGCAGGGCATTGCCAGCTGGTGCACCAGATGAGGGGCTGTTGTTAGCGCAGGCAGGGTCTGTGTTTGCACGACTCGTCTTAGTAATGCATGAAAATCTGGTGGATTTGTCACCAAGCTGTGACTAACTCATGAAACCTGTCACTTCCCTCGTGACATATGAGGCTTCACGCCAGGGTGCCTTGTCTGCTGGCAGAGGTGGGACAGGGGTTTCTCGCTGCCTCGGGGAGCAACGGCAAGCCATGGGTTTTCTTTGAGGGCTTCAGCAGCACCATTGCTCCTGGGCTGGCTCTCCCATCTGTGTCCTGCTCCTCCCTGGGCACTGAAGGGTCTTCTGCTTATTTCTGCCAAGCTCTGACTTGTTGAATAACCTGAGAAATATTGAACTGAAATAAATGCAGTTATCCCACAGTGCCTGTAAATGTCCCTGTTCTAGACGCATGGGGCTGTTACTGGAGCTGCTGGGGCTGGGCAGAGCCCGGGCAGCAGTGGGAGCCGGTGCAGGGAATGGGGGCTCTCCAGCCTGAGGACACCTGGGGCTCTGTCCCAGGCTGTGTCCATGGGCTCCTGGCCCATCTTGGGCTTTTTTGTCGTGATGAGACTGTCAGGTGTGATGACCCTTGGTGCATGGAGGAGTTTTGCTCTGCTGAGCAGCATGTGGGCACCTGCGCTTGGAAGGACAAAGAGCAGGGGAGCGGTGGGCTGCGAGGGTGCCCTGCCCCCGCACCCACAGCCAGGAGCACTGGTTCTGGTCCTTCCCCATGGTCCCGAGGGCTCCTCACCCTGCTGCCGCACAGACCCTCCTCTTTCCATGCTCTTTCCCTACCTTCTCCCTTGACCAGAGAGGACTGAGCGGGGAGGACGGCCTGGCCAGCCCTGGGCAGCCCCGGTTCCCTCTGCCCCTGCCGTGCCCTGTGCCACGGCTGGCTCGGCCACAGGACGGAGCTTCCTGGCTGTAGCTGTTGAGGGCTGTGTCTCAGTGGAGTGTTTTGGGAATGGAGCCAGGCCCCACCTCCATCACGCACATCCCATGGCGACTGCAGAGCCTGCTCGGAGACATGACGGAGGGTGGCACTTGTGTATTTTTAGCTTCTGCTGCATTGCATTAAGAGCTGGAAATGAGGAGTGTGGACACCCAGCGCCTAGAATACACCAGCCCGTGCTGTGCACACCACCGGTGGGTACTGCAGCTGCCAGAGAGGATGGCTCAACAGCTGCTAAAACACTGTGTGTGGAAGGAGCTGCCTTTTCCACTCCTGTCATGGGGCTCTGCAACCGGCTGTGCAGACAGACTGGGCTGGTGGCTGCCAGTGTGACCACCTCGGGACGGCAGAGCTGTGTGGTGGTGCCACCTCCAGGTGCTGGTGGCTTTGGTCAGTGCCCTGGGGGAAGCTGAGCAGTCCCTGGACGTCGGCCTCTGTTTCAAGAGCGTGGAAACCTTTGATGAGCCCTGCAGTCACGGTCCCCATGGACACTCCACGTATAGGACAGATCTCTGTGTGGATAGAGCTGTGCCCTAGACCCAAATGCAGGGCTTCTTCGGGGGAGTCCTGCTTCTCCTGGGGGGCTGCAGGAAGGCCTGCCCCAGCCTGCAGTGCACGGGGTTTGAGTGATGCTGGCACTCGTGTGCAAGATGGCACATGGGGTGACCACTGGTGCTGGCTCTGGTCACACTGCCTGGCAAGAACGTGTTGTGTGGATGTCGTCTGAGCCCAGTAGCCGGGGGAGCTGGCTTTGCTCTTGGCGATGACCATGAAAAGGGCTCAGCTGTGGCCTCTCGCAGGATGGAGCTGCTGTTGAGACCCCGAGGCTGTGGCAGAGCTCTGCCCTGCTGGGAATGCGGTGCTTTTGTGGGGAGACGCTCAGGGCTCAGGGCAAGGCCCTGAGGCGCAGGATGGGCAGTGGGCTGGACATCAGGTTGTTGCTTCTTTTCTCTTCCCAGCCCCAGAGTCATATGTGGTACTGCAGGATTTGGGTAGGGATCAGGAGCGATGCCGATGCAATGTGCGCTTCATCCCCATCACACCTCCATCAGTGCTGGCCTGTCCCTTCTGCACGTGGGTCCAGGGGAGCCTCCCTGCTCCTGCCTTTCTGGCTATCACACGGCAAGTGTGTAAGCTGTGTAATCGGTGCCCCCTTTACAGGACAAGGGGTGATGCTGGGCTGTCCAGGCATGGGGCGGGAGCCCAGGAGTGCTGGAGGCAGGGAAGGTGATGTGGTCTCATGGGCCATGATGGGGGGATGGGACTCTGGCTGGGCAGAAGGTGCAGGATCTTCTGCCCCATCCAGCCAAGCCTGACCCCTTCTGCTGTACCTCTCCCAGGTGCTTGGGCCCGATTTTCTCTTTTCTTCACCCAAAACTGCCTGCTGTTCTCCATTCTCACTTGCTCCTTAGGACCCTCATCCTGTAACATCCTAGTGCCATCCTGACCCCCTGTCATAGCAGTTGCTGTTCCCCCTCGTTCCTCTTCTCCGTGGTTCCCTGCACGGTACCTGGCGCGGGCAGGGCGAGGGTTTCGGGGCCGGCTCAGGCTGTCCCGCGGGCCCTGGGCACTCGTGGGGAAATCGCTGCTGAACTTCACAGCTCTGAGCTCCCTGCACGTGTACCAAAGGGAGTTTTTAACTGTTTCCTCAGGTCCCTGTGAACCCAGCTCTGCTCTTTGCTGGGGGCTCGGGGAGGGCTGGGGCGGCTGGTGCGTCTCGCGGGTTGGGAGTGGAGAGGGAGCCCTGCCAAGGGCAGGAGCTGCCATGCCTCCCATCTGGTGGTGTTTTCCCCTACATCCTGAATAAAAACTGGGAAATTGAGTCAAATGGGGACTCTAAATGAAGTGAAACAACTTTAAGTTAAGGAAACACACCATTAAGGCCCACCCTAACCTTGGCTTTGCCCCCTAATGGGGTCATGCAATTGTAAGTGCTCTCTGTTCACGGCTCTCTGGGGAGGTTTTAAACATGTTTTTCCCTCTGACCTTCTCTTTGATAGTAGTTAGACACATGGGACAAGACTTAGTGCTCCAGCTGCTGCTGAGGGACTTGCTTTCCTGTATGAAATGTAATTTATAGAAGATTCCTCTGGGAATAAAAAACTATACAAACGTTACATAAAAGTCTATTCCAAAAATGTAAAATCATTACAATTGTCACCAAAAAAATGCCAGTTGAGAGACAGTGCAAAGGCACAGCTTTACTGATAAAAATTGTGCTGGGCATGTGGAGGCTGCCTGGGTACCAGAGGTGGGCATCACCTCCCAAAACCTGGAGGTCGGGGTATTCACTTCCCCCTGCCTCCAAAATACCCCAGAAACAACAAACCTGCATGGTTAGACAGGCACGTAAGAGGACATATAGAAGAGGCTGTTCAACGTGAAATAATGTTTTTCTTTAGTTAAAAAAAGTTGTAGTAAGAAAAAAGGACACATACTCTGGGAATTTAAAAGTAAACCTGTGACAAGGCAGGACTAAACAGATTTTTAGGAACCACTTGCTAAAGACCCAGAGTCTAATAATAAATTTTTTTCCAAGTATTTTAGGACTGAAAAGCCTTGAAGAGGAGTCACAGGGTAAATAAGCATTGAGGTGTCAAGTGAGTGCTCATGGAAATGGGGTGTTGGCAGAACGGCTCCCAGCCCAGAGCCATCGCTGGTGCCAGACCCATCGGAGAGTCGCCCTTAAATTGAAGGCTTTGATAAAGACATTTTTAGCAAAGTAACACAGGCCACCTGGCTTTGATGGCATTTTTACTCTAGAATTGTAAAGGAGCCTGATGAGATGTTGGGAATCGCTAATAAATAGTGTTGGGGGCTGTCACCCGTCAGGGCCACGTCCATGGAAGGGGAGGTGTAGCAAATGTGAAACTAAAGGACAGTAGGTTTAGTTGGATATTGGATAAATCATTAGGAACTAGAATAAACACTGTGTCTATGAAAGTACTACACTGGTGAATAGTCAGCATGGCTTTTGTAAATCAGAGTTAGTCCTTGCGGTCTGCCCAGGATTTTGGAGGTAGCCACATCGCGGGCTGAGATTGGTCTGGGCTGTACGGTGCTCCTGGGTTCCCAAACCACTGCTGAGAAAGTTTCTCACCAAATGCTTTTAAAGAAGTTAAGCATTGTCCTGATGAGAGGTATTCTTGTAAATTAGTGACTGGTTAAAGAATAGGAAGCAAATCACAGGAAGAATGTCTCTGTTGTCATGGTGCGGAGCAGGAGAGAAGGTGCCAGCTGATTCCTGCAGTCGTCGGAGGTGCTGAAATGCAAACAGGGTCTGAAGAGTTGAAGAAGAATCTTAAGATGTGCCAAGTAATGCACACAGGGGAACCAGCCTTGTGTGTCTTTGCTTGGGGTGTCCCCGCTTCTGGAGGAGTCTATAAAACACTGGCAGAGAGTTCGTCATCTGCCTGCAGGTTGTCCCAGAGGCACATTCAGTGGTTGAGAAAGGGAGAAGGGGCAGAGCAGAAACCCTCGTGCTGCTGTGTGGTGCCTCTGACACCACGAGCTTTCCCACTGCTGTCCCAGAGCTGATGGGCTGGAAGAGCTGCAGAGAAGAGTCAGAACGATGTCTGAAAGCTGGCCCAGCCCAAGGAGAAGGAGACTTGTCACCTGTCCCTTAGCTGGGCCGAGAGCTCTGCAGGGGGAGGACGTGATGGGGAACAGCAAAACAGGGAATGGAACAGAGCGGGTGACAAGGTGCTCTCACACTTTGAGAACTAAAAGCCACTTAGGAAGGCAGCATGATTTAAACAACATTAGCAGGTTTTTCCCGTACTTTGTCATCTTGTAGTACGGAATGTCACTGGGTGCTTTGGTGCTCGTGGTTACAGTTGGGTTCATGCAGCCATTAGCTGCTGTAGTCTGGATGCTGTCCTGCTGCTGGAGCTCCGAGCTGCAGTCAGGCTGGGCAGACGGGGAGGCAGAGCTCGTTGCCCGCCCTGCCCGCGCTGCCCACCCTGCCTGCCCTGCCCGCCTGCTGCAGCAAGCATCCTGGGGCTGCGATGTGCCAGGTTTAGGCTCCTGAAGCTTCGTGTGTTTCTCCCCTGCGAAGGGACGTGGTGGCGTGTCAGTGCTGGCTGTTCCTGCAGACATGGTGGCCGGTAGCCCAGGCAAAGCCGTGGGCAGCCCGATGGCTCATGGAGATGTGTGTCTCAGGCCACTCAGCGTGCTGCACAAGAGCTCCCTGCGGTGCTGTGGAAGCAGAGGTGGTGGTTCCCTGTGGCACCGGGGCAGCAGCTGGTCAGGGTCAGCGGTCCTGCTGCTGCACAGGCCTGGCTGGGCTGCCACAGCCAAGCTATGAGTGTGCTTTGAAGCCACGTAGGAGCACAGATAACGCTGGCACTGCTTTCTCAGGCTTTTCCTGTTGACAAGAAACCAGGAGAAACTGAACCTCATCAAGGGAAATAGGAAAAGCCCATTCCTGGCTCACAGCAGTGCGCCGAGCTCTGGCTGCAGATTTGTGCTTATGTGGATGGCGGGAGCTTGCCATGGACTTGTAAGAACATGGCATGGAGCCTTTTGTCCTCAAGAGAAATGAGGCAGCCTTGGGTGCTAGAGGGTTTCTGGGGCTGGCAGTACCTTGCCTGGTTTCCCTGCGCCTGCACAAGCCCTGGACATGAGCTGCTTGGTCCCACAGGCCAGGTGTTTGGTGGCTCTTCCATGGCAGGGCATGCAGCAGACCTTCTGGCTGCTCCAGCTGGAGGCAGGTGCTGCTCCCCGGTGCCACCACTGCTTCCCGGCCACAGCAGGCTGTGACGGCTGATGCCCACAGGACATCCCATGGCACAGTGCTGGCACTGCTGGCGCTGGGGCCTGCAGCGCTGCCTGGGAGGTGGCTGAGGTGGACACTGAGGCGCAGAAATTACTTTGCAACCTGTGAGGTTATAATGTTTATTCAGCGCTGGACACACGGGGGATAGCTCCGCCCAAGACGTGTAAATTTCCAGCAGCTGCGAGCTTGGTTAAATGCTGTAAAGTATTACATATTCATGAAAGTTCTAGGAATGCCTATACGTATTCATAGCCTGTTCCCGAGAAGGCAGTTCTTATTACAATGAGTTCCAGGAAATCATTTCCATAGTCTCCACCTCCAGCCCCTTCTGGTTGCACCTGCGCAGTGATCGTGGGCCGGGGTCTTCTCCGCTGTAGACTTTTACCTCTGGCCTGGTGTGCTGAGTTGGCTGGGACTCAAACTGGTGAGTTGGTCAGAACTGGCGTATCTCCTGTCCTGTGCCCAAGATTCTGTTATCTAGTTCACCCAAGGATGCAGCTAGGGTTTTTTAATCCTTGCCAGGCCTGTGAAGTTGTCAGCAAACTCCTGTTTCTCATACAATAACTTACACAAAACTCTAAGCTAGGCAATTCTATGTGGGTTAAGGGTTAGCTCTTTAAATGTTAGCTCCTTAAGTGTTCGTTCTTTAAGTGTTACTTAGTTCGTTCCCTGTATCAACATGTCTGTGCTGCCACCATGATGGGCTTACCTAGAGGCTGGAGGGGCTGTTGGCAGCCTGGAGGTGATGCAGGAGGAGCAGAAGGATTGCTTGCATTACAGTAGCCAGATCCGTTGCTTGTTGGGTGGTCTGCCTGGAAGCCGGCAGCCCCTTGCAAGACCCAGGGCTACAAGCTGTGGCTGGGAAGGAGTTCTCCCTCCTGCTGTGCAACGATGCTGAAGATTTGCTTTCTGTCTGGTGTCTGCACTTGGCTGCTGTTCAGTGCAGAAGCCGAAGGAGATCCAGGCTCTTGGGGGTCTGTGAGCTTTGTAGCTAATCCAGTAAATTGTTGCAGCTGATCCCGAGCTTGCAAGATCTGAGGAATGCAAAGGCTGGGACTGATCCTGTTGCTCAGCCTGTGGGCTCAGAGGCAGCATCTCTAGTGCTGATTTTTTGCCAGTTCAGAATAGGTTCCCCTCAATTGCTTGGGTGCACTTTGATGGCTTGTCCGTGTGACAGGATGGCTGATCTCCCTGTCGCAGGTCGCTGGAGCAGCCGAGGCCAGAGCAGAGGGCTGGGGGTGGCCGCGTGCGGGCAGGGGTGCCGGTGCAGCCTGTCTGGCTGGTGCCAGATGTGCCGGCAGCCCCGCTTGTGAGTACCTGCAGGTGTCTCAGGGGATGGAGGTGCCTCGGGGATCTTTTCCCCTTTGCAGCCTGTTTCATTTAATTCCTCCCTCTAATGCAAATCAGAAATCTGAGCATACACAGTGCCCTGCGCCTAGACCACTCCGAATGGGCTCCAGTTCTCAGCCATGGGATGTAGACATTTACATTCTCTCCCGCAGCTCGGGGATGTCTGAAGAGCTGGATGGTGGTGGGGGTTGTGGCGCTGGGGCATTGCTGCCGCGGGCACCGGCACCACTGCACCCCTGGCCTGGGGCAGCCATGGGCGCAGGGTGCCGGGGCCAGCGCTGCCACCGTCCCTGCAGGCACGACACTGCCCAGTGCTGCCCGGGCCACTCACCACAGCCCCACAGCTTCCCCCCGAGGGGCTGCCACCCCCAGGCTGGCGGGACAGGCCTGGTAGGGGCTCAGCCCTGTGCCTTGTCTCATGGGACAGCCACCAAACACCCATCTGCAGGACCGGCTTCCAGCCCCGGTCACGCTGCTGGGCCCGGGCTGGTGCCGACCTGTCGGCCCGGAGACAGTGAGCCAGGCCGGGGATGGCCGCAGCTCGCCTGGGACACGGCTGAGCGCGAGTTAAAAGGAGTGAATTGGGTGGCTGTGGGTGAGAAGTTTGCCCTCTCCTGTGGAGGATGTGGGGTTGGCTCTCCCGCTGGGCAGCTCCGTGCTGGTGCTGCCAGGGCAGAGCGCAGGGACCTGCCCGGGCACCCCGCAGCGACAGGCTCAGCCGTACCCCAGGGATGGGTGCTGGCCATCCCCCAGTCGCAGGCAGAGCGCGGAGGGAGCCATGGGCTGGCTGAGCGTGCAGGCAGGGCCAGGCGCTGCCTGTGCCAGGGCGCTGGGGATGGGAACTCGCTGCACAGCAGCTGAGGTGGAGCCTGACATGTTACTTTCCCCATCCTTGTGCACAGCTACGCTTCTGCCCGGCCCTTTGTACATCCCTTGCTCTCTGCCCCTCTGGCACTACTGAAAGGGATGTTTCTGATCCCTGCTGTGAACCCTCACCCACGGCTCCCTTCCTGGGCTGTCCCCTGGCTGCCCCACCAGGCCGGGCTGCTCCCGAGGAGCCGGGATCGCTGCTGACAGTCCTGGGCTCCTGATCGCAGACACTCCTGCTACTGCTGGAGCACATCTGGGCCTTTTCAGGCAGTTTTCTGGTTGGGCTGCCATGGCAGAGCACGCCAAGAGGCAGCTGAATTCCTGTCGGTGTCCAGCACTGGAAAGTTTGTAGGAACTGAAGGGAGAGCTGGAGCAGGATGAGCAGCTCTGGCTCCCGAGCACCCAGCAGCTCCCAGGAAAGGTGCAGGTCTAACCCCCTCGAATGGACCTGGGGGCCTGTTTCTTGTTGCAGAGGCCGCAAGGCATCCTTAATGCCCTCTCATGCCCTGCTGGGACAATCCCTGGCTCCGGGCAATGGGCAGGAGGTGGCCTGGGCGCGTGGGTCGCTATGGGGCTCAGCAGGTGGGGTGTAGGGGTACGATCAGAGGCAGGACTGTGCCGGGAGGCACAGCAGAGGGGCCAGCCGCCCTGCGCTGGACCTGCGTGGGCTGGGGGGGAACCGAAAGGCCTCTCCAGCCTGTGAGCCTCTGTCGGGCAGGGAAGAGGTGTCCTCCTCTGTGAGCTGCCTCTGCGTGTGGTGGCCATTAACCATAGTACCCCGTATGTTGAGGGATATTGCTCGCGCTGCACCCAGGTGATTGGAGCCTGTCTGGGGCTGCAGGTCCCCCTAAAGCACTTGCTATTTCTATATGTGGCATTTGCTTCACACGCCACCTTTCTGTTCTCTCTGCAGCTGCCAAACTTCAAAGCGCTGAGCTGCTCCTCGATGTCGGATGCCTGGGAGTGTGAGGCACAGGACCCCTTTGCCAGCAGCGAGGAGCAGGACGAGGTGCCCAGCCAGGTGACGGTGACAGCCATGGACACGGGTGGCCAGTGCCAGTGCCCAGAGGAGGAGCCTGACGAGGCTCCTCAGAAGCGGACGAGCACCCAGAACGGGATGCAGGACAGTGGGGGTGGGGGCACAGGGGTGAAGAAGAAACGGAAGAAAAAGGATCTGGGAGAGCAGGAAGGGGGAGAAAAAGCATCTGTGGAGGTGAAACCAAAGAGGAGGAGAGAGCCTAAAGAACCAAAAGAGCCTAAAAAGGCCAAGGAGCCCAAGAAGCCGAAGGAGCCCAAGCAGAGGGAGGTGGCCAAGAAGCCCCGGAAACCTCGGGAACCCAAAGTCCCCAAGGAGCCTAAAGACAAGAAGAGCGGCTCTGAGCCTGCCCCCAGAGCAAGATCCAGGAAGAGCAGGTGCGTGGTGGTGTGACCTTGTCTCTGTCCCCGGTGTGGGGTTGCAGAAGCTTCGGCTGAGAGAGCTGCGCTGGGCCACCACATTGCAGGTGGGCGGGCTGGACGTGGCGGTCAGGAGGCCAGGATGAACTCTCCGGCCATGCAGAGACAGGACACGTGGGTGCCCTTTTGGGGGATGAGGCCCTTGAGACCCCAGATCCAGAAGAGACCAAAGAGTCTTGGCCCCTCCTTGGCCTGGCCCTTGTGCCGAGTGTCCTGGGGGGCAGAGGGACCGTAGGGAGGCGTCTCACCAGGCCAGCGAGGTGCACGGTGCCTGTCTTGCCTGTTTTGGGGTACAGGCAGCGGGTATGTGAGCCGAACCTGACCCCGGGCTGTCTGTGCAAGCGAGGGTCCCCGCATGCCCGGGGTCCGGCAGCCTGGCCTTCCCTCGGCTCAGCTTTGGCGGATGGTGGAGCTCATCCCGTCTCCTCTCCCCATCCTGGCCGGCAGGACCTGTCCTTCCCTTGCGGTTGCGGAGCTGTGCTGGCAGACGAGGTTGGGAGCAGGGGGAGGCCCGAGGACTCCCTTGTACTGCACAGCCCAGTGCCACTGCCTGTGGTAATTCCTCATCCTTTTAATAAACAGGCTGATAGGACAGAAGCTCTCATTTCTTAGCTCTGGTTGCTTTTTAATTGGGAATGAGTGCAGTTAGCAGAGCAGGTCTCAGCAGCACCAGCGTCATTTGGTTTACTGTTGTGGACTGGTGAGAATAAGTGTTTTTGGAGAGGCCTGTGCAAAGCAGGCCTATCGATTTGAGCTGAACCCTCCTCCTGTACTGTGAATAATCCATAGGGTGAATATATTTCTGCTGTAAATGGGATTAGTGTAGGAGCCAGCTGGGAATTTTTCAGCATAACCTCTCTTTCTTGGAAAACACCAGTTTGCCAGACTTCTGGAGGGCACTTTCCTGGAAATGGTCACCAGAATGGGTGTCCCAGGGTCAGTGGGATCTGCCCACCTCACTCTCGTCATGCCTGCCCGCAGGACACGTGTGCAGGACAAGGATCAAGCCCGGGGTCTTCCACAGCCCGGCTCCTTCGGAGCTCGCTGACAGCAGGTGTGGAGCTGGCGCCAGGGGGGCTGGTAGCGCCATTGGTGTGGGCTGGTGGGGAAGAGACACTGTGGGGAAGGGAAGGTATGGGGCAGCATCACTCCCACGCCAGGATGGCACGGAGCTCTGTAGGGCAAGAGCTGGGTGCCGTGTCCCCAGCGGGTCCCTGGGCTGTGCAGCGCTGTCACTTCTGGTGTCCCTTCAGTCTGCACGTGAGGGAACCGTGAGCAGTCGTGGGCCAGTGAGCCGGAGCAGATTGGGATGGACAGATCAGCGGACAGTGCCGGGAGGGCAAGGGAAGGGCTCTCAAGGCCCCGAGGAGGCCTGGCCTGGGGAGGGAAGGAGAGGGGCTGCAAGCAAGGAAGGGAAGGGCGAAGCCGGGGTAAAGGCAGCATTGAGCGCCAAGGAGGATCCTGGGGTGAGGGACGCAGCTAGCAGCTTTTCCTAATGCCACCTCTGCTCCACCAGTAAGAAACTGCCATATGCAGAAGTCCACTCCCACGGTGGGACCTTTGGGACCAGACCAAATCAGGGGAAGCCTGGGGAGGAGAAGACCATGGAGGCCTGGGCTCCTGGAGGCACTCAAGGCTCTAGTCCAGGAGCTTGTTGCCACCTGGCAGGTCCCTGGGCTGCCAGCGGTGCCTGCACAGGGTGCTAAAGCAGCCGGTGACAGTGTGACCTGCCGTAGGGAGCTGGTGGGCAGGTCCTGCTGCTGGACGTGGGGCTAGTGGCAGTGTAACCCCAGCTGCAGAGCTGGGCACCCTGGTCCCTCCTGAAAAGGCACGGCGGGGTTTGGGAGTACCAGGAGGGGGCTGAGGGGGGATCCACTTGCTGTGCTGGGGGCCGATTAATATAACTCCATAACATATCATGCAGCCAGATGTGGGAGTCTGGGGGTGCCACAGAGCTCTGTGCTTTCCTGATGCCCCGTCCCAGTGGAGCCTGGGCCTGTGGAGCTTCGTCCTGCTCACCCCCACCTTCCAGGAGGATCAGGTCCACCCTGCTGCTTGGAAAGTCCAGCCCGTGGGTCCTCCTTGCAGCTTCCCCCTCCGCAGCTGCTCTGCGAGCCTCTTGTGGGCCTGTTGCCTCGGCTCTGGGTCAGCCACCAGCAAACCACCCACAGGAGGAACGGCTGCGGGGCGGAGGCACCCGTGGGTGTCAAGGTGGCAGCTCTGCAGGGACAGGGGCCGTGTGTCCCCTTGTGCCCGCCGGCTGGGCCTGGCAGCGCAGAGAGGGAGAGGCGAGCGGCAGGCAGGGGAAGCCTCAGTGCGAGTGGAATGATTGCAGGGAGTCCTCTAAGTGGCAGATAATGGTGGCATAATTTCTTCTAAATTATTTCTAATAATAGCCAGCTACTGGTTCATGAATGAAGCAGTTGTTAATTGTGACTTACAAATCAATATCTCGGGAGTTATTGCTCGGGTGGCAGCAATGCTCGCAGTGCATTTTCAGGGCCTCTAATTGAAGTGTGAGTGCATGGCCAGGGCGTTTTTGGCCTGAACAGCGGATTTTTAACTGCTTGTTTTTTGCTGGCCCCAGGCGAGCAGTGATTTTTCTCATGTGATGTGGGTAAAACCTCGACACAGCTTTGTAAGAAACAGTTCCTCTGCCACTGTGCCGGTTTGGGCTGTGGAGGGGACAGATGGTGGGACCATGAGTGAGGAAGGGGACATTGCTCAGCCTGGGGACAGGCACCAGCTCTTTGAGATCTTTCCCTTAACTGTGTTCCCTGCAGAAAGTGAGGGTGGACGGGCACATTGAGAGAGGTTGTTTTACGCTGGTGCTTCCTGGGCACTTTCCCTTGCGTGGGCAGGTTGTGCTGGGTGCCACGGCAGGACAGGTGGCCCTGCCCCCAGAGCGTGCCACGGGGATGACTGCGTCTGCATGTTTTATATTCACAGGAAGGGAATGCACAGGGAGCAGGGCCCAAATCCCCTCTGTGACTGGAGCATGGAGGGCAGTTGCCTGGTGGGACGGAGCCTCCTGGCCAGCCCTAGGAGGTGGTGGTGACCAACGTGGTGGCCATTGCACCGGTGGGACTCTGGGACCCGCATCCTCCCCATGTTCATAGTGATCATGGGCCTTAACTCCCTCCGGCTGAAGGCACAAGCCAGTGGCTGCTCAGCTGCCGTCCCGGGAGGGGACTCGGTGCTGTGGGTCAGGGAAGACAAACCACGAACTGGAGCAGCTTCTGCCTTAACACTGCTGTAAGGTCTGGCAGGGCTGGGCAGCACACTTGGGAGGTTGCTGGCAGGATGGCCCGTCCTTCTCAAACTGGGCTAGAAGGTTTGTCTTGAGGGTGCCAGGACACAGGTTGCTCCTGGAGCTGCTGAACTGTATCCCTGATTTCGTTGGAGCAGGATGTGTCTGTGAGTGCCTTGTTGCCCTGGCCTGCTGGGGTTGCTGGTGGGGAGAACCTTTTTGCACCCGCGCTGGACATGGGTCCCTTTCTCGGTCTCCAGGTGGGGCAGAGGCTGCCGTGCTCTGTGCAGGACCTGCCTTTGCTCTAGAGATTTCATGGTCGCAGAAGGGGCAGCCCTGCCTGGAGGGGAGAAGCTGGCCTGGTTCCTCATCGCCTGAGACGCTATCCAGAGCGTCCTGACCTCACACATCTGGGCTCCCCATGCCGAAGGAGCTGGCCATGAGCTGGACCCCATCTCATGTAGCCCTGTGGGGCTGTTCCCTTGGCTGTGGGGAGCCCCCAGCCCCTTCCTGCCCCACACCAGAGATGGGCAGGTGGACACTTTCGTCCCAGTGTACTGGAACTGGATGGAGAAATACTTGAGGGTGATGAATGAGCATCACTGATTGGGGATCCCCAATGCTGAGGGTGCCCCAGGAGCCTTGAGCTGCCTATGGGTGATCCGATGCGAGCAGAGCCCTGTATGGGTGCCTGCTGGCTGTCCCTCGGGATCCCTAGGACAAGATCTAACTGTCAGTCTGTCTTGGCAGCAAGGACACCCCTGTGGAGAAGAAGAAGAAAGGGAAGAGGAAAAATGAGATACCAGTGGACAGTTTGGATTTGGATCAGGATCTCCTGAGCCCATCCGTGCAGAGCCCAGAGGAGTCTGCAGAGTCGGCCGACAGCCAGGTATGTCCGAAGGCCTTGGCTGTCTCTGAGTGGGGGAAGATCTAGGTCCTGGGGTGCAGCAATCAGAGAGCACTTTCAGCAGCATGGCTGGTAGACCCCGGACCCAGAGATCTACCAGCCACACTGCTTAAAGGCAGCTGGTGGCCCTGGGTTGGGTGCACGCTGCTGCCCTGGGTGCTGCATGTCCCTCAGCCTGGAGTTTCCCTCTCCTCCATGGCTCCGGGCAGCTGCTCTTTGCCTCCACAGCACAGAGAGGCAGGTCAGCCCTGCAGGGCTGGGGAGCTGCACGTGTCTCTGCAGGGCTCCTCTGCCTTGGGGCTCAGGGGCTGATGGAGCTGTGTGGATCATGTGTGTTGGAGACATCAGTTTGCCCCCAAGGGCTGCTGTTCTTCCCACCACCTCCATCCCACTGTGGCAGGGGTTGGGCTGGAGATCAGGCAGCCCTGGGGCTTTCTCTCCTCTGCTCAAGCAAGGAGGAGGTACTTGGTCTGCCCACCCCCCCATCACTGCCTTTTTCATCCCATACCCAGAAACGCCGCTCAGGACGGCAAGTGAAGAGGAGGAAATACAACGAGGACCTGGATTTCAAGGTGGTGGATGATGATGGCGAGACAATAGCCGTGCTGGGAGCTGGGCGAACCTCTGCGCTCTCCGCCTCTACTCTGGCATGGCAGGCAGAGGTAGGGCTGGATGTGGGACTGGGGTGACAGGGCCGCCTGCCCCACACAGAGCGTCCCGAGGGTGTCAGTGCTGAGGTTCAAGAAAGTGGGGGATCCCAGCACAAGGATGGGGTGAGAGTGTGCCTGTCTGGGAGGCTGTGCAGGGACTGTGAGTGCACAAAGGGATGGGCAAGAGGTCTGCAGGTCCAGTTGTCTCCCACCTGCTTGGAGACTAAGGCCTCTGGAACATGCCAGGTAGCTGGACACGTCCCTGAAGGCATGACCCACCATTGCCCATGCCCACCTTTGGCTCCTGTCTCTGTAGCTGCTGTCCATGAGGTTGGTCTATTATTTTGGCTCTGCCAGCCAAGGGTTTTGTAGGTACCACGTCATCATTTTCTGCCCACACTGCTGCTCTCCATCAGTGCCTCAAAGTGTAGAGATGCTCAGCCTGACACCTGCCAGCCAAGCTGACGTACTGGACAGTGTGGCAGAGCCCTGGGCAGCGTGGCAGGACTATGGACAGTGTGACAGGGCTCTGGGCAGTGTGGCAGAGCCCTGGGCAGCGTGGCAGGACTCTGGACAGCGTGGCAGAGCCCTGGGCAGCGTGGCAGGGCTCTGGGCAGTGTGGCAGAGCCCTGGGCAGCGTGGCAGGACTCTGGGCAGTGTGGCAGGGCTCTGGGCAGCGTGGCAGGGCTCTGGGCAGTGTGGCAGAGCCCTGGGCAGCGTGGCAGGACTCTGGACAGTGTGGCAGGGCTCTGGGCAGTGTGACAGAGCCCTGGGCAGCGTGGCAGGACTCTGGACAGCGTGGCAGAGCCCTGGGCAGCGTGGCAGGGCTCTGGGCAGTGTGGCAGAGCCCTGGGCAGCGTGGCAGGACTCTGGACAGCGTGGCAGAGCCCTGGGCAGCATGGCAGGGCTCTGGGCAGCGTGGCAGAGCCCTGGGCAGCGTGGCAGGACTCTGGACAGCGTGGCAGAGCCCTGGGCAGCGTGGCAGGGCTCTGGGCAGTGTGGCAGAGCCCTGGGCAGCGTGGCAGGACTCTGGACAGTGTGGCAGGGCTCTGGGCAGCGTGGGAGGGCTCTGGGCAGCGTGGCAGAGCTCTGGGCAGCATGGCAAAGCTCTAGACAATGTGGCAGGGCTCTGGACAGTGTGGCAAGGACCAGCTGGTGTCACTGCAGGTCAGGTCTTGCTGCCCTGCTGCCTTCGCCCGCTGGTTCAGCACTGGCTCGTGGTGGGTGCTGGCAGCTCCTTCCTGCTGGTCAGTGTGTTGGATCCTGCAGCTCATTCCCTCCCTTTGGTTTCTAACAAAGCTGCCAAATACTAATAATGGTCACTAATTGTTTTCATAGTGTTCCCATGTCCCTCTCTAGTCCCCTCTTCACAAGGCTTTGGTGTGGGTGTCAGTCAGCTCTGTTGTTAAGTCAGTAAACGGGACCTGGCCTGTTCCCCCCGCCTGGCCAGGGGCTGCCGCACACCCGGGAGGAGCTGCCGGTGCTGCCCCAGCTGCTGCGCGGGGCCGTGTCCCAGCGGGGCTCTGGCTGTGTGTGACCAAGGGAGATTTTCCAAGCAGCAGGTGGGGATGGGTTGGCTTCGGCATGTGTCCATGCTGCCGCCCTGCTCTCCTCTTGTCCTGGACTGCCACCTCAGTTTGTCCTGCTCCAGATGAGTTACAAAGGCTGGTGTCTGATGGCAGCAGGGCTCTGCTTGGCGGCTGCTCTGGGCTCCTGCCAGCAGCTTGGCCTGGCCGTGGCTGCTCCCAGGTCAGGACTGACCTGGCAGGGCAAGGTGGGTGTGCTGAGGCCTCAGGGCTGCTGCCCCATGGCTTGGACTTGCAGGCTTCCCTGCTGGATCCTGGCCATGTTCCTCAGCAGCTCTCTGGGGCAGCGCAGGGCTCCTCTGGCAGCCAGCGCTGAGCCACAGGCCTGTGTGAGCCGGCTGGACTGCGGGTCAGCATGGGAGCTCCCAGCCACGGAGCGCTGGATGCGGCTGCGATGGCAGCGCTGTGCCCCGGCCGTGCTCACACAAGCCTTTGTGGCCAGGGTCAGGCTGGAGCCCAGTAGCGCCAGGGTGGATGCCCAGGTGAGGGGAAATGAGCACTGCATGAGCTGTCACCGCTCCTGCAGTGCCGGCTCCGCTGGCTTGTGGGCTGGGAGAGGAGCCCGTGCTGTTCTGTGCTGGAGAGTGCCAGAGCCAAGCCACACCATGAGCCGGTGAAACAGCACTGTGCTCTCCTGTTCCCAGGAGCCTCCTGAGGATGATGCCAATATCATTGAGAAGATCCTTGCCTCCAGGATGGTGCAGAAGGAGGTGAGTGGCAGAGGTTCAGTGGGGTTGGAAGTCCCTGGGCAGAGGGAGGAGATGGGACCTGGCTGCTTTGTGCAGCAGACACATGAGACGTAGCAGCGTTGGTGCTGCTGTGCTGTTACTTGCACTCGCTCATCGCGGGGTGCTGCTGTGCTGTTACTTGCACTCGCTCATCGCGGGGTGCTGCTGTGGTGTGCCCAGACCGGCACCATTCTGAGTCGCGGATCAAAGTGGTGCCTCTCCTGCCGTGGGCACCAGAAAGCCCCTGGAGATGAGCCTGATGCCCAGGAGGTGTTTGAGTCCCCCTTGTGTAAGGGTGGTCTCACACCATGTTCCCTGGGGCCACTGAGCCTGCGGAGCCAGCAGTGCCAGCAGCGCTGGGTGGCTGGCCACCCTCCCTGGCTGTGGGGCTCAGCCCATGGCCGGGCAGGGGACACTGTCTGTCCCCAGGCCACAGAGGATGCCCCCATGGTTCTGCACAGGCTCTGACTGTCACTAACTCTCCTTCCCTTGGTTGCAGGCTCATCCCGGAGGCCTGGCGTTTGAGATGGAGGAGTTCTACGTCAAGTACAGGAACTTGTACGTGCAGTGTTGTGCTGCTCTGTGCCGCGGCAGAGGGCCCTGTGCATGCAGGAGCGAGGGCTGTGTGCTCCCATCTCCCCGTCTCGCTGCCCCTGTCCTCCTGAGGCAGCCCTGGCAGTGGGAAGCAGGAAAGCTGCTGCAGCCCCAGAGCTCAGTCTTGGCTGGTACCTGGGCCACGGCTTCCCCCAGTTTGGGGTTGCACGTGGCGAGGCGCAGGCTGGGTGTTCTCCAGGTTGCTGCGAGCTCCCTGCTGGTCTGCGTGGTGGATGGGATTGGGTCCAAAGGCCTCTTTGGTCGTGTTTCGTTGATTTTTTTTTTTTCCTCCACAGCTCCTACCTCCACTGTAAGTGGGCAACTCTGGAGGAGCTGGAGAAAGACCCCAGGATCTCCCAGAAGATAAAGCGCTTCCGGAACAAGCAGGCTCAGATGAAGCATATTTTTACAGAGGTGAGAGCTGAGCATGACAACCAGCTGCGCCCAAGCCCAGCCCTCTGGGGCCCAGTGTGGGGCTGAGCAGGCCAAGAGCTGCACGCTGCCTCTGGCACCTCCCTGCCCAGTGCTGAAATTCCAGGCTGGGGATGGGCAGGCAGGGTGCACTGTGCCGTAGCTCAGCGATGTCAGGGTGCTGCCCAGATCCCTGCCCGTGCCCTGTCGCTGGCACCACCACAGTGCCCGGGCAGCAGCCTGGCACCCTGAGCTTCCAGGCTGGTTTGAACCGGGGCACAGCAGAGGAGGGTGAGCGGGTGGGGGTGCTGGAGCCAAGGGGCCGTGACAGTGCCCTCAACACCCGCAGTGTCACTGGCAGAGGTATGGGCAGGGTGACAAATGTCACTTGCAAGGCACTGCCAACCCTGGAAGCGCTGCTCAGTGGGAGGGAGGGCAGCGTGCAGTGCTGGAAGTGCTTTCATGGTGGAGCAGAGATGCTGTGGGAGAGAGTGAGCTATAAATACTTGGGCTTAGGGCAGCTCCTGCCTGTTCTGCTCCGTAAGCAGATTAATCTTGTTTAATATGAAAGGTGTTCTATAATTTATCTTGCTGCTTTGGAGATAGTTGTTGGATCTCCTCAAACTGCCCCTTACAAGTATAAATCAGGCCAGTAGGCTATGAAAATTTATCCATGAATGTAGTTGGAATGCTGGGGCTGTGTGACACATTTCTGACTCCTGAGTCTGTTTGGGGTCGTTCCCAGGATGCAGAGAAAAAAGCATGTGTTGGAACACACTGTACCACTAACAATTTAGCAAGGAGCAAATGCTTTTTCCTGTGACTAACTGGGACTTGAGGAGCTGTGAACATAGAATCCTGTTTTTTCTCCTGCCCAAGCCCTAGACAATGTGTCTCTCGAGGACAACTGTTAGTCTAGAGCCTGCTGCTCCCCAGGGATTCCTGGCAGGAAGATGAGCCTCAGGAGCAGTTGCTGCTGGTGGCATCCAAGCTGAAGGTGGGCAGAGAGAGAGGCAGAAACAGAGAACACAGTGTCATCCCTCGCAGAGGAGTTCAGCGGGTGCTGTGTGCGGCTCTGTGCTGTGGCAGTTACAGCTCTGGGTGCTGCATGTAAGCTGGAGCATGCAGCTCAGGGCTTTGTACCTTGGGGCCAGATGGGCTGCAGAGGACGTTCCTGCCTCCCAGCAAGGGCAGCATGGAGCCCGCAGCTGCTCTAAAGCAAGAGCTTTGCATTCTGCAGGGCTCCTGCGTCCTCCTTGCCCAGAGACAGATGTCACGTACCTGTGCCCAGGGCACTTGGCGTGCTCTGCACAGCGAGCAGCGTCCTGGGGACAGGTGTCCTGCAGCTGTTTACTCATGCTTGCCATCTGGTTAACCCTGGAATCACCTTGAACTTACCTCTCTTTTTACTCTTTGCTATCGCAGCCTGATGAGGATTTGTTCAACCCAGACTATGTGGAGGTAGATCGAATTCTGGAGGTGGCTCACACGAAGGACCCTGACACCGGGGAGGTACGTGGCTGCATCGCTTGCTTGGTCTATGGAGGGAGGAAAGAGGCTGGGCAGGAGGCCCAGACCCACGACGTGCATCGCGTGTCATCTCTGAGCACCCTGAGGCCTTCCCAGCCATGCACATCCCCGGGGACCCCTTAGCACAGGGGTAAATGGAGGGCCGCTGGCCGTCCCTGTGGCTGGATCTCGGTCGCAGCCTGTGCCCAGATGCGGAGGCTGAGCGGCTGGAGCCCTGCGCTGACCCCCAGCCTCTCTCCACGCTGCAGGAGGTGACTCACTACCTGGTGAAGTGGTGCTCACTGCCCTACGAGGAGAGCACCTGGGAGCTGGAGGAGGATGTCGACCCAGGGAAGATTAAAGAGTTTGAAGCCCTCCAAATCCCTCCAGAAATCAAGCACATGGTAACGTACCCAGAGGTAACGTACCCGGCTGGCAGCTCGCTGCCCTGGGCAGGCAGGGACCTTCTTGTCCCCACTGCTGCAGTGCAAGCCCCATATCCTCCCCTCTGGATGGGTTAGTTAGCAGGACCTGAGGGTGGGATCTGGTGGCCCAGACCTTGCTGTGAATCAGCTGTCAGTGACTGTTGTGAAGTGTTGTCCCGATGCGCAGCCCCAGAAGCAGGGTCTGCCCTCGCTGAGCATCAGCCTCTTCCCTTCCACGGACCTTGCTCCTGCTCTCTCCTCTTAGGAGCGCCCAGCATCTGACTCCTGGCAGAAACTGGAGAAGTCCCGGGAGTATAAGAACAGCAACCAACTGCGGGAGTATCAGCTGGAGGGAATGAACTGGCTGCTCTTCAACTGGTATAACAGGTGAGGAGGGGCTGGAGCCCTGTGCTCCCACGAGGAGTCCTAGTGTGTGCAGTCACAGGAGCAGCAGTGCTGGGGGAGCAGAGCTGGCAAGTGGGCCTGACAGAGCAGCTGCTGAGACCTTCCAGTGCAGGAGCTGGCAGGCAGCTGCCAGAAAAACTGTGTTTGTTTTAGCTTTGCAACTGAGTCTTTAGGAATGTTTCTCCCTGGTAAATGCTGATGAGTCTTGGAGATAGTGGGGCTTAGCTATGGTATTGGCCAGGCTACTGGTGACCCATTCCTGTGGCAGGAGTGCAGGAATCTGCATGTTCTCAGCTGCAGCAGGCCGTCAGACACATCTCTTACTGGCTAGTGTGTGCCCAAAGGACAGCATCATTCATAGAGAGTCCATCATCTTGCAAGAAGTTGGATGGTCTGGCTTACCCAGACTGGTTTGGGCCACTGTACCAACGTTCCTCCATGCTGCAGAGTCGGAGAGGTGTGGGTGGAGGTGATGTGCCTGACATCCCATCAAGCAGCTGGCAACAGGGTGTTTCCTGCCCCCGAGAGCCCCATTCACGTGCCTCTGTCCATCTCTGCAGGAAGAACTGCATCCTGGCTGACGAGATGGGGCTGGGGAAGACAATACAGTCAATCACCTTCCTCTCAGAAATATTCCTGATGGGCATCCATGGCCCCTTCCTCATCATCGCACCTCTCTCCACCATCACCAACTGGGAGAGGGAGTTCCGCACCTGGACAGAGATGAATGCCATCGTGTACCACGGCAGCCAGATCAGCCGGCAGATGATCCAGCAGTACGAGATGGTGTACAGGGACGCACAGGTGACTGACACACACAACACTCCCGGGATGTGTCCCCCAGCCCTGGCTTCCTTTACTTGGGAGTCACTGAGCTGCGTGTGGAGCTCGTGGTTCACCTGGAGAGGGAAAAGTGATCTTTTAAGACCTCTTTGCTGGCATGGGCTCAGGGTGCACTGTATGTGAGTGGAGAACAGGCCCAGCTCATGCAGAAAGGGGACAATGCAGCAGAGCCCCAGCTGTGGTTCTTATCCAGGCCTGTTTGTCTGCCCTGAAGCAGCGTCTGCTTTGGAGAGACACAGCCTGCAGCCAGCAAGGAGGCCTGCAGGAACCTGCCCACTGCTTGAGGGAGATGGGGAGATCCCAGCTAGGACCCAGATGCTAACACTGATGTGCTGACAGGATGTCTGACAGTGTCCTGCTGCCCTGCACGAGTCAAGCGCTGCATATGTTTTGTGTCTTCCTAGGGTAACCCTCTCCCTGGGATCTTCAAGTTCCAGGTGGTTATCACCACCTTCGAGATGATTCTTGCTGACTGCCCGGAGCTGAAAAAGATCCAGTGGCGCTGTGTGGTCATTGATGAGGCTCATCGCCTGAAGAACAGGAACTGCAAACTCCTGGAGGGGCTGAAGCTCATGGCCCTGGTGAGCATGTTCTGCCGGGGTTAACATGAGATCAGGGGGGCCAGAGCTGGCCGTGCCTAGCGGTCAGGTGCCACTGCCAGGGCTGAGACCTCCTGTCAAAGCGTAAACCATCCAGGACCCATCAGTCGCTGAAGCAGTGCCGGTGGTGGGGCCCCCTTTGATGGCTGGGGCACTGGTGCCCTGCAGCCATCACAAACTCCTTTTTGCTGAAGGGGAATGATAACCCACAGCAGGCCACAGCCTCCCATGCCTTCCCATCCATGTACACTCCTGACCGTGCAGCGCAGCTTAGGCTGCTGCAGCACACGGGGGCAGTCGCTGCCTGGCCGTGCACGGCATCCTCTGGCCGTGCTGTGCCTCCTGCCCTGTGGTGAGCAGGGCTGTGGGGTTCAGGCTGGTTTCTTACTCCTCTGTAAACGTGGGACCAGTCCATGCCAGGGATGAGGGTGCGGGACTGTGCGTGGTCAAAAAGGGATCAATGGGCTGCTCTGAAAAATGAGTTTGGATGTCCAGCTCCTTTCCAGCGCTGGGAAAGGCAGCATTGCTGTTTGCTGGACCAAGGGCCGTTAGGCCTATTTGATCTCCCAGCCCTACCCAGTTTCCACCACACTCACCTGTAGCTGGGTGAGGCCTCTGAAAATTATTAGTCTTATGTCTCTAGTTCCCAAAAACCCTGCTGTTTCTCTTGTGCAGAGAGAACCCTGCTGGGTTGTGAGCAGTGTGGGGCAAAGCAGGATTGCTGCTGGCTCCCGTTCGCAACCGTCACCTCCCTTTGTACAAACCCTGCGGAAGCCTCCCACCCTACAACTGCCCTTCTTTCATAGCTGTGACTTCTGGGGACATTGCCTGCATTCGGTTGGTCAGGAGCATTAGCCTGAGCAGTGAGCGAGCACCCAGGCCTGTGGCACTGCTGGCACAGAGCAGCTGCTGCACCCTGGGAGGCAGCACCCGGGGGTGGCTGAAGCCAGAGCCTGTGGTGTCAGTGTGGGAAGGGAGCGCATTGTCCTTGAGGGGTCATTGCTCCTCACACCCCCAGGTCTTGGGGGGTTGTCTGGACCCCTGTCTGGACTCCCGTCTCACCTATATGGTGAACCTCTAATAAAAGCTCCTCCTCGTTCCCAGTGCACATTTGACACAGTCATACATGCCCTGCTGATTTTGGAGCACGCTGCTCACGCTGGCCCTAGCAGCAGGTCCCTCGCTGTCACGTGGCTCTGGGCCATGTTTCCCCCTGTTCTGCCCGAGCCCTGGGGAGAGATGTCGCACCCCTGGGCACAGGGGGCTCGGGCTGTGCCAGCCTCCGGTGCCAGCACGGCCTGAGGGCCTGTGCCAGGGCAGGGCTGAGGCCTGGGGCCAGGCGGCGTTCTCGGGTTTGTCTGTTGCTGCACAGAGCTGGACTGGGCTACGTCCAGGGGACGTCCTGAGAGCCACAAGATTGTGCGTGGCAGTGGCTGGGTCAGGGCTGGCACCATGGCCAGGGGAGCCTTTCAGGGAGCCTGTGTGTCCCCAGGCCACCTGGAGCGCTCCTGAGGCTGGAGGACAAGGAGCGTTGCGCTTCTCGGACCCCTTGGACCCAGCCAGTGGGTCTGAGCCCCAAACCTGTTTTCTGTGTATACACAGGAGCATAAGGTGCTGCTGACAGGGACCCCCCTGCAGAACTCGGTGGAGGAGCTCTTCAGCCTCCTGAATTTCCTGGAGCCACAGCAGTTCCCCTCGGAGACGGCCTTCCTGGAGGAGTTTGGAGACCTGAAGACAGAGGAGCAGGTACCTGGGAGAGTGACACTGGTGACTGTAGCACAGGCAACTGGGACAGATGGTCACCAAGCCAGGCACGCACTCAGACGCATGTCTCATAGAAGTGAATAGGACTCCTCATGCCAGGAGAAGCAAAGTTGTGACAGAGCCCCCAACGCTGCTCTGGAGAGATGAGACCAGCCTACACCAGGGTGGGGTCTGCTCCCCCTGGCTCCCTGCTGCCCCTTGCATGCCTGGGCAGCACAGCCACCCCAGCAATCCCACCTGGACTGTCCCTGAGACCAACAGGAGTGCAGGGGGAGGGAGGAGATCGGTAAGTCCAGGTGTCAGTTGCCCCTGGCAGGTTCCTCTGGGCAGCCCTCCTCCAAAGTTGCCCTTGAGCCTGGGCCATGGAGAGCAGCTCAGTCCCCTGAGCTGTCTCACTGCCATTTGAATGTCTGGCGAAAGTGGAGATTGCACAAGGATGGTCATTCTGAGGGAGCAGGGATGGGCATATGGAGCAACGATCACCTCAGCTGCTACCAAAGCTCTCAGTTCTCCTCCCGAGCAGACTCATGTACCCAAGGCTGCTGGCAGCAGAAGAATGTGAAGCTAATGGCCTAGGGCTGGTCACCCAAGGAAGCCAGACCCTGAAGGTGTCCTCGCTGTCAGCAGAGCAGCTGCTTCAGGGTCATTTGTTGTCGATTTCCAGCCTGGGGAGGCTCTAGCATTGCAGGTCCCTCTGCTGTTGTCACTGTGTGCTTGCCACATGGGGAAAGCACTGAATCTGTGTGCTTGCTCTGGCAGGTGAAGAAGCTGCAGTCCATCCTGAAGCCCATGATGCTGCGACGGCTGAAGGATGATGTAGAGAAGAATCTGGCACCCAAGCAGGAGACCATCATTGAGGTGGAGCTGACCAATATCCAGAAGAAATACTACCGGGCCATCCTGGAGAAGAACTTCTCCTTCCTCTCCAAGGGTGCCAACCAGCATAATATGCCCAACCTCATCAACACCATGATGGAGCTGCGGAAGTGCTGCAATCACCCGTACCTGATCAATGGTGAGGGCTGTGCACAGGAGGTGTGGGGGGATGGTGTCAGTGCAACATGCACTGGTCACTGCCTGCAGTGCTCACCTGGCTTGGCAACCAGCTCAGGGGCTTGTGCCACCTGCTGCTGGTGTGATTGTGCATCCAGGCCCAGCACGGAATGCAGTGACCTGCCTTGTTGACCTCATGGGCAGCCCAGCTCCCCGCAAGTGCTGCTGGCTGGTGGGCACCTCAGGGTCTTGCGAGGCTCGCTGTGTTTGGGGTGTTCTGGTGCAAGACCATCTCCCAGCCTGCTGTGTTTTGACAAGGGTTGGTGCAAGCCCTGAAGCAGCAGTGTCACAGGAGTGGATGGGCTGCTGGACCTCTAGCCAACCTCCCTAGATCTGATTGACTGCATGGGTCCTGTTCCTCATGTGGTGGCTGCACTGACAGCCTCGCCAAGAGCTCATGTCCCTTCTCACCTGACAGGGGCGGAGGAGAAGATCCTGGAAGATTTCCGTAAAACACACAGCCCGGAGGCACTGGACTTCCAGCTGCAGGCAATGATCCAGGCGGCAGGGAAGCTGGTGCTCATTGATAAACTGCTTCCCAAGCTGATCGCTGGTGGGCACAAGGTGCTCATCTTCTCCCAGATGGTGCGCTGCCTCGACATCCTGGAAGACTATCTCATCCAGAGGCGGTTAGTACACGCTTCAGCATTCACCACAGTTCTTCCACATCTCCTGTGTCCCGTGCTGTAGACACAGAGTGGGAACAGCCCAGGGTGGGGGTTTGGCCATTCTCTGCCTCCGTACCAAAGGATTCGAGTTCCAGGCTACTGCTGGTGGGCGCAGGGACCCCAAAGCTGGGCAGCTCTGACCTGTCCTTTTTGCACTGCCCAGGGCTAGTCCTGGGAGTGACCAAATGGAAATAGGCCCTTCCCTTGGGCCTGGTTCCCATGAGCCCCATATCCACGCACCATGTGTGAGGTCGTGATGATTTTGCTATCATAAGAGGAATGAGTTTTGGGAACAACCACAGTGCACAGAGGCTGTTGTGGCCTGAGCCTCCACCTGTGCGCAGGTCCTGCCAGTAAGTCCCAGCTGCCCCACACACAATGCGGGGAAGGGGCACAAAGGGGTTTGTGAACCGCAGCCAGTTCAGGCCCTGCTGTGATACTGCTCTCGCCTCTTCCCCTCGCGGAGCAGGTACACCTATGAGCGCATTGATGGGCGGGTGCGCGGGAACCTGCGCCAAGCTGCCATCGACCGCTTCTGCAAGCCCGACTCGGATCGCTTCGTCTTTCTCTTGTGCACGCGGGCAGGCGGGCTGGGCATCAACCTGACCGCTGCTGACACCTGCATCATCTTTGATTCGGACTGGAACCCACAGAACGACCTCCAGGTAACGGGCTGGGCTGCTGGGAGGTGCTGCAGCATGGCCCCTGTCCCCCATGCCAGCCGGGGAGGGACGGGCAGCAGCACCCGGCTGTGCTGGCACAGGGTACTGTGCTGGGAGCCCCAGCAGGAGTGGGCAGAGGGGGCATGTCATTGGGGGAGATCACGGTCTGGCTCTAAAAGCAGGAGTGGGCCACAGACCAGGCAACGCCTTGTCCATACCTGGTGTTGGTGCAGGTGAAGTGTTGGGTGTCCCCACCTGCAGAGAGCCAGGGCTCCAGCCTGAGCCTCGTGTCCTTGCTCGGGGTGCAGGGGTCTCCGATTCCTGCTCCAGCACCTCACAAACCTGGCACTAACCAGCCCTAACCAGAGCCCTACCAGCTTGGTCATGGGCACCAGGTGAGGGTGCTCAGGTGGGTGCGTGGTGGGTGCTGGTGCAGGTGCCACAAGCCACACGTCGCTGTCCTGCTGGGCTCCCTGTGCTTGACGCGGTGCCCTCTGCACTCCCAGGCTCAAGCTCGCTGCCACCGGATCGGGCAGAGCAAGGCGGTGAAAGTCTATCGCCTCATCACCAGGAACTCCTACGAGCGGGAGATGTTCGACAAGGCCAGCCTGAAGCTGGGCCTGGATAAGGCTGTGCTGCAGGACATCAACCGCAAGGGCAGCACCAACGGGGTAGGTTGGCTGTCAGAGTGGGGCTGGGTGGGCAGCCTGGCAGGAGAGCTCTGCTCCTTCCCCTGCAAGTCAGTGCCAGCTCGGAGCAGAGACCTGGGCAGGCTCCTGGGGATGGAGAGCCTGGTCCCGCACACTTGCATTGCTGCTCTGTGCCCTGGCAGGCTGTCCCTGCACTGCCACAGGGCTGGGTGACATGAACTGAAATTCCTGACAGTGCCTCAGGCAGCATTTTGAAGTGACCTCTTTGCTGTAGCAGTGGGAGGTCAGAGTTGGCTTGGGCATCTCTGTCCTCGCTCCTGGGGCAAAGGGAAGAGCATTCTCCTGCTGTGCCATGCCCAGGGCGGCTGGCCAGGTTGGTGATGTCCCCGTGTTATGGGCAGGTTCAGCAGCTCTCAAAGATGGAAGTGGAGGACCTGCTGCGGAAGGGTGCCTACGGTGCTCTCATGGATGAGGAGGATGAAGGATCGAAGTTCTGCGAGGAAGACATTGATCAGATCCTCCAGCGCAGGACACAGACCATCACGATCCAGTCTGAGGGGAAGGGCTCCACCTTTGCCAAGGTGTGCTGCGCTCCATCGGGAGGGAAGGGGGGCTCCCCTGGGGTGGCAGGGCACACAGTGGGAGTGCGCAGGGCAGCAGTGGTGGGCTGAGCTCTTCATGTGTGTTGAGACACGTCTGCATGGAGGCCCAGCTCTCCTACCTGTCCTGCACCGGGAGCGAGATGTTGCTGGGGCACAGCAGCAGTGGGATCTCCTGTGTCACTGGTGTCAGCAGAGCAGCGAGGAGGGGACCCCAGCCTGGGCGGATGATGTGGGGCTGCCCAGGATGGTTCAGCTTGGCAGCTTCCACTCTGCCTTTGAGGGAGGCTCAGGCTGGTGCAGAGGCAGAGCAGGGGCCATTGTCCAGGTGCCAGGCAGTGCCAGGGTGTGCTCTGTCACCGGCTGGCGTTGTGCCCCAACACGTTGTGCAGTCGGGGCACTGCAGGGTGGGGGGCTGGCTCTGCTCATGGGCTGAGGACTCCTTGCTGTGGCAGCTGGCCATGCCCAAAACGAGACGCTCTGCCCAGGGCTGGTGTGGGCAGGGTCAGTCTTCTCCTTGGGGAGATGGATGAGTTCAAAGCCTGGGTGAGATCCGGTCCTGAGCATGGGCTGAGTTTATTTGATTCAGGGTATGTCGCCTTCCCTGCCCTTCCAGACACCGGTGCTGCCTCGGTGTGGTGCTTTGGCGAGCAGAAATGCAGGTGGAGACCTGGGCTGGTGGTGTGGGGAGGAGCTGTGGTACCTTCAGCACAGCTCTCCCACAGCACAGCCCATCTCTACCTCCATCCTCACTCTTCTGCTGCCATGGGACCTGGCTCTGCGGGAGACCCTGGGCTGATGGGACCAGCTGCCAGCCTGCACGATGCCCAAGGCTGGGTGCTGTGGGTGCAGCTGTGCACCGAGGGGCCGTGACGTCCCTGCAGGAGAGAAACTGAAGGGCCAGCTCTGTGCTGTGCTCGGGGCTGGTATCTGCTGGGGGCACCAAGGGCCATGTGTTCCTCCTCCTCTTGCAGTGTCACAGCCCAGGCTCTGTGTCCAACGGGCAGGCAGGACCACAGAAGAGAGGGGTTCAGCTCCCTTAGGCCTACAAAAAGCCCTCTGGCACATGTCAACATGGGATGTAACCCCATGGCAGTGAGACTGTGCCCTGCAGACAGATGTGTTGGGGATCTCTGCATGGGTGAAAGTGCCTCTGGATGGTGGGTTGCACCCTGTTCACTCCTCTTCTTTCACTCCCAGGCCAGCTTCGTAGCATCAGGAAACAGAACTGACATTTCCTTAGATGACCCCAACTTCTGGCAAAAGTGGGCCAAGATAGCAGAGCTCGATACAGACGCCAAGAACGAAAAGGTAGTATCCAGCTTGCGACCTGTGTGCCCCACAGCTGATCTGACCCCACGCGGTGTGGTCTCCAGGCAGGAGCCGTGTGCTTCTGCTGGGCTCGCGAAGGGATGTGTGCTGGGCACCAGGAATTACTGCATGGGAAGACTGACCCGTGGGTGCTGGCTACAGCCCCAATTGCTTTAGCCCCACGCTGGGCTGTGTCTGCCTGGCATTTCAGGGTGCTCAGGCTGTGCTCCCAGCTCCTTCCCCAGCCCACTCTAACCTAGGACAGAGCTGAGACCCAAACCAGAGCACCCATACACAACGGTGCTCTGACAAACCCGGTGCCACAGCCACAGCATTCAACATACATCCCTGCAACCTGCCTTCGTCTGGGAGCACTAAAAAGGTGGGGGAGCAGCACAGCACCTCACAGCCCTCACAGCAGTGCCATGTTCACCAGAAAGAGACATTTCTTCTGCCCAGAGGTGCTGCCTTCCAGCCAGCACAGCGCTCCCAGTACGGGCCCTGCTGAGCTCCTGGGCTCAGCTGCAGCCTGGGCCCCTCCTTGAGCTCCTGGGCTCCCCCATTGAGCTGCAGCCAGCTTCAGTGTGGCCCCGGCACCTGCCGGAACTCCAGCTAAGGCAGCACCGCAGTAGAGATGGTGTTAGCACCAGGAGAGAGGCCCTGCAGCGCTGCAGAGCTCACTGCTCCAGCAGGGAGAATGGGAGGAGGGGGTGGGTGTGTGTCTGTCCCACATGCTTGAAATCCAGGCAAACTTAGATGACATGGATTCATTTGACAGGGTGTGGGGAAGGAGAGGGGGCAGGTACATGCTGTTTAATTTCTTATGGCTCCCTCCTGCGCCTTCGTGTAAGTTGTCTTTCCTGTTCCAGCCCACCCCTGTCCCCATGACACACAAATTCCACTGCCTCCAGCACCGCGCTGGGCGCAGGCAGCGCTGGGAGGGCCTGGAGAATGATTCAGAGCTGAATCAGCTGCTGGTTCTCAGCAGTTTGAACCCAGAGGGCCTGATTTTCAGCCTGCCATGGTTCAGGCTGGGTTCTGTGCTGGCCAGGAATTGTCTTGTGTGTGCAGGCAGATCCACACGCAGGTAATTTGGAGCAGATATCCCAGTGGGAAGGTGATGAGCAGGCACAGGGCTGGTGAGCCAGGCGTGGCATGGCAGGGTGGAGAGGACGTGCTGTGCCCTGAGGAAAGGCAGGTGGTTCTGGTGTTCCTACCCATACCTGAGTGCATTCCCCTCTCTGTCCCTTGTAGGAGAGCCTGGTCATCGACAGGCCCCGGGTGCGGAAGCAAACCAAACACTACAACTCCTTCGAAGAGGACGAGCTGATGGAGTTCTCCGAGCTGGACAGTGACTCGGACGAGCGACCCACACGCTCGCGGCGCTTCAACGAGAAGACACGGCGGTACCTGCGGGCTGAGTGCTTCCGTGTGGAGAAGAACCTGCTCATATTCGGGTGAGTCTCGCCCCCTCCCAGAGAACACAGCCACAGCCTCCAGCTGCCCCAGCACACACAGGCCACTGGCTGCCCCAGCCACCTTCTGTCCCTCCTCCTCGCAGCAGTGACCTCCCTTGTGGGACCTGGGCTCTGAGTGAACATTTGGGATGGAAGGAGAGTTCAAAGCTTGAGCTGGCAGTTGGCACTTCCAGAGGCTGCTCCTGCTTCTACCCTGTTCAGTCCTCGGCAAACATCTCCCCCATAGTGTGGGGGCAGAACATCCCTGTCCGGGGAGCTAGCAGGGAGCTCCTGGAGGGAGGCACTGGCGAGGTCTCTACTTGCACAGGAGTGTTAATTCTGTCTGTGTTCCTGCTGTTCCAGCTGGGGACGCTGGAAAGATATCCTGACCCACGGGCGGTTCAAGTGGCACCTGAATGAGAAGGACATGGAGATGATCTGTCGGGCCTTGCTGGTCTATTGCGTCAAACACTACAAGGGGGATGAGAAGATCAAGAGTTTTATCTGGGATCTCATCACGCCGACCAAGGATGGCCAGAACCAGGCTCTGCAGAATCACTCAGGTATTGCGTGTTCTCTCTGCCATTGCACCTGTACCCGCTGCTGCTGTGCCAGCCTGTGGGACCGTGGCTCAGGAGTCAGAGCAGAGCTGACTGCAACAGCCAGTGAGAGCAGAGCTGACTGCAACAGCCAGCGACTGGGTGTGCTTGAGCGCCGCGACTCTCTGCACAGAGAAAGCCGCTGCCATGGGACGGACCCCCACACTGCTCCTCAGAGCCGGCAGGGCTGGCTGGGTGGGGAGGCTGTTTCCTGGCTCCCAGTGCCGTGGCTGGTGCAGAGAGCGCCTTGTGGTGGGCACAGGGATGCCATCCTGCTCTCACGTGGGCACTGCTAGTTTTTCTCAGGCCTGCGAATACTGCCAGAGTGTCGCCGGGCAGGGTGTCCCTGCACAGGGCACTGGTGGGATGCTGGTGACCGAATGAACATGTTCAGTGTGATCGGTGCGAGGGTGCTTACTCCACTCAGAGCGCAGGCGTGCCCGGCTGTTTCTCAGGGCATCGCAGGACACGGCATGGTTCATCGTGCGGGGACTCTGCCTGCTGTCAGCCCCAGCCCCAGTGACGGCGGCTGTGGCACCAGATGCAGCACCCGCGGCTGCACCGGGAAGCTGCCTGTGCAGCCACCTCACCCCGGGTCACCAGCTTGTGTCTCCTCATCGTGGTTTTTGTCCCAGACATACTGGTCTGCAGTGCCTGCCCTGATGGGTGGGGGTGCAGCGCTGGGTCATCCCGAGACCTCTGCGATGCAGAGTCCTACTAGGGTGGTGCTGCCTTCTCTCACTCCTTCTAGCAAGACCCTTGGTCTCAGGTCTGGCTGTTCAGAGGACTCGTGCGCTTATTTTCCAGTGTATGTGAGGTCCGTGTATGTGAGGTCCATGCGTCACACCACATGTCCAGTTGCATCCACATGCTGTTGGGCGGAGGTTTCCAGGGTACGCTCAGCTTCAGGCAGGGGCCACCAGCACTGTCCCCAGCCCTGCGGTCCCGCTGGCTCTCCCTGCAGCAGGCACTGCAGATCCCCCCTGCCTGCGGCGCCGCGGCTGCTCTCTGCAGCGTCCCGTGGGGCTGGAGCAGCACAGCGTAGAGCCCACCATGCAAACAGCATCATGCAGCTGCAGTGGCTTTTGTCTTTAATGGTATAAAGACAGAGCCATTGCCAGCTCCTTGGATCAGCTGTGGCCTGGGACACATGGTGAGTGCTCATGCTGTGTCAGGGGACTCTGTGCTGCCAAACAGTACAGTGCCTGCGTCCTGCGGCTCCAGGACAGGTGAGTTGGGCTGAGAGGGCCAGCAGGGGAGGCCACGATGCTCCCTTGGGGTGGCCAGAGCCCCTGTCTGGGTGCTGCTTGTTGTGCACGTGGGTCTGTGGCACAAGGTGAGTACCGAGGAAGCTGGGACGCTCCAGCCTGCTTTTGACACTGGAGACAGGCTGAAACCTGGGGATCCTGTTTCAAGGTGGTGGAGCACCGGGAAGGCTGGTCTGGAGTTGTGTTGTTGCTGAGCCCAAGAGCACTGCCTGTTACTTGGTGCCTAAAACCCAGCATCACCATTTCTTCTGTCTGGAAATGTCCGACTGGTTCACAGTGTGAGGTCAGTGTGGCCTTCAAGTGGTTTCCTGATGTTACTTCTTCTCAGTGAGGGTGACAGAACACTGGAACAGGCTGCCCAGGGGGGTTGTGGATTCTCCTTCTCTGGAGACATTCAAAACCCGCCTGGACGCCTTCCTGTGTAACCTCACCTAAGTTTTCCTGCTCTGGCAGGGGGATTGGACTAGATGATCTTTTGAGGTCCCTTCCAATCCCTAACATTCTGTGATTCTGTGATTCTGTGATACTCCGATCACCTCCTACACTCCGGCACCATCACCTCCTGCGCTTGTCACACAGCCCCGCCTGGGGTGCTGGAACTGGACTCGAGAGCCCTGTAGGGAGCAGCGCAAGAGATAGAAAAAAATTGGCTGATCCGAATGGGCTTCATTTAGATAATGCCAAGTAACGAACAAGCCGTGGTGTCAGTGGAGGGTCAGGAATGCTTTAGTGCAAGAGCAGCACTAAAACCAGATATTTAGCAGAGAGAAGCAACCAGAGCTTCTCTGTCAGCTCTTCAGAATGGCTTTTCCCACCTGTGAAACTTCCATGTGGTCTTGCCCAGAGGAACAACAAGACCATCTTGCCTGACCTCAGGAGCTGGAGCGGAGCAGAACCTTCCGGTGCGGAGCAGCCCTGCGGCTGGTGCTGCTGTGGCTTGCCAAGGACCTGCGGTACCACTCGTGTTCACAGAGAGCTGACCAGGTGATTTGTACTCTGGGCCTCCTCAATGTGCAGGGAGCATCAGCAACCTCCAGCCCTTGCTGGCGCGTCCCGGGGCTGTTCCTGCTCAATCCTGTATCTGTGTGACTGCGAGGGGTGAGCACAGCACGCAGGCAGCCCAGCTCAGAGCTCTGCTCTGGTCCAGCCCGGTGTCCTGCCCTCCCTCCCGGGCGAGACCGAGCTGCTGAGGGATCGGCGTTTGCCCAGAGTTCATCAGGCCAGTCCGGGGCTGGGGACAGGAGTCCTGGTGCCCATTGCTGGGCTCCAGCAGCCGCCTGGGCTGGAGCCCTTGTCCTGTCGTGGAGCTGCAAACTTTATGCAGGTGTTGAGGACACGGCAATGCTCTCTCTTCTTCCCTGGTGCCACAAGACCGAACAGGTGAGACGGGACTGCCAAGACGCTTCTTTCCCCGTCACACAGAGGCAGGAGAGATGTGCAGGACCCTCACTCAGAAACGACTGCCCAGGGAGTCAGCTCATCCCTCTTGGAAGACTCCAAACAATGGTGACCACATCAGGAGTTGTTTCCATGTTCTGCTGTGAACTCGCATCTTATTTCAAGGTTGAAAATGTGTCCCATTTTCAGCTCCAGCCACTGGATCTCATTTTATCTTTGTCAGCCAGATGGGATTGCATTCCTGTTCCTTTTGGTATCTTTGACAAGTGTAAATGCCCCCTGCAGTGATCTCGTTCCCACACAACCCTCCTCGTCATGCACTGAGTAGGAAACAACCCTTACAGATCTGTCGTTTGTCCGTCTCAACCACGACACAGATCAGATCATCAGGGTTGTCTTCTGGTCTTTAATCATTTGGGAGCCTCTTGTTTGAAATCTTGTCCTATATCACTGCGTTGTCCCCACAGGGTGAGCTTCAGAGCTGACTGTAGCGTCTAGGTAAGGCTGCGCCCAGGAACAAGGTCCCTTCTATGCTTCTGTGATGTTTTGATGCATCCAGGGGCCGTGTTATCCTTTGGGCTCAGTATTGCACTGAGAACTCACAGCAATTCTGTTTCTGTGGTGATCCCCAAGTGTTTCTTGGGGCCAGAGCCTCGCATGCTCTGTGCACCCTGTGCACTTCCCACCCTGGCTCACCGACCCGCGGCCAGGAGCTCTGCACGGCCTCCAGCTCGCAGCCCTGCTGCCCTGCCCAGCACCGCGGGACAGAGGTGCCTCGCAGCAGAGCCCAGCCTGCCTGCGGTGCCTGCGGTGCCCGCGGTGCTGACCGGCCGCCACTTGCTGTTACAGGCTTGTCAGCACCGGTGCCCAGAGGCAGGAAAGGGAAGAAGACGAAGAACCAGATGCTGCTTCCCGAGATAAAGAATGCGGACTGGCTCGCCACCTGCAACCCCGAGGTCGTCCTGCACGACGACAGCTACAAGAAGCACCTCAAGCAGCACTGCAACAAGTGAGTGTGGGAGCCCAGGCCGGCTCGTGGGGACTGGGGGCTGGGGGCTGCAGACCTTTAGCGCGGGGAGGCGGGAGGAGCTGCGAAGGGCTCCCGGCCCACGCAGGATCACCAGCTCTGGCTGCTGGACCGCTCTCGGGTGCTCCTGCAGCTAATGGGAGCTGTGTCCCGAGCAGCAAACCCCCGGCTGCTGGGCCCCAGCGGATCTTTAGTGACCAACGACAGAACCCCAGGGAACAGCAGGAAGATGTGCCAGGGGAGGGTCAGTTGGACATGAGGAAAAGGTTCTTCACCCAGAGGGTGCTGGACGCTGGGACAGGCTCCCCAGGGAGGTGTCATGGCCCCAACCTGACAGTGTTCAAGAAGAGACTGGACAACGTCCTCGGACACACGGGGTGACCTGTGGGGTGTCCTGGGCAGGGACGGGAGTTGAACTCGATGATCCTTGTGGGTCCCTTCCAACTCAAGAAATTCTACGATTCCGTGATCACAGGGCTGGGCACTAGCGTGGCACCACATGGCCAGTGCCCATCCTGCTTTCAGAAAGTGGGTCCTCCCACGTAGGTAAACATGGTGCTGAGCAGGGTTCACCAGCTTCACCGGCCCTTGGAGCGTCCCCCTGCAAACGCTCTGTGAGGGCTGTCAGGCCAGGCCCTGGGCTGGCACCTGGGCACCTGTGTGCTAGCGTATGTCCCTCTTTGCTGCCCCGGGACAGGGTTCTACTGCGAGTGCGAATGCTCTACTACCTGAAGGCTGAAGTGCTGGGGGAGGCCGCAGACAAAGCCTTCGAGGGGACCCCTGCCAGGTAGGGACCTTACGGTGACCCCTGCAGTGCCTCTTGGGGAGGTGGTGGCAGCACCCAAGCTCTGCCACAGCCGTCAGCGCAGCCACGGCTGGGCTCACCGCAGCGCCGGGCGGGTCAGACACGGGGGTCAGATCACCACATCTTGCTCAGGTGAAACTTCATCCTTGGACAGCAGCTGTGCCTGGGCAGGGATGTGGCTGTGGCAGCCCTGTCGAGGCAGCTCTGAGGCTGCAGCACCAGCCCGGGGTGGGTGAGGACACTTGGGGTCACCCTGCAGCCTGCAGGAGAATGTCTCCACATGCTGCTTGACAAATTGGCCTTTGATCCAAAGTGGGAGCCCACAGAGACTGTGCCCGGTTCCCAGGACCAGGCCTCAGAGCAGAGCATGCCCTGTGGCTGTGGGCTGCAGTCCCTTCCCAGCGCTGAAGACAAGGGGGCCAGCAGGCTCGATGCTGCTCAGCCTGCAGCCTGCCAGCTCCTGGCCTTCCTGCAGAGACTCAGCTCATGGTGTGATATGCTGAGCTCAATTTCCTAGAGCAGGGGCTGCCACCTTCCCCAGCACAGCTCTACCAGCTTGAGTCTTTGCAGGGGGGGACATTGCAGCCCACCCTGCCAGATATGCTGTTCTTTTGGGGCTGGTAGGTTTGCAGTGTTTTCCCCCAAGAGACGCTGCTCAGATCAGATGGGATCTCCAGTCCTGTGGCGTTGTTGGGGTAGGTGGGGAGACGTCTCTGGAGACGTGCGCGCCAGGCCATGGCGTGGCCCCAGGCCAGCCTTGCGTTCGTTAGCTGTCCCCAAGCCAGCGAGTGATGGCTCCTGTCTGCCCCAGCCCCTGCCCAGCAGCGCCCAGTGCCCTCCGGTGTCTGGTGATGCTGGGAGAGGGGCATTCATACCTTGTGTGCTGCAGGGAGCTGGACGTGCTGCTGCCAGACATCGACTACGTGGAGATCCCAGTGGACTGGTGGAATGCTGAAGCTGATAAATCCCTGCTCATCGGTGTCTTCAAGCACGGTGTGTACCCAGCTTGTCCAGTGGGTGCTGGTGCATGAGAGGGACCCAAGTGGAGCACCCGGCCAGGTACCAGAGCTCTGGCCATGCACCACAGCCACACAGGGCCAGGCAGCTCTCCCAGGTGCCGGCAGCTGCAGCACTGCTGGCTCGTTCCAGTGGTGTGGCAGACACACTGTGGTGTCCATGGCTGTGACTGGTCTCGTGGCAGACTCTGGTTTGCCAGGAGCAGCCTGCAGTCACCACATGAAGGTGAGGAGGAACGCCCAGAGCCTCTCCTGGCATCCCCAGCCTTGCCATGATGTCTCCCTGGGGCTTCCAGGAGCCACGGGGCTGTTTGCTCCCAGCTGCACCCGCCGCAGGTGCTGGGCACAGCTCCAGGTGTGCACTGCCTCCCGGGCAGGGCTGTGTGACGGAAAGGCTGGCCTTTCTCTTTGCCCTCTGCCCAGGGGCTGCAGAGCAATTAGCAGCTTTTGGGAAAGTGTGCTGAATTTCTGGGGGTGAGAATTGCTCTCACAGCAGCTCAGAGAGTGAGAGCCAGCTGGGGAGCTGGGTCCCACAGAGCAGGAGGTTTGCCTGAACCAGGCTCAGGCCTGGCTTTGTGCCGTCTTTCTCCTTTTTGATGGCCGGTGGCGGCTGGCAGGTTACGAGAGGTACAACGCCATGCGGGCGGACCCGGCGCTGTGCTTTCTGGAGAAGGTGGGCATGCCGGACGAGAAGCTGCTCTCCGCGGAGCAGGGCATCAGTGACGGGGCCCAGGATGCTGCTGAAAGGTGGGCAGGGGATGGAGCCAGGCTCTCGAGGGCTGGCTGGCTCATTGCTGGGGCCACGTTAGCAGTTGGCAGTGCTGTGGGGTGAGCCGTGTGCGGGGAGGAGGAGGGAAGCAAACTTCACAGCGGGCAGGGGGAGACGGGGGGAGCTGGCTCCCCAGTCCGAGGCGGAGGGGTGGCATGAGCACCATCCTCCACTCCCTCCTGCTGACAACTGGCACAGCCGAGGGGCTGTGCTGCTGCTGCTACCAGAGGCTAATTCACTCTCTTACCTAGGGGCAGCATGGAAAAGGAAGAGAGCAATGGAGAAAAGCTAGAGGGGCTGCCAAAGCAGGAGGTGAGTGGGATTCCCGGTGATGGATGCACGTCTGCTGGTGCCAGGCCTGCCATCCTGGCCTGTGCTGCAGGCTTGGCTGCCTCAGCTCTGCCGCGGGCACCGGGGAGCCAGTGCTGCTGGTGACCCTGCTCTGTGGCAGCTCTGCCCCGCGCTGTCTCTGTGGTCTCTGCTTGCTGGAGCACGGCTTCTGCTGTTGCCTCTGGGTGTTCCGTGCAGCCCTGGGCGGCATCCGCCTCATGGGAGCTGGGGGGGACTGAGGGCTGGGGACAGCCGGGGGCACTGGCACTCACATGCAGCTTCAGGGGCCACATGGGCCCCTGGCAAAGCAGTCAGGGGCGTCCCAAAAGAAATAGCTTCAGGAAAGAGGAAGAGCAGTGAACAAGGCAGCACGGGAGGGTGCAGGGTTCGTCTGAGTGGTGGAGGCTGTCACACTGTGACATCCTGCGCAGTGGCACCACAGCCTGTGTCCCTGTGGTGGACATCCCCTCCAGGCCCAGAATGGACAGCACTGTCCCTCGGACCTGTCACCTCCCCTGTCCACGCTGCTCTGACCCTGTGTGCTGAGGGCACAGGACACGCAGCCCTGCCCGTCCGGCCACCCGTAGCCTGCCAGGGCTGGCGGGCTGCGAGTGTGGAGGTTCTGTGCGGGGCTGGAGAGCCCTCTCTGATGGTTTCCTTCTGCAGGACATCGTGGCTGCTGGGGTGGGCGAAGCTGGTGAGAAGCGGGACGAGCCAGCGGCAGGTGAGGCCGGATCTCCTGCAGCGTGTGGCTGCGGCACAGCTGGAGCCAGAAAGCCGAGGCCGGCGCTGCTGGTGGGAGGGTCATGTTGCTGGGCTGGGGGATGTGCTGCTGGGCTGGGGATGTGCAGCTCGGTGCTGGTGGGTCAGGCGGGTCAGGGGCCCTCCATGCAGAGTCACGAGTGACCCAGGGATGGTCCCTGTGGAAGAGCAGCCAGGGTCTCAAAAAAGAGTGTTTCCAGGCAAAGCCAGCCAGGGCTGACTAGAACTGTTAGCCTGCCCTTGCCTGTGCAGCTGCCTGCTTGCGATGAGCATGCAGGGTCTCTGCAATGGCAGTGCTGGCAGATGCCATGGGCTGGCTGGTCCCGCTGCGGAGCAGGGAGCTGCAGCCCTCTCCCATGCATGGCCTGGCCCAAAGCTGGCATTTCTACCTCCATCTCTGCCTCTGGGCCCTCTCTGAAGGAAGCTCAGACATGGTGAGGCTGTGAGCCAGCAGCTTTTGGGGTGTGGAGGCCCAGAGATAGTCACCAGAGCCCCCCACTCATGACTGTGATCCCTGGTGTCCCCCGTGGGATGGGGAAGCGGGGAGGCAGCTCTTGGAACCAGCCGGAGGGACGCGGGAACCTGTGACTTTGAGTGTGCATTAAATACTAATGTCCTTGCTGATGTTTGAAGCCCAGGATGGCTCCGACTCAGACAGATCCTGCTGGCCTGTCTCATCTGCCCTCACAGCCAGACTGCGGAGGCTCGTCACCGTCTACCAGCGCTGCAACCGCAAAGAGCTGCCTCCCCGTGCTGAGATGCTGGTGCCCGGTAACCATGGATACTGGCTGCAGGACGAGATGTTCAGGAGAGCCTCTGAGATGGACTCAGTGAACAAAGAAATGCAGAAAAGGTAATGCAGTGAAGGGTCCTTTCCAGAGCTGATTTAGTTGGAATCCTTGCCCCCTGGATTCACCCAGGCAAATGTCACCACGCTGTCTGTGCAGGCAGCTGCCCGTGGAACAGAGGCACGTGGGTCCTTGCTGGGCAGGGAACGCAGCTCCGGGCCGCAAGGGAGCCGTGTGGCTCCAGCAGCCAGCCCGGCCGGGGAGCCGCTTCCACTGCAGTTTGCGGGTAGCAGCTGGTGACACGGTGAAAGGGAGTGAGGGGACAGCACTTCAGGGTCAAATCCAGCATCTACTGGGCCAGGATCGCCCCAGCCCTCGCTGAGCGGGTGCTGCTGAGCAGCGCTGTGCACTGGGGACACACCGTGAGTGAGGGATGAGCACCGTCACAGCACACGTGCGCAGCCCTTCTGAGCCCTGTGGCTCTCAAGCCGCTGCATTAACCTCCTGCTCGTGGCCTCGGGAGCCCCGTGGTGGCATAGCCTGGGCTGTGCTCCCGTTCTGTTTGCGTCCCAGTAAGTGGAAGGACTGTGGCGCAATCCTGGCAGCCTGAGTGACTCTGCAGAACCCAGGGAGGGTGTGCGGCGCGTGGTGCTGCCTCCATCGCTGCTGGTCCCCAGTGCACAGGCGTGGGACCTCCTGACCCACAGGGGCTCTCTGTGCTCAACAGCCCTTGATGGCTTTGTCTTCTGTGAACTTGTCCCGGTGGCAGGAACCCACGTAAGCGCTTGGTGTCTGTGCTGCCCTGTGCAATCTATTCCTTGTTTGGAAGCCGCTCCAGCCCACTGACCTTCCCTCTCCCTTCCCTCTCCCCTTCCAGTTATACCACCCCCTTTTCAAAGTGGGGCCATCAGTGGTTGTGCTGTGGACACCACAGCTGGCTGGTATTTCCTGCTCTTTAATTCTGTGGGCTTTTTTTTTCTGTGGGTCTCCTTACAGGAGTGTCCTAGGCAGTTTCCCACCAGCCTTCAATTTGAGGCCTTTCAGCAAACTCCCCTTTGGGTTCCTTGTTTTCATCATTGATTTTTTTATTAGCTTCTTGTTATTCTCCTTTTCGGGATGAAATAGCACTGCAGAGGGCTCACGACCCCTGGGAGCAGCGGTGGAAATTCTGGTCTAGGTGTATTTTGGTCAACTGGGGAGTGCTGTGGGTGCTGTCATCCCATCTGTTCTCCCCTGACGTGTCCCAGCTGCTGGTGCTGGCTCAGAGCTGCAGTTCAGAGGAGCTGAATTTTGATTTTCTTCAGCCCGCAGCACTCACCTTGCTCTGCCTGACCTGCTCCTGTGCTTGTCCTGCAGTGCGCGCCCTCGGCTGTTCTCTGGGGCCTATTTCTCTGTGCTGTATTTGCCCAGGACGCTCTTCACTATCTCTATCCTGGATCGTTCCTTTGAGTGATCCCCATGAGGTGAAAGCTCAGAGGGTCCAAGCCAGCGTGAAAGTTGTGCTCTAACAGTGCTGTAACAGAACCCCCATCACCACGGCTGATCTCCATCAGCGGGAAAGGGGTGACACCCAGGAGTCCCAGGACTCAGCAGGGTGGATGGTGTTTGTTACTGGGATTCTTACAGCAGTGAACCCCCGTCCCCGTTTCCCTCTGGCAGAGGCTGGATGAGAGCAGGTCTGCGGGACCTTCCTCTCTAATTCCTGGAGCAGAGACTTGGCCTTTCTGTGGGGGTGATGACACAACCCGATGTGGCAGGAAGCGAGTAGGTGAGACAGGGTTGTGCCTCCACAAAACTGCTGGAGGCGGTGCCCTGTTGGCAGCACAGCCAGGAGCTGCACTTGGTGGTTTTTCAAACAACCCAGAGTGGTTTTTCAGCAATCAACCTAGAGCCAGAGGGCCTCTGGCCTTTGCCCCTCCTTGCTGTGCACCATAAGGATCTCAGGTTGTGGTGGTCTCCCCGGTGTGCTCCTCCTGGCAGCTCCCCCAAAAACACTGGGCAGTAACTAGATAGTCCTGTGTGACCCCCCCACCTGGTGCCATGCCCATGCTGGGACCAGAATGTCTCTCAGTGGTTTCCATGTCTCCTCCCTGCCCCGCAGGTGGACCAGGAGGGAGCAGGCAGATTTCTACCGCACTGTCTCCTCCTTTGGGGTTATCTATGACCAGGAGAAAAAGATCTTTGACTGGGCCCAGTTCCGAGCTATCTCTCGACTGGAGAAGAAGACAGATGAGAGCCTGGAGAAGTACTTCTACAGCTTCGTGGCCATGTGCAAGAATGTCTGTGGTCTCCCACTGTGGAAAGAGGATGGTGAGTGGAAATCGCATGGCCTGTGGGGGGGTAATGGTAGGTCCAGGGACCCTTAAGTTAGAAATGGAGAGCGAGGGAGGAATTTCAGGGACAGCTGGTGGCAGCGGGACGCCGGGCAGGCTGTGGCTTGCAGAAGCCACGTGCATTTCTGGCTGCCTTGTCACCACCATGTGCCACCACCCCAGCGCAGTGCGATGGCAGGGCAGCCCTGTGGGCTCAGCCCTTGCTCTCACAGGTCTCACGGAGCTCTCCTATGAAATCATAACCGATTTTATCCAAGACAGCAACCTCTAGACGTGAGGGAGGAGAAGGAGAGAAGCAGCAGATCACCTCTCCTTCACACTAATGCTGGGGGTTGTTTGCGTGATTTGTATTGCTGCTTTCTTTCTGAGCATCTCTCTGCTGACGCTGTCAGTGTCTGCACAGAGCCCGTGCTGTGGCGTAGCTGACCAGAGAGCTCTGCCACAGGGCAAAGGGAGACTGAACCCACCGCGGGAGGCTTGGGCAGCCTGGCCAGCACACAGGGCAGCTGTTTGCTCAGGGTGCCCTGCAGAGCCCCCGTGAACTGGCACTGTGCAGGACATGGCAGATGAAAAGCTGCTTGGGGCCTATTTAAACACAAAGCGATTTGCTTTTAACAGCAGCAGGAAGGATTTTGTCTCAGAGCTGTCAGGAGGTCTGGTCTCAGGTGCAGTTCCTTGTGTGTGTGCATTAATGCCTTAGGCAGGTGTTCCTCGGCGAAAGAGCTGCAGGAGTTGAGGGGCTCTCTTCCCTGAGAACCTGCTGAAGGGCTGCCAGAGGCAGGTCCAGGCAGCTCCAGCACCGCTGGCGCTGATGGAGCAGAGCTCAGACCGACTCTGGAATCCTCTGCAGCCAAGTACCACTCTTGGTGCAGCTGCCAAAGTCAAGGGAGTTCACTCCTGTCTGTCTGCTCAGTGGCAAATGAATGGAAGGTGGTGAGACTGGGAAAAGAAGCCTCAGCGGTGTCTGCAAGCACTGCCCCACCTCACCTGCAGTCTGAGCGAGAGTTCACACTCACCTTGCTCACCGCTGCTCTGAGTAACTCATCAGTCTGTGTAATGGGGCCTTGGCTTTACTGTCCCTGCTGCAGGTCCCCCAGACCCTGACATCTATGTGGAGCCCATCACGGAGGAGCGTGCTGCCAGAACCCTCTACCGTATCGAGCTTCTGCGAAAGGTGCGCGAGCAGGTGCTCAAGTGTCCGCAGCTCCACGAGCGGCTCAAGCTGTGCCGGCCGAGCCTCTACCTGCCGGTGTGGTGGGAGTGTGGCAAACATGACCGGGACCTGCTGATCGGTACCGCCAAGCACGGCCTGAATCGCACTGACTACTACATCATGAATGACCCCCAGCTGTCTTTTTTAGATGCATACAGAAACTATGCCCAGCATAAAAGAACGGGGCTCCCAGGCCCAGAAACCCTGTGCTGCCTTTACCCGACTAACTCCAAACTCTACAGTTCCCCTCTATACAGCCAGGTGGACCGGACTTGCGAATCCCTGGAGAATGAAGCTGAGAGTCACATCAAGCTAGAAACTGTAGACAACACCATGTCCCAGGCCGGGCGCAGTCCACCGGGTGCAAACTGTGAAACTTTCATGTCTAAAGTCCGGGACATCATTTCCAGTAACTACGATGAGAGCTCTCTGCCGGACTCGTTGGTGTGCATGATGTACGACGAGAAGGCCTGTAACAGCGAGCAGAGCTCCCTCGCCCGAGACAGCCCAAGTTGCACAGATGTTGGAAGCAGCGTTGCTAAACTCTCTGAGGGCAAACTGGAGGGGGACGAGGATCCGTCCAGCTGTGATGCAGATGCCATGAGAGAGACTGCCTTCCTAGAGGGTTTGCAGGTGGGCTGCGAGCGAATGGACAGTCAGAACGAGGACACTGAGCCTTCCCCGGCCACTCCCGACAGCGGTCCTGCCCCAGCAGAGCTGTGCGAAGCCTTGCCGCAGAAGGGAGACCTTGCCAGCCCCGCGCCAGCGCTGCCTGCGCACGGGGCCATGGAAGGGGTCATGGGCGTGGGGCTCTACAGTCCTGGTCTTCATAACTATGACATAAAGGTTCCTCCTGAGCAGAGGTTCATCAGTTTGCTGCAGGAGAAAGGAATGGAGGCAAAGTCAGGGCCAAGCCAGAGCCACAGCGAGGAGGATGAGGAGGAAGAAGAGGATGATGATAATTCTGAGGCAGCAGCAGATGTTGTGGGAGGCTTGAGTGGTCCCAGGACCAGGGCCGGTTGTGGCCCCGAGGCTAATGAACTGGGAGGCGAGGAGCAGAGCTCTGGCCTCCCCACACCCGAGGACACTTGCCCAGAAGATGTGAATGGCGAGAGAGAGTCCCTGGGGCTGGGGACACCCGAAGCTCTGGGGGAACCTGGGCCGGAGGGCAGGGAGGACCATGGCCTGGATGAGGAGAGCAGCCTGCAGCACTCGCCGGGCCCAGCTCAGAGCCAGGCTCTCAACCTGCCCGCACCGCTGCTGGGGGCCCCCGGGGCAGAGCCCCCCTGTGCCCTGGGGGAGGCCTGGGGCCAAGGGGCCGAGGGGCTGGCCGGCTGCAGAGAGGCCCTGCACCCCCAGCCCCAGGGGGTGAAGCAAGAAGAGTGTGAGGACAGAGACAAGGGGGAGAAAGCCTGCGGCAGCCAGAGTCAAGGTACGGTCCTGAGAGCTCCCTCTGGTTGACAGTGACCTTCAGCTGGGGTGGAGGTACCTGCTGTCCTCCCAAAGCCTTGGGTGGGGCTGCCGAGCCCCTGGAGCGGCCTCCCCTCTGCAGGAGCTGGGGTCCTGCTCGCTGATGTCCTTGGGGAACAAAGGGTTGGTGGCTGCATTTGCCAGCAGGGCTGGCCAGAACCCCCATCCCGAGCCCAGGCAGCCCCTCTGCCATGAGCAGCGCATGGAATGCAGACCACCCGTCCCTGCCTGGCACAAGGCGCTGCCTGGTGAGCAGCGCCTTCTGGAGCAGCCTGTGCCCTCCTCCTCACCTGCCCCGGGTATGAGGATGGTCGGGAGTGGGGGCTACTGCAGTACAAGCCTCCCAGACTTGGCCCAGTGGAGCGCTGGCCCTTCTTGAGCAGCGTGGGCTGCCTGCCGTGACCCGGGGCTGCTGCGGCTCTTGGTGGCTGGTGAGGGAACGGAACTCTTGCAAGGCAGCTGGGTGCTGGGATGGGAAGGTGCGAGGAGTTGCTCCAGCTCCAAGACAGTGAGAGAGGCAGGGCAGTGATGGGCTCTGTCCTCTGTTGCTTTCTCAGATGGTCCAGAGAAGTACTTGGAGGAAGAGAGCAAGAGTTCTGCTTCTGTCCTGCCTGGGGAGATGGACGACCTTCAGGATGCCCGGGCACCGACCATAGCCCAGCTGCTGCAGGAGAAGACTCTTTACTCCTTCTCTGAGTGGCCTAAGGTGAGTTTAAAATGAACGCTGTTGGTACTGCAAGTGTTACAGCGTAGCCCTGACCAGCAGTGGCTCACACAGCCCCAGCTCTGCCTCCTGCTCCTCCACACAGGCCTGCCCACAGATGCTGCAACGGGCCTGCTCTTCCCAAGCACCGGGGCCATGGGCACGCCTGCCCCAAAGCAGCTCCCTGCCGAGCTGAGCTCACTGGGCCTGGCTTTGTCTTTAATCCTGAGATAACACACGAGTCAGTTGCTTGAGTCCCAGCCTGGCACTATCCAATTCTGTTTGCAGGACCGTGTGATCATCAACCGCATTGACAACATCTGCCACGCCATCCTGAAGGGCAAGTGGCCTTCCTCCAGCCAGCCGTTTGAGACACAGAGCCTGCTGACGGCTCCAGCGGTGGCCAGCAACGCCAGCAGCAGGAACAGCTTTGCCGAGTCAGAAGCCCCTGATCCCAGCTTCAGTAACGGGGTGTTAATCCCACAGGTACAGAAGGTGAGGGTGGCCCTGGGGCAGGGACAGGCTTGGGACTCTGGGGCGAAGCGTTGCCCAGAAGTGCTCAGGAGTTTCCCAAGTGGGGCTGGGGTTTTCACGGCCTTTTGGTGCCGCTTGTCGTGTGTAACACATGGCCTGAGCCACTTGGTCCTCTCCACTGAGGGCTCCTGGTGTCCCACTGTGCCCTCAGCCCCTGCCAGCCCTGCTCCCCTCTTGGGAAGGCGGCTGCTCAGCGGCAGCTCCACAGCTCCAGAGGCACTTCCAGAGTCAGTGCTGGAAGCACTCGGCATGTTCAGGGGGAAAAGGGGACACTGTGGTGCAGGAGAGGGCACTGCCCATCAGTCACCCATCAGGGCACTGCCCATCAGTCACTGGACACAGCGCAGACAGAAGCTGCCGGCCTGGGACTGCAGCCTGGCTGCCCAGCGGCTGGCAGAGCACCCAGGGTTACAGCGCCTGGGGGGATCAAAGTGTGTGTGAGGGTGCTCCTGCACCACCCCTGCACAGCGAAAGAGAGGCGAGGTGTGCTCCGGGAAAGGGCGTCCCTCAGGGCTGCTGCGGAGAGGCAGAAGAGCCTGACCATTAGCTCAGTGTTGCTTTGAAGTGCTGTGGTCCCTGGGTGGTGTGCGACCAGCTGTGACCCTCTCTGTGGCTTCGATCCACACAGGAAGGTTTCCTGGCCCCGGCCTTCGCAAAGGATGAGCGGAAGCACAGGAGGCCCTATGAATTTGAGACGGAGAGAGATGCCAAACAGAGGAGCCTGGAGCAGCTGGCAGCAGCCCACATTCATCCACCCATTGTGCTGAACGGCTGGCGCGATGCAGTGGTGGACTTGTCCAGAGCCTCTGACGGTTCCCCGGGGAACTCCTCTCCTTTCCCCCTGACCACCAACATGGCCAAACTGGGGACTGTCAACACCCTCCAGGGCTCCCTGGGCATGGACTTGTCTGGCATCCTCCAGGCAGGGTTAATCCATCCTGTCACGGGACAAATTGTAAATGGCAGCCTCCGAAGAGACGATGCTGCCATGAGGAGGAGACGGGGCAGGAGAAAAAATGTAGAAGGGATGGACCTCATCTTCTTGAAGGAGAGGCCTCTTCCAACCAGGCTGCAGGTGGGTTGATGCTCCCCCGTTTCACATGGCCCTGATGGAGCTGGCACGATTTGTCTCACAGTCCAGCTCTCCGCTACAAGCTCTGCTGCCCATGACAATGCGGGACCTCCTCCAGGACAGCCTCCTTGTGCCGGAGCAGGCAGGAGCAGATCCTGCTCCAGGGAGGGAGAGAGGTTTTCCCTCTGGCCTGCAGCATTCCGCTTGGAGTGTCCGGGTGTTATCAAAAGCAGCTGTCCCACCTCAGGGGGTGTCTGGGGTTAGAGAACGTGAGGAAAGGTCCTTGACTGCCTTGGAGCACTGGCCAAGAGCCTCCTGCCCTCTTTCTCCTTCTACCCTGGGATCCACCCAAAGATTAATGGGGCTCTGGGAGCAAAACTAGTCCCTCTAGACCACTTTTAGGAGTGATCTGGGGGCAAGTTGGTCCTTCTAGTGAAGGGAGTGTTTCCAGGGGAGTTCAGAAGCATCTCCCAGCCCTCTCTGCCCTCCGTGCCACCAGTGCTGGGGACTGAGCGGACACATAATGCCATGGTGGGGTGGTGGTTTAAAGAACAAGCACTGGGAACCTGTGGATTAATTAATCTGTGTGGTGGGAGCAGATGCCCTGCTTTGGGAGCTCTGCCTTGTGTGTGCACATGCATCACCACATGCTGCTGATGGGCTCTCCCCGCTCCTCCCTCCACGCCAGGATGTTCAGGAGGATCAGCCGCAGCCCCCCCAGAACAGCCCCCTCCCCGATGGGCCGGTTGCTGCTACCTCAACCCCACAGCCGGTCCCAGCTGCAGGCGGCCAAGCAGAGAAGGCCGTCCCCAATAAGAGTCTCCTCGACTGGCTCCGGCAGCAGTCCGACTACACACTCGACGTTCCCAGCTTTGGCACAGTAAGGGTGGCCTGCGGTGGCACGTGTGTCTGTCTGTCTGTGTGTCTGCCTTGTGTGTTGCCCTTTGTGTTAGGTTTTCTGCAATTGTCCTGGAGTTCAGGGCTTCCACAAGTGTCTCAAATGCAGCCTTTTTCCCTGTACCATGGTTTGTGGTGTTCACCAGGGCTACTTGGGAGGTTCATCACACATTTGGGAGGCGGGCACAGTGAAAGGCGCTTGCTGAGCTGTGTCCTCCCTCCCCGAGGTCTGTTCTGCAGCCCCAGTGCATCCATCTGCCCGGTGCACAGTTAGTCCAACGTCTTGCAGAAGCATCAGGGATGGGGAGAGAAATGGGAAAAGGGATTTGGGATGCTCAAGGTTTGTCTGTGTTGCTCCCTTTCACCTGGGGCCATTCTAGGCAGTGCTGTTGCATTAAATAAGATTCCCAGATAAGGGGAAACCTCCTTGCTTTAATAACTGGACTGAAGCAGCTGTGTCACAGGCTGCAAAGGCTGCGGGTGCATGACTGTGGGTGCCATCAGAAAGCAGAGTGGCAGAGAGTGGGGTGCAAAGTCTGTCTGACTCTTCTTGCCATCTTATAAGCATCTACCTCTTGGTTTCATAGATTGCTTTGCTCCAGGTCTGAGCTTTAGCCTGTTAGACCATGTGGTAGGCAGAGCACAGGCTGTAAAACACAGTAGGAAGAGATACGGTGGTCATGCATAAAAGACTGTGCATCTTGGTCCTGGAGGCTGGTGTTCCCAAGGCACACAAGGGACTCCCTGGAGCTGGGAGCTCAGGCAAGCTGTGTTCGGGAGCTCATGAGGGATGAGGAGCCCAATGTTTGCTCAAGCAGGATGGCCCTGGCTTTTCAAAGTCTGAAGGCTCTGTGCCCAAGGCCAGGCTCCTGGGAGCACTGCAAGAAGGAGGCAGATGGTGGAGCAGGCATAGAGGTGCCTTCTCACTCCTTTCCATCACCCCTGCCTTCTCTGGCGGCTGACTGGAGCTCGCCCAGCCTGGCCATGCCGCCGGTGAACCTCCCAGCAAACCCCAGTGCCCTGGGTCAGCCCTGCAGGGTCTCCCGGTCAGGACGTGTGTCCTCTCTCCAGGTGGGGTGGGTTGGAAGCTGCTTTGGGTACTGCAGCAGCTCTGCTTGTTGAAGGACAGACCAAGCTCTCAGGAATCAGAGCCTGTAGTAGTTCTTTGTAATGCCACATCCTTGCAGGCGCGTTGTCACCAGGACTCAGTGCACGCGGTGGGTGTGCAGCAAATCAGGTGTAAAGCTCTAAGTTGCAGTCCTGAAAGCTCTGATCCCAAAGAAAGGAGGTGCAGCAGCTCTGCAGTGGGAACAGCTGAAATAGGAGCGAAACAGAGCACAGATGAGCTGGCGAGAAGCAGTAGCTGTATCAGACTGACGGGAGATGGCACACACAGAGCTGTTCTCTCTTTCTAGCTGTAGCAAATGCCCCGTTTACAGATGCACATACGTGAATTGGCAGTGGGTTACAGTTTTAGGATTGGAGGGGAATTAGGAAGGGCTGGAGCAGTCTAAGTAGGGTACACTGAAGACTCCTTTACACCTACAAAACTCCCTTGTGCTCATTTGAGGGCTGGCCCTGTGGCAGGGACCAGCTTGTGCTCCCAACGGAGTCTGCAGGGACCCTCTGTCCCTTGGGAGCTCATCTGTGCCGCTCTCCTGCAGCGCTTGTAGCCATCCAGGCTCATTAAGCTGTCTAGTCTCATTAACATTGTCTTGTTTGCACTCCAGAATTTTTCAGACAAGCCCAAGCAGAGGAGGCAACGCTGCAAGGACCCCAGCAAACTGGACATTAGCTCACTCTCGGGAGAGGAGCGGGTGCCTGTGGTACATAAGGGTACCGGACGGCGGGTGAGTGAAGGCCCGTTCTGTGCTCTGCCCTTGGTGTCCTGAAACGCTGAGCAGACCCCGAGCTCACCTGGGGGGAGATTTAATCCAGAGAAGCCTGTGGATGGGACAAAAGTCTGGAACACGTCACTGATCTACACTATCCTGTGACACATGTCTGCCCGAGGGGACACAGACCTGCGATATAAGTGACTTTCTATGTGAAGTAAGGGAAGTCTAAGCGTTCGGCCCTGCCAGGGTACACAGACCCCGCAATGGCAAAGAGATTCAGCCTTTGATTTTAAAGCCACCATCAGCACAGCCCTGGCTGGTGCTTCCCCTCCCAGATTGAATTGTTCCCCTTGAATTCACTGAAATATGCCACAAACTGTAGTACTGCCTTGCAAATGTCTTTGTTTTCTTCCTCCTTACGAGGTGCAGGCAGAGCATACTAATACCCATCCAAGTGCTGGGCATGCGGGAAGTGGAGGGTTTGAAGGGCTTTTTCTTGCTTACTGAGCAAGGAGCGTGGATTTACGTGTCTGCAGTTTAGTCTCCAGTGCGCTGATGTTCACCTCTTGGAATGAGAAGAGATGTTCAGGGATACTTTCCACTCAGATTCTTAGGGACATTTAGGACTGCACTAGGTCAGAAGGGGATGTGACATCAATCACATCTAAAACCAAAACTAAAGAGTGAGGCAGAAAAAGGCTGTTTCAGCCACATTTGTGTTTCCCTCTGTGACACCCACAATGGCCATTGGAGACCTGGGTGAATTGGTGGCTTTCATGGACGTCCTGTCCCCATCATTTGTTCATGGGGAGGGTGATGGGATGGGCCACAGACGCTGAACTTGCCTCTTCCCCCTGAACGATGTATCTGGAGGCAGCAGGCGCTACTGAGTCCTGCAAAGATGGGTAGCGAGGGAGGAGCCTCTGCCCCAGCCAAACTGCAGCCCAAAGCAAGGAGTTAGGGGAAGTGTAATCATATTTCTTGTATTATTTTACATAACTCTTTCTGCAATAGAGGTCATCCTTCTGCTGTGTTTTATAGTTAGGGGGAGCCACGGCACCAGCATTGAAGGAATTGCCAAGGTGGCTTGATGCAAACTTGGAGTATGCTGTTGCAGCTGACTGGGCTGACATTGTTAAGCTTTCAGTAAGTTAGAGCTTTTGGAGAAATCTGTATCATGTCATCTTTTCTTTCCCGTCCCCATCCCCACAACCTTTCTCCAGTGAGGATGCGGGCGCTGTGGGCAGGCCCTGGGGAGGGGATGGCGGCAGGGCCGGCAGCACCGGGAGCGCGCGGGGCAGGGGGAGGTTGGGTGCGTGCCACAGCGCGGCACCGTGGCCAGGGGAAGGAGAGAGGGGGCTCAGCGCCCCGGGAACGGGGCTCGGCAGCTCAGGGTGACTGTCCGGAAAGCCTCGGGATGCTTAAAAATAGCAGGGCCAAGAGAATCATCCTAGGAGCTGTAATGTACCTCAGGTGCTGGATGGCTGAGAGTGGACAAAACACATCCTTGTGGGTGAAATTTTCAAAAATACCCTCACCCGAGGCTTTTCATTGACTCCTGCAAACTCTGCCTGTGCGGCTCTGGGCCCGGGAATGGCCCCGGAGGTCACAGGGCTCGGACAGGCCAGGGCCAGGGCCAGGGCCAGGACGGAGCCTCACCCACCCCGGCCATTCACCCTGTTTGTCACACCAGTCCCAGGAGGAGGAGGAGGAGGAGGAAGAGGAGCCCTCCCCGGCACACACGGGCACTGCCGACCGCCCCTCCCCACGGCGGGCTGGCCTCTCCAGGCTTCTCCTGCCTCCCTCTTGCTGCTCCCGGGTTTTGGGGCTGCCGTGGTTTGTGTGACGCCCTTGCAGGGGGCTGGAAGGGAAGGCAGTTGGCTTAGAGGTTTGTACTGCTCAAATTTGCTTTTAATTAGCGCTGGGGATTTGGCATGGTCTGTCCCACTGCCCGGGAAGCAGCTCCCCATCCAGCCTGGTGTCAGCGCCTGTTCTAGGTGCCCAGCGCCCGCGCGAGCTGGCAGCTCTTCCTCACCTTCGCTTGCAGAGGACAGCGTCTGTGCCGGTAGAACGGCCGCGTGCCTGCCCGCTGCCCCGGGCACCCGCTCGGATTTGGCGGCTGCGTGCCCATTAACATTCGCACCCGCAGCCCCATCAGCACTTTGCTTTTGGCCGGTGCCCGTCCGTCCTGGCCCCAGCATGCGGAGGGACGTCCGGCTGCTGCGGGTGCCGGGCCAGGCGGGAGCGCGGGCACCGCCGTGGTCCCAGTGCTGTGCAGGTTTTCCCACGTGCCAGGGGAGCAGAGCAGAAGATTCTCCTCTCTGGGCAGTAGCTGTGCTGTGCGGACTGTGGAGTCCCTTGATTCGTTTCTGCACTGCAGGTGTCAATGGGAAATACTTTTCCTACCTAAATCTATTCTTTGAAACGGTTCGAAAGAGCGGTGATGCCACAAAGAAAATGTTTAAATGTCTCTGATGAGGTTGCTGAAAAATCAAGTTTTAAACTACACTATGGACCCCCCTGTGTAACTGGACAGTCTCACCTGGTTGTGGCCACTGGGTTCTGATCCCATATCTCAATGGTCAGAAGAACCTTCCTGGTGTCTCAGTGAAGCTCTAACCAGGAGCTCCTCAGACAGCATGTCCTCTGTCTGCGTGCCATCCCACGCCGCTTTGCTGTCCTGCAGAGCATTGAACATTTGGCCGCTCACATCTAAAACACATGATTTTTCACCTGTTGCTGAAGCAGTGATTAAAGGTGGGAAGGGAGCTAAGCTGGCATTGACACAGAGCTGCCCCGGTGCTTCTGGCGTTGTGAACGGCCGACGCTGAGGGCTTGGGTGAAAGTGCGGGGCGAAAGTGCGTGTCCTCCTTTCCTCTTGGCGCGTTTTGACACTGCAGTATCACGCCAGGGTAGAGCGAGGGCTTTTTGCATTTGGCAGCATCCCTTGGGGAAAAGTTGTGTGTACCTCTCAAATTCCATATCATGTAGGGAAATATTTCTGTGCTGGCAACATCTGGGATGCAGATGTGAGCACAGAAAAGCCAGATTTCCTTTGATGCAGTAATAACCGTCGGGTGTTTTCTGTTGTGTGTGTTTCGTTTTCAGGGCTACTTACCGGAAAGCAAATTCAATCGCATCCTAACCGAGCCTGTGCTCCGAGACGTGGGGCCCCGCCGGAGGGGGAGAAGGCCCCGAAGCGAACTCATTAAAGGCCCTGGTGTTGTTGCAGATTCTTCTTCTGGAATGGGACCATTGTTCATGAATGGACTGATTGCTGGGATGGATCTAGTGGGACTTCAGAACATGAGAAACATGCAAGGGATCCCTCTGACCGGGCTGGTTGGGTTTCCCGCTGGGTTTGCAGCAGTGCCCGCCGGCGAGGATGTGAAAAGCACCCTCAGTATGTTGCCCATGATGCTGCCGGGCATGGCTACCGTACCCCAGATGTTTGGCGTTGGAGGACTTCTCAATCCCCCCATGACAACGACCTGTACTGCGACCGCTCCGACTTCGTTAACAAGCACAACGAAAAGTGGTACAGCCAGCGCAGAGAAAGCTACCGAGGATAAACAGAGCAGCCAGGACATGAAAAAAGAAACTCTCTCAGAAGATAAGCCTGGTCCTAGTTCATTTTCTAATCAGACAGAATCCGCAATAACTACCAGTAGTCCTGTAGCTTTTAACCCGTTTCTCATCCCAGGGATGTCTCCTGGACTGATCTATCCCTCCATGTTTCTGTCCCCTGGCATCGGCATGGCGCTGCCCGGCATGCAGCAGAGCCGGCACGCCGAGCCGGCCCTGGAGAGCCAGAAGCGCAAGAGGAAGAAAGCGAAAGGGGAATCGGCACAGCCAGAGCCAGAAACTGTCCCGCTGCCGGAGAAAGAAGCTGCGAACAGTCAGAACTGTACAGAGCAACCGCCGCCTTCGTCGGCAGAGAAGGAGCAGGACGGACCAGCAGAGGAGGAGCGCGAAGCGGCTCGCGATACCAATTAGAACTTCTGTTTCATTGAAAAAAAAAAACACAAAAAGATTGTGGCTTGTGAGTTTCTTATCCCATAAACTCTTTGTTACTTACCCTCCCGCCCCACTCCGCCTTCATAAACCTGTGTTCTCATGAGTAATATTATCTACCTAATTCCCTGTCAGAAAAAACTCTGGTGACATACTACATGTTAATAGTTGCAGGGTCTTGCCACTTTATTAGATAAACAGTGTTGTCTAGCTAGTATGGGAGGCACCGAATTCTTGTTCTGTTTTTCCAGTCGTTCATCCCAGCCGACGATAGCAAATCCAGTACTCGGTCACCCCCGCAAATTGCTCACTCCTTTGAGAAGAAAAAGCAGCAAAAACACAAGAGCAAAAGAAAAGTCTTTACCTCTTGGTCTACACGGAGACAAAGGTTCTTTCTGTCTACAGCGACACTGAACAAAAAAGCCTGTATTTGGGGGTAAAAAGCACAGCTATAGTAAGTGCTAATGTGTATTTTTGATTTAAAGTATTTCCCTATTTTATCATGGTTACTAGAATAGTAGTATAGACAGAAGTATATAACTAATGATTGAAAATGCATATATTCATTTCTTTGAAAGGAAAAAGCATAACTGGTAGTGATATAATTTCTTTATCACCCCCACCTCAAAGGTCCAGACACAAACTGCAGCGAGTGAAAATATGACATAGACATCCTTTTGTATTTTTTAAAACCAAAGTTTGGTTTTACGTTACGTGGAGTTTAGTTGCCCTTTCCTCGATAGTTACAAGAACTTTTCAGCTTGAGCTGGAAAGGTTTTGCACATCTTGCATGACTTTTTTGGGATTACTGTACCTGTAGCTACCAGTCTCTTCATTGTTCTGCTGGTCTTCAGTTCTCTATGGCGTTAGTTCTCATCTATGGCATTAGGCGTGCTGTAAAGGTATTGTTTTTCCAGCCATGAACAGGCCACATTGATTTTAATGCTGTTATATGAACACTGAGGCTTTTTGAGTTGTTACGTTTTCCGCTCCTTACCCCAGAAGCAACGTCCTTTCAGCAAACAAGGAACAGGCTATGCCCAGCTTGGCGAGTCCTCTGAGATGGACCGTGGAGACTTTCAGAGCCTTAGTTTCTTCTTTTCTAGCGTTAGACTGTGAAGAGATGACCTTGGCTTCTTCTTTCCATTCCGTTTGCTGTTGAGCAGTATTTCCGAGTCCCACCCCCATTGGCAAACGATTTTGACGTCTGCATTTTACACGGACAGGGTTCAATGGCGCCAGCCCCGCAGCTCCGGGTACTGAGACACCTCCACAGGCTCCTTCCCCTCACTCCTCCTCTCGTTTTTCTTTCACTTGGGCTTGTTCTTATTTGCAGCTCATGGTTTGAGACTTGAAATAACCCCGCGGTGGCGCAGGGAGACGGAGGGCAGGCTGGTGAGGGAGCTGGGAGCGTGCTAGTCATCGGTTCCACTTTGGATTGTCACAATTTACTGTATTTTTTACTGATTTTCTGTTACAGTTTTGCTAATTTATCAGATGGTCCAAATGTTTTGACATAACTATTTCAGTTTGCATTATTTATTTATGATGCTTTTTGTCATTGTCTTTTATACATTTGGGATTATAAATTATGTACATGTTAAAATTAGCATCTCAAAGAAGTCTGTTACCCATGGTCTAAAAAGCATTTGGTTTATATTTCCACGGAATTTTTTCCCAGTTTACTGGATTGGATGATTTTTTTTTAAAGTATGTAACCAATCATAATACACCCTCCCCCCCCCGATAATTAAATGTGTTCTATTTAATAACATCCTCGTAGCATAGATACTGTATCACTCTCGACAGATTTCTTAGAAATGCTGCTATCGCTATTTAACTAACATTTTGTTCAGTTTTGCCTCCAGTGGAAGCAGAAAGGGTTTTTTCAGCTGTTAAATCCAAAATCAATATAATTTATTTATGTAAAAAAAAAATCACGATTGATATATTTTTGAACCTTTTAAGTACTAACTTTCTTTTTATTCAGTAGAACATGTACTTGCCCTAAATCCTTAAAATACAAATGCTATAAAACTTCATTTATCTTCAACGCCTTACTGTGAATGGATACAGAAATCTCTTCAGAGTCCATTTCATGTTACGGGATGGTTTTTCCAGGGTTACACGCGTAAGGAACAGGGTTTAAAGTTAAATTTATTTAATTAGCCAGCATGCTCTATACCTTGTTCTTCCTTATCAGACATGTATGCTGTGTCTCTGGGTGTTTAGGCTTCTCTTTGGCTGCTACTTTGTGACCCTTTTGCAACCCGATATACTCTGTGGATCATTTAGACTGTAAAGCCTAAGCGGCTTCTTCTTCTTTTCCATCATATCCAAAACAAACGCCAAATTTCCACCGGTTTTCATGGCTACTCACACAAACATACATTCTTCACCAAATGTGCTAACAAAATAAACTGTCTGTGCTCTTGAACATGGATTTAAAGAAAAAGATTTAAAAGTCAGATTTTTATTTTTTTAATTTAGTGACTAGATGCTTATCTTTCAAACTTGGCAGAGCCTTGCTACAGATGTATATAATTTTTTTCAGCAAATATATGTGAATGTTTAATTCACCTGACTCAGTGATAAACGTTACTTGCCTTTTTCCAGCACGACCCCGTGGAGAAGCCGTGGGGCCCAGCGGACCGTCCCTCCCTCGGGGCCGCTCTCGGTGCAGACGTGTCACCCCGGGCAGGGGCCGCTGCAGCCACGTGTCCCCGGCCACCGAGGTGACCGCGCTCTACCCGCTGCGCCAGCAGCTCTTGCACCAGCGCCGGGCGGTTAACTCGCCATGCTGGGTGGGTTAACTCACTGTGCCGTGGGGTTAACTCGCTGTGTCGTGGGGGTTAACTCACTGTTCCATGGGGATTAACTCACCATGCTGGGCAGGTTAACTTGCTGTGCCATGGGGGTTAACTTGCTGTGCTGGGTGATTTAACTCGCTGTGCCATGTGGGTTAACTCGCCATGCTGTGGGGGTTAACTTGCCGTGCCATGTGGGTTAACTCGCTGTTCCAAGTGGGTTATCTTACCGTGCCGTGTGGGTTAACTCGCTCTGCCGTGTGGGTTAACTTGCCGTGCCATGTGGGTTAACTCGCTGTTCCAAGTGGGTTATCTTACCGTGCCGTGTGGGTTAACTCGCTCTGCCGTGTGGGTTAACTTGCCGTGCCATGTGGGTTAACTCGCTGTTCCAAGTGGGTTGTCTTACCGTGCCGTGTGGGTTAACTCGCCGTGCCATGGGGGTTAACTTGCCTTGCTGGGTGGGTTAACTCGCTGTGCCATGTGAATTCACTTGCGCTTCGGGATCACTGGAGCAGCCCGAGCTCCGTGGCACGTTTAAGCACGTGGCCTCTGCCGACCCGTGTCACCTGGAGGGACAGTCAGGATCCCCCTGCACCAGCTACGGCCCTTCACACCTGCACCACAGTTCCCAGCAGAAGGAGTTTGGTTCCTCTTACTGAGAAATTCAGCATCTCCATCTAAGCCTTGCAAAATGCTGATAGGTGCCCAATAAATACTTGTCATAAATCTCAATGTAAGGATCTCATGCTTTAGAAAAGTAGGAACTACTTCAGTTTTTCAGATGAATAAACACGCATAGGAAAAGCTGAACAATTTAAGGTCCAGGAAAAAAGGCACAGAATAAACCAAGAGTTTTTGGTGGCTCCCCCTGCCCTCCTATAAGCACCTCGTCCTGGCATTTTGTTGCTGTGTTTATTTGCGGAGAGAAACAGGAAAGCAGCAGGCAGGCCAGGTATTGGGTATTGCCTGGACACGGCAGAGGAGAAAATGATGGTGTGAACTCCCGAGTCTTGCTTCAAACCCCGGCTCCGCACACTGCGGCCTCCACCCGGTATCGCTAACGCAGAATATCCGTTCAAAGGGCCTGCAGGAACCAAGTGGCCCCTGGTTCACAAATGTGAAGTGTTTGTGCAGGTGTTTACATTGTGGAGTCGTGGCATTTGCTCTGTCTCATCAGGTGAGGTGAGTGAGTCACCTGCTGGTAAGGAGTGAGTGGCTGTGGTTATGGCTGTGGCTGTGGCCGTGGTTGTCGCTGTGGTTGTGGCTGTGGCCGTGGCCGTGGCCGTGGTTGTGGCTGTGGTTGTGGCTGTGGTTGTGGCTGTGGCTGTGGTTATGGCTGTGGCTGTGGCTGTGGCTGTGGCTGTGGCTGTGGTTATGGCTGTGGTTATGGCTGTGGCTGTGGCTGTGGCTGTGGTTGTGGCTGTGGCTGTGGCTGTGGTTATGGCTGTGGCTGTGGTTGTGGCTGTGGCTGTGGTTATGGCTGTGGCTGTGGTTGTGGCTGTGGCTGCGGTTGTGGCTGTGGCTGTGGTTATGGCTGTGGCTGTGGTTATGGCTGTGGCTGTGGTTGTGGCTGTGGCTGTGGTTATGGCTGTGGTTGTGGCTGTGGCTGTGGCCGTGGCTGTGGTTATGGCTGCGGTTGTGGCTGTGGCTGTGGCTGTGGTTATGGCTGTGGCTGTGGTTATGGCTGTGGCTGTGGCTGTGGCTGTGGCTGTGGCTGTGGTTATGGCTGTGGTTATGGCTGTGGCTGTGGCTGTGGTTATGGCTGTGGCTGTGGTTATGGCTGTGGCTGTGGTTATGGCTGTGGCTGTGGCTGTGGCTGTGGTTATGGCTGTGGTTATGGCTGTGGCTGTGGTTGTGGCTGTGGCTGTGGTTATGGCTGTGGTTGTGGCTGTGGCTGTGGCTGTGGCTGTGGCTGTGGTTATGGCTGTGGCTGTGGTTATGGCTGTGGCTGTGGTTATGGCTGTGGCTGTGGCTGTGGCTGTGGCTGTGGCTGTGGTTATGGCTGTGGCTGTGGTTGTGGCTGTGGCTGTGGTTATGGCTGTGGCTGTGGTTGTGGCTGTGGCTGTGGTTGTGGCTGTGGCTGTGGCTGTGGCTGTGGTTATGGCTGTGGCTGTGGTTATGGCTGTGGCTGTGGTTATGGCTGTGGTTGTGGCTGTGGCTGTGGCTGTGGCTGTGGCTGTGGTTATGGCTGTGGCTGTGGCTGTGGTTGTGGCTGTGGCTGTGGTTATGGCTGTGGCTGTGGTTGTGGCTGTGGCTGTGGTTATGGCTGTGGCTGTGGCCGTGGCTGTGGTTATGGCTGCGGTTGTGGCTGTGGCTGTGGCTGTGGTTATGGCTGTGGCTGTGGTTATGGCTGTGGCTGTGGCTGTGGCTGTGGCTGTGGCTGTGGCTGTGGTTATGGCTGTGGTTATGGCTGTGGTTATGGCTGTGGCTGTGGCTGTGGCTGTGGTTATGGCTGTGGTTATGGCTGTGGCTGTGGTTATGGCTGTGGCTGTGGCTGTGGCTGTGGTTGTGGAGGATGGGCACGGGCAGGCACAGCTCGTTTTGGGTTTGGTTTTGCAGGATCCATGTGCCCTTTCCCGGAGTGCGAGGGGGTGAACCGCCCGGCAGCTGCTCATCTCTGCACTCCTGTCCCTGCCTGATTTTTATCTGATAGGACACAGAAAAGTGTCCTGTAGACAAGGATCTTTAATTCTCCGCGTGGTCACAGAAGTGTTGTTAATGATTTCCCTGGGCTGGGGGAGCGTTACCTGCCCGCAGGGCAGACTTGGCAGCTCTAGTGTCCTGACAAAGTTACAAGCAAGGATTTCGGGTCCAAAATCTCAGCTGGCAGTGAGCAGAAGGCAATTTCTCTAATGACATTTGGCTTGTATCGAATAAAACTTAAGCTTTTCAGTGCATTTATCTTTTCCACCTCTTCAGGAGCCACTTGAGCTCCAGACCTGTGGAGCGCAGGCCGAGTCACGAGAGACCACCAATTCTCATCACTTTTTACAACTTCGAAGCAATATCGAGCACTTTACCAAACAGGTAAAAGCACCGTTGGTGGTCCCCGAGTGCTCTGCAGCACATCCGCCAGCACCGCAGCCCGCGGAGCTGGACCAGCGCTGGAAAATCAGTGGTAAGAGAAATCCGGCTTATGTCTCGTTTCCCTTCCCGGCTACCTGCATGACATGCCCTTCACGGCTTGTGTACCTGGCCCGCGAGCACCCTCCTCAGCCTCCTGCTGCAGTTTTGGGGGCATTTGCAGTTTCACGGTGCACCCATGGTTGGCTTGAGGCCACCAGTGCGGTGCAGGCAGCGCTAATTCCTGGAGAATCTAGATTTCACCTCAAAAGGCATAAAACAGTGCAAGATCCCCAGCCCGGTACAAACTCCGTCCCACTTCCCCGTCTCGCCCCGTTACCCCTCCAGCGGGATTTTCCCCAGAGGAACGGGGGTTCGGCACCGTTATTTGGCTGCCATTTACCAGTGGTCCAGCTGGGGATGTGATGTTAGTGGTCTAGCCTGGAATTCAACCCCAGTCTCGCTGAAAACATCAGTCGGTGCAGGACCAGAACCAGCCCTCGGGGGCTCGGGGAACAGCAGCAACTGTGCAACAAGACACCGAGAGCAGCGGTGGCGGTTGCAGATGCTCTGCTGCAGATCTGCTCGTCTCTCTTGGCTCCTGCCAAGCACTTTGCTGTTAGTTTTTCGGCTGGGTATGTGGTAGCAAACCAAGACATTTTACAGGAACAGCCTGTACCACTTAGAAGGACAAAACAGATTTTTAAGGGAAAACCCCAAGGTGACTGACTTCTTTTTCAGACAAAGGGCACAAATTTCTAATAGAGGAACAAATGCACAAAAAGCAAAGCTCAGGTCCCTCCGAGGAAGGTACAACTTTGTTCCTGAAGGAATGAATATGACTGTAGGACCCTGTGTAGCCTAATTACCAGCAATTAAATGCATTTCCTGGCTTTTCACGGCAGTCCATTTTCCTTGCTCTTACAGCAAATCATTTTACACGCACATTTGGGTGCTTGGATTAAAGCTGGCTTTTAGGGGAAGGAACATTTTGGAAGGCGCTCGGTGAGGGAGCAGCTCCACCAGCCTGTGGCTCCCGGCCAAATGGTCTCTGGGCTTTGCACATGAACATTTCAACAGGAATTTAAACCCAGCGCGTGCTGGACCACAGCTCAGGTCAGAAGCTGCTGAAGGGTGCAGGGGGGGCAAACGCCGCTCCCGCCGCGGAGAGTCCCCCACGACCCCCGGCCCGGACTCACCGAGCGCATACACGCGTGGGACCCCACGGCCCCGCTCCCCCTGGCCCCGCCCCGCTCTCCCCAGGCCCCGCCCCGCTCTCTCTGGCCCCGCCCCGCTCTCTCTGGCCCCGCCCCGCTCTCTCTGGCCCCGCCCCACTCTCTCTGGCCCCGCCCCACTCTCTCTGGCCCCGCCCCGCTCCCTCTGGCCCCGCCCCGCTCCCTCTGGCCCCGCCCCGCTCTCTCTGGCCCCGCCCCGTTTCCCCGGCCCCGCCCCCGCCGCTCAGGGCGGAAGCCGCCGCTCCCTTCCGGCGAAGGCGTTTTGGCGCGCGGAGCCGCAGGCCGGCCGGGCCGCGCCCGCCATGTCCCGCCCGGGGCCGCCGCCCGCCGAGCCCGGCGTCGCCATCGAGCGGCTCTGCCAGGAGCTCAACCTGGACGCGGTCAGCGCCGCCGAGGCGCTGCGGGACTTCACGTCGCTGCGGGGCACCTACAGCCTGGAGGTGAGGAGGCCGGGCCGGGCGGGGCCCTGTCAGGGGCGGAGCGGGACGAGCTCCCTCCGCGGGACGTGCCGGAGGGGCCGGGCGCGGGTCGCCTGCACCGGGGCGGCCTCTCCCCACAGCGAACGCTGCCCGTGTGTGTATGTAACTGTCCATATCCGCGAAGATGCCTAAGGGAGTGGAGCATCTCCCGTGTGAGGAAAGGCTGAGGAGCTGGGGCTCTGGAGCTGGAGAAGAGGAGACTGAGGGGTGACCTCATTCATGGGGATCAATATGGAAAGGGGGAGTGTCAGGAGGATGCAGCCAGGCTCTCCTGGGTGACAACCAGTGACAGGACAAGGGGCAATGGGTACAAACTGGAACACAGGAGGTTCCACTTAAATATGAGAAGAAACTCCTTCCCGGTGAGGGTGCCAGAGCCTGGCCCAGGCTGCCCAGGGAGGTTGTGGAGTCTCCTTCTCTGCAGACATTCCAACCCGCCTGGACACCTTCCTGTGTAACCTCATCTGGGTGTTCCTGCTCCGGCGGGGGGATTGGACTGGATGAGCTTTCGAGGTCCCTTCCAACCCCTGACATTGTGTGATTCTGTGCTATCCCGTCCCTCCGCAGGGCGAGGCGCTGCACTGGCTGGCCTGCGCCCTGTACGTCGCCTGCCGCAAGAGCCGGGTGCCCACGGTGGGCAGCGGGCTGATGGAGGGGAACGGTGTGTCCCTCACCAGGATCCTGCGCTCTGCCAGACTCAGGTGAGCTCTCCCGGGTTGCTAATTGCCCTGGCTAATTGCCGGCTGCTCCAGCGCTAACACGGTGCTCTGCTGTCCTGCTAATTCAGGCACGCGCTCCTTTTCTCATGGCTCCAAGCGCTGCAAAATGCATGTCCTGAGGTAATAGTATGAAAGTAATAAATCCTCTTTTGTTAAAAATGGAAATAAGATGCAAATACGTAATTCTCAACTTTAAGCCTTTGAAAAACATCCCACATCAGACGAACAATTGTTCCACCTACGCCAGTTATTTATTTTTCTCTTTGTAGTTAATTGAAGCACAAGCAAGACTCTGTTCTGTTAGCAATCCAGATAAGACTCATCTGAGTCAGGATTTAGGCCAAATTGCTCGATGCAGCGTGACGGCCACGTCGTTCTCGGGACACAACGGCGGTCACAGAGGAGCTGACACCCTGCAGGGCTCCGGCTGAGCTGCGCTCACCCAAGATGGCAGAACTCAGAATGTTTCTGTTCCACTGACAGACTCATTGTCAGCTGAACTGCCAGAGGGGGGGTTGCCAGTGTAATTACACATACAGTTAACGAGTTTTTGTGTAGGTAACTTTGGTAGGCATAGGCTCTCGTTTGTGGTTTTGTTGCCTCTCTTGCCTCCCCTCGACACGTGCAGAGCTGTGCGCACTCTTTCCTTTCTACCCCTCACGGCTATGCTGGCAGCCCTTAAATAAAACTAGTGTTTCCATGCCTGTGCCTTAAAGAGAGTCAAGGAGAAAAACCAAAGTGATAAAAGGCAAGAAGCTTACAATATGTGCGGTTTGGGAGTAGGTATAAAGAAATGGTAAACCTGTATATTAATCAAATTAGTTGTTAAGGAGTAGATGTGTTGCATTTTGGCTTTTTGAAAAATTCAGAATGAAAGAAGTTAGTTAATGCTCAAAATAAAGTACACTTTTCTTTTTTTTTTTAAGTTTAATTCAGTTTTTTAGCAAAATGAAGAAGTGGATGGACATGTCAAATCTACCACAGGAATTCCGAGAGCGAGTGGAGAGGCTGGAGAGAAATTTTGAAGTGTCAACTGTGATTTTCAAGAAGTTTGAACCAATATTTTTGGATATATTTCAAAACCCTTACGAAGAAACTTCTAAACCACTGCGAAGCAGGAAACAGAGGTATTTTTGAGATTTAATGTGACTTTTCCTTGGAAAGGGCTGTACCTCATATAGATGTATGAAAAGTAAGATTATTATTCGTGCTTTAGAAAGTCACGTAAAGTTCCGAAGTTTAAGGGCCTCTCGTGGCCTTGATTCTGAAATGCAGTGAACACAGAAACGTCCTCAATCTTGATGGGGTGCAGCTCCTGGCAGCAGAGTTGTGTGTGCAGTGGCTGGTGACGCTGTTCGCTGGCCCGTGGTGAGAATGTCTGTGGTGGGAGAGGTGCGGGGAGGTGGGTTCGCCGAGGTGCGGCCAGACCGACACTTGGAAACATTTAGCAGCAACAACTGAAGTAGCACAGGGATGTTTTGTCTTGCTGAAGTACTGGCTGAGGCAGTTGGTCTCGTGACATGATCCCTCCATGCAAAGCATGTTACATCCACAGCCACCTCCACCTTACTGGATTTTTAACGTGATTGTCAGACAACATATGGAAGAAAGTTCCAGCTGATGCACTTGCAGCTTATGATGAACTTCATAACTGGTGGTGTGGCTGTCCACACGCACACAGAGCTGCTGCCATAATTAGAGCAGTTTGTCCGTGCTGCCCGTGCCTGCGCGGCTGGCTCTGGGATGGCTTTATAGTGAGAGTGTAACCTCAGTGATGGGGGAACTGAGCTGGGTGTTTGTGCCAGCTCAGGTGTGTCCTCTGGATGTGAGGGGGGATAATTGTTCTGATAAAACACTCCAGCGTGGCTCCACATCTGCAGGTGGAAAGGACGCTGCTGCTGCTGCAGCTCTTCCCACGTGGCACAGAGCTTTGCTGCGTGTTGGGAGACGTTTTCTCAGTGCGCTCTGTTAGTTAATGTTCCTTCATTGGGGCACCGTTCAGTAGTGTCACCGCAGCTTTAGCTTCTCTGTGGGCTGTCTTGCATAATGTCGTCTTCGGTCTTCCAGCTCCATGGCTTTGTATAATTTCCACTCCAAACACGATTTAGCAGATGAGCTGTAATACAAGCCGTAGGTGCATATTTTGAAGGGATGGCTGGTGCTTTAGTGAATACTTAGGAAGAAACACTGCTGGAATTTATATAGCCCTTGACATCTCTCCTGCAGCTGCAGGAGGATCCTGTTGGAGACGTGACACCAGCAAAACCAGGGTCATGAGCCAAACACACCAGTAGCTTGGAGAAGGTCAGGAGGTCGGGGATGCTGCAAAACACTCTGTGGAGTGACACAGGAGATAGTGAAAGCTGAAATTAGGCCATGCAGCTTAGATTGTGCCTTAGTGTGAAATTAAAATAGATGGTGGTGCTGACTGTTATTTTAAGCAAGCAAATGGAAAGAAATTCTTATTGTAAAACAAGCTTCAGCTTCCTGGAACTGAAGACTGACTTCTCGTTCCTTTTCCTCTCTGCCAGACGGGTGCCCTGCGGTGTTAAAGATCTCTTCAACTTCTGCTGGACGCTCTTTGTGTACACTAAAGGTAGGTTGGCTTTTTTTAGCTGCGTGGTTTGTATACATTCTGAGTTATGAACTTCTTTTGTGTTGCTTGACGTGATGTGCTGTCTCTTAAAGGTAATTTCCGTATGATCGGAGATGATTTAGTAAATTCCTATCATTTGCTTCTGTGCTGCTTGGACCTGATTTTTGCAAATGCCCTTTTGTGTCCAAATAGAAGAGATTTGCTAAATCCATCATTTAAAGGTACGGTGGGGACAGATTATTTAAAATCAAATATGCTTTGTTCTCTTATTTCTTTTTAAATGAAGTTGAAGGTTGGTTGTGTGTTTTTTCTCTTTTCCTCCCCCTCCTCCTTGTTCTCAGGATTATCAGTGGATTTCCACACAACAGATATCAAAGCCTCTGAAGACGCTCCTTGCATCATTGCCGTGCTGTGCGAGCTGCATGACGGGCTTTTAGTAGAAGCAAAAGGAATAAAGGAGCACTACTTTAAACCATACATTTCAAAACTATTTGATAGGAAGGTACATCTTACTAGTTTTAAGATTTTGTGGTATTCCTCAAGTGAATGATCTAGAGACCGTTTAAACCCTGTGGGTTCTGCAGGAAGGATTACTCACAGACACGTGAACTTGGGCTGAGTCAAGTTTTCTTTGTATGTATTTTAGCATGAGCAGAATTAACCCTTGCTTTTAATCATGTGTGCTGTAAGGTCCCCCTCTGTTTTGACTTTTTATGTCAGTGGAGAATATTTGCTTTCCTTTCTTGGCAGTGGGAAACTCAGTTGTGGACAATAATGATTTCTTCAGGCAATAATTTCTTTGTGAAATAACTTTATAATTGTCGTGATAGTGTGAGTCCTGCCGCTTGTCTTGGAGTTGAGCAAAATGCTTTTGGAAGGAAGAGGGTGAGGCTGCAGGTGTCCAAATGATTCTGTCTGGTTTGATATTGGAAATGTTTTCCAAGCTCTGGAATTTCTGTGTAGTTGTTCATCAGGTCAGTGGAGCAGATGTTAAATAGCAGTGCTGGGTTCTGAAGAGTGAGTTTGGATAGAGCTGGGCTGTGCCTTCATCTCTTCGTCTTGCTCGTGGTGTTGTAGTCCTTTGGTCTAGGGAAAAAAAAAAGTCCAGTTATGTTCCTAAATCTCATTTCCTTTTTGGCTACAACCATCATGCCCTCACACTGTTAGAGTTGGAACAGTTTTAATTTTATTATGTAAGATATTTCTGCTTTTATTCTTAGATCTTAAAAGGAGAATGTCTGTTGGATCTTTGCAATTTTACAGAAAATAAGTAAGTTACAGCTTATGTTCTTAATCATGGGGTTTGGTTTAATTTCTAAAATACAGGCCTTTGAATGCTGACTCTCAGGTTTTCCCATTCCTTTATTTTAGCATAACTCATGTTTTTTGATTATTTGACAATCAAAGCTGCTATGTGGCTGAAATGCTTTCTGGATCTGAGATGTGTCAAATGTCAGGATCAGCTGCAGAGGCTCTTCCTTAATGTCGGGTTTTGCGGTGCTTGCCCTTATTTTCTGGCAACTGTAACCTTTGAGTAATCTAATGCAAATCAAAACCTTCACTCTGAAGTTCACAGGTGTGTTTCTATACATTCCTCAAATATTAGAGCTGAGTAAGGAAGTCCTTAGGTTCATTTATCAGTCTCCAGTTGAGTGTCTGAGTCTATGAATGTATCGGAAGTACTTGAAAGAAACAGAAGCAACAATTGCAAAACCACAAAAAAGAGAGTGTTTTCTGTGGGAGGCAAGTACAGTTGTTTCAGAAACTTAAAATTCACTTCTGAAAGCTAATTTAAATGCAAAATATGAACAGCAGCTGCTTTGCTTTGGATCCCTTTGAGGGTTCTTTTGCCTCTTCCAAAAATACCTGATAGTTTGTTTGTGCAAGGTGAGAATTTTAAGCAAAGGCTCAATTGTTTTAGCAATGTAGATAACACTCAAATTTATATATAAAACAGTATTGCTGTGATCCATTTGAAGCAGTGAACTTTTCTTAGTATCTCTATTTAAAAATTAATTGTATTACTTTAATAACACTGTCATATGGAATGATACAGTAGCCTCTGTCCTTCTGAAAGTACCTTGACATCTAAAGGGAACCTGGAAGCCTCTCTCTGTCTTTGTCCAAACTTCTCATGGACCTTTACTTCTTCTGAAAGGCATGGGGAAGGTGAACCTGTCATATGGTCCAGTTTCCTGTGGGATCACAGAATCACTTGCATCCTGAATACGTTGTTATGTTCCATTAATATATATGCTTAAGTGGTAGCTTGAATTTCTAAGGCACTTTGCAGGCAAAAGATATTTCGTATAGCGTTCATGTCTCACAAAAAAACGTGCAGGCAGGATTTATTGATGTGAGCTGTTTCTAATTTTTATCCAAAAGTTTCATTCTGCTTCCCAGGTATAAGTTTAAAGCTTTGCAATCTTTGTGAGACTAAACATTCCTGTTTTACAGCTGGAATAAAGAAAATGAAAGCTATTTTTGGTATCATATGTCAGCGGTGATATTAGAAATTGAATCCAGACAGCTAGCTCTTGAATTTCCCCTCCTCTGTACCATTATGAAAATTAGGGGCTACAAAATGGCAAAAGTAGAAATCAAATGTAGACGGTTTAATGCTGCTGTTAACGTGCTCTGTGTATACAAAGGTTTAACCTCTGGTCAGTTGAGCACTTTCAAGCTGTTTGCTTCCATCCCAGTTGTGTATCAAAGTTGGTTTTTCCTCCTCTTACTTGAGAGCCACATGTTTTTGGTAAGTGAGGAGGCAGAGAGGTCCCTGCAGTGGGTCCCCAGGGGGGTTGGCAGGACGAGCAGGGACATGTGAGTTGCTCACGGCACTGAGGTTTTGTTCACAAGCAGCACTGCTGCAAAGCATTAAACACTTTGAACACACGTTGGATTTGGCTTTGTACCTTAGTTCCACTGGTGCTTTTTTTGTTTCTTTAACAGTTTAAGCTTTGATATAAAACGTGGGCTTCTCTTCCAGCAAAGCACTGAATAAAGAGTATGAAGAGTACGTTCTGACAGTGGGTGACTTCGACGAGCGAGTTTTCCTGGGAGCTGATGCTGAAGAAGAAATTGGCACTCCTCGGAAATTCCCTGCAGACGTGCCAGTAGGGAAGATGGCAGCGAGGGCTCACGTGGAGTGTCATCTTCAGCAGCACTTTGAAAAGGTGATCAATTGAACACGTTGATCTCACATACTCCTTCAAGTTTCTCCATCATTATACGCTCTTTGAATCACTGAGGTGACTTTGAATTTCTTGAACTTCTTCCTGAGAGGAAGATGATGAATGCATTTGCAGGCTTCAGTGAAGGAGAAATGGTGATGTCTTCTTTCCTGTGGAATTTAGTAACTAACTGTTCCTTAACCAGGATGAGAACACATTCATGAGTGTAGTTTGTTTTTGTCCAAGAAAAATCAAAAAGTAGTTAAGACCTAAGTATATAGGTCTTATGGTTTTGTTAAAATTTCATTTATACCTAATAAGAATACCATGAAACCTTTATACTGGATTAATTTATTTGTTTTCCTGGTATTTCCTTTTTTTTTTACTTAGTACAGGAAAAGTCACCTGTGTACTATTCTGTGGAAAACAACATTCAAGACATAAAACCCACCAAAGTCTAAGTCTTCATTACAAAAAGTAGCCTATAAACAGAGTTAATGTTTCACTATTTTTAAGAATGTAAAATGTATTTAATGAAGGTGGCTTGTGGCAAAACACTTGATTGCTGACTTTTTAAAGTTGGATAAGGGGAGAAAGTGGTGCTGGCTGTGAAAGAACCACATGCTGTTTGATCTACATGTCAATTAAAAAATAAGAATACTTATTACAAAATGCTAGTGCTGGCTTAAATGAATCATACAGCTTAGCTTTTTTTCCCAAATATAACTGTATTTCATATTCAGGCAAATTAAAGAAGGGAGTTTGGAATGAGTTATCAATTTTGATGTTCAGTTTCTGTAGTATAATAATGAGCTCGTGGCTGTTTATGCACACTGACTGCAGGCTTAACCTGTCCTCATTATTTGCCTTGTATCTGCAAACCATACTCTGTCCTAAGAACTCAAACCCAGCTACTTTATTGCACTGGTTCCAGAAGGCAGGGTACAAATAGGTAAGTGCAGTCCCAGCTCTGTCGTCCTGCAGGTGAGAGGAGGCTCGAGCTGCCCCGGCAGCGCTTCCCTGGGACCCTCCCTGGGCAGCTCCGCCACGTGCTCCGCGTGTCGCCCAGCCCGCGCAGTCAGGGACTGAGAGTGGAAGCATCTGCTTTCTCGTTCTTGCCCTGTATTTTTCAACGTTCAAGTGAGCTTAAAGATATGTAGACTTTAAGATTTGAAGGCTTGTTTCCCTATGTTTTACTAAAAACAAACCACCTTTGGGTTAATTTTAGTCTATGTGAAGATTTGTTGTATTTTGTACTTATGGAATCCTGGGAAAACTTTTAAGTAATTTTCAGTGAGTTCTGAGGTCACAGGTTTGCTGGCAGCCCTCAGATAGCATACTCGTGGTGTCATTTTAATCTTTGGAGTGATTTGCAGGAGATGCTCATTTGAAAGGTTTTTGAAACAGTTCCACTGACAGATCTCATTTATTATTTTTGTCTGTCTTGACAGAAAAGGTCGTTTGCACCTTCAACTCCACTGACTGGCAGGAGATACCTACGAGAAAAGGAAGCCGTCATCACTCCTGTCGCTTCAGCAACACAAAGTGTGAGCCGGTTGCAGAACATTGTGGCTGGATTGAAAAATGCACCGAGTGAACAACTTATCACTATTTTTGAGTAAGTGTGTCCACTGCAGCTGCTCTCATGGAAATGGAAACTCATCTTATCATGCTTGCGACTGCTTTCCTGCTCATATTTGACTTTTTTTTGTTTGGTGCAGAATATTTTTGTCTGTTTCTGTGTTATTTCTAGTTGAAAGATCTTCTGTTTTCTAGATGATCTCATTGTGGAGGATAGCTGAACACACATCCCCCCGAGCTTGTCACCACCGGTGTAGCTTCAGTTATTGCTAATGTTAATTTAGCTGTTTGTCTGCTTGAAAACCAAATACTTTAAAAAAAAAAAAAAAGAAAATGGCTCAAGTGAAAGATATGGCAGCTATGTCGGCAGAGATTTTGGAAATGTCAACAAGCGATAATCTTTGCCTTAAAGAGTTAGGAAGATAAAACTAAAAGCAGCCTAAAGGCTCCCCATTCCTCCTTCATACTTCTTCAGGATATTTTGTTCCTGCTTCAGCAGGGGGATTGGAATAGATGATCTTTCGAGGTCACTTCCAATCCCTGACATTCTGTGATTCTGTGGTCTTAATCTAACTTTATAGCATATATATAAGCCCAGCAGTGACCATAATTACCATGGATGCTGATCTCTGGTGTAGCAGCAGCCGTGTTTTCCATGTCCCTGGTTGTTCTGGTGGCCGTTACCTGAACATGCTTCAGCTTTTCAGTGTCCTCCCCAAGGCATGATGTCTGTCCTGGGGTTGGAGTTGGAGCATTCCTGGTCAAGAGCCTCTCGCTCAGCCCTTACAGCTGCTGTACGATACTGGAAAGTCATAACGAGTGACGACTGAACACAACCCTGGTCTTTCCTGATCACCCTTTCTAGGAGAGAGTCCCAGGTATATCAATCAACCTCTATTTTTAGCTCCTGGATGCATGACTGTGCTGCCTGGAGTGAAATGCACCTGAAAATGTTGGTGCATAAGCAGATGAGTATAAACAAAATGGTTTATCGGCAAAAGGTAGATCAGTGTTGCTTTATAGCTCATAAAAAGCAATAATTTAATAGTAAATGCCTGTAAAGCTGTTGGGTGTTTGCCTAACCTGTGCAAATTAAGGCATTGCTGTATTATGGTGTAAGGTCTCCAGATATTTTTTTAATCAGAATGGACATTTAGTATTAGTCACTTAATATCTGAAGTGCAGAAGTAGTGCGTTTATTTTAAAGCAACCTTCATAAATAGGTGAAAAAATATTACTTTTAGTTCTCATCTTTGGAGCTACGTATATTTTGAAAATTTTTCTAGCACTTCTTAAGTTTAGAAATGCTCAGCAAGATCTATTTCTATTTTGAATGTTTCTTTGATTGTTTTTTTAAGGACTGTTTGATATTATTTATATTACACAATTAAAACATGAACAGGTCTGTAATCTCCAGTGAAAAAAGCGTGTGTGAAAAGAACTGTGCTTTGGACTATGTGGAATGTTCTATGCTTTTGCCTATTTTGTCTTTCAAATTAAAATTCCTTGGAAACATAACTTTGAAGTTAATTAGGAGGATTTGTTCAATGGAACCTTAGTTTATTTCAGTGCTAGCTTTTCAAAATAGTTTAGTGTCTTAATTTGATCACGAGCCACTGTCCTCTAATAGAGAATTACTGGAAAATCTGGAAGCGTTCAGAAAGAGCATCTCCAGACAGAGATTCTCTGGCCCCTTTTTCTGGCAGTGACCGTGTGGATCGCATCAGTTCTGCCTTGTTAGTAAACCAGGTATTTTTGGGAAGATGCCAACTTGGAAAGCTTTCCTGCCCTCCCTCAAACTGTGCCTAGTTTGGGTGGTTTCGTGGTTGCGTTAGGTTGTTTGGTTACCTGCTGTAACGTCCTTCCTGCTGCCTCGCTCTAGCAGATGGATTTTTCTCCCAAGAGCGCTACTGTAGCTCTTGCATGCTCCTACATTTGTTCCAAAATCTACATAGCCTCTCATAACTCTGTTGGGAAAGGAAAAAAGGAAGCAATATTTCTGTACGTTTTATGTTTTCCTCTGTTCTCTGTGGTGATACAGTTTATTGCCTGACAACGAACGCTCAGTATAGCAGGCTTCTCTTCTTTTTATTTGGGTGGGAGTTTTTCTGAGGATTTTTTTGAAACTGGATATTTATTTATAGAGATAAGGCTTTCTCTTTGCATTCTGCTGCAGGTCGTGTGCCCGCAGCCCTGTGGAAAGCATCATGAGCAGAGTGAAAGAAATAGGCGAGACGTTCTGTCGCAGCTACACCCAGTCAACAGCTGAGCAGCCAGGATCTCACATAGGTATGGACGTGAAATGCACGAGATGTTGCAGAATATTAAAGCAGGACAAGTGCAATGCATACGTATACTGTCCTCTGAGTACTTAATACAGTGGAGTTGCTTTAACCCAGAACGTAGCCAAACAGAAAGCTGTTGCTGTCAAAACAGAACACTGCAAAGAATAAGACTTTGTAATAAAACAGTAAACAGAGTAAAACCAAGGTTGCTGTTCAAAATGGGATAACCAAGGGCACAGTAAAACGACAGCAGCTCTTAAAAATGGTGAACTTGTGTTCTTCTTAGGTTCAAAATGTAAAGGAAACAGAGTACAAATAGGAAAATTATTACTGCAACTGTCTGCAAAATTACATCATTAGAAATATTAAAATACGTAATCCTTTAAAACACTTCTAGAGTTTTGTGCTGTTCTTGTGACTAGTGGATTTATGAATGTACTTTTTTGATTTGTGAAGTCTATACGTACACACGCGTGCGCTATTTTCTTAGAGAAGGACAAGTACTGGTCAGTTTAGTCTGAAGTGATTTGTGCAAATGGCATTGGGCTTCATTTCTGGTTTTAAATTTCAGATTTTGCTGTAAACAGATTTAAGCTGGCAGAGATCTTGTACTATAAAATCTTGGAGACTATAATGGTGCAAGAAACACGAAGACTACACGGGAAGGATCTGACTGTGAGTAAAGAGCTGGCAGAAGCAGAGAATGTTTTTTGTGACCCTCTCTAGGGGTTTATTTCCAGACAATTCCAGAACAGAGCAGTCTGCGGTGAAGCAGTCTGTGTACATTGTTAATATTAAAAAAGGGAAAATGTATGGAAGATGCCTAAATGCAGGGTTTTTCTGCTATTACATCTGGTATAATTCTGGCATAACTAACCATATTAATTTGTGTTGCCTTCCAGAATCAGAACTTTATGGACAGATAACTTTTATCCTCTTCTTTATCCAATTAACAACATCAGTACTTCACGTTAGACAGTAATGGTTTTAATCTGCTTTGTGATTCCCAATTAGGAGGCCAGTTCATTTGGCCATAGTACGGAAAATGCGATGGTTGTGGCACTGTTAGTCTACTTGTAGTCTTTACCATTCTAAACTTCCCTCTAAAAAGAGAAGATTGTGGAAGATAGAAAAAAGCAGTAGCTCTTCTCTCCAGCAATAAGCTGTGTAGTATCAGTGCCACAAAATTCCAGTTTTCCTTTCCCGAACCTCAGGTCATTGACATGTTGTGTGCTCTCTCGAGGCTCTCCTGGAGCAGGACGTCTTTCACCGCTCCCTCATGGCATGCTGCCTGGAGATCGTGCTCTTCGCATACAGCTCCCCACGTACCTTCCCCTGGATCATTGAAGTTCTTGACCTCAGGCCGTTCCATTTCTATAAGGTAAACCCGTACTGCCTTAGGACCGGAGCTGTGTTCAAAATGGCACGTTACTGGATTGACAGTCATAGAGGAGGATGATGCTTTTCCTTCCTAGGCAATCAAGTAGGAGAAGGACCGATGTTAATGCGTAACATGCCTATTCTAAATTCTGGCTGTCCTTAAATATATATTGCCTGGAATATGTAATGCTGCCGTTGAAGCTGAAATTTAAAGCAAGAAAACCATTTTGTAAATGGTATTTAGCTGTGACGTGCCGTTGATCACCTTTTAGTTCTTAATGTATGTACGATTTTAGTGGACTGAAGCATTCAAGCATACAGTTTGATATTCCTGTTTATTGACTGCAAGCTGTAGTTCTGCTTATTAGTGAAAACATAGCAATAATATTCTTCGCCTTTGGGCAGCTACTATTTATCATGGGCTTGCTTAGTTAAATTTTATTTTTCTCCTCTGTTTTGTTTCATATAACAGAACATAAAATCTCTCTCTTCCTGGGTGTTCTCTATTTTTGCTCTTTTTTTTTTAACCTCATTCCCCCCCGCCTCCAATGTCATTTCTGCTCTTTGACTCGTGTGATCCTTTTATCATCTATCCGTATGCCTCCTGATTTCACTAGACACCAAACAGCTTAGTGCAGTTAGTCCTGAATAAATTAAAAGCAGTTCCGTTTAGATGGTAACAGCCAAAACGATTTAACCCTCTGGGAAAGCTGTTTTATATTCTGTTCTCCCTTCTTCCTTCTTTAATCCTCAGATGTAGGGCAGGAGTGAAACTGAAACAAATCTGTCGATATTGCTGTTGATCGGCTATGGCAATACCAGGTGCGCTGCTGCAGCTGCAACTCATTGAACAGATTTACATGCGACTGAATTTTCTCTGCTTTCTGTGTACATCCCTGCAGCACTCTTGCAAAAAATTGCCATCTCAAAGACTCCACACGAGAGCGCCAGAATTTATTATTCCACTTGTGCCATTTGTAACTTTCTGTGCTTAGTTTCTGTAGTATAAATAAGGAAATGTATCAATAAGTCATTCAGGGAAGTTTTATGGCGTTTCCATCTCTGGAGCTTTAGAAAAACAGGCTGAATATTCCTCTGTCAGAAATAACATAAATGAAGCAGATCTTAGATTGGAGAAAAGGGGTGGAGTGTGATATTTCAAGGCTCCTTCAACCCTTTTCTACCCCAGTTTGCACATGTTAAGGGTTCTAACCTTTTCTTAAATGAAAGTTTAAAACAGTGGTTTTCAACCCTTTTCGTTATGTATGGGCTGCTTGTCTGAGAGGAAGGAAAGCTTAAATGCCGGCCTGGGTGTGCTCAGTGCTCTCAGTGGGTACGTGCTTGGCGACGGTGAGAGAGGGCCTTAAAAAACCCCTGGGAGTGTGTTGTTCTGCATGGATGGGACATCTGCTGTCCTTTTCCAGCTCTGGGATTGCCTTTGGGAAAGAGGATTAAAAAAAAGAAGGATCAGAAGAGGGTTTGGGAAGATGAAGATGCAAGAAGGCTGGAGCATTCTACGTTGAAGAGAAATGTTGAACAGGACCTTGAAACAAATAATGATTTGATAGTGTTAAGGATGAGCGATATGACTTTGCTTGTGTGCGTGTCTCTCATTACCGTTAGGTAATTGAAGTCCTGATTCGGTCTGAGGAAGGACTTTCCAGAGACATGGTGAAGCACCTCAACAGCATCGAGGAACAAATTCTCGAGAGTCTTGCCTGGACTCAGGACTCGGCCCTCTGGAGTGCCCTCCAGGCCTCGGAAAACAAGGTGCCAACCTGCGAAGAAGTATGTTACCTGGTTTCCTTCTGTTAGGAAATCCATGTTCTTTTTCTTACTGTTGTTTTATACAGAAAACGGTTCAAGGGAGACAATTGCTGCAGAAAAAATTCTATTAATAGAAGGGAAATCTATTTCTATTTCTTCCCCAAAGAAGGGAAATCCATTTCTTATCTGAACTGACATTTCTTATTCCTCAGGTGGTATTTCCCAGTAATTTTGAAGCAAGCAATGGAGGAGTTGGGCTTGGGCATTTGCCTATGATGCCAATATCTCCTATAATTCATCCTCGAGTAAAAGAGGTTCGGACAGATCTCAGTGGGAGTTTAAGGCGGGGTAAGTTCAAGGTTTCTGATGTGATTTGAACGTGTGAATTTAGGGAGAGGGGCTTTAGACTCCTTAAATATGATTCAAGATTGCTTTTTGCAATTATAATTAAGCATTCCAAATTGTGAAGCCTCTTCTTTGATCAAGGGAAAGTCGAGATACATCTGGTCAAACCATTGGTGAGTCGTACTGGCCAGCAGACGCTGGCGATAGTGCTTCACTTCTGAACTGGAGCAGGTTTTGCTGCTCTTTTGATTCAAGAGTTACCTTTACTGTTGGGTGGACTGTCATCTGGTGGCTTATTGTCCTTTGCTGTTTCCAGATGCGTGGTGGTTTTTTGGTTAGTTTTTTTCTTCAGTGAGTTTGACTGGATTTTGTGTGTCTTTTTTTGAACGGAATGACAGAGCTGCATTTATTCCTTCTTCCTAGAGAACTGGTCTTTTTTGCAGGAGGGGAGGACAATCCTTTGCAGTATTCTTTCCTCTAAGAACAGCCTTGCTCTTTGCACGTTCCGAGGTGTCACACAGGACTGTCTCTTGACAGGAGGGTGAAGAGGCAGCGGCAGCACTGGGTCCCTAGTTAGGAATCACTGCTTTCCTTGTACCCCGAACAATCGTCCATAGGTTCTTTGGTGTGCTATGGACTGTTGGTGGTGTGATGTTGTCCCCTTTTGTGTTTGTCTGGCAAACTGCATTACAAAACTGTTTGGTTTTTGTTTTTTAAATACTCATTAGGAAGGAGATGTATAAGCAGTTGCTGTACGTGTTATGGTTAGTTGTTTGATGGGAAGGAAAGCAACTTCCAGATAGTGTCTTACATGTAAGTAGAGCTGTGTGAGACGTTTTCCTGTATATGAGAATCTGGTACCAAATGCTCCTCTGAACTTCAAATGGAAAATGGTGGACTTTGGAAATGTTTGTTTGCCCCTGGTACCAAGAAAACCATCCTGGTAGAGTTAGAAGAAAGATCTCCAGTCAGTCTCGCCTGGCTGTTTATCCACAAGGTTTCTGCTTTGAGGGAAATAGCAACCTGCTGTCACTGGTGTCCTGGCAAGCGCTGACAGGCTTCACAGAAACACAAAAAGCCAGAGGAACAGGAGCGTGTAAATTAGGATTGTGTGCTTAGTCTGGCTACTGGGGCAAATGATTGAAAACAACAGAAAAGCCCGAGAGGAACCGGGGGTGGCTGAGGGTGGAGGGTTCTGACCAGGGTTAGTTTAGAGAGAGCTTCAAAGCCAGAACATGCAGAAGACATCACATCCAGGGCGTGTGGTCGGTGTTCCTGTGGAGGAATGTGTTCAGAGGAACCTCTTGCAGATATTACTGATCCGCTAAGCAGACTGGAGTAAGTATCTGTAATCCTGCGTGTTCCTCGTTCTCTGCAAATTAGCTTGGTTACCCTTGTCTTCAACGTGGTACGTGGTTGTGAAACTGAGCTGTCTGGGATAAGCACAGAATAATACGAGGCAGACTAGAGGGCTTGTTCATAGTGCCCAGGAGCAGTGAACGGTGAGATTAGTTCTTAACTAGAAGTGGTTTCTTGTACTCTGGTTTTGTAGTTTGACAGTAGTCTTTTCCCTGCCTGTGGAGAATAGTCTATTAAGCTGCTCCTCTTAAGCTTTGGTTTTTTTCTCCTTTGCATACTAGACGTGCAGCCATTGTCACCAATCTCTGTTCACGAGCGCTACAGTTCTCCTACAGCTGGAAGTGCAAAGAGAAGGCTCTTTGGGGATGACAGCCCCAAAGAAATGCAGATGGAAAAAATTTTAAGTGAAGGAACTAAGTTGACAATTGCTCCGGCATCAAGCATTGCTGCTGAAAATGTGTCCGTTTCTCCTGGCCAGACAGTACTGACCATGACAACAGCTACAGTACCAGGAAAAATGGGACAGAAGGTTACTATCCCACTGCACGGTACGAATTCTTCCCATTTTTCTTCTCTACTAGGTGTTTTGCTTGGTCTTAAGATATGCTTAGGCCAACCATGCATTGTGAACATGTATTGCTTTTTCTTTTTTAAGAGAACAGGTATCACTTTATCAAAAAAAAAGCTTAAGTTTACACTGTCTCATTCCATGGAGACATCTGGTGTCTGACAAGCATCCTGAGGGTTCCTCCTTGCAAACAAAGTTGTGGAGTTCTTGTATCTTCCAGTTACACCTCACCTCAGATTAAGCGATTCTTGGCTCCAATGACGATTTACTACTGTTTGTCTGAACTTTGGTCTGTTATACTCTTAAAATGCTCTGGAATTGCTGGCTAAGGGCTCCATGTTACCGTTAGCAAACTAGTGGGAGATTTTTGGGTTTTTGAAGTTGAGTGATGCTTGAGTATTTCTGAACGTGATACATGATGAGTTCTGTGGGCTTTTTTAATTTAAAATTTGGGTCTATAGATAAAGATGAAAAGAAAAAATCTCCACTTCTCATGTTCAAGGAGATATTCAGCAAGAGAATTCGACTACTGAGGGAAGTAATGAGAGCTATATACAATGTGCTGTCAGGTTTGCAGAATAATACAAAAATAATAGATAATGCCTACCTCCCCCCAAAAGAGCAGAACACTGGCTACAGAAATTGTGATTTCTTGTAAACGTTGTACTTTCAGATAGTCTTAGAAATGATTGTTCCCATTCATGTTCTCCTTTTAAGCATTACTGGCAATGTAGTTTTTAATCATTTCTGAAGACTCAGAGGGACAAAGTCTTTTTACCATCCGGTGCAGAAGGATGAGATGTCTTTAGCATGAAATGTTTGTGGATGAATTTGATTTGCACTTTAACTCTGCAGCTTGAGGAGAGCAAATGGTTTATTTCTGGATGTGTATGTCGTTTCCAGGTATTGCCAGTGACATGGGGGGGATCACACTGATCCCCATTTCCATGAACTTCGCTCAGCCCTGTAAGGTGGAGGCTCCGGCTCCCAGCCACCCACAGGTGAACCAGGCACCAGAACTGCACCTGTCATCAGCAAGCAAGCCAAAGAGAACGGGATCCCTGGCACTGTTTTACAGAAAGGTAAGTGTCTTTCCTAGGAAGTCAGGCCATGCTGAAATTTGCCTCCTTGTGCAGTTTTCCTGACCTTTCAGTCTTCACGTACCGTACCTTTGGCATGAGCGGTTCTTACATACCTGGGAGGAGAAGGGGAAAAACTCTGTCAAGTGTTGCAGAGAATCCGATTTTCCACCTTCCCCTCCCCATGAGATGTTTCATGTTTATTTTCTTCTAATCAGCAGCTTCCATACAGGTTGTTTCAAAAAGGTGGACCCAATTTCAAACCAGTTGCAGGGTGACCATCTTGCGAATGCCTGAGGCTGTTTGCGCACTGGGAGAGGCATTTAGCGGGAATCGTTTGAAACTCTGTGCCGTGCCCTTTGCAGTGCTAAGAGTTTCATTTCAAATTGGGTCGATCTTTTTGAAACACCTTGTAAATAACTACCTAAGAAATATTAGTAGTTTTTACTTTTCTTGTCTATTTTTACTGCTTCCCACATTCGCAAGGGTTAGACATATCAGAAATGAGATGATTCTCCTGTGTCTTGCTCATCCAAACCTGCACTGTTTCGGATCCTGCAGCTGGAGATTCTCGTTTGCAATTTCCTGAGGTCTACCCAGTAGTGCTGACCTTGCTTATATGGGGCCTCAGAAAGCAGTGGTGCATAACACACTGTTTAAAAGTTTCTAGAAAGAAGGAACTTCTTGAAATATTGAAGGATTCCGGAGAGAAGAACTTGCGTGTGTTTCAGAGAAACTTCCAAGTACTTGTTTCTAGGTGCTTTCATATCCAATGTGGAACATGTGAGGGGTCTCTGGAGGAGGCAGCCGTAACATGCCTAAATGCCTAAATTAATCTCTCAAAAATATTGAAAGATCTTTGCCATTATTTTCTTACTAGAGAAGTTATTTTCAGAGATTTTCCCCTTTTGGGGTATCTTTATTGTAAACCTAGAGAATTCTACATTGAATAGTCTTTAAAGTAAGTCTTTAATACAGAAACTAACTCCTGGAAACACTTGTAACCACATCCTGTGTCTGAACTGGTGGTTACTTAATTTTGGTAGTGCCAGTGTGTCTCTGAGAGCGGGTTAAGAACTGCTGAACCAGCTGCCAGGTGTGAACTCGAGCTGCATTTTGGAAGCTTTACTCTCACTTTGGGAACGCTTCAGCTGTAGCCCTGTATTTGACAAACCATGTGGTAGGCAACATCTTCCTCTTAGTCATGAAGGAGAACTAAAATCCTCACTTAAATTTGTCTTGAAATTTTTACCATCTCTTTACAGTTATATTGAAAATTATAATTTTTCCCTGCTTTCTTGTTTCTGTTGCGTAGAGCAAGTGAAAATGAAATTAACTCTTTCTGCTTTCCAGCATGAAGAATGTCCCTAATTACTCTCCATGAAGCTAGAACTTCTGAAATTGCTATCAAGTGCAACATCAGCCTCCTTCCATTTATTTCAGGTTTTGAGACAGATTTTTGGTAATCAAAAAGAAGAAACATCCATCAGTTTGCTAATCTGAGATTATACTTAATCATAATTAAAGTACGTCCCTTCTTTTTGCTTGTTGGAAGAGTTCCATTATAGTGAGTGTGTGATACGGTATGGAAACTATAATGACAATGTTTTTAATGGGATGTTCTGTAAGCATTGAAAATCCAACAGCTAAACGGAGTTGACAGCTTAGACATTGAAGATATTGTCTAGGGCAGAAACTAACTATTCAAATATAGAATAGCCCTACTTTGAGGACTCTCGCTTTTGCAGACCAGGTTAAGCTCTTGGCTCAAGCAGGCTTGAGTCTTTACCGTGTGTCTTTTTCTTCCAGGTTTATCATCTGGCAAGTGTGCGCTTGCGTGATCTGTGCTTGAAATTGGATGTTTCCAATGACTTGCGCAGGAAGATATGGACGTGCTTTGAATTCACTCTGGTTCACTGTGCTGATCTAATGAAGGACAGGCATTTGGACCAGCTCCTCCTCTGCGCCTTCTATATCATGGCAAAGGTAATGGGCAGTTTTAAGAAATTCAGGGAATTTTATGTCCATTGAAAATGTAAATTGTGTTCACAGTTTACAATTTGATAGCTTTTTTCATGTCATATTGCTGGAGGGAAGGGAAAAGTCCATCCACGAAGTGGATGAAATCCTAGTATATTTTTTCCTTGTTTTGCATAATCTTAAAACTTCCTATCAACAAGCCAGTAGGTGAAGAGGGGATTTTTCTTCTCTTCCTGAATGCATTCACAATGAGCCTTGCTCAGCATAGCCGAAGCAGTGCGTGGTCTCATTGCCCCGTATTTCTGTTTTCTATCCTGTTCCTCATCTCCATGAACTAAAACCACCGCGACAATCACAGTATTATGCAGGTGCAAAAATCTGCAGGAGCTCGCAGCCCTATGTGTAGAGGGAAAGTTTCTATTCCACAAAAATCCCCTCAGCTTTTGAAGATTCAGGCTGAGGAATTGAGCTGTCACTTGTATTTTGTATTCAATTTGCCAGCATTGATTTAAGGTGTTGTCAAGTTGGATTATGAAACTGGAATATTGGTTTTGCTCAAACTTGAGAGCTGGTGGTTACAATGGCCATGGAGTCTGATTCAGACCCAAATTCAGGAGAGCGAAGCTGAGCGCAGTCGAGCGCTGGGGATGGATGAGCTTTCCTTGGGGAGGAAGGAGAGGAAGAGGAGCATGAGCTGTGGAGGGAAACTGCTGTTCCAACTGGGATTACCTGTGCTTTTAATAACTGTAGCAGAGCTTAGGCTCATTTGACATCAATACCGAGAGGTGTAGAAAAGCAAAACCATGAGTAGTCAGTGCTCTGTATTTTACCATGTGGTTTGTCAGTTCTGCGTGTTGTGGTTTTGTTTTGTTTTTAACCCAGTGTTGTCCCCAGTGCAGTGTGAGACCTGACAGTTTAGCCAGAGACGACAATGTTCTCTCCTGGCTCCTACTACAAAAGTTGTTGCTCATCTGCTATAAAAATTACAGATGCGTGGCTGAAAAAACAAAGTCCTTTAACAAATGAGATCTTTTGAAGTATGAAAAAAACCAAATTGCATGTGTATATATACCTGCCTAGTATTTTTTTCAGGATTTATTCACTGTCTGTTCAGAAAAGTTAAAAGATCCAGTTTTCAAGTTTACAAATACATTTTTTTACTTAATATTTTCCTTCTTTAATTTTTGGTGTCACTAGAAGAAAAGGTGGAAGAGGAATAACTCCTAAGCATCATAAGCAACAAAAAGCTTTAGTAGCCAAGAAACAGGGAATGCCAGACCAAGAAAAATGCTTGTTTGTTCATATTTGCATCACCAGAACTAAGTTTTAGAATTATGTATTCCTAGTAATACTCATAAAAAAGCTGGATAGAGGGAAGCTAATTGAATAGAGTGGACACGAGCAGCCCGACCCTGCTGCTTGCACTTGGTTATCAACAGCCTTTTCTTTTCCAGGTAACCAAAGAGGAAAGAACTTTTCAGGACATAATGAAAAGTTACAGAAATCAGCCACAAGCAAACAGCCACGTGAGTAAATAGTATTGCCTTTTCATAAATCTCTGACAGAGGCGGCTTTTCAGATGTTTATGCTGATAAGGGAAAAGTCAAATCCTCTTCAGTGTTATATTCATCCTTATTCAGATGGGTTTCATCTACTCTTCTGATTTTTCTTTTCCTTGACAAGAGTGTTTTTCCCCGATGTCCTGTAGGTTTACAGGAGTGTCTTGTTGAGAAATGTTTCTGCCGATGTCCAGTTGGACAAAAATGCAAAGCAAGATGTGGACATGAGAGAAGGTATGTACAGCAAAGTAACCTGCTGGTTTTAAAAATGTTCTTGTGGGATTTTAAGATGTGAACTGTCAAGTAATAAGGAGAAGTGAAGCAAGTTTTGCCATTTTTAATGCATTAAAGAAAACCAAATGTGTTACTGAAAAAGTAGCCAGTAGCCATCCTGTGTGTTAGATATGGAAAATATGCTTAACTGGTTGAAAAAAATGTTTAATTTTGTTTCCTTAAATTGGGTTACTCAAGGTTGAAATGTTTCCTTAGTGTGTCAGTGATATTGTAGTTCTTTGTGGACAGCAGCACTGGTTAACTAGGAGAGATGAACAGTACCCAGAATATTATGACAGGTTTTTTCTTAATATCACCAATCCCAAAGGTTTAAATAGGGAGAAATTGTTTCAGAAAATAAAAATGATGAGCCTCTAAGATGACCATTTTCTTGTATTCAAGTTTCTTTTAAATAGTTGGTATTTTCTTTGCTCTGGGGTAGAGGAGAAAAAGGACAAGAGTAATATTTGAAAAAAGCATGAAAATTGTGCCGTGCCCTTTTTTAGTGACATGTCAGGAACCTGAGAGCACAAGCCCACGTGTGAACCCGGGAGCAGAGCAGATCTGCAGCCAGGACACACGCAGGAATTTAGGAGACTGTTCCGCATGGTAAATTCCCGCTGTGGGTGGGATTCAACTGCTTGAATGAGCATTAGAGCCACTTTTTTAAATGCTTTTTGAGAGGCAAGTGCTGGTCTGTAGGTTCAGCATCCTGTCCAGCAGCTCCACAATTCTCAGGTGTCATGGACCATCTGAAGCAGCACTGGGCTGGGGTGTTTTGTCAAACAAAGGTCCTTGGTTACAAAGTTCTTCAGCTGCTTTTCCTGACAGACTTTTTCCCCAGTTAATCGACTCGTGTCTCCTTTATCTGGTTTTAACTCCCGCTCTTCTGACACCAGCGACAGGAACATCTGCTCGTGTTGTGACACAGGGTGGATACGCTGAGGAGTGACCCTGACAGGCTGAAGCATTTGCTGTTTGTCTCTGGGCACTGGTTGCAAGAGACTTTATTGTGTGCTGCCCTGCTTTGCTTGGCAGTGAACGGGGCAGAGTGTGAAACGTAGGAGGTTGTATTTGGTAGTGGTCTGGCTTAACGAGGGGAGAGAGAACATTAGCAGAAATATCCTGCTGTATAGCTGCAGTTATTTCCACAGAACAGCCGTTTCCTAATATGCCAGAAGAAATGGTGTCGTGGGTTCCTTGCAGCAGACGTGAGTTGAGTGCAAAGCTATTGTTTGCCAGCTGATCATAGAAACTTTCACAGAAGCTAAAAGCTAGGATTTGTCAGGCTGTTTAAAATGAGTTTTCAGAGCAACAAATGGCTTTGTCACCACTGCCCAAAATAAGCATGGAAAGAGGGGTTAAATGCGCTACAATTTTTTTTTTGCTACAGCTATTTCCAGGTTTGGAATAAAGTTTTATGTTTAGCCATAATCCACTGATCTGCTACAGTGATCTGTAGCTCCTCCTAAGGTTCATGGCCACCTACAGCACACCCTGCTCCTGTCTGACATGCATTTCTTTAATTCATCTCATTAACTAATCAAGTCATGGATGAGTTCTTGTCAGTCAGGTGTTTTAAGTTTGAATCTGAAACGCCTGGTTTGCTGAAACTGTGTGAAATCTGAAGCTCTCTCTTATTGTTAGAGTCATCTGTGAAAACTGGCAGTTCCTCAGGACGATCCGCAGCAGAGAGCTCGAGCGAGTCGGAAACAGAGGAGAGAGGAGATCTGATTAAATTTTACAACGCGGTCTATGTAGGAAGAGTAAAATCATTTGCACTGAAGTATGATGTCACAAACCACGATCACGTAGTAAGTAAAGTATTTGGGAATTTTGCTCTAACAATAAGATACAGCATTGTTTTTCCTGACCACTAAACCTATGTCAATAGTTCTGTTATTCACCTCGTGTGGTTACAGAAGTCAAACATTTGTAGATAATGGTGTAAGGACTTGCTTTAACAGCCTTTCAAAACAACAAAAGCCGATGCAGTTCAGTTCACAACCCTAGTTTCAGTTTCTCTTATATCAATGCAACACCAAATGTCTGCGGAACATCTGTGTAACACGCCCGGAAGATAAATTTGCTGTCGTTTGGTACTTGATCTGTTTACTGTTATGGGACAAAATCTTCTAAAGAACACCTGGAAGTGTATTAATGTTTCCTTCTGTGAAGTCATTGCTCTTAAACATCCTCTGATTCGGCTCCCATCCCAATTTGTCCCCGTTGCAGGTGGAGGCCCCCCCCTTGTCTCCGTTCCCCCACATCAAGCACCAGGCGGGGTCTCCTCGGCGGATCTCGCAGCAGCACTCGGTTTACGTGTCGCCCCACAAGAACGGCGCCTGCTTGACACCTCGGTCTGCGCTCATGTATAAGTTCAGCGGGAGCCCTTCCAAGGTAGAAAGCAAAAGGGTTGAGAGGGGTCCATTTGAGAGAGGGTTAATTAATCTCCTAATTAGGATGTGTTCTGATGCAGTGAGGTTTCGTCGAACTAGTCTTTTGGTTTGCGGTGAAGGGTGGAATTCTTTAGGTAGAATCCATCGCTCACTCAGCAAAGAGGTTCAGAATAACTTTTTGTTCTCAGACAATTGAAAACCAAAGCAAGTTTGAAATGGAGTTGTAGTAACTCATTTTTTGTCTTGATTGCAGAGTTTGAAGGACATCAACAACATGATAAAACAAGGTGAACACAGGAGTAAGAAACGAGCAATAACAATTGATAGTGACACTGAATCCCCTACAAAGCGACTCTGCCAGGAAAATGATGATGTTCTACTTAAACGTCTCCAGGATGTTGTCAGCGAAAGAGCAAATCATTAAAACCGCTGGGTTTCTGTGGGATCTAAAAGCTCTGGAGTTGGATACAACTGTTGTGCTATTTATTTCTTGCTTTTACAGACAACTGCCAAGTTTCTCTTAACATGAACTCTCGCCTGACTTCTGCAGGATGCAGAAAGCAAGGGCTAAGTAGTAAATGCTGGAGGATGAGAAGTGGTGATGATTTTTGTTCCCAGAGGCCTTGCTGTGTTATAAGTTACTCTGAGCTGTTTTAGCGAAACAGTGACCTGTAGAAAGCCATATTGGATGTTCTTGAGCCTAATTTAGAGCATCATGAGTTCTGTGTATAACTCTGCTTCTCGTAATATTGGTTTTATTTTCGTAATAGCAATGATAAGGAAATGAGTGAAGCCAGTTACATTTCCTTAAGCTTTTGGTATTTGGGGAAGAAACTTTGAAAGTGCCTTATTTTAAAAGAATGTCGAGTTTTAAGCATTATTTTGCTGTGGAGTAACTAGAGTGGAGAACAAGTTGTTCCTTCAGCCTCGGGAACTGCTGAGCAGTTTTGAACTGTGATTTGTGCCGCGCTCCGTCTCTGGTCAGAACCCATGGAAGTGTATGTTATGATGTGGATCAGACAGCTTTTGCAGTAACAAAGTCAATAATCAAACAGTACAAATGGCAGGGACTGAAACTGTACCCTGCGTCTGATAAAGCCCTGAGGCTCCTTTCAGCGGATCTGAATCCTGTTTCCGCACCGGTGAGCGCTGCCCGGGAGCCGGAGCGGGACAGCCCTGCTCTGGACGCTGGTCGTACCCAAGAACAAGCTGGTTCCAGCTGAAAACCAGCTGGTGCTTTGGCCGTCTGACAGCTGTTCACATGCACAAATCCATTTAACAAATTGTATCTCTTCATTTTGTTTTTTCCTGAAGGTCTTAGCCTCTTGTGTAGTATCTACACTGAATGTAAGCCCATCAGATAAGGCGTGTTTGTATATATATGGGGTTTTATAGCTGTTAAAGGCTTGGGTTCAATGGAAACGTGTAAATTCCAGCATCCAATTCTTGTAATTAAGTTTTTAACGCTGAGGAATGTGGTAGGGTTTATTTTACCGAAACAGAGAAAAGTCAAAGTTTATTCATTACTGTAATTCAGTAGCTTGGTCTTACTTGATAATTTCATTTAAGATTAGGGCCACAGAGAAACTTCTCGGCACTGTATTTTTCAGTTTAACGGGTATGTTGAACTGAAAAAAAGAATTTGAATGATTACATAGGCCTTGCTTGAGGAGCTCTGTTTACTGCATGGTTTGATTGGTTCAGTGTGTGCTGCGGGATGTGCTGTCCCACGGTTAGGGAAGAACACTGCGATGGTTCCGCGCAGGCTCAGCGAATGAACCAGTGATGATGGAGGAAAAATGTTTCTCCAAGTGTATGTGTGCAGGGACCCTCCTCAGCAGTGAGTAGAAAGTTTACATACTCCATAATTTGGTTTTGAATTATTAACTACTTAAATATTTGATTTTTTTTTTAAGTTGTTATTTCTGAAAGGTTTGACTGCAGCGAGCTGCAGTATGAGGAAACGGCCACACGGTGGGCTGGGTTTCATGCAGATTCTTCTGTTCGGTTCCTTTTATTTTATTCCGTTTTTAATATTTGTCTTCAGATCTTGAGATATAAAGCACAGGAGGAACAACCTTTGTGTCTTGATCTGCTCATCAGTGCTGTTACAAATATAACTATTCGGTGTGTACTCCAGTCCCTCAAAGGCTCCTGCGTGGTGGGGGAAATGGGGAGTCTTGATGTAGCTTTGGGCAGAGTCTTTGTTTGCGGGGGGAATTGCAGCAATGTACCCTCAGGTTAACAGCCCGAGTCTTCCAGCAATATTGTCCGAGCAGAGTTTAGTTCATTTGGTTTTCCTTCAACATCATGTGCAGATCTCTCCTCACGGCCCTGTTACTGTATTCTCTGAAGCTGTGGGAAACTGATGGTGCTAAAGTCCTTGTTGTCATTAGGTGTAGTGTTTTCATTAGGAAAATGAACGTACTGCAACTGGATGTAGGTCAGATTTTTTTCACCTTTTTAGGGGATGATAGTATATTTTTTGGACTTTCTGAACAGTTAAAGTTTATATGAAAATTTTGTAACGGTTTCAAAGTGCCTTCACCTGTAAATATGTATTTTATAATGAACAATTAAAGTATTTTAACCCGTGTTGCTGTATTTCCTGCGGTTTTTTTGTGGTAATTCACGAAACAATGCCTTCTCTCTGCCTTTTCTGTAATGTCAAAGACCTTAATCATTTTTATGCTCCCTCAAATGTCTTTGGAATTTTTTCAGTTTAAATTCATCATCTTCCCTGTGATGTGTCTGAAGTTTCTGTGCTGTCTGCACTTGAGTCAGACGCGGTTTCTGGGAGGAGAAGGTGAGCAATACGTTACATGAAGTAACCGAAAAGCGCTGAAAAGGAGAAAATCCTGCAGCGAGGGTGAGGTGCCCCTGCGCGAGGTGATGAGCTGTTGGTGTGGAGCCGCGGCTGGTCCTGCCGCCGCCTCCAGCCGCGGGAGCTCAGAACCAGCTCTGGACACGCTCGGGTCCGCGGCAGCTGCCTCCCCGCCGGCTGCGCCACCACAGAGCAGCACGGAGCTGCTGAACTCCGAGCTCTGTAAAGAGCTGGTGTTGTGCATCCGCTCTGGGGGCGGAAAGCCAGTTTGTGCAGATTGAGTTGTAATGATGTTTTTGACGCCGGAGCTTTTGTTGTAACAGACTGCGCTGTAGTTACCAACCCAAAGGGACATGGACAATGACAATGTCGCCGCTTTTCTCCTGTAACCTTCCCATTGCAGGAGACGCTGACCGCGAGGGGAAACTGTCACGGGCAGCGGGGAGTGGGAGATGAGGCCACTGGACCCCAGCCTTGCAAACCCCATCCTGTCTGCCCGGACAGTGCTTTCCCCAGCCAGGTGGATTTTTCACTAATTCTCCAGCTGAAAATATTGCCTCCTTAATGCTACTTGAAGTGGATTCGGAGCTTGCGTGTTTACTACAGGTCAGATTTTCAGAGAGTTGAAGTTAAAAGGTTATTAATACCACGGGGGAGAATGCTAGCACTTCATAAAAGCGGTTTGTAGTTATTGGGTTGCCACACCCCAGGTGTTGTGCTAAGATGTGGCCTCAAGACAATTTGTGGTTGAGTGCCATTGAGCAGTGTGTGGAATTGAAACTGATTTTCTATTTGGTTTCCTCTTAGGAAATACTCTTATGTTCCCACCCTGTGACTCACGGAGGGGTTTTTGTTACTTGTTACCTGAGGAGCAGCAAGAACTAAAATTGGGGACATAATAGAAGGTGCTACGAAGGAACCGTGGTTGTGTAACAAGTGCTGGGATCTCAGATGAAAGCACCTGGATGTGTCTCAATCTGTCTCAAGGCCAAAGAAACTGAGTTTACTGTAATCTCCAATGTTTACAATGAGCACATAACTCCTCGGACAAGTAGCAGTTCTTGAAAAACAGGTGGCAGACAAACATTGTGCCAAACCCATAAACCTTTTCAGCTTCCTCGAGCGAGCAGAAGTGCGTTCCAGGGCGGGTGAGTCAGAGGTGGGTTACGTGTGCGGTTCCCAGGCTCGTGCAGCCAGGGCTGCCCCGCTGCCGCTCAGCGACAAACCTGCTGGGCACAGAGCTCGCGCCGTGCCTCGTTTCGGAGCTTGACACACCTGAGTAACGGGGAACCTTTGTTTTCCGGGAGCCAGTTCACGCTCCACAGCAGTGCTCCCCAAACCAGGGGCTGCCCCCCTGCTGAGGCCCCGGGAGCTCAGGCTGCAGCAGCTTCACTGTGGGCATCCCCTCTGCCTTCCCCCGCACGTTCGTCGGGGCTCCCGAGAGTTTAGTCACAAGAATTTCAGCTAGTTAACATGTAAATATGGGGTTCAAGCAGATGAGGTTGTGGAAGGAACTGGTGCCAAGCCACGGATGGCTTTGCTGCCAGCGTTTCAGTTCCTCGACTGCGCTACCTCCCGGCAGCGAGTTTGCGGCGCTGCTTCAGAGTCCGGCAAAACCAGGAACGTGCTACTAGAAACGTGTAAGGTGAAAAAATGAGACCCTACGCAGGAATAATCCTTCTGCATCCTGACTTTTAACGTGCGCCTTGATCTTTGATTGTCATCACAGGGTGTCCTACAGGATTCGGTTTGGGTTTCTGCACCAGGAACGAAAGCAGGGTTCCCTGAGCGTGGAGGGGCTGGGGGGGCGCTCGGGCTGCCTCTGCTGCGGCAAACGAGTGGGAAGGCAAACAAACACTTTTTCCTCCCTTCCCCTTTTCACGAGCTTTGTTTAGTTACTAGAGACTGTGCTGCTCAGGACTATGCCCCACGTAGCACACTATTTTCTTTTCTTTTTCTTCCTGCTGGCGAAGGTGACACTGTTAAACCTCCATCCTGTTGCTGTGTCATACGTTGGTCTGGTGGTGTAATACCAGCTTTTGCACTGATCCAAGAAGGACATCCTGCTGTTTCAGGGCATTCTTCCCTTGCTGTTTTTTAGGCCACAGATGCAATGTTTTTGGTGTGTTGGTTTTTTCAGATGAGCACTCCAGATGTATTTGGCCTGTGGAGAGGATGCATGTCCTTCAACTCCTTCCCCTCCCCAAAAAGCTCTTGGGTACATTGAGCTGTGCAGGGCAGTTTTTGACACTGGTAGAGGTGTGGAATGGACAGGAGATGGATTATTCCTGAAAAGGACAAGCACCAGTGACATGTGGGTGTCACTTGTGTGGGAGAGGGGAAATGGAGCAGCTGTGAGGCTCCAAGTGTCCTGCCTGATCCTGTCTCCTCAGAGTCCTTCCAAGAAGAGCAGCGTTTTCCTCTAAATGGGTGGGACCAGCTCTCAGCCAGTTTCGTTTCCCAGCATGAGGGCACAGCGCTGATGCAAATCTCAGCCCCAGGGAGGATGGAGAGAGACTGTCAGCCAAATGAAAAACAGGCAGGGAGCCTTAAGTGCACTTTTCTAACAAGAGCTGAGAAGTGAGGAAGCAGAATATTTGCTTACAAGAGCAAATTACTGTAGCATGACAGCAGAATACGTAAGCTCTGCTCCATAGGGAGACCTCAAGAAGAGCCTAGAAAGGGCTTTTTAAGATAATGACTTTTTTTTTTTTTTTTCCCCTACATGTCTGAACTGTGGTGGGGATGTTGTGACGAGAACACAGCAATTCTCAGAAATGTGATGGGCTGACTGTGGCTGGCAGGAGCTCACTCGGCTGTGCCCTCGCTCCCCTGCCCCAGCAGGACAGGGGGAGCAAATGTGATAAAAAAGCTCATGGGTCAAGATAAGGACAGGGAGATCGTACAACAATTACTGTAACGGGCAAAAGACTGGAATTGGGGAAGATTAATTTCTTCCCAATTAAAAATAGAGTAGGATGATGAGACACAAAACCAAAACTAAAACCACCTTCTGCCCACCCTCTCCTTCTTCCTAGGCTCAACTTCACGCTTGTCTTTTCTACCTGCTCTCTCCACGAGCGGTGCAGGAGGCCAGGGAACAGGGGTTGGGATCCGTTTGTCACGCTTTGTCTCTGCTGCTCCTTCCTCCTCACTCTCTGGCCCTGCTCCAGCACAGGGTCCTCCCCGGGCTGAGGCTCCTGCCTGGAGCCTGCTCTGGTGTGGGCTGCAGGGGAATCTCTGCTCCGGTTCCTGGAGCTTCTCCTCCCCGTTCTTCTCTGACCTGGGTGTCTGCAGGGCTGCTTCACTCACATTTTTCTCACCCCTCTCTCTCCCAGCTGCTCCTCTGCAGCAGCATTTTTTACCCTTTCTTAAATATGTTATCGCAGCGGCATTGCTGATGGGCTCAGTTTGGCCAGCGGCAGGTTTGTTGTGGAGCCGGCTGGGGCAGCTTCTGGTGTCTTCTCCCGGAGGCCGCCCCTGCAGCCCCTCTGCTACCAAAGCCCGGCCACGTGAACCCAGCACGCGTGCACGTACTGCTGCGGGATGACGGTCCTTGGACGTGCAACCTTCCCCCTGGGGAGCCCATCGCAGTAAGTGCGGCTCGTGCTGGGCGTTGCAGAAGTGCCAGAGCACGGAGGGAGCTCAGAGGTTCACGGGGGTTTGGAGCCCCTGGGATGTCCCTGTTGGTGCTGGGGACGGCAGTGCAGTGGCGGGCTGTCCCCAGGGAGGAGACACCCGTGGTGTTGCTGGGAGCAGGTGAGGGGGCTCCCCACAAAAGCTGTGCAGCAGCACAGCAAATATGCAGCCCATCGGGACACCAAGGTGTGAGGTCCACACGGGGCAGGTGCATCTCTGAGAAGATTCTCAGCGATGGATTGAGCGGTGGGGATTTCGCCAGCTGTGCTCTTTGGGGTTCGTATGTGGGAGCCAAAGTCTCAGGCCCCTTCTGTGGCCTTTGCAGCACACAGAGGCCTTCTGGAGCAGGGCTGGTTTCATGGATGTTGGGATGTTACTTGGGGGACACGATGTGTGGAAACCAGCACGTCTCCACCTGTGACAGCTGTGGTGTCCGGTCATGGCGGCTGCGAGCAACTGGGCCTGGCAGCTGGGATGCGTCTGGTTTCATTGCCTGGGACGTCTTGGGAACGAGATCTGGGAAAAGCTGGCTTTGGGTGTCTCCAGTGGCATTGCTCGAGGGCAACAGCACTGTGGCATCATGGTTTTTGGGAGCACGTTCATGGAAGCTGATGTCTGTGACCGAGCTGGCATTTGGGAGGATGAACGGGCCTTGCTGGTGTCTGAACCCCTCACAGAAACCTGCTGTTGTGCGGAGCATCGCCCTTCTCGCCCCAGCAGCTCCATGGGCGTGAGCGGCGCTTTAGTGTGGAAAATGGCTTGCTGCAGAAAGAGCCGGCCCCTGCAACCAGTGCTGGCAATCGCTGGGTGCTCCCATGCCCCGGGGTGCCGGGAAGGGGCAGCGTGACGAGGGGCCGCCGGGATCACCGGTGGTGGCGTCGGTGGTGCTGGTGTCTCGGTTGGTGCCAGGGCGCGCTGGTGCGGGCCCAGGGTGCCGGCACGGGGGTGCATCTCGCCCGGCGTTTGCCCCGCTCCGCCCGGGGTTTGCTCGCCCGGGGTTTGCTCTGCCCTGCCCGCGGTTTGCCCCGCTCCGCCCGCGGTTTGCTCTGCCCTGCCCGGCGTTTGCTCTGCCCTGCCCGCGGTTTGCTCCGGTCTGCCCGCGGTTTGCTCCGCTCCGCCCGGGGTTTGCTCCGCTCCGCCCGGGGTTTGCCCCGCTCCGCCCGGCGTTTGCTCTGCCCTGCCCGGGGTTTGCTCCGCCCGTTCCACCGCCCCGCTCCCAGCCCCGCCCCCCCCCGCACGCGCCCCGGCGGGGCCGCGCGCGCCGCCGCTCCCGGCTCGCCCCGCGCCACGTGACCGGGCGGGCGCTGGGGGCGGGGCTCCCGCCGGGCCGGAGGGGGGGGGGGCAGCGCGGCCCGTGACGTCACCGCGGCGCCGGTGTCCCCGCGGAGCGGAGCGGGCGCTGCGCGTGCGCGGCGGGATGGGGAGCCCCGCGGGCTGGCGCGCGGCTCCCGCCAAGCGGGCGCGGCACGAGCGCTGCCCCGAGCGGCCCCGCGGCCCCGCGGCCATGGGCGATCGCTGCGACCCGCGGCGCTGGGACACGGAGCGGCTCTGCCAGCACCTCTCGCAGTGCGGCCTGGGCGAGCCCGACCTGCTGCGCCGCTTCCGAGGTAACGGCGGGGCCGGGGCCGGGGCCGGGCAGCGCCTCGGGGCGGCCGGGCCCCGCCGCTCACGCCGTGCTTGCCCCCGCAGAGAGCGGAGTGACCGGGAGCATGCTGCTGGACCTGCCGGCCTGCGCCCTCGAGATCGCCCGCGTCTGGTGAGAGCCGCGGCGGGCGGGAAGCGGCGGCCGCGCTGGGTGAGCCCCGGCCGGGTGAGCCCCCGGGCCCGCCGGTGCTGGCGGGCTCCGCCGCTGTGACCGCGCTCGGGGCGTCCCCGCCGCCCTGGGGAGCAGTTTCTGCTTTGCAGCGGGAGCAGGACGTGGAGCCGAGGGGTTCCCGGCCCCGAGGTCCCGCTGCGGGGTGGGAGCCGCTGCAGGCGCGTCCCTGCCGGGCGAGGCTCCGTCCGCAGCAGGGAAGCCCTGGGAAAAGCGATTTCCCGACCGAAGAGGATGGATTTGTCCCATTTCCACCACAGGTGCCCAAGAGCTTGGGTGTAAGGACAGTCGGAACGGGGGTATGTGGCGGAACAGGCTCTCGGTTCCGCTGCTGATGCCAGCGCCATCCCGAGTGCAGAAACCAGTTGTCTAGTAACCGTGAGAAGGGAAAAAAAATCTGTTAAAAGCTTTAGCGAAAATACTGCTCAGGGCACAATAACCTCTTAAGTGTTTGTGAGAACACCAGCGTAAACTCCAGGCGTTTTGATGAGAACTTTCCTCTCAGCCTAAAGTTTATGCTGCTCTAATTCTAGTAACGACAGTAGTAGTGGTTTTGAAAATAGCGAGTAGGTGCTGCTTTGGATGCTGAGTTTCACCCCTAGCCCCGAGACAAGTGCTGAGTGTTGCAGTTTTAACGTTGCAACAGTTGCTGGGACTTTGCCCCTTGGTGTGTCTGCTCCAACAGGGTGGATTTACTGAGAAAGAGGTTCTGTTGTGCGTCCTGTGGGCCAGTGACAGAGTTAAGTGGCCGCCGTGAGCTGCCGCAGCGCTCGGCTGTGGGGAGCGGGCAGCGTGTCCCCCAGCTCGGTAGCAGTCGCCTGCCGAGCGCAGGAAACCCAGCGCTGTCTGAAAGCACGAGCAGGATTGTTCCCAGCAGTGAGGGAACGGACCAGTCCCAAAAACCTTGTCATTTTTCTGGTGGCGAGTATGCTTTCTTGTTCTTCTGAAACAGAAGAGAGTATAAATGTGTCCTGTTGCCCTTTGTGTCTGAAGGGTCTCGCTGCCCCGCTGGGGTCGGTTTTGCTCGCCTCTCCTGGGACGCGAACCTGCTCACTCACTAAATACCTCCTGGCACTTTTTAGTCTTTGAATGTCTTTTCTTTACTCCTTTGCTAATGTTGTTTATGCTGTTTCCTCCAAACTTCCCTCAAAACCCATCTGTTCCACTCAAGCTATTTGCTAATGTCGTTAGCGGACCTAAGGCGGTTGGGAGTGTGGTTACCTGGCAGCGAACACAAGCGCAGGGCCGTGCTCGTGTGCTGGGGTTTTGTACTTTGCTGTGCAGGTTGGCTCCTTGGCTCAAAACTTGTCAGAGCCCACACCCTGCTGAGGCTGAAGGGCCCCATCTCCATTGTATCCAGACATCCCAGCTGCCCTCGCAACTTGTGAAGGGCAAGTTGACAGAATGAGGTGTCTCATGGCAAAATGTGTGGGTGTGGGCATCAGGTGTCTGGGTGTGTGGCCGTCCGGAGAGAAATAAAAGCTGGTGTGACTGCAGGTGACAAGGCAGAAGGGCTGCGCTTTGGAGGAGGTAAGATGTTGGCAGGAGTCATTAAGGTATTTGGGGGGTTTCTTTGGAAGAAGGGTTTTAACAGCAGCTGTTTGAAGTGTGCAGATAGAAAGGGTGTAGCATCATGAGGAATGCAGCTAAAGGCTTTATTGGTTTCTGAAATATAAGGTAACTGTGTAATTGAAATAACGAGCAGATCTATCGTTTCTGTTGAGAGACTACCACAAGGCTGGTTGCTTTTAGTACCTCGCTGACTGTCTGAGCATCATACGGGCAGTCGGACACGCCAGACCCCGAGCGGTGCTGTGAGCTCGCCGGCTCTGCCGGAGCCGCAGGCAGGACCGCGCAGGCAGGATGTGCGGCACGGGCGGCAAAGAGCGCTCAGCCGGCATGGAGAGTGGCTGGTGCTGGGGTGTGGGATGATGTGCTCGTGGGTTTTCTTCTATAAGGTGTTTTCTTGAGTGAGATCCGATATCTTGTTTTTGTTAAGCTGAAGACGTTGTGAGCTGGGTGAGAAATTGCTAGGGCCGCCTGCTTTTTTTAAAAGCATCTCGACTTTGTAGTAGAGAACGATCCTCTTGCATGCGTCTTTCCAACGCGCGCCGTATTCTGCAGTAACTTTCGTAACGTCTCTGTGACGGGCCAGTAATGAATGTCTGTCCTTAGTCCCCTGCCATTCCTGGACGCTGGGGGGAGAGCTCAGGACGGCAGCCCTGCGGGCAGCGCTGTGGGTTCCCACCCGTTCTCGTGTCGTGTTGTGTGCAGCGTGCTGCCCGTTAGATACCGATGATGAGTCAGGCTGTGCGGCTCACCTCTCTGGAGTAGTTAAGTTCCTAATAGGTGCAGGAAAGGGGTTTTCTCATCCTTGTCACCTGTGGCGTGAGAGAGGGCGTGGGCAAAGCAGGAAGGGGTAGAGGGGAATGGATGGGGAGAGTCAGTTCTCTTTCAAAGACAGCCAGCAGCGTGGCTGCTTGAGGAACTGTGCCTGCAGGGCCCTGGAAAACCACAGCACGAGCACATGGTTTGCGTGCAGTCTCTTGGTTGAGGCGGTTTTACCTTGTATACGCCAGGTGGGAAATCCTCTGCTGTTGTTTTCTGTCTGGAGAAGGATAGAGAGCTCTCTGTGGTGACATTCAGGTGGTCGGTCAGCCCAGGACTGTACTGACAGCAGCTTTGTCACCTGGAGGCCAAACCCAACCCCAGGGTTAGCGTTTCTGGACGCAGGGCGAGGAGACAACACGCGTGGGCCACAGGCGGGGAATTCCCTGTGTTGTCCTGAAAGCGGAGCTCTTTGTCTGGGGTGCAAGCAGCTGAATATACACACAGGGTCAAGGTATCGCTTTATGACGAGAGTGTGCAATGTCAAGTGTTAGGTGATAAAACCATAAAGCTAGCACACCTTCTTCACAGCATTTACACATTTATACTTTCGATTTTGGTTGGCACCTCCCCAGGGTTCCAGCCCCATTGGTTAGTAATGTAGACATGGTTTACATAATCATTTTCTTGGACTATGCGTGCTCGTGGGTCAGGGTTTTCACATGGGCTTTGCTCCCGTGGGTGTGATTTTTAGTATTTTAATGAGCAAAGTTCATCTAAAAGATGCTTTATCTGACAGTCTCGAGATATGAATTCAGCTAATTGCGCAGCTTCCGGGATGTTCAAACTGCAAGGGCAGGAGCTCCTGATAAGGAGTTCTTCAAATCACTCGTTTCTTCGTTAGAGGAGCAGACTGACCTGAAACTGGTCCCGTGATTTACGTATCCTTAGGTCAGCAATTGCTGACAGGATTCGTTCTTTAATTGGCAATGACTACACCAGCCTCCCTGGTTGGGCCTTTCCCTTGCACTGCCCACCCGTGCGCAGCCCCGGCCTGTCCTGGGTGGCTCCACAGGTGTGTCACGCCGTGCTGTGCTGTGCCAGTCCGGGTGACTCCACAGGTGTGTCACGCCGTGCTGTGCCAGTCCGGGTGACCCCACAGGTGTGTCACATTGTGCTGTGCCCATTCCGGGTGACCCCACAGGTGTGTCACACCGTGCTGTGCCAGTCCGGGTGACTCCACAGGTGTGTCACATTGTGCTGTGCCCATTCCGGGTGACTCCACAGGTGTGTCACATTGTGCTGTGCCAGTCTGGGTGGCTCCACTGGTGTGTCACATTGTGCTGTGCCCGTTCCAGGTGACTCCACAGGTGTGTCACATTGTGCTGTGCCAGTCCGGGTGACTCCACAGGTGTGTCACATTGTGCTGTGCCAGTCCGGGTGACTCCACAGGTGTGTCACATTGTGCTGTGCCAGTCCGGGTGACCCCACAGGTGTGTCACACCGTGCTGTGCCAGTCCGGGTGACTCCACAGGTGTGTCACATTGTGCTGTGACCATTCCGGGTGACTCCACAGGTGTGTCACATTGTGCTGTGACCATTCCGGGTGACTCCACAGGTGTGTCACATTGTGCTGTGCCAGTCTGGGTGGCTCCACTGGTGTGTCACATTGTGCTGTGCCAGTCCGGGTGACTCCACAGGTGTGTCACATTGTGCTGTGCCAGTCCGGGTGGCTCCACTGGTGTGTCACATTGTGCTGTGCCAGTCCGGGTGACTCCACAGGTGTGTCACATTGTGCTGTGCCCATTCCGGGTGACTCCACAGGTGTGTCACATTGTGCTGTGCCAGTCCGGGTGACTCCACAGGTGTGTCACACCGTGCTGTGCCCGTTCCAGGTGACTCCACAGGTGTGTCACACCGTGCTGTACCCGTTCCGGGTGACTCCACAGGTGTGTCACGCCGTGCTGTGCCAGTCCGGGTGACTCCACAGGTGTGTCACACCGTGCTGTGCCAGTCCGGGTGACCCCACAGGTGTGTCACACCGTGCTGTACCCGTTCTGGGTGGCTCCACAGGTGTGTCACACCGTGCTGTGCCCGTTCCAGGTGACTCCACAGGTGTGTCACATCGTGCTGTGCCAGTCCGGGTGACCCCACAGGTGTGTCACACCGTGCTGTACCCGTTCCGGGTGGCTCCACAGGTGTGTCACGCCGTGCTGTGCTGTGCCAGTCTGGGTGACTCCACAGGTGTGTCACACCGTGCTGTGCCAGTCCGGGTGACTCCACAGGTGTGTCACATTGTGCTGTGCCAGTCCGGGTGACCCCACAGGTGTGTCACACCGTGCTGTGCCAGTCCGGGTGACTCCACAGGTGTGTCACACCGTGCTGTGCCAGTCCGGGTGACTCCACAGGTGTGTCACACCGTGCTGTGCCAGTCCGGGTGACTCCACAGGTGTGTCACACCATGCTGTGCCAGTCCGGGTGACCCCACAGGTGTGTCACACCGTGCTGTACCCGTTCCGGGTGACTCCACAGGTGTGTCACATTGTGCTGTACCCGTTCCGGGTGACTCCACAGGTGTGTCACACCGTGCTGTGCCCGTTCCAGGTGACCCCACAGGTGTGTCACATTGTGCTGTGCCAGTCTGGGTGGCTCCACTGGTGTGTCACACCGTGCTGTACCCGTTCCAGGTGACTCCACAGGTGTGTCACACCGTGCTGCCAGTACCGCTTCGTTCAGCCCTGCTGGGGGGATTTTCTAAAGTGGAGCAGCACACCGTCTGTGCTCTGTGACCCTTGTCTGCACAGGTAGGTGTATAATGAACTGTACTGGCAGTAGGACAAAGCTGTCCCTTCTCTGCCATTCCTGTAGTTGCAGTCATTGGTAATTTCTCAAGATGTGAGGTGCCCACACGCCTTCCTCCTTGCATACCTGGGTATTTTCCATTAAATTTTCTCCTCACTCCCGAATTGTTGTGGCATTTAAAGGTATAGTCAAGTGCTTCAGACCAACAGACTGTCCTGTGCTCAGCGGTGCTGTCCCTCACTTAACGCCGGGCGCTGTTTGCACTGCCTCACCTTCTCAAAGACCTCATCAAGTCCTATCCCATGTGCTTTGTGTGACCCAGAGTGTCCTTTGGACAATCGTTACCTGAGGTCTATTGCATGAGCATAACAGCTCGTCCAAAAACACGCTTGTGATGTTTGACTTCCATTATTAGCATGCTTTGAAGTGATATCCACGGAAGACCTCAGTTGTAATTACGAACGTAAGGCCCGTTTCTGTACATCAAGTATGGGTGATTAATTTTTGAAGCCTGCTAGAGCAAAGGTGCTCTAGTCCACGTGTGGTTCTGCATGTTAAGTGTCTCGAGAGAGAACCTCTCCACAGAAGTAAAATGAATGTAGATGGCTGGAAGCAGGTTGGTTCTGACCTTGCTGTCCCTGAACTGTTCTTGAGGTGGTGATGGAGGTACGTGGTGCCCAAGTGCTAGTCCTGCCTGAGCTGGCTGTACCTGTGGTTGGAAAGCTTACACGTTTCTTATAAGCAGCAGTCGAGTGTTCTTGTTCCCATTTTCAGGACAAACCTCAGAGAGCAGCTGCAGTTGCTTTTCCTGGGAGTGTAAGGATAGGTGCGTACAGGATTCTGGTTTGCTGGCTGCAGAAGGGTTCCTCGGCTCCCCCCGCCAAAGTCCATCTTCTGAGCAGAGAGTGAGAAGGGTGGGCCGATGCCGGTGGTCCTTCCCTTGTGCTCAGTGTTAGCTGCCTTCTGTTCCCCTGTAAATAGTGTTTGCTTTTAGGAACTCCCTCGTAAGTCGGTATGTGGGGGTCGTGACCGCTCCTGCAGACGGAGCTGCCCCGGCTGTGAGGTACCGTGCTGGTCTGAGCCACCGTGACCTCCTGGTGTCACCTCGGGTGCTTTCATCGCCGGTGACACGGAGCAGCAGAGGCTGCAGCCCAGAGCTCCCTGGTATGGACAGGGGTGCTGAGTGGTTAAGGCAAAAAGTGCTCACCAGTAGCACAAGACACCACGCGCGTTTAATATTTTATGGATTGTGAATTATTGAATGATTCATGTGAAAACGTGTAGGCACCTAGCTTTAATTTTTTGCTAATAGTTGACATTTTATATTAATAGCATTACTATTTTGCTATTTATTATTTGTAGTATTGCTAGGATTAATAGTATTACTTTTTGTTAAAGTTTAACCTGAAAGACTGTTGTAAAACTGATCTCGGGATGGTTAACCGCCGCAGAGTGTAAAAGGCAGCAAATTGTGCTTTCTGGTGATAGAGCGTCTGGTGTCAGCCCCAGGCCGGGTCCGTTTTGCTCAAGGACAAGGCGGAGTTGAAGCCGCGGGTGCAGCGCAGCGTGGCGTCTGTGCCTCCAGAGCCGCCCTGTGCCGCTGCACTGCTTTGAAAGCTGGTGCGTGGTGTGAAGGAGACCTTAACAATTTATTAAAAATGACAGCAAAATATCTCTGTCAAATAGAAGAATCATTTCTCAACAAAATGCTAGCGCATCTTTTAAACTCCAGTGGCTCTGCTGTTTGAGTTGAAATTAATTTATGTAAAATCCAAGTTAATTCGGCAAAACCAAGCTTCTTTTAATACAGAGTTGCCTAACTGAAGGGATTTGTATGAAAATAGTTTATTAGGACTTTGACATTTTAGTTTAAGGAGTTTTTCAGCCTTAAAAAAATGTCAGTTGTTCAGGCACTGCATGTTGTCTTTCTTATAAATTTAAAGGACTTATCCCCAAATGTAGCTTTCCCTAAAAGAAATTGATGAAAAAATTGTGTATTCGCTGGTGTTTCTATTTCTTGGATCTGTATAAGTGGGAGAAGCACTTACACTGCTTTACAGACAGCTTCTGTAGCTATTTGTTCTCTTCCCTCTCTACTTTAGAAAGATAAGCGCTTTCAATATTTTTCTGAAAAAGCCGCAGGAATATGTATTTCTGTAGAAGAGTCAACAAATATCAGACTACTATGAATTTGCACAAGTAATTCCATACGAACTGCAAATTGTAATGGGAAATGCATGGCAAACTTCGCTCTCAACGTCTTTTTTTCCTTTCTAGCCTCCCTGACGAGAGACTGAAGGTGCTGTCCTGCCTGAACAGCCTGCGCCAGCAGCACCTGGACGAGATGAAGGTGGACGAGATGAAGGTACCGGCGCCCGGGAGGAGCCGCCGCTCCCGGCTCTGCCTTCCCTCCCCGGTGCCGGTGCCAGCTGCCGGGGTGCCTTTGCCGAGCAGCAGCTCCCAGCCCTCCTCCTTGGTAGTGGTGGCCTTTGAGAAACCACAGAAACCAGAAAAAATTGTTAAAATCGTCAGTTAAGAGCTTCATGTGGGCACCTGGCGGTTGTGAGAGACCGAAGGAGCGGATGAGCTGTTTGAAATGTGTGGAGAAGCTCCCCTTTCACATCTCTTTGCGTAGAGCCTCCTTTGGGGTTTTGTGTTAGTTTAGCCCCAGGCCTGGGTTAACAGAGTCCTTCTCACTGCACTGTTTGCCATGTCCAGCGGTTCCTCCCCGCGGTGTGTGTTGATTTAACTCTGTGTGTTGGTTTCACTCCAAGGCTGCACACATTCCTCAGTATTGTGCACATCTGCGGGAGCCCTGTCAGCTCAGTGACCAAGAGCAGAGAGAACACAGGAAAACCTTATTTACCTCAGTATTTTACCAAGAGATGCGTGTGATGAAATGGTTTTGTTTGCTGTTGTGAGGCAAGGACTAAATGCACGTGTTTATCTTCTCTACTAAGTCACTGTAGTTACTCAGATGTCTCCTAAAATGCGTATTAGGGACGATCAGGGAGTACTTATTTCACTTGAGTTTTGCGCTGTTTTATGAAAAAGGTAAGAACCATAATTTCCACTCTGCAAAATTTCACTTGGTTTAGAAAACATGAACAATGTTAAACAAAGCACTGATGGGATATCTCGGACATGTATTGCAGTATCCTGCTTTAACTGGAGTAGCAGATTAAGAAATAAAATGGTTTTCTCAAGTGTTAAGTTTCGGAATTATACAGGTGCAGACAATGTTTTTAGAGCTTTTGACTTTCATTCCGTTGCCTTCTGAAATATGTGGCTTTTTCTTTTTTGATGTCATGTTTAAGTAGTTCTCCAAGATGAATCTTGATGTAGGACAGGCAGGATATGGCTGTTTTACAGGAGAAAACAAACCAACCTTCTCCCAGCAGATACCTGACTCTTCTAGATATCCTTTACCTTGGTGCCTGTTTCCTTTCAATGTCGAATTTTAAACGTTAATTCCACTGTTATTTGGCTTTTTAGGTTTTTAATGATCCAATTCATGGGCACATTGAAATACATCCCCTTCTTGTCCGCATCATCGACACACCTCAGTTTCAGCGCCTCCGATACATTAAGCAGCTGGGTGGCACTTACTTTGTTTTTCCTGGAGCGTCTCACAACCGCTTTGAACACTCCATAGGGTAAGGTGACGCACATCTCTTGCATCTGGAGTTTGGTTCCACTGACGTGGAGCTCCAGCCAAGGGGCATTGGGGAAAACTGCTGTGGTGGCATTTTGGGTCTCGCAGATGTTCCTGGATAACCTGTGTGATTACGGGCTGTTCCCTTGAACTTTATTTCATAAAGGCAGATAAAGAAACCTACAAGATGGATCGATGTTAGATTTCCTCTTCCACCCGTTCTTCTTCTGATAATAATGTTAATTAAAAACTCTGAGTGCTTTATGTTCTCCCTGATCAAAATTTGAGTTTTAAAGTATAAACCTGGGAAGGGTACTGGGGCTGCTATAAATTACTTCCCAGACAGCTGTAATCTCCTTATGCTGTCAGGGGCAGCTAAACCCCATTTTATCTGTAATGTTTGCATTTGTAGTTACGCATGCTGTGTGCAATTGATGGCAGGTTGTCAGGCTGTTAGCTGTAAAATAAGTTAACAAGAAACAGATGATGGACACCAGGATTTCCAGTGTTGCTAGGTTGTTCACACTCCACAGAGCAGCCGATTGATGACAAATTTAAGCTTGTTTTAAAGGAGCAGAGAAATTAAACTAGTCGGTGGTTTTTATTCAAGTAATCTGGCCAGCCTGAAGTTGCTTTTGTTAGTGCCGAAATATTGTGGACTAAGTTTGGCTTCTGCCCCAGCTCCGTGACACTAACAGGATACAAATGGACATTGCAAAAGGGTCAAATCAGTGAGGCAAGGTGGGATTGTTTGCGTCTGGTAAACAGGAAAAGACAAAAATACGAGGGATATAAACAAAGCTTTCACAACAGGAATCTGAAAACTCCGGTGATATCAACAACCTTTCCTTTTAAACACTTCAATTAATCTATATAGTTAAACTTAGGACAGTTGTTCTCAACTTGCATATAATTTTGAAAATTTTTATAGTATTAAAATAGAAGAAGTGAAATTTATATGCTTATTGGTCTAGTAAAAAAAAACTCCAAACAGTAAAATTTGATCTAGTAAAAGATATTGGCTTCTCATAAGACCTTCTCTTGCTTTGGGATGTTCTGCACGGAGGCTCTTGAGGCAAATAGAAAAGGAAGTCAGTGTAGAGTTTGTAAACAGCTTGTAGGAGTATGTGCCGTTTGTTTGCTTCTCCTGGTTTTGTAGCATGAGAACAGAGCATCCCATTCCGTGAAATTAAATGTCGAATCTAAAATGAATGAAAGGAAGAGGAAATAATTGTCGTAAGCTATTGTTAAAATAGCAATTTGAAAGAAGAACAAGATGGTTTGGTGACTGCCGTGACGTCTGCGGCTGCTCGGAAGCCGCGGTGCTCGGGTTGCGCACGGTCAGAGAGGCGCCGCTGTTTGCTTGCACAGGTACCCCGGCGTGCGCACTGGGAGATGCTGCAGCTTGCTGCTGTCGCCGTGTTTCGGGCATGGTGTGTCATGCTTTTCTGCTTTCAAATGTGTTGCTGATGACTAAAAGTCTACTACAGGAAAGAGTTTGTTCCTGTGATTCTCTTGCAGGTTAGAGTTTGAGTATTTGTTGTGTGTTACCTGTCAGACAAGGGCTGTGACTTAATGGAGCAAAATAGAACAGGTGATCTGCTCTTTGACTGTGCAGCCTAAACCACTACTATATTCACTTTCTTTTCCCCCTGCAACAGGGTGGGCTACCTAGCAGGATGCCTGGTTCGTGAGCTGAAGGAGAGACAACCAGAACTGGATATAACCCAGCGAGACATTCTCTGTGTAGAAATCGCTGGGCTTTGTCATGATTTGGGTAAGTAACACTTGAATCCCAGAATGTCAGGGGTTGGAAGGAACCTCGACAGCTCATCCAGTGCAATCCCCCCGCCGGAGCAGGAACACCCAGATGAGGTTACACAGGAAGGTGTCCAGGCGGGTTGGAATGTCTGCAGAGAAGGAGACTCCACAACCTCCCTGGGCAGCCTGGGCCAGGCTCTGGCACCCTCACCGGGAAGAAGTTTCTTCTCATATCTAAGTGGAACCTCCTGTGTTCCAGTTTGTACTCATTGCCCCTTGTCTTACTGTTGGTTGTCACCCAGAAGAGCCTGGCTCCATCCTCCTGACACTCACCTTTCCATATTGATCCCCATGAATGAGGTCACCCCTCAGTCTCCTCTCCTCCAGCTCCAGAGCCCCAGCTCCTCAGCCTTTCCTCACACGGGAGATGCTCCACTCCCTGCAGCATCTTCGTGGCTGCGCTGGACTCTCTCCAGCAGTTCCCTGTCCTGCTGGAACTGAGGGGCCAGAACTGGACACAATATTCCAGATGAGGTCTCACCAGGGCAGAGTAGAGGGGCAGGAGAACCTCTCTGACCTACTGACCACCCCGCTTCTAGTCCCCCCCAGGTCCCATTGCCCTTCCTGGCCACAAGGGCCCAGTGCTGGCTCATGGTCATCCTGCTGTCCCCAGGACCCCCAGGTCCCTTTCCCCTACACTGCTCTCCAACAGGTCATTCCCCAACCTGTACTGGAACCTGGGGTTGTTCCTGCCCTTATGCAAGACTCTACACTTGTTATATCTGAGGTGGATTGTTTCTTTGGAAAGCCAACCTGGATGGACAGCTGGCTGGGACATCAGAACACCAGAGCTGCTTTTGGCTGCTCAGTGCGTGGCCATGTTCCCAGACAGGGTTTCTCTGTTCCCGTTTGGTCCGGAGTGCAGCTGCTTGGTGAATTTGTAGCTGCTCTTAGCTGGTTTTTGTCTTGTTTCCATGTGTGTTTGGAGTTCTGGCATCAGTGGCAAAAGTGTCTACTTCCTTCTGTGATGCTCTCAGGTCTCTTAAAACATTTCAGAGTGAAAATCAGTGGTCCTTTCAAATTGTTACGATTATTTTATAACTACTTGTTTTCTTCAGAGGTGGCATAGAGTAATTAATGTGCTTGGTGTTACTGCCGTACTTGCCTGTGGTAGGTAATGGAACTCGCTATGTTAAGTGCAGTAGTATTTAAGGTGTTTTAGGAAAGTACTTGCTGTAGCTGAATCAAGTCAAATACAAGAGAATCCAGATCCTTAGCTTGCTCAAAATATTTTTACTGACAACCATGTCTCAGATTAAACATGTGTAATCTTTATTTTTAAGGTCATGGGCCATTTTCACACATGTTCGATGGAAGATTTATTCCACTCGCTCGTCCGGATTTGAAATGGAAGGTAGACTTTTTACTGTTAAAGTAAAAATAGAAAACTGTAATTTTTAAAGGGAGAATAATTCATCTTCAAAGACTGCCAGTGCTTGTGAGAACATAGTAATCATCCATCCTTTTCTTATTGCAGCATTTTGATGGCATTATTAAAACCCAGAATGTTGTAATCTAATCTCGTGGTGATGCAAAATACCAATTGGGAGCTTCCTTTCCAGTTTAATATTTTGAGTCCAGGATATTTAATACAGTGTTCAGAATTCAGCCTTTGAGAAACTTTGAATAGAGTTTCAAGGGTTGTTTGTGGTGAATGAAATGTAACACAGTCCTTTCAGGCCTCTCTGTGCTTGTAATTACTAAGCAAAATCAGCTGAGTAAACTTGTTAATCTTTGGCACAGCAGAGCTGGTTATTTTGTCTTTCAGCATTGTAACTCTCTTACTGCTGTTTGCTAAAATACAAAATTAGCAGCTCTCTGCTGAAGAGTGTGTTTCTGAACTCTGTAGACCGGCTGATTTCCTATCCAAAATGAACAGAAAATCACCTAAATGTTGGATTTTGACACCACCGTGCCCAGGTGCCCTGCCAGGCAGTGCTGCTGCGTTAGGAGGAAGCTGGGACACTGCAGGAAAGATCCTTGAACTTTTTAATGCAACATTTAGGCTTTTTTTTTTTTTTTTTTTCAAAGCATGAAACTGCTTCTGTTGAAATGTTTAAGCACCTGATCACTTCCAATAAACTAGAAGCAGTCATGGAGTTGTATGGTCTTGACCTGGAAGAAGACATGATCTTCATCAAGGAACAAATAGGAGGGCCTATAGATAAAACTGCTTGTGAGAATGCGGTGAGTGACTGTACTGCTCTTGTGGTTATTGCAATAAATGTCTTTGATTTTACTGAAAGAGGAGATAATTTTTGTTTCTGCTATGTTTGATTATTTATTTTTAGCCCCATGAAATTCTGAGAGTCCTGGTACAAGAGATGCTGGAGAAGTGTAGCGTTTATTTCTTACAGTGCTGGCAGGAGGTGGTGGCTTCGCTATGTTATGTGCTTATGTCTTCCCGAGAAGTTCTTACCTCAGAGTCTTCAGATCAGAGGAAAGCTTAAGAATGTTATTTGTATTTAGCGAACCAAATTCACCGTAACCAGATTGGTAGAACTGAATTTTTAATGGAAACCTGAAGTGACCAGGTTAGGATAGCAGCCTATTTACTGGGTGCCTGAAGGCGGATCAGTGGGAGGTCATGCTTTCAGGTGGCTGCAGGAAGAAAACATGGAGATAGTTTAGTGTAACAAAACTGAGAACTGGCAGAGATGATGCAAAGAGCGATGCAAAACTATGGCCCAAGTACCAGAGCCACATCAGCTTTGATGACAGTAGCAAAATGTTTGGATTTATTGCATACACAGAGGCAGGGATAAGACTTGAAGAAATGTGTTGCCTCAAGAGGCAAAGAAGAGGTTCTGATTATTAATCCTTCCAACTCTGAAAGAATTAAGTCCTCCTTACTTACACTCAACAGTTCCTGTCATCTCTTCAAGAACACCCATTCAGTTACTACCAGAATTAAGCACCAGTCAGCAGGAGGTCTGTCATGACAGTCTGGTCCTAATTAGAATTAGTATATTGTCCCAAACAAATCGCCAAAATGCTGGCACTTAAACGTTATTTTCTGCTGTAGCAGTGAGCGGTGCTGCCATGTATACTCCAGCACTCTGATGACATAGGGAGCTGAGCATAATAAAATTCACTCTGAGATATTATAGGAAGGGGATATTTATAAAGTCTGCAAGTTGATTTTTACCCACTCGTGCTCATTTGCACACAAATCTCGCTGCCTGCTGCTGCCACTGATCTTGTGCCGAGTTCTTACCCCTGGTCTACTTCTCCTTGTTTGGATTCTGTGCCTGTTTTCCAGCAGGGTAACAGGAGGAGGAGTGTTGTAGGTGACATGTGGCATCGTTCTTGCCACCCTGCTGGTGTTGTGCCGCTGGCAGTGGTTCACGCAGCGCTGTCCCGCCAGAGCGCACACTCCTCTGCGGTGCTGTCGCCTTGCGGGGATCTGGTTCGGACAAGAACAACAGGATTTTTATGCATTGAACATAACAGTGTCCTGAACATCATCCCAGTAGCAGAGCTCTTTGTGATCAGCATAAAATCTTTTTATCCGTGATGTGCTCTCTTCCCGCTGCTTACAAACATTTCCATCCTTATTCATATGAATTTTAATATTTCTGTAATGCTGATAACATCAAAGCCATTATCTGTTTGTATACAATGTTTTCCACCCTCAGAATTTCAAGGCCACTTTATGGCACTTTTTCTTTAACCTGAAGAATCATTACGTTTTCAAGAAAATAATAACTTGTATTTTATTAGTTTATCTTTGATTTCCTATTTACCTCGTGGCTGAATTATTCCTCTGCTGTGGGTTAGGAGTTTAAGCAGCTGGCTGTTTAAGCAACTTCTGTTTAAAACACCTAAATGTTTGGTTTAAAACTCTTCTATAAAGTCGTGCCGTTGATTGCAGCAGACCACAAAACGGTGACATGTTTGCGTGTTTAACTAACTCCCTGAGGATTAAATGATTCCAACCTTTTCCCCTCTTTGCTGTGCATTTTTTTTCTTTTGGCATTCCAAAGCTGCAGGCTTTGCTTTAGTAGATTGGGAAACAAAATACTTATGTATGTGGTTTTTATTCTTCCTGATATTCTAGGAAATCAGCTGCTTAAGCCCGAGTTCTGGATTTCTAATGCCCAGCTTAGCTTCTGAAAGCTCTTTTATCGTCTTTTGTGTTCTTTGCTACCTCAGTGTTGGATGTTTATCACAGGCAAAATCAAAGTATATTCCCACTGTCTTTAAAAAATGTTTCTGACATTGTTTGCACACTTACATTTCTTATTTTTTCTGGTTTGTTTTTTTTTTTTTGTCTTCTCGGCTCCCCTGTCGTTAGTGGCCCTACGATGGACGACCAAAGGAGAAAGGTTTCCTGTATGAAATAGTGGCTAACAAAAAAAATGGCATTGACGTCGACAAATGGGATTATTTTGCAAGGTACAAATCTTACAGTTTTCTGTTTTATTATAATTCCTATTGAAACAGTGCCATTAAATTTACAAGTATGATCTCATTGTTAAACACTCTGTGGAATATTTTTAGGGATTGCCATCACCTAGGAATCCAGAATAACTTTGATTATAAACGATTACTTAAACTCATTCGGGTCTGTGAAGTGGAAAACCAGAAGTTCATCTGTACCCGCGACAAGGTAAGTGGCACGTGTGAGCTGAGGAGCGCGCGGCAGCCCAGCGTGTGTGAGGGGCAGCCGCATGGCTCAGCCCACGCGGGCCCGGCTCAGCCCACGGGCACACAGCCCCGGCTCAGCCCCCGTGGGCCCGGCTCAGCCCCCGTGGGCCCACAGGCCCGGCTCAGCCCCCGTGGGCCCGGCTCAGCCCCCGTGGGCCCACAGGCCCGGCTCAGCCCACATGGGCCCGGCTCAGCCCACGTGGGCCCACAGGCCTGGCTCAGCCCACATGGGCCCGGCTCAGCCCACGTGGGCCCGGCTCAGCCCATGTGGGCCCATGTGGGCCCGGCTCAGCCCACGTGGGCCCGGCTCAGCCCACGTGGGCCCATGTGGGCCCGGCTCAGCCCACGTGGGCCCGGCTCAGCCCACATGGGCCCATGTGGGCCCGGCTCAGCCCACGGGCCCGGCTCAGCCCACGCGCACACAGGCCCGGCTCAGCCCACGCGCACACAGGCCTGGCTCAGCCCACGGGCCCGGCTCAGCCCACGCGCACACAGGCCCGGCTCAGCCCACGTGGGCCCGGCTCAGCCCACATGGGCCCACATGGGCCCGGCTCAGCCCACGTGGGCCCGGCTCAGCCCACATGGGCCCACATGGGCCCGGCTCAGCCCACGTGGGCCCGGCTCAGGCCACGGGCCCGGCTCAGCCCACACGCACACAGGCCCGGCTCAGCCCACGGGCCCGGCTCAGCCCACGCGCACACAGGCCCGGCTCAGCCCACGCGCACACAGGCCCGGCTCAGCCCACGGGCCCGGCTCAGCCCACGCGCACACAGGCCCGGCTCAGCCCCCACGGGCAGCGGGCGCAGCTGTGCTGTGACTGGCAGGGGTGCTGGGGCTGCCCGCCCCGCGCTGCTTCAGCCCGAGTTGCTGCTCTGGGAGCTGTTCTCAGAAGCACCTGGTTTAAGGAAAGGAGGCACAGAACAAGTCTCTGAAAGGACTTGTGGTGGGTCCTTCCAGGGGAGGCTCTACAAAACCACCAGTTGTACGTGATCCTGCTCCAGGTGTTCTGAGTGAGGGGTGAATGTGGCTTTGGGAAGGGGCTGCTAAAGGAGCAAGAGGTCCTGTTCTCTGCCCCGGCTGGCTGGGGTCAGTGTCAGGTCTCTGCTCTCCTATGGCAGCCTAAGTCTGTTTCAAAATTTGTAAACTGTGAAAAATAACCATTCTGCTCTATGCTGCAAATGGAAGGAGACAACTCCAGACGATTCCTTGATTGTTTTTGTTTTCCAGCTGAGACAGACAATGTCAAAAGTAAAAGATGATTGGTTTGTGGTTTTTTTTGGTTTTTTGTTTTTTTATTCAGGAAGCTGAAAATTTGTATGATATGTTCAACACACGGCATTTGCTGCACCGGCGAGCATACCAGCACAAGGTTGGCAACGTCATTGAAATAATGCAAGTATTATACTTTCCGTCTCTTGCATACCATTTGTTTTTAAATTATTGAAACTGTATATTTGTTTTGAGTGTTCAGATAATCAGTAAGGTGTGACATGCAATAAAAGCCACTGGGCTATATAACCCAATTCTTCTGTCAAGGCTCAGTGCTTAGGGTATCATAGAGGCTGTGATTAACAAAAGAGAGAGCAGGACAACAACATCTTTCCAAGAGAAATTCAATCAGAGGAAAATTGCTAAAGCCCTGAAGAAGCATAGGACCAGGGTGTGCTTATGCTGTTTTAACTGCTGACAGCTGAAGTCAAGTTTTCAGCTACAAGTTAGAGGCCACTTAGCTCAAATGGGCTGGTTAATAGAGCGAGGTTACTAACAAAGTAAAGTGATGGGCAAGCTTACTGTAGCTCAGCTGAGGCCTGACTGTGGGTTCATGCAATGCCACAGCAGGAATGGTTCAGGACCAATTCAGCTGGCTACCTGCATTTGTACCTCTCTTGTTGATGCCTATAGAAGTTTCCCTATAGCTTTATTTTTTACTGTTCTTGAAACGCAGAAATAGTAGTATCCTCCAAAAATATTTTCATTACGATCTTGGCTGTTGAATAATCATCTGCTGAGTTTGAGAAAAAGGGACACAGAGGGTTACATGGTACAAGAGTGATTTGTGACTGTTTTCATTTCATATACTTCAGCTTCTGGTTTAGTGACCCTCTAAAATTCAGACTGAAAACGCTAAGGTTTGACAGTTGCTACTCGTGAGGAGTAAAACAGCCAAGATATTTAGTTCTTGGCTTACCATAATTATAGCAGCCTATCCAAATGAGCATACAAGCTGGACATGACAAGAGGTATAGGGAACTCTGGAAGAACTTGATCTTTACAACATCAGGTTTTCCCACCTGAAAATACCACATGTTCTTGATGCTCTACCTTTACAATGGTTTGTATTCTCTCAGTTAATTCCTGGAGCAACGAGTCTGTAGAAGGATGTGGTCATCTGTGGGGCGGCCTCGGGGCAGTGGGTGAGCACGTCACTGTCTTGCAGGTTCTATGGTCGTCTAAGTAATGTTAAGCTCATAGTCTGAAGCAGATCCAAGTGTACTTGCTCATTCGTTGAAATAAGGTTGAGGTTTGATTCGAACTTGTTTTCAGTAAATGGAAAGACTGCTGAAATGCACAATGACTGTGGATTTAGGACACAGTAGTGCCATCAGGGTCTGCTGTGTGCAGTTTCCATTGTTGTTTTCTATTTATAACATACTAATGCATTTCTTTTTGACTCTTAAGCAAGAAGGTGTTTCAAAATAATGCTTTCCGTAAGTCTCAATTTTGTCTCCAACTAGGATTACAGAAGCCTTTCAAAAAGCAGACAAATTTTGGAAAATAGAAGGCTCTGGAGGAAAATTGTACCAGATTTCTACAGCAATGGAGGACATGGAAGCCTACACTAAGCTAACTGGTATGAGGTCTCAGCAATCTTTTTAAAGTAAAAGAACATGAGTACCTGTTAGAATGCTGGTTTTCCGGCTGGGTCCTTACCCGTGACTTGGCTTCTCAAGTGCTGCTTTTGTGCACAGGTGCTGGGGAAGGCCCAGAGAGTCCAGTCTATGCACTCTCAGATCTTGCTGGGAGAGCAAGACCTTCTAGTTTAATATTACTTTCATGTTAAGAGAGAAGCACCAACTTCTTATATTCCATGTGCATTCAAATTCACATTATTGCAAGCAGTGCTGTCAGGAGGTCCTGCCTACGCCCCGGGTTTGTTGCACTTGTCACAAGCCGATGGCAGTCAGCTCTGAGTGGTACATCTGGCTGCAGCAGGTAGAGGAGTACGTGTGTGTGGTGTGGTGTGAAACCCTGAGGCAAGTTTCAAAGGGCTCTGATGGAGTCTGATTTGATTTGCTTCAGACATTGCTACCCTGCTCGCAAATATAACAGAAGGAAACAGGATATATGAACAACTTAATTTATTGCTGAAAGTTTCTGGTTGCTCAGATAGGAGCTTGTGAGAATGGTTCTCGTAGAAAAGTACACAGAGCAGCACCTGCTTGAAGATCTGCGGGAGAACTCCAGCATGATTACAGAGTGAAGCAAACGAGTTGAGACGTGCGCTGTTTTCCCATTTCTCAAGATCTGGGTCAGTGCTGTGAAGAGGAAACACAGAGAAATTACTGAATTCACAGAAACTGGCTCAAGTTGTGGTTTGTCCGCTGTTATGTAGTTCCACGGCTTCCCACCACTGTGGTGTCGTGGTTTTGTCTGCTCCTCCCGGTCTCGGCCGTGAGGCACACAGGGCACACCGGCACTCCTCTGTTTGGTGTTCAGGGCTGTGTGTGCCCTTCCCAGCTCCCGCAGCGCGGGGATAGAGGCCAGTGTGGGCAGGGGGGCCCTGCTGTACCCAGGGCTGTGGTTGCGTAGCTGCAGGACAGAGGAGGCTGCAGGCCCTGCTGAGGTGTGCTCCAAGTACTGGCAGCTCTTGCAGGACCCATCAGCTACAGACTCCGGAGGCATCTTTCCTGAGCGGCCAGACGACTTCCCTGAGGCTGTATCACCAAGCCTTGGCTGGCCAACAGAGAAACTCGAGAATGTCTATCTTTGGTCCAGGGACAAGGTGACAGAGGCAGAGAGTGCTCTTGCAGAGGATCCCGTATGTCTTGACCTGTGTCATGCTAAAGGTCTTCTGCTGGCAACCCTTCACCTGCTGCATCCAGCCTGAGCAGAGCTGCATGCAGCGGGCGGGGGCTGCGGGGAGTGCTGAGCTGAGGAGCTGCCCGGCCCCTCCGCACCGCGTGTCTGCCCAGGAGCAGCAGGGGCTGCCTTCCAGTGACAGGAGCCGTCGGAGAGCACGAGTTGCGGTGTTGGGCTGGGGAAGGCTGGGCAGAAAGGCAAGAACTGAGGTGAAGTTCTTTTTGGGCTGGGGTCTGTTCCCTGGGGACTGTGCTCTGTGAGATCAGCCGTGCCGGTGAGTTAGCAGTAGGGGCCCGCTGCCCTGCCCGCCGTCCCTGGGGAGGAGCACAGCCCAGGGCAAGGAGAGCAGGGCTGTCCTGCCTCCTGCAGCGTGCTGCAGCAAGGAGCTGCTTTCCAGGGCTATCCTGTTCAACGAGGAGGGCTGAACAGCAAGGAGAGTGATGTGAGGAATGTGCCAACATCAGATGGAACAGTGGACAGTGAAGGATGAGGATGGTTTCCTCCTCTTGAACCGAGGCACTTCCTTCTGTGCCTCCAGGAGTTGCAACCAGGGGGCTTCTGAGAGGACTACAGGCTTGTTTTCAGCAGTCCATGATGAGTGATGTTTCTGTGAAACTGTCCAATTGCCTCTTGCAAATAATAAACCTCTGTGAGGTTCTGCAGCAGAAAGTTCCCTGGCTTTCTTCCCTGATGGGTGAAGAACCACTGGTTTTAACTTCTTGCCTACTAATTTGACAGCAAATCCTAGTTTTAGCAAAGGATGAGACAGCAAACCGTTCCTTGTCACTACTGCTTTTGCACAATGGATGTGTTCATGGGCTGCTTGTTCCACCTGCATTATCTCATCCCTCGGTCTTAGTCTGTTGTTCCTTGTGGGGAAGTTCATGACTTTGATCAACTTTTTCCATAAGAACAACCCTGAGTTGAAGGTGTTTTGGTACGTTGCTCACAGCTCGCTTCTGGAGCGCGCTGGGAGCACCAGCTGTGGCCCAGGGATGCAGAGCTGTGGTCACAGCTCGTGTCGGAGCTGCCGGGGAACGCGAACAGACGTGGGGCGCAGCTGTGGTGGCTGTGACAGGCGAGCAGCGCCCTGACAGCAGCCGTTTCTTTAGGACAGCCAGAAATAACCTTTCTGCTCCAAAGCCACATCAAAAGAAACCTGTGTCTTTCTGCTCTTATTGATGGTGAGAAACGCACTGCGTGTTCACTGTCATGTGGGGACAGGAGCGGTGACTTCGGTGCTGGCATCCAAAATCTGAGAAACTGCGGTTTAACGGAAGGACTTTCTTCTTGTACAAGACACAGTGCCCTTGTCCCTGAGCCAGCGCTGGGTTCAGGGTATTCTGCTGAACAAGAAGAGGAAGCAACTAACAGTGAAATGATAAAATTTGTTTCAAGAGTGAGAACTGAGCTGTGTTTTTTCCATCAACAACTGTTAGGAGTTTGATAATCAAGATGGTATCGTAAGTGGCTTCTCAGTTGTCAGATTTAGTATGTTCAGTCGTTCTCTGAGTGTGAGTGTCTTTCCTGAACCAGCAGTTTTTCTTGTTGCTTTAACCTTTGTCCCCGTTTGTGCATTTTGCTGTGACACTGGATTTTGACCTACTTAACAAAAATCAATGCAACTTTGGCAGATAATATCTACCTGGAAATTCTGCACTCGAGTAGTCAAGAACTGAAGGAGGCACGAGAAATTTTGCGTAAAATAGAACGACGTGAATTATACAAGTGTTTAGGAGAGACTCGACCTGAAGCAAAGAAGGAAGTTTCAAAGGTAATGTCCATTGGTTGAATTCTGAATTCTGTCCCGGTAAAAGTGTTCTATAAGTTGCTGACCATCTTTTTTTTCCTCTGTCTCTCTGTGGTTTTTTTTTGTTTGCTTGTTTGGGGTTTTTTTTGTTTTTGCTTAACTGCTACTCCTAAAATAGTGTCAAAAGTTGTCCTGTCTTTATGTAGCTGAGCCATGAAACATATTATAGGAACTTGGGAAGACTTTTATCTACAAACAGCCAGCAGAATGGCAAGAGGTTGAAATTCCGAACTCAATTATTGCAGAAATATTTCCAGAAAAACCTGTTTTCTGAAAAATACAAAATTGCATAAAAAGCTGATAGAGTCCGGTGATTGAGAAGGTTATTGCTATCATCTTTTGTTCATTAAAATTTCGAAATAATAAGGAACGCTTTTGCTTTGAATCATAATTTGTGTGCTTTACTTTGAGAACAAATGTCAAACTGAACAATTTCCATATTTATTGGTATTAAATTGTATACTTGGCATGAGCATACACCTATTTTTCTAATGTTTGCTTTTCAAAGCACTCAGCAGGCATTGATTTAACTGCTGTTGTCTTATTTCAAAATAATGCTATATTAGAGCTGATGTTGCTTCAGATGGCTTAGCTTTTCTAGTAACATGCTATACCACATTATCAGATCATCAGTTAATTGTCTTTAAACTTCAGCCATGATGCTTAAAATTTTCCGTGGCAAATTTCCAGAAGTGGCCGACTGTATCTGTAAAGCTTTAATAAAGATAATTTCAGCTCTTTTAAAGAAAAAGGTTAGAGAAAGACGACTAGATGTCTTACTGCTCTGTTCATCTTTGTTTGAAGAGAAGATTTGCTTGTGTTCTTTGGCTAAGAAAAAGTAGCATTAAGAGATTCTGTATTAAAAAGCAGGAGGAAGGAAAACATCTGCAGACTAAGGTCAGCACAACATGAGATGGTTGTACGTTGATTGTCAGGGTGCTGCCCTCTGAGAGGAGGAGTTCAGGGTAGACAGCCTGACCAAAAAGGAGATGGGCAGGGGGTGAGTTACCCGAGTCCCACCTTGAACCAGTCCCTTTTAGAAGCCTGGTTAATGAAAAGAAAAACTCTCACTTGGAAAATCTGTCTGGGGATATCCAGTGTGCTGTGCTGGAGGGAGACGGGATCGCTGGGGCTGCCGTGATGATGTCCAGCTGATGCTTCGTGGCTTCTGATGCTCAGCTGAGGGACTCGGGGAGTTTTTCCTCCTGTGGTGCAGGAGTATTGTAGAATCAGCCGCCTCTGCCGTGCTGCAGGTGAGCGCTGGCTGGGCCAGACAGGCTGTTGTGCTCCCCAGGAGGCTGCAGTGGCCTTGTAAGTTTGGGTTGGAAAGGACCTTTAAGGGTCATCTAGTCCAACCCCCCTGCAATGAGCCGCTCAAAACCTTGTCCAGTTTTGTCATCTTCAAGCTGGCCAGAGCTGAGAACATCCCAAACAGCTAGAGTTCTGAAATACAAACCTGAGTTTCCAGTTAATAGAAACTGGAAGAGGTAACTTTAAAAAAAAAGGCAAGCGAACAACACCACCAAGAAAGGAGAAAGTTAGCACATATACATTCTGATACAGCATAGGAATAAAAGAGCATCCAAACAGGCTGCCTGCTGCCAGTTGCCTCCTGGCAATTCTTTCCTGTAGGTTTGCTCTCAATCTAAATCTTCCCTTGGCTTCTTGAGCCACAATAGACCACACGTGGCTTGGCTTGGCAACATGTGTTATTCCCTGCTCTTCTTTGCAATCTCCCTGCCTTTGCAATGGACAAATCAGAAGCAAAGAAAAATGCTGCTAGTTGAATTCTTCCCTTCTGGACCTGTCTCCTGGCTGCTCTGTGCTGCATTTGAAGCTTTTCTCCCAGGAGTCTTGGCTGGTCCCAGGACACGTTGCTTCATGGAATCTTGCATCTTCCCCAGGACATAGCAGCCCTGGGAAAAGGTGCACAGGCGACCTTCTCTCTGCTGCCCAGCCACAGCTGGTTAATGAGAATTTCTGCATTTCCATGAACAGCTGCTCTCCATCACACCACGCTCCTCTGCTTGGCTTGAACCTAGCAGCCGGCAGGGAATATTCCTTCAGGTCCACAAACAGACAAAAGCCCCTTGTGGGTTTCAACTTCAGCTTTTGAAGTAGGTCACCATCCCCTCCAAATAACTTGCTGTTTCTGTTTGTCTGTTTTTATAGTGATTAATGACATTATAGATCTAGTTTATCTCTTGGGTGTTTGTATAGGTATAAAAGCTTTATTAGAGGATGAGATCCTGCAGCCCTTCATTTAAAAAAAAAAAAAAGTTCAGTAAACATGTTCAGTTTTCAGCTTTGGGGAACTTAATTTCAAAACATTTGTATTAGTAAAACAATTGCTTGAAGGTCCTTATTTTCTGCTTTTGTGGAAACTTCAACACCCTGGATGGACTCATACTGTCTCTGCCCCTCTATCCCCCCTCTCTTCCTGTCATCAGGTGTAAAACTCTTCCCCCACAGGCGGCTGGTATTTGGGTCTTCTCAGTTATATAACCTTGGGGTTTTTTGTTTTCCTAAAAATGGGTAGGAGACTTATGACTAAGATATACAAGGATTCAAACCAGCAGATTGCTGCAAGAAGAGTCTGTCAAGCTATGAAGAAATTAAAGCTTCAGCTTAGTAACACGTTCTGTCAGGTATTTTTTGCCTTGGTCTAGACGTGATAGTGCATAAATGTAATCTGAGTTTACTGTCTCTTTTTCAGAATAATAAACTGGAGGAAAGTTTTTGGCTTGGATTCAGCAAAATGCTTCCTCCAAATGTGGAGATAAAGGCCGAAGATATCATAGTTGATGTAAATATCACTTAGAGCGGGCTCAGAGGGCCTTGCATACCATAGTGAGAACTGGAGATAAGTTTCAATACATTTTCAAACTGAAAAAGCAAAACCCTGGGGTTGCCTCACAAATGCCGTCCCAGCCGTTCAGCTCGAGGTGCTGAGGGCAGCGAGTTGGGAGGGCCTGGGGACAGACCGGGCTGTCATTGGGCTCTCTGCTCCTGGTGCCGAATGTGTCCTCCCCTGGCTGTCCCCACTCTGAAAAGGAGCAGCAGGGAACCTTTGAGGTTCAGCAATGGCTTTAAAGTTGACAGTTGGGGCAGCACTGCTGCAGGGAGTGGGGCAAGGAGACCGCGGGCCTGGGTGGGGGATAATGGGCATGGTGACTTCCAGGCTTCTGGCACAGCCCCGCTGCTGGGTGGCCGTCACCGCTGCGTTCTGTCTGCTGCACAAAGCACCGTGCTGCCCCAGCTCGGTCTCCAGCCAGCGCTGGTGGGAGGGAGAGAACTGGAGACAGGAGGGAGCTTGAGCAGCCTGCAGGCATTCAATAGCCTGACCTTGTTCTTGGGTAACTTGGGGAAGAGCCAACAAGCGGCTTTCCACAGAGCGCATCACAAACCACTTCTAAAGCTCCCTTGCACTGAAGATCCACATCAGGCTGGGTGAGATTGTTGCAGGTTATTTAGCTTTAAAGCAGTTGACTGTGCTTTCCCTGTCCCACAAATTGGAGTCATGGGGAAGTGGGCTCCCCTCTGCTGACCACAAAACTGCTGGTGTACCGAGCAGATGTAAATGATGTTGTCTAAACCTCTTGTTTAAAATTGTAAGCTCTATTGCTGCCTCTGTGGGTTGTGTTTTGGGGACACAGGCTGGCAGGGGCCCAGCATGCTCCCCCTGTTTGAAACTGGAGCGTTTCAGAGCATGACTGGGAGCTGGTCGGTGTAAATGTGAATTTTCACCTGGCAGCTTCAGAACAAATGGTGGTAGAAGAAAATACATAAAATGCAAATCCCAGATTGTTTTATTAAGTAATCATTTGTTAATTACTGTTCTATTTGAATAGTGTTATTTACAGAAGTATAGTGTGTATCGTTTTGTATTTGTCGTGAGAAAACTAAAGACAAACATGAGCAAATGCCATTTTCTCTGTTTTGCATGCAAGGTTATCAATATGGATTATGGAATGAAAGACCAGAATCCCATTGACAATGTTCGCTTCTTTTGCAAGGCTAATCCTTCCAAGCCCATCACGATCAACGAAAATCAGGTAGTCTTTTATTTTCCTCAGCTGGCTTCTGAAGGGCATCTTCTTCACAGCTTGCCATGGAAGCGGTTCCAGCCCTCCGTGAGAGTTCTTGCAGGACTCATGGAGAGCTTGTGGAATCCATGTCCTTGCAGGTCTTTTGTGTGTGTTGTGCTGCGGCAATCTGGAGTGATGACAGCCTTTGCTTATGAACGGCGTTAACTTGGATACACTGGGAGTCTCAGAAAAATACAGTTGGTTTGGATAAAGCTCATGGATTGTAGTGGGATTGTTTTACCGCTTGCCATTTGTATTCAGATTTAAAAAACAGAAGTTCAGTGGACTTTATATTCCAAGAAATACTAAAGCTTATTTCTTTTTTATTCCAAAGGTTTCAAAGCTTTTACCCAAGACATTTTCAGAGCAGGTTATCCGTGTTTATTGCAAAAGTCAAGATCCAGCCGTTTTTCCAGCTGCAAAACAGTATTTTGTTCAGTGGTGTATAGAAAATGATTTCACCAAACCACAGGTAACAAATTCACATGTTGTTTTTCTTGTTCTTGGAGCGCTTCGCCTTCGTCCATAAGCTTCCTATTTCATTAAAACACTTGGCATTCAGGCCTTGTCTTTGTGGCAGAGCCACTCCTCACTAACCGAGCTCCTGGTTTTATTGCAGCTTGCATCTGAGCATGCTTTAGTTTCACTGAAACAGTGATGGACTTGCATGGATTTAACTTATGTGATTTGAAAAGTCATATTTTTATAACAAAGTTAGTATCCACAGACACTCACCAGTTCACGGATGCAGGTTTCCTCATACAAAGGCTTAAAACAGCACTCAGAAATTAACAGGTTTTCTGTTGCTTTCCCACTTTCCCTTCCTTGTTCACCAGTTGTCAAACCCTGGAGATTCACGGTCAGTCCATTTGCCCTGAGTTAGAGGAGCTTGGAGCCAGGGGGGGTCAGGCTCTGCTCCCCAGGAACAAGCGCCAGGACCAGAGGAAACGGCCTCAAGTTGCGCCAGGGGAGGTTGAGGTTGGATCTGGGGAACAATTTCTTCCCCAAAGGGCTGTGGGGCATTGGAACAGGCTGCCCAGGGCAGTGCTGGAGTCACCATCCCTGCAGGGGTTGGACAGACGGAGATGAGGTTCTCAGGGACAGGGGTCAGTGCCAGGGCTGGGGGAACGGTTGGACTCGATGATCTTGAAGGATCTCTTCCAACCAGAATGATTTATGAATCTATGATTCTAAATCTGCTGTTACATTTCTCCCCTGATGGTTGGCTCTCACTTCATTTGTCTGATAGTCGTACCAGGTACAGGAACAGCTTTCTGTGGTTCCATGCACTTCAGGTATTTTCCACTATCTGGGATCAAGCGTCAAAGTGAAATAAATGCCTATATTAAAGTCTCCAAGTTGCTTAAGGAATGCAGTGTGAACAGTTTGTTCTGCGAACCATGTATTTTTTTCTTTTCATCAAGTGTGTTAATATCCCTGACTTTGCTTTTTTTTTTTTTTTTTTTTGCTAAAGAGACCTGCAAGTCTCATTTGGGGAAAGAGCTACATCCTCTGAAATGAAAGATCCCTCAGTAGATGAGTGTTCTTATGTGCTGGAGCTGCAGCTGTGGGCACAAACAACTTGTTTGAGGCTCGTTCTGAGGTCTTACTTCTGACATTGATCTTTTGGGAGCTGTTAATTTCAGAAGGGCTTTTTGCAGATGGATCAAGCAGCAAGCATTATCTCCTTGTAGCTCGTAGAGTCTGGTTGTATCCTACAGGCAGAGTCTTCCCATGCAGGGATATCCATCTCGCGGGCCCTGGCATGTTGCAGAACGTAGAAATGTGTCTCACCAGCTTATTTCTGCACTTAGGTTATTGCTCTCTTGTCTGTGTGCGCGGTGTCTGAGCAGTAGAATCACATCCATACCTGACAAGGGTGAGCACGGCTGGCTCAGACCACAGCAGGGTCTGTACCGGCGGATGTGTTTGTGAGAGGCACAACCGAGCACCCACAGCTGGGAAACTGCAACAGTTTTAAATGAGATACTGTGGCAAAGTCAGAGGAAACACTTACATGATGTTTCTGCTTTGTGTACCAACGCCCAAGGTACAAGCCTGCTGATGTTCTAGATATGCTGGTGATAATTTAGGGATGAGTGAGCTGCCAGTGGTGAAGGCTTCTCAGATACGTGCGGAATTTTCTTTCCTCCTCACCAGATGCAACCACTGACTTACAGCACTTTCCATCCCGAATGTGCAGTCTTCAATATTTGTCGATTTACAATGCTTCTAGGGCCTTGCATTTACTTTTTTCTATTAAGTCTGATACTGGACTTTTTTGTCCCTGCTTTAGGATAGAAAGCAAAAGTGAATGTATGATCATTAATGTTTTCTGACTTCTAATAACAGGACAGTGATGTGGTTGCCCCTCATCTGACTCCAATAAAGAAAAGCTGGAATAAGACGAGAGATGATGAGCACAGGACATCTGAGCACTCATGCAGACAAAAGCTTTCTTTTGATAAGTAACACTTTCACGTTTGCACTATTCGGTCTGCTCCTTCAGAAGATCAGCAAACCTGATTCTTTTAAAAGCCAGTTGGATGGACTGTATGAATTTATGGAACAATGCAGAAATGCATTTTACAATACAGTAGGTTTTAAATGTAGGTATTTAAACAAAGTGCATATTCCAAATAGAATTCTAAAAAATGAAGAACCTATTACAGCAGGACAAACTCAGTTCTCGTTGTTGAATGTATTGGCACTATGCAGCAAGAGTAATTTTAAAAATTGCAATTCATCATTATTACAAGAAGTGCTGAAGACAGATTACTGTTCCTTCGCGATCCCTTCTTCAGATGATTGTGATATGACGTGAACTAGCGGAAGAACTTCCAGCTCAGGTTTGGGGGTTTGTTTTGTTTCTTTTTTTTTTTTTTTTTTTTTTTTTTTTCCCCCTCGAAGTACCTGAGGAAGAGAGAAGTGAGTGTGCTTCTGACACTGAAGTGGGGTAATAGAACTTTGAAATAACCATAGATGGCATCTTCAAGAATAGCAGAACAAATTTCATTTAAAAAAATGAGGGGAGAGGAGAATCTTTAAATAACCAAAGATTACTTTTCTGTTATTCAAAAAGCTGCTGATGATTCACGCCTCTTGCTCTAAGTGCGACTACAGTTTTTATTGCCATAACAATGCATTGCAGTGGCATGCAGCCTTTTGTTGTTTTATAGTGTATTTTTGTTACATTGAATGCTGTATTGAATGTTATATTTTTACTGTTAACACTGAACAGCAAAACGCGCCCATTGCCGGGGTGCCCGCGGGAGGGCAGAGCGGCCCCGCCGCTGTCAGGACACGGCACCGCGGGCTGCGCCTGGTCCTGCGGCACCGCGCTCGGCCAGGCCCTGCGCGAACCCTCCAGTCTTGTCTCCCTTCCCTCTTGCCCCTGGACTTCTGATCACTGTTCCTGTGTCATTTTTTTATCCCTTGTAGAACTATAAAGGTTCTCACATTTTTCCCTTACTGGAAGGACTCCTGAGTGGTGCCAAATGTCTGTCCAGTTGGAAAAGTGACTGAGGAAGAATTTTTTCCTCTCATCTTTTACTCAGGTCTAAGAGGAAGGCTGCTTTCATTGAATAAAACCTAAAAGCTTGAAAAAGCCCATCCTCAAAACTGAAAATGCAAAGCAGAAAGTCAAGTAATGCTCAGAAATTGGAATGAGCTTTGGGTTTTTATATCTGAAGTGGGGAAAGAAAAGCTCAGCATTCCATTTTGGCAGCCCAGCGTGGGTAACTGGTTAGTTGCTGAAAACTAACACAACGCAAAGTCACTGTGAGAGAACTGCAGAACTCTCTCCATCTCTGATTGCGTTTCCTTTGCCCTTTTTCTCACGGGAACTGACGGCTGGTAGGCAGAGGGAAGGAGAACAAGCTTTCATGTACTCACTCAGAGTCCATTTGTTGAAATAACCAGGAGCTGCTTTGCACTCTGCTGCTTTCTGATGTACATGTACCTGTCTGTCTAAAGGTGACACGGTGCTGCCTCTGCTGTTCATATCTTTAACAATATTTCAGATCTGCAGGTGTACCAGATAACTGTTAGAAGGGGTTGTAACCTCTTTAAAAGCTTTTAAAGAATTTCTTATTATGCTTCAAGAAACATCATCATAGAGTAAAAGCATTTATCTCCCTTATGGGCATAAAATCAAGTGTTGTTCAGAATAATGTAATTGTGTTACTGTTGCTTGGGCTTGTTTTGAATCTGTTATAAAAGGTGCACTTTATACTTGGGAAGTATGTTTTGCTTATGTTTAAGGAAAAATTCATACTTAATGTTAAATTCTGAGACAGAGCATTTCTTTTTCTCCTGTTAATCTGAGCCTCTCGGGACTGAGAATAAATTTATAAACAATTATTTTATTCTTCTAAGGAATTGCACTGTTAAAAACAATTTCACGGCACAAACAGCCAAATGTATTCCTGAAGGGCGAACGCTGCGGATCTTCCCGCTGGAGGAGGTGGTTTCGTGATTTCTGCTCACCCTGGCGGGAATGTCCCTGCAGCGGAGCCGGCTCGGCTGGAAGGGGCAGCGCTGGGGGAGCTCACGCGGTTGTGCCGAGCGGAGGATCCAGCCTGTGCTGTGCCGAGCGGTGAAACCGCAGCCGCGGCAGAGCAGCCAGGCCAGCCTGGCTGGAGGGGCTGTGAAAGGAGAAGCAAAGCTGTGCTTGACCAACCCAGGCCAACCCAGGCCAACTCCTTTCTACGGTGAAAGGAGTGGCCTGGTGGCTGAGGGGAGCAGTGGGCATTGTCTGCCTCTGCAAGCTGTTGAAGTGTGGGCTGGATGAGCAGAGAGGGGGGTGGGTTGAAAACTGGCCGAAGGGCTGGGCCGGAGAGTGGTGGGTCAGTGGCACAAAGTCTAGTTGGAGGCCAGTGACCAGTGGGGCACCCCAGGGGTTAACACTGGGCCCAGTCCCAGTGATCTTCAGTACTGCTCTGGATGATGGGACGAGGTCCATGCTCAGCAAGTTTGCAGATGGCACCAAATGGGGAGGAATGGCTGATACCCCAGAGGGACCTCATCAGGATGGAGAAATGGGCTGACAGGAACCTTGTGAAGTTCAACAAGGAGAAGTGCGAAGTCCTGCTCCTGGGGAGGGTCAGTCCCAGGCACCAGGATGTGCCAGGGGCTGCCCAGCTGGGGAGCAGCTTGGTGGGAAAGGTCCTGGGGGGCCTGGTGGGCACAAGTTGACCATGAGCCAACAATGTGCCCCCGCAGCAAAGAAGGCCAATGGTGGTGACCTAATGGACAGCACTGGAAGTGTCCCAGCAGGGCCAGGGAGCGGATCCTGCCCCTCTGCTCGGCACTGCTGAGGCGGCCCTGGGGTGCTGGGCTCCCCAGTACAAGAGAGACAGGGACACACTGGAGAGAGTCCCGTGAAGGGCCGTGAAGATGATGAAGGGCCTGGAGTGTCTCTGCTATGAGGAGAGGCTGAGAGAGCCGGGACTGTTCCGCTGGAGCAGAGCAGGCTCAGAGATCCCAGCAGTGTGGAGATACTGGAGGGAGGTGCAGAAAGGACAGAGCCAGGCCCTTCCAGTGGTGCCCAGGGACAGGACCAGAGGACCAGAACACAGGAAGGTCCCTCTGAACATCAGGAAACACTTTTTTGCTGCGAGGGTGACCGAGCACTGGCACAAGTTGCCCAGGGAGGTGGTGGAGTCTCCATATGTGGAGATACTCAAAAGCAGCTTGGACACGGTGTATCTGGGAGGATATGGAAAGGGAGGGAGGGAGGGACAAACCTCAGTCCCACTAATTGATGGGCCCTCAAGAGGCTACAGGTGACCAGGACTTTGCAGCTGGTTGGGGTGTAACCCTGGGGGTCTGGGACATCGGAGGGGGTCAGTGGGATGCTGCAAGCGGAGGAGGAGGGAATACACCGGAGGTTGGCTGAAAAAGGGTATAACAGGCTTGTGGGTAAAATGGGGCCAGTCAGTGCCTTGTTTGCCTGATCCCCGTGCCTCATCTGTCTTATCTTCTGTCTCTCTCCCGCAGGCTGTGTGTGCATGTGCGTGCGTGCTGCAGGGAGCAGCTGCTGCAGACGTGGGTGCGGGTGGGTTTGGGGCTGGCAGCTGCAGCTGCAGCGGCGCTGCGGGCAGCCCTGGCCTGTGCCCAGTGCCGCCTGTGCCCAGTGCCGCCTGTGCCCAGTGCCGCCTGCCGTGTCGTCCCCACATCGGGTGTCTGGGGCGTGTGACAACCTCAAAGCACTCCCCTGGTCCTTAGCAGAACAAAGGGCCATGTTATGCATTAAACATTTAGGTTTTGTTACTTTGGGAGGATTAGGTGGATGGCTGTGGAGGCAGACATCTCCTCTTATCTTTCCCAAGGTTTTGTGTTTGGCTGTGGTGTCAGACACCTTAATCAGTGGAGGCCCCATGGCCTAATCGGGGTGATAATTGGAATGATAGAGGTGAACCACCTGTCGGACAACCTATTATCAGAAGAAACCGTGAACCAACAGCTACCCCTGATGGGCAAAGCAACTCAGTTCTGGTCAGTACTGTGAACTTTCCCCTAGTTTGAAGACCCCAGACCCATTTCCAGAAGAGTCTTCCTGATTAGCATGAAGAGCAAACAAAGCGAGGAGATGAACCGCCCACATGTAAACGAACTGTGTTATGAAATGACCCTGTGCGTGGCTCAGGTGTGGCGTGTATGTGCTGTGCAGCGTGACCAAAGTCTTCAAAGCGAGCACCCTCCTTCCATAGGACATCACCGCTGGATCGATAACCTGTGGAGTGCTGACATATTACTCTCTCTCTTATATCTTAGTTTTCCTTCTACCTCTCTCTTTTCCTTTTTCTTGAACATATGTATCATTGTAAGTTCCGCTATTCAAGTCTTGTTAAGTTTTGCGTTATAGTTACTAATTGTTGCCAATCCACCATTTTTAGAAGGACTTTCTCTGTTAATGTATTGATAAGTTTTGTGATATTATGTTGATGAGTTTTTACAGGACTTTGGTCATCTGAATGTGAACAACCCAGTGTTTCAAAGATAGCCATTGTGTAGTGTAAGCCAGGCATGTAGAAATAGGAGGAGAAGAATCACTCCCAGATGCAGGTGCAGGGAGGAAAGCACCCAGTTCTGTGCAACTGCAACTGTGTAACTGCAAGTTGCATCCTGAACCATTTGCTCCTGCCAAATGGATAAGACCGTTACCGCTTGCTTTTGCCAAATGGATAAGATTCTGCTTTCTCGTGATAGACAATAACTGATCAATGCTCTTCTTTATGTAATAGAAAGTCATTGTCTGTGTAATAGACACTCATTGTTTAAGTTGCAACATAGATGTAGGACGTAATGGTGTAAAGAATGTATAAATACATCAGTGTAACCATCAATAAATCGGCTCATGATGATCATATTGGTCGTGTCGTGAAGTCCACAGTACCCTCACGTCAATATTATATTATACTTTTGCCAAGTCACTAATTGCTGTAATTTGTATTCTACCATGTGCTTTTAGTAAATTCATAATTGAATTGGACCCCTGGAGTGATTGTCTGTCATTCACTTCTCATTACTGCACAGAACTACCCAGAGTTAACTCACACCCGATCTCGTCTGTTGAGTCAGGGCACGTGTCACGTTCAGAGTTAACTCATCCCTCATCCCATCTGTTGGGACAGGACCGGGCGGACGTGTCATTCACAGGCAAACTTTAAGCTGGACCATCTGGCGCAGAGGGGGCTGTGGTGGGGTAAGAGGACTGGGATGTGGGCAGGGGCCCAGGCAGCTTGAGGCAGCCCCACCCCTGGGGTACATGGCTCAGCAGCCGGGCAGGAGGGTCCTGGGCTGGAGCAGCTGGAGGAGGCGGCCGGTCCTGACGTCCTTCAACACCGCCAGATGCTCCCCCGACCCAGCGGTGCTGTGCTGGGTGCCATGGGCAGGGCAACCTCTGCCTTGGAGCGGGGAGCACGCAGCGAGGTGTGGGCAGGAGGGAGCATCTGCTGGGGTGGGTGGGTGAGTGGGGGCAGAAGGACCGGGTCAGCTCCTGCAATGGAGGGTGATTGCTGGGGCTGCGCAGCAGCTCAGTCAATGACTTTGGAAAGGGCATGAGTAGTCAATTAGCATGAGGAGAGAGGAGCTGGCCATGGAGCATCTTCAAGGGGCTGTGGGAGATGGAATCGGCAGGGAAATGGCCGGTGAGGTTCGACGTGGAAAGGCGTAGGGTGGGGATGTGTGTGTAAAGTGATGCAGCCAGCGGCTCGGTGGGATCCAGGCTTCACAAATTGCAGGTTTAGGGTAGGAGCTGACAATGGGTGATGCTTCAGCTCAGTGCCCAGCCACGCTCCCAAAATAAACCAAATGCAGCCAAACCAGGCAGGCCCTTGTTCTCCTGTGAAAACCCCTGGGCCACCCCCCCCTGCCTTGGACCGCACTGGTGGGGCTGGTCCTGCTGCTGGGACAGGAGCAGCGGCTGGTGCAGCAGGAGCAGAGCTGCCCTGGTGTCCAGGGCCGAGAGGCTGGGCTGCATCAGTGTGGCAGCTGTGCACCCCTGAAAACATCTGGGCTTTCCAATAGGGCAGTTGATGGCTCTTCAGCACCTTTTGTGCCCCACTGTCCCTGTCCTCAAATACGCACCTGGGTCCGTACTGACCATCATGTCCCCCCTGCCTGGCCATGGTGACTCCTCATGTTCACCACCCCCTGGCTGGGGGAGCAGGAGGGGTGGGACCCTTGGTCAACAGATGGGAGCCTCAGCCGAGGAGGTGCCCAGGCTGAGAATCTGAGGACCTTCTGAACCATCCTGGTAACGATCAAAGCTCAGATTCAACTCAGATATCAATGGAGCTGCCAGAAACCCCAACTGGAGTTGGTCTCCTCAGAGCAGCAGGTCTGCAGTTGGAGACTCTTATTCTTAGACTGGCCACCTAAGGAACATTCCCCAGGGACTGAGACACCTCGCCGACCTGGTAAGTGATCTGGGTACCCTTGAGAGTCCTCACTTTGACACCAAGTGAGAAGATGCGCTTTTGGAATCATCACTCTAGTGTTTTGTAGTTGTTTTTCTGTTAAACAGCTCTGTTTAGAATAAAGTCTGTTTGGAGCTTATCGCCTGCCTCAATTGATTTTTGGGGTCCCTCTGTGACAGCTGGCCAGCGAAGAAGCAGCAGGTCATGGAGCAGCGGGAGGGAAGGGGCCTGGGGCCTCCTGTTCTCCCCTCCGTTGGGAGCAGGGTGGGGTGAGGTGCCCACGGCAGCCTGGACACCCCCGAGGAGGAAGCCATGGTCCTCGGGAAGTGACGAGGTGGACAGGGAGTGTGGACTATGGCAGAGGGGGGGACAGGTCCCCACAGACCCCAGGGCAGCACCCTGGGCTGACCCCCATCTTGCTGAGGGCGCATGGCTGAGACGGGGCACGGCCGGTGCTCTGACCTGCTCACCGCCACTTGCTTTGCACAACTTCACTGTGCTATTTTTTTTGTTTCCATGGCAGGGACAATGCTGGAGTGCAGCTGTGCCTGTTTATTGATGAGAAGTCACCGTATGTCCCGTCAGCCCTCATAGCACCATCCCTGTGGCAGAGGCTGCCCGTGCACGCTCGGTCCTGCCGGCATCGCGCTGCTCCGCCTGGGCACCCTGCGGGGCTGGCCCTGCCACGCACCCTCCTCCCGGGGACTCTGCATGGTCCCGGTGGGCAGGTGCTCGGTGCCAGCGCTGGGCCAGTCCTGCAGCCACCCTGGGGACACCAGCATGGTGGCAGCAGCACTGCAGGGGGGCTGCGATCCCACCGCAGCCTGTCCCCATCGCACTGCCCCCACTGGTTGTTGGCATGTGAAATGGGGACACTGTGGGGACGGGGTGGAGGGAGGCAGGGACGAGGCTGTGCACCATCCCCAGGGGTCAGTGGGTGCTGGCGGGGAACGGCTGTGCACCAGACATCGGTCCCAAAGCCCCCGATGCCACCTTTGTCCCAGGTGTGGGCTGCAGGGTCACGCCAGGCCCCACACCTCCAGGTCCTGGACGCAGAACTCCTCCCGCGGCGAGAGGGTCTCGTTGTTGAATGTCTCGCAGTGGTGGCTGCCCCCGTGGTGCAGGTCCCCGTCCAGCCACAGCCCAAATCTGCCGCTGGGAAGGTGCCAACAGCACAGTGGGCTGAGGGTCCCCTCTCCTGCCTCCTCCGTGCCTGGAGACGTCCCCAGACCTCCCATGGGACCAGCCACCTCCCTGTCCCCATTCTCAGGTGCCCTCCTGCTGAGGATGCCAGCCACGAAGGACGGGCAAAAAGCAGAGGGGGCATGACAAGCAGCCACCCCCAGGACTGTCAGCCAGCTGCAGGCAGCAGGGTCAGGGGTGGCATGGCCGGTGCTGCTGGACAACCTCCACCGGTGCTTTTGGCTTCAAACCAGCAGCGTGTGCCCAGACCCAGCTCCACAAGGCAGCCTGGGCGCGCATTGTGGCCCCAACAGCCATCGGGGCTGGGGAACCCCTGGGCTCCTACCTGCCCCCACCGAGCATCAGCAGGTCCACATCCCCTTTCATGAAGAAATCGTTCCTGCCCGTCCACCTGAACACCTGCATGGGGACAGCAGTTGGCTGGGACCATGGGAGGTCTGGGGACACAGCCTTGCCACCATCCTGCAAGGGACAGCTGGGGGCTGCTGAGCAAAGGCAGCTCTGCCCACCCCTGCTGAGTCCTGCTTTTCTAGAGGAAGACCTGGCTCAGCCTGTGCGCACCGTCCTGGTGCTGACCCGCACTCCCCAGAGGATGGCTGCCACCCACTGATGCCCCCAGCAGCATCGCTCACCGATGCCACCAGCCCTGCCACACACACAGACCCCGCTGGTACAGGTGGACATTGAGCTGCCTCCATGTCGCACTGACATGGGGCTGTGACCACCCTGGCATTCAGAGGGACCCCAGCAGGACAGGGCCCCCTTCCCTGGGCCCCTCTCCCTGCATGGCCGGCTGGGGTTTGCCTTCCCCCCGCTCCGGCCCTGGATGACCCCCAGGACTACAGTGGGCAGAGACCCAGCAGGGTCCCTTGGTTGCTTCACCCACATCTGGCCAAATGCGGTCATGTCTCCGACACATCACCCCAGACTCCTACCCAGCACCCTGGGGACCCCCTGGTGTGACTGGGTCGCAGGGGCATTGCCAGCCCCCCCCCCACCAGTCCGTGACACCCTATGGCTGCAGTCTGTGGCCCCCACCTTCAGCTCCGGGGAGAAGGAGAAGAGGAAGGTCTCTCCTGTCCCGTAGAAGCCATTGCTGCAGCGAAAGGTGGTGGCAGAGAAGGCACCGAAGGCCTGGAGGGGAACAGAGAGCGGGGGGACGTCCCATGCTGTGGTGCTCAGTGGGGCTCCCAGTGCCGGAATGCATTCCCCATCCTGCCGTCAGCAGCGAGGACGTGGCCGGGCCTTGGGCGACACCAGGTTTGCTGTCCCCAGGGGCAGCTGTGCTGGGGAGGATGCGGCCGTACCTGAGCCTCTGTGTCCCTGATGAGCAGCAGGGCTGGGGAGCCCGTCTGGCCCCCGCAGCGGTACAGGCTCCGCAGGCTGAAGCCGTCCCGGGCGGTGCAGTACAGCAGGTGCCAGGGCTGCTGCGTCAGCCGGGGGGGCAGGTGGGCACCCAGCTGGAGCACGGGGGGCTCAGCAGGGCTGCTCCTGAGCATCCTGCCCAGCCCAGAGCAGCCTCCCACGAGCACCCTCCCCACGAAGCGTGTTCTCAAGAGACCTGCCACCTGAGCATCTTCCCAAAAATGTGTCCCCACGCGTCCTTCCCCTGAGAGTGCTCCTGAGGGGTCTCCTCAGGCTCCCAGCACCCCAGCAGCCTCCCAGGATGGCCCCTCAAGCATCTTCACTCTGACAACCCTTCTGAAATGTCTCCCCGAACATCTCCCCGTGCTCTGGCACCCCCCCAAGCAGCGCTGCTGAGGTGGCTGTCCCTGAGGACAGGGGCATTTCATCCATCTGGCCTCTCACTGGTCCAGGTCCTGGCAAGACAGTGGCCATGGCTACATGGCGTGGAGGAGGTGATGGAGAGGGTGGGGGTCCCCGTGCTGGCGGGAGGGTCCCTCACCTCCTGGATCTCGCTGTCCCGCAGAATGCAGCTCGGCGCGCTCAGCACCAGCCTGCACGGCTCCTCCGGCGTGGGGGCTGCTGGGGCTCCCTCCCAGCCCCGCTGCTCCTCTCCAGCTGCGTCCCCGCGTCCCTCGGGCAGCTCCTCATCCTGGTCAGGCTGGGGACAGGTGCAGGTGAGTGTCCCGAGGGGGCAGCATCCTCAAACCCGCACACCCAGGGGCTGGGCGAAGGGGCCCAGAGGCCACAGGGATGGGCACTTGACTGAGCCTGCAGCCCAGCTCCAGGCTGTTCGTGGCCGCCCCGCCGTGCCGTGGCACCCTACCAGGCCATGACCCCGCTGTACACGGAAGTTCAAGGGTGTGGGGCACCCCAAGGAGGAGGCAGAGAGGAAGAGGAGGCAGGGGAGGCTTCCACAAGCTCAGCTCAACCTCAGCCATGGTGTCCCCTCCCTGCCCAGGGCTGGGCTGCAGCGTGTGTGGGGACAGGGATGTGCCTTGGTCCTGGTGGCAGCTGGTGACAAGTGTCTCAGGGTGGGAGTGGGTGCAGCCACTTCCCAAGGGCAGCATTTCCTTGCTGGTGGTGGGGAACAGGCAGAAAATACCCTGAGGGGACAGACAAGAGCAGCCCAAGGCAGCAGGAGATCTCCTGTCCCCAGGGTGCTTGAATCCTCGGGGGACAGCGAGTCTAAGGGGGCAAGTCCTGAGCGCGCCCATCACCCCCCGCACCGCCCAGCCCCTCACTCGCCCCAGGGCAGCCCCATCTGTCTGGCCAGACGCATCCCGCCCAGCCGGTGCCCCAGGGCTCGTTCCCAGCGCCCACCGCGCCACGCTGGACCTACCAGGAGGCGGTAGCGGGCGCGGAGCCCCCTCATTGCGGGTGTGCGGGTGCTGCTGGGGTGCTGCTAGCTGCACTGCCAGGGAGCCCTCGACACCGCCCCGGGTTAATGTTCACCCACGCTGGTCCCTCCCTGGCTGCCGGGCTGTGCCAGGGTCAGTAGGGGTGTTGGCAGCCTGCCCTGGCACATGGGGGACCAGGACGTGTCCCCCTGAAGAACCAGGTCCTGTGTGGGGCTGGGACGGGCGGGCTGGCATCCCCTCCAGCCAGGCCGGGGTGTCTGGTGACCATCACCTCCGTCACACCCCGGCTGCTCCTGGTCCAGGCTCTGGATCTCCAAGCAGGGAACCCCCAGGCTGTGGGGAGCCCTTGTTTTGGGATCAACAAGCAGCTCATGCTTGTGTTGCTCTTTGCAACACAACTGTTGCAATGGTTGTAGCAACTGCCAACAACTCCACTGTGGACACAGTGGCATGGGCCCCTCGCTGCGGGAGGGACACCCTGGGCTGCTGTCCCGCGGTCGGGTGGGCTGGGCCCTGGGAGAGCCGGGGCTCGGGGGGCTCGGCAGGGGCAGGAGGAGGGAACCCCCAGCCCAGGCAACTCCTGCCCCAGGTTCCTGCAAACCAGGGAGGGGCTGACGTGCCCCGTGTGTCCCCTTCCCACTGATGCCCCTCAAAACAGCCAGAATGGCTGTGAGACTGTGGGCCCAACAGTAACAGCGTCCCATTTATGCCAGTGTAGAAGTTCTGTGTGCCCTGCACGGTGGCACGATGGCCACAATGGCCTGTCCCAAGCCCTGGCCTCTCTGCAGGCATTTTGGGGCTGCTCCTCGCCCCCATGGCAGATCGGTCCTGGCTGCCCGGTGGAGGGGGTGGTCCCCACCAGGCTTTGATGGCAGCCGTGGCCCCAGATTGGTGCTGGGAGGTGGGGGTGCCTGGTGCTGGGCACACCTGGCACTTGGTCACTGGCAGGGCCCTGGGTGGCCCAGGTGGTCCCAGTGACCCCCAAAACCTTCCTGGGCCTCACCAACTGCCCAGGAGCCAGGATGGGGCACCCAGTCCCTGCCTGAGCTGCTGTAGGATGGCCATGCATGTCCCAGCTCTCTCCCTGTCCCTGCCCCTTCCATGTCCCTACCCATGCCAGCAGGGTCAGTCCCCGTCCTTTCCCCTGTCCCTGCCTTGGCCTTGACCCTGCTCCTGCCCTGTCTTTATCACTGTCTCTGAGTCTGTCCCTGTCCTCAACACGGTGCCTGCCACTGCACTGTCCCTGCCTGGTCTCTATCCCTGTCACCGCCCCTGCCCTGCACCTGCCTGTTCCCCATTCCTGCCCTTTCCTTTCCACTGGCCCTGCCCATGGACTTGCCTGCTGCCCTGTCCCAGCCCCTGCCCTTGTTCCTGCCCATTGCCCCTTCCTCTGCACTGTCTTTATCCCTGCCCCAAATTCTCTTGCCCCTGCCTCATCCCCTGCTCCTGCCCCCCGTGCTCACACCACTGCCTCTTCTCAGAACCACTTTTGAGTCCAGCTTTGGGACCTGCTCCCCGGAGGGTGTTCCCAGATGGAGCCAGCCTGGCAGGTGGGTGGCCAGAGTGGGGACCTGGGCAGTCACGGGAGCAAATTCGGCTGCTGCAGACAGAGGTGGGAGCTGCTGCCCATGGCCCCTCAGCCCAGTCCTGTCACCTCCTGGCAGCATCAGCTCCCTGCTGATGGGCAAATCACGTTCTGCTGTGGGTGAGGAGGGGACTGTAACATGGGGACCCCCCAGAGAGCCCCAGCTACTCATCCTCTCATTAAGATTTTTTGCACTGCTGCCGGGTTGAACTGTGCATAGCTGGCGTCTCCTGAAACCCGAGTGGGTACCAGTGCGCCCCAGAGACACGTTTGCATCTTGACATGCCCCAGGGCCACTTGTTTTCTGTCCTCACCTGTTTGATTTGAAGTCCCCTCAGGAACCCTCCCTGTGCCTCTTGGTGCCTCCCAAACCACTCCTCACCCTCTTGTGCCCCCCGAGTCCTCACCCCCTCCCAAACACTGAGCACACAAGAGCTGTTTAAAAATTGCGCAGTTTATTAAGCTCCGGCCATGCCATGCAGCCGGGAGCAGCCCGGGCTCCGTGTGCCCCCGCCATGGCCCAGGGCTGCACGGCCTGTCCCGGCCGGGGGCCTGAACCGGATCAACACCCCCAACAAAGCGCTAATAGCAGTGCAGTAAGGCAAAAGTTTTAATTGTCCAGAAAAAAAGACGGGCTGTTTACACCACTGCCTGGGCACGCTGGGCTCCCAGTTGCTCTGTGCCAGGTGCAGTTTGATGCTGTGACATTCCCAGCCCTTTGGGTTTTTCTAGGGACCAGCGGGAAGCTGGCTGCCCGCAGCCCGGCACCAGGAGAAGGCTCCCGCACTGGGGTCACCGCTCCTCTGCCACCGTACACCCAGCACAGCAAGAGGCCAGCCTGGAGGAATCGCCCAGTGCGTGACATTCAGGGGTCAGCAGCAACTCCGCAGAGAGCAGGACTGAGTGCAGAGGCACCGGAGGGAGCGAGTGCTGTACCAGAGCCCCTGTGCACAGCCACACAGTACCACTGCTGTGCTTGCCAGAGGGCACCACGGGAAGGGCACATCCCATAGTGCTAAGTGGCTGTGGAACACCTGGAGCCCAACTCCACGGCAGCACTGGCTCAGCCTCCTGGATTTGGTCTGGATTTGGACACCCTCTGGTCCCCAGCCAGGCAGGCAGCTTGCTCGTTCCACGCCAGGCCGCTGCCCCGAGCGGGCCCTGCAGCGCCAGGCTTTGTCACCCACAGAAACACGGAGTACGGGACTGTTATCTCCATAGTCGTGTTCCTTCTTCAGAAACCCTAAAATGCTTCTGTGCAGCTCCGGACATGAAGTGCCAGTGTTGCTTGGATGGGATACAGCAGCCAGCCGGCACCCACCCCGCTCCTTTCACCCCAGTGCCAGTTCTTACTAGTGTTTGAGCTCCAGGATTACTACCTGTGGCAGCAGCTTCAGCTGACCTCCTTCCAACAGGTCATTCATTCATCCTTGGTCACCATTTGTTTCACAAGCACCCACTGTGCCTGAGCACATGTGATTTTTCCAGATCCCACAACAACAGATCCAAGAAATGGCATTTGCATCCCAGGCTTGAGCACCAGGTACCCAGAGATCGCCTTGTGCCGAGCAGGAGCGTTACTGGTCAAAGCAGTGAAGGGGAAATTTCCAGAAGCAAACATCCCCAAGAAGCAGTGATAGTAAAGGAAACAATTTATGGTCTGAGCTCTTCCTAGGCCAGAGATTCAGCCCTGCTTTTAGTTCAGACACTTTCTCCAGTTCCTGCTGGACTGCCCAGAGTTGATGGCTGAGGTCGCAGTGAAAAAGCACAGCTGAGGGGAGAGGGGAGGTGCACCAGTGGAGGCACTGCAGCTCCTACTTGTAGTTCTTAGTCTCTGCACTGAGCCCACAGCTCAGGAGGGTATTCCCAGAAGAACCTCAGCCCTTCCTTTCAGTAGGTATCATTCCCAAAGTCAGACCTCATTCAGGGAACCTTCCCCCCCACCCCACGTACCCCAAGCTTTGCACATTCCTCAGAGAGGTCCATGTCCCAGGGAATGGTGGGCAAATCCTTATTTCAAAACGAGCATGGCCTCTGTCCCGTCTTGCCTCGTCAAGTGGAGTCCGTGAGTGAGGTAGTACTCCCGCCGGAGGAAGGCATAGAAATAATCCGAGATGAGCAGGATCTGCAGAAGTGAGATGTTCGGACACATCAGTGATGCTTCAGAACAAGGAATGAAAAAGGGTTTGTGCTTGTGATGGACCCTGAAAGGGTTTCAGAAGTTCCTAGGCTGTTCACCATACTTTGCAAGAGGAGACACTGTGATTTTGTCAACACTCCTTGCAGCATTAAACCAGGGGAGACTTAAACTAATCTACTTATTGTACTGCCAGTGTGCTCTCACAGACATCTCTGCTACGGAGAATAGCTCCACAAACTGACCAAAATATATGACGATGGCAGGTCCATCTGTGCCACAGCTTTACAGACCATCTCTATTAAGCACTTTTCAATTGTGATTGTTTTTCAACTGCTCTTTCTATCAGAAAAGGTAAGAAGCTTGCAGGCAGCAGCAGACCACGGATCCCCAGGTCTGCCTTGGCAAACACAAGCTTTAGCAACTTAACAAAATCATACCTGGCTAAGGGGTGAAGAGCTGAAATGTCAAGGCTGTGGCTTCACAGTACAACATCCAGGCACAACACCAGACAAAAGCACTTCTCCCACCCCCGTCACTTCTGCATCTCCTTCCTGCCCCTGGGCTGTGGTGCCCTCTCCGTGGGGCAGCCAACCCCGTGCACACGCTTGCACGTGTCTCCGTTTAAGCAGCAAGCAGAGCTGGCTGTCCCCACATCTTCCCAGCCCAGGTCAGAGCACGCTGCCACACACACCGACGCAGGCGCTGTCCTGTGTTGCTCGGGAGGCGGCTGAACCTCAGGCTGGTGTTGCCACCAGCCACGCTGTAATGGGAAATACAAAGGAAGTGCCTGCAGAGAACTGCAGTGAACATGGAAACCTGATGTGGACATCACCAGTCCCTCCCTCCTCAGCCCCACTTTGGCTGTTCCGAGGCAGCGCAGTGCGACTAAAAGCACTGTGGTTAGTGGGGATGAGGGCTCATTCTTTCTCACAAGGAAATCAGCAGATTTTTTGCTCTGTCTGCATTTACATACAGCGTAAGACCTTGCAGGATCTGTGATGACTTTCTCCGGTAGGAAAAAAAATCCTCTTAGAATAGCAACGCCTGCCATCTGTAATTAAAGTTTTACTATTCCTTTAATTCCATTGCAAGATGTGTAGTTAGAGAGCTAATGAACCATTCCCAATTTCCTATAAGCATTTCTTAGTAGTATCTCTATACTCCCTCTCACCCCACTCACTGCACAGAGTCTCATTTTGCTTTTACAGATTGGGCTTGTGCCCATTTATCAAGGGGGTGGGGGCTGTACAAGCAGGTGATTTTCAGCCCCTGACAAAACCGCTCCTCTAGTTTTAGGAGCAGCAGACAAATGTAAATGGCTGAGGCACATTCAAAATAAAGGCAACTTTAACGTGAAATGAACATTCTGCTTACCCAAATGTGAAACTCTCTCAGGGCTCAGGGACGTGAGGAATAGCAGAGAGAAGAGGAGGGACTTAGCAAAGGTTGTAGTAACCATGTACACTGAACTCCATCTTCCCAGGGTGCCCAGCTCTGCTTTCCCTAAGGCTTGTGGACGTCATGCATCTAGAACGGCTGTGAGAGCAGCAGGGCGAGCAAGCCCTGCTATGACTGGGACCTGCACAACCCCCCAACCCTGTGTTTTAGTGAGATACCACGCTCCGAAAAATTGGTGCCACGTCCCTGTGTATGGGCAGTTCTCATTTGCCTGTTATCTGGCCCCGCTGCTGCTGCCCTGTGGTTTTTTCCATTTTCCCTCTTCGCTCACCCTCGCCCTTCATGTGTGCCCTTAGTCCTGCCACACCGAGATGTTTTTCCTCTGCTATCAAGCACCAGCCCACATACCTAGCAGTACAGCCCAGCTGGATTGTTAAGCTATAGCTCAAATCCTACAACAACCCTTGCCCATTAGTGTGCCAGAAGGTGAGGACGAGGCAGCCTCCAGCTGGAGGAAGGACAGGCTGGAAGCTGCTATGCCAGACACACAGGATGCGAAGAGCCAGACACATCCTGCAGAACTCACTGCTGCTGTCAGAATCCCCGATCCGGTGACCTACCCAAAGTGCAGCCTTGTTTACCTCGCTCTACTAACCTGCCCTATGTTGAAAGTCAACGTGATGGCATAATAAAAATTGGAGTTGGCACTTCCTGCATAAATCCATAGATGCCACAGGACAGGGAACAGGAAGGAGCAGGCAATGAGCACACATGACAGGATGAAGATGTTCCGGAGGACTGCAAAAGAAAACCAAGCTGTTAAAATGATGCATTATTGAGCAGCCATGCTCACGCAACCAGCAATGGTATCTAAGGTATGTGCAGTGAGGGAGAGGCACTTGTCAACAAATACTTCTTTCCAATAATCTTTCATGGTTTGCTTTAATAAGCTTTTATATATCCACTATATTTCCCTTTAAAATAAATACTTCTGTCTTTGCTTGAGTGTGAAATCCTCATTTGTAGCTCTTTCCTTCCAGATTCTACTTCCAAACACTCCTCTTTAGAGGACTTTGGCTTTTTGGAGTCTACGCTAGAGTAACCAGCAGTTTTGAGAAGGGCCTTTCCACCAGCATCATGGTTCAGAGAGGACAGCATGCCATTCCCACACCTCGTCAAGCTGACGACAAAGGAAACAAATGAACCTGTGGGCCATAAGACAAGAGGTACTTTCTCAGGAGGTGGTAAGGAAATGAAAGCACCGTACAAGGAGGAAACTCATATTAGGTCAAATGTGTTGACAAACACATGACCTGGGGAGGTGCAAGTGTGGCCAGAATCCATTAATCTGTGTATGTGTCAGACGGACAAAAACCAAGCACAACCTTGTCTAAAAGAGCTAGGAACTACTAGGCCAGAAGAGATTTTCTTTTCTGTGAACTACTTATGCGTGTCCTTCGGCAGCAGTATTATAATTCATCTCGGCAGTTGTGTTGCTGTGCTATAGCTCAGCCAATGCCCCTGAAGGTACCTGAATGGCTCTGCAGCTGAAGGGAGCTACCTGACATTTTAAGAGCATTGTCACATCCAAACCTGTTCACATCTCTCTTTTTAAACTTCTTGTTCAGTAGGTCTGTTCACTCACTGTGGGGTGGGAGCATGTGACAGATGACTGTCCCTCTCACTGGTCCCAGTCACCTTACCTACACGTTCGGAACGTGCAGCTGAACCACCCTGACTCAGGATTTCTCAGAAGCTAAAGAGGTTCTTTATGAGGCATTTAAGAAAAACTGGACAATTGCTTGGAATAATTCAGTTACTTTCACTCTAATCAAACAAGCAGATGCAAAACAAAGAACCACTGCAAGGTGCAGGATTTCAAGGCTGGGGGACTCACCAATTGCAGGAGCAGTGTTCAAATTACACAGCCTTACATGGAGTGAAGCATTTGAAGGATGGATGTACTTTAAATAAGCCACATCCCTTGTGCAGGACTGTAAAAAAGTTAATCTTCAGAATAACTTGGAGAAAGGGGGAAGATAAGGTACAAGTGAAAATTCTCTCCTCAACCAATTTCAACCCTAGTCCTAAAGACAAGTTAGAGACTGTATCATCACCAGCAAAATCAAGCCTCCTTCCAGACAGCCCTGGTTTGGTTTAGTGCCGACAATTATTGGACAGACCCTTTCCCATTCCAGAGAAGGGACAAACACAAAGAACTCACATCTGTAAAGGTGGCTCCAGACTGGAAGGAAGGCCATGTACAGTGCAATGTCTCCCACGGTGGGATAGGACTTGAAGATAGAAATGATTGCGAGCTGGACAAACATGAAGAACACGGGGTGCTCCCTAGAAGGGAAAAGACATGAAGGGTAAGAGGATGCAGTAGGTTCCCTGGAAACTGGATATAAATAGCAGCAAGGGCACAAATATACTGGAGGATGGGCTCAAAGAGGCTCTTGTACCCCTGTTCTCTCTAAACCAGCCTCTGAGTGCTGGGTGGGGAACATGGAGCTGCTCTGCAAAGAAGCAGGATAAGGGGATGCACATCTGCCTGCTGCCCTCACACAAAACCTGGTGCCTCGTCATGGCTCAACTCAACATACATCCATGCAGTTGGTCATCTGGGCTTCCCCAGCTCTGTCTTATCCACCAAAATGCAACCAGCACCTCCCTCTGAAGGTGATTTGGAGAAGCCCCCAGTTTTCCCTCTGGTGTGTCCTGATGTCTGTATCCATTCCAACTCAACAGGATAAGCTGACTGAGAATCCAGGCGTGTTAATGGGTGTTTTTATCAGAAAGGAGGGTAACGTCAGTGCAGTCTGCTAGAAATGTCCTCAAGTTTTCACTTTCTTTCCTGACAATAAAAACCCTGATGTTCCAGTTCTTGCTTTCTGACTGCACTGGTTTATGCTGGCAGGGAGCAGGCACCTCTATAGCCTAAATTTCTGCTCTTTTGATGTCTGCAACACATCTGATGCACAGCAGAGCCCAACTCACTCTATTTAAGAGGAGTAAAGGTTGAAACTTTGGGAAATGAGGAGTACAGGCCCTGTTAAAAAACCCTATCTTTTTCAGGCTTGTAGATCCAGCCATCTGATGCCAGCCTTATCGGCTTCCACCAGACAACCGAGAGTAAGAAAACTAGTGGAGAAATATATACTTACTTTAGCTTTATTGCCAAGGGGATGGTGTAGAAGAACACATTGATTTGAAATACACATACGAAGAAAAGACTAAAGTGTTCAAACATCTCTGCAAAGAAGTACCAGAAAAGGCCAATATTGGGTGTCAGATCTGGAACAGAAAGGCTGAAATTTGAAAAGAAAAGCCAAGGTAACATTTTAAAATGGTTGTTTTTCACTGCCCTGCTTCTGTTACATTAATTAATCATTGTGTGCTACCAGATGGAGAACCTATATTTTAAATCCATGGAAGTGAAACCAAAGGGGTAAAAACCTGGAGAGAAAAGAGACTAATCCTTCCCTATGCCCCGGCAGGATTTAAACCGTTCCCAAGCAGACGTTTCTCCAGAGATGAAAATTTCACAGCCATGGTAGCTCAACAACAAAACTCAGTGGAAAACATCTGTCTTCTCCAATTCTTGCTGTTACTTAATTACCAGAGGCTGGCTAATGCCTGCACTCCTCCACACACTCTTATTGCATTGCCAGTTTAACCAGAGAGCACACGCTCCTTAGGACGGGGAGTGGGGCATGTGTGTGTGATGCACAAGAAACAAGATAGATGAGGCTATACAGAAAAAAACGTATACTTACATAAACCCGTAAACAGATGGGATAAAATCCCAGGAGTTGAGGAGGAAGAAGGAGAGGCAGATGATCACCACCAGGCTGCACAGGTACAGGGCTGCGTACTGCATGGTGTAGAGCCAGAAGCTTTTGCTTTTCAGTTTTATTGGTATGAACTGACGCTGAAAATGAAATACAAGCAGGCAGATTTCCCTCATCAGATGGAAAGCCAAAAGAAAGCCCGAGTGTTCAGTGTTCATTTTATATCGATGAAAGAAAGCATCAAATACTGGCACTACGGCACTGGAAGGAGCAGCTCAAGCACAATTTGCTTTATATTCTTCACTGTGGCAAATTAAGTCCCCCACATTTCACATATCTCTGGAGCCATGCTTGAAAATACCGTAGCTAAGCTGGTCATTTCTGTTTGCAGCAAGTCAAGTCTCATGCACTCAATGTACGATTTACACCCACCCCCTCACAGCTACACTTGCACCTGAGATGTTTGCAATACTGTCCCGCTGCCTGATTTCCAGTGCAGGAACCCCCATCAGTGCGGCAGCTTTTCCACCTGGCCCCAGGTTTTCCCCTGGCAGGAGGTGCACAGGGAGCCAGCTCCAGCTGATGTGTAAAGCACGCTCTGTTCTTACAGTCAGTGTGTGTTTAACGACACTTGCTGGAACAATGTCAGCAAGCTTACCAATGAGTTTTGGCAGGACAGATTAGAAAGTGGTGAAGAAAAGCTATTTAATTCTGTATAGGGAATGTAAGAAAGTACATCTACAAATCTTGGTAAAAGAACACACTCTAGCATGATCCCCTTTAAAAGCTGCAAATTAGACACTCACATATCAAAGCACTCGTTGCTTGTGAACGCAATGCCGGCACTTTACTGCCACTTTAAGTTAAAAGAGAACAAATGAGACCAAAATATAAACCATATAAAGTAAATGCTCCTAAAAATATATCAAACTGAAAAAGCCACAGTGACCCTGCAGATGTTCTTGCCTTGCAAAGAGTAATAATAATAATAAAATTTCTGGTAAAAAGTAAGAGACATTCATGTCAGATTGTCATGGAAAGAAAATGGACTAGAATGGACTCTACGTTCTCTTTTGAAGTTCCAAAATTTGAGAACAGACTGTAATGAACCCATACTTAAGATTAGCCATAACAATCACTAGGGAGACAGGACAGAAGCAATCAAGAAAGACTGGTGAAACACTCAACAGCAGAACTTCCAGAGTGGCAGAAGTAATAAAAGTGATCACCAAGTGATCTGTGAATTAGGGTAAGAGTCCTCTGCTAACAGTCACAGCTTCACCTTGCTCCCATATCAGAATAGGACCAGCAAATGATCAGTTTTCATTAAATGCACTATAATTTGGACTCTCAGTTAAGTCATTGTTTGCAGCATCAGCACAAGAGCTAAAAAAGAGCCCAGCGGGAAGCACGCAGGCAAACCGGTGATGAATCCACTCGTTAGCAAAGAGCTGCCTCAGCTTTAATGCTGCCCCTGCCCACAGCTGTGCCTCCCAGCCCACGGCTGGGCTGGTTCTGCATCTGTCTGTGGGGCCCTGTGCTCCACAAACGAGCACGGGCAGCCCTGCGGGGATCCAGGGCTCCTGGAATGGGGGGGAGAACGGACAAGGGCAACCAGCCACTTTCATAAGCGCTTGCCTTTCGCCATTAAACTCCAGATCAGCACTTCCAAGTTTGAGCGATTCAAACATACAGCTCCTCAATCCTCCCCTCCAGGTCCAAAATCTTCTTTGCTATTCACGCGACACAAAGAATAGCACTTATACTGGGCAAGCCAGCTCTGCAGATGACTTTCCGCTCCCTTCTCTCTATGCACAGGCATCTCCATAAGGCTTCAAACTTCCATGGCTTGAGGAGAGCCACTTTTTCTGAAACTCAGGACTTGCCCAACTCCCCTCTCAATAGCTAAGGACTGTCCCTGCACAGCTACAAGAAGATGAGAGGTACCAACAGTCAGAAATCATCTACCTGTAGCAGGTAAAGGAGTGCCGGGGCAAACAACGTGAGCGGGTAGAGTGACTGGTATGTTGCTAAGGCCAGAAACACAGCACTGAGTAAGGCACTACCTGCAAAGAAAAAAAAAATACATTTATTTGTAATGAACATATAATATAAACAGCCTTACAGACAGGCAGTCCAAATGTGAAGAAATGCACAACCCTCTGCAGAGGCTTTACAAACATCAGGACATCACTTAAAGGCGTTTTTAGCAGAATGTGTCCTGGAGAGTGTCTTTTTATTAACTACATTTTGAACGGAGAATGACTCATACCAAGGTGATTCTCCCACAGGAAAGAACTGCTGACTGGTTTCTATCTCCCATCATTCACATACAGAAAGAGATTCATGTAGTTCAGACTATATATAGACCATGCTGGCTGCTGTTTATGCATGAGAATGCATTCCCTGACGTCACATCCACATGAAAAAGCTGTTCTACTGGGCATGCTGGATAACCTGGTCACCAGAATGTGTCAGGGCCTCCAGCAAAGATCTGTGAAAAAGAGCGAGCACAAGTCTGCAGCTGAAGGAATGAAGGGGCATTAGCCCTACTTTACAGACACCAAAACTGAGGCATAAATAGGATTAGCACTTTTCCAAGTGGTCTTAAAAATATGAATGCCTTCCTTGGGGAAGCTTTATTTGAGGTGTTTCAGGTAGAGCTAAGTGCTGAGTACTCTTATTGCCCAACACCGGAAAGCAAGTACAAAACGTTCCAGGTTAAACAATAGCATCTTATGTCATTTGATAGAAGTCATCTGTAAAAATGCAGCTTAGACAGCAAGAATCCTGACTCTGCACTGGATTAATTGCCAGCCTATTGACATCAAACACTCGGTGAGCTGCTCTCTGCTTCGACCTTTTGAAAGAGAAAATACAGGCTGACCTGATGAGCCTTCCTTCTCTGTTCTTAAACGACACTCACATAGACAAAAACCTCCCTGTCCTCTATTTTATCGAGTGTTCAATTCTGCACAGATCTAAGGAACTGGTACCCAGAAATCAGCGTCATAATCCGATACCCTCTCTGCCCACTTTAAAACTGAGAGGCTGCCACACTCCCAGCCAGGGACAAAACACAGGGGACAGCTGCTACAGCTTTGTCTGTGACTGAACTATTCACGGTATCAGTGAACGGTTAAATATCAGTTTAACTAAAAAGACCCCACTCATTTGCTTTCGCAAATGCTTTTTAAATCAAAACCTCTCTTGCCTCAATTAATCAATAATTGGAGGAAAACTTTCTTTCGGAAACACTAACAAATATAATCTATAACAGCTTTCTTTGCAGTGTCTGGGTCTGGGCACTGCCAGAGACAAGATCAGACAGACCCTTCCTCTGACCCAGCACAGAACTCCTAAAACTTCTGTGACTTGTACAAATCACGTATGCTAAGAGACTTGAGCACTGGGAAGTCAGAAAAGAAACAGAAAGCTGGCATTGTGCACAAAGTGAACGAAACAGCTGTTCTGTCATAATCTATCCAACTGTACTGGTGTGGGTCTTTGGTTACTGTTTTGGCTTCCCCAAAGCTCAATTAACTAATTTCAAACCAAGGTTACAACCATGAGTGAAAGGCAAATAATAGCTGCAGGCAACTGCTCGCTTTTGAATAAAAGTTCAAAGACACACTTGGAAAATAAATTGTACACAACACTTTAAGTGCATATTCATGTACAAAAGAAAGAGCAGCAGGAGCATTATGTCCTCCTACACACAGACACACATTTCTTCATAAACAGAAAACTATTCAAAGTCATCCAGGAGAAGGAGTCAGTTTTTAGAGATTAAACTCCCAGGTATACTGAAATTCAAGCAAGTTTTGACTTGATCTCTTGTGATTTCAGGTAGAACTTTGACGTTGCTCCAGTCCTCGTTTCTGATGTGTTTCCCTGAGATCTGTGTAGCAAGCATATTTGTAAAGTTCCACTTCGATTTAATTTCTGCTAATTTTCTAATCTTTATAGAAAGACACAATGAACCTTTTTTCCTCCACTGCGTTACCTTTTATTGTAGCTAAAATGAAGAACGCAAGGACAGTATTGTTGATGGCACAGGTGGACTTTGCCACACAAGACATTACGGTGTAGGGGTTTAACAGATACCTGGAAAAGAGCAAAGGTCGAGTTAGTCATGCCATTCAAAGGAGACATCATCTAATCAAAGAGATATTCAAAGGAAAAGCAGATGCAATTTGCCATTTCTTTTTGTTTATTTGCATTTGATGGGATCCTCTCATCATCAAATTAGTTCAGCTGAACAGATCCCTTAGTCTGGAGCATAGAACAGATCCCTGGATCGTGGCCTTGGACAGAGTGGCCACAGGGAGCACACTGGAGAAAAGGAGACGGCTGGGAAGATGCCTAAAATCCAAGATCTACCCTAGAAAACGACTACCAAAAATGTTCCTTGCTTTGCAGAAACATTGTGCGTTTATTCAGTCAGACCTAGGAATATTGGATCCAAAGTCTTTCTGCTACTCACATTTACTGACTCTAAGAAAGTAATAAAAATAAGAAGATAGCAAGATGGAAACAAACCCTGAGACACTGGCAGAGTTTCCCCCAACCCAACTGCACCTGCACATTCCAGCTATGGCAAAGCAATCACTTGTGCTCCCCACAACACGACCTGAGCACAAAACCTGCCAGCTAAGAAAATCTGGCATATTTTAATTGCAACTATGGAAAGACAGTAAGCTCTGAACACCTTTACTTTCCAGAATGCAGCCACCCTTTAGTTAGTAAGGATGTGTTAGTAAAGTGTTAATAAAGATGCCAGCTTCTTTTGGAAATAGGAATTACAATAACCCCAAAAGCACAGAAAAAATGTCTGGGAGGATTACCAATACATTAAGCAAGATAATGTACCCATCAGCATTGCCAATAACTACATCAATCATCAGAGTGAGCAGACAGGACTGATGATTTCCTAATTATTTCTTTACATAAACATTTTCCTACTTCTCCAGGTCCCAATCTGGCTTTTTTCTGTGTTTCCAGAGGAAGAGCCCACAGCAGGAGAGAGACAAACTAATGCCAGCTTTGCTGGTGAAACAATGTTAAATACAAACCAATCTGCAATTCACAGACTCTCTTGCCCTGCGGAATTTACCATTTTACAAAATACATACAAAAATAAGAAAAAAGAACAACCTAACTAATGGAAAACTCTGTCTGACACAGAATAATTCAGATAATAATTTATTCATGTCAAAATCCCAATTAAAAATTTATTTGACATTAAGTACCTTGCTTGTATATTATTTATCTTATTTGAAGCTTTCTGAAATAAAAAAAAGTTTAGTACGCAGAGGAAAACCAAGACAGGACATTATTAGGATGACAATCTGAAAATATCTTTGAATTATTATGAGCAATTCTAGGATATTCAAGTTGTGATATTCAGCAAACATTTTGTTCGACTGCTCAAAAATTCTCCTAACTTTTCTGAAGACAGCTGAGACATTTGGGAGGCATAAAATCAGTCTTGATGACATGAGCATACAGGCAAAATAAATGGGGACGTGATCTGTGCAGACACAACATTCTCGCTACCAAATTAATGATGTTATGCTGTTGAGCCTGTCTTAGAGGGCCCGAGTGAATTTACTTGTTGGCAACAAACATTTGGAAAAGCATCAGCCTTTCACCCTCAAACTGAGTATTCAGAGCTGCGGGGGGGTTACATATAATAGGAAATTCAGAATTTCTGGGGGAAAAAAAGCCCAACAACTTCAACAACTGTTGAAGCGCCAAATCAGAGAAATAAAACCCAAAGGGAGCTGAGGAACCAAAGCAGCGCCAAGAAGCAATACTTACACTAGTGCTACCTTGAGGGGGATGTAGTGCATCTCCATGGGCGTCCGGATGAGCTCAGCCACATCTGGTGCATATTTATCCAGTTCTATTAGGAGCTTTTGCTTTTTGAACTGAACAAGAGAAAGTGACCAAAGATTGTCAGATGACGAAAGCCATTATTTCTTATCACTCAGGACTTTCATGACTGTGGAACAGTATAACTAAGCGTCAGGCGTGAGCCAAAACTCATGTTTTGTGAGGTGTTGTACAAACACAACAAAAAATCCCTCTCTTTTCCCAAATACTTAACAACTGAAGTAGAAGTCATGAGAAAGCAGATAATCTCTACTCATTTGAGCTTCCTTAATTATCTGTGTCTAACTCTTGACGCAGCTGGCAGTGAATTCACCATGCTAAGTACTTTCAATCTTCCTACAGCTTGTCTGGATCTCCAACGGAAAGTTGACTTTCTAAATTCACTGTTCAACATGCAAGCCCCTAAGAAACCAAGTCAGAGAAGCACGCAGTCTTTGTTACTTTGAAGATGGATACGTCTATGGCAAATCTCCTTTAGGGACCCAAGACTGCTCTCTTTAATCTGTCTTGTTCTATAATGCTCTCTACGGAAACAGAAGAGAAATCTGAATTATGAACCTACTGAACTATGTCATGGTGAGACCAAAGGAGAGAGATGGAGGCAATAAATTCTCAACGAGCACAGTAACTGACACGCAGGATTTTTACACATCTGCAGTTCTATAATGAGTTCTTTCTTCAGTCTTGAAGTCAGAGGACACGGAGTCAGTATGTAGCTGGATGGGACCAGACAGATGCTGTAGAAAATGCAGCCTCCCTGCTCACGTCGATACTGAATTGCTGCCCCTCTGGGATCGCAGAGAGCACAGTGGTGCTTAGGCTAAATGCCCTCAGCGGTGCTTATGCTAAATGCTCTCAGAGCTGCTTATGAGGGAGAGCTGGCAAGGAATCACTCACCTCAAAATGCACGTACTTAAAATTTGAAGGGAGCAAGTAATATTTGGTGGCAAACTTTCACCTGGCTCAGTAGGATGATTTATGTCACCTCAGCATCCTTGGAAGGTTTATTCTTTCTTTTACCCGTTTCCAGTCTGTGTATTAACTCATGCTACGTACAAACACAAACCATGATCAGGGTAAAACATCTCAGGCTCCAGCTACAAAACACAGAGAAGTTGTAGCAGAGGTGAGAAAAAAGTAATGCAGAAGTCTTGCCAGAAGTCTTGCCAAAACCACAGTCCAGTAACTAAATTCTGCCTGCTGCAAACTGCCACAACAGCTGAAGATGGGTTTTCAGTACATGTTCTAAAATCTCACATCTCATCTTGTGAACCATGACCCCAGACTTGTCTGCATTTCATTGGCTACTACATTCTCACAAATTTCTCAAATTCTTTAGTCTCCCTTTGGATTAAAGAATCTACACTGCTGTGACCATCATTCAAGTGCAGTGTGGCAGCTACGGACACTACTTTGTTTCATACCGTAATATTGCCACAACAAAACTTCATGCTTACCACATTCAGTCTTCATGTTTATTGTTCATCCAGACACAGCCAGATTTACTGCAATACCGACAGGTTGATACTGTATGCTCTGGCATGTGTTTTCTTTGGTACAAGATGTATTTATAGTTGCTGGGAGAAGAGGATCAGCAACACTTACCACAACTTTGTTGAAGTCCTGAATGGCCAAGTAAAGGGCAATAGCAGTTAACACATCAGTTATCTAAAAAAGAAGGGCACAGACAGACTGACTGTAAGCAAAATAAACAAATGGAGAAAAAGGTATTGGACAGTACTGCCATGTTGAATATGGACTTTGATCTGACTCAGCTCCCAAGTAGAGAAAACAAGCTTTAAAACCACTAGATTGCTGATTTGTACACTGTGCTCACACGCCACCGCTTAATCTTGAAGCCATGAGCCGTACCAAAGATATTACCATTTACAAGAGAATGGGGAATTACGGGGAAAGAGGTACATAAGGGTAATAGAATCAGTGGTCTAATTAGAGCATAGGCAACGCAGGGGCAGCGCCCAGCTGGCTAAACCCACCTGCCCACTAACCCAGGGTGACAGTGCCCAGCTGTCCCCAGCGCACAGGCAGCACCGTCACCTGGGCCACCAGCCCTGCCAGCTCTGCAGGGACCGGGAGAGGCCCCACCAGGTGCCACGTGCAGCCAGCCGGGTGATTTCTGTCCTCCTGAATCACACAGAACTTGGAGAACCGTTTACAACAAGGGACATTTGGAGGACTAACTCGTTTGTGCTCCCTTTGCAGAACTGGGGTGTGGCAGTGGGTTTTAATGAGAACCACTGCAATGTCGCGATTAGGCTGGGGGGACAAAATGTTCTGACCCGCAAAAGGTAACCTTGAAATTTGAAACCAAATGCCAACATCCTGTCCCTCTGCAGGGATACTTATCTAACCAAAAACTCACAAAAAAGAAGGAATATCTACAAGGGAAAAGCCCAAGCGTGGGTTTATATAGACAAAGCTGCCTTTCTAATGAAACTGTGAGCTCAGCAGGAATCTGAACTACAGGGAGGCCGAAGGTCTTTGATGCTTGCAGGAGTAAAAGGAAAGTCGTGCTCAGCATTTCACAAAATGGGACCTTTGAAGAGGATCTTTCCAGGACCACTTACCATGAACACCAATTCAGCATATTCAATCACGAAGTGGAAGAGATATATTATCAGAGGGGTCTAAAAGAGAGCAGAAGGGAAACCCATGTCAAATACTGTCCAGATAAAACAACTGCCGATTTGAGGAGAAAAATATAGTAGTACTATGAGAGGCTACGAAAGGCAATTTTCTTTTGCCTCTTCTACAAGGTTGTTTCTTCAGAGTAAAGTGATTAAACAAAGCACACTTACTGGTCTTCTTCCTTGCAAAGTTCTATTACCCTTTATAAAAGACACCATCAACTTTGGAAGTTATATTCCATTCCAGCTTTTCAATTCCACTAGTATAGTGGTGGAGTTATAATAGAAAGCACTTAAAGAACAGCTTTAGAAAATATTTTTTTCTATAGAATCTATTTTTTTCAGGTTGTTTGCAGGTACTTTTGAAACTTTTTTCTACATAGCTGGTTTCACTGTCTAGCCTGTTTAGATAAGTCTTTTCTAAAGCAAAAAGAATAAAGCATATTAAAACCACAAAGCAGTAGGACTACAGTCCTATCATCCTCTTACTCCTACAGCTTTTCCCTTCTATGGTAAGAGGAAGAGCATGTTTCTGAATAATTCCTTTGGCAGAAAAGCTTATTCTGGAAGCACTATATTTACGTGGTTGTGCTGGTTTAACTGAAATAGAGCTAGTTTTCTTCACACAGTTAGAAGCTCTTCTTTTTTGTAGAGAGCACAGTCATCGTTTGGATTTAGTTTCAGAATAAGAAGATAACACTCTGTGACGCAATTAATGTTTTTCTCCAAGCACCTTGCCAGCCTTGTGAGTTGGAATAAAGACAATGTCAGAGCTCACTGTTATCTTAGTTGTTGTCTGGGAGCCAAGGTCTCTCTGAGCTCTGCCTACAGGTGTGAGGCAGCTGGGAATGGGGACATGGGTGGGACAGACCTTGACTGACACCCAGACTGAGCAATGAGAATATTCCACACCATTAGCGTCAGGCTTCATATTTAATGAGAGACGGGTTTTCCCGACCCGTTCCCATTCTCTGTTCTGGTGGAATTCGAGAGTTTCTTTAGTTCGGCCGTTTGTCATTCTACCATTTTGCAGTGGCCTCTGGGCCTTTCTGACCCTTTGTCCTTTTCTCTCTCTCCCCAGGATCGGCTGTTCAGGACCAGGGTGTCTCCTCCTGGGACTGGCTGCTTGGCACAGATGGAGTTCATGGGAAATTGTATTGAGCATTACTTATTTTATATTTTATTTTTCTATATATAATTATTAGTAGCAGTACATTTGTATTATTTTGTTATTTTATTAAACTGGTTTTATCTCAATCCACGAGTTTCTCCTTTCCACTTCTCTCCTCTCCTTGCCGGGGGGAGTGAGCGAGTGGCTGTGGTGGTTTGATTGCCAGCTCGGGTTAAACCACCACAATGGTGTAATTTCAGTCTTCACTGTCAGAAAATGCATTTATTTTGAAATACTTTTAAAACAATGCAATGGTATAAATAAGCATGGGAAAATATTACAGTCTGGGAGAAAATTGCATTTAAAGAAGAATTTATTGAAGAGAAACAAGTTTTCAAAGTATACAAGATATCTGCCTCATCCCCAGGTGACACTATGTACAAGTGTGCCTTCATATCAGTAAGACCACTCAAGGGCACAAAAACCCCACAGGTGCTTAAGTGTCTGGAGGAACGAGGTGTTTTCAAGATGAGGAATAAATGTATTGCATGCTTGTGCTAAGGCTAATATTTCTGCAAATGCAGAAAGTCAAGATGCTGCTATCCAGTAAATTGTGTTCAGACTCACACTGACATTGTCTCTACCCACTCTGGCCTCTGCTGGCAGAAACATCTGGATTGAGCAGAGTCTTTTACTTATTACAGATTTCCTCTATTTCAGACTCTCCTTATGCAGAAAAAAATATTACTATGCTCATCATCTGCACAGCAATGAGTCATCCCATGACAAACTGCATTCCCTCATTGTGTCACTACGTATACAACTATTGCACAGACACCTACACAACTCTAAGTTCTCTGAAGTTTTGGGACAAGACAGGTTCCCCAGCCTTTGCCAGTCTGTGAGCAGCAAGACTAAGAAACGTGCCATTTGAATATCATGTTTAAAATGAAACATGCATACCGACCTCATGGAAAACAGCTCCAGAATATGGCGAGATCCCCAAATCCAGCAGAGCTAATCCTTCAACCACTGGAACAAACAGAACACCTGCATTAGAATCCGGTACCGTAGGGAGAGAAAAATCTCATGATGGTAAAACTGTAGCTTTTAAAACACCCATGCTCATCAGAACCTCACACTGAATCACCATCTGAATGGGTGACACAAAACCTCACAAAGCCAACAACCAGCTAGAACTGATTGTTTTCTTACTTCTGCCACACAAATGTCTTTAGTAACTAAATGATCAGCTTTAATATATTTATTTGTTTCAGCTAAAAATGTTATAGCTGAAATGTTTTGCTCTTAACTATATATAAACCACATGTATGATATTTACTATTTTAAGTCACTTATTATGTGATACATGGTATCTATGCTGGAGAAACACTTAATTCTAAGAGAACAAACCATGACATAATATACAATTTGAACTATTTTGACTAAAATAGATGCAGAGAGACATGAAACAACCTAAAGCAAAATAAAAGAGCAGAAATTAACACATATTACCAGGCAAAGGTAAAAGCTTTATCTGTTGTTGAAAATTCCTGATATTTTGCTGCCTTAATTTGGATCCTTTGCAATCATGTAATTACACCTTGCACTGCAATGCATGCACATGTTTTTTCATAGGGTTCCACCTTACTGAGCACAAAGACTCCCTGGGGATGGAGCAGCGTATGCAGTGAAAGAAGCTACAGGAAACAGGCCCATCTGTTCAGAGGGAGGAGACTGCAGGGAGCAACAAGAGGTTCTCAGTTCGGCGATGTGCTGGAGAAGCAGATTCTGTCTTTGTGACCAAACCCCCATATGACAACAGCCCGGACTTTTCAAGGTGATCCTAACTGTGCTCCTTACTCCTACCTTGATGCTCTAAGGTAAGATTCAGAAAGGATCCATTGCTGCAAGGGATTTTTTGGAAGCTGTACTTTGATACTGTGCAGCGTGAAGTGCTACGCACTGTGGAGGAAAGCCCTGAGGTCATCAAACACTTTCATGCTTTCGGCCTCTATTACTCTGTGCCACCGTTTTCCACCCCAAAATTGAAAATAATTTTACCTGCATAATAACTGGATATTATTTGCCCAAAAGGCTGCCTTTAAAATAAAGGTTCCTAATGGGATCAGGTGCTATAGCCATGAATGACACCAAGAAGCCTTGTTTAAACCGTGCCTAGCCTTCAGAATAGAATCTGAATCTTGTTGGTAACAACGTGCGAGGCCACAAACTGAACAAGGACAACAAAACAGTGAGTCGCTCTGCGGGACCTGGGAACCGTGCTGGTGTGTTCACCCCACGAGGCAGCGCTTGTGCAGTTCAAGCGTAATGAAAGCGACTCAATCGAGGCTACCGAAGCTCCATATCCGGTGCCAGATTTAGTCGTTCTTGCATTTCCCACACGCCTGTGACACAATCCGCTTGTACAAGCACAACCGAGCCGGCTGCGCTCGGTGGCTACACCGCGCTCCCGCCCGCGGCCCCGCGGCCCTCCCGTCCCCCTGCAGCCGCCGGGCACTCGCTCTTCCCTCGGGGACAACTGCCGCCAATTCCACGCAGCCCTCGGGGGGGCCCGGGAGAGAAGCGGCCCAACCCCAGCCCCCGGACCGCAGCCCGGGCCTCTCCCCGCAGGGCCGGGACCCAGCCTGGAGCCGGGCCGGGGACAGGCCCGGGCCCGCCGGCGGCTCCGCCCCCGGCCCCTGGGGGTCCCCAGCCCCGGGCGGCCGCCGGCCCCGCGGGCCCCGGCCCATTGAGCCGCGGCGGGGAGCGGGGCCTCACCTCGCTTCCAGGCGTTTAACGGGGACGCCACCTCCACCCGCTCGGAGATGAAAGCGGCGAGGCTGGAGCGGTAGAGCGCGGCTCGGACCGTCACGGCCACCAGGACCACCAGCACCAAGGGAGCCGCCATCCTCGCGGGCAGACACCGGCCGCCGCCGGCTGTAGTTCGCGGGCGGCGCCGGAGAACGCGGCGCCAATGGACCGGCCGGGCCGGGCGGACTACATATACCAAGAGACCCCGCGCCGCCGCCTCCCGACACTGCCTGAGAGCTACGGCGAGCGCCGTGGGGCGAACTTAGGCGGAGCGCGAAGGCGTTGGGCTGCATCCCCCCGCCCGCCAGGCGAGGGCGGCAGTGGCCGGGCCGGAGTCCGGGCCTAGTCGGGGCTGTGTCCGGGCGCTCTCTCGGCGCTGCGGGCGGCTCAGCCCCGGGCGTGTGTCCCGCTTTCCACCCGCCGCCTGCCCCTTTCCAGTCAGCTTTGCTGCCCTGCGCCGGCCGGTGCTGCCTGCTCGGGCCTGTCCCAGCGCCGGGCGGGTCGGGCCGCGCCGCGGGGCCGGTCAGGGCCCCCCGCCGCGGAGGGCTCTGGCCCCGGCTCCTCGCGGGCCGTCCCGCGGCGGCTGTGCTGCCCACGGAGCCGCGCTGTGCCCTGCAGGGCCGGCGCCTCGGCCCCTGGGGGCCGGCGTGGAGCAGCCGTGGCCCCGGGCAGCGCTGCCGAACGGGCTCCTCGGCTGCAGGACACCGCCTGTGGCCTTGAGGTTCGGCAGGCTCCTCTTCGCCCCCTTCTCCAGCCTGCGGAGGTGCCCCGGGGTGGCAGCTCTGGCCCGGAGCTACTCGCACGTTCTGTGCACTGCTGCCCTCCCCAGCCTGCCCCGCTGGAGCAGGGGCTGAGCCCGGCTGGCTGCTCACCAGTGAGGGCCTGTGGCTTCTGGGCAGCCGTTTGGAAGTCCCTCGGGCTGTTCTTTATTCCCTCGGGTGTATATACCCCCGTAGTCTTTGCCTGTGCGTAGCTGCCACCACCCTTTTGGCCATGGGCAGTGTTACACAGCTGGTGCTGATGGCAGGGAGTGGTGGTGGCCTTGGACGCTTTCGGCAGGCTCTTGGCGAACTGAGATTGTCAGCCTGTGTGGTTTCAACAAGACCACCAGACTCCAGAGCTTATGAGTTCTTGGGAGGCCTTCACACACTACCTTCCCAGCACATGCTTTCCTGCTGTTTTTCCGATAACTGTTTCTCCATCCACACAAACTCTCATGAAGCTGGCCTTTACAACACTTCCTCTGGAGCAGAGATAAATGGAAGGAAGACCCAGTAGTCTCTTAAAAAATTGATGGACAGAATGAAAACCCACATGTCATATCATGGTATGTGAAGATAACACTTATTTTCATGTAAGAAGCCAATGGGATTTGCTGATGGTGCCAGGGCTGCCATTTAAAAGAGATGGGTAATGTCCAAGTCACAACATGTACATTGGATTTATGCAACTTTAGAGCCATAGTGTAGGCTTGCACCCACCCGCAGGAAATTAGAAAGGCTGAATGTCTTTGGGACATGGTCCCCGAAGACCCAGAGAACACAGCACATACCCTCCCTGGGACTGGAGGGACTGGTGGATTTAGCTGGCAAATCATATGCACTTTCTGGACCAAGTCCATAGCTACTTAGAACAGCGTAAATGCCTTCATGCTACAGAACAAGCTTCAGATGGTCCAAGGAGCATTTCCTGCTGTGCTCGCTCCCTTGCCGGGGTGAGGCAGCACATCTCTTCAGCTGCTGCCTTTGCAGGGGTTTCCTCAGGTGTGTTCTTATCCACTGCCACAGGACAACAAATCTGGTCCTGAGGCAATAACGGGAGCTTCAGTGTTCAGTCCATCATGTGGCAGCTCTTCTGCTGTCAGGCCGCTAGCATGAGGGTATCTGTCTACAGACTGACGCTAACTGGGGGTTTACACCTGGGCCTTTAAGGAGCGGTGATAAGCACGTGCACTGTGTGGCCAGAGCTTTTGAACCCATGTTCAGCCACATGAGACACAGGAGCAGACCTCTAAAAGCCTCAGGGTTCCTACAAGCTTCTCAAAATCAGGAAGAGCTTAAAGAGACGCAAACTGGTGCGGGTTTGGAACGGCAATAGTCTGAGACTGCCCGGCAGCATGAGCTGTGCACCAGGCAGTGCCGAGCAGCTCGAGGGCAGCACAGCACAGATGGCCGCGTTCCTGGGCAGCAGCGAGGAGGCAGCGAGGGGCGGCAGGAGCAATAGAGATCTCAGGGGCTACCAGAGGTTGGTGCTGAGACTTGGGCTGAGAACTGGAGCAAAGAGCTGTAAGGAGACAAATCCAAAACCTCTGAGAAATAAGGGCTAGCTTGGGTTTTTTTCAACAGAGGTATAAACCTGATCCCCTGTGTCCTGGCGTTTACCCCAAACTGATGGTAGTTTTTGCGGCATCGGGGGTTTTATGCGTGATTCTTTCTTCCTGAAATTCCTTGCTATGCAAGCGAGCTGGTACTAAGATGCACAGAGGGCTTGGTATACTGGAGCACGAGAGCAGTTAAACCATCTGAAGTTTGAGTATCTCCTCCTATGGTACCACCTGCAGTACTGCAGTGGGGTGGTGAAGTCGTTGGTCCACACAGGTAGTGGCAAATGCAGCTCTGAAGGGGACTTACTCTCACTGCCTGCCCTGAAGCCTCCAGCTTTCACTGCCTAACAAAAAGTACAGGTCTAGATGGAGCCAAAAAGGCAAATGAGAGCTGCCGTTGGAAGCTTCTTCACTGCCTTGATTGCTTTGCCTATGTCGGGCACCCACGCTGATAATTTAGGTGATGAATTCAACCTGGTGATGTTGCATCACAGAACTTTCATAAAACAGTGTTTAAGACTGAGGCAATTCAAGGATGATTCATCTTTCTCCTGCAAACAGATGCTGGTTTGGGCACTTTTTGTGTGCCCTGTTGGAATTGTGCAACGGTGACATTTTTCTCGGTAAACAATCCACTCCTTTTCTAGCTTCACTGTATAAAATAGGTGTCCTGGTTCCTAAGGCACCCTACAGCCCTTCCTGGCAGCTCTTCCAATCTAATTCAATCTTTTTGCACTTGGGAGACCACATCTATATGTTTTATTCTACCTGAGACCTCATCAGGACTCTGTGCAGTGGTGTTCATAGTTTGGAGATGCTTTGTCTTCCTGTGGGATCTGTTCCACCCTATCCCCATGTCCCAGAGGGATGATTTTCACCCACCATTTATTTTGGCCAAGCTGTCATGTTTTATTTCCTTACAGTCAACCACTTCAGTGCTACACCGCGTTCTCTCCTTCTGCCTTTCCTACCAGAGACCTTGCACAGCAATAGTTGCAGTGTAGTCATTGCTGTTCCTCAGTGGTTTTAGTTTTCCTGTGAAGTCCATTTTTAGGTACTCTGTCTTACATACCAGGGCCCTTTATTGACAAAACACTTCAGTTGGTTTTGCTTCTTCTTTTCCAAGTTGTCTCTTGTTGGAGTTTATGGGCTGGAACACCTGTCAGCTTTTGGCTTTGCCAATGAAAAAATAACCACCTCTCAATTCCTACGCATTTAATTTGTGTGGGCTACTTGAGTTCTCATTTTTTTTTTCTGGATTCCTGGGTAAAAACTGCTGTTAAACTGAAGCATATTGCTGTTTTTATAGATCACTGAGAGAAAGGTACTTGCCTTTCATTTGCTAGCTTGGAAAACACCAGATTTTCCTCGCAGGCTGGAACAGCAGTACTGTTTGTATCTTCCAGTCTTTCTGCTGCTGATTGGCAGAAGACAGCACGAGCCTTATGGTCTTTCATGGAGGTTAGCAGCCGTCTGTGTCAGAAATGGAGTGTGAGTGATCAGCTTTTCTTCTTTGGCTGCAGAGAGAGGAGTGAATGAATTGCACTTCAGATTTCTCTAAGTGGCTTCGTATGCCAGGAACTTCCTCTACATGAAAGACGGATCTCTTTGTAAGAAAGAACATCAGCTTTTCTCAGCCCCCGGGAAGATTATATTTCTGGTGCCACATTAAACATTTTCCAGACTGAGTTTTAAATGGCAACGCTAAAAAAATAAAAATACCCAAAGAGGAAAGATGTAATTCCTGCCAGCTAATTTAAGCCATCTAATTGTCTAGTGGAAGCTCATCATCTACACGAGGGAGAGATGGGCTTGTCCAGAGAGCTGAAAACTGACTTCAGCCCTCTCTCCTGGGTGGGGAAGGGCCAAGCTGATTAGCTGAACTGAACACCGAAACTCTGGACCGCTGAAGTTAGGCAAGATAAACGCAAAGGGTCTGACAAACAGCATTGTTCAGCTTTTGGGCTTTGTCTAAACAGGGCATTACAAGCTACTCACCTTGACAGCAGCATCTTAAGCCACGGGCTGTCTCATCAACCGGTGTTGCCTTTGCCGTTGCTGTCATTCCACTCAGCCTACTCAGGGCTGCACCGCCTGGGTGTGATCAACTCCCGACAGAAACATCGTGCTGGACCCTCCACCCGTCTGCTGGGACGGTCCCTGTTTAAAATCCAGGCCTAGGCTGCAGTGGTAGTTGTTCATATCGCAATTGTGAAGGTTTATGGGTTTGGTTGTTGGTTTCACTTCTTATCCCAGCAGCTGCCTGACAGACTCATCTGCTTTGCACCTTTCTTGGCAAATCTGAGGAAGTACCAGAGGTTCACATGGTCTTGCAGACCAGTGGGTGTTTTAGGTCTTTTTTAATACGACGAGAAGCACTTGAGGTGTGATGAGTTTGTAGGTCACTGGTTTGACAGTTCAGAGTACTTCTGTACCAGCATTTCAGCAGTGCTTTACTGTTCCACAGTATTGCTCGTTCGGAGGGTTTCAGGATGGTCTGTGACACCGCTGACCGAGCAGCTGAGGGTGATGTACAGTCTGTACCAACCTGCGGTACAACCTGTTAGACCTCCTGTGCTTACCAAGGCCGCAGGCCCTGTGCAGAGACCCCACTGTTGGGGAAGTGCATCCCCCAGCTGGGCTGGAGAAAAGGAGAAGCAGAAAGGAGGAGAGGAGGGAACATACGGGATGTGTGCATGGCCATGCTGACAACACAGGTTTACAAAATCAACATGATTTTCTCCATTTGTGAGGAACTCAGTGAAAAATTTGAGGCCAACAGGGTGTGATGGATGGAAAACCAATGGTTAAAACTAGATGTTCTTTTTCCTTTGCCTTGTTCGCTTGACTTGAGGAATGGGAACAGGCAGGTGAGGGGACTCAGAGAATGTGCTGTGCACCTGGAAGCTTGTCTGCTTTTCCCAGTTAGATCTAACCCAACTTGTTTACCTCTGCCTGGGATCCTCCACACAATCAGATGAGAAAGAGGTGGAAAGGGATTGATCTGTGCGTTACCAAGACTCTTTGCAAACCAGCCGTTGCCCAGTTGCTGCCCTCCATCCTCCTCTGTGTTTCTTTTCTGTTCTCTCTTGGTCATTTCCAGGGTGCATTGCTCGTTGCAGGAGCAGTGTCTTTTCCCCTGCCAGACCTGTGCCATGGTACCTCGTTCACCTTTTCCAACTGCAGTAAACTCACAAACATCCCCACTGCAACGCGGAGTTACAGGTAGGATGTTTGCTGCTGTCAGCAAGGCTTGCATGAATTATTTGTAGTTGTTCTGTCTCTTTTCAGCTTTGGGAACAATCCAGCCAGAAGGAAATCATTAAGTGTTGGGAAAGAGAACACAAGTGTGTAAAATTTGGCTGTTCACTGAAATGGGTTGTCTGCAACATGAACCAGTGGGGCTGGCAGCTCTGGCCAGGGGCACTGGAGCTCTGCCTTCCTGGAGAGGTGTTTGCAGGGAAAGCTGCCCGAGAGCCGTGTGCTTCAGCAGTGACCTGTCACAGAGGTGGGGAACAGCGTGTGAGCCGTTACAGAAAGCAATGCGTTGGGGTGAGTCTGGAGCAGCTGGCTCTCTGCTCCCAGGCTGCATGTCCGGAGCAGCGTCACATCCTCTGTTTTGTGCAGAGCCACCCAAAGCCTTGAGCAATAGGTGATGCACTGGGCTGCACTGGTCTAGATACAGTCGGTATGACTGCTGCTCCAGAGGTTGTGTTACCGTGAACCAAAGGCATTCAAACAATTACATGTGCACAGAAATCCCAGGAATTAAAGATTTTCTTTTAAACAACCAGAGTAAAAGTGCTGAGCCCATAGACCTTGCCTCTTTTGTCTCCCTAGCTAGCAAAGATCTTGCTGTGCAGGGTCCCATTTTACACAGCACCTCTCAAATCCGTCATTTAACCTCTGCCTCGATCTTGAACTCTAGGTGAAGGTAATGGAGGAGACCAGGGCTGCTAAAACAGCAATGGGGATATGGAGCATTCCCCATTGAACCTTGCAGGTCAGGGAAAAAATGGATGTTTCTCTAGTAGGGAATTTCAGTGGGCCGAGATATCACAGTACCAAGACATTCACACTGTCTGGGCTGGGGGACTGTGGTTAACAGTGAGAAGCCCCTCTGTGAAATGGAATTATTTCTCTCTTCTCTCCTTTGCATGGAGGCACTGACTAAGAAGTCAATGAAGATTGTACGAAGCTTTTCCACCTCCAGCTGCCCACCAGTTACTGATGTAAGTCCAAGTCATCTACTCACTGCACGACAGATCAGAACCGCACAACCACCTTCACTGATTACTCCTTCAAAGACTCACTGTTGACAGAAACCAGACTGAAGAGGCTCAGGCTCCCAATTCTCCCAAATTCTCAGACTGCATCCAGAAATGAAAGCAACTTCGATTTAATAATCCAGTCTCGACAAAGCTGTATTTGGAACAAGGGTTGGTTATGTCATTGCAATAATAACAAGCTGGAGCTGAGACCAACTGAGGCACTCAGTGCAGAGGGATTAGTCCAAACGCAACCGCCATGTGTTGTCAGGAGCCCCAAATGCAGAATCTAGCCAAGGACAGCTCAAACCCTTTCTTTCAAGATTTAAGACAAATTCTGGCCAGAATTGCCTATTTAGAGAGGACTGAGGAGCTGAGTTGCCTGAAGATATGCTACATCTTATTGTAGTTAAAAAAAAAAAAAAAAAAGGAAGAAACTCAGAGATTTTAAAAGGAAGAAGAGGAGTGTGACTGCTGTGGTGACTGTGGGAGCCGGCAATGAGGCTGTTTCAGCAAAGCAGGGGGGTCAGTGCCATCCTGCCCCTTCCCATCACCAGAGCTTCCTCCCTGTCACGGCACTGCGGGGACTGAGCCAATCTTGGTTAGAAAGTGACCTTTCAAGAGCTCTCTGGGGCTCACAAATTTCTTGATTAACTGTCACTTTAACATTTTTTTAGGTTCCTGCTGTAATTGGGTAATCCCTGAAGCTGTTAATGCTTTACTGGACAATGGGATCACACATCTGGACAGAACACCGTTTGCATCCTGGTAGCAGATTAACCTGGTTAATGAAACAGTAATTAACACGTTGCTATTGATTCCCCCTCCTCTCCTTGCTGAGAGCAATCTCTTTGTCTTTGCTCTGCTAAGTGGATTCAGCACTTTGACTCTACATATCTCTGTGATTTTAATACATCAAAGAACCTAATAGCAATTTTAATGTGGCAGCAAATTTACAGACAGAGCTGCAGCATTTTAGACAATATTTGCAACTGAATATACTTGTGGATCCTCTAGATTCACTCATTTATAACAAACACATGGGGTTTGTTCTGACGAAGTGGAATATTGGCTTTCAAGTCCTTTATACCCAAAGGCTGGGTCAGATCCAGGATCCTGAGGACACAAGCTGAACATTCACAGCCGGCAGCCCCGGTTCCTTCTTCCTTTTCCAGCAAAAGAAAACCAGGCAGGTCTGTAACAGTTGGACGAAGGTGAGACTGGAAAGGCAAAGTGGGTTGTGAAAAGCAGGTCTGTGTATCATACTCTCCTTTATTGTCCGTGTTGTCCTCTACAGGAGGTCACTGGGACAACACTGTCTTGGAGGAAAACAGATCTGTGAGTTCAGCTTGGACCTGCCTCACCCACCTTTGCAAGGAACAGCGAGGGGTACGTTACCCAGCTCAGCACCGTCCCAGCCAAGGAGAAGCTGCTGGTGAGAGTAGGGCAAGGAAAGCAGAGAAATCAAAGCACCCACTTCCTCGAGTGGGCTCATTCCAGCCACCCAGGGACCGCCGGTCACTCACCGCCTTTGGGAGCAGGACCGTGGGTGCAGGAGATGCACACCCCTCTCCTGCCCTTGCACAATTCTTGCCGACAGACAGCTACGGTGGTGGCCCAAACTGTTGTTTTGACACATATGGCTTGTTCCTTTTGCTTCAGCCTTTGCTGCCAGTCTGATAAAGCGGTTGGTTTGTGTGGTGGATGCTCCCTCTCCTTGTGTGGTTACACAGGAGTGTTAGTGTGTTTTAAGAAAAAAAAGCTGATTTTTGGCTGGCAGCTGCTGAACTGTACTGTGCCTTTGTGTGCTGCAGGGACTGCTAGTGCAGAGCGTGTTTTTCTCAGCCATTTCATTAGATTTATTTGTTTTCAAGGCAAGTATGTGTTTTCAGGCAAAAAACAGATGCAGAGAAGCCCTGTGAGCAGCCTTGCTCCAACCCAGGCACTGGGAACCCATTTCTACTCCATCCATGAGCTACAAATCCCCACCCTGCATCCCCTTCACCACCCCTGCACTGGTCAGGACTAAAATTCCTTCAGGCTCAGGGACCTGCTTGCAGACCAGAGTTTCCAGAGGAGGGGCAAAAAACCAACCTGTGCCCCCCCAGCCACTGGGGCCTTGGCCTCGGGAGGGTTTTGTGCAGGGGATGTATGTTGGTCCTGCAGAGCACCTGAGCTGCCCGTCCCAGCTGCTGGGCATTCCCGGAGCATCAGGGCCTGTCCCAGCATCAGCCTCTCATGGCCAATCCAGGCCCAGGGCACTGCAGAGGAGATGTCTGAGGGTTTGTCCTGTTTTTCCCCTTTTCTTTTGCCAGAAATGTGGGAAAAAAATGCATGTGGTGTTGTATAGTCCTGCACAGAGGTTTCCTATTATGCAGCCTATTGCAGACAGTGAGGTGGCTGCAGGGCCGTGAAACAAGGCTGGCAGAGCCTGGAGACACTCCTGTGCCAAATCTTGCCAATCTTTTTGCGTTGTAGAAGCTCAACATTGTTTTAAACCACTGAAGTACGAATTTAGATTCTGTATTCCTTGGAAATAAAGGCAGCAGGAATACAGAATCCACTTCCTTGTGCGCAGTTTTAGTTACAGTGAACAAATTTCTTGGTTTGAAGTCAAGAAATTGCAAATTCATCCTGTATCAAGTTTTCTGACCATCCGTGCTGCGTAACAGAAGACAGCAGTGCTGTCCTTACTGCAGGGAGCAGCCCTCAGTTGGAAAGCCAGCTCTAAGTTGAAACCAGATAAGAGTCTGGATCAATATCTTTCCAGCTGATTCTCACAGGGGACAGGAGGGAACAGGCTAAGTGACAGCATAAAAGATTTGAAGTCAGGGGAGCTGCAGCCTCCTCTACAAAACGTCAACCAAACTTTTGGGCAGCTTGATCCTGGTCCAAACCAATGAGGCAAAGCCGACACCAGCCCTGGGAAGCGCGAGATTGTCTCTGCCATCATTTGGTGACCCTGGGTGACATCTCAAAGTTCTGCTCTTCCTACTCCATTGATTCTGTGGATATTCATTTGTCTTGAAGAAACACTGTTTGTTCCTGGGAGCTCCCCACAGAAAGTCAATTTAAGGGCTGATTGCTGGAAAGTGTCATGTTGCCACCTGGGGTTTCAGCTGCAGTGACAGGGCTTAAGTCCAGCATGAGGAATGAAGAGGCAATGTGTAAAACCAGATTAAAGGAAAATTAAAGCACAGCTTACTCTGCAGTTATATTTCCATGTCCATGGGTTGAGCTGTTGGAGGGCTACAAGGATGTGTGTGGCAGGGCACTTGGGCTGCTCGGCTGTGAGCTGGAGGTGGGACAGGCATGGCCACGATGGGACGGCCCCACGTGCCTCTGTGCTGCTCTTACCTGCTCTGCAGAGGGGAGCGAGGGCTGTAACATCCACCTGCTCTCTGTCAGCTCCACAGTGGAGAGGACACTTCACACATGCAAAGAGAAGCCTGCAGGAAAGGGACTTCTCTTGTTGCAAAAAGGATTTCGGTGTCTCGAGGGTTGTGAGGCACTGGACCAGGTTGTCCAGAGAAGCTGTGGATGCCCCATCCCTGGATATGTTCAAGGTCAGGTTGGACGGGCCTTTGAGCAACCTGGTCTGGTGGAAGGTGTCCCTGCCCATGGCAGGAGGGTCGGACAAGGTGATCTCTAAGGTCCATTCCATCCCAAACTATTCTGTGATTCTATGATTTTCTCTGGAAGGAGCTAGTGGGGAATGACATGCCCTTCCTAGCCAAATCTTACAACTGCAGTCAATCCAAACGTCTTACTGACGTCATTCCCCCTGAGTGGGCACTACGGGGTCTGAGCCAGCATTTTATACAGTTTTCGTTACCTTAGGAATACAGGAATTTTTAGCACTGTTAGGGGATGCACTAACACACTACCTGTTGAAATAGGCAAGAGGAAGGGTCTCTTTTTCTTTCCCAAATAGCAAACCAGAGAGAGGTGGAGCCGCTTGCCCCAAATCAGCTGGGAGCAAATCATCAGACCCTGCGCCCAGCTCCACAGTCTTAACCCACGGTTCCCTTTGCTTGGGACTTGGTAATTAAAAACAAGTGTAATTTTCTGGAGACTGGAGAGATGAGTGGAAGATTGTTGTAGAAAAAGAAAGGCCACCAAGCCAAACCAGGGTGACTGAGTCATGCCTGTTACTGGAAAATGAGAGCCCTGAGACCTGCCAGCAGCTCTTGGTGCACCCAGCACTCAGCCTGTGCCTCGCAGGGGAGCCTGAGCGGGAGAAAGAAAGAAAACTGTAGGGACTGCAGGGACAGTAAATGTCATCCCCATCCCCTCGGTACTGTGGCGGCTCCTCGCAGCACAGCTTTCCCTCCCTGTGTGAAGCGGGAGGACGTGCCCAGAGCCAAGGGTGTCTTGAGCCCCGCACAAAACAGACACCATGCTGGTATGGACCACGAGCGTATCCACCGTGAGACAGAGGCAGAGCTTTAATGTGCGCCCAGGGCCAGGCGGCCAGCACAGCCCCATCCCGGCGGCTGCCGAGCTCCGCGGTCCGACCCTGTGCAGCTCTGTCTGCTGCAGCGGCCGCAGGGCAGGCTGCCCTCGGGACAGCTGCCAAAATCGTAACTGGGTTACAGAACCTCAGTTTCGGTCCATCAGCTGGTGGGCGGTGAGGACAGACACTGCTGAGTAGCGACCGTCTGCTCCAGCACCTTCTTTGTGGTCGAGTTCCTCCTGAGCAGCCACGGGAAAGCTGCTGACATTACTCTGGGGAAACCCCTGCATTTGCCCAGAAAAGAACATGCTGTTTCCACCTCCCTCCTCACGTCAGGCGAGGTTTATAGGAAATCCAAATCCATGGCAGTTTTCCATCCTGGCAAATGTTGCTCTGCTGTAGTAGAAACCAGATCAAGGAGAGACGTCAGAGAGCTCTCACAAAGAGCTGCATCTCTGCCTAACCATCAAACAGCTTGTTTTCATCATTAAACCTTTTGATTTACAGATCTGTTTAGCTTTAAAGATGCATGTCTCTGTTTCTGAGACTCGAGGAAGACTCAGAGCACCCAAAGCATGTGTTTTTCCTCTTTAACAAAGTCTCTCTACAAGCCCCGCCGCTCCTGCTTTCATTTGGATTTGCTGAAATTTCCACTCATTACATGCATGTCACAACACTTAATACATCTTATTTTGTAGGTTAAGATGGACTTTATATCTTTCCCATATATTGTAGCTATTAATTCTATATATTCTATATATTCATTCTGAAGCCCAAGTACACCTGTATCCTAATAGCAAACACTTTAGGTCAGACATTTTGAACCACTAATTGGTTTGTATTTGCATACCTATTACTATGAAAAGCTTGCTATAGAAAACGCTACCAGGTGTGAGGGATTTGGGAGCCCAAGTCTGGTTGGCACTCCGCTTTCTGCTTTCTGTGACCACTGGGTTTGGGGGACAAAAGCTGGGCTAAAATAGAGGTTTCCTCTTGCTCTCTTGTGACCTCAAGTACAGCAGTGGCATGTTGTGGGATGCTCCGTGCTGCCCAGGATGCTGAGGAGGAGACGGGGACAGGCTCATCCCCACCCTGGCTGGGGCTGGAGCTCGCTCCCCCACGGTGACGCCTTCTTGCGCGAGCTGCTTTGCCTCTACCAGGTGCAAACTGAATGTTTGCTTTACATTTGAGTTAATTTGTTCCTCTTGCTGCTAAAGCTGGAGTTTGCAGGGAGTTGAGCGGCAGCTGCGAACTGCCCCCATGGTGGGGGTGCAGCAGCCTGACCCGCAGTGGGGACACTCTGCTGTGACCCCAGGTGGGTGCAGGATGTCCAGCATCTTACTGGGAGTGTCAGCTGTGGCACCAGAGGGACGCAAAGACCCCTGAGCTGCTCTGGCTCTTGAAGACTCCCCCAGGCACGGCCATCCTGCTGCGAACCTGCATGGAAGCGCTGCTGCCCGCAGCTGCAGCTGCCCCCACCCTCTGCCCTGTTTCTCTCTTCTCTGGGGATGAGGAGCAGAGGAGTCTCCTCGAAACCACCTTCCCACATGAATGGTCCTTCACTGGAGACATTTCCCTAGCCCACGCTGCCTCCTCCTCCCTGGAGAAGGGGCTGCCCCTGGCTTCAAAATGTACTGAATATTTTAATTAGAAATGTTTGTAGATCAGGGTACGGCTGGGACGGTCCCTCTGTCTGCCCGCACCACCCTGACATGTCAGAGCCCCCCGTGGCTCGAGTTCCTCCAAGTGATGGGAGATCCTGGGGACATTGGGACCGTGGCCTGTGCAGTGCTCCTAGGCTGCCCAGGTAACCACACAACCTCCAGGGTGGCAAACATCCGTCTCGCATGACAAACCCCACTGGAACCTGTGGGCAGGGCCAGAGCCACCTGCTCATGTTTTCTTCCCCAGCAGCAGATGCAGCTCAGGACATTCCTGCCTCACGCCAAGGCCTCATCCAGATGCTCCCAGGCTTTTAGGGTTAACATTAAAGATCTCTGCCCTCCTCTGGCCCTGGTGCAGGTTTGTGGCCACAAGCAAAACAGCTCAGGGAGCCACCTTGGGACTGTTTTGCCCAGCATAACCCGTACGGCTGGCTGAGCCCTGCCATGGCTGCATGTGCCAGCTGGGACGGGGGGCAGCAGCCTGGGTGAGGGGGGTCTCTGAGCAGAGGACTCCCAGCTCCCGCTCCTGGTGCTGCTGAGGGCTGAGGGTTGGCTCCTTGCAGGGCAGAGGGGATCCTGCCCAGCATGGGCCACTCCAGCCTCAGCGCTCCTGGAGGTCTCACCGTGGCACCAGCGCGGTGCGAATGGAGCCTCCTGTCACAAATGGGGGGTGTCAGGATGAAAAGGAGGGAGACAGACATTCCCAGGGAGGGGGCAGAAGTCCAGTCAAGGTGTGATGGTGCTGCAGGAGGCACTGGGCGATGCTTTGGGGAGCAGGGCTGGAGGGGAGCCTATGGCAGGTGCGGAGAAACGCGGTGCTCGGACCTGCGGTTGACTCACCGGTGACCTCTGCTCCTCCTGCCTCCCCAGGCCTGGACCTGGGGCCATTCACAGTCATGCGTGAAGCCTCCGTGGTGCGTAACTTGCCTGGCCATGACTCTGCCAATGCTCCGGATGCTCAGCATGGCTGCTGGGTGCTCAGCCTTGTGACCGGCTCTCCGAGAGGAGTCACCTCCTGTCTGTTTTGTCCTGTGGGCTCCGGCTCTTTGAAGTCCACACCCAAACTGTCCTGTGGTGCGTGACTCGGCTGCTGGCCGCCCTGGGGTCCGTTCCCTCGTGCCCATCACGCGTTGGCTGAGCTGCCGACCACAGCCCCGTGCTCTCCCCACCGTGGGGCCGGGCGGCGGGTGCAGGGCCTGGGGTGCTCAGCAAGGCAGAAGGGTTTGCTGCTGCCTCTCAAGAGGAGGATGGTGCCCCTGAGGGCAGGGCGCTGCCATTGTGCATGGGGTGAAGGGAGTGACGGGGGTCTCTGACCGCACTGGGGACTCCCCGCCCTGAGTTGTGAGCTCTGGGGAAGCAACAGGGAGTTTCTGGCCAACATTTGGAAAACCGTGTCTTGATCGCCAGATGCTGCCATGTCTCAGCCCTGTCCCAGCCAAACTCCCCACCCTGTGTCCTGTTTGGTGAAGGATGAGAGTACTGGGGTGCACCCTGTCCCTCTGGGGTGCACCCTGCCCCTCTGGGGTGCACACACTGCCCACCTCTACCTGTGATGGCTGTTCCTGTCCTCATGAGGAGGTATCACGGAAGAGTGATTTAGGGTCCTGCTTGCTGCAGAGCAGAGTTTAGATCACTTCAAGTGTGACTTAACAAAGTCTGATGGCAAGGGTCGCTGTTACTGCGTGGACGAAATGTGCTGTGGAGCCAGTACCAGACTGCTGTTGGTTTGTTTGCAGGGAGGGTTGAGCCCATCTGTCACAGGAGGGACCACAGGTGGAGCGGGGAGCAGAGCACCAGACCCTGCGTGGCCGGGCTCGCAGCTCTCCCTGGGTGGGGGATTGTTCCAGACTGTGTCAGTGCCACCCCGGCACCTCTGCTACCTGTGTGCCAGGCACGCCGCACCATGCTCCAGAGATCACAGGTGCGTCTACCACAGTAACCACGGTGGTTTGCGGGGACCAAACGAGGGCGAGTGCAAATTGGGCACTGCCCCCCCGGCCTGGCACCTGTGTGTCCTCCCACTCGCACACTGATGGACTCTTCCCACCTGCTGCAAACAGCAGGTCGGGGCTGTGCTGGGTGACATGGCAGGGAGGACAGACAGACAGAGCCTGGGGGTCCCCTGCTCTGCTCCCCCCTCACTGCACCTCTTGCTTTGCTGCTCCCCCTGGGCAGCTGCAGGGCACCAGTGGGTTTGATGGCCACAGTGGGGACACAGGTCCAGGTGATGTGGCTGCAGAGGGACCGGCCCCGGCTGCACGCGGTGTTTGGAGGAAGCTCTGAGGAGGTGCCATCCCTCTCCCAAACCTGTCTCTCTGGCTCTTGCCACCCCCAGTTCTACTCGCCCAGCCGGATTGCTTAGGCCGTCTCTCCCCAGGTTTTGTCTCCAGGGTGATCCCTGGGGTTTTGGCGCAGCTGCCTGCTCTCAGGATGGCAGGAGGCAGCGGGAAGGTCGGTGTCACCCACCCGTGCTCAGAGCGGGGAGTGCGGAGGGGATCCGGACCCAGGTGCTGACCTGCTCGCTCACCTCCGCTGCCGCTAGACCTCAGGGAAGCAGGACCAGGGCTGCGTCACCCTCCTTGGGGTGTCAGTCAAAATAATTTGTCTTTGTTCCGCTCCAGCTTTTTTTCTTCTGATCACTGATGGAAAGAAGAGGTGATGAAACCCCCACCTTTAGCTTCCTGGTTATAGGGCAGAACAGAGCAGATGGAGTCCCACCACCTTAGGAAGAGGAGCACGTCCATGAGTGCTCCTCTGTAACGGGAACCTCTTAAACCGGCCCCGCTGATGCCAACCCCAATGGTGGAATCACAGTATTCTGGCTCCATCTTAATTGTAGAGTTTGGGATGCTGAACCAGCCACATCTAAAACACTTCATTGCAACCAAAAGCATGGTTTCTGTCCTCTCAGTTGCTTTTCCACTTCCTCCCCCCACCACAGGGGAGGCCAGGCCTGGCAGGTGTCTCTGTCTCCAGCTTAACTTCACACCAGTTTGGTAAATCCCCCCTTGCACAACACTCCGTGTCCTGGGGCAGGAGAGAGGAGCTGGCACTGGAGCCTGTGCCTGCCCTGGCTGCAATCGCAGCCGGCTCTTGCATCACCTCGCCGGCAGCCTTCAGCTGCAGAAGAGCAGGAAGTAAAAGGGTTTTAATTATCCAACTAGGGCAAAATGGGGTTTGCAGGAGGAGCAGTTCTGAAGGAGCATCTAAGTGTGCGATGGTTTAGAGGTGAAGAGGTTTGTAGCCAGAAAAGTGGTAGCACTCCTAAACATGCTCTTTCTGCTGCTGCCCTGGTGTCATTGCTGTCATTCAGATGAGAACACGGAAAGAGCTTATGAAATAAAATCCCTGTCTATGGCTCTCCTGGGAAGGGATGCTGTGGAGCTGCAGGGGATTGTTGCAGGGACTTGGGGTTGTTGATGCAGGGACAGGAGCTGGGGTGACGGATATGGAGGTGAAGGATATGAGGGTGATTTTTCCCACTGGACCCATTCTTTGGTCTCCCTCATTGTGGCTCAGCCCCTAACAACCTCACCGGTGTCTCTCCTCACTCATGGGAGTGTTTGCCTGAGGTTAACCCGCTCCTGGGCACACAGGCACCATCCCACACCGGTGCTGCTGCCTCGGTGGCAGAGCAGGAGAGAAGTGGTGTCGGGCGGAGTTATTCCCGGTGCTGCCTGGCTTCAACCCAGCAGGCTCCGAACACCAGCCGTGTGTGTGCTTTGCTGGATGAAGGTCACAGAGCCCTCAGTAAGGCAGAATTGAGCCTCATACCTTTGAGAAGCAGATGGCTCAAGGAGGAGGAGGCAGAGCTCTGGGCTCTGGTCCCTGGTCCCACTGCCTGCCCAGGCGACAGCTGGCAGGCAGGGTGGGCACTGGGGCACGGCCAGCTCTGCCCCTGCATCCCAAAAAGTGTCCTTTCTCCTCGGTCCGTCTCCAGCAGCACTTCCAGCAGCAGTGACCCCTCTGCCGGGAGAGCAAAGAGGAAGGCTCGCAGGGGTCACGAGCCCCCGGGGCTACCGGCTGGTGTGACTGCAGCAGTTCCCCGTCCTGTTCCTCCTCCGTGTTGTGGGTTGTCCTCAGCCACCAGCCAGCACCCTGCCCCACACACCCACAGAGCGATTCCCTGCGCTGACCTCGCCCCTTCAGCCCTTCCTGGTCTCAGCTGTAATGATAGGGTGTCATGGTCCCGTGAGCGACAGGCGTGGATGGGAACGCCTGACACTGTTTGTGAGAGCTTATCTGTACCACACCATGACAGTTTTTATGAAAGAAGTGATTAAGAAGGTCTGGGGCATTGGAGAAGGTCTGGTCACAGATCTCGGAGGTGTGTTTGTGTTTTTGATGTTGCAAAACCACCTTCCTCAGTGACCGAATCCAGGCTCCTGTGGCTGGAGCTCGGGAAGGGCTGATGTGAGTTGGGAACAGAAATGATGGGGAAGCACCTGAGCTCCCGAGGGCAACACCGTGGGGAGCAGCACCCCTTTCCCTGCCCCTGCGCTGGGTCGGCTGCGTCAGACGTGCCTGACAAAGTGTGTGTTTACCTAAAAATCCATGAATAAAGTGCATCTGCAAGCATCAGCTGATGAAGCCAGCCTCGTGCTCCAGGCGTGACTTTGTTCCCAAAGCCGCTGCAGGTGTGGCTGGTTCTTGGCAGCTCGGATGTGCCGCTGGCACTGATGGGAGAAGGTGCCGGGCTGCGACAGCTCGCTCAGGCTGCGGTTAATGAGCCATAAGGACTTCAGCGGTCTTGGACCTTTTCCAAGGAGACTTTCCTATCTCTTTTCAAAAAGATAGCAAGTCTTGGCCCTATCAGACACATTTTATGAACTGCCTTTGTCTCACTCCTCATGCTCAGGGGAGGTTTCTTTTAATCCCAGAAGCTGGTGACCAAAAATCACTGAATCTGAGAAACACACAGAGCTGCTGGATCCACTTTGGTGCCTGCCCAGAGCTCTGGAGATCTCCTCCCCGGGGAGCAGTGCTCTGGTGTCTGGGAATCACCCGCATGGGTGAGATTCCCTTCCTCCCCTCCCGCCTACCGCTGTTCGCCTCTGCTCCCCCTGGCCGTGCTTGTCCGCTCTGGCAGCCTGCGTGCCCGGACAGCCTGGTCACCCCTGCACCTCAGCGGGCCAGGGCTTGGGGAACTGGCGTATTTGTCAGGCGGAGGTGTCGGCAGGGCTCTGGCGGGCTGCGGGAGGAAAAAGCACCTCCCAGACCTGGTGTTAAAGGCCCAGCCTGGGCAAGCGAAGACCCACTGGGAAAAACTCAACCACGAAGTGCTGCAGGCAGCAGCGACTGCTCGGACCGATGGATGCTGCTGGGCTCAGGCCTGTGGGGACCCTCCTGCCCTGAAAGCTTTTGCAGCAGGTTGCTGTTTCACGCCATGCAGGGCGAGGGGCAGGGTGAGGCCTTTGCAGGGCTGCGAAGTGCCAGAAAACTGGAAGGTTTCCCACTCTGTGCTGCAAACAGAGCAGAATGACCTGCCTCTGATGACAGGGGCTGCACCTTCCCCTCCGGGATAAACCAACAGCAAAGCCATTTCTGAAGTTTGGGTTGATTTGGACAATCTGGGGTCCAGGGAAGATGATTTTTGTGCAAACTGCTGTCACATCGCAGCAGCAGCAGCGCTCGGCTAATGTCACTCCCAGCAGGATCCCCTGACACCTCTGCCCTCAGAAAGCCCGTGCAGATCTGCTATGGAAATCTCTCACACAGGGGACGTGTTCCCCGTGAGCGGGGGTGTACGGACCCCACGTTCTCTGCCTCTCATCTGCAGGCGGGTGCTCACCCTGGGAGTGTCTGCAGGGACGATAATCTTGGCCACTCACTTTCTGAGAGCCCTTAGAGCCGTGGCTGAGCGATGTGGGGTTGTATCCAGCCGAGGAATGACATAACCGCGCGCTGAGCACCTCAGCTGGGGCAGACATGGACCTTTCAAAAGGTCTGCAAGTGACCATTAGCTGTGTGCCGGGCTGGCCAGTGCTGCCACTGGGGGCTGAAACTTTTTTGCCTATATTTAGTGGGTTTTTCAGATAACCCTCTCATTCTATTTTTAGGCCATGTGCTGACTTAGGGCCCCTTTTTGCTCTTGTACTCGGCTGTATCACAGGTTCAAATCCTTTCCATTTTCGGAATCCTCCGATACCTGCATATTTGGAAGGCATTTGAGGAGAAAGCAAGCAAATGGACATTTTGGCTTCTTTACTAATATTCAAAAAAAAGGTGAGAAAATTATTTTTTTAAGGCATTTTGATGGAATACTTGACACCGTGAAAGGCTTTTTTGCCATCTCTCCTTCCGCCCAACAAGGCCTTCAGAGGAACAGAAAGCTGGGCTTAACGTGTGAGAAAAGTGGAGAAGGTGCTGGGAGCATCTTCTGCCTTGAGTGGGTTTTGAAGTTTTCATCTCCATGTGCATCATGGAGAGAGCAGAGGGACCCGAGAGTGGTTTCAGCGATGGTCCTCCTGAGGCTGCTGTGGCCGGGCTCAGTGGGAGAGCTTGGCCGGCAGGACCAGGGCACCTGCCAAGACCCAGCAGAAACACCTGAGAGCAGAAACCTTCAGAGCAGCCTGTGTTTTGCTCTTTTTAAGGTCAACTCCCTGAAAAGCGCTGTGCTTGGGCAGGCCACTGTCCGAGGAGCAAGCGCCAGGCACTTGTGTCCCCGGCAGCCCCTTGCCTGCACCTTTGATGAGCCAGAGCAGCGCATCAACGCGAGTGCTGCGGGAGCTTCACCCCCTCAAGAGCTTGCTGTGCTCTCCCCATTAGATCTCTAAGGTTTCCCAAAGCAGCTACTCCTCCTGAGGTCATGGGGCACGGAGCCACCACACTTTGATGCGGGGTCGGCACAGGCAGTGCAGTGCTCCTGCAAGGCAAACCAGACCAGTCCCACCACCATGCCTCATCCAGGACGGGCAAACACTGCAGAGACACGTATTGCTGTGTCTCCCACCATGCTCTGTGCTTGATCTGCAACCAGGAGCAGACAGTGCGACCCAGAGGCACGAGGTTTGTATGTATTTTAAAACTCCTTGTGTGTGCCAGAGGTCTTGGGATAGTGCCCAAAGAGCAAAGGGAAAACTTTCCCCTTGTCCTTTCCTCTCCTCTCCTCAAATCTGGAGTCCCATCTCCAATGACGCTGCGATCTGACCTCCTGTCCCAGCTCCCAGGGCAGGTGGCACGGCCCTTCAACGAGGTGCCAAGGTACACACAGTGAGACTCTGCCCTGTGTCAGTCATCTGAAGAGGACTTTTGAAATGCCACAGAGTCCTTGGAGGCTTCCAGTCCTCTGTCACTGAGCTCCGCGGTGTTTATATCCACTCCAGCCTGTGTGCGGTGAGGTCAGCCCGGGCCCACGGAAGGGCAGAGCTGCTGCATCTTGCCCGGCTCGGGGGTGACCTCGGTCCCAGCCTGCAGCACCCAACCAGCACTGGCAGAGCCCAGTTCACCCAGCACCCAACCACGGCAGAACCCCCGTGCTGGGATGCCGGAGGGTGCCCTGCCAGCGCGACTAGATGCTTGGCAGCAGCTGGAGCAAATGTGGCCATTAGCGCTGCCCATCCATGAGTGCAGGCAAGTGAAGGTGGCTTGTCCTCAGGCTTTGAGGAGTCTGCTGCTCCTGCAGCCCAGCCCTGTGCGGGGGCTCACTCCTGGCCAGCCAGAAGGCAGCATGGCAGCGGGGCAGTGGTGGTTTGGTGCTTGGGCACAGCCTGACCATGGGAGAGGTGCAGGAGGAGGAGAACCAGAGCCACGAGCAGGGCGAGAGCAGGACTCAGCCCTTCTGCTGGCCCTGAATGTCCTTCACTTGTCCCAGTCCATCTGGGACCTCTGGGCACCGCAGCCCGATGCCTGTCAGCTCATCTCGCATCGGGCACCAGATGCACAGCAGTAGGGTGGGAAGTTTCTCCCCGATGACTCTGGTGTGGCTGTGCACCATGGAGCTGCCTCCTCCAGTCCTGTGCACATGGCTGTAGCTCAGCCCAAGGGAGTAACCAGAAACACTGAACATCCCCAGGAGCACAGGAGATGGAGCATGGACGTTCACAGCCCCTCTCTCCAGATGCCTGTCCCATGCCCAGCTGTCCAGAGCCGTGGTCCCAAATGTCACACTGCTCCTGTGTGGGAGCTGTGCTGCCTCTCTGGGCTGGGACCATGCTGCTGGTGTTGCCACTAAGCAGTGTTGCTGGCCTGGCTGAAAATAGCCCAAAGATAATTTTAACCTTGGCAGCGTTATATTTTTTCAGGTCATGGGGGTGGGTCGTGGAGAGGACGGGGCAGGGGCATGTACGGGCATGGGGTGTGCAGGGATGTGTGCACGTGGGTGCCTGCACAGACATTGATACTCGGGACAGGCACCTCAGGTATGATAACAGGGGATCTGTTCCTGCCATCTCAGCACGAAACCAGACTGTGGATTAAGAGAAGACTTTAGTGTTCCTTTCCCTCCATATAGCGAAGTCTGCACAGGGCAGGACATTTATAGCTGCCCTCCCTTATGAGGAGCTCTCTGGGGTTTCACTCCTGGGTGACACCCGGGGCTGTGCTCTGGTGCTGCTGCAGACAGCTGGGAGGAGGCTGCAGAGTCTGCCTGCCCTGCGTGTGCTGCACAGCCCCCGTGTCCCTGCAGTCTGGGAGCCAGCGTTGTGCAAATTATGAGAGGTAGCCATGGTGCCGGACACCTGCAGCACCCATCGGTGCTCCTCGGGGCCACCCCATTTCTCTGTGAGCAGCAGACAGGAGACATCTCTTGGCCTGGTGTCACGCTGCATCTCTTGGTACCTGTGTCAAAAGACTCCAAAGACTTTGCTCAGTGCTAGCGTAGCCTTTACTGCAGCCACAGGAGCTTGACAAGGAGGAAAGTCCCTCCTTTGGAGAGGTGTACATTGGTGAACTTGCCCCAGGCTCTCCATCAGCTCCCTGGGTCCCTCCTCTCCATTTTTCACACTTGGCTTTACAATCTTGCTTCAAGAAGGAGATAAATTGCTGCCCAACAGGATCCCAACAGCAAGGAACTCTCCAGGGAGAAACTCTGAGCCAAAGAGCCAAATGGGCATCGTGGACCAGTTCATGGGCAGCACTAGGGAAAAACTGCAGGCAGCCAGTCCCCACTCCCCAGGAAGAGCCAGGCCAGGGCTCAGGGCTCCAGCTGCAGCGAGGTCCCTTCTCGCCCCGGGGCAGCTGCAGTGAGCTGGTCCCACCTGACTGCCCCCTAACCCCGCCAGGGACAAAGAGTCTTGGGGCTGAGACACCACGGTGGGGGCTGCCCTGTTTCCTGGCTGGTATGTCATGGTCCGAAGGCACCATAAAAAGAGCTGAGGTGACTCACCGCAAGGACAGCCATCAACACAGCTGAGACACTGCCTGGAACAGATCCTCCAAGACTGTTATTTAAGGCCGAGGCTCACACTGAATGATAAACCCATCCTTGTCCCAGGGAACCTACTCCAGCACGAACTCCTTAGATTGCAGAAAACTCACTAACGAGGAAAGAGAAAGTAGAGCAGAGTTGGTGCTGGTGCCCTGGCCAGGATGGCTGAGCGCAGCGTGGATCCCAAAGCTGCTCCCGACGGCCGCTGCTGGAACAAGATCCACGGCCCCTTCCTGGGGTGCTCTGGGGAACCCTTTCTCTCAACATCAGAACAAAACCAAACTTCAGGACAGAAGACTCCTCCGGAGGGGCTGATGGGTTCACTGCCCCTCGCTTTACTTGGACCTACTGGGTTGAGGATGGAGGATGAGGCTTTGGCCATGGAGTTTGGATGGGAGCACGAGCATCTGGAGGAAAGCCCAAGGGAGCAGCTCTGTCTCCTTGCCGGTACCAGGCCATGTTCACCATGTTACCATGTCACTATGTCACCATGGCGGTGGCCAGTAGCAATGTCCCCTGTGAACACCAGCTACTGGAGAAGGTGTAGTGTGACCCTGTTTTGTGAGGTACAGGGACCAAAGGGAAGGGACATGTCTGGATGGCACCAACAAAGTGCAGTAGAACTGGTCCATCTGGGTGTTACCACTCTGGTCACTCTCCAAAAAGCCTTGGCTAAGCAAGCAAGGTTGGGCACCCACAGAAGAGGGATTTTCTCCCCTCTAATTTTCCTGTCCCCTGAAATGGAAGACCCAGGTTTCATTTATTTGCTTATAATTGTCCTGGCTTGAATTTGAGTGTCAAAAGTTCCTGCCTCTTGTTCTAGGGAGGGATTTAAAATAAATGGTTACCAATAAATGAGGCGGTGAGCAGATGAAGCTGATCCAGGGTAAAGGCCAGCACTCTGCTGTGCCCGCCGTGGGCTGTGGGCCTGTGAGGGTGCGGCTGCCGTGCCACGTTCCCCGTGATCGCTGCTGTGTGCCTCAGCCCAGTCGGGCTTCACGGGGAGGTGCGTGTGTTCCCAGGGCTCCAGCTCGGACAGGCAAGTGATAAGCAAATCCACACCAGCATGGCAGCCCGGCTGGCTGATCAAGGGGTTGTTCTTTTATCCAGCTGCAACCCAGCATCATTTTTCACCCTTGCCACGGGAGGGCTGAGGCTGCCCTGCCTGGATGGATCCCTGGGGCTCAGCACCATTCTCCAGCAGGACTGACAGCCAAGACCTCATCTCGCACAAGACAAATATGTGGCAGGAGCCAAAAGAGCCAGAAAGCCTCTCGTGTGAGAGCTGACAGCTTGCAGGTTGCTTGGTTCAGCCAGCCTGGACACTCGTGGGTCCCAGCGGCATCCCGGTGTGAGCTGCCCTGACCCAGGCGGCTGCAGCATCTCCAGTGACTGAGGCTTGAACTTCCACTGGCCTGGGGTCAGCTTAGGCAGGATTTAACCCTGACCTTAAAGAGGCCCTGGATGCTGATTCAAATGCTCATTCTCCTTTTGGAACACATGGCTGAGCTCAAGGACTAGAGGGCAATCCCGGAGCACCCTTCAGTACAGTATCACTGGGCAGAACACCAGCCACCTCATGACACCTGTCTGGAGGGGTCACTTCCAACCCTGGAGCAGGCAGAAGAGCCAGAGACTGCCCTGATTTATAAAAGCTGCAAGCCTGTGTCATTGCTGAAGCCACGCAGGGGGTGTCAGAGGTCTGGGGAGACTCTACAGTCCTGAGGTACCCAAGGGCCTCCAGGGTCCTTGTCCAGACTGGTTGGAGTCAGCAGGGCCGTACAAAGAGCAAGCCTTGAGCCGGGGTCCATTCCTCACCTCCGCACCATGGTGTGCTCTCTGGGACACCACCCCTGGTGCACACTCATCCTGTGGAGCACGCACTCCCCTCTTCGGAGAACACACACGTGCTGTGGAGAACATCTCCCTGTGGAGAACAAATCACCTCTGTGGAGAACAGATCACCCCTATGGAAGATACACCACCCCTATGGAGAACACCCCACTCCTGTGGAAAATAAGCCTCTGGAGAACAGTCCACTCCTATGGAGGACACAGCACCCCTACAGTTCGTAGTACAATGCCTTACGGGGGTGAGGCCGGGGGTCTGGGGGGTAACTGCTGCTGCTGGAAACCACACGTGGAGCCTGGGTGGGGAAGGGGAGCCCTGGGGATGCCAAGGCTGAACTGATAAGGGGGAGGCAGGACCCGCCATCCCCCGGCAGCGGAGGGGCAGGGGCGGCAGGGTGGGCAGGCTCCTTCTCTCGGTGCCATGGCGACGGTGGAAGCTGCTTATCAGCCACATCTGAGGGGACCCATCACCAACACACCACTAAGGATGACATGACCCATGGCCGGAGGCTGTTAATGGGGCAGCAGCTGGGTTCCCCTTCCCTTTGTCCACAGAGCAGGCAGGGAATGGGCGGACCCTCGCCTGCTCTCCTTTCCCATGACAGTTGCCTGCTCCATCCACCAAGCTCTGGCAGAGCTACAGAGGCTGCCAGGGAGGTGGCAGTGGCAGGGGGTAATGGGGAGGTGGCAGTGGCAGGGGGTAATGGGGAGGTGGCAGTGGCAGGGGGTGATGGGGAGTTGGTAGTGGCAGAGGGTAATGGGGAGGTGGCAGTGGCAGGGGGTAATGGGGAGGTGGCAGTGGCAGGGGTGATGGGGAGGTGGCAGTGGCAGGGGGTGATGGGGAGGTGGCAGTGTCAGGGGTGATGGGGAGGTGGCAGTGGCAGGGGGTGATGGGGAGGTGACAGTGGCAGGGGGTGATGGGGAGGTGGCAGTGGCAGGGGTGATGGGGAGGTGGCAGTGGCAGAAGGTGATGGGGAGGTGGCAGTGGCAGGGGGTGATGGGGAGGTGACAGTGGCAGGGGATAATGGGGAGGTGGCAATGACAGGGGGTGATGGGGAGGTGGCAGTGGCAGGGGTGATGGGGAGGTGGCAGTGGCAGGGGGTGATGGGGAGGTGACAGTGGCAGGGGGTGATGGGGAGGTGGCAGTGGCAGAGGGTCATGGGGATGTGGCAGTGGCAGGGGGTGACGGGGCTCTGCTGTGCCCGATCCTGCAGCAGCCCCTTGCCACATGGGCAGTGACCCTGGCTGCCTGCACCCAGGCCAGGAAGGTTAGTCCACACTGAGACACACACCCCAAAATCGCCCTGAGTCAAATTACTGGGCTCATCTCACCAGCTGCTATTTCCTTGTGTTCCAAAGCCAAGCGAGAAGCTTGTAGAAAACAAGAACGTGTCAGTCAAAGGGTGCACTGAGTCAGAGAGCTCCTGGGCTGGGGACACACAGGGCTGCTCGTGGCAATGGGCTCTCTGCAGTGTCCCCAGCTGGGAGGGACAACCCACCCTGGCAGGTGGAAGGCGGCCAACTTCTCCCTGATGACTCTCCCGAAGTATCCGCCTCCCTGAGCAGCCTTCCCAACGGGACACTGCTGCCTGGCCAAAAGCTAGTTTGCAATCCTGGTTTCAAAAGATGTTTTGGTGTCTCCTGGCAGAAAGCTGCTGGTGACCCAAATTCTAAACATAGAAGCAAATCCGTTTTTTGTAACAAATACAAAACATCTGGACCACGTTCATCTTTGGGAAACAAGTCCTTTTGTCGGAGAAGTGTAAATGTAACACCCAGATTTCTTTCAGGTGAGGTCACCTCCTGGCAGTGGTCATTCTCAGAGTGCTCTCACAGTTATTTGCTCCAGGTAAACTCCTCCATGCTCCTTCACTGCTGGAAAGCCACACTCAGAGCCTGTAGCAAATCCCAGGCCTGGGTCTGCAGCTCTTCATGTGATGGACCATCCCCACGTGATGGGCAGCTCCTCCGGGATGAAGGTGCGGTGTGACGCCTGCTCGCTGCCCGCTGCATGGGCAGAGCAGCTGGGGAAGGCTGGAAGCCTGGCCCCTCGCCTCTGCCCCGCACCTTTGGGTGCCAGGCAGGCTGTGGGCATCTGTTGGTGGCACAAGGAGGTTTCTTGGGGCTGGAGGCCTGTGGTTGCTCCATAGGTGTGATGAGCTTCAATCCCCTCCACACCTCACTCAGGCTGGCATCTCTCATCCACCTCCGGCAGCACAGAGCAGCTGCTGCCCACTGCAGAACACGTCACTGTCCCTGTCCCATAGACACACGCAGTGTCCCCAAGGGAGGATCTGTCCCCAGCCTTGAATTAATCACAGGTTCCCTGAGTGCCCAGCTCCTCACAGAATCCGAGAAGCCTCACAGCTCTTCTCCAGCACAGGCTGGGTGGGTGGGCAGAGGTCTCTGCACCCACCGGGGGCTGGCCGCCGATGCCAGCAGTGGAGCAAGGTCATGACAACTCCAGTTTAATGACCACCTGAGCCACACCATGTCCATACAGTCCTGGCCCCTGCAGGGACTGAATTGGACCCTTCGTCTGTGTCTGGCCAGGCATGGTTGAGTTTCCCTGGCAGTGTCCCTTTGATGCCAGAGGAGAGGAGAGGAGAGGAGAGGAGAGGAGAGAAGAAGAAGGAGAAGACAACTCTGCTGAGCCCCATGGACCTGGGATGGAGCCCATCTGGGCCAGACAGGTCTTGCGTGTCTCTAGGGGAGCAGAGCGGTGGGAGATACCATGCTAGGCCCATCACTGATGGATCTTCCTCTAGCCACTAAGCCCCAGCAAGACTCTGCTGAGATTTCTCAGGGCCTGGTAGTTTCGCCCAGTTTAAGCGAACTTTGAGAAGAATGAGTAGATGCAGAACAGACACCAACTGACACCAACACCTCCTGTCCCCGGTGCCACCACTCAAGGAGTCAGAGGTGCTCGCAAGGAGAGCAAGGAGGATTTTTAATGATGTAAACCAGTGTATGTCGCCTTTTCTTGACCTAGGACACAGAAAACCAACTTCAGGCAGGAGCTCCCAGGCAGACCCATCCCGAGGGACAGGCAGCATGGAAACAGCAGCCTGAGGAGCTGAAGCCTGGCAGACACCTGGATGCCGGAGATGTGGGTTATTGGTGGAACCTCCCAGGCCACCTCAGTGGGGCGGTGAGTGTCAGGGTTTCTGGGCACATCCCAGGCCCCTGGAGTCGGTGCCCCAAGGGCTCACAGAGGAGTGGGGTGGCTGCACAGGGTGTCCTTCTGGGGAAGGAGAAAGAGCAGCCTCTGCTCAGCTGATTTTTCTGTTCGCTATTGTTTCGTGCGGAGTGTGTGTTTAAGGACTGTCTCTGTGCATCGCACACATATCTCTTCATTAACTGCTCTTCTCAGGCCCCGGCTGATGAGCACACGGCTCACAGAATGGCAGCAAGCCACGTGGCTCAAAGGGACGGTGGCCTGCAGGCACCTGGGAACTGTGAGGACCTCAGCTGCTGCTGACCCATACCCCCAGGACACGCAGGTTGTGAAATGCCTCTTCAGGGTGCTCAGCAGTCACCTGTGTGACCTGGCATCACCAGGAGAAATGACCGGGGCAGCGCTCCCTGGGCTTGGGGAAAAACTCACGCCAGGGATGCCAGGACCCGCATCTGCTCAGGATGCAGCGAGGTGACCCCAGGGACCTGCAGGGAAACCAGAGCAGGCAGCTGGGGCTGGAGGGACACCCTGGGACACTCATTCCTCTTGAATGCTGGATGCTGTTCCTGGAGGGCTTTGCAAAGATCTAGTCGTACTACTATATTTCCTGATCTCTTTTTTTTTTTTTTAGAAGTTTTGAGTAGCTGGACAGAGCATTTTTTTTTTTTTAGTCAAGGACAGATAAATAACGAGAGCCCTGACTGATCTGCATGCCATTTGTTGAGTGAAACAAAGAATGTGCATGCCATGCCAGCACTGCGCTTTGCCAGGAGCTCTCAGTGCTGCTTCCCAAAACTTCTTGGGTGAAGCAGAAGCCAATGTGATCACTGTCCTATTTCCAACAGTCACCCAAATACTCAGAGTGCTGCATCTGCACAGCAGAGCCCCAGGCGCCTGCTGGCATAGACTCACACCGTGACATGCCAAGGCTACGGCTCACTCTCCATCACCTGCAGGCAGGTGATGTGCAGGCAGCTGCCTGCTCCCCTCTGCAGGCACAGCAAGCTCGGGCCTTGCAGGCTGACTCACCGCAGCGTGACATTCCCCAGTGACCCCATGTCCTGGAGCCCAGCTCAGGTCATCCTCTTTGCTGGGGAGGGTGTCCCCGAAGCCCACCCTAGCATGCCACAGAGAAGTAACTCTGTTTTTCTTTCCCATATTCAGTATCAGCAGACACTGCTTGCTCCGGAGACCAAAGACAAAGCCACTCCAACACCCGCAGGCTCTCGCTGCCAGCCCTGCTGCACAGCCAGTCAGCAGAATGACACGAGCTCCAGTGCAGGGTGGCAGCTCTGTCACTGCAGGCTGGGACACACACGAGGGCTGGGTGACCACAGCTTCCTGACAGCTGTTCCCTGCACTGGCAAGATTAAAGGCACCATTTCCCACTGCCACCATCGCTTGAGCCCACGGACTGCAGCACCCAGGGCCAGACCCAGCAGCCTCTGCCGACCGCTCCAAGCTGGTGCACAGCTCACACCTCTGCTTTGTCGCATTTGCAACAGCTTCTCCCCAGCAATAAATCATTGTGGCTAATAACTGCCGTGAGAAGGGGGCTGCCTCCCTTTTCTTGCAGTAAAAGACCAAGGAATGGTGCAGCAGAGACTGAAGCAGCTCCCGTCTCAATGGGGAGAGTCATCCCATAAAATCAGCCCTGTAGGGGATGTGCCAGTGTGAATGGGACAATTTACCCTGGGAGAAGTTTAACCCAAGCAAGATTTGTTCTGATGCATTTATTTATATCTACTCCTATATGGCAGCAGGATTAAAGGTCAAGCTCTGCACTCCTGCTGCAGCAAATAAGAGCCATGTTGTAATCACTCCATGTGAAACAAGTACTAATAAAAGCAGCAAAATGAAACCTCACAGGCAGCATGAGCCGTTGTCTTCACGCAGGGACCAGCCTGAGGGTCAAGCTTGAGTTATGCTGTAATTTCTGTGTCTCCTGCAGATGCCTGCACTGCTATGACCAGCGGTGCTCAGCAGCTCCAGCTGTTTGTGGCATCAGCTGAAACTGCCATTCCCAGCTGGCAATGCCCTCCATGGGACATCCCAAACGAGTGCATTTTTTGCTTAGAAATGTTTCAATGTTAATGGGCTTCTGCTCCCTGCCCAGCAAAGCAGGGTAAGAGCTCTGCCAGGTGGCAGCTCTCGTCCTGAGATGGTTTACACCTTCCTGCAAGATCCTTCAATTACAGAAGACTAAATGTTATTTAATTTGTGACTGTAGGTTGAATAAGACTCAATTAAATTTTGCCCCTTGTGAATTTGTGATGGGGAATTCTCACCTGTGGTACCAAATGAGTCCTAACTGTACCATGCATGACGCAGACACTTAAACTGCTCTATTAATGACAGTTTTAATAAGTGTTCTCTCTTTATAGGGACAATTTCCTGCCGTGTGACAAGCTTGGCATGATGTCAAACCAAACTTTGGTCCCATGGTCAGCCCGTGCTGAGGACGAAGGCAAACCCGGTGCTGTTGAGCATCCTGGGGGCTGTAACGCTCCTGGGATGCTCCCGGTACCAGCCCGCAGGTACCAGCCATCCCTCCCGCACCCGCTGGTTTGGAAGGTGGGTGTCCGGGTGCCACGGCCGGGGCTTTCAGCCGCGCACTTACCTCCGACCTCCTCATCTGTGTCCCATTACGGTTTCTCTTTGAATGAGGCCTGGGCAGCGCTGCAGAGAGGAGGCAGCGGGTGTCCGGCCGGGGCCGCGGCCGCTCCCCCGGCAGCCTCAGCCCCTGCCCGTCCCCACCCGCGGCCCGGCCGGTTCCTTCGGAGGCGGGACCAGCGCACCTCCTCGCCCGCTCCCTCCCTGTCCCCCTCTTCCCCAGGCCCGGCCGCAGCACCAGCAGCTTTGTTGCTGCAGCTCTTATTTTTCATGCATTTCCTCCCCACTCCCACTGCGTCCCGGCTCCGGAGCTCGCCTTTCCCCCAGCACAGCCCCGGGTTTCCCAGCCGCCCGCCGCTCTCCCTTCGCTGAAGCCTCGCCCTTCCCCGTGGGGCTTCTGCCGCGTCCCTCAGGGCAAGGAAGGGGCCCGGGTTGACCCGGCCTCGGGCGACCGTGTCCCCGCAGGACCGGCCTCACACGGAGCGGGACGCCCTGCGCGGAGCCGCTCCGGTGCCCGGTGCCGCCGCGCCGGCTCGGGGCTGAACCCCCCGGGCTGAGCAACCCCGGGCGCCGCCGTCCCCGGCCCGGAGCCCCCACGCGGGACCCCCCCACGCGGGACCCCGCGCTCACGTGGGCGGTGCCCTCCCCCCCGTCCCCGCCTTCCCGGCGCCGCCTCCCATTGGCCGCTGTGGCCGCCGGCGGGCGGGCCGCTTTGTGACGTCACGATCAGCTGTCGGAAGGTCCCGATTTGTGCGGGGGAGCGGCGGGCGCTCGGCAGAACCGCGCGATCGGCCCCGGCCCCGGCACTACCTCAGCGCTCCCGCCGCTCCCTCCCGCCGCTCCCTCCCGCCGCTCCTCTGCGCGCCGCCGCGGGCAAGGTCAGTCTGGGCAGCGTCCCGGGGGCTGCGCGCTGCGGGGCGGGACGGGGCGGCCGGGGCTGCGCGGGCTCCCGGTGCCTCCTGCGGGGCGGGGGGGGGTCGGCGGGGGGGGGGGCAGAGGGGCCCCCCCGCGCCTGTTGTTTGTTTCTTCATCAGCGGATTAAGATCCGAGGTTGGTCTCCGCTCCCATTGGCTCCGCGCTAGTGACGTATGCCTCATTTACATATGACATTGAGACGTCATACGGCTGTTTCCCCCCCCGCCCCGCGTTCCGGGCGCGTTGTCCCGCCGTGACCCGGCGGAGCGCGGCCCCCCGGGGCCTGCCCGGGGCTGCCGCTGCTGCGGGGGGTTCACGGCAGCGGTGCCGCCTGGCCGTGTTCCCCCGCGCCCCGTGTCCCCGTCCTACCCCCCGCGCCCCGTGTCCCCGTCCCGCCCCGTGTCCCCGTCCTACCCCGCGCCCCGTGTCCCCGTCCCGCCCCGTGTCCCGCAGCTCTGCGGCCGGCAGTGCCCGCCGGTCTCTGCTGCGGTTTTCCCCGGACAAGTCGCAAACCTGAATGTGTCTTTCAGTTTTCATGAGAGGCTGTTTGGGTGAAAAACGGGGCTTTTTGAAAAGGGAGTATAACTATATAATGTAGAAATATATCTAATATAGAAGCAGCTACGTCTATATTTTCTATTTAGCTACCTGCTTTCCAGCAAATACTTGGTGCTTCTGAATACCTCTATCTTTAGATATTGATTTATTTTGTAAATCCAAGTGGTTTTAATGAGATTTGGGTGTGTGCTTACATATTTTTATTAACTGTGATGCCTGAGGGGGAGCCGTAGCGGGTGAAGGACGCTGGCAGGGCCAGGCTGAGGCAGCACCACCGTGTCCTGGGTACATCGGGTGCCATGTGTAGTGGGCTACTTGTCTAATTACTGCTCTAAAATGCACCTACTTTGGGACAGCTCAAAAATGTCATTAAGTCCTAAAAGGTCAAGCAGGGATTTCATGCCTCTCACCTCGGGACCTCAGCAGCTTGACTAAACCTGCTCCCATCTGAGGGGCTCATCTGCTGAAAATCTTGGACTCTGTGAAGAGTAACTGTAGAAACATGTTCAAAGGGGCATTATTGCTTTTGTAATTTTTTTATACTATATCTATACATTTATGTCTCTTGTATGCAGGAGCGCTACAGCCCTGCTCAGGGAGCCTGAGCAAAGGCACCAGCCAGGGCTGAGCAGGGCGGGCGCCAAGCGCTGTCGCTAATTTGGCTGAGGCTTTGCTGGGGTAGGAAACCATCCCAGGAACAGGTGTTGGGCTCCGGTACAGGACTGCGCTGTACCTTCTTTTCCACTGGACTTAGTCTAAAAAGTGCCAGGAACAATTTTTTTTTTTTTTTGCTTTAAAATAAATCTTTCCTCTCTTTTTATATTTCCCCTCCTATTAAAAAAAAAAGCTTTCTGCCGTAGCTCAGTGTCACCACGAGGAACCCGTTGTATCAAATTGGTGCTTATCTGGCTGAACTGAAAAGGAAAAATATAATGGAAGCTTTCCCCCTTGAGAATAAACTGATATCACCTGCTCGTAGCAAGACTGGAAAAACTTGAGATGTGAACTCTTATCTAAGAGGTTTTTAGTGCTAATTGCACAGCAAGCCCTGCACAAGCAGGTCTTGCCCAGCGCACACGTGGCCCTGGGCAGGTGCCAGACAGAGCTGGGGGGAGCTCGGGGCTCCTGCGCTATCAAAGATCAACTTGCCGGTTATAGTATTCAGCCTCCTGCGATTTACGGAGGGTGTGACGTTGGGGCTGCCCCTCTCCTGATATGTGCACTCCTAGGGACGTTTCACCTAGCGCGCCCTGGAGCGGAATCTTCTGAAGTTTCATAGGATAGCTCATAGCAAATCTAAAAATGTCTTGCTTGCTCAGATTCCTTTAGCCACCGGCAGATTTTCCAGGGCTGTGTACGATGCCATCAAATAGCAGCAGGTCGGGTTTGTCCTTGGGACAAGGACCTTTCCTGCAGCAGTTCGCGCAAGGGAGCTGGTGTGGGTGGGGACAACAGCTCCAGGAAAAACACCCCCTTCCTGCGAGCCCAAGACCCCCTCCTTCAGGTGAGATCTGGAGGAGCACATGGGGACGTTGGCCCATGCTGAGCTCCTGGGCTGGTTGAGAAAGCGCTTCCAGGTGCTGGCTTCAGCTGCCGCTAATAAGAATCTCATAAAGAGTTTTTTGGAGAATTTTTCCAACTGCTCTCTGCCTTCTCTCCCCACCCCTTCCCTGCTCTGCAGTGGAAGAGGCTCTGGCTGTGAATCAGCCTCCGGTTTGCTGGAGTCTGTGCCGGCAGCAGCCTCGGGGTCCAGCTCTGCCCTTGTGGCCAGTGCTCCCCAGGGGAACCCCATAAACGAGGCTGCTGGTGAAGCAAAGGGAGCAGCAGGAGCAGTTGTCGAGTGACCAAATGCATTAATCCAACCCTGCCAAACTGTCCTGGCCCCTGCCAGCTCTGGTCCCGTCCTCGATGGGGAGGGACAGAGGACAGCGCAGGGATGCTTCACTGGTCATTTTGGTGTGATGTGCAGGGCCCCCCCGCCCCCCGCAAGCTGCCCAGCTGCCAGACCCCCTTCTCCTTCACTTTGTGTTTCCATGCCAGGTTTAGGATTTTGGTACATACAGCAAGGTGAGAGCAGTCTGTGAAACACTCGCCTAATTTAGGTAAAATGAGTTGAAAATAACATTTCCCAAGTGGGCTGGAGGAAGGCACCTGATTTATACCTCCAACGCCTGCTGTGATGACTGCGTGCGGTATTCTTAGCTCTGCCGAGGAAGGACCGCTTCTGCTGCTTGTCAGCAGCATCAGTCCTGCCGCCGAGTATTTATGGAAAGTTTCGAGGAGCCCGTTGCCACTTCCAAGCGAAGCTGCTGCTGTTCTTGCAGCCTGTGACTTTTGGGAGCTGCCAGTCCTGCGAAGCTGCCGCTCCAGCCCTGGTGAGCTCCTGGCGCATCCCAGGGCTTTGCTGCCGATCCTGTTGCCTATTCTTAGCTTCCAGGGTTATTTGCAGTGGCAGTGACTCAGAAAACTAATTATTGTGTCATGGTTTCTAAAGGAGGAAAAAAACAACTCTGTGCATTACGGTTTCCTTACTCCTGCTCTAACTTTTAATATTTAATACCCTCTGGCTAGTTTTAAAAGACTTTCTGGAAGGACTCTGATAAACTTTAGTGGTTACGAAATTCATCTGTCCCCAGGTGAGTGTCACCTGTGGGCTGTCCCCTCGTGCTGGCAGTGGCCTGGGATGGGGTTGACGTGCTGAGGGAGGGGGTGTGTGGAAGCCTGGGGAGGGTGGCAGCTGTCCTGCAGTGGTGACATCGGCTCTGGTGACAGTCACAGGAGCATGGGCTGGTGTGTGGTTGCGCAAGGATGTGGCACACGGGCAGTTCCCCTGTGCCCCAGCGCTGGCCGTACCAGATACAGGTGGGCTCAAAGAAGGTACCAGAGCTCTGAGCAGCCCTGGCCACTGGACACAGAAGCCGCCTCCTGGTCCAAACTGCTTCTGCGGGCACCGTCTCTGCCTGGTGACACGGCACTGCTTGGGCAGCAGTGAATTAAATTCCTTTGCAAGGACAACTTCAGGTCCCCCCTGCACTGCAGTTCTCCTGAGGTTGCCAGCTCCAGTTCCCCTGGTGTAAATGGGGCAAATGTTTGCTTCAGGGAAAGTGCAGACTTTCCAAAAACCTGGAGAAACTTTGGAGCTTGATCTGCTGATGGCTGTGGGCTGTCCCAGATGGAGAAGGGCTTGGCGGCAACTGCAGGGACTGAGGTGGCATGTAGCCCTCTGGGTGTGGTTGATAGTAGCTGGTCAAGGAGCCTCTTGCCATGTGAAGGGCCAAGAGAGTCCCCCCAACTCTCTGTGATGGTGACATCGAGGAACTGATGTTCTTGGTGGCTTGTGGGGAGGATCTGGAGTGACTCAAGGATGATGCGCTGATCACATTGGCCAGGAGCTGCTGCCTTCTGGGGCAGATGGGAGATTGTAGACTCACAGAACAGTTTGGGTTGGAAGGGACCTTCAAAGCCCATCTAATCCAACCCTTCTGCCATGGGAAGGGACATCTTCATCTGGATCGGGTTGCTCAAAGCCCCATCCTACCTGGCCTTAAACACTTCCAGTGATGAGGCATCCACAGCTCCTCTGGGTAACTTGGGCCACTGTCTCAGCACCTTTATCATAAAATCTTTCTTCCTTACGTCCAGCCTAACTCTACCCTCTTTCAGTTTAAAACCATTGCCCCTGGTCTAGTCACCACAGGCCTTGGTAAAAAGTCTCTCTCTGTCTTTTTTGTAAGTCCCTCTAAGCACTGAAAGGCTGCAATAAGGTCTCCTCAGAGCCTTCTCTTCTCCAGCTGAACCCCCCAACTCTCTCGGCCTGTCCTCCCAGCAGAGCTGCTCCAGCCTCGGATAGTTTCTGTGGCTCCTCTGGCCCCTCTCCAGCAGGTCCATGTGTGTCCTGTGCTGAGGACCCAGAGCTGGACCAGCCCTGCAGGGGGTTCCCACGGGCCCACTCCTCTAGCCTGACAAGGTCTCTGGCTGGATCCCGTCCCTCTGGCACGTCAACTGCACCACTCGGCTGGGTGTCATCTGCAAACTTGCTGAGGGTGCATCTCGGTGATAAAGAGCCTGATCCTGCTTCTTTAAAACAGCAGTGCTGAGGATTTCAGAGCAGGGAGGATAAAGCAAGCGTGAGGCTTATTTTGGTTCTTGCTTGCCAGGATCTGGCTCCTGGCTCCCCCCGCAGGTTTGATCCTGATGGCTGAGGCAGCTGTGCTGGCAGGAGCTCCCCTGCAGCTCCCAGCACTGCGGGGCCAGCCCTGGCAGGGCTGCTCTGGCTCTTAGGAAGCCTTTGCTCTTCCCACAAAGCCTGTCTGATCGCACTGTCTGTCCCTCTGCCCAGCTCCTGCTCTGGTCAGGACAGGCAGCCCCAGGCAGCCCTTCTTGAGGATCACGGCACGGTGCAGCACCTGTGTTTGCCACCACTGTCCACGCTGGCACCAACCCATGGTTGGTCTTGCAGATTTTACCAGTGTACCAACCTCCCCAGGTTCTTGTTTGGGATTGTGGTTCTTGTTTGGGATTGTGGTGTCTCCAGGCAGTGGCAGCTCGTGGAGCAAGGCAGGTTTGCTTCACCCATGGGGCTGGTCCTGCGAGCTCTGCCCTGCCCACGCAGCCCACCCGTGCACCGCGGTGCGGCACAGACCGCAGCGCTGGGTCAGGCCACCCCATGCTCCCAGCATAGATGGGGGACAGCTGGTGCCTTATCTAAATCCTTTGGGGAATGAGCCTTTAAAGTGATCCACCTCCTCTTTTGCTCTTGGGGGAGCTTTTAAACTCTCCTGCTGCTCCTGGAGCTATGGCACTGCCTGTGAGCCCCCTTGCCCCAGCCGTCCTGCTGTGCTGTGGCTTTGCTCTGGAGCAGGACAGCCCCTGGCAGCCTGTTATCACGGGGCTGGCTGTGGTTATCCCAGGGCCTTTAATTAGAGAGATAAGGAAAATCAAGTTTGGGAGGGAGGGCAACTGAAAATAATAGTATCTGCTGTGTCTTGTGTCTTCAGGAAAGGAAAATTATCTTCAGGTTAGGGTGGGCCCCTATAGTGTCCAGACGCTTCAGCCCCTGGCTTTCCCATCAATGCATTGCTGGAGAGTGAGCCTGGCATTCCTTCTGTCCAGCAAAAGCTGCTGTCAAGTTTTGACAAAATAAAAATAAGAGGTTTTCTGCTCACTGTTTTGACTGTGTAATTTATCATTTGGCTTTAAACTCACTTGAGGATGAACTCCTTGCTGGGAGCTCTCCAATCCAAGCCCGCAGAGCCAAGGGGAGCACGCCGGGGCGTCGGGCAAGGAGCTTTGGCAGGGCCGTGTGTGCCGAGCCAGCCACAGGCCAGCAGCGAGCTCCCTCTGGGCTGCCTGTGCTGAGACAACAGGGAGAACCTCTGCCTGGCTCAGACCTTGGCCTGTGGTAGCTGCTTGGGTGCTTTTCTGGGTGACCTTCCCTTTGTGACTGGGCTGGGGACACTGGACCCCCGTCCCCTGTGTGCCAGCTCTTGTCCCCAGCTCTCTGCTGTTGTGTGACATGCACATCGGGGGTGGGGGGGAAAGACTGAAATTTGCATGTAGGCCACCGGCATTTCCAGCATCCTCTCCAGCCAGGTGGGCTCGGGGTGCAGCACAGGGGATGCTGCTGTCCCCAGCCCCCTCCAGCCCTGCTGTGTCACCCTGAGAAGCTGCACAGTGACGCTGGGGTCAGCCTTCTTCTGCTGGTCTGGAAATGCTGCAGGCAGAGCTGCCTCAGCTCGGCAAGTGCATGAGTCTGTTGCTGGCCGTGCACCAGGCCAGGGCCACGGTGGCCTCGGGGGACCGGAGCCCCCCTGCCTGCCCTGGGCTGCTGGGTGCTCCTGCCCCTCTCCCTCCTGCCTGGGGACCTGGGGAAGAACAAACAGCAGGAAGACCTGAGGCATCACTAGCAGGTACCTGGGAGCAGTGAGGTTTCTGCCACAATTAGATATTCAATAAATAATATTAATATAACATTAAAAGATATTTAATAAATAGGCAAGTGCTCCAGGCAGCTGCCAGATTTCAGGTTGCAGGCAGGGAGAACAGGCATGTAATGAAGCTGGGTCTGTGTACCGCAGCCTCCAGGGCTGCCCCTTGCCAGCCTGGCCTGGGGAAGGCGGATGTGCACGTGAGTCCTGTGGATGGGAAATCTCCACTGTGCACAGCACAGAGCACACGGGAGAGCCCGATGGGCCAGTTTCCATTCATCACCCAGCTGGATATCAGCCCCTCTTCATGTTATTTGCTTAACTTAAATTATTACACTTTAATGTTCTAGGAAAGGGAGGCGTCTGGCTAATCTAATTGTGAGCGCACTGGAGGATAATGGAAATGCCGCGGCTTTGCTGCGGTCATGGCATTGATGGGGGGCTGGGAGGTAAGAGCTGCGTTGGCTGAACCCGCAGCTCTCGCTGTGTTCAGAGGACATGACTCTGTCATGTTTCAGTGCCCCAAAACCCTCCACTCGGTGCTTCCAGGGGAAGCCAGGAGCCCTCTTGGGACACGGAGTGGGGAATCCTCGTCAAACTCTGATTCGCCGTGGCGAGAGGCTCCATGAGTTTCAACCAAGTCATTTTGAACATGCTGTTGCAGCTGGGACCCGGCTGGTTTGGCTGCAGCTGGGTGGGTCTGGGTGTAGGTGGAAGGGATGAAGCACGTTGTGGGGGTGGCTGCCATCTCAGCGGGAGCGGGCACTGGGGGGGACGGACCCCTGCGCACTGGGGTCGAGCTGGGTACGGCTGTAGCCGCCTGGTCTGTCCTGCACCTCTGGGGCAACTGGAGTCACCTGGGGCTGGAGACCTGCTCAAGGGGGCAGGTAGTGTCACGCTGCTGCCCCGGCCATGCCAGGGAGGGGGAGCTGGGTGTTGTGGGGCTGCTTCATGCTCCCCACTCCCTTCTGCATCCCGGGGGCAGAGGTGCAAGACGAGCCCCTGAAGCCCAAGGGATCCCGCCCATGGGGAAAGGCCCCCCTCGATTTTTCATTTTCTGCTTTGTGGAGCAGATGTTGTACCTCCTGAGGCACCTAAGAGAAGGCAAAAGGCACAACAGTCCCACAGTGGGTAAACACCAACGTGCCTGAGCCTCAGATCCAAAGCAAGCGCTGGGCCAGCAGTCCCGGCAACACTGAGCCCGGAGAGGCCACTTCAACAGCGCAGCGGTCTGAGCTGTTGGAGAACTGGCACATGTACGGACTAGGGCTCAGACACAGCGTGCCTCCCTCCACCCTTCCCAGTCCACGTTGCCCACAACAGATGGGGTTTCACCAGCGCCCAGAACCCCTTGCAGGCTCTATGTTGCCTTGGCCAGAGCTGTGGATGGGGGGTTTGCCCTCTAAATGCACCCACAGCAACGTGCCAAGCGAGGCATAACACGGCTGTCCTCTTGCTCCACATCTAGCTCTGGGTGGTATTTGAATGCCCTTTGATGTCTCTGGACCAAAAAGCATTTTCCCTGCACGAATGTCACTCTGCACCTTGTGGCTGCCATCTGTTTGTCCTTCTCCAAGAGCTTTGCAGTCATTAATAAAATTAGTGAGTCCCAACATCTCCCTGAGCTGCAGGAAATGTGTTTCCCCAGGAGCAAACCAGTGATGAGCGTAGATGGAGCGGAGGCTCAGGGCTGGGATGGCGCCATCCTCACCCTGCCCCACCGCGAGGGGAGTGACCCACTGGCTCCTGCGCTGCTGCCTGTGCACTCGGGGCCAAGACACAACCTGTAGCCAAGTGCTTTGGTTGGTGGCTCCTTGTAAGGTCCTTGTAAAGGAGCGGTGATGACACATGTGACAGTGTCATCTTTTGGGGCTGGTGGGTGACAGCTGCATCAGGAGAGCAGATACACGCACACACACAGCGCGACAGTAACGACTTTCAGAACTAAACCAACCTCAGGCAGGTATCGGCACAGGTGGGGCTGGAGCAAAACACCAGTCAGGACTTCTTGGGATGCAGTTCGAGGAGGGGAGGGCGGCCACACTGGTGTGGCTGTCAGTGGATTGGTGGTGGGTTTTGGGGACAGCAGCATCTTACCCTTTGCCCTCTCCTTCCAGCAAAGTTTCTGCCACCAGCTGTGCTCAGTGCCTGTTCCGTGACAGGGGAGGGAGGTCCCAGCCTGGCTTTGGGACTGTGTTTGGCTCTGCCCTGCCAGCTCCGCAGATGGGTCCCCCGGGACACCCCACCGCTGAGGAAGGGGACACGGTGCAGGCAGGGGCTGCAGGGTGCTGGCACCCAGCCCTTTGCTGCCGCTCTCAGTGCGCACACTGCCTGTGAAATGGTAGCAGCTGAGAACCCATGGCATAAATCAGTGCTGGAGTCACCTTTCCACTCCCCCCTCCAGCCTGTTGGAGCCCTTGGGATGCAGGAGGGCCACGCTGCCTACCAGTCCAAATGGAATATCCCTTTTTCTTTCCCTTTTACAGGCCTTTGCACTGAAGCCAAGTGAAGAACCTCAGAATTGCACTACACACTGCTTAACTCAGCTACGATTTTGCTAGCAGCAAAGAATCTCTGCCAGCACTGAGACCTCGAGTGCTGTTTTTTCCCCTCCCTGCCTGTTGCTCCTATCTCTGTGCCTGGAAGCCAGTGTTCAGCAGTAGCTCTAACTCACCATCTATCCCCTGGACTGCTTCCCACCATGTTTCAGCGCCTCACCAGCCTCTTCTTCAGTGACAGTAACACACCAGAGGGCCTGGAGGAGCCCAAACCCTTTGTCGAGGAGGAGGAGGAGGAGGATGGCTGGCTCATAATTGATCTTGCAGGTGAGAAAAGGAGGGGAGATTGGTTTCCTACAGCCTCTGCTGTACCTTGTCTCTCTGGAGCTGAGCAAACCCCTTGAGATGACAGCAGATGAGCTTTTACTACGTGTGATCAGCTCTGCCCTTCATCCCTCCTCCCCTGGTCCCCCTGCCCTGCCCATGATGCCCACCGCTGTGGCCACCACGGCAGTCCCTGACCTGCTCCTCCTTTTTCCCTTTCCTCTTCCCATGGTGGTTCCCGATGTTCTGCCAGCATGGGAGCAGCAGCAGGAACGGTGTCCCCAGCTGGGGCTGCAGCTGCGCGGGAGCCCCCAGGTGCCTTCTGGCACAGCACCAGCCTGGGGAGTTCAGCCAGGGTTTTGGGGTGATGCTGCCCGCTGGGGGCTTGGTGGAGGTTGCCGGTCCGCGTGGGCTGTCTGCCTGCGAGCCGCGGCAGTGCCATGGGCTCAGCCAAGCTGTGCCGCAGGTAGCATTTTGCCCAGAGGAGCTGAGCTCGGCCACTCCTCGTGATGCCCCTACAGAAAGCAAATGGGGAGCCTGTTCCCCTGGGGAAACCTGGTCCTGGACACTGGTGGGAGGCTGGGATGTTCCCCACGTGAGGGCCCACAGTGGCAGTGCCTGCTCGTCCCAGCTGGGGACATGCCGCCAGCAATCTGGCTATGTTTGGGTCATTTGAGTCCATCAGGGGAGCAAATTTCAATTCCAAAGGGCTTATCTTCCCAAGCCATTCCCAGTGCTCATGCCAGCAGCACGCAGACAGGGGATGTTTGGTACAAGGTCCCTGCACCTAGAGATCCTTCCAGGGTTCCCATTCCCAGGGACAGCAACAACCATCCAGAGCCCCGTTTGACACCAGCCATGCAGGTCAAATTCCTGGTGTGCCGAGAGCTTCTCCAGCTCCATTAAGACCTTGGCGTTGCTATTGTAGGGTCGATGACTCAACCAATTGCAATGATAATTTTATGACCTTTTGCTTGCAAATCAAGCAGTGAACTTAGACAAACAAGCCTGCCTGTGCAGGAGCTGCTCGGTGGCCATGCTCTGCTTTTGCAGCCTCTGGTTAGTTGTGGTGCCACAGCCCAGGGGATCACAAACGCATCCTGCAGGTTTAGCAGGAGGGTTTTGTCCTTCCTCTTGCAGGCGTTTGTTCTTCAAGCAGATGCTCCCTGCCTGTCCTCCATACACTGAGCAGAGCTTATTTTCATGATGTGAATTGTTCATTAAGGTTTTTTGCCCCATGCAGTGAGCTGGAGAGGGGACCGGATGGGGAAAGGGAACAGGGACAGCCCCGAGTGGGATGGGAGCACTAAGGACACCTGCTGGAGGTGGGTGGGTGATGTGGGCACAGGCGGCCATGGAGGATTCCCTGTCCCCTGGGCTCTCTGGTGCCTGTCCTGGAGGGATCACAGCAGTGACACGGGAGGGTGCTGGTTGCAAGGAGGTCCCTGGAGCAATGGGCACACAGCTGCCACATGTCGGGGCCAGCTGGCAACAGCTGCAGCATGCCCAAAGCATGCCAGAAGGAGCCAGGAATTTCCCCAGACAGAGAAACGCTGGCCTGGGCCCTGAGCCCCTGTATCCGAGACTGCAGCCATCTCCACTGGGCCCCAGGAGGACTTTGGTACAAAAGGCTCCGTTTTTTTTCCAATCAAGTGGCCCAGCTCTCAGTGCAGAGCTGGCTTTCAGTAGCGTGTCTGCCTGGGACCTGCCACCCCACTGCTAATCCCCACTGGCCCTGCTGCTGCCTTTTCCCATAGCATTTCCTGACCAGCGAGGGACTGATTTATTTCAGCCCCATTTCTGAGGCTGGAGTTATGCAAAGCACTTTAAAAACTAAACCCACTGGCTCCAGCCCCCATCCTTTACCATCTCACAGCCCGGCTCCCTTCAACAGCAGGGCAGCCGAACAAGCCTCTGAATTCATTCCCTCTCAGCCGGGTCTTTGACCCACATGTTGTGAAATGCACACAAAATAACCAGCTCTCCCAGGAGCGTTTCAGATGCCTCTCCTGCCCACCACCCAACCTGGCTCTGCTCGGCACCCAGGGAGGGAGCAAAGAGCATCTCCCGGTGCTTAGTGATACGGCTGCAAGTCACCCTGGAATTTGGGGACTGCAAAATATTCCTTGTGACATTAAAACCCACCTTGGCAAAGGACGGGGACAGGTAGCCATGGATGGCTGGGGCCGGGCTCGGCTGCGCTGGGTGCCCTGTTCCCCACGCCCGCAGCCCCACTCTTGTGGGGGTGCTGCTGGGCCGGGAACGCTCGGCTGGGCTCTCCAGGCTGACAAATAATCTCCAGCCTGGCATGTCAACAGCTATTAATAGCTTGATATCCACTGACCTGAAGAAAGACGCTCTCCTGTTCACAAGGCTAATTGTGGCCTGCCCAGGCCTCGGGCTGGGGCATCGTCTGCGGGAGGAGCTGGGGACATGCTGGGTGGCAAACGCTGGCCTCATGTTTCATGTACTCTATTTCTCCACCGCAAGAACACATTCACCTCTGATTTCTCCTGCACCCTCACCCAACCGCAGAGTCACACGTGTCCGTATAGATACTGCACCACATTCTCCCCTAAGACCATTTCCTTCGAATCCCTGTGGTGAGGCCGGGAATGGGTCTGGGTACTCCAATGAGCCCAACGTTAGGTGCAGGCTCCCTTCCCATAACACAACCAGTAATTCTGAGCACAGGCAGCCCAGAAAAGCACCAGCCCAAGCGCTTTTGCCAGGTGGAGGTGAGGACGGGAAGGCGAGGAAGGCTGGGGTGTTGGAGGGATGTGGGGTGCAGCTCCTGGATCAACCACCCAAAACTCGGCCTCTAATGGACTGCAGCTGAAGGCATGGTGAAAATCTTTGCTGAAGACTTTATTCCCCTGGTTTCTTCCAGTAAAAAAGGTGTGAGTTGTTTTTTGTCCTGTGTGTGCGCTTGATTTCAATGTTTGCAAACTGCCGGGCGGTGTTTGCGAGTGCAGGCGGGCCGGCGTTCCTCCGGAGTGGGATGGCACGGCTCAGGTGCCGTAAGAACAGGCAAAAGCAGCATTTCTTGCCAGCTGAATTTCTTTCTCCGTTTTGAGAAGGAAAAAAAAAATGCTACGGTAAACCCTGCTGGTTTCTCCCACTTTTTGGTTAAACTACCTAACAAGAACTATTTCCATTGCTTGCTGGCTTAGCAAAGCCGGACCCTGCAGCACCAGCAGCCGCCCCGGTGCAGCGGGCGCTGGTTGTGGTGCGGTGGGGGCACTGCTGGCGTCTCCCTCCCCATGAGGCGACGCTGTGCCCGTCCTAGCGGTGGTGATGGTGGTGGGGTGTCTCTTGCACTAACGATACCCCTTTCTCTCCCCCCTCCCTCCCCACTGTACATGGTATGTGTGTGTGTCCCCGCTGTGCCCCGCATGGCTCTGCACCCCCGCCACCCCAGGCAGCCGTGCCCGCCCTGGCGCAGCCCGGCGAGCAGGCGCTGGTGGTACCGGGTGCTCGGCACGATCGCGCCCAGCACCCCCCGCCCCCCCACCGCCACCGACCGCTTCCCTGGCTCCGGCCAGTCCCTGCTTGATGGACGAGAGTTGGTTTGTCACCCCACCCCCCTGTTTTACTGCAGAGGGGCCCGGCCCCGACGGCATGGGGAGCAGCCCCATGGAGGACCTGCTCATCGAGCACCCCAGCATGTCCGTCTACGTCACCAGCACGCTCGAGGTGGATGGGGAGGGCGCCGAGGATGATGATGCTGCTGGGTGAGTGTGGCTTGGGGGTAGTCACCGGGGGCTGCTGGCCCCTGCACCCACTGGGCAACTGGGATGGACAGTCATTCCTGGCATCCTAAATCACTGTGTACTCCTGATAGTGTTTCACTCATGCTGCCCGTGGATGGAGTGTGGCTGTGGGGGACCTCATTGTCCCACGTGCCAGCTCAGCAAGCACCCTGCACACCTGGCAGGGTGCCCTGGCTGGCAGCCTCTGTGTCCCAAAATATTCTGCTAAGAGGATCTCAAAACCGTGTTGAAAGCCATGGGCACAAGACCATGGTCTTGCCACTGGGCTGCAGTGGGGGAGAGCTGTGTCCCCCCCACTGCCCCGAGCAGTGTCCCGGCACAGCTGCCCATGCTGGTGCCACCTGTCACCCCACTGCCCAGCCAGGGGGGCTTGCCAGGCTGGGCTTAAACACGGGGTCTTGCACAGGTACGGTACAAGCAAAGCAAACCCAATGGGACAAGGTGGCTTTTTGACACAGTGGTTCTCCCCAGATCCTCCAGCTCCCCCAGGCAGGAGAGTGCTGCAGCCCCTGATCCCCCTCCTGGCTCTGTACTGGCCCAGCACATGGGTGTCCCACAGCTGCACGGGAGCAGGACACTCCCAGCCATGGATGCAGGCGTTTCTTCCTGCCCCAAAGTCCAGCTTAGTGGGGCAGGGAAGGTTAAACAGAAATGGGCCCACTGTCCTCTCCTCCTCCAGGAGGTGTGGGCTGGAGTCCCCACCCTCCTTCCCGGGGCCAGAGCCTCGCTGCAGCCCCTGGGGAGCTCTGCCCCCTCCCCATGGGTGCCCCGTGGCAATAGGACATCATTGACCACGCTCACGGGCAGCCCCGGTTCCCACCATGCCCCAGGGTCCCCACTGCCCCCCAGTCCCAGCCTTCCAGCACGGCCCACAGGAGCCCCTCACCAGGGCAAGGGAGGAGGAAGCACATCCCCCATGCCAGTGTGGTGATTTACACACAGCACAAGAATTTGGGGTGAACGTCCACCCGGGCTGGTGGACGCCTTTCCTCCAGGGCTTCTGTCTTTGTAAAGTCTTCCTGAGGGTCACAGCTTGGCCTCAAGACCTTCAGAGGAACCTCAGCGCTGAAGGGTGCTGAAAGGGGACCAAAGGGAGCCAGAAACGGGCCGGGGGACCAGATGGGTCACAAACAGGATGGAATGGGTCAAGACTTGGCTTCCATCCACTGGGCTCAAGGGACTTGGACACTCTGGGGACAGCCCCATTCCTAGTGGTGTCTGAAATTATCCTGGTGTCCTAGAGCCGCCTGTGCCGGAGCCGCCCCACCCTCGGCAGGCTGCTGGGGCAGGAGGGACCGTGTCCATCCTGGGGACATGGTGTCGCGGTGTGGAGGTGGAGACCCCGGTCGCCTTCTTGCCAGGGGGGGCCAGGGCTGGGTGCCAGCGGCCACTGACGCCCCTTTCTCTGCAGGGAGGAGCCAGAGCCGCGGCTGGAGCAGCACGTCCCGCACCACAGCGGGTCCCTGGCGGTGCAGGCCGCCATCCTGGAGAAGGTGGGGCAGGCGCGGCGGGTGCAGCGGGCCCGGCAGCGCGCGGAGAGGCCCTGGCTCAGCCAGAAGGCCCTGCAGCGGCAGAACCGGGCCCGCCAGCGCCCGCTGCGCCGGGACAGGTCACACACCGGGACCTTCATCCACCAGCCCTGCCAGCGCCACTGCAGCTACTGACCTCGTCGGGACCCGCGCCACCGCTCCCCCGGCGCCGCCGCTCCCTCGCCACCCCCCGGCGAGGGAGACTTCACCCCCCGCCCCGACACCAGCCACCCCGGGGGGCGCTGGCCCCCCACGAACACCGGTGACGCCGGCTGCAGTTTCACTCCACACCCCCACACCTGCACGCTGGCCCCTGCTCCTCATCTTCCTCCCCCCGCCGCTCCCCTCGCCCCCGGCGCTGCTGGGCCAGCAGCCCCCAGAACCACCTCCACCCTCGCAGCCACGCCAGCCTTCACGTGGGAGATCAGTGTTCCTGGTGAAATCTCCTGTTTCTGAAATCCACGGCAAAGCCTGTTTGTCCTGACGAGCCTGGGACATCAGTGCCTTTCTTCATGGCGTCATGACTCCTGGTGTGGCCAGACTGGGATGTCACAAGCAGAGACACCGAGTCAAGTGAAAAGAGCAACAAAGCAAGAAGATTTGAGATTTTTAGGAAAAATCTCATCAATGACACTAAATAATGCTTCCTCCCCCCAAAGCCAGCAAATATCCCCCTCCGTTCTTGATTTCTTAGTTACATTTTTACCCTGATAAGACAAAAACCCAACTGCTGGTCCCAAAAGGGCTTGTCTTGGGGAAAAGCTGGTGAAAACCTTTGTGGCACGGTCAGCCAGGCGGCTCATGGTGCCTCGTGGTGTTTTTTTTTAAAGACAACCTTAAAAGCAATCTCAGGAAACAAAGCACCGTCCCAGCACCTTGCCAGAGCCCCTGGAGGGGATGCCCAGCCCAGGGCCAGCGTCACCGTCACCGTGGCTGCTGGTCCCACCAGCTGCTGGCTGCCTCGTCCGAGCGAGCCCCCTCCTCCTGGAGCCACTCATCTGCCCACAAGCCGCACCTATATACATGTATATATACATATGTATGTGTGTGTATATATGTGTCCATATACCTGGAAGAGGCACCGTTGAAGCCAAGGAGCATCGGCTGCCCAGCATTAACCCCTGGGGGGAGCGGAGGCAGGGACCTGTGCAACTTCCCCAAGGTGGCGAAAGCACGTCGAAGCTGGTGGTGAAGGGATGCTGAAGAGGAGGCCGGGGGGAAGAGGCTGAAGTAAATGCAAAGATGGACCTGGGAGTCGCGAAAGGACAGGATGGGGCAGGCCCAGCAGGGTCGGATGAGAGGGTCGCTGCGATGGGGACGCCGCCTTCCTCCACTAAAAATTGCATCATTTCCCATGAAGGGCCAAATTCTGTTGTTGGCAACACTGATTTTTAATGCAAACCCTTCTCTTCCCCATGACTTGTTCTGCCTTCCAAAGGACACGGTCCAGACTTCTCACTGCCACTAGCACCAGCTGAGATGGCTCCAAACCCAGCAGAAATTTGCTGATTCCCCCGGCAGCTCCTCCCCTTTAGGGACCGGTTTTGCACCCTGTGCCCCGGGGAAGTTCTGACCATCGAGTTGTGCTCACGGCTGGCTCGCAGCCTGGATTCCCACCCTCTGAGACAAGAGATACCCCCACACCCTCCCAAAAAATGCTGATTTCCCAAAAGTTTCTTCCATTCACCATGTTACATCCCTTCATATCAGCTTGGGACCTAGGTTGAAGGAATTACTGTAAGCTCAACCACAGACAGCTGATATTTATTGTTTTTTAAATGAGATTAAAACCAAAATGAACCCTCTTACGAGCACCAGGTCCCAGCTCTGTGCCTGGGAGGAGCTGACTGGTGATGCTCACCTGCAGCATTTATCTTTTGCTCTGATGACACAGTGTTCCCAAAAGTACAGGAAGAATGAAAAGCCCATTTCAGCCTTTCCCTTTCAATTCCTCCAGGCCAATTTTGTGTTTCAAGTCCCCCTGAGACCCAGTGCCCTCATCACATGTGTGATGTGATGCCTCCTGCCCCTCCAGCTGCAGCAGCCGGTGCCGCTGGGGCGAGCGCGGTGCCGGTTGCTGTGCCGGCTGCTGTGCCGGGCCATATTCTGCACCCACCACACTGGTTTGCTCAGCTGCTTTTTCAGCCTTTCTGGTCAGCACAGTGGCACTGGAGTGGATTTTTCACAGCGGTGACTTATCAGCTGAGAAAGAGCAGGCTGGGGAACCCGGTGTCACCCCCAGCCCTTGGCATCCCCCGCTGCTCCTTGGGCCTCACTGTGATCACCGTCCCTCGCTGCTGAACCGAAGGCCACGCTGGAGATCACCTTCTTTCATCTTTGGTGTCTTCTCAGTGAAGAGACTGCCAGCTCCTTGACTCGAGGGGAAGGTTTACATGCTTTGGCTTCCTGGGCTTCCTATTAAATGCCTTTTTTTACACTGAAGAGATGCCTGGTATGAACTGGGAGCATGGCATTTGCAGGGATGCTGGCACAGGTACTTGTGAGGACGAGTAGGGGCTGAGCCTGAGCTCCCGGGTGCCCAATGGATGTGCAACGCCTTCCCTGTGCCACTGTGTCGCTGGGTGATGTGCTCTGTGGCCACCAGGCAACAGCATTAGAGGAAGCATTTTCTCTCTAGCCCAAATATATGTCAAGAAGCGGACAAGCCAAGAAACGTCCTGCCTCCCAACCTGTTCTCCGTTGCAAATTCTCCTGCGCATCCGAGATGCCGCCAGTCCCTCTGGAGCGCTCCCGAAACCAGCGGCTGGCGCGACACCGTCCCCCTCTGCAGCTCCCGGGGCAGCCGGGCTGGGGGCAGCGGTGTCCCCGGGGCCGACCCTGCCTGGTGTCACCTACCCAGCCTTCCCCTGCCCACCACTCTGGTTGCAAATGGAACCCCAGTAGGAGAAACCCCTCATCAAAATCCTCCTCTGCACCCTGCTCCTGTCGTGAGCCGGAAGCCCTTGGCCGTGCTCGGGAGGCTCAGCGCAGCCGTGGTCACCAGTCACCGGCTCCCAGCACCATTTCAAACGGCTGATCCTGTTATTCCGTCCTGGTTTTCAGAAGCTAATGCGAACTGTTTTCCTTTCTCCTTTCTGTGCCAGTCTGAGACAGCCAGCACAGGCATGAAGCAGAACTATTATCACACTATATCAAGAGTATGTTTATAAAGGATTAATAAATTATTAATAATGTTTTCATGAAGAGGTTAATCCAGAGTCCTAGCATCCCACAGGTCAACGGAGCACACTTACCGCAGCATATATGGGCTCCTGTGATCCCTGCCTCTGTTGTTTCCACACTTGTTCGTGTATTAACATCTAATAATCACCTATTAACTATTAACCCCCTGCAAAGTGACTGTCGATCCACCAGTGCAACCAACGATTCTTATGCTGCGGCAAAGGTGTGCTCAGACTGCGCTTTGCAGAAGCCCTGCAATGCTCCTCTCCTGCCCAACGGTGAGCACAAGAGCCGGCCTGATACCAAATCTCCTGCCCAGTGTTGCCAGAGCAAGAAAACGCCTTTACACTGAGGTTACGAGACTCCTCGAATCTTAAAACAAATGAAAGGTGCTTAAAAACTCAGAACTTTTCCTGTGTGTGCACACGTGTGCATGTGTGTAGATATTTCACGACACGGCGTGGGTGTTTGGTAGGCTGTTTTGGGGTGCGGGTTTTAGTTTTTTTAGGGGTTGGTTGTTTTTTTGTTTGCATCTAGTATTTTCAGTTTGTGACTAGCTGTGTGAAGCTCCCGATGGGAGGGCGAAGCAAACACGGCGCTGCTGGCAGGGAGGCCCTTGGGCTGCTGTCCTGCGTGAACGGCTAGGAGGAGTCTTGGTTTCTTTTCTTTACTTGCGTAAGGGGAAACTACAGCATGGACTCAGGGACAAACAAATATGCTGAGATCTTTAAAAATGTGGGGTTTTTCCGGGCTTCTCCATTCGGCTGTGGGGTTTGTTCCTGTCTGTGAGGCCTTTGGTTGCGCGGTCCTGCGGGATGCTGCAGGGATGCGGCTGAAGCCTTTGGCAGCACGTGTCAGTGAGAGGCTGCACAGGCGGCTGCGCGTTGGGGGAGCTGCAGGGTTCGATGTTTGATGCTCTGACACAGCACCTGCATAGAAAAGGAGCTGCGGCCACTTGTGGGTGACGCCATCCCCGAGCAGCAGCCCCTCTTTTTTTGCCCGCGTCCCAGAAATTCACCTTACCGCTGCTAGAATGCAGCTGGCCCCTCCTGGGGCTTGTTTGTGAACAACCAGGTACGGACTTTAGGCAATGAGCCCCCAAGGATTTGGGAAGTGAAGCGGAGCTGTGCTTTCTGCCTCAGCCCCAGCTGCTCTGGCACCCACCGTGTCCCAGGGGTCAGAGGCAACCGGGATGGGGGAAGCCGTAAGAGCAATCACGTGGAGAAATGCCGATGCAGGTGACAGGCAGATTTGTGGGAGGAAATTTTTGTATTTCTTGCAATGAATGCACAAAAAAAAAAAAAGGAAAAGTTCCATGATGGAGAGACCTGGGCATATCCCTGTTCAGTAGACACCAGCTTTGCCGGGCAGTGCCGCAGCCGTGCCGGCCGGGCTCAGATGGATGAGCCGGCCCTGGCCCCACAGCAGCTTCCCAGCGCGGCAGCGAGGACGGGCAGGGATGGGGACGTGGGGACACTGGGGCTGGGCCTTTCCACCACTCACAGACCCCGTGGCGTAGGGCAATCTTCTCTAAGCAGGGCACGAGAGATTTACATCTCAGCTGCCCTCTTTCAGTTCGGGCCAGGGCAGCTGGGCTCATACCACGCAGTGGGTGAACCCCCAAAGCGAGTGGCGAGGCTCCCCAGCCGTCACAAGTGCCACCTCCTGAGATGAGCGCCAGGTCACGGCTAAACACACGTCCCCCCCCCGACCCGCCTCCCGGGGCAGCTCCCGCGGGCCCCCGGCCACCCGGTGCCAGGGCAGGTTGGTGGCCACAGCACACGCAGGGCAACTCACCGGCTGCCACGTCAGCCACAGCAAAGTCCCGTCGCCAAATTTTGGCTCTCTCCTGCACTGCAAGTCTGGCGGGAGCTGCCAGGGGAGACAGGGGAAAAGGTCCTTGTCACCTGATGCTCTGAAACTTGCACTCACAAATGTGCTTTCCAAACAGCTCTACTGTAAAAGCTTGATCTGGAAGGAAAATTATTCTTTCCATGGGAGTCAGCATTTCTTTTTCATCATGGATAACATGAACACATGGCTCATCCCAAAGATCACCGCTGTGGGAATTTTTACTCTTCTTTTAGGTGTGTTTCTAATCAATAGATTATTTTACATTTACATCTTACTGATACCTTTTCCCTCTTCCATCCAGCCTCACTGCAGAGAAAAAAAAAAACAAAACACTAGATGTTTTGTCATACCAGTCAAAATGAAATAATGAAAAAAAAGATTAAAAAATACTCCAGCGAGGTTTTAGACTCGAATCACACAGCTTTGCAATCACTTGTGTGGAGGAAAAAATATCAGTTCCAGTGCCCTGCGTAAAGTAGAAATTAATTTTCAGGCGAATTTATTGAAAAACAAGTGAGTCCCTGAAGAATAAACCATATAATAATTAGAAAACAGCTAGTAAAAAGTGGTAGGACAACTCAAGAAAAATGGTTCTCAGCATCTGCCTGTTGCTGCCTGGCAGAGAGCAGCACCAGCTCCCTGTGCTGGCTGGGAGGTTCCAGTCCCTGAGTCTTCCCTGAGCATCCAGGTTTAGAACAAGAGGCCGCGTGTGTCCAGCGGCTGCCACGGTGACTCTGTAGCCGCCAAGGATCGTCAACAGCCACCATTTCCACAGGTGGCACAGATGTGCCTCCAGTTTGCTGCACCTGCTTTGGGGTCTGCACTCAGAAATAGCTGCTGGTGGTGGGAGGGACACCCCAGCATCCCCCCAGTCCTCTGAGGTTCCCCCCACGTCCTTCTCCGCCACAGGACTGTGCCTGGCGACCTCAGCACCGCCGCTCGCAGGGACCGCAGCCTGGGGACGCCCCCCCCACGCTCACAGCCCTTCCATCCCTGGGGACTCCCATCGTCAGACCAGCTGGGGACACTAAAGGGCCTTCAGTGGGGTTGATCACCTCAGGGCTTGTCTTCTTCAAGGCAGAGTTTTCCATCTCCACCTGCTTCTCTCGGATCTGCTCAATACAATGTCAAAGTCACGAATAATTTCCCGGTGTCCTCAAGGGATCAGACCTCGCCGCACTGGCACGGCCAGAGCGGCTGTTGCGGGTCACAGGAACGTGGCTGCCGCAGCTGGATGAAGTGGTGGGAGAGGCTCTGCGTGGTTGGCGCGTCCCTCTCTTGGCGAGAGGTGTCCCCAAAGCCGTTGGAGACGCTGCCTCCTCCGCCGGGTGCCGGTGCTGGGAGCCCCCCCCAGGCGGGGCTCTCCCCTCCACCTCCTGTTCCATGTCATCATCTATGCCCCATCAAACAGCCTTTCTTTTCGCTTCTCCAAAGAGATCTGCGTCACTAGCTAAACCCTCAACTCTTTCTTTGACAAAGACGAGCGGCTACATTTAATAACGAAGGTGGCTCTTGCGCGTAGTCCTTTTTTAAATTCTTTTTTACAGAGGGGCGACACACAGGGGTCTCCCCTTCACACTCACTCTGAGCTGACACCTCCTGGGCCGGTCGCGGGTGTTGCTTTTCCAGCCCCACGCCCAGAGCAAGATCAAAGCTCTGTTAGAGATGGTACCGAGCGCCCTGGAGCGTGAAAACCCTGCGCGAAGCTTTGGCTCTGGTACAGTGAACCACGAAAATCCCGCTGCCTCCAGCGTGGGAGGAGGAAGAGTTTATTCCTTGCAAATGGAGGGGAAACCAGCACGGTAAATGATAAGTGCAGCCTAAAAAGGGGGTGCGCAGGGGAGCCCAAAGTTCCTGCACTCGTTCACGTTCACCTCACGCGTCCGCGTCAGGGAAGCTGGGAGCAGCTACGCCAAGACTCATGCACCTCTTATCCTCAGCTTTGTATTGACACAATTACGCTTTGGGAAACCCGGGGATGAGGGAACAGCACAAGGCATAACGTTGAATAGTAATATTTTCTCTTGTATCATAAATATACCTGTACAGAGCCACTGAGCACTGCAATATTTTATTTGTATGTATCAACCCCAGGTATTCTGCTTGTAAAACTCACCCACACACATTATCCATCTCCGTTCGGGGCTGACTGTACATGTGCCTTTCACCCTTTTTCATGGTTTGTCATCTTTTTTTAACACGACTGCAGAACTTGAATAAATCAGTGAACTATAGTTAAAAGTCCTATGCAAGAGATGACTGGGGAGTCAGTTTTCAGTATTTCTGTGTTTCTATGTTGTTTGAAAAGTAGATGCTGGGATTTTCAGAGAAGCCTAACAGAAATAATGCCCTAAAAAGCATTTAGCTTTTTAAAAAATTTTAGTTAAAAAGCATTTAGCATTTCAGATGCTCAATCTCCTAAGCAGCTTCGAAAAGCTCAGCCTAAACCCCAGTTCCTCACCAGTTCGTATGTGGAGAGCCAGCACTAGTGGCAGAACGAGCACCAGCAGTTCTCCAGGACAGTGTGTTCAGTAGCTGGTGTTTTCTTTCAAGAGAAAGGAGAAGAAAGTGCTATTTGGTTGGAAGAGGTTGCCTTAAGCCTTCCGTAAGATGAATCGGAGAATGTCATTGCCCGCGGCCGCCGGCCCCGCGCCCCAGCCGGGGCTGTCGCAGAGGCCCCAGGCGCCATCGCGGCGCGGCCCACGCAGCCGCTCTGTCACCCGCTCCGCTCAGCACCCCACAGCAGCGGGACAACCTCCACGCCGGGATTTTGAGAAGAGGGGGAAAAAAGCCCCACGTTTTTCTACATCACCTATGCTGTAGGACTGACACCTCGTCTGAAACTCGGAGCAAACAAAAAATGTCCTTGTTGTGTGTTACATGTTAAATCGCTGTAAGCAAGGTCAGTAAAGAAAGGGTGTCTACTTCTTGTAGGACATTGTTTAAACATTTGCTGTGTGTCAACAGACTGAAGGACATGACTGCCTGGAGTATGTTACGTAGTGTGCCTGTGTGTATGTAACCTGGTTTTGGTCGTTAGGTTGTAAAGCTGTCTTTTGACTGAAAAAAAAATCTAATATAAAGAAAGAACACAAGAAATTAAAAAATATTTAAATGCTATTTTATGTGTATTCCTCTAAAGCCTGCAAGTAAACCTTGTTGCAAAAAGCTTTGGTTTTTTAAATAAGCTTTTACAAGTCAATGCTGTAATTAACGGACTCAAGTCAATATAAAAAAGTCGCCCTTGAAGACAAGGATGCACAGGGGAGGGGATGGTACAGGCTGAGTCATTTGAGGGGATTTTTTTTCTCTCCCCGTTACCGAACCCTAAAACTCAGTAGCTGACTGCAAGGGCTAAAGCAGATGCCGATTGCCCTGAGAAAGGGGCGTCCCCATCAGCCCCTCTCTCCAGCAGCAGCTGTTTCTCTGAGCACACAACAGCCCGATATGTTCCTACCACCCACCTATGGCTGGTGCCCAGTGATGCTTCTGGGGTGATTCAGGGCTTGGAGCATCTGACATGAGGAGAGGCCGAGAGTGGGGATGCTCTGGGGATCCCGTCCATGTGTGCAGACACCTGATGGGGGGAGCGCAGGAGACAGAGCCGGACGCTTCTCAGCCCAGGGGCAGGAGGAGAGGCACAAACTGAGGTAAAAAAGAAGAGAAATTCCACTTAAACGTAAGAAAATGCCTTTTTACTGTGGGGGTGGTTGACCACAGGAGCAGGTTGCCCAGGGAGGTTGAGGAGTTTCCATCCTTGGAGGTGATGAGAGTGGACGCGGCCGTGAGCAAGCTGCTCTGGGCAGGGTGGGACGGGGCTGGCCCCGTCAGCAGCTGCGCCAGCTCCTCCGGCAGATCAAAGCCAAGGGGGCTCCAGGTTTGCAGATGTGATCCCCCAGCTGCTGGGAGAAGCACTTCAAGGAATTGTTAGGTTAGATATTGGGAAGCTAAAAAATAGGTTAAGAGTGAGCTTGGATAAAGCTCACGGGAGAACCGAAGTTGCAGCGAGAGACAAAGCAAAGGGTCACTCGGGCTGGGAGGGACTTCAGGAGGTCTTCGGTCCAAGCTCCTGCTCGCCGCAGGGTAAATACCAAATTCTGACCAGGTTGTACAGGTCTTTGTACAGCCAATTCTTGAAAATCTCCGAAGAGGGAGATCCCTCCATGCCCCGGTCCAGTATCCAGCTGTCCCTGGGGAGAACCTCCTTTTCCCACTTATTCTGGTGATGTCCCCCGCTCCTATCACCCACCTCCGCAGAGCCTGGCTCCATCTTCTTCTCCAGTACCTGAAAGGATGACAAAGCCCATCTCCCTCAACCTCCCCTTTGGCCAGGCGTTCCCAGCCCCTGGCCACCTTGGTGGCCCTTTGCCATGTCCCCTCTGCCTCATCAACATCTTCCTTGTGTGTTGAGGGGCGGGGGGTGGAAACCAGGGGATAATATTCCAGATGTGGAAGTGCCAAAAGGAAGGGAACGATCTCTTCCCTCACCCACTGGCTACACTCCCGCTGGCACGGCCTGGCCGAGCCGCCCTCCTCGCTGCCTTAAGCCAGGCTTAGCTTGCTCTGACTGCAGAGCTGCTCCCCAGGCAGCCGCTGCCAAGTGCACCAGCTGGGCACCATTTGGGCGCCGGTACCTGGGTCCTCGGCTCCCTCCAGGGCTCCTGCCCAGGTGTAGGATCTTGCATTTGTCCTTTCCCAAGGTCCAGGTCCCTGTAAACACTGAGCCTCAAGCTCATCTGCTTCCCGTCGTGTGTTTTTGGCAAAGCTGAGTGCACTCTCTCTCGTCCTCGAGTTTATTGGTACGTGGACCTCACCTGTGAAGACAACCTTCTAGTTTTGTGGACTTTGTCCAGTTCCTTATTCTCCAAAACTTCCCACCTGACCTGACCAGCAGGGAGTCCGCGCCCCGGGCAGGGCGATCATCAGGGTCCGGCCCTGGCGCTGGGGCGCTGAGCGGGCAGGACATCAAACAGCAGCGCCGCGATGGGGCTGCTCCTACCCCACCAAAGCCTCTGCCCTGCGCGGGATGATCCTGCCTTGTCCTGAGCACAAATGGACAGGTGGAATAAAACCGATTTTGTGAACTGGACAAGATGAGGGTTAAGAAATGCAACGTGGAGAATGGAAGCAGTAACAAGGAGTCATTCCAGAGACTGCTTCCTATTGACTGTACTTATGTGTGGGAGCGCATACAGACATACATATAAGCATGTATCAATGTGCATGTATGGATCTATAATCCTAAAGGAGTAGATAGCTTTTGTGGAAACCACCTTCATATATTACCCCCCGATGTATGGGAAGTGTGAGCACTCAGAGGGCAGGCGCCTCGAGACCGGAGGGGCAGCGGTCCCGGACCAACAACCACACCGAGCAGCCGAACCCGACAGGGATGACCACACGTCAGCCTCGCTCAGGGTCTGTTACCTTGTGCACAAATAGCTCATTCCTGGCGTTATAAAAGGTGACAATTTAATCAGCCTTTTGCTAGATATATAAATATATTTAAAAAAAATAAGCCATAAGAAAAGAAAAAAAGTTTAAAGTGTCTATTTGTGCACAAAGCAGCAAGCAATCAGAAGCTACTGGCTTCTCAGTTTCTCCCTGTGTGAGCTTCCCGGAGCAGACGGGACCCCTTTGCCGGGCAGCGCACCCAACCAGTCACCTCTGACGGCAGCGCAGTTATCCAGAGAAATTCGCTGCAGCCACCGCGTCTCCCAAAGTCTCGACACCATTCCACACGGCATCGTTCTCTGCCGTGATTTCCTGCCGAGCAGTTCTGTTTGCAGAGAGTGCTGTGGTCTGGGGCTCCTCCACGCACACCCCGGGGCAGGAGGGCGGCCTTTGCGATGTTTTTCTTGCAAAGCAAGAACAGCTGCATCAGTTAATTCGTTTGTGGTTAAACAAATTCCTTTCTAAAGCTCCATATAAGGAGCTTGCAGGCCTAGAGCTCTAAATAATCCCTCCAGTCTTCCTGTTTGGAATAATGCTGTTGTTGCTGCTAATAATAATACAACCCAAATTACAGGACAATAGCATTTATTTAGAGCACGAGGGATTCCACATTATACAAACCCTTAAATTTATTTTTTGTTTCACTGGTCCATTTCTACAACAAATACATCAGATCTACTATATAATAGAATTATTTACATTTCCAAACAAGATCGGGTCTGTTTATAAACCCTCTTACTGCTATTCACATACAGTACTTAAACAACAGCACAATACATTATTTTAATACCTAAAAATGACAACCCTGTATTCTAATTTCTTTATGAAAAGTGGAAACAAATAAATTTACAATTGTCATCCCCTCCCCTTCCATTTCGTACGAACACATTAACCTAATGTGCTAACCCTGGACTTCACTTTGTAAATCCAGGGGGGTTTAGAAGAACTCGGTTTTTATATCTATTTATCAGTTTTTTAGAAAAAAAATCATTTATTGGGAACAGTATAATATTAAAATGACTTACTGTACAGAATTTTATTTAAAAAAGAAAAATCACAGCTCAAAATTGCTATTGGTAAATTCACACTCATTTACAAGTTTCATGTTTCCATGCAGTAATTTACTTGGATTTTCTTCTTTTTGACTGCATTGCACTGGCACTCGTTTCTGAAATCAAGAGAAGAAAAAAAGCATGGATACGGAGTTGGTAAGCCATTCAGCAGAGGTGCACAGATTGCCCTTTCATTTTGCTAAAATCACACCAGAGTGCAAACCTGTGAAGACGGGGGTTCCCCAGAGCCGGGACCGCAGCCCCGCAGGACGAGGCACCATCGGCGCCGGGAGCTGCAGCAGCACACGCGCCGCGCGGCCGCGCCGCTGCCGCCGCCAGTTTGACCTGTATCAAGTTCTAATATAACGGCCTTCAAAACAAAAGCTGTGTATTTTCACCTGTTCCTTCAGAGAGAGCCGCTGTGGAGCAGCAGCCCCGCGGCACAAACCGCCTCAGCCAGCCCCAAATGGGGAGATGGTTCCAAAAACCACCCGGGAAGGTGTTTTGGAGCCTGGCACACAAGTGCAGCATCTAGCAGTCGGAGTCCTTGGAGAGTCAGGTCATTAGAAAATAAGTCCCTTCAGCGGACATTATGATTCACAGAAAAACAGCTTATGCAGAAAGATACAAAATACTATATAGCGCTGGAGCAGAACAACCAGAAGCACTTGCAGAAGCTGCAGCAAAAGCAGATGCCATTGTCAGTGCACTTACCAAGGCACTAAGTTTCCGTTCCAAAACAACAACAAAAAAGAGAAGAGTAAGGACCAAGGGTATTTGCATCTTTACATTTTTTTTTTATGTCATTTTAAATGTTGGCAATGTATCTTTGGCTCTTTGCAATATTTTCCAAAAGCTATTATAGCCGTGTGTATTTTAAGAGTCAAAAGGGAAAAAATTTCCAAGACATCTAAAAGTAGAAAAGCAACGGTACAACTCCATGGCTGTTAAATGTTGTATTAAAAAAAAAAAAATAATCAACATTTCAAAATTCGACAAACTTGAAGCTACAGTAAATGCTGAAACAGCCCTTGCTGGAAAGGTACTCCAAAAAAGTGAAAATACCAATACAGCACCAGTTTTCAGGAGTGAAACACCTTAACAGACACGACTTCCAGTCACCGGAGCTCCCTCCAAGCAGCAAATGCTGCATCTCATCCTGGGGCAGCAGCAGCGAGAGCTGAGCCGGCTCCGAGCGCCGAGAAGGGGAAGGGTCTGCGCTCAGTGCCTGTCCCAGTCCCAGTCCCAGTCCCTGTCCCTGCCCCAGTCCCAGTCCCTGTCCCAGTCCCTGCCCCTGTCCCTGTCCCTGTCCCTGTCCCTTGGGGGCGACACCAGCAGCTCCCTCACCTGTTTTTCATAATTGCCATTTTTACAATGACTTTAATCAGCCTCCAGGCCAGGAGCACACAAACCAGATGTGCTTTCTTAAGCTATGAGTCACTAATAAACATGTAGAACGGAGTAGGCACAAGTGGCAAACCTTGTTACGCTCCCTCAGCTCCCTGCCTCACGCCCGTCCTCTTCCACTAGAGTCTTGTTCTGCTCCTTTTCTCCCTGCACAGATCAGGACTCTCAGCCCAGGGCACTGCACAGTGAGCTGGACCTTTGTTCTCAAGCAAAACCCTGGGATACTGCCGCAGTTTCAGATGCATGTTTTAAAAACAGTGATTCTACTTACAGAGGTAAACGAATAATACAGTCAGTGCAAAACCTCTAAGTGAGTTCTGGTATTATTCAAATTTGATGTACTTTGGTGTTCCCACATTTTCAGAATTTGACATGCCACTGGTTGTCATCTTTAGGTTTATCCATTACAGTGTGTGGGCAGGTCATAGTTTCAGATCCCCTCAAACTCAGGAAGGTATCACCAAATCGGTTTTACATCAGCTTCACATTTTTCAAACTTTTCTTCACAATCATGAAAGATATTTTTACAATACAGACTTAGATTCTTCTGCACAATCCTGCCACAAGAAGCTAAATTTAATTCAATTCAGCAGCCACAGAAGTGCAGAACATTTAGGTCCCTCCACGTAATCTTCAAGAGTCATTGCACAATTACGTATAGCTGGAAGTCTTCTCTGAAACTCTTAAAACGCAAATATTCTTGCCAGCAAACTTTAGTATCTTCAGTATGGAAAATGGTTGCTGAATTCAACTTGACTTCCTTTTATAATCATTTTATATTAATACCTCTTTGTTCTATATGTTATTTTTAAAATATTGGTCAAATGTTGCCTCTTGACAGGCTCTACCCTCTTGCACAACTTTTGTCCACCAGAATTTTTCTGACCCTTAAATATAAGGAGCTGACACAGCTTCAGAAACGCAGAATAACACTGCGGACCGTGCACTCCGGTAACGACCGCGTTTATCACACAAATGCTGCATCCTTTGTTAAAGACTGCAACCTGTGTAGAAATAAGGCACATCAGCAACTGCTAATGCCATGGGTTAATATCTGTCATTTTCAGATTTCATGTGTTCTTGGCAAGAACAGCTGGGGCTCTGTGCACGAGCTCCGTGCAGGCAGCGTCTGAGCCCACCTGAACCTCAGCGTTTGGCTTCGCAAGAGCTGACCGTGCACTGGGGAAGACTTAAAGCATTTGTCTCGTGTCTTTCAGGCTTCAGGGAAAAAAAAAAAAAAAGTCACTTTTAGTGGAGTACGGTCCTTTTAATGGCAACACATCTGCCAAGAGAATTCAACTAGGCAAGCTTGCAGAACATTATGTTGATGAGTCCTGCAGACAACGAGTTCCACAAATTGAACAGTGGGAAATTCATACAAGATTTACTGCCAGTACAGATGTCAGTAAATACTTCCACACCAACCTGTGTCTAAACCATTGAAACTAGAGTGAACAGCACTCAGCACATACAAGCTGTGAAGCATCGTTAGGGTTACGGTCTGGGGAGGTTCGTTACCTCCTGCCCTCTCCAGGACATGGTGGTTGCGCATTTTACCTTTTGCAGTGCTGGACGCAGACGCTGGTCGGGACGATCTCTTGCGCTGTCCGTTCTCTACAGTTTCCTGTGAAGCGGCAGAATCCTCTGTTCTTGAATTTCTTCTATTTGGAGTTTTAGACTTTTCACAATTCTCTTTTGTCTCATTACTAATAAAGTGGGACAAAATATTTCTGATGAAGTGTAAGAAGAATTATGTTTTTCTATGCAACTCAGACAAGCTGGAGGATGGACCGACACAGGTACCAGTTCCGGACTATTAGCACTGAAGATATGAAATGCTAGAGATACCAGAAGTTTTATCAGATGAAGAATGACCTGAGTAAGCCAGAGTACAGTCCATTTCTATTAAAAATTATCAGAGGATACAGAACTGAGAAGTCCTCAAAGAGAATATTTTCAAAATTAGAAGACCAACAAATTAGATGCATTATAAATTGTCTGCTCTGTTTTCCACAGGTGCCACCATTACTGAAGTCTAGGAAAAGCAAACAAGTTACATTAGAGACCGCTACGGTACGGGAATACAGGGTTGAAATTGCAGATGAACATAAGGAGGAATTACGAACATTCAGTGAGTGTGCCAGCTGTTGTTTTACTGAAAAGGCTCACTCCATTGATCCAAGTGATTTCTTCATATACTAAAAAGCTTAATGTTTATTTAAAACTTTCTTCAAGCTTTAAAACTTGAAGTTAAATTTTTTTTTTTTAATAACAGAAAGCTTTTTCTGCTATAAAAAATAATTGTAGGTAGCGTGGAAATCCATGTTTCTTGTCACTGAGGTAATGAATGGAGTGTTACATTTTGTAATTAAACTCCTCTTTTATTTTATCACTCTTAACCCTGTAAACTCATCCTGAGGTTTGGGTGTTTTCTCCTTAATGCATTAATGCCAGACAATTTCCAATCACTAAGTGGTTTCTGAAGATTAAGTTAAACTTATCTCCTGTGAATTCAAAGCTAAGTAATCAATCAAATAAATTATTCTGCTGATAATGGGAAAGGAGAAAGGGAACTTCATTTCAAGCCCTTTGGGTGATGCTTGCAAGACGTCAAGAAAGGCTCCTCAATCAGAACTGACCGAGAACAGCCAGAGCAGACCTGTGCGTGACAGAGTCCTGCTCTGAGAGGAAAACCTACTACAAATACTAGTAGTTTTAAGTAACAGATACCTGAAATCAAACACAATTTGTCTATGACAGGAGAGACGCACATTGTCAAGCAAGGAAACACACAGTAGAGGAGAATATTGAAGCACGTGGATTGTCTCAGATACAAAATGACTATTGAAATCTCTTTCCCCCGAAGTCAGCATCATGGGCAACCTACAAAGCAAATCCCCCAAACCGGTCACCAACTGGTCTCCTGCTGAGTGACCTGTGCAGCCGGACCAGCAGCCACGTGCTTCACAGGGACCGGAGGCAACAAAAGGCACCATCACCTCGAGTTCAGTTCTTACACAGAACTTTTACAGATTCTAATGACTAATCCACAGTTTGGATTGTCTCAAAGGAACCAACACATCACTTCTCTCCTTTCATAGGAGGAAATCAAGTTGGCCCAAGTGAAAATATTTCCAGTGCTCCGTAGTTGCAAGGTTGCTCTCCAGTTTGCAGCGTGGGACGTTAACTCCAGGAGCTCCAAGCCGACGGCTGCGAGTATCAGCCAACAGCACATTCACAGTTTGCCTGAAAACTTCCCATCTTTTCCAGTCTTGCTCCGAAAAGCATCAGTGCAGAAAAATTCAAACAGAAATGCACTTGTGGTAATTTGATGTGCTGAAGGCGTTTGGAGATTGGTCATGCAAGGACACTTCATTTGGAGAATCTGCTCATCTGCCAAGTGTCAAACCTTCAGCTTTTCAGAAAAATTCTACCTTAAAAAAAACTTGTTGTGACATTTCAGTTCATCTTTGATATTAACTAGAAAGATCCCAGTCCATGTGAAGGTAAATGTAGCTAAATATTCAATTCAGAGTCATTCCTGACCTGATGAAGTGTGTTGCGTTACTTTCCTTACAAAAGAAGACACTGCCTTATTCCCTGATGAACCAGCTGGACTAATTGCACCCCCATCGTCCCGCTGATGAGGGCAGCATCAAAAACCCGGCCAGTCGTGCCAGCACACTTATCCAAAAACCTTGTAAGATCTGTCATTACAGCTGCCTAGACTGAGTTTCATGCCTGGTGGGTTTAGAATCTAACAGAAAAGGATCTTGGAAACCATATTTTCTTCTAACAGAACACAACCATTTGAAAACTGATCTTTTAATTACTTAATGTCTTAACTGGGACAAGATGGAGTTTCTACCTGGCTTTCCTATCAGGTTTCCGCAAAGTGTCAACAAGCAAACACACAAGAAATCTGGAGAAAACAGTCAGGAAGGCAGAAGAACAGCAAACTTTAGGAAGTCCTACTTTCAGAAAACAAAAATTCACATGACAGCTAAGCTGCAGGCTGTGGAGGTTTTAGTTTTGATTTGTTTTCAGAAAATATTGAACAGTGGAAACATCAAGACCCTTCCACGATGTGAAACACTCAGGCCTGAAGGGATAAGAGGAAACAGTGTCCAAGGCATGAAGACAGATTCGGGAAAAAGTTACCTTACATTCTGCATTTCAGCAGTGTTTTGAAGCATTCAATTAGCCCAATTTCTTAGCAGGAGAGAAAGAAAATGAAAAGCAGTAGCAGAAGTTGTGCAAATGAAGCAAAGAGAAAGGGATTTCCTCCCAGGGAAGCTATATCTACTGCGAGTCTACACAAACTATCTCCTTACCTTTGACCAGCAACTACTGGAGCATTTGTTTCAAGTTCTACAAGAGAAAAAGATAATTTTTAAGTCTGCTGACAAGGCACGACCATCTCACATTTTTCTCATTGTGTATTAGGTCTGAAGAATAAACTCATCTATCGTTTCTCTCAAAGCAAAGCGAGGTGACATTTCCAACCCAGAACCGCCGCAGCCATGTGCTGCTCCTGCCTATGGGCTCAGGGACGTGTTAAAACGAGCGCTGCAGAGGAAACCTGCAGAGAAACTTCCCGACAAGGGCCACAGCCTTTCCCTTTTTAAACTTCCATTTTAGGCTGTTTATTACTTCTAAAACTTCTAGGTTTTACTAGTGTTAAACCTTAAAAATACTAATCTGGACCTATTATCTATGTAAAATTTTGCCTTGACCCAACCACCTCTCACAGCAGTATCTTCTAATGCAAAGGAAGGCAGTTTTCTGAAGCCAAATTATACTTCTGCTGAATTGGAAAAAACCCCTGAGGAGCTGATACGAAGTCAGACCCGCCTCCTTTCTCTCCCTCTCTCACAGTGATTTTGCCCATGCAGAGCAGGTTTCCCTTTGAGTCTTCACGACAACAAACAGCTCTCCTTTTCGTCACGTCATATTTCTCAGCTTTTTGCTGTCCATCTTTTAATTCTCCCCATATCCACCGGATCTTTGCTGAGAGGGACTGTCTGTACCTCTCGTGAGAGCTGCCCCTGCTGGGAGGGTTCCCACCGTGCGCTCCAGCTCAGCACGGAACCGGGGCTTTGCTCTTAAGATCAATTTAGTGGCCAAAGTTTGTCAGTGTGCACAAGGAATAAAGGTGTAAAAAAAAAAAAAAAAAAAGAAAATAGATAATATTTGTCCCGTTCTGGTAAACAGCCCTTACAATTTGTATTGGAACGTCAGACTCTTCAGTGTAACAAAGGAAAAACAGACTAAACGAAATAAAGGTTACTTTTCTTCCTACCCAAAATTTGAACAGGGAGAAAGTTCAATCATAAAAGTTGATAACACGAGTTATCCCCTGTTTGGCCACATCAGCACTGGGCCCCGGGTGGGATGTAACGTCACAGGGCGCACGAACGTCTTTCAGTGGGAGTTTAAAGAAAACAAGCTGGCACAATTTCTCCTTTCTGAAAGCTCTACTTCCACTCATAGTAGAGATGGCAAATGGGTGGAGAGCGGCACTTCCCATGTGCAAGTCCACGTCTATCCATTTTCCCTACTCATCTCAGAAACAACTTTTTTTAAAACCCCACAGAACCGATGGTGAAACACCATGAGAACAGATGGCAACAACCAAGAGTCGTCTGCCTGGGCTCAAAACACTGCCAAGGGGTCATTAAAAGCTGAACAGAAAAAAAAAAAAAAAAAGATTACGAATCTCAAACTTCCGTTCCCAGCACGGCTTTTGAAAATATTTTCAGAAGTGTCTCACATAAAAGAAAAATCCCTATTTGCTCTTAGCAAAACTTCAGAAGGCAGACAAAGTGTATCATTGCAGATCCAGGCCCTCCAGCTCATGACTGAAGATCTACAAACTGCCTCCGTGATTTTTCATTTGTTTTTTTCATTTGTTGATCCCATTTTGAATCTCCAACAAGGCTTTGGAGACTTCTAAAGCACAATTTAGCTAATGAATGATGAATGAAAATGAAAATTGAAATGAAAATTGAAAAAAAAAAATGAAAACAATCCCAAAAGCACAAATAATTTTTAAAAAATCCAACCCCCAAACTACCAAACATATTAGTGACCATTAAATATGCATTAAAATAAATGCATTTTCAGTTACAAACATAGAGAGTTTAGTTCACCTATATTCTGTTTTTCCAAAGGAAGATTTACCTGTTCTTTGAACAGTACTTTCTGATGTTGCAACTGAACTTTTTTTCTGTGTTAAATGTTGAGAGGATGCTGGAATAGAAGTGCAGGGAAAAAGCATTATTTTCAAAGGGAGTCACAAGAATTTTCCGTTGTGCGATCAGGCCGCTTTTACAAAAGGCTGTATCTTCCAGCTTACTGCAATTTTCCATTTACAGACACAATTTTTTAAACCCACCCCTCTACTCCACCCCGCCTCCCACCGCCCCGAGTTTAAACTTTGGGAAAACTATCCCAAGCAAGTTTTGTCTAACTAGAATAAGTGATGAAATTAAGTATCATAAACCACATTTTTAAAACTAACAGGTTTTTACCCAACTGAGAAATTAAAGTCCTAGAAATTAAAGAGTTTAGTCTCTCTCAGTTCAATGCTAACTTCAACAGAAGTTCTGAGGAAAAATAGCATCTTTGTTAATGAATCAATGCCCTCACTCTTTCAATTAAATTGCAAAAGTGCAAAATGTGCTCCAGAGGCTCCCTTGAAGTCCTCTGGCAATAAGACGATGTGACTTAACATTTCTTAAGGTTACCAAGATGGAAAACCAATTCTGCTGGGCTAATGCTTTCTGGTCTTCTTTTATATGTGATAATGAACTTAAAAATAACATGAGGATAAGAAGTTAAACATTCCTGTTTAAATAAAGAATATCCACTTCCATTTTTTTCCTAACAAGCAGAATTCCTTCTGCGAAGCTCGGAGTAAACATTCCCATTTTCTGGTGGCACGTGGCCACGACACACGTCAATGGCCACAGGGACTGTCACATTCAAGCTGAAGCTCTCAGTCCCACTGACTTCCGTGGATTTTATCGTCCATGATTTTATCTTGCGTCTAAATTAATGATGTAAAGCACAGTGGATTTTCTGACAGCTTACTTCAAGGGTCATGGTTTATTTCCACACTATTTTCAATAGATTAAAAATGGCATCAAGAAATAGCAGCAATGTCATAAATAAAGTCTGTCAGATGCTTAGATTAAAATAGTAAAGGATAAAACAGTTCAGATGTGAAGGTATTTTATGTTTTTGAATTGGATATAATTCACTTCTAATCACTTTTTCAGGTATTTCTCTGAAATGAGCATTTTAATTTTTCCCTAGGCATAAGGGCTTCTGGTTTTCTTTTTCTTCTGGAGGTTATTCAGCTATTTCCCCACAAGGTCCATGTTGTTCAAAGAGGGAACCAGTATAATTAGGATTAACTCAAAATATTGTAATTAAGTCAATAAATTGAAATTAGTTACAAAAATAAAAAGTCTCTGACAAGGCTGAAGCAGAATACCAGTGTATCTACTGGTATAAAAGGCATGCTAAGTATTACTTTTGTCATTACTGATACACTCACTTTTTCTCCCAGTTTCTAACAGTTAAGTGAAATCACTTCTGTTATTGCATCATATGTTCATAACAAATGCCCCATTTAAGCAGTAAATGGAAACTGAAATAAAACATCTGAAACACGAATCTTAGTGAAATAAAACCCTGCGCATCACTCAGATGTTAGAAACAAAAGCAGCTGTCAGCCTTGGCTACAGTGTCTAAATTTCATTATGTTCATGAATAAACGTCCACGGGAAGTTTATAAAAGCAATTTTAGTTGTTCCATGTCCGCGGGGTAGCACTGGACTTACCTGCACTTTGCAGCAGTTCCTGATGCGCTCCTGCTTTTTCCTCGGCCACGCCAGCCGCGGTTTGCTCGGCCGGGACGCCGCCGTGGTCGCTGCCATTAGTGCTGGGGGCTGCGGGCGCCGCGTCGGGGACCGCGGGAGCAGGAACAGCCGGGGCGCTGGGGGCAGGAGCAGGAGGAGCAGGAGGAGCAGGAGCAGGAGGAGGAGGAAGAGGAGGAGGAGGAGGAGTGCTTGTGGAGACACCGGGGGACGCGGCAGGAGCAGCAGCTGCAGGGCTGACGCCGACACTCGCGTTGCCAGGCCCAGAAGTGCTCTGTTTTGTAAGACTGGGTGATGGAGGAGTTGCAGTTTTATTATCCAGTTCTGCTGGTGACTGCTCTGCTCCCAAACTACTTGGGACTGACATTTCTAGTCCCTGACCTTCTGCTTCTCCATCCAAAGCATATTGCTCTTCCCCTTTCTCAAGGGAGCCGGTGACTTTCTTGCACGCTTTAGTCAGCAAGAGTTGGCCAATCTTGTCTACTTTTCCCTTTCCCTTACTCGATGAAACAGGACTGCGCCTGTTCCCAGATCCCGGACTGCTCGTAAGCAGAGGCGCAACTCCAGGCCCAGGCTGCGCTGCTGTGACAGAGCACGGCTCGCTCGGCCCACCCGTTTGAGAAGTCTCCTCTGGGCTGAAGTCTTTGACTTGCTGAGCAGGAAGATGTGAAGGAACATTGGCAGAAGTTGTAGTGGGAGAAGGCAGCTGAACAGGAGGTGCCAAGGGATTAAGAACCAGTGGCCTGCTGGTGGGAACACTGGGAGCAGGGCTGCCGGACGATGTGCTGGGAGGAGCGGGCCCGGAAGAGAACTTGATATTCTGCGGTATATGCAAAGGACCAACAACCGCCACTGACTGAGGCATTAGACTAGAGCTAGAAGTCATCGGGGCTGTTGGAATCGGACTTGATTGAGAGCCCTTCATAACCTGAATTATTGATGATGAGTTTATAAAAACGGGTGTAATAAACTGTGGCCGGGTGTTCGACTGAACTGCTGACTGTCCCTCAGAAACCATCACTTTGTTCCCTACATTGGGCATTGTGACAACAGTCGACACTAATGCAGGTTGCAAGTGAGATGGCAACGGTGCTGATGTATTAGCAGAGGATGTAATAGGGTTTGAAGTTACAAAGACTGTTATCTGGTTGGGGGGTAAAGGACCTGATATAGAAGAAGAGCTGACGGGCCTTTGCATTACTGGAGGAACACTCTGAGCAACGTTTGAGTTTATTTCTCCCAATTCCTGGTGCCCTGAATTTGAACAGGGCTCATTATTTTGAGGCAAGCTGAGTGAATTAGATGTCTCTTTGCTCGAGGATGAATCTTGCAGTGGAGGAACAACAGCTATCTTCTTTAGCTCCTCACCAGTGGTGACTATCGGTGCCATTTCAAGACCAGTCAGCCCAGGGGGCTTAATGGTTACATTAGGAGCTCCAGAATTATCAAGAAGTTGACTTAAAGAAGTTGGTGCCTCCCTCATGGCTGGAGATACCATGGTTTTACTTTCCTCCAAGACTGGAAGCTTACTGGTGTCTAAGGTCTGCCCGTCTTTTTTTGACTGTTCTTCTGGAACCAACATTTTCATTTCTGGAGCAGGGACACTTTTTAGTTCAATACTGGTCTGGTCTTTGTTACCTTGGACACCTTGTGCACTTTGACACTCATTATCTTGAGGCACACTAAGGCTGTCCTTATTGTCTTCAGGAATCCCTGTTACAGCAGGTACAGAAACTGTAGGATTCTGATTACTTAGCATGTTATTATTTTGAAAACTTGTAGTCACAGGTGTTGGCAAAGAAGAGGGACCAGCCATCATATTTCTTTGTAATTCCATGTTCTGCAAGAGAGATGGATTCTGCTGAGTTGTCAATGATAATTTAGCTGCTTTTGAATTCTGTCTGCCAGGGCTTGGTGTAGTTTTCCTACTGGATCCAGGACTGGACCTTCGACTATTGCTTGGACTCGCTCTCTTTGTTCCTCCACTGTTGGTTTGTTTGCCTGAATTGATGACAACACCTTCCAATTTGTGTGACTGTGGAGCAGCAAAACTAGACTGATTGTTAATTGTGAGGTTTGACGGGGCTTGTCCAATGGCCTTCAAAGTAGTGGGATTAAGACCCTGCTGATCAAATCCTCTATTGAGATTAGGCCTGGGAGGTAAAGGAATATTAATCTGGGGAGGGAACAGACCAGCTATAGAAGCATTGAGTCTCTCTGGAGACAAACTGATTTCTGATGGTTCTGTGCTAGGTGGACGGTTATTAGGAGTCTGAGGATAGTATGGTCTTGGGCTTGCTCTGTTTGGCGTTTTAGGCCTTGAAGTTTGTGATGGGGTGGCAACATTTGGAAAATGGTGCGTAAGAGCAGTAGGCAGAGAATTAGACTGCTGCTGGGGACTTGCGCCTTGGGCAGTTGAAAGTGGGGATGGTCCCGGCTTGGGTCCTGTCATCATTAATTGGTTCTGTGAAACTACTAAATGAGATGTCAAGTTATTCTGAGCTCCTGATGCTGGGGGGCCTTCAGCTCCACCTCCTTCGGGAAGGGAGGATACTGATGAAACCTCTCTGAGGGGTGAGCTAGAAGGATTCTGTACATTATCTTGATAAACCATTTTTCTTGCATTATTTCCCAGAGGAAGATTGCCCGGCAAGGAAATTCGTTGCTTATCAGGAGACGGAGGCACCGACCCTGGACCTTGGAGGTTAACCATTACCGGCATGTTGCCGCTCTGCTGCATCGGCATTCGCTGAGCGTCTGGATTCACAGGCCCTCTGGGTGGGTGAACTCCCTGCGGAACAGGCAGCCTGACCGACTTGGGATCCTGCTGCATCATGAGCATCATCATCATCTGCTGCTGCTGCTGCTGCGGTGTTTGTGGCGGGGCCTGGCCTTGCTGTGGCGGTGGCTGCGGCTGCTGCTGCGGCTGCTGCGTGTGTGGCATGAGTTGAGGCGGCATCTGCTGAAGTGGCCTTTGTTCCACTGGCTGAGATGGATAACCTACAACAACAAGATGATGTGTTCATTAAAACCAAAGAAAAATCAGAGAAAGCAGAATTTCTATAATGAACAGGATCAGATGGAAGGTACGGCCAGGAGCCCGTTTATCTTATGCGAGGCTTCACAAATAAGGATGAAGATTTTAGTTAATTCTTAAAAATATTTTTACTTAATATACGAATGACTTGCATGACATTTAATTGGAGAAGACCACTGAGTGTATCGTGTCATCTACCAGCTATTATTCCAAATTCACTCTACCTGAAAAGTCTCTGCAACTGTCCGTGGGCTTGTTTTCACTTGCAAATGCAGACTTGGACTTTCGCTAATTAATACTGTTTAACACAAACAAGACTTTGACAGTGGGACACAGACTAGCATACCCGCTACAGATCTGGCATTTTTGTAGTGTACAAAATAGAATCTGCCATGTATCACTTGGCCAAATACAGTGCTAAGAACCACCTGTGTGGCTTTTAATATAAATTACTTCACTGACTTTGGATTTAATCTTAACTACATGCAAAGGATAATTCCAACTGCAACCTTCTTGTTATAATTCTGAAAAATCAGCTGTTGGTTAATGCTACATTTTTATGGCATCAGTCCATGCTACAGTTAGAAATACAGATTTTTTTAATCAATTATGTTATTGCTGAATAACTCTACACTATTCAATATGATACCTGCAGAATGATACATGAGAATGTGACCACCTCTTCATTTTGAACTAATTCAAAGAAAACACTTAAACAATGGTACCAATCAGTTATCAGCAGGAAAAAAAAAGTTCTCAACTTGAACATATGATAGCACAAATTAAATTGAACTGTCAGAAAGGCCAGTAAAAGCTCTCCTACAGCTATTACACTCATATAAACCGCACAAAAAGTCCTACTACCTGGTGGCCTACTTGCAAAATCTGGAAGTTTAGGGCCTGAATTATCTAAATTCATTCCTTGTTCTCCAGACATCGATGACTGATCACTCTCCTCCAGGCCAGCTGGACGTGGTTCTGAAGAACTGAAAGAAAAATAATTGCAATTAAGATCCAGCCCTCACATCAGCATTTGACTTCTGCTTCCATACCTAAGTACTCGAGTAGATCATTTTTAGCACTTTTCACAGACCTGCACATAACTCACTGACACAAACCACGACTTCTGGTATAACACGACAAACTCGAACACAGAGCCCAGCTCTGCCGACAGTTACCCCTGTGCCTTAAATATTACTGAAAAGGAAACGAGTTGCCTGGTGCTCTATTGATCATAAACATTTCCTTTGTTTCTGCCTTGAATGTGAGTTTTATAACTAAAAGAATGCCAATGGATATTTCAAATTATATATATATATATATGTATGTATTTTTAAAAAATTAAATAGCTTTCCCTCTAATAGTGCTGTGACATCTCTATAGATAAGTAAGTACCATGGGTAGATACACAAAAATTTATTCTAATGGTAGCACCATTTCTTCCAGTATCATACCCAGAGGTGACCAGCTCAGGGGATCAGAGATGTCTGTTAACACCACAGCACTGACGTGTCAGACATTTAAAGTCACTTGCCAGAGCACAGACCTTTGGGGGACACTGCAGCTCTGGAAGCGATCACGGAATCACCAAATGGTTTGGGTTGGAAAGGACCTTAAAGCTCATCTAGTTCCACCCTCTTCCATGAGCAGGGACACCTTCCAGCAGCCCAGGTTGCTCAGAGCCCCGTCCAGCCCGGCCCTGGACACTGCAGGGATGGGGATCCAGAGCTGCTCTGGGCAGCCTCTGCCAGGGTCACACCTCACGGGGAAGAACTTCTTCCTATCGTCTAGACTAAATCTACCCTCTTGTGGTTTAAAACTGTTACCCCTCAACATAATCCTGCAATTTCTGTACCTGCTGTGACTGGCATTCCTGAGGACAACAGAGAGCCCTAGTGCACCTCAAGATACCACCCAATACTGGACTCCCTGGTAAGTGTCCCCCCCAGCATTACTGCAGGTCCCCTTCAGGTACAGAAAGGCCACAATAAGTCTCCCCGCAGCTTCTCTTCTCCAGCTGAACCCCCCAACTCTCTCAGCCCATCCTCCCAGCAGAGCTGCTCCAGCCTCGGATCATTTCTGGGGCTCCTCTGGCCCCTCTCCAGCAGGTCCATGTGTGTCCTGTGCTGAGGACCCAGAGCTGGACCAGCCCTGCAGGGGAGTCTCACCAGAGCGGGGCAGAGGGGCAGATCCCCCCCAAACCTGCTGCCCACGGGGCTGGGGATGCTGCCCAGGATACGGTTGAATTTCTGGGCTGCAAACACACAATGACGGATCATGTCCAGATTTTCATCCACCGGTGTCCCCAAGCACCTCTCCAGGGTTACCTGATGCTCCAGGAGACTCTCTTAAGACTCCATAAAATCGTTCAGATTCAATGCCCAATATTTCCACTGAACCAAGACAGCTTTTGCAGACTTAGAAAAAACCAAGTTTCTATAGTTATCAATATATATGGTGAGCGGATGTAGGATATAGAGGGATGAAGAGTAAAAGACTATAACTGCTTATCAGCTTCATGAGTATACGAAGGGTGTAGGGAGATCTATGGAATATAAGCTCTGAGTTAAACTTAAAGACATCAAAGTAAGACCACTGCCACCAAAGTGAGGAAGAATCATGCAAAAATGCCAAGAGCAAAAGAAATTTTCAGGAAAAGAATTCGAAGTATACAAAGGCAGAGAACTCTATCTTATTTAATTTTACTTGAGAGTAACCGCTTCTGGCATCTGCACAGCTGACAAGGAGACACAGACACGTCCTAATGTCCTATTAACTACTTAACCAGCGTGTGACTTGAACTACCCTGAACTACTGCAGGTCAAAACTGGGGAGAACATAAACCAAGAGAGAAGAAAGGCGAGAAATGGGGCAAACACAGAACCGCTTCCAGCACAAGTGTTGCCAAGGGAAGTATTTGAGTTAAACCTTTTGTCTAATGCAGCACATCACCAACTTTCGTGATGCAGTTGTACACTCACATGCCTCCACCAATAAAGTTGATGAAAACTGGCAAAATACTTATTAGCAGCCACAGAAATACATATTAGCAGCCCCAGAAGCAGCATATTAGCAGCCCCAAATGAACAAAAGTCCTGGCAACAAAATCACCCAGAGGAGCTGCAGCCTTTGATGGAGGTGCCAGCAACATGAACTGGAATAACTGCCTAAAATTGTGAATACAATCTGGAGTTTGTAATTTTGCCATTTGTGATTTATTTGTAATGGTGGGAGATTAAAAATGCTACAGTTAAAGACTAGATTAAAAGCCGATGCAGAGCATCACTGCACAAACAGGTTTAACCTAGAAAACAATCACGCAAAATCGATTCTTGGAAAACATCTCCTGCCAGATGGGTCTAATCGAGCAAGCTCTATAAACCTTGCAAAATAGGCATGAGCTTTGTTTGCCAGCAAAGAGGAGCAGCTATTGCAGAAGACTGCTACTGTAAATGCTGGAAAACTTAAACATAACTTGAATTTTGAACGTAGCTGAAATTCACTGGGCATATTTAACAACCATCAGTCACCAAAAAGAAACCCAAACCAACAACAAATTCTGAATATAAGTAACAAGCAAGATGAGAAATTGGTGTGAGAGGGACAAATATTAAAGTCATAGAATGTCCTGAGCTGGAAGGGACACACAATGCTCATCGAGTCCGACTCCTGTCCCTGCACAGGACACCCCACAGGTCACCCCGTGTGTCTGAGGACGTTGTCCAGTCTCTTCTTGAACACTGTCAGGCTGGGGCTGTGACACCTCCCTGGGGAGCCTGTTCCAGTGTCCAGCACCCTGTGGGTGAAGAAATTGTATTTGTTCATCTTTCCTGTTGCTCTGGATGTAATAAAAGCCAACTGCACACGAGGTACAGTACGGATCGTCGTAAGGGAACCCTCTGCTCCACCAGCTGCATTCTCAAGCACAACCTTCAGATACAAAATCCCTTGTCAGAGTGGAAAGAACTCCAGGAGACAAAACCAAAAAACCAAACCAACCCCCAACAAACAAAACCACCCAGCCAACAAACCTACACCAAAAAGGGCTGCAGATGCTGAAATAAGGCGTGCAAAAATGATATCACGGTACAGGTGTAAGCAGAATCAGCCCTGCCAACACGGTACGATGTTCTGCAACAACTTTTGCTTTTACAGAAAAGTCGTTGTCCCCTGATGCTGAATGAGTTTCATCTCCCATGTGCACAGGACTGTCACCTCCAGGCCCACGCTCAAAAGCTCTGAATCTGGGAACAACCTCCCTGTGCTGCCGCGTGTCCCCGCCTGCACGTCACCCCCACCCCGGCACCGCAGCCCTGAGCACCCCCAGGGACTCTACCCAGCGCACCCCACGGGTATGGTCTGTGCACAGGAGAACGTTGAACAACAGTTCGTTTGTGCATGCATTTAATAGAATTAACTAAGATGTTTTATCTACAATCACATTTCATCTAGCATCTTTTCCCTCAGTTTACACCCCATTACCTACAGTCTTCAGGTTCAGAAAACGGACACGATCTCTTTTAAACAACCTATTTTTTCCAAAATGTCTTGGTTTTCATTCCAATGCTGAGTTGCTCAATTAAACAAACCCTTAAAACTATTTTAAACTCAGGGGAATGAACTCTTGTCAATAGCTCACTTATCCTATTTACACTCTAATACGGCTCAGCCTACAAACCGTATTATTAATGGTACTTTTGTTACTATATTATTACATCTTCTGAGATGATTTCTAAGGAAAAAAAACTCCATGTTCATCAAATTAACTGCATTTCCACACAGGGTTTGCTGCTCTGAACTCTAAACTTCCTGAGAAAGAATGACGGAGGAGAAGCTGAGATGAAAAGCATCCTATTTGCTTTTGACGCAAAGGAAGGGGATCCAAATTGGATTTTAAAGTGTCAGCAATTCCAAGACAGGAAAACGCTGAGCTCGCCTAAGGGTGCTGGGGCACTGCAGTCACCTTGCTTTTGCTGGAGAATAATCTCAACCACACTTGTAAGGATAGTTCCCTTCTTACTGCCCCTGCAAGGATAAAGTGATTAATATATAGCCTATTAAGAAACAAACTGCTAATCCACACCCGGTGCCAAAACAGCATTCTACAGGCAGCAATGAGAAGAGAACGTTCACTGAAAAGCAACAGAATTGTTACAAAGCGGTATTTCCTTTGTTAATGCACCAAAATCTGATTAAAAGCCTTATTGAAGAGCTAGGAATTCTTTTGAATTGTCATAGCTCAATAGAAAAGCTAAAATTTAGGCTGACTTTATTGTGAAAACTTTTTAACGAGCAAATAGTCTTGTGGGGCTCACACGGGAGATTCTCCACTCCCTTCTGCATCTTCATGGCTGCGCTGGACTCTCTCCAGAACTGGAGACAATATTCCAGATGCGGTCTCACCAGCGCTTGCACTTAAAATTGCTGGAACGGCAAACTGAAGACACCTACACGCCCTCACGCACCTCCCTTCAACACAGCCAAAGACAAGCAAAGCTGGAAAGCTCCCCTGCGGCCTCCCTCGCGGGCCTGACCGCTCCTTGCGCAGCAGCAGGACAGACGGACCGTGGCCGTCCCACCGTGGCCATCCCGCCATGGCCGTCCCACCGCGGCCATCCCACCGCGGCCGTCCCAGCGCCCGCCGGGCCCGGGGCAGCCCTGGGCAGCACGTGGCAGACGCTGACGAGCCAGAACGAGTTGGGCCAGAGCCGAGCTGGGATCCCGGTCACGGTTGCCACGTCTCCGTGACGCTGAGCCCACCCACACGTGGGGCACTCAGCTCCCGCCCAGTCACTTCGAGCAGGTTTTCACAGAGGCCACAGACTGTGTCTCCTTCTGATCTCACCTGAAATCACACCGCCTGTTTTCAGCAGCATGGAGCTGACAGGCCATACCACCCCCATATGTAATTATATAGCATGTATTTGAAAGACTTTTTTTCAAGGCTGATTAGATCAGCATGCTTTGCTTTACCTTTGCTATGCAGCATTTTTGCACCTGTAAAATGAACATAACACCTCCTGTATTTTATTTTAGTACTAGTTAAGCCAGTTAACGATTGTCACAAAAGATCACTTGCTATAGATGATGCGAGTTATTTCAGTGCAGAACCAAAATGTCCCTGAGAAAATTCAATTTTCACAAAGGAATCTTGCCATTGTGCAGAAAATGAAGGTTGGGGCTACACAACAAATAACCAAAGGAAAAAATTAAATACTGAAAAGTCGCTTAGTACTCAAACGCCATCCACTCTTTGCACTGAACTGGACATCTGTCTCTGGAAACAGTAGCATGAACTTCATGTTACGACTAATAATGATTATTCAAAAGACTGGGACTGGTGGAAGCAGAGTCACACCAGTAGCTTAACGTGCCATTGCTACCTTTTTGTTTGTTTCAGAATTTAACTTTGAAATTTGGATATTCCTGGTTTATAATTTTCTGTGCAGAGTTTTTCCATTTTTTTCTAAAGCAAACTGGAAACAGTGCCCAGAAGTTCCATCGGGTGGATTCCTGTTAATGCTCCTGGGGTTCATCTGCAGCTTTAGAAGAATTAGATACAGCATACCTGTCTTTACCACCAGCTGACTAACGGGACAGCGGCAGCATCCTGCTGCCCTGTGCTGGTATGAGCAGACTGTCAACAGCGAAAGGTGACAGGACAGCTGATGAAGAATATGTTGGCCAAAGAGGAACGGAGAGATTCAGCAACCTTGTATTTCCATCTAACAGGTACACTCATTCATTATCTCTCAATATCACCCATTTGTCTTTTCCCTTTCAAGGGTTGTGGATTTTCCTTCCTTCCTAATCTCTTCCAGGCCAGGAAGACCAGCACTGCTTGGGCTTGTTATCCTCATACCCAGAAAGTACCAGGTTCCTCCCTCTAAATTCTAGCAGCAGCTCCAACTATGAGAGAAGTCTAGCTCAATGCCAGGCAGAACCATGACAGGATATACACATAATTCATGAAACAAGTCCCCCAAAATCTCTACTGCACATATTATATGGAGGCTGCTAATTCTTCTGAAAGTACTTCCCAACCTTTGTGGCTGACCAACGGCTCAGAAAAGGCACCTCCTCTCCCAAGGGCTGCGGCACCACGTGCCACTGACATTTAGAAACGACTCCTGCACTTCCCTTACCCAGTAAATGTAAGGAATGGTGATGTTATAATTGGGTTTATAACCAAGCTCGGATGTCTGCATGGGATTTTTTTAATCTTGAATGAACCTTGCAGTGGCAGACTTGCCAGTGGGTTATCATTTAACTCTTGAGAGAAATTGTTAGAATATGAAATAATACAGGTCCTTTCTCACCCCATACTTGCTGAAAAATATTGACAAGTTCCCTGTGGAGCTTCCCCATGCCCCTTATAAAAACGATGTAATATTAAACCTACGTTGTTTGTTCTAGTTGTTGATTATTTTTCTTCTTCCTTGGAGGCTTCTTCTTTTTCGGCTTGTTGGCATTCTGATTATTTTGTTTGTTGTTCACACCAAAGTGTCCTGCCGATATATCGCTTTGTAGAAGGTTAACCAAGAGCGGGCTCGTGAGCGTAACATCTTTATTGACGGGAAAAACAGGATTCTGCCCACAGGAAATCTGATTCCCATTTGGCGTTCCACTAAACCCAGTATTGAAAGGCAGCCCATGGCCAGAGAAATGACTCCCTGAAGCACTGTTGTTTCCTTGCATTGCTTGCATATGAGAAGGCACCATGTTTGGCTGCTGCACAGGAACATCAGGTAACATCTGTGCCAAGTTCACATCGTTGTTTGTTGTAGTCGTAGTATCCCCAAGTTGCTGAGATATGTGAGGACCAGGTCCAGTGGGTCTTAAAACTTGCCCTTGAATTCCCATAACCTGAGAAGGATTACCATTCACAGGGCCTTGCTGAGCCATCATCTGCCCAGTGAACTGCACCATGTTTCCTTGCATGTTTGGGGTTGGTCCTCTCATCAGTTGAGCTGGCCCCGTCATAACATTGGACTGGTTTTGCGTACTAAAAGGCTGTTTATTTCCTTGCATCTGAGTGGTCATCATCTGTTCCATCATCGAGTTTTGCTGTAACAAGACCTGGCCCTGAGGTCCCATCATCTGATTGTGTGTAGACATCATCTGTTGTCCCTGCTGGGGAATCATCTGTTTGGGTGGGGTCATCCTTTGGGGAGAAGGACCAAGATTTTGGTTTTGTGGTGTCACCATCATTTGGCCTTGTGGCATGAGCTGAGTTCGAGAAAGTATCATCTGGTTTTGAGGGTTCAGCGATCCCTGAGCCTGAATGTTCACCATCTGTCCTTGAGAAGACACAATTTGCTGGTGCATGCCCATGAGCTGAGACTGTGGTCCTTGCTGCGGCTGTCCCTGGATGTTGCCCATGTTCACCTGCGACACCCCACTAGCACCAGCCTGCTGGTTGTTCATATTTCCATGAAGTCCCATTAGATTGGTCTGCATCATATTGGGTGGGCCATGTGGTGCTTGCATCTGATTTTGAGGAGGTCCAGATCCTTGGCCACCTTAAAAAAAAGAAAGAAATTGCCAGTAAGAAACTGTTTGGAATAGTATAAAAGTTTTCACATCTTTTGATGTTAAGTACTCCAAAACGGTTTTCTTCCTTTTTCCAATAAACTGGAATATCTCACATGTTTGCAGTCCTGTGATGCAATGCTTGATGCTACAGGTACATGTGAGTTGTTAAAACAAAACCTCATACTTCTCAGAATAAACCCTTAGACTGGTATACTTCCCACGTACCCCACTACAGAGGACACAACAGAAATTTAATTTCACTTGTTATCTATATGTAAGTTTGAAAATCTTCCATAATATCACCTGACTTAACAGAATAATTCCAAACTAAAATAAGCTTCAAACCTTAAGGTTATTTTATAATGGGTTAAAAAAGAAATACACAGGCAATCCTGCTGAGATGTCATTATCAGGGTATTCATAATCCAGACAAAAGACTAATAATCAGATTGTTAAATGGAGACATTTGTGAACTAAAAATTTAATTTTACAAGACTAACTGTAAGTACAGTTCCAAAGCTTTCAAAGGAACTAATAAATCATATTTTCAAAGCAAAACAAGATTATTTTGTTGTTCTGCTTCTAGGATAATGACACCCTTGGGTTTTTTTCTCCTGGACAAGAAGTTACCTTTGTGTTCTACCTTTATTAACCCAGCCTCCAAATTTAAATGCTACTTCCATTCAATTCCTTAACAGATTCTTCTGGATATGAGTACCACAGTCCTAATCAATAATAGTTGGGTAGTTTGAAAAACACAAGCAGCCTCCTGCTTTTCTTCCCTCATTTAGCAACACCCAAAGAAGGCCCGTGCAGCTCCAGCGAGCTAACTCCCTATTAACGACAAGAGTTCAGCGCTCTGGTATCTGTGTTACACAAGTAAAGGCATAATTTTCTACCAAAAAAGACAACACCGAGGAATGGCCCATTTCCCCCAGACCTGTGTGCTGCACGTTTTGGCTGGTTTGCAGCTGCGGGGCTCCGCTGTTCACCGGCGTCCCGGGGGCTGTGGAGGGGACCTGGCCCTGCAGGAAGCTCTGGCTGGGCTGGCCCGCGGGGAACCCCGGCGGGAGGCGCTTGGGCATTCCTGAGGACAGGAATTGTCTGGTTAGTAAGCATGGAAAATGGGAGGAAAATATAAAAATCTATAATTGGAGCATGATAGGAAGAATACCTGTGAATCTGTACTGTCACATTACACGTTCAGGCAGAAAGTGTTTTTTTGCCAATATAAGAAACCCACTGAAGACATTTATAGCTCTTATCTGTGCAATAATTCTGCCTAACAAGTTACCGTGACTCAGTTCAAACTGTAATTTAAGCACAAAACTTACCCCACACAGAAGGCAAGAAGTCCATGTTTGACTTTTTAGAAACTAGAAATTAAAGTACGATGCGTTGCTGTTTTCCTCTCTACTGCACCTCAACTCTAATCAGGCCCTTAACTTACTCCACATACGCAAACACCAGTATCTTGCATTTTTGTCACAGGGATGTGCTCCTCTCAGCAACTCTCACCGTAACACACCAGGTGCACACTCCTGAGCGCTCCTGCATGGCTGCCACGTGTGCGCACCCCAAATAACCCAGCTGGGCTGGGGAACCGCATGAGACGGCACATCCAGAGCGCAGAACGATGCTCCTGCAGACAACGATGCTCCTGCAGACAACAATGCTCCTGCAGTTCCTGCTGCCAGAGCAAGTTGTTCTGCAGACCCCTGTCTGGCACAACCCCCACGCTGTGACACACCAAAACATCACCGCTGCTGGGGACAGAGAGGAAAACCTTCCTTCTACCTACCAACGTGAGCACAGCATAAATGGGTTTAATAGAACCTACTTCTTTTAACTCACTGTCAAATAAATGCTGCCACAGACCTAGAAGCAACCCTGTCCTTCCTTATTTTTCAGACCCACAATACGCAAGCAGAATTTGACTTTGGTTCCTTCTACAGTTACAGCTTTCCTGCACACTTAATTGTATTGCTTGTGTTAATTAATCTTGTCTTAGTATTGTAATTATTATTTCAAGATAATTAAGCTTACAGGTCAAACAATAAGACGCATCTGCAAATATGGAACATATAGTACTTGAAACATCACATCCTCAGACTATAGTTTTAGTTCTGCTAAACTTTTAGGAAAGTTTTGAACGTAGGAATGCTTGAACTGAGAAAAAACAAGTATTAACTTGGCCGATTCCAAATCTAACGTAAATCCTGATTTACTAAATTAACTAGGTGAAATGGAAAGTGTTTTAATATATTCATTTACTCCAAACCTTTCAATGCAAGATGGCTTAAAAACTGAAAAATCTGTGGTTACAAATTAATTAACGTACAAATTGCAGCAAGGAATTGGCATGCACAGAAGGCTGGCAAAAATCTCAGCAAGTGGGAGCAATATAGCTGTGCTGAAACCAGTGGAATCCTGCACAGCAGGACTGCTGATTTTAGCAGTATGGTCCACAGTGAATCCAAATCACGTATTGGGTAGTTTATTTGAGGTGTCATTTTTAACTCAAAAAGGTTTTGTTTGTAGTAGGTTTACTTAGAAAGGAAGGAAAATACAGAGGTTTTACTACCTAGAGGTCATGGCTGTGCTGCCTAGAGGAAATGATTCCTGATGGGAACATATGGCTGGTGAGGAAAAACTGTAGGGAAATGTGACTATAATAAATAATAAATAACTGATCTAGATGGAGACAAGATAAGATATACCAAGTACAGGGCACTGGCAGATCGTAAGAATGGTCTGCAAGAGGAAAACCTTGAAAATGAGACAATTCATCTGAATCAAATTAATCTCAACTCAAATGAGACCCATGGTACAAACAGTGAAAATGAGAAGCTTGTCCAGATCAGCAGACCAAGAAACGGGTATTCCTTACAGCCTCTTGGGCAGATTTCAGACATACAATGTGAGAATGCAAGAAACTAGGATATGTATGTGTGTGTATGTAGGTGGACAAAGTATATGGCTCACATTTTATAAGTACAGAAATAAAATATTTCAAAGGCTTAAGCAAGAGCTTGTGTATGGGTGTCTGAGAGCAGCCATTCAAGGGAAAGATGAAGAAATGAGTGAGCAGAGAAAAGTGCTAGAAGTCTGGCACCGAACTACAAAATGCTCAAAGGGAAAAAACACCAAGGACACAAACAAGATCTTGGGACTGACAAATGAAATTCCTTCACTGTTACAGAAGAATCCAAGGAGTAGTAAGCAAAAGATATGAGTGTGGAGGTCTGATGAGAAAACTAAAGACAATATAGTTAAAACTGAAGTTAAAACATCCCTTGACCTCAATTTTAGAACAGGGAATACAACAGCATGGCAATAATAGCTCTTTCCTCTTTTATGTGGGAAGAAACTAATGACAAAGACAGGTTCAAGAAGAGACATCCACAACTTGGAAAGGAAGATGCAAAATAATGCCTCACTTCTGTAGTTGAAAATGTAAATGGTGACAGAGGAAGTTGAAGAGAGAAAGAAAACGTTCATTTGTTCTTATTACACTCTTGCTCAAACAAAAATGCCCCCTCCCCCAAGAACAACCACAAACCAAAACAAAAAAACCCCACATCATCTCTGAATATCCTGAACTTGCTTAGGACAACAGAAGAATTGCCAAGAGGACGACTGGCAGCCATAACCAGCACCTGCACGCAGCAATTTCCTCCTGCAGCAGCGCAGGGTCTGCCCTCAGGTCACCACTGACACTGCAGGGCAGAGACGGAGAAACCAAGTGATGCTGACGCTAATTCGCTCCCACCCCCTTTATACTCAATTTATACCTTTATTCTGTCTTTCAAAGGATCTCATCAAAACTCACAGCAACATTGGTTCTAGCCATTTTGTTTCTTTTCTTTTTAAAATAAAAGAAGGTCTCAGCACTTCTTACCTCCTAAACCAGGGTGTAAACCTTGTGCACCTTGGTTTTGCTGCTGCATCACCATGAAGTTGGGGGGTACGTTCCCCTGTTGCACCATAGGATTACGACTGGGAGAACTGACAGGCTGCTGGAATCCCTGGGGAAGCGTGCTACTCTGGGGAGGCCTTGGTCCCATCTGCTGCTGCGGCTGGTTAACTGTTGGAGATGATGCAGGAGATCCCTGCTGGAAGGAGGAGGGAGAGGAAGCAGGAGACTTGTTGGTCAGGTGGGGCTGTTGTAGTGGCGTAGGAACCCGTGAGGGCCCTCCCTGAAGGCTTTTCATTTGAGGAGCAGTAAACTGGCCAGGATTGCTCATTTGGGGAAAGTTTGAGTGAGCCTGGGAAGCTTGCTGGCTTCCAAAAGGATATGGAGGTGGAGGATGAGTAGGAGTTTGTACTGTTGCTAGAGATGGTCTTGCTTGAAGTTGCTGCTGCATTTGTCCAGGCAACGGGGCCTTTTTCCAACCCTGGTTTACTGTCAATGTACCCAATGCTCCCTGGGTCGGAGGAGGCTGAAGTGCTCCAGAAGGAAGCTGGTTCCAGCCAGGGGGAACTGGAACCTGTGCTGGTGAAGTAAAGGAAGGTCGAATACCCTGCTGTGGCTGCTGATGTGGCTGGGGAGGACGCGTCTGCAACTGCGTTTGCTGCTGTAGCTGCTGAAAGTTGGCTGAGTTCATCTGCCTGTTTAGAGGAACTGACTGCATTGAATGGAGCTGGGGAGCTAAAGATCCAGATGGATGATTTTGCTGCTGGATATTTAGCCCAGATAAGAGTGGGTCCATTGCATCTATTAAAATAGCAAAGAAAAGTAAAAAAAAAAAAATAATAATAACCTACTGAAGACAAAACCCATACAAAGACAAAACCAAGAAAGGATAAATTGCTTGCTTGCATTTGCTTGCTCTGCACAAAAATTCACGTTCCAATGTTCCAATTTCTCCAACAGACAGAATGGGCAATGCTCTAAAAAATCTGCAGGTTGTTCGGGAATCCTGAGAAGCCAGGTCTTATCAATTTATAACCTCTACAGTGAAGCACAACAGTTCCACAGTGCTTGTTGCTACAAACTAATGTAAACCCTCAACACACTTAGAATCATAGAATCACAGAATATCTCAAGTTGGAAAATACCCACAAGGATCATTAAGCCCAACTCCTTGCTGCCCGCAGGACTATTCGAAAATAAACTATATGACTAAGAGCATCATCCAGACACTCCTTGAACTACGACAGACTTAGTGCTGTGACCACTTCCCCAGGGAATTTGTTCCAGGGACCGACCACCCTCCCAGTGAAGAACCTATTCCTAATGTCCGGTCTGAACTTCCCCTGATGCAGCTTCATTCCCTTCCCTCGTGTCCTGTCGCTGGTCACCAGAGCGAGGAGATCAGCACCTCCCCTCCACTGCCCCCTGAGGAGGGTGTAGACTGTGATGAGAACACCCCTCAGTGATGAGGACACCCCTCAGTGTTGAGGACACCCCTCAGCCTTCTCCAAGCTGAACAGACCAAGTGATCTCAGCTGCTCCTCGTTAGTCTTGCCCTGGAGACCTTTCACCATCTTGGTCACCCTCCTCTGGACACACTCCAGTTGTTTGATGTCCTTCTGCTCCTGAGGCACCCAGCACTGTCCCCAGTGCTCGAGGTGGGGCCGCAGCAGGGCAGTGCAGAGAGGACACTGTGCTGGACGCAGCCCAGGACACGCCTGGCCCTTTGGGCCGCCAGGGCACACGGCTGACTCCTGCTCAACTTGCCATCAACCCAAACCCCAGATCTCTCCATGGAGCTGCTCTCCAGCCTCTCAGACCCCAATTTGTATATATAACCCACTTGTTGGGGCATTTATCCCTACCAGTTTAAAAAAGTGGCATAACAAGGAATTAAGGTAGTATCGTAAACTCATATTCTCAGAATGTTTAAAACATTTCTGAAAAATGCTATCTGTTAGAATAAAATTGCAGAGATCTACAGAGGCTGGCAAGTACTGCCACCATACATGGAGAGACAATGAAAACTCCCTCTCTTTTTCTGTAGTCCTACAAGTGCAAGTAACTTGTACTGGCAGAACTGTGAAGAATAAACTCTGACCATTTGCACTCCTCAGATCCCCAGCCCTTAACTTCCCAGTCTACCTTCGCCTCCTGAAAAGCACTTTGCTCAGTCTGGTGCATTTGCTTCCTACCAGAGACATCTGCCTCCCTCAACCAACCCTCTCACCTTTATCTAAGCATAAAGCGCAGTCACAGCAGTTCTATTGCGAAAATACCTCTGCCGCTGCTCAACGCATTTGACCAGAACACCAAGCTTATTAGGCACCCAAATTATCCCTGGGGACACGGAGGGTTCCACAGAAAGAGTAAGTCCAGAGAGGACAGGGGAAATACTCAAGGAGAATTCTGCAGTACTCTTGTGAGTACACGCTCAAGCCTGTGTGATGAAGAATAAAAATTCAAAACCATTTTCAGGTCAGTACTGTGACTACATGTTACCACCTGGCTGCGAGGAAGGCCGAGGTGTTCTTGTCTGCAGCTCAGCACCAGCACCAGCAGCCACCATTGAGGAGGGCACGTTTCCACCCTGGGACATCATGACAGCTGCAGCATTGCTCATTCTTATTAAACCTTAAAAAATAAAAATAGACATTATCAAGTCTTGCAGTTTTAGCATACAGAAAAATTTTAGATTATTTTTTTACAAGAAAAATTTATATTCATTAAGAAAACATTTATTTCGACTTTAAGAATTGTTTGTCCAATATAACCTGAGGACACATGTCTCTCTGAGAGCTCAGATTCCCTGGTATAAAATAAACAAATTAAGGTCATGCTGAAGTTTTTCCTTTAGCACCGAACTTTTTAAAAGGCTATAGAAGGAAACACCACGGAGTCATTGTTTGAGCCTCACTTGCCACTAAAGTCACCAAGTGATGAGATTGTATCAGTTACACATGTATCAAGGTTTTTGCAAAATCTGATATGAAAAAGTAACTGAGGCATTGTAAGAGCAGGATTTCAATGTTTCACTTCCACAGGCTGCTATTTTATGAAATGGTTTATATTGTTGACCTGCTGGTTACCTTGTTGTTGTATTTATACTGGTTACGTTTACTTTGTTGACCTGCAGGCAAGAAATGAAGCTCCTGATGGTCACACTGAAGATCAGAGCAGACACTTTCAAGCACACTTTCCTTAAATGTTTTACATTCCTTGTTAAGCACAATTATTTAACTACTGTTTAATCGGGTTTCTACAGAAGTGAAACGTTCTGCCCATTCTTTCCCATTGACAGCCACACATGCATCTTATATTAACTCTTGACTGAAAAGATTCCCATTTTTTAAATCGCTTTAAATCCTATTTACTAAGATACTAATCAGTTTATTTTGCTTATGATTCAGCTATTAAAAAATACTACAGTAACTTTTTTTTAAACTCTTCATAGAAATCTGACTTTTTAGTTAAATATTACTTATGTACATATAATGCTCTAAAAGGTAGAGTTTAATAAAACTACACCTCTCTGGGAAAATTAATATTCTATGATCAGATCTCAAAAGTTTATCAGGAAATAAAAAGAGAGACTAACAATGACAGTGTCCTGTCCTTCCCACAATTATAATGTATTTAATCTAGTGTCGCTTATTACTGTACACTGAACAAAGGCTTATGCTCACTTTCATAAAGGTGGCGACATATAAAACTGATTTGTGAATTCACTACGCTAGACTCATCCGCTTTTACAGTATTTATGTAGAAAAAAACCAAACCAAAACACCAAAACTGAAACAAAAACTTGAACCACCAAACCCTCAAAAAACCCCCTAAACAAACCAATCTGCCCCACCCAGATCATTTCAACGTTTGGGGGAAAAAATGCAGCCGACTGTTTACTTTACATAATGTGGGACACGGCCTGACAGCACAGAAACAACACCGCACATTAATTAAAATGGCAATTATAATTCTGCAAACAATAATTGCTATAATCAGTGACATTTTATTATTAGCTTAGCAACAAATTTCCAAGTGTTTAAAGCTTCAAAGGACTCTACCTTGTCCCCCTTGCATGGGAAACGCGGTTTCCACGCGCACGGCGCTGCCGGCCCCCAGGGGCCCGTTGATCCGCACGTCCTGGCTCCTGCTCTGAGCCAACGCCAAGTTGATGGCACCTTCCCCTGCAAGAGACGGACACCTTGGGTGAGCTGAATCACACATGGAGAAGCAGGACACAGACATTTTCAAAACGACATTTAAAAGATGTCATGGAAAGAGGGACAAACTTTACCTATAATGCGAACTCTAGAAGGATAGTTATGCATCACACTACCTCTATCTCCTGGATTTCAATTTTAAGAAAAACAAACACCATGACAAGCATTAAAAGCCCTTGGTTTCACCCTGAGTGTGCTCTTGAACAATCGCCCAGAACGGACATCGGAATTGTGAAATCCACTCAAAACTTGTTCTTGAGAAAATCTCATATGAAATAATTAGGGGAAAAAAAATGAGGGCACATTTTGCTAGCTAACAGTCAAAAAACGTTTATGAGGAGTTTTCCTGATGTTCTGAGGGTCTTTGGCTATTATATTTATTTTTAAACCTACTCCTGAAAGAATAAAAATCTCAAGCTACCTTTTCACTGAAGTCATTCTCCAGATTACTAAATTACGAGTTTTGCAACATTAACCAAGTACACAAAACCGCTTGTTGAGAATACTTGAAATTTAGCTTAGTGCCTTTGGAAACAAATTAAGCGTGAGGTACCTTCAATCTGAACTGAGAGAATCCCCAGGTCTCGAAGCTGTTGGTTGTTATTCTGAGCCAGAATTCGCAGCCGCTCGGCAGCTTCCCGGGGTATGTTGAAGGTGACGCGGACGCTGTTCCATGGCTCTATCTTCTGCAGCTTTAACTTGTTGGATTCTTAAAAGGAAAACAGTCAGACTCAGTGCAAAGACAGTTTTCAAACAAGTACGATGAAATAACTTGATAAAAAAAGCACAGCAGAAAAAACTGAAAGAATTATTTGGCTTTGAAAATGATCAGTGGTTGGTCTCGGGCACAGGAGATTTCTCCAGCACCGGGTTACAGCAACCGATGCTGCCAAACCACTTCAGGTATTTTCCAAAAATTTGTGATATAAACACTGTCCAACTAATAACCAATGCAACAGCCAACACAACCACTTCATAATATTAGTCAAAAATTGAAATATTCTGTGGATAAAGTACTTTGGAAAGATATTAAAATGTCTAATAAAAGATAGAGTAAATTTGTTTAGAGAACCAGAGGGATGTGTGAAAAAAATCACTACAAGAATTAAACCCTCATTCTTGAAATACTTGCTCTACAAATGCTTTTGAAACCATCTTTTTTTCTTTTTTTTTTTAGAAGACCAGTGCCAACAGTCCTAGCAGTATTTCATTGATTTCTATCATATTATTTAGTATTTCTGAATAGGAACATTCAATCCACTGCGAAAGGCATATTAATGTTTTGCAAAATATTTAGTTGCAGATTTTCTGAAAACATATTCTACATATGAATATTTCTATGCAGATCAGTTGTTTTAAAAGCAACAGGTGGGAATTAGCAAAGCGGCAGGGCAGCCACGGTGGATGTATTATCTGAAGTGGTACCTAAGAAGATTACAGCAAGGAGCCCAAGAACGGACACCAGACCCAACTGACCACAACTGCACAAAACGGAAAGAACAAAGTGACAAAGAGGTTCAGTTTGATTATTCAGAAGTCATAGGTTATTTCTCTGAAAGGTATTTTACATTACTGTGCTCATTTGACTGAAAATAGGTTCATTTTCTTCATGCATTAGAAATCTTTGTTTTGTTTTGTAGCTAGCACAGTTGTTGTCTGAATTTAGTTTGAGAACAAGCAGATAACAGCCCAGCACAGAGTTAATGTTTTTGATTGCTCTGGTCTGAGGGCCAAGGACACCCTGAGCTCTGCCCACAGGTGCGAGGCAGCGAGGAAGGGGACGGACGGACAGAGCTGGACTGACACCCAGGCTGAGAAATGAGAGTATTCCAGCCCATTAGTGTCAGGCTTCAGATTTAAGGAGAGTTGCTCTTCCAGGTTGTTTCCCTTGCTATCAAGCCGGGGGAGTTCAGTCGGGACATTTAGCCTGGCATTTTGTCATTTTGCAGAGGCCTCTGGGCTTTTCTGCCTTTTTCCTCTTTTCTCTCTCTGGGATCAGCCGTGGGACCAGGTGTGGTTTGCTGGGACTGGCTGCTCAGTTGTGGACAGAGCTCATCAGGAATTGCCTCAAGTACCTTTTATTTCTATTTTATATATATATTTACTAGTAGTGCATTAGTATTTAGTTATTTTATTAAACTGTGTTTATCTCAATCCAAGTTTCTCCCTTCCCTTTCGATTCTCTCCCCTGTTGGGGGTGAGGGAGGAGGTGAGCGAGCAGCTACTGTGGTTGTATTGCTACCTCAGGTTAAACCATGACAATTACTGAAAAAACAAAGACTGCAATGAACATTTTGAAACCTAATCCAGAAACTTCGTTTTGTTTAAACACCAAGACTGCCTGCCTGAAGAAGAAAGGTGGATTCTGCATTGTACGGTGTGATTTCAGATCACCCAACAGAGGAGTAGCGTGCTGGGATGGTGACGCAGAGCTCTGAGGCAAAGCTTGGGCCACAACGGCAGGACAGGGAGAGAGGGGTCTGAGCCATTCTGTGGCTCTGGGACTGGAGCTGGTGACACTGTGCCAGCTCAGACCAGCGCTGCTGTGCTCCCGCTCTCCAACGCTCTTCTGGTTACGTGTTCCTGCCACCGCACCGCCCAGCTTTAGCTCTTCCTATTGCAAACCAGGCCAACAGCAAGGGATGAAGCCGTTAACCCGATGTTCAAGGGGTATCAGCTGAGGGGCAGTGGTGGGGAGCTGGCGGTGGGGACGGAGCACGTCACTGACCCACGCACACTGAGCCCAACCTCGCCAAGGGGCTGTTGAGTCAGGAAGGTTGTACTTGTACAAGCACAACCATGTCACCAGCTGTCAACAACCACCACGCTCCCCAGCCAAGGGGTCATGGCCCCGAGCCGGCTGGTGCTCAAGAAGCGTTTGGACAACGCTCTCAGGTACACAGTTTAACTTTCAGGTTGTCCAGTGCCAAGTCAGGAGTTGGATTCGTGGGTCTCTTCCGACTCACGATTCTATGATCTTTTGCAAAGATGCTCAGAAAGTGGACAGATGTCTTTGTCCAGATCTAGATGTGCTGGTAAAAGATTCTCCCAAAAGCCTGTTATCATTCACTACATACACAGATGTGCCCAGACCTCAGTGGGTATGCGGGGGTATGTGAGAGCACTCCACGTCCTCCACCAGAAAACCAAAAACCAAACCAACCAAACAAAAACAATCAGGTAGGGTAGGTCAATGTAGCAGCAAAGGGGTAGTAACATCTTGGAGTAACACAGTTACTTGAGAGTGAACTTGTTCTCAGACAAACGGCAGTGGTTTAAATTGGATGGTTTGGGTAGTAAAAAACATCTCCGTGGACAAGACTGGCTTCACTTTCATGTAACACAGCGACATGTAATGGAGGGAAATGAAAGAGAAAAAAAACAAGTAAAACATGGAAACTGAAGGGGAATAAATGAATTCACTAATGAAATCAGTTTTGAAAAATAAAACAACTGCAGAAACTCGCACCCTGTGTCTCTGAGAACAACAGTTCCCAAATCCACTAGGAATAACCCAGACAAATCTTATTACAAACTAAGTAACTCGAAAACAACATAATCTATTTCTCTATACAAGCACCCTAAGTAAATGAATACTTAAAGGACAGTTGAAAAATTGCAAGAAGGTACGTTACCCATGTGTAAAAGGCCAGGCACATTCTCCAATATGATATCTAGTTTCTGCTCAAAGTCTCTGTCACCTATATTTCCTTTAAAAGCTACAAAGATCGTGGAATCCTCAGGAGCAGCATCCTCTTTCAGTTCATCTTCCTCCAGTCCTGAATCAAAATCCACCTCTAAGTCTTCCATAGCTGAGGAGTACAAGGAGGCATATGTATCTTTTAAGTTAGGTAGATCATCCAAAACCATTGTTTCCAACAATGGGAGCCTGTCAGACGTTAAGATGATGCTTGGGAGGGGAAAAAAAAATTATAATAAGTATAATAGTAAGTATGTAAAGACATTAACAACTGCTTTCAATGGCATGTAAGATCATTGACAGAAAAACCTACCGGGTGACCCAATGCTAGTGTCTGCAAGACAAACTGTGCGACTTGGAAAACCGTGGCCATTGCAGCACCCAAGCTGTGCGTCCACTAGAACAAACAGAAGTGGTTTCCTGACAGAATCCTGCTGCACATGACTTGAGAAGTGTTCCAGTTGACCTAAATGACAGTCAGGTAGAAAGCAAGGTAGTGGGGAAGAAAAAAAAAAAAAAATCAATGACTTAAATCTCCATATTGTACAGCAAATAAGCACCCAGCACCAATCCTGCAGTGCCCGACTGCCGGGAAATGACGACACTGACAGCAACACTTCACTAGAGAGAGACAGAAAACCCAGCAGATGCAGCTGGAACGACTGCAGATGCAACAGGCAACTCCTCCATCCAGCAAAGCAGCAGGAAACAAAGCAGCCAGAGAACATTTTTATCAGGAGAAATTTAGCATTTGACAAATATTTCACTCCCACCCAGAGAAACCTCAAGCATACTATGCCTGCTTTCTAAAAGTTTAGGTGTTTTCAGCTGCTTATGCACATTACCACCTGAAATTCACTCCCCCTTGCTGGCCCACAACTCCCTCCATGGCCCTATTGAGCTTGGATAAGAATGAATTCAGTAAATCAAGTCACACACCTGATGTTTTTTATTTTGTAAAATGTCTTGACTTTGCAATAAATTTTACTTGACATTACGATGGTAATCTGCTATCTGTACAGAAGTACAATCTACTATAAAAGCTATCCCTGTATCTACGAACAATACCCATGTTAAGATACATGTTTTTCCACTCCAACACGAGCCATTACACGGGCCCCAGCACTAACTCCTCCCGGTGAGGCCCCTATGATCACACTCAACATTTTGCAAGTATTGCTAAGAAGATTAAAACCATCTACACCAACAGCCAAAGCTGATGGCAAAACCCAAGAAGGGACTTGCTCCTGACACAAATCAATTCAACAACCGGGACTGTCAAGACCTCATAACTCCAAAGCTGTCAGTATTCAGCACAACCCACCAAAAACGTTTCTTTTGGGACAACATACCCTCGAATAGGATACAGACCGGGGTGTTGGCAGAGGTTCAAGTTCCCAACACAAATTTAAACCACAACTCTGAGATTAACACTGAGTTGCAGATACTGGCCAGGAAACAGCCCTTTTTAAGGAAACGATAACTATGTCAGACAAGCTGAGATTCAGCTTTACATTGTTTGTACACTCGCATAATGTTGCTGAAGGGACAATATTACAAACGAAAAAACAAGGACTCAGAAGTCACAAAATACCCACAGCTTTTGATCAGGTCTCTACAAACACACTTACTGCGATCTTACAAAATATGATATTTTTTTGTCTCCCTGGCAACCCTACACCACACTGGGCAGCCTAAATGGCATTAACGAATAACCACCTATTTAACACACAGCTACTCTCTCATCCCGCAGCACCAGCCCTTCCTTCTCAAACGTGGCTCAAATGGCAGATTCAAAACACAGTTAGTTTTGTCTCACAAACTCTTCTGCAGTCTTGCAACAGAAAGTAAGTAAAAGTGTTTCACAGTCACTGATCTATTTCCATAGTGCTTTCATAAGTTACTTCTTATTACCATGGAAATTCTGAAGACTGGGAATAGAGATTTTTTTTTTAAATTCATTACCAGGTGAACACAGAGACAAATAAATCTTTTTTTCCCCAGGCTCTTTGCTGCTCAGCTCTGTATCTAAATTACAGGCCTGAGTGTTCAGTACCTCCATTAAGTCAAACTATTTAGTTTCACGTCAGGTGCCGAGAAAATGAGAATGACAATTAATAACCATCTGTGAAAAGCTGTTTTAATTGATTTTCACACACAATTTCTTGGACAGAGAACTTCCCTCCCAGAGCTCGCTTTACACCACCCAGGGGAGAATTCCTGCTCCTTCTGCACCCCTACATTGTTCATTACACGGAAACCGACCGCGGGGAGAAAGGAACTGGGAGTCCAACACAAACCATCTTTTTAACGACCAAGCACAGTCATTCTGTGCACTGAATGAGGCAAGTAACCTCTGAAATATAAGCACTATATTTTGAAGAAAATTACACAGCAAATTATTTACCTGAAAATCTTGAGTAAGTTTTTCAGGCAGAAAGATCTCAGCTCAACATACAGGACCTTATGTGTTGAAAAAGCACAATTACTTAGAGGGGATGGGATGTTACACCTGCAGCAAGAAACATGAGTATTCCTGACAACAAAGAAATAAAAGGTTTTTAATCTTTTTCTGAATGGAAGTGTCTGAAGCATCTACTTTCTCCGTGAAACAGCAGAGCTCCAGACTGCTCCAACGGGGGGGTTTAAAGACTTCAGCTTAGACCAGATTCCACCAACCTCGCCTCAACGTGCCAACATCTGACATTTCTTGAATTTATGGCCCTTCACGGACACTAGTAAAATAGTTCACTAAATCCTGAAGGACCACAGGCTTTGTTTCATCTGACTCAGAAAATCATAGGACAGCAGGGGAACCTTGAGTTAAGGAAAATAAAACCAAAACCGCACCGAACTTTAAAATTTACTCTCTGGGTAAGAACATGTGGCTACAGCTCCCTTCGCATTTTCTCTCTTCACATTATGCTCCTCAAGCATCTCTGTTACATCCACCTTTCCTCTCTCCCTCTCAAACACACACAGCTCAGTCCACTCCTACATTCAGGTATAATTTATCTGAAGTATGACAGGAGGAAGCAATGATCTGCAAAATCTTCCTCTTCAGGCAGAGCACAGCACGCCACCCATCTCAAACCAAATGAATCCCAGCTGCATCCCTCGTCCTAACAAATTCTGTAATCTCCTGGTTATAGGTTTGACTTCCATAAATCACGAGCCAGCACATAACCGCAATGAGCCTGTACCTTTGCTCAACACTCTTCCACATAAATACAAAAAGCCTTTACACACAGGCAAAACTCTGACCATTCAATAATTCCTGTAAACTAGATGAACACCCAGCAGACTCGAGTATCTCTGGTGAGCAAGAACCATACCTGAACCTGAGCTGTCCAAAGAACACACATGGCCTCCTTCCCGCCCCTGCTCCCTGTCTTTTAGAGTTTATAATTTAATATTTCCCATTACACAATTGTTTCTACAAACTCAGAGCAAGTCCAGTGCTACCACATGGCAACCACCTACCCATGAACCTGGCCTGGGACACGCCACAGCAGCACAAAAAGCCTGTTTGTTAGAAAGCTGGTTTTATTCAGTATAGTCTAATTATTAAAAATATGTAACTGAAGTGAGGTGGGGATAAACAGCCAGATAACAGACTGATAACCAAAATGCACCTGCAGTATCGACTGAGGGCAGGGGGTGGCAGGGGACAGCCCATGAGGACAGGAGTGCCCACACCAAGGACGCAGAGCACCCCCCAGGCTGCTGGAGCTCCTGGGTACGCTGACCACACAGGTAAAACAACTGACGGAGTAAAATGGGCCAGACAGACACTATCCCGAGGCAAAGTTCACGTAGGATAAATGATGCCACAGTCTAGATCTGGGCTGATGGACAGCTGGGTCCCAGAAGGCACCTGTCACACCACAGGTCGTACCCACCAACAGCCCTGATGGCCAAAGGAAACCTGCACGACAAACCAGTGCCATGTACGGGCCAAGAGCCAGAAAATCCCGTCCAGTCCCTGGAGACGGGATTAGAGCAAAACCTGGAACAGCCGGTCGTCCCTGAGCAGGGAGCAGCCAAACACGGGGAAGCCGGCAGGGTGGGGAGGGACAGCACCGCAGATGAGACTGCTGGGCTCTCGGGCCAGAAATACACGCAAACAAAAACCCAAAAAACCAACCAACCAACCAACCAACAACCTGGTGTCTTGGTATCCTCATCCCAAGATCCGCTCAACTGATCCAAACTTGAGGCTATGTCAATTTGTTTCTTAAACAGAACTTGAAACCCTCTGTATTGCTTTCTTCTAACCCCTGCACTACACAAAGCGAGTAAACCAAACCAAGGCTTTGTCTAATAACCTCTCCCGGGTTTTCTGTCACAGGGTCTATCGAGTTACAAGCTGGTTTTTTTGGCAACTCAGAATAAACACTTTCACAACAGATGTCACACCAGAACACGCGCCTTCTAAAAACAAATATGCAGGGAGACCAATTAGATAAAAAGTACTAAAGTCGTGCTCTATGCCTGCAAAAGCACTCTTCCAAATCACACCGACGACTGGAAAGGGTGAGAGCAGCAGGAAGGATGGAGTGATGTCCTTCACTGGCAGACGGCAGAGTCAGCACTGAGCAGGGTCCTCACCCGCACTGACCATTATTTAAAGCTGCAACAGGGAAGAGGAAGAAAAATCAGTTCAGAAATGGGACTATGATCAAGTCCTCTGGGGAATCCAGAACTGAGAGCAAGGAGAAAAAGTCTTTGATAGCAGTAGCAGCATGATTTTCAAGGGACAAAGAACCCTCCTTCCTTCCACCATCATTGAAAAATGGCTTTCAAGCAACTTAATAGGAAAAAAAAAATCAGAAAAACCCCAGATCTTGAATAATACACTTGAAAGTTTTCTTGTTTCCTTTGTTTTTGGTGCCAGTGAGAAAATATGTAAAGGTATTTATTAAGTTTTTGAGGATGAGGATGGAGGAGGTTCAGCATTGAGAAGATGGCTTTCTTTTAATGTACGACATATACACACATGCACCCACACAGGCAAACTTTTAAAGTGTACCACCTATAAAACCCAGAACCACTCTGATCCTAACACTGGTTTTACTGCTAATTTGTTAACAGCGTATTATCCTCCTACAACTGTTTCAACCATTTTGTTGCCTAACGTAGTGATCTTGGAGCTTGTTAAATCTGACCAATGAATAAATTTATAAGCACACAATCATTCTATGATACAAAGACTAAAATGACATAATAGGTTTTGGCAAAAAACCATTTTAAATAAATCCTAGACAAGTGTCATATTGTTACACAAGGAGATTAAATAAGGCTGAGAATCACTGTTACAATACGAAATAATACTTAAACATGCAGTAAAATTTCCTCTGAAACAACTTAGCTAGAGGTCATTGGAGCAATTTGGAATTTCAAACTGAAGAATGGTAACGTCTCAGCTGCTCTTGGGGGGAGGTGTGAGCACAACCACAAACCAGACGGCAAATGCCCGAAACCCTCTGCGCAGAGTGGAGAGTCAGCCCTTCACAACGCCGGCGTCAGAGGCACGGACCTGGGAGCTGGACGCTCCGGAGCAGAATATGTAAGAACGAGAGACATTCAAATGCATCATAGGCTTACTTTACCTACCAAAACAAATTCCACAACTTCAGTATTTTGTGGCATGCAACAGGTCTTCAGGTAAGTCCAGACTGGCGAACATGGTTAAACAGCAACTCCCAAAAATGTAATCCTGAAAGAAAACCATCACGTTTCAACAGACAAGAATGCAAAATGACAAAAATACTGAATATAATAGTGAATACCTTGATTTTTTAATATGCAGTTTCACACCAAATTCAACTCTCTCCTTAGTAATGTAAAAAGCACAAGTTATTGCATTCAAATATTAACAGCAAAAACTGAGTATCTGGAAAAATCAACCTTTCATTACAGACAAAAAACCTGAATACTCCCTTTGGCTGGAAATAACATCATATTTTTCTCAACAGGGGCAAGTTTAATTTAGAATAATGTATCTAAGCCTTAAGACAAACTCTTCCAGATGAAATTCGTCCTCCGAAAAGAGAGACTGGCACTACTAGGATGCTCTTGGCTCATCGTGAGCAGGTGTCTAACCCAGCTCAAGTTAAGCCTGTTCCAGAAGTGCGTTTATAAGCCCCACAACCCCTCAGGTGGCCGCTCTTATTGCAGGTGCCCAACCAGGCTGGGTGGATCCGTCCCCACAACCTGTGTGCCTGTTCACACTCTCAGCAAGTTTCATTCAAATCTCTCTGGGTAATGAAAACACGGCAGTAAAGCTAATGGCTTCAGTGAGAATAAAACACCGCCTCTCAAATCAAGATGATTTATATTATAACAACATCCCAGTGCTACTTTTCAAGCAGATCTTCTCCTTTCATGCCAGCCTGCTCTTCAGTGAGGAAGGGGACTACCCAAAAACAAGCTGGGGAAGCAGAAGAGGGAAGAAGACTCAGAGAGACAAAGCAGAAATCTGCTGTCTTCTATCCAGACAACAAAGGAAAATCACTTTAAAAGCCTTAGTATCGTGCCACAGCCTTTGCACTTCTGCCGGCCCAGCAACTGGAAAGGAAGGAAAGATGATTCACATTAAATCAGACCTTACATGCTTTGTAGCACTTTTAATAGTCATCTAACACTTTTCAACATCTGGTGTCGTCTTTTTTTCTAAATAAGTACTGGAATTCGGTAAGCACTATAGTACCAAGTAGAAGGTCTGAGTAGCTAAATCATAAGCAGTAACTTTGCTGTTTCCAGCTATATGCAAACCTTATAAATACCATGACTGGACACCAAGCTGACAAGCCAAAGCAAAATCTGAAATATGATTTTTTTTTTGTTAATTATTAAGTGTAAGCCAAAACTATGACAGCTTTCCACGTTCTATAGCACATACTGCATTAGTTATGTTTTTTCGCCCTTTTTATAAAAGGATGTTTCACTGACTGTTTTAGATGGACTAAAACTGAGTCACGTAACAACCAGGCTGCTTATCTCCAAAGCCGTGCTAAGAGTTCCGATGAAAGAACAGGCCTTACTTGCCCAGTAAAAGCTGGGTTTAAGGCCTCCCAGCGCCCGTTCACACCGTCCGTGCCCTGGCACGGCTCAGCGGTGACATTTGGCTGAAGGACGATGAACTGGAGGGAAAATCACCTGAACTTGATACAAGGAACCGAGGGGCTTTTAGTTCTCCCATTGTCCCTCCTGAGGGGCAGAGTGACCGTCCTTCGGGGGGGTGGCCGGGGACACCCGGCTGGGAAGGACGGGCTGCCCAAGGGACCGGGCACCAAACTGAGCATGGTCAGCCCGGGCTATGGGAAGAAGGATAATTAACTGCTGCTGTCTCCATTCCTGCTGTACGTGAGACGATACCGAATTTGGTTAAGGAAAAAAACTAATCGACATCAGTTCATTAACTCCAACTTTCATTAGAGTAAGCTACCTGACCGAGACCGTGGAAATCCCTAGAGACTGAATGCATGCCTTAGCAGACACCACAAAATCAGCCCTGCAAAGTGTTCCATCTACAGAAAGAGCTTATGCTTTCCCAAACAGCAGGAACGCAAAAGCAGCCCCCAGGCAGGCAGGATTCGTTCACCATCCTGATCCAGACCGCTCTCCATGCTGTTCTGCTGCACTCCTGTAGCCCTCAAGCACAAAACACCTGAAGCCAAGTGCTTCCAACAAGGACAAAACTACAGCTTCTTATACGCATATGACCCTTTGCAGTGTGTATTTTGACAGAAGGTTTAGTGGGACGCTGGTTTAAGTTTCATAAAGTTTGTTGAAACCCCACAGCTCATGCCAAGCTGCAATGAACATATCTCAACCGAGCTGTTAATATTTATTTCAACACAATTTGACTGATGAGATCATCAGGGTTGCTTTAAAAAGTAAGTTGATAACTCCAGAACAAGTTTCAATGGCAGCTACGTTAGCCACAAAGAAATTCCCACTTTTGGCAGCTGAGATACCAAGACAAGGAGGCTGCCAGGCCTCCTCCTGAGTCACAGGTTAACTCAGGATCAGCAATTCTGTTGAAAGTTGTAGTCTACACAATGTAATATTTGAACAATCAGTTCTCATTAGCTGAATTATTAATTTCACAGGTTAAGGATATTTCCATTTGGAAGAAATACAACTCACAAAGATCCATCAATGCATCAGCAAACAAGTACAATGAGATGCTCTTTAAAATCAGATGTACCTTGACAAGAATCTATACTTTCTTTTGCCTTCCAAAGGCTATGAGAAAACTCCTTTTCAAGTAGCAACCTATTCATTGTTTGTGTTGCAACAAGCTTTTTATTTAAAGTTGAATTTAACCACTACCAAGCCCTTCTGGGCTGACATGCCCCACAGGTCCGCCTTTATCACCAACTTCCCACCAAGCTTCATCAACACTGATACAGCCAGTCCAGGTATCCTTGTGATTACCAGTCCTGAACTGGGATTTGACTGAAAACTGCATCTCTTGCTTATTGCAATATCCTTCCTTCTTACATGTAAAAAAAGTCTAGGAAATGTCACTAATGTCACTAAGACTGAAATGTTATAATGTATGAAGAAAATATTTAAGATAAAACAAACGGCTTAAAAGTAATTCCTTTTATATGAAGCACTCAATCAGGCAACCGTTGTCCCTGACCAATAAAAAGAAAAAAATCTTAACACAGGTAGGTACAGCTTTTGTTAAAACCAAGATTGTTCTGAGAGCTTCCTGATTGTATAAGAACTTGCAGCTTCTTTTGTGCTGCTCTGGACTTTTGGAATAATCAAATTTCACTAGTGTCATTTATTGTCACTACTGCTATTAAGAACCACGTCATCACTGCTCACCCCTGCACCTTCTGGTAAAACGAGGGTGCAGCAGAACCAGGGAGCAAGGCGGCCTTGGGACGGGAAGACGCTCCTGAGCAGGAACCTTCCCACGCTGCAACCAAAAGCTGAGGCACTAGTTCTTCTCCAGTATTATTCTTAATTGAGGCTCACTCAAAAAAGCTCGTTGGGTTTTTTCTTTGGGAGGTTCAGCTCCTACGGCCATAGTCCCAAGACTGCTCTGGGAAAGAGACCCACCGGAACTGCCAATAGGAGCCGCATATCTCACCTCTCGCAGGCTCTTCACTCACTGCTGGGAAAAGTGATGTTATTACAGACACCAAAACTTCCAGTTTATCAGGAAGCAAGGCAGAAACAACTCCTCACATTTCCCTTGTACCATCCAGAGAGGCAGCAGCCTCATTAGAGTCTACGTGTGCACGTGTATGCAGAACACAGGGGCTCACATCTAAATTCAGTCTCTGCAAGTAATACCCAGAAACCATGTCGGCAAATGCAATCTCATACCAGCAGCGCAGTCTTGCTAGGTCATTTGATTTTTAAAAGAATAAAAATTACAAAATTAAAATGATATGCATAGGACTTGGAGAATTTAACAGTACGCATCTTTTAGTGGGAATACCTAGGTCATTCCCTTTCACACATCACACCTACTGCTCAGGCTCCCACATAGGCAAATCAGTGTCCACAACTCCCTGTCCCGAATAATCAGTTTACATGAAGACAAATGAATCTAGACAAGGCATTGTTCATGTCCTGTACTTTTCAATTTCCATACAAATCTGATCCAAACCCCTGCGCAGGGCTGTGCGTCAAGACTACTCACGCAAGCCGGAGAAGCGGGCGAGTGTCCTCGGTTCCAGCAGCCGGTGGCTCTCAGGAGCCTCCCCCTTGCCCCGCTCCCACACCAGCGACACTGCCACACACACTGCTCGCCTTTCTTTGTTCCCAAATACATAAAGAAGGGTTATTTACTGTGACACAACCTCAAGGTCGCAATATATATGTGACAGAATTCACTTTTAGTTTTTATTTTTAATTGTGACAATAGCAAGTTTTGGTGTGCTATTCGGAGCGCAGGCGGGATGCTGGTAATAGCATCGACTAACGGCAGAGGACGCGCTGGATGAAAAATGACCCCCGATGCCCCATGGGCTGGGAAAAATCCCAGGCTCCTGGACCTCTGGAAAACTTCCACTCCTATCCTTCTGTGTAATCCAAAGCTTAGATGAACTTTCAACTCCAGCAGCATCACTGAAAAGACTTTTTCCTTCCTTTTAATTAGCCAGGACACTAGACAAGCTGAGTTTCATGCACCATCTTGAGCCAAACCTCCAGCTCTCAAGGTGTACACACCGAGGAACAGGCTGACTACATGGCTGAAACGCACGGTTATCTGCTATGGGCAGTTCCTGCTGATGAACACCAGTGATCCGCTCTGGAGGGAACAGCAGAGCTCCTAACAGTATAAGATAAAACACAAAATATCCACAGCCTCAGTAAGGCACAGGTGAGTTGGTCATTCGCTAACAGATGGAAAATATCTCACCTGGAGTTTGATGCTCCATCTTCCCTGCCTCAGGTCTGTGCCACCTAGGATTAGTTCTCCTTCCCCTTCTGCCCCTTAACTTTTTCCAACCCTCCGCATTCTCTCCCATTGCTTCTGCTCCAGCCCAGCGTTAAGCAACAAGTTTATGCTTGAAGACAGTTTTTGTAATACAGAGGGTTAAGTCTTGCCGCTCAATGGCACACACACCAACAGGTGTCCTGCTCACTCCTCTCCATGCCACAGCATCTGTATTTCTCAAGACAGAGCACACGATTTTAAAACAGACCCCACCATCACGCCTTCTACCCTGCCGAGGTACGTGAGTGATCTGTAAAATTTCCCTATTCCCAGCGCCATCAACGAGTTAGAGCCACATTAACTCTTTGAGAGCTTCAGCAGCAAACACTGTGCTGCTGCAAATCCCTAAATTTGGCATGTCTGTCTAACTCAGTTGTATAGTAACTCCAGCTTCCACCCAAAAGCAATGAATATGGTATTAGAAAATAAAAATAGAATAGAAATCTGTTCAACAGATATCAGTTTGAAATATTTATCATCTACTACGAAGGCACGCAACCTTTACCAGCATCATACTTAAACGGAACCAAGAGAGACATTACGATTCTTTAGCAGAATCTACCTCTACGCCCTCACATTTTCAAGTATTTAAGCCACTGAAAAATGAAAACACTTAGTTTAGAGATCACGATGGGCTGGATTTCTCAGGTTTCTCCCCACACAGTTGTTTTTTATTTTAAGGAAGCACCTATGTTTTTACTAGAATAGCGTAAAATTACTGTATCAGTTGGAAGCTTGTTGCAAACAACTCCTCCCCCCAAGTCCCATAGAAGAACAGGCTTTCCAGAGAGCGCTGCTGGAAGTCTTTCCAGCCCAAACCCAAAGCCTAACAGAATACACTTTTAGAGGTTTCAAATATCAAGAAATATCATTTCTCAATAGAAGATCAGGTCTGTGTGCAGCCTCCTCCCATTTTGATTTTATTTTTTCTCACAAGAGAGTCAGGATACAGTATGACTGCAAAAAAATTCCTGGTAAAGCTGGTTAATGCTCAAATGAAGCCACGTGGCTCAGTGAATATTTGAAGAATACATGAATTTCTATCAAACGTCTTGCTGTAGGTAGTGCGTTTAGTCCAGAGGCTCATAGACCTGGCATTTCTGGATGTGTGCCTTGAGTCCTTTGTTTCTCTCTCCACAAGATGCATAGAAAAGCTGGGAACACTTGCTATAACTGTAAAAGAGCTGCTAAACCCAAACATTGTGGTTATTGCACCTGGGGATCTTTTTCGAAAAAGCCAAGTTAGTTCTCTGTGGTTGTTTCCTCATATGGGAAACACTGAAAGATGCCTTAGCTGAAGAACCAGCCAGAAAGACTACAATGCACAATAATTATAAATACCAGTGAGGCACTGTCTGTCCTCTAGTAAAACTGAAATGAGAAAGGTTTTACTATAGCATCAGTCATGAATGAACACAAGTGTGTGACTGGAAGCTGAGGGGCTATGGAGAGACAAAGCTCGTAAAGCTGCGATTCGCAGGCAGATTTCGGAACCCTGCGAGATGAGCGATGGAAAAGCTGCTTCCCATTCCCCAAAGAAGCGTGAGGGGATCAGAAACCCTGAGTTTTCTGAGACATTCTAAAAGTAGATGAAATGTAAGGAAACACAGAAATCAAACCGAGGGAATAAGTTAAGAAGCCTTTCTCAAACTATTTTAAATAGTTACCGAGTAATTCAAACAAAAGCTTGGGTTCAAAGAAATGTCAACGCGTCCTTGCTGACATCTTACAAAGATGTCAGCGCCCGCATGAGGTCAGGGCTGAGAAACTAGAACCAGAAACAACGTCCTAAGGCAGACAAGCTCCCGGGCTGACAGCACCTGAGTGCCCGGACCCGCTCCCCGGGGGCCCCGGGGGCCGAGCGACCACCTGCCACCGCGGCAGGCTCGGCCGGGGCCGCGGGGCTGGTTTCAGGGTTGAGCAGGTTCAGATTTGAGCTCCGGGAGAAACGGGGCCGGTTCAGCAGCCCCCCCCGGCCGGGGCAGCTCCGGCCCGGCGGGACGGGCTGCAGGCCGCGGCCAGCGGGCTCACCCGTTGCCGGCAGCCCAGGCCGCGGCCCCGCAGCCCGCTGACAGGCTCCCGCCGCGGAGCCCCGCGGGCCCCGGCATCGCCCGGCACCCCCGCCCCGGGCACCCCGGCCCGGCCCCGCGGGGCGATCCGCCGCGGCGGCCCGGGCCCAGGCTCCGCGCCCCGCCAGGCCCCGCTGCTCCTTCCCGCCGCGCCGCCCGCCGCACCGCGCCGCGGGCCCGGCCTGCTCCCGGCCCTGACACCGCCGCGGCCGCGCTTCCGCCCCGCCGCCTCTGTCACGCCCGCCGCCGGGTCCCCGCGGAGAGGCCCCGCCGCGGGCCCGCCCCGCCCTCACCTGGCGCTGCCGCCGCTGCCGGTGCCGCCGCCTCCGCCGCCGCCGCCGCGCCCGCGCCGCGAGCGCGCGCAGGAGGGCGGGGTCCGGCTCGGCGGGCCGGGGCGCGCGCGGGGCCCGCGGGGCCGGACGGGCGCGGGGCGGGGGTCGCGCGCGGCGCGGGGACGCCCGGGACGGCAGCGCAGGCCCGCGCGCTCCGCCTCCCCCGCGCCACGTGACCGCCCGCCCCGCGCGCGCCTGCGTCCGAGCGCGCGGAGCCGGGGGGGCTGAGCCCCCGCGCTGGGGCCGGTGCGGGGGGCGGAGCGTGGTTGGCCCCCGGGGCACAGCCCGCGGTGGTGGGGACCCGGGGACACGGGGACTCGGGGAGCCGGGGACTCGGGGACACGGGGACTCGGGCACATGGGGACAGGGGGACTCGGGGAGCCGGGGACTCGGGGACACGGGCACTCGGGGACACGGGGACTCGGGCACACGGGGACTCGGGGAGCCGGGGACTCGGGGACACGGGGACTCGGGCACATGGGGACCCGGGGACCCGGGGACTCGGGCACATGGGGACAGGGGGACTCGGGGAGCCGGGGACTCGGGGACACGGGCACTCGGGGACACGGGGACTCGGGCACACGGGGACTCGGGGAGCCGGGGACTCGGGGACACGGGGACTCGGGGACACGGGGACTCGGGCACACGGGGACTCGGGGAGCCGGGGACTCGGGGACACGGGGACATGGGGACTCGGGCACACGGGGACCCGGGGACACGGGGACTCGAGGACGCGGGCACATGGGGACAGGGGGACTCGGGGAGCCGGGCACACGGGGACACGGGCACTCGGGGACCCGGGGACACGGGGACTCGGGGAGCCGGGGACACGGGGAGCCGGGGACTCGGGCACACGGGGACTCGGGCACATGGGGACATGGTGACTCGGGCACTCGGGGACACGGGTACTCGGGGAGCCAGGCACTCGGGGACACGGGGACATGGGGACACGGGGACTCGGGCACACGGGGACTCGGGGACACAGGCACACGTGGACACGGGGACTCGGGCACACGGGGACTCGGGCACACGGGGACACGGGGACTCGGGCACACGGGCACACGGGGACTCGGGCACATGGGGACACGGGGACTCGGGGACACGGGGACTCGGGCCCAATCCCCCACCGCCGGGGAGCGGCCGCACCGGCAGGGACGTCCCGGCTGCTCCGGGAGCCCGGCGGAGGGACCGGCGGGTTCGGGGGCTCCCGGCGGGCCGGGGTCGGTCTGCGGGTCGGGGCAGGGGAGCCCGGGCACGGCCTGCGCGGGGCTGCGGGGCCCGCACCCGCTGCTGACACTGAGTAAAGAGTATTTCCTGGGTGAAGTCTGAGAAAAAATCATAATTAAGGCCTTTATAGAAGAAAAGTGGGGAACAAGGTTTCTGGTTCAGAAGAATTTTAATTTAGAGGAACTTATTGTCCAAAGGTTTCGAACTTTATAAATACCAATGAATTATACTTTCTTTAGCCTTACCGCTGGGGAGGTGGGAAAGAAACCAGAGGGTGACCTGATACGCACCCAGCAAAGGCTACAATGCTGGATTTTCATTAAAAGTCAATTTATCTGGTTCCTGACCAGGCTCGCGGCCCCCAGGGTGATGCTGACCCCTTGAAAAGCCACCTCAGCTCACGGGGGTTTCCAGCAAGATGGCCCCACAGAGCAGCCTGCAGGACACACCGCCCGCCTCTTCCTACAAACCTTCCGTAGTATGAGAAATGCTGAACTAATAAAAAAAGAGTGCACTGCAGAAATGTCCGATCGATATTCTTCCTGGCAGTCATTGCTTTAAGCAGAAAGCTGTTATCTAGCAGTGGTAAAAAAACCAAAATGTGACAATTACTATTTCAGGCTAGTAAAAAAATTTTAAAAATGGGAAAAATCATAGGATCACTTCATTTGGAAGAGACCCTCAGGATCATCGAGTCCAACCATAACCTAACCTAACTCTAGCACTACCCCATGTCCCTGAGAACCTCGTCTAAACGCCTTTTAAACCCCTCCAGGGACGGTGACTCCAGCACTGCCCTGGGCAGCCTGTTCCAGTGCCCCACAGCCCTTTGGGGAAGAAATTGTTCCCCACATCCAACCTCAACCTCCCCTGGCGCAACTTGAGGCCGTTTCCTCTGGTCCTGGCGCTTGTTCCTGGGGAGCAGAGCCCGACCCCCCCCTGGCTCCAAGCTCCTTTCAGGCAGGTCAGAGATCAGAAGGTCTCCCCTCAGCTCCTGTTCTCCAGCTGAACCCCCAGCTCCCTCAGCCGCTCCCATCACACTTGTGCTCCAGCCCCTCACCAGCTCCGTTCCCTTCTCTCAACTCGCTCCAGCACCTCAAGGCCTTTCTTGGTGTGAGGGGCCCAAAACTGCCCCCAAGATTCAAGGTTTGGCCTCCCCAGCACCGAGTACGGTGGCACAATCACTTCTCTCGTCCTGCTGGCCACACTGTTCTTGATGCACATGGTGCTGGTGGCCTTTTTGGCCACCTGGGCACACGCTGGCTCATGTTCAGCCGCTGTCACCAACACCCCCAGGTCCTTTTCCCCCAGGCACTTTCCAGCCGCTCTTCCCCAGCCTGGAGCGTTCACGGGGTTGTTGTGACCCAAGTGCAGGACCCGGCACTTGCCCTTGTTGAACCTCAGACAATTGGCCTCAGCCCAACGGTCCAGCCGGTTCAGGTCCCTCTGCGGAGCCTTCCCACCCTCCAGCACATCAACACTCCCACCCACTGGGTGTCATCTGCAAACTGACTGAGGGTGCACTCGATCCCTCATCCAGATCATTGATAAAGAGATTAAACAGAACTGGCCGCAGTACTGAGCCCTGGGGACACCACTCGTGACCGGCCACCAACTGGACTTGGCTCCGTTCACCACAACTCATTGGTCCTGGCTCTCCAGCCAGTTCTTTATCCATCGCGGATACACCATCCAGGCCATGAGCAGCAGCTTCCCCAGGAGATGCTGTGGGATATGGTGTCAAAGGCTTTACTGAAGTCTAAGTACACAACATCCACAGCCTTTCCCTCGTCTGCTAGGTGGAAGACTTTGGTCCTGCAGAAATATGTGTGATAACGTTACTAACGTTACTAACTCGAGTAGGTTCCGCTGGCTGCAGGAGGGGCGCAGCAGGCCCGGGGTGCTGCACAGCTGCAGCCTGCGCTCACAGACCCTCCTGACATCGCCTTTATGCACATCACTGCAGGATAAATGTCATGAAAAGAGGGAAACATTTTGGTTTGGTTTTTTATTTTGCAAACCCCTTTAAATACAATAACCCCACATTCATTTGTTACTATACCTCAGAACACAGGGTAAAAAAATGACATAAATCCATCAAAAACCAGCCAACCAACAACAAAAATACAAACCCAAAACAAGTGAACCTCATGATCTATTTTAGGAGACACTTTTTAACACAGCTGTACTTAACTTCTTCTTTCTCCAGCCTGATCTGCTCCAAAAGGCTCGTGCACATCCCACTGTGGTGCGGTCAGATCAGTGCTGCCTCCAGAAGATCCCCGTGTCACCCTCTGGTGCTGCTGTCCTTGTCTTGCAGAACAGTCCTTCTGCCCTTCAGGTTTTTCATGTGCTTGTTTTCATATGTGTGATTCACATTAAAACTGGGCACATCTCATATACCATAGCTAAACCAGAACCGGTAGAACACTATTTTTCAATATGTGAGTTTTCTGGAAGTGCGATATCGAGGTGTCTCACTAAGATCTGCTGGGGCCATCCAAATGCTGTGGCTTTCTGTTCTGGTCTTGAGAGGTACCACGGTTATAACCTTCCTGTGTCTAATCACACCTGGAGTTTGCAAACTTCCTTCGTTAGCAGCTTGGTGCCTCGTACATGCGCTCAGCACCCTGTAGCACGCTGCTTGCCACGGCTCTTCCGCCGGCTTCTGCTCACTGTCGGGAAAGACCAGAGCTGCCACAAACGCCACACGATTAAAATCAATTCTCATTCTCTCAAAATAGCTTCGCCACCAGCATAAGGATGTAAAGGGAATGCAGAGCTGAAGGGACACCAGGGTGACAGGACTGGCAGCTGGAGGAACCCAAGGCGGGGTTTGCCATCTTCCATATCGCAGCTGGTGGAAGGCAGGCAGCTCGCCGGCCACCGCGCGTGTGGCAGGAGACCGACCGGCGCCTGGCGGTGCCGAGATGGGAATAACGTGACATGGGGGAAACACGGGACAGCCCAGTGCTCCCGCCCTGGCACCGCACTGCTGCGCGCCGGTGGGGACAGCGCTCCAGGGCTGAGGTTGCTGCACAGCCTGGAGCCGCGCTGTGTGGCCCCTGTACACCGTAACCAAAACAGCGGATTTTTTTGAGCTAGATCTGTGCTTGTGGAGCCCCTCCACGAGCTGATCCTCATTTTGGTTTGTATTCCAAAGCCTTGCTGCAAAATAAATGACACAAACTAATACAACATCGCCTGCAGAGCGGACACCACCGCGAGGAAGGAGGGCTACATACAGCACAGAGACGGCTGTCTGAGCTGCTTCGGTGTTCACAAATAGATCAGGGAAATGCGTTTGAGATCATGACAATCAAGATTGTGGTTATATTTACATGCATTTTCATATGACAGTATTTTCAAAGGAAATACACAGAAAAAGTAAGTAAACTCATGAGCAGCTTTAGATTTTCCAAACTTAGATATTATACAATGACCTGACCAAAGTAATTTCTCCTCTAATAACTGGTATGATGCTCACTTAGAGAGAATGAAGCATTGCAGGCACAACCACTTTTTGATCCGTGAGTGTGGTGGGAGAGGTGGGCAACTGGCTACAGACGCGACAGATGGGGTGGCAGCACGTAGGAGTCATCCTCTCCTCGGCTCCAGGGAGGTGCAGAGGTGAGAGCCGCCGGGTGGGGAGCCTGCCCGTGCTGGAGACAGTTCTGATGGCTGAAGGTCCTGGCTGCCAAGGGGCTGTTGGCAAACAGGATTTTCCCCCGGGCAGCAGCATCAGCTCTGCCAGGACAATCTGCAGCTAAAAGTGCTGTGGCCACTGGAGGGCCTGTCCTGGGCAGAGTGTTTCGCTGCTCCGGTGCTCCTACTCCATCTGCTCCTACTCCATCGGCCCTCCTGCCCTCCACACAGCCGCGTTTCAGGTGCTGCTCCGAGAACCAGCTTTGCCTCTCGGAGCTCTCCTCGCCCTGCCCAGCCTGCAGATATCCATCACCGGAGTACAGAAGATCTTTCCAAACACACTGTGATGAAGGTACGTGGGTGCTACAGGAGCTCATCCCACGCCACCTGATCCTTTGCGAAACCTTACTGAATATTCAGTGGTCTTGGTGTGTTCATGACAGAGATGCAGGTTTCATCTCGCGGTGTTTACCGAGGCCTGACTCCCCTTTCTCTCCAACAAATCAGTGTCCCGATCAGTCCGTGGAAGCCGGTTGAGTGTGTGAGGGGTGGAAGGAGGCTCTGAGATGGTCCAGCCAGAGGGGCCCAGCAGACACCCGGAGGATCCAGCTCCCCCGTGGCAGCCGGCTGACCACGGGATGCTGAACAGGTACTTTGGGATTTGCCACACCAGCTGAGGGACCCCTCGGACTGACACCGGCAGAGCTGCAGCAGAGCTGTGGGACGCGGGTCACCATCTCTGGAGAGCGGGGCCTGACCCTGCAGCCCCGGCGCTGGCGGCGGCGGCTGCTCTGCCCTCGGCTGCCCTGGCAGCCCTGGGCCCCCGGCATGGAGTGGGGCCGGCGCTGCAGCTGCTGGAGCTGCTCACCGGAGCGCAGGGACACGCGGGTGCCCAGGGCCGCTCCTGGGCTGCTCTCACATGCGGCAACGAGAACGATTCTTACAGACGCAGGCAGAGATGCACAGACACAGAGTTCTTGTCAGCAGCGAGAGCAGAGCCGGGCAGAGCTGAGCCAGGCTTTTATTAACAGGTCTCAATTTATAGGTTTACAGATATGGGCCTGGACCAAGAGGTTAGACAGGATATTTTTTCAAAAATGTTATCCCAAACACACCACACTCGCGTCGTGACTGTTTTCAGTCACGTTCCCGTGCATATCTCGTGGGCGGCACTCCGACCCACTCATTCGCATGCCCGGGCCCAGCATTCACACATCACACATACGGGGGCAGTTTTCTGGCGCGAGATATCGTTCTCACTGGCCTGGGCTATCACTCCTTACACTCATAAATAACGTACTTCTGTATAACCCGTCCAAGGCGCTTTAGCTGGAACCGCACATCCCGCCCTACCCGCGCTCCCACCCGTGCGGGGGCAGCGGGGACCCCGGCGCTTCCCGCGCCTGTGCCGGGCGCCGCACCCCGCGCCGGCAGCGGGACTGCAGCCCCCGGCGGCAGCTGCCCCGGCCACAGCAGTGGGAGCAGCGCCGGCTCCAGCCCCTCTTGGCGTCCAGGCACTGAACAGGACTGCGATGGATCAAAACGGCTCAGCTGAGGGGCTGGAGCGTCCTTGTCCCCCCAGCCGTGGGACGGCGGTGCTGACTTCTGCCTCATCCCTCCTTTAGGCTTTTACACACAGCGATCGGTGCTTGATGCACACAGGTGAACAGCAGTATGTACAGCTAGCGAGCATGACTTGTTAACTGCGCTCACGAATGGCAACAGCCTTCGTGAGAAACATTGATAAATTGAGCTAACACTGAGCGGCAGAGCCTGTCTCCAGCTTATCCCCATGCAAAACGCAGTGCACATCCATGGGGAGCAGTGCAAACATGGGCAGAGACACGCTGATCACATTCTAGATCATAATAGTCACATTTGACAAAGGCATCACTTATTTATTTATGTTTTATTTTGCGCCTTTAAAATTTTCTTTATTGTTTTTGTCAGTCACTTTATATTTTGTACTTTGCATTCTGAGCTCCTCACTGACACTTTCATATGAAAGTTTCAGGACAAATTTGCTTCAGAGCTGTTAGACGTCTGCAATAGCCAGGTTGAAATCAGTGCAGTTACTCCACACACACACGTCTCCAGAATACGGCCCTTTATTTCACAATGTCTATCTCACCTGCACAGAAGGAAACATCGGGTGTTTCCTGGTACTACACATTAAATTAACCAGATCTCATCACAACAGATGGACTCAAAGTGTCGGAGACACCGGGCCAACTAGCAGATGAACGGTTTCCATATTGAAGACATCTGTGCTATACTTGATGCCATTTTTAAACAGAAAAAATGGGAAATAATTCAAATTGTCTTTACTTCTCTTAGCCATGACCTTAGGGGCCTCAGTCACATCTTCAATTTTTTTTTTTTTTTTTGGCGACACAGGCCATTTTCCAGCAGAGCCGTTAGGAACATGCTTTATTTTAAGATTCTGAATAATTGCAGTGAAATTGTACCTTGAGGTGTGGAAGTGCCCTTCTGAATCAAGACCAGAGTCTTGAACTCCCAAATGAATACACAGTTTCCAGCATCAGAAGTTGGCAAATCCATTTAATAAGGAGGAATTTTATCTTTCAAAGTGTTCTGTGATATTCCATGCAAAGTACTGAAGCAACAATGACTTGACCTCTTATTTTGCAGCTGTGCTCAGTAAACCCCCGTGCCCGAGGGACAAATCCCTGCTGAACTGTACCAGAAAACCCCAAATTTCCACCAGTGAGATTCAACGCACAGAACCGCAGCCTCCCCTCCCTGTGAAACCTGGGGGTCTGCTCCAAGACACATCAAGTTTTAGGAACGCGCTGACTTTGGGCAGTGACTAACTCCAGCGCTGACGACAGAAAGATAAATAATTTGACGTTCCTACGGTGAAAAAAGTTTCTTCTTGCCCTACAGGCAGCGTGGCGGCACAGAAGACAATGTCCCAAAGACAACGTTGTACTTCTCCCCTCTCTCAGCTGAGGCCACTGGCACATTCGTAACAGAAAATACCGTCAATGTTCCTGTCCGCTGGGCTCTTCTCACGGGTGGCTGCGCTTCAGCGGAGCATAAAAGCATCTGTGTGCTTCCTGGGCACAACGTGCAAGGCTTCACATCAGGCGCTTTGAGATCCTCAGCTGGCAGGTGGCAGGAACGATTAGTCCGATTATCTGCCGTAGTGCCCCGACTGCCACAGAATGACCCGTGCGCTCCCTGTGTCAAACGGCAACGAGTGCTCGAAGGTGCGATACAAACCGGTGGGTGTCACCGGGTCCCTCAGGAGGAAGGTGTGGGGGTGGCAGGTGTAACCATCAAATGAAAGACCGAGACAACCATCAGCAGACACATACATAATATGTACAGTGGCCATAGATGCGTTTGCACTATGAAGGAAATAATAACATTTTAAGCTGCAGAAAATGATCAGATTCCAGAATTTTTAGTGTCAAGTGTCTGTAAAACTTGCTAGTAAAAAGAGAAGGAAATGTTCAAATGTGGGTTGAATGAAGTGATGCAGCTGTCAGATGTGTTATTATTTCTTCACTCTGTTTCAGACAAGAAATGCATAAGTATTCTTATATTTTGCACTATGCACTGTGGACAGAAAATTATCACAGTAGTGTTTGGTTTGGTTTGCACCTTTTCTCTCACTCTCTTCGGCTTTTCCAACGAAGCCGCCAGTATCAAAATAGGGAGCAAAAGCACAGGCGTGAATTTAGTAGGCAGCAAATCCCAAGCCTCTCTGTAGGGATTACACGATTCAGGCTTTCAGAGCAGGCAGAGCCACGGCAGTGTAAGGAAAGCCCTGAACCCACCTAAACCCTCTCCATGTGATTTTCGGTCTGTAGTCTGTGGATTTTTATAAATCTGGAAAGTACTGCTATGCTATCTCCAAAAAGTATCTAAGAAAATTAAGTCCATTGCCACTAAGCTTAAACTTACCATGGAGGAGGCTGAACCTCTGTAAGAAAACTATTGGGGGGTCCACAAGTAGTTAGAAGTTGAAAACCACTGCTCTGGTTACAAAATCAGACTGCCAGCGAGTCTGCGCAGTGTCTTGATTCAAAATATTTCCTCCAAAAATTCAAGATGTGTAGTGATGTGAGAAGAAGAACTAACACAGGAGGCTGCACCCTGGTAAAAATCAGCTGGCCCATACGGCGCATGAAAGGACCCCCTGAAATTCCAGATACAGGCAGCTACAGACACTACATTAGGCTCTATTAATTCTTGGCTTACACAGGTGGCAAAGAATGAACTTGGGACAGACAAGGAGATGAAGATGACAGTATCAGCAGCAGCTGTTTTTTCCTTTGCTAATGTTCCTGCTCACTAAAATTAAGATGCTGGCTAGAACTGGGCTTTTGAAAAGACTAAAAATATTAGCAAGACTCTGCCAAAAGAAAAAAGTGTGCTCCCTGCACTCCTCTAACAAGGACTGGGCTGCTTGCCATTCAAATCATGAAAAAATAAAAGAGACGAGACGAGAGTGCTGTATGTTGGGCTGCGAACCCCTCTGGTGTCGTCCTGGGTGGGGAAGGCAGAAAGTCAATCAGCGGTGTGTGCAGGGCTCCCCGGGTGGGAAGGGCCATGTCACAGCATGCACGGCGACCCGTCAGTGTCTGAGTCTCGTTCACTGAACACGTCATCTGCCAGGTCCTACGATACTGTGGCTCCGGCAGCATCCGCGCTCCTGGGGTCCTTCAGGCCAATGATGAAACTGTTGGTTCTCCTGGCCCCGTGAACCAGGGAGAGCACTTTGACTTTATCCACTTGATGGCCCCTGGCTACGAGAAATTCAATGTCTTCTTCAGAAAACTCACCTGTAGGGATTTTAAAAGAGGAGCTTGTAACTGAAACCACTGCTGCCTTTCATGCCAAGCTCTGTCCTAACCCTGCTGGGGTGTACAGTGTGCTGGAAGCGCCTGCAGCCCCCCGGGGGTCCCAGCTGGGGCGAGCCCAGCGCCAGGACCAGCGCTGCCACTGCGAGTAGTTATTCTGCTTACCAGGCTGTTCCTGCTCTTAAGAGCTTAGGTACAAATGACAGTATTAAGAGTTATGAGTGAAAATAAAATGCAAGGCAACTCAGAAGTAACAAGAGTAAAACAAGTTGTCAAATGACAAACTTTGTGATAAGCCTTCCAACTTCCTCTTCATGTATTTCTTAATCTTCCAGCCATCCACCTTAGGTTGTTTGCTCTTCTGCCTTTATTTTGTTTATTTGATGTTTTCTAATTTTTGTATGAATGGAAGTGCCTGAGGACACGAAGCTGGGGATGCAGCTGGACAAACCAAGCAGGCACACAGAAATCCCCGTTATTTAAGCTCTATACATTGCAGATATATTGCATATTTCTTGTTGAAGCCAAATGTCCAAACCCACAAATTATGACCTTTTGAAGTTTTAGATTTGTTTTAATTACATTCTAGTTTCCAAGATTTTCCTAGTTTTTACATTTTCCTCTGACATGTGAAATCCTAGAAACTTTGGCTATTTTGTGTCAAATTTAAACCAACTTTCACTTGTGGTTCACTCTGGTAAGGTATGGGGCTTTGTGAAAAACACCAGCTAGACCAAGACTTGCAATAACAAGGACAAAAGCTGGCAGTGCCGTCTCCAGAGGGTCAGCATGGATGCTGCATTTCCAGCACTGTCAAGCTACAAGCCTTGCCGTAAGCGTTGTCTTCTCCCCAGCTGGTGGAGTTAAGGGACACGGACTGGAAAGTGAAATAACGTCATTTATGGCAGTGGTAATAAAGTGTATGCAGAGCTGGTAGCTTCCAGGACATGTCTGGGTGAAGCTGTGGTTGCACGCTTGTTTATCTGGATGTCCTCAATGGTGTAACATCAGATCGCCAAAAGGTTTTAAGGACAGCAGGAGCGCTACCAGGAGGTGAGCTGTGACAGAGGGAGGGATGGGGAGTTTGGACAGGTAGTGTTGGAGGGGCCAGGGCACGTTCCCAAGACAAGAGGGAGAGGGCATGGCCCAGCAAGGGCTGCAGGCTCTGCAGAAGCCAGGCTGCTGCTTCTTGTCTTCCCCAAAACCCTCTGCACCCCCTGGGGACCCTAGAACACGGTGAGCTGTGTGCTGGGCTGTCGCACGCCCACAGCAGCGCGCTAGGAAAATCCATCTCCTTTTCTAAACACACTGGATTTGTTGGCTGAACAACACCCAGTGTCCATACTCACTGTCAACCTGCAAAGTGTCGGACTGAAGCTGCGGGTGAAGTCGACCAAGTGACAAACTTTCACTCAGATTCTTGTTAAATGTTAACACATTTACCAAAACCTGCAAGAGAATAAAAGATCTTCAATAATTTTTTAAAAGTAAAGAGAATAGGAGAAGCCAGCTCCTCGAGCACCCCTCTAATTGGTGGCTTCAACATTTGCAGATGCAGCAGGCAAAGGAGATTCTGAACCATTTACCAAACAGCATGAACTAATGCAGGGTTTCACACACACAAAGAGACCCTTGAAATACAGCCTGTATGCTGTTGGTGCAAAAGCAGTACCTTCTCAGGGTTGCCTGGACTTCTTCTCACATAGTTCCTGCTAACTTAGGAGATTTGTGTGTCTGGAACGTGATGCAATCTCTAAATACGTGTTTGTTACAGCCAAAAGCTCAGCACATGACTTCTCCAAACAAAGCATTAGGAAGCAATGGTTGGCTTTAGTTTTGCTCTGAATAATGCCTTCCAAAAGGTAAGGAAAATGGGAGCCAGCTTCAGTTGTGCCTTTCTTTTTAGCAATCCATTGCTGTTGAGCATGAAATCACGCTATACACAAGTACTTCTCCTCATTATCATAAATCATAAATCAGGAGGAGCTGCCCAGTTTCTAGCACATGATGAGCAGGGAGGAATTCATTTGGGAATGCACTAAAAGGAGCGTTTCATAGGGAAAAGGGCTAAAGGGCTGCCAGTCTCCTGCAATTCTCTGAATACAAAATGCTCCTTTTTTCCCTAATGATCCTTATGACAAGCTTTGAACAGGTTTTAGAAAGACACAAAACCATTACAGATTTTGCCAAGATGCTTTTCCTCTACAATTGTGAGTGGTGCAACCAGGAAAGGTACAAGAGAAGTAAATCGGTAGCTGTGAGAGATTTGAAAACCCAAATGTGTGGAGCTGGTGACATCAAAGACTGAACTGGTGATCCTGTGGCCACCAGTTCCAACACAGCCTGGGATGTTAGGAAGGGAAAGTCTGCGCTACGGGGGGGACCCTACTCAGCGCTGAGCCCAACAGCGGCTCCGAGGGGCAGGTGCCTGGACGCAGCACCGACCTGAACAATGCTGCTCAAGGCTTTGTCCCCGTTGTTTGCTCCCAGACACAGGTATGTCCCGCACATCCCCTTGGACGGTCTCACGATGGTGGGCAACAGGAAAGACAGGGGCCGTTTCCGAGGCTGAATGAGGTTTTGCTGCAGTTGAAGACAAGACACACCAAAGAATTTCAGCAAGGTGACTAAAGCTTTGCCGGTGCTCAGGTTGTGCAGGTTAACTTCTTACTCTTTACGCTTCAGCCAGCAATGGCACTTGTGTAGTTTTACAAGGCTGACATCCTCACTGCTTCGATAATGCTCTCTGATGTTAATAGGATTGTCCCATTTCACACCATGGCTCTCTTATATATACAGAAGGTATATGGAGCCATTCACCCCCTTCTAAAGTACCAGCCCAGCAAACTGGGATGGTTTTACAACACATGGCAAGAAGAAACAACACCCCAGCACTGGAAGCCACCAGTACTGGTCTGTAATTGTTTCTTCCCAAGACCTGAAGATTTTTTTTCCACTATCTTTTAATTTTAAACCTGCAGAGCATCAATTAATAAAGTAAGTCCTTAATTCAAGTCGAGAGAAATGGATGGTTGCTTTAAAGTGCATCTGGACTGCAGGGAAAATAGGCAGCTAAGATGTGCAGTATTGTTTGATAAAACTGCATTATAATAATAACTGATACACATGAAGCCTTCTGTTCACTCTGTTTCAGTGGCTCGTATAATAAAAAACCAGGAGCTTTCTACAGGCTGTTGCATCTCAGTTATTAATATGGTATTACACAGCCTCCCTGTTGTGGAGATGAGAATAAAATTGAAAAAAATGGTGCAGACAGCTCAATGTCATGTCATTCATTACCGGTCTGGGAATGGAGTGGTTCATTGTTTTGTTTTGCCAGGAGAAGTCCAACATCTGGCTGTTCAGGAGGACTCCGGAGGGTGTCATTATTCCACTGCCAAAGGGACGATTCAAAGAACTGAAAAGAAGCATGAAAAAATCTCATGCAAATCCTCCCAGAGATTTTTGTACACCTCGAGGCTTTCACAGCTCCAATTTTCTGTCCCATCTTGGCTTGATAAGGACTCGTCAGTAGTTCTTTAGGGCTGGTTAGATGTGAGGAAAGCCTCCGTGTACTTAGGAGCAGGAACCACATGGGCGACAGCAGCTCTGTCCCTCCCTGTGTTTAAGGATTCCCCTCTGCATGACAGATCTGTCTCCATGCCCCAATCAGTCCTCAAATTTGGCCATGACCTCTTCTCCAGGGAGCAGATTCAGGCCAGTCCAGACATGTAGGATCGCATAGGGCAGAGCAGCACCAGCTCACACATCTCCCCGTTTCTCCTCTTGCAGGACTGAGACAGAGCAGCCCAGCTGCTCCAGCTCTGGTCCCCATCGCGTCCTGGTGAACCTGCCTTCTCCTCCCTGCTCCCACCCTCTGAGTCCATCACGGAGGGAGGAAGCAAAGCCTTTACCTTACAGCCGCAACAATGAAGTCATCGGGTCCCATGACAAGGACCTGGCTAGCAGCGGGGCCGCTCTCCACGGAGAAGTGAGGCACATGGAGATCAGACGAGAAGGACTGGGAGTCATTAATCAGCTGGCGCAGGGAATTAGCTTCTGATTTACTTCAGCAATGAGGGAGGGAAAGAGGAAAGAAAGCCATGAGCCTAGGAAGCCAAACATCTCTTGGTCTCTTGTGGGGAGCACATCTACATGGCCACTGGCAGCGTGCCCCTGAAACGGGGCTGGCGCTGAGGACAGGGAGCTCCTCCGGCCCCCCCGATGGAAGGAGACAAGATGGCTCAGCCCGCGCAGAGCGGCAATGCCGCGGAGCTCCCGGGCTCTGTCTGCTGTGCTGAACTCAGCCGCGTGGAGCCAGGCTGGCACCACCTGCCTGAGGGCCAGTCCTCCAGCAGGAGGGCAAGCGAGGGGCAGCCCGGGGCCACCAGCCACAGCTAAACCTGGCTGGGCTGAAACGCCGGGCCTGGCCTCTCCCGCACGTCTGGGTGTCCTGCAAAGGCACCGAGCCCCAGGCTGGGGGAGGGAGAGCCAGAAACGTGCGTGTGTGGTCATGACCATGTGGATGGCTGTTTATCTGACCTGCTGAGAAGGAATATTTAGAGGGTTGAAAAAGTAGGAGGAATCCCGAAGATGAAGCTGGCTCCAGGAAGCCTCCACGTGAGGACATCCCGTGACCCATCCCCAGAGCCCCCTGGTATCAGCTGTGATCCTTGTGGAAGAATGGGCCCCAGGAGGACACTGAAGTGTCCTCAATAGGACAGAGGCACAAAACCCTCAGGTTTCCCTGGGCACTGAAAAGGGCAAATCCAGGAATGATATCCAAACCACAAGCCTTGCAACTGTCACCTTACCTGTCAGCCTCAGACCTACCTCACCATGTCTTCTGCAGCGTGAGTGACGGACACTTCATCAGATGGGTCTCCCAGGTTACTAGCTAGACTCAGGGCTATTTTTAATGTCTAAATTGAACAGAGAAAGAGAGAAAGAGAGAAAGAGAGAAAGAGAGAAAGAGAGAAAGAGAGAAAGAGAGAAAGAGAGAAAGAGAGAGAAAGAGAGAGAGAGAGAGAGAGAGAGAAAGAGAGAAAGAGAGAGAGAGAGAAAGAGAGAAAGAGAGAAAGAGAGAGAGAGAAAGAAAGAGAGAGAAAGAGAGAAGAGAGAGAGAGAAAGAGAGAGAGAGAGAGAGAGAGAGAAAGAGAGAAAGAGAGAAAGAGAGAAAGAGAGAAAGAGAGAAAGAGAGAAAGAGAGAAAGAGAGAAAGAGAGAAAGAGAGAAAGAGAGAAAGAGAGAAAGAGAGAAAGAGAGAAAGAGAGAAAGAGAGAAAGAGAGAAAGAGAGAGAGAGAGAGAGAGAGAAAGAGAGAGAGAGAAACACTTAAGTGGTTCTGGAAATACAACTTTTCATACTCCAAAGAGGAAGAGGTATCTGGTCTCCTGGCATGTTGGCTAAAGGCTAGGAAGAAAACTGTCTAAAAGCCTCGTCCTGGAAATACCTCATGCAAGGGGCTGCCACATGTGGGTATGGGGACCAAAAGGGCATCATTTTGTCATGGCAAACTGTGTGTGGGGGAGCTGAGTGTCTCCAGCACTGTTTGAACATGGTGGAACACCCCTGGCAGGTGCTGACCAGCTGGTTTGACCCAGCTCTGTGGTTCAGCTGCACTGCCAGCTGGCAGACGGGGTCACCAGGATGCCGCTCACTTTCTGTTTCCATTCCTGAGTGGAGATTACACTGAATCCCAGTGGGACAGTGAGTCCTGGGCTCACCGTTGCCTCCGGACAGCAGCTCCACTGGCCCGGCACCACAGCTGAGGAGAAACGAGCTATTCCGCTCACCAGCTGCTACCCATGTTCCTAGTTGCAAGTCATCCAAAGTGCTTGAACAGAAAGTGTTAGTCCCAGCACACTTAAGGGAACGATGGTTTAAAAAGAGGAAGGGATCTGGTTTCTCATACATGCAGAATCCTGCCTAAGCCAGTCCGTTAAAAATGGGGACAGAAGATGCCATTTCAAAAGACACAGTTTATCCAGTCGTGCGTAACCAGAGAAAGCCACAAGGAGAAACGTGCTTGTCCATCAAGCCAGTTTGTGCCTAGCAGAAACGCACCAGACTTTCAGCTTGCAGGTCATGCCATTTTCATTCAAGCTTCAAGACAGTACTTTGCCCTGCAGGTAGGTAGCTGGATGTGATGTCTGTTTTGATAGGTGCCACATATCAACAACTTATCCAGAAGAGTCATAATTTATCTTCTGATGTACAGTGTAGAACACGATTAACTTCTGGAGAAGGTTGCATTTGCATGAAACAGTCTCCTGACCACCACACCACACGGAGGATGTACTTGGTGGTCGGGGAGGAGCTCCACTGAAACACGCAGACCATGTCCACCCCACACCTTGGCCATGGCTGTCCCAGGGCTGCACTACCTGGTGCTGCCCTAGCACTGAATCTCAGCTCTGTTCTCAGCCACATGATCCCAGCTGATCAGGGTTACACACCTTCTGAAGTCACGGCCCTGTATCTGGAGGTTGCTGTTCCTCGGCTGGGACATGATAACCAATGGGTAGAACTCTTGGCCTGGTGCAAATGCAGAGCAAACAGATTCATCTAAAGCTTCCTGAAGAGAGCTCAAAAATAACTTAAGTGAATCAACCTTCTCTGCCTCTGCACAGGCCTAACAGCGTATAACACCTCCAGTTGTTGCATTTTTCATGAGAGGCAACGACTTCCAAGAGCCCACTGTCCTGTCTGCTAGAAGGATGTGGTTGAACCCTTGCTTAAAATCCCCAACTCCTAAAACCCAGCAGTGGAACTGACAAGCATCTAAGAACATAACTCTGCTTATGGAGCAGGAACCTGAGGACTTGCTTGGCTTCCTGGGAAGCTGAAACATTTTGGTAGGGCTGACAGCCCTGAATACTGGAAAATCATGATCTGGATCACTGAGATCAGGAGGTTGGCTACATGTAAAGATTTTTAAAAAATATAAAGTGTTGCATCGGTTTTCCTTGTCATCGCCACATACAGGTTTTTGCTGCCTCTCCTCGCAGTGCCCCAGCAGTGCTCTGCTATGACCAGGGCCACTGCAGCATAAGGAGGTGAAGGAAATAGATGGGATCACCCTCAGCTGTTGTGGGTCATTCTGAAGAGATGATTGCATACAAGAAATGGGCAAAAGCCACATTTTTTTTCTTCTGAAAAAGCTCTGCCTAAGCAAGAAAGAGCTCAGCTGAGCAGGAGGCTCCAGCATCTGCACCTACCTGAGGCAGCAGCATAGCTCAGATTTACACCTTAGCGGTCTATTTGCTCATTCTCCTCTCGGAATTACCTACCAACATTTTTGCACAACCAAGGAATAAATAAACAAATAACTCTCTAGCAGCACAAGAAATTCATCCAAATATTGAACCTCTTCTTACCTCTGCCATCCAGTGCAAGACATTCCCCCTGGATACTTGACTTGTGATGTTAAAGCCCTCAAGGATGTTCAGTGCTGTGATCAGTGCAGGACCTGCATGTGGAGGTGGGGGACTGAAAACAAGATGACCTGTGAAGAGAAAAAGAGAGGAATAAAGCTGCTTTTGTCAGATACTGTTCAGTTATAATACTTTCCCATAAGCTAGTGTCCTTGAGGACAGGGAAACCTTTCCAGATTTGGGGGGAAATAATAGAAAGCAACATTATTTGAAAAGGATTTCCTAAAACATTCCTGTTGTATCTTTCTTTTTCTTTATGATGAATGAAGGAAGCCCAAATAAGGATACTTTTTTTTACATCTGAAATTCAGTTCTTGTTGGTTGGCTAGTTGGTTTCTAAACTGCAGTAAGGAAGAATGGAGATAAAATGAGTTTGCAACATTACAGCTATAAGGAGAATAAATACAAGGATTTCTAGAAGAGAATGACATTTTGGAAACTTTTTGCATAAAGTAAGTTTTTCTCCCTTGTAGGTCAACTATGGGAACTGTCTTCAGACACAGATGCTGGCCTATAGTCCAGCTTCTATCTAGACATTGCGTCAGTGTGCGATCATGTTGCACCTTTACATTATAACACTATCAAAATACCACCAGTCACTATGAAGGAAAACACGGGCCCAAAGTGCTGAAAAGCCCCTGAACTGCTGACAACGCTCCAGTGGCAGCGGGCAAGGGCAGGAACCTCTCCGGTGGACTTTGCTGCAGGTGCCTCAGTGCAGCTTTGACTTCAATTAAATGCCGTCACCACCCCTTGCCAGGCGGAGCACATTTTAACTGGAGTTGCATGGCAATGGGTCAGGCGTTTACCTCGATAAACCGTGTGGATGGGATTCTCCACTGTGACGCTGTAATTGCTGAAGTCTTCCTCCACCAAGACTCCTCCATAGTTCTGGACCTGTGCAGGACAGCAAAGCAGCGCACCCTGAGAACACCGGGTCAAGGCTTTCTGTGTTCCTCAGGTGAACACACATCATGTTGTCAAACAAACCGAGATTCTTGAGCCAAGTGCCGGGTTCCTCAGGATGCCCCAGCACCCTGTGCTTCCACGGCCCTGGTGGCCTGGCTCAGCACCAAAAAGCTCACCCACCGCAGGGGTGCTCTGAAGACGTTCTGCCCCCCCATGACGAAGGGGACTGGTGCTGCCTCACAGCCTCCTCTCCCCTGGGTAGGAAGGATGAGTATGTTAAAGGTTATGGAAGCATTTGAATACTACCAGGATAAAAGATATATATGGATCCAGAACAGACGTAGCACGTCACTATCACTAGAAATCTTTAGCATTCAATTCCCACTCTATTTTTAGTTATTTCAGGTGATAGTGGGTCTGCTGTACCCTTGGTTTTTCTTTAAGACTCTCTTAAACGTACATTTTGCTGGGCTTGGTAATTTTCATGAACACATGAAAGATGGGTAATCCCTCCCAGTGCAGGTCTTCTGTGGCCGAGTCACGATGGAGATGAGGGGGGATCATGGTAACTGCGCTCTGCTGCCCGGCTCTGACGCAGGCAGTGCTCTCAGCCCGCGTACAGGGGCACTGTGCCCATGGGGCAACTCTTTCCTTCCACCCAGGAGAAGCCACACAACCCAGCGAGAGGTTCTGCTGGGGTGAGTTCCTGCCATGAGCCCTCTGGATTTCCATTCCAAAATGGGTAAGAACAAATAACCTGTGCATGCTCTGATTTCCAAGCCAGCTAACTTGGCAAGAAAAATTCTCTGGCAGAAACGGATGAATCACTGGAGCAGAAAAGCTAATGCAGGGCATGTTGTGGGGGGCAGCATGTCAAACCACCCCAAAGCTGCAAAATAAGATGGAGCCCCTGCTTGGGATCCCTGTCCCCTTCCCAAAGTCCCAGAGGACAGGCCGGGCTGAAACCTCTGCTGAGGTGAGCAGGTCTGTGCTCGCTCCACGAGCTGCCTCCCTGCAGCTCAGGCAGCAGAAGCCCCGGAGAAGCGGTGGGCAGTGGGGCAGGAGGAGCCTGACGGCACAGAAAGAGAAGCCCTGGTCACCCACACACTGCTGACATCATTTCAGGTTCGCCGAAGAAAACTTTTCTGCACCTGTGCCTTCCCACCACAGGATGGAAACAAAGGGTGGGGTGTTCTGGAGCTTTACTTGGTTTCACCACATTGACGCTCTCTCTTTGCTGGAACAATAAACACTCAGCTCTGCTCTGCAACCAAAGCTGGAATTATGCACTTGATCCTGGAGCTTGCCAGGGCCTTTGGTGTTGCAACTCTGGGCCTTGCCCCTCCACAGAGCTTGTGCTTCCCTGCAGCAGCCCAGCCAGGGGAGCAGGCTGATGAGGCAGGGTTTAGCTGTGGAGATGCACCACAAGCTTGGGACTTTTCCCGTTCCTCGTTCTCCACCTCTGCCGTTGCCCAAATGAACCATAGGAGAAGATTTCCAAACACAGAGCTCACAAATGTCTCAGGCTTAAGCTGAATGAGCCCATTCCAGATTACCGACAGCATGTCGAAGGTGCATCACTTGAACTGTATTGGTAGGGAAAAATAGTGCCACCAACTACCCTGACTGCAGCTATACAGCAATAAGTTTGGGGTTTTTTACCAGAAGAATTACTTTGTTTGTTTTTGCTATTTTTTCCAGAGCACCTCTAACAACAGGAGTTAAACTAGGGCAACCCTAAGTGGGACCAAGCCTGCCTGATCCTCTGCTCACAAGGCTCACAGTTTTATTTTTAAACCATCTTGCTGGAGTCTATATTTTACAGACCCATTAACAACCAAAATTTGTGTTGAACAGTGGGGCACCTTTAGTTATGGGGAAAAAGGGGTTGCCACTAATACCAACACAGCCTAGAGGGGGTCTTGAAATTGAGATGAGCCTTCAAAAAACCAGTCTGTCCTGGTTACAGAGGAAATGGAGGTTTCACTTCTGCAGCCTGTGGAAGTGACCTGTGTGGCACTTATACCGCTGCAGTGACAGGGACAGGAAAGAAAAAGGAGGCTCCATGCATTTGTCCCCATTGTTGTGCTGACACTTGGGTGTGGCTTATCTCCAGATTGTCACCTTGGGCAGGTGACATGGCAAGTGGTATCCCCAGCCCAGGCTGTGCCGTGCGGTCTGGGGCAGAGACAGGGACTCACCTCCGAGATCATCTCCTGGGTCAAGTTTCCGCTGTAGAAAGCTGAGACCCCTTCTGTCCCCACCAGCTCCAGGACAGCCGCGAGGTCCAGGCGCCTGACAAACGTGCCTGGCAGCAAGGGCTGGCCGTCCGGCAGGAAGATCTCCCGAAATCTGTCCGAGCAGTTCAGGTCCTTCAGTTCAGTTATGGCTTTGGCTGTGGGTGAGAGGGAGAAGGACATCCAGAAAAGCCAAGAACGCGCAGGGGACCCGGAGCCACTGTGCGCCTGATGGGGATGTTGGAGACTTGCTGCTGCCTCTTGCCCTGCTTCAAAACCCGAGGGAGACTGAAGGGTGACCTCATTCATGGTGATCAATATGGAAAGGGAGTGTCAGGAAGATGGAGCCAGGCTCTTCTCGGTGACAACCAGTGATAGGACAGGGGCCAACAGGTGCAAACTGGAACACAGGAGGTTCCACTTAAATATGAGAAGAAACTTCTTCATGGTGAGGGTGCCAGAGCCTGGCCCAGGCTGCCCAGGGAGGTTGTGGAGTCTCCTTCTCTGCAGACATTCCAACCCGCCTGGACACCTTCTGTGTAACCTCATCTGGGTGTTCCTGCTCCGGCGGGGGGATTGCACTGGATGAGCTTTCGAGGTCCCTTCCAACCCCTGACATTCTGGGATTCTGTGGAGGCTGGGCCGTGCATCCCTGAGGGCCGGGAAGGAAACCCAGAGGACCCCGTGCCCTTCCCCGGCTGGCCCTGGGCGCTGCCCAGTGTGGGCTGCTCTGACCTGTCCCCGACCAGTCCTGGGAAAGGGCTCCAGCTTTGCTGTCACCACGCTCTCCCATTGCGGTCTGTGGCTCACGCCGTTGCTCAGCTCCCACCACCATCACCTCCAGGTCCAAAGAGCCCTAATCTCCCTTGAATAACGATCTACATCCCCAGATGCCACATGCAATGGCTCCCCACCAGGTACTCACCCAAATCGTGTGTGACATTAAACCCCTCCTGGGCGACACCAGCCGCAAGACCCAGCAGCTCGGACCATGGGAGTCTGCCAGAGGAGAAAGGACAAGGAGAAACGTGCCTTGGAGGGGTGCAGCAGGGCAGGGTGCTGGGGAGCCCACGCTGGGCTTGGCTCTGTGGTCAAGGGGCTCCTGAAAGACCAGGCTGTGGGGCCAGCGGGGCCAAAGGGAGGACTGAGCTTTCAGTGGGTCGTTTCTTTCTAGCAGGATCATCATCAAATGCTCCATAATGGGCACCAGACAGGAAGGTCGGCACAAGGACAGGGGAAGGGCCACCTCTGGAGTAAAATTTCAAGCCAGGCCCTGGCCCTGAGCAAATCATTCAGATTTCTCCCTCCCTGTCCCAACAGGGCATCAAGGACAGCCACACTTCTTAGGGTCCAGCTAAAGAGAGAATGAAAATGCAGACATGCATCAAAATGTTCTGTGCCTGTTTCTAAAAGAACATTTATTGTCCATCTTGTTAGCCAAAATTTTTCTTTGCAGAAAACCTGACCAAGCTGAACATTTTCTTTTGTTAAATGAAGTACTGAAAAATGAACATATTTTTCAATGCAAGCCTCCAAGCATCCCTTAGCTAATGGTTTTGACTGATGGCTGAGAACATGGTCTGATGGCGAGGGCCTGTGAGCTCCAGGTCCCCTGTGGGGACCCCAGGGCACAGTCTGTGCAGCACAAGGACAGCTTACCTGTGCCCACCTCGTCTCTTACCTCCCATGTAACTGGTGCGCGTGGTGCAGTCCTTGTATCATGCCTGGCACCCCCACGAGCAGACCTGGCTGTACAATAGGAAGGACAAAAAGGAATTGCAAGTCAAGAAGATGCAAGTCACATTCACATGGTCTATAGGAGTGGGGAAGAGGTCTGGAGCAACACACTGAATTAGGGAATAAGAGGTTTTGGAAGGAAAGAGGCAAATTCAATCCTGTTCTCAATCCAGCTTGGTCAGGAGAAATAACTCAGCAGAGAAACGCAGGATTGTGCTCCATCCTGTGACCCTTGTTCTCCTGGCTCCCTGCTGCCAGAGGGACGTGGCTTTTTACTCCCCAGCCCTGCAAGCTCCAGGTGTTTTTACACTTCCAAAGAAGCATTTTCCCTGGACTCCACATGTCTGCAGGGTCCAGGATCTCCCTGGTGGTGGGATAGGCCTCCTGTCCCTGTGCCAGAGAGTTATGGGGAGAGGAGAGCTGGAGACATCAGCCAGCTGCAGCCCTGGAGGGGTCAGCCGTGGGACACTGCTGCTCACCTTGGTGTCCTTCTGCAGGTCCCCCTCCAGCGGGATGCCCAGGGGAGCCACCTCACGGAAGTCGATCACCCAGCTCCTGTTCTTCCGGATGTCGTGGACCAGCATCACCCCGCCCCTGCAGCGAGACGGGGGTCACAGCGCGGCACAGCTGTCCCTGCAACAGCTGCTGCCGTAAAGCCAAAACGAAAAGCATGGGTGCCACCAGGGCCGGGGCCGGCCCCAGTGTGACAGGGCCATCGTCACAGGTCACCACAGTGACCTGGGGCTGGCAGAACGCTGCTGCCCTGCCCCAGAGAGCAGTTGAGGACAACTAAGCCAGAGCTGGCACAGGACACAGGCAGCCCTGTGCTGAGCCTGCAGCGAGGCTGGAGCAGCCCCTGCCAGCCTGGCCAGAGGACCGCTGGCTCTGTTCCACTGTCAGGCTGGGACTACCTGGGATTTTCTTTCTAATCTGAGCAGTTTTGCAACAAAACAGGGTTTTTGCTTACAACAGCAGCCCGTGGCACAACCTGGAGAAGCTATCAGGTGACAGTGTTTTATGCAACGCTCCCGAGACCTCCCGGAGAGCAGCAGGCTCACGTGGATGCCACCCTGGGACGGGGCTGGGAAGAGGACACCTCTCGCCGGGTGCTCCCACGGCTGCTGCCCCACACCCGGCTCCAGCCTCAGCCCGCTGCCACAGCAGGAGCAGAGCTCACGGAAGGGAGCACTCAGTCTCCGAAAGCGATGGGACCGAGCCCAGGGTGTTGCAAGCTCCCAGCACACTCGCACAGGGGCTCGGCAGCCACTACGGCAGACACAGCTTCTCCCTCCCTGGGTGTCTCCGTCCCTCACTGTCAACTGGGCGCACATTAAGGGTCCCTGACCCTGTGCAGATGTGGACACATCCACCGCCTGATGTCACAGATGCGGTACCACGTGCTGGGACTCGGGCTACCAGGAGGCAAGTCTCAGCTGATGGGGAAACCATCTGCTTAAGAACAACCACAGAAAACATCACGGGGTGGAATGACCAATGCTTACCCGCCGATCCCTGACGTGTGGGGGTTGACGATTCCTGCGCAGAGGGCTGAGGCGATGGCTGCGTCTACTGAGGAGCCCTGCTTGTTGAGCACCTCTATGCCCAGGGCCGTGCAGCGGGCAGCATCCGTGACCACGGCACCGCGGTGGAAGATCTGCCGGACGAGGAGAGCAGTTGTGCCCAGGGAGGAGCGCTGGGGCCACCCAGATCTTCACCCAGCTCCTTGGGACCTGAAGCCTGAGGCCACTGCCAAGGCTGTGGCTGATCTGCATTTTCAGGTGCCTCCAAAGGCAGGTGGGAGTAATACATCCCTTGGCCCGCCAAGGCAGCAGTGGCCGCTCTGCATGTAACCATGAACATCAGCACATCTGGCTTTCAACAGCAGAGGTGCTGTGCTGCTGGGCCACGTCTCACCCTGTCCTCCACAACCCCAGAGCAACGGGTGACAGTGTGCTGTCCCTGTGCTGCACAATGCGGTCACTGGAAACAGCAATACAGCTGCAAAGAATGCAGCATCCCCCCAGCACCACGGCTCGTTCTCACCCTGCCCTGGTGCCAGTGCCACCACTAATGCAGTCACAGGAAGTTATAAAAGGCTCATTTTAACCCTATGCTACAAATTGCTGCATCTCAGCAAGAGCCAGCGTGGCTTTGGGAACTGTGGAGACAGAAGGGCGCAGGCAGGCTGGGGGCAGGACTGGCTCCCTCCGGTGCTGCACCCCCGCTGGCTGCGGGGCCAAACCACTCCACCCCCAGCGGCTGTGTTCTGCGTGCCAGTGAGAGAGCAAAACATTTAAAAAAGCAAATCTGTTTCATGTGGACTTGCAGGCAGCTCTGCCCTTCCGAGCAGCAGGTGGAGAAGATGACGGTAACTGCTGGCTGCCCCTTGGCTCTTCTCGGGCTGCAGCGCCTGGCAGGAGCTGTTCTGCAGGAAGGTACAACCCCACAGCCACGCTGCCTTTGCTCAGCAGTTTAGCACTGCAACGTGGGACAGATCAGCAGGACGTTCAGCTCTGTTTTCAGCTGTTGCCCTGCTTGGTCCTGGATGGATTCTTCCAGAGGACATGCAGATCCATAGAACTCTCTTCAAGTCGAGATATATGAAAGATGCCTACTGCTTAACTAAGGGTTGCCTTCTGAAAGCATTCACATCTGGCTCAAACCACAGCTGGAGACAAAGCAGCGGGGGTGCCTGTTTCCCCCTGGCAGCACCCCCAAACCTGCTGGTCACAGCCACCCAAGCCCTGACCACAGGGCCGGCGCTGAGAGCCCAGCTCGCCTCTCTGAGCACCACCCCCAGCCATGGGAAAAAGCTTTCAAGACAATTTGGGGTGGAATCACAGAGAGAGAGACTCAGAACCCAGGGTCTCACTGACACCAGCTGGGGCTCACCAGCACTTACCCCACTAAATTGTGGGCAAAGTGGAAAGTTAGGGAGCTTCTCCTATTTTTGGAGCCAAAGCCCAACCGCAAAGGCACTGTTTCATCTTACCTGAGGGTCCCCAAAATAGATCTGCATGATCAGGGCCACCGTGACCCCCATGGCGAAGGTCAGGCAGGCGGTGATGATGACAGTCAGCCCATCCTGCCGGCAGCTGCAGTCTCCAGAAAAAGGGTCCTTGCTGGTCTCCTGGAGAGGGGACACGTCCTGGCTGCCCATCTCTGATGAGGACGAGGGCAGGCGCTGGAGACGCGCAGACTTCAGGAAGGAGTCTGGGTCTTTGTGAGCAGCAGGGAGAAAACAAGTGTTAGTTATTGAGCAACATGGGGCTCTTATTGCAGTGTTTACCCAGCGCTAACGTTACGCCGTACCCCTTCCAGCAAGGCTATTACCTTCCCTATTGATTCCAGCTCGATAGAGAATTTCTGGCTCAGACGCTGCTCTGAGCCGCTTTATCAATCCCTTCCTCTAGCTCTAGTCAGCTCAAGCTGACTTCCCTGGAGATTAAGAAGGGCAAAAAAACCTGAATTTTGCTCCATTTCAGTCCATTCATCAGTCTTCAGTGACGGGCCCACAGTTACTGCTCCGTTTGGATGGGTTCTTAACACAGCACTGACTTGCAAACAGGTCTCTGAAATGCATCAGGACTGAAGAAGAGGAAATTAAGATATTAAAATAAAAAGTCCAGCAGCCTTATCGGGAGCTATGCTTGAGCTAGAGCACCTGAGCAAGGTAGAGGTGAAGCAAAATGTGTGGCCTGGGCACAGGAAATACCCCTACAGAAGCAGGCAAAACGGGACAGAGAGGAGCAAACCTGCAAACCGGAGGGCCTCGGGGCGTCCACCCGCTCTGACGGCAGGATCGGCTCTGCTTTAATTTCTCGCTTCCTCCGGCTGACAGGGCCCATTGTGAAATCAAGCCGCTCGCCGAATGCCCAGCTCTGAGATGGCAAATGCAGTGGGGCAGGGTTTTGCTGGGCGTCTGCCGGATGGCAAACAGTGTTCAGCAGGATGAAAAAGTCTCTCTTTTGCTCTGAAAGATGCTTTGAATCTCTGCTCACGCCAGCTCCTTTGCGGCGGGGCAGACGCCGGCCGAGCGTGCCCTCCCCGTGTGCGGGCGCTGCCGGGCATGCGGAGCTGCTGCTGCAGCCGTGGGGACATGCCCATCGCTGCCGGGCACAACAGGGGACACGCAGCTCAGGCATCAGCCAGGGCTCCTGGATGAACGTTTTCAGGGGCTGCTGAGAGACAGCAGGGGCTGCAGGGCCCTGTGCATCCATGGTGGGAAGAAGAGAAGCATTGAGTGGAAAAGACAAGATGAGAAGCTTGTCCCTCCACTCAGGGGACGTTTCCTGGGTTTGGCGTAAGGGACAAGGGAGTGAGCAGGAAATCGTGCATCCCCTGTCACTCCACTCCATCTGCTCTGGCAGGCAGCATCTCCCTGGGGACTGCCAGCCCTGTCCTTGCCATGACATCAAAAAGACCTCCTGGGTGCAGCTGTCCTGGGACCAGGCAGGGAGTCAGTTTTTCAGTGATGCTGCAACCAGGAGTAAACCCCCTGCAGCCAGGGAATCCCCTTTGGGTGAATTTAATCTCATTTACGCGGCGGTGATTTAGGAGTAGGACTGGGAAAGGCTCAGCTTTCCCAGCCCACACCTCAGCATGCACAGAGCCCCTCCCTGGCGCGTCTGGTCTGAGTGAGCTGGGAGAGACCTGGGACGGGGTGATGGGCTGGGATGTCGCCGCTGGGGGCCATAACTGCCCTGGCAGGGGATGCCATTGGGGAGCGATGTCACATACGGCCCCTGGCACCACCCCAGTGGGGCACCAGCCCCACCAGTGGGGAAACACTGAGGAGTGAACTGGGCTCCTCTACCCAGCCCCGCCAGGACACCATTGCTCTGCTCTGCTCCCATAGCGCTGGTGACAGGCCAGCCCGGCACAAGGGGACATGAACATCTAGGGAGCAACCAGGGGAGAGGTCAGGCCATGGCCCTCCAGGGTGGCCTTGCCCACCCACACAGAAATCCCTTCGTTCTCCACCACAGACATCCTGCATGGCATTGAGCAAGTCACTTAGTCTCTGTGACCCTTGGCGCAGCATGGGGACAGCAGGACCATGGTTTGGGGATGGAAGGGGCTGGAAGGGGTCAGGCAGGAGCACAGAGGGCAAGAAGCAGCCCGAGAGGCCAACACACAAGTGACTGTCCCACCACCAACATCCATGCTTGAAAGAGAAGCCACCAAACACTACTTGGTTTCTGTGGGGGCTGTGAAGGAGACATGGCTTCACAGGGGAACCAGCGCTTTGGGGAACCAGGGCCACCTCAGCTCTGGAGCTGCTGCGGAGGGGACAGCAGAGACTGGAGCTGCTCACAAGCTCTGGCAGGCGCTGCAATGTGGGACCGTTCAGTCCTTTGGGAGCCTGTCCCCAGCACCGACAGCACAACAGAGCTCACTCTTTTCAATGAGATCTTCTGGGTGGTAGAAACCAAAGATCTTCATTCCCTTCCTGCTGGTCCGGCAGATAATGCGGCACGGAGAAACAGCTGGATTTTGCAACACGCGGGCAGTGTCAGATGAGCATGAGGTTGCACACAGCAGGAGAGCAGCAGCTCCTCCAGCCGCCCCCCGCGCAGACCCCGGGGAGACGGAGACCCCGTGCCCAGCGGGGCAGCGGCACGGCCAGAACTGCTCCAAACCGCTCGCGCTCTGCGCGCGAGCCAAGAGGCCTCGTGCTTTCGGGGGAGCTGCTCTCCCAAACCCGCACACGACGGCTTCACCCCACCAGCGCGGGATGGCACGGGACAAGAACGGCTGATGGGAACCGCACCCGGCGGTCGCAGCGGGATGGGGCAGAGGACGAGGGCTCTGCTCAAACGTGGGCCGTGGGGTTTTGGGGTCGGCAGGGCAGACACCTGCTCATGGGGTACGAAGCAGCCCCGGGGATGAAGGGCAATGTTCCTGGAGAAACGCGACATGAGCGAGAAGAAACGTTTCTCTGAACTACTGAGAAGGAAGCAATCAATTAGAAACAAGAAAAGGGTTTTCTCAAGGATCAAAGGACCACCTGACTTTATTACCCCCGCCACCTGGCGGGTGGGATCGCTAGCTCGGTGCCGAACCCCCAGCATTCCCGCTCCCCCCACGCCCGCGGCCCCGACACGTCCCCGCAAGGTAAACGAGGGGCTGGGGCCCAGGGGGAGCCCGGCGAGCCCCGCTCCCTGCGGGGGCCGGGGAGGGGGAGCAGCGGTCTGGAGGGCGAGGGGGCTGCGGGTTGAGGGGACCCCCGGGCCGGGCCTGCCGGGGGCCGCGGGCGGAGCGGGGGCTCGGCGGGGCCGGGGACACGCTGGGCCGCGGGCGGGCTCGGCCGCCGCCGCTCACCCGTGTCCTGCTCGCCCAGGAACGCGTCCTCCTCCTTCCGGGCGCGGAGGCCGCTCTCGGCCGCGCCGCCCGCCTCCTCGTCGGGCAGCCGCGGGAAGCTGGTGATGCTCATGTAGTCCACGGGCGAGCCGGCGGCCAGGGCCCGCTGCCGGCCTCCCCCCGCCTCCGCCGGCGCCGCCATCGCCGCCGCTGCCGGAAGGGGCCGGGCCGCTCGGCTCCTCCCCGCGGCGGGGCCGCGCGGGGTAGCGGCCGCTGCCGGGAGCTCAGGGCCGGGGGCGCGGCCGAGGCCGCGGCGGGGCCTGCACGGGCAGCAGAGCAAAGCCGCCCCGGCTGCGCAGCCCTGCGGCTGCGGTCGCTGCCCCACAGCCCGGGCGCTGGAGGGGACAGCCGGGCCCGGGGGCTGGGGAGGCCGGCGGGGTCGGGCGCAGCGGGGCTCGGGGCGGGGCAGAAGGGCCGGCCCGGCCGGGTTTGGCTGCAGCCGGGTGAAGCTCTGCGGGGCTGAGCTCGCCCCCGCCTCCACACGCTGGGGCAGAGCCCATGGCTGGTGCGGGGGATCGGCCCCGGCCCCCTCGGGCCAGGGGTCCCGGCTTCCCGGGCTGAGCCTCCCGGGTAGCGGGATCAGAGATTTCCCGGTCCTGCCTCCAGAAGGCTGGAGGAGTTTTCCATGGGGCGTGCGAGTGCCTTGTGTCATCGCTTATGGAAGCCAGCCTCTAGCAAGGAGGCTCACACACCGCCGTTTCACCTGTTGCCTTGGCAGCAAGGGGCAAGCGGCACCCAGGGGGACACCACCAGCGAGAGACACCGAGACAAGCGGCACCCAGGGGGACACCACCAGCGAGAGACACCGAGACAAGCGGCACCCAGGGGTCACCCACCAGTGAGAGACACCGAGACAGGCGGCACCCAGGGGACACCACCAGCGAGAGACACCGAGACAAGCGGCACCCAGGGGGACACCACCAGCGAGAGACGCTGAGACAAGTGGCACCCAGGGGACACCACCAGCGAGAGACACCGAGACAAGCGGCACCCAGGGGGACACCACCAGCGAGAGACACCGAGACAAGTGGCACCCAGGGGACACCACCAGCGAGAGACACCGAGACAAGCGGCACCCAGGGGGACACCACCAGCGAGAGACACCGAGACAAGCAGCACCCAGGGGTCACCCACCAGTGAGAGACACCGAGACAAGCGGCACCCAGGGGACACCGTCAGCGAGAGACGCTGAGACAAGTGGCACCCAGGGGGACACCACCAGCAAGGGACACCGAGACAAGCGGCACCCAGGGGGACACCACCAGCGAGAGACACCGAGACAAGCGGCACCCAGGGGACACCACCAGCGAGAGACACCGAGACAAGCGGCACCCAGGGGGACACCACCAGCGAGAGACACCGAGACAAGCGGCACCCAGGGGGACACCACCAGCGAGAGACACCATGACGCTGCCGCGGAGCAGCCTGGGGTGTGCTCTCTCTCAGCCAGCTTGGCCTTCCGATGTGGACCTCTTGTGTGTCACTGCCTGGAGATGAGAGCTGAAGATCACCTCCCTGCAGCACCACAGGTTTTCGTTGGTGTTTGCACGTGAAGCTGGCCAGGCTCAGCCCTGGCACCAGCAGCAATCGCTGCTGCCAGCTCCAGCACCACCAGCACCTGTGCAAGGAGAGGCTGAGGCTGCCAGGCAGCTCGACTGGCCAGCACAGAGCCAGGACAGAGCCCCAGCTGAGGCTACAGAATCAGCCCTGCTTGGGGCAAACCGGGGCTATGGTTAACAACAGCTCCCGTTTGGCAAGGAATTTCGATTGAAATATGTACAGCAGGGGAGGCCTGGTTTGCATGGACATTTCTGAAATAGAACTGGCTGAAACGTTTCATTTTTTACCCCTACACTTTTTGGAGATTGAGCTAAAAAACACCACTAAAATAACTGGAAGGTGGGAAAGGTTGTTTCATTCTCGGCTGAACAAAATCACAGAATCACAGAATGTCGGGGTTGGAAGGGACCTCGAAAGCTCATCCAGTGCAATCCCCCCGCCGGAGCAGGAACACCCAGATGAGGTTACACAGGAAGATGTCCAGGCGGGTTGGAATGTCTGCAGAGAAGGAGACTCCACAACCTCCCTGGGCAGCCTGGGCCAGGCTCTGGCACCCTCACCATGAAGAAGTTTCTTCTCAAATTTAAATGGAACCTCTTGTGTTCCAGCTTGAACCCATTACCCCTTGTCTTACTGTTGGTTGTCACCAAGAAGAGCCTGGCTCCATCCTCCTGACACTCACCTTTCCATATTGATCCCCATGAATGAGGTCACCCCTCAGTCTCCTCTTCGCCAGCTCCAGAGCCCCAGCTCCTCAGCCTTTCCTCACACGGGAGATGCTCCACTCCCTTCAGCATCTTCGTGGCTGCGCTGGACTCTCTCCAGCAGTTCCCTGTCCTTCTGGAACTGAGGGGCCAGAACTGGACACAATATTCCAGATGAGGTCTCACCAGGGCAGAGTAGAGGGGCAGGAGAACCTCTCTGACCTACTGACCACCCCCCTTCTAATCCCCCCCAGGTCCCATTGCCCTTCCTGGCCACAAGGGCCCAGTGCTGGCTCATGGTCACCCTGCTGTCCCCAGGACCCCCAGGTCCCTTTCCCCGACACTGCTCTCCAACAGGTCATTCCCCAACCTGTACTGGAACCTGGGGTTGTTCCTGCCCATATGTGAGACTCTACATTTTCCCTTGTTATATTTCATTAAATTAAATTTCATTAAATTAAATGCTTCAGGTTTGTACAAATTGCTTTCCCCCACAACGACACTGGCCTCTCCCTCTCAGGTTGGCACATGTGCTTGGCTGTTTGGCTGCCAGATCTGAAAAATCCACCCTCTGCCCTGATCTATCCTGGCCATCTGTTGTTTTGGGAGACAGACTGTGTTGAGTGCTGGGCTGTTTGGCTCTGGGGAAGTCACCTGAGAGGTATGAGTCCTGTTTCTTCATCCTCCAACGAGCCAGCCAGTGCCCCCTGCTCTTCACTGCATGAGCAGCTCCACCAGCTCACTCAATGCTCCTTAACGCAGGGAGTTGGAAACCTTCCTTTGCTGTGGCAGCACCAAGGTTTCACTAGTGCTCTCCAGCAGCATGAGGGCATAATGGACACTGCCAGTTAGTAATTAAATATTTGTGGGAGGGTAGTTGGGCTTTTACAAGCCAGTCTCAGCCTGCCCCATTTTCAGACATCTCTCCAGCCTTCCCACCCCCAGCAGTTGGAGGTGGTCCCTTCCCCACCAAAGCAGCTCCTCCAAGGCCAGGAGCTCTGCACACTGTGTCCTCGTCCACTCATTTGCCTGGCAGAGTATTAACAGACATCCTTGGAATGAAACATCCCAGGAAGTGTGGGCAGGGATGCTGCTGTCCCAGAACGTCGCAGCAAACACTGTCCCCAGTTGACAGCTATTCATGTGACTTAACAGTGCTTGAAGACAAAGCTCTACTTCCCACTTCTTGGGTTTTCAAGACCCTGCTTGCTCCAGACCAACCCAGGCTCTACTACTGTCATGTTTCTGACAAACCAAACCTGATCAGCTCTGTCACCTGTGGGCACCTGAGTCCCAGCAACTATGAGCACAACCTTTGCAAGACTGGAAATCAAGCTGGAAAAATGCAGAGATGACACCTCCGCAGGGGGGACAGGCCATGCTCCCAACCCCAACAGGCACCACTTGCTTTAAAGACATCCCGAGCACTGTCAAAAACAAGTGACGTCAACGTTCCCTTGCTAGGCCAAACCCACAGGTAACAAATTTACACCATGCTGCATGCTCAGCCATGGCTGCGGCAGAGCTGCCCTGCGGTGGGCAGGCGCTGGTGCCAAGACACAAGATGCGCACCCACCTCTCAACACCTGTTAGCACATCTTTGCACCCACGCCATTTTTCCCTTTAACAAAAATAACTTGCAGTAATATTTAACAGATATGACAAGGTGACCTGCTTAGTGGATGAGGGAAAGGCTGTGGATGTTGTATACTTAGACTTCAGTAAAGCCTTTGACACCATATTCCACAGCATCTCCTGGAGAAACGTGCTGCTCATGGCCTGGACGGGTGTATCTGTGATGGATAAAGAACTGGCTGGATAGCCAGGACCAATGAGTTCTGGTGAATGGAGCCAAATCCAGCTGGCAGCTGGTCACGAGTGGTGTCCCCAGGGCTCAGTATTGGGGCCAGTTCTGTTTAATCTCTTTATCAATGATCTGGATGAGGGATCGAGTGCACCCTCAGTCAGTTTGCGGATGACACCCTATTGGGTGGGAGTGTTGATGTGCTGGAGGGTGGGAAGGCTCCGCAGAGGGACCTGAACCGGCTGGATCGATGTGCTCAGGCCAATTGTCTGAGGTTCAACAAGGGCAAGTGCCGGGTCCTGCACTTGGGTCACAACAACCCCGTGAACGCTCCAGGCTGGGGAAGAGCGGCTGGAAAGTGCCTGGGGGAAAAGGACCTGGGGGTGTTGGTGACAGCGGCTGAACATGAGCCAGCGTGTGCCCAGGTGGCCAAAAAGGCCACCAGCATCCTGGCTTGTACCAGGAATAGTGTGGCCAGCAGGCCCAGGGCAGCTACCATCCCCCTGTAGTGGGTACTGCTGAGGCTGCATCTCGAATCCTGGGGTCAGTTCTGGGCTCCTCACACCAAGAAAGGCCTTGAGGTGCTGGAGCGAGTTGAGAGAAGGGAACGGAGCTGGTGAGGGGCTGGAGCACAAGTGTGATGGGAGCGGCTGAGGGAGCTGGGGGTTCAGCTGGAGAACAGGAGCTGAGGGGAGACCTTCTGATCTCTGACCTGCCTGAAAGGAGCTTGGAGCCAGGGGGGGTCGGGCTCTGCTCCCCAGGAACAAGCGCCAGGACCAGAGGAAACAGCCTCAAGTTGTGCCAGAGGAGGGTGAGGTTGTATCTGGGGAACAATTTCTTCCCCAAAGGGCTGTTGCGCATTGGAACAGGCTGCCCAGGGCAGTGCTGGAGTCACCGTCCCTGGAGGGGTTTAAGATCTGTAGATGTGGTGCTTAGAGACATGGTTTAGTGGTGGACTTGGCAGGTCTAACAGTTGGACTTGATGATCTTAAGAGATCTTTTCCAACCTAAATGATTCTATTATGCTTGAAGCCCAAGAAAGACCACAAGAAATTTCTCTGCCAGTTCCACTCCAGAATGCACTTGCTTCTCTCCTCATGAGGAGGTTAGGCCAGGAAATCTCTCTGTCCACCCTGCCAGGGACAGTCTGCTTTTTGCTGAAAGCCACAGTGATGTTCCTCCAGGTCTGCAGCTAGCAGCGAGCCTCAGAGAGCCTGCGGCAGCACAGCCTCTTCTCTGCACCATCACGTAGGCCCCATAAGGACGCAGCCTCCTGGTGGAACTGTATCCCAACAGCTGTGGCTCCCACAGCTCAGCTCTCCAGTGCAGGAAAGACCTTTTTCTCCATGAGTCACTGCTCCGTGGTAGCACAGATCTCCCACCAGCCGTTGGTTTAGCCCCCTCGTCCCTCAAGGAGAGGAGAGTGCAGAGCAAGTATGTGCATTGTGCCCACACCAAACCTGCTGAGGACAGAGGTGCTGCCCGAGCCTGTTCCCCTCACCATAGTCCCTGCCCCTGTCAGCTGCTGCTCTTGTGTCTTCCCAGCACTCAACTTCATGCTCTCAGCTAGACCATCCCTGTGTCAATCTCTCAAGTCTCTGCAAAAAACCTCGTTTTTACAGTGCTCATCATTGTAAGATGCTCAGCTCCATTCTACAGGCTGCCACACTTCCTTGAGCTTCTTAAACTTAATCTCATTTCTTTGGGGGCAGACATCATAGCTTTAGTTCTCTTGGTGATCAGCACTGGGGATACCTACTTCTAGCCATTGAGGCACCCCTTAAAACAGAAACCGTGAGAGATTAAAAGCTTGCAGCTGAGTGACTATGATCACTAACTTATTTACCAGGACGAGATCCAGAGACCAGTGTCCCTTCCACACAGTCATGACCCTCAAAAGAGGATCCTCCTCAACTCAGGTTCTGCCTCAGCTTCCAGACACTAGAACTGTAGAGAACTGCAAAGACCAAGAAACTCAGCTGGCGGGACTGCAGGCAAGCAAGGAATAAAGCCAAGGGGCAGGTAAGCAAGTCCCCAGCTCTGCACCCTTTCACTCGGCAGGTTTTACAGCCGTGCTGCAAGTCCTGCTCTGCCCAGGCTTGGGGACCCTGCAGCGTGGCAGTGGCTCTGTCAGGATTGCGTATCACGGGGCAGGGACAGCTGCTGAAGCAGCAGAACAGTTTATGTAGAGGCAACACTTGGCTTAAGCTGCTTAATCACCCATTAAAGCATGGATCTAAGCAGTACTACTTCCACTACAAATGCTTCTGGCCTCTTCTTACGGTGCAGGCCTGCAGCACAGGAGACCTGAGAACCACAAAGAGCTGCTGGCTTAGATATTTACCAAAAATCAAACTCTTAAAGGAATCCCACACTTTCACCATTTTATAAAACTTCAAAGACCAGAGGACACAGAAGCTGCACAGCGGATTATCCAGGTGACATTTATTAGAGCATTTAATGTATACAATGATTTTACTGATGGCTGTGAACAGCTACGATGCAACAGATGCCAGTAGGAAAGGGTGACCTAGAACTAGCAGGCTATGCAATTCTTGTGGGGAAATTAATGCTTTCAGCGGAAAGTAGAGGAAAAGAAAGTATCAGACTAAAAAGCTGAGCAAGTTTGGGGATGGGAAGGAGCAACTATATAAGTTTTTGCTTGAGATCACTTACTTAAATTGGCAACTCAGAAGCAGCAGAAGTTGTCTGCTATTGCACTCTTCCCTTGGCAGCCCAAGGACCTGAAAAAGCCAGGTGTGTTTTTTTCCACCAAGAACAGGCAGCACTTTCCCTGGTAAGAATGGAGACCTGCACCGCTGGGCGATTCTGGGCCCCCAGCACAGCACTTAGAGATACAGATCTCTGGCTTTGTGTAATCACATGTGAGAACAGGATATTGAACGTCCACCAGCGAGGAAGCAATGCAGACTTTCAGCAAGAGCGCACTAAACCTATCAACTCCTCACTATAAGGCAGCTTTAGGTCAGGACTTTTTGAGTGCCTGAGCTGTTGTTTAGAAAAGCAAGGACCACATTGCAACAGGACTACAAGGTCCTCTGACAACAACAAGGACTGTGCGTGTTTCCCAAGAACTATTTCTGAAAGACATGTCCTTAAAAATATCTTGATGCAGAGACTCCCCCATTGATGCACAAAAAGGGCATGACTAAGGAGGAACTGAGCTATGAAGTGATCAACTCATAAAAAGCACCTCACAAACCAGAGGCAATGTATAATACATCACCTGATTTGCAAGTTAGTAATTCTGTGTTTAAGGTAATAGCTGCCTCAGTTGTGTCTTAATCTCCTGCAGTTATTAACAATGAGCAGTTCAATTCAATAGCTCTTAAAAAAAAAAAAATTAAATGCTTAACATTTAAAAAGCTATCTCCAGAATGACTGTCCTTCAAGACTACTGAGGTATGTGCTGGTAACTTACGCTAGCAGAATGCTGCGGAGTTTCTAAGCCTCTTGAACACACCTCAAGTTAAACATTCATTAACCAAAAGAATCACAATTCTTTCTAGTAAAGTTGCTTAAAAATTTGTCTTCAACAAAGACAATTTAAAAATTCTGGTCAACAACTGATTTGCAAATAAAACAAATAATATTACAAATGGTAACAACACAGTCTGTTCAATCACATCGGATCTGATTACTACAAAAACATGCTAAGGACAGCCACTCAACTCATATCCTGGATGCCGCAGTGCCTGCCGCCCATGTAGCCTACAACTGCTTTCTAAAAACTGTTTGTCTAAAGGACAACAATGGAAGACAAGTCAGGATTTAATGACAGATTTCAAACAGAAGGGCACACATACATTAAATTAACAGATTCAACCTTCAGCACACAGGAGTTTGATAGAATTACTGGCTAGAGTCACAGAAAGTTCAAAATTTGAACAGTCTTGAACCACTGCCAAAAATTCCAATGGCTTTTTAATAGTTCCAACAATTAACGGTATATAAAACGGAGACGGACTTCTCCAGCAGAAGAGTTGGGGCTCCTCCAGGTTAATCAGACCGCTGGTACAGAAGGGAGTTGATTTGCCTTCCCCGGCCTTCCCACCAGTCCACTAAAGACTATGATTTATTAAAACCTTCTCAATTTACTGATGACTGATTTAACAGGCAGAAGCTGCAGACTGTGTCAATCATAGTGGATGGCAGTATAGAAGATTATCCAAACAACCTGTGGAAAGGAAGCAATGGTTATTTTGAAGCCTCTGGAGGATGGTTCAGACACAGAAAAGAAGCCTCATGCTTTGCTCTCAACATAGGACTGGGGACGGAATTTCAGCTCTGAGATGGTCTTGGAGAGATGTTGGGATCACCATGTGCCATTCAACTTGCTTTCCTTCTGGGGTGACTAGTCTCTCCACATTAAAATCCCACCACAGTCCCTCTAATGATTTAGAAACACCACCAAATCAAGTGCTGGGTGTATTCAGAGACTTGGGAGAGGGGAGTACGGGAACAAACAAAGACCCCCAAACCACCAGTTTGGGTGTAACGAGTTCTAGATGAAACTCCACCAGGATATCTGGGACAGAGAATGGGAAGACGTAAAAGTAAAGTGGCAGATGCAGAAGTGTAGCTGCCTGTTCCAACATCCTTTCTTACAGAGAAATCCTAGGCATTAATACTGTATTTCATAGCCGGTAGCCATCAGATTTGGGGATTTTCTTGCCCAATCAACTTCAATTATTAGATGACGTTAACACATCTCTCTTCTATCAGTGCACGACCTCATCTGCTTTTCTTCCAGGTCTTTTCCCTCAGAAACACAATTCACTAATCGGCTTAAAGAAAGCAAGAGGCATTACCAGAAACAGTGCAAAAGACGTCATGAATCCTTCCTTTGTTAGCTCCCACGTCCCGCCATACTCCTCCTCATCTATCTGCTGGAAGCTACTGAAGTAGAGGTACAGAACACCAGCATTGATCAGGCAGAATCTGGAAGAAAGAGACGAGGAACCATCATGTCAGTGATACAGGGTGAAGGTATCCAACACACCATACAGCAACGTAGCAGTGAAACACCTTCCAGCCGCAGCAGAGAGGAAGCAAAGGGGAACCTGCTCCTGCAACGCTCCCAGGCCACTCGGTCACTTGCTTGAAGAGCAGCTCCAGGTCAGCTTGTGCGCTGGTTTGGCTGAAAGTGAGTTAATTTTCTTCATGCAGTTAGAAACTTTTTCTTTCTCGTAGCTAGCACAGTCGTCGTTTGGATGTAGTTTGAGAACAAGAAGATAACACTCTGCAACACAATTAATGTTTTTCTCCAAGCACCTTTCCAGCGTTGTGAGTTGGAACAAAGACAATGTCAGAGCTCACTGTTATCTTAGTTGTTGTCTGGGAGCCAAGGTCTCTCTGAGCTCTGCCCACAGGTGTGAGGCAGCTGGGAACGGGGACATGGGTGGGACAGACCTTGACTGACACCCAGACTGAGCAATGAGAATATTCCACACCATTAGCGTCAGGCTTCATATTTAATGAGAGACGGGTTTTCCAGCTGGGGAGACCCATTCCAGTTCTGCTCTGTTTCGGTTGAGTTCTGTTTGGGAGTCTCTGAGTTTGGCTTTTTGCCATTCCACCATTTTGCGGTGGCCTCTGGGCCTTTCTGCCTTTTTCTCTCTTTCCCTGGGATTGGCTGTACAGGACCAAGGTGTTCCCTCTCTTCCTGGGACCGGCTGCTCAGCACAGGTAATATTCTATTGCTATTCTATATATAGTAGTAGAAGTAGTACGTTTGTATTATTTTATTAAACTGGTTTTATCTCAATCCACAAGTTTCTCCCTTCCCTTTCGATTCTCTCCCCTATTTGAGGGTCGGGGGGAGTGAGTGAGCGGCTGTTGTGGTTATATTACTAGCTGGGATTAAACCATGACAGCTTGCCATAGCATGCTGGGTTTGGCTGGAGTTCACCTCTCAACGCATCACCTACTCCTGGTAAGGCTCAATAGACAGTTGTCAAAAGCTGGAAGTATCAGCAAATCAGCAAACCCTGCAGGTTTTCCTGTCCCACAGATCAGCAGCAGTCCTGCTTCCACACAGAATCCAATTTCCTTGTGCACGCTACTTGATTTTGAGGCTGCTAAGAGGGACGACTGTTAGACTGTGTGCTCAGTGTGAGATCCCTGTTAAAGTCCCATGACCCAATGTAGCAACTTAGGGATAAGGGCCAGAGAAGACTCGATAGCGCCCTCAGAGCAACAGCATGAGGGTTCAACCTGAGACAACTCTCGGCACTCTCTAGTCCATGCCAACAGTTATGCTTCAACTGAGAGAAAAAAACATGACCTCCTGGTTGTCCTCAGACACTTCTGGCTTTACCCACCCCAGCTTAGGGCTGGTGCAACCTGGGGAGCGATGGGTACATCTCCTGGAAAGAAGGCTGTGCAGGAAGGGCCATATGGGAAGACACGCACAATCTCAGTGACTGGCAGCAAGCCATGAACAGCTGTGCGACTGCAAACCACAGAGCAAGCACGCACACTGTTCCAGAAGCTTTTAGTTTTTCCTCTGTACACCAGATCGATTTAATTTCTTATTAGCGTTTAGCACAGGAGTTGGCTTCGGTGCCTGAAGGGGCCTTGTAAATTAATGGATGACTAAGTAAGAACAATTCTTGTCGGCTACTCCACATCTGTTACTGGAAAAACTTGAGATTTAACTGTTTGCTTGTAGCTATCATGTTCCTGTTGATTCCCTAGATTTCAAACTTTTTTTATTTCTTTCTTACAGAGACTTGCTGCTACTCCCTCCACTTCCTTGCCACAGCCAGGACACTCAGGAGGAGGGACAAGATGACAAGCTAATTTTCCCTAAGAAAAGCTGTGAGGTTGTGAACTTGACTAAGGGACCTTGACTAGGCAGAGGCATTTGCAAACAGTGACTCCCCAGGACAGATGCAGCATCTTCCAACCTGGTGTTCAGGGGGCAGGGCTGTGTTTCCCATCTCTGCTGAACCTCCAGAGGCTTTCAAGAACGTACCAGGACCAAATAAATTTTTGTTTTATAACTCAGAGTGCTCACTGCAGCCTTGGGACACCTGCTGGGAGGTGGCCTGAATCTCATGTCTTGGTGGGAATCCAATGCGTCCGTACCCTTCCGGGCCCTGCCTTCCCCACAGCGGGAGCGCTGCAGGAGCACTGCCAACACAGCCGCTCAGCCTGCTGGCTGCCTGCGGCTGCTGGTGTTTTGAAGAAACCTTTTCTTTTTCAAAGAGATGCTGCCTCTCTTGTCTACTAACAGAACCTCCTCTCTGAGGAGGGCTCCTGACTCAAAGAGAAGGACTACGACCCCTTCTGTTCTATGGGTCTTACTTCTTTGGTTGCCACACTAGGCACCATACTCAGAGCCCCTACTCACACATGCAGGAACAGGCCACTTCACAAGTCAATTGAACCTTTTGCTCCCTTCTTCTTTCTCTGCCCCCTTTAATAAAAATAAATATTTAAAAAATAATAATAATTTTTAAAAGCATTAATCAGGCTGAGGAGAAAGAGGCTGATGAAGATATGTTATGATTTGTATGAATTTAATGACAAATAACAGTCTGGAATGCAACGCTGGCTTTAAGATGCACAGCAGACAGAGACTGTGTTTGGGCAGCCCACTGTTTACAGCACAACTTTAAAACAGACACCAAGTGAAGTCCAAATGTGGGAAAGTACATAAGACAGAAAAGGAAATAAACCTTACACTGCTATTCCCACGAATCCCTTCAGCGGAACTACTCCCCAGATGATTCCCAAAATAACTGCAATGATCTGCCGGAACCAGTAGATCACATCTAAAAATTCGTCCTGAGGAGATAAAGCACAAGAAAGATTTTGGCATTTATTATGTTTGGTTTTTTTAAAGCATCATGCAATTAACAGTTGAAAAATTAGCACATTGAACACTTAGTTTTCCATTCAGAGCGTAAGATACTGCACTCAGAGCAGATGGAAGCAGCTTATGGCATGACGCACCCTGGACTTCTCTGCTTCCAAATTCAATACATGGCTTTGTCCTCCAATGGGCTAACTGCAGAGGCCAACAAGTATCTAGTCCCCTTGCTTACTAAAGATTCAAGTCTACAAAAATTCACTGGAATAAAAGTTTAAAGAACTGTTTATGCCACACTCAGTGCCCCAGGCTCTCTCCTACCCAGTACTCAGCCAACTCCAAACCACAAACTGTACCTCACACATTCTGCAGGCACATCTGCATTCTTTCAGAGCAGCGGGAGGTGGATGCTCCTGTGTGTCCATAGGGCTGACACAACTGTACGTCTTGCAGATGGACAATGCTGACTTACACTTTAAATAAAATTCACTTCCACTCACATCTTTTTTTCTGCCCTCCCCAAGGATGAGATTGCCTCAGCACATCCCCAAACACCAACAGCCTTTGTGATTTTACTGTAGGATGGGCAAAGTTGCTTGGCTCCACGTGGAAGACCAGAATCCATGCCAGATATGATCTCTCAGTCATTTTAGCCTTCAGGTCACATCCTGTTGCATTGTCACAGCCTGTCATTGTTCCTCTCACTAACTCCGAAATTCCTGTCCAATTTGTCAGAGGGGGATGAGGCTGAGTACAGGAGAGCTCCACCAGTTCTGTGAGCAACAGCAACTGATAAGAAAAAAGTGCCATAGATTCATGTCTGTCCCCCAAGGAAAAGCAGGACGGAGTCCGCACCTTCTCCACACTGAAAGGCAAAGCCAGCAAACCGGGGAGGAGACGTCGTGCTGCACCACACACCGTGCGCCCCGGCTGGGGACACGGCAGGACCCGGGCTGCTGCCGGAGCTCAGAGCACCCTGTGCCTGTGTGCTGGGGGCAGCAGGAAGAGGCACTGACCTGGAGCATTACAGCACACACAAAAAAGGCCTCACTAGCGCCAAAACCACTGGGAAGTCTGTGGCTGACATGTTTTCACCCACACTTGGAAGGCTTGTTGGCAAACACAAACAAAATGTGCAAGTTGAGCACACATGAAATTTTGTGGAAGTCAAATCTCTTTGTTCACTGGAAATGGTGAGGTTAGGCACAGCAAAGCAGACCACAAACAGCTAAACAACTGCACAACGCTACTCCTCTGCAAGAACCTGCGCCGTGGCACCGCAGCAGAGAGAGGCACACAAGCCTGTTCTTGCCGCTGCCCTTTCCCTTCATGCCTGACAGGTCAGCTGGATTTGCGAATATATTTTTCCCCCAACTTAAGGTAGATTATATTTCTACTTTTCTTTTAATTACACAAAGTAGTTTTTTTATTTAGTCCTGTAAGAGTTTAACCCAAAAGTCAAATTTAACTGAGGTATCTTAATATAAATGCGGCTTGTGTTTACTGTGGTTCCGTGCCCAAGTAGCAGAGAACTGGGTCTGCTGGAGGCTTCAGCACAGATGTGCCACATCTGCCTTCAGGAAGGGCTGGGAGGGCAGGTTCTGTGTGCAGCGAAGGACACCCGAGGTGGACAGCTCGGCCGGATCCAGACCAGGGCTGTGCCTGCTGGGACCCACCGCCAGCCACCCCGGCCCCCCCCCAGTGCTGCAGAACCCGGGGCGTGGCCGAGCTGGCACCGGCAGAGACATCGGCAGAGACAGCAGCTCCGGGCAGGCAGTGCAGGGACACACACAGGCCATCTGCCCACCGGTCCTGCGCAGAATCACAGAATGTCAGGGATTGGAACGGACCTCGAAAGCTCATCCAGTCCAGTCCCCCTGCCAGAGCAGGAACACCCAGATGAGGTTACACAGGAAGGTGTCCAGGCGGGTTGGAATGTCTGCAGAGAAGGAGACTCCACAACCTCCCTGGGCAGCCTGGGCCAGGCTCTGGCACCCTCACCATCAAGAAGTTTCTTCTCATATTTAAGTGGAACCTCCTGTGTTCCAGTTTGCACCCATTGCCCCTTGTCCTGTCACTGGTTGTCACCGAGAAGAGCCTGGCTCCATCCTCCTGACACTCCCCCTTTCCATATTGATCCCCATGAATGAGGTCACCCCTCAGTCTCCTCTTCTCCAGCTCCAGAGCCCCAGCTCCTCAGCCTTTCCTCACACGGGAGATGCTCCACTCCCTTCAGCATCTTCGTGGCTGCGCTGGACTCTCTCCAGCAGTTCCCTGTCCTTCTGGAGCTGAGGGGCCCAGCACTGGACACAATACAAACCCCTGCACAGCGGGTTAAACCAACCGAGCGGCCGCCGGCCCGGCACCGCGGGGACGCTCATCCCACACCCTCCCGGGCGGCCGCCCCGCCCGACCCGCCGTGCCGGGCGCTGCCGTGTCCGTGCGGCCGGTCTGCCCCGCTCCCACCGCGGCTCCGGCACTGCCGAGCCCCGAGCTCCGCCCGCGGCGGAGGCCGCTTGTCCCCGCCGAGCGCTCCGCGCCACGACGCCCGAAGCCCGGGAAGAGGCCAGTGAGGCCCCGGTACCGCCAGGCGAGAGCGGCCTCCACGCGGGCGGGGCGGCGCTGACGGCGGAGACACCCCCGGCTCCCCCCCTCCGCTCCCGGGTCCCGCCGCACCTTGTCGTGCCAGGCGGCGTCGCTGCGCAGGGCCTTGCCCCACACCGACCCGCGCGCGCCCGCGCCGCCGTTGGCCACCGCGTGCTGCTGCGCGTGCGGCGGCTCCTCCCTGCGCCGCGCGCCGCTCATCCTCCTGCTCTCCCGCCCCGCTCCGGCCCGGCCCGGAAGCGGCCGCCGCGCAGCGTCACCCGCCCGCGCCCCCGCTCCGCCAATCGCAGAGGCGTCGCGCGTTAGACGTGACAAAGACAAGCGCCACTCCTTCTACGGCAGGGGAGAGGGGCCAGGCCGGAGGGACGTGCGCGCGGGGTCGGGGGCGGAGCTGGGTCGGGGGGCGGAGCCTGGGCCGGGGGGCGGGGCTCCACCGGGCTCCTCCTCCTCCCGCCGCCGCCGGGGCCGCGCGCGGCCTCCGCGCTCCGGCGACCCGGCACCGCCGGCACCGCCGGCACCGCCCGCCGCCTCCTGGCGCCTCCGCAGCCCTGCGGGGCCCGGCGCTGCCGCCGCTGTTCTCGCTGGAGCGAAGGCCGGGGAGGGACCCGGACGTACGGGGCGGCCCCTCGGGCAAGCCTCGGCCAGGCCGCCGGGCCGGGGGTGCCTGGGCTGGCAGCGGCCGCGGGGTGAGAGAGGCCGATCCCGGCCGCCCCGGGCACCGCTGCCTGAAGGGACACCCGGGGAAGGGGCAGCCCCCGGGACAGCAGCCCCCGTGTTGTCCTGGCGCGTTGGCGGGACAGGGACAGGGGACAGGGACAGGGGATGGGGACAGGGGATGGGGACGGGGACAGGGAGAGGGGATGGGGACGGGGACAGGGACAGGGGACGGGGACAGGGGATGGGGACAGGGACAGGGGATGGGGACAGGGGATGGGGACGGGGACAGGGACAGGGGACGGGGACAGGGGATGGGGACAGGGGATGGGGATAGGGACAGGGACAGGGGATGGGGACGGGGACAGGGGATGGGGACGGGGACAGGGGACAGCCCTTCGCCGCACGCACGCAGTGGAGTGTCATGCTGAGCCGTGCAAACAGAACCGCCGCACGGAGACCAGGGTTCCGGGGGCAGGTCTCTCCGTGCTGTGTCTGGGCTGCTCGGATCCGTGCGTTGGAGACGCTCTGTCCTTCCTTCCTGCAGGCGGGCTGCAGGACCGGGCTGTTTGAGCAGGACAGCCTTTAAAATAAAGCACAGTTGTGCAGGGCACTACAGCTTTTTATGTCTGTTTATTCAAGCAGACATTACAGCAGGCAAGCACGCCCCGTCTGCAGAAACTATGCTCTTGGAAGTGTATGCAAATAGAATAATCACTGGAACACGTATGGAGTCCTAAAGATTTGACCTTTTTTTAAATATTCTTGCCTTAAAAGGGCAATGGTATTCAACTTAAAACAGTTGTGTTCCTCATGAAAAAAACATGCTGGGAATTAATTCTTCAGCCTGGGGTGTGCAGGGTGTTTGGTTGGCATCAGTTCACTATTATCTTGTCCAGAGTGAGCTCATGTGGGCAGGGGGGCAGGGCGGGGCCTGGGTTTGTGACAATAAATGCTTGAATTCCCCGCTGTGTACACATACGCAGGCACGTCGCAAGAAGAGCCAGAGGCCACGAATGCATTTGCAAAGAGCAAGTTTTATTTTAGTTACCTCTCTACTGGGGGATGTCCAAAGTAGCACCTGAGCTCCCAGGCAGAGGTGACACAAGCGGGGACGCAGGCGCTGCTGGAAGATCGCTGGGCCTGCTGAGCTCGCCGGGATTTCAAGGTTTCAGGCAGGCGCAGCCTCTTGCTCTTTCTCACAGCAAAGCAGGAATCTCAGACATGGTGATAAGTTGTCTGGAGTTTCTCACAGGCCTATGTTATCTAACACAGAGGTTCTACTCCTCAAGCACACAAGGTCAGTAAAACAATTTGTGTGATGTATGTGCTTTTTCTAAAACCAGGTGCAAGTCACTTGAGCGTATTTACATTTAACTAACCTCCTCGCCAAATCTTCCGCTATATTCCCATGCACCCGCATATGCCTATGGGTCTAGATCTCCCCTCTGGTGGGCGGCGTGGTGAGCAGTTTTGCTCAGCAGTGCAAGGGCCACTCGAGGCATTGCTGAGAGACCTTGATCCTGCAACGAACCTTGCTGGTGGTGGTGAGGGCTGAGCCCTGCACAGACACCTCGTGGGGAGCCCTTCCTCACTTGTACACGTGGCCCCCAGCACGGATGCTCGATGACGTTCACTGGTTCATTTCCCTGTCAGCAAACCCCAGGCCCAGGGTCCTGCTTTTCTTTCTGTTGCACAAACCAGTAAATGCATGATGTGCTGAGCATCTCGGGAGCGTGCCTGCTCTCTGCAGCGCTAAATATCAATTACTTCAGCTGCAGCCACCTTGCTTGTGATTGCAGCAGGAGCTGGGAAGCTGCAGGGGCAGACAGGCCCTGCGTGCGCTGTGTGTGGCTGTCACTGAGGGGAGCAGGCAGGCGAGTCTTTGTCCCAGACCTCGAGTCATGTCCAACCGAGGCCATGTAATTTAAATACAGATTCTGCAAGATACTGTTGCACTTCAAAAGGCCCGTGAGCACATGCCCAACCACTTGGGCATTTGCCACAAGCCAAAGGCTGGTCCAAGCCGATGGAGCCATGTTGCACTGAAGGGGACATGCAGCTGGGGGGTCATCACTGTATCTCTGGCAGGACCTTTGCCTCTGACGCGCCCACCATCACGGGCCCTTTGCAGAAGGTCCAGGTCTCTCGTGCTGGGGGTTCCAGCCTTGCTCCCAGGGTGCTCTTCAGGTGCTTGGGGCATGGCAGCCCCATTCCTGCTCTGCACCCTCTGTGCTATGATGACACGGCTGCTGAGCACTGAGGAAGGTGCCAGCTGAGGGACCCATGGCCGACCTCTTCCAGAACTTCAGGCTGTGTCCTGGGCATGGAAGGAGTCACACTGTCCCCAGCTCCACGATCCTGCTCCAGGCCACTTTGCAGGGGTGGAAGCACTTGCACAGTGACACGACATCTGGATCAGCGAAATGATCTAAAATTCACATGCTAAAAAAACTCTGGCTTGTTTTACTCCATCTCCATTGCCCGATCCATGCCCCAGAGAGAAAAGCAAATTAAATTGGGGCTTGAAAGAACAAGGAGACAGGAGAGATGCCAGAGGTTATCATGGGGGTACGAACAGGTCCCCAGTAACGCATGTGTGTCAGTAGGCTTGTGGAAGTAGGGGAGAAGGACTACATGGGGAGCCTGGGCACAGGCAGGGGGAGGTGGGAAGGGCTGGACTGGCCTCAAGGGTGAGCCTGAGGTGCTGCACAAGGCAGCCCAGCAGCAGCCCCTTATGTGCGTGCAGCGTCAGGGGCTGCAAAGCGTGCGAGGAGCTGCCGTGTCCGTACAGCCCCTCTTCCCCAGTTCCAGGGCCTGGGCTGACACCTGCCCAGTGGCGGGGAACTGGGGCTCGAGGAGGGGCAGTGGCCACCCCGGAGGGGCTGGCGGGGCATCCTGCCTCCTGCCAGCCTCCCGGGGACACGGTTGAGGCCCGGATTTACTCCAGCACAGGAAAACCTGGGACCAGCCACAGGGTGGCAGCTCAGGCTGACTCGTGTGATTTGTTCTTTTTTTCTTTCTTTTTTCTCTTTCCTTATATTTTTTTAAAAAGGCAAACCTTCTTGGGACCCCCCGGCAGACCACGGGCATGGAGAATGCTCTGGGCTCTCCCTGCCTCGCCTCTGCCCCACACGGTGCTCAGTGGTGGTTCTAACCCCATCTCCACACCTGGCCGGCTCCTGATTCCCCCAGCACAGCCTGTGCTCTGGAGGGGTGTGGGTGGGACACCTGCCCCAGCTAAGGCCGAACGAGCCCTGTGGCTTCCCCTTTCCCTGGAGGAGGAAATGCCCTGGCAGGTTTCTTCAAGCAGCACAGGAGTATGATTAGGATGTCCCCAAGTCTGGCAGGCTGTTGGCAGAGCAGGTCACTGGTCTTCTGAGCCAGTGGGAGCAAAATCTGTGCCCTGGGCAGGGTCTGGCCAGACTGCCGGAGGCCATGGCCAATGCTTTTGCACCAGTGCTGAAACATTTTTTTTTTTTTTAAGAGTTTGTAGTGATGCCCCACAGGAGAACAGCAGCTGAAGATTAATTTATGTCATGCTCATTTCCGCTCTTCACCTGTGTTGCTGTGAGTGCAGCCCGTGTGCTCCATGCTGTCCCCTTGGCACCCTTCCATGCTGGGAAGTGGCCAGGAGTGACAGCAGAGTATGGTCCTTGTCCTCGAGCTCCCACGTCTCTGTGGGCAGTGACAGAGCCACAGGCAGTGCCCGGGCAGAGCAGCCCTGCTCCGGCTGCCTGCTCTAGGGTTGGCCAAATCCCTCTCAGAAACGCTCCTGGTGTCTCCGTCTCCCACTTGCCTGCTCCTCTGCGGGCTGAATTCTGCCTCCAGTGTCATGGGGTCCTCCAAACCAAAGATAAATTCCCCCTGGGACGATGTCTGGGGAGGGCATCACCCTCCTGAGCAGCAGCCCACAGGGAGCTCCTTTGGGTGACCGGGGGCTGGGCTGCGGTGCAGGGTTGGTGCTGGGAAGGAAACATGAGCAAGACATGCTGCCCTGGAGAGGCGACCCCAGGGCTGGTGAGGGGCAGGAGCTCTCATCCCTGCCCCTCGGGGCTCCAGACCCCAGCTCGGGAATGGGCCAGGTCCCTGGCTGCTCTCCGCTCCACTTCGAGGGGCTGTTCAACCACCTCCTTTTGGGGCTCGCAGCCCAGCAGAGGCAGGGCTCAGAACAACCGGCTGGTCTTTCTGGCCACTGTTCCCTTGCTAGCGTGCTCCCACTGGCCCATGAACAGAAGCTTTCGGTCAGCTGTGGTGCAGCCTTCCAGGTGCCCTCAAAGCTTCTCCGTGTCCCCCAAACGGGCTGCTGGTCCACAGGCAGCTCCACGCCAGAGCTGCTCCAGGACACCCGGGGGGAACCACCACCCGCGGGCCCCGGCTGCTGTCACCCGTGGGTGCCCGCAGCCCCGCAAAGCGCAGCGCTCCCCTGTGTCACCAGGCTGGGGGTGCAGGGACGCCCACGGAGACGCCGGGACACGCCGGTTCCCAGCCCCGCGGGTGTCACCCCGAGCTGCGCATCTCCCCGCGGGAAGGCGGGCACGCGTGGGCCGCCCCCGCCGCCCTTTCGTCTATATAAGGCCGGGAGCACCGTCCCGCGGCCCCACGGCCCCGGCCCCGCCGCATTCTTCTGCCTTGTATGGGCCGCGCCGGGCCGGGCGGCACCGCCCCGGCCCCCCCGGCCCGGGCCCCGCTGCCCGCCCGCCCCCCCTAGGGCTGCGCATCGGGCCGGGCCCCGGCAGAGCAGCGCCGGCCGCCCCGCAGCTGCCCCGCTCCGGTCCAGGTGAGGCGGCTTCGCCGGGGACCCGGCCCCGCCGCTCCCCGCCCCGCCGGACGGGCCGGGAGCCGAGCGGCCAGGGGAGCGGCTGGCACGGGAGGGAGCGGGACAGCGCCGGCGGGCCGGGAGGGAGCGGGCGGGATGGAGCCGGGGGTAGCTCCGGTGGACCGGGCGGGATGGAGCCGGGGGTAGCTCCGGTGAACCGGGCGGGATGGAGCCGGGGGTAGCTCCGGTGGACCGGGCGGGATGGAGCCGGGGGTAGCTCCGGTGGACCGGGCGGGATGGAGCCGCGGCAGCTCGGAGGGGAGGCGGCAGGACGGGAGGGGAGAGCGGGAAGGAGCAGCTCCCGGCCGCTCCCCCCACTGCTGTCTCAGCCCCAGGGAGGGGTCGAAGCATCGGCAGGAGAAGCCCCTCTGGTCCCCTCCGGCCGGGCAGCTGGGGGGAGCCGCTCTGCGGGGCCCGGCAGGGATGTCCCAGCTAGGGGAGGCGAAGATGGGTCTTGAGCAAAGCTCTTAATAACTCTATGCAACACCTGGAGCTGAGACATTACGGCTTCTCCCTGGATGGCAGTGCTGCAAGAGCAGATCCCGCTGCTCACGGCTTCACCTGCCTCCTGGTTTGTGAGAGCTGTTCCTATCTGAAACATTTGCTTTTTCCCCCCAAGTCTTTTTGCTGGTGGCCAGAGCCAAGGTCCAGATGCTTGCGTGATGCTCCAGACATCTCCCCAGTGACCTGTGAGCAACTTGAGGCAATGAACTGCTGTAAGGCAGAAAAGCTTTATTTAGCTTATTTCCCTCAGTCTTGAACACAGAGGAACTTTGTGTTTTGTTTAGCCATGTCCATGAAAACTTGAGGTCCTCTTGGCTTCTTTCCCTGCATGCCCTTTTGGTACAAAATGTTATGGCCGTGATAAAAGCCAGAGAGGCTCTAAAACATGGATGTGTAGGAGAAGACGGCAGCTGGAGCAGCATTCTTTGGAGTGGAACATCCCCAAGTGTCAACAGCCACCACTGCTGACCAAAGATGGTTGGGTTTCTTCAGTCACTTGAATTTTTTTCCTCTCATCACTGACAGGCTCTGTGCGGCTGTAGGAGGAGTTTGCGGTCACCTCCCCCTCTGAGGCGCTGCAGCCAGATTCCCCTGCCGAGGTGAGACCCTTAATTCTCCTGCGAAATATCGAACCCAGTCCAGGGCATGTTATTCTAGTGGCCTGAGGCCACAAAGACCTTCTGCCCCATGGTCTTGTTTCTCACCCTCCCTGGGCACCAGAAGGGTGCTGGGTCTTTTGTGTGGTGATGGTGTCTGTGCATGGTCTTCTCATGGTGGCCTCAGAAGTTGAGCTTTGGAAAGGTTTGCATGTGCCATATGGGTATGGTGAGGTCCTCGTCCCCTAACTCAGTGGGAAGGAGCTAGCCCAGAAACCGCCTGCCAAAACTTGCAGTTGAGCCCCACAGCTGCACATGGGCCTTGCTGGGAGCAGAAGGCAGGCTGGGATGAATGCTCTGCTCATGTGGCTCTGGCTCCCTGATGCTGCTCTGCTCCCTCTTGTCCACACATGAAACCCGCTCGCTGTTTTCAGTGCTGGTGGCTGCGGCTGGTCTGGGCACATAGCCCAGGGCTCGTGTTCTGCTTTCCTCTTGCCTCCAAACTTCCTTTCTCACATCCATCTCTAATAAAGCCAAAAAAGGAGCAGAACATCAGCCCGCCTCCCTTCCTGCAGTGCCGAGCTGGACAGGGGCTCCTCCCGCAGCTCCCGGTGCCTCTGGCCGGCAGCGTGGCTCCCCCGGATGCCTCGGCAGCGGGGACAGAGCCGAGCAATGCCACATCCCAAGGGCATCCTGGGCTGGAGGTGCTGGAGGAAAAGGGAACGTTTAACAACAAATTAGGCAGCGAAGATCAGCTGCTCACTGCTCACTCCTCCAGCATACAACGACCTGGTCTGTGTGTCCTGCTGGCTCTGGAGGCGGGATGTCTGCTCTTGGGCAGTCCTGGTGCTGGGGGACGTGCCCGGCAGACAGCAAGGTTTTGCAGGTGGAAGCATGCTGGCCTGCAGCCCCTGTGCAGGTGTGGGGTGCTGCAGGGCATCACCCATGCTGGCCCTCATGCCACCCTGGGAGAGGGAATGGGAACTCTGCCTGTGCTGGACTAACACCCCCTGTGCTGCTGTAACATGTCGAGGTGCGGCTGGCCAGGTGTTGTGGTGGGCCAGTGCTCGCCCGTCACTAAACACGGCTGTGTTGTGGCTCACTGGTACTAGCAACTCATTTTGGGAAGAGCCATTGGGCAGAGATTTAACCACAGTCCCTCCAAGGGGCTGTCGTTCACCCTGCGAGGGTGTCCTCTGGGGCAGCTCAGGCTGTTTGGATGGCTCTTTCCCTACCCTCACCAAAAGTGTCCAGCAGATGCACATCATGTGTCTTGCTGCTGGGATCTTGTGGCGGAGAGGAGCTGGCTGTGAGCAGGAGGCGATGTCTGGCTGTGCTGGGGACCGCAGGGCAGCCCCGCGCGGTGCCGGAGCCTCGGCAGCACATTTAGAGGTGGCTCCTGTGGTTGCATCACCAGCTTCCAAGGAGCCACCTTCGGGAAACCCTTAGCAGCATATCCCACGTATTATCAAGGAGGAAGCACATGGCGGTTTATTTTTCTGATAACTGCGGGCCTTTGCTCTTTCTCTTTAAAACTATTTTCTTTACTAACTGATGAACCTTCAAAGCTGGCCCCGTGGTCCCTGGGGCCCGACTCCCAGTTGAGGAAGGCACAAGCCTCGTGGTGCAGGAGGCAGGGAGATTGTCTTGGCAGGAGTGGTGGCAGAAGGATGAGGGAATGCCGGTGACGGGGCAAGTGTGGTGATGGGATCGGCACACGGCTTTCGTGCCGGGCTGGCCGGGGTCTCACCCCAGTACTGACCTCCCTGGCTCTGCCGCCTGAGATCAGCAGCTCCTGGGCTGGAGCAGCACAGGGACAGGGCTTTCAGCGAGGGGTGGCGGGAGCAGGATGGGTCTCTGTGGGTTTCCTTCTTGCCGAGGAGGAAGCCGGAGGTTTGGTGGCTGCACCAATTGGCTCAGCAGAGTCCACTCCAGCATGCAGGGCATCATGGCCGGGCATTTCCTGAAATGGTCTGAGCATCGGGTTTTGGGGAATCCCAGAAAGCACGGGCTGGAAGACCAGGGGAGCGCAGCCATCGAGCCCTCGTGCAGAGCACAGATTGCCCCAGTCAAATCAGGACTCTCTGCAAATCACTTCTGTGTCATGCAAGGGGCGCCTTTTCCTGCACTGACCCCAAAAAGTCTCTTCCCAAGTCCCAGCCAGCCCAAGGGGATCTGCTAACAGCAGAAACAGAATGATTAGGAGATGACCAGGCTGAACTGGACCTGGGGACCAAGCGTCTTTCTGGGGCATATTTTGGATCAAACAGCAAAACTGTGTGCTGTCAAAATCACACTTAATCCCCATAACAAGAACCATCTCTCCGGAGATGGTGCCAAGCTGCGCTTTCTGCTGCTGGTCACAGCTGGGGCAGGGTAAATATTTGGATAATATTAATTCATGTGGTGAGTGCAAAACTCCTGCTTGTTTCTCTAGTCTTCTGGTAATAATTCTGCTAATAACTCAGCATGTTTTGAAAACTCAGCCCAGTGCCGTGGGGCAGCGGGAGAGCTTTTGTTGCTGGCTCTGGCCTGGCACGGCGAAGCTGTGGTGCTCAGCTGAGCCTCGCCACGCCGCTGCCTGGGCCGTGGCTCTGGGCCGGCAGCGCACGCTGGGGTCTGGCGGGGCCGGCGGAAAGAGGCTGATCCATCGCGAAGAGCTTTACGGCGCAGCGGTGCTGGAGGAAGCAGCGGGCTGCGGGGGCTGACATCTCCTGCCGGCCCAGCCGTCCTGCTGCTGTCCTCAGCTGCCTGGTGACAGGCGTCGCTTTCCTGGGGGACACTGGGAAAGAACAGCGCATCTGGGGGTGGCGGGGTGCTTTGATGACTGTTGGCGGGCACTGGGTGCCGGCTGGGTCAGCGCAAGGGGGGTGCTGCGGCAGCGCTGTTTCCATCCCAGCGCCTGCAGCCACTGGGGCTGACGTGGAATGAGGAGGGGACTGTCTGGGGGACACGAAGCACCTCCCCTGCAGAGGAAGGCCCTGGCTTGGGCTCAGAGGGTGCTGCCGGGCTCTCTGGTGTGGTGCAATGCTGCCACAGTGGGATGGGAGCGGGTGTACGGGTTTGGGGAGAGTCCCCAGCCGCCTCTGAGCTTGGCTGGGCACCGTGGTGCCGGCCAGCCCCGCAGGCACTGTCACCGCAGCTGGGATTTGGCACTCGCCACAGCCCCTGGAATGTTCTTCTAGCGCAGCCCAGGGACCAGACTCATGGCCACTCCAGCTCCCGCCTCTGCAGCCCCTTGAAAAAGGGGACGGAAAGAGCTGGGAAGCAGGTACGGTGCGGAGAGGCCTGGCAGGAGCTGTGCAGCTGTTGAAGGCTTTTCGCTCAGGCCGCGGACAAGCCAGCGCTGGGTTCACTCTAGGGGAGGGATGCTCCCCGAGGCCCTGCGGTCCCCCTGGGTGTCAGCATTAAGGACCCAGCTGGGAAGCGGATCCCGGAGCGGCGTGCCCAGGGTGGCCGGACCAGCCGGGCGCAGTTGCTGGCGTGCAGCTCACTGGTCTTACAGAATCACAGGATGTCAGGGGTTGGAAGGGACCTCGAAAACTCATCCAGTGCAATCCCCCCCGGAGCAGGAACACCCAGATGAGGTTACACAGGAAGGTGTCCAGGCGGGTTGGAATGTCTGCAGAGAAGGAGACTCCACAACCTCCCTGGGCAGCCTGGGCCAGGCTCTGGCACCCTCACCATGAAGAAGTTTCTTCTCAAATTTAAATGGAACCTCTTGTGTTCCAGCTTGAACCCATTACCGCTTGTCTTACCGAGAAGAGCCTGGCTCCATCCTCGTGACACTCACCCATTATATATTTACAAACATTAATGAGGTCACCCCTCAGTCTCCTCTTCTCCAAAAGAGAAGATGGTGTGTTGTCACTTTGTGCTGCTTCATGCAACATGAAGTGGCTCCTTAACTGCTGCGTGTCCCCTGCCAGCGAAAGCAGGAACCCAGGCGGCCCTGCTGCCTGCCACGGCAGGGGACACGGTGGAACAGAGTAGTAATACTCTGCTCTTCCCCCAGACAATTAATTCATAATCCATTATCGCAGAATCATTGAATGTCCTGAGTTGGAAGGGACCCACAAGGATCATCAAGGCCAAATTAATTTAACTTTGTCCCCCCAGCTGCTCCCCATGCCAGGTGCTGACCCAGATGGGGAAACTGGGGCTGCACATGAGGGGGAAATGGCTGCAGTAGAAACATAAAGGCTCTGAGCAGCATCTCTCCCTTGGGCTGACCCCACCCCAGACCTCCTCACAGGGCTGTGCTGAGCTGGCAGCTGCCACCCTCGCTCTGCCAGGCATCTTTGCTGGCATCTTGCTGAGTAACGCTGGCCAGGATTCCACTGGGAGAGGTCCGAGCATCCTCCTCTCAGGCAATATTGGTGGTCACAGGAGGGTACCGAGCACCCCATACAGGCCCTGTTTGGGTGCCCAGCACCCACGGTGCAGGATGTCTTAAATTCCAACTGCGTCCCTCAGCCTGGCAGCATGGGGGGTGACACCAAATCACTGCTCGGAGGCTGTGGAGGGGCTCAGGTACCATGTCGCTGCTGGGCATGTGCTCTCTGCTCCAGCCTGGCTCTGCTGGGTGCTCACCAGCACGGGCTGGGGGCAGGAACCCCCCTTTGAAAGACCAGGTTTTCCTGCTGTGGTCTTGCCTTGGTGGTGTTTGGGGTCCATGTGCTCCCTTTGCCATTCCCTCCGGGACATGCATTGCCCCAGCCATGTCCCCAAAGGTGTGCCCATCCCACAGCTGCCCCCCTCTTAGCTCCTCCCGGCTGTCGCCTTCTCCTGGCACTCATTACCTGTAACAGCAGCACCAGTCCTCGGTGCCCTGTGGTCCCGGCATCACTCAGCTGCTCTGCCCCCACCCCGCAGGGGCTCTGCAGCCCCCCCCGAGGTCCCCCGACCTCCTCTCCCCGCTGCTTCGGGGCCCCTCCGGCGGGCTGCCCGGGCACAGGGGCGGGAGGGACGCGGCCAGTGGCCTTTGGCCCGGCAGGGGCGGGAGGTGGGATGGAGGGAGCGGGACGGAGGGGGAAGGGAGGCGGTGGTATGTGAGGAATGTGCCCGGGGCAGATAACCCCTTCCCGCTGGGTGCTGGGTGCTGCGGAGCCCATGTCCTGGGGACGGGCTGCGGCTGCTTTGGGCAGCGGAATGGAGGGTGCGCAGGGACACCCATTGCCTGGGAGCCGGGCTGGGGAGAGCCCTGCGGGAGACGCAGGGGGCCGTGGCTGAGCTCTGCCCAAAATGCCGAGGCACCTGTCCCCATGGGCCCCCGGGCTGGTGGAGTGGGGGAACGCTGGGTGCTGGGCTGGGCATCTCTCCCTGCGCCCGGGGTGCAAAGGCTACAGGCGGCAAGCGGGTTTGGGGAGCCCTGCCTGCAGCCTGTAGGGACAGCCCTGGGCAAGGGGTGCCAGTGAGTGCTTGTGACTTCCCAAGGGACTCGTTAGAGCCTGAATGCCACCTGTCCCCATGTACAACCCTGTGGCCACCTTATCTCGTTGTTGCCAAACTGTGTGAGTGGCAGGGAAGCTGAGGCAAGGGACTGGATGCGCCAGGAGCTGTGTGTCCCTGCCTCTGCTCCAGCCTCCCCGGCTCTGCCTGTCGCCAGCCCTCCTGACGCTCCTGCCTGCTGCCCTGCCCCCAGGTACCACCCCAGCCGCCAAGATGTCCAGCAAACGTGCCAAAGCCAAGACCACCAAGAAGCGTCCCCAGCGCGCCACCTCCAATGTCTTTGCCATGTTCGACCAGTCGCAGATCCAGGAGTTCAAGGAAGCCTTCAACATGATCGACCAGAACCGTGACGGCTTCATTGACAAGGAGGATCTGCATGACATGCTGGCTTCTCTCGGTGAGGAGACCCTTCCCTCATGCCTCCACGTGTCCCTCAGCCTCTCTGCCCTCAACACCTCCTTGGCAAGTGGGGAGAGCTGCTGGGTCACCTAGTGTCTCACACCCAGCGGTAGAGACCAGCTTTGGTGGGATGCTGATGTGGCACAGCCCTCCTGCTTTGGGCCAGCCTGATACTGGCTGTGAAATCTGGCGGCAGATTTCTCTGCTGGAACCAGCTGACCGCACAAGGTGCGTTTGTGGAGGCACCCAAGGGCAGCAGCCTGATGTGCTGCTTTTACAGCCATGCTCACTAGAAGGGAAGAGACCCTTGGGGCTGGAGAATCTTTGCTCTAGGAGCAACCACCAGCTGCAGCCATTGAGTATTTGAGTGGTCTCACCCCAGAATATCACCTGGGGTTGTACCCTGCGGGACAAAGCTCCTGTTGCTCTCAGCCAGAGTGACAGAAGAGGCAGATCCCTGTGCTGGCACAATACCTCGACCAGTTAAGACTTGCAGCTCTGGCTGTATCCCCCACCCTGAGCCCCTTCTCCTTCGCTGCAGGCCACGGCTCCCACCTCCCGCTCCCTGCGGTACCTCCACGGCACTTTCAGAGGTCTGTCAATGATTGACCTGGCAGCCAAACCTGTTCTGGAGGTCCTGCCTGGCCCTGGGAGGGACCTCCCCCCTCCCTGAGAGGTGCAGCTCTGGGAGCAGAGAGGGGCTGGGTGCTGAGGCACATGAACCTCAGCAGCAGAGCTTAAACCATCGCTGGTGCATCCATGGCAGGAGCAGTGCTAAGGACATCGGCAGCACGAGGCTCACATGGGGACATTGCTGCCCCTCTCCTTGGCGGGGGGCAGGGTCTCAGCTGGCACAGGAATGGGGAAAAGCCAGGGTATTAGTTCCTGGTGACCCCCAGATGAATTCCTGCATCTCCCTCAAGGCTGAGCCTGGCAGAGCTTGCTTCCAAGTGGCCTGGGGCATGGATTAAAGCACGGGGAGAGCTGCTGAGGGGGCAGCACCAGGCACTGTGGAAATCCCCTTCCCTTGTTTGTGAGGCGGATGAACACATGCCAGCAAATTCATTTGCAATGAAAAAGAAACCCAGCCAGCCGGGTACGTGGGCTGGCATTGGGGATGGGTCCTGTGGGGGGGACAGGGCACGAACACACACCTCCGCCTGTGTCTGGCAGGGAAGAACCCCACGGACGAGTACCTGGAGGGCATGATGAGCGAAGCACCGGGGCCCATCAACTTCACCATGTTCCTCACCATGTTCGGGGAGAAGCTGAATGGCACCGACCCAGAAGACGTCATCCGCAACGCCTTTGCCTGCTTCGACGAGGAGGCGTCAGGTGAGGTGCTGCCTGCCCGGCCTGGGCTTTGCCTTTCGGGCAGCCAGGACGAGGGCTGGGGCCAAATCCTCGGGGACAGTCCCCAGGCAGCTCCAGAGCAGGACAGCTGGCCAGGGGTATCTTTGGGAGAGACAGGGAAGGTCCTGCCACTCAGCCCTCCTGTGATGTCTCCTGCTAATGCCACCCCACCCTGTCTCCACAGGCTTCATTCATGAGGACCATCTGCGTGAGCTGCTGACCACCATGGGAGACAGATTCACCGACGAGGAGGTGGATGAGATGTACCGGGAGGCACCCATCGACAAGAAGGGCAACTTCAACTATGTGGAGTTCACCCGCATCCTGAAGCATGGGGCCAAGGACAAGGACGATTAGAGCCCGGGGCTGCCCATCCCCTCTGCCTCCTCCTGCGCGCACCCCTGCCCCTCGGCCCCCCTTGCTGCCCCACAGCAGCTCGCCCATGGGAAACACCTCCCAGGACCGTCACCCCACATCGGGTCACGCTTGGAGGGGAAGTGCTGCCATCACTTCACCACTGTGTGCCCGTCCACCAGCCCCAGACCTCCCCTCCCATCGCCTCTCCCACCCACAGGCTTGCCCCAGTGGGACCCCCAGCCTGGCTGGGACCCCCCCAGCAGTAGTTGACCCCCTCAAAGCCACCATGCCACCAGTCCCTGGGGCTAGGGTGAGCATCCAGGTGAGCACTGCCCCATGGGGTTTTGGCTGGCTCGGGCTCAAGCGATCCCTGTCTCAGGGCCACAGCACAGAGAGAAAGCGCCTCTCCCCTTCCTCCCACACTCTCCTCGTTTATGAAAGAAAACCCACTTTGTTTCCTCCTCCCTGGCTGTTTTATGGCTTTAGAGCCTGTGATCCGAGGGATCTGGGAAGCCGAAGCGGGTATAAAACCTAATGGGTGTGATACAGAGGTGTGCTGTGTGCGACTCCCTCGCGGACCCGTGCCGTACCGTGCCGTGTCGTGCCGTGGCCCACTGTCTGACTGCCTGGTGGGTCTGAGGGCTGGGTTTGGGCGCCGTGTCTCCCCACCTCGCTGCCGTTGCCAGCCAGGGCTCCTTCCAGCTGGGGAGCATGTTTTTGAAAATCGCTCCCAACCTGCGTAAAATCAGCTTGAGCATCATTTTCTGATCCCAGGCTGATGGGATGAGGGTTCTGCTTGGCCCCTGCATCATGGTGGGCAGACTCAGATACACCTGGCAAGTGCTGGCCACACTCCCCCCATCAGCTGGTTTGGGGTCTCGGAGGCTCGGCCACCCTTTTGTGTCATCTTGAGGGGGCAGGGGTGCGGGTAAGAGACAGGGAGGGTGAGAAATGGGGAGGGGGGTTGTCTCCTTGGTTTGGCTATTTATCACCACCCCGATAAAGGTGTGGGGGTGCAGGGGGGCTCCCACCTTGCCAAGCTGCTATCTTAAGTGCTGCTTGAAGTCATCCCATCTCTCTGCCCTGGAAGGATGAGTTTCCTGCATTTCTTTATTTAAAATGGCGGAAAATGCGACACAAACCCACAGAACCTGGCGAGGGCACAGTGCATGCCAGAGATGCTCCCAGTGCGCTGGAAAAGCTCGGACGAAGTCTGCGGGAGCTCCACGGGCGCGTGCTGCTGGGATCAGAGGGGTCATCAGCCCCGTCCCTGCTCAGAGACCTGCCAGACCGCAGGAGGTGCTCTCACCTGGGAGATGACCCATGGTTGAAAAGCTTCTCCTTGGTTCTCAGTGCTTCTAAGTGTTAACAACACAAGGAAAGATGACCTAAATTATCAGGGACACGGAGACGTGAAAGGCTGAACGTGTGCTTTCCAGTGAGCTCCCAGGGTCATGGCTCACGCCCTGCAGCAAGAGCCCCAAACCAGCCCACCTCCAGGCTCGCAGATGCTGTGTTCCTTCCCTAATTCCCTGCCCTACCAGGGAGAAACCTACAGGTCTCTCACTTCCAGGGCAAAGCCCCAGGCCTGAAGGCTGCTGGAGGGCAGGGTGCTTTTTAAAAAGTTCCTTTCACTGGGACTTACATAAAAGTGACTGTCTCACAGACATCACTTTGGGGCAGAGGGGCCAATGCTGGAGATACACCGAGTGGCGTGGGAAAAGACCTCCAGCTTCAGCAAGGTCTCAGGCACGCTGTGGGCAAACTGTCTTCTGGAGGCGACTGCATCCAGGAGCGAAATTCAGCCTCACTGACCCCAAAGGATCAGCTTGTGTGACCAGCCCAGGTTCTCCCAGTGTCAGGAGTGGGATGGACTTGGTGGCTGGTCACCGCCAGTTGCGGACACTGCTGGCTCCGAGCAAAGAGCTGCCAGAGGCTTCAGCACGGGGCTCTCAGAAACAGTCTCAAGCAGCTACTAAAGCTGCTGTGTCTGAGCTGCTCCTGCACCGGCACAGCTGGGGTTACACCATTGGGCTCTCAGGAGAGGGCATCCTGCAACCCTGATGCCAACAAATTAGAGGAACTTTGCTAGTGGACACTGAGGTACATATGAGAAATCTGGCCCTTGCAAAGGGAAGTCCTGCCTCCCCCACCTCCTGGAGCTCTTTGCAGGTGGAGCACAAAGTTATTTGGGTAGCAGAGATGGGGCTGTCTTGCAGGACTTCAGAGGCTGAGTGAAAACGACCAAAATGCAAGTGCAGTAGTAGGTGGGCTGATGGAAAGTGAAGCACGTGGGGAAGATCATCACTGACTTCACAGGTGAGACCACAAGCTCCAAGTGCCCCAAAACACCCCAAAAAAAGGTCAGAGCTCCATGGCTGTGAAAATCAAGAAAAAAAAAAAAGGGAGAAAGAAAATCACATGCTAGGAATTACTAAGAAAAGAAAGGAGATTAAAAGGGAGACCACCATTCAGCCATTGCCTAGGTCCCTTTATGGCCCACACCTTGAATACAAAAAAGAGCCAAAGTGGAAGCATTCTGAGAAGAGCAACTGGGAGGTTTGGCAGCATGGACCAGCCTCCCCCCGAGGAGACCCTGGGCAGGGCGAACTCTGTGGCCTGGCAAGGGGATGTGGGAGCAGGGTGGCAGCGTGGGGCCAGTGCTGCTTCCCACCCCTCCTCGGGCTGCGCACGGGTGTTACCAGACACCCAGGAACCATGTCTGGCTCAGGGCGTCTGGGGCCAGGAGCATCACACCCTTGGGCTCTGTTCTTATCCTCTTTTAGCACCTGCTTCTAGCCATGGCGGGAGATGGGACCCCAGAAGACATACCAGTTAGTCCAGCAAGGGTCAGAGCCCTTTCTACGCTTCATTATTTCTCTCAATCCTGGTACTAACTGAGCCCCTTCCCCTGTTTTTGCTCAGCTGTCCGTTTCCCGGCTTTCCCAGCAGTGCAGAGGCTGGAGAGCAACCCTTCCAATCACGTCGGCTCACATCATCCGTCAGCCGGTGCTCTTGGAAAGCCCCTGGTGCTACCAACACAAGCAGATGGGGCAGTTCTCCTGTGCTGTCAAGTGCACATTCCCCAGAAAGACTTCATCCGTTTTGGTCAACCGCTTAATCCAAGGAGGGAGAAAGAAACATCAGCAAGCCCCCCAACTATTTGCACCAATATGAACCTCATGAAGTTCAACCGCGCCAACTGCGAGGTCCTGCATTCCCAGTACCAGCTCAGGCTGGGGGATGCATGGGTTGAGAGCAGCCCTGCAGAGAAGGACTTCGTGACACTAGTGGGTGACAAATTGATTGAGAGCTGGCAATGTGCACTTCAGCCTACAAAGCCAAGCGTGTCCTGGGCTGCATCAGAAGAACCGTAGCCAGCAGGTCGACCTGTCTTAACTCAGTGATTTCTAAGATGTTAGCATCAAAATAAAACTAGATGTTTTCAGAATTTCAGAAGTGTGTGCTTGGGGTGGGGGGGGGTGGCGGGGAGAGAGCACCAAATTAAGAAAATAACTGTCCTTTTACATCAATCTAAAAGAGCTGTTCCCAGTGAAAAAGTGTTTCCTGATGTTCAGAGGGACCTTCCTGTGTTCTGGTCCTCTGGTCCTGTCCCTGGGCACCACTGGAAGGGCCTGGCTCTGTCCTTTCTGCACCTCCCTCCAGTATCTCCACACTGCTGGGATCTCTGAGCCTGCTCTGCTCCAGCGGAACAGTCCCGGCTCTCTCAGCCTCTCCTCATAGCAGAGACACTCCAGGCCCTTCATCATCTTCACGGCCCTTCACGGGACTCTCTCCAGTGTGTCCCTGTCTCTCTTGTACTGGGGAGCCCAGCACCCCAGGGCTGCCTCAGCAGTGCCGAGCAGAGGGGCAGGATCCGCTCCCTGGCCCTGCTGGGACACTTCCAGTGCTGTCCATTAGGTCACCACCATTGGCCTTCTTTGCTGCGGGGGCACATTGTTGGCTCATGGTCAACTTGTGCCCACCAGGCCCCCCAGGACCTTTCCCACCAAGCTGCTCCCCAGCTGGGCAGCCCCTGGCACATCCTGGTGCCTGGGACTGACCCTCCCCAGGAGCAGGACTTCGCACTTCTCCTTGTTGAACTTCATAAGGTTCCTGTTGACATATTTCTTCAGCTCTTGCTCCTGATCCTACATGCAGCCCGGCCAGGGGCCCAGGAGCTGCCCTGGCTGCTCCGGGTGGCAGCTCCTGTTGTGTCAGCTCTCCCCATGGAATTATTCCCCTCCCTTAACCTGAACAAGAACTGTCTGTGCAGCCCAGGGAGGCTTCCTCCAAACCCTGACCCAAGAGTGTCATTCTCCAGAGCTGTGAGCTCCATCCTGATGCCCCCAGAGCATCGTTTTTTCCTGTCGAATTACACAGGTTATGGTACCTGCAGGTTAAGTACCTGCTGAAAGAGGGTCTGTCCTGCCCTACGGTCTCAGGAAGGGCAGAGCTGCCCCATGGGAAGGGGCAGGAGGAGATGGAGGGGCTGTGGTGCCCAAGTGTGGGGCTCCGGTGCTGGAGCCAGGCAGTCACACAGTGCTGGAGGTGGTGGAGCAGCCGGTGCCGCGGCTGAGCCCGGCACCGCAGGGCCATGGCACCAACAGTTGGGCACTGGGTGTTCTTACGGTGTTGCCTGTTCCCAGTCGGTGCCCAGCTGGCACACACCAGCCCTTACCGACGGCACCCTAATGCGACCATTGGTCTCTTCAGCAAGCAGGCGGTGATTGCTTTTAAACCTTTACATCTGCATTTAAATCTCTGCAGGAGATGGGTGAAGCTCACCAGCCCCAGGCTCCCACTCCACCCCTGCACATGGGACAGACAAACCCAGTTATTGCTTCCCTCCTAATGCTGCCATGACTCCAGGCATGGTGCCTTGGCTTTTGCAGAGCAAAGGCAGGCTGTTCACCCGTAGAAAAGCCCTGTTAACCCCACTCCCAGGACCAGTGCTGCTGGGGGAGTCCCAGTCTGCGGGGAGTCCAGTGGCCCTGAGCAGGGAGCAGGACCTTGGCTGCTGGAGAGCCAGAGCCAGGCCCCAGGGCCAGGGCTGTAGCAAACAGCTGGCACAGCTGACGACAAATCCAATTTTCCTTGCCAAAAGTCCAGATTAAATATCAGAGGGAGGGCAAAGGATGGAGGGAGTTCTACCCGGGACACCTCTTGGAGGCTGCCTGGGTTTTCCAGCGTCCCCCTTCAGGCTCTTGCTGGCTGATTGTTTTTCAAATTGCTGAAGTTTAATAGTATTATCATGTCAATGGGCCTGGCCAGACTTTGCAGGGCCGGCTGGGGGGACTCAGCCTGGACAAGCCCTTAGCAAGAGGCAGAGCCCCTGCCATGGCCCCTGGCCCCACAGGGCTCCCAACTCCCCGTCGGCTGGAGCTCCCTGGCTCCTGTTCCAGGCTGCGTTTGTCCAGGGATTTTGGATCCCCAAGATGCTGTGCTCAGGCACCCAGTTGGATTTTTCCAATGCTGCTTCCACGCGGCCTGTATCTGCAGCCCAGGGAGCGCAGGAGGGCTCGTGGCCTAACCCTGGGCAGGTATTTGAGCCCAGGCACCATTTCCCAGGTGCGTCAATTAGGCAGAAGACTAATACAGCCTTTGTCACGGGGTGGGAGCAAAACCATACTGTTCGGATGGACGGTCCTGCCTGGGCACAGTGGCTGACACAGACCACAGGGATGGCCATGGGGACTTTGTGGTGTCACCCCTGAGGAACAGGCTGGGCACCTGGGCAGGGAGCAGAGCAGGCAGGAGCGCGCCTCATGTGAGAGGGCTGCCTGGGCCAGGGGATGCACCGTGCACTGGTACAAACTTGCAGCAAGACAGGATTTGCACCCAGGGCTGACTCTACACCTCATCTGTGGTTCACCAGCCCACGCTGCATTTGCATTAATGGAGCAATAGCAATTTGCGGGTACAGTTTCACTCAGGGCCTTGAAGGTTTAGCAGCAACTCAACAAATACTTTAAGGAATTCTCCTGTTGGTTTTGTTTGTTTTAATTAATTATTGCACCACACAGTCTGCTTCTCACAGACCAAAAACCTACCATAGAAGGTTTTTTTGCAGCCTTTCTCAATGCCCGAATGGATACCCATCTTTTTCCCTGCAAGCAGAAAAGAGAGGAAGAAGGGGAGCTGCAGCACAGCTTGCAAACGTGGTGGAGCCTGGGAGGGCAGAGCTGCCCCAAGGCCGGCTTCTGTGCCAGGTGCCATCAGACGCCATCGGCAAATAAGCTCTGCGTAGAGAAAGATGGAGCAGAACCCAGTGACCCTTGGGGCCGCTGTGCCCCACGAGCACACAGGTCCCGCATGCTGTGCTTGGCTTGGCAAGGATGAGCACAGGCGTCTCCAAGAGGGGGGATGGACATGCCAAAAAGGACATCCACGAGAGAAGCATCTCTCTGCTGGCACCCTTCTGGGCTGGCTGCTGCATGGGGTCATCTTGACTTCCCACGGCAGCAACTTCTCCATGGCAGGAGCTGGAAGGGATCAGCCTGCGTTTCCCACCGTGTTGCCCACACAGCCCGGAGGGTGCCTAACCCGTGGGATGTGGCACCACTGCTCAGAGCAGCTCGTCTCTGTGGGTCCCACCGATGAAGGGCATCATGCCAGGGTGGACACGATGGATGTGCTCCCTTCTGGGCTCGGCATTGCTCACCTGCTTGTCCTGAGTGTCTGGCAGAGGCTGAAGGTGTGACCCAGCCCCACATTGCAGGAAGGCACGGAGCACACAGTGGGGAAATCCTGCAGGACCCACATCCTGGACCAGCAGCATGCCTGCATTTAAATGGAGCGATTTGGTCTCCAAAACTCAAAAGGTCACCTGAGGCTCTGCTGTTGCAGTGGAGAGGCAGATGGCGAGCGGTGGCAATCCAGTAAGGTCTCCAAAGAGCCCGGCCTGTTGTCAATGGACATGGCAAACGTGCCTCCTGGGTCACCACCGTTGCTTTGAAACACCTTCCACTGCCATGGGAGCAGTGGTGGTCTGAGGTCCCTGGGGCTGTCACCCACACTTACCCCAGCAGCTCCTGTCCCCAGGCCTGACCCTGCAACCAGCGCCTGCCTGTTCCCTGCCCACAGACACCAGTGACCCCTTGGTGCTCAGATACAGGGTTCAGCCTCAACATGGCCGGGGGAAGGAGCTTGTGCAGTGCCTTGTGGCAGCGTGCCTGAGTGGGTGCCCACAGATGGGTGCCTCTGGGTGGGTGTCATTGGGTGTGTGTCCCTGTGCAGTTGTCCCTGGGTGGGTGTCCCTGGGTGGGAATCCCTGGGTGGGTGGCCCTGGATGGGTGGCCCTGGGTGGGTGTCCCTGGGTGGGGATCCCTGAGTGGGTGTCCCTGGGTGGGTCCTCCTGAGCGGATGTCCCTGTGTGGCTGTCCCTGAGTGGGTGTCCCTGGGTGGGCGGCCGTGCGTGGGTGAGCACGAGCGTCCCTGCGCGGGTGCCCCTGTTGGGGTGCGGGATGCAGCTCCGCTCGGGCGCAGTTACCGCGACGTTTCTGCAGCCCCTGCAGCCGGGGGCTCCCTCCCGCCGGGCGCCGTGTCCGGGAGCGGGGGCAGAGCCCCCTCCCCGCCGCCGCCAGGTAGCGGCCCGGGGCTCGGCGGGGCGGGGGCTCCGCCGCCCGGTGCCGCGGCGGTGACAGCCGGGGGCGGGCGGGCCGGGGCCGGGGGCGGGGGGCCCGGCCGAGTTCCTGCCTCCTCGGGAACAAAGGGAACTCTGTCTCGGCATCTGTCACCGCCGCCCACCCAAAACTTTTCGCTGCGCCTCGGCCGCCCGCCCCGCCGCCGCGGGAGGGTCCCGCCGCACCCCCGGCACCAGCGGTGGCGGCGCGACCCCGGCGCGGCCCATGCGAGGGCCGAGGCGGCGGCGGCGGCGGCGGCCCGGGGGTAAGAGCGCAGCCGGGGCGGGCGGCAAACATGGAGTCCCGGCCGGGCCGGGAGCGCGGGGCGGCGCGGAGCGGAGAGCGGCCCCGCCGCCTTTGTGCTGCCGGGCCGGGAGCCGCCCCCGCCGGGAAAAGTTTGTGGGAGTCGCGGGTGGGCGCGCTGGGGTGGGTTTTGTTCCCTTTCCGCGTCGTTTCTAACTTGCCCGTTGTCGTTTGTTTGGTCGGGGCTATTTTTGGGCCGCTTTCTGCCGTTTGCGGGGGTGCGGGGTTCGGGGCCGTGGGCGAGTTTCCAACTTCTCTTTCTTTCTCCTTCTCCTCCGCGGGCGGCGGCGGGCGGGGGGGGCGCTGGGGCTCGCCGCTTCCCCGGCTTTGTGTCCGCGGCGGGCAGCGGCCCCGGCGCCGCGCTACCTGTTGCGGCCGGGGGGCGGCGGGTCCGGCCCGGTCCGCACCGCCGAGCCCCCGGCCCGTGACAGCGGCGCGGGGAAGCCGCCCCCCGCCTCCATCCCCGCCGCACAATGACCCCGCGTGGTTCCTTGTGCCCGAAGCAACTCCGAGTAGCCAGCCCCGGCCCTTTCTCCTGCTGAGATTTGTGTGTGTGTGTGTGGGGGGGTTTGTGTGGTTTTTTGTTGGTGGTGGTTGTTGTGGGTTTTTTTGTTGTGGTGGGGTTTTTTTAGGTTTTTTTCGCCCCAAATACTTGCTTTTTTCTTGCCCGCTGCGAGTGCGGGGCTCCTGCCTGTGCTGTGTCTGCAGAGCACCGGGGGTTTGGGGTGGGCTGTTGTCTCCGCCAGTGTCTGTAACTTCTCCTTCCCCGGGGGGGCCTCTGCCCCTGGATTATCCCCCCCCCCGCCGGATGATGAGGGGTTGAGCCGCCCTCCACCTTGGAGACATCAGGGGGGTCTGTGGCTGCATCCCCCCTGTGCTCCCCTGGCCAGGACTCTGCCTGATGCCTGCTCTTTGGTTTCCACCTTGCCAGGCTTTAACCAGGAGAGATCTGCAGGCAGCTCCACCATGTCGGATAGCGACCTCGGGGAGGACGACAGCGCCACATCCCCAGACCCCTCACAGTCCAACAAGAGGAAGAGAAGGGGCAACCTGCCCAAGGAGTCCGTGAAGATCCTTCGGGACTGGCTGTACGAGCACCGCTTCAATGCCTACCCCTCCGAGCAGGAGAAGCTCAGCCTGTCGGGGCAGACCAGCCTCTCTGTGCTGCAGGTAGGAGCCAGATCCCCACATGCTGGGGACACCGCTGAGTCCTCTCCCATGGTGCTTGGGATGGGCCAGACCAGGAGAACCCCACCGAAGATCCCAGAGGACTTGGCACACTGATACCACTTGCCTCTGAAAGGCAGCAAGGAGGCAGGGAGGGGACAGCAGGGAAGCAAAGGCACCTCCATGTGGGCAGCCCCTTTTTGGCAGAAATCTGTGCCCTGGAGGCCCATCTTGTGGCAGTGCTGGAGCAGAGCTTTTTGGTTGGCCAGAAAATGGAGCAACTTGGTTGGGGACAAACCAAACAACACGTTGTCATTAGTGGAAGCTGCCACAGGTGGGAGGGATTCAGGATGTGCTGCTTTGCCCTATTGCCCTGGGAACCCCCCAGCAAAGGGGCCAGGACCACCCCTCTGCACAGAGAGCTGGGCAGGGTGCAGCTGTCCCCAGACAGAAAAAGCCACTTGGGCTGGGCTTTGACCCCAGGTGGGCCATTAGCAGCACTAAGTGCTGGCTGGCCCAGCTGGCCCCAGTTACACCAGTTGCATTAAGGGGAGCCCAGCCCAGCTGAAGGCTCCTGGGCAGGAGTTGCTCTGGTTGTGAGCTGATGTCTTCCAGGTGCTGTGCCAGGTTTGCAGCCAGGAGCCCTGGCTCGCAGTGGGGGTGGGCAGAGTTCTTCCTTGCAGCTTTGGCTTTCGCCGTGCCTGCAGCTGCCTGTCCCTTTGATCCAGGTGAACGCCAGCAGCCTCCCACAGGGGAACCCCTGTGTGCCCAGAGCCCTGTCCCTCATTTCCCAGCCTGGCAGGATGGGAGATGTATGGGGGTTTTGCTGTTCTCTTGTTCTGGTGGCACCATTGGGTGGAAAACAGCTCTGTGTGCAGGGGAGCAGGCAAGGGCCAGTGGGTTTGCAGCTGAGCTCCTCTCTTTGGGGCTTCTTCTGCACCTCTGGCTCCTTTCCCTGTGGCTCAGCGCAGTTCTGGCCAGCTGTCCCAGCAGCAGCCCAGACACTGGTGTGTGGGTAGTGGCTGCCTGGTTTCCCTTTTCCTGACCAGCAAGGCAAACTTTCATTTTAATGTATTTCTTTAAATACCAGTCTGGGCAGCTGCTCCGCAGGGAGGCTGGTGGTCCTGGGAGGGCTTGAGTCAGAGTGGTGGGGGCTCAGCGATGGGTTTGGGGCCGTGGGAATCTGGGCTTGTCCTCACCCGAGGTTGGCACGGCGGTGCCTGGCATGGGGTGTTCACCCCAGGGCTCACAGCAGTGGGACCAGCAGGTTCCCATCCCTCTGTGCCCTGAGTTCTTTGGGACCGAGGAGGGTGCTGGCAGGCACACGGGCTTGTGCCGAGGTGCGGCTGTGCCACACGCTGGCTGTTGTCTGTCCCCTGGGACCCCCTGCAGCCAGCGTGTGCCTGGGGAGGAGGCTGCCCTGTAGCCCCCAGGCAGGGGGTCCCAGCCCGGTGGCATTTTCCAGGGCCAGCTGAAAGCTGTCACTGGGATTTCTGTCAGTCTGCGGCGAAGCGACAGGATGTCATGGGGGCTGCTCCATCTGATGAGGAGAAACACGTTGGGTTGGAGGTGTGGAGCCAACCCGCTACGGGAAGGCTGGAGTGGCTCAGTCCATCAGTGCTGATCTGACCCCTCCAGTTGCTTCTCGAGCGCAGGGCTCCACGGCAGCCACTGGCCGAACACCCACTGGGTGTTTGTGCATCCCCTTGCCCGGTCCAGTGGCCAGGGAGCTGGAGCGCAGCAGCTCTGGGTCTCCAGGGAGAGCGGGAAGCCACGTGTCTCCCTTGCAGAAAGTGGGGAAGTAAGAAAGCGGTGCCTGCTCCTGGCGAGGCTTCGCGGACAACAGCAGGTCTCCAAGCCTGTGCCCCCCTGCGGGGATGGGCTTTTCCTCCTGCAGAGGGGATGGATGCTCGTGGTGGGATGGGGACAGATGCAGCCCAGAGTGATGGTCCAGTGTGCACTGGTAGTGGGGCCAAGAAATGGCTGGTTTTTTTAAAAAAAAAAAAAAAAAAAGCTGCTTTCTCCAAGCTGAGGCATATCCCAGCCCCCAGGCAGGCAGTGCTGTGCAGCAGGCGTGCTTGTGCCCATCTTCACACCGTGTTATCCAGAGGGAGCTGGATGCTGGAAGGAGTGTGGTGGGAGGGACAGGTAGGATTTGTGGGGGGCTTCTCAGTGCTGCAGAGTTGGTTGGGCTTTTTGTTGGGAGTCCAGCCCTGTGGCTGGGGGTTTACAGCAGTGAAAGGCTGTGGAATCGCAAGATCATGTGAGGGGGACCTGGCTAAGGCTTGCAAGGGAGGAGAGTGTTTGGAAGGGAAAAGGGGGTGAGACTGGTGTATTTGAGGGTGTTAAATGCCAAATATTGTCTTAAAGACCAAAAAAAAGACAACTGAGATCTTGCCACGATCAAAGTTGTGGTAAGTTCTCTTCCCAAGGGAAATGTTTTATGTAGCTGTTGATTTGGGAGAGATCAGTTATTTTTTTTCCCCTGATTTATTATCGTCTAATTGTTTTCTAGGAAGAAGGCAGTTATTTTAATGTAGCATTTTTATATAAAAGATGAAGAAACAATACAAGGCTGAGGCTGAATACATGGCCGCTGTATTTCTGAAGGGCCTCCAGAGGTTCAGCTGCAGAGCTCTGTCTCTTTGGCGTGCAGATGTTGGAAGAGCCTTTAAGTTGGCTGTAACCTCACGCATGGGCAGGAGGCACGGGAAGGTGTCGATCTGCTGCTGCAATCCTGGCAGTCCTGTTAGGGGGTGGGGGCTGCAGCTCTGTGAGCTGATGGTTTTTAGGGTTTCCCATCCATGCTGCTGTCCTGCCATCTGTCGGCTCTGGGCAGCCGCAGTGCTGCCATCCGGGCTGGCACTGGGTCAGCGTGCGAAGCACGGCCGGGCACGCCGACCTCTGGGGTCGGTTGCGTGGAGAAAGGAAAACTGCCCCTAGACCAGGGACCTGCTGGAGGCTGTGGGGCTCCAGGCTGGTTCTGTGCAATGCCCAGCCTCTGTCTGGGGGATGGCAGGAGCCCCGGGAGGGTGCTGGGAGCTGCACCCCGCTTTACCTGCATGTGGCTGGGCACAGGCAGTTGCTGGGACTATGGGGCTGTGCTGGGAGGAGAGTGCAGAACCCGCCTCTGTGCAGCCTTGCTCTGGCTCGTGGGGCGACAGGGCCCCGGAGCTGCCCGGGCTGTTCGTCCCGCGCGGTGAGCAGGTGCCGGCAGTGCCATGGGGGCTGGCACCTGCGTACAGTCCCCGGCAGGGTGGGCTGGCAGGGCTGGTGGGAGCGTTGCACCCGGGGCGGCCAGGACGGGGTGCAGGAGGAAGGGGCTGCCCCGGGCAGGCGGTGCCAGGCAGGAAGCAGCCGGCATTGGGGTTTCCGTGGGGGCCAGGCAGCCCCTGCCAGGAGCGGCTCTGCCTCTCCGGAGCCCCACGAGAAGGGGTGCGGGGCTGAGGGGAGCCATGTGGTGGCTGCTTGTTGGGTCCGATGGGACTTCTGCTGGCTTGGCTGTTGCCCTTGGCTGGTGCTGTGCCTGCGGGGCAGCGCCGGGCTGACAGTTCTCGCCCCTCTCTTCTCCCAGATCTGCAACTGGTTCATCAACGCCAGGCGGCGGCTGCTCCCCGACATGCTGCGCAAGGATGGGAAGGACCCCAACCAGTTCACCATCTCCCGCCGAGGGGGCAAAGCTGGCGAGGTGGCCCTGCCGCGGGGGGCTGCTGCTGGCTCCGGGGTGCTGGTGGTGCCTCCTGTGACGGCCGCGGGGGCCTCCAAGGTACTGTCAATGTCTGTGTGCCCACAGGTACTGTGCCACCCCGCCCAGGCACTGGGCAGCAACCTGACGGTGCTGAGCACCCGCAGTCCTGAGCGGGAGAAGCCCCCCAGCCTGCAGCCAGCGGAGCTGGACCCTGTCCCCAAAGTGCCACCAGGTGCCGCCGGCAGCACCGTCACCTTGCTGGCCCGGGCTGAGGCGGCCAGCCCCACCAGTGGACTCTTCAACACGCCGCCCCCCACGCCCCCCGAGCTCTTTGGTGACGACTTCAGCAGCTTCCAGCTGCTGGTGGAGGTGGCCCTGCAGAAGGCGGCCGAGCTGGAGTCGCAGCGGCAGGGCGGGCAGCTGCCCCGCTCGCCCCAGACTGAGCAGCTGGGGGCCTCCCTCTCCAAATAACCCCGCAGGGTGCCCGTCCTCCAGGGGTGCCCTCTGCCCTCGTGGCCCCATCTGCCTGCACCCCCTGACTGGCTCCTGTCTCCCGGGATGCTCCGGGCTCTGTCACCACAGGGGAGAGGAAGGACTGTCCCCTCCCGCCGTCCTCGCCGGGGAGGTGCCCCCGCTGCTGCCCCCGCTGCTGAGGATGGTGCCCTGGGAGGATGCGGCCGCGGTGAAAAGACCTTTGGGGCTTCACTGACCTCTCCCTGCCGCAACTGACGGTCCCTGTGGAACAACCCTTGGAAAACCTGCTGACTTCTTTTTCTCTCTCCTGTAAACAAGGGTTCAGCCAACACTCTTCAGGGAGAGAAAGAGAGATTTTTTTTTTTTTTTTTTTTTTTAAATTGGTGTCTGTTATAAGGACTACGGATGAAAAGCTTTTTCTCCCAAATATCGATCTCTCCCGCCTTACCTTTTTTTTTTCTTTTATTTTCTCTTTTTTTTTTTTTTTTCTCTCCTTTTTTTTGTGGAGACCCTTTCTTATACCTTACGCTGGCCAGGAGCCCTGCCTTGCCCATGGAAGGGTGAAGGGCAGATGAACTGGAAACCTGAATTCTGTGGCATTTTTTTCACACGGAAAACATGGGACCCTCCTATTCTGCCTTAGGGTGTTACACATGCTGCCAGTAGAGATCTCTATGGTGCTGTTTAGCAATTTTTTGTTGAAACATTTTCCCTTTACTTGTGATTTATTATATGATTTTTTTTTTTCTTTTATAAGCATTTCCACAACTTCCCTGTGTTTCTCTTGAGTTCCTGCTGAACACGTGCACATTGTGTCCGGAACAGAGAGTGCACTGTGAGATGCTGACAGCAGGCTGCTGCGGGGGGTGGATGCAAAGCCTGAGACTGTGAAATTTTTCATCCAGCTTCTTTGTTTTTTTTTTTTTCTATCTTTAAAAAAAAAAAAAAAAAAGTTTGGAAAGAGGTATGTTGTAGGCATGGGCATGTGTGTTCTTCTGCAAGAGCAGTGCTGGCAGCCTGCAGATGACAGTTCCTGGAAAGCAGAGTTGTCTCCTCAGCCAAGTGGGAACGGAGGGACGAGTCCTGTTGCTCCCTGTCCCCTCCCTCCAGCTCTTGCTCCAGGGCTGGCGTGGCTGTGCCTGGTTGTGTGGTGCTGGGGACCTCTAGTGACAAGCTGGTGTCTGCTGGGAGGTGGCCGGTCCCCCCCAGCCCAGCCTGGGGTGGTTTTTGGGCTGTCACCGAGCGGGAGCCTGGGCGCTGTGCTGGTCCTGGGACTGAGATGTTGCTGTTCCACTGTAAAATGTAAATTAAATAGTGATACGTACGCACCTATGTTATCTATCCTGAGAAACACTAATCCTAGGTAATTAGCCTGATTATTAAGTTGCATGACTAGAGATAATAATGGCCACAGGATCTGGTGCTGTGCAGTGGTTGGAACCAGTGGTGCTGGGGGAGCAGTGCTGTGGAATGATGGAGCCTGGAAAGGAAAAACACTGATTTTTTTTGGGGACTAGTGTTCCTCCCCAGCCCTTTTCTTCTCAAGAGAGAAGGGGAGAGGAGCTCCCGAGTGCCAGCGGGGGCTGTGGGAAGGTTTGCCGATGGTGTGTGTTTGGCCGAGTGTCCCTGTGCAGTGATGGCTCCAGCTCCGGCACTGCCTGGCTGGGCAGGGGGCACCACGTTGGGTGGATACTCATTGTGGGGCTGTGAACATCCCCTTCCTCATCTCCCCCAGCTCTGTTTCATGTCCAGCCTTTGCCCCCTGCCTCGTTTCTGGGGAAAACCCTGAATTTTAGGATTCCTTCCCTTATTTCTAGGTAGCCCTTCCCCCTGTTGCCCCCCCTGCAGCTCTGTTTCCTCCCCCACGGGAGGGAGAGGCTTTTTAGTCTCCTTCCCTTATCTTGCCCCAGTCAAACCAAAGCAGTTCCCCCCGCCGGGGCAGGGGTGCTGCAGCTGTGCCTGTGCCAGGGACAGCCGCGTTGCCCTGGGGATGAACCAGAAAGGGTGGGGAGGGCAGGGCTAACTGGGATGAAATTTATGGAGCAAGAAACTACTGTAAATACCTTTTTGTTTGTTCTGTTGTCAAATAAAAGTTTTTTTAGTTTTGTGTGGTGTATGGTTTTGTTTTGTTGGGGTTTGTGTTGTGTTTCGGTTGTTTTTTTTTTTTTTTTTTTAAACTGTGCATTAGCCTAGACTGTGTCATTTGTGGGTGGCTGGCTTGCTCCTCCCTCACCACCAGCCCCACCTCCTGATGCTCAGCCAAAGCAGCTTAAGGGGTCTAAGGGGCATTGCTGGGTGTGGGAAAAATGGGGCCAGTACCTGGCACGGGCACATACCTACCCACTATCACAGAATCACAGAATGTTAGGGATTGGAAGGGACCTCGAAAGATCATCTAGTCCAATCCCCCTGCCAGGGCAGGAACACCCAGGTGAGGTTACACAGGAAGGCGTCCAGGCGGGTTTTGAATGTCTCCAGAGAAGGAGAATCCACAACCTCCCTGGGCAGCCTGGTCCAGTGTTCCGTCACCCTCACTGAGAAGAAGTTTCTTCTCAAATTTAAGTGGAACCTCTTGTGTTCCAGCTTGAACCCATTACCCCTTGTCTTACTGTTGGTTGTCACCGAGAAGAGCCTGGCTCCATCCTCGTGACACCCACCCTTTATATATTTATAAACATGGACGAGGTCACCCCTCAGTCTCCTCTTCTCCAAGCTAAAGAGACCCAGCTCCCTCAGCCTTTCCTCGTAAGGGAGATGCTCCACTCCCTTAATCATCTTTGTGGCCCTTTGTGGCCCCCTCTCGTTTGGTCCGACAGCTGTTCCGTGCCTGCTTCCCACAGCGTTTGATCCCTGAGCTGGTGAACCAGAAAGTTTGGCAGCAGCGGAGGGCTGAGGCGTTTGTGTCTTCCCTCCTCCTGACCAGCGCTGGGGGAGCGAGACAGCAGCGCTGCTGCCCCTTGGCAGAGGAGAAGAGCAGGGATGGTGGGGGCTCCACTGCCCAGAACCCTGTGAGGGGCCTGTAGAGCTGCCCCGGCGCAGCTGCCCCCGCCAGCCTGGCCCTGCCCCGCGACAGACGCTGGCAGCACGGGCCGCGCTCGGGGCTGCTGTGCCTGCTCCTGCGGTGGCTCTGGCACACACAAAGAGTGTGCTTGCAGATGCTTCATCTGCCGGTGTCTTCCATGGTTGTCAGTGCCTGTGCCTCCCTTGAGAGGGACCCGTGCTCTCTGCTGCAGCAGGGGCTGGCGTGGGCGCTCTGCAGCCCTCTCACCCCGGGTTCCTGTGGTGCAGGGTGAGCGCAGGGGCTCTGCAACCCCCGGCCTGGGGCAGGGGCTGTGGAAGGATGGAGACACCTGCCCTCCAGCCAGGCCTCGCTCCCGCAGCTCCAGGGAAACCCCTGGGCAGCTCCGGTGACAGGAACAGCAACAGGACATCCCCCATCCTCGTCAGGCTGCTAGTGCTTTCTGCTCATGGTGAGGAATTCTGTGGCCAGCAGGCCCAGGGCAGCGACCATCCTCCTGTGCTGGGCACTGGGGAGGCCAAACCTCGAACCCTGGAGTCAGTTCTGGGCCCCTCACGCCGAGAAAGGCCTTGAGGTGCTGGAGCGAGTTGAGAGAAGGGAACGGAGCTGGTGAGGGGCTGGAGCACAAGTGTGATGGGAGTGGCTGAGGGAGCTGGGGGTTCAGCTGGAGAACAGGAGCTGAGGGGAGACCTTCTGATCTCTGACCTGCCTGAAAGGAGCTTGGAGCCAGGGGGGTCGGGCTCTGCTCCCCAGGAACAAGCGCCAGGACCAGAGGAAACGGCCTCAAGTTGCGCCAGAGGAGGGTGAGGTTGTATCTGGGGAACAATTTCTTCCCCCAAGGGCTGTGGGGCATTGGAACAGGCTGCCCAGGGCAGTGCTGGAGTCACCGTCCCTGGAGGGGTTGGACAGATGGAGATGAGGTTCTCAGGGTCCTAGGGCAGTGCTGGCGGTGGGTTATGGTTGGACTCCGTGGTCTTGAGGGGCTTTTCCAACCAAAATGATTGTATGAATGTGGGCCGGGGCACACGGGACAGCTGGAGCACAAAGGATGGCTGGAGTGCCGCGTGGGGCTGGGCTGCCCTGGAAGCTGGAGCCAGGACTCAGCCACGGCTGCGGCTGCCAGCCCAGCTGGGTAAAACAGCTGCTGCCCCCCAGCTCTGCCTTTGCCGTAGCCTCAAGTAGCAACTCAGGGTTCCTGAGCTGCAGAGGTGCCTTTGCCCTGGCCAGGCCCTGGGGAACCCCAGGCAGGTCAGGCAGAGCCTCAGGGACCTGACTCACCTCCACGGGGAAGGGGCCTCCAGCCCCAGCAGGGCTCCGGCACACCCCACCACGCGGCCATGGACACGTCCCACGCGCACAGGGGGCAGCCCCCAGCTGGGGGGCAGCTGGCACCCTCGCCCTCCAGTTCCAGCCCTGCAGCCAACCCCCCAGCCCTGTGCTCGCCCCTGGCCACGCGCAGACATCGCACCGAGCACAGAAAAGCCTTGTTAACAATGACGCGCTCATGCTTGTACTACAACCAACACTGCCCTGAAAATCCCCACATGGGGGCAAAGCAGCTGCATCTGCAGCGCCCATCCGGGGTGCCACGCTGTGCCCCAAATCAGCGCAGCTGGAAGGCAAAGTTACGTGTCACAAGGGCCTTTGAAACCCCAGGGACGTGTTGGTCAGTGGCAGCGCAAACCACGTCCCTCCCGTTTCCCGCTGTGCTCCTTGGACCGGGCAGCGCGGGGGCTGCTCCCAGCGCCGCTCCTTGGGGCACACACCAGCCCGGTGCCCCTGGTTCAGCGCTGCCCGGGCTGCTGGGCGTGGGCACAGGGCGCTGAGGGCTGTCACGGGAGTGCAGCAGACGCTGAGCCGGCACACACGGCATTCACGAGAAAATCGGCACCACAGCAGCCCCGGGGGAAGTCCAGCGGGCCCGGCAGGGGCTCATCCAGCCGGGACGCGCAGCCGCTGCAGCACAGCCCATGGCACGCGCCTCGGCCGCGGCCCCGCGCGGCTGCCGGGGGTCTGCCCAGCTGGGGCCTGGGGGCGGCTCAGCAGAGCCAGGGCCCAGAGGCACCAGGCATGGGCGGCCCGTCCTCCCTGGCGCCGGTGCGGCAGAGCCTGGTGTGGGCAGAGCCCGGTGCGGCAGCGCCCGGTGCGGGCAGAGCCCGGTGCGGCAGGGTCCGGCGCGGACAGAGGCCGGTGCGGCAGAGCGTGGTGTGGCAGAGCCCGGTGCGGCAGAGCCCGGTGTGGCAGGGTCTGGCACGGACAGAGCCCGGTGCGGCAGAGGCCGGTGCGGCAGAGCCTGGTGAGGCAGAGCCTGGTGCGGCAGAGCCCGGTGTGGCAGAGCCCGGTGCGGCAGAGCCCGGTGTGGGCAGCGTCCGGTGCGGCAGCGCCCGGTGCGGGCAGAGGCTGGTGCAGCAGAGCCCGGTGTGGGCAGCGCCCGGTGCGGCAGTGCCCGGTGCGGGCAGAGGCCGGTGAGGGCAGAGGCTGGTGCGGCAGCGCCCGGTGCGGGCAGTGCCCGGTGCGGCAGCGCCCGGTGTGGGCAGCGCCCGGTGCAGCAGAGCCCGGTGCGGGCAGAGGCTGGTGCGACAGAGCCCGGTGTGGGCAGCGCCCGGTGCAGCAGAGCCCGGTGCGGGCAGAGGCTGGTGCGACAGAGCCCGGTGTGGGCAGCGCCCGGTGCAGCAGAGCCCGGTGCGGGCAGAGGCTGGTGCAGCAGAGCCCGGTGTGGGCAGAGCCTGGTTCGGCAGCGCCCGGTGCGGGCAGAGCCCGGTGCGGCAGGGTCTGGCGCGGACAGAGGCCGGTGCGGCAGAGGCCGGTGCGGCAGAGCCTGGTGCGGCAGCGCCCGGTGCGGCAGAGCCCGGTGCGGGCAGAGGCCGGTGCGGCAGAGCCCGGTGCGGCAGAGCCCGGTGCGGGCAGAGGCCGGTGCGGCAGAGGCCGGTGTGGGCAGTGCCCGGTGTGGGCAGCGGGAGCTCCGGGCACGGGCGGGTCCCTCCGGCCACGCCCTCACACCGCCCGGGGGCTGCGGGGGCGGGGCTGATGGGTGCCCCGCCCCCTCCCAGCAGCCTCAGCAGCTATTTGCCCCAGAAGTCACATGGTCTGTTGTGATTGGCTGGCAGGACCAGCCTTCCCACCTCCGGGTTTTCCCGGAAGTACATCTGACACAGGTCACCCCGCCCTATATACTCTGGGGGCAGCCATTTTGTTTCAGCCACCATTTTATGGCAGGGAGCAGCCATTTTGTTAAACGTCATACAGCTCTGTGATTGGCTGACAGCATCTGCTTGACACCATCATAGTCATGTGCTCTCAGGCAGCCCTGTGATTGGCTGCCTGCTTCCTTTGGACCCAGAAATGCCCAGATATACAAATACAGACATTTATACACAATGTATGTATATATAGAATTATCTATATAAAGGTGTGTATTAGTATGTATAAATACATATTTTCCACATGCATTATTCTATATTTGTATACTTGTGTATTTCTTTTACAATATGTATGTACCTTCATAAAGCTGTAGAGATTAACTATACGGCCACAACCCCGCGGTATAAAACAGATAAAAGCGGGGGCAGGGCCGGCCAGGAGGGGACAGTCCTGCCAGCCAATCACCGCAGGCCATGTGACCAGCAGGGGGCGTGGCTCCCTGAGCACGTGGCCTGCGAGGCAGGAGGGGGCGGGGCTTCCCCGGCAGCACGTGTCCCCGTCCCGCCCGCCATCACGCCAGGTGCCCACGCTCGACGGCCAACGTGGCGCCGGGAGCTGCTCTGCCAGGACCGGCCCGTTGTGGCCCCGCCGCGGCCACCAGCGCAGAAACTCAGGGGAGGGGCCGCCGGCAGCCCCGAGCTCAGCCCGCGGGCGGCGTGCCGCTGTCCCCGCTGCTGGCGGTTGTTCTTCTCCATGGTGGCCCCCGCTGCCCCGGCCCAGCGCCCACGGGGCTGGAGAGCAGCCCCAGGGGCTGAGGATCAGCTGGGAACTGGGGGACGGGGGCTGCTGCCCACAGAGAAAGCAGCTTCCCAGGCCCGCGCCCAGCAGCAGCCTCAGCTGCTTTAGAGGAATAAATTTAAAGGAAAAAAAAAAAAAAAAAACCACCCAAACCAACAAACAGAGCCACCTTTCCCTGCTGTTCAACTTCAATGCCGGACATTTCTAAAACTATATATTTACAATCCTCCCCTAACACCTGAGAGCACAACCCAAGTGTCTCCACCCACAAAATTCAAGACCAACGCTGAATCTGAGTTACTGTACAGCCAAGCTTTGACGGGAATCTAATTCCAAGTTCGAGAGTTCACAGTAGGTGGGCAGAAATCTCAGACAACACGGGACAGTATAGAATGGTCACTCAGACATAATGCAGGGTTTCACTTTTATTTATTTTTTGCCTTCTGGATCACCAACACCCTCGCTGAAACTTCTTTGGGATTCTATCCCCACCCCCATGAAAGTAGCACACAATCTCCCAACTCATTCAATCAAGCAAAGGAAAAAAAAAAAAATTGCCCAGCACTGGGGCAAAATGCTTATTTTAAGGGGGTGTCAAAGAATTCAGTGGTGGCAGTTCTGGCTTCAAGATGCCAGACTGAAAATGAGACCTACAAAGGGAAAAATGGGCTAAAAAATATTTAGCAATCCTTCCTCTACCCAGAGAGCAGGGAGATAAGGAAAAAAAATAGTCATCTGATTACACACAGGGTATATATTTTTACACACACTTTTACACACATCTAGATATAGTACATGTAAAAATATATGCTATACATATGCCCATTCTCACCAAGGTGCTTTTAGTACACCATCTGCACTGTGTGTATGGGCATGTATACGTGTGTATGAATTAAATGTACAGGTACTACTAAGTGTATATGTGCATATGTACACATACATACAGGCAGGCAGCCTACCACCAGCTACCTGTGCCTTCCTCTTTGTACAAAACCCAGTCTTCCCACCCCAAAATACCATTACACTCTCCCCAGCCCACTTTGAAACAGGTCCCTCAGTGTAGCAGCTTCTTTCTCAACAAGCAATTCAAGGAAATTAAGTTGGTAAAGGGAAGAGGAGAAAAACCAAAGTGAAGAATGTGTGGATGGTGCCCATGGTTGCCCTGTGGTCCTGCAGCTCCGCTCCTGTGCCCGGAGGAGGGCACTGCTCACGGGAGCAGCCAGCCGAGCCCCGTCCCTTCCCCCTTTGCCAGATTATTGCACATTTGCTTCTGGGCTGCATTTCAACAACTCTGCGTTACATTCCACCGACCCTGTCATCCTCTCACTTCAGTAGAACAGAGGAATACAAACCCGCTGCGCCCCGTCCCTGCCCACCCATCCGCCCCCCACCCCAAGATCCCCATCAAAAGGAAAACAAATAAAAATCCAAGAAAGGCTGCTTGCTAGCAGAGTGCAACAGTAGTACACACTGAGTGGGTGTTCTCTTCAGGAGCTCTGTGGAAGAGAGGTTATTTCTAACACAGTAAATAAAGCCATGCAAAAGGTGGGATAAAGGGAGCAGAAAGAAGAAAAAAATAAGGATGAGAAGGAAGAACAGAACTGAGGAAGAGGAAGAACACGGCATGGCGAGTGCTCAAGGCTTCACGTTTTCTTGTCCTCTTCTTGTAAACAAGCTAATAATTCTCATTAGATAGAACAAGTAAAAAGACTGAAGTTCCAAGTCGAGGGGCTGGAGTTTCCAGGGGAGTCTGTTCAGTCCATTCAGCAACACCACAGCCAGTGAGAAAACAAGGGGTATTTTTTTCTTTTTTTTTTTGGTGGTGTTTTTTTTTTTCTTTTTTTCTTTTTTTTTTTTAAAATCTTCATTACTTAAAGCTGAGAGAAAAAAAGCCAACTCAGGAGCCCTTTTCAAGGATGGCTCATTGTCTCTAGACTTAATAAATCACACTAGTTTAAGAGAACCTTTTTTTTTTTCCTTTTTAATGACTTATAAAAACCACACGGTTCCTTCGTCTGCCCCTTTGCTCAAAGGCGGGTCTGTGCCTCGGGCACGTAGATCTCGATGCTATCCGCGCTCTCCGTGGCCGAGTTCTGCCGGACGGAAGCAGCCCGCTTGGCTGCCATGAGACGCTTGCGAGCTTCCTGGCGCTGCTTGTCTGAATCAGAGGCTTTGTCCCGGTTCAGTTGGGATTTGGACTTGGCTGGCTTCTTTGGCACTGGAGGGGGTGGTTTCTTCTCTTCCTTTAGGGAGACAGTAAGGAAAAACCCAAACATAAAATAAAAATGCACATACAGAAGCTTGCTCCCTCATATGGTGGGGACTCCCAAGGCGTGAGGGACTAGGCAACGAGATGAAGGGTCAGATGAAAGAAGCAGGAGCAGTTCCTGAGCAAGACACTCATTAAAACCAGATTTCCCAATTTCTAGAAATGTGCCATTTTGCACATCACGGTGCAGAGCCCTTCTGTGAAGTGGACTGCAGTTTGCAGACTATGTCTGGCCCAGCTATAGGTCAGAGCACAGCACAGGCAGTGCAAAGACTGAACTTGATCCGGAACTGCAAAATTTTAAAATGCCACTCTGAGTCATAGTCCTCTCCTTGCTACCCTCATGTCTAGTCAGGCAGCCAGGCCCAGGGACACAGCCTGTCCTATATTTTCAAGATATTCCAGCAGGTATTTTTTATACTACTCACACCAGGAATAGTTAAAGCCTACTCATACAGCGCTAGTAACACTAGAGGCCTCTGTATCACTGCCTTAAGCATCCGCCACTCTTCGCTGTGGTCTCTCTCCATCCTAACACTTTTTCCCCTTGTACAAAATTGTTCCCACTACTACTCATGAGGAATGGTCTCGGTGCACTGAAAGGTGGCGAGATTACGCTGAACAAGTGCAAGACAGTAAAAGCCCTAAAGATCTTCTGTTTGCAAACAGAAAGAGACCTCAGCTACCCCAAATGTCTGTGAGGTGCTCTGGCCACTCTCCACTGCCCCACGCTCACCTTTCTCTCCGGTGTCTCTGCCAACTGCCAGCTATTAGCTTTCAGGTGGTACAGCTCATCAAACTTCATGCTGATGTCTTCAATGGACAACTGCAGGAGATCCCAAAACCCAGCGAGGTCCTGGGCTGTGGGTCTGGGGTTGGCGTTAGGGTTCTAGAATGGAAAGCATAAAGAAAACCTTTCAGAAAGAAGAGAATATATCCTCCTGACAGGCGGAGCAGTCTGCACAGCTTACATGTTCACCCTCTTGAGTCCACCTGCCCAACAACTGAAACATCAAGAACCTACACAAGCCACCAGCCCTAATGCAGACAAAATGCCATCATTTATAGTCAAAACCATTTCTGCAAAGATCGTGAAGCAGAGATCCTGACTACATTTCTCCTGTAACAGCCTGAGGAAGAATCTGTAAAAGACACTCTCTGCAGCAGAAGCAATAGCTCCCTTTCTCCCCAAAGCTTCCCCAGCTCGCACCCATCCCACAACAGTACCCTCCATCTGAAGGTCTCAGCATGTGATTCAGAGCTGGAACACTGGCTTCTTGCACAGAGATCCTGATTTCAGAGTGGGTAATAATGGAAACGGACACAACATGACGCAAAGCACCACACGGATACCTGGCATGCCCATGTACAGCAATCCAAAGCAGCCAATACAGCTTTCACAAGCAAAATTAGTTTGCTACATCCTCCCCAAACAATCTGAAAGTATCAGTATTTCCCAGGCCAGCTTGAAAAATTTTACATAGTTTAAGTTTCTCCAAAGAACAGAATTTTCCCAGCTCTGAGGTACCTGAACTGCCATCATAGGCCTGGATTGTCTCAGGAAAGCTTGGGATCAAATCTGAGCAACTCGGCACAAAGCGGCAGAGCTGAGCACAGCGCTCTGCAGGCAGCCTGGCGGGGGGGCTGCTCATCTCCCAGCCGGACATCAGCAAGCAGATGCTCAGCACTTCACCCCTTCCTCCTCCCTTGAGTTTCTCTAAACTTTTTTTTTTTTCCCCCAAGTAAAAGGGAATCCAGCTCTGAGGAAGTTTGCAAAATCCATACCATGATAAAACTTGAGGGGAAAAACAAAACACAGATCCCCACCCATCCCCGTGTTAGCCCCGTTCAGCTCTCAGCAAGGGCAAACCCTTGCATTACCTCTGAAGAGATCAGACTCGGTGCTTTGTGACCAACAAGAGACAATCCTGTTACGACAGTTTTACCATCCACATAATCTACATGCAAAAGCAAGTGTGTTTGGAGAAGAACAGACTTTTCAAACATTTCCCCCAATTTGGCAAAACCTTGGTGGTTCACCTTAAAAGCCATTTAGAAGCGACAGGAAAGAGGTAGTTTCCAGGACACACAGTATGGCTGGTTGACAAATCAGACCCAGAGAGACACTCAAGCGTATTCAGCATGCCCTGACCAGTAGTTCAAGAAAATTCCCCTGTGCTCACGTAAGCAGCAAAAGGAACTGCAAACACTCATCCTTGAGCAGAGCACAACCCCAGATCTGCCTGTTCAGAAGGGAGGTTGAGGTGATCAGCTGCAGTTTTAAATCAGCATCCATCCGCCACGGCTCGGCGCTCAGGCTGGAGGCTACACTGCATTGGCTTTGCTTTCACAGTGACAGTAGCCCATCAATACCCGACCATGTTCTTGCAGTGCTGTTGAAACACATACATCCACCTTCCAAAAACCAGGAGAAATAGACCCAGACTCACCAGATTTTGTTCACAGAGGCCGTGGAACTGCTGGAACTTCTGTGACATTAGTAACTGTGCACTGCCCACTGCACTCAGGACTTTTCCTAAGACTATGGGGGAGAAAAAAAGACAGACCTCAGTTGAACAGACTATTAAATGCAGCAATGAACTTCAGTGTTTCTGGAGCAAACACTCTTGATGCATTAGGAGTTTCAGAGATCCTCAAGGAAGTAACTGCTCTCAGGGAAAGATGTATTGAAACTATAATCTACATCTGTCTTTGCCATCTATTTTTGCTCCCTCTAGAGCAGGTCAAAAGCAGGCCACACAGAACATTACACCAGAGTCTGCAGTAAGTGCCTTCAGCCCATCAGACAAGCCACCAGCACCATCTCAGTGAGCAGATCACAACCTGCTCCCCCACTCACGCATGAGGCGAAGGTGGCAAGAGGCTGGAGAACAGTCTCCAGCCTCCGCTCACCAGGAGGGATTCAAACACTGGCAGGCTACGGCTTTTAATACCCAGGACTTCATGCTGCTCCTGGTGGGTTTTCCAAGAAGTGTCTGAGTATGGCAACATTGCTCTGCTCATTAGTGGAAAACCACTGTATGGGCTTTTCCCTTCCAGAGGCAGGGTTGAGACTCACAGTGCAACCGCACCATGAGCAGAGATGAACGGATTCCCCTTGTCCTCCCTGGCCTGTGGCTGCTCCCAGTGAATCAGTTCTGAATGGTTCTAGATCTTGGTGGGACAAGTTTAAGCTGGGCTGTCTCTGCACCCACCAAGTTCCCTGTTACAGAATCTACCAGGAGATTACTGTGAGAGGTCACCGATATAACACTACACTGATCTTGCTGTCTTTTCTTGCCAGAGCACTCTCGCCGTGGGCAAAACGAGGCCGTCCCGGGGCCGGGAGAGCCCTGGTGCTGCCTGTCCCACTTGGCAGCCAGCGCAGCAACTTAGTGCAATAGGATTGGAGATCAGCTCCCCCAGGCCCCAGCACTGACAATGAGCTATAACTGAACCTCACCATTATTTCACCTTTCTCAGGTATCAAAAAAATTAAAAAAATAAAGTAAGAAACCAACAAACAAAACCCCCAAACCAACCAGACTCAAAGATCCTGCCCTCTGCAGCCTAGTCACCCACTTCTGTCACTATGTATGCACCACAGCCATCATTTTCACTGCAAGCAGCACAGGTTTTGCCAACTCATTTGAAAATAATGAAACAAGCCCAACTGGGAATGAACCCAAAAAGATCAAGTGGCCTTGTGTTCCCTGTGCTTTTGGTGTATTTAGCACAAATTCAGCGAAGCTTTCCCATATGAAGAAACCTCCTCTTTGCTGTGAAAACAAAGCCACCAACTCAACAGATCAAACAAGCTCAGAAGTCCTGTTCATTCTGCTCCACTGCCAATCAAACTTTCCCCTGCCCAGCTGAGTACAATGGATTAGGCAGGGAGAAATATCCCACAGCCTCCCTGAAAGCAATCCTTTTAATCTCTTAGCGGTTTTGAATGGTCAGAAGCTGCACCATCCCCTGAAAGTCTTCTGTGCTGCATCATAGCATTGTTTCTTACCCCACCTGCTAGAGGAAGTTACCTTATCTTTTCCAAAGAGAAAAAAAAAAAAAGTTCCTTGTCCCATACTCATGTCCATGTTCTACCCTTACTCTGGGCTATCAGTGATTTCACTGCACAAAGCTGATCCAATACTCAGTTACAACTCTTTCTCAAGGGAGGAGCTGCTAGGCTGCTCCAGTCTCACATCCAGAGGCTGACAACATCTACCTTCTTCGGAGAGATTGTTCTCTTTGGTCTCCTGGTCCATCTGACGGCACCAGCCTTCTAACCGCTCTGTCTCTGCCTGCAGCAGCTTCAGAAACCAGTACCCATCCCGCCGGCAGGCTCCTGGCTGCGTGGGTTCTGATGGCGAGGTGGAGGATGTCTCAAGCCAGGGGTCAGGAGGAGGGAGGGAAGAAGGCTCCAGGGCTGGGTCATTGTTTTCTCCATAGGAGAGGTTTCTCTTAATCTGTGAGGGCTTGGCTGGTTGCCTGGTAGCGGCATCAACACCAATGGAGTTGTTGTGTTGGGGGCACTCAGCGAGGCTTCTCTCAGATGATTTACAGCTAGAGTTATTATGTTCCTGTGTGTCAGAGTCTGTGTCCTGTTTGGAGGACATGCTGCGAGAGTGGCTGTTTCTAGAGAGATCAAAAGCAAACATTAAATAGCAGAACTCAACCTGGCCAGCCTCACACACTGCCAGTGCAATGCATTTGTTTATTACGCCTGCAGCTGAGCCTCACCCTGCCTGCCCTGCCCCTCCTCACACACACACCCCACACATTTAGACAGACGAAATTATAAGGTTGCCTGCTTACTGCAATATGCCATTCAGAAGAGAGGACTGACACACATCTATAATTACATCTTGTACTTTTTTTAAAAAAAATTTCAAACTCCCATTGATTTGGCTGTTTACAGAACAAGTGCTTTTTGCAGCAGGTGTGTGCTGTGGAGAAAGAACTCTCCATGGGCCCCCATTCAACACCACTCATATTGGAACAAAGAAGGGAAGAAGGTCTAAGTAAAAGTGGGGAAAGCGCAATTTAAAGGAAAGGAAACCGCAAAAGCTTGCGTCTTTCACTTACCGCCACTCGTCCTCTACCTGTACCCCGATGGACTGGAATTTGGTGGCTGGTGGAGGAGGCTCCTCTTTTGCCACTGGCTGAAGGCAGTCAACCTTATCAAACAAAAAAAAATACAGACAAAAACAGACACAAGAACTTGCTGCTTGAATTCACATCAGTAGACCAGGAGCGCTGCACACACACAGCACGCTGACACCACACGCCAACGGGAGCTGGTCCCAGGAGAGGCACCAGGACCACGTCCTGCAGGGATCTGCTCTAACGGCGCTCGGCTCTGCCACCCACAGGGTTGTGACAACGGGAAGGGGCTGTGTGACCCTGAGGGAGCAGCTGCACGTGTGGCACCAGACACGGGCAAAGGCCAAGAGATTCAAGAGAGGGCAGTGATCTGATTAAAACTGACAGCAAAGCCCAGCTGCCTCTCACCCAGGGACTGACACCCTCCATAGCTCTGGATAAGAGGGTTAGAAGGTTTTAGGACAGAAATCCAGGTGCTGGACAGGTGGCTTGGGAACCGGCACAGAAAAGGCAAGTTCTCTTGCCTTGCTGCCCTTTTGTCATGTGTTTTGCCCCACTAGCCCAGCACTCAGCCATCTGTAACCGGGAAATGTGTCTACAAGCAGAGTGTACAATTGCAGGTGACTTAAATTTTGCTGAATAAAGCATGGATTTACACTACCCAATTGGTTCTCATTTGACTGTATAACCAACAGCTCATTTCCATCAATTTCCACAGAATTAAACACTTCCAGCAAGGCAAGAGGCAGCCTGCTGGCTAAGAGTGGACAGCAAGGAATTGCTCCCTCCTGCCTGCAGCCCTGGGACTGTTATGCACTGCAGCAGCCCAAACTATATGGACATCAAGTAGAAGGGCCCACCTCTCAGAAAAAAGTTGTCCCTAGAACAGTGATGGGCAGGGAACCGATTGAAGTAATACACAGTACAGAGGCTCAGCACAGGCATCCCAGCAGCAAAAGGCCTCTTCAGATGGACTCACCCAGTTAATGCGGTCCCTCTGCTTTATGAAACATTTTAATTTTGTATTAAAAACTTAGTCCTTTCTGGCCTGTTATGGAAAGCTTCTGCTGTATTCAACCCTGGGAACACAGGAAGTTAGTTTGAGAAGGCAGGGAGTTTCTCTTGCTATTCTAAGTGAGTTCGGATGCACACCCAGTCACACAAAATGCACATGCTAAATGTATGGGTTAAGGACATTCCTTACAACAAAGGAGAACAAAGTATTCCATACTTGTATTCCTATAGACGACAGCTTTCTTTTGGGGATATTCTCCACTTTAGGCTCTTCACTAGTCAGAGTCCCTTTGTCACTTTTCAAAGTTGCATTTTTCTGGGGTAACTCTGGAGTCTCTCCTGCTGCAGTCACGACGCTTCCCCTTGTCACACTGGGTGTCCTGGTGCTGTCCAAGCTGTCTGAAGAATTGCTGAGTCCCGACTGGCTGGTCACCTCGCTCTTGTGGTCCTGGCTGTCCAGGTAGGTGTCCTGCGCGGATTCAGTGCTGCTCTGCACAGTGACAGAGATGAACGGCTTTGATGTGGTCCGAGGTGGGACAGGAGGTGGAGTCTTTTTATATGCCACTAGGCATGATGAACCTGCAGTAATGGAGGTGTGAAGAATAGAGAATGCAGAAGACAGATTGGGGAGAAAGAGATACAGTAAAAGAGAAAGAAAAAGCAGGTCAGTCACAACATCCAAGAGAAGCCTCCAAGTAGAAGCTGGAGGCAGAAACGCAGAAACAGCCCACAGCCAGCAGCTCGCACTGGTAACCCAAACCAAAGCACACGGGGAAGCAGAAGGCAGAGCCAGAGCTAGCTTGCAAAAGAAGTCAAAAGGAATACCATGATGTGTGAAAGGCTGGAAATGGAGAAGAGGTATAGAAAAGCCTCTCAAGAATGCTACAGTGTTTGGCAGATATAAGCTTCTACGTTGGGGAAATTTTCTTTGGCTAAACCCTATGTTTTATTGTCCTAGTACAGTCAAGTCTCAGCTCTTTATCCCGTCAGTTGACAAGTTTCAGTGTCTGGACCAGAGTGGTGTTTTTTCCTATAAAAATGGAAAGAAGCCATAAAGTTTGTTAGATGCTGATGGTAGGGATGAACGTTTGTGAAGTTCCTTTAGAAACCTAGCTGCTACGCATTAGGGGAAAATACATTATCTGGATGCAACAGCCCAAGAGTGGCAAGGCTGCTGCTGCTGCTCCGTGTCCCCAAATGGACCAGCAGTGAGGCTGGAGATGTTTGCAGCAGACACACAGAGCACACGTATCCACTACAGGTATGGGTCTGCATGTCGCTGGCAGCACAGATCACAGAAGAGCACCCACACGAACACAGCGGCAATGGCCTCATCCTGCTCCTGCCTCCGGCTTGACAGGATGGAAAGTCCATTAGTGAAAATACACATAGAAGGTGGACCCTGCAGCCGCTGTCCCCGGGCACTCAGCCTGCCCAGCTCCTGGCCCCGGACATACGAACCCCTGAGGCCGAGGTCCCACCGCAGCTGCTGCCGAGATAGGACAGACCGTGCTGGGCAGGGCACGGCCAGACACGCTGACCGGCCAGCTACCTACACACAACTCACCCCTTTTATGGCCTTACCCCTGTATTTCCCCACTCTTATTCCTCCCCAAGTCACCAAAACCCCTTTCTTGTCCCACCTTTGGTTCCCGGCCCTAAAATTTACATGTCCTGAAAACCACTTAGGGCAGCCTGAGCCCACAGCTGCTGTGTCTTCAGCCAGGAGAGGAACTTATTATGCACTTTAAAAACCACCTACAATAACTTCCTAAAAGGTCAGATGCAAGTGCTTCAACTTGTCAAGTTTTTACACACCAAAACAGCTACACACATCCTTTAGCCAATCCTTATTCAGTCACGTAAACAGCGTGCAACTGCGCTGCAAGCTCCTCACTGATGGATGACTCGAAGGGCACTGGTGTCGCTTCCCACCCCACAGTCCCACCTTTCCCACACAGAGTGGAAGCCCCTGCACCCGAGGCAGCAGCAGGACCTGCTACAGATGCTCAAACAGCACCAGCTCAGAAGCATTTAGCATCTCCAAGCAAGTCAAGCTCACCACCGGGATGCCTATTTCAGAGGCACCAGATTAGATGGCACCGCTCCTGCAAGCGCAGGTTGAACAGCATCACAGAGCTTGACCATTGCCCATGGGCGCTGCTTCACAGGACCCGGCTCATGGTGCAGGTGGACAAACTGCCAGCACAGCCGGAGGCACAGAGGTGCTAACAGAACAGTCCCTGCACAATCACTCCCTCTCTTTCCCCATGTTCTCCACTGGACATCCCCAAAACCCTCCTTAAAACTTGCCTCATTACAGATGTTTGCCTGCTCTGCCCTTACAGCAGAAACCTTGACTGCACCTACCCAACACAGAGCGCAGCGTGCCGCACAGGTAAAGCGTCCCTCACATCAGCACAGCCACGAGAGCTCTGCCCTGGCACAGAGAACTCACAGGCTGTACAGCTGAGCGGCCTCGGGAGCGTGTGCTGAAACACCTCTGCCACCAACACCGGCTCAGGCAGGACACCCGCTCAAGACGGAGGAAACGTTCAACCCCAGACCTGCACAAGCCACAGCTGCTCCGCCGGGGCTGTCTGACCAGACACCACCACCTTAAATAGCTACAGCAATTTCTAGGCCAAGTCTTCTGCCTGGTCCTGTACGGCCCATCCCAACCAAGCAGCAAAGAAACAACCACAGAAGTACCCTTGATCAGCTGTGGCTACACCACCAAAACACAGGGCACGCACACTGCCTCTCATTACTGTACCGGGGGTACGGCAGCTGTTAACCTGGGACAAGCAAGAGCCACCCAAACCGGCAATGGAAAAAACTTCTCCGTATGTCTCTCCAAGTAAATACCGTCTCTCCTCACTGCACGTGGCCTCTGTCCTTCCCCAGGAGGGGGCCCAGAACCAGCACTGCCCAGGTCCCCGTCACCAGGACTGAGCCTCTGTGACCTCGTCCCGCTGGAGCTCGGGTGGTTCTACTGGCGTGTTTACCACAAACACAGCTCAAGTTTCCCAGCTGCTGTTTACACCCACAGGGCTCTAATGTAATTAGGGAAAGTAAATCAATTGCTATCTGACATTGAACATTGCAACCAAGCAAAACAAAGGGAGGGCAGCACATCAGCACAGGAAGGCAGCAGAGTTTCCTGGGGAAGATCAGTGGTGTTCAGGGTCAATAAGCTAGATCCAAATTAATCCTTCCACCTACCAACAGACAGTATGAATACTGTTCGTGCTGCTTTATATACAGGCAACAACTGCAGCATCCCCTTGTCTTGTTTCTGGGGATCCCTTCATGCTATTTGGCTCAGCTGAAGAGCACCACAGATTTTGCTATAAAGAATCACACAGTACCAACAAAAAATGCCCCTGTTAATATACATGTGGTCAAAGAGTTGACTATGTGAGATATAAAAACAAGTTTATGGCTTTAAGAAACACTGCAAATGAAAGAAACAAAAAAGACTAGGAGCCCTGAAAAACTGAGGATGCTTTGATTAGTTAAATTGCAAATAAACCCCACTGACGCCTTCTGCAACCATAAAACAGGGACTTTACGACTGTGGCACACCTTACCTAAAATGGGTTTCAAAAGCAAAAGTCAGAGTAAGCCCATCTAGAACAGTCTGGCCTTCTCCCTCAACACAACTCTGGACTAAGTCTTAGTGGGGTTTTTGTACCTGTGGGAAGAGACAAGATATTGAGGAGGCCAACAGCATCTCAGTATTTCTGTCGGAAAGATGTGTCACTGGACCAACCAAACAGGCAGCATATCCTCATGGCTCTAAGGTCAATCCCACCAGTTCGGAGCGTTCCAGTTGCCGAGTTACCCCCTAACAAAAGGCTACAGCTCAACAGGGTATGAACCTGCTCTTGAGTTCCTGCAGGTCATAACTGTATTTTAAAAATCAGCTTGTGCTATTATACTGGATTACAATCCATGTGGGCACTAGAGCAGGCACACATATTATTCTGCAGTACACATCAGTCACGCTCCAAAAAGGTGTAGAAGAACAAGAAAATGTGGAAGTTTTGCTTAAGCTTCCAGCTTTGCAGCATTAGACTCCTCCTGCTCGTGGGATCTTCTAAGGCTTATTTAAGCAAGCTGTTAAAATTCACAACTGCACTGTGGATGATTGATTTTTTTTGGGGGGGGGCTGGGGGGAGAGATGTCTGTTTATAGTCTCCCTTGCCTAATTATTTTTAGAAAGCAGCATGTTTCCAAATTAGCATCTTCCACATGACATTACCTGCTGCTCTCAGGAGCTTGTGCAATACCCACTAACGTAGCCCTGGGCAGAGGCGCTGTGTTCTCCTGACCCCCAAACCAGCTGGGCACACTGTGATCCTCTGCCTCTCCTTCCAGAGAACCAGGGGTTTGCTTCTGGAAAGACTAAACGCAGGAGCCATAAAAGAATGTTAAATCCAGCACTGCCTTAAGAGGCCCCTGTTCAAATGCCATCAGGCTACGCTTACCTGCCCAGCACCTGGCAGCACCGCCAAGACCACAGAAAGGTATCTGGTTTTCAATTTAAATATCATAATTGCCCTTAAGTGTGCATCTAGAATGAAGTACCCAGTTATTTTTTTGCTATTGCTGATTCAATACAGTCTGGTGACAGTTCTAATCATTCCAGTGACTTCAAGGACCTATTCAAGCCACCCTCACTGTTGTTAAATGATCTCAAAGGCTCCACGGCACAGTCGGTTGTGAAGGCAAGTTCCACTGCCCTCACACATATTAGCAGAGCTCCGACTGCTGTCGCTTTCCTGCTCCACACATCCCCCCTTTCTCCATGGGAAGACCTGAAGAAATGACCTCATTTCCTCATGCATAAAGCAACATGCTCTGAAATAACATCTCCTACTACAAGACAAGCTCATTTGTCTTTTAAATGAAACAACCCAATGATCTTACAGCAAATGAGAACCACCATAAGGTACATTATCCCCTCAGAGATTTCAGTCACACGCCTTTGGGCTTGTGTTTGCCACAGGGTCTCGCATATGGAAGGAGCTGCATTTAGAGGCAGTTTTCTATAGCAAAGGGAACTGGAACCACCGCATTCCAAGCAGCCTGACCTCTGATTTTCATCAGCTCGAAGAACACTTCAAGGTTGAAACCATAGTGAACTGCAGGATGTTTTATTTGTAGAGAGTCCAAGTAAAAATGGTCCCCAGTTGCAAGTGCTACTGAAGACAATACATATCTTTATTGACTTCACAGTTCACAGCAATCACTTCAGACCTTATTTTTCTGCTAAAACAAGATGTTTCTAGCCTTTACAGCCATGGCCATAGCACACAGGCCTCCTCAAATCTGTATTTGTCTTGTACAGAAGCTGTTTGGGTATTCTGCAGATTCAAGGTCAAGATACCTCTATCAGTTACAAGCACAGATGAGAAACCTACCTAAACTTTATTAGTCAACAGGAAAATATTTTCATCTAGACAAAATAGGGAATCCACATGAAGACACCATCTCCTGCTTTGAAAGAATGACTGTCTTTAGAGTGCTGGAGCAGTTTTAAAAGTTGTACACTGGTTAAACAAAACCACACCCCTCGAAAGCAAATTCAAGTGACTGCGTTTGTTTAAAGAGACTGTGGAAATGCTATGAATACCCACTTCCTCAGTGTTTTCCCTTTGTAAATCTTAGTAGCACTGATCTTTGAAAAAAGAAAAAAAAAATCTCACCTCAGTGTTACACAGAGGAAAACAGATGCCCGACAGGGAAATATGTCGCTGATGGGGACTAAGCCGCGGAGTCGGGGATGGGCTGTGGACTCTCCTGGCAGATCCTCCTGCCCACGCTGACCCGGGCCCACCACAGCCCCCAGCAGCAGCTCGCACTCCCCGCCGTCCAACCCGGGGGCTGAATGTGCCCACAGAGACCTACGGAGCAACCAGCACAAAGCCCCTCCGAAGGACTCGGATCACGGACAGGCACATGGGTGCTGGGGCAGGAGTTCGCAGGGCTCATTTGGAGAGCTCTACACTAGATTCGAAGGGGGATGGGGTTGGGCTTGCACCAGTGGGGCAGTGCTCTAGAATTGATGAAGACCAGGAGGCCTCCCATACCTCTACCGTGAAACCGGTTTGCTCAGCTGGCTCCCTGAAGTGCCCATACACCAATGTGCGCAGCATGGGGAATAAGCAGGAGGAGTTAGAAACCTGTGTTCAGTCAGGAGATCATGATCTGGTGGCAATTACAGAGACATGGTGGGCCAGCTCACAAGGCTGGAATGTGGTCATGGATGGCTGTGTCCTTCTCAGGAAAGACAGGCCAGCCAGGCGTGGTGGTGGAGTTGCTCTTTACGTGAGAGAGCAACTACAATGTACAGAGTACTGTCCAGGCAAGGATGAGGAGCGAGTTGAGAGTCTGTGGGTGAGAATGATGGTGGAGTTCAGGATCCCATGTGGCAGGAACAGAATACCAAGCAGAATCACAACCCTGGACTTCAGCAGGGCCAACTTTGGCCTTTTCAAACAATTGCAGGGGGAAATCCTGTGGGCAAGGGTACTTGAAGGTAAAGGGGCCCAAGACAGTTGGTTAGCATTCAGGGACTGCTTCTACCAAGCTCAAGATCAGAGCATCCCGACACGTAGGAAGTCAAGGAAGGGAGCCAGGAGACCTGCGTGGTTAAACAGGGAACTGCTGGGCAAACTCAAGTGGAAGAGGAGGGTTTACAAATCATGGAAGGAGGGGCTGGCCACTTGGGAAGAATATAAGGCTGTTGTTAAAGGATGTAGGGAGGCAACTAGGAAAGCTAAGGCCTCCTTAGAGTTAAACCTTGCAAGAGGGGTCAAGGACAACAGAAAGAGCTTCTTCAAACACATAGCAGATAAAACACCAGAGGCAATGTAGGCCCACTGATGAACGGGGTGGGTGCCCTGGTGACAGAAGATACAGAGAAGGCAGAATTACTGAATGCCTTCTTTGTCTCTGTCTACTCTGCCAGAGGCGTCCTGAGGAGCCCCGTACCCCTGAGGCCCCAGAGGAAGGCAGGGCAATGGAGGAGTCTGCCTCAGTTGATGAGGACTGGGTTAGGGAGCAATTAAGCAATCTGGACATCCATAAATCCATGGGTCCAGATGGGATGCACCCGCGGGTGCTGAGGGAGCTGGCTGAAGTCATTGCTGGACCGCTCTCCATCATCTCTGCCAAGTCTTGGGAAACGGGAGAGGTGCCTGAGGACTGGAGGAAAGCAAATGTCACTCCGGTCTTCAAAAAGGGCAAGAAGGAGGACCCGGACAACTATAGACCGGTCAGCCTCACCTCCATCCCTGGGAAAGTGATGGAACACCTTATCCTTGGTGCCATCTTAAGACATATCAAGGATAAGAGGGTCATCGGGGCAGTCAGCATGGCTTCACCAAGGGGAAGTCATGCTTGACCAACCTCATAGCCTTTTATGAAGGCATAACAAGGTGGATTGATGATGGCCATGCAGTGGAAGTGGTCTATCTTGATTTCAGTAAAGCATTTGACACCGTCTCCCACAGCATCCTTGCAGCTAAACTGAGAAGTGTGGTCTGGACGATCGGGTAGTGAGGTGGGCTGTGAACTGGCTGAAGGAAAGAAGCCAGAGAGTCGTGGTCAATGAGGCAGAGTCCAGTTGAGGCCTGTATCTAGTGGAGTGCCTCAGGGGTCAGGACTGGGACCAGTACTATTCAATATATTCATCAATGACTTGGATGAGGGAATAGAGTGTGCTGTCAGCAAGTTTGCTGATGGCACCAAACTGGGAGGAGTGGCTGACACGCCAGAGGGCTGTGCTGCCATCCAGAGACCTGGACAGGCTAGAGAGTTGGCCAGGGAAAAATTTAATGAAATATAACAAGGGCAAGTGTAGAGTCTTGCATCTGGGCAGGAACAACCCCAGGTTCCAGTACAGGTTGGGGAATGACCTGTTGAAGAGCAGTGTAGGGGAAAGGGACCTGGGGGTCCTGGGGACAGCAGGGTGACCACGAGCCAGCACTGGGCCCTTGTGGCCAGGAAGGGCAATGGGACCTGGGGGGGATTAGAAGGGGGTGGTCAGTAGGTCAGAGAGGTTCTCCTGCCTCTCTACTCTGCCCTGGTGAGACCTCATCTGGAATATTGTGTCCAGTTCTGGGCCCCTCAGCTCCAGCAGGACAGGGAACTGCTGGAGAGAGTCCAGCGCAGCCACGAAGATGCTGCAGGGAGTGGAGCATCTCCCGTGTGAGGAAAGGCTGAGGGAGCTGGGGCTCTGGAGCTGGAGAAGAGGAGACTGAGGGGCGACCTCATTCATGGGGATCAATACGGAAAGGGGGAGCGTCATGAGGATGGAGCCAGGCTCTTCTCGGTGACAACCAGTGATAGGACAAGGGGCAATGGGTTCAAGCTGGAACACAAGAGGTTCCACTTAAATTTGAGAAGAAACTTCTTCATGGTGAGGGTGCCAGAGCCTGGCCCAGGCTGCCCAGGGAGGTTGTGGATTCTCCTTCTCTGCAGACATTCCAACCCGCCTGGACACCTTCCTGTGTAACCTCATCTGGGTGTTCCTGCTCCGGCGGGGGGATTGGACTGGATGAGCTTTCGAGGTCCCTTCCAATCCCTGACATTCTGTGATTCTGTGATGATGGTTAACACTTCACCAGCTCCCCACAGCCCTCAGATTTGCTTATGATCCCTGCTGCTTGCTTATAATCACTGTACCTGCTGTTTCCTTATAACCACAGAGCTGATGCACAAGCCAGGCTGTGCCGGTAAGTCGGACAGAACATGCTCTTGGTGCTCCTCCGAGGCACCAGCACCAGGGGAAAAGCACTGTGACCTCGGCATTACAGCCCTGCTCAAACCCAGCCACACGACAGCCCGGCTCCTGCTCTAGACATCCAAATCATCTCAAGCAGTTCTGAAGGAGGTCACTGGAGAAATTCCACCTTACATGCCCCTTGTTATTGCCCTACTCAGCTTTGCGCCCCAATGTAGCTCAGCAGGTAGAGCAGCAAGCCCTGCAGCCTGCTCGGGCACGGCTGGAGGGACAGCTGGGACAATGGGACCACTGCCACAGCGCTGCCTGCGGGCTGCTGCTGCTTCCACTACACAACCAGCTGAAGACAAACGCTTGTTTCCAGGGCAGAGAACAAGGCCTTGGGCTCTCCGCCACCATCCCCCTCCAGAGGCAATGGGGCACCCCTTCACACCAGCTTGCTGAACTCCAGCCAGAAGCAAGAACATCACAGCAACATGAGGGAGCACAGAACAGCCATGCTGAGGGCAGGGGAGTCTGCAGCACAGACCAAGGAGAGGTGAGGGCCAGCAGATTCAGCTCTCCCACTGAAGCAGCTTGGGGTCATACCCTGAGACCCCACCAAGTTGCAGCTGTTTTTCTACCAGCAGCTCTGGAAGGCAACCTGACCTCACTTGGAGTTGTACCCAGGTCACTTTTCCTGAGCCACACAGCTGTGGGAAGCAGCTATTTCCACTTGAAGTGAACAGCATCAACTCACCTGTGAGATATGCACACAGATGCCCTTACTACTAAGTACCATTCTTCCCACACAGGCACACTGGCTTCTCCTGCGACCATCCACCATCCAACCCCTGCTTGACCCATGCTCCAGATCCCTCTTGGTACAGCCTATACCAGGTTTATAGACTACATTTCAGCTACCTAGCATTTCCTTGCAGAAAGAACAAAAGAAGTAACTTCTTGGCTTCAAGAGAAACACCTGCTTCCCTAAAGCCCCACTACAAACCAGTCAGAGAAGCCAACGCAGCTGCCTCCTCCTCACTACCAAGCAACAAGTGCTTCCATGTTTGCAAGGGCTACAGTATTAAACAAAGCCCTGTGCAAATTTGCCTCCCAGCTGGGAAACCACTTGCAAGTGCTGGTCAAGCAAGCACAGAGCTGTTAAAGATTTGTCACCTGTTGCTCCCATTCAGGTTCAGTACCCAGCTTGGTCACAGCACTCTTGCAGATCTCTACAGCTGTGCTGGCAGGACACTATTCATCACCTATGTATTCATCTGCTACCTGTTATTAAGAAAAAAGGGACTGCCGTGCACTTGCTTGACCACTGCCAAGTACAGTTAAGTTCCTGCATATTATGGAAACAAATGAAGCGGGCATATCTGCAGGAAAAGGACCTCAAGTCTCAAATGTTACAGTCAAAGAGCAGCCCCAATGCAAATACAGAAGCAAAGGGCTCTCCCTGAATATCAGCTGTGTGTTTTTAGACTAACAGCACAGCTTTCATCCAGAAATACACCACAAGGCACTCTGTACCACCATTTGTGTTCTCTGGTCACCCATGACTGAGATGCCTTTAGGGTGAACTGCGGCATTAGTTAAGAGCATGGATCACTGTGCTGGGTGCTGGGAACCGCACAGGGCAGGCGAGGGGGGCAACACAGACACTCAGGACCACATGAGATTTAACAGCCACTTCTGGCTAGAGACCTAGTCCCTATACTTTGCAGGGAGCAGAAACATTTAACAGGGAAAGGCTAAGAGGGCTGTGATCTCTTTACATGAGGGACTTTGGATTTGAGATTCCTGGAGATGTTCTGATTTAGAATTCATAGCCATGTTTGAGCAGAGAAATTATAATAAAGCACTTATACACTGAAAACTATTACACTGGGATGGCAAGGTAGCTTGCCTTTTCTTTTTTTAAAAAAGCCACTTGTAGAAGGTCACAAATTTACAGGAGGCACGAAGCATCAGATGACACCACCCAAGAATGCTGTGGTTTAAAAATACAGTATCTCACGCTGCTGGCCTTCCAGCCCATTTGGTCATCTCCCCCTTTAGCACGGACTGCTGCGGCAGGGTTAGTTACAGTGAGAACACAACAGATGCTGCAGAGAACGCAGCCACAGACACTCCCAAACCCATCTGCAGCAGATACTACTGAGGCTTCTATCTGTATTAGAAGAGATGTAATTTCTCCCCACTCTCTCCAAAGTTACTTTCAGCACAGGTTTTGAAGCAAGTTGGAACAGCGATAGGCAACTCCATCCTCCTCTGCAGATGCACAGCCAGCAAGCTGTCCATCTGTCCTGCGGGACTCAGGCACGTCTCCAGTCCAGCTAGCACAGGGCGGTAGCATAAGGGAACATTCCCTTCCTCCCCCTGCCTATCATTTAATTCATTAACAAGAACAGAGATCTCCAAACCCAGCCATCCTGCCTCAGGAAGTCACTGGGAAGAGAAAAGTCGCAGGAGAAGCAGAACTGCAGCGCTGACGGGGTGGGGGTGCCCGACCCCCAGGGAGAGGGCCCCTCACCTCTCACCCGACACCTCACTGCCCATTTAGTGCTGGTACACACATTTTTCCACAAAGAGGATGAAGCAAAGAGAATGGTCCCTCAGTTCAGTGTGCCTTTGTGCTGTACTGGGAGGCAGGTTGTGCTTATCCCCTCAACACCCTCACTGATGAGGGCTAATGCTTAATACACCAAGACATCCGCAGCAGCGCAGCTAAAGTGAACCCAAACACAGAGCCCCGGGATCTCTGCTCAGCACGGGCAGGCTCCGAGGCCGGGCCCTGCTGCAGCAGTCCCGGCACAGGCCGTCCCTGCCAGCTGGCCTCACACAGCCCGGGCGGCAGAGAAACCGAGTCCTTCCGCTGCTGGATTTTGCCTCGGCGCCCGCAGACCCTGTTGACACAGCTACACCAGCACAACCAGGGCTGCAGAGTCACCGAACCAGCCCAGTCCATTTCCATGGGCGCACACAGGCAGGTCTGAAGACAGAGCTGCCTCCTCCCCATCACACACGCAACCATTCCCCAGCCAAATCCCCGACCATGCAGCAGCGCTGCGGCACAGAACAGCAAGCAGAGGTACCAGAAGTGCCAGCACGATCCCATCCCCATGGCAAGTTTTTACAAGTGAGGAAAGCTACCAGTGACAGGAGTTCAGCTTGGCTTTAAAGCCACTCTCAGATATGCCATTTCTTCCTGTTTGCCTTTGTCCAGGGAATGCAGAAATAGCAGGTGAGCAAACCCACGTGGGGGTACGGATGGTGCCAAGGAGCCCCCGTACCAGGCTGACAGCAGACCTGGCAGGACTCGTTGCATCACCCAGCAGCTTGTTTGCCTCACGGATGCACAGTCAGCTCCCCCCCGAGCCCCCTCCTTGCCTCAGGATCCGTTCATTCACACCGCGCCACGCCGGCTCTGGCTCCGGTGGGGTCAGGAAGCTGGAGTCCCTGGCTGCACTGGCCAAGTGAGTGTCCCCGGGGGCAGGGCTGGCCGGGAGGAGCCCGAGGCCTTTCTGTGCATACAGCAACGGTCACAGAGAAGCTATGCTGCTGTTCTTCCCAATGGCGGAGAAGGCAGGGAAACGCTGCCGACGCCATGCCCATGCACCTGGGCCACACAGCAGCTTCTCTTCAGAGGGTCATCAGGAAGCAGCTGAGCTCTGAACCATCCGTGCCACAGAAGCAGAGGATTTCTAGACAGCAGACATTTGCATCAGACCCTGCCATTGGGACAGGCCACATGGACTTCACTGCAAGCAGCGCCAGACCTCACATCTGATAAAAGAAAGTGAGACTTGACAGACTGGAGCACACGCCACCTCACAGAGCAGCTGGTCTGCAGCTCAACATGCCACTCCTCGCAGGGCTGCGGGAGGTACCAGGACGACTTCAGCAGTATACGGACCACAGCTTAGTGACCATGTATCAGCCAAAAGCTCCGCAAACAGGGAGATAAGCTGCACTGAAAGGTGCTGCCACAACAGGAGAGCAACAACCCTTTTTGCTAATGCTCTAAAGCACCATACACTCCACACCCCCGATCCTGGGCGCTGTGCCTGCAGCAGTCTCTCCAGATGTGGCAAATAAAGCTCAGCTGGCAGCAGCAGCAGCCCCAGCACAAGGGATTGTCCGCTGGACTTCGGCCGTGCGCTGGTTGTCAGTGCAGCAGCACAAACGCAGCGCTCAGGGTGACTCCAACACCCTCAGCCAGGAGACGAGAGGGGCAAGACCGATCTGCCAGCAGAACAGCAGAGAGAAAAAGCAACTGAATATATCTAGAGATTTGCATTCCAGAGAGTATTTTTCCCAGATATCGCTTATTGCAGGCCTCGTTTCTCCTTGCTTTTAAATAGATACTGTGTCAGTCTCAAAAAAAAGATTTCCTCACTAAGGAGCTGGGGAGTCTGTCACTGCTGACCACACACTGCAGGTTTTTGTCCAGGCCAGCTCTGGCTCTGCAGCCCTGAGGGTCCGTATCGGAAAGGCCTTGTGAAGAGCAAGAAATGCACAGGACATCCAAGACCGTGGACAACTTGCAGGGAGGCACTGAGGGAAGAAGCACTGGTCCGAACCGGCTGCCACAGTATTGCTGTCACACAACAGTGATGAGTATCTGTCCTCCTCTCCCCGTTTAATGCCACTCTTTCTGCAAGTTTAGCTTAGGATTATGGCAGCACACACAGGAATTTAGGGCATAAATGTGAACCAAACTTGAACCAGCCAGTGCCACTAGGTTGCAGGCTGCCCTCTCCCTTCCCACCGGGGACGTGAACCTGCTGCTGCTTTGCAAATGGCAGCTGCACAGACCAGGGTTTAGAGGCAACACTAACATAAGGAATGACTGAGAATCCTCCATTTATCCACTACTATATCCACTTCTAAGTGCACTGAGTGTATTAGCATTAATCTTTGAAGTATTTAGGAATGCTAGCTTAATTAGGCAGGTCTTATTAGTTTTTCTCCAAGCTAGCAGTTTCTAGAATATCCTGCAGAAGTAAGTTCCACCAGCTAATTATGCACTGCATGAAATATCCTTTCCATTTGCCACCACTTTATGCAATGCCACATCACTCAGCAGATGGCATATGCAGATGCTTTTAATTCGCTTCTCTGTCACTGCAGAAGTCCAGGGAATCTTAGCACACCTTCTCAAAGTCACACCCAGTCAAAAGCCATATGGCTAGAAAGCTTGCAGCACCCCTTGGTAAACCACATCTGTTCTTGTCTATGTCAAAGCTCAACACCTCAAACTTACTATTTTAGGATATGCTGACCGCTAAAGCACAAAATCAAGTCATTTGCAAACATTTGCTCATGTGTCAAACGAGATAAATTGCAAACTTTCAATATACAGGCAGTAAGCTGCATCTTGAGCAAAAAAAAGTACGCCACCACAACTGCTTGCCCTCTCAGAAAGGGGAATTTGTCCATCTAACATAGTACAAACAGCACAAGTTTTTCTGCAGTAACTCCCCACATACCTCCCTTTCAGCTCAGTGACCATCCTTTAAGACCACCAGTAACCCATCCCACTTTTTGTCCAGGACCTTTTTACAGTTGCAGGACCCACAAAGAGCTCCAGTATCATCTAAAGCACGTGCACAACGAAGCCCACTGGCACTAGTTTGATCCGTGGTGCACGGGGAACAGCAGGAGGGTTTTGTAAAAGCTGCACAGTTGCTGAGACAGTATCGGCGCATTCCAACCAACAGGCAGCCATGGAAGCAGCGTGGATGGGTTACCATTATTTTAAGTGTCCCATTTAAACACTGTTCACAGAAGAGCCGGCCAAGAGGGTGCTGAAAATGCTGGTGGCAGCCAGCAGCCTGTCAACGCAGCCTGTGATAACAGAACAGGGCTGCGCTGGAGGCAGCAACAGCCGAGTTCCCCCAGCGTAAATGGGGCTCCTTGGGAATTGCTTCATCCCCAAGAACAGAAGCAGCCAGATTCTCTAGCCTACCTAGATCTAGGAATTGCCACCACCACTGCTGAAAAACCTCAAGGCAAGAGAAGAATTAATTTCTCCATCACTTTATTCAGCATTAAGATTTTAATCACAGTTTTTGGTTACTCTATCCCAAATTTTACCTGATTAAGACAAGGAATTGCTGGCATCTGCTACTCTTACTTGCTCACAGGATGAGATTCCAGCTGTTTTAGGCAAGGGCAAACATTCAGCAATGCCACCAGGAGGAGAGGTGGTTTTGCCAGAACATTATGAAATCCACCCCCCCCCCCCCCCAGATGACTAGAAATTCTTTATAAGCTAAAAACCAAACCACACCCTGTACCACAGGGCCAGGGAAAGCACATGTGTCAGCAGCGGAGACAACAACGCAACACAGGCTCTGCACAGCGGAGATGGGGACAGCATCAGGCTGAACACACATCTCCCCACGCTCGCCCAGCCCATGGAAAACATCCAACCCTTCGTCAAGACTGTCTTTCTACTTAGACATTTGCTGTCGGGCAGCCAGCACCCAAGATTTACATCTTCAAAGCTACAATCATCAAGAGGTTTTAATAGTCAGATTCAATTGAAGCTATTTCCTCCCTTAAGTATGTACAAACCAAGATGTGGCAACATTATGCTAATAATGAAGAATCAAAGTCAAAATTGCTGGGAAACTTCTGTCTGCTGAGGCACAGGACAAGCTTTGCATGTTAGAGAAAGCTCTTCCATATTCTAATTCACAATTTAACATGGCATTAGTTATAAGATTAAAAAAAAAAAAAAAAAAATCACATGAACAAAGACAGGAAAGGCTGTAGCGGGTTGCTCCCCCCTCTTCATTAGCAAAGTTTGCCAGGAGTTAACTGTGGCACCAACCAGAACAGGCAGCGCTGCAAAGCCCTGGTCTGAGCTGAAGAGGCAAGGTAAGTCCTTAGAGCCAGAGCAGGCAATTAAGAAAATATTCCAACCCTCTAAATCCTTTTGGGTAGGGTACTAGAAAGCATTTGAAAGCATAGCTATCATTGCTTGGATCTCTCAATGCTTCTGTATGAACTAACCTATGTATACTGCAAAGCTGAGCTGACTCTTCTTCCTAAGCACAGAGAGGTACAGTAGAGAAATGGCCACACACGTCCCCAGTGACGCTGCTCACACTGTTCTCCCGCAGGCCAAGAGCCCTCAGCTTCGATTTCTTAAGAATTTCAAATATCACAAGCACTTCCAGAACAATGGTCCCTTCTCCCACCCTCCCAAGGGAAATGGTACCCAGAGCAAAGCCGGCACTTTCTGGAATGCTTCATTTTGGGAATCAAGCAGGCCATTCGACAAAGGAGCCACTGTGCAGGCGCCAGCTCCAAAATGAAAGGGCAGAGCAAATTCCACCTGTGAACTGAGTTTCTTCTCCAAGCACGTCTGAGGCTCTACTACCTGTGACCAAAACAGCTTCAAGTCACTAACAAGTCTTCATCTTTACAGCTCAGTTTGCTTTTAATGGAGGCTCCAAAACACCAAGTTCCTGGTTCACTGTCTTGAAGAGTCCCTGTAATCTTCTAAGTGAAGAGCCCAGACCACCACTTTCAGCCATAAACATGGGTAGCAAAAGGTCTGGATTCATGTGTGCAGTACCTGTTCGCCCACACCCACATTCATCTGGCCCTCCGGCCTGCAGAACCTGCCAGAAAGGCACTTTGAAGATTTAAGACTAATAATCAGAAAAGAGACACAAGGGAGAGGTGACTGAAGAGCCCTGCCACATCCATTTAACAGATTCAGTTTCTAGGCAACAAAACTAAAGGCAATCTTCGTTATGCTGCTTATGCCATTTTGTCTGCCATGGCACTCTCGAGACATACTCCTTTCTGTCCTGCTGTCTTGAATTCTGTATTTGACGCTGTGACTCCCTGGCCTGCCAAGAAGGGTTAGCAGTAACACCCAGTCTCCGGCAAAAGTATTGAATGTCAGTGGAGCATCCGCTGCTGTGTCCAGGAACCTGCTCAACTGCAGAACAGACTATTTTCCTGCCTTGAAAGCTATGTGCCAGAAGACCTCTTGGCTTCATTTTCCATCTTGCTTATATTTATTCTTTTTTCCAAATGAGTGACCTTCTCTCCCTCTGCTCCTTCCAATTTAACAGTTGCATAGCTCCAGCTACAAAATAAACACCATCCAAACCAAACTCAGGAATCCTATGGCCGTTACTCATGATATTCCAAAAAACTTCCTCCCAAGATTTCACCTGTAAACACTAAATACCAGCAAGCAAGTGAAGCAGAACTTTCAGTACTGGCACTTCTGCTTATCCTGATCTGTTGCACGACACTAAGCAGAAAATGTTAGTCTGACACGGTTGGAAGGATGTAACAACCGCTAATTTAGAGTGGCTTGAGGAAGGTGATGAGAATGATCAAGTCAGACTGTTTTGAAGGTTTTGGAGGAAGCCGCTCAGTCGCTGAAGCCTTGACCCGACCTTCCTGAACACAGTGCTCGCTGGATCTCCCAGAGCTGGATGAGCCCCCAGGAGACACTGCTGAAAGACACCCCACCCCAGCTATTCTTTGGTCCAAAGAGTTGTAAACATGTCATGAGCAGACTTTCCACGGTGGCTGCTTTAGCAGCAGAGAATGGCCTTGCAGAAGTCCCTCCGCAACGCTGCCTTTTCCCGTCCAGCTTTCCCTCCTGGCGCGTACAACAGTTTCACAGGGCTGCCTCGGGCACCTGCGCTTACAGCAGCAGCACAAAGATCAGTGGGGTTTTTAGATTGCAAAGCCTCCTGCTCCAAAAAAAGCATAGTAAACTTTTGACGATTATAGAGTAACCTCAACAGTAACTAAAGTGGTGCCATGGAAAAAAATGGAAGATCTACTGGACTCTGAGTTTGACATAAAACATCAGTCAAGTACCAAAACTGATGTAACGGCTACAGTGGGAAGGCCTTGCTTGTATCAGGAGCTTGCCAAGTCTAAAGTTCTGGAAAGGAAATTATGAGGCTTTCTGCTAGAGGTCTTCAGAGTCACAATCCTGCCTTTGGAGAACATGATCAGAGGTTTCACCCAGGTGGTGTCAGGACTGTTGCTAACCCTGTCCCTACCCACCTTTTCCCTTTTCCCATCACCCCCACCCAAAGCCCGAGTATTCAGGCAGCTGTTACAGCACGGAGGTGCAGACAACTCTAAAGCATCCAGGCCAAGAAGCTCTTCCCGCAAGGGCAGCATAAAGTGAACGAGTTCAACAAACTGCTCCTTGCAGGTGCTTCCTCACACAACCAAGGACAACGTGGCTTTGGAGACAACCAGCTTGGCCTTTCCAAATGGCTGCTGGGAGTAAGGAGCCAACCTCGCAGCGGTGTTTGGAGGCGGCCTGACCTCGCTCCCACACATACACTAAGGCAAGTATGATTTCACCAGCTCTTAGTGAAAAATCCCACCTCTATACTTCTCTGAAAATTTCAGCTGAGCTAGACACTTTGAAGATTGCCCAAGGCTGGAGTTATTTCTCCACTTGGCCATCTAACCACACTTGGCCAGGGAACAATTTTGGGCTTGGAATGACTTACTGCATTCAGGCAGCCACTCCTTGTCATGCCAGTTGTCCAACACCGAGACCAGCTGTAGGATGAAATTCACAGTAACAGCAGCTCACCCTTCCAAATGAAATGCCAATCTTTCGATGCAGTGCTTTCCAGGGCAGTCACCAACCCCACCTTTGCCGTGTTTAGCTCAAAGGGATTGCTGGGAACAGAGCACAGACTGGCACCATGTCAGCTACTCAGGGGTTAGTCCAGCAAGTGCTTTCACCTTAAATGGCCTTGCAAAACAACCACCACCAGACAAAAATAACCAAACTGCGATCATGGAGATGCAAATCAAGAGCAGCATTTAATTTGTGGGGTGCAGTACAGTTGGAATCAAGGAGACCTTATGCAGCAGCAGGTCTCCAGCTATCTGCTCCAGTGGTTCATCTGCCAGAAGGACCTTCCATCAGTGAGAGGAAGAGTACGGCACGATACACCAGGAAACAGCATCTCCAAGAGAGGGACGCAGCCGGGAAGGGAACTGCTCTGCCTTCTGCACTTCAGTCTGAACCACAGAACTGTAGCCAAGCACACACACGCTGCACTGGTCCCAGCATCACCTGGAAGGGGACAGTGCACTGGGGGGCTTGGGGTCACTCCTGATGTCTCTGACACCAGACTTTTCTATGTTTTCCTAGAAAGCACTTTCAAGGAAACATTCAGGTTGTTGATGTACCAGAGCCACACTTTCAGACAAAGAGATGCCCAGTCAAGTTTCTTGGATCTAGGCTATGCCAGAAGGGTTAAGACAGGAGTGCTGAAGACTGGTTGAAGATACTTCATAATCATAGCAAGCAACTAAACACCACAGAGGTCCATCCCTCAGGAGAACGAAGTTGCTGTGCAGTCTCAGCCAGAGTTTAGATGAAGGTCAGTGGGCTGGGATGATTCTTCCAGAGGTCTCCTCTGTACAGCTTCCAGCAGCCGGGCAGGAGAAACACTGTGAACCTGCTGTCAACAAGAGAAGGACACAGCAGGGAGAAGTGCTGTCAAGAAGCTGAAAAAGAGGAGTGCTGAAACTGCTCCCATTACAGCACAGCTAAATGGAGACCTGGAGTACGTGCTGGAGAAATTAATTTTCCTCCTCAGTATACCTACAGAAGCAGCTATGTTCTCAGCTCTGTCCCTACACAACAGGCAAGAGGAAAATCTCCTTTATCCCTTAACAACCTTTGAAAGGCCAAAACTAACCAGAAGTGCTTTTGAATAGTCCTGTGGCAAACAAAGAGGTGGAACACCACCAAATAAGTGCCTCTAATTTTCAAGCATTTGTTTCTGTTGTCTTCCAGTCGCACAAACGTAGCGAAGAGCTGGAAGCTCCTGTTTGCTCCAGCTCCAGCTGCGCATCAGTCCCCAGTCAGAGGGGGCTGGGAGGTTCCCAGAAACGAGCGGGGCCCAAACGGCTGCTGCCCTGCAGGGTCCCACGGGGCAGGGCTGCCGCCCGCGGCTCTGCCGGCTCCAGCGAGCACCTGCTGCACCGGCAGCAGCTGGAACAGCGCTTCCTACACAAGCAACCATTCCCCAGGTGCCAGGGTTAGTGTCTTCAGCATGATCAGACCAAGAATGAATCCAGTCTTCAGACAGGGATGTAAAGCTGCTCTGTTTCTATTACTGTCCCAGACATCCAGAAGACATGGGATGCCTATGAGATGACAGCAGACAAGCTTCCTGCCAACAAGCCACAGTCCCAAGATGATGAAAACAACTTTGCATTAAAGCAGTGATAGGAAAAAGAAGTCCAACTCCCTTTCGGCAATAGATTCAGTTCTTCTATTTTTCTAACTGTAACCAAGATGCACAGTACAGCTGAGGAAACAAAACAGTACCAAGTTATTTTGGATACTGTTTTGCAAACAAATGCATGTCCAGTTATCTAACTGCAGGAACATTACTATGAGCAGGCTCTGAGAGGGAACAGCAGAGTGCTCACAGGTTCTCCAACTGCAAGCGCTGAGCAGCTCACACCATGTCCATCAGGAAATTTCTGTGACTCTACAATGCCAGCAGCTTATGCTGGAATAATTAGTGAAGTGCCATCTCCCTTAGGTACCATGGGACTATCCCCTCCTACTCTAGCCACTAACATAGACACAACCATGAGGACAGTTAGAGGAGGTATTCCACAGCTGTTAATTACATTAATTGTCAAGAGATCTGACTCAACTGCTACAGAGCCTGGTGCAAGCTGGGCCTCCTACTCCCTGTAGCAGAGATGTCTCATCCTTGGGGAAAGGGTGTAACAAAAGAAGTGAGTCACCTCACACACAGGAGGCCACCACTGACATAATTATACCAGGACAGCCTCCTGATTTTGGTATGATCTGTCTGCCCTGGCAGGCTTCACACTAGGGAGTCAGTACTTTGAGTGCTTTAAAAAGTTGCATACAGCTCACTCTGGAACCAAGGAGCAATACATGAAAACAAGGACTTTGAACAACATTAATGGTGGGGTCTTCTGCACAAGTTAACATAACAAGCATTCACATGTACGAGATCCATGAACAGAAGACCACAATCAATACCTGAGATCAAAGGAAACACTGGATATAGAAGCACAGTATGAGATGGGCAGCAGAAGGAATATTAACTCAGTCAAACTGTGCTCACCGCTCCCCACTGTGACACGAGTGCCACAGCAACAGAGCCAAGGGATGGCTGGGGAGCTCAGAGCCGAGAACAGAAAAAGCAGGGACTGAGAGGCAGGCCAGCGAGCCAGAGCCCTTCTCACCTTCCAGGGGTTCACGGTTCCCCCCGCGCTGGCTGCTGAGCTTGGGTGGTTACACAGCATCACAGGATCGGGGGTTTATTAACATCCACCTAACCAAGTGGAGGACAGGAGAGCCACATAATGTGTGGTTTCTCTAAGTCTGGAAACCAAGCATGTGGCAATTTGCAGTACAAATATTAGTACTCTGTTAAATTAAGTACCACCTTTCCCAAGAGCCAGGATCGCATCTCACCGAAACGCAGCACACACTCCAAACCCGCTGTCCCACAGGACATGTCTCAGACAGCACAGTCTTGAGTGACAGCTCTAGAAGCGCTCCCTGCTCAAAATTAAGGTAGATAGTTCAAATGCTATGGCAACACAGAAGGAAATGCCTAGATACAGCCCTTTCAGGTGTTTTGAATGAGCTGGTACATTTTGCACAAAAGCATCACTACACCCAAGCTCTGCAGACAATCAGATGTGTACACAAACGCGACTTCAGGAAGCAGTCAAGAATGCATTGGGAAGTTGAGTACCACCACCAAAACTAAAACAACCCTTCAGTTTGTCTTAAGGACTCCCGCCTGATCTTTCTCTTTGCTTTCTCTGCAGTGATTTGGAAGTACAAGCAGGATCCAAGGGAAATTTTAACACAGTAGGAATTCACACAATCACTGGAAGCCTGGTGTTACCAGATTGCTACTTTTTTCATCAGAGAGTTACATCGCAGGATGTTCTGGCCTTTGCCTGTCCAGCCCTCCTCCTTACTGCACGTAGCACTGAACACAGCTAAAAGCACAACAGCATTTGAAGCTAGAGATGGGTTCCGGTAAGCAAACCATCCTGCAGTTATCAGAGAATGCTCTCAGGAATCTGACTAACAAGAGCACTGCTTTATTCAGTATCCCTTGCCAGAAAAAATAAATTTACCTTAGGCTTTCGTGCCTCAAAACACGAAAGTTATTCGACACTTCCTTTAGATTTCACATATACATACACATATTAGTTTCTATCAAGTACATTCGTGTGAGAACAATGTATTGCAAACAGCAATGGCACTAGGGGGATTGGACTAGATGATCTTTTGAGGTCCCTTCCAATCCCTAACATTCTGTGATTCTGTGATTCTGTGTAAACAATTGCTTCTGAAGCTTTAAAGCTACCAGCCCGGCTGCGGTGGGCAGTGAGCCCAACTCTACCTGCCATGTCCCACTGTCATTTTGAGTGTTCAGCCCCTTGACAGAGGGAGGTTGACCTGTTAGCTCCAGGGAACAAAATGACAAACTGAACCCAAGAGCAAAACAGGCAAACCCCAAACTCTGGAGGGACATTATACTTCAAAAAACCCCAAACCACAACTAAGCCTAAGTTTCACTACATTAAGATGACCCAGCTGCCCTCCTTGCCATCCCCATTCCACTCACTGCTAAGAATGCTGCAGACATCTGTGCAGCCTAACAAAGTGAGCAACAAGCACTTGCTGCCTCTCAAGGCAAGAAATACAACCACAACCCACAAACAGTTCAGCAACTGCGCTCCAAAGAGCATGTGTACAGCTAAAATCACAGCACTTGGACTTGGTCATTTCCAGTATCTTTGAGAACAGTGGCCCAGCTTTTCATGCCTTGGTACCCGTCAGGCTACGAAGTACCAATTCAGATGTGTTATTAAGCATCCTGCTTCCTAGATATATTTACCAATACTTCAAAAATTAGACCTCCTATTCAGAGACTCCTTACTAAGGAAACCCAACTTGGTTGTTTTCTCAGTAAGACTTCACCATAAAGCCAACTAAGAAAGTTATCCATAAACCTCACCCATAAGAGGAAAAAAGAACTCCATCTTTATTTTTTAGACATTTGAACATGCAGAAACTGTGCAGAGACACCAGAGTTCCCATATGCACAAGTTCCAGTGCAGAACATGCAAAGCTCCCTCCTTCAGCAGATACTGCTGGACCATTTCCTCCCCACATTTGCGATTGTAGCTATGTGAAAACCCTAGCTCTGATCTTCAATGCTTAGAGACGCAGGAAAACAGCAACCAAAGGACCAGTCCGCAGAGCTGAGAACAGCAGTCGGTGCTTCCCAGCAAGAGACTCCACTTACAGCCCAAGGATCCTGTTCACTGGACCCTGGGGCATTACATGGGACAAACTCCAAGCCAATGCAGCCATAAGCAGCTGCACTCAATCCAGAGCAGTGCTGAATTTGGCTTGGACCAGCCGTGATACGGATGAACAGGCTCGGGGAACCTCAGTACCAGAGGCCAGTTGAACAGCATCCACTGCCCCTTCAAATATGAACGGCTGTACAGTAACTTGAAGCCACGAGTGTGGACAGAGCAGACAGAACATACGACCACGGGTCTGCCCATGTCACAGCACAGTGCACACAGGCATTTCCTACACCAGCACAGACCAGCTCCCTCCTGCAGGCATTCACTCTCCCTTAAAACCTCAAAAGACTTGGAAAACCTGGGCAAGGTCTTAAGTACAAGTTGCGGCTTCTGGGGACACTTACTGCAGGAGGCTACACTGCCACTATGGCCAGGTATGCAGGTTTTAAACTTACAAGCCATTTGCAAACTTCTTGCAATCCTGCAAACAGGATTAAGCACCAGCCAGTTTTAACGCTCTTTACATTAAATTGACAGTTCAACTTTCAGCACCAGGAGGAGTTCAGATCAAGAAATGCATCTGACAGTATTATTCCCTTCTATCTTTCAAGTTTCTCAGTGTTGCACAAACCACGGTGCAGCAAGTCTGCCCAAAATATGCAAATATCACTGACACAGAAGTGATTCACATCCTTGAAGTGCATCACTACTGGCTAGACAAGGAGACCTTTAAGCCTTGAAGCAGCCAAGTGCCACCCTTGTCCAGTTCTGTGTTTGCCCCACACCACATCAGTACGCAGTGCTGAGCCTGAGTGGAGGAAGTCCAGGCAATTACCTTCACTAAGGTACTTTTCTTCTGCTGAGGGGTTAGAAAAGAATGCATGAGACTTAAAAAGCAAATACATTTTTCTTTAAAGCAACCGGAAAGCCTTATCTTTCACTACTCACTGACCAGCAGTTACTAAGATGTGAAGAGACACCAATAAAAAAGTTCTGCTCTATCATTCTGAACATGAGGCTTCCAGACATTCTTAAGTAACTTCACTTTTAGTGATGTCACCTGCCAGCTCCACATCACCTGCTTTTGTCTATAATAGTTTGCTTTGAGCACAAATCCGTATTTTACTGACCTCCATCGCTGGGTGATGTTTGCAGGAGCTCTGTTTACCTTTGAACAAGGATACATGGCCATTGCTGCTACAGGATCAGGCGGCTCTAGTTTCGAAGTCTTTATCAGAGATCACACAAAACAACTTGATTTTCATCTCCAGGTCCTGGCTTGCAGCATGCAAGCTGTTGACTTACAATCTGAACAAGCACTTCATGTCACAACCCTTAACAAGCTGCTGCTGAAAGAATGTCTGAAACTTCAGTGCTGGAGAGATGCTCTGACGAACTTGCACCAATTTTCACTACCTTACCTTTCAGGCAGGAATGCCATTTCCCTTAACATCTCAGATATATTTCACAGATTTATTCTGCAAAATGTTTTAGTGCCCACTCACTCTTGCCTTTTAAGTTTGGATACTGCTTACCATCCTGTCAGTGACAGTGTTCTACGAAGACATCTTTTAAAACTTGTTTGAATGACAGGTATGTGCCCTTATGTTGGAATTTCAGAGAACTCAGTAGAATACCTCATTAATCTGCAGGATACTAGGTTTTATGGTTCTGTTCCCACCCTCACGTACTGAGCCTACCTTGGGCTAGCACCTCAGTTTTTCTTTCTGCAAGTGCATCAATTGTTATAGATGCCACCATGCCAATCTGAGGAATTCAGGAAACCTACAAGTACTGCAGGAATGGGTTTGACGGGGCGGGGAGAGGACACCATCCAATGCATCTCCAAGGTTGAAGCATCTGCACTGACGCCCGAGGTGTAGCCGTGCAGGTGGGAGCAGGTAAGAGGCTGCAGAGCAGGAGGGCGGGCTGGTGCACAGGCATTCGCAGAGCTGTGACAGCAGGGGTCTCTGCCCCTCCTGTGACCTCCTGCTCCCCAAAGCAGCACAGCGCTGAGCTGGCTTTCCTGCCGCTTTCTAACAGCGGCCACGGAAGAACAAAGCAGAAAGCAGGAGATGCCCAGAGATGTGTGACAGCCCACTCCAGAGCTGGGTGACCCCGTTCCTCACCAGCAAGAGTTACCTGCTAGAAGACCAAGGCAAGGAGAGGAGCATCCAGGCTCCCCCAGCCATCACTGGCATAAGAACAGAGCAACGGAGAATAGCAGATCATGGACTCATCCACAGAATTATCCCCAGTTAACCCCCTGGGGCACAACCGAGTCTAGGGGATAGGGAACTCCATGCAGAGTCTTACTCCTAAAGAATAAGCCATTTCACAGCAACTTGTTGGGGTTAACTGTGTTTAGACAAGCCCATGAGTAAGGACAGGACTAGTTTCCTTCTAGGAAGCAATCCACTCGTGGCCTTTAATGGAAATCTCCAAATACTTTGGAATTAGCTGTTTTGCTGTCTTAAGGGAAACTTCATCTTACCCTTCCCATAGATGAGGTAGTTTTCTACACACTGAAAATTGAAGGCACGCTAAAAATACAGCTAAACTTAAAAGCCACACATAATTTGTAGATGAGCTTTTAACTTTTTTCCTGAATGACATCTGCGTGCAAACTGTAGTCCTAAACATTTTCAATCTTAAACCTTTATGCATCCATTTTCTCCTCTGTAGTAACTATAGTGTTACAAGTCAGAGTCAAGTAGCCTTGGTGTGGGTTGCTCCACAGCTCTTGTAGCAATCAGGACAGATGTGACCAACATCAGAAGAGAACCAAAACATTTCCTACCCTCTACGGCTTTTAATCAAGGTTGCTTAAAAAGCAAGTTTTAGCATCTTTGGTCAGACAGCTAGCTATTTGAAGATCAACAGCACTACAAATTGACTTGATTCAAATGCAATTGGCCTTCCAGTCACATTTGCCTCCTAAACAGGATACTCACCAAGGGTTCCAAGGGAACAGACAAGGTGAAAAACAATCTTCATGCTATGAGCTGCTCCAGCCTCTCATCTTAAATACCCAGCAATTCAGGAAATAAATCAGAAAAAGAGGAGGAGTCTGTCAGCAGAACTGCTAAAAAGTTTTAATCCTTTCAGGAAAACAGCCAGAAATTTCTCATACTGAAAAAGCCACCTTGTTTCAGCTTTCATGTTATGTGAAATTTTATCCCTTTTGTCTGAATACAAGGCTGCTTAGAACAAGCAAAGCACAAGGGAGAAGATGTACTATTGTGCTTGCCAAGCCCTGACAGATGACACCCCAGAGCAGCCCAAGCCAAACCAAGCAGGTGCAGCAGGAGAACCCCCCTGGTCTCACCCCAGAGCTCCAGATACACCCCACACAGAGGGAAAAACCAGCACGTCCCCCTCCCTAATATCAGACTAATGCAAAGTTACAGATCACACGCTTCTGTGATAGCTATGACAAAGCCCCTTTATCAAAAAGGACAAATGACTGGAAAGCATTAGGTACCTGTTTGCCAGGTCAGGCAGTGAAGACCATCCTGCCTGCCATTAATCAAGAGGAGATTAGTTAATAATTGAGTAGGCTGTTACAGCTCAAGACACAGTACCAAGTACACTGTGCCACACTCTCAGCCAGACTCCTTACCATAAAATGCATAAAGCTGAGAACGCATGGAAGAGATCACAGAGAACAGAACACTCTCACACAACAGTCTCTGCAGTGACAAGTCATGGCATTTCAGGAAATAAGAACAAAGTTCCCAGCATTTTGGCAAAGAGCAAAATTAAGCCATGAAGGAAGCCCAGTTCTCTGCTACGTTACAATCTCCACTAAGCTCACACATGAGGGCATACAAGTCAAATCCTGCTGGCTTCCATGATCTCATCACACAGCTCTCAGCAGCCCAGCTATCCCATTATGTGCCTAAGTATTCCCACAGTGCAAACAGGCATCTCGGAAAGGCAAGTGACCCCAAAAAGTTCATCAAACTGCCTCCCCAGTGATACAACAGCTTTTTTGACTGATGTCAGGGCTAGCAAGACAAGCTCAGCATACCTGCTACCCAGCCACAAGCAGCACCAAGCCCATCACGCTGTGACTGGAATGCAGCCTAGTGGGTACTTGGGTTTTTACTATCAGAAATGTTTGTTAACATGGCTCAAGTGAAGCAGCGCAGTAATACTGGGAAACTTTGGGCATCCTGCCATTCATTTATTTTAAGTAAGTGAGCTCAACAACAGACATGGCAATGCGGGCAGTTTCAAGAAAGTGGTTATATTACACCTCTTTTGCCATCACTACTGAAGCAACAGCCTTAAAAATCGGAGTTGTAATTCAGGCTCATGTGAAAGCTCTGAACCTTACCTGAAACCTATTGAGCTGTTCTGCTTTCTCCTCCCAGCTGTTGATTACTGGAGTGGATGGGATGATGGGGAATATTAACAACTGCCTCCCAGCCACTCTTCAGTGATGACATAGCTCGCAACATCATGATTGTCTCCATGGTGACACAGCAACACAACTGAATCTGAACAGGAGGAGGCCAATTGGAACAAGAAAGCTCTTTTGTGGTTGGAACCATAGTAATGGACAGAAATAAGAGAAGTTGTTCTAGAAAGGACATCATTCCAACATTAAAAACCTTGCTTTTAGTTTGCCAGGTGAACATAAAACCCCCAAATCACGGCTAAGTATAAAAAAGCCCCTCCAGACTGGAAAACCCATGATATCATTAGCCTTTCTCCCAGCTCTAAAGAACACTGGGCCCAGCTTGCATCAGAGAGCACATTTTTCCTCTCCCCTCATGTCAAGTTCTCCCTTCCCTCCCTGCCCACATGCTCAGAAGGCTCCTCAGCCCATCACACTCAAGCAAACCCTCCCAAGTGCCTTTCAACTTGCTACAATTCGCATGCACGCGCGTGTGGGGGGAACATACAAAGAAATCAAACCAAGGCCTCCCATCCATAGTGACTCATGCCAGCTAAGATTCCGCCTTCAAGGATGAAGCACACTCAGGATTTGAAATTGATAATGTGAACAAGACCTGGAGCCTTTCAGTATCTACATCATGTTGTTTTCAACCTCCAAATCAATGAGACACACAGGAGCACACTCTTCTAGCGTAAGTTAAATTGTCCCAGTGCTGTTGGTGGCATGATAAGATAAATCTGACTCTGACTGATCCCCACTCTACAGTGCATGTTCGTCAGGAAGCACTTGCTGCAGTCCCAGAGACAAGGCAACTGCTCAAGGGGCCAGGAGCAACACAAAGCCAGCAGGAAGCCCCCAGGGAGGAGCAGCTGTTTAGAGTGTACCACAATCCAGCTTTAAGCCTTAGGCACCTCCTCTTTGTCTATAGATTCAGCTCATTAAATACTAGCTACATTCAGGAGTACATTCACAGCATTTTTCTTTTCTCAAGCAAGCCTAGCTGCTGCAGCAGTCCATGCATAAGCTTAGGGTATACTTTCCAAGAAAGCAAGCTTGGCGGTATACATGCACCACAGCAAAAACTCAGGCCAGCTGGTGTGAGGAGAGCTGCACCCACCACAGCAGCTCAAGCACAGTTACTGAACGCGCTCGTGACTGGTGGCCAGACCTTCAAGGGTACCGCTGCTGCCCAGAGCTGCGGCGAGCGGCCCTGTTCCGTGCCCCTCCGGCAATTCGATGGGAGACACGTCACCCTTGGCAGGGGAAGCGGAGCACACGGGTCCCTAGTACCGGCTTGTGGAGGCTGCGCACTAATCAGGTTATCTGCTGTTTTGCGACTAAAACGCTAAGTGAGCCAGATTAAAACTGACACTGAAAAGCATCACACCATAAGAATTAGCATAAAATATGTTTAACAGGTACCCTCGACTACTGCAACAGACACAGTTCTCAGTCATAATCCAGCCAAGTGAGAGCCTTTGTGCACAACACTTTTACCAGCTCCTACCTCATTCTGGTAAAGTTATTTCACATGCAACAGCAGGACTTAAGGCATTAACAGTGACCAGAGTTCCTGCTAGGATTCACCCAGCCATTAAAAACAAGGCATCCTGTGGCACACTTCTGAGAAACGGGACAACGGGACTTCCTCGAGCCGTTGTCACCTGTGAACGCAGTTTGTTCACACAGCAGATGCACACAGGACAGCACCTGATCAGCTCCAGTTTTCACGAGCCAGAGTTCTGCCCTTCAGAAAGGTTCTAGCTCATTCTTCTTTAGTTCATTCCGGCCTCAGCATTCCTAGTGTGTGAACTTGTCCACCCAGAACTGCAATCCCATCCACATGCTGTCTGAACACACACCGTCACCCACGCCAAAGCATGCTGGCTAACAGAGCAAGAGCCAGAAGAGAGCAGAAAGCACGATAAAGCATGAACCAGGCCTTGCAGCACTGGAAAAACACACTAGCTCCAGAAGGGAAAGAAATCTGAGAGAAGCAGAAATAACAACTTTGGAAATAACCAGCCTCTGAAGTTATTTTTAGAGCTGTTTCCCCCAGCACCCAAGATATTCAGAGCCCTTGAAAAAAAATAAAAGGTACGCACACAAGTAGCAGTGCCAGAAGAAAACAGTCAGTGCTTCAAAGCCTAGTGCTGCCACAGCACCAGCAACCTGAAAGGCTGGCCCAGTTCTGGCCTTTGATTCGAAGCGGCCTCATCAGCGTGAGCTCTGCTTTGCTGCAGCACAGCGAGCTCAGAACCGTGCCACAGGAGCCGGGGCTGCTCTGCCAGGGCTGAGCACAGCGCTTTGAAGAGGGGAAAAGACAGACAGCACTTTCAGCCTTGCTTTTTAAAGCTTGCGATTATTTAACACCCAAGATGACAGGTTAGGGGGAGCTTCCTCCACTGCCCCTCAGCTCAGCCACCTCCCCGCCAGGCCGGGCGCCGGGGGAACTCACGGGCACGCCGGCACCGCTGCAGTCCCCGGGCAGCGGCTCCAGGCGCCGGCCGCGGCGTCCCCGCTCACACCGGCACAAGCCCCAGAGGGGCTGCGGGAGGCCAGCGCTCAGAGCTGGGCTCGCTAACCGAGGCAACGGCGGAGGCCGGGCGGCCTGCGGCCCAGCGCTGCCCGGGGCAGGCGGCCCCGCGGCCCGCCCTGCGCAGGCCCCGGCCCCGCCGCTCCCCCCGCCCTACGGCTGCTGCGAAGAGCGGCGGCCGCAAAGCGCGGGCCGGGCCGGGGCCGCCATCCGCCCCGCTCCGGGGGAGGCCCCGCGGCGGAGCCGGGCTCCTCAGCCGCCCCGCACTGCCCGGGCCGGGCCGGGGCCCCCGGGCAGAGCCAGCGGCGCTGGAGCCGCGCGGCACCGAGTCGCCCCAAAGGCTTCCGCGGGAGCGGCACGGGCCGCCTCCGGTCCATGCGGCCGGGAGGCGCTTCGCAGGCTCTGGGCATCTCCCGGCCCACGGACGGCTCCCGTTCGCTGCCCCCAGGGAGCTCACACTCGAGAGGCGCCGCCTCCCTTTTCAGCTCTCCGGCCTGCAGATTTCTTCAGTCCCGATGCCACATCGACATCGTCCCCTGAAGCATCGCAAAACCGAATTAAAGCATCACACAGCTGAACGGCCAGAAATCCGGGATACCTCCCAGCCGATGGCCACGCAGTGACCGGGGGGCACGGGCCTGTCGGACACGCGTGCCCGTCACAAGCACAACTCGCACCGCGGACAGAACAGCGTTGGTGTCAGCAGTTAACGAGCAAGACAACTGAAGACAGATACCCATACAAGCTTTTTGTTCCCCTTCCCCCACAGACCCGACTTCCACCCATCAGCCTGAGTCAGTATTTGATTTGAGCAAGAACGACTCCTGTGAGAGAGCGGGGCTGTACGAGCCAGCTTTGGCAGCCTCTGCTTAGCAACCCAGAGCATTTTGCAGCACTCATCTCCAGTAAGCACGTTAACAGAGCAGCGATAAAAGCTAATGTGCAGCATAATACCACTATTAGCAGCGGCAGCCTCCAGAATGCCCTAGAAGATTGCAGGGTGACAGTGAGATGCAGACACCGGAGCCTGGTGCGAAGAGCAAAAGCCAACAGCACCAGTGCCATGGCCAAGGCAACGCATCTCCGCTTCCCAGCATGCAGGACTTCCCTGCTCAAGGCACTGCTTGTGGCAGACTGCAAACCTGAGGGTCACTGAAACTCAATGCTTTCAAATCAAAGTAGCTATTTTGTCCAAGACCAGAGGCTCGGGAGGTGCAAGCACTGTCCAACACCTTTTTATTTCCCAGGGAAGAGAATAAGCATCTGTTCAGGCACTGAAAAAAGTTCTCCAGCTCTGTTCTGCTAGTACCTATCACCGCAAATCCACCTTCCCTCCTGGAAAGTCTCAGTCCATGCTATACAAGGCTGAGCATTACATTAGCTCCACAGTGCCAAGTATCTTGCTTTGCTCACAGTAGCAGCACTAAGCAGCCAAAATTCCCAGCCCAGGACTGCTGCCGGAGTGGCAGGTCAGACAAGAAAGCCCTGTAGCTGTTCAACAGAGTGCACCAAAACCTGGAAAAATTCCTGGACAGAAATGTTCACGACTCAGGACCTCAGTCCCTCAGCTTGGCCCAAACATGGGAAAAGCCTCAGGATTCAAACAAGGAAAAGAAGACTTCCCAACAGAACAGTTACTCAAGTGGACTTACGAGAGACAAGGGAGAGCAGCTCTGCAATAGCCTGCTGGCTCGCGAGCTGCCCTGGCACGCTGTTCTCCACAAGAGCAGCGCTGACTGCGCTGGCAGCCGAGTGGGCACTGGCACAAGTCCTAACAAGGGCCTTCAGAAGAGGGGCCAGGAATCCCTTGGGGACAACCCTACCGTAGCCTTTGGGACACCTTCTCTAGCTTCAGACACAGATGTCTTATACCTACAGCCTACGAGGGATGTAATATCCATGTTTTACCTTTCCAATTTTAACTTTCAATTAAATGCAGCTGTAGATATGCCCACCCTAGGTAGGAAGTTTCAGGCTTGGAGATCCCTCTTGCACACAGCAAATGCCCTGCTGGCACTCTGGTCTGTTAGATCCTCAACCACTCCCAGAATAGAAAAGAGACAACTTTTAGAAGCTTGAATACTTTTATGACAACAACTTGCAATAAAAATTCCTTTTTATCAACTCTTAAATACCTTTCCAGCTTTCATCAAATATCACCTTGCACTATGACAGCGCATCAGTAGAAAGGCATATGAAACTCCTAATCTTTGCTTTAATTCCAGCTCTGACAGACCTGCACCACAAGTAAGAATTTACCTTTGAAACATTCACTACTCAAGTTTCTTTGCCAGCTTCAAACTGGAGAGACAACACAGTTGCTTAAGCTTTGATCTCTTAGAACTAGGTTCAGAAGAAAAGATCATTGCAGTGAAACCTGGATGTCTTAATGAAGAGTCCCAAATAAGATACACAAGACTGACAGTCAACATGTCCTTGATGTAAATACTAGCGCTAATGTTTAAAATTTATGCATGTTCCACTTTCGAGCACTGCTGTCTGATGCAGCAAGCCACAGCCTGTCTCAGGCGGGTCCCTTTTTAAGAAACTGTTTTCATTTTCTTGGTGTTGCCAGAGGAGCTGACAAACAACCCCCAGAGACCCTGTACAGCAGTGAGGATAAATAACCAAGCTCCCGTGTGTGCTGTTTGCTAAGACAAAGGAGCAGCAGGCAGGCTGCAGTATTCATGTATCGGAGTACTCAGATAAGTTTCTCGCATCCCAGTATGTGTGTGTGCCCCTCTGTGCCTTTACTGGCAATTTCACAGTGCAAGACCAAGCCGTGAGGCTGTTGTTCCTCTTGCCCACTGCTTCTCCAGGGGATAGAAGGCTCACTTAGTGTACCCATCTGCAACGCAGGGGCAGCAATTCATTTATTTTGCAAGACAAACTGAAGTGGACAGAATTTCCACTCTCATCGTTAACTAGCCCATCTGCAAATAGTTTAACTTCCACTTGTTTAAAGGCAGCTTATGTCAAACACTCTGGTGTCTTTCTGTCCCCCACTTCTCCCTCTCTCCAGGTGACAGGCTGGCTCAGAGACCAGGAGAGAAGGGAAGGATAAACTCATTCTTTTGTGAGCTGTTCTGGAGGGACCCAGATTCACTGTTCTCATCCTCAAGTCCAACTACATCCCTCACAGAACTTTAGCCAACAGCCTGAATTCTAATCGCCTTTCAAAGCAAACAGCAATCATACTTAGTATTCCTCCCCTCCCTTTAAGTCTGCTCTGATAGGAAACACACTGACTACTTTTCACTGCAGAAATTAAAGTGGATTTTTCTTGAACAAAGCCACTCGCCTTTACAGCCTTAATCCTTCCAGCTCACATATGTTACTGTAACTTGCACTGCACTGAATCCAATTATGCATCCTCAATCCATTAAAAAATATTTGAGGCTGTTATGCAGGTTGCACAGAGCAAAAGTATCAGCTGAGGAGACAAAAACAAGCCCTGCTGCAGCATGGCTTTGCAGCTTTACTTCTGCAGGCAGGCATGTAGTGCATTATTAGGAAAACAGTGTCACAGAGTGACTTCTACAGGGTCTAGCAAATAGTTCACTCCAAACTATTTGAGTCTGGACTCAAACAACAGGAAAATCTATACAGGTGACAAGAACTGACATACGGTTATTTGTAAACACCTGGCAGTTATTAGTTATGCATTAAAAGCTTTTAAAATGATATTGCTCTGGCAGCATGCACAGCTAAGAATGAGCTCACGGAACAGCAGGTCTCCCATGCATTACACATTAGGCTGGAGCAGCAGCTGAATAACCTTGAGCTAAGTAGTCAGAAGTGTCTACAAATCTAAACTGCATGCACAGATTAAGCAACCCAGTATCCAACTACTGACTCAGACACAGCTGCAAAGCGAAACACAAGCTCTCCCCACAGCTGACAATATTTGCCCTGTCAGCTACTGAGACACCAGCTACACCCAATCAAGTTCCACAGAGGTACCTGTTGGCCTCACAGTGCTCCGTGGTTTACCAAATCCCACCGTATTCTCAGTATTCTCCAGACAGTCAATCCACATATAACAGAAATCAAGTTCTTTCATTATCACCTTTGCTGACAAGGATCAGGCAGGGGCTGCACAGGGTCTTCTTGTCCTGTCAAAACTGGCACACTGCATAGTAGTTAAACCCAAGAGCCAAGTTACAGATCTCAGGGCCCTCGGCTACACCAAAAACTCTTACACTGCCACTGCAGAAGGGGAATAGAAGTAGCAAGCTACAGACACAAAACCGAACATGAACTTTTAGGTTTTCCGTGACTGCAACATGTCAGACAAATTCTGCAGATAACCTTCTTCTGAATATCTAACACTGCAGAGCACACACATATAAGTTATCTTAAAGACAAGCAGGCCAGGTTTGATCACTAGTTAGGCTTACTTTTCTCCACACATTCAAGAATGTGTAACTTCACAGCACTAAATTCATGTTGGAAGAGCAGTTACCAGCTAAGTGATTTGGACCCTCTGGAGCCAAGTCTGCCAACTTACATGAGTTGGCAATCTGGCTTGTTATCATCCCACATGATTGGGATTTATTTTAGGATCCAATGCCACATGCTGTGGGCTTTTTTTTTTTTTATTTTCTTCTTTCTCCCCCACCCCTCCAGTACCAAGTCACAGCCCAAGATTCGGAGATCATAATTCCATTTCTGTCTCAAACACACCTTTCCTGCACAACTGGGGGTCAAGGTCTATACTTTTGCAGAATAAGTAATATTAGTCCTATCAACAGCAGCCTGAAGATAAGCCTCTTTTTTGAGCCTCTTAAAGACTGGAGTAGAAATTAAGAGCTACACTTACTTACTGCTCAAAACCAAGTGTAACATCCCCACCCTCCAACACAGCACACCAACACCTGAGCTACACCTGCAGTCAAATGCAGAGGCATTCAGCCTAGGCCCTTAGACAGGGTAGGATGGCTCAATGCTGGGGTGCAACACCAGGTAGCTTCAGGCAGGACCTGTTCTCCCAGGCTAAAAAAAGAGGCTTTTCAAAGCCTGTGCTGGCCAGGAGGTGCCAGCTTACTGTGCTGCTAAATGTCAGCCTGCAGCAGCGACGGGTGCTGGAGCTTCGTGCCTCACCCAGACAATACCCTTTTCTTCTTGAAGGGAAGAAGAATCCAAACACCACCTTCCAAGTAGAGCCAGCGTTTTCTGGGGGAGAACACATTCAGTGCGGCACCATCTCATTTACTCCAGCACCCAAAGACTCCTTAAAGGCCTTAAGCACCGGCCTGGGCACCCAGCCTGACCCGCCACGACCCCGCTTCACTTCGGAGGGACGTGGCCAGCGGGGCCCAGCGCTGCCGCTGCTCCCCCGCGGCGGGCGGCCCCCGGGGCGGCAGCGGGACCGGCCCCCGGGGCGGCAGCGGGACCGGCCCCCGGGGCGGCCGCCTGCTCCGCGCACAGCTCCCTCCGCCCGCCCCAGCGCAGCGGCCGCGGAGCCCCACGCAGCGAAGGCGGCATGCGTGGCAGGACGGGGCAGCCCCCCAGCCCGGGGACGAGCGCGGAGGCAGCAGCAGCAGCCCTCCCGCCGCCCCGCGAAGCTCCCCCACGGAGGGTCAGACGCGCGTGGGAAGCGGAAGCGCCACCTGCGATCCCGGCGGGGCGGCGGGCCCGGCAAGCGGCGGCGGCAGCAGGCGGGGCGCGGCACCCCCGCCACGGAGCCATGCAGGGCCCGGCCCGGCCCCCCGCCCGCCCGCCGCGCCCCGGGCAGTCACTCACATTGCTTGAGGAGCTCCAGACACAAAGCCATGGGAGACACAAAGGAGGGGCGGAGGGGACCGGAGAGACGCGGGGGGGGCGCGGGGCGGGGGCGCTCGGCCTGGGCCCCGCGGAGGGGAGGACGGGCCGTGCCCGGCGGGAGAAAGAGGAGGCCGGGCCGCGGGCTGGGGCCGCGCCGGCTGCTCCTGCGGCCGCGAGGAGGGAGGAGACGCGCAGAGGCCGCCACCGCACTCACCGCGCCCGCCCGCCGCTCCGGCTGCGCGCTGCGGGCGGGGCCGCGCCTTAAACCCCCGCCTTAAACCCCCGCCCCGCGCGTCACCGCCCCGCCCCGCGCAGGCGCGGCCCCGCCCGCGGTCCCGGTCGCTGGCCGGGCGCAAGGCGAGCGGGTGCGTTTCGAGCGGTCACCGTGACCCCAGCGTCCCGCCCGCCGCAGACGTGAGGGGGGGACGGGAACAGGGACGGCGGCTGCTGCTCCCGCACCGGCACTGCTGCGGGGGCAGCCCCGTGCGTGGCAGGGGCGGGGGAGCCGAACGCTGCTGAACAAAGCGGGCGCCTCTCCCAGCCCCAGGCGGGAGCTTTGTCTCCCTGTCATGGCCGTGGGAGCCACGGCAACGCTTTCTTCAGCACGGCCCCGCCTGGCGCCCACGCACCAAGTGGATTTGGTTGAAAGACCTCCCGTCCCTCCCGCCGCAGCCGCTCCTGCTCCGGCACCGCGCGCCGGTGGGACCCCAGGCTGGGCGGTGGGTGCGAGTGCTGCCGGTGATGGCTGCAGCCAGATACTCCAGCCAGAGCACGGTGTTACCGGCGGGGGAAATGGAAAACAGAGGGGAAATGGATGTTTCCCTGGGTGGGTGTTTCCTGCTTGTCACAGCTTTGCCAGCCGAGCTCCATCCTGATGGGCACAGGGAGATGGAACCAAGCCTCACTTCAGCGGGTGTTGTTGCTGTGCTTGGTGCCGGTGTCTTGTGCGTCCCCGTTAAGCTGCCTGAGCAGGATGGATGTGGGGAGGGGAGCGAGGCTGGTACAGCCTGCGGGCTGCAGGGAGAGCCTGCCTGGGCAGAGCCATGCCAGGTTGGGCAGCCTGGGCACAGATGTGCTGGAGCAGTGTCTGGCTTCATCCCTCTGAGCCTCTGCTGAGACACCCCGAGCTGAATGTGAGGGTCACCCAGACTGTGAGGCCAGAGCCACGCTGTGCCGTGGTCTGATGTGAGACGAGCAGTGGGTGCCTGCAGGCCCAGCGTGATGTGGATGCTGCCTACTGGTGCTGCCCGTGGAGTGCTTGGCCTTGGGCAGGGTTTGTGGCATTGCAGGTAGCAGTGTTGCCACATGGCTCCTGCCAGGAGCACATGTGCCACCCCAACTCCTTGCTGTTACCATCAGGCCTTGGATGCTCTTATTTATTGTTGACTTGCTGGGTTCATGGCGCTCAGGAGAGAAGGGCTGGTCTCCAGCAAGGAGAGATCAAAGCGCCTTGGGGAATCACTGCACTGAGCTCACACACTGCTGGTTCCGGCAGGCAGGGCTGAGCCACCAGCACCCTTGGTGTTCAGCAATGGAATCGCTGTGGATTTACGGATTCTGCTCTCGGAAACAGAGCAGGAAAGTGGGGCTGAAGGAGGATCTCAAGAGAGTCAGCCCTGAGACTTAGGACCTGCAGCTCAGGGCCCCTACCCTCTGCTGCCTACCAAGGAAAACAAGAAAATTGTTTTCATTTTAACCGCTTCCAGGCTTGGGAGTGGCGCGCAGCTCCAGACCCTGAGACCCTCATCCACGTGGGCTGTGAGTGGCTCTGCGAAGCTCTGAGCCGATCTCTTCCCGAATCCTCAGAAATACCCATGTCATGGCTCCATAGAAGGAAAAACTAATGGAAAAAACAGGAAGGAGAAGAAAAGCAACCCCAGAACAAGAGAAACACGCACAAAGAAATCCTCATTTGCCTGTGCTGTCTGAAAACCTGCGAATGCCCAAGCTTGGCTGCATGGCCTTTCTAAACCTCATCCAGTCCTGCTGTCCTGGAACACGTGTGTGTCTTAGCTAAGACTGTTGTTGGTCACTGCTGGGCTGCTCCAGTGACAGCACAAGACCCATGGCCACAGAAGAAGATGCAGAGAGGTGCTGAGCATCGCCAGCAGCAGGGACAACAGCAGGATCTGTGATTGCCTGGCACCAGGGCAGCTCTGTGCCCTCCCGGTTCGCGTGGGTGGCAGCAGAGCCAGCGTGCTGGGATACTTCCAGGCCCCTCAGCCTAAGAGGAGATCCGAGGTGTCTGGTGTACCTGGCACATTGCTCTCCAACGAACGCGGCCTCATGGTCAGAGCACTACCCTGTGCATGGGCTCCCTGCTGCTGCTATCATACAGGCTCTGAGCAAGATAATGCACCCTCGGTACTTCGGTTTCTCCTTCTTTCCCATTAAGACAGCACTGCTGACTCCCTTTCCTGCCATCAAAGCTGACGAAAGCAAGGAACAAGGAGTTGGCTTTCTGACCATATTACCAAAGGAAAATGCTGGCAGCTGCCCTTTCTCGGGAAAAGGCAGGCTCGGCCAGGACCTCGGAGCCATGCTCACTTCCTAGTATTAGGTCTATTGGGCAGCCGCTTTCACCTGCCCTGCTTGTGTCAGCACAGCATCGCATGTGGGCTGCAGCTCCCCCCTTCCTGGGCTCTGCACAAGGGATATTTCCACGCGGCTCAAACCCATTGCAGCCGTTCCTGGGTGCCAGACAAACGCATACACACAGCAGACAGCAGAAAGAGAGTTTGCTGTGCTGGATGCTGCCTGTAGTAGAGCTGAAACCTGGCAGCAAAGAGCATCAAGTGCAGCTTTGCCGAGGCAGAAGGACAGAGAGATTTTGGTTTTGGCAGTGAAGTTGGAGAGCGGGACTGTAACCACGGTACTGGCTTCCTGGGGAAAAGGGAGTACTGTCTGGGCACAGGGCTTGGTAGTGGAGTTTCCATGATAACAAGGAAAAGATTAGAGGTGGAAAATGAACAGGTGAATGCAGAGAGCAACATTTGTCATAAATTTCTTTCTGTCCTACAGACATATGAATAGATCATGGAACATGCATATCTGCCTTTTTTTCCCTTACAAACACTGATGAAGCATGCAACAGAAATCTTTCCCTGGTGCGCGCACACACACACTCTCTCTCTCTTTCTCTCTCTCTAATCCCTTTCCTGCTGGTATGTCAGAGAAAGCTATTTCTGGAACATGAAATCTAGGTCAAAAAGAAAGAGAAAATCTGAAGAGAATGATAACAGTCTCTCTCCTCAAAGGCTGCATGGGGTCAGCTCTGGCTGATATGATTAGCAAAGGGGCCGCACTGGTGCTTTACTCCTCAGCTGTGGCCGCTCATGCACAGGCTGAACAATGTGTCCTGGCCTGGTTTGGATTTTTCTTTGCCTTCACACCACTATGTTTTCGCCACAAAGAAGAGAAGGCCATGACAGCTGAGAGAGGACAAGAGCAGAACTTGCCTTCCTACCCAGAGACTCGGTAGTCACCGTGCATGGAGGAGGAGGAGGAGGAAGAAGAAGGGTGTCTGTACTCATCCCTCACAAGCCAGAGCTATGTGACTTTCCCAGAAGCTGTGAAAACTTGTCCCATGTGAACCAGCCCTTGGGGATTTGGTCGGCACAATGTTGCTTTGTGCTGTGACACTGCCTGGAGGTGTGCAGGCACTTTGTCTTTTGTCCGCTAAGCCCAACTATGGTCCTCCTGCAAAAGCATCAGTGCCAGGGGATCGGGTTGGGATCTGCCTTCTCCCAGGGCTGGACAGGGTTCCCAGCACAGCAATGGGCCTGAGAGCCATCTCTCTAATTTAGCGATGAAAAGAAAAAAAAAAAAAAAGACAATACAAAGGCAGAAAGCAGGTTGGAGGCAGAAGGGTGGCTATTCTGTCATGACGTTGGGGAGTATCTCTCCCAGGTAGTGCTCTTGTGCCCAGCCTGGGCTTGGCAAAGCTCTGGTCTATGGATGGGCACAGGGTATGTGCAGCCCCGGCAGTTGTTTATGAGAGGGCTGGCAGTATTCAAGGATGAGCCTCATGCTTGGCTCTGGTTGGGGTCAGGGTTGGGCTGGCGTGAAGGGCTGGACTTTCTCGAGCTCCTTCTGCTCCAGGTGCTGTGGTTCCCATGCTGGGCCGGGCCGTGGCCTGCAGCCAGAGCTGCCATCACAGGGGCAGCAGACAGGGAGAGCTGGGGGGTCACTGCCCTCCAGAGCTCACAGTCTCAGGGACATCTTAACCGTTGGTAAGACAGGTCAACAGAGACAGCCCAGTCCTGGAGGAGGAGGCAAAGCTGGGTTCCCTTGCCTCCCTGGAAGAGATTTGAGCACAGGATGAGCTGGGCACCTGTTTTTTCTGGGAACAGGCTGCTGAATCCCGGGGCAGGATGCCTGAGCAAGGGTGATGTTGCCAGACGGTACGGGGAGGAGTGGGAAGAGCTTGAGTAGGAACTGGCTTGGTGTGAGCTTTCCCTGCTGTCCCTGGTGTGTCAGGTGGAGGCTGGGCTGGAGTTTTGCACTGGGGATTCTCACCTCCTTGTGCTGCGCTTTTCCCACCTCTGCTTTCCTGTTTCCCCTGGACATCAAATATTCAGCTCTGTATTTTAAGCAGCCTGTTAAGCAAGCAATTCCCAGTGCTGCCTCTAATAAGAAGGAGCTGAGGCTGGGGAGCCCTTTGTAATGCTCAGGGGCCGGCCTGGCTGTCGGCTAAATGCCTGGCAATTAGATGAATAGGTTTCACTGGGGCTTTTGAGTCTCCGGCTTCACAGGGCACAAAGCTTTGTTTAAGGCTGATCAAGGGCAGCTCATCATCTGTTTTGCTGGCTGTCACATGGGAGCTAATTGCCTTGTAATGCACGAGTGGCGCAGGCGTGCTTGTCCGATGTGTGACAGCTGTCAAGACCGTCCCACCTGGCCCTGCTCCTCACACAGATCCCGAGACTGGCAGTCCTTGTGAAACGGAGCTCACTGCACCTCCTCATGCCTTCAGCCACCCTTTGCTTTCAACCCCCATGCTGTCCTCAAAGAATGGGAAACCTGTGTCAGCCAGAGCATTGCTGCTCCTGCTGCCTCTTCAGGACATGTCCCTACAGAGAAGAAACCAAACCTCTCTCTCAGGGACCTGGCACATGATGGGAACAGTTCCTCTGGGCTGGTGCATGGATGCTGGTGCAGGGGCATGTCCGTGGGAAAGGAGCAGGTGAGGGGTCTCAGTTGTTTCAAGCATTAGGCCTGCAGACGATGGTGCACCCACTTCTCTCTCGTGGTCCAGACTGATGCCATGAAGCTGAGAGGTACCAATCTGCTACGCAGGAGGCCCCTCTCATACACCACCAACCAATTAAAGCCTCAGTGCTGCACATTCGCAGGTTGAACTGAGCTCAGGTGGCTGATTAAAGGTGTGGCTGCCATCCAGATATGCCTCCTGCCTTCCCCATCAAGCACACACACAAACACAGATGCTCCTCTCTTCTCCCCACTCCCTCCATCAAAAAGGTTTCCCTCCCCAAGCCCCAGCAGCCAATGCAAAGGGCTGGAGAATGTTCTGGAAATCAGCAGGTCTCTGCTGGGTCATGTCAGAGAGAGGTGTCAACCAGTCATTTTGAAACCCCCTTCTGTGCTATGCCTGCTGTTGCTTCCTGGTGTCAGCCTGGGTTTGCAGCAGCACTGAGCAGAGCATCGGCCATACTGCCAGCAAGGAGCAGGATGGGCTTGTGGGGAATGGGGCAAGCCGGGGTGGGAAGAGTGTGGGACGGAAGCAGAGCAGGGAGGGTGGTAGGATGGGGCTTAGCAAGGAGCCTATCCCTCCCAGTGAATCTCTTCCAGGCCCTGCCTCGTCCTGTGAATTTTGACTGTGATAACCCTGGAGTGTAGACTGCTGCAGGGAGACGCGAGGGCATGGGCATGTCTGTGGGTGGGAAGGCCTGGAGCTGGGCGTGAAGGCTGCTGGTGTTCCCCTTCCCGCATCCTCCTCTGCCCACTGCTGGGATGGGGCTCTGACCTGGCTCCCACCAACAGCCCACTCCTGCACCCCGGCAGCTTCTCCCAGGGCACATCTGTTGAGGCTGCTCTGAAACCCCCCAGAGCTCTGTGGTTCTGTGCCAAAGCTCATGCCCAGAGCAGCCTGCCCTGCTGGACCTGACCCTGGTGTCCCTGTGGGTGGCAGGGCTTGCTGTCTGCCTCCACACTCCCGGCAGCACTGTACCACCCTCGTGAGATCTTGAACTTGTCCTGCCCACTCTGGTGTCCGCCTGGCGTGACGTCAAGGCACTGCCATGTCCAGGAGCACCAAGGCATCACCTTTTCTAACCAGATCCCAAAACCGTTCCTGGGCTGGGACCCCTCAGTCCCTTGCACCCTGTGTCACAGCCGAGCCTCACCCAGAGCGCCAGGGCTGTCATGGGGCCGAGAGAGACACAGGCTGCCTTGAAGAAGATGATGCAAAAGTGATGCAGATCAAGTGACTTGAAGCATTATAGAAAGGTAACAGGTTTCTCTTCTGGCAAGAGCCTGCCAACTCCCCAGAGCCTGTTCTCACCCTCCAGCACCTTGGGAGGGCCTCGCACCAGCCGAAATGCTGCAGTGAGAACAGAGCTGCTCCCCACACAGCTGAACCTGCTGGCTCTGCTCAGGCCTTCAGGAGCCATTTGCAGAAGCAGCATCTCCAGAGCAATGCTCCTCCCTGCCAGCTGCAGCCCTCGCACGTGTTTTCCAGGACAGGCTCAGATTGCTGGGGAGTGGAGCCACTGATGCAGTTTGTGCTTCGGTAAAGGCAGCCACAGGTGGAGCCTGGCTGTACCAAACCTGTCCCCAGGCCGGGGCGGTGCTGTTTTCTCCAGCACGGAGCCAGCACCAGCTCATTTTTGAATGAGACAGAAAACCAGCTGTCTTTCCTCCTGGGCTTTCCCAGCGCTGTGAGGTCTGGGCAGCCCTTGCTGTTCCCTGCTGACTTGAGCCAGTGACCCCAGAATCCCGGTAAAATTACATCCTGGGGCACAGCACTCGCCTTTTTTGCTTCCCAGCGGGGTGCTCAATGCATGAGGCATTCAGTGGAGCTTTCTCCAGCAGCACTGCAGGTGGGCATGGTGGTCCTGCCCGGGAGCATGGGCAGCACGGGCAGCCCTGGCTCATCCCAGAGGTGCTGCGTGCTCCAGTTGCTGGGGAAGGGAGGGCTTGGCATGCAGGAGAGCCAGCTCCAGCCAGGCATTTGGTAAAGAGACCGGCCCTGCTGCGATGCTGGGAGCTGCCTCCTGGGAGAGACAGCCTGGCTGGTGCGAAACACCAGCTGAACGGGGCTGCCTGCAGCCTCACCCCTACTCAGGGGAATGGCGCCAATCCTGACTCACATCAGAGGGAGAGGCCAGGCTATTGTCCAGTACAGTAATTACTAATCAAAAGAGAAAGGTCTGGAATTAGTAATGCCTGCATCCAGCACCAGGCAGGGTACCTGGAGCTGGGTATAACGCTGCCGGCCACTCAGTGCCTCGAGGCTGCAGGGTGCTGGGCTCTGGGGCTTGGGAAGGCTCATTAGTGCCTAGAAACTCAGATCAAGACCTGTTTTTACCCCACAGCAGGGATGTTTGGGTCTCTAGTCTACGTACATCTGATGGAGAGGGGCAAATAGAACTCGATGCATTAGACACCTATGTGGCTGGTGCAATTCTGTCTCTGGGAGAGAAAGCAGTTGGACCCAGTCCAGCCAAGGGATGAACTCCCAGCATCTCACTGTCAGAAGATTTTGAAAGATTTGTCTCTAAGCAGCAGCCCGAGGGCTGGGTGCGCCAGGGTGATGCTGTCTGCTGTTCTGCCCTGTCTGCAGGGGAGGGGACTGGGATGTGAGTGCTGTGAGCCCAACACTTATCACCGCTCTGCCTCTGCAGGGAGCTGGGCTGTCGCCTGGATGGCGCAGGAGCTGCTGGTGAACCCCGTGTTCGGCTCAGTGCTGCCTGGGCTGCTGCCCAGCTCCAGGCTGTCCAGGTCCTGCCCTCGCTGGCTGCTGCTCAGGGCCCTGGCTGGGCAGTGTCAGACCTGCCTGTGACTGCTGGGCAAAATCACAAACCCTGTGGATCTGGAGGGGGCAAATTCTCTTCACTCACCTTTTCCCCCAGATCCGATCTCCTAGACCTGTTTCCAGAGGTCCTGCCCTGTGCACAGACATGCAAAGAAGTCCATAGTGAACTCCAAAGCCTTGTCACATCTCCATCACTGAGGGACGGAGACAGATGCCTTTTACCCCCCCTGCTCCTGTCAGCCCCAATTTCTGCCTCTGGCTGAAGGGGCTACAGAGATCAGGATATGCCCTGGAGAAACTGGTGCAGAGTCCCTGATAGATGTGTTCCTGAGAGAGGTCAAACCTGTCAACTGTAGCCTGGACTGGGGTAATAAGAGATGCATAGTGGGGAGGAGGAGGAAGAAGATGGAAGCTGTTGATAGTGTAGGACAGCAGGGCTGCTTGCCTGTGCTGCAGGTTCCTTCTGTGCCCGCAGCCTCGCAGGACTTCAGGCAGAGAGGGCAGCCAGTGCTCCTGGGCAAGGTGGGCATCCCGCGGGGTGCTCCCTGCCACAGCACTCAGGCCTGGGTTTGGTTGACCAGGCAAAGACTTTGAGCTCTCCCAGACCTCTGCAGGCTGAATCAGTCCAGCCAGCCCCCAGCAACCAGAGCCTGTCTGCCATTTCTGCACCCATATCTGGAGATCCAGCCCCAGCCACCCTCGCGGCACACCTGGCTGCTGGCTTCCCACTCCAGCATAGAGCAAACCCCCGTGAGCCCACAAAAGTCTTGGACAACCGTGGCTGGAGGTACAGGTATCTAAGCCCAGCGCCTCACGTCCTCAACACCTCTCAGGTGGTTGGCAGCAGCATCCCCCATCCCCACGGGCCTCGCGCCCCTTCCCCTCGCGCCGCGCACCGCTGCACTCACTGCTGTTGGTGGGCAGGGTCCTGCTGCCGCTGAGGCTGCCAGCTGGCGGGGGGGAGATGGAGCGGACGGAGCCCGTGTCCTCTTCCTGGGAGCAGCCCGCCTGGATGGCTCGGAGGTAGCTGTGGCTCCGGGAGCGAAAGTAGCTGGGCAGAGGCAGGTCCAGCACCTCTGCGGCAGCCGACTCAGCCTCGCTGTAGGTAGAGTCGCAGACGGCCTCGTACTGCTCCCCCAGCTCCGGCTCAGGGGCCTGTGTGGGAAAAGGAGCAGAACCAGTCACCCCTGCCCGCCACAGCCCCTTCCCTTCCCTCCTGCTCATCTCCTGCAGCCGCCCTGCTGCCGCTCCAGCCTGGTTCTGCTTATGGCAGACGAGACCGGGAGGTGCAGTGGTCTGTGCTGAGAGAGAGGGAAGAGGGGACCCTCCTTGGAGGCGAGAGGGTCCCTGCTTGTGGAGCAGGACAGACTTACCACCACAGTCCCTGTGAAACACCCCCAAGTCTCTGATGGGGAGGCTGAGTGTGCATGAGGCTAAAATCCCTGTCCAGCTTCTGACAGGTCCCCTTGCCAACCAGCCTCAGCCATCGGACCCTGCTGGGACCGGTGTGCTCCTCAGTGCGGGGACATGGCCTGGCCCTACAGTGGGTGCAGTGTGGAGGGAGAAGTGGGACAGTGTGGGTGAGGGGACAGCCTCCACGCTGGACTGGGGACAGGCTGCCTGGACTGGTTCTGGGTGGCACCTTGCGGAGCCGGTCCTAGCCTCATCCGCGGCGGGGACCAGGAGCGGGCTCGGCAGCAGGCGTGGTGAGGTGTGAGCTGAGCAGGGGCAGCTTCGCTCCCCGCTTCTCCTGCTGCCCCCACCTCCCTCCCACCCCTGCTCTCCGGCAGCAGTGGCTGCTCTAACTTGGGCTCAGGAGAGGCTCATACAGGTTAAACCAGAGGCAGCCTAAACCAGAGCATTTTGAAATACAGATGAGAGATGCTGAGATTTAGCCCTGTTGCCCACTTCCATCCGTCGTGGCCCTTTCTTTGGGCTCAAGGACAGTGTTTCTGTCTAGAATTGGCATCTGAGCTCTACAAGGTTTGGCTCAAAAAGTTATTCTATTTTCCGCCTAAAACTGATGGTCCCTAATGCCCCGCCAGGGCCATTGGAACCAAGCTCTCCAGCTGCTGTGCTGTGCCCTGGTCGGGAGTGCTGCCTCCTCCTCCTCCTGCACTGGTCTGGTGCGGGGGCTGAGCCCATGGCCTGCCTCGCGCCCTGCCGCGGGAGTCCAGGCTGACCCGAGAAAGCTCCGTGAGGAAGGAAGAGGGAAACGCCAGTGGGACGGTACCTGCTCTCCATGAGTAAATATCTGAGGGATAAGTGAGGGGGGTCCAAAGATCTGGAAGAAAGAGTTGGATAAGGTTAAAGGCCAAGAACGGGGGAGCCCCTCACACAGACAGCCATTGCACAGGGACCAAGGACAAGGGAGGGGATGGCCTGTCCCCCAGGGCCACTGCTGCTGACACTTCATTACAAACTTCAGAGCTCATAAGATGCCAAGCAAGATGCTGCACAGGCCTTCAGACAGCGGCACAAACACAGCATGGCAAAGCTCCACGGGACACCTCCCAGACGGAGAGAAGCTGCTGATGCGTTCAGCCTGTTGTATGCACCATATATCAATATATATACACAGGGCACACTTGGGACACATAGTGCTGGGACATCCCTTGGCACACGTGAGTTGCCTGTGGCTGCTGGACAAAGGCTGGTGTAGCTCCCAGGTGGCAGCTCTGCAAAGCCCCCAGCATTGGCCAGCACCTCGCCGCATGGCCGGGAGCAGCGATGGGCCCCCACAGCCCGCAGAGCTGGGGAGGATGGGCAGTCTGAATGCTCCACATCGGGGAAACTGTCCTTCATCCTGGGAGGGTCGGGCTGCACACCTCACTGCCATATCCTTCGTCCCCGCACCAGGGAAAAAACACAGGGAAGCGATACTGCCTTCTCTCCATAGCAAACCACAGCACACACTCGGCATAGGGCAGAGGCCCAACAGACACTGCGCTGCCTGTGCAGGGAATGCCTCCTCCTCCTCCTCTGCATCCCTGCTCTGCACAGCACACCCACCCAGTGAGCTCTGCCTTGCGTGAGCTGCACAAGATGACACATCTTAGGAAGAATCCAGGTTCAACATGTACCCGGGGGAAGAGGCTTGGCCCTGGGGCTGGGTCCAGCCCTTCTACACAGGGCACAGCTCACCGTGTGGATAAGCGGTGTTGGGGGTCACCAGCTGGCTCTCTCTGGCCACTGGTCCCCTTGGTGTGACAGGTGGACACCGACATGTGTACCTGGTGAACTTCCAGAGGTTTGCAAGGTGGATGTCAGCTGGGACAAAACCAAGTGGAGTGGACTTGTCTTTCAGAGCTGGGGATGTTTCTGTGTGGGAGGACACTAAGGTCTTGCTGTACACACAAGGAAGGTGTTGGAGGTCACACAAAAGTGAGGGCAGCGGAGGAACGGCCTCTGGCACTGGATGAAAGGTCAGGTCAGACCTGCCAGAGGACCAGATCAGCACACGCTGGTGGCTGTACCAGCTCCATCCTGGATCAACAGATATGCAATTCGTGGCAGGCCTCTAAATCCCAACCCAGCTGCAACTGCTCTGTCATCTGGAGGAAAGCAGGTAGAATGCACAGGATGACGGCAGCCCCATGCATGAGTGGGTGCTGTGGCAGTTGACGTGTCCCCAGCATCACAGTGCTACTGGTCAGGGTCTCAGTATTTGTCTGGGCAGCTCCTGGCACATCGTGGGCTGCTCAGGCCCTCCAGCTTCTGATGTCTTCATGGACGTGCTGCACTCAGCTGTCAAATGGCAGTTTAGACAAGGAGAGACCACAGGCTCAGCCCACCAATTGTCTTCATGCAGAGACCTGGCTTCAGACATGGATTTACACGCAAAGGACAGGAAAGTGACGGTCCTGACCCCTTCACTGTGCAATGAGACACCCAGCACATTGCTGCTGATGTACAAGGAACGAGACTGACCACAAAAAACATGTACACCTGTGAGCAATGCCCTGTGCCCTTCCCCAGAGCTCTCCACCAAGGGCTCCAACACCCTGTGACAGCAGGATAGGGCTGGAGAGGCTGGGCTGGGATGGAGGAGGGCTCAGAGCCCCACACACCTGGAGAGGAACAGCTCCAATGCTGCTCACCCTCCTCCATGCTCTGGTTTGTGTTGCCCATCCTGCTGCTTTCGCCCCTGCCTTGCACTGCCGCCCTGGGTCATTGCACAGTCAGAGCGGAGCAGCACAGAGGGGCACATGTGTGCATGTGTTCCCATGCAGACACGTGTGAACAGAGATTGGACAAGACAGTGGCCCATGGCAACAGCGAAAAGGCTGGGTGAAGCTTGCTGATGGGGACCTTCACCTGGGTACCGAAAGGACAGGCCCCCCGAGGTGAGATAAGCACACAGGACCTCTGCAAAGGCCTCATCCTGGCAGGGGTTATTTGCTGTCCTGTGAGGCACCCATGTCCCAAGCTGCTCCAGAGTAATCCCAAGGGGATTGTGTGGGACAAAGGTGTTAAACCCAGCTTGCACTAACTGCACCCTGGAGGTTGGGGTCAGGGCATGAGCCCACCCTTGTGGCAAGGGGTTTGCACCCACCATCAGCACCTCACTGGCATCCTTGGCTTTGCCCTTCCCTTGGGGACCAGGATGATCCAAGGGAGACATCCCCAGCTAGATGGCAGGACAGTCTCCTGAATTCCAGACACCTTGTTCCTGGGTCCAGTCTGCTGCATGAGGGACAAAGTCCTCAGAGCTAAGCAGGGTTACTGTCCCCGCTGACCCGCTGCAGGGTGCCAGGCTGGATGCCACCATCCCCACAGGTGAGGTTGGCCTGGGCTCTGTTCCCACTCAGTGGGTGTGAGGAGCTTGCAACAGGAGCCAGCAGCCTTGCAGGTGGCTTCTGGGTGGTGACATGGTGGGATCTTGTGCTCAGAGCAACCCTGAGTTTCACCCATCACTGTGACGTGTCGCTCTGGGCCACCATACCTCTGCCCTGTCAGAGAGACTCCAGCTGCACCAGCAGTGCGGAGAGAAGGCAAAGCTAGAGGAAGGGGGGGTCTCACATGAATCAGAATTAAGGAGCTGGTCTTGATACTTTAGTAAATCTGCCAGAGAATAGCATGTGCAATTCCTGGAGCACAGTCAGTGTCTTATTTTGAAGTGGGAAAAAGATGTTCCTTCCTTCCCTCAGCCGGCCTCCTTTCTCCCTGGGCCATGCCGATGCTGCGGGGCTCAGCACTCCCCCAGCTCACCTGGTTGATGCAACTCGACTCGTTGACACTCTCGGAGATCTGGTTGTATTCTTCCTCCCAGGTTGGGAACTTTGGAGGTAGGAGGATCTCGACAGAGTCCAGGCGGTCCAGGCTCCTGCCAGCAGAGAGAGAGGGTGTGAGGGGTGTCCCCAAAGCACGTGGGGCTGTGCTGCAGCTGCCGCCCTGCCAGACCACCCCTGCCCACGGCACCCCTGCCAGGCACAGGCACATGTGACGGCACGGAGACGGTGCTGGGCACCAAGTCCGCCACTCGGCCCCTGTCGCTGCTCTTTCTCACCTTGCTGGCCCCTGGCTTGAGCTACCAAGTCTGGCACACGGGTGAAGGTTTGCGGGGTGCAGGGGAAGGTGAGGGGACAAGATCTCGGGTCCTGCTGCCTCCAGGAATGCACTGCAGATTCCACCCCAGTGAGCACAAGGGATCCATGCCAGCCGCTAGAGTCACAGCCCTGGTGACAGACCAGCTCTTGCACAGGCTGATGCTGGGAGCTGGGGTCAGGGAAGCTGTCTCTTCACTGTCTGGGCTGGTGGGAAAGGGTTGAGGGGTGGGGTGAGAAATGACTTTTAAATGATATTTTGTGGACTTTGCAATTGGAAACATCTTCAGGATTTTTTAATTACTATTACTATTTGTGTAGAAGAACCCAAAAGTTTACCTGGAAGAAGTTAAAGAGGACCCAAACCTGAATGACAGTGCTGCAGAAGTGGGAGGGGGCTGGTATTTCCAGAGCAGCTTTTGCTGCAGGCTCTGGGAGAAGCACTGTCCCCATGCCCAGGGCTCAGCACCAGCCTCCGCAGCAGGAGAAGAGCAGGGCCGTCACTGAGCCTGACCCAGACAAGACCAGAGCTACAGTCTCTGCTGACACCCAGATGCACAGGGGCTGGGAAAGATGTGGGAGTGATGGGAAGGATGTGGGAGGAAGAGAAAGGATGTAGGAAAGATGGGGTGCCCCCATTCTTCCATTCCACCATGACACCCTGTGTGGAGTCCTTGTCACAGATGAAGTGGGGCATGGTTGACGACACGATTAGCCGCATCAGCCCAGGCGAGCTGTGGGGACTCTCCTTCTTGAATCGCACATGGTCCCTGCAGAGGACGCTCGAGGTGCCGCTTCCCCCGCGTCCAGCAGGCCCATGGGTGCAGAGGTCTGTCCTTCACCAGCCCAGGGGACAGTGAAGCTGAGGGCAGGGAGCACCCCAGCTGGGCAGGAACCCTGTGCAGAGTGTTGACCTCCAGGAAGGACCACGGCACCTCCTGAGTCTCCATCCTGGGGTGTGATGAGAGCAGGCAGTAGTCTCTTCTGCCAGGGGTGATGGAGCAGACAGCCCTGGGGGCACCCACTGCTGAGCAGCCAAGTACAAGGTGGCACACCAAGACCTGGGCTATGTTGATTGCCTTGGTTCCCTTGGCCTGAGTGGGTTTGGTATGTGAGCTCAATGTGCACCCACGGTGTGAGTCAGTTGTGCCCTGGGACAGCCCGTGTCCCTGCCAGCCTCCCTGTGCCCACCCCACCGGGCTTCACCCTGATCTACCCTCACACCTGTCCGTGGGGAAACCGAGTCACAGAGCAGGCAACAGACTTTGGAAGGGCAGGGACCCTTTCACAGGGACGGATCCTGCCTCTCTCCTCCGTGCCTCGTCCTGGCTCGGGCTGCAGCTCTCCTTCCACCTGCAGTCCCTCCTGTCGCACCCCGCGGGTCCGCAGCCCGCCAGCCGCTCCGGCCAAGCAGACCGAGGGCGGTGGCGAGGGCTGGCACAGCGCTGTGCCGGGGCACGGTGCTCCGCTGCTGTCCCGGGCGTGTGCCGGGCTGGCGGGGACCCCAGGGAGGCCCCGCGGCACTCAGAAGCGCCCCAGAAGCTGCCTGGTGCGGGGGCGAAGCGCAGGGCCGGTCGGCAGATGGCGGCCGCGCTCAGGCTGCGGCCGCCCCGCGCCCGGCACCAGCCCCGCCGGCCGGGGGGACGCGCAGGCCGGCGCCGCGGCCCCGGGGGAGCTGCGAGCCCCTTCCCTCCGGCGAACCCCGCTGGGGACCGAGCGCTCGCAGCCACGGCCGCGTCCAGCCCAGCCCTGCCCGGACCCCCCCTCTGCCTCCCGCTCGGCCGGCTCTGCCCCCCCGCTCAAACACCCCGCCCCAACCCAGCCCCGTCCGCAGAGCTGCCCGTCCTTGCGCTGCCGCTGGACCGCACAGCCCAGGTGAGCCACGCCCTGATGGAGGTGACCTGCAGGGACAACGAGCCCACGACCAGAAGAACGTCAGTCTCTCAACTTGGGTATTTTGCATCAGAGACGCCTGGACCCACCTTTGCTCCCCCTGAAGTGGATGTGAAGGCAGGGAACAAGGATGGATTCAGAGCCAGCCTTTCCAGGGCTGCCCACAGTTAATTTTGTCACTGTGCCTCAGCAGAAAGCAGCATCTGGTCTTTGGTCTGAAGCCACCATGAGTGGCCTCCACACTGTCTGCTGCACCCTCACTTCCTTCTGGCTCTGCTGAACATCAGCAGTTCATCCGCAGTAGCTCCTGCCTCCTCCTGCCCCTCTGTGCTGCTCGCATCCTCCCGAGCCACAGCGTCTGAAACGCTGACAGCCTGTTACAGCCCCTGGGTGCCCTGTCCTGGAAAGCAGAGCAGCTGGTGAGGACACTGCACAGCATCGTCTCCTGTCAGGTGGCTCACACAGACCCTGTCCTCCAAGGACCAGCCTCTTGGCCAGAAAGCTTTTGCTGTGTTTGCCTTGCTCTGCCGTCTATCTGGCTGGAGCCACTGTTGGCCTTCCTCCCTCAATACCTGGTCCCAGACCTTTTAACTCACCTCTCCTGGCCTCAGGGCATCATCCAGCCTAGTGTGCCAACACGGCTGGTCCCAGAGTCCCTGGGACACCTGTGAACAAAGCAGATGGCACGGTCCCAGCAGCCTGTGGGCTGTGTGCCGAGTGTCCTCAGCCATGCTGGCTGAGCTTCTCCCACATCTAAATAGCACCATGGGGCTGGGATCTCTGCACTCCCTCAGAGGAGTGGATGCTTAGAGAGGGAAGTCCACACAGCTCCATCAAAGAGGTGCCCTCACCAGCACCGAGAGGACAGGGACCTGGGGCACTCTACTAATACCAGGGCTATTTGGAGTCACCAGGATGGAAAGATCTCTGCATTCCTCTGCCATATCTTCTTCTGTCCTGCTTGTCTCCTCATCCGCCTGCTCCATGGGCAGTCTAAGCCGGTCTGCAAGAACCGTGCTGAGCTCTGTTCCCCAGGTGGGGTTTCCTTGTGGGTGCTGCTGGCTAGACCTCAAGGACTCTCCTGTGGTGGCCCCTGGGAACCTGTGGAGAGCTCCTGTGGGAGCTCCAGCGTTACCTTTGGGTGGTGCTCTGCTCACTCAGGGACTGTTGGGTGGCCTTGAGGTAACTCTGCCTCCGAGCTGCAGTTTTCGGGGATGGTTTGGGGCTGGTTTCTGAGTCTTCGCTATCATCATCCCCCATGGCTTTGATGTAACTCCCGCTCCGCATGCGCCGGCACGGGATCTCACTGTCTTTGTCCCGAGACAGCGTGTTGTTCCACTCCCCCTGAGGCACCTGCAAGAGTAAGGGGAGCATGAACAGATGTCAGGGACAGCACCTGCGGGGCCAGCAGGATCATGAGGACTTGGGGGACTGGTGGCAAGGACAACTGTTGGACCCTCAGCTGGAGTGTAGATGGAATGGGCAATGCAATTCCTTTCTGACCCTCCCTTACCAGTTCATGCCAGGCAGCCTTGCGTGTGATTGCCTCTGTTTTAGCACATCTACCCACAGCCATTTGCCCCACCACCACTGCAGACCGCCTTCACACTGGACCATGCTTACACAGTCGATACAAGCTGCACAATGCCAGACATAACGGGGAGGGAAGAGTCTCACCAGATTTGCACTGGGCATTGGGACAGGAGTGGCACACGCTTGTTCAACACAGAGCCTACACTCATTTAATGTAAAGTGCTTATGCTTTTCAGATCAAGGCAATTAAGAGCTGTCGTAGACCAGACCTATGGATCTGAGCCCAGACCGTCACTAGGTCCAATACCCTTTAAGGTTTCTGAGTTGAATGTCACTCTTAGTGGCTGAAATTAATTTCTGAAGCCAAGCCAGACCCTCACAAGCCCCCTAGAGCAGCTCAGGCACAAAGACCTTGTGCTGGCCTCTCTGCACAGAGGTACGTAGCATCTTGTGCAAGAAAAGCACTTCTAACTTCACTGAGATCACAACTCTGTGATTAATTTAAAGCAGACATGGTGTCTTATTCCCTCATCAGAGAAGGGCAAGCTGATGTTTCCACTGAAGCACTGAGCAACTGAAGTAACCAAGACCACAGCCTGCCCAGCCTGTGAAGGGTTCGTGTAGGTGACTGGAGGCAGAGGCAAGGTGCTTGGCCAGCAGCAGAGCCAGACATCAGCCCAGGACTGATCAGGACAGCAGCCACACATGGTGTGGGACAGGCCGGGTGAAAGATGGGGCAACATGGGTTGCCAGGAGAAAGCCTTGGTTTCGTGGCTAGCTTGGTTTGTAGCTGGCCTTTGATCCATCCTTGATCTGAGGAGACGGGGTCAAGGAGAAGCAGGGGTAAATGTGAGGAATGCAGCAATGCGCAAACCATGTAGGCACCAGGACAGCCTGAAGCTCCCCAGTCTGCTGTGGGAATCAGGCTGGTTGGGGGGCAGCAAAGCATCTTGTGCTAAGTGCAGCTCGTGCTGCCAAGAGCATCCATGGTGACTCTGCTGGATGGAGCTGTTGGATTTGCCCAGCTCCCCAGGACACTGTGGGACTAACCAGTGTTTGTAGAGTGCTTTGGGGACACACAGAGCTGTGTTGCAGCTACCTGTAATGAGCCAGCGCCATTAAGTGCTGCATGGTTCTGGTTCCCCTCCTTGTTCACAGCAGGCATGTTCTGTGGGAGCCAGAGCCAGCTTGAGGGTGGTATCTGCTGCTTCTGGGTGCAACATCTTCAGATGAGCTTCAGACCTGCAGCTGGTGACTTCTTGTTCTCCTGAGAGGGACCAGGCTGTGCCAGATGCAGGCTCAATCCACATGTAACAGCTTAGCTTACTCCCAGGGCTTTACTCTCCCACAGGAGCCAGGGTTCAGCCCATGTCCTGCCAGCCTGCTGTTTGCTGTGTGTGTTCAGAAGGCAAGGGGTGACCCCAGCGCTATGTGGAGCAGAACCCAGACAGCCTGTGGGACTGCTCTGGTGACAGGGCTCCGGCCGTGATGTGCACCCGTGAGCCAGGACCGGTATTGCTGGGGGACACGGAACAGAAAGTCAGAGACAGGTGTTGCCTGTTGTGAGATCCAGGTGGGTGACTGATATGGAGCGGGTCTCATGCATGAGGCATAAACCTGGCCAGGCCTCCCTGGACCCACTGCTGCTGCAGGTTTTCCCAAGTCTTTCCACTCTGCCTCCTGCAAGCTTCGCGCTTGGCAATGGCTTTTGGGCTGGCTGCTTGCAAGGCTGCCTGGCTCAAGAGCTACTCGGTATTTTCTGGCAGGTTCCTGCAAAAGGAAGAGCAGAGAGCCATTTCTCTGCTGAGTGTGAGTGCTCCCTCTGCCCCAGCCCATCTGCCAGCACTGGGTGGCCCTGAGGCCAGCCAGGAGGGACCTTGCTGGCTCCAGCTGAGTCCTGTCATCCCGCAGGTCACTGAGGTGGCTGCCTCTGACCTTTCCTAAAGGAGACATAAGCCCTGAAAAGCACTTTTATACCCATTGCCTTGGCATCAGGTCTGACTTGAGACTGTATTTTGCTGCCTGCCTTCTCCTGAGGAAGCGTCACAGCCTGCAAGGGTCCTCGGCCAGCGTGGGGCTGGGGCGAGGGGCAGACAGGACTGGCATCTGCAGCCCCCAGAGAAGGAGGCGAGAGCTTGCCAGCAGCCAGGCAGACCAAACAGGGGCCAGGGGACTACACAGCCATCCCCTATGCAGAGGCAAGTGCTGTATTTTGTGGGGCAGCAAGAGGTGCTGGGCTCAGCCCAGCAAGCCCAAGGGCAGAGGGAGCACTAAGATCTGGTGGCCGCTCTGATGCTGCTGCTTGAGGGCAGGGATGCAGGCTAGTCATCTCTGCCTGGGCTCGTGCATCTGTCTCCTGGCCTTGGACACTCTCAGCTACAGGCAAAGCATCACAAATACAGTGTATTCGGTATGTCTCTGCTGGTGCAGCTTGTCTACAGGAGTGTGAGCCAAGCATCCCTCAGCACTGCCTGCCCTGTGCAGACCCTGTCCCTTTCCTAGGGACAGCCTCCACCAGTTTTCTGGCACATTGCAGCAGCCCACTGGTCCTAACTGAGCTGCTTTATTTCTCCTTTCTCTTCCTCTACTTTGTGCCTTGGCAAGGCAGCAAGAAACAAAGCTGCTCTCAAGGTGCTCCACGTTCCATTTTAGCAGGATCAAGGGGAAGGAAGATGCTTGGCAGGACACCCTTCAGATCTGGTGCTCCAGCCGGGAGCGTGTCCTGCCTCTGTCTGCATACGAAATCCACAGGGACTCCCACTGCTCTTGCTCCTGTGGGACAGAAGGCAGGACAAGTGTGTCAAAAGTGCCACACCTGAAGAGACAAGTCAGTGCCCTTGGGGTGTTTGAAAGCAGTGCAGGTACTTGAGGTGCTGTTCAGGATCCTCCAGGATGCTTCTCTGCACCTTTAGGCACCTGAGGATGTGAGGAGCCTGTCCCACAGTCTGTGAAGCTTTGTGATGGGGCTGAAGAGCCCAGAGCACCTCCCGTTATCAGGGGACAGTCCTCAACAGTGGCCAGTGCAGCACCTCGATGGCAGCAACTTTCCTGGCAGCTGAGACAGCCCTCGTATTACAGGAAGTAGAAATGAGGCCTGCCTTGTGTTGCACCTGCGCCTGGCACAGGGAAGATCAGGAGGCTCCTCATAGGCTGTGTGAGCTTTGCTGCTCTTTGTGCTGCTCTCCCAGCTATAGGCTTGGTTCTGCCCATGGTGGTTTGGTTGGTGTGAAAGAGCTGGGAGCAAGAGGACACCCAGGTTGAGAGCCCTTGTAGGTGGCTGCTGGCACAGAGGGCTTGGGGATCCACGCTGCCCAGTGGCTGCACAGGAGGGGAGGAGTGGACAGCAGAGATGCTCCGCCAGGCTTCAGGATGCGGATCCTCCTCTTCGCCCGGTTTCGGTTTGTGTGGTGCCCTGTGGTGCAGACCTGTGGGATCCAGGCACATGTCCATCCCTGGGAGCTCGGCTCCACTGACACCAACCTGCCACAATGCTGCACGTTGCAAAGCAGCAGTGCCTTCTGTCTCTTCTGCTCTGTGTCATGAGCTGAGCGTGGAAGGAAAAGGAAAGAAGGGGCCACACAGAGGTTTCCTCCTACCTTAATTCTACCTGGGGCATTCCCCAGTCACCTGGAGCATTAACAGAGGGAACAGGGCGGGAAGAGGGAAACTCCAGTCCTGGGTGCTGGGCAGGGGTGAAAGAGCTGCACTGCTCCCATTGCTTCGGTGAGGTCTGGGGGAAGACAGACTTGCACAGCAAACAGGATTTCCATTCACACCTGTACCAGCTCTGACATGCAACCCAGCCCCAGCACACACAGACATGCACCGCACACGAAGGCACCCGCAGTGCGCAGGGATGCACGCGCCATGCAGCCGGGCTCCAACGCACAGACTGAGCCCGATGTGGGTTCACCGCCGCTCCCTCCAGCGCCGCATCCCTCGTGGTGTCCTGAGGGCTGTGTGTGGTCTCAGGCACGTCCTCAAGAAAGAACGCTGGAGCCCAGGCTGCCTATGGGTCCCACCTGTCCTTTTGGCACGGCACCCTTTGGGAAGGACTTGGGCTGGGTTTCCTGCCCCATGGGAGCTCTGTGGGGCTGGTGTGAGGGCAGCCAGCATCTGCAGAATGGTTGTCGCTGAATGGGCCACCCACTCTGGATTATGAATTTATTTCGGGGGCTACTGGGCTTAAGGAAGCTTCAGTGTGATCTGGCTGTGAGTGGGGTTGGGGAGGCTAAACTGGATGATGCACCAGGCTAATGGTGCTTGTGGTATGACTCTGTCCCCTGAGAGCCCTGACACTGCCCATCTTTTCAGTGTGGTCTCGGTATCCACGGACATGGGTCTGAGTCTGTGTCTGGGGCAGAAATGCTGCTCAGCTTTGCCTCCTGCTCACCCCCTGCCTGGGGCATCTCTCACTCCAAGGAGCTTCTGGGCCATTGGGGTCCTGACCCCTCAGCCTCTTCCCTTGTACCACCAGCTACACATGGGGCCCATGAGGAAGGGAGAACAGGGGACAGGGAGCATGGCCTCCCTCCCTGGGGACTGGGCCTTAAGGACAGGGCCTTGGGGATTGCTCCCAAGAAATGCCCCACCCTGACAAGGCTGAACCTGGAGCTGGGTGATTGCCCACTCTCTGCTCCAATGTCTGGGTCTGGAGATGGGCTTGGAAACATCATATGGCCCACCCCCAGTCCCTAATGAGCCCCAAGACTACTCAGAGCCTGCAAATGGGTCAGGGGACTTGAACAGCCTTAGGGGCTTCCTCCATCCTGGGAGGCTGGGGGTCCTGTTTGTCCCCATCCCACTCCTACCCTCCCTCTTGTCAGGGGGCACTTCCCCACCTCTGGGACCCACAGGGCACTTCTGCCTTGCAGCAGCCCCATCCACTGTGGGGCAGGGCCCACGTGCTCCCCCAGCACTGGGCTCTGCGGGCAGGCAGAGGCACACGGGCCCTCACTATGGCACAAACAGGAGTGGGTGGCAGGGAACGTGTGGCCTTGCAAAAGGATGGTTTCCATGCAGCAAGCTCCAGAGGTAACTTCTCCATTGCCAGCATAGTCCCCTTCCCGTGCCGAGGAGATGTCTGGATACAATCGCCCCATCCTACCCTGAGGGCCCTGAGCCCTGTGCCCTGCCCTCCGGGGCTCACACCTGGGGCAAGGTCAGCCTGAGCATCTGTGACCCATCAGCTTGTGAGGACTCCAAACGTCATGTTTTCTGGACTGGGTGCCAGGGGTCTTGGCTTTGCTGGTGAGATGCTGCCAGATGCAGAGGTTGCCCTGGACCTCGGGATGGCTGTCACACCCCGGTGTCCCCAGGGCCCCTCCAGCCATGCAGACAGCGGCTGCCGGCTGCTCCCTACCCAGGCTGCTCCTGCTCCGGGTCTGGAGGCGCTGGCTGCTGACCCTGTCTGGTGGTCCCAGGAGGGTCAGGGCAGGGAAGGAGCTGAGCAAAAGCTTCCCCTCAAAACAAGATCCCTACCTGGCCGCTGCCTGCGTCGGTCGGCCCAGGGCTGAGGGGCTGGTCCCACCTCCGCAGGGGCTCGCTCGGCTGCAGCGGGGCGGCACCCGTGTCCTCCCAGCCGAGCGGTGGGGCTGCCCAGCTGCTGGCCGGGCTCACGCCACCCAGCTGTGCCCACAGCCCTCCGTCAGGCTGTCGAGAAACGGAGGCTCATTACATGGGTGGGGAACGACGAGCAGGGCAGACTCGTACCCCCAGCCATGGCCGAACCCGGGAGGTGAGGGGCTGAGGGGTTGCATTTGGCACCTGGGCTGCCTCTGCTGGGCTTTGCTGCTGCACCCAGAGGGGGAATGGAGGTCGATATTTGGACTGCAGCTCTTTAACTTCCTAACACTTCACCGAAAGGAGGGAGGCAAAGAAAAAGAAACCAGGCCAAGAACATTTTTTTTCTGATGATGTTCCTGGTGCACTAAGTCCCTCTGAAATTTGATTTGCAGCTGTGGCCAGCAAGGTATTGGAGCAGGGTGTGCTTCAATAATTCATTGCTCTTTAAAGCCTTTAAGCCTGCTGGCCACACCCAGGGGAAACCATGACACCTTTACATTAAAAAGAATGCTGGAGATTTACATACACAGACCAGTCCCCTTCTCCCCCCATCCAGGCCTGGCTTATTTATCTTCATTCCTCTCTCTAGGGCACAATCAGGTTTATGTTCTTCAAGCACCACTTTTTGAAACCGCCACAGTGACCAGTGACGGAGGGGTTCAAACCAGCACTAGCCATGCAGGATTCTGGCATGCAAGTGGGGTGGCTGGCGCTGCCCCCCTGGCCCCACAGCCCTGCCCCACGGGCAGGTGAGCAGCAAAGGCAGCCATGCCCCGCAGGGCTGCGGGTCCTACCAGTGCTCCAGGGAAGCTCTGCAGAGCTGGGCTTACTGGGCACGCCGGCACATCCTTGTGATGCGTGGATATAAGGGGTTAAGCATCAGTTATTATTGGTGACCTTCAGCCTGTGGGATGGCAGCGGTGCTTGGCCAGCGGCGATACGAGCCACGGCCCCTCGGCATGCCCATCTGCCTGGGCACTGAGTGGAAACAGCTACATGTGGGCAGCTTTGTGCCTGGCTGCCCAAGGACCCACTCACCACAGCATCTGCAAGGTCTGGGTGGGCGGTGGGTTTGTGCTGGGGTCCCGCGGGAAACGGGGATCCCAGCAGAGGGTGCTGAGACTGCGGGGGGGCATATCACCTCCTCTCCGCACTGCTGTGGTCCAGCACGTGGGCTGGGAGGTCCTGGAGCAGCGCTGCAGCTGGGGAGCTGGACCCCATCAGCATCAGTGTCCCCACAGGAGGTGTGGTAGTCTGTCCCCGGGGCCTTGGTGAATTCAACTTCCCCAGCCCACTCCTGGCAATGTGACTTGAGGTGGCAGCTGAACCATCTGGAGCTGTTTGAGAAGGTCTACTGGGCAACAGGGTGCCTACTGAGAGGGTGTCCCCTGTCCTGCACTCTCCCTGCATGGAGCAAGCCATAAACCCCCCCCTGCTGCACCCACCTGCAGGTACTGGTAAGCCAAGTCTTGGTGGCAGGACTTGGATTTAAGCAAGGCTTTGTCGATCGTGGCAGAGGCCTTCTGGCACACTTCCCGGGCATGGCTGAGTGTCAGTGTTGACCAGGAGCCCCTTTTAATGTAGTTGGAGTCATTGTTGATGGGGATATTGGTGCAAGGGGTGACCTTGAGGTCATTATTGCTCTTGGAGGATTTCAGCATGTGCTCGCTGATGGTGTTGTAAGCATGCATGAAATATTTCGGCTGGCTGTGGTCTGGCTGCCGACCCAGTGTCATGAGGCCCATTGGATTGCGGTAGCTGCAGGTATCACTGTCTAAGTTGTCATCTGAGCTCCACCAGCCTGATATGTTGGACCTGGTCCTGCGCTTGGGCTCGGAGGTCTTCGCTCGGTCTTTGCTCTTGCTCCTCCGGTTTTGCTTGGGGTCATCCGCCCCCTTCTTGCTGTTCACGTTGCCTTTGGTGGGGCCCTCCAGAGACTGAGACTTGGCAAATAGCTTCTGGACAGAGTGGACAAGGTGCCGGATGCGCCCAGGGCTCTCGCTCCGGTGCTTCGCATCGCTCCTCTGAAACTGGAGGGTGCTGAAGCCATCTCTGTGGATGGGCAGCTGCTTCTCAAACTGGTCAAGGAGGTTTGCAGGCAGGCGGTTGATTTTAGTGGCTTGGGCATGGCTTGGAAAAGGGTTGTCATCTGGGACCTCGAAGTGAGAGTTGTAATGGATGCGGGGGAACGTGCTGCTGTTGGAGATCTGGTTGTTGAGTGGAAGGAGGCAGTCGCCGTGGAGGGTATTCTGGGCTGGGAATCGGGGGTCCATGGTGAAGGAGTCGGTGGGGCTGAGGAGATAGGGGTTCCTGTCCTGGGGGGCATAAAGAGAGTCTTGAGGGGAGTCCAAGTTATCGGAGAGGTGGCGGCTTCTGTTATCTCCTAAGCCCTTCATGGTCCCAGTGTTTCCTAGAGCATTGCTCAGGGATGGTGCAGCAGAGCCCTTGCGGAAGCCCCGACCCTGCTTCCCTGCAGACTTCCCAGCACCTGCAGGAAGAGGAGAGATGCTCAGAGCCTGCCGAGAACCTCCTTGGCAGCCCACGCCTCACCAGGGCATCCTTGCAAGGACTGTCACGGCTCTAAAAGCAAATGCCACCAAGGTTAAGGGATAAAGGACAGAAGCAGGATGGGAGAGAGATGACATGGCAGGAGGAGAGAGGCAGGGATGTGAGACCAGGGGGTACAGGAGGGTAAGGGATTCATTCTTTCTAGCTGCAGTTTAAGTGCTTCTGTATCTCAGTGCTCAACCACAGGATGCTTAAATAGTGCTGCTGCTATTTTTCTGGTCTCTGCACATGTTTATTTAATAGAGTCTCTTCTCCAGACAGTGTAACAAAGGCCAGCAGGGACGCTTCCAACAAATCACTGCTTCTGTCTGATTTGTTCAGGAGGCTGGAGAAAAACCTGCTGTCAAACACTGTAGTCAGGCCCTGCCTGAGCCAAGGGAAATCTGGAGCTGAGCATCCCATCTCCTACATGATGCTTTGTGTTTCTCTGGTTACTGTATCGTGGAAGGGGGCTGGCGGCCCTGCTCCATGTGTTGTGTGCAGCTGTGCTAATGTGATATGATGTCAAATGTCTCCTCTCCAATAAGTGCCCCGGTTTATGGCATGTTTTACCCCGGAGGAAATTGTTTCAGTAGCTACGATGAGAGCAGAGGTGTTTCTGAACTCTCAGAGCCTAACCTGAGAAGCTGTTTGCTGCTCAGTTGATCTGTCCTGCCATGCTGCATTGCTCCTGGGGAAGCTGTGTCCAGCTCCGAGCCTGGCCGTGTCCTTCACTATGGTCCCCCTCCGCCACAGCAAGGGGCTGAGGCTGCTCCTCTGTGCCCTGCTCAGCGGGTACAGGCTCCCTGCGGGGCGGTGGAGGGGGCAGCCGGGCACAGAGGGCCCCCATGCAGCAGGGGAGCTCCTCACCGAAGGTTTCTCCAGTGCACTTACCCCTATCCTGCTTGACTTGGAGGGATCCTCATCTGCACCGGGGAGGGGGGAAAAGACATACAGGGGAAAAAGACAAACTTTTTTTTATTTTCAATGAACATATAGATGACTTATGTTGATCAATCAATGTGTTGATTTTCCATGCTTAAAACCTATTTGAAATCATGTAGTGTATAAACTAACTCTTATTTCATTTTACATTTTAGTTTACTGCCTTATTTCCTTTTCATTTTAGTTTGAGTGCAGCTTGAAGGCAACCACAAACACTAAAGCTTCCTATGGGTGTAAAAATCTGGAGAACTGGCATCCCAGACTACTGCAAAATCCAGGGCCCCAAAACATGTACACATAGCTGAATGGCTACTCCTTGGTAAGATGAAGGGGCTGATCTGGGAGCTCAGATGACAGGACTCTGTGCAGAAGAGCCGTTTTCCAACACTAGGCTGATCCAACGTTGCCCAACATGGACCTAGAAGGAGAAATAGTGCCTGGACCCTCAGAGCCTCCAGTGAGTTTGTTAGAAAGAAAACCATCATTTGGTTATTCTTAGAGAACAAGCTGGATAATGGTGTGTCCCTGTGAGAAGTAGAGCTGGTAGTCTGGGCTCCTGGGTTCTCCCTGTTCAGCCACAAACCTGAGCCCGGTCTCCCATAGGAGCCTGTCCTCCCACATGCAGTTTGGTCAGCACAAGCGGCTGGGACTGAACTGGTGTGGGGAGCAGAGTCAGCAATCACTGGCAGATGAAAGAGATTGACAGAATCGCTTTCCATCTTCACGCAGGGAAGAAGGTATTAATAATGAAAACCAGCTCATGATGTTTGGGAGCACAAAAAAAGAAGTGCAATGTATTCCATGGCTTGATGGGTTTTAAAAAGTCTCCATCTAACTCTGTCGCTCCCAGTGGGTTGGCAAAGCAAAGCTGGTCTTTTTACATCAGTGGTTTGCAGGCAGCAGGTGAGCACAGCCTGGGATCCCCTTCCCGCTCCGACACGGACACTCCTGCTCCCTCTGCAAATCCTGCTCTCGGGGGCCCTGCCAGCCGCCCCAGGGTGAACTCAGCTGAGGGCACGTGTGGACATTGCTGGCACACACGTGAGCCTGCGCAGCTCTTGTCCCTAGGGGATCCTGTGGCCCCACACAAGGGTTGCTCTGTCCCATCCCACCTCTCCTGAAACCCACCTGGAGATGCAGTACCGCCCCATGGGGTGGGTTCTCTCGAGCTGCTGCTGGCCTGGGCCCTGCAGCTGTTCCAGCTGCCTTCATCTACAACCCAAAGCCCAGCCGCATGGCCTGGTCTTTGGTGGCGTGGGAGAGGCAATGTGGCCCTCGCACCTCTTCACCACATGGACAGTGCCCAGGCATTTTGGGGATGAGAACATGGCTGTTACCCCAGCCTGGGCTGACGAAACTTTGATACCAAACCTGCCCTTCTTGCCAAAACACCCAATGCAATATTAGCCTTGACTGGTGTCCAGCTGCTCATGGTCCCTGCGGGTGCCACCCTTTTCCTGTTGTGCTCTTCAGCACCTCAGTGCATCAGCCTCTCTGGAGACCCTTGCCCATGGGACAGGGAGCTGGCAGAGCAGCAGTGGGTGCTGGCTGGAGAAGTGCCACAGAAGAGAGACCCACGGATGGGCCAGGCAGCCCTGTTCCTGCTTTGTGCAAGCTGGCATCAGTGCAGTGGTAGAAGAGCAGTGACAAAAAGCCCCAGGAAATTTTCTCAAAGGAAGCCCTCTTGACAGAAGAGAAGGACAGGGTGTAGAAGGACAGGCTCCAGACCAAGCTATCCATCTGGTCCTTTAAATTCCAGATGGCCGTGAATGGGCAAGCTCAACCCCCACCCAACTTGGAGGGAAAGTTCTGCAGGTAGCAGGGAGCCCATATCCTCCCTGAACACCACCCTGAGCTGTCCAGGCTCAGCTCAGCCCACCACGGCCTCTTCCTCCCTTCCTTCCATGTCCCAGCTCTGGACTCCCAGCAAGGTCCTTCTCTCAGGCTCAGCTGCCTGAGGCCATCCCAGCTCTGATGGACGCTGTGCTTCTCCCATCACATCGTGCTACAGGAGTCAGGCAGTCCCTACGGAGACAACACAGTGCTGATTTGATTATAATGGGATGTCTCTGGATATTGATAGTAAATACATCTTTTTCCTGCAAAGGGCAATCAATATTTGAAGCAGAAATCTTCCAGGCATTCCTGAGAGAGACTTCAGCTGCATTACGGTTTTGCCATAAAGCACATCAGCATCACTGCTTTTGTGTTCATTGGGCTCCAGAATAAAGTAAAACTGCCTTAGGACTCAGAATAGGAAAATGAAATGAAATTAAATAAATGAAATGCAATGAAAGCCTGGCTTGCAAGGGAGGAGTGGGGCCGGGGGCCAGACTGGCTCAGGACAGCTCAAGAAGCAGAGGAGCAGGCAGGAGTGACCGAGGGGCTGTGGGGATGAGTGAGAAGGGAGGAAAAGTGACATTTTTGGGGGGGGCTGAAGAGGTGGGAGCAGGAAGGATGGGAGGGCAGGGAGCTCCTTCTTGCCCAGACTGGTGTGCTCTTTGCAAGGGTGGACACTTGCTTCTATATGGCAGATAGTTTATTGCTCCCCTTTTCCTCCTGTGGGCTCTTGCAGGGCTGCCAACAGGTCCCGATCCTCCTGTCTGTCCTGGGTATCGTGTCACTCGGTGGCCGGCGACAGTGTGGGGCACCACCCTTGCTGCTGGGCATGTGGCTGGTCAGGGCTGGTGGGGCAGTCAGGACTCCTCCAGCCCCTGGTGCCCACCCTGCTTTGTCTGCCGCATCCTCTGTGAGCTGGTTTCTCTTTAACACAGATTAAACTGTTTTCATTACATTTCAATTACTCTCTGCAATCCTTGGCACTTCTTTGAGAAGTGGGGTTAGGGAAGGAAAAACCCAGCAAGCCTTTTCCCCAACATCTTTTTAATTTGGAAGGATGAAAAAGCTTGAAATTAAATCTCTCAAATCTGTGATCCTGCGGCTCTCAAACTGGACAAGGGCTGTCTCCCAGGACAGCTGCCTGGTGCCCCTGTTGTGTCCCCCCACCCCAAGTCAAGCACCACAGCAAGGAGGGGGACAGCCCCCGACCACAGCGGGGGCACCCAGAGTGGTCAGCAGGGGAAGACCCTGGTTAGCAGATGGTCATAGCAGGGGCTGCCAGGGCGTGGAGAGGATGCGTTCCGGAGCCCAGGGGAAGGGGCTGGTTTTGCTGCATGGCCCCATTACCTTCCTTCCCCTCGGCTTGTGTTTTTTCAGGATTGCCCTTCCTCTTCCCAGTGGCTTTGCTGACCCTTAGAGGTCTCTGAGGTGCAGCGGATAACCTGACCTGATTTATGGCAGTTTTGTGTGTCCAAAACCACGCTGAACCCCAGCTGGTGTCAGCTTCCTCTGGGGCACAGTTAGCAATGGCAGCACTGGAGCTGCTTCTTTGCAGGCTCAGACCGGCCGCACTGAATTAATGCACAGCAGCATCTCCTGCAAAACACATCTGCAGCTCCAGACACCAAGCAGTGTATGAAATCTCAGATCATGCAGGAGATGATAGCTTTGCCTGAAAAAGCCTCCTGCTCAGCAGGGACTCCTCTCTTTCCCTGGCTGGGCGCTGCCAATGTTTCCCTCCTGTAGGACCTACAGCTGCTGCGCTCGTCTGCTCTGAGTGGGAGATGGGGCTGGTCCAGGGACTGCTGAAGCTGGTGGGAGGTGGTTCACTCCACAACAACTGAATCACATCTTCATTGTGAGCTGAAAACCCTCAGTTGTTATAAGAGATGCTTCAATGACTGCAACTATTTGCTTTTCTGTCTCTTTGTAACAGCAAAGCGATTAGGCTGGCCTGGACTCTGGGCAGAGCAGGGGCTAACTGAAAGGAACTGGATGGAGGAGACAGCTGCAATGCAGTGTATATGCTAGCAAAGCAATGATCTCCCAGCTGTCTGTCCTGTCCTCACTGTCCCGTGCCTGACCAGCTGTCCCAGTTTTGTTAGAAACAAAATGAGTTTCTCTTTTAGTGAATTTTTCTTTCAGCTAAGTTCTTCTAAGTAACTGCACTTTTATGAAGTTGGATACATGTTTTGGTAGACATAGCAATGGAATGCAAGGTCACTGATAAGGATGCACATCCCGTAAGTGAGAGGAGCAAGGAGGAGTGAACTGGTGACTAAAACTGACCAACTAAGTATTCCGTCCCATCCACACCATACTTCGTATAAAAGTGGGCGATCACGGGGGTCTTGTTCCTCTTCAACTACGGTCGGCATCTGGGAAGGACCCTGTGAGTTGTCCCTGCAATCTGAGGCCTAGTGACAGACCCTGCATCCTTGAATCCAGTTTCGGTTTGCTGCAGGGTCCAACCCAGGACTTCCGGGTGCCTGCCCTGCAGCTGCTGGAGCAGTGCTGAGCTATTGCAACAATTCAAGATCGGTTTTGTCTATTTTGTATTATTTTCTCTATTTTATTAATAGCATTAGTAAAAAACTTTCAACTTTTTCTCCAACTTGCAAGTCTGTCTCTCTTTTCCTCCTATCGCCTCTCCTTAGTGGGAAGGAAGGGGCTGGGGACGGGAGAGTGGGTTAACAGAAAGCACCTGCCACGGTTTATTGCTGCCCTGCAATCAAACCTTGACACCAGCTTATGACTGTCCATTCAGCCCGTTGCCCAGCCAGGCAGTGTTTTGTGAGTCCTTGAAATTATGGTTTGTAACTCCTGGCAGAAAGTGTGAGTGAGAAGTCTGTCAAAATGTCATTCAGGGCAGCATCAGAGCAGAAGTCCAAGGAGCTGTCCTGGAGATGCCTGTTTATCTTTGCAATCCTATAAAGCTCTGAAGTTTCTACTATCCACCTGGGATCTCTCTGGTGGCAGCTCCAGCCTGTGATGTCCTCTCCACCCTGTACATGGAAAACAGATCTCCTTTATCCATGTTCTCGAGGTGCTCCACCAGGCTATGCACTGTGTCCTTGAGAGGGTGGCTGCCCAGGAGACACTGGCCACGGCTCCATTCCCATCTCCCCAGAGTAATTCCTCCCCTGTTGCTGTGACATGGTGAGGGTGGAGCCAGAGGATCAGTGCTCCACAGAGGCTGTTCCTTGCCTGTTCTGAACAGGCTCAAGCCCCAAGACACAAAACAATGAAGCCGGTGAGGCCCCTGTGCTTGTGAGAGGGCAGAGCACCTTCTGCAAGCCAACCACGTTAGGGACCACCAGCTTTGCTCAGCTTCGGTGCTGCGACTCTGCACAACAAGGGGCTTGGGCAAGCCAGTTGCCACTGCCCACTGTGCCTCCATTATAACTTTTGTGGTGGAGGTGGGTTTCCAAGAGAAACTACCCTTTTTCTCATGTCTTTGGGTTCCCGTGGGCCAAATTCCCAACTTAAATTCTGCAAACTCGCCTTAAAACAGCTTATACTGAGGGCATGGAGAAGACAGAGCAGAGGACAGGGCAAATCCTCTGCCCTCTCTCAGCACGGAAGGAACAAGCGGAGGAGATGCAGGACCTTACCCTGCCATCCTTGCTCGCTGCTGTCTGCTTCAGTCCATTTCTGGGCTTTCATTTTGCAATTAGCTGGTGTTTACAAATCTGATGTGCTGGGGGTCACTGGGCAGGGCTTGCACCTTCTCACCAAGGCTGGGAGGGCACAGGGAGCTCGGAGAGCACCCCAAGGTTCACCTGAATTTCTGCTCCTTTGTGTGCTCCTGTCTATTTGGACCTTGGCATGACGGCAAACACATGCCTGTGGCTGTGGATTGTGTGTATGTGTTTGTGTGCTGTCAGCAGTGGTGTGCAAGGTGGAGACCCAGGCGTGAGGGATCAGGCTGCCCTGCCAGGCACTGGAGGGGGCCAAGAGGGAGGTCAGACCAACCTCCGCAGCTTTCACGGCCCGAGGGGCTGCAGTCTGCCTGCGGGGGCTCCTGAAGAAACTGGGGCTGTGTTTCACCTCCCACGGCCAGCTGTGGGTGCAGGCTCTGTGCTGCATCCCTCCTTTTTGCCCTTGGCACACATCTTCCATGCGAGAAGTCCATGTCCCCTCCCTGGCTGCCCTGCTCTGCGAACACAGCTGTGGCTGCCCTGACTGAGATGCGCCTTCATCCAGAAACGGGCACTTGAAGAACTCTTCTTTCTTTCCCAAATCAAAGCCAAAAGTATAATTCCTCCCTTCCCTTGCTTCCCTCTCCTCTCCTCTCTGCCTCCCCCTCACAGCTTAGCCATAGATTTCCTGCCGTTCCCACCAGCAGAGCTTTCCAACAGCTTCTTAGTTTGTTCCCTGCGGAAACACCAAAGCTGTTGCCCCCATGCTGCATGCCAGCCTGGGGGCCTTCGTCCTTGCTAAATGGAAGAACCTACCACCTCCTGGGAGAGCTCGGGTCTCCCATCTTAACCTCTGTCATGTCCCATCTAACAAATATAATGCACCACAAAATCACTGCACCTGTGCAAAACATCAGGCACCAACAGCCAGACCTTGGTCCAGGTGGCGCCAGCAAGAAGCCAGAGACCTTCTCACCGGGCTTCTTGGCCAGCATTTGTATAATAATCACAGACTCGTTTAGGTTGAAATGCATTTCTTGAGATCACAACCTTCGAAGGAGGTTTCACCTGAACAGAACTGGTTGGGGAGGGACCCGTACTACTGAGGCAGGGCTGGCCACGAAGGGTCATTCAGGTGCGGCTCAGGGGAAGGAGGGAGAAGCATCAGGAGAAGCATCAGGAGAAGCCGCAGCCTGTAAAATGGGACTGCTCAGAGCACAAATCCCCCAGAAGGAAAAACGCCTGTTGTGATAGGGCTGCAGGAACCCTTTGGAGTCAACTAGTCCTGCCCTCTGCTGATCAGCTCTTCCAGGGCTCCACGTACCATAATATCCCACGTAAAGCTCAGCTCAGCCATCCGAGCTGGCTGCAAACACATGGGTGGCTTTTATATATAGAAACCTAGCAGCGTGCTAATAACTAGCTAGATAAGGAAGAAATTATTCGCAACTTGCAGAAGAAAAAATGACTCCCCTCACCCTGCCACAAGAAGCTTATAAAATTGTATACTGTGGTGTAGGTGACGTTCTGCCTACACGCATGAATTCAAATGTTCCCTGAATTAGCAGGAACACTTCATGTGGCATTCAGCGAGGGGGGCCGCTGGCTTCCAGGGCGTTGCATTAATGATGATTCAAAGAGCTCAGAATCTAATCACAGGGGATAAAAATAGCCAGCTTCTACTTAGAACAATTCATTATACAACAGACCTTCCTCCAGCCTCCTTCTGCCGCTCGCTTCTCTCTGGGAAGTTTCCCAGTGCGGCCGGGCAGCTTCGTCCCAGGGACAGCGCGGGTACTGAGGTCTGAGCAGGCAACGCTGCCCATCCGGGGCTGCGAGGGACCTTAATCCAGGGTCTCCTGAGGAGTACCTGTGGGGTGAATATCACTGAGATGTGTGATAGCATCACTGGGAGAACTGAGGCACACTGCCCTTTGCCTCTCACTCTCTGTACAGCAAGGGAGGGGAGACAAGGTCTTCCAGAGAGTCTTGTGTCTCATCCAAGTGAGATATGTCCTTAGGAGAGGGGTGAATTGCTTTACAAGGGCCACTCTGCCCGTTGCCTGAAGGTGACCCAATAGGCTCTCCCAGCCCACCTACAAATCCAGCTTCCACGCAGCTAACTCTAGATGAAGCAAATCTCAGTGTAGGCCACGTTGGTGCATGAGCTCAAGAAAATGTGCAGCACTGATTTCTCAATGCTACTGAGTCCTATGCTTCTGGTGGAATGATCTTCTCACATCTCATTGCACGTGTGAATAAGTGGTTTGTGCCTTTTTTATGAGGAATCTGCGCACAGCTCCTGAGGGCCCATGGTAGTTCAATGCTGCCCCGCAGCCCTGGGAGCCAGAAGAGCCTGTGCTCTCCTGCTTGTTCTTCAGGCAAAGGGATATCTCTGCTGGGACTGCCAGCTGACACCCGCTGAAGTGATGGGGAGGGACAGGATCTGACTGGAGCCATCCCAAAACAGACCAAGAATAATTTTTCTTACTCTAGATATTGTTTGTTTGTTTTCCATATCGCAGACACTGATTTTCACAGCATTTGGTTGTGCTGCTACCAAAACAAAACCAAAGATTTACTTCAGACGTTGACTAAGCTGGAGGAGCAGATGAACCTTTGAGAGAGACAGAGAACTTATTTTCATGCAAATGTCACTGGTAATACAATCAGCTCTCAAGGGAACAAAACCTCAGAAACTTTGCAACCTATTTGTCTGTCCCTAAATAGAAGTTTCTCAAAGTTCTCCAGAAGACGGGATCTGCTCTGAAGAAGGAAATGCAAAGCATTAAGTAGGTCAAATGAGACAAATGAAGGCAAGATAAGCAAGGGAGAGTTTTCAGGAAGAAAACAGGAGAGCTGATGAGATGGAGTGGAAGAACCAGGGCAGCGAGCAAGGGTCACTGTCTTTAGAAATCCACCTGCAGTCTCCACTCTCTTACAGGGCACATGCTGGTGACAACACGGTGCATGTTCCAGCTTGTCTGAAAGAGCAGCTAATGAGACTATTTGGGACCAAAACTGACTTGTTCTGGTCAGTGCTGTCTGAGAAGCCTGGAGGGTTGTGTATTTGCAAAGCTCTCATGGAGCAAGGAGAGGAGGAAAAGCACTTAACACGGCTGCTCTTGACCTTACTTATGTTGTGACTCCCAAGGATGTTGTCCACACTTGCACGGAAAACTTGCAACTCAGAAGAAGACAGACCACTCTGCTTGGCCTTATCTGCTACCGCCCTGCCCCAAACCACCAGCCAGATCCTCCTGTCTCACTGTGCTGCCAGAGAGAACAGCAGCCCCAGAACCGGGGTACCGAGGATTAAGCAGATGAGGAGAAAGTGAGGACAGCCGCAGGGTAGGGACAGGCTTCTTGCCCTGGATGTTTGTGGCACAGTAGTAACAGGGTGCTCCGAACGGCGATGGCTGTTGCTGCTGTGCCAGCAGGTCTCTGAAGCTTTGCAAGCATGTTGCTTTGCTCCAGGGCTGAAGTGTCTGTTGCCTAAACGTCCAGACGAAGCGAAGCGGGGCCCTGCATGTGTTTGGGATGCAGGATGAAGATGCTCTCCAGCAGTAGATTTGTTCGGTGCCTGAGACAAAGCAGCTCATGTTGCCTGAGGGCAAAGGGAATCAGGTGGGGAAAAACCAGCAGCTCCCTCTGCCATTTTTTCCAGAGAACAGCCTGAGACTCGTCTGCAGCCTCCTGTGTGCTCAAAGCTGCAGGAACACTTCCTTTGTCTCAAACTAGGTCAGCGCGGAGGCATGACGTTACTATAGCAATCGGTATTAGATTTCATAACTTTATTTTAGTGATGGGCGTGTTGCAGGATTCACTACTAGATGGAGGGAGCGTTGTCATTGAAACACCCTCTCCAGCTCCCCTTCCCCAGCCTCCCTCTCCCTCCTTCTCTGCTGACCCTCGTACCACAAGCACACAGCAGTGTCCGTCCCTCCCGTCCCTGTCCTGGGCTGTCTCTGAACAGCCCCAAAGTCAGCTCTGGGCCATACCGTACCTTTCACAGCTTGATGGGCTTGGGGACTAGGCCAGATTCAGCATCCTGTGCACCTTGCGTCCCTGTGGGGTCCAGATCTGTCCCTCATGAAGACCTGCCAGGCAGAGAGAAAAGGGAAAATGTCCTCAGGTCACAAAGAGCAGAGCGGTGTCTTCCTGCCAAATGTCCCAGGCCATAACCCTGATGCTGTAAAGACACAACAACTCTGACACCAAGGTTGTCTTCATTAAGTCCTAGCAAAGGCATAAGGCAAACACGAGAAAGCATCCTATATAAAGAGGCAGAGGCAATGCCCGTGGGAGGGGGCAAAGGTGTGGGAGTGGGTCCCACGTCCCTCTGTGTTGCCTGTGGACTGAAAGGGTGGACTGGAAATCAGCTAGGTGGGGAGGGAACATGCAAAATGCCTGGGCTCCTTGCTCAGGGGCACAGGGCTGGGGCAAGCGCCTTTGTGGGAATGTGCTCTTTGACTTTCCTTCCCTTGCTTCTTTGTCATCCCTCAAGGAATCTCCTTGCTGCCCATGGTTGTGTCTTCGTTCCTTGGCCATGCCAGGAGCTTATTGTCCTGAGTAGGATGGTTCTGTAACCCTCCGTGCCTCATCTTCTGGGCTGTTCATTTTGCTCTGAGCCCTGGGAGGACAGAGTCTGGTAAGGCAGGAAGGACAATCCAGGCTGTAAAACCCCTGACCAAGGTGGCAGATGGCAGCCAGTTACCTTTGGTGTGTTCTAGCTATACACCTGCCAAAATCTATGTCTGTGACCTACCAATGCTACTCATAAAACTTTTGCTTGAGCAGTTCATACTGTAAATCTCTTTCATTTGGTCACTAGGTGCTACTGTATTGCAGCTAAAATGTTGTGCTTCTTTCTTCATTGTCATTCACCATCAGCTACACTGCAAACAACTGAAGAAAATGCTCCCTGTATGAGAAGTAAAATAAATAAATACGGGGAAAAAACTCATGTTTCTTAATGTCCTCTAAATCCTACACATCACAACAGAGAACAGAGTCTGAATAATTTTATCAGTGAGATTATGTATTATTTGGGGTTAACATCAATTGATTTCCAAGGTAGGCTGTGTGTATGTGTGCATGCTTTCTCTTCTGCACTGAGAAGGTGCAGGCGTGGTGCCGGGACAATTTGGGGAATTCAGCCTTTCAGTGCTGAGAAGCAAGAGACGGCAATGGCATGGTAACTCAAGGTGAGGAGTTGGCCTTCCTATGATGGTATTTTTTTCATTCCTAATTGAACAAAGGAGGCCATGAGGGTCTTGAGAAGGCCTGCCTAGGGGGCTTTAAAATAAACAAACCCCAGTTTCTTGACTGGGAGGACGTATGAAAGGCTGTGACAAGGATAGAAACCTCACCAGTTTTTCTAGAAAAGGTGAATCTGAGTGGTGGGTTTTGACTCCTTCCCTCTCTAGTGAAGCAGAGGAAGACCAAACCGGTGCCCTAGTGCCAGTGATAAGACAGCACCTCTGTCCCCAGAGAGGTGGGCTCTGCAGTTCCCACGAGACCCCGCTCTCTCACCCTGCCACCGCCCAGCAGAAGGGGTTTCTCCCCAGGTTAACTCATGCCTGGAGGGGATCTGTACAGACATGCCAGGTGCGATGCATGCCTGGGTTACGACAGAGGCACCATGTTTCACGGAATCATAGAATCATTTTGGTGGTAAGAGACCCTTAAGATCAAGTCCAACCATAACCTAACTCTGCCACTAAACCCTGTCCCTAAGAATCTAATCTCTGCATCTTTTAAACCCCTCCAGGGATGGTGACTCCAGCACTGCCCTGGGCAGCCTGTTCCAATGCCCCACAGCCCTTTGGGGAAGAAATTGTTCCCCAGATCCAACCTCAACCTCCCCTGGCGCAACTTGAGGCCGTTTCCTCTGGTCCTGGCGCTTGTTCCTGGGGAGCAGAGCCCGACCCCCCCTGGCTCCAAGCTCCTTTCAGGCAGGTCAGAGATCAGAAGGTCTCCCCTCAGCTCCTGTTCTCCAGCTGAACCCCCAGCTCCCTCAGCCGCTCCCATCACACTTGTGCTCCAGCCCCTCACCAGCTCCGTTCCCTTCTCTCAACTCGCTCCAGCACCTCAAGGCCTTTCTTGGCATGAGGGACCCAAAACTGCCCCCAGGATTCAAGGTTTGGCCTCCCCAGCACCGAGTACGGTGGCACAATCACTTCTCTCATCCTGCTGGCCACACTGTTCTTGATGCACATGGTGCTGGTGGCCTTTTTGGCCACCTGGGCACACGCTGGCTCATGTTCAGCCGCTGTCACCAACACCCCCAGGTCCTTTTCCCCCAGGCACTTTCCAGCCGCTCTTCCCCAGCCTGGAGCGTTCACGGGGTTGTTGTGACCCAAGTGCAGGACCCGGCACTTGCCCTTGTTGAACCTCAGACAATTGGCCTGAGCCCATCGATCCAGCCGGTTCAGGTCCCTCTGTAGAGACTCACAAACATGCTCCACAGCCCTTCTTATAATCTGTCCCAAGGAAGCAAAGACTAGATAGATGGACAGATACAGTGCAGGTAGAGAACAAGAGGACTTGGTGTTAAAGAGGCATTCAGAGACTCTCATGGTGGATATCCCAACAGACAGAAGAATGAAAAGCCTGGAAATATCAGAAGATAGTCCTCTTAAATCCAGTACAAACTCTCTTCACCTTCTTGCTAGCTCTGTACCACTTGAACCCCAATGATGCAAAGGAAATGGTTAAAGGAAAGGCACGCGCCCTGGGAAAGCCAAGCAGGAGACAGCTGGTTTTTAGACAGGGCAGTCACATATATCCCCAGAGCTCACCTGTCTTCTACACCAAAACACTTGTTTTTTGAGTTTCTTGCTGCTGATGGGTACTCAGCTGTGAAAACCAGAGACAGATACTCTACCCAGGAGGCACAGCAAACATGCTTCTACCTCACCAAGGAGGCCTCTGTTTTGGAGGCATCAGTTCTTGAAGAAAAGGGACAATTCCACACCCCAAACTCAGACATTTCTGAGCTCAGAGATGTCAACGAGGTTGCAAGTTGCTACCAATTGGCCAGTGCTCCTAGCACTAAATATAGCACTGTGTGAATGTGATAAGGCTACGTATGATGAGTCTGGGTGCTGCAAACGGCCATGCAGCAGTAATTGTGTTGACACAATCCAACGCTTTCACGGCTCTCTCCACATGAAAAGCAAATTCCAGCTACTATCGAGTTGAATTAGGTTTGAGCCAGAAATCCAGACATGTAGAGTCTGCAACAGCTGATACCCAGCTAGTGCTACCTACAGCCATGCATAGCAACAGTATCCAACTACCCCATGTCCACCAGCCAAGTTATTGCTCTCCTACTCTAATGCCACCAGTACTGTTAAGGGTGACAGTACATCGCTAATGTTCAACACGGAAGTCATCAGCATCTGCTAGCAATGCTCTCAGCACCTCTCCTGTGTGCACAAGTATTCACCACCGTGCCCAGCGTCTTGTGTCACCACCAGTAGCTACTTGTGCTGCAAGTGCACTACCACCACCCATGATGCTTGTGTCTGCCACCAGCACTCTCATGGAATCCCAGAGTACATCTAGGAATGGTGCCCATCCTGGCAGCGCTGGGCACAGCGTGACTCTGATGGGTGGGAGGAGCAGTGCCTGGGCGCCAGGCCTCCACTCACCCAGAAGAGTTCTCAAAATAAAAGATGGCATTGAAGCTCTGGAGGAAGAAACATTTTTGTCTGTAATACCGCTTTTGTCTTTGCATGCTGCTGTTGCACTGAGAAAGCAGGGCTATAATTACCTTTAATTAATATCAGCATCAACGCCCCAAGGAAATGTAAATGAACAATTGTGCCACCAGCACAATTACATTACGTTAACTACCAGCGATCCACATCCATCATCCCCCTCTTTTTCCTATTCTCAGGAGCAGCTCACTCACGTCATGGCTGTTGCATGGAGGGAGTGGGCTTGAAGATGACGTGTGGAAGGACACACACTGCTACCAGAGGTGGTGTAGCCTCAGGCGAGTGGTTTGCAGACTGAGGGGAATGGTGGGGAGCAGGAGGCAAGCTGGGGTCCCTGAGCTTCCAGGCAACGAAAGCCCAGGATGCTCGAGGAAGCTGCCAAGGGTCCTTCCAAGGTGGTGTGCATGCTCCCATGCTGCTGTTTGCTCAGGCCTGTCCTGCTGATCAGCTGATGTCCCCTCCCTGCATGATTCAAGACACTTTGGGTGACCTAGGGCCTCGGATGCTCTGCAGCCAAACCTCACTGGAGAATCAGCTCATGATTATTGCTCCTCTGAGTCTTGGTCTAGAAGAGGAAGGCCACAACCTGTCCTTCTGTAGCTCATGTGGCTCTGTTGGCCTTGATGTGTGGCTGCAGAAGACCTCGAAGAGTCTAATCTAATGTTCGTGATTCCTGGCATTGCCACCTCAGAGATGACTGTACAGAAGTGACAGAAAGATACAACTGAATAAAGGATCCTATTGCCTGCTGGGTTGTCCAGATGAAGCTGATGAGGGTTTCAGTCACGACTGAGCTGTTGAAAGCACAGCCTGCTCGTATGGCAGTATGACACGAAGGGCAGGATGGTCTTTCCATTCCAGCCAGAGACTCCTGGGGCCACGCTGGTGTGGCCACAACCTGAGCAGAGCAAGGCAAGCAGAGCAGCCATCACAGGCGTTCCTGGGAAGGTGCCGATGGTACTGGATTTAATTTTTGAGAAAACACCACAAAATGCTACAGGCTCAAAAAGCAGCGTTTTGGGCTGGGCCTGTGTGAGAAAGAGAGGTCCCTCACCTCCTGCTGCAGGGACTTTTGCTTCTCTTCCAAACTTGAAAGAGCCTCAGCAAGCTGCCCATGTCCACTTCTTGTTAAACCTGAGAAGAAACGAAGTCCTTGTGTCAGCAAAGTGACCTGCCTGTGCTTCTCTGTTTTGCAGCTGGCCCCATGTAGGATCCAAAACTGTGGTGTGGGACATGTGAGGCCAAGTGAAGATCCTGTGAACATAGCGGAGACATCCGCAGGGATGGAGGGGATGAGCAGGTCCTGCACAGGGGCAGTAAGAAATGGGTGAAGAGCACAGCCAGGCATGCAGACTCCCAGTGACAGCAAGTGCTATTGAAAATGCAATGTTCTCCTCCTCTTGCTATCATCCCTAACTTGAGTTCCTTCTAATACTTAGATTTAGAGACAGTAAGTTCAGTATAGTTATTGCAAACCTCTGGCCTGCTCTCCTTTGTGAAATAGGCTGTAGCATCATTCTATGCAAATCCAACAGCAGCAATAATGAAAATAAATATATGTGTGTTCTTGTACCTCTAATCCCGTAACCATTTCTCTGGATAAAACAAGTATGTTGAGCTCCTTTGGGTCTCCCAGAAAGAATAAAATTCTGTATGAAGGATGCTTGGGGCCTGATTTCAGTGTTATCACTGCCTCACATTCAAGAAAGGAAAAAAGGATACTGTGAAGAAAGCGGAGAGCACAGATGTGATATGGTTGTTTGTAAGTGAACAGACTTGTAGCCAGTATTAACATTCTTCTGAAGGAGGTATGAATGGAAAAATATGTCTGTGAAAGCACCAGAGGAAACAATCGAGCAAAGGTGGGAAGAATGGCAAAATCCTGGTGAACCACAAGGAGCATGTTCCCCTCTCCATGCCCAGAAGCCTGGTGCTCTGCAAAAGTTCCCACACAGATGACTTGTCAGTAGAAGAGTTGCGTTTGGGTCATGAGAGGAGGGAAAAAAGGTTACAGCACATTCCACGTGCTGTTCCTCTTCCCGCTCTCCCCACAGGGAGGTACTCTGAACAGAAAGACAGTGCACACTGATCTTGCCTAAGATTTACGGAAGTTGAAGTAAACAAGAGGCTGAGGCACCCATCATGACCACTGACTCTTAGAGGGTGTAAAAGACTGAACCAAAACCCACATCATTGTCAATCAAGAGGAACCTCAGAGACACAGTGGAGACCTGACAGTAGTGCTCCTCTAATTTTGTAAACAAGTGAACCCAGCAAGACCTCTTGGACATAAGCCTTGGAGCTTGCAAGTACATGAAGGAGAAAGACTTCAGAGGGAATGAGTTTGAGTCACTGAAATTTGTTTCATTTGAAAGAAATACCACTGTCACTTCTTGTAAGATCGTATATTAAATTTTGCTTATTTAATTTACTAAATAAAGACACAGACAACTAGGATCTACTCTGCCCATCTAGAGATTGAAGCTTGGGCAAGCCAGCAGCACCAAAGAGAAGAGATGGGGACATAATTCCCTGTGGGTGGAGGTTACCAATTCTTAGCATGGGAACAGCAGAAATTATCTCTTGGGTTTCTGGTGGAAGAATGGGAGATGGAGCTAGGTGGAGCTAGGATATGAAACAGTGAAGAAGGGCAAGTAGGACGGACTGAGGAGCCTTCATTAGTGTGTGACATCATGATGTTGAGAATAAAATTGGTCCAGACAGCAAGGGACTTGAAGAGAAATTCTTTAATTGCCTTCTCACCAATGGCAGGGAGCCTGGATAATACACTCTGCTCACGTATGGACACGAATTTCGACCTAGTTGTGCTCCCAAAATCTGGCTAGGAGCATCACATAATTGGAGTGTTAAAATCAGCAAATGTTAAAATCAACACCTTTAGGGAAGAATGACGGAGCAAAGAGGGACATTGAAGGTCATGGCAGGCAAGGTCAACTTTTTGAGTCATATCCAGCTGTAAAGCTTACAGATCTGTGTCCTAGCAGAAGAAGCAGAAGATGAAAAATGTATGGGACCTTCCACAACCCACCAGATAATCCTTGTGAGCCTGACAGCCTGCTCTGTAAGTATCTTTGTGATGTGCATGGAAAACAGGTTGCCTTGTTACGAGGAACTTAACTGGAGAGACTTGTGCTGAGAATTGTATCCTAGTATGACCCCAAGGTGGACTTGAGGGACATGGTGGCTAAACAGCTGGACATCTGTACAAAATGATGGCTAAAATAAGACTCTGCCGCCATCAGTGAAAGACATTACAAGAGAAGCAGGGCCTGTGCCTGGCACAGATAGTATCTTACTAGAAAAGAGGGTCCTTTTCTGGCAGCTTGACATCTGGGATGGCGTTGATAAACTGGAGATGGTTTAGAGAAGAGCCACAAGGACTGCACGGTGTGGCTCACACTGGGAAACACCAGGAACACAAGCAATTTAACTGCAGACCACCAGTCCCTAAAAGGCTGACACGAGAAGGCATTTCAGCACTGCACCCAGGACCCCATGTGCATCCAGGGGCAAGGAGCTGAAGATGGTTCAGCCTAGACCACAAGCAAAGAGAGGTTTTATTTTTATCAAACAAGAGCATTTGGCCATTAAAAGGACTACACTCTGCTGAGCATAGCAGTGCATTCTCCATCATGGGCAAAAGTTCAAGTCACCTGAAACATTTTTCCCAAGATGTTTAGTTCAAATGCAGTTCTGAGACCTGAAGCATATACAAATTCAGAGATTTCTTCCTCAGTTGCTATTACCTTTCCAAAAGTGACTGTATTTCTCTTTTGGGCCACTGCGATAAATGGGACACTTACACAAGTTCAGGGCCTCTGATTTCATGCTTACATCTTCCAGGAGACAGACCAGATTGATGGCATTTTTTTTTTTCTTAAAAATAGCACTGCAAGTACCACAACACAGAACAGCATCAGATGGCCAAGTCATCCTGGTACCACTCAGCCCCACGGACAGGAGGGGGTGAATGCCAGACCCTCTGTTGGGCCAGGTGAAGCAGTGGGAAACTCCCTGGCTCCAGCTGGGTGTTGTGGAGACATCTGTGATCCCCTGCTTGTTGGTCCTAGGGTGGCCTCCCTGCTTTGAGAAGCAGACAGCAGCATGGGAGAAAGTCTGCGGCGGGCTGGGAAATGCGTGGGTGCGGGTACAGCTCGGCTCAGGGAGCTGCACTTGCCCAACCTGTTGGCTCTCGCCTGGGAACCCGGCATGGGCCACAGACAGGCCACTGCTCCAGGTGACCACTGCTGACCTGTCCATCCTACAGATGGCACCTCAATGCCGGTAGGAGGTTCTCTGCCTTTCTCATGTGGTGGATGCTTTCCCATGACAGTTTCCACCCTTCCTGTAGTTTTTTCCTCCCCTAAAGCCTGAGCTGATGCCAGGAGAGTGTCTGACCCTATGGGAGAACATTGCTGGTGTCTGGCACCCAGACATCACCTCTTCTAAGAAATTCTATGTTCCTTCCTAACTGCCCCTAAATGACCCAGAAGAAAGGTGTGAACACTGCCAGCAAGGAAAACAAACAGCTGCTTCCAGCCTCTTGCTGACGGACCAGGCTGAGAAAGGGATCTGCATGAGGTGTTTAGCAGTGCAGCAGGACCAGGCTTGAGCCAGGGGAGGGAGGATGAGGTGAAACCCTGCTGGGGGCTGCAGGGCAGGTGTAGGGCACCACAGACTTGCTGGCTGCAGCCCACGCCTAGGCAGGACACAGGCTGCAGTGGCGGCTGTGCAACTGGAAGAGGTTTTCCAAGAAGGTTATGCATGACTGTGGAAAAAGACAGAGGTACTTTGACAAAAGCCGAAGAGCAGATTCCCCTGTACCTACAGCTGTAATTACATTCAGCCATGAATTGGCACATGCTCACCGTCTCTTCTGGCTCTTGTTTTAACCTTCGGCCGATCACGCAAAGCCAGAGGACACAGGTTTGATCACACAGGTGGGATAGCCAGCCAGAGCAGAAATGTGGCTACGCAGTAAAGATAAGGCCAGAAGAGCTGGCTTGTAGCCATCTCCTCTGGTGTCCAGCCTGTTCCCAGCCTGTGGCTCTGCAGTGTCTGTTCTTGCTGCACTTCTCACCCAGGGAACTGAGGAGCCTGTTCCTGGTTGGGGCTTGAAGGGATTTGTTGCTGCAAAGTGTCCGTGTCCTGACCACACTCACTGAGCCCCATGTGAGGAATATCTACTCTTCTGTGACGGACAAGACCTGAACAATCGGTCCTTGCCACTGCTCCTTGCTCTTCCTCCCTGACATTGCTTGTCTGCTCAGGCTAATGAGATAAAGAGCAGCATCTCTCTCTCGGAGACTGGACACAACCTGATATGGCACTCAGAATCTTAGCAAAAAAATCCCTAAACCAGGTCTGCCACACAACCACTCATGTCAGAAAGCCCCACACTTGTGTAACTCCTGCTCAGAAGCCCTTACCCTTGTCCCTTCACTGGCTCTGGCTGCCCACTGTGCTATTGGTACTCTGGCAGAGCTCCTGGCACGACATCTGGGCTAACCTGCATCATGTAACTGAGTGCCACTGAGGCAGAAACACTTGGACCTTCCTGAGGCAGGTCTGTTCTGTGCTTCTCACCTGCGCCCCACTCCAACTTGGCCACTTGCCGCATCTTTGCAAGGGATGGAAAAGATGAAGTACATCGAGAAGCCGTCTGTGGCAAATGCAAGGGCAGCCTATGCTGGTGCAAGAAGAGAACAGCCAGCCCAGAAAGAGAGGTGCAAGTGTGCGTGCACACACCCCTCTGTGTGGGGTGCTGCTGGGGCCGCGTGGCTGGGATGGGGCTGTCCTGCGTTGGCCCAGCCAGGCCTGTGGCACTGGCTGTGCCGCACTGCCCGCTGTCACCGACAGCCACCCACTGGCACTGCCCCATGGGGCATTGTTTGCTCTGGCTCCCTGGGATGCGCTGGGCTGGTGGCTGCAGGTTTGTGCTGGATGAGAGGGTGTGCTGCGCTGATCAGGGCTGCTTCACGCGCTTGCCACTGCTGAGCAGCCACGTCCTCTCTGTGGTATGGAGGATGCTGTTGCTCTGATAGCAAGAAGAGCTATGCAGGTACCTGCCTTTAACAAGATGGGTAATTCCCTTTCAGTTTTTTAATTAGTATGCCAATTGGTTTTTTCCTTAGCAAACAACTCTTTCAATAATGTTTTTTGCTGCATCTGCTAGGTTGGGAAAACACTGTTCCCGGAAGGGGCCGTGTCTTAATTCTTTGGCAAGAGGTTCCTTCCATGGAGGCTGTAGGACAGTGCTCATGTGCTCATGGTGCAGGTCCTGCTCGTCCCTGGCCCACGCTGGGGATGAGCACCCAGCAGAGAAGCCACTTGCTGCTCTCAGATTTCTGGGCGGCTGTGAAATAAGTGGTAACCCCAACCCAGGGTGACTATTTTCCCGACTCTAGAAGTCTTTAGGCACAACTGGCTGTTGCCTTGCTGAAGCTGTGCATCTTCTTGCACATTGAAACTGGAGAAGAAGCTGTGCCCTCGTTGGTGGCTCCTGTCTGGCTTTGCAGTTCACCTCCCAGGCTGCCTGAGCTGGACAGCACGACTTTCAGACTGCTCTGAGCAGCATGCAGAGGTAACGGAGAGCCTCATAAGCCCCAGGAAGGATTATGTGCTTGCTGCCAGGATGGAGGCATTCCTGGAGATGCCCCATGCTTGTGGTATCCTGGACATTGCACTTTCCAGAGGAAAAAGGATTCCACCTCGATCACTTTCTGTGATGCTTTGTCCTTGTGTTAGGGAGAAGAGTAACCAAAGCAGCAGTTCCTTGCTTTGGGGTGTGCTCTGTTTCCCAGATCTCAGCCTCATGAGTCCCTTTTTATTTCTTCCCATGTGAAGTTTTTGGGCCAGGACGTAGTGCTGCTGCTCAGCCACGAGCCTCCTGCCGTTGTGCAGCTGCCGTGGGCGAGATGGGCTGAGCACCATCCCACAGCACGGGCATGACCGGGTGAAGGCACTCCCGTCCCTAGCACCGATACCCCCCGTGCCACCCACACGCTCTCTGAACGCGGTTGCCCCTTGTAATAAAATCAGTGCTGCTCTCCTAGAAGTCACTAAATTCTCCAACTACAGTTCCTTGCGCATGTCTGTTAAGGTGGTTTTGTCACCTCTGCTCTGGCCTAATATCCTGCAACGCTCTGGGGCAGCGATGGAACTGGGAAATATGACGCCCAGATACAAGGTCTGGTTCCAAGCAATATCAATACATTGGGTGAAGGGAATGAATCATACCAAATACTGTGAGAGAGTCCTTTACTTGCCACCTCCATTTCAGGTGAAGCCAAAACCCTGTGTCCAAACACGCCCTGGCAGGTAGGCACTTTGGGGCACACAGAGGTTTAGGATCCAGCCTACAGGAGGGGAGAGTATAATGCAACCTAGATAGAACTATGGAAAAATAAAATTTGAGTGGCAGTGAAATATGTTTCACGGCGGGGAGAACAAAAGAGTTTGTGGTGAGTGTGTCAACAATTCTCGGCTTTATGGTAGGGTAGGGCCAAGTTTCATCCTGTCAAAAAGATGGTGTTGAGTTGGGGACAAAGTGATGAAGGACACTGTGTCCCAGGCCATGCTCCTTTGCTGTGCCGCAGGTGCTTGGGGCAGGGACGGGGATCAGGCAGCTTGGGGACAGGGCAGCAGCCAGAAGAAGAGCAGGTTGCTCTGGACGAGGCTGTTTCCTCACAGCTCTGCTGTGGTCCTGCACAGCCAGGCTCTTCTCCGTGCAAACCTCTGTGCCATGACCTCCACATACCCGTGCCAGGACTGGGATGAGGCTCCAGCCCTTTTCTTCATAGCTTGGGCACAGCTGAGCTGGGTTCAAGGTCCACCTTGCATAGAGCCTCTCTGGAGGAGCAGATGAGACAGGTTCTTCCTTTCCCTGGTGAGTGCCACGTCATCCACAGGAGCTTTGAGAAGGGAAGGTGACACTGCAGATGCTACATCTCCCAAAGACTAGGGTTGGGGGGCTGGATACACAGAATTTTTTCAGTTTCTGGATAAACTTAGGAAAGAATTGCTTCTTTCAGGCTTTATTGCAATTAAATTATTGTTTGGTTTTCTCAAGGAATTGGAACAAGAAATTCTTTTGGGATAAGCATGACAATTTTGGGGGGTCTATAATAAAATACTTGTTTGGTTTGGTTTGGGTTCTTTAAACCATTCAATCTTTTTGTTTTAAAATATCGCTCTGTCTTTAAAATATACCAAATCAGCACTTTCAGATTGAAAACCAAGATGTTTTTGCTTAGCAGGCACCAAAATAGAAACAGATGCTCCAAAAATTTTCCTCTTGTTCATGTGAGGCTTTGAGCCCACCCCAATGCCATATCTACCCAAAGGATCAGACATCGCCATTGCATGGTCCCTCTCATGGAGACACAGTGGCGTTCTCAGCTGTAGACGCTTGTTCCCTCCATGGCCCACAAGCAGATATTTCAATGGTGCCTTGGACTGTGTGCTTGGGCGCTGGTGGCTCTAGGTCACTGAGCCTCAGATTCAAGGCAAATATCCAGGCGCTCCTTCCCCAATGTCACTGAACTCCTCCTGAGATCATCCTACATCCATATTCAACATCCACCTATTGGGGCATGCACTGCCAGCCCTGAGCCTGAAGTTTTGCTTTCATTTTTATTTGAATAATGAAGATGTGCAAACCCCAGCCTACACTTCCTTCGGGTGTGCTCTCCCGCTGCTCTGGGAGCACTGCTGTCCCTCAACCCCTTCCCTCCTGGCCAGGGGAAGCTCTGTCTCTCCGAGGGGGCTGCAGCCGCTTCCCTTTTCCTGGCCCAGGGTGGGATGTCCAGGCTGGCCCCGCTTCCCGTGAGTCACCAGCAAATCTCAGCTTCCTTCTGCACGGCCATGGAAGCAGAGCCCTAATTACAGGGCAAGACTAGCGGAAACAAGCTTATTATTTACAAGGCTAATGAAAATTAATCATGCCTCCTCCTCCTCCCTTTCTTGTGGGAACAGTCATCTTAAAGAAAGCAGATTATAAAAGCATTATGGGCGACTGCTGTGCTGGTTTTTGGCACTAACCAGGAGATTGTGTGGGGGCTGTGGGTTTTGTTTGCAGGTCACCTGAAACTCAAGGGTTAAGAGTAGCTAAAAGCGAAGTGCTGGTTGTTCTCCCCACTCCCAGTCCGGGCCTCCCCTCTGCTGCTGGCCCAGGCAGGTGGAGATGGGGAGCAGATGGAGTCTGCGCCCCCGCACTGAGCCAGACAGGCTGTACAGCCCTCTGGTGCTTTTCCAGGCAGCTGCTGCTTCTCCCCATGCCTGGACCCCTTTGGCATAATCTGTCTTCTTGCAAACAGGGAGCAGTGTGGGGCACAGGGCTGGTCCTGCCCAGGAGACGGAGGAGTTCCCCAGGGTGGCCCAGCAGAGCCCAGTTAGCCCCGTGCAGGCAAGCAGGTCTGAGTCCAGTGGCTCCACACTTCAGCCTACTGAGCAATGCACTGATGGAAAGTAAGACTGTGTGCAAAGCCAGATGGAGGAAAACATGTGAAGGAGTAGTTCATGTTGCACAGGTCTGGATAAACAGAGCATCCTGTACTAACTGGAGCCACTGGTTCTGGAGTGAGCACTGCTGTCCTCTTCTGCAGAAAATGGTGAACCTTGTCAAGTGCAAAAGCCATCACCGTCGCTCAAACCATCACTGTCACTCAGGAGAAGCCGAGGCGTAGGATAGGGAAGAGCAGTCATGGAGACAGGGAGAGACCTTCAGTCTTTTGAACTCTGTCAAGTGCCATCTCCTGTTGTCCGCACTGTGGAAAGAGCTCCCAGGGATGAAGCGTCACATGCCCTAAGTGCTGAGCCGAGCCCAGAAGCTGCTCTATGCCCTCCATGCTCACCACATTCCCCCTTTTCCAGGCTTAAAGATCTCCAGACCCATGAGCAGCGTCCCTCTCCCTGGGGCTGTGCAGGCTGCGAGTGGGAGGACGGCGAGGAAGAGGCACTGGGACACCACCCCAGACCACCCCAGCCAGCTTCAGGGCTGATCGCCTGGATGAGGATCTGGGAGGGAGATGAGGACCAGGCTCCAGAGCCGGGCTGAAGAGAAGCTTCCTGCTAGGCCTGTCTGGGCAGCCCCAGGGGAGTGCTGTGTGGAGGAGCCTGCCCCATAGCTTCTGCAGGCTACCATGATAATTAACTGTTGCTTTGGAGAAGACAGGAAACAAGCAGGAGGTCAATTTTCAATTTCCCAGATGTGTATAACCAGTTTCTAGCAGGCAGTCTGAAAATAAATCCCCATCAGTCTAGTTACCACTTAATTAACATAACTAGCTACAACATGTATTCCCCAGCCCAGACAAAGCCGGAGCTCATCCACTATCGCTGTACAATGAGATGGAGCCAGGGCTGGGGCACGGCGGGTGGTAATTCTCTAGCCTGAAATTTCAGTCCTGCTGCCCAACGTGCTGGACTTGTCCTGCTCAGGCAGGGAAGCTCTGCCTCAGCTTCCCGTGTATTGCTCCAGGACTGGGATAGCTGCTGTGATCTTCCTCAGAGCTGGCTGCTTTTGGGGGCAGTTGGCATGAATGACTAAAAGAAATTTGGTGAAACAGCTGGAGTTTGTTTCTTTTTTGCATAGTTTGGAATAAAGAAGAAAAGAGGGCCCTGTGGGTGAAACGCTTTCTTGCGCTATCACCCCGCACAAGAAAATCCCATCTTTCCATGAGAAAACAATGCTCAGTTTTCAGTAGGAAAGCGTGGTTTTGATAGGTGAAGAATGTTGGCCATTTCAGAGAGAGATTTTGGTAAAAATGGCAATAAGCATCCTGGAGCTGTCATGGAAAATGGCCACCACATCCAGCCACCAAAGCCCAGCACAGCGCGGGGCTCACAGGGGCAGCAGCGTGGGCAGCCCGGCTACTCTGAGCACAGACTCAGGAGACTCCCTCTCCTCAGCACCTGCATCTACATCGTGTGCAGATCAAGTGCTGTTCTGGCATGGGTCCTGTCCTCAGGGTGGTTTAGGGTCTGGGTGCAGCTGAGGTTGGTGATGGTGGGAGCGTGTCCCAGTGACCCAGGTGCAGTGGAGCTCAGCTGCAGTGCTGCCATGAAGTCTCTGGAGCAGGTCATACCATAAAGAGAGTATGAGCATTGTGCTGTCCTGCCATGACCAGGAAATGTCTGTCCCAGCAGTGTCCTCCACTTATTCCAGCCCTCCTTGCCACTGTATCAGACCCAAACCACCCTCTTAGGAGCACCAGCCCAGAGAACAGTGTTATCCTACATTTTGGGCATTTTACCTCTAGCTTCTGAGAATGAGCGCACTTGGCAGAAATACCTTGGATCAGATGTGCCAGTCAAAAAGTGTGGGGTGATGTTACCCACTCAGCTTCTTGTTCTTGTCTCTGCTACATGGGTTTTATGAGAAAGGTAGTCTTAAAGCAAAACCAAACCTCTGGAGCTGAAGAGCCAAGGAAAGTAGTCAAGAGATCAGAATGACCAGTAGAATGGGGAGACTGGGATGTGGAAACTAGAGCCATGCAAGGTCTTGCACCAGCCTGTCAACAGTAAGACATCAACCCCTTGCCTGCCTGAGAAGTATCAAACGCCCTTCTGGCCAGTCATCCAGGGAGAGCTTGCCCCTCCTGTCGCTAAAGGGTGGATGTCTCCCCTGAGCGGGGTGCTGGCACTCAAAGAGCCGGGCTCCACACCTGCGGGCAGCACTGCAGTCCCCCCTCCCACACAAGCCAGAGCCATCCCAGGCACAGTTTGTACCCACTGAGCCAGACTGAGCCGGTGGCAACCTTCCTGGGCTATGGCACACAGCTGCGTGCCCAGACCCCAGCAGAGCTGCACCCTTCAGCTGGCCACCTTCTCTCTGCTCTTTTATTTACTCCCCATTGGTGATTTCTGCTCACACGCTCTCTCCTCACCCTGGTTTGTGACCAGAGGTAACACTATCCCCACGAGGGACCTAGCGAAGGAAGAGCATCTCGGCTGTTAGCATTAGCCCAAGTGAAACAAGGAAGGAAGATCACAGCAGCTATCCCAGTCCTGGAGCAATACACGGGAAGCGGAGGCAGAGCTTCCCTGCCTGAGCAGGACAAGTCCAGCATGTTGGGCAGCAGGACTGAAACTTCAGGCTAGAGAATTACCACCCGCCGTGCCCCAGCCCTGGCTCCATCTCATTGTACAGCATCATCCCCCTTGGCACTTATCTTCAAAGCACTTTACAAACATTAACTAATTAATCCTCCCAACACTCCTGGGAGGAAGAGACATCTTAACATGAGTCTTATTTTAGATGCCTGATAAACACAAAGGATAGATGGGCCAGGACATACCAGACAGGCAAAACGGGCAGGTCATGCCAGTTACTCTGTTCTTCCTGTTGAACACTGCAGGGTGCGTGAGTCAGTGATGTGGCGCAGGCAGTTGGCCAGAGCACTCATGAGCTGGAGGGTGGGCAGGACTGGAGGAGCTGGAGCGCAGGCAGAACAGGGAGTGTTGCAGAAATACATGAGAGAGACTGAAACTGGAGCAGAAAGGAAGATGAGCCCTGCTGTCTGCACAGACAGACAGACAGACTGTCGTAAAGGCAAATGCTGGAGGATGGGGAGCTCAGCAGCTCCCCTGGAATAAGAGACCAGCGAGAAAGGGACCTGCAGGAGCATATAAGAGGGACATCCTGAGAGCCAGCCTGGCCGGGAGCGAGGTGGAAGCCAAGGTGGATGCTTTGTTGCCAAGAGGCTCTCCCTGCTCAGTCTGCACTGCCTGACCTCCAGAGTTATCCCTCTGCAGTGACCTCCGCTGCAAAAACACACGACCAAAGCAGGTGCAAGGTGATTGCAGGAGCACACCAGGACAGCACTGCACAGCAGCCAGAGCAGGGGCTCCTTTGGCTGTTCGCTGGGAAGACCCAGCTCACTCGTCCCAGGGACGACTGGCACCCCCCGCGATCTTCCTGCGGTGGGAAAGGTCAAGGGAGCAGGTGCGCAGTCAGAAACCGGCAAAAAGTAATTTTGAGCTAAGCAGCACTAAAATTAACATTTTTTAAAGCAACATTTAAAGTCAAAATTATTTTATTTGGGCCCAGGCAAGTTCTTTCAGTTCCAGCTTTGGCAAAATTATGTAAGTATCATAAAATTAGACTAAAATGCAAAGAAACTGACACTGCTGCTGAGGCATCCTGGAGGAAAATATTGAGATTAAGTATTTTGACTTTAAAAAAAAACAAAAAAAAAAGGATTTTGACCTGCATAGTTTGACAGGTGAGTTCCCCAGAAGATTTCAAAAAATTTTAAAAACTGGGTTTTTCCAACTTAAAAAAATATTTTGGCTGAAAAATTCCACTTGTCACAGCTCTTCTGCCTGGTGCGACACAGGGGGAGCCTTCAGTCCCTGCCTGAATTGAACAGTGACAGCAAGGGCTGCCTTAAGCCCAGGCAACCCCCTGGGCAAGAGCCCTGGGGCTGGTGATGCCTGCAGGGCAGGGGACGCCCGAGGCAGCTGCCGGTGCTGATGAGGCGACAGGGACGGGTGACCGGGCTGGAGGAGACCCAGGAGTGCCCAAGCAAGGCCAGGAGCCCTTTCCCATGTGCTGCTGCCGCCCACGCCGCCGGGGGCACAGCCGGAGAGCAAATGCAGCAGGAGTCGCTGCTGGCTGGTCCGGGGGGGACCGGGGCTGGCAAACCTCGGGTCACCTGCTGCTCCACAACCCTTGTGGGTGACAGGCTGGTGTTAGGTCTTTGGGCTCAGGTGAAGAGATGCAGCATTGCTCCCTGAGGCCAGCAGCAAGGCTTGGGAGAGGAGACAGTCACCAGTGGGTGACAGGACGGGGAAACATGGGCCGGGCCTCTCCAACATCTATGGCAGATTGGTGTTTCACACATCTTGGAGAACCTGCCAGGTCTTCAAGTCCTCTCCACAGTTGATGAATGCTGAGGGGAATCTCCCGGTCCGTCTAGTCCCTTCTGTCATGGATGGCTTCAAGAGTGAACCCTCCCATGCCATCAGCATTGCCTCTTCTGCCATTTTGTATCAAACATCCTAATTGTACAGTAGTTCTAGTTGGAATTCTCTCTCCTTATTGCTGTGGCATGATCATCCAGAGACTAGGAATTCATGAAGCAATAACACAATGTGGCCTCCATGTCCAGGGTCTGCAGATCTAGTGGGAGCAGAGGGACCATTTCTGCTCCCACACCTGGTCCTGTGGGACCTGGGCCAGAGTATGTCACCCATCTGCACCTGCAATTAGCCCACAGCCTGGGTTGCACCAGGTTGTTATATGAAGAAGTCATCATACCCCTAGCTATGGCCATGTTTAGCCTCACCTCCTAACCCCCATCCTCTGGCAGTCTTCCGCAACGCTCCTGAGCCATAGAGACAAAATATCTTGTCTGTGTGCTAGTTCTTGTAATTTCTGACATGACATCCTGCCTGGAACATGATAAATAGATCAAGTATCTTAATTCTTGCACTGGATGGCAACTTTATCTGCAATTTCTTAGTGTCCCCTCTGAAACACGGAGCCCAGAAAGAAATGCAGCTATGTTAGCAGTGATTATGAGAGAACTACTATGGGCAGCGAGCCATCTCTCATTCCTGTTACACATTGCACAGGAGACATGCAAGGAGCCCCTGGGCATAACAGCTCTGCTCTCCCTGCAGCACCTTCCCACAGTGCTGATTTGTGCTTTTGCCTGAATTTCCAGCTTGAACATCTCCAAACATTACACCATTTCTTGTGTTCTTTAGCTGAACTCTGTCCTTCTCTACTCTAGTGTTTACCCAGTAATGCATCAACAGGTAGCTGTTGCATCCTCTTTCTTTCAATAATCCAAACAAGTCTGGCATACTCTGTATTTGCAGGTTGACTCTACTCCCTCAGGATTGTCCTCACTGTAATGTTGCAGTTAATGTTCCTCTACCTTCATCCCTAAATCCTTTTTGAGATGACAGAATCACAGAATGGTTTGGGTTGAAGGGACCTTCAAAGCTCATCTAGTCCAACCCCTGCCATGAGCAGGGACATCTGCACCAGCTCAGGTTGCTCAGAGCCCCGTCCAGCCTGGCCTGGGATGCCTCCAGGGATGGTTCAGCCACCACCTCTCTGGCCAACCTGGGCCAGTATTTTATCACCCTCGGTGTGAAAAATGTCTTCCTTGTGTCTAGCCTGAATCTCTCCTCTTTCAGTTTAAAGACATTACCCGTTGTCCTACCACAACAGGCCCTGCTCAAAAGTCTGTCCCTGTCTTTCCTATAGGATCCTTTTAAGCACTGAAAGGCTGCACTAAGGTCTCCCCGGAGCTTCTCTTCTCCAGCTGAACCCCCCAACTCTCTCGGCCTGTCCTCCCAGCAGAGCTGCTCCAGCCTCGGATCATTTCTGGGGCTCCTCTGGCCCCTCTCCAGCAGGTCCATGTGTGTCCTGTGCTGAGGACCCAGAGCTGGACCAGCCCTGCAGGGGGGTCTCACTGGAGCGGGGCAGAGGGGCAGGATCCCCCCCAAACCTGCTGCCCACGGGGCTGGGGATGCTGCCCAGGATACGATTGACCTTCTGGGCTGCAAGTGCACATTGCCTGTTCATGTCCAATCCCTTGTCCACCAGTGCCCCCAAGTCCTTCTCCTCAGGGATGCTCTCCAGTCCTTCATCCCCAGCCTGGACCGATACCGGGGGTTGCCCCGACCCCAGTGCAGGACCTTGCACTTGGCCTTGTTGAACCTCATGAGGTTCACATGGGCCCCCTTCTCAAGCTTGTCCAGGTCTCTCTGGATGGCATCCGATCCCTCAGACGTGTCAACTGCACCACTCAGCCAGGTTTTATCTGCAAACTTGCTGAAGGTACACTCGATCCCACTGTCAATGTAATTGATGAAGATATTAAACAGTACTGGTCCCAACAGGGACCCCTGAGGGACACCGCTTATCACTGAGCTCCAGCTGGACATCGAGCCGTTGACCACTAGTCTCCGGATGTGACTATCCAGCCAGTTCCTCAGCCATGGAACAGTCCACTCATCAAATCCACACCTCCCCAATTTAGAGAGAAGGATGTTGTGGGAGACCGTGTCAAAGGCTTTACAGAAGTCCAGATATGTGACATCTATAGCCCTTGCTGAGATAGTTACTCCATCATAGGTGGCCAGTAGGTTGGTCAGGCGGGACTTGCCCTTGGTGAAGCCATGCTGGCTGTCTCGAATCACCTCCCTGTCCTCCATGTGCCTTAGCACAGATTCTAGGAGGATCTGTTCTGTGATCTTCCCAGGCACAGGGGTAGGCTGACAAGTCAGTACTCCTGGGGTCCTCCTGTGTCCCTGCATGCCAGGATGCCACTCCCTGGTCCTGTACCGTGTGCCCTGCATTCAGTGCTCCTTGCAGCCGGCTGTTAGAAGGGACATAGGCTGCAACGCAAGCTCTGTGCTCAGCAATGCAGATCCATCTGTGGCACTGCGCCGTGTTTGCCACTGGGGCTGGTGCAGGACCGGACCACCTGCTGACAGCCAGTGTTGCTCCCTCTTCTCTGTGTTTCACCTCCTGGGCTTCTCCAACCTAACTGCTTCAGGGGAGCCAGATCTGGGATCTCCAAAGTCAAGCCAAGGTCCTGCTGTTTTCTCAGGCCTTGAGTTCAATTGGACCAGTCCAATTGCATCATGGAGAGACCTGCCTGCTGTGCCTGAAATTATAGCTGCTAGATTTTTAAACACAGCAGCATATGAAGGCCAAACCCAGAGATCAGTGGCTCTTCCCACTTGTCTGCCCACAGGTCTGGAAATACACAGTCTATCTGCATAAGATCTTACAGTCTCTTCAAGAAGTTTTTCTGGAGATGGCTGTATCTCATTCTGGGAGGCTCAATTCAATAAGGCTGGAGAAAACCTGCCACAGGGGAGGCTGTGCTTTATGGGTAGATCTGGACCCATCTCATAAAGACACAGATGCACTTGGTAGAAGAACAAGTTTCTTCTGGTCTCTCTGTATACAGAGACAGATTCCAGTGTAATTAGTTCCTCTTCCTCCAAGGTGCCCTGCACCAATCAAGCACTAATTGAAAGTTTCAGGTCAGCTGCCACTAGCCCAGAGATGCCTCGCTATTTCTTCTGCTGTCTTTCTTACAACAGCCCCAGATCTGATTGCCTCCAGCTCTCCCTGCTTGGAGATCTCTGCTGCATCAGGGGACTGTGCAAACATTCAGCTATGGAGAGGAGATCCATGGGCACGGGACCTCAATGTCCCACCTTGCCTTTGCCTCTGCTGAGCCAGGGGATGAGAAAGGGAGGGAAGCTGCTGAATTCATGGGGTAGACTGCATTCTGCAAGCTGAGCTGACTGATCTCTCTGCTCCAGGCAGATCTGACCCAAAGTTCAAGAACTCAAGTGAGTCACAAGGAGTCTGATTACCTGGGCTGCGCAGGCAGCTTCAAGAAATGTGAGGGGTCCTGGAAGTCACTTTTGGGGTTGGAAATCTCCAGATGGGGAATCTCCAGATTGGAGACTTAGACCAAACATGTCACTTGGGAACGACACCAGAACCCCTGACGAGAAAGTCGCCATGGTCAGGGTACCTGGGGTCAGGTTGTAGGGTCTCTGGGGGCTTATTGTGTCTGACAAATGTCCCACATATGAGCATGTGCAAGGCCCAGGGAAAGGCAAGTCCTGTTGTCTCCGGAGCATGGGACAAAGCATCAACAGCTAGCACAGAGGCCCTCCTGGTAGAAATGCTGGCTAGATATACAACAGCCCCAGAGCAGCACTGAGTCATGGCTAGACATTGCTTACTGCCTACTTACACCCCCCATCCCTTGATCAGTCCGCCTTGGCTCCATGGAATTTTTCTTGTAAGCAGGTAGAGGCACAGGGGTGGGAGAAAGGAGAGTGAGCTGCTTCAGCCCTGCTCTCCCACCAGATCCCTGCCCAGAGCCGCCTTGTGCCTGCGGGATCTGGCTGCATCTTAACTCCTTCCCCCAGGCCTGCGGGTGGATTGCACCAACTATGCTTTCTGCCTGTGTCCTCTGGCACCTGCACTCCCTGGCTGTCATTCTCCAAGTGCCTGATTTGCACACAGTATTCATCTGAATGCCGTTTGTCGTTACGGAAAAAAAAAAGCAGCATTTCTGGCCATGATGACTACTGCAGGGACCTGTGCGCTGTCTGCCTCAGAGGCATATTGGCAGCCCGTGGTGGTGCAAGCTGCAGCTCTCCCTCCAGCTCTCCGTACGTATTCAGCCGGCTGTGATGTGAGATGGGGTAGCTCGAGCCTGCAGCCCTGTGGGGAACATTCTGCACCCCGCAGGCATGGCAATGCTGTCAAGGATGGAGAAGAGCAGCAGTGGCAGGAATGGTGGGAACCACAGACCCAGTGAAGAGGCACCTGCTATAGCAAATCTCTGGGGGAATGCTGTAGGGCAATAGTGAATGCCTCAGTGCAAGCAGCAGCAAGGGTCTCCATCCCATGTGTGAGTCTTATGCTCCGCAGAGGGTCACAAAGTTCCCCATGGTTTACCTGGCCATGTCTCCACCATCACCATGTTACAACCCAGCCCTGAACCTTAGCCAGACGTTGGTGCCCAGCCCCCTGCTCTAGAGATGTACCCACCCATGGGCATGGCGGGGAAGGGTTCTGCATGGGGAGGGTTTTGGAGAGATAGGGGGAACAGCAAAAGGCTAAGCTTAAACTGCAGCGGTGGGATGCACCAGTCTGCATTCAACAGGTGCAGGCACTGTTTAGACAAAGAGGAGGCAACCAGGAATGCAAAGCAGAGCCGCTTAAAATAGGCCAGCAGTAAAAAAAAGGAATAACAAGGGTAGAGGCAAGTCACAGGGATGTTCGCTCTGTGACTCACATGCAACCGAAAAACCAAGATGGGCCAAGGGCCAAGGAGGACCAGCCCTGAAGGGACACATCTTGGTGCGTGCCAGGCAGGGAGCTCCCATGCACTGGGGCTTGGGCTTGACTGGCTGCTGGGAGAGCTGGTCTGTGGGCGCTGGCTTTCCTTGGTGAGGGGCAGCTGGAGAAGACCCCAGTGGGGCCAGGCGCTGATGCCACCAGTCCGTACCGCAGGCAATTTGGCCTTGAAAAAGCTGAGGGAAGGACAATGGAAGGATGTCCTTGGAGGAAGCTCCACCAGCCCAGTGCGTGCTCTGCTGGGCAGGCTCGCAGGCCATGGGCATGCCTGGGGGACACCAGTCCGAGCCCCCACTGGCCCCAATACCTGCACGCTGCTGCCTGAGTGATGGCCAGGAGCCAGCAGCCCCTGCACGTGCCTCTCGCCACTCCCGGCCACCCCATGTGCCCACAGGGCGAGCTGCCGCCTAGCCCGGGAGCTGCACTTAGCCCCAGGCTGCCTCGGCACCCTGGGGCCGGGCAGAGGGTGCCAGCAGGACCTGCCCAGCATCTGGTAACAGGCACCACCCAGCCCGAGCCACACGTACCTGGGGGATCCGCCAAGGCCTCCCGCTCTTCCTCCTCCTCAGCAGCAGCCCTCCCACTCCTGCTCCCCTTGGCGGCTCAGCGGTTGCTACGGAAGGACCGTTGCCAGGAGATGAGGCACTGGATCCGCTGGATCCCAGCGGTGGGTATCCCGGCCAGCCCCGCCAGCTGGTGTCAGCGGGGACAGGGTTGGCAGCCACCCCGGGCTGCCCCGGTGCAGCCGGCTCACAGGCATCAGGCGAGTGCAGCGGCACTGGCCAGTCTGGCAGGAGCCGGCGGCAGCGAGTGCTGCCCTGGGCAGAGCGAGCAAACACACACCAGCAACACCCAGAGGGAGATGGAGATGGAAGTGATCTACTGCAGGGCAGGTGCCATGCCCAGGGCTCGCCACGCCCCGTAGCATCATCCTCTGGAGGTCGAAAAAACACTATGGCCAGCAGCATGACACCTTTCTTGCTAAAACCAGACCGGGTTCTCACAGCAGCCTTACAAGGCTGTGTTTTGCAAATGTAGGTGTCCACCATCCTGCCAAACCTCTGTCTTAACTCAGTGATGCCAGAGCTGCCATGCAGCCCCTCTCCAGGAAAGCACACTCCTTGCAGCTTCTGGGTTGCACTGCTGCTCGCTTGCAGATGAGTTGCCCTGTTGCTTTGTCCTTGTTGGACAGCCCTGGGAAAAACCCCAACAGAAGTAATGGGAGAAGCCCAAGAAGATAGAAAAAAACCTGATCCTGCTTGATATCCCAGGGGAGCTGGTTACGGACCCAGATTACCAGAAAGTGCTGTTCTTTTCCCCATGGGGTTAAATCTTAACCCTCTGGTCTGGTGCAGCACGGGAGTGCCCCAGCAGGTACTAAGAGAGGAAAGGGAAGGAAAACCATGAGCAGGGGTGGCAGGACAGCCCTTTCAGAGGCAGCTAGATGTCAGGCGGTAAACGCTGTGCCCTAATCATCTGGCAGCCCAGGAAGCTCCTCACTAAAGCAGATGGTGATGAAACCTGAAATCCTGACTGTTCCTAAGAAAAATCCAAGCAGAAAGGACATCTAACACTGACTGCAAGCAAACAGGCTCCAGGCACCTAAGGCCCTTTCAGGGGTGCTGTGGTCTTTCTCTCACGGGTCACCTTTTAGCAGCTTGACCCCATTCTTGCCATTTCCTGACATGAAGCACACACAAGTCCACAGGTGAGCAGGGTGTGCTGCAGCCATGGTCCCCAGCCACCAGCCAGACCCACAGGGCTGCTGCAACCGCCCTGCGTCCCCCGGTGCAAGGCACAGCCCCGGGATGGGGTCTCTGCAGCAGGAGCAGTGCTGGGGCTCCCCTCTGCTCTCCCACCAGCTGTGTCCCATCTGGAAGGGGACACAGGAGAATGATAGCCTCTCCCAGCGTGGCCTGTGGTTCAGAGGACTTCGGCTGACTAAAGTTCTCCATCAAGGACTTTGGTTGCCTGAAGTCACCCACTTACTCCGCTTAGCTCAGCACCCTGCTCTGGGTGCCTGTCTGGCAGCAATGCTTCAGGCAAACAGCTAAGAACAACCATCCCCTCTTCACAGAGGGAGAAACAGGCCCAGCAGCATACCCCAGGCATGTTTTGCAGGGCTGCAACTAGGTGTCCAGCTTTCCAGCTCTCTCACTGTCCCTGTCTGGTTGAGTAACTCAACCGTTGCCCCAGGAAGCCAGAAAACTCTGCTTCTGTCTGTTGTATGGCAAGAAACAGAAAAAAACAAGTCTACCAGAATGCTGATCCTAACATGAAGTTGTGGGATCCACCACGCAGCTGTGGGATCCACCACTACTGGGTTTATGAGCCTCCTTGTTGGCTCCCCAGCAGGCCCTGGAGAGCCGTGCATGTCTGCATGGTGGAGCAGAGATGACAGCAAATTTGGGAGGCTGAGGAAAGCCCAAGGCTCTGCAACAGAAAAGGGTCTGAGTGCTACCTACACCAGGAGAGAGACCTGGAGAGGGGATACCAGCAGACCTCTGCAGACGGTGGATCCCTTCATGCTTTGAGAACACCACAGTCTGGGATGAGCACTGGTCCCCAGCACTGGTATGGCAGCCCCACGCTGTGCAGCTGGGGGATGCCCAGGTGGTCCCAGCCTGCTGGCAGTTAGCCTGGCGTGCTGCTCTGGTTTGGAAAGTGGGGTACAGCCACCCACCAGGTACAGCTGGAGCAGCTCCCATGGGAAAGCTGTCATTCTGGGCAGCAGATGTCATGAATGCCTTGAAAAGGACCACATCTGACACAGTCACCCTTCAGCTCTAAAAAAAATCTCATTCTGGGTCATTTATTTCCTTGTTTCTGAGACATAAAACTGGACAGGACAGGCGGGCAGCTGTGCGGTGCTTGTGTGCCCTGCAGACATCTGTGAATAGTGCCAGTGCAGCTACCACCAGCTGCCTCCCTGCATGAACATCACGTCTCCCCATACCAGCTCCCCAGGGGTTAATGCCTGGCCAGAATGACTAGTCGGTGGGAGCCGCAGCCGGGAGCCAGGGCCAAGCTGACCCCAGGGCTGTGGCAGGGACCCAGCGACCTGAAAACAGTTCACAAGGACTTTCCTTCAGCATTGGGAGAAGGAGACGTGGCTGAGCCAAAGCTCAGAGAGCAGGCCGTGGGGTGCAGGAGGAGCTGCAGCTGTCCCACACACGCACACCGCTCCTTACGGGTCAGTCCCTCTGCAAACCCTGCAGCACTGATGACCGCAGCCCCGGGAACAACTCCCCGCTGCAGCCCAGAGCAAGGAGACTGTCACTGTGTAAATCACGAGGAATGTGCAGAACCCTCCATACCCAACCTGCCTCAGGAGTGCAATGAAATGATCCCTCTTTGGGCATGAGATGACCCCTCTTTGGGTGTTTGGGCATAGTCTCAGCATAGTGATTCTTGTGAATGTGGCTCAGGTTCATTCTCTCGGGGTCGGGGTAAAAGTGCTGCTACCCAGGGCTTTGCCATGTCTGGCTTTAAGCATCCTGCACCCATCGCTAGCTTCTAGAGCATCGAGGCCTTGAGCTCGTTGCAGAGCCATCTCTTCCACTCAGGCAAATCTGCTCCTGGTGTCTGGGGGCTCAGACTTTACCCCACTGCAGAGCACTTCTGACATCCCATTCCTTGGATGCAGGACATCTGCTCCTGAGCATGATGTAGCATGAACTGCGTGCCTGCAACGTGACAGTGATCTCTCTGAGCCAGGAGATCGGCCAGGTATTAAGTGAGGCCTTCAGCCAAACCATGGAATAGCTTCAAAACCCTACAGTATGTAATATTAACAGAGAGCCACAGAGACAAATGCTTGGTCCCAAATAAATTCGGAGAACAAGACAAGAAGGGATTATTGGAAACAGGCCCAGGCTTCCTGCAAACAGGGCAGGGACAACACGGTCTTGCTGAGACAAACCTGAGACAAGTTCCTCGCAGGAGAAGGAGATTATAAACCATTAAATCCTTTTTACCCCAAATTTACAGTAGATGCGTCTCAAAACCCCCCCGCAACACTGCCTGCAGAACCAGGATTCACAGCTAGAATTTACACTGCTGCACACCTGCTCTCATAAGCGATTCCTCAAGTCTTCCTTCCACCACTATTGCTAAAGCACCTTACATCTTTCCTTTAGGAAAAAAAAAAACCCAAAAAACCAAAAAAACCAGCACCAAATACCATATTTGCAAATATTGGTCTGCAAAGCCAGGCTTGTTGCTGCTGCTGGGGGCGGTGGGGTAGCTGGCCCATGACCCTGAAGCTGTAGGGCCTTGAGGCCACTCCAGCCTGGCCAGGCTCCCACCCCACCTGGGAGGGTGTGAAGCAGGTGTGGGGGATTTTGCCCCACAGCAATTTGCCTCGAGCCTGCAGGAGCCCCTCGGGCTGCACAGCCTCCCCGGCCCCGACCGAGGCCAGGAGCCTCTTGGCCAGCCAAGGCTGCACATGCTGCGGTGCCACTTTGCACTTCAGCAAGAAAATTCCAAAGCTTTTCCCCTGGCTCGGACTCCAGCAGCCAATTTATTCATTCACAAACACACACAGCACCGGGCCAACTTGTGTGAACTTCTCAGCTCACAGTATTCAGTGTGGGCTTCACATGCTGCAGCTCCAGGAGCCATGGGCTTACATGAAAACCCAGCTTGCTTTTCTGTATTTTAAGTAGCAAAGCTCTAGCCTTCTGATTGCAGTGGTACAATAGCATGCCAAGTAGCTTGAAAAATCAGAAAGAAGCAAATAAATCTCAGCATGTAGGGTTTTCAAAATCTTCAATCCCCAGCTTTGTAGAAAGCCAGACGTGACATCTGAGCATCCAACATTGATTGCCCTGGTCTCCCATGTACAGAAACACGAGGTGTTTCTAAAACCACTTCAGTACCTCTCTGCAGATCTCCTCCCTAAGTCTTACGGAGCACAGGAAACCTGGGGCCGTGGGCTGATCTGCATCAGTGAGGGTAGAGTAAGCGAGGGCTAGCAAGGGTGCCCTCATGACCGATCCCTTGGGGGACACAGGCTCCTAGGTGTGTCAGGGGGGCTCAGGGCTCCTACACTCTTTCCAGGTGCCCCTGTCACTACTGAAGATGGAGAGAGCTATGAGCTATGAGCAATCTAGGTGGGTGGCCCTGACCTGATTGTCCTCAGGGATGGATCCTACTGCTGGTGTACAGCTCCTGCGTGGGAGCACAGACTTTCACCCCAGCCAGCTGCAAGCATGGGCAGCACTTGCTCCCTTCCTTCTGCTCACCCCCTCCTATGCACCCCAGATGCTCCTGCCCATGCAGACGCTCATGCCCATGCTCGCCATGGCTTCTTCCAAAGTCCAGTCACTCTCAAGACCAGTCCTGGTAAAATATTATGCTAGGTTATGGAATTGCCTCTCCCCTTCCAAGCATACATGTGGATGCACACACACACGTGCCGACGCTCACACACATACACATGTGGAGGTGCACGCATGGGGCAGGTGCTGACACCGTTCCCCAAGCCAGAGCCACCAAAAGTACCCAAGAGAAAAAGAGGGAGACAAATCCATTGAGAAGACCCCAGGAGTGCTCAGGTGACAGTGGCCAGCTGGTGACAAATAGGATTGCAGAGCCCCTGAAGGAAGAGCTCCCTGGGATCTTCTAACTCCCTCTACAGAGCACTCCTTGCATGTGTCAATGGGCTCCAGAGGCTTGTGTGTGGTGATGGGAGCTTCCTTTGTGAACCTCACACATGTCAGGAGGTTAGCTACTTTTCTAACCTTGACATCAGCCTTGCACCAGCATCGCCCATGTGCTGTGTGCACCTTGTCCAGGGAGGGGACACGGGTTTCTGCCCAGGCACTGTCCCCAGGGGCTGGCTGTGTCCCACCAGCCTGCTGCAGCGGGGGAGCTGGGGCACACCTGAGCAGGGCCAGCAGCATGAAGACTCATCTGCAGGTGCTGACATCTCTCGTTTTGTGCCACCCAGTATTTTTGATGAGGTGAACGCTGAAAGGTCAGGCCTTCTTCTAGGGACGTTTCTGTGCTTGAGCTCTGGAGATCCTCCTCTCTGAATCCCTGTTAAGTCACTTAAACCTTTTGGTGCCCCATCTGTAAAGCGAAGATTATGATATTTCCGCTGTCTTACCAGGATAGCTCATAAGCCATTTGGGACTGGAAAAGTCTCTAAATATGAATTTGTGTCTGGCTCACATAGAGGATCTCTGGGCTCGTTAGGGACTAACATGATCGCTTGTGCTGTGTCTAGCGAGGAGAAGCAGAATGCTGTGGGTGCTTGTTCCCGTGCTCAGAGATGGGAGTTTAGCAGACACGACACAACACAACACATGCTTCCAAGGCTGCCGTGTCATTCCAAATTGCACTCCCATGTAATGAGCATGGTGGTCTCAGCTCAGGCATTCACAGACACCAATTTATCTTGTGCTGTTATTTGACAGCAGACTCTTTGCTAAAGGGTCAGGACAGGTCACAAATACCATTTAAAGACAAGGTTGCTATGATGCTTGTGTGTTCACACATATTTATGCTGTACAGAAGCGCAACACCTCAAATGAGAATTATGCTCACCTAAGGCTGTGATGAACATCCTTCTTTCGCACTTTCCTTGCTGTGTCCCTGTGCCTGTCCTTCAGGGATGGCTGTGTAAGGACAATGCGAATAAACAGAGAGTGACCAGAGGAAATGAGGCAGTGCCCATCTCAGCTAACCCTCAGATACCTCCAAACCATCATGGCTGAACATTCACACTTTTGCTGCTGTGGCAACCCCCGCATGGGGATCCAGCAGCAGGAGCTCTCTGGAAAGGTGTGCATTCTAATGGGGCTGCCACACAAGGTGCTCAGGGCTTCCTGGGGGGCTCCTGGTGGAAGTTTGGGGATTGAACCAGGGAATTTGGGGATTGCACAATACTTTTTATAGGATGGTTCAGAGAAAGGTCAAAGGTGGGTAAAGGGAGGGATCCTGGTAGAACAAGGAGGAACAAGCATACAGTCTGTCCTGCCTTCTTATTTTCCTGCATGGTGCATCCTTGCGTGTGCATGTGATCCAGCTCCACCAGTGAGCGCGACAGGCAGTGCTGGCGTCAGATCCCGGGCAGGCTGAGGGTCTGGGAGGTGGATACTGAGGAGACCCATGAAGGGATGTTTCCCTCGGCTGTGAGCCTCAGGAGCAGGATGGGGCTGTTTGTGCTACCTACATCCCCGCACAGGCACTGCCCTCCTGCCCGCGCTCGCTGTGCCTGCAGGCTGTGTGCCCAGCGGGGCTGGCTCAGCCTTGCTGCTGGCGGGACCTGGCAACAGTGCTAGGAAGCGGTTCCTTATCTCAACCAGATCCCTGGGACATTCAGTCCATGGGATTGAACTACCCTCAACAGTCCTGGCCAAGGACGTGCTTAGAAATAACATCTGGGACAGGACAGGCTGAGAATCCTATTAATCGCTTGTCTGCTCTGTGGTTTGTTTGCATGCTGCACCTGAATAAGTACAGCTCAAGAGCGTCATTGTCAAAGTTGCAGCTGGGATGCAGGTCTGGCACAACAGCCTTGAAAGCATGCCAGGAAAGCTGCTTTTTGACACTTGAAGCTATGATAGTAAGATGATAATATATTGAGCCCTACCTAGTCCTGTCTTTGAAACTATTTATCATCAGGGCATCTCATGCTGCAGGCTGGTGAGTGTAACATACTGCCAGGCAGGTTGAGCTGATTTATCAGCAGGAACACCACCAGAGACACGACAACATCAGGATGCCATGGAGCACCAGCCTAAAATAGCTTCTGACCATCTCCCACCTGCATCTCTGCACACAGTGCTGTCCCTGTAGGAGCCGACATGGCCATCCCACTGCATTCAAGTATTGAGGATTTTTCTTTCTCAGCATTTCCATGAGGCAGGGATGCTCCATCCTTGCTTTATACAGGTTTAGCAGTAAACAGCTTATTCAAGATTCTGTGAGAAGCATGCGATGGACTTCAGAGGGCAAATTCATGCCTCCATACCCAAGTCCAGCCTCTCACCCAGCCTGTGGTGCTGCTCTGTCCCAGGGTCAGCGTCCTGCTGGTGGCTGGAGGGGCTGGGAGAGTGGAAGCTGGCAGCACTGCTCTGCACTGATTCGTACGGTCCAGCCACTCGGTAGGGTCCTGGGCATCCGTGCCTGCCAGCTTGCATCTGCCAACTGCTCAGAAAGCACGATTTACAGCTGACCTCCGAACAGCTGTTTGTATATACGGCAAGAAGCCAGAGTGCTTCTGCTGCACAGGCTATAAAGAGACAAGGAGCTCACGCTGCCGGTGCCGTGCCCCGGCACATGGCCCTCACAGACACACAGCGCCCAACGGAGCTCCCTGCGGAGCAGGCACAGCCGACCGGCGCTCACGGTCAGGAGAGGGGCTTTTGCCTGAGCATGAAGTGACAGAGCGAAGGTGAAAGGACATTGCACATCACAATGCCTCGCCCACTCTGCAGCATCAGTCCTGACCGGCCTTTCCCCACAAGCTCTTTTGATCTACAGATCTCAAAGTACTTCCGAGCCCTTCAGGGGAGACACCAGGACATGATGATTTGCTCTTTCCAGACCTGCTGTAGCCTGGGCTCCTGCTGAAAACTCTCACACTGCACTTGGGGACTAGGGCTGGTGGAAGACTTAGGCAAAGGCGCTTTTTTTATCTGTGGCACTTATTAATGCAGCTCCTTGGGGAATGGTGGTCAGCAGAGACTGATCAGTCAAAACACACAGAACACACTCTGCATGATGAACAAGCAACAGGGCCGCCCCACTCACACCTCTGGGGGATGTGCACACTCTATATCCACGATGTGGGACAGGCCGTGCTGTGCCCCACTCATTCACCCCATGACTGAATTCCACTCTCAAAATGTTGCTTGATCCATTGGAAGGCATGTTTAGAAGCACTTTTTTGCCACCAAGAGGACAACGTAGTGTTTTGGCAGGGAGGCCACATGCTCATCGGAGCTCCCTGGTCTCCTCCACCTCAGAGAGGGATGGAGAGCAGAAACAGGCACGGGAAGCAAAAGTGCTGGGCAGAGATGGGATGTTCGTGCTGTCAGCTGCCTCAGCTTCCCGTCCATCTGTGATTATCTAAGAAGAGCTGTTATGTCATACATGGCCAAAAAAGGGAGTCGGAAGCACAAGGAGGAGTGTGGAAGAGTGCAAGGGGCACAGACGCGCTGTCACTCACTGTCCACTCGCCTCCTCCTGCCTCCTCGGGCAGTGGCAGCGCAGCTGCTGCAAGTCCCTCCCAGCTTTGAGGGCCTGCACGGGAGGGTACTGAGATCCCTCATCAGCTGAAGTGTTTTTTGAGGGTGCTGATGTTGGAAGTGGAGACGGTGAAGTGACAGAGACAGGGAGGCTGAGCGCAGGGGAAGCCTATGAGCATCTTTCCTGGGCAGGGAGCGCTGTGTCCCTCTGTGAGCCCAGCTCCGCAAGGCCGTAGGGCACAGAGCTGGCTGTACGGCCCCTGCTCAGGCTCCTCTCTGCTCGACAAACACTGGTGTCAGCTTTAAATTAGCAAGCTGGGATCTAGGTGAACTTAGCTCGCTCTAGGCTTGATGTCACCATGACCCAGGAGCCACTGGAACCCCAGCCCTCCCTTTGCTTTGAGCTCTCTCTGTAGGGCGCAGCAGCGAGGCAGCAGACCAGTCACTCGCAGTGTGAGCACCCAGACTCTGAGCCCTGCTGCCTACCAAGCCACTGAAGGTGCTCAGCATCCCTCGGGACATGCCTCGAGGCCTTTCCTGCAGTCAATCAATTGCCCAGACCGGGAGCAGGGTTTGAATCTGCAAATCTGGCCCCTCAAACATAGAGGCATGTCTGCCCCTGCAGCAGCATCTCTCTGCAGGACAGGGCCCCGAGGGTGAGGCTGCCTCTGGTGCTTGTGCCACATCAGAAGAGGCAAGGGGCCGAATGCTCCACGGAGAGCAAATATTCGGGTCCATGAGAGTAAACAATGCCCAAACAACAACAAAGCCCTGAGCCCCAAGAGCTCTGCTGATAATCCCAGACGAAAGGTAGCACCCAGCCTAAACAGGGTTTAATTTGCTGTTCACAGTCCAGATGGTAATTATATTACCAGGTACCTGGCTTTTCATTAAGGCCCCAAGCAGATGTTACTTTTATGGAGCTGTCATAAATGTGCTCATTTGTCTCCATCAAAGCGGCACACACACTCCCTGCCATCTCCGCTGTGACCTGGCGCAGCGCTGGCACGGTGCCCCTTCGTGAAGCCACACTCACTGCCACTGGTAGGGTCCCTTATTCCCCCTGAACCCAGGAAAGAGGTTCTCTGTGGTCACTGCCATCAGCCTTGTCCCTGTCGCTGGTCTAGCTCTGCCATCATCCCCAGCACTGCCGTTACCCCTGTCCCTGCCGTAATTTCTGTCCCTGCCACCAGCCTCAGTCCTTCTGTCAGCCCCCAGCTCTGCCGCCAGCCACTCCAGCACGGGTGGCACGGACCAGAGGGGGCATTTCGCTTCCCTGCAGACAAAGTCTGGCACCTCCAGGCTTGATGACACCAAGCTGGGAGGAGTGGCTGACACGCCACAGGGCTGTGCTGCCATCCAGCGAGATCTGGACAGGCTGGAGAGTTGGGTGGGGAAAAATTTAATGAAATATAACAAGGGCAAGTGTAGAGTTTTGCATCTGGGCAGGAACAACCCCAGGTTCCAGTACAGGTTGGGGAATGACCTGTTGGAGAGCAGTGTAGGGGAAAGGGACCTGGGGGTCCTGGGGACAGCAGGGTGACCATGAGCCAGCACTGGGCCCTTGTGGCCAGGAAGGCCAATGGGACCTGGGGGGGATTAGAAGGGGGGTGGTCAGTAGGTCAGATCGGTTCTCCTTCCCCTCTATTCTGCCCTGGTGAGACCTCGTCTGGAATATTGTGTCCAGTTCTGGGCCCCTCAGTTCCAGAAGGACAGGGAACTGCTGGAGAGAGTCCAGCGCAGCCACGAAGATGCTGCAGGGAGTGGAGCATCTCCCGTGTGAGGAAAGGCTGAGGAGCTGGGGCTCTGGAGCTGGAGAAGAGGAGACTGAGGGGTGACCTCATCAATGCTTATAAATATATAAAGGGTGGGTGTCACGAGGATGGAGCCAGGCTCTTCTCGGTGACGACCAACTGTAAGACAAGGGGTAATGGGTTCAAGCTGGAACACAAGAGGTTCCACTTAAATTTGAGAAGAAACTTCTTCTCAGTGAGGGTGACAGAACACTGGAACAGGCTGCCCAGGGAGGTTGTGGATTCTCCTTCTCTGGAGACATTCAAAACCCACCTGGACACCTTCTGTGTAACCTCACCTGGGTGTTCCTGCCCTGGCAGGGGGATTGGACTGGATGAGCTTTCGAGGTCCCTTCCAATCCCTGACATTCTGTGATTCTGTGATTCTATGATAGTGTCTTGGGTGAGCCAGGGAGCCTGTGCGGGGGCCACGATGCCCCCCCAGCACCAGTGATGGACATCTTCCCAGTGCCCAGCCAGCCTCACACCACCTACCCATCCCCTCCTTCCCACAAGGGCCCAGTTCAGGGTGTTCCTGCCCACCCGCTGTGGACTGAGTGAGCCTACTCTGAACAGAGCAGCTGGCACAGGCCATGTGGAGAAAGGCTAGGGCTTGTTCTTCTCCTGGGGTCCCATTCCTGTCGTGGCATGGGGCAGGCTCCAGCCTGCCCACAGCACAACCTTCCTGGCCAGCTGGTAGGTGAGCTGCAGGTGATCCCTTGGCCTCATTTGAGAAACGAGAGATCACTATCCCAAAGACTACAGGCAGCATGAGAGGCTGGCAGCAGAGTCTGCTTCTACCTTTACAACATGGGATCCCTCGGTCTGCTGGGGAACTGGGAGGAGGAGCGGGATGGGAACGGGATGGGAACAGGCCAGCTGGCATGGCAAGGCTGGGGAAGACAGAAAGGCATAGAGACCGACCATCATGCAGCCTCCTGCTGTTGTCTGTGCAATTTTAGTACAGAAATGCACAGAGCAAGTTTGTGGCATTGCCAGTGCTAAATAACCCCTCACTCTCAATTTGCTGAAAAAATTCTTCCTGTAGAAATACTTTTCTGGCAGGAAATGTCACTGGATCCCTGTTAAAGTGCCTGGCCGCTGTAAAGGAGCAACACAGACAGGAGTCTGGTGCTCAGGTTGCGCTAATGCAGATGGGGAAAAGCTCCCAGCAGCTCTCCAGACCGGAGTGGCCAGTTTGCAAGTCAGGCCCTAGATGACAGACCTCTGTCTGAGATGCATTGCCTGAATGAAGTGGTATTTCTTCCCTCTGACACATTTGGGCGGGTTGTGCAGGGGAAGAGGGATTTCGTGGCTCACAGGCTTGTGATGTGTGTGGCACAGTGCATCTTCTGCCTGCCTGGCAAAGGAGGGAAAAGGGGCAGAGCCCCATGGACCATGTAGGGTTCATCCCGTCCCTCTCAGCAATCATTCAGGAACCCACAGATGTGATGACAGAGTTCGTGCAGATCACTGGCACCTGCTGTGTCCCAGCCCTGCAGCTGTGAGCCCCAGTCCTTCCCCTCCCTCCACCCTGCAATGGCGGGGACCCTTGTCTGGCACTACCAGTCCATCCTCTGGGCATAGCAGGACCTGCCATCAAGACAGTGCAGGGGATGCTATCCCCTGTGCTCGTAGTATTGCTGGGGCATTGTGCTGATCCTGTGCAGTTACAGACTCCTGCTCTCCCTTGGAGCAGTGCTCAGCCCGGCCCCTCACACTGGGACCATCAGCTGCTCACCATACCATCAGCTCAGCACTATTTGTGCCATGAACAGCTCTGCTGCTGTTGTGCCACCACCGATTGCAGGAATCCTAATCCTGACCCAGCCACTGCTGTATTGTCAGCCTCCTGGGTGGCGATGCTCGCTGGACCACCTTAGCATGGCATGGATGGATCAAACAAACGGGAAAAGCCTCTGCAGCCACCTCAGATCCAACACCCAACCAAGGCTGTGGGTTTGATCAGCTGGAGGTCTGTCCACAAGTTTTCCCAGAGTTGATGATTCCTTTCAAAGTCCCACTTAGCTTGTCTGAGACCACTCTCTCCTTATAACCTCTGTTTTGCATGATGGGTCCAGATCAATGGTGCTGAGCTCCATGTAGAGCTCTGCTGGGCCTGCCTTTTGTGGACCAGAAACAAGGGTTCACTTCAAGATGTTTAATACCCAGTTCTCCACTACTTCCTTCACATATTCTCCTGACTATTCCTGCTTACCTCTGGCTACTTTATCATGATTTCTCCAACCTCCTGGAAGCTGGAGCCGTTCTTTGACCTTCAACCATAGAAAATCAAGCTATCATATCAGGCTCACAGAAGTGAATGGTTTTCCCAGATATCTTATACTTGGAACCTGGGTTGGGAGGGGCAATGCTAAATAACTAAATAATGGCAAGACCCTCCAGATGCCATGACAGATGTCCCTCAGGACAGTCTGACTCCCTGATGCAACTGGGTCAAGCGTAGGCAAGATGAACTGCTAGACCTGCTCCTGGAGCCCTGCTTCCAAAGACATGTGTTTGCTGCTTCACCTCTTCCTCCTCCTGCCTGCTGTGTCCTCTTTCCTGAGATAGAGCTGCTCCTTTGCCTGCTGGAGGCAAGGCTGGCTGTGGCGCAGGCTGCCCTGCGGCAGTGCGGGATGCTCCGCGAACACCACTGCTCCCACCAGTCGCCTCGTTTTCCCCTCTCCATCTCAGCAGTGTGCTTGCCTGCCTCAAAGACTTTTACCTTGGATTTTGCAGCACTTGGCCCAAAGGTCTGGGTTGGGTTCAAATCGTCCGGGAACAGTGTGGGAATGCAGTGCAATAGCACATGGAAATGCAGATTTCAGCAACCTGGAAGGGAACTGTCTGTAGACCTGAAGATGGCAAGCATGACATGCTCCTTGAATCAAGGTCACTTTGTGAGCTACATCGCACCTTGTACGGAGTTTTATCTGGGACTCTAGCGCTCCATGAACTCACAGCAGTAGCAACACAAGGGCCTATGTAGGGAGGAAGAATTACGCCCGTGTTGTGTGATTTGCAGTAGGGACCGCTGGAAGGTCAGGTCCTCAGGTGCTGTGACTCACAGAAGTCACCACCACACTCGTTTGCTTTCTATGAGGCAGCTACAAACACTTTTAGCTGCCCCATCAATCTTGTCAGAGGAGTGGGCACAGCATGGGGACTGGCAGGGCTGCTGGCCCCGCCGCATCGGGGACCAGCCTTTCTCACAGCCCGTGTGCTGGGGGCTGGCAGAACATGCCTGCCCCGGGCTCTGGTGTGTGTGCTGCTGCAGACCAAGACTGCAGGTGATGTACGCATCTGGTAAAAGCAGGGACCCCTGAAGGACTTTCTGAGCCTAAAAGCCATTAGCACATCACCACGACCCTCTGGGGCCATTCTGCCTGCTGGGGCTCCAGCCAGGGAACTGTAGGTGTGTGAGTTAGTGATGCTGCTCTGTTATAGCTTGATTCTGCTGATAATGAGTGATTCATTAATAAAAGGTGTTCTAATAAATATTGGTTGTGACCCGTGGCTCCATCTCCTGAGCTGGCGAAGGGAGCCCACTCCATCGGCAGGATGGGGTAGGGCCAGCTCCCGGCTGGGCTCCTGTGTGCCACAACCACCTGGTGACGTGGGAACGGCTTTGCACCGTGCCTACAGGGACTGCTGCCTTGGTCTCCAGCGCTCCCCAGCTGGTTTCTTTTTTCCGCTCCTAAGTCTAAGCACTCAGGACAAAGCCAACTCAAGTCAGGACTCCCCTGGGGACAAAACACAGCATGTCACGGCCCATGTAGTAGCCAGACGGGAGGCCAGGGCACCACTGGTGAATCATTTCACAATGTGAGAAATCTGCTCTGGGTGTCTCCTGAAGCCACAGGGATGACAACAGTTCCCCTGGATGGCCAAGGGGCTCCTTCACGGAGGCTCCCCGGCCCCTGCAGACAGCTGTCAGCTCCGGCTCACTGCTTGGCTGCATTTGGGACTGTATCCAACTTCATGCTTGAGGGTCCTGTCTGCTGAGCCATTCCCAGGGTGCCACATTGTTCCTGTCAGCTCCACGGGTCAAAGCATGTTCAGAGTCACCTTCTGAGATGTGCTCAGGCTGGACCGAGCTGAGAAGGCGGCTTCAGGGGTGAGAGGTGCTGAAGGCTTGCAAACCTCTGATCCTGTACCAGGAGCAGCTTGAGGGACATCTGTTGGCATTCAGAACCACAGGCTCTGATGCACAAGGTCTAAATTTGCATAGAGTTTGCAGCAGGAAGCCCAGAGACTTCTATTTATTTTTACAAATTGGAACAAAACATACCCTGATTTAACTGTAGTCTTTCCACATTCACAGTGGTGACCAACTGACTTGCTCCTTGGCTATGAACGTGCCTTTTTCTAGTGACCTACCTGGCCGGCCCAAAATGCATCCCTGGTTGTTCCGTTAAGAGTCAGCCTCCCTGCCAGTCTCAGGGTGAGGAGAAGTGAGCGTGGCAGTGGATGTCAGATGCACGGCACAAAACCGGCATCAGCGAGCAGGGAATGGCTGTGCTGGGGTCACTGTCGCTCTGCCCTGTTTGGCAGAGCTTTCTCCTGACAGACAGGAGGGTGCTGCTCTGGAGAGCAGTGCAGCAAAGGGTGCTACAGACCTAAAAATAACTTCTGGTCCTTTCGCAAACGGCACGCCACAACATCTTTTCCTAGCGCCAGACCTGCTAATTGCTCACACAATTGAAGTGACTGTGAAGAGATGGCAAACAAGTGTAAATACCCAGTAATGAAGCTTAAGCAGTTGAGCCTGGAGGCTCTCACAGAAGCTCTGTGTTGTCTGTGAAGAAATGCCTTGGACCTGGCCCTATAAGGCTCAATCTCCATAAGCTGTTGCTGTTTGAGATTTGGTAATGCTCATGCCAACAGTTAGGAAGACACCCAGGTATCCCCAGACCAGCTTGTGAATGCCATGAGCCTCCTCTGTCCAAGACTCCTCAGTCCCCAGCCCTCTGGGTGGCTGAAGAGCTGTCACAGAGCTGTGTTGGGTGTCACAGCGCAGCGTCTCTGCGGTCCGTGCACCCCACTGAAGGTGGTGCAGATGGTGTGTGCTCTACTTATTGGTTTTGCCATTAGGATAGTACCATAATGCCATTAGGATAAATGTTAGAATGGGTGTGCTATTGTTGTAGATTGCTAAGTAATGTTATATTACACAGCTAATCAACTCCTGCTTCAACAACTCAGAAAATGCACTATTTTTGTCTCACTGTCTCTGGCTAGGAATTTCATTCCAGGTAATTTCTCCAAGGGGCTTTGCCTCTGCAGGTCTTCTACAAAAATCCACATAGCAGTCATGTCAGCATGACCCAGAGATCTTTCTGGCCATAGATCCTTCAGCAAATGGCCCACTAAACCTTTGTCCTGGGCTGTGTATACATCAGCTGCAGCAAGGAAAACAATTAATAAGGAGAAAGGAGCCAATGTAGCTTGTGCTTTCTCAGTGTTTCACCCCAAAAGATGATGAAGGACAAGAACATCATCTGGAAGCTCTTGGGGAGATACATAACTAGTAAACAGTAAAGAAAATGAACACCTATGACCTTCACAAGACCTCTTTCTTCAGCAGTTTCTTGACAGACTTATTTTCATTCTTCCTTTTTGGGCACTGTAAAATGTATGTACTAACTGAGAAGTGAGAGAAAGAGACCTGGCAACATGGGCAAATTATTGTTCTCCACCAAACACATCAGTCTGTCTGTCTAAGCATGCTGAGCATTGCCTGGCAATAGCTTGCGAGTAACTCAGCTTGGCCACTTCACTCATTTGCCCGTGAATGGCAGCAAAGTAGCCTTCTGCTCTTCGCCGGGTGGTCCTGGGCGCACCAGAAGCCCAGGGCTGCCCACAAGCTACATTTCACCTTGCCAGGTGGCTCTAAGCCTTGTGGCTGCTGCAGCCACATCTCCAGTAGGAGTAAAAATAATCCTCCTCATGGCAAGAAATGTTCTGTTGATAATCTCTTACAGAGCTTTTGCAGCTGCTGGCGAAGGCAAGGAGGCATGGGGAGGCATGTAGAAAGGTACCGACTGCTCCTGTCTTACAAAGCACCTTGCCTACCGTGTGGGTGTTGCAGCATTTGGGCCCACTAGAGCCATCAGATGTGGACTGAAACCTGTCAGGCAGAGGGGCAACAACCTGAGCTTGTGTTTAAGGCCGCCTCCTCCATCACAGCCTTACTACAGCTGTACGCCTGTCTGACCAAAGGCAGAAATTGGCTTATTTAGCATTGTCATTTTTGCAGTTTGCAATTTTTGCAATTGGCTTTGCTTCTGTATACAAGATGAAAGTCTAACATAAGCCGCCTGTGATTTGTTTGCTTGTCCTAGTCCCTGGGAATTCAAATTCATCCACCTGCAGACATTTTCTCCTCAAGAGATTCTCCTTCTCTGCATGTTTCCAGTGGAGCACAGATCGGTGCGCCTTCCTCCCACCTGCTTGCTTTACCATCTCTGTAATTTGTCTCTGCAAGCGTACAGCCACTCCTGGGCCGGGCAGGCTATTTGGGCTTTCAAGTCGCTGGGGCAAGGGGAATATCAACTGGTGCGCCTACAATAGATGTTACCACATCCATTGTGGTTTTGCCAAAAGTCTACAACACAGAGGGGTGAACGTGAGATGAAAGAGGGTCATGGCCCTTGTTTGAGCCCCCTCCAAAATGGCCATTTCGCTCTACAGAGAAAAGATGGAGGGAACAGATGCTTGGTCATTTTAGAAATGTTATTTCCCATATCTGCAGCTTAAAACCAATGCGGCGCTTTGCAGTGAAAGGCAACAGGGCAGTCTTCAGTGCCTGGCACAGGCATCCGGGGGCCTTTTCAGGCTGCTCTTTGATGAGTGCAGTGAGCAGGCTGACTCCTGGAAGCTGCTGAGTTCCCAAAGCTCCCTGTGATCCACCAGGTCAGCAGTCTCTCTGCACCGGTGAGCATCTGGTATAGGAGGAGATCCTCAAATTAGCTAGTGGTTGGACTCCCTTTTCACCATCCTCCTGTGCTCCCAGAGCACTGTCATGAGTCATGATGCTATATATGTATTTGTATATATAAATTTGGAATCAAAGACCCCTCAAGTCATTAGAAATCTACTTTTCCTGCATGGCCCTGAGTTTGCTGGTGCTCCTGTTGCTCTCGCGTGTGCAGCAGGGAGCAGAAGCATTCTCCCAGCCCTGTTTTCTCAGCACTGGAGGAGGAAGTGTGATTTCCAAGAAGAATAATCGATTCGTGAAAACTTGTGATAACCTGGGGGACAGTGTGGTACCCAGGGCCCTGCCAGGTTTGGCTGCTGCAGGTGAAAGGGAGGCCATGGGGGCCCCTGCCCAAACGCAGGCTGGACACCTTCCACCCCCGCTGCCTTGCCCTCTGCCACCTCCAGCTCTAGGACAAAGTGGGGGCTCCTCACCCCCACCCAGGACACAGCCTCACAGATGGATCTCTGTCCTGGTTTCAGCTGGGATAGAGTTGATTTTCTTTTCAGTACCTGGTACAGTGCTGTGTTTCGGATGTAGTATGAGAAGACTGTTGATAATACCCTGATGTTTTGTTTGTTGCCAAGCAATGTTTATAGCAGGTCAAGGAATTTTCAACTAGTAGGCTAGAGATGCAGGAGAAGCTGGGAGGGGACACAGCCAGCATGGCTGACCCCAGCTGACCTAAGGGATATTCCACACCATATGATGTCATGCTCAGTATAAAAGCTGGGGGAAGAAGAAGGAAGTGGGCGACATCTGGATTTATGGTGTTTGTCTTCCCACGTCACCGTTATGTGTGATGGGGCTGTTAGAGAATAGACTGCCTCAGCTTGTTGAATTATTTGGTATACTGCTTCATGTAGAACTTGTTTAGACACTGCTAATATAGAATTCACTTAGCATAAGTAAGTTTGCTTAGCATAACTTCTGCAAGCTGTGAACCTTTGAAAATTTCTGCTTCGTAAAGTAAAAAAGGCCACAGAGTCTTCGAGCTATAGAAGATAAGGGGATCTGCGTCCCTGGAGATAAGTAAAAGAACATAATTGCACCTAACAGAAGAGAAAACAGAAGAATGGTTTGGCTATTGCCAAGAATTTATTTTTCTCCAGCTGCGGGTGTAAAATAGCAACTGAAGGTCAGAACTTTAATTGACAGCCCTCCTGAAGAAAATTAAGAGAACCAGTGAAGAACGGGGAGATCCCAGACTCTAATTTTGCAGTTAGCCCAGAGTGGCACCCAGGCGGTGGGGGCAGGGATTGTGGGGGTATAATTCTCCAAGCCTTTTTCTGCTAAGAGTTCCTCTTCAGGAGGCACCAGCTTGAGCTGCTCTATGCTGTACCTTACAAATAAATTATTTGTTTTAGAAAGATTTCTGGAATCCATGCCTGAGTCTCTGCTACAGGAAACTGAGAAGGAACTTGTCTGACAGAGCCCTGCTTTCCTGGAGATGGTTGCACACCTGCCTGCCCATGGGAAGCAGTGAATGAATTGTTTGCTTTGCTTGCGTGCGCAGCTTTTGCTTGAACTATTAAACTGTCTTTATCTCAATCCACCAGTTTTCTCACTTTTACTCTTCTGATTCTTCTCCCTCACCCCACCGGGGGAAGTGAGCGAGTGGCTGTGTGGGGCTTAGTTGCCAGCTGGGGTTAAACTGCAACAGTATCCAGACGAGGTGGCAGCCTGCAATCTGACTTCTGACCTGCCATTTACACTTGTGAGGAGTTCACTGCAGTACTTGAAAACAAATTTTGTAGCTCAGTGCCACTCCAGCAGGTAAATGCTCTGAGACATGCTCCTCCTGCCACTTAGCTCTGAATTCTGATCAGGATATATTCACATGTCTGCAGTGCAAGCAAGTCAATGGCTTCCAAAGCAGCTGCTTTATTTGATGGTTTATTAGACAGATGAACTTCTAAAGCCTCAAGACCAGCCTGCTGGATCACAGCACTGTCTCCCTTAGGCCAGAGAAGGGTTTTGTGAACCTCTGTTCTACACTGGTCACCACCCAATCTGCTAAGCACATCCCAGGAGGTCCCAAGGCCCCACCACCTTCATGGAGCACAGGGAGTCAAGGGTCTTGCAGGATCCTTCTTTCAGAGGTGACTTTTTACTCCTCTTTCTCAGACAAAATAAAAAGTAGAAAAAACCTAGTTTTTTTCCCTACTAGTTGGGTGTCCAATTATAGCACTTGAAAAGCAGCAGCCTTTTTGTTCCCATAAGATCTCACGGGAACACTTTAAGGTGACAGGTAAACTGTACCTAAAATGACCTTTGCTTCAGGTGCGGAGCCTGGTGGGTCCTCAGAAACATCCTCCTGACATTAAAGAAGTGCTAAGCATTAGTTTGTCTTTTCGTTGGGTTAATATGCCCACTGAAACAAGCACTTTACATTCAATTTTATCACCCTATTTAGAAGTTAAAATACTTTGGCCAAGTTTCCCCTCTTTTAGTTGTTAATTGTATTTCTTTTCATAGGCGCTTGGATAAACTTTCAACGAATAGCCCTGCAAGTGTCCTGTCCATCTTTGTGGGAAATGATGTTTTCTGAATGCATAAACATGCAAAAGGAGGAAAAGAAAGGGAAATAAATAAAAAGAAAGAAGAAATCTATCAACAATAGGAAGTCCGTATTCTAGTTATACATAATATATTATTCTGCCACATGCAATTTATCTTCTGACATATGCTACTGTAGCATACAGCATATGTATTAAAGAGGGAAATGCAGAATTAGGGAAAGGCTGAGTTCCTGCAGGTTACCACTTCTGACGGGGCTGTTATTATTTCATTACTGTATCTGCTGCAAGTCCTTGCAAGGACTCTCCTCCACCGCATCCTGCAAACAGGGTCAGAGCCATTTCTGCTCTGCATTGCGGCCGCCCAGCTGTCCTGGTTTTGTTAAAAACAAGTTTCTCTTTTAGTGAATTTTTCCCTGTCAGCTAAAGTCTTCTTACTAACTGCAGTTTTCCTGAAAGTTAGGTACATGTTTTGGTAGACATAGCGATGGAATGCGAGGTCACTGATAATGATGCATCCCGCGAGATGTGCAGGCAGGAGGTGAACTGAAAATTGACCAACTAAAGCGTTCCATCCCATTCATGTCATACTTCATATAAAAGTGGGGGATCACGAGGATCTTGTCCCTTTCCTTATGGCCGACATTGGGAGAGGACCTTGCGAGTTGTCCCTGCGAACTGAGGCCCAGTGACAGACTGAATCCAGCTCCGGTTGGCTGCAGAGTCCAGTCCAGGACTGCGGGTGCCGGCCCCACATCTGCCAGAGCCATTGCCGGGACTTTCAAGATTGGTTTTGTATATTTTGTATTATTTTCTCTATTTCTATTAGTAGCATTAGTAAAACATTTTTAATTTTTCCACCTCTCTTCTCTCGGTCCTTGTCTCCCTCCCAATCACCTGTCCTTAGTGGGAAGGAGCGAGAGGGAGGGGCTGAAGGGAAAAAGAGGGGGGAGAAAGGGTTAACAATACATCTGCCACAGTTTATTGTCACCCTGCAATCAAACCACGACACCAGCACACGGACCCGTACTTGGGAAACAGCCCCTTTTGTCCCCAGCACACCAGACACTCAGCATGTATTTTGCTTTAAACAGGTGCTGTTTTATCGGAGTTTAAGCAGATACCTAAAATTATGCACTTGTTTAAGTGCTTTGCTGAAGATGACCTGCAGGAGGAAGGGATTAAATGTGAAATAGTGGGTAGAGGAGGCGTAGGAGAGCTGTGGGGCTGTGCTGGGATCACCATGTAAGTGACAGAGCTGTTAACAGTCAATCCAAACAGAAATGCCCACTAAACTCAAAGAGCAAACCTCAGTAACCCAACTGCTAACCCTCTGCAACTTCACAGCCCAAGAAATTGAGAAACTTCTGACTTGTGATACTTGTTTTTGGCTATGTCCTTGTGGACATCTCCAGTAGATGAAAGAGGGCTTAGTCTCTCTGGGATGACACTGTAGAAACACCCTCAGCTCCCCACATTGCTCTCCTTAGACAATGCAACTTACCAGTGCTGTCATTTCAGAATTTTTGCTTTAACTTAATAATTTTGCAAAGGCTGTCTTAGCAAGCCCTCCATAGTGCAATTGTCTGCAGTCTTTGATGAGATGGTCGCGGAGGGATTCTAGCTCTTCTCAAGAAAGCTTTTACACGAGGATCTCGGGAACACTGTTCTCTGCGGATTCGCAGCTCAGCTCCTGACGCTGCTGGAGACCGGCATCACGAGGCGTGCTTGTTTCCAGCATGTTATTCACTGACTTTATTTTCCAGCCAAGAGAGCTTTGCAAATAATAATAAGAAAGGCTGAATGGGACGGCACGGGATGATTAACCAGGATTTTCAAAGCTGGGCCAGCAGTCTGGACTGCCAGCAGCACCAGCACCTCGCAAACAACTGGCTGTGTCACATCCTGTCCTCCGCTGGAGGGGGACACATTCCTGCAGCCATTTGCCCTCAAGTAGATCAGTCAGCAATGATTATCTACAGTATAAAATGGCACAACGAAACTGTGTTTTCACAGTCTCCTTTGTTGTTGTTGTCACCGACAAGTTTTTGATCTCCTTACGGTAGAAACTCCTATATTTATTCCTGCTCTCTGAATGCATGGTCACAACAGTTGGGAATGGATGCTGTTACAGTCTTTCTGGACTATAAAAAACAAGTAATGTCTTTTGGTAGCGTATGGTTCTCCCCTTACAACAACAGACACGAGAACTTTCAATTAAGTTTCTGGAAGCAGTGCTGAAACACACATGACTCATTTCAAAAGTGCTCTAACAAGTAAAATGATCCCATTTTTTGCCAGATCTCCACTCATCAGGAAACAAACAGTATCTGATGTCTTTCTTCCTTTATACATTGACGAAAACAACACCCTTCTCCATTGACACTGAGCTTGGGTAGAAATTGTCCAGCTAAATATTATAATATTTGATAATAGTCCTGCCAGCACAGAGCTGACTCATTTAATGTAATGTGCTGCTCCCTGAAGATTGCTTTTCAGCACAGCAAACAATTAGCTAGTTCATTCATCCAAGCTTGAGAATAGTAGATAGTTATAGGACCACGGGTACTCTCCTAACAGGAGCTGATTTATCAACAATCATAATTGTTGCTCCTGTAATTAATCTTATGCTACTTCCACACATATTTACCCCTCTGCTGACACTCCTCTCCCAGTTCCCAACCACTTCTTTTATGCTCAGAATGGCATAGAAAGAATTTTGATTTCCAGTCAGTGACATGGAAATTATCAGACAAGACCAAGCCATGATTCACGGGCTCTGCTCTCCAGCGCTCCTCAAACACTGCCCAAGCTGGGGTCCACATCCACGACCCCACACACCACCCATGGACACCCGTTGCTTCCTCCCACGGCCATCCCAGGAGAGCAGCCCGCTCAGCCCCAGAGCAGCCCTGCACTGCGGAAGCAAACCCCTGTGTGCTCCATCTCCGAGTCTTCATGGGGATTAAAAATGGAAGGAGAATCCTTGTCCCTGATGCAGGTGGGGAAGCAGGCAATAGAGGAAAGATTATTCGTCCAGGGTCATGGGGTGAGCAAAAAAGCTGTTGGATCTAGGGGGAGCTGGGATTCCTAGCAAGAGGCTTTAGGAGCTGGAGGCGGGAAGCAATTGCCAACCCCTCTGGCATATCTGCCTGCCGCTCAGCTCTGACTCCTCAGTGCTATTATTTTTCTGACTCAGCAATCCCGCAGCGCCCGGGCGCAGACAAGGCTCCCGGCGTCAGCAGGGCTGCTGTCCCCGACCCCCACCTCTGGGGCAGGCACAGCATCCCTCCTGTGTGATCTGCTTCCCAGCCGCTTTCGGCAGCGTGAAGCCTCGGTGAATTCAAACCCTGTTGTACCACTCCTTTCAGGCACTGTTCAGGGGCACGTTAGACACTTTTGCTCTCCAGGTCACAGGGAGAAAATGGCAGATCCCTGGCAGCAAGCATTTCTTTATCTCACATTCTTCCAGAAGAGACAGCTCCTGGCATTTTTTTTCTCTCTACACTGAGGCTTCAACTGGAGATTTATTTTATTGTGTGCTCGCAGCTTATAATTATTGCCAGTGTGAAGATGGTGACCTCAGCACCCAGACAAATGAATATAGCAATGAGTTCATCAGCAGCATCCTTATAATTGCCGCCCAAATACACACCATGGAAACCAGGAGAAAGGGGGGATGCCCAGGCAGGGATGGGAGGGATCACCACCAGTGCCATCAGAGAGCAGGACCGCATGGAGCTGGTTGGTTATAAGGAGACATCCCACTGCTGCAGAGGGCTGCCCACCCTCCTGGGAGAGGACAAGCATGCCCACACAGTTGCCATTACTGCTTTTGGGGCAAGCCCTGCTCCACAAACATGCTGCTGCAAGGGACACCTCAGTGTCACATCCCATGGACACAGCGAGGCAGGCGGCACAGAGATGCACACCTGTGTATCCATCTTTACAGCCCAGGGGCTGCATGAGACACCTTGGGGAAACAGCCTGAGCATTGCCTGGGATGTGAGAGTTCTGCTGTGGTTCTAAATTGCTTCACAGATGGCGCTGGCCCATTGCCTGTTCCTGCTCTGCTCTCTCTGGAGCTCCATGAGCTCCTCTTTGCAAGGGCAGGTGTCTACACTTGGTATGTCCCTGGCCAGCCCGTGCTGGCACGTAAGAGCAGGTGCCCCAGCAACCCCCCAGCTGTGTGGCCCAACCACCCCAGCACAGGCAGATGGTTTTTAGTGAGCCCCAGTCTTGACTTTGACTGCTCCCATTTACCAGTGCTGATGACCTTCAGAGAACAGGAGCCCTGGCAGATACCAACCATCCCACATTTCCCTCTGCGCCGCAGCACTCAGGGCTGGAACCAACATGCTGTGGCCTCAGTACCTGGTGCCGTTGGTGCTTGGTGCCATTGGTGCTTGGTGCCATTGGTGCCCTGTGCCACCGGTGCCAGGCTCCTGCAGTGGCTCTCTGCAGCTTGGCATGGACATGGGCACCACACTTCAGGATTTCTGGGGCAGTTTTCCAGTTGTTGCTGTCACACTCACCTGTACCAGCAACTCAATCCTGACAACCGACTCGAGACAGTTTGTTATTTCTTTGTAAGAGATGGGCAGATTTCCTTGTAAGAGACACCCAGTCATGCCCCCCATGCATTCAGCCTTCAGCTCCCTTCTCCCAGAGCCAACACAACCCTCCCAGTGCTCAGCAACTGGGACAAGGACCTTCTGCCTGACGCATCGGCTGCCCCCCCTCTCTCTGCTCCCTAATATTTCTGGAAGTGCCTCCTGGAAGGTGCCGCCACTGTGGTAAAGGCAAAGTGACCTCTTTCTACAGTGTGCCCTGAGCAAGGGAGAGCATCTGGTGTTGAGAGACTAAATCTAGTTGCTTCTATTAAATACCAGGTGAAGAGCTTTGGCCAAAAATAGGGGAGGGGAAGTTCGATTTGAAAAGCATTTTATTGTTTTTAAGTGACTACTTTTGTGGAAGGTGTGCTGGAACAGCTGCTCTTTTTCTTTTCGACATTAAATGCACCGTTTTGAAACTGCAAGGTTTGGGGCTTTAACACTGAAACCTCACAAATTAAAAGAAAATGAGCATAAGTAGGAGGATCACATAGTGCCCAGGGGCATGAGGATCTTTAGTTTCCACCAGATTAAACATTTCAGAGTGGCATTTTTGGTTTTTACTTGGTTGAGAAATGCCACTTTTTCTGTTTTGGTCCAGACTAAACCAATTCCCTCTTCACCGCTCAGGACTGCCTCAGGAAATCCTGCACTCAACCTGAACTTTGTGAGGGCAACATCTGAATGGACTGTTCACCCAAACCCTGATGGATCAGAATCCTTTGAACCAATTCAGTACTACTCCTGTATCTCTTCATGAGCACAGCCCTGCTGCCTGTCTCTGGGTTCATCCCCTGAAGCACCAGATAACTCAATCTCCAGCCAGAAAAACCTCACAGAATACGCTGAATTTGCTGGAAGGTGCATTTTGCTGGATGTTGACTGCGCTACTCACGTACGTAAGGAAAAGTGGTGATGAAGAGCTCATCTGGGCCAGGTGACTGCTCAGCCCTCGGCAGGACCCGAGACTCGGTGCTTGGCTGGAGCAGAGAAGAGCCAAGAGGAGAAGCCCCACCATACGGCCGCTCTGCCCAAACACAGGCTGACTGTCAAATATGCCAGCAAACCCCTGCTCACCTAATCCTGCACGTTAGAAATATTGACCATTAGCACTGGATAAATGGGAAGGAATTTATGTTGGCTCAGAGACAATCCCCAGACCAGAGGAGAGACAGAATTAACCAGCTTATTATTATTATTATTTAATGCCTATATTGTGAGAACAGATGAATAATTCGTTTACGAGCTTCTGCATGCAAGGCTGTTATGAAGCCTAATTCATTAGTGCTTGTAAAGTGACTTGAACTCGTGAGATGAAAGGTGCCCTCTGAGTGCTAAGTACTATTATAGCTCCAGTACTGCAGATCTTTAATAAGAATATTGAACGACTCCTTTGAGCCAGCACATTGCTTTTTAACTTCTTTATGGCTGTTTTTACAAGCACTGTCCTAGAGAGCCAAGAAAATATAAAGTTGCAAGAAAACAAAATACCATAACTGTGCACACGGCTTAACATACCTGCCAGTTTTCCTCCCCACAGGGCAAGGCAGAGGGGAGCAAGGCACCAGCACCCGCCTCGGCGCTGGATGGAGCGGGGGGACACAGGCGCTGCAGTGACCTGACTGCACAGCCAGTGCCTGGGGTGACGACCCCACTGCACTCGGCCTCGCTCCCTGTCGGGGTCACTGCCTGCCAGGGGGTGCCAGTCCTAGGGGTCTGTCACCAGCTCTGCTGTGACAGCTCTGGGGGCATCGCTGGATGGAGGCTGAGAGGGGGCAAGTGGGGAGGGAGGAGTGTCAGGGTGGATGCTGGGGACTGCTGGCAGGGTTTCCGGTTTGCCTGCGGGCTCCCAACCAAGCTGCCTTGCGTGCTCTCCGTGCCGTTGAGTTTGGCCAAGTTGCGGGGAGGTGACAGTGGGGAGCCACTCATCCATCCCTACCATCCACAGCTTGCTCTCATCCCCTCTGACAAACACCCCGATGACAGGGTGGATGGAGGACGCTTGATTTTCCTCCAGCGTGCTCCACCTGCCATGCCAAGAGCCATGTCCCCCTACGCCTTCCCAGCTCAGCTCTGCCTGGCCACAAAGGGCGTTGGTGGACATGGTTTCCCCCATGGAGGGGGTGATGGGGCTGGCTCTTACACGGCTTCCAGCACCTCAGAAACAGGCCAGCTGAATGACTTCGCCGCAGAAGTGCTCACGTCCCAGTTGGTTTCCTCCAGACTCCTCCTGGCTCGCTCTCTGCCAACACAAACAATGTCAGCCCTCCTGCTCTCCTCGCTGGTGAGCAGATTTATGCTAGCTGACATGCTTTCCTTCCCTGTGCACTGACTGGACTTTCATGGACTCCCTCTATGGAGATTTTGTGACAATATCATTTCTCTGCTCTGTGCAGCCGCTTTCCTCTCTGCCAGGCTCCGCCAAGCTCAGGCACGATGGACTGCACTCACCCTCTTTGAAAAGCCTGCTTCCTTCACATTCATCTTCCTGCAGCTATTGTTGCTCATTTATCGGTAAGAAAATGTGGCCATGAGCCCACAGAAAACTCTTCCTTGCCTTAGCCAGGTGGGAAGATCTTTTCCTAGCTGAAATTGCACTCTATGGCATCTCTAATTGCTGCTGCATTTCCCATAAACTGTAACAGGATTTGGAAAAAAAAAAGTTTTCTAAAATTTCCCACTTGGAGGAGAGCAGAAAGTGTTGACAAAGCATGTGGAAAACCGCACGCCATCACACTGCAAGCACCATCTCCAAATGACCAGGAAAGAGGCAAATTCTTTCATCGAAGGAAAAACGAACCCTCTGAAGAGAAAGCAGTGACCTTCTCACCTGCCGTCCTCTCTTCACTCTTCGATGTTGCTGCAACCAGCAAAACTCTCTCATTATCTACAGAAGCAGCTTTCACAAATTGCTCAGGAAGGCGCGCGGAGTGCAGCAGTGTCTGGCTGGCCACTGCTCGGCTGCTCTGCTTCGGCACGCCGGGGAGCGCGGGAGCTGCGCACGAGCCGTGGCGTTGCCTGCTGGGGCTCAAGTGCGGTAAAGGACTCATCATTTGCATGAATTATTCCAAAGCCTCTTTACTTGGAGGAAAATAAAATATTTATCGGAGACTCGTGGCTTTGGCAAAGGAGATTAAACTCAGATTAAATTTTTAGATGCCTGTAAAATTTAATTGGCATTACTGTAGGACAGTTTGTGTCTCTGAAAACTACACGGGCTTCTCTGACCAGTGCTAGCCTGCCGTTTGGAGAGCTGTGCCTTTCCAGCATCCTCAGCGCTGCCCAGGGACCAACCTGGGCTGGTGCCCTTGAGCCACCAGGCTCCTACCCTAGTTTGACAGCACCAACCACCTCTGATCTGGCAATGCTGCCAGCAGACACAGCCCTTTCACTGTGTCCTAGGAGACTTTGGCACCCGTGGTACAGGTGGGCGCCAGAGAGGGCGGATCTGCTTGGGCGAAGATGGAGCTGGTCAGCAGGCCCAGCTGCAAAGCCCGTCTCCAGCTCTGATCCTGTCAAGTGGTGGGGATGGCAGGTCCCCACAGCTGCTCGATATGAGCCTCTGAAGGAGTCTGATCCGGGTAGATGTCCCTGACTTCCCTGAGTTTTTTGCGGGGACGCAGCCTTTGCAGCCTTCACTTTGTGATGGTAGGTAAACTGCCCTCTCCTAGTCCCCATTATCTACTGAAATTCATTCCTTCCCCAAGCCTGAGCCCGGCTGCGCCATGGCCTTGGCAGTGTCCTTCCTGAACAAGGTGCCTGGCAAGATGCACACCCCAGGACAGATTAACTTCTTCCAGCCAGCCAGCAAACAAAGCGCACCAGGATGTGACTACATGGCGAGGAGACAGGCACGGCGCATCCCCAGCAACTGGACACACCAGGGCAGAAGGTGGCGGGGGGGGACACGTATCAGATTATAATGGCTAAACTGCTAATTATCCTTTGCCAGTCTTGCAGAAAATCTGGTCTCTCTCTCATGCGTGCATAGCAATACGCAGTCTTGTTCTCTTGCTTTTTAAAGTGATGCTCTATATCTAAATAAAAGCAAAGGATGGTTAAATTGTGCTATTCAAAGGGATGGAGACCAATTGTCCCATTCAGAGATTTTCCCTTCAGGCAGCAGTTTTGTCAATGTTGTATTTGCCGAGCTGTGCTCTGCAAACACCCTGGGCTCAGTTTGCCCTGCCTGTATGTTTTAGCACTCAGCACAGGTGGGAATTGAGCTATCCAGGCTTCTGCTCCTTGCTCTTATGCTGTACTTTTCCTGTTGATGCCAACAGCTTTGCAAGAGCTTGGGAAACAAGATTTCACTTTGCTCTTATCCCTGGAGCAGAAACTCACAAGTGCCAGGGAAAGAAATCTAGAAATGTTGAACCACAACCTTGAAATCCAGAGAGCTGGATTCGTGTCTGACATGGCAGGAATAACCCGGCAGCCTTACTTCCAAGAGAAAATCCTGCCACTGAGATCAGAATCAATCCAATGAGTTTTAAAACATATTACACCTCTTCCTTGCTGTACTCTGCTCCTGCACCAGCTATTAGGTTTCCAAACCCACATGTGCTACCCCAACTCTCTGCCTTTCCCGGAGTGGCTGCCTTTCCAATAATGTAACGGTTTCCTTTTTCAGTCAACCTTGTTAATGCAAAGAGCAGGTTTTTCATTTCAGGATTTATGTCCCCAACTCCACTCTTCCCAAAGGCTTACACAGACATTAAACAGGTAACTCTTTGCTTTCTGGCAGGCAGAAAGCGTCACCTGACTGAATTAAACAGAGACATCAAAAGAACCTGTCAAATCCAATGTGACCAGATGGAGAGTGGAAGTCAGAGAAGCACTGAGGCAGAGCAAAGACTCAGGCTGCTGCTGTGGCAGATTTAAAAGAGGACAAATCCCACGGAGATTTTCCCCCTCAAGGGAAAAAGAGGATGAAAGCACAAGGGTTCAAGCAGTCTCGAATATGCAGGATGCCACTGTGCAAGAGCGAGGCAGGGCTGTGTGGTGACAAGCCCTGGCTGCCCGGAGCACGGCCGCTGCCCCATCCCACCCGCGGGTCGCTGCGGGGCTGGGGTCAGTGCTGGCTGGTGCAAGGGGCACCCATGGGAGATGCGATGTGCTCAGTGCCTTGGCAGAGAGCCGAGGCAGCCAAGGGCAGGTCCTGCAGGGCTCCCTGGCACCCTACAAGTGCTTTACTGGCCATGGTGGGCACGTGGCCCACTCCCATGCATGTGCTTCGTTTCGATTCAGCTCAATACAACTCTCCAGTTATAAACACACTTGATTCCTTTCCTGAATCAGGGCCACGCTCCAATCCATCAGCCGGCAGGCACGTTAGATATGCAACGCGGAACTGCAGTGAATCCATAAAGCAGACCCTATTGATGTAAAATGTGAACTTACGTGAATATAAATCAGGCAGGCTTTGACACACAAGGTTGCTATCACAGTGATACTTCAGAGTGTTTCAGTTAATTAATACTTAATTCATTTTAATGCCTCGAACAACTCTACAAGCCATACAGGTTGTTCTGTATGTTGTCACTCATGGGTCCACACCTGTTTAGGCAGCTCACCCTAGCCAATTTTTGCTTAAAGGGAAGCTGCAAAGTGAAATGCATTATTAACTCGACCTCTATAATACTCTCATCACATCTCATGAGATGCTTATTAATATCAAGCCTTCCAAGATGAAACATATGGAGACACCAGGGATGAAAGAGAGACTGTAACATGGTGGCGTTTCAAGTGACTCTGAATGCCTGAGATCGCCAATGGCTGGCAAAGGCTGGAAGGGGCACGGTGTGATGGGGAGGGATGGCTGAGAGCCCAGCGCATCACAGGGTGCTCAGTGCTTGGGCAGTAGAAACTAGCTCCTTCCACCAGGCTGGTGTGTGGTCCACAGATGTCCCAGCCAGGCAACAGCTGGAGAGGTGCAGGCAGGACTGTGGGTGCTTGGAGATGGGCAATCTGAGCCTTTCCAGAGCCCTGGCACTGAAACAGGGGGTGTGAGTGCTGGGTGGAGCTGTGGGATCCTCAGATGAGGAGGGTGGCTTCCAACCAGAGCTTGAGAGTGAAGCTGAGACTCCAGCTTTTCAGACTCCCACTACACTTGCTGAACCACGCGACCTCTTGCTTTGCTGCCCCTCAGAGTGACTGTAGCCAGCAGCATCCGTGCAGAGCCGGGTTGAGCCTTGTGCAGCCAGAGGTCATTGACGCTGCATGGACAACCCACCGGCCCTTGGAGGGGAGGTTATGATCACCAGCAAGCAACGTGGGCAAAGCACATTAAAGGATGGAGTGATCCTCCCCAGTCCTTATGCAGATCTCAGGCACCACCACCCCAGAAGACATCTTGCAGGCAACAACCAAGAGAGAAGCCCAAGTTGGCATATGGAGGGAGGGGTCAGGAGAAGAACAATGAGGTCAAGGGAGAAGAACAAAATCCTTCATGAGGACGGACTGCAACACAGCAGCTGCAAATCCACAGCTGGTGGCATGGCACAGCTCGTCACCCTTCTCTCCATAACAGCACCCTGAGTCCCCAAGGCCTCTCGCTGCACCCCAGCAAGCCAGCTGCTCCCCAGGACTAGATCTGGATGAATACACAGCCTGAAAAACTCTAAGGACAAACCCCAAACATGGCAGCAGGAATTAGAGAAACCCTTTTGGTCGACAGAAACAACAATAGTTTCTCCCAAGAGGTCACTCTGTGACCACATGTGGCCACCACGGCAGACTGAGAGAGGTGCTCAGAGCCAGGCTCTCTGCTAGGCAGGCACGGAAACCCTGCCAGCATCGCTTTGAGGCACCCCATTAGCACACATCATTCGGTTAGCTTTATAGTGGATGTAAAAAAGCGGCAACAGTTGGAGACAAAATCTAATTTTCTAGGGGAAAAAAATGAATAAAATAGAATGTAGCTTCTGTGTGAATGAGTTTATCCTGTGTCAAGCACTTGTTACCGCTCTGCTGTGGCCTCTGTCACAGTGCAAAGGGTAGGTGATGTTAACATGTGTTCCTCCCTGTCCATTCTTCTGCCACAGCCAAGTGTCTGTGAAGAAAACAGCACCAGGCACTGCCACCGTAGCTGCAGGCTTGCAGGTATCCAAGGTAGAGACCGTAAGTACTTAATCACAGTCATTTCTAGCGACGGATTCATTGCCAGGCTAAGGAAAAACCAATGTTCTGTCGGCCTCTTGTCTCCCACAAGCTGCCTTCCCCAAGTGCTTGCAAGCAAAACTGCTGATCAGAAGTTGTAGCTATAGGGCCAACCTTCCTATCTTCGCCCACACTCCCTAATTTGCACCCCTTGTCACCAAGCCAGGTGTGTCTGGCAGCATGGAGAAGCCTCCACTGTGCCCAAGGTGGGACGTTCTCAGGGCAGCAGGGCACCAGGCACGCGAGCTGGGTGAGCGCTTGGATGCGGGGCTGCCACAAGCTGGGGCACAGAGGAGCATCTGGTGGCCACCCTGAGCCAGGAGAGCACCCAGGGAGATCCAGGCAGGAGTTTCCCAATAGGTGCACACCAAGACTGGCACTCAGGGTTCCCACCAAGAGCCTCCCGGCTGGGAAGGCAGACAGGCAGTGTGGGGACAAGCAAGTATGTGGTTAGTTACAGAGCAATCATGGACTGGAGAGCTGGAAGCACCAGGGTGGGGACACAGCGCCAAGCTGCCAGCCCGCTGAAAGGCAGCTTGTTTGCAGGTGTGAGCCCAGCCAGAATGATCCTTCACTGGACAAAATGGGTCCTAATCCTATTTTTACTCTGCGGTAGTAAACGTGCCCTACAATACCCAGTGTGGCTTTTACAGGGAGAGACATCGCACACAAAAAAGGAAAAATAACCACTCTGAGTACAGCAGCCAAATAGATACAATGACTGGAAAGGATGACTTATGGGCAGAGACTAAGGGAATTTAATTTGTATAGCCTAGAAAGATGATGCCTGAGAGGGAACATGATAACACTATATAAATATCTAAAGGGCAGTTGTATGAAGAAGGGGAAAAAAAGTGACGCATGCACCAGCCGTGGGAGTGATGTGATGGACCAAAGAAGGGAACAGTTTCCCAAGGGCGGGCTGTTACAGCCGGGTGGGCAGAATGCAGAACAGCCTGCCTGGAGCCTGCACGTGGTTTCCAGCCGTGGCCAGAGCTGGAGCAAGGAGGACTGGGATGGAGCAGCCGGGTGCAAACAGTGAGGGAGGCGGCCGTGGCCCTTACCTGGGCTGGGCCTGGCTGCACTGCCTGGGAATCAGGTGGCACCTTCCCCTGCAGACCCCGCACACAGACCCCGCACACACACAGACCCCGCACACAGACCCCGCACACAGACCCCGCACACACGCAGACCCCGCACACACACACAGGCTCCGCACACATGCAGACCCCGCACACAGACCCCGCGTACAGACCCCACATACAGACCCCGCACACACACAGACCCCACACACACACAGACCCCGCACACACACAGACCCCGCACACAGACCCTGTGTACAGACCCCGCACACACACAGAGCCCGCACACACACAGACCCCGCACACACACAGACCCCGCACACACACAGACCCCGCACACACACAGACCCCGCACACAGACCCCGCACACACACAGACCCCGCACACACACAGACCCCGCACACAGACCCCGCACACAGACCCCGCACACAGGGCTGCGTCAGCGCCGGCTGCCTTAGTGCAGGCGCTTCTCCTGCCGGCTCAAGCACAGCGCTCCCGCACGGCCCTTGCTGGCCAGGCAGAGCCAGACCTCTCCTGCTCGCTTTGCTATCTCAGCTTTGCAAAGGGTGTCCGAGGCCCAGGGCATCCAAACCCCTAATCCTTCCTGGCACAGCGTGCCCAGAGCCTTCCTGCAAAATGTCAGCCTGGCCAATGGCCTCAGCCTTGGCCATTAGGAAACCCACCCAGGCAGCCCCAGGCTGGGGTGTGTTTTTGGGTGTCCCTGGAGCAGATGATGAAGATGACATCCCTGGGCCCGGCTGTTTGAGAAGAGCACAACAACCGCAGTGGTCCCACAATGGAGACAGGAGTGTGGTGCATTGATGTCTGTGTTCCTGCCACTTTCTCCGCTCTTCCTTGCAAATTTGAGTTGCCTTTTACAATCACATTGGCTGCTGCTGCTTCTTTTTCTTCAAAAAAAGATTTTCTCTCTGCCGTTGCCATGTGAAAAACCCACACAAACAACAGGAAAACTGGCTACCTCTACGCAGAACCCAGCACAGTGACTGCAGAGCGACTGTCACACAGACAGCAGTCTAAAAAACAGGGAGAAAAATAGATTTTTCCCTTCAGCCCTTCCAGACACATGACTTGGAGACTTATTATAGTAATAAGAGGCACAATTTTTTTCAGAGGAGAAGCTGGTCACCATTTGTTTCTTCCTTATATTGATGAAGTCCCTTCACCAATTTAAATGGGACAGATTCTGCTTTCAGCTGCCCTCGTTTAGAGCTGAGCCGCTATTCAGTAAGGAACCTACCCAACGTCAGGAATCCCTCAGACTTGGGTCCTTACCATGAGGGAAGCCCACGCCATGGGGCAGAGCCTTTGAGAGATGGTGTTCAGTTAAACCTGCCATTAATTGCTTTCTACTTATTACAGCTAATTTGCTTGGCTCGGATCCTGAAGCATTCTATGCAAACCACCAGTTTACCAAACAACACAGTGCAAAACACAAAAGTCATGTGTGTTGGCACCCCTGTCTCTCCTTCTCCAGTGAGCTGCCTGCAGAACAAACAGATGAGGTCTCCCCATTCACATCCACCACCCTCAACGCACCGGGACGGGCCACAGAGACACATCACTGGCAGGCAGGAGCTCTAGCAGAAATAAGTCTTTTGGATGATTGTCCTTGTATTTGCCTATCTGCAAAGGGCTTAAAACAGGAACGTATTTGGATCTGCACATTTTCAAGTGCATCTGTAATTACCCAAGTTACTAGGAGTAGATGACCCTGAGGTGCTGACACTCCATTGAAGCTCAGTGCCCTTTGATTCCTGCCCAGCCAGCTGTGAGTTGTCATGGAGACTACATCTGTCACCCATTTGTTCACAGGCCTTTTAAATAACCCAGACTGGCCAGACCTTTCCTGGTTTGGTGTGTGCCCATCTCAGATTTTGCTCTCCCGTCTTTTCTTTTACTCCAGGAAGGCGGGTGATTCCCACCAGAGCTGCCAGAGGTGCTGCCAGGCGGCCACCACAGTCTGTTCAAGCCAGACCTCCTCCCTCAGACCTTGGGCTGGAGGGGACGCAGGGAGTTTTGTGCCTGGAAGGGACTTCAGCCCTGGTGGGCTTGAAGCAGGAATGGGTATCGGCTCAGGAGCAAAGATGCCCCATGCTGAAGTTATCTTGATTTATACCAACAGCTATTCTGTATTTCCATCACTACTCAGCTCCAGCCCCATGCCCAGTACTGCTATGGCTGAAACCAAAGTCACTCTGGGCTAGACTAACTCCTTCCCCATCCGAAACTTTATGTGATGGTCTCCATATGAATTTTCCCTACGTCTTCTGCCTGGAGCTCAGAGACTACGAACCACCAGCTGTGGTGCAGATGTCTGTCAGGATCCTCACCGAGGTGAGGGTTTTGAAGGGATGCTCAGCTTGGGTGGCCCCGGCAAGTCAGGAAATGCTCTGTCCACTGACTCGCAGGATTCACCTTCCTCATTTCCAGACACAGAGTTACAAGATTTGCTTGGGCTCTCAGCTATCCTGGCCTCACCACTGGGACAGGAGTCAGAGCCAGGGCAGTACCGGAGGCGTTTGTCTGGGGTGCAGGTGGGGCCGTCACAGTCCCAGAAGAGAGCAGGTCTGGGGGGCTGAGAGCTGCCAGCATTGTCCACGCACACACCTCTCGCAGGGGGAAGACAGAGCAAATTCATGAACTCTTAAGTGCAGCAGCCCAGCAAGGCAGAGGAGAGCGGGTGCGCAGCAGCCAGGGCTGGCAGAGAGAAGGCCAGTGTCCTTCCCACGGGCGGCTGCCGCTTGCTGTGTGACCCTGAGCCAGTCTCGGTTATCCACAGTTCTCTCAGCGTGCCTCAGTTTCCCTTTTGCTCTGATGAACTGGCTTGGCAGGGGACTGTTGAGCTCACTTCATTCGTCTCTGGGTGGCCTTTGAAACCCTGGGACAGGAGGTGTTGCTGAGGAATTGTATTCTATGTACCACTGAACAACCGCCTTGGGCTGACTCTGTTTCCGGCAGTCAGGGAAAGAGGAAAGCATTTCAATGCCTGGGCAAGGCAAACAATTTATAGCCCCATGCTAAAAAGAACAACAGTGACAACAGAGATACCAGGGCAAACGCCACTCTTCATTTAATCCTGATGGATCTATTCTAGCAAAGCAGTGGGTAATGCAGGCTGCAGACACGTGTACGTTTCCCCAGGCTATCCTCAGACACCTTCGGTTTTGTGATTCCGGGCTGCTTCCCATGCTGCCCTTGCTCTCCAGCCTGAGCAGAGCTCCCTGGGGACAGAGCCACAGGCACAAGCGCCAGCCAGTGCATGAGCTCACACTCCACTGACAAAATGAAACTGGACCCATTCAGCACATTTCTCCAAGGGCTGTTTAAAAGCTCACAGACTCGACCACACGAGTGGAGGTTTTTCAAAGGTTGCCCCGGAGGGTGTAAGCTGGGCCACAAAGATGATTAAGGGAGTGGAGCATCTCCCTTATGAGGAAAGGCTGAGGGAGCTGGGGCTCTTTAGCTTGGAGAAGAGGAGACTGAGGGGTGACCTCATCAATGTTTATAAATATATAAAGGATGGGTGTCACAAGGATGGAGCCAGGCTCTTCTCGGTGACAACCAACAGTAAGACAAGGGGTAATGGGTTCAAGCTGGAACACAAGAGGTTCCACTTAAATTTGAGAAGAAACTTCTTCTCAGTGAGGGTGACGGAACACTGGAACAGGCTGCCCAGGGAGGTTGTGGATTCTCCTTCTCTGGAGACATTCAAAACCCGCCTGGACGCCTTGCTGTGTAACCTCACCTAGGTGTTCCTGCTCCAGCAGGGGGATTAGACTAGATGATCTTTCGAGGTCCCTTCCAATCCCTGACATTCTGTGATTCTGTGATTCTGTGAAGCTGGAGTGGGAAAATGAAGTACCTTTTGGTCTGTAGCCTGATCCACACACAGGGATCATCCATGGCTGAAACAAAAGCTGGACCTACAACATTTTTCTTGGTAGCCCATTAAGGCATTGCCACCTGATTCTCCAGAGCCACATTACTTTCCTTTGTTACTTCTGCCACACTTTGATTTTAGTTCTTTCAGTTAAATTTTAAAAAGAGAGGAGAGCTAGTGATCACAGGTGACCTCCAAACGCTTTTCCTGTCCTGGAGGGTGCAGGGAGCTGGTCCAAGAGGCCATGGCAGCTCAGCCAGGGCAGACCATGGAAGGCTGGGGCCCTGCGTGGTGGGGTGAGCACATTCACAATAGTCAGGAGCTGGTGTGCAGGGTGGGAGGGCAGGGGGAGCAGCAGGCAGGCAGGACCACATTGGTGGTGGTGAGGTAAACCAATACAGCCGCAGGGTGCTTGGAGGTGTTCCACCTTACTACAGCAGAGACAGAAATGCTGCGTAAGAAAGGTGTTAGATCTAAGGAAGGGCCAAGGCAGCCAGAGGAGCCCTTCCATGGGGACCAAAGGACCTGGGGTGCTGGTGAGAGGGTGCTGGGCACTGATGAGCCCTCCCCAAGGCTCAGCACCTGGTGCTCACCTGCACCCAGGGCCGTGGGACTTCGATCAGGGCACCGCAGGGAGTTGGTCTTCTTCTGGGCTCTTACTGGCGGCGACAGTGCACTTTGTCACTGCAGAGCAATGGAGAAGCAAACGGGCTCAAGGAGAGAGACAGGGAAAAAATGCCGTGTATGTCTGCCCTGGTCAGAGCAAAGTGAGCACTGCAGAGGCGCAGACAGCACATCTGAACTGGACCAGGATGGCTCAGAAGGACTGTGCCAATCAGAGGATCTAGATCAGGACCATGGAAGAAACTCCACCTCTTCCCTTCAGTGAGGGATCCTGCCTTTTTCACCCACGGGTCCTCCTCTGCCCCAGGGAAAGCTCCCACCCCAGAGCAGGGAACGCTGCTCCCAGGCTGCAGGAGTGGTGCAGAGCTGCATGTCTGCAGCAGCACACGGCCCCTGCCCGGCAGGGCACCGTGCGGCGGGGGCAGAGGCGCAGCCCGCACCCAGGCACATCCCTGCACCCCGCATTGCTCAGCCTGGACAGAGGGAGATGTCAGGCCCCGCCTCCTACCCGGTGTCAAGAAGCATTTGTTCATTTCCTACCTTTATCTCCTTCCCTCACTCCCTCCATGGCACCAGGACCCTCTGCCATCTGGGCACTAATTACAACATATCCTGCCCCTTTCTGTCCCCAAGGCTAGCCCAGACCTTGCTGTTTACAGACACTGAGCAAAGCTGAGCGCAGAGAGAGGAGTGGTAAATGCGGACAGGCATTTGCAGAGCTGTGGCCAGGAGGGTCTGTTTGAACATCTAATTAGATCACAGCAAACCTCCTAAATGGCAAAACCACAGCCCTGTCACCCCCTCGAGACATCGAGCCATGCCCAGATTGCTGTCTGATTCTGATCTACATAATTCACCATAATCCTTAAAACTGACTCAAGCAATGAGGTTCATTGCACAGCTCACTGGATTTAATCCACCACTCCAGTGGTGCTAACGAAGCTAATGGCATAGGCAGAGAAGGAACACATGTATAGCTAGGAGGCAGAGATAAGGCATTAATCCGACCATATGCTTTCAACCCACTCTACTCTTCCACCCTCACCCCAATGCCCTTTTGCAGCATTGGAGGAGACCAAAATCAGCAGGAAGAAGGAGGAAGGGAGGAAGACTGTCCCCTTGGACGGGTGGCCGTGTGCATCTGCACCTCTGTGCACCCGCAGCCTACAGCAGTTTGGGTCAGAGCTGTGGGCAGCACAGGGTCAGGGGGGGCGAGTGGGAATTGGGAGCTTGAGCCACCAGCCAGTAACCAAATCTCAGCCCTCAAAGCCATCCCGGCCACAGGAGGCAAACCCTGCCATTGCTGCCTTTAGGATCTGTCAGCAGGGAAAGGTGCTCTGCAGAGGCAAAGGCATTCAGAGCCCAAATTAGCCACACTGGGCTCAATCTGAGATTTTGACAGCGGATGCCAAATTTATTTCCAAACGCACTCTGGAAATGTCACTGTGCTGGTCGGAAGGAATCGGGTACATGCTCCCTTTTAAATAGAACCAACCATATGGGAGGAGGATGATTAGATTGCTTCCAAGCTGCCAAATTTCTTTGCTGCAGCTAAAAATCTTCCCCAAAATGTCCCAGCCCACAGTGTTTCTGAGCACTGAAGTCTGTGCCGAGACTTTTCCATTGACAGTTGTGCTCTAACCGAGAAAACACATCCCCCCAGTGAGGTCCTAGGTGGTCCCAGCTCTCAAGAGGCTGGGAAGTCTCATGCCTTCCCTTGCAAACCAGAGCAACTCCTTCCCTCCCGCAACCCTGCCCTGGGGAGGGGGCAGAGTTTTCTTCTCCCTTTCACACTGACGAAAAAGCAATGATCTCAGACTGTCTGGTCTCCTCTCCAGTGCAGCACCTGCCTGTTCAGGAGGAACCATCTCCCTGGCAGAGGCTGGATGGCATCCCTCTAATCACAGCCACGCAGACCCTGCTGCGGTGAGCCACCACATCCTGAGCTGCCCAGGTCACCCAGAAATCCAGCACACCCCAGTACAGAGGGGCAAACCAACCCAGCAGCCGTTTGCAAACCAAGAGGTGAGCAGTGAAAACTCCATTAGCTCCTGGAAGATAACGCCCCTGGGCTTTCATGGTACATCTCGCTTTCTTCAGTGTCTTCAGCACTGGGACCCCCAGTGATCCTGGCTACAGCAGTGGGTCACTTGCAGGCCACACTCTGACTCTTCGAGGTGACAGTGCAGCAGCACAGCTCAGGAAATAGAAGTGCTCCCTCTGCTTTCACTGCCCAGAGACAGGATTCAGGCCCCACAGTCAGCTGGGTATGAAGCGAATGAGGGTGGGAGGAGAGACGGGGATGTGCTGGGGGGCTCATCAGTCATGCTGCAGTAGTGATGGCTGTCCCACCGGCTTCAGGGGCACCTGGAGCCGAGCAACTACAGCACCTGCAGATCATCTCCAGGTTCACCCTCAGTTTGGAGGGAAGCGATGTAAGCCACCAGGGCGTGCTTTTTGCGGGCTGGAGGTGGGGTTAGCAGCCCAAAGCGCAAAGCAGCAGCACCGTGATGCCCCTCATGACAGTCCCAATGAAGGGATGACCTTGGGATCACCCAAACCTTTCCTGCCCAACGAGAGACTGAAAAGGGCACAAATAGCTACCCTGTGCCTGGCAGGGGACTTCCTTCTCTCTGTAGGTAGCACTAAAGCTGCCCCAGGGAGCAGAGAGCATGGTGGCCTTCCAGGAGAGGACACGTGGTCAGCACTGGTTTCCAAACCAGGGGATGGTGCCCCCCCGCACCGAGTCTGCTTGAACTTCTGCCAACCCAGTATGGGGGACAGCCAAGACCAAGCACACACCGTCCCTTCAAAACCAGTCTCCATCAGCCATCCTCATTTTCCCAGCAAGAAAGCAAAGTATGCCCAGACCTGAGGGGACCAGGAGCGGTGTCCTCCCTTCTGGTGCAGGACTAATCTGTGACACTTCTGAGTCCTCCAGACCCTCTCTCTGGTGCCCCATTGCCAAAGCATCCAGCAACCTTCTCTAGTAACACACTGATCTGCTGTGTCGCAGACATAAAAATCTCACTGTCTTACGTCTTCTCTACCTGCTATACAGTGCTTTTCAGACCCAGGACTCCAAGGAAGGCACCAAGTGAAGCCAGCAGTCCTGTCCCTGATCAGCAGACTGAGAAAATAAAGCACATTGCAAAGAGGCAGCAAGCCCCAGACCAGCTGAGAGCACAGCATCATCCTCTCCACGGTCCCTGAGCAACGCTGCACCCCCCCCAGCCACCCCACACTGCCTCAGAGGGTCCCAGGAGGAGTGCCATAAGCCCACCCGGCAGGCTCAGGGTCCCAGAGCCCCAGACTGGCCCAGAACAGCCGAACCCAGAGGGCAGGAGCAGGAGGACTGTTGAGCCCAAGCAGTGAAAGCGGCACAGCTGCTCCCAGCTCTGCTCTCAGCCCACGCGCTGCTGAGTGGCGGGTGGGAGGTTTTCTCCGCATTGCAAATCCCTTCTTGTTTGAGTGCTGCAGTGCTGCTTGGAAGGAAAACAACCGCTCTGGAGAGAAAAGGGGTCCAGAACAGCACCGGCACCTTCTCCTGCCCAAGGCAGGTCCTAGAACTGGCCCGGCAGAGCCTGGATCTGTAGATAAATCTAAAGCTCCCCTAGCAGACAGCCTGGCTGGGAGCAGGAGCCATCCATTCCCATTTTGCTGTGCCTGTTTCTAGCACAGATAGCCCTGGCTGAGCTCTCCAAACCTGAGAAGCAGGAGGAGAGGAGGAGAAGGCAGAGGGAAGAAGACTTCCAGGCCTGAGGATGCTGGCTGGCGGCAGAACAGGAGCTGTGTGAAACGGTGGGAACAAAGTGGTCGTGGCGCGCGGCTGCAGCCCTGTGCGTGGGCCCGGGCGCTCTGGCCGGGTGCTGGTGTGGGGCCGATGCACAGGCAGCGTGCAGCAGTGTCCTCTGTGCGCCCCACGCAGCCCCTCTGCCAAACCAGTTGGAGGACCCAGGTTGGGAGAAAACTGGACTGGGGGAAACCGTTCCCTTTTTGGTATAAAGTATTGGGCAAGATGCTCATTTCTGCCTGGTCTGTATAGGGGTCTGTGCTCTGAGGCCCCAGGAACGTGGCTGTCTCCTTCCCAGAGGTTCAGGTTACTCACGATCCCAACCTATAAATGCATCTCCACACGTGCACATCAACACCCACTTCACATGCCCCGCAGCAAGTTCTCTTGCCAGGCACACAGCACTACTGGGCTATGAAGATCTGTTGGGAATCCACAGCAAAACAATCCCCACATTTGCTGGTGCGCAAGTTTGCCCATCGCCAAGTTTTTAGGAGCCACCTTACTCAATGATTGCCACCACTATCCAAGGAGAGAGAGGTTGGTTTTGTGCTCCTTAGCACAGGTGCTGAGGGACTGAGGAAGTGTGGAAGCCCAGGGACAGCGTCCTCAGGGTCCTTTGCAGGTGACAAACCTTTAGGGCAGGAGTGTCAAACTCATTTTCACCGGGGGCCACATCAGCCTTGCAATTGTCTTCAAAGGGCTGAATGTAATTTTAGGACTGTATAAATGCAACTACTCCTACATTTTTATAGTCCTAAAATTGCATTCAGCCCTTTGAAGGCAACCACGAGGCTGATGTGGCTGCCTGGTGAAAACGAGCTCGACACCCCTGCTTTAGGGGGTGGGCTTTAGCCCCTGAATGATGAAGGAGACAGGAGCACCCTGGAGCTGAGATTAAGTAAACGTGCAGGGGGGGTTCTATAGAGAGAATCCAGTTGGACCGGGGAGTCTTTCAGAAGGAGGGCATGCTGCCTCTGAAAGCCAGGGCTCTTCCTCTAGGCCCTTGGAAACCAAGGGAAGCGGGGTGGAGTGAGGGAGGTGGTACTCTCAGGAGGGCTCTTGCCAAGGGGCAGAACACTCTTGGTCCAGTCCTCTTGTTCTCAATGGGACTGTTCATGCTGATGAGAGCTTTAGGAGGAGAAAGGAAAGAATAGAAACAGAAAACCCTAAAAACGAGGGACGGCAATTCCCGGCAGCAGAGAGCCATCGCTGGGACAGGGACCTGGGGGTGGATTTCATGCACCAGGTCTTCTGACAAGAAGCACCAGGGGACATGTGGGGTCGGGAGGTCCCAGATCCACCTGCCTTTGGCCAAGCTAGGTCTGCAGGTCTGCCTCTGCAGTCCCACTCTCCCCACCACAGCCCCCACCTGTTCACCCTTCTGAATTTATTTAGCTCAACTTTTTAGAACAAACCATCCATCCATCCACCTGGCCATTTGTCCTTCTGTAGTTCTCTCTTTTATCTACACACAACCCAAATCCATTAGCTGTCTGGATTGCTATTTATCAAGGAAGGTAGCCAGGCAACTATCAGGATCTCCATTTGTTAGCTCCAGTCTTTGTCTGTGGGTTTCTCTACAGGGAAGGTGTACCATACTTTTGCGCCAGCCAGAGGTCTGGGCACTGACACTGCTTTGAAAACGTGCGGCCTGGGGCAAAAGGCGCCAAGCATTAAAGTCTGTCCTTTGATTTTATTCAGTCTCTAAGCAAGTAAGCATCCAGAAGGAGTACAGATGACTTCCCCAATGGCCTTCAGCATGTAAAAACCAGAAGAATCCCACAAGCTCATCACACACAAATGTGGAAGCTGACTGTGCAAGCAGGCCAGACCTCCTCCCTTTGAAACAAGGGCGGGAGCCTGCAAGTCAGGTGCCAGGTTTCGTGGCTCCATGTTATTCATGCTGCCCAGTGCGAGCAGTTCTCCAGGCTGAACATGAGCTCAGAGAACCACATCCCAGCCAAGCCTCACCCCTGCAGAAACACCACTGCTCCGTGCTGCACCAAATACTGCGGGAAAGATGGGTCCTCAGCCACGCTTTGTCACAGATGTGCTCAGGGAACACATTCCTCTCTCAGGAGGAACCCTAGAGAGTGTGGGCCAGGTGCCGGGCTGCACGGTGTACATACTCACCCTCTCACCTCCTACTTACTCAAGGAAGCAAGACTCTGTAGGGGAGAAGGCCTCTAGTCCTTCCCAAACAGGCTGGACTCCGACTTTGAACGAAGCCCTGGCATAATTCTGCTCCCATTTACTGCCTGTGCCTGCAGCACATGTCAATAAGTAATGCTGGAGCCTTAGATTAAGGTTCTCTTCAACATACAAAAGAAGGCCATTAGGAGTAAGAAGTCCTCAGCTGCCTCTTCTCAGAGCTCTGGGATCTTTAATCAGTCTCACTCCTCAGCTTTTAGTTTCGGATTCTCCTACAATGCACAAAGGCTCTGCCATCCCTCTCCTGCAGACCAGCAGCTCCCTCCAGCCACACGGGCAAATCCTTGCGGGAGCACAGCAAATACATCCCTGCTCCCCTGCCTGGGCTCCTTTGCACCTCCAGACCCAAAGTCAGAGGACGGGGCAGTTTATGCTGTTGTCCAGCATAGACAGTAATCGTCCCAGAGGCCTCTGTGCACAGACACAGGTACCAAAGGGATGGAGGCTTCTAGTGCAAGCCTTCTTTCTCCTTTAAACTGAGTTATTGATTTCTCAGAATTGATAGGCAACAGGAGGATTACCATGGTGCAGCCATGTATCCGGTGGAAGGGGTTGTTTTAGTTCTAAATTCCCTGGGCACAAACAATGCAGAGTGAGACCAGAGCCCTGATGAGACACATGGCAAGAGACAGGCAGTTACACCTGCACTTTCTGGTACTTTCAAGAAGGGTTACGAAAGCAGAAGTCCAGACTAGGGATAAGGACCCAAGTCCCCTTTCTGAAGACACGTTTCTCTGAGCAACCTGTGCAGAAACTGCAAGAAGGTCCCTGCTTCAGACAGCTATGAGCAAAATCCTGCATCTTGAAGGTGCTGAAGCATCCAGCAACTCTCAGGCTCCAGGAGGGGTTTGGCCTTCTTGGCACAGAACAAGCAGATGAAGGAGAACAGCTCCAGGTCCTGCTCAGTGGCTCCAGTGCTCAGTGGTTTGGGGACCCAGCCAGGGCTGCCAGCCTGGCCTGGTGAATGAGAGGACACCTGGGAAGAGGGGCAGGGAGGGCCTGCCCCACAACATGGGAGGGCAGAGGCATCCAGAGGTGGCTGGTACCAATGAAGCATCATGCATCCCACCGCTGTGCTTTGCTCCTGCCATGTGTCCTTCACAGTAGGAAGGGCAGCTCTAGCCCACGGCTCCTCCCTCCTGAGCATGACAGAACCATCATCCTGAATGCCAAGCCACAGCCTGGCTATAAAGGATGCAGGAAGCCAGTCCAGCAGTGCGGCTATGCATCCCCCCAGCCAGGCTGTCCTGAGCTCTGCCACCCGCCTCCTGGGACATCACCTGCTGCACGCTGGCACATCCACCCACAGACCAACACTGTGCAGCCACAGCATCTGCAAATGCCACCCTGAAGTCCATCCCCATATCAGCACCGTGGGTGTCTTCCAGTTGCCTGGGCAGGGCAGGAGCATGTCCTGTGTACACATCCTTGGCCCTGACCTCGAGCCTCACAGGAACACAAGCAAAGACATCTCCAGGGCTTTTCTCCTCTCACACCCAGGTCAGAGAGGAAGACCTCGGCCTGCCTTTGCCCCCATGACACAGCTTCCCCAGTGCGCCAGGCAGGATTTTTTCTCACCCTTTCCTTACAAATTACAGAAGGGAAACAAGAAGGAAAAAAAAAATAGCAAAATAAATCCAACCTGACAACTCTGATTTCTGTCTTAATAGATAAATAAAATGCATCCCAAGAGGTAACTAAGTGCTTTGAACCAAACCTGTGTCACCTACGTCAGAAAAACGAACCCAGAAAGAAATCAAGCAACTGCAATTAAGGGGAAGAGGCAGATGGGGGATTGCTGGGGTGTGGGGAGCAGGGAAGGCCAGTGAGGGCCCTGCTCCTGCTGCCCAGGGCTCTCACAGCAGGGACTGGGGTGGTGCTCTCACTGTGCCATGCGGGTCCCATGCGATGGGGACAGTCTGGCTGGTGTTGGAGGCCTCCCAATGCCCAGGGGTGTTCCCAGTGGTTTCTCCTATCCTAAGGACATAACTCTCCCCCATGCAACCGTCCGCCTTTGTGCCCCATGGGGACTGTGGCCGTTTGCTCTTGGGTCTCCCTTCCTAAATCAGACACCGAGCTTTGTCTCCCTCATCCTCCTGGATGTAACATCCAGGAAATACCCAAGTCCACCTTATTCCATTTTCTTCTGGCCCTTTTCCTGTCCTTGGCACTACAATGTGTGGGAGCTGCCTGGTCTGTCACTGTGTCTCAGTCATCACCAAACCATGTGCTCAGTTTGCGTTGGTAAGGTTTGCTGTTTGTGCGTGTGCTATTGAGGAGGAGAGCTGGAGAAGGTCTTTTCTGCAGTGCAGAAGGGGATGAGATTGCAGTTGTGCATGACCTCAGTCATCAATCCAACGCAGTAGCCATCCCAGATGCACAGCCCATCCCTCTGTGCATGTATGCCCAACCTCCACCCTCATCCCCAAATCTCCTTGAGGCTGCTGCACCACTAGCTAGAGCATCGATGTTAGGCAGAAACCTCCATGTATGCCAGCCTGCAGAAAACCATGTCTCTTCTTTCTCAATGAACCCAGAAGGCTACAAAGACACTCTTTTATTGGCCCGAAGGGTGGGCAAAAAGATCACTTTGTTAAAAAACATCACGGATTTTCCTGTGCCAACAATTCAAAGAAGGGTTTTAGTAGCTGCTCTGTTGAGAAAGCCACATGCTGTGAAGGTCATGAGCTCCCTGGCAGCCTGTGCTCTTTGGAGAAGCTGTTATGTACTTCTAAGTGGCACCGGGGCCAGGACAGGGCACTCACACCAGCCCCTGCACTCTCTCCCACCCCTTGGGGTCCCACAGCTGCTTGCTATTGACCAAGGTTCCAGGGCTGTGAAGGAAAATTTCCTGACATGTGTTTGATGCTTGTTAGATTTTATGACCACCTTCTCCCTTTGGGAGGCCAAATCCAGACCTTTTGAATGTTTGGGTTTGGCTGAGCTGCTGATGGAGCCAGTGTCACATCCTGGGACATGGCAGGAGATCACTCCTGACATGGGGCAGGCATGTGATTTGTTCCTCTGTAGGTTTGCCCTGCCTTTTCACTGCCTCTCAAGTGTCTGCTGCTTTCAGAAAAAGTTTCCCAATGAACCTTAGCGGCTGCGACAACACTCATTGACTCCAGAGCCCTGCCCTTGGCACAAGCTCATCTCTCCTTGGGGGAGAAATACAGGTTTCCATGTGCTTGAGAAGGCTGCAACCATTGCCTGCAGAAGCCTCCTTCTCTGGCTTGCCAGAGGGGGTCAAGCATCTGCATTCTCTTGCCCACCTAGCCCACAGCGAGTCAGGGACCTTGGGGACCGCCACATGCATAGCTGAACTCATGGTCACGGGCTGACAGCAGCGAGCAGAAAGCAAACCACAGATCCCACTGCACCTGGTGGGTGTAGGTGCCTCCTGCGTCTGCTTGCTGCTTGGCTCATGGCTGGCCTGGACTCCATGGGCTCTGCCCCACAGCTGCAGCAGGAGCCTGGATGCTCCTGTGCTCTTGTATCGCTCCAGCCACTGCCAAGCATCACAGGCATCACCTGCAGCAGACACCATCACAGCTCTCCCTGGCCACAGTCGCACCCCTAACAGAGTCCTCCAGCTACCCTCTGCCCCAGGCCCCAGTGCTGGCCAAGCCAGCACCTCAAACAAACTCACCTGTGTACCCCGGACAGCCCCATGTTCCCCCGACCTGTCAGCTTGGTGCTCAGGCTCTCTTTTTGCCTCACAGAGCAAGGGCGTCCTGAGAGGAGAAGCCCTTGGCTTTCCAACACCCACAGGGTCATCTGGCCTTTCAACCCAAGGAAACCCCAGGGAGCAGGACCGGGACCCCGCGAGGGTCCTGCCTCAGGCCCTGCCCTGCCCATGGTGCCCAGAGCACTCACAGTCTGGATGCTGCTCTCCGAGGTGACTCTTCTGCCAGGACACTGCCGTCATTTGCCAGCTGGAGGACGTTGGTGGTCCATGCACCGGCTGCGGCGTGGGCAGAGCCAGGCGGCAGCTCTGTGGCCGTGCTCACCAGGATCCTTGGGCTGAGGAGGACAAAGACAAGCATGAATCTTGGGAGGCATGGATTAACACCAGTCCCTTCCCTGTCACAAAAGAGTCAACTTCCTCCAGCCTTCCCCTACCCCAGGTCCCTTCAGGCCTACCCAGTGAGGGAGGCATCAGGCAGAGATGCTCCTGCTCCACAACACCCAGACTCCAGATGTACCACAACCTGTTAGGTTCAGAGCACACCTGTACCCAGCATCTTCCACATGCACCCCTCTCCACCAGCCCTTCCTGGCTCCCCATGTGCCCCTTCCATTGCCTGAGAACACACTGATCAGGGCTAGCCCACATGGCACCCATCAGAAGGACCAGGAAAGCCTTCACAGGGAGCCAGCCATACAGCGGGGAGTGGTCTCAGCTCCCCAGTCCCTCAGTAGAGCAAGAGGCAGAGGCAAAGAAGGAACTCAGCAGGGATGCAAGTCCATCCCTGGCTTCTCCAGCCCTGCTCCGAGCATGGCCGTGGACTCATGAGCTCATCAGGAGCAACTAACCAGTTCACCATGAATGGGTGGTGGTGGCACTGCTGAGGTCAAATCCTCAGATGTCACCTGAAGCCTGCTGCGGTCCTGTTGAAATGGACAGCACCATTCTCCTGACTCCAGGGCCTCCCTGGCTGTCAGAGACCAAAGACTGGGCTCCAGCTTGATGAAGGTGTCCAGGAAGGTCAACAGGCTCCAGCATGGTGAGCAACTCACCCTGCTCCAAAGCAAACCTTTCACCTTATGACTGTTGGTGTACTTGGGACATCACAAAGCCACTCTCAGCTGCTTAGAGGACAAATGGGTTTCAAGCCATATAAACGGTCAGACGTGTCACCGAGCTGAAGAACAGGGCACCTTCCCATGGCTTTCCGTCAGCCTGGCTCACCACAACAGTGACATGCACATCTGTCCTCCCCATGCACTTTGAAAAGAGCAGCTTACACTCTGATCGGATTAGAGGAAGAAAACTGCATTGCAATAAATCCAGGGAGGGGGCTGACTGCCTAGGCTTTAATCTGAGGGGAGCCTTCAAGATAAGAGCATTAAGAAGTGAGGATAAAGCAGCCTTGGTGCAGGAATGGTCTGAGCTGGTCCCTAGTCTGGGAAGCAGCACAGCAGAGCTGGCCGTGATGTGCCCTGGCACCTGAGAGCAGCTCTGCACATCCCTTCAGTCGTGACCTGTCTTTCCATGCCTGCAGCCCGCTCAGTGCAGGAGATGGGAGAGCTCTAAAAAGCAAAAAAGAGGATTGCTCCAAACCCTCATATTTCATATCAGGAGCCTGAAATCCTGGGTGGGAACGAGGATAGCATAGTCCTTATCAAGAGACCTTAGAGTGGGGCAGGATCTCTCCTTCCAGTAAGGGGATCTGGCACCTCCCAGCTCTGACTGCACTTCAGCTCCATGCTGACACTGGATTCCCTCCTCTGGAAAGTGCTTCTGCTTCCTGAATGTGGGGCCAGAGGGCACATTTGCACTCTGCGGAGCTCTGCTCCTTGTTCAGAGGCATTCACCGAGAGCCATCACCACCTGGGTGATCTCCAACCCCAACCCATGCTCCATGGATGGAACGGGAACTTGACTGCTGCTGCAGTAAAGCAGACACAAGCTGTTTGCTCTCCAACTTGCTCCTCCGAGAAAGTCAGACACCTTTTCTTCCTCATGTCCCTTGAGAGATAATCCCCAAACCAGCACTGGGGAGAGGGAATAAGAAGTGTTGGCCTGCATCCTCTGATGAAGGCTGAGGAGAGCGATCTGATCCTGCACTAGGGTTGCATTAGCAGGGCCCGTGTGTCAGATGAGCAGAAGCCACCTGGGCAGTGGTCAGCGGTGAAAGCACAGGATGGAGCCACCCCTCATGCCAGGGCCATCTGTTTGGCATAAGCGGGAACGGACAACGCGGGGGACAGCTCCTGCTGCAGGTGCTCATGCACTCAGCTGCCAAAGTCTTGGCTGAGTGCACAACTTCATTGTGCTCCTGAGATGAATGGAGACAGCCCTGCAGCTTGCTGTAAGTAATTGAGGAAAGAACATTTGTAAGGCAGGAAACAGCTGGATTAAAAACATGAAGCCCAAAAAGCAAATGAAAAGAGAATCATTGATGATGGATGGGAAAGCAGTACCCGAGTCCAGCGTTTTCCTGTATATGCTGTTGAACAGCAGGAAGACAAGAAGAGCTGAAATCAAACCATCAAAAGAGGTTGGGCAGCCACAGGGGCTTGCAGGACCTATTACAGTTGAAGAGGCAGTCAGCTGCTGAACTCCAAGTTTCTCAGCCTTGGTGGGAGACCGTGGTGCTGGTCCCCTAGTCCACGCCTGGTTTGCCAGCCAGCGTTAGGATCACTGCTCGCAGAGGCTCTGTGCGGAGGGCTGCCCCAGGTGAAGTTCAGCAGGGTGACCCTTAGTGCCCGCCCAGCACAGCCCCTCCTGTGCATCTCCCATGCACTTTGTCATCTCCTGGCCCTGTCTCTGCAGAGCAGAAGTCCCCAAACATCTGGTGCATTCTTTTTGAGGTCATTCAGATAGACCACACAGAACATGCTATAAAGATCATTACTGCAGTTGGCTTTGTTAATTGCCACTGATCAGAGAGATTTCTTGGCAAAGGAGGAAAAGACATTTGGATAGAAAAAAATAATAAATTGATTTCTTAAGACAGAAGAGTTCAAAACTCCTCTCTGTGCACCAGGTACCAAGCAGACACAGGCCATCCCTGCAAAGACAGGCTGTGACCGCCGGGCAGACTGGTCAAGAACCTCAGGATAAGTCCCATCCATGGTGCAGGGAGAGTGGAGGAGTGAAGGTGAGCCGCTGCCCACGACTGCTGCGCAGGCAGACTGAGGAGTGGTCGGGCTTGTCAACCACAGGGCAGCTTCCTCTCCGCACCACCGTCAGGACAGACGGGGGAGGTCAGAGACCCATCACCCCCAACATCTCTCCCCTGTGACTTTCTGCATCCTTGCATCACACACTGCAGTTACTGGTCTGTGGGCCCATCAGAAAGAGCAAGCTGCTGTTCCACCTTCCCTGTCTAGCATCAGGCCACCTCCACACCACCGCCACACCCTCCCGGCACAGTCTGGGGACCAGTCCCCCACACCCCATTTCCTTTTTCTTCAAGACTAAGGCAACCTCCAACAGGTTTCAATTTTTGTTCCCTCAGTCCCAAACACTAACCAGAGCCCTCCTGTCCCAGCTGCCTCCCATGTCATTCTCCGCTGGCTCTAAAACCCATCTGGGACTGAGGGAGCAGACCTGACTGCCTGATTCCAAGCAAGTCACCTGCTACAAGGCAAACATAGGACTGGCCTGCTTGGTTTTCTTTAAAAAACAGATTGCTTCTGTTCACAAGACCCTGAAGCAAACCCAGAAGCATTTGCAAGTAGGAGGAGGTTTCCCAGACTGAGAAACACAAGCAGAAAGATTCATCCTAGATCCATCAGTTCCCAGTGGGCTGAGGAAAGTGGCAGGAGGCTGGCCCAGGACCGTCCCCACATGCTACAGGGAGGGGTTGTGTTGCCCCTGCTTTACTGCGATGCAGATCCTGCCACTGCATGACACCAGTACAAAGACCTTCCCCAGTATGTTTGATGAGCCCTTCATCTGTCTTGCAACGAGGTTTCATGAGGCACAGAGAGGTATGACTTGCCAAAGAGATCACAGGGAGTCAAGAGAAGACCCAGGCATGGAGCCTGTATCTGCCAAAGCCTAGACTCCTGGCCTCTTCATCCAGCACACAAGCAGACTAGGAGCCAGAGCAGCCCCAAGAGCATCCATCTCAGAGGGGTGGGGACCCAGTGTAAGGCAGTACTCAGTCTGTGCAACATCATTCCCTGAAGAAACATCGGTTCATCATCAGCACACCCTGGGCAACAAGATGCACAAAACAGAGAACCACCAAGCCATCCAGCCATTGAGGAGAGCTGTCAGGATCGTTATGGCCAGGATTGCTGAAACTACCCACAGAGGACTTAAAATCCATGCTGGAATATTAGTGCCGGAGTCTAGTCCCCTGGTGCGCAAATACAGCAGGACCTGTGCTCCGGGACACTGGTTCTGGGGTCTGAGCAACCAGCACCTTCCCTCCAGGGCAGATCTCCCACTGAGCTCAGCAGGAGGTATAACCATTACCACCAGTGCCAGGGCACTGCGAGCCCCCCCAGACCATGGACCCATTAGAAATCCACTAGGAATTTAACTAAGGAGAAGATTACATGCACAACTAGCCCTTACTGGGCTGGGAGGAGTCCTGGGAGTCAGGTGGCTCCAAATCCAAGAGGCAAAATGACTCCGAAATGGGAGGAGCAGACAGCAATGTCCTGCCATCCCCTGGCAGAGACAGATCAGAGAGGTCTCCAGCAGGAGAAGCGCTGCTGGCTGAAACCGCAACTGCAGAGTCCCTCCCTCCATGCTGGAGGGCATGGATGGTGGTCAGGAAACTTTGGGGAGGGGTCTCAGTGCCACCAACCTGGAGAAGACAGGCCCCCTCCAGGGCAGGATGAGGACAGGGCTCGAGGGCAAGGCTCTGCTGAGGAAGCCAGAGGGGGTTTCTCTGCTACTGCAGAGGGTGTAAGGTCCCCAGAGGATGGGCAGTACTGCTCCTTGCGTGGGCTAGGCTGGATTTTGGGGTTAATGAGCTGGAAAGGACAGAGGAGATGTATTTCAGCAGTGCTTGAACTTCAGAGGTACTTCAGCACCACAGCAAAGTAAATACCCCATAAAACGTTCATTTGGCAGCTGTACTGTAGTGCACAGGTTCATTCACCTCTGTTCCCAGCGCTCTCCTTCAAGAGGAGGAATAACCATTCACACTACTGAAGTTAATGACAAAAGCACCCAGCAAATCCTCAGCAAACACTATGGAGAGTGGGGGGGTGTCTTAACACCCCCATCCCAGGCTGCCAGGAGGTGGTGGGAGCAGCTCCTGGGCTCACTGCCAGGGAGGTTTGGGGGCAGCAAAAGGGAGAAAGGCCAGGGCTGAGCCGCAGCCCCATGCGACTCTCGGCCAAGGATTCTGGAGGGAAAAACCATGCGGCTGCATCAGGAGCAGATCCGGCCCCCAGTGCACATCCCATCACCCACAGCCCCCTCCCAAGGCCACGGCCCCCATCCCTGCCGTGCTGCACCGCGGGCAGGAGCACCACGCACCACGGCACGGGGAGCTGTGTCCGAGGCTGCTGCGAGGCAGCTGCTGTGAGCGCTTGCTGTGGGGCACTGCCATCGCTCGCCCAACTTGCCAGGCTGTTCCCTCCATCTGCTGAACCCAGCACGTTTATTTTTATGTTTCCAAGTTTGATCAGATCAACTCTTCCACTTTAATCTAATGAGTGCGCTGAGCTGAAACAAACACAATCTGTCCGTGAAGGGCCAAGCAAGGATGTCTGGGGGCACTGCAAAGGTACCTGCAGTACCCTGGTGCAGAACCAGGACAGTTTTGGTAGCCAGCACAGCCTGAGCTCGCACCCCTTGCCCCACACATACCCACATGAGTCTCTCCACCACTCCAGGGGCTGAAGACTTGAGCATGGAAAGGCACCTCTGGAGAGAAGACCACTCTTCTCAGGCCCCAATTTGGGCATGGCTCTGCTGTTTGCTTCCTTTTCTTGCCTTTTTCCTGTGCCTCTTGACCGTCTTTCCAGTTAATTACCCCACAGCGCTGTGGGCACGAGTCACGTGGCAGCCAGCATCTGCACTGGCTCCCAGAAAAGACCTTGACCGCTCAGAGGACAGCGGGAGCCTTTTCACCTTCCAGGCTTCCCCTGAGACAGACAAGAAACCTTCAGCAGGAGGGACAACATGCACATCCAGCCCCTGCGGTTTGCTGTTCTCCAGTTGCGAGCTCACCCGGAGCGTGGCTGGAGGCATCGAGCCTGCAGCTCCGTGCGCTGGGACAGGTCAGCTCCACAAACCCCTCTGCAGAAAGTCCCCAGCAGGATTTACCGCCTGACTCAGGCTTGGAAGTTTTTCTCCCTCCAGTTTCATTGCAATAAAGCCCTGAGATGGGTTTGTTTGCGTACCCGTGGTGTGCATGCAGTGGAGCAGCAGCAAAAGGAAGGTTAGGGGAAATGTAGGTCCGCTGCTGAATGAGGAGGGTGTCCTGATGATGGATGATACAGAGAAGGAAGAGTTACTGAATGCCTTCTTTGCTTCCATTTTCACTGCTAAAACTGGCCCTCAGGAATCTCAGACCCTAGAGATAGGAAAGTCTGGCAAAATGAAGACCTTCCCTTGGTTGAGGAGGATCAGGTTAGAGATCGTCTACACAATCTGGACATCCACAAATTCATGGGGCCCAATGGGATGCACCCATGAGTGCTGAGAGAGTTGGCAGATGTTATTGCAAAGCCACTCTCCATCACCTTTGGAAGGTCTTGGAGAACGGGAGAGGTGCCTGAGAACTGGAAGAAGGCCAACGTCACTCCAGTCTTCAAAAAGGGTAAGAAGGATGGCCCAGGAAACTACAGGCCAGTCAGCCTCACCTCCATCCCTGGAAAGGTGATGGAACAACTTATTCTGGACATCATCTCCAAGCATGTGGAGGAAAAGAAGGTTATCAGGAGTAGTCAGCATGGGTTCACCAAAAGGAAATCATATTTGACCAACCTGATAGCCCTCTATGATGGCATGACTGGCTGGATAGGTGAGGGAAGAACAGTGTTTTTGTTTACCTTGACTTCAGCAAGGCTTTTGACACCATCTCTCACAACCTCCTCATAAACAAGCTCAGGAAGTGCGGGCTGGATGAATGCACAGTGAGATGGATCATGAGCTGGTTGGATGGCAGAGCTCAGAAGGTTGTGATCAATGATGCAGAATCTGGCTGGAGGCCTGTAGTTAGTGGGATTCCCCAGAGTTCAGTATTAGATCCAGTCCTGTTCAACTTGTTCATCAATGACCTGGATGAAGAGACTGAGTGCACACCCAGCCAGTTTGCTGATGACACCAAACTGGGTGTAAGGGCTGACACATCAGAGGCTGTGCTGCCATCCAGAGAGACCTGGGCAGGCTGGAGGACTGGGCAGAGAAGAATCTGATAAGTTCAGCAAGGGCAAGTGCAGGGTCCTGCACCTGGGGAGGAACAACCCCAGGCACCAGTACAGGTTGGGGTGGACCTGCTGGAAAGCAGCATTGTGGAGAAGGACTTGGGAGTTCTGGTCGACGACAGATTGACCATGAGCCAACAACGTGCTCTTCTGGCCAAGAAGGCCAATGGTATCCTGGGGTGCATGAGGAAGAGTGTGACCAGCAGGTCAGGGAGGTTGTTCCACACCTGGAGCACAGCATCCAGTTCAAGAAGGACAAGGAATTACTGGAGGGAGTCCAGCGGAGGGCTACAAAGATGATGAGGGGTCTGGAACATCTTTCTTACGAGGAGAGACTGAGCGAGCTGGGGCTGTTCAGCCTGGAGAAGAGACGCTGAGAGGGGATCTTATCAATGTTTATAAATATCTCAAGGGTGGATGTCAAGAGGATGGGAACAGACTCCTTTCAGCGGTGCCCAGCGATAGGATGAGGGGCAACAGGCACAGACTGAAACACAGGAGGTTCCATCTAAACATGAGGAGGAACTTCTTTGAGGGTGCCTGGACCAGGCTGCCCAGAGCGAGTGTGGAGTCTCCTTCTCTGGAGACATTCAAACCCGCCTGGACATGATCCTATGTGATCTGCTCCAGGTGACTCTGCTTTGGCAGGCGGGTTGGACTGGATGATCTCCAGAGGTCCCTTCCAACCCAACCAGTCTGTGATTCTGTGAGAGGGGAGCTCTGCCATGCTGCTTCGGTGTGAAGAGCTTCAGGGAAGAGCAAGGCCTGGATGGGGGGTCCTTTAGGAAGCAATCTGGCTAGGTGGCATTGCTACCACTGTCCTATTGTGCTTCTTCCCTGGTGCGAGGGAAGAGATGGAGCAAAAAGGAGGTAGCCCAGCAGAAGACACTGTCTGCAGCTCTCCACAGCAGGGACCACAGCCCTTGGGAGCATCCAACCTTGCTCCCATGGAAAGCCCCAGGAGCCCCGTGGCTGGGAGTCCCCTTGGGGTGGAAGGCGAGCTGTCATCTGGCAAATTGTGGGGGCTGCCCAGGCAGCAGCTGTGAGGCTGGAGGCAGGGCAGGCTCCTCCGGGCTGCCCAGCTGCCTGGCAGCAGCTCAGCTGGCTCGGCCGGGCTGCCCAGATGGCCCCAGTGAGGACAACTCCATGCAGGGAGAGGGCTCAGCTGCACTCACAGGCACTGCCGGGATGTGCATGGGGATGAACTGGTCATCCACCCCCATGGGCAGAGGAGGGGGACGTGGCAAAGGCCCCCGGCAGCTCTCCAGCCTGCCCTGCTCAGAGGGGGGCAAGCGGGAGGGGCAGGTGGCAGGGATGAGGGTCAGCGGCTGGATACCCTGAAGGACACTGTGGGATGGGGGGTCCTGTGGGGCTGCCCATCCCCTGGCGCTGTAGCAGGGCTTGCTCGTTTCTACACGCTGCTTCTTACACCTTTCCTCAGCCCAAACTTGTTTTGACCTGAGTGCCAAAGGCTCAGCCCCTTCCCAAGCTCTCGTAGCACTTTGGGAAATGCCCCTGCAAGTGCTCAGGAGCTTGGGCTCTGCAGGGGTGAGGTGCTAAACTCCTCGGAGAGGAGTGGCACAAGTGTTCCCACCCCGAGGAGCTCAGCACCCACTCGGCTGGGGTAAGGTGGCTGTGTTGGCTTAACCTTGAGCCTCGCTCTGCGGTAAAGCTTTCTATGCGGATAGGTTTCCTTTAGTCTCCTCCCCAAACAAAATCTCCCGACTCCCTCCAGCTATCACATGTGCAGATTCTTTTTCCTTAAAATAATAACTATGTCCATGCCATGAGAGGCTCGCTCTTGCCCTGCTTTAATAAAGAGGGAAGATGAAAAGACCAGGAGAAGAATTGCTTTTGCAGTGACACACTGTCGCTCTCGGTTCTGTGCTCTCCGTTCTTATTTCTCATCCTCCTTTCCAGGTGCTGTGTGTAACCCTTTGATAATAACCTCTTCTCTCCCAAGAGCAGGCAGTGTCCTTTCTTGCCTGCACAGCCAGAGAAACGCCACACGTTCCCTTTGATGTCAAGATAATGTATAGATGTAACATCATGTGCATGTGTGACAAATGCAAACAGCCAGCTCTCTGTCCCAGATTTGGTAATTTATGGAGAAGAAAAGCCTGGGGGGAAAAAAAAGTCTTAAAATGATTTCTCCAGTCCACTTATTTCTCCTACAAATATTTCTGTTTGTTCTTTTCCCGGTGCAAAGGTCTGGGATGATCTCCCTGTCCATCACACACACACAGAGCTGCCTCTGGGCATCCTGCCCTCCCCGGGGACCCGGGATCCCCAGATGTCCAGGGCCAGGGCTGAGCTGGGGATGTCCAGGGCCCTGCTGATACCAGGGGACCCCGCACGTTCCCCCTGCCCCGCTGAACCCTGGGGCCAACCCCGGCAGGTCTCTGTGCCCAGAGGGGACAACACCTCGCAGCCTGGTGAGATTACGGGGCAGTTGCCAACAACCCCATTACAGCAAAACAAGTAGCTCGAGCCCCACGTTTTTGTCAGAAGCAGTTTGGAAGATGGATTTGCTGGAATGCCTCAGCCATCGAGCAGTGCAGGGGCCAGGGCTGCCCCACTGAGCCCAGCTCACCCCACACCCAGGTCGGGTTGAGCCTGCTGGCAGCAGCCCTTCTCCAGCCTTACAGGAACCTGTGAAGCTCCCAGAAACCTCCCACTGTTCCCTCTTCACAGCCTTTCTGACCAAGGAGGGGTTTCTCTGGTCCACGTGAACCGGGACCTGCCTGGTTAGGACAGAGGATGAGCCCCTTCCCTGCACTGCGAGCGTGGCAGGTGTCACCTGCTGGGCAGCCCCAGACTCCAGGAAACTCCCCAGGTCCAGGGACCCAGCCCTGGTCCCTCCAGGCCCAGGCACAGCCCTCAGCTGGGTTCAGGCCGTGGTTTGGGACCAGCACAGGCAGGAACCATCACACCAGGCAGTTCGGATGCAGGCAGCATCCAAACAAGACAGATGAGCACAAGTCTGTTCTCAGGTACCAGGGTCTTTCCTTGGCTCTTGGCCTTAGTGCCAGCAGGGGAACATTGAATTGCAGACAAGGCATGGTCTGAACATGGCAGGCTGAACAGAGTGGTGTGGGTGGCCTGCCTGCTGCCGAGGAAGGTCCTTGCTGTGCATTCCACCTTGGCCGAGGAACCCCAGCAGCCCCCAGCCCTCCCAGCCCGCGTGGGGTGCAGCTGGGCGGTGCAGGCAGCGCCCAGGGTGAAGCAGGCAGAGCTCAACCTCTGTTTCTCTGGGTCCTCTCCCCACCCCACACACTCCAGCATCATTTTCAATTTCATCTCCACATCCTGCTTCTGCGCTGGCTTCACAACTGGCTCGGCATGTGCCTGGCAGAGGACAGGAGCCTTTACAACCATCCCAGGGTCCCCGTGCGCGAGCCGGACCCATGTGTGCTGCTGGCACATGAAGGGAATCTGTTTTGATCCCACGGTTTATCTAAAGCAGTGCCAATGCTGATGTCAACACTCAGACTTCATGCAGAGATCCAGACCCACTCCAGGACAGGATGTCCTGTGGAGGGTTGGCCACTTGTTTGCCTAAACCAGCCAGCGTCTGCCTGGGGCCACCAAAACCTCCCTGGCGAGCGTGACAAATGTGGCAGGTTGGAGTGCGAAGCCCATGATAGTGATGACAGGCTTCTTGTGATTGCCTGCAAGCACTTGCTCACCCCGACTTCATGATTCACTGCTTGGGCAGCACTGCGTAGCTGGCTGGGTGAGCGCTGGGGGAAGCTCATCCGCAGCAGAGGGCCAGGACGGGCTCCACTGACTCGTTGTCAGCAGCCCCGGCTGTGGCCAGGCTGGGACCTCCCGCAGTCAGGCCTGACTTGGGGCACGACCAGGACAGCAAGCTGGGCACACGGGTGGGACACGCTCTCTCGCAGAAAGCAGAACCTGCCCTTTTCTGGATCCAGGCTCTGACGGTGCACAAAGATCCTGCACAGCATGGTGGCCCTGCTCGGGTGCTTTGCTCCTTGCAGGCAGTTTGTAGCCAGGCCTGGCTTGAAGCTTGTCTTCCAGGAACATGTTGTTCATGCCCAAAGCAGCCTCTTCCCTGCAGACTCATAACTTTATGTAAGACCAGGGACCACAGTAAGTGCAGCTCCGGAGGCTCCCCAGCTACTGTTCCAGTCACAGTGGCCCTTCCAACCCACTGACACCCCCTCCTGCTCCTCCAGGAGCTGGGTCACTCTCACCACCCTCTCCATGGATGCGTGGGCAGCTGCCTCGGGGTGCAGCTGCCTGGGGATTTGCAAGGATGAGCACCAAAAATGGAGTGTGTGACTTCTGAAGCCTCTACATGTGTGACTCTCCAGCCTTCCTGCGAAATCGCTTGCTTTCTCCTTTTACCTCTGGCTCTGATGCAGACACTCAACACCAGGGGAGCTGTGGGGGCTTGGGACTGTGGTAAGAAGATGCCATCCTTGTCCATGCTGCTCACCTGCCCTCTCTGAATGCCCCAGGCCCCTCTCCCCTATTAATGGGAATCTGGGGTGAAGGTTGAGTTTATCTAAGCCAGAATTGCTAAGAGCCCTGGAACTCTGCTCAGTCATTAACTGGTGAGTAAAGCACGCTCAGTGAGTCACTGATGCTATTACAAACACTTTCTTCTAAAGGCTGTAGAAATGCAGTAGGAAAGTGGTGTTCCTTGAAGTCACTGGTTGTAGCTGTTTCCCTCCATCAAGATTTCTGTGCCCCAGGACAGCTCTGCCCCGCCATGGGCATCTGCCCCCCGCAAGGCCCGTGCCCCCCAGGGCCAGGCTCTCCGTTCCCAGGGGAGCCGGTGTCTGCACCACTCCCACGACCCTTCCCATGCTTTGTGGCTGCACCTCATATTAAGCCATTTATAAAGGTTAATGCATGCAAGACAGATATGCTTTTCCCAGATTAATTGATGCTAAAGACACCAGCAGCAAGGAGTTGCTCGGTGCCATCCACAATGTGGTGAGGGCTGCATGACCCTCTCCCACCATGCTACTACTCCTTGGTGGCCTCAGTCTGCCCAAAGCAGTGCTCCTGCCTGTCACTGCTGTTAATAAACCCAGAGCTTGCTCAACTCGCATCATCACCCGGTGCCTGCAAGCCTGCTGGCTGCCCTTCTACTGGACCAGCCCCTCTCCACACCTCAAGCGCTCTCCCCTCCACTGCTCTTGTGGATCAGGGAAGCTGCTGTGACCCCTCTGTGAGCCTCCACCTCCAACCCCAACCTCTGCCTTGCTCCCTAGAGGATGGCTTGGTCTGTCCAAGAGCCACACGGAGATGTTGATACTTGGGATAGGCTGTGGTCATCACACCAAACTTCTGCACATGCTGCTCTTGATAGCCACCAGTCCAGCCTATCTCCATGCTGGCTTCCTTCCCCTGCAAGCTAACCTGACTTCACTCCTGCTTGCTCTGCTCATGGCCTTGCCCTCTGTGCAACTCCTGCCCTCATTCCCTCTCCCAAGCCTCCGCCAGCTCAGATCCTTTGCATCTTATTTTTCAGCTTGTTGGGTTTTTTTGTCCGTTTTGCTCCCAGGTCACATTTTATCCTCAGCCTTGAAAATGCAAATGCTTAGCAGCACACCTAAGACCAGAGCCACACTGTGACGGGCTTGCCCTGGGGGGCTTCCCTGACCCCAGCCCATCCCAGCTCCAGTGTGACCGTGCCCAGCCAGCTTGCCAGCAGTGCAAAGGGCTCTGGCTCCGCTGGTTATGCCACCCTGCCACCTCCACCACCTTGGAGACAAGCAGGAGCTGACTTGCGAGCCAGCCTGCTGCTGGGGCTACCGCGCTGATTATTTTACATTTCGTATGACAAAGAGAAATGAAAATGCCAAAATTCTGGAGATGGAAGAGGAAGGTGGGTTCCACCAAAGAGACAGGGGAGAGCACTTCTTGCAGAGACCAAGAGGACCCTACGGAAAGCCCTTCTGCCTTACTCCTGCCTGGGTGCCTTGCTGGCTGGGGCAAGCTCTGTTCCGTGTTGCTGTTCCCTGTGCCCTGCTCAGGCTCCAGGGCCAGACACTAAGATCTTCCTATTCAAAAGGATTACAAATTACTGTCTGATCCACTAATTAGGAAGGGAAGATGAGTGTGCTTCTGACAGTGATGTTTAGCAGCCATTTAGAAACTGCTCTGAAGGCAGCAAGGCGCTGTGAGCACACCGCAGCATGGAGCTCCATCTGCTCCATGCCAGCAAGCCCAGGACCACCCCGCTGGCCCCACTGCCAGCAGCTCCCTCTGCGCTGGGAGGCTCTGCCTCACGCCATCACCGGCTCGCACAGCTCCTGCAGCGAATCTTGCCTTTCTGCAGAGCTCAATTGGCTCTCAAGGATGTCCCCAGGACATTTGGCTCCTAGCCCCGCTGCCATTACTTCATATTTATTTAACAAAATTAAAACCTGCCTAGTGAGGCCAATTGAAGGCAGGGGAGACAAATCGGATCTTCATGCCGCTGCCAGAGAAGGGCAGCCTGGCGCCAGGCTGCAGGCCACCTGCGTTGTGTCAGGGGGACATGGACCCTCCTTCCTGCCCACCCACTGGGCATCGGCGGGGAACAGCACAGCAAGCGCCCAGACAGCACTCGCCACTTCTTGGGTCCCCCCTTGTCTCCTTCCCTGCATGGCCGTTGGTGGCAGGGAGCTGGCTCTGGCTGGGCAAGAATTCCAAGGGGAAAGGCCCAGCTGGCACCTCCACACTGAGGGCCATGGGTGACGTGGTCCTTGTGCATGCAGACAGGCATGGCCATACCTCGGAGAGGACCACGCCAGCTTCACAGCCACCAGCAAGGCACGATGGAAGGAGGCCTGTGTCTGTGCACTTTCGGTGATGCCCATGAGAAGCGTGTGGAGACAGCTCTGAACACTTCCTCCAGGCAGTGCCCAGAGACAAGATGCTGCTCCCAGCCCAGAAGGGTCAGCGGAGCTGGCTTCAGCCCCTTCCCAACCCTCTCTGTCTCTAGGGGGGCCCCTGTTTCCCACGTAGCTCCTTACAGGGCTGGGTTCCTCTCTCCTAGGTGAGAAACTTCCTCCAGAGCAAACGGGAGATCCGGTGGGCCTAGGACTACCTCAGGAACTGCTCTACAGTTTTGGCCTTCCCAAAAGTCATCCTAGTGTTGACCCCCGTTCCCCAGCATCACATCCCTTGTAAAAACCAACCCACGGATGGGGACAGACCCAAGCAGCTCAGCTGCATCCAGAAGTGCTCCATGCTGCATGTGCAAAGACTTTCCACAGGAGAGAGAGCAAAGAGCCAGAGCTCAAAAGCACGAGCCACAGCGATACCCCTGCCCTCCACCCCTGTATGACCTGCTGGGACCCAATGTCTGCAAGACCCACCCTGGATTGTCTTCCACCCTGCATGGCCCCAGGTGCTCCCTGCCAACCTCTGGCGCAAAGCGAGCCCTCTGGCACAACCCTGATCTGGCATCATCCAACACACAAATGCAAAGACGATGTGAAGGCAGAAGGAGAAGATGGGAAGCCTCAACGACAAGTACAGGCACCCACAGAGGAGCAGCTTCATCACAGAGATGAACCTAGCCAACTTAATGTATTATTAGATTGAGTTGCAGTGGTATTAATGAATGCTTTCAATTTTAGTTAATTAATCTACCTATACAAGCTCTTTATGCCCATAAATATATGATCTGAGAGAGAATAGAACTTTCACCCACATTTTTATGACATTTGAGCATTTTTTTTCAGACAACTATTTAACAGCAGTGCCAGCACAACCACTGGGAGAAAAGCACCCGCTGTCCAAACCGCAGCTCCCTGCACCATGCCAGTTACATGTGGAGTGATGTCTTGCTGAAGCTGCACAGACTTCTGGGAGAGGCAAGATTTCATGTTCCAATTATGACAAAAGTTGGAAAAACAGTGAATTTCAATGGAAAAATATACACTGACTTTCCTCTACTGTGGGGAACATGGTGCGTGCAGAACAAAGAGCTCAAAGAAATGAACACAAGCCCCAGTCCAGTCGAGCGCCCAGGACCGATGGGTTCTCCCTGTCCTCCCCCTGCTCTTATCTCGAGTGGAGAGGCCAGCCTGTCGGTCAGGCCTTTGCAGAAGGAGTCATGCTGGAGCCAGTCTCCAGCCTCCATCAGGCCCTTGTCTGCTTTGCTACCAGAGGTTCATTTTTCTGATGCTTCCTCTTGGAGCAGGATGCAGGTGGCCTGGGTTTGACTCACTGGCTCCTTCCCCTCATCACTGGGAAAAACAGGAGAGTCAGCAGAGCCTGCTTCAGACCCAGGATGACCTCATCAAACCCACGGATTTGAACTTTCTCCTCCTTCCTCCTTATGAATCCTGCTAAATTCCCCTTTCTGAGCAACACCGGCTGAGGTCCAGGTGCCAGAGGACATGAGGTGTTCCAGGGAAGCACTGCCTTGCTAGGCTGGTCCTCCTTGCCTGGAGGAAAGGACAAATCGTGACACCCAACACAAAAACGTGAAGCTGACCAGAAAGCCATCCCACCACATCTGCAGGAGATGACACGTACCACAGGATCCACCAGCAGCATCCAGCCCCATTCTCAGCCCTGCCCTGCTCACCCCATTGCCAGCAGCTCTATCACACACAACCTGGTAGGACTAGGGAAAACTCGGGGTTTCCTAGTGCCCCTTCTACACTGGGGCCTCACCCTGGGCTGCCACAAGCCACAGACATGTCCCTATGGCAGCACAGTCCTGTCTGCACCCCCAGGCCAGCCCACCTATGCACGCGCTTGTACTGCTCTGCTTGGGGCACTGCAGCCAGGGACGCTCCTTGCACTGAAGACGACAGCATCCCTGGAGCCAAGAGGGCCCCGTGTCCTGGTGCACCCAGCACAGCAGGGCCAGCCGGGCAGGGAGGGGATTGTCCCGCTCTGCTCTGCGCTGGGGCGGCCTCACCTGGAGCATTCACTGCGTGCAGGGCTGGGGACACAGGAGAAAAGGAGATAAAGCTACTGGAGAGTGTCCAGAAGAGGCTACGAAGTTGGTGAAGGGTTTGGAGGGGAAGCCGTGTGAGGAGCGGCTGAAGTCACTTGGTTTGTTCAGCCTGGAGGAGACTGAGGGGAGACTTCATGGTGGCTGCACCTTCCTCACAAGAGGAGGAAGAAGGGCAGGAGCTGAGCTCTTCTCTTTAGTGACCAGTGACAGGACTCGAGGGAACGGCAGGAAGATGTGCTGGGGAGGATCAGTTGGACATGAGGAAAAGGTTCTTCACCCAGAGGTGCTGGACACTGGGACAGGCTCCCCAGGGACGTGTCCCGGCCCCAGCCTGACAGTGTTCAAGGAGAGACTGGACAACGTCCTCAGACACACGGGGTGACCTGTGGGGTTGTCCTGTCAGGGACAGGAGTGGGACTCCATGATCCTTGTGGCTCCCTTCCAGCTCAGGACATTCTATGACATTCTAGACCACAATGTGCTATGACTTCTCACAGAAAAGGTTCTGGTGTGCCGCATGGTCCCGTGCATCCTGTCATGAAGTCACTTCCCTGCCCAGGGTGGGAAATATCAAACCTTCTGTCCTTCCTCCTCTTTTTTCCTGCTGGCTACATCATGCCTGGCTTGAAGGTGATGCACATGGCTGCCATGGGCACCTGGTCCATACTGTCTGCTACAGCTGGTGGCAATGGCAACTGCTTCTGTCCCAGTCAAGACGTCAAATTGAGGCAAGTGCCCTCCAGCGGGAGGGCGACAAAGCCGTGCCCAGGGCAGGCACAGGCACAGGCGTGTGCAGCACATCTGGAGAGGTGAAGAGCAGCAGCTCCAAGTGCTCAGGCTGGAGCGAGCCAGGAGCCACGGCTGACCAGCCAGAGGAGTGGGCACCGGTGCTGCAACAAGGCTGAGCAGCTGCTTCTGAGACAGTATGTTCATCAGTCTGTCCTCAGACAGGAGACCAGACCTGACTCCTGGGGAAAACAGCCAGAAGACCCGAGTGCTGAGACTGATGTACATAAACATCCCTTTACACCCCTCTAAGAAAGGGAGGTTAAAGCAGCTTTACATCTCTAGTATAAATCAGTAGACCAGTGTAAACAGGAATTTGTGGAATTCAAATTCCTTTTCTCTTTCTCTGACATTTGTCTTGGTTCATAGAGACCTCAGTTGTTTCTGCAGCGGACTGTGGCAGTTACCATGAGGGATGCTCCCAGAGCAAACTCTGCAGGGAGAACCCAGAGACCCACCCCAGACCTGAATGGGAGCTTGGCAGAGGGACCCTGATGGGTGCTTGGTCTGAGCCCGTCCCTGTGGAATAACTGGAAGTGGCTGGAGGAGTGGGGATGCCAAACACATTCCTGGCTGCTGACAGGGGCAAAAATGGCTGGTTTTTGAGGCTTTGGCATCAGAACCACAAAGCAGGAGTTCCCAAATAGCTATGGCACATCTTCTTTGGCAGAACCCGTCCAGTAGGGTCAACTGATCAATACAGGGATGTGCAGAACACTCTGGGGCAGAAATCAATAGCTGGCCACTTAATGCCTAGATTGTGGTCATTAATTTGTCTACAGGAGAACACCACCGGGTGTTAGAGAAGAGCTGTGGCACTGAGCAGAAGGGAACCAGCCCCTGGCTTTTCTTCTCCCCAAAAATGGCACGCTACCAGTGGTACCAGGGAAGCTGCATGTTAGCAGGAATACTAGGGAGATGCATGCTACCAGGAGTCTCTGCACTTCTGGAGCTACGCCAGGATGGTTTCTTGGATGTTTTGAGGGACAAGGCTCTCCAGGGGGAGTGCAGATGCAGTTTGGGATGTCCACTAATGAGGTTAAGAGCCTGACTTGGAAGAGCCCCTCCACTCCCCTGGTTTGCCTGTGGGGCTTTGGCTCACAGAGGCCAGCCTCATGTCCTGCAGCTTGTCTTGCTGTGGTAGGCACTGGATTGGGTCACTTCTTCCCACAGGTGTGCAGAGTCACAGGTGCTGATCTGTGCTCAGCTCCTAACAGCATCACCTCACTGACCCCTCTCTTGAAGGTCAGCAGCATCCACCAAAGCCACCAAACCCCACAGCAGAGAAGACATAGTCATCTAGCAGACCAGGCAGTGCTTCCTGGAGCAGTACAGAGAAGGAGGAAGCAAACCAGTCAGGGCTCATCACCTGGAAGCGGCTCACCTCTGCTGGGACAAGTGGTGCCATCAAAGTAGGGCTGCCGGGCTCCCCAGGGCTGCAGCGGCACAGAGGCTTCCTCAGCGCACTGCAAGGAACAGGGCGTATCGTCTAATTATATCAGCTCTGTCCCACAAAGAGGAGCTGGGAGATGGGCTGCCCTATTTACACAGCCATCCTCTGGTCCCTGGCAGCTGCAGCACTGGCGCCAGCCCACCCCTTGCCCAGGTACCACAACGGCCCCATGTCCTCCAGCCTCATGGGCTGGAGAAGGGGAGCACCAGCTCTCCTCTGCCCGCACCTCCACAGCCAGCGAGGCTTGCCTGGCACTCCTCCCTGGCTGGCTGTTTGCTTCTGGAGGAGAAAAGACAGTTGCATGGGTGTGGGTCAGTGTCTGACGGACCAGTGGCCTCTCCAAGCCACTCTCCAGCCCCCGGACTGGCTAATACTGGGCTGCCAGAGGGCTGCAAGTGATCTCTCACTGCCACCAAGGCCTGAACATCAGACCGGCACTCTGAGGGAAGCAGCTCTCTCTGGGCAGCCCAGTAGTGCAATTCCACAACGGTGCTGGGGCCTGTGGCCTGGCCAGATGTGTCCTCACTGCACCACCTCGCACATGCACCCACACCAGGGGGTCTGCAGCAAAGGACCCGAGTTAGCTCCAAAGGGGTGGCATGAACACCCCAAGACCGACAGTGACCTCACAGCCCCATGCCCCAGCGGGCTAGGGCAGCCCTCTGCCCAGCACTTGCTTTCCTTCTTAGCTCAGATCCTGCTCCAGGAGGTGTCATCATCTGCAGGGTGGGTTGTGGTGAGCCCATCCTGCAGTGTTGTATTAGCCTTGTGCCAAGAGCCTTTTGGGCTGGCTGAAGCCATCAGGAGGTAATTGCCATCTCAGTCAGTACAGGATTGACAGCATCAGAGCTATGCCATGAGCGTGGCAGGGCAGGCAAACAGCTCCCTGCCCATGGTGGGATAAGAACTGGAATGAACACACCAATGCTGGGGTTATTCTCCCACTTTGAGGGCGCCAGGCAAGGGGCCTGGGCAGGAGCCAAGGGTGCTCAAAGCTGGCACCATAGAGGTGCACATAGAGGAGGGGATGCCAAGGAAATGGCAGATCCCATCCAAAGTCCTCTGGTTTCACTGTGCTCTGGAGGTCCCAGGCACAAGTCTCCCTCTCCTCATACAGGACCTCTGGATGCTCCAGACGGTCAGCAACCTGCTCAAATGGTGCTGGAGACGTGGGCCCTGTGCGTGTGTTTGGAGATGGCCCTTTCGCATTCCCGGAGCTGGCCTCAGGAGGCCCCCCTCACCCCTCACACCCCACCTCAGCCATGGCTCTGGGAGCCACTTCTGTTGGGGTGCAGGTGTGATGCACAGCACAGACCCGCACCCCACTCCGGTGGGGCTGGAAGGAGAGGGCGCCCCGCCAGCCTCAGCCCGGGGAAGCCCAAGGCCTGGGGAGTGGCTGGGGGTTGCCTGGCCCCTGCCATGGGCCTGGTGGAGGGGCTGTGGGCCAAGAGCAGATCGGGAAGTGCTCCTCACCTGACGTTATTTTGGTTGCTAGGTGATTAAATCATCCATCTGCTTATGCCAGCACGGGAGAGCAGTGACTCAGTCCCCTTCATGCAAGACAACGAAGGTTTTTCAACTCCAGCCCACCTCCAGCCTGTCCCCGGGGTCCGTCCGTGCCTGCAGGACACCCCAACGGCAGAGCCCAGTGCCCCGGGGCAGGGCAGCTGCCAGAGGCGAGCCGGCGGCCATGGGGCTGGGGAGATCGCCTGACATGTTCCTGGCGAACTGGACTTCCATGGCATCCTGAAGAGTACAGCCGGGCAGCTGTGTGCTCACTGCACCACCTCGCAGGAGGCTTTTGCTTTATTGCATCTAGAACGACTTTGAGGGATGAGATAAGCCCCACTAGATGCAAAGACAGCTTTGCTGTGAGGCCCCCGGGACAGCCCAGCACCTCCAGCGCAGTCACTCAAGCACCTTCCTCGTTCTGCAGGCTTGGCTGTGTCTGCTGCTGGGACATCACTGGTGTGGCACATGCAGAGCAGTTGCAACCATGCGCTTCAGCAGCAGAGCCCAGGGAAAGCCAGTAGGTTGCTTGGGGAGAGCAAGGCAGAAAAGGCAACAGTTTGGGAGAAAATAACATTTTTATAAAGTGTTTGAAGTCCTTTGGAGGAGGAAAGTGGGAAGGAAGAGAAAGAGCCTGTGTGTGTGTGTGCGTGCATATGTGAGAGGGCGACAACAGGAGCCTCCCTCCCTGCCGAGAAGAAACCATCTCAGTTTCTCAGGTTTTTGGAGAGTGTTGAGACACTGGGAAATTAAAGCGGTGCCTACAAAATGTGTTTGGAAAATCCAGATTTCATTAGCAAGGCTCTGAGCCACACGTATCTGCCGGACAGACCTCTCTGCTGCCAACCAGCAGCACTGAGCTGGGGGAGCAGCTGCTGGGCCAGGGGCTGGAGGCTGCCCAGGATGCACATCCCCTGCCCACACACAGCCCACGAGAGCTGCAGCCCACCAGGGCCAGTGGAAATCTCCCGTGAGATGCACGGGCCTTTGCGGGAGCTTTAGGGGCTGCGTGGAGCCTTGCGGCGGGGATGGAGCTGGGGGGCCACCTCAGGGGCTGCCCACCCCCTGCCCATGAGAATCCCAAGGGATAAGCCCTGAAGCAGTTTGAGGAGCAGCACGCACAGCAGAAATGGGGCAAAACTGCAGCAGAGCAGCTGGGAGCTGCCCAAAACTGACTTCTCTGCCTCCTGGCACTGCAAGGAGCCAAGTGCAAAACACTCACTGCCTGTCATGTCCCTCTGGCCCCACGCACTCCGTGCCATGCCGGGTGCTCAGCCAGCACCGAGGCCACCACAACCGCATCCCAAAGCCAGCACCCGGCATCCCAAACCCTGGGAGCTGAACTGGTCGCCTCCCCACTGCTCTCCGCAGTCTTCCCAGGCCCCCTGGCAGCTATCACGACTTATTAGTGCAAAGAGACTCATTAATGAGTGGAAAAGGAGGAGGAGGAGCAAGATGAATGGTCTGTCCTAAGGGAGAGCACAGCAAGGAGAAGGAGGAGCGCACTCAGCATTGATCTCAGGATATGCGGCCACCAGAGGGAGGGGAACGACTGTCCGGAAAACAACTGGGGTGCAAAGGACGAGGGGTCCAGTGGGTCTGCCAGCAATGGTAGAAGCCAAAGAGATGTGGGCAGGAGGGGAGCAGGGCAGGGATGCTGCCTCCAGAACCACACAACTGCCATCAGCACCCCATCCACAGCAACCTCCACAAAAAGGTAGCTTGTTGAGCCGGCAGGAGGCAAAGGGAGGCCTGCAGAGCCATAGGCAGGAGGGCTGGATCCTGGGACATACCCATGGCACGACAGGAGAAGCCCCCCCAAGGCTATTCACTCCACCTGTATTCCCTGCCCTGGACCTCAGATCTTTCCATCCTGCTGGGTACCATCATTTTGCCGACTCCTGGTGCGGCGGTGAGGGTGCAGCTCGCCAGCAGCAGCCCTGGCAGAGGGAGGAGGACAGGCTGGGTTGTGTGGGAAGGACATTTTTCTTTAGCTTGTCACTTTCCCAGTTTCCAAGCTGTCTCTGCAAGGGCCTGGCTGCTGCACTTGTGGGAGCGCTGCAGGGGACCGGGGGCAGCAGGCGTTGGGCTCCTCCTGGCTGCTGGCCACCTGCCCCTGGCCAGCTCGCCCCAGAGCAGAGGGCATGGAGACCCCAGGAGCGGCTCTGTCTGCATCACATGCGGGCAGCTTCAGGGGCTGTCAGGGAGCAATAGGATGGGAGGGTTTCCTTCCCTAGCTCACAGCTCCAAACAGAGGAGTGGAGACATCAGGGTGACAGGGGCTGCACAGTCAGCAGCTCCACACCAGCTGCTCGTCCAGCTCCAAAGCCTTGGATCAGTCCTTGGGTCCCCAGCAGTAACTATTTCCAAACAGCCTGGTCTCTAGTAGCCTCCCATCCCCTTTTGACATGGGGGGGCTTGGCCCCCCATGGCTCAGAGCCCATGATCTTAGCCTCCCCTGCTCCTGTGCTGTGCAGCGGGAGGGCTGCTCTCTTCTGTTCATATCCTTCAGGGCTCAAATCTCACAGACAAGCCCATCTGACCCCCTGAGGCTGGGACCCCCATGCCTGGCCAGCCCCAGGAGATGACCGAGGAGCTCATCAAGTGGCCCTATTCCTGCCCAGTCCTGCCGCCCTGCATCCCATCGCAGAGGACACCTACACCTTCAGTGAGCTTCACCCTCCCGTAATGAGCTGGAGGAGAGGACACCAGCCACCGTGCTGTGGTGGGTGTCTCCACCTGTGCACCTCCAGCTTCCAGGACACCCAGCACGCTGCCCGGAAAGCACAACCCAAACCTACACCTGGCATGGAAACGGTTTTCCCACCCCAGAGACTTTTGCCCATGGCAAGCAGGGACTAGACAGGGAATCACACCAGTGTTTATGAACCGAAAAGCTGAGAAATCATTTGTGCTTTAGCCAGCTGAAACACTTGCTTAAGACACTTCTGAAAGGATTCAATGGACTTCGACCTCTTCCCAAACCAGAAGCAGTATCCAGTGAGACATGGATGGCTTATTCAGAAAGGATGGCTTATTCAGAAAGGATGGCTTATTCAGAAATTGCCAAACTCACCCTTTCTGATCATTTGGGAAATTGCCTTACTGTTCAGAACACAAAAAAAATCACTGGAAAAGGGACCTTGTCCCTTAAAATGCATCTGCTTGGTCTCAACACCAGCCCTGAGTCCCAACTGCCTTGGTAGAACTGCCCCAGAAGGAGGGTCCTCAGGGTCCGGCTGCTCCCCCCAGGCTCAGTGCCCCGCACAGTCTCATCAGGAGCCACTGAGAGGCACCACCGCTGAGGTTTAGGTCCAGCTGCAAGGTGCAAGGCAGCAGGTCCAGCGGGCACGGGCGATGAACACCTGGTTGAGGTGGCCACCTCAAGGACTTGCCCAAGTCCACAAACTCCCAGCCAAGCTGCCGGAGCAGCCATCCCTTTGTGCCTCTCCATTACAGGCGGATTAATTGGACAAGGGAAACAGCGAGGGAGTGTCAACTTCATTCCTGCAGCGAAGAAACTGTGCCATTAAAATCCTCTCTTCTATGACACACATTGAGCCTGTTTCAGTAATAGTTTGGCAGGGGAATAACATTACCGAGCCTATAAATATCTTGCGGGGTGCTGCTGTGCTGATGGAACAGCAGGACGTGGCCCTTTCCCCGCCGGTGCCGGCCCCGGCAACCTCCCCAGGGAAGGCACGGCCGTCGTTGGTGCCAGCAGCTGCCTGGTGCTGCCCTGAGGGTGAAGGACAGAAGGACGGTCAGGGCAGGGCTGTCCCGGGGCAGCCCCAGAGGAGAGCTGGGGGCTGGGAGAGAGCCGTGGTGGATGGCAATGGAGCAAGAGCTGTGTAAACCCTAGGGACACCAGAGGAGGTGGAGCTGAGCCAGGGGCAGGACGGAGGTAAGATGCTGGGAAGCGTTAGCACCCAGACGATGTTTCCAAAGCAAATCGGGAGGCTCCCTGTGGCTGCAGCCAAGGACTCAAACCAGCCTGACACACAGTCAGCCCGTCTCTGTCATCCTTGCAGGGCTCCCCAGAGGTGTCTCACACACGAGGAAGTAGCAACTGAGGCTTCTCAGAGCACAAACTGATGCCTTGAAACATCCTGGGGACATTTGCTGCGTGTTCTTTCCAGTCCACATGGCATGGAGAGAAGCTGTTCCCTGCAAAGCCCTGGCCATCAGCTGGCCCATCCTGGGCACCAAGAGCGATAAATCAATGACCCACCTCCAATTCCAGCTCCTCCACCAAGGCCCTGAGACAACGTGGATTAAAAAAAATGCCCTGCCAGATCTGAGAGGGATGGCAAATGGACAGGAAGAGGTGAGGAGAGGGTCCTGGCACCCAAACCATGGCAGCCAGCCACCACCGCAGTGCCGTGCAGCCAGGGGACGCCTGCAGCCGCGGTGTTGTCACGCGTTTGTCATCTTGCAAGGGAAATCGTGTGGGTGGCCCCTGTCCTGCCAAGATACATCGAGACAAATGGCTGAGGGATTTGGATATTAAATACTTGATGTAAGGGGACTTTCATGACATTCATCATGGGTCTCATACTGCCCATCCTGAGCACAGAGCAAAGCCAGTGCTGAGCAGTTATAATACTCCTGCCTCATACATGTTTTATGCACACGCCGAGCTGCCACCTACCTTCCCTGCTCACAAGCCAGACCTCTGCCCACCTGCAAGTGTCAACACATTTCTTCAAAGCTCCTGGGTCCCTCCCGAAGAGAGAGCTCCTCCAACTCCTCACCAACTGTCTTTTGGGCAGCATAGGAGATAAAAGGGGACACCAAACCCAAAGGCAGTTGCTGGGGCCTGAGGGAATGGGGTCCCTCAATGTGGGAGTCATCCAAGGGATGTGCAGAAGGGTCCACACTCCCTGGGGAATGCAGGAGCCAGACCCAGGGGACATCTAAACAATCCTGTAGGCAGGAATGTGGGTTTGCGGCTGCTTGTCACAACTCCTCCGTCATCCCCAGTGGGCATAAAACCACTGAGATCACCGTGACAGCTCTGGAAGTTGTATGGCAGTTCCTTCAAGCAGCTGGAAAGCTTTGCAAAGAGCTGCGGTGAGGCAGGCCTCGTTCAGGGAAAGCTCTCAGGAAAGGTAATTTTCCTGACAGCCCATGGTCAGAACCCCCCAGCCAGCTACTAGACCTGGGACAGGTTGACATCCATGAGAACCTGCCTGGGCAAAACCAGAGCTGGCATGTCAGGGTTCAGCCTCATGGGAAATTTCCCTGCGCGATGTCTTTGCGAGCAAGAACGGGCTTAGGAACCCAGCTGAGCTCCCAAACAAGACATGTAAGCAGATACAAAGTGTGAAATACAGATACCTTCTGCAAAGCATCATCATTTTTATGCCACGGACAGAGAAACACACCAAGTCCAAACTTCAAGGGGATGGTGCAAATCTGAGGGCGTGTGGTTTCAACCAAGCCAGCTTTCAGCAAGACACAGCACCGTAAACAACGGCTCGTGCCGAGGACTTCCCTCACATGCCCAAGCAGAGGAGCTGAATCTTCACTGCCATTTTGCACAGATCTAAAAATACCCTCCCTCAAATGAAGAATGATCAAGCAGACTCCCTGCTCAAAACAGCTCCTGCTGATCATCCCAGGTACAGCCTATGGTCTGCTTCCAACCCCTTTGCTTTCAGTAAGTATGGACTAGAGCCGTTCCTCAAACACAGACTCCCCCTGGGAAGAGTGGGTGATGTCTCAGCCTGACCCAGGGTGGTCAGTGATCAGCACACCTCGCCATGGTCTGAGAGACCCCTGCCGCCTGTGGCCCCCAGCACAGCTGGCGAGAGTGCTCGGCCAGCTGCGGCTTCAGTCCCGGCTGCGACAGATCCAGGCTGGAAGATGGCAAGAAGAAAAACCATGCTGAGCTCCGAGCTCAAAATCAGCACCTTGAACCCTGCCAAAAGCAAATCGGAAGTCAGCACAGCTTCTGGCAACCAGGTGCTGCCTTGCCTGTGGCTGACGCTGCTAAGCAAAGCCGACGACTTCAGCCAGAGCCATGGGCAGCAAAACCAGGGACAGAGGTGCTGCCGTGGCACGGGGTCCTCTCAGGGACACTTTCTCGCAGGCTGCTCCCCTCCTCTGCGGGTGGTGAAGGGATGCTGTGGGCACTGAGGAAAGCAGGCTGCCATCTGGATCCAGGACGATACATCTCTGACGATGGCAGTAGCGTCTCAGTGCTTGGGAGAAGCCTGATTGTGGACAGATTAGAGGGGACACAGTGTGTTCATTTCTATCCATGCTGCGCTGCTCTTACTCAGACTGAAAATAAAGCCTCATTTTTCATGCAAAGATGCACAATGGTTAAGATGAGAAAAGCTTGCCTGGGAGGCATGCAGGTATCAAACCAGTTTCAAAACGGGTCTTCCAATTACTACTGATGTTTATTTGATTTACATTTTTTCTGGCTTGCCAGATGTTTATGCTCCGAGGGTGAAACTCAGCTTGGCCGTATTGGACTGGTGTGAGGGTGTAAGAAGGTGGAAAAGTCTCCTGCTGCAGAGTGGCACGTTTCCCTTCAGCTGCTCTATCCCTTCACCACTTGCAGCCGTGTTTCAAACTGTACCGGCACGCCATGTACACTGTGAGGAGAGAGGGAGCTGAGCTGCTGTGGAGATCAGAACTGGGCTTGCAGACACCAGCTGCTGAGCCTGGATCTGGAAAAGCCCCATTTTCCTGCCAGCGTAAGAAGCAGCCCCATGTCTCAGGAGCAGGAGTGGTGGCTCCAACCAGGTGTTAGCTTCCTGCAGGAAGCCTCTGGGCTGGCTCTGCTTTGTGCTTCCTCAGAGGAGAAGCAGTCGGAGGCGGATTTGGAGGCTTTGAGCTTTGAGAGTCCATTTTGCAGGAAGCGCGCCAAGATGCCCGGGTCCTGTGGGCTGCCAGCCCCCGCGCATCTCCATGGACACATCTGCTAACGGTGCGGCAGGTGCCAGACCTACACCAGGATGGTGACATGGTGTTGGGAAGGTCACCAAGGTTCAGATCCTCCAAGGCACGTTGGTGCCAAACTCCAGTTGAAATGATGGCAACAAGGCTCTAAATGCTGCTCCTGCCTGGGCTGCATCCTGGACTGAGGCTTCCTAAATGCGTCATGGCAAAGGCCCGTAGGAGAGTTTGTTCCATGGCATCTCTCTCCTGGAGGGGAGTTAGCATGTGGGGGGGCATTTGTCTGCCCCTCGAAAAGTCTAACATGAGTGTAATGACCTGATCCACTGCTACAGCCAGAGGGGCACGCAGGGAGCCTGCCCACCGCCCGCATCCGCAGCGGAACAGAGGGCACTGCCCTGCCAGGCGCTGCCGCTCGCTGTCAGACGGCTCCATTTCCACTCAGCCCCTCTGGCTCTGTGTGACCTGGCAGAGAGCAGGAGCACCTTTACACAGGCAAAACCTAACAGGCAGCGGGGTGCGAGGATCGGGCTGGCCACCCTGCCTCTGCAGGGCAGCTCTGCCAGTGGGTGCTGCCTGCCCGCACACACGGCGCAGCACAGCATGACAATGCCTGTCCCCATCCCAGGGATCAGAGAGGGGGACATTCAGGGCCTTCCCCCTCCTCGGGATGCACACAGCCAGACACAGGCCAAGGCCACACTCAGAACCAGCAGCCGCTTGGTGAGATGGGGACAGACGTGCAGAAGTGGGCTGGGAAGAGCCGGCAGCCCCTCTCCCTGGGAGGTGCCAAGAGCCAGCCTGGGGTCAGATGCTCCCATCAGACACTGTCCCGGGCCCGTGGGGGAAGCAGGCAGCTCCGGCTCACGGGGGCTCACAGACTCCACACACCTCCTCGCTTTCCCCACACCTGCCCGCTCCCTCCATCACACTTGTGTGTTCCCTGGCATACACCCACAGCCCCAAACGCACGCATCCTGCAGCGTGCAGACACGCAGGCACACATCACCTGTCGATACACAGGCGTGCACACACATGCACGCTCAGGCTGGGGTTGCTCCCACACACGGGCTCAATGCGGTTGGCACACACAAGGAAACGGGGACATGCTAAGCTCCGCATCCCTCAGACTGACAGGCGTGTTGTGGATCTCACAACCAGGCGCAAACGCACATGCCGGCTCCGCAGTGGATCCCCCACACATGCACAAACACTCAGCCTGGGGTTCTGGCACACACGCACGCACAAACAAGCGCAATGTGGCTCCCAGGGAGACCACGGTGGGGCCAGGCTTTGCTGTGGCTCTCGCACCCAGCCTGCGCAGCCGTGGGGCCCCGACACACTGCAGCCGGCACCTGCACACCTCGGCCTCCCGCTGCCTGTGCACGAACACCCGTGGGGTGTGATGGGCCACGCCCCCCCCGGGTGGGTGCTGGATCACACACACACACACACACGCACACGCACACGGAGCCCCATTGCTCCACACACACTTAACCCCTTGCTGCCTGTCCCCAGCACCACCCAGCCCGGCCCTGCACCATCCGGTCCAGCTCCGCATCGTCCAGCCCTGTCCCAGCATCCGGCCCCAGCATCATCGAACCGTTTCGCAGCACCATCCGTCCCTACACCCCGCACCCTCCAGCCCGTCCCGGCTCCCCCCGGACTGCGCCTCCCGCCCCGCTCCCGGTCGCCCCCGCTGCGTCGAGGCGGCCGCCGCGGCCCCCAGCCCCGCAGCCCCGCAGCCCCCGGCCCCGCTCACCTCGATCCGCCGCGGCAGGAGGCGGCGCCCGGGCCGGAGCGGTCCCGCGGCGGGGCAGCGCCCGCTCCTCGCAGTGCCCCGGCGGCGTCGGGCCCGGCGGGGGGCCCGGCTCGGCTCGGCCCGGCCCGCCCCGGCCCCGGCCGCGGTCCGGCCGCCTCGCCCCTATGCGGAGGCTCCAGCAGCACCGAGGCGATGCCCATTCATTCAGCTTGTCCCCCGCAGCCCTCCCCTTCCGCCCCGCGCTCCCAGCCTCCTGGATGGAGGTGGCTAGTGATGCTGCAGCGGTACCCAGAGCCCCCGGAGAGTACAGTGCGGAGAGGAGGGAGGGAGAGGAGGAGGAAGGAGAGCAGAAGGAGGGAAGAGGAAAGAGAGAGAGAGGGAGAGGGAGATGGCTGCCCCCAAAACCAGAGCTGGATCAGGAGAAGACTCTGGGATTTCCGCAAGGAAATTAGGGCAGGGAGCGGAGCGGGGTTGGCACGGCACCCTCCATCCAGCCCGGCACAGCACCCCGGCACAGCACCCAGCGGTGCTGTGAGGGTGGCAGGGGCAAGAAAAAGCCTGGGGAATAGAGGCGGTGGGCACAGCCCCCCCAGGGCCAGAGCAGGGTCAGGGCTCCCCTGGAAAACCACAGAATCACAGAATGTCAGGGATTGGAAGGGACCTCGAAACCTCATCCAGTCCAATCCCCCCTGCCAGGGCAGGAACACCCAGGTGAGGTTACACAGGAAGGCGTCCAGGCGGGTTTTGAATGTCTCCAGAGAAGGAGAATCCACAACCCCCCTGGGCAGCCTGTTCCAGTGTTCCGTCACCCTCACTGAGAAGAAGTTTCTTCTCAAATTTAAGTGGAACCTCTTGTGTTCCAGCTTGAACCCATTACCCCTTGTCTTACTGTTGGTTGTCACCGAGAAGAGCCTGGCTCCATCCTCGTGACCAAAATGTTCTCCTCTTCTAAGTCAGAGCTGACACCAGCCAGGGAGTCACCAGCCACTCCAGCCAGGAGCTTGGCTATAAAGACATGTACAGCTCGGGGGCACCTTCTACCTATGTTGTCAACCCAGTGTGCAAAGTCTGTGTGCTTGGCCCTCACAGCCTCCCAGCTTTGCCATGTCAGGCAGGGCTCCTTCACCCTGTGCGCAGCCAGCACTCCCTCAAAAGGCACTGGGGTCCATGCGTTCTGAGCCCCGGAATAACGTCCTGTACACCACATCAAAGTTTCTCATTTTTTCCTAATTCGGGTCTTGCTTAAACCTCTGGAAAACAATCCACTGACCATCTGCCACAGTAATTTTTGTTTACAACCTTACACAAATTAGACTCAACTGTTCATTTCTCCTCTTTTGCCCATGGCCTTTTGTCATTCCGTTGCACGTGTGTCTTCCCAGGCACCAGCTTGCCATAGGTTGGGGGGGGACCTCGCCTGGCAGCCAGCTCTGGGCTTTAGGTAAGTGTGCTTGCTCCCCAGACTTTCTCTGATCTTCTTAGGAGGGTTTGCTCCTAACTGGCATTCCCCCTGCCAAGCCTCCCTGTCTGCCATAGTCCTCTCCTGGGGAGAGGTGAGGAACCTACCTGGGAGAACAGCCCTTCTATTCAGATGCCCCTATGAGGTGTGTGCAGGAAAAGCAACGAGCTTTTAAGAACACTGAGCAGATGGGGCCATGCAGGACATTGAGCAAGAGCTCTTGAACTTCCCCCCCCGCCACGGCTTCACAGCCTGGCCTCAGGCAATTCAGGTCTCTGTGGTTTCAGAGGTAATTCGCAGACTTTGCTGCTTTGGGTGGCTTGATCAGGGTTGCCCCATGAGAAATCAAGGTGTTCAGAGAGCCAAGTAGCTGTCATTTCTAAAAATTAATGTTGCAGCCACTGTGCACCTCTGTTTCCCTAACTAGAGGCTTCAGAGTCAGGCTTGAAGGATGAGTACAAGGTGCTATGAGCAGCTAGCACGGTTATTTTCGCATCGCTTTGCCCCGATGCTTTTCAAATGGAGAGTTTGGCTTTCTGGGCAAGAAGCTTCACTCTCTAAGGAAAATGGAAATATACAGATTTTTTTTCCTTCCTGTAGCAGAATCAGCAAAAGTGCAGCTGCCTTCACAGCACTGAATACAGAACTGACCATTCAGTTCATCCCTGAGGGAAATGACCAAGTAGAGAGGAACAATGAGCTTCACTGTGCTCTCTGCACCCTCTAAAGTCTTTCTCGGCCCAGGAATTTTCTCTCCTAAGTTTCAAGGGTGCCTTTGCAGGACAATGAAGGCTACTTGCATGCTCTCGAAACCCCTCTCTAAATCCCTATCAGCTTCAAAATGGTTTTTCTTCTCAAGATGAAATTTGGCAGGTTATTTGTCAATGATTGAGACTGGGGTCCAGAGGCATGGGGACAAAAGAGAGCAGAAGCTGAGTGGATGGCTGACTTCAAAAGGCATCACACTGCTGCAGAGGCAAAGCACATTTCATATCTGTCAAAGGCAAGAAAGCTTCCAGATTCCAGTGGCAGGACCAGTCAGTCTTGAATCTTTTGACTTCGAGGGGCAATGCCTTTTCCATCATCCTGTCTATTCTACAGCCTCCCTGAGCCTTATGTCAGCCCCAACTGTCTGAGAGGAAATGAAGACGAAGGCATGAATTTATTGCTGATTTTACCATGAGTGTATGCACGCTCCTCAGAAAAGCCACTCGGTGTCCTAAGAAGTCTACAGCTGGGTGCAGTGCCCAGGATGATGGAGAGCATCCCTGGCAGACTGAGTTTTCAGTTAGCAAGCCAGCAAAACCCATGTGGAGGAATAAGATGGTAGGATAAGGAGGGATATCAGGAATGAAGGGCAACTGGGGAGCTTTGTCTGCAAAACAGCCCAAGCCCTCCCTTATCAGGTGTACAGGAGTCAAGAGGAGACCTGGACACTAGCGAGAAAGCCACAGGCAGAGGTAGAGGCTTTTCCAAGTGAAGACAAATGCCTCCCATTCCTGGTGATAAAGGAGGGAACATCAAGGGGGAATGGGAAGAGGTGACGTGTTCAAGGCAAAGGGGAAATAATCTTTCTGGGAATGAGAGTGCTGAGTATTCGTTAACACGGCTGCTATTGTCAGCCCAGAGAAAAGAATGTAGCAGTAATCAAACAGCAATGTATTTGAGCCCAGACAAGTATTTTAGCTGCAGGAATTAATATGAAAGGATTTGTCTGGATTGTCTGGAAGCGGTGTATGGAGAGAACGTGTGGGACTCAGGCGCAGCTGGGACGAGGGAGCTAAGCTCAAAGTGGTGCAAAGCAGCGCAGGAGGTCTTGTCTGCTCGGGAGAGATGAGAGAAGGCTTTGGTGAGAGGTGATGAACTCTGCTCTCACTGTGCTGAAATTGGGCTGACGGTCTAGACCTCCACCAGGAAATGTCAGCCAGGCTGGCTGATTTTTTTTTGAAAGAAAGATGCAAGTCTGGCACAGCATAGTAGTTCCGAGTCACCATAGAGATAGCGGTTGGAGTTAGTGGGTGGTGGAGATTACCCAGACATAATGTGTGAAAGGAGAACAGAAAGGGCTGAAGGACAGGGTCTTGTGGGCATCCAGCAGAAGAGGGAGGCGGGTGTAAGGAAGAGGCAGACATGAGGAAGGCAGGTAGAAAAACAGAAGGACATCAGAGAAGCTTAGAAGGACCAGCTTTCTAAGCTAGTCTGACTGAATGTGTGGAGACCAGGAGAAAGATCAAAGATGACGACTGAGCACGGCTTTGAAACCACCATGAGAATCCTGAACACAGGACACTGTGCTGAGAAAGTGAGACAGAAGGTAGAGACAGTGTGAGTGTGGAGGTAGAGGAGGAGAAGGCCTGGAAGACACTGGGCAGCAATCTGAGGGGATTTTTCCAGACCTAGAGATGCTTGTGCTGTAAGCCTGAGGGACCCTAGCACAGGTTAGGGAGGGAGCAGAGCAGAGGGAGGGTGTGATGGGGCTGTCCCCATGGGAGAGAGGAGATGGAGATGCCAGGAGAAACAGAGGGATCCAGGAGAATCCCCCTCAGGTGGCTGGGGAGATTTGTCTCCACAGAGCAGCAGAAGAGGACAAGGGTTGACAAGTCAGGATCTCTTACATCCTTCGTGAAGATGGTGGCAGGATGCTGTGTGGGAAGTCAATTTGCTGAGAGAAAGAGAGTCTTTTGGGGAGGAGAAGGCAGAACTGAATCCAAAAGGAACTGTTTTGAGTCAAGGAGTTGGCTTGAGTTTGGGACTTGCACTGTATGAGCAATGAGCACTTGGAGCGTGTGAGAACAAAAGCCAACCTGGTCACACAAAGGCCCTTCTATTGCAAGTTTTATCCTCCTGGAAGTTTAGCTGGTGAATGGCTTTGCAGCCCACAGGTCAGTCTTTGAATGTAGCTTGCGACTCTCTGCTATAAAGCAGAAACAACTCCTCTGGCACTGAGTTGCTTCAGTCTCCAAGAGTGACAAAATCTGTCAAAGATGCCACTGAACATTTTGGTCATACTGGACCAAACGTTCACTGCTAACAGGAGAACTGACCCAGCTTGGCTCTGCACAGGAAGGTAGGGACTGGAGGATAACATATGGAGAGGGAGGTCAGAGGAGAAGGCGTAAGTGAGGTGGCAATGCAGAGGGGTGGTTGCAGCACTGAGCATGCACAAAGCCGTATTGACGCTGTTGAGTCTATAGGACCCTGAGACAAACAACTTAGAACTTGGAGAATAAGGAAGAGGCAGAGTGAACCCAGATGAGGGTGTTGTAGGGAAGCAGCCGTTTGTGTGCAGGGTCTAGACCCCAGTGCTCTCAGACACGTGGAGCGACAGAAAAGGGGTGATGCACTGAACACAGGGTGCATTGGAATCCCTCAAGATGATGAAGCTCTGAGCTGATGTGGCTCTTTCAGTGAGATCCTGCAACCTTCATGCACCTTCTTGGTGCTGCAGATGCCTCTGGAGACCACTGAGAGGCGAAAGGCCGGAAAATCTGCAATGGGCTGTAAAATATCACAGGTGCCTGCAAAGGGTGATGCAGATCTCCTGCACCTCCCAGCTAGGCAGAGGGCAGGCCTGGTTTGCTTTGATCTTCTGTCAACAAATCACTCAGAAGCCAACCCTTCTCCTCCCTTCTCCTGGCTGAAATCAAATGCTGGTGAGTAAACTACCTGTTAACTCAGTCGTGTGCTCAAAACCTCAGCCCCAGACTTCCTGTGCTCTGTGTCCTGCTCACAGAAAATGTCTCCCTCTGTCCCTGCCTTGGTTTCGGGCGGCAGGTCTTACAAAGCCTGTTCCACCAAGGAGGAACGGTCTGTCAGACCAGCCTCTGCTAGCCTTTGTCATACAATTCCTCCTAACCGGGAAGCGGTTCATTCCAGGCAATGTGGCTTCAGTGGAGGCTTGAAGTCCGCATTCTCTCTGAGGACAGATGCAGTGGTTACTGCATGGGCACCTACAGGCAGGCCATGGGTCTCTTACCCTGCCTGAACAAGCTGGAGACCATCAGCACATCTGAGGAGAGACATGTACCACATCAACAAGATGCATCACCTATAGTTGATGATATATTGGAATTAAAAAATACCCTGTTCCCTACCTCAGAGAGGACTCAAAAGAGAGCATAGCAAGAACGGAATACCCAGAAGGGTGAAAAAAAGTGGACTAGACTCAGTCAGACTCTCACATTTGCAATGCACCAAATTCAATTCAATTCAATACATGATGAGCCAAGCAGGGCTGAGAGTATAAGGCCATATCTAGTCATCTGAAGGGATGCCAGGGAGGAAGGCTGAGGAGTAATGGGATAAAATTGAAGAAGAGAGCTTAGTAAGATTCAGAAAGAAGATTAGACATGAAGAGACCAGAGAGGGAAGCAAACAAGGGACAGCAGAGCTCCCGCTACAGACCAGCAGCCGGCCAGTTGGGACCAGGCCCCCATGGGACAGGATTGCACAGTTAAGCACATTAAGAGCATATAATGACTTCCTTGGGAGCGTTTGCCATGAGCCACTGTTGGACATATGGTGTTGGACCAGACAGGCCATCGGTCTTCTCCAGTGTAACTGTTTGCATGTTTGTACTGCACGAAACTGTAGCTTGGGCACTAGGAAGCAGTTTACAACACTATTCAGCTGTTCCTCCAGAGGTACCGGTATATTTAGTACCTGCAAAACTCTGGGTAATGTTCTGTGAGAAATGAGTCTGTACCAGGAAAGGAAGCGGGAAATGAATAAGGAAGCTTCGACCTTCCTTCTGTTACTCAGGAGCTCATCTTGGTGCCACACTCTGACCACAGCTCATGGGCAGTTCTGCATCTGCTGAGCCCGGGAGCAGCTTCACCAGGCGGCCGCTGAGCATCCCGTCTGCCAGAGCAGGGCAGGGGAGGCCAGAGGTACAAGGGCTGTGCAGGATGACCCAGAGATGCCAAAGCTTTGCAGGGTGTTGCTCCTGGACACTGTTTCTTGCCGCTCTCCTCTGCTGCCAGCCTGGCTGAAGAGCTCTAAGGGCGACGCTGCAAGCAAGAAAGGACAAAACATTGTTTTACAAAGAGTGCAGTGAGTCAGTCAGCTAATTCAAGGCAAGAACATCTTCCGGAAAGGAAAGATAAGGAGGAACCTGCTTGTTCTGAAAGGGTGAGGCCGGGGAGGCTGTATGGGAGTGCCTGCAGAGCTGCGCAGGTGTCTCCGTGCTCCCTCCTGGTGCATTTTGCTCACACAGGTTCTGGGCTGTGGCTGCATGCTCCCCTTTGCCTGCCGAACAAGGGGCCAAGTCCTCAGGCTGTGGGAAGCCCTGAGCCTGACTGACAAAGAGTAACCAGGGCTCTATTTAGCCAGAGATCGGGCTGTACTTTCAGAGCATCCTACAGGATCTGATACCAAATTTCTTTCCTCCATCATTTTATGTTCAGTCTCCGCTACTCCAGCAGTGCTGGGGATGATGGGGTCCAGGGTCAGCCACTCTGCCTTGGTTTCCATCTAGCTTAAGTGCCAACTTAACCACTGATGAGTGCCTGTGCAGCGAACGGTGAGGTGGGTCCTTCTGAGGCTTTAAATACAGCAGTGAGGATGGACGCTGGGAACTTACATATCACAACTGAGATCATTCTCTAGATGCTTGTTGCTTGGCAGCCAAAGGCTTAGAAATGTCAATTTCTAATTAAAACCATGCACCCAAAATCTACACACCCTCCCCAAACCCCAGTATTTTTTACACTGCTCTCAGCCGCAGTGGACATGGTAATAACTCTCAGCATGTGAACATTCAGGAACAAGCCACGTTTCTGCCAGGGAGGATGCAGGTGAGATATAGGCACCAGCTAAGCAGAAGTGCATTCAATTAAAAAACATAGATGCAATCTGATAAGAAGGGAGACTGAGGATGTGACCCAGAAATAGGAATGAGGAAGGCTTCACTGCAGCACAAAACAGGTGCAGCAAAGCCAGCGTGCTAACCACAAAAATGTCAGCAGTGTAACATCACTGTTCCTTGCGAGATGCGAATGCTGGGGCCTGGCCCTGGGGACAGGCTGCTCGGAGGAGCTGACAGCCTCACTTTGCCAGGACAGTGTCTTCTCCCATGGCCGAGATCCTGTGCTGGTGACTGGTCAGTGCTTGCTGACAATAGGGTTTCCTCATAGGAACCAGTGTTTGCAACACAAGGAGGCTGGATCTGAGGGCGATCTGATATATCCAAGGTAGCGTAGCTCTCATCAGCCTGGTTCCTGGCTCTGCCAGGGCAGGTGACGCAGCAAACCCAGACCCCTGTGGCACCAGTCCCCTGGCAGAAGCAGGAGGTAACCCCACAGTTAAGTCTAACGATGAAAAAAATCAGCCTCACTGAAAAGTACAATAAGATAAATTACTATTTTTTATATCCATGTCATTGGATTACAGATTTGGAGAAAATAAAAATAATAGTTGTTGAGTTATATTTGCTTTCTAGTATATAAACCTTTAGAGTCTGTATTTCTAAGCTCTCACTATGTGAGAATAATGCCAAGGGCATGGCGAGAGGAAAGGAGAGGAAAGGCGCTGAAACTCTCCTGGCAATACTGCTCTGGGCATTGGGTTGTGGGATGCTACAAATATTTGCAGGTCCTGTGAAATGTCCCGAGCTGACCTGCTGCTGGGTGGGCAGTGGCACCAGCCCCAGCGCAGGGCCACGGGGAGCACGGGGGCTTGCAAGAGCAAACTGCCTTGCTGGAAAATTTTATTTTTGGACGAAAGTTTGGAGAACCTCTTTTTAGCATTTTCTCACAGAATAATTCTGGGTTTCATGCTTCTAACTGACATTCAGTTTCAACATCTGAGCTAGGGATAAACCGAATATTTTTACAACCCAACTGAATTCAAACTAAAATGCTTAGAAATGATGAAGCTGTCATCTGTAGAGCGAAGTGGAGTTGGGCAGGCATCTACAGATATGTTTATGGCTGTGGAGTTTTATTTGCCCAGTTCAGGCTGCACAAACCTTTCCTAACCAGACAGCCCAGCCACAGCCACCCCCTCCCAGCCTGCCCAGAGCAGACTTGCTCTGGACATCCCGAGGCAAGGGCTTTTGCTGGTTTGGGGATGTTTTAACACAGCAAATAGGCCTGGGTACTAGCCTAATCTTTTCCATCACATTGCCTGCCTCCCTTCATGCTATATTCAGCTGATCTCAGAAGACATTTGATTGGCAGGTCGTACCTAACACATTTTCTTTTAACTTTTCCAGTTACCTTGTAAAAGACATTCTTATAAAAAGGACTTTGATACCTTCTTTTTCTCAGATGGAGTATACAACCCTGAGATGGGGACCAGTGTGAGAAGTTTCTTCTCATAGATACACCAAGAATAACACTTCATCTGTTTTCCTGAGGGGACAAAGGGTCTTACATCATGTATGCCATAAAATCACCCTGTATCTAGTGAGGCTAACAGTGGGACTCTTTTTTCTCTCGTGCCTAGTGGTCGAACTAATTAGTTGCTACAGAATAATTAAAATCCCCTTTTCCTGGTTCAAATACACAAGTGCTTTGTAAATACTGTATCAGATGCATATCAGCAGAAATCTCCTTCATTGGCTCCATCTCATCAGCAAGTGGTGGCCCAAGAGGTGAGAGTATGGAGCTGGTGATGACCAGGAGATGTGTGCTCCTGTCCAAGCTGATCTCCAGACCCCATCTCCAGATAACATTCCTGGTCAAAGCAAAGACAAAAAAATCAGGTTTTGCTTCCCTTTTTGCAGGGTACTTTGGGAAAATGCAGCTGGGAAAAGAAACGGCTTTTAGCTGGAGGCAAGAGAAATGCAGCTTCCAGGTGAGCATGAAGTTTCAGTTCCCTCAAGAAAAGTAGGAATTCCAGGGACTGAGAAGCAGCAAACACAACATGTGGGATCACTGAGCTATCACAGAGCAATTAGCTTAATACCAGTGTGGAGGAAAATCTAGAAAGATGACGAGATATTTTGGTAAATGGATGGAGACGTGTCCCTTGACTAGAGGTGCTTGGTGCAGGGTGGGAGAGTACAGCTGATTTAAAGGTGCAACATCAGCATCCCATAGGCAAGGGCCAACAGTTAATTAATTAAAAAAGCCAACTATAAGCTTAATAAAAGCCTATAAAAGCTTTATAAAAGCCTAATAGAAATAGAAATAGCTGTGCGTTGTTTTTAAAATCACTTACAACATGGATCATGATTAGTCTTAATTATTTATCTCCATGCAGTGTGGAGATACCATGTTTGTTGTTTGGGGTTTTTTTATTTTATTTTATTTTTCAGACACAGAAAGTGGCCAAGGCACATTTTAGAGATGAAATAGAAAGGCCATTGTAAAATGCAGGGATGGCTGTGATGCCTCAGGAGCTGAACACGTCCCAGCTCCCTCAGATGCTGCATGGCTCACTGCTGCCTTCCTGGCTTCAGCATCCTCGGCAGCAAAGCAGCTCTGGGTGTTCATGCCTGGAGCTCCTGTAGTTCAAGGGCCTCAAGCTGGGTTTAGCTGTAGCTGCTCCCAACAGCTGTGATGCAGCTCGGTCTCGCCCCCGGTGCAGCATGCAGCCCGAGCTGGCCATGCGGCTGGGTAAGCTGTGCCCCTCCCAGGAACACCGCTGGGCCCCGGCGTCACAGGCAGGAGAAAGGAGACGGCAGAGCCGCCGTGCAAGTTGAAAAACACCTCTTGAACACTGGCCGCGGTTCTGTTTCCCTCAGCATACGCAGGAATTAGACCTGGAAAAAGCTCACAGCATCTTACCCCAAATGAAGCCAACAGCAACGAAGTTCAAACCAACCCAAAGGGCTGTGAGGAAGTGGAGGCAGAGCTGTGGTACTCCTTGCCACAGGACACTGCAGATGCCAAGAGTGTACAGGAATAGATGGGAGACCAGAAAACTGCTTGAAAGAGAAATTCGTGAGGGTTCAGCAGTAAGCAGCGTGAAAAATAAATAAATGGAAATAAATGAAATCCACAGGCAGGTTATTAAAGATTGAGAAACCCAATCTGGCTTACGAAGTCCCTGAGCTGGAAATACTGAACCATGACTCTGGTGGCTGAGGCCCTGGAGCAGTCTGGGGAGAAGTCTCCAGCAGGTACCTGAGCCGGGTGGGAGCCCACACGGTCAGCAGCCAGCAGCTGCATGGGAGCAGCTCAGCCAGCTCCCAGTCCTGCCTGGGCCACCACCAGGGTGGCCCAGGGTCGTTGGCTTGTCCTGCAATGCAGAGGGGCAGCCCTGCCTGTGGCCAGGGCACGTGGTACAGACTCACAGCAGGGACAGACCAGTCCAGGCATGCACTGCAAGAGTTGTGCTCCCCTCTAGAACAAATCCATCATTTTGAATCTTCAAAACACACAGAAATCCTTAAATCCACATTGTGCGTTCAAGGCATTGACAACAATAAGAGACTAAAGCCAAAGGAAGAAAAGCAGATTATTCTAAATTATCCTGCCTTTTTTAGTGACATACACAGTTTTTTTCACTGACAGCCATTGTTTCTCCTTTACTGACAATCTTGTACGTTTCCTGATAGCTGCTGCTACCTGGGTGGGATTTGGTGTACTAAAGGTAGCAGCTCCAGCTGAGCCCAGCATCCCTCCTGAGCCTCTTATGGAACAGTAGCACCTGGTCCAAGGCCCATGCAAGTCTGCAGAGGTGCCACTGGGGTGGGGTGAACCCAGGGTGAACAGCAAGGCAGGAGTGACTTGGGCACCAGCTGAGCCAAACGGCACTTCGCGCTAGTCATGGTGCTGCACACTGTCATGGTGTGCGGTTCCTTCCCTTGTGAAGAGCGGAAGCAATTTCCATGCCCATGAAACGATGCCTGCAGGATTATTTCTGACTCCATCTTCAGCAGTACAGAAGGGCTACAGCAGGCAAGCTCCAGCTACACCGTCCAGCTAGAGTGACTGCATCCCAGCTCGGTGGTCTTGGCTCCATGGAAGTCCTGTGTAGTCACCTTGATGCCCTCGGAGGACCAAGAAGACTGTGGGCTGTGCTTAAGAAATGCAGCGCTGCCCACGTGTCTGCATAATCGGGACATGGGTGCTGTTCCTCTGGCAGATCTGTAGCGTCTTGGCACTCTCCCAGCTCCCGGTACTGCCAGCAGGTTCTGGCACAACTCTGCAAACCAAAAGAAAGATGGATCCCCAGCCACGTTACGATGAACCGGTTATGTCTACCAGCCAGGATTACCAGCCAGATTACCTGAAAAACCCAGTGGAACAGAAAATGCCAGGCTTGCCTCCTGGCCAGGGAGGGTGATGGACCACACAGTTCGGTTCTGCTCCTGGGGAGCTGAGGGTGCACGGGATAACACCACAGCCTCCCAATGGGCAACGGGCACAGACTGAAGCATATAAGGTTCCATTCGAGTATGAGGAGGAACTTCTTTACTTTGAGGGTGCCAGAGCTCTGGAACAGGCTGCCCAAAGAGGTTATGGAATCTCCTTCTCTGGAGACATTCAAACCTGCCTGGACACACTCCTGTGCAACCTGCTCTGGTGACCCTGCTTTAGCAGGTAGGTTGGAATGGATGATCTCCAGAGGTCACTTCCAACCCCAACCAGTCTGTGATTCTGTGGGCCTGGCATCTGTGAACAAGGAACAGAATTAGGGCCCCAAGGGAAAGTCAAAGGCTGGTCGTGACTCCCTTAGATGCTGTTTTCTCTAGGGACACCATTGGCCCATGGAGAACCCAGAACTCCCAGCAGACTCCAGCTGCAGGATCCTGCCACCACACTGGGACAGGAGCCTGGGAAGGGATGTCAGCAACACCTGCTCCGGCCCCATGTGCCTGCTGCCCTTGCAATGAGCATCAGCCCCAAGGGAGAGGAGGAAGCACCAGTTTTCAGCCCCTCTGCAACCGTTGAGGGCAAGGCGGTCACAGCCTGGGCACCACCACTGGGCTTTGTGAGCCCAGAGCACGATGTGACACCGGTGTGGCAGTTGCACATCCCCCTGTGATCTGGAGCCTTCAATGGGGCAGTTGATGGCTCTTTTAGCACCTTTTGTGCCCCACTGTACACACCAGGGTGGTCTCAAGGTGCTGACAGCCACATCCTCCCCTGCCCCAGGGCAAGGTGACTTCAACTCCACCAGCTGGGGGGGCAGGAGGGGTGGGACCCTCAGTCATTTGACAGGGTCCTTAACAAAGGAGGTGCCCAGAGAAGCTGCGAAGCTTCTGGACCATGTTCTAATGCCCACAGCCAGATCTGACCAGACTATAAAATGGGGTCCCCGCCGAAGACACCCTTGGAGTGCTGTGGGAGCAGCATGTCTGTGAACTGGAGCCTCCTCCTTAGATTGGGACACCGTCTGAGGAGACTTCCCAGGATTGAGAGCACCTCAACTCCTTGTTTGGGTGAGTGGTAATTTACTGGATATATCCTTGAACGAGTCCTTGCCTAACCCAGGCAAGTGAGAGCCCTCGCCGAACTCAGGCGAGTGATTATTCCTTGTGGGTGCCCTGGGGTGAGACGACTCTGTTTTTGTTTCTTGTGAGTGAATGCATGCATGTTGTGGATCCTCATTACTCTTACGTTGTTGTGCCCCAATAATCTCCTCAGCTGATATCCGAACCTGTATTTTATGTTGTCGGAGTGCTAAATAATTGTATAAACCCTGTTTGTAGTCGGTTTATTGGCTACGCTTTTCCGACTAGAATAAAGTCTGCTTTGGAACTTGTTGTCCTCCTAAAATTGACTTTTGGGGTGCATCTGTGACAAATGGTGCAGGCAGAAAGGTCTCTCCTGCCTCATCCAGCTGTGGACAGGCAAGGGACAGCAGGACGGGCAGCAATGAGCTGTACCTACCACTGGCTGAAACTTGGCTGAAACCCGCATTTAATAAGAAACTGTCACATCTTTAAACCTTCACTAATTCTAGCTAAGGGAAAAAAAAGTGCTATGAAATGAATGATTCCAGAATGAATGTAGTTTAGAAAACAAAAGTGCAAATTGTGTTTTAAAATAAAATACGCAAATAAAATTTAAAATAAAATATTAATCTCATTGTTTTTCCAGGGATAGAAGTTGTATTTATTTACATTTCTGTCACTCAAGATGTGTCAGCAGCAGTACTGTGTAACAGGTATCAGGCACACACTGGGGCACAGAATTCCAGCTTTTCCATTATTTCATTCACATTACTGTATTTGTTTTACATCATTCTGAACAGCTTTAACTTAGCATTGATTGAAACATCTTATTTTCTAGATCAAAGTGTTTCTCTGTGTTTTAACGAAATACTTTGACACAATAGCTTTGTGTTAGTTTAAAATAATTATTTAATATATTGAAAACCGCTGGTCCCCTAATTAGTACGCTGTGTGATTTTCTTCCTATCTTATTCAAAGTGTCAAAACATTTCACTATGAAACAATTCTATTAGAATATATCAGCAGTGGTTGTACAAACTGTGATGTGTCTTTTGATATGATGTGTGCACCGGACTACTATATCAAAATAATAATAACAGTGATGCAAACCTGAAAATGAGAGTCTTGAAATTAATTAATTTTGTGTGTAATTGTTGTTTCCCAGGTGAAATTTTGAAAAATGAAAAAAAATGTCAGGACTCAGCAGGATTGGGTGGTGGGTGGGTTTGAACACCGCCTGTCTCCTCCCCAGCTCTGAACTGAGATTAAGAGCACTTTAGGCCAAGTGTGGGTGCAGCCCCCGTGTACTGGGACCAGGGGTGAGCTCTGCTGTGCTCTGCAGGTCGTTCAGCCCCACCATTCCCCCGGCTGCTGTATCCACTCTAGATCAGGTGCTGCCGTGTTTGGGGATCTTGGCCAATTCTGCTGGGGCAGCTGATGCTCTGTACAGGACAGCAGATGTTCCTTGGTCTCTTTGGAGAAAATCCTGCAGTATATAACATGCTGCTTCTCTTGGAGATGTCCAATGTTGGGGCAGTTGGGCACTGCAGGTAGACCATGATCTGCTGTGGAAGGGACAAGATGAAGCCCTCAGGTGCAAGTAAGATGATGAACTAACCAGGCATCTTCCTGTGCTCCATTTGTGACCCCTCCATGTATTTTTCTATCCAGGATCACCACTATTTTTACATACACTTTGCCCAATTTCCACCCTGTTTCTCCCCTTTTGTGTCCCTCATCAGTCCATTCAAAAAGTGCTTGCCTTTACATGTGTGTATGTATCTTTTTCCACTCAAAGAGTGACTAATACATGCAATGAAACAGAGGAATGCTCTGTCAGTCTCCTCACTCTTCATTAGGAATGCAAGAACCATCCTGTTTTCACAACGGATTTGCAAAATGTTGCAAATATTTTCATTAAAAATGTTCTGTTTCTCTAATTGTTTGGGAAAGTACAAAAAAAAAATTTAAGTGTGATTTGTATTGTTCTTAGCATGGAAATATCCATTTTGTGAATCTCAGAGCAAAGGTTCAATTTTAAGAACAAAAATCTCAGAATTGGAAAAACACTGTACCAGTGTACCAGAAATTTTGGCTCTGCAGAGCTGAGATCCTCGCTTTTTCTGCACATCTCAGCTCACAGTTCAGTATGATCTGCTTTGGAAGCACAGGGGACAAAAGTCTTTGGCTTTATTAATCAGAGACCACATCGTTCCTCCATATAGATCCTGCCAAAGGTACATCACTCATGCTCCTGCAGACCACAGAGAGATGTGCTCTCTGCTCTAGGTGAGAGTCTTATTTATTGCACTACAGATGAACCATGAAAGGATCTTTAATACCTTTCCGCCTACTGATCAGCTCCCGTACCTCTGTTTATCCAGCCATGTGCTCGCCTGGCAGTTGTCTGCCTGAATCCGTCTAGTTGGTGATTCACCTTCTTGTCAACATACCTGGTGATCTGCTGGTGTTGCAGCTTCTTGCCTACCAGTTAACATGAGATTGTTGTACTCTGTATGTGAGCATGAGCCTGAGAGACAGAGTTACTGGATAAAACCAATTTTATTATTCATCACTTTTTGGCTACTATGGTATTGCAGGACAAGAAGATGGCAGCAGGAAGACATCTGTAAATGGCTCTGACAATCTAGAAATTAGCTGCTGGGGAGGGACAGAGTCATTTCACGCTCAATCCAGGCTCCTTGTCTCACACACATCTTGCTTAATTTCAGTCAATTCAGAAGCATTTTGTCAAGTCAGCTGCTATATGATCCATGGCTGGACTTCCTGGAGCCAAAGTGGGAGCAGAGCAAGAGAAAAGGAGTCGGTCAGCACGGGGGGGTGGGCAGGAAAGGGCAGGACACCTCCTGGCACCGGCGCTGGCACAGCTGCTGGAGCCTTCCATGGGAAGCCATTGTGCTGCTGGCCTGGTGGCAGCATTAACCACCAGCCCACAGACCATCCTGCACTCTTGTTTATCTTCACAGATTCAGCAATACAAAAGGCTTTGTTCCGGGGAAAAAAAAAAAAACATAAATTAAAAAAAAAAAAATTTGAAGGGAACTGTCCCATCAGAAAAGTCAAATGCTGTCTGGTGGAGGTTAACTGCTTCTGCAGGGTCCTTGGGGCAGAGATGGGGACATAAGGAGGGCAGGAATACAAGTCAGCAATAGTTATTTACTCTCTCACAACACAGGAGCTAAGCCAGCAAAGAAGCTGTCACACAGAAGGTGTAAACTTGCAAAAGGAAAGATCTGTCCATACAAATTTGTGAGGAACTTGTGGACCTCCTTGCCACAGGGAATCATGTTGGCAAAGAGAATAATGGGATTCAAGATGGGATAAGTCCAGCATCTGAGATGACGATCTGCACACAGTCTCAGAAGTCTCTGAACAAGCACCGATACCTCAAATGAGGCAGCTGGAGAAGGCATTTGGGGCTTTTCATGTTTCTTACACTTCTGCCCGGGCATCTTCCACTGGCCACAGACTATTCTGGCAGCAAAGCCTTGAACTTTTAACTTCCTTTCCTCAATACCTCTTACGCAGATATTCCTACCTCCGCTCTTTGCAGTGGTACCTGCTCGTTCCATAGCAAGTGCCTAGCACCTAGCCTACAGCCTAGCAAGGCCCTGGGTACTGTGCAGTGCATGCAAGAGGTCACTGTGTGACTCCCTATCCCTGATCTTCCCCAGGAGCTGCAAGGGAAAGGCATGACTGCCCAAGCACGCCTTCCCCTGGCTGCAACAACTGGCCAGAAGCAGTGCAGGAATTCCTAGCCAGATGCACAAAGCCATATTTTATTCACCTGGTATATTCTGTAAAGCAAGGTTTCAGCTCATTTGTGTATTCATTTTCCATCACAGGTCAAAGAAAAACAATCCTCTCAGTGTTGCGCTGGCAATGGCAGTCAGGTTCAGCCAAGAGCCACGACCATCACGCAAGTCTCTGGTGATGAGATGAGGTCCAAGGCCAAGCTGGGAAGACGAGTCAGCGAGCCAGGGTGAGGATCAGGCGTATGGATGGTAACCAGGGTCAGACACAGCCCAGCGCCCCCCCAGCAAACCGCTGGCAGAGAAGTAGCCAGAAAGCCAGTGCCTTCAGGTGAGGGTGCAGGGGACCAGGGCCCTGCCGGGTGCAGGAGTGGCTGCCATGGGGCAGCCCTCACCAAGAGCCCCTGCAGCACTCTTGGAGGCTGCACCAATCAAGGATCCCAAAAGACAGGGGCCACCCTGAGCTGGCCTTGACTCTTGCCAGGCGAGCGTCCTTGCAGGGGGATGCTCCCAGGACCCGTCAGTGCGGATGGTGGGATGGCAAAACATGACTCACAAGCTTTGCAGAAAAGGTGGCACTGGCACTTTCAGCTGTGCATGATAAGCACTCAGAAAGCCATGTTCCTCTGCTTAGGGGTTAGACAACTGCTTTTGGCAGCCTTGGTGTGACAGGGTGAAGCTGCCCACCCGCCACGTGTTAATACAGGTACACAAGTCAAGAAATACTCCTCCAAAGAGCCCGGCTGTCATTGTGTGAGATACCAAGAAAAGTCATTCTGGTCCACACAGGTAACACCAGTGGCTGACACGTAAGAAGGGAGAGGGGGGGAACTGCTAACGGCAGGTGAGACATTCCCGTTCTCACTCCCATCCTGCCAGTTCAAGGCTCTTTTGGACTCTTACCATGCAGGGATGGGACTCTGCAGCCCGCCCCCCCAGGCTTAGCAGCTACCTAAGGATAAGGCGCATGGGCTTGTTTAACTCCTACGGAAGACAAATATTGCCCCAATGTTTATTAGCTAATATGCATTTGCTTCCAAATAACTGTTGCCCAGGAAGCGTGTTGATGATAAAAGCAGTATCAGAGGAACACATGTGGAAGGAGCACTCATAGCAGAGTGGGAGGTAGCTGGCCCAGGTTGGCTGCAGTGCAAGCTGCAGCTTGTCTCCCAAATGCCAGAGTTAGGCTGAGCTTAGGGTAGGAACCAGAGCCCTCAGAGGCCATGCAACACTGTCCCTTGTGGTAGGGTGCCTTTGCCGTTACTTCCCCCACTCCCTCGCCCACGGGCTTATTCTGCCATCTCTGTATTACAAGTACACCATGCATGAGTCTGAGAACTCTCTGACTCTTCTAAGATAGGATGCTTGTTTTCATCAGAGCGTGAGTAGAAGCAAAATTGGTGGGTTTGTCTTTCTTTAGTTTTCAGGAAACTTCATGTCAAACTGTGTTAGTAGTATTTGTGCCCTTGGGAGACCAAAGTTTGGATAAAAAGGACAGATGAAGTGAACTGGAGAACACAAACCTCATCTGAGACATGTGAGGATGCCAGCACTGAAGTGGTGGAGCAGGCACACTCGGGGCAGTAGGATCCTGCACGGGGGCATCAGGAGCAGTGTTGGTTCCAGGCCTGTGCTGGGTGGGGGGGTGAGTTGGAGATGGTGAGCAGGAACCCGCCCCAGTCTGGGAGGGGAGGACGGGGGCTCCTCCACCACTGAACCCCAGCAGCAGCCATGCAGATGGGGGAGATGGGTATCGCAAAGACAACTACAGACATGTGCCACTGCCCGCATAGCTCCAAGCCTTGCCATCCCCCCTCTCTTGCCTGCTGCATTTTTGAGACGGTTATGTTTCCCATTCTCCCCATTCTGATATCAGCAGCTGCTGGCAGAGCACATGGCCACCCTGCTGCCAGGAAACCTTGGAAGCTGACAGATACTTCATCTGAAACCGCCTCATCAAACTGACAGCCCTGTGGTAACCGCAGGGACTAATCTCTGCTCCGATATCCCAAAAGAGTGTTCATAAGGATGCCTCATGGTGCAGACCGGCACCTCAGGCAGTGGGTGGCACATGTTGGCGATGCACAGAGCCCAGGTTTGGTGGCCCTGCCTCCATCCTGGCCTCTGACTCCTTCACCACCACTTAATTCAGTCCTTAGTTGAGCACCAGCCAGGAGAGGTCTGGGAAATGCAGCTTCTTCCACCAGGTTCCCCCACCTCACAGCCCTGAGGTGAGCGTGCCTGCTCCGCTGGTGGCCCCCGCACCCAGGAAACCCTTCAGCAGCACCAGCAGAGAGCACAGCCCCCACTGCTCAGCGCCATCTGGGGTTCCTGATGGTCTGGATGAGATTAGGCAGCTTCCCACACCTGCTAATTGGGCCAGACCTCCCTCACACTGGTACAATTGGTGTTTTCCAGTAATTGCTCACGGCCAAGTCTGGCACCTCACCGTGTCCATCACTGTCCCAGATGCGTCATTTACTGAGGACATCCTTTCATTACTTTAGCTCAACAGTCCTTCTCCTTCCCAAACTTCTTACAGGCTGGTCATGGTCTTTGATGGTTTCTCTTAGATTAAAAGGTCATCAGTGGAGAACCTGGGCCCTGCCACACTCTCCTGAATGGAACATTTTCTGCAAAGCACCTCAGAGCCGAAAACAATGTCAGTGGACACAGAAGAACCCACCTCTTTTTGGAAATTCTGAATCTTCAGGAACATGTGCTCGCTGTCCCTAAGGGCATCTCCCAGACACTGCAGGAACAACCAGGGCACGAATTTATTTGGGGCAGAGGGAGCTGGCAAAGGCAGCAGAACATGTTTACTTGCAGACAAAGTTATGGTATTCCTTCAGCTCTCCTTGACCTCAGCAGTGACCAGAAAAGGGAAACTGGCTTTACCTCATCCCTCTGTTTGCAAAAATACTTCTCAGACTTTGCTGCTGCGGTGCACATTGCCCCTCCAGAGCTCCCCTCCGGCAAGTGACGGCTGAAGCAGCTCCTTCCTACCCACCCTGGGCAACTCCTTGCAGAGGGAGGTCACCTGTCACCCCTTACAGCCACTTCCCATCAATCACTTTGACTGAAGCACCTGCAGACCTGTGCACTGCTGTTTGTAATCTCTGGAGTAGTGTCGTCTTTTGTGATGACCAGATCCTATACCAGGTCAAGGGTGTCAGGCTTTCCGAGCTTTTTTCGCCATCTCCGAATTGCTAAAAGATCTCATCTTGTATCAGGGATCCATTAGCCCTGGCAATATTGCCTCCTTAGATTTGCAAGAGCCACAAACTCTTCTGTGCTTGCTGTTGATTTCTGTGCTTCATTCAAAGGCATTGCTCAGCTGCTCAGGTTTTGTGCAGAGTGCGGAACTCCTCAATTTTCCGTAATACCCTGTGATAGCTAGCTTCCTCTGCCTGACTTAATTGAAAGTATTAAAAACATCATGTGCTTCAGAGCAGGCTATTGTAAGAAATGAAGCTGCATTCTTACAATCTTCCCTCTCCAGTTCATCTACTACCTGCAGAGAAATGGTAACGCACCACCTAAGCCGTCCCTCACATCCTTCCACCTTTGCTGTGCCTTGCGCAGGGCTTTTAGCAGCTCCATGCTTGCATTCAGGGTCTTCCTCCAGTCTGCATATCAGCTGTGGTTACCTGAGATCAACCTCCTAACACCATGCTTGGTCATGACACAGCAGCCTCTCTCCTCTGAGGTCCCCTAAAGTCTTCAACTTGTTCAGCAGAGGGGAAGGGATGCTTCATCCTTTACCTAGATATGGCGTCATTCCCCTCTGCTTTGGTCATATGGGGCAGCCCCACAGTTAGGGGCCCTGTGTCCTGGAGGTCTGCCTGCGGCAGGAGTGGAGGTGTTGTACAACCAGCAGGTACCATGTGCAGGAGTGCTTAGGCTGAGGGAAGGCAACTTGGGTCACGGTGCACCAGAAAGACGCCTTTCCAGAGCCTCTGAAGACCCATGCCATATACTGAATCCCTTCTTGCCAGCCAGGCTCCAGCCCCACAGGATCGGGGTCTCAGACCAGCAAAGCCTTTGTCACCAGGCATAAATGGCAGAATGGCTGGGACCATCACCTGCAGCCTTAGTCAGGAGCTCCTCCGAGCACCACATCTAACCTCCTCCATCATCCATCTCCCTCAAAACAGCCGATCACCTCTGCTTGTGTGGCCATGGGGGGCTCTGAGGACTAGGATACCCACACTGTGGACAGAATAATGACACAAGCACCCCATAACACAGGACTCAAATTACTGAGGTGCTGAGGTGACCAACTTGCTCTTGAAATTGATGGAGCCTGTCCCAGAGCCTTCATATCCTCCACCAGCCCTGAGCTGGGAGACTTAGAGATGCTGGTCTCCTCAGAGCCAGCTGAGGCAGAGAATAAGTACAGAGCCATTGCATGACGCGTGACTGGAGGAGGTGATCTGAGACCTGCTCAGAGGAGGTGTACCACCATCTCACAACCTCACCTGGTGCTCTCGTGAGAGGGGCAAAGCAGGCTGATGCCAGGGCGGGCAGGGCTGACTGCAGTCGTTGTGCTGTGACTCTGGATGGGTGAAGGAGTGCTCGGAGCCAAATGGCTGCAGCCACTGCAGACTGACAGCATGGACTCCCCCTGGTCCCACCTGTAGTGAGGGCATCACAGCATGAGAGCTGACACCAATTACAACCTACCACAGGTGAGGCTGAACCTGGAAACCCTCCTCTGCCCATAGGCTGTTCACCCTCTTAATTTATAGCAAGAAGCATGCCCTGCCTTTTGCTTGTGCAAGGTCATAAAAATCAATAAAATTCACTAAATATTGTGAATTCTTGTGACTGGTTGTCCCATGGTGCACTAACATGCCACAAGCTCCCTTCCACTCCTTCTTGCCCCCAGAAGAGCTGGGGATGATGCACATCCTAGAGCAGACCTCCTTCTCCTCTTCTGCTGCCTCCTCCTCCTCCCCTCAGCACTGCTGAGGAAGGAAGGTGAGGTCCTGCCAAGGCACAACACTTGCCTCATTCTGCCATTAAAAATCAAGTCAGTCCAGTGATTTGCTGTTGTTAGTACTGAATGCTGGTGTGCTGGGACTGCGTGCAAGAGCCGAGCTTACTGCACAGGGCACTGCATGTGTCTCCACACAAAGGAAGAAAGAGACAAGGCACAGCACCCTGTAAGAGGTGTAAAGGTCCCCGGTGGCCTGGGGTTTTGGAGTTGTGCTGCTTTTCCATACCCTGTTTGCTAAAGAAGAGAATGGTGGGTCCCAGTTCTGTCAGCCCCATTTTCAGGCTTCGCTGGAGAGAGACAGGAGCACGACTGGCAGAAGGATCATCACCGTTTTGCAGATGGAGCAGAGGGGAGTGGTGGTCTCTGGAGGGGCAGCAGTGTTAGACTTGAACGCCCAGCTCAAAGCATACATCCTCAGAGCAGACACTCTCTCAATGTGTTTTAGTGTCACGAAGCCTGGAAACAAAAGCAAGTCTAACGCTCACCTTTGCTGCATCCCTTTCTGCAACTGATGGTGAGGAGCAGCTGAGCATGAGTTGTTACGCTTGCAGCTGGGCCTGGGTGCAAGCTGTGTCAGACGTACATCCAGGAGGAGAAGAGGTCTCAGGACACGGCCAGAAATTATTCCCCTTCTGACCTTTACTTTCACAGTAAGAAAAAGCTGGTCTTGATTTAAATTGGAGCCTTGAGGAGTTGGGCAAGCTTTTATCTATCTCTGAAAGTTTTGAGTGTTTTTCTTTTAAAAAAACTCAAGAAAGTGGCTGTCCCGGTAGAACACACGTACAATGTCACTTGATTCCAGCAGGCAATTTGCTCTTGCCTAGCAAGCAGCTTGGGAAATTAAAAAGCCAGCACCAGCCACAGATAAGAATTGATAGGAACAAGGCGGGCTCCCAGAGCAGGATCAGGGACTGGTAATCAGAAAGGCCAGGGAGCCATAAAGCTGGTTGCAGGAGGCCACGTGTGTCTCTGGCGTAACGCGGCTCAGCAGGGTCTGTGCATCTTGCAGGACTGATGGTTACAGACACAGCCTGTCCTTGGCAAGCAGCAGGCAGAAAATTCATCTGCTCATTTCTGCTAAGGCACTCTGACCAAACAATGACGGGGTAGGATGGGACTTCAGGGGCAGACTTGGGAGGCAGGATGCTTTGAGTTGCACTTACTTTTTTACATAAACAGGGGTGTTCCGTCCAGGATATTCTGTCAGTATTCGCTTCGGGACAGTGTTGCTCCTGCCCTGTAACTGTGGTGGTGGAGTTCCTCTGTGGTCACACTGACACTCTTTGCCAGGGCCCTGCAGATGTGAGCAGAGGGGGACATTGCACCACGCTATGCTCAGCTGATGCCTCTGGAGGGGGCTCAGCCTGAGATCTCTGGCCCACACTGAGCCCTTGCCCGCCTGCCCTTCGACCCAGCTTTCTTGGCCTGGGAGAGGCAGGTGAGCAATGTGATGTCCCAGCAGGGCTGGATGTTTGTGCTCCAGGGCTGGGAGCTGCTGCCTCTGGTGCAAGCAGGCAGAGCATGGCGCATGGGCTGGAAGCGTTAGTGGCTGTGCTACGCTGCCGGTGCAGTGTCCTGAAGGATTTGAGAGGCACAAGGAGCTCCACTGAAGTCAAGCAAAGGACAGACACATGAGCTCCATTACACATACCAGTGTCTCTAGCCACCTTCCAACGGCCATGACCCTGCTCATCCCCCTGTCCCACAGAGTGTGCCAGAGCAGCGTGCTCCCAGCTCCTACATTTGACGTCATGTCAGTCTGGACAAGGCTGCAAGAGAAGGGAACTAATCAGTCCAGGGACTCATCCTGCTGCTCCCCTTGCTGCAACATCTAAAGGGAAGCGGGAGGTGATGCGGGTCTGGGAAGGACACAGAGGAGGTGGGGTAAGGTGTGTTTTGCCACGCCCAGTGGCCCAGGACTGGGGGCATGTTGCACACCACATGCTCCCAGCAGCTTGGCAGTGGGCAGCATCGGGTGGCTGGAGCCAGGCTGAGCCTCTGAGGCAGCCCATCTGTACAGATTTCCTGAATGATCTGGGGACAGACTTGTACACTATACAAAAACCAGCCAGATCTAATTCAAAGATTGGGTTAGTAGAGGAGAGATAAGACAATCCACTTAGTGGTTTTGTTGAGCCGTATGTGGCTAAATCAGATTAGGGGCAGATGCTCAGAGGGTGTAAGGTGGCACAGTGCTGTAGGAGCCCATGACAAAGCACCAGCGTGTTTCCTTCCCAGTAATCTCTCTAGTCTCTAGGGGCAGCGCAATGCTAGTGGAAGAGCTGTAAAGTGACATTAATACAGAGGGATGGATTAAATGGGAGATTTGGAGGTAGCATTATGCATGAATTTCTGCTTTGTCTCACTCTGGGCATCTCACACTAGCCCTTCTGCAGACAAAGGTGACGTGCAAAGTGCTCAATATCTTTTACAAGTGCTGCCTCTGACTTTGCTGAGTCCTTTTGACCGCAAGGTTTGCTTGGGGCTGTTCACATCCTGATGCCCACACCTGGATGTAGGTCTGCAGCTGAGGGGTTCTTGCTCTGCACATCAAGGGGATAAGGAGAATCAGTGAGAGCCCTGAGGTAGATTTCTGACATCTCTCCCCTTCCCAAGCCTACCAAGCAAACTCAGCCACACTGAAAAGCAAGCTCAACTGCTATGTGCCTCTCCCAGCTGGCTCTTCAGCCACAGAACTCCCACAGCTTCCGATCTCTCTCACGAAGCACTTCCCAAACCTCATTCATTTGTGAATTAACTAATTTCATTTCTCCCAGGAGAACAGGACATAGCAAGCACTGCACCGTCTGATGAAGGCACTGAGCACTGCCTTAGAGATGCCCACCATTCAGCTCTCAGGCTGGTCCCTGCCCTATGAAGAACTCATGGGCGACTCGGGTATCCCCATCTTCCAGCTGAATATACCAAGAGGACCAGTTTGATCCCTTATCCAAATCTAGTTAGACTTTGCCTCTGATGGATCAAGAAACAGAGGCTGAAGGCATATTTTATCCAGGACATGCCACGGCCTGGTGGAATAGCTTCATATAACAGCCAGCATACTCTGAATCTAACAGTGCTTTGCTGCAGGGCTGTGGGTCCATCGCTTCCCACACATGTTCAGCCCTTGATCTGCAAACCAGCAACAGGGTCATTGCACTGGGGACAGGGCAGTGCCCACTGGTGCAGCTGTGGGAGTGTGGTTTTGGAAGGCACACGCAGTCCTGCCTTGCTGGCTGCTCCTCAGCCCTTGGAACCTGCAAGGCTGAGCTGGGGGAGACGGAAGAGGCACTCACTCATCATAACAATCCAAATCTCTGGGTTTTTTTCACAAATATTTAGTGAACAGTGCTGTTTCATCCCACTTTTCAAACAAATTTGTTCGCGTCTTTAAGACACTGGTGATTCATAGAGACAAGGTAAAGCAGGCAATGGGGCAATCCCACACCTTTTCAAATTCAATTTGTACCAAAACACCTTTGCAAACTTCAACAGCAGCATCGAAGTCAAGTAATTTCTTTCCACTTCGTCACATTTACTTGTAGCCTGAAAATAAAGGTGAAAAAACCCTTCCCACAGAACAGCAACTTTGATAGTGGGACCTGTGGGATTCCCATCCTTCCTCCTGCACACTGCATCCGCACAGAGCAGCACGCAGCTTGAGTGCCCAGTACTGCCTCTCACAGCTGTGCTCTCTGCATGGCACTTGCCAAAATGGGTGCAACGTCTTCCTAAAAAGAACAAGTCACCATGTTTCTGGGCAAGAAGACGTGTAACTTCTCACACCACCACTGAACACCTTCACTACTTTGTGCAGATTTGGAGTTGAAGACAGACCTAGAACAGTGGCGAATGGTGGTAGCGCTGTCCCAGCTTGTGCTCCAGTGCCAGCTGGGGACCACTGGGAAGCACAGACTATACCCTGTGCTGGCCATGTTTCCCCAAAAGTCTTGTGAATTTTCCTCTGGGCTCTGGGTTGTGGGTGTTTCTCCTCCTGTTCCCCTCATTGCATTCATAGACTCCCCAGGAGGATGGAAGATGAAACGAGCCCGTTCTGGATAAAGAAGGAGCCAAGTGGGTTCCAAGGAGAGATCAGAAAGGTCCTGTCTGTGCACAAGTCCCAAATAGGTATGAAGGGTAGGGAAGTGCAGATGTCCTCAACCACCTCCAGGTCTCCCGGGCGAACCCGGCAAAGACATCCATCCCTTAATCCCCTGTGATTCCCCATGGACACGACAGCCTCCTTTCCTCTCTCTTCAGAGAAGTTCAAGGACATTGGTGCCGGGGCACCTGTACCTGTTGGCTGCCGGGGCTGGCTGTGGCTGCGGAGTCAGCTGGCATGGTGTGAGGCCACTGGCCTGCAGAGCACCCAGGCAGTGGCGTGGGCAGTGGGCATGGGGTCCGGGCAGCCCCCCGCAGCAGGTACGGGTGAGCAAAAGGCAGTGCCCCGAGCAAGCAACCCGCTCTGCAGCACCCGGCCGAGGCTGATGCGGCCACAGCCCCCTGCTATGAGCAGGGTTTGCTCCAGTGAATGAATGAGGCAGCTGATGAATATTCAGAATTGGCAAAGCAGATTGCTTTCAGCTAAATTCGATCACAATATGGGATAAATTAAGCCACAGGATGAATGCATTTGAAATGAAGATTAAAAGAACGCACTGTACAAAGTCAGGAAAGTAGGTTTAGCCAAAATCTGACAATGTACACAAACAGACGAAAATAAAGTTCCTTTCACTGAGCAAATAACGAGGTCGGGATCAGCCTCTCACCAAGTTCCTATGGAAACATCTCTTTTTTTCTTTTTAATTTAAAAATAAAAAGGGGGGCGGGGGGAGAACGCCTGGGAAACGAACGATGCTTAAAAGGCCCAAGAATAGAGGGAGGTGCTCAACATGAGTAACATGTAGTGAGAAAAATAACTTCATGTCAGGGGAGGCCCAGGGAGGGCAGGCGGGCAGGGGAGGCTGCCGAGCCCTCAGCCCCGTACCTGCCGGGGGAGCTGAAGGCACAGCACAGCACCGGCCCCAGCACGGTGGGATGCTGATGCCCAGCATGTCTCCAACCTGCTGCAGGTCCTGGTTCAGGGCACTGGTCTCTTCTGGCAGCTGGGAGAAGGGTGAGGAGAGGGAAGCATTTGGGTTTGCCACGGAAGCACAGAACTGGAGAGCTTGGTGGAGACTGAGGTGAGGAATGGAGGCTGCTCCCAGTTTTGGAAGGATCCAGATTATCGTGGGCCTCTAAAGCAAACCCAGGTACAGCACAACTGCTTTGGCTAAGAGATAAGTGGAAACAAAGGCACTGAGGCAAAACAAGGCTGGGGAAACTGAGGCAGGGAGCTGGCAGAGCAACCTGCCCAAAGGCGGCCAGAAAGCAGACGCTGACGTCCCAGCCAGACACGCAGCTCCCAGAACAGGCAGGGTGGCCACCACCTTTCACAGCTGTCACCTCCAAGGGTCCCTGCAGCACCCCTGTCCTGAGGGATCTATCTCCTCTGTCCCCACGTGCGTGCTGGGTGAGGGGGACAGGCAGGTCTCTGCTCCTGGGAGAGCAGCATCCCTTCAGAGGTGGGTTCAGCCCCTCTGACAGGCCGGGAACAGGCCGGGAAAAGGTCCTGCAGGGACCAGCATGCCGGGCAGTTGGAGGACCTTGCCGAGCTTGCTGTGGTCTGTACCTGCCTTCCCTGACACCAGTTGGTGGGAGGCCCCGGCCTCTCCCTGGGGCCACACTGGGCACAGCAGCACAGGGCAGAGGCTGCTGGTCTCAAACTGTCCAGAGCACAGACCCAGACACTCACCTCCCAGGGACCCCAGTAGTTTGGAAATCCGTCAGACCACCATGCCGCCCCTGGCAGGTGGCCTTCTCCTCCTGCAGCCGCAGAGTTTGCAAGAGGAGAAAATTAAAGGCCTGTCTATCAGGCTGACACGAGCTAGTCTATTAGCAGCCCCTGGCAGGTGAGAGTAAAGCATTAGCATATGGAAAACGGGGGAGGAAAGGCAGCGTGTCTGGGACTGTTACGACTGAACAGACAGGTGAAACTGAGGAGGTTATAAATAAATCCCTTGCACGCACCTCCAGCCGTAGTTCTGCAAAGTGTCTAACGGGCTCACACACGTGGTGCTTTGTCCCTGGGCTGGGGAGGGCAGCGGGATCCGCACAGGGCGGCGGGCGGCCGGGGAGCGGAGCGGCCTGTGTCTGCCAGGGCAGCGGCCGCAGCAGACGAGGAGGCGATCCCGGTTGCGCAGGGGGTCAGGAGGCCTGATCAGCAGGACTGAGGGAATGGTTTTCCTCTCCCACCCTTTCTGTCCTCGTCAGAGGAGCTTGATGACTAAGGGCAATGTGATTCCCTCTCTGTCCTCTTCCCGCAGTCACCTGAGAGGTTGTTTATTGCAACATCTCTGCCCTGTGATATGAAAAAGCCACCAGTGCTAGAGCCAGTGCGAGCCACACCAGGAGTGACCCCAGGGGAGAAGCTGGCAGCAAAGGCCTGCATATTTAAGCCAGGATTTTGGGAAAGGGACTTACAAAAGGACATGACCATTAGGGTGCCAGCTGGAGTAAGGGTTGTGGGGTGCAGCCCCTCAGAAAGGCATGAGAACAGGCAGGTGCCGCTCCAACATGGGCAGGAAGGGCTGCGCTGCCTCTCCTGTCAACCTGACCCCCACAGCAAGGGGTGCTACCGCAAAGAGGTGGGGGAGCGCAGCCCTCACCCCCTCCTCACCTTGCTTGGAGCATCCCTGCTTTCCCTCTCACCCAGCAAACCAAATTGCCAGCCTGGGATTACTGAGCTACTGTGCCCAACACCAGGTTACCCCAGGGGACCTCCACCAACCTCCCTAAGACAACAGTGCCCATCGTATTAGTGCCAGCGAGAGAGGAACAGGTTTGCTGAAGGATCACTGCAAGATAGGTCATGCAAAGTAGACCGAGGTCTTGGTTAGGCAAACGACAGTTTACAGAAACGTCCAGTTTTAGCCCCAGAAGAAACAGTGATTTGAAACGCCAGGACTGCAGCCAGCTCAGGCAAGCAAGCTTGCTTTGTTCTGCCATAAGAGGCTGGGTTCAGTCCTGGGGAGCAAGATACAGCAGGAGGGTCTAGTAGGAGTGCACAGCTGTATCACACTCGCTGCACTAACACCCCATCCAGGGCCATCAGCCTCAGTAAGTATTGGTTGCTTTTACACAAAGCAACAAGCAGGATCACTAATAAATACAAGCCCTGTTCCCCTCCCCAGCAACAACAGAGCTAACCAGGTTTCCAACACACAGGGATCCACAGCTCAGCAGACACAAAGTGATGCCCTAAGCATGCTTGGGTTTGCATGCCCAGTTTGGGTAGTAAGGCTGGCAGCCTGGGATCATTAGACGTGAATCCTGCACAAAAACATCCTGTAAGGGCTCCAGGATGGCTTCTTGCCCCATCCCACCCCATAGCAAGCCCTAGAGAGTCATGCTGTCTTTGCTGAAAACCATTGCTGCATCAGGAATATTGATTTATTTATATTTTACTTAAAGCTCAGATTGGGAAAACAAAATCATGGTGATTTTGCTTTCTGGGGAGCTTTCCACAGGCAAGGAGAGAGACAGAGGCCAGAGGGAGTAAAAGTAAGGACCAGCTGCAAGACACCCTCCTCCCTGCTTCCCAAGCTCTTCCCTGTTTCTCCAGCTTCCAGGCTCCTACCTCAGGCCTTGGCGATCGCACTGTGCTCAGCAGGTCTCACCCTTTGTTTCGTATGCCCTAAAGGAGAGCTTGTCTCTGCATTTGAAATGCTCAGTCTCTCTCAGAGCCCCCCACATGAGAACATTTGTTTCACAGACCAGGATTTTGGTCCAGTGCCCCAAGCAGGGCAGCAGCCCAGCGAGGTGGGAGACTTTAAATGGTGTCAGGACCAGAGACTGGTTATGCGTAAGGGACAGTGCAAGTCCAGAGGGTCCAGAGGCCAGATGTGCTTGGAGAGATTGCCACTGGGCTGCCTTCCACAAGGGCAGCTGCCCTATGGTGTGGAATGACCTTCCTGTGGCATCCGAGAGCTGGACTAGAGAGAAGTCCTGCTGCTCCTCCATTGCTGGGAAGTGCAATCTGCAGTGGGAATCCTTTGTCTAGTCACTGGCTGTTAGAGGGGAGCATGACCCACTGTCACCTTGGGAGCAGGAAAAACCAGGCACCCTGCTCCCCATCCTCGCTTCTTGAAACGAGGAGCCACGGATCACCTGCAGGGTTGCAGTGACACACAGATGCTGAGTTGTCTGCACTTCCAATTAGTGGCAGTCATTAAAATAAATGCTACATTCATTATTGCTGGGTTGCAGCTCAACCTCCAGGTCTGTCACTTGGTAAAACTCACACTTGAGTTGGCTCCCACTTCTGGGAACTTCTCAAAGCCTTTGTGTTCAATTGGGAATGTGCGGGCAACATGGTCGCCGTCCTCACTCCTTGCTGGGGTCTGGCAGTGCAAGTGCAAAGCAGCCTCTGGAGCAGGACTAAGAGCAGAACCCCTGCCTGAGGGTACCTGCCACTTGGGCCACTTGCCACAAGCCACTGGGGACCAGACATCTTCTTTTCTCCAGGTGCCTCTGTCCCACCCCTGCCAAGTCCTGGGAGAGAGCCCAGCACATCACAGCTCTGATAGGAAACAAGGCCAAAAAGCATGGTGCAAATGGTGTGAGGGAACTAACCCCACAAGACCTACCAGAGGGTTCAGGACGAGCACGACCATGGCAAATGCCAACCCAGCATGCCCTCCCAATATTCGGGAGGTCTTGGAGAGCAGGAGGTGGTAGCAAGACGGGGCAGGTACAGAACCACCTTAATCCAGGCTGCCAGGACCAAGGTGGTCCTGAACACAGTCTGTGCCAAATTTCACTGTGTCCACACCATGCTGGTCTGCCCCCCTCCCAGGCTGTAGTTAAGCTCATCTACCTCCCACATGATGACGCTGGGTTTAGTTCACTGTGTGCCACAATGGTCCTGTTGCCATAGCGCATTGCAGCACTGACCACGGGGCAGACTGTGGATGCAAACCCTTCTTACCCAAGAAGTATTGAGAACATCCCTGTATTCAGGTATTTTGCACGAGGCTAACGGTTTTGAGGAATGGCAGCTTTTGGCTCTTTCTCCAAGACAGAGTCTAGGGCTGGCAGTGTCAGAAGTGGAGTTTGAAGAAATCCTGCACCCTCCCAGCTCTTGACCTCTTACAGAAGCAAATCTTACTGAGCACGGTTGGACGGTGTAACTAAAACTCTGCTCTGCTGCAAGTTTTGTCTTTCCAGTTTCACTGAATTGACAGTTATTGACAGAGTGATGCAGAGGGACCATTTTCTTCAGTGAGACCCATAGTAAGTGAATTGCAGCAGGTGCAGCCAGTGTCTGCCATGAGCTTGTTCTAATTTCCAACTGTTGCTGTAAGCAGCAGTGGGACCAGGACATCAAGTCTCCTTTAAGCTCATTTCATTCCTTCCCTTCTCTCACAGGTACAGGAATAAAAGGGTCATCTTAGGTCAGAGTTTCTAAGATGTTCTGCAACAAGCACCTACTTCCTATAATCGCTGCCCTGAAAAATCAGGTAGATGCTTAAAAAATAAGTGTGGTTTTGACAGAGTCATCAGAGGTCACCTTCCATCCTGAAATCATACTGGTGTAGTTTCAATGTACATATTCCTGATTTCCTACCTTGGCACAGATTTCTTCCCGCATCTTTCTGAAGATGTAAATGTTTAAAAAGCTCCACCCAGCCTTACTAAAAGCCACATGAAATTTTCCTGTTGCCAGTCTGCTGGGACAAGTTTAATGATTTTTAATAAAGGTTGATGGTGCCTGAACGTCACAGCAGAGTTCTTTCACAGACTCCTTGGTGGAGGCAGTGTGGAAGAGCTCATCCTCACCGTGTCTTCTTCACTTGACTTGTCAGCACAAAGAACAAGCTATTGTGAGCCCCGTGGTATTTGTGCTTATGAGACAGCAGAAAAAAACCCTATGCAGCTGTGGATATTTTGCGTAAATAAGTCAGCATGGTCAAAATATATTTTCTAGGTATTAAAACCAAATATAATTGGGTTTTATTCTTAACCAAGATAGTACAGGTTAGAGAGTTCAACCAGCAAAATGCTCTTACCGTCACCCAGAGAAGACACCTGGAGGTGGCTGGTCCAAGCAGATGTGGGTAAGGCAACACAGACCCAGTGTGATCTTGCAACAGTCTCTGTCAGTGCATGCCTGAAAGACCAAACAATTGCACCTTCAGTACAGATTTGTTCAGTACCCTTGGGACTGCCTGAGTGTGCTTCCAGCACAGTGACAGCAGGACTCCAGTCTGAACCTCGCCTGCACTTTTGTGCTGTAAACCCACCTAGCCCAGCCTGGAGTCAAATGCACCAACAAGCTGCTCAAGTCTTTAAGAGAGGTTTTAAGAGAGCCAGCTCACACCAATTCCGGGTCAAGTACCAGACTATCCATATATAATGCTCCATAAGCAGCCAAAAGTTGTTCTGTAATAATTTTGGAGACAATCCCAAAGCCAGTCTGAAGGGCCGGGCCTCTCTTTTGACTAATGTGTGGAAAACTCCCAGTTTGATAGAACTGTCCTGGTGACAGTGACAAGAACCTAAGGAAATTAGCCTTTCTGGGCACCACAAATTTGAGATCTGAGAGCCACCGTTCTGAGATCTGAGAGTGAAATGGGATCTCCGACCTTGCATGTTCAGGAGATTGGAAGCTACTGGGATAACAAATACCAGCCAGGACTCTGGTATGACACTAAGCTTGTTATTTTCAAATTCAGATAGATCAAGCCAGATAGCAGGATGGTGGAGGAGGGTCAATGCAATCATTTCCCTTCCATGTCTGGAATCACAGCCCAAGCTGGGCGACAAACAGAAGACCACTGCTTCACTTGTCCATACCCATCAGGATGCAAATATCAGCTTTGTGCACTCTCAAGGGAGTGAACAGACCAGCAGTTAATCATCGACACATTTTCTACTAGGCTTATCTCCTTAGAGGAGAGGTAGAAGGATGCCTGTCTCACCTCAGTATAATTTAGTAAGTGAATAAACAAAATATCCTGATGGAGCTATAAATCTTGAATCCAGAGTTCTTGGCTTTGAAAATATAAATAGTGAATGCCCCTGGGCTACAGGACCAAAAGGCATCCTTGAGAAATGCACAAGGCAAAGAAATAGCTAGACCCTTCTTTGTCAAGGGCAGTTGCCCCTAGGACTTTTCCTGTATCTCGCAGAGACAGGGGAGTCTCTGCTGAAGAACAATCAACTTTTCAGATATTTCACCTGGTGCCACTCGGAGGCCCCGGTCCATGATAGGGATGTCTACATCGAGTGTGCAAAGCCAGTGCTTTTGTTACAGCAAATCTGAGTTGCAGGTGCAGGAGGACCCTGCCCACAGATGTGCACGGATGTCAGCAAAACCAGGCTGCTCCTCCAGCAGCAGCAGGGCTGGAGCCCACCCCTGCCTGCTCCCTGAGCTCTGGGATGTGCAGGCACTGCATGACAGTCTGCCGCACTGGCAACTCTGTCTCTCAGATATCGGGTCAGAAATAATATCAGCCCAGACAGCAAAACCATAATCTTCTGTGCCACTGTGACTGGAACAGCTCCTTGACTCCAGGGAGGCATGTTCCCCACTGCGGCAGCACCAGCATGCCTCCAGCGTGGTACCCACAGGCGTGAGTGTGGACCTGCATGGCTCTTGAGGTCTTTTGCATCCTCTCCTGGGGCAGGAGCTGGCAGCATCAATTCAAGCCTTGCACTTCCACTCAGAGAATGGAAATGAGATCTTCAGGCACTATTCAAGACCACTGGGAGCTACAGGTCCACCTCGTCCTACATGCAGAGACACAGCACCATCTGGTTATTTTGGGTTGACCACCTGCCTCCTCTCTTCAGTAGTAGTATCTCTTTGCCAAAAGATTGCAATGGAAGGGCTGCAGGTAGAAGGCACCCAGCCAGCACCTCGGTGGAAAAGCACGCTTGGTGCCCAGGCTAGTGCCGCCTTTGGCCTCCTGTCCCTCCACCTCTGGCTCAGCCCCATCTGCACGCTGTGGCACCCCTGAGAAGAGGATGGTCCCCAGGCCTGGGGCAGCAGTTGTCCTCTCCTGGGGGCACCAGGAACTCCAGCCAGAGAGCTAGTTCCTGGCAGCACACGGCAGCACAAAGAGATAGAACAGTCATCAGCAGCTTGGACAGCCCTGGGCACTGCACAGACACAGTGCTGGCCAGGACATCAGGATTATCTTTTTCCATTAACTAAAAGCACTGTGGGAGTGCTGGCATCCACCTGGAAAACCATCAGGGATGGGCACAAGGAAACTTCTCATCAAGAAGGGCTGCTGCTGCTCAGCATTTGCTTCTGGGAGTCTTTGCCTGGAACCCATGTTTCTCCTTGAGATAACAAGCCTGTTTATATTCAATATCTTTATGCTTAAAAGGAGGGCAGAGGACTTTCAGCTTGGACTGCTCCCAAGAAAGTTCATTTGCATACTTTGCCTTGCCTCGGGAGTGTTGGAGTGGTGACAGTCCTGACCGCAGAGGGCTTAGACAGAGGACAACGTCTAGCAGCAATGAAAGGAGCAGAAAGATGCAATAAAATGGACTCAGGCCACCCTGGCACAGATGACCCCTTCCAGACAGCACCCTTGGGTCCTACCCTGGCACTTTGCAAGAACACTTGAGTGTGCCTACCTGACACTGGTCTGCAAGGCTTACGAACACTCGCTGGGCTGCTGGCATGCTGGTTCCCCCACCAGCTCACACCACAGAGGAATAAAAACGCCAGTAGCACTGGAAATGCCAGGAAGAACGAGCAAGCCCTGTGGTGAGCAAGAGGAACATTTCCTGCTCCACCCGCAGTGGCTCACGCTGGGCCAGGACTGATTGCAAACCCAACCGCCTGAGTCCCACTGCTCCAGAGACACCCAGGCAGGACTGGGCATTTTTCCTGCAAGGTGAGCAGCAGGACTGCGGCAGGGCATGAAGGGACAGCCGGCAGTATGGCCAAAGGAAAGGGTGTAGGAGATGCGTGATGCGAAGAAACCTGCTACAGAGCAGCAGTGGCACAGCTGGATGCCGGCTCCTGCCCTCTGGCCACGAGCCCAGTGCCGCCCTGCCTGGGCAGTGAGATGGCACTGAAGCAGGGCACCAACTTGCACCCCTGCCACTGCCCAGCCCACCCGAGGGTCACACATGTCACCCCTGATGCTGTGTCCCCATGGGGCAGCCCTCAGCACCCGCAGGCAGTGCCTCTGCAGAGCTGATGTCACCAGGCACCACGGCACAGCTGTACGGGGCCGCGAAGGCTGCGTGGGGAGGGAAGGTTGACCTTGTCCTATATTTTAAAGGTCACTCCATCTACAAAAAGCAGCCAAATGAGGGCAGCAGCAGGGAGGACAAGAAACGAGAAATACAAGGCGGCCGCGAGGCAGTGGCAACGTGCCCATGCTCAGCAGCGCTCTCCCCACTCTCTGGCACAGCGGGTGGCTAAAAAGGGGGTGCCCTGCTGAGCCCATCTGTGCTTCCCCTCCTGTCCTGCCCTGTCCCATGAAAGCAAGAGCGTTTGTGGGAAAGGAAGCTGCGGAGTGCGGGCTGTGCCCAAAGGGGCAGGGCAGGGGTGTTTGAGTGCAGACTCAGGTCTCTGAGAGCCGCAGGTGGGGATCGGTGCAGCCCCCCCCAGCACCCCCTGCCAGTGCCCCCGAGTCCTGTGCCGGTCTGCCAGCCCTGTGCTGTGCCTCAGACTACTTGGGAGTTTCAAACACCACTAGAAGTGTGAACCCAGCACATCCCATACTCATCCTGCATGTGGCAGTCCTTATTTTCTCAATTAAAGGTAAGAATTCTCTGCAAGATCACACGGTTGGACCATCACAGGCCAAATGTGTCCCCAACTCTGATTCGAAACATCCGGAGAGAAACGGAGAAACCCAAGTGCATGGTCAGCTTTGCCAGGGAAACACAAACCTGACTGCAACACGCAGTCACCTCTCCACTCACTTCCCAAGGGTCCTGTGGGGACATCTCCTGTCCCTGTGAGCAGCGCGAGCCCCCGGGAAGGCGCTGGACTGTGGCCGTGGCTGTCCGGGGCCTGGAGAGCAGCGTCCCGGCTGTCCCATCTGCTGGCGCGGAGCTGGGGAAGGAGAGCTCCTCCGAGCATCTGGTGGGGCTCAGCCTTGTGCTGCAGCTGGGAGATTTCACTCCAGGCTCTGAAAGCACTTCAAAGATATTCTTAAGCATTTTGCTGCTTCAGAGCTTTAATAATAGTGCATCACTTGGTTGGCAGGAGCTGAGAGCTTCCCTCCTCACGAGCGAGCATTAGCAGAAGAAAGGCAGGCTGTGTTATAGGTTGATGCTCTCCATTCAATCTCCCATTTTCTGGGAGGAAAGATTGCTCAAGTGCATCCATTAAGGAAGGTGGCAGTTCCTGCATTCCAACCTCAAAACTGGAAGGCTTAGTCAGGTTTAAAAAACTCAAGTTTCTAGAAAAAAAGGCCAATGTATCTGCAGAGAGGAAAGGACAGGGAAGGTCAGAGCAGGAGTGCTGAGGCGACGCAACTGCCTCAACTTCAAATCCTCTGACAGAGGCAAAACGTGGCTCTGTGCATAGGGACCTGCTAGCACCCAACCTCATGCACCGCAGAGCCCTCTCCCTGCCTTCCTACCAGCTTATGTGCAGGTACATAAATATGTTGGAAGAGGCAGCTGAGCATCAGTCTGGCCTGGCCTTCTGCCTTCTTGGTGTGAGGGCAACGGTAAAGTTGGTGCATTATCCTTCACTCAATCCCTCCCTCCTTCATCCATCTCCTTCCACACTGCCAACCTGTCCTAAACTTTGATGGTGCCACAACTTGAGACATCTTCTCCCTGGCTGCTGGGAGACCATGTCACTGGGTATGAGGGAGCCAGAACTGGGGGAACGTTTCCAAAACACCAGGGTGCTGCTCAACAGACATAGACAGGGAGGCTGGCCCGCAGGGCTGTGGCTATTCAGTGGACCAGGTTCCCTGGAGATGCTCTCGGAGAAGGTCTCAGATGCTTTTGGCTCCAGAAGTGGCCACAATTTGAAGCAATTTCCAAAAGGATATTGTCCCCTTGGTGGAACAGCCACCAGGTCTGGGATCAGACCTGGGCTCCACTTCCTTAGAACCAGCTCCTTTAGGATGCACTCAGGGCAGCAACCCATGAAGGTCTGAATGAAGTTGAACACGGGAATAGAGCTTCATTACAGGAGACATCAGCCTACTCTTAATGACACAGCACTGACTCCTACAGCGTATTGTGCCAGCTGAGACAATTTGAACAGCGAGTATAAAGTAATATACAGCAGCAGGGTGGGAAAGAGGCATCAGGATAAGCTGGGCCCAAGAGGGAGAAAAAAACAACCAACGAACCAAACAAAAAAAACCCAGACCAAAACAAAACATAAAAACTTAGGTACAAAGCCACTTCTGTGAAAATCTACCCCGTGTCTGGAAGGAAAGTTAGGGCAAGGAGTCCTGAGGCTGCGCTGAGCTTCAGAGGTGCAGGACAAACTCCAGTATTGCAGCAAGGAGCTGTTAAATCTGCATTTCATTGCCTCACCCGGCGCTGAGGGAGGAGCTGGGAACCTGAGCAAGACGGAAGAAAGAAGAAGCAGGAAGCAAGTCCTGCTGCTGCTGGTGGGAAAATGAGACCTCCATGCAGCTGCAGGAGCAGTTTTGTTGTTGACTGTTTTTACAAGGGGTTAGGCTAGGTTGATCATTAATATTAATGTCTTGGTAAATAATGCATATTAGGCATTTGCATGAAGCATCCCCCAATGATGCTTCCTGCATTGTGAGCCAGCCTTCCCCTGAGCACCAGCAGCCTGCTCACAGACTGAAATGATTCTATGATTCTGTTTTATTCTATTAAGAAAGCAAAACTTAAAAATGAAAGCACCCTGGCATGGGAAGCCAACCCCTTTCTGCCAACAGAGAGCAGGCTTCAGACAAGAGGGGCAAACCAGAGCCGTCACCTTCCTGCCCGGCAGACAAAGGAAGGGCTCATCTTCTGCCCTCCCATCCTCTCCCCAGGGTGAATAGATCCATAGCCCTAAGGTAAAGGTAACAATCCTATCGCAGCTCAGATCTAGTTTTCCCTATCTCCTTCCCACATCTCTCTCTCTAGTTCTTTTCTCACAAGAAGCTTGGCTCCTTGAATTTTGCTCCTGTCTCTCGTTACTGCTTGTATGAGCCCAAATTGTATCATCATATCATTACCAAGCCATGCACCTGATTTTCTGGTACACTGTGTCCTCATCAGGAGGCAGCTCCTTACAGCTCATTGCTTCATCCAGTACAAGCCAGACAAATTGTGTTGCAATGAGCAAAGCAAAACTAACTCTTACTTGTCATGTGCCACGTGCTTTCCAATACCCTGCACAGCACCACACACGTGTGCGGACGAGTGTCTGGACTGGCCACTTCAAGCCTTCACTCTCAAGCCACAAACACAGATTTACTGCAGTTAGCAGCTCCAGGCGAGCTGCTGGGCCACGCACCACTGCAAAGCCTCATCCTGAGCTACCAGGGCTGTGGTGCTGAGTTTGCCCAGCAACTGAGAGCAGCAGAGGGAACTCTGCTCCTTCTCTTTCCCATCATCGCTGTGATTGTGTCCCTGAGGGACACCTGTGAGGGACCAGAACCAGGACACACTATATGGAGAGCCAAACATTGCTGGGGCACCCCATTGCCCCCCTGCCCACACGGGGCCATCCTGCTCCATATGGTCAGGAGGCCACATCGGGGCCCTGGAGCTCCCTCCTTGCTTGACCTGCAACAAGGATGGAGGCATAGACAGCAAGGACTGCGTGGCTGAGGAGAAGCAGCCTCTCGTGGGCTGTCAGTGCTGAGCAGGGAGGAACCGCAACAAAAGTCACAGCTTGTCCTCCACCACTCACCCCAACCCTTGAGCCAGCATCAGGTGCCATGCTTTGAGCACAAGCCCTTTAGCCAAGAGTCAGTCTCCAACCTCAGCGCCATGTTTCCAGATGCTTCATGCAGGTGTCTGTGGTGAGGGATATAAAGAGATGATCAAGAAGCAGAAAATGCAAAGAGAAAAGACAAGGGACTGAGGCATTTAGAAGAACCTGCTTAGTCCATAGCGGACAAGTCACCTTTGAGAAACAGCTGTCCTGTTCCACCAGCTCCCATGAGCATACCAAGTAGGGAGGGACAAGGACTGTCAACCTGCAAAGCCCAGACTCCTCCACCTGGGCCCACAGCATGGGAATGAGACAGATGTTACACTTTCCCTGGCCAGCCACATTTGGGATGTTTCCTCAGTCGGAGATTGCAGGTATTTGTCCAATTCTCTTTCAGATATCTTTTCATAGTTTCGGTCTTCACAACAGCCTGTGAGAAACTGCTTTACAAGTAAATTGGGTGCTGGGTGGAAGGATGCATTCGAGGTCATCAGGTACCTCCCAGCAGCTCTGTGGAAGCTGTCCTGGGTCTCACCTCACTTCCGCGTCTCTCTGGTTTCTCAGAGAGATGTTCAGCAGTGGCTGCTGTACTTGGGACACAGGCACACCCCCACCATCCCCAAACATCATCCTGGCACCAGCCACAGCTCAGTCATTGCCGAGCAGGTGCATGGACACTGACACCCGTTGGGGTCCCCTGGGATCACAAGGACGTGCTGCTTGAGTGGGAGACAGACAGATGGACAGCACGGAGTGAAGGGCAAGCATTAGCAGGGCCATGGGGGTTGCATGGCCAGGTGTGGTCAAGAGAGCTCCGGGAGGACCACAGTCGCCCAGAGCTGAAATCCTCCAAGTACTGAGGTCCCTTGAAGGACAAGAGGGGCAGAGAGCCCCGGTCCTGGCCCACAGTGGAAAGGCCAGCGGAGCGGCCCCAGCAGCAGGCTGAGATGGCCCTGCCCACGGTCACTGGAAAGCAAGGGATGAGTCAGTGTATGAAGGCCACTCATGCATGGTGTGGGTGGAGCAGAGTAGCAATTTCTTCCCCGGGAGATTATATTCTTTGCAGAAGTCCTTTTTATTTATTTCTTCTTATAGAGCACAGCAATCAGCTGCTCCTCAACTCCTCTGCACCTGGGGCTGCAACACGTGGGAAGGAGACCTGGCCATTCCTCCCGCTGAACCAGGCGGGCAGGCAAGGACAGCAGCACGACCTGCAGCTGGGGTCGGGTCCTCCTTCCGGGACTGATGTGACACTGAGAGGTCAGGGCTCGACCACCCAGCCTCACCACTTGGCCACAAGCTGCTCCCTTCTGCACCCTCAATGGCACCAGACCTGCGAGCACTCGGGTGCTCCCACCACGCCTGTGCTGTGTATCTCGGCACTATCAACCACCGTACCGGCTCTGGCAGACAGTTGTGTACCAGTGTTGCCCCAACAGTCAGATGAAGCCTTGGCTGGGGTTGTATCGTGTCGGAGAAGCAGAAGCAGTCACGAAGATGTTTGGAGAAGCCTTGGGCCTCCTCCCGGCTCTGTCACTCTCGCTGTGTAAGTTGTGATCGTGCCCTGCAGTTTCCCCAGGTGAAATTCAAGCATAACTCTTTGCCACCTACATATAAATAGTACTTTCAGTGCTTAGGCCACTTCTAAACACTTTCCAGGGACAGCTGTGAACTCCACCCACCTAACAGAGCCCACCAGGGCTGGTGTCAGCTCGCTGGATCTACTTGTGGCCCAAAAAGCGGAGCAGCCCTCACCAGGCTCTGTAATACCTGTCCTACCCATGCAGAGGTGGCCACCGTCTCCTTCCAGCTCTGCCTGGCCTTGGTGTGCTGGATGCTGCCTTGCCTGGTGCTGGGGTTCAGGGGTAAATAAACCAACGAACGTGTTGCGAAGGCACTTGCTGAAGGAGCTGTCAGAAGCGGCGCTGCTCACAGGCTGTGCTGTCCTTTGGGAAGGCGACCAGACTGAGAACACACCCAACTCATGCTGTGTCTTCCAACACACTAAAATATCACATCTGTCTTTGATCGGCATCACAACAAGAGAGCGCAGCTCTCCTCCAGTGAGCATCTTCAGGCCCTGTCTCTGCTGCAGAACAGAAAATCTGAGAGGTGTTGCCCACGCGGGATCAGAAAGAAAGCAGGACCATTCCAGGAAAGGTGACCTCAAGGAACAGCTCCTCCTGTTGTCCTCCACACTAGCTCTCCTTGTTTGCAAGGACATGGGGAGCAGGATTATTTCCTGAAGCCTTCACAGCACACGTCAGCTGCATAGGGAACTCACAGGCAGAACACTGCCCAGGGGGACTTTGCTACCCAGCAAAAGGGTGATTCAACCGACAGAAGGGCAGAGGGAAGTGTCAATGCCACCTGTATGCTAACAGGAGGTGCTAACCCCATGGAAGCCTGCATGCCTCAGACCCAGAACAGCCATCAGTCTGCAGGACAGATGGGGTGGTCTTGCTTTTGCATCCATCTCCGCCACAGTGTATAGCGGAGTTCAAGACAACACCAAGGTGCCCAGAGCTGCCCCTCGGGCAGGTCGCTCCTTACACACCTGTTGCTCTCCAGCCAGGCAGCTCAGAAGCACACCAAGGTACAGGGCTGGGAGAGAGATGTCCCTGCAGCTCTGCCCCAGCTCTGGCCAGGGCTGCACACACAGCAGCACGGGTTCCCAGCCACCCCTCATCCTGCTGTCCTTAGGAGAAAATCCTGCTACTCAAAGTCATCTTCCTACCAGCACATTTCCAACCCATGTCAAGTAGTGACTGCCAGATGCTGGCTGGCTCACTCGTCGTAGAACTGGGACCTCCCATGGGTACCCATGAGTCTCCGTCTCTGCTGTGAGCTGCAGAGACCATCCCCTGGCTCTGGCCTCCACTGAAGTCTCCTCTCAGGGCAGTCCTGCTGCTGCGGCCCTGCCAGACACAGCGGCCAGCGCTGCCAGCAGCCCATCGGGGGGCTGTGCCGCCCCCTGCCCACCCTGCTCCACAGCGAGCGGGCTGGCAGCCCACACAGCCGCGCGCCGGCCGAGCAGCAGACCACTCGTGGCCATGAGGTTGAGCTGCTGAGTTCTTCACTGCTTGGCCCCTGGACCCAGCACATCACAGGGGGGAAGAGCTGCAAGGGGGGAGCGGGGCACAGAACTTCTTCTTCTGTCTCATCTCCCCAGCCCTCCAGCTCTGTCGGATTTTGTTGTTTCTCATTGTACCAGACACAACCCATCTCGCTTCCCCCAAATCACATGGTCAGCTATCCATCCTACCTGCAGCACCCCTCATCTTATTCAAATGTCTCCCAAAACTGTGTTCTTAGTCTCTTGCTGCCAAATCCAATCAAGCATTGATGTTTCGATCTCCTAAAACCCACTACTGACTTGTCTCCTGACGACACAGGCCACCATCCACACCGAGGAAGATCTTCAGAGCCAACCACCGCTCTCTCCCCTAAACCCACAGGGGTTCAACCAGCACGGTGCCCTCATGGAAATCCCACCCTGTGTTTTCTCAGACTCAGCAGGGCTGCTGGTGCCACACAGGGACTCCAAAGCTGGAGGGGAGCAGGATATTTCCAGCACTGTCTCAGCCCAGCCCGTGGCCCGTCTACTCCTCAGCCCCAAGCACCTCATCCAACCAGCAGGCTGCTTAGCATCTCCACATCTTCTTCACACCTCCTATGAGCCACGTCTTGCCAGATCTAATTGGTGCCCTCATCACCGGTGAACCAGCTCAGGCACAGCTTCCATTCCTGCCTTTGACTCTGTTGGTTCTTCGGGGCAAAGAGCTCTTCTGCCGTATGCTCTGTCATTGTAGGATCAGCCCCACCATCCCGCTTACACATCAGCTGTCCAGTCATGCAGGGCAGGTTCCTGTCTCGTCTGGCGTTACAGGTCTGGACAGTCTCCACGTCAAGCAGGGGCCAGCTCACAGCCAGAGGAAGGGCTGCCCTGCTGCTGCTGCCTCGGGCTCTCAGCCCCATTCCCTTTGGGAAGCATCCAGGTCAGGGAGGCTGGAAAGGCATGCAGAGCTCTCCTCCACTGCCTTTTCCCATTAATTCACAGTAGAATCAGGAGTGGTCAGGATAAGTAGCAAAGGGGAAAGTCAGTGGTGTGGGGAGGAGGAGAAACAGCTTTGAAATCCAGAGCACAGACACAGGACTATGGTGAACAGCAGTTGTCAGGGAGCAGCTGAGCAGGAGATGCCATTCTTATGCTCTTCCCTCACTTCCGCTAACCGCAGAACATGCATAGATGCTGCGGTCTTAATTTCACGGACACAAGCCTTCGACCTGGACACCACGGTCAAAGCTGTACAGGCCCTGTTCCAGCAGCCAAGCTGGACGCAGCAACCCTCTGCTCACAGCCAAACTAACCTCATTGCCTTGCAACACCGCTTCGATTACCAAGACATCCTCAGGACATCCCAGGCCTCGGTCTCACTTGCTCCATGGGGCACTTGTCACAGTGTAGCCCCAGCCCCCCCCAGCCGGCAGCTAAAACCACATGCCGCTGCTCAGCCCTCCCCCGCCCCTGGTGAATCGGGTGAGAATCGGGAAACAAAAGGCAAAACTCATGGCTTGGCAAAACTCATGGGTTGGGCTAAGAACAGTTTAACGGAACAGCAAAAAAAACCCCGAACAAACAGTAACACCAATGATACCGAAAGAATGACGGACACACAGCGCAGCCCCAGCACGGGGCTGCCGGTGCCGCCTCCGCAGCCGCCGGGGGGGTCCCGGTGCCGCCTCCGCAGCCGCCGGGGGGGTCCCGGTGCCGCCTCCGCAGCCGCCGCGGGGGTCCCGGTGCCGCCTCCGCAGCCGCCGGGGGGGTCCCGAGCGCAGCCCGCGCGGAACCGCCCCCGGCAGCGCCCCGACCACAACAGCACCGCCACACACACGGCCCCCGGGCGGCCCCTTCAGAGCTGGCCCCCTTCGGCCGATTTTGGGTCAGCTGTCCTGGCCGTGTTACCCGCCCTCTCCTCCCCGCTCCCCGTGGAAATTCACCCTCTCTCGGCCACTTCACACCCGCCCTGCGCCGGGGCACACTGAGCACGTTCGGGGAGCATCCAGAGGAGCAAGGGCTGAGCGCAGGCTGGGAGCCCCCTCCTGGACACGCCTCCCCGCAGCACCTCCCAGCCCGCACTGCAAGAGCAGAAACAACACGGACTCCAGCCCTCCCATCCATCACCCGCCGTGTGAGAAGAGGTAGAGGGAAGGTTTTGAGAAGCATCGGCAGCAACCGGAGGTTGGAAGCTGAGCCCAAGCCCACCCAGCTGCTCGGGAACTTCAGCTGTGCGATGCTCACACGGGTAGCTCAGCTCTGTGTGTATCCACGCATCTACAACTTCATGTACACAAGCTGGTCAGGCAGCTCTGAGGGGCTCTACCCGGTGGCACTAGTAAAGCCAGCCAAAAGTTGGTTTTACTGAGTGGTGATCTGAGAGGAACATAGAAAAAAATTGCTTTACTGCTGGTATAAGACAAAATCTGTTTCAGTACTGAAGCACGGGAAGGCCGATGGAGTTAAATCACATTAGAATTGGACTAGGACCCCGACACGACAAAAGAAATCGTCTGGTCTTTTGAAGCAGCAATAAATGTTTTGTCACTGAAGAAGTAAAGGAAGAGGGAGAAAAAAATGTAAGTCAAAGGCAACATCTTCTTTGGGAATTTAAAATAATCTTTGCAGGGAATGGTGGATAATAAAGAAGGTGGAACATCTTCCTGCTAATGCAGGAGACCTCTTGACCTGCCTCCTTCTGCTGAGTAATAATCTGAATGAGAGCCCCAGAGGCAATATTAGATCACACTGGTCATTGGTCTTGTTGAGAAAATAAGTCCATTAAATGAACACACTTGGGCAGTGCAAACTTCCAGCAACAATGGACATGCACAGCCCTCCTCAGTGAAGTCTTGGTAATGAAATAAAGTCATTAAAAGGCCCAGAGTGACCACACCCCACAGCTGGTAATGTGTTCAACAGGTCCCTGCTGAACTGCACATGGAAGGTCTCTCAGAAGTCTGCAAAGCTCATAGCAACGATCAGCGGACTCTCAAGTGATGCTTTTTAAATCTTGAAGTGGCTGCTTGAAAAACAAAACAAAAATACCACCAGACAAGAGGCCATGCTTGGCACAAATGGAAGAAGTGAGCCCACGAGGCCACCCAGCACTTCTCCTGCCTGAATCGTCAGTTGCTGCAAGGTCTGGCAGCTCCTCCCTGCTCCATCGCCTCCTGCCCAGATGCCAGGAGTTCACTTCAGCCAGATTTGTGGATCTCCCAGGTGTGGTCAGGCGTGTCCTGCGGCAGGGGCAGGGCTACACCCCACGGCTCGGCCCTGCTCTGGACCCACATGCCACAGCCCTCTCTGCAGAACCATCTGCCAACGGGGGCCCGGCTCAGGGTCCCCTCAGCACACCCCTGGGTTGGGGTCGCCCACCTTTTAACTTGTCTGAGCAGCTCACAGCAGCGTGAAGGGCACAAGGACTTAAGCAGAGAAGGCACAAGCAGCATTGGGTGAATACTTATTTGTGTAACTACATAAAATCCTGCAGCAAACCTTATTAAAAGGACAATTTGCGTTACTGGGAATGGTTGACCTCTGCTTGATGGGAACAACCATCCATGAAGTGCAGGTTATTGCAGAACTACATGGTACAAAGCCTGTTTTGTTGCTCTGTGGAGTAGGCGCTACTGGTGTGGGGCAGCCAGACCCTTTCCAACCAACACGTGACTGCGGGGCCATCACCCTCCCAGCTGGGACGTCCAGTACAGACTGAGGACACATCTCCGGGCTGCAGCGATGAGGCACCGCTCCCAGGGACAACCACCCACTATGAACAATTCCTTGGATTGACTGGAGTAGGACTGTCTCCAGCCAGCTGCATTAGCCGCTGAGTACTTACAAACAAAAGAATGGATCAGGAAAATAAAGTTGTTCCTATAGCACACATGCAGAAACTACAGTATCCACTGCCAAACCTGTGAAGATGGAGCCACCCAGAGGCCCTTCTTCTTCACTGAAACCCCCTTCTCTGCAAAGGAGCGACTTTCTCGAGCCAAACAAATTTTAACTGCAAAGTTTGTTTTAAAACACGTGATGTAACCTGTGCTCCTGCCAGTGATGCTGTCATCATGGGAATCTCCACAGAAAAGGCAGGGCAAGTGCCCCCTCCCCCCAGAACACAAGACATTTTTGGGAGGAAGCTGTGAAAACTCACATCATTAACAGGACTGCTTCAGGAACATTAACTAACAAGGCTCTTACCAGTTCACTGAAGTTATGAGCAATTTTCACTGCTAACCTTCCAGTTACAGAATTTGCTTGGGGTACCCAGCATAGGCTCCTGAAACACAATTAACAGGAACTCCCACTGTTTGAACAGATAGCTTCATAAAAAATGGGTCAGATTCTCAAGGAAATTCATGTCCCTTGGAGATCTTTTCCCAACAGACATGGCCATCTCTTTGCTTGTTCAAGTGCAAGGAGAATCACAAATATTGTCCAGTTGAAAGAAACAGCACTTGTTTCATGAAACTTCTGCTACCTCCAAGACAAGCACGAAACCTTGCCTGCTTCAACGGTGAGAGGCAATATCTTTTCCAAACGTATCTTCTTCAACAATAATATCCTTGATGTCCCTCGTTTCCAAACCTCAGCAGCCTGCGTGAAGCCTTCCCGGATGCCACCTGCTCTTCCTCACACTTCCAGCTGCTCCCCAGCAGAGGGAGAAATAAGGGATTTTTGAATATAAACCAATGGCCATTTACTTTTTTAAAATTTATTTTAGAAATACGTGTAGATCTGAAACTTGCCATCTCCATTAGGGTTTAAATTTATTGCAATGTATAAAAATCATACTAATTATCTTTATGCTGCCCTCTCATCCCAATGAATTCAGTCACAGCGATCAGAGCTGGGGGGAGAAGCAACTTCTGCTCCTAAAAATCCATTTCTGAAATAAATGTGGCGAAACCTGCCTTTGGCTAAAAAAAAAACAAAACCAAAACGACAAACAAACAAAAGCCAACACCAAACCAAACCGAACAACACTGCTGAAACCTGCAGCACAGGATAAAACCAGCTCCCCATCTGCTGAGTTCTGCACATGCCCCAGGCAAACACTGACCCCAGCGCAGGGGTTCAAGCAGCTCCAGCCGCCGCCACCTCCCGCTCCCTGCCCAGCGCCTGCACTTCTCACCACTCGTCCTTTACAAATACCAGTTACGTCCTGAACTATTTAATGATTATGGTGGGAAGAGACATAATTTTTACAGGCAAAGAGACAACAAGTAAACAGCAAAGGGACACTGCAGGAACACTCCTGGTTGTTGGCACCGTCTTCCTACCAGGTCCTTGTGTGGCATCTGTGAGATAGTGACTGAGCTGCAAACTTCCTCACAGAGGGGGAAAACCTTCAAGTGTTAACGGCTTCAGCGGTTTGGAGTCTGGGAAACTTCTCTGCACTTCAGCTAAGTATCCCATTTGGTCTCACGCAGGACAGGGAGTCACCACCTGCCAGCCAGGCCACTCCACAGCCCTGCCGATGGCTGCAGGAGATGAGAAGATGACCCTCTCGTTCCCTGCTCCCTCTCACTTCTTGCCTGCACAAAGCTGAGACCTGGCAGGGGCTGCCTTGGTTTGCAACCATGGCACAATGAGCATGAGCACAGCCTTCTTGTTTCAGATCTGTTGGGCCCCTCAAGCTGATGTGGACCAGTGCCGCTGGAGCAGGAGCTCAGCTCTGCTGGAAGCAGGCAAGGTGCAGACCTGGCACTTCCTTGGCCAGGGACATTTCTGGACCCCAGGAAAGGGTCCATTTCTGCTGCGCCCTGACAGCAGCCCCTTCCTCATGAAAACACAAAGCCTCCCCAAGCAAGCTGGAACAGACCCATCAGGGCAGGCGGGGCAGCAAGTTGGACCAACACATCCAGAGCAGCAGCTCCGATAGTTTGCATATATGGATTTTTCCTCCTATTGATTAACTCATTTGGACTTTATTTGTAGTAAGGCTGCTTGCAGCTCATCAACGCTCTCTTAATGAGGCCCCTGCAGAGTCGATGCCTCTTGTGCATTAATTGTAGGCTCCAGCACAGCCCATGCTTTACGGAGCATCCTCCCACCCCTGCTCCAGCTTCACTGGTGGTCTGTACAACGCCCACCCCCGTGGGCCAGGCTCCTGCACGGCCACAGCCCAGCCCTGCTCACCCCGCAGCGGGACAGGAGGGGCACGTTCTCGGAGGGGGAGCAGAAATAGCTATGAAATAGCTGAGCACATTGGGAAGGAATGACCATTCACAGCACATCCCTTTTATAGTAACAGAGCTGCAGAATAAGCCACTGTCATAGCTTCATTGGACAATGAACAGCAATACCAGGGGAAGATAATTTCCTTTTTCAGAGAAATGGATCAAGATGTTCCATTTCATCTTTTTCCATAGTCCAGTTCAGTGCCAGCTGCTCTGTCTGCAGCAGCTGGCATAATCTATGTCGAGCTGTCAAAGCAGTAGGAGAAATAAATGCTCCTCTAAACAAAGGTGGTATATGCCTAAGAGACCCTGAAATATCTCTCATTCCTGTTAGTTGTTAGAGGCACAAATGCATGTCTACTGCTTGTTATTTCTGGATTAGAAAAATAAGGGTACTGTTAAAGAAATGTTCTTGACCCTAGGTTTCCCACAGCATAGTCTCAGACACCTGTGCTTAAACAAATAATTTAATCAGAAGATAAAATAAAAAACAAATTGAAAGATACAGCAAAGAAACAGTCTGGACTGTGTGCCTCTCAAGAGGAGGGACCCAGAGACAAAAAAGTTTGAGCTTTAAAACTCTCAGTTTCTGCACTCACTCTTCAAGCGCAATCCATGTACATTTTGGTCCAGTGGTAACTCTGGGTCTGGGGCTTTCTCGTGTCTTATTGGACTCTCTCCATCTTCCAGGCAGCTTTTTTGCTGTCCTTATCTTGATGGTTTGCAGCCTCTGCTGACGGAGTTGCCTTTCTGTCTCCTGGTACTGTCTTCAAGCCCCACTCGCCACATCACCAAGCAACCAGGTTAAGATAAGTTCATGACACACAGCCTGGAATTCCAGCAGGCCTGGCCACTCATGCTAAGTTTGGCCACTCATCTGTTCAAACAGAACAATACGGCTAACACAATGTAATACAATTAAAAAGTTAGTTTGATTAAACTTATTCTGCAACAGTACAATACCAAAAAAACACTAGAAAAGCCTAATAAAAATAGAAAAAGACTTGAACTGAAACAAGATGCACATAGAAAGGCTAGGGTTACCATAAGAAAATAATGAGCAAATAATCAAAAATTCAACTTACCGTTAAGCAGTAAAAGTGAAAGCGCCAAGGTGGTTCAAATAATAATTAACCCTCAGCTCACTTCAGATTTAAAATCACAGCACTAACAAGCTACATAGAGTCACTGATCACTTTCTACAGCTTCCCCACCTACTCCAATTTGTCTTTAGTTTGCATTTAGAGGGCAAGAAGAACATCTCTACATGTCTGGGTAGCATCTGACAGTGTACAACGTTGGTGCTGTTCAAGCTCTGCAAGCGCTGCCATCACAGGAGTTAAAGCACTGCTGAGAGAGCTGGCACACAAAACCAATTTGAGCTGCTAAACTACACTCTGGATGTTCAGTGACATGAAGTCACCAGCAGCAATTGAAGTGGTCTGTCTACTTTTTTGGCAGCTGGGGAGGAGGTGATGGGAATCACAAAGGAAACTGCATGAACTGGCAGATCAAGATGTGCCGTTTCTCTCCCCAGTAAAAAAAAGGATGTACTACAACACCGGGATAAGAAGGCAGCTTTCTACAGCCTCAGGCAGCACGTTCCACATCTTTGAATTTGCAAGGCTGATGAAACAAAAAGCAACTCTCTTTGGTGCCATGCAGGACAACACGGAGGCTGCATACAGGATAAATATCACAGTCTCAAAACTCTGGCTTGGCTAACATTATGGAGCCTATGGGAAAGTGGGAAAAAAAAAAAAAAAAAAAAAGGAATAGCAGCTCTCATGGTTGAATACACTCACACTGGGCTTTGCAATGTACATACAGTGTGCTGTGCATCTCCAGGCATATCCAGTGGTCTGCTCACGCCACTGCTGATCCACAAGCGATCACCTCACCGGGGCTGGGCAGGGCCCATGCTCCCACACAATTTGCAGTGAGAGCAGTAAGAGCGTTTCGCAGCACAGGAATGATGCCAATTTGCCTCACTTGCACAACTCTGGCAGCTGGACAACTCTCCACATAAACAGGAGGCCGATGTATCTCATGCTTCAGTGCCACTTCACAACGCAGCAAAAGCTGCTTGTCCTGACCTTAATTCACTGCTGAATCAGTGTTGCAAACACATCACATATTACACTTCATTAGCTTGCAGTAATGCGTATTTACACACACGCAATCTCTCTTTTGCTTTCAGATCGTTATATTCATCTTAGCTGAAAGCAGTGGTAGTGTCATCATAGCCATAGCTGGCCTAAGGCTATATAAGGACAAGAAAATATTCCTTCTATTACATGTTACTGCTTTCCTTTCACACCCTCCTTCCTGATGACTTCAATGGCAATAACAGCACTCTTCTCCCTCCCAAAATTTATAAGCCTTCTCTTGCAAACATCCAACATATATTGCTTCATATGTGACAGGCTCCCTTTTCCCTCAAAGTGTGCAATTGATGCATATAATGGAGTTGAATTCTGCACACCCCAACCTGTATTTAGCTAGAAGTTTGCTGCTTCTGTTTCACATCTAACAAAGACACTGTGTCCCCAAAGGCCGTCTTCTTCCCTGCCTATTTTGTGGGTCTAATAAGAGAGATTATCTCTCCCTATTATAACCTCACAAAAAGAAAAAAAGCACAATGGAAGTACAATTATATTCTCTTTTCTCAGTTGCTAAAAGTGTAGCCCATTATGGGCACCTGACTCTTATGCACTTCAGAAGTTAATTTTCAGTTATTGTTTTTGAATTTAACAAAGAGACATTCAAATTAACCTATCCATCAAACAAGTGGGAGCATTGCCAGGACAGCCTGCACAGCACCAACACTGCCTGGCCAGCCTGGTCTGCAGCCACACAGCGCTCGTCCCTCTTCCAGACATGCAGGTCCCCAGGCTCCGTGCTACCTTCGCTACTTACATCAGTGGTTGGTGTTCTGCTCCAAAGCAACAGAACCAGTCATCAGGTTGGTGTAAAGAGCCAACAGATTGAAAAGGCATCTTTCATCAAAGCTGGGACCATTCATTACAAGTGACGTGTCCAACTGGCAACTGCAAAGACAGCACTGCCTGGGGGTACAAACAAAGAGCAAGAGGACAAGAGGAGAGCAGTCAAAGTACAGTACGAAACATCACATGGGTGTTAAGGACAAGGAAGCACAGAATAAAACACTTGCCACATTGGAGTAACCTCCCAAAAGGGCCTGTAGTCAATACAGTGTATTCAAAATGGACAAACAGAGACACCAGAGCAACGGAGTGCAGAGCCCTTGAGGAAAGGGAGGAAACAGCACCGAGCTGCAGACAAGGGCTTCTGACAGCCAGTTCCCACAGTAAGTTCCTGATTATCTGGAAACACCTTGCCATGTACCTCCTTCCCAGAACACGCTGCACTTTGTGCCATGCCATGTATCATTTTACTATGAGTTGTCCTTGGATGTCACAGATAACCTTGTGATGTTACTTCTGGGGACACGGGTCATCCCAATGAGAAAGAGAGGCCAGCGTCACTGTGCTATCAGCTTTGGCTAAATAACTAAAAAAACCTATCCATACAGATGTTTTCTGTCCGAAAGGCTCTCTTGAGATTTATTTTGAACTATAAAAGTCAAACAAACAGTGTTAACTTGTTGGACGTGCATACAGACAAATTCCTGAAGCAGTCGAACAGCAGCAAGTGGTCGGACTAAGTCCCTGTGCAGCTCTGAACAAGCACCACAACTTTTCTTACAGCCGACCTGTGGGAAATGGGGAGAAAGAACTGAAAATACATAAGATTTCAAATTATAACAAAGCAGATGATCCAGTTCATGTGAAGTCTGATCTTCTATCTCATGCTTCTATCTTCTATCTCTGTCAGGACAGCATCTTCTTCAAGACCTGGGTGACCACTGTCCGATAACTCTATTTCTTGTTACCAAACTGTAAAACTTCCTTTTGTATCAGGCTAAACAGAGTGTCAGCAGTAAATACAAAAGGCTTTAACAGAATGGGAGGAATAAGATACCTCAGTATTAGGAGTATGAAATGGGAGGAATTTTCTGTGGCTTTGAGATCATTGCAGTAAATCACAGTAAGCAGCATAAATATCCAATACAGTTTTGAAAGAGTTGTGGTTACATCCTTTGCATTACGCAAGCCTTGGAAGAGCAGAAAGGCTCAGCTCACAGCCTGGGTTCAGGCTGTCAAAGGTGCAACGACCAGTCACGTGGGCTCATACTCCTTGCTCACGGGGTATCAAATCAGAGCAGCAAAGGCTTCAAGTGTAAAGCCACAGATACTCTCCAAACAGGGTGTCACTTCCAGCCCAGGAGGACGGAAGGGACCAGGGATGTAGAGGTCAGCTGAGTACAGAATGAGAAGAACCTGCAGAAGAGCTAGGGAAAAAAAACGGGTGTCCAAAGTAGCCGTGCACAATGCTCGAACTCCTCCAATAATTCTGGTCTCCTCGCAAAGTTAGGAATCTTCCTCAGTTTTCCACATCTGCTTCTACAGCAGAAAGAGGAGTCAGCTTCAGAAACAGACTCTAGGAAGCTGGCAAGGTTGGGGATGATGCGGAGAAAGAGTTATTTTAAAAAGCTTTTTCTTTCCAAGTAAGCATTTTGTTTAATCCACCTGCACGCCCTCGGGAAGTTCCACCACTACAGGAGCGCAGTCATCGGGCTCTGCCTCAAAGTCCCATTTAAATTTCTTTGTTAGGTGAGCCTTGAATTTTTCAGCCTTTTTCCTTAGGGTCCCATCAACAGCAGCACTGCATGTGCAGGAAAAAAATACCTAGAAGAACAGAGTAGAGGTCAGTAAGAACCCAGCCATGGCCCAAGCTCTGCATCTCTTTCCTATAAAGATGTCATCAACAGGGTGCGTCAGGAAAAGTTTCAGGCTAGGCCACCAGTAAGGGATCTACCACCCCGAAAACCAGCTCCAGCTTTGGGGCTACCTAAACAAAGCCTTCCCTCCTCCTCTCATCCCAGAGTCAAGACAGACACCCTGCCCTCACACCACCGAGTCAGTGTTAGAAATACTTGCACTAAGGTAATAACCTTGTTTCAAGCAGGAGTGTATATGTAATTAAATACGTACTATGGAATTCTGAACTACTCTAAAGTGTGAGCAAAGAAAAATGCCTGAGCAGAAGGAAAAAGACAAAGAGGACTATCAGTTTTCATTTGCAACATAGCCGATTTTGCAGCATGTGTTAAAAAGGCCAACAGGTAATTATACCCATCGTTTTCATGGTTGGATGGACCAGGATATTCCCCAAACTATTTTTGTAATATGGTATCACCAACACCTTAGGGTATAGAGGAAACTTAATAAAATGACCTTGAAGTAAAGAATGGGAGCTCTTTGGAAAAAGTCCAGTCATCCCCAGCACAGCCATTCCCTTGAGCACAGGGCACTGAAATCTGGACTAACCTCTAAGGGCGGCTCCTCCATCATCCAAACACACACAAATCTATTATCTTTTCACAAATTCACAGCTTCTGTTCGCATTGTGAGACCTAAAGCACCTGTATATGATTAAACAGGGCATTTAGCCTTAGAGCCCATCTCTCATCAGCCTGCTTCTGCTCCTCTTCTGAACTTGCAATCCAGAATTCATTTTCATAGGAAAAACACTTGTATTTCAAAGCCAAAGAAAAATAATTGCAGGATGGAAGTAAAGGAAAAGCCGTTTGGGGAAAAAGCAGGTTGTTGTTTGGGAGAGATCTACTGACAGCTGGATAAAACACTGACATGAGCAGCAAAGTTCATTGCTTTGTTTATGATCATTTGTCTTTCCCTTGTTCATTCTACTGTGAAACTGCCTCTTTATAACAGAACTCCCTTACACAGCAAGGCTGCTATTAAGAACAAAAAGATTTAAAGATTATACTTCCCACTTTTCCTCAATGAATTGCACATTAAATTAGTTATTTCATTTTTTTTTTTTAAACACTGTTAGGGCTGCATATTCAGTGGAGGTTATGCTGTAATTGTCTGGCCTTAGAACAAACTCCAAAAATAAAGTTGCTGTATTCAAAGCTGAGCAAAAGCTAACTCACATTAATACACCCCTCCCACACTATTTTGCACTTCTTCTGATGCACCTGCCCACATGGAGTTCAGACTGTTCACTGATGGCTATGTGCACAACGTGACTGGGGAAGGCAAAGCCCAGAGGTTCCCTGGCACTATTTTAGCACATCAGGGAAATCCCACAGGAGCAGAGAAACAGAGAACTTCTAGCAAGGAAAGGCTCCGTTCAACCATAAGGCAAATTTGTTCTTTGTTACTAGGAATGTGGTGGCTCCTGCTAGGGCTTAACAGTGATCACTGAAGCCAGCACAGCCACCTAAAGGCATCAGCTTCTACTGCTTAAGTGAAAAACACAGACTGATGAAACCCAAGGGCGTACAAGACTCAGGTATCCAAAAAGGAAAGATAACCAGCAAGACAGGTGTTTCCAAAATGCTCCTCAGAAGGAAAGAATGGCATTCTTTGTACTGCTGTAAACTGACAGTTCAAAGTGCCGCTCTGGGAGTGTGCTGCAAAGAGGAAGGTTTTCCATCCTGTAACGGGATGGAAAAAAAACCACACACACACACACACAAAAAATCAAGACTTCTATGAATCCAAATTCGAAAAAAGTGAAAAAAGTCACTTGATTAAAGCAATGTTTCCTGTAACACTATACCCAGCAAATTAAAATCAACCACCTTCCCCCTCCCCAAGTCTGCAGCAGGAACTTGTAACTCCAAGTACAGAAATGCAAGTACTCCCTGAGACGGGAGAAGGCATTAGTGATGTGCATCAAGCATCTGCTGGGATTAAGTTTCCATTGCTGACTTTCACCAGTGTATCTAGTGTTGGGTTTTTTTTTTTCTTTTTTTTTTTTCTTTGAACCAAGTTTTGATTAGACTGTTTGCTGAGCTGTTAGCATGGTTACAATCAGTGGGAGTAACTGGTTTTACTAGCGCTGAATTGCAGGTGTGCCCATGACAGTCTCAGTAGCAGCAGTGTTTTCTGCATTTTGGACTAACCATAAATGCCCTCTTAATAAGAACTTGATTATAGAAAATCTTCAGCTTTGCTTAAGGCTAACAGGAATGGAGAAGTTTCTTAAATGCTATCAATGTCCTAAGCTTTATAAGTTTTCAGTGCAACTTCTCTGCAGCCTTTTATGCCGAAGTTTTGTTTGTGTTGTGGTTTTATTTTTTAAGAATTAATGGAATTTGGGAAAAAAAAAATCTGACAGACATCATCTTGCACTTGCTCAGCCTCTCTCATAGCTTAATGTAGTCGAAAGCCTTAACAATTTTTAGAAAAAGTATGCTGGTACAGTCCAGCCACATTAGATGCGCCACTCCAGAACTCTAAAAGCATGCCAATGGCGCGGGCTACTTTCAGCACTATTTGCAAGGAAAACATAATAAAAAAGACAGCATCCCCACTCTGTGTCGCAGCCATCTTCATTAGCCTTTCCTTTCGTCGCCTCACTTTGCTGGCCTCTCTGCACACAGCCTAACTCAATTTTATACTGCTTTAGACTCTTCTAGGCACAGCTTGAGCAGATCAAACTCTGAGATGACAAGCAAATGGCATTTCTTTGTAAATAACACAGGGAAAAAGTTTAAGAAAATATGTGTGGGCTTAGACAGGCTCACTATCTCCCATGCAGCTCAACAGTAGCTTAATTCCTTTTGCAGCTTCTCCCCGAATTTGCTCTGATGTCCTGTATGCACTCTCCTCCTGCTCCCATTTTTCAAGAAATAGCCACAAACGTACCTGTAAGGTGCTGGTTAAAAAGTTATCCTGAGAAATAATGTCCACAAAAAAATCAGCTGGGATTTCACTAAGCTGGTGATACAGCACAGAAATGAGATTGATGTAAAGGTCTTGATACTTCCCTATGGCATCTTCAGATCGGCACAGGATGTTTAAGAGTCTTTTCCAGTGCTCAAATGCATCATACACATTCCCGATCAGGAAGCAGATGAAAGCGAACTGCAACTCAGCTGTGTGTATTCAGCAGAGGAAAACAAAACAAAACACACATAAGACTAAAAACATATCCAAGGTACATGCCTTTTCAAAAACTCTGTAAATGATTGCATAAAACTCTGGGTTTGCCTTTTGTATAAGCAATCTGCCATCCAGTGATTCTAATAGCAATCAATACTCCAAACACTATTTCCTAATGTTCTGCTCTTCAGCTGGAGGAAAAGCGAAGCATAATCCAGGCAAGGCCACCTGTAACCTGTAACATCTTTAGAGAGTGACTTCACTGGCAATGAGAGTACACAGACACCTAAGGACTTCCCGTGTCACCTGTGTTCTCAAAATGACACTCAAAGAAGTAAGTCAGACATTGCTGTTATTCTGCAAACACTCACTCCACCTGTGCATGGGTTTCCAAAGCCACACGGGAGTGCAAATGCTGCTGCCCTTGAACACAAAGGCTGTGGGAACGCTGGGAGAGGTGAGCAGCACATTAACAGATGTTTCTTCCTCGTCAAATTAAGAGCCAGGGATCATCTCACTTGATGTTGAGCATCAGCTATTTTGCCAGAATGATGGCATCACCATTTCCTAAAGTAATTTGTTTTTTGTATATCTTAGAGTTGTCTTTGATAATTTTGATAAAGAATAAATTGTATAATGTTAATATACAAAATAAATGGAAGACAGGAAAACCAAATGCTTATTCCAAACCTCAGCAGCCTTGAGGCTCCAGCTCAGCTGGGCTCCCAAGCCCTCCATCCTGCCACAAAACAAAACCACACTGCAGGACCGCCACAGATTTTATACATATTCATATCAGAAATTGTCAACAAAGGCTGGCAAGTACTAAAAGACCCTGTGACGGGGAGCCACAGCCCTTGCCGTGGATGGCAAACCCCAAGCGCTGCCCAGAGCTGAGCTGCCACCGCTCCAGCCAGGGAGGGGACCGGCTCCCGCCTTGGGAACTGATTGCAGCGAGATCTGATACCTCATCACCAAAATGGGATCAATGATCTGAAAATTAAAATGCTCAGCCCCATTCAATGCTTCTAGGACTCCCTAGCCTCTGTTCTCAGACGTTCACTTAGCAGGCAGATTGCCAGCGTGGTGCCAGACGACAGGCCCGATTTGCACGAAATGCTGTTAGTGGCCGCACACGATTGCTGCTTTTGACTTAATTTGAGGCAACCTGGGCTCCGAGCGCAGCACTCTGGAGCGAGAGGGGCAGACGTGGCAGCTCTGGACACCGAGCATCACGTCCTCACACCAGTGCAACTGAAACAGGCCCAAGAGCTGCTAAAAACTCCACTAATTCCTGTCCTGCGATTAAGAGGGGTGCTTCAGGGTGCCGGGGAACAGGGCCGGGTTTCACCCCCGGGCTCTCGTTCTGCAGATTAACGACTTTACCCTCCCCAAGCACCCCAAGCACCAGGCAAGCCGCGGGACTCACCGAGCAGATCCAGAGGCTGGCTGGCGTAGCGCTGCTGAATCACCTTCTCCAGAGCGTAGCTGAGGTCCATGCTGTGCCTGGTTATCTCCTCCGGGGTAGCACCATCGGGGAACATCTGCGTCGGCAGCTCCGTGAACCTGATCTCGGTGCCGGCTCTGGGCTCCATGCGGGGCAGCCGCGCCAGCCCCTCCGCGTAGCTCCGGCACTCGGCGCCCAGGGCCGCCCCGCGCCGCCCCGCCGCCACCGGCAGCACCTCCGAGAAGGCGCAGATCTGCCCGCTCTCCGGCTGCAGCTTCTCCATCACCGCTTCGCTGATGAAGCTGGTGAGCGAGACCCACTTCCTCAGGGTCTCGTAGGGGTAGGGCCCGAGGAAGCGGTCCATCTCCTGCAGGTTCTCCCTGAGGGCCTCGGCCTCCCCCGGGGCCGGCGGCGCCAGCCGCACCGCCTCGCTGGCGGCGTCCCAGCGCAGCACCCGCACCTGCCGCCGCTGCAGGCCGAGGAACAGCCCGGTGCGCGGGCCCGTCTCCCGGCGGCCGCCGCCCGCCCGCCCCGCGCTGCAGTGCAGGAAGTGGACGCCCGGCGGGATCATCTTGACGCCGCGGAACCGGGGCCCCACGGCCCAGCTGCTGTAGTCGATGCCGAACTCGCTGCCCTCGGGCACGCCCAGCACCACGACCGCGGCGCCCTCGAAGAAGAGCTGCCTGGCCAGCTCGGGCTCCAGCCGCGGGCCCGCCATGGCCCGGCCGCTACCGGGCCCCGCCTCACCGCCCGGAACCGCCGCGCCGCCGCCGGGCCCGCCCGGTCCTGCCCGAAAAGGGCCCGTGTGGCACGGCCGCGCCGGGCACGGCGGTTCCGGCCGCATCCCGCCCGCGCCCGGCCCGGGGAGCCGCCGGCACTGCGGGCCCGCCCAGACCCGCCGCGGGTGTCCCGGCCCTCGGTGCAGGCCAACGGCGCCCAGCGGGCTGGGGTGCCCTGACCCGAGACCCCGAACCCGGCGGTTGTTCCCCTTTGGCCTCCTGGGGCCCTCCGTGGCTGGCGGCTGCTCCTCTCTGACCCGACGTCCCCCAAAGACGGCCTCTCCCCAGCCGTTCCCCTGGGCGCCCGGCCCTCCCAGCCGGGGACGGAGAGCCCTGCAGCAGGACAGATGGACTGGGAGCCCCATGGTGGGACCGACACACGGAGACCCTCACAGCAAGACAGACACACAGGGCCCCGCGGCGGGAGAGCCGCCGTCACAGCACCACGTCCTCCCTTCCAGGAGGACAGAGTCGGGGTCCTCGGGGCAGCCGCCACCTCCTCCTGTGTTTCGAGCATCCTCGCAAGCACCTTCGCTGGCCCGCACGGGCACACGAGGGTCGGCCGCCGCTGCACGAAGCCGCTCCCAGCTCCACCAGCCACAATACCCGACCTGGCGGCATCTTCGCTTTGGGCAGCGCAGAATCCAGTATTTCCGCGTGCAGAGACCCTGGTTGCAAAGTCCCCCCTTCACTTCTCCATCTTCTTGGTAGGAAAGAGTCCACTGAGGCCCCAAGCTCATTTAGCATCAAACACATTTATTTCACTTTTATTGACTACAAGAACAGTGAGCACACACGCATACATCACCGAGCACTGAAAAAGAGTATGACCGAAGGGGGGAGAGGGAGAACAAGGGAAAAGGAGTGAGCGAAGGAACAACAGAGCATTGCAGTTGGTTGGTAAGGTGCTTCTCGAATAAAAATAAATATTGTTACTGTTATTGTTACTCATGCAATCGCAGGCCAGGTTTGGAATGAATTTGTGGGATCGGGTAAAAACAGGCACTCGTGTCTCCCACCCCTTTCGACAGAAAGGCCGCTGGAAGAAAACAAGTAGCAATGAGCTATCTGAAAGAGAGCGAGGTGATGGGCGGGCTGGGGCTGCTGAGCCCACAGGAGCCTCAGTTGTTGCTGAGCAGCAGAAACCCACACCTCGCCAGGCAAAAAAGGAGTGAGCTTTTTTCTTTTTTTTTCCTTTTTTTAATAGTTTTTAAACACTGCCACCCATTAAACACGCTGCAGAAGCCAGATGAGTGAGCCAGATCTGCTCACTCCAAATGTAACTCATTTCAGTCCAAGCACACGTCAAGTCTAACTCTGTAAGGCCACTAATTTTAACAGTAACCTTTGATTTCATAACTGTACGCAATGTCAAAAGCAAGTATCTGGTTTCACAGTAGCCTCTGGTGGGTTGTAAAGGTGTCAAAGCCAGGTGGGCTCATCTGAATATGCAGTGGCTGATGAACAGCAGTACCATCTGCAGACCACAAGTCCTCTGCCCCCCCGCCCCCTGCCTCTCTCTCTGAAAGTGCCACTCCTGATTACAGCTGGCTTGGGTCTATTGAAAAAAAGAAAAAGAGAGAAAAGTAGCCTCATTGCAACTGCCTTAACTCTTTTTTTCAGTTGGGAGTCTGGTCTCTAAAGGTACCTGAAGGTGCTTGGATGGAAGCTGGGGAGACCCTCACAACTTGGCAGCACTGGCACTAGCCAGCAGCTCTGTCCACTTCCCAAGCAGCCTGTGCTTGTGTCTTTCACGCTTTCAGGAGAAACCTCTCTGCCAGAAGGAGAACAGACTTCACGGGGACATAATACCAAGCAACTGGTGAACTGCGGCTGCCAGGGAGCAGGCTCTCTCCTAGGACATCAAAGGTGGTGAGCAGGGTCTGCCCAGAATATCCTTGCGGCGCGGGCTCTCCTGCTCACATCCTCTGAGTACTGCAGGACCTGGCAAAATGCACCTACTTCTGGGCACGGTTTGTGTGAGGGGCGGGAGACTAAAGGCAAAATGGTGCAGAATCATGGGCCCTTCTGTTTCCGCAGAGCTAGAGATGACTCCAAGAAGGAAACCCGTTTACTTTCCTTTCTGATTTTGGTTCCAAGTCCACCCTAACTGCCTGGTTCACAGTGTACAAGGCCCTGGTCTTGGCCCATGATCCCCTTCCAAAGGCAGCTGTAGAGGAAGCCTGTGGCTAAAGGCTGAGCTGGGATGAGCTGGGGGGAGGCAGCTCCACGGACATCTCCTCGACACCCGCCTTCTTACGCAGAGGGCCTGGGCTCTCTCATCCAGCCTGGGACGCTCTGCGGGGATGGAGACAGCACAGTCTCTCCACTGTCCATCTCCAGGCAGGTCCTGAAGGAACTGCCATCACCCTGCCACCACTGTCACCAGCCCACAGCGCCTTGGGCAGCCCTTGCCATCACACCCCGGGCTGCAGGGCAGGCAGGGCAGAAAGAACCCCTCTGCCTTTGACCCTACTACAAAGCTCAAGTATCTTCATTACTGGGATCCAGAAACAAAGCAAATCCACCCAACCACTGGCACGGCTCAGTGGGCTGAAGAGGAGCAATGAATGCAGTCCTGTTGCTGCCGCCTTGCTCACAGATGACTCTCATGTCAGCTGCTGGAGCCACAGCCTCAACCTTCTTCCCTGCTCCTCCGAGTCACCACTGGCCCTCCAAATACAACCCCCATACACTGCAGATCAGCCGGCGAGACATCTCCCGTCTCTCGCCCTCTCCCTTTCCCTCCCAAACAACAGCAGCTGAAACCCTCCCCATTCTCCTCTTGCAGGACTGAGAGTCCCACGTCTCAAAATACACCAACCACAGTCAAAGAGTCAATAATTTAAAAATGTCATCTTCATATTTACCAGCACTGTTGAATTATTTCAGTATTGTTCCCTCCCTCCCCCCTTGTTATATATAATAATATACATAACTTAAATGCACATCCATATGAAACCCCTACAGGCTGCTTTTTTATAAATGAGAAACCATATACGTATCATTTGTTTTATCTGAAATGAAATCCATTCTTAAATACCTTCAGAGAACGAGAGGTTGGACAAATGCACAGAGAAGAAGATAAGGAACAGACAGGGAAGAGTTAACAAAACCCCAAAAGATGCAAAAGAACCAGCATGGACTGAGAAAGGCGAAATGACACTTGTGAATCGGAAAATAACTCTAAGGTAATATAGTCAATATTTTTCTCTCTTCTTTCCAGAGGTGGGGAATGGTTTTGCTTCTGCTTGTGGTTTTTTATTTCAGTTTGCTTATTTCTTGCTTTGTTGCAAAGCAGTTTTCCTTTCCATTCAGTGTGCAACAAATGAACTCACGATTGTGTATCCTTTAATGTAACATGCAAGATGGTGGCTTATTGTATTACTAACAATATTATTGTTATTATGATTTTTTTAATCTTATTTTATCACCAATCCAGTAAATTCTTCAATTTAACTGCAGAGGGTTGGCTTTGTATGTTGGTGGTGTTGTTTGCTATTCATTTCCAGCATATAGCAGCAGTGCAAGGATGCATTTTGTTTCCTGTTTTATATATATATATATATATGTATGTATATATATATATAATATATTTGCTATTCCTTTTTTAAAAAAAATTTGTCTCTTGCCATGAACATTGCAGCCAGGATGTCTATGTCTTGCTGACAAATCCAGCATGAAGGCTCCTTCTCCGCTGTTCTCCAGGTGTGAATGCAGATGCTGACTTCCATGAACATGTTGGTCAAGATTCCTGTACAAGGCAGATAGAAATGACCAGTCATGGGGGACTGATTTCTTTGGCTACAAAAGGGCTCCTCTTTGTATGAGGGCACTGGGCAGTAAATTTGCAAACACTTGAGGCCACAGTTTGCACTTAATTACCAGGACCTCTGGTTATTAGCAGGAACTCTTAATTTACTGGGCTGGTGTTGGTGTATGGGGGAGACACCAGTGCTCCCTCACTTTAACCCATTCAGTGAAAACAGGGTGGCTCCCGAAGTGATGCAGAAGTGTCTGGGCTTGCTTGTTTGTACTGTGCCATAGGAGGTCAGAGTAAGCAGATGCAAGAGCCTCCTCTGACCTTCCGAGCTGCAACAGAGCTGGTCACTTTTCCAAGCTTAAAAGCTGCCAATCAAAATCTTCATATGATAAAGAAACACAACATCACATTTCCAAAGAGGCCTCTTGAAATGCAGCTGCAGCCTGGTTGGTGCCAGAGCTCCTCATACATTTTTCAGCAGTGCAGCTGCCTTTAGAAGCTCCCGCTCTCTCCACTGTGCTCCTGCCCCTCAGCTGCCCTGCACGGAGCTCCGTTGGGTTGTGCCACCACGGCAGAGCTGCAGCAACCCGGTTGATGGGGGAGCAATGGGGTCAGAGTGGGGCAGGATTCCTCAAGCCAGCTTTGCCCTGAGGAAAAATGTCTGGGGCTGTGACTGCTTTGGGACATCTGCAGGGAGGTGCAAACCTCGTATACTGCTGCCTGCACCTGCATGCGTGTAAAAAGACAACCTGGGGATCCGACTGGAACTAAAGAAACCTCTTGTTTTGCAGACACTGGTCTGATACTTTGGACTGGCTCTGCAGAACCTGTAGTCATGTTTCTCAGCCCATCCACAAAACTGGTATCACCTCCTTCCCTCCCTGCCCCAGAGGGACAAGCAAGTCCTTTCTTCTCTACATGCAAATGACTGACCCCTCTGCTGAGCGGGACAGCAAGGTGACATCTGCAGGTGGCATGGCACTGGCTTTCTAACCAGAATGAGATGGCCATGACCAGAGCCACCATCACATGGGAACTGCTGACCAAGACCTGCCGCTCAGTGCTGAGGAGCAGCAACACCTACCAGCACCTGTAGCTGCTGGGGATCAGAGACTCTTCCCCAGCTATATCCACCCTCTCACACAGTAGGTATAAATCATACTTGGTACCTTCTCCACCTACCTGAGGTTTCTTGTCCCTTTCCTCTGGAGAAGGTTCTGTTTCTCTGTATACCACAGCTTTGGTTACCAGCATGTCGGGATGCTGTAGTTTTGCCTCTTTGATTGCTAAAGCCAGTGCCTAGAAACCAGAAGGATGAAAGCATTTATCGTCGCTTCCCTGATATCTGGTACATTGCTTTCAGCCAGACAGAACCAGTGGAGAGAAAGCAGCTGAAGCTGAGTGGTATTTCAGGAGGAAATGGATACAGAGGTTCAAAGCTGAACCCACATTAGTCTGGTAGACGAGGCTGGAGCCCACCACTGATCCAGGATTTGTACACCATTGGGATACCTCATACACTGCCTTTCTCTTGCTAGTTTTTTTTTTTCCATAGAGATGCACTATGTCCCAGGTTCCCTACTGAAACCCGAGCAAAGGAACAGCAGCAATTCTATCTGCAGCAAAACCCTAGAAAAGTCTACAATAATAATCTAATTAAATTTATTATCCTAATTCTAAAAATATATTAAAATTATTTTAGAGCCTTTTAAATGCTCTAGTTCTTTATTTTTTCTTCTTAAGCAACAAATCCCAAAGGGTTAGGTCACAGGAAAATGACTTGGTGGCCCTAGAGACTTGTGTCAATCTGTTATTTCATCGAAAATTTGTCACTTTCTGTTCCTCTGTCACGGAGGCAGATGCAAAACGCCATCACTTGGAGTGAGTTAACCTGTAGTGAGACTGTGCTGGAAAGAGAGGAAGAACTTGGATAGCTTTGGAGTATTTCAACAGAGAAAGGGCAACTGGAAACTTGTTTTAAGAAAATAAAAAGGTGATCCCATCACTGGGCTCTGTGCTGAGGTTTCACTTTTATCACTGTTCCGCTGCTGCAGCAGGTGCTGATGCGAGCTGGGCTGCGGCTTCACATGGGTGCCACTGCACTGCCAGACACAGCTGGTAGGTTTGGGAACTTGGGGTCAGTTTCTGGAGTGAAGGAGTAAACAGGTACGAGCCAGATCCAGCAGCATGCACAGACAGAGCTGGGCAAAGCCAGGGCGTCCTGCTCCTACCTGGTCCTGGTCCACATCTTCATCTCCTGTGATAATGATGCGCTTCTCTATTCGGGTCTCGGAAAAACCTCCTTTCACAGTCTACAACAAGAAGGAAAGCACTCACCCACAGCTGTCTGACAAGGAGCTCCCAGAAGATGTAGCTCTGCCCATGGGATCACCACCTTAGGAGCTCTCTCTGTAATTTAGTGTATCTCCCACTACCCTTGACTCAGTGCATGGTTAGAACTGGCAAGACACAGCTGGCCACAGGTGGGGAGGAAAGGAAAAAGGCTGAGTGGCAGGTACTGAGCATCCCTCCTTCCTGCTCAGGTCCTTCACTCACTGGCCTTCTGCTTTCATTTATGTGCACTTAATTTGGGAATTAAATGGCCATGGGTGAGGTCCTCTAATGCATCTTTGTCTTCTTCTTTTCCTACCATCACTCCTCCTTGCCTGGACCACTCTGGCTCTAATAAACCAAATACACTCCACACTAACACAGCTCCCACAGCTGACACAAGGTGAGACGCATGATGCCGTGGGCTTCTTGGGCCAGGGGGACCTGGGGTCTGGCTCTTAGGTACACCTGGGAACACTCACCCCAGTTGCACGAGCAGGAACTCACAGGCACGCTGCTGGCAGCCTAATTCGGAGTCACTTGCACCCTGCAGTTGGCTTCAGGTCAGCGACACTGCACACTGCTCTTTCTTCTCACCCCACTGACTCCCTGCCCTCCCAATGAGTAGAGGTGGGCACAGCTTGTGTTCACAGTCCCCGTGGGTGGTACACAGGTGACAAACACCCGATGCCTGGCTGTCCTTGCCTGCAGCCCCCTGGTCACACCTGGCTGGGTGGGACAGGCAGCACAGCAGGGCTGAACCGGGCATGGGGTGCTCAGAGCAAGGCATGGGGTGTTGTGCTGGCTTGCCATCCCTGACAGGACAGCATACACTTTTTAAGCTTGTAAGGAGGAGAGGAGCTGTACCAACCACAATATAAATCCACCCATCCTCAAATTCCAGTGGCTTGCATCAGAAACCCCCCAGCTGTCCCCTTTGGAGATGCTCTTACCTTGGTAACATGGGTAGTGGTGGAAGTGGAGAGGGTTTCCGCAGTGGCACTGAATATGCTGGTGAGCACATCCTTCCCAGCAGAGCTGCTGGTGATCTGCCAGATAGAGAGCAGCAGCATCAGTGGGGCCACCACAGAGGAGTCCCCAGTGCTGCCTCCAGAAGAGCTGGGACCTCCCACTGGGGGGCACCTACTCAGCCAAGCACAAGAGGGGACAGAGCGGCAAGGGAAAAAAAAAGGACACTGCACTGTGCTTCCAACTGGACCAAGGTTTTTTTGAGAAGCCAGGGAGAGGTTTCCACAGCTACCCCAAGTCCAGAGCTGCAAGAAAGGGCCTCTGCAGTGGGGAGATGATTCCATGGCTGCGTTTTGCTCTTCCTCATCCATCCTCAGGGCCACCCTAAGTGCAGAGTTCTCAGGCCACCTCTAGTTCTGTCCATCCTGCTTTGCATGGCAAGGGCCGGGCAGGCTGCGCTGGTGGCCCAGCCACACAGTGCTGGGTATGTTCTCTGAGCTGCACGAAGTGACAAGCCTGGGGCAGCACGTGGCATTCGGCCAGGCTTGACTCCATTGAAACAAGGCAATTGAGTAAGAAATCACTCTACTCAGGAAGACCTGCTGCTGAGCAGGGTTGTTGATGGCCATCACCTCCACTGGAAGTCTGGAGGCTTTGTGTGTGGCCTTGGGTGGCCAGGCAGGACACCCAGGCCTAAAGATATCTCAGCCTGCTATGAGACTTCACCAGGAACTAGGCTATTTTTTTAGGAATTCTCCTCCTCCAGCTCAAGGCATTTATCTGGCGCAAGAGAAAGGCCACAGGAGAAAGGCCATGGGCAGTGGGTCCTCTGTGGCCTTGCTCCCCGACCTCCTGAGCATCCTTCTGCTCTTCCCAGTACCAACACATCAGCCCAGGGTGCCAGTGCTGGGAACAAAGGACCAACCCCAGCCCCACAGGGCTGCCTCCCTCCCTCCCCACCACTTGGCCTGGCTGGTGGTGCCACGTCCCCCCCTCACCGGCGAGAGGGAGCGAAGGTCCGTCGCGGGAACAGCCCCTTTCCCAGCCTTGGTGCTGTGATCCTGAAAGAGCAGCAGACAGGCATGTTGGCTCTGACACAACACGGGGGCAAAAACAGCAGGTTGCCCTCCACAGACATCCCTGGTGAGGCAAGGTCCCCCCCGCCACAGCGCGGCTGGCCTCCGTCACCCTCTGTGGAGCAGAGGGACTGCAGGGGACAGCGGCTTCCCCACCTCTCGAGGGGCCAGCCCTACTTACTGAGGCCACCAGTGCTGTCTCTGCGGTGCCAGCATGAGCAGCGGCCGTGGCGTCCCTGCTGCCTGGGGTGCCTCCTTCCACCTGCCAGGGCAAAGGGACCTGGTGAGCCTGGAGGTGACAGGGAGGGGGTGACACTCGCAGGGACAGCGTGGCTGTCCTTGCTGCCAGAGGAAGCTGGGGAGGGCCATGAAGCCACAGACACACGTGACGCGGCATGTGTGGTGGCTGTCACCCTGTGGAGATGTCCCATGTGCCAGCATTGCCCAGCAACATGGTAGATGGGGCCAGGGATGCACACAGAATAGCTCTGGGTGGGCTTTGATGTTTTGGGGACTCCAGAAAAACAAGGGTGAGCAGAGGCCCCTGCCTGCCCTGCTCAGCCACCTGCCCTCCCAGTGCTGCCTGGGGACAGCTTTTGCTGGATGGGGGCCCGGCAGAGCCGCCGGGGAGCAGGGCCACAGGAGGGTGGAACCACCACGTCACCTGGGCTGCGTCTGTGGTGCTGAGCCGGTGGGGAGCAGAACCGTCTGCTTCAGGCTTCTTCACGCCTGGCCCCAGGCCAATGGTGACAGCATCCGTTTTCGGGGCTGATGACTGTAGAAGAAACGTGGCAAGTCAGGCACTGGGGCACGATGCCAACAGCCTTGAGTGCTCCTTGTGCACCAGCCTCCATGAGCAGAAAATCCCCACCCCACTCCTCTGCCAGTGCCACACACATGATGTCCTACGGGCGCCACACTGAGCCCTACCTGGGCAAAGAGCAGCGGCCAGGCTGCTGCCCTGGGCAGACGGCCACCATGCAAAGTGCCCTGTGTGACTGACACACCCCAAATCAGACCCGATGCTCTGTCCCTGGGGTTTTCAGGGATTTTTTTTTGATCGATTTATAGACACCATGGGTTAGGTCAAACTCATCTTCAAAAGGTGGCTGAGAACCACCAAATCCATTTCTCTCATGCCCTGCAGCAGGTTTACGACCTGCACCAGCTCCCGGCGGCTGTGGTTACACTCGAGGTGTCAGAACCTCGAGGGGATGGAGACGGGTTTCCAGCACTCCCCTGCTACAGGGAACTGGAGCTGCCAAGGGCTCCTGCACAGGGGATGCTTATCCAGTGCTCAGCACTCCTGAGCCAACAGTCTCCCCTGCCCAGCGCCAGCCATGGGGCCCCGTGGAGATGATCACCCCTGCCCATGGCGCTGCTGCAACGCTGGAGCCCATGGTGTCAGATGTTCCACACATGGGTTTCCAGGCTGGGTCAGAGAAAGCTCCCTCTAATTCTGCAGCTTTTTCCTGGCTCCAGGTCTGGACTCACCCTAGGAGCTCCAGGCAGCATTGGGCACTTACCTGCCAGGGCTGGAGTGCTGCCGCAGTGCTGATGGGGCAGGAGATGGCCCTGGCCCAGCACCGAGGCAAGGCTACATTTTGTCCAAGCTGGGGCTGGCTCTACCGTCCTCTCCCTGCGGCATATACTCAACTTCCACCTGCATGCTGCATGCATTTTTCTTAGCCCCATTATAATCACTCCCAGCATAGCAGTGACCCTCCACAAGCTTTGCAGTGGCTCCCACAAGCTACTCTGCAAATCCCTCCCAGCCCTGGCATGACCAGAGAGGTTAGTTGGCAGCACATTCCTCGTCATTACACAAACTGGTCACTGACTTCATGCAAAACACAAGGACAGAGCTGCTGGTTAGTGACACGTGCCCTTCCCAGCTGCTGCCATGCTGTAGTGGGGTGAGGGGCAGGGTAGGCAGACAAATGCAGGGGATTAAGATGTGACAATGACTTCTCCTGGCTAGCAGATGCACAAAACACATGACAGAGCCATGCAACAAGTGACAGGGTGCACCGGGGGAAAACTGCTACAGTGGACAAGAACCTGGGGATGTTTGAAAGCTAGCACGTTCTTCCAAACCAACGTGGGAGCGCACATCGACAAGGCAATACTGGGCAGCAGGACAAGGGACACAGAAGCGTGATGGCACTGAGACAGTCTTGGTGGAAAGGCGTCCCTGTGTACCTCTAGCTGGGAGACATCTGGGCTGGGCTGGGAGACCTTCTCCCTGCCTTTGACATCCTCTTCCAGTCCAGGAACTACTTTGTCAGCGTGCTGGAAGGAAACCAGGGCCTCGTCTTCCGTTTCACTCTTGTCCTTGTCCAGCTCGGGCAGGCTCCGGGAGATGTCCTCAAAGGCTGTGCCATGGAAATCACCGATCACTGTGAAATCCACCTCTGCTTCCAGGCTAGAGGTCGAACTGACCGTGATGCTGGAGCACTTGCGCTCGATGGCCAGGTGGTTGTCCTTCAGAAAGACCGAGTCCTTCTCTTGGTCCTGCTCCTCCTCGCCGGTGTCACTCTCGGGAGCCCTGTGCCGAGGTGGCTTAGCTTTCTCCTCGGCGCCCTCCCTCAAGCCCGCTCTCTGAATGAGACACAATGGTGGAGAGAGACGGACACAGTGAGCACCACACGGTGCGGCCGCGCTGGCAGTGCCGACGGGGGAGAGGGCAGGAAGAGGAGGAGGAAGAATGCTACAGCCAACATCACAGAGTTGAGTCAAACACAGCTCAAGCATGGAGACTGAAACCTTTCTGACAGCAGCGACTTTGCAAGAGTGAGGTGGGGGGAGAAGGGTTATTCAATCTGATTTTGCCAAAAGTCTTTCGGTAATTAATCATCTCAAAAAAGGGTCAGTCACACAGAAAAGCTTGGCCAGCTTGGGAACGTGTCACTGCACCCGGGGGAAGCAGATGTATGCAAAACAGGTCTGTTAAGACATTCAGAAACAGCTCAGACACCAGTGCTATGGTATGTCAGTAAGGCTGGGCACTCAAAACCAAACAAACGAAGAGAAAGAAAAGAGAGTAGAGTTTGAAAGAAAAGGGTCCCATCAGCCACGCATGGTGAAGGAGAAGCAAAGGACTGTGCCAATTTCACTGAGCATCTGCGTGGGCCCTGCGGAGCATCGCCCCACCAGGGCCGCCCACCAGCCCCGCACGCCAGGGCGGCTGCCTGTGCCAGGGGTGGATCTGTCCCCCAACACAACACTTCCCATCCAGAGGCCTCACGCAGCTGGGGGTGAGTCTTAGGGATGACCCGATTGAGCGTTTGATCAGTGTAATTGACAGCACCATCAGAGCCAAGGGATGACCTCCCTCTGTTAGCCCCTCTCCAGACACAGACATACCTCTCAACTCCGCCATCAGAGGGTACGTTTCCCCTCGACATGCTTTGTCGTGAAGCCATGGGAAATCTAAACCCATGCTGGACTTTGCATCTCGCTCTAGGCAGTTCTCCCTCAGGAACAGCTCTAAGCCCACTGATGCCAGAAGAAACCCACCTCCTGGACTCTGGTCCAAGCACTGGCAGCCAGAGCCATCCCCACAATGGGCCAGGCTGTGCCAGCAAAACCTTCCCTTGGCGCTGCTAGGAGGTTGAGAGGTATGAGAAACAGGGTGTCAAACAAACTCAAGAGGAACACACCTGCATACATGTTTTTTGTGTGTGTGTGTGTATGTATAAATATATACATAACAGCTCTGCAATGGGGAGAGGAGCTGGAAGCACACAGCCCTCAGCTGGTTAAGGTGAGCTTTCATACTATGGTAAGAAGCAGTTAGTAAAACAGCACTGAGACCTGGAAGACCACTGGAACAGCAGTCTTTAAATTCTCTTCTTTCAGGCTGGATTTTACTGATGCGTCACATAAATCCTTTTCTTCCCCACTTGGTTCCTGAGATTTGCTCTGGATTAGAGAAAATGGTTAGTTGTAAGGAAATAAACTCTACAGGAGCTGCTCTAGCACTTACAAGAGCAAAGAAAGCTATTTCATCATCCAGCCACCAGCTTGCCGAAGACAGGGGTAGAGGGGTGAGGCCGGCGAGCTAAGCAAGAAGGGATATCAACATAAGAAATGCAAGGGCGAAGCTGGAAGCATGGGCACGCTACTGCCAGGTGTGTGTGCGTGTCCGTGACAGAGTTGCAGCTCCTTCAGCCACCCCTCCCGTCTCCCTTTCTTGCTCCTGGCCATGAAGCTTGGGTGCCCACTCTCAGGTTTAGTGAGCAGCATTCTCCAGGGTGCCAAAATGTCGAGGCGGGATCACAAAACAAAAGCTGATGAACCAACTGGCCAGTGGGTCTGCATTCAGCAAATAAGCCTGACCACACACACATACATAAAAGGACAGGGGATGCAAAGCGACTGCTGTCAGTCAACGGATGTGTGAGGAGCCACTGAACATGATAATAAAGAGCCACACAACATGCGCATGAACTTTCCATCGGGACAGTTCATTGGGACAGTTACCACGGCTTCTGCCAGTGTGAGTTCGCAGCCAGAGTCAGGGGAGGCCAGGTCAGCACTGTCTTCTTCATGCTCCAGGTCAACAAAAACATCTTCCTTCAGAGAGCGAGGCTGGGAGGTGTCTCCTGAACCAGCCCCTTGCCTGAGGGCCGAGGAGCCCACACAGGACGCAGGTCCCACTGGAGTGACCGGCACCGCTGGTGATGAGGCAAGGCTTGTGTTCAAAAGCATGTCCTGTGCCGGACCTGTCTTCCCTTTTGATTTTGCTGATGTCTCAGCTTCAGGCACACATTCTTGTCCTTCCTGGGCTGCCCTTCGCCCCATTTCGCTTTGCTCGAACATCTTAATTTTAGAGGCCACTGAGGTTTTCCTGTAGCTCTTGCTTTCCTGCCAGCTACCTGGGGCCACGGTGACATCTCCATGCTCCTGGGACGCAGCTCCTGTCTTCCCAGCAACACATATCAACAACCCAGGCTCTATTTGATGTGTCCCACTGCCCACTTGCATCTCTTCCCCGCCTTCATAGATCAAGGCAGAGAGCTGGTACGTCTTGCTTCCTTGACACGATCCCGCTACAGGGGAGTGGGAGTGCAGGACATCGTCAGCTTCTTTGGGAGGAGACTTATCGTGCAGTGGCTGCCCCAAAGCAAGGTCACTATCCCTGGTGGTTTCTCCTACTGTAGGGCTCCTGCCCTGCAGATCTTGTCCCACATTAAACTCCAAGTCCCAGGGTGGCTCTTGCGCTTTGGGATTTGCAGTGTGGAGCAGCCCTCCAGCCCTGGGACTCTCTTGGGGCAGGTCTCTTATTATGGCCTCAGTTTGTTTTTCTGGTTCTTCTGCCTTGGGAGGTAGCTCTTCCACGCAAGGGCTTTTGTCATGGGACAATTCTTCCATCCCACAGCCTTCATCTCTGGTCAGCTTCCCTGATGCGGGCCGTATGTCCTGGGAGAGCTCTTTTATGATGGGTTTCTCCTCCTGGAGCAGCTCTCCTGTGGCAGGGACTTTGCTCTGGGCTGGTCTCACTGTGACAGAGTCCATGCCCTGGGCCACCTCTCCTGTGGCCAGGTCTCTGACCTGGACTGGCCCTCCTGCAGCATCTGTGTTTTGGGGTGGTCCTTCTGCAACAGGACTTGCACATTGATGTAGTTTCCACACAGCAAAGCCCATGTCTTGGGGTTGTTTTTCAGATTCAGGACTGGTGCCCTGGGGTATTGCTACGTCTGCTACAGGGATCACATCTTTGGGTGCTCCTTTGCCTGCTACAGGGCTTGCCTCCTTGTGTGCTACCTCCGCTGAGGGGTTTACATCCTTGGGTGAGCCCACATGTTTTACAGGGCTGGTGCCCCTGGACGGGTCTCTGCCCTCAGGCTCAGTGCCCGGGGTCAGCTCTGCAGGGGCAGCGCTGGATTGCTGTGGACAGGGCGTATGGGCAGGAGTGCTGGGTTTATCCCCTGTCGACCCCACAGTGGTGTGAGGGTGGCCTTGCTGAGGCACAGCTGATGGAGGTGACTTGGTCTGTATCTCTTCCATCTGAAGAACCACTCTGGCACTTTCCTCCTTGTCGCTGTCTGCTCCAGTCCTTCCCGAGAGCCCCTCCATTGCCGTACAGATATCTGGGCTCTCTATTGGCTTCCCTCTGTGCTCCTCAGCCCCACGGCCATCTCCTGCCACGCCACGCAACTTCAAGCCTCCCACCGGGCTTTGCAGCTCCATCTCATCTGGTCCCACCTCTCGGGAACAGGGAAGGGCTCCACCTACCTTGGCTTCTTCACAGCCTGTCAACCCAGCAGATGTTTTCTCTTGCTGTAGGGGCAGCCCACCCTCTGGCCTCGAGATGGGATGTCCCACCATGCTGGTCCCATCACAGCCTGTCCCGGGCTGCTCCAGTGCTTCAGCAGATTTTCCAGACACTGTCCTCTGTTGCTGGCTTGCTGAGGAAGGGGGTTGGAACTCTTCTGCCACAGGTGCCACACGCCCAGATCTCTCCTCGGATGCATTCGCAGTGGCTTCTGGTCTCTCCTCCAAGCCAAGCTGCCCACCAGTCTCCAAGAGCAGGTGTGTTTTATTGTCCTTCTCCTCTCCCTCTGGATCTCCTAAGTAGATGATCCTCTGGGTCGCAGAAGTCTCTGAGCTGTCGTCACTAGCCTTCACTTTAATTTTAACAAGGTCTGTGGCTGGCACTCTGGCCTCCTGCTTCCTGGGGGCTGCAGAAGCATGTTCCTTGGAGACCACTTTGCTTTCTCCCTGGGGAGGCTCTGGCCCCAAAATCGTGGCCCTTTGCCTCTCTTCAGGCTGCTGACATGGCTTGGGCAGACCTGGCTCACTGGCAGTTGCTTCCTCGCTCTGCTCTTGGGGCTCTTTCTCTGAGCTCTCAGCTGGCAGGCACTCTGCCTCCTGGCTGGGCTCCCCCCTGGTTTCCTTCTCATAGATCTCATCCTCCCAGACAGACTCAAAATCCTCTGGACTAGCGATCATTTTTGCTCTCGTCCGGGTATCCAGAGCTGCATCTGCTGGCTCTTGCTGGCCTGCCACTTCCTTGGCTTTACCTACTGCCACCTCCACTTTCGATATGCTCGCACTCATTTCCACCTCTGAGGTACCTGCACGTGCTTCTTCTTTCTTGACTCCCAGAACTTTCTTTAGAGCTACCACTTCCAGCCTAGGACTTTCTCTCTCTATAAAAACCCAGTGCTCCGAGCCCTGCATTGCAATTGGAGCAAGAAGAGTTAGCATCAAACATTACCTAACTGCTGATGACTGCTGTTATGAGTAACAGAAAGCTGATTTGCCTCAGACAGGGCTGACTAAATTATTATTATTACCCAAGCAAAAGCTGAGACAGGGTCTATACAAAGAGCCTGGCAACTCACTGATGGAGAGAAGGGACTGAAAATAAGGGGTCTGATGCCATAACAGGTACTGAGTCCCTCTATTCTCTCCAGGGACCACGTTTTGCTCTGGGCGGTGGCTCACTGACATATCTGCGACATCTGCAGCTTTCTTGGAAATACAGAAGTGGGAGCAACATTGCCAGCAGACACACTAACAGCCATCAGGGCATCTCTCATGAGGCTGAGGAACACAGCCGGTTAAACCCAACTGGGACTCCTCATCTGACTCCTGTTTTAAGCTGTCTCTAGCAATCTCTATGAGCAAAGGGTGAGGTTTCATTGTAGGCAACAGTCTGTGTTTTGAGTAGCTTCACTCTTCAGCTTCATCCATGTGCCCTAAGACTATGTCAGACTGCTGGGAGCATCATCAAGAAAAGAAACCACCTTTAGGCCTCAGGAAGGCCCTTTCCCCTTCCTATCAGATGCTGCAGCTCAGTGTCACTCCAAAGTCCATTCTTCCTGTCCAGCTCTTCAAGGAAATCTCATCAGAAGCAATTATTTAGCAGAGGTTCCTAGCAATGCTGAAACCAAGTAGTTCAGAAAATGTAACCTGTAAAAGGTTACCTGTGAAATGCAAGAGAAGACCACAGGCTTGGCAGCTGAGACATCTACGGGCACTGCATCAAGGACCAAGCAAAGGTTGTTGAGCATCCTGCAGCAAGGACACAGTGGGTATGTGATATTCCACACAGTGTCTCTGTGGTGCTGCGCAGGGAAGGATGCCACATTACTGTTACTACATACACTTTGTACATTCACGTTTGTCCTGCAAGACAGCTAAAAACTTCCCAAGTGTCAAGAATAAAGCACTGCTAAAATTCAAGCACTTCCGGAACAGAAGGTAGAAAATAATCCATGAGAAGACAGCAGCGGGAAAACATTTTCACCAAAGAGGAAGCCCAGCAGCCTCCCCAGGCACCCTACTGCAGGCAGCACACACGCCAAGGGCGATGCTCGGGCACGGTCCTGCAGATTCCCCAAGGGGCTGGCTCTGCCCGTAGCACAGGCTGCTTGGGCACCAGCCTGGGGCAGAGGCAGCGTCACTTCTGCAGCCTGGGCAAGACTGACCTTCTGTGGCGCCAGGATGCACTCCAGCCCCAGATGATGCACTCCCACTCCCCACTCAGACTAGGAAAAATAATCCTTGAAAATGTGAGCCATGCCCCGCACGGGGGTGTCAGGGTGAATGTTTGCAGCAGTTGCACCTGAAATGGAAACCTAATAACTGAGATTGAATAAGGGGAAACAGGGGCAGAGAGAAGCAGATTGAGGGGGAAGGGAAAAGAAGGTGAAATTAGAGGAAAGGAGGAAAACCAGTCACTAGTGGAAAGGCTTCCAGAAGGAGGAGAAATTGGTGAAAGCCCCTGTCAGAAAAACGCCACCTCCCAGCTCCTGCCTTCTCCACCAGGTGCCAAAGAAAGCAAAGCCCCCCAGGCACAGTGCTCCAGGCCTTGCCCTGGCAGCACCGAGGCAAGAAGCAGACCTCACGCTGCCCCCTGAAAAACCCTGAGGGCAGAGATGGGTGCAGGCTCTCGGCACTGCCAGGACAGCCATTGGGGTGGCATACGTGCATTGCAAGCCATGCCACACTCACAGCAGTAAGGGCACCCTCCTCCACAGATGGAAGTCGGATCCTTGCCAGGGATCTGCCATGGCACCTGCACCCTGCCACAGCCAGGCAGCCCCACGCAGCCATGCTGGAGGAGCCAGGTCTTCAGGAGACCTGTCCCATGCCAGCTCCCTACAGCACCGCTCGCACAAGCCTCTCCAGTGTCCCTTTACCCTGTGCTCGTATGCACCATCTCCTCTCCAGGTCCCTTCCTCCACACTTGCCTCCGATGCAGGTTTTATTTCTTCCTAGTCCATAGAAATCTCAACAGAGGCAGTCAGTGACTGCCAGGAGCACCAGGTTGCACCTAGGTCTTTCACAGTTGGGTTTGACCCAACATTATCACTAACTTAGCAGCTGCACTGGGCCTGTAGTAAGCCCAGGTTGATCTCTACATTCCTTCAACACCAGTCTTCCCGTTCAGTAGCGATGCTTGTGAGCGATTCAACCAGAAGATTGCTTAGGTTCCTGAGGGTACAGGAGCTTCTCTTCTGCTCCTGCACTGCAGTCTCATTGCTGAACCCTTTCTGCAGCCAAGGCAAGGATGGACGGGTTGTGAGCACACGTACAAATCTCTTCAGTAAAGCCCTCTCATCCCCCTTCTCTGGCTGCAAACCAGAATCCTTCAGAGGAGACCCTCCTGGACAAAAATAAAGAGTTTCTTCAGGCTCCTTCCCTGAGTTAAGGCTTGAGATATATGTTGTATATTAAAAAGCCTTATGACAAGTCTTCTGAAGCCTGGAACAATGTGTTCACCCATGGCAGCACCTCTTAACCAGCAAAGAAAACCCCAAGGCTCCGGATTTATTTCCAATCCAGCTTTCTTCTCCTCAAACTTTGTTGAGATGAGCACAGCCCACTCCAAGGGAACAGCCAACTACTCTGTGATGTGAACTGAACTCTGCTCCCAAGGGCTCAATGCCAGCTCTGGCCACGGCTCTGCTTCCACAGCTCATGGCAGCACTTGTGTCTCCACAGCCTGAGGACTCCCAGGGATGTTCGGAGTAAATATCTGGATATTTGGGTATGTCCTGCAGGAGAGAATTTCTGGAGCTCCCAGGACTGGCAGGACAGGCTCCAAGGCAGGAGCCGAGTCTAAGAAGTGATGATGCTGGGAAGGGTCTGTCCATGGAGCAACTTTGACTTCCCAAGGCATAGCTTCCTTTCCCGCTTCCCCCCTCAACACATCTGCTCTAGGAATAGGAGCATTTGGGAAGGTGATTCTCACTGTGGCCTACACATCACAAGAGAGAGCGAGCTGGTAGAAAGGAAAGAAGTGAGAGCGCAGAGCAGAGGCAGCCTTCTGTCCCTGCCAACAGAGCCCATAACCTCGGCAGCACCCAGGGCAGGCAGGAGGTTTCTCCCTTTGGCATCCTTCTGGGTCCCTGCCATTCTTCTTTGTTCCTCGGGGAGACAAAGCTCACAGCTCACCTGAGAGGAAAGCATGAGCCTCACGACAAGGAAGGGAGAATGAGTGATCTGAGACTTTGAGACAACACACTAGGTTGCTTTTTCACCCAAAGCTATAGAGACTCCCAGCACATTCCAGCCCTGCATTCTGGTCCTCCAGCAGGAGTGAGGACTGAGGGACAGAGCAGTGGGTAGAGATGCGAATAGCTGAGGATGACATAACACAACCTCAGTGGGTCTGAAGCCCATGGACACTGAGGGACTTTCTAGCTGAGCGTGATGAGAACTACAAGCTCTGCAGATGTGCTGTCCGCATGCCGTCACACTCTTGGGGCTACAGATTCCTCATGGTGACCACAGGCCAGGAGAAGACAAGGTCCCACCTATCAACTGCTGAGTCTCAGCCACTAATGCCTGGAGAAAAATCACCAGTGAGGCCAACTCAGCACCTGCACCCCAGCACAGCCCTGGCACCCCGAGGGTCTCCAGAGGGCAAGACTCTGAAACAAGAGATGTATGTGTACCTCATTTCTGCTCTTTCTGTCCACTAGCTCCTAGAAGATGCCAGTGTGGACCAGGAGATGCTGCTGCAGAGCCCAAGCTTCCCTGAAGGTGCCTGTACTCTTGTTGGAGCCCAAGGCTGTGCCCGAGCTCTCACACCCATAGTGACTCCTGGGACACGTGCTACAGCCAGCCCAGGCTCAGGGCACAGCCTGCCAGCGCTAACAACTTCTGCACTGACTGACCGAGATGCCAAAGAGTGAGAGTGGGACTGGCCTCGCCCCTGCCCCTGCCTCGCCTGCTCCCCTGCCCGATGCTGCTCCTGCTCCGCTGCCTTCCCTGGGGGCACTCGGGCAGGACGTGCATCCCAGCACCGCTGAGCACCACACTGCATCCTGGCTGGGACCAACCACACCAGAAGCAGATCTCAAAGACAGGTTTTCTTCTGCTCAATGGTATCTTCTCTTGGCTGTCCTGGGAAACAACCACCGTCATGTGAGACAAAAACTGCATGCAGGCAGTGCTGAGAGCCCACATTCCTCATCCATGGGCACTGTGCGAGTACAGCATAGGCAGCATGACCCTGCTTTGCACAGGTGTAAGTCCAACATTTCTGATGCCTCCAGAGATGCCCTATTTCAGAGTGCCTGGGCCCGGGGAACTGTAACTGTAGCCAAAGCAAAAGGAAAGCACACGGGATTGCTAAAGACAGCTTGTAGCTGCCTGCCTGCCTGCACCTGGAGCAGACACCCGCGGAATGCCTCTGCACCAGCACCAGCCTCCAGCACGGTGCCCTCACTCCCACAGCCAGCCCGGCGGGCACGGCAGGGCTTCACTGGAAGGTCTCTCCCAGAACCCTGTCTCATAGCCCAGAAGAAACAGTCAGGGGAGCAGATTTCACCAACAGCCCTGTCCTGGTGAGTGAGTGATCCTGCCCACCACTGGAGAGGGGACCCACCCAATGGGGCCAGCAAATAGCTCTGCTCAGAGGGCAGGAGCCATCTCGGCAGGCTGGAGGGCCCCACGGGGGCGAAACTGTGATGGAGGGGGTGGGGAGAGAAGTAGGATGGTGACAACCTCAGGAGAAGAGACAAGGCTTTTCTGCGTGAAAGACTCCATGCTTAGGGAAGCTCCATGCTCAGATGCAAAATCGTCTAGGGTGTCTTCTTCCATCGTCTGTGCCAGCACGGAAACCCCAGCACCCACAGAAAAAGAAAGAAAAAGACAGAAAGACAGAGAGAGAGAGAGAGAAAGAGCACATGAGAAGGAATGAAAGAACAAAAGGTGGGCAGGTGGGTGGGTGGATAGGTGGATCGAAGGATGGATGGAAGAACAGAGGTCGCAGCTATGCCAGCTCTAGATGCTCCATTTACATGTCTGCACTTTACGTATTTGCTTGTAAAAAAGATGTGGGGTGAGGTCCCTCTTCCCAGCTCAGTGCTTTGGTGCAGGGCTGTGAGCTCACCTCTGCCCGAGTCACCCTGCAGCCTCAGCTCTCCGGTCAGTGCTGGGGACCAGCGGGCACACGGGCACATCACGAATCCCCCGCAGACAGCACCTGGCCCAGCCGCCTCACAGCCCAGCCCCATGTCCTCATGTGCTCTGCAAGACTGTCCCACGAGGGAGCCAAGGCAAAGCCGGCCCCAGGTGTGGCATCCACCCTGCCTGCAACCATGGCCACTGGTGCGGGCACAGGACTGGCTTCAGAGCCTCCTTGGGGCAGAGGACATCACGGAGGGGAGAGCGAGCCGGGAGGTCCCTGGCAGGGAGAAGGCACCCAGGCTGGCAGCAGGGATGCCCTTGCGACGCGCTGCCTTTACCAAGCAGCCAGGAATCCAGCGCCACAGAGCACCTAGTGGTGCCACATCTGTGCCCCTCACACAGCTCCAGGGATTCTGCACGTCCTGGCAGCCCCAGTTCCAGCTCTCCAGGCGCCTTCCTTTCACACTCGCTGTCCCACTGCAAAGCCAGCAGGCAAAACGCCAGGAGAAAAGGACATGCGTGCAGGATGCCACTGCGGCACTGCTCACCCCTTCGCCTACTCCCATCACTCAGGTCCTGGGACACCTCTGCACAGGCGCCTGGTTCTGCTCTGCTGAGGACACTCCTCTGGCAAGAGCTGCACCAGGCACTGCCATGCAGCAGCTCTGCTGGTACAAGGGGCGACGAAAGCCCCATCTCATGGACCAACACAGCCACAGCCCAGCTCTCAGGTACTCCCAAAACACAGTGCTCCGGAGAAGGATGAGACGTTCAACCCCATGCAGTGCCTGGGCACAAGGGAAGATTACTACCAGCAGTGTGCAAAGGGTTAGCTCGTTACGAAACTTAGAGATGCTGGCCTGGTCAAAGGCCCCCTCCTTCCACCCCGTGTCCTCTTCATGTAACTTCCACCATGTTCCCCCAGGGTGGCACAGGAAGCAGAGATTCAGAGCCCAACAGCTGAGGAACACCTCCCCATGAACAACCTGACCCCCTCCATAAGAGAAGCAGTGGAACAAACCTCGCTGGCCTTTTCTGGGGTTCCCTTTGGTGTTTCATCTTCATGCTTGGGTGAGGAAGAGGCTGGTGAGGAAGGCAGCCTCCTGTCCCGGTCCCTGTGAACCAGCTTGCTGTTGGGCTCCTTCAGGGTCCGTTTCAGCTCATTGATGCTGGCCTGATGCTTCAGCAAAACATCTTCTGGCTTGTCTAAAAACTTGGGGAAGGAGAGAGGAAGATAATGATGATTAAAGCACCAGTCAAAGCGAGAGATGAGTAGGGGCACTGGGAGGGTTTGCTTCACAAAGGGCTTGAATTCAGGGTCTCGAGAGCCAAATGAATGGTGTGTCAGAGCACCCTGGTCTGCAGTTCTCACTAGGACCATTGCAGGGAGCAGCAAAAAGGCAGCACATGGCTGAACATGTGTGTCAGGCTTTCCCTGTGAAGGGCACAGCATGCCCCTTGGGCATCTCGGGGACAAGCTAAGCCACCCGAAGGAAAAGAGTGGGGTCTCCCTTGGGATCAGCAAGGGATTAGGCCCCACTGGAAATAACCAGCAGCTTCCTCTGCTGCTCGCTCGTGCCAGGCACGAAGGGAGCCTCAGCCTCTGTCCCAGCAGGGCAGGGAACAGGCATTTCCAATGGAGCTCCTTCCAAGCGTCAAAGAGCAGGAGGTCAAGGGCTGGTCAGAGATGTCCAGCATGGATCCAAGCCCAGACCACTATGGACCAGCCTGAGCCCACCAGCAGCCTGGGGTGGGGTCTGGCCTGCTGTCGAGAGAGGACAGCTCAGAATGCTCAAGTGCAAGGTGGGGTTTAGGCATTAGAGCATCATCTTGGGACGATTCAGGCACCAGGGCGGCTCCCCCTGTCCTGCCACAGAGGTGGGCAAACTGGCTCAGAGCAAGAACCCTGGCTTGTGCTTCAACCTCAAACTCAAACCTACTTTGAGGTTCGAAAGGAGTCACCTAAAATACCTCCCCGGTATTTCTCCTCAGCAACAGCTCAGAGACCCAAGAGTCCCGTGAAAAACTCTACCAAATTTTCCAGATCCTGAAGACTCAGCGCAGCTCATGAAAAGAACTCCCCCTATAGACTCACGGGTGGAGAAGTGCTTCATGGTTTGCCCACCTCTGGGCTCAGGGTGTGCCAGGGTAGCAGCACATGCACATGCAGTGGGGAAGCAATGAGGCGGGTGGGGGGGACCAGAGCTCAACTCCCCAGTGGGGTCTGCCCTGCGGTGCCGAGCGGGGCGGTGAAGTGCTGTGTGGTGGCAGTGTGGCAAACCCCATCGCCTGGCCACGTTTGTCCCCATCGACAGCTCCAGCGAGGATCTATATCCCACTGCAGGTGGAGGCGAAACCACCAGGGAGCAGCTGTGAATGGGATGAATTGTTCCTGATGCGGGGCCACCGCAGACACAGCAGTCTGTGCAGGGGAGGGCACAGCCTCCCTCTTCTCTCTGACAGCTCTTAGGCTGGGCAGGTGCAGGGGTGGGCGCCAGTGCGGCCCCACAGGCAGCTGAGCAGGCGCTGAAGGCAGCTCAGAGACTCCTTCCCTCTGCAAGGAGCTCCAGCACGGCTTTCGGTGGAGGGGAGCCCTGCTGCGGGAGCAGGGGTTGCAGGGGAGCAGAGCTCTCGGGCAGGGCAGGGGACAGAGGCAGCTCAGGTCAGGCCAAAGCAGAGCATGGGTCGAGGTGCCAGCGGGAGCGAAGGGACCAGCCTCCACAGGAGAGGTGGGCTGCAGGGCTGGATGGAGAGGAGACACGAGGCGAGGACACGGCAGAGTCAGCAACACGAGCAGAAGCCAGGTCTTCCCAACGGGCCAAGGACTCGGCATGGGGGCCTGCCCGTTGCACCTTGGGAGAGCTCTTGCTCACATGTATGATTACAACTACCTTACTTAGTGGGATAGAAGATGCTGTGTGAGTGCTGGGGCAGATCCCCAGCTGTCTGATCATCGGGCTTCTCTAGCATCCAACCCCCCGCCCTGGTGCATCTTGTATTCCAGTAAATAGGGTGACACATAGTGTTGCTTTGGAAGGGATGGACAATATGATGCACCGATGAGGACTAAGATACTCCAGAGAGAGAATACCTCCTGCTTGTGCCTGGGGGTTGTTTCGTGCTCCGGCTGGCAGCAAAGAGAGGGTTAAAAGTAACCAGCAGGGTCAGTTGAGGGAACTTGTCACAAACATCGCAGCTAAGCTGATGGACTGGTAGGGCACAGAAGGATGGGAACCCCCCTCCCCTCACAGTGTGGGGCTGAAATGGGCTGGGGTGTCTCTGGGCCAAGCCCGGGGGACAGGGGTAGGGAGTGGAGGGGCTGTGCCTAGGGAGTGGTGGGCACGAATGGGCACTGGTGTGCCTGTCCTGTCCCCATTCCCATCCCTGTCCTGGAGCAGGGCTGCTCCTCCCAGGTTCAGCCCTGCCCAGGGATGGGCCTTGAGACCACCTGGAGGGTGCTGGGGAATCGGAGTTGAGCCACATCCCGGTGACAGCCCCACTTCCACAGGTGAGGCCAAGAGCCGTGTCCCAGGGGTCCCACCAGCCTGGGGCACAGCTGGCAGAGGAAGGGCTGCAGGGGACCGTACCCTGAGGTGACCCTTCCTACCTGCAGCCCAGCCCTGCTGCCCGTGCCTGGTCCCCTGCCTGCCCTCTCCAGGTGTGAGCCAGCCTACACATCCACCTCTGCCTTCCTCTGCCCGCCTCGTCTGTACCTTCAGCTCCTTGATTTTCGTCGGGGTGGTCACCTCCTCATCCTCTATGTCGGATCGTCTCCTGCTGCCACACTCACCATCCTCATCCTGCTTCTCACCCTCAGCGTCATGGTTCTCGCTGACGGAGGCTGGGCGTGAGAACTCTGCCCATGGGGGAGAGCCTGGGTCACCCCAGCCCTGCCACCCCCAATCCCCCCACTCCCCATGTCCTGCCCCCCACCCTGCCTGCTCAGACCTGGGGACAGAGGAACCCCAAACACCCTGCAGCAGGGACAGCTGGTCCCAGGGGTCCCAAGGCACAGGGGGCCAGGGAGGAGCCTCATCCCCAATCTGCCCAACCCCAGCCCTGCCACATCCCCCTGCTCATGCGCAGTCTGAGCTATCACTTGAGGTGGAGACAGACCCTCTACCATGGGGCTGGTGTTGGGGACAGCCTCCAGAAGGAAGCCTGACAGCTGCTGTAACCCTGCGAAATGAGCCAAACAGCTCGCAGAGATGAGCCGAACGGCACCCCCTTGCACCCACCAGCAGACCGATCTCCGCCCCCCATCCCAATTTGGGGCATACCTCCGTCAAGGCTGCGAGACATGGTGTACCGTTTGCTGGAGGAGCGCTCAAAGAAGGGAGCTGGGCGGTCGATGAGGGCGCTGGCCTGCCGTGTCTGCGCCTGCGTCCGCCCGCTGTAGCGAAACTTGGAGCCCATCACCAGGAAGCCCTTAGGCGGTGGCTCTGGGGACACCAGCCTAGGGGTGAGAGAGGTGGAATACCATCAGCGAAACCCAGCCATGCCCCCCGGCACTGCCTCCCACACGTACGCACTGCGACAGAAGCAGGAGCGTGTCTGTCTCCGAGAAGGAAGGCCAGAAGAAGGTCTAGAGAAGGTCTACTCACCTGAAGAAGGTGTGATGCTCTATGCAGACCTTCCAGAGACGCTTGGCAGAGCGGTGGTTGGGCAGCTTGAAGCCAATGGTGCTCTCAAACTGTTCATACTTGGGGGAGACAGAGACATGCCGTTACAGGCAGATCCTGCCCTAGAGGACGTGACGGGATGAGACCTGCTTTGCCAAGGTCCTCAGGTTCCCCTGGCAGGAGCCATGACCGTGCAAAAAAAGTCGTCTTTAAAGCAGTGCTGGAAAGGTCTGTGTCCAGCCCCACTGGGTGGTGGGATCACACTCCCACACTTTTGGCCTAAACACTTTCCTCAACTGTAAATGGCTTTTCAGTGCAAGATAAATTCCCTCAAGTAACAAAAACCTTTTACAGCTCATTTTTAGTTGCACTGTCCTTGCCCTCCTGCCTGCTGGAAGATGTGGGTGGAAATGCATTCTCCCATCAGTGCCCATAAAAGTGAAAAGAGCGAAAATAAAGTTGGAAAAGGAACAAAAAAGACTCCTGATGTTTTTTTGTGAAGCATGGAAAACACATCAAAAATGGCCCTCAACCCCCCTTCCTGGATGACGGCCCTACACCAGCAGAGTCACGGCATCTGACTGGTGTGGAGAGGAGCCTGCGGTGTCCCCAGCCTGCTGAAGTCACATTGCCAGTTAGAAAATGAGAACACGGACAAGAACACATTTTCGGGAAGCCTCCATATGCATCAGGAGACATGCTCATTAACTCGGGACCCTTGGGGCAGAGGCTGGAGCCAGGCAGCACCTCCCTGCCAGCCAGCCCCAGTCCAGCAGAGCCTGCACCCTGCCATGCCCTGGGGCCACACTGGTGCATGGCACCCACCTCACCCGGGCGGATCTTGATGTAGAAGTTGCTCCTCTTATAGGAAATTTTGAGGATCTTGGGCCAGGCAAAGCGGTTAATCCTCAGCCGGTCCCTGTAGATGAGGAGGCCGTTGGCGCAGACACCCAGCATGATGTCGATACCCTCTGAGTCCTGGAGGAGGCAAGAGGGACAGGAGGGTACTGGTCAGCTGCCCAGTAAGAACCCATCTGGCCAGCAGTGCCACGCTCCCTCCTGCTCAGTGCTCTGCCATGGGGGACTGGCTGACAGAGACATCACTGAATCACAGAGTGGTTGAGGTTGCATCTCTGGAGGTCCTCTGGTCCAGCACAGGGCCACCCAGAGCCATCTGGGCAGGGAGGGTGTGCAGGCAGCACTGGCCATCGCTCTGGCAGCCCCACGGCTCCATACCTTGGCGTGGTGCAGGTCTACCCCATACATGGAGAGCTTCTTGGCATTCTCCAGGAAGTGGATCTCCGCTTCCCCGGGGGTCATTCCCCTGCAGGGAGACAGAGAGGGGGACACATGGAGAGGTGCCCCACTGGGCATGGGCCAGCTGTCTGATGCCTTCTTCGTCACCAGCCTGTCCTCTCCTAGGGCTCACCGGTAGGTCTTGTGCAACTCCATGATGCGCTCCTCCAGTTCTCGTGTCTGGTTGGGGGCGAAGCGGAGCTCGCTGACATAGTTGCCCACATGCTCCTCAGCATCATAGTCACCCAGCTCGGCCTGCACAGCGTAGGAGCCCAGCAGGGCATGTGTGACAAAGGAGCACGGCAGGCGCCCCGTGATGATGTCCGCACGGAGCTGCAGGCACAGGTAGTATCTGCAGGAGGGGGAGAGGGTGAGAGCAGGGCAGAGGCTTGTGCCCCCCGGAGCAGGCTGAGGCTCCCCGGGAGTGTGCACCCCAGCTTGCACTGATCTCCACAGGGACTGCCACCTCCCACGGCCACCTTCCTGGCCCCGCTCTGCATGATTTAGACATGTAACATGCAGCGGGAGGCCAGTGAACCCCCAGACATGCCCCAGCTGCCCATGTCCTGCCTGAGCCCTGCCCCTCCACACACTCCCAGATGGTCCCATGAGGGGGTCATCACCTTGTGATGTCCTCTGTGAGCTGGGCAGGGTCTGGAGGGTAAAACTTCACAGTGAAGGCAAAGTTCCAGGGCCCACCTAGGGAGAGGAGAGAGCAGGAAGGGCAGCACCCATGCTAGCTGCACCCAGGTGTGCAAGAACATCCAGGTGTACACTGAGGGTCTCATGACTCCCCCAAGCCCAGCACAAGGCAAGGACAAGGAGGGTTCAGAAGCTGCCAAGAGAACAGCCATTGAGACACCAGCACGACTCGGGGAGAGAAAAGCATCACAACATCAGGAGCCATCAGCTCAGTGTGACTACTAGTGTCAGAACAAAAGCTTCACATGTCCCAGCAGGAGACACCTTGGGCAGCATACCTTCTGCCGCCCCAGTGAGGCAACATCAAGGGCAAAGGCATCTCAGGACCTGTCCCAGAAAGCCCCCTATCCCTGTCCTCCCTGTCCAGAGCAGGTAGGGATGGTGCCCAGAGAGGCACCAGGTCTCAGCCAGCTCTCTGGTGGCACAGACAGTGTCCTTAGCCCCCCACGCCTGTCAGGAATAAGGGGAGAGGTGGGTAACAGGCAGCCAAACAAGCAACAGCATCCCTGTTCCCAGGCCAGCTGCCAAAGGTCCCCTCCAGGGCAGGTGGGGAGGAGACCTGCTGGAGGACAGCCACAGCTGAGCCATCCAGGAGCTCCAAGGGACACCCCAGAGCTGGGAAGGACGGACCTTCCCTGGGCACTTACTGCGGATCTGCTTCTTGATCTCCTTGGAGGGGTCCAGCCAGTTCTGCAACGAGGAGACAGCAGGTCAGGGGGGGTCCCCCTCCACAAAGGGGACAGCTGCAGAGGGACCCCCTGTGCTCACCTTCTGGCTGTCTGAGTCGCAGAAGGTGAGGCCGAAGTAGTCCTTCTCCAGGAGGTTGAGGTGCTCACACACCATGTCAAAGAGGACCTGGCCTCGAGCATGTTTCTGTGGGGGAGACACAGAGAGGCTGATGGCCGGCTCCCCTGTGCTCCTGGAGACCTGGCAGGCACAGGCAGGGAGCACTGGGGAGGATCAGGGCAGCCCTGGCCTTCAGGCAACCACCAAAAGGTGCTGGGCTGCCTTTGAGTGCAGCCCTCTCACTTGGCAGCACGGCTTTGGGGACACCCAGGTGGCCCCAGGGCTGCGGGGACAGGGCACAGTTGAGCCCAGTCAGTGCGGTTCAGGCAGCAGGTCCCATGGGCCAGAGGTACCCAGTGCTCACCTGGCTCATCCCCCATCACACCAGGAAGCAGTGATGCCAAACCAGAGAAGAGTCCAGCCAGCCCAGGCACCTCCAGCCCAGACCAGCAACCTGGGATAAATGAGCTCCAGAGCTCACGGTGGCCGCTGCTGCCCATGGGACAAGCTCCTTCCCAACACTCTCCCCGCTGGTGGATGTGGCAGCTGGGTCCTGAAGCACAGCATGACAAATGAGAGCCACAAAAAGCCCAAGCCACGTGCGGGGATGGAGAGCTGCCTCGTTATCTGGTCCTTTGACTTCCCCTGAATTTCCCTTCGCTACTGGTGGCAGCGAGGCGCAGGCTCACCCATGGCGATGGAAGAACAACCCCTCCCATTTGTGTTTCGCTGCTATTTACAGCCTGGCAGCTCCCATCTCCCTTCTCCACGGCATCCATTTACCGGTGCACCTTCACCACGTGCCACAGGGACAGCAGCCCAGGACACCAAGCGAGAGGTCCCTGTGCTGACAGTGGCTGAAGCAGCCCTGCGGCATCTCCCAGCTCCAAGGCAGCCACTGGCAGGCACCAGCCCCCTCTGCACTGCCCCGCAGTGACAGCTCCCCGGCGCACACTCACGTGCACTCGTGCACACCCGTGCCACACACTTGCGACGCTGCACGAATAGCAGGCGGCCCGCACCCCCAGAGCAGGGTGCAGAACCACCCTGCCTGCACAGAGGAGGATGCAGCTACAAGGATGTGGACGTGTATCACCCTTATGTACAAATGTGCACACACACCCCACTGCCAGGCTCTGACACGCCTCTCCACACAGTCCCTGGCCCAATAGCTTATGGGGAGGGACAGCAAGGGACGAGAAGATGAACACAGAGAGGGTGGATGCAAACCCGCCTGGGGCAGCCGTGAGGGTCCACGCGCGTGAGCCTCTTCACACCAACATGTGCACACACATCCTGCGCCTTAGCGCACGAGACGGCCACGCTCCCGAGCTGTTGGCAGACAGGCTGGCACACAGATGTGTCATGCACACATTGTGAGGCAGCTCTATCCCCCCTCCATGAAGCTTCTGCTTTTTAGACACTGTTTTCTACTGTGAGTAGCTGCCAAATTTGGATTCACTGGGCTGAAATTCCATGAGAGGGTCTGTCTTTCCAGATTTTCTTCCTTATTTTGAAATTTCAACTTAAATGACTATTTCTCCAGATCCTTTTCCCTAGGAGAGAGATACAACAAAGCTGTCCTCGGAAGAGCCCTGACATTGAGGACTTGCTGGGCTGGGCAGGGTCCCCGGGCTGGGACGCGTCCCCTCCTTGGTGCCAGCGCAGCGCCCTGAAGCTGGGACTCACCTCCACCTCACATTCATACTCAGAACCATCAAGCAGGGTCACTCTGCAGAGAGCACTCTTCACTTTCTTGGTGGTTTTCTGAGGTGACTTCTGGGTCTTGCTGGGGGTTGTTTTGTCAGAGAGCCCGTCCGTCTCGCTGTAGTCCTTCTCCTCCATCTCTGTGCCCTGGAGCGAGGAGACACACAGGGTCAGCGGGCACCACTGCCAGGATGGATGGACAGACAGCTGGGAAAAGCCCTCCAACAGCAGGCAGAAGAGGGAAGCTGATGGAGAAGAGGCTGATGACCTCTTGGGAGTTCACGGCCAAGCCCGGCTGCCGCACCCCACCCCACTGGCACAACCAGGGTCCCTGGAAAATGGATGCCTGTGAGCCTGGGGTCAGTTCAGCACCCAAAACCTCCCTGGTCAGGCAGGGCCAGGGCAGAACTGTGCTGGCTGGCAGCAGCACAGCTTCCTGGCCGCTCCAAGGCTGACATTGGGGTGCGGCCACTGCTCCCCGCTCTGCCAGGGGTACCCCAGTCCTGGAACACCACCTGCTTCCTCCCCTGGCCCTGGCCAGCAGCCATGGCAGTGCTATTTCCAGCACAGTCAGCACTTCGGGCTGCCGGACTGTTCCTTCTGCCTGCCCTGCCCACAAGGACCCGTGCAGGCTGCTGCGAGGCAACCGGCAGAGCCCATCCGCTGCCCGGGCTGCAGGGGGCTCCGCTCCGGGATGCTCCCTCAGGGCCGAGGGCCCAGGGGAGCTGCCCACCTCACCAGGCTCCCTGCAGCTCCCACGCTGCAGCAAGGACACAGCAACGGGCGGCAGAGAGCAGTGGCAAGTCCCCAGCCGTGCCTTCCTCTCTGCCGCGTCTCACGCCACTCAGCCATCACCAACTCACCGGCTCTGTATTTCGGGCATCGGACTGTGCCCCAGGCTTCTGGTTGGCCTCAGCGTCCCGGCCGGCAGGGCTGGCAGCTGCGGCGGTGGGACCGTGCGCGGCCGCCTCCAGCTGCTGCTGCGGAGCCTCCTCCTGTGCGTTCTTCACCTCCAAACCAGGGCCTGTCTCTGTCGTCATGGCCACTGGTCACCTTGCTCTGCCACACACAAGGAGAGACAGGACGTGTCACCCAAGCATGTGGGGATGGAGGACGGCAGCCCGGCAGCCAGGGATGCCCCAGCCGCATGGGCTGGTGTGGGACCTGCTGGTCTCTGCCCCACTGCCTGCATACACAGATCTGCTGCCAGATACATGGCTCCCTGGCCACACCAGGGCTGGCTTTGCAAAGGGCCAGTGGCACAGATTGTCAGGATTTCATACCAGTTGAACCGGATAAGAACCAGCAGTGGGGAGGGACAGCGGTGGCAGGGACCCAGCGGAGTCAGGGCACTGCACTGACAGCAGCGAGCAGGGCTAGTCACAGCCCCCACTCCCCCTGAGCACCGGGGCCCTCGGTACCCTCACTAGTATTTTTTATGAGTGGAAGGGTTTATTCTGGCAGGAAAAACCAAGCTGTGAGTCAGGTTAAAGGCTGCACTGACAGGAAATCGGAAACATGGACAACTGCACATATTGCATCTGGGATGGCTGTTTTTTCCCCCTCTGGATCTCCCAGCAGCAGCGGCATGCTGGGTTCCCACAGCTGGTGTGGCTGGACCCTGCACAGCAGCAGACCAAAACCTGCCTGCAGCTCCAGCTGCCTGTCCTGTGCAAGATGCCAAAACAAATCTTGGGTCCAGAACAGGGGAGGGGAAGGCACTTTCTGTGCCGGGCTGCTCAGTAACATGTTTTTGCAACCTTTCTGTTTTTGAAGCCTTTATGCTAATGCTGTGTGGGGCTGGCAGGGCTCCTGGGACGGTCCACGCACACACAGGTCACTGAGCAGTGTTCGTGACTGTCACCCATCCACCACTCAGGCTGCTCAGGCCCATCACTGGGATCAGCTGGGATCGCCGGCACCAGAGCATCTGAGCGCTGTGGCTGGACGCGCTGGCTCCGTTGACAGCACCTGCCCACGGTTGCAACACCCACCTTGCTCACACAGAAGCCGCATAAGCAGCCCTGAGTAATGCCTGCAACACCAGATAAACTGCACTTTTTTGGAGTATGGAGTATGGAGCCCATACAGGATATTTCTGATCCCCGTTTCTGGAATGACAGCCCACGTGGCATGGGCAAGGGGCTGGCTTCTCCCTGAGCTGCCAAACCCCAGGCTTTGCCACAGCCCTGGCACCACTAATGAAGCTTTGAGGTCCCAGCACAGCTCCAGGCCATGGACCTGACCTGGCCACCCTGGGGCTAGAGGAGTTGCTTGGTGACAACCCACCACCATCACCTCCTATAAGTCCCAACTACCTAAAGACTGTTCTAGCAGATATGGGAGAGCAAGAGCCCTGTCAGGACCATGACCTAAGGCAGGAAGGGAAAGTCCACTTTTAGAATGACAGAATGATTTGGGTTGGAAGGGATCTTCAAAGACCACCTACTCCAAGCCTTACTTGATCAGGCTGCACAAAGCCTGACCCTAAACGTTTCCAGGGATGATATCCACAGCTTCTCTGGGTAAACTTAGCCACTGTCTCACCATCTTTATCACAAAACATTTCTTCCTTATGTCCAGCCTAACCCTACTGTCTTTCGGTTTAAAACAACTGCCCCTGGTCTGGTCACTACAGGCCTTGGTGAAAAGTCTTTCTCCATCTTTCTTATAGACCTTCTTTAAGTCCGGAAAGTCCGCACTAAGGTCTCCCTGGAGCTTCTCTTCTCCAGCTGAGCTGAACCCCCCAACTCTCTCGGCCTGTCCTCCCAGCAGAGCTGCTCCAGCCTCGGATCATTTCTGGGGCTCCTCTGGCCCCCCTCCAGCAGGTCCATGTGTGTCCTGTGCTGAGGACCCAGAGCTGGACCAGCCCTGCAGGGGGGTCTCACCAGAGCGGGGCAGAGGGGCAGAATCCTCCCCAAACCTGCTGCCCATGGGGCTGGGGATGCTGCCCGGGATACGATTGGCCTTGTGGGCTGCAAATGCACATTGCCGGCTCATGTCCAGATTTTCATCCACCGGTGTCCCCAGGTTCTTCTCTGCAGAGCTGCTACTAACACATCCCTCCCCTGGTCTTTGCTGGTACTGCCCCAACCCCGGTGCAGGACCTTGCACTTGCCCTTGTTGAACCTCATGAGATTCACATGGATCCACTCTTCCAAGGTCCCTCTGGCTGGATCCCGTCCCTCTGGCACGTCAACTGCACCACTCAGCTGGGTGTCATCTGCAAACTTGCTGACTTCCTTTTACAAAGAAAACATATCTCACACCACAGCTCATGTCCCACCGATGCCGGTGTCCTCAGCACAACAGGGAGATGTGAAACCTTACCCAGAAAAACTGTGAAAACTGGATCCCAGGGGTGGGAGAGGACAGACAGGAGACAAGAGAAGGGACAGACAGAGAAGACAGAGCGAGTCTGCCCGCTGAGCCTCCTGCAGCCGGGCTCAGCCTGCCCGGGAGCGGCCCCCTCCCCGCTGCCGCTGGCCATGCTGGCTGTGCAAGCACTGTGTGGTCACCGCAGAGGGACTTGCTTCACGCCAAAAGAGCCAGGATTTCACGCCCCTGCTCCAGGGCCATGCTCTCCTGGCCAGAACAGACAGGACAACTTCTCCCAACAGACCCCAGCGCTCAGGGGAGGGCACGAGAAGATTTCAAAGATCGCCAGTGGTTTATTTTTTCTGCAGAGGAAACAGGGCTGCTGTTTTACCACTGCGAATTCAAGCAATTGCACACTCCCAGCTCCAGTCCCTGTGTGGATCATTCCCAGCCACTTCTGTTTGGTTCTCAGTGTGTGAATTTTTTCTCTAAAATCTGAAATCTCTAAAATGACAACTATCACTTTGGGGCAAAAAAACACTGAGGTTTTCACTCAAGGTTTCTAAACCGTCTTCCAAACTATCTTTTCCCTGCACAAAGCAGCACTGATCCCTGACAAAATTATGGCGATTTATTTAAGCATGGCAGGCTAGGAATTTATCCCATCTCTCCCAGTCAGCCCTACTCTCGCATATTAAGCTCCAGGTCAAACCTTGTGATGATGGGCAAGGAGCCTGATCCAGGGATCCTAACTTCCAGCTGAAACAGGTTAGAGCGCGACACAGGAGTGTCGTGGTGGCAGAGCCTCAGCAAAGGGTCTGGTGAGCCCCCAAGGGCCATCTCCCTGCTCCCACCGTGGCCTGGCTTCTCCTGCCACTCTGCTTTGGGATCCCAGCCAGTGCCCCCTTACCCTGGCCCCAGTATGACCCAGCCCCACTGCACGTTCTCTCTCCTGCCCCAGCACCTCCGGTCCCTGCACCTCAGCAGGGAGACAGGGCTCAGCACGGGCACAGAGGAAATCTGAGCATCAACATGCCCTGTCCCAGCAAGGGCCCACTGAGCCCATCCCTTTGGTATTGCTCCTGCCCCAGCAGCGTGGGACATGGAGCAGGGAGGAACAAGCCTCTCCATGCTCCCAGGGCAGGACAGGCTTGGGGAGGAGCAGGAACCCCCCCGTCTCTTGGCTTGAAGCCGTACCGGGAAGGCTCCAGTCTCTCACGTGTGACTGCAAACTCATTGCCAGGGTAAAAAGGGTTCAGGAGATGCCTGGAATGAGATGGGGCTGGCAGGGAAGCCAGTGACGCCAGGGGTACAGCGCCACTGCAGCTGAGCACTGCAGACACGCACAGTCAGTGCAGGTGGGGGGGCCACGCTGGCACCGCCACGCTCCCAGGCACAGCCACAACAGCTACATTCAGGAGCTAGTGGGGTGTTGCTGCCACGTCCACGTGGGCAGTGGAGAACCCACCTGGGGTTCTCTGCTCACAGAGAGGCAGGAGCATGGGGCAGCGCTGCCCCGCGCCCCAGCGCTGCTCGCAGCAGCATGTGCAGCGGGGCCGGAGGGCTCAGCGCTGGCTGGGCACCCAGGGTCAGCCTCGGCCTAGCAGCACCCAGCCCCTGGCGACGGTGGCACCCAGCGCCCGGGTCAGCGGTGGAACGCTGACGTCCTCCACCGCAGCCTGGTCACCTGCACCCAGGGCTGCTGCAGGCCCAGCCCTGGGACAAGGCCGTGGAGGCCGGCGCGATGGCCCACACCCCGACCATTCCCTCTGCCAGGCTGCGGGCGCTCAGCACCCTGGGCGGGCCCGCAGCACCCCACAGGGACCTGGGCAGCACTCGCAGTGAGGCAGCCAGCACGACCTGTTCCAGCCCCTTATGTCCCCCAGGAACTGCTTTTTTCCTGTGGCCTTTCCTCCGGCACTCAAGAGCTTCCAAAGCAGATGACGTTTATTATGGGAGCATCTCTGTGCCTTAAGCAGGAACTACTGCTGATTTAAAGGTGGAAAGCGTACTTTTATACAGTGAGAAAGAAGGCAGTCGTGGGGAGCACTTGCTATCACACAGCAGTTTCCAGATGCAAAACTCAGCTCCTGCTGCCCCACCTTGCAGGACAGCCCCTCCCGGACATGAGGGGCCACGGGTTGAGAAAGGACATAGCAGCATGCCGCCAAAGGGACAGTTTAATGGACATATCTGCCATCGCAAACCTTTAGAAGAAGTTTAGACCACAACTGCAGCAAATTTGATTGAGATTGGTGGAAATGCTGTCCCAAATAATTTCATGTGTTTCTAAATACTACCCACAGCAGGAGCGGTACTCAAGCCTGCAGGACAGGCAGCCTACCCAGGCTGTCCCAGCCCTTCCCAGCACCCAGCCTTGCTCATGTGTGTTCCCTTGGGAGCGAAGCCAGGGCCAGAGCAGCTCTGCGCCAAGGCTGGTAGCTGCCCGGGCAGCGGCTGCCGGCAGCAGGAGGCAGCGAGCACCATTGCCCCAGACCCTTCCTCTGTGCTGGGCACTGGCTGAAGGACTTCTCCACACCCATGGCCTCCGGTGCCACGTGCTAAGCACAGTCCTGGTTTTCAGCAAGGGCTGGCTCGCTTCTGCTGCAGCTAGACCCACTCTCCTCAGGGCAAACATCAGGTGAAATGGTTGGAGCTGGTCGGAGCTCCAGGCTATCAAAAGAGGCTTGCTGGAAAGGTGACTGCAAGGAAAGCTGTAGCAGGATCAGAGGTAGACCTGCTTGTCATGCCTATAATCCCTCCCATCATCTCCCCGCCTGCTCCTCCTTCCCTTGGTGTTTTCCTCTTCCCCCCCACTTCAAGCTGGAGTGCGGATTTCACGGCTTTCCCAGACACTCTGCCCCCGCACTTCCCTAGCACATCCCAACTCCAGCCCCCGCAGCACTCCCCTCCCTGAGCTTTTCCTTCCCTGCTACCTCCGCACGGTGTTTCACCCGAGCGTGCTTTCCCCTTCCCCCTGCCCATTCACTCCCTGCTGCTGGGCTGGTTTTCAAGGCTGAGCAATCCCCTTTGCTCCTGGGCTCTGCTTTCCCCTCTCGCTCCCTGCTGAGGACACTGCCCATGCATGATGCTTCAGAAGACACAGGCAGGCAGGAGTATGCAAAGTCCCACGCTGAGTGCCTGAACAGGTCTCCATGGGCCCCAGGGCCACTGGGGTGCACAGAGCTGAGTAACAACCAAGCGCCTCCTTCATTGTTACCGTGCTCAGCAGCTGCTGAGGGCCCCGTGGGACCAATCCTGGCAGCAAAGCCCACCATCACACTGCGGGAGAGATGACTGCCACGGAGACAGCCAGAGATGGGGAGCAAGCTGGGCACAGGGAGCACCCTGTGGGGGTGGCAGTGGCTGCGTGACACTGGGCAGGGGGTCCAGGCACTTGCCAGCCCCCAAGAACAACGGAGGAGCTCACCAGGGCTGTAGCAACCAGCACCCCTGCAACGGGGCAGAGGCTGAGCTGGCAAGGGACAGGCAGCATGAGAGCACAGGCAGCATAGGCAGTGCCTTGCAGCCATCCTGGAAACACGAGAGGAGTCCTAGTGGGGAGTCCTGGGTATCCTTCAGGGACACAAAAAAAATGAACAAGGAAAGTGGTCCCTGAAACCCCCGTGACACGCAGCACCCGAGCCCCACTGTCACCCAGCCCTCACCCCTCGCACTGGGGGACATGCAAATCCCCAAGCCACTCCACGGTGCAGTGGGCAGCCTGGGGAGCCCTCCTGTGCTGCTCTGCAGCAACACCAAAAAAATCACGAGCTGCCCTGTTTATGGTAAAGGGGGAAGATCAGAAACACAGCACGTCCCCAGCTCCTGGAGCCTGCAAACCGCTCCTCCTCACTGGGGCAGAGATCTGCATTGCCCCAAACGGTTCCCCAGCTGGAAAAGTGCCTCATCTCCTCCACCCAGGCTCCAGGACCCACATCCCACCCAGGCTGGTGCTCCCTGCCCTGGGCACTTGCTGCCAGCTAAAGCCCAGAGCATCCTGTGGGCAGCCAGCAGCACCGCAGAGCATCCTTCTCCATGGCAGGGCCAGCCCTACCTTGGTGCCAGCTCCCCATGCCTCCAGCACAGCTCCTCGCTGCTGCCGCGTCCGAGGCAGCGCTTTCTGCAGAGCCGCCTCTTCCCCAGCCCAAACACCCCCACGCAGTGATTGATGTGCGCCACAGCTGAGCTGGGATCTGGGCTGCCTTCCCATCCCAGCGCCAGGCTCTCCTCTCGCCAGGAGCTCTGTGCTCCCACTGCAGCCCATTGGTGTGGCGGGAGGTCCCACGTGGATGCTGGTGCCAGCCCCATCCGCCCCCTTGCCTGTAAACACCTGACTCATCCCAGGCCAGGCACAGGAGAGCCGCCGAAGTCTGTGATCCTGCCAGGATCCTGCCTCGTGCACGCACTGCTGGCGAAGGAGAGAAGCTCAGCTCCTGCACTGGCTGCTCAGCAAGGAGCTGGACCCACTATACATCTTCATCCCAAGTTAATCTGGCATTTCCCTGCATCACCTTTCTCCATGTCTTACATGGGTCCTAGGGCAGCAAACACCGCATCACTTCCAAAACACACTAGTGTCACTAGTCAGCTTGGAGATGTAGCAGCAGAAAGAGCTGTATAGAAGCCCTTTCTTTGTCCTTGTCCACAGAAAAGTTCAGAGCGGGACACCCAGAGCATCCCTGCCTACAGGGCACATGGCTCCTTGTCCCCTCGTTGTCCCCTGGGAGGGACAACACCACAGACCAAACACTGGGGCTAGGTACTGCACTGCAGGTGTGCCTCGTACCTCTGTAACGCAACAGCACAAAGTGCCCGTAAAGCACAGGGATGGATCCTGCCTTCAGCGAGCACAGGCAGGGGCACCGGCAGAGCAGCAGCAGGCTGGCAGTGGGTGCTGCCCACACCCCATACCCGGCCAGCCCAGGGGTGCACAGGCAGGGTTGGCTGTGGCTGGGCAGGCAGGCAGGCAGCTTGCAGGCAGGGGCTAGGTAATATTTACCAGGTATAGGCAGCCTGCCAGGAGAAGCAGTGTTCAGGTAGCACCCACCAGTTTGGGCATGTGCTGCTGAAAACTCCAGAGCATGCCAAGCCATCAGGAGCCCCAAGTGAAGAAGCACAAGCCAAGCAATGACTGGCGACTTGCTGGCAAGCTCCTGCTATCAGGGTGCAGGCACCCACCCATGTGGTCCAGCCATGCAGAAAACCTACCGGCTCAGCCCCAACTGCCCAGTTGGTCACCAGTATGAGTTCTCCAAATGGCACCTGTGGGTTTGGATGCTCACAGACCATCCCTCCACCCAGGAACATCAGCTCGGATGAACTGGCAGGGCAGGGACCAGGTCAAAGCCCTGACACCCCTCCCCACAAGCCCCTTGTGGAGCAGGGCACCACTTGGCCAGGCTGGCACTGACCATGCTGGCAGGTGATGAGCTTGGTCTCGCACAGGGACTTCTGAGACGTTGGAGCGGGCCAGCCTGGGGGAAGTCTCGCTCAAGCGAAACACGAAAGCCTGTGGCAATGGAGGACCAGTCACCACACACTTCCCAGCAAGCCCCCCTCTTCCAAAATCCTTGCCTGGTCTGTTTGCACCCTAAGTGGACACTCTGACTTTGGCAGCACAATCCTCACAGGTTTAGCTGGGCTGGGGACCAGCCAGGCTCACAGCTTCCGTGGCTCCCAGTGGGGGAGCAGCGCAGACTCAGCAGCCCCACGTGCAACAGGGTCTCAGCCTGGGCAGCTTCAGCATCATCAGTGGCACTTCCAGCCTTGAACCCCTGCCTTGCTCGCACCCTGGGGGTTGCAGCCGCAGGGTGTGGGGCCAGGGGCCACCATTTCTCATCTCTCTGCACCCCTCCCACCGTGGTCAGAGCTGGCATCGCTAATCTCTAAGCACCCACAACTGTAAAACCTCCTTGTCCAGAGCTGCCACATGAACAAGGAGGAGGAGACACTCAACGCAAAGGGAAGAGTCAGCCTAGAGCCAAGAGCGGAGACGAAACACAGACAGGAAAAGGAGGGGGAAAGGGAGAGACAGTGGCAGACAAAGACCCCCAAGACCTGAGCCATGTCTCAGATTGGACCTGACACATGATGGGAAAGACCTAATCTATCATGTTGTGTGCAACTCCCACAACTCAGCCAAACTCCCCAGGGAGCGCTGCCCGAAGCAGGAGGGAGGCAGCAGGAGCTGCCGCTGTCCCACGCCTGCTTGCTCCGGTGGAGTGAGCAAGCCAGCCAGGGTGGGGGATGCAATGACCACGGGACATTTCCCCTCTCTGATCAGCACTGAACCCCATGAAACATCCCTGCACTGGCTCCACAGGGTAGCCTAAGGAAAACAAGACCAGAAAGGGTCTTCCCTCCATCCCTAACACGATGTAATGATGCACCCGGCCGGAGGTGCTTGGGCCCCAGGATGCAGGGCTGGAAGGAACACACTGTGCCCACTAACAGGGATGGAGATGCCTGTGGAAATGCTCTTCTCCCTGGTCCCAAAATCTGTGGGGTGCACAAGGCAGCAACAGCACAGGTTTCAAATGTGGTCCTTGCCTTGGTCCCCATGGCATCAGTGCCTGCCCTGCACCCCATCGAGGACCCACTGCACTCTGCTGAACCTCATGCATGCTGCCCAGGCTAGAGGCCACCATGCTGTGCTCGAGGACTGAATCACAGGCTGATGGAGGTTCAAGGCACCTCTGAAGGTCACCCTGTCCAACTCCTGCTCCATCAGGGCCACCCAGAAACGGCTGCCCAGGACCATGTCCGGGTGGCTTTTGAGTATCTCCACATATGGAGACTCCACCACCTCTCTGGGCAACTTGTGCCAGTGCTCGGTCACCCTCACAGTGAAAAAGTGATTTCTGATGTTCAGAGGGACCTTCCTGTGTTCCAGTTTGTGCCCGTGGCCTCTGGTCCTGTCCCTGGGCACCACTGGGAAAAGTCTGGCTCCCTCCTGTTGGCAGGAAGCCCCGGCAGCTGCCGAGGGTGGCACAGGCTGCTGGGAGCAGCGGGAAGTTGCCCATGGACGAGCTCCCCCACTTCTCAGTCTAAGGAGAGGCACACGAACCCCACAGGGTGGCACACGCCAAGCCACATGGCGCATTTTTCCCTTTAAAAGGGAGGGGATGGCAGAGTCCCAGCAGAGCCTAAGGACCTCCATGTGCATTCCAGCAGAGGGTTCAGGCCAGCAGAAAGATGTCAGCTGCTGTACTACCCGCCGGAAGAGCATCCCAAACTGCCGCGGTGCCACTGGGCTCAGCGAGGACCCTGCTAATGCCCGAGTCATCCCACGGAGATGTGACTCATGGGCTGGGCCTGATCCTGCACCTCCTCACCCACCAAAAAAACACGCCAAGATCCCTCCCCAGAGGAGGGAGTGGCTTGGGCACCCACCCACCCCAGAAGTGCCCCCCAAGCACACACTGAGCTCTGCCACTGAGCCAAGCTCCTGCAAAGGCAGTGGTTGCTGGGGTGCCCCTCCTTGCTCCCATCACCCTGGCTGACCCCATGACACAGTTTCCTCATGTCCTTGTGATCCCAGCAAGCACAGGTGACCACCTGCATTCACCACTGCCACCTGAGGTGCAATTTGGTGACTCAGGCACCAAAGCAGAGCCAGCTGCCTCTGACCACAGTGGGACACAGCTAAACTCTTAGAAGAGGTCTGGGCTAAGCTGGGCTTAGGTTTTAGTTCAGCATCATAGTAAGTCCTTACAGAATCACAGAATGTTAGGGATTAGAAGGGACCTCAAAAGATCATCTAGTCCAATCCCCCGCCAGGGCAGGAACACCCAGGTGAGGTTACACAGGAAGGTGTCCAGGCGGGTTTTGAATGTCTCCAGAGAAGGAGAATCCACAACCTCCCTGGGCAGCCTGTTCCAGTGTTCCGTCACCCTCACTGAGAAGAAGTTTCTTCTCAAATTTAAGTGGAACCTCTTGTGTTCCAGCTTGAACCCATTACCCCTTGTCTTACTGTTGGTTGTCACCGAGAAGAGCCTGGCTCCATCCTCGTGACACCCACCCTTTATATATTTATAAACATTGATGAGGTCACCCCTCAGTCTCCTCTTCTCCAAGCTAAAGAGACCCAGCTCCCTCAGCCTTTCCTCATAAGGGAGATGCTCCACTCCCTTCATCACCTTCGTTGCCCTGCGCTGGACTCTCTCCAGCAGTTCCCTGTCCTTCTTGAACTGAGGGGCCCAGAACTGGACACAATATTCCAGATGAGGTCTCACCAGGGCAGAGTAGAGGGGAAGGAGAACCTCTCTGGACCTACTAACCACCCCCCTTCTAATACACCCCAGGATGCCATTGGCCTTCTTGGCCACAAGGGCACAGTGCTGGCTCATGGTCATCCTGCTGTCCCCAGGACCCCCAGTGGATCCCAGTGGAGAACGCTGTGGGGGCAGAGGAGCACTGGTCTCATCCCTCACCAGCAGCCTAGCAAAGCTGGCTGCCAAACATCGTTTTGGAGGCATTTGCAAGCCTGAAGGAAGACAGGGAGGTGGCTGCTGCATGAAGCAGTTCTATCTATTATACGAGCTGATTGAAGGTTTCCTTCAATCCCAGATTTAGCCTCTGATTTCAAGCATCAAAATGTTTCTGACTAATTTGGTAGAAATTAAACTTGGGATGGGGGAGGAAGGACTGGCAAAGCCAATCCCTTCCCTGGAAATGCTGGAAAATCCATTGAAAAACTTCACCTAAACTTGCATTTTAAAAAAAAAAAAAATTAGTACCTTTTGATGGCCACTAGTACCAGGCACATCCCTCATGTAAGGAAGGCTTGCGGGGGACAACCCTCCCTGTATTCCAGCACACGCTCGTCTGCCCGCAGGGATGGAGGGGAGCGCTGGGGTGCAGCCAGGGTGCCCCGGGGCTGCTGTACTGCCCGCCCGGGAAGGGGCTGCCCTGGTGCCTCGCAGTCCCGGTGACAGAAAGGCCACATAGTTTGGGGCTGGTGTGAAGGGCTGTCCAGAGCAGTGGAAGCATGGTGCCGAGCCCTGGGCTGCACCAAGCCCATGCTCCTGGCTGGCTCTCCAGCCCACAGGGGCACGATGGCTTTCCCTGCTTGGGAAGGGGACTGTGGGGACATGGGGCTGCAGGGATCAGGAGACCTGCCAAGCGCTTCTGCAGCACCAGCCCCTTGCCTCATGCTGGAGCGAAAGCACTTTCCCCCTGTGCTGAGTTTCCCAGGGCTGCCCCACCATGAGGTCCATTCCATCCCCCGCTACCCCAAGCCCACACACTGGGGCAACGTGGCCCCCATCATGTCAGGAAGGCCAGGCAAGGAGGGGAGGGCAGCAGAGCTGTGCAACCACCTTGCTGCTGGGCTTTCCGCACACACCGCCAGTACCCTCCTCAGACTGGGAGCTTGCCCAGCTTCCAGCAGGGGAAACTGAGGCACAAGTGGCTTGATCGCACAGCAGCCACAGTAATGCTCTCTCCCAGCATCCCACCCTGGTGGGGATGCAGGCATTTGGGACTGGCCTTATCCTGCAACCATTGCCCTGCCCAGAGCCTGCACCCGGCTGCCCCCCCCGAGAGGGGCAGGGAGGGGTGGGCATAGGAGAAAACACAACATTAATCCTCAGAGTGCTTTCAATCCAAGCAAGGGCTAATCATTACTTGTAACCTCCAGCCATCAGAGGCGCCTGCAGGCACCCCGTGGCTGGTCGCCCTGTGCAGGGACACCATACCCATACCTGCCCCTGCTGCCTTCCACAGCCTGAGCAGGAAGGAGGACTTGGGGGCAGGGGCCACAGCACAGTTCATGCCCAAAACAGTCTTTTTGCAAAACACTCCATGTGAACCACTTATCCCTGTCAGTCAAGCTCTGTGCTTGTATTAGCAAAAAAGAGTTGAGCACCTACCTCGTAGGTTAGAGGCTGAAGCGAGCACTGGAGGGGCTGTTATTAGAATATTTGTGGGGTTTAACCTAACTCCCTTGCTTTCAGGATGCCTATCTCTTGCTTTCTGAATGCCTAAAGACACCGGCGCAGGCTTCGCTCTGGTTTCTCCCCATCTGACTCTCTTCCAACCACAAGGAACATACATCCAGGAGGGAGGAGCAATGGCACCCCTGTGGCTGCACAGCCATGAACCATATTCCCACCAGTAACAGCAGACTGAAGCAGGATCGGGACCCTAAGAAACCACAGAGCGTCACCAAATAAGACTAAATAACACGAGCATGTGAAGCGCAGCCCCCCTGCCCACCTCAGGGTTCAACATCCCGCTAACGAGCCGGGTCGGGGGCACCGACTCACCGGCCAAGGCCAGCTCGCTGGGCAGCACGCAGCCAGGCTCTGCAGCTCCAGGGAGGAGCGGGAAGGCAGAAGAAGAATCCTCTCCTGTGCATGGAAACATCCCCCCACAGTCCCCGTGGTGCTGTGGCTTCCTCGGCTGCTGCAGAGAAGGACACGCACCCTCTGTGGGTACCCAGGCACAGGAGAAAAAGAGTTTTTCGGCTTTTTCCACAGCAAAGACAGCTTGGAGACCTTGAAGATGTTCAAGTCTTGCAGGCAGTTATCAAAGATAAGAGACAAATGTTTCAAAGGCCAGAAAGGATGGAAGAGGGATAGCAGAGGGTGGAGAGAAGAAAAAGCAAGTCGGCTCAGAGCTGCAGTGGGGTGTGGAGCAGCACAGCAGCTTCCTTCATCAGCTCTGACCTTCCACATGGGGGACACCATGAGACACTGTGGGACATAGCAGGGACTCAGGCCATGTGGGCAGATCTGGCGCTACTGCGGAGAAAAAGAATGGTCCTGAGAAGAAGGTGCCCTGGTCCTGCCCCCGGAGTGCAGCTGCTCCGCGGCGTGCTCCCCAACCCAACACAGACCCCACCAGTGCTGCCCACCCCGGGGTCCTGCCAGTCCCACCACCCCAAAGGGCAGGACACGCTGTGCCGTGCCCCTGGGTCCTGTGGGACGCTGTGGGGCTGTGCTTGTCTGGGAAGCCTCCAGGGGCCTCCCACACCAGCCGGGCTCACTCCCATCTATCCTCACGTTTCCAGTTTGTCTGGGACAGTGTCCCAGTGCCTGAGGTCCCCAAAGACCCCAGCTGAGCACCCTCAGACCTGATGCAAAGCTCGCCAGGAGATGTGCTGGATGGATCCAGGGCTCTGGAAGGCACCAGCACCTCAGGGAGCACCCAGCTTCACCAGCCTGGGGCTTGGTTATGTAGCCTAAGCCTCGAGGGCAAGGAGCAAAGCGGCCTCCAGCCCTCCCTACCTGCCACGGAGGAGACAGGCAGGGGACAGGCCACGTCACCAAGCCCGGAGGAGAAGGAGTGGACCTGCCCCAGCCCCTGTGCTGCCCCACATCCACCTTCGTGAGCCCCACGTGCCCCTGGCTCCTCTCCCACCGGTTCCCCACCAGCTCACGTCCTCCAGGAGCTGGGACGCCGTCTCCCCACAGACCTGCAGCACAACGCCAGAAGTGCCCACACACCAGACAACCAGTTCTTGGGAACGGATTTACTCCAATTCCCTCCTGCTTAATACCCTTTTTCTGTCCCTATTTGTCTTTCAGCAGCAATTGGCTCTGCCCAGGATGCTTTCCCTGCCTGTTTTTTTTATTCAGGACGTCTATATGTGTTATATACATTAATGCAGCATCGTCGCCGCACAGCGCACCATCACTTCAGAAGGTCTGAGTCCCAACACCACTCTGATGCTGGTCCCCGGCCGTGCCCGTAGAGACAGGCCCTGCAGTGCCCGCTCCTACACCCCAGTCCTAAAATATAAGCGCAGCATAGCTGGATTCCAGTTGCTGTGGGGAAAACCGTAACTTGGAAATTTCCATGCTCCGAAGCATTTCACAGACACACAGAAGGACCAACAAGGTGTCAAAGGAGCTTAAACAAGTCACAGGGCTGAGCAGAAGCCAGAAATAGCAATCAGGAGCCTTCGCTACATGCACTGGGAAGGACCGTTGCGTGGGCAGCCAGATACCCCCCACCAGGCTGCCCCACAGCAGAAAACAACCTTCAAATGGCTGCGTCAGTGGAGATGGATAGCAGGAGGTTCTGGCCTTGAACCACCTTCTTACCTGGCGCTGACTCCACTTTGCTAAAAAAATACTTCACTAGTCTCACTTAAATACATATTTGCAAGCAACAGCATTTGTCTCCCTGTAGAGCTGAGGAAAATCCATCCTTTAGCATCTGAGTACTCGGACACTATGGACACCCAAACCGGGGACAAACGGAAAAATCCTCAAAGACTTGCAAAATGCAACCAAAAAACCCATCACCATGAGGCTTCAGCTGGCTGCAGGGCACCTGGTCTGCAAAAATCCTTCAGAAGGAAAACAGACACTGGAAAGCACCGACCCGGACACACATGCACAGAGGACGCAGCTGTGGCTACTGCATCCAAGACGGGGCCAAGCCTCCCAAGAGGATTACACCTGTGGGCAGTTCTGACAATTTACATCTCAGGTTGAGGGTATCCGAGCCTAGAAAGGACACAGAAAGATGCCCAAACAATATTTTTGAAGCATAACAATGGTACTTGCCTGTCATCCTCAAGCTGGTTCAGAATAGCTCAATGGATCTACAGTAGTACCAGATGTGCTGGGCATCACCTGCCTCCCACCAGGCAAAGGGAGGCAGGTGACCTCTGCTTTTAATCTGAATTACAGAAACATCTGCTCAACTAGGAGCGCTGCAGTGCAGCTTGCAGGGACCAGAGATGCCTCCCCATGCACATCCAGGGAGGAGGAAGGTCACCAGGTCGTGGGAAGGCAGGGGCTGCCTGCAACAGAAGCAGCACGCCAGGAGGTCCAGCCAAGCAGGGGACTGTGCTCTCGGGTTAGGACAATGATGGCTTGATAAAGCTGCTAGCTCACCAAGGTGCCAGGGCACCAAACCCTGTGCCCTGGCTGCTGCCAGGGAGGGAACCAAAAGGTGCTCCCTTTGCAGGCAGAGCACATCTCTTCACTCCAGCTCGCTGCTGGCGTACCTTGCAGCCAGGCTTGGGAAATGCTGATAAGATGAAGTAAAATATCTTCTCTCCCTCCTCTGGTGCTGCCCTCCTTCCAGACAATTAATTTCCGCCCTGCACCAGCCCGTGGCTGTCTTGCAGCACTGCTGTGAATCATCGGCAGTGAAACGATGACTCACAGAGGTGAGGCTCCAGATGCGGCTGACGTGGGAGCTCTAGTCCTCACAGCCTCCTGCGAGCTCACTCCTGACAACCCTCCTTCAGGTCCCCACGCCGCCTCTGCGAGCCACACCAGCCTCCGCTGCAGGAGGGAGATGGTGCTTCAAGAGGTTGTTTAATTCCACCGGCTCAACACAGGGAGCAGCTCCATCCATACCGGCCCGATAAGCCTTTAATAGTCTCCTGCGGTGGAAACTCCTCTCCCTGCACCCCCACCTGTGCCAGGGCTTTATCCTCATGCCATTAGAGAGGTATTCTCCAGCATCTCATCTAATCTCCTTCCCTGTAGTTTTGGGCTGTGGTTGTCCTTGTCCCGAAGAGCCAAGGCAGAGCTCCTTCTGTCCTTGCGCTGTTTCAAGCTCTACAGCCCCCCACCACCCCCAGGCCACCACGACCCCTCCATGGGAGCGGCCCCGCAGGGAGCTCCAGCCAGCAGCAGCTCAGCCCTGCACAGAGAAGGCAACACCGGTGGTAGCTCACTCAGCCCAGGGACAGCAACCCCCTGTGGCCACCGTTCCACCCCAATGGGAAAGTGTCTTCTCAGGTCCATCAGGTTTCAGCCTTGGTCCTTCCCAGAGGTGACGTGGAGGGCCTCAGAGAGCAGCAGGTCCACTGAGCCAAGGCAAAGGCAGCTGCCCAGGGAGGTACCTGCAGAACCAGCCCCAGAAGTACCTCTCTGCTCTACCCAGAAAGAGCAGAAAACAGCTGGTAGAGGCGTGGGCAGCTGGGCACTGAGCACTGCTGGGTCCAAACCAAAAGCATTCGGTTCCTCCTCCTGCCATCAGGGTCTTGGCTGTGCTGTGAGGGCCTAGTACATGTGCCCTTGCTGCCTAGACCTGGATGGACCTTGGGGTTCATCTCATCTCTTGCCTGGCTCCTGCAGATCCCTGTTAGCTGAGACAGCAAGGTTTTGCGATTGCTGCATTGAGATTTGCCATCTGGTGTGTAACCACAGCTTTCTAAGACCCCTCATGCCCTCAAACTTGTCTCAAGCCCCCTCTCTATGTTCTCTCCTCATGTCCCACTATTTCCTCTCTGGTACTTGGCTCAGTCACACAGATGGATGTTTTACCATCCAAGTCTTTTTCCAGAAAAATACACTCTCTTCTGATGTTCTCCATTTACACTAAAGCAGTTCCCTCCTCACCTCACACCAAAGGCATCCTCCAGTTCCCAATGACCTGGCTCCTCTGCCCAGCAAACACTTACAGGTGCACATAACAGGCAGGTCTGGAGCACCAGAGCAAGGGCACCGCATCCCATGGGCACCCTGTGCAGCAGGACAAAACTACTGCAGAAGCAGCAGGCCCCTGGGGTGCTGGGAGAAGCTTTATCGCTCACCCACCCCCTGCCACCATGCACCCAAGCACCTCATCCAGTCCTCCCTGCAACCACGAGGTGCTTGCAGGTATCGCCCCTCCATCCACCCTGAGCCTTGCACCCCACATCTATCCATGTCACTGAACACACATGTAGTCTCAGCCACATTGCCCAGAACTCATTTTTTTCTCCATCACCTCCAAGCCTGTTCCCTCTCACCCACTTGCCAGAAGCTTTTGGAAAGGAGATGTCAGACCATCACAGCATGACACTGTCCTGCCCAGCAGGATAGTGTGAGCTCAAGCAGGTCACACTAGGAACACGAAGGATAGAGTCACAGAATCACAGAATAGTTCGGGTTGGAACGGACCTTCAAAGCTCATCTAGTCCAACCCCCCTGCCAGGGACAGGGACATCTTCACCCAGATCAGGTTGCTCAGAGCCCCATCCAGCCTGGCCTGGAATGTCTCCAGGGATCGTGCGAGGATTCCCTGTTCACCTCAGATGCCTTTCTCACCAGCCTGTGAGCAGATCTCACACTGGCCCAGCTGAGCTCGGCTGCCCTGTCCTCCTAGCCAGACCAACACTGCTCCACCACACAACAGCACAGCATCAGGAGGACCCGGCCCTACCACAGCTCCTGCCTTCAGGTAGGGAAGAACAGTAAGGTTGAACCTGCTAGCGGAGGAGATTACCATCAACTAACAACAGGAGGCTGCTCCCAGCGAAAGTGCAGGGACACATCATCTCCTGTCCCTCCAGGTAAGAGCCTGTCTGGTGATGGAGGGCAGGAAGGTCTCATCACGGCTGTCTGGACCAGCCCCTTCCTGAAGACAGCTCCAAGCTTGTCTTATCAGCAGGCCTTAAATCAATGTAGGGCTTTGATGGCTACTACAGACACTCTTGTCAGGAAAGGTGGTTGCCTTCCAGCCCCAAGCAAGACAGGCAAGCTTGGGCTGGTGAGTTGGTGTGCTCTGTAACTGCTGACCTTACCTGGAGTTCCTAAGCGATGCTGAGGAAAAATGCTGGGGAGAAGAAGTCAAACCCAGGGCTGAGGCAGCCACCGAGCACCGTGACGAGAAGTTCTTCACCAACGGGGTGCACAACGGCCTCGCTGGAGCTGCCAAGCGATTCATTGGGTCAAGGGAGGAAAAATATGAGAGCAAAGGCAGCAAGGATGGGATGATGCTGTGGCAATACACTCATGTGAGGGCAACGATCCTGTGTAACACCTCCAGAAGCTTTGGGATCCACCATGCGGAAGGATCCCATGGCATGGGGCTCTCCCACCTCTCGGAATGGGACTGGCAAAGCTGCTGTTCTGCAGCAAGCTCACACTTAATTGACATGTGTTGAATCTGTGTTTGGGCAATTATGTATTTATATTATGTCAGCAGTTGCCAAGAGCCCAGACATCTGCTCGCTCATCATGTGCGAGCCACGCAGCGCAGAGACATTTGACCCCAGAGCAGGATGTTGGGCTTTTGCAAACACAGCTGACAGGCAGAAAAGTGTCTCCCCCACCACAGTCCTCCACTGGCATTGCCTTTGGGACACAGGCAGCGACCTGCTGCGCATGGTGGCAGCCCCCTGCTCCAGGGTTAATAAAGCAGCCTGAGCTTATTTCACCAAACTACACTCCGGAAGCCGAGCTCAGCTCCCCTGCAGCTCCAAAGGGGCCATGTCACGGGTCAAAAATGAATCATGAGAAAGTTAGGGGGGAAAAAAAAGGCGCCAAGTTAACAAGCCAAAAAGCTCAGAGGGAGAGAGCACGGCTGTCCCCCAAGGCAGCCCTGAGTTAGGCAGCGATGGCAACTCACGGCCTCCCTGGCTGAGCTGCCAGCATCGAGAGCAGCCGGGGCAGGGTCCGTCCTGAGAAGCCAAACTCTGCTTCCCACTTGCTCACTCCATGCTTTGGCCGCAGCTCTTTTGGCACCAGAAAAAAAACAGGGAAGAGGAGCGTGGCCTCTGCTGGGTTCCTGGAGAGGGGGGAAGGGGGCAGAGGCACCTTCTCCTCCAAGCCTGCCAGGATGCAAAAGCAGCACATCCTCCTCCCTGCTGCCCTGCTCCCACCATGCACAGCGGCACACAATCATTTTGCAAGACTTGGGAAATTTCAGGCCATTTTAAGTAAGATTTCACTCCTACCCTTTCAAATGACACCTCCCAGCTGAATAAATAAGTTCAGGAATAAATTGCTGTGACCCCTCGCAGCAGTCAGCTCAGGAAGCCAAGAAACACCATGCACACAATGTCATTAACATGCAAATGAAGATCTCTCAACTGGTGGGTCAGCCCTGGCAAAAAAATCCTGCGCTTCTCCAGATGAAAGTGCAGCCCAGACACCATCATCCACCAGCGAGATAAAAGCGCTGGTGCAGACTGCGACCCCCAGCCACCCCTCATCCCCGGTCTGCTCTCCCTGCTCCCAGAGGCCCATGCCAGCACGTGAGATGGGACAGGCAGCAGCAGCCACAGCACAGCATGTGCCACCGTGAGCTCAGACACTGCAGCATCATCTTCTTGGCAGACCGCGACCCACCTGCCTAGTACTCTGGGGATTTCTTTGCTTTCCTCGGCACCGGTGGGTCCCTCCAGTCTCATGCATTTTCCCCTCCAAAAGTCAAGTCCAATCAATGCCCTTGGCCACACCAGAGCCCTGCCTGAACCTGCCCAGCCCAGCCAGGGCAGTAGCTCCACAGTGCCGTAGCCTTTGGAGGTGCCAAAGGGCCGATGCTAATCCAGAGCTCTCTGGTTTCAGCCCAGCTCCCTCACACTTCAGCTCCCTCCCCCTAATCACAGCCTCTCGGTAGCACAAGCAGGAGCCCTGACCTGTCATTAGCCGGCTGAAAACCGTCCCCTGCTCCGCCGCTGCTCACCGAGAGCCATCCCTGCTGCCCGCTGGCCACCCACCCCAAAGCATCTGCAATGCAGCTCCGCAGGCAGGCGCTGGCAGGCCGCCACGGCCGCCTCGCAGCCTCCTCCGGCACAGAGCCTGGCGGGAGGCTGCACCGCGCCAGCACCGGCACTGGCTCTCAGGGACAGGGCACGTCTCAGCAAGGAACAGCTTGCCGGTCCCCTCCCTGATGGGGGATGACCACACTGCTATGCAGCACCTTTGTGACAGCACAGTCACACCAGCTGCAGGCTTACGGGGGACACCGAAGCTCAGCCCACACCCAGCCCAGAGCACAGGCTCCCACGGCAGCTCAGCCACTCGGAGCAACAGGCGCAGCGAGGACAGATCCTCACGCCAGGATCCAGCTGCAAAACAGGCAGCTCCAGTGCCAAAAACTGCATAGCCAACAGCAACCCCACCCGGCGTCCCCCTCCACTGGCTGCTGCATCCTGCCTGCTGCTCTAGGAAAGAGCCCAGGGGTGTCTGGAAGTTCATTAAGGCTTCTTGCAAAACCAAAGGCTGCCCAGCTTGCCCTCTCTGTCACAACAGGCAGCTCTGTAAAGCTAGGAATGTGCCTCTTCCAGGCAAATGCATACCTTTTAAAAGGCATGCTTGTGCTGTCAGCAGAGTTCAGAGCACACTAGGAGCAGGGAGACAGGAGATTTATGATATGACAGTGCACCCGGGCATTTAGCTCTTCCGGCAAAGGTCCAGCAAGAAGCACTGGCTATGGGCAGGAATATTACAGGAGAGGACAGGGAGAAAGCAGGTTGCTTAACATTCAGTATGCAACATTCTCCAATCCGATGGCACATGGCAAACCAGGCCTGTGGATGCACTGAAGGGTTTAAGACCCCACCCAGAGCAACCTCCGCATCCTCCAGCCCCTGAACAGTCATTGATACAGCTCCTGCCCACACTGCACAACGTCATTTGGTCCAAACACGTTCCAAGTGCCTTACAAACACCCAGCCTTGGGAAGGTCGTAAAGAAAAGGGACCCAAGGCCACAGCTTACCCAGGCAGGGTTGCAGTTGCCCTGTACATGAGCCACAGGGTGCAGGAGTTTTGGGGCTCCATACTTTTTACCCTGCTTCGGTGCAAAATGGCAGACCCGGGCAGAGGAAGCAGCACTGAGGTGGAAGCCCCAAAAAAAAGGGTCAACAGCGTTTCAAGACAACTTCCTTCCCCAGGATAGTGCCAGTGACCCTGGGCAGAGAAACTCCAAATCAGGGTTCAGCGATGCCCAGAGAAACCCCGAGATGCCCTCCTGCCCTGCGGCCGGCCCAACCTCCCACCATGCTGCCTGGCGAGGATGCAGGCAACGCCAGAGCAGACAGGCAGCGGCACTGGGGATGGTACCCAGAAAGCTCCACCTCTGCTGGTTTCTTAGCAACCAGCATCCCGCAGGAGCCACCTCGCCTGCACGTCCCTGCCAGCAGCACCAGCTCTGCTGCAATGGCTCCGGCAGCAGAGGCGAGACCAGAAACCTCCACCTGGTATTCGCCAGCCTCCCCTTTCCTGCTGAAGCACCAGGGCCTGGCTATGCCGGGGATGTGCTCTGCTGCAATCTGTCCTCACACCCCATCGGACCCCACATCTCAGCCCCCAGCCTTGCTCCAACCCAGTGCCTACAGGAAAGGGAGCAACACCTCCAGATGAGACAGACCTCCCATCCCAAGTCCAGCTGCTGTCTCCAGAGGCTGATAAATGCTAGACTGGGAAAGGAAAAGGACAAATGGAAACCACTTCAGGCTGTCTGAGCCCGTCTCAAGCAGCCAGTCTGGCTGACTGGGAATGAGCATCTCCCACAGCACCACACAACCTGCTTTCCCAGGGACACCGATGCATCTGAGCCCCTGCCCCCTGCTCTAGTGAGCATCATCCTTCACAGCTTGGCTCCCTCCTAGCAAGTCCCCAAGCTGTAAAGGGCAAATGACAAGCCTCAGCATCATTGTTGCTTCCCAGCTGATAGAGGCCAACCTATTTGGGAAGATCCCTCCAAACATCCCAAAATTCCTTTGCAGGGAACGAAATGCTACAGGCTTCTAGGAAGAAGAGCAGCAGATCAATAAGTGAAAGAGGCAGGAGCTGGAGCTTAAGGAAGAGAATTGTTCTTGCAAATGTCTTTTTGGACACAGCCTGCAATTTATACTGCACTCCATCTCACTTCTGAGTGAAGACAGATTAGCTAGCTGGAAAGAGGAACAGGAAATTGCTGTATTAACCATAGAAAATCAAGACTGGAAAACAGACCTCATGGGGCTTCCTTAAACTATTCCCAGCACTAGTGTCTCTAGCAGAGGTCTGACCTCTCATGGGTCAGAGCTACAGAGCAAACCAAACTTCCCCTTTCACTTGGCACCTGAAAATCCAATTAATCATCAGTGCTTCAAGAAATCAATGCAACTGCAAGCACATTGCTCCAAAGTCTCATTAAAAAAAGCTGAGAGGCTTCCACGAGCTTTCAACCCTGCAGTAACAGCCACCTTGCAGCTTGGCACAGTAGGTCCCATGCATTAAAGTAGCCCAAGGTACCTGCAGTTGGGTCTCCAGAGGCTGCTGTCCCAAAGGTCCCCGCCTTCCCTTGCACCCCCACTCAGGCCCATGCTGGATGGCAGGAGAGATGCCACCCACTGGTGTGGCCTGGCATCCCACACCCAGCTCACGTATGGGCATCATCAAAACCAAAGGTTTCTGAGTGAAGCGGAGCAGAACATATTAGGTGAGTTGGGGTTTTTCTAAGATATAGAAAGGAGATGCTTTATGCAACAAAATACCTACTACTATGTTTAGAATCATAGAATAGAAACACAGAATCATCATTTCAGTTGGAAGAGACCCTCAGGATCAACGAGTCCAACCATAACCTGACTCTAGCACTAAACCGTGTCCCTAAGAGCCTCGTCTAAACGCCTTTTAAACCCCCCCAGGGATGGTGACTCCTCCACTGCCCTGGGCAGCCTGTTCCAATGCCTGACAATCCTTTCTGTGAAGAATTTTTTCCTAATATCCAATCTAAACCTCCCGTGGCACAACCTGAGGCCATCTCCTCTTGTCCTATCACTTGCTACTTGGGAGAAGAGACCAACAGCCTCCCTGCTCCAAGCTCCTTTCAGGCAGGTCAGAGATCAGAAGGTCTCCCCTCAGCTCCTGTTCTCCAGCTGAACCCCCAGCTCCCTCAGCCGCTCCCATCACACTTGTGCTCCAGCCCCTCACCAGCTCCGTTCCCTCCTCCGCACTCTCTCCAGCATCTCAATGTCCGTCTTATGGTGAGGGGCCCAAAACTGCCCCCAGGATTCAAGGTTTGGCCTCCCCAGCACCGAGTACGGTGGCACAATCACTTCTCTCGTCCTGCTGGCCACACTGTTCTTGATGCACATGGTGCTGGTGGCCTTTTTGGCCACCTGGGCACACGCTGGCTCATGTTCAGCCGCTGTCACCAACACCCCCAGGTCCTTTTCCCCCAGGCACTTTCCAGCCGCTCTTCCCCAGCCTGGAGCGTTCACGGGGTTGTTGTGACCCAAGTGCAGGACCCGGCACTTGCCCTTGTTGAACCTCGGACAATTGGCCTCAGCCCAACGGTCCAGCCGGTTCAGGTCCCTCTGCGGAGCCTTCCCACCCTCCAGCACATCAACACTCCCACCCACTGGGTGTCATCTGCAAACTGACTGAGGGTGCACTCGATCCCTCATCCAGATCATTGATAAAGAGATTAAACAGAACTGGCCCCAATACTGAGCCCTGGGGACACCACTCGTGACTGGCCACCAACTGGATTTGGCTCCATTCACCATTCACAGAATCACAGAATGTCAGGGATTGGAAGGGACCTCGAAAGCTCATCCAGTCCAATCCCCCTCCCGGAGCAGGAACACCTAGGTGAGGTTACACAGGAAGGCGTCCAGGCGGGTTTTGAATGTCTCCAGAGAAGGAGAATCCACAACCTCCCTGGGCAGCCTGGTCCAGTGTTCTGTCACCCTCGCTGAGAAGAAGTTTCTTCTCAAATTTAAGTGGAACCTCTTGTGTTCCAGCTTGAACCCATTACGCCTTGTCTTACTGTTGGTTGTCACCGAGAAGAGCCTGGCTCCATCCTTGTGACACCCACCCTTTATATATTTATAAACATTGATGAGGTCACCCCTCAGTCTCCTCTTCTCCAAGCTAAAGAGCCCCAGCTCCCTCAGCCTTTCCTCACACGGGAGATGCTCCACTCCCTTCAGCATCTTCGTGGCTGCGCTGGACTCTCTCCAGCAGTTCCCTGTCCTGCTGGAACTGAGGGGCCCAGAACTGGACACAATATTCCAGATGAGGTCTCACCAGGGCAGAGTAGAGGGGAAGGAGAACCTCTCTCGCCCTACTAACCACCCCCTTCTAATCCCCCCCAGGTCCCATTGGCCTTCCTGGCCACAAGGGCCCAGTGCTGGCTCATGGTCATCATGCTGTCCCCCAGGACCCCCAGGTCCCTTTCCCCTACACTGCTCTCTAATAGGTCATTCCCCAACCTGTACTGGAACCTGGGGTTGTTCCTGCCCAGATGCAAGACTCTACACTTGCCCTTGTTATATTTCATTAAATTTTTCCCCACCCAACTCTCCAGCCTGTCCAGGTCTCTGGATGGCAGCACAGCCCTCTGGTGTGTCAGCCACTCCTCCCAGTTTGGTGCCATCAGCAAACTTGCTGATAGTACACTCAATTCCCTCATCCAAGTCATTGATGAATATATTGAACAGTATTGGTCCCAGAACTGACCCCTGAGGCACTCCACTAGATACAGGCCTCCAACCAGACTCCGCCCCATTGACCACGACTCTCTGGCTTCTCTCCTTCAGCCAGTTTGCAGTCCACCTCACTACCCGATCATCCAGTCCACACTTCCTCAGTTTTGCCGTGAGGATGCTGTGGGAGACGGTGTCAAATGCTCTGGGTTTTTTTAAAACAAATAAAAAAATAAAACAGTTATCCTTTCTTCTTTGAATGCAGGTTTAATAAGGCACAGAGGACTAGTCAAAGGCCGCAGCTGCTCTGCTAAGGCCCACACCGTGCTCCCCCATGCACACGGCCAGCTCCTGCTAGAGATTAATCTGCTGACACCTCTCCAAGCACCGGCTTGATCTGGTCCCACAAGTACAAACAACGCCACCGCTTGGGATTAATTCCCAAATACAAAGATTAAAATCCTTTTTTTCTTTTTTTGCCTTCTTCACCTGAAAGATGAAGGTCCATTTACCCCTCAGGTGCAGGCAGGTCTCTGCCGGCCACAGGCAGCTGGGTGGGTGCAGGTCTGCCCCCACAGCCCCAGCTCTCATCTGCCCACGCTGCACTCGCAGACACCGCAGAGGAATCCAGCCCAGGTATGACACCAAGTTTGCCACTTTATTTTAACTCTTTTCAGCCCGGGCAGTGCTCCTCCACTTCCACATGACCAGATGCCAACTCTGTCAGAGGGGTGGCAGGAATCAGAGTCATTTAGATGATGCACAGATATAAACCTGATGAACAGCTGGACAAATCTGTGCCAAGGTCAAAACTGGGAGACATGCATGGAGACTCCCAGCTCCCACTGCAGAACTGCTCCAGCCCAGTGCTCCCCCATCCAGCATCCTCCAGGTCTCACCCCAGGAGGCGACCCAAGACACCAGCCGGCCTCCAGGCACGAGGCAGACATTTTCTGGTAAGCAAAAATTGGTGGTTTTCCCTCGCTCTCCACCAGCCCTTCCCTTTCACCTCTTGGACAATCCTGAGCAGTTGTTTTTCTCTGCTGTTTAATTTCTCACCAGCTCCCAGAGGATGTACACTTAGCACCTGCAGAAGCTCATCTAGCTTTGATGTGTCTCAAATTCTACCTCCAGGCAAGTGACGGTTATTCAAGGAACTTGGACAATTAAATGACAACAGAAGGAAAGGCTGGAGAAGTTTAAAAAAAAATAAATGAAGGGGAAAAAAAAGCAAACCCGAATGAAGCCTCTCCTCCCCACCACATGCAAGGGCAGAGCCCAAGGTGGACAGAGCCGGTGGTAACCACGAGTGCCTCCTGCTCTCATGCGTGGAGAGGAAGGTCCCAGTCTAGACTCCGGGGGCAAAAAACCCTGCTCCTGGCACAGGTGGGTGCTGCAGCCAGCCTAAACGCAAGGAGCAGGCACCCCGTTGCCACAGCTGAGCTGGCCCCACCATGGCACGACCCAAAGGATAAATTTGTCTCCAGGAGGTCCCGGACACAAGTGGCTGGCAGAGGTGGCAGCGCTCCCCAGCACACAACTTGTGCCAAGCAGAGCTGGGCACAGGCAGGCACAGCTCCTGCCCTCCCAGCTAAACCAGGGCAGCCTCAGCCAGGACCGGGGACACAAATCCAGTGACGGCTCCCAGACAGATCCAGATTCAGCCCGGTCCATCCCAGCCTGACCCCTCTGTCCCCACAGCCCAGCCTGGCAGCAGGGCTGCTGGGCACAGAGCAGTGACACCATGGCTGCCACATGCATGAGGCTCCAGTGATCCCCACCGCAGCATGAGGGGAACAAGGCAGAGATGCCTCTCATAACTGGCAGCTGTCCCCGACGGGTTTTTTACTTCCCACCGCAGCCTCCTGACATTAGCAGGACATCCATCACGCAGCTGGGAAGAAGGTGTGAGTGGGGAACAGCGCTGGCAACTGCTGCAGGATGCCCAGGGCTGGGCATGCAGGCAGAAGGCACTGGCGTCTTGTCTGGAGGAGGTGTTGGATGGGTGACAGCCACAAGGGGATGCAGGCAGGGCTGCAGCCCTGGCACAGCACCAGCATGCTGCACCTACCCCCAGGCTGGCATAGCACCATGTGCCACTGCTCATTGGTCCCTGGTCACTCAGGGACATGAAGGTGGCCCATGACAGGTGCGCTCTAGAAGAGAAGTCTAGGCTTTCCAAGAGATGAGGTTGCCCATCTCAATCACCAGGTGGATGAGCCAAGCAGTGCCAAGGCCACCTGCAACCCCAGACAGACTCTCACCCGCCACCAGCATCATCCAGCTGTGGCCGGCACAAGGGACTCACTTTGTGGCTCTGGAGCATGGGCCCCCGATCTATGCCAGAAGCACCCACATTCAGCTCTCCCCAGCCTGCCCCAACTTCGGGGTGTCCATCCGGGGCACTGGTGAGGCCACAGCCACCAGCAGCCGCTGGTGTGGGGGCTCCATCATCAACACCTCGGGATGAGGCAGCACACACACCGCTCAGCACTGCGTTCCCTGCAAGACCATCAGGGACAGCCACTGAGGTTGTCCCTGGTGGCAGCGAAGGGCCAGAACAGCAATCTGCCCGGCATGGCGGCAGCATCTGCCACATCTGAACGTCTCCGTCTCCCCAGCAACCTGAGTACCAGCGCCTTGTTGCAGCCGAGCTGTCTTGTGCAGCAAAAGCCATGCTGAGTCTGTAGCAGGATTATGGCAGCCCTCCCCTCCCCTCACTCTCCTACCCTTTCCATCCAAAATTCACCATTAAAACATAAACTTGTGATGAGGAACAAGAAGCATCATGCCAGGGTCACAAGGAGCAGCAGCACTCCCACTCACCCCACCAACCACCACCACCATGGGGTTTACCGGGTGCAACTGGGCTTTCAGCTGGAGGAAAGTGGGACCTGTGAAGCAGTCACATGCAGAGTGATGGATGCCATCTCAATGCCGGCTACCTCGAATGGCCTGAACCCTTATGTGCACATGGGAGCAGGACGAGCGTCTTCCAGGTGACACCAGTGATAAGGAGACCCAACCTCACCCTTCATCCAACACGTCCAGCAGCACAAAGCTCCCTCCAGTGCCCCATCAGCTTCCCCATCACCCTACCGTGCATCCTGCCTTCTTGGCAGGTGAGGAAGGACACAAGCCAAGCCCTGAGTCTCAGGGCAGCATGAAGAACTGGCCCCTTTCTAGAGGGCCCTGAGCAGTGTCCCCGTAGAGAGAATACCAGCCGTACCGAGGACCCTCGCAGCAAGCCAAGATGCCGTACGCAGAGGCATGAGAAGCACCCAGCCCCCAGAGAAGGAGCATCTCTTGGCAAGGCACCACAGAGGCGGGCGAGTCCTGGCACCCCGGACCTGCACCCTGGATGCGGCTGAGCCCAGCAAGCTGCAATGAGGAGAGCAGATCATGCCCCACAGAACTTGTGGGCCTCTCACCCAGTAGCTCTCAGCTCCTGCCTTTGTAGCTGCTGAGGATGAGAAGTGGCCCAAACAGTCCAGTATCCTCCTGAATAAAATGTCCAGCATACAGCTGGACAAACACAGTGCGGTGGGTGAGCAACTGGGTGACGGGCCAGGCTCAAAGGGTTCTAGTAAATGGGGTCATGTCGGGCTGGAGACAAGTCACCAGAGGGTTCCACAGGGATCCATCTTAGGGCCAGCACTCCTCAATGTCTTTGTAAATGACTGAGGACTTGAGGGATTGATTAGTAAGCTTGCCAATGACACAAAATTGGGGGGAGCTGCTGACACTCTGGAGGGAGAGAGGCCCTGTAGGGATCTGCACAAACTGGAGAACTGGGCAATCACCAACCACGTGAAGTTCAGCAAGGGCAAGTGCCGGATTTTGCACCTGGGACACAGCGACCCTGGCTGTACAGACAGACTGGGGGACCAGATGCTGGAGAGCAGCTCCACAGAGAGGGACCGGGGGGTTCTGGTCGATGGCAAGTTGAACATGAGCCAGCAGTGTCCCTGGAGCCAAGAGGGCCCCGTGTCCTGGTGCACCCAGCACAGCAGGGCCAGCCGGGCAGGGAGGGGATTGTCCCGCTCTGCTCTGCGCTGGGGCGGCCTCACCTGGAGCATTCACTGTGTGCAGGGCTGGGGACACAGGAGAAAAGGAGATAAAGCTGCTGGAGAGTGTCCAGAAGAGGCTACGAAGTTGGTGAAGGGTTTGGAGGGGAAGCCGTGTGAGGAGCGGCTGAAGTCACTTGGTTTGTTCAGCCTGGAGGAGACTGAGGGGAGAGCTCATGGCAGTTACAGCTTCCTCACAAGAGGAGGAGGAAGGGCAGGAGCTGAGCTCTCCTCTTTGGCGACCAGTGACAGAACCCAGGGAATGGCAGGAACATGTGCCAGGGGAGGTTTAGGTTGGACATGAGGAAAAGGTTCTTCCCCCAGAGGTGCTGGACACTGGAACAGGCTCCCCAGGGAGGTGTCACGGCCCCAACCTGACAGTGTTCAAGGAGAGACTGGACAACGTCCTCAGACACACGGGGTGACCTGTGGGGTGTCCTGTCAGGGACAGGAGTTGGACTCCATGATCCTTGTGTGTCCCTTCCGACTCAGGACATTCTATGATTCTAAGAAACACGATTTAATTTAACTATTTAATTAGCAGGGAGGAAAGCCAAGAATGGAAAAATCAAAAACCTCTGCCCCAGAATAAAGGAGGAAGCAGCAAGGGCTGTGGAGAAACTGTGCTGGAAGCAGCCCCGAGAGCTGCACCAGCACCCACCTGTTGGAAGATGATGCCCCAGAGCATACCCGTGCCAAGGCCTGGTGCTCTCCTGCACGTGATCCAGCCTCCGCATCCACCCTTGGGAGCAAGTCCTGCAGATCCCCACCCCACAGCGCGTCTGCTCAGACACTGCCTATAGCTTCGCATCCCTCGGGCCCTGCTGTGCCACAAAAGCTGCTGAAACATCAGTCCCGGCTGGCAAGTACTCTGCTGCAGGGATCTGCGAACAAACAGCTCTTGCTTTCTACCCAGCTCCAGTGGGTTCACCAGCTTAGCAAGGCAGGAGCCCATTCCAGCCCTTCATACCGTTGGCCAAAAGCAGGGGTGAGGGTGCTACATCACATGGGAACAGAGCTCTCCATCACGCCAAGGCCTGCCAAGGACTTGGGTGACCACACTGTCATCAAAACAGCAAAGTTGCGTCTTCCAAGGAAAGCCCCATGTCCTGCTGCCTGAGCAAACAGGGACGCATGTCAAAGGTGGAGCGAGATCACAGCCCCAGCATGGCCCTCGGGCAGAGAAGCCTTCAACAGTCAGGCAGAGAGCGCAGAGATGGACAGGCAACCCAGCTGGAACACAGCACGGGGGGCTCCTAAACAACCCAGTGCAGAAGAGGTTAAAAGTATCAGCCAAAGGAAGCAGAGTGTTCAGCCAGAAGCCAGGCTTTCCCAACCAAGTTTGAAGGAGCTGGCAGCTCTCACCAGCCTTCAGGGCACACATTGCCACATACCGCAAACGTGCTTGCTCAGCCCAGGCCAAAGCAGCTGCGACGGCACAGAGCAAGCTTCATTGACCAAGGCACGTCTCGCAGCAAGGATGGGCGCCAAATCAAGAGGAAGGTGCACCAGCAGACCCGAGCCAGGGCAGGGGGGGCATGCAACGCTGCCCCCGCCGCAGGCAGCGCTGCCGCCGAGCGAACGGCCACCCCGCAGCAGCACTGCCAGCTCCCGCCGGCTGTGCCGGGGGCTGCCAGCACTGCCTGCCCAGCCAGGGACCCACCGCTGCACAGGGTGAAGGGCAAGGACGAAGGAACAGCTTCACCTTCCTAAATACTCTGTAGAACAGACTGACAGCATTTCTCAGGCAAAGGGTGACCCGTGCACCGGCCTGGGCCAATGTGTATAATAAGAGGGGAGACTTCAGCAGCCCCTCAGTGCTCATCCGTGCTTTACAGCCATTACAAACTGCCTGCAAGCAGTTACGGGGCTAAACCATCTCAGTGCCACATCCGAACAGCTCAGGGGGTTCTGCCCAGGGGATGGGGCTGCCCTGCTGCAGAGCTGGCTGTGCCCTGCTGGCCCCTGTGCACTTTTTTGGATGGGGAAGGGGCTGTCCAAGAGGTGTCACGGAGAAATGGAGCAGTCAGCCCAGGAAGGGACAAGGCTCCCCAGGGAGACACTGGGACCACCAGCACTGCAGCCATCCCTCCCCTCCTACGCAACCCTCATGTAGGGATGGCGCTGGAGTGGAGCCTGGGGCTGTTCTGGTGCAGCAGAGGGAGACTGAACCAAAGGCTCTTATGGTAACAACCAGTGCTCTTTGAACCCAGTCTGCCCTGCTGCAGATAGGCCCTGTGGCTAACCACTGCAGAGCACCAGCAAGGCACCTCAGAAGCAGGCAGGGGTGTTGCAAACCATGTGGACCACCCACCACCAGGGAACACTCTTCCTCCGCTGGTGATGGTGGAGAGCAACTCCCACCCCCACTCCAGGTCACCTGCTGCCTCTGCAGCAATCACAGTTCACGGACAAAAGCAAGCAGAGGAAGGTAGAGACCACGGGTTCAGCCTCCTTGCGCTGGGAGGTAGCAGGCAGAGGAGATCAGCTGCTGTATGTGCAAGAAGAACACAGGACCAGACATCCTGGAAACCACAAGGCCAGCCTGTAAGCAGTGTGTTGGAAGAGGAGAGGGGCTTGAGTAGGTGAAAAGCATCTAGAGCAAGGGGAGCTACGCGAGGGAGCCCAGCTCAGGCACGTGCTCAGCCTTGCCTTCTCTCACCTTCTCTTTCCTTCCAAAGGAAGGCCCAAGCTCGCTGCCTATAGTCATCGTCCTCAGATCTGCATCCCCAGAAGAGCTCTGTTTGGAATCTAATGCAGTGGCTACAAAGTGCCATTGTCCCGAAGGCAACGGTCATGTCTTGTGCACGACTTCTGAGAAGGATGGTAGTTCAGCTGGAAGGGACCTACACTAATCATCTAGTCCAAATGATGGATAACCACCTCCTTCAAGCAAGCTCCCAAGGAGACAAGTCCATTCCCTTCACCCTCGCCTACGACATCCCAGCAACAAGCCACTCATGACATCCAGGAGGTAGGATATTATACGAGTGGTGAGGGAGCTGTAGGAATACAGACAAATGTGAAGCTCGTCACCAGCACGATGATTGTCCTGTGATGGGACTGTCACCAACCCTTCTAGAAGCAGGCGGACACCTCCCTTAGCACAAGGCCCAGACTGTGCCAGCAAGACTTCATTTGCCCAGACTTGCCAGGGAGCTTGGACCCGCAGGCGACCAGCACATTGAGTGAGTCTGCCCAGAGTGCAAAGCCATATGCAGTTCTGCTGTGCAAGTGCTCGTCCAACTTGTGCTGGCGCACAAGTCACAACCAAAAGAAGAATCATGAAACCAAAGACACCCAGACCTGGGTCACCGATGCCCAGCTGCACCCGGGACACCGAGGCCAGAAGCAAGAGTGAAGAGTTGGCCGGGCGGTGTGTGTCCTGCTCCCTGTGCCACCGCAGCACAGGGAACCCCAACAGGGACTCAGCGCCCTGTGCAGGGGCAGAGCTTCCCGCCAGGCATTGCCCAGGAGCAGAATGCTCCCACATCTGCAGTGGCCAGTGCACACCCTCCCACGGAGCCTTCCTCACACAGAACCCCAGAGCAGAAGCACACAGGCACCTCACCCCGTGCTGCAAGGAACCTGAGGCACGCAGTGATGCAGAGTAACATGCAATCCACCACTGAACCCGAGTCTGCACCTCTACCCCACCAATTCCAAAACTGGTCTTCCGGCACCCGAACTCATGAGCATACAGAGACGGGACAAGAAACCCCGTCGTTCTCCTCACTTTCCCTACATCCCTGAACATGGGCGGAGATGGCATCTTGGCAGATCCACAGAGAGCCCTCCTGGAGGGACAATCTTGTAGCACCACTGGTGAGAAACTGCTCATAAAAATTAATGAGCTGCCCTATTCAGAGCCAGAGACAGCTCTAGCCCCAAGGAGCACATGGCCACAGCCCACCACAGCCCTCTGCAAAGACACGGATCCCCTGCCTGCGTCCAGGGTGCTGCCTACATCTGCGCCCTTTGCCTCATGTGGGATGGAGCCTCGGCGGGCGGCAGGGTTCTGCGGATGCAGCGAGCTCCACGATGCACGCTGCCATGTGCTACCGCCACCTGGGAAAGAGCCAGCACTGTGAAGTGCTGACATGGAGCTCCTTGTCTCCAGTTTTCACACGACGACACCTTCCTCCCACCCTGGACACAGAGTGAGGGTAGCGCTGCTGCGCTGGTCAGGGACCTTGTCCTGCCAGCCATCCCCAGCCACACACTGTCTGCAGGACGTGCAGAAGCAGCTCACGACTGGTTTCACACGGATGGTACTGTGCAAACCTGCTGCGCACCAGGGCCCTGGAGCGGAGCAGCCCACCCAGCCAGAGGGACCCCGGGGGTCTCCTAGAAGGCCTGGACACAAGCCCTCGACTCTTTCAGGCATCCCAGCAAATGTAATTCTGCAGCTCAGACCCATCACTGTCCTCTCCCATCCTCTGCTCCCAGCTGTGGGGCTGTGCCCAGCCCCCATGAGCCTGGTGACCTACACCCTGAGCTCAGGTCTACACCCAACAAAATGCAACAGCTGGTTTGCCAACACACCACCTTCCTCGGGTCCTCTGCACAAAAGAGGGCACGGAAACGCAGCCTTAAATGTGACATCCCAAGCTGCTCTGTCAGCAGGCAAAGACTCAGGCAGCCAGTAGGAGCCCTTCTGTTGGCAACGGAGCTGTTGCCCAACTCCTAACTAAATCAAGAAAATATCCCAACATATAAAGAAAAGAAGAACAAGCCCAAGCCCAGCGGTTTTCTGCTTTGGTGGTAGCAGGCCAGATTTCCAGTCTTGCTGGGGGGGTTCTGGCAGACGAGCCTCCCCGCACAACTGGCTCCTTCCACACTATAAAACCCACTCAGTCTTATGTGAGATCTGGAAAGGAGAATAAAAACTTTTAGGATAAACTCACACTGCTTTCGGGGGCTGCTGTCAGCACTCTGCTCAGGCACAATTCAGAACCTGCAAAGAAGAAATGAGATTCAATTAAAAAGAAAAAGAAAACCAAACAAAACAAAAGCCCAACCAACCAACCAAAAAAAACCCTTCACACTTCATCACAAGATGGTGCCCACACAGCTCAAGTACTGTGTTTAGATTCCATGTAAATCTGCTTGCTGGAGAATGCAAGCTCCAGATTACGCTAGATGCCACTTTACTTTAAAAAGACTGATATGAAAAAAGCACCTTCTCACATAGTCAGTGTGCCCACTGTGTGCATTGGGGGCCGGCTCTGCTCCTTTGAAGAATAAAAGCAAATATCTACTACAGGCAGTGCCACAGAACCAATACACCTCTGAGAAGTGAAACAGATACCCTCCTGGCTCGCACCATTGGGTGCTACACAAGCTCTCCTTTCGAGGCCATCTGTGCCACCCCATTGTCACCCATCCCTCCGGCTCACCAGGGCGATCCCTGCGGTAAAGCCAAGGGCAACATTTAGTCAGCAGGACTCTTACCCGGTTAATGACGCAGGTCAGCGATGCAGGACCCATGGCAGCCAGCCCCGCTCACCCATCCATGGAGTGACCAGCAGCTCTGGCACACCAGGAATAAAATCAGCAGTTTTAACAGCCCAGATCCTGCAAAAGCATTTTCAGGACCACTTTTTAGATGACAACTGCATCTAATGGGGTAGGAAAACCTGCCTAGCAGGCACTCCAGTTCCGTGCAGGAGGAAGCACAGTCCCACAGCACAGCAAGGATATCCTCTGCTTTTCCACAGGTTAATTTTCAAACACACCTTCAACAGGCAAGGACTATCCTCCCATGAGCACAGAAGCAAAGCAGGCAGGATGACCTGCCTATGCAAAGCACCCACCTCTCCTGTGGATTCAGCATAAACCTTTCACTCCCGGCAAACAAACATCAGGGGCATTTAGCTTGACAGAGCTTTCCAAAGAACTCAGGACACAAAAGCTGCTCCACTCCCATTTGGACACAGTCCCCAAGCAGCACAGTGACACACAGCAACTGCTCTGCGGCTGGGCAGCTACTGTGTGGGGCTCTGGTCATTCCCTCCCAAACAAGGACAGGACCCGCTGCTGTCCCCCAGGCAGAAAACCTGATGCAATAAGGCCAAGAGCTTCAGTACTTCTGAGGGAAAAAAAAAAAAAAAAATCACCTTAGAGCAGGGAGAAATTGCACCCCCAAATGATTTGCGTGAGAGATACGGACAGAGTTCCAGCCACCACTGCATGCGTGGTCCTGTCCCAGCTCTCTGCTGGGAGAAGCACAACAGGATGCCATTGTGCACTGGCGCTGGGCACGCTCTCGTACACTGCTGCCCACCGGGGACAGATTCCTTTGTAGCCACCACGTAGACTGGTGTTACTTGCTCAGCTGTCTCACTGCCAGGGGAGCAGGGCTGGGGTGCAACATGGGGTGTCCCACATGGGGTGTACCTGTGCCCAGCCAGCCAGGACCAGCTCTGGCTGCACTCGCAGCCCCAGGTGCCCCCACCCACACACACCTCCATGCCAGCGCCCTGGTGCATGGCCCACTGCAACCCCAGAACTGGAAATGGCATTTTCCTGACCCACTCGCAGTTACACACAGAGCCCACACTGCCCACAGACCGAAGGATGCCGCTGATGGGTGGAGGCTACTGTCCCCGTGCCGTTACCTACATGTCCACACTCCGTGATTCCAGAGCCCATGACAAACCTCTCTTTCACCTGACTACTCCTTTCATGCTGATGCCACTGCCCAGAGTCCAATGACCCAAAGGAGAGAAAGAGCCACATCAGGAGAAGAGCTCTGCCCTCTCCCAGCATCCCAGCAGCAGGACACACGAGTGCTCCAACAGGCCAAGCTGATCCATGGAACAGACTCCAATACCAGCAGGTCCTGCTCCCACCCATAGATGTTCACACAAAGCCACAGGGATCTGTGGGGCTCTCTCCCCTCTTCAAAGCATCCTCTGTGGCCCTGTTCCTATTCTGCCAAGCCCAGCCATTTTTGTGGGGGCCCTGTGCTGCTCCCAGGTTCATACGCTCGGCTTTCTCCCACACCAGCTCAAGGGCGAGTCAAGAGATGCACAGCAGAGATGGGCAGGCAGATGCAGAGTCAGGCACGAGAGCAAACAGCTTTCAACAGACCCAGATGAAAGGGTATCATGCCAACAGTCCCAGCACCCAGGGCTCGTCAGGGCTTCTCCTACAAGGGAGGATGGAGGATGCAGTCCCCAAAGGCAGAGCAGTGGCACTCAATGCTCCCCAAGTTGCCTGTGTTACCACTGCCAAACAAAGCCCCTGCACTCTTCGTCAGACATCGACCACCCCTCCTTCCCATCTTGCTTCTGTGTGGAGCAGCATTCACTGGGGTTGGCTGCACCACAGCAGGCTCTGAGCTACAGACATTTTGGGATCTGAGCTACTGCATCAATTAGTATCATATTAATGAAGTGTTCTAAGAATACAGGCAGCAGGAACAAGACCCTCCTCCAACCCTGCTCACTTCTGCCTGCAAACAAGCAGCTCCCCATAACACTCCTGCTAGCAAAAATCCATGTGAGATTGCATCGCAATCTCCTGCCGTGCAGGTCTCCCCAGCACTGTGCCGGTGCATACACCATCTCAGCCACAGACAGTGCCCCGGGCTTGAAAACATCGCACAGTGACCCACATTGTCACAACATCATCAGCACGATCATCCAGCCTGACTCTGACGGGGCAAGCACGAGTGCAGGCTGTGGAAGCAGACACCGGGACACCAACGGCAGCCACACGAAGGCCATGGTCCGCGCACGGGGCAGACCCCAGCCAGAACCACTGGCGGGCTCAACCGCTGGCTGAGGTTAGGAGGGAGGCATATGCTGAACCCACCTCACTCAAATCTAGGCCAGCATGTTGCAAAAAATGCTGATGGGTCCAACAAGGGACAAGGAAAGGGTCAACGATTCATACTGCCCCCTTCCCTTGCCCACCAGAAGAGGAACATAAACAGGGCAGGGCAGCAGTGCACAGCAGCCCCGGGGTAGCTTAACCGAGCACGAAGCACAACCAGGAGAGGTCCAGCTGTGCACGGCTCCACCCCGAGCCGGGGTCACATCAGCTCTGGCGAGCCAAGAAGGAACAGCCCGACCAGCACTCAGCAGGAGATGACCACGGACCACAACACCATGGGCCTTCCAGGTTGCGCTGCCTACACACGCCGGGCTGCCGCAGGCAGCAGCACCGCGCCGGCCCGGCGCTGAGCTCTGAAGCTCTTGCAGCAGCACAGAAGTGGCCAGGTGGGCTTACAGCAGTGGTGTAAGTTGCCACCAAAACACAGCACGGACTGCTGCATTTTCTCTATAATCCTGTAGTACTTCCGACAGCCACCCTGAAGCCAGCTGGATTTCTTATAGATGTATCACACACAAGACCAAGGTGACCAACAGGGATTTACTCACACCATACTAACAGAAGGCATATTTGGCTCCCTGGAGAAGAGCCCCAGTGAATATGCAGAGGTAATGGCCTCTGTCTCATGTAGGCATGTGTATACACAGTGCTAGATCAGACCTCAAAGTAAGTTTCCCTTGTTCTGGCCAGTTCACTCTGCAGGACCGTCATCCACCAGAAATCGTAGTACATCTCCTGAAAGGCAACACTACCGAGAATTCAGGCTGGAAGCTCACCATCAATTTTGGGTTTGTATCCTTGTCAAAAATTGCACCTTCCCATAGCGAGCAGCAGACTCAGCTGTATGACCACCCCTTACCCCTTAACACAGCACCGCTCTTCCACATTGAAACCTTTGCCACATCCCCCTCATCACCAGCAAAGCAGAGACTGAAAGCTTTGTCAGGTGTCACACCATCCCATGCTCAGCAGGAGCTCCTGCCAGCAGAAACACTGTCAGATCAATAGCGCACCTAATTAGAACATTTAATTGCTTCTCTCATACATAGAGCCACTGCTTCCCCAACAGAATCATTAAGGAGAAAAACCTGCAGGACCCCCCCAGCGCCGCAGCCCATCACACGTGGCCACCTGCGTGCTAGTCCTGTGCGGATGGGCAAGAGGAGGGTGGGCAGGGCTGGTCCATCGCGCCTGCCGCCCCGCAGCCGCCAGGGCACGCAGCCGCCTGCCCCCGGCCAGGCCGGCTTTCCGCGGGCCCTCGCCCCGGCAAGTACGACGGAGCTGACTGCAAAGGGGAGCGTGTCATTCAAAACGCACAAGCAGATTGCCCGTCCCTTCTGCCCATAATAAAATGTCTCATGAAATGGCTCATCCTGTTCTCCCATAGAAACATGTTTCCCTTCAAAAGCCTGATATGGGGGCGGGGAGGGGTGAAGACAAGGCGAAGCTAAAAATATCTCCTGAAAGATACCATGACAGCAACAGATTCACAGGAAAATGAGGTGGGAAGGGGGCTGTGAATGTGTTAAGATCCTGTTTAATCTCTCCCCAGCCACCTAAAAAATCCACCGAAGGCAGAAACGATACCTCAACATTTCCTTTGTGCAAGAGATGACTCCACCCTGTGTTTTCCTCTCCATCTGATTCTCGGGGAAGGATACCAGCACACATCTCAGCTCTGCTGCCAGGCAGCGAGCGGGGCCCCCGGCAGCGGGTTAGTAGGAGTAGATGGAGAAAGGAGCTGGTGGGTGGAACCTGGCAGCAGGACCACGCTGTGTGTGAATCCTCATTCAGTAGCACCTCAAACGCAGGATGCATTTTACACTAGCACAGCGCCTGTTCCTGGTTTCCACCTCATCGCCAATACCTTGGAAAGAGGCATCAGTCTTTAGGGCCAAGAAGGGGTCAGAGTCTGCAAAGCCCAATGACATGGCCACAGGGTCCATTTACAGCTGGTGGGTTTCTGAAAGGGAGATGGAGCAGATACTAGACTGTTACCACATTTCATCTCCACAAAGAGGCCAAGTGCCCAAGTAAAACTGCTGACCTGCTGGCAACTGCAGATCTGCAGCTTCAGCCTCATTTGTCTCGTGTTTTGAGCACAATAGGGTCACCCCAGCCTCCTCTCTGCGCTGTGATAACACCAGACCCGGGAATGCCGCTTACCCAGACGTGGCTGCTCACAGCAGCTCCTGCACAGGGCAGACCCAGCCCTGAGCACCGCTAAGCCCCCAGGGCTAGTATTGCCCTCTGGAGGGCAAAAGACAGACCATCAGCAGAACATGGAAAGGAATTCCTCCTCCAGAGCATTCTCATCCAGATTTTAAGGCTGTCTGCTACTCCCACCCTCCCCAACAGCAAACCTGGGAGTGTGCATGAGCATGCACATGGGCACGCACACACTATAGGCAGGGCACTGAATGACTCCCAGCCTCAATTCAGAGCACTCTCAGCTGTGTACTGGGACAGGCAGACATGAAGTATTTGTACCAAATCACCCACCTAGGGCTCTGGGATGACTGCCCCTTTCCGCACAGTCCCACACCTCCCTGTCTAGCACAAGGAGAACAAACCTTGTCTCCTGCCCCAGTTGTACAAAAGCTCAGCCCAACAGCTCTTGGGACACATGCCTCCATGCAGCCCCGAACAGTTTACCTCCCTGGAGCAAGGCAAGGCAGAGGGAGCAACTATCTTCCAAGACAAAGGACATCCATGAGGCCTGAGCCCAACATCGCCCTCTGCACCTAGGGCACGCTGTGCAGACAGGAAAGCTGCCGCAGGAAGTAGCCACTGCTTCCACAGTGGAAGAAGTGGTTGCCCAGATCTCCTCCTCTTCCCTTTAAGGTACACTTAGGTCCTGGACAACCCACAAGTTTCCACCCAAGGGCTGGGAGGAGAGGAAAGATGGATCTGCAGCCACAAGGAAATACTGCAACACATCCCATCAAAGATGGTCTCCTCCCACCATGCTTCCCAGCTCCTGCAATCCAGAGAGGGTGATGTGCATGAGAAAGACTGGTCCACTCAGCTGGCAGCAGTGACGCTCAACTTTAGAGACCCAAATGGAACAGGGCAGGTGCTGGAAAGAAGCTCCCAAGGGACACTGTCCTCCAGCTCCCACAGATACACACAACTCCTTCCAGGCTCTAGTGACAGCATGAGCCAACAGGAAGCATGAGTCCAGGCTCAAACTCCAATGCCCCCAAGCAGAAGGAGACAGACATGGCCAGCCCCTCCACTCAGCACCACAGAACCTCACAGGTCTCCCCAGTGCAATCGCTCCAGATGTGACAAATGCAAACCTGCTGACTCAGAGCCACCCAGCTGCTCTAATGAGAACAATAAGCCACACAGCCATCACTGTCACAGCCTCAGCGCAAGCACATTTTCAGATGCCGTATATGAGAGTCATGTGTTGTAGCTGCACGAGACTTTCTGCACAGGAGCTTCCAGCAACTGGGGACTCAGAAATCTCCGCTGTTTTTTCTTTTGCAGCTATGCTTAAAACAGAGCTTCAGACTCGGCTCAGACCTCCAAGTGACAGGCACCACATGAAAGTCTACTAAATAGCTAAACACAGGCCTTACAGACGCCCACACTGATCTGCTGCAAAGCTTACACCCGTACTCAGCCCATCCCCTCGCACACGCTTGCTTCCCCGTTGGTATCCCAGCTGTCACTCAGGCCATAGTCCTGTTCCCAAAGCGACAGGGAAATATCCCAAGTCTGTAGCCAAATAAAATTAAGGCAAAGGACATTCAAGTGATGTCTGTGAGACTGGGCAGGAAACTCAGAGCAAGCCCAGGAACAGCCAAGTCCACCCCTTGCCCTTTAACCGACAGGTCATTCTCTGTGACTTCCTAATTTAGAAATCCTAATTAGCTATGGGAAAGATTTTTTGGGGACAAAATTAATCAGGCATCTGACTGGTCTCTCTCTGAAAACCTCCTCTAGTAACGCAGAAGTCATCGGCAGTGCTAGGGCAAGGAGGAACACAGAGTACCACTGGAGTTACACATGGGACAAGCACTCAGTGCTGCCAGCAGAAAGTGTGAAAGGTTATTCTGTAAACCTATGAGAGATCCAGCTCCTCACCAGGACCAAGGTCATCAACCAGAGCTTAACAGGGAGCTCAACCGCCTGAGGGAAGAAAACTGATTTTTAAGATTTTTCCCTATTCTACACTGCAGCGAATTCTTCAGCTGACCCAGCCGTCACTCCTGGCCACCCATAAACCACATGCCAGAAGACATTTACCCTGGAAGGTTGTTGTGGTGGTGGCAACCATGGCAGCATCCCACAAAAGGGGGCCCAGCAAGCTCCATGCCTGCACTGGACAGGAAAGGTACCAAAACCTTCACCTTCTATGCACGAGGAACACAGGCTCTCTTCTACGCTCATGCTTTTTCACCCTAACTACAACACTGGACTTCAAAAACCTTTTTAGAAGCTTCCTCCGGAACAAAACATCTCCCCTGAGAGTTTTGGAAAACGCTGATTTCTCGAAAATTGGTAAAAATAAAAATTCTGGACAGTTCTAGGTACAACATCAATACGCAACTAAAACAGCAGCAGCGGAACACATCACCTGCAGCCAGAAGCCAGCCTACCCTCCGCACAAACGCACAGGCTGTGCAGCTCACCCAGAGCTGCATCACATCCTCCCAGACACCTGCATCCCAGGCCAGGGCTCTGCTATTTATGGTGATGTCTGGTTTAATGACCGCATCACCATCTGAAGTTGCAGCTAAAGCAATCAACGCAGCACGAGGACGGCACAAGGAGGAGAGGAGATGTGAATACTCCACTGCAGGTGGGGAGGCGGTTCGCACCCCCCAGGGGATGGGTACATCATGGTCCTTTGACCCCAATCATGGAGGTTATCCCTGTGTAAGGAGGGACCTGCCATACGCTACAACGGCCAGGGTCTGCCACAGTTTCCAGAACATGCCCTGCATCTCTGCACACAGCAGAGGCTGGAGTCCTCACCGAGAGATCTCAGCTCTGAGCACCCTGGGGAGGCCTCCACAGACAGGCTCCACACCTACCAAATCAGACTCTAAAAAATATAATTAAAGAGTAATTCTCTTCTTACAAGGACCATCTCTCAAACCCAGCCTTCCCTCAGCTCCAAACTTGCTTGATGGCAACAAGGGCATACAACTGAAGGCCACCAGAACAGCTCTCCAGCCTGCGCAGCCATGGTCAAAGGCACATATGAAGTCCTCCAGTGGGCTGCAAAGGATGCAGAGATCTGCGAGGTAGCCCCAAGAAGCAGATCTTGGTAACGATGTGCTTCCGACATGCCGAGTTGTTTGGAAGCAAACAATCACTTTGGACAAGCCTAGCATGAGAAAGCTGGAGGAAAAGTGACAATGAAGTGCAGGAAGGAGCCTGATGCACGGGCTGGTCTCCCTAGGGATGCTGGAGAAGCCACACCTCATCCACGGCAGTGGAGAGAGGGCTGATCAGGAGTCACCTCACACCATCTACAGCTGAATCAAACGCAGCTTTTCCATCGCCTGCTCCTGCAACACATTGTGAATACTCAACCACGCATACCCAGACCATTGTTTGTCCACAGAAGGGTCGCCACCATAACACGCTGAAGGCTGGACATGTCAAAGGGAAACAATAGCACCGTGGAAATAGCAAGAGAAACAGCATTTTACACAAAAACCACTGATAGAGAAAAGGGCCATACAGGTCCTCTAGTACAATCTCCTGGGTAACCAGCCTATGGAGAAAATGCTGAGCTCAAGGATACCTCCAGAGCCCACCTCCTGCCATATGACGATACTCCAAAAATAACCACAGAAATATGCGAGGACCCATTCCAAGTTGTTCCTGGCTCTCTTCACATTCTCCCTCGAATGTAAATCGTCTCCCTGAAATCACAGCTCGGCACTTAAACGCTATTACGCCAGCCCACAGCTCGCGGCTACGGATCCCCGGGGCTGGCCCATCCCGTTGCAAGGATCCGACTGCCGCTGCTGCCTCCCCGCACTCCGCTTTGCTCCTTCGTGGGTGGGAATCGCGGTGTAGCCCCCCGTGCCCGGATGGACCCCCGTGGGGAGCTGCGCCCCGACCTCTGCATCCCGCCCCGCACGGCGCCCACACGACACGATGTGGGATGCGCTGCGCTGCTCTGTCTTCCCTTCCTCCCTCCCACCGCTGCTGAGAACTGGGAGCCCGGCTTGGAAAAGCCTTCCCGGCGGCGGGGCTGCTCCTCCCTGCGGCGCTGCCTGCCGCTCCCTTGCAGGCAGCGCACCCAGGGCTGCGGGCGCTGCCCGACCCCGCGCTCCCCCATTTCCCCCTCACCCGGGCGCTCACCTCAGCCCGCTCCGCTCCGCCGCCGCCGCCGCCGCCTCCCGGGCGCGGCCCCACGCCGCAGCGGCCGCTGCCCGCCCTGGCCGCCGCCCGCGAGCTGCCCGCCCGCTGCCTGCGCGCTGCCTGCCGGCCGCCGTGCGGCGGGAGCGCGGGGCGGGGCGCGACGCTGCGGAGGGGGAGCGGCCGCCCCGCCCCGCCCCGCGCTGCGTGGGAGCCGCCCACGGGCTGCGCTGTGGGCTGCGCCGGGGACGGAGCGGGGGGGCGGCGGGTGCGTTGGGCTGGGCTCGGCTTGCCTGGCGTGGCCTGGCCTGGGCTCGGCTCGGCTCGGCTCGGCTGCGCTCGGCTTGGCTCGTCGCCGAGGGAACCGGGGGGCCGCCGCGGCTGTTTTCACGGAGGTCCCATGCGATGCGCCCCCGCGGGACCTCCATCCCTGCGCTGCCCCTCTCGGCTCGCACGGCTGCACCCGCCGCATTCCCCCGCCGCCCTCCCATCCCTGCAGAGCCTCCTCCTGGCACCTCCCTGTCGAGAACTGCAGCCCCCGACTGAGGTTTTCTTCCTCGAGGGAGCTGTGCCTCGGTGGGACACGTCGGCAGGTTTTGCAGCTCCCAAGCGGTGGCTGACCTTTACTGGGGTCCTGGAGTGTCTGGCGCTGCCCACCCAGTGCCCACAGCCCCAGAACACTGCGTGAAGTGTTTGCATGGAACACCCGTAAGCCAGTCCCAAGAGATCTCCACATCAGCAAGTGACCCCACTTAGGTATTTTGGGTATGTCAGGATAAGCAGCCGCATCCAGGAGATGCAGGTGAAAAGGGGTGGCAGTTTCTCCACCACACGTGTGCAGCCACAGCGTGGATACACCAGGTGTACGGATGCACTGGATGCGGTGAGGGACAGCATAGATGCACTGGGTGCAGTGGTGCAGCAGGTGCAGGGATGCACTGCATGGACAGCATGGGTGCACTGTGTCAGGGATGTGCTGGGTGCAGGTAAGCACAGCATGGATGCACCAGGCACATGGAGGCACTAGATGCACAGCATGGCTGCAATGGCCGCTCTGGCCATTAGCGAAACCTTTGCAGAGGTCGCATTTGCACTCGTAAACAGGAGGAATGAGACTAGAGTTGCGCTGCAGACTCAGCCCTCCTTGCCTCACAGATGTTGAGGAGCAAAGGATGGAGGGGATGTGTCGTGCACAGGTTAGCGCTGTGTCTGATTTCCTTGTTTCCAGAGTCTTTGGCTACTCCTGACTTGGTACCCGATGCCCACTAGCACTTGCTGCATCACACAGGTCTCCAAGCAGCATGTTATACTCATGGACTTCCCTGTGGGGCCTTTGCTTGGCTCTGTTATCTAGTAGAGCATCCGCTATCAGGTACTACACTGGCCCACTGAAGTAAGAAGGGTGCAGCTCTGCGTGGGACCCTGGCAAAGGCAGGAGGCAAGGAGGAGGCTTGGGGACTCTTCCCAGCAGGGAAGGTCTGACCCAGCTGCCTCTGCTTGTCCTCTGCAAGCCAGGGCTGGCCTGGGGCGGCTCGTCAGGGAGTGTCAGCACACGGTCACCTGTCTGGCAGCAGCGGGTGTCAGGGCTCCGCGCCAGTCACCTCCGGGTGCTGCTCCTCAGCTTCCTCCTCACCAGCCTTCGGGAAACCTGCTGTTTTCACTCACATAGGGAGCCCGACCCCTACGGCACCATGACGGGGACAAAGCGCTGGAACAACGCGGGCCTTTTTTTTTACCACTTTATAAAATATCTCCTTTATTAGTCACACTGAGGCTTTTTTTCCTGACGAACCACATACTAGCAGAGAGTACCAGGAACAAAATGAGGCTGCATGGTCCAGTGGTTCAAGCCAAAGCCGCGATGCCAGCAGGATTGTGGGCTCTAAGCCCCTGCTGAGCTGTTGACTCACTGTACAAACTCAGGCAGGTCCTGCCTCTTTGTGCATTGGAGAAGCCCAGCTGGAAAGTTGGGTAAATAGCAGGAACCTCTTGGGAAAAAAAACAAAAAACCAAAAAAACCAAAAAACCACCACCACCACCACAACAACAAGAAAACTCCACAGTATCAAAGCCAAGCTTGAGGGAGTGCATTCGATTACAAATAAAAGACATTTCAACTGGCTGCTCAGATTCCCCTTGCAGGCATGGTTTTCACCTCTGACCCCTCACTGCTGTGCACTGTTAAGGGGTGATGGTGAACAGGTGCTTTACCTCCCTGCGGCAGCGGCTGCGCTGCAAGTGACATCATTCACGTGTCATGCTGCCCTGCACCTGTAGGGAACTCGCACCGTATTGTTGCAAAATTAATTGCAATTGTAGCTCTGTAAACTGTCTTGAGGGCTGTTACTGTCTGTTTTAATCTTTCAGGTCATTCAAAGGAAAAATGGCGATTTCTGCTCAATGGGTCGGGTTCTGTCATACTCCAAAAGAAAACCTAGGAAATTTAAATGTTAAATTCACTTTTAAGTGAATGTGGGTCAAATAAGTCCGTGGCTAAACACACTGGCAGAATTATGAGCACAGATATCCTTGGTATAGTTCCCCAGCGCCCACTGCAGGGGCATTCCCCTCACAAAGCCAAGGAGCCAGAAGAACATGCAGAACAAATTCCGCCGGTGAATCCTTCACTCCCACTCTTGCAGTAGTGCAGCCCAGCCTGGACTGTCTTACGGTTGCCACCAAGCTAAAACCTGAAACTCTCCAGCAGTCCTGAAGACATAGAAAATACAACCTATGTGCGTACCTGGGCATACAGCCCTCTGCCTGCTGAAATGAGGAATAGAGCTTAATTTGCAAAGTAACCACCTGTGAGCTATTGATCACCCCACCATGTGCTGGACCCTCTTCTGGTTATTCAACAACAGACAAATGAGCTTTCCTGCATCCCTGTCAGAGTCCTGCTGCAGTTGTGGGAGTGATGGAGATATCCTGTTTCCCTGAAAATAAGACAGGGTCTTATATTAATTTTTGCTCCACAAGATGCTTTCTTTTTTACATGTATAGCTGCCTGGACACAATTTAAATTGACTTTTTAATGAACTTTAACTAGGGCTTATTTTTGAAGTATGGCTTATATTTCAAGCATCCTCAAAAATCCTGAAAAATCATGCTAGGGCTTATTTTTGGTGTAAGTCTTATTTTCAGGGAAACAGAGTACCTGCTCCAGCCGCACATTGCAGACGGGGTGGAGGGGAGGGGACAGTAAGACTCTTTTTTTTCCCCAGAAAACACTGAGGAAGTGTAAACTTTGTAAAGTTTTCAGACCTTAACTGAAAATTTAAAGAATTTAAATAAATTTAAAGGAGCTGAGTTTTGTTCAGTTATTTTTTCAGATCAGTCAAATACATTTCCAGAAGAGTTAGTTGTTTTAAACGCCAAAACCAGCTCTTATGCAGCTGGGTGGAACTGCCTCTGTGTCTGCCTGTTGGACACTGGAGAACTTTGCTGCCCAGCAGCGCACAAGGGAAACATTTGAGCTCCCGCAAGGGCAATGTGAATGGAGGAGCCTGCAAGCCCTGCTCGCTGCTGGCCAGCAGCTCCATGGGGAATGCTCTTTCAGGAATCAGGTCATTTTTGCGACCCAAGTCAGGATCTCCTGGACAGATTCCCATTGTCCAGCAGAATCAACTTGAAACAACAACATAAGAAAACAGGAATGCCCATACCAGTAAACAAGGACTGGCACAATTTGCAAGAGCTTGCAGATGTTTCATGGTTTAATGCTAGGACAGGTTCAGTCACCAGGCTCTTGGCAGATCTCCTTAAGAGCCTCCAAGCTCCCTTATGCCAGCAAGTTTTCCCCTTACAATTTAACTCTGTAGGGACTCTGGCCTGGCTTATGGGATAGAAAGCAAAGAGAATCAGCACATTCTCCAGTAGTGAGTGACCCTTGAGCGTATTTCTGCATGGAAACCTGCTCTTCATTGAAGAAGACAGATTAGATAGAGGTGCAGCTGTGTCCAGTTTCACAGGTGCAGCTATGAAGAGGAAACCCCCTCCAGGGAAGAGCACCTTGGAGCTCTTAGAGCTCCACCTTCCAAGCTCAGAGCAAACTGTTATTTAGCCCTTGCAACACCAGAGTCAGGGAAGCACACCACCAGTTATTAATAATCATTGCGAAGTATTCTTCATCAGGCTTACAGACACAAGGATACAGCTGAAGTTGAAATGTGGTTGTGTTCTGCCTCTCTCCCAAGAGGCCGGTGCGCACGCAGGCAGGCACGCGTGCGCGCGGGGGCACCGCCAGCTCTGCTGGCCCTGGCAGCGGCAGCAGCAGCACAGGGCGCCAGCCCTGTTGCCGGGCTGACTCTCAGGCTACAGGGTCCCACAGAGCTGCCTGCACCTAAAACCTTTATTCCATAAAGCCCAGCAGCATGGAAAAAGAGGTATGCATGGCTGTGTGGTTTTGCGAGGAGGTTATTTTGGGAATCCCCGCCTGAGCTGCTGCTAGTGCTGATGCTCTGCGATAACAAACTTTCATGCCTCTTGCTTGTTTATGCAGGGCATGAAAAGGCCCTTTGTGCAGCTCGGGGAGCTGGCTGCCAGCTGGGATTAGTGAGATGCTCCCTGTGTGCTCCTTGGCTCCATCCTCCCCAGCAAAGTTGTGCCCGCAGGGAAGCGTGGAGGTGCCCGCAGGCAGAGGAGTGCTCGTAGAACTAGCCACCTCGTGGGAGAGGGAGCACAGCTCCTCACATTGAGCTCCTTGGCACTTTCTGCCCTTCTCACATTTTAAATGATGGGAACACAGTGGTGAGTTTGGGCAGCTTCACCTCCAGGAGTTCGAGGCAAATGTTTCCATCCAAAGGAGACATTTCCAGCTCTTGGTGCCGTCTTCCTTCAGGCAGTTTCAGTGGGTTCTAAAGCTCAAAGAAGTCCCTGGGACTGAGATGTCATCAGAGTCATCAGATCAAGCCCTTATTATCTATTATCCCTGTGTGTCTGGAGCCCTGAAGTCTTGGGGGATGAGCAGGCTTTCCACTGACTTCATCTTCTGCTTCCCAAGGAACAGGACCTAATACCTAAGAGGGGCAGGAAATGCATTTTTTTAGTTTAAGTCAAAGAGATTCATGACCTATGTAAAGGTTATGACACATCCCACCTTGATGGCTTGCAGGGGTAGGAGGACTGCAGTAGAAAGAATTGCAGCACCCCTAGGAGACAGGGAAGAAGGAATATTTGCCCACTTTACAGGCAAGGAACCCAAGCACCAGGGCAGGATGTGGGTTGCCTGATGCTACGCAACAGAGATGCAAAGATGTAAAGAGATGCAAAGTAACCACAGAAAGCACTTGTGCCATGGCCATCTCAGCAGACCTGTGGAGCAGACAGGGTCCCCAGCGAGTCAGCAACAGAGTTAGGAGCCACCAGCAAAGAGAGCGATGATAGTGGGCACAGATTACTCCAATGCTATGAGCTGCAAAGCGAAGGAGGAAGGGCCGGGCAGGTCCTGCTGCCAGGAGCAGCCCCAGCCCTCCGTGCACGTCCTGCTGCCAGGAGCAGCCCCAGCCCTCCGTGCACGTCCTGCCCCGCGCAGGTCCTGTGGGACCCGCTCCTTCCTTAGCTGGGCTTTCTGCAGGGACCAGCTGCATGCAATCCTGGGCTGCAAGTCCCTGAGAGCATCAGCCCCATCCTGTTTAGGAATGTAGTGAGGCCGAGGCTCTGCCCAGACTGTGCGACAGGCAGAGCAATGGGATATCCTGTGTCTTTCCGTCCTCACGCTGCCAGGGAAGTACAGTTCTCCTGAGGGGAGCGCCTGGCACAGGTCTGACATGCTCTGATTAAAGGGAAGGCTCTGACAGCTTAATGAACTGCCAGCTTGAAGATGGCAGGGATTGAACAAAGGTCAGTCTGACACCATCCTGCGCACTGAGAACAGCTGGGACCCCCAGCAGAAATCTGTGGCACCAAAGAGAGAGAAAGCAGGGAAAGGTGAAGAGCAAGGTTCAAAGAGGGGAGTGGATGCAGTCATGCTTGCTCCTTTAACCCATTCTGCTAACCACTCTGAGGCAGGAAATATTAGGTTGATGTCACAGCATCTCCCAGCAGAGTGTCTCATCCTCTCGGATAGCTCCTGTATCCCTCAGCTGCTCTCATTTGAAGGATGTTCCTTAACACTGACTGTCCTAAATCACCATACTTTGGTGAGCCACAGAGGAGGGCACAATATTAATCACAGTGTTGCAGCAGACGTGCTGACCTGGGGGACTGCACCAGCAGAAAATGGTATTTCTGCCCAATAACCTGATTTTATACTGCATCATCTCTCATGCTGCCCAAGCTATTACTTCTCAGTGAAAAAAATTTGAGTCTGTACGGATTCTTTTATTAAGAATCACAGGCATGAACGGACCTCCCCCCTGCCCAAGAAAACACCAAACCCAAAACCAAACAAAAACCACACCAAACAAAAAACCCACAAACAAACAAACAAAAAAATAAATCTGTTCTGGATTTCAGGTTACCAGTTGCAACCCCCGGTGTCCCAGCTTGTGGAGCCTGGTGACTATTGAAAATCTCAGCTTCTAACACTTCTGGGTACAGGAAAGACAGGAAAATGTGAAAGCTAAAGGCTGGAATGGCAGAAAACAAATCAAGAGTGGGTCAAGAATGATCTAAGGATCTGTTTAGGTGGAAAAGACATCAAGCCATGTGGGACTACTACAACCACCCGGCCTGGTGCCTTGCACAGCAAAGCCTGGAGACCGGCCCCACAGCCTCCCACAAGGCCTGGGACTGGTGGCTGAGCAGGGACGTGTTCATGGGAGGGACAACCAGCTGAGGAGTGATGGTGAACCGACCACACTCCTAGGAAGTTAGTGACCTCCATTGTATGAGCCGCATCTTAGCCATAATTTAAGCATCCCAAATTTCCAGCCCCTAGGTCTTGCTGCGCGTACCTGGTTACAGAGTGGTCTGCTATGCACAAGCCTCTCCCCACACTACTGCCTTGGCTCCCACGTGCACCTCTAGGTATTCTCCTGGAGAAAGGCAACGAGCTGAAGCTCTTCAGTCTGCTGCTGCCAGGTAGGTTCTTCCGACCCCAGCTGGACTTGCAGCCCAATTTGGACCTCTTTCAGCTTCATACGTGATACCAGAGAATGTTTGTGGTTTTAAGACACACTTGAGACATAGTTTCATACAGGAAGAGTTTGGGATGGGTGTAGGAAGAATGACACTTTCTTTATGACGGGTCCCCAGGAGTCCGTGCTCCATGCCTAGGCTGAAGTTAGCTGAGAGGTGGGCACAGCCCCCTTCCCTGCTGATGCAGAGAGGTGGGGAAGCTGTTGTAGGGATGTCAGTCACAAGGAGTTGGGGCTTCCCTGCAGTGTCTTCAAAGCAATTAGTACACGTGGTTACTAACGGTGTCTTCCTGGGATGTCTTCTGAAGGAAGAGAATCCATGAAAACTCTTCCTTTGGATACAATGACAAAACTACCTGGGCTGAATGATGTTTTTGCAAGGGCTGTGCTGCAAGGATTTGCTGGGAACAATGAAAAAGGACTCCAGTCCTGGGATCAGCATGTGGGGAGGGCTGAACAGCTTGCAAACCCTCTGCTAAATCCACATTTGGCCTTAAACACTTTGGACTGAGGTCTGGATTTTGGCAAGGTAGTCATGGGTTTGGATGCACAATTCACATGGTTCCCATCTCCCGCCAAAGATCCCAAGCATATGTGCCAGAAATTCACCCAGAGACACGGCACTGATCAGAAGCAGATCTCGGTGCCCCAAATGTAGCTGGAGGATGCTTCAGCCTTCCCTGAATAAAAAGAAACTGGTCTCCCACATTTCTCCAACAGCCGCAGATGCTGCCAGTCACCAGCAGGGCAGCAGGCACTGGGGAGGCCCGAGCGAGCACCTGGGAGAAGGTCAGTGAGCAGAGGAGTGATGTGGTTGGCACTGGCAGCCAGAAGCCTGTTGGTGTGGGGAACCCCTCACCAGCAAGCACTTTACTGGGGCTCTCAGCTTTTCTGCTTACTTGACCCCTATGGGGAAGCCTTGAGACTCACCTTCTTTTCCAGGAGAAGCACTAAACCGCTTACAGACCCTATGCTGCGGAGGCTGGCGTTGCATGGCAAGATTATGTAGGTGGGATTAGGTCAGCGAAAGCCCAAATTTCCTTAGGAAAGAAGGAGGGGATTTATTTCAACTTGATCTCCCCCTGTCCTGACTGCTCCCACAGCATCTTACAAAATTCCTCATCCTGAACGTGGAGCACAGAGCAGGGTGGACACTGCGAGGCCATGGCCAGTGGGAAGCTGGGCAGGAGCAGATGTGCTTGGGGAACAGGAAAGAACGAGCATCTCTGGGCTTCAGCGGGGAGACACCCTGCATGACCACCCCCAGGAACCACCTCCAGGAGAGCAGGGCCATTGGTCCACAGCCTGTCTCACAGGCAGGGAGCGACTAAAACGGGTTTGATCGCCTAGCCCTAGGCAGCATTGTTTGCAAAAGGAGTGCTTGGGGCAGTTTCTATCAGGCAGGAGCGGTGGTCTAATCAGCACCAGAGCCTGCTCTCCCATCTGCTTGTGATGGAGAGATGGCTGCTGCAGCTGGGGCCTCCTTTGCCTGTTAGCTCCCAGCCTGTGCCATTTACTGTTCTGAGATGGGATCTGTTGAAGGCATGAAAGGCTTAGTTTGCTCTGCAGGCCAGAGTTCCGATTGAAACCGGCTCTGCCCTCTCTTGTGTATGTGACCCAAGTCTTATAAGGGCAGGGGGTCGGTGGCTTGCAGGGCAGGCTCTCTCTCCTTGGCAGACACCTAACTCAGGCCCCAGTGGATTCAGGCAGCCTCCAAACTGCTGAATTCCTACTGCTTTGTCCCAGCCCTCAGGAATATCAGCCTTTGGTTCACCTCTGACGGAAACTGGAGCTCTGCAGCTCCTGGGACAGGAGACCCTCTCCCTGACAACTAACCAGTAGGAGGGCCAGTGACACCAGGAAGCCCGTCAGCAGCTGGATCCAAACCTGCTTGGATCACAGGTTTCACTGGCACTACCAGTAAACTGCTGGTGCTGGGAGCAGGAACTTTGCCTCCTCCCTGTGTCTACATGCCACCCGGAGCGGGCAGGGTGGCTGCTGGTGGCTGGCTGGGCCCACACGGGTGGCTCCCCCGAGGCAAGGCAGCTCCTGCCCCCCGCAGACCTGCCTGCCCCTGGCAGCACTCCCCATGCCCGCGCTCCTGCCCATCCCAGCTGCCACCGGTGCCCACGGGCAGCCCGGCAGCCCCAGCCCATTGCAGCATGGCAAGTGTCCTGCCCAGGCGTCAGGGCCCACCACCAGCTGGCAAATTTCCAGGGAGACCCGGGGAAAAAGCTGGGCCAGCATTGCTGTTTTAGGCAGTGGCATAGGGTCAGAAGCTGTGGCCCTCGCCAGCCTCCCAAAACAGGGAAGTACCTGCCTCCTGGCTGCCCTCTCCAAGTGGCTCTGTCCAATAATTGTCCTGCCCTGCAGCACAGGGTTCACTCCGCTAAGCCCCTGATGGGGGGTGCTCCTGTGAACTGAGCCGCAGCACCACCCCACTAACCTGACACCCAGTGCTGTGCGGTTCATTCCACTTCCCCACACCAAATGCCCGGGACGGTTGGGAGAGGGCAGTCTCTCACCCCTGGACATCTTGGCCAGAAGCATCTGGCAGCCTGAGGAAAATTAATAAGAAAAGCCTGAGCCAATATTGCTAGATTACAGCCATCTCTCCCAGAAAGGATTAGCAGCAAAATCCCCAGTGGGATTGTGGCTGTAGCACCAATGGTGGCTGTGCCCATGGCTGGGAGGGCAGTGAAGGGACCAGACCAGAGTCCAGCACCAGCTGGGGCCAAACTGCTGCCAAAACCCACCGAACTGCCCTCCTCCTCTTCCTGTGGTGCAAGGGAGACTGTGCCTCACTCCCTCCACACAGCCTCGGTCCAGCGGTCCCCAGCCAGGACCATCAGATCTCCCGCGCATGTCCCGTGGGCAGGAGGATGCAGGGAGCTCCGCGCCCTCCCAGGCCCCCTGAGCCATGGGGACCCAGACATGTGGGGCTGGTACAGCACTGTGCCATCACCTCCCCGCTGTTGTACCCATCCTGGGAATCCCTGAGCCCCGCCTGGAGGTGGCCCCTCAGCAGTGTCAGGCCCAGAAAGGCACTGGCTTACCCTCTCCCTTGTGTCCGTCCACCCCAGCCCCTTGCAGGATGCCATCAATGCCCTGGGATCTCGCTGAGCTCTCCTCTGCAGCTCTGGCCAGTGGTAGCTCCCCCCACAGGGCCCAGTCCCACAAGCTGCACGAGAAGGGGTTTGTCAGGCCCTCGGCAAGGCTCCAGTGGGGACACAGGACCTTTGGCCTCTACCCCACAAATTCCATGGGATGAGAGGAGCATACTCCTGGGTGGGTGATGCATCCTGCTGAAACAGGGGAACACAAGCCCACAGCTGAACTGATGCAAGAAGTCACGGCTGAGGCAACAAACCCTGTTTTGTCTCAGATTCCTACCTCCTCGGACCCCGAGCAACCTCCACTGCAGCTTCTGGCACGAGCCGCCCCCAACCCGAGGCCAAGGGCACAGAGAGCGGCAAGCAGCCTCCCCACTGTGGCCACCAGGGCTCGGCCCCTACATGCTCCAAAAGCCCTTCAAGCACCTACACAGCCAGTTTCCCTGGCCCAGGTGCACACAGTGAGATCACAGCCTTATTATTGTTCATCACATACGGGGCCACATATAATATTTGGAAAATAAAGATCTGTGCACAGCCTGCCCCTGCCAGGGGTGTCCAGCACCCAGCTGGAGCCTCTCCCAGCAGCACAGGATAAGGCTTGAACGTGGCGTCCTCTTTTCAGGGTATTTATTTGCATTTCTGAGACCTCCGGCCCTCAGCTGATGCTGATTAACGGGACCAGCTCTCCCTGGTACCAGCTCTGCTCTCTGGCCAGGGCTCCCATGTTTGCCGTGGTCTTGCTCGACCCATCAAAGACAGTGCAGGGTTTGGTGGAGGCTGCCCCAGCCTGATGGGGTGAGGGCCAAGCACAGGCTCAGGGAGGAAAGCAGGGGGCCGCTGGGGAAGGACATGGAGTATTCCCGCTGCCGGCTGTCCGCTCCGAAGCACGCTGCTGGCAGGAGCAAAGGGGCCACATGGCCGTGGTGCAGGGCGCACTGGGAGGTGCAGGAGGAATCCCTCCTGATCCTGGGCCCTGCCCCAAATGCCCTGGGTGACGGGCTGGGGACCCCAGTGCTGGTGGTGGTCACAGAGGCCCTCGGCTCAGTGGCACATTCCAGTTAGCCCGTCTGAGGGACAAACGTGGGTATTCAGCCTTGTCTGGATCAGGCCCTTGCTGATTGCTGTTCTGAGATACTGGAGCTTGGTGACAAGCCCATCTGGGTGGCACAGGGACCACCAGCCAGTGCTGACATCTGAGAGCTGGGTGCTTTTAGGGACGTGCTCTCGTCGTTCACAATGAGAAGGGCTGGGCATCCCTAGTGCCAATGGTCAGCTGGGTCCCAGGGAGCCTACTCCTCCCCTTGCATATCTCCCCTGCCAAGCCAGCATTTGAGAGGTGTCAGCCACATCAGACAAAAAAGCAGGTCCCCGTCTCCTCCCTCAGGATATACTTTGCTCGTAATGAAACCTAGCAGGGTCCTGGCTTAGGGCCTTGTCATCCTCAACACGTGTGCTGTCCTTTCCCTGTCCTGGAGGGGACCAGTGCAGGTGCCAGCTTCTTTTTTTCAGGACTGGGTACAGGAAGATGATGGTTAATGGCCTTTGTGAACGGACACTGGCAGGCTTTGTGCTGAAGGTGCTCACGTGGACAACGAGTCCAGATCACTGGAGTTAGTCAGAGACAAATTTCTGAAAGTCTTGACGTGTTCAAACTGTTATGTATGAGACCTGGACCAGACATAAGCACCAACGCAAAAATCCCAGCGATTTCCTCTTTGCATGGACCAGCTTGTGAGAGCACTGAGGAATTCATCCTGGCCACTCAGCTTTGGTGCTTTGCACATAAGACACATTTTCAGCCCTTGCCTTTTTGTTCACTCATGGGGCAGAAGTGCCGATGCCAGCCCTGCCTGTGCACCAGGGCCAGGTGTCTGGGCACCACTGCAGGCAACCACACCAGCCCGGTTACGTGCACTAGTCCCTCTGGCTGACCCAGCAGCCAGATGAGACGCAGACAAACCAGGCTGACGCAGTCCTCCGCAACACCATCTGGCTCCTCACTTTCCTAGTCCACCCATCAGCACTGGCTGGCATCGCCCGCCAGTTCCAAAGGCCTTGCAGACATATCGATTTATTTGGGCAGAGGAGAAAGGTTAGTGGCTGGTGCTACAGAAAGCAGTTGGTGAGCTGTGTTGGGTCAAGGAGTGTGCTTTGCAGTGCTACAAGGGCTGGAGCAGGCTGGAAGACTCTCTCCTCATTGCTGCAAAACAGAAGAATATGCCCAGCAAAGGCTCTGCAGGTCTGCCCGTACCCCTGAAGCACAAGCTCCCTGCCAGCAGCTCCAGCATCCCCTCTGTGGAGCCATACGTGCTCTGCCCTGGGTCCCGCTGAGCCTTCAGGCCACACATGCTAGATGAGAAATGTGGGCTGCCAATATCTGTAGGCAATGATCACACCCTGGTACATGCATGGTGATGCCTCAGCAGGTCACACTGCACACAACCGCTCTTCAGGAGGATTCAGGGATCAAGCATAAGCTGGCATGCATGTGTCCACCTAGACCAGATGCCCTGGAAGGGACATTTTCTGGCAAAGGCCCCTTGCAGGCATCCTCAAAAATACCACTCAGAATGTCAGACCTTGAGCACAAGCCCACACTGAGCATGGAGCAGAGCCGGGTCCTGCCTTCTGATTCCTGCAAGGACAAAAGCCAGATTCATCAGAGGGACCGGCAAGACACCCATAGGCCAGGCAGATGTGGGACAGCCTGTCCCATGGGAGAACAGGGCCTGATTTCAAACAGCTAAGTGCTGATTTACCCTCCAAATGGGAGAATTTCCTTCAAAAAGCCATGTTAGCATTAGTTCTCATGATGCATGTAAACCTTTCCTTTCTCTCAGCTGCAGAAGGTGGGTATTCTCCAGCTGTGTGAGCTGTTTGCAGCTGTAATTGCTGGGATAGATATGAGCCGACCATTTCTATTAAGGAAAGATTTTAGAACCAAAATTAGCATTATCATCTCTTATCAAATGCTGACAACAACATTTCCCTGGACAGCTTTTCTCCATGACCACACTCTGAGCAACAAACAAGCAGCTCCCTGCTGTCACATTTGCAGCCTGGGCCCTGCAGCCCAGGAGCAGTGCAAAGGAACTGAAATTAGCTGGAAAATGACTCTCAACCAGCCTTGCTAAATTGCCATGAAAATTTAACAACCCAAGCGCAAAGCCTCTTTGCCTATCTGCTTTTTCCATCATGGCAGAGAGAACGGAAATCAAGTGATATTTTAACACACCAAAAATTAAGGGACAAGGTGCTGTGCTGTGCTGCTGCCAGTCACTCTGCTCATATGGTCCGAGGGTCACCACGTGTCAATGGTTTGTGAATGTCCATCAGTGAAATGCAAACAAGACTGCAAAATATTCTACCCCTTTGCACTGTTAGTAGCATAATCTGACCTTCTTTCAAATACATGAACTTCCGAGTAACAGCTCTGCTTCTAGAGACAGTGAGTGGAAACCTGTGCACCCATTTTTCTTCCGTGATGAGGGAGCCGATGGCCACAGCTGTCTGGGGAGCCCCCAGCACCTGATGCCTTAGCACCAACTGCCTGCACACTGAGGGTGTCTTGTGTGGTAAAGGGCTCGATGTTCCTCTGAGTATATCGGAGTGCCAGCCCCGTTTCCACCCACCTTGCTCCTGGAGAAGATGGACATAATTTTGATTTACAGCCCAACAGGCGCATAGCCATTTTCCTGATGGCAAAAAAACAGGTTGCTGTGGACCTCCCCATCTTCAGTTGCATCTGTAGCCCTCCATCAGCCTGAGCTTCTACATGCTCTAAGTGAAACCAAACCCTCCTCAGACCCCTCCTGTATCATGATGCTGGCAGTTGCGGCTGGCTGCCCACAGCCTGCACTTGCCTTGCCCTTTTGCTGTTGCACCTGCATGGGGGCATCTGCAAAGTGGGCATTGGTTCTACTCGGCATGGAGAGAAGTTCACCACATATCAACTGACTCTTTGTTTTTCTTTAACCAAGAGGTTAAAGAAAATGTTGAAGGGCTCCTTGATTGCCAGGAGGAAAACTCCTGAAAGTTAACCATTAACCGGCACCTGATAGAGAAGGAAATAAACACTTTGTAAGGCTGGAAGCTATTTGTCTCTGGAAAAAAAAAAAAAAAAAAAAAAAAAAGGAGAAATTCAGACAGAATTGTGCTCAGAGGCCCTTGAGAAAATGCAGAAAAGAGCCGGTTTTCCCCAGAACACCACCCTCAGCACCCAGATGAGCAGGCACACATGGAGGTGGTCCTTGGGAAGGAATGCACTTTGCCGGACCCCAGTGCCTGAGGGTCGGTATAGAGCTGGGGAGGTCCCTGCACTGAGAGCGCTTCAGAGGCGCCAGGCTGAGCCCAGCACCCTCACCCAGCCCCGCAGCGAACACCTGAGCTTGCACCACCCTGGTGAGACCAGGCCTTCGTTCCCAGCAAACCTAGTGCTTGCTAGGAAGACCATCTGATGGCTAGCCCCAGCCCGCAGATCTTAGAGACATCCATCCTCCACTAGATGATCCTTCTCTATCACACATCTCTTGCCTTTGCCATTTTGGTGCCTGATTTGGCAGAGGGGCTCCCAGGCTGGCCCACAAGGACTGATGGGCAGAGGTGGCACAGACATGTGTGCCTTGTACCTTCAGAAAAGCAGCCTGCAGACCTGGCAGATCCCCTGGAAATGGGTGACTGCAGAGCGCCCTTTTACTTGTGTGGGGATGCCAATGGGGAGCACTCAGAGAGTCTCCAGGCAAGACTCACCATCACCCTCTCTCCATACTCTGGCCAGAGCTCTGTGCTCACTGTGACCCTCAGCTCAGCTCAGCTTGTCAAACAGAGTGGAGGGCGCGGGAGCACACTGCCACGCATACAGAGCAACGGGCTCACTGGTGACAGCCGGCACCATCCACGTGATGCTAATGAATGTGTGGCCAGGACAGGATGCAGCACCCTGGCTCGGCTCCTGTCCTGGATGGAGTCAGGAAAGCGATTCAAATGGAAATGTTGTGCTGCTGAATCAAAAAGCTGGTGTGAGAAGGAATGAGAATAAAGAGAGAGAGACTAGAAAGGAGGAACAGAAACAGCTGGAGGGATGGGGACGATGGAGAGCAGGAGGGGTGCAGCAAAAGCAAGATGATAGAGGAGATGCAAAACAGAGGCACAGAGAGACACAAGAGGAGAGGATGGTGTGGCAGAAGGACAGATCAAAAAGGGGAGAACTGGAGATACACTTATGGAGCTGGTTTTCCTGTTCAGTAGTGCAGTTCACCAAAACAGTTTCCACCCTCCGCCACTGGACAAAGACCTCCTTCTCCCATGGCAGGGAGGCAGGCAGCTGCTCAGGAGCAGCAGCAAGAGCCCTCGCTGCTTCCCCTCTTCCCTGCTACTCAACTGCAGCGCTGGGCGCTCAGAAATGGCTCTGCCCACCTTTCCCTGCCTGGCCCTGATTTCCTGGGGAGGTCTCCCAAGGGTGCCTGGCACAGCAGGGTTCCTCCAGGGTGCCTTGCACCCCTAAAGGGCAAGTGGCACTACAGGGAGCTGCTCCTTTGCATGCTGATTTGGGACAGCTAGGTCCCAGCCAGCCTTTGATGCACCATGATGTGGCCCAAGGAAAATCGCCTTGCAATCCTAACACCTACCTTAAATCTCTCTAGGTGCAAATCGCACCTGTTACTCTACAAAATATCCTTGGTAGACTTGACAATAAATGATCACTAATGTCTTTCTAGTAATTTTTAGCATTTTAGAAGGCTGTTCTTATATCCCTGCTGAGGCTTTGCTCTGCGAGACCTTGAGAGTTTCTGTTTGCTCTTCTTCTTGCAGCGCATGTTTTTCAAACTTCTAACCAATCTTGTAAGCATCTCCTCTGGACTTTCTCCTGTTTGCTGCCTCCTCCTTATGATGACCAGCCCAAATCTCTGGCTGAATTTCCTTGCTGGCCATGCCCAGCATTGTGCTCGCCTTGCTCACAGCAGCAGAAGGCTGCTGAGCCTGATCAGCACCCACTCCCCGAAACTCCCCAGCAGCAGCACTGCTCTCCAGCCAGAGAGTTTCTGCACGGTGTTTGTGTATTACAGGTTGCCTTCTTTGCATTTGTCTATACTGAACTGCATTTTATCAATTTCAAGTAATTTATAAATTATTTAATTTTATTTTGTATTCTGATAATGTCCTTGAAAACAGTTGCAGCCCTTTGGTATTTATCATTATTTCAGTATTTTATAAGTATAATCACCATTTCATCATCCTGGTGGCTAATGAAAATACTGACTCGGACCTGACTCAAGACAAACCTCACTTAACATGTCTTCCCAGTCTGATAGCATCTGAGAAGCCCCCGCCGTCAGTGTTTTTTAACCAGCTGGACATCCACTTCAGCAATGTTTCAATTGCACTCCATTGCCTGTGTTTCCTGAAGAACACATCCTGTGGGACAGAGCAAAAAACCCATGAAAGTCAAGACATACCATATCTACTGTTTTCTGTTATCAGCTGGGCTACTTCCCCATCAATGATGGAAATTAGATCGCTCCAACATGTTGTATTATTGGCAAATTCTTGTTGTCTGTTACTTACCACGTATTATCCTTGAGATGCTTAACATGTGATTCTGTAATAATTTCATTCCGTGTCTTTTCAGGCATCAAAGTTAGTCTGACTAGTGTTTCCCTTTCTCCTTTTTTATGTGCTATGTTTTGTCCTCACCAATGTTCCGTATGTTTTCTGAGATAATCGCTGATGGGGTCAGAGATTACTGTGGCTACTTCCTTATGTACTCCAGGGTGAGCTTTATCAGACCTTGGCAATTTAAATATCCCCATGCTATATTCTTCAACCTTGTTATTCTGTTCTTGTTCCTAGCCTCTTGTTACTAACAGTAATCTGGTCCCAGTTAACCCTTCTGTACATATTTAAAGCATAAAACACATTGAGCAATTCAGCCATCTCACATATCATCTGGTATTTCTTATCTGTCCCACTTAGTCAATTTAGACTTTCCTGGACATACGAATTTTTTTCTTGACTTATACAGCTAGGCAGAACTCCTTTTCTGCCTTAGTCTGCTTGGTTTTGTCTCTCTATATTTGTGTTTTCCTCTCTATTCATCTTTAGACATACATCCTTGATGTATTACCCTTTCTCAGGTTCTGATGTACCCAGCCTGTGTTGTTCCACCTAGTCCATGTGGTGTTCCATTTTGTTCCCCTTGCTGCTGGTGTTTCTCTGCCCTACTCGCATCTCAGGACTCTGCACCATGCTTCCTCCTTCAGCCCTATTCAAACTCCACTGTACCTTCCCGCTCTTCCTGGAGGCTTTTATCCAGCTTTTTCATTTCTTCCCCTCGATTGTTGTCATTAGTCCTTTCAAACAGGAACGAAATCTCTCCTCACTGGACAGGTACATTGGGGTCCTGGGATGCTCCTTCTTTCTTCCATAAGCAGGATCTACCTCTGGCCAGCCACGCTGTGAAGGGAACCAAGTCCTCCTTTCTGCACCACTTGCACAAACTGATGCATTTACCCGTGCAGGGATGTGCCTTGAGCTCAGAGGATGGCCAGACACTGGTGCACAAACCCTTTTGGAGCATTGCATATATGACATTGCATGGAGCAGGGGAGGGAGGACAGTTGGGAGTGTCCAGAAGCCAGCAAAGGCTTGAGCTGAGCAGCAGGCACATTATCCTTCCTACACAAAACTTCCTACAAGTCAGTTTATCCAGATTTTTTCATGAAGTAGAACACTTCAAGGAACAAAACAAAAGTGTCACTTCTGGAAAAGGAAAGCAGGTGGGTTGGGTTTTTTTGATGTGTAGTCAGCAAGTATTACCAAGGTGGAAAGCCCTGTTGTAGTTCGATAAGCAGATCCAAAACATTTAATATGGGTCAGTTCAATGCGACACCTCTGTTTCTCTCTGGTGCTCTGTCGCCTCACTGGTGTTGGGCTCAGAAGCCAGGCATCCTCAGATCACACCTGAAGTCACACTCCAGACTGCATCTGCTGGGACCACTGGCTGCTGCAGAGGGGACATGCCAGAGATGCCAGGCAGAGAGCTCAGCTGTGGCTAACAGGAGGGTGGCAATAACTGCTGCGGCAGAGTGGAGAGATGAGTACTCAGGCTCTGTAAAGAAGGTCACCAACCCTTGGTAAGTAACGCCAAAGTCAGGGATGCCAGAAAGCACCAGTGAAAATGCTTTCTGGGGAGATAAGCAGTTTGGCAGGAATTGCTCCTGCAGGCCGTGCCAGCTGTCATCAGGGTTTTGCTTATCCTCAGGGATTGTCATCCCTTTGGATTTGTGCATGGAGCATATATTGCTCCTGTTGCTGTCAGGCCAGGTTTTAAGTGATGTTGTAAGAGAACTTTGAAATCTAGCTGGCAGAGAGGAAGGTAAGTACCCAATTATACTCCCCGGGCACCCCAGGAACCCCAGGCTGCTGGCGTTGCTGGGAGACCCACTGTGCTGAGGGGATGGGTGGCTGGGCAGTGACTCAGACTGGTAGGCAGTGCTCTGCCAGAAGGACAAGGAAGAAGCACTGATTATTTTTCAAGGATCTTACCCTGGAGGCCTCACATGCCAACATGCTGCCTGCAGCCTGCTTGGGTTGCTGGGCAGGACTAGGGAAAAAAGCAGTGTCAGGGAGCAAGTGTGCCTTCCTGCAGAGCATCCAGGGCTCAGGCAAGACCTTGGCTCTGGAATGGGACTGCTCAGTATGGCCCTTAATTTCGTCAAGGCGCCAGCAGGAACTTGTACAGATAAGCAGGCAGGGAAGGCAGAGAGCAGGTAGCATCTAATAGCTATATTCTTCAGCTGCTGTTGGCACATCCAGAAAGCCTGCCCTTGGGCTACAGCACTCATCTCTGCCGGGGTCGAAGCTACAAGGAGGGCCCATGGGAAAGGACCTGAAGTAGAGCCTGTGCCTGGCTCCATTGTGGCTGAATCGATGGAGCAGGAGGTACATCTTCTCCTTGGCTGTGTCTCTGGCAGTGCTTGGAATGGGTTCATGCTGAGGCCAAGGAGGGGTGACAGAATCACAGGCTGCATTGGTGGCTCTGGGCTGCTGGTGGTCCTGAGGAGCTGGTGCAGTGCTAGGGGGTGGGTGAATGGAGGAGACCCTGAGCTCCTCTGTCAGCTAAGGGGTGGTCCAACTGGACCTAGGGCTTCAGACTGAGTCACACAGAGTGCAGGGACGTGAGGAGCAATCTCCATGCCTGTCTCTTGGAAGGCTGGTGATGTGGGTGGGAGTTAGAGCCTGCTCTTCTGCAGCTGGCAATGCCTTTTTTGGTTTTGGTTTGGTTTTTGGGTTTTGAGTTGGTTTGTGTTTGTTTGTTTGGTTGGTTTTTTTTTTTTTTCTGACATGATTGCACTGTCATAACGACACTGAAGAGGCTTTGTTTTGACAGTGCTTCCTGCTTGTGCTTAAGGCTCTCCACCCCCTCATTGCAGATCAGTTTAGGCTACATGGAAATGAGCAGGATGCTTGAGAGGAATCCCTGAAAGTGCTGCACTCTGCCTGCCAGCCCCAGCCTTGCAACACCCCATCCCTGCAGTGACAGCGCAAAGGCACAGCAGAGGTTTCTACAGGTCCTTTTGTCCTCGACACCCAGAGGAATGACTATATTGTTAGTCCAACTCTTTCAGCTCCTGGTCCTTCTCTCTGCTTCTTGTTGCTCCCCAGCAGTGCTTCCCAGCCCAGATCCTGGTGCTGGCACTGCCACATCTGCATGCTGAGATGGCTTCAGGTCCTGGTTCATGTGCTTGGCGCTGCTGCAATAACCTGGCACACAGGAGCTTTCCCAGCGGTGTTAGACTTCCTCTCAGGAACCAGAGGTTGCCTGTTCTGTGGAGGCACCCTGATGCACCACGATGCACATGAGGTCCAGCAACTGGGGAAAAAGGTGTCTGTGAGGCCCCAGAGCAGCCTTGCTGTTTATCAGGTGGGCAAGCAAAGGCTGCTCTGCTCATGGCACCAGCCCAGCAACGCAGCACTGAGGACTGATCTCCCACAGCCAAACCTTCTGGCACCTGGGCACAGTGGGGACTGCTGCCCAGATGGAGTGGGACGTATTTCCTCCTCCCCAATAAATGAGCAGAGGGGATATGGGGAAGTAGCAAACCCATTCCCACTGCACCGCTCACCAGCTGGACTCCTGCAGGCTGCAAAATGCGGGTTCCATCCCTTGCTGCTCTCTGGAGGGCTAAGCTTTGCCATGTACCATGGATGGTAAATAGCTGTGGAGCCACTGGTAGGATGGAGAGGGAAGGTCTCCTCTGGGAAGTGGGGAAGGACACCAACCCCATCAGGCCCTCGGGAAGGCTGCGCCAGGCTAGTGATGCCAGAAAGTTGCTCACTGGCCCAGCCTGGGCTGCAGATCCTCAGGTCTTGGCTCTTGAGTTTTGGGGACACTCGAGTCTGGGTGAGCACCTGAGCTGTGCGGCTCCAGCCTGCTTCCCAGCTGAGTGAGTCAGGAGAGTCAATTAGCTCTGCAGTTGGATGTCTGATGAGTCATTCCTTCTGCAGGCTCCTCTCCGGATCCACTGCAGGCAGCTGTGACATCCAGGGCGCAGGGAGCAGGGACAGGTGTCAGGGCATCTGAAACATCTGGAAGGAGGTGGCAATGCAGGTATAGCCAGCATGACAGATGTTAGGAGGCGTGTCAGACCTTCCCAGCTCACCCCTTTGCTGTCATCCCTCATCCTTCACCTCCCCGCTTTGCTGCCAGCTCTCAGGATGCAGAGGCTGTGTTCCCACACTAACACTGCAGCCCCCTCCCAGCCCGGAGAGCTCCCATGGGTAGATACAACTGCCTGGTCAGGCTGATGATACATCATCTGCTACACATCACGTCTGGCTCAGCAGGATCTGGAGCAGGAGATATGAAACGGCAGAGCCTTGCCAAGGAGCTGTGCCAGCTACTGGGCTGAGAAGTGTTATGAAAATGGGTAAAGATGGCAGAATCTGGCCAAAAGATTGTCTGCTTGTGTTGAGTTCGTGTGGCAAGAGTTTGGTAGCTGGGGGCTCCCAGGAGTGGCTTCTTTGAGAAGCTGCTAGAAGTTTCCACTATGTCCAATACAGCCAGTGCCAGTGGACTCCAAGACAGATCCACCACTGGCCAAGGCTGAGCCCATCAGCAATAGTGGTAGCTCCTCTGTGATAACATATTTAAGAAGAGTGAAAAAATCGCACAACTGCAGCCAAAGAGAGGAGTGAGAATATGTGCGAGAAAGAACTTTGCAGGTACCCAGGTCAGTGAAGAAGGGGGGCGAGGTGCTCCAGGCACCAGGGCAGACATTCTCCTGCAGCCCATGGTTCAGCCCATGGTAAGGCTGGCTGTCCCCTGCAGCCCTTGGAGGTCCACAAAGGAGCAGAGGTCCGCCTACAGCCCATGAAGAACCCCACGTCAGAGCAGGAGGACACCCAAAAGGAGGCCGTGACTGTGTGGGAAGCCCATGCAGAGAGGAGCCCAGACTGGAGCAGGTTTGCTGGCAGGACTTCTGAGCCCTTCAGGGACCCATGCTGTAGCAGTCTGCTCCTGAAGGACTGCACCCTGTGGAAAGGACCCACACTGGGGCGGTTCATGAAGAACTGCAGCCCATGGGAAGGACCCACACGAGAAGTTCATGAAGGACTGTCCCTGTGGGAGGGACCCCACGCTGGAGCATGGAAAGAGTGTCAAGAGTTCTCCTGAGGAGGAAGGAGCAGCAGAGACAGTGTGTGATGAACTGACAACAACGCCCATTCCCCATCCCCCTGTGCCTCTTTGGGAAAGGAGGCAGATAACTCATGGAATCATCGAATCATCATTTCAGTTGGAAGAGACCCTCAGGATCATCGAGTCCAACCATAACCTAACTCTAGCACTAAACCATGTTGCTAAGAACCTTGCCTAAATGCCCTTTAAACCCCTCCAGGGACGGTGACTCCAGCACTGCCCTGGGCAGCCTGTTCCAATGCCCCACAGCCCTTTGGGGAAGAAATTGTTCCCCAGATCCAACCTCACCCTCCCCTGGCGCAACTTGAGGCCGTTTCCTCTGGTCCTGGCGCTTGTTCCTGGGGAGCAGAGCCCGACCCCCCCTGGCTCCAAGCTCCTTTCAGGCAGGTCAGAGATCAGAAGGTCTCCCCTCAGCTCCTGTTCTCCAGCTGAACCCCCAGCTCCCTCAGCCGCTCCCATCACACTTGTGCTCCAGCCCCTCACCAGCTCCGTTCCCTTCTCTCAACTCGCTCCAGCACCTCAAGGCCTTTCTTGGCTGAGAGGCCCAGAACTGACCCCAGGGTTCAAGGTTTGGCCTCCCCAGCACCGAGTACGGTGGCACAATCACTTCTCTCGTCCTGCTGATCACACCGTTTCTGATACAAGCCAGAATGCTGTTCAGGAATAAAGTTAACCCTGAAAAGAAGGGAGAGGTGGGGGGAAGGTGCTTTAAGATTTAGTTTTTATTTCTCATTACCCTACTCTGATTTGATTGGTAATAAATTAAATTAATTTCCCCAAGTCGAGATTGTTTTGCCCATGACGGTAATTGGTGAAAAATCTCTTCCTGTCTTTATCTTGACCCATGAGCCTCTCATTATATTTTCTCTCCCCTGTGCGGTTCAGGATGAGGATTGATAAAGCAGCTTTGGTGGGCATCTGGCATTCAGACAGGGTCAACTCATCACACTGCTCCAAAGTTCAAATGCTCAGGTTGAGACATCTTGGGTCAAACTTTCTAAAAGATCGTGGCCAAGGGCTCAGTACCTGTAAGAGAGACCAGATTTTGCAGAATGCAGTTGTCCCACCAGGCTGAAACTGCAAAGCCAGTGGCAACTTACAGCCTCTGCAAAGCCCAGCTTAAGAGCCAATGCTTGTGCCTGTAGGACAGGTTTCTAACCTTCAGGATGACAGTTGCCCAGATATCTTTCCAACAGCAATGCTTCCTCGGTTGGCAAAATAAATCCACGGTACAAAACCAGATTTTGCATGTATCTAAAAGCAGCTCATGAGGAAATACAGAGCTTGCAGTGGAGTAAAACAGCACAACAAATGACTAAACAACGCTGAACTTTTAAGGCTAGAAAACCAGAAAGCTGTTCCCAGACTGAAATGAAATCTGTACATGGGATGCAGAGGCAGAATTCAGGTTGAATGCTGGCACTCCATGTTTCTCTGCAGATGTAGGATCCTGCTTACAGAATAGAAATAGAAATAACAAATGCAACATTTGCTTGTGATTTTTGTGGCTTTAATATTTAAGCATTTGTTCTTACGTAGTGTCTCTTAGTTGTGTTGTAATTAGCAGTCTTGGTGATAAGATAAAAAATCCTTTATGTGGGAATCTTCTAGGTTTAGAGAAACGCAAACTCTGCAATACATGAAAGACAGGCTGAGAAGAGTGCTGGGTGTCTTGGCTGGAGGCTTCCATGATCAGTTCCCATTCTGCTTGCCTTCTTTACCATCCTCCAGCAACTCTCTCCCCATTGCCTGTTCTCTTGTTCCTGCCTGAGACTCCTGCTCATCCCTTTCCTCCTTGGTTTTCTGTTTTTTCTGTCACCAGTTTTGGCCTAAGCTGATAGCTGAGGGCATAGAAAAAAAAAGGTAAATATCAGCCTTGTTCTCGAATCAAAGCATGTTTTTCTAAAGCTCTCAGAGCAAACAAAGGCAATTTCCTTAGAAATCTGGATCATTCCTCCTCACTGCAATACCCCCGAGAAGTGCTGGCTCCTGGTGTCCTTCCAGAGCCACAGCCACGGAGGTCCCCACACCCACCAAGGTCCCCGCACCCACCACTGGCTCCTGCTTCCACTGCTGCAACCAGCAAATCCCCAAAGCTCTGGGAATCTCAGCTGCAGAGGCTGAGCTCAGCACCCCAGGAAATGTAAGACCAAGGGCCTGCATCCATGAGCCCTTTCTGGACCGCAGTGACTGGGAACTGCAGGTATTCAGCAATACCAGCATCCAGAGGGCCCTCTGCTTCTCACTCTACATGTCCCATTCCCTCCCCAGGACCCTTTCCAGACTCAGGCATGGGAGTTTCTCCCCACGGTTCCTCATGTGGAAGGAAGAACCACCTCCAGCTTCTCACTGTCACCTTCTCTTCTTACCCTGGTCCCTGCAGCAGCACTGGCGGAGCCTGCTTTTACAAAATCAGAGCTTTCCAGGTTCATGGAGGTCATGCTATGTGAGGGTAGAAACATGCAGGAGCCTTTTGTGAAGTCCCCCAAAAGCTGGGCTAAATACCTACCAAACTTGAGGGGAGAGGAATGTTCTCTGGCATGCTCAAGAACTTGTTTTTAGATACCCTGACCAGTAAGAAAGATCAAGAAAAGTATTGGAATGGTGACAAGTGAGGAACATCCCAAACCAACTCATCTTGACATCTCTCACCAGATTTCATAGGAAATACAGTTCTTTCTCCTTTTGGCTTGGACCTCGCTCTACTGTGCCTTGGATGGACCCTCCACCCTCAGCACCAGGCTGAGGCAGGACAAAGAGAGCAACCAAGGCAGTGGGACATCTCCATGGGGCTAAGGAAAACTACAACTTGTATAGAAGCCCTGGAGCTCTGCCACACAGTTCTCTATTATTCATCAGTGCTGAGGGCAAGTGGGGGAAGGAGGACTGCCCTTGTCCCCAGAGGATGCTCATTAACAGGGACAAGGTGGCTATAGTCCCTCAGTTTGACAGCTGGTGACCTTTGTCATGGTGAATAATGTGTGGCTTCTCGGAGCCCAGGCTGGTCTCTGCATGGCTCACTCTCTCCCTGCCTCAAGTGTGGTTCCAGTTTTCTTCTTCATGGCAGGAGGCTCTGGGTATATCTTCAGGGCTGAATTTCTCACCCTAAGCTGTCAGCTCAATGCAAGAAGCTTTCCATGGCCTGGAATGCCCAGTGTCCCCGGCTAACAGCAAGGATGGAGAGGGGCCACAGCCCCACCAGCCACCCTGCTCTCTCCACCTGCCCCTCACACTAGTAGCAGAGTAAGAGGTTGTAGTAACTTGCAGGAAACGGTAGCTTGTGATTGTTACTTCTCTCATGTAGCCCAGCAGGTCCTACAAGTCTGAGCAGTGCATGGTCGCGACATCACAAAATGGGACATCACAGCTGGGATCTGGCAGAGCAACCCCAAACTGGAAGCCCAGGTTCACCTCACACAGCAGCACAGGCAGGGACAGATCCCGGCTCCTGAGCTCTAGACCAAGCATCTAGGCTGTGTGGGTCTGCTGGGGGCTGGAAACCAGTGACCTGGTGGATGGCTTAGCCAAATCGCTTCCCTGGTTTGTACATGTACTGTTTCCAGCAGTACAACGAAACAGGAGATGTAACTCTGACTTCCTTTAAAAATACCATAGGAAAACACCTTGTCTGAGCAGAGTAAACATTAAACATAACATAAACAGAGTTCACAGACCGTATCTTGAGGCGGAAAAACATATGGCCCTTTCTCTTCCCAGGGCAGTTACTCAAAGTAGGTGTTGTGTGTGCCTGGGGAGGGCCAGCCTGGGCAGTGGTTGTATCCCCAGCTGTGCCACTGGAAGCAGAGCAGCGCAGCATCCTCTGCATAAAGCTGCATCCTACTTGGAGAAGGCAGAATCTGGCAGGAATATGCAGGCATTATATGAGCAGACATGACATTTGGAACAGGGCTGTATTTCAGCATCTAGCAAAACTGCCAGAAAACAAAGGAAGAGTTAAATATAAGACATGAATGAGAGTCCAGAGAAAGAGAGAAAACAGAGGGAGATGTGAGAGAAACCGAGCGCCAGACGTCAGCTGTCAGAGTTGATTCCTTTGCAATGTGAAATGCAATCGCATACCCAAACAGAGATGGCTAGAAAGGTAGGAAGGTCCAGTACTGGAGATGGGAAATGCTAGGCTGAAGGTTAGCTGCATCCGCTTGTTCCCTTGGCACTTTGACACATTTTTAGTGATACTCATGAACTTTTTTTCCATAAATACCTGACTCATTCCATGGATGGGGAGGACTCCCCTGGTGTCTTCTCACCTAGAAGAAACCAAGGACAGGGAATTGCCCTCTGTATGAGGGAGTATCAGGAATGCATGAAGCTCTGCCCTGGGATGGACAATGAGCCACTCGAGAGTATCTAGGTTGGAAGGCAAACTGATGTGGATGACATAGCTGTGGGTGTCTGCTACAGGTTTCCTGAAAGAAGGGAGCAGAGCAAAGAGCAGGATCACAAAGCTGGACTCAAGAGAGCAGACTTTGGCTTCTTATTGGGATCTGCTTAGAAGAGTCCCACGGGATGCAGCCCCGGAGAGAAAAAGTGTGCAGGAAACATGATTCATTTTCAAGGATCAGCTCCTCCAGTCTACCCTGACAAGCAGGGAATCAAGTAAAGACGACAGGGGGCTTGAACAAGGCACTCCCAACAAAGCCCAGGCATAAAGAGGAAGGGTATAGGACATGGAGGCAGGGACAATAATGCAGGGGGAATGCAAAGACACTGTCCAGGTGTCAGGAAAGCCAAAGTCCACCCAGAGTTGAGTCTGGCGAGGGACATGAAGGGCAACAAGAAAGGCTTCTACACATATGCCAGAAGCCACAAAGGTAATTAAAGGGACTAGAGCATCTCTCTTATGAGGAAAGGCTAAGACAGTGGCAAGGGCGAGCAGGGGGGACCCTGCCACTTCAAACAGAGGCTATGAGCAAGGAGCTAAGTACAGCAGGAGGCATGGTATATACCCAGAGAAGAGCAGTGCCTTCAGCATCACTCATGGTCCCTCTGGCTGCAAGAACTGACGCAGCCACCCAAACTGAGCTTGCAGGTCCCGGGCTGCAGTGTGTGCCCGAGTTTCTGCTGGGGGACTGATGGCAGCAGTGAGCTCATCTGTGGGTGATGTGCCCAAGTGAAGGAGCTGTTCGGCCTGGTGACGGACCTTCCAGAGGAGGTGTCCAGGCTGAGGAGCATCAGAGAGTCAGAAAAGGAGATTGACTGGTGGACTCAGAGTCTGACATCCCTTATGCAGGAGCAGAAACTAACCATGGAACCAAAGGACCCCCTACCGTCTCAGCACCAGGCTATAAGGGGCATCCCAGAAGATGGGAGAGAATGGAAATGGGTTACAGCTCAGGGCAGCAGGTGAACACACTCTCAGCCTGCCCCACCTTCCCAGGTGCCTGTATACAACAGGTACGAGGCCATGGAATTGGATGGGTAAGCAGCTGATGCTGCTGATGAAGACCCTTCTGGCAAGGAGGGGTCCTCTAAGCAACCCATGCCCAACATGAAACCCAGAAAACCCATTAAAACCTCACATGTAAAGAGTAAAAGAAGGGTAATTGTCACAGGTGACTCCCTTTCGAAGGGAACAGAGGGCCAGATATCCTGACCTGACCCAACCCACAGGGAAGTCGCTGCCTCCCTGGGGCTAGGGTAGGAGATGTGGCTCAACAACTCCCCAGGCTGGTAAGGTCCTCTGACTATTACCTGCTATTCATTTTTAATGTTGGCAGGGAAGACATAGGAAAAAATAGTATTAAGCAAGTCAAAGGGGATTCCAGAGCTTTGGGGCGGTTGGTTGACAGCTCAGGTGCTCAGGTGGTATTGTACATCCTTTCAGTAGCGGGCAGGAATACAGAATGGAACAGGCAGGCCCAACTAATCAACATATGGCTGAGCGACTACTGTCATCAATAGAACTTCGTGTTTTCTGACCATGGGATAGTCAGTCCTTCACCGGGTCTCCTGACACCCAGTGGAACGCACCTCTCACAGAAGGGGAAAAGGGTGTTTGCTCAGGGGCTTTCAAGGCTGATTAACAGGGCTTTAAACTAGATTGGAAGAGAGAGGGGGGCGGTAGCAGGCAGGTCAGTGACGAGCAGCAGGATAGCACATCAAAGCTTGAGGAGGTGCTTGGCAGCGAGATTCCTCAGACTGTGCAATGAGGTGGAGGGCACAACCAAACACACTTAAGTGCTTCTACACTAATGCGCGCAGCATGTGGAACAAGCAAGATGAACTAGAAGCCTTGGCCCGGTCCCAGCGATATGATATAACTGGCAGTAGCAAAACATGGTGGGATGAATCCTGTGGCTGGTGTGGCACGATGGATGCTACAGGCTCTTCAGAAGGGGCAGGCAGGGTAGGAGAGGTGAGGGGGTGGCACTGTATGCAGCAGAGGGGCTGGGGTGCATGGAGCTGGCAGCTGGTGATGGCAAAGTTGAGAGCCTCTGGGTAAGGATTAAGGGTCAGACAAATAAAGTGGATATCATCGTGAGTGTCTACTACAGGCCACCCAGCCAAGATGACGACATTGATGAGTTATTCTTTAAGGAACTAAGCAAAACCTCCAAGTCATCTGCCCTTGTCTTTATGGGGGACTTCAACTTGCCGGATGTCAACTGGGAATATCACACAGCTGGCACCAACAGGTCCAGAAGATTTCTGAAGCATCTGGATGATATCTTCTTGGTGCAAGTATTAAGGGAACCAACTGGGAAAGGTGCCTTCCTAGATTTGACTCTCACCAACAGAGAGGGTCTCATGGGAGAAGTGGCGACTGGTGGCTCCCTTGGCCACAGCGACCATGAAACAGTCAGGTTCAAAATCTTTGCCAATGGGAGGAAAACTGCCAGGAAGACCTTAACACTAGATATGAGGAGAGCAGACTTCAGCCTGCTCAGAGAACTACTTAGTAAGATGCCCTGGGAAGAAGCTTTTGAAGGTGTTGGGGTCTATCAGTGTTGGTCTTTTTTAAGTTCCACCTACTAAAAGCACAGAACTAGGCAATTCCAGAATGCTGAAAATCTAGCAGGCGAGGCAAAAAGGTTGAGCAGGGATCTTCTTCTTGAAATATAGTGAAAAAAGAAATTACATGGTCAGTGGAAGCAAGGTCAGGCATCATGGGAGCACTACAGAGATGCTGCTTGCCATTGTAGGGAGGAAATCCGCACTGCCAAAGCTCAGTTAGAATTGAAGCTGGCCAGTACTGTGAAGGACAATAAAAAAGGCTTTTAAAAATACATTAATGGCAACAGGGAAACTAGAAATAACATTGGCCCATTACCTGATGAGCGTGGTCACCTTATTAACAGGAATACAGACAAAGCGGAGATGTTTAATGCTTTCTTCGCCTCGGTCTTCAACACTGATGATGGACTTGGGGGCCCCCATAACTCTGGGCTAGAAAACCATGACTGCGAGAACGATAAACTCCCAATCAATCCAGAACTTGCATAGGATTTGCTACTCCAGCTCGATCCCTACAAGTCAATGGGGCCTCATGGGATTCATCCAAGGGTGCTCAAAGAGCTGGTGATGTCATAGCGAGACCTCTCTCCATGATTTTTCAATGCTCCTGGGAATGTGGAGACGTCCCAGGTGACTGGAAGCTGGCAAACGTTGTCCCAATCTACAAGAAGGGCAACAGGGATGGCCTTGGCAACTACAGGCCTGTCAGCCTCACTTCTGTGCCTGGCAAAACCATGGAGAAGATTGTTCTGAGAGTTACTGAAAAACATCTGAATGACAACACAGTCATTGGTCCAGCCAGCATGGGTTCATGAAGGGAAAGTCTTGCTTAACAAACTTAATTTTGTTCTATGACAAGGTTACCCAGCTAGTTGACCAAGGGAAGGCTGTTGATGTGATCCTTTTGGATTTCAGTAAAGCCTTTGATAGCATCTCTCACAGTCTCCTCCTGGACAAGACGTTCAGCACACAGCTGGGTAAACACACAGTGCGGTGGGTGAGCAACTGGGTGACGGGCCAGACTCAAAGGGTTCTAGTAAATGGGGTCATGTCGGGCTGGAGACAAGTCACCAGAGGGTTCCACAGGAATCCATCTTAGGGCCAGCACTCCTCAATGTCTTTGTAAATGACTGAGGACTTGAGGGATTGATTAGTAAGCTTGCCAATGACACAAAATTGGGGGGAGCTGCCGACACTCTGGAGGGAGAGAGGCCCTGTAGGGATCTGCACAAGCTGGAGAACTGGGCAATCACCAACCACGTGAAGTTCAACAAGGGCAAGTGCCGGATTTTGCACCTGGGACACAGCAACCCTGGCTGTACAGACAGACTGGGGGACCAGATGCTGGAGAGCAGCTCCACGGAGAGGGACCGGGGGGTTCTGGTCGATGGCAAGTTGAACATGAGCCAACAGGGTCCCTGGAGCCAAGAGGGCCCCGTGTCCTGGTGCACCCAGCACAGCACGGCCAGCCGGGCAGGGAGGGGATTGTCCCGCTCTGCTCTGCGCTGGGGCGGCCTCACCTGCAGCATTCACTGTGTGCAGGGCTGGGGACACAGGAGAAAAGGAGATAAAGCTACTGGAGAGTGTCCAGAAGAGGCTACGAAGTTGGTGAAGGGTTTGGAGGGGAAGCCGTGTGAGGAGCGGCTGAAGTCACTTGGTTTGTTCAGCCTGGAGGAGACTGAGGGGAGAGCTCATGGCAGTTACAGCTTCCTCACAAGAGGAGGAGGAAGGGCAGGAGCTGAGCTCTCCTCTTTGGCGACCAGTGACAGAACCCAGGGAATGGCAGGAACATGTGCCAGGGGAGGGTCGGTTGGACATGAGGAAAAGGTTCTTCCCCCAGAGGTGCTGGACACTGGAACAGGCTCCCCAGGGAGGTGTCCCAGCCCCAACCTGACAGTGTTCAAGGAGAGACTGGACAACGTCCTCGGACACACGGGGTGACCTGTGGGGTTGTCCTGTCAGGGACAGGAGTTGGACTCCATGATCCTTGTGTGTCCCTTCCAGCTCAGGACTTTCTATGAGTCTATGTTCAGCCTAGATAAGAGAAGGCTTGTGAGGTATCTTATTAATGTATATAAATAACCGAATCTGGGTGCAAAGAGGACAGAGCTAGGCCCTTTTCACTGCTGCCCAGTTCTAGGATAAAAGGCAACAAACACAAACTGAAATACAGAAAATTCTACTTAAACAGAAGAAAGAGCTGTTTTACTGTGAGGGTGGTTGAACATAGGAGCAGACTGCCCAGAAAGGTTGTAGAAGCTCCATCACCAAAGCTACTCAAAGCCCAGCTGGACATGGCCCTGACCAACCTGCTCCCCTTGACTGTGCTTTGAGCAGGGCGGTGAATGAGACACCTCCACCATTGCCTTCCAACCTCAGGAATTCTGAGGATCTTTGTTCAGTTAAGTAATTTGTTTAATATCACCAGACGCTTAAAGAAGGGGCTGTCAGATCCTCTGCAATACGGGAAAAGACCATACTCCTTTGGCGGTGTTTTCAGATGCAGACTTCATTCTTTCAGCTCTGCTGATAGACAGCTGCGGTATGCAGGAGCCCAACTTCGGCCTCCCCTGGAGAGATGCACACACATCCTGTGACCAACACGGCCCACAGCTCAGCCATGTTGTATACACATGCAGAAGATCACCTCTTTCCAGCCAGGCTACTCCTCCTGCTGCATAGGAGCCTCCCTGCCACATGCCGCTCTGACTCCTTCTCTGCACCGATGCAAGCTACAGCAGCATTTCTAAAGGCTTGTTTAAAGGTTTTAGGCTGCCGTCAGCTGAGCAACGCTCAAAGTGTTTTCTTTTCCTCTTTCCTGCTCCAGGACCCATTTTTCTGGATTGAAAACACCCCCAGAACACCCCAGTAAGATTCAAGGTGTGTGAAGGGAGCCCAGATCAGGTATGTCATGTAAGCAACTTGTGTTCAATTAAAACGGCAAAAGTGTTGAACTGAATCGTGAGTGCAGCTGGGTGTGTGGAAGGGAAAGGATTTTGTTCTCAGAAAGGAAGGTCAGCTGAGAAATAGGGGCAAGTGCTAGCAAGGAGGGAAAGGGGCTGACATGCCTCCCCGTGCACTGAAGTGCACAGACTTCCAGGCTGAAGCAGAGCTCAGCCCTGCGGAGCTGCTCTGAGCCCCAGGGAGAGGCTCAGGGAGCAGCCCTGGCCCTTGGCAGGGAGGTGGGCTGGCTGATGCTCTGGCTGATACGGCAAAGACAGTTGTGCTGGGTCAGCCGAGATAAGGTTAATTTGCACAGGTAGTTGGTGGGTGACACACTCGGGACAGCTGACCCAGAACCATCCAAAGGGGGATCCCACACCACAGGAGGTCATGCTCAGCTATTAAGGGGGCTGGCCAAGGGGCCGTGTGTCTTGCTGCTGGGAGCGGGGCGGTCGGGGCTGTCCGGGACCGGGGGGAGGTCTCAGGGTGGGCTGTGACTGGGAATCCACTGCTGCTTTGATGGAGGCAAACTGTAGCCATGTGCTAAGCTTGTGCTGTGTGTTCATCGCTTTGTACTTTCTTTCATTATTATTGTTGTTCTCGTTCGTTCGTTCGTTCGTTGCTCCATTAAACTTGTTCGTATCCCAACCCACGAGTTTTGCTTTTTGTTTCCTGATTCTCATCCCCATCCCACCACGCCGAGGAAGGGGTGAGCGAGTGGCATGTGGTTTTAGCTGCTGGCTGGTGGGGACTGAGGCCAAACTACCATAACAGTGCGGATGGAAGTGAAGGCAAAACAAGAGAGCCAAGCTTGCTCAGATATGCCAGACCTCCAGGCTAGGAGAAGAGGAAATGTATAAGTAATTAAGGACTCTAAAAGAACATCCAAAAAGCCAGATCCATGTTAAGTGAGGGCAAAGAGGGTTAGCTGCAGTCATTAATGGGAATACTGATGAGAAAACCAGGGAACTTTGGACTGTTCTGATCTCAGTTCTGCTAATACAGGAGTTTTAATAATTATGTGTAAATGAGATCTGCTTAGCCAGCATTCCTGAGCACGATGGCAATGTATACCAACAGTGACACAGCAATGTTTCACACACAGGGAAACTGAGGCAAAGCAAGAGGCTGTGCATGCTTTGCAATGGTGCTTGTACAAACATGGGTCGTTCTCCATCTCCTAGGAACAAGCCTGTCTGCAAGGTCATGGTGCTCAAGGGTTCAGCAGAAGCAGTTCCCTTGCACTTGATTTCTTCCTGTGTCACTGGGGTACTGGCCAGATAATAAGAGGCTGGCATGGTGACTGGAGCAGCCCAGTGACTGTCAGCAGTACCCGGCTCCATCAGGGAAGGAATGCAGGATATGCCCATCTCCTCCCACCTTTTGGAGTTGATTTAAGATGATCCTTCTCTGCAGAGCTCTACATCCTGCCAAGGTCCCTCCTGTGCAGACAAGGGCCACCATGTGGCAGTTTCTCCCAAACTAGAACTGGGGAGATCCCGTGCTCCTATAGCCCTGGGCATGATGATCTGGAGACACAAATAAAACGAGTATTCAGCTGTGACACCAGAGACCAAGGAAACAGAACATACATTAATGTTTTTGACATCCTTACAGAGTTTACTGGACTGTTGCTCTTCCAGCCGCCACTCTCGGGAGGCATGCTGCATGGCTTTGGGGTTGTACAGCCCCAAGCATGCACATGGCAGCGCCTTAACCCCAGTTTCATGCCCTCCTTGCACACAAGGTGCCCCCACTTGGGTTGGCTTTCAGGGCTCCCCAGCTACGACACAGTGGGGAAATATTCGCAGCAGCACTCAGGGCCAGCAGCCTCCACCAAGCCACCTCAGACACAGCCAGTAAGCCCAGGCTGCTGCTGAAGCTCCCACGATAGCCTGGAGATTTTGGTGTTGTGACCCCAGCAGATGTTTTGGAAGTTATGGCACTGAAACAAAGAAATAAACTTAACAGCAGAGTTAATTATGCTGTTAAGCGGCATTCTTTTATTGACAGCACTGGGGAGCTCTGGGGATCATCCTCCATAAGTGCTCCCAAGACTGGATGCTCTTGCATTGCTTATATTCACATAATTATTACATATGCATTACAATTTTTTAAAAAAATTGACATACAATACATCTATACTAAGAAATAATCGATGATGTTAGTTATAATTGTTTAGCTTCTTACTTACATCTATTAATTATTAGTTAAATATAAACTGAGCATGCTGCTTCTAAACGATGTATTGCTCAATCTTCTGTCTCCCTCCTGTCATGCAGAAGGATCTAAAACTTGAAAAATATCCCCTTGTTTTGCAGGTGGTGAGAAAGCATTTATCTCATGTCCATTGGTTAATGATGGGTATGTCTTTTATAACTTAATCAGAGTATACATTAATTTCGAAGCTTCTCTTCAATTCCTCCCTTTTCAATATACTTGCAAATTCTTTTGCAATATAGATCTACAAAATATTATCATCTTGTGTTGCAGTACAGCATAGCTATTTGTTAAATTCACTATTGTCAAGATTATAATTATTACTAATAATGCCAACAAGGGATATTTTGCAGTTTCAAATTTGACCTGTGCAGACATTTCTTTTAGTTCATTTTGGGCTATAATAGTTTTCACTAAAGATTCATATAAAAGGTAACTAGGAATAAAAGCATTTTTTACTGCAGTTGTATGTTTTAGAGTCACTAAGATCAATGTTGAGAGAACCGTGAAGCAGTAGGTATACTGGTTATGACATCTGTTTCTTATCTGGTGCTTCCTTCACTCTTGAATAGTGAATCCAGGCAGGTTGCTCTTAAATCTTGATGCCAGTAAAGGCTGTCAGCAGCACCTGGGACGGTCCATTCCACTTCTCTTCTAAAGGCGGACCTGAAAAAGCTTCAACATAATCTCTTGGCTTGAAAGAAAAGACAAGTTTTCCTTGGCTCGAGGCTTCACTCTAATTCTGAGCAGCACTAAAGGTAGTGCTTGATTCCACTTCAAATAAGCTTCTTGACAAATTTTATTTAACTGCTGTTTGATTATATGATTCATTTTCTTTTCTACCTGCCCACTTGCTTACGACTTGTAGGGAGTTTGCAACTGCCAGCCCATCTCTAATGCTTTACCGACTTGCTGCGCTACCTGTGCAACAAAATGTGGCCTCTATCAGAGGACATCACAGCGGGTACCCCAAATCAGGGTATGATTTCATTTAACAAAGCTTTAGTTACTTTTCTGACTTGACTTGTTTGGCAGGAGAATGCTTCTGGCCAACCTGAGAAGGGATCTGTTAATACCAGCAAATACTGATACCCCCCTTTTCTAGGGAGTTCAGAAAAACATATTTGCCAACACCGTCCTAATACATTTCCCTTTTCCAATTGTTCTTATTTGTACCCTATTTACAGTATTGTTTTCCAGACATATTTCACATTGCTGGGTCACTTGTTTCTAAATAGTATATAAATTCAGCACCTCTCGGGTGGGTTTCAGCGACATCCTGAGCAATGTCGTCCAGCACCACCCGGGCTGGTCCCAGCCAGGGGTACCCCAGCAACTACCACCCACCAGGGCTGGCTGAGCTAAAGGGGAGGATGATCTCCCAGCACCCAAGGAGAGTGCGTTTCAGTTCACCTGAGCTCAGGCTGAGCCTTCAGCCAGTTCTGGCAAAACCATCCACTTTCACAGCCAGACAAGGCTGCTCACAGTGCTTCCAGCTTTCGAGGTCAGGGTCCAGGCCCTCAAAAATGTGACTTATTTTGAACTGAGCAGCTTGAGGACTTTTTTTATTCCTCTTTCTCATTTCTAAGCCTGCAATTTTCAATCACCTTGAAAGTTCAAGACCACAAGTGCTGGATTGGCTTTTTCTAAGGTAAAAATCTCAAGGTGAAGTCGTGTTCTCTATTCCAGCAACACAATCCTGGGGAAAAACAGCAGACATCATCAGCTGGAAATGTGACTGTTGCTTCTCGCTTGTTTGGAGTTTCATCTGTGTTCACAACCAAAGCCACTTCACCTAGCCCCGGATTTGAGAGGTGATGTGGTGATAAACCACCTCTCCTGCACAAGGCCACCGAAAGCTGAGCCGGTGCCACCAAGAGCCCTGCGCAGCTGTAGTCCAATAGAGGACAGTTGCTGAAAGCAGTCGAGCTGGTCAAGTTGGAAGACTAACTCCTTTTGACAGTATCACATCAATCTACATAACGGATCCCAGTTTGCTTGCTAGTTGCCTCCATTGAGGATGATTGTCAATCACTCGGCCAGTCAAAGCATAGGTTTTGATGTGGAAGAGGAGTGTGTGTTGTACACAGAAACAGCTCCAATGTCAAAATCAACAACCAACAGCTTGGAATTGATGGCTTTTGCATCCTTGGGGCTCTCAGGCTCAAGAGGGAACAGGTACCTCTTTGCACATTGAATGGAACCCTCTACATGAGGTCTGGACAATTCAGGGTGCACTAAGATAATCCATGTGCAGGGAAACTTTTATCCTAACACCAGGTCAGCAAATGGCCCCCTAGGGCTGTCCATGCTGTAGGGGGAAGCCAGTGGTCCCACACAGGGGGCAGTGACACTGCAGGGCACGGGGTGACGATGCTCTGCAAAGGGGCCATTTCAGCTCTGCAAAGCGTGGCTGCTGCGCTCTGTTGTGACAGATGTGCTCCATGCTGGGTGCTGCTCAGGCAGCCTGCCTTCTGCTCCAAGCAGGGTGATGAAGAGGAAGGAAAGGCCGAATTTGTTTTGCCATATTTTGGTTGAATTCTATCCTAGACAAGAAACTGAGTAAAACACTAGAAGACTGGAATGTTAATTTTGCAGTGAAATTTTGCAATGGTGAAGGCAGTGCACAAAATCACAGTGAACATAACTGCTCTTTGAGAGGGCTGGGTTAATGAGGTGGTGTTCACTAAAGTGTTTGAAAGTATTAGTTGTTCTTAAAAGCTAAGTGTTGTTCTTACTCCCTCTGCTTTCCCTGGCAATAGGGTTGCCATTGTGTTTGTGCTTATCCTCTAGTAACTGATTCCTGTGATGTCCATAGCTCAACAGGAGACCTAAGGTTGGATGCAGATTTTCCCCTTCAGCTAATTTAGGGTGCCCGCAGCTTCCTCTGGAGCACCTGATGATGGCCAGTGCCAGCATCATGTTACTGGGCTCTCCGGAGCCAGGAATCAAATTTGTGCTCGGACATTGGGGAGATTCATTAGAGCTCTTCCACACAGCAAAACCCACAGCAGTTTGCCCCCACAGGGCGGAGAGCCCGAGGAAGTGTGCACAGTGCTGCCCTGCCCTGCCTGACCGCTGCCTGCACCCCCGCGCTCCCTGGGGAGAAGGGGATTTGGCTGCACCTCAGGCTGAGACTGACGGATGTGTTACCGCCTGAAAGGGGCCTACTGCAAAAGGCAGCAGGCTTGAAACTGCGCTTCATTTTCATGTCTCCGGGTCACTCTCCAGCACATTTCTGTGCCCCCTGCCTGGGTGCCTGGCGGGCAATTTTCACCACAAATGCGTTAACGGGCAGAGAGCAGGCAGCACTGCACAGCCTCGCCAGCACTGTGCACGGAGAAACTGCTGCGGGAAAAACAAGGGGTGTCCGCCAGCCTCCCCTCTGCCCAGGAGGAGTGTGATGGGCGCAGGGGTGCGGGTTTTGCTCCGTGCTGCAGAATCGCCTCTCGCCACCCCAGCGCTGCCCACCCCAGGCACGCTGCCAGCTGTGGGCAGCACCAGATTCAGGGCTCTCCAGCCCCAAGTTTGACTGGCAGGTGGAAAGAACCTGGTGTGAACTCACCCTGTCAGGGAAACTGAGGCAGGAGTGAAGTTACTTGCCCAAGGTGAGACAGGAGGTAGGAGATGCCTTGAGACTCACATCAGGTTTTGTCCACTTGATTTTTTTTCTTCTTTTCTGGCACAGGTCCCCTGAAACGTGATGTCTGACTCTAAGTATTAGCCACGTTCACTGTGCAACGAAGCAAGCCGTGCAGGCAAGCACTGCTCTGCCCACTTCTGCACTGCATCAGCACTATCTTTCCCAACAGGTGAGGGGGAAAGGAATCAGTGGGAGCCCTAGAAAGAAGCAAACATGATAAGTAAATCTTGGCCATTAAGATGTGAGATTTGCTTTATTTTCCTTCTCTCTCAATCTGGAGGCCTTGGCGCCAGCCAGATAAGAGACCTGGCAAGGCACTTCCAGCAGCCCTGCTCAGCCTGGTCTTGATTTAACTTCCAGCCAAGACGACTTCTGAAAGCATGGACATCTCTCTGAAGCAGCCTTCAAGAAAAGGAGGCTCAGAGAGGAAGCTGCTCTGAAAGCTTTTCTTGCAGGAAGAATGGCTTTCCATGAGCAATGCTGCTGGGCCCTGACAACCGTGTCCCCGTCTTACCTGGAAGCGCTGCCAGCAGCTTGATATTTACACAGATCTTCAAACTCTGACGGGCTTCCACCAAACACAGAGAAGGGCCCGGCATGGTCCCTGCCCCAGGCACCCCGGCTCGCAGCATGCCGCAGCCCTGTGCCGGCAGGACAGGATGGCTCAGGGCAGCCGTGCTCTCCTGGGGGTGCAGATGAGGAGATGGAGCAAAACACAATCTTGAGTGCTGAGAACATGCTGTTTGGGCTCTCAGAACACGCACACTTTGTTCTCAGCTAATAAAGAGGGCTCTTGTCCCAGGGATGCTGCCCTTGGCTCTCTGGGCTCTCATCAGCCTTTATAGCCTGCCTCTGCCGTGGCAAGGAGGGGAAACATTTTGCTTTTGGGTGAAAGTTTGTCAGAATAGGGGACCGACGGCTCTTTTTTCTGTTTCTTCATCTTACAACTGCTGCTTTGAAGAGCAGGAGCATCGCTGTTGATGATGTTCTGAGCTCTACCAGCTCACCAGGGTCAGAGCAGGGGGTTGGGAAGAGGAACATTGGGCTGTGCAAAGGCAGGCAGGAGGGAGGGGGCTGCAGGGAACCACAAGCAGGGGTATAGGTGAGGAGGGTTAAGGATGGGAGGCAGAGATGGATGTTGGCTTTGCCCATGTCTGTACCCCTCCACCCCTTTCTCCAGCTGCACAGTGAGGATAATGCCCAAGTCAGGGAGTCTTGCCAATACCAAAGCGAGGCCAAAAATCCTTGCTCTCAGCTGTGGAGCTGGGCTCCATGTGGAGCACTGCACGCACTGCACACACGAGCAGGTCACACAGGAGGGCTATTTTGCTCAGGAGCATTTCCGACATGAAGCCCCATGTCTCAGGAAAAGCCCAGAGATACTTCCCACATCCATTCCACCTCTGCAAGAGGTTGGCCTAACTCTGCGTCTTAAGCCTCCCAGCCTGGACCCCTTTGCTAGTAAGGATCCACTTGAAACAAATGGGGCTCTACTGCCTCTTCAGTGGCAGTATTAATTCTTCATGCTCTATCCCTGGATATGCTGCACTTCAGCACTGCCCATGGCTGTGGGTCGCGCCAGAGGCTTGCACTGGGGATCAGCTGGCTTTCATTTACTTCTCCTGCAGAAGTGGAAACACTTGTTTCTTCCAGTCCAAACCACGGAAATTTAAACCATGATGATATTTTCTTTAGTCTTTATCAAAAAGCCAAGAAATTCTTTGTTAAGGAATACTTTGAAGGAATAGAAACTCCAAGCCCTCTCTGCAGAGACAGGTCACTGAAGGTTTGGAGACCCTTGGCTGCAGAAGAGAGGTGCCTTTAGGATGGTCATAGGTGCCTTTAGGTGATAGTGCTGAGCTGCTTCTGCTCCATTAACTACAAGCCACAAATACTATTTTTCTCCTTATTCTCTTCTTTAATTTCAGCCTGGCATCCCCCGACAGTCCTCCTCTTAAACGTAACCACAGCACTTAGATGGAGCCCTTCTCCACGTGAGCCAGGGAGGGGCAAAGGACAGACAGAGGGACAGATGTGGCCTGGCAGGACAGGCAGCAGCAGACGGCATTGCCTTTTATGTGGCCAGTTTTATCTAACTTGCCTGCCCAAAGACAAGTGGCAAGGCGCTCCCATGGCGGGAGGGAGCAGGAGGGTGTGCTGCCACCCCACAGCAGGGACACCACAGCTTTGAGCATTCCTGAAGTTTGGGATGTCCCATTTCTACAAAGCACTAGTTGCAGAACCCGGTAGCCACCAGAAACCCAGAGAGCAGCAGCATGAACAGGGACGCTAGAAGTAAAACAGAGGCATGTCCAGCTGTCACCCACCACAGGGCAAGCCAAGGGCTGGGGAGCTGTACACTGAGTCCTCACTGTTAGCTCTCAAAGTATGGACAAAACCAGGGGAAACTGGGATGCTCCCAGGGAAAAAATCCGCCAATTGTTCTTCTCTGCTGTTCAACCAGCTTTGCATCAGCCTCTGTTCTGCCTGACCTTACATTGCATTTCTTCACATTCTGTGCCTTGGTTTCCCCACTTAGAGAATGGCAACATTTCTGCGTGCTTCCCCAAGGAGCTGGGAGTAATGCCTTTTCTGCTTCTGTTCCCTCTCATTTTATATCCTTCCTTGTAAAGGAAGAAACATTTCAAAAGGAGGGTGGTAAGACACTGGAAGAGGTTTCCCAGAGAAGTTTGAGATGCCCCATCCCTGGAAGTGTTCAAGGGTTTTGATGGGGAAGTGTTCAAGGGTTTTGCTGGATGGGGTTTTGAGCAACCTGAAAAATGTCCCTGCCCATGGCATGGCGGTTGGACTAAATGATCTTGAAAGGTCCCTTCAAACCCAAACCGTTCTGTGACTCCATGTGCTGTCCCAACAGGGACCACCACAGGGAACCCTATAATTCACACACAGCTGACCTGCTCCCACCCCAGCACCAGTCACTGGACAGGGAGCACCTGGCAGCAGTCTGGATGGGACGGATGTGCGGTCGTGGTCTCCTTCTCCACCTCTTACTCAGTGTCCAACAAAGCTGACACACACCAGGTGGAATCGTACCTTGCCAAAGCAAAGTAGTAACCACAGCCGTGCGAATCAGACATTCAGAGCCCATCCCCAGCAGGGACAGGGCCATCAAAGGGCCGCACTAAATACTCAGGGCTGAAGAGAAAGTTCAGGCAGGAAAGAAATCTATAGATTATAATTTTAAAAGCAAGTCTCAGTAGGAGAAACTGCCTGGGAAAGCAGGTGCAGACGGCTTGCCTCATGTGCAATGGAATCTGGTTTTGCTGTGGGCTGCTACGCTCCTGCAGCCTCTGTGGTAGCGCCAGCTTGCATGGCCGAGCAGCTGGGTCTGCACGCTTGCTGCACTTTTTATCAGCTTGTCTGAACACAAGACAGCATGTCAGCTCTTTATGCATGCTGAAAGGAGGTTGTATGGGATGGGATAGTTATTCACAGCCGAATATACTCATTTGGACTGAATGCCCCCAACAGCAACAGCTTGTAGGATGGAGGCTTTTTCTCCCTGCCCAGGCAGGAAAAGCTGAATTCCACCTGTAAAGCAGAGCGCATCACTTCTGATTTAGGAATCTGGATCAAGGTTTACGCTGTATGTCTATAGCAAGAATGGATAGCACAAAGTGGTGTGCAAAGTGAACCTGTGACATCTTGCCAGAAGGACCTTTACTCAGCATTTGGTGCTATAGGTGAGACGCTCCCACGGTTTCAAATGCTTCTTTGGGACAGTAGGTGGATGGTGATCTCTCTCCAAGAAGAAGCACAGGTCCCCTTTCCTTTTTTGTTCTGGGCTCTTGTCAAGGGGAGCAGAGACTGTGATACTGAAATACAGTTCTTCATGTCCAAGTTCGTATGTCTCATATTAAAGGAGAAACACTCTTTGTCCTGCAGGATGGAAAGTACCTGATGAAAGATTTAATTGCCGTGTCCAGTGAGGGAGGGAGAGCAGGAGCTACTCACCTCTCTCTCACACACAGTCCCCAGGCAGCACCTGGAGTGCAGAGGGACCTTGGGCTCCCTTTTGATATGATAATCTCACCACTTATGAGAGATGCAAGCACAGAGTCAGAGGGGCTGAGGAAAAGCAGACTGGTACAGGAAGGGCTGGAAAACCAGTATCATACTTGCTGGTTTCTTCTTCAGCATAAGGGAGGCAGCAGTGACTAATGGGCAAAGCTTGGATGCTTTTGCCCAGAGGCAGGGACCTGCCCTGGCACTCAGGACGTGCTCCTTCAGCCCTCTCTGCCGCTGTCCCCTCATCTGCCACCTTTGGAAACGATGGACATCAGAGACGACACCTGATGTACATCTGCCGATGAGGACTGTGAGCTTCAGAGCGCGTCAGCCAAGAGTCTTGTTGAAATACCCAAAGGAGGTGGGTTGTCACCCGTAGCAGTGATCTTACATCATCCCCAAAGACTAAACACAATGACAGGCAACCTCTGCACAGGGATCCCGTAATTGGCCTTTGAAGCCTGGCAGATGCTTTCAACACCTGGAGAGCCCACACAAGGAGAAGCTCGGACATTTCCCACTTGAAGCCAGAGGAGAGAGGAGGTCACCAGAGAGGGAACGCCATTTTTCAGGAAATTCTGACATTTTGAAACTTCTCCTAAGGCAGACAGGTAAAAGAAAAAAAAGGTCACGTTCACGCTTTCATGCCAAAATTCATTTTGGAAGTGTCATATTTCAACAAAGTTGGTACATTTCATTCTGATACTTGAAAATGTTGCATTATAGTATAATTCACAATATAAAATACGCCCTTGGAATAAAAAGGTGCTTTAAAGGAAGAATTTTTAAAGATTTTTTTTTAAAAAACGGGAGTCACTGGCATCACTGACAAACACAGAAGGTCTGATTTCCATGAAACAGCTTCCAAAGAAATGTCCTGGAGGAAAATATTCACTCAGCTCTTGTGTGAGCTGGGTTATCTCAGACCATTAGGTGGCTGTTGGGGGCTCTCCTGGCCCCTTAGGTTAGGTTAGGTGGGAGAGGGGCTGCACCTTGCTTTTTGCAGCTGTGGATGTGCAAATGTGGGTAAGCGAAGGAGGTTACAGCTGCAGAACGGGTTGCACTGGGTGTTGCTGGGTCAGAGGTGCTCTCTGGCACCTGCCAGATCATCTTTCCATTGGTACAGTGGCACATCCAACCATCAGCAGCCGATGATGACACATCACTTCTCTGACCATTCAGTAACTTTTCCTAATATCAATGTTCTTCCAGAAACAAACATTTCTCTCTCTGCACAGCAAAAAAGGGGCCTATCAGTCTTATTGCAATATGACAAACACCAGTGAAAGGGGTCTCCGTTTCGAAGGGGGAGCAATGAGCAGAGGCAGGGGGGTGGCTCGGGACAGAGGCACAGCAGAGCCCGTGGGTCGGGTGAAGGGGAAGTGACACACCGGGCACTGCGGCAGGGGATGAATGGTTGGGCACATATTTGGAGGCTATCAGCATGCACATATAATGAAAACCAATTAGACGCATATGACAGATTGTAACCCTCTTGTGTGTTGTTTAAAAAAAACCCATGTTTTGAGCTTGTCTGCCTTTAGAGAGCTTCTCAATGACACAGTTTTACTCTGTCTGAAAAATTACAGGCATCCCGCCCACTCCACATAAAGCCTGACATTTCCAATCACATCATCTTCCTTTTCATTTTTAACAGAAGAAAAAAAAGAAGAAGAAAAACCAAAACAACCTCAACAAGACTTATCATTTGCAAGTCAAGCCAGATATAGTTTAATCCACAACTGCTGGAGCTGATTAAATGGCATATATAAAATAAATAGCATATTAGAGACCGCACCATGCAGGCTTCCAAAGCCTGACGGTACATTCAACAAACCAGTTCTGGAAAAGACAGCGACATTATAATTTCTGCAATGTGTTCATGCAAATAAAGAAGCAAGTTTGATCTTTTGCAAGTTCCAACCTGTGGCTGATTGAAAAGCAAGCTCATTTTTTCTCGCAGCATCACCCAGGGCAGGCCCAGGGCAGGGTCCCAGGCTGCGTGCAGGGTGTGGGCAGCAGGCACTGTGCCGGCTGCGCTGCTTTGGGATGTGTGATAGACTTCGCTGCGTTTCCCTGGCACAGCCGGATGGAATCACAGCCCCGTAGGCGCAGCCTCTGTGGTTCAGGACAACCGTGGTGGGGCAGCTGCTCCACCTCCTGCTCACAAATCAATGACAAAACGGTGCCTGTGCTTTACTCACTTTGGTGAACCGGCTAGGACTTGACATCTTGAAATCCCTCCCAGACCCATTTTTGCTGGATCAGGTTTGGAAATCTGGTTTATGTGTGTGCTGAACACACAACACACCTCGCCTGAGAACAGCCCACAGCAGCACAGCCCCCATAAATACTACAACTGGGAAGAACAGTGCTCAGCATCTTCTCAAACGTTCATGATGCCAGACGAGGCAGGAGTGTGGGACCACTTGTCCTCTCATCCCCTGCTGTGCTAGAGACCATGAAAATACAGGGAAGGACCCCAGTCCAAAGTGCACTGGCTCCAATGGACAGCATTCCCCCTGATTTTGGCAAAGGTTGGATTAGGTCCCCAAGCAGAGTGGTATTTTGGAAGACAGCTGACCTAAGAAAGGTAGGAAATTGTATATTGGGCAAAGAGAAACCTTCCTGTGTGTGTTTGCAAGAACACCTTCCTAGGGGAGATGCCCACAGTGGATGTGGCTGTCTTGTCCATCAGGGCTGGCAGGGGCTGCTTTGCTGTAGCAGTAAGGGTTCAGAGAGCTCCTCTACATGTTGGCAGCAGCTCAGGCGAGCAGGCAGATGGTCAGATACTTCCATGAGAAGTTGCTGAGTGCGAGGAGCCAGCTCCCCCGGCAAACTGAGGGCAGGATGGTTGAAACAGTCCTGTCTGTGGGCAGGGGGAGGCAAGAATCAGCACTGGGGAAGAAGCAGCTCTTTGTCACATCCTCATCCCCAACATCGACACCAAAGGCACCTGCTGCTCCAGCACCCAGAGGAACAAGAAGACAACAGGCAGCTCCTCAGCACGGGCAAAAGCCCCAGAAGGGGAAACTCCCACCCTGCGCAAATGGCAGATGCTTCTCTCGCCAGCATCAGGGAACATGCAGGTTTGTTTCTCTTCATTTTCCATTCAGCCGCTAGTTATAATGCAAAGGGCTCGTGGCTCTTACAGGTCATTAGAAGAAATACACTGAGAAATGGGGAAGGGAGGGATTCACACACATGCCCCTGGCATGACTGTGTGGCCATGTGAGTGAGTGCTGGGCTGGCCAGACGATGACTGTAGGTGCTGTAGCAGGTAAGCTTTTAAAACATAAAGGAACAGGAAATTTCTATAGCTCCTTGCAAACCAACACACAAAAATGTGCCACCAGAGTGTCTTAAAGGCTTAGAGACAGCAGAAGGAGAAAAGCAGCCTGACACTGTGATCCTTTTCTAAATTTTATTATATTTGAGCCAATTGCATTTTTCCTCTTTTTCCTGATGTATGACTCAGAATTCGAGAAAATTTAATGCTGGCATTACTGGAGAAGAAATATGATGTGAAGATAATTTTAGTTTCCAAAGAGCATGCTTCAAATGGCTGTGATTTTCCTTTCAGCTAGTGCAAAAAGCTGGACTGACACCTTTTGTTGAATAATGCATCTGGGATAATGTCCTCTGCTGCAGGGAGAGGTCTAGCACACAGCCCTGCCCCACTTACACCCTGCTCAAGCGCTATTTAGTGGCGTCCAGGGGATCACAAACAGGGAGTGGGCTTTGTCCTGGCTCCCTGCACAGCAAAAGATGTCATTATTCTCCAGGAAACCCTGTCTACAGACGTATATTTGTGTTATTACATGCAAATAAGCTTCATCTGAAAGTACCTGCTGCTTTTACTGTTCAATCTAACATTCACCTAACAATTGCATCCATTATCTGACAAACCTCAAAAAGAAGGATGGGAGAAAAAAAAAAAAAAATCCAGCGGGCAGGAGTATGGTTTGTGATGAAGCATCCCTGCCTGGCCTCGGCTGACAGCCTCGCTGTCTCTGCAGGCTGTGCTGCGGACCAGTGTGCTGAGGTGCTGCCCACATCTGGGGCGAGACCCTAGAGCCCAGCTGCAAGAGCGACTGCCACCTTGTCCTCGTCAGGTGGCAGCTGGGGAAGCCGGGCTTGCCGTGGTTGTCTTCCCTACCTGCCGTGACAGATGCCTTGTGCCAAGCTCTCCCGAAAGGATTTTAAACACGTAATTATCTTGCATCTTCCAACAGAATCAGCTCCAGAAATGTCTGACTTAGCGTTCAACATGCAGTAAACAAATCAATATAGGCATGACATCTCGTATTTTTTGTCCTACCTAACAGTGATGACAATGCTTCTTAAGGGGGAATATTCAGTAAATCCCAGCAGCCACCCGGGGAGGGCAGGTTTAGCAGGAGGGTTGTATTCATGCTGGCAGGTGAAGCAGCTCCCATTGTCCAGCTGCCTTGTGTAAAGACAAAACTGACCTGCACTGTTGGCAAAGAAGTGAGAGCGGCTGCAGGCAGAGCTGGGCACACGTGCCAGGGCTGTCCCAGGAGGGTGCCAGGGCTAGGGTGGGAGCACGCGCACGGGACAGCCTCCTGCCGTGCTGGGAACGTGCCACCAGCAACCACTGCAGTTCCCATGGAGGGTGCTGGGCACCCTCTATATTTTTTTCACCAAATACTTTGAGATACAGCTGCACATACCTATGCTGCAAATACCTTGTAATGCTGCTGGGCACCTCGAGACATCCTCAGCTCTGCCTGTGTGTGGGGAGGGTGGCAGGGGCAGACTGGGCACTGGTGCCCTGGGGACCAACCATCAGCCAGGACAGCCTGCTGCCACCCTTATCCTGGATGTAACCCACTCCTGATGATCTCCAGGCATGGGCAGCCCAGCTGCAGGGCAGACTGTAGCCCTCCAAGGGGGCAGATGGGTGGCCTCCCCACAAAGCGGTCCCACACAAAGGTGCTGGGAGCAGCCCAGGACCCCGCCCTGGGATGCAGAACAAGCCCTTGCTCCCCGCTGCAGCATCCCACCTGCCGCAGCCTCCCACAGGGCCATCTGTTCCTTCACCACTACGCAGGGCTGGCAGCAGCTGCAAGACCTACAGTGGCCTGTTGTGTGAGCCCACTGTGCCCGATGCCAACCTCCCCATGCAGCACTGCCCTTGCCATCAGCTCTTCTCAGCTCTCTGTGGGACTGCAGGAGCTGGTGGCGGGGAAGTGGGGCAGAGATCTTTGGTGCACCACGCATGCAGGAACAAAACCCCAAAGAGCTGGCAGTAAGGTGCTGGAGGGCCAGGGTAGGGATAGTATGGCAGTCCCAGTGGCTGCACTCAGGGTCTGTCTGAACACTTGGAGCACAGGGCTGCCGGGCCATGCAGCGATGGATGGGACATGGGTGCATGGGGCCATTCCTAAATGCCACTAGGAAGGCAGAGTTTAAGGAAAGGTGATGGATGCAATAAAGAAAGGGCCTAAAGCAGTGGCGTTAACCTCATTAATTGCTTGGTTTCATGTATTGGGTTGTGTTTGGGACATTGGGTTGTTGATGAGGGATCTGTCCACAGGAATATCAATGTGAGATGAGATTCAGTGTCTTTGTCTCACACTCATCTAGCAGCCTTTCAAGCACAGACAGGAGAAGGGGCTGTCCATTCCACAGAAACAAAGAGACAGGACTGGAGAGTGCTCCAGTTTTCTTTTTTTGAAGCAACCTCCAAGCTAAAGAAAGCTGCTGGGCTAGTTAAACCTTGACCAACTGGGAGGGCTCACCCAAACACAGAACAAACATTCTGCCTCAAGGATGGTGAAGGCCCAGAGAAGCCAGAATTAAACCAATTGCAGAGGATAAAGGATGGAAACTATGGGCAGGACATACAGGTCACAGGGTAGAAATGAGGGCTGCAGAGGGAGAGGTCAGAATACTGATCTCCTCCACAAAGATCAAGAGTGGCCTGAACTTCCATGCAAAAACCTGTGATTTTTACTGGCAGGGAGCAGAGTGCAGCCCCCAGGCCAGCCGAGGCCAGCTCCAGGAGCAAACACAAGTTAATGTGCTGGCCGGACACAGAAGCTTTAGGCTTGGGGAGTGTTTCTGCTCAGTAGACTAACACAGGGCAAGTGAGGAGGCGCAGTGGAGCAGTACATGTCCCCACCACATGAGCATCGTGCAAGCTGCCATCAACAGTGTGTGCAGGAGCCACCTGAGCCTGCGACCTGCAGGTAGCACCGTGCCCAGCACGCTCATCGCAGCTCTGCCCCACCTCTTGCTCAGTTCAGCCTCTCTGCTCCAAGTTTGTCCCCTTGTCAGCAGAGTCCTAGTGTGCTCAATAAAAAGGTTCATTCAAGAAAAATCAAGGACTTAAAAGATACCCAGGCTGCATCTTCCAGAGAGGTGCTTCTCAGAACAGCCAGCCAGAGAGATGCTCCGCTTCTTTGCATCCACCCCTCCTGGAAACTCAGCAGAGCAGGAGAGACTGGCTGGTGCTCAGCATGGCTCTGCCCTGGTGCCTTGCTGCTTGAGACCACTGTGGGGGCTTGATGTTCTCCTCCCCAGTGTCTCAGCCTGGCTGCACCAGCCACAAGTAGGGACCCTTTTATTATTCCTCATTTGAAATGAATCTTTCAGTTGGAGCTGTCTCTTTACAGGATACAGGGGACCTGGCTTTTCCTGAACTGCGAAGGACGGAGCAGCTCCGCATGTCTTGGTCTGAGGTATTTAAGTGTCAGGCCTGTACTCATTTCCTTCACAGTCCTATGTGGATGTTGCTATCACTTAGAGTAACAAGAAGCTTTGGAAGCAATTGGACTTCACAGCCTATCTTCTCAGTCCTAGTGAGCTGCCTAGTACCATCACGTGTTTCTGCACGGGTCTCTATGCTTGGCCATACTGGCACCAACTGCACAACGCAACCTGTGTGCAACCACTTTTTTGACAGGAGCTTGATAGCTGCCACGTGGTGACAACGGCTGGGAGCAAGAGCTTGCTGGTGATAGTGCAGATGCCTCAGCCTCATAAGAATGTGCCAGGGAATACTTACGGTCAAATATTGACACCCTAAAGAAGGAAAAGTGGACAATGCCCAACCTGTGTAAAACTTTTGCAAGTTACCTCAACCCCGAGGGCAGGTGAAAGACGCCTGGTTACAGTGGGCAGAGGATGGGAATGTGGTGGGGAGCAATGGGAGCCTCTCTGGGCCACCTTCATAGGTCCTGCCACCTCCCCAAGCAGGCAGAGCAGGGAGGGCAGGCAGGGCAGCCCCTTTGCCCTGGGCAGCAGCTGTAGCCCATCAACGCCTCAGCCCTTATTTTCTGCCATCAGCAAAGTCCTAATTAAAAAACAACCATGAAGCAAAAGGCACAGATAATTGCTTTTTTGACTGCAGAACAAAAGCTGCTCCTCTGCGTAATTACACTGTGAAAATGAGAAGAATTTAAACAGGAATTATAAGTAATCACACAAGCAAAGAAATGGGAGTGAATGCCTATAGAAACATGAATGCATGCCTGAGCACAAAGATGCGGGCAATGTCTAAAAGAGGAGGATGACAAAGAAAGTATTTAAGACTCATTATATTGAGCTAATCAGCTGGTCCTCAAGTACCTTCCTCCTCAGGCACTCCAAGCACCTTGTGCATCCTGGTGAATTGAAGCTCCACAACCCTCCAGACAAGTCCTACTGGTCAAAATCACGGTCTGCCTCTGGCAGGAGGGGGACACACATTGCTGAGTGGCAGAATGAGTCACTCACCCACCAAAGCCAGCAACCCATGAGTGCAGCCACCACTCAGGCCACAACACACATCTCCCACCTCTCGTTTCTGTCTGAACCCTAGCTGGCTTGCTCTGCAGGGCCAGAGACCATGCAAAGTCTCCCAAGCGCGGAGTTTTCCCGCGGATGGACACTACGGGCTCTCTGTGGGGTGGGCAAAGGTCAGGTTCTTGTCTGGGCAAAGGGTCCTCAGGAATGGAGGGCCCAGGCAGAACCCAAGCCCCACAGCTCACCTCATCCCGAGCCCAGCGCTACGTGGGAGTGAGTTGAGCGGCCTGTCTCTAAGATAAGCAATGGGCCTGGGTCACTGCCAGGGAAAAGAATTCCCTAGAATGAACGGTGGGGGAGAAAGGAAGCGGGGAAACAGGAGAAGGAAAGTAGGTTACATTGAAAATCTCAGGGTCCACATTGGAAGAGCACGTCTGGCGCTCCTGAGGGCTGCATGGAGTTGATAGTTAGGAAAGATGGGAACAGTCAAACTAATTTTTCCTTACCCAGAGGATGTCCAGAGCTGCCTGTACCAGGAGGTCCTTGCATGAAGTATGAGGTGTCAGCCCATGGGAAAAAGGCATGGCACACAACAGTAAAGGGAGCATCCCCACCAAGGTGTGACCCGAAACCTGACCCGACTCCACCGAAGAGAAGACTTGCTGTTATCCCAAGGCCCTGGACTCCACTTGGAGAGCTGGGTACTAAGAGAACAGTGACACAGAGGAGACACTTGAGTGCGAGGCAGTGTTTCCTGGTGGTCAAAGCACAGGACCACAACTCAGCCCATAGCACAAACAGGTGGGAGCCTTTGCAAAAACTGCTCTGGCTCAGTCACCTCTTTCATTGCACCTGTGGATGCAACTCCCACAGCCCTGCAGGGACAGACAGAGCCCACTCGAGGAGCTGGGTGCAGGAAGGCCTCACAGTGCTGTGTAGCCATGAACTGTGCTATGGGGAACCTGCCCTTTCGGCTAAATCCCCCACTCACGTCCAAAGCAGCCCCAGATGCAGCATCAGCCACAATATTTAAGCCTGATTATTCCCCCTTGCAGTAAGCGCAGGTAAGTAAGACAGGAAGGCTCTCTGCCTTTAAAATGCTGAGTGCTGCTTGCGAATCAATAGTTCATTTATTTCTCTTATGAGAGGGGGTTGTGGAGGGGGAGACCATCAACATGAGGAAATCGAAGAAAATGGCCCAGCAGAGTCCCAGCGATGCCCTGCAGAGGGCACAGAGGAGCATGCAGGAGGCTGGTACCTCCGGCTGAGGGACCCTGGGTCAGAGCCTGGGAGCACCCACTCCCACTTCACATCCCACTGAGTCCCACAGGTGCCACCTCATAGGAGATGACCTAAATCTTCAGCTACCTTGCATCAGTGATTGCTTTTGAAAATCCTGGCCTGTCTTGCTATACCCAGATACCTCTGAGGTGGCCAAAGCTAAGTAAGATTGGAGAGGAATCATGTCTGAACCAAAATCACATGCTGTGCTGTGTTTGCCCTCAGTCCTCAGCAGAAGGCAGATGCTGTGTACAACAGGTCGGAGAAGGCTGATCACGGTAAGCACTTGAAGTAATTGAGCTCCAGCTCCTATGTGCCCCTTGACCCCCAGGCTTGCTGTGTGCTCTGGACACAGGAGGATCACACATTGGCGTTGTATCAAGTCAAAGATGCTGGAGGGTAGGACGAGTGCCCATGAGAAGCAGTATGTATTTGTCGTGATTGAACACGAGCTGGCAATACAACCACAATAGCCACTCGCTCACCCCATCCCCATCCCCCCAACAGGGGAGAGAATCAAAAGGGAAGTGAGAAACTTGGATTGAGATAAACACAGTTTAATAAAATAACTAAATACTAATACTCTACTAGTAAATGTATATATAAAATAGAATTAAAAGATACTCAAGGCAATTCCCCACGAGCCCTGTCCACAACTGAGCAGCCAGTCCCAGCAAACCACGCCTGGTCCCACGGCTGATCCCAGAGAGAGAAAAGGGGAAAAAGGCAGAAAAGCCCAGAGATCTCTGCAAAATGGTAAAAAGCCGAACTAAACGTCCCTCACAGACCTCCCCTGGCCCCGAGAAAAAGAGCAAAGAGAAGAAAAAAACCAACGCGCGCAAGAGAAAGTGCCCGAGAAGCCAGAGCAATAGCAAGAGCAAGCAAGACAAAGTGGAAGAACCAGAGAGATCGGAAGAGCCAACCGGAAGGTCCCACTCTTACATCTGAAGCATGACGCTAATGGGCTGGAATACTCCCATTGATCAATCTGGATGCCAGTCCAGCTCTGTCCCATCCATCCCCCCTTCCTCGCTGCCTCACACCTGTAGGTGAGGTGCTCAGAATGTCCTTGGCTCTCAGACCAGACCAATTAAAAACATTAGCTCTGTGCTGGGGTGTTATCCGCTTGTTCGCAAACTAAGTCCAAATAATGAGCATGCTAGCTATGAAAAAGAAAGGTTTCTAACTGCACGAAGAAAATTAACCTATTTTCAGTCAAACCAGCACAATATTTTTCCCTCAAATAGGCTTTTCCTAGAGAGGAAAACAATATATCCAGTTAGGAAAAAAAAAACAACCTGAGGATAACAACAACCAATCAGTCAGTCTGAGTCCCTCTAGCACTGGATACAACTCAGCACCTTGCTTGATGGCTCACTGTTAGCTGCAGTGTTCTGATATGGGAGATGGTTGATGGAAAGGCATCATCTGGCTTGCTGCTTTAGTATGGCGCCTCCGTCAAGATGCTCTTTAACAAGGGCTGACAGCCAGATAGCTCTGCAGGCTTCTCGCTCCTGTGAGACTGTCTGCCCACAGAGAGCCCACCCATGGCAAAACCTCAGCCAGCTTGGCACCAGCTCCTCTCACACAAGACCCACCATGGCCTACAGATGTGCAGCAGGGGGCTGAGGAGCATCAGCCTGATCCAGCTGTGGGCAACCACAGTCCTGTCTCCTGGGCAGAAGAGGTTGGGACCCGGGAGAGCCAGATTCACTGAGGTCAGCAAGGAAAGGGAGAGTTGGTGAGCCAGGGGAGCAGGCAGGTATGGGCTGGGAGAGGGATGGTGGGGCAGCTCTGGACCAGGGCTATAGCAGGGGTGTCTCATCAATAAGACTCATTAGTCCTAATCTGCCCTTCCTTACTCCTCCTGCCCAAAAAGCTGAGGTTTGGGTTTTCCTCAGGAAGGAGCAATGCTATTTCTCATATTTTGTGCAAATGTTCTTCTGCCTCAGCAAATCAGCACTGGCTTGTGTAAGAGACCTCAGGGACATTTGCAAAAGGCAGAGGCATTTGAGCATGCAGGAGGTGTGTTTTGTAACATAGCATTTGCTTGTGCACCCCGGCTGGGGAGGCAGGAATGGAGCTGCTGCAAAGGCACTACAGTCCCAGAGCTGTGATGGGACTTTCAGCTCATTTGTCCCAGATAAAAGACCAAATAACAAGGGATGGCATTCTTCTTGCCCACTTGTACTTAAACAGACTGCCTCTGAAAGGGGAGTCTGTGAACAAAAGCACAGAGGGCTGCCATAGCCCTGAAACCTCAGGTTCTGATACCTGACAGGAGCTTTCGTCCACAGCTCCTGGTGCTTGGGGTCCAGAGCCAGAAGGGAACTGTCAGTATCGACTCTCCTTGCTTGCTCATTTTGATTCAGCACGTCAGCTCCTTCCTCATCCCCTTCCTAAGTCATCCCTGCCACCAAACTTCCCACATGTTCCAGGCAGCCCCGCGGCTGCTGGGTCAGAGGCACCTGCGGCGATGAGAACAACGCAGACTGACACAGACAGAGACGCACAGGCACAGAGCTCTTGTCAGCAGCGAGAGCAGAGCTGAGCCGACTTCTATTAACAGTTCTCAATTTATAGATTTACAGATATGGGCCTGGACCAAGAGGTTAGACAGGATGTTTTTTCAAAAAATGTTACCCCAAACACACCACACTCGCGTTGTGACTGTTTTCAGTCACGTTCCCGTGCATATCTCGTGGGCGGCATTCCGACCCACTCATTCGCATGCCCGGGCCCAGCATTCACACATCACACATACGGGGGCAGTTTTCTGGCGCGAGATATCGTTCTCACTGGCCTGGGCTATCACTCCTTACACTCATAAAAAACGTACTTCTGTATAACCCGTCCAAGGCGCTTTAGCTGGAACCACATGTCCTGCCGTTCCCACAGGCACCTTCCCAGCAAGAAAAACTCTGTAGCATTTGTGCTAACCATAAGCACATCTATGGCTGGGAGACTTCAGGAAAACAGCTGTCTGATCTGTCTGGTTTATTAAACAACTAGTATAAAATCTTTGCCATGTTTCAGTTGACTCTGGTACAGAAAGCCTGGAAGAAGCTCTAGGTGCCTCCTAGGGCTTCAGACATGGGGGTGGTGGAGCAGGAGTATTTAATGGTTATACGGCTGGTTATAGGATGCTCATAGTGGTTATAGCTTGTTTATAGGTTCCAGCACTTTGGTCACCTGGGGTCAGTCTTGGCTACATGTGTGTAGGCCTCTTATTTGGCCTTATTCCACCAAACCAGCAGGAATCCCAGACACTTTGGCATCAGGCTGGCCCAGAGCTCTTACTGGGTAGATCCTGAGCAATGCTGAGAGCTTTGGAAACTGGACCTGCAATCTTTCTGTGCCTGGGTCTGCATTTGTGCCAAGGGTTTGCAAGTATGCCTGACTAGCTCTCGTTTGCTTTGTCCCCTTCCATGGTGATGCTCTGCTGCTGGGACCGAGTCATGACAGCAAACCAGGCTCCTGCTGAGCTGAGACCTTGTGCTAGTAATTTTCGAGGAAATGTTGACAACTAAATAAGACCTCATGCTGGACTGCTGCGCAGGTAGATCCTCTTCCCTGGCCAGATCTACTCTACTCTCGATACAAAGATAAAGATGGAAATGTAGTGCAGAAATCAAGACTTTTCCTTGAGCAGTGGCTGCGTAACAGCTTGTTACAGGAGTTGGGACACCTCAAAGGTCAGAGCATCCCCCTCCTCTGCACTGACAAAGGATGAATATATCTAGGCCAGCCTTTGTGGCTGCTCGTTCAACCTGTTCTTCAGACTCTTGTAGTTAATGGGCTCCACAAGGCCCTTTGGCAGGCTGAGATATAAAACTATTTTGAACCTCCAGTAATGCCCAAGGGTTATGAGCTGGCCACTGTAGTTTGGGGCCAGGATGCCCATGGGCACATTCCTCTGCAGTCCCTATAATTTAGCAAACAACAGGGAGGGTGGTGCTGGCTGGTGGAGGCAGTTTGCTCTTGCTTGTGGAGTCATTGAATTTCAGTGCTATAAAAATCAGGACTCAGAGCCAGAATAAGGCAAAACATTGGTGGATCACTCACCTGGATAAAGTCAGGTATGATTCCACGGAAGAGGTGAAGGGAACATTTAATTTCTGCTTATCTTCCAAATGTTCTGCTGTTTCTGCACATACTGGGCTATTTTTAAAATTGTCACGCTTCTAAGGGGAGCTGTGGCAGTTGCTGAGCAAGAAATCCTGCAGTAACAACCACTTGAACTCACTGAAAGTGATCATGACCCTCGCACCAAGCCACACTGCCTCCCACCCCGCCCAATTTCTTCCTCACCCTCCTCTGCTTGTGGAATACCCCTTACGCCATCCCATAGCGTCAGAGGTGGCACACACTGAAGCCATCACAGCGCACTACACTGTGGTTTATTCTGTTTGCATATGTCTCTTAGCATTATAGATTTGGCCTTTGTTATTTGTGTCTCCAATTCTTCCTCTACTAAGTACATTAGTTGCTATGGAAACATATATTTCATTGTTATGAGTAATCTTCAAGACAGCCACAAAAGCACCAAAAAGTCAGTTCATATACTGCACCTTCTACTTAATTCAGTTAGCTGCTAATTAGCTCTTCCCTTGAAAGTGATCAAAATCTCTGCCACCAATAATCTGCAGCGGAAAATAAAGGGGTTTGACTGGCTGCTTTGATCATTTTGTGCTAACCTTGCATGAGTCAGAGAAACCCAACAGATAGATGCTGGAGCATCATCCAGTCCCTTGGTGTAGGAGGACCAGAGGACATCAGCTGGATGCAGGAAGGACCCAGCAACGTGCAGCATCAGTGCCTGAACCGCTGAGCAAAGCAGAAATGGATGCAGGATGCAGGAAGGACCCAGCAACGTGCAGCATCAGTGCCTGAACCACTGAGCAAAGCAGAAATGGATGCAGGATGCAGGAAGGACCCAGCAACGTGCAGCATCAGTGCCTGAACCGCTGAGCAAAGCAGAAAGGCCCAGCAGAGTCCCAGCATTATGGAGCTGACTAAGTAATTGCGTTGGGGCTGGGAGGGTGCAGCATCCCAGCACAGTGATATGGGGACTGACTCTGGGGCAACACCTCACTTGGGCACTCACCAGACCTAGTGCACCCAGGCTGAGCAACCCTCACTTAGCAAGACTGAAAACCCTCCTCTTTTGTGCCAGGCTGGAATTGAGAATGTTGCTTCTTGCTATGTGCCAATGTAATGGGTCCTCAGGTGATGAGAGAAATAGAAGTGTGTAGCAGGGCCCCATGAGCATCTCTCCACTGGGTATCACACTAGCAGTTGTCATCTGCAGCAGTGAAAGCTCTGGCCCTGCCAGGCCAGATTCTGCTGTATCCCAACTGACTGTCAGGTTTCTCCTACTTTTCTTGCACAGCAAACTTCTTTTTGTTCTGTAGTTGCACAGCAATGTGGACTACAAAGTCCCAGCGCATGCCTGATCTTCCAGTGTGCTGCTGGCATCCAGGGAACCCGGAGAAAGCGCAGACAAGATCTGCAAGTGTGAATTCTTTTGCATTGGTACCTATCCCAAAGTGGTCCAGTCCTGCAGTGTGGGCTGGTGCTGGGAGGAAGCCCAATTTGCCAGAAGCAGTGCAGGTTTCAGTCATTGCTGGCCCAGTTCCCTTGCACCTGCAGGAGGATGCAGTGGAGGAGGCCAAATGCTTGCAAATAGAGCAGTGTCAGGTCAAACGATCTATTTTCCATCCCCTCCCAGCAACTCCAGCATTATTAGAAGGTGCTGATGTCTCCAGATTGATAAACAAGAGCAGAGGAGATGCTAGGGAAGGTCGCTGGTAATCACATGCGAGACAGGCTGATTGCTTTTTCATATTGTCTGGTGAGGCGTTTTGCCTGTGAAGTGTCACCCTCTGGGCTGAACTTTACCCTTACGTACACCTCAGGGATATCTTATCCCAGAAAGGGCAGATGATACATGGGGTCCAGGCCAGTTTCTGACTTGCCCTCCCACAGCTCTCCCTGTCCAGCTGCAGGAACACAGGGCTGAAATGCAGCCACTCCTCTCCAGCGTCTGTATTGCCTAAACAAAATCAGCTTTTCTTTCCTGCAGTCCCTACACACAGCTTAATGTGGCTTCAGCTCTGGTGCCATCACTTCCCACCCTGTGCAATCTTTTCTCCTTACGTCCCTTTATCTACCTGGCTGTATCCACCCGTACGGCATGTTTCATACAGGGACTATAAGCCAGGGCTGCATTAAAGTCTGGCCTAGGGCAACTTGAAGTGCATCTTGGGAGGTCAGACTTGCTGTAAGGACTTGCAGGCTCAGATTCACCTGGCCAAGCTACAACAAAATCTCTCATTAGCTGCTCAAGGCTTCATTCCCAAGGACTACTATGCAGAGGTGGAAAACTAGCCATTTAAGAAGCTTTCAGAAGTGGCTGGTGGGTCAATTCCCTGATAAAGATACCGACTTCTTGAAAAAGGTTGTGTTCCTGCTCCTGGTAATCAGGCCTTTCCTGGGGCTCTCCTGGCGATCACCAGTACAACATCCTGATTGAGAGGTCTGTGGCATATCTTGCTCTAGGGCTCAGCCCAGCTTATGGCAGTGCCCTGTTGGAGCAGGATCAGCTGCTGCAGGTAGTGAGAAAATCCCTGCACTTCACCCCCGCCACCACCAATATAACGTGTGGTGAGGTCACAGTAGTGATAGCGAGAGCCTTTCAAGGTCCTCTGTGCTGTCTCATGGAAAATTTCATCGTAGCCAGCTGCAACGTCTTCATACCACGTGGCAAATGCTATAGGCATGGTTGATAACCCAGGTTTTATTTTTCTGGAAAAGTGGATGCATTTTAGGTTTTACTGGGGAAAGAAGAAAGAAAGAAAAAAGCAAAAGCAAAGCAAAGTGAGGAGAGAAGAGGAGGAGAGAGGAGAGGAGGGGAGGGGAGAGAAGAGGAGAGGAGAGGAGATGGAAATGCGGAACTTAAACGGAGGCACAAGGAGGAGACATGGAACGTCACGGCACGTGGACAGCGGCTGGTCGCCAATAGCAAATGGGGGTGGGATGCGCGATCAGTGCATTGTAACCAATCATTATCGTATGTTTAGCGCGTGCTTAGAACAAAGTTTTGGATATACTCTGTTGTTACACATAATAAAGGAGAACGATTTAACTCACATTGGGATGCTGTCCTTACTCTAGCCGACTCTTTCCGTCCAACGAGGCTCATCCTAAGGATCCACTCCGACATCTGGTAGCAGAGGATGGTTTCACGGGACCGAGTAACTCTGGGGACATTGTGAGCTGAGACTGCGGTAAGCAGCGAGAGGCTGGGACTGAGTCGGGGGTGGAAGAGCGTGCTGCCGGAGAGCGGTAATAGCCCAGGGCAGACACCGGTCGAGGTCACTCCTTGCCTTCCGCAGAAAAGGGAAGACCGCGCTTGCTATCATGGAGCTTGAGGCAGCAGCGGCACTGCTGACGAGTATTCTCTCTAAGAGAGGAATCAAGTCGTCACAGAAACAGTTAATCAAATTGATTACTTTGGCTCAAAAATGGGGACATTTTAAGGATATTTCTTTGCTTTTCTCACCCACGGAATGGAGAGCGGTGGGGGATACTATGTGGGAAAAGACAATTGAAGGAGAAGAGGAGGAAGAGATTAAGCCATTAAGAACGTTGTGGTGGTCGATATTGGAGACTTTAAAAGCTATGAAAGCGGAACAACAAGTAGCAATGGCTGCGGCAAGAGCCTTAGCCCCAGAAAGGTCCGAGTGTAGTGATGGACAATTAAAATCGCAGAAAGCAAGCCGATGGCCTCAGTTTTGGGGTCTACCAGCGGTGCGTGGTATGCCAGGGACTCCGCTTCAATCCGCCCTTGAAGTACGGCGTTTAGTGGAAGGTACTACTGCCAGAGAGCAAAGGGTGGAAGTTAACAGTACGGAGTCCCCAGGCGCAATTAATCAGAAAGCGGAAGTACAAGACAATGACTATCAAAATGTAGGTGGTGCTGAGTGCCGTTCTCCACCTACAGCTCCGCCTGACCCAGCCATGACATTATACCCTCCTCTTCCTCCTTCTCCACCGGCTGAGTGCGTGGCGACATCTAGTGAACAAACCATAGAGACAACTGCTATGCCACGACCCTCCCAAACCATGGAGGAATTGTTAAAAGTAGTTGTCCAAAAATTAGAACAACTAGATGCGGAAGTAAAAGACATTAAAAAGACAAAAACCGTGGTGTTTCGAGAGCGAGGGAAATCCGGAGTTGTTGCCGAGTCCGCAGCTGAACAGAGAGAGCTCCCTCAGCCGGCATCAGCTGCTGCATCTCGCCGTTGGTCAGGCGTAATCAGAGATGCTATCTTAGAAGGCAATTGGTCTTCAACTTCTTTAGCTTGTCCAGTGCAACAAGATCTACAAAATGGAAGGGCCCAGTGGGAACCTCATGACTGGAAAATCTTACAGCAAGCAAAAGCTACAGTCACTAACTATGGAATACGGTCAGAAGATACAAGACAAATTGTAACGTGGATTTTGTCTGCTGATCTAATGTGTCCACAAGACTGCCAGAATTTAATGAGACTACTATTAACTCCTGCACAATATTCGTTATGGGATTCTGCGTGGTACCAAAGAGCCCAACAAGAAGCCGCAATTGTGCGCGAACTAGACGATCCATTGTACGGAATGTCAGCTGACATGTAAACTGGATGAGGGGGTTATAGCAAGCTAGAAACGCAACTAACCTTTTCAGCAGTGATGCATCGACGAGCTGCACAACTTGCACTAGATGCCTTTTTTGCTTTACCAGGGGCACATGCACCCTCATTTAGTGGAGTACATCAAGGCACCACCGAAGGTTATTCAAATGTTATTGATCATTTGTATGAGTCAATTATGCAAAATCCAGATATGGATGAAACAATGAAGGCTCGAATGTTCCATCTTCTAGCCTTTGATAATGCGAATGCTAAAACCAAGCAGATTCCAGCACGCAGTTACCTGCACCAGAGTCATTCTTCCATTTAGTTATGTGTGGCATTAAATATCTCTCTCTCACATACATAGCATAGCCCAGAAATGTTTTGCTCTTTTTACCAGGTTAATTCTGGTCTGATCATGTAAAGTTGTGGCAGAGAAAAATAAACACAAGGCATCTTAATTCAATAACCTTCATGGGAAGCAGTTTGCACTGCTGAGAATAGATCTTTATGTCTGCTCACGTATAAAGATCTAAGAATAAATTATTTGATAATATTTATCCTTGCAACATGTGTGAAAGTCTTACATCATTCATTAGACGTTAGGCTGTCAGGATAAGCAGATGAGCACTGGCTGCTGGTCTCTTGACTCAATAGAAATGCTCTGAGGTCCCACCAAAGTGAAGCAATTCCTTTTTCCTTCCCCGGACAGCAAAGGGCCATTGCCTAAAAGCCATCTCTGAGCCCAGCTCTGCTCCTGTGTGCCAGGATGCCCATCAGCCCTGTCTCAGAGAGGTGGCATCACCTCATCCACCACCATCACATTTCCTGCCTGCTCTTCCCCAACACCTCTGCTCATCAGATCTCCTGGAGCTGGGGCTCCTCTGTGCTCCTCCAGAGCCTCTGACAGCAGGGTCCCACCCTCCTGCTCGGCTTCATCATGGTGCTCCAGCTGAAATCCCCGGCAACATCCCAAGGACAGCCTCCCACCCACCAGAACAGCACAGCTCAGCAGACTGAAGGGCATGTGCCCAACCTCCACGTGTTCCATGTCAGCTACACTAACAGGTCAGGCTTTTTGCTGCCAAAGCCTTAAGGCTCCACTTTTTTTCCAGAAATGTTTTTATTTGTGCTCCCCCTGTTGCAAACCCTGCTCTTTCCCTGTGGTTTAGAAGGAGCTATGACAGGTTGCTTCTCTTAGGGAGATAATCTCTTTGAATTTCCAGCCCATAAGGGTTTAGGTTTTATTAATACTGTTGGGAGTGGGATTTTTAATGCTAAATAAGCTTCAGCCTGAGCCAAGGAGGCCAAATACCATGGGCAGCATAGAGGAGGTTTCACAGGAAGGATTCACAGAAGTTACAGAGGTGTGGGGTTTTTGGTTGTTGTTTTTTTGGTTTGGTTCGGTTTTGTTTTGATTGTTTGTTGTTGTTGTTTTGTTTTGTGTTTTGGGTTTTTTTGTTGTTTTGTTGTTCTGTTTTGTTTTTAAAAAGAGCTATTATTAATCTCCTTAATGCAAAGTGTTTTCTGTGATGTCAGTTTAATGAGTCAACACTTCTGCAACAGCACTGCAAAATCCTTCCACTCATCCAGCTCTTGGAGCCCAGGGAATTTCTGCTTTTTATTCAGAATAAAAGGTGCTGAACCCCAGGGGAAGGAGAACAGCTGGAGAAGGCGATAAAAGCCCCCAGGATGGCATGAAACAGGGCTCAGCAAATCACCATTCTCACACCAGACTTGAGGTTTTGGAGCTTCATTGCCACCCACCTGCAAAGCTATGCCTACTCCAGGCTGTTCCCACACCCTACCCCGCCATCCCTCCGCGCCGGCAGCCGGCATCCTTATCTCTGCTGCACCGGAGGGCTGGGAGAGCAGGACACAAGCCGACAGAAGCCCTTCCGCGGGGCTGCAGAGCTGCCCGTGTCTCAAGGCCGGGACGCAGGGACAGCCTGCAGGGACAGGCAGCGCTGGTGTGGGCAGTGATGGTCACCCTGGCCACGGATCTGGCAGGTGGCACTGGCAGTGCCGGGGATGGGCAGGTGAGTGCTTATCAGGGTGTCCCTGCAGGCTGCTTGTGCTGCATCTCCAAAGAGCCATCCTCCAGTGACAAATTTCAGCCAGGCCTGACCTGAACTGAGAGCAGACGGCCAGAGGCTGGAAAGCAGATGGAGGTAAGGAAACTTGGACAGAATTTGAAGGCCCCGAAGTGCCTTGTTAGTAAAACACATATCATGGGCATCTGTCTGAGGGGCAGACCAGCCAGCAGCCAGCCATGAATGCAAAGGTGGAAAGGAGAGAACGCAAGAGGAGGCAAAGCACTGCTACCACTTATGAGCAAGACATGACCTGCTCCAGTCACCAGTGGGGTCGAAGGACAGCCAGAGCTCCTGAGAGATGCCATGCACCTTGCCTCAGGCTTGCTGGGCTGCCCAGGTGTGGACAAAGATGGCAGCTTTTCTGAGCTCTTGAAGGTATCCAGCCCACAGCACTCCAAGCAAACAAAGCCAGGAAAGGCCAGTAACCAGGAAATGTTCCAGTACAGGTTGGGGAATAACCTGTTAGAGAGCAGTGTAGGGGAAAGGGACCTGAGGGTCCTGGGGACAGCAGGGTGACCATGAGCCAGCACTGGGCCCTTGTGGCCAGGAAGGGCAATGGGACCTGGGGGGGATTAGAAGGGGGGTGGTCAGTAGGTCAGAGAGGTTCTCCTGCCCCTCTACTCTGCCCTGGTGAGACCTCATCTGGAATATTGTGTCCAGTTCTGGGCCCCTCAGCTCCAGAAGGACAGGGAACTGCTGGAGAGAGTCCAGCGCAGCCACGAAGATGCTGAAGGGAGTGGAGCATCTCCCGTGTGAGGAAAGGCTGAGGAGCTGGGGCTCTGAGCTGGAGAAGAGGAGACTGAGGGGTGACCTCATTCATGGGGATCAATATGGAAAGGGAGAGTGTCAGGAGGATGGAGCCAGGCTCTTCTCGGTGACAACCAGTGATAGGACAAGGGGCAATGGGTTCAAGCTGGAACACAAGAGGTTCCACTTAAATATGAGAAGAAACTTGTTCCCAGTGAGGGTGCCAGAGCCTGGCCCAGGCTGCCCAGGGAGGTTGTGGAGTCTCCTTCTCTGCAGACATTCCAACCCGCCTGGACACCTTCCTGTGTAACCTCATCTGGGTGTTCCTGCTCCAGCGGGGGGATTGGACTGGATGAGCTTTCGAGGTCCCTTCGAACCCCTGACATCCTGTGATTCTGTGATTCTGTAAAAGACCTCTGTCATCCCCTGAAACAGCCTGCTTTGATGTCATGCAGTAGCAGAGCACTCCTGAGGGTTTCCTTTACCTCTTGCTTTCTGCCAGAAGCCCTTGTGCTGGCAGACATGGGGCTGGTGTCTTGCCCAGCACTGCCTGCAGCACAGGAGCGATGGGCCAGGCACATCCCGAGCACTGTGCCCAGAGCAGGTCAGTGGTACTGGGCCAGTACCACAAGTTCCTGGATGGCTTGGCAGCCTTATTCTCAGCTCCCCCATCAGCCTCCCTTCCCTGCCTTCCCCCTCACACCAGCCCCGCAGCTGCCTGGGGGCAGCAGGGCTGCTCCAGCACCGCAGCTCCGCAGAGACCCCCGGGCTCCTGTGACTCCGTGGTCCTCAGGCCCCACGCTGCCTCGGCTCAGCACACTGAAATGAAGGCAGGAGCTCCCTGCCAGAGAGCAGGGTGGCAAAATGGGGGTAATGGGGGTGAGTTTGCTGTCCGTATATTGGTTTCTACACCCCTCTTCTGGGCAGTCAGTACAATTGCTAGAAAATGTGGCAGAGAATTGCAGCGGTGGGCAGGAATGAGGGCTGTCAGGAAAGAAAAAGCAAGCAAACAATGTTTTTAAAATGAAAACACCAGTGAAAGAAAAACAACTTCATCAGAATTTCCCAGTGTGGAAGATCTACAGCAGCCTGTGCTAACATGCCTCGGCTCTGTTCTGCCTGCGTGAGGACAGGATCAAATTGGAGATTTTCATCAGGAGAATCACTAAAAGAAAAATAAGCTGGGAATTCTTGCCCTGCTCTTCTAGATACCTGGATATGTAGAAGAGCTGGATAGGAAGCATATTAAAGAAAAAAAAATCTATCCTCTTTTACATTCTCATAAAGCAGCACAGGTTGGGGATGCAGGCTTCGAGACATCGCAGATCAGAGGCTTTTTAAGTCTAAGCTCAGCCAAAGTTTTCATGTGCATTGTGTGACACGTGTGTTGTGGTTTAACCCCTGTCAGCAGCTAAGCCCCACGCAGCCACTCATTCACGCCCCACTCCCCCCCCGTGGGATGGGGGAGAGAATAAAAGCGAGAAAACCCATGGGCTGAGATGAAAGACAGTTTAATAGGTAAAGCAAAAACCACATATGCAAGCAAAGCAAAACAAGGAATTAATTCACCACTTCCCATGGCAGGCAAGTGTCCAACCATCTCCAGGAAAGCAGGGCTCCATCACACATAACTGTTATTAGGGAAGACAAATGCTATCACTCCGAAGGTTCCCCCTTTCCTTCTTTTTCCTCCAGATTTTATACTGAGCATGATGTCATATGGTGAGGAACACCCATGGGTCAGTTGGGATCAGCTGTCCTGGCTGTGTCCCCTGCCAGCTTCTCGTGCACCCCCAGCCCGCTGGCGGGCGGTCAGTGTGAGGGGCAGAGAAGGCCTTGACGCTGTGTAAGCACCACTCAGCAGTAACTAAAACATCCTTGCCTTACCAACACTGTTTCCAGCACAAATCTAAAACACAGCCACATCCTAGATACTATGAAGAAAATCAACTCTTTCCCTGTGACAAAACCAGCACATTCTCCACTCCTTATTCCGTACCGTTTACCTCATGCTCAGATCCCATGCCATCCAATACAGCCTCATTAACAACCAAGCCCTTTCCCATTCTTTGATATAATACACAGGTATCATTCCCTCAGTCTATGGACCACCACCATAATAAGTCCATGCAATGTAATGTCCACAAAATGTCCATTGAGTTCATTTAGTCCATGACCTTGGGCTCCATCTGTTATGGTGGTCACTCAGGACAGGAGATGTGGTGTGTTGCTTTGAGGTCTTGGCCACCAAGGCCAGCTCAGGTCAGGTCACTGCTGCACTTGCGCTGCTTCTTTTAAGGGTTGTTCTCCGTTGGCTGGGTGGTTCCTGATATAATAATTCTTATCACATGCAACTCAGATCATGGGCTACAACAATTTAAAGGTATTTACATTACAATCTCCATCTCTGGTCCCTTTGGACCAGACCATGGGGTTCAAGATTGCAGTGAACTCCTCCCCTTGCCCCTGCTCCAGCTTGGATGTATCCACAGACTGCAGTCCCTTTGGGGTGTACCAAGTGGAGCCTTATCCATGAGCCACAGTCTCCACAGTGGCACACCTGCTGTGGCACAGACTCACCCACAGCCACAGTCACTTTAAGGTGCACCCGTTCCAGCATGGCCTTCTCCATGGGTCACAATGCCTTCAGAGATGTACCTGCTCCAGTGGGGCCTTACCCACAGCCACAGTTCCTTCAGGAGTGTACCTGCTCCAACATGGCCTTACCCATGGCTGCAGCCCCTCCAAGGGTGGAGTGCTCTGTCATGGGCTTATCCATGGCCACACACTTTGAGGTGTTCCAGCATGACCACATGCACAGCCACTGACGCTTTGAGGTGCACGCGCTCCAGCATGCACTTATTCTTGGGCCCCAGTCCCTTTGAGGTATACCTGCTTGGCACAGACATAACCACAGCCACAGATGCTTTGAGATGTACCTGCTCTGTTTTTCAACTCAGGTTCACACTGGAGTTCCAGCCTGTGCAGTACAGCAGCACAGAAACAGCAGCAATGCCTTGGCCATCTGCCAGCCCAGGCACGCCGTCATTGCTCTTATCAGAATGTTCCCAGGCACAGCAGAGTAAGATGGCAAACAGTATAGCAAGCAGTGACAGTATAAAGCAGCTGCTAACAAGCACTAGACGGTAATGTACAGTGAGGGAAGCAAGCCCCATGGCTAGCACAGGAGCCCGTCAGTTAATAGCAAAGCAACAATAACAGCTATAAATTCAATCTAGCACACTCAAATCGAATCTGTCATTATCTCGAACCCTTTTAGCCTCACATTGGACACTAAAAAGGACTGTTGCAGTTTAACCCGAGCTGGCAACTAAGCCCCACGCAGCCACTTGCTCACTTCCTCCCCCGATGGGGTGGGGGAGAGAATCAGGAGAGCAAGAGTAAGAAAACTGGTGGGTTGAGAGAAAGACAGCTTAAGAGGTAAAGCAAAAGCCACGCACGCAAGCAAAGCAAACAAGGGATTCATTCGCTACTTCCCATGGACAGGCAGGTGTGCAGCCATCTCCAGGAGAGCAGGGCTCCACCACATGTAATGATTACTCCAAAAATCCCCCCTTCCTTCTTCTTCCCCCAGCTTTTATACCGAGCATGACACCATATGGCGTGGAATATCCCTTTGGTCAGCTGGGGTCAGCTGTCCTGGCTGTGTATCCTCCCAGCTTCTCATGCACTCCCAGCCTACCCACTGGTGTGGTGGTGTGAGGAGCAGAAAAGGCCTTGACTCTGTGTAAGCACTGCTCAGCAATAACAAAAATGTCCCTCTGTTATCAACACTGTTCCAGCGCCAAGCCTAGATTCTATGAAGAAAATTAAATCTATCCCTGCCAAAACCAGCACAACATGTTACGAACCCAGCGGTGTGCCAGGTATATCTGAGTATTTCATATAGATAGAGCCACTGATTTTATATAATTATGTATAGGATGAGTTGAAATGACAGGCTTTCATATACAGTCCCCAAATTGAATAATACATGACATTTGGGTTCAGAGTGTAATTCGAACTTTGTCTGGGCACAGAATGGATGGCATTCCTCCTGTCACCTCCCTCAGGTGCAGGCACGACCTTCACCTGGAGTGGAGAGGGAGTTTTTGCTGGAGTCTATGACCGTGTGGGAGATACACATAACATCAGCCAGTGCTGCTGGGGCAAAGAACAAAGACTTTCACAGCCCAAGGATATCCATTTCTCCCTGTATGTGTAAGTCCTAGCTGTATAAACACCCATTTAGACCCATGCTGGCTGCCCCTGCTCAGATGGAGAGTCCATGGAGGAATGAAACCCATTTGCAGAAGAGAGAGCAAGAGACTGAAAGTAACTAAAGCATAGAATGTCCTGAGTTGGAAGGGACCCACAAGGATCATGGAGTCCAACTCCTGTCCCTGCACAGGACACCCCACAGGTCACACCGTGTGTCCGAGGACGTTGTCCAGTCTCTTCTTGAACACTGTCAGGTTGGGGCCGTGACACCTCCCTGGGGAGCCTGTTCCAGTGTCCAGCACCTCTGGGTGAAGAACCTTTTCCTCATGTCCAACTGACCCTCCCTGGCACATCTTCCTGCCATTCCCTGGGTTCTGTCACTGGTCACTAAAGGGAAGAGCTCAGCCCTGCCCCTCCTGCTCCCCCAGTGAGGAAGCTGCAGCCCCATGAGCTCTGCCCTCAGTCTCCTTGTGTACTAAAGCCCACGTGCATCTGTGCTTGGCTGGGTGCTGAAGTGGGTGCTTCAAAGACTATGCCCAGAGGGGACTCAAAAGGCATATAAGGACATTCATTTGCATATAAAAAAACCCGCAAACAACAAACAAGAAACAAACAAACAGTAGGAAGAAAGTCACATCCCAGCCACTAACACACAGCAACAGTCATGGCCAGTTCAGCAGTTCTCTCCATATGTGTAAGGAGGTAGTACTTTGGTCCGAAGTCAGTGGCCGGGCTGACATAGTGTAGTGGCTCCAAAGGAGCTGCTAAGGCACAGCAGATGAATGAGTTGCTTGAAGAACACCTCCCGGGATATGTTAACATCTCCCATGCCTTGGCTTATTTAGAGTTGGTTTTTAGTTTGTGTCATGACTGGATGACGACAGATTTTGGAGGTCTCATGTTTTAACACGTTGGTGCAGCTGAAGGACTAAAAGTCCATAGGAAATCATCCATTTAAAGCATGCTGATTTGCAGTGGCCTGTCTCTGAGACAGCACTTCTTTGTCAGTTTGCTTTCTTCCCCCCATCCTATGAAAGAGAACTTCATCCCCTGCAATGCTCCTTGAGCCTGAATTTTGGGGAGGAGGAGCCATGTGTGAGAAGGGACTCTCATAGGCAGAGCCTGCCAGACAACCACGGGGACACCTCAAGCTCTCTGCTCTCCCTAAGCCTCTGGTTCCTACAAACAAAATGAAGATGCAGGGACGTCCGCAGCGAAATACCCACTGATGATGGGTATGATCACAGCAGCAAAATACCCAACGATCAAAGTACCCAGACGCACCTGCTAAAGGCCTGAACTGAGTTACCCACATTTTGCATGTGAATCCAGACTTGCCCTTCAGTGTCAGTGCCTGTGGGATTCCCACAAAGGAGCTATGGGAAAATGTGAGAAAACATGCCAGTCTGCCAGCCTGCGCATTTTGCCTCTTGAGTAGCACCCGGATTCAGAACTAGGTTCTGTCAAAAAGATGTAAAAAAGATGAGGTGATGGGAGAGGGAAGTGTAACAGAAACAGACACTTGACAGCCGCATCACGAGACGCCAGTCTTGCAACAAACAGCTGGTGCATAACAAATTCATGGTATGTATATTTTATACTGTTTTCATGGGACGGTCTCATATGGCCATACCCACTGCTGGCAAGACCGGAGGAAGAACATGAATTTCACACCAAAGGGGTCCTCTGATAACTACTAACCAAGTATTAGCCCTCAACAAGACAGACAAATTACTATGTCATACTTTTTATTGGACTAACAATAAAGACCCGTAAAAGGTTCCCAGAGTTCTGCTCCATATCTCACAGATTATGATTAAATACAGACTTCAAGCCTATGTACCAAGAGATCAGAGACTTTTTGCCCTTGGAGGAAAAAAGATTAATTGTAATTTCTTCTTATGATGCTTCTCCCACCTTCCACTGTGGAAATGGTATGAAAAGACTGTAATACTTATCTTTCTCCATTTCTCTCTTTGTCTTAAGTGCCCAGGAAAAAGCACTGAAGGTTTGAACTACGGAGTTGCTATTTCCAGTTCTACAGCGCCAGTAGATTTGGTGGATCAGGCCATAAACCAAATGCATTTGAGATGTTTATCATGGGTCCCCAGGGCTCAGGAACAAACATCCTTCTGTGTGGGAAAGGCTATTGATTCAAAGGCTGAACCTGCTACTGCATGTGCTCCCTCTAGGCACCAGGCTGGTCCTAACTCAGCCATAAAGCCCCTCAAGGTGGGAGAAGGCTAGAGGAAGAAGAAACAAAGTGAAAAACAGGTAACAGATTATGGGGGACAAACAGTGAAAAAAAGGCAGGGGTGTGAGTATCAAGGATTTGAAAATGGCTTGAGAGGGCACTGGCAGGGGACACAGAGCATGGCATGCAGTTAGAAGGCACCTTGAAGACCCTTCATCCCTCCTCAAGTATAGGAACAGAAAAACAAAACAAGGCTGCAAGATCCTAATGTGAATTCCCCCTCACTTTCCATGTGGCCTTAGCAAATCTCTGTTGCCACCTGCTAAGAGCTTTGAGATGCCTTCCCAGAAAAAGCCATCATATGATGGGGGCCCTTGGAAACCTGAAAGACACATCAGCCAGTGCTGGTGTATCAGAATCCCATGGAACATGGGATTTCACATCCTACATGGTCAACACCCTCTGTATACTTCTAAAAAGCATATGGTGCGCAGGCACCGATACTTCTTTGGAGAAACAGGCACTGCACGTGCGGAGACATCCGCATGGCTACTTTGTCACTGGATGCGCGCAGCCCATGTACAGCGGAGAATTGTTCTGCTGGTCCAGAACTGGAGAGGTCCCCAGTGCCTCTGGCACAGGTGTCTCTGCTCACCTCATCAGCAGATGTGTTTTTGCTAGCAATGAGTCAGACCAAGCAGAAACAGAATCAGGCAACTGTCTCTCCTTTCACCTCCTAGATAGTCCCTTGACCCAGCAAATTCATTCCTAGTGCCATTTGTCCCTTTCCTGACCCCTCTCTCTTCTGCGCTGCGTTGTTGCTTACTCATCTGGCAATTTTTTCCAACCCGATGTTGCTTTTGGGAGTGGGTTTGTCTGACTGTCTCATTACAGGACAATCAACTCACTCATTTGCTTTTGTTTGCTAGTGCTTGACATCCCACTGCACAGGATGGGCAGGTCCCAAGCTCAGTTCTCTGCTTGCACAAAAACGGGCCAGAAAGTGCAGGGACTGCCTGTGCTCATTCATGCTCCATATGGCCCTTAGCTGAAAAGACTGGTTTTCTTCCATTTCTAGGGCATTGTGTGGGGATATTTTCCCGAGAAAAGGCAGTGATATAAATACCAGCTGAGGTCTCAGTGCTCAGAGGATGCATGGACAGTGCTTTTTTCATGAAGAATTTATTTTCCCCTGTTGGAAGGGTTCTGGATCTAATCCACCTCATTGAAGGAAACCAAATAGTGTGAGTGTTGTGTGAGTAGTTCAGTGTTTTACCCAGCCCTGAAAATATTCAAAGAGATAGCAGGCACACTTTACAGCTGCAGTGGTTCAAGACTGAGCTTGAGAGGAAGGTATTAAGTGGGTGTTTCATACATCGTATTACTCCCAAGCCAATGGGATCGCTGAGTGGACTCATGGTCTGATTAAAAACCATACTGATGTCCTGTGACCCAGTTGAGATACGTGGCTAACACGAGCACTCCTCACTGTCAATAACCACTGGGGGAGTTATGGAAGCTCCAAAATCAGGGCATCTTGCCCCGAGAGACCACAACAGACAATGACTCTATAGCAAACATAGGAAAGGACAAGCCTCTACCAAAAACACACGTGGGTCAGCCTGTCACGTTGAAACTACCTTCCACTGGTATTGTGCCCATGACCCCATAAACACCTAGAGGCTTGTATGCTTGGGAGGCCCTCAATGAAAATGGGAAAACCCACCACATTAGTGCCTGGTGGATAATCCCAGAATTCTAATCCAAAAGCCTGGTTCCAAGGGATCAAGGCTCATCTTTGTGTTCTCTTGCAGGACAATGGGAAGATGGAAAATTCTGCTGCTCCCACTGATGGACCAAGGGAGGTAGAGATGAGCAAAAGGCTGCAGCTGGGGTTGGGTGGGGTTAGAGTCAGTCTTTGGAATGAGGTTCACACCAGGGCGAAACCAACAGGCCATCCAAGAGGTGAACCTGCAACTGGAAACACTAATGAACTCTATGCATGACATCGCATAGGCTTCCTAAATCCTCAGCTACATGAAAACAAAAGGACTATCCAAAACCAGGCCATATTGGACTTCATACTATTGAAGGAAAAATGCGTATGCAGGAAGCTGAATCTATCAGTAGACAACAGCTGCGTCTGTACCCTGAACATCTTGGTGCCACTACAAGGACAAATCAATGAGAGAAAGAAAATAACAAAGGACTCAGAGGCAATTGTTGCTGCGCTGAGGCTAACTGGTGGAAAAACTTTCAACGCATTTGGGTTTACCTTACCAGGAGGGCCGCCTGCTGTAGTTTGGCCCCAGTCCCTGCCAGCCGGCAGCTAAACCCACTAACCCACGTGCCGCTCACTCACCCCTTCCCCACCCCTACTGGGATGGGTAGGAGTATCAGAAAACAAAGGCAAAAGTCATGGGTTAGGATAAGAACTCTTTAATGCAACAGCGAAGAAAAATGAAGAAACGGTATCAACAACAATAATGAAAGAACCTACAAAGCAGTGAACACACCGCACAACCAGCACATGGCGGCCCCACCTCAGCAGCTCGCTCCCCTCCGAAGAAACAAGTGGACTCCTGGTCACAGCCCACGCAGAAGCTGCCCCCACCCCAAACAGCCCCCACCCCAAACAGCGGTTCAGCCTGAAATGCAAAAAGCACCAAACCACGCGGTCCAGAGAAAAGAAGGAGAGAGAGACTGCCCTCCTGGCCAGCCCCCTTTGTGACTGCGCATGTATGCAGTACCAGTTACCCTCTTTGGCTGGTTTTGGGCCAGCTGTCCTGGCTGTGTAGAAATTAACCCTATCTCGGCCAACCCGGCACACTAACCAGCCCCCTCCAATCTTTGCTAATAACTACAATTGTCATTGTTGTAAATTGCATTATTTCTACTGTTGACTGATTTTTGGCAGGTTGATTAATAATGATAATTCATACCAGCTAAAAGACACTTATGGTATGATGATTCATACAGAGCACTAAAACTCACCAACCCTGTGCCCCCTTTTAACTTCGGAGGCAAGAGGTGACCGCACCACCGCGGATCATGACTGTCATCACGGGGTGGATTGTGCGGCAGTTGCTCAATCCCCGGTGAGATCTGGAGCTTTCAATATGGCAGTCGATGGCTCTTCAGCACCTTTTGTGCCCCACTGTGCATGTCCTATGCACCTCGGCCAACGGTCATGTACCCTCACCCCTGGACATGGTGACTCCTCATGTTCACCTCCGCCTGGCTTGGGGAGCAGGCAGGGCAGGAGCCCCAGGTCAGCAGACAGGGTCCTAACCCAAGGAGGTATCTAGGCCCAGAGAAACTTCTGGACCAGCTCGTCATGACCACAGCGAGAGCTGAACAGGCTATAAAAAAAAGGCTATTAAAAATAGGGCCCCCACTGAAGACCCGCTTGGAGTGTTCTTCTCGGAGCAGCAGGACTGTGATCGGAGCCCTCCCCTGAGGTCAGGGGTGCTGTCTAAGGAGACTTCCTGGGATTGAGCCCTCACCTGCTCCTTGGTGAGTGATTTTCTTCTGGATATATCCTTGAGAGAGCCCTTGACTCCCTTCTCTCCCTGGCAAGCAATTATTTCTTCCGGGTACCTTTGAGTGAAAGAGGCCTCTTTTTGAGAATGCGTGCATGCTATGGATCAGCAGTCTTTTGTAGTCTTATGGTGATAATATCTCCAACTGGTACATTGAACCTGCAGTTTATTAAAAGTTGTTGAAGTGCTCAATAATTTTGGATAAACCCCATTTCTAGTTGTTTCTCCACTAAACAGTTCTGGTTAGAATGATGTCTGTTTGGAGCTTATCGCCTGCCTAAATTGATTTCTGGGGTGCCTCCATGACAAAGGGAGAAAGAAATTCCTTACACTAAGAGGCAGAGATACTGAAATGACTGTTATCACCTACAAGCAAGCAGCTTTTATGGGCTGTGAGGAAAACATAGAAGTGCAGATCTTTCAGGAAAGGCGGTTATTTAAGGCTATGATCCTGAAGAGCATCCACTTGCAGGGAAGCGCTTAAGAACAGGCTTAGCTTTCCTTCTTATCCTTGAACTTCAGTACAGGCTTACACGCTATCTTCAACCAAGCACAGGATGTTTTAGCAAGAACTCCTTGGGCTGTTTCCAGTGAGTCTTAGCATACAGCTCTCCAACTCCTTAAGTGTCAGCACAAACAATTTGAGAGGAATGCTCATATCCAAGGTTTTTAAAATCTGGGCCCATGAATCATTATCTTCTTATGAGAACAGGAGTGGAAGATGACAGGATACAGCTGTAGTGAGGAGAGGACCTTCATGATCAGACGCTATAGCCTGCAGTTATCTCAAAGAAAACACAAACAACTTGAACAAGTAGATTTTTTTATATTATAAGTTTTTGGTAGGAGAAGGCACCCTTTAGTTCTCAAGGCTGCTGTCCATGGGAAAGGCTGAGAGACACTGTTACATCCTAGCAATAAAGAGCTATAATACTTTTCTCAGTTACCTGTTTCTGAGAAATCACTTGGTGGCTCAGGGTTTGTTCTCTAAACGGAACAGGTGAAAGTTAAAGACCATGAGTGTGAGATACATCCCAGCTCTTCCAGGAGAGCTTTTATTTCAGCAGGGTCAGGGCAAGGTACAGCGCATCTTGTGCTGTTCCCCCCTGTGCTGGGCTATTCAGGACTGAATAAAAGCTTTTTGAACTCTCCACACAGAGCTGATGAACGCTACAGCCTGGCTAATGGCTAAATTTACCCACAAATCAAAATGTGTCCCACTGACATTGTATGAAAAAACTACAGCAGGCCTTTAAGTTAGTGACTTATCTGCTTAAGTCTTGCTAAAGCAGACAGAAAACACTCAATGAACTCATGAAATCTTCCAAGCGCTGCCCACTGTAATGGAAGAGGTCATTTGTTGTCTGTTGTACTATATGAAATCAAGCTTTTATTAAATGAGAAAAAAATGGGACTCAAGGCATTCCCCCCACCTCTTTAACTGAAATTCAGCAGTTGCTTTGTTACAGATTAACTCAGGGTAACGTCCTAAGAATCGAGGCCAATTGTGATGTCTTTGGTGGGCTGCGCAACTGGCATGATGCTCACGGTGTTGAAGCATTAGGTGAACACGAACTGCTTTTCACGCCGCTGGGAAAAATCCAGGAGTAAACAGGGCCTTTTCACCTTAAAATGTGTGTATTGTATACAACATTAAAATGTTGTATGTATTAGAAGATCATATATAGTTTATACCAAACATGAAAGTAGTAGATTTTATAAGTAAGACATTGTAAGACTATGAAGTAGTCTTATAATGTAAAACCCAGCAGACAGAAACACTGGTTTTATTATATATTGGGAAGATTTTTCTAATTCAGAGCATATATTAAAGGCAAACCAGGACACACAACTCGGTAACTTCGGGCTGTATTAGGCACAGCTCTACTACAATGGTGTCTAGACAGCAACTCCGCAGCCAGCGCTCTCCGGGCTTCCCGGCCCGAGGGCCCTTCCCGAGCCGGCGCTGCCCGGCCCTGCCCGGCCCTGCCCGGCACCAGGCCGCGCCCCTCCCCGCCGAGCCCGGGCCCACGCGGCCGTCACGCACACACGGCTGGAGCGGCCCGGTCGGAGCTGACCGACAACGCCAGACCAGCCGCCACCCGGCCTGCGGCCACCTGAGCAGTGACGAAGGCGCCGCCGCAGCCCCGCGGAGCGGCCGCCAGACCCCGCGGGAGGGCCCCGCTCCGCCCGGCCGCCCCGCCGCGCCGCAGGGGGCGCCGTTGCGCGTGCGCAGGGCAGCACGCCCCTCCCCCTTCGCCGGGGCGCACTGGCGCTCAGCGCGCGCACGACGCCCGCGCGTGACCACCCCCCGCCCCCCTCCCGCCTCGCCACGGCCTGCTCGCGGGAGCGTGATGACGTGTGCGCTGCGCTGCGCGTCCCGTCCTGGCGTGCGCCGGAACGTCCGCAGCGGGCCCCGCCCCCCGCTATAAAGGCGGCGGCGGGCAGCGGCGCCATTGTGCTGCGGAGCAGGCCGCGGGGGGCAGGCTGCGGCTCCGGTGGCGTGGCTCTCCGCACCCCTCTCGCCGCCTCTCTAGTTCTCTCTCCCTCCTCCTTCCTCTCTCTCTCTCTCTTTCCCTCCCTCCCTCTCTCTCTCTCCCTCCCTCCCTCTCCCTTCTCCTTCCCCCTCTGCCGCGGACATGCCGCGCGTCTATATCGGCCGCCTGAGCTACCACGTCCGGGAGAAGGACATCCAGCGCTTCTTCAGCGGCTATGGCCGCCTGCTCGAGGTCGACCTCAAAAACGGGTGAGCGCCGTCCCGCGGCCCGAGGGCCGGCACCGCCCGGCGGACGCCCCCCCCCCCCGCCCAGCACCGCCCGGGCCGCCCCCGCTCCGCGTCCCCCATGTTGGCGGCGGCTCCCTGCCGCGTGGCGCGCGGCTCAAGATGGCGGCGGCCGCGGGGGCGCTGCGGCGGGGCCGCGCCCATTGTCCCGCCGGGGCTCGCGCGGCCCCTCTGCCCCGGAAGCCGCCGCGGGGGGGGGGGGGAAAGGGGGGGGGCCGGGCCGGTCCGGGCCGACGCCTGACGCGGCCTCTTTTCCTCCCGCAGTTACGGCTTCGTGGAGTTCGAGGACTCCCGAGACGCCGACGATGCCGTTTACGAGCTGAACGGCAAAGATCTGTGCGGGGAGCGCGTGATCGTGGAGCACGCCCGCGGCCCGCGCCGCGACAGGGACGGGTACAGCTACAGCAGCCGCAGTGAGTGCGGGCCCGGCCGGCGGCGCGGTTGCGGTTACGGTTACGGGGCCGCTTCGGGCGCGGGGCTGGCGGCGGCGGGGGCGACTCGGCTGTGCTGCGGGGCAGAGCCGGGGGTGGCGCGTGGGTGGGAAGGAGCCCCGGTGGAGGGGGGGCGCTGGCTGCACGGGAGCGGGGGATACCTGGTGCATCGCTGGGAGCGAGCGATCTGCCGGCCCAGCGCTGCGGGCGTTTGGCCTGGTACCAGCTATCCTTCAGAAATGTAGGAGGGTAAATACGTGAAGCCATTCTGGCTACAAAATTGTGGCCTCCTAGAAAGGGTTTCTTGTTAACTAGAAACGACATGCTCTGCTAACTTAAGGGCTTTGGCGTTCTTGGGAGCATTTAGATGAAACGGTGACGTTGTATCACTAATGTTAATGGATAAATACCGTTGCATAATTGAGGTAGAAGCATTCAACTGTGAACTTTAACGTGAATGTTGCAGTTGAATATAGAAGGGGGGGAGGTTTTCAAGCAGAAATCTGTTGTACTAAGTGGGGGGGGTTGTAAATATTTGTGTTCAGCTAACTTATATAGCTTATTGAGCTGAGATGTACAGACTTTAATTGGCCTAGTACTATAATTAAAAGTACTAAGGTTCATCTTTCTGTAATCTCTGGAAGCTTGGTATTTGAGGGTGGGGGGTGGTATCGGTCTTTTTAAAAAAGAATCAAATGTATGTTGTTTAAAATTGTTGCATGTTCAATTCAAACTTTTTAACAAGTCCTTGATGTTTCAATTTAAAAGTGACCAGTGGGGCTGAGGCTGTGTCCACTGAGGCTAAGATGACTGCCTTTCCTGATTGGCCATGGCTTTTCCATACATTGTGTGACCCTTGCCCTATGACCCTTTGGCTGACCTTACCGGAAGCCATGACGACAGCAGCCTTTTGCCATTAGACGCAGGGTGATGGTGAGGATCCCAAGGGTTAGACAAAACTGGTTAAACTGAACTAGGTGACTGTTACCTTGCGTGTTTTGTGGCCAAACCACCACCAAAAACCTCATGCTGTGATGTAAGTACTTAGTGTAACTAGTAAACGTTTTTGTAAAAATGTAGAAATGCATGTAATCAGTTAAGTTTTATATTTTACAATGTTCTGTAAAATAAAACTTAGCAAGGTGAATCTAATAAGGAGCAGTCACTCTCTAACAGATCTTAGGAGGACAAACTTGTAGGATTTTAGTCTGTTTGATTTGCCATTAATATAGATTATGGCAAAATTGCAAAGTTTATTGGAGGCTTAGAGCAATAAAGTCCTACTCCAGTAAATATAACTGTTTAACTAACTTTTTCAGAACATTTAGTTTTCTTCATGCTAGGAGACAATCTAACTTTATTTCTTTGTACAATAAAGGTGGGGGTGGTGGCGGATATAGCAGTCGGAGACAATCTGGAAGAGATAAATACGGACCGCCTGTTCGTACAGAGTTCAGACTGATTGTTGAAAACCTTTCCAGTCGCTGTAGTTGGCAGGATTTGAAAGTATGTATTAATGTTCTATCATAGAGCCTGTTGTGACTAGCAGGGAGCAATAACTGCCTTTAATATCAATGTTTATTTTGATTTAGGTAGAAGTAATGGAGAAGTATTTGTGCATGGATTGTTTACACACAGTTAATGCTTCTTGCATCTGCTCAGACTTGTCTTAAGCTAAAGTACTTGTAGAGCATAAGCATGTGGAATGGTTATGTAATTTTGCATCTGTTCCCTAAAGGATTTCATGAGGCAAGCTGGGGAGGTAACCTATGCAGATGCTCACAAAGAACGTACAAATGAAGGAGTGATTGAGTTCCGGTCTTACTCGGACATGAAGCGTGCTCTGGACAAACTGGATGGCACAGAGATCAACGGGAGGAAGATCAGGCTGGTTGAAGACAAGCCGCGGTCAAGCCACAGGCGATCCTACTCTGGCAGCAGGTCAAGGTAACTGTGGGGACACGTCAGTCACTGCATCAAAACTACTTACGTGGTGAATTGGTACCTGCAGTAGTTAACTTTAGTTGATATTTTAGGAATAGGATGATGCCTGAGAATATAGAAGGAATTACGTAATACGGCTAAGTCTGGTTTAAGAGTTCTTCACATGTGAAACCTCAGGTATAATTCATTGACGGTATATCAAATCTTGGTCGATTAATACTACATCTTATGTGGCCGTACTTGTTTTTGAGAAGTTCTTTATTAGCTTTTCTCTGACAGACAGCATAGCAGGGCACACCAGACAAAGAATAAGGGACAAATTACATTTTAAATGTTTCTAGGTCACGATCTAGGAGACGGTCTAGAAGCAGAAGTCGTAGAAGCAGGAGCAGCCGCAGCAGGTCCCGTAGTGTTTCCAAAAGCCGTTCACGGTAAGTAACACATTGTTTTCTGTTAGTACAGGAACTGCTACTTATTGATAGCAGTTGACAACTGCTGTAAGTGCACTTCAGTTCATGCAGAATAAACTGTGTCTCTTTTTGAAAGATCTAAATCCAGGTCACGAAGCAAAGACCGCTCACGCTCCAGATCTAAAAGCAGGAAGTCTAGATCAAAGAGCAAATCAAAACCCAAGTCTGACAGGGGTTCACGCTCTCACAGCAGATCCAAGGAGAAGTCTGAGAAGTCTCGGTCCAGATCCAGGTCCAGGTCTCGATCTCCAAAAGAAAATGGTAAAGGAGATGCTAAGTCTAAGTCCAGGTCAAGGAGTAGGTCTCGTTCCAATTCTCCGCAGCAGCAGCCGTCTGCCAAGGCTCGTTCAGAGTCACCACCCAAGAGAGCTGCATCAAGGTCCCGTTCCAGGTCTCGTTCAAAATCTCGCTCACGATCAAGATCTAGTTCAAGAGATTAAGACTAGAACTCGCCTCTTACATTGCACACTATTACAGAACATTTTCCTACTTGTCAGGCCATTAGTGTTATGTTAGTACTTCAGAAGTTGGTTTTTTCTCTTGCAGGAGTGAATGGCCTAAGAACTAAGAAATGAAGCATAGAGGCTTAATTTGTATCCCAAATTTGAAAAGATGAGATCAGATGGTGGTACAAAGCAGGAAAAGTCCCCCTTTTGTAGAAATTCAGCTAAAAGTTTCATTTTGTAGCATTTCTGCAGGAGTAACTTGAGCTCCTCTTAAGTGCACAGTGGTTTTTATATTAAAAATAAACAATATAAACAGGCTTAAATCCAGGCTTTTTTGGAAGTATCATTTTTTCCTATTTTTTCATGGTTTTAGATCTATGGGTATCATTAGCTTAATAGGTTACAGCTTGCTACCAAAGGCAGCATTGCCTTGCTGAGCAGGTCAGATAATTCTCTGGTTTATCTTAATTTGTGGAAGCAGGCTGCAAACTGTATAAACTGGTAACAATACTAGGAAGATCTTAGACCAGCAATAAACTCAAGTTGGAGCATTTGTATCATATCTTAACTTGCCAAAAGAACATTTCCCCCCACCCCGTACTGTGACTGTATTAAAGGTAATAAAGGTAGTCTGGAAACTGTATCGTACAGTATTGCTGAAAAATCCTATGTTTCAAACTTGAAAGAAAGCTTTCAGACATTTTTTTTGTTTGCCTGAATATCAAGTGTCACTCAGTTGTCACACACTAACATGTCTCTTGGATGCGGTCCAAGTCACTAGTATGTCGTATGGTTTGTCAGCCTCTGAATTACCTGTTGGGTATGAAAACTAGGTAAATAAAAGTGTCTTCCCTCCCTCATTTATGTTAACATTTTGCTTCAGACTAGAACTATAATCCTATTGTGTGTGAGTCTGAACTTCATTGGAAATGTAATCTCTTTGAGCTAGAGTTCTAGTCTTAACAAAGTCTTTGCTAAACCACAGTTGCCAATTCACTTAAATTGTGGAATAGGACTCATCCCAAAAACTTCCCCTTTATAGCTAAATTGACTTTTGTAACATGCAATAGCAAGCGTTAGAACTGCCTTGTACTCTTTATACAACATGTAGTTTGACTTGTATAAAATTAAATTGGTGACTCAAACTCTTTGTGTTTGTTGCAGTGTAATGGGATTCCTTTTCTGCCTTCCATGGTGGGGAAATCACAATTCATCCTACTTATCTCTTTTGCTGGAGTAGCTGCTTTGTTTTAGTAAGAGACTTGGGAGCTCTTTGAAATGCACTTGCTTTTGTGCTTGAGACAACTGCCCAAGCACGCTGTGTCACAATACATTGTCTAAACAGTTCTCTTGAAAATTAATACTTTCTTGGCATTTCCTGATCACATCTAGAAAGCTTGAGCTTTTCCCTGTTGTGTCAGTAGCTGTGCTAGTACAAGAAGGGAGCCCAGGCTGAGTCAAGTTGGTTTTGCCTGATAAGCTCACATTCGTAATGGAACCAGAATGGAAGGAGTTAGATGGCTTAGCTTGCCACAAGATCTGGTTACAGTTGCTGTTTGACTGTACGCTTCTCTGGGCTGTTTCTATCCCAGGCATGGAAAAGCAGCTGTATTTAAACTGCCAAGCCAAACTTCCCCACGATTGTTCGTATAACTGTGGAGTCTTACAGATATTTCTGGCATGACTAAATCCACTCTTCTTCAGAGCGCATTTAGTACTAGTTTTATTCTCTGCATGTGGAATGAAGTGACTCGTGTATGAATTTATTATAAGGTTGTGGGGTTTTTTTGTTTTAAATTGAAGCTGTATTAGTTAAGGTGTATTAAAGAATAATGCCTAGAAAAAGTATATGCTGTAGTCTGATCACTGCAGGTAAAACCTCTACGTTGGATTTCAAATGTGGAGGAGCACTGGGGACTTTCTACAGAAGTCAGACTGTGTGAGAAAAGTTTTAATGCAAGTTTACAGCCGTATGGCACACTTGTGGAAATATTTACCTGCCTTAAACTTGTTGACGCAAAAACGCAATGCCCTCTTGACTGTATTGATTCTGATCATGCAGTAGGTCAGATTTCATGGAGAACTGTTCCTCTTCATTGGCCTCCAGGGCTCTTCGGTAAAATATGTATGTGTCACACTCCAAAAACAAGAACTGAGCTTGTAGCTTAGTAGGTAAAAAGGTGTATATGCATATTTTCAATATCTCTGTGTGTCTTTGTGGTAAAGTGTTAATTCCTTATTTACACATGCTTGTAAATATTAGTAAAAGCTTGTTTCTAAACCTGATTTCCCGTGCCAGCATGAGAATGTCCTTAAAGTAGCCATTAGCACCCCAGTCTTGGTTAGCGATGCGTAACGATGGCTTTTACCGGCTGTATTCTTAGCTTTCTGAAATTAGGTTGTTACGACAATGGTTATGTTTGAAGTCATCTTTATTTATTAATTACTTGGGTGTGGGGGCTAAGTTGGATATAACCAACTTGCCTGTAACTCCTTTAAATATCAAAGATTTATTTTTCTGTTACTGGAGCTGCATGCGGTGTCTCCAATGGGTGCTACGCAGAAGAGAAAATGGCCCTTTACTGTGCAAATGAACCAGGAATTCTTGGCATGACTTGCATCCTGGATTTGTTTCCTCTGAAAAGCCAGTAGGATTTCAGGAGTGGTGGGTACTGAGTCAGTGCAGTTAAGTGCAAGGCTCGTGATAACTCTTTATAAAACAACCCACCAACAAAACACAAAGACCGATCCCTCTAGCTCTGTCAGCACCATCTTTTGTAGGAGTGGAAGACTCTCGATCTGATGTGGATTTGTGATCATGAGTGTGATTATTTCTGAGATCTCTTGTAGGTATTACAGAAGCGTGGTTTGGATTGAGACATAAGACATTAACTTAATAATTATTAATATATTTTATATTATTTTTATTAATTATTTTTATATTAATATTTATATTATATTATCTATTAAAATAGATCAATAGATGTAATATTAAAATAAGAGGAAGAACTTGGCGTGCTTCCTGCATTCTGCATCTGTAGCATGTGCTTTGCATTGGCCTGCAGGAGCAGCAGTAATTGATGGCAAAACCATCGGGTGCTGCTCTTAGTTTTTAACTTGTGGAGTCATCGTTTAAGGGATGTGCGTTAGTAATATTAGACATCATGACTTATTCTGCATTTGGTATGACCAACATAAAGTTGTTCTTAAAAAGACAAAAGAGAAGCATGCCTTCTCATCAAACGTGGACTTCAGATTTGACTTAAAATGTGTCTTATAGGAAATCAATGCTCTACAGCAGAGGTGTCAAACTCATTTTTGCTGCGGCCCACATCAGCCTTGCGGTTGCCGTTGAGGGCTGAATGTAATTTTAGGACTGTATAAATGTAAGAGTAGTTACATTTTTACAGTCCTAAAATTACATTTGGCCCTTTGAAGGCAACTGCGAGGCTGACATGGTGCCTGGTGAAAATGGGTTGGACACCCCTGCTCTACAGTTTAAAAAAAAAAAAAAAAATTGGATTGTATTTGAAGTGTGTTCCTATACTTTTCCTGTATTTAAAAAAAGTTGCTCCCTCCTTGCATAAATGCAAGTTCTGTCCTTAAATCAGTGATTAAGGTAATGTAAAATATCTGCTTTAAAGTTGGATGGTGAAAACACTCCCCTTAGCGTGTCTCGCATAATCCTTGGCAGGTAGGAAAGTTTCTGCTTTGTTGTAGGTGGTGACCCAGTGCACTCTTCGTGAAGCCCGCTGAAGCTTTGGACGTGAAGCAAAATCTTACTTGCACCATTTCCTTTTGACAGCACTGATACCAGCTAGCATGCACAAATGGGGAGATCTAGGATAAACAAAACTCATTCTTGCTCAGAGTTTCCGGGTGACCCATCATTTGTGTGCTTTGAACTTAATCTCCTTGACTGCCAGTGTCGGGAGGTTATAAAAGAGAATTCTTTTTCACAGCTCAAAAGGTGTTTTCTTCCATGCTTTGGCTTCTAGCTCAGTGTTTTACTGAAGAACTAGTCCCTAATGCATCTGATCTGATGAGGAAGCAAGCTGCAAAATGTGATTGTTCCCGATCTAGGTAGGTGACTGACCCCAGTCCTGAAGCACGAAATGAGGTGGTGCTGTGGGCTTGGAGGACTGTGCTGAGCATCTAGCTGGCAAGGAAGGTAATGTGATTGTCCCCAAAGCCTGTGAAGGGGGCGGACAAATAGAGATGCTGACTTCCTCTGCAATGCTGAGGCCCAGAAAGGACTTTACATCCACAATATGGGATTTTCAGAAGCTGATAACAATACTGTTGGAGTCCAATGCAAGTGGTTCGGCTTCAGCAAGTCCTTGTGCCAGCATGAAAAAGAATGCAACATGCTTTAATAGGCAGACATACCGGCCTGTCTTTTGCCAAGTGTTCAGGACTCATTTCATTGCTGAAAAAAGAGCAGATGGGCTAAGAACAAGAGGGTTTAAACTGCTGTCACAAAATATACCCTTTGAAATAGCCATTTACATTACACCACTAAGAAAAAACAGGTATAGTATGTTGACTTGCTGTAAGGAAGAGCACAACTTCTGTGTCTGACATACACCAAAATAAGTATCTCACCTAGTAATATTACTATGGTTAAAGTGAAACAGTGAGTGGCTAGAATAGGTGACGCTCCTCTTCCCTGCTATAGCTTTTCTACATCTAAATTTTGTGGGTTCAGGGTCCATTTCCAATTGGGAGATTACTCTGTCCCAAATAAGGTTGTAACCATCTTTGCATGAGCTATGTGGAGTGGCAATTAAAACATGATTGCTGGATTTATTATTCACACATTGAATAACATTTACCAATTCCTGCTTAAATCTAGTTCTGATTGTCATTGTAACATCCACGTAGCAATTCCTTAAGTCAAAGAGCAAAATCTGGGAAAGTAGGAATTTGGCTCAGAAGCCTGGAAATCCCACCAGTTTAGCTGATCTGATGTTCAGATGATGCAAAATGTTGTGATCATTTGAAAGAGGCATAGTTCAAATATTTGTTGATCAGAAGGTAGAGTTCCTGTGACACAATTAGCACGTCTTTGCTGTGTTTCTTGTGCACTGTGTAATGTCTGTTTAATGTGAATAGGAATGCATTACTTTAAAAGGTGAGAAGCAAAACTATTGTTTTGCATAGAGGCAGCTGTTAATGGTTCAAGAATTTTAACTATCTCTTCTTGGGATCATAATGGTATCTGTTAATACTGCAATCAGCCCTTTTCCCCCATGTTTTGTTTTGTGGCGAGGTGGAAAGAATCAAATAGCAGAACGTGGGCTCTTAACTCTGAAAGCTTCTTCATGCATTATTATTTTTGCTAGCTGTTTACGTAGATATTGGAAGGGAAGTTTCATTTTTTTCATAATCCAATAAAAAATTGAAATAAACAAACTGCTCTGAAGTGGTTTGTAAACTTTTAGCTACATCTGTACGTGGCTAAGTTGGTTGGATGAACATAGGTGCACTCCTATATAGGAAGGAATGGGTCACAGCAGTTGGTATGACACATACCGCTGAAACAGTAGTGTCAATAGGAAGATATCTACAGGTCATGTATGTTTCAGGATGTACTTCACAACTGTTCGTGCTAATACTCAAATTTTGGGCATGATTCTGGATGATTCTCTGACTCAAGAGCTACATCCTCTTGTTCACGGAAAGTGGCTTAGATCACTCTGTGATCTAATTTAGAATATATAAAGTACTTCATTTTAAAAATTAGTAATTTTACTCATTTTAAATGCAAAAGCTTAAGATTTGCCCATATGTTTTGCCTTTGAGCAAGAACTGAGTACAGTGATTTCAGTCCAAAATACTGAAAATAGTGGAGGGAAAGCTCTGCAGGTGACGCGAGGGTTGGAGGTGGCTGGAAGGCACAGCCGGTACTGTCATGTGGATGGAGTTGTGGGGGGAATTACTTGGAAACATTTTATTACTGGTGTGCACAGCTCCTGAAACGCAATTATCCTGTAAATGCAAATTTGAAAAGTTAGTGCCGTTAAGTCTGTAGGTTTTAAATAGATCCCATCTCATCTGCTTGGTGTAGTCATAATGTACAGTTGCACCCAGTCGATCTGCTAGCCAAAGAGCAGTGTTCCTCCTAGAGATGGGTGAAGTGCAAAAAGCTTTCCCCTGCACAGCCTTGGTGTTCCTTGTTCTGCTTGTCCACGTCCTTGGTCAGCACCAACATGACAGGAAAATAACACAACAAATAGCCTATTGTGATCACAGCGGTGTGACAGTGATGCTGTACAATTAACCCAGGTGGCAGTGGGGGGTGCAGCAGCTGCCCTGGGTGGCATCTTCTGTTCTGCTCAGCTGTCTGGCACGAGCTACTCAGTGTGGAGTGAGCACTGACAGTGACTGGGGAGACAGGAGAAAACATTTTGAAAGAGCCTCTCCGCTTCCCTCATCTGGGTCTATTTGCTGACAATAAAAAAATGTTTTTCTGTGAGCTGAAAGCGTGATCCACCATTTCCCATAATTTAGGTGCCATCTATGTATGTTTGACAACCCAGAGCAGAATTGATGTGTAGTACTCCACACACAAAAGCCCCCTAGAGAGTGTGAAACTAAGGCACAGAATTACAGTGACTTGCCTAGTGGGAATAAAAGCTACCGATGCCAGTTCTTACTTCAGACTTACTCCTGTTGATTAATGTTTTGTAAGGTCTCTATCAGGCTTTTGGGTCCAATGAGCAGTGGGTGAGGACGGGAGTGGCAAGCACAACAACCTGTGGATGCTGCCACCCTGTGAAAACAGCAGAATGTGTGGGGATGAGTCCTGGCAATCCTGGCCGAACGTGTCCCAGAGCATCTCTTGTTAAGCACAGCCCTGTTGCAGTCTGCACTAGTTAGGTCTAGTGCTATTAATGGCATAGTGGAGTCTGGTAAGCCACGTCAGAATAAATTAAATAATAAAAGCATTACTGAGAGCTACGTTTAAATAAACAAAAGTTAATAGAATCACAGAATATCTCGAGTTGGAAGGGACATACAAGGATCGTCAAGTCCAACTCCCTGCTCCTCACAGGATTACCTAAAACTCCACCATATGACTAAGAGATCGTCCAGAGGCTCCTTGAACTACGACAGACTTAGTGCTGTGACCACTTCCCCAGGGAGTTTGTTCCAGGGACCGACCACCCTCCCAGTGAAGAACCTATTCCTAATGTCCGGTCTGAACTTCCCCTGATGCAGCTTCATTCCCTTCCCTCGTGTCCTGTCGCTGGTCACCAGAGCGAGGAGATCAGCACCTCCCCTCCACTGCCCCCTGAGGAGGGTGTAGACTGTGATGAGAACACCCCTCAGTGTTGAGGACACCCCTCGGTGTTGAGGACACCCCTCAGTGTTGAGGACACCTCTCAGTGATGAGGACACCCCTCAGTGTTGAGGTCACCCCTCAGTGATGAGGACACCCCTCAGTGTTGAGGACACCTCTCAGCCTTCTCCAAGCTGAACAGACCAAGTGATCTCAGCTGCTCCTCGTTAGTCTTGCCCTGGAGACCTTTCACCATCTTGGTCACCCTCCTCTGGACACACTCCAGTTGTTTGATGTCCTTCTGCTCCTGAGGCACCCAGCACTGTCCCCAGTGCTCGAGGTGGGGCCGCAGCAGGGCAGTGCAGAGGGGACACTGTGCTGGACGCAGCCCAGGACACGCCTGGCCCTTTGGGCCGCCAGGGCACACGGCTGACTGCTGCTCAACTTGCCATCAACCCAAACCCCAGATCTCTCCATGGAGCTGCTCTCCAGCCTCTCAGACCCCAATTTGTACATATAAGTCAAGATGCTTTATAACAGATGTCGCAGAACTGGAAGCAGAGGCACAGGAGGGAGAAATGGTCTGGTATTACTTCAGCTGGAGGGCTTGCTGGGAAGCGAGGGATGCCTCTTCGTTTTTTTTGCTTTAAGTAGCTGTTTCCCAGGAATTCATCATTCTGAATTAAAGTTCTGTTTGTTTGGTTTTTATGGCAGGCATAGGCAGGAACAGGGAACTTATGGGAGAAGGTGAATGCTGGGTTGCTTTTCAAGTGACTGAGTTTCACTCTGCTTCTGATTCAAATCTACTTGAACCTCCCACTGCAGCATAAAAGGATTTATATGGGAAGAACTTTTTCTATACTGTGCCACTGAAGGTTTATTTGAAAAGGTGGAAGAAGGCAGCAGCAGCAAAGGAAATACTTTTGCTTATGTACTTACTTCCTGATTTTCAGGATCTAATTGCTTAATCAGAGACTTTGACTTCATCTTTTTTAATGTCCTAAAAATTTCAGAGTACGCAACTCAAGGTGATAAAAAACTGGCAGATACTCACGCTAGAAACAAAGAGCTCGTTCCCGCGCTCCCTGAAGCGAGCAAGGGCGCTCCCTGCTCAGGTTTGGTGTGGCAGGAGCTGTCCCACGGGGCGAGCAGCACCCACCTCCCCCGGCTGCTCCAACATGCATCGGGTGCAGTTCTCAGCGGCTTCGTGCGTTTTGGTTGTGCTTCCAGCGTTGGTTTCTTCCACTACCACCTTCTGTGGATAAGTGGGACAGACATCGTGTGTCTGAAAGGTATACTTCTTGTGTGGCCATAAGATAATAAAGAGTGGACATGTCAACTCCTCTGTTTTTTGAGCAGAGCACTTAGGAAGAACTAGTGAGCACTGTGCAAGAGAAAGTCCTGCATTTCCTCCAGAGAACTAGTTCATGCTATCCTTTCGCTTCTGAGTCATGTTGGGGATTTCATGCGAATGTTTTCCGTTTATTCTTTGGCGCCATGGTACGAATGCTGAGCAAGAGAGGCTTTCCCCGCGTCAGACTGGGGAACCAGTTTGGTCTCCGGGGCCTCTTGGCTGTTCACGAGGAGGACACGGTACCACCAGTGCTGTAGTCCGATTGCTCTCTGAGGGTGTTAATATCAGCGACTTCGAGAAAAAGCAACTTCTGGCTTTCAAGCTCCCCGTCCCACCCAACCCGAGAGAGAAAAACAGTGGAAAACTGCATTTCGGCCAACTCGCAGCCCCTGTGCAAGGTGAGGATGGCGGACGCCGGGACCCCGGAGCTCGACGTGTGCCTTAAGGTGACCAGCGGCAGCTCCCGGCTCCTCAGCGGCTCCGTGCCCGCCAGCCCCTGCCCTGGGACGGGGCGGCCGGCCCGGGCTGGGGGCTCCGCGGCCCGGGCTGGGGGCTCCGCGGCCCGGGGGGCTCCGCGGCCCGGGCGTTGCCGTGGCGCCCCCCTCCCCGCCGGGCAGCTCCCCGAAGCGCTGCGGCGGGATTGCACACTGCGGCGTGCAGGAACACGCGGGTTGCCATGGCGACGGCGCTCATTAAGTGCATGCATTTTCAACCTGCCCAATTACCGCCCCCTCCCCCGCGCACACTCACACGCGCCCCTCCCGCCGCGCAGGCCGCCCCCTCCCCCCCGCCCGGTGCGGCCGCGCTCGCAGCCCCGCCAGCCCCGGGCCGGGCCGGGCAGGGCCGTACGGGCGCCGCGGCGGCGGCCCGGCCGTACCGCGGTCTGCGCAGCGCACGCCGGGCCGGGCAGCCCCGCTGCGGCTCGGAGCAGCGCCCTGGCCGGGCCCTGCCGTGGAGGTAAGGAGCGCGGCCGGGGCACTGCCCAGCCCAGTGCCCGCCTCCCCGCCCGGGGTCGCCGCCTTTGATTCTCCCCACAGGCCGACGCTCGGGTCGGGCGGGCGGCGCCGGGGCCTCGCCAGGGCTGGCACTGCGGGGCCGGGCCCGCTGCGCGCCGCCCCGTGCGGCCGGCCGGCCCCGGGCCCGGCGGCTGAGGGCCGCTCCGCCGCTGCCGCCTGTTTTCAAAAGCCACCCCGGGCGGGCGGGGCGGCCCGGGCCCGGCGGCGCCGCGTCCTGGCCAAGCGGGGCGGCGGGGGCGCGGAGCGGGCCGGGCCGCGGCGGGGGGTGCGGGCTGCGACCCGGCGGCAGCGGGGCGGGCCGGGGGCTGCCTGCCCTGCTCGCCCCGCGGGGCCGGCGGGCCCGCGCCGCGGCGTTTCGGAGCTCTAACGTTCGTGTGCGGCGAGGTGTTTTTTCTCAAGGCAAGACGCTACGCCCAACAGTTGTGGCTGTCTTCCCCAAAACTTTAAAAAGGGGACACCCGAGTGCTTTTCTCCCTTGGGCAAGTTCTGTACTGGTGCGACCGCAGGTCTTGCTGGGCTGCCGGGTCTCGGCTGGGTGTGTGTGGTGCCAGGCGCTGCCCAGGCATGACAAAGTGGTGACCGGCAGAGACAGGGAATGGGGCTGTGCTTCCCTGGCCTTCCCGAGGGACACTCTCTGGGACATACAGAAGTTGGAAGCCCTTTCCAGGGTGGGTGCTTGACCATGTTCCTTCTGGTGTTTATGGAACACCACCGTCATGGAGCCTGACGATGACACTGCTGGAGTCCTTGAGGGGGTCCTGCAGCATGGAGGGTGTTAGGCCAACCTAGCAGGACACAGAACAAACAGCCCAGGCTATGTGAGGACGCTCCACGTGGTCTCGGACAGGTTCTGGATTTATTTCTCTACTAGTTAAAAAAGAAGATAAAAGACCGCACACTTTGAAATATTTCAGGATCATGTATCAATCATCTTTGGATGTTTCTGCCTGCTTATAAGTGTACTTGTGGGAAAAAATATCCTGTCATGCCCTAACTCTTTGCAGGTCTGGATACTGCAGCAGGTCTGGCACTAGCAGTAGGCAGTGGCTCACAGCACCGGCGTGTAAGGTGGGGTGCGGGTGTCCCCTTTGTGCCTCTCTCAGCGGTGGCTGGGGGTCTGCGCCCGTCAGAGCTGTGCAGGCTTCAGCCTGCCCTCTGGCCCCAGCATTGAGCTTGGTTGGTGTCACCTTGAGCTCCTTGGAGTGGCACATGAGACCACTGGTGACTGCTCATTCTCTCTGCCTGTGAGTTGAGCAGATCCACAGGCCCAAGAGCTGTTCCCCGTGGCAGGGTGCTCCTGGGGACAGCAGGTGACACCCAACCCAATTGTTTCTGCTTTGACAGCTGTATCTGAAGACTGAAAGCAGCTTGCTGCTCTCTTGCCCTTCTCTCTCCGATCTCTGTCTTCACAGAATCTATTTGCTATTTTGAAATGTGCAACATGAACAGCCTCTTACTGCACAGAAGGACACTTCATCCTGTTTTGAGATGTTGATAAATACTGCAGGCCATTCCAAACCTCGGCCCATGCTGCAGCATGGAGGAGGACTTTGTGGCTCTGGGTTTATTCCAGAGGAGGCATCACCTCCTGGGTTTAAAGCAACAGTTAGATTTGGAAGGGAAGAGTTGTGTGTGTTTGCCTTTCTCTGCTGGGCCGCCCGCCTGTGGAAAGGGTGCTACCGAGTGTGCTCTTGTGTGTATGTGGAGCAAATACTTTCTGCAGTGCCATTAGTGTCTTAAATGCCTGCCCTGGGCAATGCTGGAAGACAGGGGAAGATCCAAGGGAGCAGCTCCCAACCCACCGTGTCTCTGTAGTGCTCTGGTGTACCGCTTGCAGTTTTAGCACAATCGCAGCAGGTGCTTTTTCTTAAAGGCTCAGTTTTGCCACTGGAAGTAATTAATAATCCATACCTCAGCAGGTAAGTTCTCTGTTATGGTTGAGGAAATTCCTGAAAAAATGATTCACAGAATCACAGGCTGATTGAGGTTCGAGGCACCTCTGAAGGTCACCCTGTCCAACCCCTGCTCCATCAGGGCCACCCAGAACCAGCTGCCCAGGACCATGTCCGGGTGGCTTTTGAGTATCTCCACATATGGAGACTCCACCACCTCTCTGGGCAACTTGTGCCAGTGCTCGGTCACCCTCGCAGTGAAAAAGTGATTTCTGATGTTCAGAGGGACCTTCCTGTGTTCTGGTCCTCTGGTCCTGTCCCCGGGCACCACTGGAAGGGCCTGGCTCTGTCCTTTCTGCACCTCCCTCCAGTATCTCCACACTGCTGGGATCTCTGAGCCTGCTCTGCTCCAGCGGAACAGTCCCGGCTCTCTCAGCCTCTCCTCATAGCAGAGACACTCCAGGCCCTTCATCATCTTCACGGCCCTTCACGGGACTCTCTCCAGTGTGTCCCTGTCTCTCTTGTACTGGGGAGCTCTCATCCTCTGCGCAGGTGCTTGGTTTCCCAAACTTGGAGGCTTTACTCTGACAGAGACCATTGTTACAGAGACATCTAATCTTGCTGTCAAAACTTATTGCATTAGTTTGGTGGGGTCTGACTGCAGACAGATGGCCATATGCACGTACATACTAATACATGGAGAACACGATTGCAAGAACTGTTTTACTGGAGCAAAGCAGGCCAACCATGAGAGGTCTTCTGGATGAAAGTTGTCCTGAAAAATTACTTCTTCCAGCCAGCGTGTTGGGGTCATCTCTGGAGGAATCACAGGTCAGTGTGTGTGTGGGGCCAGGGTTTCTGTGGCTTTTCTGCTTAGTGGCTTTTCTGCTTTCTGGCTTCTCCAGAGTGGGAGCCTGAGGTCCTTGGCTGTCCCTCAGCAGAAGGCAGAAGAGAGGAGTGGGTGTGCAGAGTTTTAGGTCCCTGTGGACCCCAAGGAAAGGCTGAATGGCAGGCTTGTTGGGGAGTGGGACTGACCTACACCCTCTGTAAGACATACGGAGTTACACTCAGTACCAGGAAGAAATGGAAAACTCAGAGCCTCACTGATAAGTCCAAAATAGCTTTCACTGCTACAGTTGCTTGCTATTTTAAAATCTGGATGGTGGGATTTTTGAAAGCTGCTAAATGTTGGCTTAATTCTGGTCCTGTCAGAGTGGGCAGATTTTTACCAAACATCCCTAGGGCACGTGTAGGCCAAAAGCTTTTTAAGATCCCAACTAAATCAGAAATTTAGAAAATAGATAAACCTTTTGTTCATCATCTAGAGCAGTCACCAGAAAGGAAATGAATTAGTTTGTTTTGCCAATTGTGCTAATTTGTAGGAAGTATGGTTTCCATCCTGGGAGGTTTTCAAGACCAGACTGGGCAAAGTCCTGAGCAATCTGGTCTAATCCCATCATTGACCCTGCTGTGAGCAGGAGGTTGAACTAGAGACCTCCTGAGGTTCCTTCCAGCCTGAATTAACCTGTGATCCTTAATGGGTCATACTGGGGCTTGCAAGAGAACCCTTGAAGTGATCTCTTGGGTGGTGGTGTCTGCTCAGGCTCTGGTTCTATGCACTGATGCAACCAGACTTGTCTCAGACACGGGCATCCTCTTGGTGACATCTGTCAGAGGTCCTGCTGTTGGGGAGCAGGGTTGTCCAAAGGTATGTGCGCTGGTGCCTTTTTCCTGCTGTGACAGTGATGCTAGGGCAGCTCATAGCTGTGGCTGTACTCCTTTACAGAGATGCATGTTCTCTGCTTTTCCTTATATGCTGCTCCTGACCTGAGATATTTCACAGCAGGTTGGGCTTCCAGGGTTTTTTCTGCCAGGGTTTTGAAAGCTGTGTGTTGCAAACCATGTCTCCTGTCCTGATTCTTTTTTCTCTGGGTTGCGGATGGAGCTCTGCAGCCTGGATGTTGTGTCATGCCCACCAGCAAGGCCTCAGAGCATTGTAGGGCAGCTCTGGGGCTTGGGACTGTGTGTGGGTCATCTCAGAAATCTGGTTGATGTGAGCACGTTTTCGTGGTATATTCTTGTCTGACACCATGGAAGCCCTTGACAAGAGGTGAGAGAGCACTGGGAGTGGCTAGGTTTCAGCTGTGGCAAGGGTGTGCTTACAAGTGCACACGGACTGATGCGCGGAAAAAACTTTACAACCTAGGAGGTTATAAAGAAGGTATGTTTATTCAGTGCCAGGCGCATGGGGGATCACTCCTCCTCAGGCATGTGCAGGACATCCCGGCGGCAGGAAGTGTGTTTTAATGTAGCAAGGTGTTACATATTCATGGTAGTCCCAGGAATGCCTGTTGTGATTGCTGGGTGACAATAAACTGTGGCAGATGTATTGTTAACCCCCTCACCCCCCGCTTTCCCCCTTTAGCCCATCTCTCTCTCCCTTTCCCACTAAGGAAAGGTGATTGGGAGGGAAAGAAGGACAGAGAGAAGAGAGTTGGAAAAAATTTAAAATGTTTTACTAATGCTACTAATAAAATAGAGAAAATAATACAAAATATACAAAACAAATCTTGAAAGTCCTGGCAACGGCTCCGGCAGATGTAGGGCCGGCACCCGCAGTCCTGGACTGGACTCTGCAGCCAACCGGAGCTGGATTCAGTCTGTCACTAGGCCTCAGTTTGCAGGGACAACTCGCAAGGTCCTCTCCTAATGTCGGCCATAGGGAAAAGGGACAAGATCCTCATCATCTCCCACTTTTATATGAAGTATCACGTGAATGGGATGGAATACTTAGTTGGTCAGTTTCAGTTCACTACTTCTCCTTGCCCCTCTCGCAGGATGTGCATCCATCCTTATCAGCAACCTCGCATTCCATCGCTATGTCTACCAAAACATGTATCCAACTTTCAGAAAAGTGCAGTTAGTAAAAAGACTTTAGGTGACAGGAAAATTCACTAAAAGAGAAACTTGTTTTCAACAAAACCAGGACAGCTATACATATTCATAATCTTTCCCCGAAAAGGTGGTTCTTATTAAAATGAGTTCCAGGAAATCGTTTTCATAGTCTCCTCCTACGGCTCCTCCTCCTTGCTCAGTGCCACCTGGTGGCCATGGGCCCGAGTCTTTGGATGAAGGCTGCTCATCTTCTTCACTGTGGAATTTTCGCCTCTGGCCTAGTATGCTGAGTTGGCCGGGGCTCAAACTGCTGGACTGGTTTTAACTGGATCACCATCCTCCCTTGTGCTGAAGACTCTCGTTATCTCGTCCACCCAAGGATGCTGCTGGGCCTCTTATCTTTGCAGAGTTTGCTCCCTTCAGCAAAATCCTGTTTCTCACATAATAGGTTACACAAAGCTTTAAGCCAGGCACTTGCTATGTGTTTAACCCTTTAAGTGTTGGTTCCCTCTATCACCAACAATGTTTTTGCTGCTCATGTGTGACCTTGGAATAGTTTTGGACCTGTCTCCCCCAGTGGATCTTAAAAGGAGAGAAACATGGCTTTAGATGTCTGTAAGCATTAGGTTTTGTGGTGCCCAGGACCTCAAAGTCTTTCCTCCCCTGCAGGATGGAGCAGGACACATGCTGGGGGAGTTGTTTGCAGTGTTTGTGCTCCACATGTGGTCGAAGGGCAGGAGTTGGGGTAAGGCGTTAAGGAAAGGTTTCTGCTAACAAGAAAGAGGTTGCTCTGGCCAAAGGTGCCAGGGGGAGCACAGACACCACTGCTGAGGGGCAGATAAGAGGAACAGGAGTGACAGATTGTTGTGGGGCAGGGCTGTGGGCTGTCTGGCTCCCTCAAGCTCCTTGGAGGGCTCCTGACCCTCTGAGCTGCGCTGCCCAGCTGTGGTGCAGTAGGGGACATGCCCTTTGCTGCGGTGAGGCCTTTCCCAGGAGTCACAGAATGTCCTGAGTTGGAAGGGAGCCACAAGGATCATCAAGCCCAACTCCCGTCCCTGCACAGGACAACCCCACAGGTCACCCCGTGTGTCTGAGGACGTTGTCCAGTCTCTTCTTGAACACTGTCAGGTTGGGGCCGGGACACCTCCCTGGGGAGCCTGTTCCAGTGTCCAGCACCTCTGGGTGAAGAACCTTTTCCTCATGTCCAACTGACCCTCCCCAGCACATCTTCCTGCCGTTCCCTGGGGTTCTGTCACTGGTCACTAAAGGGAAGAGCTCAGCCCTGCCCCTCCTGCTCCCCCAGTGAGGAAGCTGCAGCCCCATGAGCTCTGCCCTCAGTCTCCTCCAGGCTAAACAGACCTAGTGACTTTAGCCGCTCTTCATATGTCTTCCCCTCTAAACCCCTCACCAACCAAGGAAGTTGTGGGAGGAGGGAATATCTGGAGGTTTAAGTCCTAAATCTCTTTTTTTTTTTTTTTTTTTTTTTTTCCAGTTTAAGGAATAGTGCTGCAATCTGTAATCCACATTCATTCTGTTCACCCTCATAACTCATAAGGCACAGGAGAACCAATCTCAACAGCATTGACAGGCAGCTCCGCAAGGATGTGGAGTGTGTTTGACACATGATAATTAGTGCTGGTTATTTCCTGTGCAATTATTTGCTGTTGTGTTCATGTCATACACTGCTGTACAGAGATGAGTTTGAGCATCACCCAGCTTGGGCACTGGATCTGGTTATTTCTCTTCCTTTCTAGGCATTTCAAGTCCCAAGTTCTGTTTAAATAAAAAAAAGACAACAGCTCACACAAAACAAGGAGTTGTCCTTGAAACATTTGACCCAAGTGATGAATCGAGGATAAATATCAGATTTAAGTTCCTCAGAAAGCAGATAGTTTCCTGTATGGTATTAGAAAGCACCAAGACAGGTTGGCTGCAAGATTCATTGTGACTTTAAGTTGGAGTCTGGTGTTCAGCTGAGTTACTGAGTTCCTTCAGTTCTCCTGATATGTAACAGTGCTTTTCAGATGTTGCACCTGGAGGGCCTTAAAGGTCCATACCATTTGCAGTTGAACATCAGGTATTTCTGATCACAAACATGACAGCACTGTAAGAGAGAGGAAGAAGTAGATCTTCCCTAACATGAGCCCACTATGCCACTCTTCACCCTCTGGTTGTGACACCTTTATCTTAGTGTCTCAGGTTTTAAAATTCCAGACTTTGCCCTTTGTAGCCAAATTCTTATTTAAGAGTGCTTCATTGAGATGATCATCCTGTTTTGCACATGGCTGTCTTCTCTTTCAAGTTCAGATTGTATCAAAAGCAACCAAGACACGAGCGTGGTCTCCTGCTTAGCCCCGCAGCAGCCCATCCTCCATCCCAGCAGCAAGTGCTTTGAAGAGGGTGTGTGAAACCGGGCAGGTCCAAAATTCTTCCCCAGCCCAGTGTCCTCAGTCTCCAGCAGTCTCTGTTACACTCGGACCATCATTTTCAGTAGGCATGGAGAAATCCCCCTTCCCTGAGCACATCTGATGATACTGCTGTTTTTTTGCCTAGCTCTGTATGGCCATTACATTTTTGTGAGGACAGGAGCAGCAGTGAGAGCTGTCCCTTGCCGGGGTGCCCTGGGCACCAGGAGGCAATGCCATTCTTCTCTCTGCCTTGCAGACAGGTCCTGGAATGGAGGCATCCTGGTGCAGGCGTCGTCCTGCCTGCTGGGGCCTTGCAGGAGTGAGTTGCTGCCCCAGGGACGGGGACCGAGGAAGGCAAGCTGGCAGGGCCGCTGTGGCCAGGTTCTGCTAGAAGCTCAGGTCACCAGGCAAGGTCTGAGATCAAGCCAGGACACCAGCTGTTGGATCAGGTTCCTCTGCTGCCGGCCACTGCTGCAGCGTGGCATAGATACGCTGAGAGTGGGCTGACATGGAGCCCCTGGGTCCCAGGGGAGGCTGGTCAGGGCCAGTAAGGCCCAGTAGTGCCCTTAGGGCCTACTCCTTGAAATTCATGGCTAAATGGGTTGAACATCACCAGTCCTGTGAGAATCTCAGCTGCATGCAGTGGCCTTCATGTTCCCCTCACATCCCCCATTTAACTCCTGTCACTTGTGAAATTCTCTTTTACAGACAGTTAAAAGATCAAGGGTGACTGCCCAATGGGAGAACTGGAAGGGGAACTTCAGGGACCTCCACCTTCTCCAGGGTAGGATTTGCCAACCCTCAGGCACAGTCTGTGTCAGAGCGGTGTAGGCCTCAGTGGGAGCCAGGAGTGGCCATAGTTCAGGTGGACCTGCTGTGCTCATACCATCATATAGTGGTGCCAGGTAAGAAAAAACCCTTGGCATTTGCAGGCTCTGAGCTGGGATTTTGCAACAGGGGGTTTACTAGGTCATGTTGTGCTAGATGTGACCTTCATGCTCTTCTCTTTTGCGTTCAATGGGCCTGTAATACATCTTATAGGGGTTTCTGCTGGGAGATGGTGGAAAGGGAGGGACCATCCTCCACAGTCTCTTTCTCACTCCTTTGTCATGTTTGTACCTGTACCCAACTTGATTTCTTTCTTGCTGTCTTCCAGTGACTCCCTCTGTGCCCAAGCAAGGTGATGGACAGCAGAGCAGAGATGGAGGTTGTGAGAAGCACGAAGGGGAATGCTGCTGGGGAGGTCAGCGTCCATGTGGTCACCACTGAGAGCACTGTGCAGAGCACCCACCTGCCAACAACTGCCTTCATCATACCAGGTATGCAGGACTGTTCTCTCTAACTGGTGCCTCCCCAGCCTTCTCCCCCTACATTGATGCCTCATGCTTCTTATATACCTGTGCTCTTCCCAATCCTTGGAAGGCAAGCCCGTGCTGCTGTTGCCATCTTAGAGGTTCTCTCTGGCTATCCCATGTCACTTGGATGATTTGTGGGTGACCAAAACCTCTTGAGTTACAAAACAAAGCCCTGATGTTTGGGGGTGTGTGCCAGTGCAGCACAGCATGCTGGGTGCCCGCTCTGCAGTGTGTTGTCGCATTGTCACAGGATCACAGAATATCTCGAGTTGGAAGGGACATACAAGGATCGTCAAGTCCAACTCCCTGCTCCTCACAGGATTACCTAAAACTCCACCATATGACTAAGAGATCGTCCAGAGGCTCCTTGAACTACGACAGGCTTAGTGCTGTGACCACTTCCCCAGGGAGTTTGTTCCAGGGACCAACCACCCTCCCAGTGAAGAACCTATTCCTAATGTCCGGTCTGAACTTCCCCTGATGCAGCTTCATTCCCTTCCCTCGTGTCCTGTCGCTGGTCACCATAGCGAGGAGATCAGCACCTCCCCTCCACTGCCCCCCAAGGAAGGTGTAGACTGCGATGAGAGCACCCCTCAGTGTTGAGGTCACCCCTCAGTGTTGAGGTCACCCCTCAGTGTTGAGGACACCTCTCAGCCTTCTCCAAGCTGAACAGACCAAGTGATCTCAGCTGCTCCTCGTTAGTCTTGCCCTGGAGACCTTTCACCATCTTGGTCACCCTCCTCTGGACACACTCCAGTTGTTTGATGTCCTTCTGCTCCTGAGGCACCCAGCACTGTCCCCAGTGCTCGAGGTGGGGCCGCAGCAGGGCAGTGCAGAGGGGACACTGTGCTGGATGCAGCCCAGGACACGCCTGGCCCTTTGGGCTGCCAGGGCACACGGCTGACTCCTGCTCAACTTGCCATCAACCCAAACCCCAGATCTCTCCATGGAGCTGCTCTCCAGCCTCTCATCTTCCAGTTTGTACATATAACCAGAATTACTCTGCCCTGGGTGGAGAATAAGACACTTGCTCTTGTTAAATTTCATACAGGTGGTAAGTGCTCAGCTCTCTAGTCTACCTAGATCTCTCTCTAATGCCTCTCTACCCTTGAGGGAGTCCACAGCTCCTCCTAATTTTGTATTATCAGCAAACTTAGTTAATGTACATTTGACTCCTGCATCCAGATCATTTATAAAAACTTTAAAGAGCACTGGCCCTGAAATTGAGCCCTGGGGAATCGCTGGTGACTGACTGCCAGCCTGATGTGACCCCATTTACTGTAAGTCTTTGAGCCCAACCTGTCAGCCAATTGTTCACCCATCGTACTATGGACTTTTCTAGCTGTATGCTGAACATCTTGCCTAGAAGGATACTGTGAGAGATGATATCAAAAGTTCTGCTAAAATCCAAAAAACTCATATCTTCTAACTTGCCTTGGTCAACTTGATGGGTGACCTTTTCATAAAAGGAAATTAAGTTAAACAGGACTTTTCCTTTGTGAAACTGTGTTGGCTATGACCAATGACTGCGTTGTCTCTCAAGTGTTTTTCAGTAACTCCCAGGATAACCTTCTCCGTAATTTTACCAAGCACTGATGTGAGACTGGCAGGCCTGTAATTACCAGGGTCGTCCTTCTTACCCTTCTTGAAAATTGGGACAACGGTTTTCAGCCCAGCTGACCAGTGTCTTTCAGAAGGTGCACGAGAAAAGCATGGATGTGTGTTAGGTGAGATCAGGGGTGTTCTTTAGAAGCAAATCTCCCAAGTTTTCCTGCTCCTGGTGCCTCGGTTCCCACTGTGGAGAGGCCCTGGGCTACACAGTGTGTTCCTTTGAAATGAAACTAAACTGGAAGATGCAGTCCAGGAGCTTGCCAGCACATTCATGCCACATCAGGGCATCCTGGTCATTGCAACAGCCTGAGGTTAGGCTGATGCCGGAGCCCTTGAATGCAGATAGTATTGGTGGCATACCCCAGCACAAGCTATTGCTGGCTGCAGATCTTGTCAGATCACTCTGCCTGCTTGTGGGTGCTTTAGCCCTTAGCACCGAGCCCTCATCTTGGAGACTATGTCTTCTCTGTCATTTTGTGCTGCCTTTGAGCCTTGTTTGCATCAGTTAAGTGTTCTGCATATGCCTCTTGTTGTTTGTTTGCTTTCTTCCCTTCTCAAGCAAATGCTGCTACCATCAACCTTCCCACGAGCACCTTAGAAATTCAGCGATTCCCCCGGGAACCACAGAGGAGCACAGGGGCCGACAGGCCGGAGAGGGGAGCGGGGAGTGAGCCCATCACAGCTACTGTCATTCCCCAGATCAGCGGGGTGCAGACCTGCAGCACAGTCCGTGTACTGGAGTGGAAAGATGGGGTGGCTACTTTGCCTGGGAGTAACCTGCGGGTAAGCGTAGAATCGCAGAACCATAGAATCATTTTAGTTGGAAAAGACCTTTAAGATCATTAAGTCCAACTGCTAACCTAACACTGTCCCTAAACCATGTCCCCAGGAACCTCATCTGCGCATCTTGTAAACCCCTCCAGTGATGGTGACTGCACCCACTTCCCTGGGCAGCCTGTTCCAATGCCTGACAACCCTTTTTGTGAATAATTTTTTCCTAATATCCAATCTAAACCTCCACTGGTACAACTTGAGGCCGTTTCCTCTTGTCCTAGAGTGTAGCCCTGGGCCACCATGTTTAACCTCCGGCAGTCCCTGCAGCTGCCTCCCCCTGTAAATGGCAGTCTCCCAGCCTGCGCCAGTCAGGGACCAGCAGGATACGACTTGGCCTGACAGTAGCCGCACCCCAGCTGGAGGATCCCTCAGCTGTTCTGGCTCTGCAAGGCTTCTTGTACCCCATTCCTGTACCCCTCCCATTTTGTGAGCTTGGCACATAGAGCACACACATGGTGTGTGGGGGACTGCAGCAGGTCTGCCCTGCACAGGAAGTCAGAGGGATGATACTTGCTGTGCAGGGCATCTTTCCAAGCTGTGCGATGGAGTTGGCTCTCACCAAACACCTGCACGCACCCTGGAAACAGTGGCCTTGTGCTCTTCAGACAGCAGGTGCCTTTAGGTGTACCCCTCGTTACATGAAATAGGTTGCACAAAATGCTCCAATTTCTCAGCTGCTACTCGGCCTCAGGGCGCCACATCCTTCAGCCATCACCCTGCCCCTCATGCTGCCTGCTGGTGCTGCTCTCACCCAAGTGCAGGCAGTGTGCTTGCCCTGGCGGGCTCAGCAGCCGGCGCTGACTGTGTGGAGGGGCAGCAGGACAGGTGACTTTGGTACCATGCTCGCCTCTGTCATTGGAAGAGCTGTCCTCTTGTTGGATGCACTAACGGCTGAACCATGTCCCTCTCATTCTCAGAGATCACGTGCACCCACTAGCTATCAAGTTATTCTGTTCATTTCTATCGTCCTTTTTAACTATTTTTCCTTGTTTTTTGGTTCAATTACATAGTTTCGAATAAATGAGTACGGGACGCTGAAGGTAGTGAGTGCTGATAAGATGCCTCCAGTGGAAGCTATGAAGGAGGGTCATACAGAGAAAGATGGGGACTCAGAAGTGGCACCCACCAGCAGGGACAATCCTACTGTGGCTCAGGGTAAGGGCACCATGGTGCCACTTCTGGGGTGAGTACCATCATCCAGCAGGCATTGTCTGGTGTAGACCCTGAGCGAGGCAGATGTTTCCTGCTTCCTTTCCTGCACCTTGTGTCTCACTGCTCCTCTTCTCTCTGACTCAGATGTGCCGGAGCAGACCAAGCTGCCAACAGCAGAAAGCATGTACCACTGTGATACCTGTGGCCAGAGACATGTGTCAGATGGAGCCCGGGAAGGCAGGGGCTTCTGCAGTGAGCACTGTCACCAGCAGTTCAAAGAGAGGTAAAGGAAGGGAACACTGCTCCATGCAGAGCCATATCCATCTGTCTGTCTGCCCACCCTCCCCTGGTCCACATGCTCCAGCAAGGGATGCAAGCTCATCTGTCTCCAGCAGGTGCTGGGGACCCTGCTTGTTTTCCTCCTTTCTGTAGTCAGAGTGCCCTGACTGCAGTGTGAGGGGATGAAGACTTGTCCCAGGGAACAGCAGGAAGCACAGGTGCCGGATTTTTTCCTGCCCAGTTTGTGGCCTCATATACATGTATCTGCTGGAGCAGGGGTGCAGCAGGAGGTTGCTGCAGCAGGTCCAGGCTGAGCAGCAGTGGGAGGTCTGGGTCACGAGGGTGTTTTCAGCCCCTCTGCTTACTAATGTGTGACTCCTGTGACTCATTTTCCAGCATCTCTGTGTGAGTCTGATGCAGCTTAGAGCCCCGCAACAAAACTAGATCACTTTTGATCCATCCTTAGGTTTAGGTTTCTGTGTGAGGGTGACTCTGGTCTGTACCCTGGTTCTAACCTCTTAACAATTTGTGTGCTAAGAGGAGCGTATACATTAGTCAGGAGGTATGGGAGCATGTATGAGTAAGAAATAGAGTGACAGTGATTCTCCAGCAGCCTCTACTTTACCGACACCCCAGCTTTTACCACATGCCCCAGTGGTTTACTCTCCCTTCCTCCGTGCAGGTCTGTCATTGTGGAAAACTCTGCCAGCAGCACCAATGCCACTGAAATCCTCAAGCCGGTGAAGAAACGAAAGAGGAAGGACTACCAGAGCCCTTCGGAGGAAGAATATGAATCTGAGCAAATGGTAGGAAGAGGACAGGGAGGGCATGTGTACACATGTGCCAATGTCAAGGATGGGCCATGGGCCACCCCTGTATGCACTGCAGGTGTGTGCAGTTCTCATCGGTGCTTTTCAGTGCTATGTAAGCTCTATTGCGAAGGGGTAACCTGTTGGCTGTTAATGCCTGAAAGACTTGAATGTGTGGAGCATCAGGGGTTCTAGATGCTTGGCTGGCTATTTGGCATGCCAAGCACCTTGAATTGGGCAGTGCTAGACATGTCCTGAATGGGCTGGAGGTATCAAGCGCTCTCAACTGCTCTCGAGTCTGGGCCACCAAAGTAAGTGCTGGAGTAAGAGAGTGTCTATTTGCATGATGTGTATCCTGGGGAAGGAAGAGTGACCTTGACAAGGCAAGAAAGCTCTGTTTACCAGCCCTGACTATCACATATCCACTCCAGGTGCAATTGCTACCATTCTGCACCAAAATCCTCCTCAGGCTCCCATCATCAGATCCTCTTGGTTGCCCATTTCTGGGCCAAGCATCAGTCAAATCATGGTTGTTGCAGAGGCACATAGAGTCCTTGGCACCGGTGTGAGAGTACAACACACAGCATAAACCTCTGTGCAGACCTCCAACACAATGGATTTCTGTTTTGTCTTTTCTCATGTCTAGGAGGAAAAGCAGGAAGAGATGAAAAACTCTGCAGAAGACTCTGCCATCAGCAATCTGGAGGCTGATGCGTGGAATGGGCCTCAGCACGGTATGGAGGGATCGGGCGGGCAGTGGGGTGAGTGCTCCCACTGCAGCTCTGGCGTTCTGCTGTGGGGCTGAGCCAGCATTTTGGTGCTCCAGCAGGGTCAAACACCCAGTCCAATGTGCTGGTACATGTTATTGAAGGCTTATGAGCTCCTCTGTTTGCTTGATCCTGTTCTGTCTCTTTCCATTTCTCTCCTTTCCTCTCTTTCTCTTCATGGGACGGGTGCACCCTTACAGATACAACTGTGTCTTCTTCAGACGTTGGGTTGTACTGTATACAGTGCTTTCTGGTCCCTCCCCTTGGGAGCTGAATTCAGTACTTGCTCGTGGAGCTGTTTGCTCCAATAGGCACTATCCTGAGCAATAATGTGGCTCTGTGCCACATCTGGATTTGCCTCTCCTTTGGACAGTCTTACGGGGATCTTGCCTCATGTGATCAGGAGCTCACAAATTTGGGAGTTGCTCCTGTAGGTTTGATGGTGCTGAAGCCAAGTGATTTGGGGTTGTCTCATCTTGTGGGGATCTATTCCTGGACCGTATCAGAGGAGATCTCAAATGCAGAGCTGTTGGCACAGGGAAAGGAGACAAGCGGAGGGATGCAGTGTTTGCTTGATTGTTTTTTTCCTTGCAGTACGATGGGGTTGAAGGGGAAGGAAAACTTGGGAAAATACTGAAAATAAATATTTATGGGAAACATTTGTGCCTGAATAGTGAAAGGTCATCCTCAAAGTCATTCTAAAATCAAACTGTTCCAACCTCGTATTCCTCTCCATAACCAAATGTACAGACAGTAATAGAGGCCAGATATCATTAACCCCTGATATTACACTGAGTTAACCACTATTAAAAAGGGATCTCTTACTCACTTTCCAGGTCCTTTTCTCCACAATGTGAGTCCTGAGCATGTAACATTCCCTGCTGCGTACAAATAAGCAGTGCTGAGCCTTGTTATTTCAGCATTTTATTTTCTCTTATTTTAGAAGTATATCAGCAAACGAAATACACACCTGGATGCTTTAGTGCAGCAAAGTGACTGTATGCTCTGTCTCCAGGTGTATTTGTCATTGTCCAGATGTACTTACGAATTCCCCAAACATGCCTGCCACTTTTTTCTATATCCTAAAGAAAAATAGAGGTATTCATCACTCTTAAGTATTAGCAAAGCACCTAAGTTAGTAACCTTGCTCACTGAAGTTCAGCTTTCATTTCTTCTGCAAGTTCCTATTTTTTCCATCTCCACTTCCCCTAAGCCCAAGGGAGGAAGGAGTTGGTCTGGTTTTCCCCGGCATTTCTGGCCTGCCCTACCCAAGGCTGACCTGTAGCTATGAATTAGTCAGTGTTGGACTAGGCACAGCACTGCTGGTGTCCCGTCAGGTGCTACAAAGCAGGGAGAGAAAGTGGATGGAGAGCAAGAGATTTGGGTTGTGTCTCCTGTGCCTCAGGCAAGGTCTTTGTAGCCTTCCCAAAGGGGTCGAAGGCATGAAGGATAATCTCCCTGCCCATGTAGAGACAATGCTGTCTTATTTTCCTGAAAACCGTAAGGGTAAATGCATCTCTAGAGTATCAGGGTGGCCCTGGTGTGCTGAGGGGGCTCATGTGGTTGTCTCAGAGCAGAGGGTAGCAGAGCTGGTGCCTCTGAAGCAGCAGTGGGAGATGAACCCACTGCTGGTTTGACTGGCTGGGAGCCCCTTGCAGCTGGGAGTGATTCTAAAGACCTCTGGATGGATCCTGCTGGTTGTCCCAAATCCATCAGTGCTGTGGCCGTTTTGGATGTACTGGCTGGAAGGAGGGCTGGTTGCAGAGGTGTCCCAATGCTTTGCACAGGATGACTCATCCCTCAGGCTCCTTAGGTGCCTAAGAGAGCACTGTGCAGTGACAGGACATTTGGGTCTTGGGACCTGTGTGAGAGGGGCCCTCTTGGCTCTGTCCCTCCTCAGTCAGCCAGCCAGGTTTGCTGGAGAAGGGGCTGTGGTAGGGTGATGCTGAGCTTTGCAGGGACACAGGACTGCGCGTGAGAGCAGGACGTGGCCCCAGTGGGACCCATGGGCTTACCTGCCCTCCGTGCTGCCCCAAGGCAGGCAGAGCGGGGGCTGGAGCAGACCCTCAGCAGCGCTCTTGTGTGTGCGTTTGTGCTGCGCTCAGGTGCCAGTGAGGAGAAGAAAGAAGGCTGGTCTTGGGCGTCCTACTTGGAGGAGCAGAAAGCTGTCGCTGCCCCTTTAGATCTCTTCCAGGATGTGAGTTGGGATTTTCCTGTCTTTTCCCCTCTTTCGTCTTCTCTTTTCTTTCCTTTTTCCTTTATTTTTTTTCCCACCCCTCCTCCTTCTCCTCTCTTTCTTGCTTCCCTATTTTGTGGAACTCTGAGTGATAAGCAAGCTCCCATCTTCACCTGGAGGTGACCAGTCAGCCTCTAGTTTTGATTTACCCCAAGTCCCGCTCCCCAGCAGGGTTCTGTCCTGCATCCCAAGCAACCCCCGTTGGCCTAGGACATCCCTGTGGCTCTGACAGGGTAGTGAAGTCTTTCCAACCCTTCCTTGAAGCAGACATGGGCTCTCCTGAGGGCACATTGCTGCACTGCACCCCCACTCCCAGGCATCTGGTTGCCAGTTTACAGGAGGAGCCAGACCTGTGCCCCACTCTCCCCAGCTGCAGCTGTTAGCCCAGGGACACCCTGCCCTGCCAGTAGCAAGAGAAGCAAATCCACAAGGAGGTGGAAGAATGTGTTTTCCTACAGGAAAAAGAAATAAATTTTGGATGAAAACATAGCCTGTGACCCACAATCTCCTGGTCCCAGCAGCTCCCATTGCCTGATGGTTGCTCCTTGGGATGGTTCTAGACCCATCTACCTGTGCCATTTTTTACATTGTAGTTTAATTTTTGTTTCTAGTACCAAGTAGCTTCGCAGCACAAGAATGGCTTTAAAGTGGGGATGAAGCTGGAGGGGATTGATCCGCAGCACCCATCTATGTACTTTATCCTGACAGTGGCTGAGGTAAGGTGCCTCCAGCCCCCATGTTCCTTCGTTCCTCCTCACACCTGTGCAGTGGGAAGCTCTGTGGGAGGGGAGATGCTGCTGGCTGGCCTGTGGAGGACATGGGCTTTGAGCATGTCGCTGCATGAGATGAGCTGGTGCTCCAGCACCTCAGTCAAGTGAATGGGAGTTTCCTTCCAGTTTGTAGGGGCAGGAGACTGTGCTGTGGAGCAGCTGTCATGGCCCAGCCTCGTTGGTCCTTCCATCACCCTGACACAGCAGGGCCATGGGAGGAGAGACTGTGGTGACAGCAACAGTTTCTTATCTTTGAGCTGATGCCCCTCAGGTCTAAGCCCTTGAGATGGAGGGTGTGGAGGCATCCCATTGCTCTTTCTTGTGTCCATGAATGCCCTCTCTCTGTGGGCTCTCTGCTCAGCCATGTGGCAGCTGAACCAGCCTTGCCTTGTAGTGCTCCCCAGGCAGCCAGGGAGACCAGCCATATAACAGTGGCTGCAGTTCTTGCTGCTGGAGAGATTTCACCAAAGCGGCATGGCATTTAGCCAAAATCCCTGCACCAGCATCTCCCCCGGATGCAGAAAAGGGAATCCATGCACTTGGTGGACCCAGCAGGGTGGCCCACCGTGGCATCTCACACACCAGCCTGAACCTCTGTTCTTAGGACTGGCTTGTGGTGGCCTTGCACTTACCTCATTCCATGCTGGACACCTTTTGGGACTGTCATGTGCCTCCTGATTTGGGCATTGACCTATGATTAACTCTTGGCTTACCTAAGTGAAATGCTGAGGTTGTGTGTGGGAGGGGAGGTGCATGTGATGCTCAGACGGCCAGGAGGTTTCCACAGTCCTTTCCTTCTCCTGCCCTCACTGCTGGTAGGTTTGTGGTTACCGGATGCGCCTGCACTTTGATGGCTACTCTGAGTGCCATGATTTCTGGCTGAATGCTGACTCCCCTGACATCCACCCTGCTGGCTGGTTTGAGGAGACGGGGCACAAACTCCAGCCCCCAAAAGGTAAGCAGCTAGCAAGTCTCAGTTGGTGGGTCTTGTTGAAGGAGGGGGATGTAGTGGGCCCCCAAACATGGAGCTGGAGATGGGGGCAGGGTGGCTCCATGGGGCCCAGGAACAGATGCTGCTGTGCTAGGGGAGTTCCGCAGGACAACCTGTTTGGCACCCATCATGCTAAAGATCTCTGCTTGCTGCTATTTTGGGGAAAAGCCCTGTCACCCTGGATGTCCCAGTGCCAGGCTGGAGTGAGCAGCTGTGCCCCACGGCAGGTGGGACTGATGCTCTCCAGGGAGCGGCTGAGCTCTGGATTTCCACTCCACTACTAATGTTTCCTAGCACCCCTTCAAAATCAGCCATTGGGTCTAAGTCACAGGCTTTGGGTTTGCCAGGGCTGTGCCCCGTCCACCCATGGCAGGACACATCTGGCAGGCTGAGGGATGGCTGGGGATGGCCAGGCTCAGCCTCATGATCTCCTCGCTGCTCTCTGTGAACTCACTGTTCTCATTTCTCTTCCTGAGGGGTTGTAGGTTATAAGGAAGAAGAATTCAGCTGGACAAACTACCTGAAGATAACGAAGGCTCAGGCAGCTCCTAAGCACCTCTTTATGGTCCGAAACACTGTGAGTACCAGCTTCTCCTTCCTGCCAGAGCCTGCAGGTTCCGATGTGATTTCTTCCCCTCCAGCTGCGCAGAATGCCTCCACCAGTGCTGGGCTTTTCTCTGTCCACCCCACGCTTCTTAAGCCCACAATGTAGAGGGCCAGCAGAGTGTACTGCTGCCATTGCTCAAAGAGATGTAGCACACTTTGCTACTGAGGATCTGCAGTTTGGACACTAGTTTGGTGTGCCCAAAATTGATTCTGTTTTCATCCAGATTACTCTCATGCACAGTTAAATCTGTTGCAAAAGTACTGGTGAGGAGAAGCAACTGCTACTCTCAATTTCTTTTTTTGCCACCAACCCTCAGTTAATGTTTCATAAGTATAATTCTTTTGTATCTGCTTTGTGTCTTCTTTGTTTCTGTCTCCACCTTTATTTTTCATATGGCGACTTGGGTAAGGAAAGTGGGAAAATAAGCAGAGCGCAAAGCACTGATGGTTTCTTTGTCAGTTGCAGAGGAAATTCAAGCTACTGATAAATCAGCTTCTCCAAGTTATTTGTTGTGTCTAAACCCCCCTGTTCATCACTGCAACAATCCCACTAGCATGTGTGATGCAGCGTTTTGCACAGACCTTCCCTGACCTCCAGGCAGGTCCAGGACCACTTAGGATTCCAGAAGGGCAGTGCCCTGCTATGCATGCAAAAAAAGAGGCAGAGGGTCTGGTTTTGGGAGGGTTTGGGCGGGCACCTATTGGCAGCAGGCCAGGGGAGTGGTGAGGAAGGTGCTGGGACCAGGGCTCTGAAAGAAACCTGCCTCTCTCTCCTCCCAGCATGAGGCTTTCCCAGGCTTCGAGGTGGGCATGAAGCTCGAAGCTGTGGACCGCATGAACCCTTCCCTGATCTGTGTTGCCACAGTGACTGATGTGGTGGACAATCGCTTTTTGGTGCACTTTGACAACTGGGATGATACTTATGACTACTGGTAAGTGCACAGAGGCTCCTGGGGTGCCAGTGCTGGAGAGACACCCTTCCACTATTTCAGCAAGAGGGATGAGGTGCTCGGGAAAGTGTGGAAGAATCCCAGCATGCTGCTGCAGACAGGCCACCAGTGGTCCAGTGAGGCAGAGGGACACTCCCCTGTGCTGGGGGACAAACCTTCACCTATGCCACATCACCTCCTAGGACGTTGCCATGGCCCTGTAGTTAACATGGGGCAAAGACAGGTGTGATCACATGCTGGGGGCTTTCCCTGAAACCCACCTGGGAAACGCACCACTTGCAATGCAGAGATTGAAGGCCTGATCTTAAAAAGAGCTCCTGGGTCTGTAGGCAGAGGATCATGGCTGGGTGGGTCCCAGTTGAGGCTGGTTAAGGCCAATTAAAATGCCTAGTTAGCACAATCAGGGTCCTGAGAGCAACTGTTTCCTTTGTGGCTGGAACCCTCTGACTTTCTCTTTTTGCCCTGAGGAGCTGTGGGGCTGCAGCAGTTTCTGTCTCTGGCTGCTCCTCACTCGCTGGTGCTGGGCAGCCGCCTGCTCTTTCCTAGGGCAGACCTGCAAAGCAGCAGCACCTGAGTGTGCTGTGACCCACTGGGAGCCATGGCCAGGACATGAGTCCCTGCAATTGCTCAGGTCTCACCGCTCTGAGCTCTGAAAGGCATGGCCTGAAGGGCTGCTGTTCCCTGGGCAGCTCTGCGGCAGGGCTTGCACTCAGGGCGTTTGTGTCCTGCTCCTCTGAGCCGGACTCCCCCTGCTCTAGCTCTTGTCCTGCCAGGGCCAGTGGTTCCCCGGGTTGCTCAGGGACAAGGGTGCTGTAGGAGGCCTCGGCTTCTGCAGGGGCTTTTGCTGGTGGTGCGGGCCCGGGGCCTGCCATCAAATGGCCTGCCCTGGACGCCTGTAGCCCATGCTGCCTGGTGGTGATGAGATGGGTATCTCAGCCCTCTGTAAGAGTTCGGGTGTGTTTTCCAGGTGTGACCCCAGCAGTCCATACATCCACCCAGTTGGATGGTGTCAGGAGCATGGCAAACCCCTCACGCCTCCTCAAGGTGAGTTAATACCCTGGGAGTGCAGCCTTCACTGGCACATCCCCTTGGGGACAAGCTTCCCAGGCTGGCATGGGGAGCCTGGGGACACAAAACCCATGGCCCTTGCTCGTCTGCAGGCCCAGGCAGGGCCTTCAGCAAGGCCACAGCAAGGGAGGTGGCAGGCTCCTGCCTTGTTCAGGTGCATCACGCTGGCTGTGTCAGGCTGAGTGGAGATACGAGGAGGACCCAAGCTGCCTGTGCGGTCACAGATGTCTCTGCTTCCTTGTACCCTGGATTTCATAGTCCATGATAAAATAATAGCATTTCGTGATGTCTCTCCTGTTCCCATGTGCCTGGCACAGACTTGGTTGGTCCTTCAAGGCAGTAGGACATTCTGGGGTACTTGCCATCTTCTTGCAGGAGTGTCTCACCTTCTGCATCTTCCTCCTTCTAGATTATCCTGACCCTGACAACTTTACCTGGGAAAAGTACTTAAAGGAAACAGGAGCATCTGCTGTCCCGGCTTGGGCCTTTAAAGTGGTGAGTGCCACATCATCTGTACTGTGCTTGGGCAGGAATTTGGGTTTTCTCCATTGTCAGGTCTTTGCTTTTATACAAAGTGTCAAGTATTGTTGAGTATGCTCCTGCCACAGGCCTGGGTTCTGGATGTACACTCAAGATTCAGAAGTCAGGGCTATCCTGGGGAAATAGTTCGAAACTGGGAAAAATGGGGACAGGAGCTAGACAGGAGCCGGGTGATGGGAAATCATTTATGCTTGCTTGATAGTTTTTGTCTCTAACTGCAGCAACTGCAGCTGTGTCCAGCCAAGTGTGACTGCAATACAGATCCCTCAAAATGTGTCTCTTAGACATGTTCTCTCGGGCACAGCTTTCCCACCTTGATAAAACACAGATCTAGGAGGCCCATCCCCACTCTCTCCTGTTGCTATTGTGAGCTGGGGTGGCTCTTACCCAGACAAGCCAGGGCTGGTAGCTGGGTTTTAGTAGCACACGCTGCTGGGAAAGGTGTCGAGAGGCATGGGAGCCCAAAGCAACCTGCTCCCCACTGACCTGGGTTCTTCCTGGCCCCAGCGCCCACCTCACGGCTTTCTGGTCAACATGAAGCTGGAGGCAGTGGACAGGAGGACTCCTTCCTTCATCCGAGTGGCTAGTGTGGAGGATGTGGAAGATCACAGGATAAAGGTGAGTGCCAGAGTCTTGGTGCTGAGTCTGTGTCCAAGCATTGTGCTGGCTTGCTCCTGCCCTTCCCAACTCACTGCTGGTTGCAGTGGCAAAGTGTGTGGAGGTTGTGGAAGCACACTCTGTGGAGGAAGGCAGGTCTAGTGCCTGGTTCCAGGAGTGGAGGAAAGCCTTGTGCTGCAGTTCAGCTCTACCCTGCTGCTTGCTGTCAGTTTGGAGGGCTCCACTGCTCCTCAGGCACATGCCCTGAGGTTTGAAGGGTGACCTCTCTACTTGTCTCCCCAGATCCATTTTGATGGCTGGAGCCATGTCTATGATTTCTGGATTGATGCGGATCATCCAGACATCCACCCCATAGGCTGGTGCTCAAAAACTGGACACCCACTGCAGCCTCCTCTCAGTAAGTCCTGCGCCTGGGTCAGTCCCTTATACCAGGACCCAAGCATGCCAGACCTCACTGTCACGATCACCTGCCCATGCACAGAAATGAGAGGGCAAGTGCTGGCCAAGGATGGGCAGGGAGGAAGAGATTTTCCATGGAGTAATCAGTTGGAAAGTCCTCCCTGGTTGGCACAGGCAGGGAGCCTGGAGCCCTGGCTCTGCCATTGCATTCTCTCTCCTGTTTCTCTTCATCATCTAGGGCCAAAGGAACCAGCCTCCTCTGCCCATGGGGGCTGCCCAACCCTGGGTTGCAAGAGCATCCCTCACACCAAGAGCTCCAAGTACAGCTTTCACCACAGGTGAGCTCCCCAGCACTGCTCAGAGGGGCACAGCCTCCCTCACAGCCCTTCCTCTGCTCCTCCGCACCTGCCAGACCCACCAGCAACCAGCCCTTCCCTGCACCCATCTCACACCTGGCTCTGCCCCCTGCTTAGGGGCAGCCCTTGCTCTCCCTAAGCCGGACCCCAAGGCAGCATGGAGCCCATGGCGAGTGTAACTCCTGTGAACTCTTACTCTGTGCTTGTCCTGTGGCACCCAGAACCTCTGGGGGTGCCCTGTATGCCCATCTGCCTGTGGGGATGTATGGGCTACATAGTGGTCAGTGCCTCTAAGATGCTGTTCACCGATACCAGCTTCGTGGATGGTTTTCCTCCCACCACTCATGGATACCTTTCACTGTGAGGATGTGAGCTGGGAAGCCTGAGAAGGAACAGTGCATCATCCCCAGCTCAGTCAGTTGCTTGTGTGACCTTTTCCAGGAGAAACCAGGCATGGTATAGTGCTGACCCTGGCATGGCAGGCTGGTGTCAAGAGGAGCTCGCATGGTGGAAGATCTGTGAGGATGGAGAAGGCAAATCTGGCTCCCAGGGATTTCTGTACTGGCCACACTCATAACACTCGCTTCCTCCTCACTCTGAGGCTAGTCCAGATGCCTGTGGGGCCAAGGATGGGAAGATAGAGGCTCTGTGAACCCCAGTGACCTGCTTGATCAGCACTGTGGTGACTTGCATAGGGTCACTGTGATGGCAACAGAGAAGGTGGAAGGGGTGTTTGTACCTGGAAGGACTTGGTGTGCCCTGCCCTTGATCCCGGCACCCTTGCCCCGGAATTTGTTCAGCACATCTTTGCTCTGCTTTCCATGGCCAGGGCTATAGCTTCCTGTGCTTGGGGGTAGAGGGTTGGCTCCCCCACCATGCCGCTCTGAGCTGGGTCCAACGCTCCCTCCTTCTGTTCTCTAGGAAGTGCCCCACGCCAGGTTGTGATGGGTCAGGACACGTGACTGGGAGATTCACGGCCCATTACTGCCTCTCAGGGTGCCCGCTGGCAGAGAAGAACCAGGGCAGGCTTAAGGCAGACTTGTCTGACACTGAGGCCTCAACTCGCAAGAGGAACATGATTGGCTTCCCTCAGCGAAAGAAGTCTCGGCACCATGGGAGGTAGGAGCAAGCCTGGTGAGCCCTGGGCAGCAGTGCAGGGTCCCTATGCCGTGACTGCTGTCCCTGGGAGGGATGGCTGAGACGGAAAGGCTCCTTGACCATGGGGGAGCATGGTTGCTGGCAGCTGGCGTTTGTCCTTCCAGCTCTGTTGGGCATCTCTCTTGGTTTTTCTTCCTATGTTTTGTGTCTTTAGCTGTCAACCCTTTGGGTCAGGGTCCAAGAGGTAGTCGTTGCTCCCACTGACAGGGCATCGCTCTGTGCGGTGTGGAGGAGGGCCCTTGGGCCAGTCCCAACCAAGTTGGAAATCAGTCTTCCTGTCTCTTTAGAGGGCGACCTCCAAAGTACCGGAAGATCCAGCAAGAAGACTTCCAGGGTAAGTGACATCCTCTGCCATGGTGTCATTGCAGGGACAAGGCTCAAGGAACTGGGGTGGTGGCTGTTGGAGACAGGTCTCCCTTGGCTCACTCAGGCCTCAAATGGGTCAGCATCAGTGAGGAGCTTGTGGTCAACTGCCAAAGTTGACCATCTGTCAAGGAATGTCCCTGCCTCTTACCAGAGCTTTGCTAGGTCCCTCGTCATGTCTCTTGGTTTATGTCTATGAATCTCTGAGTGCTTTAGGGCAGGGAATTAAGATCCTCTCTCAATGGCAGTGCATTTTCTGCGGTGCTTGGCCTCTTCAGACTGGATGCTATGCCTTCATCCTGTGGCTTCCATACCCCAAAACATCCGTGTGATTGTGAAGTGCTAAATTATTGGTGCAGAGCAGAAACTGATGCTGAACAGTTTGCTTTGCTTTAAGTTCCGATGACTGACATAAGACAATGACCGACATTCATTCCAGCCAGTATCCATTTTACCACAGGCTATTCTGCTGCCTACCCCAGCGCTGGGGGTGAATGAAGAGGATCTCTTCCTGGGAGCCATCTTTGACTCCTTGGAGCAAAGAGCAAGGGAAAAGTTTTGTTGAAAACATGTAATAAATGGAATGATATAGGATGGCATTCTGGTATGAAATTTGACATTGAAATCTGGTTCACTACGAAAAACGAATGATTGAAGGTGGTGAGAACAAGGCAAAGCCAAACTTGTCTCTGAACTTCTTCCCCCACCATCCCTAATCCCACCAAGCTGAACACTTGTTTGTACTGATATCCTATTAATTCAAGGGACAACCTCTAGCTCTTGATACCTGGACCCATGAGACCATCTGCTGCCAGCCCTGGGCCCTCCCCTGAACAGGACCCTCCCCAAGGCTTGTAGGATAGGATGGGGTGGGGTGGGATGGGATGTTCTCATCCTTCCTCCTTGTATCACGTCTTGCATTTTTATTGCCAGCTATTGCTTCAGAGAATATGCACCAATCGCTCTTCATGTCTGCCCTGTCTGCCCATCCTGACCGCTCCCTGTCACTCTGCTGGGAGCAGCACTGCAAACTGCTGCCAGGTGTAGCTGGCATCACAGCAACTACAGTGGCCAAGTGGACCATTGATGAGGTGAGATGATTTTGAAGACTGTGTGCTGGCTCCTAACCCAGTGGCATGGCTGGGAGCACTCTACCTGGCTATGCAGCACAATGGTACATGCACCAGGCACAGAGGTGCTTCAGCAGCCACTTCTTTGGGCTAGCGAGAAGGCAGTCTGTTGGACACGCTTGTGGGGTACTGTATAGAGAGCTGCCAAACATGAGACCTGATGGCAGCTTCTGGGAAGCAGATGCAGAACTACCAGGTTCTCATCTGGCTTGTCTGTGAACCTAGCCCAGGGCAGGCGGGTGATGGCAAACAGCAGTGTCTTCATTTAGCATGTAAGAGTTTTCCAAAAGTATCGGTTTCATCTTTGCCAAGTTAGAAGATAAGAAGTCACTTCCCTGGTTCTCTGAAAAAATATCTTTACCTCAGATTCTTTATCGTCACCTTCATTCACTTTCTTTGGCATCTGCGATGGGTTCTCTTAAGGCCTGAGTAGCTGGAACTCAGGCACCTGCCTCATTCCCTCATTACCGTCCTGTGTGCCCCCCTCCTGTCCCTGACCCTCAGTGAGAATTGTCTTGCTGTGCTGGAGATGGCTTATTGGAAATGAACCTGCTGTAGCATTTTCTACTTGTGCTGGAAGAGGCCAGCTCCTGCGCCCTGGTCCAAGGATGATCTCTAGGCACAGGAGGGTGCTGCAACTGCAGCCTTTGCCCTGACACCCACATGTTACCTTACGGGGCACAAAATGCCTCTGTGGAACTGAGGATGTGGGCTCCTGGGGGTGGTCTCCAGCCAGAAACATTGCTTCTGTCTTGACATTTCTCTCTGTTTATTCCAAGGTCTTTAGCTTTGTTCAGACTCTGACGGGTTGTGAGGACCAAGCCAAGCTCTTCAAGGATGAGGTGAGAGGGGCTGGAGGATGAGTGCAGGTGGCCAAGGACAGCTGTTGGCCAACAGGGCGGGGAGGAATTGGTCAGTGGCCTTCCTGTGATGGATTGCTGCTGATTGCTGTGAGCACACCCAGCACCTGGCAATGATCCCACCTTGCACCCCTGGGGTTGCAGCCCCACTGCATTGGAGTGTGCAGCTGTCTGCCTGTGCAGATACGGTGGCAGTAGGGGGGATGCTGACCCCAAAGAGCCTGCCCTGTTCTCCCAGCATGGGTGAGGGAGGGCCCCTCTGAAGAGGTCAGGATGGGGGAGCAGGAGGAGGGTGGTGCTGCAGCATTAACAGCACCACCACCTCCCAAGGGAAGCTGCTTGATCCTCACCCATTCATCCTTTCCTGCCTGCATCCTCTCATCAGCACAGCAGTTCAGTGGCATTGCTGTCTGTCAGTCAGTTTCATTGATTTTAGACCCCTCTGTGGACAAATGCGCAGAGGGGCTGCTTTCTGGCATGTGCCATACACCCAGGGCCAGCTGATCTTGGGCACACTGGGTACAGCAAGCGTCTCAGCCCGTTAGGAAATGTCCCCTGTACCTTAAGGGTGCTCATGCATGCGAAGCTGAGCCGGAGGCAACCTCCATGCGTGCCAGGACCTGGAGCAGGGAGTGGATGGGTGTCTGCCCAGAGCAGGTTGCCTACTGGCTGTGTGCTGTGCCCATTGCACTCTGGTGCAGAGGCCTGGGCTGGCTGCAGTGTCAGCTCCTGAGGTGGCCCTTGGAAGGACCTGTCCCCCTCTCTGCCCTGTTACTGGGTGTGTGGGCTCCCAGCTCTGGCTTATGTGGGGCAGTGTGGGAGTGCTGTGGGTGGCCCCTTCCCTACACCCTGAGATCATCTGTGGCACCTGGCTGAGAGTGAGTGCGACTATGCGCGTCCCCAGGTTGTGCCTGTGCTGGCTGTCCCTAGAAAGTCACAGCCTGGATTTTCAGTGAGTGCCTTTGTCCCTACTTTCCACTCCAGATGATCGATGGTGAGGCATTCCTCTTGCTGACGCAGGCTGACATCGTCAAGATCATGAGTGTCAAGCTGGGCCCGGCACTCAAGATCTACAATGCCATCCTCATGTTCAAGAATGCTGATGACACCTTAAAGTGATTTTTCTTGGCCCGATCGTGATCTTCCCTCAGCACCAGTGCTGCCAAACTGTCTGGTCAGGACAGATTCCCCCCAACTGACTGCAGTTTGTTATGTCCTGCTCATGTCTTCTCGGATGCCGCATCTCCGTTCTCCCACCAGTCCATCTCCCATCCTCTCTCCTCCACTCCCCACTGCCCTTCTCCACTAGCGCCGGGTACAGGCTGACCTCAAGCCCCAGCAGCGACTGCAGGGACAGAAGGTGGATGTGAGACTAACCTGTCTTAGCACAACAGCTGCCCTGCATGTCCTGCTGTGGCTGCACTGATTTGGGGGGTGTGTTGAGGGATGGGAGAGCAGGGCAGAGGGTGTAGCAGCTGAGGCTGACACCACTGCTCAGGTCACCCAGAAAAGGGAAGGGACTGATGGCCTCTGTATGTGCTTGCACCCATTTAAAGGCTGGTCTTGACTTTGCTCAGCAGCTGAAAGAAGATTTTTTGTTTTTTTCCCTTCACTGTGTTCCCCTGGGGTGTCTTGTGCTAATGTCATTTCCAAGGGATGCTCTTAAGGAGCTTCTGCTCGCTTTGCCTTTTTCTCTGAATTCTTTTGACTTTCTCTTTTAAGGCCAGATGCTGACTTTGCTTTGCCCCTTCATTGCACTGGGAACCAGTGGCCTACCTCTCGCCCCTTCCAGCAAGCAATGTGTCCTGGCTGCTGTTCTGCCCACAACCAGCATCTGTGCTTTATTCCTCTTTACTGTAATGCAGCAGCCCCAGGGCCCCACAGGGCCAGGGCTGGGTGGATGCAGAACAAGCTCAGTTTGCTCTTGTGCTTCAGGCTGTCTTGGCCAGCATGTCTCTGGGGGAAAGGATGCTTGGTTAATTTGTTCCCCTTGCAGCAATTAAAAAATACTTTGCAAGGGAGAGTCAGGCCCTCTTTGGTATATGTGTTGGGAGCAAGGCCCTTTCTAGAATGGGGACAGCTGCCAAGGACAAGAAGCATCCATTCCTCCATAGGCAGATCTACAGCTCACTCTGAAGGCATTCCTGAGCCGGCTGGCTCTATCATGCCAAGCTGCCTTCTCCCATTTTTTTGTCCTCATGAGGCCCCCGGTTTTTGGTGTCTAAAGAGCAGGATCTCCTGCTGTCCCTGGATTCCTTACCTGCAGAGCTAAAAGAAATTGAGCAGTTCGCTGGGGTTTTTTGCCGTCCTTTTTGTAACATAGCACCTTTTCAACAAGGGTTCAGGCACTTCAGAAGTGCGCATGTAACGCTGTCCCTTGTAATGGAGGAGAGGCCGAGTAGGCTAGGACTCCAGAGCCAGGAAAGCCAACGTGCCTGGGGATGCTGGCAAAGTCCCAGGCAGCTTCGAATAGTCTCTGTGCTCCCCGGCAGCAGCCGTGCTGCTCTCGCCGTGGTCTGTCACCCTTCTGTGCACGTCTGCTGTGGAAGCAGTGATGTGGCACTGGAGGGCGGCCACTCCATAGTCTGCGGTGATGTGATCCGAGTCCCATGTCCACTTTCTTTCCCATTTCCATGAATGACATATCATAAGCAAAACAATTTTTTCCCCTTTCCCAGTGCCCAAAGACAGGGATGAAGGAATCTTAGTGCACCAGCATGTGTCTTGGAGCAGCACTGCCTTGTTGTCACCTGGGTCAATCTGTTCTAGGCTTCCCATGGAAATGTAGCATTTTGACTCTTGTTATTGAATATTTGAGGTCACATTTGACCTGCTCCTGAAATGTCTGCTGCTTACTCTTCACAGAGGACTTACAACTAGTCCATGTATTTGTTTTGTCAATGCTTGGGTTACATTTGGCAGCTCTCCCTCTCCTTTTTAAATTTTCTTCCATTTCTTCAAGAACTGCAGTGTGGCCAGCTGTGGAGAGAGAGGGAGTGGGAAGGAACAGCCATGTCCCTGGGTCCCACAGTAAATGGTACTGAAGTTGGTCTCTTCAATAGATGGGGAGTCTCTTTGTGGGCCACTGTATGCTGGGGGAGAAGAAGAGGAGCCCTGGGACTTTCAGCTGTAAGTCTTACAGCTGTGCAAACAGTGCTGAGACCTCTTCAGGTGTGATCTGGAGCAGAATGGCTCCCTTGCACAGGACATAGTTACTGAGCTTATAAGGAAACATCTTAGGAAATCATCCTGTTCTCATCTGCCCCATTCACTCATGCTAAGTCATTCCTTCTGTTGGGTCAGGAACTAAGCACTGTCCCTGAGTGCTGCGAGAGGAGTTGCTACCTAAGAATCAGATCTGAAACTAGTCTGAAGGATGGAGAGCCTTGTCTCTCACAAGGCCGCCCTGGAGAGCAGAGGTGATGGGGAGCTGAGAAGATCCCTGCTGAAGGGGAAGAGGAGCCATGAGCCATGGCTGGCCCACAAGACTGGGTGCAACCAATACCACTGGCTCTTGCTCTGCCGTTGGGTGCAATCAAGCCATGCTCTGCCTGGGCACCAGCGAAGCAGGCAGAGATACATGCTCCAGACGGAGCCAGCCGTGGCCACCTGCAGGGTACTGCCTTACCTGGGCTCTTTTGACCTCCATCTCAGAGTGCAGATGAAAACGGGACAGGGTTGCCAGGTTGTTCCCCCGTGGCTGTGGGCTCTGGCTGCACAGCTGGGCCCCAGCTCTCTGCTGGGTCTGAGCTCTGTGCGGGGAGCAGCTGCCAGGAAAACCAGCCTCCCTGGAAGGGTGATGTGAGAGTGTGTAACACGCTTTCCTGCTGTCCTGAGCATCAGTTCATCAGCCTCTTGAGCTGACTCAGCCGTTTGGGTACAAAGCTTCTGGATTCATCTGGGTGAAAGACTTACAGGGTTTGTAGGTGGTCAAGGGCTATTTACTGTTTAAACTTACAACCTTCTTCTTGTTTCCTTTAAAACCAAACCCAAAGCGTTGTGTGTACATGTGAATGGGTGTTTATGGAAGTACCATGATGCCATTTCCTCTACTGTTGGTGTGTCGCTGTTTTAATGTGGTGGTCTGTCTCTGTGGCTGTGGACGTGGCAGGCTCTGGTCCCAGGGTCTCAGGCAATGTGTCCTCTGTGAGCAGAAGTTGTCTGTGGTCCCAGCAGGGAAGCCAGGAGAAGGAAGGTTTGCTACATCCCTGGCCTTGCCAGGTCTTCCGTCTCCACAGAGCATTGATTGTGAGTTCCCCCCTCAGGGAGCATCAAGGGCAGCTGTGACCAAGGCAGAAGCACCAAAGTTTTTCATCCTTCCCCTGTTGCCTGACCAAACTCCTCACAGGGGTGTCTGCTGCCATGTGGCTAAGAATCTGGAGAGGACAGTGGGGCTGAGTCTGGCCCACAGGTTCCTCTCTGAGGTCTTTCTGAGAGATGTGGCTGCAGCCAAAATTTCTAGATCAGTGAAGAATTTTTCAAGTTCAGATGTTTTCTTGAGGGAAGGCCCCCGAGCCTGTGCTTCTGTCATTGCTGTCCCTCCTGCTGCAGATGTTGGCAGGGCTTAGCTGGAGCCATGGTGTCCCACCACATGCTCCAGCCTGGGGCACGGGGTGTCTTCTGGGGCGGCTGGTCCGCGGGTGGCTCCAAGCGCATGGGAGCAGCTGGAGCTCCTCAGGAAGCCTCCTCATGGAAATCATGACGGCGTGAGGCCACGGTGCCCATTTCTGTGAAAGCAGCCAGCCTGAAGCTCAGCGAGCATGGCAGTTGTGCCTGCCTTGCCAGAGCAGAGCTGCCTGCCTGCCCCTGCCTTCCTCCAGGGATTTCTGTGTAGATCACAAGCACTTTTAGAAAAGACATAAGCCCTCCAAATTGTCCAGGAGGGTTGAGGGCTTAAGGCAGCTGCTGCCTGCGGAGGCAAATCTGGGGACCTGAGTGCAACGAGGGGCACTGGAGAAGAAGGTGGAGCCATGAGAGGGATGTGACTTGGCTGCTTCTGCTCCTCTTCCTCGCTCCTCAACTTCTGGGAGTGACCCCCTGGGCCAGGGGACTGGGAAGGACCTGCAGCCCAGCTCCTTTCCTCCAGTCTGCCCTGGGCCTGAGGCTCACTCGTGCTTGGAGGGAGAAGGGGGGGGATGCGTATTTTGGAACGAGTGTGATTATGATAACAAAAGCTTTTTTGCACTTTTGTTCATTTTGCACTATTTTTTCCCTGCTTTTTTGATATTTGCATCTTCTCTTTTGTGTTTTCATAACAAACATACTTTTTGTTGTAGCCAGTAGAAGCTATTCTGGAACTTTGTGTCCTGAGTGTACAGCAGTTTAAAGGTCCTATATATATATATAAATTTACATCTGTCTAAAAGTAAATTTATATATATAGAGATCACGGTGTGATGTGTTTTGTTGGTGTTTTTAAATAATAAACGAATGTGAGCAATGGAAGTCTGTGCACACTGGTTATTCAGCCCTGCTGCCTCCCCTGGGGAAAGGCGCTTGTGCGTGCTGGGGTGGAAGGAAACACGCACGCGGAGACAGACACACGGACACGGGGCCTGGGCAGGGGGGGCTGCGCTGCCCCCGGGCCCCGCCCCCAGGCCAGAGCCCCGCCCCTTCCCGGCGCGTCTAGTTCAGAGCCACGCCCCTTCCCGGCCCCCGCCCCCTGCCGGGCCCCGCCCCCTCCCCGAGCCCCGCCCCTTTCCGGGCCCCGCCCCCTGCCGGGGGTCCGTCGCGCCCCGCCCGCCCCGCAGTGAGTGCCGGAGGCGGCCGGCCGGTGGGGTCGTTTATTCAGCGCACGCAGCCGCCCGACCGGAGTTTCCGTGTTCCCTTCTTCGGCCCAGGCGCGGGGAGCTCTGCGGGCGGGGAGCGCGGCCGCTTCCCCGCGGGGCAGAGAGGAGCTGCGCCCTGGCCTAGCGGGGCCCTGGCCGGTGCGCGGCCTCAGCCACCATCATCCCCAGCAGGACCAGGACCCCGACCCCCAGCGCCAGGCGCACCGCGTTGTTCCAGGTGTAATCTGCGGGGACAGGAAGGGGCAGTCAGTGGGGGCCCCTGGGAGGAGGCTCCAGGAGCTCACAGACCAAAAGGGTCCCATGGCGGCAACAGGGGACCCAAGGGGACGGAAGGGGTCTATCTTGATTTCAGTAAAGCATTTGACACCGTCTCCCACAGCATCCTTGCAGCTAAACTGAGAAGTGTGGTCTGGACGACCGGGTAGTGAGGTGGGCTGTGAACTGGCTGAAGGAAAGAAGCCAGAGAGTCGTGGTCAACGAGGCAGAGTCCAGTTGAGGCCTGTATCTAGTGGAGTGTCTCAGGGGTCAGGACTGGGGCCAGTGTTATTCAATATATTCATCAATGACTTGGATGAGGGAGTAGAGTGTGCTGTCAGCAAGTTTGCTGATGACACCAAACTGGGAGGAGTGGCTGACACTGGAAGGCTGTGCTGCCATCCAGAGACATGGACAGGCTGGAGAGTTGGGCGGGGAAAAATTTAATGAAATATAACAAGGGTAGAGTCTTGCATCTGGGCAGAAACAACCCCAGGTTCCAGTATAAGTTGGGGAACGTCCTGTTGGAGAGCAGTGTAGGGGAAAGGGACCTGGGGGTCCTGGGGACAGCAGGATGACCATGAGCCAGCACTGGGCCCTTGTGGCCAGGAAGGGCAATGGGACCTGGGGGGGATTAGAAGGGGGGTGAAGTTGGCAAGGCTCAAACACATCTGAAGGAAGCTGTACTGCTCTGCTTGAACCTCTATTGCAGCTGCTTTCTTCCCCCACATTGTCTTTTCTAGTTCCCCCAGGATGTAGCAGATGCCAGGGAGGAAGAGTAGGATGTGGTTGGGGGATGTCTCACCTTTCACCACCAAATCCAGGGTCTTGCTGACAGCGGACCATTTGAAAGAAGCACCCTTGGTGTAACACTGGCAGCTGTAGCGGCCACCATGACCTTTATGTGCATGGGAGAGGTTGAAATCGCCTTGTTCCTTTGAGAATAATTCAGCTTTGTTCTGGCCCTCCAGGTACAGGAAACAGCTAACACTGGAGTGTGCAATGGTGCAATGAAAAACCACGTGAGCTCCTGCGGCCACCTCTTGCCCAGGCAGAACAGAGAGGACAGGTTTGGGCAGATGGAACTCTGTGGGAAGAAGAGAGGGCATGAGAAGGTGTGCAGGGCTTTGACATGGTGCCAGGAGCCACCAGGGAAAACCCCCGCCCATTACGTGGAGGGGGAAGCCAAGTAGCTACGTGTATCCCAGTCTCACCATATGGCATCTGACGCCACGCGAAGGGGTAACAGTACATCCCTTACCTTGCACCAGGACATCCAGGGTTTCACTGTGAGACAGCACAGTCTGACCATTCAGGTAATGGCATGTGTAGGGACCTGCATCCTCTTGGGTGGCATTAGAGATGGAGAACTCGGCCCTGCTGCCGTGCAGCTTCAGGTTAGGGAGCCGGTGACCATTCTTATACATCACGAAGTTCCTGTTGTCACACTGGCAACTGCAGCAGATGGTGGCGGAGCCTCCTGGTGGGATCACCCCAGGTGGCTTCAGGAAGATGGAGATTGTGGGGCTGCCTGCACAGGGAGAGAGATGCTGCCAGACAGACAGGTGTCCCCAGTGCCCAGCTGCCCTGCAGTGAGCCTGGAGGTGGCTCGCACAAGAGCAAATTTTTTTCTGTGGGGCTGAGGAAGAGCCCTGGGAGATGGGTAGGGGATGTGTCCAAACCCTGCGTCTGCCTCCTCATGATACTCACTTGGTATAGCCTCGCTCTGTGCTACCAGCCAAGCACCTACAAGAGAGACAGCTGTGTAACACCTCTGTGGAGTCTCTGGACGCCTCATGTTACTCTCTGGGAGCCCGCACAGCCTCTGGTACTCACCGAACACTAGCACACGGGTCATGGGCAGCATCATGCCCCTCTTGGCTCCCTCCATCCTCAGCTCAGGCAGGGCTTCTTCAGAGGAAGGCGTTGACCGGAGGCAGTGAGCAGCTGGGTGGCTTCTTGTGGGTTCTGATATACCCTTGTTGCCGCAACTCACTTCCTGTCCCACGGCTTGGTTTTCTGCAGACACTTGGTTTTCTGCAGGGCTGGGATGATTGAACTGGAACCAAAACGTCCCAGTCACCTGCCCAGAACTGGATATTGACAACCTGGTCTTACAATCCTGCGAACTTGAAGAGAGAAGCTATCAGAACTTTTTGTTTCCTTTTCTTGGCTCTGGTCAGTTGATGGGGAAATGGCTTCCTCTCAGCCCTTGCGAAATAGGCTGATGTTCTGCATCCGGGGTGGGAAGAAGAACCAGCACAGGATACTCTGAATCTTGGTAAGAAAGTGGTGTCATAAACCAGCTGTTTTAATAAGACACAGTAAGAAGGGGACTATAGATAGCAAGTAAATCTTATAACCCTTTGGAGGCAGGGCACCCCACTTTCCTGCCGCACTGATGGACCCCAGATAGAATTTCCCACGACTCGCTGTGGGAATCCCATCTGTGGAGATGAGCCCAGCATCTGAAGTGGCATAAGATTTACTTGTGATCTATATTCATCTTTTTTATTCTGTGCCATTATGGCAGCAATTTTATGATTCCATTTGTTGTCAGGCCTTTCTCACAGAGGCCCAGGAAGACCTCTGCACCGTGGCATGCCTGCTCATCATGCCTAGAAACACTGCATGGTGTCCCTCACTGCAGTATAGAGCAGGCGGTAGAGGAAGAAAGGATACTGGGTCCAACCATAGGCTCTGTCCTGGCTGTGCTCTTCCCCACAGCTGTGATGCAGGTTTGGTGACTCTCTAGAGTATAATAGGAGGGAAGTAACTTGGCTTCCCTTTTCACTTCCTCAGGGGCTGTTTTATCCCACCTGGCATATAGTGTCTTTCATTGGGGGAGGGACAGCAGTGTCTCCTACCTGCAGGCCTGGAGCCACCCCAGAGGGTTGGCCCCATTCCTCCTCCATCCAGGCCTCCCTGGTCCTAAGCTGGAGGAATGGCAAGTTCCTTACGCCGAATAACTGCTCACTTCCACCACACCTGGAGGCTGGCCTCCAGCCTCCTTAGCTGCCACGTAGTCTGGGCTGACCAGTGGTATAGACAGAGCTCCCTTTGGCACCAGCAAAGGGTTAGTTAAACAGGGGAAGTTGTTTGCACCTTTGGGTGATGTGGGAGCGAGGACAGCAGGGAAAGGATGGGGTTGTGTGGCTGGAGCTGTATAGGACAGGTGGCAGCTTGTCCAGGGATCCCACACTGCTGAAGGCTGCAGCATCTGCAGCTCCCTGCCCTCCTGCTGCGGGCAAGCACGTGCTGCCCTCCTCAGACTGCACAGTCTCTGCCACAATTGGCCCCAGCAGGAACAAAACTGCAGGGATCAGGGCTAGGCAGGCCGTGTTTATTTGGCTGAAATCTGGGGGAAAAAGGCAAAGCAGTTCACTGGACTCCCCCAGGGTTCTTGGCTGCCCTATGTGGACCCCCTAAACCCACTCTACCCTTTTCTTTCTTCCCCATTCGGCCCTTTTGGTGTCCCTTGGAGATATCATGGGGTAGGAGAGGTTTTACAGCAGGGTGCCTTAGGGCGTTCTCCTTTTCTGGGAAACATCTGGTCCCATCTCCTGTCTAACCCCCTTTTGCCTCCGCCAGGCTGCTGGCTATGCCCTGGCTAATGCAGCCTAGGGCAGAGCTGGTGGCATTCCCATGGGGCCCATCCATGGGCATGTTGGACTCCTGGGCGCTCCTCTGCAGAGCCTTTTCTCACATCTCCCAGCTGGAGACCTACCCCTAGGTGCAAGTTCAGGGCATGGGCCCACAGAAAGAGCTTAGCCCTCTGTCACCACTGTTAGGAGTTGCTGCATCCAGCAGGCTGAGACAAGGCTGCCACAGCTACATGCCGCAAGATCCAATGAGTTGTGGAGCTGACAGCATATTTCCAGCAGGCAGGCACACCTATATAACACATGCATGCATACAGCCGGCCACGCAGAACAATACAGACACACTGGGCACTCACACAAACAAACAGCACCAATAGCCTCATCCTGCTCCCCTCTCTGGCTGGCCAGGATGTACACCTTATTGTAACCCTTGAGGCAAACTTGAGCTTAAATGTGAAAAGCTTTGATGAACAATGCATTGGGCAGAGTCCTACCACCACAAGCCATTTTACAAGGAGTCTGAAAAGATGTGTCACAAGCCGATTCCTTATATACACTTGCACCAGCACCAATCCCATGAGCATTGGCATGGGGCACCTCAGCCCAGCATTGGGTTCATCCCCCAGTGCCAGCTCAGCTGGCCAAAGGTGGCCCCTCAGTGATTTAATTGCCTGACGGCTACAAGCCAAGGCTGCTGCACTTCTTACCTCATCAGCAAGGGAAATTTCACTCCCTGACAGGAGTCAATGTTCCTGGCATTCCTGCTCCCAGCCAGTATAACACTTTCTGCAGTTGGGCATCCTCACCTTCCATGCCATGTCATTCCTTGGTCACAAATTACCATTGCTGAAGAGTTATACCTTCACCTGCCATGGTTTGTCTGTGCTCCATGTGCCTGCAGATGAGCTTTTTATCACTTAACGTAACATTCACCAGTTCTAGGGGACTCCAGTGGGACAGCTGACTCCATCCTTCTAGTACAGCAGCAGACGTGTGGCCCGCTGTCCACCTGGCTGGCTAGTGGGTCCTGGCACTGCTGGGAGGCCCCATCTCCATCCCTGCAGAGGAGGAACATCACATCCCAGCACTGGCACATGTAGCAGATGCTCATGGCTGTCCCCAGTCCCGCCACAGCTCTGAGGCTCATGGAAATAAAGAGCTTGGGAGAACGTGAATCTGCATGGAGGAGGAGTGAAACCATGAAGCTCTGACCTGCACCCCGCTGCAGTCAGGAGCAAAGTGACAGAAGGAAGAAGGTGAGGAGGCTTCCCTCAAGAGGCGTCCCACCGCATCCCCTGAAATTCGTCCTACACTCGCCTCAAGGCAGCGTGTCCTATAGGTTGTTCTCATCTTCCCATATTCCAAGTGGTCTCCATGTCTTTGTGGTCTTCATACAGTCTATGTGATCTATAGTCTGTGTAGCCTCAATGCGTTGCCCTTGTGGCTCAGTCAGTGTGATTTTGCGTGGTGTCCCATGTTGTCCCCAAACCAGGGTTCTGTCACCTGGTGTACAAAAAAAAAAGCCAAATCGTAGCACACAAAGACAAGATATTGTTTATGACAGGGTTGCACAAGCCTGGGTGCTGGAATAAAGGCAGCACACCAGAAAGAAAAATAACAGCCATTGTATACGTTATCACTACATTCACACCCCCAGGGCAAGTCCTAAAAGCCAACTGGTTACACATTTGCATGTCACATCACGTAATCTTTTTGCCACTACACAGGCTTGTTGAGGAAGGGTCCCAGGCTGGGCCTGGCGTTCCTTTCCTAGGGGTGTGTATTTTAGTATTATAATGAGCATATAACGAGCAAAGTTCAACAAAAGGATGCTTTATCCAACAGTTTTGAGGTTTTTGTTAAAGCTCAACTAAATGTGCAGGCTTCAGAGAGTCTGCACTGCAAGGACACCGTTCTTCGGAGTTCGTGATTAGGTGTTTTGCAAGTCACTCTTCTCTTTGTTAGAGGAGCAGACTGACCAAAACTGAGGATTTATGTGTCTTTAGGTTAGCAATTGCTGGCAGGATTCATTCTTTTAAGTGAAAATGACTACAACTCCCTTTGAGACTTACTGGTGTACTTACTGTACTTACTGATGATCTCTATATATCAAATAAGTCCCATGTTTTCTAAATTCTTTTGGTGATTGCAACACAACACTTTCCCAAATAATGCACACCCACATCCTGTACAGCGAATCCTTACACCCGAAATACTGCCTCCATAAACCCTGCACCCCAAAATCAAGTCCCCCCCCAACTTTCACTCCAAACCCTGCATCCTGAACTTTGCACTCCCAAATCCTGAGCCACAAACCCTGCACCCCAAACCCTGTCCCCCCCAAGCCCTACACCCTCAATCCCTGCACCCCCAAATCATTTTCCTTCAAATCCCGCATCCAAAAAATGTACACCCCAAGATCTTGCACCCCCAAACACTGCACCCCTAAATTTGCACCTCCAAATCCTGACCCCCCAAACCCCGTACCCCCAAATCCTGCCACCCTAAGTCTTGGCACCCCAGAACCCTGCACCCCCAAATCCCGCACTCCAAATCCTGCCCCCCTAAACCCTTCACCTCCAAATCCTGCCCTCCACAAACTTGAACCTCCAAACCCTGAACCCCCAAATAATGCATACCCAGATCCTGTACCCCAAATCCCTGTACTCCAAACCTTACACCCCAAACCCTGCCCCCCAAATCATTTTCCCTCAAATCCCGCACCCAAAAACTGTACACCCCAAGGTCTGGCAACTCCAAACCCTGCACCCCAAATCCCTGCACCCCAAAATCAAGTCCCCCCCCAACTTGCACTCAAAAGCCTGCACCCCAAATCCTCCACCCCCAAATCCTGCACCCCCAGGTCCTAAACATCCATACCTTGCATCCCCAAACCCTGCACCTGAACCCCAAAATGCTGCCTTCCCAAAAGTCTGCACCCCACAATCCTGCACCTTAATATCATCCACCCCAATAACCTGCAGCCCAAATCCTGTGTCCCCCAAACTTGCACCCTAAACCCTCCACCCCAAAACCTTGCAGCCCCAGATCCGTCCCCCAACACTCTGCTCCCCGAAAACCTGCCTCCGAAACCCTGCACCCCAAAACCCTGCCCCCCCATACGCTGCACCCCCTAATCCTCCACCCGCTAACTGCAGCCAAAGACCCTGGACCCCAGAACCCTGCACCCCTAAAACCTGCACCCCCAAATTCTGCGCCCCAAATCCTGCACCCCCAGTTCTTGAAAACATGAAACCTGCACCCACAAACCATCACCCCAAAGCCCTGCACCCCCAAATCCTGCCCTGCTAAACACTTCACCCCAAACTGCTACACCCAAAGATCCCACTGCCCTAAACCCTGAACCCCCAAACTCCTACACCCCCAGATTCTTCCCTCCCATACCCTGCAGCCCCAAATCCTGAACCCCTAAATCCTGAACCCCAGGATCCTGACCCACCTAACCCTGCACCCCCAAATTCTGCACGACCTAATCCTCCAACCCCTTAACACTACACCCCCAAAACCTGCACCCCTGAACACTGTAGCCCAAAACACTGCAATTCAAAATGCTGCACCCCCAAATCCTTCTTTGCAACATCCTGCACCCCCAAACCCTTCACCGACAAATCAGGCAGCCCCAGATCCTGCACCCCAAACCTTGCACCCCCAAATCCTGCACCCCCCCAAAAATGCACCCCAAATCCTGCACCCCCAGGTCCTCAACACCTAAACCCTGTACCCCCAAATCCTGCACCCTCAGATCCTCTTCCTGAAACCTCTGCACCCCAAACCCTACACCCTGAATTTATGCACCCCTAAATCTTGCCCCCCAAATGATGCACCCCCAGATCCTGCCCCCCAACCCTCGACCTCCAAACCCTGCACCCCTAGATCCTGATCCCCAAACCCTGCACCCCCGAACCCTGAATCCAAAATCATTCCCCCCAAACCCTGAACCCTCAATCCCTGCATCCCCCAAACCTGCAACTTAATATCCCTCACTCAGAAACCCTACCTTCCCAAACCCTGCACCCCCGAGTTGTGCACATCCAAACCCAGCACCCCAAAACCCTACACCCCCCAAACCCTGCACCCCAATATCCTGCAATCCTAAACCCTGAACCCTCAAACCGTGCGCCTCCAAATCTTGCCCCCCCGTCCTGTCCCCCCAAACCCTACACCCTAAAACCCTTCACCCCCAGATCCTTTACCCCAAATCCTTCACCATAAACCCTTCACCCCCAAACCCGTCACCTCGAAATTCTGTCCCCCAAACCCTTCATCCCCCAAACCTACACCCCTAAATCCCGTACCTCATTCTCATCTCCAAACCCTGCACCCCAACAACCTGCACCCAGATCCTGCAGCACCAAATCCTGCACCCTCAAATCCTGCACCCCGAGTTCTTGAAAACACAAAACCTGCACCCTCAAACCCTCACTCCCACCACTTACTGCAAAGCCCTGCACCCCCAAATCCTGCCCTAACCCTTCACCCCTGCACCCCAAGATCCTCCTCCCCTAAAACCCTAACACCCTGCACCAATAAATCCTGGACCCCCTGATCCTGCATCCCAAACCCCTGCAATCTCAAATCATTCACCCCCCAAAAATGTGCACCCTCAAACCATGCACCCCCAAACCACTCACCCCCAAACACTGCACCCCCAAATCCTGACTATCCAGATCCTTCCCCCCAAACCCTGCCGCCCTAAAACCCTCCACCCCCAAACCCTGCATCCCAAAACCCTTCACCCCCAAATTCCACATCCTGAAACTCTGCACCCCAAAACCTGTGCCCCGAAACCCCACAGCCCCAAACCCTGAACTCTAAGAACCTGCTACCTTAAACCCTGCACCTCCAAGTCCTTCACTCCCAGATCCTTCCCACCAAACCCTGTACCCCATAACCCTGCACTCCCAAATCCTCCACCCCGAAACCTTGCAGTACTAAATCCTGCACCACAGATCCTGCACCCCCAAATCCAGCAACCTAAAACTTCCCTCCAACACCTTCCCCCTCCAAATCCTGCAGCCCCAGATCCTGCTCTCCACAACCCTACACCCCAAACACAGCAGCCCCAAATTCTGCCCCTGAAAAACCTACACCCCAAAATTCTTTAACCTAAAACCCTGCACCAACAAATCCTGCACCCCTAAACACTGCACCCCAGACCCTGCACCCCAAGATCCTGCTACCCTAATCTCTGCACCTCCAAACCCTGCACCTCAAAACCCTGCACCCCAAATCCTCCCTCCACAAAACCTACACCCCAAAGCCATACAACCCCAGATCTTGCACCCCTAAAACTCCACAATCCTGCACCCTCGAATCCTGCACCCCTATATCCTGCCCCTCCAAACCTTGGACTCCCAAACCCTGCACCCCAAAACCTGGCACCCCCAAACCCAGCAACCCCAAATCTTGTACCCTCAGATCCTTCCCACAACACCCTGCATCCCCAAACCCTGCACCCCCAATTCTGCCTCCCCAAACCCTGCACCCCCAAACCCTGCACCACTAAACCCTGAATTCCCAAACCCTGCACCCCCAATTCTGCTGTCCAAACTGTGCACCCCAAGATTCTGTCACCCCAGGCCTGCCCCACCTAACCCTAACCCTAACCTTGGGCCCCAGAACCCTGCACCACAAATCCCGCACTGCTCCATCCTGCACCTTAAACCCCTGCAAACCCAGACCCTGAATCTCCAAACCCTGAACTCCCAAAGCTTGCACCTCCAGATCCTTTCCCCAAACCCTGCACCCGAAATCCTCCAAGCCCAAATCCTGCACCCCAGAATCCTGCACTCCCAAATCTTGCACCCCCAAAACCCTGCACCCCCAGGTTCTGAACCCCCAAATGCTGCCCCCCCAAACCCTGCACCCAAATATCAAGTCACGCCCAATCTTGCACTCAAAACCCAGCACCTCAAAATCCTGCACCCCGATATCCTTCCCCCAAAACCACAAATCTTGCAAACCTAGAAACCTGCACCCTTAAACCTTGCATCCTAAACGATTCACCCCATAACCCTGCAGCCCCAAACCCTGTACCCCCAAATGCTACATCCCAAGATACAAGCACCTCATCCCTGCACCCTCAAATCCTGCCCCCCAAACCCCAGAACCCCAGAACTCTACAGCCCCAAACCCTCACCCCAAAGCCCTGTACCCCCAAATCCTGCCCTACTAAACCCTGCACCCCCAAACTCTGCACCCCCAGATCCTGTACCTTCAGATAGTGCTCCTCAAACGACTGTACCCCCAGTCCCTACACCCTAAATCCTGCATCTCTAAACCCTGCACCACCAAATTCTGCACCCCCAAATTCTGCACCTCAAAACCATACACCCCGAGATCTTGAATTCCCAAACCCTGCACCCTAAAAACCTGCACCTTGATACCCTACACCCCAAAACTTACACCTGCAAACACTTCAACCCCAAATCCTCTTTGCACAATTTGCCCCCTAAACCCTGCACCCCCAAATCCTGCACGCCCATATCCTGCACCCCTAGGACCTGACCAACCGAACCCTGCACCCAAAAACCCTGCACCCCCAAACTCTGCACCCAAAACGCTGCGCCCCAAAATCCTGCCCTCCTAGATCTTGCACCCCAAACCCTGCATCCCCAGGTTCTGAACCCCAAAATCCTGCTCCCCCAAACCCTGTACTGCCAGATTTGGAACCCCCAAACCCTGTGCCCCAAACCCCTGCACCCCAAAACCCTACACCTGAAATCCTGCCCCCCCCAAGCCCTGCACCCCGATATCCTTCCCCAAACCCTGTCCTACCAAACCCTGCACCTCCAGATCCTGCTCCCCAAACTCTGCTCCCCTAAACTTTGCACCTCCAAACCCTTTACCCACAAATCCTGCCACCCTAAAACCCAGCACCCCATAACCCTCCACCCTAAAATCCTGCACTTCCAGTTCCTAAAGACATGAAACCCTCACCTCCAAAACCTCACCCCAAAGCCCTGCACCCCAAATACTGCTCTACCAAACCCCTGCACCCCACGATCCTGCTACCGTAAACCCTGCACCTCCACCCTAAACCCTCCCATCAAACCCTCCACCCCAAACCCTGCCCCCCCAAACAATGCACCCCCAAAACCTGCACCACCAGGTTTGGAACCCCCAAACTCTGCAGCCCGGAACCCCTACACCCTCAAAACCTGCGCCCCAAGATCTGGCTACCTTAAACCCTGAACCCCAAACTCTGCACCTCCAAATCCTCCAACCCCATGTCCCCAACCCTCAAACCCTGCAGACCCAGAATCCTGCACCCCCAAATCATTCCTGCAAACCCTGTACCCCAAAAACCTGTAACCCCAAACCCTACACCCCAAACCCTGCCCCCCCCAAACCTGCAGTGCCAAACCCTGCATCCCAGATCTTGCACCCCAGAATCCTGCACCCCCAAACCCTAACCCCAAAGCCCTGCACCCCCAAATCCTGCCCTACCCAACCCTTCACCCTAGATCCCTTCACTCCAAGATGCTTCTACCCTAAACCCTGGACCCCCAAATCCTTCCCCCCAACCTTGTCCCCCCAAATCCTGCACCTGCAAACTCTACCCCCACAAAAGCTTTCACACCTAAACCCTGCATGCTCAATCCCTGCCCCCCAAGTCTTACACCTCCAGATCCTTCCCCCAACACCCTGCACCCCCAAATCCTGCACCCCCAAATCCTGCACCTCAAAACTCTGCACCCCCACATCCTCCACCCCCTAACACCTCACGCCTAAACCCTGCACCCCCAGATCATTCCCCTCAACCCTGCACCTCCAAAACCTGCACCCAAATGCTGCACCCTCAGATCCTGCCTCCCACAACCCTGCAACCCCAAACCCTACAGCCCTAAACCCTGAACCCTAAATCCTGCCCCGCAAACCCTGCATCCCCCAACTCTGCATCCCAAAAGCATGCACCTTCAAAACCTCCCCCCGCCACGTCCTGACCCCCAAATCCCTCACCCCAAAACCATGCACCCCCAATCCCTGCACCCCCAATTCTGCCTCCGCAGACCTAATCCCAGATCCAAAACTCGTACACCCCAAGATCTTGCTCCACCAAACTCTGCACCCAAAACCCTGCACTCCCAAATCCTGCCCTCCTAAATCCTGCACCCCAAAACCCTACACCTCCAGGTTCTGAACCCCAAAATCCTGCTCCCCCAAACCCTGCCCTACCAATCCCTTCAGCCCAAAACCTGCACCCCCCAAATCCTGCCCACCCAAATCCTGCACCCCGAAATTCTGTCCCCCACAAACTTGAACCCCCAAACCCCGAACCCCCTAATCCTGCACCCCAGATCCTTCCCCCCAAACCCTACACCCCCAAACCCTACACCCAAAACCCCAGCACCCCAAGATCCTGCTACCCTAAACCTTGAACACCCAAACCCTGTGCCTCCAAACCCTGCACCCTTAAATCTTCCAGCCCTAGTTCCTGAACACGCCAAACCTTCATCCCCAAATGCTGAACTCCAAACCCCTGAACCTCCGAATCCTGCAGCCCCAAATCCTTCTCTCTCAAACCCTGCACACTCAAATCTTGCAAACCCAAAACCCCTAAATTCTGCCCCCAGGCCTGCCCCTCCATACCCTGCATCCTCAAATCCTGCACCCCCAGATCCTATCCCCCTTTGCACCCCAAAAATCTGCAGACCAGAAACCTGGACCATCAAATTTTGCATTCTGAAATCATGCCCCCTTAAACCCTGCACCCCCAAATCCTCCACCCCTTAACACCTCACGCCTAAACCTTGCACCCCCATACCCGGCACCCCCAGATCCTTCCCCCCAAACCCTGCACTCCCAAAACCTGCACCCCTAAGTCCTCCACCCCCACATCGTGAACCCCTAAATCCTGCACCCTGAAACCCAGCACCACCAATTCTGCATCCCCGAACCCTGCACCCCAAATATCTCACCCCCAGATCCTTCCCCACCACCCTTCACTCCCAGATCCTGACCCCTGAACCCCGCACCCCCAAATCCTTCGCCCCAAAACCAATGCAACTCACAGTCTCCAACCTTAAATTTCCCCCGCAAACCCCTGCACCCCCAAATCCTGATCTCCCAAACTATGCACCCCAAAACTCTGCACCCCCAAATCTTGCCAACTGCAACCCTAAATCCTGCACCTCCTCATCCTGCCCCCCAAACAATGCACCCCCAAACCTTCAACCCCCAAATCCTGCACCCCCAGGTCCTCAACATGTGAACCCTGCACCCTCTGACAGGAAGGCAGGGGATGGGATGAAGATGTGGGGAAGAGAATGGAAGAGTGTTACTTGTTAGTAGAGGTGAAAAGCCGATCAAGCTGGGTGATAGCTGGTTACCTGTGAAATGAATCTAAGTTCTACCTTGACACCTCCTCCAAAGACCTTCAGCTACCCCAATGAAGACAGTCAAGAGTAACTTAGAGGAGGTACAGCTCCTTCAAAAAATACCACCTCTCCTAGCAGATAACATCTAGCCCTGCAAACAGAACAACTGCGGGCCTTCAAGCAGCCACCAACAAAGAATGCGTCAAAGCTCCATTCCCCCCAAAATCCTAAAGCTACACGACTCCCTTTCCACCAACAGGTTAACCTATAATAATAGGAGAATTAATACTAAAATGAGTAACTAGGGCATGCCCCTCTTAAGCGCAAACTTACATTCCCCACATTATTAACAGACAACTAATACCCCCACTCCAACAAGATTACGTATTTCATCCTCTGTTAACCTGGCCCAGGAGCGCCTACTAGAAAGATTAAAATCTGTAAAAGGAACTAGGCCAACCTTAAGACCCGACTGTTTACCAAAAACATAGTCTTCAGCTAAACCAAGTATTGAAGGTGATGCCTGCCCAGTGACCCCATGTCAACGGCCGCAGTATCCTAACCGTGCGAAGGTAGCGCAATCAATTGTCCCGTAAATCCAGACTTGTATGAATGGCTAAATGAGGTCTTAACTGTCTCTTATAGATAATCGGTGAAATTGATCTCCCTGTGAAAAAGCAGGAATAAACACATAACACAAGAAGACCCTGTGGAACTTAAAAATCAGCAGCCACCCCATAAAAAAATCAAACCTACTAGGCCCACCACTACAGTAAAACACTGGCTTGCATTTTTCGGTTGGGGTGACCTTGGAGAAAAACAAGTCCTCCAAAAATAAGACCACCCTCTCTTGACTAAGAGAAACCCCTCAACGTACTAATAGTAACCAGACCCAGTATAATTGATCAATGGACCAAGCTACCCCAGGGATAACAGCGCAATCCCCTCCAACAGCCCATATCGACGGGGGGGGTTACAACCTCAGTGTTGGATCAGGACATCCTAGTGGTGCAGGGTTCGTTTGTTCAACGATTAACAGTCCTACGTGATCCGAGTTCAGACCGGAGTAATCCAGGTCGGTTTCTATCTATGATCAACTTTTCCTAGTACGAAAGGACCAGAAAAGTGAGGCCAATGCTCCAATTTACGCCCCCTCTCTAAGTAATGACTTCAACTAAATTACCAAGAGACTTTCCATGATACCTAATCCTAGAAAAGGATCGCTAGCGTGGCAGAGTTTGGTAAATGCAAAAGGCTTAAGCCCTTTACCCAGAGGTTCAAATCCTCTCCCTAGCTTACTACCCACTCATGATTATAATTTACCTTATCATATCTCTATCATACGCTGTACCAATCCTAATTGCTGTAGCCTCCCTAACACTAGTGGAACGAAAAGTCCTAAGCTACACGCAAGCTCGAAAAGGCCCAAACATTGTAGGGCCTTTTGGACTACTTCAACCAGTAGCAGATGGAGTGAAACCATTCATCAAAGAACCTATCCGCCCATCCACCTCTTCCCCAATTCTCTTCATTCTAACTCCCATGCTAGCCCAAAACCTGCATCCACAAGTCTGTCCCCTAAACCCTGTTCCTCAAACCCTCACCCTCAAAGCCCTGCACCCCAAGAACCTGCTACCTTAAACACTGCACCCCAAAATCCTGCACCCCCAGATTCTTCTCTCACAAACCCTACACCCCCAAACCCCGCACCCCCAAATCCTGCACCCCCAAATCCTGACCCCCAATCAATGCACTTACAAACCCTGCACTCGCACATCTTGCACCCCCAGGTCCTGAACACGCGAAACCTGCACCCCCACATCCTTTAACCCCCAAACCCAGCACCCCCAATTCTGCTTCCCCAAACCCTGCACCCTCAAATCCTGCACCTACAAACCCTCCTCCCCCAAATCCTGCACCCACAGTTCCTGAACACGTGAAAATGTAGTTTTTGCATGTACCCCTGTTTATAAGCCACCACGTCAACGCATCTGCACACACAGACAAAAAAGGACTACTTTCCGCTGTGTGAACATGCAAATTTATACGCCGATGTCCGTACACTCACAGATACACGAACTTGCATACATGCAGTCACATCACCACCAGCTTTTTAAGACAGGCTCTGCCGTTTTTGGAAATTTTTCACATACAATACATCTATACTAAGAAAGAGTTGCTTAAGCCAAGGGTGAGGATGGCGTTAGCTATTTCACATTCTTTGCTGCTATCTAGCGTCCTTTCACAGGTCCCGCAGCCTCTTTCTGGGGCGCTTCTGAGAGGCTTTTCATGCGTCGCTGACCGACCTCTCCTCGTTGAAAGTTCTTGGCAGAAATGCAACTAGTACACACAGAAGTAATTGATGAGTTTCTTTCTTAGAATACGTCTATGAATTACTAGCAAAATATAAGCTAAGCACTCTGCTTCTAAACAATGTATCACCTCACCTTCTGTCTCCCTCTTGTCATGCAGAAGCATCTTAAACTTGAAAAATATGCCCTCGTTTTGCAGATGGCTAGAAAGCATTGGTCGTGTCAATTGGTTACGATGGCTAAGTCCTTTGTAACTTAATCACAGTGTACATGAACTTAGCAGCTTCTCTTCATATTGCTTGTGTGTCCACACGCAAGCAGGGGAGAGGTCAGCTACATATATGCAGAAACTTTTTCCCAAACACTCACAGTTGTGCGCGTGCAACAGGTCTTGTATAAATATGATTCCAAACAAATGCATGCGCATGTACACCCCCACGGACTGCCTCACAAGCGTGTACAAACACAGGAACACGTCCAAAAGCATCACTACCATCGTGTAAAAACCCCAAACAGGAAGGATAGCAACTAGGTTTCAACACTGAAGAAGGCAGACGGCAAGATTTCCTACGCTATCTCTCTATCTACACTCACAGACAAACGAACTTGCATACATGCAGTCACATAACCACCAGCTTTTTAACACAGGTTCTGCTGTTATTGAGAATTTTTCAGGCACACTTCTGAAAGCCCCGCACCCAAGGATTTTACATACGTACAACCCCTTCTTGCACCAGTGTGCGCCACCATGAACTGTGCATGTGTGTAGCCACACGTTTGCTTATCTATCAGTGTGTGAACAGGTATGTGCTTTTCTATAGCTGCGTATGCATGCAGGTGATGGTGGGTGCACATACCTGGATGCTTGTGGAAAAGATTTCTGCGTGTTTTTCGGTGAGGAATCCTATGTGTGCACATGGACAAACAGAAGAGATAGCAACTAGATTCCAACACTGAAGAAGGCAGACGGCAAGATTTCCTACGCTATCTCTCGGTATACGCAGTCATTCAAAGAAAACCGCTAAGCATTCGATCTGCAAGAGAAATAAAACAAAACATGCCGCACAGTGAAAAAACCAGCAGAGCATCTGTTCACAACCTTGTTTGTGATATACAGTTGAACGCAAACACGTTGGTACTTCTGTGAGATTAAACACTCCGTCTAAGTTTGTGATTGCGCACACTGGGTACTGACTGTGTACATTCAGTCTCTGGGTGCAGGGCTTTCAGAAATGTGTTTGTATGCACGTCCGAATATACGCCGCTGTCTGAATGCACACACTCCATTGTTTACCCAAACATATGCAGATGCGTTTTAACACGTAGTTTTGCATACACACAGGTACCTCTGTTTATAAGCGACAACGTAATCGTGTGTGCACACACAGAGAAAAGCGGACCACTTTGCCTTTGTGTGAACATGCAAACCATGTGCCATCACGAACTTATACAGGCGGGCTCTTGTTCACGGGAGCAGGAATGTCTTTGCGTTCCACTCTATATCACGGATAAGCATGTGAACAGACACTGTGCTGTTCTTCCTATGTATGGCGTGTTTTGTTGAATTGCTCTTGCAGATCTAACATTTAGCAGTTTTCTTTGTAGGACTAGGTATGCCGAGAGAAACAGATCGCATAGGAAAACTCGCAGTCTGCCTTCATCAGTGTTGAAGCATTCTGCTCTCCCTTTCTCTCTATACACACACAGGATTCCTCACCGAAACACGGGCAGAAGCGTTTCCACAAGCGTACAGATATGTGCAAAACCTGCCACCTGCATGCATATGCAGCTACAGAAAAGCACATACCTGGCACACACTGATATATAATGTTGCCAAATAGGTCATTTAGCGAAGAAGAGCAGAGGCTGGTATCAGGCAAAAATCATATCTGAAGGAACTTGGGCTACTTCCTGCCAGCAAGGAAAAGCTTCCATCCTCAGCACCTCTTCTTCCTCTTTATTTCTCCTTTAGACCACACTCCGTTCGTTCTTCTTTCCCTTACAATTGCCTGGAATGTGCCTGTGCTCCCCTCCCTTGGAACCCCGTCTCATCAGCACTTCTGAGATACGGTTGGAAGGAGCTCTGCCCACACGCAGAGCGTTTTGGCACCCACACACAGTCCTCATATGCCTCCCATCAGAGAGAATACTGCACCAGCGTAGAGCAGTTCCAATACTCACATGTGTGTGATCAACATAGCTGAAGTGAGGAAAGGATCAGGATGTTGTGAATCTCTTTTCCTTGTCGTCTCTCCTTAAAGTAAGGAGGACTAGGGACCACAGTATAGGAGATAGAATGGGATCGTAAGATCTATCTGTCATTCTATCCCATAAGATCCCTGCTTTATTTCCTGCGCTTCTTGATATCAAGATAGGAGTTGCTATGGATAGGGGTTGGTTTATTCTTTGTGTGTGCATATGTGCACTACACAGCATTGTGTGAGCATGGGATTTTGTGGATCTGTCTATATGTGTAGGAAATAGTATGTGTATAATAGTGTGTGATCACAACTGTGCATGTGTGTTCAAGAAGTGTGCTCAGCTTGATTTATGAGTGCAAATATGGAATGAGTGTGTATGAAACCTTATAAGTATAGCGGAGTATGTATAGTATGTACAGGAGTGTGTGCCATGATGTGTAACCAACAGTGTGCATGTACAATGATGTGAGTACATGGCCATCCACGCACGAGTTTTCGAGCATGTACATCTTTCCTTTATCCCTTCATCCCAAAACGTGATTTCCCAGCTACTCCTTTTCCTCTAGCAGATAGACCTGCTGCAGGAAGTGTTTTGCAACAGGTTCAGAGCCGACACTCATTTATCTGGAGACCAGGAATCCTGGAGTTTTCAGGGAAATGGGTAGTGGAGATGTTGTTGCTGAAGTGGCAGTCCGTTCCCAGTGTGCAGTGAACCAGTCTTAGAAACAGAGGTGAGACATTCTTCATTTCAGATTTGCGCAAGTCTATGTGCTAGAAAGCCAGCATGCCAGTCATTATATACCAAATCTTATCACTACGTTGAAACTCTCAGGGCAGTCCTAAAGAGCTAATTGGTCACACATTTGCTTGTTGGTTACACAATAATTTCAGTACTATACATGTTTACTGGGGAGGTCCTTTGTACCTTAATCACAGTATACATGAATTTAGCAGCCTCTCTTCACTGGGATAGTTTCCTGTTCTAGACATAGCCTTGGTGCTGTCTTGCCAAAGATAAGTAATTAACATCCAGGAAGGAAAACTCTTCACACAAAAGTTGAAGACAAGACTCAGGCATCTGGCTTCTCAGTATCTCCTTTCCTTTCTTTGTGTCGCTGTGGTTATCTCCTTCATGCTCAGAGCCAGAAGGAATCCAGAGGTTGGAGCTGCTGTTCCTTTATGCCCAGCCGCAATACTTCCTTCCCGATGGAGAGGCAATTCACTCTGTTTGAGGTGGAGTGCAGGCAACTTTCCCATGTAACGTGCCGCTTGGTTTATTTGCCCCATGAAAATCAGTCCCTGGAAAGAGAACCTGCAGTTGGACCGGCACAGTTAAGATTTAGATCACGAGGCGGCACGGTTAACTGCTACATGGAACACGTAGAAAGCGCATGACTGCCGCTGTCTGTGTCACCGCCGCCCTCGCATCGCCGATCTGCAGCCAGCCCCTCCACAGCGTGCAGAGGGGCTTCCAGCCCTGGCTCAGCAGGCATCCGCCACCTCATGGAGATGCAGCACCCCACTGAGATGCTCCAAAAACGGAGCCCTAGACGGAGTGCCCTGCTCCCTCCCAGCAAATCCCCCAGCAGTTGTGCCTGGTTATACACTGACCCCCGAGGTTCTGAAACCCTCTGCCCCCCTTGCCCAATATAAGCTTCCCCAGCCACGAGGGGAATGTTTGCTCACCTGCCACCTAAATACTATCGGTTAATCAAAAACCTCTTCCCTGACCCTTTCCCCAAAAGTGACCGTGGGAGGCTTTTCCTCCATCTCTCTGTAAACCCCCTCCTCTTCCTCAGCATGCTCTGTTCTAATTCTCCAAACCCACTGCGCTCCAAGCAAAACCAAGTGTCTGGATCACTACCCTTAATCCATGGACATGCCTGGCCTCCCAGATATAGGCTGAGAAAGTCCTTCCCAATCCCAGACTCACATAGTCCTCAGAGAAAAGAAGAAAAATAACCACATCACTGTCACATGAAGTAAATAAACTTGGAGGGGCATGGGAGGCCAGTTCTCCCAGGGTAAATTAAGAGGAGGGGTGGATGCAACATATCCGAGGATTCTTACCTTCACGGCTCAAACACGGTGTCATTTTTTCCTGAGTTTGGAGTGCAGGGTTATGTGGTGCAAGGTTTTGGGGTGCAGGGTTTAGGGATGGAGGTTATTGGGGTGAAGGCTTTGGAGTTCAGGACCTGGCGGTGCAGGATTTGGGGGGGCAGGGTTGAGGGTAGAAGGATTTTGGGGTGCAGGGGTTTAGGGTCGAAGGGTTTGCTAGGGCCGTGTTTACGGTGGCAGGGTTTGGCAGAGCAGGATCTTGGGTTGCGGGGTTTTGGGAGTGCAGGGTTTGGGGGGGCAGGGTTTGGGGATTCAGGACGTGGGGGTGAAGGAGTTGGGGTTGCAGAGTTTTGGAGGGAAGGATTGGAATGCAGGTTTATGGGGGCGCAGGGCCTGGGGAACAGTGTTTTGGTGTGCAGGATTTCGGGGTGCCACGTCTGGGTTAAAGGGTTATTGGGTAGGCAGGGCTTTGGGGTGCAGGATTTGGGAGGGAAGGATCTGGGGGTGCAAGATTTGGGGTTGCTGGGTTTGGGGGCTATGGGGTTTGGGGGTGCAGGATTTTTGGGTGCAAGGTTTGGAAGTGCATTGCTTGGGGTGTAGGATCTGGGGGTATAGGATTTATGGGTGCAGGACTTAAGGGGGCAGGATTTGGGGAGCAAGATTTGGTGGTCCCAGGTTCTGGGCTGCAGTGTGGAGGATTTTGGGGAGAAGGGCTTTGGGGTGAGGGTTTGGGGGTGCAGGGTTTGCGTGTTCAGGAAGTGGGGGTGCAGGATTTGGGCGTGCAGGGTTTGAGAGTACAGGGGTTTGGGGTGGAGGGTTTGGGGGAGCAGGATATAGATGTGCAGGGTTTGGGTGTTCAGAACCTGGGGGTTCAGTGTTTGGGCATGCAGGGTTTGAGAGGAAGGACTTGATGTTGCAGGATTTGGAGGTGCAGGGTTTGGGGGGCAGGATGAGGGGGTGCAGAGTTTGGAATTCAGGATCTTGGAGTGCAAGGCTTTAGGGTGAGGTTTGGGGGTGCAGGGTTCATGTGTTCAGGAACTAGGGGTGCAGGGCTTCGGGGTGCAGAGATTGGGAGTTCAGGGTTCGGGGGGCAGGGTTTAGGAGTGCAGAATTTCAGAGTGTAGGGTTTGCGGTGCAGGGGTTTTGGCAGGAGGATCTCAGGGTGCAGGATCTGGGGATGCTGGATTTGGGGGTGCAGGGTTTTCAGTGCAAGTTTTGGGGGTATTGATTTTGGGGTGCTGGCTTTGGGGCTGCAGGATCTGGGGGGCAGGATTTGGGATTTCTGGGTTTAGGGTAAAAGGAATTTGGGGGAGTTTGGTAGGGCAAGATTTGGGGGTGCAGGGTTTGTGGGCAGGATTTAGGGTTCAGGGTTTAGGCGTGCAGGGTTTGGAGGTGCAGGATCTGGGATGTCTGATTTGGGAGTGCAGACTCTTGCGGGAAGGATCTGGGGGTGCAACATTTGAGGGCATAGGATATGGGGGTGCAGGGTTATGGGGTGCAGGATTTAGGGGTGCAGGATTTGGGGCTGTAGGGACTGGGGGTGCAGGGTTTTGGAGTGCAGGGCTTTGAGTACAACGTGTGGGGAGGCAGGATTTGGGGGGGCTGTATTCGGAGTGCAGGATTTGAGGATTCATTGTTTAGGGTAGCAGGATCTTGGGGTGCAGGGATCTGGGGTACAGGTTTTGGAAGGCCAGGGTTTGGTAGGGCCAGAATCAGGGTAGGGGGGGCTAGGATTTGTTGGTACAGGTTTTAGGGTAAAGGGTTTTGGGGTGCAGGGTTTCGGGGTGAAGGATTTGGGGTAGAGGGTTTGGGGTGCAGGGTGTTGGGGGAAGGATCTGTGCGTTCAACATCTGGGGTTGCAGGATTTTGGGGTGCAGGGTGTTGGGGTGCAGGGGTCTTGGGTATAGGGTATGGGGGGCAGGATCTGGGGGTGTGGGATTTAGGAGTGTAGGGTTGGGGGTTGAAGGCTTTAGGGGACAGAACTTCGAGGTGAAGGGTTTGGGGGTGCAGGGTTTGTGGGGAAGGATTTGGGGTAAAGGATCTGGGGCGGCAGGATTTGGGGATGCACGGTTTGAGGGTTCAGGGTTTAGGGTTGCAGGATATTGGGGTGCAGGGTTTGGAGGTGCAGGGTTTTTGGGGTACAGGATCTGGTTCAGATTTCAAGGTGCAGGGTTTTGGGATGCAGAGTTTGGAAATATAGGGATTGTGGGGCACGATTTGGGGGTGCAGGATTTTGGGGTGCTGGGTTTGGATGTGCACAATTCGGGGATGCAGGGTTTGGGAAGGCAGGGTTTCTGAGTGAGGGATACTAAGTTGCAGGTTTGGGGGTGCACGATTTTGTGGTGCAGGTTTTGAGAGTTTGGGGGGAACGACTTAGGGTTCAGGGTTATGGTGGAGCAGGACTTGGGGCTGCAGGGTTTAGGGTTGCAGGATCTTGGGGTGCAGGGGTTTAGGGGTGCAGGGTTTGGAGGGACAGTCATGGGGGGTCAGAATTTGGCGATACAGATTTTGGGAGAGTTATTTGAGGTGCAGAGTTAGAGTGCAAGATTTCGGGGTTCAGTGTTTAGGGGTGCAGTGTATGTGGCAGCAGGATCTGTGGGTTCAGGGTTTGGGGATGCATTGGTTTTGCGGTGAAGGATCTGGGGGTGCGGGATTTGGGGCTGCAGGGTTTGGGGAACAGTATTTTAGGTGCAGTATTTGGGGGTGCAGGATATTGGGCTGAAGGATTTGGGGGTGCAGCAGTTTGGGTTGGAGGGTTTGAGTAGCAGGATCTTGGGGTACAGGGTTTGGAGGTGCAGGGTTTGGGGGGGCAAGGATAGGCAGGATTTGGAGCTGCAGGGATTTAGGGTGCAGGGTTTAGGGGTGCAGCATTTTGGGGGAAGGATTTGGGGTACAGCGTTATGGGGCTGCAGGTTTTGGGAGTGCAGAATTTGGGGTGCAGGGTTTGGAGGTACAGGGGTTTGGAGGTGCAGGGTTTGGGGGGTAGAGTTTAGGGTACAGGTTTTGGGAGTGCAGGATTTGGGGGTGCCGGGTTTGGGGGAGAAAGGTTTGGGGTGCTGGGTTTTTGAGTGCAAGATTTGAGGGTGCAGGGTTTTGGGAGTTCGGGACATGAGGCTGGAGGATTTGGGGGTGCATGGTGTGGGGGGGTGCAGGGTGTGGGGCTGCAGGGTTTAGGGGTGCATTGTTTTTTGGGGAAGAATTTGGGGGTCCAGGATTTGGAGTGCACGGTATAGGGTAGCAGGTTTTGGGGTGCAGGGTTTTGGGATGTAAGATCTTGGGGTGTAGGATTTTTGGGTGTGGGATTTGAAGGAAAATGATTTGGGGGTGCAGGGATTGGGAGTATGGGGTTTTGGGGTTGCTGGTTTTGGAGATTTGAGATGTGGGGAGGAAGGATTTCGGGTATAGGGTTTTTGGATGCAAGGTTTGGTGGTGCAGAGTTTGGGGAGGCAGAATTGGGGGTGCAGGATTTGGGAGTTCAGGGTGTTGGGGTTCAGGACATGGGGGTGGAGGATTTGGGGGTGCAGGGTTGGGGGGGCAGGATCCTGGTGTGCAGGGTTTTGGGTAGCAGTATCTTGGGGTGTAGGATTTTAAGGTGCAGGGTTTAGGGAGGCAAAATTGGGGGTGCAGGGTTTGGGAGTGTAAGGTTTGGGAGTGCAGGGTGTTCGGGGAAGGATCTGAGGATACAAGACTTTGGGTTGTTGGGTTTGGAGGTTAAGGGATTTGGAGGTGCAGGTTTCGGGTGTTCAGGGCCGGGGGGTGTAATGTTTGGGGGCACATTGTTTCTGGGGGGCAGGATTTGGGGCTGCAGAATTTTGGGGTGCAGAGTTTGTGAGAGAAGAATCTGGAGGTGCAGTGTTTAGGGTAGCGGGATCTTGGGTTGCAGGGGCCTGGGGTGAAGGGTTTGGTAGGGCAGGATTTGGGGGTGCAGGGCTTTGGGGTGAGAGTTTTGGGGGACAGACGTGGGTGTAGGTTTTAGGGGTGCAGGGCTTGTGGGGCAGGATTTTGGGTGCAGGGTTTTGGGGAGCAGGATCTGGGGGTGACGAATTTGGTGGTACAAGGTTTTGGAGTGCGGGGTTTGGGGGAGCAGAGTTAAGGGATGCAGGGTTATGGGCTTAACAATTTGGGGGTGCAGGGTTGTAGGAGGCAGGAGTTGGGGGCACAGCATTTGGGGTTGCACGTTTAGGGCATGAAGCGTTTTGGAGAAGAATTTGGGGTGCACTGGAAATATAGTTGAGAAATAAGAAATGGAAGCCTCTGTCTTCAATTAATCTATATGAATTTTGTGCTGTACTCTCTGGGAAATGAGAAATTCAGAATCTGCCCATGAAGGGAATTTCTCATCAGAAAAAATTATCCCTTGAACCAGTAGTTTTTACTAATGAAGAAATGCAATGAGTAGGCCTGAAAATGTGAATTTCCCTGTTCATTTAATGTACTTGGTCAGCCTGCTGGCAAAGGCAATTAAATATTCAGGGCCCAACTAAAATAGCTGAAAGGAACGAATGTATTAAATTGAAGAGGAATATGTTAATCTGGCGTTGTGTTTTTGTTTTCAAGACACGAACAGACCTTCGAGCTTCGTTAACAGCCCCGTTGGCAGCTGCAGAAACCAAGAGCTCAACTTTCCGCCATATGTGCCCCGTGAGTCTGATCACTGCTGTAAAAAATTTGAACATTTTAAAATAAAGGCTTTTTTGTGAGGTTTTTATAGCTATTTTCTATCTTGCGACTTTGCTTTGGACACAGTCAAGACTGCAGATGTCAGGGTTTTGTAAAATTAAAAAATGCAGTTAATGACTAAAACTTTCAAAAATATCCTTGTGCCTCCTCTGATGAATTGTTATAATATGTAAAATTTTAAGGCCTAATTTGAGGAATGATCTTGAAATTCTTGCTCTTCTCAGAAGGGCTTTGCTACTGATGTAAATTACTATTAATTAGCAATAACTCACTGCTGCTTGGTTAGAATCCTCCTGTTGCCTCCTGATGTGTTGAAATATCATTTCTCAGGAAGCAGAATATTCAGAATGGACTTTCCTCCAAAGTTCTCTGTGTATATGGTGTTGGTACCAAAAACGTGCAATATTTTCCGAGTTAGGATAAATTCTGTTTACTCTTTGCCCTCTTCAGTAAGAGCGTCTAGAACTGAGTTGCTTTTAATATTTCTCTCGCGGGCCTAGGTACTTACATGGCATCAGGAATTTCAGAATTGCCTAAAGTTTTGCAACAGAATTCCAGAATTTCCTACGTTTCTGACATAAAATGTCAGCATTTCGCAAACCTCCGAAATCCAATTTCAGAAAAGCAGAAATGTCATTTTCATTAAAATAAAATAAATGACTATGTAAATACTTAAAAGGGAAGTAAGTACTATTAAAAACAAACAAACAAACAAACAAAACCAAAACAAGCAACTTGTTAAAATTCTTACTTGATGCAAATTGTGAAAACACGCGTGTTTTCATTCTGTTTCTGCTGGAGCTGGGGTCGCGGTCGGAGGGCTTGGCTTTCAAGATGCTCTGCATGGAAGGGCAGCAAGTCCTCCCCAACAGTTCCCCCGTCCGTCACTACGACGCCCACAACCTTTACGGGTGGTCACAAACAAAACCCACCCTCGAGTAAGTAATTTCTTTTCGTTCTTTCCAAAAACTGTTGCAAATTAATATTCGGCATCTCTGTTCTCATGACAGAAAGTTTCAGAGTTATTTACTAGAAAGCTTTTTTTCTCATAATTTTTCTATTCATCTGAATATCTTCAGTTCTTCAATTCAGTTACTTGCGGATAATTTGATTGGAGTAGTGCAAGTACACAACATTTTTTATTTCTGTAAAAAAATGGTTTATTGTAGTGTTGAGGTTCTTTTGGCCTTGCATCACAGGAAGGAAAACGAACATAGATTTTAAAATATAGCCTACAATCGAACCACTCTTAAGTGAATTTCATTAAAATAAATGAAACCATGCTGAAAAGGCAAAATTTACTTCTGAAATGTAAATTGTGTGCCTAAGTTTTCCTTTTTAGAAATATTTTTCTCAATCCCAAGGCTAATGTTATAATGTATTTCATACCAAATAATATTGAAGCCTATTTTCAATAACGTCTGATAATATAATAATGATGTTTCATTTCTAGTTTAATGAGGTTTTTAAAGATCTCCACCACCTTAACCCCTCTCCTGGTAATATTTGTATTAATTTAATTTAATTAATTTTTTATTTAATATTAGCATAAATAAAGAAAAATCTACTTGAATTTTTGACTGAGCGGATGGCACATTTAGCAGCCAACAAGATGGGAAGGACAAAATCATAATGATAATAATGATAATGATAACAATAATTATAACAACGTATTTTATTTATTATCAGCCAAATCCAAAGGAAGTTGGTTATTTTGAGAGCAATTAAACATGAAGGGGAATATGATCGTTGGTTCTGCCAAGAAACGTTTTCTTCTGGTTTAGAGGAGCTATAATTTATATACTAATATGTATTATATATAATTACACCACGTTAGTCTAATTTCATTACTAAGGGAATTTAAGTGAATTGAACAGTATTCTTTCAGAGGAATTCTAGTGTCACAAAAGCTTCAAAACTTACAGAAAAATTGAGAAGTTATTTGAAACAGGGGTTTTTTGACCATTACGGTGGAGGTCCCAAGACAGTAAAAACATTTCCGCAGTGAAGGGCTTTAACCGGCATTGTTGGGTGAAATTTTACAGATTGCAGAGGAATGCTAAGAAATCAGACGGGTAATGAGTCACACAACATGTTCAACAACATATTAATATGTTTTAGCAAAAGGTGAAATTAAGATAAATTAAGAAGCAAAAATTCAGCCTAACTCTGTTAATTTTTTTAAAAAAAACCTTTTCTTTTTGATTTAAGTGGGCTTGGTTTTGCTGTTTGTTTTTTGTTTGGTTTTTTAGTTTATTTTTTTAATTTACTTGATTACCTGTACACGGATCTTGCTCTATTAGTCCAAGAATTCTTTAAGGACATCCAATATGTTATTCATTATTTGAAGAATGAGGGAGAAAAATAAATAAATAAAATTAAATTCCCTTCAATATCATCCTTGAATAGTTACTAACTCCTGACCTAAACCATGCAACTTTTTTTGCCTACAGACAAGCCAAATAAAATCAAATTTCATTCCGGAGGAGCCACCGCTTTTCTGCCCCCCAAATTGGGGGTTTAAAAGCTGCGGGTTTGTGATTTTTGGGGTGGGAGGGATTGAGGCTCCTGAAGCCGCTTTAACTGTTTAAATCGTTGTGTTTAAAGCGGGAGGAGCCGGTTTCGGGCTTTTCTCGGAAATGGGGGGTGGTTTGAGTCGAGTTTGGCTTTTAAAAGTTTTTTTAACATATTTTTGGGTTTTGTTGGGTGCCAATTTGTGCCAAAAGGCACCTTTAAAGGTTTGGGGCTTTTTCCCAGGATTTTGAGTCCACATTAGTATTTTGGTTTGGTTTTAATTGTTCGATTTATTAAACTTAATGTCGAAATTATTGTATTTAATGTCGGGAGGAGCCATTTTGGGTCGAATTCGGATTTTAAAGGTTGATTTAACGTATTTAAAGTTTAGGATCCCACTTCAGGGCTGATTTGTGACTTTAAAACTTTTAAAACCTGTTTATTGGGAACTAGTTTATTGAACAGTTTAAAGCTGGGGGATTTGTTTTTTCCTGGGGTTTTGAAGCCGAATTCAGCTTTTTAAAAAACGGCTGATTTATTCGAACTCTGGTACTTTAATGGGGCTTTTTGCGGTTTTATTTTACTGGGTTCAGGGTTTTGGGCGGTTTGAGGCTCCTGAAGCTGCTGAATTGTTTAAAGTGTTTTGTTTCAGGATAAATTCAGCTTTTAAAATGTTTGTTGAATGTATTTGCAGTTCGGGATCCACTTTGCGGCTCATTGCTGCTTTTAAAAGATTTTAAAATATATTTATTGAAAATGAAATGATGAAAGAAGTTAATATTTAGATGGGGGAATTTGGGGCTGGTTGCCCAGTTTTTGAGTCCAAATTTGGTTTTTGTTTTTACTGCATTGATTGAAATAACTATTTTTAACAGCTCTTTTGGGTTTTATTTGGGGGGTTTGGGCGGTTTGAGGCTCCTGAAGCTGCTGAATTGTTTTAATTATTTAAAGCTGGGAGGAGCCATTTTGGGGCTGTTCAGGTCTAAATCGGCTTTTAAAAAGGTTTATTTAATGCATTTAAAGCTGGAGGGGCCGATTTGCGACTTTAAAGCTTTTAGAATCTACTTATTGATAATGAATGCATTTGACAGATGAATATTGAAAGCACGGGGGAAGGTTTGGGGCTGTTTCCCAGGATTACGAGTCCAAATTCAGCTTTTTATCTTAACTGCTTATTAATTTAAATTATTATATTTCAACGGGGCTTTATGAGGTTTTATTTTAATTGAGTTCGGGGTTTTTTTTGAGCATTTTGGGCGGTTTTGAGGCTTGTAAAGCTGCTTAATTGTTGAAATTATTAATTGTTTAAATAATTTAAATAATTGTGTAAATTATTGTATTTAAAGTCGGAGGGGCGGTTTGTTGCTTTTTGAGGGGATTTTGAGGCTGAATTCACTTTACTGAATGTATCTAAAGTTCGGGGTCCCAGATCTGGTGCTGATTTGTGCCTCCAAAAAAGCTTTAAAATCTATTTATCAATAATTTAGTAAATTAATATTTAAGCGGGAACAAATTGGGCCTTTTTAACCCACCGCCATCTTGTACTCCCACCGCCATTTTCTCTCCCCCCTCCCGTTGCCGCCTCATGCTGAGGGAGGCGAGGAGACGCCCGCTGATTGGCCGGTGCCGTCTGGCGGGAAAGCCTCCCATTGGCTCAGCCTCATGTGGCTGTCTCCGAGGGGAGGAAGGCGCTGATTGGTCGCCGCCTGCCTAAACCCACTTAGTTCTTTAAGTTGTATTATTTAAATATTAATATATTTAATATGTTAGTATATGAATATAAAGTATATAAAATTAATACATTAATATAATAATATAAATTACCTAATATGATAATAAGATGAGTAATAAAAATAATATATATTATAGAATATATAATCTGATAGAATTATTAATCACCAATTTATATTAATTAATATTACTTAATTGATACGTTTGTCCCAATCACGACAATAAATTATATTAATATTAATTAATATACTTAATATTGATTAATATAATTTCTTGTCGTGATTGGGACAAACAACATAGACAAAGTTCTTCTTATGTACAAACAGTGTTTATTGCCACAAACGCTTTTTTATATAGTCTTTACCAGCTCATGTGTCTTTTTGCTATTGGTTATAGGCTGCAATAGTAACATATTGTCGGCTGATTTTGCTATCGTCAATGTTACTCTTTTACTCCCTTCTTTCTCATGGGTACACCTTAATATCTTCAAGGTCAATCTCTGTTCCCATACCCTCCGTCAGGGAATCCACAGACCCACCGTAGTCCCCCGCAATTCCCCCTTTTTGTTTTTCAACTAGCCATAGACCTTTCATAGATTTTTCTACTGTACGTTACACACATTGTAAGATACAAGGGACAAGCATTAATATTACTAATACAACCGTCAATAGAACTAGACCGTTTTTTTTAATTAAATCCTTAATCCATCCTGTAATACCCCAAGCATTCAACCATTCGTCTAAACCCCAGTCTACATAGGTTAATTTCTTGGTCATATCATCTAACCTTCTAATTGCTTTGTGAATTGATTCAGAATGATCAGACAAGTTCATGCAACACATCCCGTCAAAATCTTCACATCCGGGTCCTTGAGCTAACAACAAAAAGTCTATTGCGGCTCTATTCTGTAGTGTAGCATGTCTTACGGAATCTACATCTAACAAAAGTCCACTTAAAGCCTTAGAAGTTCTGTTAGTTTGCTTAGTTAGCCAGCATCCTAATTTTTCTAAAGTATTTAAAGCTTGAGCTGTGCCAACACCAGGTGCAAGAGATCCTAAAACTCTTAACCCCGATCCCCAAAAAATCTACATTATCATCACATTTTGACTCATATACAGGCAAAAAGCATTTTTCCGGTCTTGCTTTTCTGTGATCTATTATCATAGATACATTGGGTGTTAGAGGGTTAATCGTCCCAAACTACACGGTCCTCCAACAGCATCAGAAGGAATTCCTGGCCAGGCTCTATCTCTGCAGATCAAGAATACACTATACGGGAGTTTTCGGGGTCACTGTTCCACATTATCAACGGCACCTCTTGGATTCCTCAGCAAGGCATTACACCATCGAGTTTCGTTTCTGTAGTCACCAGGGGTAACATGAACATTTTGCAGTTTAATCCATTCATGCTCTTGTATATTGTTCTGACACTTTTCACACCCCAGCTGGATACAAGTGTCCATGGGCATAGATCCCAGCAATTCCAGTTCCTGTGGTTCAATATCTGCTTCCGGGAGGCAATTAATCCAAAGTACCATGTTGGTATTATTACAGTTTGTTGCGATGCCTTTGCACCGACCAGTACTCTGAAACATTTGTGTGATGCTGCTGTAGTCGTCAAGGGGGATGCCAACCAAGCATGTGTGGAACGGGCTTTCCGGAGATGCCATAGCTGGGCATATAGAGTCCCAGCCAGTTGTGTTGGCTAAAGTAATCCACATGTTAGTCTTTGTCTGTGCAGGCATCCAAAACGCAGCAGCTGCAGCAATCATCGTCAGGAAGATAACACAGGTTTCACATTTCGTGCCAGCAACCATTGCGGCCCTTGATCTGTAAAGACACAAGCATAGCCTCTCCCCCAGGTTATCAACTGATGTGGCCCTTCCCATTGACCGTTAACTAGTGATTTGACCATAACTAATGTAGGTTCTTTCTGATTTAGCATGGTTTTGGGTGATACTTGTAAAGTGTTTCATCGCAGGGGAATTTGGGCTGCACCACTTAGATACAAGTGATTCATCACATACAATGCTTTTGACAATCAGTTTTGTGGTGTTTCCCCTACTTCTCCCCCTTTTTGTTTAAAAAAAAAAAAAAAAATTCAGAATCAGATGTGTGCGTTGAACCTTGACTACGTACTCAGAATCACAAATCAAATTTAGAGGTTCCTCCTTAAAAAAGCTTTAAGTAACGTAAAGCTGCGCCAAGTGCTTCTAATTGGGTTGAACCTTCAAGAATTTTTACAGAATGATGCCAGTTGTTATCTTCACACCAGACCACTACAGCTTTATGAAACTTCCCTGAACCATCAACAAAAAACTCTGCAAGCATATGAGATCAGACCAAATACAAGCATGGTCTGTGGTCTAATGTGAAAGACATGCAGGTTCTGCAGTAATTTACATTTAGGCATGCCAAAAGCTATACTGTTAAGAAAATCAGCTAGTGCAATTTACACAGACATAGATTGCTAATAAAAAAAAAGAAAATCAAAATTAGATTTCACAAATGGTACATATACGACAAAAGGATCATGGCCTATTAAGACTTAAATTCATTCCCTGCATTTCTTGATCAGAGTACCAATCAGTATATCAGTCTGTTAGCATTCTCATCATACTGTCCCACAATAGCCACAGGTTGTTTCCATGTTGTAGCTTTAAATAGACAAATCTGCAAGTCAAATCCAATGCAATCAGCCTGTAAGGTTGTCATAAGTTTATTCATCAAAGTCTCTAACTCCATTTTGGTTGTCATATTTACTGGATATTGTTTTCCCTTACCGGAACAAAGTCCTGTTTCAGTTCTATCAATGTAGTGTTGGCTTTACCAAAACATTGGCTGCCAATACTAGTGGAAATACAGCATTGGAAATTTCCTTGGAGATTCTTCACTTGAAGCAAGCAGATCTGCACCATCCAAGCAGCTTCTCGGAGGACATGCAACTAAACAGAATTCTCAGAAAACATTATTTGAGCTTACAATTTACTTAACAAATCTTGACCTAAGAGAGGTATAGGGCTTTCTGGCAAATACGAGAATTCAGTTATTAAAACTTTGTTCCAAATTTGGCATTCCATTGGTTTCAAAAAACGGCCTTTCTTTCTTTCCTGTGACCTCAAAAACTAGCATGGTGAATTTACTAAGTCTCTTACAACTAGTTACCACAGAATAAGTCCATCAAAAAAACCTTTTTGGTTTAATTTCCCAACTTCATTAGAACTATGGATCCACTGGCGATGCCTTTGAATTTCACCCTCGGACTCCTTCATGCAGTATTACAGTTCTCTAGCAGTAACATTGCTGGGGGGGGCGGTGCAGGGGTGAATAAAACCTCCCTCTCGCCCCCATCTGAGATGGCAAGATCTCTAGCCCAGCATGAAAATAAATCAGTCCAAACTCCACATCAAACCAGCTTGGTTCCACTCCACACCCAAATTAGCACCAGTCTGACCCAGAGAAGCACCCAGCATTCTCACCCCCCAAAGCTGACCAGTGTGAAAAGACCGACCCCACCAAGGATGAGCTCTTTCCCCAGATGTGCCAGAACTTAAGAAACAAGACGGAAGCAAAAAGAAACAGCACCGACAACCCCCGATTCAGAGCCGAGAAGCAACGCAGTGCCACAACAAAGATGGATGACAACACTCCAGGAAAAAAAAAGACAGGGGGGAATAAAGTCCCCCTTTCTCCGCTTAGCAGTGAGCAACCAAGTTTTTCCTTTTTCTTTTTTTTTTTTTTCTTGCTGCAGTTTAGACATAGCTAAGGCCACGCAGGTGTTGTAATCACTGGTGCTAAGGAGGAGTTGCCAGACTGCTGGGTTGCAATGAGCTGAGTTTGTCTTGCAGCTTGACACACGCCTGAAATTTATGTTCAAGCTGTACAGCACAGGCCTGGGATATTTTGCTTTTTTGTTTTCCCATTTCATTCCAAACATAATACACTTTATATGCAATTCCAATTAGCTCAGCAATAGCTGCATTCCTTAGCTCCATTTACCTTTTACAATTTACAGATGTCAAAAACCAGTATATTAAACATCAATCCATTATTCTGTTTTCCTAGATCCAAATCAGTTCATATTCTAGCAACTTTTAAATACAATCTCATACAATACCAAGTTCACATCATAGAATTTAGGTTTGTTTGTTTGTGGGGTTTTTTTGTTTGTTTGGTTTGTTGAGTTTAACAATTGACATTCTTTTCTGGTCTCAACATTATTAGATAACAATAAGAGCAAATTAACTTACAGCACCGTACTTCATCCCATTTTTTCCAAAGTTCTGCAGAACAACATTAATTGCAATACAGCATTAAAACCCAGAATTCAACATTTAAGCCACATTCGAGTACAATATCGTTTCAAGTTCTCTTTTATCAGAATATTTCTCCAAAAGTTACTCTAATGTGTAAGGATGCATCCTAAGGGGGAGTGAAGTGATATATTAGTAGTGGAACCGCTTCCCATTTTGTAATTGTAAGGAACGTTTAATGAAGAACTGTTGTTTTTACATAACTGAGGACCTGGCACCTGACCCCCACAGGGGGGAAGGACCAAGAGACATAGGACTATGAATTCTTAATGTGAAACACAGTCTCTTCCTGGAATATATACTGATGCCTGTATTTACAAGTTAATTTAGGGGGAAGTGTAGCCAAAGTGCTAGGAATCCATATTGACAAGGGGAAGGGTATTGTATGCATCGGGGTAGTCTGTAAACCCTGAAGTACCCAACCGATGGGGAACAGGGGAGGGAAATTGCGGTCGGGATTTGGGGGGGATATAAGCAGGGGCTTTTTGCCCTATTAGGTGTGCCTACCTTTAGGTAGAACACCTAGTCTTGCAAAATCGTTATTAAAACATGCTTTGCTGAGAGATCCTGCCTGGGACGATTATATTTGCAAAGTAATTGTTTCCTACATAATTATCTCCCCCAAAAAAATTCTTTTGGTACCAAATATATATATATATATATATATATATATGAACTAAAATACTGAGCTCAGATATGAAAACCAAATACCAAGTTCAAATATGCAGATGGATCACAGTTATTCAAGACAATATCTCGATTTTTGCATTGCACCTTTGGACAGCTTACTGCTCAGCCAGGTAGAGGTGCTGCTGGGTCTCCCTGACAAAACAGGTCAGTGCGCGCTGGAGCCCAATCGGCACCTGCCCCCCCGCTGCCCTAGCAAGCTGGACTGGGCAAGGCTTTTATTAGTGTCTCATGTGGTGTGCTACAACTGTTATCCCAAAACCAGGATTGGTGTGCATACAAAAGAGCCAAATTTAGTACACTGAGATGAGATACAGCCTATCACAGAGTTGTGCAAGTCCGAATGCTGGAATAAAGCTAGCATGGTAGAAAGAAAAGTAACGGCTATTACACACAAAATTTTATCATCATATTCATGCAGTGAAGAACTAAATTGCTCATGATCTTCTGTATTATCACATGATCTTCTGTATTATCACATAAGGCACATTTTGAGTCCATGGATTCTCATTATTTAACAGTCTGTGAACTCACTGTACCACACAACAAAGACCTACTAAAACTGCAACATGCTTAAACAGATACCCACAAAGAAAACAGGCTAACAAGGAAAACATGTATGATTGCTGTGTTATACTTAAAAATACTTAAAGGTTCTATTCTCTGGCCAGTTATTTGTACATCAGCAGGTCCAGTCCATTGACCTATATTTAGATCTTTGTACATGACCTCGCTTCCTGCAGTTTTTCGTCCAGACAATTCGTTACCTAATGCGCTCTTGTGAACGACCATAGGAGGGTTATCTTCCGAATGGCCACTAGATGGCGGCATCTCTCTAGTAATCTGCTTCGGGTGTACTTCCAGTGGAACGACTTTCTCTCCCTCCCTAAGTTCGGCACGGTTGTTTGGGGGCATAGAAACAGAGGGTGCAAATTGGACAATGCCAGGTAGAGTGAGGCCAAAAGTACTCTGGACAGGGTCATGCTTTTCTCTCCTCCTCCTCTCATTGTCACCAGGACACGGAGCGAGTGCAGGAAAAGCGGAAACTGCGGCTTTACAATTGGCTTTCATTTCATGAAGCGTGGCCTTAGTTAACTTCCGTAATGTAGCAAAACCTTTAACTTCTTTCGAGCCACCGCTAATGCTATCCCATAGGGCCTCTCCGATTGCTTCCCAAGTGCATAACTCAAAGGCAGTTCCTACATCAATCAATAACCCTTGATCTCTGCTTCATAATAGAAGCTGTTTAAGACAAGTTTCATCATGTTTTATACCTCTCGTAGAGAGTATATGTTGGAGGAGCTTTAGAACCGCCTCTTCCTCTTTAGAGGCCATCTGCCCCATCTCCTCCCCCGACCGCTTACCTCTTTTTTCGGGTAAGATCTTCACCTCTTTTACGGGTGCTCCTCTCCTCTTTGGGAGAATTCAAAGGCTACCCTTTCCATCTCTTGTGGACGCTTTTCCGTGTCTTGTGGACGTCTCAGCCGGGGCAGCTGAACTATCGGTCAGGATCCTCCCATCACTCTTCTCTTTTCATTCATTACCAAACGGTGCAAAAGATCTGAGGATCCCTGTTCGGGCGCCAATTGCGGGAGCAGAATAACTGACTCAATGATAGATCGATGTGATCATAGTTGAAGACACTTTATTGCTCTAACAAAGTTATATTTATACCTATCTTATTTCTGTACATGCGACACGCTGTTATTTGATTGGATAAACAGTTTGTCCATGAGCTGTTCACGTGCATAGCTACATTGCTAATTGGCTCTTATTACTACATCACACGTCCCCACATATCGTAACATATCGAGTCTCTGGCACAGGCAGCAGATGGTGCTTGTCTGAAAAGCCCCCAGTTTCAATCACTAAAAGTGTGCATGGTTTCTTCAACATGAACGTTCTCTCATCCTAAGGAGGACTGTCAACTGACGATCTTGTTGAGATGTGCTACTTGAAAAATCGTGTCATCGGTGAAATCAAGTACTTCCTCTTATGAAATCTGTGTATATAAGCAAATTAAAGGTATCTGGACAAAATGAAACAATATCCTTAAAAGACCCTCTTGTCTCAGTCATTCCGGCCGGGGTCTGAGTGGTTGGAACGTGAGGGTGGGCAAGCTCAGGGCAGAGAGCAGCAGCGAAACACCACAAGTAACTCCATCCTTTCTTCTCAGGGCAGTGCCACACTATGATCACCTTTGCAGTACTCAAAATCCCTGTGATTTAACAGGACAAATTCTTCTATCATTGTGAAATGTGCTATTGTGATTCGTGTCACTATGAGAGTGTATCGGGGACGGAAATAAGTATTAGTGTACTAACATTGCGAAAATGCGCCAAAAGAAGTTATGATAAGTGCACTAAAATAATCAAACGAGGCATGGAGCAAGGACACAGGATATTGTGGTTAGGTAGCACTAACGACTTATGTAAAGAAAAGGATATTGCAGTTAAGTAGTGCTAACGACTTGCTTAAAGAAAACCCGCTTTACGCACGCACCGAATAAAGGGTAAAAAAAAAAGGACAATAAAGAAGAGGAGAAGCCTTCCTCCCGATGACCACCAAGAGTGGGGAGATGACCACCTAAACCTCTGAGACATGCGCAGAAGCCCCAACGCCACGTTAATCTGGGGAATCAAAACTAGGAGGATACTTCTCAGAAAATGGAACTTAAGAAAGTATAAAAGACCAAAGGAAAAAGTAAGCAGTGTGCGTGTTGGTGGAGCGGTGACTCACCATGCAGCCGGCGCTGTTTGCTTGCCTTTTATTATCTAGCCTTTTGCTTTGATATCTGTTAATAAAATGACTGATTCTGATTGAAACTCAACCAGACTCAAGTCCTGTTTTATCACAATCATCTAACAGTTTCCCACATACGGTATCTTCTCAGCCAGGAACAAGATGTATTTATGGAGGGGATTGCAAATGTAAAGCGTTATCCGCAGTGTGTGGAAAGAAGATCGCTCAGAGTCATGAACTGGTTGAAATCTGAGAGTCCTCAGTCTACAGTTGGTATTCTGTCTGCTAATTAGACACTGACGCTACGTGCTTGAGCAAACTTTCCATAGTTAGGCGCACCTGGGAGGTGGTTGAATGCATGAACTGTCTTTCAAGAACACATGAATTTACCTGATTCTCCACTGGATTTTTTTTTCCCAATAGCTTTATGCCACCAGACTTGTTGCATTAGTATCTTTCTTACCTAATTCCCTGAAGACCCACCTCTAAAGCCTTTTGTCTTGTTACTTACCTGACACATTCAATGCCTATAAATCTCAGTAACAGTGTGCATCTTTGTACAACACAAACATGTATGTGTGTGTATGCACATAAATGTACGTAATTTCAGTCAAATACTTATTTGTTGTATGTAGGTATGATAACACAACTTGCAGAAAAGTACAGCCTACCAATGAAAACAAGTTTCAGCTCTGCTCGTGGATTTTTTATCCAGATGAGTGTTGATTGTTCAGCACTACCCAACGGCCAACTTCCTTCTGAATTCACAAAGGTATGGGTACTAGATTTGTTTTTTTCATACTATGTTTGTATACTTAATGTATAATACATTAATAAAGTGCACATTATACAGTAATTTAAGCAACAAAATAATTTCAGTGAAGATATCTAGAAATAAATGAAGGTATAACTGATATATTTTATAGCTGCCCTATTTGTAGTTAATATGGTCAGAAGTGTGCAATTACATGCAATTATGTTGTGTGTAGATGTGAAGTTGTACACCTTGCTGATAACTGCATTCTACTGTATGGTTTTTTCATAAAAATTGATATGGGAAAAATGAAACCAGGTGGCGTTTTTTCCACTTCCCCCCTCCCATATTGTTGCCAGTTTGCTTTTTAGAAACTGTTTCTGATAATATGGCAAGTTCTTATTATTGGTTTGAATTCCTTGTAGATCACTGAAATGAAAAACACATATAGCTTCACTTCATCAGATATAATAAAAACGAATGAAAGATGCCAGGGGTCCCTGAGAGAAATATATCACATGACCTACTTGTAAGACCATTTAAAACTATTTATTATTTGCTAACTACATTTATTTTGTCCAATTAACAGCAAATTGCACGTTTTCTTAAAGCTATCTTTCTGCTAAGTTATGGCTACTTACAGGAATAATCCAAAGTGACACTGATCCAGTGTCCTTCCTGAGTCAAAAAACCCTCATAAAATGTGTATTGTATTAAACATGACTACAAATATATAGGCATTTATTAATAAGGGTGGACTTCATATTTAGTAAATTTTTGTGGGTGAATTATCTACACAAAATGACACAATGCATTAATTTCGTAATGCAGAATTGTTACTTTTAATCCATTCCTTGCATTTACAGTAGAATTGTCTATTTCTGTATTTTGTCGTTGCTGCGTGTCAGGTTGCTCTGCTGTCTTTTTCGGAAGACTCACTAAGTGTAACGTTGCATGTCAATTTTATGGAAATTCTTTCTAGAAACTATGTGGGGTTTTTATTAATGCGAAGGCCTAGGGGAATTAGAGTTGCATTTGACATATTAATAAAACACACTTGATTCCATAGCTCTATTTTTAGTTCATTCTCTTGTGAAGCTTTCTTATGAGCTGTTGGCATTCAAGCTATGTGTCCTGTGTCTGATAGCAGAATTTGACCTGAGATGATGATATAAGATTTGAATTTGCTTCAAATACATTTATACATTTGCTTGCATCTGGCAGAGATGATTGCATTTTATGAGTAACCTCCTATCCTGATGTATGGAGTATGAACATTATTAGCTTGCTTTATTTCTCCAAGTTGTGTAAAGTGACAGTACGTACTGTGCAACAATTAAATCAGTGCCTCATTTCAGAATAGTATGTAAACTAATGAACAAGATCTGTGAGCATGTTCATTGTCTGTACAAGCTCTGACACTGTCGGTGCTGGATTTGCTGCTCTCATTTGCCCATGACTGCACTCTGTCTGATTATGGTAAGTTTCTTCTTTGATTGTATGATTATGGCCAGATAAAAGCCCTCCTGCTGGAGAATATCCAGGCTGTTTGGTCTGGTTCCCCAATTGCTAAGCCCGCATGACTTCTTTTTTTGGGTCTCCATAGGCTTTAGGTGAGTGTCTCTGGTCTATCATTGCTGGTTTTGTGCTGATCTTCTTTCTGTCTCCATTCATTGAAATTACATCCTGCCATTTAGCTGCTCTAAGTCTTCATGGCCAGTCTTTTCAAGATAGCCAGTTTAAGCATATTCTATTCAAAAGCAAGAAGTCTTTGAACACTCTGAGTTTACAGTTCTGTTCTGAAAGGGCACAAGTTAATATAGGTCGATCAACATTATGTAAATACCATAGAACAAAATGTGGCTACTGTTGTTTATCTGCTTCAATTTCTGTAGCATTTTTAGACAAATTTGGAAGTCTACTTCTAAGGAATCCAGGGTCTTGTGCTTACCTGCATATTGCTCATTCTGCACATTGTCTTCAATTAATGCTGACCTGAGGTATTATCTGCAGCACAGCATGGTGTAGATACTAAATCAGGTCTGGAAGCCATCTCAGGAGATGTATTAGCTCATCATTACATCAAAAATAGAGGGAATGCTACTTCCTTGTTTCCTTTGCTTATTTAATAAGGCACATATGTAGTAGTAACAGAGTTCATGACCCCTGTACTTCATATGCTTATAGCAGTGTAAAAATAAATTATTAAAATTAAACTGGCTTTCAGGTTTTCTGTTTTAATTACTTTTAAAATTTCGGTTTTTGTATTTTTCTTTATTACTGGAGTCCAACCCTACTTACTGTCCTGCGACTGGGGACGTTCAGACAAGGGGACACAGACGGTGGGGGTGGCTGCACAGTGGAACTCAGCAGACTTGAGAACTACTCAGCTTGTGTGAGGATCAGATATGTATAAAGCAACTTTGCTTTTTAAATGATGAGGATTATCTGCTTTGTTTTGGAAGACATCAGATTTTGTATATTTAAGGAAGCTCTATCTACCTTGCTGTTTCCTTCTTACTGTAGTCGGATTTCTGGTTTTGTCTGTCGAGTTCTGCTCCTCTCTCATCACTATCTGGTGATCGCGGGTCTCAGGGTGAGGGTGGGCAGGGAGGGTGGGGGTGTCCGTGGACTTAAATAGGTTTCATTTGGGGTTTTTTAAACGTCTCTGTTGCCACATTGTATAAAAACTGATTGCTGCAGTGTTAATGAATGAACAGGAGGATGAGCAAGAGGCTGTAGAAATTGTTTGGGCTTTGGTTTATTGAAAAATTATTATTTAACTCAAAAAGCAATAAGATCTTGCAGTGGTCTTCTAATACTTAGTGATGGCTTTTTTATGTACTGGTTTGGAACTTCGAGATTATATTTGATATCAAGTGGCTGTCCCATTGTGGAATATTGCAGGGGTGAACTCTTGCATTTCAGCATTCCTGGCAGATACGCGACTAGATAAAGACCTCAGGTTGTTTAGTTTAATCAGACTTTTTTAGATCCCACCTTCACTGTTCAAAACACTGGTTATCAATGTAGTAAATGTCAGAGTGACCTAGTGATTCCTGTTGCTAGTCAAATGAGATGGCAGATGGCTCATGTTATTGATAAGGATGTTCTGAGTCTCTCTGAGGAAACCAGATGTAGCGAAACACAGGAACAGGAACAAATAAATCGTGGACTGAAGGACAAGAAGATGACCAAATGGGGGAGATAATAGAAACGTGAGCCAAAGCCAGAAGGACAGTGATTTTTTTCTACAAGGACCCCCGAGTTCAGATAAAGGACAAACTGAGGAAGATGAGAGCCTTCATCCTGACGACCACCAGATGGGGAGAGAAGACCCTAACACCAAGACAGAGCATGCATATCTATTAGTATGAATATGTATTAGTAGGTGGGATAATTCCCAAAAATAGAGAATTGTAATAACAAAGTGAGGGTATATAATGATCACTAAAAACTTTGTCAGGTGTGCGTGTAGGTGGAATGCAGATTCCCCGTGCACCCAGCGCTGCTTTGCTTAACTCTACTACAATCAACTTTTCTTGAGCATAGACTCTGTCTGTGTTGAGTAAGATTATCTATCGCATCAACGTGTTTTCTAGTGTTGTCACTTCTTTCTGAATAAAGACGACAGAGGTACGCATCTCTACTGGTATTGTCTGTTTTACTTAAATGTGGATAACCACCAGAACTTTAACTCGAAAGCTTAGAAAGCTATGGTATCTTTACTAATGTTTGTAAATTATTATGCAGATATTCTTATGCCAGCCAGAAGGGAACTTTTATGAGTGTGAACTGCTGTGCAGTTAGAAGAAAGAAAGATGCATGAGTTAAACCAGCAGGAGGGCTGCAGCCGTGTAACCGGAGGGGTGCAAATGGCACCAAATGGGCTGCAGCAGCGGAGCCCTTGGCCCGGGCTGTCCCGGGCAGGAGCAGCCGGAGCCTGCCCAGCCCCGCTGCCGCTGACCCGCCGGGGCCGGAGCCGCTCTGCGGGCGGACAGCGCCGCGCTGCGGGCGGACAGAGCCGGGCTGCGGGCGGACAGCGCCGCGCTGCGGGCGGACAGAGCTGGGCTGCGGGCGGACAGCGCCGCGCTGCGGGCGGACAGAGCCGGGCTGCGGGCGGACAGCGCCGCGCTGCGGGCGGACAGCGCCGCGCTGCGGCTGCCGGCGGCTCCGGGCCGGGAGGAAGGGGCGGGGCCCGGTGCCGGGTGCGGACGGGATTGGCTCCTGCGCGGGATGGGCGGGGACACGCTGCATGAGCGCGCGGGCCGCGGAGCGCGTGCCGCTGGTGCGGCGGGTGGAGCAGCGTGTGAGAGGCGGCGCGGCCAGCGGGGAGACTGGGCGGGGCCGCCCCATACCGGCTGAGGGGAGAGGGTGAGGGGTGGGCTGGTTTCGGAAGGAGGAAGGCGAGGGGCAGCCAGCCGCGACACCGCGGCCCCGGGCGGGGGCGAGAAAGGCGAAAGGGAAACACGCGGGCGGCTGTGAGGGAAGGGAGCCCCGGGCTGAGCGCTGCACGGGGCTCGGGCGGGGCCGTGGGGTGGAGGGTGGAGCCCGTAGTGACACAGGTCAGAGAGGGAAGCGAGCGGGAGGGCGCGGTGCCAGGGTGGGAGCGGCGCAGGGCGGGGCCGGGGGCGCCAGGAACGGGGGAACGAGCTTTGGCGGGAAGGGCTGAGGTGCCTCAGGGAGGGGATGACATCGGCGGGGCTTTGGCGGGAAATGCTGAGGAACTTCAGGGAGAGGGCGGCGTGGAGAGAGGATTCGGTGGTAAATGCTGAGGGACTTGAGGGAGGAGAGGGCACCGGGGGGGCTGCAGTGGGAAATGCTGGGGAGCGCAGGGACGGGAGGGCACTGAGGTGCGGTTTCAAAGGGAAGTGCTGAAGGTACCTCGAGGAATGGATGCTGGGTTAGAAACTATGAACACATCAGATGGGTTAAGAGAGTGTATATGACAGAAACTTCTGCAGTAGAGTATTCCAGCAAAGAGGGGGAGAATAGGAAAACTTAAATCAGGCCTCCTAGGATGCCTGCAGGCTTGGGGACGCGGATGATGAGGGCGTTAATCCTGTCCTAACTGTTTCTTTCTCTCTCCCTCTCTTGCAGCACCTGACTGAATGGAGAAGCAAGTGGACGGGAAATTCCTGCTCCACAACACAAATCACATTTATTACTGTTGTCCTCAGAGACCTGGATGTGATAAATAAACTTACTCGACACAGACAGAGTCTATGCTTAAGAGAAGTTTATTGTAGTAGAGTTAAGCAAAGCAGCGCTGGGTGCACGGGGAATCTGCGTTCCACCTACACGCGCACCTGACAAAGCTTATAGTGGTCATTATATACCCCCGCTTTATTATTACAATTCTCTATTTTTGGGAATTATCCCACCTACTAATACATATTCATACTAATAGATACGCATGCTCTGTCTTGGTGTTAGGGTCTTCTCTCCCCATCTGGTGGTCGTCAGGATGAAGGCTCTCATCTTCCTCAGTTTGTCCTTTATCTGAACTTGGAGGTCCTTGTAGAAAAAAATCACTGTCCTTCTGGCTTTGGCTCACGTTTCTATCATCTCCCTCATTTGGTCATCTTCTCGTCCTTCAGTCCACGATTTATTTGTTCCTGTTCCTGTGTTTCGGTACATCTGGTTTCCTCAGAGAGACTCAGAACATCCTTATCAATAACATGAGCCACCTGCCATCTCATTTAACTAGCAACAGAAATCACTAGGTTGCTCTAACATTTACTACAATTCCCCCATTTCTCTTTTTATTAAATTGATTCCTGTTGATATAATTTGGAGTGAGGTCTGGTAAGGACCCATAGGATTGGTGACCACAGCCTATAGGAATTGCATTCCTCGGCAGGTCTCTTCTTACCATATCCTTGGGGTCCTATCCAGTCTTGCCCTCACTATTCTCCAATGGTGCGAATTGGAATTGCTTCCAGGCACTTCTGATCATCCTTCCCAACAGGGGTTTAATGCATTGTATGAGACCAATCAAAAAAATTAAGGCCAGAATTAATCCCGAGACTGTTACAATCATTGCTACAAACAAGGCTTTCAACCATTTTAAGTCTGGCAACCAAGAAGTTAATTTTTCCCACACATTTTCAAATCCCCATGACGTATTATCCAATGACACTTGGTGCAATATTTTCGTTTTGTCCCAAATAGCTTTCAAATCACTGGTTATTCTTCCCTTGTTATTCACGTATGTACAACAACTACTATTGATTACTGTGCATACTCTTCCTTAGGCTGCTACTGACAAATCTAGGGCTGGTCTGTTCTGCATCACTACAGATGATAAACTCTTTACTTCCTCTTGTAAGGCTTCTATGGCATCTATCGTGTTGTTCTCAAGATGCTCTATTACTGCCGAGATGTTAACTAGTGCTTTTTCTAGTTCACTTACTCCTAACCAAGGTAGAAACCACCTTGCAAAACTATGGAATCCTGTTCCTCATTCTGTCGGTGGGTTTAACTCTCTGCGACGCAAACTTCTCAACACGGACGTAAGCCAACCTTCCTTCTTTAGGGTTTCGTGTATTGTCATTTTTGGTACCACTGCTCCCAAAGCACATTATCCTTTCCAGTTCTCAGGTAGTGTCTTGTACGCAGTGTTGTTACATATCCAATACCACCCTCTACCCTTAGGCACTGGCCATGCACTAGTAAACTTATATTTTTAGTTCTGGTGAATTTAGAGACCTAAACATATGCGTGCCAACCTTAAGCATCTCATTACAATACGTATAGTTTCCCACATAAGTCGAACCTGGGCATGTTCCCGTCGGGTCCCAAAAACTGGGTTTTCGTTCCATACACCTTGAGTAGCATCGAGCATAAGGGCGATTTTCATTTTCAGGGTTGTATGGACTCATTATTGATATGGGGTTGGTGGTTTCTGTTAAATCCCAGGTTGTATTCACCCAATATTCCCTAAAAGCTGCATCCTGATCGGGTAATGGGACTCCTATTAGAGTCAAGGACTGCTTTCCATCAGTGGGCAAAGCTACACACATCCAGCAATTGGTTCTTTTCAGTATTCTCAATATATTCTGTATCATCTTTATATGATGGTTTTCATCCCAACCATAAGCTACACAAACTAATAATACAAGGTTACTGATACAATACAGTTTTTCCATCTCTAAAACAGTTCTCTACTGTAACAGTAACAATAATACAATAACACAAACTTATCACAGTTAATATAAAGACTTTGCAATTTGTGCTTAACCTAATAATTCCCTTTAAACACTCACCTAGGTTTTGTTAACATTCTTATGTAGTTATGCTTCTAAATAGTACAAATCTAATCCCTTTAAAATTTAGGTTTCCATACAATTATTAATATTAACAGAATCAGTTCTACAATTATGAAAACAACTAGACTCGGTTCACATTCAAGTTCCACATATGCAAGACCCTCATCCCAAGAGCAATTCATACTAGTTTCTCTTTAGTTGTACTTTAGTGCCTCCTGGTTCTGAGGTAACTTTCCATTCTTTGATGGGTCCTTTGACACGAGATATATGAGTCCAGCCCCGTTCTGCAGTCCTCACAGCAGTTTCTGTAGTCAATAAAACGAGAAAAGGACCCTCCCATATAGGAGATAATGTTTCTTCTTTCCATGCTTTAATCATAACTTTATCCCCTGGTTCTATTTTGTGAACATAAAAACCCAAAGGTGGTGTTTGCGTCAGAATTCCCACTTCCCGTAACTCTTGTAACCTTTTCCCTATTTCTATTATATACTTCTGTATATCTTGATCTTCAATCATGCCCTGTTGGATTGGCATTCCGTGAGAATAAGGTACTCCATATAGCATTTCGTAGGCTGACAGCCCAGTTTCAGTGCATGGTTTTGTCCTGATATTCAGTAATGCTATAGGCAAACACTTTATCCAAGACATTTGGGTTTCAATCATTAGCTTTGCTAGCTGTTGCTTTATAGTTTGGTTCATCCTTTCTACTTTTCCTGAACTTTGTGCATGCCAAGGAGTATGATATTCCCATCGAATGCCTAAAGCCATAGATAAATTTTTTATCATCTTTGAAGTAAAATGTGTGCCCTGGTCTGAATCAATATGCTGGATTATCCCATATCTTGGTATTATTTGTTCTAGCAAGATTTTAGCCACCATGGATGCAGTGGCTCTTGCTGTTGGATAGGCTTCAACCCAGCCTGTGAGATGATCGACAATTACCAATAAATACTTTATTCTTCCTATCTTTGCTAGTTCTGTGAAATCAATTTGTACTCTTTCGAATGGATGATATGCTATACTCCGCCCCCCCATATTTACTTGTCTGAACGTTTTCTTGTTAACTCTTTGGCAAGTCACGCAGCTCTGCGTTATTTCTTTTGCAATTTCATATATTCCTATACATCCATAATGTTTGAGAAAATTATCACTTAACGCTTTTGTGCCCCAATGTGTTTGCTCATGTATTCTATTCAATATTTGTCTCGTGTAGGCCTTTGGTAAAACCTCCCAACCATCAGGTAAAACCCATTTATTTCCTGAATACTTTGCTCCTATCTGTTCTATTCTTTTTATTTCTTCTGGCAAATATATTTTTTTCTTTTCTTCCTCTGAGCCCTTAAGAGGAAGAATGTTAACCTTTGGATTTTGTTCTTTTAAAGCCACCTTCCCCGCTTCCTGATCTGCTAGATTATTTCCCCTGATCACATAACTAAGGCCTTTTTGCTGTCCTTTCATATGTACTATAGCAATTTGCTCCGGATCCTTTAAGGCTTTCAAAATTTTTGTTATTAATTCCTGATGTATTAGATCTCTGCCTTTAGTGTTTGAGTCCTCTTTCTTCCCAGATTTTTCCAAAAGTATGTACTACTCCATAAGCATATTTAGAATCAGTATATATTGTTCCCACTTTATCTTTCAGTAATTCCAATGCCCGATATAATGCATAGAGTTCACAGGCTTGTGCCGACCATGAAGGACTCAGAGGTCCTGATTCGATTACTTTCAAATTTTTGTCCACTATTGCATACCCTGATTTTCTTTTTCCTTTGACCACCTTGGATGATCCATCTATAAACAATATTTCTCCTTTCTCTAATTCCACATCCTTTAAATCAGGTCTTACTTTGGTCTGAGTTTCAATTACCTCTATGCAATCATGCTGTAATTTTTCTGTAGGGCCCCCAAAAAGAAACTGAGCTGGGCTCTGGACTGATGCCACTTTTAATTCTAAGTCCGGAGATTCAATTAATATTACCTCATATTTCAGCATTCTGCTATCAGTTAACCACTTTTCTGCTTTTTGTTGTAATATTTCCCTTACAATGTGAGGGGTATATACCTTTAAAGGAGCACCGAAAGTTACCTTTTTTGATTCCTGTATAAGTAGAGCTACAGCCACTATAGCCTGTACACAGACTGGCCATCCTCTACTCACAGGATCCAGTAATTTTGAATAATACCCCACAGGTTTCTTTATTCCTGCTCATTCTTGTGTGAGTACTCCATAGGCAGTCTGATTTGTAACATTTACAAATAGATGGAATGGTTTGTCTAAATCCGGGAGACTTAATACTGGGGCTGTAATTAGGGCTCTTTTTATCTCGTCGAGTTTATTATCATCTTCAGCTGTCCATTTACGTCGATTGTTTACTAACTTTTCATAAAGAAATTTCACCTTTTCACTAAAACTTTCTAACCAAGGTCTGCAATATCCTAACAATCCTAGTAGCTGACGAATCTCCCGTTTTGTCTCAGGAGGCTTCAGAGTTAATATTCCTAATACCCTGTCAGGATCTAATTTCTTATTCCCCCTACTTAACCAGTGTCCCAGATACTTTACTTCTGGTTCCACAAACTGCAGTTTCGAAGGTGAGACTTTTAACCCCCTCTTACCTAAAAAATTTAGTAACTGGATTGTCATTTCCCTGGTTGTTTCTTGTGTCTCCCCTGCTATTAGTAAATCATCCACATACTGCAACAATTTTACTCCTTTATTCATTTTTATGTCTTGTAGTAAATTTTCTAGGATTTGCCCAAATAAATTAGGGGATTCTGTGAACCCCTGTGGCAGCACGGTCCACCTTAATTGCTGCCTCCTGCATGTTTCAGGATCCTCCCATTCAAAAGCAAAATAATCTGTGGACCCTTCATCCAAGGGACATGTCCAGAAAGCACCCTTTAAATCTATTACACTGTACCAGATATGCTTCGGGGTTATATGATTCAGAAGAGTGTATGGATTAGCAACTACTGGGAATTTAGTTACTGTCCTCTGATTAACCGCCCTTAAATCTTGTACCATTCTATAAGAACCATCAGGCTTCTTTATTGGTAATATTGGGGTACTATGTGGTGACATGCATGGTTCTAAAATCCCCTGAGACAATAACCGATCAACTATAGCTTTCAAGCCCTTTCGACCTTCAACTGGAATAGGATATTGTTTTACTCTTATTGGTCGATGTGGCTCTATTATTTCCACCTTAATCGGCTCCATCTCAGTTTTCCCTACTTCCCCCTCCTGGTACCACACCTTCAGATCAATTGCTTCCTTATCCTCCAAAGTCAATACACACAATTTCGCCTCTAACTTGTCATTCTCAACTTGAATTCTCAAATTCAACTTCATTATTAAATCTCTTCCCAGCAGATTATAGTCCGCTTCTGGAAGTAGAAGCAGGTCGGTTAAACATATTTTCTCGTTGCTTTCTATCTCTATATGCTTTAGAATGGGGACTTTAAAAGGCTCTCCTTTTGCTCCAGTTACAGACATATACCGCTTTCCTTCTTTTACTCCCTGCAGTATTTTCTTAATGGTTGATTTTTCCGCCCCCGTGTCCACTAAGAACGTTACTTCTTCCTGCTTGGGACCCACTAATAATTTTATCAAAGGCTCATAGATGTTCCGGTCCCCAAAAGATGGAGCCCCTGACACCCCTATTCCTCCTTAAATATTTTCTCATCTTTTTCTTTCTCTCTCTCTTCCTTTTCTCGGTTAGGACAATTCCTCTGGATATGCCCTTTCTTTCCACAGTAATAACACACAACAGGAATTCCCTTAATTACACTCTGTCTCTCAGCCAGCCTCTCAGTCTGCCTTAAATTCTTTCTTATCTCCCCTTTTGACACTTCTCTCCCTTTCTGACTTTCACGCACTGCTGCCACAAATATTTTTGCCTTTGCCTTTTGCTTCTCCTCATCCCTTCTTACATACACTTTCTGCGCTTCCCTCAACAACTCTTCTAATCCCCTTTCTTGCCAATTCTCTAACTTTTCCAATTTCCTCCTAATATCTTCCCAAGACTTTGCCACAAACTGAGTCCGCAACAACACTGTTCCGGCCACCGTACCCGGATCAATCCCTGAATACATTTGTAAACTCTTCCTTAATCTCTCTAACCATTCCGTGGGGGATTCATCTTTTTTCTGATGTTCACTAAAAGCTTTATTAATGTTTTGTCCTTTAGGCACTGCCTCTCGTATACCCTGTATAATCAGAGTTCTCAAATCCCTCATATTCTGTCTGCCCTGTGCCTGCTGATGATCCCAGTGAGGGTCAACATTTGGCCACTTCTGATCCCCTGCCGGCTCCCCCTGATACTGTCTCTCCCAAATCCTCATTCCAGCTTGTCTTATCATCCCCTTTTCCTCGGCTGTAAAGAGAATTCCTAAGATTGACTGAATCTCCTCCCAAGTATATGTATTGGGTCCCAGAAATTGATCCAATCTTTCTGCTACTCCCAAAGGGTCGTCCAATAGGGTCCCCATTTCTTTCTTAAAGTTTCTCACATCTGTCATGTTTAATGGGACTGCCACAAATCCGATTCCCCCTTGATTTCTGCCCAAGGGTACTTCTCTTAAGGGATACAGAGAAGTGTCTGTATTTAAGATCTTACTCCTAGTACACTCAGCAGGGGTTTTATCCAATTGCAGAAGAGGGACCCTGATCTAAGGGAGGATAGGAGGTGGATTTTGAGGGGCAATAGGAGGTGGATTCTGAGGGGTGATAGGAGGTGGATTATTATGGTATGGAGGTGGCAAGTTATCTAAAGGGTCCCATTTCTCCTCTATGCTTTTCTTGTCCCTCCCCTCTCCCTCCTTGGTCTTTAAAACAAAAACAGAATATGGACCAGACGCCCTTAACCAGAGTTTGGCATACTCACTCTCCTCCTGACTAAAAGGAATTTTATCATTTACATAAATGTTCAAGTCCTGACACAACCAATCCTCAAATGACCCGAACATGGGCCGAAAGACACGGGGTCTTAGGGGTTCTTTTGGCCATTTTTCCATACAATACTTAATTAGTTTTTTCTTTGTTTTCCCCTTTTCTAACCCTTTACCATCCCAGAATTTTAACATTATCCCCAAAGGGCTATCTGGAGGAATCTTTGGGGAATTTTTACTCTGAGAATCATCTCCTTCCTTTTGTTGTTTACTACCACCCTGTCCCATCCTACTAATTAAAATTTCCTGGTCACTCCTTTCTCCATTTCTCTTTCGCTTCGGTCCTTCACCGGCCAAGTCCCTCGCGGGAGATTGGAACCGTGGTTAGAAGACCTCCGCACTCACTTCGGGACTGTGTCCCGTCTCAATCACTCAGCACACGCTCTCATGACCGTATCCCTCCCTTTAACCCAACCGAATGGAATACTTACAATCTCCATACGAACCTCGGGATCGAACCGAAAGTTGTTACGTCGTTTGGATCTTCACGCGCAGAATTACGGGTATACCAAAAAAAAAACCCACCAAACTGCCGGCTCCAATTTCTTTGCTTATACTCCACTGTAATTCGAGATAGCGTTGATTCCGGACTGCACCTCAGCAGGGGATTAGGCGCCTCTCCCCCGCCAGTCCAAGCCCAAGAATAAAAGCTATCATGTCGGAGGCACAACTGTGATAAATAAACTTACTCGACACAGACAGAGTCTATGCTCAAGAGAAGTTTATTGTAGTAGAGACAAGCAAAGCAGCGCTGGGTGCGTGGGGAATCTACGTTCCACCTACACGCACACCTGACCAAGCTTAAAGTGGTCATTATATACCCTCACTTTGTTATTACAATTCTCTATTTTTGGGAATTATCCCACCTACTAATACATATTCATACTAATAGATACGCATGCTCTGTCGTGGTGTTAGGGTCTTCTCTCCCCATCTGGTGGTCGTCAGGATGAAGGCTCTCATCTTCCTCAGTTTGTCCTTTATCTGAACTTGGGGGTCCTTGTAGAAAAAAATCACTGTCCTTCTGGCTTTGGCTCACGTTTCTATCATCTCCCTCATTTGGTCATCTTCTCGTCCTTCAGTCCACGATTTATTTGTTCCTGTTCCTGTGTTTCGCTACGTCTGGTTTCCTCAAAATAGACTCAGAACATCCTTATCAATAACATGAGCCACCTGCCATCTCATTTAACTAGCAACAGGAATCACTAGGTCGCTCTAACATTTACTACACTGGAGAACCAAACCATTCCCGTCTTGCCTTGAAGCAGCCTCTGCTCATGTGCTTCCCCCAGGGAGAAGGCAGGACGGCAATAACCCGCCACGTTAAATCACAGGGTGCACACTCTGCAGCTTTCAAGCCCAGCTCTGCGTTAGCTCACACTTGTGATTTTGTGCCGCACACGCAAATTTCAGTTGTCACTAGTTGTTGCAGCGTTTGGCTTTGGTGAGGACTGTTATAAACGAGGATCGCGAATCATGTGCCAATTTTAATTATCCAATTAGAATTTATTAAGCAAGCAGTAAACAGGCAAAACAGTGCTGGGCAGCCGAGGAGTCTCAGCTCCACCAACGGTGCGCAACCCACACCCACCATAATCCCTCTTTTATAGTTTTTTTGTCTCCAGGTAGATTTCCAAGTGGATACAATTTAGCCCGACGTCTTTTGTGGCTGCACGTCTGGTTGCCAGGTGGGTGTCTCCTCAGGCTCTCCGGTGGTTGCTGGATGGAGGCAACATTTTCCCTCCACACCGCAGGCAGCGACCCCACCCCCTCTCCGGACACGCGCAGCTCACCTCACCCACACAACTCCAATACATTTCCCCAGTTGTACTGTTTCATAAATGTTTGCACAAGATAACGTACCGGTTTGATTAACAAATTTACAACATGGGTTTATTACAATCCCCCCTTTCTGTTTTCATCATTTTGTTGATCAAACCATGCAATAGCCTCCCGGGCTAGAGAAAGTATGGGGGTTTCCTTTTCGGCAACCCTGTTGATTATTGGTGTGTTTTCTGTCACTACCATTAGTTTATGGGTTTTACCATTTTTCATCATCTCTGGATTTATAGGCATTGCAGTAATTTGCATTCCTTGGACTACTGAATGAATTAATCGTATAAAACATGGAATCATACAGGGTAAGAATATTAGCCCTAGTGCTGCACATAAGATCATAAACCCTATCCGTTTCCACCAGGCTCCACCAAAAGTCGTATTCCACCAATCATCTTTCAGAATAGAATTCCATTTCTGGACTCGGACATGTGCTATTCTTTTTATGTCGTCTGTGATTTCCATTATTGCAGCCCCATTATCATCAATTTCCAGACAGCATTCAGATGAATTAAATTTTCCACAAAACCCCCCTTCTTCTGCTAGTAAGTAATCAATAGCAAGTCGGTTTTTATAAACTGCTGCTCGAGTCTGAGATAATTCCCTGGCTATTAACTTTAAAGCATTTGAAGTGTGATTAGTGATAGCCTCTACTACAGCTTGTAGCCTTATTATTCGATTCAGCATATATACGGGGGTTCTATGTCCCCAGCTACCGTCTTGGGCCCAAGTGGCAGGGTCGTAATAGTTAATTATCCATTCTGCTGGCCACTCTTCATCTTTCCAATTTTGCTGACCTCCAATTGCGAATTCTCTCTTAGCTCTTTGCAAGGTTTCGTATAGAGGTTTACCCAATATTTTATTCCCTTTTTCTTTTGGGAGCAAGAAGAAGGCTGGTTGTATAATTCCAATAGAACATGTCCCCTTCCAATCTCTAGGTAACTTGGAATAGGCTTTCCTTCCACAGATCCAAAATAACCCGTCAGGAGCACTCCGAACAGAGTCATTTTGGCCTGGGTCTTCCCAAAATGTTTTCAGGTCATTTACATCCCGATATGGGTTGTCGGCGGTTTCGTTTACAAAACATACACGACAATTATCTGTACAATTTTTGGACCAATATCCTTGAGGTTTGTGTGGCCACCAACTGCGGGTACCATTCCAATACAGTATATTTTTACAAACTGTTTCTCCCGCCCATTTCAGGAATTTTTCACTTTTCTGAGAGATACAATACTGCCCTATGACTTCATTAGTTAATGCCCAACCATCTGGTCGCATTATTTTGGAAGTATATGTATTATTCCATTCGAGTAGTTGATCTGGAGTTAGTGACTCTCCTCTCCAAGGCCATTGCTCCATCATCTGCACTCCCCCGCAAACCCAACAAGAGGTTACATTTAATTCCCGAGCTATTTCTTCCATTAAATTTAAAAATAGATTAGTCTTGATTTCTTGCATAGGGTGGTCTTGTAAGAGTTGTTGTATATCTTTGTACACGTTTCCTACCGGTTTTTGTCCCTTGCTGTGTGGGATTATTCCCTTTGTGACATTCTTGACTAACTCTTCTCTGATTCTGCTCTGCATACCTCCAAAGTCAGAATATCCCCACATGCCGGTTTTAGTAAAGCATAGTACGTGTTCCCCCCTCGGGCAGAGGAGGCCATTTTTAATTTCTCCTTTTCCTAGGTTGTTCCCTACCCAATATTCTTTGCCACCAAATTTACATATTTGCAAAGTCCTTTGATCATAACATGGAGAGTTTACATGCGTATGGACTGTAAAGGTTTGTTCTATGCGGGAGCTGATTCTAGCATTTTGGTAACACCTCGAGCATGGATTTGCAACCCCATACCTCAAATTGAGGAGGCACCAGATGAGCGTTCCCCACAGTTTTACTCCTCTGTCTCCTCCGTCTACTCGGTTGCGGTGAGCAACGGGGTGTACCATCTTCTCGACAGCAGGGATATTCTTCAGGGGTTCTTAAATTTAGGCGTTTTAACTGCCTCCTTTTGAATTGCTCCCAGTTCTTATCCTTTACAGACCACACGTTGCAGTTTATTCCTAAAGTCTTCTTCCTACACCCTATTTTGATAATTTCTGCAACAGGTTGGGTAGGTTCATTCGAATGTACACACTGTAGTTTTGGGTATAGGCCTTGGGAGAAGATTTTCCACTACTCGAGGGACTGATATTCAATTTTTCCAATTCTACTAATAAGACCAGGGCTTGTTCGGCTAGGTTCCATTCTTTCCTATAACACCCTTACACACCCCACTAGGTGTATTTTGGTACGGACAGTGTTGCCACCACTTTTCCCCACAGATCTTACACTTATAACATACAAAGGGGTTACAATCACATTTCACATTAGCGCAATGAATTTTGCAATCACTACTTATCTACTCAGTTCTCCTCTTCAGGATTAACTTCAGGTTATCAGTACTGTTGGTCACTTGCCACTTGGAGGTCTGAACAGGTCCTTTAATTCGATCAGTGTGAGTCCACCCCCTTTCAGCGGTCCGGACTGCAGTATCTGTGGTAAGCAAGACAAGAAAAGCCCCCTCCCAGCGGGGGGTTAGAGAAGATTCTTTCCAAGTTTTAATTAATACTTTATCTCCCGGTTTAATTTTATGTGTTGCAATGTCTAGAGGTGGTCTTTGTACTATCAGTCCTTTTTGTATTAATTCCCACCTTCTCTTCATAAGTTCCACAATATATTCCTGCAATACTTTTTCCTCTACCTTCGGGTGTTCGATAGGTGTTTCTAGGTCATACGGCATTCCATATAACATCCATATAAGAAAAGGGGAAATTCCAGTGTCTGTTCTGGGTTGTGTTCTCACATTTAATAGGGCCAAAGGTAGACATTTTACCCAACTCATTTTTGTTTCGATTATTGATTTGGTTAACTGTCTCTTAATTTCGCCATTCATTCTTTCTACCCTCCCTGAGCTTTGAGGATGCCACGGTGTACGATATTCCCACTTAGTTCCTAAGTGACCTAGAATCTCCTTAATAACTTTTGAAGTGAAATGGGGCCCCCTGTCAGAGTCAATTACTGCTATGTTTCCGTACCGTGGTATAATATTTACTAATCATGTTTTGGCCACAGTTTTTGCTGTGGCTTGAGCTACTGGGAAGGCTTCTACAAAATGAGTCAAGTGGTTCACCAGAACTAGAAGGTATTTATATCTCCCAGCTTTTAGAAGCTCAGTAAAGTCAATCTGTATTTTCTCAAAGGGTCTTTTTGCTAACTCACGCCCTCCATGTACTCTTTCTCTAAGTTGTTGCTTATTCACTTTCTGGCATGTGAGGCACCCTCCAACAATTTTCTTAGCTATATCATATATTCCTATACACATATATTTAGCCCCAAATTGGTCCACTAATGCCTGTACCCCCTAGTGGGTTTGCCTGTGAAATTCCCTCATTATTCTCCGTGCAGCGCCCTTCAGGAGAACTTCCCTTCCATCCGATAACAACCATTTTCCTTCCTTTTCAGTGACCCCTAATTGCTTGAGTTTTTCTTTTTCTTGGATGGTAAAGCTCATGGTATGATTTAATTTAATTTGCGTTTGTTCTGCCTCTTTTAGTACTAGTAAAGCGGCTTTCTTTGCTTCTTCGTCTGCTGTTTCCCTTTATTCAAGGCGACACCCCCTTTTGCTGACCCCTTATGTGTACTACTGCAATTTGTTTAGGTCCTCTCAGAGCCTCCAGGGTCTGCCTGATCAATGCTTCATGTATGAGTCCTTTCCCTTGGGAGTTCACTAAACCTCGTTCCTCCCAGATTTTTCCAAACGTATGAACTACTCCATAGGCATATTTGGAATCGGTAAAGACAGTTCCTATTTTATCTTTTAGTATTTGTAAAGCCCGCAATACAGCATATAGTTCACAAGCCTGAGCAGACCAGGTCACATTAAGAGGACCTGATTCCCTTACTTTTAGGGTCTTGCCATCTATTATACCGTATCCTGATTTTCGCTTCCCATCTACTACTCGGGATGACCCATCTACAAATAGTTTTTTCCCATCCTGCAGTTCTTCTTCCTCTAAATCTTCTCTAATTTTGGTTTGATATTCTATTAATCGTACACAATTATGGGTTAGGTTTTCACTCGGTTCCCCATACAGGAATTGGGCCGGGTTTTGCAAACTTGTAGTCTCGAGTTCTAACTTGGGGGAATGCATAAGGATGCCCTCATATTTCAGTAGTCTTGCATCCGTAATCCACTTGTCTGCTTTTTGTTGCAAGACCTCTGTATATTATGGGGCGTATATACCTTCAATTCTCCTCCCAAAGTTATTTTTCTAGCTTCTTCGACTAAGAGAGCCGTGGCTACTATAGCTTGCAAGCAAGTGGGCCATCCCCTGCTAACTGGGTCTAGTAGTTTCGACAGATAACCTATAGGTTTCTTCCTTCCTGCCCAATCCTGAGTTAATATACCGAATGCTGTTCCCCCTTCAGTATTTACAAATAGATAGAAAGGTCTTTTGACATCAGGTAGACTTAATACTGAGGCATTCACCAGATCAGTTTTTAAGTTTTCTAAGTTTTGCTCATCGTCTGGACTCCATTTCATTAGCCCTTCTCCCACTAACTTTTGATACAAAAACTTCACTTTGTTACTATAGTCCTTGATCCAGTGTCTGCAATAACCTACGAGTCCTAATAACTGTCTTACTTGTCTTTTATTTTTAGGTGTTTGGAGCGAGAGGATACCCTTCACTTGCTCAGGATCCAATTTTTTGTCCCTTTGCTCAACCAATGTCCTAGATATTTTACTTCTTCTTCCGTAAATTGCAACTTGGATTTTGAAACCTTTAATCCCTTGAGACTCAAAAAGTTCAATAACCTAATACTCTCATTTCGGACTGCTTCTTGACTTTCCCCTGCTAACAAGTCATCTACATACTGTACTAGGGTTACCTCCAGATCTGATTCAAAAGCCTCTAACACTTGCTCTAAAGCCTGCCCAAACGAGTTCGGTGATTCTGTGAATCCCTGTGGGAGTACCGTCCACCTTAGTTGCTGCTTACGATGGGTGTCAGGATTCTCCCATTCAAAAGCAAAATAATCTCTACATTCTTCCTTTAAAGGGCAAGCCCAAAATGCATCTTTTAGATCTATCACGCTATACCATTTCAAGTTGGGACATAGCTGACTTAATAATACATAGGGGTTAGCTACAACAGGGAATCGGGTAAGGGTTCTTTTATTTACTTCTCTTAGGTCCTGTACCAATCGATATGATCCGTCTGGCTTTTTAACGGGTAGAATAGGGGTGTTATGGGGTGACATGCAAGGTTCTAATAACCCTTGTCACAACAACCTTTCGATTATTGGCTGCAATCCGTTTCTGCCTTCTTGTGACATAGGATATTGCTTAATTCTAATTGGAATTTCCGGATTTTTAACAGTGACCTCGAAAGGGGCAATGTCTAATCATCCCACTGACTCCGGAACATACCAAACCTCAGGATTAATTTTAGTTTCATCTTCTGTGGTCAAAACACACAATTTTACCGCTATTTCTTTTTCCTTTATTTCTAAATTAATTCCTAATTTGATCATTAGATCTCTTCCAAGCAAATTGTATTCTGCCTCAGGCACTAATAAAAAGGATCCTACTCCAAATCGAGACAGAGTTTCTATTTCTACCCCCTTTATCATTGGAACTTGGAAGGGTTCTCCTTTTGCTCCTATTGTAATTTCTCGGAGGATGGCTGACATCCTCGGGGCACCCTTTGGACAGTGGATCTTTCTGCCCCAGAGTCCACAAGGAACTCTATCTCTTGACGCTGGGGACCTAGTTTTAATTTCATCAAGGTCTCTTTTTTCTTAGTAGTCCCCAGCAAGTAGAGCCCCTGAGCCCCCTAATCTTCTTTAAACATTTGCTCGTCTCGCATACGCTCTCTACAATTTCTCCTCATGTGCCCGTTCTTTTGACAGTAAAAGCACTCGACTTGTCTTAAATCTCTTCTGCCGCCCTGGTCCCTCTGAGGTCTTTCTTGTGTTCTTTCCCTTCGCCCCTGGGCACCACATCCCCCCGTGCGGGGCAGTGCACCCCCCTGCCCCTTCCAGACAGCTGCCACCAAAATCCTGGCTTGTCTCTTCTGAGTTTCTTCTTCCCTCCTCACGTACACCTTCTGAGCTTCCCTTAACAATTCATCTAACCCTCGTTCTTGCCAGTCTTCTAACTTTTCCAATTTCTTTCTTATATTTATCCATGATTTTGCTACAAACTGTGTTTTTAACAAGGCTCGTCCTACTTGAGAAGCAGGATCTAGCCCCGAGTAAAGCTGCAGGTTTTTTCGTAACCTTTCTAACCACTCAGTAGGGGTTTCATCTTTCTTTTGGTGTTCTCTAAATGCTTTATTAATATTCTGTCCTCGGGGGACAGATTCCTTGATGCCCTGGACAATCATAGTCCGCAAGTTGGCCATATGGGCTCTGTGTTCGACATTTTGGTTATCCCAATTGGGTCGCTGTAGCGCCCACTTAATGTCTGCGCCTGGAGCATGCTGGTGCTGCTGATCCCAAACTCTCATCCCTGCTCTTCGAATCATCTCCCTTTCTTCCACTGTAAAGAGTATGCTTAAAATTGCCTGCAATTCTTCCCGGGTGTATACATTAGGACCTAAAAATTGATGCAACCTTTCAGATACTCCTAGAGGATCCTCTAACAGGTTCCCCATCTCTTTCTTAAATTCTCTTACGTCCCCTGAGTTCAGGGGTACTGACACAAACCCCATGCCAGGCTGTGGACCTCCCATAGCTATTTCCCTTAAAGGATGTAGCCCTCTTTCTGACTGTTCCTTTTTCCTAGTCTGACTCCTTGTGTCTCCTCAGGGGAACTAGGAGGGTCTAATTCTGGGTCCGGTGCTGTCGGGGAAGAGGACGGGATCGGGTCTGGCATAGGTACAGGATGAACATAAGCGGGGGGGGAAACAGGAAGTTCTTCAGGGGTTTTATTATTTTTCTTGAATTTTCTTTCACTTAAAGCAAACACATGGATTTTGACGTCTGCCTTTATCCATAAACTGGCATATTCGCTTTCTTCTAGACTGAAGGGTTCCTTAGAATTCACATATATATTTAAAACTTGACCTATCCAATCCTCAAATGACCCAAAACCAGGCCAAAATACACGATCCTTTCTTATCTGTTTTCCACCCACACCTGCATACAATAGTATACCATCTTTTCCCTACTTTTCCCTTGCCTAAACGGCCGCTCATCCCAATGGGCAATCATTAATTCCAAGGGGGAATCCTGCGGGATATCGGGCAACCCTCTCTTGGGGCCCCCTCCCATGGAGTCAGAAGGCTTGCTTTTCTTCTGCCCCATTTTCCAAAGTGCCTTCTCACACACACACACGCACCCCTCGTTTGTGGCTCACGCCCTTGCGGGCAATGAGAACAGCACTACAAGAGGGTCCGCACTCACTTCGCCCCTCTCGGGAGCGTCTCGTTCATGAGCACTTTGGGAAACCCACCCCGACTGAACGGAACTGCTTTAAATACTTACTCCCCCGCCCTGGAGTCTTCGTTCAGCTCTTCGTGCACAAAATTACGGGGTACTGCAGTATTCTTTTGCCTGTTTACCAAATTTAGGGTTCGGAAGTAAAGGTCTTGGAAAGGATATCTTCGACTCCGGGGCCATCCAAGGATGGGGTGCCCCTCCAGGGTCTTGGAATCCAAGCCAAGGAGCCTTTATCCGAGTCACGGCACCAAAGTTGTTATAAACGAGGATCATGAATCATGTGCCAATTTTAATTATCCAGTTAGAATTTATTAAGCAAGCAGTAAACAGGCAAAACAGCGCTAGGCGGCCGGGGAGTCTCAGCTCCACCAACAGTGCACAACCCACCCCCCACCAGAGTCCCTCTTTTACAGTTTTTTTGTCTCCAGGTAGATTTCAAGTTGATACAGCTTGGCCCGACGTCTTCTGCGGCTGCGCGTCTGGTTGCCGGGGGGTTGTCTCCTCAGGCTCTCCGGTGGTCGCGGGACGGAGGCAACATTTTCCCTCCACACCGCAGGCGGCGACCCCACCCCTCGGGACACACGCAGCTCACTTCACCCACACAACTCCAATACATTTCCCCAGTTGTACTGTTTCATAAATGTTTGCACAAGATAACGTACTGGTTTGATTAACAAATTTACAACATGGGTTTATTACAAGGACAGTGTGTGTTTGTCAGCAGTTGGTGTAGGGTGGAATCTTAAGGAAAAAGTGATATTTTCCATGCCAGAACTGGTTGGTGTTTGCATGTTATTGTGGTAGTTTTTCACGCGGGTGATTAGTGCTGGAGTATTATTGCGGGATGAGGGGATTTTGAAGGCTTGTCTGTGAGATGAACTAGAGGGAGCAGTTGAAAGCAAAAGGCTGAGATTTGGAGAGTTTGTCGGTGGATTTTGGACGGTTGTCAGTTGAAGAGTTGGTTGTTTGCAGGTGGGGTGTAGGGTAGAGGGTGAAGCTGACTTTGCCTGCGCAGTGGAACTGGATGGGTGTGCAGAGCTGATGGGAGCGGGCTTCTGCGGGTGACCCTAAAGCTCAAGATCCGGTCGGCAGCTCCAGACACTCGTGCTGCCTGGCAGGGCCGTGCACGGCCTGCGCACTGGAGCACAGCGAGCTTGACCTTCTGCAAATACCAAACAACAGGTGAGGACTGTGGGGATTTGTACTGAGCTATGACATCTGTAACCCATGAAATTGGGGTCCAGCCTGAGCAGGGCATGTGGGGAAGCTGTGCTGCAGCGGAGGGGCAGAGCTGAGGGGGAAGGGCTGTGCAGGGGCCGGGGCCAAGGCGAGGTGGGCTCGCTGTGGGGTGTGGGGAGGTGTCAGGACCTCGGACTCAGCCCCCGTCTGACTGTAGTGCCCTGGGGCTGGTGTAGCTCAGTTCTCCATGTGTTTTTCTTCAGGTGGAGCAGTGTGCAATGGAAAAGCAAGGAAGGAGAGGAAGGCCTATGAGGAAGAGTGATCAAGAAAGAGGATTGGAGCACACCTGCGAGTCAAGAGGGATCAAGAAAAAAGACAACAGTGGTGGAACTGCAGGTCAGGAGCGCGCAAGGAAGAAGAAAGGTGATTGTGGCAGTATTCTGACATCGGGCCTGTGAAAAACTGCAAGAGTCGACAGTGTGAGAACAAGCATTGGTGGAATAATACAAGAAACAAGGACTGTATGCTACGTGATGCATCAAGGACAGCAGGATTGATACATCAAGAATGGGGGGGTAAGGGGGGTAGCTTGTGATATAGACAAAGATGCTTTTATGGCGGTAACAATATATCGCTTATGTAATGACTAACTTAGCAAATCAGCAAATGCTTGAGCAAGCATCATAGCGAGTATAAATGCAAACCTGAGTTTGTAACAAACATCTCTCATTGCACCTTAAAAGAGTCCGTGCCTTCTTCGCTACAAATGTCACCTGAACAGGGACTTTCAGTGCGGCTGTAAAGGCAGCAGCCATTCTGGTAGCGAAGCCCAATCGAACCAGGACCGGGAAACAGAGCCAGGAAACAGAAACCACAGCGTGTGCCCATCACCGAGAAAAGGTGAGAGACTGGGAACCATAGGAGGGAAGCTATCCCTTGAACAAAGACAAACCCTAGATGTCCTTCAACATGTATTAAGAAAGCAAAATCATGATGTGCCAGTATTCCGATTAGTGACTTTATAAGAATGGATTGCTAATCATGTGCTGGTCTTTCCTACAGCTGGTACATTTCAGTTGGAGGCATGGCACAAAGTTGAATGAGAATTATATGAACAGGCAGCGACTGGAGATAAAGCTGCTTGCGAACATTTATGTACTTGAGGAAAAATTATGACTACTTTAAAAGCGGCTCAGAAGGAAGTAGGCGCGCAGGTCGCAACTAACTATGAACCTTCTGCTCCTCCCTTGCCAGGGAAGGAGTGGGATCCTGTAGATATATCAGGCAAAAATGCACTAACCACAGATGCAGTAGCAGAGAAAGGGTTGGCTGATAACAAAGCCCCTGCATGTACACTACAGTGAACGCTTCTGGCAAATGATGGTTCGTGGGAGTCTCCCGACAACCCCCTTGATCCTGGCCTGACAGACCCAGAGTGAGAGCCTGATTTATTTCCCCTGGATGTTACTTTGCAACCAAAACTGCACGCTAATTTAACCATGTGGGATAAAGGCGGAGAAGAGGCTTTGAAAGCAGGAGACTGGAAAGTGTTTACGGCATGCCCTGTGATCTATTGTGAACGGCAACCTCCAGGCTTTCAACAGCTACTGTAAGATGTTGTAAAGGAATTACTGACATTAGCTAAAGAAAATGGGGTTACTTTATCATTTGTTGTGCATTTTTTTAAGCGTTAAGCTCCTCTTACATACTTACTCTGCGTGACTGGCGTTCTTTGAAAATGATCTTAACCACTACTGAATATACTGTATGGTTATCTGATTTTCGGCAGAACTGTACTATAGAGACTATTGATAATGCATATTGGCAAAGAGGGATTGATTGCAATCATTTAGCTGGGGAATGTGCCCATGTTTTGCCAGAGATTCAAGTTGGGTAACCCAGAAATATATATATATGGTGTAATAGCAAAACTAGCAATGAAAGCGGTTCGGAAGTTACCGGAAGTTGGGAGAGATGCCAATACATCCTTTTCAAAAATCTGGCTAGGATCACAGGAACCTTATGCACAGTTTTTAGACCGCTTGCAAACTGCTTTGGAGAGACAAATTGATAACGATGCAGTGCGTAAGTTGTTACTAAAACAACTGGCTTTTGAGAATGCTAATGCTTATTGTCAGCGTGTGTTACAGGGTATTAGGAATAGGGAAAGGCGTACTATAGCAGATGTGGTGAGAGTGTGTCAAAACATAAGTCAGCTGAACATTATACCAGCTCTCTAGCTGCCGCTTTAGCGGCACGGTTACAAGTATCAGGAACAAAACTGAAATCGAAATGTTTTCATTGTGGGGCACTGGGTTGTGTAAAGAAAGATTGTACAAAGTATGCACACCAGACTTTGAAGGCTGTACCTCCTAGAGATTGTCCAAAATGGGGAAAAGGCAGGCACTGGTTGAGTGAATGTCATTCAAGGGTTAATGTAAAGGGGGAGCCAGTTAACCCTTCCCAGGAGGTGGGGGACAGGACACCTGCTCAGTCAAATGAATTCGAGTCTAAACACATGGCCCGTGATCTCCTTCCCGCAACAGCTGGAAGTGCAGGGCTGGACTTGGCTGCCAGCCTGTCAGTGATGATAATTACTGCTGCGGTAGTGCTTATTCCCAGAGTGTGGGGGCCTTTAGGACCTAGCGTGCGTGCTTTGTTAATAGGTTGATCATCTACTACTAAATTGGGTTTGTTTGTCTTACCTGGAGTAATTGACTCTGTTTATCAAGGTGAAATCAAAATTATGGCATGGGCACCTGTGCCACCTTGCTACATACTGAGGATGCCCCGAGGTTTGCATATTCTGTTCCTTCATTTAATCAAGCGGAGCCTACGAAAAGATACCATTGGGTCGTATCACCACAAGGGATGAGAAATAGTCCGAGCATTTGCCATACAGTAGTTGCAGCAGCTTTACAACCCGTGAGGAAGCTGTACCCCTCAGTTTGTATCTGTCATTATATGGATATTTTGCTTGCCATGTCACAAGAACAGAAACTACAAGAAGTAATGCAAGGCCTATGTAATGCTATACAAAAGGCTGGATTACAAATTGCATCAGAAAAAATTCAGATAACTGCTCCATGGAAATATTTGATATGGCAGATAACAAAACAAGAAATCATTCCTCAGCCAGTAACTTGTAAATTCCATAATGTCATGACCTTAAATGACTTTAAAAAATTGCTAGAAGCCATAAATTAGCTCCGACCTATTCTGGGTATCACCACAGAGGAGCTGCATCTAGTTTTTACACCTGAATTTATTGTCTACTTGGGCATTGGATGACAAAGCTCAGCACGCCATACAGAAAGTATCTGATGCTATTGAACCAAAACAGGGATCGCGGCGCAATTTGCAACTGCCATTTGGCTGGCACTCACAGCCGGAACCTTCCAACCGTTTGCAGTACTGTTTCAGTGGGACAAATCATTAAGTGATTCTATAAGAGCGTTGGAATGGGTTTTTCTAGCTCACACACCAACAAAACCAGTTTGGACAATTAATGAAATGTATGCAAAACTAATAGTTAAAGGCAGAGAACATTTATATGCTATGGATGGGAAAGACCCTGAATGTGTATTTATTCCTAGAGCAAAAGAGAATTTGCAGTGGTTATTAACTGAAGATGAGAATTTCCAGATTGCATTGGCAACATACACAGGGAACATATCAGTTTATTACCCTCAACATAAACTGTGGGCTGAAATTGGTAATTTACCGTTGTACAGCAAATGCTGCTGTCAGCAGTGACCAGTAAGCGACAAGACTCTATTTACTGATGCCTCTGGTTGCTCATGTTAAGTTGTAATTACGTGGCTAAACTCAAATACAGAGTGTTGCAAAAACAAGGTAGAAAAAGGAGGTCAAGGGTCATACAAGTTTTTGAGCTAACAGCTGTTGGGATTGCTGCTGAGGTGTTCTGTAACAAAACTTTGAATGTTGTAACTGATTCATATGATGCAGCTGGCATACTTAACTGCCTGGAAGCTTCTCTTCTTAAGGAAGTGGATAATCCTCTTTTGATGGCTGAATTGAGAATGTTATGGTTTCTAATAAATCATAGACATCATGATTTTTATGCAATGCACATCTGCTCTCATGCTGCCCTTCCAAGACCTCTTGTGGAAGGCAATAGGAAGGCTGATACATGAGTTATGCCATTTACTGTGCCTAAAGCCTTGGAGCAAGCTAAATTATCACATAGATTGTTTCACCAGAATGCAAGGTCGTTAAAACGACAATTTCAAATTACAATGGATCAGGCCAGGAGCATTCTTATGTCCTGCCCTGATTGTCAACAGTTGGCACCCATGCCATCCAAAGCAGGTGTTAATCTATGAGGGATTACTGCCAATGAAATACGGCAAACTGATGTAATGCATTGTTCTGAATTTGGTAAACTCAAATGCATATATGTTTCTGTAGACACTCATTCCAGATTTCTCGTTGCTACTGCACACACTGGTGAAAGAGCATGTGATATCTGTAAACATTTGTTGACATGTTTTGCTGGTTTAGGAGTTCCACAATATACAAAAACAGGAAAGTGGAATGTGCGCTCGATTAGAGGAGTGATCCCCCGAGCATCCAGCGTGCTGTAATGAAAATGCCTGCTTTTTAACACTTTCAAAACAGTGTTAAAGAGTCTTTTTGCTGACTTTTTGGTATCATTTTCTAGCGATGAGGATGGGATAATCTGCCTGACTTCCTGTGGATCCCAGGATCTCTGGAACCTTATGCCGGCACCAGGGAATTCCTGGAAGGGACCACAGATCCTTGGACCAACTCAGGACATGGGTAAAACCCCATCAATAGAGATAAGGCACTTTCATTCTTTGTTTTGGTTTGTATACTGCCTATGCGAGATGTGGGGTGACACCAGCGTATGGGGTCTTTACATTTGTGTCTTTGCATTTTGGTAACTTGGGTAACTTAAAAAAAAAAAACAGGAAAAAAGAAGGAGGAATAAAAAACTAAGGAAGAAAGGGAAAAATGAGCAAACAATAAATAAAAGAAAAATGAGCAAATGGTAATTTGATAAAGGTACCTTTAGTGATTTTGTTGTTTGTGCCTTAGTAATTGTGTAATTGTTTGTGTCTTTAGTGATTTGTTGTTGTTACTTGTGTCTGGGGTGATTTTATAGTCCAATACTTATGGTTAACCAATTGTCTGTTATTGTGAATGTGAAATAGGTAGTGGACAATTGACACGAGGGATTCAGAAGAAATCCCCCCCTCGGTTGTATTTTGTGACATTGGAACAGGATTGTTTGACTCCCTGGGGAACAGCAACCAGGGAGAGTCTGATTGAATATTGTAATTAATGGTGGCCACTGTAAATAATATTAATACGCTGCACAGATCTAGGTGGGTATACTGTGAGATGTGTAGTATAGTAATGCATTACATGTAATATATAATAAGATGTATATTTTAAATCATATATTGCCCATTACATAATGCATATTACACAATACATAATGTTACATATGCATTATATTTATCCCGTTCAGATTCATTTGTTTTGAAAAAGGATAATCAGGGAAAGAAATTGAAACCAGTAAAATGTTGAAGAACAGATATTGGTGGAGAATACACAGGAAACATTAGATCAAAATTGTCCCTCGGTTGATCTAGGGTGGGATCCTAATATCCTTATATCAAGGGACAGGCTGAATTGGTATCGACAGTGCATTTTATACAGGATTAGACATGCTATGCCTATAGCTATAAATATGCCAAAACTTTGTGAGATTAAACAGGATCCTAAGGAATCGCCCACTGAGTTTTTAAACCATCTTAAAGAGACAGCTCAAAAATATATTAATATAGATCCTGACATGGAGAACGGGGAAATAAAATTCTTAGTCCACTAGGAGCTTGTTATTCTGTGTTAAACACTATGCAGGGAAAATTAAGTAATGATTCTGTAACAGTTATCGGTGCTACAAAAATTGACACGGCCTTTATTTAATCCAGTGCTTAGAACGTTGATATGTGGAGTCTTGTACTTATTGATTTGTATACCATGTGTCTTATCTTGTGTACAACAAATGATTGAAAAAAGCTTTAATCATGCAATGGCTGTGCAGTTACATGCTGCTACGGCTATGCAATTATGAAACAAAGAAGGGGAGATGTGGCAGTATTGTGACATCAGGCCTGTGAGAAACTGCAAGAGTCAATGGCATGAGAGCAAGTGTTGGTGGAATAATACAAGAAGCGAGGACAGTGTGCTACGTGATACATCAAGGACAGAGGGATTGATACAGGATTGATACATCAAGGACAGAGGGGCCTGATGTTTCAAATGCAAACCTGAGTTTGTAATAAACGTCTCTCTTCGCATCTTGAAGAAAGTCTGTGCCTCATTTGCTACACCCCTTTATCTGTTTCCCGAATTATGTTTTATTCTGTATTTACCATTGTAAAAATAAAGCTTTCCCACCTGAATTTTTGTCACGTATTGTAATTAGAATTAATAGAGATATTAAAGCCTGTCCTAGCTCAATTGGAAAAAAGGCAACAGCCATGTGTATTTTTAAATAAAGATTAAATAAAATCTGCTACCTCATTAAGTGTTTTACTGTGATTAATTCCCTCCTGAGGTTTTGTGTATATTGTATTAAGGCCTGACATCCACAGCCACAGTGGATAAATCAATGTTGACGCAACACCAGGAACCTGCCTGTTTGTGTCCAGGATAGCCACTCCAGCAGACACTTTTTTCCCTTTTTTTAGTAAAAGTGCACATCACGAAACTGAAAAACCATCTAATTGTGTCATTATACACATTCGCTGCTCTTTTTTCTGCTTTATACTCGTTGCAGCTTTTTAAAATTAAATAGTTTGCAAAAGATTTCTGTTTTGGCTCTGCACACGGAGCCTGATTTTCCTTTTCAAGGGCCTTGGTTCACCACACTCATGTGATGATTGCACTGCACATTGGCTAAATCAGCTGTGCCTCCTGTAAAATAGTTAGGATGATCATATAATTGTGCTAGGAACTAACTTCACAGTGAATATTTGAAGGAACCTACTGCTAATGTATTTTTAATTGGTACTTGCATTATGGATTACATGCAACAAAAATCCATACTTCCTTTTATCCTTTGCTATACAGGAGGTGGTTGAACTTTTCTATAGCAGATTCAATCACTTGTTGTAGAGCAAGATTGTCATCTCCTGTGAGGAAGCAGGGTAGATTTATCCATACTCTATAAGCACCATCGATGAGCTATATAGAGTAACAGCTTAAAAACAAACAAACCAACAACAAGAAGCTAATGAACAAAACAACAAAAAAGGCGAAAAAACCCCAAACAAACCAAACCAAAAGCCTGTGTGCCCCCTTCTCAGTGCTGTGATGTCCATTTTCTGGGGAGCCCGTGGGGTGTCCCCACAACCACAGACACAGGTGACCCAGCTGGTGGTGCCACCAGAGAACAGTTTGTGTGACCCAGCTCGCTGAGCTGACCTGGGAAAGCCGGGGACAAAGGGCCGGGCTGGGTCATCAGGAGGTTGGTTCCAGCTCACGGAGCAACTCACACAGTGACTGCGGAAACAGCTCCGAGCCGGGGACGTGCCCCTGGCCCGTGTGCTCCTGTCCCACCGCTGTGGACTGTCCTGTTCCAGGAGATCGTTGCACAGGATCGTTTGAGAACCGCTTCTGAAGGATGCGAAGCGTCCAGAGTAGCAACCCCTGCCTGGCTGCTGCTCAGCCGTGGGTAAGGGCTGGAACTGAACCCGTTACAGCAGCAGAGTTGCTACAGCTGCGGATGAGCCAAATTATTGCTGCAAACATGACACGGGGCATAGGGAAAGGCAATATATTTTATTAGGCCAGAAGAAATCTTTAGGAAGAAAATATTTTTAGACATGTCAGGCTTTTATCTTTTATCTGTGTGTCTGTCATCTGCGCGGCTCTGGGAAAGCGCGTTCCAGGGCAGCTCAAGCTGCCCACGGGTCAAGAAGAAGGGCCGGGGGTCTGAAAACAAGCGGGCGCGCTGCGGCGGCGCGGTGGCGCTGCGCGACCGCGCTCGGTGCTGCCGTCTGGTGGCCACAGCCCGGTACTGCAGCTGGGAAGCGGCGCCCTGTGCCCGTGCCGGGGCGGGCGAGGGGGGCGCTGCCGCTGCGGGCGGGGTCGTGCCCGTCAGAAAGGGGGGGCAGCAGTCGGACCGACCGCCGGGGGAAAAAAAAGAGGCCCCCGGCTCTCCTGGGGCAGCCCTGCTGCGCGGGGGCACGGGCGAGGCGGCAGCAGGAGGCGGCGGCGGCGTCTTCTCGGTCCCGGGCAGAGGGGGGAGAAACCTGCCGGCCGGAGCTCCTTAGGGTTGAGTGTTTCTCTTGTCTTTGTTCACAGTGAATTTACGGGCACGCTGCTGTTGCTCTTCGCTTTCATTCGTTTCCCCACCGCTCCCTAATGTTTGGGAGCTCCAAGTTGGATTTTATTTTTTACGATCACTAAGACGTGTTTTCCCCCCAGGAGAGGCTATGCTTAAAAATGAATTTGTTTCCTCACAAATGTGCAAGTCCGTTGGTGTAACACAAACAGAAACTCACCCTAGTCAAGTTCTAAGCGTGTGTCTGGCAGATGGATGATTTAATTTTATCAGTTCACACCTATGCAATTTTAGTGCCAGAGGAAAATGAAAGATAAGGGCTTTTTTCTGGTGTAGGTAACCATCCGCACACCTTTTTAGTATAAAGTGAAAGACCGCGGTTTGTTGTTTACGTTTTAGTTTCCCCCTTTGAAGCTGCACAGCCAAACGAGCTCGGGGTCCCCGCAGGGCGGCGAGAAGGCGACTGAGGATGCAGAACGGGCCAATCAGATCACGTGAGAAAGCTTGAGGGGCGGAGCGCTGATAGGCGGAGAGAATGGCAATTGACGTGCATAGGTAGCCAATCAGATTGGTGAGGAGGCGGGGCTTGTGAGCCTCCTACTGCGCATGCCCAGATGGCACAGTCCTCAGTCAGGTCCGGTGCTGGCGCGGGCTTCTGGGGGCGGAGTGCAGGAAGGAACATCCAATAGGAGGACAGCGCGATGGGGTGGAAAGCAGCCAATCAGAGCGCGCTGACTCAATCCAGTTGGAATAGCTAGCTCCCTGGCAAGCGTGTCCGTGGTGTCTCGGGGGCGTACCGGGAATTAACGGGACGGGCGTCGGGGCGAGGGGCGGGAGGCTGCGGAGCGCTCGCTGCGGCCGGCTCCTGGGGATCTGGAGGCAGCCGGTTCAGGGCAGTCCTTCGTGAGGTCCCCGGAGCCGGTAGAAGGGCAGAGGGGAAGGAAGCGACAGCCGGGAACCTCCCGCCGGGTGTCGGTGCCCGCTGAGCCCGGCGGGGCGGTGAGAGAGAGCGAGGGGAACGGAGTGGCAAAATAGGCAGCAGGTGACTGCGGGCGTGGTGAGGGTGACCGCGACGTTGGAACTGGAGGAACGGGACAGGCCAGAGCGATGAGGAGGTGTTTAGTTATGTTTCCCCCTCCTGCCCTCGTGGCTGAGCTCGCAAAGCTGGTGAGAGACGTGTGACTCTTAGGGCAGGTGGGCGAAAGGTCTGTGGCCTGGAGCCGTGTCTCCGGTGCAGCGCCCGTTCCCGGTATTGCAGTCTCTCTGGGAGCGGCGCAGCCCCCTTTTGTCAGGGGGATGCTTAAAAACAGAGCTAAGGTGTGGTTGCAGGCTCGGCAGTGTGGTGAGTGGGGTGCCGCTTTGGCGGAAGTGCGGAAGCTCAGGGCAAGGCCTGGCGGGTTCTGTGTCTGTATGTGCGATTGGGTGTGTCCACCCACGCCAGGCTCAGGGTCCTTCCCAGCCCGAGCGCCCTCCCTGGGGAGAGGAGCCCCATGGAGCCGTGGCACCCACGCGCTCAGCTTCCCCTTTCTGGACAACGTGGCACAAGAGAAAGAAAAAGAAAATGCACACACAAAAAGACAGTGCAAGACCTCGTACCCAATATGCACGTGGCTTCATGCTTCGGGCGGGGAGGCAATGGGTGGAGAGAATGGCGATTCAGGTGCAGTGCGGGCCGATTGTGTGCTTGCATGTTGCCTGGCTGGCTATGCTGCTGCGGGCAGGGGAAAGCTGGGGCCAGGGCGAGGAGACCGGCGTCACTGCGGGGTCGGGACTCAGAGGTGCTTCCTCCAGGTGCCGTTGGCCAGCAGAGCAAGCCGGGAGCGTTAGCCTTCTGGCACCGTGCTGGCAGGTGGCGGTGTTCATTTTTGGGACTTGCGGCTGTCCCCGCGGCAGGGGCACTTTCCTGCTGTGGCTCTCTGGCGTTTTTTTTTTTTTATTGTTGTTGTGTGTTTTTTTTTTTCAGGATTCCCGCGGAACGCAGCACGACCGCTCGCCCGGGGCCGCCACGTCCGGTCTCAGTGCTGCCGTCCTGTGGGCAAAGCGCGGTACTGCACCCGGCCGCCCCAATGCAGTGCTGCAGCGCCTCAGTGCTGCCGTCGTGGGGTGAAACTCGGGTACTGCAGCACACGGCCAGCAAGCTCCGCCGCTGGGCGATCCCTTATTCTGACTAATTCCTCTGCTTTTTTCTGCACTATTTTTTTAAGATGCTGAACTCTAATTTGGAATTTTTGTTTTTCAAAGGGGGAGCTATGAACGCCTGATGCTCAGCAGATCCCTCAGCCCAGGCGGGGAACAGAACATGGGGGAGCAGAGCCCAAGCGGGAGATGTGGCAACATCCTCCGTCCCCACTGTGCCGTGGGGCAGCTGCCGGCCTGTGGGACAGGGGCTGTGCCTGTTTGGGGCGCTGCCCTCCTGTTTTTGGAGGTTGTGGTATGTACATATGTAAATGGCATTATGAGAGTAAGGAGCTGCCTGTTGGGGCTGTTTCCCTTTTCTACCTTTTTTTTGGAGGGAATAAAAGGGGGAATTCGGGGGTGTGATGATGATGTTACTGGGGGGTGTGCTGATGGTACTGGAGGAGCAGGCCAGTGAGAGATGGGGGGGTTACAGCCCCAAAATGCCTGAAGAATCGTGGGTGGGGTGTTTAGTGGTACTGTGGGGAGGAGAAATTTCTCCCTGTCCTCTGCAGGGAAAACAAAATAAAACAATCCTACATCAAAGCTCTCCTGGAGAAATACTTGCTGTTTGTCATTCAGGTTCTAGAACTGCCCAATGTCCTGTTAAAGGTTGTGGTGGTGCAGGTCAGGGATCCCCAGGCTGTGCCGAGACCACAGGACGGCTGCTGGTGGAACAAAAGTCAAGGACAACTTCTCAGAGGTAAGAACCTTTCGATTTGCTCTCCTCAGGACACATCGATTTGCCTCTGGGCCTCTCACAAGCTTACTCGCCACCTAGTTCCCTCAGAAACCCATTTCCTTCCAGTTCCTCTGTGATTGCCATGCCTGCCTTTGGGTGCCTGCAGGCTCTTTGGTGGCATCAAGGTGCCTGTTTGACCTTTTGCCCCATTAAATTCCCCTCTTTTTCTGTCTTCCCTTCAAAACTTCCCCATTTGCTTTTGACACATCCCAGAGACCTCATTTTTCCCACTTGTACCCTCTCAAGACTCCTCTGTTTGCCCTTCTGATCCCTTTAGAACTCCTCTGATTTCCATCTGCTCCTCTCAGGACAGCTGAGCTTGTCTTTTGGGGCACCCGAGATCCCCCATTTACCTTCCTTGTAGCTGCCCCCCATGTTCTTGTTGCCCGGGGACCTGTTTGTGTATTTTGCAGCCCAGAGACCTCTGTTTGCCTTTCTTGTGACCCAGAGCCCTTCACGTGGCCCCCAGTTGCTGCGGGACCTCTCCATTGGGCAGTGTGCCCTGGAGCCATTGCAGGCACCTTGATCAGCTCCCCAAATCCCTCCGTACCCTTCGTGTGCCCTCTGTCCCCTTGAGTCCCCTCCATTTTCCTTCCAGGCACCAGAATCAACCTGTGTGACAAGTGGCCTCATCAAACCATGTCCCTTTGAAGTGCCTTCTGCCACCCACACGGTCCTCTTGGGAGGAGGACTTTAGTATCGCTTTCTGTGGACTCGTTTGTCTTTCTTTAGACCTCTCCTGAGGGGTTTTGTCATTTATTTTCATTCGAGATGCTTAAGTGTTACTTAAGGTGCTTGGTACTGTTTCTGACATGTGGGGTTTGTTGTTGTTTCCAGCCTATCCTGGTGTTTTCTGTCCTTTGGGATTTATTTATTACTGTTGTGAGAGAGAGAAAATGAGGAGTCTCTGTGACTTACAACTGTCGTGGTTGATCTACAGTATTTTAGAGAAGGATTCTTACAGGATTTATTTCTGCTTTGTCAGTCACTCCTCCCCAGAATGTAGCGCTGGCACAAGTTCACCAGTACACGTGTGTGTCCAGCACGGTCTGTCTGGGGCTGAGCGCGTCAGGTTGGGCAGGCGGTGAATGGACGCGCTGTAAGCAATTGCTGAACAAGTTGGGATTTTTTTGACTGCGTCCAGCCTTGTACATGTGGTTTGTTTTCACTTGCAGGTTGAAACAGCAGTTTCCTTAATTAAAAATACCCTAACACGTCCCTCGGCCCCCAACAAAAATAATGCCCAAAAAATCCCACCAAAAAAACCCAGCCAGGGAGTTTTTTAAAAATTTCCCTCAGCTTTCCCCGCCCTCCCCCCCCCTCCCCTGCTCTGCTGCATTTAGTGCAGTGAATGACCATTAGGAGATGATTGTGGATCTGGCTGTTGAAGGGTGTGTGGAGTTGAAGGAGATGGTCGGTGTAGAGTTGGATTGGGTTGTGGAGGTGAGTGTAACTGCTTTGGGTGTGGGGTTGTAAATTCTTTTCAGAGGCTTCCTAGTTTCTGGTGTCACATGCGGGTGTTATACTTGTGTGCAGGTTTGAAAGGTGCAACGTGCAGAGCTCCCTCATTTTCCACCAGAACTCCAAATTACAGAGACAATGTTGCTGTGCAGCTGCTAAGGGCAGCATGTGTGTCATGTAGAATAAAATTCTTTGTGCTCTGTGTGCGTGTTCCTCCTTCGAAATGAAGTTGCGCTGCCTGGTGTTTCACGTTACGTATTGTACCCGCGGGGATGAGTCTCCTCCCCACGCTCGCAGTCGGGTCCATCGCGCTGCCACAGCCTCAGCCGCATCGAGGGATTCGTTGTCAGTGCTGCCAACAACACATCCGCTCTCTGGACATGTCGAGATGCTGCGGTGGGTTTTCCTGGAAGTTCCATGGTCCTTGTTTTTTATTATTTTAATTTTAGCTACTTATTTAAATTTCTATTCTAAATGTTTACAGTAAATAAGAGTAACCAGAAGAGTCTTTGGGAGTAAATAATGCCTATAATCTACTGTAGCTATTACTCAAAACTCTGCATACGTAATTACCCCCGATTTATATAATAAAATTTAAAATAGTGGAATATAAATACTGGAGCACTAATTGGAAGTAATACCTGTAGAGAAAAAAACACTAGTTTATATATACAAAAAAAATAATGTCTGCTAGTTAATCCACTTAGTAGTAATGTAATGATGAAAATGTTAAGGTGTAAATAAATGAAATTATTTAGGTGTGAGCAATAACTAAATTTAATTTCAGCTATTACTTGGTGAACTAGGCAGTAATTATTCCCAATCTGTATCGTAGTTTAAAAAACACATAGTTTGGAATTCCTTTTAAATGATAAAGGCAGAAAACTAGTTGGGAGTTACTAGTAGCTACATTTGAACAACCATTATGAAATAAATTGCAGACATGAATGACTGTATAAGAAACAAAGTAAGGAAGTTTTAGACTTTAAACAGCATTGGAAAGTAATCGGTAGTGTTTAGTATTTAAATTATAACAGAGCCATGAGTGAGATTGGAGGCAACAAAGCTCAGAACCAAATGGAATCAAAGATTTAGATTTTTTTTTAAAAGAGAAATAAAAAGGAATCACTAAATAGTGGCTGTTTATAAATGGAGGTATTAAAAAAAATTCCCAGGCAGTAATGATTACCAACATAACATTAAAAGATTTAGATGTAAAATAAAATTAGAAAACAGTGAGTCATGACTCTCTAAATTTAAACACAGCTTTTTTGGGAGGTGTGTGAGAACATCACAGGTATTAATTACCTCTAAGTAGAGGTACAAAGACAGCAAAGTACATCTGATTAACAGCAGTTAATTTTAATTTTTCAGTGTGATAACCGCTCTGGGCTCTCCTGCAGGGGCGTGTCTCACAAAGGCTCCGCCCCCAACTCCCCAACAGAGGTCCCTGCAGGGGGCGTGACCCGAGAAAACCACACCCCCAACTCCATCCCCTTCCAACCTCCGCCCCTGCCAGGGTGTGCCCTCCCCTGAGGGGCGTGTCCCATACAGGCCCCTCCCCTTTCATCGCATCCCACCCCCAAGGAGCATGATGCACCGAGGCCCCGCCCCCAACTCCAACCCCACCTCCTTCCCTGCCAAGCCATGCCCCCTCAGTGCATATCCCATGCTGACCCCACCCCCTTCTTGGCTCCACCCATCCAAAGCTCCTCCCTTGCTAAGCCACACCCTCCCTGGGCAAGTCCCATGCAGACCCCACCCCCGAGTGGGCTGTCCAAGGGGTGAGGCCCGTACAGGCTCCACCCCCAGGGCTCCTCCCATAGGGCGTGACACACAGAGGCTCCACCCCCCCCTTTCCCCAGGCAGGGCTTCCCTGTGGGCGTGTCCTCTCACAGTCCCCGCCCCTCAGCCCTGACCCCATCCCCTGTAGGCGAGGCCACCCCCAGCTGCCCCCCCCATCCAGTACCACCACATATGTGCCCCGTAAGTAACCCCGTAGCAGCCCCATGGCTGCCCCACAGGTACTGCTATAGCAGCCCTGTACCTGCCCCATAAGTGCTCCAGACATGCCTCTTAAGAGCCCCTGTTGCAGCCCCATAAGTGTCCCATAGGTAACACTACAGCTGCCACATCTGGCCCCACAGCTGCCGCTGCGGGGCCCCCGGAGCCCCCCAGCCCCACACCCGTCCCACAGCCCCACAGCGCGCGGCCTTGCGCCCCCGGTGCCGGTGAAGCCACGTCCTGGCTGTGGCCAGAGGAGCCACCGCTTTTCCGCCCCCTCCTCACATCCCCCGTGATCACCGTTGCTGCTGCCGGAGGAGCTGCCGCGGCCAGAGGAGCCGCCGCTTTTCTGCGGCTTAGGGTTTAGGCTTAGGGTTAGGGTCTAAGGCCGTTAGGGTTAAGGTCTAGGGTTAGGGCTAGGGTTAAGTTTAGTGATAGGGTTAGGGTTAGGGTTAGGTTTGGTTAGGGTTAGGCTTAGAGTTACGGTTAGGGGTTAGGGGTTAAAGTTAGTGTTAGGGTTGGGGTTGGGGTTAGGGTTTAGGGTCAGGGTCATTAGGGTTAGGGTCAGGGTCATTAGGGTTAGGGTTAGGCTTAGGGATAGAGTTAGGGTTAGTGTGCCATTAGTGTAAGGTTTAGGTTAGGGTTAGTGTTAGGGTTAATGTTTCGGGGCAGTGTTAGGGTGCGATTAGGGTTAGGTTATGGTTAGGTCCAGGGTTTGGGTTGGTTAGGGTTAGGGCTATGGTTAGGGTTAGGGGTTAAGGTTAGGGTTAGCGTTAAGGTTAGGGTTTGACAGTGA